>NC_090929.1:587731496-597731496 GCF_040938575.1 Ambystoma mexicanum
TGTGTGTTTGCGAGCAGATCTCCCATTGGGTCCTCTTTGTTTTGGCGCGAAGGGAACTTTGGATAAGAGGAGGCCAAAAACACCCTTACCATGTCGGTCTCTGGAGTTCTCACTGAACGAAGGATATGATCCAAGTATCCTGAAATTACGAAGCTGAGTCGAGGAACCGCTGGTGACCCGCTGGAAGGTTTGGCACCCTGAGCCCGCTGTCGTCCCGTGGGACCCATTTTCATCTGGTCGTCCTAGAAGATCTGCCAAGTTGCTTTGACCCATTGGAATAGTGGGACCAACTTGTCTCGGCACCTTCATCAAAACCTGCAAGTAAGCTTTCTCACAAGTGTCCCTGGGCCAACCAGTGGACTGACCAGTTTACCCAGTTGTTTTGCTCTGTCACCGCCGCTGTTTTGAGGAGGCCCTCGAAACTTGGTATACTGCTAGCTCTGTGTCCACGGCACTCTCACACCGAATCTCGTACACTTGGCTTTCCCAGGTCTGAAGTGAGACGAGTGCGCCAGGACCATTGCATACGCAGTTACTGTGTTGCCCTGCCATGTCAACAACCCTTGCAAGTGTGCCGCATTTGTGACCCTATTGCCCCTGAAGCCTGCTGCAATGAAACCAGGTCGATTCATCTACCTGGAGTGGAGAAATCGCCACTGTCCCCTTTGGGAATTCTCATTGTTTCGCAAGAACTGAAAGCCAAAGAGAGACGTCCTTTTTGGCACATTCGAACCTGCAAGCGAAGTGGACTGTACTGGTGAAGTTTGGGTCTGAGAGCGCCTGGGACTGGTGAGTACCCCTTTACTTTTACTTTACTTTAATGCATTTGTACTGCGCAACAATGAACCCGTGGGCATGATGGAGCGGACAAGACTAACAACAAGAAACAGATATGCATGTGAAAAGCTGGGGGTGAAAGACAAAGATACAGCTAGGCTTTATTCAAAGATCCATGTTTTTAACTTTCTTTTGAAGGATCCTCTCTTCTTAGGGCTTGGACTACCTCTTATTTAGGTGTGTTGCTGATGTCGAAGGGGCTTAAAGACTACCTGCACTGCCTGTTTCCTTCCCATCTAGATTGTCGACATATTTTGTGCAGTTAACCCTTAAGACCCCAATGGTCCTGGGTATATATTGTATTGCTTGTGTTGTGCTGGTTTACTTAGTATTACTGTGATACCTTTGCTATGGTCTAAGTTACAAAGGCCTTGTAATAAATGTGTTTATATTTTTGATATAACACCTGTCTGGGAGTAATTTGTAAGTGTCCTTTCTCTGTGTGCTCATTGAGGTCATTCAGTCACCCTCACCCCTCCTGAGACTTAGTCTTGACCGCTGCCATAGCTACCTTGATTGGTCTGGCTTGTCCAGAGGTTACCCTGTTCCAAGAAACTAGGCTGGCCTTCTGAACATCTGCCCACCAGGCCAGAGTTCAGAAATCCATCTTAACATTAGGTATATTCTGTTTAGAGCAAGGGAGTCTTCTGTTTGGTTACCCATGAGGGGTAGCAGGATTTGCGTGTCATCGGCATAGTTAGTGTAGCAGATGCTGATAGTGTCCAGGAGATCGCAGAGGGCCTTGCTGAAGATGTTGTATAGGGTTGGGGAAATGCAGGAACATTAAGGCCTTCCACATGTGATCGGGGCGGGAGGTGCACCGCCATCCTCAGAAAATACTTTCATTGTTCTGTCAGTTAGAAATGAGGCTATCCAGGCTGTGGTGTTGGAGGAGAATTTGCCAGAGGAGTTGAGGTGATGGCAGATGGAGGAAAAGGTGACTGAGAGGTTGAGAAGGCGGAGGAGGGCTGGCTTGCCAGCGTCTGAGTGAGTCTGTCGGAATAGAAATAATATTATGCCTCCTATTGTAATAGTTATATGTATATTGGCCTACGCCAAGTTGTCTAAACATCATGCGCGAACAAACTCCACGGCAAGGTCTTGACCTCAGAGAAATCAATGTAAGCCGCCACCTTGAATCAAGTCGCCATTTTAGGTTCTCTTGTTATGTAGAAGTCACCCTGAACATCAAAATGGAGGCCAAATGACATTTCGAATAGATTCTGGCCGTTGTGACCTCCGTACAGCTGAATGATTAATATGCCTGCAGGCTACTTGTCGGGGTCGTGAACTGAGACCTTGTCCTACTGTTGACCTATATGTAAATGTACTACTTATATCAGCGAAACTAATCAAAAATGCATATATTGAAGGTTGACCTGGCAAGGAACCCTAGACCAGTATTGTATTTCACAGAATGGTTAACCCGCAAGAGGGTTGGCCAAGGGCTGGACAAATTGTATAAATGGCCCGGGTATTCCAATGTGCGGTCTCTCACTGAACACATCGAACCCTTGTTGAAGTTCGTTATGTTATACTGAGAGCCGAATAGCTATCCGTTTGTCAGTTGACTTGGTAACTGTTGTAGCTTGAAATAAAGTACTTGTATGTTTCTTTGTAACCTGTGTTGGTGTGTTTCTTTTTCACAGTTGGCGCCCGAACAGGGACCCTCAAGATTGATTGCGGATCATTGAAGGTTGACGCAGGCTATCGAACCGGGATCGGACAGTGTGATACTGCGGGCCCGACCGAACGAGACGCGATACCTCAGCAGCGCTGCACGATCCGATCCTTGGACGATAGTCGTGTGGTCTGAAACGGCATCTTGACGAGGGTCCATTTTTGAGGCGGGCAGATTTGTCGAAACCACCAAACACAAGGTAAAATTTGTTAGGTAAATTCTTTGGTAAACCGTACGGTCCTCCTTAGGTTTGGTCAGGTGTAGTCGTGACCCGACTCTTAATTTAACCCTGACAATTTGAATTTGGCGTATTGTATCTGCAGACACAATTATTGACCAGGTAACACCAATTTTTTGTTAAATGCCTGGGAAATTGTCTAGCTGCTTTAGGGCACTGTTCCGCAGCGATCCACAATCTTTGGAATTTAGCCGCCCGGCACCAGAGGAGGGGTCGCCGGAGTGTACTATGTACTGTAAGCATGGCATTGGAAGTATAGTATTTAATGATATTTGGCACAGACAAACCAGACATGCGTCTGATTTTCAGTGGCAAATCAATGGTAGTTTCGAGATCCCCCGTATTGAATACCTAGAATCGGTCTTGTTAAAGAAGAAGGCCAGACCTGCAGCATTTGATGTTTTGCAGAATTGGAAAAAAGAAGCGTTACAGCAGCTTAAAAGTAGGGATAAACATGCACGCCGTCATAAAACGAATGCTGAAAAGGCGTTGTATAATAAGGAAAAACATTCAGAGTCAGTCAAGAATATGGATAGGGCTTTCTCACTCGGTATCCAGAAAATCTATCCCTCTAAAGATTTTCATGTTCCCGAAGAATTTATTGACAAATTGTTAAACGAACGAAGGCCTGGTGCCTCTGCGCCACCTCCGTATGATCCTCTCCCTGGTGCTCTGCCTATTCCTGCTGTTATTCCTGCTGTTATTCCTGTTCCCCCTGTACAACCTATTGTTCCTATTCCTCCTGTTGTTGTTCCTCCACCTACTCTACCACCTCTTCCCCTTGCGCCGATAGTCACACCTCCATTGAATTTGCCCGCACCTCCGCTCCCGAGTGGTTCTGTACCGACTGTAGTTGATCAGGGTGCAGGGTCAAAGATTGTCACTCGAAATACTGTCTCTGCAGAAAAGAAACGGGAATTGTTTGCATGGGCTAAGCATTGTATGGAGAGAGATGATCCAGCTAATGTTTTTTCCACATTATCAAATATGGACAATTTTCCCGAGAAAATGTTTTTATTGAAGGTTTGGGGACTCATTTATGTGTAATGTGGAGTAGATTACAGAATGCAGATCTCCCAGAAGGGTTGAGGGATCTGAATACTCTAGCGCTTTCAAGGGACACTGAGGAGAAAGTACATGGTCATGTCGAGAGGTTATTTGAGTATAGGAGGTACTTAGAAAAATTGCGGGATGAGGATGATGAAGACGACAGTATGTATGTGCAGAAACGATTCCTTCCGTGTCGTAAATCGGCATCTGAGGAAGTACGAATCTGTACAAAAGATGCGATTCAATGGATCTTGGATTCATCGATACCGCCAGATGAAGTGTATGACACGTATAGTCAGTATACAGTAGAAATGCAGAGGAAGGTGATTCAGGTAATGGTGCAGTACCTGCAGGATGAATGTGTAAGGAAGAAGGTTAGTTGTCCTACAGAGTTATTGGGTATTTGTAAGAGGGCTTTTTCGCCCGACACTTCTTGGACTGCCTTAACGCTCGACCTGGCTCTGTTGCTTAGTAAGCAATCCGAATTACCTACATCTCAGTTGCCTATGAGAGAGGTTCCTCCAACATTTGTCCCAAAGGTTGAAATTGCGGCTGATCCTGCAAATAATATAGTTGCTGTGAACATTCCTGCACATTATGTATCACAGTTTGTTCACGTCCCGTTTTCGCGACAGGAAGCGAACACTATTAGACAATCAATTCCTGATATTAGGAAAAATCCGACAGGATTCTACAAAGAGATAGAGTCCGTGTTGCAGTCCTCTGTGTTCACCCTAAGTGATATTGACTTGTTATTCCCTGTACTCCTGCCCGTAGATTTATGGAAGCAGGTTCGAACAATAGACGATGTGCATGGGTTGGGAGATACGTGGGCTAACATAACTAGGCTTGATGGGGAAAGACCAGTGTCACGCCCCCACACACACCCCATCTCCCACCAGGCGCTTCTCGCCGTCGTGTTCTCCATTCACATCAGCAGGGGAAGCACGGCAGGCGGGATACCATGTTGGGCGGACCCGCCTCTTTTCGCCCTTTTCCGCGTTGGCGGTTGCCATGGCGCCTCCTGCACAGCCGACGACGCCAGTATACCAGGAAGTACCGGCAGTCCCAATCGATGGCCGCGTTGCGCTCCACGTAACGTGTGCGAGTGGTCACGTGATGCGTCACGTGACACCGCTCGCCGCTTCAAGAGAAGCCGGCAAACACAACACTTTGCTTCACAGCTACTTCTCTGGAGGACTGCCAGGCGTTACCTTTTGCTTCTTGTTACTCTCCTTACCTCGACCTTGGAACGTTTCACTTGGACCTGCTCTCGGATTACCCTTGGACTCTGGCGTGCTCTCTGATCTCCCGGACACCTGACACTTGTTTGTACTCTGGACTTGCCTTTGGATTACCCTTCTGTTTCTGCAAACCTCGGATTGCTTCAAGTTTTGCCACGGATCAAGTTCTTGCTCCACCAGGTGCTTTCAGGAGTGCCAAGAACATCATCTCAGCCTGCTGTGGGTTTCCCTGCTGTCGGTATAGGTCTCTTACCTATGCTCCACGCCTTTTAGGTAAGCTGGTGTCACTGTATCTTGTTTGCTCCCTCTGCCAATTGCCTTTTGGGAGTTTCCTTGATTATAACCCTTTGCCTTACAGCACTCAGGGGTTCTTCCGGCGTTCCCGGTACCAGGCTGATGACGACACTCCCCACCTGTGGCCTCAAAGATTGCTAGGGCAGTGTTTACATTCTGCTCGAGTGGTACTTGGGGACGGAGGCATTACATAACCGCACGACCATCAAGTCGGACCCATCGAGTTAGAACAACCAGCTGGTGAGAAACCACCTCAGGTAATACTCACTTTGCCTGATAGAATTGTTGCAAAATTGAAAACCATAATTCCTGAGAAAAGAATTATTTGGAACAAGCTAATGGCCTGTGTTCAAGGAAAATCTGAGGGTGCCACCGAATTCTTTAATCGACTCGAACAGGTATTCTCTGACTTCAGTGGACAGGACTTGGGCACAGAGTCTAGGAAAAGGTTGTTTGTGGACAAATTTGTGCGTGGATTGCTGCCTGACATCCAGTCACAGATCATGTCCTCTGGGAGTGCTTGGCAGGCGAAATCCCAATCCGAAGTTTTGCACATGGCTCTGTATTATGAGAACCGTGTCAATAATGAAAAAGAGTCGAGAAGAGGAAAGGAGATTTGAAGACTAAAGTATTGTTACAGCAAATTGTTAGAAATCCCAGAGGAGGTAATTCACAGACCAGAGGTCAGTATGTTCTTCAAGGGAACGTCCCCTTGGGTCCTGTGAATATTAACCAATGTGCTTATTGTTGCCAGGAAGGTCATTGGCGTGTACAGTGCCCCGTCCTTCGACAGAGGTCAAACAACACATTTGGGAGTATGGGTAGACGACCTAGAGGTCGCCTCGGAGTGGGGGGCCCTGATAGAGGTCAGTTCTCACAAGATCTTCAGCAACCTTTTTCACGGGATAATCAGACTTCGAGTGTGGACACAAAAAACATATTTGATCACCCTTCTGCCGCCTACCTTTCTGAAGAGCTTCCTTTCGACGACATTTTGTTTCGTTAGGATTGCCCGAAGCAGGGTTTGGAACCTTCATCTATTCCCGTTAGTCAAAAAGGTCCCTACGTTGAACTACTGGTGGGGAATAGGAAACATCAGTTTTTGATAGACACTGGAGCACAGAAGTGCTCCATTGATCATTCTCGGGTTCCAAACATTCCACTGTCAGGGCAAACTAATGTTTCTGTAGGGTTTTCTGGCACGCCAGTTGTTTGTCCGGTTTCTTCGCCGGTGCCTGTTTCTTTGGGTCCCTTTACGGACCACTGTCCATTCCTCTTGACTTCAACCTGTGGAGAGAATATGCTGGGGTTAAATCTGTTAAAGAAATTAAATGCAGTGATTCATTGTTCCTCTGACGGAGTGCGACTGACGATTTCACCACAGCAACTTCCCAGTTCTCAGTTTCTGACTCGACCATTGCCTCCTGAATTTAGCGTTGTCCCGGAATGTTTGTGGGCAGTTGACGATAATGATGTCGGGGTTTTACAGATTGAACCCGTTAAAATAGTTTTGAAACATGGAGTTAAACTACCATGCATTCCGCAATATAAAATCTCAGTTGAGGGAGAGTGTGCTTTGAAGTGCATTGTTTCCGATTTTGTGCATCGAGGGGTGATTGAGGAGATTGCAGGTAGTTTATGTAACAGTCCGATTTTACCCGTGTACAAGAAAGGCGACAATGCAATCCCATTCCGTTTCATAATTGATCTACGCGCTATTAATAAAATTGTCGCTCCACAATTTCCAATTGTGCCTGATGTGACAACGATATTAACCATGATCCCTGCTACAGCTACTCACTTTAGTGTTGTGGATCTGAAGAATGCTTTCTTCAGTATTCCTATACACCAGGATAGTAGATATTTGTTTGCGTTCACCTTGGGGGGACGCTCGTTCACATTTACTTGTGCACCTCAAGGTTATACTGAAAGTCTGAGCATTTATAGTAGGGCTTTGAAAGAGCAGCTTGACACCGTTGAATTGCCATCTACTTGTACACTGCTTCAGTATGTCGATGACTTGCTTTTAGCTGCAGATTCTGAAAGTGCTTGTAAAGAAGGCACTGTATTGTTGCTTATTCATTTGGCTGAACATGGTCATAAAGCTTCGCTTAAGAAATTTCAATATTGTTGTCAGAAGGTCGCCTATTTAGGCTATCTCCTGAACATGGTCATAAAGCTTTGCTTAAGAAATTTCAATATTGTTGTCAGGAGGTCGCCTATTTAGGCTATCTCCTGAACATGGTCATAAAGCTTCGCTTAAGAAATTTCAATATTGTTGTCAGGAGGTCGCCTATTTAGGCTATCTCCTGTCAAAGGAGGGGAGAAGATTGACACCTGAAAGAATAAAACACATTTCTGGCATGTCTGTCCCAAATACACAGAAGGAAGTCAGAGCCTTAATAGGTATGGCTTCTTACTGTAGGCTGTGGATCCCGAACTTCTCACTAGTGATAAAACGGATGTTGGCCTTGACGAAGAAGGGCATTTCTTCGCCGCTGCCATGGAAGTCGGAACATCAACGATCATTTGAGCTTCTCAAAACCGCGTTATGCTCTGCACCGGTTCTGGGTACTCTAAATTACAATAAGGCATTTGTGTTGTTTGTACATGAGTGTGATGGATGTGCTTTGGCTGTATTAACACAGGAACACGGAGGGAAGAATAGACCGTGCGGCTACTACTCTTCCGCCCTTGATCCTGTCGCATGCGCTTTGCCAAGATGTTTGCGAGCCGTCGCTGCTGCTGCCGCGTCTGTAAAACAGAGTGAGGGAATGGTCCTAGGCCATGATTTAACCCTAATGGTACCTCACTCTGTAGATGTCCTATTGAATAAAACCCAAACACAGCGCCTCACCTCTGCACGGCTGACGAGGTATGAATTGACTTTGTTTGCCCCTCACATTCAAATTAAGAGGTGTTGTGTTCTTAATCCGGCTGAACTCCTACCTTTCCCGCAAAATACTGTTTGCGGTGACGAAGAATCACATGACTGCCTGTATACTACTGAACAGGAAACAAAGGGCAGGATAGACATATAGATACTCCTTTGGATAATGCAGAAGGAGAGCTGTTTTGTGATGGCTCCTGCTTCAAACTTCCGGATGGTACATCTACAGCTGCTTATGCAGTCACTACATTGAGTACGGTTGTTGAAACTAAGAGAATTCCGCATAACTCCGCGCAGGGCGCAGCGATTATAGCGTTGACCCGAGCTTGTGAACTTTCCGAAGGGCGTACAGTAAATATATATACTGATAGCCAGTATGCCTTTGGGGTGGCTCACAACTTTGGGAGGCTCTGGTCGGAAAGAGGGTTCCTAACCTCACATGGGACCAAGATTCAGCATGGCCCCCTGATAGTGCAATTGCTCTCGGCACTCGCACTCCCTAGTCAGTTAGCAATCATGAAATGCGCAGCGCATCGTAAGGTCATAGATGATGTGGGAAAAGGGAACGCTTTTGCTGATCACTTAGCCAGGCAAACGGCCACAGACCTTAGCACAGACATGTATGCTCTAAGAGAAACAAGAGATGTCTATGTAATGGATGAGGGTATTGGGTCTGTACGAGATATCCAAGCTGATGCCACAATAGAAGAGTCTAAAAAGTGGGCCGAAGGGATGGGGAAACTAGATGAAGATGGGTGTTGGGTGGACACATCTGAAGGAAAATGGTTGCTCCCTAATTCATATGTGCTGACGATGGTTACGATGGCACACGGTCCTACCCATGTGTGTGCTCAGCAGATCACGAAAATGTTAGAAAAAGTCTGGGTAAATGATAACATTTTGAAAATCGCTTAGCATTATGTCCAAAATTGCATGATTTGCTTGCCGCACAATGTGGGGAAGGGGACAGCAACTCCAAGGGGTAGTTTTGGGCCTCCTTCTGTCCCCTTCGAGGTCATCCACTTTGATTTTATTGAGATGGAACGGTGTAACAATCTAAAATACGTCCTTGTGATCATTTGTGCCTTTAGTAAATGGGTTGAGGCTTTCCCCGTTAAGGATGCTACTGCCATGACCACTGCGAAGACTATGGTAAAGGAGCTCTTCCCACGATTTGGGTTGCCAAGAGTCATTTGGTCGGACAACGGTCCACATTTTGTTGCAGCAATAATCTTGCAGATATGCACAGCATTACACATCGAAAAACAATTTCATTCGGCTAGACATCCTCAAAGCGCTGGGTTGGTAGAGAGACATAACTGTATCCTAAAGAATAAGCTTGCTAAAACATGCGCCGGCACCAAACTGAAATGGCCGAACGCCTTACCTATTGTGTTGTTAGCCATGCGTACCACACCTAAAACTAAGACTGGGCGCTCTCCATTCGAGGTGGTGATGGGGAGGCCTGCTAATATTTGGGGTCTTCCAAAGCCTAAAGCGCTGAGAGATGTTGAAAATGTATTGCTTGCAGACTACTGTAACCAGTTGACTAAAAATCTGTATTTCATTTATCATCAGGTTCGATCAGCTTTACCTGTACGGTTTATGGGCCCAGGACACAATATTCAGCCTGGAAGTTGAGTCCTGGTGAAGGCCTACGAAAGGTCTTCCTGCCTCGCGCCTCACTGGCGGGGACCCTACCAGGTGCTGTTGGTCACCCAGACAGCAGTGCGGGTGGCTGGAAAGAAGCATTGGATCCACGCGACGCATGTCAAGAAACTTCCTCACCCGACGCCACACGTTACAGAAGAAGCAGAACCCCTTGCTGATGCTACAATCTCTAACCCTGGAGTAGCAAATAGCGCTGTGGGTGTGTCGGAGAATCTCTCTGAGCCCGTGGAGCTTGGTGAACTGCCCATTTTGTCTCCGCACTCTTCGGAAAAGTCACTTCTGGAAAACGTTGTTTCAAGTTCTGCGTTACCTTATTTTCGGATCAAGCAGTACCGGGAACCACCAGGTACGACCTTCGACGAAGAAAATAGAACTACGGCACGGGTTTTGCCTGTGCATCTGGAAAAGAAAAGAGTCATTGAGAGTTTTCGTTCTTACAAAGGAAAATTTTGGTAAAAAAAAGGGGATTCTGCTGGCTATGGTTGGGGAAGGACTAAGAAGTCGCGCGACCTTAGTGTCGCCAGCAAGAAACATTGGGGTCGTCGATTGAAAAACTACGATGTCTGCCACCTCCACCGCTACTGCTTGTATTGGACTTGTAAATAAAGGGGTGACCAACTCGGACAATGAACAATGTGCCTGGGCCCCGAAAACGTATTGCTGTGTTGTGATGATAATAATTGGGATTTGTATAGTCACTGCCGTGGGACTCTGGTACTTTGAAGAAATTTATCCTCTAGAGCCTTCCTTTACCAATTGAAATTGTACCTACTGCTCTGACTCCCTCTGTACACCTTCATACTCTTTCACCTAGGGACTCCCAGCATAGACGAAAGTATCACAATAACACTTTAATGATAATAATGAATTCGACGCATGCCATTTTTAATAAGAGTAACTGCTGGATCTGCACCCATTTACCGCAACATGGGAACAAGGGGCTAGGATGGTATATTCACCCTTTACCTTTAACGACTGCTTGCACTATTCTTTGGCCGTTGGAATGATAGCATCTCAGGGAACTTTGATGGAACTAATTTAAATGATTTTGAGAAACGTGTATTGACTCCCTGTCACGACTTGCTGGCACCGACGTTCCCTGTGGCAACGCTGGAGATTGCGAGCACTCTCCGTTTCCCCCTCTTCCAAGATGGCTCCTCATCCTCTGGGTTACGGTGCAGTGTTTTCATGTTCACATGGCAGACGTCCTCTGACGTCATCTCGTTCTCTCATGGATTCCGGATATGGCCCAGCAGAGCCGAAGCTCAGTGCGTCGCTACTCTCTACAGATGCTACGTGAGTTCGCAACTAGGGAGTTTATTATTCTATACCTTATTCCTATGCTTACCTTTCCTTCCTGCTCTTTCCTACAGCCTTGCCTTTCTGCCCAGCCTTCCCGTTCCGCTGCCCACGAGTCTACATGAAACTCCGGTAGCCTCCCTTTCCAGACACGTTAGGTACATCACCAACCATTACATTGATTCCTCTCGTACCTAGTTCCTTCACTCATCTCTTGTTTACTTATCTAGAATCCGGACTTCACCGTGATTCTGTGACCAGATCCAGTGAATCCTGTAATCTTGAGAAGCTGCAGTCAGCGGGTAAAGCAACCGATTCAGCTCCATATCCGTTCCAGCAGGGTTTTTTCCCCCAGGAGGGTTTCCCTGGGATCCCTTGCACAACCCTTCGTTTCCCTCTTAGGGAGGAGGGAGGTGTTAGGGGCCTCAGGGGACTCTCCATTTGCCTCGTTGATTGCTGCACGAGACAGGTTAGTGTTGAATCATTACAGCTAGCGACGCCCTAAAAGAAAAAAGCTTAGATACACATCATGACTACTTTACAGGCAGCCTTAGACCAAGTGCAGAAATTAACAACCGCAGTACAAGGATTGTCCCATGAGGTACAAGCCTTAAAGCATGAAAATGCAATCCTTAAACAGCAAATGTTAATTAAGGCCCCCACTAGTTCAGAGATTCCTCCTGGCCCTCTACCAGGCGGGAAATACAACAGAAACCTGCATTCTTTAAGGGAATTTTTGGATGCATGTACGGTGCAATTTGCTTTTAAGACATCCTTCTTTCCCTCGGACAGAGATAGAGTGGGATATATGATTACTCATCTCACAGGTCCCGCGCTAGCTTGGGCCACGCCTATTGTCACTTCCAACAATGCCATATTGGATTCTGTGCCTGCTTTTACGGCGAGCCTAAAAGCTATGTTTTCTCGGAGGGAATACAATGTCTCCTCTCAAGAGAAACTTCTAGATTTCAAGCAAGGGTCTTTAGGAATCTTAGAATTCATTACCCGTTTTAAACAAATGGCCCTAGGCACATCATGGGCCGATGATGCGCTTATTACTTTGTTTAGGAGAGGGGTTAATGAGGAGTTGAAGGATGAACTAGCTCGAGTTCCGAGTCCAAACACATCAGCTGAACTAGTTTCGTTAACCATGCAGCTGGACTATCGGCTGCAAGAAAGGCACACGGAGAGGAGAAAAGGGAGAAGTCATCGCTCTGCGCTAGAATTAGCATCCTCCCCTATAACAGCTTCTCCAGGCGAACCTATGCAGTTGGGCACTACACGGGGTCCTCTAACTCAAGAGGAACGCGCCCGCAGAAGAAACCAGGGACTATGCATGTATTGCAGCTCTTCTGATCATGCCGTGCACGAGTGCCCAGTCGCTCCTCTCAGAAAACCATTTCGTTCGGGAAACGCCAGACCTCAACCGTAAGGGGACCTACGGTCGGGGTAACAGATACAGGTTCCCAATCTCCTACAAGGTTGTCTCCCTCGCTGGACATGGTAGTCCTGCGTGTCACTTTTTCTCTGCCAGATGAAAACATCGTTACTGTCCCAGCCTTGGTTGACTGTGGGGCAGCTGGTTTGTTCATGGACGATTTTTGGGCGAGAAAACTGAATATTCCCCGGTCTCCCAAAGCAATCGCTATACCTGTTGAAGGCGTAGACGGAACCCCACTAATATCGGGACCTATACGAGAACAGACTCACACTTTGAAGATGTCCATTGGATCACACAGGGAGGAAGCCGTATTTGATATAATAAAAGTAGCTCACTACCCTGTCATTTTGGGCTTGCCATGGTTAAGACTACATAACCCTTACATAAATTGGGCAGCCGGTTCCATTTTTTTAGGATCAGAATACTGTACCCAACACTGTCTTGCTGAAGGATCAGTCGGATTTTGTACTCCTTCTTCGAATCCTGTTGCCCCTCAAAGGATAGTAGACTTGATTAGTCTTGTTCCTCCTGAGTACGAAGAGTTTCAGGACATTTTCTCCTCTTCCAAATTTTCTGAACTTCCGCCTCATCGGAGAGACGATTGTGGCATCTGTCTAGACTCCTCTCAGCCACTCCCTTTTGGAAAGATGCACATCCTTTCCGAGAAGGAAAAATTAGTCCTACGACAGTATTTGGATACCCACCTCAGAAACGGTTTGATTGCGGAATCGACTTCCCCTGCAGGCGCATCATTATTCTTCATAGCAAAGAAGGACACGGACGAGTTACGTCCCTGCATTGATTATAGGGGCCTTAAAAAGATCACAATTCCCGATAGATACCCAATGCCCTTAATACCAGACATCCTAGAAGCAGTAAAAGGGGCAACGATTTACACAAAGTTGGACCTCAGAGGGGCTTATCACCTCATCCGAATTAAAGAAGGGGATGAGTGGAAGACCGCGTTTCGTACCCCCTTTGGTCATTTCGAATACCGGGTTATGCCCTTCGGACTCGCGAATGCACCTGCAGTTTTTCAAAGATTCATTGACCATATATTCTCAGACCTCCTCCTTCATTCGGTAGTGGTGTATCTTGACGACATATTGGTGTTTTCCAGGAATCCTAAAGAACATCACCAACACGTGTGTCAGGTATTACACCGATTACGAAGTAACCACCTCTATTGCAAGCCAGAAAAGTGCAGATTCCATCAGACTACGGTCACGTACCTGGGGTTCGTTCTGTCCCCTACTGGAATTTCCATGGATCCTCGCAAGGTGACCGCTATTCTGGAATGGTCCTCTCCTAGTTCTATCAAGGAACTACAGAGATTTCTGGGGTTTTCGAATTTCTATAGGAAATTTATAGCAGGATTTTCCTCAATCGTTCTGCCCCTTACAAGATTACTCAAGAAGGGAAAGCCTTTTAATTGGACAGAAGACGCCCAGTCAGCCTTTGATACTTTGAAGACTCTTTTTACTTCCGCTCTACTCTTGCGAACCCCAGATCAGAGCTTACCGTTTATAGTCGAAACTGATGCCTCCCATTTTGCTTTGGGTGCGGTACTTAAACAAGCTTTTGCTCAAGGACCAGAACACCCTGTGGCGTTTCTGTCCAAGACTTTTTCTCCCTCTGAGATCAATTACACGGTGTTAGAGAAAGAGTTGCTGGCTATAAAACGGGCCTTTCAAGAATGGAGACATCTCCTTTTGGGCTCCCAACATCCCATTGAGGTCCGCACCGACCATCAGAATCTCAAGAGTTTACAATACGCTGAGACTCGCAACAGCCGGCAAGCAAGATGAGCCCATTTTTTCTCTCCCTACAATATCACTTTCACTATCATTCCAGGTAAAATCAATCTTCAAGCAGACGCTCTATCTCGAAGAGATCCCGATTGCAAATCTGGTTTTCAGACCGAAAGACTGTTTCCTCATGCTACATTTATATCTATGGTTCAGGACTTCCTCCACTCTGTAGCAGCCCAAACTCATGTCTTAATGGACTCCATTAGATTTCAGGCGGATAAATGGGGACTAAGTCTCGAAGACGGATGTTTCTACCGGGGTCATCAGGTGTACATTCCCTCACTCCAGCTCCGAACTGAAGTAATGCACATGTGTCACGATTCTATTGTAGCCGGACATCGTGGAATAGCCAGCACCCGGGAGCTCATACTGAGACATTTCTGGTGGGAAACCTTAAGAAGGGACGTGACTGATTACGTCTCTTCCTGTGTGGTCTGTCTGGAAGTCAAGGTACCTCGCAGTAAACCATTGGGAAAGCTGGCTCTAGTCCAAATACCTACTCGTCCTTGGCAATTGATTTCCACAGATTTTATTATTGACTTACCTGAGTCTAAAGATCATACCACCATTATGGTAACGGTGGATTATTTCACCAAATTGGCTCATTTCCAGGCTCTGCCCTCAGTACCGACAGCTCCACAGATGGCAAGACATTTCATAGACTCCATCTTTTCCCGGCATGGTCTTCCTGACAGCATAGTATCAGATCGGGGTTCCCAATATATTTCCCGATATTGGCAACAAGTCTGCTCTGCTTTAGGCATAAAGAGAGCCTTGAGTTCGGGTTACCACCCTCAAACTAATGGGCAGACTGAACGTTTAAATCAGACTCTGGAAACGTATTTGCGCTGTTTTGTATCAGCGGCACAGGACAATTGGAAGGATTTGTTACCTTTGGCAGAGTTTGCCTACAATAACGCTCCTCATGCTTCTATCAAAACTAGTCCCTTTCATTGTACCTATGGGTACGATCCTTCCTGCTATTCATCCTCTCTTCTCAGATCTTCGGCCTTTCCAGATGTGGACGCCCTAATGGGCGACATTCAACAGGGACATCTTTTGGCCAGAACCGCATTACTGGAAGCTCAAGAGCATTCTAAACGTTATGCTGACTCGCATCGTTCACCGTCTCCAGTGATTGGTCCGGGGGATTTGGTCTGGCTCTCAGCAAAGTTTCTGCCCCGACATCTGGTTCCTTCTAAATTGTCTCCGAAATATTTTGGACCTTTCACGGTATTGAGAGCAAAAGGTTCTTTGGCTTTTGAGTTACGGCTTCCACCTTCTGTCAGGATTGTACCAAAGTATCAACTGAAAAGGATACAATACTCAAAAGGATACAGGAGGTAGGGTCTTCCGGATCCCTGTTCACCCGACTTGATAGTCGTGAAGTCAACAAAGACCTTCCAAATGATACAACCCTCTGGCTGATAAAACAGGCAGAGCGATGGATCACTGGAAAGGGCGTGGGTAAGGTATAGTAATCCAGCCTAGGACAAATTAAAGTATCATGAATAACTGCTCCAACCTGAGTATGATGAATTAGATAATGACAGGAATGATCACACTGACCTGTATCTCTGGGTAGAACAATCCAGAAGTCTCTTGATGGATTTGAAATGAAGAACAAAACGACAGGGAAGGGTAAATTAGTAAGGGAGACTTATCCCGAACGGAACGAGGCTCACGCTAGATACGGGTTGAATTCACCACAGGATAGCGTCCAAAGTTCAGTTCAAAGTCACTTCCAATGATCCTTGAAAGGCTTCCTTCCCACTTTAGGGATCAATCCTTCTGTTAATTCCACAGATGCAGGAGTTAGAAGAAAATAGCGTATGAAGACAACGTGCGCGTGTGGATTTACACGCGGGCAGGATTCGCGCAGCCTGGGCCAGCCGCGTGTGAAGACAACGTGCGCGTGTGGAATTACACGCGGGCAGGATTCGCGCAGCCTGGGCCAGCCGCGTGTGAAGACAACGTGCGCGTGTGGATTTACACGCGGGCAGGATTCGCGCAGCCTTGGCCAGCCGCACTTGAAGATGAAGAGCGCGTGTGGATTCTACACGCGGGCAGGATTCACGCAGCCTTGGCCAGCCGCGTGTGAAGACAACGTGCGCGTGTGGATTTACACGCGGGCAGGATTCGCGCAGCCTTGGCCAGCCGCACTTGAAGACGAAGAGCGCGTGTGGATTTTACACGCGGGCAGGATTCGCGCAGCCTGGGCCAGCCGCGTGTGAAGACAATCGTGCGCGTGTGGATTTACACGCGGGCAGGATTCGCGCAGCCTTGGCCAGCCGCACTTGAAGACGAAGAGCGCGTGTGGATTTTACACGCAAGCAGGATTCACGCAGCCTTGGCCAGCCGCGTGTGAAGACAAAGAGCGCGTGTGGAATTACACGCGGGCAGGATTCACGCAGCCTTGGCCAGCCGCAATTGAAGACAGAGAACGCGTGTGCATTATCACGCGAAGGGATAGATCCAGGAATCAGCGTGTGGCGGAACACACGCTATCGAAGGCCCAAAAGTAGCTGTAGGATTATGCCAGGAAGTAGATCAGAGGTTCAGCTACACAACGCCAATAGAGACGATCAGAAGCAGCGAGTGAAGTTTCTACGCTGCTTAAATACGTGATACCGTAGTTCACGTGACGAAGCAAAAGTCACGTGAAGTTAGCGACGTGAAAAGTGTAAACGTCGTTTTCCCGGTAACGTATCGAATAGCCTCCATTTGGAGTAGAACGGTCTCGCTGTCCTACGAGCGTAGCGACCAGCATGCATGACACCTTCTTGGTCCAGGATCTACCCAGTTTTTCACGTTTCACAACTCAAGCTTCACGTATCGGATCGTTTTGGTCGATCTACAAAGGCCTCCCCGCCTCCGGTAGCTACTACGGAGGGTCCGGTGTTCGAAGTCTCGGGCATTTGTGATTCCCGTTATCATTGCGGTCGACTGCAGTATTTGATCCATTGGAAGGGTTACTCTGTGGCCGACCGTACATGGGAACCAGCTTCAGCAGTCCACGCCCCCTTACTTGTTCGCCGTTTTCACAGGTGTCATCCGGGCAAGCCAGGGGGTGTTACCCTCGGAAGGAGGCATACTGTCACGACTTGCTGGCACCGGCGTTCCCTGTGGTAACGCTGGAGATTGCGAGCACTCTCCGTTTCCCCCTCTTCCAAGATGGCTCCTCATCCTCTGGGTTACGGTGCAGTGTTTTCACGTTCACATGGCAGACGTCCTCTGACGTCATCTCGTTCTCTCATGGATTCCGGATATGGCCCAGCAGAGGCGAAGCTCAGTGCGTCGCTACTCTCTACAGACGCTACGTGAGTTCGCAACTAGGGAGTTTATTATTCTATACCTTATTCCTATGCTTACCTTTCCTTCCTGCTCTTTCCTACAGCCTTGCCTTTCTGCCCAGCCTTCCCGTTCCGCTGCCCACGAGTCTACATGAAACTCCGGTAGCCTCCCTTTCCAGACACGTTAGGTACATCACCAACCATTACATTGATTCCTCTCGTACCTAGTTCCTTCACTCATCTCTTGTTTACTTATCTAGAATCCGGACTTCGCCGTGATTCTGTGACCAGATCCAGTGAATCCTGTAATCTTGAGAAGCTGCAGTCAGCGGGTAAAGCAACCGATTCAGCTCCATATCCGTTCCAGCAGGGTTTTTTCCCCCAGGAGGGTTTCCCTGGGATCCCTTGCACAACCCTTCGTTTCCCTCTTAGGGAGGAGGGAGGTGTTAGGGGCCTCAGGGGACTCTCCATTTGCCTCGTTGATTGCTGCACGAGACAGGTTAGTGTTGAATCATTACACTCCCCTGGGATGCTCGCTTTTTGCAAATAGAAGTAAGCCTAATGTTGCTTCTATTAGGCCATCTGATAAACTGTCTCTTCCTTTCCAAACTATAATTTCCTTTAAAATGGCTCCGATAGGTAATAAGGATGCCGTGCCTCCTTCCTACTCTATTAACCATAGCCCCGATTCAGTTCCCTTCTGTGTACTAAGGAATGGCACCCGGTCAATGGGAGATTTTGAAGGTTGCGCAAATGTTGTAAATTTGACCGGGGAGAACAGGCCTTTGTATGTAGGGGGGCCTGTCTATTTCGTTTGCGGTAGTACAGCATTTCCCTGGTTGCCCAAGGATTGGCAGGGAACCTGTTATTTAGGGATCCTGTTACCTGGGGTATTTATGTCTAGTACATTGGAAGTTTCTAAGGCTCGTCCACGGTGGGACGAGAATGGAGATACCCCTGGGCAAATCTTGGGAGATATAGCAAAATCAGTTGATCCATTTTGGGGACAAATAGCAAATTCCGAAAATATTAGGGGGCTAGCAAGAGTACTGGAGAGAACCATCAACCGGACCACGGATATACTCTATAATATGACACTGGAACAGAAAGCAATAAGATTGGTAGCGCTCCAAAACCGGATGGCGTTAGATGTCATTCTGGCAGAGTGTGGTGGAGTATGCAAATTAGTGGGGTCCGCTTGTTGTGTTTTCGTACCAGATTCCTCCCCGACAATTTCCAAGGCAATACAGAACTTGCACGTCCTTAGTTCAGAAGTGCATGTTCCTGTGGGAGATTGAAGTCTTAGTACTCGGTTCTGGGACTCCTTACGATCCTGGGGTTGGAAGGTGCTTTCTGTCATACTGGTTATTTTGGGGATTCTGCTATTCCTTTGTTGCTGTATCCAATGTCTATCTAGTATATGTGCAATGCTAGGGGGATGTTGCGCTCAGGCGGTGAGCACGATAGGACATAAAGTGTATGCCCCAGATACAGCATCTAAAGAGTACATGTTGCAAGAGGTTCTGGTGAACGACCTAATGGCTATAGATATTACAGATAACGATTCAGGATGTATGGACGACAATGTATGGAGTTATTTGCAAAGACATCAGAAATAGTCCTAGCACTTGGTATAGGCCAAAAGGAGGGTTTGTCGGAATAGAAATAATATTATGCCTCCTATTGTAATAGTTATATGTATATTGGCCTACGCCAAGTTGTCTAAACATCATGCGCGAACAAACTCCACGGCAAGGTCTTGACCTCAGAGAAATCAATGTAAGCCGCCATCTTGAATCAAGCCGCCATTTTAGGTTCTCTTGTTATGTAGAAGTCACCCTGAACATCAAAATGGAGGCCAAATGACATTTCGAATAGATTCTGGCCATTGTGACCTCCGTACAGCTGAATGATTAATATGCCTGCAGGCTACTTGTCGGGGTTGTGAACTGAGACCTTGTCCTACTGTTGACCTATATGTAAATGTACTAATTATATCAGCAAAACTAATCAAAAATGCATATATTAAAGGTTGACCTGGCAAGGAACCCTAGTCCAGTATTGTATTTCACAGAATGGTTAACCATCAAGAGGGTTGGCCAAGGGTTGGACAAATTGTATAAATGGCCCGGGTATTCCAATGTGCGTTCTCTCACTGAACACATCGAACCCTCCTTGAAGTTCGTTATGTTATACTGAGAGCCGAATAGCTGTCCGTTTGTCAGTTGACTTGGTAACTGTTGTAGCTTGAAATAAAGTACTTGTATGTTTCTTTGTAACCTGTGTTGGTGTGTTTCCTTTTGGGCTTCCCGGCCTCCTATTATTTTTCTGTTTTCACAAGTCAAGTTGATTTTTTAGGTCTAGCAGGGCTGATTTGGTACCATGACCTAATCGGAAACCTGATTGGCGCTGGCCAAGGATGTGGTTGGCTTCAAGGTAGTCTTGGATTTGGATGTAGGCGGCCCTATCTAAGATTTTCAGGAGAAAAGGGATTGTTGTGATGGGGCAGTCATTTCCCAGCATCGATGGGTCCAGAGTGGGTTTCCTTTGGAGGGGTATTACCCAAGCCACTTTTAGAGAGGTAGGGACAGTACTCATTGAGAATGAGGTGTTGAAGACAGTGGTTATAAATGGGATGAGGGCCACAGCGCAATCTTTGATGATAGGTGCAGGGCAGATGTCCCCTTTACATCTGGCTGGCTTGCAGCTTTTGAGGATGGCTTCGACTTCTGATTCAGGGACAGGATGGAAGTAGAAGGGAGTGAGTTTAGGGGGTGCAGGGTGTGGTGCGTTGGGCAGAGGTGTCCTTATAGTAGCTTGTTTTGAAATTATTTTTTCTTGTAAGGTAGCTATTTTCAGCAGCAGGGCCTTTTTAACATTTGCACAACACGATTAATCTTTGGTGATTCCTGGGGGTGGTAAGGTAGGGACTTCCAGTTCCTTAAGGATGGTGAAAGGCTCCTTGGTGTTGGACATGGCATAGGTTATTATATTGTAGGATGCTGCTTTGGCTTGGACAATGGCAGATTTGTAGTTTTTAGTAGCCATTTTGAATAGGTTATTATGAGCCTCTGTGATTTTTCCAGGCTGTTTCTGCCTGATGCTTCTTGGCTCTTAGGTCTATTAGATCCTGTGTGAATCAAGGTTTAGCATGGGAGAGAACTTTGGCCTGGCGTGGGGCTAATGGCACGACTGTATTCACTGCTGATGTCATAGTGTTGAGATACACCGCTGCTAGTGCTTCTTGGTTGACAGTTTTTGTCTTTCACATTTTCTTTGTCTTTTACACATACTTACTATCCCTGAACTAACCATCACTTTGTCTTTTGTTTTCTTCTCAGGACTGCTCTGACAGAGAGGTGGTATTGGTGGGGCAAGGGTGGTCATGGGGCCGCAAAGAAGTCAAGGAAGCTGGCAGAACCAGCACTTAAGGAAAGTATATGTACCTATTACTGAGTGATTTTTTGACACTCTCTCTCCCTCTCTCAAACACAAACACTTTTCCTGAACTAACTACCAATTTGTCTTTTGTTTTCTCCTCAATACCAACTTGAGGGAGCATTGGTATTGGCTGGGCAAGGGGTGTTAATGGGGCCCTGCAAGAAGGCAAGGACTCTGGCGGACTAGCACTCCAGGAAATAAGTACCTAGTCTTGACTGTTTTCCCTCTCTCTTTCACTTTCTCTTTTATACACACACACTTTCCCTGAACTAACCACCAATTTTTCTTTTGTTTTCTTCCCAGGACCATTTTCACAGACAGGCTGCGTTGGTGTGGAAAGGGGTGGCGATGGGGCCCCACCAGAATACAAGGAAGCTGGCAGATCAGTACTTCAGGAAAGGATAAGTACCCAGTCTTGAGTGATTGTTTTTACCCTCTCATGCCCTCTGTCCCTTTGTCTTTCACACACCCATTTTCCCTGAACTAACCACCACTTTGTCTTTTCTTTTCTCCCCAGGACTGTATTGAGGGAGCACCGGTATTGGTGGGACAAGGGGTGGTGATGCGGCCTGCAAGAAGGCAAGGAAGCTGGCAGACAAGCACCCCAGGAAATCATAAGTAACTAGTCTTGACTGTTTTTTGACTCTCTCTTTCTATATCTACATATATATATATATAGACACACACACACACACACCCCCCCCCCCATAGTCTAACCTCAGCTCTTTCCCTATCCCTTAATAAAAGAAAACATAAAGTAACAAAGGGATTTGGATCAACTAGTACTTTCTGTCTGTATCGCTCTCCTTTTACTCCCCAATCAGGGATTTCTTCCTTCTTTCCCCACTCTGGGGCTCTGTTCTTTCACCCCCTCCCCAGGGTCTCTTGGTAGTCTCTCCAGTCTGGGGCTTGTTTCATGCCCTCTTGCCACCCTAGGGCAACTCATGTTTCTTCCCCCTTTCTCACTTCTTCGTCCCGCTCTAAGATTTCTCTGCATTCTTCCCTTTCTCAGGCTTTTCTCGCTCTTTCTCCACACTCTGGGTTGGGGTTTCTTGGTAATCTCCCATCTCTGGGCATTTCTCCTGCTTCCTCCCCACTGAGGCTTCCTGGAATTCTCCCCACTCGCTGACGTTTTGCTTGCTTGCTTCCCACCGTGGGGCTTTTCTGTGTTCTCCCTACTCTGGGAGGTTTCTCTTGCTTTCTCCTCACTCTGGGGATTCTCCCATCTATGGGCTGTTTCACTCTCTCCCGACTCTTGGGCTTCTCTGCATTCTCCCTTCTCAGGGATGCTTCTCTTGCTTCCTCCCCACTCAAGAGGTTCTCAGTATTCTCTTACTTTCTCCACACTCTGAGGCTTCTCTAAATGTTCCCATCTCCCAAGCTTCTCTTGCTTCCGCCCCACCCAATCCTCTCGGCCTCCTGGGTCTTCTCTGTCCCCTTCTCGTATTGCCATCCACTTCCCGTTCTCCTGGAGTGCCCACGTTTGTGGGGTTGTCCAGCGGTGTTCCCAGAGAGGGCAATGCAGTCTGCTCAGACCTCCTCCTGCCATGGACCCATCCAAGCGACTCGTCCACCCGATGCCACCTTGACCAGAGTCTTCCTTCCACTTCTGCTTGCTTGCTCAGTGGGCGGCTCCTCCGGGCTCTACCATGGTCCCCTGGGGCATCCTGTGGTCGTTCTGACAGCCATGCCACAGAGCTCTGCCCATAGGGTCTTCTCTTCTCACTTAACTAGCGTGGATTGCTGACCATGATGCCACATCTGACGTTATCTCTCACCAGGCATCTCTCCCCCAATGTGCACTTCAGCGCTCTTGAACTCTGCAGACTGTATACATACTTTTTCCTGATGGGTCCTTGTTTTGATGTGCCTCCAGGAAATTGGTCTGTCAGTTTTCTTGTTTTCCATGAGGAGGTCTGCATAAAATTGGGTTTAGAAGCCATGCTAGTCATTAAAGGGGACCTAGGTTTAACCTACCCTTTTACTTCTATATTTCCTACAAAGTTGTCAGTGTCTGGGGTGAAGGGATGTGATAAAGGTCCCTGTCTGGTGATTTCCTGTCCCCTAAGGGTGAGTCAGCTCCAGAGTGGTCCTGCTTACCCTGTCCCCTCGGGGATGTTAAGCGTAGCACACTCACCTCAACAGTCGCAAGAGGGTGGCTTCCCCTTGGATTAAACAAAAAACGTCCTATGCAAGGTCATCCCATAGCAGCAACATACCCATCAATGTGGTCATGGTGGCCAGAATACCAGTCACAAACTCCCAAAGTGTAATGTCATTCCCCTTTGCTAACATGAGTGACATCCAGCCACCAACAATGAGTCGGAATGTTTAGAATAAGCATTTCTGTAAGTACATGCCAAGTGAAAGCATGTCACATCTCTCCCAACAGGAACCCAAGGCAGGCAATCAGAGGTGAGGGGCCCAGCACATCCACTGCAGCCTCTTCTATCACCTCCCCAGTGCCATCCTCCGGCCACACATACAAGAATGCACCAAGTGAATGGAAATAACTAGGCAAGTCTGCTACGGCCATCTCCTTACCTGCCCCCACCACATTTGTGTTCAAAGTGCCCATGGAAACACTGACCACAAGCACCATCCCCACCTCAGCCATCAGCGAGACTATTGCAGAAAACCACCACAGTGACCACCACCATGTGGCCTGTCGTTTGACCACCACTGCCACCACAGCCAACTCGGGTTCTGTTCAGTCTGCACCTGTTATTATGCTCTGTGTGCACCAGTCAACTTCAGCATGGACATTCACCCACCAGGTTCCTTCCCCTCCCATCCATTCCATTTTCCCCCAACAATTCCTCGCACTTATCCAGTGGCCATGCACCACAGTGGCACCACCATCAGGACTACGACTGCACCACTGATGATGATGACACAGCAGTGCATGGCACACATGCATCAGGGAGGAAGGGGACCCAAAACCTTGAACCCCGGTACCCCAATATACCCATGACATCATAGGAATGAACGAAATTGAACAGCGCCAGGAGCACATGGTGAGGATTGATGAAGAACACGTGTGCAATTCGCAGGCTGTGAGGGATGCCGTGCAGGGGGCATCTAGACAGGTGGCCAGTGCCATGTAGAAGCAGAGCAGAAGGATTGCAGATGGCAGTTCTGCCAATACCCTGATTGGGCAGAGGGTTCAAGAGCCTACTGAGGCCATGTCAGCCAGCACTGAAACAGTACTAGAGCTTTTACGCTCAAAATCCAGCATTTCAGGTGACTCCATCTCTGCCATTTTCACAGGTCTGTCCCCAGCACTTTGGTAAAGAGATCACATTGGATACTGTCGCTCTCCCCAGCACATATGCCAGGACATGGCAAGTGCAGATGAAAGTAGGGACTGCCATAGCAGAGTCATTGGTTTTGCATTAGCACTGTTGGATGGGCATGGGTGTTGGGGATGATGTTGGTGGGTGTTCATGGATGTTGGGGTTGACTTTATTGTTGGGGATGAAGGTGGTTGGTGGGCATGGGCTTTGGGCATAAGGGCGTTTGGCGAGCATGGGTTTTGGTGATGAGGGTGGTGGGTGGTTAGGGGTGTTGGGGATGTGGGTGCACATGGGCATAGGGCTGAGACTGGTTGGTGGGCATGAGCTTTGCGGATGAGGGCGTTGAGTGGACATGGGTATGTCCCTGTTCAGTATAATAGTTCGCTTTCAAGCAAAATAATCGAGTGGTAATTTGATGTCTGCATTCATGTGATTTTAGTGATGAATAATTGTGTATTCAAATGTGGATTCATATGGACTTCGAAAATATTTCTCAATGAGCTCCTGAAGGATGAAGCATCCTTCTCTTCCATGTCCTCCTCGAGGTGGCCTGTGATCACCTGCATTATCATCAACAATGGAGTCAGCGAGAGAGTTGCTTTCCTCTGGATGAATGGGGTGGTTCCTCATAATTCACATGTAATGCAGCATTGCACAGACCCTAACAATTGTTACACTTTCTCAGGCCTTTCATGAGTACCACGGCTGGTTGGTGGAGGCACCAGAATCTTCCCTTACGCAGTCTTAATATGCACTCTTGACGCAAAGTGACTGAATTGCGCTTAAGGGGTGAAGACTTTCCTCCCAACTGTGCCATAAGAGGGTAGGAAAGGAACTCCCTGCAAGTGAGAATGGGAGAAAAGGTGGGAGGCATGCCACCAGGCTCTGTCCCAGCTGGAAGGAAAGATGACAAGTATAGTCAATATTCCATTATCAAAGGCAAATGCCCCACATACCCCTTTTCCTACCGTCAGGTGGGGATCAACAACGGTACCTTTAATATGAAGAATGCAGGTGGGAGAACATTCTGGACAGAGGAAGAGGTCAAGAAGGAACAAAGGCCCTAATCCAGACATGGGTAATACAGGAGGCAATCCAGCAAGACTCCAAATACAGAGGAAAAGAAGTAACCAAAAAGTCAGTCCAATCAAGGTGATCCAGTAGGACATACAGGAAGAGGTCCAAGTCCTACACAGGAGAAAATCCATCCAAAAGCAGCAAATCTGACAAGGATGATCCGGGAGGGAGTCCAGGAAGAGGTCTGAGTCCACACAGGATAAAGAAACACCAAAGTACCAAATCGATCAGTGGAATCAAAGAGGCAAGTAAGCAGGACAATCCAGGTCAAACTAGAAAACAAACAGGAGGAAGAAAGGAGCCAGGCAGCACCTCTTTGGGTGTGAAACACAGAGTGAAACACCAGCTGAGAAGCACTGAGCCGTAATGTTCTGCAGCTTTACTTCTGCGGTTTGGCTCTGGCGTCCCTGCATTGGCTGCTGTGATGCTGTGTGCTCTGCTGAGGCTGCTACACAGGAACCTGAGTGCTGTGGTTCCTTGCACATCTGGCAGCGGGCAGTCTCCAAGGGAGCCTCTAATCCCACAGCTTCACCCTCTGCTGAAACATGTCTGGGGATGCTTGTGGTCTAGTGCAGAAGGGATGTGACCTAGCAGTTCGGGCTGGACTACCCCTTTGGGGGTAGGACCAAGCCTGATTTTCATATGGTCTTTCCCCTTTTGTAATGGCTTGGCAGGTGAAGAACGATGGTCTGGAGGGTTGCCCAGAGCGATGCTAGAGGTTAAGATTCATTCTAAACCTTCCAGTCATCACCTCTTTTGTTTTGCTATTGTCACCCTCTGCTGCAGCAGTAACCCTAGGTGGCGGTTCCCGACCCTGACAGCTCTATAGATAGCCTTATTCATTTGTCTGCCTCGTTGTAGGCCACACCCTGTGGGGTTGCAAGGTTCCTGATGGGTGTCATCAGTATGGCAGCAGATGGCATGGTGAATGTATTGCAGGCTGTTATCCCAATTGCAACATCACCCATACTCAAAGTCCAATTATTGGACTTTTGCAGGTAATCTATGCTACTAATGCTGTGCATTGATGTGTGCTCTTTGTAATTTTTATGCCTTCCCAGGTGCTACAAAGATATAGGTATGGCCAAGAATTGGGGCCTATACATTACTGCATGTCTGGTTCCCACACTATTTTGCCCACTCATCTGAATGGAGTAATAATTGGTCATGGCCTTTTTCAGGCATCTTCTGCTAGGCATTATGGCAATTGTAGTGACATCCAAGGGCCTACAAAGCACTTAAGCTATGACAATACTCAGAATTTTGGGAGGCCAGGGCCATGTAATATTGCTATCATAAGGACATGTGCAACATATATGACAAGGATTTAGGCATGCATGCATGACATTTGTAAGGCAGTTGTCCTGTGGCCACACCTCTCATTGCCTTCTTTTTACTTACTCCACATGCACATTTTATTGTCAGTCTTGCTAATGTGATGAATCAAGGGAATTTGTTCCTTCTACCCAAGGGGAAGCTTCCCCCTTTGAGGCTAAGGAGATGGGCCAGAGATGACCCTCCCTAGGGTTCTGGGCAAGAGAGACCTCTCTGGGAGATACTTCTCCTTAGGAGACAAGGACTCCAGTTCCTGTCAGGAACTCCCTATAAGCCATTCCCAATGATGGCATACATGGGACTATATGAGAGGGAAAACAGCAACAATTTCAGAGACTGGGCTGAAGGCAAAGTTAACGTATGTCATGATCATCAAGGAACAAAATCTGTCTCTTTAAGAATACATTTTCAATGGACTGTGACGAGAAGCTTGAATATAGAGGACACGTTAAATCAGAGGAAGAACATGAAATGTATATGCGAGCAGCGTAACACAGGCGAGAGGTGGAGCTGTGAGGAGCCACGGAGCCGACGAAGTTCAGAACTGCTCTGAATGAGAAGAGCAGATGCTGGAGGCCCAGCGTGTACAGTCAGTGCGGAAATGAGGAAACTGGAGTACGAATCTCGGTTGTGGCATGATCAGTGAAGATCCCTGTTGGGCAGTCTGCCCAATTGACTACGCCGACACCATCCCGCTGAAACATCAGCCACCGGGCCGGTTACCAGACGGGTCACTGGAATGCCGGACGAGAGAGGAGCGAAACTCAGACGCTGGTGAGAGCAAGCCGACAGAGAAACTAAGAGAGAGAGAAGGTACTGAGCAACTGCAGGCCGCAGAGATGCTAGCCTGTGTTATTAAAGGTAATGGGGAGGACAGGATGATTGGGAGGCCAAGTGGTACTTTTTATGTAATCAGAGAAACTCATCCAATCGAAATTGACTGAGTCCAAAATGCAAAGTTGACAAACCTGAACTGTAACACTAAGGAAAAGGGTATTATAAGTAAACCTGTGAAAGAGGCTGTTAAACTGTTGATTAGATTACAATGGGAAGAGGGGAGAATAGTCTGTCATCCAAGAGATACATAGAGAAATATATTAGAGAGATGAGGCTATGAAGTGAAGGCAACTCGTCCCAGTGGAAGGGGCGAAACCCTAAATACCAGGTTAAGGAATTTTTCGTAAACGAGGAAAGAAGAGTAAAGAAACTTTGAGCAAGAGATTATTACAAATTGGGTAACAACCCCCTGGGAAAAGGCGAGCATCTGTTTGTGCTCGAAAAGCACTGAATGGATTAGATCAGAGAGAGAATACTATAAAAAGAAGACCAGAGAAGCCATTAAGGTTTAACATACCATGGATAAAGCAAACCTAAAGAAAGAAAGTAAAAGAGAACGTTAATCACCCAGAAGAGATATCCCAACTAAGAAAATATATCCCATAAGGATGTGCAGGACCAAACAGGCTGTATCAAAAGCCAAAAAAAAAGTGCTGCAAAAGACACTTGGAGTGCACTCCCTAGTGCACTCCCTAAGGATAATGGAAAACAGAAAGTCATTATAAAGGTGTTATAAGATTTGACACGAAAGATTACCAGACACCATTTAAAGATTGTATATTAAGCAGATATAGGGGGTCATTACGAGGTAGGAGGTAACCATGCCGCTATTAGCGTCATGGCTAACCCCTTACTGGGTATCGGATCCGGGTTCCTTGAATGAGGAATTACCGGGCCATTCCGACCTTGGAGGGCCTGGTAATTCCTCATTCAAGGAACCCATCCCCATTCCCATTCAAGCCCCCGTAGGGCTCAATGGGAATGGGGAGGGTGCTAACAATGGGCCCGTTAATAACAGGCCCGTTGTTAGCACCCTGGTCTGCTCGCGGGACCCGCTAAGGGTGCCTGGTAAAACCAGGCATCCTTAGCGGGTTCCCGCAAGCAGACTCGTAATGGGGCGGTAAGGGGTTGACGGCTCTGGCACCTTTACCAGCGCCATTAACCCCTTACCGACAAACTTGTAATGACCCCCATAGTCTAAAAATACAAGCAGACCACTGCAACATCAGGACAAGGGAGTCATTCTTCTGACCTTAATTGGTTTTGAATAGTGGTAGGGTCAGTTAGGATTATTTATTTGGGACAACAGACTCTTTAATTTGGACATTTCCTGATGACTGACAAGCACCTTAGTTATTTACTGAGGTAGGGAACACCCGATAGAAATAGGAAAAGACAGGCCTTGTATTTATCAGTTAATGAATAATTCTTGAAAATCTCATCACAGTGTCCTTCTTCTGACCCTCCACATTACTTACAGAATATGCATGTTTGATATACCCTGAAGGTATCCATGTTAACTGGCATGGTGCTGTTTTGCAGGGCCATGGAGTCATTGGTGGAACCAGACAATTGCCACCAGAGTGGCTCACTGTCAGATCAGCATCACATGTCATTTGTGTTTTCATTGAATGGCACTGCATCCAGTTGCTGCAGACTCGCTTCTCTGCCCGAAATGCAGCCATTACCACATGCACACATTCCAGCACAGCAATCACATTTGGGGAATAAGGTTGAAGCATCAAAGCATGCCTTGTGACATAGAACTGGAATGGGGTGGTGGGCAGGGAAATGTGATTTGGTGCATATCTAATTAGTGCATGATGCACATGTATCACACCTTTTAAGAAGGTTGGCTGATGCATGCCATTTAATATTCCTAGAAAGTGCAGAATGGCCACGAGCTTCAGGAGGGGTAGCGATGGCAGTCCTGATGCTGATCCCACTCAGCAGGTGAACATGTATCATTTTGGGCAGCTTTGCTATGTTGCCCTTGTGCAGCCGACAGTGATTATTTGGCTGCCTTGCTTGAGGTATGGGTGGCCTCCTCATCACTCGTCTCCTCTGCCTTTGCTGAGCTAGTAGCCTTGGCCACTGCTGCAGTGCATGTTTCAGCAGCTCGATGAACAGTAGGGGCCGCATGTTTCTTGGAAGTGGGTTTAGGGTAGGTAAGGACTGGCCCCTAAATTACTCTTTTGGGTGCAAATGGATACACATGTGGCTTGTATTCATCCCCTCGATACATTTACCACCACCTCTGAGGTGGAAGTAACTGCACCAATTGTTTGTAGGACTTAAAATCTGTTATTGGCAGTATTCCGGCAATAATTTAACTTGTAATTAACGTTGACATTTCTTTTCTTTTTTTTCAATTTTTATTTAAGTTGGCAATTTACAGGTACATCAGGGAGTACGGTGAAACATCAACAACAATAGTCATTTTTGGCGCTAATTCCTGCAGAGGAATTAGCACTGGAGGAATTACTACAGTTGTTTAGCAGTAATAACCCCTACACTAATACCTAAAATGATTCATCCAACAGAATTAGCGCTGGAGGAATTACCACTGATTTGGTATTAATTGTAAATTGCCATTGCAGTAAAAGTGGTGTTAATTCCTTTACCATCACCTTTTCCCATTACAGCCAAATTCATAATGAGGCCAAGAGTCTTTTAGTGTGCTGTGGCCCACAACCTACCCTTCGTGCCCACACGAATGTCCAATGACAGTGGATACTCTGGATTCCAAATCTGGTGCTTAGTATCGTGGGGTGGCTTCTCATTGGTATTTGATCTCCTGGCAGTTATTGTTTAATTGGAATGAAGAGGGAAGACGGACAGGGCTCTGACTAGCTGCTCACTGGCATAAAGTCTTAATGCTGAGGTACCCCCCAAAGTTTAAGATGAGCGAAGTGTTACAGGTAGGGCTCATACAAAACTGAAGAGTGATGGATGAAAGGTTTTGACTTAATTATATTCTCTGGTGTTTGCTAATAGCAACCCTCCAAACCATAATTATTAGTTATAGCTATTGTGGCGCTTCAGCGCTGCTTCTAAGCTAAAATTATTTCATTGGAGTACAGCTAGGAGGGAGATGGCATGTTAGGAAGTACACACAGCTTGCCATGGTGTTTGCTTTTTTTAACCACCATTTGACTACTCAGGGCCATATTAATTCCATATGCCGGTGTTTTAATGTAGTATTTTACCACGATGTAGTTTACTTTATTCAAAGTACTTCGAATTACTTTCTGGAGAAGTAATTCTATAGATGTAATTAAGCGTTTGGGGTACAGGAGGGATTGGGATGGATTGGGGCTAGGTGTGCTATTGAGAGCAGACACCGCCCCATTAAAAACAAAAACGTAGGAAAAAGTGTGATGTCATTTTAATTAAGTAAATTATCATGAAGTACTTTACTTTGTTAGAATAACATAGAACCATTACTTGGCCATTTCCACCTAGCACCTGCCTCTTCCCGCCCAAAAGACATTTTCTTAGGATCTCTTTGAACTATCTATATCAAGCAGTAATCCCGCTAGTATTATTTTTAAACTGTCTGCTCGGAGTTAGTGCCTTAATTACAGTGGTAACATGTGCTACAAGTGTGCCTTCAGCCTCTTGATTTATATCTGTTCCTTACACTGAAGCCCAGCTAAAAACAAGCATTCATAAAGTTAACAGTTTCATCTGACTTTCTCATACCACTCACTCCTGACATGGGGGCAGTAGTATGCGAGCTGTAAAGTCATGTGATTTCATTTGACTATTATATAAGGCAATTTCCCCACCTTGAAATGTTCTGATACAGTCATGCTTTCTGGGTACAAGAACATGTTCTGATTTGTGATTGCTCATAAGCAGCTTTAAATTAGCGGTGCTCAGTGTTAGGCAGAATTATATGCAGTACCCTTTGGGAACACCACACACAATTAAGACTACAAGTGACAGTACAAATTCACCTTTGGTAAAAGCCTGTACTATACAGTAAAGTGGTGGCGATGGCTGAACAGCCAGACTTATCTCAAGAGCAAGTGAGCAGTATCAATAGTTACACAAAGGACAGCAATTACTATGATTCAAACAAACACTGACTCAAGGTTTCTGAGTAAAATAATATTCATTTATTTACACATCAGTTGTAAAACATTTTACTAAAGTAAAGCAGTTGAAAAATTACACTCTTAATACACCACACCACTCCCAATAGATTCAGGACAAGCTAAGCTCAAAAATGAAGTGTGAGCAAAATGGCACTCCAACAATTTAAAGGGGAGGAAAGGACAAAGTTGGATACAAATTGGGCAGCACCAACAGGTAAGCAAGCAGGGCAATCTAGAAAGAGGAACTACAGTGATGGAATCAAATCAAAAAGGCTTAGGGCCAAAGTCAATAGGACAAAAGAGAGGAATTGCCATAGCCTTCCAGTGCTGGACTGCCTATGTGGGCGGGACAAAGACTGATATGCAAATGGATATTTCCCATCTGTGAAAGGTACAGTGAACAAATAGCGTGTCCTGCAAACTCTCATCTCAGAACGGGTTATTATGCCATGTTCTTTCTGGAGAGGAGCGCCTGCTACCTTTTTAAAAATATTTACAAGGAACTTGGGTTGGTCACCCTAAGTTGCCTGGGGGTAACCAGACGTGGACTCCCTGCTCACTGTGCTCAGAGAGGCACAACTTCACCTCACTGATGAGGCCCAACAAGGCTGAAACACGTGTATGGGGTTGCTGTTGGTACTCTTGTTTAGAGAGGAATTGCCGTAGCATTACGGTGCTGTACTGCCCATGTGGGTGGGTCAAAGACTGATATGGAAATGGTTATTTCGCATCTGTGAAAGGTACAGTGAACAAAAAGCGTGTGCTGCAAACTCTCATCTCAGAACGGGTTATCATGCCATGTTCTTTCTGGAGAGGAGCTCCTGCTACCTTTTTTGAAATATTTGCAAAGAACCTGGGGTTGGACACCTTAAGTTACCTGGTGGCAACCAGGCGTGGACTCCCTGCTCACTGTGCTCAGCGAGGCACAGCTTCACCTCACTGATGAGGCCCAACAAGGCTGAAACACGTGTATGGAGTTGCTGTTGGTACGCTTGTTCAGAGAGGAATTGCCCTAGCATGTTGGTGCTGGACTGCCATGTGGGCGGGACAAAGACTGATATGCAAATGGATATTTCCCATCTGTGAAAGGTACAGTGAGCAAAAAGTGTGTGCTGCAAACTCTCATCTCAGAATGGGTTATCATGCCTTGATCTTTCTGGAGAGGCACGCCTGCTACCTTTTTTGCAATCTAGAAAGAGGAACTACAGTGATGGAATCAAATCAAAAAGTCTTAGGGCCAAAGTAAACAGGACAAAAGTCTTTTGCTCAAGATTACACAGTTCTGGGTAGTTCTCGGTTGAGTCTTTGCCAAGCGTTCCGGACGAAGTTGGTCGGCAGAAGAGTTAGTTTAAAGAGTAGAGAAGTACAAGCCCTCGGATTGGCAAAAGGTTTCACACACTGTCAAGGATGGCACACTGTCAAGAGTGGCACAGGGCCCCCAGGTAGGGTTTGGGTGGCTGTGTTGATGTAAGGTGACAGATAAGTACACACACAGCAGGAAACCCATCAAGAAAGAAAAGCAGTCAACTGTAGTTGTGAACAGAAAGGGGCAGGAAATGCAAAGATACAAACAAACTGGATTCCCTCTTGGGGTGTATGCAGATATGGAAAAAGAGTGTTCCGGACCTTTGGAAATTCCAGCCTTCTGCACGGATTACTATTACAGAGGCCCACTCTGTCTGCTCATGGCTGGGAACAACAGCTCTGGGTGTCTGTAAAACAGAAAACGCGACAAGGGAAGGGGCACAGGTTGCCTGCCGGAAACCAACAGTCAAGCTCTGTACAAAGGATCAACACAAGACACAAGAGAGACAAGAACAGAAAAACCAGGGACAAGGAAGTCTAAGAGAAATCTAGCAGATTGAATGAAGGAAGAAACAGTACAATAGAAATGGGTAAACTAAGGGGAGGACAGAGGAGTCAAGGAAGAGAAGGACAGGGATCAAGAACAAGGCGTTGCAACAAGGAAGAGAGCAAGGGAGCAGCAGCCAGGAAAGTGGGGGGCTGCAAACAAGGAAGCAGGTCTGCAGTACCAAATGGTACAAGGTACAGAAAAACTGTAGTGGATTGCAGAGGACTGTAGTAGGCTGCTAGGTAGAGAGTCCAGAGGAGCAGGGCTGAGAGCTGTAGTAGGCGGCAGACAGAGAGCCCAGAGGAGTAGGGCAGCAAGGAGCGAACCCAAAGGAACAGGGCGTAGAGGCAGAGAGACCCGAGGGTCTGGGCTGAAAGCAGAAGAGAGTAGCAGGCTGCAAGGCAGGGAGCCCAGCGGAGCAGAGCAGCAAGGAGCGAGCTGAGGGGAGCAGAGCAGCGAGGCAGGGATCCCGGAAGGCTATGGCTGTAGGCAGCGGAGTGTAACAGGCTGCAAGGCAGGAAGCCCAGAGGAGCAGGGCTGTGAGGCAGGGTGCCCAGCGGAGCAGAGCAGCAAGGAGCGAGCTGAGAGGAGCAGAGCAGCGAGGCAGGGAGCCCGGAAGGCTATGGCTGTAGGCAGCGGAGTGTAACAGGCTGCAAGGAAGGAAGCCCAGAGGAGCAGGGCTGTGAGGCAGGGAGCCCAAAAGGTTAGGGCTGTAGGCATCAGGGTGTAGCAGGCTGCAAGGCGGGAGGCCCAGAGGAGCAGGGCTGTGAGGCAGGGAGCCCAAAAGGCTAGGGCTGTAGGCAGCAGGGTGTAGCAGGCTGCAAGGCAGGAAGCCCAGAAAGAGCACTGGAACAAAAGCAGGAAAATGCAGCAGCAAGAACAGCATACAATTTCGAGACAAAAGGCAAAAAGGGGCTGGGAGGACTCTTGATGCAAGAGACTGAGCTCCTGCAGGCAGCTGCTTAAATACCGCCCCTCCCTGTACTGAGGCAGGCTAATTGGCAGCACCTGGAGCAGCACACCTGAATACATATAATATAATATACATATAATAGATAGCTGTAGCAAGGTGCATTGTGGTACATGTAGTTAGTTGAGTTATATAAGAAGGCACCAAAGTCACGCAAATGGGAATTAAGTACCAAAGTGTGAATAGGGGTTGTTCCAAGAGTATTCTGAAGATAAATGAATAACAAATAGTCCATGATGGTTGCCAATGTGTGCGCCCATGGCGCAGGCATGACACACACCTTCACCGCGGCTGGACGAAATGAACTACCGGATTTGCACAGTACCTTTAAATGGAGAAGATGCTGTAGCTGAAGCGGACGTTCCTGGCAGGTGCTGCAGGCTCACGGTTCCTGAAGCGACTGTCGGACTGACACGAAGTAGGAAGACTGGAGGGTCCTGCACTGCCCAGGGAAGAAACCAGCAGCAGAGCAAAGCAACGAATAAAAGGTGCGCTCCTTAAAACCCAAGCAGGGTCCAACCTTCCTGGCTATCCGGTTCACTGTAGCTCTGTACAGCAAATTCACCCAGAGGAGGGAGTCCTGGCTTGCAGTTTGGGCAAACTGGTTGGTCCCACCAGCTCAGGGGAAGAAGATTCCTGGTAGATCTTCTCTGTCGTTGGAGTCTAAAGATTCGGACCTGCAGCAGGTCTTCACCGGGCGGTTCAGTCATTGTAGGGGTCCTCTTCTGTCAGCTCCTCATCTGTTCTTTTGTTCCAGTGGCGACTCTGCCTTTACAGACTCAGAGACCTGCTTTTTATGCATTTTTCCCCCATTCACACAGTTTGGCTGTCAATCACACAGCAGGGTGCCTGTCCTGGCGGGACAGTCACATGGACAATCAAACAGGAGTGTGACTTGGGTTACCAAAGGAACCCATGGCAGGGGTCCTAAACCCCCCCTCACATCCTGCCTACCCAGACTTTCAGGTGCCTTCTGCGGAGAAGCCCATGAAAAGACAGTGAACAAAGGAACCAAACCTGGTTTGGCGCACTAAGTAAAACACGAGAAAGACATTTTCAAAATGAAATGGCGAATAAAACCAGCCTGAACCGTATAAAAACGTACATGGTCCAGCGGGTTTAAGTTCGAGGCTACCAAGATAGCCTAGAACAATACCAAGGTTATTTAAGAAAACCGCTGTAGGAAAAATAGGGTAGTTACCACTGCCACCAGCCAAGTCTTGATGAAAAGGGAGCGAAACAATGCTCCAAGAGAAACAGACAAAAAGGGATGAGTATTAACCCTTTCCAGTACTGTATGTAAGATAGTTTGTACTGGGTTTTTGGATTTTTAAAGTGACTAATAAAGTCAATGGCAACTTTACATGTTCTGAGAGACAGTAGTCAGTCCCAGAAAATGGAGTCTGAGTTGGGAAGTCTAAAAGATAACCCTGTGTCACTGCACTGAAGGTGCTGTGTAGCACACAGTAAAAAGATGATGCCTATGGAGTAGGTGAGGCTCCACAGTCTATGAACACAAGAATGTTAAACACACACAGAAAAACACATGTAAGAGTGGGAAAAAAAGGCCCACACTCTTACCAGGTGAAAAAATAAATCCTAGAAATCCAGCAGAGCTGCTGAGGGACTCAGTTGGTAAGGGAAATTAGCCATTCAGCAGAATTCTCCCTAACACTCGGCCGCCCCCTGGCCACCCCGACTAAGGGACAGGAGGATTTAATCTACTCCTGGATGAATCTCTACCTCTAGTTTGTTAAAAACATCCTAGAGAGACCATCAGCATTTTGATGGTGACTTCCTGCTCTGTGCTCAATGGTGAAATCAAACCCTTGCAGGCAGATTGACCATCTCAGAAGTTTTGGGTTTTCCCCTTTCATTTGCATTAACCATCTCAAGGGTTGGTGGTCTGTCTGAATCACAAAAGTAGATCCATACAAGTATGGTCCAAACTTCTTCAGAGACCACACAATGGCAAAACATGCATGCTCTGTGGTTGCCCACCTTGTTTCTGGTTCCTTCAGTTTCCTACTGATGAAGCAAATGAGGTGCTCCCTACCTTTCTCATCCAGTTGACTAAGGACTGCACCTATACCTGTATTAGAGGCATCTGTCTGCACAATGAAGGGTGGGTGATAATCAGGAGCTCTTAGGACTGGAGCTTGACAAATGGCTTTCTTCAGGTTTGCAAAGGCTTGAGTGCACTCCTCATTCCATCTATCCCTTTTAGGGAATTTTGGAGAGGAGATCACATTCTAGGGAGAAGCTATGGTCCCATAGTTCTCTATGAAAATCCTGTAGCACCCAGTGAGACCTAGGTAAGCTCTCACTTGGGTTTGAGTAATAGGGGTGGCCCAGTTTTGTACAGCTTGTACTTTGCAAGGCAATTGCCTTATTTCACCTCCTCCTACCTCATGACCAAGGTAGACCACTTTGCTCTGACCAATTTGACATTTGCTTGCCGTTATGGTCAGATGGGCCTGCTCAAGAGCCTGCAAAACATATCTTAAGTGATCAATATGTTCTTTCCATGTAGGGCTGAACACTGCAATGTCACCCAAGTATGCCATGCAGATGTCCTCCATCCCATTCAGAACTTGATTGACCATCCTTTGGAATGTAGCAGGTGGATTATTAAATCCAAAAGGCATAACCTTGAATGGGTAGAGGCCTTCTGGGGTTGAGAATGGAGTTTTCTCCTTGGCATGGTCTGTCAGGGCTATTTGCCAATAACCTGACGTCAGATCAAATGTACTGAGGTACTTGGCTGAACCAAGTCTATCCACCAGTTCATCTGTCCTTGGCAAAGGATGGGCATCAGTCTTAGTGCTGCATTTAGAGTTCTATAGTCAATATAGAATCTCAATTCCTTGGATCCTGCCTTTGGTACTAGAACAACTGGACTAGACCATGGACTTGTAGAGGGCTCTATAACCCTGAGATCAATCATCTTGTTGAACTCTCCTTTGATGTGGGTTCTCACATGTTCTGACGTTCTGTAACCCATGCTTTTCACAGGTAAAAAGTCACCAGTGAGGATATCATGCTGGCCCCAAGGGGTCAAGCCTGGTGAAAGTGAAAACAGGGAGACAAACTGATTTAACAGAACTTTGCACTCCTCCTGTTGTTCATTTGTCAGTTGAGAAGAGGGATTGACTCCTTCTATTTTCTCATCCAAAGGTTGGCCTCTGAGGAGGTCAGGTAGAGGTTCACTCTCCTCCTCCTCTTGAGCTGAACCTATAAGCAAAGCTCCCACTTCTGGTCTCGAGACATATACCTTCAAATAGTTGGTGTGAAAGACTCTGGGAGCATCCTTAGGTCTGTCTAAATCCACCAAATAGTTCACCTCTCCAAGTTTGCCCACAACCTTGAAGTGTCCTATCAATTTGTCCTGCAAGGCTCTCTGCCTTGTTGGCACCATAACTAATACAAGCTGGTCTTGAGTAAACTCAACCATGCTGGCCTTCTGGTCATGCCAATGTTTGACCAGAGCATGACCTGCTTTTAAGTTATCACTCGCTTCTGCTATCATGTCTGACATTCTCCTCCCGAGACCTATCACATAGTCAGTCACTCTGACTGGCTTGGGGAAAGGAGCACTCTCCAACTCCTCCTTAATTAGGGCCAATGGACCTCTGACTCGATGGCCATAGAGAAGTTCAAAGGGACTATAACCAACTCCCTCCTGAGGGACATCTCTATAAGCAAAGAGAAGGCATGGCAGTAGAAGGTCCCACTTTCCTTTAAGGGGTTCCTCTAAAGCACCCATCATGCTCTTCATAGTACGATTAAACCACTCTACCAGTCCATTTGTCATCTGTGGATGGTAGGCTGTAGAGAACTTGTAAGTGACACCACTGTTTTTCCACATGGCTTGCATGTAGTGGGACATAAAATTGGATCCCCTGTTGGATATCAATTCCTTAGGAAACCCTACTCTGGTACAAATACCAAGTAGAGCCTTAGCCACAGCCTGAGCCGTAACAGTTCTCATAGGTATGGCTTCTGGGTATCTTGTAGCATGGTCTACTACAGCCAGGATAAACCTGTTCCCTGAAGATGTGGGGGGGGGTCAAGGGGACCAACAATGTCGATGCCCACCCTCTCAAAAGGAACTCCCACCACTGGGAGAGACACCAGTGGTGCCACATTCTTGGCTCCACTCTTGCCAGAGGTTTGGCAAGTGTGACAGCTCCTACAGAATTTGTCAACTTCTGAACCCATCTTAGGCCAGTAGAAGTATAAGGAGAGCCTTTCCTTGGTCTTTTTGAAACTCAAATGACCAGCCAAAGGTATCTCATGTGCCAACTGTAGGAACTGGAGTTTGTTGGCAAGGGGCACTACAAGTCTTTTGCAGTCCCCAGGGATAGACTCAGCTGGTTCACTGCAGAAGAGGCCATCTTCCCAGCTAAACCTATGCTTTCCACCTTCTTGCCCATCAAGTTGGTTAGCAGCTTGTTGTCGAAGAGCTTCAAGAGTAGGACACTCTCTTTGTCCTCTGCTGAAGTCTGCCCTGTTGGGTCCACCTTCTGCCAGTAAAGACTGCATCTCGGGATGGGCAACAGGGTCAAGATTTCCAACCAAAACAGTATCTTCCAGATCTGATTCCTCAGAAACTGGATCAACCACACATGGTTGTACCTCACACTCTGCCTCAGCAGGTGAAGGAGTCACAGGTGTGACCGGGGACAATCTTGGGGATGTCCTTGTTGGTAGCACAGGGGTGCTGTCTGACTTTTCCCTTGAGGTCTTGCATTTCCTCTTTTGCCTCTTTCTTTCTAGAAATAGCAGTGAGCAACTCCTGTGGAGTGTGAGTGATAGTTTCCTCTATCAACTCCTCTGGAGAGCCTCTTAAGGTCCTCTTCCTTGCAGGCCTAGTGAGCTCCTGTCTCCTCTTACTGGGAGGCCTGGGGGTGCTGGACACAACTCCAAGAGTTTTCAGGCCATTACCCAACAGGACTCTCCCAGGCACTTCATTCTGCACACTAACAGGTATTTTGACAGTCATATAATTACACTGGATGAGAGCTAGTAACTGGAGAAGCATTTGGACAGGGCCTCCAGCTAACTTGTGTGAGGCATTTGGGTGCCTTAGCAACATCCTCCACCTTGGAAAATGATTCATCCACCACAGTTATGCTGGCTCCAGTGTCTCTGATGGCAGGAGTCTCCTGGCCATTCACAAGAAAACTATCTTTATAATACTCTTTAGTATTATCTGGGATGGAATTATAGACATCTAAATTCTGCTGTTCCCACAAGCCCAGGGAACTAAAGAAACACTAGCTGAGACTCTCATGGGTTCATCAGCCAGGAGGTGAAAGTTTCCACTTGCCATAGGTACTTCTTCCTCTGGGGAGAAGGCTAAGGTGACAGTGTAGACCCCTGAAGGTATACCTGGGATCCCCTTTCACATGGTCAGTTGACCCACAAACATAACATTTCCCAAATGTCTTGATGAATGGGGGTTCGTTCTGACTTCCATCTGGTTTGGGTCCAGATGGTGCACTAGCCTGATTTGGTTTCCCTTGTGGTTTACCCTTATGTTGCTGTTTGTGGCCCTCTTTTGGATTGGAGATATTAGAATTCTCCTTGTTATCTTTCTTTGGCTGCTTTCCCTCATCCTTCTTCTGAGTTACCCCAGAATCCTTGTGATTAGCCCTGTTGGCAACCCACACGTCAGCAGCCTTAGCTAACTTCTTTGGATCTATCTCCTTAGAATCAGCCAAGTGCTATCTGAGCTCAGGAGAGCGGGCATCATAAATTGACTCTAACATAGATTTCTCATACCTTCATAAGTGTTTACTCTGTAACCCTTAACCCAAACATCTAAGTTTCTCAAACATTCACATACCCAGGTAGCCCAAAGGGTACCATCATGCTTTTTTAGCGTCCTAAATCTCGTAAGGTACTGGGAAGGGCTCTTCCCAAATCTAGCAATTAAAGCTAGCTTCACACACTCATAATCCATCCTATCCACCTCCCCCAGCTCCATCACAACATCAGATGCAACAGTGGGTAGCCTAGAGAAGAGCCAGGGAAGCAACTGAATCCCTGTAAAACCCTGAAACCCATGGTTATATTCAAACATTGCCAACCAATCCAAAATATCAAGCTTAACCTCATACATACCCACAATTTCTAAAGGCATACAGGGTCTCTTAGGACTGGAAGACCTAGAAGACTCTGGGAGAGAAGCATTTTCAAGAGATAACCTTTTCATTTCTAGTTCATGATTCAACTCCATTTCTCTGAGCTTAAGTTCTTGGTGCTTTTGTTTAGTTTGAGCATTTAAACGTTTGAATTCCAGTTCAAGCCTCATCTTTTCTAGAGCAATGAATTCAGGACTGAGTATAGGCCCTGATGAGGTCCCAGTGGACAAAGGTTGAGGTTGCTGAGCAGGTAATGGAGCAGGGAGGCCTACACTAGGAGACACATCTACTTTCTCTAATTTATCAATAATAAGCACATTATCATCCTCATTATTTTCCACATTTGCTGGAGAGTCAGGCATTTGAGACCCACTCCCCAGACGTTGGTTCTCTATACAGATTTTTTAAATAATCCACAGTGTATATAAGGAGGGTCTCCTGACTGTAGATTTCCATATCAGACATGATTAATATTGCTTTTTAGTGATGTTAGCCTTGTGGTTACTTGATCCGAGGAAATAGCAGCACTCTAAGTGTAATTACTATACTTGATCCTCACCGCTGTACACCAGTTTTAGGCAGAATTATATGCAGTACCCTTTAGGAACACCACACACAATTAAGACTACAAGTGACAGTACAAATTCACCTTTGGTACAAGCCTGTACTACACAGTAAAGTGGTAGCGATGGCTGAGCAGCCAGACTTATCTCAAGAGCAAGTGAGCAGTATCAATAGTTACACAAAGGACAGCAATTACTATGATTCAAACAAACACTGATTCAAGGTTTCTGAGTAAAAGAATATACATTTATTTACACATCAGTTGTATAACATCTCACTAAAGTAAAGCAGTTGAAAAATCACACTCTTTATACAACACATCACTCACAACAGATTCTGGACAATTTAAGCTAAAAAATGAAGTGTAAGCAAAATGGCACTCCAACAATTTAAAGGGGAAGGAAAGACAAAGTTAGATACAAATTGAGCAGCACCAACAGGTAAGTAAGCAGGGCATTCTAGAAAGAGGAACTGCAGTGATGAGGACAAAAGTATTTTGCTCAAGATCACACAGTTCAGGGTAGTTCGTGGTTAAGTCTTTGCCAAGAGTTTTGTACGAAGGTGGTCGGCAGAAAAGTTAGTTTAAAGAGTAGAGAAGTACAAGCCCTCGGATTGGCGAAAGGTTTCACACACCTTCACCGCGGCTGGACGAAACGAACAACCAGATTTGCACAGTACCTTTAAATGGGGAAGAAGCTGTAGCTGAGGCAGATGTTCCTAGCAGGTCCAGCAGGCTCACGGTTCCTGAAGCGACTGTCGGACTCACACGAAGTAGGAAGACTGGAAGGTACTGCACTTCCCAGGGAAGAAACCAGCAGCAGAGCAAAACAATAAATAAAAGGTGCGCTCCTTAAAACCCAAGCAGGGTCCGACCTTCCTGGCTATCCAGTTTACTGTAGCTGTGTACAGCAAATTCGACCAGAAGAGGGAGTCCTGGCTTGCAGTTGGGCAAACTGGTTGGTCCCACCAGCTCAGGGGAAGAAGATTCCTGGTAGATCTTCTCTGTCATTGGAGTCTGAAGATTCGGACCTGCAGCAGGTCTTCACTGAGCGGTTCAGTCATTGTAGGGGTCCTCTTCTGTCAGCTCCTCGTTGGTTCTTTTGTTCCAGTGGCGACTGCCTTTCCAGACCCAGAGACCTGCTTTTTATGCAGTTTTCCCCCATTCACACAGCCTGTCTGTCAATCACCCAGCAGAGTGGCAGTCCTGGCGGGACAGTCACCTAGTCAATCAAACAGGAGTGCACCTTGGGTTACCAAGGGAACCCATGGCAGGGGTCCTAGACCCCCCCTCACATCCTGCCTACCCAAACTTTCAGGCACCTAAGGAGGGCTTCAGCAGAGAAGCCTGCGAAAAGATGGTGAACAAATGAACCAAACCTGGTTTGGCGCGCGGAGTAAAACACGAGAAAGACATTTTCAAAAAGAAATGGTGAATAAAGCCAGCCGAACCGTAAAATAACATTTATGGTCCAGCGGGTTTAAATTTGAGGCTTCCAAGATAGCCTAAAACAATACCAAGGTTATTTAAGAAAACCGCTGTAGGAAAAATAGGGTAGTTACCACTGCCACCAGCCAAGTCTTGATTCAAAGGGAGCGAAACAATGCTCCAAGAAAAACAGACAAAAGGGGATGAGTATTAACCCTTTCCAGTACTCTATGTAAGATAGTTTGTACTGGGTTTGTGGATTTTTAAAGTGACTAATAAAGTCAATGGCAACTTTACATGTTCTGGGAGACAGTAGTCAGTCCCAGAAAATGGAGTCTGAGTTGGGAAGTCTAACAGACAACCCTGTGACACTGCACTGAAGCTGTTGTGTAACACACAGTAAAAAGGTGATGCCTATGGAGTAGGTGAGGCTCCACAGTCTACGAGCACAAGAATGTTAAACACACAGAGCAAAACACATGGAAGGGTGGGAAAAGAAGGCTCACACTCTTACCAGGTAAAAAATAAATCCTAGAAATCCAGCAAAGCTGCTGAGGGACTCAGTAGGTAAGGGGAATTAGCCATTCTGGAGAATTCTCCCTAACACTCATTGCACACCAGCTTTAAATTATATTGAGTGAATGCATTCTTTACATCTAACCCATTATGATGTGGCCATCATATTGTTGCTCAATAAAGCTCCCTCAAATGAAATAACAAAATGTTGTGTTCATGCATGACCTTTGCTGCATGATTATTTTTGGTAATTATTCGTTCAAACTTATTGGGGACAATGGGTGAGAAAAGCCACGTTATTCATTTGTAACTAGGATTGCTACTGTGTTAAGTGGAAAATGTGCATAGTGACAACTTTCAAAAGTTAAATACTTTCGCATCCTTAATTGTTGTATACTTAAATACAAATGTTGTGTGCTCCATTCCTATTTTGTCTAATCCTACAGATACCTTTCTCTCTGACTCCATTTTGAGTGGCCACATGCCATATCTTTACATTTCCCCTAACCTTTCCTGATTCATTTATAGCAACACCTTTTGATTTCAGTTTGCCCTGCTTTAGAGACTGGAGTGGGGGCATAAGGGGAAAATCACAATGTATCTCCCTAACCTTTGGTTTGCTGACTGAGGCCAACCAAAATGCTTTCTTGAAGTACATTTGAGCTCACTGATAACATTGCAGTCTGGGTGTAAATGTTTAAGGGCCTCATCAGAAGTTGAAAGTTGCAGTAAATATGCAGCATTAATAGTGCTCCTGCCGCATTACTGCATCACCCGATCACGAGTTTTGAGGAAAGTCGGAGGATTCACCTCCAGCTTGGAGCTGGAGGTGAATGCGCCGACTTCCTGCACATTTTCGGCACAATTACCGTGGCACAATTACTGCTGCGGTAATTGCGCCGAAAATGCCCCAATGAGTCCTATGGCCTAAAAAAATGGGGACTTACCATTATTAATGGTAATTGCATTGGGTGGTATTCCGGTTGATTTACCGCTGGAATAATGCCCAACTCCTGATGAGGTCCTAACTCTCCTTACAGCAGCGAGGCTGGAATCACAGAGCTCTGTTTTCCGGTGGCAGCGCATGAGAAGGCCCTCCAGTCCTGTTTTGCTTGGAATTCTGGGACTTGTAGCTTCCTAAATTTCAAATGGGAAAGAAAAAATTATCCACCCAGTAGGCAGGTGTTACCGCTAGGGAACCAAGAAGCGAGCACTCCTTACATGGCAAGTCCAACTTTCACATGAGATGCGCACTTACATTTTTGCCCATTATGCATGATCCATTACATTTAAATGTGTCCTAGATTTGTCTCAATTCATGTTCATATACTTTCTAAAAACTCATGGTTAATGTCACATATGCATGTTTGTTAGGCACCAGTTGACCGGGGAACCCAAAAGTAGCTCCTGGTAACTGTCAGTTTTAAGCCAACCAGGCTCTACTAGGCTAGAAGCAGGAGCTTAATACTTCCCAACAATTCTGAACTCTAATAGCCACTTGAAACCTGAGTAGCACAATAATGCGGTAAAGGACTTAAGGTAATATTAAGGTAATATTTGCCAACAATTTTACGTTTTGGCAATTAGGTGGTGCTTTAAGCACTGCCAGTAAGCCACAACTATTGGCCTGAGAAGTGAAGCAAAGAGAGAGAGATGGGACATAAGAGGGAGCACACATGTGGGCCTCATTAGGAGGTTGGCAGCAACCCGCGGGTGCTACCGGCGGTTTGTCGCCAACACTGTGACACTCTTACCGCCGCCTGACATCCCGGTGCTAATTGTCTTAGCCAAGTGCAGCTTCAGGCACTTGATTTACAATCAATATGCGTGGCCTTTCACTGAGTTCCTGCTAAAAACAAGCATTGGCAAAGCCAATAGTTCTGGCATTTGTATAACCATCATATAGGCATTTGCCAGACACTGTCATGATATACCTAAGAGCAGGAGGAAGACCTGCAGGCACCGGAGAGAGCCACACCAGCAGTATCATTACAGCAGCTCACAGCTCCACACAGAAATAAATATAAATATGTGGCTGACCATTTTAAAGTCTTCCATCCCAGGATCAGGATTACAAAGCATCCCTGCCAGTGAGCGTGCCCAGACAGAACATCTGACCTTTGCAGCCACTCGCAGAGAAGCTGGTAAATCCAATCCCAGGTAAGGGCGAGCTCCCATGACAGCAGTGAAAGTGAGTTTTGGAATGCAAAGTTGGCAAATTGTAATATTGCAGAGCTGGAGAACTTACCCTAAGACAAGGAAAAGAAGAGTCAGGAACTTTATCTCAGGCAAAAAAGACCGAGGCCTTGCCCTGTAAAAAGGCAGCAAAAGTTAACACAGAAACTGTAAATAGAGAGAAAGTGGACAGCGAAAGTGGTGAAGGCATTGCCCAAAAGAGTTTTGAGTGAATAGGAAGACGCTCCGGCCAAAGAAAAAGTGGCAAGAGAGATGGCTGAAGCTCTGGCAACTGAAAATGCAAAGGAAGACGAGATTGGGGATCTGTTAAAAGAAAAGGCAGAGAAACAAAAAGCAGAGGCCCTGGACAAGGAAAAGATATTGAGTTTGCAAGTGACTAATAAACGATGATGAGCAAGGGAGAAGACAAGCCAGAATAGGGACCTGAGGCACAGAGCGTCAGATACTGGCTTCCTGGTCCACAGAAGATGCTGAGCCCCACAGATCCCTCAAGAACATCTGATAGACAACTGTTAGGAAACTCAGTTGAGAAACAAACACTCCCAAGGGAAAAGGGGAAGTGGAGAAAATAAAAAAAGGCAGACCACTGTAATCTGTAGAGAGAGAGAGATAAAGGTTAACAGAGAAGAATAAAACATTACCCTTCCTCTCAATATCTTGTTATACAACATGACCCCATACCTGCCAAATCTCTGTAGAAGACTTGGAGATTTAACTGACCAGATTTCCCAATAGACAAAAGGAACTGGTTTTGAAATGTAACTTCAAGTTGTGGAATTAATATGACTTCACACTTTAAGGATTCAGCAGAGTTTGTGTTTCCTGACTTGATTATTGTTTCCTTCTCAAACAACTGAGTTAATAGTCAATAGGAAATCACTGTTATCCTTAAGTTCACACCTGGAAAATCATAGTCAACACTTCTCCATCAAATCCACTAAATACCTTGTTTACAATGCTCCTTCAGGAGAGAATTTCTTCATGCAAGTGTGTCATTCAGGATCAAAGTATTCCAAGCATAAATACACTGAGCCTCATTACGTGTTTGGAGGTAGCCATGCCATTCTTAGCGGCATGGCTGCCTCCAAACTTGTGTATGGGTCCCGAAAAAAGGGAATTACCCGGCCATTCAGACTTTTTACGGGCCCAGTAATTCCCATTTCTCGGGACCTGGTACATCCCCATTCCCATTGAGCCCCTGTAGGGCTCAATGGGAATGGGGAGGATGCTAACAACGGAGCCGTTAATGACGGGTCCGTTGTTAGCATCCTAGTTTGCTCACGGGTGGTGGTATGCACGTCTGGTCTGGCCCAGATGTGCATACCGGCACCCGCGAGCAAACTCGTAATGTGGCAGCCCGGAATGCACGGTGCCGGTCCCTTACCGGCACCATTCATTCCGCGGCCTCCAGCCTCGTAATGAGGCCCACTGTCTCTTATCTTCATGAATCACACGCACACAGTTCGGATTCACTGAAAGACTTTTTGGGCATGCGCAACATTCCGACACTCTCTCTGCCCCTTGGATTCTTGTTTTATATCAAACTCGCAAAGTATTTCTCACCCTTAAATGCAATGCTCACTCTGATCTAAGTAAGATAATGGCAACAGATCAGAAGCGTGTTGCGTTTGTAAGTTTAATTCGGCACTGCTCCTTCACGCATTTGCGAACGTGTGAATAACGTTGTGGACTATGGCGTTCACTAATCTTCTACGAATGCGCAGAAAAAATATCTAACAGAGACGCTGATCCTCCTGAGTAATGGGATCAGAACGACTCTTCAGCTGTTCACAGATCTGATTAAAAATGATATGCCAGGCTACTGCAGCATTCAAGAGGCAATTTTGTCTTGGATGACAGACTTCAAAATAACGTTAGCCACAGACAGTCTTTTGAGTTGTTGCTGCTTTAAAAGTCAGTAACTTGAAAGCAAACCTTTTCTAATGCCAAATGTCTTTCATAAAGATTTCTCTAAATACCTATCTAACTAAATACCTAAGTTAAGCAGACTTGTGAGTTGATTAAACTTTATCCTTTAGATTCAAGCGCTGCGCTCCCACCAATCAACCAGCTGAGCTTGTCCCACGTAGATCAGGACTGCTGAACTTGACAGATCACAGTTTTCTCCACCTGACTCCTCACAGAAGGCCTTGAAAAGGGAACTTAAAAGGGAACTTAACTTGGACAGGACCTCCCTCCTTGAAACTAAACAATGAAAGGCAGTTTAGAACTCTGGTAAAGGTCAGAAGTTCCTGATCCCTCCAATCAGAGACCAGCTCCACCTCCTCCATGTTGGCTTGGGGAGTCGGCACTCTGATGAACAATAGTTAAGATCAATAACCAAAAAGTATTAAAACACCATAACATTCAGACCTGACTATTAACAGATTAATAATTCACCTTCACTTTATCTTTACTCAAAACTTTTATTCAAACTAAACATTTGCACATCCCATCCAAACCTGATCACCTGTTACTCAGAACCATCAGACCTGACACTAAGCCTGAAGAGACTATTTCATGGGAACACTTTAAAGCTCCAGAAAACCTGACAACCATCCACAGGAAGCAAAGAAATCACCTTAAACTAGAATTCGTTGTATGTATAATTTCTAATGACTTGCCACAGATTGGTTTGCACAGACATGGGTCCAGTGCCTGCTAAGCCTAGAGAACCAATATTCACCTCACTGGTGACACCCAATGGGCTCGAAACGTGCGGTGTTGCTATTGGTCTTGTGCAGAAGGAATGCAACCTAGCAGTTTGGGTAGTATTTCCCCTTTTTAGAGGAGACAAAGCTTGATTTGGATACAGTCTGTAAACTGAGGGTAAGTAGGGTTGCACAGACAGTGAGTATCATTACTTCAAAAACTCCCAGTCCTCACTCAGATCTGCTTGCAGATAGGGCTCAATCACCTAGGCATGCATTCACTTTAGGCAAATAGTAGCTGTCAAACTTTATAAGTTGAACAAGTGGCAGCGCTGGCCTCTGGGTCCAGTGATGACTAAAAAAAGCTGCAGATTAGCAGGACCTCGGCAGGTCCACCTCAAAAAGGATCAGAACTAGAGGAATGACAAACTCTTGTCCTGGGACATAGGCTCTCAGGTGGCATGGTTCCAGTACCCAGGAGATGTAAAGGTTTGCCAGCTGTCAACATTCAGATAACAAACAGTAGTTCTAAAGTTTTGCAACACTAGGTCTTGGTGCTATACAATGCCAGAGCTTGGGGATTTACAGTCATCTTGGTAACTAATCTGTGTGGGAATGATCTCCAAACCTTCTAAGGGAACAAGGGTCCTTTGTTGCTTTCAACCCATCTGTTCCTGATGGGCTAGGGCGAGGGGGCACTTATCTGCCGGTTCCCGATGGTTTCTTGAGAAGTCTTTTCCTCAGACACTGGCAGAGCTTTGCCGTAAAATGAGTCTTCGGTTTGCACTCTTCCCACGCTTTTGGACTTAAACAGATTAAAGGCGCAATCTCCCGCATTAAATAGAAAGCACTGAAAGCTGGCAGCAAACCCAGCCTGAAATCAAGAAAGTGCATCCATTCAAACATCTGGCAGTCACCCAGTCAATGGTGGTCACCACATTCCAACTTACCTGGACAAGTACTCAAATATGGACTCCTCTCAGGAAGCCCACATAAGTTTAAGCATCTGCCAGATCTGGTCTTGGCTCCTCCTGTCCTCACGTATTCGAGGTAGGCTCAAGTCATGACGATTTATAAGACTCCATCTGTTTCTTTTCGATCAAAGGGGACATGTTATAGCTGTAATACAGTGGACTTCTAACACAGGAACAGCCCATGAACGTCCTCAATGTAATTATTTCACCTACTATAATAAGTTACATCAAACAGTGGTAGAAGATTTTAAGAGGCACAGCGTGTCTTGAAGACAGCTTAACCCTGAAAGACCAAGGGCCTCATTATGAGTAGCACGGTAAAAACAGGGTCATTACCGGCATGGAGGAACGAGCAGGTCCGTGCTCGTATGACGCCGCTGATAGCAGGTGATTACGAGTCCCCATTACGCTAATGGCCATACCGGCATGCCGTTAAAGGCCCTCCAACCCCCCGATAGCGCCATCACGGGACCCGCTGATACCGGCACCGCCTAGGAGGAACCCCTAAATACCCACCCAGCAATACCAACATACTAATACCGGGCTCTCATAATACCGGACCCGGAAATAACGTCATCGCGTCGGAACGGGAAATGGGCCGGTGGCCATCTTTGAAAACACAATCCATTGCAATCCTCCCAAACCACCAGTCGTTTCCTGGAGAGCTCTGTGCCAATACTTTGATAATGTCCAAGGAAACCCGGAAGACCACCCCCCGGCTGCGGAAACAGCGCTTTTCCGATGTTGAATTAAATATGCTAGCGGACACCCTTGCTGCACACGCTGATGTCATCAAATCCCAAAGCCTGAAGCATGAGGTGCAGCAGCAGAAGAAGGACATCTGGCAGGAGGTAGCCCGCAAGGTGTCCGCTGTGGGAACCACCCCACGTAGTGTCAAGGATTGCAGGAAGGGGTGGGACGACCTCAGCCTGAGGGTGCGTAACATCAATGCAAGTAACAGGAGGGAGGCCATGGCCGCAGGCGGGGGTCCCCACTCTCCTGCCAAAATGACCACCTGGGAGGAGACCGCAAGCAGCTTCATAAATCCAGAGTCCATCGAGGGATTTGGGGAGATGGAGACGGGTGCGGCATCATCACCAGAAGGAGGTGAGTGACCCTGCAGATCCCTGTAGGGGAAACCATGCTGTAGCACAAGTGATGTGGAAGAGAGTCTAGCAAGGCAAAGCATGTCCCAACACCCACATGAACATATCCAAGTCCAGATGGTGGGCCAAACCCTGCCAGACAGAAATGCATGCTGAGTGCCAATCCCACAACCAACACACAGCCACCACACATGGACCGTGCCCATGTAATACATCACACAAACCCCAGTTCAACGGCATGCCACCTGCCATGCAGCAATGCCAAAATGCCCCCTCAGACTACCCTGTGTGACACACCTGTAAGACATGAATGCATGATTAAATGAATAATGAACAGCACCATAGTATGCTTCTGGCATGTAACACCATCACTGATGCCCTGCATCTCTTCTATCCCCCAGGCAACGATGGAGAAGATGCCAGCCAAGACACCACCGCAAGGGCATCCACGTCCCGCCCAAAGAAAAGGGCTACCACCACGACCACCTCCGGGGCAGCCGCGCAGCCCACACCCACAGCCAGTGTGCCTGACACAGTTGAGTCCCAGCTGCCCACACCCACACCAGTGGAAGGGGAGTCCCTACAAGCACTGGCCACCACTGAAGATGACTTGGAGGAGAATGTGGACCAGGAGGGAGTCACGGAAGTGACATGTCAACCCACCCCAAGCCCTGTGTCCAGCCCCGCCCCAAACTCAGCCCTCACCCACATACAGCAGTGCTGATCCCTGCCTGGATGATTCGGACCTGAGCCCCTTCATGGAGGACAGCACTGAAAATGCAGGCGCCGTGAGTGCGCCACCCACCACTCCTGCTCCCACCAACACCCTCGAGTCACATCTGGCGAGGGTGGAGGCCCGACAGGAGTCCATGTTGGAGCTCCTGCAGCAATACATGGCAGATGGCGAGGGCACCAGATGGGCAATAGCCACTGCCATAGCGGGGACCACTGCCGCTATTACCGCCAACAAAGCCGCAGTGAATGCGTCGACAGTGCTGATGAGAGACTGTCTGGGGGCAATAACACAGGTACTAACATCCATCCTGCCCCACATGCAGCAGCCACGCCTTGCAGCAGCCGTGGAACCTGCACCAACCCTCATCAACCACCACACCTGCTTCCTCAGTCCCCGCCAGCCCTGTGCATCCTACCAGAAGGAGTGCACGGCACACCGAAATGCAGCCCCCGGACAGCAAAAAGTCCCGCAAGTAGTGTGGGCAGACAATGGGAGTGGGACATATGGTTGGGGGTGAATGGGAGCATTTGGTGGAGTTTATTGGGGGGGTTTGGAGTTAACTGGGGGTTTGGGAGTTCATTGGGAGGGTTTGGGAGTTCACTGGGGAATTTGAGGGGGGGGGGTTTGTCACATTTTTTCAGTTTGATCCAATAAACCCATTGTGAGAAAAAACATAATGACTGGACATTGGTGATTTGGTAAGTATCCATTTATTGTATGACGGTGTTCAGTCTCCAAATCCCAACATTCCCTCTGTGCATGTCCACATGGCCCCCGTGTGTCACTGACACATGTCTGTCAAAGTCCCTGTGGTTCAGAAGTATTTGTGAATCAGTGATTGGCGTACTGCATGGCCATCCTGTGCATCACGTACTGGCAGGGGTGCTGCTTCACCTCCGTCTCCATCCTCATCATCCTCACCCGGTGCATGCATGTCAATGTCAGGTGGCAGTGGTACATTTCTCCGGACGCACATGTTGTGAAGCATGACACAGGCCATGGTGATCTTTGCCACCTTCTCAGGCCTATAAAGGAGTGCTCCACCAGACCTGCTTAGGCAGCGGAACCGCGTCTTCAACAGGTCAAAGGTCTGCTCAATCACAACACGGGTACGGGTGTGTACCCGATTGTACTCCTCTTCATGGGTGTTCTGCGGGTTCCGCGCAGGGGTAAGCAGCCATGGCCTCAAGGGATATCCTCCATCACCTGCAAGCAAATACAAATAGGTGTGTGTCACTCTGAGCTGCCACCTTCAGGAATCACAGTCATGGCCGCAGCTATTTGGTGTGGACATGCACATGTCCCTTCACGTATGCACGAATGTCATCTAGATGCATAATATACTGCTATGAGGTGTGGTAGTCTGGATGGCGTTCAATCGATGATGCAGGGTGAAATGATGCATGCTGAGTGGGATGTACTGTGGTTGTACGACAATGTTTAGCCTCCCATTTATGCTGTGTATACTACACTGTGCATGGACACAGTAGCTACATTGGCACAGTTGCAATCTTGTTTAGTCATGCATTGCTTGACATACACATGGTGGTCAGGTTGTGCTTCTTACATGTGGTCATTGATATGTGTTAATGGTCAGATGTGTGCCAATGATGTATCCTGTTTGGGTTGGGGGGTTCAGGTCAGGTGTCATTAGTTCTGCGTGCATTCTCCACTCACCGTCCATTCCCACCCAGGTAGGGTATGCATTCCCCCCCTTGCCACCCAGGTGGGGTATGCATTCCCCCCATTCCCACCTAGGTGGGGTATGCATCGCAACACATCCCTATCCCAATGCACTGCCATGGCCTACTCACGCAACTCACCAAGCAGCCAGGCACGTGTTCTAGCATGTCGCTCCATGTGATGGGGTAGCGTGGAGTTCCGCAGCACCATGGCATCATTTATTGATCCGGGAAATCGGGCGCAGCAATGTGTGATGATCTTGCTGGAGTCACATACCATCTGCACATTGATGGAGTGGTATTGCTTGCGATTGCGGTACACCGCCTCTACGGAATGGAGGACAACCAATTCGACATGGGTGCAGTCCAGGGCACCAACACAATTGGGGATGCCTGCCAGTGCATGGAAACCTACTTTGGTGTCGGCTATCTCCTGGCCAGTGCGTGGTAGGGATATGTGTGTGCTAGCGTGCTTCAGGAGGGCATCCAGCACTTGGGTCAGCATGCGTGAAAATAGTGGCTGTGAAATGCCATGCAGATGGCCCACTGTGTGCTGGTAGGTGCCTGTGGCCAGGAAGTGGAGCACAGACACCACCTTTAGTAGCAAGGGGATGGCAGTGCGTATTTCTATGAGGCTGGCAATGTCGTTGCCTATCATGTCCACTATGGTGGCCATGGTGTCCCGGTCAAACCGGTACAGGGTGTGGATCTGCTCAGGGGTTAGATTGAATGGACTGGGTCTGATGCGAGGGATTGGCGGCTGCCTACGAGGGACTACTGGCTGCACTGGTGGTAATTGCTGTGCCTGCCTCACCCTCCTTCTCCTCCTGCATCTCCTCTGTGCTGCCTGTTGTTGTTGTTGTAGTTGCTGTTGTTGCTGTATTTGTAGCAGTATAGGCATGTCCCCAGCATCATGATTTCAACAGCTAGTGGTAGCATTTTGGTGTAGGAAGGGGTGTGGTGTGTGGGTGTACTCCTTTTATCCTGGGCCAGACTCCATTGAGTCCACCTGTGGTGATTCTGTGCACCTGTGGCAGTTGGCTTGATTGCTGATTGCTGTTTGTGGGTGGCCCGGGATGCCTGTATGGCCGGCATCATGCAGCCCCCGATTAGCGCCTTCGGGATGCCAGTATTTGCATGTCCGCGTGGGTTGTGATGGCCTCCTATGGCTCCCCGAAAGGGCGCATGTACGTGCACATGCTGGTATGAGGGGGCACGGTACGGGCGGTGCCGGTATTGGCGGGTTGTCGGGTTGGAATGCCCTGGACCCATTAACGATGCCGCTATTACCATTCCGCCTTCCTTTTTTCATTACCTCCAAACTCGTAATGAGGCCCCAAGTGCCTGGTTCTCAGGGGCCCATCATGAAATCACAGGACTCATCCAAGAAAAAGGGTTGGTAAATCAGTTAAGAAAAAGCATAGCGGTTCTTGCAAAAGGTACAGTCTGCAACGTTCTCTCTCACAAGAGTGACAAGAAGAGAGGGTCAGGAGCAGAGATTAACCAAAATACTGGGTCCATCAGGTAGAGGAAAACATAGTAAGGGTACAGGAACAAGCACATGGCTGGCAAAACAGCTCAGCTGCAAAGCACTGGTCAAAGGAACAAATGTGCCCTTTGTAGGGTGTAATCCCTCTCACCATCTGAGATGGCCTATGGCAAGACACCAGCTGGGCATGTACGGAAGAGATCATGATTATAGGATAGGATGTGCCGGGAGACCTACCCACATCTATATTGGAGGGAACATGGTGCAGGGAATACTAGGGCTTGTGATCTAGGATAAAGGTCCTATATTTTATGAAGCTGTTGTTTCAGCATGAGTGTCAGGACCAGCGAAAGACCCTGGTCATTGAGTTCTGTATGACATGCAGTATCATGAAACACTGAAGTGTAACGCCTAGCTTGGATCCCTGCATTATAGCATCCAGCATGACAGCGGTGGGAAGCCACTGCTTAAGGGGCTGCTGTGGGAAAATCATACTTGAGATTCCAGATTCCTTCTTCAAGCCACCTAGGGTAATGAGTGGATCCAGCCTCTGAGCAGTAGCACACACTTTGGGATCATCAACCTCATAGCATGGGAAGAGGCCAGAGACAGTACCCCGCTACAAGATAAGTAGCCCATGCAACCTGCTTTCAACTAAGCCGCAGCTTAATGTTCTGAGTTTTTGATTGCGCTCATAGACAGAGGGGAACAGTAATAGTGAGTTTGCAGGACTTTTAGAGACTAACAAGGGGAATTGAAAGTTAGTACAGTTTGACATTATTATCTCTAACTAAATGTACTAACTGTAGGCCATTAACCTCCTTACCAAATGTAATGTTGACCATGAGTAATTGTTTTGGATGGAACCTAGTTTCACACAAATTTGTATAGGGCATACACATAAATTGGCAATACTACCTGTGAGAAACCTGAGGGTGGTTTCACATATAGATCCCAGGAATTCTTTGTTCAGGTGGCCATGGCACGACCATCGCCTTTGGAACCAGACCCGAGAGGTGGACCAGTGTGGGAGGATCACCTGGACAGGGGGTCCTTCGGGACTGTTGGAGGAATGCCCCTACCCAATATCCCCTCTGCCTTTGGAGGATATTGTCAGCAGAATCCTGCGCACCCCAACACTTTAACATAGAAAAGGGAAAGACAAAACACCATGGGAAATCAAACCATCTTTGACCCTTAAAAGTAACCCCCTCTTCTAAACCCAGAAGACATTTAATACAGCCCTCTTTTTCTGCGTGTCCGTACACGAGCGATCTACCGTCATGACAAGAAACTACAACTCCCATTATTCCCTTACCCCACTTAGTTACCCATGTTCTACAACTAATAAAATACCTCAGTAATATGCAGTGGCCCTGCCCCACTGAGATCAAACAGGGTCAAGCACTCAATCACAATCACACCCTTTCTGCCTTTAAAGGACAATTTTTCCATCAAAACTCCCCGTCCCCAATTTCGAAAATCACTTAGAAGAAGAGGAGGCAACTAAGAAGAATAAAGATTACGCAAAACCACACTGGGAGACAGAAGGCAGACGGTCCCATGCTAATACTGGAATGTCCCACTTATAGAGCCAGGCAAGGACAGGCACACCCAGCCCAGAACTCACACCTGCAGGCTGTTAAAGAAATGCAGGTGTATAAAAGGCAGAGTTCCTGGCAAAACAGGGAGAAGCAGTTGGGAGAACTGAAGGGAGGCTGCGTGGCTGAGCCCAGCAGGGGATCCCTTAAACGTGGACATGAGTGCTGGAGAAGTTGCCATTGCTCATCAAAGGCCCTCTTTAGGCCTGGCTCAATGGTCTCTTGCTTGAGCTATTTAGTAAATGAAATGTATCATAAGGCGGCAACTCAGACCAGGTCAGCTCCATGCCATCTCTATTTTTTTGGGCATTTAATAACATTGCTCCTTGGTTGGTGCTATCTTCCTCCCATCACGAGTGCACAGTTTGCATGCATGCAAGTTTGGCATGAAGGCGAGACGTTTTCAAGGTGCAAGTAACAGTTGACTTTTGAAGGTATACCCTTATTGTAGACAGCAGTTGTCGGGACCAGCATTTGGGTCAAGACATGGTTTCCTGTATACAAAGTGAGAAATGGTAACAAAGAGCACATTTGCTTGTACACTCTAGAACGCAATTGCACATTTCAATACATGGCTAAATAGCTGCTGACTTAGACCGCCTGACCCAGCTAGTCTGTCCATTTCCATTCCTGCTTCAACACCAGCCTCTGCTTAGTTTATGGCTTTGTCTTTCTCTTACATTAGAAATGCTCCGACCATCTTCGGTAGACATTGCTGTGATTAGAATGTTTAAATTACTATGTCCCACTGCTGCCTATTGACAACCCCTGATTAGGGTGACCAGATGTCCCAGTTTTGCCGGGACTGTCTGGTTCTCTGTCCCCCTTTCTCAAAATTATGTTTCCATTGGAAACTGCTGTAGTCCTATTTTTTTGTAGTAGGTCTTCATAGCTGGCAGGCAGGAATGCACAATCTTGTACATAAGACATTCTGCATTTTACAAGTTAAGATAGTGTTAGTTTGTGATAAATTAATTGTAAAGTGTGTTTATTTGAACAGCAACATTTAAACCCCCTTCTTCTCCAAACGCTACAGAAATGTAGTGCCTTTTCAGCCACTTTCAAGAGTTAATCCTACGTTTATGTTAGTTGCCCTGTCCCGGTTTTTTACTCGTTTGGTGAGCTTTCGAGATCTTCAGATGCACTGAGACAGACAGAGCATCTCTCTTGGTGGAAGGCACAGAGTAGGCAGCACCTGTAGCAGCTGCACCCAGAGAGGTAGGCAGAGGCTACTGATGCACCTACCAAGGCCTTGCAGGTGTATTTGGAATGTTTCTTTGTTCCCTATGTTGCGGGGTAAGGGAGACTGACCCACATCTAGGCAACAGGGTTGCAAGCAAGCTTTCCCTAGCTCACCTTAGCGACATTGCTAAGCAGCCAGTGGCAACTCTCAGGATTGCAATGGTGTGGTTAGGAGGATACACTGTAACAGACACACAACATTAAAAACAAAGATGTAATATAAAGGTGGGATGTTAAGTATCTGTTGTGCATGGACATGTAAGTAACATTTAGCAAGACAAAGGGTCTCCTTACGAGTATGGCAGTAAATATGGTGGTAATTACTCCAAACAGAATTACTGTTACTGCGAAAATGTCAGGCAGCATTACCACAATATTTATGATCCCGCGGCCTTGCACCAATTGGCCTGGTGGTGAAAGTTACAGAGTGGTAATTCCACCGATTTGGGGGGAATTACCATTACCCTCAGTTGTATTTGGAAGAATTACAATTCTGCCCAAAAATTGCAGAATTACCGTTAGGTAGAAATAGTTTCACACCAAAAATGGAAAGTTGAGCGGCAGCCCTCATTAAAATCAGAATTTATTGAAAATCACCCATTTCCTGCTGCCATCCGAAAGTGAAGGAGGGTGCACTCATGTCTGGTGGAAAAAGGCAAGAGCAAAGGGCCTGAACTGGGGACCAGGAAGCCAAAGTTTATGGAGGCAGAGCTGAATGTATAGACAGAGAAGGTTGGGGCCCATTCAAAAGAGCTCTTTGGGACCCGGAGCTAGAAAAGCACACACCAGTGCAAGGCCACCATCTGGAATGAGGTATGGGATGTGGCGGTGTCAGAAAGAAGAGTGCCCTGAGACACTGAGGACATCAAAAAGAGGTGGAGTGAAGTGAAGTTTAGGGTTCACTCACTGCTGGCACACCATCACAAGGAGACAGCAGCCACTGGAGGATGCACAGCTGTGCCCCCAATACAGTCAGCCCAATCCTCCACATGGCGGACCTGGAGGGTGTAGGTGCAGTTTGGGTGTGTCACCCCAGCAGACCCCAGTGAATACAGGAATGACCATTTGCCAATGACATATCCCATATACAAAGGAAAGCCAAACACTGCCTGTCATTCAGCAGAGTCTGTGGCCACCTGTGCACATGCACAATGGTCACAACCAATTCAGTGGCACCAGCAGTGAATGCCCATGAAAGGTCAGATGCAAACCCTAAGATATATACTGAGTAAATCATGTAACAAAATGTACCAAAGCGATGTTTCACATGGTATGCCAGTGGACACAGTGTCTTTGAGATCCCCAGTACCAACCCAGCAATCATTGCTCGACTCTCTCACTCACAGATGGATCAGAAAATCTCATGGACCCCGACTGACACAACAGAGCCAGATAGCCATATGCTCTGCAATTTACATCATATCATACTGTCACCACATATCTGTCAGATGGTTCTTTGAGGTTCCATCTACCACATATAGTTTGTTGTCTCTAGTTCGGCTCTTGAGTGTCAACTTCTTTCGGGTGTTTTAATGTACTCCTATCCCTGCCTTACCCCACCTCTGCTCCTGTATTAACCCTACCCCTATATATATAGATAGTAGCCGTGTAGTTATGGTTAGGTTGCTAATCCCATAGGAAGAGCACTTTTTGGGCAGTTTATAACTTTGCTTCCTTGTACGAATCCTCACCAAACTTTGCAAAAAAAGTATATGCCCCACTCTGAATTTATTTTCAAAGTTTAGTGAGGTTTGCTGCAGGGGGGGAAAGTTATAAGGGGGGTCCCAACATTTATTTTTTTCCCATAGAGTGAATGGGGAAAAGAATTGCTCATGCCTACAGCTCAAAGCGCTGGACGGATTTGCACCAAAATTGTAGCTTGGTCCCGAAAGCGTGCTTTTGAAAATTTGGTGTAAATCCGTCCAGTATTTGTTTTAAAACAACCAAAAAGTACATCTAAAAAAATTTGTGATATCTATGTCCACTCCGTGGACACACTTCCCTGTTCGCTCCGCGGACATGACACCGATTGGCTAATCGGCTTGCGTCATGTCTGCAGACATACGACGTGTTCGCTGATTGGCTGGGTTGAAGCGTGAGGTGCGTCGTATTGTTTTTATGCGTCCTCCATCTTGGATCTGCAGACAGCGCGTCAACGAATGGGGAAAAAATACAACTTTGGGGGGTGTGTTGGTGTGTAAGCGTGCTTGGGAGGGTGGGGGAGTAAGAGATGAGTCAAATGCTGTATTTGTTTAGGTGGCAGGTGCCCCTGATGTGTTTGTCATGTCCGCGGTCACCGTGGCTGTCCGTGGACATAAAAAAAGCACTTCTGGCTATTTTACTTTAGTATGATATTGGTTTTGGGTTGTTAGTACAGTGTTGATTGTATTGACTATCCTGTATAAGTAGCCAATATAGCACAGTTAAAATGTTTGATTCTATGGGTGTGTTATGCTGCAGTGGTTGTGGCCCTGGTCACAACCACCACAGCATAACACACCCATAGAATCAAGCATCCATCAAATATCCACAAATCTACAGTTTGTGTACTGTTTGATTTGTATAGTTTGTATTTGAAGTTTTGGCTAAGTCATGCAATTAAGATTGTAGAGTTTGGTAACAAGCACTACAGTATAACATATCCATGGAAGCAAACATTTTGGATTGTGGTGTATGGTTAGATGTTTGCTTCAATGGTTGCGTTATGGAGCAGTATTTGTGGGTTGAATTATTATATACTTACTGTTTGATTTTTTTGTGACTGGATATATTTTTTTCATGACTTGGGTAGCTGGAGCAGATATTGTTTTTCAATTTCTGTGATAAAAGAAAAGATCATGTTAGTGTAGGTAGTTCATAATGAGTTATTGCATTGCATAATAGACATTTCAGCATTATTTCGACCGTCATATTTAGTAATTTACAAACCAGTGTACTGTGCAATTTGCTCAGTTTCTGTGTTTGTTTATTAAATCATTGGGTCTGTGGGAAAGAAAATCCATACTGGATTAAAACACTTTTTTTGTTATGTTACAATATATTTCTTTCTTGGTTTTTAGTGTGTATTTGTTGTTTCTGGCTAATTTTCTATCTGTTGGCTTGTTGCAGATTTTTCGGGGCAGTTAGATACCTGTTGGCGTATTCTAACTGGTTATATTTTTGAATGTATATTTTCAAGTTACTCATCTATCTGTTGGGTTGTTGCAGATTTTTGGGGCAGTTAGATACCTGTTTGCATATCCTATTTATTTCTTCTTATATTTTAGTGGTATTGATTTATCTGTTTGGTTGTTGCAGAATCTTGGGGCAGTTAGATACCTGTTGGCGTATTCTAACTGTTTATAGTTTTCGAATTGAAGTTTTGTTAATGTTTATGTACAGATTAGTTATATCATTTTTGTTTTAAGAATATTAAATTAGCGTTTATAAGATTTGTTGGTAATCTCTGCTTTAGAGTAATGGTACTATCATTACATTCGAACCATCCACAATTCTTTTTTATATATGCAGTGTAGTGGCCTGCATTGGTTGTGGCTCCTGCGTGGTAGATTATACCTATTGTTGTGAAGGTTTTCTTAACAAATGATATTTGAACATGTGTGAATCCAGTCAGCTTGCAGTTGTTTTTGGTACCATCTGCATTGTAACGTAAAAGCATTAGTATTACGTATTTACTATGCGTTTGTATTTTTAAGGTGGAGCGATTATCTGAATTTCAGGTAGTACATAATCTGCCTGTCACAAGTCTCTGCCCTTCTCACCTGTCTTTGTTGTGTACTTGCGACCTTCTAGATTTTCTTCTTCTTCACGACCCGGGATTTGTATAGACTCGAACGCTGATCCTCGGCGTCCAGTGTGAGGATATCGGTTCAGCTTCCGGGAGGTTGGAGAGGAAAAAGGAACAGGATGGGATACAAGGAACTGGAAACAGGGATAGAAGCGAGAGCTCCGATCGAACTCCGGCTAAACACGTCCGACTACAGGTAGCGGTAGCGTTGAGATGCGCCAAGCCACGGGGGCATGTCTCTCTTGTACGATGAGCAGCGTGGAATGTATAGACTGGCCAGGAGCGTTCTGTTCTGGGCGGCCATGTTGCAGGGATCACTGCTTTCAATCCCCTGCGAGTCAGGGACCAGGAGGTCCAGAAGGGACGTAGACGACGGTTCATGACACTGCCATGGTTTGATTTTTGTACAAGTTGCTGAAAAGGAATGGATTCACAGTTCGGTATTGATACATACACAAAGCATTCAGTAGGGATTTGTTCCTGTGCCACATGGTTGCAGAGAGTGCATGTATGTTTCCGCATGTATGAAATCTGAAAGATTTCATTTATAGGTATGTTTTTGTTTTTCAGTACTTGTAGTAAATTCTTGTGGATCTTCTTGTGAGTTTATAATCCAATTTGTGTCTTATTCCATGAACACTGCACATGTTGTCAGGATTGTTAGTTGCATTTCTATGAAGGACGTACATTTGAAAACACAATTGGTCTGTATTGTGTAAGTACATGTTGTCAATAATTGGTGGCAATTGGAATAGAATATTTACTGCGACATTTGCATAGCAATTTATACAGTTATATTTGAAAATTTGAATGGACCTGATAGTTCTGTGTCCAAGTCATTTCTTCGGAGTGTGTGTTGTTTCTTTGAAGAAGTACCTGAGTTACTTTGAGTAGTAGGTTCTTCTTTGGTTGTAGTAATTGACGAAGTACTAGCTTCTTTTACTCTCTTTGGAGGATTTGCACTGAGATCCTGTTGCATTTCTGTTTGAAGTAGTTTTCTTTTACAACATTTTGCTTTTTGTTGAACAGGATAGGATTTTAGATGGGGTGTACAGTAGTCTATTGTATTCTAGAATTCAAGGAATATCAGCATTTACTTTACTTGCATCAAAGTTGATTAGAAATAGACTGTCAAGTGCATGTAAGCGTGATAGTGCTACATAGCTCATGCCTTCTTTAAAGACTGTGTTCCCAATATCTATCAATGCTTTATCTAGGGTAAGACCTTGTGATTTGTGAATGGTGACTGTGCATGCTAGAGTTAGAGAAAATTATTCTCTGCGTACATACATGTCTTTGAAAAGAAGGAATCGGGCTGTTGTGCGCCCTATCCTTTTAACTTCTGAGAGTTTGTCAAAGAGAATATTGACAAACTGAATGCTGTTGTCACGTGGGTATGTTTGAAAGCCAACAACTGTACCAAGTGCCCCATTAACTAGCCTTGCTCCACGTCAAAGTTATGTTTAAGCATTACTCTACAGTTTAAAGATAATTTTAATATTTTATCCAAACCAGCTGTATTTTCTAAGGTATTTAGTCTTGTTGCAGCTTGTTGACACATGGGTAGTGTCATACCATGTACGACCAGTTTGTCGGTGGAGCAAATTTCAATTATTGGTTGCATTTCTTTTTTCAACATTGTTTCATTTAATTTTGAACAGCTTGCAAGAGTTGGCATCAAGGACATACAATTGACATTTTTGTGTGCTAATTTTCCCATGACATCAGTAGCACATGAGTTATGGTCATAGAGTACATGGATGTGCCAGGTTTTTAATATTGATTGTGCTTCTTGAGATAGTATACCAATTCTAATACTTTTTAAAATGTTGGCGTATGTGAGGTCTGCAGACTGGCGCATGTTTTCTGTTAATTCTCTGTATTGGAAATGTTGCCAAAGGTTGACATTTCTTATGCTGCCAACAGTTTTACAGCAGAGTTTGTGCTCTAAGGTTTTAAAAATAGGTTCACCTTTCACTGGTGTCAATTGAAGAAGATCTCCGAAAACAATAATATGTTTTCCTCCAAAGAGCTCTTTGTAGTTTGTTTTGAGTACTTCTTGTAATCTGAGGTGAATCAAAGACAATATTAGGTTGACCATGCTCACTTCATCTATTAGTAGCATTTTCATTTGTTGCAAAACTCTGCGTAGTTCCATTGCAGCTTCTGTAGAAAGTTTGTAATAATCTCATTTGTTTTGGTGTTCTACTGGAAGGAGTAGTAATCGGTGTAAAGTGACACCGCCTATGTTGAAGACACCTAAACCTGTGGGGGCAGTTACAACAGCTGACAGTTTGTTGTTTGTCAATTGTTGAAGGAACTTGCTGATGATTTTGATTAAGAATGTTTTTCCTGAACCAGCTTGACCACTGACGTATAGTAGTTTAGGTTTGTAATTTTGGCAGGTACACTTTTTATTTTCATGTTGTACACCATGTTCAATTTATTTTGTTACTTCTTGGAATACGCTACGCTGCTCATTTTTCAGTTTTGATTTCAGTACATTTCAGTCTTCTGTATCTTCTTCATAGTGAGACATGGTGTTTTCTACTTCTCTCATAGCTAATTCTGCCTCATTTGCTATTAGTGGCTGTCCTAGTGGTTCTTGGCTTCCTGTTACAGAAGGTTGACTACTTTCGGAAGTGTCCTTATCTAGTTGGGCCTCTTCTTCATGTTGCTGTTCATTGTGCAGCATTGTTTTGTACTGTGTAAAGTTTACATCTGTTATAGTGCTTACATTTGCTTTGAAAGCGTCTTCATAGGAGTCATAGATATCTAGTAACTCTTCTTCTTTTCTCCATGGTTTAAACAGTTGTAGCAGGGACATGTAATATAGTTCTTTATGTTGAGGAGTTTTGAATGACAATTTGATATGATTAATTAAGCTTCGTTTGGTATGTTTCACTAAGCTGCCTTCACAATTTGTCACTCTGTATATACCTTTGTTTTCATCTGGTTTTACATTATTTTTGTATGTGAAGTTTTGGGTTATGTGGTATAGACACATTGTTTCAAAAGTGGTACTCCTGTTTGGGTAGTATGTGTCTAGTAAATTGTTTTTCAAAATGTCTTGGCAGATGGGATCATTTTTGGCTATTGTTTCTATGTCCTTGTATGATTTGAGAACTCTTTTTCTAGATTTAGCAGGACCAAGACTTAGCCATACTATATTTTCAGATTTTCCATACAAAGCAGTACCGGTTAAACGGTCTACAGCTTCATAGCAGCCACATTCTCTATGAGAGAGCATTTTTATGCCTAAATTGTACAATTTCTGAGACAGTGTTTTGTCCGATGATAGGTCATCCCAGAGGTCTTGAAGCCCTGTTTTTTCTGCTTTGGTTAAGTATGCTGTAACATATTGTGCAACTGCAGTGGAATTGTCTGCAATGTACTGCACATCTATGTTTTCATTCCATAAGAGGGCAAGGATTGCATTGTAATCATTGATATATTTTGCTTCTTCTGTTCTTTTTATGTAATAAGCGTTCTTAGGTGATTTACCTTTAACTCTATGTCTAACTGAAGACATGAAGTTGTTTACTTGACCTGTTGCTGTAACTGGTCTAGGGAAACCAAAGCAGCATTTGGTGTAGTATTTCCCTTTGTTTTTGTATTTGTGATGAAAATATTTCCCACATTTGTGTCTTTGAAATTGTAAAACTTGTGCATGAAGATCACTATTTGTTGTTTGTGAAGGAATTTCACAAGTGACATATTTTTCGATAAACTGTAAACAGTGGCATCACTGTCTTGACCAAATTTAGGAGCATATTTAATCCATAAAAGCATGTGGATATGTGGTGCTCCTCTGGCTTGGTATTCTTTTCTCCAAAAGAAGTGTTGCACTTGTCCGAGGGGAGGAACAGTGTTATTACAAATAAAGTGTAGCATAGCAATGAAGCAATAATGGAAATATCTTGAAACATTAACAGGATCTAGAGAGAAGAGTTCTCCAGATGTTAGTATATCTATGTTTGTTTTGTTTTTGTTTGATATGCGTAGGAAATCATGTAACTCTTCCCATGTATATTCTGCATAACGTATGTAACAAACCAAGTGGGTGGGCCAAGGATTCTTATCATAAAACGTACATCTCTGTGACATCGGAAACCAGCATTCTTTTGTACCACGCATGTTTGCTAACAGATTTGTAATGCTTGATTGTAGAACCTTATATTTTTCTTGCACTTTTTGTAGTAATTGCATAGCTGACATATTTCGAAAATGGGTACCTGATTTCAATGTGTGTGCAACTCCGTAACATAGAGTTGCTAGTTCACTTTCAAAGAGTAGGTGGAATATGTATTCTACATTTTGTCTAAATCTGTGATCTTCAGAATACATTCGTAACGAGCGGTATTCTGATGCTGTTATCTGAGTGGGTCTTTCATCGTACCTTCCTCCTTTCCCAGTAGGAAAGAGTAGAGGAAAAGCACGTGCTTCTATACTTTTTTCCCACATGCTGATTGGTGATCCTTTGGTTTGTCGCATTTGGTACGTTTCTAGTGCATCATCTATGGTGTCTTTAGAGTGTAATGGATGAATTGTATAATGGTTTAAAATATTGGATACTGTAGCAGGATCTAGAAGTTCACATTGACCAGTTTCTGGTGACTCCTGAATTATTTCAGTGGTTTCCCTCAGGTTTTCTTCAATATTAATTTCTTTGTAGTATTCATTATTGTCTTTTAGATATTGCAAGGCTTGTCCAACTTTATGTAAGTCTATGAGTTGTTGCCAAATTTGTTTGTCTTTTGTAGGTACACCATTTACTAAGACAATTAAAGATTGATCTATTGGGCGTTGCACTCCCAGAGTGTGTACATTTTCTTTCAGATCTAGTGGCAAATAAAATACTTTGCCACAAATGCCTTTCACTAATTCAGAGGGAGGTAATTTTGCTGTTTTTGGTTGAAGGTATATTATTGCTTGAAATGGGTTCACTGTTTGAATTATGATGCTCTCAGATAAATTGGGTTGTTGCAGGGGTTTTGGTAGTGAGAATAATTCCAAGTTATTTGTGATGGCATGTGAAGGAGTTTGGTTGTTGTTAAGTTTTGCATTGCAGTAACTGCAAAGTATTAAGGGGTCATTTATTTCGTATTTGTTTTCTGCTATAAGATAGAGAGCTAATTCAAACCATTTGGAATCTTCATTGTCTTCTATTTTGTATGTTATGTTGACAGTTTTTGTGCAACTTTTATAAAAAAAGTTCTGCGACAACACACACACACATGGTTTGGTACTTCAGCGGATGTACTTTTAAATGTTAGTATTTCTTTTGTATGTGTGTAGTCGAAGGTTGCCATTTGTACAATTGTTCCTAGTCTGTTGTAAAGCTATTGCATTTTGTAAATTGCTTTCACTTCCAAAATATTTTCTCTGGATATGCTCAATTTCTTCGAGTAGGTCTTTGGCTGTACAATGTAGAAGATTGTTATTTAAATTGCTGAATGCAAAAGCTGGACTTTTAGCATAGTACAGTTTATGGACTAGATTTCTTATACTTGAATGATATGTTGATATCATTTTGATATGATGGAAGGTGCTTTTGCAAATAAGTCCTGAAATACAGGCTAATGAATGTCCTTGTAGTCCTGTGTATTTGCGCACTGGACATGTATCCATATTTTGTAGCAGTTTCATTTTGAATTTGTCTTTGCTTTTCACATACTGATTGAGGAACTGGCGTAAAGATTTGAAAGATTTTTTGTCAATGTTACACATTGACGTGCACAGCCATTTGTACACTGGACGTTTTGGTTCAGTCGGATGGAGTGGTGATACTGAGTTTCTGGGGCTGTTTTTGTAAGCAGCATTTCTTGTTCCATTATGGTATTATTAAGTTTTTCATACACTTGTCCACTGCTGTGTATGGCAATTGTGTTTGTTTACTTTTGTTTGTATGCTTCTTCATTGAAATATGGTTCTGTGCTCGTGGTGCGACTCCATTCACCTGCACAGATATTTAAGAAGTTATTTTTGTTGACATTCCATTTATTGAGAAGTCTTTTTTGTATTTTAGTAGTTATTTCTTTTAGTGGTTTCATTCTGTTTAGCACTAAAATAAATAACTTCCTTTTGAGAAGGATTGCACTGTCTATGAGAGCTTTTAAGATTAATTTTCTATGGTAGGTTTTAAGGGTTGTGCATGATTTCTCTCCTGTTTTTATAAGATTCTGAAGGACTCTGTGGCATACCATTTTTTGTAAAATACTTTTTTGGTATGGTTATTTGCCACTACATCAAGATTTATAGGAGCAGTGTTAGCAGTAGTGGTAGCTGAATTCTTGTTAATCACATTCTGTTTAGTTTTACATTTTGAAAGATGAGGCAAAGTTTTTGTAATGGAAGCTTGTTTTGTTTGGCTTAATGACTCTATTAGATCTTTTGTTTGAACTTTTTGTACAAATTCTGCTAGAGATGGATGCTTATTTTGGACACTTTTATTTTGATTTGCTCTACTTTTACGTTGCTTTCTACGGACTTGCTTTTTGGTAGGCATTCTTTGGGGCCTGTTGCGAAAAATAAAGAAGGCATGGGTTGGGCTGTTCTGCAATGTATGTGTGCTGTGTGCACAAATGTCGGAGTATCATGTTAAGGATGTATGTGGAGGTTTGCGATTGTGCAATGGGCAGCTACAACTAGTTGGGAAGGCTAATCTTGTATTTGTGTGTTACTATACTGGGGTTCAGATGACAATACAAAGAAAGCTAGTGGTGAGGAGAAGTACTAATACTAAATCCAATGGTATAGAATTAAAACATTTCTTTGTTCTGCAATACTAACATTCTAGGGGGTGATTTATGGAATTTGTGCACCGGAAAAAGGGGATTTGTGTGCCATTCTGCCCGCAAATCCCTGTTTAACAAATGGGGATTTGTGGGCAGAATGGCGCATAAATCCCCGTTTTTCAGTGGTGCACAAATTCCATGAATCAACCCACAGTATACTTACTTTTCTTGTTTGGAATGAGCAGGTTCTTCTGAGTTGCTGTTTGTACTTCAGATGCTGCTGCTTTTCAGGAGAGTGGTCTTCACTGCAATTGTAAAAGAAGGAAGTTAGTAATTTGTGTTTATAGCACTGTTGTTAATTTAGACATTGATTTTTATGTTTTTGTAGCAGTATTGTTGTTTGATAACTGAACTGTTACGCTCACCTGGACCCCACAGGGGTGTCAATCGGACCCGGACAGCTGCGGTCTCCTTCAACGTGATGCGTAGTGCAGAGATGACTGTCTGGACTGGCCCGCCTAGTCTTGTCTGCTGGACCCAAAGAAGTATTTTCCTGCAAGTGGAGACGGGGATTAAACACCTGTGGGTTTTAGTGATGGCCTCCCAACTGTTCTCGCTCTCCCCCACTAATCACCTCCGATATCCCCTTAGTAACCTCACCTTATGTTCGTAAAAGATGAGCTCTCCATCCTGCGTGTCTTGCAGGGGCACGTAGATACCAGTTACTTCACTGGTTTGAAGGCGTTGGGAGAGTTCCGGTAAGTATTGACTCTGAAGTCCCTGGCGGGATTGGTAAGTATCAAGTTCAAAGAGTTCAATGTGCCCGATGTTCATTCTTGTCCCCTTCCTTCCTTAAATTGCAACTGAGTTCGTGAGAAGAAGGTCTCGTAGCTGCTGCTGGCAGTCAGGTAAGAGTCTGTGTTACCCAACGCTGTCCGGTAACTATTGCATGCGTTAACGTGTTGTTTTTCTCCCTCTTTACAGATGCGGCATATGAAAATGTGGAGAGTTATGGAATAATACCGCCGGTGGTAAATCAGTTAAGTCTATGGTGGTAAGAGGTTGTATTTGTTGATTCCCTTGGCTCACCTTGTTTTTTCTTGTGTCCCCTAGGTGCCGGATTACGGCGAACAAATGATGGACAGTGCCGGATCGAAAGATGCTGTGAGAACTGGTGAGTATGGTGCCGTGCTGGAGCTGGCGAAGCGACGCGTGCATGACTGATGTACTTTCCAGGTCCAGAGATCAAATGGTTCCGGAATTAGGTGAGGAATTTGAAATAAGTTTGTTTTCTAACCTTGTCCTTTTCTTCTTCTTTATTCTAGGAGCTCCGGATTCGAGGCGGGTGTGGCAGAAGACTGGATGCTGGCTGCAGGCACGGTGAGCGTCACGCTGCTGGATGCAGAATAACGCAAAGCATGTGCTGCTGTTCGGGTGTGGTTTAAATAGCCTCCAAAGTAGTTCCAGGTAAGAAGTTCCGTAGAGCCACGCCCGAGTAAAAAATAGTCCCAGTAACAAAATAGTCCCATCCAGCCCTCATGTAGGCTTGGACTCTTTTGCAGCATGGTCTGCATCAGGTATGTAAAGTCTATGAGCCTGGCGCCTATGGCGCCAGGAGTGATTTCTATGATGAGCCTGGCGCCTAAGGCGCCAGGACTGAACCCAGACAGCCCCTAGCCGGGGCTACTGAGGTTTAAATAAATGTCTGGATGCCTGCTCCCAGAGCTGAGGGCCTTGGTCCTGATGCCCGGGGGTAGGCATCATGACAGCACCCCCCCCAAGGCCCCTCCTAAAGTTGTTCTTCCCCCTGGCCCCGGTTTGTCTGGGAAGTTCCGATGGAATCTTTTCACCAACCGAGGTGCATGAACGTGGTCGCTAGGCTCCCATGATCTTTCTTGTGGTCCGTAGCCCTTCCAATCGATGAAATAAAAAAGTTTTGATTTAATCATCTTGGAGTCCAGGATATTTTTTACCTCGAATTCAGGTTCTCCATCTATCAAGATGGGGTCAGGTGGTTTGGTTAATTTTTTCCCTGGTTGAACTGGTTTTAGAAGTGAAACATGAAAGACAGGATGAATTCGCATATTAGAGTGTAATTCCAATTTGCCAGCCACCGGGTTGATAAAGGCCTTAATGGTGTAAGGTCCCAAATATCTAGGATTAAAAGTCTGAGTTCCCTTCAGAGGTATATGTTTTGTAGCCAGCCAAACTTGATCCCCAATCTGGTATTGTGGAGATTCACTTCTATGTTGATCAGCATTTTTCTTGTATTTCTCTTTTGCTTGATTCAAATGTTCTGTGGCTTCCTTAAAGGCTTGTGTAATAGTAGAGTGCAAATGACTAACTGCGGGCATTCCTAAGTGCTGAGGCGAATCGAGTTCTGAGGTTCGAGGGTGATGTCCATATATGGTATAAAAGGGCTTTGTCCGGTTCCTGAATGTACAGAGTTATTGTATGCGTACTCGGAAATCCATAAAATATCTTTCCAATTGCTTTCGGTCTGGTGTAGCATGCAGCGTAGGTACTGTTCAAGGGTCTGGTTGGTCCTTTCTGTCTGACCATCGGTCTGGGGATGGTGACTTGTTGATAGCCTCACGTCGATTTGTGCTAGTTGACAACATTTCTTCCAAAAATGCGAGATAAATTGACTACCTCGGTCAGAAACCAATACCGAAGGGAATCCGTGTAATCGAACAATGTTTTCGAGGAACTCCTTGGTCAGAATCTAAGCAGAAGGTAACCCCTTTAAAGGAATAAAGTGGGCCATCTTGGAAAAAAGATCTGCAATAACTAGGATGATGTTAAATCCATTACATGGAGGTAGATCTGTAATAAAGTCTAAAGACAAGGTGTGCCATGGTGTAGGTGGAATATCCAAAGGTTGTAAAAGGCCAGCGGGTTATTTCTTCTGGCTTTTGTTTTGGGCGCAAATGCCACAAGACAACACAAATGACTTTACATCTTTTCACCAAGGGGGCCACCAGAATTGTCTCTTAATTTTCGCTTCAGTTTTTGCGATACCTGGGTGCCCTTCCATCAGGGTGTCATGGTTATTGGAGATGACTAGTTCTTGTATTTCCTTGTGTGGTAGAAATAGTCGTCCTTGATAGTAAGGTAGGTCATTGACGACTGAGTAGTCCAGGCCTTTCTTTACCCAGTCCTGCAGAGTTGCTGGATCGAAGAGTTATTGGATTTTTGAATGAATATCTTCTAGTGTCTGTAGAGTAGTTATGCCAAGAATTCTTTGCTTGGGAATTATTGGCACCGGTTCCGGGTTTGCATATGCTTCTCCCATCCCTATTCGGGATAAGGCATCTGCTTTGCCATTTTTGCAGCCTGGTCGATAAGTGATCACGAAATCGAATTCGGCAAAGAACAATGCCCATCGAAGTTGTCGCGATGATTGGGCTTTGGCTGTTTTTAAATACTGCAGGTTACGGTGATCGGTGATTACAGTAATAGTATGCCTGGCACCAAGAAGATAGTGCCACCAACCCTTAAAGGCGGATTTGATGGCTAATAGCTCTTTGTCGGTAACCGCATAGTTTAACTCAGGTGCTGAGAACTTTCTGGACCAAAACGCTACTGGGTGAAGTTGACCGGTTTCAGGATCCTTCTGGGACAGGACAGCTCCCATGGCTAAACTGTATGCATCAGTTTTTACTATGTATGGAAGCTCAGGGCGTGGATGCTTTAAGACAGGTGCTGATGTGAATTTTGCTGTCAGCTCTTGGAAGGCCTTTTCAGCCTCTTCGGTCCACAAGAAGCGTTTGTTTTTTCGCAAAAGTGCTGTGATGGGGTTTACAACATGAGAGAAGTCCGGAATGAATCTGCGGTAGAAATTAGCAATCCGAGCATGCTTTGTACCCCTTTAACTGAACTGGGTGATGGCCACTTGAGAATTGCGTCCACCTTTCGAGAGTCCATTCGGACTCCTTTTGGAGTCAGGATAAATCCAAGAAATTCAACTTCCGTAGCATGAAAAACACATTTTTCCAATTTTGCATATAACTTGTGCTGGCATAGTTTCTCAAGGACTGCACGCACGTGCTTAACATGGTCTGATTCTGAGGAGGAGTACACTAGAATATCATCTATGTATACGACGACACAGACGTCAATGAGTTCACGAAGGACATCGTTCATAAAATACTGGAAGGCTGCTGGTGCATTGCACAACCCGAAGGGCATCACCTGATATTCGAATAATCCGTACTTGATGCGAAAGGCAGTCTTCCATTTGCCGCCTTTCTTGACACGTACCAGATGATATGACCCTCGGAGATCTAACTTAGTGTAGATACAAGCATCCTTTACTTGGTCTAGTAATTCGGGTATAAGAGGCAATGGGTATCAGTTTTTTACCATAATCTGATTTAATGCACGGTAATCTATGCACGTTCTAAGGTCACCTTCCTTTTTTGGCACGAAGAATAAAGCTGAGGATGCAGGAGACTTGGAAGGACGAATAAAGCCATTAGCAAGGTGTTGGTCCAAGTATTGCCGTAGGTGATGATTTTCAGGTTCCGTGAGGGCGTAGATTCTACTGCATGGGGGTTGTGCACCGGGTAGGAGGTCGATTTGACAATCGTATGATCTGTGAGGAGGTAATGTATTGGCCTGTTCTTTTTGAAAAACATCCTGAAATTCTTGGTATTCCTGAGGTAACTGCACGATTGGGTTAACGACTGTAGCCAGGCCTTTGTTCAAAGTTTTCTCTTGGTAACAGGTGTGTGCACAATCCGGGAAGGTTATTCTCTTCTCTTGCCAATCTATACAAGGATTATGTGTTTCCAACCATGGCATCCCCAGTATTATCTGGAACTGTGGGGCTTTGATTAGATCAAACACAATAGTCTCTCGATGCCCATCTTGACTGAACAGTGTCATCTCTGCAGTGGAATGAGTTACATGCCTGAAGCAATCTCAGTTCCATCAACTGTGGTGATGACATCCGAAGTGGTCTTTTTGCAAAGAGGTAGATTCATCCTTGACACCAATTCGTGGTCTATATAGTTTCCTATGGCCCCGCTATCTATGTATGCCCTTACTGCGTGCATACGTGATGGCTGCCTGGGATCAAGTAGGACCATTGGGATGATCAGATGCGAGGTCTGAGTGTCCTTCGTTAAGCTCGGCAAGTGGACCTCTACGCTTGTCGGGTGTGGTTGTTTCCCGAATCAGGCTCTATGTGGCTTTTATCAGCAACTCCTACCACCTTCTTGGGTGGTTTTGTATGGCAATCCCGTAGAAAATGTCCTGAGGTTCCACAGTACAGACACAACTGCATCTGTCGTCTTCTTTCTCTTTCCTTTTGAGTTAAGGGTCCTTTAACCCCCCCCGATCTGCATAGGTTCAGATGTATCTGTTCCTTTGGGGGCAACGTTGGGTTTAACCAATACCCGGTTCTCGAACTTAGCTCGATCAGTCTTTCGGTTCTGAAGTCAGTGGTCTAGCTGGACCACTAAGTCTATAAATTCTGTGCAATCCTGAGGTGGGTTCACAACTTGAGCCAAGACATCTTTGAGTTCTCCCCGAAGTCCACGATGAAACAATGTAATTTGTTTTTCCTCCGGCCACCCGGTTTCCACCACCAACCTATTGAAGGTTGCAATATAGGTTAGCAGATTCTTGGTTATCTTGTCGTAAGGATAAAAGTTCATTGTCCAGGGCTTGACCCTGTGAGTGTCTGGCGAATAGTTTTTCCATGCTCCTTTGAAAACCCTGAAAATCCCGGAGAAGAGGATCATCCTGGTTGACTAATGGAATGGACCAATCCACTGGGCTGCCACTAAGATATGACAATACAAAGGTTACTTTGGCTTGGTCATTTGGAAAGGATCCCCGGTCTGCTTAAAAAGTGCAAGCGGCATTGGTTCATAAACACAGCGAACCTTTTGGGGTCACCAGCAAAGCGTTCGGGTGGAGCTAACAGAATATTTCCTGGTAAAACCACTTGCACAGGATTGCTTGATGAAACTGGGGTTGGGTTTCCCCCATATCCAGGTAGGGGCGTTTGCGCAGCTTGGTTTTGCAGTAGTTGCCTAGCCAGATCATCCGTGCGCTCCTTTGAGACAATCAGTTCTCTCCTGAGGGCATTAGTCTCTTGGCGAGCGGCATGTACTTCCGCCGTAAGTTCCCCCAATAATTGTGCCATTTGGTCGGTTTCCAAGGTTTCCATAACACCCGGGTGGGTATTTGTAGGGAGGCTTCGCGTTCTGTTACGCTCACCTGGACCCCACAGGGGTGTCGATCGGACCCGGACAGCTGCGGTCTCCTTCAACATGATGCGTAGTGCAGAGATGACTGTCTGGACTGGCCCGCCTAGTCTTGTCTGTTGGACCAGAAGAAGTATTTTCCTGCAAGTGGAGACAGGGATTAACCACCTGTGGGTTTTAGTGATGGCCTCCCAACTGTTCTCGCTCTCCCCCACTAATCACCTCCGATATCCCCTTAGTAACCTCACCTTATGTTCGTAAAAGATGAGCTCTCCATCCTGCGTCTCTTGCAGGGGCACGTATATACCAGTTACTTCACTGGTTTGAAGGTGTTGGGAGAGTTCTGGTAAGTATTGACTCTGAAGTCCCTGGCGGGATTGGTAAGTATCAAGTTCAAAGAGTTCAATGTGCCCGATGTTCACTCTTGTCTCCTTCCTTCCTTAAATTGCAACTGAGTTTGTGAGAAGAAGGTCTCGTAGCTGCTGCTGGAGTTCAGGTAAGAGTGTGTGTTACCCAACGCTGTCCGGTAACTATTGCATGCATTAACGTGTTGTTTTTCTCCCTCTTTACAGATGCGGCATATGAAAATGTGAAGAGTTATGGAATAATACCGCCGGTGGTAAGAGGTTGTATTTGTTGATTCCCTTGGCCCACCTTGTTTTTTCTTGTGTCCCCTAGGTGCCGGATTACGGCGAAGAAATGATGGAGACAGTGCCGGATCGAAAGATGCTGTGAGAACTGGTGAGTATGGCGCCGTGCTGGAGCTGGTGAAGAGATGCGTGCAGGACTAATGTACTTTCCAGGTCCAAAGATGAAATGGTTCCAGAATTAGGTGAGGAATTTGAAATAAGTTTGTTTTCTAACTTTGTCCTTTTCTTCTTCTTTATTCTAGGTGCTCCGGATTCGAGGCGGGCGTGGCAGAAGACTGAATGCTGGCTGCAGGCACGTGGGCGTGGCAGAAGACTGGATGCTGGCTGCAGGCACAGTGAGCGTCACGCTGCTGGATGCAGAATAACGCGAAGCATGTGCTGCTGTTAGGGTGTGGTTTAAATAGCCTCTAAAGTAGTTCCAGGTAAGAAGTTCCCTAGAGCCACGCCCAAGTAAAAAATAGTCCCTGTAACAAAATAGTCCCATCCAGGCCTCATGTAGGCTTGGACTCTTTTGCAGCATGGTCTGCATCAGGTAAGTAAAGTCTATGATCCTGGCACCTATGGCGCCAGGACTGATTTCTATGATGAGCCTGGTGCCTAGGGCGCCAGGACTGAACCCAGACAGCCCCTAGCCGGGGCTGCTGAGGTTTAAACAAATGTCTGGATGCCTGCTCCCAGAGCTGAGGGCCTTGGTCCTGATGCCTGGGGGTAGGCATCATGACAGCAGCAGTATTGTTGTTTGATAACTGAACATAGTGTTTGCATTAAACTCACTTGGTTTCTTAAGGCTGTGTTATTGGATGTTAGGATATAGAAAAAATAATCATATACTTATTTTGCTATTTTTATGTGGTAAATGGCAGAAACTGTATAGAAAAGCATGGAATGTATGCATTTGTGAATGTGTGGGTAATAAAGCAGAAAGATGCAATTAATTCAAATATAGAAATATAAAACTTTACTGTAATAAATTACAAGTCTCAGACACCTGGAGGCACTGCGACGAGGAAGAGTGCTAAGGAGGCATGCAGTTGTCAAAGTCAGGCAGTTAAGCCTTGTAGCCATTGCAGTGGTCAGGCATTTGAGGCTACTAGCCCACACCTTAAAACTGACACTGAACCTGTGAGACATAAAAGGCCCCCTCAGGTACAGGCTGAAAGAAGGAGTGGAAGGAGCTTGAACATGAGCTGGTGTGTAGGCTGTAGTAGTAGAAGCAGAAAGGCATGAAGCTGGCAAACCACACAGAAGTGTAAGAACAAGATGGACACCAGAATTGCAAACAGCAGATTTCCCAAAATTCTGAAAATGCGAAGTCGAGAGGCTGCGCAGTGGAGGACGTGCAGGAGAAATGTTTTTCCCCATGTGAGCCTGACGGCCGTGATCGCACACTTGTGAATGTATAGTAGACTAAGGTCAGAAGCAAGTGGCAAGCAAAGGGTCTCTGAAGAAAAGGGAATTCCCAACCTGAGTGGTGAAACTGGGGATAACTGATCAGGTGAAGGGTGTGGGTCCCCAGCAACCAGAGGCAGTAGAAGTTGTATTGGAAGTCAGGAAAGGAGTGCAACCCGCAAAGCAAGTATCTACGAAGCCAGTGAGTGAAGCATGGCATTCTAGCACATGGCGCAAGCCTTGCCAGTAACAGTATCCAGCTCCTTGTTAACTTACGTATGGCTTCATGGGAGTAAAAGTTGTTTGTTGCCTCCAAAGTATTGTTAACAATGTAAATTGAAAGGCCTATTACTCGCGTTAGACGCTAAAGTTACTGAAGTCCATTGTTTCATTATTTAAAGACTGTTGCTTTCTAATAGAGTTGCGTGTCCCTAATTAAGGAGACAAAACGCTGTTCAAACCATTCCCGAATACCGATCCTTGACAATACATGAGTTATAATTTACAAAATGTGAAAATTGCATCAAAAAGAGGTTGCATGTACACAATTGTAATTCCCAAAAGTCAGAACTGTATCCTTTGCCTTAACAGGAGAATAACATTCTAAATTCATATTCAAACCTTGAAATCTGCTTTAAAGAGAGGCCACAAGTGCCTAATTGTGTTTTCAACTGAAAGAATGAACAACTGAAAGAATTAATCTTGTACTGTATCTAGAATGAGCATACCTTTCATTTCTACAAAGTAAAGAATATAAATTGCTGAAAAGGAGACTATGCATTACCCAAGCCAAGAGGCTTCTCCTTGTTAATAGTGAAACCAGACTTTCTGAGAGTTAAAGAGCCATCCAGCTGCACTGTGATGTTATTAACATTTTAGGAGCCTGAGATACAAGTGTGCAGGAATTACCTGAAGCTGAGGGAGTGGCACCAAGGCTTATGGGTAACTACATGGATTGATAGCTGGCAGAAAGGTACAGGACAAAGCTCTGGAAGGGGAACTAACTTCTTGTAAAGAATATTTCTAGTAGACATAACCTGTGATGCCAAAGACTGTGAAAATCAGAGAGGAGTGAGTTACATTGGCCAGAACCAGGTTGCTTATGGCAAATAGACAGGAGAGGAATGAAAGCTGTCCCAAAGGAAGAGTCCTTGCCTATCCAAAGCAGTTGAAGTGTTTCTTGTCGAAGCCTGTCTAACCTTTCAAAGTTCTGAAGCTGTGATAGAAGTTTAAAGTACTGAAACCGTAGTGATATATTTAGTTGTCAGCGGATGTAAAATTGCAGTGGTATGAACAAGTAAATTACTGTGGGACAAAGGTGACTTCTCATAGAAACCCCAGAAAAAGTGTGTTTGTTGAAGTGGAAGCAGTAGCACTACAGAAATCATCCTGACAAATATACCTAAATAAATATTGAGATTGTACTTGATGAACAACTGTGTCTAATTAACAGGAGGAATATTACATTTTCTTTTGGAACTGTGGCAAACTTACTGGAAGAAGAGATAAAACATTGTGACCAGCAATACCATTTGTTCTTTATATTTTTTCAGAAAATCAAAATGTATCTTTCATCAAGGAACCACGATTTGGGTTGATGAACCTTTGTTTTGACTTTTAACTGTCAAGAACTAGTTCTAAACCTTTTATTTTCTTTGTTGAACATTTCAAAGCTGACTTTGAATCCTGGGGAAAAACCTTAACCAGGACAGGAGAAGGTCATTCAGACATTGTGTCAATATTGTATGTTATAGTGTGTTGTCATATATTTCCTTTATGTGTTTGTTGTTGAATGTGAGGCCAGTTATCCTATATTAGAGAATGTTCCCTTAGCTTTTGTTAGACAGGGAATTCCAGCAGAATAGGGATAGTGAGGCATTTTTTTAAATTGTTTTAAAAATAAAATGGCAGACTTTGATAAATCCACAAGCAGTTGTCCACCTCTCACTACTGACCCCTCACACCCCTGTGTAATGGTTGCTCCCCCACTACCTACTAGACAAAACTCTGCCTATGTATATGCAGGTTTCATAATAGGGGACCAAGCCTCAGAACTGCTAGATGGCACATGATGTCAAGAGCTGGGAGCCCTTTATGACAAACAGATTGGCTTCAAACATAGATACAAGTCAGACTGTACAATGAGTTGGTTACATTCAGTGCCCCCAGCAGGAGAGAGCAGACAGCTGGGAAGAGTAAATAACTGGTAAGCATCCCCGAGGTGTATGTGTCCTTTCTTTCATATTCCCCTAATCTATTCAACCCTTTCCTTCAATGCTTTTTTTAGCAATGCTTATGGAATCAGAGGTGTGCCCCTTCCCTTTGCAACCCTAATCCATGATAGGCGTCATAATTATACTGTCGTACTTGACATAAGAGATTGGTGTTTAGCTCATGACCTTTTAAACCTCCTATTTGTTACTCCCATGGGCTTGTGTACATTCATAGTTTTCAGACGGTATATCGGAAAAATGCCATTATCCACATCTACGTTACTGTCAGTGTTAAGCTGGCAATATCGGGAACTTGAAAGGGCACTTGGGACTTCAGTGGGAAACATGGTTTACATTTCAACAATACTTGAGGTGGGTGTCTCGTGTTATTGTGAGGTGGTTTGCATTATTGTAAACATAGTAGGGGTTGATGACCCAACATTTTCTATATGAGTACACTCTCATTTTCATTATTCACAACTATCCCAGGCTGTAAGGTTTCTTTGGTGTGATTCTTGCGCAGGGTGATGAGGTTTGCTGATACTCCGTTATACCATATCAATTTTACCCCATCCCATATTAGTTTTCCCCCTTGCTGTATCAGTTTTCTCCCCTCCCCCTTTCTTTTAAATCTCCCAAATAAAATATGCACCCCAATATATTCCCAATCCCAACATTACTACAGAAAAGAATGATGGCCTTGAACTGCAAGCCACAATTATAACTATACACCCTAGTGGTACTTATTTAATTCCTACTGCTATCTAACCGATTTCTGTCCGTTGCAAGTGGTGTTCTCTCCACCATCGTAGCACCTATAGAGAGGAACATAACGGGGACGGGGGTTAGTAAAATCTGAAATTTAATAAAATATAAGATAAGCAGAGAAACAGAAAAAAGCATGAAAACAGGGGTGAAGAGAGAGAAAGAGATAACTTTTCACTTCACAGTGTAATATTTTACTCTATATACATGTTACTTCATGTTCCCTATTTACATTTGTTCATTTACTTTTCTCTCTGTCTCACTGTTTCTGTAGTCTCTGATAGTTTTTCTAAGGCACTGCTGCCTCTCTTTCATTTTGTGGGTACTCTCTGGTGCTACATTATCGTGAGCTTTTCTTATATCTGATCGATGCACCCAGTACTTCAGCCCTTTCACTCTTACTGCTAAAGGCGTACAGTACACTACTTCGTAGGGACTGTGAAATCTTGGGGAGTTCCACTTTCTCACAAAGCTAAGAACATATACTAGTTCTACAGGCATTAGAGGTTTTGTTGGGCTGTCTGGTGTGTCAGTGGTAGTGTCTGATTCACTCTCTCTTGTAAATGGTGGGGCAATTTGTTTGGCAATGCATCTTACTGCTCTGGTGAGTTGCATTAGTTATTCCTTGGACTCCTCACCCAACACTGCAGCTGTTCTATATGCATTCGACATTCTCCTCACTGGTGACAGTGGTATTTGCGTATGTCTACCAGTTACTATTTCATCAGGGGCAAGTGGTGATCCTTGCTGGGCAGTGTGCACAATTGGAGTAGAGCCAAAGGTAAATGTTAGACCCAGTTCTTTTTTAGGGTGTGACATAATTTGGACAATCTGCTTTTAAGGAGGCCGTTGATTTTCTTGACCACCTCATTCGCTTGTGGGTGGTAAATTGAGCAATTGTATGCTTTATTCCTAATGATGCTGTTACCTCTTTGAATAGATCATTTACAAAATGTGGTCCGTTGTCGGATCATATGACATCACATATTCCCCAACGCAGGAGCACTTCCCTCACCAAAAAACTTGCAGCACATTTAGCATCTGGGTGGGCGCAGGGCCCTGCCTCCACCCAACATGAGAAAGGACAGACCACCAGAATGAAATATCTTGATCCATTGCATCTCTCTCCCATGTCTGCATAGTCTATATGCAGTTCTCTGAAAGGTCTCACAGGACATGGCAATGTTCCTCGTAGGGTCCTGAGAGTGATTTCTGAATTAAATCTTTGACATGTGGTACACTCAATTGACATTTTGGTAAGATACTCCTAGAGGTTTGGGATGAACCAATCCTCCTGAACATTTGCCGCTATATGCTGTTTTGAGGTGTGGGCTGGAAAGTGCAATTGTTGGAATGGCACATGCAATAACACTACAGGCATCACTACTTTCCCTGTTGTGTCCTGTCTCCATAGGAAATCAGTGGGTGATTGGATTCCTCCTCGTTTTTCCCATAACCCATGTTCCTCAGGTGTTGCTCGCTTTTGAAGCTCAATGATTTGTGCTACAGGCAGTGTATTATATGCCTCCTCTTTGGGCACTTCTTTTTCCCTTTAAATACCTACTCTGTGTCCAGTGGTTTTTGGAAGTAAGCTGCGTTTTCCAGTGATATTTCGTCATTGTTGTAAGTGTGGGCTTGGCATTTTACCAGGGCCACCACTGATGGCTGTGCAAGCGCCTCTATACATTCATTCAGTAATTCAGCGTGCTGTACTGGGGATCCGTCAGCTCTTCTGAACTCCCTTCTTCTCCAATGTGACAACCCAGCATGTACTGTAGTGGTGACAAGGCCCTTGCCTGTCGGTGCCTGTCCTAGTTGCTGGATCATCTGTTTCCAGGGAGTCGGGCAGGAGCCCTCTCCCCTTCCAGGCAGCGTCTTCTGGAGAAGCGCTGCAGAATACATGAAGCTCATCAGACTCTACTATGGATCCGACTCTTTTGATCTAAATGCCCAATATCTGCATTACTGCGCACCTTGCTGCTGTGTGTATACACGTGCAGGAGCCACAAAGATGGCCACCACTGAATAGTGGGCATCCCCTCCTTGCATAGCCATTGCAGAGAAGCTGCCTTCATCCTGATTGGCTGATCTTCCGCATATCTAGCCTCCAGAGGAACCGGAAGGCGATAGCCAGCCCTCCACTTCAAAGGACCGCCTTTAAAGGCCCTTGCCTGTTGGTGCCTGTCGAGGCCGTCACGGCCGCAGGGCGCGTCACTCTGCTCACTGTGTCCCCTATCTGTCCACTCAGCCAGGTGTTCAGATTTCAGCCTGCCTTGCCGACCCCCACCCAAAGAAGCTATTGTTAAAAGGACTGCCTGTATTGTTGATTTGTAGCTGCTGACACTCAGGGTAAGCACGCTTCCTTATCAAATGTTTCCTCACCTAATTATTGAGTATACAAACTTGCATGTATCTGCATGCCTACCTCCTGCTGTAACTGCCCGTACTTGTTCTCAATCAGTGAAATATCCGTGAGATAACAGCTCATTTGGCTTTCAGCCTCGCATTACATAGCGATCCCAAAGCATGACAGAGATAACCCTGCTACATGCATCGTTCCTCCACGCCAAGCTTACCTAGCCCTCGGAATTGACTATCTGACACTACATCAATGTGTGATATATCATTTACAGTCTTGGCACTTTACTAGCCCATACACCCTGATTTGAATTTTGACAGTGTGTTGCACTAACCTAGCCTGTGTACCTTGCTGACTCACTGTGCCTCTCTCTGTTTCACACTACACTGTCCTACACCTCACTCTGCTAGCCAACCTTTGCACCTGCTACGCTCATGTTGCCATGCGTTGTACTATTGTGCATTCTGATCTGCATCAGGCCTGCACTGTACTGCTGTGACCTGCACTAGGCCCTGTACTACTTTGCTTGCTAATTCTTGCACCTTTCTATGCTCATTGTACTGCTGTGATCCACACTAGGCCCTGTACTACTTTGCTAGCTAACTTTGGCACCTTGCTACGCTCATTGTACTGCTGTAATCTGCACTAGGCCTTGAACTACCTTGCTAGCTAACTTTTGCACCTTGCTACGCTCATGTTGCCTTGCATTATACTATTATGTAAATTGATCTGTATTAGGCCTGCATTGTACTGCGGTGCACCCTGATTTCTACTAGGCCTTCTCGGAACACCTCCCCAACTAACACCCTCTGTTGTGTCACCAACTCAGAACCTCATCCAAGCTCCTCGCCTACACTGCATTTAACAGAGTATCATCAAGACCCAGTCTAGTGCAAGCTTCCTCCAAACCTCTCACCTGCCCCCATGGCAGCATTTCACAAAGTCACTCTCACTATGGCAACAATTCTCCCCTATTCCAAGCCATCTCACCCACCACTTTTTTCCCACCACTCCAGATTGCAAAAACCCACATACCTGTAATCAACACCCATCACAGTGATACCCATTCCAATCAACTCAGTACCATACAGTGGATTCAATGGTTCGCTACACCCCCACTCCGCTAATGCCTTGTCCCACAAACATCAGAAACAAGAGACTAGGATCTCGATTCCCCATTCATACAACACCTATCAGATGGCCTCCCCAACCTCCTTCCTCCAAACCTACTAAACGCTTGCCTACCTCTCACTCAGCTGATTTTATAGAGAAACCCAACTTATCATCGCAGGCAGACCATTTTAAGAAACCATTTCCGTCTGTTTTAACTAAACCGCATGGCTGCACTTCTGCAATAACGCCAGCTCTCAAAGGTGCACTGATCAATGCACTCTCTTGAGTTACCCATGCTCTGAATATTGCAGATATCATCTCTGAAAACAGCCTTGACTTCCTGGCCGTAACAGAAACCTCGCTCCACCAGGCAGCAGGCCCTGAACTCTCCATAGCCCTCCCAGAGGGTTACACTATCATCAGAGCCGACAGAAACACAGGCAGAGGAGGAGGACTTGCCCCCATTGCAAAAACAAACCTGGGCCTTGATTGGCTATTGGACCTCAATTGTTCCATTAAAATACTCCAGAATAAACCCATTGCTTGGACAGACCATTAATACATATCCTTTGATATCCAGGGAACCACACCCCCACCTCCCATCATTGCCCCTCCAGCTGTATCCAGGAACTCCTGGAACATAACACTGCCCAACCTAGCCCCGTTAATCAATACCCTTTTGGACAACTTCATCTACAAGAACGTAGACGCCACCAACCTAGTCAACCTCTACAACAACACCCTAGAGTCAGCACTGAACAATATTGCTCCCCTTAAACTAAAAGAGGCCAAACCAATTGCCCACCTTAACAATTGGTTCACTCCAGAACTAAAAACCCTGAGGAATAAAAAAAGATTGGCAGAATCCATCTGGCGCAACTCACCTACCTCTGACATTAAAGCACTGAACAACACAGCAGCAGCCACTTACAAAACCTCCACCCTCGCCACCAAAAATGAAACCTACAACAACAGAATTCTCAATGCTAAATCAAGGTCTAAGGAGCTATTCAGCATCCTAAGAGTATTGGAATCCCCAGCACCACCATCACAGGACTGCAAAAAGGACGCAGCGTGGTGTGCTAAAATACAAAAAGGTCTAGCTGACAAAATAGCCTCCCTCCAAATGAAAATAGAAGCTAAAAAGAATAGCCTCTCGAGTAGCACTTCTTTTAAGCTCCCACCTAAGCAACATACCCCTCTGTGCCCACCGTTTGCATTCTCCTCAGTCACTCCCAAAGAAGTACAAGACATAATTAGAGGCCTAAAACCCTCAAGATGTCAAGGAGACATTTGCCCGGGCACCCATCATCAAGGATGCCGCCAAGGAACTCTCCCCATTCATTACCACACTGTTAAACACCTCCTTTAATACCAGCCAGGTCCCCAACAACCTCAAGGAGGCATGGGTCATGCCTCTCCTAAAAATAAAAAAAACTCACTAGACCCTAACATACCAACCAACATCAGGCCTATAACAACTATCCAATTCATTCTACAAATTCTGGACAGAGTTGCATATCTGCAAATCCAGAAACATTTGGAGGATAATAACGTACTTGGCCTCTGCCAATCCGGTTTTCAGCCCAGACATGGGACTGAGACTGCCCTTCTGGACCTGAAAATACAGATGGATGAGGCCAAAGACAAATGTAAATTAGCTATCCTACTCCTGTTAGATCTTTCAGCTGCATTTGTTCTGGTTGATCACCAGGTCCTCTCTGAACACCTGACCACGGCAGCAGCATTTTCTATCAACACCTCCAACTGGGTTAAATCCTTCTTGTCCAACCGCACTACCAGACTCTTCTCACGCTCAGCAGACCCGATCCCCATCCACTGTGAGGTGCCCCAAGGCTCCTGCATTTCACCAACGCTATACAACATTTTCACGAAGCTCCTCTTTGACCGCCTTGAATCTACACGAATTAGGCAGATGGCACTCAGGTTCTCATCACGCTGTCAGTGTGCTACGAAGACGATTCCAAGTTAGTCAATGACATCTATCTTGAAATTCAGGCATGGATGGAAGCCCACAGCCTCTGCCTTAATGATGAAAAAACTGAGCTCTTGATTGTCGGCACGCAGGCTCTCTCAAACAAACTCACCCACAATATTCATCCTTTAACATCGATGGGAACCTGATTAAAGTCGCTATGGAAATCAAAACACTAGGAGTCTATCTGGACTCAACCTTAACCTTAAAGAAACAAGTCAGTTCCATTGCATCAACAACAGCCCACACAAACAAATTGATCAACGCTTGTAAATCCTACCTATCCCCCACCAGCTGCATGACGCTCTCTAAAATAGACTACTGTAACATAATCTTCCTAGGATCCTCAGAACTCAATGTCAACAGACTCCAGGTCCTACAGAACAACTCACTGAGATCTGTGTTAAGCATTCCTAGATCCAGTCACATCTCGAGCCTGAGACAGAAATCGAACTGGTTGCTGGTGCGTGACAGAATAGCACTACACGCCCTGACAATCACCCACAAATGCCTGTCAAATTCTGCTCCTAGTTACTTGTCCAACAAGTTCTCCAAACACCAACCAGCCCGCCCCACCAGATCCGCCCATTCTCATCTCCTTATAGTCCAAGATTTAACCTAAAAACTGCAGGAGGCGCCAGCTTCCCAGTCAAAGCTGCCAAATATTGGAACACCCTACCTCCCATCATCAGAATGGAACCCTCCTTCTGGGTGTTCAGAACCAGAGTAAAGAGTTGGCTCTCAGAGAAATATAACATCTGAGGCCTATCTGGTAATACCACCAAAAATGTGTCCAGTTGGCTCTCTAATCAGGTCCTCACTGTTTGTGATTTTATGCTACTACCGTCATGTCTTCACCTCTCCTTATTTATACTGTGCCAGACCTACCTGTAACCTTGGTCGACCCAATTGTGATATCCTATGTATGTATATCTGTAACATGCTAAGTTTTTCCAGCGCCCAGTTACCTCAGTGTTAGGCATGCGATATAAATAATAAACAAATACAAAAATACAAATACATAAGCTGAGTCTGAATATATTGTAACTGCGCATCCTGCTGCATGTAGCGCCTCGATGAGTGCTCCTAGTTCTGCTGCTTGGGCAGAATAATGCATTTGTAAACTTTTTTGTACCAGAATATCATAGTCTCCCTCTTCCAAACTTACTGCTGCTGCCCCAACATGTTTCTCGCCAGTTTCTGGGCAGATGGATGTTGACCCATCTACGAAGTATACTTCCCCCTCTTCCAGTGCATTTTCATTAGCTTTGGGAATGTCATCCTCTTCTCCCTCATAAGTCACAAAGTCATGATCTTGCATATCTTCTACTGTGCATGGTTCTGTGAGGAACGCTGCAGGGTTCACTATTTTGCAGCGTATTTTGTGAACATTTCGGCTTGATATGATCACTTCATATGCTGATGCTCTCTGTGTGGTGAGCGCAGACTTGGACCATTCAAGCATGGCAAACAGGGAGTGTTCAACGAACAATGTGATGGAGCACCCCATCACAATTGTTGAGCTTTTCTCTATTGCACAGGTGGCAGCTGCAATGGCCTGTTCGCCCGCAAAATGTCCCTGTATTACTGAATCAAGTGTGCCACTGTAAAAAGCCAGTGGCTTGTGACCAAATGATTTTTTCGGTGTCAATACTGCAGTCATCAGTGTTCCATTTGAGTGTGAGAAAAGGAAAAATTCTTGTTCATATCATGTGTTGCTAGGACTGCGGCTTTACTTATTAGCTCTTTGAGTGTTGTGAAGGCAGTGTTCATTTCTAGATGTCTTGTCTTCCTGCGCTTCTTTTAACCCTTGGAGTAGGGGTCACATATAGATGGCATAGTCTAATATCCATGCCCTGCAGTAATTGCAGATGCTGATAAACTTCTGCATGTATTTAACAGTATGGGGTTAGGATGAGGAATGCACTGTTGCTTCCCTGTCAGGTATTATTCTCTTACCATCTTTTGAAAATAGTTGGCCCAAGTACAGACCTCAATCAGACAATACAGTAACTCATTTCTGTCCACTTTTTACACTTTCCGGGCCAGCAATTTGAGCAGGGTATCAGAGACTCTCCGACACGTTTCTTCCCCTTCACTACCTAACAGCAGGTCATCTACGTACTGAATGATGGTGCTTTGAACATCAATATTGCCGAGGTCTTCATGCAATATTCTGTTAAAAATGCTTGGGCTCTCGCAGTATCCTTTGGGCAATCATCGGTGTTTGTATCGCCTCCCCCCTAGTGTGAATGCCATAAGATATTGTGATTCTGGGTCGAGGGGCACTGAGAAAAACACATTTTTCAGGTCCACCACAGTAAAGTGCGTGGCCTGCTTTGGGATGCTACACAAAATGGATGCCGGATTTGGGACGAGAGGGAACTCCTTTTGGACAATATCATTGAGGGGGCAGAGGTCCTGGATCATATGCCATTTCCCCCCTTTCACTTTCTTGATGGGGTACACAGCAGTGTTACATGGGGAATTTGAGGGGACAATGATGCCCTGATGCAGTAGTGCATGTATTGCTTCTTTTATTCCTTCTTCTGCTTCCCTAGACAAGGGATACTGTCTTACCCTACTATATACTGCAAGACAGCACCTGGTTTACTTTTTATTTTTACTGGGGTCACTTCTCTTAATAATGCCACTACATGGGGGTTCGTTGTCCACAAATAAGACGATACTTGTTGTAAGTCTGCATCACAGAAAGAGGGTGGTGCACTGACAATGGCCATGAGGGGGTTTATCACTCGCCTTTTCTGAACCATTATGTCACAAGGTATGTAAATCTCCAGTATGATCTCCCCTTAAGTGTGATTGTCAGTGAACAACTCCTCATCTGTCAATTCTCACAATGCTATGTTTGGGTCAATGCACAGCACTGTCTGCATGTGTGTCCATGCCAATTGCTACAATATGCTTTGCTGACACCTGTACTCCTTGCAGATCGAGAGAGTGGTAGGCACTATCTCGGGGGTTGCTATGAGTGGAAAACAAAATCAGAGGGTACTCCATTCTTTTTGCATTATTTTGGGCACTGCTCTTACTAATACTTGTATGCCATAGATAAACATGTCTGCATTTGTTGGCCCCCCTCGTACAGTTGTTTCATTTGGTATGCTTTGAATTAGCAGCATCGCTCGAAGTGGGCACATACCTGGGGTGGAACAAACTATTCCCCTGTCTGTGAATTCTATGGTCATGTTTAACTTACTGAGTAAGCGCCGTTCCAGTAAGTTCACAGGGGAATTCTCATGGCAAAGTAGGGGTACTCAAACTGTTTTTCCCCCTATCCTAACATCCAAATCTTCTGTTTAAGGAACTATGACCACAGCCCCAGAGAATCCTTGCGCCTCGAGATTTTTGCCAAATAATGGAAAATCACCTTCGCATAGACATGATATCCACTAGAAAGATTAACTGCTTGTACCCTATCTCTGTCCCCACCAGTGGTTCCTCATCTGGGCGTAAGGTAGTTCATAGGACTGGACACGCAAGTGCTCTCTGTGGGCTGTCCTAGTCAGGGTGGGTGTCTGTCCCCGGGCAAGAGAACATTTTTTCACTGAGCACACACGTGTCTTGATAAGGGGCTGGTGCACCATTGGCAGTGGTGACGAATGGGTTTGAGTGTGTATGTGTCATTTGATTTTGGTGGTTTGGGCGCGACTGCATTCTATGCAGAGGGTGCCAGAGGGTATTGTAACCTGGTATTGGTCTACTGTCTGGTTGTTTGTCTTGCTCAAAATGTCCCTGTCGAAGGCCATAAGGGCTCCCGGGGAGCGGGTGCCCACACAGGGACTGATAATAGTGTGGTTGTTGGTACTGGTAATTTCCTCACTGTCTACTGTGGCATTCTTGCGTACGGTGTTGTACCTCGCACATGATGAACACTGCTCCTGGCCTCCCCCTCTTGGCCCTTGCCCCACATATCCTCCTCCTCCTCCCCTTTGTCCCCGGTACCCACCTCTGCCTCTCGAGGGTCTTCCTTGCCACTGGGGTCTCATGTATTGTTGATCCCCGCCCCAGTGCTCCAGTCCGTTGTCTGCCCATGCTGCAGCCATCCTAGCTTGTGTGGCTATTGTTACTATCCCTCCTTCTCTCTGCTGCTCTGAAGGATACATTGTGGTTATTGCAGTGACCTTCACTAACTTGCTCTGTATCAGTTTCACTTCTTCTGCTAATCTCCTCTGAGTTGTTTCCTTTTCCCTTTCTTTGATCCTCCTGCAATGGTGCAGTATAATGCTCTGAATTTCTGGCCAACCTTTGGCTTCTATCCCAGCTATTTTATCAAGGGGCTTCTGTACCTCCTTTGGGAGGCCTCTTTTAATGATAAAGAAAAATAGGGAGGTGGATTGGTCCCATGACATGCCTATCTCTGCGCGCCACATATCCTGCACCCGAAGAATGAATTGCGCAGCCTCTTCCTCATCCCCCATTGTGCATTGCATTATAGAGTGTAAACCGGGGTAGGATCTCCGCAGGGCATCCTAGACCTGTGCGCGTACAATATTAAATGATGCTCCAGCATGTGTATCGTTTGCCGTAGTAACACCTGGGAACCGCGCTTTCACCCACACCGCTTCTGCTTGGTCTCCCACAGCAGACATGAGAAGACTTTTGATATCCCCTATGGCCAGAGGCACCCCTGCAGTGTTTTTTTCAAATGCGTAAATCCATTTTCCTGCACCCCCTTTGAGTGGGGGATGGATTCGAGGAGGTTATTTGTGTCCATCTGTGCGCAGGGCACGTAGTGGGGCCACCCGCTACCTTGTGAATAAGGGGCATTTGTAATTTTGATCTAACCTTTCCATAAGTTACTTTTGCTCCCTTCTTTTTGGCTAATGCGATTCTTCCTATTCTGTTCCGGAGCCTATGTTCCCATCCTTCTTCTTCCTCAATCACCCACGGTGTGATTCATTGTACCTGCTGTATTCCCCCTACAGCCCTTTTCTCAGACTCTTCAAAGTCGCTCCAACACTCTTCGTTCCTCACTGAAGCCACTGCATCATATTCCACACTTTCTACCTCCCCCTCTCTTTCAACTTGCACTGTTCGAATAGGAGCACTATATATTCTAAAGAGAAAGTCCTCTGATTTCCATTCATCTTCTGGTATGAGAAAGGAGCTTTTTAAGTGTGGTGGGAGCCATCCCTCAGAGGGTTGAGTTGTATCTCTATTGCTCTTTTTAAAAAAAGATTTTTTTTTAATTAACTTTATTTCTCATTACCATCTAGAAAGAAACATAAAAAATAGAAAGCAAATGCGACTAGGCCGTCAACATACTATAATCCACATCATAATATAAACCTGTATCAAAGAAAACAGAAACCATTAACCTACAAATACATATGAACCCCAACATATTCAACATATTCAACATATTTATAACATAGTCACAAGCAGCGACCTGACATTCACAAACATAATAGTCAACACAAACAGGAGAACATAACAACACAATCCCCCTCCCCCACAACATATTCAGTAGACTAGATACAAACCTATTCAATTATACAGTTCTGATCAAAGTTCACCCATAAAGTTCAACAAAATTCCCCCATTGTTTATCATAACATGTTACTTTGTGCTGATTATAGTACATAGTCTTCTCAACTTGCACATCTGAAATCCAGTCCTCCACAGTTGGTTTCTTCCTTGTCTTCCAAAACTTTAATAGTTGTTTAGTAGCTACTTAACAAAACTTTGGTAATCCAGCACGATGTTACCCAATCAAATGTATAACCACTTCTTGGTAATTGCAGAATGATGGCTGACGGGTTCTGAGGGTAGGTGATGCCCCAAATCTGGTCAATTCTGTCAATAACATCTCTCCAAAAGCGTGTCACTCTTTCACAGCTCCACAACATATGAAGCAGACTATCCCTCTCTTTCCCACAACCCCAACAGCTGTCACCACCAATCATTCCCAAAGCATACATATGGGCCGGGGTCCAAAAGACGCTACCTAATATCCTTTGATGAGTATAACGTAGCTGCAAATCTGCTTTAGCACTAACCGGCACTCTCCAAACCTTTTTCCATTCATCCTGTGTCAGCTCTCTACCCAACTCCTCCGTTCATGACAATCGCAATTTTTCCCATTAATTCAACCACAGCAGATCCAATTGCATAACTTTCAAAATATTTGACACCTTTTGTGATCCACATGCCAGTATTTTGAAGACTTCAGTCTCCCTTAAGATTGATGAATCCACCATTCGACTCCTTTCAGATATAAAATCAACTAATTCATTATACCTTCTAAACTCTCTATTTTGTAATCCAAATTTACTAGTCTCTCAAATGAAACCACCACTTCATCACTCCATACATCACTAATCTTTAAAATTTCTCTACCAATCCAACTTTTCCAATTCAATGTTTTATTATTAATTTGCAAACCAGGATTATGCCAAAGTGAAGCCTCTTTATAGACATAAAACGCTTGCCCATTTCCCACTATTAGCGACGTCAATGCATCTTTTGTTGCCATAACCATTTTAATGCTCCGTACCTTCCTAGGCAGTTTTCCAAATGAATACAGACACTTAATGTCATATGGCGAAAATGTTTGCATTTCAATCTGCACCCACCAAGGTATCTGGTTTGGATACTCAATGGAATAGCTAGACGCCTTTTATTAATAAAAAACATTATTATAATTCCCAAGGACTGGATATCCAAAACCTCCATCTTTGACGCTGCGGACCAAAATATATCGTGGGATTTTGGCACTTTTCCCCTCTCCCCAGAGAAAATCCTGAAATTCTATCTATCCATTAAAGTACTTTCTTTGTGAAGGGTAAGGGCAGTGATTTAATAACATACAGGGCTTTTGGTAATAAAAGTATTTTAATTGCATTAATCTTAGCCCATATGGTCAATATGAAACGCTCCCATCTTCTGATATCTTTTTGTAGGACCTCTATGATTCTATCCACATTGTAATTAACTATTTTTTTATGTCACCAACAATGTGAATACCTAAGTATTTTATACATACATTCTCCCATTTACAATTCCAGCCTAACAATTGTTCTTGCCTTGGCGAGCTTCTTACCAGAAATACTTAATTTTTCCCCAAATTGATTTGGTAACCTGATAACTTCCTTCCCTCTTCCAAAACACTTTTCAACAGACCATCCCCCTCTAAAGGATTACTCAAAATAACTACTACATCATCCGCATAAGCTAATACCTTAACTTCTCCATCCCCCGCGCACAAACCTCTAATCCCCCTATGTTGCCTAATATATGCTAATAAAGGCTCTAATACCAAATTAAATAACAACAGAGACAAGGGGCAACTTTGCCGTGTACCCCTAAACAATTGGAATGATCTTGAAAATCCATCATTCACCCATACTTTAGCCTCTATTTCAATTTGCAAAGCCATAATAGTTTTAATAAACAAAGGCCCAAATCCCAATTTTGACAGTGTATAGTTTAAAAACCTCCAATTTACCCTATCGAAGGCTTTTTCAGCGTCTAAAAAAAACAAACAAAACATCTTTGATTTCTGAATCCAGAAAACTCAATATATCTAACAGCATTCTGATATAGTCATACCCATATCGTTGCTTCATAAATCCCATCTGAGTTCGCTCTATTAATCCTCCCATATATTTATTCCATCTAACAGTTAAGATTCTAGTAAAAAAATGTATGTCAACATTGAGCAGGGAAATAGGCTATAGTTTCAGCATTTAGTTGCATCTTTCCCTATTTTCGTATACACTGCATTTATAGCTTCCCTCATTGTTGCACACAATCTCCCCTTCCTTAGAATACAATTGTAAAATCTCTTCAACCTCCTGATAAAATTCTACTGTTAAACCATCCATCCCCGGGGACTTCCCCCTTGTTAGCTCTCCAATTACCGATAGACCAAGACGTTAACTGGATTTTCCATAACATTTTTTCCTTCTTCAGAGATGGTGAGGAGGTAAATTTTCTCGAAAAAACAATCTAATTCATCTATCTGCAGAACCACATTCTCAGTATACAAGTCGGCATAGAATAAGTGAAAACATTTACTAATATCATCCTTTTTGACCAGCACATCTCCATTTTCATTTACAATCTTTTGTATATACATCCTTTCTGTATAATTCCTTATTCTATTAGCTAATACTTTAACCCCACGGTTTCCTCCTTCCCAATATTTCTGTTTCATATAATATTGTCCCTTTTCAACCTGTGAATTCAACTCACATTTCAGACTTTCCTTAACACTCACCATCTTAACTCTTCCATTTTCATCATTTGACAACATATACTTCCTTTGCAGATTCCCTAGTTCCTCTTCTAGTTCCTTCAGTATGGTTTTTCCTTTCCTTCAAACCCTAGCAGTCCAATTCATTAATTTGTAATAGCCCTCGGCCACCGCCTCTCCCACTCTCATCTCTGATTGCCTAACTGCCATTCAAGATTGGTTTGCTGCCAATGATCTTTGTCTAAATGCCAGCAAGACGGAGATCCTCCTCACTGGCACACCTTCACCATCCTTTCCCCTCTCTCTCTCTCTGGCCGGCCTGCCTTGGCCCTCCTCCTACCCCCACCTGCGAGGCTAAGAACCTCTGGGTCATCTTTGACTCCACACTTTCCTTCTCCGTGTCATGATTCCTGCCCCTCTTGTCCCCAGCCCTCCAAGATGTCAGGCTGGAGCCAGGCCACGATCACCTACATGGCCCTCAAGGGCCTCTCCGTCCCTCCAAAGACTCACTTGGAGTCAGACTTGGCGCTTGTTGCACCAGACTCAATCACTCCCATAGGATAACATTGGGGATTGGACTTGTAATGCATTGATGGGGACAAGATGGAGGCCCCCACATATTTTGGTTCCCAGAACTGCATGTGCGGTCTAGTCTTTTGGGTGTGGTTCAGCCCAGAGGCACCTGGGATACCCAGAGACTATTTAAGCCACACCCAAGCTGAGAAGCATGCTTTGCTTTTTCTGCACCTGCAGCGTGACACTCACCGTGTTCGGATCGGTCTCCAGTGGGCCTGCATCTTTCTTCTGCGCTCAGCTCCTGCAAGAACAAGAACACCGTTAGGAACAGCCTTACCTTGCAGCCCTTCTGCCCATCATTCAACGCTCTTTCTGTTCTGCGGGCATCTTCGGCGGTGTCATTCCCATCCCAGCACGCCGCTTCCTAATCAAGAGGTAAAGAACAGAGAAAAGGCATTAGTAAGCATTTTACAGCTCTTTGCTTATTTTTTTTTAAATACAGTACAAGATTGAAACGCTTACCTGAATCCCAGCCGCTCTGGGGGAACTGTGTCACTGGAACTTCTCATCCATCTGCGAGGGGGAAAAGACACTCCAGGTTAGCGTGGAAACATCTAGAGGCGCCGCATACTGCGCTTACTCACCGCATTTATTCTTTATAACCGGCATCCACGCTGACAACGTCGCGGCACCTAAAAGACACAGAAGAGAACTCAGTTCAATACAAATACGAAAAGGGTGCATCGCACATCGTGCTCTCACTCGCCTTCAGCGCCACTCATCTCAGCAGCACGCCGCCATCCCCGGACGCCGGCCATCATCTAAAAAGGAAAGGAACAAAGTTAGAGAACTGTTCAAAGACTCATTATACTTACCAGTTGGACTCTCGCAAGTGAAGTAACTAGGCACCAACGTTCCTGCATCAATCAACGCGCCCCTGCGCTGAAAGCAGGACGCAGAGCACACCATCCAAGAAAACAAGGTGTGTTGTGGATCAAAGGGAAGAGTTGGACCCCGGGGAGGAAGGGGTTCAAGCACACAGAGACAATAGGGAGTTAAACTGTACCAATCCTGTGTTTCAGGCCCAGTCGCTGTTACGGATGGATGCCCCTTTAAGGCAAGCCACACACTGGGGGAACGTCACGGAGTTAGTGACGTGGTAGGAGGAGAGAGTGCGAGAGGGGGCACTAAGGAGTTGTATGTAGAATAAAGAGGTCGCTATCCTAACCGCTGGTGTCCGTGTTTGATTTCAGGGCTATCCAGCCCCCAACAATTGGCGACGAGGGTCTTTCCCGCCAGCGGTCCTCCAGCGCCAGAGATCCCTCCGTGCGCGCCCCTTCGTCCTAGTGATCCCACTAACCCGCGGATCCCCGCTCTACTTCATTCAGCGTGCCCGTATGAGCAGCGCCCTCCCGATTCCTCCTGTCCCACACATGTGCAATCCTGCCGCGTGTGACTTCCAGAGACGTCAATAATACACGCGCGATCCCGCCGTGTACACCGCCGCGTGTGCGGTCGTCCTTCATCAAGTGAATACATACGACGCCAAAGAAACATACAGCGCCGGGGACGAGCCAAAAGCCCTGGAGACACCCCATTGCACAAGGAGGTGCCTGGCAGTAAGAGGGACAAAGTAGAAAAAAAATAAAAAAATGTTCTCAATCTTACTACTCCTCATCCTCCGGCAACCGTCTTCCTCGTCACAGTACTTCGCTTTCCTGTTATGTTATGTTATTTTGCATTTATCTAGCGCCTTATATACCATTGGTATGGTCTGAAGGCGCTGTATCACAATACCTGGCTCACAAGTGACTGTCCCGGCACAGGACCACCCAGCGAACGCACTATTGAACTCTCACCCCTGCTAGGGGCACCAGAGTCACCTCAGCCTGCAGTGAAGTTGCCTGAGAAGCGTACAGCCTGCAAGCAACGTTCATGGCACTCATCATGAGCACCACCCCGGATCAAGCATCGTCCAGCTCGCAACCACCGCCGACTGCCTCAATGTCCACCATCACGGCCTGGCGCATGCCGCCCCCCTTCTCCATGATGCCTCAAGCGGATAAAGGTGCAAGGTGGGTGGAATGGTTGGAGTATTTTAATAACTTCATAGAGGCTGCCGGAGAAGAAACTTCCCCACGACTGCGTAGTATGTTCATCAACACGGCGGGTACTGAAATAAAACACTCATCAAGATCATACCGCCAACAGAAATCACTGACTTCAACAGCCTCATTACAGCCCTAAACAAACGCCTTGTCATCGCCCCCAATAGAGACTATGAGAGATAAGTCTTTAACCAGTGCACACAGCGCACTGAAGAAACGGTGGATGAGTTGATCACGAGACTTCGAGTCAAAGGGGCGCACTGTCTGTTTGATGAGTTTTCGCTGAATGAAGCGATCCGACTCAGGGTCATGGAGGGCTGCATGTCAACCACACTACAAAAACAACTTCTGAAAAAAACCCGTCACCATTGAACAAGTGAGTGAAATGGCACGCATACTGGAGAGAGTAGAAAAGCAGGCCACTCATGTGGCCACCAACACCACCGCAAAACATGATAAGAGTGATGTGATTGCAGCAATACAGGCTAGCAACCTCAAGAGCTACGACAGAAGCGTCACTGTGGCCCCTCGCATGCAAAGACAATGTTACAAATGTGGGATGGCATTCCCGCATGCAGTATCCTGTCCCGCGCTCTCCCAAAGATGTGGTAACTGTGGCAGAGAAGGCCATTTCCAGTTAGTGTGCAGGGAAGGGAAACCATTTCCCACTACAAGAATGGGCACATGCCTGCAAACCAGACCAACCCAAAGAACAGGCCCCAGCCAGTCCTACCAACCACAACCCTACCAGCAAGGGCCACGGAGATACGTAAGGGTGGTGGAGGAAATATACCCGAACGAAGACAACCAAGAGTACGCGACACAGGGACACTCCGTGCAATTGAGAGATGAATATGATGGACCACCTCCAACACGCCACGAACCATCACCAGAAGCACAGGGAGAATTTGACTATGCTAGCACATACGACCTACATGCCCAGGATGAATTTGTTAATCTCATCAGGGATGAAAAGGAAGCACAAGAAGCACCCAGGATTTTGATAGACATCTGCAATCAACAGTTCTGCTTTCTGATTGACTCAGGAGCAACAGTAAACATCATGGGTGAAACAGAGTTTCAACTACTTCACACCAAACCAGTACTAAGCCCATCAACCTCAAAGATGTATCAATGGGGAGCGGATGCCCCGTTGCATTGCATGGGGTCTTTCAAAAGGAAACTCACGTTTGCTGGCAAATCGACCAACACTGCCATCCATGTTATAAAAAGTCCCACCAAAGGCTGGTGTCTATTAAGCTACAAGACGGCGTCAGACCTAGGCCTAATCAACATACCTGTCCAAGCGGGAGACATCATCGAGTCATCGGAGGCGCAAGTCAACAAGCAGGAACAGATAAACAACATAGTAGCTCAAGGCAACCCGGTCATCACAAAAGATGACATCATCAAAGAATTCCCGCAACTGTGCCATGGACTGGGCAGACAGAAGGGCCCGCCGATCAAGTTACACATAGACCTGGCTGTTCCACCGGTCCCACAACACCCGCGCAGGGTAGGGTTCCACCTACAAGAGGCAGTGCCGAAAGAGCTAGACCAACTATTGCGCAATGACATCATCGAGCCTGCCACAGGCCCTACACCTTGGGTTTCTCCCCTTGTAGTTGTCCCAAAGGAGGGTGGTCACCTAAGACTGTGTGTGGACATGAGGGTGGCCAATACAGCCATACAGAGGGAGCGGCACCCTGGACCAAAAATCGAGGACATGATTGTACAGCTAAACAAAGCTGTCCTGTTCTCAAAACTGGACTTGAATCAGGAGTATCACCAAATAGTACTCCAGACTCACGCCCCATCACCACTTTCGCGTCGCACAACGGACTGTTCCGCTACAAGCGGCTAAATTTTGGGATCTCGTCGGTGGCTGAGATATTTCATGAAACAATCCGGCAGGTCATACGTCCCGTGAAATAGACTATCAATTACAGCGATGACATCATGGTCTTTGGAAAGTCGCGCAGGGACCATGATGTTGCACTACGTGAAGCATGTCGGGCAGTACAGGAGGCCGGGCTAACACTCAATATCGACAAATGTCATTTCAGCAAAGCCAAACTCAAGTTCTTTGGCCACATCTTCTCAGCAGATAGAATGACCCCTGACCCTGATAAAGTATCGACCATCTTTCAGCTGGACAGACCTACACAAGTTGCTGACATCAGGTCATTTCTGGGAATGGCTGGATACTGTGCACGGTACATTCCACATTGTGCATCCATCAATGAACCTCTTAGTGGCCTTACTCCAAAAGGAGGTCACATTTGTTTGGTCTGAGGAATGTCAAGCAGCCTTTGACAACATAAAACAATCTCTGGCTGAAGCGAGGAATTTGGCGTACTTTGACCCTGAATGGCACACTGAGATAGTAGTGGACGCCAGCCCAGTGGGACTAGGTGCCATCCTGGCGCAAACCAACGGACAAGACACGCATCCAAGGCACGTAGTTGCCTATGCCAGCAGGGCCCTGGCCCCACCAGAGTCTGCCTACTCCCAGGCAGAAAAAGAGAGCCTGGCAGCTGTCTGGGCGTGCAAGCATTTCCATAATTTCATCATTGGAAAAAAGTTAACCTTGATCACAGATCATCAAGCCCTGCTATCGATTTTTGACAATCCGCGCACTAAAATGCCACCCAGAATCGAGAGATGGGGAATTCGTCTGCAAGAGTATGATTTTGACATTGTTCACAGACCTGGGGGCGAGAACAATCCAGCAGACTACCTCTCCAGACACCCGGTTGGTAGCCCCACTCCTCGTCAGGGTGACGCAGAATACATTGGCTATGTCACCGCCAACGCGCTACCGCCTGCCATATCCATTGAGACAATTGCTGTGGCGTCTGCTGCAGACCCATCCATGGCCCTGGCAATCAGCCTCACAGAAAATGACAAGTGGAAGGACTTCCGCAGAGCGGTACAAAGACACCCAGGCGCATGCCGCGACAAGATTGAAAGACTGGCAAGAGTGCACTCTGAATTGGCGGTCCAAGACAAAGCCATTTTGGTACGTGGCTGCAAAATTGTCATACCCTCCATGCTGCGCTCGGAAGTCATCCAAACCGCACATGAGGGACAGCGGGGAGGGGAAAACACGAAAAGACAGTTGAGATGCACTGTGTGGTTCCCCTTCATGGACGATATGGTCGACCGGTGGGTCAAGAACTGTGCGGCATGCCAGTGCACGGCAAAACCTGAGCCGCCAATACCGCTTAGAATCAACACTATCCCAGATCATCCATGGGAGAGAGTAGCGGTTGATTTCTATGGACCTCGGGAAGAAGGTGATTATTTGCTGTTGTTCATCGATGAACACTCCAGGTTCCCCATAGTGAAGCGGATCAAATCGACTGCTTTTGCTCATGTCGCCGCGACATTTGATGAAGTCTTCAGCGGATGGGGGATACCGGAGACACTAAAATCAGATAATGGTGCCCCTTTCAGTGGTCATGAGTTCCGGGTATTTGCAAAACACATGGGATTCCGCCACCAAAGAGTGACACAGAGATGGCCACAGGCTAATGGCATGGCAGAAAGGTTTATGGCGTCCATTAAAAAGACCATACAAAGAGCACGCCTAGAGGGGACTGACCCCCATAAAGCGCTATGCAGAATGTTAAGAGATTATAGGAATACGCCCCACGAGGCCACCAACAGGACCCCAGCAGAGCTCATGATGAAGTACCAGGTCCGGACCAGGCTTGTCAACAACCCAACAAAGCGGCCTGAAGCAGACCAAGAAGTCATCAAACAAGACGGAGCAACCAAAGAGAAGATGCGGGAGCAGACTGACAGAAGGAGAAGAGCGCAGTCAAAGGACTTCCAAATAGGAGACGAAGTGTGGGTACAAAGACCCACAATGAAAAAGACAGACTCACAGTTCTCACCTGAGCCGCTTCGAGTAATCGCAGTAAAAGGGACCATGATAACAGTGGCAAATGAAGAACAAGAAGTGACTCGCCACAGTTCAAGGTTGAAGCTTGTCACAAGACCTGTCGAAGAGGAGCTACCCCCAGAGGATCCTGACCCGGAAGCCACAGATATTCATGATGAAACATGGATCCCCCTCGAACCGCAGGTTCAAAGTCAGGTCAACCCTGTGCAAGACACTGACGGCGGCCCCCACCCAGAGCCGCGAGGAAGACCACAGAGGAACATCAAGAGGCCTCCCAGGTTAGTGGAGGAGTGTTGACAGCGTCACCATTTGGCCAAGTTAAGTTACTTGTAAGGACATTTGTCCGGGGGTGTTGCCCCTTTAAGGCAAGCCACACATTGGGGGAACGTCACAGAGTTAGTGACGTGGTAGGAGGAGGAGATTGCAAGAGGGTGCACTAAGGAGTTGTATGTAGAATAAAGAGGTCGCTATCCTAATCACTGGTGTCCGTGTTTGATTTCAGGGCTATCCAGCCCCCAACAGTCGCCAGTCGAAAAGCCTCCAGGGAAGGGTTCGAGGTCGTAAGAGTCCAGGACCGGCTGAGTGAGGTCCCCATGGAAACCAGGTGAGTGTTACACTCCGCCCACATCTCTGATGTCTCTAAAAAGTCAAACTTCCTACTGCACCTCCTCAGAGGTACTGTGCCTTTCCTCCCCTTCCCCCAGAAGCTTATGGTCTCCCAATCTCTGGTTCTCTGTAGGTTGGACTATTGTAACAGTCTCTTTCTAAATTTACCTGCCTCTACTCTCTGCCCGCTGCAACTAATCCAGAACAGGACTGCAAGACCTGTCCTTGGCCTCAAGCCCTGGGATCGTATCACACCAGCTCGGAAATCTCTCCATTGGCTCCCGGTGGATGCAAGGATTAAATTCAAAACCCTCTGCATTGTCCACAAGGCTTTCTGGGGCCTGTGTCTAAAATACCTTCAGCTATCCCTTCGCAAATGCCTCCCCTCTCGAGCTCTTCGCTCCTCTGCCTCTAACTCCTTCAGGGTCAGTCGCTTTTCAAAGAAACGAGCTGGGGGTAGATCTCGGTCTTCGGCTGGGGCCTCCCTCTGTAACATCCTCCCAACCACTCTAAAACTTGAGGAGAACCATCTATGGTTCCAGAAGCACCCCAAGATCTTCCTCTTTGCTTCTGCCTTCGCTCCCCCTCTCCCGTGCTTATCTGTTCTCTCTTGGCACTGTACACCTGGCCACCCTCTGTCCTCTGGGCCCAGGTACCTGCTCACCCTGCCACCCTCCTGCACTGCCTCCGGGCAACCACTTGCACTGGGGTCTGTATCTGTACCCATACAGACCACCCTCTTTCCTCCTGCACTTATCAGATCTACCCTGTCCACTATAGTGGTTTCCAGCCTTTAGCAGTTATTGCACACTCCAGTTCAGAGGATTTAAGTTGAAAGTTAATCTGCGACCTGGACTTACTCAGAGATTGGCCTGAGCCATGACATATTTGGATAGGTGAATAGTCCTGAGTTGCTCTTTTCTTTGAAAGATACAATGAACTCAGTGTTATGTGAACAATCAAGCAATTTATTTAAGTTTGCATTAAGGTCAAAAAAGAAAATGAAAAAACACAAGGGGGAGGATCGAAGTTCAGTTGAAATTCACTCATTGTCAATAGTTATTGGATCTAACCTCGACACGTGTTTCCCCGCTTTATGTTGTCAGCGGTTCCTCAGGAGGTATAGTTGCAGTTGTGCAATAATGTTTTAGAATTGAAGTCCTTTGTTATGTATTTGTTCCATGCATTCAGTTAAAAATAGTGGATACCTTTATGACAGTATGTATGGATTACACCCTGTAAATCAAGACAGGACACAGTTGTGGGCCATGTTAGTATACAACCAAAATATATGAAGTGATATTTGGTCAGAGAGGGGAAGGACCTAAGAAAAAGGAGACAAAACCAAAGTCCAAAGAACCTGCGCCAGCGATTATGGAGGTAAAATCTGTAAAGATGCCACTTGAATCAGCCCAGAGTCAGGCAACAAACAACATGATACCTAGCCAAAGGGACATGCTTACACAGAGGACATCACCCCAACCCTCTGTGTTCCAATCCATTGATCCCAGCAATAGGGATTCTTACATTAGCCCTAAATATTTGGGTAATTCTCCCTGAGTGGGATTTCGCCATGATATGCCAGGTCTAAATAACAATAAAAATCAAATGTACAATGGCCCATACCAGACACTACGGGCTCAGAGTAGATTTGACCCTAACACAATGGTATGTGGCCACCCAGAAAGACTAATATATGTGGATAGATTAATTGAAAATGGAAACCAGCATAGGGGACAAATCAAAGACAAAATATGAACTATGTCCCTCGCCAATATAACCAATCACCACCAGTCGACAATGGTCAAAGGATGGTAACTCTGCGTTCTCCACCTCCTTTGTCACATGAATTCAGAGGTAACACAAATAGAAATCAATCTCCTGAGAGGTACCACAATAGGCTTATTCAGGGTGAATTTAATAATTACCGGTTCAGGCCACAAAGACAAGACTTCAGAGACACAGACAGGCTTCAATGCTTAGAGGCCCAAGTTAAAATGTTGTCTGAACAGATAGGAAAGTTATGTGCAGTTCAAAAGCAACAGCCAATTAAAGGTGCAGAATGCCATAGGAGTGATCTTGTGCGTTCTGACAATAAGTGACTATTTAATAACCCCTGCACTGATGAAAACACAGATGTCTGTGAATCACCTTTGAATAACAGCTTTGAATTGCTTACTAATTTAAAAATAATTAAACAAATGAAAGTGAGACAGGGAATTTCAACACACACAAAAATAGAGTGTGGTTCAATTTAGAGTTGAACCAGACTATTGCGGTGTGTGAAAATGAAGAACAAAAGGGGAAAATGAACATGAAAAACCCAAAGAACAGAGAAACAGATTTAAAAATAGCATCCAATGTGAAAATAAAACACAAAGCGAAGAGTTAGGATCAAAAGATAGATTATCATCACATGATAACCAGAATACTGTTGATCCCCATACCGAGAAAACAGTACCTGAAAAGGCGGGTGCAAATCAGTCACCTGAGTATTTTGAACCACAGATATTCCAAGGGACAGAAATGACAGGCTCCATGCAAAACACAGACAAATGTCATGTGTCAGAAGTTGACAGGCTGTCATGTGACACTTGTGAAAATATCCAGTCAAAAAGCTGCTGTGTAGAGAATCCAGACAATGATAAAAGTACAAGAAATTGGGGTGTGAACACTGGTGGTCCCAAGTCAGAGGGGCAGTCAGTGGCTACACTCCAAATGATCCGAGGAGAATAGACACAGCAATTCACAATGAAGTAGACAAAAAGGAGGGAAAGATGTCATTTCATATGCCCATTTGCCTAGCAAAGAGAACAAAAGTCCTAAGTCAAGTAAGTCCTTAGACCAGCAAAAATGTAAACTTTTTATGTGTGCTAGAAGAGGATGAAAACAGGTACCATGCTCCTATTACCATTGAAGAAAGGTTTAATTGATTTGCAATGATTGATACAGGTGCCCAAGCAACGATAATGTCAAAAAAACAAGTACAAATTATCAATGGAGGGAGATCCCCACAAAATCACATAAAGGTGAGCCAAAACGAAAGGCCTGTGCACAATTTCAATGGAGAAAAAATACCTATTGAAGGTGTCACTGAGGTTGACATAAAGATAGGGAAGCATCAGATGTGACAGGAAGTGTTGATCACATCCATTATTGAAATACCTTTTGCCATAGGGATGAATTGCTTGTAGAGGTTAGCACCCCTTATTGATGGGGTAAATTTAGTATTATGGTCCTTAGCTAAAATAACATTGAGACCTAAGAAAATAATTACACATAACAACAGTGTAAAAGAATGCCATACTGTTGCTAAAGTGCAGTGGAGGTATATCTTCAGAATGGCTGTGTGCCCAGCGTCACTGTCATTCTCATGTGTCAGGATGAAATACGAGGAAAAAAAGACAGGCAGTCTTTCGAGATTTATTTGGACCCCAAGAAAAAATGACAAACAGAAATATATGAAAACACATCGCGTTTTTATCTAAATGAAGAAAAATGTCACACCACAGATAAATAAAGAAAAGTACATTTTAACCATCTCGGAAATACATATGGGAGATGGGCAGCCAAGGATCCCTATCCATGTGAATGGGCATCCTGAAATGATAGAAGCCACTTTAGCACTTGAACATGAAAGAAGTTTCATTAATGAAAAGGCACTGCAGCAAATAATTGACAGGGAGGAGATCCCAAAGTTCAGAATAAAGAATCACCACATTTTTGGTCTAGATGATCCCGAATCAGGGCAAAGAATTGCAGGAAGGTGCATGTTAAAGATTACAATTGGTCCTAAGAGTATTCATCACAATGTGTGGATTTTGAGCAGGACCCAAAACAAATTGTATTTGGGAAATGACATCATGCACAGGAGGTTTATGGTATTAGACTTTCTAAATCAAAAGGTTTGGTCCAGGTTGGGTGGAGCCGCACCTGACTTTTGAAGACAAAAGACAAGCTTACCATTGCGCCCAAATGACACCATATGCAGTTGAACTGCAGGTGAAAAGGGATATTACCATTCCTGCATTCACCAGACAAGTTGCAGTAGCGTTAGAATACAGAAATGGATAACAGATAAAAGGTTCTGATGCAGTTGTCTGCCTAAATTAATCCTTGAGGCAGCAAGGGTTAGAATGCGAATATAAGACACTGATAGAGATTGGGGATGGACCCATTCAAATCCTGGTGGACAAAAAAGGGTATCAATATATTCATTAAGCAGAGAATTCAGCAATAGAAATGGCAATACAGAAGTCTTACTACGCTGCCGATTTTAGTAACATAGTGATTGGGAACATTCCTGAAAGCTACGTGACTGCACAGGGTGAGTTGCTAGGATCTTTGGATTCTAAGCTTAAAGGAATCTTTAAAGTTCAGGCTGTGTACCCCTATGAGCCAAATGAAATAGTGTGCTGTCATCAAGATGATTGTATTCTATTCTAATTAAGTGAATCTAAAAGACAAAAGCAGCATTTTCCAGCGTTCCAAAATATTTAAATGTAGCGACTGTCCAAAGAGATATTGCCACACGATTAGAGGAAAGTACAGAGGTTCCTCCTTTGGAGGACTTCCCAGAATTGAATTTTCTAAAATGGTAGAAGAGCAAATTCAAGCTGCAGATGCTTACACAAGGGAAGAAGAAAAAGACCAATTGAGAAAAAAATGTATGGAATTTGGGTTTTTGCCAAAGATGCATATGTTTGTGGGTTAACAGGTTTGCATGTTGCCACACTACCAGAAGGACTTGGTAGGGAGCCAGTATTTGTGCGACAATATACATTACCACTGGTTACCCAGGATTCACTGATAAATACATGTCAGCTGTGTAATATCAAAAACATAATGTGAATAACAAAACTATTACATATGCTAACAGAGCATTGTAACAGGTAGAGACCAAATTTAGTAAATGCGAAAAAGCGCTTCTGACCACTGTCAGGCGTTACAACATTTCCGTCCCATAGTTCAAGTGTAGCGGTTAATTATTGAAACAAATCACCAGCCTCTACAATTTCTGCAAAGTAAGAGAATCAGATAAGGGAATTTGGCCCAGTCAAGAATTCCTTCCTGGAGATAAGCACGTCAGGGATTTCTTGTAGAGGTGAAATATGGACAAAATAGAAAGAACCCAGTTGCTCAAGGACTAGCTGAGTTGCATGAATGTGCAGCTGTATGTGCACCTGATGACACAGAGCTAGAAACAAGTTTGAATGAATTTGAGCAATACCCACACAAAGCATTCAATGAAGAAACATGTAGGCAATTACAAACTGTGTATGTTGATGGATGCGCATACCATGTAAAAAATGAAACAGAAAAAGAGCTAGTAGCAGGGATAGGAAACATATGGTTTAAATGTGGATAGGTTCCAGAAGTAGTCAAGTGGCAGAATTGGCCGCTATTTATAATGTAATATCTACAGCAGTAGAAAATAAACTCAGAAATAGTTCTAGTAACTGATTCTGATTACGCACGGAATAGTTTTGTAGAGTATTTACCTGGCTGAAAATTGAAAGGCATGCTCACATACAACAAGAAACCACTTAAACATGACAAGCAGATTCAAGCCATAGACAAATTTGTGTCAGAAAATGATCTGATAATCCATTGGAGGAAAATACGTGTTGATTTGAGAATGCCAGGTGAAGATAAGGATGAAAATGACAAGGCAGATCAGTTTGCCAAAATTGGAGCTGTAATGGGGGAGTTATTTCCTATTGAACACCTGCTTGGTGAAATACAGGTAGATGCAATAACACGTTCCTAAACTTCAAAAGCAGTTGAGCAGCCTGTGACACAATGGAGTTTTGATGCTCCAGATCAGGAACTGATCAAAGCGCAAAAGGAAGACCGATTTTGCCCTATTTTATAACCATTTGCTATATGCAGAACAAAATCCTCTGACTGAAGAGGACTGCATGGGAAAGAGGAATTGAGAGTGTTACCAAAAGACAAAAAGAAAATTATATTACAAGACGGACTGATGATTAGAGAATATGTGACAGGCCAAATACAATGGGTAGTACCCTTGTCATTTCGGGGGTTTATATTACATCATGCCCGTGACGCCATAACTGCAGGACACAGAAGTTCACAAAACACTTTAGAAATTTTAAAAGATTACGCCTATTGGCCACACATGTCCCAAGACGTTGAGCTCTACACCAGAGGGTGTTTAGTGTGCGCACAGTTTCAACCTGCGTCACCTGCTCATAGAGTACCGTTGATGAAAAGGGGTTTGACGCTCCCATGGTCTGATGTACAAATCGACTATATTGGGCCCTTAAAAAGATCAGCAAGGGGAAACAGGTACCTGCTAAGAGTAACGTGTCTAATGTTCGAATGAGAGGAGTGCATTCCAGCCCCAGATTGCAGTGTGCAAACGGCTGCCACTTTATTTGTAAATCATATTTTTTCAAGATTTGGTTTACCTCAAAGAATAGAGTCAGATCGTGGAAGTCATTTCACTAGTGCATTGATGACAAAGATATGGCATATTTTGGGTGTGAAAAGAAAGCTACACATTTCTTACTGACCCTCCTCTTCAGGGGAGTGCAACGGTGTAGCAGATCAATAGTTGACATGTTAAAAATGTTTGTAGCTGAAGCAGGTTCTAGTTGGGATTTGTGGCTTCCATTGGTACTAATGGCTATCATGTCGATGCCCTCTAAATCAACTAATCTCAGCCTCTGAATAAACTAATCTCAGCCCCCATGAAATATTGACAGGAAGGAAAATGGTTCTGCCACAACATTTACTTTACCGAACGAATGAGCAGGTACTTGTAAATGTGTCCACAATTCATGAATATGTGGAAGAATTGAGAAAGCACTTGCAACATGCATTTGCAGTTGCACAACGAAATTTGGAAAAGGCTGCTGACGGTGCAAAGACATGTTATGATAGGAAGGCATATGTGAAAGAATATGAAATAGGAGACCAGGTATACAAATTTAACTTCAGGAAAGGGAAACACAAAAACTTAAAGTTTCTTGCAGCATGGCAAGGGCCATATATAATTATAGATAAGGTTTCACATGTGGTCTACATACTTGCTAAAAAGGAGGATGAATTAACAGTGGAACGGTTTGTCCATGTTAATCAGATTAGGCCATTTCACCGAAAACATGAAGTGAAAAAACTAGAGGGAGTTGAAACTAACAGAGAATTAAAAAATAGAATTGCCATAGCAAATGGTTAGGGGTAAATAATTTTGATTTTTTTCTGTACTTATTGGGAAAATGTCTTGGTTGCATGGCATGTTTTCTATAATTTCTATTTGTGTGCATAATCAAATTTGTTTTCAGATTCTCTGGTGAGAAAGGAAAGCAAAAGGTTTGATGTGCTTGAAGTGCTTGATACTTAAGTTGTATTTTATTTTAACTCTAGAAAAATAATTGTTTTCCTCATCAGCTACCGGATCCTTGGAGTGCTGGATCCCTTGAGGATACCATTGGATTGGAGTCCCCTGGAATGTCCCCTGGACCAAAGGAGGGGGTGAAGAAGATGACACCAAAAGATGTGGCGATGACCCCAAAAGATGTGGCAATGACCCCAAAAGAGGTCCTACAATGGAGGAGTTCTACCAAGAACGGTTTCCTGTGTGACTATTTATCACAAACTATTATTTACAAAGTCTATTTCTATTACATACTATTTTTCACTATTCCTATCACAGACTATTTTTACAGGCTGTATTTACAAGGACTATTTTGTATCACAAACTATATTTATTACAAATTGATTTTTATCACAAACAGTTTTTTTTATTTGTACTGGTTTTTACATTTGACTGAATGACACAGTTGTGTTGGATGTATGTTTTCTGAAAATGTTAATGGTTTGATTTTTGTTTTGAAACAAAGCTAAAAAAATTGAGCACCAATTTTAAAAAAATGAAAAGATAGCAGTGATCAAAAGATAAGATCTCATAAAAAAAGATTTAAAAAAATAAATAAATAATAATTCAAATAATATAGTAATAATTCAAAAGAAGATAAAAGAAAAAAACAGATCAACAATTATAAAATAAACAAGAACAAAAAGATAAAGGGGATCAAGATATAAAAAATAGATAAAAGAAAAAATGGTATTGTTGCTTATTCTTCAGATCAAGACAATTATTTTGCTCAAGACTGAAAATATGTACATATGTTTCTCATACCTGGAATTCCATGTGCGTGTTATTTATTTTCGAGTGATAAGAGAAGATTCAGTTGGGAGAAGCACATGTGTTTTTGAACATCTGGGTTTGTTTTTCCTGCAGTGATTTTGGGTTATATCACAGCAGTGAACAACGGAGGGAATGTAGGATTAGATGTAGGAGCTCTGCATTTTTAGCGATGTGACTCTATATTGCAGCTCATCATTTTAGCATGCACATGTCGCTCGTTGTTTTAGCATGCACAGATTAGTGTGGGTTTGAACTGCAATAGGGGATCAGGTAAAGACTAATTTCTAAACTGAAGAGTATGAGTCTCAGGCAGAATTTTGAAAAATTCACAAGGCACTTCATTGAAAATGCACAGAGCACATGATTAAAATTGCACATTGCTGCAGGTTGATATTTAAATGGACTGGTCTGAACTGAACCTGTTACTAATATATATTAACATACTAACCTAATCCAATCCCAGTTAACAAACTGAATCCCTTAACATTATTTAGTGCAAATGAGTCTATTATGAAGTAGCCTAAAGGCAGATTGGAAAGTGCATGATGCTCTTTAAAATGGGAAAATAAAACATGCAGATTGAATATTTGCGCTGGGTGAAAAATGCGAAGGTGCGTTCTACTGAAAAGGTCATTGTGTGAGCAGGAAATTCAAGAAGAGATGCATCTTCTTGCTCTCCAACAATGAAATCCTGTGGTTTTCAGTGGAATGATCTGGCCAAGGGGAAGGATTCCCCTTGATTGTCAGGGGGATCTATTAAAAAGGGCTTGGAGTGGAAGAGGCTAGTCAGACATCTGATGGCACTGAGAGATGGTGGAACAGGCAGCTGGCTGGAGAACAGAGTCCAGTGCTGGCAAACTCCCTGGTGCTGTAACAGTCCTTATCTGAGTGACGACCCTGGGTGAGGCAGACAAAAAAGACTGATGGGGATTTCCATGCTAAACTAAATCAGAGACATTGCCTACATTCTAGGTGAATATAAGTTAAGTGAGGAGCTGTTAAGTTGAATGGGATCAGTTAGTCAAGGCGAAATAGAACAATTCATATTAAGTGCTGTCTATATTTTTGAACGTGCATGAAACCCTGCATTTATACTTTGCAAAATTAGCTTTATGTTCTTGTTTCCAAGTGTATTTTTCTTGTCAAGTTCTGCATTATCCGCATGATAAAAACAGTTTTCAAAATAACCTAAAGTTGTATTGCATTCATGTTGCATTTAGTCTCTTTTATTTGATAGGCATAAAGAGACAGACGTGTAATAAGAAATATCTGGAAATGAAGTAGCTGTTTAGCTAGAGAGTCTGAACAAATGTGCAGTGTTTCAAGTGCGTGCCTTACAATTGTTGATACTCAGCCAAAAGGGCATATTGTTGCATCATACATAAAATACCGCGAGAACGCATAAACATTTACACAGAGTGTACCAAGTCCAGTAATCGGTTTGTTGTTAGTAATCATGATAAAACAATTATTAGCCAATAGTAAGAAAATGATCTCACCACGGTAGAAGTACCCCAATGAGTTACCACATACCATCATAATAAAAAAATACTACTAAGCAAGAGGTATCCTAAAAAATATCCAACAACATCCAAGGGCCCCCTTAAAGTTAAGTGGGGCTCCACCCAGATGTGTGCATGCTGTTGGCAGTGCTCCAGATAAGATTTTGAGGTGGGAGTATTTTACGCATGATTTTTCAAATTAGAGCGTAAATGCAATTTCAAGAGAGTACAAATTAGTTTTCTCCTCTGCAAGAGAGTAAAACTTATCCAACACATACATTATGGGTATGAACACATTTTAAAACAGTGCATGCTTTATTGTGTTGCTCGCTTAGCTGTCACAGATTTGGTCTTTCAGTTGGAAATTCACCATCATACATAGGAAGGCTATGCTGCTGACAAAAAAACTGCTACATTCCCATGCAGTAGTGGAAAGTATGTTGTTTTAATGAATAAATCAAAGCATACACGGTACGCAGTACAAAATTAAATGGTCCGTATTTGCGATATTTACATGCGTAAAAGGGCAAGATACGCACGTTAACTGGTAGGCTGGCTGTTGGATATATTTTGCAGTTATACCTATTAGTTTGTGGTATTTTTTTATTATGGTGGTATAGTGGTGAGACTAAATTCAGAATATTGCCTAATAATTTTTTTTACCAGGGTCACTAACAACAAACAAAATACTGGACTTGATACACTCTTATAAACAATACCACGCTACACCCTTTTGGCTGAGTCTCAACAATTGTAAAGCATGCAATTGAAATACTGCACATTCATTCAATATCTCTCTAGCTAAACAGTTCACAGCAGCCACTTTATTTCTTTTAGATATCTCTTACCACCCTTCTGTCTCTTTATACATGTCAAATAAAAGGGACTAATTGCAGAATAATGCAATAATACTACAAGCTACTTTGAAATCTGTTTTTATCATAAAATAGAAAATATGCAAGTTACACAATGTGACAGTTATGCCCACTTTATATTTCTTAGTGCGACTACATTGCAAAAGCTTTCAGGGTTTACATCTGTGCCAAGTCTTGTCAACTGTCCTTGGCAACATGGAACTTGGCAAGAGAAATACACATTGAAAAGAAAAACACATCAGGATTTTCCAAACATAAGCACAAGATTACATGCACGTTAAACATAGACAGCACCCAACATGAAATGACCTACTTAATCTAGGCTAGCTGACCTCATTCAAAACAGCAGCTCCTCACTTAAACTCATATGTACACAGATATGTTGGCAATGTTTCTAATTCAGTTCAGCATGGGAATCTTCATCAATCTTTCTGCCTGCCTCACACAGGGTCACTCAGATAAGGACTGCTTCAGCATCACACAGCCTGCGAACAGTGAATTCTGTCTCGAACCATCCCTCGGTTACTTTGTCTCCCAGTGCCCGAAGATCTCTGAAAGCTACTCCCTCTCAAAGCCTTTTTATTAAATCCCCCTGCCACTCAAGGGAAATACCTCCCCTTGAGCAACTCATTCCACTGAAACGGCAAGTGATTTCATTGCTGGAGAGAAAATATATATCTCTCCATGAGTTTCCGGCTCATGACAATGAGCTGTTTTCAGTGGAATGGATGTTCACATATTTTATCAGCCTGCGCAAATCCAGCCTGCACGTTTTATTTCCAATTTAAAGAGCATTATGTATTTTCCAAATCTACCTCCAGCCGATTTCAACATAGACTCATTTTCACACTGCATGTTATTAAGGGTTTCAGTTACATGTTAACTGGGGTTGGGTTAGTATGTTAATTTATATTAGTATTATGTTAAGTGCAGCTTAGTCCATTGGTATATCATCCTGAAGCAATGTGCAATTTCAATCATGTGCTCTGTGCAATTTCAATCATCTGCTCCATGCATTCTCATCCATTTAATTGGGTCTGAGACTCGCACTCTTGAGTCCAGAAATTAGTTTCACCCCCTGATCCCCTATTGCAGTTCAAACCACGCTAACATATGCATGCTGAAATGATGACCCATTGAAATGTAGAGTCCCACTGCTAAAATTTTGATCCCCTATACCTACAATGCTCTGGGTGCCGGGGCTGTGGCATGAAGCTGTTCTCTCCATGGTGTTTTTGATGTGAGGCGAGGTTTGGGACCTGGTGTCAGCCACCTTTTGTTCCATGCTAACCTTAAATGCATGCAACAGGAGTGAGACACCTGCCATTGACATGCTGTGTCCCTTTTCACATTCCACCATCTTGGAAGCAAGTTCCTTGCTTTGCCTGGCAGCCTGACTCTCAAGATAGTTTGGTTGATGCCTCTGGAAGATAAGGGGAGAACCCTCACCAGAGCTCCAGGCTTGTCACTGACTACAGGTCTTTTAAATAGGGGTCTTGGAGCTGCTTTCTTATATCTAGGTCCTAATGCCTTAGTTATTGTAAATATAATTTTGCTTACATTTTTGCAACCTAGACTTCAATTATTGATAGTTCAAATAACTCCATTCAGGTGTTGTATTAGGCTGCAAGCTCGGAGATAAGGCATCCAAAGCGAAGATCAGACGGAGAAAAGGGCAATTCCTGTTTCGGCCTGTTCGGACTAGGAGGACCCAGGGCATGGCCGCCTGCTCAGACAGCAGGTAAGCATGTACCAACATGTGTTTACTCCCTCTGTCACCACAGGCGATTGCCACCCCCTCTGATCCCCCGTGATGTTCTGGTGTGCCCCCCGCCTTCCTGCACACAGGTGTTGCCTGTTTTGCCTGATTCTTCTACCTTGCCCTCCCCAGCCTACTTCTGCAGGAGTCTGTCCTGATACATTCTGGTTTCACCATAACCGTCTGGCGGCCAATGCTGGATTTGACCTTTATGGACCTCATTGATTCACGGTGCGTCACCCTTTCGTAACTCTGATGCTGGACTTCCTTTGCATCTTGTACTCATGGTGGCCCTGATTCATGCTGTTCCCATCTTCATCTTGTAACCTGGCTTGCAACATTATGTGTTACTACTGACTTCTGCAATTGTATTCGCTCTCCCCTCTTAGTTCTCCACTCTTTTTGACTGTTTACTCTCTGCTCTCTCCTCCTCTCTCTTTTTCCCTTTTCCTATCTCCTCCCCTCCTCCCCTTACTTTTTTCTATGCACTTACTCTATCAGAATTGTCCCTGGAACTATTATGATAGCAACCTCGTCTGTCTCCTCCCTGCTCCCCTTACTTGTTTCCCCCCCTCCCCCCAGCACTATCTGAAATGTTGTCAGGCCTAGTACGATAGTTGCATGTTTTGTTCCTCCCCTCCCTTTCTGCACCCCTCTCCCTCACCTTTTGTTTTCTCAGGTTCTACCATAAATAAGTCAACTGTCTGTTTCCATTTCCTCCCACTTTCCCCCTCCCTTATCTATGTTTTAGCTCTTGTACTATCTGAATTGTCGTCAGGCCGAGTACAATAGTTAATTTCACATCCTTACTGTTCATGGCCTGTAAGAATGTCATTGTATTTTGCCTTGTTCCCTCCCTTGCCTTGAAGTGCTTTGAAACACATTGTGTATAGGCGCTATAAAAAAAACTATCATAGCATATCATTTCTGTTTTATAACTTTGACAACCACAGTTCAAAGAGACCACAATGAAAGTAGTATTTAAAATAAAAGCTCATTCCTGTTGAACTGTACCCTTGAGGTATAGCTCTCTATGTTTGAAAAACTTTGTTTTAAGATATTCTACAGACATCGACTCAAGGGACTCCTATTGAATATGCTTTCCAAATAACCACATTAGAGGCCTTTCACCATGCAAATGTCTTGAGTCACCATCTCTGAATCTCAGAACCTCATTTTTGCCAAGTGATTCTGAATATCAGTAAGTTCCATGGAAGGTCGGATCCACACCCACAGAAGCACAATTCTCAAAGCTGCCTCACCCTTGATCCTAATCACTTAGGCCCTAAGACCCCACATCCTGCACGCCCCACCCTACCTGAGACTCTGTGATCTGCTCCCCCTGTCTCTTCCCCTGGTTGCTTATAGATCCCTTGTTGCCAATTGTCCACCCTCCCACTCCCTTTTTCACTGCTTCCCTTACTGTGTTCATTCCCCTTTGATTGCAAAGTGTTCCATTGCTTCTTGAAGCTAAGTCTGTGCTCAATAAATATCCTAGTACTTGTAAAATCCCCATCTAAGCATGTGTAAGTATATATAAGTGGTTTCAAAAGACTTTTATTTGATGCGTTCAGAGTACTGAACTTGTCAAAGCCTACATAATGGATACTGGTCTAAAGCCAGCAGATTTCAAGACTTTTCTTGAAATGAAGATAGTTTGATTCTGTTCTCAGGCATGGGCCACACTTCTTTTTAAATTGTCAATTCTCTACTCTGAGGTCGGAGACATGACTTTGGGTTAATTAATGCCTTCCTCAGTGTATACGACTTCAAATTAAAAACTTGGGTCCTGTAATTCTGTTTTGTTTTAGTGTATATTAACTCAGACTTCAAATTCACATCTCGGAACCTGAAATACTGTATGCTCAGGCCAGAGGTTGCTTCATCACTAGAAAAACTAAATATGTATCCACTTGGTACTTGAGATTAGACTGACAGTCCAAATACTGGAGCGTAGCTGCTACGATAACAAGGATGTAGACTGGAGACAGATGACAACATACATATAGTGACATAAATACCTATATTTTAAAATCACAAAGCACAAAACAGATAGAGAAAGTGTGAAAAGGTAGTTTCCAGAATTGTGTCTCATGTTATCCTCATTAGATTTCTTCTCTACTAGAACATAACTTATTTTTTAGGTAGTTTTGTCTTTTCAATGACAAACAAAGTACCTTTACCTAGGTAGGTGCTTAGAAGACTGAACATTTAAAAGCATGGATAAAAACAGACCTGTTAACTCTATCGTCAAGGATTACAAGGAAACTTTTAGGCTTGTTAGACTCCTATTTTGTAGAATAAGTGAAATTACTACAAACTGAATCTATACTACTGTCTGAGCCTTGCCCTTTACCTGGTGTTTACAGCATGCATCAGTGTTGTTAAGAGTCCAGACAAAAATGCAGTGCTATATAAAATGCAAAACAATACAGAACTTCATTGTCAGGTGTCCCCCAATGGCATTGTATACAGACTGACAGGTAATAATACAGGTGACCAGACTGAACATGAATGAAAGTGGGACTCAGGCAGGCATTTCCTGTTCAAGCTTTTCTAAACGAGAACCGTTCATAGTTGATATGTCAAATAGAGATAAGAGGTCCGACATCAGGAGCAAATAGATGCATTCTAGGATTAGCACACCATCAACAGCATCTAGCTGCTGAAGAGTCACGATGCCTGTAATACAATCAAGGCACACAATAGATTGGTCAGGAGCAAGAAGGAATGGTCACACATGTCGGTTCAATTGAAGGAATACCATGACACCGGTACACAGTATTCGGGTACTTCCGGCATTCACCGACCAATACCTTACATTTCACACCTGCCTCTTCCTCCCCCACCCCAATAAACTCTAATTCCCTCCCTTTATAAGAGAACCATGCACTGAATCAGCCCAAAAAAACACAAACTAGCTATGCAAGACTTTATGTATTGCCAAGCAGGAATATTAAAATAAACAGCAAAGCTGGAAACTGGCAAGCCTGAAGACCACATTAATTCAGCCGTAGCATAGTTGCAAAGAAAACATTTGCATCTCAATAAGACGCTGCCTTCACCAATAAACATAACTGTCTGAAAGGTGGGGAATCATCACTGAAATTAATTTAAGGTAAGTAGCTGGTCTTTGTTAACACCTGTATATAGAAATGCATTTGGAAATTCAAAAATAAATTCAATAAAGTAAACATGTTCCAAACCAAAATGTGTACTGTCGTTTTTCCCAACCTCGGGAGTTACCTTGTCGTGGTGGTTGGGCTTAACTGCAGTTTCACTTTTGAAGCAGCAGGACCAACGACTCCCTCTTAGCAAAAATTAGAAGATTTGCTGTGAAAATTAGCTGGTGATGGGAGGACTGAAGCTTTCCCTTGGAAACCTCATACCTTTTATAACTCTCTGTACTCTCACTACTGGCAGTGGATTGAGCTTGTTTAGTTGGCAAGATTTAAGGGAAATTATTTTACAATCCATGCATTTCCCACATAAAAAGAAGGTGCTGATAAAAAAAGTTGAACACTTCACAAATCTTTTCCCTTCAAGAGCCTTAATGATTCTTAAAGAAAATGATGGTGACCCTTCAATGGGAAAAACCTATAAGCAAGCACCTGTCTGCAATCCTGCATCCACCAACAGACTACTTAGAAGGCACCTTTCTCCTGTGAGGACATTATACTCCTTTTGGACACGCTGGGTTTTCATTTAGCTGCTCCTTTCTGTATGCTGAGGATACGGCCAGTTCCTTTTCTAGAAGTATGCCCTCAGTGGTCAGCCACATATTCTACATTTGACTTTTCCTCAGTTGTTTCAGAAAGGAAGTCTCTGCTGGAAGGTCCTCCCCCATTTCACAGACAGCACCCCTTTCCTCATCCCAGCTCTTAGTCTTTTGCTAACAAAAGTTGCTTCCAGCTTTGAAAGTTTCTCACATGCCTTGTTTTCTCAATTAGTTATCTCAATGGTGTCTGACTACACTGATGAATCCCGTGGAGTCATCATGGATTCCCTGGCCGTGACATCCTCCCATGTGGCCAGGGGACAGCAGCCACTACCTGATGCTGTCCTTGGGGGATGTAATATAAGGAAGGACTAAATGGGAAGAGACTGCTACTGGGGAGATGTCATAACTTCATTGGAGGAGTCACAGAGCTCCCCCCTCCCCTTGGAAAAGACCCTCTGATACCCAGGTACTTAATGGCCTATTGCCATACTAGTCAGGTTTCCACCTTTCACAATGGGTGTGAGTGAGGAAGGCCGTGGAGAAACTCGGAGTAGTGCAGAAGCTCTTAGAAGCCAGGCTGCACGACGAGACAGCAGTCTTCACTCTGGGCCACGAGGGAAAGCTGGCAGGTGACCATGGAGCCGCACTGGATACCGGAGAGGCATCCGCACACCCCAAAGTGAAAACCAGAGGCGGAGGCCATAATGAGAAGGCACAAGGAACATTGGAGATGCTGCAAAAGACAGGTGAGTCCACCAAAGCAACTGGAGGCTTGGGACTTTCAGACAACCGTGCCAAAGAGTAATTGAACGGTACAAGAGCGCTAATGCAGAGAATATACAAAGACAAAGTTTGTTTAAATGCAGTCAAGGTAAAGTACAGATTCTGAATCTGGAACCATGCATGAAATCTGCTCTCAGGCATGGGTCACCATTATTCTTGAATTCTAGACTCTCTACCCTGGGTTGGGAGACATGACTTTGGGTTTATTAATGCCTTCCTCTATGTATACTAACTCAGACTTCAAATTAAAAACTAAGGACCTGTAATTCTGTACTGCTTTAGTGTATACTTACTCGGACTTCAAATTCACAACTCGGGACCCGTTATTCTGTATTGCTCAGGCCAGAGTTTGCTACATCATTAGAAAAACTAAATATGTATCCACTTGGTAATTGAGATTCGACTGACAGTCCAAACACTGGAGCATAGCTGCTAGGATAACAAGGACGCAGACTGGAGACGGATGGCAAAGCTCTCCTTTGTGGCTACGTTTACAGATTCATGCACATGGCACAGTGGAACGGGGCAGTTCGACTTGTTTAATCCTAGAGAATGATGGGTTGATATGTCAGGTTAAAGAACATAAGACAACATGCACATAGTGACATAAATTACTATATTTTAAAATCACAAACCACAAAACAGACCAGGAAAGAGTGAGTAGGCTTTTCAAGAAATGTGTCTAGTGTTATCCTCATTAGTTTTCTTCCCTGGAATTTAGAGGCACTATATTACATGTTAGTAGTGAAAGGGAAATTCATTTCACCATTCACATGCACTCCATTTGCTAAATCGTTCTGCAGCTAATGTTGCAGTTGCAAATGAGATCTCAAGGAGTAACCTGTTAATAGAACATACATTATTATTTTAGGTGGTATTGTCTTTTCAATGACAAATGAAGTACCTTTGCCTAGGTAGGCGCTTAGAAGACTGAACATTTAAAAGCATGGCTACCAACAGACCTGTGAACTCCTTCTTCAAGAATGAACAATCCAGAAGATTTTTGGCTTTTTAGATTCCTTTTGTGTAAATAAGGGCATTACTACAAACTGAATCTATACTTCAGATTAACTGTCTGATGCTCAGACTTCTGGAGACACAGAGAAAATCCAATTTCGTAAGAACCAAACCCAGATACTTGCAACCATTAGGGGCTTAAGCAAAATGAGATTTAATAGCCACTTCACTTGATTAAGAGAAACAAGGTGTAACAATCGCTTCAAATACCCAGTTCCAGCCAGTTCCAAGCATGAGATAACCAGGGGTCAAGTCCTAAAAAATAAAGTGGGGGGAGTCAACAAATGCAGTGGGATGTGGCGTCGCCAGAAACTAGCGAATCAATGTGAAATATGCGCATTTCATTAAATTGCCTTTGCATAACCACCCAAATTAAACAGGACGAATGGCATTTGCCTTCCATAAAATCAACACACACACAAAACCAAGAGAGGACATTTTCCTGTAATAGTGTTTTTGAAACTTTAAAAGGTGTGCATGTTTTAAACTCCAAGAACCAATAGAAATGTTTTCCCTGGGAGTTGCAGTACCGAAATGGGACATTTCACCTTTAGTTGTCTCTTGTTTTTCATCAGGTTATATAGTTTAGTTGTGAAGTGTCGGGCCTACAAATCTGCCGACTGTGGTTTGATCCCCGAGGTTGGCTTTAATTCATAAATTGAAAGAGGACATTCAATGTTTCTCATTTTAGCTGAGGGGGACTGAGTCCCCGCTCTAAAAAAAGTGGGTGGACTCCGTCCCCCCACATGTACCCTCGACTTGAGCCCTGGAGAGAACCCCACTAGCCTGATGGATGGCAAATAATGACACTAGCAACATTCTTAGAGGCAAAATCCCAAAGCCCAAGTCAATACTTTCCTAATACTTGTAAGATGTTCCAACTAACTGATATAGCCCATAAAGGTGCCCTTTTAAATGCCAGCCCTGCAAGAAAGCATACATTCTATCATTGAAGAGGAAGGAGCGAATGTTCAATGTTAACTGAAGACTGGTTTAAAGTCAGTTTATTATACCTTGACCCAGGATAATCTATTTATATGGCACTAGATTCCATATTGTAAAAAGTGATGATTTTAGAGCAAAAGGGAGTAGGCACTGATCAGAATCTTTTGTGGGTGAATCAGACTGGCATTAAGCAATTTCCAATGACATCATGTCCCAAGGAAGAGCACAGAATCTCAAACTCTTAAAACCAACCTGTTTCTGACCCTAATAGCCTTAATGGCTTAAGATTCCTAGAGAACTAAAGACTTTACTTTCCCTTTGTCTTTCTAACTTTTTCCGCAAAGAAGATTATTTTTCTCTGGCCCAACGTCCCTGTGTGTGTAAAAGACCCTTACGCCTCTTACAACATGTAGTACATGTTTGTTCTTACAGTTGATTTGTTATTTAAATGTCCTACCAGTTTTTAGCCTGTATTTTCTAATTGTATTTAATGTTGCCAAACCCAATTCATTGGTAATGTTTGTTGTCCGAGACTCGTAGATTTTGCGAACTGCTCCCTCTTCTTCCTGTTTATTTTATTATCTCTTTTGTCTCTGTTGCCTTGCAGCCTCTGCCACTCTAAGATGGTGGTCTAGTAATCGATGCTGCAGTTCCTGCCATGAGGTGTCTGATCTGCCCTTTATGTGGCCATATAATGAGTGTCCGCAGTACAAAAGGAAATGTTGCAAATTGATTTTTTTATTTCAAGCCTGTGAGCATTGGTTCTAAATACTCATTTTCTCTTTCATCTTTTGTTTCTTTTTATTTGGGATTTCCTCATTAATTTGTACTCTCGTTTTGTTCCTTGTACTTGGAGATTGCCTGGACTCCACTTTCTTCCTATTAGTTTGTTTTTCCATATCATTTTAAAAAAATTGGCACATTATTTATATTTTTCACCATTTATTTTAAAGTTGTATTTATTTCCTTGTATTTGGGGTTGCCTGGTCCCGATTTTGTCCTATTTTCTTTCCTTTTAGTTAGAGTATGCCTGGACTCCTCCCTTCTAACCTGTTTTGTATTACTTTGCAGAATGTCGCTCTGCTTCCTTCTCTTGGGCTGCAACCCTTAATATTAGAAGATGGAAGGTTACTGAGCAGAGCCCCAGTCCTCCTTTTGTACCCTTCAGTGAAACATCTTCAATGGCAATGCACATGTGTTTTGCCAGTGTTATTCGCACTACACAGGCCGGCTGCTTCATTTTAGAACTCCATTCTTATTTTTATTTTAGTTCCTACATTTAATTTCCCTTTCTGTTTGCTATTTGATCTTTATTTGATTTTATATTGCTCATTGTTTTCTAGCGTGTACTTATTTCCTTGTGTTTGGAAGTGCCTGGGCCCACGTACGTTTACCCAAACATTTTTTCCTTGTACTTGGAGGGAGCCTGGACTCCACGGCTCCCCTTCACCTTTTTATGTGCGAAGAAACTGCTTCAGCTGGCCGCTTTATTTTGAAACACCCTAGCTATTCTACACTTGATTCGAAGATTTTTTTTTTTTTACCATTGGCCATTTAATCTTTTTGTTGGTTTCTTATTTCAACGTCTATTTCCTTGTAAATGGGTATGCCTGGGAGCGTTTTCTCCTTGAATGAATAATCCCCTTCTGCACTGCTTCTGTGGCTAGACTGGGTTGCAGTTTCTACTTCTATTCATGGTCAATTGCTGCTCTTAGAGTCGCTATTGAAGATAATCTACATAATGCCAGCTTCTGTTGTCCTTCATAAAATACAAATATCAGGCTTAACAACGAGTGAAATCTCCATCAACTTCCAGTTCCAGAAGTAATGATATTCCTTTATTCATTAAATGCTTCAACAACTACCAGTTTTCTATTTTTAATGATGTTTACAAATAAAGATGGAAATCACTTGTTTCCTTTCATCTTTTATTTTCTTTTTAAAAAGATAGAAGCGGAAATTCATATTTCTTGCGTATCTCTTCAGTTTGTCAATTATGCATTCCAAGCTAATGGCTGTGCTAAGTAACACAGTGGAGAGGCTAACAAGGTGATGCATTTCCCTTTTAGTTTTTAAAAAGTGAACATGGATCTTGGCTTTATGTGCAAGAATCGAGATCTATCAGCTTCCCCTTACAGGCACCAAAGCGTTACTCTTCAAATTTGTATAAATACGGAAAATCAATAGTTGCTAATTATTTTTTTACAGAGAAAATATAAATGTGGAAAGGTATAAAATGACTACGAAATATGGATAAATACAGATGGAAATTTTGGAGGAAAAAAAATATGAAACCGGGTTCTTCCATTACAAATCTCCCTTTATGAGGACTACCAGTAGAATTTCAGTACCTTTGAGCAAGGGTAGCAAGGTCATGATCCTGGGAGACATAAATTATAGTATAGATGAGCCAACAAAACGGCCTCAATTTTATTTTGCAATGTTCAGTTTACCATCAATAAAATGTACATTTAGAGTTGAGGTGGGACCAGCAAACCTTCAAGACAGTTTGTGGGCAAATGCTGAATCAACGGTGAAAGAGGATTAGGATAATTGGTTGTCATTGTGTTGCAACTTATATATTTAGAAAATACCCTTTAAATTCATTTCTCTAGATATCACAATGTATTACTATCCTTGGATGTCAAATCAATTGAATCATTTTCTTTTCACAACATCTCTGCACCAAGGTAACAAGCTACAATTACAGCTGAGTATGAATTATGTACAGAGGTACTAGGATGCCCTTGGACTAGTAGCCCCATGGGGATACCTGTCTCCTCTCAGCCTCCAGAAGATTTCTTTAGCAGATTTGGGATATCATGCTTTCAATTGGTTGTCATTTAGCCACTTAGGCACACATTTGAGGTCCATCTTGCTGTCCCCTTTCAGTGCAAGAAGGCAACTGCCCAACAGAGAAGAACTTTGTTAAGGAGTGGTATCTGCAGATGACTACCAGAAAGTCAGAGAACTTCACACCTCAAGTGGAGGCTCAAAAGGAAAAGAATAGCATGACTAGGCTGTCAAGAGAGCAGCAAATGTCACAGACCCTGGGCTGAAATTGTGCTTCCGCTGATTAATGTGACTGTCTGAGCCTTGCCCTTTACCTGGAATTTACAGCATGCAGCAGTGTTGTAAAGTGTCCAGAAAAAATGCAAAACAATAACGGAAAATTCATTGTCAGGTCCCCCATTGTCACCCTATACAGACTTAATAGTAATAGTAGAGGTGACCAGATTGAACATGTATGATAGTGGGAAACAAGCAGGCATTTCCCGTTCACTTTGACATGACAAAAGAAAGCTTTTATAAACAAGAACTGTTCATAGCTGATATGTCAAATAGAGATAAGATCCGATATCAGGAGCAAATAGATGCATTCCAGGGTTAGAACACAATCAACAACATCCAGCTGCTGCAGAGTCACTATGCCTGTACTACAATCAATGCAAACACATAGATTAGTCAGGAGCAAGAAGCGAATGGTCACACATGTTGGTTCAATTGAAGGAATACAATTTTTTTTCAGTTACCCTGTAGAAGTAGTGCAGTGTGAGGAAAACCAGTGGGAGCCCATTTCCAGACGTCTGCCCCTCTGGGGTAGTGCAAAATACTGCTTACCTGCACCGGGGGACAGGGTGTCCTCCATCCTGAGCCAAACATTAATCAACCGGCACCATGCCTCTACATAATTGCCAGCCCTACTGATTCAAGTGGTAGGCTACTGCTTTTTAAGCAGTCCTACTGCCTATCGATATTCCTATCAAAACCTACAGATTTTTCATTTATCAGAGCTCTAGTAGGCCTGACTGCCGGAGGCCCAGAGCAGCATCCTGAAGGTGGGCGTATTAATGGCCCATCGTTTTCATTGATGGCATTGCACTGCCTGGCCACGTGAAACAGACACTCAACACTGCCCTGCGCACCCTGAGGTCCAGGAAGTGTCAGAGCGTCAGCGTGACGCCTGTCATCCCGTGCCTCTCTCTGTGCTACCTGCCTCATTGTTCTGTGAGCTCCAAGCCTGTGGTCTGTGTCTCACGAAATTTTTCTGAATGTGGGATGTAACTGTGTGCTCAGCTCTGCTGTAAATGCATACAGTTGCTAGATGGAAACCGTTGTCTCCAACAGTGCCGGATTACCCATTAGGCCAAGTAGGCACCGGGCTATGGGCCCCACTCCTTTTAGAGGCCTATTGGATTTTGTATTTAATTTGGATTTAAATAGTATTTTGTATTTAATTTGCAGCCCCTTTGCCGTGTTGGCATTTTATTTTAAAAATCATACACACACACACCAATTAAAGGGGAACAAGAAAATCATAATACACGAACTGCAGAGGAAGTCTTAAGTATGTGTGTGTTCATAGTAAAATGAAAGGCAAGCAATAGTGCTGGGGGGGGTCAATAGATGAGCTTGGGAAAGAAAGATCAATATAACCTGGGCATGTAGATGAAAGAGAAGTGACAACCGGGCAAAGGAAGAAAGACAAAACAATGGATAATATGGTTCTAAAGGAGAGAATGTTAGGGTGTGAGAGGAAAGTGTTTGAAAAGATGTGCAGGGAAAGGAGATGAACGGGGAAGGTCCAATGGAGGTTGTTATAATTTCTTATTAAATTGTGCTGGTTACACTGGTAATATTGTTTATTTTGTAAAGTCTTATTTTTTCAGGTTTGCATGAGTTCTGAAAATACTGACAATGGAGGCATGGATTTTGTACTTAGATTGCTTGACGATCTTTCACTTCAGAGGATATCTCACCAATCGCTGAATGCTCCACTCAACACAACTTCTCCCCATCCAGAGCTTCCCCCTTTAATGCTCCCTCTGCCAATGTCAGCTCCTCTTCTACCCTTGCACCACACCTGTAACCCCAGGAATGCTTCCCTTACATACATCACTCAGTTGCATCCTTGCCTGAATGAATGTTTCAAATATTATTGAATGTTTTTATGTATGTATGTGATTTATAAAGCGGAAACCTAGCTGTGAAGCAGCAGATCTCTATATCAAGAAGACAGACATACAAGGTTACAAGCAGCAGGGTGCAGTGGTAGCAGAAGAGCTAGGATGGATAATAGAAGAAGAGTAGGCAGATAAATAGGGTTCAGTGGAGCGATCAGCAACTGCTGATACGTTCTATGAAGATAAGGGTCTACAGGTCCTTCCTGGTGTGTAGGGACAGACTTATCTGCATTGGTAATTTGTTTCAGACAGAGGATCCAGAGCAGGAAAAGGCCTGTGTGACAGAATATCATATGTAAAGGGTGTGCACTAGCTTTCTTTCATTTCTATTAAAAGAAAATGATGTGGGTAAACCAGTTTCTGAAAGTGACACCTGCTAAACAGAGCCCCCCTTTCATCAAAACTCCAACCCAAAGCACAGTGCATCTTACTGCCTTTACTGCACCATTCTTAGCTCCCTGCTCTCCAGTGGCACATAGCAGGTTCAAAGGTCACATGTGCATCCCTAACAGCTGCTGGACACAATGTCCTTGGGCCAGAGGCAGCATTTTTACTTCTGCACCACTGTTGTAAATTATCAGAATCGTGTGTTTTATCAGTGTGGTGGCAGGGTAATCTCTAAAAATAATCCATGCTTGGATATTGTATGGTGACCAATTGAGAGGCCATAATTATGAGAGCTACCCCAATTTGATGACATGCATGAGCAAACCATGTGAGCCAAGGTCCAGTAATGTCGGGCCAAGGTAGGTTCAGGCTAGGCTGTTTGTCTCCACTCAGCCAACTTAGAAAATAGCCAGTAGCTGCCTGTATTGATTCCCGGGTAGAAAGAGTAATACATTCCCTCCAGGACTCCCAACAACTGATCTCCTAGAAGTTGGTGCATCAAAGGCAGCACTGACATAAAAGTCATCCTTGCAGCATGGCGCAGCATGAAATGAGGCCTTTCAAGTCAGTGGGTATGGGAAAGGGGCATAGTTAGAGAAGCCAGAGAGGGAAATAAACCTGAGAGGGGGTTACACTATCTTGTTTTTCTGATTGGGCTCTCTTCATTTCTGTCCCCTCCATTTCCTGCAAGACAAAGCACTCTGTGTAGGATGTCAGAAGGCCATTTACAGCAGGTTTACTTTGGACCAATCCCCTGCGTCATTGTTCATTTATAAGGAAGGGGTCCCCACGTCCTTCCTTTATTCATATTTGGATTTTCAAAAAGACAAGAAGAATTTGTTGGACTTCTATTGGGAGATCAGTCCACTCCAAAGTCCTCCAACATTGAGGTGGAGACAGCAGGCATCCAAGGCACAGAAGAGCTGTTTCACCTAACCATCCCCTGGGAACATGGGTGCAAAGTGCTGTTTCACATGAACTTGTATGAATTGTCTGAGAATTTTTCTCTGAGTTTATTCTAAACACAGGTGTCCAGTCCTCAGATTTCAGTGGGCCAACTCCATTATGCCTTCTCTGAACTACTTTATAACCAACAGCTAGTAAAAGTTCACCCCTTCTCCCCTGGTGTTTACATCTACCCTGTAAAGGAGCCCCTTCAGTTCGATAAAGTGTAGGGTCTTCAGCATTCGGCTATCAGCTTCAGAAACTAGCTTTCTATGGGCTTGTTCTAGAAGTGGATACAATGTCTGTGCTTCAGCAAATTCTAATGACGCAGTCCTGGGGTTCCGTGGGAATCTGATTCTTCTTGTAGGGCATCGGTCATTTGTCTTGGCCCGGCGCTGACTTGCTAAGTTTGTGACGGATTGCCATTTACCAAGGATGTTGGAGCCCTGACTTTTTTGATTTTTATTAAATTAATAAAATGATGCAGGTAATTCCATCTCTGAAAGGGACATCTACTGAACAGATTCCTCTTTCATAAGCTCCATGCCAAAAGCATAGGGTGTTCTTGTGTCTGCTGCACCAGTAGCATCATTTGCTAGGCCTGCCCTACCAGTGGCACAGAGCAGGCTCAGAGCTCACAGGTGCCCATTTGACAGAGGCTGCATTTAAGATATGCACCCCTGGTTCAAAAACCCTATAATTATGGATCTTCCTCATGGTGGCAGAATATTCTTGAAAAATAAGCCATAACGAGTTAAGGTATGGTGGACAGTATTTCCATAATTATTACAGCCACATCCAATCTTTTCTCGCAAGTGTGAGTCAGGCTCAGCTGTGGGAGGTGATGTGTATTCGGGTCAAACAGGTTGAACCTGACAAATGACAGGACAGGAGCCTGAATGGCCATGCCACTTCTTTGACATCTTTGTGAGGGTAGGCAACACGCTCTGCCAGGGAAAGCCACACAGCAGGCAGCTGCCCTGGGCCCAGACATCAAAGGAGTACACCCATTCACAGGGAGGAGCCTCACACCAGGATGCTGCCTTTGTAAAGGCCTTTGATCCTAGTAAAAAGAGTAGGGCTGGGTTAGAGTAGTCAGGAGTGATCTGTTCAGTGGAAATAGACTTCCACCATTTTGTTTCTTTCTGCACCTCTCTCTCCTTCCTGCTCCCTCCACTTCCTCTAGAGCAAAGTACTTTGGGCGTGATGTCAGAAGGACCAAGTCCATTTCTTTCAAGAACAGTGATTGGACCACTAATGCAACCTAGCTTTAGTCTAATCACCTGCAGGCTTTTGCCTTTAAATGAGGGGTATCTCTCCATTTCTGAGATTCACAGTGGAACTACACTTGAGAAGAACTCACTGGGCTTCCTTTGGAAAAGTCACACTTTCTAAAGCCCTCAGCCTGAGGTGGGGAAGGATCTGTCCAAGGTAGAAATGAGACCTGCCTCCTACCCATTCCCAGGCCATATTGGGGGTGAATTTCTGCTAAGGACAAGGAACTGCCACTCTGCTCTGGAATGTCCTAAAGCTAGAAGAGGAGACCCTGAATAGAAGCATCCTGTCCTCAAGCCCCTCTGAGTGGGCCTCACAGTCTCTGGAAGGCCAGACCAACTGTGGCTTCCCATTCTACCACATTGAACCTGTTGCACTGGGGTCACTGCACCTTGAATGAGAGGGAAAACACTGGTGCTGGCTTTTTGCGCTCCTCCACCAATCCAAACTACTGCTTGCACTTCAAACCAGCTCGATGCTGAATCGTGCCCTAGCTGAGGCTGTCATTTGCTATGCCCAAATCCACTGCCTGAGGCTGGAACCCAATCCAAATTGCCGAAGGTCACACACCGACCCTCACATCATCGCCCATAAGATCACCATTTCGGTGACTGTTGGTCATTGACTGGAACGTTGGAGCGTCACACGCTGACCGTCCCAGTGGCTAAAGCCTGATGCAGTCTAGCCCAATTGCAAAGAGATCCTGGGTACCGCCTTGACCTGCATCACTGAGAAGCCCCTTCTAATGCACAGAGTGACCCCATTTGCTGCTGCTTGACACTTGCTTGATGCTTAGGCCTAGATGATTCAGCATCACGAAACTGAGCTTGATCCATCAACCTTCACATCAACATTCGACACTGTGTTTTACAACGTCAACCCACCAAAGAACCAAAACAAGGTATTGTTGACTACTAACTGCCCTCTAGATCCACTTGGGCCCCAGAGACTGGTTAATTTGCTACTGTATCGTCTTTCACCCAAAGACATATCCATTTTTGTGATTGGTACTTTGCCGATCACCCCTGTATTCACACTCAGAGTGCTACCTAAATCAGTCTGTTGCTTTTTCTCTGTCTTTCCACAGAGGCATTTTATTACAGTGTTTTCTGTTTAGTTTTCTTGCAGATGGTGTGTTTTATTAAAGTATATCTATTTTCATAGAAACTTGATTGGACATTCCCTTTATTTTGGACTGTTATGTGTTGCTGTTTGGATCACTACTGAATCACATTCACACCACACAGAAGAGCATAGCCTTCCCTTGGTCCATGTTACCACAAAAGGCAAAGGGGGGGGGTCTATCTCTTCACTGTGCCTGTTTTATCTTTATGATTGTGGTGGCTCTTGGTTTGAGTGGGCATTTTTACCCCTACTCGCCCTTGTAATCCTGCAGGGCAGAATCCAATTTGTCACACGGTTTCATTCAGGTTTTAACCTCTTCGATCTCTGGCACCAAGATTTCCTTGCACAGTAGCTGAGAGATGGGATGGCAGGGCTTTATGATGAACCCAGTATTTCCCTGGTTGAAGAGGACTATCTTCACTTCTCCTCTGTAATCTTTTTCGATGACTACAGCTCCAACATCATTAGAATGTTTAAGTCAATCCAGATTTGGTGCAACACATCCATATCTATAGGTGTTTGTACCTTTAAGATGGTCTTGAATGGGACCTTGCCCCGGGGTACAATTATTTCTTTTTAGACAGCATGAAGATCACATCCAGCTTCCATGGACATTGCTCTGGAGGGAATATGTGCTATTCTGGTTAGCCTCAATGTACTCAACATCCACCTTGGCTGTGAGTGAACTCTGTCACAGGGTCCTTATGATCCCACAATGGCACCACTTGGCCTCAAGAACACACCAACTCTCAAAAATAGATAAAGGGTTTTATTTTATCTTTATTTAAGGGGTCCTCGAAGAGCCATACCTTTCTACCTAAGATAGTTATGGGCAATTCCCTCCTTTGCCCAGGTATCCTTCAACCTCAGGCTTGCCATTAGAGATTGGCGTCCTCCACTACCTTAAGCTATCCGTCTAACAGTGATGGCCTAAATGTAAACACTTTATATCACTAACTCCCTCTGGGACCAATGTACATAGCCCCTAACTTAGAATCCCCAAGGCAGTTTGCAATAAAGAAAGGTGCCTCTCTGACAATCAGGTCCCACTTGGTCTCTAACATCTGTGTCGTATTTAGCCTCTCGCTGTGACTATCTGTTTCTCTCCCTATTCTGCTCCTTCCTCATCCTTCCTCCTCCCACCATCGCTCCATCTCTCTCCTTATCACTTTCTACTCTCTCCCTCAGATATTCACCTCTCATTTATCAACTACCTACCGCAACCCTCTGATCCATCTCTCTCCCACTCCTTCTCTTTCACTCTACTACTACCCCTCTCTCCAGTTCTACCATGCCACCATCTCCACTCAACTACTACCCCTCTCTCCAAACTACTACTCCGCTCACACCTTAATTCCCAGACTTTCACCCCTTCACTCACCTTACCATGCACTCCATTGTCTATCAGTCTCACTCTCACACTGCCATGCACAATCACAACCCAGTACCAGATTCTGTCACTATCCAATACCTTACCTTGCACACCCCTTGGATACTTCTCCACACCTTTCTCCACCTTCCTTCCTCTGCCTACTCTCTTAGTCTGCCTCCTTCTACTTTCTCAACCTCATCTGAACAACCCACACCTTCCTGCTTCCTGTTTGTTCTTATATCCTCCCGTTCTCTATCCATTGGCTACCTACCCCACCTGGTTCTCCTTGCCAAATGCTGGCTTCTTTTCTACCAGGACTTGTCAAAGTTGAGTAAAGGCATTTATAGTGGCTTTAGCCACAGCCCGTTATGTGGCTCGGGTCCTCAGCATTTCAGAAATGGCAGCCAGCTACAGACAGAAACAGTCTTATTGTTCCTGTTCGTAAGAATTGATCCCTGTGTAGGGCTGAGGGGGTGTTGTTAATATTACCGAAGTGGGCACGACATTTAAGGTCTCAATACATTTCTTTCACGTTTAGTTTAGTTTATTGTTTGCTTGTTTGGCAGTTATACAGCAAATACATTCTGTTTCAAAGCGCCCACAGGGAGCCAGGGAGGGAACATGGGTTTGCAGTACAATTAAAATATGCATAAAAATACAGTGGGGGAAGGGACGGACTAAACGTCTATGCCTTGTGAGTATTCAGAACGTGCAAGTGCAGCAAGGAAGAGAGCAGTGGGGTAGATGGTGGGGTCGCCTTGCTTGAGGGTGAGCCACAGATGAAGTGCAAGGTATGCTAAGTGCTGTCATCAGGATACGCCGACCAGGGAGGTAAGGAGCCCATCCCTCATCACTGCAACATCCACTCCTGCAGACAGAGACTGCAGCCGCTTCAGCAGCATTCTGCCGTGGTAAGCAGAATAACATCTGAATAGCCGCCAAAGTATCCATTTGCACACAACCTCTACACTAGCTGGTACATGTGCCTGAAATATGCCTTTGCGCTACTCCAGAAGCAGTATTTTCATTGCTGGTGCTTTGTAATAGCACAATCCGACCATTCCAAAATGGCCGATGCCACGCGTTCATCCTGTTCCGAAGCAACGTGTAAACACCGTCCCAGCACGCTCGGATCGGCTTCACTGTCCTTTTTACACCCCAATCAGGTGCAGCGGCAGGCGGAAGCCGGCCCACTCCAGAAAGCCCCACTAAAAGGCCAGATAGCTGTCTGTGCCTGTGTTATTCATCAGGATCCGCCGACCAGGGAGGGCAGGAGCCCATCCCTCATCACTGTGGCATCCATTCCTGGAGACAGAGACCGCAGCCGCTTCAGCAGCATTCTGCCGTGGTAAGCAGAATAACATCTAAATTGCCGCCAAGGTATCCATTTGCACACACCTCTACACTAGATGGTGCATGTGCCTGAAATCTGACTTCGCGCTACTCCAGAAGCAGTATTTTCATTGCTGGTGCTTTGTAATAGCACAATCCGACCATTCCAAAATGCCCGACACCACACGTTCATCCTATTCCTAAGCAACATGTAAACACTGTCCCAACACGCTCTGATTGGCTTCACCGTCCTTTTTACACCCCAATCAGGTTCACCGGCAGGCGGAAGCCGGCCCACACAAGAAGGCCCTACTAAAAGGCCAGAAAACTGTCTCTGCCTGTCCAGGCCAAAACGGGTCTGAGGGGCCACCCACACTGCATGCAACATCTGAAATCTGCTCCAATATCCTATTCAAGGGTAAGCAAAAGCACTCCTTTCAAATTCCATATACGCACAACCTACCGCAAGCCCACGCCACCCTAGACACTGCTCCTTTGTCAATTGACTATTTGCCTGTGACGACCGTGTTCTTACATGCCCTGTATCACACTGCTGCTTACTTACTCGTGCTCCCAGCGAGTTTAATCATTTGCCATTTAAGTGTATTCACTTACATCCTTGTAGCATGCTAATAAGTCTATGATTTGTACCTTACGGCATTCGTGATCATTAATTTTGTATTCACGCCTGATACGACGTGGCCGGTACTCTGTCATACATATTTGTATGTTAGCAGCTTTGCTAGTATGCTAGTATTGCTCCCTAGTATTTAGCAGCCGTAACAACCATTCCTTTGCCAAGTTACACCTAATGGGCATGATTACACTGCGTGATTCGCACTTTGACTCATATACATGTAACAATCGGCCATTCATATTTTGTTTCTCGAACGTATTGAGTGACCGTTCCCCTACAACGCCTCGAAATTTTTCTTTCAAAGTTTATGCCAATTGCATTCTGATTCTGATTTATTTCACGACATTCATGCATGATATATTTTGCCACCTGCATTCTGCTCTTCATAATTGTACTGCATGACCTGCTCCTCTGCCACTTATAAATGGAATTATACTAGTACTGCTCCCCTACCTAGTGCTCATCAGTCTATGCCACTCTAAAGTGTCTAGGTCCTATAGTTCAACCATATTCTTCACCATGCTGACCATACCCTAGCAAGTCCTTACCAATAGCAGCCTCCTCTCACTATTGACCTAGATAATACACATAGTGCTTAGCCATGTGTATACTATTCCCTGCTACAGCCTTCACCATAATCTGCCTTACAATTAAGTACCTATCTACCTTAGCCACTACTAGAACTAGCCTCATACTGCTACCCACCATGGATTCTAACCCCACCCCTAGACGCCATGCATTTGCTTATCCATGGTGCTAAGCTTACCGTTATCGACCCATATGCCCACCTCACTTTTCTTACCACCTTGCCGACGAACAGGACCTGAAGACAACACAATGTCAGGTTTCTTATCTTCCGGCCTACACACTGCACTAAAGTTATCACGCCGCTGAGCTTCAACTCCCTGGACCTCACACACCAACGAGGTTTCCCACAGCCTTATTCTCTGACTACTTCAGTACCATTGCTTACTGCGCCACCTCTTAAAGACTTGCCTACTCGTATCACACCTTCCCTAAGGTCAAGCCAAATGAGTCCAACACCACTATCCAACACCCCATGCCCATTAAATTACTGGAATCTTCGACTAGGGTCTAGATTCCCATTGTTGTACACCTCTCCTATCATCAAATGCACTAACATGGCAGACAACTCCTCTAAGGATTCGGTATCCACTACTCCTACACTCAGACATTGCCCTCACAATCCAAACGCATACTGGACAACGCCCCATCCGTAATCAAAGGTGCCCTTATCAATGAAAGATCATTGCCGGCCCAAACACTTGATATTGCTGATAACATAACATATCATGACCTTGACTTTATAGCAATCACAGAGACATGGCTCCATGCTGCATCAGGACCCTCTCTTGCCCTTGCTATCCCTGACAAAAACTCTATCATCCGGCATGACCGAGATTCCAATCTTTCCAAAGGTGGAGTATCGCCTTTGTATATGAAACAACACTTGGTTTAAGAATCATCGCCAATCAAACTATGCACTCTGCAGAACTACTATACATTAAATTACAGACCTCACCACCCAGCACCATCACCATAGACCTCATTTACCAGCCCCTGGCCCTACCACCACATTCGAAGATGATATATCGCTCCTCCTATCGACTAACACCAAACCTAAATCTCAAGTCAACCTTCTGGGTGATCTTAACCTGGGCTTTCAGGACCCCAAAGACCCAATGGCTTCTGCCATTGCCGACACTAACACTGAATTAGGATTCTTACAGAGAATAACCAAACCAACACACATCAAAGGTAGAACCCTTGACTGGTTTACTGACCTCAACTGCGACATAAACATAATATCCAACACACCTTGTGCATGGTCAGACCAATAACTGATCTCCTTCACCATAAAAGAAGGTATCTAACCCAACAAACAGATCCTGGCCCCACCTATGAATACTAGAAACAAACACAATATAACACTGGAGAAACTGCTGCCCTTGCTCTTGCCAATTATCAGCCCCTCCACTACACTCACGGATCCCACTGCCTTAGTTGACCACTATAACCGTACTCTACTCAAAGCCATTAATATGATAGCAACACTAAAACTGTGCAAATCTAAACCACGGGCGCACCTCAATTCATGGTACACCCCTCACTTCAGATCCCCTCTAGGGCCAACAAGGATAATTTCTTATTGGGTTCCCTTAATTATAAAGAAGCCGTTGTCCAAGCCAAAAAAGACAATTATAATGACCGCATCACCAAACGTAAATCGAGGACCAAGGAACTCTTTAACATCTTGAAAGTGCTAAAATCTCCTGCCCCACCTGCTGATACTTGCACCAAAGATATTTCCTGGTGTACTAATATTTAGAATGCATTACAAGATAAAATTACGATGCTTCAAAGCAAAATAGAATCTAAAAAACTCCACATATCCAACACTTCTCCAGACAGGAAGACACACAACAAATTCAATTGCTCCCCCCTCTCGATCAAAGAGGTTGAAAACATCATTATGAAATTAAAATCCTCAAACTGCCAGGGAGATAACAGCCCTGCTACCATTATTAAAGAGGCTGCAAAGGAGTTTGCCTCCTTCATCACATCCCTTATTAATGCTTCATTCAAATCCAGTACTGTACCTTACAACCTATAAGATGCCTGGGTACTTCCACTACTAAAAAAGCCAACTTTAGACCCCAATAATCCCTCTAAATATAGACCCATTACCACAGTACCCTTTCTGTTGAGAATTCTGGACTGAGCAGCTTATCTGCAGATTCAACATCACCCGGAATCCAACAATCTTCTTGTTCTCAGGCAATCAGGGTTTAGACCCAGACATGGGACCGAAACAGCATTGATCGACCTTAAGACCCAAATTCAAGCCCTCAAAGACAAAGGCAAACTGGCCCTGCTCCTCCTTCTTGACCTGTCGGCTGTGTTTGACCTTGTGAACCACAAAGTCCTTTGCAACTATCTAACATCTGCTGCGCATTTCTCGGATGAAGCCAATGCTTGGATCAAGTAATTCCTCAATAGTAGATCTATGCGGGTCTTTGCACCATCAGCTTCCGCAGAATCAACACCCGTCACATGTGGTGTGTCTCAAGGTTTCTGCGTGTCACCAACACTATACAATGTGTTTACGAAGCCACTGTTTGATTACCTCAACTATTGGGGTGTCACCTATACTAATTGCGCTGATGACACTGAAATACTCATCCCTATCACCGGTGACTATGCCACAGTCAAACACTCAACAAAATGTACCTCATTATGCAGGCCTGGAGGGCTAAGCATAGACTCTGTCTTAATGATGATAAGACAGAGCTGCTCCTTCTTTGGTTACCTGCTAAATTGAACAACGTAGATGATCAATTCACCTCTTTCAAAATTGATGGTAACATAATCAAAATGTTCAAAGATGTAAAAACGTTAGGCATCTACATACATTCTGCTCTCTCACTAACAAGACAAACCAATGCCATTGCATCTTCTTCTGCCTATACCTGCAAATGTATCACTGCCTACAGACCATTCATAACGCCGGCAAACTGCATCACTATAGCTAGAGCCTTAGACCTATCAAAACCTGACTATTGTAATGCACTCTATCTAGGAGCTACTCAACGGAACCTAAATAAGATGCAAGTCATACAAAAAAAACGCCATCAGGTCAGCTCTGAATATCCTGAGATCACACCATATCTCTGAAAGCCGGGGTAACCTGAACTGGCTTGCCGTCAAGTAAATAATGGCACTCAAAACCTTGTCTCTTACTCAAAAGTGTCTTGCCAACTGAGCTCCCCAATACCTGTCCAACAGCTTCAAATGTAATTTACCAGCCTGTCCGACCAGAACTGCTCATTCTCACTGCATTAAGATCCCCTGGTTAAACTTACAAATAGCAGGAGAGATTCGCTTCCCTGTCCTAGCAGCAAAAAGTTGGAACGTGCTCCCCAGAACACTAAGATCAGAACCCTCATACCACATATTCAGAAAAAATATCAAGCTTTCGCTACATGAGCAAGAACGCAGCTAATCCCCATTACACTGCCTACCTTGTACAGTTTTCCTTTAATATTGTAACTATTATATGTATTAACCTGCTCTCTACCTAACTATTGTGTATTTGCGAAATTTTACTGTATCTATGCAACTTGCCAATATCCTATCAAACTTAAATATTATCTGGGCCCGGCGGTGACATGAGAAGAAGCGCTCCGGTCGGGAGCGTGTCTACAGTGCTCCAGCTGGAGCAGAGAGGAGAACTGCCGGAGCCCCATCTACCCCCACTATGATCCCTGGCCCGGCGGTGAAAGGAAGTGTGGCACTAGTGCAGATGTATTCCAGCAGGACCAGATGAAGAAGAAAATGCCTGCTCCCTGCCGGAGCAGATTCAACTAAAGAGGATGGCCCTCTAAGGATCCTGGGCATTGTCCACAAGGCTTTCTGGGGCCTGGGACCAAAATACCTTCAGCTATCCACCATCCGCAAATACCTCTCCTCTCGAGCTCTTTGTTCCTCCGCCTCTAACTCCCTCATGGTCAGTCGTTTTTCAAAGAAACGAGCTGGGGGTAGAGCTCTGTCTTCCGCTGGGGCCTCCCTCTGGAATAGCCTCCCTGCCACTCTAAAAGTGCTGAAGGTAGACAGAAGCTGGGGAGATTGGGTGTGAGTGGTCAGGGGCCCCAAGGATGCATAAGGGTCCAAGACACCAATCACAGCAACTGTGGGATTAGCAGAGGAGGGAAGAAGGGAGGGAGGAAAAGAGGAAAGTCTTCAAACGCTTTCCAAACTTAAGAAGGCCCTGCTCAAGACGCAGAGGGAGGGACAGGCTGTTCCAATGGAGGGATTCAGCTGAGGAAAGCGAACAACCTCCTGCTCTCTGTTTAGCTAAACGCTTTACACACAGGGAGTTGGTGCCAGAGGAACGTGGAGGTCTCGAAGAGAGTATTTTGTAAGAGAGAGTTGCAGATGGTTTGGTCCCTGGCCCCAGACAACTTTGTGGATGATGCAGAGGGATTTGAATTTGATCCGTGCAGCAACCGGGAGCCAATGGAGACTTTTTAGGGCAGGAGAGATGCGGACCCTGGCCTTAAGGCCAAGGATAAGTCTTGCTGATCTATTCTAGGTTAGCTGAAAGGGTCTCAGAGTGGAAGAAGGTAGAATGAGGAGGAGGCTGTTTCAATAGTCAAGCCTAGAGGCTCGGCTCAGGAACCATTGAGCTTCTGGGGGAAGGTGAGAAAAGGGTGAATTCCTTTGAGAACAAACAGTTGAAAGTGGGACTTCTTAGCAATGTCCTTTAGTGTGAGGGAGGAAGGAGAGAGAGGAGCCAAATATGACTCCAAGGTTTCTGGCTTCAGAAGAAGGAGCAAGGGGAGAGCCTAAGGTGGGAGGCCAGAGAGAATGGAAGAATGAGGGAGGAGGGGGTCCCAATCGGAAGGATTTCAGTTTTGCTGGCATTGAGACTGAGATCGTTGCAAGTGTCAGGAATGAAGGAAGGTACACGTGAGTCAGCAGGAAGTCTAAACAAGTGTTGAGTGTCACCTTGTCAAGCCCTGGGGTACCCTCCCATGCTTCCTCCTCACCTTTGTCTACAACAGAGCTGTCCGGGGTTCCTTGGGCGTCTTCTCCTTCTTTTGATGATGGTAGGGACGAGCTCCCGCAGAGGCCACCTTGACCTGAAGACTCACCCAAGTCCAGATGAACTCCGGGGAGCAAGAGCATAGGTGCAGGGAAAAAGCTTCCTTGGCATAAAAAACACTGGATGACGAATAGTTCAGGGACCTCTGGAGAAGTCCTTAACTTGGAAGAATGATCCAGCTGTGGCAGTCTCACTGTGTCTGTAGAATAGAGTCTATGTGCGAGGGAAATCCTATGAGTAAGGCAGTGGACCTGCTGAAATGAAGGAAGGCAAGCTGTTCTTTCCTCAAGTCGGTCTCAGACTTCCTGGACTGAAGACTCTGCAGTCATACGTTGGGAGCATGTTGGGAGGATAGGCTAAGTAAAGGCCAAAGGTACAGATCACAAGAAGGTCAGAGGCCTAAATCGGAAAAAAGGACTGCAAGATAGTGGATAACCCATGTGATCAAAAAGAAATGAAATAGCAGTGCACAGTGAGGAATAACACCTAATGATAAACCCCAGCATATCAGGCCAGAAGAGCAGGAGTGTACCTGATAACAGAAGACTGCCACGAGCGCCGTAGAAACAAATAGAGTGAATACTGACTAGGACCGGTAGAAGAGAAGAGAGCGGGACCCCAAAGAGGCACCAAGTACAAGGTGCAGGATAGTCAGAAGCACACTTAAAAGGATAAGTGCGAAGGTAATGATAGTGCGATAAATGTCATAAGAACGAAAGATAAAGATAAGGAAAAGCCGCGAGGGTGCGGGCCAACTGTGAGGGAGCTGCGAGGAGTGGTGAGGTAAACAAAGGCGCCGCGAGGGACAGCAGACAGACTGAGAACTGTAAGGACAGAAAACTAACCTAAGATGCTAAAGACACGCGAAGGCAAGGAAAGCAGAGTCGAAACTGCGCCAGAGAACCAGTTTTAATAAAGGCTGATTACACGTATAGGGCCTGATTCATGGAAGTGTTTTATAAGGGTGCAATCCCATAGGAAAACGTTCCATGAATCAGGCCCATAGAATTAAGGGCCTAGTGGATTTCTTCTTACCTTCTAGAAGCAACGGAGTGCTCTGGGCGCGAAACCACGTGGGCCTAGAGTATGCGAGGGAAGAGCGCCAATCAGAGGAGGGGGCAGGAGGGGCCGGGCCGGGCTTGGGGCAGGCACGGAGAGTGAGATTGCATGCGCGCAGGGGGGCCACACAATTTTTAATAAAGGCTGATTACACAAATAGAATTAAGGGCCTAATGGATTTCTTCTTACCTTCTGGAAGCAACAGAGCCAAAACGAAAATGTGGGTGGTGAGGGGTGGTAGTTGGCAGAGGCAGGTGTGGAGGCTTTTTCAAACCCCATTTTTTATTAAAAATATGGAAAAGGAATAAGTATTTTGAGGTGTACTTGTCTTTATTTCAATTTTAAAAAAATAAAATTTGTAGTACACATTTTCCGTTTTGATCATTTGTTTCACGAGGCCATATCAGTAACATTCTGTCTTACATTACAGACACCATGTGAGGAATTCGACCATCCGCAAGGGGAGTGGGAACTCGCCTGGGCTTTTTTTGACGTTTTGTAATTAAAATGAATGATTGGAGATCAACCTCAGAAACTGTGTGGGGCTAATCTGCACACATTGTGGGGACAGCCTACAGGCGCAATCCGCCCTGTCACATTTTGTTGGAATGTGACAGCCACAGGTACATCAAAGCATCTCAGGAAAGGGGAAGACAAGACCTTCCTCTGGCCATGGCCAGCCTATTTAACATATCAAACGTCCCATGGATCTGCCCTCTCTACTGTCTGAAGTTCTGCTGGATGCAGTGCATACTGATCAGTTAATTGAAACAGGCCTGTGATAGGCCTGCGTGCAGAAGTGACAGAAGGGGGCAGGACACTAAAACCTCTTTGATATGCATGTGTCAACTTGAAGCTAGCTCCCACCTGTCTTTATGAAGAGCAGTAAGTAGGATGTCATGGACCTCCTTTCAGAGTGGAGAAGTATGTGATTTGAAGGAGACATAAATCTGTTCTCACCACAAGCTTAAAGGGAGACGTGCACTTTGATCAAGAGTCACAGAGAGCTCAATTAACCAGAGAGACACTTTGATCCACAACAGACAGGAAGATGGGTGTGACTTAGTAGTACATGTTGTCACCCTTTACCTTTCCTTTTGCTGGGAAGGAGAAAAAAGGAGAGTAAACATACATATTTAAAAAAGAAGGGGTCTCTCAAAGGTGGGGTAGAGTTCCATTTATTTTGCCCTAACAAATACCACACAGGACGTAGGTTGTGTTGCCTGGGCAAATCAGAGCCAGTTTCCACTTTCTAAACCAAAACGGATTGAACTGAACCTTTGTCGATTAACCTACTTCAGCAAAACTTCCATTCTGCCCATGCCACGTGGTCCACACACTGATGGAGAGGGCACAAAACAAAATGGCAAGGAGGGGGATTTTCTTTTTTTTTAAATTAACATTTATGTCCCAATGTCTACTATATAAGTGCATTTGGCTACTAATGTGGTAAAATGCTACCATCCTGGTGTAGCCAAAACTAAATTTCAGCTGCAACCAGCCTACTCTCCACCACTGTTAGAATCATCTTTGGATTAAAATGGGTGGACTCCTGCCCAGGCAGACATATGGGATACTAAGAGCAGCACATAACAAAAACTGTTGCAGTAACACAGGGGCTTCAGAATGCTATGATATGATATTGTATTTGTATCGCGCTCGTACACAAGTGTTTCAGAGCGTGACAAGGCAAGGGAGGGGAACAGGGGATCGCACAACAACTATCTTACTAGGCCCAGTGACATTGAGAACACGCAAATGCATGGGACAGGGCAAGGGAAAAAGTGCATGGAAGGGGGAGAGTGGAAAGTGCGGAGCAGAGGGGAACAGATAAATAATAATAAATACAAATAAATAGAAAATAGGGCAACAAACAGTGGTAGTGCAGCCAGCAAGTGGCAAGTGCTGTGTTTACGGCAGCAGCAGACTGGGTAAGTCTGAATAAGTGCAGAAAAAGAAGGAAATGGGTGTGTGGGTGACTGTATGGGTACAGATACATTCCCCAGTGCAAGGGGTGGCTAGGAGGCAGTGCAGGCGGATGGCAGGTTGAGCAGGTACCTGGGACCAGGGGACAGAGGGTGGCCAGGTGCTAAGTGCCAAGAGAGATCAGATCAGCAGGGGAAAGGGGAAGCAAAGGCAGAAGCAAAGAGGAAGGTCTTGAGGTGCTTCCTGAACCAGAGATGGTTCTCCTCAAGTTTTAGAGTGGCAGGGAAGCTATTCCAGAGGGAGGCCCCAGCGGAAGACAGAGCTCTACCCCCAGCTCGTTTCTTTGAAAAACGACTGACCATGAGGGAGTTAGAGGCGGAGGAACGAAGAGCTCGAGAGGGGAGGTATTTGCGGATGGTGGATAGCTGAAGGTATTTTGGTCCCGGGCCCCAGAAAGCCTTGTGGACAATGCCCAGGATTCTTAGAGGGCCATCCTCTTTATTTGAATCTGCTCCGGCAGGGAGCAGGCATTTTTTTCTTCATCTGGTCCTGCTGGAATACATCTGCACTAGTGCCACACTTCCTTTCACCGCCGGGCCAGGGATCATAGTGGGGGTAGATGGGGCTCCGGCAGTTCTCCTCTCTGCTCCAGCTGGAGCACTGTAGACACGCTCCCGACCGGAGCGCTTCTTCTCATGTCACCGCCGGGCCCAGGATAATAGTGAGGGGTCTGGCAGCGGCACCACTCGGGACGGTGTTGCTGCTTGCAATTGCAGGCACTCACCTCCTTCTCCTTCTTTCGCTCCTGAGCGCAGCAGCGGGCCCTTACACCATGCGGCAGAAAGCTGCTCAGCATCTTCTCCCTCCTTGGGGGGAGAGGGCCAGATCCTCCTCCCCTTCTCACTGAAACCTGCTGCAGACCCCTCGCAGGGCCCAGCCAGGACAGCTGAGACAGCCACAGCAGTCGGGCAGGCTCCTCCTTCTTTTTTCGTTGTAAGCACGCCACTCCACCGCAGGGGGGACGGGCGGCCCTCACTCCTCGTCTCCAATGTTATGTCCTGGGTTGGGGGCACCCAGACCAGGACGACCAAGGCTGGGGGTACCCAGCCGACATGCTGGGGGCAACCAGCGGACCATAGGCTGCGGTCACGCAGCGGGACTTCAGGCAGGGATCACCCTGCAGATGTCGGGAGCAACCGACATGACTTCCAGGCTAGGGACACCCAGCAGACAGCTCAGGACTGGGGGCACGCAGTTAGCCCGTGAGCATGCGGGCTCCTCCTAGGCCTGGGGGCACCCAGGCCTGCAACAGCAGACGGCGCCGGCGTTGCCCAGCAGGGGCACCGGCTTCCTGATGTAGAGTTGCCCAGCAGGGGCTCTACAGTCATGGTAGGCAGCCACACGGGAAAATGTTGCCCGGCCGGGGCACTGTCATTGTGGAGGGCCTGGCAGGGCAGGCCCTCAAACAGCTACGCAGCACCAACATGGTGCTGCGCAATAAACACACAGTACATCAGGGTTCCATACTTCCAGACTGAATGCGCAGGAGACCGCCCATTCCTTTATTGTTGCATATAGTCACGTGGCTACTGCCACAAGCTCCTGGGAGAAACCATGCTCCCAGGAGGGGTGACCCATTACAATCACCATTGTATCTGCCTTTCCACTATTCTGAGTCCATAGGTTGCCTCTCCCTCATCTTTGACAGCTTTAAAACCTTTACAGTTAGTAAAAGAAAGGAGAGGCACCTACCCTCCATGTACTAAAACACAGGGCCCATTTTCTGTTAAACAATGGTTGCACAGCAACCTACCCCTTGGAGATCTTTCATTACATAGGCGATTAGATAACCCTGCAAATGAGTGAATGAAGCACTACGTTCCTCTAAAGGAATGGGAGAACTACAGTTGCCAAAAGAGCAGGACCTCCCATTCAGGTGTTGTGGCGCTATTGAATGCTGCGTTTGGCAAGGTGCAGCAGGTTTTGTGGGTTTATAAATGGCAAATGCGGCTGTACCCTGGTCGCACATCTGTGTGTATGAATATGATTGCGAGTTACTCATACGATCCTTGCTGTGGATTGTTAGCAAGCTTCTATTCAGCTAACGGCTCAGCACTTCAGGACAGCAGAAAGAAGCTTGCACTGCAAGCGATGTAAAGCGCCCATATTATTACCCCCAGAACGAAAATAGAGAAACAAATGTATTACCCATTACAAGAAGGCTGACTGGCAACACGGAGGCAGTTGCTGTACCCCTAATTAATTTGAAAAAAGTGAAAGGGTTCCATGTGGCTTTAAAAACGAAACTTCATTTGATTGGCTGTCACGCATTTAAATGAGCTCAACGAATGCCGGGTTTTCTTGTGTTGGGGGAGGAGGGGGTTGTTTTTAACTTGCTACGCTTGTAGGGAGCTGTTTGTTTTTTGTTCAAAATTGAAGCAGCCCACGTTATAATTTAATTTAGTTGAAGTTCTCGTTTGTGGTTTGATCGCTCCATTCTTGAGTGATGGGGGTGGGGCTAGACCATTGATGTTTGTGTGTTTGATTCTTTTCATTTTGTAATGCACGTTTTGTATACAAGGGTGTTTGAAAGCGTGTACGTTGTGACCACTGGCAAACCACATGTACGCTTCTTGCATTCGTTTGCTGTCAGGGTTGGATTTTCTGACCGTGCGGATCTTGCTTTTAAAGACCTAAACCGTTAGGCTCCAGTGAACGCCATAACGGCTGCTTTACATTCCGTGGGGGAACGTTTGAGCAATTGAGCTATCCCCGGAATGCACGGACCGTTGCCGCCTTTCGTAGACGCATAGATGCATCAATACGATTTGTACCTCTTTTGATTACAGTAAAACAAGATTGGCGTTACAAACACACAGACCTGCTTACTTTTTAACATCAAAACTTTTTAACATCAAAAACCCTAACAGTTCAGCGGTGCGGATACGCCTCACATACGTGTTAACAAGTTACTATCGGCATCTTTTTCCATCTATCTAAACCTAAATATGTCTGTTTTGTTAATAATAAACAACTTCACAAAATGTGCGATTTGCCCATGATCACACACTAGTAAGTGGTGAAGCTGGATTTGAGACCATCCTGCAACGTAAGCACCTGAGCATATATTATTTAAAGAGCAGGACCTCCCATCCAGGCGTTGTGGCACTGTTGAATGCTGTTTGGCCAGGCGCAGCAGGTTTTGTGTGTTTAGAAATAGCAAATGCGGCTGTTACTTATACGAGCCTAGCGAAAATGGAAAAGCAAATGTATGACCGGGTTACAAGAACGCTAACTGGCAACACTGCCAGTGGCCTAACTAGTACCCTAAATTAATTTGATAAAGGTAAACATGTCTTTTTAAAACGAAACTTCATTTGATTGGCTGTGACCCATTTAAATGAGCTCAACGAATGCCGGGTTTTCTTGTGTTGGGGGAGGAGGGGGTTGTTTTTAACTTGCTACGCTTGTAGGGAGCTGTTTGTTTTTTGTTAAAAATTGAAGCAGCCCACGTTATAATTTAATTTAGTTGAAGTTCTCGTTTGTAGTTGGATCGCTCCACGCATGAGTGATGGGGGTGGGGCTAGACCATTGATAGTTGTGTTACTCTGATTCTTTTCATGTTGTAATGCAAGTTGTGTACTTGGTGTTTCAAAGCATGTAGATTATGACCAATGGAAAGCCTCATGTACGCCTCGTGCCTGCTCAGTAAGTAACAGGGTTGGATTTTCTGACAGTGCGGATCTAGCCTTTCTTGATTTTAAAGACATAAATACATTGGGTAGCAAGCTTCTATGCAGCTAACGGATTATGCTGAGTAGAGCACTTCGGGACAAGGAAGAATGTATTCCAAAGGAAAGGGTGGCGCAGGGATTTTCAGGAGATGGCAGGCAGCAGGGAGTTTAAACGCTATTTGCCCACTGAGGAGGCTAAACCCTTCTTTGTCAGCAAGTGACTGAGGTGAAGGATTTGGGGTTATAAAGCAATGAGGTTATAACACGTCTGTATATCCTATGGGAAGGGAAAAAGAAGCGTGTGCACCTATTATTCCCCACCCCCCCCATGAAAATGAAGGATACAATGTATTGCCAGTTTACGAGAAGGCTGACTGGCAGTTGCTGTTCCCCCAAATTAATTTGAAAGGGTCGAAAGGCACTGATGCCGCCCTGGTCGGATGCAGTCTCTGCATCCAAGCTTTGTGGCCTTCAGGCGAGATTAAGTGGGTACGTTTGTAGAAGAGCAATACCCATCATTGCAAGAGGGTGGGAGAACCACGAACATTTTCTTGCTTCTCCCCCCACTCCATATGCATACCGCACAATTTCATACAGCCTTATTTGTGCCCCCAAACATCCCACCTATGCACCAATCTAGTTTTTTGGTAACGTTAGTGGCAGATGGCATTTTGACATGTAACAAATAAAACTGCAGGAACATTGCAGATGCAGAAAAGTAATCTATTGGCGATCTGTCCAGGTGCTCTTGGCCAAAATACATGCAACCCTCCTAATTTGCACATGGATTGCACCAACAGAAATGACTTCACAGAAAAGGACATTGCAAGGAGCATCATCATTCTTTGAATAAGTTTCTATTAGTAAGCCAAGTGGCAAATAACTTTGGTGCAAAATACATGAAATTGCACTATTATCTGTGGAGCAACTCTTGGCACTTTAAACACTATGCAGTTGTATAAAGCTTGTAACAAATGCTCAATAACAGAAGAAAATAGTCAAAAAAATAATAAAATGATATATTAACATGAGCTATGAAGTGATTCACTTGGAAAGCTGCAGATAACATCTTGGAGTAAATTATTTGCCCAGTATCCCACAATTTGGTTAAATGGTGAAACCGGTATGTGGACAATTTAAGTAACTGAACACACTTTCACCGATTTAGTTGATGATATTTATTTAGGTTTTGCTTTGCATTTCATGTGCTTAAATAATGCTTCATTGCAATGCCTTGGAAGAAAACCATTAACATAACCTTAGACTTTTGTAGTAAACTAATTATAAAAACATTGTCATAGAAATATGTTGAATGAGTATGGCTTTACATTTTATTCTCCCTATCCTGCATGCAAAGTCACAATAGCATGACCCAGATTAATGCGAGTCTAACCAATCCGCCTTGGGTTTTAAAGCCATAGTCATTATTTTATAAAGCATGCAACATTATGCACCCTTGTCACTTCAGATCACTCCCTATTGTGGTTTATTACGCGGTCACACCTAACTCTGGGAGTTTCTTTCCCCGCAATGAATGTACCACAGAATAAAGCACTTTTAGTTTTTATTAAGGTTCAATATGGTAAGGCCTCCAAGCCATCTCTCACCCAACCCTCCAACAATTACCCATTGCCACAAGGGAATTAAAACCAGGCCGGTGTACTCAAATTTCACAAAGAGATTTAACATCAGCCACGAATGCTGTGGCAACACAAGAACAAAAATGACTTCCGTACAAACGCCAACACAGATAATACTAATATATGCAGTCACAATTATTTTGTTTTAAATCGTCCACCAATACAGGAAAAGAACAATTTAACAGACGGTGATTTCTGATTTGTGTCAGAATATTTTTCTCCCAGCAACCCCCTCCTCAAAACATCAAATGGACGTGGCGCCTCTGAACTGAAGGCCAGTGGCAGAGAGTGGCAACACAATGGGAAAATCTGTTTTGGGATTAGAATCACAGATGCAATATGAGAATGAAAAGCACGTGGGAGAATTTGCTTTGCTGTATATAAAAAGAACAGGCAGGGCTTTGGCATTTTGGTCTGAGTTCGGTGGCTACGAAGGGGCAATTTTGTTTGTAGCTTGCATATGCAAATATACTACCAGGCTTCACACTTCTGATTTACAATGTAGGGGATTAATGGGGAATTCTGTTTTACACCCTACACACTCGCGTGGAAACAGGGTTTTGGGGTTAATTCTTTTGGCAAATCTTTGTCTATACCGGCTCAAAACACACCGAGTTTGTTGGTTTTGAATGCCAACAAACCACCACCCGTGATTTCTATAGGGGAATTAATTGATTTACTTTAAATATGCTAGGGATCTACACAGACAAACAGGATATTCGTCTATGGGGAAATAACTAGAACAGTGCTTTAAAAATGATTGGGCCTACACAATCTATGGCTTTGGGGTAGTTTTACTTAAAGGTGAGGCCTTGAAATGGGCATCAGGGAACATCAGGGCACCACTGGACAGCAAGGGGGTTTAAGAATCTCTTGAATCCTCCAAGGGGGTCCCAATCAGCTTCTATGTCTCCTGGTTCCTGTCGCCAATGCAAGATTTAGGCCTCTTCGCTCGGATGTTTCTCGCAAAATGTCAGCATGAGGGTGCCTCTTGGAATTTGTGGAGGAAGTCAAGTTCTAATGGCAAATTACATCACAAACTTGTCATGATTCTTGCAAAAGGGACTGGGTGATTTTTCACTACCCACCTGTGTGCGCTAATAGGACAAGGGGATGGGGGAGTGAGTTTTATGCATTCATGTAAATATTTGAAAATGTTGGGGTACTTGCCATGTTGAGAGATTGTGTTTAAAGCAGGCCAAGCCCACCTGTCAAAGTGGGGATGATGAAGCTTTCTCCTCCCACAACTGTTGGGGTATCGGGTGGGGTGTTGCGGGTTCGGTGGGGTGGAGGATTACCTGAAGCAGGGTACAGGTTACATATTTCCAAAACCACCTTGCAGAGGGCAGTTATGGTGATGTGTTGTGTGCTGTCCGTTGTAACTTTGGTTTCAGCATAAGTGCATTTCTTTCAGTGGTGGTAGGCGGGACAGGACTTTACATCAAGGGTGTGATGCTTGCATGGAAGGGAAGCAGCACTTCTCACCAGCTGTTTCATAGTTTGCAGCACTTTAGGCACTGGGGCCCCATCCAGTCCCTAGCCAGTGTTTCAGCACAGGTGCAGAAAACCCATCCCATCTCGCAAAACCACAGCTATCTGGACAATTTTCAAGACGATAACTATGGAAAACCTCACTGCCATTCTTGCATCCCTCAAGGCCCCATTGTATGTATCGGACTCCATACTCAAGACCCTTTCCAACTGAAGCACATCTCCATTACCTGACAATAATTAACGGCTCCCAGCAGGACAACACTATAAGTCCCTCAGGCAAGCGGCCACTCAACAAAAGTTGTGTGTGGGAGACAAACACCTGCATCATGCTTTACATGGAAAGAGTTAATTTACAGGTGCTCCATGTACCTGACATAAGTGACCAGATACTGCTCTGCACTAGTGTCCTGGCTGTGCCCGTGAAGACATTATTTACTTCCTCATCCAGTTTCCTGCTGTGAGCAGGAGTTCAGTGTCGGAATCCCAGTACGAAGTTTCGGTAGCTGGCACCTTTGCTCTGTAGTCCGTGCACAGTGAGTGTTAACAGCAGCCCGTTTCTCCTCTCTCACGACTGCAAACATATTGTTATTCACAGCAGCTAATCGATATGAGTCTGCAAGCATTATGCTGCACAGAGCCGGAACCAGACCCGTGCCTCGCTTAAATCTCCAACTCATAATTTTCCTCCCTCCCACCCCCGCACGTCTTTCCCCGACAATTTCAGTTTCAGAGTACATACCTACCTGTTGACTGTTAGCTTAATCCCACAGGCAAAGCTGTCATTTGTCGCAGGTCCCACTTCCCTCCCCACTTGCCCCACCCCCATTTTCCTGTAGGTAATAATCTCTGATGGGTATGAAAAAATGACCTGTGCTGTCATCTTTTCCTACCCTATCGAATGTTCCTCCCACTGCTTTTTTCTATTTTCTCCAGCATTGGATCTTTCATAGATGTTCATACTGTGAACACTCCCTGTCAGGCTGGGAACCCCCGGTTACCTAAAGGAGAAATTGACACCTTGAGTGTCCTACCCATATTGTTGTGAATGCTTTTGCTCCCTACCAATGGGAAGTCAAGTGCATAGCTCTGCCCCAGAAGCTTCCCCTCATATTTCAACCACCTTCTTTGCTGATAGGAATCCTTGTGTTCTAGTCTCCAAAGAGAAATTATTTCAGCAACAATTGTCTTGAAATTACCTAAGTACCAACTGAGTATCACATGAACGCAATGATCACATTGCGCTCCTTTTTCCAAAATGCTACTATTCCGGTCGAAACAGCATTACATTATTTAGATGCCAAGATAGCCCTAAAGTATTACCCAACCTCACAAAAGCCTTCAGGGCTACAAGACAACTGTTCATTGCATTTGGGTGTAGCTCAGGCAGTGGTGAGAGACTGAACCTGCAGAGATTCAAAAACCTCTCATTGTTTCATATTATTAGCACTCGTATCCCCTAAGGAATGCACCCTGCAAGGCCACGAGGGGGCAGAGAGCTCCCTGTGAAAAGTTATCCCATGAGATAGAGGACACGAGCCTCTGACCTTCACCAGTCCAAACCCTAAGTTATAGTCCCCAGATCCCAGCATTCCAGTGTACCCGTCAACCCCAGACCACCGTCCATAAAACTGTTAGTGTGCTGATCTATCTGGAGGATCACAGCAGAAAGGAGAGCTCACCCCACCTGGGGTCCCTGCGATATATGCTGTGAGGAAAATAACAAATTTAAGCTTGGTGTGGGAAGAACTGCAATGGCACAGACGCATCTGGGCTCGAACAGGGGCTTAGTTATTGTGACCTCAAAAGTAGCCTGTCTTCAGGCTACAGATAGGAGATCTACTGCATTGTTACAGTAATTGCCAATTATGTGCTTTGCGCTTGATGAGGTATGAAGAAGAATCCCTCGTGGAATAAGAGGAGCAGACTAAGCTGGGACCAATGGCTGCCTATGTATCGGGTCGCACCAACCAGCTATGAGGATTTCTAACCTATGAGATTTTTCTACCCCGTCACATTTTCCTACCTCTGCATAGGCTGTCGAATGTACCTACCCATTGAAATGTACCCACACTTTTCTTCTACACGGTCAAAATGTGCTATTGGTAGGACACTGGGCTTCGACCTATTTAAGAGGAAGGAAAACTTGTAGGGTTATGTTTTCACTGTGGAGGGCGTGGCAAGTTGGCAGCCAGCTTCATGGTCAAGCTTGCTATGCGCGATGGTTGCACGGTCTTGCCCCAAAGAAATCCACAGGTGACACTGTTTATTAAACTAAACTTCCTTCTTTCCTTACGTCACTACCCCTTCTTGGCCAACATTCAGCTATTTTACAGAATAAGGAGAACTGGTCAGGCAAACCAACATCACAAAGCTAAAGCTTTGATTTCGTATCGTGGCATTTATTAAAGGGACTGGAATGGACACTTGCTTTTAAATGCATTTAATTTGCGTCATAACTTTGTAAATAGGAAGTGGAGCTGAACTATTGGACACCATTCACATCAGTTAGCTCTTAAACATGTTAATCCAACTGTTTTGTGCATGTGCTGCTGTGGAGGGTTGTAATGGAGAGTTGGTTCACTACACAGGACATCCATTGTGCTTGAGGAAATGGCATCTGATTTATTTTTAAAATCAGGATTTCATCACCCTTGGGTCACTGTTGTGCGGCAGGGAAATTGTGCCATTTAAGCGCAAGCTTATGGAACCCCACAGCCCCAGCAATGTTACAGTGAATGTACTTGTTGCTCGCCGTGCTGCTATTAATGCTGTTCCCGCAATGGTTTTAGAATCTCATCTGTGATGTACAAACCTGCATTTAAAAGCAATCCCTGTAGATGGCACAGTCAATGGCTTGTTCGACAAATGTGAAACAGTATTTATTCTGTTGAGTTGTATATTTAAATTAATCATGCAAAACAACTCCATGAATCTTGTGTAGGATGATGACAAACGAAATGCTCGAACGTGTTCCCTTGGAGCGTGTCTTTAACCTAATAGTTACTGATGTTGTGTGTAATTATGTTCAGCTAATTCTGGTGTTGAAGCCCCTTTGCATTTTGGTGAATGTAGTCATACTATGGAGGTTTACACAAATATTGAACACCAGAAACATGGATGGCAATTCACCAAAATGCCTGGGGTAGGTGTCACACCTATGACCTCACAGGAAGTGATTTCATATGACATTTGACTTCAATGACATAATATAAAATATCACATGGTATTTAATCCTAGCAACATCACCTGAAGCGACTGATGGGTGGCAAAATCATACTAAGTTTACATTTCATAAAATACCAAACTGATACTAAATGAGACCTTTTTTTTAGATACTAACAGTTGTATGCTGTCTTGATATATATGCCATGGAGGTCAATTTATGATGGGACAAGACAAAATAGAAGCAACATTGGGCAGGGTTACTGCCATTCATATGCCACTGTAGTCTCCTTTGGCCACTTATTTTAGTTTTAATCTTGCTTGGGGTACACTGAGTGTAATTCCCAGCCATGTCGTTTTTAACATGGACACCTAGTGTAGTGCATTTGATATATTAAGGCAATGAGTAGGATTCAGAATTAAATGCGGAAAATAACATTGGGTTTGGACTTCCAGGCTTAACAAAAGACCTGATCCTGTTAGGGAAAATCAGCGAGTGAATCCTGTAGACCATGTTTCCAGAATGCATTTCAGACTTTATCAGAAGTGTTCCAAGTGCCTCGATTACAGGAAATATAACTAAAATAGCAGTTATTTCTTCAACACTTCCTGCAAGGCTTGTAGCCACAGTATGATAAGACCGGGCTCATCAAACTGGGTGAAAGGTTTTACAAACTCTGCATTGGCCTTGCTTTTATCATAAACGCAATTGTTGCATCTCTGAGCACTGATAATGGGCCAATGACGTACCAGATTTTTGCTTCTGTTAGTATGCTAATGGGGGGAGTTGATAGCTTATGCGCTGCTAGTATAGAAGGGCTGACTTTGGAAGGCAGTGTAGGAGATTGGCTGTTTGGACGTGGCTGGCATACGAAGACAGAAGACAGATGGAAGGCTGGGAGGACATTCCATAAAGAAGCACTGGGGCTTTTATCCTCTGGAGAAGGGAGAGGTCGAAGTGCCTCCTTTTTTCCCTGCTTGAGTTTCAAGCAACTAAATTAGATTTTTGGCTTTTTGTAAGGCATTTGATTCCCTAAAGGACTATGGCTATTTGCGTCTGAGATTAACTACTATTTTCAATAGTGCCACACGGGGATTAAACCCTACCCATATTAATAAGCTCACCACAAATTCATAGTTGATTAGCTGACACCATGGGCCCTTCCAATTGGCACTGCATCCCTTTTTGCTGTTTTGCCAAAAGAGACCACGGTGATTCTGATGGGCAGTATGTAAGGGTTTTTCCAGTTGGCAGGGATACTTTTGGAATTTTTAATTGGATTGTGCAGACATCCCTCATCTCTTTAACTTCTACAGCTAGTAAGTATTGGAGGTTTTACCCATCATTAATTTCACATTGAGAAAGGTATTGAAAGGGCAAGTGCGTCTATGAAAATGGCTTAGCAAGATTTGATGAGGTTGCACACCAAGACCCGGCTGAGGCAGGCAGTTACTTTAAGGCAGCTTAATGTCTCTGAGAAGGTTGATTTGTCTTGGTGGCAGTGACAACTATAGCTGCCAACTCAAAACCTTTGTGCATATTAAGTGTCATGTTTATTCATGATATTAGCAATGGTCATATATTTATCATAATTAACAGATGCATTCTATACAGGAGAGTCTAAGAACACATTACTGAGAAATTTGGCAGAAGCCTTTAGAATATGAGCATGATGTGTAGAGCATCTATTTAAAAGTACTTTGTATCCATATGTTAAATATGGGCCATGTCATTAAAACACACTAAGGGTTATGGGAAGGTATGTGCAGTGGTCTATCAAAATATGTGACATTAGTAAACTGTCCTGTGCTGTTGCGATTAGCTACCACTGCAGGGGGTAGTTGCCTACTCTCTTTACTGATACACAAGGACAGGTATGTGCTTCTCCCTACCTTTACTCCTACCACAGCACCTGCAAGCGGGGGGAGGGGGTTCTTGGACACTCCCCCGGGGGTAGAGTGAAGAAGGCTCGGAAGGTAGGGGGGGGGGCTAAATCACTTAATTCTAATACTGATCTAGCTGCACATGTCGGGTCTAGTATTTGATTTCAGTGGTGCAACAACGATTTGGCAGATTGGGCTCTAGCCCCTGCCCATCCCCCTGAAATTTTGGACTACGTTAACTTGACCTGGCTGACCTACAGAGCAGTGGCAGGACAGGACACAGATGATACAGTGACAGCAGCATACATATTTAGGCAGATGGAATCATGATGGGGGTAGGAGTTAATACTTGCATGTCTGGGGAATGATTGGAAGGGTGGGGGACAGGAAACTGCTTTTTCTCACACCAGTTCTTAAGTGCGTGGTTTCAAATGAGAAGGCGAGAATTAACTGTTATATTGAAGTTGCACTAGATAGTCTCATTAGAATATCTAACAAAGTTAGATGCCCCCTTACAAGTAAGTTTGTCCCTGCCCCACACAGTTTCTGATGTTGATGCTTCTCCCAACATTCAAATGTGTAGCACCCCTCGCCCCAATATATTTTAGCCAGGTGCACCCCTGAACCTCTGCCATCACATGAAGTACAGACTGAAATGCCCAGTAATGCCATTCAATGCCTTTTAACAGTGTATGAGGTACCACATGTGAAGCCTCAGGTGAATGAGTGAATCATGTGCCCAGCACAGCCCCAATAAGCCATAAACACCACCTAGTTCCTTACAGGCATGACATATTTGAGGGTGCACACCACCCTTGTTAAGTATCACAGAAAATGACATTGAATGTCTCATGCAAATGGTTCATCACTACAAGTAATGTGCAGCCTCATGCCCATTACTTGTAGTGTCATTTGCTAAATGCATCCTCAAACGTCAATTTGAGGATGCATTTGGTTCCACATATTCAAGGCATCTTTGTCATCATGGGTCTGCAGTCTGTGGCTAATCTGATGTTTTGGCCTATAGCCCCCATGATCACTTGCAATTGACTATGATATAATGTAGTCTGAAACATTGCGAGAGGCAAAGATAGCAGGCCACTGCAATAGGTTATGTGCAGACTCATATGTCCATTTGCTGCCACCATGTGCCACAAATGTCTAAATACATACATATTCCCAATCTTTAATCCAGGCTCACCACTTTTCCTGTCTATACTAATCTTTCTAACTGTCCTGAAAACATTTTGTAATTTCTGTCTTGCCTAGGTGCTCGGAGTGGAGAAGTTGTGGGTCCAGGGAAGGTGGGGCACTGCTGATAACAATAACAATGTTTCCTATATACCAACCCAGTTTCATTCATCTTTAGACATGCCAGTATAAAATGAGATTCACACATCTCAAGGAGACACTAATTTAAGCCTGACATTATTCTGAGCCTATGCTTGGATGTGTTGATGCCAACGCTAAGCATTTCAAATGATCTATTACTTCACCAAAACACTTTACACAAATTACTGTTATCCCGGCAAATCAAATAAATGCTCATTTGCTGACCTCAAAAGGATGAAAGGTTGAATTGACCTTGCTGGCATTGAAACCTGTGACATGTACACCACACAGATCACAACAGAAAACACATAAACCCCTGAAATATATTATCAGTTGGTTATCCTTAAATATGCTAAGAACAGTATTTTGTAATGCATTGGCTCTGGAGTTATATTTCTTAACATCAAACTGGCTATTTCAGTTCTAAGAAGCAGCATGAATGTCATGGTCCACTAGCTAACCTAATAATAATAGTTTTGAAAAGGACTGGACTGGAGTGGACGGGAGAGGGTGGTGGGTAGATATCCTAATCTTTTGAACTTCAAAAGATATTAAAAAGCATACTGTCGTAATTGTTTAACATAGCAACTGAAAAGCTCAACTGACATGTGCCTGTCTTCACTTTCCAAGATGAATCAGCCCTTTATCCTTCAGAGGTTGAGAAATTAAGTACCTTTACATTTCGTAGTAATGAAATCTATTTTTCTAGCACTTAGCGGACATGAACCACTACATGGTATGCCAATTATTTTACCTGCATACAGGGAAATCTAGACCACAAGAAAATCAAAACGTGCTCGTTTTTGCACAACTGACATCCTTGGAAGCATGAAACAAGAGTCACCAGGGATTGCAGTATTCTGCCTCTGGAGACCCCCAAATGACGTCTATGATCAGAATACGCTCCCATTCCACCCGGGATTGCTCTTCTACCCCACAGTGCACTGCCTCTGCAAAATTCAATATTTTATGCCCCTCTCTCTGACCTTACACAGGCGGGGTTTTCATTTTACTAATTATGCAGATGACACCCAGCTTGTCTTTGAGTTGAGCGACAGGTATATTGAGGATGCAGAACATTATAGGTTATTCGGCAATCCAATATTGGAGGTCTAAAAATCGATTTGCTTGAACTCCACTACAACGGAACTCGTGCTCTTTGGATCTACCCAGGCCAGATCTAAATTGGTTGGCCAGTATGAGAGTTTCTCTATTGATCAGCAGATTATCAAAATGGAAGTTCGAGTAAAAACATTAGATGTCAAGTTTGACTCCTATCCGAGCTCCAATGTGCACATTGATCAGGTCTGCAATAAGGCACTATCTTCCCAGGTTACTCAAGAGTGAAACCATATGTAACAGAGGTCAATTGCAAGATCCTCGGGCATTCGTTAATCATGATCGGATATTTTACTGCTCTGATGATTGGAGATAGTGGAAACTACATGAGGCATCTCCAAGTACTCCAAAACGATGCCTTGTGTATAGTCATGGGGATGCCTAGACACAGTCCATCACTATACATAGGAAGAGTCTACACTGGCTCCCAGTGGAAGCACATGTTTGTTTTAAAGCTTTGACCATCGTCCATAGATGACTGTGTGGCAAGCCTCCAGATTATTGAGCGATTGTGTTATTTAGCATCATTTTAGAGTCAATAAAGCTAGTGGTTCAGTGCGCCTATTTGCCCCAATAAGTAGAACTACTACAGGCATGGGCAGATCATTTACTGTCCGTGCTGCCACTTTGTCAAACCAGTTGCCGAAAGAGCTACGTTCCGAATCAGACCTTCTGATTTAGGAAGAGGCTTAAGACCTTATTTTTCTGTAGTATCCTAGGTGGTAACGTATCCCACTCTTATGGTTTTTCAGCGCCTTACAAATACAAATCAAAATCATTGCAATTTAAGTACTGTATTATAGACTTTTATTTCGAATTGATAATATAATGTGTACAACAATATTTTACGCAGGAATTCATTTTCTCTAATTTTCTAGGGCCAATTGCTCTCAAATAAAGGGAATGTTAGGCAGTGTTAATAAGCGGTTCCCGGTTATATTAAATAAGGTTAGGTTACAAAGTGTGGCTTGAATCGAATTCAAAGCGGTACAGGGGAAGAGACGTTACATTGCATACTCTGGGCACTCATTATCTCATACATTCAAACAAACATCTCGAACGGCATTCCATGGAGATAGGAAAGACACATTACAACAAAGCATTAGTTGTGGCACAATGAAATCAAGGGCCACATTATGTGCTATAGTCCCACATTGCTACTCTGGCACAAGGTGATCCAAGGGTTTTGTCAAGTGACCGAAGACACCAAGATGGAATGTATTGGGGCGATTGCAACAGAGACAAAGGCAGAAAAACATGCTATAACTGCATAAATACATAGTCCGAAATGGATGCCCATTCTACTCTGTGCTCTTTGGAGGTTTTTGTCTGCATTGTGAATTTGAGGTGTTTAAAAACAGACTAAATCATTGACTCACCCCCCTGAAGTGTGCCTGCAATAAACCTTTAATGAGTCTAGCAATTTTTGTATAGAATTCCAGAAGGACAAATTTGTTATTACGATACCACAAAGAGCCCAGGAGTTTACATTGTTTAAAAAATGATTTTTCTTTTAGGGGTAGCAAGGGAGTCCTGGGGGCGGGGGGGGGGGGGGGTTGCATGCGCAAACCCCCACACCCCACAATTACGTCCCTGGGCATTCAGGCATGTAGTTTTGATTTTGGAATACTAGTTCAATGATCAGGAAAATGTGCATAAGAGCAGCTTGTTGGCCAGAACCCTCTGAAAATGTACATGCAACGTGAGAAATCTAGTAGATTTTGATCTACTGGCTTCTGTGCATTTGCTCTCGAACATCACAAGCTCACCTGCGTGTACTTTGTTGCCCCTACACCACAAGACTTGTGAGAAAGCCCTATGGGGCAGGGACAAGAGTAACTGGAGCAAAGCCACTCAAGCCAGTTGGTTGTATCCGTTTGGCTACGTTGGCCACTTCCAGTGACTTATGTCTGCCATCTGAAGTTCAGCAGACAACCCTAACTTCTAGAGTTTTTGTAACATTGATTTCGACTATGTACACCCACACGTTTTTTTAAAGAGTATATTTTGTTATTACGGCTAATCGAATCAAGTGTTTAAAAGAAGGCTGCCTAAGTTTCTAAGTTTTTGTCTTAAAATGTCATTGCTCGTGCTTCTTGTGCAATTTCCTTGCTGATCTCTGATCTGGGACATTACACAACTTTATTCAGAAACACAGTTTCCAATGTTTGAATAGACATATTTAATTCTTTCTCTTTTTAACAGACCACACATGAATTAACACTGGGATCTAGTTGCCACTTTTTTACTGCTGAAAATGGATCATTTCATTTTTGATACCCATTATTACAATAGGTTTTCTTTCTTTATCCATTGTATGCACTGGACCTTTTGTTATTCTTTAGACTCACATCCCTGCCCCATGTTTCCATTGTTGTGGATTACCGAGGGGTGGGGAGGGAGCAATAAGAGATGATGGAAAAGTAAATCAACTCACCAAGTAGGGTCAATGGGGGGAAAAAAACAAAAATTAAATGTGACTCCAACAAAAACAATATGGAGGGTACATGATTATGTAAAAGTTATAATAGGGTAAATAGAGGAAATCAAGTAGTCGAAACGGCACTCAAGAATGCCAACCCTAAATTAATTCCAACAACCCACAGACCGGGGCTGCAGAGGTGGGGTTATCGCCATGACCGAGGGAGACAATCCTCAAGACCAACCATGAGAAACTACCAAGACTATCTGTACGCCTGTAGAGAGCCCCAACAGGGTATTAGACACACCTACAAACCCATCCATCCCTACACAGGGGAGAATTTACTAACTTAGTGACAGTCCTCACAGAAACCTGCCCCTGTCTGGGGCACACGAATACCTCTGTAGTACTTGCTGGGATTACTAGAAGGTGCAATAATGGACTTATCAGAGATGAAGATCAAGTTTAATAACATCCTTGACTGTTTCAAATGTTTAGGCAATCTGTCTTGGGTTCTTTAACCATAATGGATGATTTAATTGGAACCATTAATAAAAAGATCCCTGATGACTGGATTAGCCCACGGCAGCCAACCAGTTGCCTGCAATCCCTCTATTGAATTTCGACCCTTATCCAACCTACTCTCAGATCTGTGACCACTCAACTAAAAAAGGGTTCTAACTCGGGTAATGGCCTTGGCCAGACCCCACCTGGTAAGGCTGAAATCTGGAAAGAGGCAAGGTCAGACGTGTCTTCTCCATGGTTCTATGAAATATCACATGAAATGATCCCCTAACCACCACCCCTTCCTTCCCCCCCACCTCACTTCCCTCCCACATTGGTAAGTTTTTTTGTCAATCGGTGGGGTTTCACCCCAAAGCCCCTCCCCACCTCTCCTCTGCCCCCTTGCCCACCAAAAGCCTTTCTCACCACAGCACGCATAAATATGCACAAGTTTACTTAGCAGTTCCCTCCCCAAACATTACTAGCGTGTGCACACACTGCACACTTGTGTGCATCGCAGGGGCTGACCAGTTTCTTTTATTCTAAAAAGACTGCTCAGATCAGTCTCTGAGCAGTCTTTCTAAATCTTTGAAGAAATCCGATTTTTACCAAATCGATTTCTTCACTTCGTACACTTGTCCATACAACTGTAGGAGCATCTGATATTGCAACACACCCTCTAATCGGGGGGGGGGGTCTTTTGATGGGGATAGATCCACTTAAACTTATGAGAGGGAATCAACTGTTTCTTTAATCAATAAGGCTACCCATTGGCTCAAAACAGAAATTATTTTGCCCAAGATACATCCATTTTATTGCCCACACGAACTGCATGGGTAGGTAATGCACCAACACATTCAACTGGGTTCTGGGTCACCATCAGCTTTTCAAATATGGTTATCACTCAACTGTATCAGTCCAGTCTCCTAAAAGGAAAGCTAGGATTTGCCCATTGTCATTTTTATAGTACAGACACTTCTTGTCTAGAAAATCCCCCAGCTTACAGGAAACCCAACAGAACCCTATCAGAGGGTAACGCTACTCGCGTGATTTCAAGTGGATGATGCAAATTAGGCACATAACTGCTTAAGTCCCATAATGACCCCAACGAGGGGATACCCGTTGTGTTGGTATTTTGACAGACAACTGATTCCAAGTGCTAACCGCCTTGGCCTCTTTTAATGGCATGAAAGGCTACAAGGGGAATTGAGTTTTCCATTTGACAACATGGAAACTTGCAGGCCAATTTGACAGATTGATAAATCGTGACGATGTCCATAAACTACAATTGTATGATGAGATTCTCCTGGAGGAAACGAGGGCCTTGAACCCTATTGGGCTTGATGGCTACGCCACATCGCAAATTGTGCAGCAAAAAAAAGATGAGGTCGCACCTACAGTGGCCTTACAACATTAGTGAAAGTTTCTTGGGAAGCTGCATTAATCCCATTACAATATACCTCACAAAATGTCCAATTCAACTCAGTTAGATTAACCAAAGAGGTCCCCCTGCTATATATAGTCAACTTTTACGACATGGTCTGCAATGATGCTGTGGAATCCGCACTTGCCAATTTAAAAAGAACTATGTACCATCGATTGAGTTGGTTGTAAGGCAAACCCCCTAGTTTTATACTGGGTGAAGATTTCAATCTGTAACAGGTTGCCTCAAAGACTCCTGGATGACATTGAGGACTCAATGTTTGATATCCCATTGTTAATTTTAGATCTCCAAACCTGGGCGAATGTACTTAAGCTATACCACTGGCTACATGATGTGAGATTATGATCAATTGATGTTCGCCACAAGAGTGGTATCCCTGACAACTACATGTTTAAAAATCAAGGTAAATTACACTAGATTATCTGTGCATCACCCCTAAGTCTCTGGAGGATAGCTCAGGGGCAGCGCGCTCGCCTTGCAAGCAAGATGATGTGGTACAACAAAGGTTTGATCACCGGGTCAACGCTTAGATACCTCTGGGTATTAAGCGTGTTTTAAATAACGAATTACATTTACAGTTATTTAGAAGTCAATTAATAAATTCAAAGTAGATTTGGCTCTAGTAGCGCACCATTGTGCACTGTCACTGAATTTGGGCTAAAGTCGTGTATTTCCTTTGACCAATAATGTCTTTAACTACAAACTGAATAGAATTAGATGGGATGGTGGCAATGTAAAAAAAGGGGGGATTTATAGGTGAAACAGTAGTTTGCTGGATTCTATTGTAGCTCAAAGCTGCGCTGCCAAAAGGGTCTTGCAACATCAGCATTTAATACCGAGTATCTCCTTCATATTTGTCAGAGATGAAGGAGCATCAGGGAATGCGGGTGGCCAACTGGTTTAATGACGATTGTAAGGGAACTAAAGCAGCGCTGATGAATGCACTAAGTTCACCCCCTAGACAAGCAATGTGTTTGCCGGGAAATCTCCTTCAAAGAAAAGATGCAGAGCAAAGTGCTATTTTAAAAACAAAGATGTAAGCTGCAGTTTGCGCACTGCATTTGAAAGTGTGCAGTATTTTCAAATCCCCTCACATCAAAATACAGTGACAAGGCCCAAAATGAACATTGCAAGTACAAGAAAATATCCTGCAATTCTTATTCAGTGGAGAACTGCTTAATCTAAGAAACAAATAGCAATTTAAAATGACACCAAAAACACATTTGGCCTGGCATTTACTGCTTTTTATGTTCCCTTGCAGAAATCAGGGTTTGTGGTTATGAAACCTACAGATGATGACATGTGGACCTTTGATGGGTGTTTGATAGGCCAGAGCAATGGATAAACTGCTGTGTATTTGGTGAAAATAAAAAAAATAGCGGCATAGAAAAATGTAATTTTAAAAGTGGCAAGCAACCAAACGAGGAACCAACATGAATCCAGCATTGGCTATAGGTTTGAACTCTGGCATCTGGCATTCTGTTCAATTCACCTCCAGCAGCACTGAGATGTTGAGCTTAAGATAATGGAAAAAAAATGGGAGTTCAGCTTGACCAGCGGATCTGTTTTGCCTAATCAGCTATTTTAATCTCCCAGGCCTCTCCTGGAGGAAGTAACTGACCTTTTAAATAAAAAGGGAAGGTTTTCTGAAATCGCCAGACCCTGAAAACCCATCCTCTGTTATTGACAGACCCACATGCAGATGAACTGTAATATTTGTAAAAAAAAGAAAATGCATCGGGGAAACAGCACTGGATTCATATATCTGTTGATATCTCCCAAAAGGAATGTCACAGCAAGCTCATTTATTTGTAAAAAACAATTCTGATTATCAGGTGCACTAAACATTTTTTATGTGATTTTAATGATATATATATATTTGCATTTCAATGTGCAGAAATTGTCATATGTCCTAGAATCTTCAGTTACAAGCCCATTACTTTGAGACGGGAAAATAATTTTTATATAAATGTAGGAGTGAGTTGATTAAAACCTGCATCTCATTAACCATTTGTGATGTCATGATGAAAATTGCATTGTTTGATTTGTGCGAGACAGAGAGAGAGGAATATGGTGAGCTAAATAGTAAAGTTGCCAAATGTGTTCAATGTACTATTTCAGACTCTATTTAAGAACTCACTGAAATGATATTGCATTAAATAGGAGGAAAACGGGTATAGAATGTACTGCCATCAGACTGCCCTCTTCATTCCTATACCCAATGACAGTGCAGGGGTGTGTCACTTTTGGAACACTTTCCAATCACATCTATTGCCCAATCAGATTGGGGACTATATATACACACACACACACACCTCAAAAAGGTGGGGTTTTGGGTCTATAAAAGATTCAACATACACTAGGCGTACACACAGACAGACCTGCTCACTCATTGATGGAGGAGGCGACGCGACGCCAAAGCCACAGGCCTTCTTTAGTGGAAGAAATAGCAGACTGGCTGTGAAGAAGAGCTGATCCCACCTTGTTGACCGATGCCAATAGTTTCCTAGAGGGGAGGAATTGAACCAGTCCTTAAGAGGGTGCCTACCTGTCTGTGATAATATACAAGTATGGTATAAGCAGAACGTTCTGAGTGGAGTGCTACTTTAAATATACATTTGATTAAAAAAGATCCTATGGTGTATATATGGATAGATCCCTTGACTCCTATTCTCTGAATTGTACAAGCACAGATGAGCATGAGACATCTCGCAGTGTGTATTCATAGAAGTCACCATCAAGAAGAATTGTTAATGTTTAGTTGTTCCAGACATGTTTTTAAGTTAAACATTGAAAGTGAGAAAGGTACACTTTTACACAGCAATTAAATAAAACGTCACTGAAGGGAATCTAGTTTACATACATTTCCCATTCTACAAGCGATTGACATACCTGACAGTGCAGTAATTTGTTGCAATTGAGTTTTATTGAATGCTGCTGAAATTCTGACCTGTCTATTGTGTAAGGGTGGTGGTATTTTCAATAAATGGGAAGTAGAGGGAATTGTAAAGGCAGGGATCCTTTAAACTAATTTTAAGTCTTTTATAGGTGAAAGATTCCTCCAAACTCGCATGCATTCCATCCATGGTCACTCTCAATTCCTATAACTGCAGCTTTGAAAACTGAGGTGACTAGTGTGGTGTTTATTTTTCATCATAGGCAGTCATGGATGTATGGATGTTTAACTTATATTTATATGTAGTCCATTATTTCTATTAAGTTATACCTTCTGTGCAACCCTGTGTGTTTCTTGTCCTGAAAAGGGAGGGAACCTGTAAGAAATCAATGTTAATAAATTTGCGGGTCCCAGATTCATAAAAATAACTATATAATTGAAATTGGCCCTGCCTGGTTAGGGATGGGTGAAAAGTTCCACTGAATTAGATGTTGCCCGATTAAAACATCCTACAAAACTAGAGGTCCAACAAATAAAATAAATAACTAAATAAATACAGCAGAGATTATCCTTTGGTTAAGTAGTGTCATTGAAACATAGACCTTTTTAACTTGTGCGGTGCTCAGAAATATGCGTGGAAGTTTTGTGTTGCATTGAAATCAAAGACTCCTAGGGAAATACTAAGGTTTGCACAGATGTAGAGAATATTGAGGTTTAATTGGAGTTGTAAGTGAATAAGTCCTAGTAGAAAAGTTTACACTTCTGCTTAGTGAGAATTTTGGAGGCAGGTTGTTCGGTTTTAAACAGAGAGATGTCTGACATAGCAGGGCATGCGACAAATGCCCATGCTCCTTCAGTTATATTTGGAAGGGGATTGGACAGCCACAGATGATATTCTTTGAAGACGGCTGTTCGACAGAATGGCCTCAGTTGCCACAGAAATTTGGGATAAACATGGCCCACTAAATCGGTCCCTACTAAACTGACCTGCCTCTTATTCTCGCCTCCAATGGTGGAGGTAGAGGGCAGGTTAGCAGACAGGGATGCTCAGATTAAACAGTACCAAGAAGCGGGCAAGGAAAATTTTGAAGAGCTGCTTAACAATTTTGCAATAACGCAATGGTAGAAATTGTGCGGCTGCAAGAAACACTGAAAAAAATGCCAGGTTTCCATATTGCAACAGTACAATGTCATGGTCCAAATGCAAGCTGAATCTCGTGATGAGCTGCAGAACCAAGTGACGCAAACGTAATGACCAATCTATGTATTACAATGCTCGGTTAGACAACATTGTGACCCTAAAACTACATTTAGTGGAATAAAAAAAAATAGTAAATGAATTCTCAAAGAAGTTGAACCCCAAAACGAATTTGATTAAATTTATAATGAGAACCAGCAATTGATAAAAAAAAAAAACTAGAACAGGTCCCTGAAAATGAAGGACTGAGTCTCTTCTGGGAGAAATATGCAAATTTGCCTCTGCAGGACCAATTGGAACAAATACAGACTGACTTGAAACATGCAGTAAACTGAAAGAGAATATTGAAAAGGAAAAATCAGTGAAGGTCTAGCGTCATTCAAAATTGCCAGCGTGAGAATGAATGTTAACAGCAGGAATTCCAAAATAAGGAGGACTTGTTTAGCTTCAAGCATTTTGCTATGGGAAGTTATCAGGCCATTATGTGAGATTTAAGAAGTTAGTCCAGTGTAAGCAGAACATGATTACTGAAAATAAAAATAACAATTATGCCAAGAAAGGATCATAAAATGGCCCTACAATTACCCAGCAGACAACCATCAGCAAGACATTGAATGAGGAGTCAGTGGGGAGGGGGTGGGGTCATTCCCTTTTGCCCAAGGCCTCATTCCACCTACCTAAAACCTCCTATAGGCAGGCTGAGAGGTGTCTACCCTCCACTCTTCCAAATATTTAAGATTAGGAAGGAGAACACTGACAATATGACCTCTTGCCTTTACCAGTGAGAAGGGGGAGGGACCCCATTCAGCATGTCAGGGTGGGGGCAGGTGGGGAAACAAAGATATATCATGAAGGATTGAGAGATATGGAACTGCAGAAAATGAAATCTAGATGACTTGGCTGAGATGGAAAAAGAAAATCTTCAGCATATTTTAACCCCTTAACTGCTGAGGGTTTTCCCTCCCATTGCTCAGCCCATTTTTGATGATTTCGGTGTCATTCAACAACTTTTTAACTTAAACTTTTTTGTTACATGTGATATCTCAGCCGAATTTGGCCCCTTTTCTTCCTGCATGTAGGTGGTCATAGAAAATGCCAATAAAACTATGTACAACAAAGCCTGTTGGTTTTCTCCTTGTAAGAGCTAGGAACAAATGGTTTGCTGTTCTGAATTTGCCACCTTCTGGGCTGTTAACTTCATGTTGAGTTGAAGCAAAAAAACATACTTTTATAAGGTTACCATCAGTTTTGTTAGAGGTAGGGGATTTCCACCCCCCCTTTTTTTCCAATATGACATGCATGGACGGAATGGAAGCGGAGGGTAGGAAAGCTGAATCGGAAGACAGAGGCATACATTTCTAAAAAGAAGAAAACATTCAAGTTTTAGGAAGGGGTCATTTTTACAGGTGAGGCAACAACTGTGTAGGTAAAATAATTACAGAACAAAAGGCATGTGCTAGACATGTTTTTTGACCTGTAAGGTAATGTTCTCTGTGAATGCTGAGAAAAGCAATGCACCCCTGCATTCCACCACCTCTTCTAGTTAGGAAATCACAACATAATGTTTCACAAAGCAAGCAATGCCACAAGTCAAAAACTGAGCCATGGTACAGAGGATGTTTATGCTGATGGCCTAAACAGACTTACTTAGCATGTGAAATTAAGAAAAACCAAATGTGGTGAGGAATGGCAAGCCAACATTTTTTGAAAGTGTACAAGCAGACCTTTTGAAGGATAGGTAACTTGTGCAGGTTACGAAAGCGTACAGTGCCTAAAGCAGCAACTAAATGTGTGTAAGAAAGTGCAGTAGTGAATGTATGAAAATGTTATCAAAACCAAGAGAAAAAAACAAATGTCCGACATTCCCACAGGTGTCCCGATGAAAACGGTACCTCACATGTGTGGGTGCACCTACCAGGGTGCAAAGAGAAAGGCTAAACCACTGGCATCTCAAAGGGTTCCTAGAGAGGACATTTTTAGGATTTTGGTCTTGTGTACAACCTACAGATTAGCCCCTGATGTGTCGCAGCCACCATGGAAAACAGGAAACCTCATGCATTTCAGAAAAGAAGACACACATAGGAATCCACACAGGTCCGACTTGAGTGAATCGCCCTAAAATGTATTACCCTCGAGGCCTGTCAAATTTCAAAATGTAGAGAAAAAAAATCAATTTTCAGACATTTGCCACCAGGAAACCACCAAAATACACTGGAAACACATGTCCTACCTTCCCACAGGTGTACTGATGATAGCGTCTTGGAGTTCTGGCTTTGTTGTGTTACAGCTTTTTTCTGCAGGGAGGTATAGGAAACAATCGGTGCTTGTAACGTAACGTAACCAGCATGGTCGAAGGTGATGTCCCTGGCTTTAAGCAGCTGTCTCCCATGTGGGATGACCAGCGGCAGTCCCAGGGAGCCCGAGCAGGGTCCCGTCTTTTCCGGGAGGGAAAAGTTGTAACACAGGCCAGCCACAATTCCAGGATGGTCCAAGGTGATGTTTCTGACCTTGGGCACCTGTCTCCCATGTGGGCTGACCGTCCTCAAGCCCAGGCTGCACCTCTGGCTGGGCTGCGTTACATATTTTTCTTCGAGGGAGTGTGGGGGGGGGGGGGTAATGGGGACCCTGCCCGGACTCCATGGGTCTGCTGCTGGACTTGGGGGTGGGGGGTGGGGGGCGGTGGTTGACCCACATGCGGGACGGGTGCCCCCAAGGCCGGAGACCTCTCCTCCGACCATCCTGAAATCCTGGCTTGCCTGCGTTACCTTTCCCTCTGGGAAAGACTAGGGATCATGCCAAGCTTCCCTGGGACAGCTACTCACTTGGGGATGGTTGCCCTTTATGGGAGACAGCTGGCCAAGGCCATCACCCCTGACCAACTTGCAGCTCTGGCTGACCTGTGGTACAGCTTTTCCCCACCAGGGAGCCAGTGTGCCAGTACATCCCCAAAAGTAAAAGATATAACGCAGCGCAACCAGTACTCGAGGACGGTTGGAGGTGATGTCCCAGGCCTTGGACATCAATCTCCCATGTGGGTCAACCATCCCCAAGTGCAGTTGCAGGGAGCCCTGGCAGGGCACCCATCCTTTCCCAGAGGGAGAAGCTGTAACGCATGCCACCCAGAGTTGCAGGATGGTTGGGGGGGGGGGGGGGGGGGATATCCCTGGCCTTTGGCACCTGTCTGCTATAAGGGGCTCCCTGGGACTGCCACTACACTTGGGGATGGTCAATGTACATGGGATACGGCTACTTCCAGGGGAACACCAGTGTTCTGCTGGCATGAGGGGCAATTTGTGGTCTCACTCTGCAGTTGTGTGCTAGCCCACCAAAATGCCTACCCAGACTGCCCACTCCCCCCACAGCACCAACAATCCAGCCCCAGTCCCACCCACCCCACTGGCAATTGGCCCTAGCCGTAGAATAAAAAAAAAGACTTGCATAACGTAGATGTCTCTCACGTAAAAAACCTGTAAACGAAACAAATCTGTGGTCAGCCCAGCAAAAACAAATAACTATCATGCTCCGATCACTGATGATCCCCCCACCCCCTTAAAGCCATCCCTGGTGGTCTAGTGACCCTCGCCCCCACACCCCCAGTAAACACATATTTGCCCCATCCTAGGGGCAGATTACACAAGCAATCTGCCCTAGGGAGAGCTAAATTACATGCCACATTTATTTGGGGTAGGGGGGAGAGGGCCACACCCTCCCACTTCATAAAAACCATCCCTGGTAGTCTAGTGACCCACCTACCTCTAGTAAACAAAAATGTACCCCTTACTAGGGGCAGATTGGAAGAATACACTGTCAATCTGCCCGAGGAAGGGCTACATGACATGCTCCCTGAATCATTTGGCATGGGCATGGGCATGGGGAGGGGGAGAGGGCCACCCCTTTCAGTTACACACATCTCTGGTGGTCTAGTGTGCCCCCTACACAACCCCACCAAGAAAGCATTTAAAAATCATGTTTTGTTTGCCCCTTCCCTAGGGGCAGATGGGCACATTAGTGTGCTTATCAGCCCCCAGACTGGCTTAAATCTTATGCCCCATCCTATAGGGGCAGGGGGAGAGGGCAGCTTATATAGTAAGCAGTCCCCTCACTTCAAAAACAGATCTCTGTGGTAATCTAGTGACATTGCTGGGTGTGGATAGAGCACAGCCCACCCAGCAATGCTTCAAAGTAGGTTTTGTTGGAAAGGGGAGAATCTCCCCTTTCCAAGGACACCTTCCTCGATCAAAGCAGCATAGAAATGACCGAGATCGAGGGATAATCCTACCTTCTCTTTCACTGCTTATGGCGAAAATGAATTCAGCTGTGAAATTTACATTTAGTCTCAGGTCCGCGTGCATTACACATGCTGACTTGAAACTGAATGAAATACAACCCCCATAGCCTGGGGGTTGGATTTAGAGTTTGTGCGATTGCTGCTTTGCAGCAATCGCCCAAAAACAAGTGCTATAAGGACGAGGTATCTTGTGCGCCACACTGCAAATGTGCTGACGACGAGATACCTCACCCTTAGCACTTAAGGGGTTAAAAGTAACTTCCCATCAGGGAGCCTGGAATATTACTGCTGGGCCATCCTGGAGAAAATACCTCATTTATTTTCAACCCTCTTAAGAAGAATCCTAATCTTATCCCACCTCTAAAAAGGAATCCTGAGAAAATAACCCTGAAATCCCAGAGAAGAGAACAAAGTGAGGAGCCTGTGTCGCAGGTATCTCCTGAGATCAGAAAAGTAGAGGGCCCAGGTGACAATAGGTAACAATAGGGAATGTGGTTCCAGCTGTTGCTCTGACTCTGAGGGAGAGTAGACTTGGGTTCAGAGACATGAAGGGCAGATCCCAAAATGTAATCAAAGAATCTATTGAACAAATCAAAGCCATTAATAACGTTATTCATCATTGCCTGACGATTGCCTGTGCAATCATTGGTTCCAAGATTGGTTATTGTAACATCCTATTTAATGGCATTTCTTCCAGAAACATCCTCCAACTTCAGGTCATCCAGAATAACGCCCTCAGAACAGCCTTGTGATCTCTTTTCAGGATGTTCATCTCGAGAGCTGGAGGAGATGCACACTGACTCCCTACCCGGGAGAGGATCATTTACAAAACGCTCTCCATTACCCAGAAGTGCCTCTCCAACACAGCACCACCTTACCTATCCAAAGGGATTGTCAAAGCCTACTCTTCGTGACCCACTAGGACCCCTTACACAGACTTATTGTTCCCAAAGTGAAAAGAAAAGATGCAAACCCGGAGGTTCCAGCTTCCCATACCTTGCTGCGAAACTCTGCAATGACCTCCCACCTGCCTTTAGGGCAGGGAAACCGTACTGGGTCTTGTGCAAAGCTTTCGAAACTCTGTTTTTTACCTAAATCTGAGACCCCCCCCCCTCCTTCGCCAGGAACTCTTTCCTGCCCCACCACCCAACTGCTTGTTTTGTAGGATAATTGCCATCTGGCTTCATACCTAGGTATTATTCTGTACGTTTTGAATGATATTTGCCACTTGGTATACCTAGGATACCTTTTATTTGCATGTAACTATGCCTGTTTCACACTAGCTTGACTAGTACTCTGTACGTGCAGTAGCACCTCAATGCATACGGGTTGTATGCACGCTTTAAAAACTAAAGAAAAAAATCATAAACATGCCAAATATTCTGTGTTGTAACATCTGGGGTTGTATGAGCAAATGATGTCTTCATCTGCAATCGGGAATGATTTTAATAATATGCAGTATGCCATATGGGCATTGTCCCCCGAGTTTAACAGATTCTTTGCAAGGCCAAAACCACCATAACTTAAAAGGCAGCCATTTAAATAGATTTCTACACACCGAAATCCACAAGAATGGTGTGTGGTGAGGACCAGTCTCCGAAAGAATTTGCAGAAGATTTTAAGTGTGCATTCGCACAATACCAACAGTAGAGAGTTCATAACATTTTCCCACACACTCCCAAAGCACTTGGTCACCCAATTAGTGAGAGGTGCAAAATCCTGCAGAAAATAAAAACGATCCCAAAATTCCCAAACCATCTTCAACACACACCACTGCAAGTTTTTGATCTAGAGCCAGGGTTTGAATAATGCTCCTCTTCCCACCAAACAGGATGACTGACAGAGGAGACTCTCTGGCCACTACCGATGGAGTGACACTAGACCAGTGTTCCAAAATACAGACCCTTCTAACCCTCATACCTATGTAAGTCCATGGTACCTTGGTTCTAGGTCCACTGTGGGCTAAAGATACACTTTCCCGCAGCAGGTGGAATACAAATCAAGGGCTAGTTCCCCCAGGAAATTCTAATCGTAATTCTTTTGCGAGAATGGAATTCAATACAACCCCACCCCCCCAAAACAAATTACCAAATACATTTTCATTCTCTTAGATTACAGGACAATAGAGCCCAGAATCAAGGGGAGTTTGAGACCCAGAAATGAAGGCCAATGTAGTAACTTTCAACCATAGCTGAGCTACATTGCTAGGAAGGATAGCTACCCTTCCAGTGAGCAACAAAGGTAGGATCCAAGTTCTCTGATTCAGAGGAAGGAGAAAAGATATCACAACTTGAGCCAAGCAATTGACCAAGAACATTGGACAAATTTTGAGGGCCCAACAGAACCCTTAGATTACCAGTGTTCCCCAAAATGTCCCAACGTCTGGGTCTGGTACCCTGAGGGGGGACAATGACAAGAGGCAAACAATCCATGTAACAGCATCTTAGTGGAAGGAGAAAAAGGTGATTTGGAGGAAAACAAATGTCAAGTGTTAGAGGAAGCTTCCTTTCTGATCCATTCAGCATCTGAATTAAATAAATATATGAAAATAGAGCAACAGCTCTTTCCACTGGGAACTAGAACCTAAAAGAGCAAAAAAATAAGTAACATTTGGAGAAAATAAAAATAGAATAGTCACCATCGAGGCAGGGGAGAACCCAAAAAAACTCAGTACCGAAAGTCTTCTCTTGCAGAGATACTCCATCTCTGAAAGAGAAGACTTTCTGTTCTGTTTTCTGGTTTCTTAGGAAAAGTGGCTAAAAATAGAATACCCCGATTTCGAGAATGTAGAAAAAATGGCTGCAAAAGTGCAAAGAAATTCCTAGATACTAAAGCCTTTCTGATCAAACTGATATTGGCCCAGACAATCCACAAACAGAGGTACCCTCCCTTCTAAAGGATTGTAAAGATTGTTTTCTGAAGAGGGAACACAACAAAGAATCTGTGGATGGTGGGGAGGGCAACACCTGGTCCATATCTCATCTCCAATGGCATATTCTTTCTGACAGGTTTCCAAGCCAACTCGCGTGAACTTGACCTCAAGGAAGGAAAGACATACATGAGGGCGGCCCAAGGCCTTGCCCTAGAAAACAAATGACCTAAGGAACACATGCCAAACTGTCTAATAAGTTGTCCTTTCTTTGTGAAACATAGTCTAAAGAAAGTAGATTCTATGCTCCTCTCCAGATAGAAAGTGTTTATCATCTTTGATGGACACCAGGTGAGAGAGGACCTTGCTTTTCAAAACAAACATTTTATAAACTCAACTCTCATAGGTATTCTAGGAGAACTCCAACATTTTGACAGGATATTTCTGTTAATGGTATTACGGATCTGGAAATCAAAATTGGCCAACACTGTCTGAAACATCCAGTGATCGTGGGTGCTCCAGAGACCACACCCTTTTTAGTGGGGAATTATTGTCCCCCAGACTGCATGAACCAGATTCTCTGGTGCCAAACAAACCATCCCATCAAACTAAAGAGAAGTACCAATTATGTCTACCTGAATGATACTTGTCACGTGATTGAATGATATCCTAATCAAACTGAATTTGATTTTTAAAGCAATCAGATACTCAATAGGATAGCAGAGTTCTGAGGGGACCTCATCCCAACTTCTAAAAATAAATCTCCCTCATAAGTTCTATATTCCGGAGTATGTCATGACCCTTGCCCCTGGCCCTCAATGGCAAGTCAGCCTTCAGTTAGGGCCACGTCAAAGGCCTTAAAACCTCACCCAAGACTCTCTTCGAGTCAGTCCTGGCACATTTGGCACCAGGCTCATAACCATCATGAAGACCAACATTAGAATGGGACTATTTACTTGGGAGAGGGTTCAGCCAACATGGAGGCACACACATAGCTCAGTTACAAGGAACTGAGCTGTGCGGTCTAGTCTTTTGGGTGTGGTAGGCCTGGGACTACTTTACATGGCCAACTTTACCTGAGATTATTTAAATCGCACCCAAACAGCAGAAAATGCTTTGCGTTATTCTGCTGTGGGCAGCGTAACGCTCACCGAGTCCAGTTCTTTGATGCCAGCTTACCTGAAACAAAGGACCTGCAGAGAGAAAGAACACTACGAAACTTGCCTGGAACAGTATCCTGTCTTCAATCCATCGGCGACTCCAGTTCCACTCACCTGAAGGTACAAACTCCATCATCCGGCACCGCATGCATCCTGGAACACCATAACCTGGCAAGAGGAGAAAGAACGACAGCATTAGTAAGCGTTAACTCACGTTTCCTCCCGAATGAAGAAAACCACACAATTATTCCTGGGTAGTCTCCTGGTCATTATCGTTGCTCGAACATTACGGCTCTCGGCGGGGCACATCGCAACCTGCAAGGAGAGAAAAGACACAGGTTAGCAATATAAAAGGCGAAACAGTGCAGCGCATCGCGCATTACTCACCGGACAGCATCGCGCGCACGCCGCGCTTTCACCTGTCGGCCCATGCTCATCTTCAAACTGCATGACAACACCAAAATACCTTTCCATACCTAAGAGGGAAGAAGCAAGACATTATTTGAACTAAGAGGAACATAAGAACTGCACATAAAGACTGTAAAGCAGCAAACCTACAGAGTCGCAGCAGGCCTGGATTCCCACAGGGGGCTTGCACCAGTGAAGTAACTTGGTCACTGCTCGCCCCCCACATCTACGCACCCCTGCCACGAGGAGCAGGACAGAGAATCCATCTTTTACAATATTAAGGTGAGGAGAAGGCACAAGGGGGAGGAAGGAGTTGAGGCCAAGGGATGTGGGAAAACATAAAGACAATGTGGTATTGAATCCAGCTCTATTATAATGCAGAGCCATCTTTAACCAGAGGCCTTGCCAAGGGACCGGGAGAGGGTTCTAGAGTGCAAATCATCCAACCGGGGCTGAGTGGCATCCCCGTGGATACCAGGTGAGCGTAACAAGTACAGCGAAGAAATCCAAAGTTCTCCCGAAAAGAGTTACGACATCCAGAAAAAGGACAACCACACATTCTACTCAAGTCTGAAAAATTGAAAGATCCAGAGTCTGTCTAAATAATGGGAAAAGCTTCATTAGCAAAGCACTATTTTGCCAACTCCAAAAAGACCAGAACACTCCCCGCTTTCAGTTTGACAAATAAATGGGAGGTTGGTCTCGCAACCCAAAATTCAAAACATGTATTACGTAGCAGGTGCATGTTATAAATTATGATAAGCAATAAAACTATAGACAATTGCTTTAGATATGTTTCATCCAGGTAGTGATATTATTCACCGATTTTTCTTTTTTTTTTTCCTTCTGATTTTATTAGTGTCACGTTTGGTCAAGACGAAGGGGTAACCCAATGGGCTTTTACAATGTTGCGAAAGCATTTCGGTCAGCTCAACTGTTGCCTTATGCTGTTGCAGTCCAAGCAAAAGAGGTAACTACAACTATCACAGGACTGGTGCCACAATTTACAGTGCCAATCGAAACAAAGACAAAACCTAAAAAGTTGGGGAGGTTTCATAATTTGGAGTCCTAGCCCCTCCAACAACAAAGATTTTCCCTACATCCAACGGCACTAGTCGACTTAAAAGATGACGACATTCGAGCTTTGGTGCAGAACTGCAATCCTCAAAGTTTTACTTTGAGCACAGACTCATCTATTGAAATAGTGGTCGATTCCCAATACTATTAATTTGATTTAGAAAATGGAATCATAGGCCCAATTCTGGAAGATTGCTGTAACAAGACATATAGGGCCTGATTCCTGGAACGTTTTCCTATGGGATTGCGCCATTTATAAAACACTTCCATGAATCGGGCCCATAGTATCCGACCATGAAAGATCAACCGCTGACAGGTGCATTCTTCATGCCCTTGGTGTGTAGAAGATGCTACCTGTGACATCTTTGAAATGTAGGTAGAATTTTGAGTTCATAATATCTCAAATCCATGAAAACGCCATTAAAAATATATCTTCGAGGCACTGGAGGATACTTGTGAAATATCAAAACCAGTGGTATTTCTGGGTTTCCAGCAGATGGTGGAGAAACAGATCAGTCTAGCCAATGCCTTTAAAACTGATGAACAGCGACAACTGCGACAGGTATTCCTGGATTTCCAGATTATCTTTTCAGTTGAATCCTATGATGGCGGGCATACAACTATCCATTCTACAACCATACCAACGAACTCTAAAATGTCTCTCTTGTATGTAAAACAATACTGTTTCCCTCTCTCATCCATGGAATCATTCAGGGTTAATCAGAAATCTGGAATCCTGTGGCATAATTCGGCTTATCCACAATACATTTAACAATACGGTACTAGGGATCATAAAACTCAATGATGGACAATGGAGAATGTGTGCTGACCTGATGGAGTTGAATAAACTGGTCCACATGTCAAGATGGCCTCTTCCCTATTTTGACCAAGGACTGGCACAGAGCCATGGATCAAAAGTGTACTCAGCCCTTGACTTGACAAACAGTTACTGGACAGTACCCGTGAAGAGCAGAGTTCAGTATACGCTTTTCTTTACCTTCTGGAGTGCAACAATTTACATAGACTTGTACGCCCTTCAGATACATCAGTTCCGGAAGTGAGTTCAATATTTTCCTTTCGCAAGGCCATACCTGATCTGAGTGAAATAGGAACCTGGTCTATGTGGATGATCTGTTGATAAAAAAAACTGTGGGAGATATGTTCTTACCTAATTGCAAAAAGCTGGTGCGAACTATCCTTCCAGAAAGCACAATGGTACAAAACCAGAGTGAACTTTCTGGGACACAACATCACAGGTGTGGGTCTCAAGGCACCGAAAAAGAAGGTTAAGGCATTACTCAAACTGAAGAACCCCACAACTCTGTGTGAGTTGCAAAGCCCTCTTAGACTGATTTATTATAGTCAAAAATTCATTAAGGATTATGCAGCGATCACTCAACCTTTGATCACTTATTGAAGGCTGTGGGGTGAAGTGGGGTCAATCACAATCCGAGGCAGTGAAGCAATTAAAAAAGATGCTTGACGCAAACTCGTCGTTGTGAGGAATTCAACCATCCACACGGTGGACGTGCGTTTACCTGGGCTTTTGTGAAATTTTAAATGGAATTTAATGATGGTAGATCGACCTCCAGAAAATGTGTGGGACTAATCTGCACACGTTTTCCTATGATCACTACATGACATACGCATAGATCTGTATAGTCTGTATAGACACTGCCTACAGGTGCAGTCCCCCGTGTCATATTTAGTTGGGATATGACCACCAGGAGTACACCATGCCATCTCAGAAGGGTGAGGGCCAAACCTTCCCCCTGCCATGGCCAGCCTAATTAACTAACAAAGGTTCCATGGATCCGCCCGGTGCTTTTGTTGACATGTTGTGACCTGTAGCTGGTGGCAGCATTCACATTCTAATCGGAGTCTAATTCAAACAGGACCACATGGGGCCTGGCTGCAGAGGTTAACACAAGAGACAGGAAACCCTAACACTCTATCATATGCACGGTGTCAACCTGATGCCAGCTCCTGGCCTCAGTATCGATTGACAGTGAAATGCCATGTCGGGGACTGCTTGTTTACAGTACTCTTCCCAGTCTAAAATATCCACCTCACAATGCGTGCCTGTTTTGACATGCTGTTTAAAACTAAGGTCATCCAGGGGGTTCATCAATGAAGAGGTGGCCTGATCCAGCCGATCATATGCACATAGATCGAAGTCTCCCAGAATCAAGAAGTTGAAAGAGTTTTAATAACAGATGCAAGAAACAATAGAAATTGTTCCTCAAATGTCAAACTTATTATTGGCAGACGATAAAGTATAAAAATGCTAAGTGCGGTCGGAGGATTTAGCACCATTTTCACTAACATAGCTTCACAAGAATCCAGCACTAGGGAGTTGGATAAAAAGATAAGAAGTTGTTCTCTAAAAATCACTGCCACGCTCCCTCTTCTGGGGCACATATGATCAGAGTACAGGCTTTTTTATCCAGCAGGAGTGGCTATCTGAGCAGTGTGTAAATTTGTATCCTGCAACCCGGATTCTGCTAGAACAGCAAGATCTGCCTTTGACTGGCATAAGAAGTCAGCCAATTCCATGGCATGATAAAAAGAGAGCGAATACATGCCTTAACCTAAGGCCTTTAACAGGCCGGAATTGCCTGCTGGTTCTGGAAAGGAATGAGATAGTCAGCCGTCAGCCAATGAATGGTGGGCAGAGGCAGGATTGTATGCTTCAGGACAAGGGTGCTGGTTGTCATTTTGCTGGCGGCCATGTAAACAGGCCAAAGTCCTTACTTGGCTAAAGCCCAACAGGGCTTAGCTGGTCATTCTGGCTGCATGAGATGGTAAATGCAGGCCCTCCGATGCTGTGATGTATCTTCTGCAGGGCCAGACAGGGAAATATTTTCTCCCTTATACCTTTACTGTTGCAAAGCCTACTGGTTATGACCTGACACATGCAGGAGACTTTTGGCAGGGACCCATGATTGTTTAATTAAAGTAGGGTTAGCATAAACCAATCCCTGGAGTCCATTTGGCTTTAAAAGAGGGCTGAGCTCCACTCCTCTTTTGGCAGATCGGAAGGCTACACCAGAAGCAGAAGGAAAAACTCATCATTGGACCCTAGCTGGAGGTACAGTCTGCCTTACATCTTCCACCATTGAAGGAATGTCTGGACCTCCGAGATAGAAGCAAAATCCCTCCCTAAACATCTCCCAGGGAACAGAGGGAGATACCAAATCCAGAGGACCCTCCAGCAGTGCCAGAATTGGTACCCAGCCAGCACACAGCATTCCCTGCTAAGCTCTGCAGGAAGTCTCCTAGGTGAGAAGTGCCAGAGAGTATCCAAACGAAACCAAGGACAAGGCAGCCTGCAACTCTCCCCTCAGCTTTGGTCCATCTGCCTTAAAGGATGACACAAGCTCAGTGAAGAAGCTAGGAGGAGTGCATCGACACAAATCTACTGATGACTACTTTAAAATGACATATTTGAGCCAGTTGAGCCCCTGCAACCGACTGCACCACTGAGTGTTGTTACGCAGCAGTTGCTAAAGCCATTTGAGACGCCTCGACTAGTGCTTCAGAACCTCCGGCCAGCTCTGAGACAATTCCTGACCCTGAGCCGCCGTGTAGGCCAACCTGCAGCAGTCTGTTCAGCATCGGTTGCTGAACTGGTTTCCACCCGACACCCACAGTAGTCTCCTATCTTAAGCTCTGTCGCAAAGGCTGCATAGCACCCTGATACCGACTCAACCCTGTTGAGCACCAAGACCTCCTACAGCACAAAGTATATCGTAGTTAATCCTACAGATCCCTCCCTGAAACACTGCCTAAACTCTCCTCCCAGTGTTAGAATGGATTTCTAAACTCTGACCTGGTGGGCAGAAGTTTAAGAGGCCACCCTAGTTTATTGAAACTGGGGAATCTTCTGGATAAAACAGACCAATCTACAGTAGCTTGGCAGGCGGTCAAGACGAAGTCTCATTTGGGGTGAGAGTGATCGGAACCCCACAATGAGCACACAGTAAAACTCCGCAGATTACCCTTAGACAGATGTATATCAAAAATACATTTATTATAGGCCTTCAGAACGAAAACCCGATTAAACCAGTTATCAATTAAAGTTACCACATAACGCTTATTCACTAACTAACATATATAAAATTTGATTAGCCTGAGGCTGACAATTGGGGGGGGGGTAGGGGTGGAGAGAATAACCACAACCTGTAACAGAAAGGGGTTAAATAAACACATAGATCAGTTTATGCAGTCCTTCATCAACAATACCAAATTTATGTAGTCCGACCCTACCAAGTGAGGAGTCTAGCACTCAAAGTACAGTTGTGCGTTAAGAACGTGCGGTTGTGTGGAAACAAAAAAGCGGGTTAAATTCTGGGGGCTGCAGCTTCTCGGGAAGGGGCTTGAGGCGATGAAGAATAAGTTCCTATTCATAGAAGAGGGTTTAATCTTGCAGATAGTGACCTTCACAGTTTGGGAATAGCTGGGGAGTGCAGGCTATCCCAGCCAAGGTGAGTGTCTTGAGGGACACTTGTACGTAAAAAGGGATTGATGTGCAATGGGGCCACCGTTAAGTTAGGAAAGTACTGACTGACCCGCAAAATAGTCAGGGCAAAACTTGTATGTGTTAACCCTACCGTTTCAGGGCACTCCAGCTCTCGGCGGCTGCGGGATTGGATGATCATCTGTGGCGGGACAGTAGCCTGTACTCTGCTCTCGAAGGAGGAAGAAGGATAGTTCTGCTGCAGAACGTCACAGGACATGGTGGGCAAGAACTGCAGGCACTTTCAGTGATGGTCACCACAGTGGGGCAACACAGGAACTGCTAATGCTCGTGATGTGGTGCACTCATAAATCGTGACTCAGAGGAGCTAGGACAATGATTTTTGGTGGGAGAGGTCCCATGACCACAAGCTAGTGATTCCCAGAGTCTTAAGTCTCAACTTGGTATGGTAGCGTTCCTGTGTGATACCCTCGGTTTGCGCTGGTCATTTCACTCGATGGCCATGGAACACTTCCAGTGGTTCCTTGTTTCTGCTTTCTTGTTAAGGATACTTGGCTTCTTCTGAGGTTCGGTGTGATTCTTAGTAGATCAACCTGGAATGGATGCAGAGCCCATTCTCTTGTCCAAGATTTGGTTTACGCTCAAATCTCAGATAACCAATTGAAGATCTGTTCTCTTGCATGGAAGCCAGATGTGAGCCAAACATGGCCATGGTGGTTCCAGTCATTCATGGCTACCGGACATACTGGCACCAGTAGTGTGAATTGAGGCCATAGTCCTAACCCTCTACCTGGGCACTAGCACATGTGACATGCAGGAGCCTGCAAAAGATGTGTTTTTTGCAGTAAGCTGCATGCCCAAATAAGGAATACCTGGATCTCTCAACCTGGGGGAAGGCAAAGGGACAAAATGGCCAATGGATACAAAAGACTTCATGGCACTGCCATTTTTCGGCACTGGCTACAGTCTTGGGCCAAACGTGGTAAACTCGGTATGACCTATAAAAATGAAGTAAAAATACTGTAACAGTAAACAGCTGCTGCCAGTTCATCCTAGGCACACTTGTACAAACACCAAAAAATCCTTCGAATGTGGCTAGGGCCATAAAATAAACGGATCTCTATACTGTAAGGTACTTGGCACATAGACAAAAAGTTGACAAGAAATGACGACAAAGTGGAAGACTAAGGGAAACTAAGTTTCCCAGTACTGACAGCCTGAAGGACGCATCCATTTACCCATAACAAATGAGTGCAAGACCAGATTAGTGCAGCTGAAGGCTGTGCTCCACTGGAAAAAGTCAGGTTAGGTACTCCAAACAAAACCGAAACGTTTGGGAGGTTCATAAATGGAGGGGAAAATGCACCTAAGGGAGATCTTTCCTAATACCTAGGTGGCCAGGGGAAGGCAGACCTTTTAAAGATTCTAACCCTGCGGGTGGGGTACTGCGGGAGGATCAACTGGGAAGAGACAAGGCCCAGGGTGGTGAGGAGATTCTCTGGGATGAGACACAGTAGTTTTCCTCTGGAGGGAAGAATCTACCCAAGGTACCTAAAGAGGCAATGGTTTATTGTCATTGTAGTGTCCCTAACCTTGCATTAGATCTAGAGTTGTGGAACTTAATGTTGTAAAATCTGAGCAAACCTTACCAAAAGAGATCATTTTTTGGTATCCCAAACTAAACACCTTCCTCAAACCCAAGAGTACACCATAAAGCAATGTGAAAAGGTTGTCTTCAACAAATTAGCTGCTTCATTAAAGGCTAATTTTCATAGCCCCTCTCTTAATAACTTTGAGATTTAAACCTACCCTTAAAAGTAATTCAAATATGCTCAAACCTAACTGCTGAAAGAAACAACACGTCCCAGAATGCTAGAGGGACTGAGGAGACATGTAGTTGTCAAAGTCAGGCAGTTAAGCCTAGTAGCCATTGCAGTAGTCGGGCATAGCCCACACCTGAAAATGATCACTGAACCTGGGAGGCATAAAAGGCCCCCTCAGGGAGAGAAAGGAGTGGAAGGAGCTGGAATTCAGGCAGTGGCAGCAGAAGGAAGACACAAGGCTCTAAACCAAACAGAAGTGGGATAACATGAGGGATGCCGGAACGAGGAGACAGCAGATTTCACCTAAGTGTTGAGAGAGTCCTGTCCTCCCAAACTCTGAAGTGCAGAGGCTGCACAGCCGGAGGAGGTGCTGGAGAAAGTTTTGCCCATGTGAGCCTGATTGCTGTGATTGCTGAGCTGCTGGTGTCGAACACTGAGGCAAAAAGCAATTGCCAGGTTGAGGGTCTCGCGTAGAAGAAACAACCAAGATGTGTGGCTGGAGTGGAGATACCTGATCAGGAGAAGGGTGTGGGTCCTCAGTAAGCCAGAAGCAGTAGATGCTGTTGTAGTTGGCCTGCAGAGAAAACGCTTCAGAAGCCAGTGAATGAAGCACAGGGTTCTAAAGCAATGCGTGAGCCTTGCTGGTAACTGTAACAAGTTCCTATGCCAATTGCATAAGACTTTCAGCGAGTAGACGTGGACTGTTGTATTAAAAAATTCTTTGAACAATAGAAATGTAACACATGCTCATTGAGGCAAAGGCTTCTTGCTCAAGTAGGAAGCTAACGCTGTTACAGCTGATTGTTCCACTAACTAAAGACTATTAATGTTCAAGGAGGGTTCGCATGTCCTTAGTTAAGAAAAGGAAACCCTGTGAAGGCCATTGCAGAACACTTAACGGTGACAATTTCAAAGTTGCAATCTTCATTGTGGGAAAACTACATATCCTGTGATATGATATGGAATTTATAACGTGCCTATACACAAGTGTTTTGAGGTGAGGCGAGGGAGGGGCAACAGAGGGAAGGCAGAGACAACGATCTTACTAGGCCAGGTGACATTGCAATTATGCAATGGAGGGGGGGGGAACGGGGAAAGTGCAGAGGGGGAGGGGCAGTGCAGTACATACGATAAACAGTAAAATAAATAAAACAATATGGTTGCAAGGGCAGGCATCAGGTGTCAAGTGCTGGTAGGGGGCTGTAGGGATACAGAAAACCGCTCCAGAGAGTATGGGTTGCCAGGGGGGCAGTGCAGGTGTGCAACTGGCGGGAGAGGGGACCTGGGTCTGAGATCGCAGGGTAACCAGTGCAGTTTCAGTTTCAGCCATGAGATCAGCAGGGGAGATGAGTAGAGAAAGCAGAAGCAAAGAGGAAGGTCTTGAGGTGCTTCCAGAACCGGAGACGGTTCTCCTCAAGTTTCAGAGAGTCAGGGAGGCTGGTCCAGAGGGAGGTTCCAACAGAAGATCTACCACCAACTTGTTGCTTGGAGAAGTGACTGACCCTGAGGGAGTTGGAGGCGGAAGAGCGAAGAGAGGGAAGATGAGAGTTGAAGGTATTGATGCCCCATGCCCCAGAAGGCCTTGTGGGCAATGCAGAGGCTTTTGAACTTAATCCTCACCGGAACTGGGAGCCAGTGCAGAGATTTCAGTCCTGGAGGGATACAATACCTGGGCATGAGGCCAATGACAACTCTCACAGTCCTGTTTTGGATGAGTTGCAAAGGGCAGAGGCAGGCAGATTTAGAAAGGCTGTTGCAGTAATCCAGCCTAGAGAGAACCAGAGCTCTGGAGGCAGTGGGCTTCTGGGGGAAAGGGAGGAAAGGAACAATAGCTTTTGATGAGGTGCAGCTGATAGTGTGATTTCTTAGAGCTGTCATAGATGTGAGGAGAGAAGGAGAGTGTGCAGTCAAATATGACCCCGAGTTGTTTAGCCTCAAGTGGGAGCAGGAAGAGGGCCAAGAGAGGCCATCCAGAGTGTGACTGGAAAGGAGGGAGCGGGTGTGCCGATGAGGAGAATCTCGGTCTTGCTGGCATTAAGGCAGAGATCATTGGCGGCACACCACTCCTGGATAGCAGACAGTCAGTCTGAGATGTGAGAAGAAGCACACATGGCTGTTAACAAATGGCCGTGTATGCCTTATTGTGATGCCGCAAGGAGACCTGAACTCTCCTTTGCTTCTATGGAAATATAATTACGCAAACCGCCTTTTAAAGCTTTAAAATTACATCAAAGAGTGGTTGCATGTGCCTAATTGTGTTTTCTCGTAAAGACTGAACCTTATACTTTGTATACAAGTGACATACCTTTCAATCACAAGAGTATAAAAGACTGAAAAAGAGAACGAGCATTGCCTAATCCAAGAGGTTCCCCATGGTAAGAATGAAACTGAATCTTTCTCAGAGTTTAAAGCAATCCATCTTTATTGTGAAGTTACTTAGAATCAAAAGGCCTAAGATAAAAGTGTAGAAGTATTTTCCGTGAAGCTAAGAGTAGCACCAAGCCTTCTCAGTAATTATATGGGCTGATAGCTGGGAGAAAGTCAAAGCTGAAGTTGGGTAATTGGCAGCTTGTAAAGAATTATCCTGATAACTTTTAAAGAAGGTCACAGCCAGAAAAAAGTGAGCCTTGAACTGAAGCCCAGGTTGTTGTCTTAGCAGTTAGACAGGAGAGGCAGAGAGGCTGCCCCTTATCTTGTTGAATTCTGTCTAAAAGTCATTGAAGTTGTTGCAGTATGTATAACAGTCATTAAAGCTGTGCCAGTAGCCCAAATCCCTGAAACTGAAGTTCTATCTGGTTGTCAGTAGATGCTACGTTACAGTTAGTGAAGCCAAGGTGAAATACTGTGTGACAAGAGGCGTCTGCTCTCTTGGTAAAGCAAGTAGTAGAATCATTGTTAAAGTAGAAGTAAACTTATTAAGAAGGCATTGTGATAAAAATACCCTTTCAAATGTTAATCTATAATTCAAGAAGTCCTAATTGTTAATCAAGAACTGTGTAAAATTAACAGTGTGGGGGGCATTATAATTTTCTTTGAACTGTGGCGGATCTACCTGTGCTGCCTTCCCTGTTCTGCTGAAAGGAGTGACTTGGTTTTTTAAGTTTGCTGATTTGTTCATCACCAAGGAGTGTTCTCCCTTGCTCTTCCACCTGTACCCCTGCATCCCCAGCTTCTGTGCCAGCCTCCAATACTACTTGACAGAGCACTGCAAAGAGTGAGGGATTGTAGCAGTAAACACCAGCTGGAATATTCTCATACCAAAAATATTTTGCAAGCAAAACCTATTTAATGTCTCATTATGATATTATGTGCATTCTAAGAATGTCATCAATCGACATGTACATAATAATTTTGCATTGCATACAGGATATTTTGCAACATACCCCACACCTACAACCTTATAATATTAAACAAGTGCTCAGTGAAGCTGTTTCTGTGTACCAGGGAGTTACCATCTACTTTAAGGTCTACGCCCAATGGAACTCTGAACACTTGGAAAGGATGTAGAGTTTGTGAGAATCCTTCAACTATTTGAATATCCAATGCCCTAATATTATAGAGGAGTAATGCTAGGCATAGTCGATACCCATTTACCCTTGCAGGCCAAGAAAATTATATTGCAATGTTGCTCTCCACCTATAGGGTATTGCTAGCAGTGTTAAAGTATGAGATGTTGAGCAGAACATTTGTCTACTCAAAATCCTTAGATGGCAAATTATTAGAGTTTCATAATGTGTCAACTTGCAAGGAGAACTCTGCAAAACACTTGCGTGACACATGTACAAAGAGGAAGCATCGGATGAGGCTACACATCCAAGTAGACTGCTTACTCAAAGTCAGTAACCAATTTTCGGCTGATAGTTCGTTTACATAGTGTGGGGTGACGCTTTTGGTAAGGCACCATGACTAGCAGAAATTCTGGTACTTGAATGTAATTCATATTACAATAAATATAAAACAAGTGGATGTCGGTACAAGTCTGGTAACCTTTCGTAGAGCCAAAAGAGGAAAAGTCCAGGTTGATATCTAAATGTGTTCTGGGGCACAAGTGAGAGTCATAAGGTAAAAGCATGGTAGAGCCAAGTGTCAGACATGGGTCGGGAGGGAAAATTATTTGGGTAATGTGCCCAGGCAAATCTTGGTTATATTCTGTTGCTCATGGAGCCAATTTTTCATATTTAACCTCTTGTGGATGTATTCTGTTGGGGTTTATAGGCTTTTAAGATCACGCTTGCATAGTAGGGTAATGCAAATGAGCTTTACCAGAAAATTAAGATGAATTATTTTACGAGAAAGCAAATGCCAGGTAATTGTTGTGGCTTGTACCTTATTAAATCTTTTTAGTAAGGTGAGAATTGTCTGTGCGCGCTGCTAAAAATCTTCTGAGCGGCACCCAGAAGCAAGCTGGGCAAGCGCACATGCGCACATGCGCACAGCTTAGAGGGAACATTGGTCAGCATACATTTTCTTCCAATGGCAATCCTAAACAGTGTGTGTGTAATATACATTTTTTAGCTAGATTCTCTATGCTTGTTATACCTTGTGTTAGTGTATTTACAGTTATTGGTCAACAGGTTTCTAATTTTCATGATTTCATTTTTTGGATCATGTTTCCTAGTTCATTCGGTTATATGGTCAGTCTTAAGTATTTTCATATCTGTTCAGCATAGGCTTATATATCTTCTTCATGACATCATGTTACTGTCCTCAACCTTGGTTCAGAGTTCAACCATGATTCACATAGCCGCATTCTGGCACTTTGCCAGTGGCCATCCTTCTTGGTAACTTCCTTCCACTGTTTCAATGTGAGGGTAGCTTCTGAATGGCTGTCGGAGTGCATATTGTCTTTCATTCAATCGACAGAGTATAGAGGTGTCACACTCATGCAAGGTTTCCCAGTTGTAGCTCCTCATCTGCTATTCCATTAAGACGGTGGTGAGGGGGCAGCGACTAGAGAAGGCATCCACCTGCTCCTCTACATACCTATGGGTGTGATGAAGCATTGTGGCTAGGATTGCATATGTGGCTATTTTTTCTAGAAGTGAAAAGTGGATGACACGACACAAATCACAAGATTTGTCACCATTGGAACCTTTTGTTGATTAACTTTTGTTTTGAATTAAAAAATCATCAATAAATAACTTGACATTTACTTTCTATGATTAAACAATTTTCATGAAGGGATTTTAAATCCTGGGGAAGGGAGATCGCCCAGGACATTAGATGGTCCTTGAGGAAATTGTTTAGTATTCATGTCCTGTTGAATTGCCATACTTTTTATTTATGCGTTTGTTGTTTAGTGTGAGGGTTTGAGAAACCCAAAGGCATTCTCACAACTACTCCCCAGGGATCTTCTGTTCAGGTGGCCAAGGAAGGGACAACGGTTTTGGATCATAACCTTGGTGGTGGACTAGCGAGGGAGGATCACCTGGGTGGAGGGTCCTTGGGGATTTGGGAGAGGTTGTAAGAGGGTGAGACATGGTGTCCTCCCCCCTTTTCTGACAGTGACTTACCTTACCCTCTCTCGGCCTTTGTAGGGTATTGCTGTCCATTTCCTACTGTTTCCCCTGAAGTCAGACCAAGTACTGAGAAGAAGCTATCCCCAGCAGTAATGCAGATTACCTATAGGAAACAACACTATAGTACTGGGATGAAGAAGAGGAAGCCTAAAGACTATAGAGCAGAGGATCAGGCATGTCCTTTCAATTGTACTGATTGTCGTCAGGCAATTGAGCCTTGGAATTCACATCTGCAGCCTGTTGGAGGCTCTAGGGGTGAACTCTCAAAGGTGGAGTCCACATGCAGATCAGGGTGCAAGAATCCTGTGGAATGAGCGATGATCCAGAAGGCCAGCATCGCTCGCCTGAAACCGGAGGAGAATGGGACACAGAGGCCCTCGAGGAAAGCACAGTATAGCGGAGTGCCACTGCATGGCGAGGGAGCCATGGAAGGTGGCTATCCATGTACTGTGGCTGAGAGGTGCTTGTTCCCTTGACTGGAAGCCAGTCTAGTGGCGTCTATGGGGCAGGCAGTGAGATCCTGTCCGTGCAAACAAAGAAACTGGGAAAGAACGGTTACGCGATTGGTGAGTGCCAATGAATTATTATTATTATTATTTGTTATGCGCGACCAAAGTGGCCCAGAGGCATACGGGCGCAGATCATTGGAGTGGATATTTCAAGCAGATAACTTAAAAAGCTGATTATCTAAAGAGGTGTTTCTTGAGTTTATTTTTTAAATTCTCCTTTTAACCTATTAGCTATGCAAGAAGATGCATCACCGGCAAGAGCCTTAAACGTGATAGTCTGGAGTCTAAAAGTCACCCTCTGCTCTATGGGTAGCCAATGCAATTTTCTTCTTATCTCTGAAACATGGGCACATTTTCTTAAACCCATAAGTGCTCTTATAGAGCTATTCTGAACTACCTGGAGTTTGTTCAGTTTTGTTCATTCCAATAAGTAACGAGCTGCAGTAGTCCAGTTTTGCAGATATGATAGCTCTCGCGATGGTTTCACATCCTGTTTGTGACAGGAATGGTGTTATGTGTGCCAGGAGTCTAATATAGTATGCTGACGAGGAGACTAGGTTGTTTACATGGGCTGACATACTTAGCGATTGCTCAAATGTAACTCCAAGGATTTTTATTTTCTCCTTAACTTGGATGACGTGGTTATCAATACAAAAAGGTTGGTAATCCGATGTCAGTTTTTCCAACCTTTTTGTTTCGAACCGATCAGCATCAGCTCTGTTTTCCCTGGATTCAGGGCCATGCCGTTCGCGTCCATCTGTTTGTGGATGAAATCATATATTTCTGCTACGGTCGCTACGTCCTGGTCATAGTTTCCAGATACAGTAATAAGATGCTGTGTGTCATCAGCGTAATTCGAAAAACATATGTTCCTATTTTCCAGATCATCAAAGAAGGGACTGTGAACCAATTATATGAAGTTGGTGATAGGGCTGCCCCCTGAGGTATACCATAATTCATGGTGACTGGGTCTGCCTGTGCTTGATTATTGCAGACTCTGATAGTTCTTGAGCCTAGGAAGGACAGCATCCAGTTCTTAGCATTAGTACTAAAATTGGCTCTTTCCTCCAGTTTGTTCACAAGAAGTTGGTGGTCCACCAGATCGAATGCCACTGAGAGGACCAAGGACATCAGGAGCATTGTGGAACCTTCATTTATTTTAGTCATGTTAGATTTTAGTTCCAGCTGGGCTGACTCCATACTGTAACCTGGGCGGAAGCCTGACTGTCCATTATTGAGTATATTATGTTCATTGGTAAAAACTGCCAACTGGTTATAGACAACTCTATCCATGAACTTCAGGATGATAGGGGAGTTGGTGATAGGCCGTTTTTTTCTTTGACTCTCCCGGGTCTAAGTCAGCTTTTTTTAACATTGGGGTGTTCCATGACCCTTTAAGCCTACTGGGAACTGTGCCGTCTCTAAATGAAGCATTTATGATTTGTGTAAGGGAACCAATAAGTAACTCCGAGCATGCTTTATAGGATACTGCTGGGAATTGATCTCCTTTTACACGCTGATGGCTTCAGTTTGGCAAGCACAATTCTAAGATCGTCTTCCGATTATTTTCTTGAAGTTGAATTCCGGAATAATTATTTTATAATTTGTAGTTCAAACGCAATCTGTCGCATTCGCAATATCTGACTTATTTATTCATGTATTTATTATTTCAATATCCTTTTATTTTTGTGTTCTTATCTATCATAGCCTGTTGAATATTAGTACACCAAGCTTGGTTTTTGTCTAATTTAACTAATTTCCCGCCAGATGGAAAACATTTTCTTAGTATCATATTGGGCCTCGAGAATTTGGCCTTCATTTGATGATTTTTTTGCACTGATTACAGCTCTTTTAACAATAAGAGCAGCATCTGCATATGTAAGTTTGTCCTAATCTGTTTTTGAACTCTTCCATTTATAGAAGGGGTTTTCTCTTTAGGATTCTCAATTATTTGAGGTTATCCGTGAGCCAACTATTCTTTGTGGTTCATCACCCTATGCTTTTTCAGGGGTGCTAGAACCTCCTTTGCATGCGTTGGTGCGTCCAATAAGTTGTCCGTTAATTCTTTGACTCTTGTCATAGGGGGGGGGCTCTCTTTTTGGATAATGGGGTTAACCATTCCTGCATGACCTCTTGTGTCACCTTCATGTTTCTAGAGATAAACCAGTCATGCGTACATGGTTCTAACTAAGCTTGATTTGGCCTATCCACATAAAACTCAATAAATGAGTGATCCGACCAAGGACATTCTGATATATTGGGATTGCTGATTCCCACAAATGAGAGCAACCTGGTGCACGCATGAAATTTAGTGAAGCTACATTGTATCATAGTGGTTGTGTGCAGGCTGCACGTTCTCAAAAGCCTCAGATGAAAACCAAATGATGAAATAGATGAATGCAAGGGCAACAGGGGGCTAAGGAATAAATGTTTGAGTGGTCACATCTAAGGAAGTATACGTGTTCAAAAGACTCTGAACACTAAAGCAACACGAGCTAGTGAAATGATGACTGTTCTGCAAGTGATCAGCAGAGGGGAGCAGCGAAGTGTGAGCAAAATGCTGAATTGAAAGTTTAAGCTGCATTTGAATCTTTCTTACAAAGTGTGAATAACAGGGCGACTGGTTCATGACCTGAAGTGGGAGGACCATGAGGTCTGTCAACTGCGCCGAGACCAGGCAGCGCCAAAAAATAAAGAGGAATTGTAAAAGTAACCTCGAAATCAGAGAGAGGGGAATATTGAATTTGAATCAGTACAACAAGCTTGGGAAAGAGGAATCTAAGCTCCTGCTGAACATTGTGAGACAAGACTGCAAGCTTGGAGAAGTAAGTCCTGAGCCTCTTGGGAACACTACCTATAGAACATTGTTTTATGAATCCACACTTGAAGCTTGGGGAAGGGAACCCCAAGTTGTTTTGGAGAATCAGTACCTGCAGCTTGGAGTAAGAACTCTGAGCTCCTTCAGAACATTGTGGTTTGAATCAGTACACAAAGCTTGGGCAAGGGAAGCTTGAGTTTCTTGAGAACATTATCTTGGGAACAGTATCCTGAACTATGGGAAAGAGAGCTGGAGACTGCTCCAGACTTCAACTCAAAATAGTGTCCAACGTAGAGTATCCCTGCACTACATTTAGATATTAGACGTGAGGGCAAGGATAGGTTTTGAGAGTCTTTTTTTGTTTGGGACTTCTGGACATGGATGTTCCTTAGTTTCTTTAGGTAGGCCAATCGCCCCCCCCCCATAGCAATAGGGGAAGTTAGGCTTTTTAAAACTACTGTTACATCTCGACTTTTTAAAACTACTGTTACATCTATTGTCTGTCATCTCTTTATACCATGCCTGGGGTCACAGAGGGCCATTTATCATGTGTTCGTGTGTTCCCATAGCTTTTAGAAGAGGCAGGGAATTCCTCTACACAGTACGGAAAGTGAGGCATTTTGATACATTTTTTTTTAAAATAAAACAGCATATTTTGAAAGATCTTCAAACAGTTGTGTGCCTCAAATTACTGACCCCTCAAACACTGTGGTCCTTTTCCGAAGGCCCCTAGTGACGTTTTATGACCCATTGCGCCCTTAGTGTTAAAACCAAGTATGCTTTAACTATTGCGATTATTCACTATACCGACTACCCTCCTGTCAGTATCCAGAGTGCATCCTTTTTCCTTCTTTGAAACTGTCCTTTACATTCATTTACAGGGTGGGTTGTATTTTGTAGTTGTTAAAGCCTTTATTCAAAAAGAGCCATCAGGTACAAATAAAATATACAAAAACGCATGGATACAAAACCAATATAAGATTCCATAAAAAACAGGTTAAATCAAATTGAAAGAACTTTTTTGCAAAACACATTTCAATTTCATAGAACTAGTGAGTTGTTCCTCTTGTGCCATGCCCATCGAATGTACAGAGAGACAAATAACCTGAATATTGTATCGACAGATTTGCATTGGTACATAACGTCTACACAATGGGATCAAACATCTCCTCCTGAGCTCCTTTAGACCAGGACAAAATAGCAAGAAATGGACCAAGTTTTAATTCTCAATTCACAAATTCGACATCTTTTGTTTTGATATTCGTCCCAACTGCAGTAAAGGACCTCAGCCGCAAAGTGCACAAACACAACCTGATAAACTGTGCCCGAGTAAAGGATGGGACTATAACATCCAAGTAATCCTCCCAGCCTGGCAGTGGTTTGTAACTCATGTACTCTGGTCCACTTGCCAATGCTGAGCTATTTAGAATGACTTTATTTCATCTATCTTTGGTAGGCCATCCTCACCAATAGCTTAACAGTCAAGGGCATAGTTTGTGGGCGTTCCCAGAATATACTTAAGCCCCACACAGAGCCATCTGCTCACGTGGATCAGCAAGAGGACTTTATAAGAACCTCTCAGGGACATCACATAAGTGAGAGCATCCCAGTATTTGGCCAGGCCTGGAGTTCTGCATACTCTCAACCACTAAATAACTGGTCTCATTTCTGCTTTATCTCCTGTAGGGTCTATATAACACTCCATCCTTACTGCTGCTGTTGGCGTGCTTTGTGGAACAAATAGAATGTTCTTCAGAAATGTGTTCTCAACCACAGTTATGGGCGCAGAGTTTACTTATCCCCAGACCTCAGACCCAAAGATGGTGGAAGCTTTAACTTGGGCATGGTACACTGTGATGACTGTCTTAATTGTTTGTTCACCATGCCTGAAAACTTTAAGGCCCCGCTGTTTTTTTTTTTTTTTTTCCCAACGTGATCTTGGACTGCTTGAGCTGTTGCAGCCACCCGCCCCCTGATGACAAATCAAATGGTCATAACATTGCACCTGTTCCTGTATGGTGCATCCCACCATCACGTCCAGACTCCTGCCTATAGGGTTCCTTGGCCGAAGACCATCTATTTGGTCTTGCTGGCATTGATCTCCAGCCCAAGGTCCTGAGAGCTACATTCAAAACAGTTGAACCTTTTGTAAACCCATCAAGGACATGGACAACAATGCGGCAATGTCAGTGAAGGAGTGTGAGCATCCTATCACCCCCAAGCCTATGTGGACCTGAATTGGCAGCCAGAAGAACATCAATAATGGAGTCTGTCAGTGCAAAATAACAGGGGAGCCAAAAAAAAGCATTATTGGCGAACCACCTATGAACTCCCGGAGTCTTACTTGTATTCTCCTCCAGGCTCCAATGGACAAACCCAATATTAGAATATAGTCACTCTATTGGCTTCAAAAGGTTATCTGGGATGCTTCTGGCCTGAAGTACCTCCCATAGCTGCCCCCCAGGGGACACTGTCTAAGGCTGTCTTCAGCTCCACGAATGCAGCATACAGCATGGTCTTATTGATTAATAGATGTTTCTGAATGATCAAATGGAGCCTAAAACTCTGATCCACTGTGCTTATGTCCATCTGGAAACTTGCTTGAAGATTGATTAATGGCGAGGTTCATCCACCCATGCTTGGAGGCGTTTCAAGATGCTCTTGGCAAAAAAGTTCCTGCCGCATCATGGAGGGCGAGATAAGGCAATAGTTTGATGGTACAGCCCTTTATCCCTTCTTGAATATTGGGACAATTATTGTCCATTCTATGTGTCTGGCATCACAGTAGCCAGTATGGAGTTCAAGATCTTAGTCATTCTTGGCGCCCAGATTGCAAGCTCGCTTTTGGGTATGGGATGTTATTGGGACATCAGTGCCTCTTCTACCTTCCCCAAATTTAATACCAAATTGGTCAACCCCTGCAGATCCGATTGTATTTTGTAGTGTGCTAGAAGTCTATGTTGTGATTATAATACAGTAGGTATTTGTATACAACCTTGACTGGGCAGTCATTTTATAATTTGGTAATAATTGTATTTTTGCTCTGTTGGAACTAACCAACGATCTATGTAAGCCTGCCGTTCTGTCCACGTTACCAAAATTGGACAAGGAGGTTTATAATTGGCTTGTGTGACCAATCTGTTTGGATCTTTTCTGGTGTACCAGAGGTGTGTGGCTGATATTAAAAACAGATTATTCATCCTTGAACCACTGGTGCCCAAGACGTTCAATCATCACACTTACCTCATCACACTTAACCCTATCAAGAAAAAGGAGTTTTTCTTAGAGACTGGCTTCTCAGATACCTGCTTGACGGTGCTGTTATACCAAAAACATGACACAGCCAACAAGGTAATCTCAGCAAAATATTGTCCTCCTTAGAAGAAACATTTAATGATTGTGGAAAAGCACTCCAGGCAGCGGTGTAGCCGTTGAAAATTTACTGCCCATTTATCCAGGGGGAGCACATCATAGTAGAGACCACCAAAGCATAACTTCGCTCCCCCTGGATGAATCCTTTCCAAACTTTGCAAAAAAAGTATAAGGCCTGCTCTGAATCTTTTTGGCAAGTTGGATGGGATTTCGTCAAGGGGGGCAAAGTTGTAGGGGGGGGTCCCAAAAACCTTTTTTTGCCATAGACATAATGAAAAACTTTTTCCTTTTTCCTCATGCCTACAGCCTAAACCGCTGAATGGATTTTGACAAATTTGCAGCAGGAGCGACGGCCTGGTCCCGAAAGGGTGCTTTTGCAAATGTGTTGTAAATCCGTCCACTAGTATTTTTTTTTAAACAGGCAAAATGTAGGTCTACCCACTTCCCTGTTCTCTCCAGACAGTACCCGTGATGTCTGCAGACGCCCAGCGCACCCGCTGATTGGCTGGAGGGAAACGTGATGTGTGTCATATTTTTCCAAAACGGCCACCATGTTGTATCTGCGGACAGCGCGGCGGAGAACAGTGCTGGAAAACATGTTTTTGGGCATTTGGTGTTGGGGAGAGGGGATGGGAAGAGTGGGGGAGTGAAAGATGGTTTATGTATTTGTTTAGGTGAAAGAAGACACTGCAGTGAACGCGGCAGTCCACGGACAGCTCCTTAGGCGTGCAGCTTGTCTGGTGAATGCAGGGAGGCTTCATTAGGGTAAGTGAGTGGAATGTAGGTAATATGAGGATGTTTGCATAGGTCACAGATAGGCCATGCACTGAAGAATCCAGGCATAGGCACTGGCAGAACTACTGCAATGTCATATGGCCATACCATGAAGAATGTATTCACAAGTATTGCAGTGGGTAGTGTTTGGTGGGCAGTTGGAGAAACATGTTTGGGCTTCATTGGTGACTGCAAGAGGGCTTCTTAGAGTAGGAAAATGGAGTCTGGGTGATATTGGCATTGGTGAATAATAGAGTTGGCGGTGTACTTTGATATCTGTAGATGGTGTTTGAATTGGGAATTTAATGGCAAATTGTCGTGTGGCTAGATTCTTGGGTGCATGGCTGTATTATGCTGTGGTGGTTGTAGTCAGTCCCTAGACTGTTGGGTGCATGGCTGGAGGCCATAGCCCCAAGTGTGTGTGCACCGGCTGTAATTAGTGTAATAGTATGTGTACAGAAGTGGATAGGGCCTTTGGTGTCTGGCTTATGCGTGTGGGTTGTGGGCACTGGCCACATTCTTGGGTGCATGGCTGTATTCTTCTGTGGTGGTTGTGGCTTGCTCCTAGTCACTTGGGTGCATGGCTGGAAGCATAGACCCAAAAGTGTGCACACTGGATGTAGGTAGTGTAATAGTATGTGTACAGAAATGGACAGGGCCACAGGTGGCTGGATTATGTGTGTGGGTTTTGGCCACTGGCCAGATTTTTAGGTGCATGGCCATATTATGCTGTGGTGGTTGTGGCCAGCCCCTAGACACTTGCGTGCATGGCAGCAGGCTGCAGGCCACGTACACAAGAGTCTAGGGGCTAGCCACAACCACCACAGTATAATACGACCATGCACCCAAAATTGTGGACACTGGCATAAGCATTGCAGAATCATGTGTATTGAAATGTCATTTGGCATTACGAAGAAGCATGACAGCAACAACTGTATAATCACTGTGCATATTGTTGAGGCTCTGCATATGTTTTGCATACCATTTGAAGTCGAAACAGCAAATTTGACTACTGTGCCACTGCTGCACACAGTATGTTGAATGTCGAAATGCAGTAGAAATCTTTGTCTGTGATAAAAAAAATATATAAGCTGTTAGGAAAGGTACTTCATAATGTCAGTGTACACAATTTCAGACATTTGTGGACCCTCGTAATGAGTACATTGCACAGTATACTTGTTTGAAGCAAGGTACTTGTAATGTGCTTAGATCCTGTGCTTGTTTACTTAATCATTGGGTCTGTGGGGAAAAAGATCAATGCTGGGTTAAAAAAATACCTTCTACATTCATTTGATGATATGTGCCACATTCTGTTTCATTGAACTGTGCAGTACTTCCAGGAATGTTTAAAGTGCATGTCTATGTGGTCTTGGTGTTAGAAGCATTGTTGCAGTAGGAGGAATTGAAATGGTGTATGTATTTTGCTTTTCAGAAGTGGTGGTGCTATGGTTGCAGTCAGATACCTGTTGGCGTATTCTAACTGTTGAGGGTACGTTTGTAGCAGTTTGATTGCTGAAGGTCGATTTTTAGCAGTTTGACCGCTGGAAGTAGTAATGTAGTACTGTGGGTGTACTAAGATATCAGTTGGTGTATTCTGGATGTTGATAGGGTGTATTCTGGATGTTGATGGGGAATAAGTCTTGAAGTGCTTCCTCAGAAGAACTTTTATTTTTGCTGGTGGATTTTACATCGTGTAATAATGGGAAGTAATATGCAGTATTATTGTTGCAGTTAGATACCAGTTGGTGTATTCTAACTGTTTAGTTTCACAGTTTTGCAGGGTATGTTTTCAAGCACCTTCATTCTTGTTGGCGGATTTCCATTTTCCACTATTGCAAGTCCATTGCAGTATTATGGGTGCAGTTGCATGCGGCTGCTTATTTACTGTAGTGGTATGGGTATACTTAGACAGCTGTGGGCTTATTCTACCTGTTGGTAGTGTTACAGGTCAGTGAGGACAGTTTGTAGACCCTCCTACTCAGTACTTTTCTTTACATACTATGGGTGAAACAATATTAGTGTGTGTTTTCCACAGTTGTTAATCATTGGGTAATTGGGGAACAAACTGTAGCAGTGTAACTGATGTACTCATGGGCCAGTTTCACAGGGCATATGCTTAATTTTAGTTTGCAGTTACATACTGGTTGGTGGGTATTGGGCTGTAGGGAATGCTACTTTTGTAGGTCAATGGGTACATTTTTGTTTCAATAATATTAAGTAGGCATTTGTAAGATTTGCCAGTTATCTCTGCTTCAGAGTAATGGAAGTATCATTGCATTGAAACCAACCACATTTCTTTTTAATGTATGCTGTATAGTGACCTGCAGTGGTTGTTGCACCCATGTAGGAGATTATGCCTACTGTGTGTGAAGCTAGTGAGCTTGCAGTTGTTTTTGGTACCATATGTGTTGTACCTTTTAAAAGCATTACTCTTATGTATTGGCTATGTGAGTTTGTCTAAGGTGGAACGATCGCCTGAATTGCAACCAGCACATAATATGCCATGATTTGCATTTTGCACCAGATGCTGAAATGGAATGGATTAACGATTAGGTATAGATATATACACAAAGTGCTCATTAGAAACTTGATCCTGCACCACATGGCTGCAGTGAGTGCATGTATGTTTCCACATATAGGAAAGATTCAATTATAGGTATGTTTTTGCTTTCAAGCACTTGCAGTAAGTACATTAGAAATTCTTGTGGATCTTGTGTGTTTATGATGAATCTCATGATTCATGCATAGTAGTCCAATTCCTGCCTTATTCCTGAGACACTGTGAGTATTGTCGGGATTGTTTGTTGCATTTCTATGAAGTAGTAATGTTTGCAAACACAACTGGTCTGCGCCGTTCAAGTAAATGTTTTGAACAATTGATGCCAATTGGAATAGAACATTGATTGCTACATTTGCATAGCAATTTACACCAGTTGTGTTGGAGAATTTGAATCAACCAGATAGTTCTTTGTCTGAGTCATTTGATGGAACTCAACTTGATTTTTTAAAGAGGTACTTCTTTATGCAGATGGATATGTATTTGGGTTTTCACTACATCCTTCCGTAGTTGTGCTAATTGATGGAGTAGCAGCTGCTTTCAATTTCTTTGGTTGTACTGTTGGGACATCACTTATAAATTCTTTTTGCATTACTTTTCTTTTAACAAGTGTTCCTTTTAGAGGAACAAAAGACATATTGAGATGGGGTGTGTAGAGTGCACGTAGTGTGTTGTGCTCTACGATGCAAGGAATGTCGGCCTTGACTTTGTATCAAAATTGACTAGAAATAGTCCTTCAAATGAACCTAGATGTGACAGTTAAATCAGACCTTATTTAAAGACTGTGCTGCCAATGTCAATTAATGCATGATCAAGCGTTAGATCTTGTGATTTATGAATAGTGACTGCATATGCAAGAGACAGAGAACTGTTCTTTGCGTACTTTCATGTCTTTAAAAAGAAGGAATCATCCTTTTAACTTCTGAAAGTTTGTCAAAGTGGATGTTGACAAACTAAATGGTGTTGTCACGTGGATATGTCTGGAAGCCAACAACTGTACCAAGTACTCCATTAACTAAGCATTGCTCCATGTCAAGGTTACATTTTAGCATTACTGTACAGTTTAAACACAATGTACATATTTTTTCCAAACCAGTTGTGTTGCAGATAGTTTTCGAACCTATTCAGTCATGCTGTGGCTTGTTGACACATAGGCAGTGTCGTACCGTGCATTTCCACTTTGTCTGGAGTTAATTTGCACTATTGGTTGCATTTCTTTTTTTAACGTTGTTTCATTGAATTGTGCACAGCTTGATAGCATTGGCATTAAGGACAGACATTTCACATTTATCTGTGCTAATTGTTCCATGACATCAGCAGCAGATGTGTTATGATCATATAGCTCATGGATGAGTCTACTGTTTAAGAAAGACTGTGCATCCTTAGAAAGCACACCAATCTGAATGCTTTCCACAATGTTAGCATAGGTGAGGTCTGCAGACTGACGCATGTTTTGCATTCTCTGTATTTGAAATGTTGCCAGATATTTACATTTCCTATGCTGCCAGAGTTTTTAAAAGGGGGGGTTCACCTTTGGCTGGTGTTAATTGAAGATCTCCGAAAACTATAATGTGTTTTCCTCCAAAGAGTTATTCGTGGTTTGTTTTTAAGGACCTCTTGAAATCTGAGGTGAGGCAAAGCCAACATTAGGTCGGAGACCAGGCTCATCTCATCTATTAGGAGCATTTTCATTTGTCTTAGAATTCTGTGTAGCTCCATAGCAGCTTCTGTTGACAGTTTGTACTACTCAAATATGTTTTGGTGTTCTACTGGAAGGAGCAGCAGTCGGTGTAAAGTAACACCACCTATGTTGTAGGCAGCTAAACCTGTGGGGGCTGTTAAAACAGCTGAAAGCTTGTTGTTTGTCAATTTGTGGAGAAACTTGCTGATGATTTGTATTAATGTTTTGCCTGAACCAGCTTCACTACTTGTGTACAGGTTTATAATTTTGACAGCTACAAGTTTGTTACGTACTGCACACCATGTTCAAATTATTTACTTATAGGAAAATGCTACGTTGTTCATCATTGTGTTGTGATTTCGGTAGAGCAAAGTTGTCTTCAGATTCCTCATACTAACACATGGTGTTTTCCACTTCAGTCATGGTTAATTCTGCTTCATTTAACACAAGTGGCTCTCCAAGTGGTTCTTGGCTTCTTGTAAGAGAAGGTTGACTGACCTCGAAATGTCTGCATTTAGTTGTGCTTGCACTTCTTCCTCTTGTTGGTGTTCATTGTCAAACATGTTTTGTACTGCTTGAAATTGATATGTTATACTGCTTTCTTTTGCATTGAAAGCATCTTAATAGGAGTCATGAGTGTCCAATAAATCTTCTTTTCTCCATGGTTTCAAAATGTGGGGTAGGGACATGTAAGTAAAGTTCTTTATGCTGAGGATTTTTAAATGATAGCTTCATATGATTAATCTGTGTTTGCTAAGTTTAAACAGGATGGCTTCACAGCGTTTGACTACGTATTTACCTTTTTTCATCTGGGTTAATATTATTCTTGTATGAGAAATGTTGGGCTATGTGGTATAGACACATGGTTTCCAAAGCAGTACTCCTGTTTGGATAGTATGTTTCCAATGAATTGTTTTTCAAAATATCCTGACTCTGGGGTACATTTTTGGCTATTGTTTCTGTTTTGCTACAATTTGAGCACCCTTTTTTGGACGCAGCAGGACCAAGGCTTAGCCAGAGTGTTTTCAGATTTCCCATATAAGGATGTGCCTGTCAAATGGTCTGCAGCTTCGTAGCAACCACATTTTCTATGGGACAGCATTTTTATGCCAAAGCTGTATAATTTTTGTGACGGTGTTTTGTCAGATGATATGTCATCCCAGAGGTCTTTAAGCTCTGTTTCTCAGCTTTGGTTAGGTAGGCAGTGACCTATCGTGCAACAGCAGTGGAATTGTCTGCAACGTGTTTGCATTCCACAAAAGGGAAATTATAGCATTGTAATCATTGATTTACTTTAAGGCTTTGGTTCTTTTTATGCAGTATATGTTCTTAAGCGATTTGCCTTTCACACTGTGTCTTAACAGAAGCCATGAAGCCGTTTACTTGTCCTTTTTCTGAAACTGGTCTACGGAAACCAAAGCGGCATTTGGTATAGTATTTCCCTTTGTTTTTATATCTGCGTCAACAATACTTGCCACCTTTATGTCTTTGAAACTGCAAAATGTGTGCATGTAGCTCACTGTGTGGTTTCTGAATGGATGAAGCAAATTACATGTTTGTGAATGAAGTGCAAAACAGTGGCAGCACTGCTCTGTCCAAATTTCAGAGCATCTTTTATCCACAAAAGCATGTGGATGTGTTTTGCCTCTCTGGATTGATATTCTTTAAGTGTTGCACTTCTCCGAGGGGAGGTATTGTTTTATTGCAGATAAACTGTAGCATGGCAATAAAGCGCTGGTGGTGGATGTACCTTGATACATTTACAGGGTCAAGAGAACAGTTTTTCTGGTGTTTTTAATGTCTATCACTTCTTTGTTTTGATATGCTATGCGTAGGAAATTGTGCAAGTCTTCCCATACATACTCTGCACAACTCAAAGTGACAAACCGTGTGGGTGGGCCAAGGTTGCATAGCATACACAGTACATCTGTGTGATGTCAGAACCAGTGTTCTTTGGTACAACATATGTTTGCTAAGAGATTTGTGATACTTGACTGCAAAACTTCAACTTTGTCTTGCACCTATTTGAAGTGGTTGCATAGCAGACAAGTGTAAAACATTGGAAACTGTTTTGAATGTGTGTGCAACTCTGAAAGTGAACTGGCGAATCTGTTACAAACAGGAGGGGGAAAATGTAGTCAACATTTTGTCTGAATCTGGGGTCTTCCAAATACATTTGTAAAGAGCGGTATTCTGATGCTGTTATTTGTGTGCATCTGTCATCATACCTTCTACCTTTTCCAGTAGGGAAGATCAGAGGAATGACTTGTGCTTGTACACTTTTTTTCCCATATGTTCATTGGAGATCCTTGGCTTGCCGCATTTAATGTTTCTAGTGTATTGTCTGCCTTTGGAGTGCAGTGGGTGAATTGCATACGGGTTTAAAATATTGGATGCCGTAATAGGATCTACATGTTGAAATTGGCCAGTTGATGACTCCTGAATTATTTCAGAGGTTTCCCTGAGGTTTTCATCAATGTTTAATTCTTGTAATATTTATTGTTCTCTTTAAGATATTGTAGGGCTTCGCTAACTTTATTTGTCTACTAGTTGCTGCCAAATTCTGTTGTCTTTTGTAGGTACCCCATTCACCAGGATTATCAAAGATTGATGTATTGGCCGTTGCACTCCCAGATTGTGCACATTTTCTTTAATCTTTGAAATCTAATGGCAAATAAACTTTGCCATTAATGCCTTTTTTTAGTAATTCAGCAGGCGGCAACTAGGCTGTTTTAGGTTGAAGGCGTATTATAGCTTGAAATGGGTAAACTGTTTAGATCATAATGCTCTCATATAAATTAAGCTGTTGCAGTGGTTTTGGAAGTGAAAATATTTTCAAGTTATAAGTGATAGCCCATTTAGGCATTTGGTTATTATCAAGCTTTGCTGTGCAGTATGTGCAAAGTATTGAGGGGTTACTAATTTAATGCTTGTTTTCTGTTATAAGGTAGAGAGCTAATCGGAACCATTGGGATTCCTGATTTTCTATTTTGCACTCTATATCTACAGTTTTGGTGCTCTTTGAATAAAATATCCTGCGACAACACACACACATACTTGGTTTGGTACTTCAGCAGATGTGCTTCTAAACTTTGCTAATACTTTTGTGTACTCGTGTATTAGGTTATCTGTGAGCTTGTCGCTACTCTTTACTAAAGTTACTGGATAATGTAAGTGCTCTTCACTTCCAAAATATTTGCTTTGGATGTGGTCTATTTCTTCCAGGAGTTCTTTGGCTGTGCCATGTAGGAGAATGTGAATGAAACGCTCTAGTTCTAAAGCAGGACGTTTTGCATAGTACAGTCTCTGGATTAGATTTCATATTGGTGGAATTGTGTTAACATTTTGATGTGGTGGGAGGTGCTTCTACAAGCAGGCCCAGAAATGCAGGCTAATGAATGTCCTTGCAGTCCTGTGTATTTGTGCAGTGGACATGAGCCCATGGTTTGCAACATTTTCATTTCCACTTTCGCTTTCAAATTATGATTCAGGAATTGTCGTAAAGATTTGAAGGATTGCTTTTGTATGTTATAGATTGTGGTTCAGGGCCATTTGTAGACGGTACGGATTGGTTCAGTGGAATGGTGAGTTGACTGGAAGTTTAAGGATATTCTTTCAATGAGCGTTTCTTCTGCCATAATGGTGTCTACCATTTTATACACTTGGCCACTGCTATGTATGGCAATTGGAGTTCTATGATCTTGATTGTATGCCTCTTCATTGAAATATGGCTCTGTGCTGTTTGTGTGAATCCACTCGCCTGCACAGAAGTTTGCAAAAGTATCCATGTTCATATTGCGCATGTTGCGAAGTACTTTTTGTAGTTTACTAATTACTTTTGTTAGTGGTTTCATGCTATTCAAAATTAATATAAACAATTTCCTTTTGAGGAGCATTGCATCGTCTGAGACCTTCCAGGATCAGTTTTCTGTGGTAAGTTTTAAGGGTTGAGCGTGATTTCTCTGCTGTTTATATAAGGTTCTGAAGGACTCTATGGTGGAATATTTTATGTAAAATGTTTTAGAATGGCTTACCTGTGGCTACGTTAACATTGGTAGATAGAGTGATAGCGCCACTGGTAGTTGTATTCTTTTTAATACATTTTTTAGTTTTTACATTTTGGAAGAGGGTCACACTTTTTTTTTTTTTTCCCTGCTAGCTGGTTCAGTTTTGCTCAGTGACCATATTAGCTTTTTTGTTGGAACATTTCGGAAAAACGCTGCTAGAGGCGGATTGCATGCTTTTAGTTTTACCTGCTCTATTTCTTTATTTTTTTCTACAGAGTTACTTTTTGGTAGGCATTCCTTGTGTCTGTTGGGGGGGGGAAAAAAGGTATGTGTGGATTTTAAAGTTATGCACAGTGCACACAAATATATTGTACGAGTATGTGAATATAAGGGTAGGCATAAGTAGAGGGGGGTGTGATTGTGGAATGGGCTGTTACTACTGGTTGGGAAGGTTCTATGTGCATTGATGCATGAAAGGTTTGCTTCAGTGTGTGACAGTGTACTGTGCATGAATTAGTAAGGACATTGTTTTCAGAAAACTAGTGGGTGTTAAGATGCAAATACAAAGAGTGGAGCTGCTGGGATGCAATGAGTAAGCGTGGAGGAAATGCTGTTGGTCTGGATAGAATTTAGTAGGCTACAATACAACACTGCAGTTTCTGAGTAACAGGAAGAATACTGGAGGAAACGCAGAAGAAACCTACTCTTCATATCCAACAAAGTAAGTTGAGTACTGTAGCAGTAGACATTTCTGTCTTTCAAGAGGCTGTTCTTTACTGCAATTGCGAAAGAAGGAAGTTAGTGGGTGTGTGTTAATGGCACAATAATTGCACTAGGAGAACACATTATTTTACATTATAGGAAGATTTGTTGGGAGGAAGAGTTAGTGTGTGCACTTGTACAGCACTGCATAGGAATGGGGACTTAGGAGCATCAACATTGTTGGCATGGGGGCAAGTGGTGCAGTGGTAAGTATGACCTGCAGGGCTGCACTTTTCTAAGTGTGTGAGTTGTTGTTGCACTACTTGCATTGGGAATGGAGTTGTGCACGTCCTAATAACATGAGGAAAAAGGCCCAGAAAGATGTACAGATTAGTAAGAAGAATGTTAGTGTGTGGAATTGTATTACTTTCCCACCCACGCTTGCTACATGAGTGCTGAAATCCTTTCCTGTTGCTTTCATTTATTTATCCAAATTTACTAGTAGCACTGTTGCCAATGTATACATGCATTTGTTGGCTTTCCTTGCAGTGTATGTACTTGCCATGCTTTGGTAACACACATGCAGTTTTCGTTTGTGTGCATTCTGGGCATTTCACAGCAGGTGTGTTAGTGGGGGGAAGGGGTTGTAAATGTGACGGAAGGAAAGAAGAATATAACTGTTTGTACATTACAATGGGTGATATATGACGCATGCATGTTGTGATATATTGACATTTTACATAACATCTAGCACTTGAACTTGCTGTGCAAATGTTCTCAATGTCGTTTTCTTTTTTCTTTTTCAAACAAAATGACATAGTGCTGCTAAAATTGAAATCTGTGGTTTACAACTGTTATGCAGTGGGCATTAAAAGAACACTTTGAAATACCACAGCATTTTAAGTAACTGCCACTTGATGTCAGGAGATGAGATAAATGAGACTATGATTATTGAGTAGGTTATGCAGGAAGTGGCAGGCACACTGTTCACATGCATTTGTAAAAGAGTTGCAAATGTACTCTACAAAATGTATGCATACCTGTAGTTTTTGTTGATGGATGCAGATGTGTATGAATCTGGAAGCAGAAATCTTGGAGATTTGTACAGTCCTTTTTGATGGAGGTGCTTTGGAATTACAGGAGACCTGTACTCTGAGTGTTCAACAGTACATCTAAAGTGTACAACAGTGATGACACAGATGTAGAGTTTTTGGATGTGATTGGTGGATGGTTGTGTGACTACTTAACAGTAGCCAATGATGGAGTGTTGCAAAGAGTGAAGTGGAAAGGGAAGAATGACTGCCCTTGTGTTACGGGGCTGCATACATCACGGTAGTCCACAGACAGGGCGTGCCACCTCCGGGGCTGCTTAGCATGCCTGGCATGGAAATGTGACTGTGGGGATTAGCCAATCGGGTGTGCTTCATAGGAAGAGAGGGTAATACTGTTTTCCATTGCTGTGTGCAGTGAAGATGGTAGAGATGCAGAAAGGCAGGGTGCTGATTGTTGGAGATTAATTTGTAAATGATCTGGAGCAGTATGCTGAGGGAAGAAGCATTTCTGCCAATCTTGGTTTTAAAGGGGTGTACGCTTTGTGGTGCAGTGTGCCTGGCTGAAATTTGCCAGGAATGCTTGCTCTTTGTAGAGTTATGGCCACTTTCAGCACTCCTGATGTTTTACTGGTACATTGTGGCGCAATGCATTTGGGTTACATTAATGCTACAAATTTGCCCAGTGGACTGAAAGACTTGGTGAAGGCACTGATGCTGCTTTTTCCGAGTGCAAATGTGGTTTTCTCATACATACCACCGAGGGCAACCCCAATGTCCTCTGTCCCCAGCAAGATGCCAGAAGGTGTCTTGTAAACAGAGGCATGTCTGCATTTTTGTGTAGTGCTGGGATGTTCTCTTTTGACAATGCAGATGGCATTTCTGCCTCCACCATTGGAAATGCCTTTTTTTTTTTTTTTTCATGGAGGCACATTTTGTAGAGGGCCCTCCTTTCTCCTTCCTGGTGACGTGGTGCTTCCCTCTCTTATAAACGTTTTTTGTGGGAGATCTAGTCAATTTACTGTAGGGTGGTGCTGTTTGCTGCTCTATGATGTTTATGGGCTGAAAATGAAGGGCCTGATGCATGGGCAGAATTGACCAGAGGCTCCTCCCAGCCCCTTGTTGGGAAAGCCACAAACTGTGTTCACAGCCTCTGCACCATATGTATGCCGTTTTGAAGTGTAACTGTAAGATATTGAGCAGCACCAATTCATTTTTCTTCAATCCCCTTATTGGGTACCTCACAACGTATTTCTTCTGCGCCATAATAGAATCAAAAACATGGATATATTGACATGGCTTCCCCAATTGTACGTTAGTCACCTTGTTTTTCAGTAGTGTCCTTTAAATTTCTATCTATAAACACTAATAATTGGTAAGATTAAACATATTTAAATCATAAGTAGTATTTAGAACAGATGCTATTCGCTTATTAAAGCAAGTAACTGCCCCAACATTCCTGATAGCTGTTATTACCTGGTTTAAACTCTAGATTAACAGGACCACCCATATTACACCTAGACAGATCGAAAAAAGCAGCCATAAAAATATTGTGGTCACTCCACACACTTTGTACAACAATCATGACACTACAGCGATTGAATAAAACATTATCAACAAGAATATAATCCAAAACCGAAAAATTGTTAACTCTATGCCAGGTCATCATACCGGGAGTATCATCGGCACAAAGACCATTTTAAACCATGTAAACATTTTTAGAGTTGGAATCCACAGGAGGCAGGCAGACCATGATTTAATAAAATCCCCATTAAGACTGGTGGAATGGATTTCAAATCCTGTGCTAATAGATTTTAGTCTGAATTTGCATGGCTCGACTGACAATTGATTAGTGCCGAGTATGTCTGAAAACTTACCTGGTAGACACCTCCCTGTGTGGCAACAAATATTTACAAACCTTTTCTCATCTCCTTTGGCATACAAATACTCACTTCCACACCTAAAGCCCCCCCCCATCCCACTTGCTGAATGTTATATTCCTTAATACTAAAAATCTGGACAGGATTTGATGATGAACATTAAATCACCTGCTGGATGTCCACCAGAACCTTTACGGGCTGGCTAGAAACAGATCTTGTCTCCTTCAAAAACGGGGCAGTCAACCAACCAGGTTTCTTGCATCAGGATGACCTTGTGCCTTTTTAATATTAATCCTAGGTCAGGATTCGTAAAGAGATGTGCGAGTCCGCGAGAGTTCCAGGATAAAAGATTAAAATGAACATTTTCACAAAAGTGCATAATCCCCTTGGGGCCCCCTGGAACCGTTATACAATGCACCTGTTAAACAGGACCAATGAAGCTTTTCATTTGACTTAACAACTGAAATGTGCACCTTTTTGAATTTCCGTAGGCTCCTTTTCCCCCCCTCAGACACAAGAGTTCATTAATATCCTTCTACTAGTTTGATCCTTGTAGGTTATTGATAACATAATTGTGAAAATTCCTAGGCTTATATTCAGTGGTTCTAAGATTGTTTTTGATACCATTGTAAGAGTCAGCTCCTCTTGGGCAAGCTTTGATATCCATGTCCAGTGTAATGAAATTGGTTCTAATAAAGTCCATAAACTCCACTCTCTCAAGAGCCTTAGTAGAGATAGCACAAAGATTCAGAACTTCGGTAAAGAGGGACAAAATATTCAACCAATACAAGATCAATTGCTTATCTTCTCTACATAAACTCTCCAGCAAAATCCTGTTTGACTGAGGCTTAACAGGAGGTTTATTATCATTTGCTGACCGCGATTGCTGCCTTCGCTGGTTTTTTAGCCCAGAAGCTTGTCGTCCCTTGCACATGCAGACTTATCAGGACCTCCCATACCCCTCAACATTATTCTAAAAACAGAGTTGTTTCCTAGCTTTGCTGCTTTCCAAGCCCAGGTGATTCTCCCATACAGGGAGTCTTAGTCCTTAAAGAAAAGTAACAGATTGATTTGATCTCAAGACTGTTATATAGGCATCTTCTCCAGGTTGCTTCTTGTCCATACCACAAGCACGGGGGCTACTTTTTGACCCCACATCCCTGGTATCAAGAGCACTAACAGGACAGAATACACTCTTTGTCGATTTGTACAGCAGTAGAAAGGGCCCCATTGGTCAAACTGGTTATTGGGGTAAAGTTGCTCCCTGATGACTAGCTCATTCATATATGATCTGCTTGTACCACGATCAAAAGAGAAGCCCTGACATGGGACGTATTTATAACCTTATGCTGACGACAATAGTGCTAGCTAGTCACAGCAACTGGGTTGCACAATGTTGATCACTAACCAGACATCGCTCATCCTCAAAGGAGCTGTTTGATCCTACCTATATAGGATTCACCTTTGTGACTCATATCTGATTGTTAGTATGACTTTTAGCATGTAAAAAACATTCCTGAAATGAGAGAGGAGAGGCAGTCGGAGCAGTCTGAGTCGTTGGTGTGGACTGTATGTCCAGACTGTCTGCCATCGTGTAGGTTTCTCCTTTAGAAACTAAAGATCAGAACATATTTACCATATGCCTTGCTCAGTGTGGTAGATTTAAGGATCCAACGCCCTCCTTCCCCTTGACTGTTTTCTTTTGTCTGTGACTGCCTGCCTTTGGAAACACATGCCTCAGCTTCTGAGGAAACTGTTTGGCTCACCAGTGGGAATTGATTGAGCCTTGTGTCTGCCCCTGGTGCGCTTTACCTTTCCTCAGTGTTTCTCATAAAGGATTTGCCTTGAATGAACTTGCACTGTTATTGATAACTGGAAATAACTGACCTAGTGTCACTCTAACTGCGGGCCACTGGAGCCTTGGAGCTGATTTTGGTATTCTACACTGTGGCTTCAGCACTGAAACATTCTTGCTTTTAGTTTTGGGTGGTGACTGCAGGTCTTGGAGCCTTTGAGTCGACCGAGTTACACATTTAACATATACCCGTATTTGCTTGGAATATCGAGAACTGTAAATAACTTGCCCAGTGCAATTTTCTAATCCTTAAATGTGGGCCTTTGGAGCCTTGGATCCCATTTTGGAATTGCACACTGTGGCCTCTGTTCTGAAACTTGCTTGCTTTTCATTTGGGCGGTGACTGCAGGCTTTGAGCCGACCCAGTAATACACTTAATAGGTAACTTTAGGTTGTTGGAGGGTTTCGGCTGATGGAACTATTATACTCTGAAAAAATCCAATACATGTTCAATAATAAAACAAGTCTTTGGTCGGTGTCTGCGGGCCACTGAGCATTTGAGCGGATTATATTGTTATACATAGGTGCTTTTGTACCAAGGTTTTATGAATTTTTCATCTTTGTTTTACATTTGGTTTTGTGTTCTGCATTATAGAGTATATTTGTGCCTAAAGTAGAGTATATTGTTGTCAGTCTTATGCCTATACGTTAAAATAATCAATCCCACAAAAGAAATCCTAGGGAACAGGACAAGGTGCGATAGTGCTCTCTGCAAACTCAAAGAGCTCTGGGCAAAGAAAGAAATTACACACTTGCTCAACTAGAGACCCCCTTGAACTCTGTCCTAAAATTACTTAGTCTGACATTAGATCTTATTAGACAAATACAGAGGAACAGGAAAAACAGCTACAAGTGAATTACTTCCCTGTCTGCCTCAAAATCCCACTTTCCAAAGGGGAGAACCGGGAGATCCTTTTAATAAACTTTGAAGAAATTCCAGAATCTGCCATGGCGGAAGAAGTCAGGCAATCAAAATGGGGACATCATTCTAAATTCTCAACTGGACAGACTCTCTGGCCAGACCATAGGGGCAACTATGGAGGAACAACTTCAACATCAATGTTTTTCCTACAACTTAGGTATAGGTTCATTTTGATCAGACCCAGTAAGAATGACACTTCATACCCAACCATCTCAGATTTTGGCTAGCTCATCAAGAAAAATTAACATGGAAACCAACTGCTATCCATAGTCCCAGAGACATGCCCTGGGCCTACCGACTAGGGAAACCTTTTCAGATCTAGCACCCCAAGATGAAATCATTTTAGTACAAGAAAAACACAATTTCAAGCAACCTTGCTGGCTATCCCGTTAAATATATACGCTCCCCAATTGTATAGCCTGAATCACTAAATTCCACACTGAACTCCTCATCTGCAGTTTCCTTTGTAAATCCAACTCCAGGACGATCTTTTGGTCAATCTCCAGGGTACTCCATTGTTAGAAATTACACTAACTACTATGAATAATATTATCATGGTTTTAACAAAAATATTTGAAATAATGGAGGAAAAAACAGATATTCATTCAATACTATTAAACTCACTTTTAGATAAGGTGACAATGATGGAAAAAAAAATCTAAATACAATTTCATCTTCAATTTTACAAGAGAATTAGTATCAAGGAGGTGATACCACCAATAAAACTTTTCTTTACTTACAGTAAACAATATTATACCCGAGGCAATTCAGACCAGATGTATTGTTGACATGGTGTCTTGGAAGAGGACATAACTCTGATTCCACGGGACTGTGACAAAGTTGAAATATATCAAACTCCATTAGATCAAAACATTTTAAAATCTCCCGATTTAGAAAGTAGAAATCATCAAGAGACATTTTTCGATATATTTACAAATAAAAAGAGGGGAAAAAACCAAGGTCTGATCAACATTTAAAACAAATCAAAAAAACAATCTTTGCTAATAAAATGAACACCCTTTGGCTCCAGGAAATCCCTAGGAGCATTGACCATACACTCTAAAGACCAGGGAACCACAAAAGTAATTTAATTTAAAAGAAATTCAGGATAGTAAACAGAAACAAACAGAAACCACCACATTGCCGACTGAAGGGTTGGGAGGGCAGACCAACGTTCAGGAGCAGGCTTTGGTTGTAAGCAAGGGAACACATAACTCTCCAGGGGACGGGAACGTGCACAATCTCTTTACTTATTCATTACCAAGTGAATTATCAACTCCTAATCCAACTATGCCTAGTAGCCCTGATCCAGTTATGATAACATGCCATATGCAATGTATTGCGACGCATTTTGAAAACAAGGCGTTTATTTTGGAAAAATTCACCACACTCGAACAGAGAAGACTCTACTCATCACAAGACCAGGAGAGGTCTACTCAATATCCTGAATATCCCCCCATAAGGCTAGGGGGAGCCATAGGAATGTAAATAGGTCTAGTAGTGGGAGCTTTAGCACCCTGAGAGGGCTTACATCCTATGAAGACAATAAGACGAAGCTCCTCTCCTATGGTTGGTAAAAAAAGGAAAGGCTTGATTCAGGGGAGGGAACAGCAAACGGATGTCCAACATTGCTTATACCTACGTATGAAGGATAGGCAGAGGTGAGTCCCCTATCGTAACAGAACATTTGTTCTAGCACTTATGGAAGCAATCCTGGGCCTACCAGCAATTCAGTATAGGGATATAACCCAGATTCAATTTGTTGATCGAAATGTCCTAGACAAAGTAAAGCTGGTAGTTCCATCAACACTTTCAGGGAAGCCTTATGGGAGGTGAAACATCATTTTAAGCAGCGAGGATTTAGATTGGAGAAGGATAACTGTGATCCTAACTGTAAACATTCATATTCACAGAGGTTATTATCCCCAACTATGGAACCTCATTTGGGGTATTTACCCTTGGAAATTTCTTGCCAAGGAGATCAGGGAAAGTTAGTGAGATAAGTTGTTCTTGCACATACCGCAAACATGAGGGATCAAACTGATTGGTCTTGATTAAAAGGTGCCTTAGGGAAGCACAAACATACCTTGCAAAAGTAATTTCTAACAACTACTACAAAACACAATATATGACTTGCCTCATGGAACACTGGAGGCTTTTCTCATTTACTATTGCATATAAACACTGCACTATTATCTTGCTTCAGGAAACGTGGCTTCTTGATCCGCCAGTATGGGAAATCATGCGATTTCAGCCATTAAAGGTAAAAAAGGAAGGCCTTCAGCCAGTTCATTGACAGCATGTAAATGAGCCCTGGAACCTTGGATGGCTCCTAATCCATTTATCCAAATGACGAGACTGTATGGCCCTAAGACAAAGGTCTCCACCTTGAAGTGGCATGCTGTACTGAATCTATACTAGAATCTGCAAGCTATTGTGGATGACGAGTTAATAGAGGCAGTGCAATCAATGTTGGATCTCTGTCCGGCTGATGATAACATTGACAATGTCATTATAGCGGGTGACCTGAACATCAAGTGTTTTCAAACATAAGATACCTTAGCGTCCTCCAGAGCATGATGGCTACACCTAATGAAAAACATAGGTTTTGTGATGTTGACAGGGGCCCTTAAAGGAGATATTCCCCTGCATCCAACCTGGAGGCACATCTCTCAGATAGCAATAATTGACTACGTATTTGTTTCCAGACAATCCTTTAATGAAATGGTGGAGGTTTGCATTTCCACTCAACATCTAAGTGACCATGACATCCTCACAGTATCCTGGGAACTACCAGTTACTCCATCCCCCCCGCCCCCCCACCCTGTGAAGTATCTGTAAGCACAAGGTAGAGATTGAAAGTGGGAACAATTTATATTTTGTTTTGAGACACCCCTTCAGTCTTTCTAGCCTAAGACCCATCCTTGATTCTCAAAGGTTGTGATTGAATTGAAGAGTCAGGAACCATCGGACACACCCCTTCTGGGCCTCCTGGTCCTTGACACGTCGGGGCTTAAACTCTGTTGTACTTCCAACATGGCTGCAAGCACAGAACGTTGCCTACCAGCCTTCATGTCCAATGCAGCACATTCTATAAAGTAGCCACACCCCCACGGCCTGCGCGTCTCAACGCTACTGTTAGCTGTGGCTAGACGTGTGCTCTGTAGTTCGCCTTCGTGGAACTGTTTCCCGGTTCCCGGACCCTCTGCTTTTCCCTACTATACTCTCTCCTTCTTATTCAGCCCTCTTCCCCGACTCCGTGCACCCGCCTCCGAGTGCTCCTTCCCCTTATCCTGGACTTACTGGAGTTTCCTATCGATCCCGGATGTTGAAGCTGAACGAACACTGGAAGCCGAAGATGGCCGAGCGGGCTTGTACAAGACCCGAACCGTACGAAAGAAAACTCCTAAGGGTTCCATCAAGCAGCGAAAACAGATGAGAAAAGGGGAAACCTGTGACGGAGAGATGTCAGTCCTAAACTTATATTTGGAAAACAAGCAGTATGGGCAGCAGAGCACTTTTAAAAACACATTTAGGATGAGGAGCTAAAACAAAGAAAAACTGAATGCAGTAAAGCACTAAGAATTCTGCTCAAGGACATCTCTGAATTTAAATGGCCCCTGATAAGAAAGGTAAAACCGAAATACGGAAATTGTGCAAGAATGCATAAGGCCAAAATGCTCCAACAAGATGGGAAAGCTATATTCCTTGCCATAAACTCCAAATCGAGTGCTCAAATTTGGCCTTTTTTTTAAATTGTCCTCCAATGATCTGCACTTGCCATTAATGATACTCAAGTCAGGGTGATGAATGGAGAGCGTATTCTGGCAAACTATATGCCAAAATATATGATCAAGTCCTGAGAATACATATTCCCCCTGATGGTCTAGGGGAGCTGCTATTTGATGAGGAAGATATCCTGTATGAAATTAAGAGATTAAGTACTTTGCGAGCCCCAGTGTCAGTTGGCTTAAACCTAGTGCTGAAAACCCACACAGAGCAATGATATGATAGTTTATTTATATAGCGCCTATACACAATGTGTTACAAAGCGCTTCAAGGTAAGGTAGGGAACAAGGGAAAATACAATGACATTCTTGTAGGCCATGAACAGTAAAGATGTGAAATGTAACTATTGCAGTCGGCCTGACAACATTTCATATAGTGCAAGAGCTAAAACCTAGATAAGGAAGGGAGGGGGGAGAGTGGGAAGGAAATGCAAACAGACTACCATACTAGGCCTGACAACGTTTCTGGTAGAGCCAGGGAAAAACAAAAGGTGAGGGAGAGGGGTGCAGAAAGGGAGGGGAGGAACAGAAACGAGCGAAGATCATACTAGGCCTGCTGACATTACAGATACTGCTGGAGCGGGGGGGGTGTGGGGGAAGAGGAGTAAGGAGAGGGAGGATGGGGAGAAGACAGACAAGGTTGCTATCATACTAGGTCCAGGGACAATTCTGTTGGAGGAGGAGGAGGAGGAGGAGGAGCTAAAGAAATGGGTAATTAGGAATCTCCAATTTGACACTTGGCAGTCCAGTTTTGTCAGGAATTGGGACACTGCTAAAGCTACTTATATTGACATCAACAAAAATAGTATTTCAAGCTGGCCAACCTGTCTCTATATAGTGTTTATAGACTTTAAAATGGCATTCGACTCAGTGCATAGGGAATTATTATGGACTTTGATCAAATTGAAAATATATTTTGTCTTTCTTCTATCAACTGTATTTGGCGACCTTTATACAACGCAAGTTAAATGGGGAAGGGCTATTATCGGGGCAGATTCCAACCCATTCAGGTCTAAAACAAGGCTTTGTTTAAGCCCTGGCACTTTTCACCTTCTTTATTAAAGACTTAGGGGCGCATCTCTTCAAATTCATTCCCACCAAAAGTAGGGTCAGTTTTAATGTCATCGGTAATACACGCAGACAATTTAGTCCTATTGGATAAAAAGCTGATAGGACTTCAAAGAAAGCTTTGGGCTTTAGAATAATATGCTTATGCTGTGGAACACTTGTTAAATGTTAATGTACAAAAATTCAAAATTTTAATATTTGCAACAAAGAAAATGCATAGGAAACCTTCATTCCGATGGCAAATATGTAATGAGCCTCCCCAAATTGTGCCATAATTTTGTTATTTGGTAGTGCATATAAGTATGAATATCCACAAAAGTCCTTTAACACTGGTGGTGAGAAGTAAGATGGAAACAATGGTGGCTCAAACACCATTGTCAATACAAAATATGGGAAATTGTCAGGTATTCCAGTGATGACCATTTATAAGCACAAGGCAGTCCCTACGTTAATCTGTGTCATAGACAAAATTAAAAGAGCATAGACCCAATTGTCCAAAGTGGTTATATAGATTTTGTGATCAATGTTTGTGATAAAAGTTTGTATAAACTAAACATTCACAATAAAAATAGACCCAATTGTGAGAAATTAGAGGGACTGTATTGGAAAAGAGTATTACTACTTACAAAAGGTTTTCCTATAAAGATAATGCACTTCATTCTTCTGTCTTTGAGTGGCATGGTAACTTGGCGTCTTCTAGTACTGTATAGGAAATATTTCATGAATCGCTATACTACCTGCTTGCTACCAGTTTTAGCTCAGATATTAACTATACAGACAGACAAATCCTTTGCATCGTTTCCAAACATTCCTACACCCAACTTTCAAAGGGCAGAATTTGGCCTAGATTGTTACTAAATAATCCGGAACTACCGAAAACCTTTTTCTTTTATTATGATTGGAGGAAGTCCTGCAATAAACATTGGTAAACAATTTTATATTTGTTTACTATTAAAGTGATCCATCAAATTCCTATATAATTGCAGAAATGTCCGAGCCCTAGATAGTCCAATTGGTTTTTAAGGCTACTTTTTGATTTATGGATATCCAGAGAGGTTTTGGGAACCCATTCAAAATGGACAAATTACCCGAAAACTTGTAGATTCTGCCAAGATAAGGATGAGCTTGAAACATTACAACACATTATTGTTGCTTGTCCAAACCTACTGATACAAAGGAGGCCATTTTTCCACAGGCACTGCTTGGATTATAAGTTTATACCTAAAGGATAAAATGTGGGACATTTTTAATGGTAAATTTGTTTCAGAAATTTCAGCTGCAGTGAATTATTTGCTGTTCTATTTGATGCTTGGAAATTGTGAAAATCAATGGCTTGTTTTTAGAAATTGGTTAAGAATTTATTAAATTCTTTGTATTCGATCTAATTGTTTATACATTTGTGTCATTTTAATGTAGAATAGAATATTGAAAGGTTGAACATCTGCAGCCAAACCATTAAAAGGTAAAAAAAATTGTGTTTCCTGAATGATTTACTAGTTGGATTCTTCGTTTGTGTCGAGGGGAAAAAGTCTAAACATTCAATCTTCCATTCTTACTCTTCTGGACCAACTTCTTTCCCAGAAACTCAACAATTTAAACTGCTTTCGAGGCTATAGGAGGATTCCCAGCATACGCCACCGGAGCCAAAACCTGCAGCGAGTTCAGGCATATGTATTATGTGCAGAGAATCACAGGAATTACTTGCACAACCCAGCTGCTCAGATTGAGACAAACATGAGTTCAGCAGTAAAGAAATGGCTTGAAGCAAGAGGCAGAGGTGGGGTCCAGGTGTATTAACATAAAAAATGAGTTTGATTAGCTTTTTAAAATCCATTATTTTAGGTTTGAATTGAGCAGTATAATATACACCTTTTACCTCAGATTTAATATTCTAAAAGCACATAATTCAGCACCACCAGAGCTTCTTGAGCACTGCCATCCATTTCCATACCTGTTTGCTTAAGTGGAGTGTGTGCCTCCTAAACAAACCAGTACGAGGAGCAGATATATAAGAGGACATAGGGGTATCATTGTTGTCACTGTTAACACTCCTCCAATTCCTTCAGAAGGTAACAGTTATCATTTGAAACACCTCCTTGACCTTCAAGCCCTCCGCAGCTTGTATGTCAGCACATGGGTTCGAATCGAGGGACATATCCTTTCCCACAGTATTAAAAAAAATACAGGATTTATTTTTCCATCTTTTCGCGTATAGACGTCTGCCCATCTTAGAAATGCCCAACTGGCAGGATGTTACCTAGTTCACTTCCGCCCCCGAGAAACACTGGGACAGGAAGGGCACAAGCCATCTCAAACATCTGCGGTACATTACTCGACTGTGCGAGGCTTCTTGATGCATACATGAGACCACACACTTGGTGTTGAAACTCACTGAAGCTTTGCTGTCGTTATACAGTCTGAGTCACCTTCAGTCTGTGCCTATCTCCCGCACTGCAAACAATACTCATCATGCACTCTGTGTGCGTTCCATGCCAACCAGGATGTTTTATAGATGATGGGTGTCACACTAGCAGCAGTCTGCATAGAAAGAAACAAAAACAAAGTAGCAAAATTCCAAGCAGTGCAAATAGCACTCGTTGTGCACTTCCCGGGTGCTTGTTAGAGATCTTTTTAGGCTATATTTTTTAGTATCTTGTATCTTGCGTTATTTTGGTATAGTGGTATTTTTGTCAGCTCCTGGTAATATACTGTGGTACATTTATAGGGTATATTTTTAGTGGTGAGACTAACTTAAAAATGCTGCCTTATAATTATTTTACCAAGGTCAATAACGCTAAAGAAGTATGGACTTAGTACACTATGACTAATCAGCTCAAGCTCTCCCTTGGTATCTTATGTATGATACCAAATGATGCCTTATTAGCTTTGTTTCAAAATACAATGATCATTTCACAACAAAATAGCTGTACTCACATGCATGCCTAGCACTGCTGAAAACTCAACTCATTAAATAAAAAAGATTTATCTTAGGTTTTACCACATGTGTTACTGTGAATTACCGCTTGCAGTAAAATAAGCGTACCACCCGTTAGCTCATAGAATGAAGTTCAACAATAACTCAGAAAAACAAATTGGATCAGCATTCTTATTAAGTGTCTTTTGTGGCTTTATAAAATGTTAAAATGCAGAATATGACCAAACAGTTGCATTATACTGTACTCCTTTACAGTGGCTTATACTTGAACATCGATAAAACGCATTTCAGTAGAGAACTTGCTTATTAGAAAAGCTATTTAATTTGTGCTTCAGTTACACATTTGTTGCTGGCTGGCCTGCGCACCGTCTGATGAGGGAAACTTGAATGTTTCTCTCACAATCATTGGCATTTAAGCTCACTTCATAAATGAGTCCATGTAAAATATAGATTGTGAATTATTTCAAAAAATATATATATTTCTCTCTCACAACCTGTAAGCATTTCTCATGTATATTAAACGCTCCTCAATTACTGTATAATTACTAAATCTGTTGGCGATGGGAACAAAGAAAATGTGATATTTAATGGGCTGTTTTGTCAAGGGCAGGTTCTCTTTGACTGACGCATGAGCTTGAGAGCGGGCTGGGTCATTCACTCGCCCACTGGTGAAATTAGCAGAAGGACTGGCAGAGAGAGAGAGAGAGAGTTGACTACAGGGCCCTTATCTCTGGCTGACTTCGTGGAGTTGAAAGGCTGACTCGTTCGTTCCAGGCAGAAAGGGAGTGGACGTGATAAGAAATCTCTCCTATCCTGTCTTAGCTGAGTTGGGGAATATCGCCAACAGATTTAGTAATTATACAATAATTGAGGAGCGTATAATATACATGAGAAATGCTTACAGATAGAAATATGTTTGTTTTTTGATAAAGTAATTCACAATCTTTATTTTACATGGACTCTCATTTATGAAGTGAGCTTTTGAGTCACCTAACTGCGAGTGAGTGAGAGCAAGGGAGAGTGAGTGAGAGCGAGTGAGAGCGAGTGAGAGCAAGGGGAGAGTGAGTGAGAGCAAGGGGAGAGTGAGTGAGAGCAAGGGGAGAGTGAGTGAGAGCAAGGGGAGAGTGAGTGAGAGCAAGGGGAGAGTGAGTGAGAGCAAGGGGAGAGTGAGTGAGAGCAAGGGGAGAGTGAGTGAGGGTGAGCAAGGGGAGAGTGAGGGTGAGCAAGGGGAGAGTGAGGGTGAGCAAGGGGAGAGTGAGGGTGAGCAAGGGGAGAGTGAGGGTGAGCAAGGGGAGAGTGAGGGTGAGCAAGGGGAGAGTGAGGGTGAGCAAGGGGAGAGTGAGGGTGAGCAAGGGGAGAGTGAGGGTGAGCAAGGGGAGAGTGAGGGTGAGCAAGGGGAGAGTGAGGGTGAGCAAGGGGAGAGTGAGGGTGAGCAAGGGGAGAGTGAGGGTGAGCAAGGGGAGAGTGAGGGTGAGCAAGGGGAGGGTGAGGGTGAGCAAGGGGAGGGTGAGGGTGAGCAAGGGGAGGGTGAGGGTGAGCAAGGGGAGGGTGAGGGTGAGCAAGGGGAGGGTGAGGGTGAGCGAGGGTGAGGGTGAGGGCGAGGGAGGGCGAGGGAGGGCGAGGGAGGGCGAGGGAGGGAGGGTGAGGGAGGGTGAGGGAGGGTGAGGGAGGGTGAGGGAGGGTGAGGGAGGGTGAGAGCAAGGGAGCGTGAGTGAGCCTTTTTCTCACGTGTCCTTCAAAGAGAACCTCCCCTTGACAAATCAGCCCATTAAATAGCACGTAACTTCCTTTGTGCCTTCAAAACTGCAGCGCTAAAGATAAAAATGTTACATTCATCCAGCGCTGTTTCCTCCTTTTTCATAAATGAACAATGGGGTACAGAGAAGTATAGGGAAATACTTTTCCCTATTCTGAATTTCAACAAGGTAGCTCTGCCTTTCATCATCTGCAGCTTAGCAAAGGTCTGAATTTTAAATGGGGCCAAGGGTCTGACTCATGTGTGAGCCTCAAACTGTGTCTAACAGATCATAGTATTACGCAAAAAGCTCAAGGCAGCCAATTTGAATTTGAGCCTGCACAACAGGTATCATTTGCGCCACACCACAGCAATGGACTAAATGCAATGAAAGTAAAATTACATACTAATTCTACTAACTTTCCCCGACCCACTAACATATTCCCCTACTAATATTCAATGCAATTTAGGCCATTGCTCATGAGTGCAAAACATTGGTGCATAGGGGCAAAGTGGCCCGTTTAATAAAATGTAAAGATATTTGAACAGCGCCAAGCCAACTGGAAATGTAGAATTCGATTTGTTCTGCAGTGAATACATGACCGGGTCGAGATGCAAGTTGATTCATTGCTCATTTATGAAAAAGGAGGGAACAGTGCTGGATGAATGTACCACTTTTCTCTTCAGCCCTGCAGTTTGAATCTGTCAAAGGCACAAAGGAAATCTTGTGCTATTTAATGGGCTGTTTTGTCAAAGTGTAAGAGCGCAAGAAAGAGCAAGAGTGAAAGCGAGAGAGAGAGAGAGAGTGTGTGAGAGCATTTGAGAAAGGGCGAGAGAGACTGAGTGAGAAAGTGAGCATGAGAGCGCAAGAGCGCAAGAGAGCAAGAGAGACGGAGTGAGCGAGAGTGTGAGAGCATGTGAGAAAGTGAGCGTGTGAGTGCAGGAGAGCGAGCGAGCGATCGAGCCAGAGTGAGCAAGAGCGATCAAGAAAGAGAGAAAGTGAGAGCAGGCATGAGAGCAAGAGTGCGAGAGAGCGCAAATGGGAGCAAGAGTGCGAGAGAGCGCAAATGGGAGCAAGAGTGCGAGAGAGACTGAGCGCGAGAGTGGGTGAGATATATGTGTATGCATATGTATGTGTGTGTATATATATATATATATATATATATATATATATATACACACACACCCCCCTATGTTGCAGGCAGCTAAACCTGTGGGGGCTGTTACAACAGTTCCTGTTTGTAAATTTGCTGATTGCTATTAAGAATGTTTTGCCTGAACCAGCTTCACCACTTACATAGAGGAGTACAGGTTTATAATGTTGACGGCTACACGTTTTAGTTTCATGCTGCAGACCATGTTCAATTTCTTAAATTATTTCTAGCAAAATGCTATGTTGCCCATTATTGAGTTGTGATTTCAGCAGAGCAAAGTTTTCTTCTGATTCCTCATATTGACACATGGTGTTTTCTACTTCAGTCATGTCTAATTCTGCTTCATTTACAATGAGTGGCTCTCCAAGAGGTTCTTGACTTGCTGTAACAGAAGGTTGACTGCCCTCAGGAGTCATCATTTAGTTGTGCTTGAACTTCTTCCTCTTGTTGTTGTTTTGTACTGGTTGAAATGTTTTATACTGCTTTCATTTGCATTGACACATCTTCAAGGAGCCATGGGTGCCTAATAAATCCTCTTTTCTCCACGGTTTAAAAAGTTGGAGTAGAGACATGTAGCAAAGTTCTCTATGTTCAGGAGTTTAAAATGATCGCTTCATATGATTGATTATGCTGGTTTTGGTAAGTTTAACAAGGCTGCCTTCACATAACAAGGCTGCCTTCACAGGTTTTGACTATGTATTTCCTTTTTTTTCATCAGATTTAATATTCTTGTACAAGAAATTTTGGCTACGTAGTATAGGCACATGTTTTACAAAGCACAACTTCTGTTTGGGTAGTATGTGTCTAATACTCAGGACCAAGGCATAGCCAGAGTGTTCAGATTTGCCAAATAGGGCTGTACCTGTTGAACGGTCTGCAGCTTTTGTAGCATCCACATTCTCTATGGAAGATCATTTTTATGCCAAAGCTGTACAATTTTTGTGACCGTGTTTTGTCAGATGATATGTCACCCCACATGTCTTTTAGCTCTGTTTCCTCCGCTATGGTAGGCTGTGACATATCATGCAACAGCACTGGAATTGTTTGCAATGTACTCTATACCTATGTTTACAATGCAACCATTGCCCTCTTGTGGAATGCAATCATTTATGTACTTGAAGCTTTTTTCTTTTAATGCAGTATGTGTTTTTAGGCGAATTGATTTTCAACTGTGTCTAAAAGAAGGCATGAAGCTGTTTACTTGCCTTTTTACTGAAACTGGTTTTCCTTTGTTTTTATATCTGCGTTGACAATATTTGCCACATTTATGTCTTAGCGAGCTATATACACAAATGTTACGCCACCAATGTGTGGTTTCCGAAGGGATGTCGCAGGTTACGTATGTGTGAATGATCTGCAAAACAGTGTCATCACTGTCTTGAATAAATTAAGGAGCATTTTTAATCCACAAAAGCATGTGGATGTGTGATGCTCCTCTGCACCGATATTCTTTTCTCCAAAAGAAGTGTAGCACATCTCTGAGGGGAGGAATTGTTTTTATTACAGATGAGGTGCAGCATGAAAATAGTGGTGATGAAATTACCTTGATACATTTACAGGGTCAAGAGAGCAGAGTTCTGCTGGTGTTTTTATGTCTATCCCTTCTTTGTTTTGGTTTTCTATGTGTTGGAAGTCATGCAAGTCTTCCCATGCATACTCGGCACACCTTAGTGACAAACCATGTGGATGGGCCAAAGTTCCGTAGCATACACTGTACATCTTCGTTATGTAGGAACCAGTATTCTTTTGTACCATGCGTATTTGCCAAGAGATTTGTGATACTTGATTGCTAAATTTCATCTTTGTCTTGGATCTTTTGAAGTAGTTACGTAGCAGAAATGTTAACAAAAATTGGAACCTGTTTAAAATGTGTGTGCAACTCTGTCACAGAGAGTTGCTAGTTCACTTTCAAACAGGAGGTGGAATATGTATTCAATGTTCATCTGATTCTGGGGCCTTCAGAATACATTCATAAAGAGCGGTATTCTGATGCTGTTATATTTGTGCATCTTTCATCGTACCTTCCACCTTTATCAGTAGAAAACAAAGGAAATGCTAGTCTTCTACACTTTTTTCCCATATGCTGATTGGAGACCCTTTGGCTTGCCACACTTGATATGTTTCTAGTGCATCATCTATGGTGTCTCTAGAGTGCAGTGGGTGAATTTTTATACTGGTCTAAAAAATTGGATGCCGTAATGGGACCTACAAGTTCAAATTGGTCAGTTGATGAGGAATCCTGAATAATTTTGTTATTATCCCTTAAGTTTTCTTCAATGTTTATTTCTTTGTAGTACTCCTTGGTCTCCTTAAGATATTATAGGGCTTCTCTAACTTTAAGTCTACTAGTTGTTGCCAAATTCTTTTGCCTTTCATAGGTACACCATGCACAAGGATGATCAAAGATTGATCTATTGGCCGTTGCACTCCTATAGAGTCTACGTTTTCTTTAAGATCTAATGGAAAATAAACTAATTTGCCACAAATGCCTTTCAGTAATTCATAAGGAGGCAAATTTGCTGTTTTAGGTTGAAGGCGTATTATAGCTTGAAATGGATGTACTGTTTGGATTACAATGCTCTCAAATAAATTAATCTGTTGGAGAGGTATTGGAAGTTGGCATATTTCCATGTTATTAGTGATAGCCTGTGAAGGCATTTTGTTATTATCAAGCTTTGCAGTGCAGTATGTGCAACGTATTGAGGGGTTAGTAAATTTGTATTTTTCTGCCATAACATAGAGCTAATTGGCACCATTGGGATTCCTCATGGTTTTCTATTTTGTACGTTATATTTACAGTTTTGGTGCTCTTTGTATAAAAAGGTCTGTGACAACATACACGTATTTAGTTGGGTACTTCTGCATATGTGCTTTTAACTTTCCTATTTCTTTTGTGCTTGTTCATTAGAAGGTTGCCATTTTTAAGGTTTTCGCTACCCTTCTCTAAAGTTACTGGATTTTTTAAGAGATCACATCCAAAGCAAATATTTGGGACGTGAAGATCAATTTCTTGAAGGAGTTCTTTTGCTATGCCTTGAAGGAGAATGTAATTAAAATGTCCCAGTTTTAAAGTAGGACTTTTTGCATAGTACAGTCTCTGTACAAGATTCTGTATGGTGGAAGGGTGTGTTGCTAACATATTGATGTGGTGGAGGTGCTTTTGCAAGCAAGTCTGGAAATGTAGGCTAATGTCCTTGCAGTCCTTTGCGCACTGGACAGGAGTCCATGCTTTGCAATTACAAAGTTTTTATTCTTATTTTCTCTTTTACTTTCACATAGTGATTGAGGAATTGCCATAAAGATTTGAAGGATTGTTTTCGTATGTTACACATTGAGGAGCAGGGCCATTTGTCGATGGGACGGATTGGTTCGGTGGAATGGAAATTGATTGTAAGTTTGTTGGGGACATTCTTTGAATGAGGTTTTCTTCTGCTATAATGGTGTTGTCTATTTCAAAGCCCCGGCCACTGCTATATTCGGCAATTGGGTTTGTCTGCTCTTGTTTGTATGTCTCTTCATTGAAATATGGTTCTGTGCTGGTTGTGGGAACCCACTCACCCGCACAGAAGTTTGCAAATGTATCTATGTTGACATTGCGCATGTTGTGAAGTATGTGTTGTACTTTACTGATTAATTTTATTAGTGGTTTCATGCTGGTTAAAATTAATCTAAAAAATGTTCATTTGAGAAGCATTGCACTTTCAATGAGTGTGTCCAGGATTAGTCTTCTGCAGTCCATTTTAAGGGTTGTGTGACTTCTCTGCTGTTTTTCTTATAAGATTCTGAAGTACTCTACAGTGGAAACACTTTTAGTAAAATTAATTCTTTGGACTGCTTCACTGTGGGTATGCTCAAATTGGTAGATGCAGTGCTAGTGCTATTGGTAGGTTTATTCTTCTTAATACGTTTATTTTTACTTTTACTTTCCGGAAGAGGGGCCATACTTTCTTTCCTGCTAGCTGGTTGAGTTCTGTTGAGTGACTGTAGCAAATGTTAAAACAAAACAGCGAATCCAAATTTTGCTAGAGGTGGATGACTATTCAGCATGCTTTTAGGTAGGCATTCTCGTTTGTCTGTTGGAGAAAAAAGGAAATTTGGAGTTTGAAAGTTGTGCAATGTATTTGTGTGCACTGTGCATGTGTGTGAATATCGGGGTAGGCACAAATAGAGGGCTGTGTGATTGTGCAATAGGCTGTTAGTTCTGGATGGGAAGGTTGTAATAGCTGTGTGATGTATGGAGGGCTTGCTGGAGTGCGTATGACAGTGTACTGTACATGAATAAGTAAGGACATTATGATGTTTTCACCATACTTGTTGGTGTTACAATACTGATGTTCAGATAAGAATACAAAGTGTGCCTGCTGAGGTGCAATGAGTAAGAGTGAAGCAAATGGTGCTGGATTGGATAGAATATTGTAGGCTACTATATAGCTACACTGCACTGTATGAGTTTCAGAAAGAATACTACTACACTTTGTTGGATGTGAAAAGTAGTTGTCTTCTGGGTTTTATCTTCTAGTGGAGACGTTTGTCTTTCAGGAGGCTGTTCTTTACTGCAGTTGGAAAAGTAGAAAATTAGTGGGTATGCATGGTAATGGCACAACATGTACTAGAAGAACACATTATTTTAGACTGTAGGAGGATTTGTTGGGAAGAAGAGTAAGTAACATTGCATGTAATTACGAGTATGGTTGTAACACTGCTGTTGGTGCAGACAGGTTGCCACCAGATTCCTAATACTTGTTTGGCAGGTAGCTTCCAGTGTCACTTGGATATTATAGGCCCTGTTGGCCTGCAAAGTCGGGTGTTGGAAAATCTCACTCTCTATGGGTGTGCAATTGTATCCCACTGTATGGGAATGGGGACTTGGGAGCACCAGCATCGTTGGTATTGGCGTCGGTGGTCCCATGATAATTATGCCCTATGGGGCTGCAGTTTTCAAAGTGCAAGAGTGGTTGTTGCCCTATTTGTATTGTAAATGGCGTACAAGTCATAGTAGGCTGAGGAAAATGAAGAAGCATAGAAAGATATACAGACTTGAAAGGAGAATGTTAGTGTGTGCAATTTCATTAACTTTCCCACACATGGAGGCTTGGCACATGAGTGCTATTGCTTTTCCTTTGCTTTCATTTATTTATTAAAAATTACACACGGCACTGATTTAAATGTGGACATGCATTCATTTGGTTTCCATCACATGGTGGTGAAATGAGTAGCTATAAACGCAGTGCATTTTGTCATTTTTTCAATCCATGTACCTGACATGATTTGGTAACCTTCTTTGTTTTTTTTTCAGTTGTGTATTGTGGAAGTTTTACTGCAGGTGTGTTAGTGGGAGAAGTGGTTTTAAAAGTGACAGAAGGAATCAAGAAAAGAACAGTTTCCACATTTGAATGGGTGACATGGGCAAGCATGCATGGCGTGGTCATATACTGAAATTTCACATGTGGATTGCTTTTCTGTTACAAATTACGCAGAGTGATGCTGAAATTCATAACAGTTTCAAAACAGACATTTCAAAGTGTTCATTAAAAGAAAACTTTCTCAGCATACACTATTGTAAGTAACTGCCACTTTTGAGGAGATGGAAGAAATGAGAGTACGATTGATTTAGTAGGTTATGCAGGGTATGTGGCTGGAACCCTATTTATATGCGTTTGTGAAAGAGTTAGACATTTACTTTACAACATGTATGCATACCTGTATGTTGTGTTGCTAGATGCAGATGTGGATGAATCTGTAGAAATATTGAAGATTTATACAGTACTTTTTGATGCAGGTGCTTTGGAATCACAGGAGACTTGTAATGAGTGTTGAACAGTACATCAGCAGTTATTTGTAGAGTTATTGGCTGTGATTGGTGGATGAGTGTGTGACTGCTTAACAGTAGCCAATGAGGGAGTGCTGCAAAGAGTGAAGTGGAAAAGGAAGAAGGGCTGCCCCTGTGTTATGTGGTCCGTGGACACTGCGTGTCATATCCAGGTCTTCTCAGCATGCCTGGAATGGAAATGGGACTGTGGGGGATTAGCCAATCAGGTGTTGAGGTTGTACTTTATAGGAAGAGAGGGGTAATACTTTGTTTCACTGCTGTGTGTAGTGAAGATGGCAGAGATGCAGGGAGTTAGTGTGTTGATGGTGGGAGATTCCTTTGTGAGTGATGTGCACAGGGAAGAGGCATTTCTGCAAATCTTGGATTTCAGGGAGTGGAGGCCATGTGGGGCAGTGTGCCTGGCCGCAATTTGCAAGGAGTGCTTGCACTTTACAGAGATATGGCCGCTTTCAGTACTTCTGATGTTGTAGATGTGCATTGTGGAGCACTGCGTTTGGGTTATATCAGTGATGCAAGTTTGCTGAGTGCACTGAAGGACCTGGTGAAGGCACTGATGCTGCTTTTTTCCAGTGCAAAGGTGGTTTTGTCACACATACCACCTAGAGCAGAACAACCCCAATGTCCTCTGTCTTCAGCAAGATGCAGGAAGGTGTCTTGTAAAAAGAGGCATGTCTGCATTTTTGTTTAGTGCTGGGATGTCTTTCCACAATGAAAATTAATTCTTTTAGTATGAACTTTTTTACTGCCGATGGCATTTCTTTATCCGCCCTTGGAAATGCCTTTTTCTTTTACAACCTAAGGGATGCTTTGAAGAGATTCATGAAAACTGTAAGGAAGAAAATAAGGAAAAAGGCACACAAAGTTTTTTTTTTTTTTTGTTTTTACAAGCCACCACCAAAGAGAATCTCCTACTATAGGTTAAATTTCTTTCTCCACCCCCTTGAATTGAATGATATGTCTGCGGACACTGCAGTGGTCCACGGATCGCACGTGCCACATCTAGGGCTTTTGAGGATGGCAGGCATGGAAATGGGACTGTGGAGGGAAGGGGATTGGCCCAATGTTTCCTGGCTGTGGTATGCAAGGAGAAGGCATGCAGAAGGTATGTTTGCTGAGAGGAGTGCAGATGGCTATGGTTACGGCTCTGCCTTTCAGGAGGCAGAGTGTGGCTTGTTGGGAACTCGTGGATACATTGGTTGCAGGTATATGCAGAGCACTCTGGAGTGGCGGCACATCTTGGATTTTATCATCTTGATGTGCATTGGTATGGAGTGTGCAGCATGAAGTGGTTGGACCTGCTTCCACTTTGTGCCACTTTGGTGATGCGCCATCATCCGCCCATTATTATTCATTGCGGTTTCATGGCCTAAACTGTTCCCTCCACAATCTCACTTTATTTTGCGATGAAGGGGGAATTTGGGAAAGTAATGGACATGTTTCCAAACTCGAGTCATTATTTCTCTCATTGCCCAGAGACAAATATGGCTGCGCTCCAGTTAATTTGGTCCACAAATGGAGAAAGCGAAGCTCAATGTCAAAAAGGCTGTTTGCGCATTTTTGAGAGATGTTGGCATGTCATCCTTCCTAAATGAAAACATGACATTTCGTAATACCAATATTCTTTGCAGAGATGTAATCCATCTTACTGATGGCAATCAGTTTTTTTTTCAACATATTCAAAATGCTTTGCTGCCTTTTTGCAACGATAGCAAGCACTTCGCAGTAGGTGTTGCCCACTTTCAATCTTCCAAAAAACACAAAAGGCTCTTTTCAGAGCCACGAGTTTCCCACGCAAAAGAGTGAAATGTTTTTTATGGCACCACCAGCTAAATTTTTTGGGCTGTCCATGGGTACCACGCTGTCCACGTACTTCGTAGAGGCATGCACCATTTCTTTGTTACTTCTATTTTTCAACTGTGAAAGGTGGCTCTGAAAAGAACCGTTTTTTGTTTTATGATTTTTTTGGTATTTTTATACAGGACACACAAGGAAAGGAAGGGTGGGTGGTGAAGGGGCGCCAACCACAGGGATGAGGGGCAGGTGGAGAGAGAAAGATGTTGGTTGGGCCTCACTTAGGTAGGGGGCACTGTTTGTCATGCTCTTGACCGTAGCCTTGAAAAGCACTCTGAAACTGTTCCCCTTGCAGAATTCTGCGTCGCAGTACATACACAATACAGTGTGAACCTCAAAAGGCAAGGGTCCACTGCATTATGTATTGCCTGTGAGGCCTGTTCAGGGATCTGCTGCCCCACAGAAGCGTCTGTTGTGGCGACAGGAGCGAAGTAGGGGATGCAATATAGGAACTGAACCTGCTACCTCCTACAAAAGGGATGACCCTGCGAACAGCTGCCTTATGGTTCATCCTCAGATGTCGCCGCATGGAGGTGGTCCCGTAACTGTACAGCCCAGGCTTACAGTGACAGAGCTGCCTCAGTGCAGCAAACTTTGGGGTGTACCCAAGGATCGTGCAGCCAAAGGTGGTAAATAGCCTCCACACTCAAGACTCACGCTGGCAGCTGGTAGTGGGGACATCTATTACCTCATCATCTTCCTCTGCATCACCAGGCCTGTTCCCCTCTCCAGGCCCTCTAGAAGATGGGGTGGTTGGGGGTGGTGGTGCTGAGGAGGCAGCAGCAGGAGCAGCCATGGATGCTATAATGTGCATCAGCAGGAATCCAGCAACAGCAATCCCAATCTCAGTCAAGTGCTCTGTCCTGGGTAGCCAAAAATAGAATGAGGAGCAGCAGTGGAGTGTGTCCTTCTATAGTAGTGCGGGTGAGCGCTCTATGGAAAGTCGCATGCTCCATGGATGCTTTGAACCCCATGCTGGGCTCAAAGTTGAGAAAAGTCTCTAGATCAACCAGGGCATGGTCTAGTACCTATGCAAGGGTGAGGTTTCAGCTTACAACACCCTGGATTGGGCAACAATGCACTTTTAAACTATTCATGGGTACAAACAGTGTTCATGTATAGGCCTGATGCTCAGCATGGGTGTGGTTACATGGTGGCATCTGCGGATAGGACGGCTGTCCGTAGGACACCTATAGCACGATGTGCGTATGCGCCTAGGTGTTCCTAGAACTGGGGCGGTATTCCCAAACTAATTAAAAGTGCGACACGTGCAGCGGATGGTTGCGGACAGGCACAATGTCTGCGGGCTCCAAATGGGGCTTTTTAAAAAGAGAAAAAAACACACACACCCATAGATATTTATTTATACACAGAAATACACTACATTAGGAAAGGAAAGGGGTATCGGAATGGGAAACATATGTAGGGCATATGGGGGAATTGAGATTTTCATGAGGCTGTTCATCAGGGGAGGAAGGGATTGAGGTCTCATCATAGCATTGGAGATCAAAGAGATCTGGTGGGGATGATTGGCTGGGATAGGGGGAAGGGGCACAGATACACGTGGGGCAGTGGTATTTAATTTTATTGTCCATTATATGCCTTTCTACAAATGTCTTCAACTGTGCAAAATTGGTGTTAAGCTGATAAATATTTGCACAGAGACATCTGAGTTAATCTACAACATTCACATTTTGGGTCTGTCTGTGCCCATATTCACATGTGCTGGTAATTCCAGGCCAGTTTCTTCATTTGAACTACGTGCTGTTAAAAAAATAAAAATAAAAAAATGTTTTCAGTGACATGTTTAGCAATGTACGTTACTTCGTTACTTTAACTACTTTATTTTCCACTACCCACTCACCGGTGCTTGCCATTTCCGTGGCCACCATGTTGGGGCGGGGGGGCGCTGTATGTAAGGGACATGTAGGCAAATCAAGGGTATCATGGTAAAAACCTATGAAATTCAGTGAAAAAACCTACAACGCCCTTTTAACAAATATAAAACCTATCGAATTCCATGGGAAAACTGTTGTTTTTCTATCTTGTAACCATAATATCCCTTTAACAAACATTTGCCAGTTATGGTAAGCTTAGCAGTGCACTGTGGTTGTGTGATTAATGGTTGCTAAGAATAACACCCAGGACATCAAAGATGACATCACAAATGTCATTGACATCACTGATGATGTGACTTTAATTTTGATGAAAGTCCCTACAAGGAGTTGTGATTATAATGTTGGCAAAAATATGTCAGGGGTGATCGAGAGACGTATGATGAAATACTTCATCTATTAGAGAATGTACTGCTCTAAACAACATTCCATGGCAGTGTTCTTCCTAGTACAGGAAACAAATCATACAAAAACATAGGCGTTGGCTGCAGCATGCACCATAGAGGTACAATAGTTATAATCTTGCAATGTTGGATAGTAAAATAATGAATGCTTTCTTATCAGTTTTGAGTACTGTCAAACATTTAATAACTAGCTAATAATTCAACACTTACTAAACACTTGTGCTACTACAAGCAATACATACAAAGACCACACTGCATACACTTCAGAGACACAAACAGGGAAACTCATTGCCCCATGTAGATGCACCATAAGCTGCAAAGAAACCCTAAGGGAAAGTACTGTAAGAAAATATGAGAAGGGCGACGTGTGTGTGTGTGTGTGTGTGTGTGTGTGTGTGTGTGTGTGTGTGTGTGTGTGTGTGTGTGTGTGTGTATATATATATATATATATATATATATATATATATATATGTGTGTGTACCTTTTTGAATTTTAAGGGAACAAAACCACCTGGCCTAGATATCTCCATGAACAAAAACAAGGGCCAGACATGTGATGTCATCTTTGATGTCCTGGGTGGTGGACTTAGCAGTGCACTGTGGTGGCGTGAGCTATGGATGCTTAGCTTACCATAATTGGTGAATTTCTGGTGTTTTGCGATTGTAAAAAGGGATATTATGGTTACAAGTGCAAAGTTTTCCCACTGAATTTGTTAAATGGACGTTATGGTTAAATTGCAATAATAAAAACATATCAAAGTTTTTTCACTGAATAATATATATATAGATGCAGAATAATTAATAAAGACCATCTTTATTTTTCATGTACCTAAGTAGAATACTGGGATAATTATTTTCCAGCAGGCATGGCTATTCATGAGCTGTAGTTACTCTTCCAGAGAAAATGACTGGTAAATTCCTTATTTTCCTTTGCTTTCTGCTTAACATTAAAGTAGATTAAAGTATTTTGTACTGCCTCTTTCTCCATCTACACCTCTGCTAGGCATCGGTTGCTGGCTCACACAGCTTCCCAACCCCTTAACTTTGCATGAACCCTGGTGCCCTGCACTTAAGCATGGGATAAGGAGTTAAGGCCCCCCCCCACCCCTGCCCCCCAACCCCCTTGGGCCCTGCAGGCTTTCATACATTGCCGTCTCCAACTGTGCTTTCCCTCACATCTTTGTCTGATGATTTTGGCAATACATATATGGCTGAGGTCATGAATGAACTAAAATGCTGACATGCGTTTCACCTGCTAATTACTTTTATTCTCATTCTGACTGAACTGCAAGCTGCCATTCCAAGATGTTGGCCTGCACAACGAGCACTGGAGTGCCTGGTGCTGTACTCTCATTGGCTTGAGCTCCATCCTTAACATCCAATCTGTAAGCCGGCAGGCTTGCCCGGCCCCACTCCCAAGACATGATCCCAAGGCGCCCGTCTGCTCTCTGTCAGCTAAGGTATGCCTGCCCCCCTCTGGACCCTGTGATGCGTGTGTGCCCCCCCCGCCCTCCTGCCCCCCTCTGGACCCTGTGATGCGTGTGTGCCCCCCCCGCCCTCCTGCCCCCCTCTGGACCCTGTGATGCGTGTGTGCCCCCCCGCCCTCCTGCCCCCCTCTGGACCCTGTGATGTGTGTGCCACCCTGCCCCCCTCTGGACCCTGTGATGTGTGTGCCACCCTGCCCCCCTCTGGACCCTGTGATGTGTGTGTGCCACCCTGCCCCCCTCTGGACCCTGTGATGTGTGTGTGCCACCCTGCCCCCCTCTGGACCCTGTGATGTGTGTGTGCCACCCTGCCCCCTCTGGACCCTGTGATGTGTGTGTGTGCCACCCTGCCCCCTCTGGACCCTGTGATGCGTGTGCCCCCCGCCCTCCTGCCCCCCTCTGGACCCTGTGATGCGTGTGTGCCCCCCCCGCCCTCCTGCCCCCCTCTGGACCCTGTGATGCGTGTGTGTGCACGCGCTGGCCCCTGTGATGTGTGTGTGTGTGTGCCACCCTGCCCCCCTCTGGACCCTGTGATGTGTGTGTGCCACCCTGCCCCCCTCTGGACCCTGTGATGTGTGTGTGCCACCCTGCCCCCCTCTGGACCCTGTGATGTGTGTGTGCCACCCTGCCCCCCTCTGGACCCTGTGATGTGTGTGTGCCACCCTGCCCCCCTCTGGACCCTGTGATGTGTGTGTGTGCCACCCTGCCCCCCTCTGGACCCTGTGATGCGTGTGCCCCCCGCCCTCCTGCCCCCCTCTGGACCCTGTGATGCGTGTGTGCCTCCCCTGCACCCTGTGATGTGTGTGTGTGTGTGCCACCCTGCCCCCCTCTGGACCCTGTGATGTGTGTGTGCCACCCTGCCCCCCTCTGGACCCTGTGATGTGTGTGTGTGTGCCACCCTGCCCCCCTCTGGACCCTGTGATGTGTGTGTGTGTGCCACCCTGCCCCCCTCTGGACCCTGTGATGTGTGTGTGTGTGTGCGCGCCACCCTGCCCCCCCTCTGGACCCTGTGATGTGTGTGTGCCACCCTGCCCCCCTCTGGACCCTGTGATGTGTGTGTGCCACCCTGCCCCCCTGCCCCCTGGACCCCATGATGTGTGTGCGCCCCCCTGCCCCCCCCTCTGGACCCTGTGATGTGAGCGCCCCCCTGCCCCCCCCTCTGGACCCTGTGATGTGTGCGCCCCCCTGCCCCCCCTCTGGACCCCATGATGTGTGTGTGCGCCCCCCTGCCCCCCCCTCTGGACCCCGTGATGTGTGTGTGCGCCCCCCTGCCCCCCCCTCTGGACCCCGTGATGTGTGTGTGGGCCCCCCTGCCCGCCCTCTGGACCCCGTGATGCGTGTGGGCCCCCCTGCCCGCCCTCTGGACCCCGTGATGCGTGTGGGCCCCCCTGCCTGCCCTCTGGACCCCGTGATGCGTGTGGGCCCCCGTGTGGGCCCCCCTGCCCCCCGGACCCCGTGATGCGTGTGGGCCCCCCCTACCCTCCCTCTGAACCCCATGACGAAGTGTGTGCACCCCCACCCCCTCTGGCCCCTGTGGACCGCTGTGATGCGTGTGCTCCCCACACCCCCCCTTACTTCCCTATGTTTGTTCTGTGCCCCATCACCCCCTCTTGCCACTCAGGATGTTGCTCAGTGCCCCCCAATCCCTCTGGTCCCCCGTTTGTAGCCCCCACACCTCTTGAAGGAGCGGTCTATTCAGAAATGTCACCTGACCTCTTTTGATAGCTGCGTGTTTGTCCTCCACACCTCATTTGTTTCTCCTACCTCTCCCCTTCCAGCACTATCTGAAATGTCGTTAGGCCTAGTACGATTGTTGCTAGTTTTGTTCTTCTCCCTTACTCCAACCCCCTTACCCCTCCCCTCCTCTTGTTTAATTCCAGAACCAACTCAGTTGTCGTCTGGAATAGTAATGTAGCCGCTTGCTGGTCTCATTCTCACCCCCCCCCCCCCCTCCTCCTCATCTTCTATAGCACTTGCACCATCTGAAATGTTGCCAGGCTAATTATGATAGTTAATTCTCACATTCTGATTGTTTGAAGGACTTCTAAGAATGTCACTGTATTCTCCCATGTTCCCTGCCTGCCTTGAAGTGCTTTGAAACACATTGTGTATAAGTGCTATATAAATATTCAATTCAATAGAAAACATTACATTCAGTTTGCTAGCATACTCAGGAAAGAAGGCTATCCAAAATGTAGCTTTGATAAAATGAGTGAAGTTGAAACCTAGCTTTATGGCACAAGTCACTACCATTACAGATGTTTATACTAGACTAACACATTTGTAATCCCGCTGAATAGACTCTTCTGAATGAGTTGTTGTGATTGAATGTCCATTCCTTGCTTCTTACTGCAGCTTCCCCACCAGGACCAGTGTCGGGGCCTTCAAGTTTTCATTTGGGGTTTCAGCTCCTTAATTTGCTGCCTTGTGTTTTGCACTCATGTGCAGTGGTCAGTAAACATCCCCGTGATCATCTTGATCTACTCTTTCCCTCTATTGCTTTTTCTAGGATTTTGCCAGAGAAGCCGCAATGTGTGGATGTTGGTATGCACACATTCACCAAAGTAGCATCAGTCTCAAGGCTTTGAAAGAGGTCTGGCTGGCAAGAACACATTTAAAGCTGTTCACTTATCACAGGAATGTGGTTCTCTGCATTCTGCTTTCTGTTTTGAGGGATGGGGAGTGGATAAGCTTGGGGAAGGAGTTAAAGGTTGGCTTCCTGTAATGCACCCTCCATGATAAAAGCTGACAAATAGTTAATTGGATTTTGCATTAGGAAACTTCTGCACTACCTATTCTGCTTTAGATGAGTTTTCCCAGCTGAAGTCAAGACCTCCCCATACATCCTTTTTAAATGTGCCCCCAAGAGACTCCCAAGCATCAAAAGCTCACCCTGTCTTGGTTCCAAGTGCAAATTGTATACTATGCCTCTTGAATTGAGTTTGGAAACAAAATCGGATTTTAGGCATGAGTTAAAGACTTTGCGAGCCTCAATTAGCAGATACTTTGATGGGAATATGACGGTTGGGGCAATGCTATTTGAATTGTGTCTCAACATTTAATACATATTTAAAATGTATTTGTAGGGCGTTAGTTTGAACGTTAGAACCATCTGAGTGTTTCATTTCCGATGATGGATATTCTTATTTTACAAAATATCCACACCTTAAAGCCTCCACCCATATCATGCATTTGACCTTTTTGAATTTTATGGTGTCAAACAATTCCTAACTTGCATGCTTTTTTAAATGTTTGTTTGGTAGTATGAATTCAGTCTTGCTGCTGCAGCTTGGATTACTGCTTTTGAACTAGCTTTGAAAGGAGTTTTTAAATGTCCGTATCTAAAAATAGAGTTTGGAGGGTTCCACAAGCTTGGCCCTCACTGTAGATGGGTTGATGTAAATGATAAGCTTCTCCCTCACAGTAGTCCAAGTCTGAGCCTTGTTCTTCCTACATTTAATGCAAAGCCTTTCCCTTTGGTATGTTACATTGTGTATGCCAAATACAATATGAAAAATCAGTCGACTAACTGAGCATGCTAATTAAAGCTTTCCTAGCAAAAAGCTTGATACCACACATTTTTCTTAACACTTAACACTGACAATTTAAATACATCAGTTTGGGCCTCATTACGACCCAGGCGGTAAGTTACCGCCTGGGCCGTGACTTTACCACCATGGCGTAAACTATGTTTACGCCATGGTGGTTGGCGGACTTACCGCCCCATTCCGAGGTTGGCGGGGCGGTAAGTCCCCAATCCCCATTTACCCTTCCCCATTCCCATTTTTGCCCCATAGGGCATAATGGGAGTGGGGAAGGCGTTAATTACGCCACCGTAAATTACGGTGGCGTAATTAACTCCATGGTCCCTTAGCGCCATGGATTTTAACACCTGCTAAAAGCAGGTGTTAAGTCCGCCATGGCGCTAAGGGACCTCGTACTCAGGCGGTAAGGGTCGGCGCTGTTAACGCCGCCGTAAAACCCTTACCGCCTGAGTCGTAATGAGGCCCTTTATTTCAAAACAAGCCAGAGACATAGCTGCAGCCAGAGATACAGCTGCTGTTCCCACAATATTAAGGCATGTTCCTCAGCCCATGGACTTGCTTAAGATTCTCACAGGTTTCTTCTTGGTGGCATCTTCTCATGCCTGTATCAGCCATAGAGTCTGCTATATAATTGACAGCAACAATACTAACTTGCACCAGTTAGTATCTTCTCCTTATGTCAAGAGTGGTGAAAAGCATGTCCGATTCCCCTGTGTAGGTGACAAACAATGGAAGCCTCTCTTTTTATGGTTGAGTTGAGGCTATCCATCACTTAATGTGAGGAGACACGTCTGTATCCTGCTCGGTTAGTTATACAGGCATAGGAGAAGTAAGGTCTGAAGACATGGGATAGCCATCTTGGAAAGCATCTATCCAAAGCACTAATTCAGAATCCAATAGGTATTTTGTCTCCCCCCAACCCCCTGTCCTCTTAAGATTGTCACTTTGTTTGGAAATTCCTGCAGTTTTAATGCACAGGTTTTCGTATGAAAATGAAAAACCAAAAGGCAGTTTCCTTTCCCATTAATTTTTGTATTGCTCATTCTGCCAAGTCTATAGTTAGTACCTTGGTCCTCTGGTAAGAATAGCAATGCTGGTGAGGGACTTGGTTTGGTGGTGTTACCGTAGAATTGGGCTTGGTAAGCCCAGGTGTAGTCTTCATCATCCTCCTATGTCCTCCTGCAGGCACAAGGAGAGAAAGACGAACTGGGTATAATTGAACAGACCACAGGATTGTTTTCTTCCTTTCCTCGTCTTTTGATTGGATACCTCTCCTACTTACCCTAAGGCTACTCTGCCTCATGGGATTGGTTCTCCTCTGTGTGTGGCTGTACCCATCTTCTAATCACCGTACCCCTGCGTCATGCAGGAACATTTGTAGAGGTTCCTCCTTTCTCCTTCCTGGTGACGTGGTGCTTCCCATGCCAATAAACATTTGATCTGTTCAATTTACTGTAGGCTGGTGCTGTTTGCAGCTCTGTGATGATCAGTGGTATATTGGACCTGGTGCATGGGAAGAATGGACCACCGGAGTCTCCTCCCAGCTCCTTGGTGGCAAAACCCCAAACTGTCTTCACAGCCTATGCACCATCCTGTAGTGCATGTATGAAAAATGAACTAAAAAACATACCGCCAATGCACGGTAATTGTGGACACTCGCATTACCGCAGTGACAAGCCATGAAAGCCTACATTTTCATGGGCTGAGCAAGTAAACATGTATTTCTGCAGTTGACAAGGTCATATATTGATGTTAGTTGAACTAATTGGGAATAATAGTTATGGTATTGTCCACCGAAGGACAAGCCAGAAAGGGAGTCAGAGTGCTCTGCAGGTGCAGTGATAAGGGACACTGTGAATGAAAGCAAGGAGAGAAGCTGGGGTTTCTTCCGGTTCTAACTGGACTATTCCACTCTGGGACCCTCATGCTTATTGTCTGCTCTTCGGCCGGGAACAGTCTGGTAGCCCATGATGGGCAGGGATCGAAGGTAGCCCCATAAAGAGAGAAGTTATTTGAAGAAGTCAGTTAGAATTTAGACCCCAGATGATGCAGTCTCGCTGAGGGAGGGCGCTCCACCTCAGAATCCTGTTAGGGTGAGTGATCTCTTTGCCTACCTGCGCTGGGACTAAGCGGTGTTGTGGCCGAGATCAAGGTGTCTTCTGCAGCAACCTTTCTTAACAGTGAAGTTACTTTTCTATGTTTTGTATAACTAATTGTTTGCTTATTCTTTCTATATATGTTGTTGTTTAATAAAGGGCCTCTAACAAGGCATTCATATACCTAATATAGCTAAGGTGTGATGTATACTTCTGTGTCTATCCGAGTCCAATAACTGATTTTGCTAGGCGCCGGGAGGCGTAAGCATTGGTTCTCCTTGTGTGGCCACGATAAAAGCAAAACGCATCCGTATAACGTTTTGAGGTGTAGCTGTAAGACATTGAGCTGTTGTGTGCAAGTATCACTTGCTCCCCACACCCACCTGAAAACTGCTGGTCCTTTACATTCTCCTTTCCTTCTGCTTTGACTCCCTCCAGCCCGCCAACCTGAGGGCCCAGTGGCCGTATCATGGTGCTGTCCCTTGTACTTTCTCTTGTTCCTGGCCTGTCACCTGACAAGGTTTGCTGGGGTTCCTGGCCAGCTTTATGGACGGTTTTAATTTTTGAGATCCTACTTGTCTGAAAATCTTTGTTTCCTGAAAACTGTTTTTTTTTTACTGTGGGTGAGTAAAACATTGGTTAGAGAGTTCCTTTCTATATTGTTGTCTGTTAGTTTTGTGGTGAGCTGCTCATGCAGTGTGAATGGCCCGTGCCTGATACCAGCAGACTGCCCGCTCCTATATTGGGGTCTGACTTGGAGTTTTGTAAAGTCTGTAATAGAACACTATGTATGTGTTTGTTAAGGTTCTTATCTGTTCTTGGTGGCCCTGTCAATTGGCCCCACCTGCTCATTACTTCCAATATATCATTTCTTGATAAACCAACCCAGACTTGATTTTCAAAATAATTAAGTGTGGGCTAGGGCACGCATATACATTTTTTTGAATTCTGGCCCATGTTTTAGGGTTGAGAATGTTGCATGCTTCGAGATGTTTTGTGATCTGATATGTTTTTTTGAGAAATTAGGCCAAGTGTTTTAGACTGCACTGATTTGAAGTGGCGAGAGAGTACGCCTTTGGCCCCTAGAGATTCTTGATATGATATATTTTATTTGTATTGCGCTCATACATTAGTGTTCCAGAGTGCGACTAGGCAAGGGAGGGGGAACAAAACAACGTTCTTACTAGGCCCAGTAACATTGATAAAGCACAAGTGCAGGGGGAGGAAAGGGGTAAAGTGCAAGGGAGAGATGAGTGAAAAGTGCTGAGCAAGGGATAAAATTACTGATAGTGCAGCCAGCGAGGTAGCAAGTACAAGGTTAAGGCACAGACAAGGGGTGTCTGATATGTGCAGCTAAGGGGACTGCAGGGTTACAGATACAGACCCAAGTGCATGGGTTGCCAGGAGGCTGTGCGGTGTGTGGTTGGGTGGGCAGGGACCTGGGCCTGATGATCAGAGATAACTTCCCAAGATCAGACTTGGGAAGTTTTCCTCATTTGAAACTTGTCTGTAAGTTTTAAGATTCTCTACATGCTTAATTGCTGATATTGTAATGCATTATCTAAGATTTGTTTTGCAAAATTGCTTCCCTGTGTTGTTGATGCTTTAATCTGGGGAAAATGGAAGCCAATTACTCGGGACCTGCAGGAACTTGAAAAGAGTTCTTGGAAATCCTTCTTGTATCGCCTCCAGGGTACACTTCACAGAAGTGGTGTGTACACTCTTGGCCCCAGTATACCTCCAACTACATTACCTAGGTTCATGTGATATGTGCTTGATGAACATTCCCTCAAGTCTGGGATGAATTCACCTAACTTTATGTCTCTCTCACGACACATAGGGCTGAATGGATACAAAGTGTATGTGCTACCTGTGCTGTGGAAATAAAATCTGTATGCTTCCGTCCCTTACTGGATGGAGTATTGCATAAATTGTGTGAGGGAGACTCAGTTGACCTGGTGGTGTTTCCAAGCAGCAAAATGTCTAATGTTCCTCTCTGCTACATTTTGATCCTAAACATATAAAATGTCGCAGGCTTGATATTTGACATTTTAGGGCTTCATCATCATAAGCAATCACCTTCAACATCTTCACAGTATAATTTTACTTTCAGAATTTGGGCACGTGTTTACCATGACAATGAGAATAACCAACCATTACAGTCCACTGCTCTGCTGACCTGTTTTTCACCAGGACAAAGGTCGTTCTCTGACTCCACTATGATCGGTTGCTTGCTCTCAGCATACTGTAGCGGTTCTTGTAGGAGAAGCAATGTATTGCCATAGTCTGCTGGTGTTTCATTTTGATGAATAGCAGTTAACTGACTGACAACAGAAAAAGCCTCCCTGTCCCTTTAGAGAAAATTGCACCAGCAGCACTGAAAATATGTTCTCCTTTCATTGTAGATGGGGACAGCTTAGGATGTCGATGGCTTCACAGACGAGCATGGCTGGCCAGACAATCCAGCCAATATTGGATATCCAAGCTGTCTGTTCTTGTCAGTGCTAACATGTCAATAAAATCCACGTTCATCATCGTGCTTGCTTCCACTAGCTAGTGTACACACTGTCCCAGGCACATTGAAGAATCAGGATCAAGAAGCACATGAGTGTGTGAGAATTGCACCTGACACACATGCAGTTTTTAAGAGGTGACTGACATGACTGATTTCTACTTGCTTATGGGGATTCTCAGCTGTCTGCACAAGATGTTTTTGAAAGAATAATTGCCATTCACTCCCTATTCTGGAAACAGTTATACATATTTTAACTGTTTATCAGCAGCATCTTGATATCCTGCCCTCCTTTCCTGTCCGAAATGCAGTCACTTTCCGCTTAAAGCAGCCGGTGGAGGTAGAGCTGGGGGGGCAAAGTCAATGGATGATGTGGGACAAAGTCCCCTGCCTGCCCATTAGCATCATGGTGTGAGTGGTGTCACAGACACCCTGTGGCACCCATACCATCAGACCAAACACCAGGTGATGGAACAAGGAGGAACCCATGGCCAACTCATTTAAACCGTGTGAAGGCAGCGGTGCACCACAGAATATATCAAAATTGTGATATCACTTTAAGGTATTTAGGGCAAAGTTTCACATGCACATGTAGAAATTGTGAAAATTACTTTGTTTTTAGAAATTGGAGAAAGATTTATGGAATGATTTAGGTATTCGATCTAATTGTTTATACCTTTGTGTCATTTTATGTTGTATAGAATAATGAAAGGTTGAATATTTTGAGCCAAACATGAAAGTTAAAAAATTGTAAGATATCTCAAATATTTCCTGAACGATTTCCTAATTGCAGTTTGGTGGTGCTGAAGTGTAGTACTGTGCCTCCTAAACTGACCAGGATGAGGAGCAGATATGTAGGAGGACAGAGGGGTATCCTTGTTGTCATTATTATCTTCTGAAGGAATTGGAGGAGTGTTGTCACCGATATCATTTGAAAAACCACCTTGACCTTCAAGCCCTAAACAACCTGTAGTTCAGCAAATGGGTTGGAATTGATGGACCTATCCTTTCCCACAGTATTAAACTACTACAGGATTTCTTTTTCCATCTTTTCATTTTTAGACAGCTGCCCAGCTTTGAAATTCCCACTGGCAGGATGTGGACACCTAGGTCACTTCTGCTGTCCCTCAAACACCGGACAGAAGGGCACAGGCAATCTCAAACATCTGTTCAGTAGCAGTATATTACTCAACTGTGAGAGGCTTCTGTATGCATACATGATATATCACACCTGTTGGCGAAACTCACCGAAGCTCTGCTGTCTTTGTACAGTCTGAGTCACCTTCAGTCCGTGCCGATCTCCCACATTGCAAACAATACTTGTCATGAGCTCCACGTGCGCTCTACACCAACCAGGGTGTTTTGTAGAGATTTGATGTCACCCTAGAAGCGGTCCGCACAGAAATAGGTACACAAAAACAAAGTAGCAACATTCCAAGCAGGGCAAACAGCACTCGTGCACTCGGCGGGCGCTTGATAGAGATCTTTTTGGGCTATGTCAATTATAGTATCTCATGCTATCTTGGTATAGTGGTATTTTTGTCAGTTTTTGGTAATATATTTTGGTAAATTTATTGGGGTATCTTTTTAGTGGTGAGACAAACTTCAAAATGCTGCCTAATAATTATTTTACCAAGGTCACTAACGGTAAACAAGTACTGGACTTAGTAAACTCTGACTAATCAGCTTATGTATGATACCGCATTATGCCTTTTTGGCTGTTTCAAATACATTGATCATTTCACAACCAAATAGCTGTACACGCATGCCTAGCACTTCTTTTTTATGAGTTGAGATTTCAGATTAAGTTTATGTTTTACCACATCTGGTAATGTGAATTACTGCCTGAAGTAAAATAAGCTTACCACCCATTAGCTCATAGACTGAGGTCCAACAATAACTTAGACACATAATAAGAATGCTGATACAGTTCATTTTTCTCTTTTGTGGCTTTGTAAAATGTTAAAATTCAGAATATCACCAAACAGTTCCATTATACTGTACTCCTTTACAGTGGCTTATACTTGAACACGGATAAATGCATTTCATTACAGAGCCCGCACAAATTAAATAGCTGTTCTAATAATAAGCTTCAGTTACACATTTGTTGCTGGCTGGCCTGTGTACCGTCTGATGAGGGGACCTTGAATGTTTATCTCACAATCCTTGGCATTTAGGAGACTTACCTTAACAAAAGCTCACTTGATAAATGAGAGTCCATGTAAAATATGGATCGTGAATTACTTAAAAATATATATATTTCTCTCACACAACTTGTAAGCATTTCTCACATATATTACACGCTCCTCAATTACTGTATAATTACTAAATCTGTTGGCGATAGGAAGAAAGGAAATCAATGGCTGTTTTGTCAAGGGCAGATTCCCTTTGACGACACAAACGTTAGAGAAAAAAGGCTTGAGACAGAGGGCTGGGTCATTCACTTACTCACTGGGGAAGGTAGCAGAAGGACTGGCAGAGAGAGAGCTGACTGCATGGCTCCTTTCTCAGGCTGACTTTGGGGAGTTGAAAGGCTGACTCGTTCGTTCCTGGCAGAAAGGGAGTGGACGTAGTAAGAATTCTCCTGTCCTATCCTGTTTTAGCTGAGACGGGGAATATCGCCAACAGATTTAGTAATTATACAGTAATTGAGGAGCGTATAATATATGTGAGATGCTCGAAGGTAGAAATATTTTTTTTTAAAGTAATTCACAATCTATATTTTACATGGACTCTAATTTATGAAGTGAGCTTTTAAGTCTCCTAACTGTGTGTGAGAAAGCGAGTGTGAAGGAGCGTGAGAGAGCAAGCATGAGTGAGCAAGTGAGAACCAGCGAGCAAGAGTGACAGTGAGAGAGAGAGCGAGCAAGACCACAAGAGAGCGCAAGAAAACGAGAGGGGGAGTGTGCAAACGAGCGTGAAAGAACGAGAGTGAGAGCAAGCGAAAGATGGAGATAGCAAGAGAGAAAGTGAGCATGGGAGTGAGAGTGACGCAGTGAGAGCGAGGGCAAAAGAGAGCAAGTGCAAGAGAGTGCGAGTGAGAGAGCGAGAGCGATAGCAATCGAGAGTGAGTGAGAGCAAGCAAGAGCACGAGCGCAAGAGAATGAGAGCATGAGAGAGCGAGAGAAAGATGGAGAGAGCGAGGGAGAGCACGATAGAGCAAGAGTTAGTGAGAGCAAGAGAGCTCAAGAGAGGGAGCGAGTGAGTGTGCGAGAAAGCAAGAGACCGATAGAGTAAGCAATAGCACAAGAAAGAGCGACCAAGAAAGTGAGCATGAGAGCACACGTGAGAGAGATAGAGCAAGAGAGCACAAGAGAACAGGCACAAGAGAGCGAGAGAGAGAGCAAGCACGAGTGAGAGCAAGCGCGAGCAAGCTAGAGAGCGAGCGAGCAAGAGTGTGAGCACAAGAGAGAACAAGTGAGAGCAAGCAAGAGTGTGGGCAAAAGAGGGAGCAAGCGAGAGAGCAAACGCGAGAGAGCAAGCGTGAGTCTGCGTGAGAATGTGAGCAAGAGCAAGCGTGAGAGCGAGCAAGAGAATGTGAGGAATGTGAGTGAGCAAGAGAGCAAGTGAGTGCGAGCAAGAGAGCAAGCGAGCACAAGCGAGAGAGAAAGTGAGCAAGATGGATAGAGAGTGCGGGAGAAGAAATCAACAGAGCTTGAAAGACAGAGTGAGAGAGCAAGAGCAAGCGAGAGAGAGCATGCCACAGAGTGAGCCAAGAGACCAAGAGCAAGCATGAGAGCAAGCAAGAGAAAGCAAGAGGACAAGAGAGTGAGGGAGCACGAGAGAGGGGGAGAGAGCAAGCGAGAGAGAGCACAAGTGTGTGACCGAGACTGAGCTAGAGAAAGACTGCAATTGAAGAGCAAGAGAAAGAGAGAGGGCATGAGAGAGAGCGAGCGTGTGAGTGCAAGTAAGAGACAGTGAGTGAGAGCAAGTAAGAGCACAAGAGAATGAGCGGGAGAGTGTGCAAAAGAGCGAGAGCGTGAGAGAACGAGTGAGCAAGAGCACGCAATAGAGCAAGAGAACAAGAACATGAGTGCGAAAGTGAACGAGCAAGAGAGATAGAGCTAGAGAGAGCAAGAGAGCACAAGAGAACATGAAAGCAAGAGAGGGTGAGAGCGAGCAAGAGTGAGGGGGTGAGCGAGGGGGGGGGGTTAGGGAGGGGGGGAGGGGGGTTGAGGGAGGGGGCGAGCGAGAGGGGGGAGGGGGAGGAAGAAAGCAAGTGAGAGAGAAAGTAAGTGAAAGCACATGAAGGAGCGAGCGGGAGCAAGCACAAGAGAGTGCGAGTGAGAGAGAGGATGAGAGAGCAAGCAAAAGAGAATGAGAGAGCAAGTGAGAGCTGGAGTGTGAGCATGAGTGATAGAGAGAGGGTAAGGGAGCGAGAGTGCAAGAGAGCATGAGAAAGTGCAAGAGCAAAAATGAGAGCAAAGGAACAAAGTGATCGAGAGAGCAATCGTGAGAGAGAGCAAAAGAGTGAGTAAAAGTGAGCATGAGCAAGAGAGTAAGCAAGCACAAGAATGAGTGAGAGAGCATGAGAGCACAAGAGAGACACTCACTGAGGAAGGTAGCAGAAGGACTGGCAGAGTGTGAATGACCCAGCACTCTCTGCGTCAAACCTTTTTCTCAAACTCATGTGTCATTCAAAGAGAACCTCAACTTGACAAATTGGCTCATTAAATAGCACATGACTTCCTTTGTGCCTTTGACGAGATTCAAACTGCAGCGCTGAAGAGAAAAATGTTACATTCATCCGTTGCTGTTTCCTCCTTTTTCATAAATGAACAATGGGGTGCAGAGAAGTATAAGGAAATAAGTTTCCCTATTCTGAATTTCAACAAGGTAGCTCTGCATTTCATCATCCGCAGCAAAGGTCTGAATTTTAACTAGGGCCAAGGGTCTGAGACTCATGTGTGAGCGTCAAACGGTGTCTAATAGATCTCAATATTTCGCAAAAAGCTCAAGCCAGCCAATTTGATTTGAGCCTGCACAACAGGTTTTATCATTTGCACCACACCACAGCAATGGACTAAATGCAATGAAAGTAAAATAACATAATAATTCTACTAACATTCCAGGACCCAATAACATATTCCCCTAATATTCAATGCAATTTAGGCCATTGCTCATGAGTGCAAAACATTGGTGCATAGGGGAAAAGTGGCCCATTTAATAAAATTTAAAGATATTTGAATAGCATAAAGCCAAATGGAAATGTAGAAATAGATTTGCTCTGCAGTGAATACATTACAGGGTTGAGATGCAAGTTGATTTATTCAAACTGCCTCCATTGTTCATTTATGAAAAAGGAGGAAACGGTGCTGGATAAATGTACCATTTTTCTCTTCAGCACTGCAGTTTGAATCTCTGTCAAAGGCACAAAAGAAATTGTGTGCTATTTAATGGGCTGTTTTGTCAAAGAGTGAGTGTGCAAGAGAGCGTGAGAGCAAGTACAAGTGTGAGAGAGCGCAAGTGTGAGAGAGTGCAATTGAGAGAGGGCGAGAGCGCATGAGAGGGGGAAGAGGGCAAGAGAGCGAGCAAGAGTATGAGAGAGCGTGAGTGAGCACAAGAGAGCTAGAGCCAGAGAGCAAGCCATAGAGAGCAAACGGGAGGGAAAGTGAGAGAGATCAAGAGAGCAAGCAAGAGCGCAAGAAAGCAGGGAGCAAGTGAGAGAGAGAGAGAGAGCGAGCGAGACAGAGATCGAGAGAGAATGAGAGAGCGAGCAAGTGTTCAAGCAAGAGAGACTGAGTGAGAAAGAGAGCGAGAGAGCAAGTGAGAGAAAGTGAGAGCAAGAGAAACTGAGTGAGCTAGAGTGTGCGAAAGAGCAAGCGAGAAAGTGAGCATGAGAGCACACGAGAGAGAGCGAGCCAGAGAGTGATCAAGCGAGAGAGGGCAAGAGACTAAGTGAAAGCGAACACGAGAGAGAGCGTGAGAACGTACAAGCAAACGAGAGAGCACAAGTGAGTGCAAGAGAGCGAGCGATAGTATGAGCACAAGAGAGCAAGTGTGAGAGATGGCAAGCGTGAGAGAGCAAGCAAGAGCGAGAGAGGGCAAACTGGAGCGAGTGCGAGAGAAACAGTGAGCGAGAGGAGCACAAGCAAGAGAGCATGAGCACGAAAGAGCGCGAGAGAGTGAGTGACCGAGAGAGAGCAAGAGAGCATGAGAGCGTGCAAGAGAGCAGGAGAGAGCTAGAGAGACAGCAAGAGAGCGCGAGAGAGAGCAAACTGGAGCGAGCGAGAGGGAACGAGCACAGACAAGAGAATGCGCAAGCACGAGAGAGTGAATGAGTGTGACCGAGCACGAGAGAGGTAGAGCGAGAGAGAACAAGAGAACAAGCATGAGTGCAAGAGAACGGAAGAGAGCGAGAGTGAGAGACAGCAAGAGAGTGAGTGCAGGAGAGCTAGAGAGAGAGCGAGTGAGACCGAAAGTGTGTGAGAGAGAGCGAGAGAGAGGGAAAGCGAGAGAGAGAGCAAGAGTGAGCGAGTGAGCAAGCTAGTGCGAGAGCAAGAGATGGTGAGAGAGTGAGGGAGAGATGGCGAGAGCATCTGTGAGAGAGATGGTGAGAGAGCGAGAGAGTGAATATAGGTATGAGCAAGCACGAGCGAGAAAGAGAGCAAGAGAGCACAGAAGAGAGAAATAGCGAGAGAACGAAAGAGCACAAGCCAGAGAGCGAGCGTGAGAGCGCAAGAGTGCTAGAGAACAAACATGAGAGAGTGCAAAAGAGATCAACAGGGAGCGTGAGAGCAAAAGCGAGAGAACAAGAGTGTGAGAGCAAGAGGGGGAGAGCAAGAGAGAGGGGGGGGAGCACATGAGAGAGAGCAATGGCAAGGGAGCAAGCAAGAGAGCTAGAGAGAGCAAGAGAGACAGAGCAAGAGTGTGAGCGGTAGAGAGCGAGCATGAGAGAGTTCAAGAGAGAACAAGGGAGCATGAATAGAGAGAACGAAGGAGAGAGCGGGAGAGAGCATGAGAGCAAGAGAGCGAGTGCAAGTGCGAGTGAGAGAGCAACTGAGAGAATGAGAGAGCAAGATTGATCAAGCGAGGGAGCACAAGAATGAGAGAGTGCTAGAGAGCGAGTGCGAGGGAGAGCGAGCTTGAGGGAATCAGAGCATGAGCGTGCGAGAGACACTCTGCCGGTCCTTCTGCTACCTTTGCCAGTGAGTGAGTGAATGACCCAGCCCTCTTTGCCTTAAGGCTTTTTCTCAAACTTGTGTCATTCAAGGAGAACCTCCCCTTGACAAATCAGTCCACTAAAAAACTAGTGATTTCCTTTGTGCTTTGGACCAAGATTCAAACTGCAGCGCTGAAGACAAAAATGTTACATTCATCCGGCGCCGTTTCGTCCTTTTTCATAAATGAACAATGGAGTGTAGAGCAATTTCCCTATTCTGAATTTCAACAAGGTAGTTCTTTGCTAAACTGTGGATGATGAAATGCAGGTTTGAATTGTAGCTAGGGCCAAGGGTGTGAGACTCACATGTGCGCCTCAAGCTGTGTCTAATGGATGTCAGCATTATAACACAAAAAGCACAAGCCAGCCATTTTGAATTTGACCCTGCTCAACCGGTTTTATCATTTGCAGTACATCAAAGCAATGGACTAAATGCATTGTCAGTAAAATAACATACTAATTCTACTAACATTCCACGACCCAATATTCTATTCCCCTACTAATATTCAATGCAATTTAGGCCATTGCTTATGAGTGCAAAACGTTGGTGTATAGGAGCAAAGTGGCCCATTTAATAAAATGTAAAGATATTTGAACAGCGCAAAGCCAACTGGAAATGTAGAATTAGATTTGTTCTGTAGTGAATACATGACGGGGTTGAGATGCAAGTTGATTTATTCAAACTGCATCCATTGTTCATTTATGAAAAAGGAGGCAACGGCGCTAGATGAAATGTACCATTTTTCTCTTCAGCACTGCAGTTTGAATCTCCATCAAAGGCACAAAGCAAACCGCATGCTATTTAATGGGCTGTTTTGTCAAAGAGCGAGAGCGCGAGAAAGCGGGAGAGCGAGTGAATGCGAGCGAGAGTGAATGCGAGGGAGCGTGAGCGCAAGCAAGACAGCGTGAGAGGGAGTGAGCAAGAGAGGGAGCGTGAGCGAGCACAAGAGTTAACAAGCAAGCATGAGAGCAAGAGAGCTAGTGCAAGAGTGCAAGCAAGAGAGAGTGTGAGTGAGAGAGAAAGTGAGAAAATAAGATTGATCAAGCGAGAGAGCACAAGAATGAGAGAGTGCTAGAGAGCGAGTGTGTGGGGGAATCCGAGCATATGTGCGAGAGAGACTCTCTGCCAGTAATTCTGCTACCTTTGCCAGTGAGTGAGTGAATGACCCAGCCCTCTCTGCCTCAAGGCTTTTTCTCAAACTCGTGTCATTCAAGGAGAACCTCCCCTTGCAAATCAGCCCACTAAATAGCAAGTGATTTCCTTTGTGCTTTTGACCGAGATTCAAACTGCGGCGCTGAAGACAAAAATGTTACATTCATCCGGCGCTGTTTCTTCCTTTTTCATAAATGAACAATGGAGTGTAGAGAAATTTACCTATTCTGAATTTCAACAAGGTAGTTCTGCATTTCATCATCCACAGTTTAGCAAAGGTTTGAATTGTAGCTAGGGCCAAGGGTGTGAGACTCACATGTGCGCCTCAAGCTGTGTCTAATGGATGTCAGCATTATAACACAAAAAGCACAAGCCAGCCATTTTGAATTTGACCCTGCTCAACCGGTTTATCATTTGCAGCACATCAAAGCAATGGACTAAATGGACTGAAAGTAAAATAACATACTAATTCTACTAACATTCCACGACCCAATATTCTATTCCCCTACTAATATTCAATGCAATTTAGGCCATTGCTTATGAGTGCAAAACGTTGGTGTATAGGAGCAAAGTGGCCCATTTAATAAAATGTAAAGATATTTGAACAGCGCAAAGCCAACTGGAAATGTAGAATTAGATTTGTTCTGCAGTGAATACATGACGGGATTGAAATGCAAGTTGATTTATTCAAACTGCATCCATTGTTCATTTATGAAAAAGGAGGGAACGGCGCTAGATGAATGTACCATTTTTCTCTTCAGCACTGCAGTTTGAATCTCCATCAAAGGCACAAAGCAAACCGCATGCTATTTAATGGGCTGTTTTGTCAAAGAGCGAGAGCGCGAGAAAGTGGGAGAGCAAGAGTGAATGCGAGGGAGAGTGAGCGCAAGCAAGACAGCGTGAGAGGGAGCGAGCAAGAGAGGGAGCATGAGAGAGCGTGAGCGAGCACAAGAGTTAACAAGAGAGAGCAAGAGAGCGATTGAGAGAGAGTGGGCGAAAGAGAAAGTAAATGCGAGAGAGAGCAAGCAAGCATGAGAGAGCGAGAGCGAGCAAGAGTAAAAGTGAGGGGGAGCATGAGAGCGTGCATGAGAGCACACAAGAGAGTGAGCAAGAGAGCAAGCACAAGTGAGAGAGAGCAAGCGTGAGAGTGCGAGCGTGCGAGTGCAAGAGAGCACGAGATAACGAAAGTAAGAGACAGCAAGAGAGAACTAGAGAGAGCAAGCATGAGAGAGTGCAAGAGTGGGAGAGAGCAAGAGTGAGTGCCAGCAAGACAGAGCAAGTGCAAGATCTAGAGAGAGCGAGCATGAGTGATAGAGAGTGAGACACAGAGCGTGAGAGTGAGCGTGTGAGAGCAAGCGAGAGTGAAAGTGCGATTGAGAGACCGAGAGCAAGAGAGCACGAAATCGAGATGAAGAGAGAATGTGAGCAAGAGAGCGAGAGAGATGGTGAGAGCAAGAGAGAATGTGAGAGAGTGTGAGAGCAATAGCAAGAGAGCAATAGCAAGAGAGGGAGCAAGTGAGAGAGTGAGAGAGCAAGAACGAGCATAAGAGCATGAGTGTGCAAGAGCAGGAGAGAGGGAGAAAGACAGCAAGAGAGCGGGCATGAGAGAGAGGGAGCATGAGAGAGTGCGAGAGAGAGTGAAAGCGAGAGAGAGCAATAGCAAGAGAGCGAAAGCATGAGAGCACGTTAGAGGGATAGCGAGAGAGCAAGCAAGAGAATGAGAAAGAGCAAGCAAGAGCGAGGGAGAGCTAGAGAGAGCACATGAGAGCAAGCAAGAGAACAAGAGCGAGCGAGAGGGACTGAGCAAGTGAGAGCGCAAGAGAGTGCAAACATGAGAGTGAGCAAGTGAGAGAATGAGAGAGCAAGATTGATCGAGAGAGAGTGGATGAGTGAGCAAGAGCGCTAGAGAGCGAATGCAAGGGAGAGCGAGCGTTAGGGAGTCTGAGCACGAGCAAGAGAGAGTGATGGAGAGCACGAGAGAGACTCTCTGCCAGTCCTTCTGCTACCTTTGCCAGTGAGTAAGTGACTGACCCATCCCTCTGTACCTCAAGCCTTTTTCTCAAAATCGTGTCATTCAAAGAGAACCTCCCCTTGACAAAGCAGTCCACTAAATAGCAAGTGATTTCCTTTGTGCTTTTGACCGGGATTCAAACTGCAGTGCTGAAGAGAAAAATGTTACATTCATCTGGTAATGTTTCCTCCTTTTCATAAATGAACAATGGAGTGTAGAGAAATGTCCCTATTCTGAATTTCAACTAGGTAGTTCCCCATTTCATCATCCGCAGTTTAGCAAAGGTCTGAATTTTAACTAGAGCCAAGGGCGTGAGATTCATGTGAGCCTCAAGCTGTGTCTATAGATGTCAGCATTATAACGCAAAAAGCACAAGCCAGCCAATTTGAATTTAACCCTGCACAACAGGTTTAATCATTTGCACCACATCACAGCAATGGACTAAATGCAATGAAAGTAAAATAACATACTAATTCTACTAACATTCCCCGACCCAATAACCTATTTCCCTACAAATATTCAATGCAATTTAGGCCATTGCTTATGTGTGCAAAACGTTGGTGTATATGGGAAAAGTGGCCCATTTAATAAAATGTAAAGTTATTTGAACTGCGCAAAGCCAACTGGAATTGTAGAATTAGATTTGGTCTGCAGTGAATATGTGACAAGGTTCAGATGCAAGTTGATTTATTCAAAATATCTCCATTGTTCACTTATGAAAAAGGAGGAAACAGCACTGGATGAATGTAACATTTTTTTCTGCAGCCCTGCAGTTTGAATCTCCGTCAAAGGCAAAAATGAAATCACATGCTATTTAATGGGCTGTTTTCTCAAAGAGGGCATGAGAGAGTGCCAGAGCAAGAGTGAAAGCAAGCAAGAGTGAGAGAACAAGTGAGAGTGAAAGTGAGCGAGAGAGCAAGAGCGAGTCAGAGCAAGAGCGTGTGAGAGAGCGAGCGAGTACGTGAGAGAGAGCGAGTGAGAGGAAGAATGAGAGCAATCGAGCATGAGAGAGTGAGCAAGAGCTAGAGAGAGCGAACGAGCGAGACAGATCAAGAGACAGCAAGAGAGCAAGCGCGAGGGAATGAGAGAGCAAGCAAGAGAGAACGAGAGAGCAAGAGCGTGAGCATACAAGATTGAGAGCCAATGAGACAGCGTGAGAGCGAGCAACAGAGCAAGAGCGAATGCGAGTGTGAGAGCAAGAGCAAATGAGAGAGAGCAAATAAGAGGGAGAGAAAGCGCAAGAGAACGAGAGCAAGTGAGAGCAAGAGCGTGAGTGCGAGAGTGAGAGTGAGCGAGTGCATGAGAGAACAATCGAGAGAGCGAGAGAAAGAATGAACGAGAGGAAGAGAGCGTGAGGGAAAACACGACCGAGCAACAGTGAGTGAGAGATTAAGTGCAAGGGAGTGAGCAAGAGCATGAGAGCACGAGAGAGAGCAAGTGAGAGCACGAGAGAGAGTAAGTGAGAGCACGAGAGAGAGCAAGTGAGAGCACGAGAGAGCGAGGAAGCAAGTGAGAGAGCGAGAAAGCAAGAGAGCGAGTGCGATTGAGAGCACGAGAATAAGAGCGAGATAGAGCTAGCAAGCATGAGAGCACGCTAGAGAGAGAGGGTAAAGAAGCTAGAGAGAGAGCGAACAATCAAGAGGGCAAGACAGATCGAGAGAGAGCAAGAGAGAATGAGAGCAAGCAAGAGAGAACCAGAGAGAGCAAGTGAGAGAGTGTGTGAGTAAGAGAGCATGAGTGAGCGAGTGTGTGAGTGCAAGAGAGAGAGTGAGAGGGAGCAAAAGAGACAGCAAGACAGAGGAATAGAGCGAGAGAGAGCAAGAGTGAAAACATGAGCGTAGCGAGAGAGCGCAAGAAAGTGAGTGAGAACAAGTGAGAGGGAGTAAGCAAGAGTGAGAGAGCAAGCGAGTGAGAAAAAAAGCAAGGGAGAGAGCGTGACCACGAGAGAGTACGAGTGTGCAACCAAGAGCGAGCATGAGCCAGTGCATTTGAGAGAACAAGAGACGGTGACAGAGTGCAAGAGTGAGGGAGAGCGAGAGATCGAAAGAGCAAGCGAGAGAGCGAATGATAGAGTGAGAGTGCGAGCAAGTGAGAGATTGAACAAGCAGGAGAGAGCAAGACCAAGTGAGAAAGTGAGCATGAGATCGCAAGACAGCGAGCAAGAGCGAGAGAGAGCAAATGAGAGATTGAGAGAGGGCAAGTGAGAGCAAGCGAGCCAGAGAGAGGGAGCGAGAGTGTAAGAATGAGAGAGAGCGAGTGACACGAGCGAGCAAGAGAGAATGAGAGCGCAAGAGACACAGAGCGAGCAAGCATGAGAACAAATGAAAGTGAACATGAAAGAGAGCAAGAGATAGTGAGTGAGGGAGCATGAGCAAGAGAGAGGGAGCACAAGTGAGAGAGAGAGAGTGCAAGAGAGCATGAGAGAGCAAGTGCGAGTGAGAGAGAGCAAGTGCGAGAGTTAGCAAGATAACAAGAAAGCAAGAGAATGCAAACGGGAGCAAGAGTGAGTGATAGAGAGCGAGTGAGCAAGAGGGAGGAAGAACAAGCAACAGTGAGAGCGAGAGATTGAGAGCAAGTATAAGAGAGTTAGAGCGAGCACGAAAGAGTGCGAGAGACAGAAAGGGCGAGAGAGCAAGAGAAGGTGATTGAGAGCATGAGAGAGCGAAAGATAGCGAGTGAGAGCGAGTGAGCAAGAGAGCAAGTGAGATAGAGACGAAGATAATGTGATCGAGAGTGCATGAGCGAGAGCTAGCGAGTGAGAGAACGAGAGAGAGATCATGAATAGAGAGGGAGTGAAACAGTGAGAGAGAGTGCAATAGAACGTGCGAGAGAGCGAGCAAGCAAGTGGAACAGAGAGCATGAGAGAGCAAGTGAGAGGGAAGGAGAGTAAGATTGAGCAAAGAGGGAGATAGCGCAAGAGCGAGCAAAAGTGAGCACGAGAGAGTGAGAGTGCGAGTGAGATTCTCTTCCAGTCCTTCTGCTACCTTTGCCAGTGAGTGAGTGAATGACCCAGCCCTCTCTGCCTCAAGCCTTTTTCTCAAACACATGTCATTCAAAGAGAATGTCCCTTTGACAAATCAGCCCACTAAATAGCAAGTGATTTCTTTTGTGCTTTTGACCGAGATTCAAACTGCAGCGCTGAAGACAAAAATGTTACCTTCATCCGGCACTGTTTCCTCCTTTTTCATAAATGAACAATGGAGTGTAGAGACATATCCCTATTCTGAATTTCAACAAGGTAGTTACGCCTTTCATCATCCACAGTTTAGCAAAGCTCTGCATTGTAACTAGGGCCAAGGGTGTGAGCCTCAAGCTATGTCTAATAGATGTCATCATTATAATCAAAAAAGCACAAGCCAGCCAATTTGAATTTAACCCTGCACAAAAGGTTTTATCATTTGCACCACACCACAGCAATGGACTAAATGCAATGAAAGTAAAATAACATACTAATTCTACTAACATTCCAGGACCCAATAACATATTCCCCTACTACTAATCAATGCAATTTAGGCCATTGCTCATGAGTGCAAAACAGAGGTGCATAGGGGCAAAGGTGCCCATTTAATAAAATGTAAAGATATTTGAACAGCGTAAAGCCAACTGGAATTGTAGAATTAGATTTGTTCTGCAGTGAATACATGACAGGGTTTAGATGCAAGTTTATTCAAACTGCCTCCATTGTTCATTTATAAAAAAAGCAGGAAACTGCACCGAATGAATGTAACATTTTTCTCATCAGCACTGCAGTTTGAATCACTGTCAAAGGAACAAAGGAAATAACTTGCTATTTAATGGGCTGTTTTGTCAAAGAGAGAGAGCGAAAGTGAGCAAGAGTGAGAGCGAGAGTCAAAGTGAGCAAGAGCGAATGAGAACAAGCGAGCATGTGAGAGCGAGAGCGCGAGTGAATGCAAGAAAGCATGAGAGTGAGCACGAGACAGCATGAGCGAGCATGACAGTGATCTAGAGCAAGTGAGAGAGAGAGATATAGCGAGATAAAGCAAGCGAGAGTGAGAGCGATTAAGATCGTGAGAGAACGATCATGAGAGAGTGTGAGACCGAGAGTGAGTGAGCGAGCAAAAGAGAGCAAGCGAGAGAGAGGGCATGAGAGCGTGAGTGACAGAACGGGAGAGCATGAATAGAAAGAGCAAGAGAGCTAGCGAGAGAGCACAAGAGGTAACATGAGAGAGCGAGATGGAGCATGAGTGAGCGAGAGAGAGAGCCAGAGAGAGCAAGCGAGAGCGATTGAGCACGAGAGGGAGCAGGAGCAAGAGAGTGAGAAAGTGATAGTGAGAGAGAGAGCAAGTGAGGGATGTCAAGAGAATGAGAGCGAGAGAGCGAGCACACGAGAGAGCAAGCGAGAGTGAGAGCACAAGAGAGCAAGCGAGAGACTGATTGAGAAAGTGAGCATGAGAGAACGAGATGGCGAGCAAGAGCGCATGAGAGAGAGAGAAAGCAAGAGCGAGAGAAACTGAGAGAGTGTGAAAAAGAGCAATCGAGACGAGAAATTGAGCATGAGAACGCATGAGAGCGACCGAGCTAGAGTGAGCGAGAGAGTAAGAGATCAAGAGAGAGCAAGCACAAGAGAGAGCGAGAGAGTGAGAATGGGCACAGGCGAGAGAGCGAACGAGCATGAGAGAGGGAGAGCAAGAGTAAGCAAGAATGAGAGAGTGAGAGCAAGAGAGCGGGTGAGAGTGCAAGTGAGACACCGAGAGCAAGAGAGAGTGAGCGCGAGAGTGCTAGAGATGGCGAGAGAGCGAAAGAGTGAAAATGAGCAAGAGAGCGAGACAGAGCGAGAGAGCGAGAATGTGAGCAACGGAGCAAGCGAGCCCGAGAGAGGACAAGAGTGAGTGAGAGCGAGGGAGCGAGAGAGAGAGAGAGAGCGAGAGACAGCGAGAGAGCAAGAGTGAGCACTAGAGAGCGTGCTAGTGCAAGAGAGAGTGATCACGAGAGTGTGAGTGAACAAGTGAGAGAGAACGAGAGAGCAAGTGCGAGAGAGAACAAGAAATGGCAAGTAAGAGAGCGAGAGAGAGAACGAGAGAGCAACTGTGAGAGAACCAGAAAAGAGCAAGTCAGAGAGTCCAGACAAGGTGATCAAGAGTGCGAGAGATAGCAAGTGAGAGATGTCAAGAGCGAGAGGGAGAGAGCAAGAGAGTGAGAGAGAGCACTAGAGAGCGAGCGTGAGGGAGTCCGAGCAAGAGAGAGACTATCTGCCAGTCCTTCTGCTACCTTCGCCAGCGAGTGATCGAATGACCTATCTCTCTGCCTTTTTCTCAAACTCATGTCATTCAAAGAGAACATCCTCTTGACAAATCAGTCCACTAAATAGCAAGTGATTTCCTTTGTGCTTTTGACCGAGATTCAAACTGCAGCACTGAAGAGAAAAATGTTACATTCATCCAGCGCTGTTTCCGCCTTTTTCATAAATTAAGAATGGAGTGTAGAGAAATGTCCCTGTTCTGAATTTCAACAAGGTAGTTCCGCAGTTCATCATCCACAGTTTAGCAAAGGTCTGAATTTTATCTAGGGCCAAGTGTGTGAGACTCATGTGTGAGCCTCAATCTGTGTCTAATAGATGTCAGCATTATAACACAAAAAGCACAAGCCAGTCATTTTGAATTTGACCCTGCACAACCGGTTTTATCATTTGCACCACACCACAGCAATAGACTAAATGCAATGAACGTAAAATAACATACTAATTCTACTAACGTTCCAGGACCCAATAACATATTCCCCTACTAATGTTCAATGCAATTTAGGCCATTGCTCATGAGTGCAAAACATTGATGCATAGGGGCAAGTGGCCCATTTAATAAAATGTAAAGGTATTTGAACAGCGTAAAGCCAACTGGAAATGTAGAATTAGATTTGTTCTGCAGTGAATACATGACAGGTTTGAGATGCAAGTTGATTTATTCAAACTGCCTCCATTGTTCATTTATGAAAAAGGAGGAAACAGCGCTGGATAAATGTACTCTTCAGCATTGCAGTTTGAATCTCCAAAGGCACAAAAGAAATCGTGTGCTATTTAATGAGCTGTTTTGTCAAAGAGAGTGCGCGAGAAAGAGCAAGAGTGAAAGTGAGCGAGAGAGGGAGTGTGAGAGAGCGAGCATGAGAGAACGTTAGCGAGCACAAGTGAGAATGAGCAAGAGAGCGAAAGAGTATGAGAGAGCACGCACGAGAGGGAGAGAGTGCACGCACAAGAGGGAGAGAGTGCGTGAGAGGGAGAGCGAGCCAAGAGAGGGAGCGAGTGAAAGCGAGTGAGAGCATGAGAGAGCATGAGCGGGCACAAGAGAGCCAGAGAGAGAGAGAGCGCCAGAGAGAGAGCCAGAGAGCAATTGAGGGAAAGTGAGCGAGAGATCACAAGAGAGCAAGCAAGAGAGCGAGCAGGGAGCAAGTGAGCGAGAGAGAGAGCAAGTGAGAGTGCAACCGAGAGAGAGAGAGACTGAGTGACAGTGAGCATCACAGAGAGCGCGAGAGAAACCGAGTGAGCGAGAGTGTGCGAAAGAGCAAGCGAGAGAGAGTAAGCGAGCCAGAGAGTGAGTGAGAGTGATCAAGAGAGAGGGCAAGTGAAAGCGAACACGAGAGAGAGCCTGAGAAAGTACAAGCAAGCGCAAGAGAGAGAGATAGCATGAGAGCACAAGAGAGCAAGTGCGAGAGATAGCAAGCGTGAGCGAGTGCAAGAGAGAAAGAGTGAGAGCAAGAGAGAAAATGAGCACAAGCGAGAGAGAGCATGAGCATGAGCAGGAGAGAGAGTGAGAGTGACCGAGCCCGAGAGAGGACTAGCTAGAGAGAGCATGAGAGAGAGCAAGAGAGAGAGCATGAGAGTGCAAGAGAGCAGGAGAGAGCGAGAGACAGCAAGAGAGTGGGCATGAGAGAGCTATTGAAGCGAGCATGAGAGAGAGTGCGAGTGAGAGAATGAGAATGCAAGAGTGGGAAAGTGAGAGCGAGCGTGAGCAAGAGAGTGAGAGAGTAAGCGAGAGAGTGGGTTACTGAATGGGAGAGCATGAATAGAGCGTGAGCAAGAGCTAGCAAGAGTGTAAGACTAGCATGAGAGAGCAAGAGGGAGTGTGAGTGAGCGAGCCAGAGAGCGAGCAAGCGAGAGATCGAGAGAGCAAGAGAGTGAGAGAGAGCAAGTGAAAGCAAGAGAAACAGAGTGAGCAAGAGTGTGCGAAAGAGCAAGCGAGAAAGTGAGCATGAGAGAGAGCAAGTGAGCCAGAGTGAGAGCGAGCCAGAGAGTGAGAGCGATCAAGAGAGAGAGGGCAAGAGAGCAAGAAAAAGCGAACACGTGAGAGAGTAAGAGATAGCATGAGAGCACAAGAGACCAAGTGCGAGAGATAGCAAGCATGAGCGAGAGAGCAAGCAAGAGAGCGAGCGAGAGAGAGCAAACTGGAGTAAGAGCAAGACCGCGAGTCCGAGAGAGGGAGACAGAGAACGAGCACAGGCGAGAGAGGGAGCATGAGCACGAGAGAGTGCGCAAGTATGAGAGAGAGAACACGAGAGAGCGAGAATGAGGATGAGAGAATGTAAGAACAGAAGAGAGTGAGAGACAGCAAGAGAGTGAGCGCAGGATAGCTGGAGAGAGCAAGTGAGAGAGAGATGGCGAGAGAGAGAATGCGAGCAAGAGTGAGAGATGGTGAGAGAGCGAGAGAGTGAATGTAGGCAACAGAGCAAGCAAGCATGAGAGCGAGCAAGAGAGAAAGAGCAAGAGAGAGAGAACAAGAGCCAACAAGAGAGCGAGCACAAGCGAGAGAGCTAGAGAGAGCGAGCATGAGAGTGTGAGTGTGAGAGAGCAAGAGAGCGCAAAAGTGCTAGAGAGCGAGCATGAGAGACTGAGAGCATGAGAGTGCACAAGAGAGCAACAGAGCGTGAGAGAGCAAAAGCGAGAGCAAGAGCATGATAGCGAGAGAGCAAGCAAGAGATCGAGAGAGAGAGCTTGAGAGAGCAAGAGAGTGAGCGGTAGAGAGTGAGCATGAGAGAGTGCAAGAGATGATGAGAGTGAGTGAGAGCACGAGAGAGAGAATGAGAGCATGAATCAAGAGAGCAAGAGTGAGAACGCTGGAGAGAGTGGGAGCAAGCATGAGAGCAAGAGAGCTAGTGCAAGAGTGCAAGCAAGAGAGAGTGTGAGTGAGAGAGAAAGTGAGAAAATAAGATTGATCAAGCGAGAGAGCACAAGAATGAGAGAGTGCTAGAGAGCGAGTGTGTGAGGGAATCCGAGCATATGTGCGAGAGAGACTCTCTGCCAGTAATTCTGCTACCTTTGCCAGTGAGTGAGTGAATGACCCAGCCCTCTCTGCCTCAAGGCTTTTTCTCAAACTCGTGTCATTCAAGGAGAACCTCCCCTTGCAAATCAGCCCACTAAATAGCAAGTGATTTCCTTTGTGCTTTTGACCGAGATTCAAACTGCGGTGCTGAAGACAAAAATGTTACATTCATCCGGCGCTGTTTCTTCCTTTTTCATAAATGAACAATGGAGTGTAGAGCAATTTCCCTATTCTGAATTTCAACAAGGTAGTTCTTTGCTAAACTGTGGATGATGAAATGCAGGTTTGAATTGTAGCTAGGGCCAAGGGTGTGAGACTCACATGTGCGCCTCAAGCTGTGTCTAATGGATGTCAGCATTATAACACAAAAAGCACAAGCCAGCCATTTTGAATTTGACCCTGCTCAACCGGTTTTATCATTTGCAGTACATCAAAGCAATGGACTAAATGCATTGTCAGTAAAATAACATACTAATTCTACTAACATTCCACGACCCAATATTCTATTCCCCTACTAATATTCAATGCAATTTAGGCCATTGCTTATGAGTGCAAAACGTTGGTGTATAGGAGCAAAGTGGCCCATTTAATAAAATGTAAAGATATTTGAACAGCGCAAAGCCAACTGGAAATGTAGAATTAGATTTGTTCTGTAGTGAATACATGACGGGGTTGAGATGCAAGTTGATTTATTCAAACTGCATCCATTGTTCATTTATGAAAAAGGAGGCAACGGCGCTAGATGAAATGTACCATTTTTCTCTTCAGCACTGCAGTTTGAATCTCCATCAAAGGCACAAAGCAAACCGCATGCTATTTAATGGGCTGTTTTGTCAAAGAGCGAGAGCGCGAGAAAGCGGGAGAGCGAGTGAATGCGAGCGAGAGTGAATGCGAGGGAGCGTGAGCGCAAGCAAGACAGCGTGAGAGGGAGTGAGCAAGAGAGGGAGCATGAGAGAGCGTGAGCGAGCACAAGAGTTAACAAGAGAGAGCGAGCAAGAGAGAGCGATTGAGAGAGAGTGGGCGAAAGAGAAAGTAAATGCGAGAGAGAGCGAGCAAGCATGAGAGAGCGAGCAAGAGTAAAAGTGAGAGGGAGCATGAGAGCGTGCATGAGAGCACACAAGAGAGAGAGCAAGCACAAGTTAGAGAGAGAGCGAGAGCAAGCGTGCGAGAGCAAGCGTGAGAGCGAGAGCAAGCGTGCGAGAGCAAGCGTGAGAGAGCGAGAGTGCGAGAGAACAAGAGTGTGAGCGAGCGTGGGCGAGTGAGTGACCAAGCACAATAGGGAGAGAGAGAGCAAGAGTGAGAGAGCGTGAGAGCGAGCATGAGAGTGCAAGAGAGCACGAGATAACGAGAGTAAGAGACAGCAAGAGAGAACTAGAGAGAGCAAGCATGAGAGAGTGCAAGTGAGAGACCAAGAGCGCGAGAGATGGCAAGAGAGCGAGCGAGAGAGAACACGAGAGGAAGAGAGCAAGAGAGCACATGAGAGATAGAAATGGTGAGCAAATGAGAGAGAGCAAGCGAGAGAGTGCAAGAGCGGGAGAGAGCAAGAGTGAGTGCCAGCAAGACAGAGCAAGTGCAAGAGCTAGAGAGAGCGAACATGAGTGATAGAGAGTGAGACACAGAGCGTAAGAGAGAGAGTGAGCGTGTGAGAGCAAGCGAGAGTGAGAGAGAGAGACCGAGAGAGCTAGAGAGATTGAGAGAGCGCAAGAGTATGCAAGAGCAAGCAGAAGTGAGAGTGAGAGAGCAAGCATGAGTGCGAGAGCACGAGAGTGAGAACGAGAGCAAGCGTGAGTGCAAGAGATCACGAGAGAGAATGAGAGTGATTGAGAGAGGGTGAGAGAATGAGCAAGAGTGAAAGGGAGCAAGAGTGGGAGTGGGAGCACGAGAGAGCGAGCATGAGAGCACAAGACAGTGAGCAAGAGAGCTAGAGAGCGAGAGAATGAGAGAGCAAGAGTGTGAGAGCACGAGAGTGAGCATGAGGGTGCGATTGAGAGTGGAAGAGGGGGAGAAACTGAGAATGAGCAAAAGTGTGAGCAAGTGAGAAAGTGTGTGAGATCACACGAGAGAGCGTGAGAGCATAAGCAAGTGAGAGCACAAGTGAGAGAGCAAGCAAGAGAGCGAGAGAGCTAACGGGAGCGAGAAAGTGAGAACGAGAGAGAGAATGAGCACAAGCAAGAGAGCATGCATGAGCACGAGAGTGAGCGCGAGTGTGAGACAGCAAGAGAAAGTGTGTACTAGAGCTAGAGAGTGAGACAGCAAGAGAAAGTGAGCACAAGAGAGCTAGAGAGTGAGCATGAGAGTGTGAGTGCGAGAGAGAGCAAGCGTGAGAGTGTTAGAGGGATCAAGTCCGATTGAGACACAGAGGACATGAGAGAGAGCAAGAGCGCAAAATCAAGAGAGCAAGAGCGAGCGAGCTAGAGCAAGAGAGATGGCAAGAGAGAATCTTCGCAAGAGAGCAAGATGGCGAGAGCAAGAGCAAGCACGAGAGAGAGAGCGCGAGAGGGCAAGAGAGCGAGAGAGAACACAAGAGAGTGAGAAAGAGAGCAAGAGAGCACACGAGAGAGAAATAATGAGAGCAAGCAAGAGCCCAAGATCAAGAGACGGCAAGCGTGAGAGACTGAGAGCAAGCAAGGGAGCAAGAGAGCGAGAGAGCAAGGGAGAGGTAGCAAGAGAGCGAGGGAGAGGGATAACGAGGGAGCATATAAGAGCAAGAGTAGGAGAGGGAGAGAGCACATGAGAAAGAGCGATGGCAAGAGAGCAAGCAAGAGAACGAGAGAGCGCAAGAGTGAGCGGTAGAGCGATCACAAGAGTGCAAGAGATGGCGAGAGAGCAATCACGAGAAAGTGAGAGAGCAAGTGCAAGAGAGAATGAGAGCAAGTGTGAGAGAGCAAGAGAGAGCGTGGGAGAGAGCATGAGTGAGCAAGGTAGCTAGAGCGAGAGAGAATGTGAGCAAGAGAGAAAGCGGAGCAAGCACGAGAGAGCAAGCAAGAGTGAGAGAGAAAAAGTGAGAGCGAGAGAGCAAGAGAGAAAGGGAGAGCAAGAGAGCGAGAGAGAGTGCGAGTGATTGACAGCAAGATAGCAAGCGTGAGAGAGCGAGCACAAGTGCGATTGAGAGACCGAGAGCAAGAGAGCACGAAATCGAGAGATGAAGAGAGAATGTGAGCAAGAGAGCGAGAGAGATGGTGAGAGCAAGAGAGAATGTGAGAGAGAGAGTGTGAGAGCAATAGCAAGAGAACAAGATGGAGCAAGTGAGGGAGAGTGAGGGAGCAAGAACGAGCATGAGAGCATGAGTGTGCAAGAGCGGGAGAGAGGGAGAAAGACAGCAAGAGAGCGGGCATGAGAGAGAGGGAGCATGAGAGAGTGCGAGTGCGAGTGAAAGCGAGAGAGCGAAAGCATGAGCACATTAGAGGGATAGCGAGAGAGCAAGCAAGAGAATGAGAAAGAGCAAGCAAGAGAACAAGAGCGAGCGAGGGGGACTGAGCAAGCGAGAGTGAGAGCGCAAGAGTGCAAAAATGAGAGTGAGCAAGTGAGAGTGAGAGAATGAGAGAGCAAGATTGATCGAGAGAGAGTGGATGAGTGAGCAAGAGAGCGCTAGAGAGCGAATGCGAGGGAGGGAGGGAGAGCGAGCGTGAGGGAGTCTGAGCACGAGCAAGAGAGAGTGATGAGAGCACGAGAGAGACTCTCTGCCAGTCCTTCTGCTACCTTTGCCAGTGAGTAAGTGACTGACCCATCCCTCTGTACCTCAAGCCTTTTTCTCAAAATCGTGTCATTCAAAGAGAACCTCCCCTTGACAAAGCAGTCCACTAAATAGCAAGTGATTTCCTTTGTGCTTTTGAACGGGATTCAAACTGCAGTGCTGAAGAGAAAAATGTTACATTCATCTGGTACTGTTTCCTCCTTTTCATAAATGAACAATGGAGTGTAGAGAAATGTCCCTATTCTGAATTTCAACAAGGTAGTTCCGCATTTCATCATCCGCAGTTTAGCAAAGGTCTGAATTTTAACTAGAGCCAAGGGCGTGAGATTCATGTGTGAGCCTCCATCTGTGTCTAATAGATGTCAGCATTATAATGCAAAAAGCACAAGCCAGCCAATTTGAATTTAACCCTGCACAACAGGTTTAATCATTTGCACCACATCACAGCAATGGACTAAATGCAATGAAAGTAAAATAACATACTAATTCTACTAACCTTCCCCGACCCAATAACCTATTTCCCTACAAATATTCAATGCAATTTAGGCCATTGCTTATGTGTGCAAAACGTTGGCGTATAGGGGCAAAGTGGCCCATTTAATAAAATGTAAAGATATTTGAACAGTGCAAAGCCAACTGGAAATGTAGAATTAGATTTGTTCTGCAGTGAATACATGATACAAGTTGATTTTATTCAAACTGCATCCATTGTTCACTTATGAAATAGGAGGAAACAGTGCTAGATGAATGTACCATTTTTCTCTTCAGCACTGCAGTTTGAATCTCTATCAAAGGCACAAAGGAAACCACGTGCTATTTAATGGGCTGTTTTGTCAAAGAGCGCGAGAGAGCGAGCATGAGAGAGCGTGAGCGAGCATATGAGTGAACAAGAGAGCGAGAGAGTAAGAGAGCAAGTGCGATTGAGAGAGAGAGGGCGAGAGAGAGAGCGAGCACGAGAGAGAGCGAGCGCGAGAGTGTGAAAGAGCAAGTACAAGTGAGAGAGAGAGAGAGAGAGAGAGAGAGAGAGAGGGAGAGAGAGAAAGTGCAAGCGTGAGAGCGAGAGAGAGAGAAAGATCACAAGAGTTGCGTGAGTGCGGAAGAGTGAGTGAGAATGAAAGTGAGAAAGAGAGAATACGATTGAGAGAGGGAGAGAGCACGAGAGAGAGTGAGCAAGAGTGAAAGCAAGCAAGAGTGAGAGTGGGAGCACGAGAGAGCGAGCATGAGAGAGAGTGCTATCAAGAGTGGAAGACATAGCGAGAGAGAGCATGAGCGAGAGCAAGCAGGAGAGATAGGAAGAGAGCAAGTGAAAGAAAACATGAGAGAGCATAAACAAGTGAGAGCACAAGTGAGAGAGCGAGAGTGCAAGAAAGAGAGAGAGCAAGTGAGCATGCGAGAGATAGCAAGCAAGAGAGCAAGCAAGAGAGCGAGAGAGAGCAAACGGGAGCAAGAGAGAGCGAGAGAGAAAGAGTTCGAACAAGAGAGAGAATGAGCACAAGCCAGAGAGAGCGTGAGTGAGTGAGAGTGACCGAGCACGAGACAGGGAGAGCGAGAGTGAGAGAGATAGCAAGAGAGTGAGAGAGAGCGAGCATGAGAGAGTGCAAGATAACGGGAGAGAGTGAGACAGCAAGAGCAAGTGAGCACAAGAGAGCTAGAGTGCAAGCATGAGGGAGAGTGTGAGTGAGACCGAGCGAGAGAGCGAGCATGAGAGTGCTAGAGAAAGCAAGCACGAGAGAGAGTGATACTGAGAGCATAAGAGTGTGCGAGAGAGAGCAACAGAGTGAGTGAGAGAGAGCAAGAGCGCACATGAGCGAGCGATCGCGAGAGAGCAAGCAAGAGAATGAAAGCAAGAGAGAGGGAGCGGGGGAGAGAGGGATGACGAGGGAGAGCATATGAGAGAGTGATAGTAGGAGAGGGAGAGAGCACATGAGAGAGTGTGATGGCAAGAGAGCAAGCAAGATAATGGGTGAGCATGGGAGTGCAAGAGATGGCGAGCAAGAGAGCAATCACAAGAAAGTGAGAGACAGAGCAAGTGCAAGAGAGAACGAGAGAGCAAGTGGGAGAGGAGAGAGAGCAAGAGAAGGTGATCAAGAGTGTGAGAGCGAGAGATAGCGAGTGAGAGAGTGCATGAGATAGAGAAAGCACGAGAGAGCAAGTGCGAGAGAATGAGAGAGCATAGAGAGCACGAGCGCGGGAGAGAGCATGAGCGAGCAAGAGAGTGCAAGCGGAAGTGAGAGAGAATGAGAGCAAGACGGATCAAGCGAGAGTGCGCAAGAGAGCAAGAGCGAACTTGAGAGAGTGCAAGAAAGCGGGTGAGAGTGACAAACAGCAAGAGAGTGAGGGTGAGAGAGCTAGAGAGCGAGCACCAGAGAGAGTGAGGACTGAGAGGACAAGAGAGCCAAGCGCGAGAGTGCTAGAGAGAGAGCAGGAAATCGAGAGAGATGAAGAGAGAGCGAGAGAGCAAGAGTGAGCAAGCTAGCTAGAGTGAGAGAGAATGTGAGCAAGAGAGCAAGCGAGAAAGAGGAGCAAGCACGAGAGAGCAAGCAAGAGAGAGCAAGAAAGCGAGAGAGCAAAAGTGAGAGAGCAAGAGAACATGAGAGAGAGCAAAAGAGCACGAGAGAGAAATGGCAAGAGAGCAAGCAAGAGAGCGGGAGAGAGTGCGAGAGTGAAAGCGAGAGAGAGCAAGAGAGAGAGCGAAAGGAAGAGAGCACACGAGAGAGATGGCGAGAGAGAAAGCATGAGAATGAGCAAGCAAGAGCTAGCCAGAGCACATGAGAGAGCAAGCAAGAGAGACAGAGCAAGCGAGTGTGCAAGAGTGAGCACTAGAGAGCAAGCATGAGAGTGCAAGAGATAGCGAGAGAGTGATCATGAGTGTGAGAGAGAGAGTGAGCATGTGAGAGGGAGAGAACGAGAGCGCAAGTGCGAGAGAGAACAAGAGATAGAAAGTGAGAGAGCAAGTGAAAGAGATAGAGCAAGTGAGAGAGACAGGAGAATGTTATTGAGAGTGTGAGAGCGAGAGATAGCGAGTGAGAGCGCAAGTGAGAGAGCAAGAGAGAGCGAGCGCAAGAAAGAGTGCAAACACGAGAGTGAGCAAGTGGGAAAGAGCAAGTGAGAGAATGAGAGAGCAAGAGAGAGAGACGGCTAGAGAGCGAATGTGAGGGAGAGCGAGCGCGAGTGAGTCCGAGCATGAGAAGGAGCAAGAGAGAGTGACAGAGAGCATGAGAGAGACTCTCTGCAAGTCCTTCGGCTACCTTCGCCAGTGAGTGAGTGACTGACCCATCCCTCTGTACCTCAAGCCTTTTTCTCAAACTCATGTGTCATTCAAAGATAACCTCCCCTTGACAAATCAGTCCACTAAATAGCAAGTGATTTTCTTTGTGCATTTGGCCGAGTTTCAAACTGCAACGCTGAAGAGAAAAATGTTACATTCATTCGGTGCTGTTTCCTCCTTTTCATAAATGAACATGGAGTGTAGAGAAATGTCCCTATTCTGAATTTCAACAAGGTAGTTCTGCATTTCATCATCTGCAGTTTAGCAAAGGTCTGACTTTTAACTAGAGCCAAGGGTGTGAGACTCATGTGTGAGCCTCAAGCTGTGTCTAATAGATGTCAGCATTATAACGCAAAAAGCACAAGCCAGCCAATTTGAATTTAACCCTGCAAAACAGGTTTAATCATTTGCACTACACCACAGCAGTGGACTAAATGCAATGAAAGTAATATTCCCCGACCCAATAACCTATTCCCCTACAAACATTCAATGCCATTTAGGCCATTGCTTATGTGTGCAAAATATTGGTGTATAGGGGAAAAGTGGCCCATTTCATAAAATGTAAAATTATTTGAACGGCGCAAAGCCAACTGGAATTGTAGAATTAGATTTGGTCTGCCGTCAATATTTGACAAGGTTGAGATGCAAGTTGATTTATTCAAACTGCCTCCATTGTTCACTTCTGAAAAAGGAGGAAACAGCACCGGATGAATGTTTTTCTGCAGTGCTGCAGTTTGCATCTCTGTCGAAGGCACTAATGAAATTCCATACGATTTAATGGGCTGTTTTGTCAAAGAGAGAGAGCGTGAGAGAGTGCCAGAGCGTGAGAGTGCAAGAGTGAAAGCAAGCAAGAGAGAGAGAAAGCGAGCAAGAGCGAGTGTGTACGTGAGTGAGAGAGCAAGAGAGTGAGAGCAAGAAAGAGAGCAAGCGAGAATGAAAGCAAGTGAGAGGAAGTGAGCAAGAGAGAGAGAGAGAGAGAGAGAGAGCAAGAGCATGAGCACGAGAGTGTGAGAGAGCAAGTGAGAGTGAGTGAGCGAGTGCATGAGAGAGCAAGCGAGGGATAGAACAAGAGAGCGGAAGAGAGAGCATGAGTGAAAACATTACCGAGAGAGCAAAGGAGTGAATGAGAGAGCGCAAGAGAGCGAGAGAGAGCAGGAGAGTGAATGAGAGATTAAGCAAAAGGGAGTGAGCAAGAGAACGAGAGAGAGCGAGCGTGAGAAAGCAAGCACGAGAGTCTGAGAGAGCACGAGAATGAGAGAGAGCGAGAGAGAGCTAGCAAGCATGGGAGAGCGAGCATGAGAGCACGTGATCGAGCATGAGAGAGATTGAGCTAGAGAGCAAGAGAGAGAGCGAGAGAGCAAGCTAGAGAGAGAGTGAACAAGCAAGAGAGCGAGACAGAGATAATGTGAGTAAGCGAGAGAGAGCAAGAGAGAGCATGAGAGATTGTAAGAGTAAGTGAGAGAGAATGTGAGAGGGATTGAGCGAGCGACAGAGCAAGAGCATGAGAGAGCGAGTGCAAGAGTTCGAGCACGAGAGAGTGAGAGTAAGAAAGAGCATGAGTGAGCAAGTATGTGAGAGCGCAAGAGAGCGTGAGAGAGAGCAAGAGAAAGCAAGACCGAGGAAGAGAGTGAGAGTGAGCAAGAGAGTGAAAACATGAGCGAAGCGAGAGAGAGCAAGAAAGTGAGTGAGAGAACAAGTGAGAGGGAGTGAGCAAGAGTGAGAGAGCAAGCGAGAACGAGAGAGGGAGAGCAAGCGAGAGAAAGTGAGAGAGAGCAAGAAGGCAAGCGAGAGTGCGAGAGAAAGAGTGTGAGCGTGTGAGTAAAAGTGAGCAACCGAGAGCGACCATGAGACAGTGCGATTGAGAGAGCAAAAGAGGGTGACAGAGTGAGAGAGAGAGATCGAGAGAGCAAGCAAGAGAGCGAGCGCGAGAGAGAGCAAGCGAGAGAGAGTGTGGTAGAGCGAGAGTGCGAGCAAGAGAGCAAGTGAGAGATTGAGCAAGCAGGAGGGAGAGAGAGCAAGACCGAGTGAGAAAGTGAGCATGAGAGCGCAAGAGAGAGAGCAACAGTGAGCAAGAGAGTGAGATGAGTGAGAGAGAGAGAGAGAGAGAGAGAGAGAGAGAGAGAGAGCAAGAGAACAAGCGAGCCAGAGAGAGTGCAAGAATGAGAGAGAGCGAGTGATACAGAGCGAGGGAGAGAATGAGAGAGCAAGAGACACCAAGCGAGCAAGAGAGTGAGCAAGCGAAAGAGAGAGCTAGAGAACAAATGAAAGTGAAAACGAAAGAGAGCAAGAGAAAGAGTGTGAGAGAATGAGCAAGCGAGAGGCGCAAGTGAGAGAGAGAAAGAGAGCACAAGAGTGAGAAAGCACGAGAGAGCAAGTGCGAGAGAGAAAGAGCAAGTGCGTGAGTTAGCGAGATAATGAGAGAGCAAGCAAGAGAGCAAGAGAATGCAAACGGGAGCAAGAGTAAGTGGGAGAGAGCGCAAGTGAGAGAAAGAGTGCGAGCGAGTGAGAGCAAGAGAGGGAGAACAAGCAAAAGCGAGGGAGAGCACGAGCGGGAGCGAGAGCGACCGAGCATGAGAGAGGGAGAGCGAGAGAGTGAGCAACAGTGAGAGAGCGAGAGATTGAGAGCAAGAGAGAACGAGCGTGTGTGCGAGAGCTAGAGAGAGCGAGCACGAGAGACCAAGAGCAAGAGAGCACAAGAAAGCAAGAGAGCAAGACCGAGAGAAAGAGAGGGAGCAAGCAAGAGAGAGCACATGAGAGCGAGAGAGCGAGCGGGAGAGAACATGAGATAGCGAGAGTGCAAGCAAGAGAGAGTGAGACAGAGTGAGAGAGAGCAAGTGAGAGAAAGCAAGAGAAGGTGATCGAGAGCATGAGAGAGCAAAAGATGGTGAGTGAGAGCGAGAGTGAGAGAACAAGTGAGCGAGAGAGCAAGTGAGATGGAGAGACCAAGAGAATGTGATTGTGAGAGTGCGTGAGAGATAGCATGAATAGAGGGAGCGAGAGAGTGAGAGATACTGCAAGAGGAAATGCGAGAGTGAGTGAGAGACCGAGAGCAAGCGCTTGAGAGAGAGCAAGTGCATGCGCGAGAGAGAGCAAGATTGAGCAAGAGGGTGAGAGTGCAAAAGCGAGCAAGAGAGAGAGGGAAAGCGAGCACGAGAAGGAGTGAGAGAGAGTGCCAGAGAAAGAGACACTCTGCCAGTCCATCTGCTACCTTCGCCAGTGAGTGAGTGAATGACACAGCCCTCTGTGCCTCGAGTCTTTTTCTCAAACACAATTGTCATTCAAAGAGAACCTCCCTTTGCCAAATCAGCCCACTAAATAGCAAGTGATTTCCTTTGTGCTTTTGCCCGAGATTCAAACTGCAGTGCTGAAGACAAAAAATGTACATTCATCCGGCACTGTTTCCTCATTTTTCATAAATGAACAATGGAGTGTAGAGACATATCCCTATTCTGAATTTCAACAAGGTAGTTACGCATTTCATCATCCACAGTTTAGCAAAGCTCTGCATTGTAACTAGGGCCAAGGGTGTGAGCCTCAAGCTATGTCTAATAGATGTCAGCATTATAACGCAAAAAGCACAAGCCAGCCAATTTGAATTTGACACTGCACAACAGGTTTTAGGTTTTATTATTTGCACCACACCACAGCAATGGACTAAATGCAATGAAAGTAAAATAACATACTAATTCTACTAACATTCCAGGACCCAATAATATATTCCACTATTAATATTCAATGCAATTTAGGCCATTGCTTATGAGTGTATAGGGCAAAGTGGCCCATTTCATAAAATGTAAAGATATTTGAATTGCGCAAAGCCAACTGGAATTGTAGAATTAGATTTTTTCTGCAGTGAATACATGACAGGGATGAGATGCAAGTTTATTTATTCAAACTGCCTCCAATGTTTATTCATGAAAAGGGAGGAAACGGTGCCGAATGAATGTAACATTTTTCTCTTCAGCGCTGCAGTTTGAATCACTGTCGAAGGAACAAAGGAAATAACGTCCTATTTAATGGGCTGTTTTGTCAAAGAGAGAGCGAGAGGGAAAGTGAGCAAGAGTGAGAGAGAGAGCGAGCGAGAGTGAAAGTGAGCAAGAGTGAGAAAGAGTGAAAGTGAGCATAAGAGAGAGAGTGAGCAAGAGCGAATGAGTGAGAGCGAGAGAGAGAGAGAGCAAGAGAGAGCAAGAAAGCATGAGGGAGTAAGCACGAGACTGCATGAGCGAGTATGACAGCGAGTGAGCTAGAGCAAGCGAGAGAAAGATATAGCGAGAGAGAGAAAGCGAGAGCAAGAGAGAAAGTAAGATCATGAGAGAGCGAGAGAACGATCACGAGAGAGAGTGTGAGAGACCGAGAGCGAGTAAGGGAGAGCATGAGAGAGAACTAGAGATAGCGACAGAGAGAGAGAGAACGAGAGCAAGTGAGCACGAGCGAGTGAGCGAGCGAGAACGAGAGAGCAAGACTGTGAGAGAGAGAGAGCGAGTGCATGAGAGTGTGAGAGAGTGAGAGCAAGCAAAAGAGAGAGCAAGCGAGAGAGAGAGCATTAGAGAGCGAGTGACAGAACGGTAGAGCGTGAATAGAAAGAGAGCTAGCAAGAGAGCACAAGAGAGCATGAGAGAGCGAGATGGAACGTGAGAGAGGGCAAGAGAAAGAGTGAGCCAGAGAGAGCAAGTGAGAGAGAGAGTGCAAGAGAGTGAGAAGGAGCAAGAGAGATTGAGAAAGTGAGGGAAGAGAGCAAGCGAGAGATGTTAAGAGCGAGAATGAGAGAGTGAGAGAGCGAGCATGCAAGAGAGGGAACAAGCAAGTGTAAGAGAGCAAGCGAGAGAGAGCAAGCAAGAGAGCCAGAGAGAGACAGATTGAGAAAGTAAGCATGAGAGCACAAGAGAGAGCGAGCGATAGCGAGAGAGAGTGAGAGAAAGCAAGAGAGCGAGAGAAACAGTGAGAGCGTGAAAAAGAGCAAGCGAGAAAGTGCATGAGGGAGTGAGCGAGCCAGAGAGAGTGAGCGAGAGAGCAAGAAAGAGAGCAAGTGAAAGAGAGAGTGTGAGAGAGGACGTGCAAGTGAGAGAGAGCATGAGAGAGCAAGCATGAGAGACAGAGAGAGCAAGAGTGTGAGAATGAGCACAGGTGAGAGACCACACGAGCATTAGAGAGGGAAAGCAAGAGTGAGCAAGAATGATAGAGCAAGAGAGTGAGTGAGAGAGAGAGTGAGCATGAGAGAGTGCAAGAGAGCAGGAGAGAGTGAGAGACAGCAAGAGAGAGCAAGCATGAGAGAGAGTTGGAGTGAGAGACCGACAGCAACAGAGAGTGAGCACGAGAGTGCTAGAGTGAGATGGCGGGAGAGCCAGAGAGTGAACATGGGCAAGATAGAGAACAAGAGAGCGAGAGAGAGAGCAAAAGCGAGAGAGTGAACGTAAGCAAGAGAGTGAGAATGTGAGCAACAGAGCAAGCGAGAAAGAGCAAGCAAGCCCGAGAGAGCACAAGAGTGAATGAGAGAGAGGGAGCGAGAGAGAGAGAGAGAGCGAGAGAGCAAAAGCGAGAGAGACGGAGAGCAAGTGAGAGAGCAAGAGAGTGAGCGCTAGAGAGTGTGTGCGTGCAAGAGATAGCGAGAGAGAGTGATCATGAGAGAGTGTGAGTGAGCAAGTGAGAGAGAGAACGAGAGAGAGCAAGTGCGAGAGAGATCAAGAGATAGCAAGTAAGAGAGAGAGAATGAGAGAGAGAAAGTGTGAGAGAACCAGGGAGAGCAAGTGAGAGAAAAAAAGAGAAGGTGATCAAGAGTGTGAGAATGCGAGAGATAGTGAGTGAGAGAGAGAGAGAGAGAGAGAGAGAGAGAAAGCGTGAGCTAGAGAGAGCGAGAGAGCAAGTGAGAGAGATGTCAAGAGAGAGTGAGAGAGAGAGCGCTAGAGAGCGAGCACGAGGGAGTTCGAGCAAGAGAGAGCACGAGAGAGACTCTCTGCCAGTCCTTCTGCTACCTTCACTAGTGAGTGAGTGAATGACCCAGCCCTTTCTGCCTTTTTGTCAAACTCATGTGTCATTCAAAGAGAACGTCCCCTTGACAAATCAGTCCACTAAATAGCAAGTGATTTGCTTTGTGCTTTTGACCGAGATTCAAACTGCAGCACTGAAGAGAAAAATGTTACATTCATCCAGTGATGTTTCCTCCTTTTTCATAAATGAAGAAGGGAGTGTAGAGAAATGTCCCTGTTCTGAATTTCAACAAGGTAGTTCCGCATTTCATCATCCACAGTTTAGCAAAGGTCTGAATTTTATCTAGGGCCAAGGGTGTGAGCCTCAATCTGTGTCTAATAAATGTCAGCATTATTACGCAAAAAGCACAAGCCAGCCAGTGTGAATTTGACGCTGCACAAAAGGTTTTATCATTTGCACCGCACCACAGCAATGGACTAAATGCAATGAAAGTAAAATAACATACTAATTCTACTAACATTCCAGGACCCAATAACATATTCCGCTACAAATATTCAATGCAATTTAGGCCATTGCTTATGAGTGCAAAACGTTGGTGTATAGGAGCAAAGTGGCCCATTTCATGAAATGTAAAGTTATTTGAACTGCGCAAAGCCAACTGGAAATGTAGAATTAGATTTGTTCTGCAGTGAATACGTGACAAGGTTGAGATGCACGTTGATTTATTCAAACTGCCTCCATTGTTCACTTATGAAAAAGGAGGAAACGGCGCTGGATGAATGTAACATTTTTCCCTTCAGCGCTGCAGTTTGAATCTCGGTCAAAGGCACAAATGAAACCGCGTGCTATTTAATAGGCTTTTTTGTCAAAGAGAGAGAGTTTGAGAGAGTGCCAGAGCGTGAGAGTATAAGAGTGAAAGCAAGCAAGAGTGAGAGTGAAAGCGAGCGAGAGCAAAAGAGAGAGTGAGAGAGAGAGCGAGGGGGTACGTGAGAGTGAGCGAGAGAGCAAGTGAGAGCAAGAGAGAGAGCAAGAAAGTGAGAGCGAGAGCGAGTGAGCAAGAGAGCGAGCAAGCGAGAGAGAGCGAGCAAGAGCGAGAGAGCGAGTTAGAGAGAGCAAGTGTTTGAGAGAGAACGAGAGAGAATGAGAGAGCAAGTGAGAGCGAGCAAGAGAGAGTGAGAGAGCAAGCAAGAGAGGAAGAGAGAGAGAGCGAGAGAGTGAGTGAAAACACGACTGAGAGCGAGAGAGCAAGAGAGGGAGCGAGAGATTAAGCGAAAGGGAGTGAGCAAGAGCACGAAAGAGCAAGTGAGAGCATGAGAGAGAAAGCGAGAGCAAGTGAGAGAGCGAGAAAGCAAGATTGAGCGAGAGAGAGTGCGAGAGAGCAAGAGAATGAGCGAGAGATCGTGAGAGCAAGTAAGAGAGCACAAGAGAGCGAGCAAGAGAGAGAGCGAGTGAGAGAGCGAGCAAGAGTGCAAGCAAGAGAGCAAGTGAGAGAGATCGATCGAGCAGGAAAGAGAGAGTGAGAGAGCAAACCCGAGTGAGAAAGTAAGCATGAGAGCACGAGAGAGCGAGATAGCGCAAGAGAGAGCAAGTGAGAAAGAGAGGGAGAGAGTGAAAGAGAGAGAGAGAGAAAGCAAAAGGGCGAGGGAGAGTGTGTGAGAGAGAGAGAGAGAGAGCGCAAGTAAGTGAGAGAACAAGAGTGCACAAGTGAGAGCGAAAGAGCAAGAAAGACAGCAAGTGAGCGAGAGCACCAGCAAGTGCGCGAGAGAGAATGGTAGAGTGCACAAGCGAGAGAGCAAGAAAGAGAGCAAGATAGCGGAGGGGGCAATAGAGCATGAGAGAGCAAGTGAGAGAGAGAGGGAGCAAGCACAAGCATGACCGAGATGGTGAGAGAGCAAGCAAGAGAGCGCAAACGGGAGCAAGTGCGAGCCAGAGAAAGCGCGAGCACAAGCATGAGGGTGAGAGTGACCAAGCATGAGAGAGCGAGAGTGAGCAAGAGTGAGAGAGCAAGAGTGAGAGAGCAAGAGAGTGAGAGCAAGAGTGAGTGCAAGAGATTGAGAGTGAGCATGAAAGAGTACAAGAGAGCGGGAGAGAGCGAGAGTGAGTGAGCACGAGAGAGCGAGCATGAGGGAGTGCGAGCGAGAGCAAGAGAGAGCGCGAGCGAGAGCAAGAGAGAGCGAGCAATTACAAGAGAGCGATCACAAGAGTGTGTGAGACCGAGACCAAGTGATGGAGAGAGCAAGAGGGAGCGAGTGCAAGTGAGCGTGAGAGAGCAGTCACGAGAGAGAGTGTGTGAGAGACCGAGAGTGAGTGATAGAGAGCCAGAGAGAATGAGAGAGAGAAAGAGTGTGAGAGAGAGGAAGCGAGAGAGCGAGCTTGAGAGAGAGTGACAGACAACGGGAGAGCGTGAATAGAGAAAGAGCATGAAAGAGCAAGTGAGAGAGCGACAGAGCAAGCGAGAGAGGGAGAACGAGAGAGAATGAGCGAGTGCATGAGAGCGTGAGAGAGCGAGAGGAAGAGGGAACAAGAGAGTAAGTGAGAGAGAGAATGAGAGAGCGACTGACAGAATGAGAGACCGTGAATAGAAAGAGCGAGAGAGAGCATGAGAGGGTGCATGAGAAAGTGAGAGAGTGTGAGCGAGATAGAGGGTGAGAGGGAGCCAGAGAGAGCGAGTGAGAGCGAGCAAGAGAGAGAGAGATAGAGAGTGAGAGAGAGTGAGCAGGAGCAAGAGAGCTTGAGAGAGAGATAAAGTGAGTGAGTGAGAGTGAGGAGAGATAGGTCAAGAGAGAGAATGAGAAAGAGAGTGAGAGAGCAAGCGAGAGAGCAAGTAAGAGAGAGAGAGCAAGCGAGAGAGAGAGACTGAGTGAGAAAGTGTGAGAGAGAGCAAGAGAAACTGAAAGCAAGTGAGTATGAGAAAGAGCAAGCTAGAAAGTGAGCGTGAGAGCACATGAGAGAGAGCGAGCAAGCCAGAGAGAGTGAGCAAGAGAGCAAGTGAAAGCAAAAACGAGAGAGTGAGTGGGAGAGCACGAGCAAGTGAGAGAGAGAGCGAGAGAGAATGAGAGCACAAGTGAGAGCACGAGAGTGAGAGAGAGCAAGAGAGCGCAAGTGTGAGAGAGCGAGAATGAGTACAGACGAGCGAGGGAGTAAGAGCAATAGAGTGAGAGCGAGCATGAGAGAGTGCAAGAGAGTGGGAGAGAGCGAGAAGGAGCAAGAGAGAGTGAGTATGAGAGAGTTAGAGAGAGTGAACATGAGAGAGAGTGCGAGTGAGAGACCGAGAGCAAGAGCGAGTATAAGAGAGTGATCATGAGATAGTGTCAGTGAGAGTACAAAAGCGAGGGATAGAGCGAGAGCGAGCATGAGAGGGCAAGAGAGAGTGAGTGCAAGTGAGCATGAGAGAGCGATCACAAGAGTGTGTGTGAGAGACCGAGAGCTAGTGATAGAGCGAGAGAGAATGAGAGAGCAAGTGAGAGAGCATGAGAGAGAGTGACAGAACGGGAGAGCACAAACAGAGAGAGAGCATGCAAGAGAGTGAGCGAGTGCATGAGAGCGCGAGAGAGCAAGAGAGAGAGAACAAGAGAAGAAGAGAGTGAATGAGAGCAAGTGAGAGAGCGAGTGACAGAACTGGAGAGCGTGAATAGAAAGGGAGCGAGAGAGCGCAAGAGAGAGCATGAGAGAATTAGAGGGTGCATGAGAGAGTGAGAGAGAGCGAGTGAGTGAGAGGGTCAGAGAGAGAGCAAGCTAGAGAGAGCGAGCGAGAGAGTGCGAGAGCAAGCAAGAGAGAGAGAGAGCGAGAGAGAGTGAGCGGGAGCAAGAGAATGAGAGTGAGAGAGAGCAAGTGAGAGAGAGGTCAAGAGATGGAGAGAATGAGAGAGAGAGCAAGAGAGTGAGAGAGCAAGTAAGAGAGAGAGTGAGAGCCAGAGAGAGCAAGTGAGAGAGCAAGAGAGTGAGCAAGAGAGTGAGAGAGCGAGTGAGTGCGAGCAAAAGAGCAAGCGAGAGAGAGACTGAGAGAGCAAGAGACACTGAGAGCGTGAGGAAGAGCAGGCGAGAAAGTGAGCATGATAGCGAGCGAGCAAGAGAGAGAACAAGAGAGCAAGCAACTGCAAGCGAACACGAGAGAGAGAGCGTGAGAGTGAGAGAGCATGATCAAGTGAGAAAGAGCAAGAGAGAGCGCAAGTGAGAGAGCACGAGAGTGAGAAAGAGCGAGAGAGAGTGCAAGAGAGTGAACGCGCAAGAGAGCACGAGAGTGCAAGCGTGAGAGACCGAGAGAGAGACCGAGAATGAGCACAGGCGAGAGAGGGAGAGCGAGAGGGTGAGCAAGAGAGAGAGAGCAAGAGAGTGAGAGCAAGAGAGAGCGAGCATGAGAGAGTACAAGAGAGCAGGAGAGAGTGAGAGAGAGCAAGAGGGGGTGAGCACGAGAGAGCTAGAGAGAGCGAACATGAGAGTGAGAGACCGAGAGCAAGTGCAAGAGGGCAGGAGAGAGCGAGAGTGAGAACAAGAGAGCGATCACGAGAGAGTGTGTGAGTGAGAGACCAAGAGCGAGTGATAGAGCAAGAGAGAGCAAGTGAGAGAGAGCAAGAGCGTAAGAGTGAGAGAGAGCAAGGCGAGAGAGAGAGCATGAGAGAGAGTGACAGAGAACGGGAGAGCTTAAATAGAGAGCATGAAAGAGCGAGTGAGAGAGTGACAGAGCAAGTGAGAGAGGGAGAATGAGAGAGAGCAAGAGAGAGTGAGCGAGTGCATGAGAGTGCGAGAGAGAGAGAGCAAGCGAGAGAGAACAAGAGAGTGAATGAGAGCAAGCGAGAGAGCGCGAATGATAAAACGGGAGAGCGCAAGAGAGAACGAGAGGGTGCATGAGAGAGAGAGAGAGTGTGTGAGCGAGAGAGCAAGCAAGAGAGAGGGCAAGTAAGAGAGAGAGTGAGCACCAGAGAGAGAGAGCGAGTGAGAGCAAGAGAAACAGAGCAAGTGAGAGCAAGCAAGCGAGAAAGTGAGCGTGAGAGGGCATGAGAGTGAGTGAGCCAGAGAGAGAGTGAGCGAGAGAGCAAGAGAGTGAGCAAGAGAGAGAGCAAGCAATAGAGCAAGTGAAAGCGAACACGAGAGAAAGCGTGAGAGTGAGAGAGCACGAGCAAGTGGGAGAGAGCGAGAGAGAATGAGAGAGAACAAGTGAGAGATCATGAGAGAGAGAGCGAGAAAGAGAGAGCACAAGAAAGCAAGCGTGAGAGAGAGCACGAGAATGAACACAGGCGAGAGAGGGAGAGCAAGTAAGTGTGAGAGCAAGAGAGGGAGAGAGCGAACGTGAGAGACAGCAAGAGAGAGCAAGAGACTGAGATAGAGCAAGAGAGAGTGAGAGAGAGCACAAGAGAGCAAGCATGAGAGATTGCAAGTGAAACTGAGAGCAAGTGAGAGAGAGCGAGATAAAGAGCAAGTGAGAGCAAGCACGAACAAGAGAGAGTGCGATCGAGAGTGAGGCTGCATTGCCACCGTTCATTGCCTTTATTATTTATTTTTCTTATGTATGTACAAAATGAGCGACGGGACTGAGTCTCTTGCTTTCCATTGACAATAATCTATGTTATGGTATGCTGTATTATTGGCATTTGTTCCAAGCATGCCACCATATTCATGGTTTCCAGGTGCTCACATTTATCTGAAACAAAATGGAGGGAGTGGTTAGGAGGTAGGGGGGAAATACATGTGTTTTGCTTTAATGTTGGTGCATGTAAAACACAGAGCACCTGGCGTCTGTGTGGGTGTGTTTTCTTTGCAGATTGTGATTTGTACCCCAGAGGCATTTTTGTTTTCAGATAGGAGACCTGGAGAGTTGGTGGAGGATCTGGGTGTTTTAGCCAGTGGTTCAGGTTTTCAAGTTGATTGGAGAGCTGTAGAGTTGTGACTATACTGGTGTGGTTGAGGATTTTCCTAAGCCATTTGTGTTAGCTAGTTTGCGAGCATGTGTTGAGTGAGTGTGGATGAAACAGATTGTTAGTAGGATATGTTCTTTGCATATTGCTTGTGACATGAGGTTTTATAACGGGGCTTGCAGCAGAAAGTGCTGGGTCACTCACTCACTCTCTGGCTGACTTTGGGAGCCGAAAGGCTGGCAGCTGTCTAAAGAGTGTTTGTTCCAGGCGAAAAGGTAGTGGAGCAGATAAGAGTTCTTTTGTCCGAAAACAAGAGTGGGGTGTCAAACAGTTCAAGACACACACATAATTAAAGATTTCTGTAGTAAGTTCAGTGAACTTGAGGAGAGTTCAGATAAGTGAATGCTTGATACTAGGTAGCGTAGGGTAAATAAGTCATTTTGTTTGTTGGTGCTGCACCATGACATTTTCAACGAGTATTTAAAACTGTGTTCATATTTTTTTCTCTCACGTTTTGCTGCGATAACACTCAGATTGGCAGAAGCTGTGCTCTGACAATGTTGCCAGAACTCTGGGAATTATTGCAAATAGAATGTTTTGAAACCCATTGCAGGAAAGACTTTGCTTATGTTTGAATTACAACATGGATGTACATGTCATTTTGTGTAACTTGCATATTTCTAGCTTCTGATAGAGTAACATATCGAAAAGGTGACTTAGCCTCAGTGTACTTATTCTGTACTCAGCTTTATTGGGTTGGCATGCAGAGAGAGGCAGAACTTGCAGTAAAAATAAATCGAAACAAACTTAATCACTGTAAATTGTCTAACTCTGAGAGGCTCTGAATGACTCTGAAAGGGCATAACGTGGTATTGTAGATAAAATACCACAGGAGGTGATGAGTTAATTGTTTAGAGTATACTGAGTCCATTGCTTGATTGCCATTATGATTTCGGTAAAATAACAATTATCAGGTGCTATTCTGAAGTTAGGCTCACCACTATACCAAAAATAGTACTATACCACAAAAATACCATGAGATACGAAAAATATAGCACAAAAAGATCTCTAACAGGGCTTATTTCTGATGATACCTAATTATAAAACACAATAGGGAGCAACGTAATGCATTAATGTCCAAAAGCATCTAGCTATAAACTATATAATGGAGCAGTATCTGCACCAAAGTGTAACAACACTCAGAGAAAGAATATGGTATGGTATTGTGTGTTGCTACCCACTTGTATTACAGAAACACTGTGCTGCTATCTCATTTGAATTATTATTCTTTGTATGTTGGGCTACTACATATGGTCCTCTTCTCCTTCAATGTATTCTTCATTCTCGTGTTCTCTCTGTGTGCCCTCCAGCCCCTCTGGTTTCCCGTAATGTCTCTGTATGCCCCTGATCCCTGTGATGTGACTGCGTGCCCAGGCCCTCTCGCTCCCCGTGTTCACTGGGTGCCCAGACCCTCTGGTTCCCTGTGTTGTCACTGCAAAAACCAATCCCCTGATCCCCATGATGTCGCTATATGCCCCCAGCCCTCTTAGTTCCCTGCGACGTTGCTGAGTGCCTCTGGTCCCCTAGATATCATTGTGTGCCCCATACCCCTCTTGTTTCCCGTATTGTCACTGTGTGTCCCCACCCCTCTGGTCTCCTTGATGTCACTGTGTAAACCCAGCCCCTCTGGTTCCTGTGATGTCTCTCTGTGCCCCCTCTAATTCCCATGCTGTTGGTGTGCGCCCAGACCCTCTGGTCCTATTGTACCGTTCCCTCCTGTCTCTGTCTGGGCACTTGCACTATCTGGATGTCGCTAGACAGACTCCAGTGGCTAGTCTTTGCATTCCTGTTCATGGCCTGTAGGAGTGTCTTTGTGTTTTCCCTTGTCTTCGAGCACTTTTGAAGCGCATTGTGTGCGGTTGCTGTGTAGATGGACCATCATATCATATATCACTATGCTTACTCTCTACTCTACACCATTACTCAATTAGAGTGTAGCTACACCCCTCGATCAATTCTGCCTAGCTGCTCTTATACAATCACTACCCCGCGAACACCTCATCATTCTAATAGAACACAGCTGTATCACACGAAAAACCGGCCTAGCTACACACATAAGCGTCCCATAGGCCTAACGCGGCCAGAACCCAGTCTTGGTCTCCACCTGCCAGACTGCACACATTGCACTTTTACCAATACCAGCACACCGAATGCTAGGATGCAGCTTCCATCAGGCAATTACATCAGCTGCACACACAACTGATGCACACAAGCACCCTTTTTCACCCTACTCTTTCAACTAACCTGGACTACGGTCCCCAGAGGGCGTTCAACGTACCAGCCCTTTGAGGTCATACCAATGATATATAGAGTGCTATATAAATGCCAAATAACATAACATAACATGACATTCAGTGGTAACGATTTTGTTTAGTTTCAATTAAATTTGCAAATAGCACCTTATTTGGCTCTACAACATGGTCTGCCTATTCTGTGAAAATTTGAGTTTCATTTCGTGTGTAGTGTATTCAAATGTATTCACAGGCTTACTGCTACTTACTTGGCTGATCTCATTGCCTTGCATCAACATTCTCGCTCATTACACTCTGTTTCTTTGTGTCTTCTTCATGTTCAGGATCCTCCTTGTGCAACTTCTCGCTTCAGTTCATTTCAACTCTTAGATGCTAAATTAAGGAATGCTTTGCCTCTTCATGTTTGTCTAACCACTACATTAACATAGTTTAAAATATGACTGAAGCAACATTTTTTCTGTCCTTAGCCTTCTTACTCAACTATGCTTATGTTGGTTTGACATTGTCTATTTTGTGTACTTATCTAACATTTAAATCTGTTTAATTTGTTTTTGTACCGCCACTGTATAACGATTTGTTCCCAACTTTGATAAAAGGGCTGTAAGACTACAACAAATAAAAAAAATTAAACACCAACAAAGAGATACAAATATAGGACAGTGAAATGGGTCCACGTCTGAGAAAACCCAAGAAGAGAACACAATTTAGAGTAGTGCAATGCAACCATGTGTCGCCTGGACAGAAAACTTTACATAGAGCAGTGCAATCCACTTCCATGTGAGGTCACCTAGTGTGAAAACACAATATTGAGCAGTGCAATGCATCTATGTCTGACACGCCTAGATAGAACACACAGTATAGGACAGTGAAGTGCACTTAAGTCTGAATACGCAAGATGAAAACACTTTGTACAGCATTAGAAAATGCCATATTGATCAGTACAATGTACTTAATTTTGACACCTTCCATAGTAATGCACTTGTATGACCAAACCTAGATTGAAAAAACACAATATAAAGCAGTACAATGTACCTATGTTTTGGAAATCCTTGATATAGTACACAGTGTATACGAAAATAGAATGTGCTTATGCCTGACCACACCTAGACAGAAAACACCATATTAGGCAATGTAATGTGCTAATGTCTTAGAATATCCAGGTATGAAACACAGTATGGAGCGGTGCAATGTGTGTATGTCAAAGTATACCTAGATGCCAAACACTTCTAAGAGCAGTGCAAAACACCCAGGAAGAAAAATACTATATTGAGTAGTGCAATGCAATTATGTCTGATAAACATGGTAATCTGACAAGGGACTCAGGCTACCCCACCTTTTCGGCACTTGCCGGTAGTTTTTCACAACACAAAACAGATCATCTAGTTTGATCTGTACATGCAATAAGATCACCAATGTAACATTTATACAAATAACATCTTTACTTTTCTGGATTGTTTCATAAAAACGTACTTGAGGCTGTTATACACTTTTTGGTTCCCACACATTTTGTCATATTAAACATTAATATCACAAAATTGCAGTATGCGTTTTACACAGTGAGAAGTTAGTACTGGTGGTGACTTAGAGTATGGTTCCCATAACCCAACATCTATCTAGTCTCACTACATTGGTGATCTTTCCTGCATGTACAGATCAAATTAGATGATCTCTTTTTTGTTGTGAAAAACAACTGGCAAGTGCTGAAAGGGTGGGGTAGCCTGAGTCACTTGTCGCATTACCAAGTTCAATACCCTCATGACACAGGCCCCCCTAGATAAAAAAAGAGGGTCCCAATACACCCCACAGACACAAAAAATGATAAACATGGTGCCAGGACATGGTGATACTGTGAATTCAGCATTTGGAGAATGCAGCATAATGATGTTGGTAAACTGTTGATTAAGTAGTCTCAGTGTAGAGCAATACAACGTAGCCCAGTTATGGGTTAAACTTGTTTAAAATGCAGAGCAGTTATGTTGTTACTGTAAAGAGAACACAGCTGGATATTCTCGTTAACCGAGTGTTGCTGGGAGTTTCATCCCAGTGGGCTGTCTGGCTAGGATGCCAGGTGAACAGGCAAACCGAAGGGCTGCTGAGGCATGGCTGTCCTGGGTTTCTGTATGAAATGTGCAGTTCTGGGTGACATGACCCAGCCATCATTGAATCAGCTGTGGGGAGGGAAGGCGTTGATACGGAGGGAGCATAGAGAAGTGGGACTCAAGCACGGATTCTCTTTAAAAGAAGGAGGAAAAAATTATTTCATTGGGAATAAAGAGCTGGAGGGTGAGGAACACATGCTTTCCAGGCTACGTGTGGACATTAGCTCCAGAACAGCCTAAAACATTCCATGTCCATCTGCCTTATCATTCTGGGACCAAAAGCACAAAGCACCACATTATATTTCATATCTCTTAGTGGCATTTCCAATGACATGGACATGTTACCATTCCTCAATATTCAAAGGGAACAGGTCTGTGGTAAAATAGCATTTAGTAGATCACTGATTCCCACTTAACCAGAGTTGAAGGACTAATTTAACCTTACCAAACAATTATTTCATTGGAGTCAATTCACAAATATATTACTCTAAGTAACTCAAACTTACTCTTGACTTACTCATTGTTAGAAATCAGCATTTCAGGGCTCTGTAGCACAACCCTGTATTGTCCCCTTGCATCCTCTTCAGTTGTGAGAATTGATAACTGAGCACTCTTCTTATGCCACACTCTTAGGAGGACATTTACCAGGACACAACATCGCAGTAAGAACTGATGTCTTCATACAGAAGCACATCACCACATAATTGCAAATTATTAGACTGTGACCTGAAGCAAGTGCTCCTCTTGCCTTCCACTTTCAATTCCCCCTTAAATATCCCTACTCCTGTGTGGCCTTCTGGGACTGGCATAGTTCCACCTTGGGACTAGTGGGATTTGTTCTGGAATTTTTGATTTCTCTTCCCAAGAAATTGCGACTCTACCTGACTTCCACTGAATTTACTATTTGGATTGGAGATGTTCTCCAATGTGTGATACATACTAGGACTTGTGGTTCCTCCTTCTTACATTCTTGTTTTTTCAGGTAGTTAGGCCGTACGCCTTTTCCTCTCTTTGGACCTTCATGATGTGATGTGTCCCAGTTGTGCTGTTTGGTTCTTTTTTGTCTTGGCGCTTGCTACCTATTTGCAAAATTACTGACATTATTGTTTGCTCTTGCAGCAGCAGCAGGTCGCTGTTATTTCTCCCCCCTGGCTCCCTCTAGGTTTTGTGACACTGCCAGATGGTTCCATCTTACTTGTGGTCATACACTGTTCTTACATTGTACAAGAGATGTGTAAGTGTTCTCCTCAAGGTATCAATCCACTCAGACAATGCTACCCCATTCACAAAAGGTGCACTATGAATAATTCAGGAGTAATTCAGACTTACTTCTTTTGTTAATAAAAATGCTCTCTTCAGTAGTAACTAAAGTTACTCATAGTAACCTCATACTAACCTTGTTGTGAATTGGCCCCATTGTGTTTGTCGTAGCCATCATAAACAAGACATTCACTTATGTTTTGGGTTACAGCCTAACCTAAAATGTCTTACTCGTAGATGATACACTTTAGATGTTGACTACCATTCTTGTATATACAGTACAGGGTTTGTTTTTTTAAAGTACAGATGTATGAACATTGGGAATGCCAACATTAATATTTAACATATTATTGAATGCTAAAATTAAAATCAAATATACTTTAACTTTTTTTATAGATCGTAAACTTAAGTATTTTTTAATACAGTACTAGATAGACATTTCTGCATATTGTATTGTTGGTGTGAGTTGATTATTGTGCAGATTATGTAACATAACATCAAAGGTCATTGGACTGTTGGTGATATGTTTATGTTGTAAAGGTTAACATTGCAACCAATGAATAATCTTGATAGTTACTAATTTGATTATTGTGTTTGTGGTTGACGATTGAGAATGTGGATTGTTCTAGAAGTACACCTACACAAAAGTGAAAGTGGTGTAATGTGACCTATTAAGGTTTATGTATTTGGAAGCCTGTTTTTGCTTAGTAGCTTATTAACTTTGATACTTTTCATTGAGGCACAATGATAATTAGGTGTGTGGAATATACAGCACGTTGCTGACATTTGTTTTTCATGTGTGTTTGAAAGTTATGTGCTTATTTGTTCATACAGAAATCTAGGACAGAAGTTGTACTTGATCCAGATGACGTTCTATGTGCCACGTAGAGGCTCTACCAAACTTCCACATTGAGTGAAAAATACTGATCTGGGGGGGGCGGTTAGAAGAAGACAGTAGTTATAGGGGGCCCCTTTTTTCCAATGTAAATATGTTGACAGGTGGGAACGCCCCCTGGTTGTCCTGTCCTTATTCCTGCCCCCTTTTGATATGGGTGTATTTCTTTTTGATATGGAATGTGATATCAATTAATGTTTGATATGACATTTTATATCAAAATATTTTGATATCTGTTTTATATAAATGGCTATATAAAGTGTTTGTGTACTTTGATACAGTTTGATATAAAGTGTATATCAAAATGTTTTTGTTTGTTTGTAAATGTTTGTTCGAATAATAAAATACTCATTAAACACATACATGTAAAATAGCACAGTAAGACATAATTCATTGTTGCATTTAAAATACAAAAGTATTCAGTACATGTTAAAACAGTCACACAAAAAAGTTGCTGTTGAGTACACATATTACAATATGATTAAGATGCTGCCACTTGCCTTCTCAAGAACTCCCTTCTATAAAACATTGCAGACTTCAAGTACAATAACAAGGCCCAAGCTGAGAGTTTTGTTTCTGCCCTTAATAAGTAAGACCGTGCTGGCCTGTGTTGGTGCAAATCTGTGCGTCTCAGGACTTGCAATACAGTCTCCTCTCTAATGACCCCATACCCTGGACATAACAAAATAAAGTGGGTAACATTTTCAAAAGGGGCACCACAGACGGGGCAAGTTGGATTGTCCGGATATCCTGCCCAATTTGCTGTGTTGCCTCTCAAGCGTAAGCAGTCAAAACGAGCCCTTGTAAGTATAGCCACAATTTCCCTGATTACCGCTTCCTTGGTAGATCTTACTTCCTTAGTTTGTATCATCCTGGTGGCGGGAGGCACGACCACAAGGTTCGCCTTACACAACAGCTCTTTGATTGAATTTAGCCCAGGTATTTTATACCACAGATCCTTACTCAGGGTTGCCTTTATTATAAAGTGACACAATGAGGTATTGGTGTTGCCCCAAATTCTTAGGCATAACATGCTTGGGGCAGCTGCCCAATCGTCCTCCAAACAGGTCATCCCCAATTCTCTGTGCACCGAGGCGCAAGAAGAACCAGGGAGTCCCAATACCCTTTTGAAGTACTGATTTTCCCTGGCCTGCATGTCACCAGGCTTTTCATACCCCCAGAGAGCTGCTCCTTATAGAGCGGCTGCCTTGACTTGCATTGTATACACTTTGATAGCCGATTCCAAGTGTTGACCTTTACATTTAGTGGAAAAACAGGAGAGCCCCCCCCAGGCAATGTTCCCTCTAATAATTTTTTTAATGTGCGGAACTGGTTGGCTGTTGTGCGCACATTGTTTTCTATGTGCGCAACTGACTGAGGTAGGCCACTTTGTGAGCAAGCATATTTAGTGAGCTAACATCGCAGAAGAGATTTTGGAAAGGAATGTCTTCTTCCCAGCCACTGCAATTCTTTACAAATTTTAAGACACTTTTTCGAAACACATAGGACACATAGGCTTAAATAAAATGTCATATGTGATTAAACAGAAAACTCGTCAACCTGTCCAAAACTTCAACTTCTGCCAAAGTATCTTGCAAACGTACTTCTATGCAGAGAAAAATGTATGTTTTATGCCACTGGAAAATCGCTCATGTCGCGTGTATTCCAAAAAACAAATATCTCATGTCATAACGGATGTGGCTGTCAAGAAATTCAGAAATAATACATTTGCAGATGGATTAATGGTAATTAAAAGCAATGTGTCAAAAAACATGCTGATTGGAGTTCAAGTCCCACTTTAATGAAGTAATTCAAGGGCCCATAGAACATGCTTCAAATAATGTGTAAGGATGATAATTGCATCAAAATAACTTCTCCTCAGAATATGATGATCAAAAATTCCTGTGCCTCTGCTTACTCTCCACGTAACACCAGACTTGCAGCTAAGAGACATATGCAGCATCCATTTTTACTCCCTAAACAAATACGAGAAAGAATGAACATATTGTAGTGGCCTAGCACCTGGGTGTGTGTGGTGTGGTGTGGTGTGTGTGTCTGTGTGTATATATAAGTGGAGGTTGCAATGTGGTAAACGGTCTGGAACCTAGGTATGACCTAGGTTCCAGGGATGACAGTTAGTGGGGAAAGAGATAGAGAGCCAGTGGGAGTAGAAGCTTGTTACCTCCTCTCCTTACTTGCCTTCCTCCCTGTATCTGGAACAATAAAGCACGCTTACCTTTTGTACATAACTGGCTTTGGAGTGGTTCCTGTTTACTGCTTGATCATCCCTGCCACCCAAGATACTGCACATTTCATTGCCTCAATCCACAAAGCGCCACTGATTATTTTTTTGAATTAGTGACCAGAAGGAACTCTATTAATGCCTGATGTCAAGACGAATTTTAAGAGTAAAGAACATCTTTTAATACACAGTAAGTATCCCTATTGGGAAAGCTAATTACTTTTTTACTCCCTCTAAAATCATTTGACTTCAGGTACGGTCAAAATCGAATTGGAACCCTGTTTGTACCCCTGACATAGGGAGTGAAATTACAGGGCACATAATAAAGTCTATAGTTTTGCCCACCCTTGCGCATCACAGCCTGGATCAAATTCAAACAAGAGTCTTACTGACGTTTATTATGAAGCCCTGCTGGAGAAAATCACATCTATATGACTTTTTTTAAGTTGATAGCATCAATTCATCAGAGATACAACTGATTGAGTACCTTCTTCTGTAACTATGGATCCCTCTTCTGTAATTCTTTGTTATCAGTTAAATAAATGCAGGGAGATGCTAGAGACAATACACAGAACACATGGACATATGGACATATTGAAAAGCCTTCAGCAGCTGAGCATGGAAAGAAAAAGAAGGTGCTGTTGTCTAGACAGTGTTCACTTTACAGAGGGGGAAAAAAAAAATATTGATGTACAAAAAACAGCTCTGTGACCGCACAGAGCGGTCTTTCTAAATCGAACTGTCACGCCCCTGCTGCACACAAGTGCACGCAGGAGCTGATATGCATCTGTGTGCCTGTGTAAGTATGTGTGGTGAGTAAGTGTGGTGTGGTGAGTAAGTGTGTTTTACGCTGGGAAGGGGGTGGTGAAATGAGGTATTCAGGGGTTTAAAACCCCTTATTAACAAGACAACCAGCGGGAGAGGGTGTGGAAGGGACCAACTTACAGGGGCAGTATGTGATATTTCAGCATTTTAAAGCCAACACAAAAAGGGCCAGAAAAAAACGTTTTGGTGTTTGGTCTTTCAAATGTGGAAATATCACATAAACATTCTAGACGGGTACTATAATTTTCTATGCTTTAGCAAACAAGCAACACATTTCCATCAGTGTACTGCCGAGACATCTGCCTTGGTTTTTGAAATGTGCTGCTTTGTTCATCACACCCAAGGAGTAATGACCTGTGTTGTTCCACCCATACCCTTCCCCGGTCCCTGTGCTAGCCTCCAATACTAGTTGAGGGAGCACTGTAAAAAGTGAGGGATTGTAGCAGTAGACATCCACTGGGATATTTGCAGACCCACAATACTTTGCAAGCAAGGCATATTTAATACCTCAACATATTATGTGCATTTTAAGAATGTCATAACTCTACATGTACACAATTATTTTGCAGTGCATACAGGATTGTTTGCAACATACACCACCCTTATATTATTGTGTAGGATTACATAAGTGCTCATTGAAACCGTTTTTGTATAGCAGCAAGTTACCATATGATGTGTGACCGTCTATGCCCAAGGGAACTCTGAACACTTGGAAACGGTGCAGATTATGTGAAAAGCATTCTCCTGTCTGAATATCCAGTGCCCTGATAATATGGACGAGTAATTACAGGCATAGTCCATACCCATTATCCATTGTAGGCAAAGTAAATGATATTTCAATGTTGCTCTCCACTTATAGGGTAATAAAGGGCAAATTAATATTTCAGTGCAAGGTAGCCATTCAAAGTCATTCAAAGCACTTGGGTGGCATATGTACAAAGAGGAAGTATGGGATAAGGTTACACATCTGAGTAGCCTGCTTACGTACAGTTAGTATCTGATATTTGAGCTTGTAGTTCGATTATATATTGTGGGTGATGCCTTTGGCAAGGCACAATGAGTAACAGAAATTCTGGCGTGTGAATGTTATTCATATTACAACAAACCGAAAACAAGTGGATGTAGCTACACGCCTGCTAACCTTTTGCAGAGCCAAGAGAGGAATGTGTTCTCGGGCAGAAGTTAGTCATAAGGTGAAAGTGTGGTAGTTAAGTTTAGGAGTCATGGGTGGGGAGGAATCACTATTTGGTTAATGTGTGCAGGCATATCTTGGGTAGATTCTTCTGTTCATGGAGCCAGTTTTTCATATTAGTTTTTAACCTCTTGTGTGTCAATTTGCTGTTAGGGATTTATGGTGTTTATGGTCACACTTGCAAATGAGCAGAATATCAAGACTAGTTGCTTATTTTAAGACAAAGAACATTTCAGGTAATTGCTGTGGTTTGTGGCTTATTCACACTTTTTGAGGTGAGACTTGTATGTTTGCGCTGCTAAATTTCTTCTGAGCGGCACCCAGAAGGAAGCTCGGCAAGCGCATATGCACACAGCTTAGAGGGAACATTGTCCCCAGGTATTGGCACATTTTCAGGGACTGTTCTATTACATGTGCCTTACTTGTTAGAGACTCAGAGTATGATTATGTGGGTGTCAGATTCTCGATCACCCTCTGGACCACATCCCCCTTACAGGTTATGGGGCACATCCTGATGGACTTCCTGCCTCCACTACAACTCATGACCGCTGATTTTACAGAATTGATTTTAAGACCTAGGCTGTTCATGAAGGAGGCATAATCGTCCACCAAGGCCTGTAATGCCCTGGGGGTTCTGGCCATGAGCACTGTATCATCGGCGCAGGCCAGAACCGGGAGTGGCCTGCCCCCCACTCGCAGAAAGTTCACAGCAGTGTTCATCAAAACCTGCGACAACCCATTGCTGTACAGAGTGAAGAGTAGGGGGGGCCAATACACACCCCTGACGTGCACCCAGTATGATGTCAAACCACTCGGTGCACCTCCCACATGGTCCAAACCGAACATTGACTTTGGTGTTCGAGTGGATCTCCCGGAACCCTTCCAGAATATCCACAGGACAACCCATGGACTCAAGCATGGCCCACAGCTTTGCACGATCCACTTTATCAAAAGCCGTGCTTACGTCCATGAATGCAAGGAAGACTACCTCGCCCTTACAGAAGACAAAGTTCGATACCAAGAGGTACAGGTTCAGCACCTGCTCCATGGTGACCAAACCAGGGTGGAAACCAGATTGTATATCCTTTAAGATATCCCTCTTAGTAAGCCAACGCTCTATGTGGCCCAACAGCACCCGGCCAAACATTTTAAACAATCTATCCAACAGAGAAATGGGGCAATACGAGGAAGGCTTGGTGCTATCCCCCTTTTTGAAAATCGGAAAAATTGTTGCCGTCTTCCACGATGGTGGATAATGGCCTGAGCTTAAGCAAGCATTAAATGCTGCAGTCAGCAGTAGGGCCTATAAATCAATTTGGCTCATGAAGAGGTCAGCAGGTATGACATCCAGGCCAGGTGCTCGATTTCGAGACTGTGCCCCAATTGCTTTGGTCACCTCCTCTAAAGAAAAGCCTAGAGCCACTCCTGTGCACTGTTTTTCCTCTCTAACTTTGCCATCATACAAGGTTCCAAAATAAGAGACCCAATGCGGCCCCCACATGGGTTCCCTCTGGGCCTTGAGTTCCCTTATCGCAAGAACTCCTTGATACAAATTCCCAGAAGCCCTTTGCATCATTTACCCTGATGGCCTCTAGAAATTCCTCCCAGGCCATGACCTTCAGCTCCAGTTTCCTTTGCCCAATCGTCCTGCAATAGTCAGTAAGCGCCTGAGCATTGCTGCGTCTGTCAACCGCAGGATGCTTTAGGGCGTCCAAAAGGGCTAATTTAACCAACCTGCATTTTTGATCAAACCAGCCGTGCTTTCCTTCACTTCCTGGTTGTTTAGGGACCACTGAGAAACCCTCAATGAGTGCCTCCAAGATAGCCACGAAGAGGCCCACCATTACCCATTGTCTGTTCGATTCATCCATGATCCCCATTAGGGCAGCCCGTTGGGTGGCTAATATTTCCAAATGCAAGCCAGAACCAAAACTTTCCCCCATTTGATTCTTCTTAGTGATGCCACATCACTGTCTACTTGACACAAAACGCTAGAAGCGCATGCCTCCACATCAGTTAATCCCTTAATAGTTAACACCAATGGGTAATGATCACTGTTCCCCACTAGAGCGACTTCAAAACTCTCAATGAGTTTCCAGAGGTCCAACGTAAGACAAAAATAATCTATGGTGGAAGAGCCCAAATGATTGTTGAACGTGCGTTTTCCGGGGATATCTGGATTAATGCGCCCATTCACTGAGTGCAAGCACCACTCGATAAGCCAGGTGCTCAACTGGCGGCCCCTGGCACAGACCCTTTTATCCTCCATTTCCGGTTCAAGAACCCTGGACATTTGTTCCTCAATGGGTTCATAGAGGTCCTTAGAAAGCCCACAACCCATGTTTACTTTAAAGTCCCCACCCCAAATAAGTCTTTTCTTGAGGTTGATTGGGTCAACCATATACATATCTACAAATGCCTTTAGTTTAGACCAAACCTCCCCCTCTACCTTGTTTGGACTATTGTAGAAATTTAAAAAATCGAAACCTTTGTTGCCCGGGGAATTAAACCTCAAGAGTTGTAGGAATTTCAACCTGGTGTCAACCACCACCACCCTATAAGGTAAGGAGGCTTTGACCATCTCTGCCAAACCACCAGAACTCCACCCTCTCCTGTTCTTTTTAGCAGGGATGCCGTGGTGTTTCAAAAATTTCGACGTTCTCATCCAACTGCAATTTGCTCCTAGAGCCAGCTATATTCCAGGAGACAAATTTGATTTCTTTATGCACCCCGTTTTGTTCGAGCCCTGAAGTATTACCTGATTGCCCCCCTCAGGGGTGAGCACGGTGCTTCTCCTGTTCGAGCCCTGTGGCAGTCCCCACTCCCCCCCCCCCCCCCCAAAGGGTGAGCACTGCTCTCCCTCCTGTCAATCCTGGGCATCCATCAACATAAGTGGTTCAAATCGATTCTGTACAACACAGTTCCCAATCGGTTCCGCCCGCCCCGGTCGGTCACAGCCATTTATCCCCACAATGTCCCATGAAAGCACATGGTCCACGGTGGGGGCGGCAGCTTGAACAACACTACCCCGATACAAATCCCCTGTGAAAGCCATTCCCCTTGATCCTCCAGTAGGGCTGCCGCCACCCTCCATTGGGGATACAGATAATCCAAATAATCCAGGCCGACCAATCTGCTATTTAGTTTTGAGCCATTAGCCCTCAGACTCCTTGTTAGGTTAGAGGTCACCATGTGGCTGACTGTATTGTGGTGCCATTCTCCAACCCCATGTTAGTCACCCTTAATTAACTTCCTGGTGGGGCCCACCCAGCCCACTACCTATTAGCAATGATTTTGGGTTTATACTAGGGTCCATTATATTCGAGTTAATCCAGTGTGTAGCTTTATTCATCAATGATGTGGTTGTTTCTAAAGCACCCGCAGGTAGGCTCTGGACTCCCATTAGCACACCTACTAAGGGGCCGCCTGTGGGGGATGATCAAGTACTGTGCTAGCGCTGCCTTCCCACCCACTGGATGTATTTTTAGACTGGGCACACGGCGGAGGATTTGCCCCCTCCATAGACAGCCGTAGGCCTGTGTGACTTGTTAATACAGCTGTGGGAGTGGGACACGGAGGGATATGGCTAGTGGCTATACCCTCCCTTTCCCCCATCCCATCTGGCTACTTGCCGGGATGGCGGTTTACTCTAGACGCAGTCCACTCCCGGTGCTATTTTGATTGATGGCATTGACTTTCATTTTTAGATCTCTAATTGAGTCATCCATTATCATTAAGGTTTCCATATCCCCTTTTTTAAATGTTTGCAGCAGGGCATATTTGGCCTCTAGTTTGGTTTGGCATTGAACATCCGGGGGAGAGCACCCCATCAGATGCCCCCTGTTTGCATCCAGTAATGAAAACAAGGGTTTCAATTTATTGTCTAATAACGCCTCCAAGCAAGTTTTGTCATCATCTTTTGTAGATGATGCTATGGATTCATCCCAGGATAGTGATGTAGGCCCCAGACCATCTAGGGTCTCCTCAACCAGCTTAGGGATGACCAGTGATATTGCTCTTTCCCCGGGGGTGCCAGATGTTTCAATATCCTTATTTACTGACAGCACCCCCAGGAACCCCCCATGACAATCCATTGGGGGCTCATGATACACAGGATGCTGGGGACAGAAATCATTTCTCCCATTTCCCCAGCTGCCATTACATTTGTATCCCCTATTGAGGAGGCGGCTTCCCAGATTACTTTTTCTGTCACTTGTATTCTGTCAGCCAAGTTCCCCACCATGTTTTTTTGATAGGAGTCCAACGAAAGTTGGCTCACATTTTGTCTAGGTTTAAGGGCCCTGACAGCTGGCTTTGTGATTGTCTTAGGGGTTCTTATATGCTTTGATTATTTTTGAAGCTATTGGCCATAGTTCCCTCCTCTCTTAATTTGCGCTTTGCCATCCTTAAGGCTGATCACCTGAGCTGGCCCACACAGGGACCCTTAAAAGAGGAATAAGACCAAGAGCGGTGCCTCACAATAGAAAGTACCACAGCCATTTAGCCGAGGTGCAGGGTACAAGCTTGTAGCTAAGGACACAGGGCAACTATCTTAAAATCCGTTAAGAAACAGCAAACAAGTAAAACACTATATTAGCACCAATGTTTTTAAAAAAATATATAACAATGCATACAGTATTCTCAAAGCAAAAGGTTGCACCATGCATAAATTGCGCCCAAAGCTCAAATAAAATGCATGACCCGCAGGGAGACAGACAAACTGCCTGCAATTTACCCAAAAGGTAGGGAGATGAGAGCAATCCTATCCTTGCAGCCCCACTAACAGCAAAAAGTCAAGCCAGTGTGCTTAATATCGCACACTGCCTGGGTGAAAGGCACTCCTAGACACGGGGGAGAGTTATATCTCCCAGCCCCCTAAAAAGGATATAACCCGTCACACAAGAAGAAAGAGGCAGAGGAGAGCCTTGCAGCCCTCTTTTACAAGCAGGTCAGTAGAGAAAAACTCTAGAGCACACTCGGATAGTCCTGATCAATACCTAAAAGCAGCTGAACCGGAGATGTGAGGTATTATAAAGCAAGAACTCACATGCAAGCCAACGTTTGAGCCAGCAAAATAGATACATTGAATATGATGTTTAAACATGCTTCATGGTTAATGCGTGGTTAATACAAAAGTACAATTGTACGGTTGTATGGCAACAGCAATCAACAGTCAACAAGGAGTCCACAAAGGATAAGAAAAATAAAAAGCACTATGGAACACAAGTCACGGGCAGACAGAGACACTGTGTCAGATGGGTGATACGAGTTTGCTACGAAATAGCAACTTTAAAAGGAAATGTCACAAGAGCAGTCACAGTATCAATGTCAATGTCAAAATGGCAGTTTTTAGCAGCATTCCTGTTTGTATTTCCTATTTCAGGAATATGCAAGAATGGGAGGGGGAGCAACAAAACACGGCAGACCACTGTGTGACTAACGAAAGCTGAGCAAGACTCCTGAGCATCAGCGATCCTCCAAGAGGGTTCGGGAGATAAGCTTCCAAAGTATTGGGTCCCAGGCAAAGGAAAACAGATTGGGACAAGATCCACACTCCCATAGTAGGGGGACCGCAGGGTATCACAGGCTAAACACCACTGTTAAACCAGCATTAGACTGTCCAAGAAGAACAAACAGGACCAAATGAGAGCGGGGCATGCCTGAAGGCTAAGGGAGCTGCCTTAGTCCGACTCCCCCCACCCGCCCTCGAGGCCCAGTCAACACAATGGAGCACACTACCTGCAGCTGCAGTCTGCGGCGGACCGTCTGCCAATGTGTTCCTCCATGCCTCGGCCAGAACTGGAGATGAACAAACAAACAGGACAAATCGCCGAAGGATGCCAAAAGACTCAGCAGGACTCTGCTCACTCCGCTCCTGCAAACGCTTCTTAAGAAGGAAGGCTCCTCCTTCCAATTGTTAACCCCCTCCTTGCCAGAGCACAGAGACCAGGGGAAAGTGTTCCAAAGACGCCAAAGGACTCTATGAATAATTCAGGAGTAACTCAGACTTACCTATTTGGAAGCCTGTTTTTGCTTAGTAGGTTATTAAATTTGATACTTTCATTGAGGCACCCATGATAATTTGGTGTGTGGAATATACAGCACATGGTTCACATTTGTTTTTCATGTGTGTTTTGAAAAACGAACTTGAAAGTTATGTGCTTATTTGTTCATACAGAAATCTAGGACAGATGTTGTGCTTGATCCAGATGAAGTTCTATTTGCCACGTAGAGGCTCTACCAAGATTCCACATTGAGTGCAAAATACAGATCTTGGGGTGAGAAATAGACAGTAGTAATAGGGGGCCCTTTTTTCCAATGTAAAAGTTTTGACAGGTGGGAACACCCCCTGGTTGTCCTTATTCCCGCCCCCTTTTGATATGGGTGTTTTTCTTTTTGATATGGAATTTGATATGAAGTAATGTTTGATATCAACATGTTTTGATATAAAATGTTATATCAATTTGATATCCATTTTATATAAACGTCAATATACAGTGTTTGTGTACTTTGATACGGTTTGATATAAAGTTTATATCAAAATGATATAAAGTGTATATCAAAATGTTTTTAATATGGGAGAGCGTGTGTGTGTTGTTGCTTGATCGAGGAAAAAGTGAGTTGTGAGGAGTTAGACGGCGAGAGGTAGGGTTTGGTGACGCAGCGATGACGCGGGAGTGGGTGAGAGTTTGATAGAGGTGGAATATAAAAATAGGCAGATTGGTTGACATCACACGGTGCTAAGCATTTTACAAATATAAATCTAGGCACGCTGAATGACATCACGACTTGATAGGGGTTTTAGAGAGTTTGAATATAATTCTATGCATTTGATATAATTTTACAACACTTCTAGCCGATGTTTTTTTATATCGGATATTTCTCTGATATCCTTTTTGATATCAAATTATTATCAGTCATTTTTATATCGCAATTAATTTTTTATATCAAAGTTTCTCGTTATCAAAATAATACCTTTTATACAAACTTTATATAATGTTAATATAATTTGATTGAAAGGGCTGGCTTAAAACTGTGATGGTGACCCTGGGGAGGGTCGGACAACCCGGATATTTATCGCTCTGCGAAGGGCTGGAAAACGCAGCACTTTTTCGGGAAGCAGCTATTATGAACAGCTATAGCTATGGAGAGGGGTGAACACCCCAGGAAGTCCCGTTGATTTGCTGGTGTACGAAGGGCTGGAGAATGCCCAGGATCTAATGTTCGGCTATGAACCCGAAGAGTTTTGTGACAATTATGAGGCTGTTTTGGAACAATCATTTGCAGTCGACGCAAACCCTGAAAATGAGGACTGCGAATCTACGGTGATGTGGGTGGACTCGGCGATGACGGAGACCACTTCCGGCCCCCAGAAGCCTGATGAAAAACAGATCCGAGTGTGCGGGGGTGCAGCAAGCCAGACTATGGCAGAGACTATTAATATTTATTGTGCTTGCTGTTCCAACTGGTTTGAAACCCCAGGGTCTTTTGAAAGTAGCCTGTTTATGGCTTGTCTATCGCTGCTAGAGCCCGACTGCCTTAAAGACAATACCACTATTCAATGCATTTGTTGTTCAAAACAAAATGAAGCCCGGCGGATATCAATCTGTGCATGGATTATATTGTGCTAATGAAGATCGACATAGACACTCAGGCCCCTTTTCGTGCTGATATTCATGCCACCCAGGAGATTACAGCTAACATAACGGGGCATGTTTAAAACAACACTTTTACAGGTGGTGCTATAGACATACAATTCATTATCCACAGCAGGATGCTCACGAGTGTTTGGAAAAAGCTTTGCAGATAATTCACTACGTAAAATATGTTTTGTGTCAAAACACAGTATAGACTTGCTGTGACTGACACAACCGCTGACGCAGATAAGGATTGAAGCGGGGACTGAGCAATGCGCATCTAAAACATTATGGGCTATAGAATCGGCAAATAACCTGCTTTTGAAAATTAAGCAGTTTAGTCACATTAGTCCGTTGGGCACTAGAAACATCGTTGAAAAAACAGTTCCCAACTAGGCGAGGATAAAATATATATAAATGGAGTATAACATGAGCGCTTAACGAAGCAGTGGCATACAATGTGGTTGTGCGGTATTCGCAGGTGTTATTTAAATGTGAATGATTTAATGTGAATATATTTTGAATAAAATCGTCATTTTTAAATGTAAATAAAAACTGTTGTTTATACATACTGACTGTGTCATTATGTTGAGTTGTTCAGGGGAGACATGTCTTGCCTGAAGCTGTCAAAAATATATTATGATGGCGGGGTTGACAGCCTGTATCATAAAATGAGAGCCGATGGTGAGAAGGTGTCACAGAGACTGTTGAGATGTGGCTTTCAGGGAAGGGGGCCTACGCATTGCAAAAGCCGGGCCAGAAAAACATTTTAAATGGCGAATGACCGTGGTATGTGACGTCAATCAACAATGGCAGGCAGATATTATGAATTTGAGCCAGCTCTGTTAAGACAACTTTACTTTATTTATAATGCACAGCCATAAACCCGTAGGTGTGAGGGCGCAGACAGAACATACTAGACATGAAACATTCACAGACCGATAGCAGGTGGTATGCCAAGGTCAAAGACCCAACTCGGACCCATGAAGTAGAAAGCTTGCCTAACGGAACAGCCAGGTCAACAATGGTTTCCGCTATATTCTAGCCGTCATCGATGTTCTATCAAAATACACCTATGTTGAGGCTTTGAAGAACAATACGGCGCTGAGCATAGCAGTGGCTTTAAAGAACATATTTAACAACGGAAAAGTCCCCACTGAACTACAGACAGATGCTGGTAAAGAGTTTTTAATTAACCTGCTGCAAAACCTTCTGAAGCAGCACAGTGCACACCACTTTGTAACACATGCTAAAGTTAAAGCCTCTATTGCAGAACGTTGTATACACACCTTTAAAACACGACTCAGCCACTTTTTTACAACTAAAAACACCTGAAGTTATGTGGAGGTGCTACCCGCCTTTATAAATGTGTATAACAACACGCATAATAGATCTATTAAAACCATACTGACGGGTGCAACACTGAAGAATTCCCTGGTGGTGAAAGACTTATTAAAAAGACAAAAGATATACCCCTTAAAAAGGGTCGTCTTCACAAAGGGGTACAAGATGGTGTGGTTCAAAGGAAGGGTGTTTCTATATATATAGATTCAATTATTATTCGTGGGACGGTGTTCAGGGTGTTTTTTTTACGAGGATGAGATCCAGAAAGTCAGTAAAAAGTAGTAGTGCATTTATAGAATCGACAAAATCATAAAATTTAAAGGTCGTTAAAATGGCTGGGATTGCCTGACAAAAACAGTTGGGTACCCATCGGATCCCTAAAGATCACAGGTGTGTAGCTGGAGTCTGCATCTTTTTATATCATGCTTCCCAGCAACACTTCAGCCGAGACATTTCCATTGAACAAAATATCCAACTTTACCATGAAGTTGGTCAAACCCGTAAATCTGGAGGGTCAATGGGCGGTTGCACTCACTGAGGTTCAGTATGTCCGATCACGGGGACACGTTCGCTCCGGGGCAAGATATCTTTATCATAAAACGAACAAACCCTCCAATTATTTGGCCAGGAGGATATCCAGAGGGACATTATCCAAATATACAGCAACTTGTCAGTCATCAACAAGGCAGTAGCATGCATACCCGAGTATGAGGACACATCGCTACATCTAGGACCGCACCAGCAGAACATTTTTCTACAGGGCCCAGACCCATCTGTTAGGTTTTCAACAACCAGGAGAGTGTGCAGGAACTGTGCCATCACATTGGAAGTTAAGAACCATGGGACAAAACCTGCACCGATATTAATGTGTTTTTTTGTTATAGCTTATTGCTTTATAGCGACATTGTGGAGTATCAAAGGGTGGGGGACAGCTACGCCCTGCTACTTAGAACCATGGAGATTAAAGGAAACAACAACGATATTGTGTGTAAAAACCACTTTGACACCATCAACATCAGATCAGAGATGACCAGGGGCAGTTTGTATAATTTAAATAAGGAATAATCTGGCTGCAGTGGCACTTCAGACCGCTCCAGCTAAAAGACAAATAAAATCAGTGCTGTAATGGCAGTGGTGAATAACTATGGAGACCCAAGGGCTTGCATGGAATATTACATGAACCAAGCCGGTTATGGCGATCAACTGTATTTTAGCAGAGCCCCAGTCGTGTATGGGGCGGGGCTCAGTGGTATCTTTAAAAGTCTTTCTATGGCGCAGTTTTAAATTACTTAAACCGCACATGAAAATGGCGGCCCGCAATGTTGCAAAAGATGTTGTGGGAAGCGTGACAACGGCGGTTGCTGAGCGGCTAGCCAGACAGAAAAAGGAGGGTCAGGACGCTGGATCTGGTCGGGGCTCATTTATAAATCACATAGAAGCGTCAAGAGGAACAAGTCGGCATCCATGTTGCACGGTCCGCCAAGGCTCAACAGAAAAAATAGAGCAAAGCCCTGCTGTGCACCAACGCATGGGAAGAAGACACATGTTATTCCTTAAAGACACAAGGGTGGTGATATCTTCTTAAGAACAATGACCTTTCTATACGGAGCATCTGTGGAGTGTGTAAAATTGGAGCTCAATCTCTTTACAATGCCCCTACCCAAACCAGTATCGACAACCGTTTTTATTTTGAGGTCTCGCCACTAGCGGCTCTATCACTGCTAGCCCCCATAGAGTTTATTGCATTGGGTTCGACCGATATGTATCTGGATTTGAACGATGCGCTGCTACATCTAACCGGTAAAATAACAAAGGCTGATAGAACCACCACCACCACTGCTGCTACAGCTCGAGCGGGTACGATCGCTTACCCAATAGCCAGCATGTTGAATCAGGAGGACGTGATGCTCAGCCACCGACTGATAGCGCAGAGCGATAACATGTACACCTACCGGGCCTACTTACAGAACCTGTTAAATTATACCAGTGATGTTATGGACAAACAGCTTTTGGCCTGTCTCTTTTACCGCGATAATGCAGGAAATTTCGACAGCACCACTCTGGACAATGATTACAAGGGATTTCTGAAAAGAGGCTATCATGCCAGGATCAACAGAGTATTTGATTGACTAGGCTGCCTATACGCTGACTTATTCTTTCAGAATAAACTAATGATTAACAGCGTTGATCTTAAAGTGAAACTATCCAGAAACACAGATGATTTCTGCATCATGAGCAGGGACACCGAGCAATACAAACTAGTCATTGTATTGGCCAGTTTATTCGTTAAGCATGTAAGCGTCTCACCGACTCTTAGACTGGTGCATACAGATGCGCTCCAGATATCTAACATGAAATACCCTGTGGAGAGAGTGGCTCTCAAAGTCTTCAGCATTCCTACCAGTTGCCGCGGTACCAGTCAAGACAACCTGTTTCTAGGGCAGCTCCCTAAAATAATCATCATAGGGATATTTGAAACGATGACCCTCACTGGGGCATACGTTAAGGACCCCTTTGAGTTCAAACACTGTAGCATGAACTATGCAAGGACAGTGTTTCGATCCCCGCCAAAGCGTATACTCCCAACTTTGGACTTCAGAACATAATCAGAGAATACATGGGGGTGGTGGCTGTCACGGTGAAACACAAGCACGATTTGCCAGTTTCATTTACACGCAACAAATATGCTCTCAGCTATACCCTCCTGGCCTTTGATCTAAGACCCGATAATGTGTCAGCGGGGCATTTCCACCTTGTGAGGACCGGAAACCTACATGCTGAGATAAAGTTTGAAAGAAACCCAACAGCCACACATTTGCTGCTAGTGTGGAGCACTTTGATAGCGTTTTTGAGATCAGCGCAGAGTGAAACATACTTTTGGATATTTAATGGACACTCCACAGATAAGAGGATTTCTGTGCAAGCATAGACCCACACGAAAAACATTTCATGGTGTCTATAGTAGCGATACATGTCCCAGCCGTCTACCCAGAAATTTCCTGTAGGCCTGGTGGTGAACACTGACCCTCAGGACCGGGGTGGAACACATTGGATAGCTCTGTGGCTGGAGGCGGATGTGTTAACAGTGTTTGACAGTTTTGGCGTGCTTCCCGCACCACCCCATATATGGCAGAGTTTTAACAGACTATGTACGAAGCATCGCAAAGTATTTATGCTTTATTACTGTACCGGTTCAAGTCTCTAAAGCCGTGACCTGCGGTCAACACTGTATATTCTTCATCACTCAAATGTCAGAATGGAGAGCACTGTCAGCTGTTTTGAAAATGTATTTGAGCAACCCTATGCAAAATGATCAAATGGTGACCATATTTGTTAAGAAGACGCTACACAACGTGCCAAGATCTCGCAAAATGTTTAGTGTGTCAAAAATGTAAATATGTATCGTCTACACACTGATACATGTGTCAAAAAATAGCTTTTTTTAAACCATGCAGTGCATGTTCTTATACATAATAGATAATATAACATAATAAACAACCAGTCATGTTTCTGAATTGAAAACATTTATTAATAAAAAAGAAATTTAATACTTAAGGAAAATGTTATAGCAGAATATAGCGGCGAAGAATCATACACATTCAAAAAGGGGCGCCCGCATTACTCTGATAACCATATAGGCCTGTCACAGCCTTGTCGAGGTCTATACGTTTCAGGGTCATGCATGCTGAAGGCGGTTAAAGAATCCGTAAACCAACTGGTATTCCACCCTTTTTCATGGCTGGGTGAGCGGGGGCTGCTGATGGGTGTACAGGCTATGTTGTTGGAGAGGAGTTGTGGGAGTGTCGGCATTTAGCCGCTCCAGAAGGCGGCATTGGCCGACATTAACCACAATCAAAGTCGGTATATTTTAATCAGCCACCACCTGCATAAACCCGTTCCAAACAATGAGGGCATTTATTGTAGAAGTAGGGTGTCGGTTTGTAAAACTTTGTACTAGATAGTGCAAGTTCAAACCCCTTAAAACCCTGCCTTTATAAACAAACTCTCCCCTATCAGTCCATGCGGCCACATCCTTTGCAAGTTTCATCTTATGTAGTAGTAGTTCTGAGTTAGGTTTAGAACATTGGGTAAGCATGTTTAACACATCATCCACAACTGAATCAGTCCCCAACGTACCCTTGCACCGCTAGATTCTTCGGGCGGCATGTATAAAGTTTGCTTGTTTTTCTCTGCATCGCCGTGTCAGGTATGGTTTAAGTATTTGTGCAGACTATTCAAATAGACAGCCACTTTATCATGCAATGATAAATAAGATCTGTTTAAAGCATCCTTCATTTCCAAGTCAAGACGCATGCTAGCAACTTTTCATATATCTCAATCCGGCAGAGCTTTGGGAGTCATCAGGTTTTCTAACTGACACTTGTCCACGAGATACAATTTATGGATGTGTTCCATTATTGGCCCCCAAGAAAGCTGGTGATTAACTGTAGGGCTATGCCTATGAGCGATCCTATGAACCCACCGTCCTGCGAGACCACTTTTCTTTTAGCCCTTAGCAATATTTGCTTATTGCACAGTTTCTTGATGACCTTTGTTTTCTTTTTCAACACACTTATTTGACTGTGTGTTAGGGGGACATGTCCCTTTAAACTGTTCTGAGCAATCTCTGCAATAGCGGCCACCAGATTGATTGTCAGAGGCAGCGGCTAGAATGGCCTTCAACAGCGCAATGTTTCTTCGTATGCATGTCAACCTGGTGACAGCGTGACAGGGTTCTGACGTGATATTGCATTTAATGTTGTTCTTTAGATGTCTTTCTCAGGATAGAAACAGCAAGTTATCCCAGCAGAAATAGAATGGGTGCGCAATCTATAATCCTGTAGAGTGTTTGTTTTGAAATTAACTAGGAGATATCCGTACGGTTTACTAGTCACATCTTCATAATCTTCAATGAAAAAATGTGTTTTGGTCAGATACATCTGGCGGGCTATCATGGCTAGTTGTTGTTTATCCTGGGGGGGTTAAATAACACTATATAGCTTGTGTTTCGTGTTATCAATCTGTTACTCTTCCCCTTGTAAAATAGGTTTTGCACAATATAACCTATGCTCAGATTGCGTTGATGGGAATATTGAGTAAAGGCTTTTTCTAGTTCGGCATTCGGATCCCCCTCGGTCATCAAATCGTCCACCATAATCATACTCACCACGCTCTGCGGTAATAAACAATTGTCTTTGAGACTCGGGCATCCTTTCTACAAACCGAAGGTGTTTAAACTGTTGTTGCAGAGTGTTGTAAAGAGGTTGCCAGCAGCTTTGAAACCAAATCATATTTTAAGGGGGCATGTGATATCACAGTGTGGGTTTTCTCGACATTTTTTTTTATTTTTACAAAATAACTCTTTCCGCAGCTAGAAGGGCCTGCCAGCACACACGCGAAGGGGTGTTGTAGCCTGGTATCCATAATGACAAATACTTGTGCATTAGTGAAGCATGTGCAGATATCCAAGTCTCAGCCACGCGGTAGGTTGAAATCACATTGAATGGCACGCCTATCAAGCTTCTAAAAGTTGATAAAACAAACATTACTACGGCTGCAAGCTTCTACCCGGTATTTAAGCCTTATGTCGAAACTTACACCGAACTGAAAATAAAAAAGTTGTAAATAAAAAACATGATGCATTATGCATCTTGAAAACTGTATAAAACAGATACCATATATATTGCACACAACATAGCTTTACGAGTTAGAATGAATCATTCAGCATATAGCGCCCCAGCCCTGTGAACCTGTAAAGAACACTGTGTTAGCATTTGCCATGCATTCCATGGCATCGGTTTTCAGAAATAAGAGAATCATTTTTGGCGTTGGAGCCACAGCCCCCTTTGGATGAAACAAAAGAACAACTCATTGTTACAGGCCCCCAGACACTCCTTGGACCCTGATGGGTGAACCAGAAACAGCTTTGATCCTAGGTGCCCCCAGACACTCCTCGGGCTGTTATGGGCAAACCAGAAACATCTTTGATTGTCGGGGCCCACCACACATTCCTTGCGGCCCAGGATGACTCAAAAACAGTGCTTCACCCTCTGTGGCGTCGGTTATCAAAACTCTGTAATCAATGTCTTGGTAGCAGCAGCAGCTCCGCCAGTGTACAACCCTTGGTGATGATGAAGCAATGGGAGCCATGCAGACCCAAGCCGGCCTAGTGTTGAATTTACAAAAGAACTCTGTGGCGTAAGGATCCCCAAATCCCACGACCAATGCTGATGCTGTAACAAAAGAGGGAACCCGATTCCGGTGTTTTTGAAACATTCCAAATGTGATGCTCTGTGCAGAACAGCCCCTGTCCCAGCACCCTCAAAAGCCCCAGTAGAACAGGTTGCATCATTCCATTCACCTCGGGGCATTCAAGATTTGTTCAACCATCTGCCAAGCGCGCCATCCCCGCTCCATCCTGCCATCTGTAATTTGCTGAATCAGTCACTCTACAATTCACATCCAGAGATTGTGACGCCTGTCCCATCTGGGTGTTGAAGACCATTTCTATAAAAACAGAGAAATATAGAATCAACGGCTTATAATGTTAATATTTATACCCCGAATCAGAAAATAAGTTCCTGAATCTCAGCGGCTTAAAAAATGTCAACTGCTTGTGTGATCTGTGACACATTTACAAACCGAACATTATTTTATAAAATGCGCCGTTATATTTTAAAATGATGATACACAGTTAAGAGAACAACACAACAGTGATTATGTAACCATCAGGCTCAGTGCGGCCATTTGGACCAGTAGGGACAGTCGCAGGATCGCCGCTGCAATACCGCAGATGTCCGTAATGGTCCAAACGGCCGCCGTGTCCCTAACTGTTCAAATGGCCGCACTGTCCCTAATGGTCCAATTGGTCGCACTCTCTCTGATGGTCAAATGTGCTCTGCAGCAACTTTGAAAGATCCTCATGTTTAAAATAAATATTTAACACACACAATTATATATCTAACGCACATTTGTTTTTTAAAAACTGACACACACACACACACAAGCATGCGCACACAATTAGCTGGAATTTGTTATTGTAAAAATACACATGAAAACAACTTTCAGGAGTATGTGCTTAACACGCTGAGCTATCCTCTGAACTATCACTGCGCCTAAATTAATCAAAATTTATTTCAACTTTGGCTACTGTAAATGCTCAATACAGCCCTGCAGAAATGTGAGGCAGGATTGCTTGATCAGCACGTAATTGACAACAATAGCCATGCAATAGGGTTGGAGCTGCAAAGGCTAGCTGTGTGATATTTAAGTTTGGTGAACAATGCAAACCGACTTCTTTAGCACAGACCGATCTATAGTTTAAACACCCCATGCCAGAAATTGATAAAGCTCTCAAAAGCCAAGCTTTCAACTATTGCAGTGCTTAACTAAAGTAGAGCCCTGTGAACTACCTTGTGGATATTTAAAAAACATTCTCACAAGCGTTGCTTGCAACAAAATACGAGGAATTTGATTAGTGGTTGGTAATTAACTCTGTCCACGCACAAAACCCTCTAAGATCCTAGATCATTGCAAGGCCTGCAACAAAACACGTCCTTACATTACAAATGCCATGCTTGTTGTCTGTAACTATCTTTCAGACAGTGGGGAGCTGTCAATACCTCCCAACACAGATTGTCTAGGCCTAACACTGCCGTTTCACATTTTAAAAGCACAATACCCTGCTGTCAGAAACACCCTTTGAAAAATATATACAAATCCCACTGGGCAATGTTGCTTACCTTATTCACACTGTGTTGTTCAACGCCTCGAAGTCAAGATAAGATAAGCTGGGCCTGGGGTGGTGTCTTCCTGCTCCGGCCGAGATATCGGACTTAAGAGTAGGTTTTCAAAGGTCTACAACGCCAACCCTCTCCTATTCACTGTCGGCCAGGTAATCCATCTCCCACTGAGAGTTGCGCCATGAGGGGGCTGTCTGTGTTAGCTATTCACCTTTGAAGGGGGGCTGTACTTCACACACCCAGTTGTGCAAGCCCAGTTTTGTAACAATGGTTCAGGGGACCCCTCTTCTATAGAACATGTTAAACAGCTTTGTAGAAAGGGCGTTGTAGTTCTTTTTCCCCTTGTGAAACTCAGCTGACACAATTAGGGCTACATCATTTTGAATGTCCCACATTGTCTCCTTAGATTGTGTGAGCACACAATACTCAGCCCTGGATCTCTTGACATTGCAAATTTATCACGCCTAGTCTAATAGCTATTTAAAGTTCTGTGTTCATCAGGAAATGTGCACATGTAGACGCCTGGGGCATTATCATGAATGCCCATCATTTTAAATGTTTGATATTATCTCTTTAGATTGTCTGAGCCTTTGATACTGAACTCTGAGTCTTCTGACAGTGTCATTTCATCACACCAAATTAAAATACTTGGCTAAACCCCCCCAGGCATAACAAGAGCCGAAATTCACAAGCTGTCGTCTCAGCCATGGATCGCTTGATATTGCCAATTTGTACCACCTGTCCTAATAGCCATTTAATGTTCTGGGTTTATCAGGAGATGTGCACGTGCTGGGGCCTGGGGCATTATCAAGAATGCACGTCATTTGAAATGTTTGATATTATCCCTTAAAATTGTGTGAGCCCACGCTACTCAGCTCTGTGTCTCCTGACAGTGTCATTTTGTTACACCTAATTAAAATACTTGGTCAAACCCCCGGATAACAGGAGCCCGCATCCATGAGCTGTACCATGTCTTCCAAGCTCAAACTCTGCGGGGGCAGTGCACTTTCTTACAGCTAGGCACAGATGCATTTAATTTTACAAAACAATTGGAGTTTTTTCTTTTTAAATGAGGGAAAGGCATTGCCCAAAGCGGCGCACAAGACTGTGATTTCGGCTGTGTTCAAGAAATGGAGAAATATTAGATATTTGTATTTTGTTAACAGTTTTAAATCTCCTAATTGGTGTATGTGTCTGCGTACCTTCTGTCAGCTACATGACTTTATTGCTTGCAAGTATAGCAAAACATTTTTAAGAGGAGGCTATTGTTTTGAATTTGTTTAGAATGCTGAAAGCACACACACACACACCACACTCACGCGCATGTGCTCACACACATACACATTTTACCTACCCTGTGGGGACTCTGTGTGCGTACCTACCTTGTGGGGACTATCCTTTCCCAACGTTTTAAAAACATGCAAATAGCTTAAATATATTCAGAAAAAATGCATAATTCAGGAACCAGCTTCAAATTTGCAAAAATGCCTATTTTTCATCACACGTATGGTACCATCATTGCGGGGTCTTGAACATGTGTTACCATGCTTGTGGGGACTTATTTCATTATTCTTATTTGGAAGTGAATGCATTAATATGCAAATGCCTAAATAGTTTTTACATTACTCTTCATACATTGTAACATCTACATCTGTATATCAGTACCTGCCCGCATTACAGAGATGCACAAGAGATGGACAGTAATGGTATTGTGTTCCCCATAAGATATTCACTTAAAGGCTCTTCATTCTGTTATTGCGCCCAATAGGGCGTAACGACAGAATGAAGAGCCTTTAAGTTAACACTCCAAAATGTGTCTGCAAAGAGAACTGGGAAAAAGAATGATGATGCACACGACCAAGGATCACACACTGTGGTCAAGGGAGGAGCATGGATTTATATTCAGTTTTTTTTTGTTTAGCAGTCACCATCTTGTCCACTGAAACACATCTCCTCTCAAGGATTGTTTTTTACAAAGATGTTATGGTCCACTTTGGGACTGTTTGCGATAATATTGAAGTTAGTTTCCCTACGGGGAGGCTGCATGATTATTGTAAATGGAAAGTCCCCATAAAGATTGTGTGTTAATACTTTTTTTTGAAGTACCCATAGGGTTGGTGTGTGTTCTTAAAGATGCTAAATCCTCATAGAGATGGTGTGTGATAATGGTGATGTACGTTTTCCTCACATGGATAGTTTGTGATAATGATGGAGATGGTATGTGATGATGATGATAAATAGACATGTTGTATGATAATACCAATGTTGAAGCCCCCACATTGATGGCTTGTGATTTTCAGAATATTAAAATCCCCATAAAAATGGTGTATTGTGCTGTAGTCCCAATTGAAATTTTGTGTCATGATACAGATGTTCAGGTCCTCACGGAGGTGGTGTGTGAATAGGATGAAGTCCTCACAGAGGTGGTATTTGAGTATAATGATTTAAGCACATATCCTCTCGAGGATTGGCTTTATAATGATGGTTTGGTACATTTTGGAATTGTGTGTGTTATTAACGAAGTTAATTACCCTATGGGCTGGCTGCATGATTACTGTAAATGGAAAGTCCCCCAAAGATTGTGTGTTAATAAGGGTCAGTGTGCTTTCATAAATATAAGTCCTCATAGAGATGCTGTGTGAAAATGGTGATGTAAAAGCCCTTCTCAGAGAACAGGGCCATCATTACGGGTCCAGCGGTAACCGTGCCGGTAAAACCAGCAGGTAGCCGCTGGACCCGTAATGGTTTACCACTGCCTGACTTGCCGTAGATACCGGGGTATTACAGCCCCGTTGGTCCGGTAAGTCAGGCGGTGGTTTTTGTAAATCCCCATTCCCTTTTGAGTCCCATAGGAGTCAATGGGAATGGGGACCATGGAAGCACTGGCACCGTTAATAACGGTGCCCGTGTTTCCATGACAGTCTGCGGGCAGGTGCTATTCTGCCAGCCAGGGCTGACTGGGTGGGTGGAATGGCACCAGTCCGCAGACTTTAACTTTGCCGGTCCGGAAAATTTGGTTCCAGTAAGGTTACCGGCACCACTGTTTCCGGACCAGCAAAGTTATAATGAGGGTCAGTGTATGTTAATAAGGATGTTAAATCCCTGATGGAGATGGTGCGTGATGATAAAGAATCCACAGAGATGTTGTATGCTAATACAATGTTGATGTCCGCACAGAGATGGCATGTATTAAAGTCCCCATACAGATGATGTATTGAGTTGAAGTCCCAATAGAGCCTATGTGTCATGATACAGATGTTCAGGTCCTCACAGAGGTGATGTGTGATAATTATGTTTTTGTTCCCACAGAGATAGTGTGTGATAATAAATGAAGTCCTCACAGAGCAGGTGTGCGATTATAATTATTTGAAACACATCTTCTTGAGAATCAGTTTAATAAAGATGCTACGGTTCACTTTGGGACTGTGCATGATGACAATGAGGTTAATTTCCCTATGGGAAGGGTGTATGATTATTGGAAATGGAAAGTCCCCACAAAATATGGTGTGTTAACACTATTTTTAAGTACCCGTAAGGTTGGTGTGTGTTCAGAAAGATGCTAAATCCTCATAGATATGGTGAGCGATAATCAAGAAAAAGGAAAATGATGGACCCTGTGGTTCTTGCGCTCACTTGAAAAGTAATGGGTACTTCGATAACACTCAAAAAAAGACCTTTCTCATTTTGATCCAAAAGTTTTTTTTTCATAGATTTGGCTCGCTTTGGATGGTTGTTGAGTTAGTGCCATTCAAAGAATTCATTACAAAATATAGTGCATCGTTTTTTAATCCAAAGCTCAAAAAAATCAGAAGAAAAAAGAAAACAGAAAAGAAAACTTATCAAGCACTTTTCCAAATGTCGTTTAGGCACTTATTCTCTTTAAATGTCCAAATTTATCTTTTGTGCCTTTGTGCCAATCCCTTATCCGACATTTGTTTCCCCCTCACACATAAGACAGTTCATCAGGGATTTTGGATGGCTAATTGTATGCGTTAGTCATCAGTGTAACTTAGGTATATTTCCAACAGTTGTCTTGTAGACTTAAGTAAATTTCCAGCAGGTGTATTATATGATTTGCTACGAGAGAAATGAGAAAGAAAAAAAATGAAGAAGTAAAATGTGTATGCATATTCCTAAAGGGAGAAAAGCATGTATTTAAGAAAATAGTTACCTGTCATAGCCAAATAATGCTTAAAAGGCATATTTACACAGGTTCTAGTGTTGTCATTTATGTCTTGTAGGTTGATTCCAAAGGCGGTCCATCTAGCAAATGTAACGAAATGACCAATCCCTTGTGCAGGTAATAGGTCTGTTTGGAGACATAAACATTGAATTCTTATTGGGAGGTCAAATAAACCGCTTATGGATGTGATATTTTAGAACATCCAAAGTTTATGTTGCAAAAGACAACATGTTTATAAGTTGCAGTGCCTAGTTATTATGGGTGGTCTCAAATCCCAAAAGGAAACTAATGGAGGTGCCTAATGCGGAGGACTTTTTTCTGACATGTTTAGGTGACAGTGTATTTGGAAAGTGGTTATGCCCACCATTTTGTTAGAAATGTAATGGTCAGCAAGGAAAAGCACACAGTGCAGTCTGTGGGCTACTAGATACGTCGTGCGTGTGACGAATCGCATTTGCCTGAATAGCAAAAGCGTTCATATGTATGTGTATATATATATATATATATATATATTTATATATAGGGTAGTATTACCCACCAATGTATTACGAAAACCTGGTGTTTGTGAGCTGGTATCTGGCATTTGGCGTGATAAAGTCTCTAGACTGTAGCATGGGTTATGCACTAAATGCTAAGACCTAATCTGTGCTTACCTGTATTGGTGAGGTTCAATGCCCGGTAATTTAGCAGTGCGGTGCGATTGCCGACCTGCTGAAATAGGAGCGCGTACTTCTTTTGTATACATTGGGTGAGGAGATGTGACACAGATCACGTGTGAGTCGTAATGACGTTACTCGTGAAGTTGGCATTTGCCATTTTTAGTCAGGATCGTGAGATCATACATTACATGAAATAAGTGATGTGAATAGATTGGATAATACATGAAGCAACTGTCCGAATGTTATTACAGTAGTTGTTGACTCGTATTAAAGGATAGACTGTCATCTGGGAAACGTCATGATAAATAACTATCTATATGTTGGGTAATCCTAAATAAGTGTGTTAAGTTTTGGTATTGGAGGCTTTTTTGTTACAGGAGTGGTGCATGAGAACATGCTAGACATATGTTGCAAGTGATTCAAGATGAGATACTTGGTCTGTTTAGTATGAATATGTAAATGTGCTGGATGCAGCAAAAAAGAAAAAAGAGGCTGAAAAAAAGTAAGGCAGAAGGGTAGTCAAATCACCCAAGGGAAGGATGATTAAAATGATTTAGTGTCATGTGTCAAATATACATGTTTGTTTGTTTGTTTGTTTTATTCATTTTTTGTGCGCGCCAGACCTAGGGGTAGCAGGGCGCAATGGCAAGAGAGTGTGAAACTTACAAGGTTACATCATAGTGCAGTGTACATTAGAAGATACAATAAGGTCACACAAATAATTACAGAATATACAAGTTCGAATATACAGGTTCGAGTAGGTCAATCAGAGTAACAGCTGTATAGAGGGAAGGGTCTAGTGGTTAATACCAGTAGGAGGTAGGTAACACCGGTCAACTGAGGTCAGTCGAGGTAAGGAATTGAATGACTTTTTTCCTGAAACAAAGGTAGGGCAGGTCAGCTCTAAGGTCTTGTGGTAGTGAGTTCCAGGTTTTAGCAGCCTTTACCGGGAAGCTATTTCCTCCAATAGTAGTGAGTCTAAAGTTCGGTATTGTCAAGCAATTAGAATTGACAACTCTGGTTGGTCTAAGAGATGTTCTCCTGTGGAATTTGTTAGTCAGGTAACTAGGGGCAGAGTTATTAATGGCTTTATGGGTCAGGGATAGCATCTTGAGTTTTATTTTGTTCTCCGTGGTCAACCAGTTGTAATGGCGCCTGGCGGAAGAGATATGGGATCTTTTATTAATACCTAGTGCTGCTCTCAAGGCATTATTTTGTAATGTTTGTAGTCTTTGGATTATTTTTTATTGGTTCGAGAGTATAGAGCATTACAATAATCAATTCTGGAGAGAATTAAGGCGCTGGCCAGGATTAGGCAACTATTATTGGAAAGGAATGGTTTACCGGCTCTTAGCAGTTTGCATGTGTAGGCCGTGGAGGAGGCAAGGGATTTTAGCTGTTTGTCAAGTGATAGTGTAGAATCAAGATAGAATCCCAGGGTTTTTACATCCTTGGATACTTTGATGATGTTCCCGTCTATGTTGAATGAGGAGAATTCCTGACCTAGTTTTTTGATATTGGCTTGGGTACCCAGGATAATCAACCCTGTCTTATCATCATTTAGACAGAGGCCGTAAGTGGTCATCCATGACTGGATGATAAGGTATACCTTGTTCACCAATTCCGTGTCTTTAGCATGATCCCCAGAAAGCGGGAGGAGGATCTGTGTATCATCTGCATAATTAGTTTAGGTGATACCAAGATGGTCCAGATCATCAAACAGGGGCTTGGTGAAGATATTGTATAGAGTTGGGGATACACAAGAGCCCCGGGGAACACCACATGAGATAGGGGTGGGATCTGCCGCTGCCGAGGGGGAGAAGACTCCCATCATTCTCTCGCTCAAGAATGACTTGATCCATCCAATGGCTTCCGGGGAGAAATGGGCGGCGGAGTCCACGGGACTGCAGAGGACTTTGTGATCCACCAAATCAAAGGTAGCTAGGAGGTCCAGGAGTAGTAGGAGTACTGTTCTCCCTTTGTCTCTCAGCTCATCAATTTGAGACTTTAAGTCAATGAGGTGATTACAATGCGTGATTAGATTACAATGTCTATTCAAACTCAAGACAAGTGTCTGGGTCTGGCCACAGATGACCATTATACTTGCAGTTAGGATATCAGAAACTACAAATGTGAAATGAAGCATCCTTTTAAATGTAGTCATCTTCTCAAAATGAACACATTATGGTTGTAACCTCCTATGTACATAGAACATGGTGATGTGTATGCGGGACATAGTACATATGTCTAGCAACATTTTTGTATATCTTTAAACATATTCAGACCTGTGTACATGGAACATGGTGATGTATTAGCAAGACATTGTACATATATCATATAAAATGGTGTATTTCTTGATCGACTTTCAAACCAGTGTAGGTTGCATCCATCACACAAATCCAAAAAGCTTCTTGTTTTCTTAGTTTACTTGTCAGATTGCCTCCTCGTCGTGAGGCTGTGATTTGTTCTATCCCATAGCATCTGATTTGTGGTATATCTATATCTTGGTGATGTTTTCAAATATGAGTAACAATTGGAGATTTGGTGTCTTGGTTCGTGATGGCTCTGAGATATGCGCTTATTCTGACTTTCATTTTCCTAATGGTGCTTCCGATGAATATCTTCTTACAAATACATTCAAGTCCATATATGACGTATGTACTGTTGCAATTAATGTGGTGTTTTATGGTGGTCTTTGTGCCATCTGGTTTTGGGATGACTTTCTTAGCATTAGGGACGTATTCTGCAGTTTCCACATTTGCAATTGCCTTGTACTTGTTTCAGCCAGTATTGTGGTTCCTCGATTTGTTTTTTCAAAAAGTGTCGGTATTTGGTGCTGTCGAAGTGTGATGGGCTTAGCATTTTCTTGAGAATAGTACATTCCGATAGCATATATTAGGAGCCTTTTCTAGTAGTGTGCTCATTTCAAGATCTGCTGTTAGAATGTTCCAATTTTTCTGTAGGATTTGTCTTATTGTTCTGTTATTAGTGCTGTATGTTGTGCTGAATCTAGGTTTGTCCGATTTGGGTACTTGTCTTTCAGGAGGTCCGCTCTTGGTCTCATCAGAGTTTTCTTTACACTTTTCTTGAGATGGTTGGAATTGTAGCCTCTGTTTCTGAACTTGTGAATAAGTTTCTCTTGATTATTGAATCCTTCTTCTGTGGTGCAGTTTCTTTTAATTCGTAAAAGTTCGCTGAATGGTATATTGTGGATGACATGGCGAGGATGGTTACTAGTTGCATGCAGAATGCTGTTAACAGCTGTGCTTTTGGTGTAGAGTTGTATGGATTGTACCGTCTTTTATATACAAGTGGAGATCTAGAAAATCTTTTTCTTTTTGGCTGTATGTGATGGTAAATTTCAGGTTATAGTCATTGTTATTAAGAAAAGTGTAGTATTCCCGTAGTTGCTGTTCTGATCCATTCCATATGATAATAATGTCATCTAAATACCTTCCCCAGAAGGCTATCTTGCTGAGGTCAGTGAAGAAAGGATGTTGCCAGACAAATTGTGTTTCAAAGTGGCCCATGTAAAAGTTGGCGTATGCGGGTGCAAATTTGGTGCCCATTGCTGTTCCCTGGATTTGTTTGAACAGTTTCTCTTCAAAGCAGAAAATGTTGTTTGTAAGGGTAAAGTGAATCATCTCCAGTCTCATCATGTTCTGGTCTTGTAAAGAGATAGAACAGGTTTTCAAAAAGTGATTAGTAGCGGAAATTCCTTTCTCATGAATGATACTTGTATATAGTGCTGTGACATTGAGTGTAACAAACCAGTATTGTTTTTCCCAATAGATGTTTTCCAATTGTTGGATGGTGTGGGTAGTGTCTTTGATGTATTAACTGAGTCCAATACATGGTTGGAACAATTGAATGAGATGTATTCATATATAGATGTTCTTCTTCTGCGATGAGACATTGGTCTTTCCAATGTGTGCTCATCAAATTCCAGTCTTTCTGTAGATTCTTGATAGTATTGTCAAAGAGAGGTTGGTAGCATTCGTGATTGTTGAGTTGCACCATGGCTATTTTAATGTAATCTTCTGTTTTCAGGAGGACAATGTTACCTCCTTTGTCTGCAGATTTTACTGTGATACCAAAGATTTGTCTGAGTTTCTGTATGGCTGATTTTTGAGATAGTCAGATTGTGTTTGATCTTGGGTTTGTGTCCTTTTAGGGATAGTTTTCTCAGATCCTGTTGTACTGCCTTCTGGAAGATATCAATCGTGTTGTCTGTGGCAAAATTGAGGGTGAAATGAGATTTAGGTTTCAATTTGGTCTGTTGTGATAGTCCCAATGTGATGTCCTGTTCATCATTTGCAAGGGTTGCCACTGTGTGCACATCTTCTTCTTCCACCAAATTGAGTAGATCTATAGTATTTTCTACATGTAGGGTAGAAAGATCTGAAAGGAATTCATTGGTTGGAGATTTCCGACAGAGCGTGGTGTGTAGGAAATATTTTCTGAGTTTGAGTTTTCTACAGAACTGGTTAAGATCTGTTATTGTTCCAAAATAATCATAACTATTGGTTGGACAAAAAGTGAATCCTTTGTTTAGAACTGTAGTAATTTCAGAGGGAATATCCAATTCAGTTAGATTAACAACTAGCCCCTTGGCTAAAACACACACAATCCATCAATGGAGAAGCGCCTTGAAATCCGTGTAGACTGAACTGCCCATTTTTTTCCTACAATGGTGTGTGATAATGGAGATGTATATTTTCCTCACACAGATAGTCAGTGATAATAATGATGACAATGGTGTGTGATGATGATTTTAAACACACATGTTGTATGGTAATACCAATGTTGAAGTCCCCACAAAGATGGATTGTGATTATTAGGATATTAAAGTCCTCATAAAGATGGTGTAGTGTGCTCTAGTCCCAAATGAAATTTTGTATCATGATACAGATGTTCATGTCCTCACAGAGGTGTCTGTGATAATTAAGTTAATGTTCCCACAGAGATGGTGTATGATAAGAATGAAGTCTTCACAGAGGTGGTGTGTGAGTATAATGATTTTAAGCACATATCCTTTCGAGGATTGGCTTTATAAAGATTGTATGGTCCATTTTGTAATTGTGTGTGATATTAGTGCAGTTAATTACCCTATGGGGTGGGTGCATGATTACCCTAAATGGAAATTCCACACAAAGATTGTGTGTTAATAATATTATTGAAGTACCCATAGGGTCAGTGTGCGTTCATAAAAATAAGTCCTCACAGAGATGTTGTGTAAAAATGGTGATGTAAAAGTCCCTCACAGAGATAGTATATGTTAATGATCCCTGATGGAGACGGTGTGTGATTATGATGATAAAAAATCCACAGAGATATTGTATGCAATATCAATGCTGAAGTCCGAACAGAGATGGCGTGTGATTATGAGGATATTAAAGTCCCCATACAGATGATGTATTGCTTTGAAGTCCCAATACAGACTGTGTGCCATCATACAGATGTTCAGGTCCTCACAGAGATGATGTGTGATAAAAATGAAGTCCTCACAGAGGAGGTGTGCGATTACAATGATTTGAAACGCATTTTCTTGAGGATTGACTTTATAAAGATATTACGGTCCACTTCTGGACTGTGCATGATAATAGTGAAGTTAATTTCCTTGTTAATTTATGGGGAGGGTGTATGATTATTGCAAATGGAAAGTCCCCACAAAGATGATGTGTTAATACTATTTTTAAGGACCCCATAGGGTTGGTGTGTGTTCATAAAGATTCTACGTCCTCATAGAGATGGTGTGTGATAATGACAAAGTTACTCACCATGGTGACTACTTTGCTCCTAGTCCATAGTCCCCTTTCCTCCATACTTGTGGGACATTTTCTCCTTTGCGGTGTGACCAGAGCACTTTTAATAGCATCAACAAATTAACTGATTTGTGAAGAGTTTCTGAGTTCACTCATTCTATCGAGGTAGAACTTCAGAGCTTGTCTGATGTCTAGGTTATGCAGGACCCTCTCAGCATCAGAGAGAGGAAGAAGACCAGTAAAGATCATGACTGATTCAAATGGAATTCTGAAACCACTTTAAGAAGGAAGGAAGGGTGAGTGCAAAGCACAACCATATCCTTATGGAAAGTTAGGAACGGATGTTCCACAGAAAGAGCCTGAAGCTCACTCATTCGTCTTGCAGATGTTACCGCAATCAAAAAAGACACCTTCCAAGACAGGTACTTGAGTTCGGTAGTGGCCATGGGTTCAAAAGGCTTATGACATAAAGTAGTGAGGACCACATTCAGATCCCATTTGGGGTTAGGGGGACGAACCGGTGGAAAAGATGGAGAAAACCTGCAAAATGTCTCTTGACGACTGGATTAGCCAGCAAAAAGGATCAATTTCTATAGACAGGTAAGCCGCAATGGCAGAAAAATATGTCTTGAATAATAAGACATGTATGCCAGAGGCTGCAAGGTCAGATACAAAAGACAAAACAGTGTCAATAGAAGCATGCCTGGGATCAAGGTCTTTGAGCCAGACATTGTGTTGGATAGGCCAATTCCAAATTTGGATTGCAAGGTCCACCAGGAGGGGAGACTTGACGCCCCCCTTTTTGTTGCTGTAGAACATTGCTAGGGAATTGTCTGTGTAAATTTGAACCACACTGCTGGTGATAGAGGGTTGAAAAGCCTTGATCATCAGAAAACTGCCAGGAGCTCCAGATAATTGATATGGAACCACCTGTCTTGAGACATCCACAAATTGTACACCTCGAGGTGATGCAGTGTCGCACCCCGCCCCAGAAGGGAGGAGTCTATAGTAACCATTGCTTGTGGGTAGGGCTCCTGGAAGGAGGTCCCCACTGAAAGGTTGCTGGCAGGTGACCCCCATTGAAGATCCGCCGTCATGCAGGATGGGACTGGAATCATCTTGGAATCCAGTTCCGTAGCCTTGGACCAGCAGCTCCAAAGAGCAAGCTGAGTGTGTCTCATTTTCAGGCATGCAAGAGGTAGAGCTAACACGCAAGAGGCAGGAAGGGCTGGCATGTGGTCGAAAGGTCCGCAATCCTGTCCTCTGTCAGGAACACTCTATTACTGACGGTATCCCAAAGGAAACCCAGAAAGATCAGGTCTTGAGCGACCGTCATCGTCGATTTCTGCCACTTCACCGACAGCCCAAGATGGAACAGGAGCTGAAGGAATGACTGAAGTTTGGCCGTAGCGCCCTGTGGGCAAGGACTGCGCAGGAGTCAATCGTCCAAGTATGGATATACAGGAACCCCCTGCAGTCTGAGGAATGCTGCGATGACCAACATCATCTTTGTGAAGACACGCAGTGCCGAGCTGAGACCAAACAGAAGCACGCGATAAAGGAAGTTTTCCATTCCCACAGAGAACCGCAGATATTTTCAATGCAGGCTCCTGATCAGAATATGCATGTATGCATCCTGAAGGTCTAGCACGCTGAGTCAATCGCCCTTCCGGAGAGAGGACTTTATCTGGCAGGGTGTAATCATCTTGAATTTCTCTTGGGGTAGAAAGAGATTGAACTTGGATAGGTCTAGGATAGTGCCACAGGCCAGCCTGGTTGAGTTTGGGCACTGATAACAGACGGGAGTAATAGCCCTCCCCTTTCTCCCTCAAGGGAACATGTTCCACTTCTCTGAGGTCTATAAGTATCTGTTCCTTGGCTATGAGGGAGAGTAAACCAGTCTGCTGGAGAGGAGGGTGAGAGGGTGGGGTAGCGGGGGGGAAGCAGAAGCCTGCCCGAGCGACTGACAAAACCCATCTGTCTTCTGTCATGGTCTGCCATGCCACCAGATGAGAAGAAATTCATCCTCCCACCAGAGTCTTGTGCGACTGATGGAAAATATCATTTGCTGAAGAGTAGGGTGTTGGCTGAGAAAAATAACGGCCACTTTGCCGTTGCTGTTTACGGCCGGGCCCACCAGCTGGAGCCTCTGCTCGGTGCACACAGTGATCCTAAATGCCTCTGAAACCAGAGAAGGACCTTGTTTGAGACCCCAACCTCTGAGTATAAGGTGCTGTTGCTGGTATTTTCAAAAGGACCGACAATGACTTGGCAGTTTGAGTACTTGCCTTGGTCTTCGTGAGTTCCTCATCTGTGGAGGAGTGGAACAGTTCTTTACCCCCGAAGGGGAGATCAAGCACCTTGTCCTGAACTTCCTTCAAACATTTTGTAGCATGCAGCCACGCCTGGTGGGACATGTCTACCCTGACCACAAGGCCTCCAGCAGAAGTGTCTACGTGATGGCCGCAGCCTCAAGTAGATCCTGCGCCAGAACCCTGGAGTCGGATAAGCCGGCTCTGAAGTCTTCGAGCATATCAGGAGGAATACATTCCTGAAACTTGGCTAGCTCTTCCACAGTTTGTCATTGGCAGTTGCCAGGATAAGCTCAGTATAAGCTTGACGCAACTGAAGAGCCGAATTGGAAAAATCCTTTTTCCCAATGGCGTCTAGAAGCTTTTCTTCCTTGGAAAGGATCTGAGACGATGCAGTGGAGGATGTAGAGGTCGGCTTTGACTGGAGCATAGCTGCTGCCACCACCATCGAAGAGGGGAGCGGACATGCCGACAAGGATATGTCCTCAAACGCGTGAAGCTTATTTTTTTCATTTATATGTTTATTTATTAAACATTCTTGTATCAATGCGCCACATGCCCATGGGCCTCAGGGCATGCACACATACGACCACAAGACAAACAACCAAAACAGACCGTATTAGGAACGGTGTGAAAAGGGAAATACCATTGGAAAACTCAGATCAACAGTTACAGATCCAAAAAGGGGAACAAATCAGGCGGACATGGTCTAGTCAGGAGGTAGGTTAAAGAGGAGTGTCTTTGGCTCTTTTTTGTACTTGACAGTTAACTCAACAGCTCTCAAGTTTGGCGGCAGCAGTTCCACAAACACTGGCCTTGCACACTAAAGCTAGGGCCAACAGCCTTTACTAACCTAAATCTGGCTTTGACCAATCTCATGCGTTATTGGGGCCTAAGAGGGCGAGAAGAAACCTGAAGTTGAAGGCGTGCTGTGAGATACTGGGGTGCCATGTTCGTCACACATTTATGTGTGAGCGTCAAAACTTAGTGCCTGATTCTAAGTTTTACAGGCACCCAATATAGACCCTACCGGGCCACCGTAACATGGCCTTGCCTAGAAAGACATGAGACTGCCCGCACTGCACCATTCTGTGAGACCTGTAGGGCTGCTATGAGGGGGTTTGTGCAGCCAGTGAACAGACTATTATTGTAGTCCAAACGTTGTTAAGGACTGATGCCAAAATAACTAGGTTTTCTGAGGAAAGAAAAGGGCGAACGTTGCATAAAAGCTTTGTAATCAGCCACAGGGGGAGCGAATGGATGCCATATGATGTGACATGGACAATTCAGAGTCCAGAACCACTCCTCGGGTCTTGACCCCTGGGATCAATGTACCCAGGAGTAGGAACTGTTTATACTCTCCTGACATAGACCTCAATCTCATAGAGGGAGCTATCATTAAGAGCATGATTTTGCTGACATTGAGAGCCAAGGAATTAGCAGCCATCCAAAGATGGATCACTTATAGATGGATCTTCAACTTGGCTGCATCCTCAGAATATGAGCCTGACAATTTGGCAACCACCTGCATGTCGTCAGCGTAATTGGCCACCTCAACAACCAGGCTGTTCAGCAGGAGCACAAATGGAATCAGGTAAACATTAAACAGAGTTGCAGCGATACAAGATCCCTAAGGCACCCCAGAGGTGGTAGGTGAGGCATCCAAACAGACTTCACCACATTCACCCTAGAGTTCCTAGTGCCCAAGAAGGAAGAAATCCAAGAGGCTGCTGTGGGAGAGCACCCAGCCAAATATTGTAATCTGCCCTTGAGTAGGTCATGATTAACAAGGTCGAATGCTGAGGATAAGTCCAGCATCATTAGGACCGATAATTGTCCTTGATCCATGTTCGACAGTAGATTGGTTTGCAGGTCAAGCAAAGAGGTTTCCGTGCCATACCCGTTCAGGAAACCGGATTGTCAGGACAATAAAATCTCATTAACCTCCAGAAATTGTTGGATGTGTATGTGAGCCACCTTATCCAAAACTTTCTGCAAAAATGGCACATTCGTAATTGGACGATAATTGTCTAAAACTGAAGGATCCAACGACTTGTGTAGCGAGTGTCCATTTTCTTGTTTAGGTGCTGCCCAGTATGAGGTTTTTCCCAGACCTTACGGGCCTCGGCCAGGATTTCCTTCTGAATGAACAGGCCCGTGCGCTCCTGTGTTAACAAATTGAAGGCTCCAGAAAGTGTACCCCCTCTTGTGGAGCTGGGGGCTCAGGTATTGGGATGCCTAGAAGTGCCATCATATCCAGCACACGGTCGTGAAAAGCTCTAATAGAGCGGGCGGGTCATCGCCGTCCTGGTACACCCGGTCCTCATCCAGTGAGGCGGGAGCACAAGTCTAATCTGCTGCACGTGGCGCCTCAGGCCCGAAGGAGTGGTTGACAGAGTAACAGGAGTCTTTTCCACAGGGGAAAGTGGAGGCACCGTCGGAACTGGCATATGGATTGCCGGAGCAGGGCCCGGTTCAGGAGGCTTAGGATAAATGATCTTAATTAAATCCTTAAAGTATGCCTTCATGGAATCAGAATGTATAAGCATCTGAAACTTGCCAAAAAAGGTATCCTTAGACGAAGGTCTAGGTGTTGAAGTGGGCAGAGTGAGCAGAGGCCGCTCGGAAGGGGTGTAAGCCCAGGTTCGCAAAGAGGATGGTTGCCATGATGGTCCCCCACTAACTGGATCCACGTAGATCAAAGGCGTGGACACAGGCGGGAGTGAGACTGTATGCAGCAGCAGAGTCCGAGCACACCAATCCATTGGAGGGAGGAATGGGTTCTTATTATCCACAAAAGGTGGAAAAGGCTGCTATGCACCAAAAATAGGCCCCTCAGCACCAGCCTTGGTGAACGTTGATATAAGAGAGATAGTCAAAATGGCCACTGTGGACCACAGGGGTTGGACCGCCATTTTATCAATGCCTGAGAGGCGACTGCGTCACAGGTGTAAGTGAGGCCGTGGTCACCACAGGGGAGTCAGGGGTCTTCTGTGCCATTTTAGCCATGTGCTGAGTGGCTGCTGGGAAACTTTCCGGTTGAGGTGTCCTCCTCAACACCTAGGCGATCATGTTGACCCCGACGCAACCTGATTCACTAGATGCCATCCAACCCTCTACTCCCTGCCACCCTCTTCATCCTACCCCACTGTATATCTGTTCGGTTGTTGCACTCCATTATGCGCTTGAATCTTACTGAATAGGATTGGTACCTCTGGTTTTTAAGCCTGGGCTCCAGATCTCTGGAACCAGCTTCCGTCTTCTCTCAAGGGTTGAAAGTCTACCACCATGTTCAAGAAATTGCTAAAGACATATCTATTTGAGCTAGCCTAATGTAACTATTTTATTGTTTGGTATTGAATCTCCCGTTTTCAACACTGATTTCTTTGTTTTCTTTTTTGTCTCTGTCATGTGAGAGCATTGAGGCCTATGGGTGAATGGCGCTATATAAGAATATAATAGATAGATAGATAGACTGATTATGCATCTGTACTGTTGTATAATACTGTAAAGCGCTCTGTAGCTTCTTGATGCTAGGTTTGGGCTCAATAATACCATAATAAATAATAACAGTGAAAAGCATTTGTCAGGCATTCATCAGCTGATTGGTCAGGGCAGGGGCAAGAATCCCATGCTGTCTTCCACAAGCCTCAAACTCTTGGCATATAGCCCAAAAAGTATCCCCTTCCACCTGCTACAACAGCCACAAAGCACCAGGTGTTGATGCGACACCAGTCCTCTGGTATCAGATTGATGCTGCAACCGTACAGGGGATGTAAGATGGAGTGTGGATTTCTAAAAATAAACGTGCAGCGCCTTGGCCTTAAAAAGAGCATGGAGAGCCAACACAGTTTGCAGGATGGTGAAAAGCAGTTTGATGGCAGTCAGGGGTGGACTGGCCTTTAGGGAACTCTGGAGATTCCCCTGTGGGCCTCTGCACCCTGGGCCTCTTTTCTGTGGTATTTCCAAATGTTCTCATAGGAAAAGCATTGGGCTTGCTGAAAATGTGTCATATAGGGCCACTTTGAACTTTATTTCCAGGGCCTCTTTTGGTCCCCAGTAATTATTTCCAGGGCCTCTTTTAGTTCCCGGTCCAGCCCTGATGGCAGTGACAGACAGGGATGTTGGTTGCAGGGATATGATGCAGCTTTCTGTAAGACAGCAGTTTCGAGTTTGCAGACTTTATAGTCCCTTTCTAGTCCCTTTCTAGCTAAGTGTCTCAGTCTAAGAGTCTCAGGGGAATTTCTTTATTTGTGCTACAGATGACTGCACCAGTGCAAATTCAGCCATGCTTTATTCATCCATATTTCAAGGGCTGTCCTTCCAAGGGCAGGAAGGGAACATTGAAGTATGAATACCTGAGATGGTGCTAGGACATTTAGAGGAAATATCTCACAATTGATTGTGCACCTGGGGATTTCTAGAAAAACCTGTTAAAGGTGAGAGTCCCTTGAATGTGATAGGAGTACTGGCATGTATCATGGAAAAACCTGGCAAAAAATTGCAGTAGAAAGGTGTATGATGACAACAGATGGCAAATGTCGTGTGTACCTAGGTATATGAAGGAAATTACTAAGAACTGTGTATGCAATTGATTTGCAAAAGCCAAAACTATTCGCTTTGGCCATGCTTATTCGTTATTGCTAATGAAATGTAATAGTCAAGCTAAGAGTCCCCATACAATTGTCATAAATGTATGTATGACTTGATATAGTTGGATCAGCTAAAGCTTGCCTTGTAATGTAATGTAATGTAATGTGAAGACATCGTCTATGGCAGAGCAGCTGCCATTGTGCTGCGCACTGTGATCAAAGTTAAAAAGAACTCAGACCTGGACTCAGGTTTGACTGAACCACAGTGCAGGGTAACATGCTGACTGATGAAGCAGTTGCCATTAAACTGAAGATACACATTTATACAGTTGAACTGCCTAACAAGAAAGAACTGCACTGCTGTATATGAATGAATTGCAAAGTAATATCTTGTGCAGGAGCCAGCTTATGTCAGTAAGATAGATGACAGAGAAATGCAGTGGTAATGTGTTTTTATATTTCCTCGAAAAATGAAGATATATGCTATCTTTTAATAACATGATAGTCACACATGATTAGTAATTGTAGCATTTAATAATTTTAAGCAAACACTCCTTTTATTTTGTACAGTTTCTGCATGAAGTAAAATGCTGGCCAAATCAATTGTGACTAAAGACAATTCTTGTGTTGAGCATTCTGTTGGAGCAGGGAAGGGAGATGTCCCCTTGACCTCTTGCCTTATCTCAGCATAAGAGAGATGGATGTCAGTCTGCAGGCAGCAAACCTGTTTGTTCGCTCAAGTACACATTCAGCGCCGTTCCCTTTCTCTGATGCAGTGCTATTCCTCTGTTGCTCCCTTGGTTCCTTCCTATGTCATTATAAACTTTGACTTTGAAAGTTTAGTGGAGGCCCTCATGATCTAGAACAAATGTGTGCCAGTACAGTTGTATAAAATAATGTACACTGAAAATCAAATGCATGTTTTGTCTTTGTCTTTGTATTTTGAATGCATGCAGAAAGGCAGCACATTCTGTGCCTTGAATATGCAGGCTAGCTAATGGGGGTTACTTTAAACAAAGCCCCTGTTCCTTCTGCCTGTTCACACCCTGTAAAAGATGGGTAAATGTAATTTACATGCAAAGAGATTCCTTGTGAGAAGCCTCTGCTGTAGTTGGCTGAAAAGAAAATGATCTGCCTCTGACGTAACCTTTTTTCAGCAGATGCTGTAACTTTGATTTTCAAAAAGTTTAACTTGTGAGGGGGCGATTTTGTGCACACACGAGATGGAAGCCTAGCCGTAGAGCTCTGCTCCAAAAACAATCCTGATTCTAAATTAATCCTACTTCGGGGCCACCCAGAGAAGCAGTTCCGCTCAATATTCACTTCTTAAGTGAAGAAGGCTACCCAGTGAAAAAGTCAGGCTATTCTGAATACGACTGCTGAGATATCCGACCTGAGAGGTGTGACCGAAAGATGCGAGGTGTGGAATCCGGCCCCGAGTTCCACACAGAAACCTCTCCAGCTGCAGGGGAAGCTGCGCCACTGGGCCACAGAGGGGGAGGAGCCCAGTGGATCTGCTGACCTGCTGTTCAGCGAGGGTTGCCTCCCCCTTGTGCAGGGGCACATCAATGGCTTCCCGGCTATCCACACAAGTGAGGCGAACAAGCTACAGAGCTATATATCCTGAAGCGCCGGAAAAACGCACCAACACCGACCAGAGGGTCTGCGACCAGCAGCCCACCAGGGTACGGCCGTGGCTGCCCATGCAAGTAGCTCAGAATGACCCCATGACCTCCTATGTAAATTATGCATGGATTTAGGGGCTGAAGCAGCGACATTCGGAAAGGACACCCAGCCGTGATCTGTCATCGCCCGGAGGTGACAGTGGCCATCCCACCCACCACGCAAACTTACCGACTGCGGAGTTGGTGTCAAAAAGTGCGCAGGGTCGGCGGACTTGCACACACTCCGACCGCGTACATGGCAGGTATCCAAAATGAGGAGAAGATATGATATGCCATTTATAACGCGCCTATACACAAGTGTTTCAAGGCGCGACGAGGCAAGGGGGGGAACAAAGGGAGGACAGACAGCGATCCTACTAGGCCAGGTGTCATTCAGATCACGCAAGTGCATCGGAAGGGGGTAGGGACAGTGCAGTACATGGGAATAGATAATAACAATAGGCAAGTAACTGCCAGCATGTGGCAAGTGCATGGGTAAGTGCAGACACCAGGTATCAGGGGCTAGTAGGGGGACTGTAGGGATACAGAAACAGTCCCTAAGTGCGGGGTTTGCCAGGCGGGCAGTGCAGGTGTGTGACGCTGGTGGGGGAGGGACCTGGGCCCGAGATCAGAAGGTGTCCAGGTAGCCAGTGCAGTTTCGGTTACAGCCAGGAGGTCAGCAAAGGAGAGGAGGAGAAAAAGCAGAAGCAAAGAGAAAGGTTTTGAGGTGCTTCCGGAACCGACAATGGTTCTCCTCAAGGTTAATGGAGGCAGGGAGGCTGTTCCAGAGGGTGGCACCAGCCGAAGAAAGAGATCTCGCACCAACACGTTGCTTGGAGAAGCGACTGACCCTGAGGGAGTTGGAGGCGGATGAGCGAAGGGCTCGAGAAGGAAGATATTTAGGAAGAGAGAGTTAAAGGTATTCAGGTCCCAACCCCAGAAGGCCTTGTGGATGCTGGAGAGGGTTTTGAAGTTAATCCTGGCAGCCACTGGGAGCCAGTGGATAGATATCAGTCCTGGAGAGATACGATCCCTGGGCTTGAGGCCAAGGACAAGTCTCGCAGTCCTGTTCTGGATAAGTTGCAGAGGGTGGAGAGTAGAAGCAGGTAGATTTAGAAAGAGGCTGTTGCAATAGTCCAACCTAGAGAGAACCAGAGCTCTGGAGACAGTGAGCTTCTGGGGGAAGGAGAGGAAAGGAAGAATGCTTTTGAGGAGGTGTAGCTTGTAGTTTGACTTCTTAGAGATATCAGAGATTTGAGACGAGAAGGGGAGTTTGGAGTCGAAGATGGCACCAAGGTTTTTTTGCCGTGCAGGTGGGAGCAGGAAGAGGGCCAAGAGAGACCAGCCAGAGAGCTACAGGAAAGGGGGGGAGCAGGTGTGCCGATGAGGAGAATCTCAGTCTTACTGGCATTGAGGCAGAGGTCATTGGCAGCACACCACTCCTGGATAGCAGACAGACAGTCAGAGATGAGGGAAGGAGAGGAGGAGGAGGAGGCAGAGGGTAGCCTGAAAATGAGCTGGGTGTCATCCGCATAGCACTGAAAGTTGGGGAGAGCAGCGGTGCGGTGGGCAAGGAGTGCTAAGTATTGGTTGAACAGCCAGGGAGAGAGGTTAGACCCCTAGGGGACACCACAGGTAGAGGAGAAGATAGCGGAGAGGAAGGACCCAAGTTGGACCGGTTCTATGTGATATTTTTGCGGCAAAAATATTGCTATATTTTTGCGGCAAAAATAACACATGGACCCTGCGGGGGACACTCCCACGACCCCCGCATCATTTTTTAATGTGCGGGGGACAACCCCGCAACCCCCGCACCTAATATTTCCAACACCAAAAATATCACCTATGGCCGTTCCCCACGACCATATGTACGGCAATATTTTTGGTGGCGAAAATATTACCTGATACCGTTGGACCTGGTAGGGTCGGTCAGAGAGTAAAGAAGTCAGCCACGCCAGAGCCTGGCGGTGATACCCAGGTTGTCACGGAGACGGTTGAGCAGGATGGCGTGGTTGACAGTGTCAAAGGCAGAAGAGAGATCAAGCAGGATGAGGACGCACAGGGTGTTAGAGTCAAGGTTGGAGAGCAGGTCTTCACGGATGTTCAGGGGAGTAGTTTATGTGCTTCTGGCAGCTCTGAATCCAGACTGATGGTCGTGAAGACAACCAACAGATTCAGTGTGGAGATTAAGCTGAGAGATGGCCAGTTTCTCCAGAAGCTTGCCCAGGAAGGGAGTGATTGAGATTGGGCGATAGTTAGTCAGGCAGGAGGGGTCGGCAGAGGGTTTCTTAAGAAGAGGGTGCACAAGGGAGTGCTTCATGGGGGATGGGAAGACTCCAGTGGCAAAGGAATGATTGTAGAAATCAGCCAGGGCAGGAGCCAGGGAGTCGATGTGGTCCTTGATAGTTTTAGAGTAACAGGGGTGAACCTGTTTCGATGATAGCATTTGGCAACCAGATCCGTTGAACCCAGAGCCCCTCACGATCAGCTCACTCAACGGGATTAAACAGACCACAGTACCGGCCCACACACAGATGGAAGCCTTTCAGGACCTCGTACTACTCGGCAGTCGGCTGCTGCAGCGACTGCGTTTACTGATACGTGGGAGGCACAGTCCATCCTTGTGTCCCTGCCCAAGGCCACTCCGTGTATACTGGTGGTGCGGGTGCTTTAGTGGTTGCCGATCCGCCTGTACCCGAAGGCCATCAACTAACATCTCGACTACTCCTAATACTGAACACTGGTTCCAGTGTGGCTGAACAAGCAATACTGTAACTCAACCCAGTCAATACCTCTCACGGATGTACCACTGACTGCTGGAGGGACACTCGGTGGTTATATAGCACACTCTGAACCGGGGGCTGGGACGATACTGTGGTGGAGAGTGGTAAACAGGGTGGGGCCAGTTTATATGACAAAGTCAACATCTCCAAACGTGGAAGGGCACAATCTGTCCATATACACAGTGTGCTGTGGAGAAAGCATGTTGTGGAATGACGGGGTGCTTGGCCTAGGCAGTCCTATATACTAGCGGGCCCACATCCCATAAACGGAACATCTGTATCCCTGGATGGCTAATTGATCTATACAGTGACTGCATCAATTGTTATCCTTGACCGAGGAATCATTGGCGGCAAGATAGTAGCACCGCCAGTCTGCTGAGAACATTACATTGCCACATTACATGCTAAAAACATGGACTCAATACAAGGTCACCTCACAGCCTGGCTTGAACAGACCATCCTAAGGTCTCAATAGGATAAGATATCCCCCTGAAAATAGCATTTTCTTATGAGGTCCATTCTCTAAGCACTAGGTGCAGAATTGTGTGTACCTAAATGACTCATTTTTTTTGGGACTCTTTCCATTTCCAACATCTTACTTAGTGTTCACAAGAAATTGCAACTCTACATGAAGCAATGCACTTGTAGTTCTGAAATCTGTTTATTCTTGTTTTCCCCCATTATATGTGAGAACAATTGACACTGTTATAGCCACATGTACACTAAGCATGAAGGAATGCTGACACATGTGTGGCTCGAGTATTCATGTACTTAGGTAACTTACCTTTGCATGCACAATGTTGGAATTTTTCTGTTGTATGTACTTCTCTGTACAGTATGAGATAACCTGTCTCTAATCATATGAACCCCCTTGGACTCTGCTGTACATTCATGCACAAAATGTTTTAAATTTTGGTGTATGTTTTCAACAATGAATGTGTCCACTACCAGTAAAAGAAATTGTAACCCACTCTGAATGCCTGCACTGCATTTCTTGACACAGCCTTGCACAACTTGACAGTTAATAATATGCTGCCAGTGTGCCTTTCATGTAATTAAATGTGCACTGTGAATTAGTGTGCAACCAAATAGTATCCCTACAGGCAGGACCCCCTTTTGTGTAAAACATGAAACTTACGCACACCGACATACGGATGCAGTACTGGGCTGGAGTTGTTCTGGCCAGTCGGCGAGATTGCTGAAGTCGGCCTGACAAAGTTAACCTCGATATAAACATAAGATCCCGGCCCTGTATTGAGATTTTGAGCTGACGACTTGATGGTTGCCGCTCTTTGGTGCTGGGAGGTGGTTTGGGGAGAGCAGAACCACCTCTACAAACTCAATCCTGACACAGTGAGCAGGACCCCTGGTGAAGCGGCAACGCGACAGCAGCCTCGCCACAGTGCGCACTCAATCTCTGCACACAGCTCCATTATTGCATAAATCGCTCTTCATCCCCTCGCAAGGTGCAGAATTACACAAGCATAATAATCCTTTCACAATGACAAAGGGCTCTGGCGCCAAGAAGAAAGGACCAATGGACTCGTATACAAACACTCAAGCTACGGCGGCCATGGCGTTGACAACTGGGGAACCCCCTTCAACATCTGTAGACACTTTCTGGGACGATCGACTCCTCGCCACCATGCAAAGTGGGTTTCTCGCTGTTAATGTAAAACTGGATGACATTGTTTCCACCATTGGGTCACTTAAGGCGTGCCTGGATAAGGAAAGCGCCCGGGTGACGGAAGCCGAGACAAGGATAAACATCAATGAGGATGCAATCTGCCAACACGGCTGCAAAAACGCTCTGCTAAAGGGCGAAGTTGCCAAGATCCGAGGCAAATGCGATGACCTTGAATCCAGATCCAGGAGAAACAACATTCGATTAGTGGGAGTGGCAGAATCCTTTTGTAAAGGACCCATGAAGACTTATATCAAGGCTCTCCTGCAATCCATTTTAGGGGCTACCTCATTCTCAGAACATTTCCTCATGGAGAGAGCCCACCGCACTCTGGCCCTGGAGCCTAAACCCAGACCTCCTCCTCGCACCATCATTGCCAAACTACTCAATTATAGGGACAGGGATGTGGTCCTCAGACTGGCAAGAGAGATGGGACCCCTATGTCACAAAGGAGGCAGCATACATATTTACCCTGATTTTGCTGCAGGGATACAAGCACAAAGGAGATCCTATGAGCAGGTCAAGAGGCAGCTCCGACTACGACAGGTCCCATATGCTCTAATCTTCCCAGCGAAATTATGGATTCAACACAGCAGCAGAGCTCACTTCTTTGAGAATCCAGCAGCAGCAATTGATAACCTCGAAGCTTCAATCCCACTACCGCCACGTGATCGTGGAGCGGACCAGAACAGATCCCCTCGACCTGAAGCAGATAGAGGAGACCCGGCAGACTGAATGTGACCGATTGCAATATCCTTTGTATACATTGCGAGGTTTAATTTCTGGGTGGCACCGAATGAAATTGTAAGGCTTTGCCGGTTCGGAGCGTCCGGCTGAGGCAAGTGCGAACGACAGCATTTGCATCCCCGGAAGGTTCCACAAGTTCAAGGGGGGGATGTCATCATCGTGTTGGGGTTAATGGTGCGGGTGGGGGGGAGAAGTTCACACTGTTTGGCCCTTGACAGTGGACAGGGCCATGTTGGGAATGCTAAATGTTTGAACTTTGAGAGTCATGTCGCTGAGTACAGTATTGAATTGAATCTTTCATATAGATCTCATGATGGGCACCGTGATTACATATGGCACATAACACACACACGGGCTACGGGTTGACAATCAAGCTGCTCTCTTGGAATGTGAGGGGTCTCAATAACCCAGGCAAGGCTTTATAAATAAAGGCTTTAATGCATGATGGGGATCACTACGATATTATACGGAATATTCAAAGCAGTCTAGAGGGGTCCTTATACATCCTTTGCGAGGCTTACGATACTTGAGCAGTAAAATAGACCCTATGGGTCGATATGTGCTGGTGTGGCGGGAATTGGCTGGGCACTCACTGGTACTGGTCAATACATCCGGCCTGAATGTTGATGACCCGGAGTTCTACAGGGCTGTGTTGCATGTGCTAGTCCCGTTGGACAAGACTCTATAATCTGGGGTGGGAATGTCAATGCAATACTCGACACAACACTGAACAGGTCATCCACCATCCCTCGCACCCTCACTAAGGCCACCACCACCCTGCAACAGATACTACTACAGACTTCTCTAATAGACGCTTAGAGCATGCTACACCCGACGAGTAAGCGAGCAAGCAATATACATACTATTCGACAGTCCTTGATTGTGAATCTCGGGTTGACTACTGGCTTCTCTCTACCCCGCTCTCAAACGCGGTGTCGGCATGTGACATCCACCCGCGTATGCTCTCTGACCACTCCCCTCTTTCATTATGCCTTATACTTTGTAATGTCCCCCCGCGAGCCAAACGCTGGAGAATGCCCCCGGCTATTCTGATTGATCCCACTGTGTGCGATTCCCTACATGTTGAGATAGAGGAGGTTTTTTTTAAATAACGAGGGCTTGCTTGGTTCCTACACAACACTATGGGAAACATTTAAGGTGTGGCTCCGTGGTATCCTCATGTCCAAGACCACCGGCTTTTGAAGTCTGTGAGGGAAGAACTGGGTCAGACAGAGTCTCATCTTTTGAAACTCGAACAGAGCTACACTGCTACACACAACAAAGACACTCTTGCAGATATCCATGTATTACTGAGTGAATTCTGTAAACTGTATGACCATGAAATACAGTATATGGTTACCCCGGTTAGAGGCTGTGGATACGGGGAGGGCAACAAAGCGGGCAAATCCCTAGCAAATATGCTGAAAGCCGAAGGCCAGAGTCACCCTATAGCCAGTATTCAGTCGTCACAGGGGAAGTTGGGGAACCAAGTAGAAGAAATACATGCCACATTTGCACGCAATTACGCAGCATTATACTGGAATCATGACATGAGAACAGCCGAGGAAACGTCCAGATACCTACAGGGACTCAGCCTTCTCACTCTCCCACCCTAGACCTGCCGATTTTCCTTGAGGAAATAATGAATGCCATTAAGGCTCTGGGAAAGCCCCCGGTTTAGATGGTCTCGGTGTGGAACTATACAAGGTGTGTCACAGGAAATTGGCACCCGTCCTGCTGAACGCGTGGGAGGAGGCCATGGACCGAGGCACACTTCCAGACTCCATGCGCAAAGCTATAATAACGGTATTGCTGAAGCCCCGACGTCCCACCCACGAGATGTCTTCATAGAGACCTCTCTCTCTGATCAACACTGACGCAAAAATCTTTGCTAAAATCCTCTCGACCAGACTCCTTCCTAATATGCCTAGCCTGGTACACCCAGACTAGTCGGGTTTTATCCTAATGCGATCCACAGCCCTAAAGCTTTGTAGATTGTTCGGGGTAATGGCACAGATTTGCCCAAAAGCGAAAGCAGCAGTAGCTGCACTAGACGCCGAGAAGGCATTTGACTCCATCTCTTGGATATACCTGTTCTCAGTACTTAAATGCTTTGGCCTGTGGGAGTACTTTATAAGATGTGTTCGCTTACTTCACACTAACTCAGGTGCAAGAGTACCCACCAATCATACTCTATACACACTTTTTCCACCGGGCAGGGGTACCAGACAGGGCTGCCCTTTCTCCCCTATTTTGTTCACCCTCACAAATGAACCCATGGCAGAATTTGTTTGGCAGAAGCATGCGCACAGGGGGCTCAGGATGACCGGCCAGCGGCAGATAATATCCCTTTACGCGGATGACACTCTCCTCTATATCAGGGACCCTGAAACTAGCCTGTTACCCACCATGCAGGATATACACGACTTCCCATGCTACTCTGGGTATGAAATTAACAACACCAAATCTGAATTGTTTCCACTTACTCCACGCACCAAATGCCCCTCTGATATTAGTGGTTTTAAATGGTCTCCAATACGAATCCGTTACCTAGGCATACTAGTGTCTAGAGAGAAACACACGCTATACGCGGACAATCATGAAGCATTTCTACGGGTGCTAACTGTCAAATTACAGTTTTGGACTAAACTTCCCATCTCCCTATATGGGCAGATATCGCTCCTTAAAATGGTAATCCTTCCCAAGCTACTGTACTATTTTGGAAACATCCCTCTTTGGAGAGGAAGAGTTCTTTAAATGAAATTGCATTCCCTAGCCTCATCGTTCGTATGGGGGGAGGGGACAGCAAGAATGAAATGGGACAAGCTCGTGGAACCATATTCGAGGGTTCCATCACCATGTCGGACTTCAAGCATTACTACCTGGCGGCTCAGGCCCAATTTGCCAAACACTGGTATAACCCAGACAATACTGCTACTCATATCCCCGTCGAGAGATATGCAGCATCTGCAACTGACCTGAGATCGTTATTTTTAATCCCTGCCACAAAGATGCTTGCAAGTTCAACACCGTTAACACCACAGTCCGCGCATGGCCCAAAATATACGAAAGAATGGGGTAGAGACGCCCTATGACCCTGAAGCCCCGCTATGCCATTTCCCTGGTATCACCCCCACATACGACAGGACACTGCAGCGGATGTGGGATCCAGACAAGCAACTAAAGATGAAAGATGTTGTCGGAGGGTACATATGTGAGCTCTGTAGATTTTGTAAATACTGTTGGGGATGGTCAGCTTAAACTCTTCCAATATCATCGTATGAGGGCCACGTTCGCAGCAAGGTGGTTGTTGTTTCTTGCAGAACCCCCTACGCATGAATGTATACGTGTAATAACAGCTGAACCGGGGGTAAGGAAAGGGCTCTTCAATCTGTATACTTTGGTACAAGCACATTCTAAGTTCCCGAATACCGTAAAATCGAAATGGGAGGCATACTTGGGTGTAACACTGGGTGAGGAACAATGGCTCATATACTGCCAATTGACAAAATCTGTGTCTTTAAATGCCAGCCTGCACCTGATTCAATTTAGGGTTCTTAATCAACTTCACTATACCCCTGTCAGGATGGCCAAGTTTACCACTTCCTGTTCTGGAGAATGCCTGAAGTGTAGTGAATCTAATGCAAACGCCTTCATATGTACTGGGCATGCCCTCTAATGTCTGTGTTTTGGGGTCAGGTTGCAGAGATCCTCGAGAGAATAACATCAATCCCGGCAGTGTTGTGCCCCTTGAAATATTTGTTCAGTGACATTGGCAAGCTGGCCGAAAACCACCAGACGTTTTTTCAATGTGGCATGTGTTGTTGTGAAACGTTGTATATTGAAATGTTGGAAAGCCATGCATGCACCTCAAACTGTTGATTTGTTAACGAATGCAAAGAACAATAGGTTTTGACTGTACCAGTGACAAGCCGACCTAAGGACATTTGGGCACCTTTTAGGGGCTATCTGTGTGACATGCTATCCGACAGTGACTCATCACCGAACTCTATCCCATAATCCATTTGCTGTTATATCATGTGTATAATGTTGCATTTGTACTACAGTGAAGTTGATTTAACTGTACTGCTTGCTACCGATATGAGACTCAATGAAATAAATAAAAAATAAAAAAGTTTAACTTATAAAGGCCACATGTTGCAGAGGGTTTGTTCTCTCCAAGCTTCATTTATCAAGTGCTCTAGTACCAAGATGTGTGGAGAGTTGCTAAAGCCTGTTTGGAATTGGGTCAGGATCTTTTTTTCCTCCACCCATTCTTGAGGTCATTTAATGTGATGCCAGCAAACAACTTCCCAGGCACATCGAGAATTTATAGCAGGCGGTAATTGCCATGGCTTGATCACAGGCCTTTCTTATATACTGGCACTATCACTGCCTGCCTCCATGATGGTGGCATGATTCCCTCCCAACACACTTTCCTGAATAATCCCCTTCCATCCTCCTGCCTCCTGGCCCTCCCACTCCCTCTGATTGGCTATTCTCCCTATTGCTGCTCTGGTCACATACCTGAGTCCCCTGCGGGGGGCGAAGGCAGCTTCTCGGCCGTGTGGAGGCTCGGAGCAGGGATAGCCCCGCTTAGAGCCTTCTCAATGGCTGAGGGGCTGCCACGCCCCCTGCCGGGAACAATGACCGAGGAATCCCGGCTCAGGGATTCCCAGCTGGGTAATGCCCCGGCGGGGGCCAATCTGAATGATTGTTTCATTCGGATTGAGTCCTCACCGGATACTAATACCAGATATCTTTGCACCTGATACCTCACATGTGACATTTCTGCAAACTCCATGTAGGATTTTAATGTTGTTAAATTATCGTAATTTTGACACCAGCCGTGCGCTCTCACTTTCTTGGTGAAGCTTTGTTCAAGGCTATGTGCATCCATTGTCCAATGAGGCTCACAGCCAACATCTTCAAACAGCTTTCCAATAGAATCTAGGTATGTCCTACTTAATGCCAAACAAGTATTGCTTAGCATCAAGCCCAGCAATTTTAACAACAGGCATAAGGGATCATTCACTATTTTTAAGTACAATTAAGCGTTGTCTTTCCCGGACTCTACCAACCAGGGACTGAATACCTAGTTCCAGCCTTACGGCAGCCATAGGTATACAGCTTGCCATTCCAAGTATTCTTTTCCATTACTTCCCCTCTTAAACATCATCCATTGGAACAGATTCTCATCAAACGGATTTGCCTCCAGGCATACAATAAGGCAGCACAATAGCACTGCTCGTATATCATCATGAGTCCCTTTATACTATGCCCAGCAGTAATCTGAGCAATTTTTTGTGCCATGTTTACAATTACCATTGCCTTGAGCTTTTTTAAAGCTCTCAGATTTTCATGTGTTTTCTTGGTGCTGATAGGCACCCCCAAGTAACAGTAATTGTCAACCTGATCAATAATACCCATAGTACAATGTACAGGTCTAGGTCAGGTTTTCCTCCAGCTATAGCATATGTGTCTGGTCTTAGTAAAATTCACCTGTAGGTGGTTTTCACTAGCATAGCAGCCCAGTTGATTCAATGAGCATTGTAGGACGATGAACATGTGGTCCAGTATGACGATATCACACCACGTGTTCCATGCCAATTCTAGGAGGGACATTTTTAGCTTCTTTCAATCTCCCTGGCCAATCCGCTAGATAGAAGTTGAAAAGCGACGGTATGAGCACACACCCCTTCTTAAGGCCTCTATATGTTCGTATAACGGGTGTGCACTCTCCCCTGCTACTCAACTTCACAGTGACACTGGTCCCCTCGTGCAGTTGGACAATTGCATTCAAGAGTGCATCAGGGATTTCCCACTAAAACAATTTCCGCCACAGTGCATGTCTGTCCACGGAATCAAATGCAGCGATAAAGTTTATAAAGGCCACATGTTGCGGATGGTTTGTTCTCTCCAGGCTTCATTTATCAAGTGCTTTAGTACTAAGATGTGTGGAGAGTTGCTAAAGCTTGTTTGGAATTGGGTCAGGATCTTTTTTTCCTCCACCCATTCTTGAGGTCATTTAATATGACACCAGCAAACAACTTCCCAGGCACATCGAGAATTTATAGCAGGCGGTAATTGCCATGGCTTGATCACAGGCCTTTCTTATATACTGGCACTATCACTGCCTGCCTCCATGATGGCGGCATGATTCCCTCCGAACACACTTTCCTGAATAATCCCCTTCCATCCTCCCGCCTCCCGGCCCTCCCACTCCCTCTGATTGGCTATTCTCCCTATTGCTGCTCTGGTCTAGTGACCCCGACACAGCCACCTGCCTCCTTTCCATCGGAGTTAGCAGGTAGGTACAGCAGTAAGCGCGACTCCATTAGTGCCCATATTTAGTTTTTTAAATGCTTCCAGGTCCCGTGAGCCTTTGTCTGCCAGGAACCTCTTCCTGTTACCCCTTCCCTCCTCCCAGCCCTCCCACCCCCTCTGATTGGCAATTCTCCCTGTTGCTGCTCGGATCTATTGACCCTGACACAGCCACCTGCTTCCTTTCCATCGGAGCTAGCAGGTAGGTGCAGCAGTATGCACGACTCCATTAGTGACCATATTTTATTTTTAAACGCTTCCAGGCCCTGTGAGCCTTCGTCTGCCCAGGCACCTCTTCTTGTTTCCTGTTCCCTCCTCCCGCCTCCCGGCCCTCCCACCCCCTCTGATTGGCTATCCTCCCTGTTGCTGCTCGGGTCTAGTGACCCCGACACAGCCACCTGTCTCTTTTCCATCAGAGCTTGCAGGTAGGTGCAGCAGTGTGCGTGACTCCATTAGTGCCCATATTTCGTTTTTAAACGCTTCCAGGCCCTGTGAGCATTTGTCTGCCCAGGCAGCTCTTCCTGTTTCCCCTTCCTTCCCCCCGCCTCCCAGCCCTCCCTACTTCCATCATTGGCACCCCTCAAAGCCATGTCTGACTTCTCCAGGGCAGCCCCCTGCTTGTGCAGCCCCTGCGGCTAAGGACCCGAGGCAAAGGACAGGTCCTAGAGAGGCAGCTTCAGAAAGTGTGAGCAGACGCCCGCAGGAGATGCCTTGAGAAGCCAATGTCGTGCCGTCAACCAGCACCAACCTCTAAAATAAGTTTGGCACAGGTGGGGAGTAGAGCAATTACTCTATTCCAGAAAGCCCTGCCACTCTACACTAACCTACCTCTGAAAGCTTGCATGTGCCACACTTAGACAGACCTACAGTCATTAGCATGCACCACTCCTGGATGTAGTTGAGAACACTAGTCTACTTCTAAGTCGCACTTAGATAGAATTGCAAAGTTCGCCCTGCGTCACACTGAGACAGATTCATCAATGATAGCAACTCTGCCTCTTAACCTAGATAGTGTGCCTAAAGATTACTGTGTTGCACTCTGCGACTTTATATTGGGCCACATCTTGTTAGTGCGCTTGAAGACTGTTGCGTTGAACTCTGCCACTTTATACTGTGCCACATCTAGATAGTGAGCCCAAAGATTACTGTGTTGCACTCTGCCACTTTATACTGTGCCACATCTAGATAGTGCACCTAAAGATTACTGTGTTGCACTCTGCCACTTTATACTGTGCCACATCTTGTTAGTGCGCTTTAAGATTGTTGCTTTGAAATATGCCACTTTAAACTGTGCCACATCTAGATAGTGCACCTAAAGATTACTGTGTTGCACTCTGCCACTTTATACTGTGCCACATTATGTTACTGTGCTTGAAGACAACTCAGTTGTACTCTGCCACTTTATACTGTGCCACATCTAGATAGTGCACCTAAAGATTACTGTGTTGCACTCTGCCACTTTATACTGTGCCACATCTTGTTAGTGCGCTTTAAGATTGTTGCTTTGAAATATGCCACTTTATACTGTGCCACATCTAGATAGTGCACCTAAAGATTACTGTGTTGCACTCTGCCACTTTATACTGTGCCACATCTTGTTAGTGCGCTTTAAGACTGTTGCTTTGAAATATGCCACTTTATACTGTGCCACATCTAGATAGTGCACCTAAAGATTACTGTGTTGCACTCTGCCACTTTATACTGTGCCACATCTTGCTACTGCACCTAAAGATTACTATGTTGCACTCTGTTACTTTGTACTGTCCACATCCTGTTAGTGCGCTTGAAGATTGTTGCGGTGAACTCTGCCACGTTATACTGTGCCCCATCTAGATTGTGCGCCTAAAGATTACTGTGTTGCACTCTGCCACTTTACACTGTCCCACATCTTGTTAGTCCGCTTGAAGATTGTTGCGTTGAACTCTGTCACTTTATACTGTGCCCCATCTAGATAGTGAGCCTAAAGATTACTGTGTTGTACTCTGCCACTCCTTGATAGTGCACTAGAAGATTATTGTGTTGTACTCTGCCACTTTATACTGTGTCACATCTGGATAGTGCGCCCAAGGATTACTGTGCTGCACTCTTCCACTCTATACTGTGCCACATCTGGATAGTGCACTTAAAAATTACTGTGTTTTCCTCTCCCTCCTAATACTGTGTAGCTTCTAAATAGTACACTGAAAGCCTACTGAATAGTATTCTACCCCCTAAGACTGTGTCACATAGATATAGCACGCCCAAACATTACTGGAAAGTTTAAATGACTAGTACTCTACTGTGACTGTGTCACATATAGATATTGTGCCTAAGAGATATCGTGTTGGATTCCAACCTCTTAGCCTATCTTGAATCTAGATAGCGCACTGAATGTTTACTGTGTTGAATTCTACCTAGTAAGACTGTGTCACTTCCAGATGGTGACCCCGTCCCGCAAATATCCACCTCCTACACCTGTCCTGATTCCTAGAACCCCACACTTCTTATCTCCGGTCTTCACTCAATCCCCACGGCTCACCACCCACACACTAGCCCCAACCTTCTCGAGCTCCCCCACCATTCCTCCCCTGAGCACACCCTCAGAAATCCCCCTTCCACCTCACTTCAGCATAACGCCACCCACCCAATCTCCTACCACCATCCTACATCCAACTCTAAAACCAGAGCCACACGCCAGTACGCCAGCCACCTCCCTCCTCAGAAGCCCACTCCCACCTCCCCTTCCAGCCCAAACCCATCACTCTCAACCCTCCCTCAGACCCCTTCTGAGAACTTCCCAACACCCCATGACACATCACCCCGCCCCCTTTCAAACTCGAAAACCGGGGCTGCTCTCTGGCGCGCCGACCGCCCCCCTTCCCCAAATCCCACTCACCCCCTCCCTTTGACCACTATTGAGAACTCCCTATTACCCCTCGCCATGTTACCCTGCCCCCTATTGAACTCCCAAGCCAGGGGAGCCTGCTGGTGCTCCAAACACCTCAAACCCTCACCCTCTTCAACCCCTTCCTCCCACCCAACAGCAATCTGCCCTCCCCTCCTTTCCCCCATACCTCAAAGTCCCTAGCCCCTACCCCATCACAGAAATGTGCAAACCACTGACCATGCCTCCCCCCACCCTTCCCCGTCCCTCGTCTCCCTCTCCTCGACTCCTGCCAACAACCGCACCCCACCATATCCCTTCCCCTCTCTAAACACAGAACGTCTCGCCCTCGCAAGAATAGTAGCTGCATCTCCATCTCCCGTCGACCCCTCCAACCCACTCTCACACCCCTACTGCTCAGAAACCGTTGAAGAGAGGAAGAAAACTCTGGTCTGCCTCCATGTCTGTCTACTCCTCACCAGCACTACCCAGCCTCCCAATTTCTCCATCCCCATCCCTGCTACTCTCCCCCCTACACTCACCCTACTTCCACCCCTTTTCTCTTGACTTCTCACCCTGCACCCAGATCCTCCCTTTCCATCAAGACTCACCCGAGACCCCCCCCAAATTCACCCTCACCCAATAACCCTCCATCCACTCACCCGCACCTACTATTCCCTACCAACACCCTTCATATATCCTCCTCTGCCTGCCTACTCTTCCCAGCCCGCGCGAACTTACCCCACTGTTCGTCACCCAGAGCCCACCAACCTCTGTGACTCTGCAGCCAGCATCCAACTAAATCACCCCTCCCTGACTCTCCCAGGAGACTTCAATAGCTGGCTGGACATCCCCACCAACTTCATGACCCACTCAATGGTCGACAGTCTTGATGCCCTCAACCTCTCCCTTTTCATGAATGGCCCAACCCAGTCAAAAGGGCACACCCTAGATGCTACTTCAGCTCCCATGACCTGATACATCTAGCTGCCCCTTACTGCTCATCTGGTCAGACCATTTTGTTGTCCCTTTCTCCATCCTCTCCCCTACCGCTGCCCCCACCCCCAAACCCGCTTCCACCCTTCACCGAATGCTGGAACAAACTAAAGATCTTCCCTGACCTAGCCGAAGCCCTACTTCTCAGACCCCCATAACACCCCTTGACAGATCTTTAACCATCGACTCCTTCGACTCATGGATCAATGACTCTGCTCACCCCCTCGCGCCCCTCTTCCTCACACCTCAGACCATTTCCCAAATGGTTTACCCCTGTGTAAAGACTGGATGGGGGTCTGTACTCTGCTCTCTATATGGTAGAGGAGAGGCACAGAGGAACCCAGCCAAGATTCTCTAGAAGGTATCAATGTACGAGTAATCAAGGCCTAGCTTCTCAGGAGGTGATGCAGGCTGGTTCTTAAGTACAGTGTAGTCCCCAAGCCCCCACAAAGGAATGTCCACACACTGTATTACTGAAAACACTTATCACAATAACTCACTTTGTACTCAGAAATCAACAATGGTAAATATATGCAATTCTGAAGTGGTACCACCAATATTATCAGATCTCATTAAAGTGCATCAACTATACTGTCAGAATGTCACACAGATCAATACCAGGGAAACCAGCAATAGAGATAGGAAGGAAAGCAAGCTGGTTGAACAAATAGGCAGATTTCTGGCCCCTACCACTAGACACAGTTCTGTGTGGAGATCCCCCCCACCTGGGCAACCTGTAAAATAAATATATAGCACAAGCCCAGTCCATATATTGTTCAATAGTCTTATTCTCTCCTATAATGTTTTTACACCACCAATGTACCTGGTGGAACAGAGTTCTTCGAAGAAGTGTCGACGGATCCTTCTTGAGTGACCCCCTTTCAAGCAGGAGTCACGGATGGTGGAGAGGCATCGAAGAAGGTGAACTTGGTGTTGACGCCATTGATGAGAAGTTCGAGGGTGCCGAGAGCACGGCGTCGATCCAGGCGGTGCTCGTCGGCGATGTCTTGCGAGGATGAGGTGTGCGGGGCACCTCGGCGATTGATGGTTCAGGACCGCAAAGAGTTTCTGAAGAACTGTGACCCAGCAAAGGCGTCGAGTCATTGAAGTCTTTGTGGCCTTCACGACTTTGATGGGCCTCCAGCGGTTACACAAACCTGCGAACCCTGGTCGACGGCAATGGACTTCGACAGCGGCGAAGTCTGTGTGCTTCACTTTGTTCTCCTCGGCGGTCACCGTCTCCGGTCGGCAGCCTTTCCAGAGTCTGACTTCCAGGGAGCTTTGGCAAAGGTTAGCTGTGCTCGATGGTCCCTCGGAGCATGGAAAGAGGGCGCCTTACCAGGTCCTGTCTCGGATCAGTCTTCGACGAATTCGGAAGCTTTCAGATCAGGTCGAAGCAAATGCAACAGCAAGTCTTCTTCCAGCTGGGCGTCGAGGATCAGCAGTTCCAGTTACTCTTCAAGTATAGACACAGCTTCTGAACAATTTCCAGTGGTGAGAGGTCCCAGATATACTATTCTGTCTCTTATCCACACTGCTAGGACACACTCAGCAGCCAATCGTACAGAAGGCATTCATGCAGTCAGTGAGCCAATCAGGCACACAGTGCATTCAGGCCATCCTCCTCCCTCTCAGACACTCACAACAAGGAATGTGGATTGGGACAAGTACCCAGCCTTTCAACACTACACACTGCATTCAGGCCAGTTTCGGGCAGGGCTGTCTCAGTCTTTGTCTCTCATACCAGAAACCAGACAGCCACAACAAGAAGTGCATATTGGTCACACACTCCATTCACCCAGGTCCCATCCACAGGGTGTACCGACAACATACAGTCACTGGGAAGGCTCCAGCCAGTCTGGACTGGACTTCACAACAACACCATATATGGAACTTCCACCCAGCAGCCAGTCAGGGGGAAGGGACAGAGTCAGGGCTTCCCAGGACTTTGGGAAAACAAGGTAACAGGCAATAGAAAGCAAGAGGCCACAGGGGCCATCTTGTTTTCCATCAGGAAGCAACTGATTCCAATGGCAGGGCCTGGGTATCCCTAAAATGGAGGATACTCAGAGCACCTGTCAAATTCAACATGGAGCTGCCACCAGCCCATACCCTGCTCTGTGGGCCACCCACAGGTGCCCAAAAACATACACTACGGTCACAGGTTTGTACCCCCACCCATGGGTGCCATAAGGGTATCCCATGGGTCTGTACACCAAACCAAAAACAGGAAGAGCTGCACTGCCAGGAGTCCTACATGGACTCCTGGGCAGAAAATAATACAGAACACAATGAAAAAGGACTACAGGACAAGGACAGGGAGGCCCTGTCCCTCCAATGCATTTCCAGCATCACACTCTGAACTGAGGAATGCCAAAAAAACTAAACAACTACATGGAACGCAAATGGTGAACAGCATCAGCAGATCAATTTTCAACTTGTACCATCGCAACTAGAAATCAGAAATCTGGAAAGCCAAAAAACCCCACAACAACAATCAAATTCTCAACTGTAAAAACCCCAGCAAAGAACTCCACAAAATCATATCCGAATTCATCAAACCCATTTGCACTTCCGCCCAATCTACCCCATCACAATCACTCTGCGACTCTCTCTCCCTCCACTTCTACACCACTGCTCTTGACAAAACGACTTCCCTTGACAACAAACTATCCCTGCTCTCCCCACCACAAATACCGAACAACCCAACAATTACCCCGGCCCCAACCCCCTCCTTACCCACCTCTGACACCTTCAAACCAATCTCCAGCAAGGAATTTCTGGACCTCTGTCTGCTCGCAAACCTTCTGGTTCACCCCTACACCCCTGCCCCGCCTCAGTCCTCAAAGAAATATTCTCATCCACCTGCGCAGGAGAGCATGCAAATACCATCCTAAATTCCTCCCTCAGCTCTGGAATCTTTCCCGACGCCTTCAAAATTGTCCATGTCAAGCCTCTTCTTAAAAAACCATCCCTTGACCCCAAAAGTTACAGTCCCATCTTGAACACTAGATTCCAGCAAAACATATCGACCGAACAGCGTACTCCCAACTAAACGCCTTTGTTGAATCCAACAACTTCCTTGACCCCACCCAACCTGACATCAGACCTCGACATGGAACCAAAACCACTCTAGCCACAATCTGGGATGACCTTCAGATCACTGCAGACTCTGCAGGATGTGCTGCACTAATTCTCCTTGACTTGTCTGCAGCATTCGACATGATTAATCACTCAATCCTCCGTGACCGCCTCCACTTCCTAGGAATTCGTGGAACCACTCTCAAATGGATCACCTCCTTCCGCAACAATAGGAAACAAATAACCCCCCTCTCCTCTTTTGTCTCGACTGCTCACCCAGTTAATACTGGAGTACCGCAAGGCGCATGTCTATCAGCTTTCCTATTCAATCTCTATATGTCCACCTTCCCTGGAATCATCCACCCGCACAACATCCTGTGCTACAACTACGCTGACGATACCCAAATCATCCTTAAACTCCACAAGTCTGACACCATCTCTCAGCCCGACCTCGCAGCCTGCCTTCTAGATATCGACCGCTGGATGACTTTAAACCACCACCTCTTAAACCCCACTAAAACCAAAATCATGGTGTGCAGCAACACTGAGCTTCTACCTGGTCCACTCCCTTGGCCCCCCCACCATGGGCCTTCCGCCCACCCCCTCTGTCACAGTAAAAAACCTTGGATGCACTATGGACTCTGGCCTAACCCTCTCCCGTCAGATCCACAACATCTCTAAATCTTGTCACTACCACCCCAAAATTCTCAGGTGCATTTTCCCCATACCTTTACTTCCCGAACAGACTTGCAGCTGTTATGTCTATTGTAATGTCGAGACTGGACTATGCCAACTCCCGTTACCTAGGAGTACCAGAATATGACCTTAACAAACTCCAAAGAGCGCAAATCGCTGCAGCTAAAATGCTCCTAGCCCTGGGTCCTAGAGACAACTCCTCTCCAGCCCTCAGAACCCTCCACTGGCTCCCAGTCGGATGAAGGGCCACCTTCATGACCATGTGCATCACCCATCATGCAGTGCACAAGACCGGTCCTCTATAACTACTAGACAAGTTAAAATCTTACCGCCCACCCCCGCACCTTAAGATCAAGCTCTACCCTCCTTTTATTGATCCCAACCACTAACTCTGTCTGGATCAGAGGATCCTCCTTCTCAGCATTGGCCCCAACTCTGTGGAACTCGCTTCCACCAAACATCCAACACACCCAAGACTATATGACATTCTGCAAATTACTAAAAACATGGCTCTTTCACCAACACCAACCTTAAAGCTATGGCCGTACTCCCAACATCCCAATTACTAAATTCACAATGGGACTCTCCACCATATCTCCAAGAATACAGCCTCTAATCTGTAAATAGACAACCGCTTACGAACACTGAACAACAACTTCTGATCCTATCCCCAGGATTCGATTGATGGAACGGATGCTGGGAATAGATCAAATTATGGAGGGAATGGACTGACAAAATGAATTGATGGAATAGATGGTATGGATGGACAGAAGCAATAGAAGTATGGAACAGATGGACGCAGATGAGATAAATGCCAAGGAGGGAATTAATGACAAGGATGAATAGGGAATTAATGGAAGGTATGTCTATGGAATGGATAGAATGGATGAAATGGTGATAATAGATGAAACTAATAGAATAGATGGACAGAATCGATGGATGGATGGATAGAAAGGATAATAGAATGGACGAATAGAACGATGGATGGATGTAATAGAATGGATAGCTGGAATGGATGGGGAAGGGTTGGGTGGATGGGTTGGGTGGATGGGTTGGGTGGAAGGGATGAGTGGAAAGAATGGGTGGAAGGGATGGTTGGATAGGCATGGGTGGATGGGACGGGTGGATGGGACGGGTGGATGGGACGGGTGGATGGGACGGGTGGATGGGACGGGTGGAAGGGGCGGATGGAAGGGGCGGATGGAAAGGGCGGGTGGAATGGGCAGATGTAATGGGCAGATGGAAGGGAATAGATAGAAGGGACTGACAGCAAGGGAATGGATGGACGGGAACGGATGGACGGGAACGGATGGACGGGAACGGATGGACGGGAACGGATGGACGGGAACGGATGGACGGGAACGGATGGACGGGAACGGATGGACGGGAACGGATGGACGGGAACATATGGAAGGTAATGGATGGATGGATGGATGGAAGGGAACATATGGAAGGTAATGGATGGATGGATGGATGGATGAATGGAAGGGGATGAATGGATGGAAGGGGATGAATGGATGGAAGGGGATGAATGGATGGAAGGGAATAAATGGATGGAAGGGGATGAATGGATGGAAGGGGATGAATGGATGGAAGGGAATAAATGGATGGACGGAAGGGAATGGATGGAAGGGAATGGATGGATGGATAGGAATGACGGATGAACGGAAAGGAATGGATGGATGGATAGGAATGACGGATGAACGGAAAGGAATAGATGGATGGAAGGGAATGGACGGATTAATGAAAGGGAATGGACAAGTGAATGGAAGGGAATGGATGGATGAAATTAATGAATGGTTGGAAGGGAATGGATGGATGGAATGGATTGATGGATGGATGGATGGACGGATGGAAGGGAATGGACGGATGGAATGGATGGATGGATGGAATGGACGGATGGAATGGATGGATGGATGGAATGGATGGATGGAATGGATGGATGGATGGAATGGATGGATGGAATGGATGGATGGAATGGATGGATGGATGGATGGAATGGACGGATGGATGGTGGGGTATGGATGGATGGATGGTGGAGAATGGATGGATGGTGGCGAACTGATGGATGGTGGGAACGATGGATGGTTGGGAATTGATGGATGCTGGGGAACAGATGGATGGTGGGGAAAGGATGGATGGAGAAGAACGGATGGATGGAGAAGAACGGATGGATAGATGGGGAATGGATGGGGACGGATGGATGGATGGATGGGGACGGATGGATGGATGGGGACGGATGGATGGAGGGGAACGGATAGATGAAGAGGAATGGATGGATAGAGGGGAATGGATGGGTGGAGGGAATGGATGGATGGATGGGAATGGATGGACTGATGGATGGGAATAGATGGATGGATGGATGGATGGATGGATGTGAATGGTCAGATGGAATGAATGGATGAGAATTGGATGGATGGATGGATGGATGGATGGATGGATGGTTGCATGGGAATCAGTGGATGAAAGGAATAAATGGATGATTGAAAGGGAATGGATGGATGGAAGGGAATGGATGGATGGTGCGGAATGGATGGATGGTGGAGAATGGATGGATGGTGGAGAATGGATGGATGGTTGGGAACGGATGGATGCTGGAGAACGGATGGATGGTGGGGAACGGATGGGTGGTGGGGAACGGATGGATGCAGAGGAATGGATGGATGCAGAGGAATGGATGGATGGAGGGGAATGGATGGGTGGAAGGGGAATGGATGGATGGGAATAAATGGATAGATGGATGAGAAGCAATGGATGATGGGAATAGATGGATGGGTGGATGGAAAGCAATGGGTGGAATAGATGGCCAGATGGAAGAGATGAATGGATGGATGGAAGAGAAGAATGGATGTGATGATGGATAGATGGATAGACGGGATGGATAGGATGGACGAAATGGACTGAATATATAAAATGGAAGAATGGGACAATATGGATGGAGGGAATGGATAAGATTGATGGATTGACAGAATAGATGAACAGAATGGGTAAAATGGAAGAATCGATGAAATGGATGGAGGGAATGGATAACATTGATGGATTGACGGAATAGATGGACAAAATTGATGGAATCAATGGAAAGGATGGGATGGATGAATGCATGTGGAATAATTATGGAATAGACAGAATTAAATGAATGATGGAATGTATGGAAATGATGAACGGAATGGAAGAGATAGAACTGATCAGAGGTGATAGAAGGCATAGATGGATGTATCAAACAGACGGAATTAGTGGATGAAGAAATCGAACAAACAGATGGATGCATTGAATGAATTGATAAACTGAATGAATAAATGAAGAAAGGGAAGAAATTGACTAATGCATCCATGGCATGGATAGCTGCCGGAATAAACTACTGAAGACATAAAGAAATGGATAGATGCTGCGATGGAATGGATGGATGGATCATGTGGACGGAACGGATGGAATGAATGAAATCTCCCCAACCCTATCTCCGTGTGCCCCCAAGCATATGTCTCTGTGTACCCTACTCCCCTTGCAGTTGTTGTACATCCCTATGTCCCACCCTATTGCTGTAATCCCACCCCACTCTGTGTGTCCTTATGTCACTCTGCTCCATGCCTCTGATCCATGTGATGTCGCTATGTATTCCAATGTTTCACCCTAACCTCTAATCACCATATGTGCCCATGTGTCACTGTTGTACCCCTCTTTCTTATCCCCCATGCTGTTATATATCCATATGCCCCCTCCTATCACCATATGACCAACCCAATATCACTGTGTATCCTGATGTGTTCCCTTCCATCCCGTTCTCGTGCCTGGTATTGGGCACTTTTAAATGAACGAGCACACTTATAACATCACTATGCCTACTTTCTTCCATACACCATCACTCAACTAGTAAACAGCTATACCCCTGATTAATTCGGCCTAGCTTTTCACATTCGAACACTACCCCACAACCACCTCATCACCTTATAAAATGCAGTTTTCCCATGACATTCTGGCCTAGCTGCTCACATAAGCGTCCTTCAGGCCTAACGCAGCCAAACCCAGTCCGGATGTCCACCCACCAGACTGCAAACACATACAACTAATATCCTCTACACCACACCTAACGCTAGGATGCAGCTAACATCCGACAAATACACTGGCTGCACACATAACTGGTGCACCCACGCACCCTATGACACCATCTATCTCTACTGACCTGAACTGCGGTTCCCGAGGGCGTTCAACCCACCAGCGCTTTGAGGTCATACCAATGATATATAGAGCGCTATATAAATGCCAATTAACAAGTAACATAACAGTTTAAGATGTCTGATCAAAGATCCTTGTCTTGCTTTAACACAAAATTTTTTCAGATTCCATGGTCTCCATGTCAAAACAGAAGGGCAATTCCCTAGGTTTTAGTCTTTTGGTGTCGGATACAGTCACAGAGCTCTGCTGTATACCTTTAATATGGGCAATCCAGCCCTGCCCACTAATAGGCTTGATTACCTGTTGAGCGTTTCTCCCTCTATGGTTATTTAGGTACCTCCAGATTTTCCCTGAGTCCCTACTGGCCAATACAGGGGCCATAGTTTGCCAATTCATGTTTTTCTCAGATTGTTGCCAACCTTTTACCCAATTAGTGTAGGCATTTCTGCTCTTTTTTACTGCCTTCACCATATCAACCTTGTCCAAGCCCATTGAGCTCATGTAACATATCTCCCTCCTCATTTCACACTTTGCATGCGGAATAGCACTATCATACTTTTTTTTGTGGATTTTTCCCTCCTTTAATTGATACCGCCCAGTCTCTAAAACAATGCTGGACCACAGCCATTTAAACCATGCTATTTGCTCATCTAGAGACATACAATTCACTGATTCTACAATATGTTCTACTTCTTTCTTTAATGCCCTGCTGAACTTGACCAAGTTTGCAGCTGACCAAGAGACCCTTCTTCCAGCACTATTTACTTGCAAATCTACCAATAATATTGGAATAACTCCACAGTCTATCACCCGTAATTTTAACATAAATACTGATTGGTCACTCTATTTGCACATACCTCCATCTTTATGACATGTCGAGGCTGGAGCTATTGCAGAAGAAGTAATCTAAAGTTGCAACACAATTCCCATTTGATCATGTATCAGTCCCAGGGATATCACCTGCAGTTCTTGCATTCAGCATGCGCAAATCGCACTCCTACATAAAGTTGAAACATCTTTTCCCCTGTTCATTGCTGTGTAGTTTTTTCATTCGACAGACCTGCTCAACATAAATGGAACCCTCAATTAATTTATAATCTACGCAGCAGGCCTTCAAATCTCCGCAATTAATGACCAGGTCGAAATGTCCCAACCCCACCCAACTTATTACTGCTTCCAACACAGTTTACTGTATTACTTCCATGCATATACCACCTGGAGGGTCATAGATGTTAACATACAATATTCTGCTTTCCTCACAATTCCGATATGGCCACCTGAACTACTAAAACATTACGCTCATATTCAATGACAGATATCTGCCATTCTATTAATGTAATCTTTGTGCCTATCAATAGACCACCTGAAGGGCGGCCTAATGGGCCTTTTCTGGCCTTATTTTGAAAAGTTGTATAACCATCACGCTTGTAGTCAGCTGTCATGCAGCTCTCGTTCATAAAAAAAGATGCCAACATCAATGCGATAGGACATTCTCACAATGTCACCATCATCTCTCCACCCTAACAGGCAGGAAACTCAGAAGCCAATTTCAGTCCACGGGTTTCCTACCCTGTGGACTCGCACCAAGCCACAATACCCCCCCTATTTGTGGTCACTCTTGGATTTGGCATACGATCACCACAAGGATTAATTTGCTGAGTGGGCTGCAAGTCCCTACAACCACTGCCGGCAAATCACATTTTAAGAAAAGCCGCCATCTGAGTCCTGATCAGATGTACCATGTCACTGCAGAGATCAAAATTAACATTTTATAAGCATGAGCTAAAAGAAGCTCCTGCGTAGCAAGCATTAACTAGTGACAAGGAGCTACCAATAGGGAATGAGGAGCTAGTACATAGTGTTACGCAAATCTAACTTCCACATAAGATCCAAACATATCCTTTTGTCCATTATTTATGACTTCCTATGCTTTAAATGTTGCATACATGTGTTCTAATGTTTATTTATAGTTTGTCCCAAATTCACAGAGTTACATTGACATCTATGTGTTTTTTCGGCATCAGTTGCTCTGGGGAGCCAGAAGCTCCTTGCAGCTGTTGGTGTCAAGCTAGCCAGGCTCTTCTAGGCCACAAACAGGAGTTAAATAACCACCAGCTCCCTTCAATTTCACACCCTGCACTGTAAAACAAAATATGTTTGTCACTGGGCCATCCTTACAATCCAATGTCTCCACCCAATCCAAATCCCCTGATTGGAGAACTCATATTGAGGGGATAGCCCAGAATAGCTGTAGCAGATATGAGCAGTTTATTCACTCTTCTTCTCCATTCTAAAGAGCTTGATTATGGAGAAGCCTTTTGAATTCATCCTTCCAACAGAGCCATTCTTTTCTCCAGAGTATCTTGCTATTTGTCTGAGGCTGCTTTTTGGTATGAACTTGTCCCAGGTCCACCATCTGATCTCTGTCCATCCTCACACAGTGGCCTCCCCTGCTTCCTCCATTAGTAATCGAACCAATGCTCTTTGAGGGTCTTTCCTTTTTCTTTTACTAGGCTGTTCAATATTGACTTTTTGTCTGTCTGAGGTAGAACACCTTTCTGATATACCTTTGTCTACATCAGATTAATCCGATTCACAGTCACTTTCATTACTGCTGTCATTTTAAATTGGCTGCTCCCAGTGGATCCTGTGTGTTAGTCCCATCCATGTTGTTCCTCAATACCCAACTTGTAAGTGTAGATAAGAAGGAGGGAGCTTTGGGGAAAGATGGACCCCTGACTATATAGGTAGAGATCTATTGGCTCCTGCTGCCACTGCAGGGTATCTGTGGGACAATGCTCCCGAAGTCCCATTGGTTTAGAAGATGATGAGGATGCTGGAACCCTGTGCTTTAATAGGAGCTGGGTGTAGTGGTTTTCACTGTTTCAAGATGTATCCTTCAGGGTAGGTACAACAAAGAGTCTTGATGCAGTCTAGTATGCATGGTACAGGTTTTAATTGGCACAAGGTTGCTGTGCTTATAGAGCAACATGGTTGCCAGTAACATGAAAAAAGCCAATACGTGTTTCGACCACAGGTCTTTGTCAAGGCTGTGAGAGTGTATGGGGTGAGAGTGCCATTGGCTTTGTGAAGTTGTGGTGATAGGCTGTGCGTGAGTGGAATTTAAAACATGATTCGTTACAAGGTAAAGCATGAACACATTGCATTGGTACATCCATTTGTCATTAGTGTTGGATGGTGGTGTGGCGAGAGAGTGATGCGACATAAGCATACAATTGTGTTTAGACAATACATGTTGATATTTGCTGTCATCATAAACATGACAAGTGTATAGGCAATAAGGGAGGAAGAATAGCACCAAGGGGGAGAAAGAAGAGATGAGATGGGTTAGTTAGAGAAGGGAAGTCCAATAAATGTGGGGTATGTAAGTTCTCTTACCTAAGGAGTATCATTATAATGACTCATTCCTTGATTAAGGTGCTGGTTAGCATTTAGGGGGCAGAAAAGAAGAGCCATAGTGTAATGACTGGTGTGGGGTTTCTGTACTCCTGCATCTATATGGCAGAGTAGAAGCACAGAGGACCCCAGCCAAGATTCTCTATATGGTAAACGTGGATAAACTCTCAGGAGGTGATGCAGGCTGGTTCTTAAGTACAGTGTAGTCTCCAAACCCCCACAAAGGAATATCCACATACTATGTTAGTGATAACACAGCTCTTTATATAAATAAGGTTCAAGGTGTATACACACACAATAACACATTTTGTGCTCAGCAGTTCTATAATATCTCTGTGGTACCACAATTCACTCTTGACTCCTTTAAAATGTACGAACTGGTGACAGTTGTGATGACATACAAGTCTAATAGCAATGTGAACCAACACCAGACATAGGAGAGAAACAAGTAGTTAAAAAATTGGCAGAATACGGGTTGCTGCCACTCAACACCATTCTGTGTGAGGATCCCCCCACATGGGCAACCTGTAAATAAGATATAGTGAAAAGCCCAGTCCACATATTGTTTAGCAGAGTCTTGTTCCCTTCTAGAAATGTTCTACTACCCCAATGTAACTGGTTTAGCAGAGTTCTTCGATGAGTCAACTTATCCATCTTGAGTGAACTCCCTTTAAGGCAGGAGCCACGGATCATCGGGATTCCTTGCAGAAGAGGTGAACAGTGTTGTCGAGGCAGCAGCTTCGGTCCTTGCGGTGTTCATTGACGATCAGTCAAAAACATCCTGCAACGGTGAGGCCTGCGGTGCACCTCGATTACAGGAGTTCGTTGCCACAAAGGGAAGGCAATGAAGAACTGTGTGCCCAGCAAGGGGGTCAGGTTGTCAGCATCTGGCGTCAACTGACAGGACTCAACCACACTGGCTTCCGGATCTTTGTTGGCATCTTTGAGGTCTTCGGGTGGTGGGAAACCCACCTGCGGATTCTCCTCAGTCGTCGACGACCTTGACTTTCTCTGGCAGGTCAATAGCGGTCGACGGTGAAGAGCAAGGGAGTCCTTGATTCAAAGAGTCTTAAGCAATGTTGCGTTTTGGCTCCGGTCGACGTGGTTACATCGATACCTCTGAATCATGGTCGACGTTGATGGACTTCAATGTCCCGGTGCTTCACTTCAAATTCCTCTGTGGTCCCCCTCTCCGGTTTGCAGCCTTTTGAGGGTCTAACTTCCATGGGGCCTTGGTGCAGATTAGCTTGTGCACAATGGTCCCTCGTAGCTCGGGAAGAGGCCTCTTACCAGATCTTCTCTTGGATCAGTTCCTTGACAGTCACGCAGCTTTCAGATTAGCGATGGACAGCAGCAGCAATTCTTCTTCTTCCAGCAGGCCTCAAGGTTAAGCATCAAGTTTCAACTTCAGCTTCTGAACGATTTCCATTAGTGTGAGGTCCCCAAATATACTGTTGGTCTCTCATTCACACTGCTGGGTCACATTCAGGCAACCAATCATTCAAAAGGGCATTCTGGCAGGCAGGCAGCCAATCAGGCTCACAGTGCATTCAGGCCCTTCTTCTCCATCTAGACATTCACAACACGGAATGTGGATTCGGACAAGCACCCAGCCATTCAGCACTCTAGACTGCATTCATACCGGTTTCGGGCAGGGCTGTCTCAGTCATTGTGACACACACCAGAAACTAGACATCCATAACATGAAATGCGTATTCTTCACACACTCCATTCACCCAGGTCACACCACACGGGCGTACCGACAACATACAGTCATTGGGAAGGCTCCAGCCCATCTGGCCTGGAATTCCCCACTATATCATATATGGAACTTCCACCCAACACCCAGTCAGGGGAAGGGGCAGAGTTGGAGCTTCCCGGGACTTCCGGAAAACAAAGTAACAGGCGATAGAAACCAAGAGGCCATGGGGGCCATCTTGTCCCTATCAGGAATCCCCTGATTCGGATGGCAGGGTCTGAGTATCCCAAAATGGAGGATATTCAGCACACCTGTCAAATTCAGCATGGAGCTGCCACCAGCTCATACCCTGCTCTGTGGGCCACACACAGGTGACCAAAAACATACACTAGGATTACAGGGTTGTACTCCCACCCATGAGTGCTGTAAGGGAATTTCAAGAGTCTGTTCACCAAACCAAAAAGAGGAAGAGCCGCACCGCCAGGAGTCCCATATGAATACCTGCATGGAAAACAACACAGAACACATGATAAATGGAATAAAGGACAAGGATACGGAGGCCCTGTCCCTCTGATGCATTTCCAGCATCACAGTGGCCCCCGCACAGACTGAGGTCAGGGTGGTCTAATCTCCCACAAGATTGACACCCTCATCCAGATGGTCAACATATGAGATGAGAGATCACAGTGCTGTGAGGGCTGCCGGGCATTCCACCTGGAGGGTTGGAAGGCTTTGTGACGCCAGAGCGGAGTCGCATGGTGCGCAGCAGGTTAGTCTCCCGTGTGCTCATGGCGGGTGGACAGAATAAGTGGGAGAGATCCCCTTGTAATGAGGCGTGTCCTTGGCCCGGGGGAGGGGGTGGATGCGGTTTGAAAAGATAGAAAGTTCTGCAATGGGGAGACCTGGGTGTGGTTGCAAGGTGAGGTAAACCAGCAAAACAGTGTCTGTGTTGGCCCGGAAGTGGTCCGGGAGTGAGGGATCCAATGGTGCTCCGTATGTGAGCACTTACCTGATGGGGTGGAAGGGGCCTCTGCAAACAAGCTTGGCAGTGACAAGGATCTGTAGATCTCATCTGCGGCGCCACCGGCAGTAATAAAATGTCAGCACCTAGCTGATTGGATACTCAGCACCGACAAGGCGCTTTAGTGATTGGCTGCTTTTTGCTAGGCAATGAACGCCAGAACAGACAAGGTCGTTGCCTGTGGTCAGTCAGGACCTGGACTAATAAGTGGAGCGGTGTGCGGTGTGTGGTGTACATATGTTTGATGGGTGGCCAGGGACAATATGTACTGGTGCTTGGGGGAAAAAAATTAACCATGCTTGACTGGTAGGTTTGGGGAGGGATATACCCAAGGTTGCATAGTGGCTACAGTTTGTCACATGTTGAGGCCTAAGCTGACACTCCTGTATCTGCAGATTAGTGCGGCTTCTCATTGCCGTAGTCTAAATTCTCTGTCTCCACCTCTGGGGTCTTGTTTGATGACTTTCAAGCCCATGAATCGGATGTCCTCTTTATTGTCCATTTGGTGTTTCTGCTGCCAGTGGGGTGCTAGAGGATATCTAGCATCCTGTGAATTTATTAGGCCCAGGTGTTGTTTGATCCTTGTTCTCAGTTCTCTAATTGTGCTGCCAAGGCTGATGGCACGGAGTGTAGTGATCAGGGTGAAGCAACTGGGGAGAAGGCCAGGGGTGGCAACACAGGTGCTTTTCTAATGACCATATAAGTTAGTGACCCTTCCAGATATAATTATGCTGGGAGGGTGGGGGATCTGTGGATCTTGTATGCAGCATTGCCGGCAGTAATACAATGTCAGCACGTGGCCAAAGGGTTGATCGGTACTAGCAAGTTGCTGTAGTGATTGACTGATTGTTGCTGGGCAACGGACGCCTGATCAGACCTGGTAGTTGCCTGTTCGCAGTCGGGACATGTGCTGATAGGATGGGGGAGTTTACAGTGTACTCGCACCAGTATGCCACTGCTGGTAGCAGTGATGTGATCAAGTGGGAGTAATTGGGTAGAATGCCATACATGGCAAAAACTGGTGCATTCTCAAGGTGGCCAAGTACAGTGATGAATATCCTTCATGTAATTGCAGGGGATAAGCCATGGGATCAGGCCTAAAACAGTGTGCCTTGGATCACAGTTGCATTCTAATGGTAGCCCCGTGTGTTTGTTTACCTTTAGGCAAGATGGTTTGATGGGTGACCAGGGCAAATGTGTACTGGTGCTTGGGGGAGGGATATACACAAGGTTGCATAGTGGTGACTGCTTGTCACATTTTAGAGGAAGACGTTTTAGAGGAAGACATTAAGTTCATGATCCGTGTTAAGGCCTAAGCTGACACTCCTGTATCTGCAGATTAGTGTGCTTGTTGCCGTAGTCTCAATTCTCTGTCTCTGCCTCTGGGATCTTGTTTGATGACTTCCAAGCCCATGAATCGGATGTCCTCTTTATTATCCATATGGTGTTTCTGCTACCAGTGGAGTGCCAGAGGATATCTAGCCGTCTGTGGATTTATTAGACCCAGGTGTTCTTTGATCCTTGTTCTCAGTTCTCTGTGTTGCCAATACATTTGAGATTGCAAGTGCAAATGATAACATAGATGACAGTTTCGATTTACAGTTAATGAACTGTGTGTTTTTGTGATTGTGTGTGCCAAATAAATGTATTGCTTTGGAAATTCTAGCATGTGGGCACATGGAGCAAGATCCACATTTGTGGAATCCGGCTGCTTGTGTCAAAGATAGACAGTTTAGTCTATTTTTCTCAACTGGTGCCATGTAGGAAGGACTTAACATGGTGCGTAGGGTTGATGCTTTGGTGTATGCTAGGCTGCGTTTAATAGGTATCCATTGTTGTATATCTGTCAATGGTCGGCGAGCCTGGGGACTGTGGAGGAGATGGAAGTTCCTCCATTAATGGGCCAGCACGTTTGCTTCATTCACTTCTTGGAGCAGTATAGTCTTTCCTGGCTCCTCCCCTCCCCCTACATATTCCTACTTTCCATCTTCCCCGTTGCGCATCGCAACCACTTGTTCTTCGTGCTTTGGTGAAAGATGCTAGTTTTCCTTTCTGCTCTCTCTCTCTCCTGGTTTCAGTTCCTCTGCTGTCTTTTGCCTTCTTTTCCCAACTCCTCTCCATTTAAGGCCAGTTCTCCCGCTCGCTGACTCCTGCGGACTCGCTTGCTGGCTTCCACAGACACTGCCTCCTGCTCTCTGTGCTCTCCCGCTCTGAGCTTTCCTTCTCCCTCTTTCTCCCTGCCAGGCCTATTCTCTCCTGGTGATTCTCTCACCTTGCAGGATTTCGCCTGTTGCTCTCTTGACTGTCCTCACTCCTTTTCCGCTCCATTTTCCTTTTTCACATTTGAACGTACTATTGTTGAGATACATAGAGCCTGTTACTCGGTTGCCTTGGCACATTTGTAGCCTTCTCCTCCTCCTTTCATGAAGGTTACTTTTTACTTTGCATAAGGCTACCCCGAACACCTGTGAAGCCTCCACAGAGTCTCCCCACTTCTTCTTCAGTACATACGGATAGCCACCCTGACCGGACCAAAGGATTTCCCTAATAATAAATCAGTATCTGAAGTATCTAAAGACATACCTGGGATTTCCGGGGCAGGAGCCCCTTGCCCTTGCTGTACCATTGGCGGGCATCGTAGCTACCTCGCGGGGAAGACCTTATCTCTTCAAGAAGCGCAAGTCCTCCAAGAAGAAGAAGACACCAGAAGATTTGGAAGAAGAGGAATTCCCCGCTACAGAAGACTCAGGTGAGGAATCTCCCACAGTTGTTGACAATATCTGTGTCAATACTGAGAAGGTGCCAATGTTTGCTTAGAACTTTCTGCACCTGATGACTGTCTCTGTGAAATCTTGACGCGTATCGGATAGTATCTTCCTCTGGTGCTGCTCAGGTTTTGGGGGTCATTAGTGTCTTGCGGACTCTTTTCCATGCAAGATTGATAGCTGCTCTTATAGCTTCATCAGTGTAGCCCCTTTGGGAGAATCTGTTAGATAAGAGGTTGCATTCTCCTTCAAAAGCCTTCTTTGTGCTGCAATTCCTTTTCGCTCTGATAAATTCACCTTTCGGGATGTTGTCAATTACATTTCGGTTAAATTCAGAAAATTACTAAAAACCTACCTCTTCAACACCGGAGACTAAAACCGAAACAACAATAAGACAAACGAATCATCAAAAAAGGACAGTGACAAACCGCTAGAACCGACAGAAGTACCCTGGGCACCAGCAGGGCTGACGCTGGACACAGGGGTCCACCCGCGAGACCCAGAGAAACGGATACAACTACTCCAGCCAACCCTTACCATCCCCCACCGCCCTTACAGCCACAACTAGGTCCCAGGAGGCTGTGGAACAGACAAGATACCACCAATCACCACACAACCGGGTGTATGGACACTAGCAGCGGCGCTAGTCATGTGGAGGGGGGGAGGAGCATGCAAGGTTTATTAAGGGAGCGGGCGGAGGGGACAGCTAGATCCTCAAACGGCCTCGAATGGAAAATCGGGCATGTACCTCCTGAGGCTCAGGGTGTACAAGCATCCCGTCGGGTAAGATTACACGAGCCCAACCGGTTCAGTCCAGAATAGAGATGACTAACGAATACCATTAACAATTTCCTTCTCTGCATACACCTCTCAAACTCCAAACCAAACACAACCACAAACCTCTAGCGCAGCAAACCGCACGAACTTCACTACACTGCAACAACAAAACAAAAAAACACATAGACTCGCACACCAGCACACGACGACTACCGGCCGCATACACCCCAGGCCCAACCGACGGAACCACCGGGCTGAGGCTGCCAACAGCACATCACTGCAATCTTGCACTTTTCCAGCCTCCACCCACTAACCCACCACCCCCCCCCCCCCTCTTTCAGAGCCGCCAGAGCGCCAGGGGACCACTCCGGTGGTGATAGTGCGCGGTACAAATGACCTTTAACATTAACATTAACATTAACATTTCTGCAGTGGCAGCTTGTGGCAAATAGTACTGAATTCACCTCTGTGGGTTTCCTGGAAGTAGTTGTTATTAGACTCTTTTTTTCAACAGCGATATTTATGTCCAGAAAGCCAATAGTGGATTCACTGTGTGTCCCTGGGAGTTCAATACCATACTGGTTTGTAGTCAGGTATTCTTTGTACAGGTTTACTTGGTCTGTTGTTCCTGACCATATCATTAGCACATCATCAATATATAACAATGCCATTTGTAAATCAAAGACTTGAAATCTTGGTTTGAAAAGGCATGTTCCTCTTCGTATTGGTGCATAAATAGGTTTGCCATGGCAGGTGCATATGCTCCCATGGCAATAGCCTTAGTTTGCTTGTAATAGGCCTTGTTGAAGATAAACACTGTGCTTGTAAGAGATAACTAAGATAAATAGGAGATAAAAAGGCCAACTTCCTGTTTGCTGCCTGTTGCCCCACTCTTTCCCCTTCTACTGTGGAGAGGGCAGGAGCCCTCTTCCCCCTCGGTCTGCAGGAGCAGACTGCTTCCATCTTTTCGCGCCTGGTACGGCACCAGCATCCTATCTGTAACACCGCCTGTGTTACAATCTTCATTGATTCCCCTGTGTCGCTGGAGCTGCACCCCCGCCGAAGCTGAGACCGAAGGAATCAGCTGTTTACCCTGGGCCTGCCGCGCTCCACGTGCATCGCCTGATCTGCTAATGGACGGCGCGATGCGGGATGAAACCGATACTCGGCCCGGTTTCTAAGCAACAGCGTTGCTTAACCTAGCAGCATTGTTCCCGGCAGGCGGTTCCTGTTCGCTGGTGGAGCCTGTATGCTGCGCCCCCTAAAATTGCACTGATTAGAGTCTAGGTCAGGATCCCTGCTTGACTGCCGAAAATCTGCGGCATTTACTAATCCTCATCCGCGACGTGAACCCTGATACCTACAAGCCGCCATCCAGCCCCCAAACTTTAGAAGGGTGCTGCATCTCTTCCAAAAGCACCGGATGCCTTTTGGCCTTTGTCGACTACACGAGGCTACCTGCCATTCCAAGATGGCCCCCTCGAGTGCCTGCACCCCCTCCAGCCATCCGCGCTTGTAGCCACTAGCCCTGATTGGCTCCCTTTACCATCAAGAGGCCAGACCGAGCTGCAGGCTGTGGCAGGACACTACGCCTGACCCACATCTGCCCTGCTCACCACCATCACACCCCCTGGCTCCTGGACCTACCCAGACTATCCACTGGACCTGACCACAGCTGCACACCATATCCAACTGGTGTTCTGCCACTGTATTACATCTCAGGTAACCCACATGTGAACGCTAAGTACCTGCTACTGCACATGTAAAGTTAATTGCACCCAAACTATGCCGACTGCTAGCTAACCCTATTCACCTGTTACACCACCACTTACTAGGTATTCTTACTGTATGGCCCTCAGCTACACATGCATATGCCTCCACTAGCTACTGCGCTACACATGATAGCTGCATTTAAACGTTTAAAGGTGTATTGCCTTTTGAATGCTGCGTCTAGCCTGTCATTATAATGTATCTTGACAACAGCATCTAGCCTGCCTATGATAGTTGCATTTAGCCTGCCCCTGAAAGCTGCATTTTGAAAGTTGAATTTAGCCTACCTGTGATAAGCATTTAGCCTGCCCTTGAAAGCAGTATTTTGAAAGTTGAATTTAGCCTCCCTGTGATAAGCACTTAGCCTACCCATGATAACTGCATTCAGCTTGCCCATGATAGTTGCATTTAGCCTGCTTATGATAGTTACATCTAGCCTGCCCATGATAGCTGCATTTATTTTTAGTCAATTTCTACTATCTCAAATTTAGGTGTTCCATCTAAGTCATTTCCCCATTGCTTTGAGCCATCTTGTACATATGTGCTGCCTACTGCTTCTGAGTCAAATGTACTGCCCATTGTATTTTAGTCAATTGCCACCTTCTCAAACCTAGATGCCGCCTACTATACCGGAGTTATCTGTCTTATTCGCACATGCTCTAACCTTGATTAGGCTGGAATACATAGCTTCATTTTAGATCGAACTGCCACCTTTCCACGGTGACGCCACAAGATGCAAACCTTACAAGCCACATTCGCCCTTCTCACATTAACAACATTCCTAGTCTACATTCTTAGACTCACCCCCACCATTGAATACACTACCCTTCAACGCTTAGCCCACTCCCCTGCCATGACACAGACTCAACCCCAACGGCTGATGAGTTGTAATGACCAAACTGAAGAACCGCAACAATATAGGACCTTCGAATCTAAACCATGCAACACCATATCTAGAAATACTAGACTTCGAGTCATACTTGCAAAACTTTATGAACCACGTGCCAGAACACTGACAGCATCTAACCGTAGCAAACCCACACCTAATAGGGGTATAGAAAGACCAAACAGCCTAAACCTGAAGATACAGAATGCACGTGTGCACACTTCTGTCACGACCCAAGAAAAGATATGCACATCCCCATCCACCAGCCCACACCTAAAAGGTGCACTAATTAATGCTAGGTCCTTCATTGCTCATGCCATTGAAATTACTGATCTTATCCAGACCGAAAACATTCACTTCCTGGCCATCACGGAATCCTGGCTACATGCCGCCGCAGGACCAGCCATCATGTTAGCAATCCCCAACGGCTACACCATCCTAAGAGCAGACAGAGGCGAAGCCCGTGGAGATGGCATAGCCCTTATTGTTAAATCCAACTTATCCACCAGGCTAGCTCCCTCGAATGACACTAAATCATGCGAAAGCCTAACTGCTAAACTAGTTATTAACAACTCCCAAAGCCTCACCATCCACCTTATTTATAGACCGCCAGGCCCTATTGGAACCTTCGAGGAGGACATCTCTACCATTCTATCGCATAACCTAAAACAACCATCACAAGTCATCCTGCTAGGGGATCTTAACCTAGGCTTCAATGACCAAAACGACCCACAAGCAAGCAGAGTGGCTAACTTACTCTCTGAACTAGGCTTCTCACAAAAAGTACTTCACCCGACCTACAACAAGGGTAGAATACTTGATTGGGTGGCAGACCATAACTGCAATGTCTCCATCCTATCGATCTCCCCACTAATTTGGACAGACCACCACCTTATAACATTTGCTCTAGAAACGGTCAGACCTACTTCTACCTCAGTCCAGCCAGCACCATCCATCCCGACCAGGAACAAGAAAAACATCACCCCAGATAACCTACTCCCGCTCATCCTCCCCACACTTAATTCACTACCAGATAACCTGGACCCTGAAACTCTAGTGAATGAGCACAACAAAGTTATGTCCTCTGCCTTGGACATAATTGCACCACTCAAAGTGAGACACAGCAAACCCAAAGCCCACCTCAACTCCTGGTACACCCCCATCTAAAAACTCTTCGTACCAAAAAAAGAATGCGAGGTCGCATGGAATCTACAACCATCGGAAGAAAATAAGAGCACCCTGAGAGATATTTCTACCCTCTACAAAAAGAAAATACTGTTGGCTAAACGGGATACTTACAACACTAGAATAGCCCAAGCCAACTCTAGCATGAAGGAACTCTTAATTATCCTAAAGGAAATAGAATCCCCCATCCCAGTGCCTGACAACTGTGTCAAAGATAAAACATGGTACACCAACATTCAGCAAGCCCTAGCTAACAAAGTGACAACTTTCCAATCTAAAATTGCCACAAAAAAATCCTCGCTCAGTCTCTATACTAAGCCCAAAACAGCTATCACCCCTCCTAAAAATAACATCAACAATACTTGCTTCAAGTTCTCTAAAGTATCTATTATTGAGACAGAAAAATTCATATTGTCACTCAAACCATCTAACTGCCAGGGGGATTAATGTCCAGCCCAACTGATAAAGGACGCAGCTAGAGACCTGGCTCCCTTTATCTCAAAACTTATTAACGCCTCATTCGCAACAGGGTCCATACCTAATAACTTAAAAGAATCTTGGGTACTCCCATTGCTTAAAAAACAGACGCTAGACCCTGCCATACCCATGAACTACCGCCCAATCACTACTGTGCCATTCCTTTTAAAAATTATAGATAAAGTGGCGTACTCACAAATACAGAAACACCTTGAAACCAACAACTTACTAGGATTACGGCAGTCTGGCTTCCGTCCCCAGCATGGGACAGAAACTGCCCTCTTAGACCTAAAGGCGCAAATTGATGAGCTAAGGGATCAAGGCAAACCAGCCTTACTCCTCCTCCTGGACTTATCAGCTGCATTTGACCTTGTTGACCACAAGGTCCTTTGTAGGCACCTGGATATAGCCGCGCATTTCTCAGAAGAAGCCACAAATTGGATCCAATCCTTCCTCAATAACAGGACCATGAGAGTCTTCTCCACCACTGCGGCAGCAGACTCCATCCCCATCACTTGTGGTGTGCCCCAGGGATCTTGTGTTTCTCCTACACTCTATAACATCTTCACTAAGCCCCTTTTCGATGATCTGGACCTTCTTCGTATCACCTACACTAATTATGCAGATGAAACTCAGATTCTCCTACCACTTACCGGTGATTACAACAAGGATTTGGCCTTGGTGAACAGAGTGTATCTCATCATCCAGGCATGGATGGCCACTCACGGACTATGCCTGAATGATGACAAAACTGAAATCATCATCCTAGGCACACCTCCCACCCTCAAAAAACTAGGCCCCAACTACTCCTCTTTTAATATTGACAACAACCAAATTACAACCGCCCACGCGGTAAAAACTCTGGGTTTCTACCTGGACTCCACCCTCTCTTTCAACAAGCAGGTCAATGCGATGGCTTCTGCAACTGCCTACACCTGTAAATTGATAAGAGCAAGCAAACCCTTCCTATCAAACAATAGCTGCATCACACTCACGAGAGCGCACGTGTTATCAAAGCTAGACTACTGCAATTCGCTCTATATTGGGGCTAATAAGGAAGTTATCAAAAGAATTCAAATTTTGCAGAACAACGCGCTTAGAGCAGCACTTAGTATTCCCAGGTGGGCCCACATCACCGAATTCAGACGAGCCAATAACTGGCTCTCTACTCAGGAGAAAATCCAACTAAAAGTCGCCTCTTTGGTCCACAAATGCCTTAACAACGCCGCACCGCAGTACCTATCTGCGAGATTCATGAGATTAAAACCAACAAGACTCACCAGATCTGCTAACTCCAACAACATATCTATACCTAGAGTTAAATTGACTAAAGTCGGCGGCTGCAGCTTTCAGGTGAAAGCAGCTCAACTCTGGAACTCCCTACCATCCACCTTGAAGACTGACCAACCTTACCTCACTTTCCGACACAACCTCATAACCTGGATCAAAAATGCAGACATACAATAGATCATCCACTTCCTGGACTTATTCAATCCCTAGGAGCTTCTGATTAGGACTGTAAATACATGCTTCCTCATTTTCGCCTTCTGTATATTCCTGTATATTTTGTTGTATATTATTACGTTATATGTTTCTTGTTGCTCTATTTGCCATGTGATCTTGTAACTAAGCTTTAAGTTGTCTTAGAAAATGCGCCTGGTTACCCCTGGGTCTGGTGCGCAATATAAGTAATAAAAACAAACAAACAAACAAACAAACTCCAAAAAATCCTTGGTAAATTCCAGATGAGAATCAAATAGGAGGGTTTTACAAATGCAAAGTCGATGGCCTTAAGCGCCGGAGTGTGGTCTATTGCTGTGTATAGGGCCTTGACAACTAAGGTCACGAGGAGGAAGTGGGGATCCCAAATTACCTCATTGAGGATGAGTAGGGTGGGCATAGTGTCTCTCAAATAGGTTGGTATTTTTTTGGACCTCTGGGGCTACGTTGTTAATGTAATTAGCCATTGGCTCGGTGACCCACCCTATTGTGCTCAGGATAGGTCTTCCGTCTGGCATTTTATCGAATGATTTGTGTACTTTTTTGGATAAAGTGGATGGTAGGCATTTTGTGATGTTTCAGCTGGAGGTAATTCAGTTCCCCATCGGTTAGTAGTCCTCGATAGTGCCATTTCATGATGAGGATCTTTGCTCGTCTGATAATGGATTTCCTGGGGTTTTTTGTCAGTTGCTCGTAGCAGCCTGGGGTTGATAAGAGCGTGGTAGCCATCTGGATATAGTCAGTTCTGTCTAGTATCACTATGTTTCCACCCTTGTCTGCTTCCTTGATAATGATAGAGTTGTTTTGTGTAAGTATTTTGAGGGCAAGGTTTTCTTCTGGGGTTAGATTATCGGGACTTGTTCCTTTCTTGTGTTTCATTTTATCGTCTAGCCTGTGTAGATCACGTGTGATGGCTTGCTGAGATATGTCGATCGCATTTTCTCCTTGTATGTTCCATTTTCTCCTTGTTTGTTCGGCGTGACCGGTATGATTTCCGGTATATTGAGGTTAAGTTCTTCTATGTCTATGTCTAGGTCTTTAAGTATGTCTCTTTTTTAGTGAATCTTTTCAATTTCATGATTCTCCTCTAAATTAACAAGAAGATGCGTCAGTTCCCTTTTTTCCATATTGATTTCCATAATTGTTGGTTTGGTTATTTTTTTTTATTTTTTTTTTATTTTGTATTTAATCAATAAAAGATTTTTACAAAAGTCTTTTGTCATTTTAATAACAAGTTCAGACGAGAGTACTTAAGACACCGGTATCGACTGTTTTTTTCTTTCCAAAGACATTTGTGCAATCTTGTCATCAGACTGATCAATATCCGTTTGACGTTAGACGTTAGAGGATAGACGTTAGACGTTAGAGGTTGAATGGGTTGGCTTGTTTCAATGCAATATCCAAAAGATTAGCTGCAGCCCTCGAGCATCCGGCTGACTCACCAGCAATTAGCCGACACCAACCCGTTTCTTCACTTAATGCTGATGGGTAAGATAATAGCAGTGCCAAGTACGCCTCTCTTTCTTTAGACATTTCAGGACAGGACGTCAGGAGGTGTCTCACAGTTTCAAGCTGATCCGGGTTTTCACATAGCCGACATGAAGCTATAGTAGATTGTGATCTGAGAGCCAAGATTTCTCTTGTATGTAAGGTATTTAACCGAGCTCTCATGAATGTTCTTCTCAATTCTTTCTCAGGGAATTTTTCACAATATCTCAATGGTGTTTTTGGTTTATTGTGTACCGGCGGTAGATCTTTGAGAAGTTTGTATGACAGGATTTTTTCATTAGTCAAAATCCAATCCTGCTGCTCTATTTTTTTCTTCACTCTGCCTGGGTTTAAGATTAGACGTTCTTCCTTACAGGCTATCTCTCCCAGTTTAATTTCTTTACCCAGTCATTTAGAGGTTTACACTTCCCTCTTTGAATTTCTTCTGCTACAACCTGGAAGATAGGGAGAGAGTCCGGCAAAATAATTTTTCTGTAGAGTTTCAGTGCATCTTGCTTGACTGTTGATGCAAGAGACAAAAGACCTAGGTCCCATCGAATCGCCACCATAGGTGCTGACTTCGGCAGACCCAGCACCGCCTTCCACACAAAGCCTTCCAGCTTTAGCCACAGATCTTGCGGAAGGGTGAGATTCGCACTCATTCCATAAACCAGAGCTGGGACTATTTTGGACTTGTAGAATTGAAGCGCTGGCGTCCATGAAAACTTTCCGAATTTTTTATCCACAGCTTTCAATTGCGCTGTCAGATTTCTTGTTTTATCCCACAGGGCCTTCATGATGGTGTTTTCTTTCAGGGAATTATCAATCCACACCCCAAGATATTTATATTCTTTCACCACTTCCAGTTTGGTATTTTCCAGGAACCAAGTTGGTGAGATTTTGCACTCGACTGTCGATTTTGTGAAGAGAAGGATTTTAGCTTTCTGCGTGTTAATTTCCAAATTGTTATTTTTCATGTAAGTAGAGAGATTTGCTATTTGACGTTGCAAACCTACTTTGGTCTGATCCATCAGGATCAGGTCATCCGCATACCATAATCTAGACACCTTTGACAGACCCACACTTGGCGGGAATGAACAATTCTTTTTTTCAGTATACTGGAAGTCACCGATGAAGGCAATAAATAAAGCCGGGGCCAGGGGGCAACCTTGCTTAACCCCACGTTCCATATGGATAATGTTTTACAGGTGGCCTTGCTGGCTCAGACGGACACGCATCGTAGTTTTATTGTGTAAGGCCATGATAGGATCCAATATTGCAGTCCGGCATTTCCAGGTTCTTAATTTCTGCCAAAGTTTCTCGCGCTCCACCATGTCAAAGGCCTTCGAGAGGTCGACCAAAGCCAAATGGACTTTCGGGGCACCTGATTTCACCCTTGCTTTTATGATATTAAGGATTAGGATGTTGATCGCCGTCCCTGTACCCTTTTGGAAACCAGTCTGGAAGATGTCTGTAGCAGGCAAACCTTTTGCCCACTTTTGGAAATGCGAGAGGAGCAAGGTCGCAAATATTTTTCCCAGGATGTCCAACAAGGCAATTGGTCTGTAGTTGGACGGACTTTCTCTGGACCCTTTCTTAAAAATTGGAACCAATACCGCTTCTGTCCAGGATGCGGGCATCTGTTTTGCTTTGTGGCAGTGGTTAAAAATGTCTCTTATCACTGTAGCCCATTCTTCCGGATATTTTTTGATGTCCATGTTGGTCAGTCCATCAGGGCCTGGCGCTCGTGAGGATTTCAGTTTTGCTATTGTTCTTAAGATATCTTCCACATCTGTCAGAGGAATCCAGTATTCACTGAGCGGCTGAATTTTCCTGTCTACTGATGTTGCGGGCGGCTGAAAAAGGGCGCTGAAATACGACACCCAGTTTTGTTCCGAGACCGGATTTGAGATGGGGGGAGCTCTTTGCCCATTGGTCGTTTTTAATAAGTTCCAGAAGTCTCTTGTATTTTTTGAGACCAGGGACTTCTGCATGGATTCGGCATTGTTTTGATAAAGAAACGCCGCCTGATGTTTGATCCAAGATTTGTAGTGGATTGCTTCCTTTAGGTATGCGGACCATGCCTCAGTTGTTTGATGCCTGATTGTAAAATTTTTCAGGTTTCTTGTTTGACGTCTCTTGATTACCATCTGGTCCTAAGTATGGTTGTGTGGAAGTTGTTTACCCTTTGATCCTGAGAAGCACACCCTATGTGGTAACAGTAGGGGAATATAGTCTGGTCTTTTGACAACTGCAATAGATGTTCTAAACTCAGGATCCGTGCTTAGCCTGTCCTTTATAGATTTTATGTTTTCTGCAGTGAGGCGAAGTCGAGTTTGTTGCTTGTTTGTCTACATTGTTGCTGCATATAAGAGCCTTTCTGGAAACTGTGCACACCAGGTTAGTTGGAGCAAGTTGTGATCACTTTCTAGTGTTTTCAGGACCTTGAAGGACGAAATCAAAGGGATCAGACCTTCAGTTACAAAGATGTAATCAAGGGTGGCCGAAGATTCATCTCTTTCCCACGTTGGGATCTGGGGTTTGGAGTCTTGTAGCGTCGCTACATTGAAAAAGTTGCGTGATTTCATAAGCTTTGACCACGCCAACCCTCTTTCGTCAGCCAAAGGGCGGGTCGACAGTACTCTTTCAGGTGTTATTTCTGTTTTGCACTTTGCGTTTAAATCTCCGCAGATTAAGATGTTGTCAGTATCGAGGTCTACGTTGATGGTATCAATGGCTTCGGCCACAGATTGACAACATTCTTTTGATGATGTTCTCTCCGGATTCCAATAAAGATTTATTATCGCGAGGTCTGAGGTGATCCAAGAATCCCGTACTGGGTCGTAGCACTGTCAAGACGCAAGCGTGGCAAGCATGCCATAGACTTCGATGATTTTGGTTTTTGGTGTAATCCCCTAGCCTATGCGAATGGCAGTTAGGAGGCCCGAAGACGGTCTACCCATTAGTGACCTGCATGCAGGAGAGAGCTCAATTTCAAATCCGTCTAATGGCGGTATATCGGTTATCCAAGTTTCCTGTAGTCACAGGATGTCGAAGGTCCCCAGATTAACGTCACTCGGGCGGGTCAGATGCTTATAGCCTCTTGTATTCCATGATGCCATTACCCGCTCGTTTTTTGCCGATTTAGAGGCCAATTCCACTCTTGACGTACGAAGCCCTAGGGGGCTACGTGTTAGCTGCTATTTCTTTTGACTTCGTCCAAATTTGTCCGCCAGCCATCTCCATGGTCCCTCTGAAAATGTAGCCTTATTCTGAGACATTTGGTTTTGATTATGCTCCTCCCTTTTGTCTGTGGTGAAATTTCTGTTTGTTGAACTCAGTGAAGTTTTTTGATGATTTCGCTGACTGGTGCTCCGAACTGAGCTTTCGAAATTTAATGAGGACTCGGATTTACCACCTTCTTTTCTCCTGTAGGACTCTTCTGGTCCATTTTTCGGCGATTGATGCCAGGTGATTCTACTCCTTGGGGAATCTTGCCATCGATTTTGGCTGTCAAGAGCTTCCGTTCTTGAGATGTAGCGGGACCTTGCCAGGTAAGCCCTCCTCCAAGTTTCTTGATCTGATTGCTTTTGTGTGGATTTTGATACTAGGAGCAAATTGAATCCTAATTTGTGTAGATCTTTAGAAACTTCTATCGGGATTTCCACTAGGGCTTTGTTTCTTATGTGAATGAATGCTTTTGCTCTATGGTCCCGATGATATGGCTCTACCAACTCAAAATCGTTGGTCGTCAGATGTTGTAGCTTGCTGATTTTTGTTATGGTTTTAAGAACCGTTTTTCTATTCAGGACCATGTAACCTTCTTTAGATGAAATTTGTTCGAGTTTGAAGATTGTGGTTCCTGTAAGTTTTTCTTCAAGTTTCTTGGGTCCTTTCGGCAGCCGCAAGTCATCTGCATGCCTCAAAGTCCTCTGCTTGTCTGGACGGTAGTCACTTTTGTTTTCTGTACTGGACGTCCGACTGTGTCTTCGCACACGAGGACTCACTTTGTGATTTCTTTTGTCATTCGTAGCCCCCCCAACACCTTCCTCCCGCCGGAGCCTCCGTTTAGACGCCACATTTCCTTCCTTCTGTTCTTCAATGACGGTCTGTGGGGTGCTTTTATTGGAGGCTACTGGTAATGGTCTGTCAATTGGATGAGGTGATGTTATTGTAGTTTGGGATTCTTCTAAATTATCGTAGTGCTTAGATAGGTTCATTAAGTCACTGTTTTCCTCAAATTCCTCAATCGTTTTGGGCGATTTAGGCATGTTCTGATGATCATGTTTAACAGTTAAAGTAGTTTGGGGACGTTCAGTCACCCTTTTTTTATCCTCCTCTTTTTTCTTTCCATTTATTCCTGCGCCTAGGACCAACAGTGGTTGGGAAGACCTTTCTTTTATTTGGTTAGCTGACTTTGCTGACACAGCTTTAATTTGTTGGTTGAGTGTTTTAGTTGGTTTACTTTGGTGCGACTCCAGCCCTGTACGCTCTTTTAAGGTCCTATATTCAGATGTACCAGGCATCTGGAGTGATGGAATTTTTGCAAAGATTGGAGCCAAATCCTTTTGCAGAGGCCCTTCACTGATTTGGGTCGCAGTTGAAATTAATGGAATTTTTGCAAAGATTGGAGCCAAATCCTTTTGCACAGGCCCTTCACTGGTTTGGGTCGCAGTTGAAATTGATAGAGGGGAAACTTGAGCGACGTGGTGCCTTTCCATAAGCTGGTCTTCCAGTTTGGCAATTTTTGCCTCCAGGGATGCTTGTGATTTCATAGTTTTTGAGTCGAGGGCCGTTATATTTATGTTGACATCAGTGAAGATGACATCGAGATGTTGTCTTTAAGTGCTTCGTTGATGGCTTCATAAAGTTTTGCAAAAGGATTTAGGGCAATTGTGATTGTTGACATTATTTGTAGCATGTCTGCTTTTTTATTCGGTGACTCCTTCTGGGCAGGAGCTGATATTTCACTAAGTCTTCTACTTTTGACCAGAGTATACACACCCTTGTCGCCACTGTGGACAGAGGTTCTGTCTTGACTTCTTCCATCCGAAAACAGCTATGAATCTTGTGGGCGAAGATCTTCTTCAAGATTCTTGAATATGGACTTTGGTCCATGCGTGTCTGTCTTCTGTGGGTCCAGCTACAGATTTTGAAACGAACCGCTCACCTATTGGAGTAATTGGAAGTAGAGGGCCTGGTACCCTCTGTGTCGGGGGTACCACTGATGTTTTTTCAACTTCATTATTAGTTGGTAGCTCACTGCTTCTATGGGGGCTAGAAGAAGCCGAAGGATATAAAGGCATCTCTGCACAAAGGTCCAGGACTGGTATTTTTGAAATTTCTTCAGTGGTTGTTCCCATTTGCACTGATAACCTGGTTTTTGGGTCCGGCCTGGGGTTAAATTGATATGTTTTTCTCGCTTTATTTGCCGGAAGGAGGTCTTCTACGGCCTCCAAAATCTCTGCATCGGAAAGCTCAGAATCATGGTCCAATTTCCTTTTATGTTGTTTTAGGAAGTATTCTTTTAAGGAAGATGAAATCAGAGGGGTTGGGAAACACTTTACGCTCCCTTGAGTTTCAAGACCCACTTTTCTTTGTTTTTTTGTGTATATTTTATTTGGTGTAGGTTTTATTTTTGCCGTTCCTTTTACGTTTGTTTCCTTTACTATGAGATCAGAGGCCTCATCATCTGTTCGATGCGAGTCACTCTGAGCTTTTGTAGAGTCTGTTCCCAGGCTTGGATTTAAGTCGTTGAGAATGGCCACCTGCGAAGAGTTTTTAGTTTTCTGATCCTGGTTTACTTTCTCTGCCGGCGCTGGTGTGAGGTCTAAAAGCTTATCTTTTTTGGTGCAGCTTGCTTCCAAAACTTCATCTACGGAGCTCCTTAGATCATGTATTTAGGACTGCTCTTCTTGATCAGATATCAGGAAATCGGTTGAGGTAGTTCTAATAGGTCGCTGAGTAGGACGATATGAGGCCTGATTTTACCTAGATAGGTTGTTAGTTCTATGGATCAAGGCTGTGGTTTGAACCTTAGATCTGGGGGAAGTCGGAGCATGCCTGTCCTCAGCTCCATTTCCCTCCCCGTTTCCCACAATCGGGAGGTTTTGTTGTGGTTTATGGTGTGACGGGGCCTCCTCTGTAGCGAGGCGCACATTATCAACCCCCAGGGGCACGTTTTCAACCCCCAGCTGTTCAGGCCCCTGCCGATGCCGTCCTCCGACAGCCTGAGACGCGGGTCCCCTCATCAATACGGTAGAACAGGTGGGGGTTTGAAATTCTATTTGCGGGCTCCCTCGCTCCGTAGGCTTGCTGGCCATTTGGTTTGGTCCTTCGCCATCGGAAACCATGGCCTCACTGTGGCCCAGCAGGGCCTCCGGGACCCACAGGTCTCCTCCACCACCCGGCGCTTGACCTCCTTCGTGCTCGTTTCCTAATTGGGTGCCTAATGGCTGGCACAGCAGATGGCGGGCGTTCTGTTAGCAATTGTTGGTTTAATTGAATTGATGCTGAGAGTTTTTGCACCACCTTGTTTTTTGAATAGTCTCCCACTAACTGGGTCAGTCCCGATTGGGCAGCAGGCGGAAATGGGAATGGGGCCGGGAAGAGACCTTCAGCCCCGGATTCATTTAGCATTGTGTTGCTTCATAAGCACCGTTTCTCGAGGGTAGCCTCGGACGGAGTGGGCGGCGCCATGTTGACGACAAATCGGTCCGGCGAACCCGGATGCCAAAACCCTTCGCTATACCAACTGAGCAGGCTTTCTAAATCAGTATATGGTAACAGCGGTCAGTATACACTGTCTACAGTACACACCTACAGTGCAGGGAAAAGTGAACAGGCCACACGAAACAGGCCACATGTATTCAGGCGTTACTCCCCCATTCCCTGGATGGCACCAAGGCACCGGGGCACCAAGACAGCAGCCAGCGCTGACGGCCACACTCACCAAATTTACCACAAGTCAAAGGAAAACCGCACGGCAGGTCCTCGGCAGGTCCTCCAAAATCAGCTCTGGTTGCTGGTGATTAGAAGAAAGGACCTATCGCACACGTCAAGCCGCACCACGTTCCAAGGCTCACAATCACAGAGCTGAGAACTGGCCGCTTCCGACGTACTGCTAAACGCTTCCTACGTTTGGTTACTCGAGCGGGTGGAGAGACACCTGCTTGGCAAATAATGTATTTATTTACATTTTCTAGTATATTTGAATAGGTCTATGTTTGCTTCAATGAGATCCACTTTGGCCGTTGACGCAAAAGATAATCAATTTTCTGGTTTCCTTTTAAATCAATACAATTCCGAAGAATCAGACCTGTGAAGAGCTCACTTTGGTAATCATTTCAACAATTTACATCACAAGAGCTCACTGCTGCCATGTATGGCACAGCACGCAGGGAAGAGAATTAGGAAACAAATTCAATGCAGGTGAAAACCTGCAGATTTAAAAGAAGCCATGAAATATTTATTTAACCCTGCCAAACATTTCTAATAAGCCTTTGCCTAGCATAAGACATACTTCTTGATTCTTTTTTTTCTGCAGCCTCAAAAGACAGCAATCCTAAATTGCGTTGTGGAATGACATGCATAGTTACAAACTTTTGGGAACTCTGACAGAGATGACCTGCAACGGAAATTTGCCATTTACAGGTCTCTCTCAATTCCGATATAGGGTCTCAAAACTCTGATATTTTAAGTATTAATATAGATTGGATGATCCTGCATTTATCTTCCACTCTAGCTGAAATTCAAAATGCCTGTGCTGGTTTGTCACATAGCTATTAACCTTACAAATAAATAATTTGCGTTCCTAGATAGAGAAATCCTTGTACAATGGTCTGCCTTTGCGAGTTAAATAATCCGCCTGAAGCCCAAAGCCAAATGTAACTCCTGGTATGACTCAGATCTCGTCACCCTAAAACGCAAGTGTAGGGTGGCAGAGAGGAAATGGCATGCTTCATGTTCATCCTCTGACAAACTGGCCTGCCGCCTGCTCCAAAGGCAATACCGGCTCTTCGTTCTCACCAAGAAAAGAGCCCTTATCCAAGTCCGCATCTCTGCGGCATCTAACAACTTGGCTGGACTCTTTAAAATCTGCAAGGAACTGGCCAATCCTGCCGCAGTTTCTACTTCTCCTGTCCCCTCCCAGGCCCTCTGCACGGCACTGGCTTCTCACTTCATTTCAAAAACTCAGGACATCCTGTCCTCACTCTCCTCCTATCACCTCCCTCCCTCTATTCCCTGCTCTTCCTCTGGCCCTTCTGCAGCCACCCCTCCTCCCTCCTTCTCTGCCTTTCCCCTTTTCTCTGCTGACAAAGTTTCCAGACAAGTCTGATCTATGAAAGTCTTGTCGAAACAGGTTCACCCCTGTTCCTCCAAAACTATCAAGGACCACATCAGCTCCCTGGCTCCTGCCCTTGCTGACTTCTGCAATCACTCCTTCGCCACTGGAGTCTTCCCATCCCCCCTTAAGCACTCCCTTGTGCACCCTCTTCTTAAGAAACCCTCTTCCGACCCCTCCTGCCGGGCTAACTATCGCCCAATCTCCATCAATCCCTTCCTGGGCAAGCTCCTGGAGAAACTGGCCATCTCCCAGCTTAATCTCCATGCTGAATCTGATGGTTGCCTTCATGACCATCAGTCTGGCTTCAAAGCTGCCAGAAGCACAGAAACTGCTCTCCTGAACATCCATGAAGTCCTGCTCTCCAACCTTGACTCTAACACTCTGTGTGTTATCATCTTGCTGGATCTCTCTTCTGCCTTTGATACTGTCAACCATGCCATCCTGCATAACCGTCTCTGTGATAACCTGGGTAGCACTGGTCAGGCTCTGGTGTGGTTGACTTCTTTCCTCTCCAATCGACCCTCCCAGGTCCAACTGGGGTCCTTCCTCTCTGACATATTTTTCTCTACCTGTGGTGTCCCCCAGGGATCTAACCTCTCTCCCTGGCTGTTCAACCAATATCTGGCACTCCTTGCCCACCGCATTGCTGCTCTCTGCCCCAACTTTCAGTGCTATGTGGATGATACCTGGCTCATTTTCAGGCTACCCCCTGCCTCCTCCTCTTCTTCCCTCATCTCTGACTGTCTGTCTGCTATCCAGGAACTGGTGTGCCGCCAATGACTTCTGCCTCAATGCCAGTAAGACTGAGATTCTACTCATTGGCACACCCACTCCCTCCTTCCCTTCAGCTCTCTGGCCAGCGTCTCTTGGCCCTCTTCCTGCTATTACCTGCAAGGCAAAAAACCTTGGGTTCATCTTCGACTCCACACTCTCCTTCTCTCCTCACATATCTGACGTCTCTAAGAAGTCACACTACCAGCTGCACCTCCTCAGAGGTATTCTTCCTTTCCTCTCCTTCCCCCAGAAGCTCACTGTCTCCAGACCCCTGGTTCTCTCTAAGCTGGACTACTGTAACAGCCTCTATCTAAATCTGCCTGCCTCTACTCTTCGCCCTCTGCAACTCATCCAGAACAGGACTGCGAGACTTGTCCTTGGCCTCAAGCCCAGGGACCGTATCTCTCCAGGACTGAAATCTCTGCACTGGCTCCCAGTGGCTGTGAGGATTAAGTTAAAAAAACCTTCTGCATTGTACACAAGGCCTTCTGGGGCCTGGGGCCAAAATACCTTCAACTCTCTCTTCCTAAATATCTTCCTTCTCGAGCTCTTCGCTCATCTGCCTCCAACTTCCTCAGGGTCAGCCGCTTCTCCAAGCAACAAGTTGGGGGTAGATCCAGCTACGCGGCAGGTGCCTCCCTCTGGAACAGCCTTCCTGCCTCCCTGAAACTTGATGAGAACCATCTTCGGTTCCGGAAGCACCTCAAAACCTTCCTCTTTGCTTCTGCTTTCTCTCCCCTGCTAAATTCCTGACTGAAACTGCACTGAATCGGCAACTGGGCCACTCTCACTGATCTCGGTCCCTGGCCCAGCCACTCTCCCCCTGCGCTGCCCCCCTGGCAACCCCAGCACTGCAGGACTGTCTCTGTATCCCTTCAGCCCCCTTCCCAGCACTTATCTTGCACTTGTCACCAGCTGGCCCTTTATTATTTATCTTGTTATTCTACTACCCCTGTACTCCACTTTCCCCTCTCCCTTTTCCCTTGCACTTTCCCTTCCCTTCTTCCTATGCACTTGCGCAATCTGAATGACACCTAGCCTAATAAGATCGTTGTATGACTTCCTTTTGTCCCCCCTCCCTGCCTCGTTGCGCCTTGAAACACTTGTGTATAGGCGTGTTACAAATGCCATATCATATCATATCATATCAATAAAGCTGCAAAAGTATTTTGGGGGTGCAGCAAGAATTCAAGAAGTTCACATGGTTCCATACGAGTGCCAACAGGACAAGCATGATGAAGAACAGAAAAGATACCCAACAGATTTGTAGCATATCAGGAAAGGGGCAGCATGGAGAGTCAAGACAAGAGCATAGCCCTTAAACCACGTTTAAAGCACCCAAGAGAGACACATGCCCTAGGTTCGAGGGGTAGGGCATTCCAGCATTTGGGAGTGATATAGTGAAATGCTCCCTGATTGACCATGGTCAATTTAGCTCTGGGGATGCACAAGGTTGGGCGCTGTTAGATCGCAATATTGTGTGAGCCAGAAGCTAGGACAGCCTGTTTGACAGATAAATTGAGCTAAGGCTCTTCAAGCATTTATGTGTTAAGGAGAGCAGATGAAAGGTGATCCTGGCATCAACTGGAAGCCAATGAAGCACTCACCTAGTTCAGAAATGTGAGCTCTTTTACCTAGACCTTCTAATGCCCGAACAGCACTGTTTTGAACAGTCTGAGGTTTGGTGGGTGCTCCTTTCCCGGTGCCCTTCAACACACTGGCACAGTAATCCATTCTGGAGTCAGAAATGACTTTAGCAATAGCCATGCTGTTGTCATGGGTCATTAAAGGTCTAAGTTGAGTCAACAACTTCATATAATAAGACGAGGAAGAGGCAAGACTGTTAACATGCACATTCATATTAAGTTCTTGATCAAAGACAACACCCAGTGTCCTTACTTTGGGAAGCGTAGTAATTGAGCAGCCAGCTGTAAAGAATTCTAAGTATTTTGGGTCTAACTTCTTGAGCCGGGCTGCAGTACCTGCTCTCATCAACTCTATCTGGAGTCATTAAGAGCGAGACCATTCTCCATCATCCATGATTTAATCATGATCAATGCAGGTCAATGCTGGAGCTCTCGAGGTGAAAAGTTAATGGATGTAGATCCTATATTCCAGTAGTTCAACAGTGGGTTTGGTGCTACTAAAAAACAATCTTTAACAAGTACAGCTATCAGGTGGCTTGTGATGCTTCAGTGCCTAAGAACAGAACATTTGCTGAAGGTTAGGTTCAATGCAGATGTCAGTTTATTTGGAGCCATGGCCCAGCACCTAAAGTACACACATGACAGGCTGCCTCCTTACTTGTGTGTTTAGTCATAGTTTTCTAAGAACTGTAGTGGATGCTGGCACCCACCTGTGGTGGTAGCGCTCATCAGCTCCATTAATCATGGGTCCAGAAGCAGATATTCTCCTGTTAGTGGCCCCAGCACACAAGCACATCAAAGCTCCTCCAGCAACGATGAACAATGCTTACCACTGCAGCAGCAATATTGCTCAAGCCAATTCCTAATTCAGACAGCAGTCTCCCTTGCATGGGAGCGGGAACTGGCCTGGGATAGTCTAATCCAGTGACCCACCACTAGTGTCTTCTATAGTGTACATGAGAGTAACACTGCATCTACTAAACTACTCCACAATGGGCCTCATTATAAGTGTGCCGGTCCAGTAACAAAAGTGCCGGTAAGCCAGAGGCACTATTGTTACCAGACCAACACACTGCAGGTCTGCCTGGCATGTCTGACCATGCCAGGCACAGCAACCACGGTAACCAGACCGTAACGGAAACACCAGCACCGTTGTTAACGGTGTTGGTGCCTCCGTGGTCCCCGCTCCCATAGAGTCCTATGGGACCCTTTGGGAATGGGGAGTAACAGAATTGCCGGTGCCTGACTTCCTGGCCGCCGGGGTTGTAATACCCCGGTGTTACCGGGAAGTCAGGCGCTGGTAATTTTTTTCAGGTCTGGCAGCAAGCTTACTGCCAGACCCGTAATGAGGCCCAATGTCTCTCTGGCATTCTAACCATAGACCCCAGAACTTGAAGTTGTTTATCTCACCCATCAGACTAATAAAACCAGCTTAGATCAGCATGGGGACCTGCATGGAGAATGTTCACTCAGGCTCCTGTCATGAATATGCACCCTTTTCTCTATTTAGAGGAAGCCACAAAATAATGGTCATGTCCCCATGCTGTGGTTAAAGGCTTTGTATGACTTTGAAGGGGATTGGATGCAGCATTTCTTAGGACACAGACAATAAAAATGTAAAGAAAGTCTAAAAATTATCCACCAGAGTAGCAGGACTAACATTGATAAAACTCCCAGGTCCAGGCAGTTTGACAAGCTTTTTAAAGGTGTCTTTTGCATGATAAGTTACATTTTATATCCTATATTTAATAGTATCCTAAATAGTTATTAGGTTTCAGACTTGCATGGAGGGAATACAATGACTTCAATTACTAAAACAGGCTGCTCACATAGATTATCTTTTTAGACCCTTTTATTAAACCTATCCTGGCAGAGTATTAAGTGTGAAAAAGTAAGAATCGTATTCAAGTATAAAAGGCATGTTTGCAGAATCCCTTTTCCAACATTCATTTTATTTTATTTTATTGTTTAAAGCACAGACCTAGCTTGAGAGCAGCACACGGCTTCAGGACAGATTGCACAAGAGAAGACAATGCAGGCTCATAGGGGCCTTCTAAACTGGTTTGGCAATGTATGGTCAGAAATTCAAAAAGTAGAGAGAGCCACTACCTGAGCCAAGTTGGAATCTTGAAGTATCTTAAGGGGTCTATTTATAGCATAACTTTATCTCTCCACTTAAATAACTGCACCCAAATTAAAAATACAAAGCATGGATTTTTAAACCTTTGTTTATCTGTCAGGTGTCACTAATTAATTGGGTCAGGACCATGTTTTGCCCCCCATCTTGACCATGTTTCCTGGCAGATTTTACAAAATATTTGCTACAGACACATGCAATTAACTATAGGTTATGAATCTTAGATAGCAGGCTCACTATACACTGATGAAATTGTAGTCTGTCAATGTATATCTATTATTTTACAGAGGCAACTATGAATATAGGTAGAAAGCATTCTAGAATATTGGGGTCAGATGCTGCTTATTTAAGAACGTACCCTCAGATATCCTAGAACACAGTTTTGTAATACCAGCAAACGTACTACAATGTTGATACCTTATTATCAACCTTCAACCAAACCATGAAGGAATTGGTAGATGTAAGACTATGTGAACACAAGAAAAATGCTGGTAAAAACACATAAACCCAAGGACCGCTGTCATGACCACTGTCAGGGGCCACAAACTGTGCCACAAGCAAGTTCCCACAATTACTCTAAGGGCCTCAAGACTTCAGCAAAAAGGCTCCTGGAGCCAGTCCTGGTGCATCTGGCACCAGGCTCATATACTGTAAGGAGCCACGCACCAGGCTTACTTTCAGTTGACTACATGGGTCTTTAAATCCAACATGGAAGCACCCACACAGCCTAGTTCTAAGAACCAAGCCATGCGGTCTAGTGTTTTGGGTGTGGCGGCCTGGAACTACTTTCCCTGGTACTACTTTACCTGGGCTAAATAAACCACACCCTGACTGCAGAACATGCTTCGCGTTATTCTGCAACCAGCAGAGTGACACTCACGGTGTCCAGCTCCTGGTCTTCAGCATCTTCCAGTAGTCCTGCAAGAACAAGAACAAGATTATTCTGTCTTACTTGAGAAAACACCATCCAGCATTCAGCATCTCAACCGGGCTGCAATCTGCGGAAACCGAGAGAAGAAGAAACATCACTCACCTGTGAGTACTAGCTGAAGGACTTCTGGCGAACCGCTACCACAGCTGCTGCTCGAACATCGCGACCTGCAATAACGAGAAAAGGTAAAACAATATTAGAAAGCGTGCACTTCCAAAACATCGAATCCATCAGTCTTACCTGAATTCCATCGTGCTACGCTGTGCTTCCATCCGGAACACCACAGCAACATCGGCAAAGGAAAAAGAGACATATTCAGGGTCGCTTCAATATTAAATAACCGCACAGTGCTGTACTTACCTTAACGGATTCCGAGGGCCAGTTTTTCATCGCGGTCCCATCCACTCGCAGCACCACAGCGGCCTCTGAGGAGAAGAAGAAGAAAACACAGGTTAGCTTTAAAAGACAATAAAGGCGCCGGCCTTCGCGCTTTCTCTTACCTAGAAACGTGCCTCCCCATTCGGCACGTCAGCATCAAGACCTTCACACCTGAAAGGAAGGAGATAAAGACATTAACAAATTTCCAACAATAAACAGAACAAAGACTTACAATTAACAAACCTACCTGCTTACCAGCAGATTCGGGGTCACAACAGGCCTGGTTCCAAGGAAGGTGTACTGCACCAGTGAAGCAACTCAGGCAGCTCGCCAACAAACATCAAGTGCCCCTGCACAAGAAACGCAGGACGGATAGCTCACCCTACAAATAACTAAGATTCATTATTCAGCACTGGGCAACTACGCATCCAGGGTTCCAGATCTCAGAGCCTTCCAGACGGCCCCGGGGATATCCGGTGAGCGTAACAACCGCCTCACCTTAATGGCATGATGTTGTACATGCTGGGTACTCATCACTGAATCGCAGAAGCTGCTAACAGGAATCAAGCCCTCTTTGTGCCAGTCAAACACTGTTCCAAGACATTGACTTATACAGTAATTGAAGTTTTCACAGAAAAATGTAACACCATTAACACATTTTCCATCACCAACATATATAAAATCAGGCAACATATCGCTCACGATTGGTCCTCATGCAACACATCCCGAGACATCCTTCGCAACCCTTACTTACAAGGACTTCACTGATACACTTCCATCACCAGCATTGGCCTCATATGAGGACCATCCTTACCACTGCCATCATGAACTAGTTCTCAAAATCCGCCCTTACCCCAGACTCCAAAAAGTCAATGTCTCACGCGATCTGGCCAATTTCCTGGGCACCTTAAAAATAGGGGTAATGTGCCCAATCCCACTCTAGACTCAGATGACCTTGCTAAATACATACCAATCAACATCCTTAGGGTCATTGGTAAAATCATAGAGAAGGCAGTTGTCACAGGTTTCCCCCTTTCTCACCTGAGTTTGATGTTTGCTGGAATTCTTGGAAGGAGTCTTCTTGCGTACGGTTCGGGTTTTGTACTACCCTGTACGAGCGTCTTAGGGTTCCAGTGTGCATTCAGCGTTCTACGTCCAGGGACGCTAGGAATCTCCAGGAAGTCCAAGAAACTGTCCAAGTCCAAGAAGGAGGTGTACTCGGAGGCTGGTACACGGGATCCGGGATGCAAGACAGGATAAGGGGGAAGGGAAGATAGAAGGAGGAAGCGAGGGTCCGGGAACCAGGAATCAACAGAGTTCAGCGAAGGCGAACTATGGAGCACATGTCTAGCCACAGCAATCAGTAGCATTGAGATGCGTGGGGGTGTGGCTTCTTTATAGAACGTGCTACATCTGACGTGAAAGCTGGTAGAGCGCATTGTGTGTTTAACGGCCATGTTGGGAGTACAGCAGAGTGTAAGCCCCGATGTGTCAAGGACCAGGAAGTCCAGAAAGGAAGCATTCGGCGGTTCATGACAGCAGTTGCCAATCAACTCTATAATTGGATCAACCAATATGACCTGATACATGACTACATATGTGGATGTAGTCCTAGTTGTAGCATGGAAACTTCGACATCCAGGTCATTCATGATGCTCTCCAAATCATAAATAAATATGACTCTTGCCTCTTGGTTTTCCTAAATCTCTCTGTCTCGTTGAACACGGTTGACCATTGCAAACATACAAGCCTACTCTAAGATAGAATGTGGTTCATATGGACAGTGCTCAACTGGTTTGTCTCCTATCTCTTGGAGAGATACATAGCAGTTCAGATGTGTAACTTCAGTTCCGACCATTATCCAGTCTCCTGAGCAGTACTACAGTGATCAGTACTTTCCCCTATCATCTTCAGTTTCTGTATGGAACACTGTGATTGTACTCAAGAGATGTCATGGAGCAGAATTGCCTCAACACCATCCAATTGTGAATAACAAGCACGTACCTGAAGCTCAGCCCCAGCAAAACTGAATTGGTACTATCCATCTAAATAGGAGGTCATCCAAGGGTGGACAAATGAAATGCACCTTGATGTATTCGCACCTCAGTTGGCCCCATGTGCAAAATCACTTTGGTTCATTGACAGTAATCTCCTTCTAGAAACATATCAACTGAAAAGCCCTAAACTGTGTGATATCAGCAAGCACATCTCCAGAAGATACTTTCCTTTCACCTGAGGATTTCAGAATTGCAGTTAAAACCAGTTAAGACCATAGTAAACCATGTTTCATTGCCACACGACATCTTCAAGTGGATTGTCTATACTCAAGGCCCTTTGAACCTCCACAGGATCCACTGTGCTGCTTTGGGCATTCCATGCAACTTCCAATCACTTGCAACACTTTGAGCCATCCTGATGCCAGCTCGACCCATTGAAGCAGACCGACTCATTATGACCCAATCGCAGGCTCAACATCATGAGAGCAAGTGACTCAAGTGCTGACTTGATTGCTGGAAGCCATCAACTCACCTGTTTCAAATGTCCACTCAACCCAGCATTGTCAACATTGTTATGCCGACTCAATCACCACCTCCAAACTGTTGCAAGCCATTGTCTCAACCGTGTCGAACACCAACGCCAACAGGAGCCTACACCTTTGAGCCCATACAATACCAACTGGTAGTTGGGCTCCACTGATTCAAATATCTCGACATCGGCTAGATTGCACCAAAAGAGTTTAGAAAATGTAAAGGTACTGTGAAGAGACCCTGTCTCCATGTGCAACCTTTTGGGATGATAGTGACTTTTAAGCCACTTTCTCTACCTTTTTCTAGATGAGCTTACCCTTGAAAGTTGGCATTTTTAGAAACAGTAAAACATCTCCACCGTAAAACACAGCCCAACTTCGCATTATATAGTGGTGCACAATGTGTAAGCGGGCTGCCAATTCTAAGGGAGCTGCTTTCACATGCTATGATGCTGCAAGCAATATTCAAAGACTGCCTAAACATTTGTAGGTGATGTCATTAATCTTGGAGTGCTGGACAATTTCATAAAGATATAGTCAATGTGACAGCATTATCAGCATGGTTTTTCTGTCTAATGGTTGTCAGAATTGACTTTTCTTCTTAAAAATTCTTTCATTGGGAAATTCACTCCATCTACCCTCATGTGGTGTCTCCCTTCTCAAATGTCTTTCTGGACATTTTGATACATTCTCTACATTTCAAAATGTAGTGTCAGGGATCTCTTTATCCTCACAATGTCTCTTGGATATCTCAGTACCTTTACCACATTTGCCAGATTGCACCATCAGAGCTCGCAATATCACAATGGGCCGTACTACAAGGTTGGCTGCTAAAACTCAATTACTGTTACTGTTGCTTGTAATGTTACTTAATACATCCAATTACAAGTGGTAGAACAGTGGTGTTAGCCCTCGTATTTGGAGTCCATAGGACTCCAGGCGGATTTTTGAGGAATAAACCTGGATGCAGGGCTGTCACAGGGTAGGCAAGGCCAGAGGCAAAACAAGTGGTAAGGCCGCCTTGCTACTTTTTGGACTGCGCCTGTGGCACCGAGAATAGGAGACACAAAGAATCTTGTTTTCAGTTTGTGTGTGGAGGGAATAGATATGTTGAAGAGGCACCCTAAAATCAGATCTTGCTGTTGGTTCATTGTCCTTACCATGAAAAAGATATGAAGGATACATCTGGAGAATGAACACACTGGATATCTCGCAAAGTTCATGTCAATGTCCTCCCAACATATGTCATCTTCCACTATTATTTAGAGTCATGAACCATGAGCCTATGTTGTAAACTCTAGTGAGATGAAATCTTCCCTCACAATACCCCCTACCAGAAGCCTTCCTTATTTAAAGTGGGTTTTCGCTTCCTATAGTAAGCTATTTTTGCATGGGAGTATAATTTGTGTAAATTGGCCAAACAGACTGGATGTATCAGACCCAAAGCTTTTAAGAATGAACTATGAACTTGATTGTTTTATATTTCTGGCATCTATTATATTGTGCAAATATAATCCATGTTTTGATGTAACAGTAGCCTAGGTATTCCTATATTCAGATAGAAGAGTTTGTATTTTATCACATTTGTATGAACATCGATTCAGGTTTGAACTCTGGCTTCATGTTCTAAGCACTGTAAAATAGGTGCCAACACTAGGATCACATTGACACCCTCGCTCCAGCCTTGGCCGATTCCACATCCAAGCCCACGTCTCTGTGGCCACTAACAGCATGGAAGAACTTTTTAAAATCTGTAAGGAGCTGGCCAATCATTCTGCAGTCTCTGCATCTCCTGTCCCCCCCCAGGCCCTCTGTATGGGCCTGGCTTCTCACTTCACTACTAAAACTCGGAACATCATCTCCTTGCTCAGCCCTTCCTCTCCCTCTCTCAGCCCCCCCATGGCCTTACCCTCTCCTCCTCCCTTCTCCTCTTGCTCTCTGGTAACACTTGATGATGTTTCGAGACAAGTCCGATCTATGAAAGTGTAGTCCAAACAGGTGCACCCCTGCTCCTCTAGAACCATCATGGACCACATTGACACCCTTGCTCCAGCCTTGGACGATTTCTGCAATCCCTCCTTTGCCACTGGAACTTTCCACTCATTCCTCAAGCACTCCCTTGTGCATCCCCTCCTAAAAAAGCCTTCTGCTGATCCCACCTGTCTGGCTAACTATTGCCTGATTTCTTTCACTCCTTTCCTGGGCAAACTTGTGGAAAAACTGACCATCTCCCGGATTACTATTCACACTGAAACTGTTGGTTGTCTCCATGATCATTAGTCTGGCTTCAGAGCAGCCAGAGGCACAGAAACTGCTCTCCTGAACACACTTGAAGATTTGTTCTCCAATCTCGACTCCAGCATCCCTCTGTCCTCATCCTCCTTGACCTTTCCTCTGCTTTCGACACAGGCAATCACACCATTGTGATCATTCGACTCATTGAGAACCTGGGCCTCACAGATCAGGCCCTGGAGTGGCTGACCTTTTTCTTCCTGGACTGACCCTCACAGGTCCAACTTGTGTCTTCTCTCTCCATCTCCTCTCTCTCTCTCTCTACATGTGGTATTCCACAGGGGTCCCACCTCTCACCGTGGCTCTCCAATCTCTATGTGGCCCTTTTGGCCCACCTAATCTCTACCTTCTGCTCCAACTTTCAGTGTTATGCGGATGAAACGCAGCTCTCTTTCAGGCTCCCTACAGCCTCCTCCCCTCGCTCATGCATTCCTGACTGTCTATCGACGATTCACGAGTGGTGCGCCTCTAATGATCTCTGCCTTAATGCCAGTGAGACTGAGATCCTTCTCATATGGATACCTGCTCCCACTTTTCCTCTCTCACTCTGGCTGCCCTCTTTGGGCCCTCTTGCTTCGCCTTCCTGTGAGGCAAAAAACGTTGGGGTCATCTTTGACTACACTCTCTACTTCTCTCCTCACATCACTGACCTTTCCAAGAAGGCTCATTACCAGCTGCACCTCCTCAAAGGTACTCTGCCTTTTCTTACTTTCCCCAAGAAGCTCATTGTCGCCAGAGCCCTGGTTCTCTCTAGGTTGGAATACTATAACAGCCTCTTTCTCAATCTACCTTCCTCTACTATCTGCCCTCTGCAACTAATCCAGAACAGGATTGTGAGACTTATCCTTGGTCTCAAGCACAGGGACCATATCTCTCCAGCCCTGACATCTCTCCACTGGCTCCTGGTGGCTGCAAGGATCAAGTTCATGACCCTTTGTACCGTCCACAAGGCTTTCTGGAGCCAGGGCCTGCACTACATCCAAGACTCTCTTCCTAAATACCTTCCTTCTCAAGACCTTCGCTCTGCTGCCTAAAACTCTCTGAGGGTCAGGCGCTTCTCCAGGCAGAGAGTAGGGGCAGATCACTTTCCTGTGCAGGTGCCTCCCTCTGGAATGGTCTCCCTGCCCATCTCAAACTTGAGCCGGACCACGTAAAGTTCCAGAAGCAGCTCAAGACTTTCCTTTTCTCCTCTGCTTTCTCTCTATCCCTCCCCTGCTGAACTCTCTCCCTAGCTGACTGCTGCGCTGACTGGTTGCTTGGATACCCTCAGATTCTCACTGGGTACCAGGATCGGGTATGACCAGTCTCCAATGCCACTGGGTCTGTTGCGCACTATGGGCTGTAACTGTAACCTCTACAGTCTCCTGCCTCCTTGCACTTACCCAGAGCTGCGCTGCCCTGGCTGCACTTAGTCAGACCACAAAAGTGATGGGTGGAAGGTTTTGAATGAATCTTAACCACTGGCATTGCTCTGGGCAACCTTCCACACCACCGTGTTTTATCCCTTCTGCGACATTGCAAAAGGGGTCCAGCCAAATGCAAATCGGTCAGGTACTGCCACCAATGGTAGCAGCCCAGCCCGAACTGCTAGGCCAGGTCCCCTCTGCATGGAAACACAAGCAACCCCAGACATGTTTCGCCCTTGTTGGGCCTCCTCAGTGAGGTGCAGCTTAGTTCCCTATGGCACAGCGAGCAAGTGACCCACGTCTGGGCATACCCTCTCTCAAATAGTGAGACAAACTATAACCACAAAAGTGATGGGTTGAAGGTTTTGAATGAATCTGTAGACTTCTGCTGACCTTTCTTCCCAAAGTCCCATTTCTCCACCTCCTCCTCCTCCTCACCTGCAGTTCCGGAACCTGAACTGGAGAATAACTGTGGTCTTCGGGCATTGTAAACTTTCGCCTTTTTTTTTTTAGAAGAGAGTGTCTCTCCCGAAATGAAGCCACAATGGAAGCTTTGTGAACCAGCTACCCTGGGGACTTCCTTCCGGAAGGAGACAAAAATAAAGGGGGAAAAAGCCTAATCCGGCATAAAAAACACCCGCGTTGGTAGGATCTAGAGTAATTCCAGCTGAGAATCGCCACAAAAGTGAAGGGTAGATGGGCTCCTACGGCTGTGAGGCTAAGGGTAGCCAGTTGAGTGGTTAAGGCAGCAATGACAGGATAGAAACTCCTGTAGAGACGCAGCACCGTACCGGGAGGAAGCGAGGAGACCAGGGAGATAGGAATGCGGGAGGGAAGCAAAAGCGCTACTGTGAGGGGTAGTGAGATGGAGAAAGAGCCCACGGCTCAGAAAGAGAAAGAGAGAGAGACAGAGCGGCGGAGAGCCGCGGAGTACGCTGGCCGCCACCAGGAGGAAAAGGTAAGCGACACAGAACCAGAACTTCAGGGAACAGAAAGAATAGCAAGAAAGTGAAAGATAGGTTCCTATCAAGGAACAAGAGAAAACTTACGAGCGCTGTGCACCCGAGGCAGTGAGGCGCACAATGGGCATGGCTAAAGTACGCATCCAGTGTGCGTGGAAAACACTAGACCGATGCTCGTGGCTGTGGTGGAATGTGGCAGGAAGACTAATGGCCACCCAGACGCGTTCTGGACCACAAGCGCGATGGCAAGAGGCGCATGACAGTATCTTATCCACTGGAAGTGCTCTGGGCAACCTTCCACACCATTGTTTCTTTAGCCCGTCTGTGCCATTGTAAAAGGGGTCCAGACATATACAAATTAGTCAGGTACTGCCATCAATGGTAGCAGCCCAGCCTGAACTTTTAGGCCAGGTCCCCTCTCCTTTTTGGTTTGCACTTACTCAGAGCAATGCTGCCCTGATTGCACTTTCCCTTTCGCTCCCCCTTGCACAATCTGAATGACACACGGCCTAGTAAGATCGCTTGTCTTGTCTTCCCTCTGTGCCCTCCCTTGTCTTCTCATGCCTAGAAACACATGTGTACAGGCGTTATAAATGACTTATCATATCATATCATACTATGAAATGTAATTTTACTTAATTTATCAACCACAGAAGAATGAACTGCTGGTTCAGCCCTGCTGAAATATGAACTTGGAAAGTATCAGATTTGAGCTGTTAACCAATTGTGACACAGTATGCTGTTTAACCCACTGGACAGTTAAAAAGAAACATGTATTAGGATTTCTAACAAGCACCCTCTCCTGCCCCATCAAGTCCTTTTTTGAAACAAAATGAAACAATAATCTTATCATGTTTACCAGTGGGTCATGCCATATTCTTCCTTCTAATCACTGTAATAATAAGTCAGAAATATATTATAAGAAATCCGAGAAGCTTAAGTGCTCACCAATGGGATTGATGTGTAGTCTAAAGGTCACAGGTTTGACTCCTTGACCACTAAAATGCTCCTACATTGCATCAAGAAACTCAAGACTCTTTGGAGAGTACCCAGGAATTACTTACAACCTGTAGTATGGAATAGCCAGTCGACTATATAACCTGTAAACTCTCCTTCAGCCAACGTATGTTAATCCCAGATTACTTCTAGATCAGCTCTTGCCTTTTAGCTAGGTTCATGCTATATAGATACAAATACAAATACTCACAGTGCACTGGATATGATATTCATTTGAAAAAGGCTTGACCCATGTGCCAGGGTCAGTGATTAGGCATTATTAATACATATGATTTAAAATGTGCAGGTACTCCATGAGGATCAAAAGTGAATAATAGTAATTATTGCAATGAGTCTAAACAACTCAGATGGTCTTCAATATCAAAATATATACACCCTACCTAAGAGCAGCTGAAAAAATCCAGCCATAAAAAGTCACTTGCCGCCTCAATACTTCACATACGCACGGCACACCATTTCTTACTTGCCAAGAGTCAATAATCACTAGCCACTGAAAATGTTGAGCCCTGCTATGAGGCTCTCAATATATACATACATTATCACTGAATTGATCCAATATAATTAAACAAAATCCATGAGGGTAATGCAATATCATTTCTTGCTATCTCTTTAGGGATTTCAGTATCAACTTAGAACTTTAGCATGAACGGAATTATCATGCCTGTAGGCTGCTCGATAATAATATAAATTAAGCCTATGCCAAATGTTAATATAATCCTGCACAAGGGCTCTGATGGTGACACCAGTATAATCACACATCATCCCGAAGGTCAAATAATCACTCATTATCCTTCATGGATAGCAATACGCATACAAACACAAGGACTAGTAAAATGACAATTTCATCACAGAGATCTGAGGGCTTCAATATCATCACAGAGCATTCCCACGTTGACCTCAACATCATCACATACAATCCCTGTCGGAACTTCAATAACATCAAACAATTCTTCTGGATATTTCAAGATCATCCCACACCCCATGCTTTTAGGGTCTTAAGCATCATTACACAGCATCTCTTTGGAATTTAAGACCAAACACCATCCCTATAGAATTTTCTATATCATCTCACATCATTCCTGTGGGTAGTTCACTAGGGCTCCAGTATTATCACACATTCCACACAGTGATTACAGCATAATCACACACCATCCCAGCACAGACTTCTTCATTGTCACACAATTTCCTTGTGGGGACTTCAGCATCATCACACACAATCCCTGTGGGGACTTCAAGTACATCAAACAATACTTCTGGTATTGCAAGATCGTCTTACACTGAGGCTTTTAGGGTCTTAACCATCATTACACACCATCTCTTTAGGGATTTCAGATCAAACACCATTCCGATGGAATTTTCAACATCATTGCACATCAGTCCTGTGGGTAGTTCACTATTATCAGTCAACATTCCTGTAGGGACTACAGTACCATCACAATTTCCACTCAGGGATTACAGCATTATCACACACCATCCCTGCACCGACTTCTTCATTGTAACACAACTTCCTTGTGGGGACTTCAATATTGTCACACACCATAATTTTAGGGATAAATGCATCATCTCGCATCATCACTTCAGGAACTTCACATCAGCTGAAATCATCCCTCTGGGGTCTTCAATATCATTACATGTCCCTTTGCTTTGCGGGAAGTTCTTTATCAATGATCATGCACCATGTGTGTTAACCTTAATATTGTCCCATTGAAGATCTGTGACAATATCAGTACAAATACTCAAGAGTCTAGATGTATGTTATCATCTGGCACCTTCCTTCATTATCATCACAAACATTTCCTTGGAAAACAAATATCGTGAATTACAGTCTCACTGGGACTTCAGAATCATTACACACTATCCCTGCAGGGACTTCATTATCATTGTACAGCATCCCTGAGAAAATTACAAAATTAATCAAACACCATCTCCTGTTGAGATTTTAATAGCATCCGTCCGTTTACGTCAATAGTATCAAACAACATTCCTGTAAGGACTTTAGTATTGTGAGTAAGTAGTCAGTAATGCGAGGCGGACAACTGTTTGAAGACCTTTCAAAATATGCCATTTTATTTTAAAAGAAAATCTATTAAAATGCTTCATTTTCTCTACTCTGTTGGGGAATTCCCTGCCTATTCTAAAAGCTAAGGGAACACACTCTTAACATAGGGCAACTGGGCCTCACACTAAGCAACAAACATAAATAAAATGTACGGCAATTGAACAGGACCTGAATTTTATATCATGTCTTCAAGGACCTTCTAGTGTGCTGGGTGATCTCCCTTCCCCAGGATTTAAAGTCACTTCATGAAATTGTTCAATCATAGAAAGAAAATGTCTTGGGTTAGTTCTTGATGATTTTTGAAGTCAAAACAAAAGTTTATCAACAAAAGGTTCCAATAGAAACAAATCTCATGACTTGGGTAGTGTTTTTCACTTCTGGAAAAAATAGCCACAATGGAAATCCTGGCCACGATACTTTATCACTCCCATAGGTAGATTTGCCATGCTGTTAGTGTTACACAGTTCTTGATTAACAATTAGGACTTCTTGAATTATAGCCTTGCTATTGAAAAGAGTATGCTTATCAGGATGCCTTTTCAATACTGCTACTTCTACTTCAACAATGATTCTTCTACTTGCTTTACCATGAGAACAGACACCTCTTGTTCCACAGTATTTCACCTTGGCTTCAACAACTGCATCATAGCATCTACTGACAACCAGATAAACCTATTTAGTTCTAGGGCTTTGGACAATTGCGACAGCTGCAATGACTCTTAAACACGAGGTTATTGCATCCAAAGATGGCCGCCGTTCATTCCATTTGACCTGGTGATCACCTCGCTACTTGCTGGGCATGCCGTTCTGCTGATTGGTACTCGCCACCATAACTACCAATCAGGCAACGCCGGAAGGTGAAGTCGTCCTCTCCCACAAAGGCCTCACAACTAAGGCTACTCCTGTCCGGTCCTGTCCAAGCCTGGAGAAGCGGAGACCGAAGGAACTCTGCAAGGTGACATTCTCTTGCGTATCTGTGCTCTTATCACTCTGTGCTACTGTATAGGCATTATCTAACCTGTGTATATGGGACACGTTGTAACCAAAGACTCACATGCCGGTATTACACCTTTCCTCCCCATGGCAGAGTGCTGATCACCTGAACCGCTGCTTTAACTTGGCCATTGCATCCCATCCTGGCCCAATACTATGCACCTAGCCCACCCGAACCTCGTACTTGTCTTTCTATGACAAGACTGGAGGCGAGCATTATGCTTCATCTTCATTTATTTCTACTCTTCAGCAGTTCAACACAACATATATAAAACCATGAAAAGTGTAGAACAGAACTTTTCTCTTTTCAAAACTACAATATCCATGAGTCTCTGTAGTCCATGCCCTTTCCACCAGTCACAACCCACTTCCTGTGCTTGGGCTCCTCCTCTTCTTTTACTGCTCTTCAAGCAGATAAGTACAATTTCTTCCCTCTCCTCATGTCAAGGTTTGAATGACTGGGTTTGAGTGGAAGATTAAGATTATGCCTAGCACAGTATGTGTGTGAAAGAGAAGATTTGTTTATGTAGCATATTAAAAAAAATTTAAAAAAAGAAATATAATAATTTCTGTAAAAATTTATCCAGAGTGTTATAGTCGCGTAGTCTAGTAACACGGACACGTGCTCTTGCGAGATTGAGTTTTTTATCGTAGCTACGTGTCGGAGTAGATTCCGCGAAGTTTTTGTGAGGCAGAGATTTCGTTTGCGAGGCTGACGGCCCCGTGTCGTAAAACCGGCACTCCAGGGGCTTAGTCAGCCTCACGAAGACACGCAGCGCCGGCCGCGCTGGCATCCGCGAGCTGCCCCCCACCCTTGGGGAGGCGGAGACAGCACCTGCGAGGCTCTGAGCGCGGCCGGAGAGCTCCCGAGTAGGCAGCCCCCGCCCACGGGTGGGCGGAACTACCGCGAACCGTGTGTAGGCTCTACGCTCCGAAGCGTTAGCCCCCACCCGCAGGTGGGAGGAGTTAGGCGCGTTACGTGCGCATCAGGACGCAACATTTGTGCGACGTGAGAGTTTTCCTTACACACCAGCAGCAGAGCGCTCGGAAAAGCGAATAGCTTACATTGGCTTGATCAAGGCCCTGATACCAGCGATCTTACGATCGTGAGCGCCGTTGCTCCAGGAGAGCATATTAGGAGACTACAGGTCCACGTGGAGAGAGCTGCTGAGCTAAGACACTGCAGATCCCTATACTGTTACTCAACAGAAGACTGGCGCCTTAGAGACAAAGGCTTACTAGAGCCTCAGAGCTAAGGACATAGGTGCAGCCACTAGAAAAAAAAAGAGAACAGAGTTAAGAAGTAAAAAGGATTTTACTGACTCTGATTTATCAATCAGGAGCAGTGGGCCTGCTAAGAGACCTGTCTCAGGTATATTAGGCACACAGCACTTCAGAAAATGTCAGAGTTCGAGTGGAGCGAGGAGGAGCTTGCTTCAGCACCCTGGGCATTCACGAAGCTGATGAAGCCAGTAGCGGCAGCAATCAGAGAGAAGGGCGTCAGACTGATCATCTATCTGGACGACCTCTTATTCCTGGCAGAAGATCGAGAGGTGTTAGAATACCAAACCAGATGGGTACACGAACTTCTAGTCTCACTAGGATTTCTGGTGAACACATAGAAGTCAGATACCATTCCAGCACAGAGATTAGACTTTCTTCTGGGGTTCGTACTAGACACAAAGAAAGCGACTCTGGAGCTGCCAGCTCAGAAGCTCAAAGATATAAAGAGGGACTAATGTTATGTCTAGAGAAACAACTAATATCCCTCAGGACATTAGCGAGGATAGTTGGGCTGTTAGCAGCATCTATTCAGGCCAATATCCCAGGGCCCCTGCACTACCGGGCTTTACAGAGGTTGAAAATAAAACATCTACAACAGGGTCTGAAGTATCACCAACAGGTGCCTCTAGATCAGGACTCCATTACAGAACTAGAGTGGTGGTTAAAGAATATGGAAGCTTGGAATGGGCGAGCCATATTCGGAGACAAGCCAGATCTGATAATAGAATCGGATGCCAGCCGGAAGGGCTGGGGAGCCAGATGTGGGACCCTACAGACCGGAGGCAAGTGGAGCGAAGAGGAGCTCCATCTCCACATAAACTGCCTAGAGCTCCTGGCAGGATCGTTCGCGATCAAAGCCTTCACAAGAGGAAGGGTGAAATATTGTGTACTGCTGAAGATGGACAACATATCAGCAGTAAGGTACATAAACCACCAAGGCGGTACAAGGTCCAAGATGCTAGCAGAGCTAGCGAAGGACTTCTGGCACTTTTGCCTACAGACAGAAACGTCAGTGACTGCAGAGTACCTACCAGGCTCGCTGAATGTGGTAGCAGACTGGAACTCTCGTTACCTGACGGACTCCAGCGATTGGAAGCTGGATCCAGCCGTGTTTCAGAAGCTGGACAGGAGATGGGGACCGTTACATATGGACCTCTTCGCCTCTCGGCTCAACACACAGACGAGCCTCTATTTCAGCTGGAGGCTGGACCCGGGAGCGCAAGGAATGGATGCTTTCCTGCAGGAATGGGAAGGAGGCCAGCATTATGCTTTCCCTCCCTTCGCGATGTTGAACAGAGCGCTAGCGAAGTGTCGGAGGGATAAAGCGGAACTGGTATTAGTAGCACCTTTGTGGAAGTCACAAATGTGGTTTCCAACACTAATGGAACTAGTAGCGGACGTTCCAAGAGTCCTCCCCGAAGGAGAGTGACTGCTCACGGACCCAGTTGGGTCGTTTCATCCTCTGAGAGTGAGAGGGACACTCCCGCTAGTCGCGTGCAGGATATCAGGAGACGCTGGGCGCTGCCAGGAATTTCAGCGCAGGCTGCTCAACTTATCGGCTCCATCCACTAGGAGGAGCTACGACGCAGCTTGGGCAATGTGGACAAGCTGGTGCAAGAACAGAAGTGTTCATCCCGTTTCAGCACCTGTAGTGGAAATACTGAATTTCCTGGCGCACTTATTGCAGAACGGGAAAGATTTCCGGACAATAGGAGTATACAGATCAGCCATATCAGCAGGGCATAGACCAATAGAAGGGGTACCGGCAGGGGAGCATCCCGTGGTAGTGAGGCTCATTAGAGGAGCGAGATTCAGAGTGCCGCCAGGGCCCAAATATAGTACAACATGGGACGTGACGACGGTATTGCGATTATTATCAGATTGGCCATCAGATAAATACCTTTCTCTTAAACAGCTATCAGGTAAACTAGCTATGTTATTATGTCTGATTTCATGCAAACGAGTGTCAGACGTTAGAGCGCTAACAATTAACAGACGGTCCTTCGGTCCGTAAGGAGTCACATTCTCCATAGCCAGGAGGACCAAGACAGGCACCTCCACAGTGCATTATCCGTATTTTCCGAACAATTTGAAATGGTGCGTGTATTAAAGAATACGAGAATAGAACAGCAGAGAAATAGAGCAGTGAATACTAATCCGTTATTAATAGCGCGCAGGAAGCCTTACCACGCAGTGGCATCAGCTACCATAGCTAGATGCGTCAAAGAGGTCATGCAGGCAGCAGGTGTGACTGTGGACACGTATGGAGCTCATTCAGTGAGAGGAGCAATGGCATCGTCAGCCACAAGAGCAGGACTGCCTTTGAGTGAAATAATGCTAGCAGCAGACTGGTCAAGCGATCGTACTTTTAAAGAGTTTTACTTTAAGCCAGCAGAGGGTTTGGCTGGTGCAGTGCTGGGGAAGCTTTGAACAAGCATAATGCTCGCCTCCAGTCTTGTCATAGAATGAAGATTACCCCTGCTAGCTGCGCAGGGAGTATTAATTCTATTAAAGACTAAGACGGCGAGCATTAAATTTCCACCCGAGTACTGTAATGTATATAAATGTTGATGCATTATGTGAGTGAGGACATTACATACACACCACCCTAAAATCTCTTATTATGTTTTCACAGGGGAAGATCAGAAGAACAGCTGAAGGTATCAAGAATCCGGGCGAGCACCGGCAGTTGAGTTTAAAGTTCAGAAGACCCTCCGCACCGTTGGCGAGGATCAGTTAAAGAACATGAATGACTGTCAGAGCGAGTAAAAGCAGAGGAGGAGCCCAAGCACAGGAAGTGGGTTGTGACTGGTGGAAAGGGCATGGACTACAGAGACTCATGGATATTGTAGTTTTGAAAAGAGAAAAGTTCTGTTCTACACTTTTCATGGTTTTATATATGTTGTGTTGAACTGCTGAAGAGTAGAAATAAATGAAGATGAAGCATAATGCTCGCCTCCTTAGTCTTTAATAGAATTAATACTCCCTGCGCAGCTAGCAGGGGTAATCTTCATTATGCTATGCACTGCAACCAACCCACTTTTATATGTATTGTAACTAGCTTACACTATTTACCAGGTACAGTGCCTAGCCTCCCTGACTTTGTGCATCGTATCTAGCATGACATAATGTTATGCACTGCTACCTGCCTGCTTCATATGAATCTCTATTAAGCAAAGCCTGCCGTATATCTTGCACATCTCACTATCGCATAACTGCTTTGAATCTTGACATTGTACAAAAGTGTTTGCTGTGTTACTTGCTCAATCTTTGCGTACTATTGCTTTTTTGAATCCTGACACTGCTGTTGAAAATGACTTACCTTAGTCCATTCTAGCAAAGTACATTTAGCCGCATTGCTACCAAATCGTTTGTATGATTGGAGTTGCCTGCTAACAATGGAAGCAACCTTCTGACATGATTGTTACGAGTTATTACTCAATGCAGACCTCCTTAAATTGCCTAACACCCCACTAGGATGCTATATGTAGCTCCTCCTTACACGACTATCGTTTATACTGCCCAACTTGTACCTATTACATAACTAGTCGCCTATGTATGCGCTTAGCATCCACTCTTCCTTTTATAAGAATAACTCTTAATTTTGAATTGCCTTACCTGTATGCTCAGCTGCTCAAATTTGAATTAGCCTATTTGTATGCAAAAGTGCTCACTGGCCCACTGCTTAATTCTGAAATTAGTCTATTTGTATGGTGTTCTCTGACCCACTGCTTAATTTTGAATTAGCCTATTTGTATGGTGCTCTCTGGCCCACTGCTTAATTTTGTATTAGCCTATATGTACAGTGTTCTCTGGCCCACTGCTTAATTTTGAATTAGCCTATTTGTATGGTGTTCTGTGGCCCACTGCTTAATTTTGAATTAGCCTATTTGCTCCCTGCCCCACCTTATCCACTGTAACCATCAGCACCTCTACCGGATCGCCACTGTAACCACCTGTCACGCCCTATGCGCTACAACTGTGTCTCTATAGCATCCCATGCACCTCCTCAGAGCGCCTGCCCTAATGCAAACACACACCTCGCCCTGCGTTGGTGTACACACCTCCCAGACTAAGGAGCCACCTAGCAATAGGTCTGGGAACCCATACCCTAGAGTCCCAACCTCAATCTACATAATCTTCTCTATCCTCAGTTACTTCCTCCTACTACATAGCGCCTCATTTCACCAAATTATGACCGCCAGCACCAATAACACCAGACCCTGCATTACTATTCCTGGTCATCCAGCAGTCATGCCCATCGACAATACAGTTTGTTCTAAAGGCGCATTCATCTTCCTCAAGACAGGCTTCGCCCGGCTATACTGCCCCAGACACCACCCCATGCCCTGACCCACGCCATTCCTTCCCAGCACTCCAGCCTTCCTGACCACACTACATCCCCACATCCAAACACTGCTGCTACTAGGCAGAACACGCCACACACACCTCTCCTCCAGATTTACACACAATATAGCCCAAACAAGACCCATCACTGCATCTAAAAGAAATGACAGACTCTCAGCACTCATCCATCACCCACACCCCCACATCAAAATCCAGCACACCCCTCCTTGCCCCAACTCCACTAATATGCGTAAACCTTAGGTGACTCAAGAGAACCATGACATTAGCTCTACTACCTCTGAGAACCCACAAAACTTACTAAACACCACAGCGACCCTCCCACAGACCAATCTGACCCTGCCCTCTAGCTTGCCCAAAACTAGTCAGCCTCTATTAGGAGCCCTACTAAATGTCAGGTCCCTTAGCGCTTACCAAAACATGGCTACATACTGCCTCAGGCCCACAGATCACACTAGCCGTCCCCTCCGAGTACACCCTCCTTAGAGCAGATCACTTAGATGCCATAGGTGGTGGAGTGGCCATTATCCTCAAAACCTCACTACAATTTAGAGAATATAAAATGGAATCACTTGCTGACTGCGAAGTCCTCGCTCTTAAACTAGAAATCAGCCCTAAGGTAATAAATAACTTCCTAGTAGTAGACAGAGCACTGAGTGCCTCGAACAATGCAGACATAGACTTACTTCTCTTAATTACACCCTTTCTCAAACCCAAACCAAGTACATCCTCCTGGGAGACCTCAATGTAGGTTACAACGACCCCATGGACAGCAAAACAACAGCCTTCCACAATGCATTCCGAGAGATGCAGTTCACACAAATTGTGAATATCTTCATCCACTCCAAAGGCAGAATTCTCGATTGGGTACTCACCTTAAATACCGCAGTAACCATAGTAGACATCTTCAAGATGCAATGGACAGACCACTGCTTAATCATATTTAACATCAACCTAGAAACAGAAATGCACGCAAACTCACCCCTGAGAACTTAAATCTGTTAGTTAACGACCTGCTAAATGCTAAACCGCTAGACAGTATGAATACAGAGAGCATCTCGGATCACTACCACCAATGATTGAAAACTGCGATAGATGAAGTAGCCCCTCTCAAAACCAAATTGCCCAAGCCTAAACGCAGTTCCCCTTGGTTCAATGACGAACCCATAGAACCCAGAAGGGCGAAAAGAGCTCTAGAACATTGATCCAGGAAAAACCACTCCCCAGAACTCCAAATCAAACTGCAACTATCCAAAGCTTATAAACTTAGTGTACTGTCCCATAAAACTGAATCGGTCAATAAAAGTATCTCCAACACAAAAGAATTATTCACTATTATCAGAGAACTAGAATCCCCCATCATACCGACCAGCCCCATTAATAAAAGCCTGGTGCACCACCATTCAGGATGCTCTGTCCTCTAAAGTGAATACACTCCAAAGCAAAATAGCCTTGAAAAAAAAGCTTTTAGATCTCACAGCCGATCCATCTCACCCTTCAGTTACTATCACAAGGTCTGATGTACCCGAATTCCACTTCGCTCAAGTTACCAATGTTCAGGTCCTTAAAACAATAGCATCTCTTAAGCCTTCTAACTGCAAAGGCAACAGTTTTCCTGCTAAAGTAGTCAAAGACTGCACCACCACACTAGCACCTATCCTCACCGATTTTGTTAATGAGTCTTTCACTTCTAGTGAAATACCAGCATCCATTAAAGTAGCATGGGTCACACCCCTACTCAAAAAACCTTCATTAGACCCAGCAATAACCGCGAATTACACGCCCATCACAAGAGTGCCATTTCTCCTTAAAATCATTGACAAAATAGCATAAACCCAAGTACAAACCCACCTAGAAAAGAACCCCTTACTAGGTGATAGACAATGAGGATTCCGTTCCAGTCACAGTACTGAGACCGCCCTTCTAGATTAAAAAAACCAGATGGTCTCTATCAGCGATTCTGGTAAACTGTGCATCTAGACCTCTCTGCGGCTTTTGATTTAGTCGACCATGACAAATTATGCCAAACCCTAAACACCAACTTTCACTTCTCCAAGAAACCCAATACTTGAATAAAATCCTTCCTCTCTGACCGCACCTCAAGAGTCACCCTAGGGGAAGGAGGAGCTGATCCCATCCCTGTACCTTTCGGAGTACCGCAAGGATCCTGTCTCTCCCCCCTACGCTTTCAACGTTACACGAAATTACTCTTCGCGCATTAGATGCTATGGGAGTTATTTATACAAACTTCGCAGATGACACACAAATACTTTACCCATTACATGTAACCTCGGACAGGACACGGCTTGCATTAACAAAATCTACTCCCTCATCCAAAATTGGATGGCTAATAATAGTCTCTGCCTCAACAGAGAAAAAACTGAGATCCTCATAGTCGGCTCCCCAGCCAGACTCAGCAAACTCCACCCTAACTACACATCCATATTGATAGACGGCACACCATCACTATATCTCACAAAGTCAAAACCCTAGGAGTTCTCCTTGACTCCAATCTCACCATAAATAACCATATTAGCACTCTTGCCTCCTCCACAGCTTGTACAGCCAAACTCATCACACTAAGCAGGCCTCTCCACTGAAAACTGACTGACACTTGCCAGAGCCCTTATCCTAACAAAGATAGACTACTGCAACGTTCTACTGTTAGGTACCTCAAAAAGGAATTTAAACAAACTGCAACACCTCCAAAACAAAGCTCTTAGAGCAGCTCTGGGTATTAACAGAAGAGAGCATATTTCTCAACACAGAAAAGATGCCCACTGGCTTCCAGTACAAGCAAGAATTCTCCACAAACCTCTACCATCACCCACAAATGCATCTCTGACAATGCCCATATCTATCTCAGTCGAAGCATTTCTCACAAAATCACGGCCAGAACACTCAGATCCAGCGCCAATGCACACCTACACATCCCACGCTTCACAATATCCAGTACAGGCAATGTCAGCTTCCCCATAGCAGCTCCTCACATCTGGAACTCGCTTCCCACCCACCTTAGCAACAAAACGTCCTTCCCAAAGTTTAAGAAACAACTAAAAACCTGGTTGTTTAACAAATACTAACAGCGTAAGTGCAACACAGCATGTTTCCTCAGTCTTTATGCTGCCAAATCTGCATGTACCTCGCGTTTATTTTGTGGAACCCACCTATCCTCTTCATACCTATGTAACTGCCCAACATTCCCAAGATTGATGTAAGTTGCTCAAGGCGCCTAAGATGTTTGTAACTGCCTAAGATTCCCTAGATATTTGTAACTGCTTAAGATGCCTATGATGTATGTAACCTACGCCATGACACCCAAGGGTTTGGGTGTGTAATCAAATGCAATAAATAAATGAAATTTAAAAAATAAAAATAAACAGACTGCTACAACTTCAATGATTTTCAGACAGACTTCGACAAGACAGATTTTCAAAATGTTTTAACCTCCTCAGGTAGGCAAGACACTCTTTCTTCAAATAGCTTCCTTCAAAGGGACAGCCTCTCTGCCTCTCTTGTCTAACTGCCATGACAACAAGCTGTGCTTGCCTTCAGAACTCACTCTTCCCTGGCCATGATCTTCTTGGGCATTACAGGTTCAGTCTGCTTCTTTGTAATCTTTATAAGCTGCCAATTTCCCTTCCCCAACTTCACCTTCGCCTTCCTTCCAGCTGTTAGCCCATACAATTACCCAGAGGCATTGGTGCCACTCACTTAGCTTCACATAATATTTATGCACTTGTATCTTAGGCCTTTGGATTGTTAGTAACTTCACAATACTGCTGGTTTGCTTTAAACTCTGAGAAAGGTTCAGCTTTACTCTTGGTATGGGGTACCTCTAGGCTTAGGCATTGCTTGTTCTCTTTTTCAGTCTTTTATACTCTTGTGAAAGAAAGGTTTTTCACTTGTATACAACGTTTAAGGATTAGTCTTTCAGGGAAAAACCATAATTAGGCACATGCGACCACTCTATGATGTCATTCTCAAGCTTTCAAAGTGGTTGTGTAATTGTAATCCCATAGAAGCAACAGGTAGAGTTTAGGCCTCTTTGGGGAATCACAATAAGGCACACACAACCACTCGTTAATGTAGTTTTCCCACAATAAAGATTGTAACTTTGAAACTGTCACGGTTAAGTGTTCTGCAATGATCTTTGCAGTTTTTTCTTTTCTTAACTAGGGGCACGCGTCCACTCCTTGAACATTAACAGTCTTCGGTGTGTGGAGCAATGGCCTGTAACAGCATTAGCTTCCTACGTGAGCAAGAAGTCTTTTCCTCTATAAGCGTGTGTTACAGTTCCATTGTTCAAATAAGTTTTTAATACAGCAGTCCACGTCTACTCGCTAAAGGTCTTATGCAAGTAGAAAAGGAGCTGATTACTGTTACCAGCAAGGCTTGTGTAATGCTTTAGAATCCCATGCTTCAATCACCGGCTTCAGAAGCATTTTCGTTGCAGGTTGCACTGCTTTCCCGACTTCTACTACAACTTATACTGCTTCTGGATCACTGGGGACCCACACACTTCTCCTGAACGGGTGTCTGGTCCAGCAATACGTTGAGGGAGGTTCCTTTATGCCCAAGACCCACGGCTTGCCAATTGTTTCTTGCCTCAGTCTCTGACACGCCAGAAGATTGGCAACCGCCGCAATCAGGCTCACATGGGGAACACTGGTTTTCTGGCATGTCTTCCACTGCGCAGCCTCTGCACTTCAGAGTTTGAGAGGGCAGGACTCTCTCAGAACACGCAGCTGAAATCTGCTGTTTCCACGCTCCGGTATGCCTCTTGTTCTCCCACTTCTACTTGGTTTTTAAGTCTCATGTCTTCCTTTGGCTTCCACTGCCAAAGCCTGTACTCCAGCCAACGTTAGAGCTCCTTTAACTCCTTCCCCCTTTCTCTCCCTGAGGGGGCCTTTTATGCCTCCCAGGTTCAGTGGTCATGTTCAGGTGTGGGCTATTAGCCTTAATTGCCTGACTAGTTCAATGGCTACTAGGCTTAATTGCCCGACTTTGACAACTGTATGCCTCCCCAGCCCTCTTCCTCGTCTCATTCTATCTAGGATTCTGGGACTTGTAGTTTATTTAAACAAAGTTAGGTTTTAGCATATTTAAAGTTCTTTTAATGGTCAGTCTAATTCCCCTAAAGTTATTAAGATAGGGGCTATAAAGATTCGCCTTTACAGAGGAAACTAGTTTATTGAAGACAGCATTTCCACATTCCTTTATGGTGTATCCTTGGGTTTGAGGAAGGTGCTTAGTTTGTGATACCAAAAAGGATATTTCTTTTGGTAAAGTGTGTTCAGATGTTACAACATTAAGGTCCATAACTCGAGATCTAACATGAGAGTTAGGGACTTCAAAATGGCAATAAGCCATCACCTCTCTATGTACTTTGTGAATATTCTTTCTTCCAGAGGAAACATACAGTCTCATCCCACAGAATCTCCTCATCACCCTGGGCCCTGTCTCCTCCCAGGTGATCCTCCTGCAGTATGCCACCCTCATGGTTAGGATCAGGAAACATCTTCCTTCCCCTGGCCACCTATGAGGAGACTTTATGCAGGGTTACAGTGAGGGATCTGCAGGATTCTTCACAGTATCCTCACACATACACTGGAGGAATTCCAACACTATCATACACCATATTTTCACAGGCTTTAGCATTGTTACACAGCATCGCTTTGGGGACTTCATTTTTATCCAATTACATCCCTGTGTTGACATCTATAGCATAACACACCATCCTCATAGTAGTTTCAATATGACTCCATTCCATACAGACTTTAGTTTTATTAAGCAGCATACTTGCAAGGCTTTAAATGCCGTCACAATCTCTCCTTATAGGGACTTCAGCGTCATCACACACCATCTTTCTGGGAACTTCATATCATATCACACCCTCTCTATAGAGACTTTACTATCATCACAGATGATCATGTAAGGTTTTGATTATTAATATATGGGAGTATCTCTGCATCCAACTGAAGACTACGATCTGTCATCAAAGGTGTGCTTGACGATGCAGAAGAAAATGAGGTAATCTCGGATAAGACACGATGTTTCCTCGAGAACAAATATCCGATTATGCCGGTGATATACATACTACTGAAAATACATAAGAGATTAATCAAACCACCAGGAAGCCAAATCATTGCGGCCACAGAGAGTCTTCTTGAGCCATTGGCCCAATATCTCGATAAGATCCTGCAACCTCTCATTCAAGATACTGAGACCTACATCAAAGATACAATGCATTTCCTGCAGAAATTGAACAACATACAATTTGTGAAAGGGCGAGACTTGATGTTCACTATGGGTGTATCATCCCTTTATACTAACATTGCACATGAAGCCGGCCTAGAAGCAATTGAATGGTTGCTATTACGATCTGAAAACTTCCAAGGCGATAGACTTTTTGTCCTCACCTTACTGAAAGAAGTACTTAGGAATAATTTATTTAAGTTTCAGGATCACTTCTTTCTACAAATATCAGGTACAAGCATGGGAGCCGCTATGGCACCATGCTATGCAAATGCATATATGTATTACTTGGAGTATGACCACATTTTGTCGTCGCCTAGATGGATGAGACCTCTTTCGCTATATGTCAGATACATTGACAACATCTTTGGGATATGGACAGGACCCCAAGATGAACTACAGGGATTCTACAAAATGATGAACAAGATGCACCCTCGGATTAAATTCATAACTGAAACAAGTAGCACCAGTATTCATTTTCTGGGTGTGGAGGTTTATCTTGGTGAGGCTTCACTTGAGACCACAATCTACACCAAACAGACTGATAGGAACAGTCTATTACTAGCCACCAGCTTCCATCCTAAGAGAACTAGGACAGTGTAACTCTTAGCCAGTTTTTGCGCTCTAGAAGGAACATTTCAGACAGTACTGAAAATGGATGGCAGTCTACTCTACTGGAAACTAAGGTTACGTCAAAAGGCTATAATCCGGCGATGATCACTGATGTTGCAAGGAAAGTTAGAGAGATCCATCGAGAGACACTACTTGTGCCGAAACCAACCAAGTCTGGCGAACCGCTAGTGTATGTTACTACTTATTCTATGCAAAGTATGAAGATTAAGAGAATAATACAAAAGCATTGGCTGATGCTGGAAATTGACCCACAATTTCAACAACTATTTCAGAATCTTCCTATATTTGCTTATAGAAACAGCAGGTCTCTACGTAAAAGTGTGGTTAAAGCTGAGGTATCATCCCCTCAAACATTGAACCAATTCAAGGGAACTATTCCTTGCCATAATTGTCAGCATTGCGGGAATATCATTACAGGCAAAACCATAACTCTTCCCCGCTCTGGAAAACTGATCATGTTAAAGCACTCCTGCACTTGTGATTCACAGAATGTGATTTATGCACTAAAATGCCCCTGTGGATTTTTCTATGTAGCGATGACCACTAGGAAAGTGAAAACGCGATGGACAGAGCATAAGTCCAGCATTCGCACCAAGAGTCGGAAATCCCCTGTAGCTGTACACTTTGGTGAAGCACGACACACTATTGCACAATTGAAATGTGCTATTTTAGAACAGGTAACGCCTGGCAGCAGAGGTGGGGACATGCAGCGCAAATTGCTACAACATGAAAATTTATAGATTGATCTTTTGGACTCATTGAGCCCTAGAGGCATGAACACAGAGTTTGATTTGATGTGCTTTGTATAAACACTTTCGCTGACATGTTAGACCTATAACAAATTAGGTAAAGAGGCACTTTGAGAGCCACTAGTAATGCGTATATCCAACATGTCTCCGACACTATGGTTTATGGTCTCATAAGCATTGTTGTCCAGTGTTATTACACTATAACTATGTGATAAATGTGGAGGGAGGGACTTTGATCCTGGTATGTTTTACGGTATATGTCAGATTGCTGTATAGAAATTTTGGCTTTTGTGAAATCATTGTAAATGTATTCAATTCAACAATGCAGAATATTTTGTGAGGCCCAGAGGGTCAATGATGAGTGAATATACTAACTTCTTAGTTTCAAAATGTGCTGACTGTAAATGAATGTTGTACTACTTGATTTGGTCATTTGAGCATTATGGGATTTTGAATGCATTTTAGGACATTAAGTTGCCCATCACGATATAAATTTGACATGGCTTCAAATGCATCAGTCTATTTAAAATAGTATACTAGGGTTAGTGAGCATGAACGGACCAACCAATCACACTTGATTGGACATGGGGACTATGCCCCTGTGACTATCTACTATACTTATGAAGCAGACACGTCATGGGGGCACCCCACGGATTCCTTTGAACCGTGGTAGTGCCCCTAGGTGTGTCCTCGGCTGAATTCCAGCTGATTTATTGCCAGCCCTTAGGCTCTATTAATCTGCCGTCACTAGTAGTTGTTAATATTGAGGGATATGAGGCTGTGTCCTCCCTAGACCTGATAAGGTACGTGATATTTATAGCATTTTGACTCTAAATTACCTTTTGGCTCGTAGTATACTGATGGGACAACCTGAATGGGGTTATCCACGTTTAACTGTCTGTCCGCAGGACTGTGTTTCATACAGTTTTAAGTCTGAGGAAAGATGACTCCAGGAGTCGCCTACTGTTGTCGCCAGGAGTCGCTTCTGCGTCGTTCCCCTACCAAGATGGCCATCATCCTGGCACCTGACGCGCATGCTCACACAGACCGCTCGTCTCATTGCGGACAGGTCATGCTGTGAGCTCCGAAATCAGGTGGGATTTACGTACTGTTAGCACGTCTGTACCATCAACTCGAGACGCATGTGCTAGCTGGCATTTGCCACTCTATTACAGTTTTGTTCCGGTATGAAGATATGATTAGATTACGTGCAATGTGAAAGTAGAGACTCTGGCTAGATTTAGGTTGTCTTGCTGAGCTCTCCAAGTGAGCCATTCTGTCATACTCAATCTAAACCTATTATTTTAACTGATAATAACTTAATATGAAAGATCAATTTTTGAGTCAATTATGTACCTGGGTCCCCGATCCTTAGGTGATGGGCTGTTTTAGCAAATGTGAATATTTATGCTTCTGCGCAGTACAAACGAGTGATTTTGCCTCTCCTAGGGCTTTACCTGACTGCACTCTGCTGTTAACCAGTCTATTAGGAAGTTCGCCGGATGACTGGGTGAGTAGATTGGTCGAACCTAAACACAAATTTAATACTGACTTGTTTGTGTTAGTATTGACAATTGACTCTCAGATGTTCTGACACTTCTCCATCTCCCTGTATTATTATCAGGTCTGTCACGTGGCACCCACTACATTATTGAAGAGGTTAGTTGGTTTTACTACTTACCTAGCACCCTAGATACATTTATGTTCGCTCAAATTCCCTAATAGATGCTTGTTCTCATTGCCCTATAGGGTCCACACAAAGGAAGTGTTTTATTTTATTAGGAACATTGAAGCCCTTACCCTGAAGATGGATCGATGATCCGCAACACGTTGGTTATTTTTGACACCCAGAAGGGGCTTGCTTTTGGATATATGAGTTATTTCAAGAGACTGACTATGTGAAATTGTATGAACACTCAAGTCTGTTGACACTGTGTCTGAAATTTGGACACTCTCTGTTTATTCTTTATGTTCTATACTCGACCGATGGAGTTGGGAGGTTTTGATGTACTTTTACAACATGTGTACAAAGAACCCTGTTGTTGTTATGAATAACATTTGAAATCATGTTTGATTTGCAATTAAAAATTATTTTATGTATCACCTTTTTTAGGGGATTGAATCTTTGAAGGGTAGTTACTAACCAGTAAAGTGATTACACTTAATGAAAGGTAAAGAAATAATAAGTCTATATGCCAGCTTTTTAGGCAAGGATACATATGTGAATATTAAACTTTTTTGTGGGACATTGATTCCCATTGGAGTGCATTTGGGCTCACTGTGTAGCAATAAATGGTTCTGGTTTCATTTAATTATTATCAAACCATTTTTAGAGGGCCTTGAGCACCCTCACAAATCATACCCTTGGGGCCTTCACATAATCACAAAATATGTGGTACCTGTATTATATAATCCCAGCATCCATGTTTGAGGTTCCAAATAAATGAAGATCAACCACCCTTTTTCATCTTAATATTATAACACACAAACTCAATGAAATTAATAGCATAACTCAATGAACATGTCAACATATGTACATACCCTCTCAGACAGACTGTTAATATAATCATCATTATTTAGGACTGTTTGGGCCCAATTCATAGAATCCAGTGGAGAGGTAGCACGTGTGCTGCATGCCAAGAAGGAGTTTGCGCCATGTGGGGCGCAAACCAGCAATTGCGTGCCACACGTATTCATGGATTTCCCGAGGCATCAGTAGCCGTGACGCAATGAACAGCAAGCAGCACCATTAACGCCTCCAACACCGCCTTATGCGCAGGAAAAAGCCAGTGAAATGCCCAATACGGCGCGAAGCCCTGTGCCATCCATGGCCCAGCACACAGCCCCTCCCCCTTGTAATCGCATGAAAAATCAGAGCTTACCCAGCTCGCAGCAGCCAAATCATGTGGAAAGGGCCGCATGTACCCCGCTCGCTCCAGCCAAATTTCATGGAAAGGGCCATGCATGCCACCGCGAAATCGCGTACCCCGCTCGCGGCAGCAAAATCGCATGGAAAGGACCGCGCATACCCCAGCTAAATCGCATACCCCGCTTGCGCCAGCCAATTTGCATGGAAAGGCCTGTGCGTGCTGCCATCTGCCGCGAACACACCCTGCAGGCAGCCCACACCACAACTGCAGCTCCAACACTTGTGACCATACCCCGCAGGCAGCCCACACCACATGCAACCCTTATCACCTGTCACCATATACCGCAAGCAGGCCATCCGTGACCATACCCTGCAGGCAGCCCACACCACAAGGGTCCCCCCAGCACCCGTTACCTTAACTCGCAGGCAGCCCACACCACAAGGGCCCCCCAACACAGTTTACCTCCCTCTTTTGGCGAGAGCTCACGACAACCCTGGGTATTGATGGTAGATATTCAAGAGCCTACCACCTGCAGACGGATGGACTTACAGAACGCCTGAATGTTACTATGGAACAATATCTACGCTGCCTTACCAACCAATGCCAGGGTACTTGGGTTTCTGTCTTAGTCTTTGCAGAATTTGTATACAACAATTCATTGCATACTGTCACCGGTATGTCTCCGTTTTATGCCATGTATGGTATGAATCCACGTTCCCTTCCGATTTAATTATTGAATTATCCTGCAGCACTTGCATGTGTGAGGGACTTATCAAGACGCACAAGATTGTTAGGCAGCATCTGCTGAAGGCTCAGGTGAGGATGAAGGAGTCTGCAGACACGCACAGATCCCCAGCCCCGGTTTAGAAACCGGGTATGAGGGTTTGGCTGTCCACATGTAATCTACCATTGCCTGGTCACAGGGCCTTGCTTCCACAGTTTGTAGGGCCATATAAGATATTGGATATTATCAATCTGGTGGCCATACGATTGGAACTCCCGTCAGCCTGGAAGATTCATCCGGTGTTCCATGTGTCTCTTCTTATTAAACCCTGCCATACTTCTACCAGACTTCCGTCTCGCCCACCTCCCATTAGAGTTCATGGTTCTGATGAATACGAAGTGAACGCAATTCTGGGGACACGGATTCGTAAGGGGAGACGATTTGACCTGGTAGATTGGAAAGGGTATGTCCGGAAGATCGTACCTGGGAACCCGCGGTTTATGTGCATGCTCCTGCTCTCTTGTCTCAATTCAGGTCTGCACGAAGGGGGAGGGCCTCTTTGGGGGAGGATACTGTCAGATCTCCATACCGTCTCACTACGGCATTAGGGAGAGTGCATACACCTTTAAAAACAAAGTTTAAGTCTGCCCGTAATAAACATACGTTTACTGGCAATCACAATCTGGACCAAAGGAGCAACAGTGATTGGTTGTTGAGAACGCAGCCAGGTGCTTGAAAGTTGGCCTGGAAACGCTTGTGTCCTTTGCACCGTAGGATGTTCTGGCCTGCGCTGAAAGCAACACGCAATCCAGTCACATGATATGTTCCTCATAAGCTCCTCCCATTGACTCCTTCGGCATTTCTGAATAAGCTTCAGTGACGTTTTAAGAATATTGCGATTCTGTTTCTTGGAATCTCCACTTCCTAGTTACCAGGACCTTTCCTTGCCCCTCTTACTGTTCTAGCTGTTATGACCACGGAGCGCTCCTGAACTTGCCTTGGATTATATTTGTACTTCTCGGCTTGTACCTTGCCTGACTATGGACCGCTCCTGGATATCCTTTTCTACCAGCTTTTCATCTCGCCGTTCATAACAAGCAGCACAGACCTTTTGTTCTGCAATACTGAGCTACACACGTGGACATGGGAATTTTGAACCTTGGTTTTTCTTTGTGTTTTGGACTCAAGAGTACACGGACTAGAGACTTCTGGGTGTACTAGATTATTTTGTTATTCTGCTTTCCTCTGGATACAGACGTGGACTTCTTCGTGCCACGTGCTACTGCTGCCCTTTCAACTCTTCATTATCGTTGGACAGGAGTACTTTATGGTAAGACATTTAACCTTGTATCAGATGACTCCCATTTAGCCAAACTCAGTTACTCATTCTGGTTTTATCTTCACAGAGACGATCAGGTGCCTGCTTCCCCTAACTCTCTTACCTTGATACTGCCATATCGTATGAATAGCAGATTAGTGAGTGGGAAGTTCTGATGATATATTGAAGTTTGCCTGTTATTTGGTTACTGATAACGTGCTTTGTTTTCAGTTTGGTGGTGTCTCCTTCTGCCTATCCTATGTCCAAAACCTGCAGCGCCTGTGTTACCGGTCTCCTGTCTTTTCATTAACAGACCATTCTGGTTGTAGTTTCTTAACAATCAGACGGGTACATTAGTTGGAAGACTTTGTCTCCTACACGATGAGTCAACTCGCTCCATTTTTCAAGCAAACGTGAACTCTGACAGACTCACAGGCTGATTTCCATGTCCGGAAGTCCAAGACACGTCTGGTGCAAGTTGCTGTCACCAGGACACGTTGATCTGGGGCAGCAGTGTCATCAGCTGTCCCAAGCAGCCAGGGTGTGGAAGCTGCAGGGCAGCTGCTGCTATCACCACCCTGACTCAGGGTCACCCATCCAGGTCTGGATTGGTCCCAGACATTGTCAGCAAGCACCCAGCTACCAATACCTGCAGTCCGACCTTCGGTCATCACATCAGTGCCTCATTCCATTGGGCAGTCCACCTGCGCTTCAGCCCCTACTGACCAGAGCGGCACAAGCCACTCAGGGTCCGTACCACCTCGCAAGATGCAGAAGCATGCTCCAGTGGTGCTGGCTGGTACCCCAGACACAGCTCAGGAGTCCAACACGTCAAGGAAGAGGAGTTTCTGTGATGAGGAACTGGGCGCACTTGTGGACTACATGTTGAATCACGGCCGTCGCATGCTGGTGCAGGCAGGGAGCATATGTGCTGGCTGTCAACATTGTAATACCCATGTGTGTGGCCTATGCTGTTAACATGTGTGTTAATGTCTTCTTTTGATTTTCTGCAGGTGATGAGGAACTGGATGCAGTGGAGGAAGACATGGAGGAGGAGGAGAGGGTGGAAGGGGTGATGGATTCAGAGCCCCAACCAGGCACCACTGGAGGCTGTGGTGTGGTAACCCATGAAAATCCATTGGTGCTCCAGACCATCCTGGCCAGGGGTGTCTCTGAGTACACCTCTGAGGTAGCCTATGCCTCTGGTGTGGAATTAGACATTGAACCCTCATTGCTTTCACAGTTGAGTGATCCTGCTGTGTATGCTATTCTGTCCAACACACCTGCAGGGGGGGTAGACCCCCCACTGGGCCAGTCAGTGTTGGCACGCCCATCTGTGGTGGTTACGGATGCAGGGTCATGCTCCACCCTATTTGCTCCTGTTCCTGGGGCAGCTGAGCAAGGGAGGAATGCAGTCCTGCAGCCACAGGCAGCGCCAGCGCATCAAGGGCCAGGTATCCTTGGGCCTGGCAGGTGTGGTGTCCGGCAACGCAGTGGCCATGTGCCACCCGGGAATACTGTGAGGGAGAATTCCATTTATACCATTGCACAGCACCAGGGGACATCATGTGAGATGTTGGCTCAGGGCGTGGAAAGGGTGGCCAATTCCATTCTTCCCTCCGAAAGGCAGATGAAGCTCCAGCAGCAGGCATTGCGGTCCACATGCCGCTTGCACAGGCTGGACATGTTGGTGGGCAACAGGGACTGATGGGCTGAACTGGGGGCTCTGCACACAGCCATAGCTGCAGAGGCAGAGGCCCACAGGGATGCCGTGAGGTAAGAGAACACCTCCCTCAGATCTACTCTGGCTGCAATTGAGATGGCCTGCAGTAGACAGGCAGAACAGCAGATGGAGCAGCTGACACACAACCTCTCTGCTGATCTCCGTGCAACCCGGGAGGTCTGGCAGGCAGAGATCCGTGCATCACGTGAGGCCTTGCAGGCAGAACACCATGCATCACGTGAGGTGCTGCATGGGGGCCTCGGTACCATCATTATGAAGAATCAAACCTTTCAGGCCTGCATGCTTGCTGCCATTGAGGAGAATACCAGGGCTATGCGTGGTCAGCCTCCCTTACCACACACACCTTCTAATGTTACACCAGAGGGTGCCGACAGCAGTGACAGCTCTCCCACTATAGGCTAGCCATGCAGGCCATCAACCCATTGAGGGTTCTTTTTTTTTTCTCAACATCCACCCACGTGGGTGTTGAGGTGCACCCTGTCCCCCCCGGTCCACCATGGACATTTTTGATATATATATATATATATTTCTGTCTGTTGTTTGTTTGTTTGTTTATTAATGGGGATTCGTGATTGTTTGTCCAATGCATGGTTAGCATGCATTTTGGTTTGTATATTAGTAAATGAGCATTTTTTAATGTTACATCTTCATGTATTACCTTGCCTGTCTCCCTTATTGATGCCCTTCATGCTGTATGCGTTACCCGCCCCCTTTAGCTAGCAGAGACACACTCAGGATAGAAGGGGTCCATGTGGTGGCTTTGTCACATTGAGACACTTGTGCTATTGTGATTGGTCACTGTCTGACATTGTCACTGTTGGGTCCTGTGTTTATGATATGTTATGCTGGTAAATGGATGATTCTGTGTACGGTTTCATTTTGATGTGTCAGAGGGAATTGTTTCTGACCTATTTCCATTTGTCAAAGTGCACATTGTGACAGTTGTGTCATGTGTGTCGGCTGGGTGACATGGGTTGTGGGAGGGTTTAGGTGACATACCAGTATTTGGATGTGCTGTTTTGCATGGGGTTAGTGGCATACTGCATCTTGAATGTGTGCCTTTTGGTCACACAGGATTGTGTTGGTTTAAGTAGCTAGGCATGCACACAATGTAGCACTTCCAAGGACACATTCTCAGGGTGGTAAGATTGTGACAGTTGATTTTCTTTTTGTCATCATTGATTGTCACCTGGAATGTGGCAGGCCTTAGTGCACTCCGCAGGGGTGGGATTTTAGGTGAAAAATTGTGCCACAAGCTGGGTACGGGCTGCCTCACAATATGCCCTTTTCCCTCCCATGCACAGCGGGCGTGCATGTGGTTGGGGATGTGGGGGCACCACCATGTTCACCGATACACCCTGCGGTGTTGCAACGTTCTGCAGGACACATGTTGCCGCAATGATCCTGCACACTACTGGTGGTACATATAGTAGCTGTTCACCGGAGAGGTCAAGGGAGCGGAAGCGTGACTTTAGCACTCCGAATGTGCGCTCAACTATGGCCCTGGTTGCAATATGGGCTGCGCTGTATCTTACCTGGGGTGGAGTGGTGTGGTTCTGTATTGGCGTCATCAGGTAGCTGCACTGTCCGCTGGGAGGTGAGAATTGTTGTCATTAGTTGGGTTTGTCTATTTGTCTTTTTGTGACATGCATTCATGTGCACAGGCATTTGTACTCACCAATGAGTCATGTGTTGCCATGCCTCCCAGCTTCCAGGTCCCGGTGTAGGGGTGACATTCTGAATATGAAACTATCATGGGTGGACCCTGGCTAGTTAGCATATACAGAGGTAATGACTCCCTTGGCATCACATACAACCTGCACATTGATGGAATGCCAGTGCTTGCGATTACGATAGATGTGCTCAGTGGCCCTAGGTGGACGTAGGGCCACATGGGTGCAATCAATGGCACCAAGCACTTTGGGGAAGTGTGCCACCCCGTAAAAGTTCTGGACCACGGCCTGCCTTTCTGCAGGTGTTGTGGGCATGTAAATGTGCCTGTGGACTGAGGTGCGTGAAGTCATGATTGCCAACACCTGGTGTAGGCAGCGTGAATGAGTGGGATGTGAGACACCCCCAGCTATGGCAGTTGTCTGCTGAAATGACCCAGTGGCCAAAAAATGCAGTACATTGAGCACCTTTTCCAAGGGGCCCAGTGCTTGGGAGCACAGGGTGGATGATGTGAGGTCATCCTCCCACTCAGTGACCAGGTCTAGGATGATATGAGGTGGAAACCTATACCTGCCATAGGCCTGGTCATCAGGCATCCCAAAAAGGCTGGTCGTGGGTAAAAAAATGCAGGGCCTGGCTATCCTCCTCCTCCTCCTGCGGTGTCCCACGATCACTGCTGCAAGGAATGGTACTTTCATCGTAGCTGTATACGCGTGTTTGTGTTCACGCGTGCTTTCTATGCATTGTTTTAGATGCGCAGTGACGCTTACGCCTGCTTTCGCTTGGCGGACGTGTTTCCGGATTAGCGCGTCTTTTCCCGCGCGCAGGAGAGCCCTGTTCAATTCTATGAATACATGTTGTTAGCGCGTGTGTGGGCATTGTGAGTATTTTACAGCAGTACTTCCCACGTAATGCCCACATATATGCTTGTTGTTCCCCATTCCACGTGTTCCGCCCCCTTTTTAGGTGTGTGCGCTGGACGGTGTGCGCCTTCACAGGGAGTCTCGCGCAAGGCGTTTGTGATGTCGCAGTGACGTGCTGGACCCATGCAGCTTCAACGCAGGTCTCAAGTAAGCCACGCGCAATGTGTTCCATGAATCGGAAAATGGGAACTTGTGTGCGTTTTGCACGCATGCCCCCCGTTTTCGGCACACATTTATTCCATGAATCACCACCTATGTATCATCAGAGATACCTGTGGGAACTTCTACATCATCAGAGCTTCAGCATCATCACAACGCTGGCATCACCAGACCTTCAATATCATCAGTTATGTGATGACATCAACATTATCACCACACACCAGCCCCTAGTAGACCTCAATATCTGCATACAAGTTCCCTGTGGGGACATCTACAACACAACCATTCACCACTGAAAATATTAGTGTTATCACACCCTATCCCTGTATCTTGCTTCAATATCATCACACACTTGGTACCTTAAATATCAACACACAGCATCACTGCACAAACTTCAGTATCACCATGCACACTCATTGTGGGGTCTTAAATATCATAACACAAAAACCAGGCTGGTTCTTCATTAGACATCTGCTTGGGGTACTTTTATTACAACCCCAATGCATATTGTACATAACTCAGTATCATCACACACAAGGCATTTAAAGCATACAATCTGTGGAGACTTTTGAATCATCACATACACAATTGATGTGAAAACATCAATATCAGCAAACACCACTTTGGTGGGGACTTCAACTTAAACCTAAATATCAACGCACACCATATCTATGGGGACTTCATCGTCCGTTTTATCCCCTCTTCATATTGTATCATAATTGCAGATGTGTAGTGGTTAGATGGCTGTTTTGCCACCATGGGAAGCACATTTTGATTCACAAAGAGGATGTACTTGTTTGGGATAGGTACATGGGAATGTGAAATGTATGGGAAGGTCATATCAGATGCTTCTATGTACATTCATAAACCAATACATCTGCAGTGTAATTGCTGCTTTCCTGCTAGTGTTTTTAACCCTGATACAGTGGTATCATTTTGTTTTGGAAATGATCTACCACATGTTATTTAACAACCATCATAGTGAAAGGTTCTAGCAGCAGCCACTTTGGTGCTCTGAGCTTCCGAAAAAATTAATGCTGACATGGCATAACACCGCCTGTATGGAAAATCAGGCAGCTAAACCAACTGCTGATTTCAAAAACTGCAGGGAAGGGAAAAAAGTCACAATATTACTGGTTTTCTGAAGCTGCACCCAATCAATATACTGCAATGTTTAAGTATAGTATTCTTTGCACTAAAATAACATAGTTAATCAAATAGTTTATAATGATATTCTAAAATAAAAGTACAAAATTGAATTCCATCAAACTTTGTATTAATCTAAAAGCACTTTTTCTTTTGAAAATATTCTTCTGCCTGCTACTAGTTTGGGTGTCAGTTTGCTGAAGTGTGTTTAAATTCCTGTGCGTTGAAGACTGCAGTACCGCCTCCGGTCTATGGGGGAAGACCTGAGTAAATAAATTCACACACCAAAATAAACACAGGTCCACAAAAGGCAATTTTTTCAAAAGTTGTAAACATTTGCACATGTCTCTCTTAAGTCATCTTCAGTCATTTGGAAGACATTACCATGTGGGGACTTGTGTTTAGGTCCCCACAGTGAATTTTTTCTCTCTGCGCCTAAGTGAGGTGCCTGGTGTGGCCTTGCTCCCTCCTCCCATTGGTTGCATTGACATAGATAGGACAATCAGAGCAACCGGGAGGCGGGAGCTGGCACACACTAACCAATGCCCACAACAAGGCCTTCCTCCATTCATCCTGCCTGCCTACAGCACTCGAGCCCTGCTTTCCTCGCTCCGACATCCTCTACAATTGCCTGCAAGCGTTTCCCAGATCAGCACGCATCTCAGCTGGTAAGCCCAGCAATTACAGTACGCATCGGTCTGCTGTTGCGGATTTTGCATCAGATCCGACAAAAATGACATTTAAATTGCCTGAGGATTGTTTGAAGAGCAATCTACTGCCTGTTTATTACCCACTAATTGTTTGTTTGTTTATTTGTTTTTATATAGCGCTCCTGACCCAGGGGTATATGGGCGCTTAAGTATCAAGTTACAGGCAAAGGTAAGGAACATTTGTACATTTGTGCAGCATATGTAAAGTTACAAGAAAGCAGATATTGACAAGCCGACATAGTAAGGATGCAATCATACATTAGGCATACAAACATAATTGGTTATTTATTGAGTAACCAAGTGATGACCTTAGTTCTGAAAGGTTGGAAAGTAGGGGTGGATTTGATATCCAATGGGATAGTGTTCCACAGTTGTGAGGCTAGAACTGGGAAGCTGGATCCACCGGCTCTTTTAAGGGAGTATTTGGGCACCGTCAGTTGTAAGGTATTGGAAGATCTGGTGGTTCTGGTGTTCTGTCTTACAGTGAATTTGTTGGTTAAGTAGAGCGGGGCTAGGTGGTTGATAGCTTTGTAGGTGAGGCAGATAGTTTTGAGATCTATTTTTTGTTGGATGGAGAGCCATTTGCAAGAAATTCTTGTGGCCGAGATATGTTCTCTTCTAGGAATATTAAGGGTGGCACAGAGTGCATTGTTTTGTATAACTTGCAGTTTATTAATTACCACTTTGTTGGCACCTACATAGAGGCTATTACAGTAATTCAGTTTGGATTGTATAAGTGCTCTGGCTAAAATGAGGCAGTTGTTAGGGGAGATTAAAGGTCTGCAGGCCCTAATTAGTTTACCAGTGTAAGCAGTGGCTGAGGCGGACATGTTAATTTGTTTGGCGAGGTTGGTATTCGTGTCTAGATAGAAACCAAGAGTTTTTACACTCTTGGCGACGGGAATGGTGTTACCGTCAATGGTGAGGCTGGTATAACTAGTGCTGAGATTCCGGATGGTATTAGGTGAGCCGACAAGGATCAGTTTGGTCTTGTCATCATTCAGGCAGAGGCCATGTGTGGCCATCCTTGCCTGAATGATGGAGAAGACTTCATTGATCCGGTTGGCGTCCACGTTTTATTTGCCGGATAAGGTGAGGAGTATCTGGGTGTCATCTGCGTAGTTAGTGTAGGTGACACCCAGATGGTCCAGCTTGTCGAATAGGGGCTTAGTAAATATATTATACAAAGTGGGTGAAACACAAGATCCTTGTGGGACACCGCAAGTGATGGGAATGGGGTCGGCCGCTGCTAGGGGTGAGAAGACTCGCATGGTCCTGTTGTCAAGGAAGGATTGGATCCATGTTACCGCAGAGTGGGAGAAGTGTGCTGCCGATGACAAGTGGTTGCACAAGATTTTGTGGTCAACCAAGTCAAAGGCAGAGGCAAGGTCAAGGAGAACAAGGATGGCAGCCCTACCTTTATCTTTGAGTTCGTCTATCTGGCTTTTGAGGTCAAGAAGGGCCGTTTCCGTCACATGTTGAGGACGAAAGCCAGATTGGCGAATTCCCAGTAGTTGGTTAGTCTCGAGGTAATCCTGAATTTGTAAATAGGCCACTCTGTCAAGAATTTTTAGTAAGAAAGGGACAGTGGTAATGGGTCTATAGTTCGTGGGTATATCTGGGTCAAGGGTTTTTTTTTTTTAACAGAGGTAGGACCCAGATTGTTTCAGATTGCTAAGGACCGTGTTATTGGAGAATGACAGATTTATTAATTTGGTGATGAAGGGGGAAAGATCCCTGGCTGCATCTTTTATGATCTGTGCAGGGCAACTGTCCCCCTTGCAGTTCAAGGGTTTCAAGGAAGCTATAATTTTTTGTACTTCAGGTATGGTTACCTTTTTGAAGGTGAAACCTGAGCTAATGGCAGTGGGTGAGGGCAGGGTGGAACTGGAGGTAGGACCATGAGTAAGTTGTTGTCGTTTGTTTTCAATTTTAGTTTGGAGCCCTGAGATTTTGTTAGCAAGGGCATTCTGGATCCCTGTGCACCATGGTTTGTCCTTTGTGCAGGTATCTGCGGGAGGAATGGGGTTTTCTAATTCCTTTAGGATGTTAAAGAGCTCTTTTGTGCTAGAGCCTGCCTGAGAGATCCTGGAATTAAGAGATTCTTTCTTAGCGCGTATGGTTTCATTTTTGTAGAGGGTAGAAATATTAGTAAGGTTAGTTCTGTTGTCTACTGAGGGCACTGATTTCCATAGTGCTTCAAGTTTGCTCTTTTTTAGTCGGAGAGTTTTGAGCTCCGGGGTGTACCACGTATTCAGGTGCGCTTTTGGTTTCCCTTTGCACATTTTTAGTGGGGAAATGGTATCGATAGCTTTAGCCATGGAATCGTTGTAAGCGTTGACCATCAGGCTTAAGTCAGTAGTAGCTGGTAGAGCGTTTTTCGTTGTGTTAGCGTTGTGTTTTTCGTTTTCCTGCACTGTGGCTTGATTGTGGTGCCTCACATGCTTGACCCTTCCAAGATGGGACATTTTTCTCTCTGCACCTAAGTGAGGTGCCTGGTGTGGCCTTGCTCCCCCGCCCATTGGTTGCATTGACGAAGATAGGCCAATCAGAGCAGCCTGGGAGGCGGGAGCCGGCCCCAGTAACCAAGGCCCACAACAAAGGCCCTGTCTACCCCTGTCCACCATGGTACGCTGCATTGCCGGCCTGGTGAGTGTCTGTGTGACCCACACCCACCTCAATGCCCCCCGTGAGTGTCTGTGCACCCCCCACCGACCCCAATTCCCCCCTGAGTATCTGTGTATCCCCCACCAACCACCATGCCCCCATGAGTGGCTGTGGGTCCCCCACCCACCCCCATGCCCCTGTGAGTCTCTTTGCCTCTTTTGACTCCCAACGAGCCCCTATATTGAATGGGGCTTCTTTTCTGCCTTTACCGTCAAATCAATTAGGAGTAGCCATCACCCCTCTCCTCCCTATAATCAATGCCCCCTCACAGAGGCATCTTCCCCGCACTTTGAAAATCTCCCTACTGCTAATCCATACTACCTATGACCCAGACTTTCTAGCAAATTACCATCCAATCACTCACCTCCTCTTTATCGAAATGCTCATTGAGAAAAGAATACAATAGAATTACCGAACCCAACCTTCTACAGGACTAACAGTCTAGCTTCAGACCCAGGTGCAGAAATGAACAGTCACTGTCATTGATGAGACACAACATATTCTGGACAAAGAGGATAATCATCTACCGGCCCTGCTCATCCTCTGTACTGCTTTTGATTGACAATCGACCTCAGCACCCTAGGAACAAACGTAGCCTTTGATGAAACAGTACTGCTGTGACTCTCCTCCCATCTCACTGATAAAAATAAATTAGTCCAGATGGTACACATTGGTACCTACAGATGCCAACGCTTAGCAGTGACTCTCCTCCCATCTCACTGATAAAAATAAATTAGTCCAGATGGTACACATTGGTACCTACAGATGCCAACGCTTAGCAGTGACCCCCAACGATTCATTCCCTCACCCATTATTTTCAACATCTACAAATGCACCCCACATGTTTACCAAAATGGAGGGAATACGCAACTCCAACTAAAGGTCAGTCCATCAAGGACATCCACTATTTGCGACATTGCCTGTCTATATTCCAGAAAGGAATACCCAGAACCTCCCTAAAACTTAATCTATCCAAGACACAATACATCCTTCTCGAAAACACTTAAAATTCCATGAATGGCAGGCAAAAATGAAATTCAAAGAATGTATCCCCTCAACTGGGCCTCTTTAAAAAATCCCTCAGATTCAATGCAGCCGCATGAATCGACAGAGGAAGCCATTACCTGATCGTGCGCACAAACAACAAATCACTACTGAATCTGGTAGGTAACTATAGAGCACCACTCTGATGGACACTGGCCATAAGAACGGCTACCCGTACACATCAGAAAACAAGGACTATGACAAAATTTGGTTGTGCTGTTCACATATTTATCTGCTTACTTACACTAGACTATGCCTCAACACCTCTAACATCAGAATGCAGCAAAGACTTATGACAAATTCTGGCATGCTGAACACAAAGCAAGTCTCTAGCACTCACGTCATCTCCTGACTCCTCTCAGCACATATCCAAATGTCTGACCGCATGGGTTGTGCTCGACCGGAGTCTGGCCAGCCCTGCTAAGCCTTATTTGACCAAATGTACACACGCATTGTAATCTTACTCTATGACTTCAAACTCTCTGGACGTCGGTCCAAAGGAGGGCATTTCCACTGCCAGCCATTGAGACTATAATAATGGTAAAAGGCACTATATAAATGACAAGTACAATACAATGCAATACAACTGTTTCATTTAGTCAGGACACACATCACCAAAAGTATGCACTGCTAGGCAGCATCATTGGCTCTAATGCAAAACGGTATTGTTTCCTGCCCTATTGACTTCAGAACTACACTGTGACCTGATTCTCACCGACAATGGTGGCGGCAAGCTGTGTTTTTGGCAACACAGCATCCCCAAACCTTGTCCACCATGGTAACGCATGCTAGCATGAAAGAGTATGTTCAAATCACAGCCATGCTCAGAGAACTATGCTGCCTACAACTACACGCCTGCATGGTCTTGAAAGTAGCCTACATGACCTTCAAGGCCTTAACAACAGGCCCATCTTTCCTGGGAGAGAAAATCAAGATATCCACATCTCACAAAGCCACTACATCATCAGATTAGAAACCAAACATTGCATAAAGGAACAAAGAAACAGCAAACAGGCATTCTGTTGCTACACATTCACAATACAAAATAAGCTATCAACCAACATATAACAGACTCCTACATTTTACACTTGAGGAAGGAGCTAAAAATCTTACACTGCATTTTTCACCCTTGTCTTTTAATAATGTCACCTCTGCGCCTTTTGTAGTTTCTATATCCCTACCTTGTTTAGCACATCATTGCTTGGTAGCTAAGTTTGCACTTTAAAATCCCCAACATACATCCACGGATACTGTAAGGGTGCAGGTGGCATAGTGGCTGCTATAGCCTTTTATTCACCAAGAAAATAAAGAGAACACTTAACTTTCCCTACTTCCATGAGGTGGGTCCCTACTTCAACTAAAGTGCTAATGGGTCTGTAAGGATGTCCCTGTAAATTGCAGTGTCCACTGCCTTATGTCAAAATCTCTAATTCTGTCCCTTACACTTAAAACTTAACTAAAAAGTTGCATCCATGTTTTTGGTGCCGGAGAATGACTCCCTTCTCCTGGACTTGGTGGTACAGTTCTGGTTGCAAGTTCTTAACAGAGGGTAGTAACTCCTTCTCCTGGCCTCAATTCTTCCCAAACAAAGGACTGCCAATCCTACAACACTCTGTATCAGCGAGGTCACTGTTTCTTCACTCCGGGGGGAATGACATCCTTCCCCTAGCCTCGATGTTCCGTATTCAGTTCTCTTAATTGTCAAAAGAATGACTCCCTTCTCTTGGCTGTGGCTTTTCTTCAACATGGGGGAAGGACTCCGTTCCCCAGATTTCTTGGCTTTTGCCTGTGGATGTAGCACTACCAGGTGAATGACTCCCTTCTCCTGGTATTTTGGTTTCACAGTCACTTTACTCTCAGCGGTACTCAGGAAAATGACTCTCTTCCCCTGGCAAACCTTGTATCACTGTTTTCTTTCTTTCTCAACAGTTCATGGACAAGTATGCTACTTAATCCAGGTTTTCCCAGTAGAGCCCACTTGGTCTTCTGGGTTGCCAAGCATGGTTACGAGGGAGAAGGTCATTCGCTCTTGTCTTTTCAGATTGTGGATCCCAGACCCGTATTTCTCTCTTCAGCTCATTGGACAGACCTGGTTCACTATCCTGCCAGGTACTGTCATGACAACAACGATTTACAAAGTTCTCTTGGCTCACTCTAAGTTCCCTGTACAGACTTGGTTCATTAACCTGCCAAGTACTCTGATGAAATTCAACTCTTTCAAGTTGTGGGCTTATGTACTGTCCCCTCTTCGGGAGATCCTCCCCTTTACCGTTCACAATATTTCTCTCTTTTTCTGGGTGGGTTCTCACTACCCATATTCCTAGGATGGGCTTCTCTGATACTTCTCCTTAAGTGCCAACACGCCCTTTTGGTCCTCACCAGCGTCCTGTTTTCTTCCCTATCTTTAAGGAACATCTCGGCGGGCTCCGGTGTGTCTTGGGACTCGCTCTCTGGCTTCTTGCTGACTCCGCATAATTTTTACTTCATTCACCAGCTGTGAAACTGCTGGCTTCCGCCAGCATTCCCACCTGCTATTGGCAACATGGTCCTTCTGTTTTTGCCGTTCAGGCTGCTCTTCCACCAGCCACTGGACAGGTCTGTTACACCTTTCCAACGCTGGTCCGTGGTCTATAGGAGAAAGATGCTTCATTCTACAAGACGGAGGGCTGCAGAACCCGTCAGAATGAGCCTTAGCGCTCTACTTGATTCACGCTGTCAGCGCACGCCGGCAGAGAGTCACATGACCCTGTTAAAGGATCGTCTATACTCGCCTCTAAGCGTCGCTACTGTTGCCAGAGACGCTCCGTAAATTCGAATCTAGGGTTAAACCTTTCCTGACCAACTTTCTGTCTTTCGTTGCTCACTCTCTCTCTTGTTTCCCTCTTCCCAGAGACTTTGTTCCAGGTTTTCTCACTATCAATTCTCCAACACGCCAGATTCTTCCGGCATCACCTGCGCTCCCCTATCCGTTACGCTCGTTCAAGTGTACGGTGTTCAGTAGGACCCAGAGCCCCTCTCATACAGTGAGTGTCTCTTTCTTGGGTTTCGGGTTTCTCCTCACATTCCCATACTTACTCGTTCAGTCTTTTCAGGATCCCCCCCCCGGCGCTTCGAGAACCAGGCTCATGAGCAGATCCTTACTCCACGCTCACCCTCTCCATCACTAACGACCGTTCAGGTCAGACTCCCGTAAGGATTCTCCTTTCCTCTCCTTTCATAGTTTTCTCACTCTCCATCATCCATCACTTACCTGTCCTATTTTCTCCCGTAGGGCTTGTGCCTCAACCCATTGAAGATGCACATGTGAAGAGATTCCATCCATCCGAGAAGCCTCCATCCGCTTCATCAGGGTTTTTTCCCCCAGAGGGTTTCCTTGGGGTTCGTGCCTCCCCTCCGTGGGTATTCGAGCTGCAGTGGGGGTGCAGGCTCCTCCGGGAGATTCTTGCTTTCTGCAGTTGCTGCTCCCGTGTTGGCCGTATGACCTGGTTAGTGTGATTGTGAGTTACTTAATATTAACAAGGTCCTTCGATGTCGGACCTGATAGAGATGCCTGCTTCCTTCTGACAGCATCCTGGTTTGCAGCCTTCACTTCTTCCTGTGCCGGACCGCAGCCCAGTCCTTCGCTCCAGCAGGGATGACTTGAGTCTGCTGTTGTCCTTCTTCACTTTTTATGACATTATATTCATTGATGTCTAGTGGAGAAATAGAATGCTGATGTATGTTCCTGTTAGCAATCTTCATAGTTATGCACCTCCTCCTCATCTCAGTCGCTGTCATAGGAGTCTCACTACAGTAGTCTGGACTCTCCTTCATCTAAGTGTCTGCTAGACTGATGATCCTACACACATATATGGGGTGGCGAGGTATTGGTTTGGACTGAGTTATCTGTGGGTGGCTATGAGTAGTAGATTGGAGGTGATCATACAACCTCTTCCCTAGATGGCTTTCCCTGTCCCCAAAGGGGGAGTCTCCTTCCATGAGATCCTCTTGCTGTGCACCACCTCCAGGGGTACTATTGGGTAGTGGCCTCACCTCCCTAGCCTCATGGGAAGCTTTCCCCTTAGGGAGAAGTGAGGACATCTACGGATTCATCACAATACATATACACACACTGGCCAGGATGCCATCTCCATTTTATTTCACGTTTTGTGTTTTCTCCAATATCCTTCAAAGACAACTTGTGCAGTTCTGCACGATTTGAAATATTTCGATTGAAACCATAATGAGATCTACTGGTGAGAAACGGAAGCTGCCACAGTAGTTGTTGGGCGTGTGTTGGGCTAACTAATGTGAGGGGATCACCTCACCCACTTAGAAAATACTAATCTATACTGTGGTGAATGGAGTTGACATAGAACATATTTACAATGTATTCTAGTTCTTATTTGACACTTTCTAAGCAATTTACCAAACTCCAAAGAAGAATTTCCAACTGAAGTGTGAATGCTTCTGTCTGGAGGATCTGTCCATGAAATATTGAGATTGGACCAAAATGTATGTGATTCATGACCAAATCATTCCAGTTAATGGCAGATATGGACATTATTTTTTTATTCATCAGTATATTTTTTTTGATGGGACATGGAGGGAAATGTTGGCGATTTCTATTTATGCTACGTTATATTAAGAAGCTTTCCAAATCACCACCAAAGTGGCCTCAGAGCACCAAGGCTTGCCTGAGTTGGGTATATGTTTCCCCCACCCACAGTATCCAAATCTTAGTCTGTGGTGAAAACTGAGTTGGGGATGATAAGAGGAGGGGAAAGAAGGTGCAGCAGCTATAACAGTCTAGAGGCAATGGGTGCAAAGGGGGCTAGGTCTATTTTGCGATAGCTTTGATGCGTGTAAATCCACTGACAGTGGATCATAGGTCAGGATTGAAGTGTGAAAGTGTATTCTACCATATGTGTAATCAAAAAGAAAGTCTACTTGAAGTACTTCCAAAAGGCAAGTAGGTAATTGAAATTAATTAATATTTGGCTGTGCTGGGCGCCAGATGTGCTCAGGCAAATCCTTGAAAAATGTTGGCTTTTTTTCCATTAATATATGTACGATTTTCTCATGGGCAAGCTCTGGAATGGTAATTCTGGGAATGACAAGCCTTTTAGCCAAGTTTTGAAAAGTCAGTACTAGACTATTAGGAAGATGAATTTTGTTGGAGAATGAAGGATTGGTTAGGTTGAGATGGTACGGTCTGTCTGACAAACTCCTGGTGTATGTTGAAAGCCTGGCACCCCTGATTGTGAGATGTTATTTTGGGCCAGTTACATTTAGAGTTTCTGTCCCTGTGAAAGAGGCTGATAACCCAATTTGCAGTGGCAGATAACTGTTCGAATTCCATGTGGATTGGATGCATAGTGCAGTTCAATAGAACTACAGATGTTGTCAGAAATTGGGAAGACTTCCTGGTAGCGTGGGCAAGGGCTTTGAATCTGTCCCTTGAAAAACCCTACAATATTTAAACCCTGGGTAGAAATTAAAATCATGTGCAACCACAGATATATGAAGAAAGATGAAATGATCCAGGTCTATGAGATATTATTGATAAGTACTCGTTTGTCACAGAAAATACTTTTTTTTGCAGCAGATAGAATGCAGCAGGGTAAATGCCAATACATATGGATAGGAATGAAAGGACAGACGTGAATTAGCAGACGATAGGTTTACAATTATCAATAGAAGCAGTCCTTTATTTGCTGTCCAGTTTATAAAGCATAGCAACTGGCATAAATCTGGAAAAGACAGTGCTGTAGTGTGTGAGGAAGGAGATTCTGGAATAAAAACCATGTCATGGGCTCCATTACGAGGTTGGAAGTAACCCACCAGTGCCACAGGTGGGTTGCCGGCAACCCTGTAACACTCAATCCAGTGCCTGACTTCCCATTGCCAATGAGACATTACAAGTCTGAGCGTCATGGGAAGTCAGGCACTGGATTTTGTAAGTCTTCATTCCATTGAAACCGACTTGACTCTATCGGAGTGGGGAGACGGAAGCACTGGCATCATTGCTAATGGTGCTGGTACTTCCGTGATGACTCTGCCTACCGGGGTCGCTGCACCCACCAGGGACAGACCTGTCAGGTGCAGCGGCACCAGCACAGACACCTCCTTACTGGATCTTAAATCACAACTTCTTAAGAGACTGGACAATCAGCAGATCTCTCTACTCATCTCTCTGTATCAATCTGCGGCATTCGACCTGGTCGATTATACGATTCTGGCCGATAGGCTTATGTCAGTGGCTAATTACTCTCTGGCCGCCACTAAATGGTTGCTATCATTCCTATCCAACAGAATTAGTAGGGTCTGCACAAACGAGGCAATGGCGCCTGCATACCGGTGCTATTTGGAGTTCCGAAGGGAGCCAATTTATCTCCTTGCATCTACAATATCTTCATGGTGCCCTTTTTTGCATATCTGGCACAAGAGGGGGTACTGTTCTCCAATTATGCTGACGACACGCAATGCGTCATTCCGCTTACGCGACATCATGATTTGGATGAAATTGAACTTAACCTTATATTCTCCATCATCGAGCACTGGATGATGCAAAACAATCTGGCCCTGAATCGGGGGAAAAACTGAACTCATATTCGTGGGTTCTGAGGGAATCTTAGCCAAACTCAACCCTGCGTACAAGCACTTCTAGTTGGGGGACATTCAAATTCCCACCCTCTCGAAAGTGAACATTTTGGGTGTGGTGTTGGATCAGTCACTGAATACGAAGGCCTACGTAGGTTGTATGGTGGCATCTGCATCCTATTACATCAAACTGCTGGCTCACTTGAGACCATACATTTCCCAACAGAACGCAGAGGCAATTGCTCGAGCCATAATAGGCTCCAAATTAGATTACTGCTGTAGCCTACTGGCGGGGGCTAGCAAAGCAACAATTGGTAGACTTCGAGTGGTACAAAATGGAGCTGTAAGAGTAGTACCAGGGCTTTCCTATCGCTCTCACATAATGGAAGTACGACGGGCACTCCACTGGCTCCCCGTAGAGGCGCGTATTTCCTTTAGCCTTCTGGTTATTACCTGCAAGTGTTGCATGAGGACTATGCCCCCTTACCTACAAAAGCACATTATGGAAAAGCCCTGTCTCAGAAATCTACGCACGCACTGCCTAGCCAAATAGTGCCTGTAACGCTTACCTATAACTTCCTCACAGACCCAGCAGCCCTTCCTCTTTAACCTCGGTAACATGCTACCACGCTGGTCCACCCTAAGGTCACTGCTCTCCTCATTACAAGTACTACTCTCAGTGTGATCAATTACTTGGTCATCACACCTACCACCTCCCGATTTAGCTGCACCTAGCTCCTTGCACACCTCATCCATGGCCTCCTCTCACAGATCTCCTGATACCTACCAAAGTACTGCATCTCAATACCACAACATCTACCTCAACGATCCAGCCCTATGGCTCGACCATTTCGCCAAAAAACCCTCACCTAACCAACCATGTCCTATCACTCTTAGAAACCTAAGATTAGGATCTAGACTTATGGGTAAGAAGGGACACCCCATGTACCTGAGTTCATACCTCAAAACTCATACGCACAGCCCGCCTCCACAAACGGCCACCTCACCCACGCCCCATCACACTCAAACCATCACAGCTTCATCAAGCAACGTTGGTTTAATTAAAGCTGCCCTGATTAACGCAAGATCCCTAGCTGTGCACGCTCTGGACATTGCTGATATTATCAAAACTCAGGAACTCGACTTCATCGCCATCACCGAGACCTGGCTGCACGCAGCTTCCGGCCCGGCACTCTCATTGGCCATCCCCACTGATTACTCCATCATCAGATGTGATCGCACCTCGAGAGGTGGAGGAATTGCTTTCATCACTAGAAACTCATTAGGACTTAGAACCATCCCAAGCACTAAGGTGGAAACTGCAGAGTTACTCTCTGTCAAGCTTGGACTCTCAGCTAACCAAACGGCTACCATCCACCTAATATACAGACCCCCTGGTCCACCCACATCCTTTGTGGATGATATCTCTACGTTAGTACTCAACAATGCTAAATCCAACTCCCAAACCATCATTCTTGGCGACCTCAATCTAGGACACCAAGACCCTAATGATCCTGCGGCCCTCGACCTAGCTAATACCTTAACAGATTTAGGTTTCACTCACCACATACAGGAACCCACCCACATTAAAGGGCGATCCCTTGACTGGCTTAGTGACACCAATTGCAATATTAGCGTAATCTCCAACGCCCCTTGCTTGTGGTCTGACCACCATGCCATCACTTTCAGCATTGAAGCAGCCCCACCACCCAGGCCTTTGGTCTCCCCAGCCACCCTCACTAGAAATAAAAAGAACATTACAACAGAAAAAATACTCCCCCTTATCCCTCCCACACTAAATAACGCTCCTGACACTTGCTCAGACCCCACCAACCTAGCCGACATGTATAACCAGTCACTGCTTGCAGCCATCAACTCTATCGCCCCGCTCAAACTGAGGAAACCCAAACAACGAGCACACCTTAACTCGTGGTTTACTCCCCAGCTTAGAGTGTTACGCAAAGAGAAACGCTCAGCAGAGTCACGCTGGAGAAGTCACCACTCCGACTCCCACAAGGACAGTCTTCTGATAGCCACCCTTAACTTGTTACCCTCCAATCTAAAATCAGGGACAAACAGAAATCCCTACAGCTTGACCAACCACCGACCACACCTACACTTAATCCACATTTAACCTATCCGCATAAACCTTTCTCCTTCTCCCCACTCACTACTCTCGAAGTAGAAAACATCATAAACAATTTAAAACCTTCCAATTGCCAAGGCGACCCCTGCCCAGCACCTATTATCAAAGAAGCATCTCATGAGCTAGCCCCGTTCATTACAGCATTCATAAATGCTTCTTTCAAGACGGGTATTGTCCCCGACAACCTAAAGGATGCATGGGTTATCCCACTCCTCAAAAAACCCTCCCTTGACCCTAATATCCCAACTAACTTCAGACCTATCACTACGGTCCCATTCCTGCTCAAGATCCTGGACCGCGCAGCCTACCTGCAGATTCAGGATTACCTCGAACTAAACAATCTCCTGGGTTTAAGACAATCAGGGTTCCGCCCTAAACATGGCACGGAGTCAGCTCTGATCGACTTGAAAACTCAGATGGAGTCACTGAAGGACAATGGGAAGCTAGCTCTTCTCCTTCTCCTCGATCTCTCCGCGGCTTTTGATCTGGTCAACCACCAAATACTCTGCCAGCATCTCAAATCCGCAGCCCACTTCTCCAACTCTGCCAATGCCTGGATCCACTCATTCCTGAGCAATAGATCCATGAGGGTCTTCTCACCGCTGGCATCAGCAGATCCCTCCCCCATTCACTGTGGCGTTCCTCAAGGCTCGTGTGTATCCCCTACGTTGTATAACGTATTCACCAAGCCCCTCTTCGATGTGCTTGACTATCTGGGTGTCTCCTACACTAACTACGCAGACGACACCCAGATACTCATCCCTATCACAGGAGACTACACAGCTGACACCAAAGCCCTCAACGATGTTTACTTGGTCATCCAGGCCTGGATGGCACAGCACGAACTTTGCCTTAATGATGATAAGACTGAGCTCTTACTTTTAGGATCAAATCATCGGCTCAACAAGCTAGACCAAACCTACAAGTCCTTCATTATTGACGGCAATGACATTAAAGTCTCCAAAGATACTAAGACGCTAGGGGTCTATCTTGACTCCTCGCTTTCTCTGAACAGACAAATAAATGCAGTTAGGTCAGCTTCGGCCTATACCTGCAAACTTATCACTGCCTGTAGACCCTTCCTAAACTCCACCAACTGTATCACACTCGCCAGAACTCTTGTTATGGCCAAAATCGACTACTGTAGTACTCTCTACCTAGGGACCAGTCAGTCTAACCTTAATAAATTGCAAACTGTACAAAATAATGCCTTAAGGGCAGCCTTAAACATCCCGAGACGCTCTCATATCTCCTCCGTCAGATTGGACTTATGCTGGCTCCCGGTAAAACAGAGAATTGCCCTAAAAACCCTAGCTTTGACTCACAAATGTCTGAACAACAACTCCCCACCTTACCTGTCCACTCGCTTCTCACGCCACACCTCCACTCGACCTACCAGAGCAGCCCAAACTCACAGCCTCATCGTGCCTAGATGCAAACTCCAAAAAGCTGGTGGGGTGAGCTTCCCCGTCCTGTCCTCCAAACTCTGGAACACCTTGCCACCACCTATCAGAATTGAACCATCATTCCACTCCTTCAGGAACAATGCTAACACATGGCTGCTCTCCCAAGTCTCATGAGACCTTGACACAGTCCAGACTCCATGTGGGGTACAAAACTGAATATACATTTTCTCTCTGCTCTGTCCCTGTATTATACACTGTTAATGGTACCCTTTGGTACATGTATATATGCTGTATATTTTTGTAACTCACTGTAACTACTGCTTTTTATAACATGTTCAAGAGTATACGCCCGGTTGCCCCTGGGCCTGGTTTTTTGCGCTTTATAAATCAAATCAAATCAAATCTACGATCTAATAACCAAAATCTCCTTTTCCAGCCCAGATGCAAAACTAAGAAAGCCCAAGCGGAAGCATTCTTCTGTGTGGCTCCTACACTCTGGAATGCTCTGCCAACTCACTTAAGAAATCCATTGTCATTCAGCACCTTCAAAAAGGAACTCAAGACCCTGCTATTTAATTAATCTCTGCTCTCCCTTCGCCTTTATGCCCTCTCTGTCTCTCCTGCATCTTGGGACAGCTCTTTGTTTTATATTGGTCAGTCTTGTCCTTGCTTCCGTCCGGAAGCAAGGTTGCCAATGAGTTTATCAGCACCCTTGTTTCCGAAAGCCACACTTGTAATGAGGCCCATAGTCATGGTATGTCATATGCTATGTTATGTTGCTATGCTTTTATACAGAGCCAAATCAAAATCGCAGTAGTTTCAGAGTGCCTAGAATTGACTGTGGAGTGGTGTACTGTGCCCAATATGTGCAAACATATACGAAGAACGATGGGCTGGAGGTTGCCCAGAGCAATTGCCAGAGGTTTCATGTTAATTCTAAACCTTCACCTCTTTTTTTTGCTTTGTCACCCCGAGTAGGATGCGTGTACCCTGATGTGGGTCCCTTGCACTCCTCACTAGGGGTGTCACGGTATTCGTTTTATGACGGTACGATAACCTTCTTGCCAAATGACGGTATATCATGGTTATCGCGGTATAGCAGGTGGAGTTAACTGATCTTAACAAATATTTTCTAAAAGGTCATAAATTGACAGATTTATCATCACAAACAAAACCAGGCACCCAGGGCCAAAATTGGGCTTTTCAACATACTTTCCACTGAAATGCCTTGCTTCCACCAAACACACGTGTGGAGAGGAGGGGGTGGGGTGGAGGCCTGCTGCAACTGGCAAAGCAAACTGAAAAGCTTTTCTTAAGTGGTCATTTAGGCTTTTTGCTTCCCCACTGGCTACTGGTGAAGACGAACATGTTGCCATCTTGATAACCTGCATGCCACAGATCAATGGAGGCTGATGGTAGTATACGCTTGTGCACACACACACTTTCTTTTTATGTTACAGCCTTTAGTTTACTTGCGGGCCAAAAGGTGTTCAGTAATCACTGACATGTTACCCTTTGGTATGGCAGCAGGGAATACCCACAGAGATGAGTGAATTTCGCAGTGTGACTTATTATATGTAAATTCAATGATAGAACAAGGGAAATCCCCCATTGCCATATGTTTAGAGAACATTATCCATTATAAATATATAAACCCCAAAGCCGCCACCCCAAAGTAAACCCTTTTCCTTCTTGGCACTGTATCTATTCTTCCTATTGCTAACATCTTGATTTTGTGTAAGGCACGTGTGGTTTATGGAATGGCATTAAAAACTGCTCCAACTGAAACTACTTGGCAGACGGCACATCCAACAGTGCAAAACCAAGACTGTGCAGCAATTGCTTACTGCAGCCTTTCCAAATCAGATTGAAAAGCACACTTAACGGTATGAACGGTATAACGGTATAAATAATGTGACGGTTATTATTGTTCAATTAAGTGGTTCACGGTATCTTTAACGGTATACCGTTATACCGTTACATCCCTACTCCTCACTGATGACACCCAATGAGGCCAAAACATGTCTGGAGATGCTTGTGGTCTCGTGCAGAAGGGATGCGACCTAGCAGTTTGGGCTGGACTGCCTTTTTGGGAGTGGCACCAAGCCTGATTTAGATATTGTCTTTCCCTTTTCTTTAATTGATTGGCAGGCAAAGAACGATGGTCTTTAGGGTTGCCCAGAGCAATTGCCAGAGGTTTAAGATTAATTTTAAACCTTCCAGACATCACCTCTTTGTTTTTGCCGAAAACATATACAAAAGTCAGGTAGCGGTAAACACATTAAGGTGCTGTGTGAGACCAATGGAACATGTTGAAGTATCACTTATTTGTTTGGCTACAATAAACTCTCAATATGGCTAGACCTTTCCTCCTGACAAATGTACGTTATTATGTCCCGGGGGAGTGACTTGACAATCCCCCATTTGCCAATTTAAGGCTATACAAGCCGGTATTGCTCAGAACATCCATGCATACCTGTAATTGACCTATGAGGAAGCCTTGCCTTTCTCCTGGGCTTGGTGCGCTGGCATTGTGGCAGTTTTTATGGACTTTACAAGATTCATAAACATCTAGTAATCCGTGCTTGAGACTGATTGTTGCACTTACAGACAGCATATTCGACTCGCTGGCCAAATACCTCGACAAAATACTACACCTATTGTCCAAAAACTTCAACATAGTTGAAGGACACCACCCACTTTCTCAATATAATAACATCTTTGACAGACATTCAATCTGACTGGGCGCTATTCACTTTAGACAACCACATTTTACACACCTCTATCCCCCATGGAGGTGGCTTGGAGGCCCTAGAATGGATCTTGTTACAAGAAGAATTTGTACATTCAAACAAAATGTTCATACTTGAATTGACAAATATACTATACAAAAGTTACTTTCGCTTCAATAAGAAATACTACCTTAAAATCTCAGGCACATCGATGGGCTCAGCGATGGCACCTTCCTATGCAAACCTGTTTATGTACCCCTTCTAGACCAAACACATTTTGGAACAGAAATAATGGGCAAACAACTTAATAGTACAGAAGAGGTGCATTGAGGACATTTTCGGTGTCTGGGAGGGCTTGTTGATGGAACTCAAAACCTTTTTGACATATTTGAATTCTTGTCACTCTAGAATCCAATTTACTCTAGAGACAGTATTGCCCATTCACTTTTTAGAGGTTGAAAACCTCCTCATGGAAAATATACTTATCACATCAGAATACTGCAAACCAACTTACATCAATAATACATTACATTATGCAAGTTTCCATCCACTGCCCTTAAGGGCGATCTACCTTTAAGTCAATATATGAGGATCAGACGTATTGTATCAGATAACGAAGCACATGCGTCAGCAGCCAATACGATCACTGAGAGATTCAAGGAAACGGGGTATCCTGAGCATACACTAGAGAAGGCAAAAGAGAGGAGCAACATACTTATTAGAAAAACTCTACTACAACCAAGAATGGGCATAGAACCACAATTGACACATACAAAGAAATACTCTAGACAGAGTGCCCAAATCAACAGAACAGTAAAGAAAAACTGGAAACGCAATAGGCTGGATTAACAACTAACAAAACTATTTCCTAAATCACCCATGATAGCCTACAGAACAAGCAGAAACCTAAGAGATAACTTAGTGAAATCTGAGAGATCAGAGACGACAAGACAAACACAACTGAGCAAACCTAAATGTGGCATTCCCATGCCTCCACTGTAACCATTGCAATACTGTTCAAACAGGTGACTACATTAGACATCCATATACAGGACAAAAGATTGTACTCAGGAACTTTGCCATGTGTGACTCCAAAAACACCATCCATGGTTTAATTTTCCCATGTGGAACAAACCATTTGAAAAATCAAAGAAAGAATTACTGAGAATAAGTCAAATATCAGAAATAATGACCGAAAGTCACATGTGGCTAGACATTTTGCCATAATGAGACAACGAATAGCTCAGCTAAGATATGTTGTTCTAGAAGTGGTCAGAACTCCTTCAAGAGGAGGAAATTCAAGCACCTTTTTTAGCCAAGAGAGAAATGTATTGGATCCACAGATTGGGTTCAATGGACCCAACTGGGTTGAATGAAGAATGTTCTCTATTGCCATTTTTATATACTCCATGAACCCCTAGGAGGAGAATGAAAATTGTCCTTATGTAAAGATCTTTCTTGTGTGTCACTTGTGGAACAAACTATGCATTGACAATGAGTATTAATATACTATGGTAATGGATTCCATGACAGATAATATACACTTGACTGATATAAAGAAGTGGAGAAAAGGGGGAATGCACATAGACTGTATTAATGTGTACTATATATATATATATATATATATATATATATATATATATATATATATATATATATTACACAGCCATGGTAGTGGCTGTGTAGTTATGGTTAAGTTGCTGTTTCCATAGGAAGAGCACATTTTGGGCGGCTTATAACTCCGTCCCCCTGGATGAATCCTCACCAGACTTTGCAAAAAAAGGTATATGGCCCACTCTGAATCCTTTTGCAAAGTTTGGTGAAGTGTGTTGCAAGGGGGGGCAAAGTTATAGGGGGTCCCAAAACTTCTTTTTTTCCCATAGACTGAATGGGGGAAAAACTCTGCGCACGCCTACAGCCCAAACTGCTGGACCGATTTTCACCAAATTTGCGGCAGGAGCAGGGGCTTGGTCACAAAAGTGTGCTTTTGTAAATTTAATCCGTCCAGTAGTTTTCTTTAAAACGACCAAAAAGTAGGTCTCAAAAAATGTGTGATATGTATGTCTGCCTGCAGAGACACTTCCCTGTTCGCTCCGCGGGCAGGACACCGATTGGCTAATGGCCTTGTGTCATGTCCGTGGACACACGACATGTCCGCCGATTGGCTGAAGTGAGGTGTGATGTGCGTCAGATTGTTCCGATGCGCCCACCATCTTGGATCTGCTGACAGTGCGGCGGCAAACAGAGATGAAATGGAGTTTTGGGGAGTGTTTTGGTGTGCAAGAGTGCTTGAGGAGGTTTAGGGAGGAAGAGATGGATGAAATACTGTATTTGTTTAGGTGGCAGGTGCTACTGATGTATTAGCCGTGGCCGCGCTGTCCGGCATGTTCTTAATTACTGAAAATGAGGGGTGTCCTATGGATAGTATTCCTGTCCGTGCTGTGCGCAGGCAAGTTGAAACTCTTCTAAGGACACGCGTGGTGTCAGCAGACTTTAAAATTGAGTATATGTCGCAGTTAAAATGTTTTATCTATAGGTGCGATACTGAGTTACAAGCCACCATGGGTGTGATATGCTGTGGTGGTTGTGGGCCGGGACTAGAGTCGTGGGTGCAAATTTGGTATATGCCGCAGTTAAAATATTTGATTCTATGGGTGTGATAATGAGTTATAAGCCACCAGGCTTGTGATATGCTGCTGATGTTGTGGCCAGGGCCTAGAGTATTGGGTGCATGGCCGCAGGCCGTAGGCCGTAGGCCATACACCCAAGACTCTAGGCCCTAGCCACAACCACCGCAGCATATCACATTCATAGATCACACCATAGAATCGAATATTTATCAGGTGGTTGTGGGCAGGGCCTAGAGAAATTATAAGCACTGAAGTTATAAGGCACCATGGTTTTCTTATACTGCGGTAGTTGTGTCCAGGACCTAGAGTCTTGGGTGCATGGTGGAAGGCTGTAGGCCGTAGGCTACACACCCAAGACTCTAGGCCGTGACCACAACCACGGCACCATATCACAGCCATACATCAGACCTATAGATTCGAATATCAGTCAAATGTTTGAAATTATACTTACTGCTTGATTTGTTGAGATTCCATATATTTTTTACATGAGTTTCGTACCTGGAGGAAATATTGTTTTTCAATTTCTGTGATAAAAGAAAAGAGCATGTTTGTGTATGTATTGTATAAAGACTTAGCACATTGCATAACAGACATTTCAGCTTTTTTTTTGACCCTCATATTTGGTTTATAATCCAGTGTACTGTGCATTTTGCTCAGTTTCTGTGTTTGTTTTTCAAATCATTGGGTCTGTGGGAAAGAAATCCTTGTCAGACAAAAAAAAAAACTTGTTTTGTTATGCTACAGTCTATTTGTTTGTTTCCTTTCAGTGTTCACTTGTTGTTTCTGGTTAATGTTCTGTTGGCTTGTTGCAGATTTCTGAAGCAGTTAGATACCTGGTGGCGCATTCTAACTGTCTATTTTTTGTTACAATTTAGTGGTATTAATTTATCTGTTTGGTTGTTATAGAATCTTGGGCCAGTTAGATACCTGTTGGCGTATTCTAACTGTTTATAATTTTTTAATTGATTTTTTGTTAATGTTGAAGTACAGATTAGTTATTAAATTTTGGTTTTAAGAAGATTAAATAAGCGTTTGTAAGATTTGCTGGTATTCTCTGCTTTAGAGTAATGGTACTATCATTACATTCAAACCATCCACATTTCTTTTTAATATATGCAGTGTAGTGACCTGCATTGGTTGTGGCTCCTGCGTGGTAGATTATACCTATTGTTGTGAAGGTTTTCTTACCAAGTGATATTTGACCGTGTGTGAATCCAGTCAGCTTGCAGTTGTTTTTGGTACTGTCTGCATTGTAATGTAGAAGCATTAGTATTACGTAGTTACTATGTGTGTGTATTAGTAAGGTCGAGTGATTATCTGAATTGCAGGTAGTACATTATCTGTCATGGTTTGCATTTTGTACATGTTGCTGAAATGGAATGGATTCACAATTAGGTATGGATACATACACAAAGCGCTCATTAGGGATTTGTTCCTGTGTCACATTGTTGCAGAGAGTGCATGTATGTTTCCACATGTATGAAATCTCATTTATAGGTATGTTTTTGTTTTCCAGTACATTAGAAATTCTTGTGGATCTACTTGTGAGTTTATAGTGAATTTCACCATTCCAGCACAGTAGTCCAATTCTTGTCTAATTCCGTAAACACTATACGTGTTTTCAGGATTGGTTATTGCATTTCTATGGAGGACTAACATTTGCAAACACAATTGGTCTGTACTGTATAAGTAAATGTTGTCAACAATTGGTGGCAATTGAAATAGAATATTCATTGCTACATTTGCGTAGCAACTTACACCAGTTACATTTGAAAATTTCAATGGACCAGATAGTTCTGTGTTCAAGTCATTTATTCGGAGTGTGTGTTGCTTCTTTGAAGAAGTACCTGAGTTACTTTGACTAATAGGTTCTTCTTTGGTTGTGGTAATTGATGAAGTATTAGCTTCTTCTGCTCTCTTTGCAGGATTTGTAATCAGATCCTGTTGCATTTCAGTTTGAATTAGGTTTCTTTTACAACATTTTCCTTTTTGTGGAACAGGATATGATTTTAGGTGGGGGTGTATAGTGAACGTAGTCTATTATATTCTAAAATGCAAGGAATATCAGCGTTCACTTTACTTGCATCAAAGTTGATTAGAAATAGACCGGTAAGCGTACATCAGCGTGATAGTGCTACATAGATCATGCCTTCTTTAAAGACTGTGTTACCAATATATATCAATGCTTTGTCTAGGGTAAGACCATGGGATTTATGAATGGTGACTGCATATGCAAGAGTTAGAGAAAATTGTTCTCTGTGTACATACATGTCTTTGAAGAGAAGGAATCAAGCTGTTGAGAGTCATATCCTTTTTACTTCTGAAAGTTTGTCGAAGAGAATATTGGCAAACTGAATGTTGTGTCACGTTTGTATGTTTGAAAGCCAACAACTGTACCCAGTGCTCCATTAACTAGTCCTTGCTCCACGTCAAGGTTACATTTAAGCATTACTCTACAGTTTAAGGATAATTTTGATATTTTCTCCAACCCAGCTGTGTAAGAGATAGAATTGTCTAAGGTATTTAGTCTTGTTGTGGCTTGTTGACACATATGTAGTGTCATACCATGTAAGTCCAGTTTGTCTGTGGAGCAAATTTCAATTATTGGTTGCATTTCTTTTTTCAACATTGTTTCATTGAATTTGGAACAGCTTGCAAGAGTTGGCATCAAGGCCATACAATTGACATTTTTGTGCGGTAATTGTTCCATAACATCAGTAGCACATGAGTTATCGCCATAAAGTTCATGAATGTGCCTGGTTTTTAATATTGCTTGGGCTTCTTGAGATAGTACACCAACTCTAATACTTTTTAAAATGCTAGCGTATGTGAGGTCTGCAGATTGGCGCATGTTTTCTGTTAATTCTCTGTATTGAAAATGTTCCCAAAGGTTGACATTTCCTATGCTGCCAGCAGTTTTACGTCAGAGTTTGTGTCCTAAGGTTTTAAAAGTAGGTTCACCTTTCACTGGTGTCAATTGAAGAAGATCTCCGAAAACAATAATGTGTTTTCCTCCAAAGAGCTCTTCATAGTTTGTTTTAAGTACTTGTAATCTGAGGTGAATCAAAGCCAACATTAGGTTGGAGACCATGCTCACTTCATCTATTAGTAGCATTTTCATTTATTTTAATACTCTGTGTAGTTCCATTGCAGCTTCTGTAGAAAGTTTGTAATAGTCTAATTTGTTTTGGTGTTCTACTGGAAGGAGTAGTAATCGGTGTAAAGGGACACCGCATATGTTGTAGGCAGCTAAACCTGTGGTGGCAGCTACAACAGCTGACAGTTTGTTTTTTGTCAATTGTTGAAGGAATTTGCTGATGATTTTGATTAAGAATGATTTTCATGAACCAGCTTCACCACTGACGTATAGCAGTATAGGTTTGTAATTTTGGCAGGTACATTCTTTATTTTCGTGTTCTACACCATGAGCAATTTCTTTTGTTACTTCTTCAAAAATGGTGTGTTGGTCTTTGTTAAGTTTTGATTGTAGTACAGTTAAGTCTTCTGTACCTTCCTCATATTGACACATGGTGTTTTCTACTTCTGTCATAGCTAATTCTGCCTCATTTGCTATTAGTGGCTGTCCCAGTGGTTCTTGGCTACCTGTTACAGAAGGTTGACTACTGTCGGAAGTGTCTTTATCTAGTTGGGCCTGGAGTTCTTCTTCGTGTTGCTAATCATTGTGCAACATTGTTTTGTACTGCGTTAAATTCACTTAGGTGATAGTGCTTTCATTTACTTTGAAAGCGTCTTCATAGCAGTCATAGTTATCTAGTATCTCTTCTATATTTTGATTTTTCAGTTCTTTTTATGTAATACGTGTTCTTAGGTGGTTTACCTTTAACACTATGTGTAACTGAAGACATGAAGTTGTTCACTTCACCTGTTTCTGTAACTGGTCTAGGGAAACCAAAGCAGCTTTTGGTGTAGCATTTCCTTTTGTTTTTGTATTTGCGATGACAATATTTGCCACATTTGTGTCTTTGAAATTGTACAATTTGTGCATGAAGGTCACTATGTCTTGTTTGTGAAGGGATTTCACAAGTGACATATTTTTGGATGAACTGCAAAACAGTGGCATCACTGTCCTGACCAAATTTAGGAGCATCTTTAATCCATAAAAGCATGTGGATATGTGTTGCTCCTCTGGCTTGGTATTCTTTTCTCCAAAAGAAGTGTTGCACTTCTCCGAGGGGAGGAACAGTTTTTATTACAAATAAAGTGTAGCATAGCAATGAAACGATGGTGCAAATATCTCGAAACATTAACAGGATCTAGAGAGCACAGTTCTCCAGGTGTTAGTATATCTATGTTTGTTTTGTTTTTGTTAGATATGCATAGGAAATCATGTAAATCTTCGCATGCATATTCTGCACAACTTAATGTAACAAACCAAGTGGGTGGTCCAAGGTTTCTGATCATACAACGTACATCTCTGTGACGTCAGAACCAGTATTCTTTCGTACCACGCATGTTTGCAAACAGATTTGTAATTCTTGTTTGTAAAACCTCATCTTTTTCTTGCACTTTTTGCATTAATTGCATAGCTGACATATTTTGAAAGTGGGTTCCCGATTTCAATATGTGTGCAACTCCGTAACATAGAGTTGCTAGTTCACTTTCATAGAGTAGGTGGAATATGTATTCCACATTTTGTCTAAATCTGGGATCTTCAGAATACATTTGTAATGAGCGGTACTCTGATGCTTTTATCTGAGTGGGTCTGTCATCGTACCTTCCTCCTTTGCCAATAGGAAATAGTACAGGAAAAGCACGTACTTCTATACTTTTTTCCCATATGCTCATTTGTGAACCTTTGGTTTGTTGCATTTGGTACGTTTCTACTGCATCATCTATGCTGTCATGAGCGTGCAATGGATGAATTGCATAATGGTCTAAAATATTGAATACTGCAGCAGGATCCAGAAGTTCAAATTGACCCGTTTCTGGTGAGTCTTGAATTATTTCAGTTGTTTCCCTTAAGTTTTCTTCAATATGTATTTCTTTGTTGTATTCATTATTGTCTTTTAAATATTGCAAGGCTTGTCTAACTTTATGTAAGTCCACAAGTTGTTGCCAATTTTTTTTGTCTTTTGTTGGTACACCATTTACTAAGACAATTAAAGATTGCTCTATTGGATGTTGTACTCCTAGAGTGTGCACATTTTCTGTCAGATCTAATGGTAAATAAACTACTTTGCCATGAATGCCTTTCACCAATTCAGAGGGAGGTAATTTTGCTGTTTTTGGTTGAAGGCGTATTATTGCTTGAAATGGGTGCACTGTTTGAATTATGATGCTCTCATACAAATTGAGTTGTTGCAGGGGTTTCGGTAGTGGAAATAATTCCAAGTTATTTGTGATAGCACGTGAAGGAGTTTGGTTGTTGTCAAGTTTTGTAGTGCAGTAACTGCAAAGTATTAAGGGGTCACTTATTTCGCATTTGTTCTCTGACTCAAGGTATAGAGCTAATTCAAACCATTCGGAATCTTCATTGTCTTCTATTTTGTATGTTACGTCTATAGTTTTTGTGTTACTTTTGTATAAAGTTCTGCAGCAACACACACACACGTGGTTTGGTACTTCAGCGGATGTACTTTTAAATTTGAGTATTTCTTTTTTGTATGTGTGTAGTAGAAGGTTGCCATGTGCAGAATTGTTGCTAGTCTGTTCTGAAGCTATTGCATTTTGTAAGTGGCTTTTACTTCCAAAATATTTTCTCTGGATATGGTCGATTCCGTCTTGTAGGTCTTTGGGTGTACCATGTAGAAGAGTGTTATTTAAATTGGATAGTTCTAAAGCAGGACTTTTAGCATAGTACCGTTTATAGACTAGATTTCTTACAGTTGAATGATGTGTTGATATCATTTTGATATCATGGAAGGTGCTTTTGCAAATAGGTCCTGAAATGCAGGCTAATGAATGTGCTTCTAGTACTGTGTATTTGTGCACTGGACAGGTATCCATATTTTGCAGGACTTTCATTTTGATTTTGTCTTTACCTTTCTCATACTGATTGAGGAACTGCCGTAAATATTTGAAAGATTTGTTGGGAATGTTACACATAGACGTGCACGGCCATTTGTATACTTGACGTTCTGGTTCAGTCGAATGGAGAGGTAATTCTGAGATTTCTGGGGATATTTTTGTAAGCAGTGTTTCTTGTTCCATGATGGTATTATTAATTTATTCATAACCTCGTCCACTGCTATGTTTTTAAATTAAAAAATGTTATGTTTCTTGGAATGAAATTCTTTGTATCTTATTTTTTTTTAAAAAGCAGTTAAAATGTCGGCGGACAGCGCGCCTGTCCGGCCTGTCCGTAATGAACAAAATGTGGATGTCTTAAGGACACTACACCTTTCCGTACCATTTGCAACCAAGATGGAACTGTTCTTAGAACACAACAACTGTCCGGCGTATCCATAAATCAACAAAATGGAGGTGTCCTAAGGACACTATACCTGGCTGTGCAATTTGCAGAACATCTACGCACATGCGCACCATACCCATAAGTCCTGCGAACATCGCGCCTGTCCGTAACTGTCCGTCTCACTTGTGTCACACTTTTAATTAGTTTCAGGACCCGAACACTGTCCGTAGAACACCCGCGCGCATGACCGCTCCTGCGCATTTGCTGTCATGCAGACACCCGTTCCCTTCGCGGACGTGTTCCTGACGTCATTATGTGACCGCACCCACGCTGAGCATGTGTAACATTTTAAAAGAACTTATTCAGACAATCCAAATTATTTTACAGTAAAAAATCACCATTTCACATGTTCCAGACAATGTCCCTGGATTTCCACATATTTTCTGTAACTTTTTGAATGCTTTTGAGTGTTCGATATGTTCTCGAGGTGCACCACTCCTCCCCTATAAACAAAAATATTTTATTTATACTGTACCTCAGCCAAAAAGTAGAGTAATATATACAAAAAATTAAGTTTACTTACTAGTTTCTGGTAAATTGTATTTGTTGTGTTGTGTAGGTCTACTGTTGCTTCTAGCTCTGCAGTTTTTTGAGATAATTATGTTGGAGGTATATCTTTTTTGTTATGTATAATCCATTTTTATTACATATTGTATTTCAATGGCTGCCTGGTGTGTTAAATATGTAGGTTCCACTGCTTATTTATTAATATATATAATGTGTATATGTGCTGTTTTTTTCAACTTTCGCACTGTTTATATGGTATGATAGAACAATTTTAGATACCCCCTGCATGTTTGGGTAGCGTTGATGTCGTCCGTGACAGTCCGCGGACATCAAAATCATTAGCGGGGTGTTCGGTAAGTTCTAAGTTAATTGCATATAAAGTAAGGGAACCCTAGTACACTATGAAAAAGTATATTCAGTAAAAAAAACTTTGTTAAAAGGACGTTATGGTTAAGTTGTGCTACTAAAAACCTATGAAATTCAGTAAAAAAAACATTGTTAAAGGGACGTTATAGTTCCAAGTAAAACCAAAAAATCCTTGAAATTCGCCAGTTATGGTAAGGTAAGCAATCATAACTTGCCCCACCACTGTGCACTGCTATGACTAACACCCAGGACATCAAAGATGACATCATGTATTTTTATTATTTATTTTTTAAAACCTTTTTCAAAGGACTTGATAGTTTAATAGACCACACCCTCAGGCTGTACTGGGAGCTATGGACTGTAGCTGCACTCAAGCCTTAACTTTGTTTTCTGGACCCATAACTCCAGGTATGTTCCGCAGGATATCTCTACAAAGCTTAATTATGGCTTTTAGTTTGGGAAGAGTCAGGGGTTAACGGCAGATAGTTCGGAAATGTCTATGATAGAACTAGGCAGAGTTCCATAACATCTCGTTGTAAATCAGAGGTCAGCAACCTGCAGTGCTCCAGATATATTGGAATACAAATCCTATGATCCCTCAACATCGACTATTCTGGCTAGGGCTGATGGGAGTCAATAGTCCAAAGCAAAGTTTGCTGAACCCTGTTGCAAAGCATCAATGACAAAAAGGATACTTGCGATACGGAGCAGACAAAGCAAAAACAGCATCCAGAAACGTACATTTCCTACCTGATCGTTGGGTGTCTTCACAGGTAGATGACGAAGACCGGGGAGACGAGTCTTCAGGATCTCGCCCATGCCTTTGCAATTCAAACTAGCAGTCTGCCCTCTCTCCCAAAACAGCATAATAATCACTGCAGCGGCCTGGGCAGCTCCCGCAGCAGCTGGCAGACCCCAATAGTTGTGCAGCATAACTCCTACCCACGTGTATATTCTACACAGGTCTTCGAGGAGGTGGGTAAAGTCGCCATCCGCTTCCACTTATGCTCCTTGTAGGAAACAGGCCAGCATACAATTTTCATGCAGTTGGAGATGCTTGATTCCACATAGAAATCGGAATTGTTTTGCAAGTGCAAAAACCAGGCAGATTCCAAAGGAAATCCTGTAAATGTGCAGACTTGGCGGGCGACATTTACGATTGATTTCTTGAATGGGTTTATATTCTGCAACGAAATCTATGTCTGCTTGGATGGATGTGGACAATATATACCTGTTGATGAAATCAATGAAAATTGCATAGGAATGACTGCTTACGTTGAAGGGGTCACAACTGCGACCCCTGAGATCTCCTTTGAAGCTCCTGGGCTGGCTCTTTGATTCTGGAGTGGCTGGCTTTCTTGTTCAGGCCTCTTAAAAAAGCAGGGGGTTCCACAAGTGTAACACTTTGAGCACTGACCCTAAATAAAAACGAATAGGAATAACAAATAGTTGTTCTGGAATTCCATAAAATAATTACTAGACTCACTAAAGGTTTATTTTAGGCACACTTCAGGGGGTGAGTCACTGATTTAGTCTGTTCTTAAACACCTCAAGTTCACAATGCAGAAAAAAAACTATATGTATTTTGCTTTTCGCAAGTTGCAGTCATAGCATGTATTTTTCTGCTGTTGCCTCTGTTATGATCATCACAAGACATTCCATGTTGGTGTCCTCGGTCACTTGACAAAATCCCTGTGCCTAAAAGGTTGTGTACAGTGTAGAAATCTTTGACCATAGCACATAAAGTGGCCCTTGATTTATTTGTGCCACAATGAATGCTTTGTAGTAATGTGTCTATCTTTCCTATCTCGATGGCATGCTGTTCAGGATGTTTGTTTGCATGTATGAGGTAACGAGTGCCGAGAGTATGGGATGCTGCGTGAGTGCGCTGATTTCCCTGTGCAACTCTAAATTCTTTAATTCACAGTTATGAACCCTCGCAATGGTATGTATTTTGCCAACCTCTGAAGCCTGAAAAGTAGATCCATGCAGGTATGGCACGTGGCCAACTTTGCACCAGACCTGCAGATGAACTGGCCTGCTGTTAAATCTCAGTTAACAATTTATTGGTATCCACTAAAGAGGGCCTCATTACAGTTGTGCCGGTCCAGAAACAACAGTGGCGGTAAGCTTACCGGCAGCATTGTTTCCGGACCGGCACACTACGGGTTCTCCTGCTGGAGCCTCTGTGCCCGACAGAACTGACCCTGCCTGGCACATCGGCCTCGGCAGGCAAACCCGTAGTGTTTATCAATGGTGCTGGTGCTTCCGTGGTCCCCATTCCCATGGGGGTTTACAAATTGCTGGTGCCTGACTTCCCAGACTGCCGGGGTTGTAATCCCCCGGTGTTACTGGGAAATCAGGCACCGGTAATTCATTCCGAGTCTGGCAGCAACCCGCTGGTAGCACCGGCAGGGTTACCGCCGGACTCGGAATGAGACCCAGAGTGTAATTTGCTCACTGACTTTGAGAACATTTAGACATGTAATTGTTCATTTCACTGTGGCTGGTAAGATAGCTATAGCTGATAAGATGGCTCAGAGGGTTCAGATCTTGCTGCTGCGATGTGTGTATGTGATCTGCAGGTGCAGGTTCAAATCCTGGCAAGGCCAACTCAGCCTTTCATCCTTCTGAGGTCTCCAAATGAGAACCAACACAGTTTAGGTGATATTGTATGTATATTTGTTCTACATAAAGCGCTTAAGTGTAAGTGCCATATAATAACACATCATTGGGCCTCATTACAGGTTTGGCGGTAGCCTTGTCGGTAAAACCGGCAGGCTGCCACCAAACTTGAGATGTTTTACGGCACCCGCGAATGGATAATTACTGGGTCATTACAGCCCCGCCGGACCCGGTAATTGCCCAATCGTGGGAGCCAGAAAAAAATGCTCCCCATTCCAATTTGAGCCCTACAAGTCTCAAATGGGAATGGGGAGGTTGTATGCACCGGCACCATTCAGAATGGTGCCGGTGCATCGGACATGCTCTGCTTGGGGGTGCTGGTACGCCTGCCAGGTGAGACCTTGTAGTTTGCCGGTCCGGTAACAACGGTACCGGCAAGCTTACCGGTACCATTGTTACCGGACTGGCAAACTTATAATGAGGCCCATTGTCATTTGGCCTTGGACGTCTGCTTGCATTCACAGTAATTTGGTAACATGGGCCTATACACACTGATAATAAAGATACATATGGTGATTCCTTCCTGTATGAAATGTATATCACATTACAGTGATATCGTAACCATATTTATCCTTGCGTACTTAGGAACAGTGCTGTGTGATGCCACTTCCTGTTTTGTTAAGGGGTGAAAGGTTGTGTCCCATCACTTCCCGTTATGTCACTTCAGGGTGGGGTCAAATGACATCACTTCCTGTGATGTCATCAGAGTTCGAGGGTCGTGTGATGTCGCTTCCGCTACCCCAGGAATTTTGGTGAGATGATGTCCCTGGCTCCAGATCGTACGATTTACAGATCGTTCCAGAATAATCTCTATTAGTGTAATTTTTAAATAGCTTTTAAAATGGACAAGTCCTATTCTGGTCTTTCAGTATTGCATAGATTTTTTTTCGATACCTTTTATCCAGTTGTTTACTTTTTACGTACATTCTGATATTTTCTGTTGCATTATTCAAAATGTTACATATCACATTTTGTCCGCGTAGACACAAATAACTGCAAAGCACAACATGCTCTAAACCCATTTTGATATATTTGAAATGTTACCCGCCCATGCGTAAAGTCACACATGTCGCCTTCAAGGCAGTTTTTGACGGAGAACTACACGCTTTGTTCTAAAATATGAAAATAGATTAATCTTTACCAGGTCTTATCCTGCCACCTTCTGGTATATTATGGATTAACAGAGCGAACTGGTTGGTTTCATCGCGAGGGTCGTTTCAGCATATCAATGTTTGGAGCCAGAGCTGTATATGTTCTAGTTTATTTATCATTGCCTTATTGAATTTTAGTATGTTACATGGTTTGTAAAATGTCATCAAAAGTTGTGATGAAAAACACAGAATTGGATTCACAACCCCACAAACTTTAAGTAGACAATAAAGTCTGTGATACAAATACACTGAATGACAAGAAGGCGTGGACCTTTAGTTTTAAAGACCTAGAGAAACTAACAGCTAGGCAGGTTATGCCAAAAATGCTGATGTAAAAACCTAACTTAGGTTTCTAAGGTATGGAGCCAGCCACACATCTGCCACTAAGGAGATGCTTAGTTGATACACTTGTTATCCAATTATCATTGACTTTTGACCTCGTATATATATTATTTTAAAAGTACACTGTAAAAGACCACTGTGCAAAATACATCTTTGTTGGAGGTCGGCCACTTTTGGTGGCGTCTGTCAGTCGGAATTGGTCCCGGGACTTTTCTGGACCCTTTCGATCTGTTTGCCGTGCATCTGTGAGAAGGAATACCTGCAATCAGCAACTAAGATCTTTCATTTCGAGGAGCTGCTTATTGCGGAGTGGCGAAGAGCCCCTTGAGTATTTTGTTTTCCTTGGAAACCCGAGAACGATGGGACAGATTGTTTAACTTGTAACCGTGGCACTGCTCCCGTTGCAGCGTATTTGTTACGCACAGGGGTTCTTCCGGCCACTCTCGTCTTTCCTTCTTGTTGTTCTATCTCATTCTGAGTGCCCGCTTTGGAAAGAAGGTGGAATTGCGTGTTGAACATACCCGCCTAGGCTGGCATAGTGTCAATTGCTGGCCAGTGGTCCCTCGGAGTTCTTGAGCGTAGTGAAAGACATTCTGTTAGCTATTTTCATTTTTAGAGATGAATGGGGATTTAATGAGGTTTTGTATGTACATCTCAATGAATTTTTACACAAATTAACTTTAATGATTTTAATTTTTTTTTTAGCTTTTTAGGACATTTTGAATATTTATTGCCCCGCAGATTGATACAGTAGTGTGTTGATTGTTGCAAGTGTGGTGCTATTAAGATAGTTATAACCAAGGACTTCTGGTGCACAGTTAATTTTGGCTTGCTGACTCACGAGAATCACGGTTAAAAGAAAGGCATAGGGAGGCAACGTTCCTTGAAGTTCGTGGAGCGAATTGAGGAGGCCAACGTCATGATCAATTGACCCTACTATCGAAGGGCCAGGGGGTGGGAAGAAAGTTAGTGATGAAGGTCCCCGGGGTAAGAGAGTGACTTCTAACTGTAGCATGCCAATTGGAGATTAAACTATTGTCATGGTAAATAAGGAGGTGGCACCAACGGTTTGCCTGGAGAGGTTGGACTCCAGACGCAGGCCCAGGATTGAAGAGATGCCAACACTTGGTAATGATATGGGTACCTACAAGGTAAACTTAGCTGCCCTCATGGATGTGGGGAACATATTGTTGGGCTACAAGGTGCAAAATTGCCCGAATCAAAATGAAGCAAAGTCTTATACAATATCAGTGGAGTTACTTAGGCCCCAGTGGAGGCGGGTAGAGGCTGGAGGGGAGGAGGGGGTTTATGCCAACCGGGAGGATGAACTTGAGGTTATTACCAGCATTAGTGATCCCCCGAGGTCGTTGTCAGCAATAGGTAGGAGACTTTGAATAGTCTTTGTGTTGATGATATCTTAACCTGCCCTACCTCGCCCCAAGAGGCACCTGAATTTTCTATCAAATTTGTGTCCCCCATTGTTAAGTGTGGGGAGGACGGCCATGACCAAAATCCAGCAAGCACTGAAGGGTCACGCGGGTGTCAGGGTTGTAAGAGCGCCTTGGAACGCATAGCTCTCATCTGGAAAGAAAATGATAACTTAAAAGAGACTTGGTTAGATTGACCAAGTTAGTGTTGGGACTAGCGCTATGTATACCACCACCACTGGCGTGTGCGGCTGATGTGCCAGCAGTGGTACCTGGGCAAGATGATCAAAGGAAAGGGGGTATTGCTGAAAAATGCAGAACTAATGGGCGCAGCCTGGGTGAACATGTGTAGATGTAGATCGCCCCCCCCCCCCCCCCGTAACACCCTACCCAGCTTGTTCATCAGGGAAAATAGTGCTTGGGCTCAGCCAGTTTTGCCATTGAGGTCATGCGCCGCCCTAGTGGGTAATCAGGGTGGAAAATCAAGGCTGGAGTGCCTTTATTTAATGTTAATGAATGTGCTTCAGAGCGGAGATAACAAACAGGAACGGGGGGGGGGGTGTTTAATTAATAAGGTTATCCATTGGCTGAGGGCAATAAAAAGGTGCCTTTCGAATATACGTAGCAATATTGCATGTTGCGATAGAACTGGTAGGGTCATACGATGTGGACTCAATTAGAATTCAGATGAAAGATCCCACATTGGTTTAGGGCGTCCTGTAAATGGGACAGTGGTCACTGCCCCCAATGGCTAGCCGATTTTTATTAAAATGTTGCCGCCGTTGTGGCATATTGAAAGGTCCAGTGTAGGTGCACTGGACCCTCTAAGGAAGATGCAGAATTACCGGGGCTGTGGCACCCAATTTGCTGGCCTTCTAGATGATAAACTTTGTTATCAGGTATCCCCTGCTCAACCTAGAGTCGAAGCTATGGCTGGAAACAGTGCTTGGCGCATAAGGCCCCAATGGACAGGCAGAGTGCTATAACCGGGATCCAGTGGAGATTGATTCAGTTTAGCACGGGTTCAGACTTGTTCCCCTGGAAATGATGTACTGGGCACCCAGGGCAGGAACAGAGTCTGGCCCCGTCTCAGCATGAGATGGAGCTGGGCTCTGAGGATGTATGGACATGCCTGATCAACATTCTGGAGGAAGTCTCGCTCAAACTGGCCCTGGGGTGAGGGTCCTCTCGTGGAGTATAGGAGGAGTAAACAAATATATGTCTGATAATGACTGGCTTAAATTCTTTCGGGAGCATTGGATAATTTGCCTACAGGAAACCAGGGCTATCGAGGCTCCTCAAATACAAGGGTACGCTACATTTTTCATACCGACACGTAAAGGGCAGAAGGGACGCCAAAGTGGGGATTTGGTCACGGCGGTGGATGTGGCCCTATTTAAGTCTATTAAGTCTGTGCACACCGCCTGACCTGCCTGAATTATATCTCAAGTTAAGGGACGATTCCAAGATCTTTCTAATTAATTTATACAATATGATCCTACCTGGTAAAGGAGCAGGCCTAATTGCTGAGACGGTGGACCATATCTTGAACTAGAGATTGCTTTCTCCTGGCCCCCTTTAGAAGTTGGTAATGGGGACCATAACCTCCAGTTCGAACCCTTGCATGGCATGGATGACATCATGGACAAGGAGGATAGTCACTGGGGAGTGGGCCCCCTCCATTCTGTCCATTCAGCTTGGCAACAAAGGAATGCAGAGGAGGTCGATTTCCGGAAGGTGCCCCAGTGGCAACAACATTTGGTAGCAGCCAGGCCAATAGCAACATCGATTATATCTTTGTGAAAATCGATGCCTGAGACCTTGTGAAAAACTTTCATATTTGCAAAAGGATCGAGAGCGATCCCCATCCTTTGGTCATAGCAGTGAGTGAACGTCTTTGGGGGATTCCCATGGTGAAAGCACAAAGTACAAATGAAGGCGCTGTCATGCTAGATGGGCAGGGTCATGCTAGGCGGAACATCAGGTGGGGCTAGCCTGACCTAGAAATGAAACTGCCACTGGCTTATGATATTGTTCCCCTTTTGGATGAGTTTGCTAACGATGCAGCCAGATTAGTCATCAAGCATGAGAGCTTCATTGCGAAGGTGGGGTCACGGTTCTCTAAACCTCTAAAATCAATATGCAAATCAACCGAGGTCACCACCCCATGGTATGATAAGGAGTGCAGGCAAGCTAAGGGTAGACTGGTTAGTGAAGCTAGGAACCTAACATTTCCAAATGCCCATGAAGGTTGGGCAGAACAGCATATCGAAGGCTAATAATGGACAAAAAGAGGGCACAGCACAAGGATACCTGGAGCGCCCTGCTTAATGCTCTAAGCAAAGGGGACTAGATGGGTTTTTGGGCCTTGATGGGGACTCAGCACAGAGTGGGGTAAAATACACTGCAGGGCTGCATTACAGTGCAAGCCTGGGTAGAACACGATAGTGGACTCTATGTTAACTATGGAGTAGAAAGTAGTACAACTCACCTTGAAGGGGCTTGTGCAATGGATGGAGATGGGCTCAACTATTCTCCATTGGTATGGACCATTGAAGAGGTTGGAAGGGCGTTATCATGCCAAAAGTTGTGAAAAGTACTAGGCCCAGATAGGGTCCCAATAGATGTGTATGCGAATGAGCCTTTTGTTTGCGCCCCGTACCTAACAAAATTATATAATGCACTCCTGAGTTGCAACATGATACCTGCATCATAGACTAGAGGTGAGTTGGTCCCAACCCACAAAAAAGGCCCAAGAGATGAACCTTATAATTATAGACGGATCTCATTACTAGATGCCGACGGGAAATCCTTTACCAGGGTGTTATAATTCCACCTGGAGGCCTGGGCAAATAGTAATCAGATCAGCAACCACTGCCAAGCAACGGTTTGTGAGGGACTAAGTACAGTTGACCAAGGCTTGCAGCTGCGGTTGGTGTGTGACAAATATTAAGTTCTCAGGAAGGTTTGTGTTTATACTGTCTATGTAGACCTGTATACGGCTGTTGACAGTGTGCCAAGGCATCGCCTCTGGGAGATCCTCAGGTGGTATGATATCCTGGCTTCTATTTTATCTGCCATCCAGAGATTGTTCAAGGGCAGCACAGCAGTAGTTCCATGGGGAATGAATGGTAAGACTTCCAGCAACATTAAAATCAAAAAGGGCGTACGCCAGGGGTGTGTCCTGCCCCTAAGTTATTTTGCACGTTTATCAATAGTTTTAAAGAGGAGTTGTTGACTTCTCAGACTGATGCACTGTTGTTAGTTTGCGACAGGATACCGGTGCTACTGTTTGCAGATGATACCGTTTTATCACTGACACCTATAGGTGCACGCAAGCAGTTGGACATATTTGTTGCTTTTTTTAAGAGAAATGGCCTGGCACTTAAAGTAAGCAAGACAAAGTCGATGATCCTTAATACTGTCATGCCTGCTGGACATATCTCTGGACCGGGAACAACCTCTCCATACAGAATGAGTTACGCCCATACAACCGCTAGACCGTTCTATTCGAAATGGAGGTTGTTTGATGCATTGCCAGGAAAACGACGTCTGCATTTTTCACGTTGTTAAATTCACTTGACTTTGTTCCGTCACGTGTGTCACGGCAGTACGTACATAAGCAGCGTGGAAACGTCGATCGCTGCTTCTGATTAATTCATTTTTTGGTGTTTTGTAGCTGAACTCTGGACCTGTGTCCCCGTATTCCCTTCAGCAACTTCTTTGGCCTTTTGTAGCGTGTTTTCCGCCACATGCTAATTTCTGGAGCCGTGTATCCTGTTCGCGTGCCAAATCTCCACGCGGACGCTATCTCCAAGCGCGGCTGTCCTGGGCTGCATGTATCGTGTTTGCGTGCCCACTCTCCACGCGGATGCTGTCTGCAAGTGCGGCTGTTTTGGGCTGCGTGTATCCTGTTCGCGTGCCAACTCTCCACGCGGACGCTGTCTGCAAGCGCAGCTGTCCTGGGCTGCGTGTATCCTGTTCGCGTGCCAACTCTCCACGTGGACGCTGTCTGCAAGCGCTGCTGTCCTGGGCTGCGTATATCCTGTTCACGTGCCAAATCTCCACGCGGACGCTGTCTCCAAGCGCGGCTGTCCTGGGCTGCGTGTATCCTGTTCGCGTGCCAAATCTCCACGTGGATGCTGTCTGCAAGCGTGGCTGTCCTGGGCTGCGGGTATCATGTTCTCGTGCCAAATCTCCACGCGGACGCTGTCTTCAAGCACGGCTGTCCTGGGCTGCGTGTATTCTGTTCGCGTGCCTATTCTCCATACGCGGATGCTGTCTCCAAGCGCGGCTGTCCTGGCTGCGTGTACGCTGCCGCTTGCAATCCTGCATGTGGTTTTCTGAACTTCTTTGAACCTTTGGTACCTGTGCTAGTTAACAGGTGAACTTCTATTTTTGTTCTTCGTGGGAAAGGAAGTATTTCATGAACTATTGGAAGGTGATTGTGCACAGTACTTTGGACGCTATCCTGTGGTGTACCAACCCGATATCTAGCGTGAGCCTCGTGCCGTTCGGGATAAGTCTCCCTTACTAATCTTCCCCTCCTTTGTCGTTGGTTCAACTCCTGGTTTTCTTCAAGAGACTTTCGTTGAATACTTCAGTTTTTGCCATATGGTCAGTGTTTTGAATTTATTCTAATACTGTGCTATCATAGTGAGTTGAGTTTGGGACAGTTTCTTATGAGACTTTATCTATCCTAGGCTGACTTCCGATACAATACCCACGCTCTTTCCAGTGATCCATCTCTCTGCCTGTTTCATCAGTCAGAGAGTCGTATCATTTGGAAGGTCTAATTTGACTTAACTACAATCAAGTCGTGTGAAAAAGGATCCGGAAGAGCCCTACCAATTGTATCCTTTTTTGGTTACCGTATCCTTTTCAATTGATACATTGGTGATTTATGACAAATACCAATACTAGAAGGAAATGTAAAGGGTTTAAGTTGGCCTTGGAAGAAGGTGTGAAATAGACCGAGTAACCTCTTATGATTAGCTAGGGATCAGAGTGTTGGCATTCCGTGGTTGGTCCAAGCAGCTGGAGAAAGCAAGGATCACTCTGGCTAGATCTGTTGGTGCCCTCACTAACTTCACTGAAGAGCATGGCAAATGGGTGGTGCGTGTCTCAATAGAAGCATACAAGGCCCAGGCAAGACGAGCTGCAATTTATGGGGCGGGGCTGTGGGGTCAGACATATATTTCTTCATTGGCTATTGACAAAAATAAGTACTTAAAAGAATATACTGGGATTGCCTTCTATCACACCAAACCTCCCAGTGTTATTAGAGACAAGCATGCAAGGGATCAAAGCTATGTGCCAGCTTCGCCCAGTGTTCTTTTCGGTCCGGCAGTGGACCAATGCAAACTTTGTTAAATATAGAGAAGCAGTGGTGGATGCCCCATCACAGCCTGTGGGTACCTCTTTGAAGTGGGCTGTCCACGTCAAGAGATGCCTGGGAGATATGGATCTTGGCAATTACTGGTGCAATCCGAGCACAATTTCAACCCACTCCAAAGCTGTGGTTAAAAGTGCCGCTTGGGCTAAGGCACAGCGAGACATAGCTGCTAGTTCCCTGGCGCTGGCACATTATGTAATTATTAAAAAAACAGGAAGGATACGAGGATTATCTTGGTTATCTCAATCACAAATTTGGAAGGTCTTTGTATATAAAGTTCCGCATTGGGATTTTGCCCACGGCAGCTTTGTAACACAAATGCCACATTGATGTTTCTCCTGCGTGCCCATTGTGTAATAATGAGAACGAGGACGTCAATCATTTTTTCATGCTGTGCCCGTTCCACTGCAATTGACAAAACACTTTCTAATGCCTCTTTTCTTGGTCCGGGGTTGCAGGACACTTACGGAGCCGATGGCAACTGGTTTAAATAGTGCTGATATGCTGGCAGTGTTGCCACCAGTAAATATCTGAAGTGGGCATGGAGAGTACCTTGAAGAAGCAGATGGGGGATGCCTACTCATTTTTATTGTCATATTAACTTGCAATCTCAATGTTATGCGTGGCAATGTTTACATATTGTACGTACTGAATGATGTTTTCATATTTGTGCTTTTATGACTTTGCTGGTGAAAATACAGTTTCTGAACAGCACTGTGTGTCAATGCCTCAAACTTAATGAGTGTCCGCCTGCTTCTCCCATGCCTGTGCCTCTATGACTGCTTCTCTTCCTCATGCCCATGCTTTCCCATCGCCTCTCATGAAGGCATGCAGCCAGGGATGTCATTTAGGGGTCACCAGAGGTCGCAACTGTGACCTCTGTGGCCTCCCTTGCGACCTCTACAAAAAAGAAATGTTTTTAAAAAAGTTTTTTTTTTTTTTTATTGCAAGCTCCTGGGCTGTGGCCAGCACCATGCGGCTCTTTACTTCTGGAGTGACTGGCTTTCTTGTTCAGGCCCCTTAAAGAAAAAAGAAGAACATTAATAACAGGAGTACCACAAGTCTAACACTTTCAGCACTGAACCTAAATAAGAAAAAATAGGAATACCAAATAATATGTCTTTCTCGAATTTTATACAATAATTGCTAGACTCATTAAAGGTTTATTTCAGGCACACTTCAGGGGGTGAGTCACTGATTTAGTCTGTTCTTAAATGCCTCAACTCAGCCTTTCATCCTTCTGAGGTCGATAAATGAGTACCAACACAGGTTCGGTGATATTGTGTGTATATTTTTTTTATATAAAGTGCTTAAGCGTAAGTGCTATATAATAACACATCATTATCATTTGGTCATGGACATCTGCTTGCATTCACAGTAATTTGGTAAAATGGGCCTATACACACTGATCTTAACGATACATATAGCGATCCATTCTTGTATGAAGTGTACATCACATTGTAGTGATATCATGACCATATTTTTCGTAGTGTACAATGCTATGTGATGTCACTTCCTGTTTTGTCAACAGGTGAAAGGTCGTGTTCCATCACTACCCACGATATCACTTCGGGGTGGGGTCAAATGACATCACTTCCTGTGATGTCATCAGGGATTCAAGGGTCGTGTGATGTCACTTCTGCTACCCCTAGCATTTTGGTTAAATGACGTCTCTGCATGGAGCCCACCCCTCCACTATTTGCATTACTCTTGATTAAGCCTGGGCCACCGTCTGCCTTGCCCAACTCACAAATCGAACGGAATCACATATTTGAGATTCTAGGGATATGCAAGTTATCACAAGCCTCACTGGTGCTCCTGGATCACATCAAAACACCCCCAAAGTCACCCATACTCTGTCCTTCGTCAGAAAAAGAGGGGTCGCGTGATACACGCACGAGTTACAGCGACTGCATATATTCTCCTGCCTCCAAACAGCTCTTCAATGTTCTCACCCTACTAGTCACTGACATCAAAGGTCACGTGCCTGCTTGTCATGTGAGGTGTTCACTGGGATTCTGTATTCCCTACTACGCACAACAAGATGGGGCATCCACCGTATGTAACCTCCTGCCTCCAAACAACTCCAGGGGGTTCTCCTCCATAGTACTCACTGACAACAAATGTCACATGTGCATATATCTTTGAAGGTTGTCAATATGATTATATATTCCCTAAAACTAGTCACAAAAATACAGCAGACTTAGGTACAGTAACTGAATGCCCATCTCTGCCTCCCTCAACAAGCTCTGGGTTTAAAAAAAAAACAACAACAAATCTACTAGCCTATTTAACTGTTCTACCTCTCTTAACCAACTCCTGTTAATGTATGCACATTTCTTTCAACTAAATACTATTAAAACTTTCCCTAAAAAGCTTCCGCCACAAAGAAACTTCGAGAAAGTTTAGTTGGGAAGAATTGGTAGCAATTTAGATGACTCATGTTTTATGTGAATATGTTCTCCAGGCTTCCTCCGACGTGACTCTGCTCATATAGAACTGGTGTCTACTGTGTGCGACACCTGCACCCGTTCCCAGTGCGCCATAGCTCCGCTCACTGTGAGGCAGAACAGCTGTTCAGGTGATCATTATCTGCCCAACTCGAAATAGACCATCCAACACAAGGCATGTTTAGCAGGTTGCAGCGAGGTGAGCACATGCTTTATATTAATTCCAAATGGTATAATTAGATCATTACCATTGGCCTCCTTCTGACAGCCACACATTATGCATCAGTGAACAATTTCATAGCCGAAGTACTTCACTTTTTAGTAAGAGGAAAAAAATATCCATGCACCACACTCATCACGGAGAAGTGAAACGTATTTTCTTCTTTACTGGTTCAGATATTCTGTCTTTTCTCACTGTCCTCTTTTTCTTCTAGATGAGGGGTGATAAATGACAGCTCAGAGATTGTTGGTTGAATATGATGCATGTAAGAGTCTCATTTGGAGCTGAGCTGTGAATGCCTCAGGATGAGATTGGCGGGCATCTCCTATGTCTTACATATAACCTGAAGAGTAGCTGAATTTCATGAAACTGTAAATAAAGCAACATCATTTATTAGCACCCAGTGTGGGCGCAGGTTGCTTGGAATGCAGGTTGCATCTCATGATCCAAGCCCACGTCCCGAGCAAGCTCCACCATCTTACAACCTGCTCCTCCTCGCCACCCCTCACAGCCCAGTCACCTCACACTTCTCATCAGATCCCATGGTGGTGGGCTAGATCGGCTTGGTAATGCACAGGGGCCCATACCTTAAGCCCTCACTTTTCCAGTCCCATAACCAGCCAATGTAGGCTGCCGCTGATGCTATATTGACAGTACTGAACACACTTAGACATGTGTGTACACACACACAGACACGCCCACCAGGCGCAAAACAACCAGTACAACACACAGAACACACACACCCACAATTATCTTTCTGTCCATACTTTCTCATTCTCCTGGGCTGGTCACTCGTCGCCTATCCTGCCTCTCTCCCACGGTGTCCCCCAAGGCTATGTCGTCCTTAGTCTCCTTCTTTCCTCTCTCTATACCTCTTTCTGGCATCTCTTACTTCCTCCTTTGAGTTCTCTTACCATCTATATGCTGACGATTTTCAAATCTTTTTGTTTTACCTGTTTTACTGATTCCATTCACGCCTCTCCCTGCAAGTCTTCTTGCAATACAGTCATGGATGTCCTCTTGCTATCGTCACATTAACCTCTGTAAAACAGAGGTTCTTTTTCTTTCCCACTTATACTTTTCCTTTGCCTCTCTCCATCTCTTTTCCACTCTGCACATCTCTCCCACTTCACGTAACTTGGGTGATGTCTTTGATTCCTCAATTTCCTTCTCTCCTCATAGTTCTATTTATCACATTTGAAGTAAATCGTCGGGACCAAATTGCTCAAGCAATTCTGGAAAAGGCTCTATTTCCTAATTTTAAAGAAAGTGCACCAGACAAAACAGAAAGAGGTAAATTAGGCTTTGGGGAAGCTGATAAACCTTCTAACATCCCAACCTAGCCTTTGCCCAGTGAAACAATCCAGCTCTCTCTGAAGCTTTCTTACAAGCTATTCCAGAAGGAGAAAGTAGAGAAGGGGAACACTTTCGTCTTCTAAAAGCAGGGGTTGCTATATAGAAAAGAAACATCTACAGAATACTCAGAAAAGACACAATTAGTAATCTCCAAAGCCCCACCGAAAGATTGCACCAGAGATTTGCGCTTTCCCATCTAACCTGGGGACACTTAGATGAATCCAAAACCCAGGCACATATCTGTGGGAAGTTTTATTGCCAGGTATCCACACTGATATAAAGACCTTTATTTAGACGTGCGAAATATGTAAAAAAAACCAGCACTCACAGCCTATTACCTGCCCCTCTGAATCCTTGACCAATCATACAAGTCCCTTTTTCAAGAATCGGGATGAACATCATTGGACCTCTAGAAACATCTAGACTGGGCAACAAAATATGTCCTTGTGATTGTTGACTACGCAACAAGGGACCCCAAAGCCATTCCCAATGTGGAATAATACCACCCAGCAGATGGCTCGTAGGAGGCTGCTTGGGGGTCTGGGGGAAAGGTAAATGGCCTTCAGGAGCGTGGTCAAACAGCATGTGAGCGTGTAATTCGAGGAAAGGCCCTTAGCGCGTGAGCCCGTAAGTGACATGATGCGTGTAGGCGTTGCCTTCGACAGGGGTTAAAGGTCCACGTGGCACAGCAGTTCGCTGTACGTGCTTTTCATGGAGTCCGTGCATGTGTTTCTACTACTTGTGGGTTCATACATGACATCTTCACAGCACTTAAAGTTTGTACTTCTTGTTTTGGTTGGGGAGTTGCCTACACGCACACGCGCGTGTGTTTTTCTTTTCCACACAAGGCAGTGAGTTGTGCACACTTTTTTCCCACTGTGGTTCTTCTTGTGTGTCGCGTACCCCATTTTTGAGGTCAGAATAGCCTGCGTGTTCCATGTGTACGCTTTTTTTGTGCCCATGGGTGCCACAGTGTACTGCAGGAGATTTATTCCACGCATGTGGGCTACCAGGGGTTGCGTGCACATTTGTTTTGTTTACTTGGGGGTGCCTGAAAGTTGCATTCCCTGCAAGCCCATATGGGTCTGTGGCAGGCTAATCATGGTACTACATCTCTGGTGTTTTATCTGTCTCATGGTATTTGGTCATCTATATCATGCTCACTCAGGGTCACTTCCTCATCACGCACATGTTTAGGGTGTCCTTGTATGTGTGAAGCACAGGCCTCCCTCTGTTATAGCCACCCTGCCTCTATGCTACTGGTGTTGTGGCCTCTGCATGTATATATGTACTTGTGATGGTTCCTCATGTGTCCTACTTACTGTCCCCCTCTCATCTGCTGTAGTCTCCGTTGACTGAGATGATGCAATCGACACCTGCCAACACTGTCTGCAACTTGGGTGGGATGGGTTCCCTGAATGAGGAATTACTGGGCCCTCCAAGGTCAGAATGGCCCGAAAATTCCTCATTCAAGGAACCCGGTACCCGGTAAGGGGGTAGCCATGCCGCTAATAGCGGCATGGTTACCTCCTACGTCATAATGACCCCCAATGTCTGTAATTTGTTTGAAAAGTCATGGACGATTAACGGTCAAAATTCAGTGGGAGGAACAAGAGAATTGTGCTATACCAAACAGAGTCCTACAGTGCTGTAGAGTGTAGACTAGATTTCCCAATGGATGCCATATGTCTGGTGCATGTGTTATGAAAAGGAAACGGGCAGTGTTGTGGAGAGTAGCAGCATTGCGTCTGTCTCCCCATTCAGCAATGTGCCATTCTGTTTGAGCTCATAAGGTGAAGGAAAGGTGACACCATTGCACCCTCCTTAGTTTTGGAGAGTGAAATGCATTGTTGTGCACATAGATGAGGTAAGGAACAGAACGAGAGATGCCAGAGTAAACTCGAAGGTACTACATGGTAGAGATGTCAAGCTCAAGGATGTGAAGGGGGCGGATTATGTGAAAGTCAGGAAGGCTCTGGTAAGGAGAAACAGTGAAGAAGTTTATGGTGATCCTATGTGGGTAGGTAAAGTTCTGGGGGGTTCTGTGAACACTGAAGGATATCAGCTATAAAACTTGAACAGTGTCCTTAAAGTTCAGCATTGAATAGGAAGAGAGTTAGGTAGTGGACTGGGTTTATAGTCATAAAACCGAAAAAAAAAATCCAGAACTAAAAAATCTCGAGTTCAAAATCTCGAAAAAAAAAATCTCGAATTTTTTTTTAATACGTTTTTATCTCGAAATGGGGGGGTTCCCCCCCCAACCCCCCTTTTTTCTATTTTTTTTTATTTTAACCCTTTTTTTTACTTACCTGACCCCAAAAACACATATAACTAAATAAATAAATAATTCGAGATTTTTGTTTTTCGAGATTTTGGATTCGATATTTTTGCAGTTCGAGATTTTTTTTTCGGTCTTTTGACTGACCACCAGTGGACTGCTTTAACTTGTGTTGCTTATGTTGTCTACTGCTTTAATGTATTACTAATGTTACTCTGTTACAGTGTGATGGTCCTTGTACTGCATGATGTTGTCCTACATCGTGATGTCCTCTTGAATGTTGTAGATGGAGTTGTAGGGAACAGCAGTTGATGACAGTCTAGCTAGAGGCTGTGCACCCGCTGCAGTCTTGCAAGGGCTTTTATATGTGTTAACTTCCTTTCATAAACGAGAAGAAACTTATTTAATCTATGTGGATCCTCTCCTTAACAATGTTATCTTTACTCTATAATTTGGATCCCAAGTACTATGCGCTACTAATCAAATCATGTGCCTCATTAAGTAGACCTGAGTAAAAACATTAATTTCAATGTATATCATTATATTCTTTCAAAAACTCTTCTTCTATAGCATAGGGTCTTGTATGGATTCACATGCTCGTGAATATTCCCCGTCATCAGGCTGGGAATCCTTGATAAAAACTAAGACAGCAGTTTAGCTTTAAACTTAAACTGCTCATCTGCTCTATAACCTATCACTGTCCTTTGGGTCATACTGCCCCCAGCCAACGACTCTCGTGATCCTAAGCTCCACCCCTGGAGGCCATCTTCAGATTCTACCACATGTTTCTAGTGTTGGAAATCCTTGAGTTTTGCTCTCTGAAATTCATGGGTTTTTTCCTGTTTTTTGACGAAATTGTCCATCTCTTAATTAACCGTCACGCTGCAACGACTGACCCATCCAGCGGGGACCCATTGTCAACTTCAATCCACTGTCAGATCTTCAACCCGTGGAACCAACAGGCCCGGACTTGGGCCTACACCCAGACACCTCGACCATGGCTGATGCCATTAAGAAAAGCCTCATTTGGGCCTGTGAATGCTGCAGCCTGAAGAAAATCTTTGTGGAGGACCAGTACCTCAAGTAGAAGTGCCTTTATTGTCTTCACCCCGACCACGATGCAAACGGATGCACCATCTGCCAATCCTTTTCATCGAAGACCAAGAAGGATCACTACTGGAGGTTAGTGGTTTGGATCGAGGAAGGGAAGACCTGTGATGCAGCCTCCAGGCTCAGTCATGCCTCTTCTAGGACCGGCAGGTCTCATGAGCGAACTCCCTCTCGTAAGAAGACACGGTCCTTTGAGGATGCTTTCTCTGCAAAGATCCAAAAGAAGGTGAAACCCCATGCACCATTGACGTCCTCGTCAATGGTCTCTGTGGCCGCAGGACCAGGTTCTGGAAAGGGGTCACCAACTCTGTCGACGGTTACCTTACCGGCTGGTGGGTAACCTTCATCCGCGAAGAAATCGCTGACAATATTCAAGCACAGATCATTGAAGAGCAGATCTTCTAAGACCCATCACAGACGTCATTGACAGGGATCCCGTCGATGACAACTTTGTCCACCAGGGCCTTTGTCCCGCCAATGACCACCCCGTTGATTAAGTCAAAAACAAGTCTTTCTTCAGCAACAAGTTCGTCAATTACCATCATCTTTACCTCTTCAACAGTCACCACACCCAGGGTCTCCCTGCCTCCCAGACCCCCATCAACGATCCCGTCGATGACAGCTCCTATTCTGGATCTGAAGACTCCTGTCGTTGCCTCTTTTGTGAAGGGCTTCCGGCAGGGGATTACCTGCCCAGGCCCACCAAAGATTTGCCTCTCTTTACCCCGATTCCCATGGGATCCCACAGAAGGCCGCAAACCATCTACAAAGGAGGAGGAGGACCAGCCAGAAGATATTTATTTGGATGAGGATGGGAACCATGAGGAACTTGAGCCCATTCTGCCTCGCTGGGGGTCAGCGTCTCATAGACTTTCTCCCCAGTTTAGCCCTCAATGGGCTCAAGCCCGGGTCCTACTCCTCCTGCACCAAGGGACATGTCCCTGGACATCCTGACCAACCTGCATACATTGGTGGCAGAGATTCAGCAGCAGCTGCCTGCTAACCCAGCCAAGAGTCCCCTCGGCCAGTGATAGGTTGCTGCCCCCGTGTGGCGGAAGAGCCAGTTCACACTGACACTGGCACCGACACCACCAGCACTCACACTGATGAGCATGACAACTACGTTCCCATGAATAGGAAACCCACAGATTTTGATGAGCCTACCATGGCCTCTCCCCCAAGATGAAATTGGCTCCATTCACTCCACAATATTGAGAGCTGCCAAACTCTTCCAGCTGGTGCCAGAAGAGAAGAATGAGGGATTCCTTTTTCAGCTGCGGGAATCTGTTAAGAAGACCAATGTATCAGTTCTCTTGTTGGACGACATATGGGAGGATAGCTTGGCAGTCATGAAGGCTACAAATACCATGCCTGCCAAGCGTGACCGGCTGCAGAAGAAATAACAGGTTTTGCCAAGCGTGACCGGCTGCAGAAGAAATACCAGGTTTCAGATTCGGCTCCCAAGTGCCCCAGGTCTCAAACTTCACTGGATTTGATGATATCAGCCACCAATAGGAAGACATCATTCAACCCCTCTTCATCGTCCATGGTACCTCCAGACCAGGAAGGCAAGAACTTGATGCTGCTGGCAAGTGCATCATTACTACAGCAGCCTCCAACATCAAGGCTGCCAACGCCCTCGCCATCCTGTCAAGGTACGACAGGGAGCTGTGGTACAAGCTGGGGCCCATCCTTGAATTCCTCCCTGGTAACAAAAAGGTTGAAGCCTTGGCCCTATTCCAGGAAAGAGAAGTAGCTTTGGACCACGCCATGACTGTTGTGCTCATCACAGCGGACTCAGGCTTCCACCAGATGGGAAATGTTGTGACCTTACACAAGCATGGGCAGCTAAAGGCCCATAACTTCTGCATGGATGTACAGACTAAGGTCATCGCCATGCTGTTCGATGGGAACAACAAGTTTGGGAAGGCGTAGATGATACCCCTCCAGGACATCAAAACTGACACAAAGACGGTGTTAGGCAGAAACATGTGCAGTTCCCTCTGGGACCACTGCAAAAGATTTAAGACTACAGGTGTTTGGCAGTAAACCCACTTGGTAGCAGTCTGTACAACACAGATTCACTTGGTAGCTGTGGCTAAGCAGTGAGACTTCCCTCAAGAAGAGTTAGGCAGTATACAGAGTATTCACAATAGGTCAAAATAAAACATTAGAACAAGTAAACACTGACCGGAGCTTGGTGTAAAAGAGATATAATTATTTATTTAAAACCACTTCTAGTAAAACACACAGGCACTAATGTTAAGCAGTACAAAAACACGGTCACTAAAAGATATATACTCCCTTAAAAGAATATTAGACAATTCTTAAGTAAAGCCCCACTTATTTTCAGACAGCGGTGAGCGCTTAACGCAGATGGCACTCTAATAATTCGTTTTAAAAAGGGAGAGAAAAGCAGAGTATAAATTGAAACAGATTCCAACACTTTCACAAGAACACAACAAGAGAGGAAGGCAAAGTAAAACCGTGAAGTTAGAGTTCAGAAGGCCGGATCCACTTTAAGGGGATCAGAACGAAATGTGTCCAAGGTCACACGGCTGAAGTGCACAAAAGTCTTGAAAAGGTTCAGAAAGAATTGGACCAAAGAAAGGGACCAGTTAGATGGTCAAGACTGCCAGCCCAGTCCAGAAGGTTAAGGGATTATTATTACCTTGTAGCAATCTTTAGAAAGGGAGGCCTGGCGGACACGGTACCTTAAAGTGGTGAGAATACTCAAGTCGGTGCTTCGTCCGGGGGAAGAGAGGATCTCGTCGGGGAGGAAGACAGGAGTCTGTTGCACTGCCAGGGAAGAAACTAGCCGCAGAGGTCTCAGGTAAAAGGAGCGGTCCTTTTATTCGCGGTCCGGTGGTAAGTGGCTATCCGGTTGCTGGGGTGCTTGGCAAAGGCAATTCGACCACAAGACATCCTGGGATGCGAGGAAAAGATGGTAAACTGGTTGTGCCCACCAGTCAGGGGAAGAAGCCTCTCCAGCCGGGAGATCTTCTCTGTCGTCGGGAAGTGGTGAGTCGGTTCCGCAGGGCTCCACCGGTGGTGTCGTCGTGGTAGGTCGGCTCAGCTTCTCCCTCGTCGGATTCATAGGTCCTGTGGTGACTTCTGAAGTTCCAGTCCCCAAAGCCCTGCTTTTATGCAGCACACCCCCATTCACTCCGCCTAGCTGTCAATCAAACATGCTAAGTGGTGAGCCGGCCGGCTCACCACTTGGGCCAATCACACAAGAGTGCGACTTGAGTTACCAAGGTAACTCAGTACAGGGTGCCTTAACTCCCTCCCATACCCCCTCTGGTACCCAGACAGAGTGGCACCACTTTTGGAGGCTTCTGTGGAGAAGCCCGCCAAAAAGTGGAACAAAGGGCTCGACTTGGGTTGGAGTCACAGAGGAGAACACAAACGCCATTTTAGAATCGAGTCCTGGCAAAAAATACCAACCGGTGAATTAATATTAAATAAATAAACCGGCGGTATGTTCGAGGCTATGAGATTTAAATAATTAAAGTTGGTAGCCTCGAACAATGGGAAAATCCCATAGGGATATATTCGCGGTCGAATATAAAAAGTAGTATCCACTGCCACCAGCCAAAACTCGATCAGGGGGGACGGAGACGTGCCCCCTCGACTAACAGACCCCGGGGTAATTGAATTGCCCCGACCAGTACGTCCACAATATGATGGTTTGTACCGGTTTCTGTTAATAATTTTGGACTAGTAAAGCCAATGGTGACTTTACATGCCCTGGGAGACAGTAGTCAGTCCCAGGGTATGGAGTCTATGGTGGGGTATCACTATGACACCCCTGTGTCACTGCAAGGAGGGTGCTGTGTAACACACATAGTAAAAACACATGAGACCCTATGGAGTAAAGAACCCCATAGCCCAAAAAAAACATTAACAGTCAAAGGAACACCATAAATCATATCCAAGAATGGGAGAAAAAGAGTCTCACTCTTGGCAGGAGGAAAAAAACAAACTCCAGAAATCCAGCAAAGATGCTGGGGGACTCACTAGGTTAGGAAATTCAGCCTAAAGAGAGAATTCTCCCTAACACTCGCCCCCCCCCAGACTAAGGGACAGGAGGATTTAATCCACTCCTGGATGCATCTCATACCTCTAGTCGATGACATGCATCCTAGAGAGACCATCAGCATTTTGGTGGTGACACCCTGACTTGTGCTCAATGGTGAAATCAAACCCTTGCAGGCAGATTGACCATCTCAATAGTTTTAGGTTTTCCCCTTTCATTTGCATTAACCATCTCAAGGGTTGGTGGTCAGTCTAAATAACAAAAGTAGAACCATACAAGTATGGCCTAAACATCTTCAGAGCCCACACAATAGCAAAACACTCTCGTTCAATGGTTGCCCACCTTGTTTCAGGATCCTTCAGTTTTCTACTGATGAAGCAAATGGGGTGCTCCCTACCTTTCCCATCCAGTTGACTGAGGACTGCACCTATTCATACATTTGAAGCATCTGTTTGCACAATGAAAGTCTGGTGGTAGTCAGGAGCTCTGAGTACTGGGGCTTGGCAAAGAGCCTTTTTCAGGGTTTCAAAGGCCTGATTGCATTCCTCACTAAACCTAACCTTTTTAGGGAATTTAGGAAAGGAGATGACATTCAGTGGAGAAACTATGGACCCATAGTTCTCAATGAAATTCCTGTAATACCCAGTGAGGCCTAAGAAGGCTCTCACCTGAGTCTGAGTAGTAGGTGCTGTCCAATTTTGCACAGCTTCAATCTTACTGGGCAAAGGCCTTAATTCTCCACCTCCTACCTCATGTCCAAGGTAGACCACTTTACTCTGTCCAATCTGGCATTTACTCGCCTTTATGGTCAGATTGGCCTTTCCAAGAGCCTGAAAAACATATCTCAGGTGATCCACATGTTCTTCCCAGGAATTGCTGAACACTGCTATGTCATCCAAGTATTCCATGCAGAAGTCCTCCATCCCATTCAGAACCTGGTTCACCATCCTTTGAAATGTAGCAGGTGCAGTGTTCAATCCAAAGGGCATAACCTTAAACTGGTATAAGCCAACTGGGGTAGAAAATGCGGTTTTCTCCTTGGCATGGTCTGTCAGGGCTATTTGCCAATAGCCTGACGTCAAGGCCATGGACTAGTAGAGGGCTTTATTACCCCGCGATCAAGAATCTTGCTGACCTCACCTTTGATGTGGGTTCTTACATTTTCTGACATTCAATATCCTCTGCTTTTGACTGGCAGACAGTCACCAGTGAGCATGTCATGCTTTCCCCAAGGGGTCAAGCCTGGTGAAAGTGAGAACAGGGAGGCAAACTGATTCAACATGGATTTGCACTCTTCCTGTTGCTCAGGTGTCAAATTTGAAGAGAGATTTACTCCTTCAATCTTTTCGTCTAAAGGTAAGCCTCTAAGGAGATCAGGAAGAGCTTCACTCTCTTCTTCTTCCTCTGATGATGCTAGAAGCAAAGCTCCTACATCAGGTCTGTAGACATACACTTTTAGTCTGTTGGTGTGGAAGACTGTTGGAGCCTCCTTGGGATTGCCCAAGTCCACCAGATAGTTGACCTCTCCAAGTTTACCCACAACTTTGAAGGGTCCCATCCATTTGTCTTGCAAGGCTCTCTGCCTTGTTGGAATCATAACGAGAACTAGCTGGTCCTGAGTAAACTCAACCATGTTAGCCTTTTGGTCATGCCAGTGCTTCACCAATGCTTGTCCAGCTTTCAAGTTATCACTTGCTTCTACCATCATTTGTGACATTCTCCTTCGGAGACCTATCACATAGTCAGTCACTCGGACTGGCTTGGGGAAGGAGCACTCTCCAACCCCTCCTTGATCAGGGCCAATGGACCTCTGACCGGATGACCATAAAGAAGTTCAAAGGTTGCAACAGGGGGAAGCCTAGAGAACCACCAGGGAAGTAACTCATTCCCTGTGATGTCCTGGAGCCCATGATTATACTCAAACATTTTTACCAATCCAACACATCCAACTTAGGTTCATACATACCCACTAATTCCTTAGGCATCCGGGGTCTTTTGGGACTGGAACTCCTAGAGGAACCAGAGGAGAGAGAAGAATTTTCCACAGACAACTTCTTCATTTCTAGTTCATGATTAAGCTCTATTTATCTGAGTCTTAACTCAGCTTTCTTCTGCTTAGCCTGGGCATTCATTCTTCTGAACTCTAGCTCTGGTTTCTTTCGGATTGAGCAATAAAACGTTTGTACTCTAATTCAAGCTTCATTTTTTCAAGTTCAAAATAAGCAGGGTTACATGTAGGACCTGGTATAGGCCCAGTAGGTACAGTAGGTAAGGCAGACAGAGGCTCAGAGTGGCTAACTTCATTAGGTTCACTTTCCTCTTCTGACTCATTATCAAGACTTTGATTCAGATCAATACCATCACTGTTTTCTACATTTGCTGGGGGGGTAGATTCCTCTGTACCTCCCAGGCTTTGGTTTTCTAACAATCTTTCTATAAGTTCCATTTTCTTGCCCTTCTCAGAGAAATTCTTATGTCTACACAATACTTTTAAGCAATCAGCAGTTTTGTCAGACAATGATTCTAGGGTATAACTCTCCATAGTAGACATAGTTAGAAAATCAGCTTTTTAGTGCTAGGCTCTGTGGTTAGTTGTCCTAAAGTGTTCAAAAAGCACAATAAGTGTATACTCAATACAAATCCCACGCTGCCACCAGTGTTAGGCAGAATCCTGTGCAGTTCCCTCTGGGACCACTGCAAAAGATGTTAGACTACAGGTGTTTGGCAGTAAACCCACTTGGTAGCAGTCTGTACGACACAGATTCACTTGGTAGCTGTGGCTGAGCAGTCAGACTTCCCTCAAGAAGAGTTAGGCAGTATACAGAGTATTCACAATATGTCAAAAGAACACAGTAGAACAAGTAAACACTCACCAGAGCTTGGTGTAAAAGAGATATACTTATTTATTTAAAACCACATCTGGTAAAACACACAGGCACTAATGTTAAGCAGTTCAAAAACACGGTTACTAAAAGATATACACTCCCTTAAAAGAATATTAGACAATTCTTAAGTAATGCCCCACTTATTTTCAGACAGCGGTGAGCGCTTAACGCAGATGGCACTCTAATAATTCGTTTTAAAAAGGGAGAGAAAAGCAGAGTATAAATTGAAACAGATCCCAACACTTTCACAAGAACACAACAAGAGAGGAAGGCAAAGTAAAACCGTGAAGTTAGAGTTCAGAAGGCCAGATCCACTTTAAGGGGATCAGAACGAAATGTGTCCAAGGTCACACGGTTGAAGTGCACAAAAGTCTTGAAAAGGTTCAGAAAGAGTTGGACCAAAGAAAGGGACCAGTTAGATGGTCAAGGCGGCCAGCCCAGTCCAGAAGGTTAAGGGATTATTATTACCTTGTAGCAATCTTTAGAAAGGGAGGCCTGGCGGACACGGTACCTTAAAGTGGTGAGAATACTCCAGCGGGGGCAGTTGTTCCAGGCAGTGGAATCACGTCGGCGCTTCGTCCGGGGGAAGAGAGGATCTCGTCAGGGAGGAAGACAGGAGTCCGTTGCACTGCCAGGGAAGAAACCAGCCGCGGAGGTCTCAGGTAAAAGGAGCGGAACTTTTATTCGCGGTCCAGTGGTAAGTGGCTATCCGGTTGCCGGGGTGCTTGGCACGGGCAATTCGACCACAAGACGCCCTGGGATGCGAGGAAAAGAAGGTAAACTGGTTGTGCCCACCAGTCAAGGGGACAAGACTCTCCAGCAGGGAGATCTCCTCTGTCGTTGGGAAGTGGTGAGTCGGTTCAGCAGGGCTCCACCGATGGTGTCGTCGTAGCAGGTCGGCTCAGCTTCTCCCTCGTCGGATTTTCAGGTCCTGTGGTGACTTCTGAAGTTCCAGTCCCCAAACCCCTGCTGTTATGCAGAAAACCCCCATTCATTCAGCCTAGCTGTCAATCAAACATGCTAAGTGGTGAGCGGGGTGGCTCACCACTTGGGCCAATCACGCAAGAGTGCGACCTGGGTTGGCAAGGCAACTTAGTCCAAGGTGCCTAAACCCCCTCCCACACCCCCTGTGGTACCCAGACAGAGTGGCACCACTTTGGAGGGCTTCTGTGTAGAAGCCCGCCAAAAGTGGAACAAAGGGTTCAACCTTTGGTTTGGAGTTACAGAGGCGAACACAAAAGCCATTTTAAAACCGAGTTTTGGCAGAAAATACCAACCGTTGAATTAATATTAAATAAATAAACCGATGAATATGTTAGAGGCTATGTTAAAAAAGTATTAGCCTCGAACAATGGGAAAATCCCATAGAGATATATTCGCGGTTGAATATAAAAAGTAGTATCCACTGCCACCAGCCAAAACTTGATGAGGGGGGACGGGACAGTGCCCCCTCGAACAACAGACCCAGGGGCAATCAAATTGCCCCTACCAGTACATCCACAATATGATGGTTTGTACTGGTTCTGTTAGTAATATGGGACTAGTAAAGACAATGGTGACTTTACCTGCCCTGGGAGACAGTAGTCAGTCCCATGGTATGGAGTCTATGGTGGGGGGTCACTATGACACCCCTGTGTTACTGCACACATAGAAAAAACACATGAGACCCTATGGAGTAAAAGACCCCATAGCCCATAAAACACATTAACATTCAAAGGAACACCACAAATCATGTCCAAGAGTGGGAGAAAAAGAGTCTCACTCTTGGCAGGAGAAAAAAACAAACTCCAGAAATCCAGCAAAGCTGCTGGGGGACTCACTAGGTTAGGAAATTCAGCCTAAAGAGAGAATTCTCCCTAACAGACGACATGCCCTATGGAGACCCAGCAACAGAGAAGATAATCCTTTTGTTCCCCAAAGGCAGAGTCTCAAGATCGTCCAAGAGGTACACGCCACCTTTTGTCAGCCCTCCCTCTGCACCAACCAGGAGACTTACAGGGGCACTCCCAGGTCTACAGCAGTGGCACCCAGTGTCATCGTCACCCCCACCATCCAGGCCGCAGATGCCCAAGCAGGACGGTACTGGCCCAGGACCTATGCCCCCACCTTCGCACCCCAGTGGGAGCCCTACTATCAAACCTTGTTGTGGTGAAAGATCACCACAGACAAATGGGTGCTGGACGTTCTTCAGCACAGACATGCTTCCGAATTTTAAGACAGGTGCCCCTGCATTCCTCCTGTCACGTGACAAGAACTACACATGGCCCAGCTGCTGTAGAAGATTCAGGCCATGCTATGCAAATGGACAATAGAGCCAGTCCCTCAGCATCTCTGGGGTCCGGAGTGCACTCTAGATACTTTCTGGTGAGGTAAAGGTCAAGAGTGTGGAGGCCAAAATTAGAGTTGCAATGCCTCAACAAGTTCCTAAAAAACCAAAAGTTCAGGATGGTCAAGTTGCAGCACGTGTTTGACCAGCTGGAGGAAGGGGATTTTCTGGCAACTCTTGATCTGGAGGATGCATACTTCCACATCCCCATTAATTGCAAACATCAGAAGTTCCTGCGTTTTGTCATCCAGGCGTAGCATTACCAATTCAAGGCCCTTCCCTTCAGCCTGAAATCGGCTCCAAGGGTATTGACCAAATGTTTGGCCCCAGTAGCAGCACATCAGTGCTGCAAGGGAATCCACGTCTACCCATAACTGGATGATTGTCTTATCCGGTCCCGCTCCCACACATTGGCAACCCGGCACACGGGTGACACCATCCAACGTCTGACTTTGATAGGTTCCTCGATCAACTATCTGAAGCCGTGCATAGTGCCATCTCAGAACTCACTGTTCCTGGGCACCTGGCTCAACACAGTATTGTGTCTGGAAACTCCCTCAGAAGAGAGGGTGAAAGCCATCCTGGGAAGGGTCCAGTGTCCGTTGAAAATATCTGGTCCATCCAATCCCTGATGGGGTGATGTCTTCCTGCATCCTTCTGGTTTCCTTTTGCAGGCTCCACATGCAACCCCGCCAAGAGTTTCTGGATGCAAGGTGGTATCAGGTCGCTGGCACATGGACAGACAAAACTGCCCTCAATTGGATATTCCATCAAGCTCTTCAATGGTGGTCCGTTCGGCCACACCTCACACAAAGAGCTCCCTTCCAGGTTCCTCCGTCCCTGGCTACACTCACAACCAATGCCTCTCTGGGGGGTTGGGGAGCCCATACGTGACATTCTGAAGCCGGCGGGCTCTGGCTACCAGAGGAAAAGGAGTTGCACAGAAATCTTCTGGATCTGCCAGCGGTTTTCTGGGCCCTCAGGTCGTTCCAGCCTCTGCTGCAGGGAAAGGTGCCACAGATCCTTACAGAAAAAACACCACCATGTTTTACATCAGGAAATAGGGTGGGACGCGCTCCACCACCCTCTCCCTGGAAGCCCTTTCTTTATGGCACTGGGCCATTCTTCAATCCATGTTTCTCATCTTGTTTCACCTGGCAGGCATCAAGAACACCATCACAGACTCTCTCAGCAAGGAGTTACGGTCTTTCCATGAATGGAAGCTTCATCAAGCACAAATGTGTTGCACCTCTTCAGCGAGTGGCCTCTTCCACAAATCAACCTCTTTGCAAGGGCTGCCAACTACAAATGTCAGATGTTTGCCAGCAGATATCCTCAGTCGTGGAGTCTGGGAGATACCTTCTCGTTTCACTGGGAGGGGCTCTTCATGGACGCCTTTCCTCCAATTACACTTCTGCTATGTGTGATCAACACACTCAGATATTGCTACTGCAGGATGATCCTCATCGCGCCGGCGTGTACAAGGCAGATCCGATACCCAGACCTTCTCCATTTGTTGGTAGCTGTGGCCATCCAACTCCCTCCACTTCCCGACCTCCTCACCAGAGGAGGAGGTTCAATCCTGCAGCACGACCCAGCGCCACTGAGCCTCACAGCCTGGCTCCTGCAGCCTTAGAATTTGCAGACAATTTGCTGCTCTTGGAATGCAAGAAAGCCAAGGCTAGGGCTCCCTCTTCATTGACTTACAACAGCCACAAATGGAAGCACTTCACAGTGTGATGCTGGGTGCAAAAAAGTAAGCTGCTATGTGTGACAGCTCCGCAGGCACTTCTGTCACTGCTCTTGCTGGGAAAGGCTGCTATTGCTCATGCATCTAACAAGGTCCACCTGGCCACCATATCCCGGTACACACAGGCTCTGAGCAAACTCTCCCAGGCTCATTAAGGGCTTCCTCAGGGGTCTACTCAGAACTTTCCCAGTGGTAAAAGCTCCGGCCCGGGCATGTGAACTGAATGTGGTACTGTCTAAGCTCATGGGGCTTCCATTTCAATCAATGCATCGTGCCCCATTAAAGTTTATGTCGTGGAAGACTGCCTTCCTGGTGGCTATCACCTCAGCCAGGCGGGTCAGGGAGATAGAAGCCCTCTCCTATAATCAAACGTGTTTGTCCTTCCATGCCTTGAAAGTGGTCCTGCAAACTCATCCCACCTTCATGCCAAAGGTTCTGTCTGACTTTCATCTCAACAAACCTTTGGTTCTACCAGCTTGCTTCTCAAACCCATCTTCGCCTGCTGAAAGGGCGTTGTATTCGCTGGACTTTGCTTGTGTCCTGAATTTCTATGTCGCACACACGAAAGACTTTTAGAAGATGTCTTAGCTTTTTATCAATTTTGGACCTGTGGGACACAGGAAGGCCCTATCTAAGGCTTCCATCAACAGGCTGCTCTCCGGCTGTATCATGCATTTCCATCATCTGGCCAACAGATCGAGAGCCAACTCCACCAGAGCTATTGGAGTGACAACAGCGTTTCTCTCTGTTGTTCCCCGGCTCAATATCTGCAGGGCTGCTACATGGCGGTCAACCCATGGTTTCACAAAGTTTTACTGTGTCGACAGAGATTCCGGGGAGTTTAAGGCGAGTCTGTTCCAGGTGCAGGTGTATTACTTCTTTGAGCTTTGCCACCTTCTGTTAAAAGACCCATGCTGGAGCACAAGACGTACAGGTAAGTAACTTGTTCCTTTCTGTAGTTCCTTTCTGTACGTTAACTTCTTTTGTTACCCATTACAGCACATCCTTCTGCCTATATGTGTTTTGAGTTACAACAGGGCATATTTAAGTCTAAGATAATGGGCCTCATTATAACATTGCCGGTCCAGTAACAACGGTGCCGGTAACCTTACCGGCACCGTTGTTACCGGACCAGCAAAGTACAAGTTTGGAGCCAGGATGCCCTCCCGCACACCAGGTCCGACCTGGCAGGCGGAACGGCACCCGCCCGCAGACTTCGACGGATGCACCATCACTGTTGCACACAGTGCGAGTGCATCCGTCCTCCCTATTCCCATTCAGTCCTGTGGGACTCAATGGAAATGGGGAGTTACTTTTTCCGGGGCTTGGCTTCAGGGACCGCTGGGGCTGTAATGTAAAAAAAAGCATAACTCTGAGTCCAGAAGACACTATTTCTCTCCAAGTTATTGTTATGCTATTATATCCTTTCTGTAACAATGAAATGCAACGAAGTCCATAATGACACACACACAAACACACACACACACCGGCGAACACACACTCGCGCACACACACACAAACACATACAATCGCGCACACACACACAATGCTACTGGCCATACAAGGAAGATGTAGTATCTAGTTATTACATTAGGTTAGATCTGTGCAATGGTATGTAGAATGTGGAATCAAGGAGGGGAGAAAGGAGTTCTATAGGAGACGGTTGGAGAGAATTGGAGAAAGAAGGGAGGCATACGTTGCGCGGGGTCTGTTGTAACTTACCTGGGACTTTAAGTCATAAATAAATGCGTATCAACACTCTGATACAAGGCGTCCTCTCCATTCTTCAGACGACTGTTATAATAAGAATGATACAAACTGAGTGAATGCTTGATTGAACTTAAAGAAGTTCATGTGCTGAACTCTTTTGTACAGCATAACTGTCATTTCATAGTACGCCATGGGCCATGTTAGTGACCGTGCTTCCAATGCACTAATGGCTTTCCTTGAAGAGACCACCCCTTGGCACTACACAAGTGACTAAATACCCTTTCTGTAATCTTAAATGGGTATCTGATAAGATTGCAGGTGCATATTCTAAAGTGAGTGACCCCTTATTGTCCTGGGTACATGGCATGTATTAATCAAGGGCAATGCCCTGGAGAAACAAGCTCAATGTACTCCTGCCAGGAAGTGAACCCCATGCTATGTCCAACCCATGGGTACACTCTGAGAGGGGGGAGGATGTCTCAGAGGCCCTGCAAGCCCAACCACCACATGGTTGTGGGGTTGAACGCTTCCGGCTGTGTTTTTTGGCTCCCAGCCAAACGTACACCAGGTGTACCTGTGTTAATGCTGGCAGCACTTCAGGAGCCGAGCAGTCACTAATAGAAAAGGAGCCGCTCAGTATAATTTGGCAGAGTAGTGTTTCCCCTGCCCCTCTGTCATAGTGTGCTCAACTGTTTCATGCACTATGCTTGTGCACAGGGCCAACGTTTCTTTCCTAATGGGCGTAAGCATCTCCCACAGTCTGTGTGTGTTACCAAGGTGCATACTGAGGCTACCTAGCTGATACATTAGTGTATTTCAAGAACAATGCCTATTAAAATTGCAAAATATGTATTCATACAGGGATAAGATTTGTAATATTGGGTTTGCTCACATGACACATATATGGAAATTAAAGCTGTTAATTCCTTTACTTGTTTTCTTATAGCGGGCGAGCAGGTCAACAGAAATCATAGTAGCAAATCAGGGTTAACAGAATCAAATCTTTTATTTGTGAAGAACACCGTCGTTCCCAGGTGCTTGAAAATCATCAAAATACAGCGGTCATCACAAGACCCAAATCCATTACAGAAGCATAAAAATTACAATTCACATATCCAAAAGTACAAAACGAATTGAGAGAAGAAGAAAACATCCTGACTAAAAGGTTTTCTTAAGCAGGAGGGGAAATGCAAGATACATAGAAAATAAAGTATCAGTGAGAGTGAAGAAGTTAGTTGCCTTGCTCCTGGCACTTGGGCACTGCTTGACAAACTGGAGGAAAGATTGGGAGCAGGACAGCGGAAAGTGGATGATATCTGGCTACAAGTAGAGGTCCTGCTCAGAGATGCAAGGGGCACCATGGCTGAGTGTTCCATAAGGAGGGGCAAGTCGCCCAAAAAAGCATTATTTTCCATTAAGGACACTCCAAAATATGATCGCTCAGCTTCAATGCTTCTTGCAGTGGATTGAAAAACAGAAATGGGAAGATGTAAAGTTTCATTAAAATAGAATCTACTGTAGATAGTCAGTCATACTGTTTCCTCAAAAGACGGTATGCTGTTCATGCTGGTTTTAGGACATGTACCTTTCTTACAGGAAATTAAAACATCTTTAAAATTATGTTTTCACGAAGAAAGAAATTGGTCAATTATCTTACCAATAGCTGACAATATTCCTCACTTTTCCCAATTCTGCTCCAGAACAGTTGCACATGTTTGCTTGTACCGGATAAAACATGACAATCAAGCGTTCAACCTCCATGAATAAAATGAGTTTGAAGTTGTCTTGTGAGCATCAGATATCTCATGTGTCATCTACCATTTAATCATATACAAATAAACACACAAATCAGCATCCAATGCATGTGGTCCTTTATGCATGATGTTATAATCTGAGAAAAATACTATGATAGCTTAGTTCAATTCACAGTATATTTTGCTATTTTGTGTTGGGAACTCAAACATATACTTGAATGCAGAGTAAATGTAACACAGAATAAAAATATGAATAAGATAAACCAATTAGAGGAGACACGACTAGGTTACCATCTTGGCCCACTCACTGTATTGAAGTGAAAAACTGTAATTACACACCACCAAAAAGAAATGTTTCTAGAATTATTATTGCTGTCAACGGGGCTTTAATGCAGACTCTGTCTGTACCTAATACACTGTAAGCCTCTCTGCATCTGTAGTCTGCCCAATTATTCCCATTATTCGCAAAAAATGCAATTATTAAAACAAATGTATTATTTGAATATTGCTAATGTTTCTGACCTGTTTGCATGCCAACAATTTCAAATGGCAAATATCACATTTTGCCCCCAAGGAATCTTACATTAACTTTGTTTTCGAAATTCAACAACATCGTGGATTACAAAAGTAAAGGACATATCTAGAAATATACCTCTTGTATGTTTGGTAAAATAAAGTCTTTCTTTTTGGTTATTCTTAAGTAAACCTCATGTCTTTCGCGGTCTACAAATATACCATGCTGTATAATTGCATCATTTGTTAACTAATCTGAACTTTCACATCAAATATCTCAATACATCACCAATTTAAATATCCATTATAGTAATGTACGCTATAGTTCTCTAAATGAAATTCATATAGTGTTCATTCATAATAACATTCTGATAATACAGCCATTACTTGCAACTTTGCTTGGATAGAAATGTGCCTGGAGTTTAGGAAAACTTTCTGGTACAATCGTGTTTTTTAATCAATGAAAAAAAAAATGTAGTTGCAACCATCATGCGTAACAGAAATCAAAAGGAGAAAAAGTACTTCCAAAAATTACGCATTAAAAATAGAATATAAAAAAATATATTAAAGAGATCAGATGTTCAATTGTTGATCAACCGTGTTTTCATTCAAAGCTGATGTTCAATGTTTGTTAGACTAGAAAGGTGAGAACTATAATACCGATATAGTATACATGTGAACATATACACTTTCCATACATTCCAATGGGGTACTCAAAGCCATTCCAGTTTTATGTAAATGCATGAAAAAGTATGTATTTCTTTGGTGCTTTGCTGATGTCCACATTTCTCAACCATGTCCAAAAGATGTTTCAATCTTCTAATGAAACTGTTTTCAAGTTTTAGTAAGAAAACCAGTGTTGGATTTTCTATGATGTCGAACCAATAGAATCAGAATGAAATGTTATATAGCCGGAGGAAGCAGGTGAACTTAGAAAACTGTTTGTACTTCCCTTGTTGTCATTTTTCACACTTTCCTTATCCCCCCATGCAGTGGTCAAACTCGTCCGATGTTTCCCAGAATCAGAAAAAATTCTCCCTGCGGGCAGTTCATCGAGAGTTGCAGTTTCATGTTGTTTACTCGCATGAACTCCTCTGAGCCCATCGGCGTAAAACTGTTTGTCATCCTCCTGAGACCGAATGGGGGCAGGTACAGAAAGCGTGCAGCTATTTCCATGGTTAGAAAACCTACGTAAACCTTGAGGTTCCCGTTCAAAGTCTGTGAGAGGAAAGTGAGCCATTGCAATGGTCTGGTGGGGGAAAGTATCTGGGATAATGGAGATGGATGACGACCTCCGAGAGGTTTTTCTTGGACTCGGGTGTGGTGTCTCGTCAATAAAACTGACTATCTCTTCCCTGCTAAAACATTTATAATCATCTTTGTAAAGTTCTTCCAGGGCAAACTGCTTCAGAGAAATGATGCTTTCTGACGACTTCCTCCGTTTACGGTACGGGATCCCATCCTCGCTATACGATATCCCACTGCTTCTCCTCCTTTCGTGTCGGGGTAAGCTAAAGAAGGACACCCCGGCCATGTCTTCTGCTGATCCCCAGCCATGAAGAAAAGCCGGAATGTGACCTGTGGTCCAAATCTCAGTCTCATCATGAGAGTATCGCCTTGTCGGTGGCACCTAAAAGAACACAAAACAAGCACGTTTGCATTTTAGGCAATTGACTTTTGTATTTTGGATGAATGTTTTTAACAATTATGTCTAATGTGAAAAAAAATCATGAACAATTATCAAAGAAACATATTTAAACAATAGTCTTAACCCAAGAGAGCATGTGAAAACCACCCTTGCATAGAGCCTACATCGTATATCAAACTAGGTAATTGTGTAGTAATTGGGTACTTTCTCTGAACTATTTATATTTGGAACGCACTTCAGTATACCAATTAAAATGCTCATTGTTGTACCTCAATTCAATTTCCATGATGTATTAAAAGAGAAAATGCATTTGAGTTATGTGTTCTGTGCACCTTTATTTAAAATGATAAATCAATTCAATCATTACGAATCTATCTTTTTAAGAAAAGGTATGTATACATTTTTTACACAATTTTACACTCCGTACACATGTACACACTCACACAAGTCTGTCCAATTCATGAGTTGATCAGAAGTAGTATAATAATAATATGCCACGTGGTGTAACATCATTGGCAGACAATTTTTAATTAAAAATCACCCTAGCAGAGTAATGTGCTCTCCCGGACCGCACAATCTGACCGTAGCTAGTATTTTATTTATTTATATTTATCCATTTGTATAGCGCAGGAGCACAGGCATCAGGGTGCAGAAGAGGGTGAGGGATAAACAAGATTCAAAAACCTAGATAAAAGCACACGAAGGCCCAGGATGAAAACACCATCAAAGGTCTATGGGCTTGATTCACAGAGTGTTTTCCTATGGGGTTGTGCCATAATAAAACACTTCTGTGAATCAGGCCCTATGTGTTTCTGTACCACTGCTCTTTTTGCAACACAATGGAAATCTATCAGCACTGACATGTCTTAGGCCTGCTGTAATGTACGCTCACGCAATTTGCAATAAGCAAATTACAGCAACACCTGCTTTGCTATTAAAGGTTAGTCAGTTACTTTGAATAATATTGTGTATGAATTCTAATTTAGATCCCAAAGCATATGCTATATAGTTAAATGGCTCTTCAACCATTAAGCTAAATGCAGTTTGTTCCCATGCCTGAGTCAATCTCAGTGGCTGAGGACCTTGCACCACCTTCAGTAGGGAGGGGTAAGCCTTTGATTAGCCAAGAAAAGAAAACAGTACCTCCTGTTACTGTGTAATTTATTGTGAATATAGCAGGGTTATCCTACTGAATAGGAGAACAAGAAGCAAACTGGCACTACAATGCCCAAGTGTGCACTGCATTAAAGATAACTCTCCTTTCACAAACCTGTAAAGCAAGGCCACCAGTTTGCAAGAAGATTTTCTAAATGAATTCACACAGCCGCCCAGTCCCAAAACATAGGTTTGACCCTTTCCATGGCCATCCGTGAGTAGCAGAGTTAGCCACACGAAGCCAAGATCAATCAGCTGACTAGTTCTACTCAAACATGTTCATTAATATTTGAATCCTTTTGGGTATGTTTACTCCATTTTTACACCATTTCAGGCTGTCTTTGACAACACGTCCTATAAGGTCTGAGAAGACTTCCAGGTTGAGATAGCCTTGTTTTTATTTTAACCTTATTTGTGAACTTGTACATGGTGCTCACACAATGGAGTCGTGCATAAAACAAGGGGTGAGGAGTAACACAAAACAGGGGAAGTGAATTTGAGAGCAAGTTTAACTGGGGTCTTTATAGGGGGCAAACAGATGGGTCTTCAATGTGTTCCTGAACTTCAAATAGACTTGTTTAAGTCAAATATATAGTTATAGAGAATTCCTGATAGAGGAACTTTGAAAATCGTGATATCCATCCCCAAAATGAATGTGCTTCAGCTATGCTTTGGTCGACTGGTTTTCTGAATCCATCATTGGGCATCTGGTAACTCATAGTGTAGTAATAGTTTGGTGAAGAATATGTGAACTGGACCACTCAATGCTTTGTGGGTTGGGCACAGGATCTTAACAATCCCCCATTTTTTGGATGGCACCCAATTTACATTTTCCATGGTCTGAGTGTTAGAGTGTTATTGTGATTTTTCTTTAAACTGAAGGAATACAGTGTAATGTTAAGCAAATCTCTTATCCGGGAGACAAACATATATAACAGAGTAGTCAAACCGATGATGTTTGCATTAACCAACGCATCCCCTGGGACCTTAGTAGGGTGGTGAGATTAACAAGTACATTATGCTGCATGATGCTGAGGCGAAGTGATGCATCAAGACATTCCATTGGGAGTATTGTCCGAGCACTGAGGAAGCAGATTCTGCCATGAATATGGCACGTCTATAACTCTACTTGAGAAGAAGCAAAGATCTGACCCATACAAGCAAAGCGTTTTTGCAATGTTCTTTGATGCCTTGTGTTATTTATTAAGGGCGCCTGCTGTATAGCCGAGAGTAGGCACACAATAGCACTAGCCCCTATAGATCTTACCTCCGAAAAGATTATCATTTGGATCAGTGTGAGTCCTGGATCAACATGAAGTGGGCTAAGGTAGTGAACTTTGCTCTGTCAAAGAAGCGTATCATAAATAGCAAAAATCACTGTGAAAGGGGAACCTGCGAAACACACATCGAGTGAGTGTGGATTTGTGGTTCACTACTTTCACAATACTGCTCTGAGATTATCTAGTGACTGCAAAAACTGTCTGCTGGCTACGTCCTATTATCATTATAAAGACCTTGCATCCCAGTATGATGTCTAACAGGACTGACTCCTGCTAGTGGTGTTCCCCCCAACCACAAGCATCAATCTACAAGGATATGGAGACATCACAGAAAATCTATTGTAGCTAACTCCCACTGGAGAGAATTCTTCTATGCCAGAAAACCAATCAGAGTGCTACCTATGAACACTCTCCACCTTAGAACATTGCATTATTCTTTGAACTTTTGGATATGCCTGCTCCTGTATGGGGCCTTTTTTCACTACAAAGGTAGTGTTGAGTAGATTCAAGGAGTCCTCCATTGGGGACCTTTTCTGACCCACTGTTATTTCAGAGAACCCTGCTCTGCATGATTCACTAAATGTGAAAGTAATATTATTCAGTTGTGGCAACCACTGTGTTATGCTGCTAGGCCCAATCAAGCAAGGAAAACTAATCTATAGTCACTTCTTCACTTTGCTGAGCATCTTTCCGCTGGCTTAGATATCAATGGCCCCCTAAGCAAAGATATATTAGAGCCGTTGTAGACTGTAGCACTACTTTTCCTTCCTATTATGTTATTATTTATTTTTTATTTTTCAGTTTCTCATGAATGCATCCATCATAGTTTGAACTTTATTTAATTAGATATTACCTTCCTTATCATTTGACTGTTGTTAATGATCATTCACAGGATTAAGAGTGTGTCTCGGCTACCAAAGGGAGAGCCAATGGTACTTTGAAACCCATTTAGCACATGTCTGTCTAAAACAGCTGAGTGTAGGTGTTATGGGAGCTCAGGTACTGTGATATTGCCTATGCCATGTCTTCTACTTACACGTGACCCTTGAATCTCTCATAGGTAAGGTGATTAACAATGTACACATGTCACTGTTAATGCTTGGATTTGTCTTTAAATTGTACGTTTATATGCTGTCCTGAAATGGTAGTAAACATGTCAGTGATAATTCAGTTTACATTCACATCAAAATAATAATGAAAACCAATAAAAGACTATAGTAGTAAATTTAATTAACGCCACTTTGTACTATTTGAAGCCTCGCTGCAATATGGTCTCATATGTTAAATACAATTTAAAAATAATGCAGTTATGAATTGGCTGATTTTCTATGGCTTAAATACATGTTTGTGAACTCATAAAAGGCTGAAAAGCAGTAAACAAGTGTGATGAGCATGTCTGGCCCATGATTGCACTCTGGTAGGTTCGATAAATGGTAAGGTTTTTAAAACAAACACCTCAAAGGGATGAAACCCAACATGACATATTTTTAACAGAAACCCAATTTATTTTTTACAATACATGTTAGCACAACAAGAGTGCAAATGGGCAGTGAAAATCAGCCTTGTCATGGAAATGACTAATTCTCTACCAATCAGAATGCATCGACCATTCTGCAAGGTTTGCAAGTGATGGTTACAAACTTCTGATAAAGGAATTATTACTTCTTAACTGATAAATTCTTCAACGCGGTCATCCTTCATTTTTCCCAGTACTATAATCAAGTATACTAAAAAAATATAAAGATACAAAGAATGAAGTGTAGGGTGGGGTTTGCAAATACAAAAGATTATTTAGAATATATCAGTGATACAAATTCAAAATACACATGACAAACATTGCAAAGTACAATTTCCTGTTGTTTTAAAGCATTTTCAGCATAAGCTCTAATTTTCAGTCCCTACCAGACTGACATGTAAATATGCGCAACATATTCCTTCAAAAAAATGCTGACTTGTGAAAAATAGCCATGGCTCACTTTAGGGCCCCACCACCGCTGATGATTGCTTTGCTACATACATTAATTGATGTATTAAGAACAATTTTGTGATTAAATCACTTAATACCCCTTTGAAATCCTAACTAAAAGTACATGCCGATGGGTATAGAAATTGATCATTAACCTACTTTTACTTTTGCACGTGGTCATTTTGACATGTATTTGGTTAACACTCGAACGTGAATGTTCTAAGGCACTTGAAATATTAGACGTATTAGAATAGCCCAATTTGAGGAATTAATGTGTCCATAGCGCACATTGTAAAAGATTAAGCTAAGCACAAAACAATTATTGAAATTGAATGGTGCCGGGTTCGGTGCGCAGGTTGTTGTACCGACCTGGCTACCCAGCCCCTCTGGCGCCCGTACCTGGGAGGACCAGACTACAGCTCTCTCTCTGAGCCCACCACGATACTCAATTGGCCTTGAAAAAGACTTAGGTTGAAACGTGCGTCGGCTGTTTGAACTCAATTATGTTGAATATTTGGCAGTCATTGCCACAAAGATGTTTTCTTTGGTTCTGATCAACCAAAAAAATAAAAAATCACATGCACCAACAATTCCTTGACTCGACCATGAATAAGAACCACTAGCATAACTGCAACCTCGTGGACTAATATATCCAAGCAGCGCCTACACTGATCCACAGGTTTGTCGTCCCCATCAATCTTTCAACCAACCGGCTGATTCTGAAATAGCCAACAGGAGGGGCGCAGGGGATAGGAAGTCCGGACACTGATAACTCCAACCAATGAATACTTTGATAGAACTATTCTAGCCAAATCTCATTAAGAAGTGTCCTGTATTGTATGAGATAAATTCATATTTGTATACAACCCTTAATGAAATGGACGAGCTGTCTTACATCTCAAAAGAAGGTATCAAGGTGGGAAGCACATTGTAGGAATATGCCAGGAATGTCCGTAAATCACGGTGAAAGAATGAGGCAGAGTAAATTGATAAATAGGATATATTGGACTCCAGAGAAAATCACCCTCATTATGACATCGGCCTCATAATACAGGCACGGCTGCCGCCAATGTCATTTTCTTTCCGACGCCCACGAATGGGAAATTACTGGGTCACTACGCCTCTGCCAGACCTGGTAATTGCCCATTTGCGGGTGCCGGAAAAAAGATGCTCCCCATTCCCATTCACCCCCATAGTGAGGCCCAATGTGTCAAAAGGGCCTCTGTAACTCCAATGCCTGCGGGGGTGTAAACACAAAGTTGGATTTCTGGAGCATATGTTGTGGGACTGTTACAAAGTGAGGACTTTTTGGGGTGTGGTCACATAGGTACTGAACTTAGTTCTGGGCTTGGATATGGAATATTAATTTGAGACTCTGATCTTGGGAGAAGATACCTAGCTCGAAGATCTGACCTATTCTCAAACAAGCTGGCTTTTCAGGGCTTCTATGGTGGCCAAACAGATTATTCTATGGAATTGGAAACCCACCATCTTTCCTACCAACTCTGTGTGTCTGCTGGAGATGTATTCCCTCTCCAACACCACGTCTGAGATGTCAAAAGTCAAGCAAGACATTTGAAGATATTTGGAGCAAATTTCTGGCCTGATCTCTGCTTAGTGTGCACATTGGAAGGGACAGTTCTGCTTCATTTTTTTATTTCTCTCTCTCTCTCTCTGTCTCTCTTTTCTTCTTTATTCTCTTTCTCCCTTCTCCTTCTTTTGTTGTTGTTTTTAATGTACAACTTTTAGATTTCATTGTGAACGTTTAAAATGTGTTAAAACCACACAGGTTTAATAAACAAATACCTTGGGCATCATAAACATAATTTAAAAAAACATATCCTTAGCAGTGGTTGGTCTGGACAATTACTATTAACCCACATGCCCAAAAAACATTCCCATGACATATAGAAGATTATCTGGGGCCTATCAATCTACAATCTTCAAGTGAGAGTCAGACAAGATGGAAACAAGTTCTAGGGGCTTGAATCATCAGATGAAGTTCGGATTAAGTTGAGGGTTGTAGGGTTGTTTTAACTAGGAAATAGACTGTGAAATTAACTTAATAGGTAGAACAAACTGGAAAAAGAGAGTGTCATACCTATTTGGAGGGCAGAGTGCAGTATGAGAATGGAAGGTGAGCTGAGCAGAAGGTAAGACAAAGTATATATAAAGAGCCCGGTAATGTGTGAAACCAGCATGTCACACATTATAAACTGATTGCAATAAGTATAGAAAGTATGGCCCCTCAGCAATAATTGCAAATTTGTATCAAGTACAGAGATTTGACACACTCATCCTGGACATTTATCTACACATACTCAGGAAGACCACCAATCAAGGTTACCTGTACATGCGATGTTTGGTCCCTGGAGACCCTAATCAAAGTCCTTGAGAGCAACATAGCTGAAACCAATTCTTACAGCATCACAGTTGTGTTTGGCCAAACCTGCTCTTTAATTTGTGTACTCCACTAGTAATTCACTCGGGGTCTTTGTCATGGCAATTTGTTTGTGGAGAGAATATCAGTGTAGGAAGAAGGGCGACTCGTTTTAGGATCTCGGAACATGATGAAGGCGGTTTCATTAAAAAAGTAGCCTGTGGACTGGAATAGTTTTGCTACCAATGTGGGAGTACAGTACCTATATTGATTTGACACACATTTTGAAGTTTATAACATACATGATTACAAATGTGTATTTTAGTGTAAATTACATTTTTTTATACCTGTATGGATTGTAATTTATTGATGTGATTTTGCAAAGTCTGTGTGTAGGAACAACTATGAGACACAGAGATTACCTCAAATTGAAAGTGAAGAGGCATAGGAATACTGTATTGCTTCATTCATGAAGTGTATTTCTCATCAGCTACCATAAAAGGTCACCTGCTCCCCTAAGAGAACGCACCTACAAATGGTGTAGAGTTTCCACATACACCAGAAACATTCTTTTGAACTGGCCCAGGAACTGTATTTTACCCAACTTTAAATTTGACAACAGGAAGTGCTGAAAGCCTGATTTCAAAATGTAACTAGCTGCATTAATGAAACACTGTGCCCCTTCTGTACTAAAACAATGTACACTGATGGAAGCTACAAATAAAAAAGCCTTGTTGAAGGTCAGAGAGCATTACATTTCATCAATAATCACTTAATTCCTTATAAATCATGGAAATGCATATCTTAAAATGCAAAGAGACCCAGTGTGTCAGGAATGTCCCACTGTAAACAATGTATTTCGTTTTCCAACTGCAATTGAAACCTTGGTTTATTCTTTCAAGGTGATATATGTTTAACAGATAACACTGATACTTGAATAAATGCATGTAGAAATATATTGTGACTAAACAATAAATTTGCATGCAGTATTTTAAAATAGGAAATACATTAGTGTTTAAATGGTATTAGAAATTAATGGTTTTCTAACATGCATGACAAGGGCATTGTGTTATACCCTGTAGAAAGGGAAAAGGGCCCACAAGCTCAGAGTGGGAGAGTAGAGAAAACACAGCATACAGACAAGCAAAAAGGGCTGAGAGTTCAAAATGTTAAGTGAGCAAGATAAAATAAGAGACAATCCAATATCAAGAAGCCAGAAGAGGGGACGTCTTAAATTGCATAAAGTAACCTGTCGAAGGTTGTGTTTAAAAGTTTGTGAGAGATATACACCCAAGGATACAACAGAGAGAGGAGATTATCACAAGGAGGACTCCCCTAAACAGAACACTAAAGAGGGGGCAAGCGTGTTTTTAAAGAGGTACAGGAGCTCATGAAGGAAACAGCAACAAGATTTGTCACTTTACTAAAGACTAACTTCTGTGATTGCCCAGCTGTATATATATATATGTTGTTGAATTGCAATCTTTAGATTTCAAGTGCCTTAGAAAACATTCTTCAGAGTCCAATGAGAGTTAGATCAGTTTCAAAACCTTTTTAATTTCGTTTAACATAGATTTCCAAAAACTGTTAGGTTAAAGTTTCTTTTATCAAACTTTATCTTTTCCAAAAAGCCTCTATCAAACTTTATCTTATCCAAAAAACCTCTTTATGTGTTTCGCCACTTAGGCGTGGCTCCTCAGAAGGTCAAATTGATATGATGTGATATATAATATGATAATGACATTGATGGTCAAAAAGGGTGAAATTAGTTTTGATTTTACATAAATGTTCTTGTGAATATGTTTTGAGTTTGCACATCTAAAAAAAACTATATTGAAGAGAAAAAGAAAAATTAATCATGTCAAGTTTGCTGATTTAATTCATTGTATTTCTGACTGGTTTAATGGACTGTGAAAGGAATTACCCTTTCAAATAAATGAAAATCAATGGCTCAATTATAATGATGTTAACTTACCCTGCTATATATTTGCAGGTAATTGCGTTGGGTCACCAGTCTAATATTTTCATATAAACTGGCGCTATATAAAGTCCTCCAATTTCTAGAGTCAAGACAAAAGGCAGGGTCGGGGGGAAGAACAGAAACATTAAATAAATGTGTTTGAAGGGCTTGATCAGTCATTAACTATCTTAATGCTAATGCAACATTATTCTACAGATTTGAAACAGTAGCTGTAGCGAATTTAAAACAAACAAAGGTGTTTAAACAAAGGCTAGTAGGACTTAAATGAGACCTTTCAGACTTCTACTTACTTGTTTTGAACCCAAATGGATGCGGAAGGATGCAATTGTCCTTCCTGGATCGGCCACGAGCAGCAGTCTGAAAGTAGCTCCTTATTTTAAATTTGCAGGCGTCCGGGCATCTGACGTCACTGCTTTCATTATTCATGTGATGACATCAGAACATCCTTGTTTGACGCTCAGTGCTTCTTTGTTTACTTTCTTGAAATTACAGTTTCACTAGTCTTTTCTATAATGGCATGTGTGCGGTGCACATGTGTGTTGAACCAAAATGTAATGTGCAGTACACCTTGAACTAATATTTATCATACTACTTAGTATATTTTGTACAGTAAAATATTTGTCAGTTCTATAGGATTAGATGAGTATATTATACATTTGATTGATTTAGTGTATATTGGGAGGATACATATAAAGTCAATTTCAAGAATATTTATCTCAAAAGGTATTTTTGGGGGATAGATCAAGAAATTGAATTAAAGAATTATTCAAAAGTGAGTATGAAAACTCCCCAAATTTAATTTGACATAGGATATGTTGGATTTGTTTTCTGCTAAATCCCAGGATTATGAGATGGTTTCCACTAAGGCAAACTCATTACAAAGATAATCTCTTTATTTTCTAGTGTGAAATGCACTTTGCTTTCATGCTTTGTTCAATGCCAAATGAGATATCATTGCAATAAGAATCAAAAGCATGTTTCAGCTCTGTTTGAGCAGTGGAAAAATGGTAGCTAATATGTGCAACTAAAGCACAGTCTTTTGTAAATTAAATCAATGAAATTGCTCCAAGAGTGTTTTTAAAGGTGAGTCAACAACTTAGGCTGCGATTCAAATGGCCACATTCAGTAGCTGAATAGAGAATGTCTTCAAAACTTGCGAAAGCAATGGATATTTAAAAAGAGAAATTAAGAGAGGATGGGGGTTTAGTTGTGTCACTTCCACTCCTATAGAAAATGATGCCAAAGTAAATTACATTCCCTCCTCTCTCTGCAGCTGTGGGACTTGATTTGCGAAGTACAGTACAAGGAGTACTCATTTCGGTATTGCAAATAATTGAAAAAAATGTCATGTTCGGTGTGCATTTTAAATTGATAGCACTGCTTTCCTAGCCCAAACCTTCAGAGATGGAACCTATTATAACCCGCATTCAAATTGCATGCAAATACTAGCAACTCACAGCACTCTACTTACATGTAAGGGCAATTGACGTCTATGGAATGATAATAGTGGTGATATGTATGCAACCTTTCTCTGGTACCAATACTTTTCATTGATACTGGAGAAAAATGAAGAAAAGAAAGCAAAGAAAGGAAAGTGCCACTTTAAAAACAAACATTTGAGCTCACAGCTGAACAATGACATGTTGCGAGTGAATGTGCCATGTTTCCAGTGCATCTATAATAAGTGCATATCTATAAAATAAATTTCACGCCAATAAAGTAAGTCCTTGCAGTTACCAGAAATTGTACAATCTGGGATGAAAAGCACAGCTTTTCATAGGAGATTCAAAACCGAATATGAGCATTGAATTGTGTATATTGTCCTTTACAGGACTGGGAACAAGCTTTGTAGAAAGAAACCTAAAAATACTTAAACATGTAAAGTTTTTGGCAGGCATTTGATGACAAAGAAAAACATATAATTAAGTTCTGTTTAGGTGACAATTGCAATGTGGAAAAAAGTGGCTTCAAAAGCTGCATTTTGTCAGTCAGTCAGTCAGTCAGTCAGTCGAAAGCTTTATTTCAGTAAAATAACCATAAATGCATCAAGATAAAATGCATATAAAATATTGACAAATCTTAACAGTATAAAAACAGGCTAAACCTTTATGTTTATACCAATCAATAAAACCAATGAGTCCCAATAGATAAAATTCATGAATCATACTCAATAAAACCAAACCGCATATGAGAGAAGAAGAGAAAAGAGAAAAGAAAAGGCAAAAAGTCAAATACAACTACATTTTCTAAACAAAGGTAAACTAGTCTTGATATGCCAGTGGTTTCCCATACCCCAATAAGCTACAGGACATGAATGGCCTGCTTTCTCATGAGGAAAGTGTGAACACTGACCATTGAAGCTCACCATAAAACCTTATGACTTTGCTTGGATCCTGATTCAGAGACATGCCTGGGTAATAAAAACAAAGGCCACCCATTTACCACTTCCATATGCCACAGTGTCTGTGCAGAAATACCCTATGTATACAATAAATAGGCTCCCTGTAACAGTCCCCTCTCAAATAATCCAATATTTCAAACAGTCAGGCATTTCTGCTTGGAAAGCTTTCACACTGTTAGGGACTGGATGTCTCACAGAAGAGGCAGTCAGATGTTGGAATAATTTACAGGGGGTGGGCAGATGTTGTAAATGGCCCTGCCAGCCTAACTTCCAAGAACATTTGCCATGATGACCAACACTCTCAGGATCATACATATCTCAGTGCCAAGAGGAATGGACACCATTTGGCTGCATCAGCCAAGAAAGTGGACACACCCACTGCACATTGTGTTGAGATGAGAAATGCATAAATTGATTCACCAGAGTAATAGCAATCTGATGAACATATTAATAGGATGAGGAATATTATGTTTCAGAAAGTTATTTTTATTTAATGCAAACAAATCTAAGATGACATTACATCAAACGGGAGGGAAACTGGTTTTTAAAGTAACTATCGTCAAACTGCCCTCCTCATTAATATGCCCAATCAGTACGAAGCAGGTGGTTTAGTGTGACGTCCCTTTTGGAATCCTGTCCAATCTAGTACATTGACCAATTAGATTAGAGAAATTATACACACCTCTAAAGGGAGTATTCCTGCTGTATAAAAGTTAAAACCCATAGATTCTACAGGGAATGACTCGCTCACTCACTGATTCTCTGATTGCTGATGTAGAGAAGGGAGAATTGATAATAACAGAAAGAAGAATGGAATCGATGGTTTGGCTTTTGTGACCCTTTTTTGGATTACAAGCAATACACTGCAAGAGAGGCCTTCCTGCAGTTAAAGTCCCAAGCCTTCTTTAGTTGAAAAGATAGCAGACATGACCCATACAGAAAGAGGGACACTGGCTATGGAGGAAAGCTAAGCCCATCTTGATGACAGATGCCCACCTGTGGCTAGAGCAGGAACATGAACCAGTCCTTAAGAAGGGGCATAACTGTTTATGAGACAGCCAAAAGAAATGAATATGTAAATATAATATTAAGGGGAAATAATACTGGGGGGAGGGAAACTCTAAAGGGGAATAGATTAAATGCCAGGTCTTTTTATTAGTGAAAGTTCTGAGTGGGTGTGGTATATAATTTCTCTGTAGACATCCTGAGAAACAAAAAAATATTTCAGGTGTAAGTTCTTCTGGAGCCACTCGATTTGATATACTACACCCTAAATGGTGTGTGTATTGGGAGATCCCTGACGCCTTCTCTGTGCAAGTGCAGACTAGGAGCTCAATGATATCTCACTGTACACTTGCTTAAAAGGGGAATGTAATTGAAGCAATTCCTTGGTAACATCACCAAACAAAGTTCTCTTGCTGGTGCTAATCCACTCAAAAATAAGGGGAAAGGGTTATTAACCATTACACATTTCCCCCGCCTCTAAATTGTCCAATGAAAATGGTAGAAATGAAATAGAAACACCACTGAAAGAAATTTAGCAAACATACACGTTGGACATATATCTTCCTCTTTACAGGTGATTTAAATATGGGAAAGGCAAGTAGCCGATATTTCAAATTAGCTTCTAAAATGCTGTAATTGAGTAAAGAGCGGAGGTATCTATTTTCAATAAAGGGTAAGTAGCAAACTTTAGATAGGCAGGGATGATCTGATTGAATTTATTTTTTAACAAATGAAAGCCTTATCCTGGGACCCTCATGCATTTTCAATCCATGGTGCAGGTGCCCTCAGGGTAAATAAAATGTATACATGTTGATGTATGTTTGATACAAAATGTAGCAGAGAAAAGTGATGTGATCAGTGCATTGATTATTCTTCATTGGAATTTCATAGATGTATAAACTGTGTACATGTAAATTGTTTAAATAATGTCTACTTTATTAATAAATAGACCTTCTGTGCAACCCTGTGTGTTTATTGTCACGAAAGAGGAGGGATGCTTTAAGGAATCAATATCGGTAAATTGTGGGTCCAAGGTTCATGAAAAGACCTTTATTAAATAAATGAAAATTGTGTACACCTGATTTGTGGTGGGTGGAAAATTCCCAAGAAATGATCGTCACCCGATTAAATCATCCTACACGTTCCATTATCAATCCATCTCTCAAACCTAGATACAGGGAACTCTAATTTTCCTCCTTGTACTCTAGCACCTTAGTACAGTGGTCAAAGTGAGCGGGAGCGGTGCTCCTCTACTTTTTTAAATTACCTTTTACAGCTCCCATTCTTTTATTTTAAAACGAAACCGTCCCAGAACGGTTTCGTTTTAAAATAAAAATGTAGGAAGAAGTTGAAACGTACACTTTCCGTGCACTGCACTGAACGTTCCCTTAAACAGCAGGTTCAAGTGTTGGGGGGGGTGTATTGTGTGTGAGAGGGGATGTGGTGATGGGGTTTATGGGGAGCGCAGGCAGGCCAGCAGGGAACATAGCTCCACTACTTCTTTTCGTACACTTCTACCACTGCCTTAGTATCGGTTTAGTGTATAATTATTCCTGCCTTTAACGGCGTTGAGCTGAAGACTACACAACACACCGCATAGAGTTTGCATGCACCTCCAGAGCAACTATCTATCGAAAATATGATTTAAATGTGAATCACACTCCTAGTTATATTCTGAGTTGCAATGTTTCCTTTGTAGTTTTTCTCAAACGCATTTCATTCCTCATAGAGAATGAGTTATAACTATCAAAGGAAACCAAATTACTTGGAACAAAATGTCGTTGTAAGATTTCCCAACTTGAATCCTATTTCAAAATCCAGATCTCAGTAGCTGCGTTTTTTATGCTGTAGAAAATATTGATTTCTCTGTTTAGAGAAATGGTTCCATTGATTACATTACCTGAAGATAATGCATTTTGTCTTCATGCATGTCCCTCAGAGGAAAGATCTGTGGAATTCCTCTTTCCAGCGCAGAAAATTCATACTTGGTAATGCGGTCCATCACCATAATATCTCCACCATAATTATAGTCAAACGGTCTGTCGTAAATCAAATCTGAGTGTATTCCTCCGTCGTGATTATGTTCTAGAAAAGAAAAGTACACATATCCTTTATTATCAAACCACAGTGGTAACTATTCATTGGGAAGTACTTCTGTATGCAACAAATATATTATATCGGTGAATAGCATAGTGCCACAATGACTCTTTAATGTAGTAGGCTGTCTATCTTCAATCACCTGAACTAATAAGCTTTTCTTATTATCGATCCATCATCAATAACTAAATATTAGGAGGAACCTATTCTACTTCATTTCACCTAATTTGTTTTCACTGAGACAAGATGTCCAACGACTTACCACCCATAGCATTGTTGTGATTGGTGTTATTATGGTTGGTTTGCTCAGGGAATTTGATGCGTTTCCTCTCCTTGTATTTTTGTATCTAAATATGTGTTTTCTTTTTATGATCATTCTTATTCTTTTTATATTCTTTTTACGTAAAAGCAATTTTTATATGTAAAGTTTCAATGTAAACTAAATCACATTAAAATTATATATATTGTTGTGATTGCAGATTGAATCAAAGGCTGAGCTTTGAGCATGCAGACAAGGCCCACTGGGAGAGGCTGTGGGTGGGTAGGTAGGATGATGGGACCACTATGCAGCACTATATCGGATGTCATTTTTCAAGTGTCATTGCCAATCAATGCATGACCCTTTCAGTTTGTTTGGCCTTGATTTTCAACAGGAGAAAGTGGGTCATCACAAGTGTGACAGTAATGGTAAAACATGCAGTATTTCCCAATATTGCATGGTTTACTGCTCCTTCAAAGTTTCAGTTTCAGCAATGAACCTCCCAGACACCACCTTGAGAACTGCCTGTGCAGTATTACCTTGTGCAGAATATCACATCTTACCAATGGAGACATATGGTATTCTAAACTGGGGAATAACCAAAGGGTCAGTAGTACTCTAAATCATGCAGATCCTTCCAATTAGCACATGTTTACCAAATGTGGTAATGCTAAAACAGTTTGCCACCATTACCAGAGGTAATACCTCCAAAATAATTGTAATCCTCCCCGAAGTCCTCACAAAGAAGCACCAGCCAACACCCAACCGACAATGGGGAAATGGCAAGTTTGGCAGGACGAGAAACGCACTAAGGTCAAAGCACTGCACGTCAAGGGTGGTGGATGCCCCCAGCATGATAAATAGCTGGAGTAGCTACAAGTACATGTCCCTATAATGTTCCTTCCCCTCGATGTTTCTATGATGCCCATAGAATGATTGATTAAGCTATGTGAAGAAGGACACTTGCTACCATGTGGTGGAATATCATCAAGGGAGTCGGATTACTCTGGCTTTAGTCAGGTGACCCAATCCGTGGCACCAAAGCACAGATGGAACCAAGAAGGGGAGAAGGGGGATTGGGATCTTCATAATCGGTAGTACTGGAAACTGGTGCATGATTTTGAGGAATGCTATCCTGCAGGTTTAAATGGGCGCATCATAGTCAGAGAATGTCTGCCACGCAGCAAAGAACCCATTCTGTACCAGAGGACACAGGGTCCACGGATCAAAGGCTAGAGTGGGAGGCAGAGGAGAGATGCCAACCACTGCAGTGGAGTGGAGGGAGTACACTCATGTGGACCAAACCAGGAGAGTACAGCCAGAGATGAGAAAAAGGCAAAACACACAAGTGAGACAGGAGCAAGCCCACAGGACTAGATTCCACATGTAGCAAGAAGAAGACAGGGTGAAGAACACGATAAAGAGAAATGCTCAGGGCCAAAACCAGACAGAACACCCAATTGACAATGTGGATAAAGATAGAATGGTGGCATGCTTGAACATGAACTATAAGTACCTGGGATGTGCAAAGAAAGACACTGAAAATAAATGCGGCCTACTTCAACCTGGAGGGTAAATTCCAAGTAAATGAAATTAAGAAATGCTGCATGCTGGCACTTGGAGCATTATTTAGACAGACAGCTTTCAAAGAGATAATCAGCGGAGAGCAGTTGACATACATGTGTTTGGAGCACTGGGGCATGTCGTCAAAACACGATCTCTATTATCATGGACCAAAAATGTAGCTGTAATGCAAGAGTCATAAAGGTAATTTCAGTTAACAGGCCACAAATATCGTAACCCCACAAGTGAAACGAGAGTGGTCGGTATCTTTCCTGGACTGATAAAGCTATGTATTAAATAGTGCTACTCTATAAGACAATAAGAATGAACTCCTATGCAAAAAACAGTGCCGGTTATGCAATTAGTTTGCATACCCATAGTGCTTTTCTCTGTAGCTTAGCTCTTAGGGGAGCTTCCTGGGATGGCTGCTCGGTGGAATGTTAACTCTGTTGCATGTCAACTGAAATGGGCTACTGAAACCTAATATTACCGGTAGAATGGTTTCGTTTTTTGCAATTTACAAACCCATCATATTTTTTGATGGGGTGCACTATAAAGACATTGGCCCTCATTATAGGTTTTGTGGTATCCTGCCAGTAAATCCAGCAGGATACCACGAAATGGAATTACCATTACCTGCACCTGATCTCCCTAATTTCCAGCAGATTACAGGTGCCATTCAGGGAAAATAATATTGCCGGTATTACCAGCGGTTTTTTGCCAGTAGGGTGCCTGCCCTACCTGCACCTCTTGGCTGGATGTAAATCAGGCCACCCCACTGTCAAACGTGTACTCTGCTGGTCCAAAAGCCTGCTGGTAAAAGGAAATACTGTCACGTTAATTCCAGGCCGGCGGAGTTATAACGTGGCCCCAGGGGAGTTGCTAGGTCTGAAAAAGACCCGGGGCTAAGCTGATGTCGGAACTGTTGGGACTGGGGGCTAGCTAGTATTTTGGCTGTAGATCCTGAGATTCTATCCTGGGCTATAACCAAAAGATCAGGGGCTATAGCCCCCTTAGCCCCCCCCTAGCAACGCCCCTGCGTGGCCCATTGAACGAAACGGGTATATGCTTGAACTTGGAGTGGACGTTCCTAAAGTGCATTAAGCAAGTGATATTGAAAGGCAATGCTGCATGCTGGAACTTGGTGTAAGTCCTTAACGCACACTAAACCAGTGACATTAAAAAGAAAAGTTGCATTCTCGAACATGGAATGTGAGCTTCTAGAGTGCCTTAAGAAGGAAACATTGAAGAAAAATACTGCATAGGCTGCATAATCTGCAGTGTACTTTCCTGGGGTGTATTAAGACAGCAACAGAGAAGGAAAACATTGCATGCTAGAAATTGGAATCAGACCTAAAAATGTTAACCTTTCACAGTTTACCACTGCTTGTTTATTATCTTTGGGCCTCATTACGAGATTGGCTGTAGAACCCGCCGGTGGGTGGCGGGACACAGCCGACCCTGTAACATTGTTTCCGATGACTGACATCCCGGTGCCACCTGGATATCATGGCAGATGGCAGAACGGTAAATCCCCATCCCCGTGGGACTCCACGGGAATGGGTTCAGTGAAGTATCAGCACCGTTGCTAATGCTGCTGGTGCTTCAGTGAAAGCACTGCTGGTGAGGGCCTGAACTCCCGGCAGGTCAGGCCTGCTGGGAGTTCCATGCCCCTACTGGCAAACTCACAGTTTGGTGGTACGGAAAGTGTGCCGGTATGTTGCTACAGGCACCCTTATTTCTGGACTGCCAACCTTGTAATGATGCCCTTTGTCTTCCCATTTGCTGCAGTATTGGTTAATTTGTTTTTTGTGTAATGTTTGTTGTGTAGGCAGTTGACTTTTTGTCCTGTGTGTTCTTTGTTATAGGGGTGTTTCCACAGTGTTTAGTTCTTAGATGTCTTTTTACTGTTCTCCAAGTTTGTTGGCCAGTTCTCTCATGTCATTCCTGGGATGATGGGAGTGGGAGAAGTTGGGAGGAGAAGGTGCATTTGCATGACGAGGGGGGACCTCGGGCTGTTCATTAGGATTGGCTCATGCTCCTGGACCACGCATAATCACTAGTCATTTCAGTCAGCGGGGGAGCCTGAGGCATTAGGGGAGGCCTCAGGAGAAGGAGTGGAAGAGGAGGCAGGGCCAGTACCATTGCAGGAGGCCCAGTGTAAAGGCAAAGGAAGCAGGAACTCTTTTGGAAGCTCCCACTGAGGCAGTGAGTGATGGCCTGTTGTGAACAACCCCATGGAGGCAGAGCTGGTGGAGGAATAGGTGGGCATGTTCCTCATGTGGGCGGAAGGGACAGCTGTGGCAAGTACCCTGGAGCAGGAGTATGTCTTGGTGGGTGCTATTGTGGAGGAAGTGGTCCCCACACAGCAGAGCAAAAGAGCCAGGAAAGAGTAGGAAGACCATCAGGAGGAGCCTTAGGGCGAGGAGCAACCTGTGGAGGTGCCACGCAGGTGGAGGACTAACCCGAGAGAGAGAGAGAGGAGGGAAAGATAGATAAGGGGATGAGGAAGTGTTAGGTAGAAGCCTCATTCTTCACCTGCTGCCTTGGAGGAGGCAAGGTAGGCACATGATTCTTCCTATGGAGCAATGATCTCTACCACCCAGACATAGCTCTGCAACCGAGAGGTCAAGGTTAAGTAGGAAGAGTAAGCACGGATCCCCTTTGTCCAGGATATGGACAGCATCATCAATGACGTGCATTGTGCTGGTCCCAAAGCTGCATAATCATCAGATTGCGTTAAGTGATTCTTTCATGCAACTAAACAGTCTTCTTAGTCACTTTGCTGAGGAAGGGTAGATTCGTGATGGGGTGAAAGTGGGGCAGGTCATCAGGAACAAGTAGGCATAGGATGTGTTCAATTTTCAGTGCATAGGGGAAGATTCCCCTTGTGTGAAGAATGCATTAATGATGCAGAGAAGTGAGGTAAGTGAAGACCTGTGATGACTTCACAATGAAGGAAGGAAAGGTGTTGTATTTTTAGGTGGGAGGTATTGAGGGTTGCAAGAGTTTAGTTCAGCTCTTCTGGAGTAATTGTCGTAAATTTAGTCCCTCGTGATGTGTTGAGGGTTGTATGTTTGGGGAACCTGTGATACGGCTCTCTTTAAAAGCGTCGCAATTGATTTGCACATTGTTAATCCACATCTGTAATATGGCAGATGGACTAAAAAAATGATGTGGAAGCTACCCAGAGGAATTTAGTGGTTGTGATTCATTTAAAGTATCTCATTCAATACTTGTTCAAGTCATTTTGGTGGGCAACCAGCATTAGTAGAAATTGGTGGTTCATGATGTGCACTCGATTGCCTTTTACAACGTACATGATAGTTTTACCTGACATTCTTAGGCAATTGCCAAGTGGAAGACCTTTCCCTTTCAAAAGGACTTCCCTCTTGTTAATCACTTTCCCTGAAATGCTTCTATACAGTGAACTTGCCCATTTGAGACTCCCCTTTCCCAGGTAAATATGTTATGAACATTTACTATGTGCGTATACATGAAACTCTCGTCCGTATTTTCTCAAGTAAGTAAAGGTATTTTATTCATTGGGAGTATAGTGTTCCACATAATGTATATCATGTGTCACTAATGTACCACAAACTTTAATTTTTTTTATCCTTATATTTGAAATATTCTTTTTTTAATACAATCCAAAATTGGTATTGCACTGTGTCATAGAGTGGGAAATATATGTAATATACTTAAAAAGAACCGAAAAGACTAAAAATATCTTCTCTATGTGCAAATTGCCTTTGGATGGTGCACAATAATCCTGGCAGAAATTAAACGATTTCTAAGTAATAATAATCCCATATCTTGATTTCTCATGTTTATCTCATTCAGTTTTTTCACAGTGTTCAGAAGGCATGGCTACCAGTGGGATAAAATGAAGGGCTACAGGTGAACATCAACGCACAGAAATGAGTGAAGCTCCCTCTGTTGGTCAACTTTTTGTTGTAAATAAAACAGGCATCCCCATAGGATCAGCGCTAGAAGAGGGCACTTACCATCATCCACATCATCGTTGGACATGATTGCCACGCACTTCTCCCACACCGTCTTGATATCAGCCCTGTAGCGGTCACAGGCCCACAAGAACATGGGCAGGAGCAGGGACTGTACAACTGAGCACCAGAGAACACACAAGACCATCCAATCGTAAGAGGTATCAAACTTCAAACTGGCAAAGCTCACCACCTAGAAAGATTAAAAACAAGCATTAGGATTTATTTTGGAGACTGACTGCTTCGGTACATTCTCCTGTCACCATGTCCCATAAATCATGATGGCAAATGGGTGATGGTTTAAGACAACCAATAGGCACCATATTACATTAGCTGCATGCTAGGATCCACAGACAACAGAAAAAACAAACTTATTTATAAAAATCAATAATCCAAGTAGAATATTGGAAAATGATTAGTAAGTGAGCCCAACTCTTCCTGGGACTAGGTGAGATAGCGTGGAGGGAAGGTACCCTGCTTGACAACTTAGACCAGGCCTGCTCACCTACCACTCAATCTATTGGTCTGGAAAGAGGCATTTGACTGCCCATATTTCCCCTGATAACAGGATGATAGTTTGAGCCTTTGAATTTCAGGCTGTAAGCACCAGGGAGTCTGACACTATCCCTCACCCACATCTAGGGCCTAAAATCAGCTACCATCAATGGTCCTTCGTGTTACCTTCATCAACACATGAATTATATGAAGAAGAGATAATGTCATCGAAATAGTGCAGTGAAATTAATATTGAGTATACACACTACATTTCACAATAATTAGGACCATAAAAGGTACTAAGTCTAGGAACACACTCCAACACAAACTCATCTACCTACATCACACCTTTTTATTAACCAACGCCAGTGGAGACCAGTGTAAAGTGCTGGGGTGCTTTGAACCGTAGGAGCTTGTGGGAAGATGGGAGGCCACCGGGATGGCAAGCCGGGGGCCAATTTCAGAAGCGCAAATGCATTTTTTTGCAGGCATACTAGCACTAATGCAAATGGCATTTGTACTAACTCTAATTAAATTGTACATGTGGAAATTACATTTGAGCACTCAGAAAAAATTGATTGGCACTCCATGATATATTTGCAATCTGGCACCAGATCCTCAAATAAGCCTTCTGGCTCCTCCCAACAATTGCTATGTCCCTCTTCATTTATTTATGTCCTGCACCATAGATGCAGAAAATCCCCTCGAACACTTATGAACAAACAATGGTGACCCGCCTAAGACTTAACCGAGGTGCGGTTTGGGGGCCTGACAAAACAGAATGTTCTTTTTTTTTTTAAAAACTCTATTTGTTTCAAACAACAACCATACAAACATTATACAGTGATTCAGTGGTTCTCCCCATGCCATCATACATTGACTGCCATTTGATACATACTCATTGAACTCCAAAATTATCCCACCTGCTCATTGTAAGTGCCCTGCATCCACAGAGATACATTTTCTTCCTACCCTATTCCCCGCCCACCATCTAGCCGTACATCTGCATTTAATTCTTACCCATGTATTGCAGATGATCCTTTAACGCCTTTCCTCTTCAGTGTCCACCATAGTCCCTCTGCCTTGCTCAATTAAATACTGTTTGTATAATCCCCAGATATCCTTGGTTGTAGCACACAGATGTACCGTTCTCCCATATTCTATTTTCATTTTGTTGCAATATACAGTATCCTCTTTCCATCATTCTACATTGGGGATTTCGATCCACCCCATACCATCGCAACTCTTCTTTTGGCTAGCAACAGCAATAATCCGACCAGCTGCCTTGCATGGCCGGTAATCTGATGCGTGTCACCTAGGAGAGCCACCAGTGGGTCCGGCCCCACTTTCTCCTGTACGATATTACTCACCGTACCAGACAGTTTCTCCCCATTTTGCAACACCGGTGGACAACTCCAGGCTACATGCAAGAAATCTGCTGGTGACATAGTGCATTGGGCAGATTCATCCACTGTGTCAGGAAACAATATATGTAGCATCGATGGGGTGTAATAAAACTGTAATTTAATATGGATCAGCTTAAACCTGCTGTTAAAGGTCACTTTTCTTGTTTGTGCACAGCAGTATTCTTGCACCTCGTCAGTTACAGCTGCCCTTAATGAAACCTCCCACTTCCCCCGAGATGAAGCAGCTCTCCCCCCAGTCCCCTGTTCCTTACCATAGAGACTTGACACCACCTTGGTAATGTCCGTCCACCCTATCAGTCCATCCAAAATCGGGGACACCTCCGGTTCTTGCAGAAAGGTAGGGAATAAACCCCACAGTGAGTCGCTTAGTCTAAAATATAGAAAGTCTAGAGGTGAAATAATTCCTCTACCCCACAGCCCTTACACTGTTAGGAATTGTCCTTCTGAGAATAGATCCCAAAAGCAGGAAATATCCAGTCTCGTCATACTATGAACAAACCCTTGCTCATTAGTTATTGGTAAACCTGGAATACGGATAATCAGAAGTCTGGGAGAGTAAAGAATATCCCACTTCCCTTTCTTTTCAATATGAACCCAAGATCTACAGGTCAATTCCACCATGTTCTTAATCATAGACGCCCTAACAGGTGCCGTTAATAGCACTGCTCATAGCAGGAAGGGCACTCCCAAGGCCTGTTCTATCTCCACATGTCACCTATCCACCCCTTTGCCATACCAGTATCTTAGAAACCCTGCCTGAGTCACCTCATAGTACGTCTCAAAGTTTGGAAATGCTGATCCCCATCTGTCTAGTGGCACAGTCTATTTGTGCCATGACACTCGTGCCTGCTTACCCGACCAGATCAATTTAGATACCACCGACTGCACCTCTCAAAAATACAACCTGGGCAGATCAAAGGGTACGTTCATGAATGTGCAAAAGAACCGGTACTATGACCATTTCTACCAGCGAGATCCTCCCATATAAACTGAGAGGCATCCACTTCTCCACTACCTTCCAGATATGCTCTAATATTTTTGCGTAATTATGCTGATATACCATCTCTGGGGATTGTGCTATGTCTACCCCCATGTATCTGGTAGCGATCATATGGCCATTGAAAACTGAAGCCATCGTTGAATTGCCTTGTACAATCCGTGACTGGGAAAAGCACTGACTTTGTAACATTGATTCTCAAACCGGAGAAGTCCCCAAACCACAATACATCCTTCATAATTGGCCCAAGGTTAGGCCGTGGGTTTTCGTCATATACTACTGTATCATCCGCATAGAGGGAGATCAATACCCTGTGATTATATACCTGTATTCCCCTATGCACATGTCTATCCCAATCAACTTAACATTGGAGATAGAGGACACCACTGTCTCGTGCCCCTCCCCAGCAGAAACAACCGAGTTAAGATGACCGTTCAACCTGATACATGGAACTGGTAACATATAAAGTAGTAAAAAAAACTGCACTCCTATCCTATTCCCCATTCTACGTAGCACTGTAAAAAGAAAGGGCCACTCAACCGAATTGAATGCTTTTTCAGCATCCAGTAACGTCACCACAATATACTCCTTATTCCAGGTTGACCACCCTGGAATAAAACCAGACTGATAAGACTTTATACAGTTGTACATCAGAGGTGCTATCCTCATTGCTAGAAATTTAGCCAAGATCGTATTATCCAAATGGATGAGCGAAATCGGACGGTAAAATTAACACAAATCCGGCACTTTCTCAGGTTGTAGCAATATTGTGACCACCGCCTCCCTCAGGTCACCAGCAACTGCCCCTTCTGTAGAACCTCTTGGTACAATTCTAGAAGCCACAGGCCAGTTTTGACCCAAAATGTTTATGGAGCTTGCCTGTAAATCCGCCAGGTCTGGGGGCTTTCCCAGACGAGAGCACCTTTATGGCCTCTACAACTTCATATTCCATTATCAGTCGACACAACCATTCCTGTTCCTCATCGCCACACCAATACAGTGCCACCTGATCTAGGAAACTACTTATTTCAGGTCACGAAACCTGAGCATATGAGGAGTACAGCCGTTTATAAAATGCTCCAAATTTCCACGTTATATCGCCATCTGCATATTGCAACTCTCCCTGTTCATTTGTAACTGACAATACCAGTGTTCTCAGCGTATCCACCTTGGCCGCCTTCACCAGCAACCTCCCAGGGTGCTGACCCTCCCCATATTGCCTAACGGCCACTCACTCTCGTGCCCCACTCTTTGATAGCTCCCTTAGCATCTCCTTCAGTGCTCCAGATTCCCTCTATATGCCCTCCCCCATACCACACATTTAAAGGTTCCCCAAAATGTAAAGCTCTGAGGCAACAGAGCCTGCGTTCTCCTCGAAGAAACCGTCAACCACATTTGCAGTTCCCACACATAATACCCCATCTGTTAAACTTTCATTCTTAAACCTACATGTCGGCCTACCCCCAACCGCCCTGGTATCTCCAAAGCCAATACCAAGGTTACATGATCAGAAAGTGTATGCACTAGTATCATGACCTCTGTAACCCATCCCGTGACATTTTCAGAGAGCAAGAAATAGTCCAATCAGGACGCTGATTGGTGAACTGTGGAATACAAGGTGTATCCCCTCTCTGTTCTATGTCTCACCCACCAAATGTCAAGCAACTGGTAGGTCCAGCTCAGGTTGCGTAGCTTACTAGTCACCTTTGTGGATACTCTCAGGGCGCGCCCAGTCCTATCCAAGTCTGATGCCATCACTGCATTAAAGTCCCCACACCCACATTATCACTCCTGCAGAGTGTTTATCAAGTTGCTGTGCCACCCATTCAAGTGCCTCACTGTATCTTGATTAGGGCCATAGTAGTTGAGCAGGCTTACCGCCTGTCCATGTCAAATCCCTGTCTCTAACAGTTCTCTCTGCTCCTAATCTTTAACCACCTTAATTAGGCAAAAGTCCACCGCTCCACTTATCAATATGCAGACCCCCTGGAGTAAGAGGGGAAATACTTATGGTATCCCTACCTCTACCCAAATTGTGTCTCCCCCTGTGAAGTCAAATGCATCTCCTGAAGGAGTGCTATATCTACTTGATGACGTTTCATATACAACAGTACCTCACAACATTTAGAAGGGCAGTTCAAACGTCGGATATTCCATGTCATACATTTGAGCGCCTTAGCCATAGTCATATGCATCACTCAGATCAATGCCAGACAATTTCAACCTATATTGACACCTCAAATACATCTCCCGCTCATAATCGTAGTGGTCAGAAATCAAAAGGGGATGATGCCCGAACCACTGTTCCCCCTGAAAACCAACCCATATACCAACATTCCCCCCACCGGCAACCACAACACGCCAGTTATTCCTACCCCCTTTGTCAACATTAACTGTTATCAGCTTTTGCATTGGGGCCCTTTCATGCCCAACCTCCTCAGCACTCCACCAATGACTTTGCCACCCTCTCGCCTCCTCCAGTGTACACATTACAATAATCAGCGTCAGCTATCAGCTCATTGACACACTTCACGGGGAAACAACCCCACAGTCATTGTTCCCTCAATGCCTTGGGGCTCTGGGCAGCAACTCAAGAAAGGTATTAGCCCCATCCTGGGTTTGATAAAACAATACCCAGCCCTCATGTTCCACCCTGAGTTAAGCCTGGAATAGCATTGCGTATTTCATGCCACTCTCCCTGAGTCTCTTTTTAACATCAATGTATTTTTGTCGACTTGTTTGCACCTTATCTGAAAAGTCTGGAAAAATCTTAATGGTATCCCCTTTGTACAGCAAGGCACCCTTTTGCCTGGCCTTTCGCAACACTAAGTCTATGTTGCGATAATTCAGCAGGTGCGCTATAATTGGCCTAGTCAGGGCTCCAGGGATCCGTTTCCTTCCACTCAGTATCCTATGGGCTATCGCCACTATACAGACTGCTGAGAAGTACTCGCCTCCAAGAGTCTCTCGCAAGATAGGTTCGACCAGGGGATCCATAGCCCGCTGGCTCACTGCCTTAGGGACACCCATTATTCTTAGGTTATTTTGTCTTGACCAAGATTCAAAGTCCTCCTGTTTGTCGGCCAGCTCCTTGAGAGCTCTCTTAACTTGCACAATTCATGCAACTAAGTAGCAGATTCATCCTCCACTGTGGAAACTCGCCCCTCAACCTTGTCCAATCTTTACCCGTATCTATCCAAATGCACCTGCGTGTGGTCCACTTTACATGTAAGGGTATCCATTTTCCCATTCAATGAATGGTCCATTGGGGTCGAGGGACAAAGGCTGAGGGTTCCCAGTTTGGGAGTCCTCCATCATTTTTCAGCTTTTTGCTTGCACAGGGGTGTCAAAGTTCAATTTGGATTATTGCTTCCCTGCTTTATGCAATTTAGACATAGTTTTATGCTGCTGATCTTGGGGCATGCACCTCATCCCACTGAAATTACTGTCCCACTGTGTCCAAGAAAGCCCAGCTGCGGCCTCCGTGTTCGTGTCTCAGTGTAGGCACTGGAATCCAATAGTCTGTATCCTAGCACCTTCCCCTACTCATACTCAAGAGCAGAGATACCACAGATTAAAGGTCACCATGACAGACAGCTTGTCAGCTCATAACACCCTTTCCACAATGCTTCTCACATTGCACAATCCTCCCCTCCTACCTTCTTGCGGTGGTGGGGACAGGCCGTTCCACTCCTCAGTTCCTTAATATCACAATCCCTCCAATCATGTTGGTCTTCCTTGCCACTCACTGCATTGGTACACAGAGACCATTAGTAGCTACACGCCTCTCAGCTTCCGCTTGACCAGCCGTCCCAGGGATAACTTCTCCCTATGATGTGTAATGGCACCAGCCTACAGTACTCCGCACAGCTTCCAGCAGTCATATCTACTCAGTTAGGACTGCGGTGCATATATAAAGTTATATCCTTCTGTAAACCCAGTCTACTCCCCACACAACTGGAAGAATCATGCACAGTTCGGTGACCATAAGGTTTGCACTCAAACTCAATATATCCCTGTACCTCACCATCCGGCAGGTCACCTTTCTCCAAGTTTATAGCAGGGTGTTCGCCGTCCACTCACTTAACCAATTCACTATCCACACCCTTGGACCCACCAGTGATCTTCATTCAATGAGCACGATGTTACAGCTGGGACACACATCTCCACTGTCAGCATGCAGTAGAGCTTGCATGACAAGTACTTCAACTTTCCTGCCATTCAATGTCTACATTCTGGTTTTGATCAAAACTGATCACAGCCTCCAGGGTGCGAGGCACAGGGCTCCTAAACTGCTCCCACCAGTCCTGCAGTGCCCACACCATGGAGGTGATGCCGCTCTCGGTGATCGTCCTCAGCCACACCACAGGGGTCCGTTATGGTGTCCCACCTGCCCACAGTATTCTTCATGTCCCAAGCAACTGGGAACACGACATCTGGGGTCATTTGCTCCAACGTTCTGGAGGGTAGCCGCTGGCCGCTGCTCACGCGTATGTCCAAATCTCAGGCTACGACCACAGGACTTTGCAGAATCGTGCTTGAGGTATTTCTACAGCGGACGGTTTCACCATTATCTCGTTATCGGGCTGCAAGGGTTAGGATTTTCATGCAGATATTGGGAGTGCTAGAGAGCTCGCAGGCTCATGGCCACCTTGGCTGGGGACACCAGCGCCCCTCCCCGAAACAGCATTTTCTGTCAATAATGAAACAAGATGATACGTCAGCATTTTAAAGGCCATCTAGTTCCATGAAATGATCACTCTGATAAAGCTGAAGTTCACATTGACTGGCATAAAATCACAATCGTCCGATGCAAGGTGATTCTAAGAATGAAAAGGGCACTGTGCAGCTTATCTTCTCAGTGCTTGCTTATCCGAGATGACGCATGAAATATTCCTCATGAAAGCTGCGGCAAACAATAGAGGAACCAAATCAATTCAACCAAAAACGAGCTGAACATGGTTCTCTAAAAGAAAGCCATCATGCAGTTAAACTGAAAAACATGTATTCACTTTTTATTTATTTATTTAACATTTGTTTCAGCACACAAAACCGAAAGGCATCTAGGCCGCTTACAGAAAGTGCATAGTACAATTAATGAAGCACAATAACATGAATAGGAGTTGCAAGGTGTGTGCACAGCCTGGTAAAGCCTAACCTCATGGTACGAGGGCCACGTCAGGTGTGCAAACAAGCATAAGGACAAAATCAGTGGGAGTGCACAGCTTGGTAAAGCCTTGCCTCATGGTACGAGGGCCACGTCAGGTGTGCAAGTAAACATAAGGACAAAATCAGCGGGAGTACATAGTCTGGTAAAGCCTAACCTCAAGATATAGGAAGATATGCCAGGTGTGCAAACAAGCATAAGGACAAAATCAGTGGGAGTGCTCAGTCTGGTAAAGCCTCTCCTCAATGTATGGGAGAATTTGTCAGATGTGCAAACAAGCATAAGGACAAAATCAGTGGGATTGCACAGTCTGGTAAAGCCTCGCCTCAAGATATGGGAGGATATGCCAGGTGTGCAAACAAGCATAAACACAAAATCAGTGGGAGTGCACAGTCTGGTAAAGCCTTGCCTCAAGGTATGGGAGAATATGTCAGATGTGCAAACAAGCATAAGGACAAAATCAGCGGGAGTGCGTAGTCTGGTAAAGCCTAACCTCAAGATATGGGAGAATATGCCAGGTTGTGCAGACAAGCATAAGGAAAAAATCAGTGGGAGTGCACAGTCTGGTAAAGCCTCGCCTCATTGTACGGGGGCTATGTCAGGTGTGCAAAGAAGCATAAGGACAAAATCAGTGCGAGTGCACAGTGTGGTAAAGCCTTGCCCCATGGTACAGGGGGGGTTGGGGCTACGTCAGGTGTACAAGTGGTCAGGGTAAACATCATTTGAAATGGCACACATACTGGTGACAGAGTTGCTGAGGGCATGGATTTCCCTTGGTGTTAGGCCTTACATAGTGAAAGTGGAGTAGAATAGTGTAATACAAAAAGACGGCTACAAAGCAATTAAAGGAACCAGATTCTAATAATGCATAGAGGCAAAGTAGATACATATTATAAGCTTCGTGGTAGTTGGGATCAGTGTCACTCAGAGGGCCAAGGGCAGCTTCAGTCAGCGACGCAGTAAAGCATGAAATGGTAGTACACAGCTTCGAACTGCATTGCTGGGCTCATTGAGAAAATAGACACCACATTCAAATGTATAAATATTCATATATTTGGATCTAGAGCAGATACACAAAACTTACGTGGAACAGAAAGTCAGCATCACGGTCTGGGAAAGCCACACTCAGGGGGCTACTTCAGACAAGGCATCACGGCAGCCTGCTTCTGGGTGGGCCTTGTGCTCGGCATGAGCGGGCAGCATCAGCTGGAGATATTGGCTATAGGCTAGATCGAGTGGCATTGCCACAGATCTGGCACTTTGAGGGGGTCCGTGTAAACTGTGCTACAGTTGTCCGGATACAGAGCGGCCAGGAAGCTTGTCGGGGGTAGGAGAGGGCTGTCACTAGGAGAGATAGTACATGCAATCGAAGAGCATGGGCTCCTCTTACCTTGGAACAGAGGGACGGGTAGAGAAGACAGAAATACAGCAGTGGCATTTGTAGGTCTGCAGATCTCAGAAAGGTGGACATTGCAACATTATTTCTAAGAAGCACAGTAGCCAAGGCCAGACAGGGCCCGACAGGGATTTTCTTCCGCAGCCTTGGAAGGCTGCCTCTAAAGGGGGACAGCATTGCCTGCCGGCTCCCGCATGAAGTTCCATGTAAATACCAACCATCCTATCTGCTGCTTCTGGAGGTAGGCAAACAGGCGGCCAGGCTTCAGGAATGCTTATAGTATGCAGCGAGTCAGCCATTTTTAAGTGGCCTTCAGCAATGTGGATTTCAAGCCCAATAGGGCTGTCCCGGTACCCTGATCCGAGGTGGTGAGGATCAGGAGGGCACTCCTGTGCCACAATGCGGAGGGTAGAGGGCCCGATCTCATGCTCTTTCCAAGAGCAAATGTATCAGGCCCCTGGTGTGAATAAAGGTACAGGCACACAAACCGCACCAACGCGTTACATCCTTGACTTCATATATTTCAACATAATAGCTCCAATGGCACAGGGCTCAAACACTCCCCTATTCATTGAATTACAGACATGACTGTGGAACCCAACTTCTATAGCCTCCCAAAAATACATCACAAGTTGTACTACACATGTGCCATATGACAAAACCCCTAAACACATTGAATAAACTGTAAATCAGTCCATAGCCACTCCTTTAGTGAAGTGAAGTGATACATATACGCCAAGGATACAAAATTACAGACTAAATCATGATTTAGATGACAAACCACTACACTGACTACCTTACACAGTCGTTCATTTGGAGAATATTGCTTGAAAATGTAAAAGTGGTACCATTTAAGGGATTTAATAATTTCCCAACAAAAATATAATTCTGCTTCCAAGTATCGGATTTCTTCAAGCCCACTTTTCCAGAGTCATGGTACAGTGGACAGCCAAACATGGTATATTTATCATTTTATTTGACAGTGAGAACATTCGTAGATGATATGATATAGAAGGCTCCCCATTGCGGCTTTACCTTGGGATTGGGACTCTCTCAATCCTTAACCTGGAGAGAACCTTTACACTTTGCAGCATAGGGATATTAATTGAGCAGGTTTTATTTTGTATAATAATAGTTTTGCATTCATATAGCGCTACGAACCCTCAGGCACCTGAGCGCTGCTTATTATTACCCAAGGTGTGTGGTGCTCATTTATCGACCTCGGAAGGATAAAAGGCTGAGTTTGGCCCTTTCGGGATTCGAACCTACGTCAGCAAGCTCTGCAGGGATGTCAAAGCGAGTGCTCTGCTCGCTATGCTAGCTATATGTATACTTTTGTACCTCGGTTTAAATGAGATATTGGCATTTTCAGCCGTCGTAATTGTGAAGCGACATTTTTGTACTATTCCCTGGCCAACGTGAAAAAGCCATCACCCTAGTCTACAATTCTCTGAATTTCATCAAAGGCAGCCAGTAGAACAGACTGTTCCTCAGCCAGGGTGAAAAACAGCCTGTAGAAGATAGATCACAGCCATTCCTCTTTGTGAAATCTGAGGAAAAATCCATTGTCTTAAAACTCTTCCTCAATCTTATCTACTATAAAGAAATTCTGATTGACTCGCTCTAGCACATACCCACCAACCGTCGACACAAAGAATTCTAAGCTTTCTTCAAGGGACGATATTGGGTCCCTTTTGAATGCACGGAATAAATGCATGAAACTGAAAAGGTTGTGATGATCCAGAACTTTGAGTTGGAAGGGATTTCACTGCACAAAGGAGAAAACAGTTATGACTAACGTTTTGAACAAAAGAAAAAAACAATTGAAAATGACTGCAGCATGACCCTAAACCCAAGATGGCAGCCACTTTGGGAATATGGAGATGCAGAATTCAATCATATGCTTAAATCAAAAGAATCAGAAACGCAGCAGCACAGAAGAGGGTTTTATCTCAGTTTGGGGGATTACTTTTACCTCCTCAGATCAGACCAAAATATGGTGCAAGCAAAAAGGAACTTTTCATCTCGCCTGTGGCTGCCCATTGTGAATTTCTCCCTGCAATGAACCCACATTGTGATTTATAGAAATCAGAAGATGTATGCAACCTGTCGGACATTTTTCCAGTATACTTAAAATCTTGTATAATCACAGTTTATGCATTAAATAGGCTGACATGTTCCACAGCCAGTATGTACTTTCCTTTTCTCTAAACATGCAAATTGCCGCATTCTAAGAAGTTAGTATGTTCCATACAGCCTTGATATTATGAAATAGTTACAGGTTCTTCCAGCTATGTACTTTTTATTTTATTTTATTGTTAGCATTTAGCTTCAATATATGCTTTTTACCATTTATAGGTTAAGTTAGTATCCAATAACAATAAAAAGCACATGATACAAACATTTAAGCAGAAAGTAAAGAACAAAAAAGAATGACAGCTCTTACTAAAACAAAAATCATAATAGCCTACATCCTGTACAACAAGATAAACAAGAAATAGAATGATTCAACAATATAAATTTGCTCCTTTCCTTCAAGCTTAATAAAAAATAATTGTGACCAGCTCTAATAAGGCAAAAGTTACAGATAACCTAGAACACTGCAGCAAATATGACCAAATGTCTTTTTTGGTTAAAGTTCGATTGTTCGCAAAGAATCTACCTAAAAGGTTACATCGAGTATCACTCAAGCCCTGGCAACTCATAATAAGATGGCGAAGCGATTCCATTTTATAACCACAAAGCTTGCATTTATAATCTCTAATACTTTTTGGTTTTCTAGCTTCAAGAATTTCTTTTGTCGGGAAGATATTGAAACACAGTCTTAGGAATTTTTGTCACAATACTGCCGAAGGGAACTTACTCAAATACAATGGAATTGTTCTCCGCTTGTTGAGAGCTACACAATACTTTCCATAAAGTTTGGACAACTGAGCTGCCTCAGACTACTCAATTCAATCATACTCGTACAGACGTTTTTTCACATAATCTGGATTTTCAATGTGTACTTTCTCTGTAGTGTCAATTGAGTCCAGCAGTCCCAAACATTTGGTGCTCCATTCAACAAGTAATTGCTCTTTTTCTGTTTTAAGCGCCTGTCCAAGCAGCATGAAGCCACTATCAGGTGGAGGCAATATATATTTCTGGTAGAAAGATAGGGTTTTCCAACTCACATAAGTTATGAGAGAAGTCAACCCTAACTCTTTCCTTATTACTGCCATCGGCATGCAATTTGGAAGGTCAAGTACGGATCTCCAGAAAAGGCCCTCTAGGATTTGCCATAACTTCCAGCTCAGCTGAAGAGAACACTCAGCCCCATAAATCAAAATGGGAACTTCCTTCATACTGTAGAAACTTAGCACTGCTGCCAATAAAAATTTACAGTATCTACATTTAATCAATCTTGCCTGAGCTGTAAGCATCTTCAATTTACACCTCAGCCCTTCTTCTCCTGGAGACTCACTATAGCTTGCATTGATTTGTATACCTAAGTAGAGCATTTCATTTGTCTCTCTAATTTGATCTCCATTTATATATCAACCATTAAATTTAGAAGTCTGGTGTCTTAAATTCCCAGGGGATAAGCAAGTGTTGTGAGCACAAGGGTTTCCTCAATTTTTTAAGGGGGCTGTGGTATGTGAGGAGAGATACAGCAGAAAAAAACGTACATATACCACTAGCTACCCACCTCTAACACACCGAAAGGTGGCTACTTGTCAGAAATTTACCTCACAGTAGGAATTTCATAGGATTATATCTCCCACCATAGACAAAGAAATGTGTTTAGCATATTTTAATTATTATATCAAACAACATGGTAAAACAACATAAAAAAAAACCTATTTCCAGCGTTCGTTATTTGTAGAAACACAAATGGGCGGAAGAAGCAGACACCAAAACATTTGCAATGTACAATTTGCATGATGTTAGTAATGGTGTATTTTGATCGCATTTTCAATTATACAACAACATGGTATAATAGCGTCAACAGTTGAATATGTTTCTAGGGAGAAGGACAACACTGTAGCAGTTTAAAGCTCGTCAGTAATTCCAACGCCCCGTCTTCAGGACGCGATAGGTTAAAGAAACACGTTACCCTGGCAACATGGCGCTTATGTGTCAGTGTAGTGACCTAAAAAGATAAATAAAATTTGTTTTACTCAAACATGATAAAACGGTGATGGTGGTGTTTGTGTGCATACAAAACAAGTAGCCAGGTTGCTAACCTTAAAAGTGATTTCTTTTGGTGTGATGGGCAAAGCGATTGCATGAATCAATTTAATTGAGGCGGCAGACCAGTCCTTCTTAAGAATTCAAGCTGTAAATCAATACGTAAATTGATTTAGATTTTTGTTGAAACAAGTAACATATTGAACCAACAATAGTTACATTTTGATATATGAATCAATCATATTTACCACTTTATGTGTAAGGCAGGGATTATTGTTTCAAGTCCTGCAGAGAAATTTCAATAGTGTACCGAGTTTCTATGGTATTCCGGATACTACATGTCCCATAATGCATCATGGAATCTAAAAGAAATGCGAAAAGCCTTTCAATTTCACAGGTTTCACCTGATTTGCGTTTCTTTCAAGCATTTAAGTGGCAGGGAGTAACACTTACTTGGCCATAGTGATCCCAAAGGCTGTCTTGCATTGTTACATATTGGGTTAGATATTTTAAACCGCTCGCATGTCAGTGAATGGCTCTGTGTGGGAGACAAAGGCACCAGAGAGTACAATTAGACTCTCTGTACGTTTTTGAGCAACCATCAAGTGTGGCATGGATTTCAAAGCAGGCTTACCTGTCGTGTGTGCATTCGCTTCAAAGAATCGCTTTACCCCGTGGCTTTTTCCTTGGTTGAATACTGGTGTAAGCCAAATGTCATTCGTTGACATCGAAAGAGGACTGCCAAGTCCAGTCCATTCGTGTGTGTAATAATAATACTTATTACCCAAAAAACATAAGAATGCGATTCATCCACCTGGTCGCCCGATTGTCTCAGCTGTAGGCTCATTGTTGGAGCCCTTGTCCATCTATGCAGACTCCTTCCTGAGACCATTTGTGGCTAAGATGAAATCATATGTGCAAGACACTACAGCTATGATACACATCGTTGCCAGTCTACACCCAGGGGCCAATGACATCTTGGTCACCCTGGATGTAGAGTCGTTACACACTAACAGCCCCCAGGACCACTGCATTGAACTATTACATCAATATCTAGAGACAAGAGCTGACCGTACAGTGCCATCCAATTTTATCATCGAATGCGTGAGGCTGGCACTGACAAAAAACTTTTTCTTGTGTAATCAAACCTTTTACCAACAAAGGCAAGGGACCTGAATGGGTGCTACATTTGCACCAGACTGAGCAAATTTATACATGGATCACTACGAATCTAATTTCATCTACACAGCGACTAATCCCTTCCATGAACACATTAGTTCATGGCATCGTTACATAGACGATGTGTTCATGCTTTGGCACGGAAGCCAGGACCAACTAGATCTCTTTTTAATATGGCTCAACAGCCAAACTCTAACAATCAATTCACCATGTCATCAAACACTGACAATATAGCCTTTCTTGATCTGAAAATCTTCAAAAAAGAAAAAACCAACTGGGTACTACATTATTCAAAAAACCCACAGACAAGAATACGCTTTTATTGTTCAGCAGCTTCCATCCGTCTAGGCTACGGGAAAATTTACCCCATGGACAATTTCTTAGAATCCGACGGAACTGTAGTGAATTGGCTGACTTTAAAATCAATAGCCAGTTCTTGAGCGAAAAACTAAAACTTGGAAAATAATCAAGAGATCTATGAAGAGAGCACGTAACGCAAATCACGAAGTGATCCTTCAGAAACACACAAAACCACAAGATGATAGAATTACATGTGTCTCATCTTTTTCGCCCCTGAGTAATGACCTAAGAAGGGTGATACTAAAAAATTGGAAAATCATTCATACCGATGATTTTCAACCCAATTGTCCTAGATTTGCCTTCAAGCGGATGCCTAATCTGCGGGATAAATTAGTACACACTTATCCTATTAACAACATTGAGACACCCATTCAATCTACATTATGGGGACTGCCACCAGTCAGTGGTCATTATGCATGCAGACATTGTTCAGTCTGCCATTTGACCAAGAATTTGAAACAGATTGATCTGTATGACTGTCACGCCCTCTCACACACTCCATCTCCCACTTCCTCCCTCACACCTGTCTCTCCCATCAGGCGCTTTTCGCCGTCGTGTTCTCCATTCACATCAGCAGGGGAGACACGGCAGGCGGGATACCATGTTGGGCGGACCCGCCTCTTTTCGCCCTTTTCCGCGTTGGCGGTTTCAGGAGTGCCAATTACATCATCTCAGCCTGCTGTGGGTTCCCCTGCTGTCTGCATCGGTTTCTTACCTATACTCCACCCCTTTTAGGTAAGCTGGTGTCACTGCATCTTGTTTGCTCTCTCTGCCAATTACCTTTTGGGTGTTTCCTTGATTATAACCCTTTGCCTTACAGCACTCAGGGGTCCTTCCGGCGTTCCCGGTACCAGGCTGACGACGACACTCCCACCTGTGGCCTCAAAGATTGCTAGGGCAGTATTTTACATTCTGCTCGAGCGGTACGTGGGGACGGAGGGATTACATAACTGCACGACCATCAAGTCGGACCCATCAAGTTAGAACAGACTGTGAAGCCTTATGGTCGTCCAGTTATGGATGTTTCAGCCGGGGACCCTGTGACTGCCTTAATGCAAGCAGTGACATCGCTTAGGGCAGATATGGCAGCTGCTACCACTGCCCTCCGCACTGACCTGGCCACTGCCACCACTGCACTGAACCACCGTCTTGATGCCATGCAAAGCACACGACATCCCTTACCTGTTGACGCCGAGTTCGGCGATGCTGCCCCTTCCCAAAACCCGATTCCCGTCACACCACCCACTCTGCCAGCCCCGTTTGTGGTGGTTCAGACCCCATTTCCTCTAGCAACCCCTGAGAGGTATCAGGGGGATCCCTTGAAATATCGCACCTTCATAAATCAGTGCAAACTGCACTTCTTGTGCCGACCCCAGGCTTTCTCTGATCCTGTCTCTAAGGCGGATTTTCTTCTCTCCCAATTGTCGGGTGTGGCAGCCACGTGGGCTAACCCATTGTTGGAGGGCAACCATCCTGCTCTGTACGATTTCGAGTTATTGACCCAAGAAATGGCCAAGGTTTTTGACACTAGATATAAAGCCCAATCCAGAGACATGGAGCTCCTAAATCTTACTCAAGGCCGGTCCACCCTCATTGAGTATATTACCAGGTTCAACCAACTCACTACTGAGACCTCTTGGCCAGAGAACAAAAAGGCAGTGATCTACTATCGGGGCTTGTGTGGTTCCATGAAGGATGCTTTATCTGTGGTGCCTTCTCTTCCCTCACTCTATACCGACCTAGTTGATTTGACCTTGCAAGTCGACGCCAGGCGGGCGGAACGTAAGGGGGAAGCAGGGCTATCCCATACCTCACTTTCAAACACATCCGGCACCTCACCCGAACCCATGCAGATCGGCGGGGTACGCAGCCCCATTTCTCATGCCGAACGAGAGCGCAGAAGGGCGGACAACGCTTGCTTCTACCGCGGTCTCAACGGGCATCTTGTAAAGGAGTGTCCCCGTCGGCCAAGGAACAAAATTCCGGGTTTTCCGAAGACTCGCCCTTGAGATCAGGGGTTGGGGCGAGTCCTATACAAAATTCCTCTGATCCGGCTTTTGGTCCCGTCCGACCTGTGGTGGTACAAGCTTCCTTAAACCCTGCTGCAGGTATCTCCCATGCAGTACGAATAGTGATTGACTCTGGAGCTACAGGCTGCTTTATATATATAGCGCTAGCCAGTTCACTAAACTTACCTCTGATCAAAAAGAAACACCCCGAACCGGTTCATGCAGTAGATTGGACGTCCCTAGCCTCTGGACCAATCTTGCAACAGACAGCCCCATTGGAATTAGTCATACAGGAAGTCCATAGAGAGACCATGTCATTTGATCTCATAGCCAAGCCTCAGTTTGGAGTTATCCTGGGCATTCCTTGGCTAAAGAGGCACAATCCTCTGATTAACTGGGGCACGGGTCAGGTCTCCTTTGAATCAGAAACGTGCCAATACTACTGCCTGCTCGAGACACCTCGGGTTTCCAGCCCCGCAGACATCCTAGGGGTAATCGCTTCTTTAGCCATAGAAGACAGACCCGACACCCAGGACACTCACATGATAGGGGCGGTCACGAACAACATACCTCCTGAGTATTATGAATTTCAGGCTGTGTTTGACAAAGGCTCTGCGGAAGGTCTTCCTCCGCATCGATCCTACGACTGCCCCATTGATTTAGTCCCGGATGCCCCCATCCCAAAGGGCCGGATCTACTCCCTGACCCAGACGGAAAAGCGAGTCTTGCAAGAATACATACAGCAGGCCATGCGTCTGGGTCACATTCGCCCCTCAACATCCCCAGCTGCAAGTCCTATCATCTTTGTGCCAAAAAAGGAAGGGGATCTCTGTCCTTGCATAGATTACAGGCGTTTGAACGCCATCACGGTAAAAAACCGCTATCCCATACCTCTCATTATCCCATTGTTAGACAAACTCACTCATGCCACGATTTACACCAAACTGGATCTTCGGGGAGCGTACAATCTCGTACGCATGCGTGATGGAGATGAATGGAAGACGGCCTTCTGCTCACGACAAGGGTTGTTTGAGTATACAGTTATGCCATTTGGCCTCTGTAATGCTCCTGCTACTTTTCAACGCTTCATGGATGACATATTTGGCGATATCTTGAATGCCTATGTGGTAGTGTACTTAGATGACATATTGGTTTTCTCTTCCTCCCTCGATGAACACATCACGCATGTCAAGGAAGTGTTGTTGCGTCTCCAAGCCAACGCACTATTTGCTAAACCCGAGAAGTGCATTTTTCACACCAGTCAGGTTGAGTTCTTGGGGTTCCATATCTCTCCCGGGGGTCTCTCTATGAATCAGTCCAAAGTCCGGGCAATCAACGACTGGCCGATTCTGACCACACTCAAGCAACTGCAGTCATTTTTGGGTTTTGCTAACTTTTACCGACGATTCATTGCTGGGTTCTCCTCTATTGTTGCACCACTCGCGGCGCTCACTAGCCCTTCCGTCCCCTATGTCTGGTCTGTGACACAACAAAACGCCTTTGACTCTCTGAAAACCATGTTCACCACTGCTCTGGTGTTACAACATCCTGACCCTGAACTCCCGTTTGTCCTCGAGGCAGACGCATCCTCCTATGCACTAGGCGCTATACTGTCCCAACCATGTCCTGCCACTGGTCGTTTGCATCCGGTTGCATTTCACTCTCGTAAGTCATGGCAAGCGAATTGCACTACACAGTTACAGAAAAAGAACTATTGGCCATTAAGGACGCCCTACAGACCTGGAGACACCACCTCCTGGGCGCAAAACACCAGACGATGGTGTTCTCCGATCATAAGAATCTCCAGGATCTTGCCTCTCTGAAATGCACAAACAGCCGACAAGTACATTGGCATCTCTTCTTTGCCGCGTTCGACTTCGTGGTCAAACATAGACCTGGTGTCGGGCATGGGAAAGCAGACGCTCTGTCTCATTCCCCTGGGGGGGAGGTTCTCCCATCCTTCCCTGAAACCTTGTTGAGTGAGACTCATGTAGTTTGTGTTTGCACACCGTCACCTTCTTTACAGTCCACCATACGACAGTGGGTCTCCCGCTATCCACAATCACTAACGGAATGGGATCCGGTTATGCAGGATGGGCTGCCCTTTGTACACGGGAAACTCTTTCTTCCCACAAGTGAAACCACGAACCTGGCGTTAGAGTGGCCTCATGATGCTGCCATTAATGGTCACCCCGGGCAGCATCGTACTCTGGACCTACTCAAACGCTGGTGTTGGTGGCCGACTATGAAACGCAGGTACAGAACTACGTCAATACCTGCTCAGTCTGTGCCCAGGGCAAGTCACGCAGGGGGCGACCTTTGGGTCTTCTTCTTCCTCTCCCCGTTCCTCCACGACCCTGGCACACGGTCTCAATGGACCTGATTACCGACCTGCCACGTACACAGGGTTTCGATACTATTTGGGTCGTTGTCGACTCCTATACGAAACTGGCCCATTTCATACCATGCAAGGGGGTACCCTCAACCCCGGTCTTGGCCAAGCATTTCTTTAGGTCTGTGTTCTGTCTCTTTGGCCTGCCCCATGTTCTGGTGTCCGATCGAGACACGAAGTTCACCTCCCGTTTCTGGCGGGCCCTCACCTCTCTGTTGGGTATTGATGCTCATTATTCCTCTGCTTACCATCCAGAGAGCGACGGGCAAACCGAGAGGGTCAATCAGACATTGGAGCAGTACCTACGCTGCCTAACGTTACAGTATCAGGACACTTGGCCTAACCTCTTGCATCTCGCCGAGTTCGCTTATAACAATACACTGCACTCTGCTACTGGGTTCTCACCTTTCTTCGCCCTCTATGGCCAACACCCCTGTACTCTCCCCATTCCGGACTTCTCCTCTTTTGACACCCCTGCCGCTTCGGCCTGCGCTTGGGATTTGGTCTCAGTTCATGCCCAGTCAGCTTCCCAATAACATCGAAGAGGGCGATAGGTCAGTAGTTAGTTGCCACAGACCTATCTCACTTCTTGAAAATTGGTACGATAATAGATTTTGTCCATGTGGCCGGAATTGTACGTCTTGCTTTCATGAGATGAAATAGGCATTGTAAAAAAGTTGCCCATTCCTCAGGGTGCTTCTTTAGTGTCATATTCGTAAGGCCATCAGGGTCTGCAGCTCTGGAAGTTCTAATTAGGGCAAGAATATCGTCCCTCCCAGTCTCAAATACGCAACTTAAACAGGAATTCTCCACAGCCTTCATAACATATGCATTAGGCTTTGAGAAAAGCGAAGAAAAGCGGCCCGTCCAATCCTACGCTGAAATAGTATAGTATTGGTGATGAGACTCTGCTGGAGACCATCCATCATATTAAAGATTTGCCAAATTTCCCTCGAGTTTTTGGATGCAACCAGTTGCAGCATATGTTCTGCATTCAATTGCATTTGAGATTGTCTGTATTGCTTCAACCAATTATAGTGCACTGTCCTGATCTTCTTAACACCTGCATCTGATAACAGAGAAGGATTTTTTTAATTTACTTTTCTCGGGTAGCCTATTAACCCTAAATGACTTAGCATTGGAAGCACTATTGATGGCATTCATGAAATCGTGTAGCTCAGTTGTCCAAATAGTCATATTACTTTGTTCATTGTATAAGATGTAAGTTGTATTAGGTGTTATTAATGGTCTGATTTTAGCATCGGGTACTTTTTCTCATGTCGTTTTCTTATAGGATTTCTAAAATGTATCCGCAATTTCATCTTACTCATTCACCAATTTTGCAATATATTATTCATAAACTCCGATATTATTTTCCCTGAGGTTGTTACCTGAAACACTTTATATGAAAAGTGTATGTTGGAACCTGTAGGTTTTATGTACTATTGAGTACATTTAGTACGTTCAATAGGCAGATGTTGAATCTGAAATTCAATGTTCTTCTTTCCATTCGGTATTATTCTGTCATTACTTATGTGTATGTATTCACTCTGGGTAAGTACTGTGTAGTATGACTTTTGCCTTAGAAAGTGATGAGGCAGCTTTTCAAACTATTCATGGAATACCAACATACACGTTGCAATACCTTATGAATGTAGGGTTAAACAGTGAGTGGCGTACAGCTCTTTGTGTGTGCCAGGCATAGACTAGAAGCAAACCGACTTCAGTTCAAACATATTAATGCACACTCCACTAGTGTTGTTCATTTTACAATTCTTCAATGTAGAGTCGACAGAGTCCAGTGCAAAAGGGAGCCAGTGGTCTGAGCCTTTCCAATGTGGCCGCCGTTGTTGAATGGGCCAGTGTAGTCCTTTGTTTATGGCTAGCAGTGTGAATTTGAATGAATGAAAAGGGAGAGACTAATGGCTTGCCGTTTCAATGCGTGCAGACACTGTGCTGTACAGCCGCGGCTAACTAGCGTTTATCAATCAACTTCGAGGTGAGATATAGACACACATTGAAGTGCATGTAGCAGTACGGGTGAATGGTATTTTTACACGTGGAGCTACTGAAATGTAATGGACGCACAGTGATAATGAAGGACTATGTGTTAGGAGCAGGTGTTGTCTCTGACTGCATGGATTTATGTTGAACAAATGATCGCATTCTAATGGACTGAATTGTAATGGACGCCGGGTGACAACGAAGGGCAATGTGTTAGGAGCATGTTTTGTCTCTAACTTCATGGACTTGAGCTGAATGAATGATCGCATCGTTGACTCACTGGTGGAGTGTTGAAGATGCTTTAAATGGAAATTGGAGGATTTTGGCAAAGGGAAACAGAAGGAATAAACACAGTCGTGTTGGTGTAGAGAATGAACTTGAAACTAGAACTCGAGATTGGTCATTATATCCATGTGTGATGTGTTCTTTGGTCCCTAGATTTTGGACTGGAATCTAAATTTGACATACGTGATACGCGAACTAAATACAAACGATCAAAGTGTCAAGATTGGACAAGGCCATTTGAAGGTTGAAAAGGGGTAGGAGTAAGGTTTTTTTCTCAGTTTGTGCCCATGTATGTGCTCGATACCCCAGTGTAGGAATATGTATATTGTAGCTTGACTTCAAGGAATACAAAACAGATTGGTGTTCCGATGTGTCTTGTTTAACAGTGGTGCTCAGACGGCATTGGGAGGTGTTTTTTTTCAAAATGGTGATTCTAAGCCCATAGAATTTTGGATTTACTTTCACCAATACGAAGGATCGTATCATGCGTAAAGAGGAGGCACCCTTAAGAATTGTGTCTGTTTGTCTTACAGACTACCATTATAAAACTACAGTTTTTAGTGTCAATGTGTGCAATTATGCAGTAATAGCATTTAAAAATAATTGGTGAGAAGTGTTTTTCTCTCTTTTTTAATTTTTGCATTTGAACAGTACAGTGAATGATTGTATGTAAAGTTCACCCTTAACATAAAGAACTTGAAATCAATCATCATCTATAAAGGACATCCCCTGATGAATGTTGCACTGATGTGACGCTAGAGACAGAAACATGTTGGGATTGTGAAATGGGGTCATAGTATTTGGAATAAGAGATCATTGTTGTCTGATTGTGTCTATGCGACAAAAAGTGTCTAATTCAGTTATTGTAGTTGATGTGTGAACTCACTGTTGTTTTTTGGTTTGTGTACGTGTTTGATTTGTGTTTTGGTTGTTCATTATTTAAGAGTTTCCCACGGCGAACATTTTTATTTATTTACCTTTTTCCATTCAGTATGAATGGCTGCCATGGAAAGGGAAAACTGATCCCTTTTTCCCTTCCCCGGTGGCCATTTTTTTGATTTTTTTTTTTTGTTCCGCAAATGTCGGAGCATTTCTGAACAGAAAACCAATGCTCTTAGTACCCCAGTCTTGTGGGATGCGGTACTAATAGCAATAAACCTCTCGCCGAAGGGGCATTACCTGACTCGGTAATGCACCCGCAGCTTTTGGCTTACTGCTTAAGTAAAATACTCCCACTTCCAAATCTTATCTGGAGCACTGCTTGTAACCAAAGCTTTGTGTGGCTCATCAGTCTGGGCACCCTGTGGGACTGGCAGTCAAGGGATACACTTGGAAAAGGATTACAGCTGTGAGTGAAATAGCTTCATTAACCAACCAGTTAAAATGAAGCTACCTGCCTAGATCTTCAGGTAACATGCTCAAATGTTTTAATGACTGCTCTCCTGCTTCTATAAGTTAAAGGTTTTATGTTTCATCTCATATGTAGCCAAACAGATGAATGAAGGCCTACTACATGCTACCCTGACAAGTTGTTTGAATGAAACAAACCCAACTAGGCCAGCAGCTCAACACAGGGAAAAGTAAGAAAAAAGCGTCTATGGCTATATACGGCCAACTTGCAAATGATAGATTTAGCCCAGAGACAGAGATTGCAAGGGACAATTTCATTAAAAAGTAAGCTTTAAATGTTCCCAAGTGTGATTTTTTGTTTTGAAACCTGTGCTGAGGGTTTGTTTTCTGTTTCCATGCAATTTCCTGGAATGACTCTCCCAAGTTGTCCCATGTCAGATGTGATTTTCCTATTCAGGCGTTGTTGTATTTCCATTCGGCGACCTGTAGCTGTGCCTTTCCCATTGTAAATACAGAACTGCAAGATTCAAAATGCAATGGAAACAAATGGGGCTGGCTGAGATATTCACATTTGACAAGGAAACAAGAGTTATGCTGTTGCGGTGTTCCCTTGTTAAATCTTACACTGACCTACAGAGAGTACCACTGGGTAGCTAATAATAAAAACTACCTTTTACAGCCCGACCCTGTCTCATGCTAGTTGTGGATATTTTAGTCAGCCCTGATACTGAATTTAACATTCTGGTACTTCTAGTTTTCCTTTTTCTAGAATCCCAGGACACAATAAATATTTGCCAGGTGACAAGGAACCAGTAGTACGTGTTGGGGGTTAAGTATGACATCATAATATGCAGTTTCCGAACAACAACAAAAAGCAACTAGATTGTTGAGTAGGGGAGCACGTTTGCTAACTGACAAAAGAAAAATGCATCCCTTACAATTGAGTGTTCAATAAGCATCCTCAAGTCATTGAAAATCCAATAGCCGCTTTTAAAAGCATATGCCGTACCGTATCATACACAGATCTAGCACTTTCTGAAAAGTTAAAATCCCTGTTCAATGTCTTTAGCAGACTGGCAGTGTGCACCGTGTGATATGTCGTGCTTAAAAGTGTGCATTTTGGATCCTGGCCTTCAAGTACTAGCACAGTGCTTTATTGTGGATATGCAACTGAAAAATACAGATTACGGTATCTGGTAGTTTTCTATTACACCAAAGCAGTGCACTGTGGGGAAAGTAGCACTAAAAAGTATAGATTGTGGAGAAGGGGAGGGGGGAGGTTGCACAGCATCTTCTGGTGAGCAGACATGTGCTTGCTTTTGGTTTCTCTGCCGTGGGGTGAAACTGAGGATTTACGGTATGGATGCAGACACCAGTGCCTCCATGTGGAAAATCTGTAGGCGTGGAAGCTTTTGATCTGTATATGGCAGGTTCTATATTTATTCATCAACAGTGTTTTTTCTGAAGGGTTTTTGAAGAAATTCGTTTTTTGAAAAAACGAATTGAAATTTAATGTTTCAATTTTGGGGGGTGTTCCCTCCAATCTGCCCTCCCGTATTAATTTTACACTATTCCCGACCACCCCACACCTTATATACCCTTGCCCACAACCCCCTATATTTTTCAAGGTGTTTTTTCAAGAGAAAAATATTGGCAAAACACCCATAAAAAACACTTTCGAGGGATGAATATTATATCATACCGCGGATTCTTCCTACCCTGAAGAAAGAGGGGCGCAGTAGTAACATGGAACATGGCTATGGAGCAGACAGGATCTACTGCACCCCCAAATTTAGGACAGATATGTACGCCCTAAGGGCTAAACTAAACCAATGTGTTTAGTGCATCTATCTCACAGTCGAAAGGGTTTAGGAGGTTAAAAGTCTGTACTCGTCACCTTGTCAGCTGTAGAGAATGTCCTCCCCTTTTATTCAAGAAAGTAGAACGCGTCCTGCAAAGCACTGAAATAGAAATAGCGTTAGTTCCTAGCATATGTGTGCCAAAAAAGCACCATCTTTGGGACACTAACTCAAGAAAACAGATGTAGGACCAGATTTACAAAAATATTTTTACATGAGAAAGTTGCATTTTATTTTTTTGTGTGTAAATCAGGCCGTTCGAATCAGTTCCAGATGCATTTTACACCATACAACATTAGTACCTGGGGAGGGGTGAGGGTGGTGGCCTCCCAGCCAATGGGGATGCTCAGAACTCAGGTGTTACCAGATGGTAATCCCGCGGCCCTGAGCCTCCTCAGGAGTGGTGGCCCCCATCTCCCCTTGCTGGGGAATGAGGTAAGTCTTCCCCACCCTCCCAGCCCCACTTACTTTCTTTTCTGTCTATTTCGGGAACGGACATGCTGGGAACACTTGTCTCCGCGCACGCCCGCTCCCAATCTATGACAGGCCGTCACAGAAAGGAAGAAGGGTCTACACGTAGTCCCTTACCACCTTTCCATGGTGGCCATTTTTTTGTTTACTTTTTTCTATTTTTTTCAATGGCTGCCACGGAAAGGCAAAACGCACTTCGTTTTACCTTCCCTGGCGGTCATTTTTTGTAAAATAAAAATGTATGTACCGAAACTCCGGACCGTTTCGGAAGAGAAAATAAAATGTTTTAGTACCCCGGTTTTATGGCCTGTAACTATTGGCCCCGGAGCATTACCTGAAGTGGTAATGCCCCACCTGCTCAGGGCACATTTTTGATTGTTTAGCCCCATTACTGTTATTTCTTTACCACTGATGCAAGTGATTTTCACCAACGGAAGTAAAATAGTGCCCTTTACAGAGGAAAACAATACCACTGCTGATAAATACATTACCACAGGCGGTAACTGCATTACCAACAGTTACCTGGTTGCAGACAAAAATACAATCTAAAATCGGCGAATGTATCTACTGGAAAGATGATCAGCTTGGAGCTGCTTTTGTACCTTGGTAACACTGCACAGAGATCCAATTAAACACAGGTGTTGGGCAATGACAGTAAAGTCATGGAAATCAGCGTTTACTATTTGGTGCATTAAAAATAATTTGCTGCAGGTAAATTATCCACTTTAGCAGCAAAAACAAGAGAACTTACTGCAGGCGGTATTACCATTTGCCGTAATTCCACCAAAGTCCCCTTGGAGTCCTATGCCCTAAAATAATGGGGACTAACTCTGCCATACTGTCACCCAACATAATGCGGTGGTAATTGTGCCAGAGTGGGTGGCAGCAACAGTAACCACGCCTGGTGGTAGTTCTGTGAATGAGCCCCTTCCGACTTTTCTTTCATCACTGAACTATATGGCATTAAAGGGTTGCAGTTTGTTCGTGTTTACATAGCTGGACAGAATTTGAAGGTTCACTTTTTTTTATGAAGCAAATAAAAAATATAATTATGTGGTACGACTGCTTTTATCTTACAGGTGTTAGGAGATATCATTTGCGCGTGAACCTAACCCTTTTTCAGTAATGACATTGAGCGATAACCCCTGTTGTGTACCAGTGTTCCGGAGGGCCCCGCACGTGGGGCTGGCACCGGTCCAGGAGGCCGTGCGGCCTGGGGCGCGGCATCAGCAGGAGCGCGGACAAAAGACACCCACACGCTGTGCTGGGTTTGCCCGGAACTGCCTCCCACTGCCGGGGGCGGGGCTTTTATTAAACGGCCCTACGTCACCGTGCTGCGGGACGTAGGGCGGATATAACATTCCTCCTTTATTTCAAATAAACTTAACATCAACACAATCAACATACTCAACTTCAATCTCCTGACACAGTTCTCTTTTCACACTGTACCAGCTCCCCCTTGTGTGGGATGCCTGGCGACGGTGTCCTGCTCAGCATACATAGTAATTCAGCCTCGCGGGCGGCCTCGTGTTGGTTCTCAGACTATACCGCTTCACCTGGGGGCTGTCCCCGCTCGGCTCGTGAATCTGCTCACCTTCACTGCGTATGTCCCCACTGCCAGGCAGGCTCTCTGGTTGCCAGCTGCTGTCCCATGCGACTTCTTCCTCTGGGTCTTGTGCCAGCTCTTCGCTGTCTTGTTGTAAGTTGTCGTCGTCTTGAGGGCCCTCGCGATCCGTCCAGAGAGTGCAGGGCACGGCCTTGAACCAGGAGGCATTCCTTGTCACTTTCCGACGTCCCCGGGTTACAGTTATCATGGTCCCGCGCCGGTTGCTGACAGTCCATGGCAGTTCCTCGTACCTGGTGTTTAGCTTGGACTTCGTGGGGTTTCGTAACATGATGACTTGGTCACCCACTCGATGGTCGGACGGCCTTGCTCTTCTTTTGGCACTCATGTGAGCATTGGCACGTGTTCTCCTCATTTCCATGCGGGCATTATCGACGTCATAGGGGGTTCTGCTTGGGTGATGGGGAATCGACGATTTGATGATTGTTCCAAACATGAGGTCAGCAGGTGGTATGCCCGTGGTGCTGTGTGGGGTGACCCGATAGTTCCGCAGGAACCGGTATAGGTCGATCTTCCAGAGGCTGGCGTTTGCCCTTGATACTCTGAGCACCTTATTGATGGTCCTCATAAACCGCTCGACGTCCCCATTGGCTTGTGGCCACCTCGGCATGATGTGGTGGTATTTGATGCCCAGTTCCTGTAGATATTGCTTGAACTCTTCCCCTGTGAACGGGGGTCCATTGTCACTCTTGATGGTTGTGGGCAGACCATGAGTGGCAAACATCTTTTCTATCACCGGGATGACCACTTCCGCGGCGGTGGACTCCAGTATCTCGGCCTCTGGATAGCGTGAGTGATCATCGATTGCCACCAGTAGATGTAGACCCTCTCTGATTTTGCAAAAATCAATACTGATCGCTTCCCATCGTGCCCGGCCACGCTCGGCCGGCAGAATCGGTTCTGGATCTGGGGGCCCACCCGTTATTTGGCAGGGCAAACATGTGTTCACTAGGCCTTCGACACGATCGTCGATGTGAGGGAACCACACCCTGTGTCTGACCCGGGCCTTTGTTCTTGCGAGACCTTGGTGTCCTTCATGCGCTAGGGCTACTATCCTGTCTTGCAAATTTGGGGGTATGATGATGCGATCTCCCCTTAGCAGGAGCCCTCCTTCGGTGATTGAGAGGTCCTGTCGAACCGTGAACATGCCGGATAGGAACTCCCTAGCCCCCTCGGTTCTGTTGCGGGTGTGCGTCATGAATTCCTTCCAGTTACCTGACATGATGGCATCTTTTACCAGGTCGCAACAGGGGTCATTCTGGGTTTCTGTTGCAATGTCCTCAATGTTTACCGCTTTGGGCCTCATGGTGCGAACCACTTGACAAATGTGTTCCTCCCTTTCTTCGGCGATCAGAACTTCCTGCTGAGTGGCTGGTCGTGGGTGTCTCGAAAGGAAGTCCGCCAGGTTGCCACTGCCCGGCTGATAGACGAGTTCGAAATCATATTGCTGGAGGTGTAGCAGCCACTTGGTGATTCTGGCTGGTGGGTGCGCCGATGACCCGATGAAGATTGGTAGTAGGGGCTTGTGGTCAGTGATTGCCGTGAACTTGCGCCCATACAGGTACATGTGGAAGTGTCGACACCCCCATAGTATGGCAATGGCCTCCTTCTCTATGTGGGAGTACCTTTGTTCCGTTGCTGTGAGTGCCCTGGACGCATATGCGATCGGTCTTTTTTCGCCCTCTTTTGTGACCTGCATCAGGATTGCTCCAAGTCTACTGGGCTGGCATCCACAAATAGTTCTGTCGGGAGGTCTGTGTCGTAGTAGGCCATCTTGGTATCAGTCGACAGGGAGTCTTTAATGCTCTCAAAGGCTTCCTGGCATTCCTGCCCCCAGTCCCACTTGGTGCTGATCTTTGTTAGTTCCCGTAGCGGTTCAGATAGGGTTGCTAGGTTTCGAATGAATCTGCCACAGTAGGTGGCCATTCCCAGAAAACTGCGTACTTCAGTGGGGGTCGCTGGGGGACTAGCAGCTTGGATGTCCGCCACTTTTTGTGGATCAGGTGAGATGCCGGTGCGGTCAAACTTGTACCCAAAGAAGGTTATTTCCGATTTTAGGAACTCACACTTCTCTCGATGGATTGTGAGTCCGGCTTCTTCCAGCCTGCCCAGGAGTGTCTTGAGTCTCGTGATGTGTTCCTTGGTGTCTGGTGCATGTATTAGGATATCATTGCTCACGTTCAATACCCCTGGTATGCCTCTGATGACCTCCTGGATGGTCTGTTGAAAGACTTCCTCGACCGATGAGATGCTGAAGCTCAGGCGCTTGTACCTCCTCAGACCTAGGTGGGTTGAGAAAGTGGTAATGTAGCGCGACTCTCTGTGGAGCTTGAGTTGGTGGTACCCCGCCTTTAGGTCTACCTTCAAGAACACACATGACCCAGTGAGGTCGGTGATGATTTCATCGATTGTTGGTGTTATGTGTCATTCCCTTTTTATGGCCGCATTGGGCAGGCGCACGTCAATACAGATCCGGACTTTTCCGGGCTGTTTGGGCTTCCTGGTGACCACCATCGGGGAGACCCACGGCGTTGGTCCGGTGACCTCTTCAATGATGCCGGCAGCTTCCAGTGACCTTAACTCTTTCTCTACCTGTTCCCTCATGTGGAACAGTGTCCTCCGGTGTCTCACCGCACGTGGTTGCACTGATTGATCAATGTGTAATTTGATAGTCTTTCCCTTGAGACAGCCTACCCCTTCTGTAGCTTGGGGTGTTGCGTGAGAAAGTTCTCGACTTCGGCTGCGTTGTCAATGTGGCAGATGAATTTGACCACGCCCAAGTCTTCAGCCGCATCTCCGCTCAGTAGGCTTTCGATTCCCGCCTTCACGACATATATCTTTGACCACACCTTATGTTCGCCATGTTCAAGAGTGGTGCGGAACCTCCCGATAACTGGCAGGGGTCTTCGGCTGCCATAGGCAAACAGCCGAGTGTCTGTGGATTTGAGCTCAGGTGGTGGTGTTAGGGTTTGGAAAACACTGGTTGGCATGACGTTTACCGAGGCTCCCGTATCAATGGTCATCTGTACGTACTGGCCTTGGATGGTGACCGTGCATTTTCGTCGCCTGGCGGTTCTTTGCGGTGGTACTGGCCCCTGGTTCAGTGTAGATACCAGGTATACCTTTCGGCCCTTTCCTTCGCTCTCCGTGCCTGCCGTTTGCCGTAGGGCTGAGAGATCATCCCCTTCCTCTTCCGTCGAGGAGTTGACTACTGCAACCCTCCTTGCGCTGGCTTGCTTCTTTTTTTTCGGTGACCCCTTTTCCTGAGAGCCTTGTGGGGGCTGCAGTGGCGTGTTCGCTGATCTGCACACTTTCGCATAGTGATCCTTCCTGCCGCACGCTCTGCACGTGGTGCCTTGCGCCGGGCAGTTTCGCCTTCCGTGTCTTTGACCACCACACCACCCACATTCCGTGGGTCCTGGTACTCGAGGTTGCCACCTGTTCTGGGTGTGGCTGCCGCCACTTTCACCTCTCGTAAATTGTCTGTCGGAGATCTGGGCGACCATCGCTGTGGAGAGGGATGGCTGCAGTTTCTGTAGTGTTGCTTCCATGTTGGCGGCCCTGGAGTGGGCAAGCTCCCTCTGTCGACCTAGTTCCAGGATGCGTTGTAGAGGGATGCCTTTCTCACTGAGTACGAGTCGCCTCAGCTTCTCCGAATGTATGCCATTTATGATTTGTCTTCTGATCTCCCTCTCAGTGTTCGTGAACTCACACGACATGGCCAGTTTCCTCAGCCTCGTGTGGTAGGCGTCTAGAGTCTCATCAGTGGCCTGGATGGTCGTGCAAAAAATGAAAGTCTCATAGTCTGGATTTAGTTGCGGGAGAAAATGTGCCGTTAAAGCGTCCTTTGCACTCAGGTATGCGTCTTGGCCATCATCAACATTCAGGGAATTGAAGATGCGTAGCACCTCGTCGCCCACACTGAGGAGTAGATGAGCTTTCATCTTTCTGGATGACGTGATGTCCTTGCATTCCATGGCCATCTCGAACTTTTGTAGCCATAACTGCCAACTGGGTCCACTGGACGATGGGTCGGTGAATGGGTCGAAGGGTTGGACCAGCGTCGACGAACTGCCCTGCGTGCGGGGTGGTGGCGACGCCATCAACAGGTTTGCCGCGATCCTGGACGGCGTGGAGGGTCCAGGAGTTGATGACCCAGCCGCCATGGTGCCATGTACCCTCGGTTTGTTGTTTATGCTGTCGTGCTGGCCTGATGTTGTCCTGCCTTATGGGTTCGTCCGCACTTTGCATTGAGGAATGTTCTTTCGTGGTGAGTGTGCCCACTGGCACTTGTGCGCCGACCGATGGGCGCCTTGTGGCATGTGCGCCATGCGGGAGAAAGAGCGAAGAAGAGAAAAAAACAATTCTCGACCCCCCTGGGATAGGGTGTGAGAGAAAAAAAAAACATTTTTTTTTTTTGGGGTGGGGGTCACGTGGTCTCGGTGGCCTCCACCGGGTGTCCAAAAATTCATTCGGGACGTCCGTGGGGCATCCGCGTGTGAATTGTTCACTTCCTCGTCGCCATTGTTGTGTACCAGTGTTCCGGAGGGCCCCACACGTGGGGCTGGCACCGGTCCAGGAGGCCATGCGGCCTGGGGCGCGGCATCAGCAGGAGCGCGGACAAAAGACACCCACACGCTGTGCTGGGTTTGCCCGGAACTGCCTCCCACTGCCGGGGGCGGGGCTTTTATTAAACGGCCCTACGTCACCGCGCTGCGGGACGTAGGGCGGATATAACAACCCCCACCCTCATTTGTCAATTACAGTGATTATAAGCTTGATCTCGTTTCACATCACAGTAGAGTGGCACTTGGAGTCAATACTGTGAAAGCCATTAGGAGCCTAATGTGTGTTTACCCAATCGAAGAGTGCCAATGGCATGCATCAATAGCCTCTGCGAAGGCAGCAGGAGGCGTGAATGGGAAATGAGTCCGTGCTGATGCCTTTATTCACAGCTATCGTGACAGACAATACGCTACTCCGATAAGGGGAATAAAGCCAGGGTGATCTAATGAACCTGTATTAGATAAACACGGGGGCGGATAATGGAATACAGGTACAAAACAAAATATCTATGACAACAAATTCATGCATCTTAACTGGTCATTCAGAATCCCAGGCTTATACTTCCTTAGTACCTTTTTGGGTTAACTTCTACCATTTAAGATGTGCATGTCGTGGAGGCGTTTTGCCAGCTCTGGGAGACTGGAGGCGATTGCATTGGCACTGGCACTGGTTCACAACAGATCCGCGCTTTTTCATTTGACCGTGAAGACTGGTGAATCAGCGTTCTGGCGGAGTGCAGCTTGGTCAGCTCATTTTGATTGGATTGGAGTTTGTCTTTTGACCGTCCAGGTGAATATGGCCGTGTGGTGTTTGGATTGGCGTGTGCTAACTCTGCCCCTTACAAGTTCGGGAAGTGGATTAAAACTCATTGCTGCGCAGACAAGTGGCGGCACATTTGCACGACAAGTGCTGTCTAGCTGTCTGGCTGTGGCTCTCGGCTCCAGTGGAAATATTTGCCCTCTGGTTTATTGGTATTGACTCGTAAGTGAAATAACTTTTGTGCTGAGATTTTATTCAGCTGTTTCCTGATATCTTAGCTGGGGTTTTGTGCTGTTTCCCCCTTGAATTGACATTTGATATTTGTCTCTTAACATGGCTGTACGTACTCGAAAGAATCAGTTAAGAGGCGTTGGTAGGTACGTTTTTCTAAAGATCAACTGGTGTGGGACTTCAAAAGACTTCTCTTGGTATTAGGGACCCAACTCTTAATATAGGCCTGTACTACACAAGTCGGTAGATTGGCTGAGCAGCCAGGCTTATCTTAGGAGGTATTAATGGGAGCTGTAGAGCAGTACCAAGAAATCAGTACATATAAAGACCCAAGAAAACATGTACTCACTTAAAGTTATCTTAAAATATATTTATTTATAAATACACAAGGCACATAAGCAAATCTAAAATGCAACAACTAACAATAACATTCAATTGGAAATGGAATCCAATAATAAAAGGAACAATAAGGCTGGTGAACAACTTTTTGTATGCTCTACATATCCAGTACACAGGGTGATGTCTGCTGAGGTCAGTAACAGCACTGATATGTATCACCCTTGCAAAATTGAGTGTGGGGGGAAAGTTTAAGGTTAGACAGAACACAGCTAGCAACTGTTAATAACAAGTACACTCTCCCAGTGGGATATATGCAGTCTGCTCCCTGTTCACGATTAAAGTCTATTGAGAAACCAGCATTGCCAAAGTTAGTAGGATCATGAATACGGACCTTTGTGAAACCAGCAGAGCCAAAGTCAAATGGACAGTATGGAGTGCGGCGGTGAGTGTAGTTTGCCGTGGTGTTACTGCAAAGTCTTTCTTCTTTGGACACTATTTCTTGTGGAGGTGGACCCTTACCCTTACCAACACTGCATAAAAACAGCTCCTAGCGCGATAGCATGGCGCGAGGTGTGGCAGTAAGTGTGGTTTGCCGTGGTCACCAGGAGTAGCAGGGCCAAGGAGCTAAGGTGATGGTTCTTGTTCCTCTGTTTTTCATCTTGTACTTTACCCTTTCCCTTAGACATACGATCTCCTCCACACTTGTCACCTTGAAATTCTACAAAAGAACTAGCACGGAAGCCTGGTTTCTTGGGAAGGCGCTAGGTAAAGACTCACAACCCTAATTTCATTTGGTATATGAAAGACACTCATTTGCTTTTTCTGATAACCTCTCCAGCGAAGTTACCTGGAGCAAGTGACTAGCTGGCACAATCAATTTCTACAGAGATTGTGTTTTTTGACAAAGTCATTGGCATACACTGAGCAGCGACTGCAGCCGATACTGGCCTTTGAGCTTCTAAATAAATCTCTGGAAACCATTTGTAGCGCGTCTCTCCCACATTATGATGCACATCTACAATTGGAGAGGTGGGGCAATGGTGGACGATTTGAGAGCCCCACAAGTGGAAGAGATCATGTGGTCTGGCAATAGACCTGATAATCACCCAAAATCCATTTTTAAGCCAATGCTTACTGGGCAGTCCAAAGTGCTAATCTCTGAGGGAAACTTCATCAGAGACAATCAAGTTCCCTCGTTCTCAGGGTTAAATGGCAGGGTGGAAAGTGAAAGATGTGTAATGACTGTTTCCACTCCAAAACATTTAGCTATGGCAGATGTTTTAGCCACAAACATTGAATACTCTCTCACAGCCACTACCTTGAAAAAGACCATGGGCCTCATTACGAGTATGGAGGCAGCCATGCCCTTAAAAAGGGCATGGCTGCCTCCATACCAGGCTCCATTACCGGGTTCCTGCAATGAGGACTTACTGGGTCACTCCAACATAGAAGGACCCGGTAATACCTCCTTGCAGGAACCATTCCCCATTCCCATTTGAGCCCCCACAGGGCTCGATGGGAATGGGGAGGGAGGTAATGACGGGCACATTATGAGAGGCCCGTTATTACCTCCCTCTTCCCCTCGCGGGACCCAGAAAAAACGTCTGATCCAGGTCCCGCGAAGGGAACCTCATAATCGGCGATCCCGTAATAAAGGGAGCCGGTCTCGTACCGGCCCCCTTCATTACGGGAGCGCCACCCTTATAATGAGGCCCAATATCTGATTTCTTCCTAGTTAGGAAGAGTTGTTGCCTAAATAATGCTGCTCAGATTGAAATTAGTGAGTTTCCTAATCCAGGCAACGTGACAGAGTCAATAAAGCTCATCTATCTATCCCTAAAGTGTTGGATGGGGTGGTGGAAGGCCAAGTTGATGTACCAATCTATCCTGACACGTCTTTTGAGCATTCCACTTTCTAGGACTGAATCGGTAGAGATGATCCAAAATGCAATAAAACCTCAGCAAAGGGAGAGAAAATTGACTAATGAGTCAAATGACTCCCGGAAGATTCATTTGAATGTTGTCACCACCCCCACGCTGTCTACTTTGAATTTCGTATTAATCTCTCTGGTGAAGGTTTCTGAATCACTGAGGGGTGAAGTACAGCAGCATACAGGAATTCTCATGGAGCTGACAAAAGACATGAAGGAAAGCGAAAGTACCTTAGTGGGCTTACAAACCGCAATAAATTCGACCATTGAAGATGCCCTGATTTAGATAAAATCAGACATAAAACAACAATTTAAAATATTGACGACTCTGTAGGGCAATTGGGAGAGGCGAATGGTGAATTAAGATCTCTGAATGAGATGATGAAAGATATAAAACTGGAATCTCTTTGCCAATGACAAAACCAGTGTAGACATGGAATGGACAAAGTAACGCAGGAGCAAATGTATCATCTTTTGGACGACACGGCCTTCTCTGTGTCAACAATGGAGCAATTTGTGTGATTGGTGCAGATATTGGAGGAGGATTACCAAAAGAATTTTAAAACTGGATCACAGTCACAGGGGAAAATAATCCAGGGAAGAAATCAGCAGAGTCAAGTTCCAAGCCAAATGGGAAAACTAGGAAGAGCCAATTGCTGGTGGAACAGGCTGGAACACAGTCACAGGAAAAAAAAAAACATCAAAGAAGTAAAAAGTTGAAGAAGTCAGAAACAACACAATCTGTCCCTAAAATAAAGTTAACATAATTGTGTCAGAAAGACTGATCAACAAAGAGTAAAGGAGCTGAAGTGTAAACAAATCGCAGAAAAATCCAATAAGTGTATCAGACAGCTAAAAAAGAAAAGCAGAGACGCTGAATGATGCCACAAATATGGAGGATGATCCGGAGTCAAGGGCAAACACTCTGGGTGTCCAAACAAAAGCACAAGTGGACCCAAGAAAGTTAGCATCGATCTTCTCGAGAGGAAAAATCATCACAGGGCTTCCAAGGAAGATAACTTGGTATCTGGAAATCAAGGTGAAAGTAGAGTGAGGCCAGCTGTAAACACAGTAGTTGGCAACAATCCCAAGATGGGAAATGAGAAGGAAAAATCCAGCACAATGATTGCACAATTGTCCACATTCAAATAGAGCAAAGAAAGAGTAAGGATACACACATCGATTCAAGCTCAGAAACACTGTTGAAACAAGGACCTGTGTGCTGTAAATGTTTAGCTCATCTGAAAGGTCAACAATCTATGTACCAAGAAAGGAGACAGCAGGGTATACAGTCAAGAACGGTCCCTAAATTGTGGAAGAAATGGGTAGTTGAGACAAGACTGAGGTCAAGGCCCCTGAACCAACGCATGATCTTATCTATATTTGAAGGAGTTTCAGACCAGTTCCATCTGTCTACGATTGAGATTGAGTACATTCGATTTCCACATGCCAAAAGTACAGACATTGTGGGAATCTGCATAAGATCAAGGTTAGGTGTAAGTGCTATTTTAGAGGCAAGTGATGAGTTGGTGGAACTAGGTTATGAGGTTTCCCCTAATATGTTGTATATAAGTAGTAACAAGGCAACAAGTAAGAACAACATGCTAACAGAAGGCAAAAGGGGAATGTAAGTAAAAATGGTGTCATCAAAGGTAGACAAACAAATGGGAAAGAGTTCCTAGCATCTGACGCTAAAGCTACTCTATGGTCCTTAATGCCCAACATCTTGTCACAAATCTTTCAAAGACTGGGGTTGCCTGAGAAGTCTCTCTACCCAAACAAGAACTGAAATTGCTGGGTTGGGTTGGAATACGAGGGCCCCAGTACCTTTAAAAAGATAGCAAAGAGTGATTATGTTTTTAATCATTTTGATATAATTGCTCTTTGAGAGACATGGTTAAACTCGTGCTTTAAAGTGGGCGTGTTCTCAGTTTTCCAACAGCTGGCCACAGGGGAGAGGGCGAGGAGACCTACTTGAGGGCTGGCGATAGCAAGCAGAAATTCAGTCTGTCGTTTCTCTGAGCTTTTATGCAATACAACACTGGGAATTCTAGCAGTGAAAGCAGAGATTATGGTTGGTACACTTTGAAAAGTGTGTATAGTGATCAATCTGTACTGGAACACCATGCATTCTTCAATGTATGATTTTTAACAGTCACTCTCAAATCTGCTTTTGAGGATTTATGTTCAGTTTCCATCTTCCAGTATAATTGTACTGTGGGATTTAAAATCTCAATGTATCCGTACTGCTGGTCTGGGATGGGGGGTCATCAAATCAAGGAACCACCACAAAATGGGAAGACTTGGTATCACTCTTTGACTGGATAGGACCTATTAATGGCCAATGGGAACATTGAGGGGGATGTCCCACCAGCAGCTACCTGGAAGAGAGGTGTGCGGCATTCAACCATAGATTATCTCTTTCTTTCAAAGGACTTGTTTGTGCAATGTAGCCATTTTTGTGTGAAAAAAGGGGACACAAGTGATCCTGAAATGCTTGTACTCTGTCAGACAAATGAATGTTGGGAGGAATTCTATGTTGAGGAATTATGTGTAAATAATGGGAAAAACAGAGTTGTGAAATTCAATAGAGGGGGAATCAATGTAATTAACAGACTGAATAACATCACAAGGGCCATGGGTATTAATGATCTGGAAACAATTTGTAAACCCAAAAGCTTTGTAAATTTCCTATGGGATCTAAATTTTCTTAATAGTGCGGGCAAACAAATCACATCTAGGCATAGCCCTCGCTTTGATAATGGACTTGGGAAAAGAAGAGGCAATTGAGGAAAGCACTCGGGGGAACTAAAATCAAAAAAAGATGGGGATATGTATCTGAGGGAAGTAAAATCACTGAGAAACAGCTATAGAAATTGGTCAAGATCAAAAAAATATCTATGCATGCAGCAGGATAGCGAACTGATGCTAAGGGCCGTGGGTCAGGCCAACTCTAGAAATGTTTGGTCCTTGATTAATTCATCAGCGCTAGAGCAGAGTAAGGGAGCATTTCTTAAAACTCTATGGGGCTGTTTTGAGTCCTACGATTATCGACTCAGATTATGTGACTTGGGAACTAAGCATTGCAGAAGAAGGGATAGAAGAACTGATAAAAACAATCCTCAGCCTCTCATGCAGTGGGCCCAAATTTCCTGAGCAACCACATTTTGAAAGCTGATGTTGGTCTTTGGTCCCGTCTACTGGCAATGCTATTCAAGGAAATAGTGAGCAGTAAACAACTCCCTGATTCCTGGAGGAGAGCCATTATCATCCCAATCTACAAGAAGGGGGGTCGGGCAGATCCCACAAATTACAAACTGATCTTACTGTTAGATGCAGATGAGGAGATTGTTGTAAGTTTGGTTCTCAAAGAGTTGGAAAAGTGGGCAGAACAGAAAGGAATTCTATCGAAGCATCAGGTTGGCCTTAGAAGGGGTCTTTGTACCTCATTAAATGGCCTGGTAATGAGCACAGTGTGTAGCGGGTCCTAAAGTGTGGCCGGACACTTTATGATGCTTGGATTGATTTATCGCAAGCATTCGACACTGTTAACAGAGAACATCTGTGGGTAAATTGAGGAGTTGGGGTTTACCTGAAACCCTGCCAGCTATAATAGTTGTTACATAGGGATCCCCAACTCCATGTAAGACTTGACAAAAAAGGGAGACTGTCTAGTGCTATCAAGACAGAGAGGGGGGTTATACAGGGTTGTATTGTGTCTCCTTTTCTTTTTAACCTCAACCTATCTGACCTGAACCAAAGAAAAGTGACCAAGGAGGGAAGTATTTTCAATACAGAACTCCAGCCTGACCTAACTTCCAGACCGAACAAGCCAGATTGATAGTGGGATACGTGGTTGTTCCTGCTCTGAGCAACTGACAAAGGCCATTTGTTTTTAATTTGGTCTCCATCTACTGATCGTCACCACCACTGTTGCAATTTGTGAAAATCTTGCGATCAAGTACAATGAGTTCATTAGATGGTAATAAACAAATTCCTTGAACTCAACAGATTAGAGGACAATGATCCTCAAGATTTCGAATGTGATGTACTGAACTGTGCCCATTGGATAGGAGGTGAGTCAGATGGTGCTCAAACTGTGGCGCATACCATTTATCATATTAATATGCTACTGAATAACTCTAATGGGGGTGACGGGAACACAAAATATTGACTTTGTTTTTTATGTATTTTATTGTCTATAGCTGGTGCGGCTGAAGCTAATATATGTGCCAGAAAATTGGTTGTTTGATGATGCTTGTTGAGAGCAACTGAAACAGGTGTCGACGCGAGAATCTGTGGGAACAATACAACACAGACTTTTTTGGTACCACAAAGTGATGGGGATTTCTCTTTACGAATTGTGAATGTACAAAGACGCAACAGATACATGACTGTTCCTTTATGTATAGACCAGTTTTCAAAGAAATAAATGTTTGTGAGAGGTTGATGATGACAGTATGAATGTGAACGAGTGAAAACGAATGAGCCACAATGTTTTATTGAATGTTTAATAATTGTTTTAGACTTATGTTTTTTGAATAAAATAAAAGTCTTGGGAATATAAACCAAGCTTAAAAAACTGTTCGTGTATCCCGCCATCCTTGCTTTGTCTACTAGTCCACCCCCTTTGTTGTTTCTGATTCAATGACCTGTAGGACTAGGGACGTTAATACAGGTACCCCTCTTTTTTGCATTGTAAGTGCAGCCCGTGGCTGTAGGGGCAATTGTTACTCGGTGGGTGACTATATAGCCCCAGAAAAATGGAAAACGTAAATATTTTCTCGTTTACGGACAAGCATTACCGGAAGCTCTTAGGAGCACCAGCGTTACTGGCTGATGCAATTGCGTCAGTGCCAGCAGTTGGAGGAACAGACGACATTGAAAAAATCACACAAAAAATGAAAAAGTTAACAAGAACTGATCTCCATGGCAAATTTATGCTGGAGTACCTTAAAGCAGGGATTATCCCTGAGGGACTCCAGGTAAAGAACATCCCAAGAATATTTGCTGACAACCCCAGGTTCCGAAAGAACTTCAGTGGGGGTTGGCAACAAATGTTCTCGGGATTGGATCATCCTCATAATAGAAACAGCGGAAGAGGAAACTAAGAAACAAGGAGACGAATTGGCTATTTTGGAAAAAGCTTTCTTGGAAAGCCAAACCATCCAAGACGCAAAAATACAACTAGAAGACTTAGAACAAGAAATCCTAAAATTCAAGAAAATTAATCTTGATCGCAAAATCTTTAAGCTTCAGAAGGATGTGGCAAACTATTTGGAAGAGAGAACTTATCCATACCTTAAAGAAGGTTTTTTCACTACTCAGGTAGGAACAACCAACTATCGGAGAAACAACAGGTTTGTCTCATTCTCTAATACCTCTGGCTCATCGAGCGGCTCAGATCCGTCGGTGAACAATCTGGGAACAACAGGCACGGGGGGAAGTGGGCAACAGCAGAGGGGTTTTTACGGAGGCAACCAGAGAGGCTGGCCAAGACAAAATCAGGGACAGTACAACCAGGGACCCGGGATGAGAACACGACAGTGGTATCAGAACCAGTAGGTAACCAAGACAAAATACCATCATCAATTTGTCCAGTATGATTCTTAATCCCACTGAACTACAAATCCTGTGAAAAGGTCTATCTTTTGTTCCCACTACAAAAGCAGATCCCTTCACCATCGAACTGGAGCTCCACCGCTTCTTTCGAAATATATGATTAAAACACTATTTCGAGATTTTCTTGCCAAACCAAGACAGGACTGAACGAGGAACAGTGAGCACTAATAATGATATACCTAACAGGACGGTTCTCAAGAATAAATCCACATTCAATCCTCCCCCATATGCCTGCCCTCCCGAGATCTTGGCTTTCGAAAACAAAGTTACCAAAGAAGTCAAAGCAGCCATAAAAAAGAAATTGTAAATCAGACAATTTGACCAGAGCAGAAAGAAACAGCCTAAAGAAATTGTGTGAGACAGACGTTATCATCATTAGGCCTGCAGACAAGGGGGTGGGATAGTGATCATGCAAACCACCAACTACGACAAAGAATGTCACAGACTCTTGGGTGACACAAATTCCTACAAAATCTTAAGCCAAGATCCTACTATAAGATTAAAAGAAGAAATAAAAAGCCTAACTGACCACGCTATTATTGAAGAATGGATCAGCGAAGGAGAGGGACGCTTCTTGAATAAAATTCATCCTAGAACGGCAGCATTTTACATCTTGCCCAAAATTCATAAAGATAAAACTAACCCACCCGGACGACCAATTGTCTCCGCAACAAATTCCCGACTCGAGCCATTATCGGTGTATGTGGAATTTTTTCTCAAACCTTTTGTTGAACAGATGTCAAGCTACGTCAAGGATTCGATAGAAATGATAAAAATTACACAAGAAATGAACTGCCCCCCGGAATGATTCTTGCAACAATGGACGTACAATCACTGTATACAGCGATACGCCAGCTTGAATGCTTGGGGGTATTGGGTAAATACCTGAACACTCGGGCCATACCGCACCAACCACCAACAGCCTTCATATTAGAATGCGCCAGGTTGGCGATGACTGAACATTTTTTCTTATATGAACAACAGCTATACAAGCAATGTAGAGGCGTGAGCATGGGGGCCACTTTTGCCCCGGATGTGGCCAGCTTGTATATGGCAGATTACAAAGAAAAATGTATATCAGGACATCAAAGTGCACTACAAGCCATTCCAGAACTATGTCAACACTTGACAGGTTGGCATGGGTATATCGAGGACATTTTTATCACATGGCCAGGCACTGCCAAATCGTTGGAAATGTTACATCAGTGGCTAAATAAACAAGATGTCCACATCAAGGTCACTATGGAATCAAGGTTGGTAGAGGTGAGTTTTCTAGACCTGATAATCAAAAAGCTGGCACCAAGCTAGATACAACATTATACAGAAAGCCAACTGATCGCAACACTTTGTTGCACTATTCTAGTTTCCATCCTGAAGGCCTACAGTATAATTTGCCCTATGGACAATTATTATGGATACGCCGTAACTGCAGCACCAACCAAGAATTCATGAAACACTCCAAACAGTTGCAAGAAAGACTGCTGGATAGAGGCTATCCAACACGATTGGTAAAGAATAACCTTAAAAGGGCAAAAAACACCAGCCGAAACGTGTGTCTCACCCATCAGCCTAAAGAAAAAGAAGATCGATTGGTCTGCATTACGACTTACAACCCCGTAAGCAACGAGATCAAAAAAATAGTGAATCGCAATTGGGACTTAGTAAAACAAAATGGGACCCTATATAAGAGACCCATGTTTGCTTTTAAAAGAAACCAAAACCTCGGACAAAGGCTAGTTCACACATATGTGGAGACATAAAACACCCAGACAATACTAAATTATCGGCCATCAAAAATGTGGGGGGGGGGGCCCTTTGGAAGAAATCAGAACTGAGTTTGAATACAGACAAGTGAAATGGCAACTCAGAACACATACTAATTGCAAAACCAGGAATGTCATCTATATAATCAGATGTCCGTGTGACCTACTATATGTAGGGAAAACGACCAGGGAAGCAAGACAGCGGATTTCGGAACACAGGTCGTGTATACGGAATAGGGTGGCTGACAAGCCTCTTGTAGAACATTTTAGCAAATATGGGCATAAAGACACAGACCTGACGTGGTTTGTACTGCAGGCCCAAAAACACTCTAAGAGAGGTGGAGACATGGCCACCCTTCTACATCAAAAAGAACAACGCTGGATACATACTCTTGACACAGTCAAACGAGGGCTTAACCTGTCTGTCGAGTGGAATCATTTGGTTGCCAAAATGTGAAACACCTAAAGACTCCAGCTAGATGTGAGACAAGCACAGAGTCGGTCTATTAAATATACCCTACAAACCACAGATCAATTAGCTAATATGATAATTGGAATGCAAGGATTACGCGCCATTTCCAGTTACAAGTCTGCCAAAAATCATGAAGATCACAAGTAAGTAGCAAACATATGGAAGGGTCTCTATCTTGCATGCCAAAAAGACCAACTCACTCCACCCTGAATATAAAGAACAGGTCTTTTTCTCAAAAAAACATGTGTCCATCGAGATGCATTTTCGAGACAAGTGATGACACAATTCTTCCATCTGTGCACGTGTCACTGTATGTCACAACCTAGAGCAGAGTAATACTGTAATAGGGAACGTTGCCAGGAGCGCACTGACAGGGGAGGCACTCCGGTTACTTGTAAATGGGTTTTGCATGTGCACTATGGGCTGCTCATTTAAAGCATTTGGTCCATTCATTTTGTTTGGACATGGTTGTAATTCATCACGTCGCCATGCCTTGTGAAATAGTCCTCTTTCTTTATCTATGTCAGACAGCGGATTCTGATACAATTCAACCCCTGACACCGAGTTACATTTAAAAATCATCTAAAAATCGGCCTTTGGCGCATACTGGGCAGGAGGCATTGAATATAAACAAGGGTGAGCGTATTTAGAACCCTGTTTAATTTAGGTAGTCCCATTATTACAAGAACGGCCGCATGAGTGTACTCCACAGTCCTCTTTTTATCATCATGAACGTGAGGAGTCGCATACTTGATACAAAGTTACCGCGGCACTGCTGTATTGTATATTGCAGATGCCGCAGTTTACACAGAGAGGGAGACCACAGATGAAAGGCGGGAGGTGAGTGCCTTCGAATGCAGTTCTATGAAAATCTGCTACAGAGGGAAATAGGACAGTGCCACAGATAATCAGAGGGAGTAATAGCGAGTGAGGAAATAGGAACCATTCCTTTTTCGTGATGCAGGATGGTGAAATCCAAGCACAACAACATATTACCCTGAGCAATACACGTTGGGGAACCTAAAGTAAAACAATGGGGAGAATATCCCATATGGAAAGAACATTAAGTGGGAGAAGAAACATTCATTGCATTTGGATACACCGAGTGCATATAAATAAACAAACCATTTATCTGTAGACTCTTGCAGATCTATGTGAAAGTGAGATTTTATCACAGCCTGAACCAAAGAAAAGTGACCAAGGTGGGGAGTATTTTCAATACAGAACTCCAGCCTGACCTAACTTCCAGAATGAAGGCAAAAAGGGGTTAAATCCCATATTATTAGGCTCCTCACAATTGATATCTACAATTTGACTCACAGCAAACATTTGCTCTTTTTGATCAGCAGCAATCTATGAACATAATACAGGTAGAGCCAGATTGATAGTGGAATACGTGGTTGTTCCTGCTCTGAGTAAGTGACAAATGCCATTTGTTTTTAATTTGGTCTCCATCTACTGATGGTCACCACCACTGTTGCAATTTGTGAAAATCTTGCGATCAAGTACAATGAGTTCATTAGATGGTAATAAACAAATGCCTTGAACTCAACAGATTAGAGAACAATTATCCTCAAGATTTCGATTGAGATGTACTGAATTGGAAACACCTCATCTTTCACCTGCTGTGTCCATTGGATAGGAGGTGAGTCAGATGCTGCTCAAACTGTGGAGCATACCATTTATCATATTAATATGCTACTGAATAACTCTAATGGGGGTGACGGGAACACAAAATATTGACTTTGTTTTTTATGTATTTTATTGTCTGTAGATGGTGAGGCTCAAGCTAATATATGTGCCAGAAAATTGGTTATTTGTCCTGAAGAATGTTGCCATACAAAGAGAGCACTATTGACGATGCTCGTTGAGAGCAACTGAAACACGTGTCGACGTGAGAATCTGTGGGAACAATACAACACAGACTTTTTTGGTACCCCAAAGTGATGGGGATTTCTCTTTACGTTGTGAATGTACAAAGACGCAACAGATACATGACTGTTCCTTTATGTATAGACCAGTTTTCAAAGAAATAAATGTTTGTGAGAGGTTGATGATGACATTATGAATGTGAACGAGTAAAAACGAATGAGCCACAATGTTTTATTGAATGTTTAATAATTGTTTTAGACTTATGCTTTTTGAATAAAATAAAAGTGTTGGGAATATAAACCAAGCTTAAAAAACTGTTTGTGTACCCCACCATCCCTGCATTGTGTACTAGTCCACTTCCTTTGTTGTTTCTGACGTGTTTCGGCCCTACAAGGGTCTTTAACAAGGAAATGTATATGATCAAGTAGTCTTGGTAAGTACAGTCGGTGCCCTGTGTAGGGCTTCAGTTATATGTTCTGCTGGATAGCACGCTAGAAGGCCCATTGGCCTCTGCAGTCAGGTTGGGCGGATCACTGTGACCGCCTGACCTAAATGCAGAGGAGTGGATGATTTTTAGATTAAGCTAAATTCTTGATAATCGAAATTTGTGATAATGAAATTAACTAACAATGTATTTTTTCTCTTTTGTTTGAAACTATTTTGTTTTAAACTACCTCTTTTTGTGAAAAGTCTTAATGTTCAACTATAACACAATAAAAAGAAAAAAAAAGAAAATGTATAGTACCAGTTCTGATCACAATCTTCAGAGAAAGGTTAGTTAACCCATCAGTGGTACATGAAGAAAACACAGGAGCTCAAGGGGAGCCTTCCTGATAACACACAGGTTGTTAGGCCTACACAGAGGAGTTGAGGTCAACTTTCACTTGTAGATAAACAGCACTTCCCAAGACACGGAGCACCAGAAATGAAACAAGATAATTACAACCCGAGCCCCACAATACCTTGAATGTGAAGAAGAAATTGTAGCTGGCTTCCTCCTAGGTGCCACTTTGCATACCCCGATTCCTGCTCCTTGGTCGTGGTGACAAAAGAGGGGACCTTCAGCAGGCATCTGTGGCAGCAATCGGGAGAAGGGGTCGGCAGTAATGGATTCAGCTCACTTCAGCAGCTCTTTGTGGTTTTGGCACCTTTTTCTCAGTGCTAAGAACACATGAATATCGCTGGTTGAATTCTCTTCAATTGCTCGGTCCTAAACTTTGGTGAGGGGACTTTTGGAAAAGAATTCCTGCCTCTGGAGGTCCATACGGATGCCCGCAAAGTTTCATCTGGGTTCGATCTTTGCAAGATAATGCACTCGATAATGGTCCAGGTACCCCAGGCATTGGTGTTCTGCAGCCCAGGAAAGTCGCAGGACATCAGGGATGGCCCAAAATGAAGAAGTTCTTGAGGCTAGTTGGTCCCAATAGCCTAAAGGAGGTTGACATTCTCTGCAGATCTTTCACGCCAATTGTAAAATGGGGTGAACACAACTGCAGGGCTTCACCGGTGCTTCTGTGATCCTGGAAGATACTGGTGCTGTCTCTGCTCGTTTTCTGCTTATGATGCCTTGTTCCAAAGGTTGACTCTGCCTGCAGTCCAGAAATACTCACCTTCAATACTGGACCCATTCATTTACTCCCTGGCAATCAGCCCAGCCGCCCAGTTAGAACTGGTTTCAGCCATGAAATGGTTCAATCAAAGGACAGCGAAGTTTTGGGCTCCTCTCTCACTTCTTGCCTTCCCAGACACACTGGAACCTGGGCAGGCTTCAGGGCTGAAGCCTGCCAAAGGCAAAATTCACAAAGGACTCAAATCTACTATAAATAATGAAAGAAAATCCCAGAAGGAACTGACAAATGAAAATGGTGAAAAAAGAAGACAGGGGCCGTTTTGAGAAAATGGTCACCCATGGTTGCTGTACTGCAGCGGAGAAAGCAGCCTGCAAGTAACCTTCACAGAAGGTAGTAAGAATTAATCACTGCCACCACCCATTTAAGTTAGTAAGCGTAACAAAAGGGTACATGAGGAGTGGGAGAAGGAGTTTCAATGTAACCCTCCAGCTCTCCACATAAGGTGGCATTTGTTGGACCCACAAAAGAAAAGGTAAGTAAGATAAAAGTTATCTTACTATTCTTTGGAACAGTAGTTCTGACAAGAACATGTATTTAAACATTACCAGAAGTCCAAGGGATTCCTCAGTGATACTGCACAGAGGGTGCTGGGTGTCACTAAGCAAAAAGCAGATGCCTGTATTAAACATATGGAGGTTACCAGACTCCATAAAACAGTAGAAATAAAAATCCCAGTCAGACAAAAAGAATGAGTGAGTGGTAAAAAGTTCCACTCATTCAGGAGATTAAAATCCAAAAAAAAGTCCAGAGTCTGGCCAAAGTGCTGTGGGCCTCTCAGGATAAAGGGAATTAGCACAGAAACTGAAAATTCTCCTTAGCAGGCATCAACCATAAATAACCTGCTAAACACTATCCAACGGCTTAATCTAGTGGTAATATATCTGTAGTTTCTCCCTCCTGTGAGCTGATTAATCACCTGAGCTCTAACCAGGAAGGAACTACGGATCACTTGCGTCATGCTGGAAAAATAACTGCTTTCTTCCCAATTCTGGAAGTGACACCTGCAAGTGGTATGTTATCAAAAAAGATAGTTACGTCGTCACCCAATGTTTGTGGTTAGAAAGGGTCAAAATTGTTGCCTTCAATTGATAACAATTATTCTCTCTTAAATTAATGTTACTCGCTGCAGCCGCAATCTCTGGCTGGCCGTGGCTCTATTGCTCTGTCTGATATTATGCCTGTTTCAAATTAAGAAGTGATTTTGCCATCTGATGCACATAGACTACCCAAATCCCCTGATTCATATATACATTCTCAGGATGAGATAAATGGTACAGAGACTGGGAATATTTATGTTACCAATGTCTTATTCTCAGAATTTACGGATTTAGCTGCCACCCTGAAAGCTCTACCTGTATTATGTTCATAGATTGCTGCTGATCAAAAAGAGCACATGTTTGCTGTGAGTCAAATTGTAGATATCAATTTTGAGGAGCCTAATAATATGGGATTTAACCCCTTTTTGCCTTCTGCCAGCCCTAAAACTTCAGTAGCATCTTTAGCGCAGATACGTAGACGCAATTAAAAGTAGCTACAGAGCAAAGAAATGGACAGCGGTGTAGAGTACTAAAAAACTGCAATACAGATCAAGAAGCCCTGCATATCGGTATTCAAGTCATACGCTTAGCGACTAAGAGCTTCTAAAAAATAATCAAATCTAATACAAAGGATAAGGTATTAAATACCAAAAAACATAAACCATAAACATGGTCCTACGGACCAGTGGCTGGTCTCAACAGGAAATAGATCGAGAGCTCCCCCTGTTATCAGTGTTGGGACTGCTGAAGCTACGTATTCATCAGACCTCTCTTCTCAGTTTTCTAATACTATTAGAGAGGAGGTGGAAATGATGGAATAGTTGCTCCTATTATTAAATTGCCACAACCTGATGCAGAGAAAAAGCCCATGGTTATCACCAAAGCTGAATAAGCTTAATGTAACAACAATTACAATTTTGGAACCTTTGGCTACGGTGGCTAGCAGATATATAAATAGAAATAGGGTGATTGAGATTATGCACAATATACCACCATTATCAGTAATTCCATCTAACAATATCTCTTTTATTGAACTTCCCAATTCAGACAATCAACCCAATTGGATAAAAGTACATTTTACTTCTCTTAGTTGTGGACTATATGTTACTATATGCGGAAGAGTTTATTAGAATGGGCTTTGAAGTCACTCCTCTTCAGACAATTGAGGCTGACCTTGACGTTGATTCCTCCTGGAATCTAAAAAACCTGAACAATTTGAAGATACTAAAGTCTGATCTTGGCTGTGAAATTGGTCAATTGGACTCAAAATTGGATGCCTTTAAAGTAACCTTAAATCAGGACAATTGGAATGCATTCAGGAAAGGGGCGGCCCAAAGTAATTGAATTGAGAGTTGTCATCAGGTGGCCTGCTCACCTAATCGTGTTTGTCTTGTAACCTGGAATTCCTGTGGTTTTCCCTCATTTTTTTTTATAATCAAGAGGGTTGCGACACGATGACTGGCTCTGACATATTTCATCTACAAGAGACCTGGTGGTTATACACTTATACAGAGAATGGCTACTAAAGGTTGCAAAGGGAGACTTTCGGGTGTTCTGATAATGGGTGCTAGGACTAACCTCCAAGTCAAAGAATATTTACCTCAATGGCAAGATAATAATGCCATTGCAGTGATCATTTCCAGGCTTGGCAAGAGACAGCAATTCAAAATACTATGGATTAATCTGTATAGCCCTCCTGGTAGTATTAGAACCAAGGTTTTGCAAAAGTATTTAGACCTTGTCCTAAATTCTTGAATTATTAAAGAGAGAGAATTGTTCTATAGGATTACCAGTGACTTTTACGATATTTGCTATGAGATTGATGGAAATTATTCTGATTCATCCACTCGTGGATTTGTTGATCAGGATAATTGGTCAACCTTCCTCAACTCCTGGGGTAAGAAATGTTTGAAACCTAGAGCAGTTTTAAGGGAAGATAGTACTTTTACTTGGAGTAGGAACAAACAAAAACCATGGATTGACAATATTTTTGTTTCTTATTCCTTAAAAAAAATGTTTGAAAGATTATACTCCTTTATATTCTAGCCTTAGTGATCATATTATGCTAATAGGTTTTTTAAATTTCACTCATACCACTAGAGAGAATCTTACGATGGGAATTGTTGATTGTAAAATGTAAATAAATCGATTAATATGGTCCGGTAGAAATGTGGAGCTATTTAATGGCCTACTGTCTCAATATTGCACTGGGAACTTACAATATTTTGAAGATTGGACTAATCAGGGTTTGTGCATGGAGAGTGCCATCATGCAGGGTATTAATGAATTGAAGGCTATCCTATGCTCTAGGAGTATGAGATTTGTTACCCAATGAGAAAGGATCTGCAAAGTATATGATGATCTTGTTAAGAAAGAAAATGCCATTGTGTGGTAATGCAGAAAATTAAGAAAGATCCTGCATATGATGATTTCGCTAGAAGGCATGCTATTAATAACTTTAAAACTATGCATGAAAAGTGGACAAGAGTCCACAAACAATCCCAATAATGTTCACTGGTCAATTATGTATGATGCCTTAACCCTCAAAGATGATAGAACAAGTTGGTATTACATTATAGTTACAAGAGCAGAAATGAGGGATTCAATGTTTCAAGACTCTCCAGGTCTTTACCTTCATCCTGAAAGGTAAAAGACGCTGGTAGAACTTCGAACAAATAAACTGCTTGGCAGGATTTTCTTAACTCTGAGATAACAAGGCCAACCTGTTAATCAAAGTGAACATTCACTGCATAGCACCTGAGTTCTTGCAATCTCAAACTGCCGCTTAAGCATTCAGGGTGTAATTCTGTCAATCTGTGTGATGGCGGGATCAGATATTAGATAGTAGAACATTCTCTTGCTTCATCCACCAATGAATGTGAAGAAGATGCCATGAGGTCTGAGGAGTTTGAGTTAAGCCAAATCCTAATACTGTCAGCTTCTTAAGCGCTGGCCTCTTCCTTTTGATGGGCCGCAATGTATAAGGTGATGCATAACAGCATTTAGCGCAACCATTATGCACATGTTTGCACCATGTGCACACAGATGCCTTGTTCTGTATTACAAACAGAAGCATGCATTTGGCTATGCAGGTGAAAACTCTCGAAGTATTCAGCCCGCCACAGCGAATGCAGTGTACCCTTATGAAACAAAGTTCACCTAGTGCTCCAGAAATGGGTGTTTCCAACCACACTAACATTTGAGGGAGGCCTTAAGACCCCCAGAGGCTTTGGTGCATCCCCACATGGACCCCCCATGCTCTTGGTGTCCTTCAGCCACCACATCATTGTGTGGAGTGCAGCCATGCTCATTTCATCCTCATGGCCCAGATAGTACTGCCTATTCAGTGGCTTGAATATATATGGAAGGCAGCCTTGCACCCTTTCCATTGGGTACGAAGGTCATGGCTGAACCCATCATCATTTCGTCAGTATGGGGAATCAGCTATTCCAAGCAACCATCTACGTACCCCCCCCCCCAAAGTGTTCTATGGCAGAGCTATAAATCAGCCAGCCTATAGTTGTCGATCCTTTAGAACCTATTTCATGAGCTCACTTGCCACTGTGCATGCTTCCTTAATGACAGCATGCATAAGTGGAAGAGGGATTTCCCAGCTTGCAAAGTGAACAACTATGTCTAATCATTAGAATATATCCACTTGCTAATGTTCAAGTAACTACTTTGCAATTGTCTAAAGTCTGCACCTTTCCAGGCTGTTTCCTTTGGTAAGCCCCACTAATCTAACTCACCCCCATCCATTTCACATTCGACAGAACACCTGTAAACCATGCACATGGCAGCAGAGCACGGCATGTACCTCAGTAATATAGGATACATATCTACTTTAAGACTATACAATTTAAGGTAATTTTAGGACACCACTGTCATGGCAGGCACGACTGTAATTTTAGAGGGGGACAAGGGTGTTTGTCCCCCCAACTTCCATGGCACACCATTTTGTCCCCATTCATTTGGCTGGGGCACTTTTTCTTCAGTTGTCATATCCCCCCCAACATTTTCAGCAAAATTACTCCACTGATGGCAGGCCAGCATTGTGGAAATCTATCTTTTCTTCCACACCACCAGGCCTCAGTGCTTTTGGCAAAGCTCTCGCAGGGATGTTGCTTTTATGAATGTGATCACAAAATGCGTTTAGGACTCCTAAGCACATAGGAGGGTAAGGTAGACACAGGGGTACAATGGCTAATCCTGCTGGGATGAGAGATTAGGGTTTTCTCAGTGGCTGGCTGCATGAGCTGATGTGCACATTACTCACTATGTTGGACTTCTGTGTACAAGCAATGCAACATAGTCAAGCCCTGAACTCTTCCTTTGGCTCTGTGATTGCGACATATTGGCAAAGCCAGCAGCTTTTAGGTGTATGAGGTTTGACTGAGAGTATAAGTGAAATAAAACAAGAGCCAGGTCTCTGTGGGAGGCCCCCACTGAATCATAATGAAGGTCATAAATACTAACTATGATGTGGAGAAGGATGTCAATCTAGGAGCTCACGCCAAGTGTTGAAGGGACACAAGTCATACCACCAGTAGGACGGTGTGCACACGATCCCAGGCCCCTTGGAATCCTGAAAGAGTGGCTCCAACCTTTCTGCAGTTGTACTCTAAGGTGTTAATCAGCAGTCAGGGTGAGGGCGCTATGCACATTTGCGACTTCCTTGTTCAGTAAAGCATTGGCAGCGGTGGGCATGGAGAATAATGTGGGCATGGACGTTGTAGTACCACTAAGTTTACATTTGTACAGAGCATCCTCAGCAGCACTTGTGGATATTAAGATGAGTCTGGGGGAGAGACCGTCATTGGGCATGACCACTAAGTTGAGTAGTGACAGCGCTCTTGTTCTGGTGTCTAATTCAGTCGGCCCGAGTAGATTCTCCATGGGCTGTTTAATTTGTTTATTTATTACATATTTTTATAACATGCATACGAGAGATAAATGCATCTGAGCGCTGTGCATTACTACATTACTACATATACAAGAAAATCAAAACACCAATAAAAAACATGAGCCTAGAAAAACAGAATGTAAAAGTAGCTCAAAAAGACTTAAAAAGACTGAATTCCAGAACTATGCTTTTCTAAACTTCAGGTAATCTTGAATGGTGCATATTTCATTAGGGAGCGTTCCTTTTGGGCAGATCCACCCCTGTACCCGAGGCCCTGGATCAGTGACATGCTGGCTTAAACTCAAGAATTAGGACCTCATTACACGGATGGCGGTAAGGGTTTACCGGTACCGGTATTTTACCGGTAACGGTAAATCCTTACCGCCTTACTACGAGGTCCCCTTTGCGGGTTGGGGAATTTAACGCCTGCTTTTTGCAGGCGTTAAAAACCAACCCGCAAAGGGACCCACGGAGCTAATTACGGTACCGCAATTTGCGGTACCGTAATTAGCGCCTTCCCCATTCCCATTATGCCCTATGGGGCAAAAACGGGAATGGGGAAGGGCAATGGTTGAAGGGGGAATTACCGCCCCGCCAACATTGGAATGGGGCAGTAACTCCCCTTTCCGCCAAGGCGGTGCAGGTATTTTACCGGCATGAACCATGGCGCTAATAGCGCCATGGTTCCCTGCCATCCGTGTAATGAGGCCCTTGAACTCAAGACCTACCCTAACCGCCATGGACCTCTCAAGGGGCTGCTGGCGGGCGAGCAGACCAATCTGAGCACCAATCTAATATTCTTTTATCCAGCACCTGGGGCTCCTCATGTCTAAGTTCATGCCCATCTGGATGAAGAGTGCCACCAACTGTGCCGGAACCGTTCAACCTCCTGTAGACAAACAATGTTTTCAGCCCAGATTGTCCCGCCTTGAACACGTTCAAATTGTACTTGAGCAAATCCAAACCACAGGACTTACTTTGAAGACAAAAATTCGTTTTTTTGTTCCTTGGGTTCCTTAGCCGCATAGTAGGAAGAGCCCACCTGAACTCAGGACAAGCTAATACCACTTTGGCATAGCTGATGTTGGTCACAAGGAAATAATGTAAGACCTTGTGGGCTTCATGATGTAATGCCATGAATTCATGAGTTGAGTGACCGCTCCTGTGACATGATTGCTGCACGGGGAAGTGCAGCTTGCTATAAAGATTTCGATGCTCTGAAGTAGGCACTCTGCTTCACCCCTGTACTAGCCAGTCCTCATCTGGAAAAGCCCTTCATTGTCCAGGTGGGTGTGTCTGCTGTTGACATACCAGCAAGCTCAGCCAATAAGGTGACGGGATAAAATGTATCATGGTGCACCTGTAGCACGAACATCAGACTACAGAATAAAGGTGATCAGGTAGCATGACATTATACAGATGTTCCTGTACTCCCGATGCAATGCAACTGAAACACTCCTTTGGCAGCTAAGTGTGTCCGTTCACTGTAGAACCTTGAACTGACACCAAGACCTCAATCAGTAATGTTCTGCCCAGAATGTCCCTTTGAGAGGCTGGCTAAAGACTACATTCAACAGAGTCTTGACTTAACCGAATTATATAGTTTGTTGGGGTGTAGGAATGTATGTGTTGTGGGTGTTTTATGAAGCACAAACACTTACCCAGAGGTATTTTGGCACCATGCAGAAAATGCCTGAAAGGCAAATGAACCCCATAGAGCCGGAGAACAAGCCAGGAATAACCTGGATCTAGAGATTTCAAAACAGATATTAATAATTTCTGAAAGGAGAGCAGATTACTACAGCATCTAAAAGCTGAAGGTAGGTGGTTTCACAGTTAAGAGGCCCTACATCTAAAGATAATACTACCCACCTCAACTCTATGACATTTCGGAATAGTCAGTATGTACAGATGTTGTGATTTTAACAGCCTGCCAATCTGAAAGCTAGTCACTAAAGGCTTCTTACGGTAGCCATATACCATTTTGTTAACTAAGCACTTCCATTTAAACAATGTTCTCTGTTTTACCGCTAGCCAGTGCCGGGTACGCACACCAGGCAAGATGTGATTGAATTTCATTATATTTCCACGTGCTGCTATCTAGTAATATTTTTGAAAATAAGGCCAAGGTAGGCACTGTTAGTAATAATCAGTCTCAGTGAGACAAAAGCATGAACGATGGTAATTTGCTGGTTATGGGTAAAGATAGGTAGCACTCATCTTATGGCGTCTAAGATGAAAAATGTGGGATTTAGATACCAAAGAAACCTGCTGGTGTCATGGTAGGCCTGCCTAGGGGGATTCATGGCTTATGAGGATGAATGTCCATCTCTGTGCTTTCCCTTTCATGCCTTTTGGCCTCAGTAGGATAGCTCAAGGGCAACAGGCTCGCCTTGGAAGCAAGACACATGCAGCACCGCAGCTTCGATCCCCGGGTCCGCTCCTAGAAACCTCTGGGTATTAAGCGCGTTATAAATAACCTATCGTATCATATCATGCATTCTGGTTTAAGACATCTGCATGCCTGTACGGTCCTTGAGGATAGGGTAGGTCGGGCTCGCTGATGGGTCCTAGCAGCAGAACTCCCCCAGCTAGGCTGGTGAGCCTGGTGTAAATGGAGTATGCCGTTGCATGTAAAAAGTGCCAGCTGTGTTGGAGTTAATGCATATCAGCCGTAAAGGTTAAAAAAAGACCTTCCGAAAGCTCTGTTACTGTTTGAGATATACTGGTGAGTCCAGCATCTTTCCTGTCTTGGCGAGCGGCTCCTGACCTGTGAACCTCAGTCAATTTCCTTCCTTCTCATTCACATTGGATACCCACCTACAAGTTGAATTGTTTTAATGGATACTAGTCCAGTGTGGTTGCATCTGAAGTCTTCCAGCTCAGGCTCAGCATCATGTGTGGACCGTCTACCTTGAGGAACCACTTGATGATCGGTCTTGTCGAGGCAAGCCCAGCCAAGGCAATGAGGCTCTTTTATGTACCGACCTTTAGTTACCCCAATAATCACTAGTACACCTCGGCAAGGTGTGCTGGTCACTCACCTGGAAAAGGTGAGCTGAATACAGGGTACAACTCCAACTGCAGATAGGAAGGTCACACTTTCTACTGTTTGATTCCTTGGCGGGAAGCAGATGGCACCATTGCACTGTTCTTTTGGGCACCCCACCATAACACTATCGGGCCATTTTGAAGACTGCTATCGTGGTTGCTGTGTGGAGATATGCTATCCTGGCGGTGGGAGGCTTTTCTGAGTGTCTAATTTGTGGCTGTGCCCTTGTAAGCCTCATAAATCTATTGTGTATTTTATTCGCAAAACAGTACCAGAATTGTACAACAAGGTTATGGCTACAGCAGTGCGGGTACTACAGCAGTCCCTGGGACTGGGCAGAAGTCATATGGAAGCTGACAATTGGGAGAAGGTGGAGCCACTAATGCCTTTTAGTTTGCGGATGGCCTTTTATGCAGCAGAAAATTGATCCAATAACTCTGCAACCTTACAAATTAGCAAGACAATGCACATCTCCTACTTTGTGCGTGTCCTTCACCTCATGAAAACATGATTTATCAGCATATGTGAGCTTGTGAACAAATTGGTCACTGTAGCCCTGAAGGTCAGCTCTCATTTCAGCCAGGCTTGCCATGCCAAAAATGCCTTGTGCCAAATGCAAGTGTGCCACAAGTTACCACTGCACAACGTTAAAACCTCAGTGGCCACCCATTGGAACTCTGCATAGCGCATGTTGGACAGACTACATGAACAACAACCTTTCGAGGAGGCCACAAAGCAGGTTTGTCCTTACAGAGCATGACTGAATGAGGTTCTCCTTCTGGTATACCGGCTTTAGCTCAACCTGGGAAACATGGTGAGGGGCCAGCTGTTGAGAGACCTGCTTTCAACCATGAGTTGAAATCATTGCATGCCTGCTGTCATTGTAGATCCATGTTTCAAAGTAATAGTGTGTGCTCTGCATCCACATGTCCCAGGGGAGGACTGCAGCAAGCATAACAAGGAGGAGGGACTGTGCAAATGTGCAAGAATACTGTGCTGCAGAGCTTGGAATATTAAATGTGGAAAGAATGCACACAGCAGGAAGAACACTAACAAGCCCAAATTCTGATACTACACCAGGCATGTCCAGCTCAGATTTCTAGGCATCAACAGGCAGCACATCCGACACCCCTTCAAAGCTCTGCGAGCAGTGCGAGCTCACCCGAAGGGGAGGAGAATCCGTGGGACACCTTCCTCAGTGACTGAGGCATCTTGATTACAGACAGGACATCAACAGGAACAAAGAGCGGACCATCAGTCAAGACACAGACACCCACCGGCCATCCTCACTCATCCAGCTCAGGCCCCCAACTCACAATCCATGGAACACTCATGTATCACACTCACACAACATTCCCCTGAGCTGACATCATCCATACACCAGCCTTCTTTAGGCATACATGCATGGCCAGTGAGACAAACATGACTAGCTCACTACATAACATCTCCCTTTCATACAAACAGACATACCCACAACAAGCTTCTGTTGAAAACCATGTAAAAACAGTCAGAGTTTCAGAACTTCTCCAACCTTTTCCTGGAAGGCTGGGCCCGCGACATTCCATTGATGGAATTAACTGCCCAGTAATGGAATGCATCATCTTCAAGACTTGCCACCTGGTCCAAGGGTCTTCACATGAACCTACGTACATCACCAAAGTCTTCCATTGCTGCCATCAGAATATGTGACTATTGCTGACCTTCCAAAACGTGCTGGCCAGCGGACAATATATATATGGGAATGTTGGCGTTAAATCACTGCACATTCGAGGCTCCTCCCTTTTGAAGGTGCTTCTGACCCGCCGCTGTAGTTATCCTGAGTTCTAAAGTTCTGCCAGACCTTAAAGACCCACCTATTCCAGTCCTCCAAAGGCTGTTGGATCTGTCCTGACCCCCTTCAAATTTCACTGTGACACCTCATGTAACTCTTTCTCACGGAAGATGGCTTTTGATGGTCCGAGTGCCTTACAATAACTTTTATCAAATACTAATAAAGAACTGGACTTCATTCTTGTCATTAGATATCCATTTTAGGCACAACAAAACGTTGGTCAGCACAAATGCACGCTGTTCAATATGTACATAGAGAGGTCCCAAAGCACAGGAAAAATGAAGATTTTAATGGAAAAGTGTCACGGTACACACAAAAGCATTTTTTTTCTTCAAATTTCAATTTTTCTTGATTATATGGGCACAGGAAAAGAGCACCTCGTAAAACAGAAACCAGTAACAATTTTCAACATTTTCCTTACTTCCCCCCTCCACCCTCATGGTCCCAAAAAAGCATTTTTAACAACCAAAGCTTCGACTACCAAAACAATTGCAATGCACGAGTGAGTTTTCTTACTATAGCCATCTTTGGAACTCGGTGCAGAAAATATGCCCTGGACAGCAGATGGCAGCCTTTGAAAAGATTTCCCTTTTCTTTTGAGCGACACGTATAGTAGACAAAAATATCAGCAGGGCTTGTTTGCGGTTAATTTCTCAAAATACATTCACAGCAGAACAAAGGGTAACAAAAAAAACTAACGTTTTGTAATTCCAAACTGCATGTTGTTAAATCATTGGGATGGGTAGGAAGTCGATGTCATTTAAAAAAGAAAGTTAGACCTTTTGTTTTGAAATGTTTCTTATAAGTAGAGTATAATTCCGTATAATAATGTATAGCTCAGTTATTCATAATTCTCTTCCATCCTGATAACGTCATACGCTTCTGAATCGTGTGCCTACTTGTGTCATTGATACATTCCAACAATTGTTCGTTTTTTTAGGTTAATTGCAATGCTCTTTTTAAGTAGAATGAATCTCATAAGTATGAAGAACATCAAAGAAAAGCAAAGTTGAAAAAGATTGATATTATTTCGTGTTATTGACTGCATCTGTGTTGAATATTGCCTGGTAATTGACCATTCAGAGTTATGAACCAAGGAAAAAGGCCAACTAATGGGAATTGCAGCCAAAATGAAAGGCAAGCTTTACACAGGCATGAATAAGTCACTAAAAAGTCTATGCCCATTGTTAAGCAGTTTACCCAATGCATAGAGAACCAAATTGAACTGTCTTTAGAGGAAAGAGCTGGCCTAATGGAGAGATTATGGAAGGAGCTTTCTCGCCCCCTGGCCTCCAATGTGTGTGGTGGCTATCCCTTTAAGGGCGTACACACGCGGGATGTGACGTTCACTCCGCGTGACGTTCACTCCGCCGCATGTGGTATAAATAAAGGGAGCGTTCCCTTTGCAGCAGAGCGACCGGTGAGCCCGAGCCGTACGCACGTGTCCAGTGTGTGTCTGTGTGCGGTGGGGGCTCACGGGGGCACCAGAGGAAACCCGAGCCTTGTAACAATGTGTAAAGAATCTCCAAACCCACCTCTTTATGAAATATCTAACCTGCTAACTAAAACAAATGATGGACCGAAGACACTGCAAACCTGGATTGCTGGTGCACTGTGTTCTGCTGATTGCTGCAGATTGGTTTGTGCCCTACACAGGTTGCAATTACAATTCAATTGAAATCAGATAGCTGACAGTTTCAAGTTTTAATTATGCACTTTTCACTCATTGGGTATAAAGCTGTTGAAATAGACATGTTTCAGCCGGAAGAAATGTGGAGGTAGCACAGACTGAACACAAGACTTGATATTCCAATGTGGGGGCAGGAGACCTTCCCGAAGGGCACCTCCTTCCTGTGCCATCAATTAAGAGCATGAGGCACAATAGTGTGGAAGCGATGGCTGCAGGAAGCCCACCTGTAATTGGATTAATTAGAAATATGGCATATCATGTTTTTCAGTATACTATCTTCAGACGTTGTCCATTTGGGTGTTTTTATCTGCACACATGTATTCTCACGAATGAAAACCAGATAAATCAACAGTTATGGCCTAGAAGGTGTATGCCAATCTTGTGCTTAAAGATCTTAAGGTCTGGCGAGGACTGTGAGATTGGCGCCAATTTTGTAAGTAAACTGGTGCAAGAAATAAATATACCAGTCTGATAGCTGGGATGTGCTGTGTGAATTTTCCAGGAAACAGGCTCCTCTGTTCTGAGCCAGTTTTAATGTGTTTGTGCCCATTTGAGTTACTATACTAAACGCGCATTATCAAATCCAAAACTTTTATCTTTTGTGTAGGCATGGGATAGGCATGTCTTTGGCACAGCCAGAATTCCACCGTTGGCAATGGCAGGACAATGCCTGACTAATGCTTACCACAGCCAAACTCTTGGCTTTGCTTGTGCTTGCTTTTAACAGGTCTTTAATGCATGGAACAGAACTGAGGACACACATACTGCTTATAAACCAAGGGACTGAGACACACTTGGTTAAGACGTTTCTGTGCGGTTTCACCTACAACAAGGAGACCCAACTCTGAAGGTTCCCGAGTGGTTGGCCGCACTCTTGTCACACCACCATTAGCTAACTGTAGTGTGAGAAGGGTGTGGTGTTCAAAAAAGTACATATGAGGGTTGGGGTGCGGGTGGCCCTCCAGGGCACGTAGAATGGAGGGCCAACAATGTGGGTGGAGGTCCATAAGTTGATTCATTTAGCTTGAATTTCTTGACGAAATCTCTGATGGTGATTCAAGTCCTAGCAGTGTATGCAAATTGCTCACATAAGCTGCCCCTGCTATTTTAATGTTCCTTGGAGTGGGTGGATTCCTTTGGTAAATGGCCCTGTGCCCTGTTTGTGGCCTGGAATTTATAACATGTTTTCATGTGTTACCTTGCAGAACGGATTATAAAAGGTAGGGGATTTCACTACATTTTTAACAAAAGTGGTGCTGTGAACTCCCTCAGGGTCAGTCGCTTCTCCAAGCAAAGAGTTGGTGGTAGATCTCTCTCTTCAGCTGGGTCCTCCCACTGGAACAGCATCCCTGCCTCTCTGAAACTCGAGGAGAACCATCTCTGCTTCCGGAAGCACCTCAAGACCTTCCTCTTTGCTTCTGCCTTCTGTCTTCCTCTCCCCTTGCTGATTTCCTGTCTGATACTGCTCTGGTCACCTGGCTACTCTCTGAATTCGGGCCCAGGTCCCTCCCCGTCCAGTTGCACAACCACAAAGCCTCCCGGCAATCCTTGCATTTCTGTATCTGTAATCTTACAGTCCCACTACCTGCACTTTTGGACACCTGCTGTGTGCACTTACTCTTGCACCTGGCATCCGCTAGCCGCACTTCTTGTTATTATTTTGATTCCATGTACAGCACTGCCCCTCCGCTTTCCGCTGGCACTTTTCGGCTCCCTCGTCCCCTGCACTTGTGCGATTTCAATGTCACTTCACCAGGTAAGATCGTTGTCTCTGTCCTCCCTCTGTTCCCCCTTCCTTGCCCCGTTGCGTCTTGAAACACTTGTGTATAGGCGCGTTACAAATGCAATCTCATATCATATCAAATGCACCATTCTAATTCCATTCCACATTCCCCCCACCATGGTGATCAAAAGAAAGTTGGCATCTTCCATGTTTCCCCTTCCAGAGGAAAGAACAGCATGTCCAGGGGCGGGAAGAGTTGGGTTAGATTTGGATCTGAACTCCCGTGTCACGACGTGCGCTACCGTGGCCCGCTATCACTTCAGAATCTTGATGGGATACAGTGGCCAACTCTGTCGTGCCCCCAGTGCCGTCACTTGAAGACTGGTGTACAACTCTCGCCTTCTTATTCCTACCAGATCATCGGCTCAGGATGCACTCTTTGTGGAAATTCTCGTTTGACCCAACAGTCACAGACCTCAGCTTCCATCTTTGTATTTTCAATTCAGTGTGTCACATGTTCCTTCAAGAGTGCTCAACCTCTTCATGTGAGGAGTCTTTGTTCCTCTACGCTGTTCAAGATGCAGAGCCAGAGGAAGTCGTTTTAGGGTTACCATTTTTAGTTTAGGCTATTAGGTGTCACTTGCGGCACCTATAAGCCAAAACTATTGCATTAGAGTACAGATAGAGAGGAATAGCATATGAGGATGGACACAGAGCCTGTGGGTGTTGTTTGGTTATGTTCCCACCCATTCCTGCCCCTCCTCACCCAAACACCTCCTAATGGGAACTCTCTGAGCATGCTTTAATCATGCCTTACCATCAAACGTTGCACTGGGAGTACCTGCCAGTGTTTGTTCAAAGTAGTCTTCTGAGAGATAATGACTTAATTGGAGTTGTAAACACGCTACTGGTGTAATAGACATGTATTAATTAGGTCTTCCTTCAACTACTTGATTTATAAGCACTATGCGTGTCCTCCGCTCATGTCCTGTTAAAAATAAGCCTTGCCAAAGCCAATATTTTTGGCTGTGCATAAGTACTAAGAGTTTACTAGGCACTGCTCTTGGATGCAAAAGTACTCACACCATTTTGTACCTGCTACCATCAATGGGCAGTACCACTACAGATGTGCATGGCAAGTGTCTTTCCCAGTCCTGCACAAAAGCCCAAACTGTTGGCATTGTTCTTGCTGCGTAAATGTGCGTGTAGCTGGTAGGCACATGCTCAAACCGAGCAGGGGCCAACACATTGGGTCTCATTACAAGGTCTGCAGTAACCCACCGGTGCTACCGGTGGGTTGCTGCCGACCTCGTTACACCGTTCTGCTGTCTGAGATCCAAGTGCCACTGGGAAATTACAAGTCCAGGCGGCCCGGGATATCAGGCAGCGGAAAGTGTAAGTCCCCATTCCCATGGAGTTGTATAGGACTCCATGGGAATGGGGACACAGAAGCACCAGCAACGTTGCTAACGATACCGGTGCCTCTGTGACAACTCCGCCTACCGGGGCTGTTACGCCTGGCAGGTCAGACCTGCCGGGTGCAACGGCCACAGAAGGCAGAGTTGGAGTGTGGCGGTCCAGAAAGGGTACCGGTACGATGCAATAGGCACCCTTATTTCCGGACCGCCACACTTGGAATGAGGCTCATTGTGTCATCATTTTCTGGTGCACTAGTGTCATTCAGTGGGACAGCACCTGTTATTTACAGATCAAGGAATCTGCATAAGAGTGCCAGTGACTGCTGAATACATTTAGTGTTATTAACTGTGGAGCAGGAAGAAAGAGTTTGTTGCAAGCACATTCGGTAAGCATGCCAAACACTGTTAAACTGCCCTCCCGTGAGCACCTTGAGACGAATTTACATTGGAATTGTTCAGTTTGTGCACACATTTTCCATACACAAGTTGAAGAAAATGCACACTCACAGAGGCACCCCTACTTCTAAAACATATGTGGCACATTTGCATTGCCATAGGTTATGAGCATTTTGTGAAAAAAGTGACTTCCCAGGCATATGGGGGGAATAGGTTCAAGGGACGCTATTATTTCTGAGTCTCGGATGCTCTGTTGCCGAGCAACTACATATATTACATATTCTAACTATAACCTGTAAATTGGGAGTAAACGAAAAATAGCATTTTACAATATGGGCCAGTTAAGAGCTATCCAGACATGCATTTGCTTGGAAGGGTTCTACGTGGTTGCCTCAAAGCAAAGTAGTTAGTTACTTCCTTTTTTCTTATAGTTGGGTCCCTCCACCCCTCTGTCACCCCGCATGCACCTCACGCCCTCGCCTACCTTTCAGGGATAGTAATTAAGATTGGATAAGCAGAAGCAACCAAGCATTTACCCGAGACCCATAGGTACGAACGAGGAGCTAGTAAAAAGTGTTCCGCAAACCTAGCTTCCACATAAGATGCAAAGCTATCATTCTGTACGTTATTCACGACTCCATATGCTTGAAGGGCTGTACAGATGTGTCCTAATGGTTATTTACAGATTGTCCCAAATGCACAGAGAGGTGTGTCCTTGGCCTTCAGTTGGCCTGTGGAGCCAAAATAAGCTCCTGGTACCTGTTGGTGTCAAGCTGGCCAGGCTCTTCTAGGTTACAAGCAGGGGCTGTTAAGTAGCTACCAGCTCCCCTCAATTTGAACACTGCCCTTACACACGCTCCTACATGTCGGTGAAGTAAATGCGCATGAAGTAATTTACTTCGATAAAACAATGGTGTATGGTTTGGAAGGCCAGCGGTCTGCTAATATCGGTCAACTCCTATTCCTCCACCCAGAGGCATTGCTAGGGTGGGGCTGAGGGGGCTATAGCCCCGGGTCTTTTGGTTGTAGCCCTGGATAGAATCTCAGGTGCTAAAACCAAAATGCTCGCTAACCCCGAGTCCCGCCAGTCCTGACATTAGCTTAGCCCCTGATCTTTTCCAGACCTAGCAACACCCCTGCCTCCACCCATCTGGGTGCCAATGCCAACATAGATATCATTTGGTTGCCCGATACATACACATGCAGAGAGCCATGGGTAGTGCAGCATTTGCACTGCCTGCCTGGCCCTCTCACTAAAAGCGGCTTTTGTTTGTGTTGGTGCGTGCTTGCAGCACCCAGTTCATTCAGAACAGGTCCACGCCCAACCCATTTTAAACAGGTCTCTTTGTGTCCTGAGACCACCCTAGGTTTAAATCTAGTGGATAACAGACTTGTTCGACCGGCCTAAATCAAGGGGTGTTGTCACTGTAACCCACCAACCTTCACTCAAGAGAGTCTTCATTGATTGCACTAACATTGAAGAAGCCAAATGCTACGCGCAGTACTCTCCCCTTTCTATTATACAGGAAAATGCCATTCAGTACACGTAACAATATCACACAAATATTCCATGTTAGCTCTATCGGTATACAGTCATTCCATCAAATCCAAAGCATCGCCAGACCATACCATTGAAAAAAATGCATCGGAAAAAAACATTTAATGCATTGTTTTAAATGGTAAATGGTTAAGTTTAGTAAAACTGGGTTGTTAAGGATAAAATAGGGGGGTTAGGGATAAACCCCCCCATACATTTAAAAAAAATAAATGCATTCAATGTTTTTTTTCCGATGCATTTAATGTCAATGGTATGGGTTGTCTATGGTTTGACAGTCGATGGAATTACTAGGAACCAGCACTATCACCACGATACTGCTACATTTATGATGCTGTACATTTATACTTGTTATATTACGCACATACAAAGGTTTGCTTTTAGCAAGTGCTTTCAACCTTATGAACATGTGCTTTCTAAACTTGCAACGACCAGAGATCAGATTTTGGTTAAATCCATTTACCTGAAGTTCAGGTAGGTAGGTGAATGTTTATTCGATTTTGTATTAACATAATTAAAAACGCAACAATAAATCATGAATATTCGGGATCTATTTCATTTTTTCAAAAATAAAATACTGCGGCTGAAAATACCGATTTTTTTTTTTCCTGTGCACATTTAAATGCACTTATAAGCAGGGGATACCCCGCAACGCTGCCATATACTTCCCTTACAATAATCATTACCCTAACCAACCACCCACGTATAAATGCGTTGAAATGTGCATTGCGAAATTTCGGCATTTTAATCTGCGAAATTATGGGGTGATACATTACCAACATTCAGACTACAATAAATGATCTACTAAAAGCCAACTTCACTGAGACTAAAAACATTCTATGCACCTGTATTAGGTTCAGGGCCGATATTTCGAGTTATAGGCCGCAGTCTTAAATAGTAATGAGAGTTAATCCGCAGTACATATTTTCTTGAAATCCAAAAAAGCCTGCACCAGAGGGCGCGCTACCTCATGTCAGACAGCCTTTACGTAATTCGCCATTTCCCACTGCCGTAATCGCCCTCAGTTTGTAAATCCCAAAGGCAGGGACTCTCCTCAGAGCCCGCGCTGATGAGCAGGCGATGTTGTTCAATATTCACCTAAGTTTGTATGCTTTCTCACGCAGGCAATCGTACATATACAGCGCCATGAATAATAAATAATAATGCCAGGATGCAGGTCTGCTGGGACATTCCGCAGACACAACAATCCATGCGTGCGGAGCCTGAGCGGGCTGTAGCATTTCGTCAGAAACTCAACACGCAGATACTTTTAACAGCTGGCAGCTCCAATGTTTTTTGTGACCATTTTATTGGACTAAATTGAGCTTTTTCTTATCTTCAATTGAATTTGTAGGCCAGCATTTGTCAACATCCTTCTGATATTTCCGGCCTTGTGGCGAAGCAATGCTGCAAGACATGTTAAAAGGGCTTTTAGACCTGCAGATTTACAATGATGCCCTTTCACAAAAAATATAGGAATAGCGGAAGTGACTTCACCTGACTACTTGGCCTGTAATGAGCTCACAGGATTTGACTTTACATGCATGACTTCTGACCCTGGTGATAGGCCACGGCATGTTTTTTTAAGAATGTTTCCAATGCTGAAAACTAAATGCTGGCTATCACGGATAAGAGGAAATCGGGACTGCCGTTGCTTTTGGATTCATCAGCAGCCTTTGATTTGGTGAACCATGATCTGTTAATAAAAAGGCTTGTAAAAGTAGGGCACTGCTCTGAAGCGGTAATTACATGGTTGGACTCTTTCCTCAGGAATAGGATGTCCAACATCCACTGGGGGGAAGAAAGCTCTGAGCCAGAAGGTATTGGCTATGGAGTGCCACAGGGGGCTTGTCTCTCCGTGGCCTTGTTTAAAGTGTTTTGTCGCCCCCTGTGTGATCAACTGGATGAGCTGGGCATCCGCTTTACTAACTACGCAGACGATACCCAGCTCGTCATGGAACTAACTGGGGATTACAGAAAGGATTCAGAGGAGGTTTCCTTCATCTATGAATCACTCAAGGCATGCATGACGGAGAACCGATTGTGTATTAATGTATCCAAGACAGGGTACCTCATATTTGGGTCCACACAATCACGTGCTAAACTGAATGCAGAATATGCAGGTTTTAAGATTGAACAACATCTGATCCACACCTCCACAGAAGTTAAGACATTCGGCATCATGTTTGAACCTTCCTTACGTTCAGAAAGTCCACACCAGTAGTGTTGTGAATGAAGCACAATACCATCTAAGGCTGCTATGGTTAATTAAACTGTTTCTTTCTCAGGCTAATTGTATTACCTTGACGAGAGCAGTACTAATGCGAGATTAGATTATTTTAAGGCAATCTTGGCAGGAGTAAACAAGATGCATTCAGAGGATGCAGGTACTACAAAATGATGCAATTCACATTGTATAAAAAGCATCCCTAGAGGTGATTCATTCACTAAACACAGAAGAGACTTACATTGGTTGGCTATTGAGGAGAGGATTCGTTTTAAAATCAGTACCATTACTCATAAGTGCCTATACAGCTCAGCCCCGGTAGACCTCCGAGATAGTGTACAACTGCAGCAGTCTGCTAGGACTACAAGGTCCAGTGATACCATGCTCCTTCGCTGCCTCCGTATTAGACGAGTTAGGGGTGACGGTCGTTCTTTTCTGGTGCAAGCAGCTACAACATGAAATAAGCTGCCCATGGACCTCAGGATGACTCCAGATTTACATGTATTCAGAAAACGTCTGAAAACAAATACATTGTATAACCTTTCCTTTCAGACCTGTCTGCTTGCAGCAATCCTTTTCTGCCCGGATGCCTGTGGGCTCCGGGGCATTATAAGAAGATAAATAAATAAAAATAAAAGTTCCAAAACAAAAGCTCTGTAACTTCAGATACAACCTTCAATACACATTTTTTATTTGAACACCGGGTTAACACAGCAACAATCTGCTTTCCAACATGGTAGAATTCTTTAGGGTATTTTCCATTACCGAAGGTCCCTTACAGAACTCCAACAATCTTAGCAGTAGTTATGTCCTGGCTTGACGATTGCAACAGGAACAAGTTCTAAGCTGAGCTACCAGCAGAAACACTAACTGTGCTCAAACATGTCCATAAATTTAGGCCTAAAAACTTTACACTGACTTCTTTTAAAGCAACAAATTGACTTAAGGACACTTTGCCTCACCCACAAAGCTAATCACAGCCCAGCACCATCTTGTCTCACAAAAGTATTGACTATCAACTAGTGGAACCAGATGCATAATGTCAGCTTGTTTACACTGTCCGTTCCCCAGCCAGCCAAGTTACAAATCATGTTGTCGTAGATCTCTTCCTCAGCAAGGCTTTACCCTTTGGAACTTCTTCCCACTATGGCTTTGACTCTAGATGGACTGCCTATGCATCAGGAAGACCCTGAAGACGCATCGGTTTTAGAAAAAAACCTTTGGTCCTTGATGGCGACATGGGCTCCTCCACCCATTGAAACTTTACCGACCGACCATACCTCTGATTTATTTTAAAAAAGGGGTTTCCAGAGTGTATTAAGTTCAAACAAAATCACATATCTGGGCCAATATGTGTGCAACTAAAAGCAAGGCACTCCAACAAAAACATGTATTATATATGATTGTCTGAAAGTTATGAGAACATTATTTTAGAAAGACACCCATCCATGGGACCATGGTGTTGAAAACAATTATAATGACTTCTATTGATGTTATGTATTTACTTTTTTGATACTGGATTTATTTTATGGAGAAATATCACTGATCTGATAACCTCCAAAACGACAATCTCACCCCACATTCGGGAACAAGAAACAGGCTGTTTTCAATCTGACTATTCTGGTTTATTAATATAAATAAACCAAGAATGTAAATACAGGTAGATTGCGAATGGAAAAGAAAGCACCACCCATCTGCAAATAGAGCAGCTCCTTTGAATTAGTTAATTTTGCTTTCAATAGAATATTTATGTTTGCTATGTTTAACATTGGTCTAAATTATATTTCAGAGTAAAACCATTCTATCCTCTTATTTCTTTAAGGGATGACATTTCATTCAATCAGATTATTAGTGTTATTATCATTTATTACTTCTATAGCGCCACCCGCCCATGGGCCTCATGGCGCACAGAAAACAGAGGACAAACAAACAAAACTGAAAATCAGAAGAAGAGAAGGATACTAGCGATAGGGGTATTAACCCACTTCTACAATAAGGAAGTATGTTTTAATCGCTTTCTTAAAAGCCGAAAAGGGAAGGCAACATCGTAATGGAAAAGGGCAGAGCATTCCAGATCCTGGGTGCACACACATCAAAGCTGGTGCCACTGAATTATTCCAGCTCAAAACATGGCTGTTGAAGCTTCTTGTCATTGTTTGATCGCAGGAGCTTTTGGCAGTTTTGCAACTTCCAAGCGATCAATCAAATATTGAGTGACAATGCAGGATTGACATTTATAAGTCAAAGAGAAGAGTTTGTGGGTAATTCTGTGCTCCATGGGCAGCCAATGCAGGGAGTCTCTGGCCGAAGTCATATGGTACTGCCTAGACAGACCACAGACCACCATGGCTGCCCCGTTTTGGAATGTCTGGAGTGCCTTCAAATTAGCCAGCAAGGTTCCTACCAAAAGACTATTACAGTAGTCTTTTCTTGAATTAATGAAGGCGGTGGAAAGAAAATCTCTGTTATCCAATGCGAGGAAGGGCTTAATTTGATTAAGAAGCCTTGTCATGTATAATCAAGAAGAACAAAGGTGAGAGACATGAGGTCTCATTGATAACTTTGCATCCTGGTAAACTCGTAAGGTCTTTACGTGTTTAGCCATAGGGATTATGCAGCAGCGATTGAAAAATGACTGTACTGGGTGTCTAATCTTTTCAGTTGTGGACCTGAACCAACAATCATCAGCTCTGTTTTGCCGTCATTGAGTGCTAGCGACATAAGAGCCATCCATGCTTGGCTTTCTTAGCAGATAGTTTTCATAGCCTCTGAATCTTGAGTTGAGTGTAATTGCCTGTCAACTCGAAACGAATCTGGGTATTATCTGCGTAGTTTGTGGAACGCATCGCAAGGCTGTCCACAAGGTCAAATAATGGTCTAGTATAGATGTTAAATAACATATGCGAGAGACATGATCCTAGCGTACATCGCATATTATGGAGCTGGGAAGTGCTTCGTGGTTGTCAACTGCCACCCTCGATAAGTGAGGCCCAAAAAATGATGTTTTACATTCAGCAGCACTCTTCACACATTGCACGATTTCCAGTAGCCTACTTGTAAGAGTCGCATGGTCAACAAGATCGAATGCTGCTGGTAAATCAAAAAACATCAGCATCGCTGGATACCCCTTCTCGTTGATGCTAATGATATTGAATTTCAAATCCAAGAGGACAGTTTTAGTGCCTTGCTTGGCCCTGAAGCCTATTGATGTGTACGAAAAATATTGTTCCGTTGAACACACTCCTGAAACTGGATGTAGGCAATGCAGTCCAACATTTTTAGAAGAAAAGGCACCTTTGTAATCGGGTGGTAACTGCTGGAAATAGATGGATGAAGGCCATTTTTCTTTAGGAGAGGAATAATCCAAGCCTCCTTCAGGCATGGAGGCAAATGGCAATCTCTGAAGTTGGTAATTTTGTAAACCATGGGATCAAAATATCCACATATTCCTTAATTTTTATTTTTTTATTTGTATTGTGATATAACCTAATTCCGTTTTGTTACACATAATATCTTACATAACTAATAATATTTAGAAATTCGACCATTCCAATGCAATTTACATACATTTTAAAACAAGAATACAATCCCTTCAAAGAAAGGGCTAATTACTTTCCAGAACATCAAAATTGAAAAAAAGAAAAGTAGAATAAAAAAATAGAATAAACTTTTACTCGGCTTTTCCCTTGAGTTTGAAGTTACCAAAACTCCTTTGAGATAAACCCTGTTTGCTGTAAAACTCTTACAACGTTCATTGTCAATTTGGTTTTGTGTCCTGAAATCATTCTTACCCAAAACATGCTTGATGACAAACGTTCACTAGACCTAACGAAGGTACCCTACTTTCCCCAAGTACTGCGACAGAACCTCAACATGTGTTCAATCGTCTGATCTTTAGGGTCAGTGCATTCAGGACATAACATTTGTGATGCCTAACTCTGGCCCCATTTACTCAACACAGAGCCTGTCTTAATAAAATTGAGATGTATTCTAAGAAAATTCTGCCTTACTTTAGTATCGGGAACTTCGTTAAGTATCTAGCTATCTAACCGTGTTTTTTTTACCATATTTAGAAAAGGAGGTGGCAAATGTTGAGGCCCTGATAGTAGCCAATGTTGTAATCCAATCTCTTACTGTGAGGACTTATTTAACTTTCATAGGATTGGTGATCAATTTATATGTATCACACTCACAGTAAGAGAGAATTACGTTGGCTGTTGTTTTAAGATTTCTTAAGATTAAGGAGTGGTCAGAGTTCAAGTGTATCAAAAGATCTTCAAAGAGTGTGTTAGCCATGGGGTCCGAGATAGATCTAAATAAGGAGAGTAATTTCCAATCAACTTGGGTTTTAAGAGAAGTTAAGCCCAACTCATACCTCAATGTTGACATCTGTAGGCTTTGGGCAGACCCAGCACCTGCTTCCATATTCCTTAATACTATGAACCGGGCAGATGTCACCCAAGCAAGATGCCAGTTTCAGGCTTTTTACAATTTTGAAGGCTTCTCCTTCCGTAATCTGCCTAAAGGCAAACGCTGGTTGATCAGCATCAAATGATTCCAGATTAGTGTTGGAACATATGGTGTCAGAGGATATATCGGTTGACAAACAAGTGTCTTTCAAGAAATACTGGTGCCATTTAATTTCTTGCTGATGCATTAAGACTTTTCTGTTGAATTCATCCTGAATACTTTGACACCATGATGAGCTCTTCTCCACCTTAGGTGTCCCACTAATTTTGCCTTCTAGTTCTTTTAATATGTTGAAGAGTTCTCTGGAACTCGACCTGGAATTATTGATTCTAATGTTGCAGTCAGTGTATTTCACCAGGTTGATGGCACGCTTATAAGATGACAGCCTCCACATAGGTTAATAGCATAAGAGAATCAAGAATTTTTCTCCAGCCGCTCTTGCATGATCTTTTGTGCTTTATAGCAGAGATGACATCATCAAGGGTTCTTCGTTGTTTCTATTTTCATTAATTTAAGGCATTCTGGGGCAAGGTGTTCTATACTGTCTCAAATGACCTGCTGTGTAAAGGTCACTAATTCAGTAGGATCAGTGATAGCTGATAGTTTAGCGAGCTCAGGAGCTATTGACATAGAAAAGGCGCCAGGAGTAACTTGCTTAAAGTTCCTACTCTTTTTTTCCAGTCTGGGCAATGTATCTAGCCACTGTGGTTTTGACAGGGGTACAAGCAGAACGGAGAACATCAAAGGGTCAGACCAGGGGCAAGGATGAACTGCAATAGCAGTGATTGTGGAATTATAGGACAGAATCCAATCTGATATATGTCCATCCCAGTTAGTGGAAGATGCAACTAATTGCGTATAGCCCACTGTAAGGCTGAAATTAAGGGTGTGGTTTAAGCATCCTGCTCCTTAGCCCAAAGATTAAAGGTGAGGTTTTGCGCGGTGGTCTGTAAAGAATAAAAACATTAATTGATGTGTTATCATTGATCTTTACTTTAATAAGAGACGTTTCACAATCATCCAGACAATAGAGTTGGCCACGTAAAAGTTGAGATTGAAATATAAGGGCTGCACCACCTCGTCTGGCCCCGAACCGGTCAGTTCTGATCATACTGTATCTCGATGGTGTAGCCAGAGAGGCTGCATGGGCTGATGCATTGTGCAGCCATGTTTCTGTGATAGCAAGCCAGTCTGTATTTGTTTTTAGCAGATACTCAGCTATTTCGGCAACATGGTGCACTACTGAATGTGTGTTCAACAGAGCTACCTTTAACAGAGGGTGAAAGATTACACAACTAAGTCATGTCAGACAGTGGAACTACTGATTGACCAATTGAAGCGATATTGGAGAATGCAGAGGTGTGTTGTGCTTGCAGCATATTCACATTGGAAAGTTTCACAGCGAACATGTTCGTCCCCAGATGACTGCCTGAGTCACATGCTGGACTAATAATACGTGACTTCGTAACTTCTTCGAGTGTAATAATCTGCTGAGAAAGACAAACATTTCTAGCCTTTGAGGCAATGACATTGGAGTTTGAAGAGTTACTTGGTGCCGGAGAGACATCACCAAGAGAGCCGTCCTTCTTAGGATATTTAATTAGTACACTAAGAATACTTTTAGAGCTATTACCACGAACTGGTCTGAATCTTCTAGAGCTAAATAACGGGAGAGAACCTCTGTCTTTCTTTAATGTCTAGTGTGGGAGGCGTGCTAAACAATTGGTTCAGCCAGATTTTGATGCGTTCGCTCCATTAGGGAAATGGGATTAGCGTTCCCACGTTGCATAATAGCCCTGCTTGCTGTAATAGATTGGCTAACTGACTGACTTATCTACTTCAACCAAAAACAAAGTGGTCCCAAATTAATATATGTACGATAACTTGCAAGAAGTATATTCCACAAATGCTCGACGTGGATAACAAATCAATCAGAGACACAAAACAAAGGATAGGAAAATGTAACCTACCAACAAATCTGAAATCACCTGAGAATAAGATTTATGTCTAGTGTGGCTGATGCAATGTGACAATAGAAGTCATCGATCCCCGCCCCACTGCGACCCAGGAGCAAACTGGCGAAAAACCGGTCACGCGCCTGAAAACGTAGTTAAAAACACTAGGATAGATGGGAAATGCATTGAATTGAAACAAAATTAAAACAATCCCTTCAGTTCCTAGATTCATTTAGCAGCGTCTACCTAGAATGTAATGTCACCAAAACCTAGGTGAAACAAGAAACACTAAAATCACTAAAATGAAGTAAAATTCCAAAACAGAGCAACAAAGCGTCTGTATGCAATTGGTTCTAATCTCTTATTATCATTTTAAAGATAACATAGAAGACTACACCATTTATAATGCAACATTTCTATCCTGTAGAACCATATCTAAAACAGTGTGTAGAAACATTGCAGGGATCTATTTTTTGTCAAGAAAAAGAACAGACATGTTTCGACATGAGCGATTCTCTGTGTCCCCAGTCTTTCTCAGGGCTGCAATAATTAATCCCACCATGCTTACAGGTTTGTAGGATACACTAAATTAGGTGGATTAAATCTGTTGGTTTAATTAAAATAACACGTGATGCTGGATAAACAGCATCATGTGACTGTAGAAGAACCAAGAGATTGCCTGCATGGACCAATTCATCCATATATTGAAAAGACCTTGCAGGACAAGGCTGCGGTTTTGAGCGACACAGGTGCGCAGGAGACACTGCCCGATTACACGTAGCATGCTTTGCTATGTCCATGCATCCATGCCGATAAGAACCGAAATACGGACCCTCTGCTGCAAAGCACTCACAGGACAAGTCTGCAGTGTTGAGCAATGCAGGTGTTTGGTGGCGAAAGGGTTAGCGGCGTAGACAGTGAGTGCGGACAACCTCACCCTCCAGTCTTTGGCTGCAAGGTATGAAGGTGCTGGGAGAGTTAGCTTGCTACTCTCCTCGCAACCCACCCAACCTGATGCCCCTTCTCACTCTTGCACACGTGGTGTTTCCCCACATCCGGTCCTCGCACTCCCCCCCCCATGCTCACTCGCTCCCCTAATTATGTACAATCCCTCTCAATGTAGGCCACATGAACTCCCTCGCAACTTAGACTGTGTGTTCTCCCTCTCAACTTAGCCGCGTGCGCTTCCTCACAACGCTAGACCGCATGTGCCCCCTCTTTCTTTTGGCCGTGTGCATTCCCTCGCATTTTAGGCCATGAGCGTTCCCTCGCAAACTTTAGGCCACATATTTCCCCTTGCAACTCAGGCCGTGTTCATTCCCTCTCTACTTGGCAGCACGCGCCCCTCCTTTTTTTAGGAACCACAATCCCTTGCATCTTTGGTCCCTGCATTCCCTGTGGTCCCTTCACTCCCCTCACTTTCTTAGCTCCCACCTCTGATCTATTGTGTACTGTTTTGACGTTTTTGTTTCTCCACGGTTGTTGGCTTACTTTGCATTGCCTGCATTCCTGCTGTGTTCATTCCTTACTTCTAGGTTCCTTTGTTGATTTTACTGTTCTTTTCGGTTTTGTTTCTCCACCGTTGTTGGTGCTGTCCTTCTTCCCTCCTAGGTCCCCTGCTGTGCTCTGTGCTTGTTGTTGGTTCGTATTCCTTCTTCCCCTCCAGGTCCCACACTGTTCTCTGTGCCTTGTTGTTACATTTGCATCCTTCTGCTCCATGTTCCTTATTGTGTGGTGTACGTTGCTGTTGTCTATGCATTACATCTGATTTTCTGTCTGTCATCCTGTCCACTGTGTGCCCCTCCTCCTTCTGTGTCCTCCCTAGTATTCCCCCCTGCCTGTCCCCTGCGCCTGCCTCCGGCTTGGGCTCTCCTTCCCCTCTTATCTCCCCTCCCTCTCTGCACCCTCTATGGTGCTCTCTGTCTCACCTATCTTCTCCAACTTCATTTCTATCAACTATCCTATCCCTTTCACTAAGTCTGGCAGGAAGAAGTTCAAAAGGGACATCCTGGTCTCCAAACCAGACCTCCCTATCGCTGATACCTACACCAGTGCTTCTTCCAGGCAGACCCTTACTGACATCCTATTTGTCATTCTCCCGCCATGCCTATGGACTACTCATATGGTCTCTCTTCTCTCTCATTTTTTCTCTTATCACATTAATGGTGGCTCCCGGTGGGATACCCTACTGTCCCCCTTCCACTGCTCCAAGACCATCATTATTGTCTACCTAAATGGCACCGTCTTAATCCAAGGCCCTCAGGCCAACCTCCTCCTTTTTGATAGATGCTTCCTGCGCCTTATCAACTTCCTTTCCTCTCCTGCTATCCCTTCTTTCCCATCTGTGGCTCCTCTACTGCCACCATCCTCTGCCACCTCTACAGCTCCCTCAGCTGCCTCTCTGGTCATCCTGTTACCTCTTTCCTCCACCTCTGCTCTGGGACCTTTCTCCTCCTCCCCAGCTCCCTTGTCTTCTCCTCCTTCCTCCTCTGCCCATCCTCGTGCCCTTCCAACACTTTCACAGGGCATACCTTTGACCTCTACCCCTCCATGGAAGTCCTTCATATGGGGCAACCTGCTCGACATTGCTACTCTCAACTCTTGCTCAGCTGTCAAACACTCCTCTGACATCTGCTGTCTCCTGGAAGAAGTCCATTTGGATGTACTCTGTCTCACCGAGACTTGGGTCACGGCCAGCTCTGTTACAAGCTTTGACACTCTCCTTCATGATGGCTACAGTATCCTCTCCAAACCCAGAACCAGCCATCCCGGTGGGGGTGTAGCCTTGATCTTCCTGGAGTGGATCCCTACTTCTACCATTCATATACAAGACTACTCCTCCTTTGAATGCCTGGTCTGCAGGCTCTATTTCTCTCCTGGCCTTTCTCTCACTCTGGCCACTATCTACAGGCCACTTGGCCAGGTCATCTTCTTCCTCTCTGAGTGGGCTGACCTCTCCTCCTTCCTCCTCACCTCTACCTCTCAACTTCTCCTCCTCAGAAACCTGAACATCCACCTGGATGCTACTTGCCCTTCTTCGGGACTCTTTCGCAATCTCTGCGCTTCTCTCTCTTTCTATTCTTCCCTCTGGCCTAATGCACTCTTCAGGGCACATCCTGGATGTTATGATCTCCTCAGACCTCCCCATCTATAATCCTCTCACCACTCCTCTCTCCTGGAGTGATCACTTTCTCCTTTCCTCCCACCTCTCTCTCTACCCCTCAGGCCAAGCCAACTCCAGCACTGCCACATACCTTCTCGGTCATCTGACCCATGAAGCGTATGTCAGTGGACGCTTTTGCTGCTACTTTCTCTCCTCCTTCTGCACCTTTGGCTGACTCACACCCTGACACAGCCCTATCTAACCTTCATCTCTCTATCTACAATATTTTTGATGTTGTTGCCTCTGTCATGAGGATCTGCTTGAAGCCCAAATCCAAGTGCATCTCTTGGTATGACTCTGACATCATCACCCTTAAACGAAAGTGCAGGGTGGCTGAGAGGAAGTGGAGGACATCAGGTGCACCCCCTGACAAGCTGGCCTGCCGTCTACTCCAAAGGTAATATAGACCCTCTGTCCTCACCAAGAAGAGAGCCCACATCCAAGCCCTTGTCTCTACGGCATCTAACTACTCGACCAAACTCTTCAAAATCTGCAAGGAGCTGACAAATCCTGCTTCAATCTCTACCTCTCCTGTTCCCTCCCAGGCCATCTGCATGGCTTTGGCTTCTCATTTCATTTCATCACTAAAACTCAGGACATCCAGTCCATCCTCTCTTCCTCTACCACCTCCTCCTACTCCACTCCTGTCCCGCCTGTGGCCGTTCCTCCTCCTCCTTTCTCTTCCTTTCCCTGGTTCACCCCAGATGATGTTTCTAGACCAGTCTGATATAAGTCACCTCAAAGCAGGTTCTCCCCTGTTCATACAGAACCACCAAGGACCGCATCAACACCCTTGCTCCAGCCTTGGCTGATTTCTGCAATCACTCATTTTCCACTGGAACCTTTCCCTACCCCCTTAAGCACTCCCTTCTGCACCCCCTTCTAAAGAAGCCCTCTGCCGATCCTTCCTCTCAGGATAACTATCATCCGATCTCCATCACTCCTGTCCTGGTCAAACTCTTGGAAAGTCTGGCCATCTCACAGCTGAATCTTTTGGTTGTCTTCACGGCCACCAGTGTGGCTTCAGAGCTGCCAGAAGCACAGAAATTTCTCTCCTGAAAACCTGTGAAGACCCGCTCTCCAACCTTGATTCTAACCTTCCGCCCGTCCACATTCTCCTCAACCTGTCTTCTGCTTTTAATATGGTCAACCATGCCATCCTGCTAAATCGCCTACGTGATAACCTGGGTATCACTGATCAGGCCCTGGCCTTGCTGACCTCCTTTCTCACAGACGGACCCTCGCAGGTCCAACTTGGGTCTTTCCTCTCTTCCTTTCCCCTCTTCTATCTCTCTCTCTATACTTGTGTTGTCCCCCAGAGGTCTAACCTTTCTCCCTGGCTTTTCAACCACTACCTGGCACCTCTTGCCCACCACATTGCTACTTTCTGCTCCAACTTTCAGTGTTATGCAGATGACACCCAGCTCTCTTTCAGGCTCCCCTCAGCCGCCTCTTCTGCTTCTCTCATACCAGAGACTGTCTGGCTGCAATTCAGGAATGGTGCACCGCCCATGATCTCTGCCTTAATGCCTGTAAGACAGAGATCCTCCTCATCGAAACACTAGCACCCTCCTTTCCCCTCTCTCTCTGGCCGCCCACTCTGGGCCCACCTCCTGCTACTCCATGTGAGGCTAAGAACCTTGAGGTCATCTTCGACTCCACCCTCTCCTTCTCTCCTCACATCTCTGACATCTCTAAGAAGTCAAATTATCAGCTGCACCTCCTCCGAGGTATTCTCCCTTTCCTCACTTTGCCCCAGAAGCTCACTGTCTCCAGAGCTCTGGTTCTCTCTAGGCTGGACTAGTGCAACAGCCTTTTTCTAAATCTTCTAGCCTCTACTTTCCGACCTCTACAACGTATCCAGAACAGGACTGCAAGACTTGTCCTTTGCCTCAAGCCCAGGGATTGAATCTCTCCAGCTCTGAAATCTCTTCACTTGCTCCCCAGGCTGCAAAGATCAAGTTCAAGACCCTTTGCATCGTCCACAAGGCTATCTGGTGCCTGGGACAGCACTACCTCCAACTCTCTCTTCCTAAACATCTCCCTTCTCGAGCTCTCCACTCATCCGCCTCCAACTCTCTGAGGGACAGTCACTTTTCCAAGCAGAGAGTTGGGGGCAGATCTCTCTCTTCGTCTGGGGCCTCCCTCTGGAACAGCCTTCCTGTCTCTCTCAAACTTGAGCAGAACCACCTCTGGTTCCAGAAGCAACTCAAGACCTTCCTTTTCGCTTCCGCTTTCTCTCTTCCTCTCCCCCTGCTGATGGCCAAGCTGCTCCTCGCACTGGGCACCTGGCTACCCTCTGAACTTGGGCCCAGGCGCCTGCATGTCCAGTTGCCCTTCACACTGCCACTTGGCTCCCACAGCACTTGTGGTCTGTATCTGCAACCCTACAGTCCCCTCGCTCTGCTCTTTTGAGCCACCCGCTGGCTGCACTTATTGAGTTACCTGCACTTGGCCACCTGCTGGTTGCACTTTGAGTTACCTGCATTTGTTCCGATCTGAACGATACAAGACCTAGTAAGATCGTTGTTTTGTTCTCCATCTGTTTCCCCCTCCTTGTCTTGTTGCGCCTAGGAAAACTAGTGTACAGGCACGTCATAAATGCAATATCATACACTATCAGAAAAGTATGTCCCTGATTGTTTAGACTTGCAACGGCAAGTGTGATGGCGCTTGAAGGTGTGGGACAGAGAACTAAATGTAAGTTTAAGGTTACCAAAGGGTGCCTACTAAAAGAAATAACGTGTACCGGCACTTTTATCTGGACCAGCCAACTATAGGTTTGTTGGTAGGGTGGAGGATTTACCTCCAGCTAAAAGCTGGATGTATATCCACCACATTTCCAGCAAAAACTGACTGTGTTACTGTCGCGGTAATACCGATTCCAGTAATACAGGTAAATCTCCCCATGGAGTACTATGGGACTCCATTGAATATGGATTTACCAGTGATTCCGCCACTTGGAATCTGCCAGTAATTCCATCAGACCAATGTTGGAAACGGTAGTTCAGTTTACCGGCCTACTGCTGGTAATACAGCCGGGATACCAGCAAACCTATAGGCCTTTATCTTTATTTAGGGAGTAGAGGGCCGCAAGATTTGCAGTTAACACTAGACATCGGCAAGTGATAGACTCTTGGCGAGTAAGAAATGTTACGCACTATGCAAGTGATGGATGTAGGGGGCAAATACATTTTATGATTGTCTAGTACCTTACAGCTTAAGTTGTTTACCCCTGCTTGGATCCTCCGCTTCCAAGGTGAATGTCAAGGCTAGATTTAGATGCACCAGAACTGGACCAGAAGTGATCTGTAACTTATGGTCCATACAGGTCTCTTCAGTCTCCTAGCTCCAGGCATATAGCTTGCCTGTCTGTAGTTGCGATGTGTGTGGTTGTTCAAGCTTACAGTAATTGTGAATACATCACCTATACTTGTTTGCTTACCCAAGAAAACTCTGCATAGCCTTGCACTTGTATTAATGAATTTTGATCCCTTTGAGAGACAGTTGGAGCTGACAAATTGATTTTGTGTCCTATGAAACTCATTTGCTCTGCTTGGAATACAGTGTGAATGAGATAAAAGACTAGGCCATTGCCCTGGAGTAAAACCACATATTCATCTATGACATCTTGGTAGACTTTGTGTATGAGTTGCCGGAGGCGGCTGGGACACTGCACAGGCCAAACAGCACGAATGGATTATTTGTAATGGAACTCCTGAGTTATTAATGTTGTTTTCCCCTGTTCCCCTGGGCAAGTTTAGGCCAGATTGTAAGCTCCCTATGAATCCAGTTTGGTCCATGGAGCCAATAAAGTGGCTTTGACACAATATTACTTAGACAAGGCAAAGGGGATAATGGTTTTTGATGGTAACCTATGCACATGCTAAAGTCACGTTCATTCTTCTTTGGAATAAGCCAGGATGGATGAATGGCTGAAACCTTAGCAAGATTGTCTTTGATAAAGCCTTTACGGGTGATCTAATTCTTTCGATTTCAGACCCAGATCACACCAGGGATCTGTTTTAGTCAGCAGTCAGAACACCAGTTTGGCAGTAACACTGCTGCTTCTTGGTGAGCAAGGTTGTTGAGTTGCACATGATATTCCTATAGTACAGCCCCCAGAAGGACTGACACAATATATATGATGTTACAATAGACAGGCTTTCATGGATTGTCTCTGATGTCTCTCTTTCATGGGTGGATGCAAAGGGGACCATAGTAGTACTGCTTGTTGCGGTGAAACCTCACAGGATGCTACAGCCAGTTCACTTGAGGATTGTGGGTTGTGATAGCCAGGACATACCCCATGTAAACTGCTTTTTGTGCTTTAATTCCTCTCTTTCATGTTCATGTATCCCTTAGTCCCTCATTTGCCCATTCCCCATCACCATGCGTGGTTATTTCCCTCCCTCTCTTGTGGATAATGATTCCCACTCCCCTTACTTGTGGAAGTATACATAGTATTCATTTATGTTGTTCCCTTTTCTCATTCCTCCCTTTCCTGTGCTCACTGTAGTTCCTCCCTCACCCAAATTCATCCCACGTGTGGGATCATTTGACCCACTCAGCTGTGCTATCCTACATCACTTTACTGCATTGGTGCAAGAAACAGCACAAAATGACTGTGCTGACTCCTGTGCGTGCCAACATCTCCAAACTGTGTTTTTTAACAACCAGAAAATGGCTGCACCGCCCAGCCAACACACATTTCAGGTGGGGTGGAACAGAGTACTCAATGCAGGAGTGTGCCAGTGTGCTCTGCAACATTAAACTTGGAGTAAAAGGAAGAGGCAGCATTATTTTGCTGAAAAACCCAAAAATGCCTCTTTAAAATGTCACTTTTTCAACCTTCAAAGTGCTGTTTGGCACTAAATCCATCCTTTCTCCTGAACCACTGTGAGTAAAGGGCCCTGCAATGCCCAGGATCATCCATTGTGGCTCAGAGGAACCGGGCCTCATTTGAATGACAGCCCCTGTCAAAAGTATCTTTGAAAAAGCAACCAGGGACTGTGTTTTCATTTTCTATGGGAAACACGGCTAAAACTTTGCAAGTGTATCTAAAGAATCAGCTGTAAGAGAAAGACTCTAAACAGATGCCTGATACATGTATCCATGCTGCAAACAACTCCAGCACTCAAGGAAGGACTAGAGCTGCACAAAGTGTGTATTTGCTGCAGATGAAAACCGAATTTAAAGAAATAAGTTAAATGTGATTTTTCCTGAATGAAGTGCAAAATCGCCTATTTAAGGTACATTGGTGTGTAAAGGCATGCTCATTTAGAAATTTAAAAATATTTCTTGCTGGTAAAAGTACTCTTATAAACTGTTTTAATTCCTAGGTTTCAGGCAAGATTTAAAATGAGAAAATAAAAGCTGAACCCAGGATAAGTTGGTAAGCTATACATAAGAAAAAAACCTGTTCTGCCAGTGCTAGCCCTGAGAAAGGGTGACACCTCATAAACTCCTGGCACAGGAAAGGCTAATTGCTAGCCTGGAGGCTTTGAATACCCAGGACAATGGGAATTTCCAAGTTGCATCAGACATTCGTCTCTGCCCCAGGCTGAGACAATAGCAGGCTAAGGCTCTCACCTTTCAAGTGGGAGGGGCAGGAAACTTCAGTCAAGGGAGAGGCCCCTCATTCTGCTTCAAAGGAATTGACATTTGCTTACACTTGGGGAAAAGAAAAAAAACCGATCAAGTGATCAAGTGACATTTGGTGTTAAAAAGCCTATTTTGTAACTGAACTTTAAGACATTTAACTTGGCAGCACCAATGAGGAAAAGTATGAAAAGTAGTAGTTTTACATCGAATTGTATGCCTTTTCTTTGAAGACTTGGTAGAACTCCTTATTGCATAAGGAACAGAAGTTGTAAAGAATAACAAATTGTGGGGAACGTATTGATCTTGCGCACATAGCATTTTGTACACACATCCCAGTAGTAAAGGCACATCTATGTACAAAATTGGGAAATTTTAGGCCAAATCTTTCATGGTTAAAATTGCCAAAATGTAGCAGAAAGACTAAACCAAGTCCCACTGACTTGGGGTTTGGATTGAAATATGACCCACAAAATATGTAACCTGTGTATCTGATTTTCTTAGAAGTGATCACTGTATAAATATGTATCTGTGGTAAAATTAGATTTTGGTTCTAGGAGCTAGAGGAGGTTTCTATACATTGTAAAAGTAACACCATAAACATGACATCCTTTTCTGTGATCCAATCAGTGAAGAGCAAGGCGGAAACTATGCTCTTGCCCAATCCTAGCATTATGGGTGTGGGTAGTAAGCCTGCCCCTTCCATATACTTTAGTGATGTCATTTGGCATGATAAATAAGGAAACCTGACAACACACAAACAGCCTGATTCCTGCCTTTCTTCCTGATTTCCTGTGTGGCGTCCTGTTCATGATTTCTTCATCCTACTTTATCATGATTCCAGATTTCATTGCAAAGCCCTAAGGCCTATGCATTGCTGAACCCTTTTTCAGCTAGGCCTCAAATTCTAAAAATCCCAAAAACCCAACGGAAGCATTCTTATCCAGCTGGCTTGCTACTACTAAATGCAGGCCTGCCTCAAACTTGCCAGCCCACTGATCTCCAGTCTCCAGTATCCAGAAGGGCCAGTCCAGTGACCAGAACAGTCCAGATCATCCTGTCCCGCCCGAGTTGCCCAGCAGTCCTTGGTTAGGCCCGATCCGTGTGATGACCAGAATCATTGACGCTCCAAAATCCTAAATTAAAGTGGACTGTAAGTATTAATAGGAATCATAGCAAATGATAGCATAACTTACCTTGCCTTGTCTCATCCCAATCTCTAAACTATCCTATCCCTAGCCTCATCACTTGGAACTTTGTCAAAATCCTTATTGCAATCCGATTCTTGATTTATCTTGTTAAGCGCCATTACTTTAGTCATTTTATCTTGTGTAAGTCTTAAACTATCCATCCTACTTCGAGTGATCCAACTGGTTCCGCCGGAGAGGACACTGGGGATTTGGTGTTGAAGCCATGAATCAACTCCAGAGCTTACTTTTTCCCTCCTTGGTATTCTAGCTGGAATGCTCTAGTCGTAGAATAAAACTATAGTAAATATTTTCTTGTCCAAACTGAGTTTCTTTTCTGTTTTCACTACCCGATTTTTCTAAAAAGGCCTCTTATTCAACCTTGCATTTCTTCCAAGGTTTTATAGCTAGAGACTTCATTTCAACTGTGATTTATACCCAAGACCTTTAGCTACATCCCACCCTAAAGACTCCAATTCAGTATATTTCACCCGTTTTTCTTAAAAACCGTTTGGTTAATTTTAGGCGGGAATCTGTGTTTTTGCAAAGTTTTACACGTGTGATTTTTGTTCTAAATTATTTTCAACCTTCAATTAAGATTCAAAATGTTTTCTTTTGCTCAAACTATAGCTCATGATTGTTAGTATCTTTCCAATGCTGCTCCCATAGAGATTTGTACTGATTTAAGGATTTTTGCACACATTCATTGTTTTACACAGCCATTTCCAAAATGTCATTTTAACGTGTAAGATTTCAAATCTGTTTTTCTCTCTTGTTTTGGAAGGGAAGATTAGATTTGAATTCTGTTTATCATTCCTTATTTCTGATTACCTGCAACCTCCTTATATCTATTTAGAATTGTTTATTTGTGGGTTGAGGAATATTGCAGGGGGAAATCTTTCCAAACAAGCCAAACGTGTTCTTTTCTCTGATGATTTTCTTCTTTAATTAATTAATTTAATTGCATTACATTCCTTTTTATCTGTTATTGTCACCACATTCGTGATTGCTGCTCCCTATAAAAAGTATATGTTTGATTTGAATTTTAAATAAATAAATAAATATTACCTTTACCAAGCAGCCTGATTCCTGGTCCATTGTGACCTGAGGTATTTGAGAAGGGGTGTGATTGAGTGGTATATCACTCAGAATATGGAACCTTTAGACATAATAAAATAAGCATTTCAGCTGTGCGCTGCATACTAGGCTGAGACTACGGTGTATAGCCTGATTGAAATACTTAACACACTACACTATTCAGGCACCCCATCCACACAACCAAACTGCACCCCAATAAATCATAACAATCGACATCCTGCAGATCCTCTGGCGTCTGGGGCACACCCGGGGGTGTAGATAGTGGAAATTGATACATTGTGTGACCCTCACCAATCGCCCCAGAATCACAGTTTTGTCTAAAATCATGATCATGTGTATCTACTGGTTACATGGTCTGCCAACTATCATTGTTTCAGACGAGGATCCCAGTTATGGAAAACCTTTGCCATGCACCTCAATATCACTCTACACTCCTCATAAGGATACTGTCTGAAAAGTGATGGGCAGATGAAGTTGCTCAACCTAATTCTGAAATAGTTCTTGCAATGTTATAATGCCTCATAAGAAGACCAATTGTTCTTGCTTATTGGGACAGTGGAATCTTCCTACAACAGCTCAGTCCATATGGTAATATCCCAGTCTTTCTCTTTTGGGTAACAACCCTATCATCCTAGAGCGCTTCTTGAGATGGTCTCATAAAACAGTGAGGGTACCACTGCAGTAGAGTGGTAATGATACACCCTACATGTGCACCAATCCATCAACCGAATCAAAAACAAACAGCTAGAGACCAGAAGATCCAAAATAGGTGGCTGATACATTATTTGGTTATATCGTTCAATGAGAATTTTTTCATCTGATTACTAGGATTATAACAAGTGGAATAATTCTCAAGTAGCTCTCAGTCTATGCCTGCCGTGGCATATTAAGAGTCTTCCAGCCAGTCATGCTACAACTCGGTTTCATAAGGGATTGTAAACATCCACTATTTTGAGATGGACTCTCCCAGGATGTTTGAGCTGGATTAGATTAAGGCGATCCCTGCTAGAAGGTGGCTTTTGTCACTGTTCCTAGCAAGGTAGCATGAACCAGGTGTTGTGGCGAGTGCCAGATTGGCACCTTTCAGTGCTTAGGAATTGCATACACTGGTTATCTTTGCCATATAGAGATTCCGTGTTAGCAAAAGACAGATATTATGCAAAGTGGGTTTCTATTGTGAGATCACAATTTTGAATCCCAAAGGAGCAGTCATTTCACGGGCTTCAGAAGATGGACTTGAGACATGTTTACTGAAGGAATAAGAAGAGTCTTTGCAAATTCCCATAGGACTTTAGAGACAGAACTTAGCTCAAGAACCACTCTTCACCTGTTGTTTTGGTTTATTTTCACTTTCTAAGAAGCTTGTGAAGCTGAAATAATGCAACCTTGCTTCTCTCCCCCAGTTCTATTTCTGCATGAAAGTTGGCTAACTTGATACTCTTTTCAATTGACTTAAACTGTACAGCAAGTTAGTTTGGTGTAAACTAACAATTTAGTTGTTTTTCTTCTGGGCTTGTAGGCCTCTTGCCAACCCCCAAGACGTGCCAACCTTTAGTGTGAAGGTGGTCATTTTTTGGGAAGCTTACTCTTCCACCAGAATGCATGCTGTGAAGCATTCTGTTGGGCTAGGCAAATGTTGCCAAAGTCAAGGGGCCAGCAGCCAAATAAGTTGCAGGTGCATTTTCTTAGATTCTCTTTTTTTCAAGTGTTTTTTTATCTGACTTTCTCAGTTCCGGCAACACGCTTTTCATATATCCCTTTCTTGTCAAATAGCTTTGTGACACTTTCCTGCAGTTAACTGATAAGGTTTATGATAGTATATTCATATTGTGCAGCGCTGAATTTTAACACGTGAGAGCAAGAATCTGTACACAACGAAAATATGTTTCAACTATTTTTCTACAACACGTTAGGACCTGCCTATCTTGTTATCATTATTATTATTATTATTACCTTATCCAAACAGATTCTACATTGATTCTATTCATCAGCTACTTGAAGATCTCTTCCAATGCATTAAGGAAGAGACCCATTATTAAAAGTGCCAAGGACGAGTCTGCTCGTCCTTTTTGCATAGACTTGCATAAAAGCCTGCCACTTAAGGGATGACAGCGTACGGTCACATATTTTAAGGAATAAAATATCCCCTACCGTCTGTAAAAAGGATATCACAAGTCAACTCGGAGTTCCGTTACCTCATAAAGGAACTCGCCCGTGGGTGCTTTATCACATATATCAGTGGCATAATACAAAAGAAGGTGGCGCCCTGAAAACAGGGGGAGGGGTCACTGATATTCCACCCATCCAAAGGCATACTGAGGCCTTGGGCTATTCTGTGGAGGCCAAACAGTGAGGACTCCATGGCACCATAATGTCTGCCTATTCCTTAATGGACAATGCTCATGTTCAAGCAGCCATTTCAAATTTGCAAGGCCCCAATCGTGTTTTTAGTGAAGGAATGCCCTGTATGCAGCATCCGAACCCACATTATCAAGTTGTGTGTAGCAGCGAAAGTCACACACATGTACAGTGTACAAATACTCATGCAATGCACAAAAGGAGTAGGCAATTAATACACACTGGCAAAAATAAGTGATCCTCAAACAAAAGAGGATAAATTAAAGTCTGCTTTCTGAGGAGTTTTTTTTTAACGAGCAACAAAAATAAATTTTCGACATGCATGCAGCTGAAGCTTCAATCACACCGACATGAAATAATCCGTTCTACCGGTGACCATTGGAAACATGTTCCAAAATGAAATAATCAGTTCTACCGGTGACCATTGGAAACATTTTCCGACATGAAATAATCAGTTCTACTGGTGACCATTGGAAACATTTTCCAAAATGAAATAATCAGTTCTACCGGTGACCATTGGAAACATTTTCCGACATGAAATAATCAGTTCTACTGGTGACCATTGGAAACATTTTCCAAAATGAAATAATCAGTTCTACCGGTGACCAATGGAAACATTTTCCGACCCTTTTTTTTTTAAAGATTCTCAGTTAAATTTTCCCTATTGGTCACTCACCCCCTCCCCCTTTTAACCTTTACCCCCAACACCTTTGTATTGTGTGCGAGGTGGGTTTTGTAATTCATGAATCTAGACTATTTTTCAGGTTTTGTAATTTTTTTCCAATTTCGGAAATGTATTAAAATAAATACAGGCCTGTACTAAATACATTCCACTCCATTCTTATTTATTCGTCCAACTAAGTAAGGTTAGCATGTCTTGCGCTCAGCAGGTTTTCTGAACATAGCATTTCTAGTCCCTTTTTCTTTGCAGCCACCAGTAGAGGATGCCGGTGGATGTTCCGTACCTTTTCACTTACCGGATGTGGCCTAATGTATCCCTGTACCCTGTACCTGGAGCTGGAACTTGAGAAAAGATGTTTCCTGTTCCTACACTGGTGTCAGTGTCGTGCTTGGTCAGGAACCTAACTTAACACAGTGATATCACTACCTGTGTTGTCACTCCTCGTGATGTCACTTCCCATGACATCACCTGCGTCAAAGGTTGTGGCATATAGCCCAGCCCCTTCCTCCCCTACAGCAAATTGAAAAGGTGACTCCCTTATCCAAGAGTGGGGAGTAGCGAGGTAAACGTAACTGTTGTTTACTGTGAGAGCAAGGTGTCAACTTTTCAGCACTCTATGAAATTAGATCAGGAGTTAGTAAGCCCACCTTTATAGCACATTTTTACTATAGATGGTGTCTCATTGAGAACAAATGAGTTGCAGTGCATCACCTGTGACTGGATTGCTGAAAGGGGAGGCCAAGTGGGGATTCTTAATTTGAGCGCTCTATTGAAACAACAAAGCCAAAGTGTTGATGGGAGGGAAGGATGCTGTGGATTGATAATATCTATTGATATGATTTGAAAAGAAGATGTTGCAGAACGGCGAACCAATGACGTCATGAGCTTACAAGAGAAATTGCATCGATGTGATAAAAAAAATACCCTACAGGCTGCAGTCTTAATAGGCTGGGTCCGAGCCAGCCTAGAGGTTAGCAAATGTAGCAGGAGAGTACCGCAGTGATCATTACGGGAAAGGATTAAAAGAGACACGGGGGTGAGTGGCATGGCAAGCAAGAGGAATAGACATATTTTCTGTATAATGAAACCATGGGCATGGCAGGAGCAGCCAACAGGAGAGATATGTAGGTCAAAAGATACAGACAGCTTAAAGATGCATTCAAGACTAAAGGCAAAAAAGGAGAAAAACTGAGTATGGATTTTTAGCCGGAACGTGGGTTGGGCTAAAAGTGTTCCTGCAGGTCAGTGGTACTGGGGGGGAAACAGTTGGCGAGCAGCCAATTGTGGACAGCAAGAGAACACAAACACAGTCCTTAATTAAATCTGTGGAGGAGGGGTAGAAAAAACAAATCTTTCTTTCTAATTCAAGCCAGAGACGCACAGAGTCTCGTTAGAGCAACAGAGCAGAGCAGACGCATCGCGTGCATACAAACCGACATATTGAAATGGCGGACGTTTGTCAAGTGGGCATACAAACAGGTTAGTATAGTGACAGGGCGTGCCTACAGTTTACCAATTCTTTGAAAATCGTTATGACTTGTAATAGTTAGCTTCCTATTGCAAGGAGTTAGAGAGTGACCAGAAACTTGCAGAGTATGTAGGTGGGATATGGTATGCACTCAGGCCCCGCTAAAGATGTGTGGGGGCCCATTTCAACATGATGGTTGCCCGCCCCCATGCTTAAAGAGGAAGGGGGCATACATTATAATGAAAATAAAGATAAGGTTAATAGCTGCCAATTATCACGAGATGGTGAGCCAGAAGGGAGCTGACACACTGAATGCCCGCTAATTAGCTATGAATTCTGCTATGAATCCTTCTTTGTAAGCAAGTGGCTGACATGGAGGAACCAGTGTTGAAAGGCAACGAGGTGATAACACTTCTGTTTTCCCCAATGGAAGTGGCAGCCAGGCGGGCTCAGGCAAATGCAGCTTGTAAGGCGAGCTCTGCAAAGCGCACACTAAGCCCCAGGTTGTAAGGAAAATATTGCTGTATTATCACACTGCTGACTGGGAATATGGGGGCAGTTGCTAGGGGCGCCCCCTGAAGCTCAAGGCCCCTTTCATTTGAAAAAGTTGAAAGTTCAGGATGCCGTCCCTGTGTGCACCAGTGTGATGTGAGGCATAATACAGTGGCTTGAGAAAGAGTGAGGTCATTGGGGGAGGTCAGTAGGACTTGCAGCAATGCCCTGCTGGCCACATACAGCTGGTGGCATTCATTCGCTTTAATGCAAATACCAAAAATCTAGGTACCTGTCCACACACAGGTAGCACACTTCCTGGAGCGCACGCACACACATACATACATAGAAAACTTATATATACACACACGCACACACACACACACCCCCCCCCCCCAGGTACCAATGTACAGAGAACGTACACAGCCCTGCCATGCTGATGTATCATCATACGCTCAGGTACATACACGACAGCAATCGCATCATTTAGCCAGGCAGCCTCCTCATAAAACCTATATTGCCATAATACACCCACATACTACCTTCATAAGCCTGGTAATGCCGTTGTATATTATGTTATGTGGGATTTGTATATCACACCTCTGCCATTTACATGACTCGAATATTTCCTACAATGAGAACCATAGGGCTTCTATTGGCATCATAGAAGAAGGTACTCCCACAATATGCAGTTTTGCCATCATGAGAGCAAGTACTCACACTATACTCTAGGCGCCATACTTGGTTGTGTGCGGTCATGAATTCGAGCTGGGCCATCATCAGTCGGAGTTGGAGATAAAAGGAAAATCTGCTTTTATTAAGGAATTGGAACTTTGGGTCAGGTTAACCACCACGTTTCCATTTGCCCTTTCCCACTTCCTTAAGTCAGGAAGTAGGAGTTAAAAAGAGTTCTCTTCTCCCTGGAGATTAAAAAACAACAAAGTCTTGAGGATCTATGTCTCCGATTCCAGTACAATATCTGGATTCAAGAAAAGCCTGTGGGTTCAGGAAAAGACATTCTGGGCCTAGCACTCCTCCGTGCAGGGGTCCAGACCTGGGATATATCACCAATTTGCGGTTACTCGTAGTCTGGGTGTGTGAATGTCACTGCACTTCTTCCTTACTTCTTCAGTCTGTGGATTTCATCCTCGCCTCATGAAGAAAAAGAACCTCACCTGTGTCTGAGGGACATGTGTGTCGCACGCTAGGTTGGAATAACCGTAAAGTGGTCCAGCATGCCACCTCAGGGGTTTGCCCCAGAGTGCTAATATTAACAATGGCCCACTCTTCATACCCATAGCAGATAGTAATATCCCTTGCCTCTCTTTAAATGTGCCATTACTTGGGCCGAGGACAGGGTCGGACTGAGGCATACAATTGTCTCGGGCACCAATGAAAAAGTGGCCCACAGTTGAAAAGAGCAATTCATTCCTTTTGTGACAGACTGCTTGAATAGTACCCAAAGGGGAGTTATTTGATAAAATGTAAAGTCAATTGTGCAATTAAAAGAATATTTATTCAGCAACACTGGTCAAAACTAGCTGCATGGTGAAGTAACTTATCAAACTGGCCCACATTGGCAAAAAAAGTGGCCCACTTTGATAAAATAAATCTGGCCCACACTAGCATTTTGTGTTTTTGGTTCGGCCGTTGCCCTATAGGCCAGTCCGAGCGGGCCGCTGACCATTACCTCTTAGAAATGGCCCTATGAGTACAACATCATTGCTTAAGTATAATTAATAACCATTTATTTTTTGCTGCACACACACAAATTGAAAAAGAGACATATAATCACATAGTTAGACTTTTATTCTATTATGCTAGTGTGTATTCAGTGTTCCCCGGCTATGAGTTTAACTTTCTATTGTGTGCAGAGCCCTTTAAATAATGCATCAAAATAAAAGAACACCTGTGTGGTTCTATTGTGCACACATTAGAATTGCTAATACTATTACATGAACAAAATGCTTCCTCTAATTAGTTTAGAAGTGGAATCGAATTTTAATGGAATTATAAGAAATGTATCTAGGCTTTTCATAATCAACTGTGTTTTTGTTTGAATTAAGCATTTCTTTATTGACTGAATACGTTTGCAAATTGCAATTGCTTTGTTACTGTAACTCAATTTATGATCAAAAGATATGCAGCCATGAATCTTTTGCAGGCACACACAATTTTAAATAAAATCTTCCTCACCAGCTGGGGCCAAATATTGGCTTTCTTTGGTTATGGCCAATGCAGATGCCGTATGTCTGCATATACATTAGTTCCTCAGCGAGCAAAACCCTCCGGCCACTGTACTGTTGTAGGCAGGATAATGCAGATTTCAGAGGACAGAAGTGAAATCAAAGGATGTTTTCCCCACAATTCTCATTGCTTGCCAAGACGAATTCCAAGAAAAGTTTTTAATGTTTTTGCTGACAAGGGAGGTTTTGGGGGGAGTTCCGGTTATGGCTCGTAATTGGCTGGTGTGCCAGTTGGCTGTTGTGCTGTGCATTTCAGCCCTAAGGGGCTGAACAATTTTGGCTGCATTGCTAGAACTCTGGGCATTCCAACTAATTCTGGCACTGCACACAATTCCATCAATCTGATTGGCCAGAACATATGTACATTCTGATTGGCTGTTATTTTCATCTGGGAATTGATAGTGTTAAATATCTACAATTGCACCCTTTCCAAGAGCTTGTGGGTTGGGCCAATCTTACTTTCACAATGATGGGAATGAATGGGGTGGGGCTGGATAATGCCCCTCTTCTGCCACAGTCTAGGGAACTGAGTTAGCCTATTGGTTCAAGACCTAGGTGCTCTTCTGCAGGCTGCTTAAGCCACATCAACCCAGATAGCACTTTGCAAGGTTCAGCAGGACGAGACCATCAACTAACCACACACCCTGCTCTCATTTTGCTTAAACAGAGGTGTCTAGACAGTTCACTTCCCTCATTATTCCCCATTTACTCATATATATGTTTTAAATTATTTAAAATCCTTAACTTAGCTCAAACCCACCCTTTAGGGTCTTGATGCACTGAACAAACTAGAGAGCACTAACATACAAAGAAAAATACAAGCTAACCATGAATCTTAATACAGTATAATCCTTCGTTACTAACACCTCTGAAAAACGAAATATAAAATGAAATAAAAGCCACCTAATCGTGCAGCAGTCACACGGCTCCCAGCAAAGACAAAATGGCACCCCACTGCACTAAAACTGGGCCTCTCCGTGCTCTGTAACCCAGAGCCCTCACAATGAGCTTGCAAAACCTATACTGGCTCCCAATGTCGTGGCGTGCAGAAGGGGCCAGACCAGCAGACTGCACAAATGGGCCGCAAATTGCCTAGACTGCTTAAAATAGTTAGTGCTACAAACACACACACACACACACAGCACATCAACAGACTCTCCCAGTCTCACCCCAGATCCTCTGAGCGAATCAAATCTAACAATCCTGGAACCGCCATGGAAAAGCTTTCAAATGGATGTAATCCCATATCTACATAGCCTGGGATCAAGGTAATCAGCTATAATTGTGTTCTTTTGACAATGAGCAATCAAGTTTTCCCCTGCACTCTCATAAGCTTGTAGATCGACCTACTTGTACCAGTTAATAAACCCACGTTTGTTACGTTGCACTAGCTCACAAACTATGATAGAATCCATCCCCTTTTTGGTTACACAAACACTCCAGCAGAAAAGGGGTTCAACATGCACGTCACATATGAATAATAGGACAACTGTCTGCAAAATATTTTGAAGAACACAGATTGATACTTGCTGCAGGCTACTTTCAATTCACCAGAACCATTTACCATTACATCTGAGTAAGGCTACCTCTAGACATAAAAGAGAATATGTTTTGCTCTCGTAGCTTAGCAGAGACAAAGAACCAAGAATGCAGCCTAAGCTTGACTCATCATGGCAGCAACACCAGCTTCAAACCCAATGCCACTCTTAGCCTCTTGCAAATGAAAAGTCTGCAAAGTAAAATATTGTCCAGTTCAGTACTAGTGAAAGGCAGTAATTCACAATGACATTTTGACTTAATGTTCTTTCTGTGTTGGCAAACCCTTTCTGCACTTATTACATTCTCTTGCTTGATTTTACATTCTGGCATTTTCTTTCATTTTATATATTTATTTAAAACAATTATTTATTATGCATTTAGTTACAAAAAGATTAAAAACCTTAGGCACAAACAGTCTAACATGTTTCTACATAAACAATTAATTATACAAAATATCCTAAAATACATGTTTCGTCTTTCCCTTTAGTGATATGGTTGGTTATTGCCAAGCAGAACAACAGGCTTTCAATTCCATGGTTGTTTGAGTGCTTTGTAAATATCCCCTTTTTGGTCGCTACCACTTGTTGACCAACACTTACAGGTTGATATTGAGAAGAGAACTAGTTTAATTCAGGGCAATGTTCTAGATAGATGAACCAGCTTCCCCTCTTATACTATTGTTAAAGTGGACTACAAGTAATTTGTATACATGCTATTAAAAGAAGAAATGCACATGAGGGGGCTTCTAAGGGAGAAGGTAGAACACGTTTTGCAGAGGTCTGACCAGGAAAGGCAGAATTGGTGAACTAGTGATTTTGTATCATAATCACCCCAGTAACCAATTACCAGGGGTGACGGAAGGACATGCAGAAGAGGCATGAAAGGGAAGAAGTGTATGGTAGCCCATCCGGGGAAGAAATAATTATTGAATGGACAATATGACTAAACATTATGTTATCCATTACACCAGAAGTTAAAAGCAACTACTTGGTATCCGGCAACACCTAGTAAGAAGGAGCTACTTATGTGCAACGAGGAGCTATTACATGCAGAATTGCAAATCTAAACTACAGATGAGACGCAAACTATAATCTTTTGCCCATTTGAGAGGACCCATTATGATCTAAATGCTACCAAGATGTGCCCTAATGTTCCTTAAATCACATTCCCAAAGACACAGAATGACTGTCACATAGGTATGTTTGTATGGCACCAATTGGCATGGTGATAGAAAAGTAGCTGTTATCAAGCTAAATAGGCTCTCTTATGTTAAGATCTCCCAACTGCAAACTTGGCATGATACTAAGAGACTTGAATCCCTGCTCTAATAATGTATCATGGCAATGAGGAGACAAAAAAAAAATAGGGATGTGGAGGGTATAACCGGCAGACAATATAAAGTTGTGTTAACCACTGTCCATATTTCATGGTGTTTTGGCAAGAGAACCTCGCTCATCCTGGGGGGTTGTCTTACTGGAGACAACATTCCAAAACCAAGCTATTGGTCCACACCAATCAGGCTCTGCCATGAGATGGCCTGCTCTGCTAGGCGCAACATCGCTGACCAGGGCCAGAAACAACGTCTTGACAAAAGGGCAACTTGCATTTAAACTTAATAATTACAAACAAAAAAGGGAAGGGCACAAGAGTCTTCTCCACTATAAAGGGAAAAACACAAAGGGCAACTTGGAATAGACGGGTCAGTTCCTTCCTTCCTGGACGCACAGAGCTTGAGCGAGAGGGAAATACACCAAAGGACAGTCGGCGCATGCAAATGCAGCGTCGCAATCAAAGTATCCAGTGAGATAAGTGAGATAGTCCCACACCCATCTCTAGAAGAATAAAGACAGAATTGAAAAAAATCAAAGACAAGTCAGCACAATGGCACTGTGAACATATGTTCTAGAAAGTAAAGGTAGAAACACAGGAAAGCGTTTCTGGATTTCTCTAAAATTGTCCAAAAGACTTGAAAGGGTGGAGTGAGAGGATAAATTCCATTTTAGGATGCACAGCGCCAGACCAAATGTCCTGCTCCTAAAACCTGTAGCTATTCAATGCCTTCTGAGTCTGCCCCAAAAACCTATTTGGCCACCAAATGACTGTCTATGAATCACCTGAGAATCTTATCTTTCTTGCCTTCAGCCTTGCCACAGAATTCCAGATCTGCACAGTCTGTGGGGGGGGGGATTTGACTTGCTCCTTCAACATAGATCAACCCCCTTTTTTAATGCTTTTAGACACCTGTTGGAGCTGGTACACCAGTTAATCCCAAATTACTTCTGAATACATCCGTTTGTCATATTCTAGCTAACTGGCATTCAAAAGGTTAAATATATGTCACATTGTTCTAACGGAGGAGGCACTGATTCTCCTTTCCTTAGTCAACTCTCCTACGATTCTCTCTGATCCAGAATCAAATATAAAATACTCTCTGATTCTTAAATATGGCGGTACAAACTGAAAGACCATAACAACCAAAAAAAGCTTCTGTCTGAATGACACCTGCAGGTCTTCATTCATCTAGATGTGTAGGCTATTTTCCTGAATAACCAGCTTTGTTCCTGAAACTAGAGCCCACACTATCATTTTGTCTTTCAGGGATGACGAGACAATTGTCACGCTGCCTAGCTAACTGTTTTTTACTTACACAGGTCTATATGTATTGAAAGTGCACCAAGAGGCAATTAAGACAATTATGTCAAGGGAAGCAAAGAAATAATGGAAGAGCTATGTAAACATGCTGGAGGTAAGAGTGGATTGGCAGGACATGATCTAGGCTGTGAAAACAATGTCAGCAAACTATGATTTATCAAAGCAATGACTACACCTAACTATGATTCATGATTAAAAGGACATTGTTATGTTTGGGTTCAATGAGAAATCATTGAATAGTAGAACTGACACAAATCTCACACCAAAGGTTTCCACGGTCTATAGGGTACTTTTCAGTAGGGTGGGCACTCAGCCTTACTCAGGCTTTTAAAGCTATGTTGTCTGTTGGCCATCTGCCAGGGAGCTGAAAAGTGGGAACTATTGTCCATATCTTCAAAAAGAGTAAATAAATCAACCCTGTCCTCCTATCGACCAATCACACCTTTGGATGGAACTTCCAAATGATTTCCCGGTATCATTATCAGGGGATTGGGGGAATGGGCTTTAAACAGCACATTCTTATCAGATACTCAGCTGGCTTTTAGGCCTGGTCTGGGAATGATTAATCAGTCTGTTAGTCTTTATCTGAATATATCAAAGTATGTTACCACCTTGGGCACTCCCATCTGCGTTGCCTTTATGGATATAAGCTCTGCCTTTGTCCACTTAGAAGACGTTTTTGGAGATCCTTGGATGAGATGGAGTCCCCAGTCCCTTGCCGAGAGTCCTGGCAGCTCTTCATTCTGATACAAGGGCATGAATAAGATATTGGGATGATGGTGAGGTAACTGACGGTTTAGCAGTAGGGAAGGGAGTTCGTCAGGGATGCATACTTGCAACTCTTCTTTTTAATTTATATGCAAATTGCCTTCCATCATTCTGGAACAACTGGGTGTGGACGTTCCAAAGCATGAAGGAAGGAAGTTGCCGGTCCTGAGCTATGCAGATGCCACTGCTCTCCTAGCCAAAACACCAAAGTCTCTGCAGGTTTTGGTAGATGGCTACACGAATTTCATGGCTCATCTTGGACTTAAGGTGAACGAGGGAAAGTGCTATGTCATGTCTTTTACACTTGGTAAGGAACATGACCCCAGGGTTTATTTTCAGGGTTGCAAATTTAATTTTTGCAAGAAATGACGAATATTTGGGGATGGTTTTTATCAGTCGGTTAACATGGAAGGACAATATACTTGCTAAAAGAATAAAAATGAAGCAGACTGTAAATTGGCTTTTTATATTTGCTAAAATCCTACACAATTCGCCACTGCTACATTTACTCACAGCTTACAGAGGGAAGTGGTTGTGGGTGGGTACCTATGACAACGAACTGTGGGGCACAGGGAATCTCAAAGGGCTTCAGGCAGATGAAAACGCCTTTTCTCTCTCGACCTTTGTATGTGCCCAAAATAACTGTGACACACATGACGCATTTAGAGATGGGACAGGGTTTTGTTATTGATAAATTGCAGCTAAAGCTGATCCTATTCTGGCACTCATTGTGGAGTGTGGATGCAGATTGCTTGAGTAAATATTTGTTGAAGCACATTTTAACTATTGGAAACTATCTATAGAATTGATTGGTTAACCTATAGTAAATCGACTCTTAATTCCATGGGCCTAGTCTCGTATTTTAATAATCCCTAGAGCATTACTATGGTTCTGATCTCTTAATTAATATCATTGTTGGCACACTGAGGCAACAACAGAGATCACAGTCTAAATCGACCTACGGGTCAATCCTACTTACCGTTCTCTCCCTCTGAAGGGATCACCCCATATCGTAATTTTGCGATGAATTTAGATCAAATGTCATAACTGACCCATGCTAGGCTAAATGCAATACATGTTAAGGCAGTACATGATTTACGCAAACATTTTCTTTATTATCTGATGAAGGACTTGGGCAGCAGACAATGGTGTCCTGCCTTTCTACTGTTATTGTGAGCCAAGGACGCTACCAGTTCTTTTACATTTGTGTCTTTTTTACATTTTGCTTTGAAAGGAAGATCTATGCTTGATGGACTACATCATGACAACGACTGACTGTGATTTTACTCTCATGAAGATCTGTAATGAATCGTGTGTGTTTTTAAGTTTAGATGGGCTTATTGGCAATGTTTTGATCATGAGTTTTATGACTGTATGTTTTATGGATATCATTTATATCCAAAGTAAACAATTTCAATCAATCAATCAATCAGTAGACAACTTATTTCTTGGTTTTTGCGATAACATTTCTGCTTTCCGGCAGATGGCGATGGCAGCAAAGCGATGGGGGCATGGGGAGATTCATGTCCACGGGGTTCAATAGGTGGGAATTGATGAGGGTAAGAGGATAAATGAAAGATTCCAAAGCTGCCCTCAGAATGTGATGCAGGATAGTGCAACATGCAACTAAGGAAGGGATTTTCCTTCACGTAAAAGTGCAAAAGTAACCACAAAACAGAGCGTTTTACTAGTCAATTCTAATTTTAAAAAATCAACATTACATTAATGCAAAGTATGGAATTCAGTATTATTCAAATTCTGCTTTGTATTCAATATTTTATTAGTGAACCTGAACAAATCACTGAAAAGTCATTAAATCGTGAACATTTCTAAATGGAAAATCCACAATGTCAGCAAAGTTAGGTCTAAGATTTATGCCACCATAAGATCAATGAAAGGGTTGGGAGGACAGTTTAGGGGCAACTTGCACGATCCGAATGACACATGGCCTAGTAAGATCGTTTGTCGTGTCCTACCTTTGTTTCACTCCCTTGTCTTCTCGCGTTTTGAAACACTTGCGTATAGCCACATTATAAATGACATATCACATATCACTAGAGGCAGATATCAATTTTTGGGTTCCTCTGACCCTTACAGTGGTACCAGATTTCATGTTTTTAGAGTATAACAGACACTCCGGTGCGCTTTTGCTGATGGCGCTGTAGGGACGGTCCTAGAATGTCCTCATGGTAGCTCTGAGAGGTTGGCCTATTTTCAGTGAAAGCCTACTCCGACACTAGAGATCACACTATGAAACAACTTGGGAAGGTGGGGTGGGGATGCCAGTGGATCCTTAGCATGTTATTTCATTAAAATTGTAATACGTAGAGGCAGAAGTGGTGAAGCAACATCAGTAAATGAAAACGTTTATTGTAAGAGGCAGAAAGAGGGAAACAAAACTGAGCAAACAAGGTCAAAGCTGGAGATCATCTCGGGACCTTATAGAAAGAGCAGGAATTAAATGGACAGAATTTTTTTGGCCTTTGGGGCCAGTAAATGCACATTTTCTGAAGCACAAATGCATTTTGTGCATTTCCGCTTGTGTTAAAACTCTCCACTGTATTTGGAATAGCCATAATGCAATTGCGCCTGCACAAACCCTGTTTGGGCCAGAAGAAAATGTATCTGTGGTTACACAAGTGTATGCTCACAAGGGCCTGAATGGTGCTTACATGCTGTACAATTCTATGCTTTTCTCTTGTGGACCAAAATTCTAAAATAGCGACGAAACTTAAGATCAGTGAAAGGGCTGGGAGGACAGCTTAGGGACAAAGCACTTGTCATGAAAGCAAGACAACACAGAGCAACACAGGTTTGAATCCCAGTACAGCGCTTAGAGAGTAGTCTCCGGTATTGAGTGCATTATAAAAGATAATTCAATTAAAAGGAAATATATGTGTGGATAAAGCTAGTCTTTACTGATGCATTTATATGCAGCCCAAACAGCAACTACACAAAGATAACCAAATTCTACATATGACTGCAGCTCATCCCCATCTAATCAAAGCCAGAATTCTTCTCCAAAAGCCTAATACATTTGCTATTCAGTACTTAACCGCAATTCATTTCTTCATCACTCTAAATCCCACTCCAAACAGTACTTCAATCAAGCGAATTGGCTTTCTCGATTGAGCACCATCGTGACGATTCACACAGCCAGGAAACAGCGAGCAGGCTGCGCTTCTATTTGATTTTTTAAACCTGGAACATTTTTACTTACGTGGAAATTACACGTCTTAGGTGAGTGCATGTAAGTGCTGCACACATTTTGAGAATCAGCCACAGAAAGGTTTGTGACCTTAGATATACAATCATTGGGATATACCCCATTGAACAAAACACTATCCAAACTTCCAGCATTTCAAAAGACGTCAACAACTGGTGATAAAAAAAAAGCTTTTGGGCTTACTACACAAAAACCCAGACTTGCTTGAAGTGGAAAAGGTTGCTTTAATGTGACGGGCCAAAGCTCACAAATAAACGCTAACCTGGTCCCTGGCCTTACAGACTAAAATTAACTGCTTTAACAATTTGCCAAAACATTAAATAAATAAATAACTCTTTATGCCCCCCATCAAATAAATAATTAACCCCAACTTCCTCCCTACCTATCCCCAGGTCCTTACCATCCCCTTACCATCTTCTCAAGCCTTCGTTCCCACTTTCTCCCATCATCTTCCCTGGGCCATGCCCCTCCATCTTCAAGATCTGCTCCCCTCTCTGCACCCCGGGGTAGTCCATTCGTGCAAACAGCACCACCCCCATGCTTACCCGCGCTATTCCCCCATTGTGGTTTCCTCCCCCCTCATCCAAATGTGCCATGCTCCCCATCAACAGAAAAAACCCTCCCCTGAGGTGTTCTTTTCTTCCCCACCGCCAAACTACCTACTACATCCAACTCTTTACCATGTCCCCCACATGCAACGTCAGATCCAAGAGGTAGTAGCTATTTCCATAAACTGACAAATGAACCCCATCTTCCCTGAAAACCTCAAAATGTTCATATGCAATCTCCTTGTGCTCCAGAACTTGCACTGCTGCCAAGCCACACAATTTTACCATCTCCCTATTTATTTTCTTTCTTGTCTGCTCTACCGCACCCTCGCTTACTGCCCCCCTCCACACTCTCCTCGGTAACAACTTAGTCCATGTCAAACTTACCTTAGGCCATATTTCCCTAAGCCATACCAGGTTCCTTTTCATTGTTCTCAACAGAGCTACTCCCGTATCCCGTACCACGTCATTCTCCCCAGCGTGTATGATCAACCCATCCGGGACCCCAAAACGCTCTTTCATCCCTGCCAGCATGGGCAGCAGTTGATCCCAGCGCAAACCCCCAAGTCCCAACCACCTCACAATCGCCACTTCATAGCTGCAGCCCAATTGCGTGCCAAAAATCCTCTTCTCTGCCTCTCTAGTTGCCCATTTCACAATAGAATGCCCGACAATTCAGATTTGCAGTATCTGCCCGGCCTCCCCGCCGTCTCTGAAAAAGAAATAACATTGTCACTCCACCATCCCTCACTCCTTCAACCCCCACCCTCCCTTCGAGCCCGCTACCCCATCTAATCCAGAACCTTTCTTCAGCTCCCTAATATATCCCTTATACTTCGCCGACCTCCATCTGCCCAAACTCTTAACCTTGTCCTCTGATAGCCCCAAACGGTTACCCTCAGATGCCGCACCCATCCTGAATGAATGAGTTCCAAACTCCTCCGGATTCTTCCTCAGCACCCCCAGCACCTGTGCTGCTGACACTCCTGACCCATCCTCATGCTGGAAAACCAGCCCCACCCCGGATAGATCCTTTCATGCCAGCCCTGACTTGACTGGGCACAGCTCCCTACTTCCCCACCCCAGCGATACACAGCAGCCCCTCCCTTTCTGAATCGTCTTTGACCTCCCAATCCTAATATCCACCCCCAAATCTGAGAAATAGACATCTTCTCACTCCAACCAACCTGCTCCTCTCTTTACCTCCACAAGCTCTGACACCCTGACTGCCCCAAAAAACAACCATGTTAAACAAACTTGACACATAACTCCTTCCCGAGCCAACCAACAGACCTCTTCCAAAGCCCGGCATAAACTGACCAACAGGGTCGCCGATACTGGCCTTCTGCTATCCTTCTCCCTCCTATTTTCCCTCGCCCAGCCCTCAAACATCCTACTCGCCATTTCACCACCATTCAGTTGGAACCCCCAAAACCATTTGCCATAGAAGGCTATTCCCGCCAACTTCTCAGCTATAGTTGCCTTTGACAAACCCTTATCCATACACCACAAAAGGAAATTGACCACATCATCCCTTCCGTGTTCCTCAGCATCCTCCCTACCACTCCAGCTACGTGCTCCCCCTTTTATGAATTCTTCCCACGCCCTCCTGTAAGCCGCCCTAGACGCCGGATCCAGGGAGCCCTCCACTAACAACAGAGCTCTCAACTTCCTAGCTTCCACAGCTCGTTCGGGATCCGCTGCCCAATCTGGTCTGCTCCTGGTGCCAATTCCCGGAATCTCTGCCATTGAAAACAAGATAATGCATTAGCGATGCCATTATCTTTACCCGGCACGTGTGTTGTCCTGAACAACATATTCCATTCCATGCATCGCAACACAAACTCCCTTATTAGCCTCGCCACCCTCTGGTCCCTAGCCGACTGCCTGTGGAGCACATTGACCATGCACTCATTATCCACATTGAAATTCACTTTCTTGTTTGAAAATTCCGTGCCCCACAATTCCAATGCCACCAACAGGGAAAAAAACTCAAGAAATCCTATACTTCTTCCCTCCTTTAGCCACCCCGGCGGCCACTTCTCTGTGCACCATCTGCCTTTCCAGAAAACTCCAAAACCCCTTGCACCTGCTGTATCTGGAAATATCTGCACCTCCCAAGCTACGGGATCCCCTTGTAGTCACATGGACACCCCGTTAAAACATTCCAAGAAGCGCAGCCAAATCCTACAATCTTCCTGCATGATGTGGGCACTTAGCTCCTTCCATGGCCCGCAACATGTTCCTACAAAAAGTATGTCCTGGGGACACCACCCTACATGCAAAATTCAAATGCCCTACCATCCGCTGCATCTCCAGCAATGTCATCTTCTGCGCCACTACCGCCTTCTCCAGTAAACCCACTAAATGTCTTACCTTTTCTTGCGGCATGCGTGATGTCATGGCCACATAGTCCAATTCAATCCCCAAAAAGGTCAAAACCACCACCGGCCCTTCCATTTTGTCCTCTGCCAAAGGCACCCCCAAATCCTGCATCAATGCCTGTAAATTTCATAACATGTTCCTGCACTCTAATTCATCCTCTGCCCCACTGATGAACAAAAAATCGTCCAGGTAGTCCAAAACACCTTCCGCACCCGAACTATATGGAAAAGCCCACTGCAAGGATGAACTAAAATGTTCAAAAAACGCTCAAGAGATCGCACAGCCCATCGGTAGAGCCTTGTCCATGTAAATGCGGTCCTCAAATTGCATCCCTAGCAACCAAAAATCCTCTGGGTGCACCGGCAGCAACCTGAACGCTGCCTTGATATCACACATAGCCAAAAATGCTCCATGACCCGCCTTCCTTACCAATTCCACTGCCTGATCCACGCTTGCATATGACACCCCGCAATCCTCTGGGGCAATTAAATCATTGACCGACAAGCCCTCTGGCCAAGATAAATGATGTATCAGTCTGAATTCCCCCGGCACCTTCTTGGCACTACCCCCAAAGAGGATATCACCAAATCGCCCGGCAAATCTACAAATGGACCTACCACCCTCCCTGCCGCCACTTCATTGAGCAACTTCTCTCTAACCACCTTCACATTTTCCCTGGCCGATTTCAAATTCTCCGCCCATCTATGCACCCTTGGACCCTGGTAGCCTAGCCTGAAACCTTTCCAAAAACCATCTCCCAAAATATTTGTCCCTTCCCTGTCTGGGTAAAAACTGAGCCACCTTTCCAGGACCTCAACCTTAACTGGAGTAAAAGCCTTTCTTCACAACCCCTCGGCCTGCTCCACGCCCCCACCCTCGGTCCCCTTGCTGAAAGCACTGTGTGACCGGGTGCCGCCCTGCACATCTGGTGCACTCATGTCTGAGCCTACACGCTGTCCTCGTGCAGCCATCCTTATTGAAGACCCAGCAGGCTGCAGACTGCTGACCCCTGCCTCCTCCCCCATGCCACACACCTCTCCGGAGATTTCTCGCAATAAACACCAGCGTATATGATAAAAGCTGATGTCAAATTCTCTATTGTCACTGGTACCTTTGAATGCAAGGCCATCTCCCTCTCCTCTTCCTTAGAACCCTCCTTGGCTCTGACCTCTTTGCCCTTTATCATCGCCTTCCCACCTTAACCCCTCACTCCCTCTCTCCCTCCTCCTAGCCACCCTGTACCTCTCATCCTCCCATTGCCCCACATACTCTTCCACCCATTCATCCTCCCCCATGCCATACCAGGGCTGTTGCGAGCACATGCTCGGGCCGGGCCGGGCAGCTGCTCCTCTGCTGAATTCAGGGTGTCTGCCCCACCGCTCCTTCTCCTTCTTCTCAGCGGGGCCGTGAAAACCCCTGCTGGCTCCTCTCTTCTCAGGTGAGGGGTCCTCACGTCCACCCTTTGGTCCTCCGCTCTAGGGGCCGTGCTGCACCCTCTATGCTGTTCCCCAATATCTTGGAGAGGGGCGTTCTTAAGCCCTCTCTTGGCTGCTCCAGAACAACTGTGGGGGCCGGCCCAAACCCTCCACCTGAAATGCTCCTACACAGGTAGGCCGTTCCGCGCCTCTCCCTCTCCTCACTGCTCTCTGGTGACCGCTCCCTCCTTCTACCCCTCACACTCTTCTGCAGATACTTACTTCCCTTACCTCTCTGTACTGCCATTCCCCTCTCTGTCCCAGCACTCCTACCCTCCCCCTCTATCCGACCAGCACCCGTCTGCAAATTCCTCTCTCCCCCATGTTCTCCCACAGCCTCCCACAGCCTCCTCCACCAAACCCCTCCTTACCCCCGTTTCCCTGTCCTCTCTTGATGCCCTCCTGGGAGTCTCCCTCCTGCTCTCCTGGCCCCTGTCTCCCAAGCTTCACCTCTACCGGCCGCAGGGCTACATGCAACCACCATGGCAAGCACCCTATCTGTCGCCGCGGTCTCCCCCATCCTCCTCCCTGCCACCCATAACCTCCACCACAGCCCCTTCAAGCTGTGCTTTGGATGCCCTGCTGATGATCGCAAGGGCTTCCCTTAATGCCTTGGCATCAATTGGCCCTTTCTTATTTGCCCCTTGCCCCACCATCCTGCACCCCACTTGTGCACCTGCCTGCCCCACCCATGTAGCTAGAGAAACCACTCGGCGGCACACCCCCCAACTATCCAGCCAGCTGCCTACTGGAGGCCAGAACAAAATGTACCCGGACCGGCTGATCCTCCAAAATTGCCTTAAATCCTGCACCGCCACCAGATCTCCACACACCTAATGCAGGCCACCATATATTTGAGGCCCTTAAAATAACAAGGTATTATACCCAACCTTCCTGCTCTAGTACTTGTTATTTATCTATTACGTTGTTCTTAGCTTACCATAACTGGTGAAGTTCTGGGGTTTTTCAGTTTTACTTGTAACGATAACGTCCCTTTAACAACGTTTTTTCATTGAATTTCATAGGTTTTTATTAGCGCAACTTAACCATAACTTCCCTTTAACAGTTTTTTCATTGAATTTCATGGGTTTTTATTAGTGCAACTTCACCATAATGTCCGTTTAACAAAGTTGTTTCAGTGAAATTTATAGGTTTTTATTAGTGCAACGTTTTTATTAGTGTAACTTAACCATAACGTCCCTTTAACACATTTTTTTCAGTGAATTTCATGGGTTTTTACCAGTGCATGTTATTTTCCAACAACTTACTAATATGTGTCCAATTTACAAAGTGTCACCTTAAAACTCTGCCATTTCCCACCTTCTAGAATCATTTTTAATACTTCTATACATGTTTTGCAACTATTTCAAATGGTTTTGTGTACGTAGACGTCTACGAACATATGACTTCATTGTGAACCTTCCGGACTGTGCCACATGACCATACGCTGGCGCGCAGCAGGATGACGTGTCAAAGAACCCGTCCAACTTCACAATAAGATCTGTGCTTCGCAGACAGTTCAGAACTGCATTTTCTACTGATCTAGGAACTTTCAACTTCAAAATCTCCCTAGAACAGCTTCTACACCTATTTCTACTCATTATCCAGTAACAATCTATTACACAGTACACTTTTCGAAAAACTGCTATTTATCTTAAAATGGCATCTGCTAATGCCATCCCTCCTCCCCAAGAGCCACCACCGTTGCTGTAATCAAGGAGCATGAGAAACACTACCCCCTACCTTAGAAATAACACACACGCAACATTTTCCCCTGTCCACTTCCCCTCCATATTAGTGTTTGGTACCTCTTCCCTTATTTCCCTCCCCACCTTTTGTTCTAAGCTCTCCTGCCAAAAAAAAAAATACATCCGAAAACACCAAAAGAAATGTTCCTTTAGAACCACCTTTCACAGTTAAAAAATAGAACTAAAAAAAATGTATAAACTCCATCTACTTTACATTTCTCAGTGAAGTACATAGACTCAATAAGATTTTCCAACATTTCCATTTGCATTTTGTGTTATGCTAATGGGAATATTGTGGCGTTCATCCCCCGTTCCAGGTAATGGAACAGTGTATACCAGCCCAGCAGCCCAAGTTATCAGCGCAAGCGAAGCAAGCGTGGATAACGAGGTCTCCGGACCATTATCCGCCCATTCCAGCCCCTGTAACGGGGCATGAAGGCCATTAGCACTCTAGGTTCCCAAAGCGGGAACCAGGGGTGCTAAAAAAGTATTTTTCTTCCTACACCGGCGTCCCGGTGTAGGAAGGAATATCCTTTTCCAAGATGGCCACCATGGAAAGGGAAGGCAGGGTTCCACACAGGGCCCCTCCTCGCTTTCCATGTCAGCCTGAAGAAGACGAAAAGAGAACCCTAAGACCATATTACCACAAGCACATTTTTCTTCCCTTTCAAAGCTATCACAATTTCGAATAACTTTACCACAAAGCCAGTCCCAGGTGGACATGGCCACTTAAACTCCATATGTTGTCCCTCGTGGTCATGGCCAGTAGCCAGATTGTCCAGATCATGACCTTATTCCATGACCCAACCCAGACAATGTGGCTAATGCTTATGGCCACAGACTACACCTTAGTCACCAAAGGCATATCACTATTTTGTGTACCTACATTATGACACTTGCCAAGAAGTAAAACACAGACACATTTGCAAAACCATGCTTTAAGGTCCTTGCCAATGCTCCTCACACAAGTTTCCTGGAAATCCACCCATGTTTTATTATTTCAAGAGTGCCAAATGTATGCACATACAATAGTCATATAACTTAGCCCCCACTTGACAAAATCCATTCAGACTTTAAAAAAAATATTTATGTCTAGATTTCAAATCATTTAGCAAACATTTGTGTAGATTTGTCAAATTGCACCACATTTACAAGCCTTTACAATATTTTGGGACTCCCCCTCTAATTTTGCCCCCTCTTGACAGAATCCTACCACTTTGCAAAAACATTTATATCTAGATCTATAATCTTTTTGCAAACCTTTGTGTAGATTCGTCAAATGACACCACATTTATAAGCCTTTACAATATTTTGGGACCACCCTCTCATTTTGCCTCCTATTGACAAAATCCCACCAAACGTCCGAAAAACATTTATATGTAGATCTATTATCACTTTGCCAACTTAAGTGTAGATTCGTCAAATGGCACCTCATTTATAAGCCTTTACATTATTTTGGAACCCTCCTCTACTTTTGCCCCCTCTTGACAGAATCCCACCAAACTTTGCTAACCCATTCGGAATTGGATTAAGAATATAAATCCAAAATTTCATGCAGTATCATTAAGTGGCGCCAAAGTTATAAGCCATCCAAGAACTGCTTTTCACCAACCATGTAATGCAGAGGTGCCCGTGAACTGCACAGGACTGTTCGCAAACATTCGGACTGTTTGCGGACTTTCGCGATGAAAAACGCCAGTTTTTTTGCTGCTTGCAGCCATATCCCACCCCATCCTCATCACCCCTCACCTCCTCAGAGATTATTTGATAAGTTTGACAAGTGCAATGTTGTGTTTTTTCATATGTTTTTACCGCAATGTCCGCGGACAACAGCCAATGTCCGCAAATCCAAGATGGCGGGTGCATCGAGAAAATGTGATGCACCTCACGCTTCAATCCAACCGACGTAGCCACACTAGCCAATCGGCGTCCTGTCCGCAGAGCGAACAGGGAAGTGTGTCCGCGGAGTGGACATAGATATCACTAATTTTTTGGGACCTACTTTTTGGTCGTTTTAAAAAAAACTACTGGATGGATTTCCATCATATTTACAAAAGCACGCTTTTGGGACCAAGCCGCAGCTCCTGGTGCACATTTGGTGAAAACCTGTCCAGCGGTTTGGGCTGTAGGTGTGAGCAAAGTTTTTTTCCATTCAGTCTATGGGAAAAAATAAACTTTGGGAACCCCCCTATAGCTTTGCCCCCGCCCTGACCAAACCTCACCAAACCTTGCAAAATAATTCTGAGTGGGCCATATACTTAGTCTGCAAAGTTTGGTGAAGATTTGTCCAGTGGGAGCGAAGTTATAAGCCACCCAAAAAGTGCTCTTCCTATGGGTTTAGCAACTTAACCATAACTACATGGCCGCTACCACGGCCACGTAATGTACATACACATACACACTAGGGTGGGTAAACTAAAGAAGCTCTTACAGGCAGAATTCCCATCTTATGCAGTGGCCCAGGCTTTTCCAAAATGGTTGAAACTGTGCAGTCAGAACCCGTGTTGATCATTTTTCAGGGAGTTGCACAGTTATTCTTTGTATTGCACATCTCCCATTCAGCTTTCTCATCTGGTTTAGCATGGGAGGGTGGCCATTCTTACATTGCTGTTTTGGTCAGAAGAGGGCACATATAGCAGCTGCACAATTATGGGTGATTCTAGGCTATGCATACTGCCTCTGTACTTCAAGGTGGAATACCCTAGGACACATAAGGAAACTGCAAAGATTTGCGGTAGATTGTGCGGTATTGGTACTGCCTTCTTCTGTGTTTCATAGCGCTACAACATAGGGCACATGTATCAGCTTCCCAGTTAGGGATACTTGTGGGGTATTTTTATGGTCCTGTGACTATGGCTGCCATAGTTTAGGGCACATAGACCCAGCACTGATAGACTATTTCAATGGTGACTGGCGCAGTAAGACTGGAAAAAAGAACCTTTAACATATTATAGCATACAAAACACTTTTGACATTGACTCAATTCTCACCTTGAGTGCTTTGGAACAGCCTAAAAGCAATCAACATCACAACCGTTTGTGTCTCCATTCTCTGTTTCGTGAATGTCTTCCTATTCATCCCCTCTACATGGTGAACTAGAACAATTTGACAGTTACACATCCTCATTTGAGCAGTGCAAACTAGCTTCTCAATTACTCCTCTTAAGTCCTCAGCCTGGCATGAAAGCTTAGGCTCTTTTGTAGGTTGAGGCAAATGTTGCATTTGTGTGTGGGTCTGAAGACTTTGCAATATCAACTTTTCACCCAACTTGGCGACTGCTGCTCAGCAGGTCTGGAAAGGAGTGGTTTACATGTAAATCATTCCCAGAGACTTCTAGCAGCAGCTAAGAGGGGCCCAATAATACTCAAAATGTTTGCTGGTATGGCACAATAAATGCTCGGGAAGCAGTGTCAGGGCGGTGTCCTCAGCAGGGAACTTGCCGACTGAAAGCCACATAAACCTGTGTCTGTAGGTGTAACCCTCTTATCCCTACTAAGAAATTGCCCATTTTCATCGAAGGGGGTCTTCAGTGCTGCTCCTGGGGCACACTGGAGCTTACATTGCAGGAGTGTAGCCAGAAAGATTCCGTCCCCACTCTTCAGTGCTGTGAGGTGACCTTACGGTGGCTTGAAGTACTATACAGAACACATAGCCTCTAATTTCCATCTATCGCCAGACACATTTTTTTCATAACTCTGCCCATCACACCCCTTGCCTTTTGTTACCAATAACATTCCCCCCTCAGACTTCCTTCTCTTGGATTAGGGCACCTTCTGATTTTGCTTGGTAGCCCCAGACGTATTATTTGGAAATCTACCTGCAGTACAATGAATAGATAAAGCAAATATTTTAAGCCTACATATCTACCAGGAATGACCGAATGCACTACCAAGCCCCTCACACACCCAACATTATTCAATCTCTAGCTTAAAGCTACCTTGGGTTACCATTGAGTATATAAGTTCAACGCATACCCTTCGGTCACATCTGCCTAGAACAGAGTCCATATATAATGGACGAACACACTTGCATACTAATACAAGCACTTAGCCCTGCCTAACTTCTTACTTTTTTGTATTTGTATTTTGTGTTTATTTTAAATATTAAGGCCTTTTGCCAAAGTGCTTTAAAATAATGGTTTACAGCAGTACAATAAAAATGACAATGGTGGTAGAGTCAATAAACAGAAGATAAGCAGATGAAATAGAAAGAAGAAGATGGGTTTTGAATTGGAACAAAAAATATGCTAAGTATAAGAAGCATGAATAGGTAGAGGAAGAACATTCCTTTGCTTAGGAGTAAAAAGGAATGGAATTGAGAGGCAGCGCAAGGTGGCTTAGGAGCAGAAAGATGAAAAAGAGATTGAGAATTAAAAGAACCAGACAGGGTTTAAAAAGACACATGAGAACCAAGATAAGAAAGGCTTCATAGATAAAGCAAAGAAAATGAAAAAGAAGATGAAGATCAAAAGAAAGCAGAGAAGCAGAATAAAGTGATGGAGTAACAGAAGAGAAGACGCATGGCAGAATTGAAAACAGAGAACGTAGTGGGATGAGACTTAGGAAGACCTAGTAAGAGAACCAAGCAGTAGTTGATACAAAAGAAAACAAGGGAGTAGATCAGAAATTAAAGAAAAGGATGAGCACGAGGAAGACTAAAGAGATGAAAATAAGCAGAGGGAGCAATATTAGAAAAGGAAGAGGAAAGGAAAGAGAGGGGTCAAAGATGACTTCAAGATTACAAGCAGAGAAAGAAAAGAAAAGGAAGTACGGAGGGTAAAGAAGACCAGAATATGGAGGAACAGGAGAGGGAGGAGAAGAGGGAAATAAAAGGACCTCCATTTTAAAAGAATTCAGATGAAGAAAATGGGAGGCAATAAAGGATTTGGACAGCAAACAAATAAGAGGAGACAGTGTTATGAAGAGAAGAAGAACATATAGAAAAAGAAAAGAAGGTTTGTGAATCATCAGCATATAAATAACTGGAAAAGTAAATGGAGTAGCGGACAAAGGAATAGTATATAAAAAAAAAAGAAGAGGACATAGGACAGAACCTTGTGGTACATTATCAAGTAGTGGATGGGATGAGGAAAGCTGGCAAGCTCAGGAAACATAATATGAGCGCCCAGAGTAATAAGAATGAAACCATCTGAGCACAGACCCAGATAACCCAAGAGTGGAAAGAGATGAAAGTAGAATAGTATGATCAACAGTGTTGAAAGCAGCAGAAAGATCAAGAAGAATAAGAATGGAAGATTGCTTATTGTGCGTAGAAGAAAGTAAAGAGGTAGGCACATATGATAAAGCAGATTCAGTAGAATGAGGACGAAATCCAGATTACAAGGGAGGAAGAAGAGAATTAAAATGAAGAAAAGAAGAAACTTGGGTATATCGCGCAAGATGTTTAGATAAAAACGGTAGCAAAGAAATAAGTTGGAAATTAGATGGAAGAGAAGCATCCAATGAAGGCTTCTTAAGAATGGGAGTTATGACTGCATGCTTACATGAAGATGGAAAAGAAGCAGATTCAAGTGAACATTTAATAAGAGAAGCAAGCTAAGGAATCAAAAGAGGAGAGATAGAAGAAATCAAAGCAGAAGGAATAGGATCTAGCGGGGACACCGTAGAGTAAAGAATAGAGAGGTATCAGAATCAAATAGAGGAGAAAAGGAAGACAGTGAAGTGTCAGAAAAAGAAGAAGTAGAAGAAGAAGGAGAGCATGAAGAAGAAAAGGATGAACGAAGAGTAGTTGCTGATGTCTTCACTTTGGAAGTGAAGACATCAGAAAAGTCAGTAGCCAGGAGAGACGAAATAACTGGATCGGGAGGGTCAAGAGAAAGAATAGAGCTTAACAGTTGGAAAAGACATTGAGGATAGTGAGAAAGAGAATAAGAGACAAAAAGTACTGTCTCTTGGCAGACAAAAGAGAAGAATAAGAATCATGAGAGAAGTGAAGAGAAGAGAAGGTAAGTAAGTCTTCAGGAGCACAAGGATTCTTCCAACAGTGTTCAGCCTTACGGAAGTCATAAATAATGTAACGAAGAGCAGGAGAATGCCAAGGTTGAGAGTGTTTTCAGAAGGACAAAACGGACAAGTGGGGTAAAGATGATCAAGTGTAGAGCATAGAGCGAAGTCAAGATGAACAGTTAGAATCTTCTGAGAGAGAGGAAAATTGACTAAGATGGGGAAGTGTAGAAGACAGAGAAACTAGCTTGGTGTCTGCAGGCTAATTTCCCTCTTCCTTCACCCTTGCTCATGATATACTTTGCAGCGGACTAAGGTCTGGTGATCCCAGGGCAGGGCACAATATGCCTCGGACAAGGATTTGGTACTTTGAAACTACTACGATTGTGACTCAGTGTAGTATAAAAGTAGAGTAATAAGACATACCGTTGTGGAAATGGCTTGCTATGTAAAAGGACACATTCTGGTACAAAAATCTTGTATACGATTTGGGAACAGAAAATCAGGCATGGCATCACATTTTATGGAAAACGCAACTAAACCTCAGAATCCTAAAAAGTGTGCAGAACCATCCTCAGGTGGTGGCAGGAAGAAAAAAAAGCTTTGCCAAGAAGTATTGTTTTGGATTTGGTTCCTGAAAACCACACAACCACATGCAATAAATGCATTATGGGACTGTCGATATTTCTGTGAATGCTGCAGTTGGCAGGAATTTTCAGTGGTAGTGGGGCATCTGAGATTTGAGTGACCCACAGTACATTTTTATAGCAGAAAGTGTAATGTGACATGTTCCTGTCCCCTTAAAACAGAGACCTCTTCATACGAGCCTTGATTCACTTTATTTGAAGGTTTTGTCAATCACTGATGTTGCGTGGAAACCTTGGACGAATTACAGCTAGTGCTTGGGGCATTATTAAGTTTAATAGGGGGAGAGAGGGGAGATGGCCACCAGTGTGTTCACTAGGGAAGCTATGTTAAAGCTAGACAATGAATTGGGACATGTGACATTACGCTCCCTTAAAAAGATCAGAGCTCTTGAACTTCATAAATCGGGGAAGCGAAAGAGCCCTGAAAATGGGGAACCTAACAAGACCCTTCTTAGAGCAGCTTTGCTAAATATGACGTCTGCAGTTTAGCATTTTCTTGAGACACTGGATTTAGATATCATGTTCCTTTTGGAAATATGGGTTACGGATTATTCCCAGGCACTCTTCCATCTGCTAGCGCCGCAAAACGATGTGATCCAATTTATTAAAAGGTGTAATAAAAGAGGAGGTGGGGTGGCAGTGATATCAAGAGTTTCAGTAACAATTCCTCACTTAGAGGCTCTTGATTGGGATGCTTGTATGCAGATAGGTCACTGTATGGTGTGGACATCACCTACTAGTTCCATCAAGAATGTTCTTGGCTATCGGCCTCTGGGCTCCGCAAAACCCTTCCTGGGGCACTTGTATCAGTTCCTGATAGAATCAGTCTCTAAGTATGTGGAACTGTTGTCTCTGGGAGATGTTAACATTTGGATGGATGATCGCACAGTTCCTGATGCTGAGGCGCTATGGGATATTGCAATTAGTCATGATTTAAAACTTTTGGAAGGGTCTGCAACCCATGTTAAGGGGCATTGCGTTTATGTACTCCGAGGTTGAGAAGTTTGCACGAAAGTAACTGATACCATACCCATTTCCTGGTCGGATCATTTTGCAAGGCTGTTCACCCTTGGACAGCCCGACAAGGGAGCGCTGGCGGTGGCAAATACTATTATACTTCTGCAGATCCAAATACTTGCATAAAATCTCAGGCATAGAATTAGAGAATGCATTGAATGCCCTAGATCACTGACAGAGGAACAGCGATAATGATTAATATATGCTCCAGATTGGCCCCGTTCGGGCAGGGAAAGTTGAAAAAGCTTTCCAAACCATAGTTCTCTCAAGACCTTTTGGTACTGTGTAAGTGTTTGAGAGGCAACAAAAATAAGTGGAGGAAATATTGATCCACATCAAATGCAGGTAGAGTAAAGCAAGCATTAAAGAATATAAAAATTGACTTTTTAAAGCGAAGGCTGACTTCCTGGGGAATAAAATCCATGGTGCTTTAAACCATAGAGAATTATTCTCTATTATTAATAATTTTGTGCAGCCAAAATGCGCTTCTCATCCATGAAAGCCTCCATGGAGCAAGCCAGTAGGTTTGATTCTTTCTTTTTTTTAAAGATCGAACTGATTCAAGATTATATTGCTGGCTGCAGTGGACAACTCTCCAGAAGAGAAGAATGCCCTAGAGGCCTATCAAGAATGATGGCAGCTGTAGATGATCACACAGGAGAGCTTTGTTCATTCTCACCAGTTATGGAAGAGATAATACGGGATTTTCTGGAAAAACTGCAGCCCACTAATGATCTATTGCTCTCTATTGCGCCAGTGTGGCAAAGAGGCTAGCCAGGGAAATCTCTCCCTTGGTGACACAGTTTGTCAACAAATCACTGTCATCTGGGTTCATGCCTTCAGTGTTAACACAGGCCAAGGTCACGCCATTGTTAAAAAAATCCAACCTGGACCCTGGAAATATGCAAAACTCTTGCCCATTGGCTGGTCTCACATGGTTGGGAAAAATAGTGGAAAGGCTAGTGACCTCCCAACTACATGAACATGTGGAGAAGGAAACCGTATTGGACCCTTTGCAATCAGTATTTTGTCCTCGGTTTGGGATGGAGACTGCACTAATGGCAGTATGGGATGACCGCCTTGAGGTGGCAGATCAGGAAGAGATGTCTCTGCTGATCATGTTAGATCTCTCTGCAGCCTTCGATACAGTGAACCATCATATCTTACTTGAAAGGCTCAGAGAGATCAGAAACATTTTAGTCCAAACTCATAAGTGTTTTACCTCCTTTTTGAAAGAGAGGCAGCAACAGGTGGAGTTGGGTGAATTCATCTCTAGTCCTCTTGCACAGGATTGTGGAGTCCATCAGGGCTCTTCATTCTCTCCTCTCCTATTCAATGTGTATCTGTGCCCTCTTATGGACCGACATAGAACACACAAGGTCAATTTCCACTCTTATGCTGACAGCACCCAGGTGTTCATAAAAGTGTGGAAGGTGAAAGAAACTTTTCAGTTCGTTGAACAATGCCTGGTGGAGGTGAAAGTATGGATGTCTGCTAATCGGCTTTTGCTGAATTCCAGTAAAACCCAAGTTGTATTGTTCAGCCCAAAAAACCTCCTCAGGTCGAGTAGGCGCCCAGACCCCCCACATATTTTGGGAACAGACTCATTGTTTGTCCCACAAAATAAAACATTTGGGTGTGTTTGGCAGGAAAACTTTGGGTGCGCTGTGCAGGTGAGCACTAAGACACAGTTGGCTTGATTCATGGAAGTGTTTTATAATGGCGCAATCCCATAGGAAAATGTTCCATGAATCAGGCCCACTGTCTTTGCCATCTTGTGCCTTCTGCAAAAGGTCTTATCATTTGTCTCTGCAGAGGACTATGCACTGGTGGTGGGTGCTATGGTAAACTTCTGCATAGACTATGGTAATGGCCTGTTGGCAGGGATCCCACTTACCCAAATGCAGCATTTACAGAAAGCCGAGAACGCTGCTATAAGGCTGATTGTTGGAGTAAAGAAGTCTTCTCCAATCTCAAGTCTCTGTCGTTCCTTGCGCTGGTTGATGTTAAGGACTGTGTAGACTTTAAAATCCTGTGCCTAGTGTACAAATGTATACATAATTTGTCTCCACGCTGCCGTCCAAGAAACTTAGGCGCTATCACCAAACCTGTCAACTGCGATCCAGTGACAAGTTGCAGCTGGATATCCCTGGGTCGAAACACGTGTTAAGAGGTGACCGTTGTTTTGGAGTCCATCCCCAGACAATTTAGAATAAGTTGCCTTTGAGGATCAGGGCCCTCCAATTGTTATATCAATTTCGAAAGGTGCTAAATAACACATCTATTTAAGTACAAGGACCAGGTGTAGCTATTAGTTCAGTTTGCTGTGACAGGTGTGCTGACCTGAAGTGGTCCGCTGTGACCCCGGGTCAGACCTTTCAATCTGCGCCTATATACGATTGATTGCATCAAGTGCGCGTTATAAATATTTCAAATCAAATCAAACCTACTGAATAACCATTGATAGCTCAGCATGCGTATTGAAATGTGTTTTGTTTGGCTATGTACAAGGGATTTGTGCTTTGTGGGAAATGCACAATTGGAACATTGAAAGATTTTCCAATGTTTGAGTGATATATTTTGCTTAGCAGAACACCCAATGAAGAGGCAAGGGCAGTTCTGAAACATATGTCATGTGCAATGTTACAAATTGAATTAACACATGGAATTAAGGAACACTAAAATTATCACAATATTTAAACAAACCACACAATATTCAATTTGAAAAAGTTGATGGAATTGCAGAGGACAGAGTCTATCCTCTTTTCTGAGAATGGACTGCGACAGTAGAACTCTGGACAACGCCTTCATTCTGTTTGTGTTATATCTGCCTGGGCGCAAGAGATGTAAAATAAACCAAATAAATACACTGAACCGCTGCTAAATATTGAAACTAGAAGGCAGGAGAGCATTTGAGTGATAAATGATAAATGAGTGATGAACTCAGGGTGGCAACCATTCCCTTAAACAGAAGGTCATCGAAAAACCTAGCTGGCTTGTGAAATATGACGTCCCAAAGCTCAGAGGTGACTTCTACTACAGCTCCATAAAATTACACAGCTCCAGAAGGTAGCATCCATTCCTTCATCTAGACAAACCCCCTGCTATGCAAAATATTCTCCCAAAGAAAACAGACTCTCAAGATCTGAATCACCTTTTGTCACGTATTGCTAAAAAGCCTTAGTGCCTCCTCATTTTCCTTTTCAAATGGTCTCTGTACATAGGCATGAAGATGGCATGGTACATAGGCATGAAGATGCTCTCTCCCCTCTTCAACACCTTACATAACCATGTTTTTGTAATCTCATTTGAATACTCTATCGTCGCTTAACAACCTGGTCCCCTCTGAATCACTGCAGAGCGCAGCTCCCTATCAATATCATTCTATTATAAAACCACTGCATTGATTCAACGAGACATGCTCTGTTGTCATGAATGGAAATGCACATTAATTAGCATTGTTTTAAATTAAAAGCTAACCCATGCTCTATCATCCTCACATTTCACTTTTCTCTCTGTCCAGAATCGTGTAGTTTTTCATATATGATATGATATGGCATTTATAACGCGCCTATACACAAGTGTTTCAAGGCGTGATGAGGCAAGGGAGGGGTAACAGAGAAACGACAGAGACAACGATCCTACTAGGCCAGGTGTCATTGAGATCGTGCAAGTACATGGCAAGGGGGAAGAGTAAGGGGAAAGTGCGGGAGTTGAAGGGGGAGGGGACAGTGCAGTACATGTGATGAATAGAATAAATATGGCCAGCTGGTGACAAGTGCAGACATCAGGTGTCAAGTGCTAGTAGGAGGACTGTAGGGATACAGAAAACAGTCCCCAAGTTCGGGGGTTGCCGGGGGGAAATGCAGGTGTGTGACTGGCGGGGGAGGAGACCTGGGACCGAGATCAAAGGGTGGCCAGGTAACCAGTGCAGTTTCAGTTTCAGCCTGGAAATTCAGCAGGGGAGAAAGCAGAAGAAAAGAGAAAGGTTTTGAGGTGCTTATGGAACCAGATATGGTTTTCCTCAAGTTTCAGGGAGGCAGGGAGGCTGTTCCAGAGGGAGGCCCCAGCCGAAGAAAGAGATCTAGCACCAACTAATTGCTTAAAGAAGCGACTGACCATGAGGGAGTTGGAGGCAGATGAGCAAAGAGTTCGAGAAGGAAGATATTTAGGAAGAGAGAGTTGAAGATATTGTGGCCCCAGGCCCCAGAAGGCCTTGTGGACAATGCAGATGGTTTTGAACTTAATCCTCGCAGCCACTGGGAGCCAGTGCAGAGATTTCTGTCCTGGAGAGATACAATCCCTGGGCTTGAGGCCAAGGACAAGTTTTGCAGTCCTGTCTGGATGAGTTTCAGAGGGCAGAGAGTAGAATCAGGCAGATTTAGAAAGAGGCTGTTGCAATAGTCCAGCCTAGAGAGAACCAGAGCTCTGGAGACAGTGAGCTTCTGGGGGAAAGAGAGGAAAGGAAGAATACCTCTAAGGATGTGCAGCTGGTAGTGTGAATTCTAAGAGTCATCCGAGATGTGAGGAGAGTGTGGAGTCAAAGATGACCATGAGGTTTTTAGCCTTGCAGGTGGGAGTAGGAAGAGGGCCAAGAGAGGCCAGCCAAAGAGTGACAGGAAAGGAGGGAGTGGGTGTGCCGATGATGAGAATCTCAGTTTTACTAGCATTAAGGCAGAGATCATTGGCAGCACACCACTCCTGGATGGCGGACAGACAGTCAGAGATGAGAGAGGGAGAAGAGGTGGCTGAAGGTAGCCTGAAAATGAGCTGAGTGTCATCCGCATAGGACTCGAAATTGGGTCAGCGAGTGGCAATGTGGGGGCAAGAAGTGCCAGGTATTGGTTGAACAGCCAGGGCGAGAGGTTAGCCCCCTGACGAACACCAGAGGTAGAGATAGATATAGAGGAGAAGGAGGACCCAAGTTGGACCTGAGAGGGTTGATCAAAGAGGAAAGAAGTCTGCCATGCCAGGGCCTGACTGGTGATACCCAGGTTATCACAGGGACGGTTGAGCAGGATGGCATGGTTGACCATGTCAAAGGCAGAAGAGAGATCAAGTAAGATGAGGACACGGGGTGTTGGAATCAAGGTTGGAGAACAGGTCTTCACGGACATTCAGGAGAGCAGTTTCCATGCTTCTGGCAGCTCTGAAGCCAGACTGATGATCATGGAGACAACCAATAGATTTATTGTGAAGATTGTGTTGGGAGATGGCCAGCCTTTCCAGGTGTTTGACCAGGAAAGGTGTGATGGAGATTGGGAGATAATTAGCCGGGCAGGACGGATCGAGATAGGGTTTCTAAAGAAGAGGGTGCACAAGGGAGTGCTTCAGGGGGGATAGGAAGACTCCAGTGGCAAACGAGTGGTTGCAGAGTCGGACAGAGAAGGAGCCAGGGAGTCAATGTGGTCCTTGATGGTTTTGTAGGAACAGGGATGAACCTGTTTTGAAGAGACTTTCATAGATTGGACATGTCTAGAAACCTCGCCTGGGGAGAACAGGGGAAAGACAGAGAAGGAGGGAGGAGAGGTGGCCGAAGAAGGGCCAACGAAGGAGCAGGGAGTAGAGGGAGGAGAGGGAGAGGAAGACAGAGAGGACAAGATGTCCTGAGATTTAGAGATGAAATGAGAAGCCAGAGCAGTGCAGAGGGCCTGGGAAGGGACTGGAGAGGTAGAGACTGCAGCAGGCTTGGCCAGTTATTTGCAGATTTGAAAGAGTTCGGCCAAGTTGTTAGATGCCTCAGAGAGGCATGCTTGGATGTGAGCTCTCTTCTTGTTGCCGGTATTGCCTTTGGAGCAGGCGACAGGCCAGTTTGTCAGAGGATGTACCAGAAGCACGCCATTTCCTCTCAGCCACCCTGCACTTGCGTTTGAGGGTGACAAGATCATCATACCAGGAGTTGTTCTTGGCTTTGGGCTGCAAGCGGATCCTCTACATCGAGAGTATCAGATATAGCAGAGTGGAGGATGGAAAGGGCTGTGACATGGTGTGAGTCAGCCAAAGGCTGATAGGGGGGTGAGAAAGGGGTGGCAAAAGCCTCAACTGACATGCACTTCATGGGTCGGATGACCGAGAAGGTGGGTGGCAGTGCTGGAGTTGGCTTGGCCTGAGGGGTAAAGAGGGTGAGCTGGGGGAGGAAAGGAGAATGTGATCAGTCCAGGAGAGAGTCGTGCTAGAGGGGAGAATAGAGAGTGACTAGAGGGGAGAATAGAGAGTAAAAGAGAGTCATAGATACTATATATAGTTGTACTTTGATAATGTATATTTTGTCCACACATTTGTTTGTCAGGTGATCTGTTGTTGGCCACATTCTTCCATTGGATAGTTTCAGCAACAGGTTAAACTTAAACAGCACTGCCTCATTATCAACATAATCGTCACCAATTTAAGGAACACCTTAACATACAAGGATGGATCTGTGGAAAGCAGAGAACGGTGCAAGGAGAAGCAAGAGTGGTCAAGGCCATTGGGACCTCAAAACAGTTGGGCTGTATGTTCTGTACAGAGAAGCAATTCGCTAGGTAGGTAGAAATATTTACTCAGAAAACATCCATTAACAAAGTAAAGAAACATAACACAAGACAATCGATAAACACAAACCGTAAAACCACAACAAACTGTTGAGCTCTTTTAAAAATGGCTTTAACAAATTTCAAAACAGCATTCTTAAACTCAATATTGCTATAATTCATAAACAGCCTCATGGAGTCCATAAATGTCCTTATATTGAATTTTATGAAAAGAGGCCTAACCCATTTCTTTCTAAAATCAATACAATTTTTACAAAGCAATAAAAAATATACAATATCCTTGTCTTTACCCAGCCCACATGCACATTTATTTTTCAAGCCCAACCAATTCATGTAGGCTTTAAGCAGGGGCACATTTAGCCAAATCAAAACAATCCTCCTGCACTCAGGGAACTTGATTTTGTTATATAGTTGTTTGCCTCTGAACCCAGATAGAAAACAGTAAAACATTTCAGCAAGTTGAGTTTTTTTTAAATAAAAGCCGAGATGAATGCTGCTCAACCTCTACGGCTCTCTTTTGAAGTAACTTAAGTTGCTCGTTGGAGAAGTTGGTAAAGGTTGAAACTACTTTAAAGCCCCATCTCCTTTACAGGGCAATCCCAGTAGTGCACCAAAAGAATTTATTTTGGCCAGGGGCTGCCACCAACTCTAACAGGGCATTGTTTACATTTTAATTGCACAGAGCCTGCACCATTATGTTAGAAACTCAGATTGGGGCAGGAGATTGGACTGTGTAATTTCATCTGAGATGTGGATGGGGATGTGTGCTAATGTTAAACTTTGATCGATAAACTTGGAAGAACGTTCAAGACAAATTAAAATCCTCAACAGAGTGTACTGGAGTCCAGAAAGATTGATGAAGAGAGGTTTGATGGATTCTGATGACTGCTGGAACTGTGGTAATGGAGAGGGTAGTATAGAGCATATGATCTGGGACTGTACACGTGTCCGCGGATTTTGGCAAGATGTATGTAGCATTTGCCTGCGGATTTTAAATCAGGATATTGCTCTGGATTTCAAAACAATGGTTTTAGGTTGTGATGAGTTGCTTGAGGATCTTTCAGTCTCTCAGAAAAAAATGTTGTTCAGGGGGGCTTGTATATGCAAAAAGATGATATTAAGGAGCTGGAAATCTCGGATTGCTCCGACGGTGGTGGATTGGATTGAGGAGATGACCTGTCTTGCCAACATAGAGAGAGTGATTTATAGGAAACAAGGAAAGCTTAACCTGTATACAAAAATTTGGGATGAATTTCTAAAAATGTACTAGTTCTGAGTTTGTAAATATGTATTCTCTTATCTGCATGTAACTATATTGTTTTACTATTTACTGTTAACTGTTCCTTGCTGTTTTGTAAAATGTACAAATAAATAATAATAAAAAAAAGAAACTGGCATTTCAGAGGTACTAGGCGAGAGGCCATCGCCTTTCTCGAAAATATGCTCTGAAAGGCCTCCAGGCACCTGCAGTTAAAGTGACCTGAAATCTCACTTCCATTCATCACTGATGATAGACCTCTGGCCTCCAACACTTTAAATCACGTATCCAATCATCTGCCCCTATTCAGCCTGTAAATTCTTAGCAGCCCATTTAACCCCTAGGGCAGCTCTCTTGGCAAGAGTCCTTGCCAACTAACCCCAGATAATTTAACGGTTTGACTACTTACTTTTAATTATGGATGGACCCTCTGTACTTTTGTCCCCATTAGATATGATGATAATCTTTGCCTCGTTAGGTTCAGTACCAAACTATGTTCATTAAAAAATGAATTTGCGTACAGTAGGCTTTTTTGCAAATCTGCTGGGGTAAGATTGATGAGGACCATGTAATTGGCATACATCAGCCCACTATATTTAGTTCCATTTAAAAGAGAAGTGTTAAGTCTGATTGATGATCTATGGGGACTAAATTCGGAAAGAAAAACAATAAATAGCAATGGTACTAAAGGGCAACCTTGCCAAAATCCTGGGAGAAGTCATTGGGGGAAGCCCAATTCTGTTAAACTTTCGCCATAAAACGTTGCCATCAACAGAGTCAAAGGCCTTGGATAGATCTAAGAAATTCACATATACCCAACCCCTCCTAACTTTTGCATATTTCTCTATCATAGCATTCAGCAATTGAAGGGAGAGTTGGAGGAGGGAAGATCAGGCTACAGCCGGTAGACGAGCAGTTCCAATAAAGAACTACATCGTAGTCTTTATGTTAGTGAGCCTTACTCCACTGTGTCTTCAACCACATGATAAAACAGTGTTAGCTTTCCCTGATGAGAGAAACAGTAGCAAGGGACACAGTGGGATAAGGTTCAGTTTCCAGCACAGGAACAGAACCTGGGTGATACACTGAACAAAGGAGAGACTGTTTGAGAGCTTCCCTATCAACAGGCAGCCAGCCCAAGCAAGCACAAAGATGCGCTAAGGGCAAGGGTAACTGATATTGATGAGGTAGCCTAGAGTCAAGACTGCGGAGGTGGAGCTGTCATGATCCCAGCCGCAGGAGAACAACCCCAAAAAGTATTCCACTGGTAGTAAAGACGGAGCTTCAACCAACATACGACAGAAGGAAACACATTCCAAATGAGCAGCAAGGAAACCCAGTTGTAATCCAATAACAACGAATGAAGGGAACAGAAGAAAAGAAGAAAAACGAACAGATGAAAAACTCTGTTGAGAAACGAATTAAGCAACAAGTGAAGGTAAGCCATGACCATAACAATTCTGACAGTACAACACCACACAGGGAAATCCAACAGCAGGTCACAAAGGTAGAGCCAACTTCAAAAGACGAAGACGACGAGCAGAATTGGAAGTGCAGCCCCAAACAGAAAAACTCCTTTGCTTAGCATTAGTCATTAACTTTTTCTTTTATTAGCATTTCTTATTTTCAAATTTTAAACTTTTTATGCTACATTTAATCTCTATGAAATCAATTTGAAACATCCAACTAGTCAGGAAAAATAAGAAATGAAAAAAAACAAACACAAAGATAAACACACAGGGATACATTCACATGTAAAGTCTTCAGGTCCAAGATGGTAAACCACACAATCCGAGTTTCATTTCCTTTTCCTTGGTTCGCCTCTAGTGCAAAAAAAAATACTCATTCGCTGTTTTACGAACATGTTTGAAATATCCTTAAAAAAAGCTAGTAGTGCCAATATCTCAGTAGTTCTTCTCCCTTGCATCAAGAGATCCCATGTTACTTTGGGAGTCCTCTTGGAGCCATTTTTTAAGAACTTCCCCAGATTGTTTGTCCTTAGGTCCTTCAGAGCCAAGCACTCAATCATAAGATGGATCTGAGTTTCAAGTAGATCTTGGCAGAATCTACATAAGTAGTTACGATCTCTTTCAATCTGCCATCTCTCAGGTACTTTCTCAGTGGGGAAGAGGTTGAGGTGAAGTCTCATGAATACTAGTCCAAGAGTGGGTGATGGGAATTTCTTTATGTAGCTCGGGGACTCAACTCTTTCACCAAAGACACTTCCCAATGCTCCTCCACTTTTAAATGAAACTATCCTATCCTTTGTGGTAATCCAGTCAAGGTCCAGAAGTTTATTTTTTTTTTACGTGTCCTGGGTTCTCCAACAGGGTATCTTCTGAGAGGGCCAAGTTTTGGAGTATTGCTGAGCATATACTTTTCCACTCCAGCAGAGGTTCTTTCCTGATTTTTCTTCAGGGCACTATGCAATACTTCAAAGCCTCCCTCCCAGGGGGATCCAGACATTTACAAAGAAAAGATAATGATTTCGACTCCAAAACTGCAGACTGGGATGACAAGCCTAGCTCTCTCCGAATAATGTCAACTGGCAGTGAGTTTGGCAAGTCAAGTGTTCTTCTCCAAAAGATCCCCTCAGCTTGTCGCCACACTGACCCTGCTATCCATAATTGAGTTTCAGCACCGTATGTAAGTATTGGCGTTACCTTTAGTTTATAAAACTCAATAACAGGAGATAGGGAGAAATTACAATATCTCTGTTTGATGATTCTAGCCTGAGTGGCTAGATTCCTGGCTTTAGATTTTAAAGCCATCAGGCCAGGAGAATCGTTAGTACTGTTATTCAGAGATAAACCAAGATATGTCATCTCTGCAACTTTGCAGACTTTCTCCCCCTTGAGGAACCAAGCTCTTTAGTCCTTAACTATTAAATTACCAACGTTACTCTGTCTCCCAGTGCTCAAGCTATTCCCTTTTTCCCAACAGAGCGATTGCTGTATTCTAATAATGAGAGTTATTGTCAATGTGTTATTCCCAGGTGCAATAACCTATATTTGCTAAAAAAAATAAGTGCTTTCAGCTGAGCAGAACAATACCACTTAGACTATTTGATTTCCATTTTAACATTTGGTTTCAGGACTGGCATCATTGCAACTGAAATAGGCCCCCCTACACGTGGGAAGTAGGGAGACTATGATTCGGCCAAATAGCTTTTTCCGAAGTGGTCATTTTACTTTTCAACTACCCTGTGGACTATTTTTTGTTGTTCTGTCACACAGAGGACATTCAACCTTTACCTTTTTAATCTGCATTGGTTGGGATTGTATGTTAACACAGCAAGTCCCTGCATCCTATGCACATCAGCATATAAGATCCATTCCCCATATAAGCCAGTGTGCTCAGGTCTAAATTAGGCTTGAAAATGTTCACCTTTGTACACCCACATACTAGGTTCAATTAATGTAATGCAACTGATGTTCTGTATAACTCATGAAATTAGGTATGTTCGATGAATTCATAAGCAAAACAAAAAGAGGTGATGGCTGGAAGATTTAGAATTAATCCTATCCCCTGACATTGCTCTGGGCAACCCTCCAGACCATCGTTTGTCAGCTGCGTAGCCATTACAAAAGGGGAAAGACCATTTGCAAATCAGGCTTGGTAACCCCCCACCAAAGAGGCAGTCCAGCCTAAATTGCTTGATCACATCACTTCGGCACGAGACCACAAGAATCCCCAAACATGGTGTCTGCCTTGTTGGGCCTCATCAGTGAGAGTAGCCTGGGTCTATAAGCCCAGCAGACATGGGACCCACACCTGTGCATCCGTCCCACTCGGGGTGACTTACGCAAAAAGTAAGTCCCCTTCTGTAATGGTTTGGCAGGCTGAAGAATGATGGTCTGGCGTGTTGCCCAGAGAAATGCCAGAGGTTAGGATTATTTCCAAACCTTACAGCCATCACCTCTTTTGTTTTGCGATTAATTTACAGCACAGTTATTCCACATCCACGAAGGACTAATCAAATAAAATGCAAAATTGTGTTTGGGGATGGTGGGAGTACAATTAAGGTAAACAGAAATGTCTTTTAATGTGTCCTTGAAAGAGCAATGTTTTTTGATGTGTGTAATGTCCTGCTATTTCTGTGACTTTTGTCATGTGTGAAACCTCTTCTGGGACTAGACTACATTATCTTGAGTGAGCAAGTATGCCTGTGATTTCAATTGTATTCTGCTGTTCTTGCTGCATGAGAATGCAACTATGAAGTCTCTGCCTATCCTGTTGTAACTAGTTCTGATTGAGGGGGTATGTACTTTTGCTGTAAGGTCTGTCTGGAGTGACGCTCCAAGCTGTGTGTTCAATTGTTCTCAGACTTATTTGTTGCATAGATAACTGTGTAAGACAATGCTGATGTAAATAAGGCCTATTCCAATATTTGGGGGCCTTATCCCTTTCCTATCCCAGTGGGGAACTCCACCAGATCTTCACCGGGTCATCCTGAAATCTTCCTATATACCCTTCCCCACCCTTATTGCGTACTTCTTTCTACAGTATTAGGCCCCCTGACATGTCCTAGCAGGCTGCTAGCTACCATTGTAGCATAACTACTGAGCATGTATTTGTTCATGCAGTGGACCCTCTGTTATTTGTTGAATAGATCATGTCTCCTGATTATACCATACTTAAATGGTCTGAAATTCAAGGTTAGGGACTATAATCATAAGTGTGGAAATATAGAGTAAACACTGGAATAGGAAATTGCAGGACCATGGGGGAGCTGTTGATTAATGACTTACCACATTTGTTTTATTAGAGGGAAGGTGGGATGGTTGCTTAATGACTTGCCTCCCTGGGGTCCTGTGGGTCGATATTAAAAGAGAACCTACTGGGCTTCCTCTCTCAGAGCAGAAAAGGCAAAAGAGGGAATCGCTGAGGCAGCCAAAAGGTTCTCAAAAGTGCCGTTAGAAAGGTCAGTTTGTGTGAGATTACCAAAAACATAGCTTCAGCAGGAGCACAGCTGTGTATCCACCGACAAATGAATCAAGAAGGGATCCACGTTTTCCTCCCTAACCTCCAAATCCGACCTGTAACTCTCTGCATCCCCTTTCTCAATGAAATCCCCAGTGTACACTTGATAGTCCATCCTTTAATTTAAGCCATATTATTGCACCCTATCATTGTATCCCATTGTTGTACAGTGCTCCATTGCTTCACAGGTAGTTTTACACTATATGAAACCCAGCACATGAGGGAAATGTCATTTTAAGCAGGTAGTATATTTGCTTATCCCTTGTAACTTAAATGTCTTTTTAAGTCCAATCATTCAATTATCTCCGATATCAGGGAGAATCATAGCAGTTAAGGTGCTTTTGACCTGAAGTCTTCACACCAACTCAATGCTATTGATTTGCATACCCTATACACCTTTACATATTGACCTTTGATGAATACAACATTGTAGTGATTTGTCGAGATTAAACTATCATTTGAATTATTACCAATGTTGTTTGCATCACCAATGTACTGAAAGAAGCTATCATTTTAATGCTTGTGTAAACATTGCAGTACTCAATTAAAATCAATATAAAGAATAGGCCCACATATTTTAGAGAACAATCACATGTGTGCATGTATGTTGATTTAAAAAGAATTGAGCAGTGATGTTATTGGCAAACTATGGGACTTAGTTACAAAATGTTTAGCATGGCGCAAAGTGACTTTGTGCCATGCTAAAAACCAATTACTGAGTCCCAGATAAGACTTTGCGCTGGCCCTTCCCACTTAGCGATGTGCGCAAGCACTTTGCGCGGGAGGTGCAGGAAGGGCCAGGGCAAAGAATAGAAAGGGGCTGAACATGCACAATCCTCATTAAATCAGGAAAATGAGGAAGAACATGGTCGTGGGGAGGGAGGCACTGTGCAAACAACAAACATGCCCCATCAAGCGCTAAGTAATCCTTGTTCACAGAAGCTATCGCGCAATCGTTTTCACTCCAGACGAGAACGATCATCCTGTGATCTTACCACAACCCATTATCAATGGCAAAGCACGAAGCGCAATGAAAACTCATGCATAAAAGTGCAATGCAACCCCAATGAACATACGATTGCCACAATACCAGATCCTGCATTGTTGGCACTGATATTACTACATGGAAGGAGGGGAATGAGGATGAGGAGGCGGGCCAAAATATTCCATCCACAAACAACATTATTTGGGATGCCAGATGGGAGGAGCATGGAAGATACTGCTTCCCTCCCCATGTCATTCTAGACCCTGTTACAGAGTGGGAGAATAGTCTGGTATCAGCCACCATGTGCTCACAGGCTGTGCCACCACTGGTCATAGTGCTATCAGCCCTATACTTCCTGTCCACATGATCATTCCAGCATACCACAGCTATTGTGGGGGGTAAATAACACACACAGTCAAGGGGCCTCCACCAGGACTTGTGCTGCATCCTAGCAAATGTACATAGTCACAGTGACATGCCACACACACTGCAGGCAAGATAGAGTTTGCCAGGAATTCTATGCATTTGCACCCTTTCCCTAGGTCCTAGTAGCCGTCAACTGCACCCACGTAGTGCTGCAACTCCCCCCCCCCCACGAGACACAGAGCACATTTATTGACACAGGAAACGTTGGCATTCCATCAATGTGCAGGGGATCTGTGATGCCAAGGGACACATCATGCATGACACATGCCAGGAACATACAGGGAAACAGACTGTGGGTGAACAGCAGGCACTTGATGGCAGTGCAGGTGCAGTATTGCCCCGAAGCAGAGTGTCACCCAGTCGGAATACCTGCATTGCAGACACATTTCTTGGCAGCAGGAGATGTTGATGTTGAGGAGGCAAATCATGGATGGCAGTGCAACCAGGAGGAGGCAAGCAGGTGCACCCATGATGCAAGTGAGGCAGGAGGCATGACGGTGCCTACAGGTACTGATGTCATTGCTGGAGTCATTTGTGAGGCATCAGGACGGGGAGAGGCAGTGGGCTCATGAGGTGACCATTGCCAGGGCCAGGGCCGAGGTAGCAGAGAGGTTAGCACAGGCATGGGATGCCATGCTGGAGGATTCATGCAGGGCAGCAGAGGAGATTGAGTCTCGGATGAGGAAAGCCCTGCAAGAACCTCCAGGAAACAACAGAGCTCACCTGCAAAAGGCTGATGTGGAGGGTGAATCGGCCTGGGCTGAGGTATTGTTAGATATTTCCATGGACTAGCCCGCTGGCTCATGTACATAGTTCATTAGTCGTAGGTTTCCTTTATTCATTTCTGATGGAAAATTATGAACTTTCCATGTTTGTGCATAGTTTGCTTTTAACACATTTTTCATTCATGATTGAACCACACTGTTTGCCATCTCTTTGTGCAGGTGAACCTTTTGTTTGAACATTATCTCCATGTAGGTATGTCCTATAGCTCTCTTGTGGGTTTAGGGCACATATTCGGTCATATTTTAGCTTCTAAATTATTTTATTGTAGCAAGATACAGCCTAGCACTGAATTATTACCTGTTGATCATTGCATTAGAAGTCTTTAGGACTGGTGGGGGTGGGTTGAGTTTGCTTGTTGTCAGCACAATGTGGGAACTATGCTGATCATTAGAACTTCATATCCCAGGGGCACTAGCGTCGCTCTTTAGTGTGACGCTTCTCTTGGCTGACACAGGCCTTAACTGGCCCCTGTTTAGACCTGTTTGCAGTCGATGCAACAGTCGCCGGGAGTTTCTGCCCGTTCGGTGTCCTATTTTTATTATTATACAAATATGGACCTTCTCTGGTTAGTACATTGTGTATTAACTTTACTACTGGTAATTCTATTTAAGACCATGATTGGCATTATGTATGATGGAAAGACACTGCAAGGTTTAAGAGATAATTCTGGATTTCCTCACTTTGCTTGCTGGACAAAATACACAAGGCAGGGATTGAACTGAATGATGACTCTAATTTTAGAGCCTTAAAGTCTCTATCAGGCGTTCCTCTAAAAGCTCTGTTGCTGAATGTTAGGTCAGCAGTAGCTGATAGTTCTGAAATATATGATCTCATTAAGGAATATTTTCTTCATAATAGAAACACTATTTACTCCCAGAGGGATATTTAATTAAAAATATTAACCACTCTGATAAGAGAGAAGGAGGGATTGTAAATATCTCCATCTTTCAACCTCTAAACTGGGAGGTGTGATGAATATGATGGTGTCATCACTACTTTCCCAGTGGTAAAATCACCCCATGTGGCCAGGGGACAGCAGCTGCTCCCTGATCCTGACCCTGAGGGTGGCCGATGTGAGGGAGGATCACATGGGGGGGTGTCATGATATCATCCCCCTTTTTCTTATGAGGATACCCCACCATTCCCCATGTCTTAATAGCATACTATCATACTCCCCCTTACCCACCTAGGAAAGGTACTGGAAAACTTTTCACAGGATCTGTATGAAAGTTCTTGAAATCTGACTTGCTTTTTAAAATTCCTAAAAATACCTTTCCTGACAAATTGGGGCCAAAGTGGAGGCTGTTCCTTTATACCTTGTGCCGATTACAGCATGCCCTCTCCTTCGTTCATGGTAGGGATCATGCAGAGAAGGGATCCTTCTCCAAACAAGTTAACACACTGGCGTCCTCCACGGCGTACACGTGCAAACTTATCAGAACAGGTAGGCCATTTCTCTCGAATAATAGTTGTATTATTCTAGCCAGAGCCCTCATCCTGTCACGGTTGGACTTCTACAATGCCTTATACATAGGAGCCAATAAAGCCATCATTACTAGAATACAAACCCTACAAAATAATGCCCTTAGAGCGGCCCTAGGCATCTCTAGAAGAGAGCCCATTGCAGAGAGTAGACGACTGAATAATTGGCTCTGGACAAATGACCAAATCCTCCTTAAAACTGCCTCACTCACCTACAAATCTCTTAACAATGCCGCACATCTATACCTTAATAGATAGATTCCATAAAAGGACATACCTAAAACCAACTAGAACAGTAGACCCAGACTGCTTGTCCATCCCCAGATACAAACTATCTACGGTCGGAGGCAACAGTTTTCCCGTCAAAGCGGCCAAACTCTGGAACTCCCTACCCCCCACATTGAGAGTTGACCAGTCGTATCAGAACTTTAGATCAAACAGCATCCTCTGGTTAAAATCTACAGACCCCTAACTTGCACTTTGCAGGATGCCTGCTTGTACATTCAAATCTAGTAAGAAGAATATTTACCTGCTACATGCACAGTGACAATCACTGGTCCATATACACCGCCAATAACATCTGTAAATATGTAAATAATCTCACTTCCGGACTGCAAAATTTCGATTAGCACTGTATATATTTATGTACCCTGCAGTTGTAATTAATGTACTTCGCTTTATGACTGTATGTCGTAAATTCTTGTAATTTTTGCACCCTAGTACCGTCGGGTCTGGTGCGCCTTCTAAATAATAAAACAAGCAAACAAACAAACATGTGTGCATGCTTCATGTGTGTGTGATGTTTAGTGGGATGCACTCATGGTCATTGTACGTATGTGAACTGTTGTAGATATGGGGAGTTGACATGTTTTGAGAATCATGTGTTTCACAGCTTTGTCATGCGCATCTATTGTGTGCCTACGTGTGTGCTTTGCAGTACAGGCGTGTGGGTCAATAATGTACATGGAGCATGTGGGTGTGTGATACATGTATGCTGTAGTTGACATGGCACTTCATTTGTGAAATGTTCATCGGTGTCGAGTAGTTTTAAGGGTTATTTGAGGTGGGCTTTGTGGCATTACTTTGATTGACTTGCCATATGGTCATGTGGACATGTTTTTCACATGAAGGGGAGGCACTATCGCAAGGCTGGGGGTGGCAAGGAATGGTTGTCTGATGCCATTCTTTGTGCAGGGGCACGGCATGTTTGGTTTCGGTGTCTCAGTGTTGGTTAAGTACATTTTTGATTGTGTGCATAGTGATGCGAATACATTTGGTGATGAGTGAGATGTTTTGGGTCACTTATTGGGAATTAATAGTAATTTCTGCATGTATCTTGCCAGATGTTCCTCAGAGTACATATGTCTGACGTATCTGGTGACAGCTCATTCACCTCTGCCCATTCACCACACGAGGTTCCGTTTATTTGTGTTGTGTTGTTTTCCGGTACCACTGATGTTTAGGTGTTCCTTTTGTACTTGCTTGACCATGTGGATGTGCTCACACTTCGAAAACAGGTATGGGATATTGTCATTGGGGGTGCCGAGAAGGGATTTACCCTCACTCTGCATCACTGTGCTACACACATCACATGTGGACTATGGCACCTGTACATCATGGGACAAACGTGTAGCTGCAGTAACACTATGGCTGGCTGTTGTTGTGAAACTGAGTGTGATCCAAAGGGGAGCCATTGAAGAGGTGAGTGTCCTGGATTCAACAACACTGCTTCGAAGTGATAATGTTGGAGGATGCCTGGCAAGTGTACTTTATGGCAGACACAGGCTAGGGGAGTTGAGGTAGGTAAGTGCCCCACATTGATTTGGGGCATGGGTGTCTTTGGTGTTCTGCCTTAAGTTAGGGGGTTGGTGTGCAGATTAGTGGGAGTACTGGGACGAGGGCAGACTGGTGGGTGATTCCTTAAGATAGGCAGCTTGGATGCAGATTAGTGGGGGTACTGGGATGAGGACGGACGTGTTGGTACTGCTTTAAATTAGGGGATTGGGCCACAGATCAGTGAGGATATAAGGACAAGGACTTTTCAGTCGCAGGAGATGATTGGAAGTAATGGTGATTGCTGGCAAGTAATCCTTGATTACTTTTTTCCATGGTCCGACGCAAAAGTTGTTCGACAGTGCTATGTTCTGTGGGGCATGTTGTGGGTGTTCTGGGCACTACTTGTTTTTCTTTTCATTGCAGATTTAATTCCATAATAATAATAATAATAATAATGTAGTATTTATATAGTGCTACGAACCCTCAGGCATCTGAGCACTGCTTATTATTACCCACAGTGTGTGGTGCTCATTTATTAACCTTGTAAGGATGAAAGGTTGAGTTTGGCCCTACCGGGATTCGAACCTGAATCAGCTCCCAGGGCTAAACATTTTGTCTGCGCAATGTCCTTGCTCGCACTAACTACTTAGTGTGGATTTAGCTCTTTTTTTAAAAAAAAATTAGGCCCTATGTGTCATGTCTATCCACTGTACGTAGTTAAACGTGATCAGGCAGACTGCATTACATTTTATTGCGCTTTTATTGAAAGCCTGAGTTTGCCAAATGTGTTTCAGGTGAGAGCATTGTTTCTTCCCGAGCTTGAAAATTTTGCATTTGATACAAATTTCAATTTGAAATAAAAATATTGCTAAAACCAGTTTCCTTCTCAACTGAGAGCGTGTGTGGGCGTGGCGTTTACCCTCATCCACTAAAGAATCTGAAACCGATAACAGTGCGAATCTTGATTAAAAATCATATTTGCCCTGAACATGTTTATGTTTATTAGTTTATAATGCGCCAGAGCCCGCAGGCATCAGGGAGAAGCATATATAACAGACAGGGATAACATGTGTTGTCCTATGAAACATTCTTACTTCACTCGCATACTTGCCAACCCTACCGATTTAGGTGTTAGGATACCGCTTTTTAAGCAGTCCTACCGCCCACCGATTTAGTGGCAACAAATACAGATTTATTTATTTTTTTGAAAACTTTTTTTTTTGGACTGGCTGCCTGAGGCCCGGCACAGCATGATCAGCATCCTCTGGTGCAGAGCAGGCCTTAGGGGAGGGTGAGCCGGGCGACCTGTCGGGGTGCCACGCCCCCCTGGGCGCCATTAGCCCCTGCCACGCCAGCTAGGGGGAGTCTTTCAAGGGCTCCCCCGAGCTGGCGTAGCGGGAGAAGGCGCGGCACGCAGGCTTTTGATGTAAAAGGCGCCCACGGCGGCGGGCTAAATGCACCCCTCTGCCGCGGGTGCCTTTGACAAAAGGCATCATTAGCCCCCACCACGCCAGCTGGGGGGAGTCTTTCAAGGTCTCCCCCGAGCTGGCATGGTGGCAGAAGGCATGGCAGGTGCCTCATTGTCATTGAATGCACCCGCGGAGGCGGGCGCATTCAATGACAATGGGCTGCTGATTCGCCCTATTCCTATCATTACCTCCTCGCCGGACTATTTTTGAAACTTTAAGATTCCTACAGATTTTTGGTCACAGAATGTTGGCATGTATGCAGTCATACCCTGTATTGCTGTATCCAGGATTTTGTTTCAGAATCCTGTCACATGTTGAGGCATTGGGAAATACACATATTTACCAAGAAAGTCAAATCCTTATGATGTTGATCTAGAAAGCCTGTAATCGAGCAAGAAAAACATGTTGTGGAGTACGAGAAACAAAATATGGATTTTTCTCAAAATTCTTCATATCCCTTATAATGCATCGATTGTGTCATCAGATAAGTGCACGAGAGCTACGCAACTGAAACTGATTTTGCTAAAAAAAAACGGATTTAGCCTTTTTATGCTGCCCTTTTGCTTTTCAAAACTGAAACCGCACAACATCAGTGCGTTGTTGTTGCTGACTTATGAGCCCGTTTTCCCAGCTGAAGGCAGGGGCCCCCAGACATCATTTTGAAATGTGCATCAGCCGCCCCTCTCTGGACACAAGATAGATATTCATTAATTTACGTTAAGCGCATAAAACAATCCTCCATGCTGCGTGAGGACAGCCTGCAACAACGTTCGTTTTAACTTGCCCAAAAACATATGACCTAGAAATCACACTGCCAACATTAATTTAAAATCTCATGGCAAATACCAACTGATCATAAGACGCTTTTCCCCAATGTGTGAAATGAGGCTGTGACTCGGCAGCTATTCTCCACAGCAGGAGAATAATCCTTTTAAATCTATTTCATGTTTACTTGTGATATTATCTGCTGCGTCACAAAGAGCAGGGGCTGTATCACGTGCCCTACCTGCATAAGACAGTGAGAACATTGCTGAAAGAACGAGTCCTTCCCCATCTTCCTGTGTGCTGCCATGAAACATCTAACCAGCCTGCCTGTCACTCCATTAAATCCATCTTTTAGCATCATGTAATATGAAGCAACCAACTAAATTATGTATGTCTTAAACTCCAGTTAATGGCAATAGGTGTCATTTCTTTCATGCCGACCGTTAGCGTCATTAGCTCTGCATCCTAACAGGTCTGGGGTACGAATGGCAATATAACCCTTGGAGGGGGGGCATTATTGGTCGGGCAATGCCCCCGGTGCTTCGTTACAGCACTCTCTTTGCTTGGGCTTCTAGCTATGGCCCGGGGCATTAACCAACCGGTAATGCTCCCCCTCCTTGGGTTATATTGCCTAAATATCAGTGAATACTCTGTGAAGATGCCAATAATAGCCATTACTGCCACAGTTCTAGTGTTTTTTTGTGTGAATTGGGCCCATTTAGCATGGTGCAAAGAGTACTTTGCACCGCTCTGCGAATTAGGCCCGGTTCAACGTGTTTGTTGGCAGTGCAAACTCACTTTGCTCCGCGCTAAACGTTCCATGGGTTAGGCCCTGAATCTCCTTGTTTTGCTGCATGTAGTACTTGAGGTGCCTAATATTAAGTGTAGTCATAACAGCAGCGCATGCCCCAGAGCCTGCTGCCATAACACCGAAAGGTGGAGAGGGAAATCGCACATTAAGAATACAGTGAATTTATTTCCAAGGATGTAGTCGGGAAACAGGGAACTCATACTGCACTTTTAAACCATGTATATTTTCACGTTTGGTGACATGGCCCTTTTGAACTGCGTCCATTCTGACAAATGTACATGGTAACACCATGGTGTAATCTACCAGAAGCTTAGCCTAAATGATAACTGCCAGCACAAACTACATCTGAAAGCACATTTTTGAAAATAAGACTGTCATATATTATACACAGCTCATGTTGAGCAGGCTTGGCCATAGGAAACCACTGCAATTGTTTTGCTTCCAAGGTAGTAACTGCAGATGATGGCTAGATCCTCTTTACTGCAGATGTATGTTAGTTTTGGCTATTAGGTGACACTAAACTGAAACTATTACTTTCGAGTACAGCTAATGGTAAATCACATATGAACCCTGTGGCCATTCTCACCCACTTCCTGCCCCTCCCTGCACAAAACACATTCTCCTAGGATCTCCTTGAGCTAGCTTTTTCAAACTTTACCATCAAACTTTGTGCTTGAAGTTTCTTCAATACCACTGTTTCTTCAAAACAGTCTTCTGAGATTAAATTACCTAATTGGAGCTGTAAACATGCTACTTATGTAATGAAAATGTCTTAACGAGGTCTGCCTTCAGCCACTCGATTTATAAGCTATTCCATGCCCAATTACTCGCACGATTTTGCCATTGATGTCTAGTTAGTACCACTATGGCATTGCCTGGCAATTGCCTTCCCCACCTCTACACAAAAGCACAAACCATTGTCATTTCCAATTTTTGTTTTTGTTTTGTTTTTGGTAAACAAGATAGAAAGTTCATCTAATGGACCTTTGTACTGTCCGGTGATCCAACTGGTCCTAAAAGGATTGCCAGGATGCACCATAATTGAGACTAAATGCTCCACCGTAAGCGTATGCCACCGACTATTTAGGAAAACTCGAAGAAGCTACCAAAAGGGCAGCATAGCAAATATTCTTAAATATACAACGCTCACAGTAAATCGGTGAAAAAGGCAATCTGGCAAATGGTCGGGTAGACGAGGAAGGATGTGACTGCGAAAAAGCATTTCTTTACATTATCATGGTGTGGGTGACAAACCGATTGCTCCATGAAATATTTCGATTGTGGTCCTAGGGTCCTATCACAGGGATAATTGTATACATTCGTTTGAACTAATTACTGTATGTCTTGACAGATACATGGACCTGCATTTGGAAAGAAAGAGTACCTAGGCCTGCATTACACAGATGGTAGGGTCCACCGGGCTGTAATCATGGTTACTGACTACCCAAACGATCAACCTCGGGAGGATAGCTCAGGGGCAAAATGCTCGCCTTGGAAGCACGACGACATGGAGCACCACAGGTTTGATCCCCAGGTCCGTGCTTAGAAACCCCTTGGTATTAAGCGCATTATAAATAACCTATCATATCATAACCACAATAGCTGCATTTGAGGGCTGAACATCTCCATTGTTGGATCCCTTTGCCCATCTCTGATGATCGGAGCAAAAGTCTTTTGGCTACCAATGGCCGCCTTCAGCATAAGCTCTGCCCTCCACCAGCACTGTTTCCAAAATTGGAATCATAGTACTGGCACACCGGGGGAAAATCCCTCATTAAGAGGCATCTCGTGTAGTTCATTAACAGCTGGTGCTTTGGAGGGCCATCCCCGGCACTGCAGATCCATGTTGGGTTTGGTGGAAAAGTAAGAGGGCTGGCAGCCATCTTAAGAAAAAAAGACTTCTACAAGGTAAGTGGAGGGAGGGCTACATGGAACCACTGTCCCCTGAACAAACACATTTCTGAGTGCTGAGGTACATTGACATCACCTAGTGAAAAATGGCTATGGAGAAAATAATTCTGCTTCTCATATATTGCAGGACGGATATGTGTTGGCCAGTCAGAGAATATTTTTCATAATATGGATCTTGGAATGTGCTTTGTGTTTTAAGTGCTCATTATCAAGTTCAATATAGACTTCCAATTGTTAGGAATTAGCTCACAGAAAAAGGTACTTTGGGGTTCTCTTTGATTCTTTGACTCCCAGCATTTCCTTGCCTCACCCCTAAACCAGGACACCTGCAGGTTCTTAATTCCTGGTCCCATTTCAAATGGTGAGCTTTTATTTAACAAAGATCTGGAAGCTGCAGTCTTTGGAAACTTTAATTTATGAAATTGGATTTCACCACCAAATTCCAATGAAATATACATGTATCAAAAAGATATCTACGGTAACATGGAATAATGTGGTTCTCCTACCCATGATTCAGGCTCTTCAGAATCAGGAGTAAATATAGTTCTCACTGCCACCGACTTCTAAAGTTCTGCACTGTTCCTTGTTTTCTCCTTGCAAGATAACTGCAACTCAGTGTTCTCTGAACCATGGGAATCTGATCACTATGCTCTGCAGAGAGTACAAAACGTGTTTTGGTGATGTGAGAGAATTGGACAGCATCTCTCCTTCAAATGGTCCTTGTTAGCCTGGTTCTGTGTGATTTCTTTGAATTTATTTCATCAAGGGAGAATTGGTTGAATTCTTTTTTTTCTTTTAAGACATTTTACCGCATATGTATGTAGGGGAGACCCCTCGCATTCTCCCTAATCACCCCCTACCTTAATTATTCCCCTAACTCAGCCGCCCCCATACACACATACAACCAATTCTCCCTCAGTGAAATCTACTGCGGCCACACCTCCCATTACCATTAGCTCGAAAAACAAGGTTCAGATATAGGTATATTATCAACAAGGTCACCCATAGTAAATAAAAAAACAATTGATAACCCTTAGAACCTTTCTTATGGTGATGAGTGGATTATCCAGGCTGCCCCTCCCGTCATCAATAAATTCCCAGAACCTTATTTATTATTTGAAAGAAAGAGAGAGGGCGTGTGAATTGGGAGGCATCTAAAGAAGCCAGTGACAGAATGGTGGCGTGAGCACGTCCTTTCTCATGTGTTGCTACAACTTTGAATGATTTGTTATTCCTTTCATGCCCTTTACTTGACTTGTTATGCCATGATCGGCGATATGTATCTTCAAGATTGTCTGCACCCCTCACTAACCAACCCATTTAGATCTTAGGCTGCTCGCTGAACTAACACGCTCAAAATCTGCATTCACACACAAAACATGCCTAGCAAGAAAGCAGCACAGTCATGGCAATTGAACGCCTTTCCCAACAGACACCAAATATCAGAATACTACACCTCTATAACCAACCTACATACTGCAGTCCCAGCCAATGCATCCTAACACCGGGGGCACACGAAGATCCCCCTCTGACAAAATGACTTTAGGCTCACACCACAGGACACCTAGAAACTGATTCGCAAGCAGAGCTCAGGGTAGTTTCGGCCTGCACGCATCAATGGAACAGCAAAGCTGTCTTGCATTTTCCCCTCTGTCCCCACTAATCTAGTCCACATGCCTCTTGCAGATCCCCCCACAGAGCACCTGAAGGACATGCAAATGGCAGCAGAATGTGGCATTAATCTGAGTAATAAAGAAAAATAAGCATAAAATACCAACCTGATAAACCAAACAAGTTCAGTAAAATGGACCCTTAACCGGAGGCACTGCATTAATTGTGCATCCATACTCCAAATAGAAGGTATACCACTCTAGAGGCTGCCCAGTCAGAGGAGCTGTTTCTTTCATCTGGACCTCTCCAAACCAATCAGAAGCCCTATTGAACGTGCCTTGCATGGAATGGCTAAAACCCACCTTTCTTTTGTCTCCATTTCCATCAACAAATGTGTCATGAGTTTTGGCCATCTACGGTAGTCTTTTACAAATTACTCCTCTCCCGAAGGTTGAAATCACTCATCAATGAATTGTCAGAGTGAAATGTTATAAAGTATGGCTGAATCCAAATCAGTGACCACCAGATCCCTTACAGATGCCAGTCGTCAGCACCTAGCACACTGAGCTACCCCAATGGAGTCGACATTCAAGAAATAACTTCTAACTGTTAGATGCTTCTCCTACCCAACATAACATTCAGCCAAGGAATTGCAAAGAAGCTTCCCCATTAAATGGAAGTTCAAGCCAAAGCCCTGAACTCTTTTTTTTCTATTGGTGTTTGCTCTAAACATTTTGTTTGCTCTAAAATTTTCAAACAACCTTTTCTTTTCTGATGGTCTTTTACCGTTGTGAATTTCATAAACGTGTAAAAGGTTTTCGAATGTTATGGTAATAAACACCCAGAAGGTTCTTCTGAGGTAGAACATTATCAGATGTAGGAAAAAAACAAGGCACTGGGAAAATGCTATTTTCGGACAAAAGGTTTGCAATCTGAATCATTTCTTGCAAGCCATCAGGTTCCAAGCAGAGACCAAAATAGAACCACTGCATGAAGCACAATTCCTGACTGATCCGTGCAGTTCAATGGCTCCCTTCTCAGTCAAGCGAAAGCTAATTGGAAGCCTGCTATGAAATGTGCCCTCACATCGCTGCACTGCTCTTGTTGAGGGTTCACTTTGTGTCGCGCAACTTAAACTTAAAAAAGGAGTCCTGGATTTATAGGGGTCATTAAATGTTTGCCAGTCTGGTAAAATTGCTGGTAAATCTGGTAGTGCCCATTTTTCCGGACTGGCAAAATTCATGTTTGCTGGTAGGGGCAATGATTTACCTCCAGCCAAAAGCTGGAGGTAAATCAGGCCCCCACCGGCAAATAAAGGCCAGAATTACCAGCACTGGTGCTGGTAATTCTGGCAATCACCTCCATGGAATCCTATTGGACTCCATGGAATGGCGATTTTCACCGTTGCCAGCACCTGTAATATATCGGAACTTCCAAGATATCAGGCACCGATAACAGTAGGGTCAGTTTGCTGGTATCCTGCCAGAATTACCAGTGGGATACCAGGAAACTCGTAATGACCCCATATCTTGCACCTGTATATGGCTTTTAAAATTGCAGTCATCTTGTGGCACCTAGCTTGATTCTTTAAATTATTACAGATGATGTGGAATGCAGGCACGGATCGAGAACGCTTTATGGGACTAACTCTAAATCGGCCGGTGCGGTAAAAAAGTGCTGGTATTCATGAATACTGGCACTTTAACGCACAGGTTGACTACGGGTTTGTTGGTGTGGCACCTGGGTTACCTTCAGATACATTCTGGCGGTAAGCCAGGCACCCTACTGCCAAAAAAAGCTGTCATTACCGGCACCGGTATTACCCGTGCCCGTAATGACGGCAAATCCCCTCATGGAGTCCAATGGGACCCCATGAATGGGGATTTACACCATCACTCTGGAACCCGTAATCCGGTGGCAATGCTGCCGGACCGGGTGCCAAAAACAGTAACTACATTGGCCGGTATCCTGGTGGCTCTACCGCGAGGATACCGGCAGAGGTAGAATGAGGCTCTACGTTCCGTTTCAGAAAATGAAAGCAAGCGATTGGAAACATTATAAAATTCCTCCTTACAAACATTCTAAATGTTACTTCGCAGAACGTAATGATCTATTTTAGACATGAATTAGACACCCTCTAGGGAAAGACAGCAGTAAGGAAAATCTACATAAATTATGAATAATGGTAAAAGCAAAAGAGGAAAGAATCTAAGAAAGTTATTTGAAAGTGAAGGACAATAGTTTGAATTTCCCCATGGGTTGTGGGTACAATAGAAGCGTCTACTGCATCATTTATTTAAAAGACCGCAAGGTTCTGCATTTTGTCCATGCTCACCTGACCTTCATGAAGCCGCCAAGGGTTCTTTTCAGTCCACAAGATTCCGTTTTCATTAATATGTCAACATGAGCTTGGAATTCCTATAATGCAACTCTGTCGCCCTTGTGATTTTTGCATTTTCCTTGGACTTTTCTCCTAAGAGTCTTCATCTGAAGCCTTATATTTTTGATGTGCCCTTGAGAGACCCTAAGTCACAGGGTAAACTTAGAACCCCGGTTTGTACTGTGTGAATGTGGTCACACGACTTGGTGGGGCTGGGACAATTTTCAGTGTGGGGATTGCTAGCCAATGGTGTCACCTCATCAAACTATAGAGGCCAGTTTGGGGGCTATTCTGGTGCTCCTGAACCTGTGCCTGTAGCAAAAGAGCACCTCCATTCTATGCAAGAACGCTTGATGGTGGGTTCCCTTCAAGAAATGTCTGGCAGGCCACTGCTGTCATTAGTGCATAGAAGCTAGGGAACATGTTTGGTCTGCATGAACAAAGTATTGTGTCTTTTAGAAATGTAAACTAATAGAGCAGATAGATCATAGTTCATTTTATGTCAGTAAATACCATTACTCATGTTCTCACGATGGTGAACAATATATAAATGGAGTTAACCAGTGTCCTTCCCATGTTGCTACACAGTAGCGCGCGTCTGCGCGCGCGTGCGTGCGTGCGTGTGTGTGTGTCTGCCTGCCTGTTCTGCAGGAATGTTTCATCTGTGGTAGGAGGTAGTGATAGCAAAACATCATCCTTCCTTATTATGTGTATGAAAACACAGGCACATGATGATTACAGGAAAATCAGTCTGGATTGTTTGTCTGGCATAGTGGGAGAGACAAATATCTAAGGGTAAGAAAGGACACTGTTGCCTGATGCTGCAACACACTGAATATGTGTGTAATTAGAGTATGGAACGAGTTGAAGTTGATGTGAAAGCTGTGGTGTGTGAACCATACTAATGGGAATCATGCATGCTCAGGACGGTGAAAATTGAACTTGAAGTCCATGCACATTCAGCCATTGACCTCTTTGTTGAGAAACTCAATGAGTGCTTATACGATCATATTCCAAACCTCTTTGATGTACCAGATGTGCAGCTATTGTCCCATCATAGTTATCAACTGAAGCCTTCAGATATCCTTATACATGAATCGCTATTACGTGTGACATATTTTATTGTGTTTTTGTTGTGGCTGTACTTTTGAATAATGTCTGCATCAACACAAATCTTAAATCAGAGATTTTCCTTTGGCACTATTCCAAAACAAAACCCATCCTGTAGTGAAGTGCCATACTGTCTTATTAAAGCCATAGCAGTACTGATGAGAAGTATCCAAGATGCCCCATTGAAAGTCTAGCTCCCTTACTGGCTAGTGCTGCACGGTCTCATTTAAAGAGCAGCATCTGGCGCCTTGCTCAGAAGTGCCGGTGTTGCTCCATTAGAACAACTAAGTCACTGTCGTGCCGAGAAATGCCATATCATTAAAAAAATAGCAGTCCTTCCGCCGAAGGGCTGTAGAGGGCAAATAAATGTAAGGCAATATAGCTGTGACATAGCCCATTAAAAGGATATGGGAGCTGCTGGAAAATGCTCTGCTCTCCTGTTAAAGGCAGGGCAGTCCTGCCGAGAAGTGCTGTTATTGCTCCATTCAGTGGGTTACAGCTCTTGTAAGAATTGTCCAGTACTATGAAGTGGCTGCAAGGTGGCATTGAGTGCTATGTGAAGATGGCATTCCTAATTATAGCACAGCACTCCTGCTCGGAAGAGCCCAGGCTTTTAACAGGGTTGCTGTATACTGTATTCAATGCATTTGGGGACGTAGATCGGTTTGTTTTTCTACAACACTCAATCCCAGATAACTCTCTTCACAGCAAGCAATTCTTAAAGTCACATTAACCATATAACACCCCCCATCCTCCTCGACAAGTGCTGGCACTGCGCACCGAAAGTATTTCATCTTTGCTAAGAAGTTGATGACTAAATCCACGCAGCTGAGATTCAAATCTGTGAATTGCAGATCGCACAGAGATCTCCTCCTTATCATGCCAATGAAGCCAGCCTGCTATTCTTCACAGCAGGAACGTGGGCCTTCATGCTACACACTTGCTTCAGTAGCAGGTGCATTTAATGTCAAGGCTACAAGCCCAGCCCCCTCCACGCCCCGCCCCTATACATGCTGGTGCTTCTGAAAGGCCCATGTGGGTGGGAAGGCACGGCTTACTCTTTGCTGGCTCTATTCCAGCGTCTAACAAGAGAGGAGATTTCAAAACCGGACCTGTGCCATTGATAGGCTGGCCACTGTCTGATCCTCATCTAGCGCCGGAGAGGATGATGGAGACCACTGAGGCTTTTAGCACAAAGGACAAATGGAAACAACGAACTCCTGGCACCCCAGGCCGCCCTTTTGCCTAACCCCGGATGGTAAGAAGGCAGTTCAGGCACAGTGCACGTTCAAACCTAAGGTTCTCTGCCGAGACAGCCAACAAATGGTACTATGCCAATAACAGCATAACTATTCGTTTGAGAACTAGAGGTACTGGGCCTCATTACGAGTTTGCCAGTACAGTAACAATGATAACGGTAAGCTTGCTGGTAACGTTGTTACTGTACCGGCAAACTACGAGTTCTGCTCGCGGGTGCCATTGCAGCCACCAGGTCTGACCTGGTGGGCGTACCGGCACCCGTGAGCAGAACCTGACGGTACCACCAGTACCATTATTAACGGTACCAGTACTACCACCCTCCCCATTCCCATTCAGATTATTTTACGGCGCCCAGAAAAGGGAAATTAGCGGCTCCGGCAAGATCGTAATGACACAGTAATTGCCCTTTTCTGGGCGCCGGAAAAAAATGAATGCCAGCGGCAGCCGTACCTGTACTACAGGCACAGCTACCGCCAGCCTCGTAATGAGGCCCACTGTGCTGTTAAAAAGGTATCGCCGCCCTCTTGAGAAATGCTGGAACTGTGCCATTAAACATTTAGTAACATTTCTACGAGCTGCTATTACCGTCGCATGTATAGCAAACATACAGAGAAGTGACGGCACTGCTGTTAAATGTGGGGAACCTGAACCACTTCAAAGTTATGATACTGCACCCTTTTTAGAAGTGGATGACTTTGTCAAAACTGCTTGACTTCAAACGTGGAACCTGTAGGTAAAATACATATTTCACCACCTGCTGTGCCTACCAAGCATACCACATGACTGGATTCTGTGACCTAAAGATTACACATCTATGGCAATAACATTCATCTGAAATGTGTTTCCTAACAGGCTGAATACACAGGTAGTCCCATTGTGCCGACGCAGTGTCAATAACATATACGGCACACTTGACTTATGAATGCCTCCGATTCAGCCCAACTGCCAGCCTATAAATCTTATATAGGAACGCCACGTCTGGCATTGAGGGAACTTGAAACTTCCTAAATGGAGATTGAAACAAAGCAGGTTCCTGGAGGCAGGAGGTAAGTTCATAAGCTTCTTTTTTTAAGTTACAGGACAATCTTGTATCATCAGGATATTAGGTCAATAGGAACCCCACTGGCACCCACCACCCTGGCTACATACATATCTCCAACTGCCTGGAGTGAAACACTCACTCAAGCATAAACATTCCATGCACTCACAGAACATTCTCTCATGACCTCACACCATCCATGCAGGAAGGGACACCTCCCTTCCTTCAACATACTACACAGCACTACAAACACACAGAAGGGAGCAGAGCACAACAGAGATCACTTTGGCCTGGGGCATCAAAGCAATAAAAGATTTTTACACCACCCAAAAGAGTACAGTTGCCCTGCAGAGGGGTTTATGAGTGATCTTAAAACACTACAGGGCTCATTTTTCAAACCGTAGAAGTCATGCTGAAGACTTTAACACTTTGAATTCTCGTTATACCTCACTTTCAATCCGTTGTATGGTTGAGAGGAGTGGCTCGTGAGTTACGATTCTGCTTTCCCTTTCTCTCTGCCATTCAAATACTCCACGCATTTGTGCCAGCATGCATTGTCATGCAAGCACAAATACAGTGGATTCCCATGGAGACCAACTGCATTTTACACCAGCAAAAATCAGGGAGATTCCATCGGAATACATTTTAAACACCGCCTGTCCAGCATTTCCTAAATTTGCATGGTGGAGTTCAAAAGAGTGGCATGCAAGTGTGTCTGCCACCTTTTTGACATTTACCTTTACACTCCACCGGGCAACGGTATCTTTGATGTCGAGTCAACCGTCAAACCGACACTGGTGGCCCTCACGACCCACCCTTCAAACATTGCAATGAACGGCAATATGCTCCTCCTCGATCCCTGTGAGACACCACTCCTGTCTAGAACAACACGGCCTCCGCATTGGAGCGGCTTCGACCGCCAAGAAGTCTGGTTCACGTTTGTTGAAGTGCCAAGAAGGTATTATTGACCCATAGCCGCCACTCTGGTCCATTTTGGGCACTAGAGACTTGTCAGCTTACTTGTGCACCTTTTCAATATAGACATATCCTAACATCATGGTTATTGAATTGCCTTTCATGCCTGTATCCTTGACCAAACTGCTGCATTCCCTCGGTTCTTACATATTTTCAGTTTTGTATAGTGTTTTGTATTTAGTTTTCTTGCAGACGGTGTGTATATATAGATATTTTTATAGAAACCTCATTGGACATTCCCTTTATTTTGGACTGTTATATTTTGCTGAGTTGCTACCGAATCACATTCACACCCTTCTTGATAGTATAGCCTTCCCCTGGCCTGCGTTACCACAAAAGGCAAAGAAGGTATATCCCTTAACTGTGTCTGTTTTACCTCTATGATTGGGATCACTCTTGGTTTGTAGAAGTGTGAGGGCTGAGCAGGTGGCTTCACTGCTACTCACCAGATCACAAGTCATTTCATCACACCAAGTCGCAGAGTTGTGATAATGTAAGCAACCATCAATGGCATTATTTGCCACCATTACACTCGCTGGAAGCGTAAGAAAAGGAAAAACATATCCAAGTAATCTAAAAGAAAAAAAAAGTCTGCAAGACAAATACACTCCGGTCAGTAAAAGCCAGTTGAGAATCAAACTTAACACCAAAATTGTTAACCAAAGCTAGTGTACCATAAAGTCTGGAGCGGAAGTATAGCCTGCTGGCATGGAGCTAATATGTCCATCTTTGACTCGCTCCATTTTAAGCCGTAATCACACATCCAGGAATACACTGCCTGGAAACGCGCACAGACTTTGCAGTCATTAATTTAACCTACTGAGAACGTGCCAGGATTCTTCTGCATAAATTATAAATAGAAGGCCAAAGGTTTCCCCTAACGTTGCTAATGGAGAAATATAAACACTGAATGTCAATGGAGAAAGCAGGCAGCCCTGTACTGCACCACAGGGTAAAGGTGCCCGCTCAGGCATAACAGGAGTCAGTGGCACTGCCAAAAAAAAAATAATAATAATAAAGCAGCTGATCATGGACAGTGCTAGAGGCTGCTAAGTGATAAACTAATATTGAAATAGCCATAACCACACACGTTACACGTTGAACACCCCAAGTCACACACAATATGTACATAACTGAAGCTGTTCTGCTTCATGTTGCATGATCTTACCTGGTTATGGTTGGAGCCTTCTTTTCAAATAAGGATTACATCAAAAGCCCAGTATGAAGTTTCCCAACCTGAAAAACTCTGCTAATGACCTAGTGACCAACTCAACTGTATGCTATCTTTAACATACTATAGCCTTATAGACTGAGGGAGGAATCATTATCCCGGGAAATGACCGGTCATGGGCCATAAATTGGAGGAGGGTCATTATCCCAAGTGATAAGGACCCCTCCCTGGATTACCACTCTTGCACAGCATATGCAATATTATGCAAATGTAGGTTACCGCAAATGCGCCATATCCAGAAACTAGCTACTGATGTATCCTTTCTGGAGATGCTTAGAACAGTTCACAGACACCTAAAAAGTGGACTATTTGCTCCCAATATTTGTAGCCTACACATCTGCTGCTACCACTGAGTGATGATGAAATAGACGTGAAGGTGGAAGCGTTGCATACGATGGGCCATGCAGTGTCCATGTTCGTTCTTAGGGCTGAAGTTTATCCAGCTTACACATTGAAGTCTCTGCATCTATGCTTTCGAGCTAAAATGGCTGCCTTGAATTGTGGGCTGGTTGTTGTCACCTTGTCAAGTTGAGAAACAGCTTATGCTGTTAGCAGTTCTTTATTTTGATGTACTGAGAGCTTTAGCAGTGTTTAACCTCACGTCTGCAGCCATGGAAGAATGTCCTGAATAAGGTTGTGCGAAGGGAAGGTTAAACAGCTACAATGACAATTTCCGGGGCAAACATTATTTAGAGCACAAGTAGAGCCTTCATAGAACTGTCAATTTTGGAGACGCATCCGCCTGCAAACTATACTCGACCAGCAGTCCAGTTGCTTCTTCAACAAAACCTTAAAAAACAGAGACAGTTGTTGTAGTCATGGGTGATCTCTGCAGCAAAGAAGTTGGTCGACCCCCATCTCTCATGTCTGTTCAACCCTCTGGACTATGAAGACGGTTGTCCACCTACCTTTCTTGCCAGTAGGGAGAAGAATACAATATTTCATTCCTCTTTGAAAAGAGTTCCTTTCAGATATACACATTGTGGATGCAGTGTAAGGAGGATAGTCTTTGGAATTCAAAATATTTCCCCCTAGACTGAGGTATAACTTTGACCAAGTGGGCCAGGCATCCTTTAAAGAACCCGGCTTTTCGAGTTTGAATGGGAAAGCTGCTGAAAAAGATGTGTGGTACCTGTACCACAGGGATAACTAGAAAGGGGGGGGGGTTCCTGATCCTGTTCCATGCCCCGGAACCATCAGATATGCATTGTCCAATCACAGATTTCAAAGGAGTCAACCATTACATTAGATCAACAGCACTCAAAATGCCTCCAGGAACCTTTCAGATGATGAGAGTCGGGTAGTTTGTTACATTGATAAACCTGTAAGATGCCTACTTGCACATCTGTTTTGAGGCAACACAGTTTCCTTTGCGTTGCAACTATGGGCGTCAGTTTTAATGAAGGCCCTTACTATTCCAAGTGAAGTCTGCGTCAGTTCACAATTGAGGAACAGGGCATTGTGATAACTATTGTGGCTTACATGAGTTGGGGGACCGAGATGGAGTGCAGTACCAACCATGGGTTGACAGGGGGTGAGAGGAATGGGAATGAACAAGCCCAGAATAGTGGGAGAGGGATGGAGAATATAGATAGAGAACCTTTGCATTGTACGCAGGGTTTTAAACAAAGTTGGAGAGTTTAAAAAGCAACAAAGGAAATGGCAGCCAGGGCATCCCAAGGACCCGAGGTTGGGGGTAGGGCTGGGAGGCACAGAAACTACTGCCATGCTGTAAATTAAAACATATACATGCTCCAGGAATAAATACTCAAAACATTTTTAGAACTAATGTACATGCCCAATCGTTGGGCTCATTTCTATGCGAAGTGAAAGATGCTGATTGACAACACATAAGTGAGAGATAATAACATGCGGACATATGTTGCACATGCATCTCACCCGGATATTGCATTTTCTGGGAGAAATGAGTGGAAATTGCTAAAAGGCAGGCAGCAGACATTTATTTCATGGAAGTGTGTAAATCAACAACCGTTTTGATTATGACAATTCACTTTCATGCAGAACCCTTATTGCTATTGGCATTTTTAAAAGCTAGGAGGAAGATAAGGCAACAACGAGTCTTGCTAGCGCGTTTTTGTGACATGTAACCGTATTCTTACTACCTAGCGCCCAGATACCCCTGGGTCAGGTGTGACTATACAAGTAAAATAAACAAACAAACAAATAGGGCCTCGTTATAATGATGCTGGTCTTGTAGAAACGGTGCTGGTAAGCCTACCGGGACCATTGATACCGGACCGGCACAGTACGACTCTGTGGGCGGGTGCCATCCCGCCCACCAGGGTCACCTGGCAGGCGGAACGGCACCCGCTCGCAGTGTTTCACGGAAGCACCGGCACCGTTATTTACGGTGCCGGTGCTTCCGTTGTACCCATTCCCATTGAGTCCAAATGAGAATGACCATTTACAATTACCGGCGCCTGACTTCCCAGAACGCCAGGGTCTCAATCTCCAGTGTTACTGGTAAGCCAGGCACAGGTAAATCGACTTGTAATGAGGCCCATAGATTGAGAGACTTTGAAGTGCAGCTAAAATGACCATTACTAGAGATAATTAAAAGCATATGTAAATAATGCTGATGATTAAACAATTCGGTAAGAGGTGTATGTTTCGTTGTGAAATAAACTATAGCCAAGCTGGAGCATAGGGGAAGCACTGCCTTCTAAACGCTACACTCAACCCTGCACTACTACTGTCACAGCAGTGTTCTGGCCGTGAAGGTTAAACGGGCATAAAGTGAATGCTACACCTCCTTTCCATCTAAGGGTAGCCAAGGAAGGTAGGCTAGACTGTTCAAGAGATGTGTGTGCCAATATGGAAGCCTCCAAACAATAATAGTGTGGAAAATACCAAACTACAGGTATATCCAAACAAAGTTCTATAAAGAAAACACTATATGGAAGGAAGCCCACAGCAACAGTCCCATCTTGTAAAACAGGGTTGCCCAACTCCAGGCATCAAGGTCCAGATCCATGCTGGGTTTCAGGACAACCCTCATTAATATTCATGAGAGAAATTTGCATACAATGATTCTAAATGTATGCACATTTTTCCTCGTGAATATTGAGGGACATCCTGAAAACCCATCAGGATCCTGGTCCTCGAGGTCCGGAGTTGGACAACCCTGGTGTAAAGTAAGAGTTCAAATAATGTAGACCAGATATCAATAAACTGTGCACTCTGGGTAAACTGACAGGAGGAAAGCAATCAGGCACTAATGGAAAAAAAGTAAAAGCATAAATGATTGGATTGAATAATCTTTTAAGGTAGAACAAGGTTCTTCATGACTTTAGGGGCACAGTACAAGGTCACCAGTGGCGCAGGGTCAGATCATAGAAAACCTTGCTAGGGGCTGTGTTGTGTCTGGTCAGTCCCTGCACCCTGCCGTGTATGCATGGAATGCTGTGAGTGACTGACATGGGATGCTGGGTGTGAGAATGTTATGTTAAGAATGGTTCTGTGGATGTTAGTTGATAAGATGTGCTGACTGAGAAAAGATGCTGGTGGATGTTCTGTTCCTGTTACTTACCTGATGTGGCCTAATGTATCCCTGTACCCCGTACCTGGAGCTGGAACTCAGTAAAGATGTTAGCTGTTCCTATACAGGTGTCAGTGTCATGCTAGGCCAGGAACCCATCTTAACATTGGCGATGAGGATGCTGGCTGTGCTGGGGGGACACCAGCATGAGAGGGACAGCCAGCGCCCCCCAAGCAAGAGAAGATTCTCTCTCAAGGTAGGAGCGCTGCATGCTGCCATTGATGTAAGGAGGCAGCGCCAGGTCCAGGGGCCTACCGGTGTGTGAGGGGCAGACACAGAGAGACACTGTGAGGGGCACATATAGAGACTTTGCTGCGAGGGCCAAACACAGAGACATTGCTGGGAGGGGCAGCTACAGAAACCTGCTGCATGGGCAAGAGGCAGTCAGCGGGCTGTCCTGCCTGGGGCAGTGAAGTCCAGTGTCTTTCAGAAGTGTGGGCACCAGCCTGGAGGCAGTGGTTAAAGTGAGGGAGAGGTACCTCTTACCGGTCAAATATTGGTGCTGTCAGCTGTGTGGGAAGGAGCACGATGTTGGACGCTGTGATGGGTGGCTCCTGCCAGTGTTTGTTGTCTGCTGCTGTTGTGGTGTCTGCCAGAGGAGGTAGGAACAGTCGAAGTGTCGGGAAGGTGAAGCATAGCTACTATTGGCTGCATCTGAGGGTGAAGGATAGCCTGGACCGTGCTGGTGAGAGGTAGCAGAGTTCTGTTGTTTTCTTTGATGCAGCGGAGACCGCAGCTCTAGGGGCTGTCGGCTCTTGGTGGTTCTTAGCGGCAGCGTGGTGAGCTGCACTGCAGGTCGCAAATGTGGTCTGCGAAGGTCAAGCCCTCTCTTGGGTGCAGCTGGCGTTTCTGGGGATTTCCACTCTCTGTGAAGGCTCCAAAAGAGTGATGACATTGATGCCGTAGAACATTCTGAGTTCTAGCGCAATAGCTGTTCACACAGCAGGACATGCCCGCTTTGTCAGGTACTTTATTCAGATCTCTGCAAGCGAGGTGGTGTCGCACTGTGCCATCGCACTACGATAGATTGGAACGTGAGGGAAGAGTACTGCTGCGCAGGTCACAACAGCGCTGAAAAAAGGAATGGTCAAGGAGTTGATCAATGAGAAACTCCTCTCAAGCGGGCCAGGTTCAGCGAGGTGATGCAGGAGTCATTCGTTTTCCAGTGGACCAAGGAAGTCAGAGTGCAAGTTGGAACGCAAAGCGGTTAACACATTTCTAAAAGGAACTGTGAGGGGGCCTGTGAAAATTGTTTAGGTTTGCCCCAGGAGGAAGAGTTGCAGAAGGGAGAGGCGTGCAGTTTAAGTTAATGGTTGATCTGTGTTACAACTGCACTGGTGTGTGTGTCATGTTTGGCCAGGAACCCATCCCATCTAAAAAGGCTGTCACTAATTCACCTAAACTCTATCTTCGTCTCAGAGTTGAGTCTCAAAAGCATTGAGAAGGTCTTCTTGAGGCAAGTCAGAGTTTGATGTGGTGATGTGCAACCCAAACCTGAAGAAAGCAGGTGATTTGGTTGCAATGCTTTGAGGCGTAAAGTTGGCTCAAAGGGTTGATTGGCGGTGAACAGCTTAGACCTTGGTTTCTCATCTGATGTCTCTGGGCAGTCGTGACGAGTTAAAGCGAGGTTTTAGGCACAGGCAGTAGACAAGTACAGGGAGCTTCGGGGTCTAAATGGTGGTTTGACTATGACGACTTGTTTGAAGCGTTTCCGATCCGAATAGAGCTGTGCTCAGCAGTAGCATTGCCAAATGCAGCAGTTTTGGACTTGGCACACACAGTGTGTCCTTTTACCATTCACCTAAAGACATGAACGCCAATGTTATGCTCTTCCCATCTAGAGAAGGATGCCAAAAATCTCTTGTAGATAGTTTTCCATATGCAAAAGTAGTACTGATAACAGTGTATCTGAGCAGGGGGCAGGCTATTTTCCCCAGTAGTTTACCTCTCATGTTTCTCAGAAGTGGTTTAGGAAAAAGTTCTGAACTCTTTTAGGAATGTCATCACCCTATGAAAAGGACTTTGAACAGGAAGCACCACGTTGGATTCTTTTTATTTCTCAAAATGATTTCACAAAATGACAGTACCACACCATTTATATAACCAACATAGCCAACTCCAAGAAATGATTGGTCCTTTTAAAGACCTTCTGTCACAGATTAATAATTGTCACTTTTCCAAATGTTCCCTCCTATGTCATAGAATCAGAAATTTGCAGCATGTAAGGGGGCTTAGAAAATGTGGGAAACACATTTTCCATGATGGTGAAACCCTTCTTTCTGTCAGTTTCTTTGCTCTTTGGCAGACATATGGATAGGGGTTTCAGAGAAGACAAGAGACGAGTCTCTATGGTAGTTATCCCCTTCCAGCCTCTATTTTGCAAGATTTGAAGATGGACAGATCCAAGTCCACCCATGGAGTCTGTCTTAATACAGCCAGGCAGAGGTGTCAAAACTCCCACTGCATTACAAAAGATCCCCTGGGATCGTCTGTGTTGCGTAGTGACTACGCTTGTGTACGCATGCGCGAGCAGCATCGAGGCTCGTGCATGCGCTCTGAAGATTAAAGGCGGTCACCCGGCAGTTCGCGCCGGGGACCGGAGCAGACACACGTCTCCGGCGTACTCTCTGTGTGTGCCTGAGTGCATGCCTGCATGGATGAGAGCGTGTGGCCCCCGCTAGCCCCCACGCCCACAACACTGGCGACGAGGGCGGACACGGAGCTGTTCTCTGCTCCGATGGCGTCGGAGAGACAGAACGCCGCTCCGTGTGCACACGGACCTACACGCACGACCGGCGGCCATTTTCTTTTCCATTTCTCATACGCAGATTGCAGTGGTTGCGGCCCGTGAGGGTGCTCGTGCGCCATCTGCCATCTGCAAGGATTTACAACAATTTTTGAAATCTCCACAGCCCAGCTGCTGCAGGGCTGTGGCACAGTAAAGGAAAACCAAGGAAGGAGGACTGTGAGGAGTCCTTTCAAGGGGACACATCCACCCTGCTCACCTCAACATCTTTCTGCACACAGCTGTGGCACAGTAAAGGAAAACCAAGGAAGGAGGACTGTGAGGAGTCCTTTCAAGGGGACACATCCACCCTGCTCACCTCAACATCTTGCTGCACAGAGCTCACTGTGAGTACCGCTCATTGCCATGGGTGAAGAAGAGGAGGAGGGTGCTGTTTCCCCAATACCACGCAGAATGCACAGTACTCTAGCCCCCATGCCTGAATTTGATACCACAGGCCCCCCATCCAAGCTGGGACCGAAGTGGCTCATGTGGGTCAAAAAACTGGAAATGTTTTTCAAGGCCTCGGGGGAAACAGATGAGGATGCGAAGATAGCCATCATGGTTTATTCTACAGGGACAGAGGTCCAGCGTATATATGACTCTCTCAACCTCCCAGCAGTCACATATGACGCAGTCAAACAAGCTCTCCATGACCACTTCCTTCCTATGGCAAATATTGACTTTGACAGGTTTGTCATGTGCGCCGAAAAACAATTGGATGAGGAATCATTGGACCAGTTTTGTGCTCGGCTGAGACACCTAGCGAGCTCCTGTAGGTGGGTAAACGAGGAAGAAATGGTTTGCAACCAGCTGCTGCAGGGTTGCAGCTCGGGGAAAATGAGGAGACAAGTCCTGAGGGAACCGGGACTGACTCTGCAGCAGATCTTGGACACGGGGAGAGCTTACGAACTGGGCAAGAGGGGCTAAGATGGATGCAGCCACACACTCCAGGAAGGAGGAAGAAGCATATGCAGTAGGACGCTCTACCGCAGGGAGGACAAGATGGGCACCAAGAAGAGGAGACGGCCCCACAACGCCAAGTGCTGCTCCGTCGTGCCCCTACTGCGGGTATGATTTGGCGCATGCGGGTGAATGCCCGGAAAAATCGAGAGTCTGTGGTCGGTGTGGCACATCGGGACACTATGCCAGGATGTGCAGGGTGGTGGCACCAGTAGCGGCTTCAAGAGGACCAGAGAGAAGCTGCAGGAGTGACACTAGGAGAGTGAGGGGCGTGTCTTCTGTCGAACAAGGTATGCAGGATCTCAACATCGCAGAAGAGGAAGAGGATGATGAGGAGATTTTCTTCATTTTGAGCATCGCCAAGGGCCCTGGGAAAAGTCGGCAACCCACATGCACTGTCAATATTGGTGAGGTCCCCACTCCGGTCCTCATAGACACTCGGGCGTCTGTCTGCGTACTAGCAACTGAACATTACAATGCGCTCCCAGGTCCGCCGGGACTGACAGAATCCACAGCGCAAATTTACGCATTTGGAGGGGATACGCCTCTTCCCATCCAAGGAGTGTTTGTAGCCCCAGTTTCTCATGGTGAGAGCAGAATAAAAGCAAGGTTTTTTGTCACCAACGTAAGCCCGCACTCCCTCCTGAGCTGTGCTGCATCGGAAGCGCTAGACATTGTGCACTTCACTTTTGCGGTATATCGCACTGATCTGGATCGTCTGTTGCAACGTTTTGAGATGATCTTCACAGGCATTGGGAAACTAAAGGCCGACCCCATACGGTTACACATCGATGGGTCAGTGAGACTAACATCGCTTAAACATCGCTGCATCCCTTTCCATCTAAGGGCACAGGTAGAAATCGAGCTACAGTCACTGGTGGACCGAGACATTATTGAAAGGGTGGAGGGGCCCACCCCCTGGGTCTCCAATTGTGGTGGCCCCAAAGCCGAAACAGCCAGGTGCAGTACGCATCTGCGTAGATATGAGGCTGCCCAATGTAGCAATCAAGAGAGAACGTCACCTCACGCCCACCCTTGATGACATTGTTGGGGAACTCCAGCGGACGAAGGTTTTCTCGAAGCTAGACTTGAGATCAGGTTACCACCAGTTGGAACTTCACCCCAAGTCTAGATACATTACGACCTTTACGACTCACGAGGGGTTATACCAATACAAAAGACTCAGTTTCGGGATCTTGTCCGCAGCGGAGGTCTTCCAGAATGCCATCAGGGGGGGCCCTGTCAGGACTCAAGGGGGTCATCAACATGTCGGATGACATTCTGGTTTTCGCCAGGTCGGAAGCTGAACATCTGAAGCGCCTAGAGAACACCCTCGAGAGACTGCGCAGCGTGGGTTTGACCCTACACAAAGAGAAGTGTGAGTTTTTGAAGGACAGGCTGGAGTTTTTTGGATTCGTATTCCACGCTGGGGGCATCTCCCCAGATCTGGAGAAAGTGAAAGATTTCAGGGAAGCATCCCCACCAGTGTCCCCAGCGGAAATAAGAAGCTTCCTGGGGATGGTCAACTATTGTGGCCGTTTTATCCGAAACTTAGCCTCTCTATCAGAACCCCTGGGGGCGCTCACCAGGAATGACGTAGCGTGGACATGGATTGAGAAAGAGCAAAGGGCGTTCACCGCCATCAAGAATGCCCTCTCAGAGCAAGAAACCCTGGCCTATTTCCACCCAGGCCACGAGTCCAAGATCGTGGTCGACGCCAGCCCGGTGGGTCTGGGAGCAGTCCTCATGCAGGCAGACCATCAGGGGACCATGCGACCCATCGCCTATGCCAGCAAAGCCCTGACCGATACGGAGAGGCTCTACTCCCAGATTGAGCGAGAGGCCTTGGCCATTTTATGGGGGTGCAAACATTTCAGAATATACATCTTAGGGAAGCCAGTTGTTGTTGTGACTGATCAAAAGCCTCTCATCTCGATTTGGTCAGGAGCCTCGTCCAAACCACCCCCTCGCATAGAAAGATGGATGCTGGCACTCATGGAATATGGGGTCAAGTTGCTGTATCGACCAGGAACACACAACCCGGCAGACTACTTATCCCGCCATCCGGGCACTGGGCGGCCCAGGGACTCACTGGAGGTGGCGGACTGTGTGGAAGCCATTCACCTGGTAATCAAGGCGGCACTGCCTCTCGCCCTTGCACGTCAGGAGATCGCAGATGAATCCAACATTGATGGAGCGTTCCTGAGGATAAAGAGTGTGGTGGACACCGGAGAATGGCGGGAGGTCCTCCTGAACAACTCCCGAAGGAATGTGGAGGCACAAACAGATCTGCAAGCGCTCTGGAAGGCGCGCCATGAGCTATCGGTGGCAGATGACGGCATCCTGCTGAGAGGACACCAGATCGTAATCCCAAGGTCACTGGTTGAGAAGGTTCTACAGCTGGCCCACAAAGGGCATCAGGGGATGGCCAAGATGAAGGCTTGTCTCAGATTGAAGGTCTGGTTTCCCGATTTGGAAGGCAGAGTTGAGAAATTCATGAGAGCCTGCATCCCCTGCCAGGCCGCAAGCCCTGTAGAAAAGGGGCCGCCCATTCAGGCCATGGAACGGAGCGACCGTCCATGGGGGACAGTACATGCGGATTTTGGGTCCACGGGCCGTGGCCAATACTTTCTGGCGGTGACCGACCAGTGGTCATGATACCCGGAGGTGGAGCTGGTCGAATCCACATACAGCGACCACACCACTCTGGCAATGGACAAAATATTCGCCACCCATGGTTTTCCCTTGGAGATATGCTCAGACAATGGGTCACCGTTCCAAGGTCAGCGGTTTGCTCAATATTGTGAAGAAAGGGGAATAAAACATCGAAAAGTCACTCCACTGTGGCCGAGAGCAAATGGCGAAGTCGAGCGCTTCATGCGAACGCTCACCAAAGTGTTCTGCATATCGGTGAATGGGGGAGAGGACCTCTGGCGCAACCTGGTCGACTTCCTCAGAGAGTATCGTACGACCCCACATCAGTCAACTGGGGTTGCCCCTGCAGAAGCCCTTTTCAAATGGATACCAAGCGGACTGATACCGGAAGCTGAAGGGAGACAGCCGGGAGCGATTGACAAAGCCACGTGCGAACAGAGAGGGCCGTTCAGAATGAGAGAGAGACGGTACTGCGAGGACTACCAGAGAGAGAGATCGCCATAGGTGACACCGTGCTGGTGTGCAACAGGAGGCCAGAAGGGAAGTTGTCACTGCCATATGAGACACAACCATTGGGGGTGACACACGTCAAAGGATCGATGGTCACTGCTGCCAATGCACGAGGGACAGTCACCAGAAATGTCTCGTTCTTTAAGCGCATAGGAACCGCGAACCATGAGGACACCGTCAGAGAAAGCCCCGATCAGAACGCCGGTGTGCCGCTGGAAAGCGATGGACCGCAAGAGACTCCTGATACACCGGAGGCCCCCGACGTTGGGGCACGAAGGTACCCGAGCCGGACGGGGCACAAGCCGCTGCAGAGGTTCCAAGACTTTATTATGGACCCTGCCTCGTAACTAGTAGCACACTGAGGGTGAGAATGTGAACAGGACCCTGTTGGTTCCAATGTTTGTTAATGTTTATAATGTTTATGCGTTTTGGGGAAAAGGGAGGGATGTTGCGTAGTGACTACGCTTGTGTACGCATGCGCGAGCAGCATCGAGGCTCGTGCATGCGCTCTGAAGATTAAAGGCAGTCACCCAGCAGTTCGCGCCAGGGACCGGAGCAGACACACGTCTCCGGTGTACTCTCTGTGTTTGCCTGAGTGCGTACCTGCACGGATGAGAGCGTGTGGCCCCCGCTAGCTCCCACACCCACAACAGTCTGAAGCTTCAATGACAACACACAGGTGCAAAGGCAGGAAGCATCAGACAAATGCCTCTTTCATCTGCTCAGCAAAGTTGAAAGCCAAGTCAAGTGGATAAAATATATGAGCAGCATATTTGGTTTTGGCAATTAACTTAAGTTCCTCATTTACCACTATATCTATTTTGACCGATTCTCTATCCGCCCTGATAATAAAAAGTCACATAGCTCCAAAGGTGATCAAAACATTCAGCACTGTAAAAAATATTACCATTGAAGTTTCTTTTGCGGTAAAAGGCCTCCTTAATGTCTATAAGACCAGCATTGTCCTATGCCTGTTATATGGACTGCAAGTATATACGGACAAACAATTAAGTTAAAGACTTTAGAAAGGAAAATGAGGAGATCTACCCTTGGCTTGTGATGTACCGTGAAGTACCTCTTTGCCAGACGTTCTTCTTCGTGGTCGACCCCTGTAAAGTGTACCTTGTGAAATACGAGCCTTCTAAAATCCAGAATCCGGCTTGATATTTTTATTTTTCATTAAGCTACGGCCAGTTTGGCACAAAGCTTCAAAAGTTGCTTCGTGCGCGCACCAGCGCGCGCACACTGAGTGAAGTACCGTGATGTACCTCTTTGCCGGATGTTCTGCTTCGTAGTCAACCGCTGTGAAGTGTACCTTGTGAAATACGGTACTACTTATCTTCAATAAGACTTTGCCTGGACTATCTCACGGACTACCTTCCAGTGTGCATACCTATTTGTTTTATTTTATCCCTGTTTAGAGCATTCTAAAAGCCAGAATTCGGCTTGATATTTTTATTTTTCATTAAGCCACGCTCATTTGGGCACGTAGCTTCAAAAGTTGCTTCGCCTGCGGACCAGCGCACGCGCACCAAGTGAAGTACCATGAAGTACCTCTTTGCCTCTTCGTCGAGTAGGCGAGGTGGGGAGGTGCTTACACGGTGCCGACTTGATTAGCAGCATGCTTCATTCGGTGAGGACGCTCAAAACTGATATGCTGCCCAGGTCGCTTCCTCTAGAGGCTAACAATGAAAAGAATGTTTCATTTTTAGTCAATTGTGCTCAAACGGTAAGCCTTCCTTGCTCAACACCCATGGCTGGCTCTATGCAGAAATCCTCCAAACATCCGACTAACCCAGTTAAATCTGCTGACATCCGCTCGTTCTGTAAAGAGCGCTTTACTAACAAAATCCCCAATGTGGAAAATACAAACCCGTCAATATCACTGCAAGTTGGGCTCCCTTCCGCTGCCATGACCAGACCCATTTCATGTAGGTCACGTGTGTTGCCTGTCGTTAAAAAAATTGCGTTATCAAAACCAACTCAACCTATTATTGACCTGTCACTAGCATCATGTCACAATGTAAGTGATTGTAAATGTATTGGAAATGTATCTCTAAGTGACAGTATGCTTTTAAATAATGTTCCATCTACAGCGCTGGTTGAAGGGGCACAGGGTTCCCTATTGCCTGTACAAAGTGATGTAGCCATTATTGACCTGGATCTTGAGCCTAATGGCTCTGGCTTTTCAGCGGTGATGCTTCCCGATAATTTGTCTGAATCCCCTGTGATGTTTCCAGACGTCAGTTATTCTGGCTCTGAGTTGAATGTCTCGTTTATTCCTCCTACTCCACGATGCCCAGTAATGCACACAGAAACGTCATTCGGAAATGAGAGCATAGTGGAGGTAACTTTGCAGGCCATGAATATGGCTATTCAGTCTCTGAGTAAACTATTTGACTCATTAGATAGCAAATTAAATCAACAAAGTATCTCAATTGGAAAAATACTTATCTGGCAAAATGATGTCGGAATTTTCCAAGGCCTCAAAGCTGCTGCCACGAGGATCATAGATCAAATGAGTATTGGGCGAACTTCTGTTGCCTGTCAAACTACCTTCGATGAATCCTCTACCTTAAAAGTGATTGATAATCTAATCTTAAGTAAGCAACTGGTTCCCCTACCTCCAGTCGCATGTTTCAGCAATATAATTTATGACATTTCTGATCCTATTCATCAGGCAACCTCAAAAGATAAAGAGCAGAGGAAAATTTGATCTGAAGTTGTAATAGAAGGAACACAAAAGAATCCCTATACAGTTTTTTTCTAAACCAAACAGGTAAAAGTAAAAGAAAGCCGCAGAATAAATTGTCCAAAAATCAACCATCAAGAATTAATAATTCTACATCTTCATCGAAACTGTTTTTTAAAGAGATTAATCTTCCCAAAAAGAGAGTGGAAATTGCCTCTCAGGCGGTGACAAAAAAAATAGGCTCCAATCACAAGCTAAAGTTAATACTAACAAACCCTTGACAGTAGAACATCCACTGGACTATGCTGCGTTAGATGATCTAGTTAAAGAGGCGGCCTTGCAAAATGCTAATGTGCCTATCACAATTGAGGCTAGTCCGGCGAACCATAATAGAACTCTGGTGCCGATAGCTCACGAGAAATTAAATGAAATGAACTCCCAAGATTTTCATCGACAAGAAATCCGGAAAGCTGTTGATGCGTACATGGTTGGTTTTCCTACCATGGTAGCAGTTGACAAAACCAAAAACATTCTCCACCTTCAAATAAGGTGATTGACATTTCCTCTCAGGTAAAGTCAAATTCTAATAAACAAACCCATGGGGTACCAGTGCCTACAGTGCAATCTAGATCCCTATGTGTTGTATGTGATACAGGATCTGCCCCCGTTTGTTTGCATTCCTCATTTCCTGGAAACGTTGTTTATGATGTTTTTGGTTCTGAGGCTCATGCAACTCGACCCCCTACGTAGAGTAGCAGTGGGACCTCAACTCTGTCTGATCTATCACCAGAAATGTTACACCGGATTGAAACAGCATTACTGCAAATTGAAGGAAATGGTTGATCATTGATGCCAGCCTGGGATGTAAAAATCCAAGATTCACTGACCTCAAAAACCTTAAAGACTTTTCCTCCAAAATGTCCAGCTCCATACTCATTGCTTTTAGCCTGTCGTCCTTTGCCTCATCCTCAATTTAAGCTTAGTCGTTTGTCAGTGATGGCTATATTCTCTGATCTTCCACAGCTTGATAATATAAGCTCCCCTGACATTGAATTAGTCGAGTTTATGAATGATACAACTTTAGCTGTTGTAAGATTATGGATGAAGTCAAGAGCCATCCAGAATATAATTTGGGCTTCCACAATGGACCTATTTGAACTTGGTTTTGTATTTTCAGCTGAGATGGACCAAACTTCAGACTCCAACTCTGGGGTACTTGTAGTGCCCCCTTCTATGCCAACCATTAATAATCAGCAGAAAGAGACGGTGACTCTTCAAGCGCCTATAGGTTGACACTGTAAGTGTGAAAATAGCCAACATTACCTAGTAGTAGTGAGTGAGTACAATGAAATGTCTCTATTGAGCTGGAATACAAGAGGATTTAATCACTTTCTTAATGGTGATCAAAGCCAAATTGGAAAATTTGACATTGGCCCTCATTATGAGTTCAGCGGTAACCATGCCGCTATTGGCGGCATGGCTGCCGCCGAAATCACGTCGGGGTCCGGGTTCGGGTCCTCGGAATGAGGACTTACCGGGCCATTCCGAGGTCGGAAGGCCCGGTAATTCCTCCCTCCGAAGACCCGGACCCGGTTCTTCCCCATTCCCATTCAGCCCCCATAGGGCTGAATGGGAATGGGAGAGGGAGCAAACAACGGGCCATTACGCTCCCTCTTCCCCTCGCGGGCCCCGCTCTGCTCGTCTGGTGAGACCAGATGTGCAGAGCGGGTCCCGCGAGGGGAACTCGGAATCGGGCGGTACGGGGTTGACGGCACCAGCACCTTTACCAGTGCCGTTAACCCTGTACCGCCTGACTCGTAATGAGGGCCATTGTGTTGTTTCAGTTGACTTGGCTCTCTATACATACATCTTGGGATAATCATGATGTCGTCATCAATCCTGCAATAAAATCCATTCAAGGGAGACCCTCCTCTGGTTTGTTGACTGCCATAAGAACAGATAAGGGTCTAAAAGCTGAATTTTGGGGAGCCCCAAATAAGTATATGCTATTGGTCAAGGTGAAGTGTCAATCAATTGTGTGTGCTGTGATTAATGTATACTGGAATCCGGTAGGAATTTCTGAAGATTGCTTTATAAATTATATAAATGCATTACTGGACATGGTAGCATGTGATAAATTGGTAACACAAATCCTATTAGCTGGTGATCTGAACCTTAATTGTTTACAGGCAAACACATTAAGTGACAAAGGCAGATTTTACCGTTGGACTCACTTGACTAAATCTCACAGTATGCATATGCTAAATGGTTCATTTCACTCTGATATTCCCTCACACCCGATATGGAGTAGAGGGACAAGTGTAGCAATAATTGACTACATATATGTGAATGACATCATTTTGCCAAAGGTTCTTGATTTTGGTGTTATAAACTCTGATTTGAGTGATCATAATATACTCAAAATGAAATGGGCTGGTAATTGTGCAAATGTGAAGACTCCAAGAGTACATAGTAAAAGCTATATGATTGTAAATCCTGGGTTGAATTGTCTCTGACGGTCGAGAGTGCATTATGCCAATTTGCTAACTATCTGGCTTTGGTACATAGTCCCAGCCTTTCCAGCAATGCGGAAAATGTATATAGTGACACAATGCAACGTTTTCCACAAAAGGCATGGGCCTCTAAAAAAAAAAAACAATATCATCTTCACATATTTGATCATGAGTTAAAAACAAAGAACAAAATCTATAGAGCTCACTTAAGAGCAGCTCTATCCTATCCCTCTAGAATCAAGGATATTCTTATTAAAAAAATAAGAAACAAATAGAAAAACTGGATAAAAAATCATATGGATCACAAATAGCCATCCAACTAAGTAATTTTACGGAGGATAAGTGGATTGCCCATTTTACTGAGCTCTATTCACCTCCTTATGGTACCAGATTACTAACATCACTTGATATCCCTAAGAATGTTTGTTTTACGTTTGACACGGATGATATTCTATTCTATATCAATAAAGCTAGTAATTCAAAAGCTGATGGCCCTGATGGTTTGCCTAATAATACACTCAAACAACATCCAGAGCACTGGGCCTCTATTTTATTTAAAATCTTCTCTGCCATGAATCTTTTACAACTGTTACCTAAAACCTGGATTTTTATTTTAAAAAAGTGACGGGCAGAGTCCATCCAGCTATAGAGCAATCTCCTTGTTAGACATGCCAGGCAAGATCTATTGCCATTTATTATTGAGAGAACTAAATGTTTGGCCAATAAAATACCATCTCATAGATCCCTTTCAAGCTGGTTTCATTACTGGCCTAGGTGCTATCCCAAATATTCCGATTCTCAACGCAATTAAGTTTCAATCTGCTGCTCGGAAACAATCGCTTTACTTAGCATTTATTGATTTCAGAGCGGCATTTGACTCTATTGATCGTAATCTGCTATTCATTAAACTAAGAGCGCAACACTGTCCTCCATCTGTGCTTGCACTTATTATGCTTTTTCACTCCGAAACATCGATGCAAGTTCGCTTAACACTTGATGGCAGACTCTCTTCCTTGATTTCCACTTACAGAGGCCTTAAACAAGGCTGTACTCTGGCTGCCTTTTTGTTTAATGTCTTTATCCTTGATATGGGCGCAATATTTGTAGACATAATGGGCGATCCACTGAATTTGAGCATGCAAAAAATAAATAACTTGCTTTATGCAGAGGATCTGGTGTTGCTTTCACAAATATCAGTTGGTCTGCAAAATAAGCTGCATGCCCTCGCCCGCTAAGCACACAACAACAATCTGGTGATAAATACGGATAAAACACAGATTGTAGTGTGTAAGAATAATAATAACTACAAAGGCTCCCGCTTCAAGTGGAGGTTACAGCAAAATGAATTAAAAATTGTCCTTCAATATAAGTACTTAGGAGTGTCATTCACCAACTCCATTAAAGGGAATTCGTATGAGTTGGAATTAAAGAGCAAATTACAAGGGCTGACATTTCAAGCTAAATTACTTGCTTATAAATTTGGTAAATTCTCTTGTATACATATAATGTTATTCTACCAGCAAAAAGTAATACCTAGCTTATTATATGGTGTAAAAGCCCTGCTCCCGAAGAAGCTGAAGATTTGGGACCTTCTGGAAGCAAGGTTCTGGAGACAGACTCTAAGGTTACCATCTTTCACACCGCTTCCACTGATACGATTCAAATTGGGTTCCTTATCTATTTACTCCCGGGTACTTTGGAAGATGGCTGCACTATTGAGGAAATGTTTGTTAAATATAGAAACACCTGATATGCTAGGCATAATAGCTTTTCACCTTCTAAAATCGGAAAAAAGGTTTTTCAGTCAGTTGGTGTACATTCATACTGAAGGCCTCATCACGAGTTGGGCAGTAACGCCGGCGTTATTACCGCCAGTGCTATTAGCCCTACCGCCAAACACCCCAGCGCTATTAGTGCCAGATCGCAGGTTTGGCGGAACGGTTAGTGCCCATTCCCCATTGGGCCGATTCGGGAATTCCTCATTCCCCATTGGGCCCAATGGGGAAAATTTGCGCTATTACTGCCGGCGGATTTCCCGCCGGTGGTGATAGCGCCGAAAATCGGCAAATTTGCCGCAGATTTCCCCCCAGCTTAGAGCTGGGGGGTAAATCTGCCAAGGCCATGATCTGGCAGACCTTAAATGCAGCGGTAATAGCTCTACCGCTGCATTTAAGGGTTACCAGCAGACTCGTGATGAGGCCCTGAATGCTTAAGCAGATGCCTCGGTGACTGTGGAGATGTTGGTCGACAATCTGGGTCATGTAAAGATCAAAACTTTCCACTATGACAGAATCTGTAATTATTCATTCAGGACTTCGATGCTTCTCTCTTTGGGCATAAGAAATTTAGATCCATGGCAGATTACCTGATTAAATGCCCTTTTCCTCATATACGTAGCCAATATATGAGATTTAGATTCAATCTTTGGCATACCCAAGAAATATTACATCGGCAAAAACAAATAACCTCAAATCAGAATTATTGTCGATATTGCCTAAATGTCCTCCAAATTGAGACCTTACAACATCTCATCGTAGATTGTCCATCTTTATTATCAATGCGGCAGAGGTTTTTCAGAGAATTGTTTGTTTGGTCTAGCCCATTGGACTCTTATGTCATATGGAAATCGATATTGTCAAGTCCCAGGTTGGGAGTAAAGGTAGCATTAGTATACTTCCTTGAAGAAATTCTACCTCATTATGAAGGTGATATGTCCCTTTTGGTTTAATCACTGTTAAGTGGAAATATTGTATTTTGTATTTGCAGACTTCTGCCATATGTGCTTTTGGGTTAATCATTGTTAACTGGGGATATTGTATTTTGCAGTTGAGGATTTTGTGTTATTTGAAAAAAACTGTGTGATTTGTGAAATTGTGAAATGCAAGGTGTTGTTATTTATAATTGATGTATTATATATGCTGTCAAGTTGATTTTATATTTGAAAAGTTGATTTTATCAACTAGCCAAATAAAAAAAGAAGAAAAAAAAAAGAATGTAATTGTGCCTAATCTTTCTACCTTCGACTTTGCAAATTAAACGTTTTTTTTTTGTATTTTAGGATACTGGCTGCCAAAGAGAACTCTATTCTTTCCTATTCCTCAGAAATGTGTTAATTTTGTAACACAGTAGTTAAAGAATGTAGGCCATCATGTACACATTTTCTAAATACTATAGGATGTTCATTTGATAGTTCAATGTATTGTACTGATTTTAGAAAATAACTTAGAAAAAGCACAAAGGTGGGACCGCATAGATTTTCTTTCCACCAACAAAAGATAATCAGAATACTCTAGACAGGGATTTCCCTATTTGGCCCGATTCAATTACCTTGTATACACCACTTACCAGAGATTATGTACGTTTATTATGAAGTTATGGTTTAACATTCTCCCCACATTTATGATAACTGGGACTAGGGATAATATCCTGTATACAGACCATCTTTTTAGACGGTGCAAAAATAAATTGGAATCTACAAGGCATTTATTAACTGTGATTTGCATTTTTCACTTCATATTCAAACCTACATGAGGGTCATGTGGATGAAGTTAAAAATATTACTACTGACCAATTTTGGTCAAATGTTATGGTGACCAACTTTAGGGTGTTACTCAATGGAAAAACATTGGAACTATAATAGATCTGGAATAATTTATACAGCTTACTCTTTGGCCATTGAAATGTATTTGTCAAATATAATAATGACTTTTGTTTTTAGATAAGATGAATTACATTAAGGTATTGATACATTGTTTTAATATGTTACTTTTATATATTGATATGATATGATAGGTTATTTATAACATGCTTAATACTCAGAGGTTTCTAAGCGCGGACCTGGGGATCGAACCTGTGTTGCTCTGTGTCTTCTTGCTTCCACAGCAAGCACGTTGCCCCTGAGCTATCCTCCCAACAAGATGGATCATGATAATAATATTCATTCTTATTGTTGGATGTACATTGTATTTAATTGTGTAAAGGTTATATTTTGTAACTAAGTACATACATACAAAAAATTAAAGAAGATACATTTGTGTTTACTTCACAATAGCCTCTATTTTATAAGATAATGCAGCTCTATCACCAGTTCATACGTTTAGGAAATAACTTTGTTTCTGACTAGCATAAAAAACAATCCATTCTAGGCCACCTTCCAGGTGCTGTTAGGAGTGTACTCTCTATCTTGAGGCTCCTAAACCGTTCCAAGCCGGTATGCCAATTAAAAACGGGATTCCACCTCTAAATTAACAAATCATTTGGGGCACTTTTAAAAAAAAAGTAGTCCTATTGTTGTTAGAAATGCAGCTAATTTTAGTAGAGGGTTTGTTTAATAAGATGTGAAAGCATCATTGAACAGCTCAATGGTAAGAGAGTTTGTCCAGTTTGTGGTAAGCTTTGAGAAACACATGCACATGAGATGCTGCAACATCATTTCTAAATGTACACATTTATTTCCTGCATACAATTTCCCTTTAGGCTTTTGTGTAACCTGACAGTTTTGGCATGCCAAATAACTGATGTTCAGCATAATGTATACATGTGTGCCTTATATATGGATTTTGGTGAGTTCACTGCACAGCCAACATTCTGACACACACATCTGGGTACAAAACATCAACAGAAGAGACTTCTATTGATATAAATACACAATGTGTGCAACAAGAGGACATGTTTTTGAATAAAGAAGTCAACATTCACTTGAGTATTTTCACTTTCCTTTATTCACGTTCTTTTATTTAACATTTATCAAAAGATATGTTTTCACTTTGAGTATATTTCCTCCCATGCATTTAAATGTTTAATCTAGTGTTTCTACAAAGTTCTTTCATATATATGTTCATGTCATCATGATAAAATTGTAAAGTTGGACGCCACTTCCTTTTCAACTTAGGTTATCTTTAAATTAAATCTAGAAGAAATCTTGCGAAAGCTCTAGTTCGAGTAAAACACCATTAACAGCTTCAACTCAGATCTTTTGGATAGAACAGGGAGTATTCTAAATATAATTTCTTAGACACGGACACCAAGGGATAGGAATTCAGTGTTGATGAAACATAATTAGTAACCTCGGTGGGTGCAACAGTCAATCAGGCTGTTCCAAACCCGAGCTGAATATACCGATGCAAACCTGGGTTTGGAGCAACCCAAGTGGTCCATGCACCTGGTGCTGCTGTGCTCCCTACTCCCATGCCTCCCAAACCCTAATCCAACCCCTCTGTAGAGGAGCAGACACATATGTCATTGTTAAACTCCTCCCCCTAACCTCAGTTGTGTTGGAATGACAGTGAAAGAATCGTGTGTATATGACACCAAGCATTGAGTGTACGAGAGACATTATGCACTCCGACAACCGTATCAAATTTACCCTCACACTGAGACAGTAGACGGATGTCGACATACCAAAATGAACATTGAAGAACTATAAAGAAGATCTAAAAGCTGCAGAGTGACGCCTTGAAGTAAAAACACATGGACACATTGTAACGATCGGTGAATATTCAAAAGAATAAAATAAGTAACTGAAGCAACAAGAGAAACATGGAATCAAATCTGAAGAACTCATGAGTATCAAAAGAAACAAATGAGAAGAGGCAAAGCAAATGTATATGCGGCAATGCAAGGTAGGGAAGATATATAGAAGCTTGGTGCAATATAACCTATATTGTGACTAAAGCGGCCTTAAGGAAAAAGATGGACGTTCGACTCACTTTGAATCTAACCAAGCTACCTCAGAAGCCGACCAAGGCTGCAGAGACAAGAGACGCTGGAAAAACAGCTTTCTGTGAAGAATGAAGAGGAGCCTCTTGGCTTCGGATCAAGTATATCGATCAAGGAATAATTACAAGGCACAAAGGGATTCAAGAGGATAAGCCATGGACATAACACACATTTCTCTTAGATTAAGCTAAGAAGAAAACATCCACAAGTGCCAAGTATTGGATAAATAAAAGGGCAGGAAGCATATGTAAGATGGAATGATCAAGTCTCTACAGGCCAAGAGGAGTAATAGTACCTGATACAATTAAATCAAATAGCAGTAAATAAGACATCAAAATGGAGACATTCATGGTCTCCTCATACGTGACTCAGAGGGTGAAAACAAGGGCCATTCATTAAGCTCCGAAGGAAGATAAGGATTTACCCACGCTCCCTCAAAGATCCCAGAGAAGAGAATGGGCTGCAAGGTCAACTGCAAAGGAGAAACTTTGGTTAGGGGTCTGACCGATGAGAGAGGAAGTAATTGGAGCAAGTGGGTAGTAGTCTTACGTTGTTCTCCCACTTGGGCTTAATTTCGCTTACGAGCTGCTAGAGAGCCGAAAGGCCAAGAATGGCAAAGAATGCCAATCAATCATATCGGTCCATGTAGCAACCTGCTATACAAAGTTGCACAGGCCAATCCACTACTGTATTCTGTTACAATCAGTATTTAAAGTATTTAGAGGTAGTTACACTTACATATACTACAGGTACATATGTTCCCGTAACCAACCTCTCCCTTCAATAGGTTTTAAGTTTGCCACATTGAATGGCGTCATAGCTGGCACATATTGAGGTATAAAGCCTTTGTGTAATTAAAATCGTGTCAGAATGTGCGACTGCTGCTTGTGGTTGCCCTACTTTATTTTGAACTGAAAATAAAGTAGTACTTTGTCATATTCGTTGGGTCTGTCCGGTTATTTGAGTCTGGAGTCATTTAGTATGGTAAATCCATTCTGCACATAATAAACGCTTGAAGGTGCTAATGCACCCATCTTCCTCCCCTAACCCTCCCATCCCCAAATCTCCCTACCCTCCTTGTTAGGGCTCATCCGCACAGGCCGCACGGCTTCCTGATGAAACTATGGAAATGGAAGAGGGGCTCCGAGCGGAGCCCCACCTTCCATTTCCATAGCAACCTTGTCTGACTTTCCCCAGCCACAGCTGCAAAGCAAACAACGTGGCCGGGATTTTTTTTAATTGCTCTTGGCACCTCGAGGCTTCGCTCTGGCCTCTAACTTGGGCCTCGGGCCGTTAGCCCCCGGTGTAGCCCACAGTACGTGGGATTTTTACTAAATATATATACTAGGAACGGTACCATACAAACACAAATAGAAATGAAACATATGGTTGTTGAAACATACAGATGCAGATTCCCAAAACCGAGAAGGGACTTTGATGTATACAAAATCAAACTTTCGGACATCATTCATAGAAGAATGTGCTTTCTCAAAACAGGACCTATTCTAAATGTACCATGTCAGCGTTCTTTAGTGCAATACAATTACCATTGCCCTTACCCTTACTTAGGCAGTGGACAGAAGTGTAACGAGGACACCAGAACGTTCACTAGGGTTTTATTGGAACTTACAAACAATGCCAAATTAATATCGACCAATCATATTACATCAAATGCAGCCCATATCTAATTGTGGGGTGCCTTGCCGCCGATGGGTCTCATTTCAAAATGGGTGCTAAAACTAGTCCCGGTGGAAAATAGAAAATAGAAGAAAACCTCATGCTAAGTGCAGAAGAAAACAATAGTGCTTGACTGTAAAGTCTGCTCTGCTCCTTCAGCTGAGCTTTACTACCTGTGGGAACATTATTGCAGCTTATCTGAAAACGTGTAATATCTGTAAGCAGCTGCTGCAATGGAAAGTGTGAGTTATTCGTTGTCACATATTAGTGGAGAAGTGTGCTTTTTCTGCATTTACCCTATGACTGTGGAAGGAATTGACCATTATCATGAGCAGGATTTTTGGTGCTAAACAAAATTTAGCAAAATGTGTGTTGTACTAGCTTTTAATTTACCATGGGTTGTAATTACCATCAGGTGTCATATTCCCATACCAGCGGAGTTACTGGGAATAATAACAAAGAGCAATGTTATTTGCACTCTCAGCTGTTCATCATTGTCCGAAATGGAGTTAAACATCAGCCTGACGTGGCCACCAGGGGGCGCGCAGATGAAGACCTCTCCTGCGTGAGCTCCTATCCCGAGGTCCCCAAAGGCGAAATGAGCCCCCGCTTTTGGACCCCCCCCCCGGAGTTGAAATTTGTGGAGGAGGCGTGGGAAGGTCGCCCCCACCTGCGGCAGAAAACCCGAGGAAAAACGGACCTGGCTTCCCTGAGATATCCATCATTCCATCATCAAAGTCTGAGCCGGCCTCGGCCCTGTCTGGACTTCAACGGAGTTGGCGGTGCGCCCGCGCTCCGTGGAACGTGACCCGGAAGCGGCCTTCCACACGTTCCCTTTGGACTTGGCGGCTCGGTTCCGGGGAGAGATGTGGCCCGGAGACCGATGGACGAGGCCCTGCCGCTCCCCCGAGAGACACTAGTAGAAGTAAGTGCCTCCCATTGACCCTCTTCCCGCTACTTGCACTCTTACGGCGGTCCCCGAACGCTACAGCGGCCTCGCCCGTCGCCCGTGACCTGGGTAGAGCGCTCGAAAATCATGAGCCCCGTTACGCGTGTGCCCCCTCCCCCTCACTGTACAAACTTTGTGACAGTATACTCATCTCCTCCCGGGGATTTGCTAGTATCAGCGGTTCCACGTGTGGGCTGCACGAAAGATCTGGAAGTCTGCCCTGGTCCCCCGGAAGTGTACGGGGACTCTCATCTCCCCATATGACAACCTCACGGCACCGGTTCCACTAAAAGTGACTTTCCCCGCACAAACTGCGAGCCACCACGAAGAGATGGTCGTGTAATTGCCCGGAGCTGCCCGGAGCTGCCCCTGATACGGCCCAAAGCTGCCAGCACGATTGGACTACCTCGACTAGGCCCCATTAAAAGACTGCCTTATACCACAGAGGGTAGGGCCCCCTGAGGCGGTTTCACCCGCTTGGAAAACCAGAACGGAGGCATCACAAAGAGAAGGGGCGTGTGCCTCCTCTTTGGCAACGAATATCTCTGTCGTCCAAGGCCTAGCACAGAAGGTAACAAGCGGATGAACCTCCAACAGAAATTGGCCATCTACGCTTACTGTTCCCCGCCCCGACCTGGCGATAACCCCAACATGGCGACCCCACCAACTCCTGCCACCGACACCGATACAGCTGCTACCAAAGGAGACATTGCAGGACTGCTTGCGGAAATAAGGAACATGGGGGCCAACATGGGGGGGAAAATTGACAAACTCACGCAGCGCCTCGACAGTATAGAGGACAGGGTCGAGGGAGTTGAGAACAACCAGGCCTCCATTGACGTTCTCGAAACGCAGCTGAATCTCAGGATAACTGAGTTGGAATGGAGAGAGCAGGAGTGTAAACTTTGGAAAATCGGGAAAGGAGAAATAACTTGCGCTTTTTTGGGATCCCGGAGAAAGAGGGGGAAACGGAAGAGGATCTGAAATCAACCTTACATGACATTATCAAGCTCCTTGTCGCCGACGACAATATTGACGAACCCAAGACGGAGCGCATTCACAGAGTGGGGGGCCGCCTGGAGGCCCGCGATCTGTCCTGGCGCAATTCCACCGTTACCAGGACAGGATGAGAGTGTTGGAAAAGGCGAGGAGCGGAGGCACCATCACTTTGTGTGGAGCTCAAATAACCATCTATCAGGACCTTTCCTCCCTGACCTTGGCCTTGAGAAAGATGTGCAAACCACTTACCACATGGCTCAAATCTTGCGACACGCGCTACAGATGGGGATATCCCTTCTCTCTTTCCTTTAAGCATGAGGGCACGAAAATTAGACTAAACTCTGAACAGGACATAAAGGCTTGCATACCAGATCTACTAGGCTCGCACGACCAGGAGGGTTCTCGTGACCAGCCCCCCAGGAAAGAAGGGGAATAGCAGACACAGGGCCCGAAAAGAAGGAAGGTGAAGGGCTCGAGAAAATATCGTAGGGGAAATGGCTCCCCGGAAGGGGGCAGTTGACACTGGATAGAAATGGTACAATCCAATTGAATTGAACGCTAATATGATGGATTATAAGGAGAATGTTGGGGGATTGTGTTTATCTCTCCTGCTTACAATGCACCAATAGGCACACTCTGGGGGGTGTTGTAGGGGGCTCATTAGTAACTCATTGATGTTTAATGTGTAAGGGGACCGTGAGGTAACGGTCTCCATTGGTGGTTCGGTTTTGGGCCAGTGCTTTCAACTGGACCTAATCGGACTCCACAGAACTCAGGGAGGGAGGGGAGGGGAGGGGGTGGGCGGGGAGGGGAGACAGGGATACGTGACATACTAACGTTACAATTTAAAGTCATAAGAGGGAAAGTGGTTGCATGGTCGTTTACATATCAAGGGGAGCGATTGAAACGGTCAATGAGTTCATACGGGCACACAGACAGCTCTTGCCATGACCGCTGATTCATGCTGCAGGGGTGCCATGAGGGTGGGAACGCTGAATGTTAAAGGTCTTAATTCACCCACAAAAAGATCACTTGTCCTTAGAGAATTCTGAAGGTCAAAAATGGATATACTTTTTTTGCAAGAGACCAAGTACATGAGAGGAGAGGAAAGAGTAATTCTGGGAAAACGATGCGGGTTGGAGTTCTGGGGTTCTGGGCCACTGAAGAAGGGAGGGGTAGGAATACTCTTCAAAAAGGGGATAGACTTTAAGGCCTCGAAAGTCTGGTCAGATGCGGAGGGGCGAGCCCTCCTGGTTGCAGGGACCATTGGGAAAGTGTCTATAACCATAGCTACAATTTACTCCCCCAATGTGGGGAAGCTCAGGTTCCTTTCCAAGACGATCCCCAAAATCATGCTAGAGGCGACGGGGCATGTCGTCCTTGGTGGAGACTTCAACTTGTGGGCCGACCCTGAGGTAGATTGGCACCCTGGTAACCCTGAAACGCGAGATAAATTTGGTGGAGATCACACCCAATTCAAAACACTGATGGAATTGTATGGCCTGGTTGACATGTGGCGATGTATGCACCCTATGGGGAGGGAGTACACCTTTTACTCGGCACCGCACAACACGCTCACTCGCATTGATTACCTCTATTCCTCAAGAGACCTATATGACACGGCCTCACATTCTGAGATCACGACAATCTCATGGTCGGACCACGATATGGTGATCGTTGATTTAGACTGGGGGTCCCTGCCCGTTAGATGCGGACGGTGGAGGTGTAATGAGTCATTATGGAAGGATCCCGCATTCAAGCTAGAGATGGAGACTGAAATTGAGGAATTTTTTCGATTAAATGACACTGGGGAGGTTTCCAAACAGGGAGTCTGGGAAGCTGGTAAGGCAACGTGGAGGGGAATTCTCATGAGAGAGGGTGCCAACAAAAAAAGAGAGAGGTCCTTAATTGAAAACAAACTCCGCAAGGAAATTACCCAACTGGAGAGAGGCGTGAGGGAGGGGGATGTTATTGACCCCGACAAAGTTGTGGAAGCCAAGAAAAAGAGAGAAGAGTTGCGCCTTCTAGAGCATGAACAAGTAGCCCGCAAACTCCTCCTCTTGAAGCAAAAATATTACTAGAAGGAAGAGAAAGCGGACGCGCTGTTGGCAGCCACATTATGTGCCCAACAGGCGGAATGCAGGGTGCAGGAAATATGTGGCGGAGGATCCGGCTCGGAAGCGAATCGATCTTCTATCCCGGATGTTTTTGCAGACTATTATGAAGCTTTGTACACTCCAGAGAAGGAACCGGATATATCTGGTATTTGATCCTATCTAGAAGATATCGATATGCCCACACTGACACGCACTGAATCAGAAACCATAGATGCCCCTATATCGGGGGAAGAGATCCTGGAAGCCATTAAGAGTCTCACGTTAAGCAAATCCCCGGGAGAGGATGGGTATACGGCAGGTTTCTACAAGACATTCGCCCCACAACTCACGCCCTTTCTTGCCGATCTATTTAATCAAATTCTAGAAACAGGGAACCGCCCGGACTCGTTTGCCAAGGCACTCATAGCGGTCATCCCGAAAGAGGGAAAAGACCCTAAAAAATGTGGATCGTACCATCCCATTTCTTTGATTAACATAGACGCCAAAATATACTCTAGGGTCCTAGCGGCTAGGATTGAATCCTTTTTGCCCCGCCTCATTCATCCCGACCAAGTGGGCTTCATACTTGGCCGTCAGGGTGCAGATACAATGCGTAAGACATTACACTTAGTGCATGCCTCTCACAGCCTAAACACTGCCCCTGCACTGTTTTCTATCGACGCAGAAAAAGCGTTCGACAGGGTAGAGTGGGACTTCCTACTGGAGGTTCTTCAGAAATTTGGATTGGGCCCAAACCTTCGGAAAGGAATTGAGGCAATTTACTTGTCACCTACAGCCTCAGTATTTGTGAACGGGGGATACTCGTGGTGGTTTCGACTGGCACTGGGCACCAGACAGGGATGCCCCCTGTCAGCCATTCTCTTTGCCCTATCACTTGAACCGTTGGCACACAATATCAGAAGGGACGTTGGCATAGAAGGGATCCAACTAGGACCCACAGAATACAAGCTGGCCTTGTATGCCGACGATATACTCTTACACGTGGTCAACCCTGAGAGATCTGTCCCCGAGCGATCTCCCTCTTAGAAAACTACAGTCGACTATCGGGGTTTAAGATCAACCGCGCCAAATCCACGCTCTTCCCCCTGCAGGGGGATGCAGAAGCAAATATCGCAAAATACTCCTCTCTGGGTCTGACGATCGAGCATAACACAATGCAATACTTAGGGATACATATCACGAAACGATTAGACTCCCTATTCGAAGCGAATTTCCCTCAGCTCCTTATCAAACTTCGGGCGGATCTGGCCAGATGGGATAAACTGACGATCTCATGGCTTGGCAGGCTGAATGCCATAAAAATGACCTGCCTCCTGAGGTTTCTCTATCCTTTTCAGATGCTCCCTATCAAAGTACCCGAACAATACTTTACACAGGTTAAGAGGGAGATCCTGAAATTCCTGTGGCAAGGGAAAAAGGCCAGGATCGCCTATACCACGTTGACCCTGCCCAAAGATAAAGGTGGGTTGGGCCTCCCTGACATCAAAGTATACTATGCCGCAGCCCAGCTGCAAGTGTTTGTCCCTCACCTACGCAGCCACAAAGAGCCACAGTGGATAGCAATGGACAATCACTACCTAGATCCAGCGACACTTGGGGAATGGATATGGGCTCCGAGGAAGACAGTGCTAAAGAAAATGAGGGAACACCCACTCTTTGCCACTATATGGGATATATGGAGGGAGGGTCCAGGAATGAAGGGAATCACAACATGGCCATCCCCATTGAGTCACCTATGGTCCCCGGGTATCAACAACCACATCCCTAATGTCGACAGATTTCAGGCATGGTATGAGGCGGGCCTGGAGAGGGTGGGCCAGCTTCTCCGCAGTGACTCTTTCATTACTCTCCCAGAACTGACCGAAGCTCTAAACATCGGAGTACTGTCCACTTTCCACTACTTACAAATCAAAGGGGTACTGACACAAGCAGCATGGACTGAAAAATTGAGTCGAGAGCTCACCCCTTTCGAGAAAATGCTAGACTCCAAGATTGATAGGAAGGGCCTAATTTCCCTCATGTACAAACTCATTCTCCAAGGGGGTAGTGGGTCCACGCAGAAACTCAGAAGGCGATGGGAGACCGATATGGGGACAGAAATAGAGGATGACGAGTGGGACAAAATGTGTATTATGGCTACACGTACCTCCATATCATGTCAATATAAGCTCCACTCCATCAAACTTTTGCACCGCTGGCAATATGACCCGTATAAATTATCTAAGATGTACCAATCCTCCGCCCCTACCTGTTGGCGAGACTGTGGGCAGGTATCTGACTACTGGCACATGTGGTGGGGATGCTCCAAGATTAAGATTTTCTGGGATGAGGTCCTGGGGTGGATCAGACACATGGACGGGATACATAGAACTGCCGACCCACATCTGGCCCTCTTTAGCCTCGAGAGAATAGATGATGAATGGACGAGGGTCCGTGGCATAACCCCCCAGCTGTTATTGGCAGCACGAGCTCTAATTGCGACTAAATGGAAATCGTCCACTACCCCGACTAAGAAGGAGTGGGTTAATGTGGTACTGAATATATGTACCATGGAGAAAATTACTGCATCCCTACATGGTAGGGTGACACAATGTGAGCTCCTATGGTCGGAATTCTTAACTACACACACATCTAACAAACACACACCACTGGACTATGAGATGCCCCCACCTTGAGGGAGACGTACTTGACTCCCTGTTTCCCGTGTTTGGTCTCCCTCCACCTGGCTCAGGCCTTCTTCCGCTTCATTGCCAGGGATGCCACTCACAGGATCAAAATATGTCCCCCCCATGGCGACCCCTTGAATGCATTTACTACATAAGTCTCAGCCCCTGAAGATACGCGCTTTACCATGACACCTCAACCTCTACGCGACACGACTCTCATTCCCGGGGGGGGGGGGGTGGGAGGAGGGGGAGTAATGTTTATATATGTGAGGAATGAGAAAGGTTTTGCTTAATGTTTGGGCATTATTAGTAGTAAGCACAATTTACTGATGTTAATATGAGATGTGAAAAAGCGTGTTACTAATATGTTTTTCTTGTGCTTACATATGTAACCTTTTTCTGTTCTGCTGTAATGCGAGAATTGTTAATGTTAAAAACCCAATAAAAACCAATTTAAAAAAAAAAAACATCAGCCTGACCTTAGTGCTGACTGCACCGCCTGAGGCTTAATGGGGTCTGGGAGCAGATAGCCAATAGGCATGGTCCCCTACCCGTGAGTCATATCTCATTGGTCATCTCTGCCTCATATGCCATGTCGATTGCCTGTTCTATGCCTGCCCTTAGTGCTATGGGCCAAGCTGCAACTTGAAGTGTCCAATAGTGTCTGGCACATTTTGTCCTGCAAATGTAAAGCTCAGAGGCCAGCAGAGTTTGGTTAGCCCACCAGTAAGGATGTTCTAACATTACCCAAGCCAAGAAATAATTGCTAAATCTGCTAAAGGTCAGATGTCACTGTATCCGTCTAGGACATTAGGGCCTGATTCACAGAATCGTTTTATAATAGCACAATCCCATAGGAAAGCACACTGTGAATCAGGCCGTTTATCAAGAGCATTTACTGATTCACACATCAGACCTTGAATAATTACTAAAACAAAACAGTGAAGTCAATGTCTAAATTCACTTCTCTCGTCTAAAGAAATGAATGTTTTTCCTTCCAATCTATTGCATTTTCCACTCTTGCCTGCCAGTTCTGCTTAACGCAGACAATCAATTAATTTTGATAAAAAGGCGTTTCAGAAGAATCGGGAAGTGGTATGCATAAATTTTCAGGTTTTAAAAATAACTATCCAGTTGATATAATTCTTAAAGAGGGAAAAATGCAGCAGAGCAATTTTGACTGCACTAAAATATGCCCCTGATGATCTTCCTTCTGCAGGTGTTAATGAGCACCAACACATTGGCACAGAAAGTTGTACGAAAAGCATGTTTTGCGGACAATTTTCCAACAGCTATTGTCCCTATTTTCTTTAATAGAAATCTGTTGTGATATGGCAAAGGCAGTTTTACCCTTTCCTTTTTAGACGTTTAATGCTTTCTAAATAAACACACATTCATTTGCCCTGCACATAGAAAATCTGCAAACAAGAAGCATCAGGAGCACCCTCCAGTTTAACTCGTATACAACTTTTAAGGCTTTCATTATGTGCTTTGCGGTACCCTCTGAAAAATGAGAGCATGCAATAATTACCGTTAGCGTTTGTGGTAATCTGAGGTGCACTACCTGGATTTTAGAATATATTCATACATATATATATATATATATATTTTTTTTTTTTCAGGGAAAAAACGTTGTTAAAGGGACGTTATGGTTAAGTTGCACTAATAAAAACCTGTCAAATTCAGTGAAAGCACTTTGTTAAAGGGAAGTTATGGTTACAAGTAAAATCAAAAAACCCTAGAAATTGACCAGTTATGGTGCGGTAAGCAACCATAACTCGCGCCACCACCGTGCACTGCTAAGACTAACACCTGTGGGATGTTTTTACCCATGCATCCAAGCCCTACCATAAAACTGTGTATTACTGGCATTGAAAACATCATGATGGCCAGAACTCCCCAGGGAGTGCACAGGGAAAACATGAAGAATAGGCTGCCACCCATGTTTGTCTATGTTGTGAGCACAGGAGGGCACTGCCTAAAACCACCATTGGGCTACACACACAGTAGCCTGAAACCATTGGGAATGGCAAAGCTGATTGCCAAAAGCAACCCAGAACTGTGGGGAAATCATTTTCTTAATGTCAAAAATAGATGCAATACTGGTGCTCACCACTATCAGAAAGCCAGCGTTTTAAAACCACCAGACTTTTGTGTAAAACTGAACAAATGAACCCAAACCAGGCCAAGGAAAGACTTGCTAAGAGGTGGATACAATGTAAAACTATATTCTGAAATGACTTGAATGATATTTAATGTATATATAAAAAAGAGCTGGGGATGTCAGCAGCTTAAGTGAATTTGGGTTTAAAGCCACTAAAATCGAAATGTTTAGAATAAATGAGTGACCTACTTGTGAGTGTCACATAGGTTGCAATTGTTTAAATGTCATAGTTTTGAACTTAGAATCAGCATTCTAGCTGCATGTGCAAAAATTGTAAGTTGGATTTGAATGTAGAAAACTGGGAACTAAAGTGACATTTAGCTGAATTCTGCCTGACAACTACCCCCGACAGGAGTTGAACTGGCTCAACAAGTCTTCCCAGGCCTGGCTGCATCCTGCTGCCCCCACCAAAAGAAGGTGACACCTCTCTGATTGAATTAGGGGAACAAAGCCCTGTCCTGGACTCAGGCAAATGTTATATTGGGGGGGTCGTAAAATGGCTTCCTCTTGGGAGAAACTGGGAGGGGCAGTGCCTGTGAGGGCAAGCTGAGCTTGGGGGAAGTGGATAAACCAGAAATTCCACCATGTGCTTTGGAAAACCACACCCCTTTGGGGCCAGAGCATGATTTTAAAAAGATGGATAATTCATAGTGCAGACTTGTCAAAATTATATAAATAACATTATCATTCTTGTGATTTTTCTGTGCACATTTTAAGAGGTGTTAGGACCCTGTGGGATGTTCTTGGGGATAGTAGCGGAAAAAAAGGTTGTTACTCCAAATGTATGCATGTTAAAAATCTGACACTTTATCATCTGAAACCAATATCCCTGGTGCACATTTGTGTAAAATCTGGAAAGGTTTAGAGGTCTATCTGGATCAAAAGGGGAGAAGTCTGTCATAAGTGGACACAACATCGTACAAAGACAGGGATCGGATGGTTTGGTGCTACAGAAAATATGTTAACTGGACCTATAATATTAGAAAAATGGTACATAGATAAATATGTATTTGGGTCAGAAATAGATTTGTGTGCAATTTGACAAGGGGAGGTTCCTCTGACCATAAAACCTACAGCATCACTCTGACACTCCATTTCTTTCCCCCAATCAAGGGAGAGAGGAAAGCTTGGCCAATGATAAGTGAGAGGGGCAGGCTTAGCTAGGCCCAGGCACACACCTATTTTCAAAATACATAAAAGGAACACTGGAACCCAGGTAGGGACATTCACTTTCCACTTTCTTGCGGGATGCTTTGCCGGGAGACTTCAGACTTCACATCCAGAGATCCAGACTTCAAATTCATCAATCTCCAGAGACCAGAAATTAACTCCAAAATTTGTAGCAGTGAGGCCTGAATCCACAAGCTAAATCCTCTTCAGCAGGCCTCAAAACCAACCAGACTATTCAACAGCCGGACGAGCTGTTTGAATTTGTTGCCAAGAACTTTTGCAAGAACCTGTAGCATCATCCAGAAAGCAGTGCTGTATCCGGAACCAGAGAGAACCAGAGACCAGACCGCTGTGAAGAACCGCTAGCAGAAGTCCAGCCAATCCTGACCCGATCGGTGAAGAAGCCGCATTCCTGTCTAAATTATAGTGTGAATACCCAGTCAGGACTGTGCCAAAACCAATCTCTTTGTTTAAAATAATCTAATCCAAACTATTTTAGCCTATTAGAACTGCCTCCTAAAATCGTGTAATTCTGTCATTTTTAAAAGTGAAAACTGTCATCTGTCATTCTAAGCTTTAAAATTTCAAATCCGAAAAACTACCTTTACTAAATCAGCCGTATCTCTGGAACCGTTTGGGCAAGGAGCGAGTTTTAACTGTCATCTTAAAGCTGAGATTCTACGCTTTCCAACGAGCCTAGACTTCCTACTCCTTAAGTGCCTCTGTAATTGCGCTCCACGCACGTTACTAAATTTGCCGCGATTTGACATTTTGCTTAATTTCAGCCACGTGTAAAAATATTTGTCCTTGCTTTCCTTTGCTAAAATTCGTTTGCAACTTGACAATCATTCATAGAGCATTGCTAAAGTGATCCTGAACTAATACAAAGTAGCTGTCACTCACCTTGAACGTCTAGAGGGCATTAAAATAATTTTAGCATATTTTTCACTTCTTTGCATACCACCTTTAAAGTACTTTGCCTGTGTTAAAATCATCCCTTTTCCTCTAAGCTTGCTAGGGGGGAACTGAATTATATTTGATTGCATTCCTGAGAACTGTGTGCTCTCCTTTTCATCTCCTTACTTTGCATAAAGGGGGGGGGAATTGTCAAAGAAAAGTGATTACATTGTCTTTTGTTGGGTCATATCAAGTTTATTTTCTGTACTGCATTTTCATTCATCATTGCATTGTCCTTGAAGCCATAAAAGCATTCTCAGCTACTTCATCCTCTCTATACCACTTCTAAGCCATCAAAAAGTGTACCACTGTAACATTATCCATTGTTGATCACTATCATCCTCACAAGTGTGCTATCAAATATTAATTTACTATAAACGTGTGATAGATATATATTGTTTAATTTTCAAATAAACCTTTTAAATTTGCAAAACAAACCTACTTCTTGGCTCAGCGGGGTCGGGGGATTCTGAGAGAGGGGTGTTATATAAGGGTTGTCACCCAGAGTAAACGAACTGGACATAAAATATATCAATAAGGGTTTCCCTCAGCATCGCAGACTAGGCATTGACTTAACTGTAGTGTTGAATTGAATCCGCTTACAAAGTGGGGGCTCGTAGCCGGGATATTCTGGATTAGAATTACCACTTGTGCAGCTTAATACAGTGTGTCAACTGACCGGATACACATATCCGGTTAGATCACCACGCTGTTTTACACTGTGAAAGAACCGCTCAAAGGAACGCTCTAAGGAAACGGTCTGTTTTGCAAAATAAAATACAAACTTCTGGAAGTCAGGAAGGGACTCAAATTCCAGAATGACGACACTGGTAGACATCAAAATAGCCAGAGAGCACTTCTTACATAAGCTATTTGTGAGAGGTGAATGGACTGAGCAGGGCCAGGATGCGTGGTTGCAGGCAATCACACGACAGGTCACTGCAACTGGGTTAGATATCTGGAGAGATCAGGGTCCCTTACATGTGGCCCTGAGTGAACTATAGATGGCTCCTAAAGCTAAACATGAACATGACAAGATGGTTAGGATAGCGGCATATTTGTATCTATATATGGGAGCCATGCAGGACAAATGTGCTGAAGGCCAAGATCTGGCAAATAGGCAAAAGATCGCGTTAGAGAAGGCCCAATCTGGCCTGGTCTCTTCTGAGCAGAGGATGCACAGAAGCCAGGAGTCAGAAAATGAGAGCAGACAGTATCTCATTAAAATCAAAGAGGACATGTGTATCCTGCAACAGGAAAAGTCTGACCAGGATACCAGATTTCTGGCCTTGCAGAAGGAGTACCAAGAAGGTTTGGACTCCCTACTGCAGAGCCAGAAAAAGCTGGAGCAACAATTAGATTTCAATAGGGCATGTGCTGCGCAGGTAGTCACCCTGCAAAGCCACCTAGATAGGGAAAAGGCAGAGAGCAATAAACTGATCCTGAAAGACCTGGATACCCAGGCAGAGTTTAATCAGGAGCGCCAGAAAGCTGATGCCCTTCAAAGGCAAAGGGACGACCTGGCGGCACAGATGCAGGCTCTTAGTCAGGAAAGGGACACCTTAGGCCAGGAAGTCTGCCAATTAAAAGAACAAATTGAAGAAAATCACCTGGCCCTTCAGGGGTTGGGTGACCTCCAAATAGAGCATCACGACTTGCTAGAGCACACCAGGAGGGTGGAAGATGCTCTGGCAAGAAAGGAGCAGGCCAGTAGGGATGGGACTCAGGAGGTAACCCTCCTGCAGCAAAGACTGGCCCAGTTTTCCAGGACCAATCAGGAGGCACAGAGAGAGAATGAGGCTCTCTGTCAGCACAATGATAGGTTCCAGCAACAGGTAGCCATGCAGGAGAGACTGATAGAGTCTAGTAAGGCCTTAACTGAGGAACTGAAAGTGCAGGCTCTTGCATTGCAACAGGGAGCAGGGGCTGATAGAGATGAGGTTCGCTGGGAAAGGGAAACGCCTGAGCATAACCTCAGGAGCCCTAGTACCAGAGGCCTTCATCTCTCCCAGTCCCTGGACTCTGCCACCCCCATGTCCCCTGGCGCACGTGAGCACAGGGCCACAGGGATGGCAGATTACTATCCAGCCAAAAGGATGGGGCTCCTAGGCCAGTACCACCCAGGAATGGATGGGCGGGCATCCGGGTCTGGGCACCTAAGTACAGTGCAATTTAGTGGGGAACCCCAGGAGAGTAGGCCCACTAAGGGCATCCTGAAAACCTCTGCCCAGTTAGGTCAGTGGGGGGGGTACCCATCAAATCCTGGTAGCAAGGAGGGATCTGAAGACTCCTCTGAGCGTCACAGGACACAGGAAACCAGGTCCCCACATTCTACCAGCTATTCCCAGGCTCGCAGAATCCGGGAAAACCTGGAAGATCAGACGGGCACCTCTGGGAGCAGTGCTTCTGAATCAGAGGATGAATGGACCAGGGTTACCCGAACCAAAAAGGCCATAAGGTGAAAAGGGCCTTGCTTAAGGACCCCTTAAAACAGATTAAGGCAATCAGGAGTGTTATCACGCCTTATCATAAGAACGCCAAATATTCTGTTTGGGAACACTTGGAGCTCTATGAGAAAATGATGGAGACTTTCCATTTGAAGGACAGCAGTAGCTCCATCCAGTACGTCAAATGGACATTCTCCCCTGAATACTCCAGTTTCTTTGCGGGGGTGGAGGACCAAAACCATTCAAGATGGTCCACATATAGGGAGGCCATCTTGAAACATTTTTCTGTACATAGGAATCCCCAAGAGGCTCGCAAGGCAGCCTACAATTTGCAATGTGGGGAGGATCAGGCCCCACAAGAATTCGAGCAAGAATTGAAGCGTGCCTTTGCGCAGACCACCAGAAGGGTGCGTACGGACAGCAGAGAATTCATCAACACATTTTTCCATGCTCTTCCCAAGTATATAATGACCGAGCTCGTGAGATATTTTCACGAGAAAAGATCTTTAGACTGGGTCATTGAGCAAGCCACCCGGATCTATGAGGTGCAGAAGCCCATAGAAAATAAAAGTAATGCGCAGAAAAATCCCAAAACCAACAGCACCCCTGCTGCTGCCAAGGTGGCAGAGGTAAAGGTTGCCCCCGTTTTAGATTTGGAGATGGGGGGGCCTAAAAACCTGCCTGCACCAAATAATTCACAGCCCAGAAGGCCCTCGGGCCAGTCACAGACAGGGAGTCGAGGAGGTAGTCCCACAAATGGGGTCCCCCGCTCCCCTGACTATGTAAGTCCCCGCTACAAGGGAAACCGACCAATCCTGGGTTATGTGTGGACTCCTCCAGCCCAAGGGGGGGGGGGATCCAGCCAAGCACCTGACCCAGGGAACTTCCCTCCTAACTTCCCACAGGAGGGCAGAAATTCCCCAAACACTGGGCAGAACTTTTTTCCCAGGTATCCACAAGATTTCCAGCCCCAAAACCATCCATCCTTCTTTCCCCAATTCCCTGAGCCCAAACAACCTAATCCGGGAGAGGGGAGGCCAAGGGTGGAGGGGTACACAAATCTTCCCAACCCGGGGTATTACCAGACAAGGGATAGCTACCCTTCCCGGGATCAGCCCAGGGGAGAAAACAGAACCCCGTATCAACCTGAGCGGGTTTACCAACTTGAGCGCCAGGTCCAAAATATGGCACGGGATCTGGGTCACATACTTAGGGCTCAACAGAACCCTCAGATGAGCATGCCACCGCAGAATGCCCCAAACTCTGGACCTGGTGCTCCAGAACAATGACGGGGGCAGCACCCTGATAACCCACCGGTTCCCAGGGAGGAGGCACAAGGGGAAGAGTGGTGTAAAGCCTTGGAGGAAGCTTCCTTCCCAACTTGTAAACAGCCCCTGGAAAACCAGGAACCGGAAACAAAATCTCCTGCCCCTGAAAGCCTGCCTCCCAAGGAGCAGAGGGGGGGTAGGAGAAACAAAGGACCCAAAGAGACCCACTTTGTGGAGGAGGTACAGGTCTTCCAATTTGAGGGAGAGGGATCCTCAGAAGATCCTGGGAAAAGGATCTTCTCCTTCAGAGATGGGGGAACTCCTCCCAAGGAAAAATGGGTCCCAAGATATTCCAATCCAGACAGGGTAGATGTGGGGATTGAGCTGTCGCCGCCCATCATCCTATCCCATAACCAACAAAACCAAAAACCCCTGGTTCAAACCCATCCTGGTGACTGCCTCCCAAAAGGCAGGGGCGGCCCAGAACCGGAACCAGGGGAACCTAAAACCGAATCAATAGACTGGGTAGATGTGGGGATTGAGCTGTCGCCGCCCATCATTCTATCCCAGAACCAACAATACCAAAATCCCAGGGGTCAAACCCATCCTGATGACCAAAAAGGGGCGGGGGGGCGGCCCAGAACCCGAAACCATTTCCAGTTGCCAACTTTTTCTTTCAGATTCCCCAGGCTCTCCACAGAATTCTGCCCAAATCTCTTCGCTAGTAATGTGCAAAACCAGAAAATTAGCCCACCAGTTGTCCAAAAATGTGCATTATCTGTGCCCCCTTGAGGAGAAGGAGGGAAGATACTATGCCCCGCTACAAGTACGGGGCAGGGTACAATTTGGGCACTGGTGGACACTGGATCCCAAGCTACCCTTTTGTCCAAAAGGGCCTTTGATTAACTAAATGCAGGAAGGGGGGAGAATTACCGAATTCCTCTCACCTCTCTTCCTGGACAACTGTAGAACTTTGATGGGAAGGAAATTCCCGTCGAAGGGACTGCAGACATGGACATTAAAATTGGGCGACACAAGGTGAAACACCCGGTCATAGTAGTGACTCCAGAGGGCACCCCTTGTTTACTAGGGAATGACCTCCTGAGAAGGTTGTCACCCCTAATAGATTGTGTAAACAACGTCCTCTGGACCCAGACTAGCCGACCAATAAAATTAAAACAGAGCGTCAACCATGTTAGTTTAAACGGCACCTGCCACATGGTTGAACAAAAATCTGACCAAGTCGAATTTCACTTCCCGAACAACCAGATTCCAGATGTGACACTAATAGCAGTAGGACAACAGACTGGTGATGGGGGGTCCACTCTATTTCTGAAAACTTAACCTTCCTTCCAGTTTAAGGTGGTATTCCACACTGGAAGGAAATACTCTGAAATTCTTTACCAATCCACAATCAGACACTCTGACTCCTATAGTCCAGAAAGATGTGAAATCAGCTCAGAGCCTGGCCGATATTCAGCAAATTGGAGAGCAGTTGTTCATCCCTGTTCAGTTAAATGGTGGGAAGGACTCTGTTCTCGCTCGAGTGTGTGTGAACAACTGTAAGATCTTCATCAGCGAAGCCATGTACCACCAACTCCCAAAAGATCCAGCCATTCCCACATTCATACTGATAGACAAATAGATAATGGACCTGGAGGCACCTAATTCCAAACATCTCCTGCCAAGCAGGTGTATGCTCAAAATCTCCATTGGCAACAAGAGCATAGTCCATAATTGTTGGGTCGTGCGAGACGTCACTGCCGCCTTTTACTTAGGCAGTGACATTCTCAAACACTTTGCCATTAATTTGGACCTAATAAACTTCAAAGCTTGGTCCCGATTAGCGGATAATCCCATGGGCTTTGATGATTCAGAAAAAGCATTTAGGTCAGCTCAATTGCTACCTTATGCAGTCGAAATTCAGATTAAAGAGGAAGTCACCATCCCAGAAAGGACCCGACAATTCTCCCTGGAAGTGAAAGTTAAAAGAGGACAAAAATTGAAAAACCCTGATGCTTATATTCATCTAAATGTTTCTCTCCAACAGCAAGGGTTAGGGGTAAACCCAACACCATTAGTCAACATAGAACATGACACCATTCCAATAGAGGTGGATAACAGCGACTTAAAGAGTATTACTCTAGCCGCAGGCACCATTATTGGAATGGCGGTTGATGACCGACATTTCTCCATTGATTTAGGAAATGAACTGTTTGGACCAATCCCCAAGGACTGTTTTGACAGTGACAGTGAGGACAATACAACACCAGACAGGATTTTCACCCGGCATGGGGGGAACTTCCTGGTGTACACTTCTTGCCCTTATGGTAAGGAAGATGTGACTTGTGACTTCAGGAGGGATGAGGTGATTTTCCAGGTCCATGAGGGCTGCCTTTCCCACCTGAAGCCTCCAGTCCAAATCAGCACTCTGACCAGGGACTTCTCCACCCAGCTGGAGAAGGCCGCTGAGATAGCCAAACCAGAAGTCTTTCCAGGCTTCAGGCAGATGCTGGAAGAGAGAGTCAACTTAGCTGATGCCTGTGTGACTCTGTAACAGAAGCAAAAGTTGAAACAAGTTTTCTTGGATTTCCAAGATCTCTTTGCGGTAGACTCATATGACTGTGGTCGCACCGACATCCACACAACAACAATTCCCACGGACCCTGGAATGACTCCAGTGTTTGTGAAGCAATATCATTTGCCTCTCGCATCCATGGAGTCCCTTACTGAAATAATTAAGAACCTTGAGTTCCGGGGAATAATCCGTCCAGTACACAGCACCTTCAATAATCCGGTGCTGGGAATATTGAAGCCAAACGGCCAGTGGAGACTCTGTGCCGACCTTAGGGAGCTCAACAAACAGGTCCATACTTCCCGATGGCCTCTGCCCTACATTGACCAAGGGCTGGCCCAGATTCAGGGGTCACAGGTATTCACTGCAATAGACCTGACCAATGGATACTGGACCGTGCCTGTCAGTAGGGAGGACCAATACAAACTGGCTTTTACCTTTGGGGGCCAGCAGTACACATGGAACCGGACTCCCTTCGGATACCTCAACTCCGGTAATGAATTCAACATTTTCCTACATAAGGCCATGCCCGACCTGGGTGCGAGGGGTAACCTGGCTTATTTAGATGATGTCCTCATCAAAAGTTCATCTGTGGAGGAACACATAGCGGAGATCCGTTATGTTGTGACGCAGTTGACGGCCGCCGGAGCAAAACTTTCCTTTCAGAAAGCACAGTGTTGTAGAACCCGTGTTAATTTCTTGGAGCATGGGATTACTCCTCAGGGTCTCTGTCCCCAGGAAAAGAAAGTGGAAGCACTTCAGAAACTGAAGGATCCCACAACTCTGCGGGAACTAAGGAGCCTCCTTGGACTGACTAATTACTGCAGAAAGTTCATTGAAGGCTACGCAGAGATCACTAGAACCCTGATTCATCTCTTGAAGGGGGGGTCAAGTGGGAATGGGGTCCAGAACAATCCAAGGCAGTAAAACAACTCAAGAGAAGCCTCTCACAAGCGCCTTGCCTAGCTTACCCTGTCAGAAACAAGGAGTTCTTCCTGGAGACAGGGTTCTCTAATACGTGATTGACTGCAGTATTATACCAAAAGCATGACAAGGTCAATAAAGTAATCTCCTATGGGAGCAAAACTTTATCCTCTGTGGAGGAAAAATTCAACGATTGTGAGAAGGCACTCTTGGCAATGTTGTGGGCATTGAAGAATTACCGCCCGTTTATCCAGGGGGAACACATCATAGTGGAGACTCCACACCAGCCTATGCAATATCTCTAAAGTGACAGAATCCGGGCCGGAAATGTGAGTAATTCCCGAATTACTTCCTGGATCCTGTCAATGCAAGGCTTTCCTGTGGAGGTCAGATATGGCCAAAACAAGAAGAGTCCCCTCGCGCAAGGTCTGGCTGACTTGCATGATTGTGCCAGAGAAAACTGTCTCGAGGACGAAAGTCTAAAAATCAAGGACAACATGGAGGCATACCTTAATTCCCCACACAACGTCTTTGAAGGAGACAAGTGTGAGGGAATGCCCACTGTCAATGTGGATGGATGCTCTTACCATGTTGACAACAACGGGGAGAAAGAACTGGTGGCCGGCGTAGGGAATGCATGGGTGAAGGAGTTTCCAGAACCCTCCGCTGGGTACAAAATTGGTCCCCGAAGTAGTCAGGTGGCAGAATTGATGGCTGTGCATCAAGCCATCCTCACAGCTGTCCAACATCAACTCCACGAACTGGTCATAATCACAGATTCGGATTATGTACGGAACGGGTTCGTGGAGCACCTGGTTAATTGGAAAACCAGAGGAATGGTATGTGCTAATAACAAACCCCTGAAACATGGGAAGTTAATCCAAAACATTGATGGTCTGGTCACATCGAATGGGATGACCATCTACTGGAAAAAGATCAAGGGTCATTCCAAAGTAGAGGGACCAGACAAAACTGGAAATGACTTAGCTGATCAGCTGGCCAAAACCGGGGCCATCCAAGGGGATCTAAAAGAAATAGAGTCCCTGTTGGGGGAAATCCAGGTCACTGCTATCACTAGGTCCCAGACAAATGCTCACAATGATCTTTCAACTGCACAATGGAGTAAGGAGACCCCTGATGCTGATTTAATTACGGCTCAAAAGGGGGATCCAATAATTGGTAAGTTTTACCAACACATTGAGGACCCTGAGAACTTTCCCCTGACGCATACCGATTACATTGGGAAAGAGGACCTAAGAGTGTTGATGAAATGTCCAAAAAGGTTCTGAATCCAAGAAGGTTTGTTGGTAAGGAAATCCCAAGCTGGCCATGATCAGGGGTGGTCCCTACCTCATTCCAAAGCCCGATGTTAAGTCACGCCCATGATGCGGCCACCGCCGGTCATAGGGGGTTTCACACAACACTGGATATCTTAAGAGAGTTTGCATACTGGCCACACATGGTGCAGGACCTCGACCAATACTTGAAGGGGTGTCTTGTCTGTGCACAATTTCAGCCAACATCCCTCACACACCGGGTGCCTCTCCAAAAGAGGGGGATGACACTGCCATGGTCAGATTTGCAAATCGACTTTGTAGGCCCTGTAATTCGCTCGTCTAGAGGAAACAAGTACATGTTGACCGTCACATGCTTGTTTACCAAGTGGGTGGAATGTCTCCCGGCCCCAAATTGCAAGGCAGAAACAGCAGCTGCCCTGATGATTAACCACATCTTTTCCCGTTTTGGTCTACCTCAAAGGATTGAGTCAGACAGAGGTGGCCATTTCACCAGCGAGGTAATGACAAAGATGTGGGAGATACTGGGGGTTAAAAGGAAGCTACACATTGCTTACAGGCCAGCTTCTTCTGGAGCAGTAGAGAGATACCCCCGAACCATTGTGAGCATCTTAAAAAAGTTTGTGGCAGATTCTGGGCCAAGTTGGTATATCCCATTAACTCTGGTCCTAATGGCCATCAGATCTACCCCTTCATCTGCTACTAAAATGTCATCATTTGAGTTGATGACCGGACGCAAGGTGGTGCTTCCCCAGCATTTGCTCTACAGGACCCAAGAGCAGACACTGATAAATGCCTCCACAACTCATGAGTATGTGGAGAATTTAAGGAAACACCTTCAGCATGCTTTTGCCTATGCTCAGCGGAATCTAGAAAGATCAGCTGACAGCATGAAAACCCACTACGACCTGAAGACCACCAGGAAGGAATATACTGTGGGAGACCGGGTCTATCTATACAATTTCCAAAGGAACGAGGCCAAACAGCGAAAATGTTTGCCTACATAGAAGGGACCGTTTGAAATTATAGACAAAATCTCCCCTGTAGCTTACAAGATCCACATCCCCAAAGGCAGTTCGGCAGAGGGGGAAGACAAGTGGGTACATATAAATCAGCTAAAGTGTTGCCATCCCAGGCACACACTGCAGCAACTGGAGGAGTCCTCTGCAATACCAGAGGGGACCGCTCAAGATTAATTCAGTTCCCATCCTAAAATATCCCACATATAGGCCCTCATTACAAGTCAGGCGGTGGACCATGGTGCTATTAGCACTATGGTCCATGCCGGATTCCGCCATGGTGGATGGCGGAATTACCGCCCCATTCCAAGGTGAGTGGGGCGGTAATTCCCCATTCACCATTTGCCCTTCCCCATTCCCATTTTTGCCCCATAGGGCATAATGGGGATGGGGAAGGCGCTAATTACGGCACCGTAAATTACGGTGCCGTAATTAGCACCAAGGTCGCTTAGCGCCTTGGACTTTAACGCCTGCAAAAAGCAGGCGTTAAAGTGTGAATCAGGCGTTAAGGGTTTAACGGCGCTGACGCTCTTTACGGCGCCGTTAACCCCTTAATGCCTGACTTGTAATGAGGGCCATAGTCTCTAAAATATTATGATTGGAAAAAAAATGTTTAATGTTATATCTTGTTTTAAAATAAGACTGAAAAATGTATCCTGGTGTATAAAATGTATGACTAGGTATTGCTGCTTTTGCTTTATCATCCTAGGAGAGATGAAACCATGGATACTGACCAAGGAGAACGATCCGGGGACCGGGAGCAGAGATTCGAGGGGCCCGGGGTACCGCCCAATATTCCCATCAGGACCGGCGAGGAGAACCGATCGATCCAACCGGATGGAGGAAAAGATGCTGAACTGTGCCATCTACGGAATCGGAAGAAGATGAGGCGAACATCCCAGACTTTGCGAGTTCCATCAGTGAAAGATCAGAATGGCCATCGCAAGAGGGGGGGCTTGTGGGATGTTTTTACCCATGCATCCAAGCACTACCATAAAACTGTGCATTACTGGCATTGAAAACATCATGATGGCCAAAACTCCCCAGAGAGTGCACAGGGAAAACACTAAGAATAGGCTGCCACCCATTTTTGTCTGTGTTGTGAGCACAGGAGGGCACTGCCTAAAACCACCATTGGGCTACACACACAGTAGCCTGAAACCATTGGGAATGGCAATGCTGATTGCCAAAAGCAACCCAGAACTGTGGGGAATTCATTTTCTTAATGTCAAAAATGGATGCAATACTGGTGCTCACCACTATCAGAAAGCCGGCGTTTTAAAACCACCAGACTTGTGTGTAAAACTGAACAAATGAACCCAAGCCAGACCAAGGAAAGACTTGCTAAGAGGTGGATACAATGTAAAACTATATTCTGAAATGACTTGAAGGAAGTCATTATTTAATGTATATATAAAAAATAGCTGGGGATGTCAGCAGCTTAAGTGAATTTGGTTTTAAAGCCACTAAAATCAAAATGTTTAGAATAAATGAGTGACCTACTTGTGACCAACATAGGTTGCAATTGTTTAAATGTCATAGTTTTGAACTTAGAATCAGCATTCTAGCTGCATGTGCAAACATTGTAAGTTGGATTTGAATGTAGAAAACTGGGAACTAAAGTGACATTTAGCTGAATTCTGCCTGACAACTACCCCCGACAGGAGTTGAACTGGCTCAACAAGTCTTCCCAGGCCTGGCTGCATCCTGCTGCCCCCACCAAAAGGAGGTGACACCTCTCTGATTGAATTAGGGGAGTGGTATCTGCAGACTGCAGGAAGTTGAACAAAGCCCTGTCCTGGACTCAGGCAAATGTTATATTGGTGGGGGGTCGTAAAATGGCTTCCTCTTGGTAGAAACTGGGAAGGGCAGTGCTTGTGAGGGCAAGCTGAGCTTGGGGGAAGTGGATAAACCAGAAATTCCACCATGTGCTTTGGGAAACCACACCCCTTTGGGGGCAGAGCATGATTTTAAAAATATGGATAATTCATAGTGCGGACTTGTCAAAATTATATAAATAACATTATCATTCTTGTGATTTTTCTGTGCACATTTTAAGAGGTGTTAGGACCCTGTGGAATGTTCTTGGGGATAGTAGCGGAAAAAAAAGGTTGTTACTCCAAATGTATGCATGTTAAAAATCTGACACTTTATCATCTGAAACCCATATCCCTGGTGCACATTTGTGTAAAATCTGGAAAGGTTTAGAGATCGTTATCTGGATGAAAAGGGGAGAAGTCTGTCATAAGTGGACACAACATCGTACAAAGACAGGGATCGGATGGTTTGGTGCTACAGAAAATATGTTAACTGGACCTATAATATTAGAAAAATGGTACATAGATAAATATGTATTTGGGTCAGAAATAGATTTGTGTGCAATTTGACAAGGGGAGGTTCCTCTGACCATAAAACCTACAGCATCACTCTGACACTCCATTTCTTTCCCCCAATCAAGGGAGAGAGGAAAGCTTGGCCAATGATAAGTGAGAGGGGCAGGCTTAGCTAGGCCCAGGCACACACCCATTTTCAAAACACATAAAATGAACACTGGAACCCAGGTAGGGACATTCACTTTCCACTTTCTTGCGGGACACTTTGCCGGGAGACTTCAGACTTCACATCCAGAGATCCAGACTTCAAATCCATCAATCTCCAGAGACCAGAAATTAACTCCAGAATTTGTAGCAGTGAGGCCTGAATCCACAAGCAGAATCCTCTTCAGCAGGCCTCAAAACCAACCAAACTATTCAACAGCCGGGCGAGCTGTTTGAATTTGTTGCCAAGAACTTTTGCAAGAACCTGTAGCATCATCCAGAAAGCAGTGCTGTATCTGGAACCAGAGAGAACCAGAGTCCAGACCGCTGTGAAGAACCGCTAGCAGAAGTCCAGCCAATCCTGACCCGATCGGTGACGAAGCCACATTCCTGTCTAAATTATAGTGTAAGTACCCAGTCAGGACTGTGCCAAAACCAATCTCTTAGTTTAAAATAATCTAATCCAAACTATTTTAGCCTATTAGAACTGCCTCCTAAAATCGTGTCATTCTGTCATTTTTAAAACTGAAAACTGTCATCTGTCATTCTAAGCTTTAAAATTTCAAATTTCAAATCCGAAAAACCACCTGTACTAAATCGGCCGTATTTCCGGAACCGTTTGGACTAGGAGCGAGTTTTAACTGTAATCGTAAAGCTAAGATTCTAAGCTTTCCAACGAGCCTCCTCCTTATAGTGCCTCCGTAATTGTGCTCGACGCACGTGACTAAATCTTTGCCGCGATTTGACATTTTGCTTAATTTCAGCCACGTGTACAAATATTTGTCCTTGCTTTCGTTTGCTAAAATTCGTTTGCAAACTGACAATCATTCATAGAGCATTGCTAAAGTGATCTTGAACTAATACAAAGTAGCTGTCACCCACCCTGAACTTCTAGAGGGAATGAAAATCATTTTAGCATATTTTTCACTTGTTTGCATACCACCTTTAAAGTACTTTGCCTGTGTTAAAATCATCCCTTTCCTCTAAGCTTGCTAGGGGGGAACTGAATTATATTTGATTGCATTCCTGAGAACTGTGTGCTCTCCTTTTCATCTCCTTACCTTGCATGAAGGGGGGGGTGAATTGTCAAAGAAAAGTGATTACATTGTCTTTTGTTGAAGTCATATCAAGTTTATTTTCTGTACTGCATTTTCATTCATCATTGCATTGTCCTTGAAGCCATAAAAGCATTCTCAGCTACTTCATCCTCTCTATATCACTTCTAATCCATCAAAAAGTGTACCACTGTAACATTATCCATTGTTGATCACTATCATCCTCACAAGTGTGCTATCAAATATTAATTTACTATAAAAGTGTATAGATATATATTGTTTAATTTTCAAATAAACCTTTTAAATTTGCAAAACAAACCTACTTCTTGGCTCAGCAGTGTCGGGGGGATTCTGAGAGAGGGGTGTTATATAAGGGTTGTCATCCAGAGTAAACGAACTGGACATAAAAATATATCAATAAGGGTTTCCCTCAGCATCCCAGACTAGGCATTGACTTAGCTGTAGTGTTGAATTGAATCCGCTTACACACCCAGGACATCAAAGATGACACCCAGGACATCAAAGATGACATCACGATTTCCTACCTTGTCTCCCAGTGGGCCCGGACACCGTGCATATCCAAACATGTCTGCCCTGTGGCACACTTTTAATTAGTTTGGGGACTCCACCCCTGTCCTGCGGACACTGGCACACATGCGCACATTATCTTCTAGCCAATTGGTGTCCGCAGTACAGCTGTCGTGTCCCCATCATAATGTGTCCGCACTTGCGTGGTGCTATGGAGGTTTTCGTGAACAGTGTCCTTAACCCTGGACAGTTTAAAACGACATTTCTGGCCAATCTAGGATGTTTCAATTGGGAACATTACCCTTGCAGAGCTCCTAGACTGTGTCTTAGTTGATCTGGCAACTTTGTATAATATTTTAAGCCTTATTTGTGGCTCAATAGTCCATGGACAGTCACGCGGTCCCCGGACAGTCCCTCTGAAGAGACCCGCCCATTACTGTTCCTCATTCTCAATCTGGCTGTCCGGGAGAGAGCACCTGTTTTTCTGTGCATATCTTTGCCAAAAATATATTGGAGACCAGAATGGCATCTGGTATGGCCACTTCAGCTCCCCACCCACCACCATCTGGAGGGCCTGGAGAGGAGATACATCTTTTCACATAAACTTTCTCAGTGCATTTTGAACATTTACAAGAAACATCTGATTCCTAAAATCAGTAAAATTCACTTCATCACTCCGAAAATAATTTGCACCATCCACATTGATGTTTTAATTTTCAAAAGACGCCATGCCCATACCCTTCAAAAAAGCACATTTATCTTTATTAACAAGGTGCCTACATTGATCTAGTTGTGCGCGAAACACATTTTGGGCATCTCCACACTTCCCGTGGTTGTATTTCTGAAAAACTAACCTTTGCACATGGAAATAGTTCCATTAAGAATCAAACCTATCTTTTAATGCATCCTGCAAATATAGTGGAGTAACGTACCCCAAACTATTTCCTCCACAATGAACAACAATAATATGGGGGCATTGAAAGTAGACACTGTATGCCAGAAAACCTCCACTCCCTCCAAACCAATAGTACCAGAGATGCCACAAAACTCAGTGTGCTTTTTCAAATTATTCACCCAACAATCTCCCACCATCCACACAGTGAGCTTTTTCTTTAGCACTGGCCAAATCCATCTTCCCTACACACAACAATCAAATTATCAACTACCCTCTCTTCCTGTAAACCACAACCAGAACACCTCAGCTAATCCTCACTGTCCCCTTTCCATGCCAGGCATGCTTGAAAGACCTGGATGTGGCACATGCCATCCACAGACTACCACACTACCGTGGTGACCGAGGACATCACGGCCACTCAAAGAGGTGATGGGGAGGGGGGAAATTAAACACAATTCATGTTATTTCATCTTTAGTCGTGGCTCTGAAAAGAACCTTTGTTTTTGGTCTGTTAACAAACATCTTTTTTCCCTTGTTTTGCTTTTATGTACAGTAGTACTGAACACTCTATATCTTCCTTTACAATTTCCTTACAGGAACCTTTTCAATGCATTCCTAAGGTTGTAAATGAAACTTGTATTTCCGATATCTGAAGTGAATTCCATCTTGACAAAAATAATTCACACCGTCAGAACTTATATTATCATTCTCAATTTGCGGTCTGAAAACGTTTGTTGGACATCTTCATGTTTGCCTCTGATTTATTTGAGAAAAAATAATCTTAGCAGCAGGAAACAGTTGTATTAGACATTTAAAGAAATCCTTCAGGGCAACTTGCAAAAACAATGGAGTCACAAACCCCAAACTGTCCCCATCCACAATTCACAATCGCAATGTCTGGACATTTAAAATGAACCATACTCTCACAGAATGAAAGCAAGCTTGCCAAGTTTAAGCCACAAACTGCATGCCAGAAAACGTCCACTTCTGCCAATCCAATATTTCTAAGGATGTCATGGTTTTCAGCATACACCTTTAATGAATGAATTGAGGAGTCCCCTAAAATCCACACAGTCTGCCTTCTGAAACACATAGCCATTATCACTGCTCTCACGACTCCTACAAACAAAACTCCTACTACCCTCTGCTCCTGTACACCACACCCAGAAAACATGATTGGCTTATCCCCACAGTCCCCTTTCAATGCCAGGCATCCTCAAAAGTCCCAGATGTGGCATGTGCCATTCACAGACTAACACGGTGCCCACGGACACCATAACACAGGGGAAGCCCTTCTACCCTTTCCACTTTCCTGTTCTCAACACTCCCTCATTGGCTGCTTTCAAAGAGTCACACACCCATCCACCAATCACATCCAAAACCTCTGCACCTAACCCTGTCATCTCACTTCAAATGCACACTTGAACTCTAAGAGTACATATCTCCTGTTAACGAAAGATACCTGCATCAAAAACTACTGTGCAACTGTCCAAGATTTCTATTTCCAGATTCAACAAGATCTGTATCTAACAAAACATAGTACAGGTTTGCTTATATTTAAAAACAAAATCTTCAACTCTTTCACATCTTCGCTTATTAAGTCTTTCTTTATTCCTTTGCATTTTGGCACTTCCAATTCCACAGTCCCAGAATGTCAAGGAAAAAACACAACAGAATTTCAAGATTTCAAACTGTGGCATTTATATCAAATAAATATATAAAATTCTGTGCTTTTCAAAATAGTTTTGGGGAATAATTTTTAAGAAAGTAAAAAAATGCATATCTGCATTCACAGCAGCACTGTGTCACATTCTCATAAAATAAAGTAAAAGCGGATAAAATAGATTGTACACCATTTGTAATTGCCACTCGGTGTGTGCCAGTTTTATATATTGACAGTACATGTATACCTCCCAACATAACCCATTCCAATTTTCAGCTGCTTTTCCAGTCCTACTTTTTTTCTCTACATTCTGTGACTTGTACTCCAACTTTCACAATGGAAAAAGTGGAACGACAAGTCCCAAAAACGCAAACAAACAATCTAGGACTACTTAAACACCTACAGATACTTCTCTTTTACAAAACATCACAGAGCTTCTATAAATGCACATACATGCATTTCTTAACTTTCATGAAAATGCTCCTCAAAGCAACCATTTTTTACCGTCCACCAATTTTATTAACTTTTTCCCCACCACTCCTCCTTCCTTTATAAATATGAACCTTGCTTACTAAAAGTACTTTGCCATTGCCACATAAGCCCACTAACTTTATTTTACAATTACAGAAAAGAAACATATCACTGAAATCAACAACCAAAAAATTAATACACTTCGCATCCAACAAGGTAAGTACATTAAAGTACCTTGTATATGTATGTAATTACAGCAGCACAGTTCCACTATATATCACCCAAGACTACTCTTTTCAAACCAACATTTCTTTCACTCTAGCCCATTATATTCCATCATCCACACTCTTACTATTCCCATCTACACATTACCATTGCAACACCCACTCGGTTGCTCAAGCCAGCAAAATCACCCTACAGAGTCCATCACACCACCACTGTCTTACTCAGTAACCCAACACCATCATCACACCTCTGTAGACTCTTTCTCTCACAACCTTCCCAACCACACCTAATATGCCACCTTACAACAAAACAGCACTCTATTCATCTCTACAATCACACCCAATAACCCATGCACCATACATGCACATACATTGCACAATTTAACAATGCACATTTTCTCTTTAACCAACAGACACAACAAAATGCCTACTAAACAGCAACTCTGTAGAAAAGAGAGAAATTGTAGAGCAGATAAGACTGAAACTACACCATATAGTCATCCATCTCTAAAACAATGTATAGAAAACATTCAAACAAAAGAGCCAGTAACCTCACTCAACAAAACTAAACCAGCCACAATTAAAGGAGGTAAGGCCTCTCTTGCAAAAATAAAAAGTAAAACATTATGTTAAAAAAAGACCTACTAATAAACCTAACCCTCTATCTACTAGTGTTAACATAGTCAGTTAAGCAATACAAAAATATGATGTTAGAGAAAATGTTCCAGTGTAGAGTTCGTCACAATCTTATAAAAGCATTTGAAAAGTCTCGATCTACCCTTAAAAACTACCGCAGGAGACTAATCCTGCAAGCTCTAATTGACAGCGCTTTTCTACTGAAGAGAAAATTGTTTATGTTGATTTTAAAAAGAATGAAACCACAGACTAAATTAATCAATACATTACAAAAAGTACTTCTAAACATGGCAGTGTCAATATAGAGACCTTTTCAAATGTCTGTGATGTAAATGGATTCACACAAGCGGCACAGAACCATACTTCAATGAAGAAGCTTCAAAACAAGAACAACAAAAAATAATTGCCATACACAATCATTGTCAAGGGTATGAAATGGTGGAACATACCATTATGGCAAAAGAAACCCTTATATAAAAAGATGTCCCCAACAAACTTTGAACCAAACAAACCATCCAGTGTACAAATGGACATGCATCTCAATGTGTAATGTACGCCACCAATCCTTTAAATCGTTGTGACAATTCCTAAATCACTATGTGAAACTAAAAGACAAAAGCAAAATGAAAACTTTACAAACCATAGACTCCTGTCCAGTGCACAGCCACACTGGCCTGCGAAGACATTCATTAGCCCGCATTTCAGGAACTGCTTGCAAAAGCACTTTCCACCACATCAAAATGTTAGCAACACAACATTCTACTATACAGAATCTTGTGCACCGACTGTATTATGCAAAAAAGTCTGTTCTAGACAGCAAGATTTAAATAACATTCTCCTACATGGAACAGCCAAAGAACTGCTTCAAGAAATAGAGCACACCCAATGTAAATACTTTGGAACTGAAAGTGACTCCGAAAACTCAGTATCTTTAGAAAACATTACCGAAAGCCTCATAAACCACATAAACACCAACATCCTAATGAAGACACACAAAAAAGAAATAGCTAAGTTTTAGAAGAATCCCAATGGTTCCAACTGGCTTTATAATCCAGAGCAGAAACTAAATACAAAATAACTAACCCCTCCTGTTACTCCAGCCAACATTTTAGATCAGTTTACAATTCACCCACCACACTCCAAAGACACAATTGATGATGCATTAGAAACATATCAAATGCACCAAGCCAAATGATCCCCAATGAACATATGGGAAAAAGGTTTAGAAGCACGTTGTTTTCCCCTACTCTTTCCTACAGGAAACAGAGGAAGATATGATGAATGGTCTGTGCAAATTAGTGTATCAGAATATCGCTCTTTAAGAATGTATTCTGAAGGCCCCAGATTCAGACAAAATGGAGAATACATTTTCCACCTCCTCTTCGAAAGTGAACTAGCAACTCTGTGTTATGGAGTTGCACACACAATAAAAAAAGGCTATAACTTTTTAAAAATATGTGCTACCCAACTGCTTCAAAAAATAAATCACAAAGATTAAGGTTTGCAGTTAAGTATCACTAATCTCTTGCCAAACATGCCTGGTACAAATGAATACTGGTTCCGACGTCACACTGATGTATATTGTATGCTAAGGAACCTAGGTCCACCCACATGGTTTGTTACTTTACGTTGTGTAGAGTACACATGGGATGACGTGCACAACTTCTTATGCACTGAAAACCAAAATAAAGATGCAATAGATATAAAAATACCAGGAGAACTCTGTTCTCTAGACCATGTCAATTTATCAAGGTACTTTCACCATTGCGTCATTGCTATGCTGCATTTTATATTAAATAAAACTACCCCACCACTCAGAGAAGTGCAACACTTCTTTTGGCAAAAAGAATATCGATCTAGAGGAGCACCACACATCCACATGCTTTTGTGCATAAAAGATGCTCCAAAATGTTGCCATAATAGTGACACCACTGTTTTACAGTTTCTTGAAAAATACATTACCTGCTACATCCCTTCAGAAATGAAAGATAGTGACCTACATAAAGAAGTGTTACACTTCCAAAAATATAAATGTGGCAAATGCTGCTGATATAGATATAAAAACAAAGTGAAATACTATACCAAATGTCGATTTGGCTTCCCTAGACCAGTTTGAAAAAAAGCTTTATGTCTTCTGTTAGACATAGCCTAAAAGGCAAATCCCCTAACAATACATGCAACATTAAAAGGGACGAAGCATCCAAGTACATCAATGATTACAATGCAATCATTGCCCTCTTGTGGAAGGAAAACATAAACATAGAATACATTGCACACATTTCCACTGCAGCTGCAAGATATATCACAGCCTATCTCACCAAAGCTGAGAAAACAGAACTAAAAGACCTCTGGGATGTCAAATAATCTGACAAAACACTATCACAAGAAGTGTACAATTTCGGTATTAAAATGCTCTCTCATAGCGAATGCCGGTGCTACGAAGCTGCAGGCCGTTTAACAGGTACAGCCTTATATGGCAAATCCGGAAACATTTCTGGCTGAACCTTGGACCATCTTCATCCCGAAAGAGTACTAAAATCCTACCAAGAGATAGAAAACATAGACACAAATGATCCCAACAGTTAGGGCATTTAAAGAAACAATTTAATTGACACATACTACCCAAACAGAAGTACTGCTTTGGAAAAAACGTGTCTGTACAACATTGCCCATAACTATACCTAGAAAAACAATGTCCCACCAAATGAGACAACTGGCAAATATTCAACCTTAACATTTGTGGAGGAAGCCTAGTCAAACTCACCAAACCCAGGTCTAGTTAATCATATAGTTACAATTTAAATATCCACTACATAGAAAACTGTAATACACGGCCCTTATCCAACTGTTTAAACATTAGGGAAAAGAAAAAGAATTATTAGGTGACTATGACTCATTTGAAGCTGCATTCAAAGCAGATGAAAGCAGTATAACAAATGACAATTTTAAACAATACAAACAAATGTCGGACAATGAATGCCAACAAGAGGAAGAAATTGAAGCTGAACTAGACAAAGACACTCTTGAGGGCAGTCAATCTTCCCTTACAGGAAGCCAATAACCACTTGGAGAATCATTCATTCTAAATGATATGATATGATATGATATGGCAGTTATAACGCGCCTATACACAAGTGAATGAAGAAGAAATATCCATGACTGGGGTAGAAAATACTATGTATCAATATAAACAATCTGAGAAAGACTGGTCAGTGCTGGAATCACATCAAAGTGAACAACTCACCATTTATCTAGACGTCACTTAAGAAATTGAACATGGTTTTAAACATGAAACTAAAACGGGTAGCTGTAAAAGTTATAAACCTCTGCTCCTCTGCGTAAGTGGTGAAGCTGGTTCTGGTAAAACATTCTTAATTAATATAATCATCACATTTCTAGAAAACCTAAACAACAACCATTTGACTGTAGTAACAGCCCCTACAGGTTTAGTAGCCTGCAACATAGGTTTAACTTTACACTGAGTACTAATCCTCTCCGTAGAACACCAAATTAGAACACTACAAATTATCACCAGAAGCTGCTATTGAAGTACACATAATTCTAAAACAAATCAAAGTTCTCCTGACAGATGAAGTAAGCTTGGTTTCCAACCTCATGTTGGCTTTAATTCATCTCAGAATGCAAGAGGTCCTCAAAACCAACTACGAAGACCTGTTTGGAGGAAATCATGTTGTTTTCGGGGGACCTCCTACAGTTAACACCAGTGAAAGGTCAACTTATTTTCAAAACATTAGGGCACAAGCAATGCCGCAATACCCTCAGCAACATTGGAAATGTAAATCTCTGGCAACATTTTTGCTACAGAGAACTAACTCAAAACATGCATCAGTCTGCAGACCTTGCATATGCTAAGATTTTAAAAATCATTAGAACTGGTCTGCTTACTAAAGATGCAAAATCCATCTTAAATAGTATACTAATCCATGAGCTATTAGGACGAAACACATCTGCTCCTGACATCATGGCACAATTAACCGACTGTAAACAAAATCTTAAATGTATGTCCTTAATGCCAACATTTGCAAGCTGTAGTCAATTCAACAAGACAATGTTGAATAAAGAAATGCAACCTATCCTGCGTATCTGCTCCACAGACAAACTAGAAGTGCACAGCATGACACTTCCTATGTATCAACAAGCAACAGCACGACTAAATAGCTTAGAAAAATGTATCTTAAACACAGCCGGGTAAACTGCACAGTAATTCGAAAATGTAACCTTGATGAAGAACAAGGTTTAGTCAATGTAGCTATTGGTACAGTTGTTGGCTTCCAAACATATCCACATGAGAACAACATTCAGTTTGTCAACATCCACTTTGACAAACTTGTGGATGTTAAAGAAATTGGCCGGACAATAGCACGTTGCCTTCTTTTTAAAGACATTTACGTACGCAGAGAGCTACATCCTCTATCTCTTTCATATGCTGTCACTATTAAAAAACACTAGATCAAGCATTGATTGACATTAACAGAACAGTCTTTAAAGAAGGTATGACCTACATAACACTTTCACATCTGTGTACACTCAATGGTCTATTTCTAGTTAACTTTGATGCAAAAAAATCAATGCTGACATTCCTTGTATCCAAGAATACAACAGGCTACAATCACTATACGTCCCCCATCTAGCTATGTACCATGCACACAAGCAGAAGCTATAGCTAAGAAAACAACCAACTCCGTCTACATTAAACAATACAACCACAAAACTGTCTAGTACAAAGTCAAATGCACATCCATCAGAAAAAGAAGACACAAATGTCTCTTCTCCAGAAAGATCTACAGGTCCATCAAACAATCCACAAACAGAACTCTCTGGTCCATTTAAATTCAGCACACAACACAACTGGAGTAACTTGTTATGCTAATGTGACAATCAATCTTCTCTTCCAATTGTTCACAAGATTTACTTAAATGGCTCAGACGAGTTGGGTTTGCAAATGCTCGTCCTTCAAAGAAATGTCAAAAATAATCCTGTCAGCAATTACATTGCCTCAGGTATAAGGCAAGATTGGACTACTGTACAGGAATGGTAAAATTCAGCATAAAAACACAGGAAGATCCACAGGAATTCCTAATGGACTTACTACAAGTACTGGAAACCATAAACATCCCTATGAATTAAATCTTCCAGAATTCATACACGTGGAAACATACATGCACTCTCTGCAACCATGTTTCACAAGAGTACATCCCTAATGAATGATGTGTGTATGTACCCATTCCAAATTCTGAATCCATTCTATTTCACCAGCTTCTGCAGAATGCAAATCATAGCATAGTATGCCCTTTTTGTAATTCAGACAATCGGTCGAACATACAAATAAACTCACATGGCCAATATGTGATACTAATGCTTCTAAGGTACAATGAAAATAGTATCAAAAACAACTGTATGTTTACAAGCTTCACACATGGCCAAGTATCTTTTGGCAAGAAAACCATCACAACAGTGGGCATAATCTACCACACTGGTGCTACAACTACTTCAGATCACTATACTGCAAATGTTTAAAAAAAGTAGTTGGTTTGAATGTAATGACACATCCGTTACTCCAAAACATCCATTACCAGCAAATCCTACTTAATATACCTTCAACGCAAATTTAGCCACAAAACAGGTAGAATGCGCCAACAGGTATATAACTACTTCAAAAATACCCTTCCATGCGGTACACTTCAGCTATGCCATCGCAGGTCTTGTAACTACAATACTTTATGTAAAATTCAATATAATTACAATATGACAACATTACCACCAAATCTAACAAATGCCTACTTAATATTACTTCAACCCAAATTTAGTCACTAAACTGTAGTACAATACACAGTTAGAATACACCAACTGTTATCCAACTACTTCTAAAATACCCTTCATAAAATACTTGTAAAATACGTCATCACAGTTAGTCTTACTGCAAAACTTCTTCTAAAGTCCAGTATAGTTAGAATACACCACCAGGTATCTAACTACTTTAAACATTTCCTTAATTACAACACACATCAAACAAACATCTTATCACACCTAAACTCACACAATTAGAATAGGTTATTTTTAATCCCAATGACCCAATGATTATTTCATGTCAATACAACAACAGTGTAGCACACACTAATGTTGTACCAAACATAGTACATAGTATGTACTGTTTAAGAGGGTCAGAAAAGTACATCTATATGTAAAATCGTATGCAATGAAAGCTTTTGAACTATCCTGCTTAACATATTATACTGTGTTTTTTCACAGAAAAAGAACCAGAGATTCCAGCTTTATTACTGTATGCAACTAAGTAACCCTACCAAGTATTGTCCTATTTGTTATCGTCACAAAGAAACAAATACATATTCCATAAGCACTATCTTCAATTGTACTACAATCATAAATACAATATAGACTTCAATTATATAATTCCACCATTTCATAAATACTATATACTCCCCCTATAGTATCTATAATTACTATACACATATTACGATAACATGTATTGCCAGTGGCCACAACCACAATATAATTAATCAAAGTGTGAAGAATATGCTTTCAAATAACTTGACACACACAGAATCCCCTGCCATCCAAATGATATCAGCACACACTACATGACTGCCGACTTGGCGGCACCTGCAAACCCCTTTTTCACCAATACAAACAACCCCATACCAACTTTATTCCACTCCCCCGTGCTTTGCAGGCCCTCTTTAGGGCACCAAATAACCCCAAATGTGTTTTCCAGACTTTGTGGTCACTGCGCTCTCCGTGGTCTGCGGCGGCTGTCCGCGGATCCAACATGGCGACCGTTTCAAAATATCTGATGCACCTCACGTTTTTCACCATCCAATCAGCGGGCGCGTATGATGCCCGAGAACATCACGCGTCAGTGTACTCTGAATCAAGAAATGAGTCTGCAGCCCAAACCCAGATAGCACCAAATCTTTTTAGCTACATTTTGGGCATTTTTTTAAAAAAAAATGACTGGATGGATTTACACCAAATTTACAAAAGCATGCTTTCGGTACCAAGCTGCCACTCCTGACCCAAATCTTGTGAAAATCCGTCCAGCGGTACGGGCTTTAGGTGCGAGCAACATTTTTTTTCCATTGCATCTATGAGGATTTCCACACATTTTGGGACCCCCTTATAACTTTTCCCCCTGGATAAAACCACACCAAACTTCACAAAATCATTCTGAGGGGGCCATATACTTTTTTGGTGAGGATTCTTCCAAGGAGGGTGAAGATAGAAGGTGCACAAAACATGCTTTTTCGGTGAGTTGAGCAACTTAACCATAACTACAGGGCCGCTACCAAAGGCCCTGTAATATATATGGAGCAATGGTGGAGTGGATGCATGTCCACTCTGGGGCAACACACCAGAAAGTATATCCATGTTATGTTAATTTGCTCAGGGCCTTTATATATCAGAAAAACCTACTTGAAGCCTTTGTTTCTAGAAAGATTAATTTGCACAACGGACCAGGCTATGATATTCTGGCGCGATTCAAATTATGGCTTAGCGGTACATTTTGTGTGAAATTATCTGACAAGAGCATGGAGGCAGAGAATAGTAAAGCTAGGTTAAGGTAACCCAGAAGTGGGTCTCTTTGTTTGCGTGTGACCTTTGCCTTTTTAGAATGTGAGGGGCAAAAGGCATACTGTGCTTAATGTTGACTCCTGTCCCATGACTCGGTCTCTAGATCCAACGAAAGGCATTTGAGAGGTTTAGTTAAGCTAGCTAGGGCTTTAGTGAGAGGAGTTAGAGGTCAATTCAAAGACCATCCTGCCTAGTACTTGCTTCTACTACCCTCAACTTTTCCAAAATCAGTCATGTGCTTATGTTTATTATTTATTAATGACTTTGTAAATATTGTTGGTTGGTTGAATATGCTTCAAAAAAATTAATTGAGAGTTACCTAATCAACATTTGATGAAATGCAAAGGATTTTGACTAAAGATTCTGAAAGAATGAAATCTTACCTGAAACTTGTAATATTCTATTTAGAGGTCTATATACCAAGGCATATGTCAATTTGAATAACCAGATTATGGCAACAAATCATGAAATGTTCATCTTGAAATACAAATCCTATTTGAGATAGCAACAAAGTAAAAGGTGAAAACATTCAACATCAAGACTATGCAAAGGTGGTCAAGTGATCTCAACAATAATAATGAAAATACAGAGTGCCCATAGGTAATTTTATAACAAACTGTAGACAACAATTTGATATCTTTTCTAATGTCTTCTCTTTGTTTTTTTGTTCCATTTCTTCCTTTATTCTCTTTACATCATATTGCATTAGGTACAGAAAAAGCATGAACAATGTGCAAATATCACTGGCACAAGTAGTGTGAAACATGTGTGCGTCATTTTTTATAACATTATAAAAAATCTTTTGTTAATAGTCTCGTTTTCATTTAGTTTAGTATTGGTCATTGTTCAATAATAATTTGTTTTATAATTATCGCACTGCAAAATTGTAACCCTAGGGCAAAGACATTTAAAATTATTTCAGTGCATTTTTGTAACTGTGCAATGTTTGCTTGAGTGCTGATACAGAGCAGTATATGAACCAGGGCACATTTTGCATCTTTGCAAAGATGCATTGAAGAATATGTATTTGCACTATGATCATTTTTGTTCTAGTGCGAATGCTGTGTAAAATTGTATTTGCCATATTGTAGATTTTTTTATACGAATCCCCAGGTGTTCATTGGCATTTTGTAATTGTATTTCAACGTATTGTTGCAATCCTTTTCATGTGTTACAATCATATGATTATGTTATCGATGTTGTGTAAGATGTTGTCCGCAAAAAATCCTTTTAATACTATTGCACAAATGTCACTGCTGAATAACAACATCCTGTCGGCACAACATGTATTAAATAGCCTTGGCAAAAATCATACAACTACTCCCCCAAACCAAACAATGCAGCTGTATTTCACCATGTCTGCTAAGTAATTCTCACGTGCCATAGCAGAGACCCTCTATGCCTGCCTTTATCTACCCTCTTCTACCCCAAGGCACTCACCACCTAGGGTTCATGATTAATGCGCTCTTACAGTATGACCTTTACTTTCACTCACCCCACTCTACTGCCAATGCAGAACTTTAATGCTTTTTTATTACTGAAATCACCACGTTTTGAAAACCAATTTTCTCATCGCTGTGTGGCCAGAGGAGCTCGGCTTCAATATGCTGCTTGAAAATAGAACAGATTGTGAGGCAACAGTGGACTTGTAGGGACATGCTGTTCTTTCGTGTTCATTGGTTTTTATCTTAGGAGAACGTTGTGCATAAAAGTCACAAGAAATAGCATCACATTGAAGACTTGAATCCAAGACATTTTATAAACTGCACTTGTGATAGTGACTTGTACGGCCACATATTCCTTAATTAGCTCATCAATCTGAAGCCAAACTGAAGCATTAATAAGAGGGATGGCAGGCCGACCCTGCTGAAAACTTTCCATCGCCCAAGATAAGGACCTGAGCTAAGTAATGGCCCATAATGCGGGCTGCAGTTACATCCTGCCATCCCAGATATAAACACCACCAGCGCCTGTGATATCAAGACGCAGGTGCTTAAGGCTTTGGTTGACAAAAAAAAAATAAAGAAATGTAATTGACCTTCTCCTGAGTAACGCACTTCCTTGTTGTTGTAGTGGTGATGACAACTACAAGGAAAAAAGCAAGGAGGAGCAGTGACACAGAGAAGGTACATTACATTTTTCCTTTTGCGTGTTAACAAAAGACTTTGGTATCTGAAATTGGCGAACACAAGTGATTAAGAATTTGCAGTGCGGCATGGGGCATTGTAGCAGACAATAGAGTCAGCGCCCGCAGCAGTCTGATTGGCTATGCACCCTACCCAGAGTGGGTGATGAAATTATTTCTGCCCCACACGAGTACACGGATGAGTAGTGGCTAAACCGCCTACTCGGCCCTCACACTTTTATAAGACAGGAGTGATCTCAATCATAAAGGTGAATTAGGCACAGTCAGAATACCTCCTTTGCCTTTTGTGGTAACGTGGGCCGAAGACAGGCTATAGCCTTAAAAGGGGTGTGAATGTGAAACAGTAGCAACCTGAACAGCAAAGTACAACAGTCCACAATAAAGGAATGTCCAATCAAGGTTCTATACAAATATATATATATATATATACTTTAATCAAACACACCATTTGCAATAATAAATACATTGTAAAACACTACAAAAACGACCCCTGTGGAAATGGCAAAGAATATGCACAGTGTGAGACACCTCAAGGTGTCTCAACCGCTAGTCCCCGGGGATCTGTCATCAAGGTGGCCAGGACACGTTCATCGCTATTGGATCTTGTTCCTTGGGGTGGACCAGTGCGGGAGGATCCCCTGGATAGGGGGTCCTTGGGGAGTGGAAGTGGGACACTGCAATGTGAGACGTGGTATCTCCTTCCTTAGAACACCTTTTCCCCATTCTACAATGTAGGATACCTAGAAGCTCAACCCCGCGCCCCCTTTTCCGACACAAACACTTTCTCACTGACAGTTCATCGTGAGCGACAATGGACTAACACCAGCGCCGTATACCTGACATGTCCCAACACAAAGGTCAAGATGAGTCAGGCAATTACTGATAATTACACACACCTGACTTCCATCCCACTTCCCCACACGGATACAAGTTGGAGCACAAAAGCACAGTCTGAGCAAGGCAAAACACACAAGGAAGCAGCAATTCTGAGATGGCAGTTAAAAACCAAGGAGAAAGGCGGCAACACCAGTGAGGACGATAAGGAGGGAACTACCCTTGACCTTTTCAAGAGACCTCGAGGAAAAGAAACAAAAGACTGGGAATTGCAGCTGACGAATGGTGCAGTGTGTATCAAAAGTACACGGGGCCCTCCGACATCGATAGCCAAGGTGGGGAGAAGCGATTGCCGCTGTGGTACTGTCCTTGACTACAAAAGCAAAGCAACGCCAGTGAGTTCAGGACAGCCGGTGAGTTGGAGAAACTGAGAGCAGACTGGACTGTGTTATGCTCAAGGTTGCAAGCGGCATCATTGCATGAAGAAAGAAAACTTGTATGCGATTGAACGTTATGAAACTGAAATAGGTACCAGATACAGAGTGGTCTGGTGCCACATAGGTGCTCATTCGAATGTCTCTGTTTGGTATCCAGTGTGTCTGAATTATTGAACTGTGAAATCGAAGTGGTTCTGCAGCGTGTTCAGTTGAATCCCGTGCATATTTGAAAATCTTCGTTACCTTGTGAACTGAAAGTTGGTCTGAACCTGACTGAGGGGAACTAATTGTATAAAAGGGGATCTGAGCCCAGAAGAGTGGGATCTGGGGTGAACCATAAGTCATCCAAGAAGATATTGCTGTGGCAAGTGTGAACCCGACTGAGGGATGCCTGCCAACTAAAGTTGGTCTGAACCTGACTGAGGGGAACTAATTGTATAAAAGGGGATCTGAGCCCAGAAGAGTGGGATCTGGGGTGAACCATAAGTCATCCAAGAAGATATTGCTGTGGCAAGTGTGAACCCGACTGAGGGATGCCTGCCAACTAAAGTTGGTCTGAACCTGACTGAGGGAAGTCAATTGAATGAAAAAGGATCTGAGCCCGGCTGAGAGGGATCCAGGGTGAAGAGTGAATCACCTGACTTGAATATTTGGAAAGGAACCTTTTTTCGTTGTTTCTGGTACATCAGGCCCTCTGAATCAAGAGGCTTTGAACGTAAGAGGCTTCGGCACAGAAGGCCCTGATGTTGGTAAAAGGAACTGTGACTTTGTGCGAAGAAGCCCAAGAGTGTGCTGTGCCCGAGTGACCCGCCTTGTCCCATGCTAAAAACAAGAGGAAGGGAGGCCAACGGCCTGAACATCCTGATTTATCATTTTGTGAACATTTCTTACTTTTAGCGTGAACATTATGCCACACTATTTGTAGCATAGCGGTAAGGATTGGCAATAGCTTTTTTTTATTTTAGTCCCTTTTTATTTGACTAGACTCCACTAGGACTCTATTATTATTATTTGATGGTCGTAGCATGCTCCCATCTTAGATGTAGGTTTATATTTGCATTTTTCACCCGCTTGATAAAGTTCAATAAGCACCCTCGAACTGTGATCACTTCTGTCTGTCTTACTTTGATAATATGCTTTCCTTACAACAGATAATAAGATCCAGTACTTTGGGTAATGAAAAAGGGGTAAAATCCAATCAACAATCACAATGTTCTTAAAAGTATATGTCTTTTATGAGCAAAATGGTTTATAAATTACCAAACAAATCTGTAGGGCTCAAAGTTGGACCAGGGGGGCAGTTAGGAGTCAATAATACATTTTTGCTGTTCTTGGCAGTGTGGCAGCCGCAAACATAGCTTCTTGGTGCTGTGTGAGTGGCCCAGATATCAGGAGAGCACAAGAAGCAGCACCAGAGGGCCATGGTGGCTCGAATGGGCCAAACAATGTTTGAAACACAGCTCAAAGTGGTTTAAGAGTGACAACACAGTAATATTGGCTGATTTGGTCCTAATGTTGCTGTTAGTCCCAATCCAGGGGCGCAGGGACAAGATAGGCCCTTGTTCTCCCAAACATGGTAGAGGCTGGAAAACACCTGCAGGAGTCCTTCACGTCCGATGATGTCCTGGGTAACAGTGTAGTTGGCAGAGAGGCAGGTCTTGTTTCAGCAGCAGGACACATCCAATGTGACCTGGGGATGGTTAGGGAGCAGAGCTTGCCTCTTCCTTGGACACTCAGTCTTCACCTCCGGCAGAGGATTTTGAAAAGTCAACTCTACCAACAGAGGTGCAATTAATTCTTTCTCAGATTATGTTCAAGAGTGAATTAAAGAAGAGGTTGAAGACTAAAGAAAGCCTGTGCTGAGGGGTCCAATCCCTGTGGTATTTTCCTTCTGGCATCATACCCAAAGTACTTTGTTCTAGATGAAGTGGAGGGGACAGGAAGGAAGAGAAATATAGAGAGAAACAACATTCATGGGGATTCGACTGATTTTTATGTTGTTTTATCAGGACCTGTTTTCAGGATCTAGACAGGATTTCCTAGTCATGCCATTGGACATATTCGGCTCTGTCAATTTCCCCCATTCAGTGTTCAATCAATGCCATGCTTTTCCCAAATCGTCAATGGCTTTTGACAAGTTGCCAGAAATTGAGATTACCCATTTCAATTCTTTATGCAGGAGGGTCATGTCATTTTTTGTGGCTGGTGCAGCTTCATCCTGTGAGTTTGGGAAGCTATCGATTTCTGCAACTACTTTTATTTTAGTATTGCCTGAGGCTTCTTGTCTGGTATTTTTGAACATACCTTTGATCATGCTAGGCATGTGTTGTTGGGCTGGCACCCCTTATTTTACTTGTTTTATCTTTCTGGGGGCCTATGGTCAAATTCCATAGGTAATAAGAGAAGTAGACAATTTTTGCCTGCAATTGGCAGGGTATTAATGTGGCTTGATACAGTCCACTGGGAACAGTGGACAATCCAGAGGTTTAATAAGCCACAATCAAGCTGTCCTGATTGTTGTAGAGAAGATACTTTAAAAGGAACTACGTGGATAATGGCCTTAAAAGTTGGATGGAGGTTGATAGGTAAACCGAAAGCTACTGCTGATGTTTATTGCTGTAGCTTAAAGTGGACCAAACAAACTTTGCCCTCATATGGAATCTTGTTTCCAGGGCCACACTCCTGATCAACATGTAAAGAGCAAGCTGCTTACTGGTATAGGAAGGTGGTAGGAGAATGCCAGCCCTAGATCCCAGACCGACGTACAGTCCAAGATAACTCTAGGCCCAGTCGGAACAGGGGTCCAAAGAGGTTCTGCTCTATGACCAAGATGCCCAGGCCATGTCCCTACCATTGCAACACCACACTGGGGAAGTGGAAGAGAAAGCTGGGTGGGGACTTTCTGTGGGAGTGGGTTCAGGGTTCTGTGCAGGTAGATTAGTTAGGTGGAGGGGTCGCCAAAGTTCTCTCGATCCCTGAATCCTACACACGTAATCCAAATACACCAAGTACCTTCTTTGATCAGAGGGGAAGACTACAGAGTGGGCTGCCACTCAGTTCCCAGTTGTGCCAAAATCAGAACTACAGGAATCCAGATTACTTGACATAGGCATGATTGATTTCCAACAATCTTTTCACAGCAAGGCTGCATACCCATAACATGAGGCAGTTTTAAAGCTGTTATGGAGCCATTGAAGACATCAGTGGACACTAGAGGAGAAGTCAGATACAAGGCCATTTTAGATGATATGAGTTTAAGTATTATTGCATTTGTTCTTTCCAGTATGGGAATGCAGTATTTCAACAGCAATAGTAGCCTGCACGCATGTCCAAATAAGCCACTCAATGTACTCAAGAAGAAGGTATGAAATGTTACTACAGAAAAGTAAAGTTAATATTGCATTGCAAGCCGTAAAAAATAGCCAAGAGTGGGTAAGACCTCTTCTGATAACAATAACACGTGTGCCCTTAAATAATGCAAATAGGTGCACTTGCTATGCTCCCAATACAAGCTTATTGTAACCAGTTATTAAATATTGATAGTAGTGCTTTGTGATCAGCAGAATCAATGGTAATGCATTCACACACACATCGCTATGTTTGCACATGGGGGATGCAGCCATTAAGTTACAGGTAGAGTTCCGGAGTAGCAGCAGCTACTAGAGTTGGCAAGGGGCCTAGAATTGAGGCATGCCACTGAACGGAAGAAGTAGGGTTGAATGGAGTGGCAAGTGATTGCTGAGATGTTCTTCGAACCATAAGAACTTCAGGTCCTTTCTGAAGTGAAGGATGAAGGGGGCCAGTCTGATCTGCATGTGTTCCAATACCATATTAGCTCACCAGGATCATATTGAGAGTTGGTTTAAGGCATTTCCAGTCCCAAAAGCTCCAGCATGGAATGGTCCCAGAATTGTAGAAGAATTTACAAACCAGAAAGAAAATGCAAACATCCCGGGAATATGGTAAAGGCTTGATGGATTTATAACTGGAACATTCAACAGCAGAGCTGGCTGCTTCTATATCAACACAAATGGTTACATTTCCTGAATGCAAAAGGATACAGTTGATAGGTTTCCAAAAATATATATGCCAATTAACCATTAAATCTTGAGGTGAAGCTCTTTGTATTGCCCTTATCAAACCTAACTCACAATTATTGCAAGTGCGTAGAGTTTCCTTGATAGTTGTACAGTAGTAGGATTACCTTAGGATGTGACTTTCTTCCTGGACATGAGAAGCATGATCTTACACTAAAATGAGTAACTGGTCATACTGAGCTTTGGTCAAAAAGTTTGGGTGTTATTCTGTATCAACAGTTATTGTCATCATGGTGCAGCACATGCCGGTGCATTGTTGGGGCCCCTACGGTGGATATCTTTCAAATAGCTGGGAACTCCTTCTCTAAGTCATTGTTGAGGCTCCCGTCATCTTTCTCTACTATTATGGTGCAAGAGGAGATGGGTGTAAAGTGGATCAACAAGGAGGGTGTTGTAAAACGTGCCCTACTCTGGGATAGAGTTTGGGTATCAGAAGGCGATACAGTTTTCAGGATTATTTTGCAGGAGGCAGTGGATCTCAGGGGTTCACTAACTCTGACCTGGTTTAGTATGTTAGATTCACTCCATCTTATATTATCCATTTGTGGAATTCACCAAACTCTAAAGTTGTAACAAATCAAAAACAATTAGGGCATCCAATGGGATGTGGTCTCTGTGGCTCTGTGCAAGTTTGGGTAGTAGGCCTGGCCCTCTGCAAACGCAAATGTGTATTCTGATTTGCTCATAGGTGAATGCGGCATGGCCAAAGCCGATGCGCCTTGGATTTGGAGACTGTTCATGGCTGCAAGTCATGAGCACTGGCCATTGGTTACATTATTAGGGTAAAGTGGACAGTGAGCTAGGATGCAGGGTAGTTGCAGGGAATAATAGGGGTGGTTTGGTTGGAATGGGTTCATGGTTGAGGCTCATGCCATAGGCAAGTGAACAATGATTTGTATCCCCAACATGTGCTGCTGATAACGACAGACATAAGTATGTGTTGCAAAAAATGTTTGTTAAAGGAGGTTTATAGTTCTTTCATACATATTAAAAGATGAATTATTAATAACGTATATACAGTGATGTAACACCAGGAAACATTTTCACTTATAAAAACCTAATAAATTGACAGAAAAAACGTATAAAGCGATGTTACGGTTCAGATGCATCCCACCCTTGGGACTCCTCTGCTCCAGTAGTTAGCCAGTGTCGTCCTACCTTTGCATCCCTTGGAATATCCCTCCTGGGTTATCATGAGCACTTGCCCATCCGTACTGCCCCTTCTATGTATGCACTTCTCTCACTGCACAATGCATATGTGCATTTATAGGAGCACTGTGTACAATTTTTGTTGTATAAGTAAGGGAAATGCAGATGCAAACGATATGTAGAAGATTGTTAAGTGGCAGTTTGTTTGTGGAAGCTTAATATGGTCATAGATTTACATGTACAGTTTTTGGAAGTGACTGGTGGATGGATGTGTGACTGTTGCCATCCAGGTCTTTTAATGATCCATGGCCTTGTGGGATATATTGACCCACTCAATGGCATTGCCTTACATCACTGAGCTGCCTGTGCACAAGAAACAGTAACCTGGCTGCGCTGGGTCATGTGCGCACCAGGCCTCAAAACTGCTTTTGGCAGCAACAACAGAAAAATGGCTGCACCATTTTGCCTCACACACTTCGGGCATAATGGAACAAGGGGACACACTGAAAAATATGCCATTGTGTTCTGAAACATATATGGAATCAAGTGAAAAGGAAAGCCGACCATTGCTGCAAAAGCCAAAATCCCCTTCCAAATGAAACCGTTTTCACCCTTTCAAAATGCTGCTTTGATGCCAATTTCATCTGTCATTCTGAAACCACTGTGAGTAAAAAAGCCCAGTTAAAATCAACTCTTAGAGAAATCAAAAGCAACTTAATTTTCACTCGTATGGGAAACATGCATTTATTTCTTGACAAAATGTATCCAGGCACAGCAGTTCAAAGAGACTTTTTACCATCTGAGCCAGATCAAGGAGAATTGTATCTATACTTTAGATAAGAGTACTGCTGCAAGGAAATAGACAGCTGCCAAGACAGTGGCAATCTGAGGAGCTGCAAACCGAATTAAAGAAAGAAATGATAACAGTTTAAAACACATAGGCTGGAGTTGCAAGCTCTCAGAAACCTGTAATTCCATTTGCCAGCTATGAAACTCTGCCTAGGAAGGGAGATACACCCTAAATCCAGGACACTTAGGTACAAAGTACCAGCTTGAAAAACTTTGAATGGGATAGGACAATGACAGTTCACATGCTCATCAGACATTTGTCTTTGCTCCAGGCTGGGACAATAGCAGTCCCGGGACACTCACCTGCAAAGTGTAAAGGGTAATAAAACCTTCAATTAAGAGAGAGGCCCCCCATCCTCTTGGAAGAAACTGCCAGTTGGTGTTAGCTGGGAAGAAAAAAATGACAGACAATGACTCCCATTTGTCTTAAGACTATTTTAGAAAGAACTTTCAAAAGACTTATATCTCAGCTGTCAAAATTGGTAAAAATGTGGAATTTTCACAGCGTAAAAGTGGAATTGTGGGCTGTGTTTGAAAACTTGGTAGATTGTCGTGACACACTCTGGATAGAAAAAGTGATATATGTTGTATTACCAGAAAAGCATCCATGTTGCAAATGTCAAATTTTGTACATACATCCCTGGGGACAATTCACATCTGTGTATAAAATTGGGAATTGTGGGCCAAATCTTTAATGTGTAAAATTACCAAAATGTGTCAGAAAGACGAAACAAGGTTGCACAGACTGGCGGTTTGGGCTAATATGTGCTGCACAAAATATGTAACCTGTGTATCTGATTTACTAAGAGGTGGGAACTGCATAAATATCTGTTTTTGGCAAAATCAGATTTTCATTAAAGGAAATGTGGGAGTTTCTAGATACAGTCAAAATCACCTCATAAACTTGGCATCACTTTTCTGATATCCAACCAATTGTGAGCAAGGCGTAGACTATGCCCTTGCCCAATCCTATTGTTAGGGGCATAGTAAGTGAATCCTGCCCCTGTCATATACTGTAATGATGTCATCTGGCATTATAAATAAGGGCCCCTGACTAGCACTCAAGACACACAGATTCCTGATGCCTACGCCGGCGTTCTGTTCCTGTCTGTTCCTGTCTTCATCTTGCATTTATCCATCTAAACTCCAGATCCCAACCGCAAGGCCAAGCATTGCTGATTCTGCTTCAGCTAGGCCTCAATTCTAAAATAATCCCCATAACCAAGGGAAACGCTGTGGTGTTCGGAAGCATCCAAATCCAGCTTGGCTTGCCGCCACTCACTGCATGCTGCAGCTATCCTGCTATCCTGATGCCCTATCTTATCCAGTAACCAGAAGTTCTACCCGGTATCCAGTCAATGCTCGCTGATTTTGTCCAGCTGTCCTGTGTTAGACCTGATCCGTGTGGTGATCCAGAGCACTGACTGTCCAAAATCCAAATTAAAAGTGGACTGTATCAATAGAAACCATAGAATCATAGCATAACTTGCCTTGCCATGTCCTATCCCAATCTCTGTAACCATTCTATCCTTACCTTAATAACTTGTAACTTTGTCAGAATCCTTACTGCAACCCTGTCATTAATTTCGAGTGCAAGCGCTATCTATTTAGCACTTCTTGTAATTTAAATCCTAAGCTATCAATGATATCTCGAGTGATCGGACTGGTTCCACCAGAGAGGGTGCTGGGGAGCTAGGGTTGAACTCATGAATCAACCGTGGAGCTTACTGTGCCCCTCTTTGGTATTGTAGCCTGAATACTCTAGTAGAGAGTAAAACTATCCTTGTCCAAATTGATTTTCTTTTATGTTTTCACTACCCGATTTTTCTAAAAATGCACCTCATACTACCTTGCATATCTCTCTCAGTTTAATAGCTAGAGACTTCATTTCACCTCCTGATTGTACCCAAGATCTATAGCTACACCCCAACCAAAACAAACCGCACTCCATTTTTGCAAAGTTTTACATGTGTTATTTTTACTATCAATGGTTTGAAACCTTACATTCATTTTTGAATTGTATGCTTTGTTCAATCTATCGCTTATGATTGCTTGTAACTTTCCAGTGTTGCTCCCGTAGAGAATTGTACTTATTTAAACATTTTTGCACACATTCATTGTTTTAGTCAGCCATTTCCGAGTGGCATTTTAACATTGCAAGGGTTCCAAATCCGTTTTTCTCTCTTGTTTGGGGAGGGAAGGTTGGATTCAAATTGTGTTTCTTATTCCTCATTCCTGGGGACCTGCTGCTTCCTTATATCTATCTAGAATTGATTATTTGTGGGTTGAGGAATATTTCAGGGGGAAATCCTAACTTGAGTGCTATCTTTCTAAAAATTCAGAAGTGTCTCTTTTCTCTAGTGTTTTCTATCTGTGTTGCTAAATGGTTCATTCAGTGCATTGCCTATGTTCCTATTGTTATTGTCACCACATTGGTGATTGCTGCCCCATATATTAAGTAGTGTATGATTTTCTTGAATTTTAAAGAAAGAAATACTTTTTGCCTTTACCAACCATCCTGGTTCCTGGTCCATCGTGACCCGGGGTATTTAAATAAGGGGTCTGATATGAGTGGTGTATCTCTCAAATATTGAACCCATATAGATAACAAAATATGCATTTCAGTTGTGCGCTGCATACTAGGCTTAGACCAGGGTGCATCGCCTGATTGAAATACTTAAAAGCCTGGAAAGGGGACAGTGGAGACCGCGGATAGCATGGAGACCATCGATTATTGTCCTTATTGTATGCTAGAGAAAAGTATTTGGGACAGAAAATTGTATTATTTTATTTAACTGGGAAAGGTGGTTCCCAAAGGAACCTTTTTTGGTGTTTTTGTTTGCAGGAGAGGTCAGAAAGTAAGGTGGGGAAGGAAATGTGGGAAGAGGTACCAACCACAAATCTGCAGGAGCAGGTGGACAGTGGAAGATGTGGTGTGTGTGTGTTACATGTAAGGTAGGATGCAGTGTTTCTCATGCTCCTTGATTACAGCTTCAAAAGCACTTCGAAATTGTTCCCCGTGTAGAGTGGTGTGTTGCAGTATATACAGAGTACTGTTGTCTTTGAAAGATATGGATCAGCAACCTCTTTTATTGCTTGCAAGGTAGCTAGTGGCATTTTGTGTCCAACAGAAGTAGGCTTTGTGGTTACAGTATTGGTTTAAGAAGATGAGGTCGAGGAAGACAGCCTACTATTTCCTAAGAAAGGAACAACCTTTCTGAGAGCATTGCAATGGTTGGATTTGCTGTGGAGGCGCATGGAGGTGGTCCTGTAGGGATCATGTTCAGGTAGTCCGCGACTGAGTGTAACGTTGCACTCAGTGCATTTCACTTTGGTAGCTATAGCCTTTGGTACATTCCCAACACTGGTAAAGAATTGCCACATGCATGATTCTCTCTGTGCACTTTCTCTAACTCCTCTTCTTGGTCCTCTTCATTGTCTTTTGAAGTACTGCACTTCTTTTGTTCTGTAGGTCCGGCTGCTGGTGATGGTGGTGATGGTGGTGGCTCTTGGGGATGTAGTATAATTTAGCATATTTTGGAGTGCAGCGCCACTTCATGGGATCACATTATTGCTGTAATGTGGTACAGCAAGCCATGTGTTGCCAGTGTAACATATGGACATGTAAATGAAGACAGGCTATAGATTTTAAAAGCACACAATTTTTTTTTTATCACTTGAAATGCCTCACTTACAGGAGACCACATTAGATACCTGATTGACTAACTTAATTAACAAAGACTAACACTGATTCTAACTCATTAACATTATAATGTGTTCTCCATGTAGAAAAAGGAGGCAGGCTGAGATTCATTTTTAAACGTGCATTTAGATTTATTTTTCTTTGTTCTGTTCACTGTCTTTGCAGGAAATCACTCCGCATACCAGGAAATCAGTTAGATACAGTTGCCTACTGTAAAAGTGAACTATTGTTGAGGAAGGAGGATATGATATTGTGAATTTGATTGGTGACACGTAAGCCTGGGGGATGTAGCAGAGGTTTCTTGGGGTAGCTCTGAGAGTATGAAGGGGAGAAGACATTTTGCAAAGCTGCGTTGAGGTCGCCTTCGTTCTGCTGCTGGGAGGTGTCGTTCCAGCTGCACTGTTGACCTTCAAAGACTGGGGGTTCCTGGTCACTTGGCACCGGCTTGAGAACTGCAGATTGCAGATTGAACTGCATGTTCTCACTGTGTGCTTTAAAGAAAAAAGAAAACCCTGGGTCACTTCTCGGAGGCGACAAGCCAGGAGATTTCGCGTGCGGAAAAGCTACAAACAACTGGTAATTTGAGGGAGTGTCGTGTGAATGAAGTCTTTTTCAGGCAGGAAAGATATCGCTAGGGAATCACTGTGTTTAAATGCCACATTATAATGTGTCCATCTAAATGCTGTCATATTGATGTACTGTTCTTTTCATTGTTGCAAATGTAAAATGAAATGCGTTGTATTATTGCATTTGTTTCTCTTCTGGTTATTTTATAAAGGACTGCCTCGCAAAGCTGGTAATGTACTATTTTGAAATGAAACTATTATAACACACCGCCTGTGTTGGGTGTTTTTGCTTCTGTTTTTCTTTTGTGCATTTAAACCATACCATACAAGAAAAGGGGAGGTTGTTATGTAATAAACGTGTCAAATTTCCTATACAGATGAAGTAATGTCATTAGCAATTATAAATAGTTGTGTGCGTGATTCCACTCAGGGTATGTGTGTGTGGCTTCTGAGTGGAATATAATACAATAGTCTGCTGAGCGTACATGAATCAGCAGAGAGAGGCCTCTGGAAATATAATCTCACTAATGTAAATACATTAGTGATAATACCACAGGGGTTTGTGAACGCTATATGTGAAAATTGTGGTATCCATAAATGAAGGTCCGAGGCCTCTAGTGATCACACGAACAGACCAAGCAAGAAGAAGGGGGTTTTGTATATTAGGGCCACAAATAGAAAAGAAAGCCATGCTCACCACTATACCACAACAAAATGCATACCAACAAAATGTATCTGTGTACTGAAATGATGCATAGTCACTATACCACCATAAAGCCAAACACAATCTAAATGCAAGGAGTAGTCATTGCTAAATTACCTTTTTTTTTGGCGGTAAGAAAATACTGCTATGCCCCAAATTTACAAATGAGGGATGGCAATAGCTGAAGCCATTTTTAAGATAAATATCAGTTTTGCTAACATTCTTCCAAGTATGTGCTGTGTACTAGATTGTTAATGGATAATGAGCAAGACTAGGTGTAGGAGCTGTGCAAGGCTACATTTTGAAATGTAAAGTTCCTAGATGAGCTGAAAAGTGCAGTTCCAAACTGTTCACGAACACATCATTATGCTGCATGTGGTGTGACACTGTCCGGATAGTCTGCGATGACGTTAGATGTTCGCGGACGTCAATGAACACAAAAAAAGTGCAAAAAGTTGCAAAAAGTGTATAGAAGTGTTCAAATGATGCTATAAGGTGGGGAATGACAGATTTTGAAGGTGCAACTTTGTAAATTTGACATAAATGTTGCTATACTGGGGTAAGTATGATATTAGTAAGTTGTAGAAAATTAGCGTGCACTGTTAAAAACCCATGAAATTCACTGAAAAACATTCTTAAAGGGACGTTATGGTTACAAGTAAAACCAAAAACCCCCAGAAATTCTCCAGTTATGGTAAGCTAAGCATCCATAGCTCACGCCACCACCGTGCATTGCTATGAGTAACACCCAGGAGATGAAAAATTACATCACAAATGTGTATTTCCCATGTTTGCCGGCTTTGGAACTATCTGCAACTATATATATATAAAGATTCTAGAAATAGGCACCAAAAGGTGCCAGCTTGCACAATGTACACGGCAGAATAATGCACCATACTAGACTATTAATAATGTCCAGGAAAACATGAGAGAGAGAAAAGCTACGTGTTTCACACCCACACAGGGTGCTTGACAGCTGGTCCGATAGCACAGTGAGCTAAGCTCTTGCCCCTGATATTTGTGCACAGCCTGCTGTGGCAGGTTCAAATCCAGGCAGAGTCAACTCAGCCTTTTATCCTTGCGAGGTTGATAAATTGAGTACCACTCTGTGGGATAATAATGTCTTCTGTTATTTCAGTGCTCTGCGACTTATGTGTGTGTAGCGCTATATAAGAAATACATTATTATTATTTATTACAGCATTTGCACTCATCAAAACCCATCTGAAAAGCCAAAATTGAGCTTGTATGTTCACCTTGCATTGTAACAAATGTCTTGCCTTGCAAAGGTATCACCTTGGTAAAACGGCTCAATTCAGAAATATGTGTATCGATTGAAAGTTACAGGACCAACGCAACCTTTCATCCTTTGAAATTGAGAGCAAAGATATATATATGTGGACAATGTACTACCCTCATATCGCAACTTAGACCTCACTGCCATTTTTCCAAAAGTCTGCTAAAATGTATGACCGCTACTTATAAACTACTATTGCATAAAATATCAATATTTAATAGTCGATTCAAAAACGGTGCTCAACATTCCTGGGAGCTATTTAGCTACTGCTTCTATCCTGGCAGAGCCTGGTTAGCTTAGACCAACCGTTACCAGGAGCAGCCTTTGGCTCCCCATGCAAAGTGGTGCCTCACAAACATGAATTTGTGACATTCATTTTGAGTGTTTGACAATGTAAATAGAGAAGAATTAGGACACATCGAAATGTAATTGATCATACATAATTGGCAAAAAGTTGCATCTCATCTGGAAGTTTGGTTTGCAGTGCGCTGCGTATTTGCTCTTGGTTCCCCAGCGGTAGCTCCTGCCTTCCGGGGGATGCCCGACACCAGGAGCTGGTTTTAGCTCCTGCTCGTCGCCGAATGCTCATTTCACACCATTCACTGTGGTTCACAAGTACCAGTAGACAGGCAGTTGTCAAGAACACCTAAATGCTGGTTGCTACAATCGTCAAACAAGGCTGTGGGGAGTGCACAGAAAAGCGTTCATGCAAATCTCTGCAGTCAGCCAAAAGGACGACAGAGACAAGTTGTCAATAAATGGAAGCAGTAGGAGTGTGGCCGCTGGGAAGAGGCTCTTAAAAGGAAGAACAGCACATCTGATGTTGGCAGAGATTCTTGGTAGCATTGACAGTTACTCTACTAGTGAACACTGTGCCTCCTCTGCAACCACAGGGCTTGCAACCAATGACAACACTGTCTACTGGCACTCGCCAGACTCATATATTCCTTTGTACGAAATTTCTGAATTTTAATATAAGACAACAAGGAAGAGTTAATGAAAGGGAACCAAAATGTAGCAGAACAAATAATAAAGCCAGATACAAGTGCTCAATGATGGTAGACTACACATTGGGGCTGGTACAATATGAAATGCACTGGTGTAATGCAATGCATCTTAGAAAATAATAATGGGAAAGATGTCAGGCTCGATGTATCGACTTTTCTTATAGATTTTTTGTATTTTAATTTTGGCAGAGAGCTGCTAGTCACACTGGTAGCCAACATAATGCATTGTGTGAGCTTTTTGCATACCTGAGAGTATATGATGTTCTGCCTTAATTTATAATATCTGTCGAGCATTCATTGCTATTGGTTTATGCCCGATTCTGCTGTGGGAGGGCCATGCACACCTCACATGGATGAACACTACACAAGTGTTCACCCAATCTGATGTTGCCTGACCGGGACATGACAGCACAATGCACACCACGAGCTGTTGACTACGATTGCCACTGTCACTAGCAGCTCAATGTGACTTTGACAGGCCTTTCATCATGGAAACAGATCAGCTCCTTGTCATTAATAGATTTAAAGTGTTTAGCAGCAAATGCCCAAGGGAGACCATGCCCCCACATCCTATGATACTTCTGAGCCTCTCATATCCCCGCTCCACGGACCAAAGCTGCATATTATACACTTAAATCCCAACCTCAGTCCATGGCGCTCATTACAAGTTTGCCAGTATCCCGCCGGTAATACCGGAGGGATGCGGTCAAACTGACCTATCGTTTCCACCACATGATATCCCAGAATTTATGGGATATTACAGACTGTGGAAAGGGTGGTCTTTCCCCATTTCATGGAGCCCCATAGGACTCTGTGGAGGAGAAAGCCGGTTTTACCGGTGCTGATAATCCTGGCAGTTTTTTGCCAAGAGCTGGCGGTAAAGCAGTGCTGTAAAAGTGCCCGGTAAAGGATTTATCAGCTTTATTACTGGTACTTTTATTGCACTGCCAAACTTGTAATGAGGCTCCATGTATGGTTATCCCAGAGTGTTAATATCAATGTGCGATGAACATCTTAAAGGATGGTTAATTGGTACCCGGAAATGTGGCGTTGATACAAAAGGTGTTGCTGGGAAGTGAGTACTGGAGCGGGATCAGTAATTGCTAGAGAGTTGAATAATTTATGAAACCAGGGATAGTACCCCTTGCACAACCACCACTATAGGTTCCATAGGGTTCTGAAAACTGGGCGAAATTGAGAACTTCTGATAGGGGAGTCCTACAGGCCCTTCAAATCCATCATCAGGCTCAACAGTTTATTTTTTTTTTATTTTTTTATTTTTATTTATATGGTTAATAAAATCAACCTTTCAAATATCAAGAGATATCACAATATCAAAACACTACAATTCATAAAAGCAAATTTGCAGTTTGTTCATTCACCACAGTTAAAAATTCAAAATTAGTTTAACTCAATTACGCTAATTATGAGTATACACTAAATATTTCATCCCAAAATCGTACAATTGCTATTTTGGTCCTTAAGGCAGTTGATGAAAAGATACAATGCCACAAGTTCTTATTAATATGTGCATTTTGGTCTTCAAAAAAATTTCCAAATCATTTTTGCCGAATAGTGGTTAAATTTGTAGAAAAGACTAAACAATGTTCCAACATTTCTTTTTTGTCCACATTCTTACAAAAGCGACATACATTTTCTGATTGCCTAATTTGATTTCTGCGAGCCTGAACATCTAATGTTGGCCAAAGGTTCAACCGAAAACGGAGAAACTTCTGACGGGTCTTTGAACAAGGAAATTTGGCCAAATAATCAGACATTGTTCTACATTGCTTGTGCCCAAATAGCACTCGATCAAAATCCTTATAATTGAGACATTTATTTTGGGTCAGAATCCAATCATGTTGCTGGACTTTCATTTTGGCACGAGCTTCATTGTTTAACAGTAACTCTAAATCAACTGAGGCATCAGACATTGCATTCATAGTAAAGATACACCATTGTTTTGAAAAAGCCTGATTTTGCTCTAAAAGATGACAGGCCACCTTTCCCAAAATGTCTGATCGCTCTAAAGACAATAGACATTTACGGAAAAAGGCATAATATTTCCAAATTAGAAACGAGAACATTGAAAGTGAACCCAATTCAAATCGAATCAATGGTAAAGGTGTGCAAGCGGGCAAATGTAGTACTTGTTTCCAAAACAAGGATTCAATTCTATCCCACCACTCCACTGCGAGCCTCTGTCAGCTTCCGATTCCACCACTGGTGTAATACCCTTCTTTCTCTCTTCAACCTCCTCACCTGTGGAGTCGAAATCCTCTTCAGCTGGACTGAGTGCTCGATGCGCCGTATAATCCTTTTCCTTTTTTCTAGGTTGAGAGTGTCTTCCACAAGAGGAAGCCACAGTGAGAGCGTGTAAATGCGCCCTGACCGTGTCCCCCTCCCGGGAGAGACAGGAAGGGGGAAAAAAGCCAGAGTAGGCAAAAAACCCCTAGGACCGGTAAGTATCCTGATGGCCGCTGGACGTGATGCAGATGAATGATGGGAGAAAGCAGCAACCGGAACCAGGTGGAAATCGTAATTCAGCGTAAAACGCCAAAAGGTAAAGAAGACAAAGTAAAGGCAGAGAGCTGGAACTAAGGAAAATGGAGGTAGAGAGGAAACGAAAAACTGGGACCGGAGTTGGACCGGTATTTAGGACGGAAAGTGTAAGAGGAAAATGCTCGAGGAGCCAAAGGTAAAACTGCGTGTAGCAAGACCGCGGCAGCGAGGAAAAGCAGCTGACCGTGGAAGGTTGCAACGCGCTGTGCTCAGGGAGAGGAGTGGTTAAATAGCGCTACGGCGGCGAAGACTAGACCGCATAGAGAGAACGTAGCGTCAGCGTGACGGGAATCAGGAAGTCCCTAAGCGGCAGCGGGGCCAAAGACGCCAGGTGCGGAGGCGGCGCATGACAGTATGCCCCCCGCCAAGGCCCAGGCCACCCGGTTTGCCGGGATGCAAACGGTGAAACTTCCGGAGAAGGACAGGAGCGTGGATGTGCGCAATTGGTTCCCAAGAGTCTTCAGCATGTGAATAACCTTTCCAATGCACCAGGTATTCAAGGCGCCCTTTGCGGTATCTGGAGTCCATCAACCCGGACACTTCATATTCAGGAGCATCAGGTGAGTGAGAAAGAGTGGGAAAAGGACGAGCCCTTAATGACTGTTCGGCACTCTTCAAAAGAGATGCGTGAAACACTGGGTGAATCCGCCTAAGAGAATGTGGCAGCTTAAGGCGGAAGGCCACTGGATTGATCTTGGCAGAAATGGGATAGGGACCGATAAACCTGGGGGACAGTTTAGATGGGCGAGACCATCTAGGAAGGTATTTAGTAGATAACCATACCTTGGAACCAACCTCCCAATCAGGTACAACCTGCCGGTGCCGGTCAGCTTGCCTTTTGTAAGCCTGGAGGCTATCTCTGAGATTCAACTTGGCTTTATCTTGGATGTCCTTTATTCGGATAAGTGTCTCTTCTACCGCCGGAAGTGCAGGTTTGCAAAAAAACTGTGGAATGATGGCTCGGGGATGAAAGCCATATGAACAATAGAATGGAGACATTTTGCTTGCGGAATGACTGGCATTATTATATGCGAACTCCGCTGTCGGCAGCATATCCACCCAGTTGTCTTGTTCCATATTGGTGTAGCTGCGTAAATATTGTTCTAATGTGGCGTTTAACCGCTCTGTCTGCCCATTGGTATGGGGATGATATCCTGATGACAAAGCGCGCTGAATATTAAGAGCGGCGCATAAGGACTTCCAGAATCTGGAGACGAATTGGCTTCCTCGATCTGATACAATCTTGTCGGGGAGACCATGGAGTCGAAACACATCTTTAATGAATACTAATGCCATACCATCGGCAGTTGGTATACCAGGAAGTGGAGAAAAATGAGCCATCTTGGTGAGAGAGTCGATGGAGACCATTATGCATGTACATCCGTGGGACAAAGGTAAGTCCACAATGAAATCTGTAGATATATGACTCGACGGACGTTCCGGGATTGCATCTTGTTGTAGTAGACCTATGGGTTTCTTTGTGTTGTTTTTACTCTGACAGCAGACTCTGCAGGACTTGACATAATGTTTAACATCTTTAGACATATTAGGCCAATAAAAAGCTCTACTAATCAAGTCCAAGGTGCTGGTTTGTCCCCTATGGCCTGCTGTCTTGTGATCATGGCACCAGGACAATATGTCTTTTTGAAGAGGTTTAGATGGTATCCAGATCCTCTGTTTCTTCAGGAACAAACCATCCTTTTGGATCATGCCGCGAGGTTCTGGATGTAAGGAGACAGCTTCTTTTATCCGTTGAAACAGGGAAGAGATAGTGGCAACAATGCGGTTCCTGGGAAACAACTTTTCCGGGCAGGATGAGGCAACATGGGAGGAGAAAGCCTTTCTGGACAGAGCATCTGCCAAAGTGTTTTGGCTTCCAGGAATATACGTGATGGTAAAGTCATATTGTGAGAAAAAATGCGCCCACCGGGCTTGTCTGGAATTGATGCAATCCATTGACTGTAGTACTTGTAAATTCTTATGGTCGGTCCGGATTACAAAAGGGTGGTTGCACCCTTGTAAGAGGTGTCTCCATACTTCACAGGCTTTTTTCATGGCTAGTAGTTCACGTTCTATTACTGAATAATTCCGTTGACTCGGAGTGAGAGTTTTCGATAGATATGCTATTGGGTGTTCCGCGTTGTCATGCTCTTGTAGTAGAACTGCTCCTATTGCTGCGGCAGAGGCATCTGTCTCAACAATAAAAGGTTTGCTTTGGTCTGGCTGGCACAGGATGGGAGCGCTGCAGAAGCTCTTCTTCAAGAGTTGAAAGCTTTCTTCAGCCTGTGGGCTCCAAATGAAAGGCACAGATGTCTTCTTTAACAAATTGGTAATTGGTAGGACAGTGTTGGAAAAACCTGGCACGAAACGCCTATAAAAATTAGCCAGGCCCAGGAATCTCTGAACTTCTTTGACTGAGGAAGGAGCCTGCCAATGGAGAATGGCCTCAACCTTCTTTTGATCCATTTGTACTCCTTGTGGTGAGAGGATAAACCCTAAGTACGGGATCGAGGATACCCCAAAAACACACTTTTCACGTTTGGCCAATAAATGATGTTTTTTAAGGCGCTCCAGGACCTCAGTGAGATGTAGTAGATGTTCTGACATAGACTGTGAAAAAACAAGTATGTCGTCCAGGTAAACCACAACTGAAATAAACAATAAATCAGAGAATATTCGGTCTATGAACCTTTGGAATATAGCGGGAGCATTGACCAGTCCGAAAGGCATAACGTAGTATTCGTATAGGCCGAATGGTGTCCTGAAGGCCGTCTTCCATTCATCTCCTGGACTCACTCTGAGTAAATGATATGCATTGCGCAGATCCAATTTAGAGAAGACTGTTGCTCCCTGTACAGATTCCAAAATGTCAGGAATGAGGGGCATGGGATATCTATCCTTACGAGTGACTTTATTGAGTCCCCTGTAATCGATGCATGGTCTGAGGTCCTTAGAATCCCTCTTTGGAATAAAAAACAAGGGAGCACCCGCCGGGGATTTAGAGGGTCTGATGAGACCGTTGCATAAGTTGTCATCCAGATATTTTCGTAAAGCGTCCTTTTCAGTCTTGGATAAAGTAAACATTCGTCCAAATGGGACCAGGGCATTAGGTATTAGCTCGATAGAGCAGTCCTCCGGTCTATGAGGTGGTAATGCCATTGGAGCGGATTCAGCAAACACCATAGGGTATTCTTCCAATACCGAGTCAATGGAAAGCACCCCTATACTCGTGGGGAGAACAGTGGGTGATATCTTTACCTCCTGGTAATGTGCTTCTTTAAAGCAGTGTGTCTGGCAATAGCTGGAATTAAACTGCAAAGTGTTAGACTTCCAGTCGACATGGGGATTATGTTGTCGCAACCAGGTAACCCCCAAGATAAGAGGAAAATGGGCTGCTCGAATGATGTCAAAAGTAATGACTTCTGAATGTTGAAATATAGACAGAGGAAGGGGTTCGGTTGTCTGAATAATGAGTCCTGAACTCAAAGGTGTGCCGTCTACTCCTTCTACTTTCTGACCGTGGCTGCGGTCTATCCGTGAAGCACCCACTTTGTCTACCCAAAGGGTGTCAGCAAAGTTTCCTGCGGCACCACAATCCAAGAGAGCCAGCGTCTCTACGGGGCTGCCATTGATAGTGACCTGGACCGTTATAACCATCAGGCGGGAATCTTCAGAAGGGTTTGAGGAATCAATAGACATAGTAACGTAGGGACTGGAAGATTGCCCTCGATAACCCGTCCCCACTAGGTTCGAGGGTTTGCGTTTTCCGCCGGTTTCTTGGTTAGTTCAGTACAAGTATGCACCGTGTGGCGATCAGAGGCACAGTAGGCACATAGGCCCTGTTCCCTTCTCCTCCTTCTTTCCTCAGGTGTTAAAGAACGGCGAGTAGTGCCGATTTGCATGGGCTCATCTTGAGGTTTGGGCACTGCCGAAGGAGGTGAGGAGGTCCTTGAAAAGGAGGTACGTGCTTTTCTTCTTTCTTGCCGCCTTTCTTGCATCCTGAACTCCATCTGAAGGGCGGCCGTCATAAGATCCTGCAGGGAAGTAGGCCGAGGAAAGTGAGCCATTTCATCTTTTAATTCTTCTCGAAGTCCTCTGCGGAACAAAATAAATTGAGACTGTTCAGACCAACCCGTCTCCATGGCCAATCTCTTAAATGAGGAGATATAAGACAGCACATCAAACTGTCCTTGACGAATGTCCATCAATTCTTCACCAGCTGCCATTGAGACTTCAGGTCTCTCAAAGGTTTGTTTAACGAAAGCAATGAATGCATCGAAATTCTGAAGGACAGGGTCATTTCCGGTGACTAGAGGGGTGGCCCAAGCTAGAGCGTTCCCTGTCATATTAGACACCAGGAATCCAACCTTGGCATGATCTGAGGCGTAGGTGCGGGTTCTGAAGGAAAAATACACCCGGCAAGCGTCAAGAAATTCTTTTAGGGTCTTGGGGGAACCATCATATTTCCCTGAAGATAAAGGCATAGGGGGCAGGTCTGTGTTGGGGGGCTCCCTTACTGCCACCATTTGTTTTAACAGATTGTTTTCAGTTTTCATATTCTGCATCTCTAGAGAAAGGTTTTGTACCGCAGCGATTAGTTCCTGCACTTGCTCAGGAGTAGCCATGATTGGTGTTTGTGGGCGTTGCAAACTGTCAGCTTCCGATTCCACCACTGGTGTAATACCCTTCTTTCTCTCTTCAACCTCCTCACCTGTGGAGTCGAAATCCTCTTCAGCTGGACTGAGTGCTCGATGCGCCGTATAATCCTTTTCCTTTTTTCTAGGTTGAGAGTGTCTTCCACAAGAGGAAGCCACAGTGAGAGCGTGTAAATGCGCCCTGACCGTGTCCCCCTCCCGGGAGAGACAGGAAGGGGGAAAAAAGCCAGAGAAGGCAAAAAACCCCTAGGACCGGTAAGTATCCTGATGGCCGCTGGACGTGATGCAGATGAATGATGGGAGAAAGCAGCAACCGGAACCAGGTGGAAATCGTAATTCAGCGTAAAACGCCAAAAGGTAAAGAAGACAAAGTAAAGGCAGAGAGCTGGAACTAAGGAAAATGGAGGTAGAGAGGAAACGAAAAACTGGGACCGGAGTTGGACCGGTATTTAGGACGGAAAGTGTAAGAGGAAAATGCTCGAGGAGCCAAAGGTAAAACTGCGTGTAGCAAGACCGCGGCAGCGAGGAAAAGCAGCTGACCGTGGAAGGTTGCAACGCGCTGTGCTCAGGGAGAGGAGTGGTTAAATAGCGCTACGGCGGCGAAGACTAGACCGCATAGAGAGAACGTAGCGTCAGCGTGACGGGAATCAGGAAGTCCCTAAGCGGCAGCGGGGCCAAAGACGCCAGGTGCGGAGGCGGCGCATGACAGCCTCAGACCCATAGGTCAAGATTGGCATCACCTTCTGAAGAAAGAAGGTGAGAATGTGTTTACACGTAAATTTGCCAAATTTGGCCATAAGTATCTTTGCTTGCGCAATTAGGGACCGTAATTTGCCCTGGATCTCTATGTCAGGGTCAATGCTTGGTAAAGTATCCACTATAAGAGTGCCCAAGTACTTATAGTTGGCTCAACAGTTTATGGGCAGAAGGAACCGGTCAGAATGGAACACAGAACAAGAGAGATGCAGTGAGGCATGAGGGGACTGTTGGGGAGAGACAGATAAAACAGGTCCCTCATGCCCAAAAGTATAGGACTCTAAAAAGGAAGAAGGAACTTGGGAAGAGGCACAACAGAAGAGTGACCGTTAATGAGAAATGCTAGTCCACTGCAACAGTCAACAACCATACATGTCTATTAGAACTTGTGAGCCAGGTAAGAAGGCTTACTTATGTTTTACTGTGCATTGTGATAACCCTATACATTTGATGTCAATGTTGCTTCAGGTAAATATAAACAAGCGAGATAGAAGCACTATATAATGGATCCAGGGACAGATACTGAACTCGAGAGAAATATGTGTACACATTGCTATTTTTTATATGTTAAATAGACTATATCAACAACAGATTTCACCACTGTTTAAGTGCCAATTTATCACGGATACATGCGGGATATAGCCGTCATCAAATATGTTCAGCATTTTGCCACTAGGTGCCCCTTGTCGTAAAACATTGGTCAAAGCACGTGTACCAGAATGCAATGGCCAAAACACACGAGCAAAAACTATGGTGAATGGACATTGAGTTCCAGGTGTGCTATTAAGGACGTAGGTATTCTGGCACCTCGTCCTTCTCTGTTACATTGGTGGATATGAGGTTGAGACACTGCCTATACACCAACAAAACATTGGGAACCCGGATTTCATCCTGGTGAATCCCTAATCAACTGTGTGAATCAGTGGTATTTTGCCACTGTGCACTACGTAGTGATGTGTCTTTTGTTTATATATAGTTATTCATGAATGTATTATTTGTTGATTTTACCAGATAAAGTGTAGTGTAATGACACTACACTTGGAGTACTCTAGCCCTTAATACACTGGACATTTCATCCGCCTTCAACACCATCATCCCCACAACCATTAATACGTGACTACAAGAATGCTAAATTCACAACAAGGCACTGCAGAGGGGTAACTATTTCATTACAGTCTGAACCAAAACCACTTATCTGCCCTCCTATCCTCCTATCACCTCGAGAATGAGAACCAACAAATGCAGCATCCCAGCAGAATCAAGTCCCTCACCAATTCTTTTGAAACCACACGAGACCCCCTCCTGAAACTAATTAAAAAACATGGGCTAACATGTTACAACTATGTGGACAACGCTCAATCTTCAAAATGACGATGGACACAGACTCCCTCACTAGCCGCCTCAATGATAGACTTCTGGATGGCCATCTTGAAACAAGCCAAAATAAAATGCTTTCCTCAAACAACAAAAATGGACCGTGCACACTGCTTCCCAGGCCAACAGAAATGGGAATGAGAACGGCAAACATCTTCATTGATAAAAAGAAATATGGTATTTCTCATGGACATAGTGCATCGAAGTGGCTCCCAGCCTTCTTAGGTTGACATCCTAGGTTTATTTCTAGCTTCATGGGTATCATTACAAGCAGTCAATCAGGACATATAAAACACTGGCAGCCCATCATCCAGGCAGAGGGCTCACCAACTGACTAGGTTAGAACATTCACCCATGCATTCCAACACTCAGGCATAAAACCTCCACATGACATCACAACATTCCTTCTGCAAAGCCAAGACAATCACAACACATCTCCTCCCCTTACATTGCACATAACAAACAGCAAAACATTACACAACACATCTCCCCTCTTCCGACAACAGCGCAAGACATTACACAACACACTTCCACACACACCAACATAAGACATTCACACCAACTCACATCATCAGGGGTAGCACGTAACACATGCTTTAACAGTCTACCACTCACCTCATACCAGATGCACTGGCCAGGCACACCGGGACCAACAACCAATATCACTGTCACAGTCAGGACCCTGATGAGGGTAGAAAGAGTCATAGAAGCACACACAGTACAGCTAAAAACAGCTGCACCGCATGTACACAGAGAATAGAAAAAAAAATATTTGTGGTAAATAAACCACAAAGTCGGGGTAATGCGTGGCAATGCAATGCCTAATACCATAGACGCACCCACACCAAAACCGGGGGCGCTACCACCGGTACACACATACCCCTATCCATGCGTGACTTATACTGCAGTCACAGCCCTAAACCTACTGGGGGTGGTACCACCCAGATACCAAAATATTCACCTCGCATGATTGACCTCAGTCAAACCCCAACAATTGGTGGCGCTACCACCCCACACAGCTATATGTGGGATAACCATGCATAACTCATTCTAGTCATGCCCTGACATATCTGGTGGCGCTACCACCATAAAGACACATAGGGCCTCATTACACGGACGGCGGTAAGGGTTAACGGTCACCGTTAATGGCAACGGTGACCGTTAACCCTTACCGCCGTACTACGAGGTCCCTTTGCGGGTTGGAGGATTTAACGCCTGCTTCTTGCAGGCGTTAAAATCCAACCCGCTAAGGGACCTCGGAGCTAATTACGGCACCGCAAAATTGCGGTGCCGTAATTAGCGCCTTCCCCAGTCCCATAGAGCCCTATGGGGCAGAAATGGGAATGGGGAAGGGCAATGGCGGAAAGGGGATTTACCGCCCCTCCAACCTTGGAATGGGGCGGTAAATCCCCTTTCCGCCAAGGCGGTGCCGGTATTTTCCCGGCATGAGCCATGGCGCTAATAGCGCCATGGCTCACCGCCTACCGTGTAATGAGGCCCATACACTCTTTAACCCTGCGTGACTCATCACAATCACGCCCATACTGTACTGGAGGCGCTACCCCCAGACACCACATAATGTGTCACTACCTCCCAAATGCCCTTGTGTCGTACCATTCAACAACCATATTGAAAACAAGACTGAGTGAGTTACCCCCAGAAATAACATTTGGAAGGCACAAACATGCTGACCTGGCACTCATACGCCATCACCAAAACCATACTTATCAATTACATATAAGCTTCACCAAAAACCAAGCACATGGGTGGCGCTACCCCCCGCAATCACCAGACAATCGTATCCACACCCATAAAAGAGATAACCGAAGGCGCTACTCCCAATCTCACTAAACTCCCGGACCAATACAGATCTTGCATACCATACACCATGCATCCCATAACATAATATGCAGTTCACTTGGCATTGTTCTATACTATTGAATTGATGCATTTCTTAAGACTCTATATTTAACATAAAGGGCAAACCAAATCCACTCCTAAAAGTCCATGTCGCAATTTAGCGACCGAAATGTGGAAAATCGTTAAAAATATTATAATTGCACGCACTGTTATACACACACTTGTATACACCTCAATGCATTCCCCAATCCGACCCCTTCTACAATGGACATTTTCCAAGGCTAAAAGTCCATGGGTGTATTAGGCACCCCTAATATGCAAACCCTCAGAATTTTACAACTCCAAATTCTGCCATTACCATCAAATGGTTAGTATACATATTTATCACCTTACACACATACAAAAAGGATACACATTTCTTGCTTAAAGTTTCACCAACCAATAGAAGTTGTTTCCTTGCCCGCTGCATGCGTGTAATACTTCTTTTCAGCATGGCACTCCGATCTGTCCCACGTCGGATACCAGGTGCCTCCACTCCTCAAGCACCATGTGTGTAATGAAATGAGGCAGCTCCCAGTCTTATTCTTCATAGTCTCTGCTCTGCAAAGCTATATCTTTACTGGTTGAGACAATCCGTTCCCGCTTTTATATAAAACCATGTCCACACCATGTTGCGCTCACTGCACTATTTATGCTTCCGTTCCTGAGCAAATAGCTGCTACTGTCACCTTTTTCAAGTGCTTTTGATAATTTTTTTTCTTTTCGTTGCTAACGTGCGCATAAAAATTCCTTCTGCTGGCCGCTGAAGCATCACACCTCCTATTCCCCGGGGAACTGACTGACCACAGGCCACCAGCAGCGTACCATGTTACGCAGCCGCACATTTCACTGCGCTTCCGCACTCAACCCTGAAGACACAATGCTTCCTGTTCACGTTGAACGACATTGGAAGGTCCTTTCTTCGTGAGCCCAGCTGCTCTGTATCACTGAGTTGAAACAGCAACTACCAAAGCAAAGCTGACGTTCTTTGGCATGGTCGCGTTCCACGCCCAGCACCGTTCTCAGAGTACAAGATACGTTCCAGAGAATCACCAACTTCCCCAAGGCCCACAACTACGTCACCATTCCATTACTGGACGCAACCGAGTGTAGAGCTCTCCATGCACAACCGTCAACAGCAGGTAAGGAAGTATGAACAGCAACTACTCTTACACGTTGCATTTAAAATAAACTCATGCTGCACCGTTGTGTTTTTCTCAGAACTCCCATGCTTACAGTCCAATGTTCAATGAATTAATTGTCCCATAAATGCGTCCCTTAATGCTATGAGCGCGTCATCTATGAGAGCCACTGCATTCAGTCTTATATGGGACCCATACATTCAGAATGTGATTAGACTGCAAGCTCCTGCACCTTACTTTGCCTTATGCCAGGGACCAAGTCTATGCCAACTTAACTTGGGACAGGTTTCTCCTCCTTTATTTCCGGGCATAGCTTCCTGCTCTAGGTCCATTACAAAGGCAGCCCATCCTTCCAATAAGGAACTCTCTTCCTCCCCCTTTTTCTGCCCTGGGTGATCGGTCTTACTTGGTTTGGGGGCAGTGTTGTCCTCGTTCCTTGTCCTTCTGCACCCCCCGCAGCAGATTTCCAGCTCTTGTTTCCTTTCCTTACACGTAGGTTCCTCTTCTTTTGGACCTGCTCGTCGCCAATGTAACGAAGCGGCTCTCAGCCTTCTTAGGTTGACATCCTAGGTTTATTTCCAGCTTCATGGGTATCATTACAAGCAGTCAATCAGGTTACATATAAGTTGCAAGTAAGACATATAAAACACTGGCAGCCCATCATCCAGGCAGAGGGCTCACCAAGTGACCAGGTTAGAACATTCACCCATGCATTCCATCGCTCAGGCATAAACACTCCACATGACATCACAACATTCCTTCTGCAAAGCCAAGCCATTCTCAACACATAGCACTCACACTAGAACTATAAATCAACGCCAGAGTATGGAAATTCTTCTAGCACATACATTCAATCAGATGCATCATTCCATATCTGAGATTTCAACACGTGACCCTCACCATAATTTCACTGATATTATGAAGAGTCAATTACACAAACAGCCTATACCTAGGTATGCCCGAACCATGCCAGAAATGCCAACATAATCCAAAACATGGCGGCAAGACTTCTACTTGCTGGAGCACATCACCCTAGCGCTGAGAATCTTCCACTCTTTACCAGTTAAGAAAATAAATGTATTTTAAATCATTTTCCATTGCACACAGAACAGTGCATGGTGTGTAGTGGAATTACTTCAACACAAGGACCCTTACATCTAGCAGTGACATACTCATTTACTCCAGACATTATGAGATAAACATATATGAAGACACAGATTTCTCCACCCTTATAGCAAAACTGTGGAACTCTGTCCCAAAAGAAGCCTGGACAACAGAAGACCATTTCATGTTTAGAAAACTGTTAAAAACCTTGCATTTTAAGACACAGGGCTAGACAACTGCTCACAACCCAGAAAGAAAGAAATGTACCACAACATTCTGCCATCTGCCACAAAATCAAGACCATCATATGACCTAGCACCCACCCAACAAACGCCACATCAAAAAGAATCGAGCGTCCAAATACGAAATAAGCAACGACATACACCAAATCGCAGCAACCCAATAGAGTCGTGCTGGCATGCCACACTGGCAAAGCCTTTCTTTACACCTCCAGACCCAGATACAAGAATTTACGTGTGGAACTAGATTACCAAAAAAATCTACAGGATATACAATTGACAGCCATTTGACTATCATACCATGCCGGCCAGCAGGTAAAGAAAAACTCACAACCCTGTGAGAAAAAAAACTACAGCACACAGCCATAAAGCATCCCCACGAGACAACCTGACACCCACCCAGCTGAGGTCCTACCTGAATGAACAAGCATGTCAAACAAGTTTTTCTTGCAAACAATGCGTAGAGAACATAATCTACTAACAACCTTGTGTTTCATCCACCCTCACTAAACACATGTTCACGAACTCACCAATGCAAACGCTAAACAGAACCGTCAACTCACACTAGTAGAGTCACAACTCTACACCTCTCCAACCAACATTTAAACCAGTCTACTGGCCCAAAACCCAAATCCTCCCAGAAGTCCCCAGATTTTCCATATGTAAACAAAATACCATAGGTGAAGAAATAAATCTAGAAACAAACACCCATACAGACCCTAGTTGTTCCTGGATAAACTTGCACCAACAGTTAAGCACAACACCTGGTATGTTCCTCTTGCTCCTCTAGCCTACCCTGCTCTTCCATTTCAGATCCACACGAGTGCCTGGAGCCCATGGAAATGGCAGCGGCACACAGTAAAAATCCCAATAACATGACATATCCAAACATTCCTAGCGTCATAGTAAAACTGAAATTCAGCACAGATCCTTCAAATCGCCAATCAAAATAGGTGTCTGAAGAAAAGGAAATACAGTTAATTCCCCAGATGTCGCTTGCGAAGACAACAGGTCTTGGATTGTGACAAAGGGTGCATTATATGACGGCCGATATAACAAATAAGCACTGTACAGTAGTTTATTGTATATTCAAAAAGAAGGCAGTGGAAAACATGCTAACCTACAACTTATTTGCAGGTTCTGCTGCAAGTGGGAGCTACTGTACAAGACTGAAAGGTGGCCATCACAGTAAGGAGATTGAACGTGAAGGAGCAAAGGAGGACAGTCGAGGGCTTCACATCCTGTCTCTAGGGCAAGTGCAGGAGCTCCTCTTTTTCATACTCCACAAGCAGGCTTCAGAGTACTTCACTGCAGCAGTGGATACTCTCATTGCTACTACAGGCAATAGAGATGCCTCAAAATAACGGTTGGATCTGCAAGAAATAGCCCGTCAGATTTTTTTTACTACAACTCCCATCAACGCTCAACGGTGCCTCATGTCATCCTCAAATGGTACTTCCAATGCTCTTGACTGCCAACCCTACTCACCTTTTACAATCATCCCATGTGCCTATACCTTCTCCTTCACCCCCTGTCCATCCAGCCTGACAGTTGCTCCCCTTACAGCAGCTCTCTATGAGGCCTGTCCCCTTGTAAGCATTTCTCAAGGCCGCTGCACCCAACTACTACAACCCGGTGTACAGGACATTAGCACTCCAATAATCCCATCCCTCCTTGCAACCCCTTACTCTTGCACTTCCAATGGTAACATGGATCCCTTGCCTCCTCATGATTCCAAAGAAGAAGAGCACTGGTGCCCAGTTGCCAGATTGCCAATTGCGAGCCATTTCCCCAGAGGATGATCAGGTCATGATAGCATTAAATATTCCCCAAGCAGGATAATCTACCTTTAATACATTCCATTTTGATGGGTTGGGCAACAGCACACCACACCTTGCAATCAAAGGACAACGATGTTGTTCTTTGTCCATGCGCGATTCACAGGGATAACACCCAACACATGAACAACATGGTAACCGATTGCATCCCCTGGCATGCAGCGCCACTTTGCATCCCCACTCGCCTCCTTCCAAACTCTCCAACCCCCCAGTCAACACTTCTACCAAACACACCACAAACTCCACTCAGACGGTACACCCAATAAATGTGCACTCATGTCTTTGTTTTCATTTATTTATTCATGAATACTTTCCTGTTCGTTCCTGTTGAATCAAAATCTGCAAATAAAGAAAAGAAAACGACTTTATATTTGCATACTAGGAAAAGCACTACAACTCCCATCAGTGCTCTATATTGACTATTCCAGGCAGGGCTGGTGGCATTTTCAATGAAAACATTGGGTGAGCCAATGATTCACCACAGTTTCCGGATTGAAACTTCTTTGTACCTTCCTAATGGACTATGATGGCTTCAGGTATATGTTAAGGGATACCTGGTAAGTCTTGGTCGCCCAGGTAAATACTAGTAATGCAAAAACATACACAGTGACCAAGGCTAAATATATCACACCCAAAACATACAATTATTCAATTGGTATTATAAGAGGTTCCTGTTTATTCAAACAAAGACATGAGTCTTATTTATACCAAAGACCACATATATTATTTTCTTACGAACATCTATACACATTCAATGGCCTTCATGAGGCCTTCATAAACAATTCGAAAACATTAACTAAACATATCAATATCAGACACAAGTGGAACAGATGTATACAGTGGAGGTCTATGAAACACATAGCTCTCTCCTATCACTATAACTCCTATTAGAACCCTTTCAGCACTTAGGGCCCTTTTTATATTGCTTTTTCCTTTTGTGGATATGCCCTTTCTTTGCAGTGTTAGTGGTTGCTGTATCTATAGTCGACACAGTGTGTTTCGGCCGTCTCTTCAACCAACTGTGGTTCCTCAATTATGCAGCCTTCATCAGGACGGATTCAATTTGTATTCACATAAATTGTGTTGTGTGTCTTAAGTAGTACCCCCACATACAAAAACGAGGTGGCACTGGCCCTCATGTTTAACTGTAGTCATGTGCTGTTGTAAGCTAGCCAGAAAACTGTGTTTCACTGGAAGGGACTGGTTTCAAATCCAGGCAATGAATGCTGGAAACAGGGTCTAGGTACTGCCGTGGTGATCCGGCGAGTAATGCAGTGCACAATGGGGAAGCCGACAGATTACGGTTGCTAAGCAAACTGATTTAAAAAAAAATGGTTACATGCACAGTATGCTCACCGTTGCAGAACAAGGGCATTAGAATGAGTGCAGCGCACAGCCAGAGAGGAACTAAAAAAAAATGCTTCTCGTTACTGAACATCTCAGCGTAAATTGCTATGATGGCATGCAAAGGTGGGATGTGTAACCTCCTACTATCAAGGTCTTTTGAACAACAACTCGCATCATCCCTCCCCATTGACTATGTTAGGTAGGGCAATGGCTCTCCAGATGTTTTGAATTAAAACTCACATGCATCCTTCCTCAATGACGTTGATGGCTATCGGCACAGACTGGTCACAGTTACAGAATAGGATAAGGGCATCATTTACTTATATAGACGAATCATGGTTTAGGAATGGCAATGTGTAATATATACGTATATTAGTTAATTTTTCTATGAAAATAGGCTGGTAAACCTTTAACGTTGGTCGACATTGATTTACATTAAGAAATGGTAAAATGCCACTTGACATGTAATTTAAAAAATATGTAACTAATCCTAGAGTAGGTTTTATTTGTGATGTGATATAAAAACGTCACCCTTGGTTTTCGATTTGGGGCAACAAGTGTGTACTGGCTTACGTTGTTAGAGAAATTAAAAAAGGTGTGGTCTATGTGATTGTAGGTCATAGTAAAAAAGCTGTCGTAAGCCGAAGGTGGTACAGCACAATTCCCTTCCACAACAAAAAGCAGAGCACTGTACAGTGTCTGTCCTCCTTCACCAAGCTTCCTTCCCCCAAAATCCCTCACACGTTCTCATTTCTTCTTTAGCTACCAACTTACCTACATCTGTTGGACATATTTTGGCAAATAGGCAGAAAGAGAAGAGGCGCCAAGGAGAAGAGAAGAGAAGTGGAGGAGGTAGAACACATTCTGGAGGCAAAGTAGGTGAAGAGCTCCCATTGATCCATCTCTGCTCCATAGGCTCAATTGGCTCATGAGTGTGGAGAGGCTCAATTGGCTCATGAGTATGGAGAGGCTCAATTGGCTCATGATTAAGGAGATTCTTTCCCCCCACCCCGATTGATGACTTGCAAAAGGTGAAAGCCAGCAACATGGCTTTTAAATTAGAAAGTGTAGCCACACGTTTAGTATTTGAAGAACAAAAGGCATCACTTATCAGAATGGGTTTGGCTTGCGGGATAACAGAGGTCTAGGCTTCTACCGTTAGCAGGAGTAATGCTTCTCCTTGTAGCAAGCTGCACAAGTTAAACAGTTTAGTGCACACCATCTGTAGGCATTCCAATGCTGGCACATAGAAGAGAAACACATAATTACAGAACAGAGGGGCAAATCCGGCATTTGTGTTGTGCACAGCATAACGGTACCAAAGTATGCACCATAATGCACCATAGCTAGAAATGTCTTAAACTATTTCAGTTGCGTAGCATAAAAGAACCTTACCACTATGTACACCTTACTGCACACCCAATTAATAGGCTTTCAGTTGGTTATGCCCCAGATTGTAAAGCATCACAGAATGTATTGTGCTCGCATGATATCAGTGAGCTGAAAAATAATAGGTGGTTCTACAAAAGTAGTATTCAGTCAACCCATTTTCAAAACAAAATATGCATTTGGCTGGACACACTGCGCAATAACACTGCTTTCAAGTGGCCATTGGTCAAGGGGACAATATCACGGGGCGGGCAGCACGCTGAATTTAGGAGCTGCCCTACACAATGAAAGTGTCCTAGGAAAGTGCTATACATGAACAGCCATTAGCTAGGTGGCTATTGTAAAAGTTTAGGCTTAAACTCGAGTAAGTGGACAAAAATAACCCATTGAAAAGGTTCGAATCCACATCTTTGAAAAAGACCAAAAGCCAGGGGGCACTGGACCTCAAGTCCCGAATGCGTTGCAGGATGTTCAAACTGGACTCCATACGAAATGTGTCATACTAAACATCATACCACACCCGGGGACAACACACAGACCGACACATCTTGCATGGCATTGCACCTGGTCGTGGGGAGGCAGGCATGGTTGACCAGAGACCATATGGTTAATGCTGGCCCTTATGTGCTTATGTTGGTGGTGCCAGGATTGGCTCAGCCCTAGTTTTCGATTCAGCCAATTGTTATTGTTTTTGCAAACAAAATACTAACAACATTTTTTATCAAGGGTCTGAGAACCTGGTCACTCTTATCAATCAACAGACTTGTAGCTGTCAAGTGAGTGCACAGAGCCCCTCAGCCACCAAACCAGAACGCTAATTACAGCCCCAAGCACACATACGCTTTAGCCCTACATTCAATATGTTTTCAATGACTGTACTTGTCAATTGGTATACAAAAGCAACAAACTAAAGCCAAATTAAAAAAGGCCAGTTCAAAATGGCACTAAAGGAGGTGGGATTCAAACCCAGCTTCCACGGTTGCTCCCTCTTGGGTGGCAAGCATCCAAACCACTTCACAGCCAACGCTTTAATGATGAAGCCTGCAGAAGTGTACATTCGCTTTAATACAGACACAGTCACTAAGCTCAAGCAAAACTTGCACATGCGCAGCTCAGTTTCCATCTGGCACCACCCTCTTGAGGGAGTGCAAAGGCGCCACTAGTTTCTCTTTAGGCCTGTCAGTGATAGGGTAAAAAGGCAAAATTAACCAGAGGTCAGGGGATGCTGGGTATGATTTAGGCTTTTCAGTGATAGGGCAAAAATGCAAAATTAACCAGAGGTTAGGGGATGCTGGGTAGGATTTAGGCCTGTCAGTGATAGGGCAAAAAGACAAAATTAACCAGAGGTCAGGGGATGCTGGGTATGACTAAGGGCATCATTACGAGTTTGGTGGCATGTGGGTGGTAAATCCGCACAGATACCACCAGACTGTGCTACCCCCACTTGGCCCGGAGGTATTACCGCTGGATTACAACTGACGGTGGCAGTGTATCTCTCTATTTTATTTTAGTCCATAGGACTCAATATGGCTTTTTTGGTGGAATTACTGTGGTGGGAATTCAACCTAGTATTTCCACCGAAAATAGGCAGAAACTTGACGGATTTACCTTCAGCTCATTGCTGGAGGTGAATGCACGAATCTTCCATCCAACTCATAGTTGGGCGGTGCGGTAATGCGGAGGTATACGGTAATACCACTCCATTTAACCTGCACCGCCCAACTTGCAATGAGGCAAACTTGTCTCCTATCAGGGCAAAGGATACATTGCATACCAGTCGATACTACACACTTGGTGCAAAATAGAATGTTGCTAGGGCCGCCCTGACCCCCGCCAAGCAAAGTATTTTTCCACTTGACAATTGTGTCAGGGCTGTGTTTTTTTGCCAAAAGTATTGCTTTGTTGTGACATCATGTCAGTGGACCTCTTTAAACAAAATCCCATTGAAATGAGGCTTGTTTATTCAGGATCACGTTATACATAACAATTGAAAGAAAACAGCTGGATAACCTGACATTTTTTTAAAATTAAAAATGCACCTTTGAATTCACTTACTGTACTGCACACAAAAAGATAATCACGCCGCTTCCCACACTGGAGCCCTGAGAACAATGAAATAAGGCCTGCAAATATGGCGCACCCCCACAGCCAGAATCTACAAAGCTAAATTAATCGCCGCAGGCCGCGCGGCGCCGGGGAGCAATCACGCAGGATCCGTGTGCCAGCCTTTCCCGGAAACTGCATTGTTTTCCCTCCCACACATATATACAGACTTGAATGAAAGCAGGCATGGGGCGAACACTGGCAGGCGGCACTGGCAGGGCAAGAATTAACGGTGAGGCGTGCGGAAAATCTAGTTATCTAAAACAGTCCTGCGGGTTAAAATGGGGGCTACTAACATCACCACCAAGATAGCAGTAATAATGCTGACACAAATATTCATATGCACGTGTGATGTTTTCTATTGCACTAACCCATTAAAGTATTTCTGATCGTCTTGCACATGTTAATCCAATCCCATTGAATGTATTAATTTTACAAAAGGCTAAACCCGGCTAACAGAGTAGGACCTGTGGCGTGCCAGAAGCATTTGGGTATTCGCTTCGGGGGCATCAAGCAGCCGATTTCCCTTGTATGCGATGACTGCTTTTCCCTTCCTGGTTCCACATTTCAGAGTACCTCCAGGCCTGGGAGGAAGATGAATTGCTTGAATGGAGCTAAAGCAGGTGCCTGTGTGCAAGACCTAAAAAGGTACCCTCTAATTCACATGCAATTGCTCCCTGGGAGAGACCCTGGGGGTCATTACGAGTTTGGAGGTAGCCATGGTCCGGGTCCGGTCTGGCATAATGGGGACTTACCGGGACATTCCGACCTAGGCGGACCCGGTAAGTCCCTATTCCAAATGCCATTCACCATTCCCATTTGAGCCCCCATAGGCGCTAAGGGACCTCGGAATAGGGCGGTAAGGGTTTAACAGCACCGGTCTCCCTACTGGTGACCGTTAACCCTTACCGCCCAACTCGGAAGATCCCCCCCTAACTCTAGTCCAGGAAGTAACCCTGAGAAAGTGCTTTTTGTTTCATCCATTCCTTCATCCCTGTATAAATGGCCGAGGCAATGGAAATAATGTCCCATTGAAGCATGGTGGACACATACAACTTATCGCACATTAGCCCACGGAAAAGCACGGTCAGAAGCAGTACCGAGTGTAGAAATGCAGGTTGATGAGACAGGGTGGCACAATATCAGCCCTAATAGGACTCCACTGCAAACCGGTGCAATAGGGGACAACATTGCATAAGCACTGGGCCTCATTATTAGTTTGGCAGTATTTCCATCAGTAATACCATTAAACTCCATTACCGTTATAGCAGGTGGTAAATACGGAGTACTAACTAATTTAGAGTTAGGACTAGTCCGCATTTCAAAGGAGTCCCTTCGGAGAAAAACTGCATTTGAGTGCCCTGTTATACCGCCCAGCATTACCACCACAATCTACTGTTTGTTTTATCTCCACCAGCAAGTAGGCACATTTACTGTGTTTGGATTCACAAAACCTATATCCAATAGACAAGTAAAACAAGCAGAATTTCCAAATGCCACCTGGCTTGCCACTTGCACCAGACTCTTTATGACAGACTTTATTCCATGCAGAAGGTAACTGGGAAAAGGGAGTGGCTACTTACAGCTAATGTCCCTTCATTTAACACTGAGTTTATTTATTTATTTATTTATTTATATTTATATAGCGCGCAAGCAGCCCAGGGGCATTGAGGCGCTGTTACTTGAAATAACTTAGTTACATGGTACACATGATAGCGATTGTTGACACGTTATGAATACTACAAGAAATCATACTGTTGTTACAAATATTGCATTTGGTCGTATATTAAAACATATATGATAAGTATTCGTGCTGATGTGTCGGTCCTTATGTGAAGAGGGTAGTTTTCAGTGTTTTGCGGAAGGTGGTGAGGGAGTCCTCACCACGGATAGTGGGAGGTAGGGCATTCCAGTGAGTGGGCGCGAGATAGGGGAAGCTGGATCCACCCGCTTTTACTCTTTTTACTAGTGGCACAGAGAGCATGTTGGTGTATGGGGATCTGGTAGGCCTGGTAGTGGAGACAGGGTGGATCCTTTGAGAGAGGTATGCTGGAGCAGCGAAGTGAATGCACTTGTGGGTCAGTGTTAGTGCTTTGAATACGATCCTTTCCTTTATTGGGAGCCAGTGGGCTAGTTTTCTGGCTTCAGAGATGTGTTCTCTTTTAACAATGCCTTGGGCTGCCCGGAGAGCATTGTTCTGTATTACTTGTAGTCTCTCTAAGTTTTTGTTGGAGGTTCCTAGAAAGAGTACGTTGCAGTAGTCTAGCCTGGAGCCGGTGATGGCTCTGGCTATGTTGGTGCAGTTCTCTTTGGAGAGAAAGGGTCTGATTGCGTTGATAAGTTTGGCATGATATGCAGCTGCGGATGCTATTGCGTTGACTTGTCTATCCATGGATAGGCTGTAGTCCAGGTAGACTCCCAGAGTTTTGACAGAATCGGAGACCGGGATTTTAATGGAGTCAATGGTGAAGTGGCTGAATTGGGCATCTAGATTTTTTAGCGTGTCGAGGGAACCTACCAGGAGGAGTTCCGTCTTGTCAGAGTTGAGGCATAGTCCGTTCTGCCATCCAGGATGGTGTTGTAGAGGTTGTTGAGGGTCAGGGAGTCGGTGTCATAGTTACCTGTGAGAGTGAGGAGGATCTGGGTGTCGTCGGCGTAGTTGGTGTATGAGATGCCCATAGCGTCGAGGATGAGGAAGAGGGGTCGTGTGACGATGTTGTACAGGGTGGGGGAGAGACAGGAACCTTGGGGTACACCACAAAGTATAATAGTTGGTGATGCGGCGGCTAGGTCAGAGAATACTTGCATGGTTCTGTCTTGTAAGAAGGAGGTGATCCATGCTGTGGCCTCTGGGGAGAATTTGGCAGTGGAGGAAAGGTGGTGGCATAGGACGCCATGATCCACGAGGTCGAATGCCGCGGATAGGTCAAGGAGTAGGAGAAGTGCTGGTTTACCCATGTCTCTAGCATCGTCCATTTGGTTTTTCAGGTCAAGTAGGGCAGTTTCGGTCCCGTGTCTGGGGCGGAAGCCAGATTGGCGGAGTCCAAGGAGTTTGTTCTCTTCAATGAAGTGCTGGACCTGCAAGTAAGCTGCTTTGTCCAATATTTTGAGGAGGAATGGGACAGTGGTGATAGGTCTGTAGTTGTTGGGGGAGGTGGGATCGAGAGTTGGTTTTTTCAGAAGAGGGCGGACCCAAGCTTCCTTGAGGGAGGCGGGGACTTTCCCTGTGGTAAGGAGGCATTCACAAAGGCTGTTTGCACGGAAGCGCTAGCTCCCTTCCTGTCTTTGATAATGGAGGCTGGGCATGCATCACCTTTGCAGTTAGAGGGCTTGATGTTCCTCATAATGTTGATGATGCTTTTTCTTGAATGGGTTTGAAGGAGAAGGGTGGGGGGGATCCGGGGCAGGTGATGGGATAGGGATATGCACACTGGGTAGGGCTTGTTTAGTGGCTAGTATTTTGCTTTTGAGGAGGCTTAATTTGGTTTGCATGGCCGTTTGTATTTTGTCACACCAGTCTTTGTCTTTGGTGAAATTCTGGAGGGCCGGAGTGGGTGTCTCGAGCTCTCTGAAAATGGCGAAGATTTCTTTTGTGCTAGATTGGGCTTCCGAGATGCTGGATTCAAAGGATTTGGCCTTTGCTTCGGTGATTGCCTTTTTGTATTTGGTGGATAGGGCTTTAAAGATCATCTTGTCTTTTTCAGAGTGGGACGTTTGCCACTGTGTGAGTGCGGCTTTTTTCTCGTTGCGGAGTGTGAGGAGCTCAGGGGTGAACCAAGAGTTGGAATGGGTAGTGGGTTTGGATTTGCGAGGTTTGAGAGGGGCAATGGAGTTGATAGCTGCTTTGATGGCAGTATCATAGGTTGTTGCAAGTGTTTCTGGGTCTGATGAAAAAGGTGGTCTGAAGGCTGGGCCTTGGAGGAAGGGAGTAGCCTTTCTTTAGTGAGCTGGCGGGAGCTTCTGGCGAGGCAAGGATGGAGCGGTAGAGGTAGGGGGCAGCAGGGGAGCTAGTGGTGAGGATGCTAAAGGTGATGATGTGGTGGTCAGACCACGGGGTGGGATTGTTACCTGTGATGATGAGTGGGCAGTTGTGCTGTGCTATCCAGTCGAGCGTTCTGCCCTGAGTGTGAGTTGGGCTAAGGATGGTGTTCTTGTAGCCTAGAGCATTGAGGGCAGAGTCAAGGGATTTGGCTGCTACGTCCTTACTATCCCGGAGCCCTAGGTTGACATCCCCGAGGAGAATGGCTTTAGACTGTTTTTTGAGGTTGTCAGAGAGGAGGTGGATGGGAGAGGCTTGGAAGTCTCCTGTTGGGCCTGGAGGGCGGTAGATAGTGTGCACAGTAATGGTGCAGTGGGGAGAGAGGGTTATTTTGACTTGGAGGTAGTCGCTGTTGTTGTTGGTCAGGGGTTTCTCTACCTTTCTGATAGAGAGCGAGTCTCTCGCAATAATTGCTACACCTCTGCCTTTGGAGAGGCGATCTTGTCTAGTTATGAAATAGCCAGGGCGAGGGATAGCTCCGGGCCGGAGGCCTCATGTAGCCATGTTTCTGAGATCATGAGTAGATCTAGGTCGTGGGAGGTTAGGAGGTCGTGGATGTCTAGGGCGTGGGCATTGATGGACCTAGTGTTAATCATGGCGCATTTCAGGTGGGGTTCAGTAGTGGCTGAGAGGGGGGTTCATGATGAGAGAGGGTTTGGTGGAGGGGGGTTGAGCTCTAGGTGTTAGGGGAGAGGAACAACCCAGATTTTACACTGGGGGTCTCATTTTCAGAGGTGGTGGACACAGGTGGCATAGCATTTGGCACACTAGCATTCAAAATGGTGGTAGAAGAATTGCATATCACAGATTTTACACTAGTGGTCTCATTTTCAGCGCTGGTGGACACAGGTGGCATAGCTTTTGGCACACTAGCATTCAAAATGGTGGTAGAAGAATTGCATATCACAGTTACACTGTGACAGTCCACCAAGTAAAGTTCAAATGCAACAAATGCCATGATTTGCCATGGTAGTACTGTGAGGGCACATGGTCTGCAAAACCTTTATGCCTTATACACACCAGAAGCTTCTAGAAAGTTGCAATCTGATTATCTAAGTCTTAAAACTGACACATCGCCATGGACAAAGATGAACCCACAAGCATTGTTCGTGCTTGGTAGCCACCATCACTGTGAATGCCCTGCTGAACCTAAGTCCCATATACTGTAAACCACACATTATAATTGAATAAAACATGTGTGGCTATGCCAGAATGACATGGATAAATGCCTTTCCATTGGCACACTTCCAATGCGTTAATTCTCTGCCTCCATCAGTGTCTCAGAAGGTACCAGGGAAATCACACAAGAGGTTACACAATCTGTTTAAAAAATAATCAAAACGTCGTGGAGGGTAAAAAGACGATTGTTGTGGAAGTCCAATGACAAAAGCTGAACCCCAGAATACAGATCAGGGTCTTTGCTGAGTGGAATCAGAGTTGGGTGGAATCATTGTTCTCATCAGAGACCCAAACCTCTTCAACTGGTCATACAGCATGTGGGGCGCATTCAAAGGCACCAAAGAGAAGTCCCTTTTAAATGAACAGCAGGATTTAAAACACTAAAACAAAAATTGCTTGGCCTTTGTTTTTTTCGAGTAAAATGTGTAAAAGGGGCCTGCCTGTCATTACCAAAGGAAAAGCAGCATTTTAATTCACAAAGAAGGAGGAATCAAAGATCCCTTTCACATGGAAAACACTATTTTAAAAAGTGACACATAAACAGCTTACATAGGTCTGTGCAATTAAAAACAGTTTAAATGTGTAAAAGTATCACTGCTCACAGAAAAATGTCAGGGAAAAGACATGATGTGCGGGTTGACAAAAAACAATGTATATTATGCTTCACATGCAAAACACCAGTGACATATGAAAAGCCACTTTGTTTTCATGGACACGTGTCAGCCCAAGACAAAACCTTTTGCTGGCTGTGGGACACTTCACAAAGAAATCTGTCCCTACCAGTTTGGATGTTGCATCTCCCATCTAATTACTAACTGCAATAAAGTGTCCTGCTAAAGGTGTTGAAATTCAGTGTTCTCCAGACCTGCTGGCTCTGAAGGCATTGACTGCAGGAGAAGTTTCCCTTGGTTGGAGCATGACCAATATGTGTGATAATGGGGGCAACAACTTCAAAGAACAAGCTTCCAACACAAAGAGATCTCTAAAAAACCTCTCGTTACAGGCTGACCCAGTGAAAACAAATGGCGGGCAGGCAGGAGAATGGCCATTTGTCCCACACGAAGATTCACAATTCATTTATAGGGGCTACTATTATTTAGGCCTTTTTCTCTGCAACCATGAGGCAGATTTCCTTCATTTATGTACATTTTTTCTAGGTAGTTTCCGGGCAATTTTTGAGATACTACTGCTAGCCTTTTAAGCCCACAGGAAAATCAAAATCGCACAACTCTACATGATCATTTCTTTTGTTATTGATCAGTGTAATTATTTCTTGAAGTGAAATTTACAGACAGTGAAGAATTGTGATTGTGTTCTTTTCAACTCACTTTTGTGATTTATTCATGCTGATAGAAGTTGATTGTGTTGTGCCACGGATACAGTGGTGTTTGGTATTTTCGTGCTAATTTCTATTACTTTAATTTAAATAAATACCAATATATTTCCCGTACACCGGCCTGATTCTTAGTTCATGGTTCGCTCAGGGGAGAGGAATGCAAGGCATGATATGTGTCTGAATAAAAGAATCTGTTTAACAGTTTGTTGCGTCACACCTAAAGTGGGAAATTAATGAAATCCCTATGTTGAGGGTGGCGTCTCAAAAAAACGGTACAACCAACAACATTCTAGTCCCAGCATTCATTAGCAGCCAGCATGTGGGATGTAGGGATCTGCATGCACTGACTGACCATGGGCTGGATTTGCTGATAATGGCCCACATTTCAAGTGAGCGAAAGGTCACTACCCCACAATCTCCTGATCACTCAAATAACCTCTTCCCTGTGCCCCATCCAAAATGTGCATTGATGTCTAAAGTGAAAAGAACGTATCTACTACCTGCATGGCAACATTATTCTGTTGCAGGCAACCAACAGCAGTGAAAATGGGCACGTCCATGAACTTCCCTTCCACTGTGCCGGGTGGCCATCTTATTTGTAGCATTTTTTAAAATTTTTCTGGGAAACAGCTGCACAACCTATGCCAATTATTAAAACAAAAGTAAAGTCACTATTAGCAACTCAGATATCCTGTGGCCCAATTTTGAGTTTACAACTGCCCCAGTTTTAACGGCAGAGGGATTGCTGAAATATCACTAACTCTGTTACTCAGATAGACTATATCATTCTAAACCTTGATATGGTCAGTTCTTTGAACAGCAAATACACGGAAAAACTGAATAACGTATATGTAGTGTCTAGAAATTCACAGCCCAAGTCCTCTTTCGGCTGAAGACCTCCAACCGCATGACTTTGGTGCAAAAGTCTCCCTATGAGCTTCCCTTAAATAACTACATTGAATTCAAGATCCTCTGACTGACCCACAGATCCTACCATGGGCACACATCTGAATACTTTCCCTTGGTGTTTCCTCACTACCAACCAATCAAGCCCCTATGGTCGGCCTCTCACAATAGCCTGACCCACGCACGACCCATAGACACAAGGGTTTTGGCGATAGAGCACTGCGAATTCATGGAAATCCTTCAGAACAAAACTTGACATGAGCCTGTCTGACTGAGAAACGTGTGTTCTGTTCTGCTTATGCATACGACTCTTTCCTCCCTCTAGACATACTCTGACCCGCACCTGCAACCATCAGACAGTGAGGCAGCCATATGGGAGCAAGCAAAGGAAAGTCCAAAGTAAAATAGAAATTAGAAAAACACATTGCACAATTAACCCATGCGCTGTTGTATGAAATGAATACAAGTTATCTTCATTGCAGTCTTCTGCTAGTTGTAGGATTTGAGCTGTGAGAAAGCCCCAACCAAGTGGCTGTGGTCGTCATGCCACTGATTCTTTCTCCATCTTATGAGGTGGAGCTTTACATTTATATGGGGAAAACCCACAGATCAAACAAGGAGCAGAATAAGAAGCAGTATAATGACCCATAGCTCTTGACCAACATTATCTAATTGATTCATCAGAAATAGATTGGCAAATAGCAGACATTTGAAAATATTGAAATCGCGGTTGTGCTAAAATTGTCAAATCCTACAAACAGTAGAAAACTCTACAGCAAAGCTAAAATATTGTCAGACCCTGAAGAAGCTTATAAAAGTGTGTGAAACACGACTCGGAAAGTCTGCTTTGTTTCATTTATTGTAACTAAGGAAAAGCTAGATACAAGAATGAGCGGGCACTGCTTAACTTTAGTTCCGCGCTTTTAAGTACACATGGGTTTCTTTTCTGGTTTTAAGTTGCTATTTGATCCTGTGGCCAAAGTAACTCCACTTGCACAGTGGAGTGAAACATGTGTTTCGTGATATTTGTTTGGGTTGGGGTGTCACAGACGACCGGAGGGACCTGTGTTAATATATCACGTTATGATTCACATGTATACATGGATTGTGTCAACAATTATTTCACATAGGTAGTCCATACTCCTTTTTTTCCTATTCATAAACTGAATCCTTGACAAGAGTATGGTTTTATAAAAACACCCCAACCCAAACGACTAAGGACAAGTACCCTTTTGCTTGGCAAGGATGATACTATGTGTATATCTGCATACTTTAATTGAAAAGAACTACTTGTAATTTTCCAAAGGAACAAAACTGAAACATTGTTTACAATACCATGGGGTAACTTGCATTTATTTAATACAAAACGTGCATGGCTATATTTTGCGATTTGTTTTTCTAATAGCTGCATTCTAAACACTAACAGGTGAAGTGTTTTACACAAATCTCCCTGCTGCTAGCAGAATAGATTTTGCTGTGAAAAACGAATCCATGAGAAACCTGTGCAATCAAACCCCACATTCACACCTGTTTTATTCCAGTCTGTTAAATACATGAATGCACATGGAAAATGTTTCCTAAACTGGCAAAAACATCGGTCAGGTAGTTTACAATGTAACATTTCAGGAGAAAATGGCAAAGGGGAGTGCATATGTAGAGGAAGCCCACAAGTAAGAACACTCCATTCATGAAATGCGATTTCTATGTTTGATTAGTATGTAAATGAATTCACTGTACCCAGCTCCATTGTGTGCTGTAGGGAAATTAGAGAGGAGAGCGTATATTGTCACTGGGGTGATACAAGTATGTCCATTCTAGCAGAGGTCAAGCATAAATGCAGACATCGACATGGCCCAATCACTTGCCTAGTGCTACTTCAGCACTGACCAGAACTGTCCCAGGCAGAATGTCAAGGAGGAACAGAGCAATGGCACTTTATTTATTTTTTGCTTAATGGAATCATACCCGTATGCTGGAAAGAATTCGTGGTAATCATGGAGATTGCACATGCTAGCAGTCGAGCGGGAAATCACTGGGCCAAGCAGCTTGTGACTATTTGCATGAGGTCTGTCGCATTCAGGTTAGCCCGACCTCTCTGACTGAGCATTCTCCTCAAGTCATGTATTCGGCACCAGCAATATCACAGTACGAGGAGTACCGGTGGTTGAGGATGCACTTGGACAACGTCAATTAAGAAGCAAGTATGAAAAACAGGAACAGCCACAAAGAAAATAATAACAATATACGAAGCCGCAGTGAGAGAGGATTGGAGTGGGCGAGTGTCTGCGGCCTTGGAGGTCGATTCACAAAGGTGTGACGGGTAGTAACTCTGGCTCACCCATGACTTACTCCTATGTTAAGACTATTCCATTTGCAAAGAGGTCAGGAGGAAGTCAGCTAATACATGCAGCCCTGTCTGCATCGAAGTCCATCTCCCCATCAACAGCTCAGAGTTCCTCCTGGAAACACCATTTAACATCAGTCAGTTCAGCTTCAGTTACAAGAACTTTGCACAAGTGCAGTGCAATTCAGAGGTGCATTTGCAACAGACTATAAAGTGACCTGTGCAAACATGCTTTGCAGCAATGCATTTTTGCACGGGGGGAATTTTTGTTCAAGTGCAAATCTTGGGCAATATTGCATTGCACAGGTGCATGTATACGATATGATACTTCACTGAGCACCAACAGCATCATATACAGGGATTGCAAAGGCAAGAAAGACAACAAAAAAACAAGATAATGATCACAAAACTAACTGATCTCAAAGACGTATACTCTGCCAGAGGTGCACAGTATGAACAGTTTACAAAGCAATACAGTTAAGAGCTTGCCTCTCTCCTAAATGCACTTAAACCCCTCTAGCAGTGTCATTGCACATGCATGAAAGCCATCCAATTCACAAAAGGGAGTACATGTGTGCATCACTCCAAATTCCGAGATGCTTTGCCAGTCAGCCAAATTCTCTGAACCTTTATGTTAGGTTATGGTATTTGTCTTTTATACTGAGCTACTGAGCACATCACCACCACAGTACTCTTAAAGCTCTGAGCCGTGTCCTAGTAAAAGCGAATAATTGTGACCCCGACCAGGGTAGCAGCCCTACACTGGTCTGTGGGGTGAAAAGGAAACAGGGCCCTGTAGACCATAAAAGGGTAAAGTGGTGAAAGACAGGGAGACAAAAACGTAGAATTGACTCTCAACATTTAACATTTAGGGAAATTAAAACAGAAGGGTGAGCGATCGGGATGAAAGCATAACGTATTGGCCGGCGTCTTTCATGGATGCCATTACTAGTGTGGTGGTGGTGGTATTATGTTAAGTCATATTGTGGATGTGTGACGGCCTTGAGGTGTGTTCAAGAGTTCCTAGTATTTTGAGGGCTACTAAACAGATAACCCTGTTGCATCCCTTCCATCTGATGATCTGAGATGTGTGCAGAATGAGTGATGGGGGTCACAAAACGAGAGTTTGGCAAAAACAATATCCCTCATCCCGGGCCATACCAGATTTGCCTCGGGCGGAGAAAAGAGAAGGCGAATTGCCCTTGTACTTAATACATTTTAAGATATGCCACTGGAATGCAGTGCGATAGAGTGAAACTAATGATTGTAAAAGAAGGCACTTAGTCAAAGGAGACATTACCATCACTATGCGGGCAACTGTTCATCATAAGGGCCACCTTAAGCACAGGTTTCGAGGCCTTCCTGCATAACCTTGCTTTGTGTTTACAGTAAAGACCGGGCAGCCTGGTAGCTCTTGAGCCCAGTTAGTAGCTTAATGAGGATAGTAATGGTGGTGTTGGAGGTTGTATTCCTCTTGGCCTGAGGCTGGGCACGATCATATGGAAGTCAATATGCATAATCCAACCTGTAACCCTTTTTCAACCAGGTTTTCAGTTACTGCTACTTGTTAATAAACTTAGGTCCACCAGTTTTCTTTTGCAGGTCTACAATGGGCAAAGTGGCTCTTTAAATGAACAGAGTGCCGCCAATGCATGCTATTGACTTATTTGGGTGTGTGAAGGGCTATATGTAACCTGACCCTACTGCCTCCCACGTCTTGCAGTAAGCAGCATTACATTGCAAATGCCACATAACAAAACATGATGCAATATGGCATGACATAGTATGATGCATCATAACAAAACTACCATTAAGTCCAAAATTTGAGGGTAGGATTAGTTAATGTACATGTAGATACGGCATAAAATGAGCGCAACTCGCTTAAAAACAAAACAAGGACTTTTGGTAACAAAATCGATATTTGGAACGAAGAACTTAAATAAAAGACAAGGTTTGAAAGAAATAAAAGTCCAACAGGAGAGAGCGTGTGCATATGTATGTACAGGAGTTGGGGGCTGAAGACCCACATTAAGGCAAACAGGTGTACATTAAAAAAAATATGGGTACACAATAGAACTCTCCCTCAATTTTCAAACATGAGACCACAATCTGGCGGGACATAATGAAAACCTTTTAAACAGCAATGAATTCCCTCCCAACAGGCTCCCATGGCTGGGTACTTCGCCAGTAGCAGCATATCTGAGGAATTGGGCAGTAATTATTCTGGAACATCCTTCACAGACCCTTTTAAAAGTCAGATGGTATTCCATTGAAACATGTGGAACTCCACATTCTTTTTGCACCAACATGATCCCTCCCAGATTTAGCATAGCATAGACTATTGCATTTTAGTTCCTTGAGGTAACATATATGCAAATGGCGCTTTCCTTTAAGCGGTTTCCAGAGCTAGTTAGCATGAGCATGCATACATCTGTGTGCTTGGTGGATGAACCAGGTCTCGGGAGGAAAGCTCAGGGGCAACGTGCTCGCCGTGGAAGCAAGACCACACGGAGCACCACAGGTTCGATCCCCGGGTCTGCGCTTAGAAACTTGTGGGTATTATATGTGTTATAAATAATCTATCATATCATCATATCATATCATACAGGTTCATACAGGTTCAGGAACATGTAAAATAATAATTTTGTGAACATGGCGAATTTTACTTGGATAAAATACACATAAAAATAAGTAGTAAGTGACGTGTACAGTCACCAGATCCAGAATTCTATTGGGAAGCCCACCATTTCGACCGCGCCATTGAGAAAAAGAATGTTGGCAAAAGGAATATGCTTTGTTTAAATCGGGATGAGGCATACAAAAGTGGACAAAAAGGGGAGAAAAAGGGGGAAGAGGGGTTTAATGGGTAGAAGGGGTGATGAAGGGGTGAGCAGAGATAGATGGAGTGAAATCTCCATTTTAAAAAATCGGCAAAGCAATTCTACAAAAAATAATACAATGAGGGGCAAAACATATCTTGGAGAATAGATGACTAAGGAAAAACGGAGACAAATAGATGTAACAATTTTACATTACAGTCATATGATCAATTAAATAAATGGGAGTCAAATTTACAACCAGTATCCTGGGGCTAACGGAGCCCCATGTGACTTAATGAATGCCAATAAAGTGCGTCAAGTTTGTATGTATCAAAATAGTTATTTTCAGTGGGATCAAGCTCTGAGGATAGGGTGGGTCACAACCTGATTGGGCAATTCTGTGATACCTGATACGTGTCCAGTGCTAAAGTTATTTTCATGCTTCCTTGATTTTCTAAGAGTCCAAATATGTCAAGGAGTAGTTTGAATTAAATTGTCGTCGTCTGGCTCCACTCCCTGTCATAGGCTAGGTGAGAGCCTCATCCAAGCTTGCTTGCACTGAAGGAAAAGCTCAAGTTTCGAACTCTTGGTATGTGGATTATGAGAATATAAATATTTCATTGGTCACTGGTCCTGCACAGTGTACTGTGAGAGTCCCTGATCTTCAGAATGGGACTGCAAGAGCCGCACCAGGGCGGGACCTACAGCAGATATTGCTATGAGCAAGGCTGTCACCTTCTCGATGTCGATGCAGACCATGCACTGATGGATTGATTTGTTCAAGATTTTTCATTAGACCGTATCACGGTTTTGGCTGCTGAGGGTACTACGCCACAAGGTCACTTAAAGTTTGGTGGTTCTCTTGATAAAATAAACAAGCATTGGCAATGACAATAGTTTCGGCTTTTTGTGTAGGCATTAGAAAGTCACTTGCCAGACACAGGCGTAGTGGTATTAACTGGCCATTGATGGTAGCAGGTGCAAAATGGTGGGAGTACCTGGGTTTTTAACAGGACTTCACGCAGAGTATGACTGAAGGCATTCCTGGTTAGGGCCTTTTTATTACACCAATGGCAGGCTTACAACTCTATCAAGTCATGAACTCTCAGAAGACTGCTTTGGAAATAACACTGGCAGGCACACTAGTGCAAAGTATGATACTAAAGCTTGATTACAGTAAGCTCAAGAGTTCCCCCGAGGATGTGTTTTGGGGGCACGGGGCAGGAACTTGGTGGGAATGGCCACAGGGATTAACGTGGTCATGAGCAGTCAAAGGGTGGGCAAATAACCAGACAACACTTACAAGCTGTGTGTTCCTCCTGATCTGCCATTCCTCCATTTCCGTACTCTAATGCAATAGTTTTGGCTTAAAGGTGTTGCAAGTGACACCTAATAGATCAAATTAAAAAAACAAAAAACGTATGACAGGTACTGCCACCGCCATTGGACATGAAGAGTGCGCCTTCATCAGATTCACTTAGAAGGTTGTCCCAGTTGGTTCATCAAAAAATTCACAAAAGTCGATGTTGTGCATAATTTACACACTCAGACCATTCAGAATGGACTTAGGGCCTCCATCATCCATATCTGTATCAGCCGTTCTGTTCTTGCTGGTTCCTGGAGCTGGGAACACAGCTCTACACAACAAGGAGTCTCTGCTGGGCCACAGAGGCAGTTGGCCTAACCTAAAAGATACTTCCACCACGTTCCTTGAATGCTCTAGGCAAGCGTTTCCAGGCGGTGGCTCAAAGCAGGCATGCCTGAATGCAAGAACTGTACTCCCCCTGCTTTGAACGCCTTTCCTAGAGAAACAAATGTGTTCAGCATCGCTCTTAAAGTGTTCGAAACCCCCAACCGTTGCTTACTAACTATACATATGCCAGAATAGACATGTATATTGATAACAACTCAACGAAACACTATTAAGAACCACATTTGTGAACTCAGTACTCAGGTGGGCCGTCTACTCATTGTTATTCTGCTACCCATGGGTCTATTTAGGACAAACAAAAGTAAATTGAAAAGGGAAGTCTGCTTTTTATTTTACATATTCCTGTGAAGATGTCGAACGGTTTCTGCAAGGATTGCGTTTTTCTCATTCATCAAATCAATGACTATTTCACCATTGGAAGGTCTGTAAAACGGACCATATCGCCCATATTCGCTGCCAAACAGAATACAAAAGCGAAGTAAAATGTGTGCTTCTCTTCATCTTTCCCAGTATTAGGGAAAAGTAAAGCGAATCGTCATTATAAGAATTACGATTTCGAACAAGTTATGGTTAATGTGCAGCTGCTTCGAACAAACAAAATCTGTTTTCTCCTAGATATAGATAATCAACTTAAGGAATTTGTTGCACAGAGGTCACAGAAGGCAGAGCAGAGTTATTCGCTGTCTTAAAACAGTCTAGTTATGCTCACCATTTGTGGTAGAGCAGCCGTTCCCAGGTGAGTAGTTAGCATAAGCTTGGAAGGGCCCCTGTTTTGGAGTAATAATGCCAACCCAGGCACAGCATAGACACTCACTGGTCCTACGAAGAGAACATGGAAAATAGCACCCCACCCCCAACCCCGAGATGTTCCTTAACAGTGGAGAGACACAAGTTCATCCCACAATGCTTCAGTGTTTGGGGTCTCAGTCTAACCATATAAGCCAAAATGTAGCTTCTTAGTTGGGTAACGCTCAAACCTTCATAATTCAACAATAAAGTAACACATCTCACCCACAATAACTGTAGAGATGAGCTTGGGAAATAACTTGCCACACTTCTTTTAAAAAACCAAGATGGCTTCCATTCCCTATCACCAGAGCCAGCACTAGGCTCATCTTAAACGCCATTTGATCCATGAGGGACAGGCCAAGTAACTCAAGAGTAATGATTTTGATAATCTGTTGTTGAAATCCATGTCACTGTCTATATCACACAGAAGAGACCAAGGACACCGAACAAAAGACCTAAATAAAATTGTATTGTATCTATTGCCTCCAAAAACCAATGACACAATACCTAGCATCCTGCCTTCTCACAACAACAAACCCATGCCTGGCTTCCAACCTCCCCACCTCCCAGAACACAAACCACATTCCTGGCATAGTGAGATGACAATGATTTGTCAAGGATCACAAATTTTAGTCAAGAGATGCAGCCGGGTTTTCTGCCAAGTCTGCACTTAAGACACGGGATTCCATATCTTCTCAGCTCAAATGGATACACATTTGTTTTAATGTAGGGTTTTAACAATCTACAAGAATACTTTCCATGGGAGCACTTAACAAGTAAACAAATTATATTACTCACCAACCTGACATGCACACATAGATGCACATGTGTATGTTAAGATAACAAATATGAATTCTGCTTTGTTTTCCCATCAGTAATGATTTACGAGAAGTACCAGCATGCACAGTAATGTTAGCATAATGCAATCATCTCTGGGTTTTGCACCAGTATGTTAAAGACTTAATTACACCCAGCAACAAAAGACAAACTGTGTGAGCAAGTCATCTGTTTTGCAGCCTTCTTGCCTCCCCTGCCCCACCTTTTTCAATTATATCTTAGCACTTACTCTTATCATTTGTCCCTTGACCTCTGATAACAGCTCGTCAGTTCTCCCCACCTTCCCTCCTTGTCTTCTCCTCCCACTTCTTCCCCAGCACTACCTTGAATTGTCATTGACCTTTTAAGAGAGCCACTTGTTCTGTTCCTCTCCATATCCCTTCACTCCATTCCCCGTGTCATCCCCTCCTCCCCGTCCTCTTGTCGTTCATGCACTGCAGCAATTGTCGTCAGGCATAGTAATGTTACTGCTAGTCTTGTTGTCCTTTTCTTCCTCCCTCTCCTCTCCCTTATTGTTCCATGCACTTGTACTATCTGATATGATATGATAGTTATTTTCACATTCTGATTTGTTTCAAGGACCTGTAAGAATGTAATTGTATGTCTCCCATGTTCCCTCCCTCCCTCCTTGAAGCGCTTTGAAACACTTTGTGTATAGGGTCTATATAAATAAACAATCAATCAATCAATCATTGTTTGGCAGGGGCATGCAGTTTGGTATTATGATTGAAGTGAAGAAAACTTGAAGTTACACGTCAAACCATTAGAAAACATGGAAATAAACTAGTAAATTGGCTGGAGTAATTTCATAGCTGCACATAAAAGGAAACCCTTTTCTTAGGTGGTTTGAACCATTAGAAATCCTGGAAATAAACTAGAAAATGGGTCAAGTTATTGCCGGACATAGTTAACTGTCTTTGAAGTAGGCCAAATTGTGCATTTAACATGAACTTTCATGGAGGTACATGCGGGTCGACTGAGTCCCCCCACTTTTTTCAGAGGGCACCTCTACATGCTAATTTGTGGTGACGTCGCTTTGAAATGGTATGTTAAGGAGTCCCCCACTTTTTATTTTAGGATTTGACCCCTGTGTTAATTCACACTTGACTTGCTGCAAAGATCCAAAAACCACTCACTGCATGCGTGCTGGTCACCTAATGAACTTCCCAATCAGATGGGCAGCAGACACAATAAAACGTGCATATACATTCTTGCCACCCCAATCATGTCATTAAAGCAGAGGCCTGGGCAGAGCATCACAGTGTCACATACTGATACTCATATAGAGAGATACAATGTCACAGGCTGCAGGTGGGACCTGGCAGTTGGTGTTTCACAATAGCCAGTCCAGTTAATACATATATTATATGCAGGGGGAGAAGGCAATGCTCCGCCAGTGGTTTGGTTAACATTGGCTTGACAATTGTGTTGTGCTCGAGGCAGCCACTAGGCCCGAACAGTCCTGATTCCCCCCTGGCTGGCCCACCTCTAAAACTGCAAGTTACATTATTGGAAGTTTACTGTACAAACTGAGTGATAGTAATTTCACTGTAACATCTGCATAATAGAAACGTGCCTTCTTTTTTTTAAATTTTTTTTTTAATTGATTTAACAATTTTTACAAAAAAGATAAAGGAAAACGTCCAATTGGATCCATGTCCCTGTTCAAACTTTTAAAAGAAGAAATAAAATGACATTTAATGAAAGATTCTCTCATTTACATTGATCGAGGACGCCGCCATCTCAGCTCTCTTCGAGAGTTCAAAGTCAATTTATTTTTAGTCTTCTCGAGATATCTTCAGTCCCGATATTTCTGCCCATTCTTTTTAACTATTTGATTTCACAGTTTTTGGAAGGGCCAGAAGCTATACATACCTAAGCACTGCAAGGCATTCCCTTTCCACCCCCTCGAGCAAGACCTTATAGCTCTTTCTTTATTCATGCGCCCTTTTGTTCCAGGTCGATGATTTAAAAAAAAGAAGTTACCCCTATCACACATCGTGTGTCATCGCCACTTGAAAGGATTCTCCACCAGTCAGCTTCTGTTAAAGTTGTGAAGGATGATATTATTTGACCCAAGGATGTCCTTCTGGCTTGAAAGGTTCCTTCGCATCCTAATAGGAGGTGTCTGCTTGATTCTACTTCCTCTTTTTTTACAGAATCTACATTTGTTTGTTACAGTTTGTTTTCTTATATACAAAACCTCGCTTGTTTTAAGCTGATTCAGACGGAATCTTAAGAAAGTTCTGCTTCGGATTTTGTCCGGAAATTTTTCCAGATAGCTTCTGATGTCATTTAATCTTTTTTCCGTCGTCGGTAAATGCTTTGCTAGTTCATAACTGTTTGCAGTTTCACCTGTGGTGATCCAGTCTAGTTCTAGCATTTTTTTAGATACACTCTCTGGATTTCTTACCAGCTGATCTGTCATGATGTCAAGGTTAGCCATTAGTTTAATGTTTTGATTTTTCCACTCCGTTACTTGTTTGATATTATCATTTTCTAATTTTTCTCAATGAGCTCCAAAACCTTTGGCTTGGTTGGCTGGCGTGCCTTCTTTGGTGTGGCAGTTTCCGTGGAATGCCTTGACTGTTTCTCTAAGAAAAGGCAGAAATTTGGCCTTATAGTGGCCAGATCCTAGTTTACAGGGGGAGGCAAGCATTCACTCGTAAGGTACAATGTGCGGTATAATAAGGCTTTTAGAGCACGAATCTGGGGAACAGAACTGAAATTGTGATGGTGCTTCTTGCACAAACATGAATCCCTATAGATTTAACCAGTGGCCGAAGTGTACGATAAGGAGCAGTGAACTATGTTCCCTGCTGTTCTACCCCTGCTCCCCACAAACCCCATTGCTATGCCCCCTCCCACGCGCAATTCAAACCCCCAAACAAACACACCTGCTGTTTAAGGGAATGTTCAGTGCAGTGCACTGAAGTGCAAGCTTAAACTTCTTCCTACGCTTTAATTTCTAAACTAACTAAACCGTTCCGGAATGGTTCCTTTTTAAAATAAAAGTATAGGAACAGTAAAGCTTTTTTTTTTTTAAAGTAGAGGACCACCGTTACCAAATGTTCCCGCCCACTTCAACCACCCGATTACACCTGTAGAAGTATCCCACAAAGGTTCATTTAAATGCCGCTCGCCATGCACGTGTTTTATCAAAGGAGGTGTAGAAGGGCAGGAATCCCCAAGACCACCTGGATTGCTATGCCTGAAGAACATCACTTTGCGAAAATAATGAAAATGTCATAAAGAGGGCCATCTGAATGTGTAAGTGTTACCAGTGGTACCTCATCCCGACAATTTATGGACCATTTCAAATAGCCCCCCTCTCTTGGTACAATGATCACAGTGAGTTGACAGTAGTAACACAGAGATACTCCCAGAAACTTTGTTGGTCAATTAAGTGGCCCTCGCCATCAGAAAGTCCAAACTTTATCCTGGTAACTTCTATGTGAACCAGTCCCGTTGTTTTTAAAAAACAAAAATAGTGGCATTCATGCTGTCCGCTATGCATTTTTCTAACTCTTCCTTTTCTTCTTTTTTAGGTCCATTTTGTAATTTCCTACGCAGAGACCACCAAATGCTAGCTTTGGAAGAGTGTTGTTCATCTAGCTGGTTCATAGGTGCTACTGCATTGAGCAGGGTAGAGGGGCAGAGATGCAGGAAATATAGCATAGCTGTATCTGGTGTACGATATGCCGACCAGGCTCTCGCTCCCTTTCTCTTTCTTCTTTTCTCTATCTCCCTCTCTCTCTGCAAAAACCACACCTTCTGGCTTGTTCCCTTTGTTCTCTCACTCACTCAGTGTGATCTGATACACTCTCCGTGGCACTCTTTCGGTGCAGTCTGTTTCTCTCTCACTGTATCAACACGGTCTGGGTTACTCAGAGTTTCTCTCCCGCCCCCGTTGTCCCTCTGCCTCTGTCTGCTGCTCTCTCTCCATGTGTGTCTCTCTTGGTCGCTCTCTCACTCTCTGCCCCCCTCCATGTCTGTCACGAAATGAAATATTGCCAATGTGCTCACAGAAGAAACACATCTTTGGGTTTAATCTGGGTGTGACCTTTTCAAAGAAGGACATTTTCAGAAACAAAACATGAGTGCATACTTGGCAAAACAAGCTATAAAAAAGATTACTTTTTTGTACTAACTTAGTAAATTGTCACTTTTCAAAATATTACAATGTTCATTTCTAATGCTCACCTCAATATTTATATTTTAGACATAATAAGACTGTTACAATGGTCCTATTGAGCAAAGCACATTATCAAAACCTAAAATAATCATATATATTATTTCCTATTATACTCTTTCGGAATACCTCTGAGATTCTAAAATGGGACACACAGCAGCAATGAGGGCTCCTGGCTACTTTGGATAGCATTAAACAGCATTTTATGACCACAAGAAGGCCCACATTGGATCAACACATTTGCCAAATAACAGTAATAAAAGGGATGAATGTTTGTGTCACAAAGTACATAATCTGCACTGAGGTTTTTGTCCATGTAATTTGTCACAAACTTCAATATAAAATTAATTCTGGTGTACAACCTTGAACCAGATATCCACGTTTTATTTATAACGCCCTTAATACCCAGAGGTTTCTAAGCACGGACCAGGGGATCAAACCTGTGGTGCTCTGTGTCATCTTGCTTCCAAGGCGCACATGTTGCCCCTGAGCTATCCTCCCTAGACATCTTTAAAGAAATACACAGATAGAATTATCAATTCTGAGTGCGTATCATGAGTTACTCCAGACTGTCCCATGAATCGTGGATCTTCCCGACAAGGGATTTCATATCACATTGTATAGTACACATATCCAGTGCATGGTAAAGAGAATTATGAATGTGCAGCCATCCACAGCGGTGATATATTCCATTGAGGGGGTCCCGTAGACAAGAGCAAGCTTGAGTTGTCTATGACCTCACTTGGAACCACACCGTAGAATACCTGGCCTCCTCCCTACCTGACTCACCTTCCTCAGGGAGGCAGAGAAAAGGCTGGACTCCCCTTCTGCGATGTCAAAGAGCAACCGAGTGGTACTCATTACATCAAAGTAGAGGCTTATGCAGAGCATCAGTTTCACATTGTGTCGGGAGGATAGCTTAGGGGCAACGTGCTCACCATGGAGGTAAAACGACATTGAGCAACACAGGTTTGATCCCCGGGTCCTCGCTTAGAAACCTGTGGCTATTAAGCACATTATAAATAACATATCATGTCATATCACATTCTGAGACCTACACTGCTCTTAAGTTTGTCACTCATCAACACTGCGTGGCTGAGATTCACTCATCAAGGCAGCAAATGGGGCAGGCCGGACAGGAACACAGGCAGACGCCACTTGCACAGAGCCAAGCAAGTTTACTTTAATTCATTGTATTATTTTGCAAGATGAGCAGGAGGTGCTTGTCCATGTTTGGAACACAAGGGGTCTGGAAGGGTTCCAGACTCATTAAAAGTCACGGATTCCTTCAGCAATTTTGTTACACTGGTCGTGTTGGGCAGCAAACTTTTTCTCACAAGCACTTGCTCTCACAACTTCTCAGGCTACTAAGCCATATAAGAAACGGAATAAAGGAAATCTGGGAACCACTTAATTCCAAATCAATACACAGCTGTGAATACACAATATTCCATGTGAAGATACAAGTATTTTTCAAAATGTATTATTATAATTCGTTATTTATAACGCCCGTAACACCGAAGTGGTTTCTAAGCGCTGAGTTCTGCATTGTCTTGCTTCCAAGACGAGCACGTTGTCGCTGAGCTATACTACCCATATATGTTCTTGTGATTTTGACTTCTCCAAAAAGTGAAGTCACCCTGCTGAAATAAAGCTTTTCTTTGGTGTAACTAACTTTGGAAATAATCCAAATGATATAGACCGATACTGAATTCATACTTGCACATAGAAAGAAATCGCACCTTCAAACAGTGTCTTTGACCATCATACTCTAGACAGAATGTATATGGAGGCTCGTTTATTTAAAGAAAGAAACACTTGAATACCAGCTTGAAAGTTAATACCGTTCTCACTTAAAGGGGGATTGAATGCAGGCAGGTGTATAGGTTGCTTCACAAGAAGAGGCCAGGATAAAGTCTAGGCCAGTTTGGTAGCAAATGACAACATTAATTTTTGAGCTCTGCTGGACATTCCTGTGCGAGGGTTATTGGAATCATAATTCCCAGTTGACTGGTGTTCTTGTTGCTTAACTGGATTAGAAAATATGGCATCTACAAGATCCGTTACAGCAAAGAAGACAAAAATAGCATCATGGGTTTCTTTACTAATCAGTGAGCACCTCCAAGCACTACTCCAAAGACAGCTTAAGCCCGTGTGAAGTGAGTGGGGGGCAGGGAAGGTCGGCAGGCTCGAAACTGCTCTTTCTATCCCAGACCGATGGAGAGATGAACAAATTCAGTTTCCAATCTCCAGTATAGATTTCATTGAATCAACCAGACCTACGACCGCCCCCCCAAAAAAATAATGCTACAACATAGAAAGCAACTAACCACTTACCTGCACATTATCTGAAAGCAAAGTTGCAATTCAATAAAACATTTTTTAAAAAATGCTACGGATACCCTCAGTTTCTTTATTTATAGTACAAGGTTTCAGCCCCCCCCCTACTTTTTGGAAGAGGTCATTTCCCATGGGAATTGAAATCAATATTCTTCTGGAACATGCTCAGATGACGTAACATGAACAAGTGCTGATAAGCCTCTTTGTATGGGACTGACTACCAATAAAACAGCCAAAGGACAAAATACCACCCCTCTGCCGCGCTCCGACTTACAATGCGCATTAATTAATGCTAGATCCCTCCCTGCCCACGCTACTGAAATTCATGATCTGATTAGCAACCTCGACCTTGACATTCTCGCCATCACCGAAACCTGGCTACATAATGCCGCCGGCCCTGCCATCTCCCTAGCCATCCCATCAGGATACTCCATCCTTAGACAGGACAGAACAATGTCTACAGGTGGGGGCATAGCCCTCATAGTCAAAGATCACCTAGAAATAAGACAACGCTCCTCAAAACTAGGCGAGAACGTAGACTCTCTATCTGCTAAGATCGCACTCTCCCCCAATACCACCATCACCCTCAATCTAGTATACCGCCCACCAGGCCCAATACTGGACTTTCAGGACAACCTCTCACATCTACTAGGTGAAAACCTCAAAACAACTACCAAAACTATTCTTCTAGGAGACCTTAACTTGGGACTCCACGACCAGAAAGATAGACCCTCCACTACACTAGCACAAGCTCTCCGAGAAATGGGCTTTGAACAAAAAGTACTCGATCTTACCCACAACAAAGGACGTACTCTTGATTGGATAGCTGACCACAACTTTGGCATCGACATCAGCTCCATCACACCCACCCCATGGTCCGACCACTTCCTCATTCACTTCCTCATCCCTACACCTAACAACTCTGGAAAAAAACTCAAGCCAGCACCTCCAGCCCTAGCCAGAAGCGCCAAGAACATCACCAAAGAAAATATCTCACCCTACCTACACACCCTCACTACTAACCTCCCTGCCACATCTGACCCAGCTGCACTGGCTGATATCTACAAATCCACTATTAGCACTGCCATAGATATCATCGCCCCTCTACAAAAGAAAAAAACAAAAAATACCAGACACTGCAATACCTGGTTCTCAGCAGAACTAAAAGAATTACGAACCAAAAAACGCAAAGCCCTAAACTTATGGCAAAGTGCGCCCAACACATCCTAGCTATCTTCCTACAAATCACTGGCCACCCAATACAAAAAAAGTATCATAGCAGCCAAATCCGCGTCCTACAATGAAAGAATCTCCAGCGCCACCTCAGAATCCAAAGAGCTATTTGCCATGTATAGGGAACTATCCACACCGGCTACTAAGTCTCAAGAGGTTGTTAAGGACCAAGCATGGTGTAACACCATGCAGTCCGCCCTCTTAAACAAAATCGAACTCCTCCAAGCTAAAATCCTAGACCATCACAAAAATCTCACTCAGCACATCCTATCAGCATCCCATACGGAAACTGTCACTGAGAACATAAAGTCTAAATTCTTTACTCCAATCAAATTCAGAGAAGTCTCAGAAAAAGAGGTAATTGATATTGTTAACAGAATCAAACCTTCAAACTGTAAAGGCGACGCTTGCCCCACCAAATTTGGTAAAGACTGCGTAGAAACACTAGCACCATTTCATAAAACTTTCATCAATGCATCCTTCAACACAAACTCAGTCCCAACCAGCCTAAAAGAAGCATGGGTGCACCCTCTTCTTAAAAAACCAACACTAGATCCAAAAACGCCAACAACTATAGACCCATCACTACCGTCCCTTCCTGCTCAAGATCCTCGACAAAGTTGCCTACACGCAAATACAGCAATACCTGGAAAAAAAACGCATTCTAGGTAAAAGGCAATCGGGCTTCCGCCCGTGACATGTGACCGAATCGGCCCTACTAGATCTCAAAATCCAACTAAATGACATCATGGACAAAGGCAAACCTGCACTCCTGCTCCTGCTAGACCTATCTGCCGCCTTCGACCTGGTCAATCACGATATTCTAGGCACGCAACTCAAAAATGAAGCCCACTTCTCACCCGAAGCCATCTCCTGGGTCAAATCATTCCTCGAGGGTCGACTTATGAAAGTCTTTTCAGACTCTGCGAGTGCTACCCCCACCACCATCTACTGTGGCGTCCCACAAGGGTCCTGCACTGCACCCACCCTATACAACCTCTTCACCCTCCCACTGTTCAATGACTTGGACCGTCGTCACATAGCATACACCAATTATGCTGACGACACGCAAGTTCTGCTCCCTCTCACAGGGGTCTATGAACAAGACAGAGCGGCACTAACCAAGATCTATACTGCCATCCAAACCTGGATGGCAGCCAACGGCCTCTGCCTAAACGGGGACAAAACAGAGATATTACTAGTTGGCACCAAAGAAATACTAAACAAACTCCCACCGCAGTACAAATCCTTCAACATATATAACTCCACCATCACAGTCTCCTCTGCAGTAAAAACGCTAGGAGCATGCCTTGACTCCACTCTCTCCATGACACGGCAAGTCAATGCCATGGCTTCATCTGCCGCACTCACCACTAAGATAATCAACACCGTTAAACCCTTCCTATCCACTAAAAACTGCCTGGTCGTAGCAAGAGCCACAGTAGGTACCAGATTGGACTATTGCAATGCCCTCTTCCTGGGCACATCTGCAAATCACACAAAACAATGCCCTAAGAGCAGCCCTAAGCATCCCCAAAAGGGAGCACATCTCCCAAGCCAGAAAAGAAGCCCACTGGTTACCAATAAAATAACTATACTATTCAAATCTATGGCCATCACCCACAGATGCCTCTCCGGAAAGGCTCCACCCTATCTCTCCGAAAGTATCACCCTTAACACATCCACTAGACCCACTAGGTCACACATGACCAATCAGACCCACGTACCCACATTTAAAAGAAGCAAAGCCGGGGGGTCGAGCTTTCAATACCTAGCACCCAAAAATTGGAACGCACTCCACCCGCGCTTAGGAACAAAAACTCATACCATATCTTCCGCAAACTTCTCAAAACCACGCTGTTTAACTAACTCCACCCGACCTTACCTATCCTACTGTATTTCACAAATGTATGTATATAAGCACCATTATATGTATATATGCTAACATGTTCTGCATTGTTTCTTATAAGTATACCATGTATGCCTGTAACAAGTTAAGATTGCTTCAGCGCCACGATGCCCCTGGGCAGATGCGCGCTATACAAATCCAAATAAATAAAATAAATAAATAAATAAATATTATTGGAAAGCAGGGTACAGAGGGACATAAATCCGTATCCCATTGTTTTGGCAACTGATTTTTTTCAAAGTAATTTTAAGCGCCATAATTACTACGAACAAAACCTTGGGTACGGGGTTAAATGGGAGGGTGTTAGGGGAGGGGTTAGAATAGAGTGACAATGCACTGACTTTGCACTGGTACAAATTCACGTTGCACTGCAAAAATACACTTTTCACCGCTCTGTGAATCAGGATGTTTGTTGGCAGTGCAAAATCACTTGGCACCGCGTTCTGGATTTCATGAATCGGGGCCAATAATCTTTTTCATGACACAGAGACCCAGAGCTCAGATGGAGCAGCACCTAGAGGACTATAGCGTGCATTATCCATGCCGACCCACTCCAGGCTCTGTCCCCCATGAGTCGTGACCCTCTCCACAAGCAACAGAGACATGACATTTGAAACCACACTATATAGGGTACTTGACAAATGTACTATACTGCTATCACGACTATCCCAATAAATACTAGGTGCACAAATAAATAGCACAAAACAAGAACAATGTAACTATTATATGCAGTTAATGATCCTTTTATCTTTAGAAGAGAAAGACGTGGCTTGCTTGTGGTGGTGGTATGGGATGAACGAAGTCGGAATAGGGCAAGGACCTGCCACAGAAAGAATAAAGATATTTAGTACTATCCCATTATTAACCATTGCCCATTTTTAGAAAAATATTTCGTGCACTTTGCAATGGTACTTATGTGTGCATGCAATACAAAGGAGAGGTGCACATGTAGGACGTTTACATGTGTGCTGTCCTTGGGGCCGGCTCACGTCGAATCTACTGTAGAAGGAGCGAGGCCTACTTATTCCTGGGGCAGGTCAAGAGTGCGTCAGGATTATTCCTGGTAACTTACTCTCTCCCCAGGAGTAAGTCAGCATTTTTACTACACCTTCTTTCTGAAAAATATCCTTAATTTTGGGGAAAATATCACAGAACTATTTTATTTCATCGTAGTGACATCCGGATATGTCTTGTAAGGGCAGTGGAGACATAAAACATGTTTACAAATTAACTGGTTGACCAGTAATCCAAATAGCTTCTACCACTTCTTAGTTTTGCAAAACCAAGGTCCTGCAAAGCGCGTTGGACTGCTCCTTTCATTCCTATGGTGGTGGGTTGGGGGTGCACTATTAATTTTCTTCAAAACGTATGTAGTTAACAGCACTTAAAAATCATGAATAAACGTTGTATGATAAGCTTCTTACGTGCCGTTTGATTTGAAGAATTTCTATGACAGAGCCGGTGCATGGGTCCTGATTTCGGATTCTGCCAAATCCCATCTGCTTTGCCATACTACTTTGCCAGCATCGCCCCTGAATCCCAAGCTGTCTCGTGTGCTGTGGATTGCTATGGCATACGGATGCTTTTTTTTGCCCCAGGTCATAGCAGAACGATTCATAGGAATCCATGTAAATGCCTCCCACCATGGTGGGAGTCATTTACAATCCATTTTGCAAATGGTGTAAATGTCACATGGAATCTCAGGTCTGTCCGGATGTCACTTTAACGACCATGTGCAAATCAGATCCATATTACTTATGTACTCCATTTCAGCAAAATAGCCTTAACAGTTGCACAAAACATTGTACGACATCCACGCATTACAAGCTCCTGTTACGGCTCCCTTAATATATAATCTATACGTACATGACATCCCTGTGGCCATTAGGGCTGCGGCCAACTGCCCACCGAAAATAGGAGATTCCATCTGTCCTGTTCTTGCCTATGCAGATGAACTAGTAATACTTGACCACACCATCAGTGGGCTATGCAAGTCGGCCCTTGCACTGTGGGAATATGTTGATAGAAACGGCCTGAAAATTAACCTGGAAAAAACTAAGGCCATGGGATTCACCAAAAAGAATACCTCTCGTGTCCACCTTAGAGTGGGCCTCGATAACATCGCCTACATTCCTCAAATTCGACCCCTAAATAACGATAATGAGACCATCGGTGACTTTGGAACATGCAAACAGTCACGCATCTCAAGAGTGGCACAATTAACCACCCTGTTCCATAGATTCACAGTAAATCAGGGAGGTTTCACTATCTGGGGCACACGTCAACTTTATGTTCAAGTATTGTCCCCTATGATCATTTATGGTCTGGAAGCTCTCCTTAATACTGACTTGAAATGGTTACAGGTAATAGAAGGAAAATGTTGGTGCTCTATCCTGGGTTTACCACCAGGAATTCCCATGGCAATAATAAGATTAGAATTGGGGTTGACCTCGCTAAAAGCTCAAGTCTTAAAAAAGCAAGCCCTACTCTATCTGAGAATGAGTGGTGAAACAAATAATGGGCTGCTAAAGGCGGTCTATCAAGAGATCTCTAAGGTGAACCCCACGTGTCCCGTGAAGGAGCAAATGTCCAAATTGCTGACGGCCATTGGGTGGCAAACCCAGGTGGTTAGTGTTACAGAGGAAGTACAGAGGGCCCTGGGTAAACGTACAGATCTCTGGGACTGGCTCGAGAACTATGCCCATCTCCGGAAACTGAAAAGCTATCAGTTTGTCCAGTATAGACTATACAACTTTAAAAAACCTCAGAGCTACCTCAATCTGTGCCCTGATGTGAGACTTAGACGCTTCATCTTACTTGTAAGGCTCAAACAACTACCCACATTAATGATCACCGGGAGAAGAGACAGGATCGCTCCTGAACTACGACTTTGCTGTTTATGTAAGGAACTGAATCAGCCAGAGATGGCCAGACATTTGTTGACTGAATGCCACCAGATGCTAAGTGCCATAAACCTCGGCTTGGGCAATTTTGTGCACAATCATGGATACATCAAAGAGGAACTATTCTGGTATCATTGCATTATTTCTAACAGCATGAGACTCCTGATGGCATTGTATAATATTTGGCTGAAGGTGGAAACAAGCCTTAATATAACTATATAGGAGGACACAAAGATGAGCTACTGAACAGTTACTGTCTAAGCCTAAGTGACTCCGCCATTTATCACGGGTGTGCATCTAAACAAAAACTACTATAATGGTAAACCATAATTGCTATGTTAACTAAATGTTGGAAGCTCGCCCTGAAGATTAGCCGTTATTATGAGGCATTGTATGATTTTTTGCTAAAACCGAAACTATTGTTATCTAAAAGTTATGAGATGAAGACATGATGGTTTGATTGTTTAGGCAATTTGATGGTTTTTTTTCTTTATTTATAACTTTGTAGCTAAATTGTTATGTATTCCCTTTTTATGATAATTTTTACTCTATGTATGTTTTTCTTTTTCTTCTTACGTAAAAGCTATATCAATGTGTAAAGTTTCAATGTAAACTAAATCACAATAAATATTATTATTATTACAAGCGCAATATAACACACCAATAATTTCAATGTAGAATATTGTAAAATCATTGAACACATAAATAAAAATCAGCAAGATAAAATTGAACATTGTAAATCCAATAAGCATAAACAATCAAAGATAAAAGGATTTACAATAAGTTCTGGAATTACACACACTGGACCAAAAGGGTATAAAGTACAGTTTAAAGAGAAACAAGTGAAATGCAAGACCGATGTTCCAGGAAGCTTTTAAATCGTTTTTCATTCACACGTAGGCCTTGCAAAAACAACATGCGGTTGGTCTGTCCATTTCCACCATGACAGAGCATTAGCAATACTTCTAATCCCGCTATTATGTTGCAACGTTCTTAGTTCTCTGTTCCCAATGCTGGTCTAAAGAGGACACAGGAACAAAAAGTGCAAGGTAGACTCATCCAGAGTTAAATGTCTTGGACAAGAATTTTGTGGCTAACCTAACAATGGGCCTCATTACACGGACGGTGGTAAGGGTTAACGGTGACCGTTAATGGCAACGGTGACCGTTAACCCTTACCGCCGTACTACGAGGTCCCTTTGCGGGTTGGAGGATTTAACGCCTGCTTCTTGCAGGCGTTAAAATCCAACCCGCTAAGGGACCTCGGAGCTAATTACGGCACCGCAAAATTGCGGTGGCGTAATTAGCGCCTTCCCCGTTTCCATAGAGCCCTATGGGGCAGAAATGGGAATGGGGAAGGGCAATGGCGGAAAGGGGATTTACCGCCCCTCCAACCTTGGAATGGGGCGGTAAATCCCCTTTCCGCCAAGGCGGTGCCGGTATTTTACCGGCATGAGCCATGGCGCTCATAGCTAATAGCGCCATGGCTCACCGCCTACCGTGTAATGAGGCCCAATGTGTTTGATCTAGTGACTTGGTATGTTTAGGGCAGGAGCCTTTGTGTGATGTTTGACAACCGGCTGTGTATTTGTGAATAGCAGCAATTTTTCTAAGTGGAATTTCAGATTGAGCGGTTTGTGATAGGACGGCTCTATCCAATGTAAATAGTTTTCCTAGTGAAAGCCTGATTTATAAAGCATATAGGGCTTGGTCAGTGAAATGCTCCTACCTCTAGTGATCAGGGCCTGGATGATCCATCTATGACACGCTTCTTCTATTGACATCATGTCTAATAATTCAACTTTTTCTGGAAGACGAATCAGGTCACCATGACCAATATTTTGAAAAACAGACTTAAGATGTCTAATCCATTGCCATGTTGATCCACTTACTGTTTCTAATGCATCAAGTAAAGCTTTTTATATACTAAAAACTCCTTGACTTGCCAGAGCCTTAACCAAAGTAAAATATGTTTAAAACGGATAAGGTATTCAATATCAATAAAACCAAACTAACTTTAAAGGAATCATAACCCACCACACACGTTGGTAATTGCAGTAATTGGCAAAGATATTTATTTTATGTCAGGGTTTGCTTTTTTGTGTGTCACAAATTTCGGCCCCGTAAACAGCTGGCACTGACCTTGTGCGCCTGAACCAATAATTTATTGCAAATGCAATGGTGGCTCCAGCTCTTTTATTTATAGTAAACCCCCTTTTTCAAACGTGTCCCTTCCAAGTCCCACTCCAGTAAAATCTCACCCCAAGATAATCATACAATTCTAGTGGTTTGATTTCTTTCACACTCCAATTCATAATCCAGCATTTTACTCCTGTGACAAACCATCAAATTGGTCTTTTTGAATTGATCTTTACTTTCACAGAGGGACTGTAAGGTCACAAATTGCTTACGGAAGACCCTTCTCGTTTTTTGAATTAATATTGCATCATCTGCAAATAGTAAGATATGCAGCTGCTCACCTCTGAGCCTGAGGCTTCTGCTAAAAGTTTCCAAATTGCTAGGAAAATATCCTTAACATACAAGCAGAACGCCTCCCTGGTGAACTCCCTTTACTACCATGAATGGTTGGGTTGTCTCATGTCACCGTCAACATTGAGCAACTTCATGCTTTCCCAAATGTAAACATTTGATGCCATCTCAGCGGGGACTCCCAAATGGCCGAGATTGCCTCATCAAACAGGCCTAGAAAGTATTACTAAAAATCAACAAGTAACATATGTAAAGTACATTTCCTTAAAATTCAATCACATACCTATGAATAAGTATATGCAGTCTAACAATGTGATCGAAAGTCCCCTACTTCCTTCAAAAACATGCCTGTAAATTTGTCATAATTTGATTATGTGATTATCCTTAGCCCAGATTTCCAGCCTCTGACTCCAAAACTTTGGTGTACATTTTACCGAGCCCATCTTGGAGTGAAAACGAGCCATAGTTAGCTCGATCGCCTCTTGTCCCTTTTTTGCAAATTGGGAACATCTTTGCTCCCGTCCAAGTTCTGGGAACTTACTCTGCATTTATAGTATTGAATATTCTACGTAGAAAGTGGACTCAGATTTTGAGCTGTGGCTTAAAAGCTCTACTGGCATCTTCTGGGTTTCCTGGTTTTTGGAAGGTAAAGGTCAATTCTATTTGCTTGATAGCAAACATGAAGGGATGTCTTGTCCCTTGGCCACTAGAAGTTATGGTGGGCGTCACATTATTTTGTGTACGTCAACAAAATGATCAAACCATATGAAAAATAAGACCAAATGCTCTCGGGTCCCCACTTTGAAGTGCTTGCGGTAGAACACCACAGTTTCTTTCCTCGAATCCTTTCTTTTTTAATCCTTCTTGCCTCTTATTTTCCTTTCCTAACACCTTTATCTGCTCAGTGTTCTTCACCAGAGGAATCTTTACTGCAGTATCAAAAGCTTAGTCTTTACCTGCATTCCTTACCAAACCAGAAGCCCTCATACCATCGACCTCTTTCTTCTTGCTTTTGCAGGTTTGGTCACATGAGGTTGAATTACATACATTAAAGATACATGTACAAACCTAATGTCTACGGTTTCCATAGATCAGTATTACATGGAGGGCACTTCAAGCATGGAAGTGGCAATTTTGAGGTCCCCTCTGTACAACATCTGGGACTTCAAAAATGACCTTGCTACTCTTGTTAATACTACATCTTCAAGAGTGTGCACTACCCCAATTATATTATACCTCAGGATATATGTGAGCATGTTGTCCAGTGATGTCCCCTAGTAACATGCACTGATAGCAAGAGCCAATTTATTTAACCATCAACCAAGTGGTGAGACCCCTGTGGTGCTCACAATGTGCATTTCAAACATACACACATTCCTGGGGAAGAGCAGATTTTAAAAAATGTGTTTTCAGTGCTTTGTGAGTATAGCATTGTATAATAAACATTATTAGCAATATTTAAAGAAATATCACTTACCAATATTGGAAAGCCCATCAAAAAGTCATAAATAAACACAATCCCAGTGATCAGGTATGTAATCTGAAGTGATGTTTTTATGGGTTCCGACCCATCGATGGATGACCTCCGCTTGCCTTGGGCATCCTCTACCACAATGGTAGGAACATTGAACTTGTTATCGACATGATGCCCTGTTTGAATAGAAAAAGTCTGAAAGAGGGCAATTCCAATGCAGATGACTCCCATGACGATGCTGCCACTGATCAAGAGAAGGAAGCACACGCCAAAGCCCAGGCCAATTTCGGTGACAATGAAGCAGCAGTCCTGTGCATAGAAGCGCTCAGTGGTATCGTGCCACCCAACTGCTGGGAGGGTGGACAGGATAAATGATACCATCCATATCCCCATTACTGTATGCACGGCTTGCTTCTTCGTGTTGCTCAATCTAAGGCAAATACAAATATAATCTTAAAATCCAAATTTAAGAAACACAATTGATATAATGCCATAATTCCAGAATACCTGTGCCTAAATCTAGATTTAAATCTGACTTTTTCCATTAGACTTGAATTAAATCAGCAGCATGGCACAGAAACAAAATCCTGAAAAATGTAATACAGTTGAAACTTTAGTATTATCTGGCACCCTACTAACCATAGCTCTTAATTAACCAGAATCTCCCATTGCTGGCAATATTACCATTTTGGTTAAGGAAATAAAGTCATGAAAGTAGATAACCAAGGTTATTTTTGTGCAAGTGCCAGTAAAACAGAGCACAAGGGCAATAAGCTTTGTTATCTGGTCTTTAAGCTCGGTTTCCCTGACATTTCTTTATGCTCTGATTTCTGACATTTGGTTATCCGGCATATTTCATTTTCGGGCACCATCAAGTTCTCATTTTTGCGGGCTAATCAGGCTTTTCTGCACTTTCATTCACACAAAATAACACCTTCAGCTATAACTTTCAAGGTTGTTTACAAATGGTGACGTGTAGCGCGCCCCCAGTTTGTATTCCCTCTGCTCTGCCAGGGACAATCAACACAATGTTCAGCTTTCTTTTCCCCCAAATCAAAAACAAAGCATTTAAAATAATGTGTGACAGAGTAATTTAATCATATTTGTATATGGTCTTTGATGGAGATCTTTAATTGCCAAGATTACATTTGCCTTCCTGGAGGGCCAAGGGTAAATGACTCCAGCACCTAAAACGGAACCTTATTATTATTTGCCCAAAAATACTCCTTCAGGACACCGAAATACCATTCATTTGATCCCAGTACTCAGTAGCCAGCGGCCTCAACTGCAGAATCCTCTAAACCTATCACTGACACAAGACCAATCTATCTATGGATCACTACATTCAGGGGTCAAGTCATAAAAAAAGAAGTGGGGGGACTCATTTGCATAGCCAACAGGAAATGACCTTGCCGGAAGTGACCTCGCCGGATGTGACATCAGTTGCACTGTGTGCTTGTTACGGGCTACTGCACAGATCTGGCCACAGTAGACTGCATTTCCTGGGGTGCATCCGTCAGAGAAAACATCATTTGACACAGAATCTGTTTTGTTTCACCCAAACATTATGGAGATTGTGAGAATCAGTGGACATTTAACCAAGTCTTGGATTGTGACGCTGAGGACTTTTATATTTTACCCAATGAACTACTTTGTAAGACAACATCGGCACACCAACTTCTTCACTCTTTACCTCGACCTGATCTTCACCTTGATTTTCCTAACATGGCTCTTGCCCTCAAATTCACTAGGACTATATTTAGAATACTTTATGAGCTCAATTGAAGTACATGTCAGGACATATAAAGTGTGACAAAGCTATTATAAAGAAGTTACAGTCTGGCGAAGTGGGTGAGAGATTAAATGCATATATCCCTTTTTCCGGTGTTAGAAGGAGTGGCATGGAAGGGAGGCGTCAGTTTAAACATTTCTGCGTGCTGAAGATTACAGTATTGATCTGGCTTTTAGAAGAGGGAATTGACAGGTGAATAGAACATCTGAAATATGTGGCTAATGCCCCGACCCGCCTGGTGTTCCTAACATGAAGCTGTTCAAACTGGGATCCCCAAAGTGTTCCCCACTGTTTCTTCCTTCTGGCTTCTAGGGCATTGAAAACATTCTATATTGCCCTGTGTGCAATCTAGCAATCGCCTGCTTGCAGTAGGAAAGCAGTTGCAAACACTCTTCCAAGCAAGCTGCTGGGTAATTAGCCCTTCAGCGAGCCTTTAGATGGGGAGCAATTCTGTAAATGGTTCTGACTGTCGTAGTTTTATATGGCCATTGTAATTTTCTAACTGTCTACTTTTGTTGGGCTACCCTCTCATTGCTGTTTAAATGATAGGGCGCTTAACAAATTTGTTAAAAATTAAAACTAATGTGTACGAAAATACATCCAGCCTTGGAGCAGAATGAGGTTATGCTGCTTTATGCCGGCTTCGATGCAAAGCTTTCATCACTTACCATCTCCTCTCGAAACACTAAGTACACACATTTCTCGGAATGTATTTTTATACACTTAATTTGCCTTTTTGCAATTCCACACACGAGCATGTGGCATATCTGTATATATTTATTACACATGGTGAATCATAAAGTGGAGAGTGGTTAAAGGGTGTTAATTTAAGCATAAGAAATGCAAAGCAAAACCTTAATACATGTCTAGATCAACTAAACCTGTGAAGATGTGCTCAGTTGCTTAAATTGTCCACATCCCTGTTTCACCAACCAAAGTGTGTGATCCTGGTCAAATCATTTAAATGCACTGTGTCTCACCTGCAGATCCGTAAGTGATTCTGATTCACTTAATAGCTTATGTTAATATATTATATTAGTTTTTAAAATGCCTAATGACTATAGAGTTGCTCCATATGTAACAATAGTGCAATTTATGTATTTTGCACCAAAAGGTTATTTGCCACTTGGCTTGCTTATGGCAACTTATTCTAAAGTCACTTCCATGGCGCCTCCAAGTACCAAATACTGATCATGCCACTTGTGATGTCCTTTTCTGTGAAGTCATTTCTGTCGGTGCAATGTTTGCATGTAATTTGCCCCAGAGTGCCTGGACGTAGCTCGAATAGATGAATTTCCTGCATCTGTAATGATTCTAGAGTTTCATTTTTTTATGTTGTGTTAAAATGCCTTCTGCCACTAATGTTACCCATAAAGTAGATTGGGCAGGGGTGGGCGGTTTGGGGGCGTGAATGAGACCATATGGAATTGTGGGCACTGCATTTGGGGGGAAAGTAGCAAGTCTTTTTTCTGTGACTCTTGCAATGCTGGATACTCCCTTGGGAGGGAATGGGGGGAGAGTGGATGAGCAGGAAGGGGTGTCCCAGGTCAGGTAAAATGTGCTCATCCAGTTCCCGTTTTCCCCTTCATGTAACTGATATTGATGTCAAAACTAGAGTCTTGGGGCAATTTGAGAACTTGAATATAGCAGATAAACAGCAAGGCGGCGGGGCAGAGAAAGGAGGGACGTGTGCCGAGTTGGGCAGGGACATGTGGACAACAGAAGCACCACAGCTGCTAGAATGAAGGAGGCTGCCAGATGAGATGACACATGTCATGGGGAACCATCTACATCAAACATGTGCTTAGTTTTTGCCCACTTCTCCTTTTTTATAACTCACTTTAATTTGTTTCATTTCATTCAATGTGTATGCACCACAACTACAACTCCGAGAGTGAGACTGTGGGACCACTTAAAGTCCAGGACACAGTTGTGTGTCACCAAATTACACAGTCACCTGGTAACATTTCCGTACTTGGGATTCACTTCACTACATCCAAGACTCACCCAGACATTTCCTTTCGTTGAAAGGCAAAGTGTGGTACTCCAGGCTCAGCTCCTGGTAGAATGGGGGGGGAGGTTGGGTCCCAGGGGGCGGTGCACCAAGCCAGTCCTGGGTGGATATGCCATTAAGTCGAATCCCCAGGCACAACAACCAGTGATCGTCATTTCTGGCATGATCTAAAATGCTCCGTTCTCACAGTAATCACTTTCTCTCCCTTCCCCCAGTATGAGTCTGACCTTACAGTGCTGGGGCAGTTCTTGTTCATGTGCCCCGGTAACTGTATTGGAGAACAGAGAAAGAACAGCTCTCAGGCTCTCAGGACATGGTGTGAAGCCTGCAGCCACTCGTAGATCTGTACAGTTGCGTGGTGATTCAATCAGTGTTCCAGCAGCAGGCTCTACCTCATGAAGGTGTAACGAGCAGCTCTACTCGGGACGGTGTCAGTCCTGTTCTTAGTTAGGGACCCCTGCTCCAGTGGAGGCACAGTTGCTCCTGTGGTCTCAGTACCGCAAGGTAAAAAAAAAAAACAAAGTAAAGGCACCCTGCCAGACTTTAAGAGGCCTGTCCCAGTTGTTGTTGAAAAGGGGCATAGTTTGAGCAGGGCTTCCGACCAGTGTTTTCCTCCCGTGGTGAATATGGCTCTCGTGCTGCGTGCCACTGACTGCACCCACACACACTCAGCAGGGTTAACACATTTCATTGGCTGATAAACAGCCAATGAAATTAAAGTAAGCTTGTTGTGTTTGCTTGCGCCTAGTTCATCAGGTGCATGGATGGTGCAGTGCTGAAGACCCCGGCCTGTTAACCTGGGGAATTATTATACACATCCATCCATGGCCTCTAAAATACACAGGGGGGACAGCGTCCACCCTCTGAAAATAGTGGGTGAACACCGTCCACCCCCTTGTACCCTCGACTTGAGCCCTGAGTACATTCCCAAAGGCTAAACTCTTCCAACTAGTCATGGGCAAACTCCTGTGAGTCAATCCAACTCGAGTTTGCACCATTCTAGTCAAACTGGGACATGAATGGCATTATCGAAGTATGAGCTTACAGGGATTGATTTGCTTACCAAGAACCTACTGGGAAAATCATGCTTACTGAGAATGCTATACTCAGGAAATCCACTAGTCTCCAGATAAGGCTTTGCTAGTGAACTCAAACTGAAAACTTACTAAGAATGACTATCTGTGAGCGCACTGTGAATGTCAAGTTTATTGGGAATGACAAACTAGGTGTTTATTGTGACTATAAAACTGAGATCTTACAGAGAATGTGAAACTGGAAGCTACGCAAAGCGACATGTTTTGAGCTGAATGATGAGCCTGGGCAGAACATCTGCTACGTGATGTATGTGGAGGATGAAAAACGTGGGTCCCCAGGCTCCTGCCCCCACCCTTCAACAGCTTCGGAAGAAATATCTCCCCACTATAACCGAAGGGTCCCCGAGATATGAGAAAGAGGCACTTCAAAAGAATGGGAGACACTGAAAAAAATAATTGAGACTAAGATCAGGGATTTAAAACAAGAATTAAGAAAGAATATTCATTGTCCAGGAGGCAAGAGAATAGCATTTGGTGGAGGGGAACTCCAGAGCAACCCTTACGTCACCCCTTTCCCAAAATAAGGTATCCCACAATCAATAGTTCAAGAATACAAACAGCTTCCCTGTTCACATTGTCATCCTAACCCTTTATTCCCATCATCCATTCGCTTTGTCAGCAAACCCTGCTCAGAAATCCCGACCTAACCAAAACTCCCAGTGTTCCCGAAGGTCTACAGAAGTTACTGTACACTTTTCCAGAACAGAATCCCCAAATACCCTGCACTTACAATTTGTGTACCAGAAAACACGCAGCTCTCCTTCAGGCTACCCTCGGCCTCCTCTTCCTCCTCGCTAATCCCTGACTGCCTATCCGCAATTCAGTCTTGATGTGCTGCCAACGATCTCTACCTGAACACCAGTAAGACAGAGATTGTCATCATTGGGACCCCTGCTCCTGCTTTCCCACTTTCACACTGCCCAGCGTCCCTCGGCCCTGCACCCTTACCTACCAATGAGGCAAAACAAATTGGAGTCATCTTCGACTCCAGTCTCTCCTTCTCTTCGCACATCTCAAACATCTCCAAAAAGTACCAACTGCACCTCCTCAGAGTTATTCTACTTTTTCTCACCTTCCCACAGAGGCTCACCACCTCGAGAGTGCTGGTTCTCTCTAGGCTGGACTATTGCAACAGACTCTTTCTCAACCTTTCTACTTCTACTTTCCGCCCTCTTGAACTCATCCAGAACAGAACCTCAAGACTTATCCTTGGCCTTAAGCCCAGGGACTGCATCTCTCTGGTGCTTAAATCCCTCCATTGGCTCCCCCTGGCTGCAAGGACCAAGTTCAAGACGCTGTGGACTATCCACAAGGCTTTCCGGGGCCGGGCCCACACTATCTAGAATGCTTTCTTCCTAAATACTCTCCCTCTAGAGCTCTCCACTCGTCCTCCTCGAACTCTCTTCGGGTGTGCCGCTTTTACAAACAGCGATTTGGGGTACATCCTTATCCTCTCCAGGTGCCTCCCTCTGGAACAGCCTCCCTGCCTCTCTCTGTCTTGAGCCGATGCATCTTAAGTTCCGGAAACTCCTCAAGACCTTCCTCTACTCTTCCGTCTTCTCTCTCCCTCTACCCTGCTAACTTCTGTTCTTTCTCTCCACCCTCCTTTCTCTCCCTTACTCTGTTCAGTTTTTGCTGACTGGTTGCCTGGCTCACCTCCAGAGCCTTCAGGTCCTAGGCCCCCGCCAGTCTTTGCACTTGCCTCTGTGCCACTGCACTTCCTGCTTACAAACTATGAGTTAGGCAACCTCTCTGCCCTTAACCCAGGGCCCTGTTGGACTGGACGTGCTTGTTCGCCCCTACTCCCTTCCTCGCACCTCCGTTGGTGCGCATGGGTTACCTAAATGTACTAGGACTAGTAAGTCAGTCTGTCCTCTGAATCTGTCCCCCCACCCCGGCTGAGTCGAAACTGTAACACTTAATGCACTTGCACTTGTAGAAACGCTGTCAGGTCTAGTATGCTAGTTTTCTGTTTAGATCATTCAGAATCTTCAAGGCATAAGATTTATTATTGTATTCCCTTGTTCCCTTCCCGTCTTGAAGTGCTTTGAAGCACACCACCTGTGTATAAGGCCTGTATAAATAAACAATTACAATTACCTGTGCACAAGAAAAATCAACCTGTAACATAGTAAACCGAGAGGGAATCAATAGTGATGTGGTCCTGCCAATGGCCACCAACAAAATCCAGCAGTGGTTTAATGTGCAGGAAAACCATTTTCACATTCCTTTGACAGAAGGAAACAATCAGTGAATCCTCCCAGACAGTCTGAGAGGTGCCAGTCTGACTGGTTGGAAAGCATGGAGGAAGACACAATCAACAGCAGTGGTGACTAGGATGGTATGAGGTGCAAGATAGCAGATGCCCCTTTTGGAAACTCACTGCATGGAACTGCATGGGCAAAAGAGGAACAATTGACAACAGGTGTGGAAGCTAATTCAAATTTGATTCTTATTTTTGGAGGAACTCTTGTATTTGGGAAGTTTGAACAGACTTGATCAGATGACTGAGCTCAAGTGGTGTTCTACCATAGCTGACCTAAAGTCTGATCTGACTAAGACTGGATAATCAAAAACAACCACAAATGTACTGCAACTATGTTGAAGTGGCAAGCAGTGAGCTTGCTGTACTTCTGGTGCAGAATTCCACTTGTTCCAGTCAGGGAAGGGGTTGCTAAACGATTTATTGATACATGTTCGAGGTTTGTAATCCTAACACACCGTCTTTTAAGGCAAGAGAATGTAGGTTAATATGTTGAATGATGCATTACAAATCCTACCGCTTTTAGAGAAGCCCTGCAATCGGGGTATTTTGAGTGACACGCAACGCAGTATCCCTGTTAGCAGTTTCTCCAGAATGATGTCTGTTTCCAGTATCCGATAAGATGACAATTCCTGTATTCATTATGTTCAATCTGAATACGAGTTTCTTGATTGAAGAATGTGTTTTCTATGGACTTTCATTGTAAGCTTATGGTTAGCTCCAGTTTCTTCCCTGTGTGCCCACATGAGACTAAATAGCCAGGAGCAAGGGTTGATAATTTTAAATGTTCCTCCGAGTCTCCAGAGCAGTGATCCTGCTGTTTCTTTTTACTACTGGAGTGGTGCGGTCCATGACTGAACGTTCCCAGTTTATCTAGGCAAGGTCTTTCATATATATATATATATATATATATATATAGTGGAACCTTTGAAAAGAGGGGAGTCCAGAGTATGTACAATGTTCCAATACCTACATTGTTCTTGTACACTTTATTTTGTATTTCTTTTTTTATAACTAAAAGTAAAAGATATAATCATTACTAATCCTATTTGTTCCTGGGAAGGCCCAGATCATTAGAGTACAGACAAATATAATATCTGGCCAATAACTGATTCACACGATTGTGCTTCATCAGGGACTACAATGTATCAGAAGCACAAGTGCATAAAATGGACACATAAAGTAATTACCAAAAAGAGAGAACATATTTTATACATGAACATTTCATCTGCAGTAAAAAAGGAATGGGAAAAAAAAGATTGGACAACAAATGAAAACGAATCAAATGTTACCTTCATAGTGTCCATATTTACTTTGAACTCCCTTTACATCAGTTTCACAAATGGATATAATGCTTACACGTGTTGATTGTATTAATTGGATTCTTTTGAAAATGTCTTCATTGGAAAACTTTGTATAGTGACTGTTCCAACCTGACAATGTTTCATGACCATCTAATGCTTGTAGGCCTAATAACTTAAGAACATTTCATACCTATGTTGTTAAAGGTGCTACTATAGGAGGTGAAATGTCATTGTTGAAGAACCTAGAAAATAATATATATGTATATATATATATATATTTATATATATATATATATATGGACTGCTGTTAATGAGGGAAATAAATGATGGGACAACAATATCATGGAGCATTGGTAATTGTATATACATTTACCTTGTTAAAGCCACAAATATGACATCCTATTTCCGTATGCATTGTTATGGTATTGTTAAGATGGCTGGCTTCATCTTCTTAGCTGCTACTTGTATATATTATTGAATTTGACTTGCAATAGCAAGGGGGACAGAATAAAGTACTTTCATCATAGGTTCCAAGTTGGTTTCAAGTGGATATTATTTAGCTGTTATATTTGTAGCTGATTAACAAAACAAACAAACATTTCCTCAGATATATAGAATGTGAAACAGTGATATGTGCTTCCGTTAATATATCTTAATTGACTTATAATTGCAATAGGTATAGAATTATTCTTTTTTTTAAGCTGACATTAATCTTTTAACATAGTAAAGTTATAACTGTACTTAGTGCATGTTTTTGAGCTAGGTTGCGTGGTGTGATAGCTAGGGGTTGAAATGAGGCTTATGGCGGTCTGCACATTTTGAGACTATTTTAAATAATATTCAGTGTGCACGTGGCAGATACCATATTAAGATATATCTACCTATCTCCATTGTGGTTATTGGCCTCCATCTTAAAAATACAGTAAATGCAGTACGTAACTAGTGCATTCTATTTGATGGCTAAAAGTTTGATGAAGCCAGTATCTAGTTCTGTTATTGTACTGTCCGTACATCCACAATCTTTGTTTACTATAATTTCACTGTGATGACGAACATTAAACCATCATGAATAACAATCAAATTACAAAGTGGCCGCACAAATATGTGTCCGACAATCATATTGACAATTGTAAGCACTATCACTCTGAGCTAATTTCCAGCACACAATGGGCTCTATTAGGAGTAAGGTGACATCACGGCGGAATTTATTTTTAGTCCATAGGACTCAATGGGGCATTTTTGGTGCATTTACGGTGGCGGTAATTGCACCAAAAATTAGCAGAAAGTCAGTGCATTTACCTGCAGCTCAGAGCTGGAGGTGAATGTTCCGAATTTCCCCCAAACTCGGGATTGTCCAGAGTGGTAATGCATGTTAAAGATGGCGTCACTAGGGCGCAGCGTACCTGTTCGTCCGGAAGTCGGCTTAGTAGATGATGCCAGAATGCCAGAAGTTCTGTGGTGATGTGAGAGTGACACAAGGAACCAGCCCAACTCCCGTCCAAATGGATACTGGACTGGAGGTGAACCAGCTCCCGATGCCACAGGTTAGCTCACCCCTGATTAATGTGGCATCAGGACAGTGCAAGCACTGACAGGGGGAGCCTGATAGTCTTTGGCTAGAAGTTCTCTGCAGACAACTGGAGCAAGAAGAGTTGCGAGTCGAATCCAGGAGCAGGAATCCAGGAGGCAGCAGAATGCAAGGGAAGGCGGGAAGGCAAGGGGACCAAGAAGGACCAAGAACCCAGAGGAAGGAACAGAGAACAACTGAGAGGGGGGAACCACCCCAGCAGGAAGGGAGCAAGGAGAAGGGAACCAGGGAGACCCCCTACCCGGGCAAGGAAGGGCAGGTTTAATACAGAAGGAACTGGAAAAACCAGGCAGGACAGAGCGGAACTCAGAGGAACTGGAAAAACCAGGCAGGACAGAGCGGAACTCAGGTCAAGGCAAGAGCAAAACAACGATCCGGTCAGACCACGTTGAGACGCGGTTTGATCAAACCGCCGGGCTCCTTAAGTAGGGCCTCCCACACCCGGGAGGCTTGGAACGCAAGCCGTGCTGTTTCGCAGGTGCTGGGAGGCCCAAAGCGAGGCTTGGGCCGCAAACCGGCCAGGAGCCGAGAGCATCGTGTACCGCGCATGCGCGGAAAGCGGGAAGGGGTCGGCCGCGCATGCGCGGAATGGCACGCCCCGGGAACCCGGAAGAGCGCGGGACCCGGAGCGGCCCACCACGTATGCGCGAGACCAAGCGTCCCGAAGATCCAGGAGCAACCGGTACCCAGGACCGCCCCGTACCCCCCAGGCGAAAGCGGGGGTAAACCCTCCAAGGCGTGGCACGCCGCATCAGGTAAGTGGGCTGGAACAAGCCCGGGTTGGGCGGCGTGACACCATGCCCCCTCCCAGAAAGACCCGGGGCCCCAGGCTTCCAAGGAAACCGGAGAAAAAAGTCACGGACAAGGCGAGGTGCATGCACAAAACCGTGCGGTTCCCAGGTACGGTCACAAGCAGGATAACCCTTCCAATCTACCAGAAACTGGAGCACACCTCGACGAATCCGGGAGTCACATATCTCCTGCACTTCGAATTCCGGAACCCCCTGAACCTGGATTGAGGCTGGACGTGGACTGGAACGTCCAAACGTGTCTTTCACAAAGGGTTTTAACAGGGAAACGTGAAAGACCGGGTGTACCCACCAAGATTGGGGCAATACCAATCGAAAAGCTACTGCAGATATGCACTTGGAAATCTTGAAAGGCCCAAAAAACCGAGGTGCCAGTTTAGTGGGGAGATTACGTACAGGTAAGTTCTTGGATGACAACCAAACCTGATCTCCCACCTGAAATCTGGGTTCAATGGTCCTTCCCCGGTTAGCCTGCTCCCTCATGCGCTGTTGTGCATCTGCCAGGGCACTCCGAGCCAAATCATGCTGCTTCTGGATAACACGGATCATCTGGTCAGCCGATGGGACGGCACTGGGTGGCACAGGACAAAAGGGAAACAGCTTAGGATGCTGTCCGGTAGAGCAAATATAAGGACTGACACCAGTGGCCGCGTGGGTTGCATTGTTGTAGGAAACTTCCGCCAAATCCAGGTACTTCATCCAGTTGGATTGGGTGGCGTTAGCATAGCAATGTAAGTATTGCTCCAAGGTCTGTTTCGTTCTTTCAGTCTGCCCATTAGTCTGCGGGTGATAACCCGAACTCAGAGCTCTGCGTATTCCAAGGTGGCTGCACAACAGACGCCAAAAGGAGGAGAGGAACTGAGACCCACGATCCGAAATGATCTTCTATGGTAACCCATGTAAATGGTAGATGTGATGCAGAAAAGCCAAAGCCATTTGAGAGGAAGTAGGAATCCTGGAAAAGGGAATGAAATGCGCAGACTTAGTGAAACAATCCACCACTACCATGATGAAGGTGTGTCCCTCTGATGGTGGAAGCTCGACGATGAAATCAGTGGCTATGGTATGCCAGGGATAGGGTGGTAGTTCAGTGGGTCTGAGCAACCCCAAATTTCTTCTCCTGGGCGTCTTGGTCTGGGCGCAAACTGGGCAGCTCTCCACGTATAGTTTGGTTTCCTTAGCCCAACCCGGCCACCAGAACTGCCTGGCAATCAACTCCTGGGTCGCCTTGATGCCACGATGACCTCCTACTTGCGAATCATGGAACCCATGGAGAATGTCCAAGCAAAGAGATCTCGATGCTATGTACAACCGTTGTAGGAAGAAAAGAAAACCTTCACGTTCCGTGATTTGTGGACGTTTCAGTAGATTTGTGCGGTCTGGGTCTGTCTGAGTCTCTTGGAAGATCTTCTGCAAATGAGGAGAGATCGTGAGAAGAAAGTGCTTGGGGGAAATCAATGGAATGGGTTGGTTGACCTCCTCCACCTCTCTTTCCAAGGAGCGGGATAAAGCATCGGCTTTTAAGTTCCGGGCACTAGGAATGTACGTGATGTTGAAATCGTAGTGGGAGAAAAAAAAGGCCCATCGAGCTTGACGGGCGGTATGACACTGCAAAGATCGCAAGTACTACAGGTTGCGGTGGTCGGTGCGGACTTCTACTGAAAAGCAACCACCAAGCAAATGATGCCTCCATTCCTCAAACGCTGTCTTGATTGCCAATAGCTCTCTTTCTATGACTGAGTAGTTCTGTTCGCAAGGAGAGAGTTTGCGTGAGTAATAGGCCACAGGATGTTCGTCACCCGTAGAGGGATGTTTCTGCAGCAGGACTGCGCCCACAGCAAAGCTGGAAGCATCGGCTTCGACGATGTAAGGCATCTCATCATTGGGGTGACAAAGTACAGGTGCAGTACAGAATGCTGACTTCAAGGCATCGAACGCCACTGATGCCTCAGTATCCCAGAGGTAGGGTATCTTCACACTGGTCAGACACGTCAATGGAGCTGTGAGACGTGAAAATTGCGGAATGAAACGCCAATAAAAGTTTGAGAATCCCAGAAATCGCTGAAGTGATCTCACGTCCTGTGGTTGTTTCCAGTTCTGAATAGCCCGGACCTTACCGGAATCCATGCTAATTCCTGTACAAGTGATTACATATCCCAGGAATTCCATCTCATCCCGATGAAAGGAACATTTCTCAGCCTTGGCAAACAGATGATGTTGTAACAATCGTTGAAGAACTACACGAACGTGGGAGATGTGTTCCTCTAGGTTGTCGGAGTAGATCAAGATGTCATCTAAATACACCCAAACAGAGATGCCAATTAAGTCGCTGAAAACATAGTCCATAAACCGTTGGAAGACAGCCGGGGCGTTACACAGCCCAAAGGGCATTACCCTGTATTCATAGTGCCCGAAAGGTGTCTTGAAAGCCGTCTTCCATTCATCTCCCTCTTTGATTCTGACGAGATGATAGGCTCCGCGGAGGACTAATTCAGTAAAGACCCTGGCTGAACATAAGGACTCCATGATATTCCGGATCAATGGTAACGGGTACCTGACTTTAAGGGTGATGTCGTTCAGTTGGCGGTAGTCAATACAAGGCCGTAAAGAGCCTTCCTTTTTCTTCACAAAAGACAATGGGAAACCTGCAGGTGACTTGGAAAGAACGATGTATCCTTTCTTGATGCAATCATCGAGATAATCCCGGAGGACCTGTTTTTCAGACTGGGTGAGGGCATACACCTTTCCATGTGGCATCACGGCTCCGGAAACCAAGTCTATGGAGCAGTCAAAAGGCCTGTGAGGCGGCAGTGCGATGTCCCTTGGTTCGGAGAATACTGACATCAAGTCAGCATATTCAGACGGTATCATAGACAAGGAACACAAACCAGATGATTCTCTACCTGGGACTAAGGCTGTCGAGACGGACGTCTCTGAGGACGTGTTAGGGCTACAGCATTCTTGAAGGCAAAAAGAGGAGGTGAACTCCAGAGTACGTGTCTCCCAGTTTATTGTGGGGTTGTGTCGCTGAAGCCAAGGTAGCCCCAAGACCACTTGATATGAAGGTGTCCTTATAGCATCCAGCGCGATTCTCTCCTCATGTCCTTTGATGCGTAACAACATACCCACAGTATGTAGTCGTATGGGGCCAGAAGCCAATGGGGTTCCATCAATGACTTCTACTGGAATCGCTTCTTCTTTGGTAAGCAATGGTATGCCGTTGTTGATGGCAAAGCGCTCATCGATGTAGTTCCCAGAGGCCCCACAATCCAATAACCCATGGATCTCGACTGTCTTATTCTGCCACTTGAGACTGACCTTCAGAATCATTAGGACTGCAGGCAACATGGGTGGAAACACAGATTCAGGGCAGGAAAGGACTGGTGGTTTAATCAGACCTGTCAGGGCCTTTCCGGAGCACGACAGGTCACCTAGTTTCCCCCTTTCTTGATTGGTCGTAGAGGACAAGTACCCAGAAAATGACCTGCGGCTCCGCAGTACAAACATAGGCGTTGGCTTCTCCTCCGCTTCTTTTCTTCCTCAGACAAAGGGCCCCTTACGGCGCCTAGCTGCATAGGTTCTTAAGTGGTGTTCGAGGACACTGGTGTCCCAGCAGGCGGAATTGGAGGTCTGAGGTCCGATTTCTCAAAACGGCGCCTTTCGCCTCTTCTCTCACCCAATCTCTGATCAATTTTTAGCACCTGTTCAATGAGCTTCTGTAGATCTTCGGGTTCAGGAATGTGTAACAGCTCGTCCTTGTACTCTTCTCTTAACCCACGGCGAAACAAGGTCTTCTGTGTTATCTCAGGCCATTGGGAATCAGTTGCTAGTTGGCGAAAACGACCTATATAAGAGATTATGTCTGTGTTGGCTTGTTTTAAATCCATTAACTGATTCTGTGCTGCTGAAGCCAGATTGGGGGACTGAAACACTTCCAGAAATGCCTTTTCAAAGGCCACAAAATCACTGAGAATGGGACTGTTAGAAACCACAAGCGGTGTCACCCAAGCAAGAGCGTTGCCAGACAAATTGCCCAAAATATATCCAATCTTGGCTTTATCGTTATTGAAGTGGGCTGAACGATACAGGAAATGTATCCGGCAATGATTGCAGAATTCCCCCACACGTCTGGGGTCTCCATCGAACTTGATGGGAGTGGTGTGTGCCATAGTGCTCTCAGGTGGAGGAACAACATTTGAGCTCTGGGTTACCATCTGGCGTAGGGTTTGGTTCTCCTGGCGGAGTGCAATCATCTCAGCACGTAAGGCCTGCATCTCATCACGAAGACTGGTGTCCTCATCCATCTCCGATTCCGAAGAGCCTGAAGCCTGGCGTCTCAATCTGTTAAAGATGGCGTCACTAGGGCGCAGCGTACCTGTTCGTCCAGAAGTCGGCTTAGTAGATGATGCCAGAATGCCAGAAGTTCTGTGGTGATGTGAGAGTGACACAAGGAACCAGCCCAACTCCCGTCCAAATGGATACTGGACTGGAGGTGAACCAGCTCCCGATGCCACAGGTTAGCTCACCCCTGATTAATGTGGCATCAGGACAGTGCAAGCACTGACAGGGGAGCCTGATAGTCTTTGGCTAGAAGTTCTCTGCAGACAACTGAGCAAGAAGAGTTGCGAGTCGAATCCAGGAGCAGGAATCCAGGAGGCAGCAGAATGCAAGGGAAGGCGGGAAGGCAAGGGGACCAAGAAGGACCAAGAACCCAGAGGAAGGAACAGAGAACAACTGAGAGGGGGGAACCACCCCAGCAGGAAGGGAGCAAGGAGAAGGGAACCAGGGAGACCCCCTACCCGGGCAAGGAAGGGCAGGTCTAATACAGAAGGAACTGGAAAAACCAGGCAGGACAGAGCGGAACTCAGAGGAACTGGAAAAACCAGGCAGGACAGAGCGGAACTCAGGTCAAGGCAAGAGCAAAACAACGATCCGGTCAGACCACGTTGAGACGCGGTTTGATCAAACCACCGGGCTCCTTAAGTAGGGCCTCCCACACCCGGGAGGCTTGGAACGCAAGCCGTGCTGTTTCGCAGGTGCTGGGAGGCCCAAAGCGAGGCTTGGGCCGCAAACCGGCCAGGAGCCGAGAGCATCGTGTACCGCGCATGCGCGGAAAGCGGGAAGGGGTCGGCCGCGCATGCGCGGAATGGCACGCCCCAGGAACCCGGAAGAGCGCGGGACCCGGAGCGGCCCACCACGTACGCGCGAGACCAAGCGTCCCGAAGATCCAGGAGCAACCGGTACCCAGGACCGCCCCGTACCCCCCAGGCGAAAGCGGGGGTAAACCCTCCAAGGCGTGGCACGCCGCATCAGGTAAGTGGGCTGGAACAAGCCCGGGTTGGGCGGCGTGACAATGCAGTGGTAATAGCGTTACCACTGCATTTTGACTGTTCCAGCCAACTCCTGATGTGGGCCAATGTATGTTAATCCTCTATGTTTGGGTGATACTTTGCTTTCAGATTTCCACATGAGTGAATACCCTCACTATCCCAACTGTAGACATTTTATAAATGTTTTAAAAACATATTTTTAGATACATTTTTAATGTGCAATTCCTTTGTTTATTTAGATATCGTGATATTGCTAAGGGTATGGTATATTAGCATCTAATGCCAGAGTCTTCTTAAGACATGTTTTCATTGTTCTCTCTCCCCCTCCATAAGGCTCTCTCCTCTTGGCAGTAAATAGTCACTCACAGTCTTTGAGGGATTTAGAGCCCACACTTCTTTCTTGAGATTTCGTAGACTTTTTTGCATCTCTTAACAACAGGTCATCTTTGTCATCCTGGACTTGTTAAATACCTGCCACTAGCATCTGCGGTGCTCCTGGTCATAAGTCTGGGAGTCGGAAATCAAAACTTTCATGTTTCATGGACATCAGTGTTAGCCAGCTATTAACTCAAAAATGTTCCATCGGGTACTGGGCCTTGGACTGGTATCTCTTTCTCTGCTCTTTCCTTTGGGTCACTCCTCTTCACTCGAATGCTATTCCCCTCTTCCTCCTCTTTGATCTTGTTGTTTCTCTGCTGTTCCTTCCACATTTTCCTCATCATGGCTATGCCACTCTCTGGCCTCCACCTTCTTTTTCCTTTGCTTTGTTCTCTCCACTTCATCCACTCTTTCCTCTTTTACATCACCTTTGTCTGGTTCATTCTCTATTACGTCCTCTCCCAAATGTGTCTTTCTCTTCCCCACTTCTAGTCTTATTGCTCCCACAACCACATTTCTCTCCACCACCTCAACCTTCCTCGCTCCCACTTCTGCCTCTGCTCTCATCTCTCCTCCATATCCACTTTTCTTTCTCTCCTTCTTTCCTCCTTGCTGAAAAAAAAACACTCTAATTTGTACCTCACATTCCTGACTCTCAAATCTCCCTGTGGCACAACTTCCAAAGTGATTGGTCCTGGGGTATTTAATTGCATTAGTCCACTATGTTGTTGATTTAGTACATGTATCTTGGTGATTCTGTATCTGTGTGTCTACCATCAATTCACCAGGTACTTAGAATAGATGGACAGCTCTGCAGCTCCTGTAGACAATGTTACATTAGCCACATCCACCAGCTTGGATTAATTCCGCAATGGACAGTAGCTGGGTGCATAGGTTGGGGTTGAATCCGCTGTACCAGTGTTTATGTTTTCAAGCCCAACCTTGATAGGAACCTCCAAGTGAGAACAATCAGGGTCCATGGTGTGCAACAAGTGTAGCACGTGTGTGTTTTTCTCTTAGCAAACAGTTTTCTGTATCTGCATGGGGTGGATGGCAGCTACATTGGCTGAGGGTATCTCCTTCCAACTTCCTCTGTCTTTACCACAAAGGGTTTCCTTCAGACCATCATGAAGTTCAATAGTATCAGACCAATCTGAGAAATGTTTGCAACTCCTTAATACTTGGTGGGGGAATCTTCGGCACAGCCCGACGGTCTCTATATGTGACTGCATTAGGTTCTCCCCATATGGGTACTGAATAGTGAGTTGTGCTAGTTGATACTTCCCTAGGTTAGCTCTGATTTGCCAAATTCAACAGTGTTTGGATTAAAGTTAACTCATGTGTTCAGTCTATTTATTACTAACGATGACAAGATCATCCATGTAAGCAAAGGCATAGGCCTGGTGAGGTTTTAAGAAATTATTGATTAAACTTAGAATGGGGCTGGTGCTGAAATGAAAGTAATGTGGATTTTAAGAGTTTCTTCAAGGCCAATAAGACAGTATTCTCCTTGTACCCAAAAGCAAGAGGGATTTTCCAATATCCCTTGGTGAGGTCCAAAGTGGAAATATAGATGTATGATCTGCGGCATGGACATCTTCAAATCTCATTTACCTTCTGTAAGTTAATGCAGAAGAGCTAACTGCAATCTGATTATAGTACTAATATGATGACAATGATCCAATGACTTTGAGATGACTCAATGACTCAAATTCCCAATGTCGTTTGGATTTCCTCCCTTACCAATTGATGTTGGGGCTCAGTAAGGTGACAGGGCTGGACTTTCAAACACTTCCCCAACGGAGTGTGTATGTGATGAAAGAAATCCTTTACTCACCCTTGCATATCAGAAAACACATCTTGGATATGACCCAGAAAATTCTGAAGGTCTTTAGACGAGTATGTATGCAGAGAAGTTGCTTTGGAATTTTATAAATTCACTGGGTGATCTAGGCCCTTCCAGGCCTTCAGGATGTCTCTTCTGTGGATGATCTTCAAGAGAAAGAATATGGTCCAAGCTTGGGGGATCCTCTAGCTCTCAAAGTGCTCATAGGATCAGGTTGACCCAATTACTGCTATCTTTATTGACCACTTTCTTTAGGACATTACTTCAAGGTTTGGTTGAAGCTCCCTTCTAAACCATATATTTAACAGTGAGGGACAGATGGTTTTAATATGGAGTAGTGTTTGACCTTCCTAATAAGGATGGACATAAATGTGCTTCCCAGGTCTGTTAGGATCTCTTTTGGAAATCCCTCTCTTAAGAAGGCGAACATGTGTTTAAGGATCTGCTGGTTGGTAGGTCATATTTTCAGTGGGATGACTTCAGGATATCGACTAGGGTAACTAACTATTACCAGGATGTACCCTTTCCATGCTTTGTAAGGGCTTAGGGCACCTACCATATGCATCCTCACCCATGAGAAGGGAACTCCATTGATTGTCAGGGTTGTAGGGTGCTTGCCTCACATCTACAATAGATGTCTTCTGCCTTTCTTGCAGGGCTTGCATACATTTTCCAACCAGTCAATGATTCCAGGCCAGAGAAATGTCCCTCGGTTTTGATGATACCCTGATTTCTCGCAATCAGGTGGGGGTGGGCCATCACAAGTACCTCCTCTCAGAAATGGGTATGATATGATAGTTTATTTATATAGCGCCTATACACAATGTGTTTCAAAGTGATTTGTAGAGGCTAAAAGTTGGTAACAAGTAGTCCCATCACTCTTTACTTTATTCTATCCTTTATAATGTCCCCTTTCCATCGACAGAAAAGGTTGGGTGTTCCTGGTTTCCTGTTTCTTTTTACACCCCAAACACAGAACAAGAAGTAATGCAGACCACCCCGTACTTCTATGGCAGCCAACATTACAATGAATGACTAAGGTCTCTGCTTGCTTTTCACAGGTGTAAAATGCACGCAGAACCAACAGGGATTGAAATCTCTCCACCTGCATAACAACTAGATAAGAGGTGGATCAGCTTATTGATTCGTGACCCACCCCTCTGTAGAAAATATGAGCAGCATGGTCTAGAATGTTGTTAATAGGCAGCATGCTAGACTGCACCTACAAATGATGTTCCAGTTCATTTTGGGGACATTGCAAAATTACCTCACAGTTGATTCCCTACTGAGAATAATTATAGTTGTTGCCCAGAGCTGGTGTTAAGATTTTTGCTGGTGTTGATAATTTGGCATTTTACTACCATTTTCATCTCATAACTTGAACAAATGTACTGCTTACCGGGCAACTTCATCAACACACATTGGCAGAACCCTTAACGGCCGCCTTACATTTCCCTACCCTAACCCTAAACCGGTCCTTTGCATATTTTACCTAATCCCTATCTGCGATTGAGGTTCAGATTCTGCTCCTCTTTTAGATACTTGTTTGTGATCATGAGATTCCATTCTACCATACAAAACTTGCCTTTTCATGCCTTTGCAATCAGCTGTAAAAGTATTGTTAGACAGGTACATTGTGACACTTACATCATGCTTGAAAGCAAGGGTGACAATATTGCAGTCACTGGCTGCCAGAACCACTTTTATTCCTTTGAATTCTAATCAGCGCTTTGGTACAGTTTCCTTTTCACCAATGATAAAATGTGATTGATTTGTTTGAGGGAGAGTAGGATTAAATGTAACTTCTCTTCTACATTGCATGTGGCAGGGTCTACTAAGGAGCATTTAAATAGCACAACTATGTAATCATTTTGCACCATAGTTATAGTTGTACATGGCATATCTACACATCTTTCTGCAACTTGTAGTTATCTGTGTGTGTCAAAAGCATTTTGTTTTATACCATTATGAACAATAATGGTAGACTATCTTTACATACCCATTTGGGAAGGAGTATTTCTATAAAGGATGCACTGCAGATAAATGGTTGTGTAGACATAGGTGACACATTGTAGAGGTCGAAATGTCTCATATGACAATTTTCATTTTTTTCCATAGTGTAAAATAGGGAGTTCTTTAATGTGTTAACACGATATTGAGCTGAACAAAAGGTCCTCTGAGTCACATTTTTATAATGGTTTCAGTAATTATGCTGCCATTAATCAGAGGGGTACAATTGATTCTCTTAACGAGGATAGTCATGAGAATTTGGGACAGAAGCATTGAGGCCATCAATAAATTAGAGAGAATGATTGTATAAAGTGTGGTCCAATCCCATGTTTTGCTCACATCCACCGAAGTTGTATTAATACAGATATCATATTATAGACCTAACTTGGACCCGCTTCTTATAACACATTTTGTATTATTACTTGGAAATGTAATAGACAATAGAGGTGTCGTAATTAACAATGTTTCAAGTGAAAAGACTCCTTAAAGATTCTAAAGTGAATGAAATCAGGAATCTTCAGTTAACGTGTATTTTTGTAGCTGAACCAACTGCCATCTTCAGAACCCATGAATTTGTTACTGAATCTGTGCCTTGAGTTCTTACCCTACAAACCATTCCAGCACTGCAGTCTACAAACATAAATTCCTAAGTATTCCTTTTCAAAGGACTACGCGGGTTAACTTTTGTATGCCTCTGCAATGAATGTTGATGAACCTTTTAGTACAACCAGAGCAATAGGATAAAATGGAACATTTATTTAAGTGCACACAGGTGTCCATGTGCTAGCGAAGGCAGCATAGACATTAAGCTGTGCATAAATATACTGTTTAAAAAAAGCCACTCTTAACCATTAAGGCCCTTATTCACAGAGCGTTTTCCAATGGGGTTTTGCCATTATAAAACGCTTCTGTGAATTAGGCCCTAAATCTGTTATTGCTAAATCAAGGTCTAAGCAATGAACTGTGCTAAAATTACATAAAATGTTGACATATTTTACATTGAGTGTGCTTGAATAAAATATACATATTTATTCCAAACCTAGTCTTCTGTAAGAGGCTTGTGTGGTATTTCCTGTAGTCCAGTTTAGGCAGGCTTTGTTTGCTCTGTGGGCAGATTGGAAGTTCATTTAATCTGAAAGTCTTCTCTCTTCTGATTACTTAATTCTTGGATGTAGGCTGAAAGTGGTGCCTTGACTCATTCCTTCGTGCAAAGGAAGAGGAGGTGTCAGAATATGTACAAGTCGGGTTCATGACTCAGTTTCAAAGCTAGGAGAGGACTCCCCAGGCCATGAAAGACATCATATCAGACAATATCACAAGTTGTGAACTAACTGGAAGCAATAGATGGTTCTTTCCTAAGTGAGGTGGCCTCAGTACTAGGCGAGTTAGATGGTAGAGTTCCACCTTTTCTATATTGCTAGTACCCTCTCCCTAACTCTTGATACCCGCCGTAACAAAACTATGGGTTTAGTCAATTTGTGTGTTTTGAGGAGACCCAGTAGTATCTTTGTTATTAAATCCTATGAATCTTGAGAAGGTGATGCTGTGATTGCCTAATGTGACCAGGTTTGGAGAACATATCCACTGGAAACGCTTATGTAAGGAAGATACCCTGCAGTAAATTAGCAAAACACCCAGTGAGAGGAGCATAAAACCAAGAAGGTGAGTGCAAAATTGTGTTTTTGCAGTGCTCTGCTTGCAAGCCAGTATCCTTAGGAGCACTTAGTAAACCCATTCAAGTCCAGAGAGCAAACCACTGCAGAATGAGACAGTCCTCAGTGAGCAGAAGCAGACACTGTAGGAGGTTTACATGGAGTCGGCACAGGGACTGGTGATGGGAGATTTCTGCCTTATGTTAAGATGACTGCCAGTAAGAATGTAACTAACCAATGGATAAGATCCACACAAAAATGCAAGGGAAGGGACGCATGTTGGGAAAAATAGAAGTGAAACAAAGATGTATGTGTATATGCAGCCAGCGAGCAGGGAAACTGGAAGATATGTAAAGCATAAAATCTAGGAAGAGGAGATGAAGCCGGTCAACGTCACGCAGCACAAATCGGGCCATTGCAGGAGAATTTGTGACATTTGCAGGAGAATTTGTGACACAAACTGAAAGTGGAGGGAGGAAAGGTCTTTCAGACACTGGGCAAATTGGCCAGACTGATAATTGCTGCAGCTAAAGGGAAATAAGGTCCTGGGAGCTGGATGCCCTGAGAATACCGATGGAAATATATCTTCTTTTCAGAGTGAACAGTACCACATACCTCAAGAGTGACTAGTTGCCACAGTCCTTAAAAGTGAGCAGGGCACTTTATCCCTTAGTAATGTTAAGAGCACATTTCTCAGAATCAGGGGTACTATACAGGGACAATCCTACTGGGCTGAATTACAAATGGCGAGCTTACAGCTATGACCTATGAAGAGGATGGGTGGCAAAGAAGCAGGTGGCCATTATATCCCTCTGACTGTAACCTGAATAAAGATTCATCCTGGTACTATATTCCAATGACTGTAACACAGAGACAGAAGTGGCAGAGAGCTATACCTTTAATACTTTGAGGAAGGACCTCCTCAGCCCCATTGGCATTTCATGAGACCTCCTTCCCTTTTTGCCTGGGAGAGCCAACGACGGCTTCTATGTAGAACACTTCAAGGAGAGAAGCATTCATTCAGTGTACCTTGAAATTGAGAATGTATTTTACTAGGGACCGTGAAACCATATTATTTGAACCACCATGACACTGATACCTTCCATCATTCCCATTAAGGAATTTCTGATTTTGTTTGGGTGAATATTAGATCGTATCATTGTTTTTTCCAAATCAACCCCTTTCTATGATTAAAATAAGTTTCAGCCTTCACTTCAAGTTTCATGTGTTTTGTCAGGTCGCCACAATGCTGGGTTATTTTATCAATTTTGGGACATCCTATCCAATGAAGCTCAAAACCTGCCCCTGAACAAGATACGCACAACTAACATTTATCTTTTGAGTTTCTTTTTATTTTTTTGGACAACCGTCAATTAAATAATTTAGCATGTAACAATCTCACCATCATTCTCACCATCATTCTCTTATACAAGAAACAAGATTGTCTGTCAAAACAATTTCTTAATTATATAAAGACTTTGATTCTAAATTCTAAAAACTTTGAAGCACGAGTCAGTAAAACATCTAATAGTAGAATGCCAGCCTAAAGCGACAAGCGACATGAAGTACTTTTATAAACATCTTGCACAATTTTGAATCGTAACGTATGAATTAATGTGGTTAGAAATGTTAAGTGCAACAGATATAGCTCTGAATATTGCCACTGTGAAATTTATGTTCGATCTTCGACTTAATGCAAATAAATAAGACAAGATGAAGAAGGAAAATGTTGATTTGGATTGAAACACATTGATATAATGATCTTAATGTAAGTATGAAATGGTTTTAAACTGTATACAATGGTTGGTTACTATCATGTTCGCATGCAAAGGAACTCATGTATAAGGTAAGTGACTTTTATCATCAAATTCTACTAGAAACATGGCTGATAATGCAGAGAGAAAATAATAATGTGATAGGCAGTGAAGATTTGCTAATGATTTTGTTGTAATTTTTCTAACATTTTTTATCATAGATTGGAAATGTGCAGAAAAGTTGGGCAATGATAAATGAAAATAATTTTTATGAGATCTTTTACCCTTCTTATAGATTGGAAATATCGAAAGAAGGTGAATAACGGTCATGATTCCTTTTAATATTTGCACAGTCTAAATTTCCTCTTGTTTGTTTTTAATATATCCCTTTATCTGGTTTTAATAATTGACATTTTTTATGCTTTCTGATATTTGAAAAGTTGGAATGTACAACTAAAACAAATAAAGTTTAAAAGAAAAATTAAATAATACAGCATCAAAACAATGTGACAAAAGATTGGCCACTTACAATGTAACAAACTGTACCTGCTACTCAATCAACGCCAGTTAATCTGTTCACCTCCAAGTATTCATAGGAATTGACATTAACTATTTGCATCAGAGAAACTTGCTCACTAGAAACACTCATTCAGAATATGTCTCAAAGGAAAGCTGCAGTTGTAGCTCAAATAGAATATGGTATTAGAACTCTCAGGTTGATTTAAAATTAAAATGTTGGACACCATCTCCGACAAACTACCAGTTTCTAACGTGGGAACAGACACTACTTGACTGCATCTTCTATGATGTCAGACACAAGCCAAGCTATTATAAAGGGTTGGGTTTCTCTGGATTTCTGTTGCTTTTGGAGTATTGGCACAACATGCCTAACTCGCTCGCTATTTTCAAGGAATCATGTTCACCCTTACAATTCCTAAGTTCAATGTGTTCATTAGGGATTAGATTGCAATTATTTTATTCACTGCTATATACACCAATTTTAGAACTTGCTCTTCCACATTCAGTGTGTATTGTCTAGAGCTTCTAAAGATCCCACATTGCAGGAGAAACTCCTAATACAAAGACACTATTACATAGGGTGTGCATTTTAATTAGAAATCACAAAGCACATACACCTTATGTTATGTTCCTTTTTTTAAGTGATGCATTTTTTAAAAAGGGCCCCCAAAATACATTTCAATTCTAACTGTGATTTAATTAATTCTCAATAAAATATCCAACTATCTCAGTGCACAATGTGAGGGGTCAGAAATGAGAGAGGGACAACTTGGTTCAGAGCTTTCACAAGGTACCTATTGTTTATACTCAAAAGTGTTTGATAAACGTCTCACTATCCCTAACCTAACGGGAATTTCCCTACCTATTAAAATAACGAAAGCAAACACTCTGCAAAAGGAATCTTCCCTCACACGTAAACATAGATCGAACTCATAAAGGAAATGCATGGCAATTCAAATATAACATGAATAACAATTGAGTTATACTTAGATGCACAAATTGTAAATCCTTGTAACTTGGGTCATTTCCCCTTGCCCAGATTCAAAGCAGGATTGTTTCTTAAGAATTAAAATAACCAAGTTCCATCTTGTAACCACGTTTGGATCATATATTTTGGTTGGTTCCAAAGGTTCTCCACTTTAACCGATATATTTTGACAATTCTTTGTCGTTTTGACTTATTGCAAAAGTTCAATACAACGTCTTCTTCTTGAAAAACGAAATACTGATTTAATCAAATAATGTTTGTCCGGATGACCTCACAACAGTTCATGAAACACTTTAGTGACCTCTGCCACTTCTTGAACTACAAAAACTTCTACCACAATGCAGAACTTTATATGACATTTTCTTGGTTCACTAACCTGCCATGACTACCACTAGAAGGTCCATATCCTGGTATACTAGCCTGCCAGGAAATAAACTCCTAAAGCTTCTGCATGGTGAGATGTACTTCAAATAGTTAGAAAAGTCTTCAACTTTCAACAACTTCAACATTCACAACTTATTTTCAGGAAAACATATTACATTGGTGTTGTCCATTCCACTCTTAACTTTGCTGTAAGCAATGCAGGTTATGCTTCACTCCCCCTGAATACGTTATGTCAGGAGGACACCTCTCCTGCCACTTCTGTTTTTCCACTTGCACATCAGCAAAATATTGATATGATATGATATGATGATATTTATAACGTGCCTATACACAAGTGTTTCAAGGCAAAATGAGGCAAGGGAGGGGGAACAGATGAAAGACAGAGATAACGATCTTACTAGGCCAGGTAACATTGAGATCGCGCAAGTGCAGGGGAAGGGGGGAGGGGAAAAGCGGGGGGAAGAGGGCAGAGCAGTACATGGCATCGACAGTAAAATAGAATAAATAAAAGCAATAAGTAAAAAGTGCGGCCAGCTGGTGGCAAGTGCAAGGGTAAGTCCAGACATCAGTTGTCAAGTGCTGGTAGGGGTCTGTAGGGTTAAAGAAAACAGTCCACAAGTGCAGGGGTTGCCAGGGAGGCAGTGCAGGTGTGCAAATGGCATGAGAGGTGGCCTGGGCCTGAGATCAGAGGGTGACCAGTGCAGTTTCAGTTTCAGCCATGAGTTCAGCAGGGGAGAGGAGGAGAGAAAGCAGAAGCAAAGAGGAAGGTATTGAGTTGCTTCAGGAACCAGAGATGGTTCTCATCAAGTTTCAGGGAGGCAGGGAGGCTGTTCCAGAGGTAAGCCCCAGCTGAGGAAAGAGATCTACCACCAACACATTGCTTGGAGAAGCGACTGACACTGAGGGAGTTGGAGGCGGATACGCAAACAGCTTGGGAAGGAAGATATTTAGGAAGAGATTTGCAGGTATTGAGGCCCCAAGCCCCAGAAGGCCTTGTGGACAATGCATATGGTTTTTAACTTAATCCTCGCAGCCACTGGGAGCCAGTGCAGAGATTTTGATCCTGGAGGGATACAATCCCTGGGCTTGAGGCCAAGAACAAGTCTTGCAGTCCTGTTCTGGATGAGTTGCAAAGGACAGAGATTAGAAGCAGGCAGATTTAGAATGAGGCTGTTGCAGTGGTCCAGCCTAGAGAGAACCAGAGCTCTGGAGACAGTGAGCTTCTGGGGGAAGGAGAGGAAAGGAAGAATACCTCTGAGGAGGTGCAGCTGGTAGTGTGACTTCTTAGAGACATCAGAGATGTGAGGAGAGAAGAAGAGTGTGGAGTCGAAGATGACCCTGAGGTTTTTAGCCTCACAGGTCGAACAGGAGAGTGCCAAGAGGGACCGGCCAGAGAGTGACAGGGAAGGAGTGAGCAGGTGTGCCGATGAGGAGAATCTCAGTCTTAGTGGCATTGGGGCAAAGATCATTGGCAGCACACCACTCCTGGATAGCAGACAGACAGTCAGAGATGAGAGAAGGAGAAGAAGTGTTGGAAGGGAGCCTGAAAATGAGTTGAGTGTCATCCACATAGCACTGAAAGTTAGGGCAAAGCGGTGGGCAAGAAGTGCTGGGTATTGATTGAACAGCCAGTGAGAGAGGTTAGACCCCTGGGGAACAGCAGAGGTAGAGATAGAGATAGTAGAGAGGAGGGACCCAAGTTGGACCTGGGAGGGTCGATGGGAGATGAAAGAGGTTAGCCAGGCCAGTGATACCCAGGTTATCATGGAGACGGTTGAGCAGGATGGCATGGTTGAACGTGTCAAAGGCAGAAGAGAGATCAAGTAAGATGAGGACACAGGGGGTGTTGGAATTGAGTTTGGAGAGCAGATACTTACGGATGTTCAGGAGAGCAGTTTCCGTGCTTCTGGCAGCTCTGAAGCCAGACTGATGGTCATGGAGACAACCAATAGATTCAGTGTGAAGATTAAGCTGGGAAATGTCCAGCTGTTGCAGGGGTTTGCCCAGGAAAGGAGTGATGGAGATTTGGCGATAGTTATCTGGGCAGGATGGGTCGGCATACGGTTTCTTAAGCAGAGGGTGCACAAGGGAGTGCTTCAGGGGGGGAAGGGAAGACTCCAGTGGTGAAGTACTAGCTGCAGAAGTCAGCCAGAGCAGGGGCCAAGGTGTCAATGTGGTCCTTGATGGTTTTGGAGGAACAGGGGTGAACCTATGTTGACGAGACTTTCATAGATCGGACTTGTCTAGAAACTTTGTCTGGGGAGAACAGGGGAAAGGCAGAGAAGGAGGGAGGAGAGGTGGCAAGGGGAGAGGAAGAGAGAGAGAGGACAGGATGTCCTGCGTTTTAGAGCTGAAATGAGAATCCAGGGCTTTGCAGAGGGCCTCGGGGGGGACAGGAGAGGTAGAGACTGCAGATTTTAAAGAGGTTCGGCCAAGTTGTTAGATGCCGCAGAGATGCGTACTTGGATGTGGGGTCTCTTCTTGGTGCGGACAGAGAGCCAGTAATGCCTTTGGAGCAGGTGTCAGGCCAGTTTGTCAGAGGATGTACCGGAAATACGCCATTTCCTCTCAGCCACCCTGCACTTGCATTTAAGGGTGAAGAGGTCTAAGTGTGGCAATGTTTCTTTCTTACTCCTGCTTCCGTTTGGCTTAGGCAATGCTTGTCTTCATTCTGTTTGACTACTGCCTCGTCCTTAGTCTGGCAACAACAGTCACAATTGTCCTGCAACTATGTTCCCTTATTGTTCATCCAACAATAATTTTAAGTTCAGTAAATTACTGCCCCCTTTTTACTTTGGCTATGCTGTTTGTAATTAACGGGCCTTTGGCAATATTGTTTCTGATTAACTTGCTTTGTATTGCCCTTTCTTTGCTTTGGTAAACGGGCTGACTTTGATGACAGTAGATGTAACGTTTCTCTGTTTGCCTCCTTTCACAGTTCAATTTTCACCAATTTGCTTTCTTTATATTACTTGGGTATTCAAAATAATGTTCAGAAGACAGCTGTCGCATACAGAGCGTACCGGGATTACCTTTCCCTGGTAAACTCACTGGCTCTGCTATACGCATCCATGAAAACCATTGACACAGCTCACTCTGCTTCTTCCTCTGCTTCTGTCTGCTCAGCAGTCTGCTTCTAGCAACCTCTGGCCTGCGCCAAACAGGAAAGGAGCAGCCACTGTGACACTGCACGCCAGTAGGAGATCCTGTTTCTCCCAGGGGAAAGCTTGCTGCAATACCGCTTTCTGCTGCGCAACCTCTGAAAGTTAGTTGGAGAACCTGGGAGACCCTCTCAGGACCATCATCCGCTTCACCAACAGCGGTGGTTCCGGCGTCTCCTCTTTTCTCCCACTTCTGCTTCTTCTGCAACTGCAACGGCAACGTGTGGTTTCTGCAACCCCACTCTCTTGTTCAAATGGCCTTATATATTCAAAGGCCCCACTCAGGTGTGGGTCATTACAACCACTAGAGTGCATCCTGCAGTTTAGTGCCCCTGACTCCCTCTTCCTCGTCCCAGTACTTAGGGCATTGCGGGACTAGATGTCCCCAATGTGATTTTCATTTCTTTCTTCCACAGATATAATTTGACAATAAGCCATTAAGATGGCAGGATCTTTAGGGTAGTTATTAAGGGATTTATCCCAGATTTCCTGACCTGGTCTACCCCTGCCCCCCATGTGATCTTCCCGCAGAACACCACCCCCAGAATCAGGAAGCATCTGCCTTTCGCTGGCCATATGAGAAGGGTTCCATTCCAGGGTTTCCCGGGGAATCATTTCTGATTCATCACAACAGTTACTCACTTTATGCCTGTCTTTCAAGTCCCAGGACAGGAAAGAACATGATCTGGTCTCAGGTTGCTCCAACAGGTAACCTCTCACAACTGTGCATGCACCTGCTACAAAGTCCCTCTCAGGTAATATGTTCCTGCTCTCTGAAAGACCTCTGCATTCAGTTCAGTCTGGCAAGGGCCTTGTAAAAATGTATTCACCCACCCAATCTGCTTTCTCTTCTGCTGAATACTTTGGCAGACTTTCTCACTTCTTCCTTTTCCCCAAATGTTTGCTTTTTCTTATGTGTTTGTGTGATAAATTGCCATCTGGCAAAGGTGTGCAAGCCCTGGCTTTTAATTTTTTGTCTTTTAATAAACGAATAAAATGATGCAGGTAATTCATCTGCTGATCAGATTCCCTTTTCATATGCTCCTTGCCAAAAGCATACTGTGTACCTGTGTCCTGCTGCATCCGTACACTGATTTGCAGCGCCTGCCCTACCAGTGGCACAGAGAAGGTTCAGAGGTCCCAGGTGCCCATTTGAAAGCTGCAGTGGCTGCCACGTCTCTGCAGAAAGCCAATTATCTGCAGTGCACAGGCTTCATTTAAGATATGCACCCCTGTTCCAAAATGCTATCATTATGGGTCTACCTCCTGGTGGAAGAATACTCTTTAAATATAAGCCAGACCTGAGTTATGGTATGGTGGATGGTAGTCTCATAATTAGTAAAGCCACACCCAATTTGATATCACAAATGTGTCAGCTCCTGAGAGCCAAGCTCAGCTGTGGAAGATGATGTATATTCAGACCAGACATGTTGAGCTCGACATGACGGGAACCTGATTGGCCATGTCTCTTCTTTAATCACGTTATGAGGGCAGGCAACACCCTCTGCCAGAGGCAGCCACACAGCAGGCAGCTGCCCTGGGACCAGGCATCACAGGAGCACACCCATTCATAGGGAGTATCCTCACACCAATGCATTTGTAACGGTTTTTCCTATTGACACATTCCCAGAAGAAGGCTGGAAACAGGTGTGTATCTTACGTTCTGGTTTCATTTCAGATTTGGCCCTTCTCCCAGCATCTGCCATCACTGAATCAAAAAGTTTAGGCATACACAGTTCAATAAGTGTAGGTTCTGTGCATCTCACAGCTTACAAAATCCTATTTGCTGTGGTCCCTCGCTTTATAAACGACATTCCAATTCCTCCCAGCTCTGTAAAGTGTGCCATTGAAAAGTTATAATTATAATATTCCAGCTGCAACATATCAATTAAAGCCAGTAATATTCATATGTATTGATGCAGCATTTGGCCATGATAATTCACATATTTTTTATTTTTTTTTGTAGTACATTGGGAGGACAAGATATTGCATTTTAGGTGTTTCTACTTTTGAAGCAAATAAAAGAAACACTTTAAACATTATTTGCAAAGTAGGAAGCTAAGGTTCTATTTCATTTTCACAGCCCAATCTCTATTCCTGCCTCTCACATGACATAGGGTAACAAAGATATCTGTTCCATTAGGGCTGCCCTTTTGAATGGCCATTTGCATTGTGGAATGCCATTAGCTTTGGGCTTACTGCACTTCATGGCCTGACAGTTTCACCGAACAGATGGTAATCCAGGCATTGTTCATGTATTTAAACTCAATCAGTATATATTTGTTTTGCAACCTCAACTCATGCTATTTATGAGGCCATCTTTTTGTCTTTGACTCCGTTAGAAAATAATTTTTTTAAGTGAATTCCATATTTTCTTTATTGACCTGCATGCCACCAAATCACTTCACCTCAGAGAGACTTTGACATATGTGTTTGCTTTGAAAATAAACATGTGCTCTCACAGTTTTCATGAGATAAGGGCAATTTTCAAATTAAAAACCTGTTTGATTTTTGCTGTTTATTAAATCATAATACCTGCACTCTACCTGACCTTATTTAAACTTTCTGCATACATACATCTACATACACTTAATATGTAAACTACATTATTTACATTTTGAAGCCCCACTGAATAAAATAATACACAGTTACAAAATGCATCTTTACATTTCATATATTTTATCGCACTTTATATTCATCCATAAAGCTCGCCCTTTCTGTCTTTCCATGCTGCTAAACTACCTGGTTCACAGCTTATTTTCTCATCTTGACTATTCTTCAGCTTTACTCATTGGTATTCCTCGCTATCGCCTTGTTCCTTTGCGATCTATGTATAGCTCAGCTGTTTGCATGTTTCCCCGTCTTTCTTCTCAAACCTCGATATCCTCTTCTCTTCAATCTATTTCTTGGCTACCTTTTGGTGCACCCTTGCTCTTTCACTTCTTATGTATTGTTGTTAAATGCATTCTTGGCCTAGCCCTCCCTACCGTTCCTCTACGATATCCATCTATCTCCCTAATCATCCTTTGCACTCTGAATCGCATCACCTTCTGTCAGTTCCTAAGCCCCCTTGTGCACCATCACGTTGTCGTTCCTTTTCTTTATTCATACCTAAGCGGTGGCGTTCTATAATCCTATCTATTCGGTCTTCCTCCACTCTTTCTTAATGTTGTTCTTCACTTAAACATCATCTTATGTTTTGTTATCAGTAATTATTTGTCAAATGACATTAATTGTACCGTTGTGACTATGTGAAGCATTTGGAAGTAAGCACAAATCAATAAATACAAATTACAAATATTCTGCAGAGGAAAACACAAAATAACCAGAAACATATTAACAGGATGGGGAGTCAGCCATGCCATCTTGCCAAACGCGTCCCATGGGTCCATAGACGGCAGGTAAGAAGCCCTCATGTGATGTACCTCACATCCAATATTGAATAGAAAAGGTTGATGTTTTGGATGCTCCATATTACACCAATTAGGTGTAGGGACATTCAGCTGTGGACCACTTCCTTCAATAATCCTTTGAATGCTGAATGCAAGTTGGACTACCTGCTAGGAGTTCAATGACTGAAGAGGAGGTTACAGAATGGGACTATTCCCTGCCTGACAGAGTACCATTGTGATCCTTCTGAATCATCATGTGGCCATGGGCTGTCCTGCCTACTGAATGCCAGGTAGCCTAGAAGACACTTGAAGCAGTTCTTGGTAGCTTTGAGGCCACACGACCCCATGGCTGAGAGGTTTTAAAGATGTAAGCTCAACTTGAGAGATCTCTGTGGAAAGATTTGGAGCAGAGCTCTAAGTAGAGTCATTTCCTCATAACTTTCTAGCAGAAGCACAAAGGAAATATAATATTTGGCATTAACCATTTTGGTGAAAGTGTATGGTTTGGTTAAATTTCATAAATACAATCTACGCCTGAAATTCTGACTACTTGGGAAGCACTGATCGAAGGCACCTCCTGAGCCCAGCTACGAAACGAATGTCATTGTCCGACTGTCCCTATGCCAGTGAATGTGCTTGCATACTTCAACCTCCAAAATGAAATAAATAAAATCCAGTCTGGAAAATCCTCATATCTTTTTTCCAGCTTTCAGCAACCAGTTTCTCTTAACACTGATGCGGTCACCAAGCGCTGTCCAGACTGGACATTGTGACCCCATTGGACAGGCCTCTTCTTCAGCACCACTTAAATATTCCATTTGTTACTTTAAGAATCAGCCACTGTACAGTGTGGGATGTAAATAAAGTGCACGACTTATTATGGTGCTTAGAGGCTAGATGGAGCTGTACAATGTGTGCCAACTGAGTGCCATGTCTATGTGTCACTATCCTAGCTTAAATAGTTCTTGACAATAAGTTCTGGATACATGAATAGATTCTGTAACCCACAAAGACACACACACACACACACACACAAACAAACGCACACACACATACATACATCCCCAGCACAGCGTACTCGAATACTGACTGTTCACAAACCACAATTTCCCTACTTTGCCAGCAGATCCTTTCCTCCTTGCCTTGCTAAATCTTCACACAACACAAAACCAGGATTTGTTTCAAACATGTAGTTTACAATTATACATAATAATTAAACATATCCCAGCAGTGCAAGGTCTGCCAGATGCAAAGCCTAATATAAATGTTTCCTAAATGCTGACAGCATGCCCTGTCCACAAGTGAAGTTGCCATTCCACTCTAAGAAGGGGAGTATGCAGCACGCCTACAGAGAATTAATTACATGTTTTAGCACCATGCTACCCTCAATCACTCAGGATTTTTCTTTCAGGATAATACAGTCAACAGCCCTTTGTTCGCGTATATGGGAATTGGCACCATATTCCCTGATTTCTTAGTGTGGAGGTTTCAGGGGTGCATGAGGAGACAGGAGAGAATGCACAGTGCAAGAGATTGCATACACCAAGTATGTTTCAGTCATGAACTCGTGAGGATCTTTGCATGGACTTTGATTCATATACTTGCCAGAGTCCTGTTCTAAAAAATCATGCCAAATGCCCATAAGAATGGCTCACCTCTTATGGTACCCCCAAAGTTGATGTACACTATCAGAATCACATCTCAGTGCTACTGATTGTCTGACATGTTCTTGTTAAGGCCACCATGGACTGCATCTGTACCACAATGCACAGCATATTGTTTTCATTGTGCTGTATCAATGTGACTTCCACAGTTCTGCGGATGAACAAAATGTAACCCTATCGCCATAGTGATGTTTAAACTACAAATGGCGCAACCACAGTAATACAGCTAAATGATGAATTATACACATTTGCCAGCAACACCCATCTCCTTCTCTGATGTAATGGACACTGGGGCATTGTGACTATACAAATCACTTCCTATCTACCAGATATCAGTATCAACTTGCTGTACACTGGCATCTAACTGAACACCACCAAGATCAAAGTGAGAAAATAACTGTGTGCAACAAACTATTGAACATCATCAATAATTAATTGCCAAACAACCTCCAAGAAAATCTTGAGCTCTGGACCAACAAATCCCTTCCCCTTGTGAAGTAAATGCAACAGTAACCACTTATGCTTGGCAATTAAACATCTCCTACAAATTCTTGCCCTTCATCCCGTGCAATCACCTACACTGGATCATTGCTACAGTGTTCTCATCCTACCTTAACTACAAAAGGTCGCATTACCTCGGTCCTTGGATGACCTCTCTACCTGTTGCGTTGCCGGCAATGTGTGTGATGCAAAATATTGAAAATAGACTCCTCAGCCAAGTTGTTTAGTGATGAAACACAACTCCTGCACTCTTCTCTTGCCAATGACCATTGATGGCCATCAAGGTTTTTAGTGTGAGACATCACACCTTCCAGCCCTTTCAGCATGGATATCATCCTGCACCACAAGCCTTCAGGATCTATCTGGTCATCGACCGTCCAACTAACATCTACCCTGCCTTTACAATGATCTAGAGTTGGTGACTCCCTGGCCATAACACCCTTTGCATGCGGACCTCCATCCTAATTATGTGTGCGAGACCAGCAACCATCTAACCTGAAGAAAAATAAAACCAAACTGTTCCTTTACAAACTTGCCAAAGTTCCTGCACGTCTGATGTGCGAAATGACCATCCCTAATGAATGTGTGCCATTAAATGTAATGAATGTAAAGTAAGCATGAATTATTGTATTCTTATCGAAGCATCCTTGAAAAGGTGACATAGGACAGTTCCTCTCTGCAAATCAGCGTGTTCAGTGGATAGCTACTGATATTTACTGCATTCTGAACATTCTGCCTTCAAAAGCAAACAAGGAAAGTACAATGCAATCTCCAGGCAAGATTTTTCTTTAACAAGACACTTCCTCTATGGTGGGGTAGCGGGGAGTATGTGTTTTGCTGCAACGTCTTTTTGAGCAAAAGAAAGACAAAGCTAAACCATTGGAAAATGCTTTCACTTTCTTATAAGGAAATCATTCACTTTTACATGACTCCTAATGCATGCTCATGTTTAATCCACTCCATTATAACAAAGTTTGCAATTTAAATGCTTAACTTATGAAGACAATCCTATTTAAATAGTATAAAATAAAAACTAATTTAATTTACTAAGTTTGTCCATTTATTTTACTCACTATTAAAGTAACATCACTTACTTCACCATGGAAACTCCATGACATGTATTGCTATTTCCACTATGGAGCTCATGTTCTACAGTGGCGTAACATTATTGAGGCTTTAATGCATTTCAATCACGCTACGCCACATAGTCAATCATTTGTTGCCTTCTGTCCCCCCTTTCCGCCATCAGAGACTGGGGGGGGGCAGAAGGCAACTTGCATTTCTGCTGCTCCCTTCCTATCTGCCATACAAATGCTCCAGCATCTGCACATGCATGGATTTCCACTGTGGTGCAAATGCTGTATATTTCTATGTGGTCACAAAGCAGCCGGACCCCAGAGGGATCCATTTTACATGGTCCCAGCCTTCAAATGAAACCTTCCCAACCTGCTTGCATGTCGGGGAGGGTTTACATTCAACTGTGAGCACTACTTACTATGTACGGGAGGGTTTCATTTCATTTTGGAGTGCCACTTGCCATGTGATTATGGCAAGCGGCACTCCCAATGAAAAGTATGGCATGTCAGGCAGCATTTACTCACTTTGCAATGCGGATTATTGATGGATTGATATTTTATTTCTATCGCGCTCGTACACAAGTGTTTCAGAGCGCGAAAAGGCAAGGGAGGGGAACAGGGGAGAACAAAACAGTGATCTTACTAGGCCCAGTGACAATGTACACAGTTGTGCACTGCCTTATGCCCTTTACATTTGCACCCCGCAGTGCGAATGATGAAAATTCTGTGACAAGGAGCCGTTTACATTGGAGTGTAAGCATAATGGCCCCCAGCCCTCAAATTACGAATTTGACGAACATGACCCCCAAGTGCTGATACGCCCTTAGACCAAGGAAGGGGCCATTATCACTTGGGATAGTGACCCTTCCCAAATGTATGTCTCTCTGCTTCACCTCAAGCCCTAACTTGGTGGCGGGTCACTATCCCATGATAATTACCCCTCCCTCTGTCTATAAGGCATACTAATAATGCAATTATATAGATTGTGAGCTACTAAACTAGAGATTTTTATGGAGGATCTTATATTCAGATTCTCTCCATCATAAAAGAGGGTACAAGACACAAAACGAACTTTATAAAGATTAATTAAAAGAATTATAGATTGTCAGGATTAGTCACATTTCTCTTAAATTCTCATCCTTCTCTTTGCCTCTGTTTTTCAGAAGGTAGCAGTTCATTTTGGGTTATGCCGTGGGATGGTTTGTACTCCATCTTTCAGAACGCAGCTTTTAGTCTTGTTGCCTTTCCTTTACTTGGTTATGCTTTGTGCTCCATTTTCCAGAATGCATTTTTCTACTTAGTTTCTCTGTCTTAACTCCTGCAGTCACTCCACAGATACATATGCTTTCAAACTCCAGTGGGAGATACTCCTTCACAGCGCTTGAGCTCAGTTGCTCACTTATTGCTTGCCGCCCCCTCACAGACTCCCTTCCTTCACCCCATATTAGGTCCCGTCATGCAGGCACAATCCAACCAGGAGTGGCAGGAAATGGGTTCTATTCACCACTGAAAGCCTGCAATCACTGTTGATAGCTAGCACCCAACACTGCGCCTATTTTCAAAACAACACTGCACCTTGCCACATCGCTGCCTTGCCACAAACCCTCGGCTGCCTGTTCCTGCACCCTCTCACTACCCTTACTATCACCACTGATCCTGCATAGTGTGTATTCAGCTCCTGCCACAGACTGTGCCGGCTTTCTGCCTTCCTCGAGTTGCTCTGGCCAGATACCCATGACATACTAAAAGAAGAGGGGCACCATGTTGAGCCTCTACTTTCATGGCTATGCTGCCAATTTGCTTTTCTTTGCCCACTGCCCCCAGAGACCCAGACAATGGCCTCAGTGAAGGCCCTGTATGATGGGCTGTTACCGCCAACCCCAAAATGAGGGGCCTAACACCATCTGTTGTTGCCTGGCACACACCTCTTGCAATCGGATCTCCTCACTGACTGCATGTCCTCCAGCATCCAGCACCTCACACATGCCTCTCATTCTAGATTATCCTCACTGATTATGTTATTTCACTGCATCAGATGCCTGGTACATGCTCCTCACTGTCAGGCCACCAGACCAACTCTCTTCTCAACATCTAATCCTAGAACAAGGCTTTAGTTCTTGGACCCCATCACCTGCTCTTTCATTTCATTCTACCATCTGGCGTCTGTGGTGGTCCGTTGGTTCTTGCTCTCAGCCATTGGCTCCCATCACATTTCACAGTACTAATTGGCCTTCCTACATGATAAAGGGTATTCCCACACATAGGTCCCTTGCTTCCTGAACCATGGAAGCCAAGCTGCACAACAATGATGAGCCCCAACAAGACCAAATACCTGTTTGGTGGTGTTTGTGCTTCTGTGCAGTAGGGCACTGGCATAGCAGTGCAAACTGGATTGCTCCCATTGGAGAAAGTACCTGACTGATTTGCATATGTGTGGCCTTCTTCTACAACGGCACAGATGAGCTAAAGAATGGTGGCATGGAAGGTTGCCCAGAGCACTGCTGGTGGTTAAGATCAATTCATAACCATCACCTTTTGGGGTTATAGTTTGTCTGCCTATGTTAGAGTGGATATGCCCAGACACGAGTATTTTGCTCGCTGGGTGATAGGGGCCCAAGCTGCACTTTACAGCTGAGTCCCATTAAGACAGAAACATGTCAAGGTTTGCTTTTATTTCCATGCGGAGAGGACGTGGAATAGCGGTGCAGGTTGGACTGCTCCTATTGGTGTCTGTATAAGACTGATTTGCATATGGCTGGTGCCCTTCTAAAATGGTGCAGACGGGCTAAATAGCAGTTTGGGAGATTGCTGAGAGAACTGCCAGTGGTTAAGATTAATGCATAACATTTCACCCATACAATTCTGCGGTTATACAGGCTATCTGGTCATCTCTCCAGCTGGTCACGTTTTGCTGGATGTCTCCCACGCTTACATGGGGCACCTCCTCCCCCATTATTATCAGTCCTTCCCCCTTATCAATGAAGGGACTTAATGGGGACCGAGTATGTTTTCCCAGTTTCACCACACCAGCCAGTTTCAGCCAGGGCATTGTTTTCTTTGAGGCAGATAGAAATCACAGTCCAATACCACCATGATGACAACACTCAACTATTCCTCCAACATACGCATCCCATGATGACCCCAGGAACGTCCATCTGGGCAGTAGGACCACCTGAATAACATCAACAACAGACAGTCAAAATGCTTCTGCCTCATCTCCATGCCCCTGAGCCATCCGCATGTTCCCCTCTGCTGCCTCTTGGACACACACCAGTACTGTTGTGCCCCCGAGAATCAGCTCCCCTGTGCTCTCTAGTGGCTTCTGGAAGATGTTCTTGGTACCTCCAAACAGGTGCGTGCCACATCCTTTCCTCTAGTAAATTACAGTCTTCATTTGGGAACATTACATTGACCAGCTTTGGACTTTGTGCTCTTTTGCTGCAGAGCATCAAGAATTTCACAATCTGCACCCTCCCTGAGCTAGATTCTCCAGGTGGTGATCCTGACGGGCACTTTGGATAGTGAGCCCAGTCTCTGGTAGGCAGTGGGGGATGGATCCTGGTGTGTTGTGCCTGTGCCACTGTGCGGTGGATGGTGACCATAAAGGAAGGAGGATAGTCTTGTCAGGGACCTGGGGCCATTGTGCAATTGGAGAAGTTGTCAGGAGAAATGGCCTGACAGGAGGGACAGGACGGGGCAGTCTTGGAACCGATTGCAGCCTGTCCCTGGAGACAAAGATGGGAGAAGTACAGACAGATGTGTCGTTTTGAGGCAGGACCAATGCAATCTTGCAGATAGGGTGAATGACCAGGATAATAACATAGCAGAAGTTTCAGAAGTGATGGACACACTACAGAGTCAGGAGAAGATACCACAAGTACATGCCAGGATTCTGTAACGTAGAGTGGAGGACGCCAAGGGCGAGGTGAATCAGAAACATGTCCGCATTGTATGACTTCCAGAAGGAGAGGAGGGTGAAGACACTACGGAGTACGTGGAGAACCTGTTAATGCAATCGGTGGGTCGTGGTAAAAATTCTCAGGGATTTGTGGTGGAACAGGAACATTGGGCCTGGATTAGAAGTCCCCCGATGGGTGCTCCCCCTTGTGTCATTATTGCAAGGATTCTGAATTTCAAGGACAAGGAAATGATACTCTGATATACTTGAGAATAAGGCAAGATTTATGGGGGTAATAGATCACTGGCATTTTTCCCAGACCTCATGAGGGAAGTTTTGTCGCAACGTAAGGCATTTGAGGAGGTAAAACTTGCCTTGTGATATGCACAAATCAGATACATGCTTCTTTTTTCTGGGAAGCATAAGGTGCTGTATAAGGGCAAGTCTTTGTTTTTTGATGCACCAGACAAGTCCATTGTTCGGATGCAGCAGCAAGGATTGGACACCCAAACGCATGACGGATCCTGGGGTAGAGCTGCAGGAGAATCACAGAAGCAGGAGAGAAGAAACAGACCATTTCTCACAGAAAGGAACACAGAGACTGCTCACGAGAAGGTGATGAATGATGCAGACGGTACTGGTGCACAAGGCAAGGCAAATGACCTCGGGCCCTGCGGTCTTGAATGGTGGCCTTGGTGCCCAGACCTAATGGTGCCAATGACAAGATGCAAATGACATTGGCGGGGTAGACAATGTGCTCTGGGTTCATCTCCCACACAGAGTCCTGATACACGAGGTCAGCAAGAGAGACACTATCCATTGAGTGGAGTCCACTGGGGCTTCAATCTCTAAATGTTTGTGCAACCCCTTATGGCCCTTGGGGAGTTCCAGGCTGGTAGTGAACGCCATGTCATAAGTGTACTGCATGCCGATTGGTTGGATGGTGTCTGAGTTTTCGGGACTCCCTATACTATGCTTGGCATGCTTTTGGGCGTTTATGAGCCGAGGACCTCTTGGACGGCCTTATGCTGTTGGGAACTATCTTATTTTGATGTTGGTTACATGGTTTTGGTTATGTTTCCATGGGTCTTAAAGTGGGTGGGTTGGGGAATGGATGAGGAGGATGGCACACTGCGTCTACTTATTAAACTATGGTATGGTGGGAGTGGGGATTGAGTTGCCCTTGCTCCAACCCTGACACGCTGTTGGTTCCAGATACTGCAGAACTGCCGGGGTGGGAGGAAAGGCTGAAGTTATCATATTGCAAAGGCATGTGGAATTAGATGTATGCCAGAGAATGTGCATGGCTTGAGTTATTTTGATAAAAGATGTAGAGTCTGCGAATACCTGAGAAGATCAGGGACTGATATAGCATTTGAACAGGAGACACATCTCATTGCTGATAACCTTTACACCCTGTTAAGGAAGTGGTTTGGGCTGGGATGTGTGTCCTCTTATTCTACTTATGCGAAGGGGGTGTGGATCTGGATAGCGGGCACCGTCCTTTTCTCTGTAAAGGTGGTGCATCTAGACACAGAAGGGCGTAACAGGACTCATTGGAAGGCAGGGAAGTATTCAAGTAACACTCGTGCTGCCAATTTGGACATAGCGGGTTTCTTGCAAATGTTTCTTGGCAAGGGTGGTGAATACGGACAAGGCTATCTGGCTATCGGAGAGTGAATCCAACTATACTATGGACCCAGACCTGGAGAGGTCTGTTGTTTCCATGGTTAGGTCCAGAGCATCCCAAGCCTTGGAGGACAGTCTGAGCACATTTGGGCTAATATATGGTTGGGGAGTGAAACATCTGGTTGAGCGGCACTACTCATTCTATTCAAGCCCTCATGATGCGTACACAAGAATTGATCAGTTCTTTTCCTACAAGGAACATTTACATATGTGTGTGGTCGTCACTTGTGTGGGGATCATTCTTGTCGATTTATTGTTGATTCAGATACAGCCCACCAGAACGGCAGTGCCATTGTGAAGATTTAGGGTGGAAGGGGTACGGGATGCAGCATACACAGACATGTAGGGCGTGGAAATAGACAAATACTTTGAGATTAATGGAGGCATGATGGGTTATGTGGGTGTGGAATGGGAGTCTTTCAAAGTGGTAATTGGCAGGGTGTGCCTATCGGCTATATGTGGAGTATGATCTGCATTGAAGAGATCGCCTAAGAAAACTGAGAGATCCATATGTCTGACTGAGAGTGGGGTAGGATCCTGGTAGGGAAGGAGACTGATCTTAGGGATTTCAGGGGGAAATGCGCAGAGGACGGGGTTGCTTTGGGCAACCATGACTATGATACATATGTGAGTAACCTACACAGAGAAGGTGATCAATCAAGTAGGCTTTTAGTGTGGCTCCTTTGTAATGAGCTACCATGTTGCCCATCACCTCTGGAAGCACTCAGGAGGTGGTCGAAATGTATACACAGTAGGAGGTCAATAGGGCCCACAGCAGCAGGTCAATAAGGTGTTTGCTGACTTTTGCGGGACCTTGTACACGGATGATGTTCAAGATGGGGGAATGAGGTGGAGGGGACACTGCAGCTGATCAATATGCCACAACATAGCCCACCCTAGATAGCAGAGTTGGATGAACTCATCACACGAATGGAATTCGAGAGTGTCATACAGAATCTCCCTCAGGGTAATAAAACGGGACCGGATGGTCTCCCTTTGGAATTCTTTAGCACATACAGGGTGATGCTTGATGCTAAGCTTTTGGAGGTTTTACAACATGCTTTTGAAACTGGTATCCTACCACAATCAATATGGGAGGCGTTGATAGTCTCACTTCCCTAAATATGGTAAGGATCCTGTGGAAATGGGATCTTACCACCATTTGTTGATATTGAACATGGACGTCAAAATCCTTAGTGCCCTAATAGCGGCAAGATTACAAACAGTGGTGATGTGCTTAGTCCACCCGGACAAAGTGGCTTTTATGCATGGCAGGAACATGTTGAATAATTTGAGGCAATTACATCATGTTATTGCACACACGCAGGACATGTCCCTTAAATGTGTGGTTTATGCCGAAAAGGCATTTGACTCAGTACAACGGGAGTGGGTCTGGGCTGTCCTGTGGAGGTTCCACTTGTGCCCCTTGATATGGCACTGTATTGAGCTACTGTAGAAATCAGGCTCGGCCAAGGTGAGGATGGGAAAGTTGGTCTCGGGAAGGATAGTGGTTAAAACATGTGATGAAATGGGCATTGCTCAGGATTGAATGTATGTATGCAGAGGTGGCGATGATGAATAGGGCAGTATAAACTTTGCGCCCGAGGGGTCTGCTTTACCATTCAGATGAGAGGCCCCTGTGAGGCCCTGGCAACTGTTTTACATTAGATGAAGGTAGGATGGTTTTATTGTGTATAAGAGCTATGGATGTGGGAACTAGTCCGTACAGCACTGGATGTTCTTGGATGCAACACACAATCTACAGTTGGTTGGGAGGGAAAGGGGGAAGGGTGTCAGGGATATGGATGGGAGTTTTTCCTTTTCTTTTCTCAATTTTATTGCATTTATTTATTTTCCTTTGGTACATTGGTTAAGTTGATGTATCTTACTTGATGAGTATAACTGGGTTATTGTACATAACATGATGTTAAAAGCAATAGATAGAATAAAAAAGAAAGATATCCTACAGTACTCCCTCAATGGTGTTCATGATCTCCATAATAGCACACACACGTCTGCTATAAGTCAGACCCCAAAGACAAGCAGTTTGCCACTTTACGTGTGCCTTTGATATATTTCTAGATGGCACTGACATTTACTGTTGTCCTTTGTGTAAAGACGCAGAAGTAAGATTGTGCCCTCCTGAGTGGTATTCACATTGAATATCATCCTTGGGCCTAGGGAAGAATGTCATACCTACCGTATTTCCAAATCTTCCAGGCAGAGTACCTATCCTCTGCTCCTCATTCAGAAGGGATGCCTTCACTCTAGTTGAGGAGGCAGCTCCCTTTGGAACAGCCTTGGCGCCATCTCCCTCTAGCTCCCCCCCACATTGCCACTGTGTTAATTCTCTTTTAACTGCTCCACCATTTCTGATGTAGCCATAGTTCACAACTAGACTTGTTTCTGCTCCCATCCATCGTTGAGTGTTCCTTTACCATATCAGTGCGCAAGCCTACCACAACAGTGGAAGGAGGGCAGGCATCTGAGCTGCTTCACAGGAAACCGCAGTTATTTTAGTGTCTTTAATTGCCAATTAGGGAGTGGGCAGATCCCCAAATGATCCCTGTCCACAGCCTCCAACTTGATATTTCTAGAAAAACTCAATCAAAATCCATAAACATTGGTTTCCGGAAGGAGGGTATCACCATTGCTGAAAGCAAAGGTAATGGCTCTATAAAAACGCCTGCCTGAAGCTTACAGGAAAAGCAGACGTCCTGCAGCTAACTGGAGACCACCCCTCAGACCCCAAATTTCATTTTCAGCCGACGATCAATATTCCATGGAATGCATGTTTGCCTTACGTAGTAGTTTCTCTATGTAGGTGAACAAAGCTTAGTAATTGCTAGAGACTAACATTTGTCAATGCAAAGCTTCATAAATATTCATTTTTTTGGTACTTGTTTTTATATTTTTAAATAGTAAAGAAACATACTCTTAGCATTCATCAAATGACTTATTTTAGCAATAAATCTGCTGTATGTGCTCTTTGTTAGGGTAAACATATTTTATACTGCACCCATCTCCACCTTAGTGGTCTTACACTGATGAGGCGTGACCAGCTAATTGTGAATTGTGTGAACCAGACTGTGGTCTGTGGTTGAAAAGAAAAGGGAAAAGGATGTAAAAGTAAAGGAAGCTGGAGTAGCATAGGAACTAACAGACAGACCAACAGAAAGGTACAAAAGGAATTCATTGAAAGGGAAGGAGTATGCTTGTGGTAGTCGGCCTGCGCGTGTAGTTATTAGTAGTGGATCGAACAATTATTGATCAGAAAGAAAGGGAGGGAATGTTGCCCCTTATGCAGAGCAATTTTCTATGTTTGAAGTTTCTTGTACAGTGATTTTGTGGTATTAGAATTGGTCAGCCCATAGTTGTGAGATGGTCTCGTGAGGTGCTCAAGTCTGCCCTTTCGTCATCAAAAAGCTATTAAACGTCCCTCCCGGTAAAACAAGGGGCTGCCAAGCTGCTTGGAACACATGGCAGAAACAAATGTTTGTAGTCTAAAGGTGAATGTGGGGAACATACAGGGGTGGACTGGCCTGTAGAGAACTCTGGAGATTTCCTAGTAGGCCTCTGCAGCCTGGGCCTCTTTTGTGAGGTAAACTATAAAATGTCCACTTTTTCCCATAGGAAAAAGGTTAGGCTTGCTGAAAATGTGTAATATGGGATCACATTGCACATTATTTCCAGGGCCTCTTTTGGTTCCCAGTCCGCCACTGGGAACACAATAAGTGAAGAGGAAGGGTAACCTCGATCCTCAAAGAGCTACACCTGTTTAGCAGCATGAAGAGGGATGAGATGGACTACTCAAAGTTAGGTTACGTGAGAAAGGGTCATGCTTTACTTGGGAGTATATAAGTGATATGAACCCAGCTATAGTGAGAAAATCGATCCAACGCTCCCTGTCCTTATCCAGTTTACGTTTCTAGGCTTAAGAGAAGGTCTCATCTATTATATCACACAGACGGATGCAATCTGCATCTTCATTACTGCTGTAGGTGGAAGGGATATACATGGTCCATGAACTGTCCATTCTCAACTACGGAGCAGGCATTGCTACAGTGCCAAATTACAATGTGTGGAATATTGGCACAGCAGCTCCTCACATTACATAGTCAAAACCTCTGCTTGTCTTGAAAGCGGGGCATTGTGCCCAGTGTCCCAAGGCTGTAGACTGGTGAGGAAAGGAAAATGGAAAGGGTGAAATGGTGTTGGAAAGCGGGTACAGATAAGACAGGGGGGTTCAAACTGAGGTGTGGGTACTTGTCGATCCATCCAAAGGAAATATTTTTTTGTGGGCAGTTGTCCATCTTTAAAGGTTTTTTGTAAATCTACAGGAAGTGTAGGGTAGGTCTATCTAGTTTTGAGGCTTTTCTTACCTGCCATATGTAACTCACCCCTCTCTATAGCATTTAAAATCCTATCTTTTCCTTCATACCAGTTTCTCCACTGGGGCTTTGCAAGGAATTTTTGAACTCTGTTACTGATGTTCTTGGTAGAATACTGAATAGCTCGCAGGCTGCACAGAGACGCACTCTCAGCTGGCTAGCCCTCTGGTCCTGAAATAATCCACTCTAGGATGGAAATAACACTGATGCTTCACAGGCAAGGGTGCTCACTGATAACCTACAAAAACAGAAATCCACTTCCCAATTTCGTATTTGATCTGGTAGTGTGCATATAGATGATATATTGCCATTATACAACATAAGGGTTCTATGAAAAGGAGACATGTCTGTGAATGATAATTGACAACTAGTGCTTTAAATTACATATATACGACAGGCCATGTTTTTAAACCATTTCCAGCTTTTAATATGTAACTCAGACCCTTCATATTGATGTAATGTCATTTCTGTTAGTAACAGTATTAATAATACTAGCAATCCAGGTAGGAGCAGCACATTTTAAATGTTGGAAATGTGTGAACAAAAGTCCTAGAATGCCACTCAGTGTTTCTTGATTTTTCCTGACTGGTCCCCTAATCCAAGACCTCAGAGATGCAAATACTGGCCAAATGACCACAAGTGCATCTTGGTTAGATGAAAAACATACACCCCTTTTACCTATGTGACCAAAATCACGTAGCTAGCTGTGAGGGTTCTACTGATTGATTGGAGACTTCTTCTCAGCTTTAGGAGGTACAGTCCATGTTTACCGACCCAGAGCCCCTCAGCCGGAGGATATCATTTCTATGTGGGAGTGAACGGGTATACGGGTGTGATCAGATTTTGTCATGGGTCTGCTGATCTCATTGGTGTGCGACAGCAGCAGCCATGACCGGTTTGTGAATGGAGTCTCGGTTTAAGATTGAATCCATAACGGGGGAGATTACCCAAAAAGAGGGCTGCAAAGTTTGAATATGGCCGTTCCTCCTGAATCGATGGCAGCCAAAATGTTTTGAATGAATGCAGTCCTGTAATTGAGATCTGGAAGTATACGCTGACTCCAAGATTAGCCATAGGCAACCTACAATGCTTCAAGAACACTACTGATGGCAAAGCGCAGCCCCAGGAGTCTGGTACCACACTTCACACTGTCTTGATGAAACCAAGAACAGAGATCATTCACTTTGGCTCAGTAGAACCAGCCTTGTCAGAAATCATGAACACGCATCAACCGAGAATCCTTTCCTGCCTGCTCCATGCACAGGGGTGACAACGGTGCAAGAACACCGACAACCAGGATGTCGTATCTCTAACTGAGTCTTAGACCTGCACTGACCCTAAGCCAAGCAATAGAATCCTGGGAAGCACCACTGTATGGTGCCCATACACTGAGCTGCATCTCCTTACCATAGCTGCAGCCTGCCCGCACCTCCCCACCACCAGAGCTTGACCTACAAGACAATGGTCTGAAACATCACACAACTTTAGAAGTATCATCTGATGCAATGTTCAGCATCAATGTTCAGCTGTTTCTCTGTTTCTCTATTCTTCGCAGCAGGCTCCAGTTCAAATGAAGTGACATAATTCCTGCTGGAACATCACCTGCTTTCCCTAACCTAATGATTATCTTAGCCAAGTATCTGAACGCTTTGAGCAAGGACAGCCACATCTTTCAGACCACAAATTACCATCATCATCATTGGCTGGGGAAAATAAAATGAACTAATGAGGACCATGTGAAACCTGAATGTGAGGGATATGGCACCAACAATCTGAACGGTAGCAAGAAGTCTTAAATCTAGGCCTTTTCACTCAATGTCAAAGGACTCTCTGTCAGTATCATCTCATACTCTATCAATCAGCCACCCTGTTGCTACAGACCTGTAATCTCAGGTGGCTCAGCAGCACAGTTCAGCTGAGAAAGGTCCAGTGTCCCTGCAGGGACAACCCTCACAGTGAACATTGACTTTACCAAGCTAAGGTACACTAGAGAACCACCCATGATCTTGCATTTGACTAACTAATGGTAAGAACTTGAGTCTTTCCAGAACGACAATGCATGCTGCACTTTCCTACACGTAAGGTTTAACAACATACTACGAGACATATTATTGATTTACTATACCTTTCTGTGTGAACATTTCTTCAGTCAAAATATTAAATATGTTAACCTCCATTCTTGTCCACCCTGATCCACTCCTCAGAGCTTGGTCTGGATTGCTCACATCTATTAATAGCTGAGCCAAGGGAAGCATATGTAGCCACTGTTATGCTATATTAGCGTCCCTATGCCTGCCTACCAGCAAAGCTACTAACAGAGAAGGGGTCTTCTAGCAAGCAAACATACTATTAGGACATGTATGAAGCATAGGGCACGTAGACTACATTGACAATCTCACCACCTTGCAGGAGTCCTACCGTGCAGGAGGTCTACATGTACCAATTTTTGAGGCTTATTATTGCCAGCTCAGTTACAGTTTGTGATGCAATGGTTGTCCAACGAAGAGACCTCTGAGTGGAGACTGTTGGCTGCTTCGTTGAGGCCCCATAACTATTGATCATTACTTTGCCTTAGCATTGTGTGGTCATTATGTAAGAGGAAGAAAGTAAGAGACTAAGCAGATTGGATGGTGTAGTAGGCAGAGAGCTGGGTAAGCTAGGCAGAATATTGTAGTTTGCGGCCATCTCACTTTCAGGGTAGCTTGTATATAGCAACAGGTTGATAAGATATAATGTCAAGGAATATGGGATCAGATCATGGGTTGAGCACGAGTTGCACAGATGTATGCAACCAGCAGGTTACAGTACTAAGCTTGCCTTCAAAGGAATTTGGTCATGTGCATTTTAAAGTGTTCACTCGTCATCTTGCACTCGTCACTCGTCTGCACTTGCATGCTCCAAATGTCACAAGGCCTAGTAAGACCGCTGTTCTTTTCTATTTTATTTATTGTCTTTTTCATTGCTTATTTGCTCCCTTCCCTTGTGGCGCTTTGAAACACTGTCTTGTTGTATAAGCACCTTATAAATATCCAATAAATAAAAAATAAATATATAAAATCTTCCCCAACCAAATGAAAAATAGTTGGCAGTGAGATTTAGATACACAAACCTAAACTTTACTGTAAAGCATGGGAGATAAGGCAGTGTTTTACAGTAGCAATACTGTAATTATGCATTATGTAACAACTTAAAGTTTTAGGAATTGAATTGTATGGTTGCCTTGAAAAGAAAAAGAGTTAACACATACCTGTTTGTGCCAGACAGGATATAGTTAGCAAAACAAAAGTATCTTCCCAGTTTACTTCTGAATAGCAATTATTTGAAAAAAGAAAGGAAATTCTTGCCCAGCACTCCTATACAAGCCCTTGGCACTTAAGAGTGGAGGAGAGGATTACAACTGCACTGTCACTCCATTAGCCCCTTTGAACTTGCAGCAAATGGAGAAAAGAGAGTGGAGAAAGCCCTGAAGGCAGGAAAGGAAAAGGAATGCAGGGCTAGTTTAAATTTGAATTGAAGAAGGTACATTAAATAGCTAGCCTTGCTACACAAGTGCCAATTTAATTAGCAAACCTGCAGAATTGCATAGCACATTTCTATATGACACTGCCTATTCTATGCCTTGTAATTTAAATAGCTAACTGCGCTATGCAAGTGTTAATTTAATTAGCAAACATACATAATTGCATAGCAAATTGCTATGCAACACTGCTTATTTTATGCCTTGTTTATAGCCAGAAAGCTTGCGCTTTAAAAAGATTCTTACTCTTTACATCCTTCTCTGCGGTGGGTTGTGTGCATTTTATTAGGATGATTTAGGTGGTCAGCCGACATATGTTTCAACCTCTCAGGGACTTTATCAAGGCAAGTATGTGTGTTCTCATAGAACGGTTGGCTGATTGATATGGATAGTCAGCTTTCACTGTTAGTCCTGTTGGGTTGCTTGGATGTCAACTTGGCTGGGTATTGAATCTGGCTAGTTGATCTGGTGATTCTTTCAATAGTACGTCTGGTTGGTGGTGTATACAACTGCACTGCTCACAACACAAACACATGCCCAACTGCCCGCTCTCCTCGCAAAGTGCCCAATACTCGCTGCTCCTATGGCAGCCGAATACGAGGCCTTGCATCTACCAGAAAGACTGATACACCTGCGTTGCAATGGTGTGGAGAGCACATGAATCCGGAAGTCCTGAGGGAAGCACACCAACAATGCTCAGAGGGTGCAGCGTGTTTTGTATTAAGCCAGGCAGGATAGTAAGCTATGCAGATATTCCCAGAGATCTACGGGGCACCCATATGGAAAATAGCTAGACGTGGCAGCCAGTAAGTGGTGTAGAGGGGCCAGCTGGTACCTGACTTCTCCCCTTTTTTTTATTTTGATTTTATTTCTATTAATTCCTCATCTAGCCTCCTAAAACAATACACATGTGGATACACTGATTTTTGTTGCCATTTCTGCTGATCTTTCCGACAACCTATTATTTTCTTAAAAAAGGATAACAATTTGTCCTGCTTGCCCCTGAGATCCATCATCATTAGTGGGTTGGTTTTTATGCCTGTTTCTAAATACCCTCCTCTTTCTGTTACTATTTTGCATGGACTACTTGAATTGTTTGTTTTGTTGGCTGGTTGGATGACCACTCAAAACTCTATATTTTCCAAAACATTTTACAAACCTCAACGGAAGAGGCAAGATGCAGTGCAGACTAAAACTTGGGAGAAAAGTCATTTGAGGAAAGCATAGTGGTAATACAAAGGAAACTGCACTCTAAGCCTGGCATTCAGTCAATTGTCTCTGATTAGGCTACAAATTCATATTGAAATGTCCACTGCAGATAGGCACCCCAAAATTAAAATTAAATAGACTTCTTCACTCATCTCAGGTAATTTCAAGATTTTCTCAATCTCCCCCAGCCAACATATGTCTGTGTACAAAAGGAATGCGAAAAGGAGGGTAAAAGTGATGAAGAAACAAGCCCACTTGAACTCCTGGTTCACCCCGCAGCTAAGAACCTTACGCAAAGAAAAGCGCAAGGCTGAATCACTTTGGAAGAGCCACCCATATGACTCTAACAAAGATCGTCTCATCATCACCACCCACAAGGAAGCAATCCTACAAGCCAAAAAGGACACCTATAACCAACACATCGTACAAGCGGAATCCAATACTAAGGAGCTATTTAAAATCCTTAAAGAATTGGAATCCCCATCCCCGCACCTGACATCTGCACCAAAGACAGTAAATGGTGCAACAACATCCAAAACGCTCTCCTTAATAAAAACACCACCTTGCAATCTAAAATGAATGCCAAACAAACGACCCTACTCACCAACCCCCCGACTAAACCGTCCCACACTCCGATGTCCTCATTTACTCACTCCCCCTTTAGCTTCACCCCACTAACCATCCTTGAGGTCGAAAACATCATTCGCAATTTAAAACCCTCTAACTGCCAAGGTGACTCCTGCCCAGCACCTATCATCAAGGAAGCAGCACATGACCTTGCTCCTTTCATAACCACCTTCATTAACTCCTCATTCCGAACGGGCATGGTACCCAACAACTTAAAGGACGCGTGGGTTATCCCTCTCCTAAAAAAAACGACTCTAGACCCTGAAACACCAACTAACTACAGACCAATCACCACCGTACCGTTCCTTCTCAAAATACTGGACAGAGCAGCTTACCTGCAGATTCAGAACTACTTAGAAACCAATAACCTCCTCGGATCAAGACAATCTGGCTTCAGACCTAAGCACGGGACCGAAACAGCTTTACTTGATCTCAAAACTCAAATTGAGGGCCTTAAAGATAACGGTAAACTGGCCCTTCTACTATTACTGGACTTATCAGCTGCCTTTGATTTGGTCAATCACCAAATACTATGTCGGCACCTGAAGTCAGCAGCCCATTTCTCTGACAATGCATCCAACTGGATCAGGTCATTTCTTGACAGCAGACACATGAGAGTTTTCTCCCCTACTGCATAGGCCAATCCCACACCAGTCCCTTGTGGGGTCCCGCAAGGGTCCTGTGTTTCCCCAACTCTCTACAATGTTTTCACCAAACCTCTATTTGATGTGCTTGACTATCTGGGTGTCACCTACATGAATTACACTGATGACAGCCAGATACTCATACCCATCACTGGTGACTACATTGCTGATTCTAAAGCCCTTAAAGACATCTACCTTGTCATACAAGCCTGGATGGCCCAGCATGAATTGTGCCTCAACGATGACAAGACTGAGCTTCTCATCTTAGGCACGCAACAGAGACTCAACAAATTGAGTCACCTGTTTGGCTCCTTTAACATTGATGGCAATCTGATTAAAGTATCTAAAGACACCAAAACTTTGGGTATACACCTGGACGCCTCCTTGACGCTCACCAGACAAACCAATGCAGTGGCCGCTGCATCGCCATACACCTGCAAATTGATCTCAGCCTGTCGCCCTTTCCTTACTGCCCAGAATTGCATTACCCTGGCCAGGACCCTGGTCATGTCCAAATTGGACTACTGCAATGCACTGTACCAGGGCACTAACCAGGGCAATCTTAACAAACTTCAGACGATCCAAAACAATGCCATTAGAGCAGCCCTCAACATCCCCCGATCTGCCCACATTTCAGAAACCAGGAAGAACCTCAACTGGCTCTCAGTCGCCCAAAGAATCTCCTTGAAAGCACTGGCCCTCACATACAAATGTGTTAACCACCAGACCCCCTCATACCTAGCCTTGCGAATCACGCAATATACTCCAGCACGAACACTCAGATCTGCACAAACCATTGGTCTTGCGGTCCCTAGATTCAAGCTTCATTCTGCTAGTGGCACTAGCTTCCCAGTCCTGGTAGCCAAGCTATGGAACACTGTACCACTCACGATCAGAACGCTACCCACTTTTAACCAATTCAAACACAAAGCCAAGCTTTGGTTAGCTACATCCCATTAACTACCACTCTTCTGTCTGAACGGGCCATCTGTGACCTAGCCTTGATCGCTGCCATGATTTGTAACGTCAATTGTACATCTATGCTGTAACGTCAACTGTATACTCTGTTTGCAATCTGCTGGGACCACTGTCTATGACAGGCCCCACCTGTAATGCAATGTACTATAACTTGTAATGTAATTTTCCATTAAGATATGCGCCCGGTTGGCCCTGGGCCTGGTCCGCGCTATACAAATAAAACAAATACAAATACAAAGACATCTTGAAAGCCCGATGGAATCAATTTTAAGTAGTCCCACTAGCCACTCGAAGTGTGCAGAAGAAGGCAATTTACGAAATGGCATCATGGTTTTGGGTAAATACTTTTTATTAGATTAAATGAAAACCTAATTATCCCTAACTCTAAGAGGTGTTTCCCTGGCCTCAAACTAAAAACTAAGGAACTTAGAGAATGTCTGTCAACTGAAAATCCACTGCATTCTGCCCCTTGCACCACAACTAAGAATCCTAACGAAAAGTAAAGTTCTCTCACCAGGAGAATGACTCACTTCTCCAGGTGAATTAAAAGAAAGTCTCTCCAAATCTTCACCAGCGGGGTAAGGACTCCCTTCTCCTCGTATATGGTAAAACTCCTCTTGGGACAGGAGAACGGATCCCTTCTCCTGCCTTTTATTAGTAGTCCTTCACAACTGTGCCAGGGGGAATGACTACCTTCCCCTGACGTTGATTTCTTATTCCCCAAAAGTTCACAAAAAAGTACATAAATACAGATCCAGAAGAATGACTCCCTTCTCCTGTGTTGGGTATGGACTTCCATGTCTTTTCACTTTTCACGGTGGCAAGAAGGAATTGCTCTCTTCCTCTGATGACCTACGGTGCACCTTGTATGTTACACAGTCATTCAATAGAGTTTGTCATTATTTCCAAGTATAGGCACAATTTCACTCTTTCTCATTGGTATTATCTTAGTCTGCATTCCAGAACCTTCTCACACTTCCATCTTCGGGGTCCAAGACCCTTCTATTACATTCAGCTTGCTTGCCTCCCCACTGAATTGAGGAGGATTTTCTCCTTGATTCAGTAATGTATTGTTGGGGTACATGACCCTTGTTTGGTGGTCAGTGGTTTTGGGTTTGTCATCGACGTGAGGAAACTTTCCTTGGATGAACACTTTGTACACCTCACTTCCCTTAATGTTGGGGTTCTCAACCCTCTCTTATGAGGAGTGGGCTTATGCCTGCCAGTACAATGGGGATGTCTCCTCTGTTGCTTATCTGCACTTGGTTGGGGTCCTCACCTTCCTGGTGGTCTGTCGGCTTGTTGGTACAGCCACTTGGAGAAGGAAGACTTCCCCAGATGCAGTACACTTGATGGTATGGGTCCTCAGCCCTTCCCTGGTGGTCAGTGGGCTTATTGGTATGGCCAATGGGAGGAGGAAGAACTTCTCAGATGCAGTATTCTTGATGGGTGTATTCTTGATGGTAGGTGTCATCGACCCTTCCAAGATGGTGAGTGGACTCATTGGTACAGCCACTGGACAAAGAAGAGGAGCTGTGCTACACTTTGGGCCTTTTGAGGTTCCCTGGGTACTGTGGTTACCATGGGGTTCAGGGGAGTTAGTCTTAGGCTGCTTTACTTGTGCCATTGCTTCCCCTCTGGTTCTCACCCACCACCATTTACATTGACGTGGATGTAGGTACGTTTCCAGGGCTTCCAGGGACAGCGCTCCTCCAGCTTGCTTCTGCAGGCTCTTGAGGCTGCTGTCTGCTGTAGGGTGGCGATTCCACCGACAGCTTTTCCCCTCTCGCCTTCCCTCTGGCTTCTTGCACAGGCCCGCTCCTGTGGTCCTGCCAGCAAGCTCAAGTGCTGACTACCAGCGTCCTCTGTACTCTCCTTCATTGGGTCTGCCAAATAAGCTCATAACTCCTACATCTGGTGAGCTCCATACTCCCAGCCTATCCTGGTTGGGCTTGACACATTACTAAATACATTGTCAGTTTTTAAACAATGTACCAAGGTCTCATTCAAATCGTTTTTCTCTCCCCCAATCCTTATGCCTCTGCAGGACCACCTCGTACCAGTACTTCTATAATAAGTGATCTTCATGGTTCCCATGTTCTTCTTCATTATGGTGCTTGTGGTCACAGTGATGTCTTTTGTATTATAACAGTACATGGGTCTACTTTGGTAAAAGAGGAAAGACGAACTGGAGCATGTGTTGGTGCAATGGTGTATACCGGGCCATACCTCAGGTGGTCGTCTGTGGGATGTATTTACCCATGCATCCGAGCCCTACCTCAAAACTGTGCAGTACTGACATGGAAAACCTCATGATGGCCAGAGCTTCCCAGAAAATGCACAGGGAAATGCATGAAGAATAGGCTGCCACTCATTTTTGCCGATTTTATGGGCACAGAAGGACACTGCCTAAAACCACCATTGGACTACCCGCACAGTAGTCTGAAACCATTGGGAATGGCAATGCTGATTGCCAAATGCAACCTAGAATTGTGGGGAATTCATTTTCTTAAATCCCAAAAATGGGTGCAGTACCAGTGCTCACCACTATCCAAAAGCCGGCAGTTTAAAACCACCCTGTGTTTCTCGTAAGGCAAGCCAAAGTGCCTATTTCAAACATTGCAATATGTGCAAAATATTTACTGAACACCAGCAGACATTTGGCAGAATGGAGTGTTGTGTGCCTACAAAATCTGGGAAATGAAGAGCCCAAAACAATGCTTATAACAAAACTGCTATGGAGTCAGCAGTTTAAGTTGCACTGGATTTAAAGACACTAAAATCGAAAATGTTTAAATTGACTGAGTGACCTACTTTTGAGTATCACATAGGTTGTAATTGTTTAAATGTCATAGTTTTAAACTTAGAATCAGCCTTCTAGCTGCATATGTGAAAATGTTTAGTTTTATTTGAATGCAGGAACTGGGGAACAAAAAGTGACATTTTATCTGAAACCTGGCTTAAGGAACTGAATTCTGCCTGGCAACTACCCCCATCAGAAGGGAAACTTGAGTCACAGCTGTGTTCCCAGGCCAACCTTCCTTTTGCTGCCCACACTAAAGATATGCCATCTATCTGATAATTGAATTATCTGTGCTCTGCAGGAGAGTGAACAAAGCCCTCTTCACTCAGGCAAAGGTTTTTATTACCGCAGTCATAAAATGTAGCTTCCTCTTGGCAAGAGCTGGGAGGGGCACTGCCTGTGAGAGCAAGCTGGCTTGGCAGAAACTGGAAAGACTGGTTTCTATACCATGTGACCTGGGAAACCACACCCCTTTGGAGCCAGAACATAACTTTAAAAAGATGAATAACTCATAGAGCGGACATGTGAAAATTTTATAAATGATACCATAATTCTTGTGATTTTTCTGCCCACATTTTAAGAGGTTTTTCGACCCGGTGGCGTGTTCAGGGGGGTTTTAGCGGAAAAGTGGATATTACTCTAAATGTATGCATGTTAAAAATCTGAAACTTCTTCAGTTAATGTCCATACTCCCTGCACACATGTATGTAAAGTTGGGTCAATGTCAGAAATTGCAAAATCAGTTAAAAAGTGAAATATGTGCCATTTCTGAATGCAAGCTCCCAGGAAGAGCAGAGTTTGAACAGGGTATACCTCCTGTAATGCATGATGGGTGCATATGATTTTAAAACAATATGTACCTCTGCAAATATGTATTTGTTTCAAATCTAGATTTGTGTGTAAGTTGACAGGAGGAGTGGACTTTCTGCAGGCTGTAAAATGACATCACTCTGACTCACAGTTCATTCCCCAATCAAATGATAAATGGAAGTTTGACCAATTAGAAGCTGAGAGAGAGGTAGGGTCAGTGATGCTAGAACACACCCACATTCTAAACACATAAAAGCAGACAGACAGGACAGATAGGGACCTTCCAAATCCATCTGCAGCGGGACGCTCTGCCGGAAAAATCCATACTTACCTCCATCAACCTCCAGAAAGCCAAACTAGAGACTTCAATCTATCCAGAACTAGAGACCCAGACCAGAGAACCAGAGAGAGCTGACCCAGATCACTGTGAAGTGCAGAGGCCAGACCAGACCAGACCAGAGTCCAGTCTAAAACCCTGACCAGATCCGTGATGAGGCCCATTTAATTCAAGAATATAGTGTGAGTACCCAGCAGAACTGTGTAGAACCAATCTTTTAGTTTAAATTCATCTAATTCAATCTATTTAACCTAAGTAGAACTGCCTCCTAGCTGTCACCTGTCATTTCTAGTTGCAAGCTGCACTTGTCATTTTGAGCTTTTGAAATTTGCAAACCCAAAAACGACCTTTATTAAATCGCTCATATCTCCGCGACCGTTTGGGCTAGAGACTTGCAGTAACTTTCCTCTGATAGCTTAGAATCGTAGCTTTGAATCGCACCAAGAATCGCATTCCTACCCCTTATAGTTTTACCGCAATCGCGGAACACGCATCCGCGAATTTTACCGCGATTTGCAAATTTCTTCACATGTAAAAACTGCTGCTGCTTGCCTTCCATTTGCCAGAAATTCGTTTGACCTGCTAACTATCCCTGCATCATTGCTAGTGTGAGCCTGGACTAATATTAACTAGATACCACTCACCCTGAACCTCTGAAAGGGAATTAAAAGCATTTCCAGCATATTTCTCATCCATTGCTAGCACATATCAAAGCATTTGGGCCTGTGTTTTCAAAACTCCTATCCGTGTTTTAAACTTCTGTTGTCTAAGCTTGGGGGGGATTGAACTGATTACATTGATTGCATTTCTGAGAACTGTGTGCTTTCCTCCCATTTCCTTGCATTGCATAAAGAGGGGGGGTGTGGATTGCAAGAGAAAAGTGATTACATTGTTTGGTTGAAATCATATTGAGTATTTTCTGTACTGCATTCATTGAATATTGCATCCACCTGAGCTTACATAAAGCATCCTCTACCACATTATACTTTTGTTCCTATTTACCAGTGTGCTATCTTGTCCATTTCATGTCAACTCATTAGTGATTATAAAGAAGTGTGCTAGTGCCAGATTCTCCATTGTTAATCTTTAACATATCAGATTAAGGGTGATATTCAAGTATTAATTTATTATAAAGTGTGATATATCTATTTTAAATTATCAAATAAACCTTTTAAACTTGCAAAACAGAACTACTTCTTGGCTCAGTGGGGTCAGGGGGATTCCAAGAGAGGGGTGTTATATAGGGGTAGTCATCCAGAACGCATGAACTGGACCTAAAGATATATCAATAAGGGTTTTCATTCAGTATTATAGACTAGGCGTTGACTTAGCTGTAGTGTTGAATTGAATCCTCTTACACGTCCCTGTCTACACGAGTGGAGTTCCTACCCATGAGGTCCTCCCGAATTGAAACACCCCTAGGGGGAATATTGAGTTGCGGCTGCACCTCCCTAGCCTCGTGGGCAGGGTTTCACTCCTGGGGAGAAGTGACAACACCTAGTGACTCATCACACCACCCATGGAAAGAATCAGCTGCTCCAGGTGAAGGTTTGCTACCATAAAACATATTTTAGGAAAGTACAGATGTCATGAAACCAAATTAAAAATAGTGCTGACTGCAAGGAACAAACATGTATAACACTTTTTTCAATACCACCTTTTTGCATTAAGTACAACAATGCAAATAATATTTAGCAAAACCAATCAAGCATTCTCACAATGTTTGCGCATAGAAAGAATAATCTATGCAACAATCTAGGGAGGCCAGCAAACGACTTGCAATAGGAACTAGCAATAAGCTTGGCTTCGACTCCAAGCTTCCCAAGGAAATCACTTATTTAGAGGCGGGGTTCAGACTCATGGAGAAATACATCCACATGATTCAAAGAGGGCATAACAGAGACAGGTAATTGAGCTTGAGATCCTTAATGGAGGGGTTTTAAAAAGGGAATTGAGAGAACTTCTCTATACACCAAGTAACGCACTCTGTATTAGTCAAATTAGTAATCCCTCCCTCCAACTGTCATAAACAGACTACAATCAGGTATACACCGACCCCAAAATATTCGTAAAGAATACAAGGGGTCAATAAAACCTTAGAAAAGGATATGTGATGGGTCCGCTGTATCCCGTGTTCCACCGTACAAGTATGCCAGAGAGACGACTAGAAGATCAATAAGAGACCTTCCAATTGATGAAGCGTCTACTAAATGAACAGACAGAGTGAGAGACCAATGGAAAGGGCCAAATGAGAAGACACACCAACCTGTAAAAGAAAGTACTATAAGTATTTGTCTTAAGTGGGACAATACACTAGTGCAAAAATATACATCCCAAACTAACCTTTGATGAAGGAACTGTAGGTCTGTAGAACAACAATAATCCAATCCAGAGTCAATGGCTAGGAAAAGGGTAAGGTTAGTAGGGAATCTAATCCTGAACGACATGAGGGTCACGCTAGAGCCGGGTTGGTGCACACCAGAATAGCGTCCCAAAGTTTGTGCACATGAAAGTTAAACAATGTTCATGCAAAAGTAAAGTTTTCCATTCTCTGAAGGCAGTTCCAAAAAGGCCCTTGAGTACTGTAATTATAATGTCCAACTGTAAAGTAAATACACAAATGCTGATAACTTGACAGTACTTACTTGAATTTTTCTGGCGTGTGGATGGAACACTATCACCGGATCCCACCAACGTGGTTGAATGCTGATAACACTTTCTTCCTCCCTGTTGTAATTTCCGTGGGTGTCCAGATGAATCAACGGATGGCGGGAAGAAATGCTGGAGTTCAGGCATTCACAGGAGACGTCCTGCTGGGTTGTAATACAGCGGATACGTCCGTTTCTATTAATGAAAGCAGGACACTACCCGCTTGATGTCCTGGCCGCGGGAGACATCCTGCTGGACAGAAAGACAGTGGGAGCGTTCCGCATGTGGAATGGAGCGGGATATGCTCCACTTAGTGTCCTGGCCACGGGAGACGTCCTGCTGGACGGAAAAAAACTGCAGGAGCGTTCCACAAACAGAATAGAGCAAGAAGCTGCCGCTTGAAGGAGTGGAGTGGAAATAAATGACTCTGAGCTTGCTGAAAGGAGTTTGAAGTACAGTAGCTTCGGGCAGGAAACACAAACCTTCAGAAGCGCCGGGTCAGCATCATTGATGGCATATATGCATACCACAGCGTCACGTAACAACTCACGTGACTATCGCGGAACACCCTGTCTCTGCTGTCTGGCCCGAAACTAATGGGTAAAAAAGGGTCTAGCTGTTCTATGGGCGTAATGCCTATACATTTAAACTTGCCGTCCTCTATGAAGAGGGGGAACAGAGGCAGCAGGCATGACAGTGCCACCCCCCAAAGGATCCACCACCCCCTTCCTGGCATGAAAATGGCGAAGCAGGACAGGAGCATGAATATTATCCTATGGTTCCCAGGATCTGTCCTCCGGACCATAGCCCTTACAATCGATCAGGTAATCGCAGTGAACGCAGACGCATGTCCAAAATGGCCTTGACCTCGTATTCCTCTGATTCTTTAACAGAAACCGATAAAGGCTTGACTGGTAGACGGGTAGAGGAAAGACATGGCTTAATTAGGGACACATGGAAGACCGGATGAAGTCTCCAATGATCAGGTAGATCCAGATGGACAGCAGCCGGATTGATCATTTGAGTAATCCGATGAAGACCAATGAATCTGGGCAACAGTTTCCGTTTTCCAGGGATTTTAAAGTTCCTGGTTGACAGCCAGACCTTCATACCTGTCTGGTAGTTAGGAGCGGGCCTCCTGCGAGTGTCCGCATATTTCTTGGTTCTTTCTTGTGCTCTCAGCAATTGTTTCCTGATGCGGGTGTGCAAAAATGCGATGTCCAGTATGGTACGTGTAACCGCAGGAACGTCCAGACACAAGACAGGATCTAACGGTAAGGCTCGGGGGTGCTGTCCATGTAATGCAAAAAACGGGGAAGTCCCTGTGGACGTGTGTAGAGTTGTTGTAGGCAAACTCAGCCAATGGCAACACTGATAACCAGGAGGACTGATACTGTAAGCATAGACAATGCAAATACTGCTCCAGGTTGCTATTCAGCCTTTCTGTCTGTCCATCGGTTTGTGGATGATAGGAGCTAGACATTCTATCGTCAATTAGAAAAGCAGAACTCAATGCATTCCAAAATTTGGATGCAAACTGAGAGCCTCTGTCAGTGATGATAATGGATGGAAGACCAAAAAAAACATGCCGAAGAAATATATCAGCAAGAGCCGATGCTGTCGGTATTCCTTTACAGAGCACAAACAGAGCCAACTTGGTAAAGTAGTCCACGACTACCCATATGGTGTTGTAATCTTGTGTCTGTAGCAGTTCTACAATGAAATCCATAGATATCTTGTGCCATGGCTTATGTGGTACAGGCAGCGGCTGTATCAGTCCCATTGGCTTAACACGACTATCTTTACATTGTATACAAATAGAGCAATTTGAGAAGTAATCGGTCACATCTTTTGACATTGAAGGCCACCAACACCATCATCTCAAGTTCCAGGGTCTTCTTTTGGGCTGGATGGGCTGCAACCATAGAATCATGGTTCCACTGTAACGCCTTGTCACGAGTGCTTTTTGTTGGCAGATATAAGAGACCCTGTATGTAAGGCAGACCACTGTGGACATCCATATTGAGGTCCGTCAATTCCTGGGGTTCTTTCGAGACCCAGTTTTGGAACTCTTGTTTCAAGGAGGGCTGGACTGAACAACTGCAGATCACATGTTCTGAGAGAACTAGTCGTTGTTTTGGAAGGGTTTCCTGCACCTCGCTGTGGATACATGACAAAGCATCTGCCTTGATGTGGTAACGTGATGGACGATAGGTAATGTGGAAATCAAATTGAGCAAAGAAAGTATGCCTTTGAGCTGTAACGCTCACCTGGCTCCCACAGAGGCGCTGACCTAGACTGGATTGCTGTGACCTCTTCAAGCGTGATGCGCAGGATTCGAAACACCGACTGAACTGGAGCCCCAAATCTGGCTTGTCTGGCCCGTAGAAAAATCTTTCTGTAGGTGGAGAAAGGGGATTAACTGACCGCAGAGTTTTGCGATTGCTTCCCACCTCCCCTTTGCTCTTCTCTGACCACCTCCGAAATCCCCAATCAAGGCTCACCTTAATGTTTGAATAGATGTGCTCTCCATCCTGCTTCTGGTGCAGGGGCACGTATTTGACCAGTTACTTCACTGGTTTCGGAAGGCGAAATGTCGTAAGTATGCAGTTTAGTTCCAGAGTAGAGTCTTCTCTTTGTTTGCTTTTCTTAACCTGCAATCTGTCCTTATTTTCAGGTGCAGAGTGGAAGTGATGCTTCGAGGGTTATTGCCGGAGATAAACTCAGGTGAGTTCGTGATAAAATGATCCCTTTAAATGTTTTTGAATCCCTCTAGTAATGTCTTTCTTTTTTCCCCTTAGGGGCCGGGGTGCGGTACCAAGCCAAGAAGTGGCGCCGACCCGAAATGAGGAGTGGTTCCGTCGAATATGGCCAGGTAAGTCTTGTGATGGAAAAATCAGGCTTTCCTCATTTGTTCCTCCTGCTCACCTTTTGTCTCTTCTTCTCCCCTGCAGGTGCAAATATGTGTCGGAATGCCCAGAAGGTCGCGGTGGATAGTGAAGAGCCCACGAGGCAGGTGAGTGATGCGCGGCACTTCTACAAGTAGCGCAATGCTTTTAATGAATGTTTATCTTCAGGATCGCTGGCGTGATGATTCCGGAGACAGGTAAGAAAATAGATTAAGTTCTTGGTTTTCACCTTTTCTCTTCCCTTCCTTCCTTTCAGGTAACCCAAGATCGAGGCGGGCGTGGCTGGAGGCAAGATGCAGGAGCAGGCATGGTGAGCGTTCAGCTGCTAGATGCAGAGCAACGCGAAGCACGTGTGGCAGTCCGGGCGTGGTTTAAATAGCCTTGGAAGAAGTTCCAGGTAAGTATTCTTCCACGGTCCCCACCCAAGTAAAATAGTTCCTTTGAGAAAATAGTCCCTCCTTAGCCTCATTTGGCTTGAGGCTTCATGCAGCATGGTCTGCGTCAGGTAAGTGCACCAAACACCCTCTTTTATGAGCCTGGCGCCTATGGCGCCAGGACTGATGTCCAACATGAGCCTCGCGCCATAGGCGCCAGGACAAAGTCCAAAGAGCCCCTATTAGGGGCCGCTGGGCTTTTACCCGAGGGCATGATGCCTGCTCCCGGGGGTGCTGGGCCTGTCCTGGTGCTCCGGGGGTAGGCATCATGACAGCACTCCCCCCCAAGGCCCCTCCCAAGGTCCTTCCTTCTGGAGGTTTCGGTTTGTTTGGGAAATCCCGATGGAACTTTTTTACCAGCCGAGGTTCAGGTACGTGGTCGCTGGGTTCCCAAGACCTTTCCTGAGGTCCGTACCCTTTCCAATCAATTAGATAGAAAAGTTTTGATTTTGAAATTTTAGAATCCAAAATGTTCTTCACCTCGAATTCAGGCTCCCCATCTATCTGAATTGGTTCTGGTGGCTTTATTAATCTGGTTCCTGGTTGCACTGGTTTCAAAAGTGACACATGAAAAACGGGATGAATCCGCATGTTAGCTGGCAGATCGAGCTTGACTGCCACTGGATTAATGATAGCTTTGATCGAATAAGGGCCCAAATACCTTGGATTAAAAGTTCGAGGTCCCTTGAGTAATAAATGTTTGGTAGCCAACCATACTTGGTCTCCTATTTGGTATGAAGGCGCCTCCTTCCGATGCAGATCTGCATTTTTCTTGTATTTTTCTTTCGCTTGTTGCAAATGGGCAGTTGCATTCTTGAATGCTTGAGTTATAGTGGAATGCAAATGGTCTACTGCGGGCATTTCAAGGCTCAGAGGAGAGTCCAGGTCTGAAGTACGAGGGTGATGTCCATATAGGGTGTAAAAGGGGCTTTGTCCAGTTCCAGAGTGCACCGAGTTATTGTATGCATATTCGGCCACCCATAACAAATCTTTCCAATTACCCTCCGATTGGTGCAACATACACCGTAGGTATTGTTCAAGGGTCTGGTTCGTTCTCTACGTCTGACCATCGGTCTGTGGGTGATGGCTGGTTGAGAGTCTTACGTCGATTTGTGCCAGTTGACAACACCTTTTCCAAAAATGTCAAATAAACTGGCTTCCCCGGTCGGAGACTAATATGGACGGGAATCCATGCAAGCGGATGATATTTTCGAGGAATTCCTTAGCAAGGACGGAAGCTGAAGGTAATCCTTTCAACAGAATAAAATGAGCCATTTTAGAAAATAGATCCACCACAACCAGAATAGTATTGTATCCATTACAAGGGGGCAGGTCCGTGATAAAATCTAGTGACAAGGTGTGCCAAGGCGCTGGTGGAATGTCTAAAGGCTGAAGAAGACCGGCGGGTTTTGTCTTTTGGCCTTTGTTTTGGGCGCACACTCCACAGGACATCACGAAAGATTTAATATCCTTTTGCCAGGAAGGCCACCAGAATTGTCGTTTAATTTTTTCCTCAGTTTTGGCAATGCCAGGATGTCCTTCCATCAGGGTATCATGATGACGGGAAATAACCAGTTCTTGTAATTCCTTTTCATGCAGAAATAAGCGTCCTTGGAAGTAAGGTAAGCCATCGTTGACCGAAAAGTAAAACCCCCTTTGGATCCAATCCTGCAAGGCAGTAGAGTCCAGGAGTTGTTTTACTCGTGCTTGAATGTCTTCAAAGGTTTGTAAGGAGGTTAATCCCAAAATTCTTTGTTTCGGGAATGATCGGCACAGGTTCTGAATTAGTGTCTATTTCTCCCATTCCTATTCTAGATAGTGCGTCTGCTTTGCCATTCTTACAGCCAGGACGGTAAGTGATTACGAAATCAAACTCAGCAAAGAACAAAGCCCATCGGAGCTGACGTGATGATTGAGCCTTGGCAGTCTTTAAATATTGTACATTTCGGTGATCAGTGATCACGGTGATGGTGTGCCTGGCGCCAAGAAGATAATGCCGCCAAGCCTTAAAGGCAGACTTAATGGCTAATAATTCCTTATCGGTAATTACATAATTTACCTCAGGCGATGAGATCTTTCTGGACCAAAATGCTACAGGATGCAGTTGGTTGGTTTCAGGGTCTCTCTGAGACAGGACAGCTCCCATGGCTAAACTGGACGCGTCAGTTTCGACTATGTATGGGAGATCGGGACACGGGTGCTTCAAAATAGGTGCAGACGTGAATTTAGCTTTCAATTCCTGAAAGGCCTGTTCGGCTTCCTTGGTCCATTCGAAACGTTTATTTTTCTGCAAAAGTGCAGTGATGGGTTGTACTACACGTGAAAATTCCAGAATAAATCTGCGATAAAAATTGGCAAAAAAAAGCATGCTTTGGACCCCTTTTACCGAGCTAGGAGATGGCCATTTGAGGATGGCCTCCACTTTCCATGAGTCCATTCGGAACCCATTAGGTTTCAGGATGAATCCAAGAAACTCCACCTCGGTGGTATGGAAAACACACTTTTCCAGCTTAGCAAACAGTTTGTGCTGGCGCAATTTCTCAAGGACGGCCCGGACATGCTTTCTGTGATCAGATTCCGAAGTGGAGTACACAAGAATGTCATCGATATATACGACAACACAAACATCGATAAGTTCCCGAAGGACATCGTTCATGAAGAATTGGAAGGCAGCAGGCGCGTTGCACAACCCAAAAGGCATCACCTGGTATTCGAATAAACCATATTTTGTACGGAAGGCCGTTTTCCATTCGTCGCCTTCTTTTACTCGCACCAGATGATAAGCCCCCCGGAGATCTAACTTGGTGTATACGCAAGCGTCCTTCACCTGGTCAAGGAGTTCAGGGATCAAAGGCAGAGGGTATTGGTTTTTAACCATTATCTGGTTCAATGCGCGGTAGTCGATACAAGTTCTAAGGTTGCCTTCTTTTTTGGGCACGAAGAACAAAGCCGAGGATGCCGGGGACTTTGACGGGCGAATGAAACCATTGGCTAGGTATTGATCTAAATATTGTCTCAAATGCCGGTTCTCAGGTTCAGTAAGGGCGTAAATCCTGCTACAAGGGGGTTGTGCACCGGGCACCAGATCGATTTGGCAATCGTACGATCTGTGGGGGGGTAACGTGTTGGCCTGTTCCTTTTGGAAAACGTCCTGAAAATCTTGGTATTCCGGAGGTAGTTGCATGGAGACAGAGGTTACAGATGCTAGACTAATCTTCACATTTTCTGGGTAGCAGGTTTGTGCACAATCCGGGAAGGTTATTCTCTTTGCTCGCCAATCAATTCTAGGATTATGTGTCTCTAACCAAGGAATTCCAAGAATAACCTGAAACTGTGGGGCCTTGATTACGTCAAACACAACTGCCTCCCGATGGCCGTCCGGACCAATAAGAGTCACCTCAGTAGTGGAATGTGTTACCGGTCCTGAGGCAATTTCAGTTCCATCGACTGTGGTGATGACATCTTTGCTAGTTTTTGGACGCAGAGGGAGGTTAATCCTAGAGACCAATTCACGATCCACATAGTTTCCTATAGCCCCACTATCGATGTATGCCTTTATTGCATGCAACCGCTTAGGCTGTTCCGGATCTACGAGAACCATTGGCACAATGAAATGCGAGATCTGAGAGTTAGTTTTCAAGCTCAGCAAGTGGACCCCTACGCTTGTCGGGCGGAGTCGTTTCCCGAAACAGAGTCCTCATGGTTTTTATCAGCGGCTTCTACCACCTTCTTGGGCGGTTTTGCCGGGCAATCTCGTAGAAAGTGTCCAGAGTTCCCACAATAAAGACATAATTTTAACTGCCACCTCCTTTCACGTTCCTTTTGGGTTAAAGGTCCTCTAACCCCTCCAATTTGCATAGGCTCAGAGACATCGGCACCCTTGGGAGTGACGTGGGTCTTGCCCAACACCAGGGTTTCAAACTTGGACTGATCCGCTTTTCGGTTTTGGAGCCTGTGATCCAATTGGACCACTAAGTCTATATATTCTGTGCATTCTTGGGGCGGATTTACGACTTGGGCCAAGACATCTTTAAGTTCTCTGCGTAGACCCTGATAGAATAATGTGATTCTTTTCTCCTCTGGCCACCCAGTTTCCACGATTAGTCTGTTAAAGGTTGCTATGTAGGAGAGGAGGTCTTGGTTGCCCTGTCGCAGGGATAGAAGTTCATCATCCAGAGCTTGTCCCTGAGAATGTCGAGCAAATAATCTCTCCATGCTTGCTTGAAATCCTTGGAAATCCCGGAGGATTGGGTCATCTTGAGTACCCAGTGGTACTGACCAATCGGCAGCACAGCCGCTAAGGTATGACAACACAAAAGCTACCTTGGTCTGGTCATTAGGGAAGGCCCCAGGTCTGCATAGGAAATGCAAACAACATTGATTCATGAATACGGCGAACCGTTTGGGGTCCCCAGCAAAGCATTCAGGTGGGGCCAGCGGCATATTTCCAGGTAGATTGATTTGCACAGGGTTACTTGAAGCCACAGGAACAGAATTCCCCCCGGAACCAGGTAGAGGGGTTTGCCCAGCTTGACCTTGCAATACCTGCCTAGCCAAGTCATCAGTTCGTTCCTTAGATACGATTAGTTCCCTCCTGAGGGCATTAGTCTCTTGACGAGCGGCATGTACTTCGGCCCGTAATTCCCCCAGTAATTGGGCCAACATATCAGTCTCAGAAGTTTCCATAGCGCCTAGGTGGGAATTTGTAGGAAGGCTTCGCGTTCTGTAACGCTCACCCGGCTCCCACGGAGGCGCTGACCTGGTCTGGATTGCTGTGACCTCTTCAAGCATGATGCGCAGGATTCGAAACACCGACTGAACTGGACCCCCAAATCTGGCTTGTCTGGCCCGTAGAAAAATCTTTCTGTAGGTGGAGAAAGGAGATTAACTGACTGCAGAGTATTGTGATTGCTTCCCACCTCCCCTTTCCTCTTCTCTGACCATCTCCGAAATCCCCAATCAAGGCTCACCTTAATGTTTGAATGGATGAGCTCTCCATCCTGCTTCTGGTGCAGGGGCGCATATTTGACCAGTTACTTTGACCAGTTTAAAAAGTTCCAGAGTAGATTCTTCTCTTTGTTTGCTTTTCTTAACCTGCAATCTGTCCTTATTTTCAGGTGCAGAGTGGAAGTGATGCTTCGAGGGATATTGCCGGAGATAAACTCAGGTGAGTTTGTGATAAAATGATCCCTTTAAATGTTTTTGAATCCCTCTAGTAATGTCTTTCTTTTTTCCCCTTAGGGGTCGGGGTGTGGAACCAGGCCAAGAAGTGGCGCCGACCTGAAATGAGGAGTGATTCCGTCGAATATGGCCAGGTAAGTCTTGTGATGGAAAAATCAGGCTTTCCTCATTTGTTCCTCCTGCTCACCTTTTGTCTCTTCTTCTCCCCTGCAGGTGCAGAGATGTGGTGGAATGCCCAGAAGGTCGCAGTGGATAGTGAAGAGCCCACGAGGCAGGTGAGTGATGCGCGGCACTGCTACAAGTAGCGCAATGCTTTTAAACAATGTCTATCTTCAGGATCGCTGGGGTGATGATTCCGGAGACAGGTAAGAAATTAGATTAAGTTCTTGGTTTTCACCTTTTCTCTTCCCTTCCTTCCTTTCAGGTATCCCAAGATCGAGGCGGGCGTGGCTGGAGGCAAGATGCAGGAGCAGGCACGGTGAGCGTTCAGCTGCTAGATGCAGAGCAACGCGAAGCACGTGTGGCAGTCCGGGTGTGGTTTAAATAGCCTTGGAAGAGGTTCCAGGTAAGTATTCTTCCACGGTCCCCACCCAAGTAAAATAGTTCCTTTGAGAAAATAGTCCCTCCTAAGCCTCATTTGGCTTGAGGCTTCATGCAGCATGGTCTGCATCAGGTAAGTGCACCAAACACCCTCTTTTATGAGCCTGGCGCCAAAGGCACCAGGACAAAGTCCAAAGAGCCCCTATTAGGGGCCGCTGGGCTTTTACCCGAGGGCATGATGCCTGCTCCCGGGGGTGCTGAGCCTGTCCTGGTGCTCCGGGGGTAGGCATCATGACATGAGCTTGCCATGCCGCAAGGTATTTCATGGACTTGAAAGCCTGGAGATTGCGATGGTCAGAATATACCAACACAGGGTATTTTGCTCCCAGCAGATGATGGCGCCATTCTAGGAATGCATCTTTAACCGCCAACAACTCCCTCTTGGTAACGGTGTAATTTCGGTTATAAGGGGTCAGTTTGCGAGAGAAATAAGCAATGGGATGCTCTTCCTTGGTTTCAGGGCATTCCTGGGAAAGGATAGCGCCTATTGCAACGCTAGAAGCATCGGCTTCTACAATAAATGGCAGATTCACATCAAAATGTTGTAGGATGGGAGCACTCGTAAAAGCTTCCGTCAATGTCCGAAAGGATTTATGCGCTTCGTCGTTCCAACTAAAGTTAACCTTAGAACTGGTTAAGGCAGTCAAAGGAGAGACTACTCTGGAAAATGACAGTATAAAACGGCGATAGAAATAAGCAAATCCTAAGAAGGATTGGAGCATTTTGACGTTACCCGGTACGGGCCAGTCCAGGATGACTTTCACTTTGGAATGACTCATACGTACTCCCTGGTTGGTGATATCATAACCTAAGAATTCCACTTCCTGGAAATGAAAAACACATTTTTCGGCCTTCACAAATAACTGGTTTTCCCTTAGTCTTTGTAGAATTCTGGAAACATGTTCTACGTGTTCGTGATATGAAGTGGCGAAGACCAGAATGTCATCCAAGTATATGATGACGAATTGATCCAGAAAGTCACTGAATATAATGTTCATAAAGAACTGGAAGGTCGCAGGAGCATTGCACAGCCCAAAAGGCATCTACAAATACTCATAAAGACCATATCTTGTTTTGAATGCGGTTTTCCATCCGTCTCCTTTTCGCATTCGTATGAGGTTGTATGCCCCTCGTAGGTCTAATTTAGTTAAAATCACTGATGTCCCTAGTTGGTCCAAGAGTACATTGATCAGAGGTAAAGGGTATTGGTTCTTTACTGTTATGGCGTTTAATGCCCTGTAGTCGATGCATGGGCAGAGGTCCCCCTCTTTCTTTGGAACAAAAAAGAGGGGAGTAGCCGCTGGAGACTGAGAGGGATGTATGAAACCCATTTTGATAGCCTTGTTGATATATTCCTTTAATAGAAGATCCTCCTGTCTTGTCAAAGACTAGACTCTCCCAGTTGGAGTATTGGCCCCGGCAATAGTTCTATCGGGCAGTCATATTGTCTATGTGGGGTAACTGCTCTGTCTTTCCTTTGCTGAATACGTCTGAATAGGATGCATATTCAGGAGGCACTGGATTTCCACTGGACCGAAGGGCCCCAATAGTAGTAGCCCCTTCCATAGTAGCCAGAATAGATGTGACCCGGGTTACTTCCTGGCCTTGAAAGCAATGATCATTACAGAAGGCAGAAGGATATTGTGTGTGACCTGTCACCCAGTCAATGAAAGGATTGTGCAAGGTTAACCAAGATAAACCTAGAATCAGTTTGTACTGTGGGGCGGATATGACGTTGAATACCATCTTTTCAGTATGCCCATTAGCCAAAACCAACTGCACAGGGATAGTTTCCTCTGTTACTTGGCCAGAAACCAACACAGAACCATCAACTGTGTTAACCATTTCAGGAACGGGTTTAACCACTGTATTGATGTCATTGGCTTTGACAAAAGAGATGTCAATATAATTGTTGGTGGCTCCTGAATCCACTATGGCGGTAGTACGAATACACTTGTCCCCATAGCTTAAGTCTACTGGAATAGAGATAGGGGATGACAAAAACACTTGATGGGAATCCGTTGTAGTACCCGGCATAGGGACTCCTTCTATTGCCGGGCTGTGGCGTTTCCCGAACGCTTGACTGGTTTTTTGGGGCAATTGGCAAATACATGATCCGCTGCACCGCAGTACATACATAAATTGTTTTTGCAGCATTTCTCTCGCTCTGCAGTTGACAGTCGGCCCCGAATAGCCCCTATTTGCATGGGTTCAGGATCATTAGACGGAACCTTAGGAAGGTCTGTGCGTGACAAAGGCAGCAGAGTTGATCTTTTTTCCCCTTTCCTTGCGGCTCGCCGTGCGTCTATTTGGAGAACGAGATCCAGAAGTTCTGTGAAACCAGAGGGAACAACTGGGACTGTAGATAAGGCGTCTTTAAGTTTTTCAGACAACCCCTTATAAAATACAGCAGCTTTTTTGTCCTCTGGTCATTGGGTCTCAGCAACCAGTTGGTTGAACTTCGCCAGGTAGGTGAACAAGGACTGATTTCCTTATTGTAGATTTAATAGCTCTAAATCTGTTGCTTGGGTGGCATAGCGCATGTCGAATACTTTACTCATGGCAGATAGCAGGGCATCACAGTCATAAAGCAGGTGACTATTGGATTCCAATAATGGATTGGCCCATGCTGCTGCAGTACCACCCACATGGGACAACACAAATGCGGCTTTAGTGGTCAAATCAGGGAATGTACTAGGACCAACAGGAAGTGCAATCTGCATTGATTCACGAAGGTGCGATAGGTTTTCGGGTCCCCACTGAACCTTTCTGGTGGGGCCAGTGGGAATTGGGTAGGCATAACCGCTTGCACGCTCTCCCGTGTAGGAGCCTGCAGACCAGAACCGGATGCAACCCCTGGAAGAGGAGTGGCATTTTGGGGGGATGTATGTACTGCATCTTGTAGTACATCCATACAATGGTGCAGGGTATCCTTGGCGGTAATCATTTCATTCCGTAAATCAGTGATCAACTGTGTTAATACTTTCAACGGATCTGCGCCTTCTGTGTGCATGGCTTCTGATTCTGTCATAAACAGACTACAATCAGGTATACACCAACCCCAAAATATTCGTAAAGGATACAAGGGGTCAATAAGACCTTAGAAAAGGATATGTGATGGGTCCGCTGTATCACCATACAAGTATGCCAGAGCGATGACTAGAAGATCAATAAGGGACCTTCCAATTGATAAAGCAATCTGTCTACTAAATGCACAGACAGAGTGAGTGATCAATGGAAAGGGCAAAATGAGAAGACACACCAACCTGTAAAAGAAAGTACTATAAGTATTTGTCTAAAGTTGGACAATACACTAGGGCAAGAATATACATCCCAAACTAACCTGTGATGAAAGAACTGTAGGTCTGTAGAACAACAATAATCCAATCGAGAGTCAATGACTAGGAAAAGGGTAAGGTTAATAGGGAATCTAATCCCGAACGACACGCTAGCGCCAGGTTGGTGCACACCAGGATAGTGTCCCAAAGTTTGTGCAAATGAAAGGTAAACAATGTTCATGCAAAAGTAAAGTTTTCCATTCTCAGGAGGCAGTTCATAAAAGGCCCTTGAGTACTGTAATTATGATGTCCAACTGTAAAGTAAATACACAAATGCTGATAACTTGACAGTGCTTACTTGAGGTTTTCTGGCGTGTGGATGGAACACTATCACCGGATCCCACCAACGTGGTTGAATGCTGATAACACTTTCTTCCTCCCTGTTGTATTTGCCGTGGGTGTCCGGATGAATCAACGGACGGCAGGAAGAAATGCTGGAGTTCAGGCGTTCGCAGGAGACGGCCTGCTGGGCTGTAATACAGCGGGTACATCCGTTTCTATTAATGAAAGCAGGACACTACCCGCTTGATGTCCTGGCCGCGGGAGACGTCCTGCTAGACAGAAAGACAGTGGGAGCGTTCCGCGTGTGGAATGGAGCGGGATACGCTCCGCTTAGTGTCCTGGCCGCGGGAGCGTTCCATGAACACAATGGAGCGAGAAGCTGCCGCTTGAAGGACTGGAGCGGAAATAAATGACTCTGAGCTTGCTGAAAGGGTGGGTCAGCGTCGTTGATGGCATATATACGTACCACGGCATCACGTAACAACTCATGTGATTATCGCGGAACACCCTGTCTCTGCTGCCTGGCCCGAAACGAATGGAACTGCTTCCAATGAGTAAAAAAGGGTCTAGCTGTTCTATGGGCTTAATGCCTATACATTTGAACTTGCCATCCTCTATGAAGAGGGGGAACAGAGGCAGCAGGCATGACACCAATTAACTACAGCTATGGTCATATTTTATTGAAAAGTTCAGATGGACAATTAGGAGCGCAACAAAATGGAACCTTAAAATTGCTTTTTAAACAGGTAAATGAGTGATCCAGGCGTATCGACATAGTTTCATGCCGCAGTGGAAGTAAAAGGGGTTAATGGCAAACCCCATAAAAAAATCCTACTACTGAAAAATGATATGTCACATTCTGAAGAAGTCAAAAGGATTATTCTAATCACTTTTGTAGACAAAGCATGAAATATGGAGGGCCGGGGACGCTATGAGAACTACATTTCTGTCATGCCTTCATCACAAGGTGGACCAAGCGTGGACTAGGCCACAGAATACAAACAGAGGAATGAGCCAAGGCAATACTAGAAACTGACTAATTGTGGTAAAAAGAAACCTCCCCAATTCCTAAAAATAAGCATGGATGTAAAGATAACCTCCAATCTGGGGGCTATCGGGGACAACTATTAGGAAGTACATGGTTCTGCAAAGCCATAGAGGATATGGCAAGCCAAAATAAATAATGGCTGCAAGTTTCTGTTCTTCTAGCCATGAAAACGAAGAGAAACTCCACAATTTGTTTATGTCTGAAACAGGCTCTCCCTTGTTCCAGACAGCCCCATTGCCACTTTTCATTACCACCCTTCTGAGCCTCTTTCTATTAACAACAAGGCTAACACGCATGCAGTACCAATGACTACATTCTATAGCTTGTGTTCTGCCAGTACCATGCTAGGTCCAGACAAAAGACTAAATCAAACGTATGGGAAGACATTTAAGAGCTGCTCCTTTTTTCACATCCTTTTCCGTTTACAGTGCACTCATATTTTGGTGAAAATCTCACACAGTACCACCAAAATCCATGAAACTTGCTTTTGTTGCGTTAATTTTTATTTCATGCCAAGTTTCTTATTAATTCCAGGCAAGGAATCTGACTGGACACAGCAAGGATGGCCTGAGGGAGCATCCCATGAAGTTCACCAAAGAGGCAAACACAGGCAGAGTGACTTGACTCAGTAGTGGCCCTGAAGGAGTGCTCTGCAGACCAGAACACTCAAATATATTAATTAGGCAAGGGATGACGCAGACCACTAGCACATGAAATGTATTTAATCCTGTCAATGCATTTTGCACTTGATCAGCTCTTTTTCAAACCAGAAAGAAGTTGTAGTTGTGATTGAATGCAAATAGTAAACAAATAGAAAAGGGACTACATATTCTACAATGTAATGCAAATAGTCAAAGAAACTGAAAATGAAAGACTGGGAAACCGATGTTAAAAGTGAACAAATGAAAATAGAGCAATAATATAGCGAATGCCAAAAATGAAAAGAATGATCAGGGAACATTTTTACAAAACACAAACCAAGCATTTACATCATAGAGCAAAGTCTAAAATAAACACAGTATGCATAAGACAATCTGGCACAAATCTACATAGGTGTCAGCCAGTGAGTCCAACTCATGTCAGAATGTTCAAAACATTCAAAATATTCCACATAAGAATGTGGCAAAAAAAGACACTTGCTGTACAGTAAAGACTATAATTAAATGTACAGTTTAACAGGAAACAAGTCAGTCCTGGTGGTCGGACCTCCAGAAGTGGACACTAGCGGAAACTGCAGAGTGGATAAGAGCAGTGCAAAGAGGGGAGGGAGAAATGGCACAGAAAATGGCGGCATGGAACTCCCTGGTATAGGACTTATTTAGACAAGAGGGAGAGGAAACCGAAGGAGAAGACCCAGAGGAGGTACGGGGATACCGGAGGATCCAAGACAGTGGTGCACAAGCAACCGAATAAAAGACAGTATGAGCACGGATGCTGATGCTGTCCACACAAGCAGTTATAGGCAGAGAAAGCAGGGTCGTCAGACAACTCCAGGATAATGAACCCACAGCAGAATCCGTGGGAAGGCCAATATGCCAGTTCATTTTGTATGTTTGTATGTTATACATGTTGTTCATTGAAAACAAAAAAGAAATTTAAAAAAAAGAAAAAAAAAGAATGTGGCAAAAAGACACTTGCTGTACAGTAAAGACTATAATTAAATGTACAGTTTAACAGGAAACAAGTCAGTCGGTCAGTTGTCTGATCCTTCATGGATCACTGTTAGCCACAGTTGTGCCATAGTGTAGGAACCTAATACCAAGCCGCCAACGAATTTAAAGTTAGGCAGTTCCAACAAAATACGATATGTGGAGAGAAAATAGGAAAAGAAGAAAAAGAGGAAGAAGGAGGTGAAGTGGCGAAAAAAGGGGAGGCAATAGAGGAGAAAAAGTGATACAACAAAAAAAAGTGAAAGACATTCTAGCGCAGTCAAACATTGATGAAAACAAAAATCTTAAAGATGAAGCAACACATGCCTTCCTCATCCACACTGGGGCCAGAAAGAACCACACTGTGAAGTGACGAGATCCATCTAGAATCAGCCTTTCTCAATTTCACTTATCTATTGTCCTCACATTTTAGGACAGCAACCAGCTACATGCTTTTTTCAAAAGTGTGAAGCAAAGGGGGAGGGAGCGTGATTCTTCTGATTGGCTGCAACATGTTCCATAATCCTTATCTGTAAACAGACACGTGGTACTCTCTACATCAACATATTCACCTAGTTATGTGTGGTTAAACAGTTGATGAAAGTTATTATTTTGTGAACCTTTGCACTATTGTATTGAAAGGAGTTTTTCTTATGGGTGCCATATTGGCACATTCTACATTTGGCCCATGAAAATAAATCCCCCATTTTTATGGAGGAAGCCAGATCATAGAATTTGCTGCTGCAAATCGGACCGCGCTTGGACTTGATCACTTGGACGTGATCAGAGGATGCAGCCTAACGTGGTCCCTAGGATCATTCTCAAAGTTGAGCATGGATATGGGGCGAAGCTTTGTTTGGAATATGTAGTGAAAAATGGCCATATTCCTGTTTCTACAGGATTCTAGTAACTGGTATGTACATTTTAGATCAGAAGATTCTTAATTTCTACCAAGATAGCGCTGTGGTGTGCTATTTGGAGTATGGTGTCATTATACACATTTGTGCGCTATAAAGTACATAACAATAGTACAGAGTGTGATGCTGTCGGTTTCCTGTACATACTACTCTCCAAGGGGTCTCTAGAGTACCCAATGTCCAAATCTAGGAAGACTACTTTCAGTACTGATGTTTGAGGCACATTATAAATTGTAAGTATTTTCGTTAGGATGTCGGGTGAGCTGGTCCAATATTTCTCGCAAGCCTTCCTATATTGGGAAAATATCACCTATACCGAGCAACCATCGAGTAAGGTTGTATGTAAAGTCCACTTCCAGGCTGTGCCGTGCTAGATTATGCTCCAAATACCCGATGATGACGCTGGGGGAAGCCATCCCACACCCTTGGTCTTAGTCGTAATACCCATTGTGACTACATCCATATAAGGGAGCAAAATCCATCCCTTAAAATTAAGGATTACAGAACATGTAACAGTCACTAGGAAGAACCATTCTCACTCACCCATTGCTACATGTTGATTATTTGGACACTGTTTAATTCTTTGAAATAAAACACATTGCCACCATAAAAGGCAGGGGCAATACATAAGTGAAATTGAGACAGGGTAAATCCAGATGGATTCTATTGCTGCACACTTTGAAGTATTGCCTCAATGTGGAACGAGAGATGTGTGTGTGTTCCTTCATCAATAAGACTTCAATTTCAAGATTCTTTACTCATTTAGAATGTCTTTCTCATTTTTGTTGTAATACTTTATCTACCTCCATTGCACTCTTTTCCCCACATCTAATTTTAGGTTGAAAGTCTGAAACTATTAATTAGTTGGCAGTATGTTAACAGTTTCTGCCACTAAGGCATAACTATGGACATATATTGTGGTCTAAAAGACAAGTCACTGCGTTGTTTCTTGCTGTATTGCTCTTTCATTTATGGACTTTTTTTTCATAAGAATTGGGCTCCTTGAATGATACAATGTAAATTTGGGTAGTATTGGAAAACATCTGCTTTTTTCATTTTGAGGACAAGTAGCACAGAATGAGTTATTATATGCAATATAACGATAAACAATCTAAGGATATTCTGTGGTTTGCATCACGTTTGACTGATAATGACTAAGAAGTAGAGGAATATGAGCAACAGCATATGTGTCTCAGAGTCTGCCACTGTAATCCTCGGTATCAAAGATCTTGCAGAAATGTCTTCTGAGCTGAAGAAGTCTTCAGAGTCAAGCTTCAGACACATATATGACAGTCCCTGCACTATCAATTAATGCAGAAATGATAACCATTCAAAGCATTTTGAGTGTGATGCTGCAGAGTGTTAGAATATTTGAACCTAAACACATAAACAAGACTTAATATGGAAAGAAAAAACACACACCAGACACAGACACACACTTTCCAATGGCTATGAAATTATTGAATTGCAATTCTCGTAACAGTTTATTGATGCATTTGAGAGATAATCAACGCAAGGTAAAAGAGAAAAATCAAGAGCATTCATACCATGATTTTATAATTTGTGTAAAAAGTAATGCTACCAGTCTAACTATCTACCGTTTAAAGTTTATACTATATTTGTTGATATTTTATTAATGTAGAGGCAAAGTAAGGAATTTACTGGCAGGGTAGTAGCAATGCAGAGAAGGGAGACTCATTGGGAGAGGCACATCAATTCTTCTAGATAAATGTCTAAGTTACGACTTGGAAAAAATGTAATGTGCCCATATGTAAATTATGTATGTATGAACGCAGACATCATGCATATATTACTGTTGATCATTAAATGTCGCTTTACCGAGGGGAGAGCAGTCAAGGGATTGTTCAACAGAAGGCAATGCCCTTAAACCTATACATGTGGTGATCAGAGAATCCCTTCTGGTTGAACCCTTTTTGCATCTCACTCTACAAGGATATTCTAACCCATTGTCTTGATCGTGAACTCTAATCTATTTGTTAAATTATCTTATTTTTCATGCCATCCTGCTTGACAGGCAATGAGCAGAAAATAGTACATTGCTTGTGCATATCATTACAATTGATAACCAAGTTGATTTATTATGTATTACCAAATTGTGTCCATCAAAGAATAATAGATTGAACTGTCACCTATCTGTAACAGTGTTCAGCACAATCAGATGTGGAAAATGTCCATAATTGTTTATGAAGAGCAGGTACAGCAGAGGTCCTCATTTCAACTGCTTCCATTCCCTTGAGGATCATGACTTCAAGAATATTAGTACCCAGTGGGGGACAATCAGATTGTCACGAACGATCTGGCTGGCTCTCGCTGGGTCCTTACCTGCCTGACAAGGCTCCGCTCACCGCCACGTCCCTCGGGATTCCTTATGTGACTGGCCACTATGGAAAGTGAGAAGGGACTACGTGTAGTCCTTTCTCCGGTTCCATGGTGGCCATCTTCTTTGTGTACTTTTTAAAAAATCTTTTAAATGGCCACCATGGAAATGGAGAACGGAGTACATGTAGTCCCTTCTCCTTTTCCATGGTGGCCCTCTTCTTTGTGTACTTTTTAAAAATCTTTTAAATGACCTCCATGAAAAGGGAAAAGGGACTTTGTTTCCAGTTCCATGTCGGCCATCTTCCCTTTCTTTTTTTTTCAACTGCTACACGGCAGAGCATCTTGCAACCGAAAAAAAGATGCCATTAGTACCCCGGTCTCACCGGCCAAAGTACCAATAGCAATAAGGTCCTTCGCTGAAGGGGCATTACCACTTCAGTCAATGCCCCCGGCCTATAACTATGGGCCCCAATGCATTACCTGAAGTGGAAACGCACCCCCAGCTTGGGGCTTATTGCTTAATTAATTTTCACCTTACTCATACAATGATAACATAATTTCAGCTCTAGACATGGTGACGCCAGTGAACAGGATGGTATGAGAAAATGATCAGTAAATGATGTATCCCAGTGAGTGGGACCCTTCACAATTTTATTGTTGAGGCCAACTTAGTCAAATGAACCATCCCACTCTGCTCCTCTTTGACTAAGCTAAATCATTCTGCTTTCCTGCTTTTGTTCAATTAGCGGAATAGGAATTGGATTCACTGCTTCAGTCCAATCACTGCTATACATCCCCTTCACACCTATGGAAACCTTAACTGGGAAAATAGATCCACACAGGCTTTGGTAGCAATCTAAATGTAATCCTTAATGTATTGTCTTCATTGGTGATTTGTAAAACAACAATTGCACATATACTGTTTCATGTCACATTTGGGGGTAGGCTTGGGGGGAATGACATGGAGGAAGGGTGTCAAAGGGTTATGGTACAGGGAAACTGTGGACAAATGTAAATCATAACCATTTCCATTGACAATGGTCACTTTATTTCGAGTTATGTAAGAAATTGGATCATATTGCTCCCTGCCTTAAGTCATGTAACAGGATAATACCTACAGTCACACGTATTCAGGGCTCAACATTGTTTTGGCTGTCAACAGTATATGCGAACCGCTCGGTTTCAACACTCTTTGGGATTTCTGATGATTTTCTCCATCCTCACTAAAGCCATTGAAAGAGTTCACTTGTCAATCCTTCATCTGTTTGAGGCACAGTAATTTAAAGATCGAAAGAGTATGTCAGACATCTATTTTAAAATGTCAACGTTGTACTTAGCTGACCCACTTCCAGTTGACCCTAGACAAGGCCAAAGAATAGAAATGGTGGTCACAATCTGTTAATTATCTTCAAGAGAAGGTACATGGTGGCAGTGATGGCTCTCAGACTTGAGTTGGACCACCTGAAGTTCAGGAAGAAGCTCAAGACCCTCATTTTCTCCTATGCCTTCTCTCTGTTGCTCCCTTGCTATCTTACTGCATGCTTTGCCGACTGGTTGCTTGTTCCCTCAAGTTCTCACTGGGTACCAGGCTCCTCCACGACCAGTCTTCCTTTGGACTGCCTCCTGGCCTACCACGCACTAAGCTTAGGGGCATTATCTGTAAACCCCACAGCCCACCTGCCTCCTTGCACTTACCCAGAGCCGCGCTGCCCTGGCTGCACTTACTAAGAGCCATCTGCCCTGATCGCACTTCCCTCTTTCCTCTCCCTTGCACTTCCCTCTCTCCTTCAGGCTACACTTCTCTTGTCGCACTTGCACGATCCAAATGACACACGGCCTAGTAGGATCGTTTGTCTTGTCCTCCCTATGTTTTCCCTCCCTTGTCTTGTGGTACCTAGAAACCCTTGTGTACAGGCGCATTCTAACTGCCATATCATATCAGTATCTGTGCACTGATACCCTTGCATTCATCAGCCACATTTAATCACCTCAAACATTCAATTTCACTAAGATACCTCCTTTTGTGTGCAAGGCATGCATGACATCCTAATGGATTACATCGTTCAAGAGGGTTTAAAACCAGGATCCTTCCAATTTTATTTTATTATGTGTGTCAAAGATACCCAGGTCCTTTTGAAACTTAGAGATGGTCTAGGAATAACATCATCCAGACTCAACAAAGCCTCTTGGACACTAAGATGTGGGTGCTGTGATTATACTAACATATAGGATAGACGTTGTGTGCTGTGCATCCAAATCCAGTGTATGGAACCGGGTTATTATCAGCTAACACAGAAAACAGCCTCTAGCTGGTCTAGCTGGTCAGATAGCAAAGCGAGTTGAACGCTCCCCTCTGATATCTGTGCGCAGTCTGTTGTGGCAGGTTTGAATCCCACCAAGGACAACTAAGCCTATCATCCTCCCGAGGTCAATAAACTGAGTACCACTATGTGGGATAATAATGTAATCTGTTATTTCAGTGCTCGGAGACCCAAGGGTGTGTAGCGATTTATAAGAAATAGATATCATTAGTAGCTGGTCTCAGTAGAGAGGAATTCAGGATTCCTCTAGGATACAAAACTATTTTTTGAATCTCATCTTTGCTATTCCCAAAGGGAATCTATACTAAATGCATTGGTATCTACATTCCTTATTTTTGATAAAAGTATCTATATAGGTACTCCAAAACAATGTTGGCAAAACTGCAAGTAGTCAAATAGCAGCAAGTCAAATTCTAATTTACACCGGTCCAACTGCTAAATTGCATGCTATTAACACTAGGGCAAACTCTGCAAACTTAGGGATATATTTAAATTATTGAAATTCAATTAAAAAAAAACTTAAGCTATGGTTGCACAACTGTTGACCCAAGGATGTGGGTCTATGTCCGAAAGAAGCAGCTAAGGTGAAATATCAAGGAATTCTGCTAGATGCCTCACTCTCTTTCTCAAAATGTATTACCAAAGTAAGAAAGAAATGTTATGTCCAATGGGCATCATGACGAGTTGGCCGGTAACGCCAGCACTAATAGCGCTGGCGCTATCTGCCCTACCGCCAAACCCCCCGGTGCTATTAGCGCCGGATCACGGGTTTGGCGGTAATGGAAGTCCCCATTCCCCACTGAGCCCATTCTGGAATGCCCCATTCCCCATTGGGCTCAATGGGGAATTTTTGCGCTCATACCGCTGGCGGATTTCCCGCCGGCAGTATGAGCGCGAATTTTCAGCGGATTTCTCCCCAGCTCAGAGCTGGGGAGAAATCCGCAGAAGCCCTGATTTGGAGGACCCTTACATCCGGCAGGAAATAGCGCTACCGCTGGATTTAAGGGTTACCGCCAAACTCGTGATGAGGCCTTATGTAAAAGGTTTAACTTCTTTGAACCTAATGCAGTGATGGCCATGGTTAATGTGGAGGTTTCTGTTTGGAATACTGTAATGTATTTTATGTCGAGTGCCCTGGGCATAAAATTCAGAAGTTTCAAAAAACGAGAATGTAGCTGCTCGATTGTTGTGCAGTGTGGGGGCAACATGAACACATAACACCCATTCTCTCTCACCTTCATCGCTTGCCTGTTAGTGATAGAATTCAATCTAAGGCCATTACCTCATTCATAAAGCCCTAGACAATGAGGCATTCTCCCCACTTAAAAAAAAAGCTGTGGTGGTTTCACCCCAGCACAGGCACATGTAGATCTATTGACCCATAGCTAATAATTCCAACGATACCTCTCTCCTATATGTGTAGCAGACAAATCCCTATCGTAGTCAGCGGGATTTGGCATTCTTTGCCCTTTTACTGAAGAATCACATCAGACCTTCTAAGATTTTCCATGTCAATGAAAACCTGGCTATTCACCTCATGGTCAGCTGACCTCATGACTCCGAAGCCTTGCTTAAATGCCAAGAGTCTGGAAGGTGATTGTTTAGAGTCTACAGAGTCTATTATACATAATAAAATAAAGATCAATACCTTTCAGACACTCCGAAGGCATGTACAAGTGTGCACGTATTAAAGAACAAGGCGGAATTTCATATAGAAATGACTTGCAAAGAAGACAATGAGAGAGAGCGGAGACAGTCCAAGGATAAGGCATCTTTACATAAGTGGTTTGTTAGGTTGAATGGCATATATCAGGTGGTGAAGGGATAAGAGCATACTATTTTTAACATTTGTAACCAGGGGTCAGTATTTACACATTTACAAATTGCATAAAGTGGGCTTGAGGGCATAATGCAGGAGAGGTGGGGTGTGCAGTTAGTTTGGATAGGAGGGTAGAAGAGGACTAATTCCATTGTTGGCAGGTGGAGTTTGAGCTGTGATTTCTGGAGATAGCTGTGATGGTCAGTTGGAGAGCATTTCAGTGGAATGAGACAAGTAGAGAGAGAGGCCTGACAGTGGCTGGGGACTGCAAGTTGTAAAGAAAAAGGTGCAGAGATTTTCAGGGACAAGGTACAGTGAGATGTAGCCAGTGAGGTAGTACCAGGTTAAACAGGTTAGTTTCCCTTTTGGTTGTGCGGTGCTCTATTCTTGTACATTACTGTAGTGGATTGGCTGGGGGGATGGAGGAGTTTTCTCCCGTGCGCAGAGGAAGAAGCCATTGTGTCTAGTGAACAGCAAGTTCCAGGTGGTGGTCTCATGGGCGGATTGGTTGAAGACCCATGTCTTAGCTGCTTTCTGGAGGTTGCAGGGTCTTCATTTGAACAGAGGATTTTGGGTATTGAATACCAGAGTTTGGTTGCTACGAAGAGGAATGTGGAGCCTCAGTCATTTCCGGTTGAAAATAAATAGTCAAGTGTGTTGTTGCTATATCTTAGTGTGCTTGAGGGTATGTAGTGACTGACTTTCCTCTGGTGGATGCTGGGCCTTTGACAAAGTAGGAGCCGTGCTTGATACATAGGGTTTTGAAGTGGATCCTCCTTTTGTTTCAAAGCCAATGCAGTGCATGGAGCACTGAGAAGATGTGTTTGTGTCTTTTCAGTCTGAGTAGTAATCTCATTGCTGCTTTTTTAATTCTTTGGAGTTTGTTAAGCGGATAGTTCAGTAGTGTGAGGCAGAGGCTGTTTGTTTAATCAACTCTTGGTAATACTAAGGAAAGGACTGTTATTGTCCTTGTGTAAAGATCAAGTAGGGCATGATTTGTCATAAGGTGCAGAGTTGGGAGAAGCAGCGCCTTAAAATGGCTTTGATGTGTAGCACTAGAACACTCTCCATTGTGGCGCCTTGATTTCTTACATTAGGTGAAGGAAGTGGCCAAGGTCCAAATACATCCAGCATGGAAATTGGTGTAGAGTTCCAGGGTGTAGTGCCGCTGATCAGGAGTGCTGTTTTGGATGGATTGCCCTAATGTATGTTCATCCGGGAGTCCAACCATGTGAGACAGGCGTTGAGGCCCATTTTGTTCATTGTTGCATCATTTGTGAGTATATAGACTTTAAGCGGATGGACAAATCCACCCCCTGCTCCCCCTCCCAAAAGATACATGGCCCAGAAGAAGATCAGGAGCTACTGCGATCGCCCATACCTTTTCAGACCAATTCCAAGTGCTCCTATGATATACAAGTATGTCAAGAGGTACCCACACAACGAACCCTACAGTCCAGGAGCAGTGCAAACGCTGTCCAGAGTGGACACAGAGCCTCAGGAGGCGACAAAGGAGACTTCAATTGACAGTATTGACTAAAGTGCCAGGAAGCCAAAGCCACTGCTGCCGTTAGAGACACCACGACTTAGCAGCATTAGACCGGAATCACAAGTGCCATCTGCACAATGAAACACACACACGATTACACGAAGAACACGGATGCGCAGCTCTATAGTTAGAGGACAGACACACATACATACTATCATTGTTCTATTATTTTGTTACTAGCTTAAAAGCAGCCATGCAAAAACCGCAAGGAGCAAGACATCCTGAGCAGGCTTGGAGATGCTTATACGCAATTAACACTATGGAGCTGCAGGAGCACCTATGGGACCTGACAGAGCCATGTACAACTAACAAATGGAGGATATAGAATAGTACAAACATACAGAAGCTATGACATGGCTTAGGAAATTACAGCAGGCCACAAACCCTCGGCAAGAGCTGAGTTGAGCTGAATTGAGGCTGCACAGAGAAATAAACGTGTGGGACAGGGCATACTGCCAAGGCCACGAGATACGGACAGCATTCCATACACATTCACTGAAGACATTAACACCAGCTACAGTAACAACAAATAATTCTCCAATATTCAGAGTAATTCAGAGCTAAGAAGGAGCTCAAACACGGTCTCTAGACACGTGACTCGGCCGATCCAGATGAAAGAGGGAGATCGCTCGTCGCCAGACAGAAGCTTGAAACAAAGATGTTACAGTGAAGACGAGTGTTGCATGATGTGAACGGGCCCTTTCATAATCTAAGGTGGTGAACACAAGATACAATACTGACACATACTCTCTCTTATTACCTTGAGAAGGTACACCAAGAGCTGAGAACCATTACGGATCCCAGGCCTGGGAAAGAGCAGCTCTAGCCAATTACAGTTCAGGACCCTAGGGGTGGGTAGATACAGGCAAGAACCAATGGTAAGACCCTCACATGGCAACATTGTGTAGAGTTAGATAATTGGGGATGGGCCAGCCAAGCCACCTGACATGTGAGAGCCAGTGAACTAACATGTATAGGGTCCACTAAAGGTGGACATACGACTCAACGTCCAATCCTGTCGCACAAAAGGTCTGCTGGAGAGGGGCCCACATGGAGACGTCAGTGTGACGCAATGTGGGCACAAAACTGGCCTGTGAGCCAGGGAACACTGAGACGTTCATGGATTTCTTCTGTCCTTGTACTGATCACTGTTGATTTTGGCTGTAATAAACTGCAGTTTGCACTTGCTGTCTGCATGGGCCTGTGTTCCTTTTGGGGGGAAGGTGTTGGGCCTTCCACAAGTTCTGAGTCTGCAAACTCCTAGTAGCCATCAAACCTACTTGGGGGGTTGCCCTATCAAGTCAATATGGTTGTCCTCTGCATAGTTGAACCAGGAAACACCCATGTAACTGATACGTTTCAAGTGGGGTTCCTTTATATGTTGAATAGAAGGGTTCAGCAGTGATCTGAATGGGGCCTTGAGTGTTTATATTTGTTATTTGTATTTGTTTAATATGTATATCGTGCACCAAACCCCGAGGTAGCTTGGCGCTTGAAAGCTTGTAGTTACATACATGCAAAGGAAGACAGATACAACCAGCCAAGAGGACAATAAATAGATAAATTGGACCCTGGTTACATATGGGTCAGAGGAAACCATGGGTGGCAGAAAGTGGTTGCATACAATGAATAGCTGGAATACAGTTCAATGAGTAACAACTAGGTATCAGTATCTTAGTGGTGATTGGAAAGCCAGTTTTTTATGCTGGCTTTGAAGGAGAGGAAGGACGGTTCCTGTCTGAGCGGGATGGGGATGGAGTTCCAGCGTTTGGCAGCTTGGACCGGTAAGCTAGCTCCTCCAGCGGTTTTGAGATTGAACCTTGGTATCACCAGATTATGGTAGAGAGAAGATCTGGTGGTACGTGTAGGTTTGTGCAAACAGATTTTGTCTGCCAAATATCTCGGGGCTGAATTCATAAGGCATTTGAATGTGATGGCCAGGGTGCGTAGTGTGATTCTATCACAGATGGGCGGCCAGTTGGCTTTATTTCTATGGGTGGAAATGTGGCAGGATCTGGGTAGACTGAGTGCAGCTCTAAGTGAGTTATTTTGGAGTACCTGGAGTCTGTTTCTGTTCTCCCCATCAGATAGAATGTGATCCCGCGGAGGCCGATTCCTTTCACTATAATGATATCTAATCTCTTCAGGAGAATCTCATGACCGATGGTGTCCATAGCCACTGAGGTGTCTAGTAGGATAAGTGTCCTATTTGTGTGGGTGTCTGCATTCTTCTTTAGCAAGCCCCAGATCGAGCAGAGTGTGGATTCTGTTCCTCTCATTGCTAAGTCGCTTTGGTCTGACGCAGGGATTTGTTTAGCGTGTTTTGACGTTTATAGTAGAGGTTACTACCAATGGAGCATAGTGTGATGAGGCATATGTGAGGATTTTGGCTTTGAAGAAATGAGAGACATGGCAAGGCAGTTAGGATTTAAACTATGTGTAAGAAAGTCGCATAGCGAGGAGAAGGTATTGTCCCCTGCTTGGAGTTTTTGGCGTCTCCACCTGTTCATTAGGCTTCTACCTTGTATCATATCCAACAGTTCCACTGTCTGGGCTACTTTTAAAACTTTGAGTGTATTTATTTCTGTCTATTCTTTTAAATATATGAGGTTTAATGCTTTAAGTATCATGCAGTGTGTTTTTTTATTACTTGAGCTTTTGTAAAGGTTGATGGCTTTTCAGCATGGAAATACTGTATTGGACAGCCTCCTCACATGTGGTAGTGTTAGAATTCTGCCGTCGACACTGGTGTGTGATAGGTTGGGAGCACATTTTACAGTCACACACCCTTAAAGAGTCTATCACTGTGAAATGTTACAAAAAGAAATAAAAAACGTGACTCTCCATTATGATGCATAGAAACGCAAGCAGCGTAGCTATGGTTCGTTCATTTTACGCTTGTATGTATAACGGAAAACAGAGGAACAAATATACAAATTGTTTTTTCATAGTTGAAATGTCAACTTTTAACAATTGAAGGTAACACCCTGTCTGACTCTTGCATATGTACAAAGTTAGATCGCCTCTTGAATTGCAATAATTCACTGTGTTTGTTACCCTTCTGCCAAACCTTGGTTTCGAACTTTGCAGTTATGTCATAGGGAAAAGGTATGAACTCTAGTTATTGGGAGGTTGCAGGCAAATGAGGCGCTTCAAGACAAAATAGAGAAAGGGGACGAACGGTCAAATTCCCAGATAAGGGGCCTCATTACGACCCTGGCGGTCCCGTAATGAACGGTGCCGGTACGGGACCGGCGCCATTTATTACGGGATGCCCTATTACTAGGTTCCCTTGCGGGACCCGCTCAGAACGTCTGGTCAGACCAGATGTCCTTAGGGGGTCCCGCAAGGGGACCAGGGAGCTAATAACGGGCCCGTTATTAAAGAGCCCGTTATTAGCTCCCTGCCCATTCCCATTGAGCCCTGTGGGGGCTCAAATGGGAATGGGGATGGGTTTTTTCAATGAGGAATTACTGGGTCCTCCAAGGTTGGAATGGCCCGCTAATTCCTCATTGAAGGAACCCGGAGCTGAATCCCGGTATGGAGGCATTCTATCTCCATACTCGTAATGAGGCCCAAGGTCACAGAACTGCAGGGTGACTTGCAATATCGTTTTTACACATGGTGGGGATAGTTTATTCCTTATTAGTACCCGGCGAGGGCGCAATCAGAATGCAAGAGCCATTCTGATTGGCCCTCGCTGAGTCATTACCAGGCCGGGAATCCCTCCATCAGGATTCCACGGCCTTTATCCCCGGCGGGGGGCGTGGCAACCTCTCAGCCAATGAGGAGGCTCGAAGCGGGGCCATTCCCGCTCCGTGCCTTCCCGCGGCTGAGAGGCTTCCTTCGCCCCCTGCCAGGGACTCGGGTAAACCGCTTTTTTAAATTTTTTTTTTATTCTCTTCACTCCCTCCTACCCGCCCCCTCCACTTGCCATCCCTGCTCCGCGCCTCCACACGGCTGGAGGCTTCCCTCATCCCTCGCCGGGGACGCTGGTACATTTTTTTTTTTTCTTCCCCCATCCCACTCCCGCCCTCCCAACCCCACTTACCTCCTTTTTGATCCGTTTTCGGGTGCGGACGCGCTGGGAACACTTGTGTCCGCTCCCGATTGCCGCCGACGGACTCCGTTTTCCCTTTTCATGGCTTTAGTGCCCCGGTCACGCACATAATGCAGGCTGGGGTACTAATAGCAATATGACCTGAGCGGCAGGGGCATTACCGACTCAGGTAATGCCCTGGGGCCTTCGGTAAGGCCCTCGCTTCACTCTGGGCCTATACCTATGTGCCCCGGGGCATTACCTGAGTCAGTAATGCCCCCGCCGCTCGGGTCATATTGCTTAAATATACCCAACGGACTCATCCCATTTAATAATTGATCTGTTACTTAATCGAATGCACAAGACCTTCCAGTTGTTGAATTATATAATCAATGTAGAAGAAAAAGAAAGAAGAAAGAAAAACACTAAAATTAAGCTTGCAATGTTTTGTAAAATACATTTTTATTAGTTTAATACAATGCTTTTGAAAGAGGTTTTGTTGTTTAAAATATGTGGACATGCAGAAAGATGTGTGTTCTCCCGTGTTAAACCCCAGCACTATACAAAAAGCACATACTAGAATGATCACGTTCGATTAAAGACTGTAATGGTAACAGAAATGTATTCTAAAAGAAAGGAGCAAGTCACCGCTTTAATTAAGTGCTCCACTGGCATCTGGAATTCTGCTCTGTGCTGGCTCAAGCAGCAGACATTGTAACTACTATAATTATGCAACAAACACTGAGCTGGGGTGCGGGGGAGCATTACTGCATCAGGTAATGCCCTAGTGCCCCAGTTACAGGACCGGGGGCTTTAGCTGACGTGGTGAAAAGCCCCCCAGGGAGGGGTTTATTGCTATTAGTATCTCGGGGGTATTAAGAGAATACTAGAGGGGGCAGAGAGGCAGACAGGCTCAGTCGCTATAAAGCGATGGAGGTTGCTCAACACAATGGCTGTGGAGTGAAAAGAGTAGACTGCTGACTTCATTTGAAGCACAGCTAGTCTTTGGCAACCATGTTTGGGTGGATATAATAAGCGAGGGATACATCGCATGAATGCGTAATTTTATGGGCCATCGAGAGGCGACTAATTGGTGGGAAGCAAAGAAAATGAAGGATGGCAGCACGTAAGAGAATGGTAAGGAAAAGGAAGCAGAGATTACAGTTGTGGAGAAGCAATGATGGCAGCAGTGGAGAACTGACTGAACAGGAACAGAAAAAGAAGGAACACAGGGAGGTACTGGCGCATGAACATGGTGAAGGAGAGGGAATGTGGGCCTGGTAAAGCCCGCAACACGACCAATCACTGCATTAAGGTAAGTGTAAAACATGGTGCTGTGGTACTAATATAGCAATAAAACCTAGGTGATCAGGTGTTAATAGCCAGGGGCCAAAGCTATAGGCCCAAGTGCAGCAAAGTTTTATTGCTATTAGCAGCCCAAGTTTTCAATCTGAAAGCCCGGGGTGCTGACAGCAATTCAATTTGCTTGAATGAACAGGACGCGCTTGCAACGTCCCATTTAGTCTAACTAAATACTTACCTAAAATGGCTGCCTAGGAGATGGTAGGTGGAACCCCTCTTCCATTTCCACGGCAGACCAGGAGGCTGCAGTGGTGGTGGCGGTGGCATTGCCAAAATAATCCGATAAGTGGGGTCAGCTGGTGGGGTGGATTGGGGAGGGAAGGGACCATAGACTGGAGGGAATTGGAGGGCGGGGGAAAGATGGCGGTGGGTGTGAGAAGCTTTCAGGTTGCTCGGAATGTAGGCTTGGATCATACGATTCAGCCTGCCATCTGAGCAACCTGATTGGCTGTCTCCCCTGCTCTGGGTGACAATAAATGATTACTCTTTCAATTGCAATGACATTTTCATATTACAGGTGAATAGTTATGACACTACTAGATTGTAATATCATTGCCTTGTGGCAAAACAGGATTATTTCTTAGGGTATATACGTACACATATGTCATCCTCTACAGCCTACACCTCCAAACTTATCTCCATGAGCAAACAATTCTGCACTCTAACCAACTACTTGTTTCTCACATGAGCCATCATAATCGGCAAACGGGATTACTGCAATGTGCTTTCTATGGTCACCTCTGCTAAAAATCACACCAAACTCCAACTTCTTCAAAATAAAGCCCTACGTGAAGCGTTGGGACTAAAACAGTTTGGCCACATTTTATCTACCAGGCGTGACGTTCACTGGCTCCCTATCAACGTCTGCATCAAATTTAAAACGTTGGCCATAACTCACCGATGTGTCCCCTCTAACTCATCAATAGATCACCCCTAAACCAGTTGTGCTCCCTCTGAGATCTTCGGCAAGCCGCGACCTATTCATTCCCAGATACAAAAGCGAAAGAGCTGGGAGTGCAAGCTTTGGCGTCACAGCACCCTCCCTCTCTGGAACTCTCTCACCCAACATCAGAAATTAGCGCTCCTAACAACCATTTATTAAATTGGTGAAAACTTGGCAGTTCCACAAATGCGATTAATGCAATTCATACCTCCTTGTATGTTTTTTGATTATCTCCCTCTGCCTTCTGTGCAAACGCTGTGATACCCTAGGGTTTGGGCGTCACATAAATGCAATAAACAAAATAATATGTATTGTAAAGACAACCACATGATTAAAGAAGACATGGGTGGAAGTGGTGTATGGGTGCCTTGACATTCTGTATCAAACCAGTCTGGTGTCTCCAGTCCCTTTACAGATTTCTGGTCATCATAATACTTCTGGCGACAAACTCTTTGTGGAGGAGGGAGAGGTGTAGGTTTTGCACTACAGATAACAAAACAGAATGGGCCTCATTACGAGGTAGGTGGTAAGGGATTAACGGCACCGGTATGGACACCGGTACAGGTAATCCCTTACTACCCTATTCCGAGGTCCCTTAGCGGGTCCCTTCCTTAACGCCTGGTCTGACCAGGTGTTAAGGATGGTACCCATTAAGGGACTTCACAGCTAATAACGGTACCGCAAATTGCGGTACCATTATTAGCTCCATCCCCATTCCCATTGAGCCCTATGGGGGCTCGAATGGGAATGGGGAATGGTTCCCGGAATGGGGACTTACCAGGTCCTCCAAGGTTGGAATGACCCGGTAAGTCCCTATTTCGGGAACCCGGACCCAGAATGCGGTAAGGGGGTAGCCATGGTGCTTGTAGCACAATGGCTACCTCCTACCTCATAATGAGGCCCAATGACTCCCTAGTCATAAATGAGGATCCCACCTTATACTTCAAAGTCAGCATTGACTATGAAACCTCTAAAGCTGTGTCACTGTTTTTTGAGACTGGTAACATTGAAATTATGCTTCTGATGGGGAGCCGTGCCAGCATGTTCATGAGTTAAAAGAAGTAAGAGCGGGTGTATGTTCCAATCAACTTACTGGGCCTTATTATAACTGTGTTGGTCCGGAAACAGCGGTACCTGTAAGCCTACCAGCACTGTTGTTTCAGGACTGGCACAATACGGGTTTGCCTGCCGGAGCCACTGTGCCCAAAAGGGTAGACCCTGCCGGACACAGCGGCCATGGTAAGCAAGCCGTAACGGAAGCACCGACACTGTTATTAACGGTGCCGGTGCTTCTGTGTTCCCCATTGGGAATGGGGAATTACAATTTACCGGCGCCTGACTTTCCGGAATGCCAGGGTTGTAATCCCCCGGTGTTACCGACAAGCCAGGCGCCAGTAAATCTTACAAGTCCGGCGGCAACCCGCCGGTAGCACCGGCAGAGTTGCCGCCAGACTTGTCCATTATATGTGGATGTTGCCTTATTAATTAGAGTTCCATAGTAGCGATATGCGTGGGTGTGTGAACCTCAAGAGGTAGGTCTGAGTACTGGAAGAACTGGGACAGTTTAGCATCCTACAGAAGCTAATAAAATAGGTTTTTCTGCTGTGGGATATCAGTGATATCATGGGTAACCCTCCATGGCCTGTCCTTTTGCTGTGCCCGTTCACACCATCTTGTCATTCTTAAAGTGGTTGTTGTATTAGTCATGTATTTTACTTTGTGTAGGGTCTGTTTTAGACTGTTTGCATGTGATGGGCATTGCAGGGCTGAATCACTGGTGGTGCGACAAAGAACAAGTGTTTAAGTGCCAACAGCTAATTCCGTTTGTAATGTGAACAATACATGTGGTAAGTGTGTCTTTTCAATTTTACTATAGTTACCTGTAGTTTACTGGCCAGCGAACCATCCACATCCGGTGATAGGACAACGAGGTCACAGAGAAGCACGTTACCAGACTTAAGGTATAAAACGTAGACACAAAAACCTTGCAGAGGCCTTCGTTCCACTCGTAGTTCGAGTGCTGCCTGCGGAGCTGTATCACAGAGTACATGGTTATTGGAATGGTTAGCGTGAGTATATGAGTACCGGCTAACGTGCAAATCAGGAACTCAAGAGGCTTCCATTTCTTCTGCTTGGCACTCACGCTCAAAATCCCCCAGGTGTTGGCCAAAAGCGATATCCCAGAACAGATGAGCCAGGCTACAGCGTTGTTGTGCAGTCTCTGCTCATCATTCATGGTGAAGCGAGGGGGCACCGTCAAAAGTGGCAAATTGTGAACTGGTGGTTAGGATGAACAGAAAAAATAAAGACATCCTACGGTGGAGCTTGAGCCTTACCGGTATGTTTGGCTTAGGCCCCACCATCTTTCACTGGCATGTAAATACATTGTTGAATGTAAACGCAGCTCAAATATCTGTAAGAGAAAAAATTAAAGCATTAGTCATTTCACCAAACTTTGTTTTATTGCAGACATCACACCTATGCAATTGATCATGACCCTGTCAACCTTCAAGTAAGTCAATATTATAAATAAAACTTGTGGATATTTACACAGGTACAGCAAGCTCAATTATGTGTAAAGTTTTAGTGCTGTTCTTGGTCAAGCAGCGATTTCCTCATTCAGACGAGTAGAACAGAAGAATATGGGCACGCCGCCCCTTGGCCCATACGCCGCTCTAATCAGTCATGAATTCCAGCTACCTCTTGGCCCAAATTAAGTCGAAAGATACGTCATGGGGAGCCGAAATAGTAAGGGGGAAGTGAGTGACCACAGACATTAATGACCTCTGGGGAACGCATATAGACATATTGATTGAACATAGAGAATACATTCCTTTATGGAACATTGGTCACTGAATTCTAAATGATAATGTCTCATTCATAATTGTTTAAATGACACAAGTGTTAACCTTTGATAAGCGATTTCAGTGTCCATGTAAAGAGTGTATTGTGAGATTTGACACAAATTAGCACGAAAAAACAGAAAGGTAGGACTGCATGAAGTTGTCTTGATGCAGCCTTAACTTTTGTATTAGAGGAAACAGTATTAGCCCCCGTTAACATGGGGGACCTACCTATTGCTTTGTATACAATTTTTCAAGAAATTGTTTTTATTTGATGAATTAAAAATAAAAATCTTTACTCTTTACATCAGAAAGGTTTGTTTTCTCTCCATGATGTTAGCACGGTTGTCATACCTGGGGATTACTAAATGGTCTTCATGGGGGCGGGCAGTGACCCACTCAGATTTGTAAAGGGTAATAGGAAATGTTCTGCTTTAGTCATTAAAAGAAGAAAATAATCTGTTCTAGTTTAGCAATCCTGCCCGGCGTCTCCTCCGTGCAGTAGAGAAGTTAGATTGCTTGACTCAATGGGCCTCATTACGAGAATGGAGGTAACCATGCCGCTTTTTGCGACATGGCTACCCCCATTCCGGGTACCGGGTCCGGGTTCCATGAATGGCGAAATACCAGGCCATTCCGACCTTGGAGGACCCGGTATATCCTCATTCAGGGAATCCAGACCCGGTACATCCCCATTCCCATTGAGCCCCTATAGGGCTCAATGGGAATGGGGAGGATGCAAACAACGGGCCCGTTAATGACAGCCCCGTGGTTTGCATCCTGGTCTGCTTGCGGGACTCACTAAGGACGCCTGGTTTTACCAGGTGTCCTTAGCGGCTCCCGCAAGGAGACCTCGTAATGAGGCGGTAGGGGGTTAACGGGGCCGGCAGCTCTACCGGCCCTGTTAACCCCCTACCGCCTAACGTGCAATGAGGCCCAATGTACTTCTTAGTATTCCAATTCTAGGGTAGGCCGAAAAGATGGCTGCCAGCAGACTACCATAGAAGCACTGTTCTGTGTCTAACACTGCGATTTCCTCAACTCCTGCCCAGTAAAACAAACGAGAAATGCAGAATCCTGCGAGGCACATGCAGTGAACACAAAGGCAACCTGATGTGTATGTACGGGGCTCAGGGCAGGCTCCAAAACTACTGCTTATTACAATCCCTGCAGAAGTATGGCTGATGGAACCAGGCAACAGTGTCACTGGGACACCTCTTTCCCAGTTGCAGACTACTTTTACTAGTTAGTTCAAACAACACTGCAACAGCCAGAGTGCACTAATTTCATAAATGAAGGGCAGAAACTTGAAGAACTGTGTCCTTTTGGCATGTTGATAGCCAAACAGCCTAATCATGCCTTGTTAATGGACCAGAACATGTGTGTTTAACAGGATTAGCCCAAAGTAGCACTGTACAAATCAAGAGCAGAGCAACCAATGTCCATGGATATGGATGGTGAAGCCGCCGCAGAATGTTATCTTCTCTTCCTCAAAATATCCCAGTTAAATTTCATTCATGAAATGGGAGGGAGCAGTAAAGGGGCGTGCTAGCCTGCGACATTGACAAATTAAAAAATGGGACCTATTTCCTGGTTCCAAAGGGAGGTAGGCATACATCTTCATGGTCACTGTGGTTCACTGATCATTTGCATTGTCAAAGTGATGTCAACTTTTCTTAATTTCATTTAACATGTATATATAAAGCCAAAACCATGGGGAGGTGCTTGAACGTGGCGGGTAGGTGATACAAATGGCGAAAAGCTAACATACAAAACCAAGTCATAAAAACACACTATGAATGCACAAGCAAGACAAGAATCAAAAGGCAGGTGATTACTTGACCAAAATAACTCTGAATCAGTGGGTATTCAGTATTTTCTCTAATGTGCAAACATTTGGGCCTGGTACTTATAGCTGGGGCTAGGAAATGACTAAGGGAAATAGAGGCCCCAGTAAAGAAGTGAAAGTACACCCTGCGCTTTAGAGCCCTAGGGACGCTTAGCTTGAGGACCAGATACACTGTGTGAAGAACGAGTGTCCCTGCCCATAGTAACTTTAGTGGCCAAATCGTTGCAGTTCATCAGATTTACAACTCCATAACCCAGTCACCTAGGGCCTCATTACGAGGTCTCCGGTCCAGAGATATTGCTGGTCATACCAGCACCAGCATTTTTACTAGACTGGGGAACCCTGGGTTTGCTGGTGGGGGCTCTGATCTACCAGCAGGCCTGAACTGGCGGTAGATCAGCCCCCTGCTGGCAAAGAAATGCCAGAATCACTGGTACTACAGGGGCTGGTCATTCCGTCAATACCATCCCATGGAGTCCTATGGGACTCGAGGAATGGGAACTTACTGCCATCTCTGCTGCCCTTAAAATCCGTGTAATACCGGGATATCAAGCGGCAGAGACAGTAGGGGCACTTTCTTAGGATCCCGTCAGAATAATGAGCCCTCTAATATTGAAATAATATTAGAATATGTCTAATGTTAAGAGGCACCCAGTGAGGCGAATGGGTGCTACGTGGATGAACAGGGTTCGAAATTGCTGGGAGCTATTTAGAGCCTGTTCGTAGTCCAGGAGAAGGTGTTTAGCTTGACAACAGCAACTACCAGGAGCTACTTTTGGCTCCTGAGGCAAGCTGGTGCCATACATACATACCTATGAGGCATTTACTTTCTGTAAATGGAAAAGTGCATACAAACCATTAGGGGTATCTAGTAGACATTTAAAGGATATGTTTGCATCTCCTGTAAAAGCCAGAATTGCAGACCGCTGTGTGCTAGCTCCTGCCTACTAAGTGATGGCCCATACCCAGCAGCATGTTTTAGCTCCTGCTCGTCAAATCTTGATTTCGACCCCTGCACGAACATATATACTCCAGCAAACAGCATGGGGGCAGAGTGTGAAGAAACGCTAAAGGGACCCCAAGACAGAGCTACCCATATCCAGTGTGGACAACCCCAAGAATTGCTCTACATTTCTGATATTGGCACAGGGAATGGACCACTATGCGGGGGGTGATTCGATAAACCACACGGTCTCTCATTTCCAACGGCTCCAACCATCAACGGAGCCTGGATGAACATCCCAAAAAGTGTCCAGCGCACATTTGCAGGACACCAAGCCAAAGGTTAGACTTGCTGCACATATTCATAACACATTTTTGGGGGTTACAAACCAGTCCCTCTGCCATGTCCTCAAAGCAGGCTATGCTTCCATCTGTGCCCCACTGCTCCCATGGCCCCCTCAACGAACCCGCCTCCCAAGGATATTTGTATATACTATTTCCTGTCCTGGAAACAAAAGAAAGGTTTAACATGCCCCAATGCCTTGCGGGCTGTCCGCCCTTGTTGTGACCCAATTTCTACCCCTTAGTGACTTCAAACTTCGCTGGACCAATCCCTGGAAAAGTTATAAATATTTTTGAGGGAGAAAAAAAGTGTAGGTAATTCATTGAATCACAGAATACCGTCCCCAGCACTGCAACCAACTCAGTGGGTTTGTGAGAGTGAAAGAGGCGTGTTCTGCCTGGCTAGCAAAAGTGGCCAGTCAGTAATGTGCATGCTTTCTATCTGAAGCAGAAAGGCTCAGACTGCACGGGGGTTCTAGACCCTGGCTAGGGAGGGCTGAAGCCCTCCAACATTGAGGCAGAAGTCATCCCCCTGTTGTAATGCTCAACCCGTACTCCGATACCAAAGGGTGCGATGGCAAGAGCTTGTCAAACCTCTCACCTCGGAGAGCGGTGTATTTTGTTAAAGGTAAAACCATCATTACAACAGCAACGTACGGCAGCAGATGACAGAATCCTGCCCAGACAATATCAATAGACCCGCCCCCACAGAATCCTGCCCAGACAATATCAATATTGTCCCCGCCCCCTAACGATGAATCCAAAGACTTGACTGCGCTGATCAGCTTTTAGATGGCCCATGCTTCCAATTATAAGCATCTTTCTGAACCTAAACAGCCCATGGATTGGGATGAAGGATGGATCTAATGAGCCAAAGGAAGACTCAATCGCTGTTTAGCATCCTGGGCTCAGAGGAAGGGGGAAAGGGAATTCGACATTGCTATGTGTTTAATCACCGCCCTCCCTGTGTCAGCTTTCAAAACTGACATCAAGCCCTACAAATCTTTGAGGCTGGCTCCACCCCGGGCTAAGGGCCTTTCGGAGATAGGCTCCCAAGAAGTCATTTTTCCACTCATGCAACGTCACACCACTTAAGGCTGGCTATCGAGATCATTGTGTTACTGTAAAAACGGCAACCGATAAGGATCTTTCCCAAATGATGCATTTCAAATTCAGCGAAGGGACAACAGTGGTGGCGAGTCCTTTTCCAGTTGCCGTTCTGCACAGTCTGTGCAGCCAATATAAACAGCGGTCATGCTGTGGCAGCTGGGGAGGAGGAGATGGAATTATGCCCAGAAAGGGTGGGGGGTGGAATGAGAAATGTACTTTTCACCATGTGCACATTTGTCAAAAGAGCAAACAGGGGACCTTTTTCTCAGAAAATGTGCCTCATGCAAATTTGGTTCCCATGCTTCCCTCGTTCGCTGAACATCGCTCCACAACAACGAGGCAAATGCTTATGTGTCAAAACAACTACACAGCCCAGTCCTCCTCCAGCTTTGCGGCAGCGAGCGCTGTGGCAAGACCGCCTTTCATCGCACAGCGTGGATCCCTCCCACTAGCATCTTTAAGACACGTGTCACATTTAACAAAAGGCGGTGCTGCTTTCCAGAAATACGTACCATGTTTAGCCTGGGGTTAGCGGTAATTGGGCACACTTTTGAGCCACCTGCGTGGTCTTTGCTCCCTTAACAGCCCTCTGGAAGCGTTTGCCCCTCCTTCCAGTTCACCCCCCTGGAGCGTTTGTGGGAACTAATGTCACATTAGCAACAAAAGGCGCAGGTTAACCCTAACACCACACTAACCTGCTGCCACACTGTGAGGCAGTGACATAGCCAAAAAGCACGGTAAGATGTAAAGACACAATGCAGACTGTGCATGACTCCTGGCAGCCGGGTAATGCTGGGCTGTGATGCGGTGCGTGGTTGGCTTTGGCTGTGTCTGGTTCATGATGCCTGTGCAGCTGCATATAAGTCAGAGTACCACTACAGTTGGGGTATCATTGAGGGGTCAGTATCCAATCAGAAGGGAGATCCCGGGCAACTGAGTGGAAATGGTATGCCCTGCATTCAGAGGCGTTGCTGGGGAGGGGGGTGCTCAGGGGGCTATAGCCTCGGGTCTTTTGGTAGTAGCCCCGGATAGAGGCTCTGGAGTTACTTCCAAAAAGGCTAGCTAGCCCCCACTCCCGACAGTCGGGACATTAGCGTAGCTCCGGATCTTTTCCAGACCTAGCAACACCCATGCCTGCATTTGTGTCACAGCACATTGTCACCCCACGTTGCATTACTTAGGCTAGGATTGCGTTACATGGCATGACACATCTCAACACACAATTCTTGCACTGAAACAACACAGCTTATGCAACGCAACATCTGCAACATGAAGACGAGTACCTGCACAAAATTTCACTAGACACCACACTAACCAACAACAGATACGCCAACACAACTCTCCACTCTCCTTAAACGCCACGCTGACATACGAAAGAGAATCACACAAGCGATTTACATTAGCAGCCCGGAGCACGCATAAACCCCTTCTCCAGACAACTCACAAAATATCGAACACCTGCACAACCCAGAGTGCCCCATCTTTTCAGCTCTGCACATGTCAACGTTGCAACACCGCAACCTTTATCAGCTTGGCATGCTCCAATGTTAGTCGGTTACGCTGCCTCTTGCAGACCGAGACACTCCAAGGTGTGCCATAGAAGACTCAATAGCATAGCCTGACATGGTAAAGTGACTCCCTTATTGTTCTGTGGGCCAGCACGCTGGGGGGTACGAGCAACTTCAGTGACTGGCAGCAACAAGAGATGTGAATGTTGGTTCTGCTGCAGTCAGTCTGCTATACTAGCATCTGGGCTACACCAACTGGCGAGACTATATATCTGCCTACCAAATCAAGCGATGTGGCACTGAGGGGGTGGCAGTGCAACAATAACACAATTCGAAGCGGCGGGCTCAGAGACCATGTTCTCCCTATAATAATTACATCTGCCCCCTTTCTAAAGGGATCTCTTTTTTTTTTTTTTTTTAAAGCTGTGAAACATTTCAGATCTTATAAGTGATGTCACTGTGAGATAAAACAATTTACCCAGGATCACAAACTTTAGTTAAATGGTGAAGTGTTGTAATGTTTGGCTTAGAAATATACTCTGTTTCAAACAGATGACTTGAAAAGTACACAAATCATGACAAACCAAGTTGACAAATCTATAAGCCCTCGTATAGGTTGAGCAAAATCAGTATTTTATATAGTAACTTCTCTCTCTCTCTCTCTCTCTCTCTCTCCCTTCTTACTTGAAAAGCAACTACCATAATCCAAAATCGTGTTTTACCGCGTAACCTGCACATCACAGTAACATGCATTCTGTGGTCAATGCTCTTTGAGGTAACTGATAGGACCAGGTGGTTGTACAGCATCACATTTAAATGCACCCAATAACCCTGGCACGTTATGTTCGGCTCTCCAGCCTCTCTTGGAAGTTGTGTGGTAGCGAGGATCAGCGTGAACAGGTCAACATTAAAAAAAACGAATTACAAGGTAAAGTAGCAAATGAGCCCAGAAAGTTAAAGGTTCAACGCTGCGTTTACCCGCAAAGGTACCGACTGGGATCCTGTTAAGGGGCTTATTCATAATTATGACTTTTACAAACAAACCTTTTTTCGGCCAAGCAAGCAGGCGACGGTACCACTGAAGGAGGCGGGCAGACTGTTTCGGTCCGACAAAGGGCACAGAGACCAGCAGCAGGCGGCGCTTTAGCTGCAAGTCCCGCAGCATGCCCGAAATCCCGATGGCCTCTCGCTATCCCGTAGGCTGGAAAAAAACACAGAGAATCCCTCTGCTGCCCAATCCTGGAGACTAGGCAGGGCTGCATGCCATAATACAGTGCTCACTGGATGTCTGCTGTGATATCATGAGCCGCGAACCTCTACTGCCGCTTTTCCCCCCCGAATGTAAAAAAAAAAATAATAAAAGCCGGGTTGGAGCTCCCGAGCTGGTGGGGGCGTGGCTCGGCAGCTGGAGGGGCGTGGCTCGGCAGCTGGAGGGGACGCGGCTCGGCAAGCGAGGCAGTGCTGGCTGGGGGCGCGTCTCGGCGAGGAGATCCCGCTCAGCCGTCCCCTGTACTCCTCCGCCTCCTCTTCTGCGTGGCCCATTTGACGTGCACTATAATTGGGAACACGGAGTTTACACACTGACATGTTCGATTCTGCCAGCGGTTCTTAAATCCGAACACATTCTGACACCAATTTTCGGCGATGAGGAACGCCGGACCCTGCGCAGGCTCCATCAGTCATCGGTGACACCGCGTTCTGTGGGAACCCAAGGAAGGGAAGCAAATTATTATGTCCCATCTACGCCAGAGCAGTCATGATTTGTGAGGCAATTGGACGGAGTCACGGTTCAGCAGCCCCCTCGTTTTTTCCATCTTTTGCCGCTGTATCCTCGGTTTTCTTTTAACACCACGTTGAAAAAATGAAAAACACAGTGCTTTAAGTGGGCTAAGAATTCTAGGGGGAGACTAACTAGCCTCAAAATAATGTGTGAGTGGCGACTAGGCCTGGCGAAAAAAGCTAAGAAAAAGAAACCTTTAAAGACGTGAGTATTGTATACAACTAAAAGAGTGACTTTTCAAAGGTGCTCGAGATTTCGTAGTGGGCTTACAATTGAGTAAAATGTGTTTTAAAAGGTGCACTAAATATAACTAATATGCAGCCAAAAACGACAAAAATTTTCAAATGTGTTATAAGGAATTAAAATCAAAATAGGTCACTTCAGGTTTATTCTTTTAAATGGAATCCATGATTCTTAGTCTATTACGTTATTGCAATGACACGACTTTAATATGCTAAATTCCAATAACCAAACAGTGTAATCTCCTCATCTAATTTTCCCTCCACAGTTTTACAAATAATGTAACTCCAAATGTTAGACATGCAAGCAGTGATTCGAAGTATGGGAGAAAGTCGCATCTAATGGGGAGGAAGAGCAGCACTGTCACTAAATATATTTTCATTGGGCCTCATTACAAGTCCGTCGGTAACTGTGCCGGTAAAACCGGCAGGTTGCTGCCGGACTTGCAATATTTACCGGCGCCTGCCTCGCTGGAAACACTTGGGGGTTACAACCCCGCCATTCCGGGAAGTCAGGCGCTGGTAAATGTAAATCCCCATTCCCATTTCAGTCCCATTGGACTCAATGGGAATGGGGACCACAGAAGCACCGGCACTGTTAATAACAGTGACAGTGCTTCAGTGAAACTCTGCGGGTGCCATTTCACCCTGGGTGGGATGGCACCCGCCCACAGAGTCGTACTGTGCCTGTCTGATAACAACAGTGCTGGTCGGCTTAGCGGCACCGTTGTTACCGGACCGGCACAGTCATAATGATGCATTGTCTTTTAGTGCAGGGAAATCAGACCAGGGAGCCCCACAGAGTCCCGACTTGAGGACAGACGTTTGGTCATGCCCAGGCTGTGTACTGGCTAGCCCTGGCCCACTTCAAGATCTGGAGCAATAGATTTGGAGTTCAATTCCAAATCTTACATTATTATGTTCATTTTACAAGTTGTTTGGAACCCAGATGTTACATGAGCTACACCCTTCATGTTTCTTTAGCAATTGTAGTCATACCTTTTAATTAAAATCCCGAGTCATTGTCCCGACTGCTGCAGCTCGAATGATGTGAGCCGTTCAGAACAAAGTCCAGCAGAATGTGGATGAGTGTGTTGCTGTGTGAGATCCCTGACATTGCGCTCTGTCTTCGCTCACTATCCAAAGGAGGTGGTTTGTGAGCTTTAAGCACTTGTCCCCCAATCAGAGTGTGATGGAGTGTGGAGGAGTGTGTTTGCTCGAGGGATCCCTGACATTGCAGTCTGTCTCTGCTCACTACCTAAAGGAAGCGGTTTGTGAGCTTTAAGCACCTCTCCGCCAAGCGGAGCACTGCGGAGTGTGGATGAGTGTGTTGCTGTGTTTCTGTGATTCCGCGGTCCAGCCTTACACATGCTCTGAAGCATCAAGGTACTAAGCCTTTTAAGGACCAAGGAACAACTAACGCTGCTTTAAGTGGTGACTGTGCAAAACATCAGCCTGGGATCAACACGGTTCAACAGTAAACGGTAAGAGGAGTAAGATACCTTTTGCATATCTTGGGAAGTGTCCGAAGCATTGTAAGTGTATCGGATGCAGGCTCGTGGTGTGCAGCATGTTTAGCATCAAATGCAGGTGGATTCGTATTTCTGGGCTCGCAGCGTGTGAGCCAACGGTTGCCCAGTCTTCACCCAGCGCTCCTCGTGCTCTCCAGAGGCACAAGAGTTCAGAACTATCTCTTGAAGTATCCGGGAGCCGACTGGTTCTTATAAAATGGCACTTGGAATCGCTAAATAGATATCTGCGAAGTGCAGAAGTTGAAACGTAATTCCGGGCTCATAGGGAATTTTAACATATTCTTTTTTCCCTGCAGTTCAGTCGAGAAATATTGTTCACTACAGTGACCCTGTAAATCACTGTAGCCTTTAACGAGAAGGTAATTTAAGTGTTTTTTTTTTGGCGATTAAGAACTGTGATTCGTACTATCTTGTGGCTCCAGTCTTTTCTTAGTGCAAAGTGCAAAACAGCACAGGGCAGGAGAAACAAAGAAACTGTGAGCATCTCATTGATCTCATTGATGGCCGCTCTGAAAGACTTATAATTATCCCACAGAGATCAATCAACAACCTTGTCAAAATTGAATGATAATTGTTCTAGTATTAAACATCAACTTGAATCAATGAGAGGAGACATCATGGTCCTAACGGACTTTAATCCTTCAATGGACCGAAACGTGGAAGCCATTGCCATGCATGTAGAGGTAAACGCCATACATTCTACTCTAGATGATAACCCACTCTCAAATTCTGTTCTAGAAGAATTTATTAATGTTGGCCCAGATTTCGGATGTTCCAAATTCAGGAGTTGATCAAGCCGGGACGTCAGGGGAATCGATGGTCATGCCCCCTAAAGTGTTGGAGATGGCAACCTCTTCCTAAACTCCCATAACGAATCCACTGTGTCAGCAAATAAAATAAAAAAACAATAGCAAGAAGCCCAAACAATCACTGGAGGCAGTGGAAATCAAAACTGAAGAACAGAAATAAAAAAAACGAAGAAAAAGAAGAGCAAAAAAACACTGGAAAGTCACATTTTTCCGAGCCTTAAACAGGATACGCGATGATGCACAGGAGATCAGTCAGCCATCTAAAATCAAAAACTAAGACCTTTGGCCAACAGGTCGACTTGCGTGAGGAACAAACAGTAGACCAAAGACAAACATATTTGCTTTCTTCACAATGAGTCGATACACAGATTGAGATCATGTAACCACAAAGATTACGTGTTGGTATGTTAACAGAAAAGCCTGTTATACAGCTGATTAGGTGGGAACCCATTTTCTACCTACAGAGGTAGAAAGAATATGAACCTCAATTCAAATGACAAAACTCAGGTGGAGAATCAATCAATGAGGAACTCAAGCGTGTCTACTCTGCCCGTAGGAATTGGACCCAGGAAGCAAATAATAAACATTTGGTGACTGAGAGGGTAGCTAATATTGGGGCAGCTCAAGCAGGCAGCTCAAACATGGAACAGACTGCTATATCCCAGATTGGTCAGGGAGACAAGTTGAGGACACATATTCTCAAGCCCTTTGCAACGCCCAAATTCACAACTATCCTGCCAGATCAGAAGCTCACAAAATTGAGAAACGTATCTGACATCCGAACAAATGGTACCAATCCTAATGGTAGAGGCAGAAGTGAGCACAAGAGTTCTAGGGCTGGTAGAGTGGGGAATCCGGGTGTGTATAAAAAAGGCCCTTAGCAGATAACAAGACTAAGATCTGGTCCCTACTGCCAGATATTTATTTATTTATTTATTCATTTGTAATGCGCCGGTAACTCGCGAGTTTTGGGGTGCAGAGACATGGACACGAAGACAAACAAAATGGGACGAGACAGTTCCTAATGAGATCGAAGGTTTAGTGGGTCAAGGATAGCGAGGTCAATTAAAGAGATACGTTTTCACTAACTTACGAAAGCGTAAGTAGTTGGGTTCTTTCCTTATGTGGATTGGCAGATTGTTCCAGATACCTGCTGTAATTACTGGGAAGGATTTTCCCAGTCCAGACCTACGTTTGTGTGGTATTACAGCGATCCTGTTTTGATCCGAGGATCTTAAGGCGTGGCTTGGGACATAAGGATGTACTTTCGATTTTAGGTAGCCTGGTGCCTTCCCATGGATGCATCTGTGGGCTATTGTAAGCGCCTTGAAGTGGGTTTTACTCTCCACTTTGAGCCAGTGTAATTCCTTCCTGGATTTACTGATGTGGTCTGATTTGGATTTGCCTTTGATTATCCTAACTGCGTTGTTTTGAATAATCTGGAACGCTTTATGCTTTTTTTGTTGGCTCCTAGCATAAGTGCGTTCCTGTAGTCTAGACGAGAGAGGATGGTTGCTCTGGCCACTATGGCGCAGTTGTTCTCTGAAAGGTACGGTCTAATGGTTCTGAGGAGTCTCAAATAATAATTGCATGTTTTTTTTATGTATTGAGTCTGGGCTTCTGCTCCTAGGGATGCTTCCATCATCATGCCCAGGGTTTTTACTTTCTCAAGTACTTTGATGGTGACGTCATTGATCTTAAAGTTTGTGTAGTCATGGGATAGTGAGTTTCTGGCTTGGGTGGAACCGAAAACCATCAGCTCGGTTTTGCTGCCGTTCAAACACATCCAATTGGAATCCATCCATTGTTCAATGATGTTATAAATTCTGATTAGATTGTCATTGTCAGTTTTATGGTCCCCGCTAAGTTCCAGTACCAACTGCGTATCATCCGCATAGTTGGTAAAGAATATATCTGCATGATCTAGAATGTAGCATAAGTATCTAATGTGGAGGTTGAACAGCAGTGGGGACATGCTGGCTCCCTGAGGAACCCTGCAACGGATCTCTCTTTCCATGGAGAATTTGTCTCCCCAATGGACTCGAGATGTCCTGTTTTTTAGAAAACACATTATCCATGTTTTTGCCGCTTGTGAGCAGTTTGCCGTTTTGCCTAGGGCTACTTCGAGTAGATTATGATCCAGTAGATCAAAGGCGACATTGAGATCTAACAGGATGAGAAGTCCCATTTTTCCCTTGTCTAAGATGCTGAGCATCTTTGTCTGTAAATCCAACATTGCTGATTCTGTGCTATGAGATGGTCTGAACCCAGATTGTTGTGGGTGGAGTGCATCTGAGGCCTCAATGTGTGCCTGTAATTGTGCGGTGGCTACTTTGTCCATGATCTTAAGCAGGAAGTTACAGTTGGTTATTGGCCTAAGGTTGCTTGGGTCTCTTGGATCCAAACCAGGTTTTTTTATTAGTGGGGTGACTGTGACTTTCTTTATGGCCTGGGGGACTAGTTGGTCCTTAAAGGAAGTGTTTACGATTTTAGCAAGTGTTGGGGCGAAGATATCTTGACACAGATATTTTAAAAGTTAAACAAGGGCGAGGATCTGCTCCAGTGAAGGAACAGATAATTGTATCTGCTGGAACATGCAGGGCTCCAGTTCTTTCAAGGGTAAAGCTATGAGTGAGTTTATTTTCTGTAACCATGATCTGATTCTCTTTCAAGAAATCTGTCTCCAAGAGAGTTTCATATTAGATGGTTTTAAAATCATAGAACAACGGGGGCGCTGTTGAGCGCCGAGCAAGATGGGCGCCTGAAGCGTGAGCTCCGTGGCAGGCAGATCTCTCGATCCTGATCTTGGGCATGCACGATCTACGACTTGTACCAGACGACTACGATTCGTGAGCTGCTGGTCCAGGGACCAACTGGTCCAAATCCCGAAGAAAATCGGTGCTGGGAACCCTGAAATCGGGACCTGGCACGGCCGTTCCCCGGAGCCTGCGCGCCAAAACCTCAGCGCGGATGGTCCCGGCCCTCGGAGCCGTAGCGACCTTCCGCCTTGCGGGGCCCCGAGGGGCCACTGAGCGGAGATCAGGAACGGGCCATTGGATTATTGGGGTCGCACGACCACTGGAGCTGAAGCCTTCCGCTTGCCGGATCCACACGCGGCATAGGCCCTCATCCCGCGTCGGCCCTCAATCTGCAGTCTACAAATCGAGCAGCAACCACCCGCACCACGTAGGGGACGACCTGCTCCTACCGGGTGACGTGGCGGGACCCCCTTTACAACCTTACCGGCACCCAGAGGGACCCGGACCCCAGGCGGCCTGGCCGCCACCTGCCTGGATCCTCCTCGAACTTGAGCTACGTCGGCTGGCCTCTGCCTTCGAGGCCTGGATCCCCTGGGGGCTGCACCTCGGGGACCCTGCCCGTGGAAGCGAGCGACACTACCGGCACCCCCGCTCTCTCCGGGGCCACATCACAGCCACAATGACTAAAGGGACTGGCAAAAAACAGAGCTCCATAAACATGTTTACGAAGGCATCGGTCGTCCCTGCCGAGGAGGCCACCGAGCAGACCCCCGCTACTACCTCATCCACCGCTGCCTTAGAATCTCAGAACATGATGGACTTTATCCCTGAGGGGTTCACCACGCTTCACTCGAAGCTCGATGATATGAATGGCACCATCTCCTCTATCAGGGCCCACATGGAGAGGACCGACGGCCGAGTTCGGGAGGTTGAAGCCAGGATGGGATCCGCCGAGGATGGCCTGGGGGCACTGCGGTCGGAGGTCGCGGCTCTATCTAACCGCGTCCTTGAGGTGGAAAAGAAAAACGAAGACCTGGAATCGCGCTCGAGGCGCAACAACCTTCGTATCATTGGGGTCCCTGAGTGTGGCATCGGAGAACCGATGGAAGAATTTGTTGAACGTACGTTATTGTCATTACTGGACTCACCGAAGCTGTCCCCGCAGTTTGCCATAGAGCGGGCACACCGGGCTCTGGCGCTTAAACCCAAGCCGGGCGCACCCCCACGACCCATCATAGCCCGGGTCCTTAACTTCCATGACCGAGATGTCCTCCTTAGAGCCGCAAGACTTAAAGGCGAACTTTTACTAGACGGAGCAAGGATACATCTATACCCGGACTTCTCGGTGGCTGTCCAGCGGGAACGCAAGACTTTCCTGGCAGTGAAAAGGAGGCTCAGGGATCACGGAGTCAAATACTCCATGTTATACCCCGCTAAGCTACGTGTTGAACACAACAATCAGGTATCGTTCTTCACGATTCCAGAGGAGGCCTCCAGATTTATTGACGATCATTTTCCAGGCTGACCCTCCCCCCCGGCCATCCCGCTACGACCACTCGGAACGCCCGTTGGGGGGGCGCCGACACAGGCTCTCCCCCGACGCCAAGAATGTACTACATCTATACTTAACAACATCTGTCAGTTTGATTAACCTGCATAGCTGTGCCAAGGTAAATTGTGCCGATTATAGCTGTTCAAGTAACGTCCATAGCATCACTGTAGGCACCATGTTTTAGCTTGATCTGCCACAGGCCCGGAGCGGCGTCATCGGTCCGGCCCATAGCCCCCCAGGCGTTGATGCCACTGTTTTGGATTTGGTTAAGGGGTTTTTGGGTTGCCATTCCTCATGTTCGGGGAGGGATGTGGGTGGGGGAGGGGGTTGATGGGGGTTTTTGTTATAAAAAAGTTTAGCTTTGGCAGAGTGTGCGGTAGGCAGGGCAAAGCAATGTTGATGGGGCTACAGGGCTGCAGCAGCGTCCCACTGGACATTATCCCGGCGATATGAGGGCTACCCCTCCCTTGGCGGAGGACAATCTAACATTTGCAAGCTGGAATGTGAGGGGACTGGGCAACTTTAAAAAAATGAGACAGATACAACTACACATGGAGTGCCATGGGTCCAAGATCCTGTTTTTACAAGAGACACATGCGCGATCCGAACATTGTTTGAGATTTGCTAGGACCTGGGGCCCCCAGAGATACTACACCAACTTCTCTACTCAAAGTCGGGGGGTCATGACTATCATCCATAAGAGCCTTACATTTACACTCATCTCCTCACAAATAGACCCACAAGGCAGATATGTGCTTCTCCACACAATACTCCAAAATAGGGAGGTGATCCTCCTTAACATCTATGGCCCTAACACGGATGACCCGGAGTTCTTTACACACCTCACATCTCTCCTTGAAGGCTTCCCTTTGGTCCCTATCCTATGGGGGGGGGGGGAATTCAACATCCTCTTTGATATAGACCTTGATAGATCTGGGTCCAGGCCTCGCCAACTCATCAGGGCAGCCTATCCTGCACTATCATCCCTTCCCCCCATCGCGGCCGTAGACGCTTGGCGACTGATTTACCCTGATTCCCGTGTCTACTCCTTCTACTCTTCAGTCCACGACTCCTATTCTCGAATCGACAGGTGGGTGGTCTCCGATGCATTGATTAAAAATGTGGTACAACTAACGATCCTCCCTAGGACCCTATCTGACCACTCCCCGGTGACCATCACCATGGACTGGGGATCGGGTGGAGACCGAGCTAGACGATGGAGGATGAAACCTCAATCTCTTCTTGACCCTCTGTTTAGATCGGAACTCGAGGTAGCCATCGAGGAGTACCTCGAAATGAACAGGGACTCGGTATCTTCCCAGGCCACCCTATGGGAGGCCTTTAAAGCGTACATTAGGGGCATAGCAATATCTAAAGGGAGTGGCATACTTAGAACAATCCGAAGGGATATCACGATCAGCGAAACTAAACTATCAACCCTGGAAGCCCAGTGCTCGCGGTCCTCAACCCCTGCGACCCTCGCGGCCTTGGGAGTAGAGCTGGACGTGTTTCGATCCCTAGCGGAACGGGAACAAAAATTCCTTGATAGCCCCGGCCTAGTGATGAGATATGGAGAGGGCGGGCGCCCGGGCCGCTTCCTCGCTAGACTCGTCCGACATGAACTGGGTGCCCCACATATACCTGGGATTGTCAGATCAGATGGCTCCTTGGCTACCACGTCACAGGAAATCAACTCGGAGTTCTTTACTTTTTATGAAGCTCTATACTCCAATTCGGACGAGGCTACGGAGACAGAGGTGGACTCCTATCTTACGGCTCTCCCCCTAATGGTCCTCTCTCCCGGGACCGCTGATTCCCTTGATTGTCCACTCATCACTGAAGGGTTTGCGGAAGCCATTGACTCTCTCTCCTTGGGGAAAGCCTGATGGAATCCCGGTCGAATTCTATAAATGCTATAAGACCCTCTTACTCCCTCACTTACAGGCTCTTTGGGAGGAATCGGTGGAGGCAGGCACACTCCCTCCATCACTCCGGGAAGCCACAATTATGGTACTACTTAAACCTGGTAAACCCGCCACCCAGTACAGCTCATATCGTCCACTCTCCCTCATAAACTGTGACACAAACATTTTTGCCAAAATGTTAGCGACGAGACTTGCTCCCTGCATGCCATCCATTATACACCCGGATCAGGCGGGGTTCATTCCAGGCCGATCCACCGCTATGAACATCAGACGGCTCTTTAATATAATCAGCAGAATCAGCCCCAGCGTTCAGGCGGTCGCCGCGACCCTCGACATGCAGAAGGCATCCGACTCTGTCTCTTGGAGGTACCTCTGGCGGGTGCTCGAACAATGCAAATTCGGGCTGGTGTTTCGTTCCTGGGTCAGGTTGCTCTACTCGGGACCGGTGGCCAGTGTCCGCACCGAGGACAGATGCTCCCCACTCTTCCACATTGCCAGAGGAACGAGGCAGGGCTGCCCGTTCTCCCCCCTGATCTTCGCTTTAGTGATAGAACCCTTCGCCGACATGCTCCGACAACTTCACTCACACAGAGGGCTCCGCTCGGCGGGTCAAGCCGATATTTAATCGCTCTATGCTGATGATGCACTCCTTTTTGTACGGTCCCACTCCACTAACTTACCCCCGATACTGAAAGATGTGATCTACTTCGGGAACATCTCAGGCCTGAAGGTGAACTGCTCAAAATCTATGCTCTTTCCGCTCACGGAACACACCCTCCCCCCTCCTGATACGATGGGATTCCTATGGGCGCCGATGAAGTTCACATACTTGGGGATTGTAATAACCCGTCAACCTGAGACTACCCTAGAGGAGAACTACCAAAACTACCTAGCGCAGCTGGCAACTAAGTTCCCGACATGGAGTAAATTGCCGATCTCTCTGGTGGGTAGAATAGGACTACTAAAAATGATAGTACTACCCCAACTATTATACAGATTCATTAATGTCCCCCTGTGGCCGGGCGAGGGTTTCTTCCAAGCATTGACACGTAGTACCAACTCTTTCCTGTGGCACTCAGGTGCGGTCAGGCTTAAGCTCAGGACCCTATCCACCCCGATGCCTGATGGCGGCTTTGGGGCTCTCGATTTCCTTAAGTACTGGTTGGTCTCCCAAATCCAACACACATCTTACTGGTTCAACACAACTGACCCCCCTCCACATGTCAGACTTGAGAGACTTTCGGTCAGCGACCGAGATATCCGTTCCCTGGTGATACAACCCATTCCCCTCGCACGGGATTTGCTGGACCCTGTGGCCTGCACCTCCGTGGCGCTGTTGAAAATGTGGAAACTATTAGAAACTCCTCACCCATTTCATGGTAATCTCCCACTGTGGAACTTTCTCCCCTGGATCCCACGAGTCCCGCCGCCGACTGCATGCAGATGGGCTGAGGCGGGATGTGGAATGGCCCGAACTACCGCTATCCTTGAGAAGTGGCCCAAACGCATGGCTTCAGTATTCAGCCCTACGTAAAACCCTTTAGAGAAACTACACCATGTTCCCCGCAATGCCACCAGAGGACCCTGCTATCGAGGAACTAACTTCCCCCACACCCACTAGAGGGAAAATATCTAGGTTATACACAATGATGCAATCCAGAACCACTCCGAAATTTACTGGACTAAGGCGGGCATGGGAAGGGGACCTCGGGGTGGAGGTGACTGATGAGCGCTGGTCCCACATGTGCGCCCAAATACACCAGGTATCTTTCAATTCCCGGTTCAAATTGATTCAATTAAAGGTGCTACACAGATTTCATTATACTCCAAGCAGATTGCACCGAATGTTTAAAGATCACTCTCCGAGATGCCCCAGGTGTGGACAAGATGGCGCTGATTACATGCACATGATCTGGGATTGCCCCCGCCTCTCCCACTATTGGGAGAGGGTATTCTCAACTGTATCTGCTATGCTCAACTGTCCCATCGACCCCTCCCCAGTAAAGGGCCTGTTTCATGACTTTCCAGAGCTACCCCGAAACTCCAGGAAACTAGCCGGCCTTTGCATGCTCCTTGCGGTGCGGGCCATTCTGCTTCGCTGGCTTCGCCCCGCACCCCCCAAGCATGCACAATGGCTCAACGCTCTCACATGGGCCTCAGACACTGAGGAGGCATGGTCCTGTCTACAACCAGTTCACTCGAGGCCTAGAAATGTCTGGACCCAGTTTCGTTCCTATATGTCAGACTTAAATGCGACACCTGATACAACTCACCCAACTACTTCACCCGCCCATGCGGGTGATTCACCCTAAGCCAAAGGTTATTTTATGTTGTCCTCGCACTGTATGCATCCTTGATGGAAACTGTTAATGTCAGATGCTCTGCTTGTATGCCTGCATTGACCCTACTGTACCCACCTTGTGCTTACCCCCTGTACTGTTCGTCTGTACTCTGCTGCCAAACTGTTCAATAAAAAAAGGTTTAAAAAAAAAAAAATCATAGAACAACTGGCCATCCGTCCTAATGGTGCTAGGCGTTCAGGTGGATTAATAGCGGCCCGCAACTCACTAATGTTAAATTTAGATCTGATTAGTGTAGAGGTGCAAGGAATTATGGTCGCAAGGGTGTCTCTGAAAGTGGGGAAAGGTAATACAATTATTTGTGATTTTTAACTTCTCTTGGAACCCCGCGTATTCTAGTTTATCTGTGTATATGGAAGATCTATCTATTCTGTTTATGGAGGTGAACTCCAGATATGGCCAAGATAGTTTGTGTTTGGCTGGGCATTTAAATTCACGCTTCCTGCTCAAAACACATATGAAAGGTGAGAACTCTGTAGGGAAACAACATTGTGAAAGGAGCAAAAATTATTCTTGGACTGGAGTTGGCGGTTGGTGAATGGGAATGTCAATGGGGACCTGGTTCCTGCAATTACATTGCAAAGAGAGTCTGCAGGAACAATAATTGATTACCGGGTGCTTTCTACAGATATTTTCAGGCAATGTGAGACTTTCAGAATAATAGACTTGGGCTCCAGCGACCATAAACCATTAACAGCTTCTTTCATCCTGAATATTCAGGTAGCGGAGAAAGGTGTACATACAAGCATTAGGTTAAATTCTAGTAAAAACAGGATAGTACAATCCAAAAGGGAAGGATCCATTTTGAATAAGAAACCATTGGTAGTCTTGAGTTATTCTGCAGAATCAGATCTGGAGAAGTGGTGCACGCCTGCAGGTTTCGTAGAGTTTCTGTGGGACCTTGATGAACAAAAAATAAAAAATGGACATACATTCCATGGGCATAAGCACAACTTGGATAAGGAGACGTCCGGGTGGAAAACAGATCTCAGAAAAGCGATTTGTGCTCTCAAACATCAAATGATTCCTTTGCCGGTCTTCCTCCAAAAGAAGAAAAAGTCCATGCAACATACGTTTGAGCTTAATGTCCCCGATGGCCAATTGATGTTAGAGGCAGTAAATACAGGTAACTCTACTAATTTTTGCTGCATGATTAATCAACAACAAGCCTCTCACGGATATCTCCACAGTAATGTGGTTAAAGAATCCATTCAGCTTAAATATACCAGAGACTTCTTTAAGAAGCCCAATCCAGTGAGTATGGTGCCATTAAAAGAGTCCCCTTAGTTCTTGCATCTTGATCAGGAATTCATTGAGGAATTAATATTCTGAGCATCTATGTTGAGGGCAGCAGGCCCTAATGGACTAACCAATCAATCCTAAAAAAGGACGGAGTGACAAGGGCACAAACCCTGCATCTAATGTTCAATGGCATTTTGACACATAGACGATGTCTGGAGTCCTGGAACAGGCTATTATAATTGCCATCTATAAGAAGGGAAATCAGGCTTATCCTGCTAACTATTACCCGATCGCCCTACTGGATATGGATAGTAAAAGCTTCTCTGGAATAATACTGAAGGAATTGGGGCACTGGGTTTAAAGGAAGGGTATCTCCGCAAAACATCAGATCGGCTTCTGAAAGGGCTTGTCTACAACATTGAATGACTTAATAATGAGCACTGTAAAATTAAATCTTGGTCAAAGAACAGTCCTACTCTCTACGGAGCCTGAATCAATCTATCAAAAGCCTTCAACACGGTCAACAGATGTAGACCGTGGGTCAAATTGAAGAACTGCATGCTCACAGAAGGTTTATTGGCCATTATTATTCACTTAAACGAGAACACCTTTATACAACTAAGGCTAGATGAGCATGGTCATTTAACATCATGCATACCAACAAAGCGAGGTGTGAGGCAGGTATGCATTTTATATAGCAGATCTAGCTGGAACTTTAACACCACATGCACTAGCTAGACCTAAAATTGGTACTTGTGTGATTCATTGGCTGGCCTATGCAGACGATATAGTCCCTTTGCACTATATGCCCGTAGACCTCCAACATCTGCAGACTGTTTTTAACAACTATGCATCTCTGAATGCTCTGCTTATCAACCCGGCAAAATCATATATCTTAGTCTTTTGCAATCCCTTAAAAAGAATTCTGAAGTTTGACTGGAAGTTAAGTGATTAAATATTACCAGTCACAAAATAAATTGTATACTTGTGTTTTTGCCTAAGAGCCTGTCCTTCATTAAGAATGCTTGAAGTGGACATTGAAGAAAAATCCCTACAACTTCTGTGCCAGATGAAAAATATCTATACTCACTTTGTAGGTTTTCCATGCTTCCGTTAATAAAATTCTACAAGGGAAAGGTCATTCTAACCATTCTCTGCGGTATGGATATTGCACCTCATGTGCGCAAAGTGAATTGGACAAGAATTGAAGACTGAATTTGGAAGAAGGTTTTGAACCTTCCTACATCACTGTCAATTGCTTGCTTGAGGTATAAACTGGGGCTAAAATCTTTAAGAGCACATTTAGACTGGAAGGTAGTCTCACTTATTCATAGATTAATCCTGGTGCCTAGGAGGAACTCACTATTTGTCGATATGGGAGCTCACCTGGACTAGAGCAACAGTGAGACTGTTGTGTACCAGAGGAATTGGGAATTTGCAATAACAATGTGCCACGTTAGCAGATAATCTTGGGCCCATCAAAAACTCCCCAATACAAGACTGAGCCATGGGGCAAAGCATACTGACTTTTATTATCCAATACAGACAGGGATCATACAGGAAAGCAAATCTCCAGCAATCTCAGCTCCGGAACCTGTGTCACATGTTTTTATTCGCGATTGATCTCACATAAAAACAGGTCCACCCCAAAAACCTACTGCGTGTTGCTATTGGTCAGTTTACACTAACTGCCTTTCGGATCTATTTGGGTTAGTAGCTCTACTGGCTTTCAGTATCATCTGACTCCACCTGAAACCTCCCCCAATTTGTTGCAAACTACACTGTTGCAGGGTCACATAAAGACCATTGACCTGTGCAACATTTTACACCACCTCACAAATCAAGCTTCTACATTGGCTAGGGTGGGTCCTTCCAAGCCTGGGACGCTTTCTGGTCACAGAGCTTGGTGTACCATTTCAAGGTGATGGGAAGGGAGATAGAGGGCTGCGTGTTCCCTATTGTTACTACTTGTCTGATCACCTAGCCTGGGAGAGTGCCTGCAGGTTGCAGTTTTGGTGGCAAGCACTTGTATAATTTCTACCCATCTCTCTGGGAACAGCTTCTCTTCCCACCATGAGTAACTGGGCATTGTCCTGTCCTGTTGGGTCACGTCTGAGTTGACCACAAAACAAGCCCTTTTTGTCTTCAATTATGATGGTTTTATTCTGACTTCTTGCAGGTCACTTGGTGCCTCGGGACCAGGAATTTTTCACCCGCCCTTGGTCCTTAGCTGTGAACTCCAGCTCTGCGCCTCGTGCTGCAGAGATCATCTCTTCCCTTCCATGTACTTCATGCCTGGCTTTTCCTACCTCATTCACTACAGTCACTCTATAGGTTCCCTATGTGTTTTCATGGCTTCTTGTAGATAGTTGCAATAAAGCCTATGCAAGCTTGAACCATGTTTATTCTGTGACTTGTGTTTTCACTTTGGCAAACGAAAGAAAGAATAGGTTCTTAGCAATATGTACACGTGTCAGGCCTCTACCATCAGGAGTTATAAGCATGTTTTTCATGTCAGTCTGGTGTGTGCCTGTGTAACTTCATGCATGGATGAGTATTTGCTTCATGGCTAACACGGCTATGTTGGGAGATCACTAAGGACTTCATTGATACCTGGCTTTATTGTCAGCCGATCTGATCCATTGATGAGACCTCTGCCTCCTTGAAACCATCAACTGGATATTGTTTCGATGGCGGTCTGAGAGAACATCTCTTGACATATCTTTGATACATTGGTGTAGTCGGTGACTGGCCAAACAGCAAGTTCCACCTTTCATTCTTCATCCTGCGAGTCGACATTTGCATAGGGGTCATAAAGGCCATTCCAGGGACCCTCTCTTTAGGACTCTCTCCACTCTGAAGTCTTTGGTTCTTGTAGTCCCATACTTACATTGTGAAAAGTAGGACTAGAAGTATTAACTTGCCAATTTAGATGAGTGAAAAATGTATAAATGAATCGAAGACTTACCTCTGATATAAGACACATTAGGGATCATTTTAAAATGGGTTGACAGATTAAATAACAACAATGAGGCCTATAATAAATAAAACAAGAAAGGACTTCCAGACAGATCAAGAGAAGCACTGTGCAAAGATTCTATCATGTATTAGAGATTTCTGCCTCTTGCTTGCTGTCACAATTAAAAGGATGACTGTGAGATTGTACATTTGCTTGCTGCCATATTTAGATAGAAAGGAATTCCAAAGTACTGTGTGTGCCCACATTTTGCAACTATGGTGCAAGAGACTGTTGTCCTGCCTTTATTTTGGATGTCACTTTATAGATACATATTTTCTTTCAGCTCTTGTGAGAATCCAAAAGAATAAAGCTTGGAGTCCAGTAAGAGCAATGGCCCATGCATTGGAGTCTATTCATTTCCTGAGGAACATAGCAGGCCAGAATGTATTGGAATTACCATAATCTATGTTTGCAACTTTCTAATTGTGAAAGACTATTCTTAATGTGTATTTTGAGTTTAAGAAAATGCAGTCGGAGCCCCTTTACTGAGAATGAACATGGGTCAAATTCCCTGTTCCATGGAATTTCACCCAGGAGGGTCTACAACCACGCTTTAGCTCACTGCACCCTTCACAGAGGAGAAATAAGTATAACAAACTGCATATGCTCTAAGTGACTCTTTATTTGGAGTGTACAATAAATTTGCTAAAATATGCAAGCCACATTGCACAGTTATGAGATAACTTATAGAATTTCTCAGATTAGAAGTGCATAGGTTTTATGTTAACCAAGAGGATCTGAAATGAAACAACAAAACTGAAACAAAATATAGGTGTTAATTTCTGCTTCGTCAGCCATGTTGAAAAGGGAACCAGAGCTGTGTTTCTACTTCCAAGCTTAGCTCAGGAATTTGGAATCACAACATAAGAATCACACACAGCTATTCAGCCCAGTTAGAGCCGGTTAAGAAGGCTTTAGCATTTAATAGTCAGGGCAGATGGTCTTGGGCCAGCCACAAACTGCTGAGCTATTGAAATGAAGGATGGTTTCTAAAGGACATATGTCCTATAAACTTACTCCAGAACTCACTAATGGAAAGTAAACCTGTTACATAATTCAGTTCCCACAGGCTCATAAAGCTTCATCAGCTTCCAAATGTCAAGGGAAAAGTTCACTGAAGGCAAGATGCACGTTCCACAGACATTGCTCTGAATAAAACTTAAAGGTGAGATGTATAGAATTTCTGTAGGCAGACAGAAATATTTGCTTAAGAATATAATGGATGGCATCCAAGAGGGAGCATTCAGGCAATGTACAGCTACTCCACCCTGATGAAAAATGTCCACGATTGCACGATAGAAAATCTAATTCAGTTAAATGAGGAAATCTCACATTTCAAATGTATAATTACTCATCTGATCAGTACATGAAAACGGTAGCTCTGATTAACTTCAAAATTGGATGGTTTGTAGATAAGGGTAACCTCTATCGGAATATGCAATAAACTGTAGAGGTCACCACATTGTGAATTGCTCCAAAATTGCAAAAACTGGTTAAAATGTAAATCTCCATCAAGGTCTCTAAATGTCAATACTAACTTGCAGAATCTGAAAACATAAATTTAATTATTCTGTGACATTTTAGTAAATAGATATATCCAAAAATTAAATGAGCATCTCTTCATCAAGAGCTGATTTGCCTAACACCTTTCCTAGTCATGTGGCTAGATAACCACACCTCTGTGACAAGGCAGGGGTGTCGTGAAAGGACCATAAGTATTGGAGATTGGGAACTAAAGTAATAAGAAGAGGATGATTATGGAACCTGGTGATCTGACACCATAAGGGAGGATTGGCCCATGCAGAGAGGAGAAAACCACATAAAGAAAGACCTGTGTGCACTTTTTTCATTGATTTCCAAGTAATCCTCCTAAACTGAGGGTTTGCTGAAAGAATGATGTCCGACAGACAGTGGGTCTCATTACAAGTTTGGAGGTAGCCATGCTCCTAATAAGGGCATGGCTACCTCCAAACTCGGGTCCGGGTCCTGCAAAAGTCGACTTACCGGCCATTCTGACCTTGGAGGGCTTGGTAATTCCTTTTCGCGGGGCCCGGAGCCGGTACATCCCCATTCCGGTTTGAGCCCGATAGGGCTCAATGGGAATGGGGAGGATGGTAGCAGCGGTACCGTCTGACCAGGCGTGCAGAGCGGCCCCGCGAGCAAACTCGTAATGTTGTGGCATGGCAGCAATGGTGCCGGTAGCACTACTGGTGCCTTTGTTGCCTTGCGGCAACATTTGTAATGAGGCCCAGTGTCTCCTGCTGGTTCTCGCAAAGTCAAACTGTGCAAATTAATCAGGGTAAAATCTGGCAGAACAAAGATAAGGTAATTGCGGGGAAGTGCAATTTAAAAACTGGAACACACTTGTTGATTAATGCATGCTTGTGTTTCCCCCATCTTTATTGAATACAAAGTTAGAGGTTGCCCTTTAAAGCCCAATTCACCTTTGCATTGAAAAGCGAAATTTAAAACTGAATGCATTTTCTACATTGTGGTGGCGCTATAAGGTGGAATTGCTTTTGTAATGTATTACTTGAAACATAAGTAGTGGTCAAACCAATATAGGGTAATCTTGGGATATAGTCAGTGCTACAGGTAGGATTTTGGCGTGAGAGTTTTCTACTCCCAGTTTTTAGAATTTGAGAGTAAATCCAATTTCAAGAGACTAAAAATTACTTTCTTCCTTCGCAAGGGAGTAAAAAAGTGTCTGACAACTATCCAATTTGTGCGTAAAATTAAAACTGTGTCGAAAACATTAGTGACAAAGAACTTGTCGATGCGTACTACCCAGCTTCATCTTCATTATACTTGGACACCAAAACTCTGTTAACACAAAATAAGATAATTACAAAAAGGAAATAGAATCTAAAAAGATCAGGACGTTTAGGAGGCACACCCTGGATTACAGACTAGACATTGTTTACATGTAGAAGGAATTTTACACACAAAAAGACGTCACCCAAAGCGGCAGAACTCCCTACATGAAGAACAAACAGACACCCCGTCCGGAAATATCTTCTTCTGAAGCATTAAGCAGTGAAATAGAGCCCCTGTACGAAGTACCAGACAGAGAATCTGAACCAGAACGTGTTCCGAGAAGTAACACAAACTGCGTCAAACAAACACAAATGAATAGGGTCATAGGACCAAAACACCCACTCGTATAGTTAATTTAACACATTTGAAAAAGCAATCGCAGTCAAAAAAGATTTACATTTCAAAAAAGATCAAACACCAATTTCACTCACCGTGAACAGCAAGTGCTGGAAAGATTATGGAATAAACCAGACCTTATCATTAAACCTGCGGACAAGGGAGGAGCCCTGGTGATATGGGATACCATCAAATATAAGATTGAAATTAAGAGAAAATTGTCTTATCTGGACACTTACTTGGAAATGTTCAACAATGCGACAGAACAAGTACAGAATATCATCAAAAGAGTCCTAGAAGAAGCAGAAGCTGATGAACTCATTACTCACCATACTAGGATTTTTTAAACAAACTTATATCCATCTACGTCGGTAATTTACATCTTACCTAAAGTTCATAAAGATCTATTAAATCCACCTGTTTGTTTGTTTGTTATTTATTTATTAAGAGCGCCAGACCCGAAGGTATCAGGGCGCAGGCAGAAAGAAGTCATACAGCTTGGTACATATGTTACATCAGTTTACAACAGTATCACAAAAACATCTAATCTAGCAAATATGTATTATATGTACATACAGTAGGCAGTGGTAAATAAATACAGACATTCTATATATAGCAATTTATACAATTATTCAAAGATATGGTCAGGTTCTACAGGTTTATTTATCCTCATTCTCTAAGAGCCAGCTGATCAGATTTTGCCTGAATTTGGTGAAGATTTGGTGCATTCTGAGTGTAATAGGTAGTGAATTCCACAGTTGAGTAGCTTTGACTGGGAAGGTTGTACCCCCAATAGTGGATAGTTTAAAACGAGGCACCTGGAGGCAGTTGGAATTCACTAGTCTCGTGGGTCTAGTAGATGATTTTCTAGTGAATCTTTCTATAAGATATGGAGGTGCTTTATTGTTAAGGCATTTATGAATAAGGGATGCTGATTTTAGTCTGATTTTCTCATGTGTGGATACCCACTTGTACTTCCATCTGGTGACGGAAATATGTTCTTTCCTAGAGATACTGAGTGCGGCTCTAAGGACATGATTTTGGAGTATCTGTAATTTGTTAATAATGTATTTGTTTGCTCCAATCTATAGGGCATTGCAATAATCTAGTTTGGAAATAATAAGGGCTCTAGGATCATACAACTGTTAGATGAAAGGAATTGTTTGCCGGCTCTAATTAGTTTGCATGTGTATGCTGTAGAGGAAGCTAGAGTGTTTACTTGTTTAGTGAATGTTAAAGTTCAATCTAAGTAAAAACCCAGGGTTTTTACTTCCTTGGCAACCTTAATATGGTTCCCATTGATGATGAATCATGAGTATTCTGTGCCGAGTCTAGTGAGAAGAGATGCAGATCCCAGGATGAGAAGTTCTGTTTTGTCATCATTCAGACAGAGGCCATGCGTGGCCATCCATGCCTGAGCGATGCTGTATATTCTATTCACCAGTGCTAAATCCAAGCTATAGTCCCCCGTAAGTGGTAGGAGGATCTGGGTATCGTCTGCATAATTAGTGTAGGTGATACCCAGATGGTCCAAATCATCAAACAAGGGCTTGGTGAAAATATTATACAGGGTTGGAGAGACACAGGAACCCTGGGGCACCCGCAGGTGATGGGGATAGGGTCTGCAGCTGCAGATGGTGAGAAAACCCTCATAGTTCGGTCACTGAGGAAAGATTGTATCCACGCAATTGCCTCACTGGAGAAATGGGAAGATGAGTCCAAGTGGCTAGATAAGACGTTATGATCCACTAAGTCGAAAACCGCCGACAGGTCAAGGAGGAGGAGTAATGCAGGTTTACCATTGTCTCTTAATTTGTCTATTTGGGCTTTAAGATCAATGAGTACAGTTTCTGTGCCATGTAGTGGCCGGAAGCCAGATTGACAGGAGCCTAATAGTTGGTTAAGTTCTAGGAAGTTCTGGATTTGGATATATGCAACCTTGTCTAGGATTTTCAACAGGAATGGCACAGTAGTGATGGGACTGTAGTTAGTTTGAATGGAGGGGTCTAGCGTTTGCTTTTTAAGGAGTGGAAGTACCCAAGATTCCTTAAGGTTACTAGGTATCATGCCGGATGTAAAAGAGGCATTAATAAGCTTGGTAATGAACGGTGCTAGATCCCTGGCGGCGTCCTTGATAAGTTGTGCTGGACATTGACCACCCTTGCAATTAGATGGTTTAAGACCCAGTATAACTTTCTCGACCTCTATAATAGAGACTTTGGAGAAGTGAAATTGGGTGGCATGTTTGATTTTAGGCAGTGCCATTTTGTTGGATGGTATCGAAGAAGATAGTGACGCTTTCTTTAGTGATATTTTCTTTTGGAGGTTGGAGACTTTGTTTGCTAGCGCATGCTGGACATCAGCGCACCATGTTTTATCTTTGACACAGTTGTCTTGGGATACGATAGCTGTTTCTAATTCTTTTAGAATAGGGAAGAGCTCCTTCATACTAGAGTCTGCTTGTGTAATTCTGTTGTTGTAAGTTTCTTGTTCAGCCAAAAGGATGTCCTTCTTGTACTGGGATGAAAAATTGATTAGCTTTGATTTGGTTTCCGTGGTAGGGTGGCGTTTCCAGGCAATTTCACATTTCCTTTTGCTTAGTCTTAAGTTTTTTAGGTGAGGAGTAAACCAGTTGTTCAGGTGGCTTTTGGGTTTACTGTTTCTGAGTTTTTGAGGGGCGACAGTATGAAGAGTTTTGTTCATGATTTTTTATATTCGTTGGGAACCATGTTATCAGGTAAGGAGTTGAGGATAGGCAAAATACAAGGTAATAGTTTGTCTATAGTAATATTTTTCTTATTTCTAGTAAGTGTGGGAGGGGCCGAGGGTGGCTGTAGGGTGGGTCTTTTAGTTGCTAGTGTGAAACATATCAGGTAGTGGTCCGTCCAAATTTGGGGTGAGATGGAGGTAATGGAGATATTGCAATTGTGATCTGCAACCCAATCAAGAGTTCTTTCTTTGTTGTGGGTTGGTTGGTTCACTCTCTGGGTGAAGCCGAGTTATGTCAGAGTATTGGACGCTAGAGTGGCTTGTAGGTCATTACTGTCATTAAAGCCTATGTTGAGGTCTCATAACAATAAGGTTTGTGATTTGTCCTTTAGGTTTTCCGATAGAATTGTAGAAAGATCTTCAATTAATGTATGGATAGGGCCAAGGGGTCTGTATATAAGGTGAATATTCAATGTTTGTGAGTTGGCTGTGGGTATTTTAATTGACAAAACTTCACATGATTTGATGTTAGGCGAGGGTGATATTCTCATAAAAAGATTCGTTTTGGCAATGATAGCTAGTCCGCCACCTCGAGCTTGCCATAGATCAGCTCTGAGGATGGTGTAGTCATTTGGTACGGCTAGGGTTAGTGCAGGGCCTGCTGCCTCATGCAGCCAAGATTCTGTGACAGCGATGAAGTCATAGTCTTCTGTTAAGATGACTTCGGCTATTTCTGTGGCATGGGCGACTAAAGATCTTGCGTTTATTAGGGCTCCTTTCAAGTTAGGTGAGGGTTTATCTAGTGTGAAGGTACTGTTTGGTGCAGTTGAACGGGTATGTGTCTTGTTTGTTTGTATGGGGCTTCTTGTTGCTACTGTTAGTTGTGGGGCTAAATGTTGATAACAGTTTGTGAGATAAGTGGATCAAATATTCTAGGTAATTGTGCGCGAAGTCTGTAGTTTCTAAGCACAATGTTACAAGGGGTCATTTGTAAAGATAACTTAGGGTTTTACATAGGTAGTTTAGGAGGCAAAGTGAGGTTATCTAAAGTATCTGCTATGCTAATTGGTGAGCACATAGTGTAGATTACCATTAGCGTAAGTAGGGCGCCCAAGTAGACTTAATTAGGCAATGTAGTTCTGTCCGATAATAGCAGCAAACAATAGTCTATTACAACCTTTGGCTCAATATATAGATTGTGTCTGTCATGCTCCGGAACCGGTAGTGGTCTCTCTGGAGCAAGTGGAGATGTGTTGGGTTGGTGACAGGTTATACTCCCAAAATGGCACTCCCGAACACTGTACACATTATAGTTTTTAACTCTCTCCAGGCTCAGTCCCCACCATTGGAACAGAGACAGGAAGATATCCGTCAATGGAGACAGTTATCAGGTGCGTTGTTACTCTGAGCAGTGCTCCTATATCCCTGAGACTCGCTCCTCAGAGTTTTTGCCTTCTGGCCACTCTGCAACTTTTGAGGTGTTTTCCTTTCCCTGAGGACGACTTAGTAGCTGCCCTCCCACGGTACGTTTTCACTCTCTCCAACGTTCCGCCTACTCTTGTTCTCGAGTTCCGCTAACCTTCCGATTTCTCTCAAGGCTGCTACTGCAGTCGCGGTTCCGCACTGCCTGGATATCTGACATTTGAATCCTCTCTTCCCCGAAGCGGGTAGGTCTTTTTTCCTTTCTCTACCTCGCTAACAGCCTTCCAACTCCGTCCTAACATTCCATCATCTCTGCAGCCGGGCTCCAGCGTTTCCTTCGACTACAGCCCAACTCGTATGCAGTTCCAAGGAAGATAATCGCATTTACTAAACATATTTACAGTTTATCTGCCTATGAGTAAAAACTCATCCGTGTATTCTTATTACAGCTCGAGGTACAGAGAGCTCTACAAAGCACCCAGTAAGGAAACTCCTCTACCAGCCACTCCACTGACGCAGCACCCAGGTTCAGAAGACACCAGTCCAACAGGGTTTGCTTCTCCAGAGGTGTACCCTGGAGATTCTGTCTCTCCTGATTCAGTCCATTTGGAAGAAGGGGAGGTGAGGTTTCTGGGGAGATTCTGAATATTTTCTCGCTCAACCACAGTTTCAGGTCCATGCCGGAACATTATTGTTGCATATGGTATTGGGTTTTGACAGTGTTGCTACCTACATTAAAGACACAAATCATTTCTTGAGCAAACTGCATGAGACGACCTTTAAAGGAAACACTAACATTCTATTCACTCTGGATGTTTCAAGTCTTTATACCAACATCACGCACAGTGCTCGACTAGAAGTGATGCAGTGGCTCTTACTAACCACAAAGTTCCCAAAGCTGATGAACTATTGACTCTAAAGTTACTTACCCTTGTTCTCAGTAACAACATTTTTATGTTTGAAGACAGGTATTTTGCACAGATCTCTGGCACCTCGATGAGCACAGTCATGGCTCCCAGTTATGCAAATGCATACATGGCTTACTTGCAGGAAACACAAGTATTGCACAATTATAAATGGAAGAAACACATTAAGTGCTTCTTTAGATATATCGATTATCTATTTGGGATGGCGGGATGGGGGAATTATCTGAATTCTTCTCATGCATTCATCAACCTGACGTCAATTGAATTTCTTGATGTATTAGTTTACATCAAATCAGGGAACTTGCAAACAACAATATTTACTAAACCCAGTGATAGGAATAGTCTCCTGTATGCAACAAGTTTTCATACACAAACGATGATTGAAAGCATCCCACTTTGCCAAATCTTGAGATACAGATGTATCATCTCCGATCAGGAAGACTATTCCAAGAAAGCCGAAATACTTACACAGAAATCCAACAAAAGAGGTTACAACCTTGACTCAGTAGGTGAATGTGTGGCAAAGGTTAAAAATGTCACAAGAACAGAAGCACTTCAGCTAAAATAATGCACCAACAAAAATGATCTTGTGTATGTCACCACATACTCGCAACAAAGCGCCCAGATTAAGAAGATCATCTGTAAAAATTTGAGAACTTTATCTCTTGACCCCACCCTAGAAAAATTGTTCCCGAATACACAGCTGTTTGCTCACAACAAAAGTAAATCTTTACGAGATTACTTAATCAAAGCAGATTATGCAACTACATGAACAAAGCAAAACAATTTTTTAAGGGCACCATACCATGCAATAACTGCCATATCACGATAAAAGGAAACTCCATATCACATCCCCATGAAGCCCATAATATTGCACTCCATCACACGTCTACGTATGACACCAAGAATGTTATTTATGCTATCAAATGTCCATGCAGATTATTTTATGTAGGCATGACAGTGAGGAAAGCTAAAACACAATGGGTTGAACACAAATCCAACACCAGACAGGGGTCTAAAAGATTACCAGTAGCACAACACTGCCATCAATCACGCCGTACCATTGCACAAATACAGTTCATAATCTTGAACATATAAACCTTCCCAGAAGAGGTGGTAATTTGAACAAATTGATTCAACAAAGGGCGATCCATTGGATAGATCAGATTGATTCAATGTGTCCTTGTGGAATGAATTTAGATTGGGACTTGAGTTGTTTTTTGTAACTCTTTAATTTGAACAAATGTATGCAACTATGTGAGATCCATTGGATAGATCGGCTTGATTCCATGTCTCCTCGTGGAATAAATTCAGATTGTGACTTGAGTTGTTTTTGTAACCTTTTCATTAATTTATGAGGTCATCATCATTGTACAACTGTTGGCCTGAACCAAACATATGAGTTTTCAGTTAGAGCAACTGAATCCATATTTTGTAATCTAATATAGTTTATCCCTTCTCTGTTTACACCACACTACACTTGATATCAATGAAGTTGATTCAAACTATTTGCACGTATTGCCTTTCACCATCCAAACATGTATCTCTCAAGTCTGTCAAAAATATACTGCATTAGGTGCCCTTACTAGCAGCAAACTACACCTGATTGATGCACTGCCTAAATAAACTTGTAAGTTAGTTTGCTTCAATTTAGCCAAATGCATCTATTCTACATAACCATGCATGTGGTCATTGGTGCCTAGCAACCTGAAGCAATTTGCGTACATTTAAACACATGTGCATGCGCGCAGGCTGCTTAGAAACCCGATGCAATATTGGACGGGGAACGCTACCGGCAGCAATCTGACTGTGTTTTCGTGCATGAATTCGGTATGTCTATTTAGGGTTTACCCGTTATACCTACTAAACCTGAGTACTAAACCTAAGTACAGCCAACACTAGGCAGCGTACAACACATTTTCAGGCTAATTCATAGAATCCAGCGCACAAGTAGCGCACGCGGCTGGCGCACAGCGTGCGCCTGCGATAGTCTGCGCCAGGCACGTGCGCTAAAACAGATTTCCGCGCACAGCGTATTCATGGATTTCAAGCTCCCAAACCAGCCGTGGCGCAGAGAATCGCAGCGAGCCTGCAGCAGCGCCAGTAACGCCCCCAAGAACGCCCTCGCGCAAGGAAAAGCCATCAAAATCGCTAAATCATCGCTAAGGGCTGCGCTAACCCTGGACCACTTCACAGGGCAGGCAAACAAGGAAAGCAAAGCGGGCAATCTTCAAATCAGGAGTACGCGGGAAGTACTACACGCGACTAGGCAGGGAAAGTGAATTACAGGGGTACGCGGGAATCATCACACGCGAACAGCCAGGGTGCGTGTATTACAGGGGTAGCGGGAAGTTCAACACGCGATTGGCCAGGGTACGTGTATTACAGGGGTACGCGTGAAGTAGAACACGCGATAGGCCAGGGAACGTGTATTACAGGGGTACGCGGGAATCATCACACGCGAACAGCCAGGGTGCGTGTATTACAGGGGTAGCGGGAAGTTCAACACGCGATTGGCCAGGGAACGTGTATTACAGGGGGACGCGTGAAGTAGAACACGCGATAGGCCAGGGAACGTGTATCACAGGGGTACGCGGGAATTATCACACGCGAACAGCCAGGGTGCGTGTATTACAGGGGTAGCAGGAAGTTCAACACGCGATTGGCCAGGGAACGTGTATCACAGGGGTACGCGGGAATTATCACACGCGAACAGCCAGGGTGCGTGTATTACAGGGGTAGCGGGAAGTTCAACACACGATTGGCCAGGGTACGTGTATCACAGGGGTGCGTGGGAATTATCACATGCGAATAGGCTGGGTGGGCCCTCACAGGTGTACCCTGTACACCCTCCACGGCCCCTGCAGGCAGCCCACAAAACAGTGGACTACCCTGCACACCTGATCATGTCCCCCTGCACCCCCATCCACCAGGGGCACCCTCCACCAGGCCCCCACCCATGTCTCCCACCACCCCCACCCCCCAGCAGTGCAGGGGCACCTGCCATCAGGCCCCCACCCATGTCTCCCACCACCCCCACCCCCCATCCACCAGGGGCACCCTCCACCAGGCCCCCACCCATGTCTCCCACCACCCCCACCCACCAGCACTGTGGGGCACGTGGCCAGCAGGCAGTCAGGCAGCAGCCGATGGCAGGTGGGAGCGTGCCCAGGGCTCTGGGGGACTTTAATTTGGCCTCCTGGCCAGGAGCGTGGTCTTTCGTGTTTGAACGCGTGGACAGCCTGATAGGGAGTGATTTTGCACGTGAAAACCCCACACTCAGCGAATCGCGCGAAAACCCGTCACCAGCATATGTGCGTCAATAGTTACCTGCACGTGCAGTGTCAAAGCGTGTGATTGGTGAAAATGGATCTACACGCAGGAGTGACAAAGCGTGTGATTGGTGAAAAGTGAGCTACACGCAGGAGTGTCAAAGCGTGTGATTGGTGAAAAAGGATCCACACGCAGGAGTGACAAAGCGTGTGATTGGTGAAAAGTGAGCTACACGCAGGAGTGTCAAAGCGTGTGATTGGTGAACATGGGCCAAGCACGTACACGCCGTAAGTGACGCTGTACGTGTGGGCCTGTATAAAAGGTAGTGTTGAACACCATTTCCTTGTACGTGCTTTTCGTGGAGAGCGAGTGGGTGAATTCTGTACTTCTTGTAGTTTCACACGCGATTTACTTCACGGCGTTTCCAGTTCGTACTCCCTGTTACCTCTGACAGCTTTTTCTCTTTTTCCTCTTGTACTGGTTTACCTGGGCCTGTTCCCTCAAACAGTGTCCCCTTCTACTGTTGTCCTGTCTCCTCAGACAGCGTACACATCTTCTTTTGGCGGGGGTGTTGCCAACCAAAAGCGCTCATTTTTCACGCTCTTTTACCTGGCAGACGGTGAGTCACGCACGTATCTAACTTCTGTGCTTGCCCCGTGTGTAGCCTACCCCTTCAGAGGTCATTCTAGGCTGCGTGTGACACGCATACGTTCATTGTGTTACTGGATGCCACAGCGTAGTGCAGGGTTTTCCATCAGCACACGTGGTCTAGGAGGGGTATTGTGCACGTTCCTTAACTTTTTTGGGGTGCCTGTGCGTTGCGTGACCCGTCATCTTTCCCCAGGGGTGTCATATAGCCTTGCCACTGCACTAGGGTACGAATACCATCTGGTACCCAACCCCTTTGACACCCAATTGCCCAGGACAATTGTGCACACCGACTCCCATACGCACAATACCATCAGTGCCATGGTTGGGAGGCGTGCAAGCCGTAAGGGTGGCAAAGGTGGCCGAGCCACACGTGGTGGCCGTGGAGGATCCACTAGGGGACGTGGTTGTGACTTGCAGGGTGCCCCTGTCCCCCCCAGTCTGGAGGAACAGTCAGGGACACCCATGCCCCCCCCCCCAGTTGAGAGTCATGTGGCTGATACCAACCCTGATCAGCCCTTGTCGGACCAGGCCATTGTGGCACCAGACCTGTCCGAGGGTGATCCCATCGCTGACATCCAGGTCAGCAGGTCCACTGCACGTGCACCGGTGCACATTGGTGTCATCAGGGCACGCGCATCTATGCCAGATAGGTCATCTGCTGGCCCCCGTAGCCAGGGTGTGGCTCCATCCACCCCACCTCTCATACACCCTGCCAAGACTGTGTCGGTCCTAGTTCATGCACCTCAGATCAGGCCTGACCCCATCCCACTACCCCCAATGCCTGCACCTACTCCCATGCTGAGTGGGCAATCCCACACACCCAGTACTGAGTCCACCACGACTCCTGCCCCTAGTGTCCACAGCGGCGTAGGACACTCTGGATCCCCACCCCCTTCCAAGCGCAAGAGGAAGAGTGCACGTCCGGCACAGGCTGATGCCCCAGGCACGGCTGCACAGTCCGGCCCATCAAGGAAGCCAAGCTTCACAGACGCCGAACTGAATGCACTTGTTCAGTATGTGTCAGATCATGATAGGGAAATGGTCATCGTTGCAGGGTCCAAGACCACACATGCCAGACGCCAGGCACACTGGCAGACCATTGCTGACAGAATAAGTGCCCTTGGAGTAGTGAGGCGCACAGCTAGTGATTGCCAGAAGCGCTGGAATGACCTTAAGCGCAGGGCAAAGGATAAGCTGGCCTCAAGTCATGCCGCAACCTTGGTGACTGGAGGTGGGTCCCCAGCACAGGAAATAGAACTCACACCACACGAGTCCGTAGCTGGATCCTACGTCACCGAGGGACAACTCCAAGGTGTGGGAGACCTCCCTGATTACGAGGCATCATCCGGTGAGTGCACATGCATGTGTGTATTATCCATGTGCATGGTGTGTGTGTGAAGCATTCATGTTGGGTGCCTGTCAAGGGGGTGTGTGGCAGAGTTGATAGTGGCACCCATGTGCCTCATCCAGTATGTTCAGTGCAACACCATCTGCCCACAGCACTATCCCTACTGGCAACAGTGCACATATGGCCCGACACCATGGAAGTTGCCCTTGAATTGTCATTTTGTCACTACATTGTTGCTCATACTCCCCTGTCTATTCATCTGATGTCTTACATACCATTCCTATACTTTCCCCCAGCCATTCAAGTTTCATCTTCACATGCCTGACATGCAATGATACCACATGCTAATGCGTCCTCTGTATATAAATGCCAACCAACATGCTGTCATACTGTGGATGTTGCCTTGACATCCACCTCCTACCTGTGGGCTTTGGTACCGTCTGGTTTCGAGCCCCATTCCCTCACACTCCATGCTGCTCTTCATGGTCTATCTTCCATGACTTCTACAGTTCAGACCATCGTGCCCTACTCACGACACCTGCTTGCCAAAAGTCAAATGAGGGCACCCTGCCCTCCAATGCGACCCACCCTATTGCTGACCAGTGCATCTGAGCCTACTCAAAGCTAACTCTCACTGACATCTGCTCAGACATGCCTTTGCCTGTCCCATAGACCCTTCACATGGTCCCTGTCCTCTCTCCTTGCTCCTCTTCCACCATCATTGGTGGGACCCGTTGGGGTGTACTCCTGGCCTCCTTCCAATCCTCAGAGGCCACTATTGATGTGCATGGTAATGGGAGCGTCTCAGTCCAAGGCCCTTAGGCCAACCTCAATCTCCTTGAGAAATGCTACCCACATCTCATCAACTTCCTTACCTCTCCTGCTGTCCCCCCTCCTCTCTCCTCATCAATCCTGCACTGCCTCCCTGCACCCTCCCATGAACCTTCTCCGCCTCCCACTCCAACTCCTACACATGCTGCACCTCTGATCTCTAGCACTCCCCGTAAGTCCTACAAGGCTGTCAACCTCCTCCACAATTACACTCCTTTCACTGCGGCTGCATCAGGCATTCCTCCGATATCTGTCACTTACATGAGGTTATGCACCTTGACATCCTTGGTCTCATGGAAACATGTCTGACGGCCAGCTCTGTCTGAATCCTTCACACACTCCTACCTGATGTTCAGGAGACCCTCTCCTTGGCCCGCCACTACTGTGCAGGGGGGGTGTGCCCTTGGCTTCCCTGAGGGTATTCCTGCCACTGTCACTCCTACTTAGACCTACTCCACTCTGGAATGGCTTGTGTGACGTCTCTCTCCACCACACCTTGACATTCTCAAACAGTGCGTACTGTGTCTGGGAAAACTGGTCAAATGTACTACTTCCTTTCTGAGTGTCCTCACCTCTCCTCCTCACTCATGTCCCCAGACACAGAAATCCTCATCCTTGGTGCTGTACGCATCCACCTGCATGCTTGTTGACGCCCCCACGTGACCTTTCTGTGACCTCAGCAACTCCCTCTCACCCTCTAGACTCCCGTCTGTCCCTACTCATTCTGCAGGGCACACTCTTGATGCTCTGATCTCATCTGACTTTCCCCTCTCCGTCCATCTCTGCACTCCTCTCTCCTGGAGTGATCACATTCTCCTCTCCTCCCAGCTCACCCTCACCACCCGACAGGCAAAGCCACCCTCACCACTGTCACACACCTTCTTGGTATTCCGACCCATGAAGTGTGTGTCAGTCGAGGCTCATGCTGCCAAAAACTCCCCCCCATCCAGCTCCCCCTTAGGCTCACTCCCATCCTGACAGGGCCCACTCCATGCTCCACTCCATGTCAGGTACACTGGATGTCTTTGCAACGGTCATGACCACCTGTCTGAAGCCCCATGCCAATGCAGAGTCCTGGCATGACTCGGATCTTGTGAACCCAAACCACAGGTGCCGGGTGGCAGAGAGGGAATGTCCTGCATCATGGCCATCCTCTGGCAAACTGGCCTGCCACATGCTCCAAAGGCAATAGCGCCTCACCCTTTTCACCAAGATGAGATCCCCAATCCAAGGGCACATATCTGCGGCATGTGACAACTCTGCAGGACACATAGAAATCTGCAAGGACCTTGCCGAGCCAGATGCAGTGTGTACCTCCCCTGTCCCCTCCGAGCCCACAGCACTGCATGATTGTCTCTGTACCCCTATAGGCCACCCCCCCAGCACTTGTCTGCGCCTAACACCATCTGCCCTTGACGTCAAGTCCTACTTACCTTGTACAGCACTTCCAGCCGCCACTTCCCCTTGCACTTCATTGTGCCACCCACCCCTGCACTTGCGTGACATGAATGACACCAGCACCAGTAGGATTGTTGACTGGCATCCCCTTCTGCCCCACCACCCCTCAGTGCTCCGCTGTACCTTCATACATTACTGGACCGGTGCTTCACGAATGCAATATGAATCCTTTACAGGTGATGGGGAGGTGGAATCACATTGTTTACTGCATTTTGTTGATGTAGACAAGGCACTGTGCATCGTTGCCAATTTGGACTAGCAGATCCATGTACAACATGTATACTTATTGATGTGACGATGCAATGTCAGGACCAGAGTGGTTGAAATCCAAAAAAGTAGCCCTCCTCTCCCTCTTCACTTGGTGGCTATGTCACATGCCATGTGTGTGATGGCATGTGCCTTTGACATGGCAATCACCGGCCAATGTGTGATGGCAGTGCTAGGCAGCAAGGTGAGCAGGCGTTGCTCTCCAATCTGTACATTGTATGCCCTGAGCCTCCCCTACAGACCCAGTGATGGTGAATGCATAGGAGGTCTCCCAGTCATGTTGGACATGTGTCGTAGAACTACTGCCTCTGTTGTTCATCAGCCCTTGTTGCATGCCATGGTGCTAATGCCTGTTTCCATTTTTCTCTTTCATGTCTTTGCAGGGGACGAAGCACTTGTGGATGCTGGGGATGTGGTGGTTGAGCCGTCCCAGGAGGGCAACCCGGGCCGACCTACCACAAGTGAGGGACGTGGTGTGTTTGTGGGTGAAAACCCACAAGTGCTGCAGGCCGTGCTGTCGAGGGGTGTCTCTGGGGGTTCCTCCCCCGAGCAGTATTCAGGTGTAGACTCGGAGGATGACACCTATGTGCAGTCGCAGGTGAGTGTTCTTGGGAGAGAATCTCCTCTGTCCGACCCACCTGCAGCCGGGCCATTGCCCTCAATGGGGATGTCAGTGTCGGCAGATCAGCCTCCGGTGGTTACGGATGCAGGGCCACACCACCCAATCTCTGATCCTGTTCCTGGGGCTGCAGATCAGAGAGGGAATGCAGTCCTGCAGCCTGAGGCCTTGCCGGCACAGCAAGGCGCAGTCCGCCTTGCCCCAGGCAGGTGTGGTGCCCGTCAACGTGGTGGCCGTATGCCACCTGGCAATACCGTTTGGGAGCAATCCATCTACGGTATGGCCACCCAACAGGCAGCATCATCCGAGATGATTGCACAGGCCATGGATAGGGTGGCCACTTCCATTGTCCCCCCAGAAAGGCTGATGGAGCGACTGGAGCAGGCTACAGAGTCCATCTGCCAGGCACACAGGGAGGATATGTTGGCGTCCAACATGGACAGGCGGGCGGCACTGGCGACTCTGCGGGAATCACTTTCCATGGAGTCCCAGCGCCACAGGGAAGGCCTGAGGGAAGAACTCCGTCACCTCAGGTCGACCCTGTTAGAGCTTGAGGCTTCATCCCATAGAAGGACAGAGGAGCAGCTGGAGCGTCTGACACGGACGCTCTCGGCCGAGATGCAGGCAACTCGTGCGGAGGTCAGGTCATCCCGGGAGTTACTGCATGGGGACCTCCGCATGATTATAACTCAGAACCAGAACTACCAGACCCGCCTGCTTGCAGCCATGGAGGAGCAAACTCGTGCTTTGCGTGGGCTGTCTCCCATTGTCACACCATCTTCTGAGGCAGCTCCCCCACCTCCAGAGTCAGCTGCAGGGTCTGGCCAGAGCCATAGCGACTCATCTCCCACAACAGAGTAGCCGTGTGGGCCACGAGCCTATGGGGTGTTTTCGTTTCCCATGATCCACACAGGTGGATTGTGGCGTGCATCCTGTCCTCGGACCTCATAGGTGCCCCCCCCCCCCCGCCGGCCCTTTCATGGCCATTTTTTCTCAATTTTATTTTTATTTTGCAAGAGTGTTGCCTTGTGTGGGTACCTGGGCATACACTGTATTGTGGCTGGGCACATGCAGGCTTGTCCTGAGTTTGGTTTCGATGCTTGGGTAGCAGACATCCACACCCCTCCTGCTTCCGTTTCCATGGGCTTGCAAAGGGTGTGCCCAAGTGACAGCAAATTACACGGTGACATTGGACTCCCATGAGCTGTTGGCCAGTCCATAGTCAATACTGTGTAGACATTCATAGTGTTCATTGTTGTTGCACCTAACTATGCATGATGGTTTGATATGTGCCTCTACTTACATATGTTGCTCATGTTTTGCAGGTATTTCACACAGATCTTCACAAGGGCATACTCTCTGGAGTCAGACTACATGTCGGTAGATATGCACTGACACTTTTGCATGGCGCCATCACTGTACATCTGGACGGTGAGGACATACCAGCAGAATCAGGTAATGAGACTACCATTGATTACATGCAATGTGTCTTGTTTGGGTGGGCTTCAGGGTGGGTTGGTGTGTAATTTGATTGAAATTACTCTTACACAGGTGTGTAGTAGTGGCTCCAGGGCGGTTAGCTGCTCAAGTGCGGCTATGTTCCATTTGGGGCACTGCTATTTGTGACACTGGTGTCATGTTGTGATGGCCAGTTTGTTTGCTGTCACATACCATGACATGGTGTCCTCAGTGGCGGGACTGTGAAGGGAATGGGTGACATGGCAATGTTGTCATGTAGTGAATCGCCTGTGGCAATGCATATTAGATTGATGGAGTTGTGTCTTTGCGTTGTGATGCATTGCTGGTGTATGTGTAGCTAGGGGTGCACACATATTGACACTTCCATGTTAACAATCTCAGGCTGATGTGTATCTGACAGTTTATTGTCAAGTAATTTTCAGACATTGTCAGGTAGTGTCATCATTGATTGTCAGATGGTATGTGCCAGAGCAGTGTGCACTAGCCAGCACTGTGATTCCTAGGTGAAGAAGTTGGCCACCAGTTGCGTACGGGCTGCCTCCCCCCGTGCCCTTTCCCCTCCCATGCGCAGCGGGCGTGCATGTGGTTGTGGATGTGGGGGCACCACCATGTCCACGGGCAGGCCCCGGCGTGTTGCAAAGTTGTGCAGGGCACATGCTGCCACTATGATCCTGCACACTATTCGGGGAGCATATAACAGCTGCCCGCCAGAACGGTCAAGGGAGCGAAAGCGTGACTTGAGCACTCCGAATGTGCGCTCCACTATGCCCCGTGTTGCAATGTGGGCTGTGTTGTACCTTACCTGGGGTGGCGTGGTGGGGTTCCGGATTGGGGTCATCATGTGGGGGCTGATAGGGTAGGCACTGTCCCCTGCGGAGGTGGTGATGGGTATCATTAGTGGTGTTGTGTCATGACCCAGTATCTGACATGCATGCATGTGCAGTGGCATTCATGCTCACCAAGCAGCCATGTATCTCCATGCTGGCCAGCCTCTAGGTCCCGGCATAGGGTAGACATTCTGTAGATGAAGCTGTCGTGGGTGGACCCTGGATAGTTGGCATATACTGATGTGATTATTCCCTTGGCATTGCATACAACTTGCACGTTGATGGAATGCCAGTGCTTGCGGTTTCTATAGATGTGCTCTGTTGCCCTGGGTGGACGTAGAGCCACATGTGTGCAGTCAATTGCACCAAGCACTTTGGGGAATTGAGCCACACCATAGAATTCCTGGATGCACGTCCGCCTTTCTGCATGAGTCCTGGGGAGATATATGTGCCTGCGGACTGATGGCCGTGCAGTGATGATGTTCAAGACCTGGTGTAGGCAGCGTGACTGCGTGGCCTGTGACACACCACCCACTATGGCACTTGTCCGCTGAAAGGATCCAGTGGCCAAGAAGTGCAGTACATTCAGGACCTTCTGCAGGGGGCTGAGTGCTTGGGAGCACAGGGTGGGTGATGTGAGGTCATCCTCCCACTCACTGACCAGGTCCAGTATGATGTGTGCTGGAAACCTGTACCTCCCATACACCTGGTCATCAGGCATCCCGAATAGGCTGGTTCTGGGTGTGAATATTCTGGCCCTAACTCTCCTCCTCCTCCTCCTTTGGTTGCCCACTGCCACTGCTGCTAGGAACGGTATGTTCATCCTGGCATCTGGCTTGTTTATTGAAAAGTGCGCAAATTAATGCCTTGCGCGTGTTGTAGGCGAGCGTGTGAGCCTCGCACCCCTGGAATCGAGTTCCCACTCCAATCGCGTGTGGAAATTCCCACGCAGCAGGCATACAGGTGCGCTGACGTACTTGCTTGTGTAAGTGGCCGCGCACCCCTGAAATACACGTACTTAGGCCAATGGCGCGTACGCGCACTTTTGGCCAATTACACGCAATGAAATACACGTACATAGGCCAATGGCGTGTACGCGCACTTTTGGCCAATTACACGCGATGAAATACACGTACATAGGCCAATGGCGTGTACGCGCACTTTTGGCCAATTACACGCAATGAAATACACGTACATAGGCCAATGGCGTGTACGCGCACTTTTGGCCAATTACACGCGATGACACTCTGACGTGCAGTATTTCCACGTGTGCTCCGTCTTCACGTGCTGAGTGGGGAACGCCCGTGCGGATCACGTCAGACGCGCTTACGCGATGAGGGACTCTGGTCCAATAGAATCGCGTATGCGTGCTGACGCACTTACGCGCTAAGGGCCTTTCCTCGGATTTCACGCTGACGTGCAGGAATTTCACGTGCCAAATCACTCCGTATCAAGCTGGCCACCCGAAAACACACGGAACACCACGCTCCTGCCCCGAAGGCCGAGTTACTGCCCCCCCAGTGCCCTGAGCAGCCTCCCACGTGCTATCTGCTGCTGCCTGCCTGCCTGCCTGCTGCCACCGTGCCCTGCCATTTGGTGCCTGCACATCAGCCATCTGCAGGGGTCCACTTGCTGTGTCCACCCCTGCTGGAACTGAAGACTCCCAACTGGGATTACATCGCTCCACAGCCCAGCCCCAGGACCCAGTTGCCCACCCACACCTGCCTCTGGGGTTGCCATGTCGGGCACTTCTACATCTGGCACCAGTGGCAACCCCAGGCCAGAGGGGCAGAGGGGCACCAGCTTCACTGCCACCGAAGTTGGTGTCCTGGTGGAGCATGTCCTGGGGCAGTATGATGCCCTCTTTGGATCGTCCCGCGCCAGCAAGGAAGGACGGGAGAGGATCTGGGCCGACTGTGTGGTTGCCATCAACGCGGAGGGGGTGGCAACCCGCAACGTCTTGAAGATCAAGAAGCGCTGGGAGGACTTGAGGTCCAGGACCCTTGTGAAGGCCCGGCGCCTCGTGGAGGGGGGCCGGGGCCACATGAGTTCCATCCAGAAGAGGGTCCTGGAACGCGTACGCCCAGCGCTCCACGCCCAGATCCTTGAGAGGGAGACCCGTCTGGAGTTGAGCGGTAAGTGTCCAAGCATCACTGTGTGAGACAGGGCATGTTGCGGTGTGCTGGTTCTATGATACTTGCCTGTATGTGTGCCATGGGCCATGTATGCATGTATGTGTGCTGGGACATCATGGTAATGCATGTGCGACCAGTGATGTGTGACCCACATGGTTGTTGCATGTGTTGAAATGCGGCATGGGGAGCACTAAGCAGATTTGGGACATGAGAGCATGCCAGTCTCTGTACCTGGACATGGATGGGGGTGAAGGATGGGTGCTGATGCCAGGTACATATATGGTAGCCATGTCTGTGTGCCTGACCTGCATGTCTGTGACTTGTGCATGCCATGGATGCATGACACATGTGTGTGACAATGCACAGATTCAGTGACGCACCCAACTTACCCTTGTTTTGCCTGTGTTCGGTGTGATTGGGGCCAGATGGATGTGACTGAGGTGAAGTGTGTGCATGTGATATGCATGAGCCATGATGCATGTGAGTTACATATCATTGAATGTTTCAAGAGTCAATTGGACATGCATGGAAATGTGCATGGCATGCACCATGCCTGTTACTGTGTGTGTTTTGCCTGGACTGACCCATGTGTTGTGGAGGGACATGATGGAAGTGTACTTTGACAGGGGTGCTCATCTGCTATTGCTTCCTGTCTAGGGGACCATTGTACAGTAGCCTGATGCTTGTGTCCTTTGTCTCCCTCTACGCAGCGGCTAGTGAAGAAGAGGGCGGAGACGGCGCTGTGGAGCAAGGCGGCGGGGATGCCCCCACGGCTGCAGCGGAAGGGGTGGGTGAGCCCCCACAGGGGCCTGCTACGGCGGGAGACGGTGAGGAGCCATCCAGGTTGGTGGTTTGCACAGAGGAGGAGGAGGCCGACACTGGTGCACACATGGGGCCTGGTGGGAGCATCCCTGCTGGTGCAAGTGGTGCAGTCCAGGGCCAGGGGCAGGAGGCAGCACAGGTCACCGTGGAGGTGCCTGTGCATGTCGCTGTCCCTGACCCTGTGAGTGCACCACCATGCACCAGCAGGGATGCCCCGTCCCAGGCCCGTCCGCAGGTAGAGGGGATGTCCATGTCAACTGACTCCCCTCCACCTGCGGCCGTGGGAACCCCTGGCCGCGTGGAGCAGGTCCTGATTGGGGTCGCGATGCGCACGGCTGTGATTCGTGATGCCGTGCGTGCTTCCCGGGAGGAGCACGCACGTCATCACGAAGTGCACCGTGCCGACGTGGCCCAATTGGGATCGGCCATGTTCGGGGGGTTCCTGCATGTGTTGGCCAATCTGACGGCCCTCTCCTCCTCTGTGCAGGCTATCCACCGGTCGTTCTCCTTGCCGTCTTCCGGCCCAGATGCCACCATGGCCCCCTGTGGACCTGCCCCGACCAATGCAGCGAGCTCGGTGGGGATCCCATCCCTGCCGCAGTTGGGAGTCGGAGGTCCAGCAGGGGTGGACGACACAGCAAGTGGACCCCAGCAGATGGAAGATGTGCCGGCATCATCGGGCAGGGCACGTGCACGACGGCGTCGGTGGTTACCATCAGCCTGGATGCCGTCGTGCTGGCAGAGGCAGTGGCGTCGGAGGCAGCAGCGGGCTCGACGTGGGAGGCATCATGGCTCAGGGCCATCAAGATCGGAGGGGCAGGCATCGGCCGGAGGGCAGGGCAACCCTGGCATGGCGGTGTGTTCCGTGTGGGAGGAGTTTGGCCAGCGGATAGGTGCGGAGCGGCAGCGGGCGGAAGAGGAGCGGCTCGCCATGGCCAGGGCAGAGATCTCCATGCATCAGGCATTGAGGCGGGCTGAGTGCCTCGAGGAGGCTCGCAGGGAATTTGGTGAGCACATGGGGTTGTCCCTGCGAGACCTCGGGGCCAGGACTGAGTCCCGCCTCCAGGACATTGACATGGAGTTCGAGGATGCCCTGGCCAGCATCACCAAGTGAGCCGCAGGACTAGCCCGCTGCCTTTGTATATAGTTTTTTAGTTAGTTAGTGCTAGGTTTCCTTTATTTCTTTTTATTATTTTGGACCGCTTGGACAATGGCCACTTTTTTGTACATATTTTTTTAATTAGTTAGTATTAGGTTTCATTAGTGGTGTTGGGCTCATGGACCCTTGAACAATCCTGTATATATTGTTATTTTTTGGGAGATAAATTTTTTTAATTTCATATTGTTTACACCATGTCGTAATGGTTTTTCTTTCATTTCATACTACATGTGTTTGCTTTGGACAAAATCTATTGATTTTTCTATCCTTTGTTTTTTGGTTTCTCATTTTTGTTCCAGGACATGGACCTTTTATTTGCTTTGCCAGATAGTTGTATTAGTTTACTTATTTTTTTTTTAATACATTTTTATATTATCTTACACTTGTGTCATTTTTTCTTTGGTTTCTTACATGTCATGATATGGGTTTTGACATTCACTTGCACCCATTGTGTATGTGTGTGTGGCGGACATGTGTTCTTTTGCATACTTGCCTTTGGGGTTGTGTCATGTGATTGCATTCACTATGTGGGTGCATGCAATCCTTGCCTGGGTGTTTGTGCTGGGTATGCTGGCCATTACTGCCATTATTGTGTATCGTCAGGACCAGGGGCCAGGGGGACATGGGTGGGGGCCTGGTGGAGGGTGTCCCTGGTGGATGGGGGGTTGGGGGTGGTGGGAGACATGGGTGGGGGCCTGGTGGAGGGTGTCCCTGGTGGATGGGGGGTGGGGGTGGTGGGAGACATGGGTGGGGGCCTGGTGGAGGGTGTCCCTGGTGGATGGGGGGTTGGGGGTGGTGGGAGACATGGGTGGGGGCCTGGTGGAGGGTGTCCCTGGTGGATGGGGGGTGGGGGTGGTGGGAGACATGGGTTGGACATGGGTGGGGGCCTGCTGGCAGGTTCCCCACAGTGCTGGGGGTGGGGGTGGTGGGAGACATGGGTGGGGGCCTGGTGGAGGGTGTCCCTGGTGGATGGGGGGTTGGGGGTGGTGGGAGACATGGGTGGGGGCCTGGTGGAGGGTGTCCCTGGTGGATGGGGGGTGGGGGGTGGTGGGAGACATGGGTGGGGGCCTGGTGGAGGGTGTCCCTGGTGGATGGGGGGTGGGGGTGGTGGGAGACATGGGTTGGACATGGGTGGGGGCCTGCTGGCAGGTTCCCCACAGTGCTGGGGGTGGGGGTGGTGGGAGACATGGGTGGGGGCCTGGTGGAGGGTGTCCCTGGTGGATGGGGGGTTGGGGGTGGTGGGAGACATGGGTGGGGGCCTGGTGGAGGGTGTCCCTGGTGGATGGGGGGTGGGGGTGGTGGGAGACATGGGTTGGACATGGGTGGGGGCCTGCTGGCAGGTTCCCCACAGTGCTGGGGGTGGGGGTGGTGGGAGACATGGGTGGGGGCCTGGTGGAGGGTGTCCCTGGTGGATGGGGGGTTGGGGGTGGTGGGAGACATGGGTGGGGGCCTGGTGGAGGGTGTCCCTGGTGGATGGGGGGTGGGGGGTGGTGGGAGACATGGGTGGGGGCCTGGTGGAGGGTGTCCCTGGTGGATGGGGGTTGGGGGTGGTGGGAGACATGGGTTGGACATGGGTGGGGGCCTGCTGGCAGGTTCCCCACAGTGCTGGGGGTGGGGGTGGTGGGAGACATGGGTGGGGGCCTGGTGGAGGGTGTCCCTGGTGGATGGGGGGTTGGGGGTGGTGGGAGACATGGGTGGGGGCCTGGTGGAGGGTGTCCCTGGTGGATGGGGGGTGGGGGTGGTGGGAGACATGGGTTGGACATGGGTGGGGGCCTGCTGGCAGGTTCCCCACAGTGCTGGGGGTGGGGGTGGTGGGAGACATGGGTGGGGGCCTGGTGGAGGGTGTCCCTGGTGGATGGGGGGTGGGGGGTGGTGGGAGACATGGGTGGGGGCCTGGTGGAGGGTGTCCCTGGTGGATGGGGGGTTGGGGGTGGTGGGAGACATGGGTGGGGGCCTGGTGGAGGGTGTCCCTGGTGGATGGGGGGTGGGGGTGGTGGGAGACATGGGTGGGGGCCTGGTGGAGGGTGTCCCTGGTGGATGGGGGGTTGGGGGTGGTGGGAGACATGGGTGGGGGCCTGGTGGAGGGTGTCCCTGGTGGATGGGGGGTGGGGGTGGTGGGAGACATGGGTTGGACATGGGTGGGGGCCTGCTGGCAGGTTCCCCACAGTGCTGGGGGTGGGGGTGGTGGGAGACATGGGTGGGGGCCTGGTGGAGGGTGTCCCTGGTGGATGGGGGGTTGGGGGTGGTGGGAGACATGGGTGGGGGCCTGGTGGAGGGTGTCCCTGGTGGATGGGGGGTGGGGGGTGGTGGGAGACATGGGTGGGGGCCTGGTGGAGGGTGTCCCTGGTGGATGGGGGGTGGGGGTGGTGGGAGACATGGGTTGGACATGGGTGGGGGCCTGCTGGCAGGTTCCCCACAGTGCTGGGGGTGGGGGTGGTGGGAGACATGGGTGGGGGCCTGGTGGAGGGTGTCCCTGGTGGATGGGGGGTTGGGGGTGGTGGGAGACATGGGTGGGGGCCTGGTGGAGGGTGTCCCTGGTGGATGGGGGGTGGGGGTGGTGGGAGACATGGGTTGGACATGGGTGGGGGCCTGCTGGCAGGTTCCCCACAGTGCTGGGGGTGGGGGTGGTGGGAGACATGGGTGGGGGCCTGGTGGAGGGTGTCCCTGGTGGATGGGGGGTTGGGGGTGGTGGGAGACATGGGTGGGGGCCTGGTGGAGGGTGTCCCTGGTGGATGGGGGGTGGGGGGTGGTGGGAGACATGGGTGGGGGCCTGGTGGAGGGTGTCCCTGGTGGATGGGGGTTGGGGGTGGTGGGAGACATGGGTTGGACATGGGTGGGGGCCTGCTGGCAGGTTCCCCACAGTGCTGGGGGTGGGGGTGGTGGGAGACATGGGTGGGGGCCTGGTGGAGGGTGTCCCTGGTGGATGGGGGGTTGGGGGTGGTGGGAGACATGGGTGGGGGCCTGGTGGAGGGTGTCCCTGGTGGATGGGGGGTGGGGGTGGTGGGAGACATGGGTTGGACATGGGTGGGGGCCTGCTGGCAGGTTCCCCACAGTGCTGGGGGTGGGGGTGGTGGGAGACATGGGTGGGGGCCTGGTGGAGGGTGTCCCTGGTGGATGGGGGGTGGGGGGTGGTGGGAGACATGGGTGGGGGCCTGGTGGAGGGTGTCCCTGGTGGATGGGGGGTGGGGGTGGTGGGAGACATGGGTTGGACATGGGTGGGGGCCTGCTGGCAGGTTCCCCACAGTGCTGGGCGTGGGGGTGGTGGGAGACATGGGTGGGGGCCTGGTGGAGGGTGCCCCTGGTGGATGGGGGGTTGGGGGTGGTGGGAGACATGGGTTGGACATGGGTGGGGGCCTGCTGGCAGGTTCCCCACAGTGCTGGGGGTGGGGGTGGTGGGAGACATGGGTGGGGGCCTGGTGGAGGGTGTCCCTGGTGGATGGGGGGTTGGGGGTGGTGGGAGACATGGGTGGGGGCCTGGTGGAGGGTGTCCCTGGTGGATGGGGGGTGGGGGTGGTGGGAGACATGGGTTGGACATGGGTGGGGGCCTGCTGGCAGGTTCCCCACAGTGCTGGGGGTGGGGGTGGTGGGAGACATGGGTGGGGGCCTGGTGGAGGGTGTCCCTGGTGGATGGGGGGTTGGGGGTGGTGGGAGAAATGGGTGGGGGCCTGGTGGATGGTGTCCCTGGTGGATGGGGGGTGGGGGGTGGTGGGAGACATGGGTGGGGGCCTGGTGGAGGGTGTCCCTGGTGGATGGGGGTGGGGGTGGTGGGAGACATGGGTTGGACATGGGTGGGGGCCTGCTGGCAGGTTCCCCACAGTGCTGGGGGTGGGGGTGGTGGGAGACATGGGTGGGGGCCTGGTGGAGGGTGTCCCTGGTGGATGGGGGGTTGGGGGTGGTGGGAGACATGGGTGGGGGCCTGGTGGAGGGTGTCCCTGGTGGATGGGGGGTGGGGGTGGTGGGTGACATGGGTTGGACATGGGTGGGGGCCTGCTGGCAGGTTCCCCACAGTGCTGGGGGTGGGGGTGGTGGGAGACATGGGTGGGGGCCTGGTGGAGGGTGTCCCTGGTGGATGGGGGGTTGGGGGTGGTGGGAGACATGGGTGGGGGCCTGGTGGAGGGTGTCCCTGGTGGATGGGGGGCTGGGGGTGGTTTGGAGACATGGGTGGGGGCCTGGTGGAGGGTGTCCCTGGTGGATGGGGGTTGGGGGTGGTGGGAGACATGGGTTGGACATGGGTGGGGGCCTGCTGGCAGGTTCCCCACAGTGCTGGGGGTGGGGGTGGTGGGAGACATGGGTGGGGGCCTGGTGGAGGGTGTCCCTGGTGGATGGGGGGTTGGGGGTGGTGGGAGACATGGGTGGGGGCCTGGTGGAGGGTGTCCCTGGTGGATGGGGGGTGGGGGTGGTGGGAGACATGGGTTGGACATGGGTGGGGGCCTGCTGGCAGGTTCCCCACAGTGCTGGGGGTGGGGGTGGTGGCAGACATGGGTGGGGGCCTGGTGGAGGGTGTCCCTGGTGGATGGGGGGTGGGGGGTGGTGGGAGACATGGGTGGGGGCCTGGTGGAGGGTGTCCCTGGTGGATGGGGGGTGGGGGTGGTGGGAGACATGGGTTGGACATGGGTGGGGGCCTGCTGGCAGGTTGCCCACAGTTCTGGGGGTGGGGGTGGTGGGAGACATGGGTGGGGGCCTGGTGGAGGGTGCCCCTGGTGGATGGGTGGTTGGGGGTGGTGGGAGACATGGGTTGGACATGGGTGGGGGCCTGCTGGCAGGTTCCCCACAGTGCTGGGGGTGGGGGTGGTGGGAGACATGGGTGGGGGCCTGGTGGAGGGTGTCCCTGGTGGATGGGGGGTGGGGGTGGTGGGAGACATGAGCAGGTGTGCAGGGTAGTTCCCTGTGGTGTGTGCTGCCTGCAGGGGCCGTGGAGGGTGTACAGGTAATGCCTGGGAGCACACAGCCAATTCGCGTGTGGAACTTCCCGCGCACTCCTGCAATCCACGTACCCGGCCATATCGCGTGTGGAACTTCCCGCGCACCCCTGGAATCCACGTAGCCGGCCATATCGCGTGTGGAACTTCCCGCGCACCCCTGGAATCCACGTACCCTGCCATATCGCGTGTGCAACTTCCCGCGCACCCCTGGAATCCACGTAGCCGGCCATATCGCGTGTGGAACTTCCCGCGCACCCCTGAAATCCACGTACCCGGCCATTTTGCGTGTGCAACTTCCCGCGCACCCCTGCAATCCACGTTCCCTGCCATATCGCGTGTGGAACTTCCCGCGCACCCCTGAAATCCACGTAGCCGGCCATTTCGCGTGTGGAACTTCCCGCGCACCCCTGAAATCCACGTAGCCGGCCATATCGCGTGTGGAACTTCCCGCGCACCCCTGAAATCCAAGTGCCCGGCCATTTCGCGTGTGCAACTTCCCGCGCACCCCTGCAATCCACGTACCCTGCCATATCGCGTGTGGAACTTCCCGCGCACCCCTGCAATCCACGTAGCCGGCCATATCGCGTGTGAAACTTCCCGCGCACCCCTGAAATCCACGTTCCCTGCCATATCGCGTGTGGAACTTCCCGCGCACCCCTGAAATCCACGTAGCCGGCCATTTCGCGTGTGGAACTTCCCGCGCACCCCTGAAATCCACGTAGCCGGCCATATCGCATGTGGAACTTCCCGCGCACCCCTGAAATCCACGTACCCGGCCATTTCGCGTGTGCAACTTCCCGCGCACCCCTGCAATCCACGTACCCTGCCATATCGCGTGTGGAACTTCCCGCGCACCCCTGCAATCCACGTAGCCGGCCATATCGCGTGTGGAACTTCCCGCGCACCCCTGAAATCCACGTAGCCGGCCATTTCGCGTGTGGAACTTCCCGCGCACCCCTGAAATCCACGTAGCCGGCCTTTTCGCGTGTGCAACTTCCCGCGCACCCCTGAAATCCACGTACCCTGCCATATCGCGTGTGGAACTTCCCGCGCACCCCTGCAATCCACGTAGCCGGCCATTTCGCGTGTGGAACTTCCCGCGCACCCCTGTAATCCACGTACCCTGCCATATCGCGTGTGGAACTTCCCGCGCACCCCTGAAATCCACGTACCCGGCCATATCGCGTGTGCAACTTACCGCGCACCCCGGTATGCACGCACACGTTTATTTTTTCTCTCTGCGCGTGTCTGTGTTTGTGGGTACCCCTTTGTACGTCATTTGTCCTGGAGGGCCACAGTATTGGACATTGATCATGTCTGTATATAGGTGCTATTTGTTGGCGCACCTTTTAGCGCACATTTCTTGCAGGCGCAGAGACGCTACCGCCTGCTTTCTTGTGGCGGTCGTGTTTGTGCCTGTTTGTGCCTGTGCGCTGCTTTGAGCGTGCGCTTTTTTGCCCTATTCTATTCCATGAATACGTGTTGTATGCGAGCGTGTGGGCGTTCCGCGCACTTGCCTCCTGAACTTTCCCCGTGCCGCCCACATTCTTCCCCATTCCGAGTGTTGTGCCCCATTTTATTCCCCATTCCGAGTGTCCCGCCCTGTGTCCCGCCTACTTTAGAGCTGTGCGCTGCGCTCGGAGTGATGGCGCAGTGGCCGTGGCGCACGACGTTGGTTGACCTGTGCGCCGGCCTGCGCCGCGCGTTTTTTCCGCGCACGTCCTCTGCTTTTCTTGCGCAGGGACTTCCATGAATCGACGTGCGCTGGTTTCCCTGCGCTTTGCGCTGATTTTCGGCGCAGCGCACGTATTGGCCCCTCTGCGCCGGGATTTTCGGCGCACATTTATTCCATGAATCGGCCTGATTATGTAGACCTGTATTTTAGAAGTGTTGTGACATTCTGAAAAATGGTTCTTTTATCCCACAGGACAAGAACTTTGATACCAAACCTCCTCTGCAAGGTCACAGAACAAGCTCACTCATAACATGAGCACCTGACAGCAACATCCCGGTACAGTGCAGCTGTTCCCATTGAAACCTAGGTGAGTGTCCACACCAGGGACAGGCAATATGTCCCAGTTATGTAAAGCAGTCATGACATGGAACACTACTGACACTATTCACTAGCAACTGACCCCAAGTCTTGCTCGCCCATTAACCACCATGACCTCACAATCCCAACCACTTAAATGTATGCATTTTGTCACTAGATACAGTGACATTTCTCCAATCAGTGAAGACTCATTGGCAGTTTACCTGCAAACTCTCAGATCAGTTAAGTTTCAGCACGGGACATACATGATATAATTTCCTTTCGAATGAACATTTGCACTTACACATGATTACTTTAATCCACAGGAAACCCATACATCTACAGATATCACTTACAGGAGGAGACACACCCAGACTTAACATCTGGTCTCAGCACTGTATTCTCCCTCACATAGATATGTCTCAATTACCTTTTTCTTATTATGATTTTATTCTATTATGATAATAGCACTTATGTGTACCTAATATGCACTCTTGAAACCTTTGAAAACAAAAACTCTGCATAGGCTATGTGCAAAAGAACATATTTTTATGCAATTACATTTTCAAATTGTGGAAAATACATTTTTATGTTTTTTCTTGCTCCATATATAATGGAAATGGTTTAATTGTGAATTGTTATTTGTTAAATGTTGTTGATTAGTAAAATAATTGTGCACACAGAATGCAGTGGAAGTCGATTTAATCCACTTAGGCGAATGTTTTTGCCATAGTGTGCCCAAGTCATGTCCTTCGAATTTCTCGAGGGACCTTCCCTTTGCATTTTAGATTTGATTTTTTAGTCAAGATTAGACTGGGACCACCAAAACAGTCTTGAAACTTCACACAGTTTCGCTTTGACTTATCTTGAATCTGTGTAACTGAGTGTGCACCTCTACACACATTTTTCATAAGAACTAGTACAGATGCCAGCTATTTACATCATAAATCAAGACCCTCACTCTAACAGCATCACTTCTCTGCCTCTCGGCCTACTGTTGCTGCCTGGCAAAACATGCTTGACAGCCATTCCATGTGTTTGCTCCATCTCTCCTTCCCTTTGCTACTCTGTTTCCCCGGTCTCTCACTTTCTCTCACTTTCTGATGCTCTGCCTCTCCCTCTTGCTATTCCTCATTTTTAGGTCTGTTGCTCTGTCACTCTTCTGCTCCCTTGTCTGCATTCTATTATTGCTGTTTCTCTCCGACATTGTTCTGTACCAGTTGATATAACTAATTTTCCTCTCCCATATCAGTACGCTGGCTATATCTGTTTTTTTCATTTTCTCTGTTGTGGTTGCTACTCCTTTTCATGATCTTTCTTGCACGGCCTCTTATGTTATTGGCCTGCCTATCTCTAATATGGATTTTCTATTTCCAGATCTCCCTGTCTGCTGTTGATCTGTGTTTTCTTATTTTACTGTCTCTATATGTCTCATTTCCTCTGCTTCTATCCCTCATTCCTATTGTGTGTGTGTCCTATTATTTACCTCTGTTTTCCTTCTTACTTTCTTTGTTGCTATGTTATGTAGCTCATTGGTCTGTCTCTTCCTGTTGTTCAAATTCCTGTTTTAGATTGTCTAATATGTTCGTTGTTCTCACAGCCTCCCCCCCACCCCTCACTTTGTTCTTCTGTATTGCCTAGGTTCTGAGTTGCTCTCCTTTTTGTCTTTTGACATAGCACTAATAAAATTTAAAAAGCTGAAAATGCCTTTTCCATTTACAAATTCAATGCAGCTTTAACATTGGGTGGTCCTTTTTTTAGATGTGTGCCAACCTTCTTTTGGCCATTAGGCTGGGAATTATAGAGTTAAAGATCTGTCTCACCAGATGCAGTACTTGCTTGAATGCAGATTGGCTATATCTGGCAGCTCCGGTGGCTTGCTTCATCCGTCACTGCCTCCTGCGTCTGCAGCCTCCATAGCCACGGCCCCCGCTGCTCCTTGGTCTCATCCGTCTGTCTCCGGAGCACGGTCCACCACCTCGGACTGCTGTGCCTTGTCTGTCGCCTCTGCTGTCGCGGCCCTCACTGCTCCGTTGGTCTCCTCCTTTGGCCTCCAGTGCACGGCCCACCACCACAGACTGTGCTACCTTGTCTGCCGCCTCTGGTACTGTGGCCCCTGCTGCTCCTTTGGTCTCCTCCATCTGTCTCCAGTGCCTCTGGCAGCTGTGGCCCCCGCTACTCCGGGTGCTGCTTGTCACCAGCTGACTCTCTTTTAGCATCCTCTTTCGGCTGCAGCCCCCACAGCTTTTGTGCCTGCGGCCATGGCCCCTGCTGCTCCTGGGACTGCTCTGTCATCCTCTGTCCCAGTACCTGCTGACTTCAGAGACCACAGCCCTCACAACTTCAATGCCTCTGTTGCCGTAGCCTGTACTGTTCCGGGGCTGCTTCTTGCGACCACTGCGACCTCTTTCAGCTGCTGCCCTCTCAGATTCAGTGCCTCTGCAGTCGCTGCCCCTGAAGCTCCTGGTCACCGCTCTGTCATTCTTTGCCTCAGTGCCCGCGACCACCCAGGACCACAGCCCCTACAGCCTTGGTGCCTCTGCTGCCGCGGCCTGTACTGTTCCTGGGGCCGCTTCTTCTCTACCTCCTGTCACTGTGCCTACAACCTCTTTCGGCTGCTGCCGCCTCGACTTCAGAGCCTCTGTGATAGCGGCTCCTGCAGCTCCTGGGGGCCACTGTCATCTGCTCACACTGTTCCTGCAACCACCCGGGACCGCAGCCTCTGTAGCCTCAGTGACTCTACTGCTGTGGCCTCCGCCGCTCATGTGGACTGCTCCCTCAGACTTCAATCACCAGCTCCTCCACCACAGACTATCGCTCCCTCCAACTCTGCAGCCTCGGCCCTCACTGTGATCTGTCTCTTGCAGCCGTGGTCTCTCCAACTCCAGAAGCCGATCCCTGTTACCACTGACTATTGCATCCTCCCCCTTCACCGCTTCACCCCTCTATGAAGCCTTCAATGACCCTCTGCTGCATCCCTTTCTGGCTCCCTTCAATTCTGCCTACAGGATCCTACAACTCCTTTCTACTTGCCCCTGATCTAAATACTGCTCTGTGTTATGCGATCTTCCTCCTTCCTGCTCTGCCCCTCTCCCCTTCCCTCCCCTCTTCCTCCTACCCTCTCCCCCATCGAAATTCTGTATCTCATTATCATGGTCATCTCCTCTCTTTACCTCCCCTCCCCCCTCACTCCTAATCATCCCGGCACCACAATCTTATCTACCCACATATGTCCAATTCTTCTGATACCTTTGAAGTTGCCCTTTGGAACACCCGGTCAATCTGTAACAAAAGCACTGCTTTTCTTGACCTATTCTTGTGCCTCAATCTCCAATTTCTTTGTATCACCGAAACGTGGATCCCTCCCACAACTCCTCTGTTCCTGCTCCCCTTACCTCGCCCTCTTCTTCTTTTTGCGCATGTCCCTTGCCCCTCTGACCGGGGAGGTGGCTTAGACCTTCTCTTTCGCCCCCACTTTATCTCCTCTCCCTCTCCTAATTCTCTTCCCTCTCTATCCTCCCTTGAATTCATGTATAAAATCTTTAATTTTCCCCATGCTATACCTTTCCTCATCATTTATCGACCTCCTGGCCAGCTTGGCTCATTCTATGAAGACCTTGACCATCTTCTTAACCTCATTGCACCCAGCCCCACCACACTAATTGTTCTTTGCAATTTCAATGTCCATCTCACTACTGACCCTTCCTCCTCTCCTCTCCCATCCATCCTTGACTCCCATCTTCTATCTCCTCTCCCCTCCCCTCCCACTCACCAATCAGGCTCTACCATTGACCTCATCTTTACCTCCTCCTTCTCCGCATCTCCAATCTCTTCTCTACCTAACTATCTTTCTGACCACTCCTGGCTCTCTTTCTCCCTCACCCCTCTTCCCCTCCCCCCCTCCCTCTCCTTCTTCTTCCACCCCCTTCTTCAGGCGTGATCTACACAACTTCAACCCTCTCTCTTCCTTTCTTCCTACTCCGCTTCCGTCCCCTCTCTCTCCCACTTCTCTTCTCTTTCAGCCACGGAAGCCTCATCCACCTTCACTTCCTCCCTCTCCTCTACTCTTGATCATCTTTACCCTCTCTCCTCATTCCGCCCTTCTTGCCCACCTGCTCAGCCCAGGCTATCAGCTCATCTTTCCTCCATGCGCCACCTTCTTAGGCGCCTTGAACATTCCTGGCTCAAACACCCTACCACACCCAACTAAACTGCTTACTTCTACTATCACTCCCTCTATGTCTCTTGTCTTAACTCTGCTAAACGCACCTACTTCTCTGACCTTCTCCACTCTCAGTCCTCTCACCCTCGCCGTATCATCCAAACCTTAACTCAACTTCTCTCTCCGCCTACCCCTGATCATTCCATTGTCTCCCCCCTCTCTGCTTCTGATCTTGCCATCTTCTTTTCCAACAAAGTCCTCAATCTCCGACACACTATCCTCTCCTCCCCTTCTTATTCTCCTCCTCCTCCTCCCCCGCCCTCTTCCATGTTCTCATTCACCCCTATCACTCAATCTGAAGTCCCCTCCTCCTTTCTAAAACCCACCCCACTGCCTCTCCCTCTGACCCCATACCTACCTCCCTCATCCCCAAAATCTACCCCTCTTCATTCCCTATATCACCTCCCTTTTCAACACCTCTCTTTTCACCTCGACCTTCCCCACTCCTTTTAAGCATGCGACTATCATCCCCATTCTCAAAAAACCTACTGCTAATCCCATCTCGCTTTTAACTATCGTCCCATCTCTCTACTACATTTCCTTTCAAAACTCCTAGAATGTCTACTCTCAACTCTCTACCTTCATCTCTAACCATTCTCTCCTCCCCCCTACCCAATTTGGTTTTTCGCCCTCTTCACTCTACTGAAACTGCTCTTACCTCTGTTCTCAACTCTCTCCTCTCTGCTCGCTACTCTAAGCACTCCTCTATTCCGGTCCTACTGGACCTCTCTGCTGCCTTTGACACTGTCGACCATCCTCTACTCCTTACCACTCTCACCTCATTTGGCCTTAAAGACTCAGTTCTTAACTGGTTCTCCTACCATCTCTCTAACCGCACCTTCTCAGTCTCTTGGGGTGGCTCCACCTCCCCAATCTCTCCATTCAACCATGGCGTTCCCCAAGGTTCTGTCCTTGGCCCCTTTCTCTTTTCGCTGTTTACATCCCTCCTTTCTCCTTTAATCACCTCCTTTGATGTCTCACATCATTTCTATTCTGATGATACACAGCTCTTCCTCTCTTTCTCCTCCTTCTCTCCTGACATCCACCATAAACTTTCTTCCTGCCTCTCTGCTATTAAATCTTGGATGTCCTCTTGCTTCCTTAATCTCAATGCAGATAAAACGGAACTCCTTTTCTTTGCTGCCAACACTCTTCCTCCTCCCTCCCCTCCTTCCATTCTTTTTCCTACTTCCTAACTCCCCTTCTCTCCTCATGCCCGTAACCTTGGTCTGCACATTGACACGCACCTCTCTCTTTCTCATCACATTTCCCTCACTGCCAGATCTTGCCGTTTCCACCTCTACAACATCCGCAAAATTCGTCCTTTCCTAACCTTCCAAGCTACTAAACTACTCATCTCCTCCCTCCTGTTCTCCAGACATTTTTTACTGCTCTACTCTTCTCTTTGGACTCCCCTCCTCTCATCTCTCCCCCCTCAATCTGTCTACCACTCTGCCATTCGCTCCCTCTGCCTCCTCTCACCTCACGACTCCATCTCTTCTTCTCTTAACTCACTAGGCTGGCTCCCATTCCACTCCCAGCTCAAATTTAACTTCCTCTGCCTAGTCTTCAAAGTCCTCTATGGTCTTGCCCCTCTGTACCTCTCCTCCCTTCTCACTTTCTATACTCCTTCTCGTTCTCTCCATTCTTCGGATCTCTTCCTTCTCTCTACTCCACCTCCCCCCTGTTCTCCCTCCAATTTCCGCTCCTTCCAACTTCTTGCTCCTTTCCACTAGAACCGCCTTCCTCTTCCCATCTGCTCCATCACCTCCTATCCCTTATTTCTCACTTCTCTAAAATCCTATCTCTTCCACTCTCCCCCTAGCACCAATTGTTTCCTCTCTCACCACCTAACCCACCTCCACCCTCTCCTCCTACCTTCTGTCCCTCTATTAGTACTTAGCCTCATCATAAATGTAAATCGTTTGTTGTACTGTTTTCTGGTTTAGATTCATTGTCAAGTATTGCTTGCTGTATTCACTTGTTCCTCTTGTAAAGCGCTTTGGATTAAAGCGCTATATAAATTAAAATAAATACAAAATACAAATACAGATGCTTTACCAGCTCTGTATGACATTACAAGTACAAGAGCCCATATAAGATGTGTGTTCTGAGTCATTACAAGTATAGCAGCCTTCAAGGGATGTGCTTGTTCTGAGCCATTACAGGTATAACATCCCTGATGAGGTGTGTGTGGTCTTAGCCATTACAAGTTTAACAGCCCTCATGGGATGTGCTTCTTCTGAGCCCTTACAGATATACAGTACATGGTACCGTTCATTACAGGTATACATTACACTGTACCGTTCATTGCTCTGAATACCGCATTTAGATGCACCCATCATATTGTTGCCCACCCTCTCCCCTGAGGTATCTGACTACACATTAAGTTGCATCCCATACAATGTTGCATCCACTGGTAAACATTTAAATGCACTCATCATATTGTAGCATTCACTGAATCCTTCCCATGAACCGGTGAACCCTTCTAACCATATCAGACAGGCTACACCTCACCAATATTGCTCACATCAATATTACTGTGCCACTAACATAGTACCCCATTTGATTTATTTCACTATATTGACCCCTACGGGACTTCCACTTATGTTCAGCACTTGCCCAGCCTTTACTCACCATACCATTACGGCAATGCTATATGCTATTAGCCTGATCTATCTACTTAACCACGCATCACTACCCACGAGACCCAACACAAACCGCACGCAGTTATCCCAGCCCACCATGTCCCCGCCATAGGACAATAATCCGACCCGCATTAGAACATGCTCTAATGGCGCCTACATCTATCAGGAAACAGGTCTGTTCCGTATTTGCTGCCCGAGACATCACCCTCTCCCTTGCCCCACACCTTTCTTGCCCAAAACAACAACCTTCCCCCGCATTGTTAAAAAAACCTCTACCACTCTACCCAAAGGCCCAGAAGTCACAGATTTCACCCTGACCACTCGCCACTCTATAGTAGTAAACTCAGTTAGCCCTCCCGCCACCACCCATGCATAGGACTCATGCGCTGGACGCGCTTGAGCTCAGGAACTCAAGCCTACAACCCAATATGCACTAGACCCATTCAGGGGCCCACTAGGAGACTTAGACTTACCGCCGCACACACCAGTGCCCTTCTGTATTCTTGAAAGAGTAGCCTACCACCCACACCTCAGTACTCCCACTCTAAAGCCCAGCCTGATAACACAGTCCACACAGCACCACCCCTCACACCCAATGCACACAAATCCTCCCCCGACACACACCTGAAAGAGGCATTACTAAATGTGTTTTCCCTAGGTGCACATGCCATTGACATACACAATCTCATCTTAGAACACAAATAGACTTCCTAGCAATGACTGAAACCTGGATTCACTCAATTTCATCTTAGAACACAACTAGACTTCCTAGCTATGACTGAAACCTGGATTCACTCAGCCTCAGGTCCATTATTGTCGCTAGCCATCCCGTCGGGCTATACCATCTTTAGAAATGACCGCCAAGAACCCATGGGAGGAGGAGTAGCCATTATTGCCAACACCTCCTTACAGTTCACAATCTGTAACACATATATGATAGATGGCTATAAGCTTCCAGCCCTCAAACTATCTACAGACCCTAAAACAACACTCAATTTTCTCATAATCTACAGAGCACCTAGCTCGTCCAACCCCCCGGACCTAGATATCCCCTTACTGATTACCCCTTTCCTTAAACCCAAGACTAAATTCATACTTCTAGGTGACATTAACTTGGGCTTTAATGACGCTCTTGACCACAAAGCTTCAGCCTTTAACACTGCATTACAAGATATGCAGTTCTCCCAAATTGTCAACACACCCACTCACACAAAAGACAGAATCCTAGACTGGATTCTAACCCTAAACATTAAAGCATCTTTGGAAGACATACTAAAAATATCCTGGTCAGACCATTTTCTAGTTCGCTTCAATATGTCAACCACCAAAGCCCAGGAATTACCCTCACCACCACTTATCCCAATATTGGTGAGAAACTCACATCAGAAAATGTATCCCCAGTCCTCAGTAAGCTACTTGATTCACAGCATAAAATGAATTCCAACCTCAATAGCATATCCCTCTTCTACCACTCTTGCTTGAAAACCGCTATTGATGAAGTAGTTCCACGCAAGTCTAAACTACCCAAACCTAAATGAAGTAACTCCTGGTTCAATGACGAACTTATTGAACTCAAAAGAAAAGAAAGAGCACTAGATCATCTAACCAGAAAAAACCTGTCCAATGAGTCCAAATACGAACTCCAGTTAATCTCACAAAAATACAAACTTGCAGTCATCACCCACAACAGTCAGCACCCTGGATTTACGTATCACAAATGATGCCTCCAACAGTAAAGAATTGTTTTCAATTCTTAGAGAATTGGAAACACCCATACCCCCTCCTAGCCCAGCTATTGCCAATAAAGCATGGTGCACCACCATGCAGAATGCCCTAGCCTCCAAAATTAAGTCCCTCCAAGATAAAATTATAATGAAAAGAAACCTACTGGTCCTTAGTGCCGACCCTGCACTGATTGTTTTGACCAACAACAAAACATAAGCAACCCAATTCAACTTTACCCCAGTCACCCAAGACCAAGTACTCAAGACCATTGCCTCCCTCAAAGCATCAAACTGCAAAGGAGACAGCTTTCCAGCGAAATTAGTTAAGACCTGTGCTCCTGCTTTAGCACCTGTCATCACTAAATTCATAAACACATCCTTCAGTACCAATTTCATCCTATCAGACATTAAAGAAGCCTGAGTCACGCCCCTACTGAAAAAACCCACCTTGTATCCTACTATTCCCACCAACTACAGACCCATTATCACAGTCCCCTTCCTCCTTAAAACTATCGACTTGCCTACACTCAAGTACAAACTCACCTAGAAAACAATCACCTTCTAGGCGATAGAAAATCTGGCTTTAAACCGAAACACGGTACTGAGACAACACTTCTTGACCTAAAAAATCAGATGGACACTATTAGAGATTCAGGGAACCTATGTATCATACTATTACTTGCTCTATACAATGCGTTCGATCTAGTGGACCACGACAAACTATGTCTAGCATTATCAAAAACGTTCAATTCTCTAATGACGCAACTACATGGATCAAATCATTTTCATCAGTATGCAGGTCCAGAGTAGCCATTGGCGAGGAGGCAGCGGATCCTATAACAGTCCCCATAGGCGTACCACAAGGATCATGCCTCTCTCCTACTCTATACATTGTTATATATGAAATTTCTTTTCTCTGCACTATATGCCATGGGAGTAATCCATACCAATTTTGCGGATGATACACAGATACTCATCCCAATCACTGGAAATAAAGAACTGGACTCTATTCTCATAAATAAAATCTATTCGCTAATCCAGAACTGGATGACAGCAAATAATCTTTGCCTTAATGGTAAAAAAACTGAGATCCTCATTGTAGGCTCCACATCCCAACTGAAAAAGGTACATCAGGACTATACCTCTATCACCATAGACGGTACTCCCATTCCCATATCCAACCAAGTCAAAACCCTAGGTTTATACCTAGACTCAAGCCTCACCATGAACAAACACATTAACTCACTCACCTCATCCATAGCCTACATAGCCAAACGTATTGCCCTCAGTCGACAATTTCTCATGCCACAAAATTGCATCACACTAGCAAGAGCTCTTATTCTCTCAAAGCTAGATTATTGCAACATACTCCTGTTAGGCACCACTAAGAAAAATCTAGCTAAATTGCAACTGCTGCAAAATAAAGCTTTAAGAGCAGCACTTGGAATAAAAAAAGGAACATATCATAGACCAGGAGAGAGGTACACTTATTATCCATTCAAGCCAAAATACTTCACAAAACACTCACCACACACAAATGCATCACACAAAACACCCCTACATATCTGAACCAATGCGTCACTCGTAAAACGTCAACTAGATCTCTCAGATCCAATTCTAGCACGCACCTACGCATTCCCCGCTTCAACAACTCAAGAACGGGAGGATCCAGCTACCCTGTAGCAGCTCACAGAATCTGGAACTCACTCCACTCCAATATAAGCAACAAGCCTTCCCAAACTCTCTTTAAGAAACTTCTAAAAACCTGGTTATTTAACAAATTTTAACTTGCCTGTTTTCATAAGCTACATATCCAGCCATATATATTTGCTGACTATCTGTAAGTGTACTTTGCTGTCAACCAACCACTCTGTAACTACCATGCCTTTGTTGTTATTAATTGACATCTTTTACCCTGTAACCAGAAAGCTTCACTGCAACTATGTTGACTATGCCGTGATACCCCAGGGTTTGAGCGTATAATCAAATGCAATAAATAAAAATAAAAATAAATAGCAACCCTGATTGAATGTGTCTGTTCTGAACCATTACAAGTATAGCATCCCTGATGCGATTTGTGTGTGTTTCCAAGCCATTACAGGTATAGCAGGACTGATGAGAGGGGATATATATGATCACTGTGCCGTTTTTACTGCAACCACCAAAAATGCTGATTTAAAAAATAAAACAACTCAATATCCTTTTCACCCCATATATATGCATCCCCTGCTACCCCCTACATTCATTATAACTGCACCCAGCCCCCATATATATATGGGGTCAAAATAAAAAAGTCATCATTTTCAGTGGTCGCCGTAAAAAAGGCGCAGTAATTGTATGATCCCGATGAGAGGTGTGTGTTCTCAATCACTGAACATTTTTGGTAGTGGGACTCAGTAATGTGACATGGGAGAAGGAGAGGTTTTGAAAAGTGCAAGGCAGAGTAGGAGACATTGAAGTATATGACAGCATTGCCATGTTCTCACACTATCTGCCAGTGTGCATCACACCAGCTCAGGAGGGTGGTGGGAAGGATCTATGTGAAAATAGCACATTTCTTACTGCGAGGTCGAACATCCTGCATGTAAAACAACACATTTTCTGTATTTTTAAAGCAGGGGAAGACCGCTCGCAGCACACCCCCTCCAAATCCACCCAATTGATTAAATACCCCTACCCAACGCCCCTCCCCATCTATCCTTTGGGGTACATTTTTTGTTTTCAATGCAAGGTTTTCTACATTGTAGTAATGGGATTCAGGAGTTTTTTGTGAAACTGGTGGGAAGAGCTCAGACACTGTTCTTGCGCAGTACTTTAGCTCGCTGCAGAAAATGCCAACACATGTTCGTGCTTTGTCATTATAGCAGCTCTTTTAAGAAATGTAGGTACTGTCCCAAAACATAGCAGTCCTGCTAAGAAATGTGGGCATGATGCAATCAGCCCTGCTGTGAATAATTAGCGGTGCCATGACATGCGTATGGCAGCTCTGCTGATAAATTAGGCTACTTTGCCTGAATATATAGCAGTCCTGTTCAGAGGTACCTGTACAATCTTTGCCACTGAAAATAAATACACCACTGCTTCTATCTGCATCCATTATACCTGCTTGAAGTGGACGGGTGGTCAGAAAGGGAGTTAAAGTAAAGTTCAGACTACATACCCAGCTATTTCTTGCTCTTCAAGACAATAAACTATGTACAGTGCCCTTTCATGCATGCACACGGACACATACAATCTTAAGACTAAATAAAACACATCTTCATATAGAACACCAAAAGCTTTTCCTTCTCACAAATGCCAAACAACTGCTTGCTGGGAAGCTCTTCTAAAACTTGGAGCCATCAAACACAATTGATGGGCTTCTGTGATGAAAAGAAAACAAAGTATGAAATGCCCATGATGCCGCAACTGCGCTGTCTCTATTAAAGCCGATCAAAACAGAGGAAAATGAAGCAGAAATGCAGCACTAGTTTAAGACCATTTTCATTTTACACAATACTACATGTGTCCTAAAGCAATGCGAAAAGCATGATCAAGATTAAAAATGCTTCAATAACACTGTAACCTACAAAAGGCAGGCAGTTGAACAAAGTGAACAAATCACACATTCCCTTCTACATTACCCAGAAAGTATTATCTTGTTAGAATTATTAACAGTGAGTGTTAAAAAAAAAGAGTAGGACTCATCCCAGTTGCTTCTTTCAAGGAACTGTGTTGATTGGTAAAGTAAGGAGTGGGTTTTCGAGCTGCTGCTGGTCAGCCTGTCTTGAAGGACCTCCAAGATTTTTGGGGGTGCTGCTATAAATAGCCTGTGTAAGCTGTACACAAGGAAGAATTAAAAGGGCCGTATTGACAAGACTTCTGTGCATAAAAACACCTGATACGCACCTTAGCTGGAGAGCTGGCTATGGTAGAAATGCTTAATACTATTACCTGAAGAGACCAGGGCCATTTTACGTACTTTTGGGGCCCTGGGCACGTACATCTTTGGGCCCCCCTCCACCAAACCAAAGACCTTAAGTGATCAAAAATATCTGCCCGCCCGCGCCGCAATCACAACCCATAGGTTGATATACTGCCTCACAGCATTACAATTAAGGATGTTTACTCCCTTTAAGTCCCCTTAATCTCTTCATTCTTGCACTAATCAGAATAATAAACAAGTACCATTGAGGCCAACATTATCAGTCTACGAAGAATTTACTTCTGTTCTGGATAGATTCAGGAGACTTTTTATCAATAGAATCTAGGAAGGTATGTGGCCTGTAGTATTAATGCCGGACTGTATGTACAAGTTACATGTAACCCAGAATAGACAGAGAACTCACATTTGCTGCCTCACAGAATGCAGAAATGCACAAGCATGGATAGAGGAGCCCAATTGGTAGGAGGTAGAACGCTACACATACCATAGCATAGATAGTGGATGTAAATTAGAACCTACCAGGAAGGTGTCTGTATCCAGACAGACGGAGATTATAAATGGGACATGGTTTTCAAATAGTGTTGCTATTAGAGATCAAAAGAATAAAGTGCTTGTGGTGTGCAATATATCAATGCTCACTATTATAGTGGAAGCAACACTATAGCCAGTGAAACCATGAGTGAGGCCGAAATCCACATGGAGTCCTGTGGACTCCATAAATAGGGGCTAACACCACCATGGCGCCATTTGCTGCAATATGGTGGTTATTCCGCCGAACCAAGAGGTGGTAACTGTAAATCAGTTTGGTGGTATCTCTGCGGATTTACCAGCAAGATACCACCAAACCCATAATGAGGCATTTAAAATGTGCTCAGGAACAATCATCTTGGGAGTATGCTGAAGAACTGAAGCATACATTTGCCCAGATTACTCAACGTGTCGATACCAAAAGTCAAGAATTAAAAACCACATTCTTCCATACCTTTCCAAAATATGTAGTGACTCATTTAGTGTGTGATTTTGATCACGCAAGAACCCACGAGTGGATAATCATGCAGGCTACAATGATCCAGGAAGCACAGAACCCACCAACACTCAGAAACAAGGAAAAGAACTCCAAGCAAATGCCTCATCCATCCACCATTGAGGTAACTAAGGTGAAGAGTACTCCTCAGTTGGACTTAGAAATGGGGGAGACCTATTCGTCTGATGTTAAGGAACCTAAAAGACAGAGAAGACCCTCTGTTCAAGGTCAGCTGACTAGTCCTCCACAGGGCATGCAGAATACTGACCCAACAAAACCAGTGACTTACATAAGTCATCAGTGTTTAGGATCAAAACCTATCCGTATCTATAAGTATATTCCTCCTACCAAGATAAATATCCAGAACACAGGAGTAAAATGACAAGGAAATCCGAATCAGAATATTTCCATGGAGGGACGTGAATCAATGCCTTTTACAGCCAGCTACCAAGAAAATTATCTTCCATCTCCTCCTAGATAATAGATCTCAGTACCAGAGTGAGTGGAGATATAAGAATAAATAATTACAATTAGAACAAGAATAGTTCACAGAACTACCAAAACTACTCCCCAAGAAGAAGCAGTTACCCTTCTAGAGAGGAGCAGAGATATGAGCAAAGAAAACTTTGTCATCCAGAAACTTGAGAGTCATTCTCACACGTTTTGGAGTGATAGGTCAAGCAATTGACAGAGAGCACTGGCCAAGTCATGAGTTTACAAAAGGGAAATCTTGTTTCTAATGCTCCTAGAAACCCTGCCCAGAATGAATTGACAGACTAGTGTGGACAATGACAAGAAAAAGCAAAAACAAATGTGAGTTCAAAATATACACGGAAAAAAGGGTAGGTGGAAGCAACAGAAAAGATATGCCAAGCCTTAGAGTTAGCTCCTTCTACCTCATATACAGATACCCCTGAGTTTGCTGAAAAATTGCCAAAGGCAGATGATGAACTCTCTTTATTCATTGAAACAAAACTAGAGAAAAATAAGAAAGTGAAGTTCAGTGAGAAGAGAACTGTAACCATTACATTTGAAAAAGAAGAGAACTCTGTGGTGATGAAAGCCAGCATTGTGTCTTTCCAAGAAGTCATTTCTCCTTCAAAAGAACAGAGAATCCAGGTGAAAAGAAGTCTGCCAAGGAACCTAAAAGGCAACAAATAAAGTAAAAAGACACCCCTAGGCATGATATGCAAAATGTACAAATTCAAATAAGTTTGACAGAAAACCCAAAACAAAAGGATATTCCTCCCACTTTAGGTGTCTCTAGGCTCTGCAATACAAGCAGCAGCATTTATCTGAAACCTGCAGACAAGGGTGAATTCCCCATCCATTACGTAATTTCAAAGTTTTATTTTAGTCCTACCTACAGAGTCCTTGATCAAACCAAATTAACTTGACCCCAAGGAGAAGGCCACTGAGAGGCTGCCCAATGTCAAGCTAAGGAAATCCCAAATATCTACCAAATGTTATCTGAATTATCCACTTTCTCTGTAAATTGGAGATAAAACATGAAAGTATGTTTTTCTCCTGTCCAGGTTCAGGGACAAGGTAGCTTACCAGTTCTCATAGATACACAATGGCCTTTGAGATCCAGTGAAGCACATGAGACTCTCAACCAAGGAATTGGGGATAGTTACTGTATTTCTCTCAACCCCCTCCTTTAAGAACTTCATAATTTAGATGGGAAACAGATCCCAGTAGATGGGGTTACTGAAATAGAACTCAAAATAGGGCAACATGGACTGAACCATTCAGTGATAGCTATGGCTCCACCAGAACACTCATGTTTTACTAGGACATTATTTACTTTGGTGACTTTCACCTCTGATACATTGTGTGAACCAGGTCCTGTAAACCCAAACTCGCCACCTGATTAAACTAAAAAGAAGTGCCAACTACAGTTATAGTGGTACCTTTAATTTGATTGAAAAACATCCTGATCAAGCCCTTGATTTGACTAATGGACATTGTACTGTCTCAGTACCCTATGAACAACAGTATCAACTTGCCTTTACCTTTGGGTGGCAGCAGTATGCATGGACCAGAACTCCATTTGAGTACATAAACACTGGAAATGAGAACAATATCTTCATGCAAAAGGATATGCCTGACTGTCTACAAAGAGGGAATTTGGCTTCTGTGGATGAACTATTTATCAAAAGAAAAACTATTGAGGAACACCTACAGGAGATCTGCCATGTGTTGATTAAGCTTAGAAATGCAAATGCAAAGTTATCACTTCAGAGAGCACAGTGGTGCAGAACTAAAGGCCATGAAATCACAGCCAGGGGTCTTACTCCTCAAAAGAAGAAGCTCTACTGAAATTGAAGAACCTCATAAATCTACATGAATTATTTAGCCTTTTAGGAGTGAATTACTATAGTGGTACATTGTATAGAGAGTTAGGCTGAGATCACTTAGCTGTTGGACCAGTTCTTGAAGGGAGTGGTCAACTGGGATTGGGGGTACTCTCAAGCAGAGGCTGTGAAACAACTGAAAATAAGTTTTTATCCCAAGCTCCATGCTTTGCTTATCCCATCATAAATAAATAATTCTTCCTGGAAACAGGGGTTTCTGATACCTGCTTAATTCGGTCTTCTATCAAAGGCTTGACCAGGTTAATAAAGTGATCTCTTACGCAAGCAAAATTTTATCACCAATGGAGATCAAACTTAATGAATGCGAGAAATCTCCAGGCAACAGTATGGGCATTGAAAAACAACTGTCCGTTGATCCACGGAGAACATATAATAGTTCAGACATCCATTTACCTCTACAATATTTGCAGAATGCACGGATCAGAAATGGGAATGTCACTAGCACAAGGATTACTTTCTGGATTCTTTCAATGCAGCGTTAACGTGTATAAATCAGATACGGTCAAAATAAAAAGAGTCCAATGGCACAATGATTAGCCAATCTACATGATTGTGTTCAAGACTATTGTGTGGAAGATGAAGAGTTGAAAACCACCAATAACATAGTGGTGTATCTAGCTTCTCATAAAGTATATGACAAGAACACGTTTCAAGGAATGCGTATGAAGCATGGGAAGTTAATCCAAACAATAGACAATTTAGTAGCATTAAACATTATGACCCTATTTTGGAAGAAAATCAAGGGTCATTCAAAATGTGAATGTCCCAATAAAACAGGAAACTCTTTGGACAATCTACTTGGTGAGATGCATGCAATTGCAAGGACACAATCACAAATGCAAGCTGAGAATCACCCTTCTATTTTTCAATGGAGTAGAGACACTCCAGGCCAAGATTTAGTTACCTCTCAAAAAGAAGATCCAATCATAGGATGATTTTATCAGTATCTAGAAGATCCAGAAAGATTTCCCTTATTCGAAACAGATTGGTAGGGAAAGGAAAATCTTTGGGCACTTATGAAATTCCAGAAGATTATCAAAATTCAGGGCAGACTGTTGGTTAGGAAACCGCAATTTTGTTACGATCAATCAGTAGTACCTACCTCATAATGAAGTATAATGTTGATTCCTGTCCATGATACAGTAACCGCTGCTAATCAGGGTTTTCAAAAGACAATGGAAGTCACTTATTGGACACACATGGGTCTAGACCTAAAGATTTACTTGAAGGGGTATATAGTGTATGCTCAGTTCTAACCGAGTTCTCCCGATCACCAGGCTTCTCTTCAAAAGAGAGCAATGACCTTACCATGGTCAGATCTTCAAATCGACTTTATTGGGCCAGTGACTGCCTGTGTGAAGCAACAAATATATGTATATCGTTATGTATCTCTTCACCAAGTAGCTGGAATGTCTTCATGCTCCAAATTTCAAGGTGGAAACAGTGGCTATGTTATTGATGAACCACATATTTACTCGTTTTGCTTGCCTCAAAAGATTGAGTCCGACCAAGGTAGTAATTTTACCAGTGAGGCAATGACTAAAATGTGGACATTTTCAGACTGAAGATAAAAAATCATATCACCTACCACCCATGATCCAGCTGGGGAGGGGGGTGGAACAATATAATAAAACAATAGTAGAAATCTTAAACAAGTTTGAGGTGGATTTTGGACACAGTTGAGACATACAGTTACCACTGGTACTGATCGCTCTGAGATCTACACCCATTTCTGCAACCAAAATATCCCCTTTTGAACACATGGCTGGTAGGAAACTGGTCTTGCTTCAACATATGTTATACCGAACGCAGGGACAGATGTTGATCAATGCTTCTACCACTGATGAATATGTAGAGAACCTAAGAAAGTACCTCATACATGCCTTTCCTATGCCCAGAAGAGCTTGTAAAAAGCTAAGTACCAAACTTACTATGACCTACAAACAACTAAAAAGGAATACCAGATAGGTTTCTATTCAATTTAGATTTATTTCAGTGACAAAGCACCATCAAATCATATATTGGAAAACACAGTGCATCATCCACAAAATCATAAATATCATCTCAATAAAAATGTTAATCTATGCAATTTCATGAATATTTCAATGGGCCAATATTAAGTCTGAGTTAACAATAGGTCTATCGATGTTTTATGTCTCAATCCTATTACTAAAAGTAACAGTTTAATAACTTTATGATAACCATACATCTCAAAATAATACATCTTTCCATGCATTGCACTGTATTTCCAACTTGTATCTATGTTACTTTATATGATATTCATATACTAGAAAAATTTCATATTATGCCTGTAATAATCTCCTTCTTATTTCCCAAGCTGTTTATGTATTGCGACGTACCCCACAGTCAGGTCAGATGTGGAGATAAAATATAATGATAAGGCTTGTTTTCCTGGCCCGGGAATTCATCTCAGGAATTTTGGTATGAGTTATTTAGGGGGTAATTCATAGAATCCGGCGCACAAGTGGCGCACGCGGCTGGCGCACAGTGTGCGCGTGCGGTAGTCTGCGCCAGCCGCGTGCGCCAAAACACATTCAGGCGCACAGCGTATTCATGGATTCCAACAACCACAACCAGCAGTGGCGCAGAGTGGCGCAGCGACCCTGCAGCAGCGCCAGTAACGCCCCCAAGAACGCCCCTCGCGCAGGGAAAAGCCATCAAAATCCCCAATCCAACGCAAAGGGCAGCAGCAAACACAGAGCGGGGAGCGTGTATTCATGGGGTGTGCGGGTGTCATCACATGCGATTGGCCTGGGTACGTGAATTTCAGGGGTGCGCGAGAAATTCTACACGTGAATGGGCTGGGTACGTGGATTCCAGGGGTGCGCGAGAAATTCTACACGCGATGGGCCTGGGTACGTGTATTTCAGGGGTTCGCGAGAAATTCTACACGCGATTGGCCTGGGTACGTGTATTTCAGGGGTGCGCGAGAAAATCTACACGCGATTGGCCTGGGTACGTGTATTTCAGGGGTTCGCGAGAAATTCTACATGCGACTGGCCTGGGTACGTGTATATCAGGGGTGCGCGAGAAAATCTACATGCGATTGGCCTGGGTACGTGTATTTCAGGGGTTCGCGAGAAATTCTACACGCGACTGGCCTGGGTACGTGTATATCAGGGGTGCGCGAAAAAATCTACACGCGATTGGCCTGGGTACGTGGATTTCAGGGGTTCGCGAGAAATTCTACACGCGATTGGCCTGGGTACGTGTATTACAGGGGTGCGCGAGAAATCCTACACGCGATTGGGCTGGGCACGTGGATTTCAGGGGTGCGCGAGAAATACTACACGCGATTGGCCTGGGTACGTGGATTTCAGGGGTGCGCGAGAAATTCTACACGCGATGGGCCTGGGTACGTGGATTTCAGGGGTGCGCGAGAAATGCCACACGCGAATGGGCCTGTGCGAGTGGGGCTGTGTATTACGTGGGTGTGCGGTAAGTTGAAGAGGTGAATTGCCAGTGTGGGTCCCCCCAGGTCTCCCCCCTACCCCCTCCACGACTCCTGCAGGCAGCCCACACCACAGGGGACTATCCTGCACCCCTGGTCATGTCCCACAGGCAGCCCATCCACCATGGGCATGCCCCCCAGCCAAGCCACATGTACCCTTGCACCCCCACCCCCCAGCACTGTGGGGCACCTGCCAGCAAGCCCCCACCCATGCCCAACCCATGTCTCCCACCACCCCCACCCCCCAGCACTGTGGGGCACCTGCCAGCAGGCCCCCACCCATGTCCAACCCATGTCTCCCATCACCCCCCCCCCAGGGGCAGCCGCCACCAGGCCCCCACCCATGTCTCCCATCACCCCCACCCCCCAGCCACCAGGGCCAGCCCCCACCAGGGCCCCACCCATGTCTCCCACCACCCCCACCCCCCAGCACTGTGGGGCACCTGCCAGCAGGCCCCCACCCATGTCCAACCCATGTCTCCCACCACCCCCACCCCAAGCACTGTGGGGCACCTGCCAGCAGGCCCCCACCCATGTCCAACCCATGTCTCCCAGCACCCCCACCCCCCAGCACTGTGGGGCACCTGCCAGCAGGCCCCCACCCATGTCCAACCCATGTCTCCCACCACCCCCACCCCCCAGCACTGTGGGGCACCTGCCAGCAGGCCCCCACCCATGTCCAACCCATGTCTCCCACCACCCCCACCCCGCAGCACTGTGAGGCACCTGCCAGCAGGCCCCCACCCATGTCCAACTCATGTCTCCCAGCACCCCCACCCCCCAGCACTGTGGGGCACCTGCCAGCAGGCCCCCACCCATGTCCAACCCATGTCTCCCACCACCCCCACCCCCCAGCACTGTGGGGCACCTGCCAGCAGGCCCCCACCCATGTCCAACTCATGTCTCCCACCACCCCCACCCCCCAGCACTGTGGGGCACCTGCCAGCAGGCCCCCACCCATGTCCAACTCATGTCTCCCAGCACCCCCACCCCCCAACACTGTGGGGCACCTGCCAGCAGGCCCCCACCCATGTCCAACCCATGTCTCCCACCACCCCCACCCCCCAGCACTGTGGGGCACCTGCCAGCAGGCCCCCACCCATGTCCAACCCATGTCTCCCACCACCCCCACCCCCCAGCACTGTGGGGCACCTGCCAGCAGGCCCCCACCCATGTCCAACCCATGTCTCCCACCACCCCCACCCCCCAGCACTGTGGGGCACCTGCCAGCAGGCCCCCACCCATGTCCAACCCATGTCTCCCATCACCCCCACCCCCCCCTAGGGGCAGCCACCACCAGGCCCCCACCCATGTCTCCCATCACCCCCACCCCCCAGCCACCAGGGCCAGCCCCCACCAGGCCCCCACCCATGTCCAACCCATGTCTCCCATCACCCCCACCCCCCACCCCCCAGGGGCAGCCTCCACCAGGCCCCCACTCATGTCCCCCTGCCCCCAGGTCCTGACGAAACTCAATCATGGCAGTAATGGGCAGCACACCCAGCACAAACAGCCAGCCAAGGATTGCATCCACCCACATAGTAGATGCAATTACATGATACAACCCCAATGGCAAGTATGTAAATGAACACATGTCCGTCACACACACATACACAATGGGTGCAAGTGAATGTCAAAACCCATATCATGAAATGCATGAAACCAAAGAGAAAATACCACAAATGAAAGTAATATAAATATGTATTAAAGATGAAAAAGAACTAAAGAAATGAAACACACAACAATGGGGATGACAAAACAAATGGTCCATGTCCGAGACCTAATAGAAAAAAACAAAAAACAAAGGAATTCAAAAACTAATGTAGTCCAAATGAAAAAAATGGGTGAAAAAAATAAGGAAAAACCATTGACTCATGGAGAACACACATATAAATCCCAAAAAAGTTGTCCAATAAAAAACGATGCAAAAAGAATATCCCAGGGTCCATGAGCCCAACACCATAAATGAAACCTACTACTACCTAACACAAAAAATATATACAGAAAAGTGGCCATTGTCCGAGCGGTCCAAAGAAAAATTAAAAAATAAAGGAAACCTATCACTAACTAACTAAAGAACTATATACAATGGCAGCGGGCAAGTCCTGCGGCTCACTCCGTGATGTTGCCGGCCAGGGCATCATCGAACTCCATGTCGATGTCCCGGAGGCGGGACTCTGTCCTGGCCCCGAGGTCTCGCAGGGACAACCCCGTGTTCAACTCAAACTCCCTGCGAGCTTCCTCGAGGCACTCAGCCCGCCTCAACGCCCGACGCATGGAGAACTCCGCCCTGACCATGGAGAGCCGCTCCTCTTCCGCCCGCTGCCGCTCCGCACCTATCCGCTGGACCAACTGCTCCCACATGGAAGACACTGCCATCCCAGGGTTCCCCTGCCCTCCAGCCGATGCCTGCCCCTCTGATCTTGATGGCCCCGAGCCATGATGCCTCCCACGTCGAGCGTGCTGCTGCCTCCGACGCCACTGCCTCTGCCAGCACGACGGCATCCAGGCTGATGGTATCCACCGATGCCGTCGTGCACGTGCCCTGCCAGATGATGCCGGCACATCCTCCATCTGCAGGGGGACAGTTGCTGGTGTGTCCACCCCTGCTGGACCTTCGACTCCCGACTGTGGCAGGGATGGGGTCCCCACCGAGCTGGCTGCGTTGGTCGGGGCAGGTCCACAGGGGGCCCTGGTGGCATCTGGGCCGGAAGACGGCATGGAGCACGACTGGCGCATAGCCTCCACAGAGGAGGAGAGGGTCGCCAGAAGGCCACACACATGTAGGAAACCCCCGACCATGGCGGCTCCCAAATGGTTCACGTACGCACGGTGCTTTTCGTGATGATGTGCATGCTCCTCCCGGGAAGCATGCACCTCATCACGAATGCCAGCCGTGCGCAACGCGACACCAATCAGGACCCTCTCCACACGGCCAGGGGTCCCCACGTCCGCAGGTAGAGGAGTGTCAGATGACATGGACAACTCCCCTACCTGCGGACGGGCCTGGGATGGGGCATCCCTGCTGGTGCATGGTGGTGCAGTCACAGTGTCAGGGACAGTGACATGCACAGGCCCCTCCACGGCGACCTGTGCTGCCTCCTGCCCCTGGCCCTGGACTGCACCACTTGCACCAGCGGGGATGCCCCCACCAGGCCCCATGTGTGGCTCAGTAGCGGCCTCCTCCCCCTCTGTGGAAACCACCAACCTGGATGTCTCCACGCCGTCTTCCGCCGTTGCAAGCCCCTGTGGGGGCTCACCCACCCCTTCCGCTGCAGCCATGGCGGCATCCCCGCCGCTCTGCTCCACAGCGCCTTCTCCGCCCTCTTCTTCACTTGCCACTGTGTAGAGGGAGACATAGAACACAAGCATCAGGGTACTGTACAATGGAGCCCTAGACAGGAAGCAATAGCAGATGAGTGGTACTGTCATGCATCACTTCCATCATGTCCCTCCACAACACATGGGTCAGTGCAGGCAAAACACATGCAGTAACAGGCATGGCGCATGCCATGGACATTGGCATACATGACCAAGGGACTCATGATTCATACAATGTTGGTTTTGAACTCACATGCATCATGGGCCTTGCCATCACATGCACACACCTCACCGTAGTTCCATCCATCCGGCCTCGCACACCACAGACGCAGTGGATACAAGGATGACTAGGCTGCATCAGTGAATCTGAACATTGTCACAGACATGTGACAAGCATCCATGGCATTTACAAGTCACAGACACGCAGGTCAGACACACACACATGGACACCATACGTGTACATGGGACCAGCACCCATCCCTCACCCCCACCCATGTCCAGGAACAGAGACTGCCATGCTTCCATGTGTCCATTCCGCGCAGAGCCCCCCATGTTGCAATTGTACACATGCACCAACCATGTGGTTCACACATCACTGTACTCACATGCCTGACATGATGTCCCTGCACACACACATACGTACATGGCCTATGTCACACATACAGGCATGTATCAGACAACCAGCACACTGCAACATGCCCTGTCTCACACAGCAATGCCTGGCCACTTACCGCTCAACTCCAGACGGGTCTGCCTCTGAAGGATCTGGGCGTGGAGCGCTGGGTCTACGCGTTCCAGGACCCTCATCTGGATGACAGTCAGGCGTGCCCGGCCCCCCTCCGCGAGGCGCCGGGCCTTATTGAGGGTCCTGGACCTCAAGTCCTCCCAGCGCTTCCTGGTGTGCTTGATGTCGCGGGTTGCCACCCCCTCCGCGTTGATGGCAACCACTACATCGTCCCAGATCCTCTCCCGTCCTTCCTTGTCGGCGTGTGGTCTTCCGAAGAGGGCATCATAATGCCCCAGGACATGCTCCACCAGGACACCAACTTCCTCCTCACTGAAGCTGGTGGCCCTCTGCCTCTGTGGCTGGGGGTCGCCACTGGTCTCAGATGGTGCTTGCCCCGACATGGCGACCCCTGAGGCAGGCGTGGGTAGGCTACTGGGTCCTGGGGCTGGGCTGTGGAGCGATGGTATCCCAGTCGGGAGTCTACTGTTCCAGCAGGGGTGGACACAGCAACTGGACCCCTGCAGATGGCTGATGTGCAGGCACCAAATGGCAGGGCAATGTGGCAGCAGGCAGGCAGGCAGGCAGGCAGCAGCAGCAGATGGCTCGTGGGAGGCTGCTCGGGGCTATGGGGGGCAGTAATTCGGCCTTCTGGGCAGGAGCGTGGTCTTCCGTGTGCTTACGCGTGGCCAGCTTGATACGGAGTGAATTTCCACGTGAAAAATCTGCACGTCAGCGTGTAATTCGAGGAAAGGGCCTTAGCGCGTAAGCACGTCAGCACGCGTACGCGATTTCATTGTACCAAAGGCCCTTAGCGCGTAAGCGCGTCTGTGACGTGACGCGCGCGGGCGTTTCCCTGTGGGTGCGCATCGTGATCCAGCACGTGTGTATATCGCACGTAGCCGTGTGAATGCATGTCATGTAAGTGATGTGACGCGCACGGGCGTTTCCCCCTGCACGGGTTAAAGGTGAGCGTGTCCGCCATTTCGGTGTACGTGCCTTTCGTGGAGACCGACGTGTGTGTTGCTGCTCCGTGTTGTTTCACCACCATCTCAACTTCACATCTAGGACGTATCCCTAGGACGTATCTCTTCTTTTGGCGGGGGTATTGGCTACGCGTGTTTTTCTGCATCGCGCTAGTCAGATGGTGAGTTGAGCACGCTATTTTCCCACTGTGGGTGCCCCTGTGTATCGCACCCGTTTTCGAGGTCATAGTAGCCTGCGTGTCCCACGCGTACGCGTTTTTCGTGTTCCTGGGTGCCACCGCGTACTGCGGGAGGTTAATTCCACGCACGTAGGCTGCAGGGGTTGCGTGCACGGTTTGACTGCAGTTTTGGGGTGCCTGAGCGTTGCGTGACCCGTCACTACATCACCGGGGTCACACACAGCCTTGCAGGTGCAGGGGTGCTGTTAACAACTTGCATCCCACCCCCTTCACACCAATTGCCCAGGACAATTGTGGTCTACACCTCCAATTGGCACTGCCGGCACAACTCCATCTGTGCCATGGCTGGGAGGCCAAGAAAGGTGAGGGGCGCCTCAGCTGGGCGTACTCCTCGTGGCGGACGTGGCTAGGGACGTGGCCGGGGTGACGAGGGAGTAGGGGGACTCCAGGGTGTCCAGGGCGAACGCAGAGGGGCCAGAGGCAGGGGTGCGCCACTTGAGCACAATGATGTGTCACGTGTTGGTGCAGCCATGCCACCACCCCCTGCGCCTGCAGGTGATGCAGTTCTTGCACCTGGCACTGGCGCCCATGTGACCCGGCAGTCCATTCCATCGACTGCCAGGGCCCAAAGGGTAGTGGTGGCTGCAGGTGCAGCTGTGAACACCACCACCCAGGCTCAGGGTCTGCCAGCGCAGTCTGCGTTGGCACTCGAAGGATCCCTTGACGATTTCCAGCAGGTCAGGAGTAAGACCGGAGGTGCACGCAGGGCTGGCCTGACCAAGACATGTGTCCCTGGGGCAGCAATGTCATCTTCTGCCCCGTCCAGCCGGGTGTTGACAACTGCAGGGGCAGGTGCAGCCAACAGCACCCCGGTTGTGACTCTACCACTCGGGACAGTTGCGGTCAATGACCCTGGCACGGCAGATGTAGCTGCGCAGGGCCCATTCCAGGGCACCCCGCAGCCACAGACGCATGTCAGCCCTTCGGTCGTCCTACAACCTGCCACTCCCTTGGTCCAATCCACCGGTCCCACTGGCCATGGTGATCAGGGCGGCTATCGCCAGCCAGGGTCTGCGCCATCATCCAAGAGGAGGAAGGTTGCATCTGCAGCACAGGCTGAGACCCCAGACACAGCCACGGTCTCCTTCACGTCAAGGAAAAAGCCTTTCTCAAAGGAGGAACTGGACTTCATTGTGGGCTACGTGAAGGGACATCCGGACATGATAGTGGGGCCCGATTCACAAAGTACACCTGCCCAGCGGAATACTCACTGGAACCATGTTGCGGATGATTTGAGTGCAATCGGCCATGAGGTGCGCACAGGTGCCGAGTGCAAGAAGCGTTGGGATGACCTCAAACGCAGCGCTAAGGCCAAGCGTGCCTCTAATTACAGCATGACCCAGGTGACTGGCGGTGGGCCAGCACCTGAGGAGGTGGTCCTCACTCCGCAGGAGACACTCGTTGCGGAGTTCATTCCAGCTGGATTGGTCGAAGGTGTGGGAGAGATGCAGGACTTTGATGCACAGTCCAGTGAGTGTTGTTGCGTGTATGTGCAGCCCGTGTATGGTTTGCCTGTGTAATGTGTTGTGCTTGACTGGCACTACATGGTATGTGTACATGGTTCTCATGTGTTTGTCCTGCAACGCATCAAAGATGCATGCTTGATGTGCAGGGTGGTTTACATGTAGAGTAGAAGGGGACTGTCCTCATCACCACAATTGCCCCAGAGCCACTTGCTAGTCACCCAGACGGCCCTCCAGTCCATGTTCCTGCTTGCTGGCCCTCCTGCATGTAGCCCAGGGTGTTTTCCACTCAGCACTGGAACTATGTCATTGCATGACTCACGTGCAAGTGTCCTCTGCCCTTCATGCAGGGTGTCACACTTGGACTGGGCAGTTGGCAGATGCTCCACAGGGACATGGGTGCCCATTCATGCTCCATGTGCTCTACATGCATGCCACTTTCCGTGCTATGCGGATGTTACTCCTGCTCATATTCCCTCTAACCTCGGACTCCTCCTCTCCTTCCCTCATCTCTGACTGTTTGTCTGCAATCCAGGAATGGTGTGCTGACAGTGACCTCTGCCTCAATGCCAGTGAGACGGAGATTCTACTCATCGGCACACCCCCTCCCTCTTCCACTGCATCTCTCTGGTCGCCCAATCTTGGCCCTCTTCCTGCCCCTGCCTGCAAGGCAACAAACCTTGTGGTCAGCTTCGACTCTACGCCCTCCTTGTCTCCTCACATATCTGACTACTATGAGTACTCACACTACAAGCTGCACCTCCTCAGAGGTGTTCTTCCTTTCAACTCCTTCACACAGAAGCTCACTGTCTCCCAAGCCCTGGTTATTGCAAAGATGGAGTACTGTAACTGCCTGTTTCTCATACTGCCTGCCTCTACACTCCGCCCTCTGCAACTTGTCCAGGACAGGTCTGCAAGACTTGTCCTTGGCCTCAAGTCCAGGCACCGGCATCTCTCCAACACTGAATGCTCAACACTGGCTCCCAGTGGCTGCGAGGATTGAGTTCCGAACCCTCTGCATTGTTCACAAGGCCTTCTGGGGCCTGGGGCCTGAATACCTTCAACTGTCTCTTCCGATATATCTTCCTTCTCATGCTGTTTGCTCATCTGCCTCCAACTACCTCAGGCTCATCCACTTCTTCTGGCACCCAGTTGGGGGAGGTTCGCTCTCCGCGGCAGGGGCATCCCCCTGGAGTCGCCTCCATGCCTCCCTGAAACTTGAGTAGATCCATCTCGCGTTCCAGATGCACCTCAAAACCTTCCTCTTTGCTTCTGCTTTCCCTCCCCCTCTCCTCTTCTGATTGTTGCCTGGCACTGCACTGAATCTACAAGTGTGCCAATTCGACTATTTAGGACCTTGGCCCGGGCAACCTCAACTTGCATAGACTCCCAGTCGACCCCTGCACTACGGGACTGTCTCTGTATCCCTACAGCCCCCTTGCCAGCACTTGTCTGCACTGACCTTGCACTTGCCAGCATCTGGCACATTCATCATATTTCCCTCTACCCTGGACTGCACTTCTAGCCCTCACTTTCCCCTTGCACATATCCCTTCACCCTACCCATGCACTTGCGCAATGTGAATGTCAACAGGCCTGGTAGGATCGTTGGCCGTCTTCCCTTTGCTCACCCCTACCTGCCTCATCGCCCCTTGGAACACTTCTGAATGGGCGCGTTAGTTATGCATTATCAGATCATATCTATGTGACCTTGCCTGGATGATGATTGTGGTACGTGTCTTGTATGTGCTACATTTAATGGAATTTGTTTGGCCATCCCATGCACACTCTGGCCCTGTCCTGCATCCCACACATCTTTAGGGTGTCACAGTCTCTGTGGGGCACAGTCCTCCCCCACTTTCAGGGCCACTGAATCTGTCCATCTGCTGCAGTGGCTTTTGCACACTCGGGTGCACTACTGAGGGTTCCTCATGGGTCCTGCTTACTGTCCCATCATCATCTGCTGTGTTGACAGTTGACTCAGATGATGCCATAGATGCCAGTCAACACTGTCTGCAAAGGCATATGTCTCAGTTCTGACTTTTGCTACCACGCAAGCCATCCCAGCAAATTGAATGGGGGGTGGTGGCCCTTTGCTTCTAGCCATGCAACCCATTGCATGCACATGTCACGTGATGCCTTAACGTGCCCTTCCACTGACTTCCATATATATGATACACATCATGGAGTACTTGTTCATGTAGATAGTGAATGACATATGCATGTTCGCCACTGCAGGAACACACTTCTGAGCCATGTTACAGTGTTCTACATGCCTACACACTGATGCAATGTCACATTGACCATGCATGCATGCCCGGTAATCTTTTGTGTGTGACATGTCTGCATCATGTGTTGGCTGTCTGTGTGATGTGTGTAATGTACTCCTGACATGTGTCCTGATGTATTCATTTCTCTCCACCTTTCAGATGATGACGCAATGGAGCCAGAGGATGGTGTTGTCATGCCTGACACAGGGTTGGTATCACATGCACGACCCGGCACAAGTGGGGGACGTGGGGTGGTAGTCCACGAGAACCCACATGTGCTTCAGTCCATCTTGGGTATGTCTGGCTATGATTCCAGCTCAGATGACCACTCTGACAGCCATGTTGAGTTGGATGTGCATCAGGTCCATACATCTGCGGTGAGTGATTCTGATGTGGACACTCCTCTGTCCGCGACACCTGCATTGAGGGGCCAGTCAGGGGTGGGACCTCCGCCTGTGGTGGGTCGGGACGCAGGGTCACCCTCCACAACAGTCTCTGATGTGCCTGGGGCATCACGTAGACGGGGGCATGTAGTCGTGCAGCCCTGGGCGGTGCCAACCCCACAAGGACGCCCGGTCCTTGGGTCCCGCAGGTGTCAGGCCCGGCAACGCGGTGGCCGCGTGCCACCGAGGTTAACTGAGTGGGAGCAAGACATGTCTGCCAATTCCGAACGTCAGGGGGCAGCACTTGATACCATCGCTGCGAGCATGGAACGTGTGGCCCATTCCGTGCTCCCCCCTGCTAGGCAGGTGCTACTCCAGCAGCAGGCGGCACGGTCCACGGCCCGCTCGCTCAGGCTGGGCATGGCGGCCTCTGACAGGGCACGCCAGGCTGGAATGTTGTCTCTGCGTCAAGCTATTGATGCTCACGCAGAGGCACACATGAAGGCCCTGAAGGAGGAGTATGCCTCCCTCAGATCCACTCTGGGTGTCCTCTTGATGTCCCAGAGGGTGCGGGCAGAGGAGAGGTTTGAGCAGCTTGAGCGTACCATCTCGGCTGAGCTACGTGCTTGCCGGGAGGTGCATCAGTTGTCCAGCCAGACCACGCAGGAAGAACTCCGTGCTACACGTGTTGCCTTGCAAGAGGAAGCACGTGTATCACGGGAGGTACTGCATGCAGACCTGCGTGTAATTGCTGCACAGAACCAGGCTCACCCGTCCGGCAGACTTGCTGCCGACGAGGGGCAAGCTGCGCCTAGGCGTGGTCAGGCTCCTGGCCCACGTCCTCCTTTAGAGGAAGAGGCAGACTCGGACGATGACTTATCTTCCACACAGGTCGTGGTGTGCCGGCGTTGAGCCCGTGGAGGTATTTTTTTTTCCCTCAACATCATTGCATGTGGTTGTTGAGATGCACCCTGTACCTCCCCCCTCCTGGGTGCCTTCCCACCCCCCCGGGTCGTATGTGGCCATTTTTGATTTTTCCTTTTAGGTTAGTTAGTTTAATTTGTTAAAATAGTTTAGTATTGTTTTTAGTTTAATTAGTTAATTTAGTTTAATGTTGTTTTTAGTTTAATCATTTTATCTAGTTTAATTTTGTTTTTTGTTTAATTAGTTAATATAGTTTAATATTGTTTGTCTATTGTGCATTCATGTGACGGTGTGGTGCTTTGTGGTTTTTGAAAGCATCCACTGTCTGTTCCAGCAGGGCCCTTCGAGCTTGTCTTGTGTATGTGTTTGCAGCTTGGGTCCTGACTCACATAGGCCACTCCTGCTTCCCTTATCCATGGGCTCGCTAGGATGGTTCTATGTAACAACATTTTACACAAGGGCATTGGACTTTCCTCATAACTGTGGCCTGTCTACTGCTGTGATACTTGTGTTCACACCCCTAGTGGGGATTGTTTGCGTTTCATCCACCCGATGTCTGTAGTTATTTTGGGTGATTGTGTGATTGATTTATGCATTAATTGTTGTGGATTGTCATGTATGTCTTGTTCTTGCATGCAAGTGTGCTTGATGCACTTCATGCTGTGCACAGTAGCCTGCACCCTTGGCCTGTGGATGATGGTGGGAGGTGTTTGGATGTAGCTCTGTGACCTGGCCCAGTGACAGACACCATGTAGACACACACAGGGGACTTTCATGTCTTGATTTTTTCTTCCATGCACTTCCTGCAGGTGATTGAGGCTCCAGACTGCCTTTGCCAGCAGACACGGGGACGACTGATGCAGAGGACTGGTCAAATTCGGTGGTGCAGATGTGTGGATGTGTGCGCAAGCAGGGGCACAGGGCTTGTGCGGAAACGTCCAACAGTAGCAGACGTGTTTCCAGGTTCTCCAGCCAAGGTGAGCAGCACAAGGGCCCACACCGCAGCCAACCTTCCACCAGGACACTTGCACATGCATGCTGAGTGGCACCAGTGCTGTGGTGCTTTGCCAGGCATTGTTGGATATGCACACAGTACAGCTGGCATACGTTGAGGGCCAAATGGCAAGTGGCTTTACATGTTGTCAGTGGCACATGCTGGGGCCATGAGACATTTCCAGGAGTGATCCCCGGTCCATTGAGGCATACTTATTGGTGTAGTGGCATTCCTAGCCATGTCCTGATACGACGCACAGGGACACCCAGTGAGGCACAGATTCGTGGCCAGGGCATGTTGTTAGCATGTGCTAGTTGGCAGGTGCACTGGCTATTGTGATCTGCAGCTGCCAGTGCACAACTTGTACTGCAGTTGCACCTTGATATGTACGTCGAGCAGCTCAGCCAGGGACCATTGTATCATGTGCGAATCTTGTCCCATTGGTCTTCCGTTTCCCGCACGGCCACATGCGCCTGCCTTAGTGCATTGACAGTGTGTGCACCATCGGTGGGACAGGCTAACGTATGGGTGCACAGCAGCAGACAGGGATGGTTGCTTGTGGAGGAGTCACTTGCTTTGGCCCATGGATGGGGGGGGGTGTTGTGATGACACATTCAGATTAGTAACTCACGCTCTCTTTTCAGCATTGGAGTGCTCCTGTTACCGGACCAGAGAGTGCGCAGGCAGGAGGCCAGCACTCACCCCAGGGATAAGTGTCTCTTTGGCTTGCATGTGACATTTCTGGTGAAGTGTGCATGATGCACATGTTTAGTATAATTGGGTATGTGTTTTTGTGGATACTTGTAATTTGCATATTTTCTTTTGCTAATCCACATCCGCTCTCCTGCCCCTCTTTCTGGTTCTCCTGGTTGACAATGCCTGTCCATGCTACGTATCCCAGTGCCTGCTTCCACGCAAGGTTCTCTGTGGCCTGTGTAGGTTTGACCTTGCAGGCACACAGACCACGGAGGGGGTGCTTGTTTTGTGCCACTCCTGCGCGTGGACAGCAGAGCTGTGACACTGGCCATCAGTTGTTGCATCATCATTGTATGTTGAGGATGGTATATGGTGCCCTTCCTGTTTGAACATTGCTGAACAGTGCTACCTTGGTAGTTCGATCATTGTGCTTGTGCATGTGCTTGGACATTTCCTGCTACTTCGAGTCGTCCATTGGAGAGTCATCATGTTTTTTTTTACGCCTACAAGATATTTGCATTTTTGGGGGGTTTGCCTCCTTGTAGTTCTCTGCAATTTTGTATTTGTAACAGTAAATGTGGCCTCTGAGGGGGCTGGGCCCTATTTACACGCAAGCTGTGACATGGTGAGCAAGGGGTAGGGGCATCCTGTTGGAAAGTGGCCTTGCGGGGAGAAGGCTGCATGCCCCAGAGGTGGGTGTTCTGATGGTCAAGGTGATGTGGGTTGGGAGGGTGTGTGGGACATTCCAGGGATTGTCATGGCCTGTTGGGGGGGGGGGGTGATACGCACCTTGCATTGGTTCCTTTTTTGGTCACACAGGATTGGTTCTGTTTGAGTAGCTAGGGATGCACACAATGTGGCACTTCCGTGGCAACATTCTCAGGGTGTTTAGGTTGTGACAGTTGACTGTCTCTTTGTCATCACCGATTGTCACCTGGTATGTGCCAGCCCTGTGTGCACTCCGCAGGGGTGGGAGTTTAGGTGAAGTATGTGGCCACAAGCTGGGTCCGGGCTGCCTCGCCACGCGCCCTGTCCCCACCCACGGGCAGCGCCTGTGCATGTGGTTGGGGATGTGGGGGCACCACCATGTCCACTGGTACACCCTGCCGTGTTGCAACATTGTGCAGGACACATGCTGCCACAATGATCCTGCACACTACTGGGGGTGCATATAGTAGCTGGCCACCAGAGCGGTCAAGGGAGCGGAAGCGTGACTTTAGCACTCCGAATGTGCGCTCCACTATGCCCCTGGTTGCAATGTGGGCTTCGTTGTACCTTACCTGGGGTGGGGTGGTGGGGTTCCGGATTGGCGTCATCATGTGGTTGCTCAGAGGGTAGGCACTGTCCCCTGGGGAGGTGATGATAGTTGTGATTATTAGGGTTTTGGTATTTGGCAGTGTGTGACATGCATGCATGTGCACAGGCTTTTGTACTCACCTAGGAGCCATGTGTTGCCATGCTGACCAGCTTCCAGGGCCCGGCTCAGGGCGGACATTCGGTATATGAAGCTGTCATGACTGGAGCCAGGGTAGTTTGCATAGACGGAGGTGATGATTCCTTTAGCATCGCATACAACCTGCACGTTGATGGAATGCCAGTGCTTGCGGTTCCGATAGATGTGCTCCGTTGCCCTAGGTGGACGTAGGGCCACATGGGTGCAATCTATGGCACCAAGCACTTTAGGGAAGTGTGCCACCCTGTAAAAGTCCTGGAGCACGGCCTGCCTTTCTGCAGGTGTTCTGGGCATGTATATGTGCCTGCGGACGGAGGGGCGCTCAGTGATGATGTTCAAGACCTGGTGTAGGCAGCGTGACTGCGTGGCCTGTGAGACCCCCCCCACTATGGCAGTTGTCCGCTGAAATGACCCAGTGGCCAAGAAATGCAGGACATTGAGCACCTTCTCCAAGGGGCTCAATGCTTGGGAACAGAGTGTGGGTGATGTGAGGTCATCTTCCCACTCCCTGACGAGGTCTAGGATGACATGAGGTGGAAACCTATACCTGCCATAGACGTGGTCGTCGGGCATCCCAAAAAGGCTGGTCCGTGGTGTAAAAATGCGTGCCCTGGCTATTCTCCTCCTCCTGCGGTGTCCCACAATCAGTGCAGCAACAAATGGGGCATTCATCGTCGATGTATATACGCGTTTGTTGTTTGTACGGGACGCCTCCGTGTGGGCGGACTCGTTGGTTTCCCGTATTCGGGTGTCATCGCGTGTGATCGGAGGGGAGCGAGCGTACACGTGATTGGCCTGGGTATGTGTGTTTCCGGGTGCGCGGGTAGTTCCACACGCGATTGGTTGGAATCCACGTGTGTTCTGTCATCACGTGCAATGAGGGATACACCCTCGCACGTCACGTCACAGACGTGCTCACGCGCTGAGGGCCTTTGGTCCAATGAAAATGCGTATGCGTGCAAACGCGCTTACGCGCTAAGGGCCTTTCCTCGAATTACACGCTGACGTGCAGAATTTTCACGTGCCAAATCACTCCGTATCAGGCTGGCCACGCGTAAGCACACGGGAGACCACGCTCCTGCCCAGAAGGCCGAACTACTGCCCCCCAGAGCCCCGAGCACGCTCCCACCTGCCATCTGCTGCTGCCTGACTGCCTGCTGGCAGGTGCCCCACAGTGCTGGGGGGTGGGGGTGGTGGGACACATGAGTGGGGGCCTGGTGGAGGGTGGCCCTGGTGGCTGGGGGGTGGGAGACATGAGTGGGGGCCTGGTGGAGGCTGCCCCTGGTGGCTGGGGTGTGGGGGTGGTGGGACACATGAGTGGGGGCCTGCTGGAGGCTGCCCCTGGTGGCTGGGGGTGGGGGTGGTGGGAGACATGGGTGGGGGCCTGGTGGAGGCTGCCCCTGGTGACTGGAGGGGTGGGGGTGGTGGGAGACATGAGTGGGGGCCTGGTGGAGGGTGACCCTGGTGGCTGGGGGGTGGGGGTGCAAGGGGACATGAGTGGGGGCCTGCTGGGGGGTGGGGGTGCAGGGGGACATGAGTGGGGGCCTGCTGGAGGCTGCCCCTGGTGGCTGGGGGGGTGGGGGTGGTGGGAGACATGGGTGGGGGCCTGGTGGAGGGTGACCCTGGTGACTGGAGGGGTGGGGGTGGTCGGAGACATGGGTGGGGGCCTGGTGGAGGCTGCCCCTGGTGACTGGAGGGGTGGGGGTGGTGGGAGACATGAGTGGGGGCCTGGTGGAGGGTGACCCTGCACTGCTGGGGGACGGGGGTGGTGGGACACATGAGTGGGGGCCTGCTGGAGGCTGCCCCTGGTGGCTGGGGGGTGGGGGTGGTGGGAGACATGAGTGGGGGCCTGGTGGAGGGTGACCCTGGTGGCTGGGGGGTGGGGGTGCAAGGGGACATGAGTGGGGGCCTGCTGGGGGGTGGACATGGTGGCAGGGGGGTGGGGGTGGTGGGAGACATGAGTGGGGGCCTGCTGGAGGGTGGACATGGTGGCAGGGGGGTGGGGGTGGTGGGAGACATGAGTGGGGGCCTGCTGGAGGCTGCCCCTGGTGGCTGGGGGGTGGGAGACATGAGTGGGGGCCTGGTGGAGGGTGACCCTGCACTGCTGGGGGACGGGGGTGGTGGGACACATGAGTGGGGGCCTGCTGGAGGCTGCCCCTGGTGGCTGGGGGGTGGGGGCGGTGGGAGACATGAGTGGGGGCCTGGTGGAGGGTGACCCTGGTGGCTGGGGGGTGGGGGTGCAAGGGGACATGAGTGGGGGCCTGCTGGGGGGTGGGGGTGCAGGGGGACATGAGTGGGGGCCTGCTGGAGGCTGCCCCTGGTGGCTGGGGGGTGGGGGTGGTGGGAGACATGAGTGGGGGCCTGGTGGAGGGTGACCCTGCACTGCTGGGGGACGGGGGTGGTGGGACACATGAGTGGGGGCCTGCTGGAGGCTGCCCCTGGCGGCTGGGGGGTGGGGGTGGTGGGAGACATAAGTGGGGGCCTGCTGGAGGGTGGACATGGTGGCAGGGGGGTGGGGGTGGTGGGAGACATGAGTGGGGGCCTGCTGGAGGCTGCCCCTGGTGGCTGGGGGGTGGGAGACATGAGTGGGGGCCTGGTGGAGGGTGACCCTGCACTGCTGGGGGACGGGGGTGGTGGGACACATGAGTGGGGGCCTGCTGGAGGCTGCCCCTGGTGGCTGGGGGGTGGGGGTGGTGGGAGACATGAGTGGGGGCCTGGTGGAGGGTGACCCTGCACTGCTGGGGGACGGGGGTGGTGGGACACATGAGTGGGGGCCTGCTGGAGGCTGCCCCTGGTGGCTGGGGGGTGGGGGTGGTGGGAGACATGGGTGGGGGCCTGGTGGAGGCTGCCCCTGGTGACTGGAGGGGTGGGGGTGGTGGGAGACATGAGTGGGGGCCTGGTGGAGGGTGACCCTGGTGGCTGGGGGGGTGGGGGTGGTGGGAGACATGAGTGGGGGCCTGGTGGAGGGTGACCCTGCACTGCTGGGGGACGGGGGTGGTGGGACACATGAGTGAGGGCCTGCTGGAGGCTGCCCCTGGTGGCTGGGGGGTGGGGGTGGTGGGAGACATGAGTGGGGGCCTGCTGGAGGCTGCCCCTGGTGACTGGAGGGGTGGGGGTGGTGGGAGACATGAGTGGGGGCCTGGTGGAGGGTGACCCTGCACTGCTGGGGGACGGGGGTGCAGGGGGACATGAGTGGGGGCCTGCTGGAGGCTGCCCCTGGTGACTGGGGGGTGGGGGTGGTGGGAGACATGAGTGGGGGCCTGCTGGAGGCTGCCCCTGGTGGCTGGGGGGTGGGGGTGGTGGGAGACATGGGTGGGGGCCTGGTGGAGGCTGCCCCTGGTGACTGGAGGGGTGGGGGTGGTGGGAGACATGAGTTGGACATGGGTGGGGGCCTGCTGGCAGGTGCCCCACAGTGCTGGGGGGTGGGGGTGCAAGGGGACATGAGTGGGGGCCTGCTGCGGGGTGGGGGTGCAAGGGGACATGAGTGGGACATGAGTGGGGGCCTGCTGGCAGGTGCCCCACAGTGCTGGGGGGTGGGGGTGCAAGGGGACATGAGTGGGGGCCTGCTGGGGGGTGGGGGTGCAAGGGGACATGAGTGGGACATGGTTGGGGGCCTGCTGGCAGGTGCCCCACGGTGCTGGGGGGGTGGGGGTGCAAGGGGACATGTGGCTTGGCTGGGGGGCATGCCCATGGTGGAAGGGCTGCCTGCGGGACATGACCAGGGGTGCAGGGTAGTCCCCTGTGGTGTGGGCTGCCTGCAGAGGTCGTGGTGGGGGTAGAGGGGAGACCTGGGAGGACCCACACTGGCAATTCACCTCTTCGACTTCCCGCACACCCACGTGATACACTGCCCCACTCGCACAGGCCCAATCGCGTGTAGAATTTCTCGCGCACCCCTGAAATCCACGTACCAAGGCCAATCGCGTGTAGAATTTCTCGCGCACCCCTGAAATACACGTACCCAGGCCAATCGCGTGTAGAATTTCTCGCGCACCCCTGAAATCCACGTACCCAGGCCAATCGCGTGTAGGATTTCTCGCGCACCCCTGAAATCCACGTACCCAGGCCAATCGCGTGTAGGATTTCTCGCGCACCCCTGAAATCCACGTACCCAGGCCAATCGCGTGTGGAATTTCTCGCGCACCCCTGAAATCCACGTACCCAGGCCAATCGCGTGTAGAATTTCTCGCGCACCCCTGAAATCCACGTACCCAGGCCAATCGCGTGTGGGATTTTTCACGCACCCCTGAAATCCACGTACCCAGGCCAATCGCGTGTAGAATTTCTCGCGCACCCCTGAAATCCACGTACCCAGGCCAATCGCGTGTGGGATTTCTCGCGCACCTCTGAAATCCACGTACCCAGGCCAATCGCGTGTAGAATTTCTCGCGCACCCCTGGAATCCACGTACCCAGGCCAATCACGTGTAGAATTTCTCGCGCACCCCTGAAATACACGTACCCAGGCCAATCGCGTGTGGGATTTCTCGCGCACCCCTGAAATCCACGTACCCAGGCCAATCGCGTGTCGAATTTCTCGCGCACCCCTGGAATCCACGTACCCAGGCCAATCGCGTGTAGAATTTCACGCGCACCCCTGGAATCCACGTACCCAGGCCAATCGCGTGTGTAACTTCCCGTGCACCCCCGAAATACACGTACCCCGCTCAATCGCGTATTTAACTTCCCGCGTGCCACTTTTTTGATGCGCTGGGACTCTACCGCCTGCCTTCGTGTGGCGGCCGTGTTTCAGCTTGTGCGTGGCTTTGGCTGTGCGTGGCTTTGCCCTATTCGATTCCATGAATACGTGTGGTTCGAGTGCGTGTGGGCGTTCCGTCTGCTTCCCTGCAGTACATCCCCAGTTACGCCCTTATTTTCGAGAGTTGTTCCCCATTCCGCGCGTTATGCCCCATGTCCCGCCCACTTTCTGGTGTGTGCGCTGGGGTTGTGCGCTTTCACTGTGCGCATCGCGCACGCCTTTCGCGATGTTGCAGTGACTTGTGCGCCATGCACGGGTTTGGCGCACATCCCGCGGTGAACACGCGCAGGGACTTCCATGAATCGCGCGCGTGCGCGCGCGGCTGTTTTTTTCCGCCTGGGCATGCAGGATTTTCGGCGCACGTTGGTTCCATGAATCGGCCCCTTAGTCCTCAGAGCAGCCTACCTCCACAGACAGCATAAAATGTTCAATATTTCCTTCCTGGTTAGTGCAAATTGTACATTCCCTGCTAGCCCCTGTTTTCTACTTAGATGAGACATTGCCTAGTGTCAGTATCCCTAAACAGAATTTTAGACACAGTAGCCTTTTCTCACTGTTCTCTGTCAGTGGAAGATAAGGTTTGCAAGCCAAAATAATCCTCCTATCTAGATAATTGGAGATTATGCCCATGGTAGGAATCACAGACAGATTCCATTCTTCATAGGCCTTTTCCAGAGTTTCCTTGGTAGGAAGATTATGAAGCTGATTTGTACAGATAGCATCCCATAAATGATCAAGACCCAGATCTCTTGAAGACTTGTTAATGAATTTAAACCAAGGGAGAGTTTGCACACCCAGTTGTGAAAAGACATCTCAGCAATCGCTCTATGAGGTTCAAAGGAGCTGCAGGTCCACAATTCTGGCTAACTAGGCAGTGATCTGAGGGAGCTTTAGTAATAATTCCCTGAATCCCAAGTTTTAATTGCAAAGCAAAGGTAGGTGTGCTCATGGGGAGGCCAAGGCAGGATTTGATTACTTTTGATTCTCTACTTCCCAAGCTTGATATGATATTATAGTTTATTTATATAGCGCCTATACACAATGTGATTCAAAGCGCTTCAAGGCAATGGAGGGAACAAGGGAAAATACAATGACATTCTTATATGCCATGAACAGCAAGGATGTGAAATTAACTATCATACTCGACCTGACGACATTTCAGATAGTGCAAGAGCTAAGACATAGATAAGGAAGGGAGGGAGAGAGTGGGAAGGAAATGGAAACAGACAGGTGATTACCGTACTAGGCCTGACGACATTTCTGGTATAGCCGGTGAAAAACAAAAGGTGAGGGAGAGGGGTGCAGAAAGGGAGGGGAGGAACACAACAAGCGACTATCGTACTAGGCCTAATGACATTTCAGATAATGCTTGGGGGTGAGGGGGTGAACAAGTAAGGGGTGGGGGGGAGGGGCCAGACGAGGATGCTATCATACTAGGTCCTGGGGCAATTCAGAAAGAGTAAGTTCATAGAAGGAAGTAAGGGGAGGAGGGGAGGAAATAGAAAAAGGGAGAAAGGAAGAGGGGGAGAGAACAGAGCGTAAGCAGTCAAAAAGAGTGGAGAAGCAAGAGGGGAGAGTGAATACAATTGCAGAAGTCAGTAGAAACACATAATGTTGCACGTCAGGATACAAGATGAAGATGGGAACAGCATGATTCAGGGCCACCATAAGTGCAAGATGCAAAGGAAGTCCAGCATGAGAGTTGAGAAAGGGTGACGCACCGTGAATCAATGAAGTCCATAAAAGTCAAATCCAGCTTTGGCCACAAGACGGTGGTGATGGTAAAACCAGAATGTATCAGGACAGACTCCTGCAGAAGTAGGCTGGAGGGAGGTGAGGGGGAGCAGGGTAGAAGAATCAAGCAAAACAGGCAACACCTGTGTGCGAGAAGGGTGGGGGCACAACGAACAGAACAGGGGGACCAGAGGGGGTGGGGATGGCCTGTGGAGACAGAGGGAGTAAACACATGTTGGTGCATGCTTATCTGCTGTCTATTCAGGGGTATGGGCCCTGGATCCTCCTGGCCCGAAAAGGTCCAAACAGGAATTGCCTTTTTCTTTGTCTGCCCTTTGCTTCAGATGCCCAGGCAAGAGACGCCCTTGATCTAAAAGTTAAGAGCAGGAAGGAAGAGGCAGGGCTAAGAAGGTGGGTGGTGCTTAGGCCAGGTGGCCTAGATCCACCTGCACCTGCTCCCATCTGCAAAGGAAAAGAGGCTGGAGGGCTCCTTAAGTAGGGAAAAAGAGCGGCAACCAGGAAGGCACCAAGTGGGCGGGGCTTGCTAAGTGGGGAAAAAGAGTGGAGTGGTATCCTGGAAGGCACCAGGTGGGTGGGCTTAGGCCAGGTGGCCTAGATCCACCTCAACCTGCTCCCCATCTGCAAAGGAAAAGAGGCTGGAGGGCTCATCAAGTAGGGAAAAAGAGCGGCAACCAGGAAGGCACCAGGTGGGCGGGTCTTGCTAAGTGGGAAAAAAGAGCAGCAACCTGGAAGCAAGATTGCTGTTTCTTAATGGTTAGCTAGACCAGATTAAATATTTTATTTTTAGTGATGTTCATTTCAAGGCCATGTTGACAACAATAATATTTTAGATGTCCCAGGTCCTGTTGCTTCCTCTTATGGGGGCTTACTAATAAAAACCATGTCATCAACAAATAATACTATGCTGGTTATGACCCCCCTTTCTTGGTGCATCTGTTTCAAGTGTACTCATTGATTCTGCTCAGCTATTTTTGTAAAGCGAGAAGAGTAAGGGCGCTAAAACGGAATCCTGTCTTAATCCTCTTGCAACAGGGAATATAGCAGTACGTTCACCTCCAATGCCAAAACAAACCCTTGCATAGTTGTCACTATATACATTTACAATTTCAGTTAGAAGATTATTCTGGACTCCAATTCTCTTGAAAGCCTCCCCGAGACAGCCTCTTTGGACAATATGACATGCTGTCTGTAAACCAACAAAAGTCAGATATAGTGGTGTCTATGCAGCAGCATGTAATTTTGATTTAGTAACACTAACCTAAATACCGGATAGACCATACTAATACCATGTCTAAAGCCTGTCTGCAGGTATGATAAAATGTGGCTCTGGTAAACCCACACCAGGCGATATAAGAGAACATTCCCATATATTTTCACACTACCATACATAAAGGAGGTGGGGCGGTAATTAAAAGTAATATTTCAGTCTCGTTTTTTAAATATTTGAATGATCTCTGACCCTTTTCAGGTAGCTAGAATATGTTTGCGTTGCTGAATGTATTTAATGTATGCAGTAGAGGAATCTGAATATTAAGTTTGGATTTAAAGAGATCAATTGGTAATTTAGCTCAGCCAAGGGCTATATTAGTTTTACAAAGGTAGCGGGCGCCCCTCTCTCGCAAGAACAGACATGATAACCTGTTCAGTGGTTATTAACCACTTGAGAGTTCGCAGCCACTGCTTTTACTCACTGTGCCTTTCACAGATGGGAAATATCCATTTGCATATCAGTCTTTGTCCTGCCCAGGGGCAGTCCAGCACCGAAATACAATGGCAACTCCAATCTGAACGAGAGTACCACCAGCAACCCCATACACGTGTTTCACCCTTGTTGGGGATCATCAGTGAGGTGAAGCTGATGCCTCTCTAAGCACAGTGAGAGGGAGACCACGTCTGGTTGCCCCCAGGAGACCTAGGGTTACCAATCCCAGGTTCCTTAACAAATAGTTTTACAAAGGTAGCGGGCGCCCCTCTCTCGCAAGAACAGACATGATAACCTGTTCAGTGGTTATTAACCACTTGAGAGTTCGCAGCCACTGCTTTTACTCACTGTGCCTTTCACAGATGGGAAATATCCATTTGCATATCAGTCTTTGTCCTGCCCAGGGGCAGTCCAGCACCGAAATACAATGGCAACTCCAATCTGAACGAGAGTACCACCAGCAACCCCATACACGTGTTTCACCCTTGTTGGGGATCATCAGTGAGGTGAAGCTGATGCCTCTCTAAGCACAGTGAGAGGGAGACCACGTCTGGTTGCCCCCAGGAGACCTAGGGTTACCAATCCCAGGTTCCTTAACAAATAGTTTTACAAAGGTAGCGGGCGCCCCTCTCTCGCAAGAACAGACATGATAACCTGTTCAGTGGTTATTAACCACTTGAGAGTTCGCAGCCACTGCTTTTACTCACTGTGCCTTTCACAGATGGGAAATATCCATTTGCATATCAGTCTTTGTCCTGCCCAGGGGCAGTCCAGCACCGAAATACAATGGCAACTCCAATCTGAACGAGAGTACCACCAGCAACCCCATACACGTGTTTCACCCTTGTTGGGGATCATCAGTGAGGTGAAGCTGATGCCTCTCTAAGCACAGTGAGAGGGAGACCACGTCTGGTTGCCCCCAGGAGACCTAGGGTTACCAATCCCAGGTTCCTTAACAAATAGTTTTACAAAGGTAGCGGGCGCCCCTCTCTCGCAAGAACAGACATGATAACCTGTTCAGTGGTTATTAACCACTTGAGAGTTCGCAGCCACTGCTTTTACTCACTGTGCCTTTCACAGATGGGAAATATCCATTTGCATATCAGTCTTTGTCCTGCCCAGGGGCAGTCCAGCACCGAAATACAATGGCAACTCCAATCTGAACGAGAGTACCACCAGCAACCCCATACACGTGTTTCACCCTTGTTGGGGATCATCAGTGAGGTGAAGCTGATGCCTCTCTAAGCACAGTGAGAGGGAGACCACGTCTGGTTGCCCCCAGGAGACCTAGGGTTACCAATCCCAGGTTCCTTAACAAATAGTTTTACAAAGGTAGCGGGCGCCCCTCTCTCGCAAGAACAGACATGATAACCTGTTCAGTGGTTATTAACCACTTGAGAGTTCGCAGCCACTGCTTTTACTCACTGTGCCTTTCACAGATGGGAAATATCCATTTGCATATCAGTCTTTGTCCTGCCCAGGGGCAGTCCAGCACCGAAATACAATGGCAAGAGAGAGGGGCGCCCGCTACCTTTGTAAAACTATTTGTTAAGGAACCTGGGATTGGTAACCCTAGGTCTCCTGGGGGCAACCAGACGTGGTCTCCCTCTCACTGTGCTTAGAGAGGCATCAGCTTCACCTCACTGATGATCCCCAACAAGGGTGAAACACGTGTATGGGGTTGCTGGTGGTACTCTCGTTCAGATTGGAATTGCCATTGTATTTCGGTGCTGGACTGCCCCTGGGCAGGACAAAGACTGATATGCAAATGGATATTTCCCATCTGTGAAAGGCACAGTGAGTAAAAGCAGTGGCTGCGAACTCTCAAGTGGTTAATAACCACTGAACAGGTTATCATGTCTGTTCTTGCGAGAGAGGGGCGCCCGCTACCTTTGTAAAACTATTTGTTAAGGAACCTGGGATTGGTAACCCTAGGTCTCCTGGGGGCAACCAGACGTGGTCTCCCTCTCACTGTGCTTAGAGAGGCATCAGCTTCACCTCACTGATGATCCCCAACAAGGGTGAAACACGTGTATGGGGTTGCTGGTGGTACTCTCGTTCAGATTGGAATTGCCATTGTATTTCGGTGCTGGACTGCCCCTGGGCAGGACAAAGACTGATATGCAAATGGATATTTCCCATCTGTGAAAGGCACAGTGAGTAAAAGCAGTGGCTGCGAACTCTCAAGTGGTTAATAACCACTGAACAGGTTATCATGTCTGTTCTTGCGAGAGAGGGGCGCCCGCTACCTTTGTAAAACTATTTGTTAAGGAACCTGGGATTGGTAACCCTAGGTCTCCTGGGGGCAACCAGACGTGGTCTCCCTCTCACTGTGCTTAGAGAGGCATCAGCTTCACCTCACTGATGATCCCCAACAAGGGTGAAACACGTGTATGGGGTTGCTGGTGGTACTCTCGTTCAGATTGGAATTGCCATTGTATTTCGGTGCTGGACTGCCCCTGGGCAGGACAAAGACTGATATGCAAATGGATATTTCCCATCTGTGAAAGGCACAGTGAGTAAAAGCAGTGGCTGCGAACTCTCAAGTGGTTAATAACCACTGAACAGGTTATCATGTCTGTTCTTGCGAGAGAGGGGCGCCCGCTACCTTTGTAAAACTATTTGTTAAGGAACCTGGGATTGGTAACCCTAGGTCTCCTGGGGGCAACCAGACGTGGTCTCCCTCTCACTGTGCTTAGAGAGGCATCAGCTTCACCTCACTGATGATCCCCAACAAGGGTGAAACACGTGTATGGGGTTGCTGGTGGTACTCTCGTTCAGATTGGAATTGCCATTGTATTTCGGTGCTGGACTGCCCCTGGGCAGGACAAAGACTGATATGCAAATGGATATTTCCCATCTGTGAAAGGCACAGTGAGTAAAAGCAGTGGCTGCGAACTCTCAAGTGGTTAATAACCACTGAACAGGTTATCATGTCTGTTCTTGCGAGAGAGGGGCGCCCGCTACCTTTGTAAAACCAAGGGCTATATTAGATTGTTGGGACAGGAGAGTTCTTCCTACTTTATTTTTAGAAATCTGGAGGGGGGAGAACAATATCAATAATCCGATCATAAACATCATTTGATAAACTATTTGCATTCTCAAAAGGTTTGTTGTATAATGTAGTAAAAAGGTTTTCCCACAGATCCCTAAAGATGTGGATTTCAATGTTGACAACTTCCCCTGTGGTGCCTTTAGAGACTAGGCACCACAACATCTTTGAGCCCTTGTTGGCACATGCACTCTTCATACTTTCCCATCTGTCTGCTATCTGTTGTTTCTGTCTTCTGCAGAACTAGATTTTTGTAATTCTTTCTTAATCTTATGATTTCTTCAATATCTCTAGAGACCTTTTCCATTAAGTGCACTAACCAGTTGTCTTTACTGCAAAGGCATTCCTGATCAAACCAACTGTCGCTAAATTTGTCTTTCTTTTGGTTTTGTTTGTACAGGTGAAAGATGGCTGTAAGGTATCAATAAGGGTTCTCCACAATGTACTTACTAAATAACTTATTAATATCTTCCTGTGAAGAGAATGTTTCCAGTGAAGGTAAAATTACTTTGTGAATGTCTGGCATTTTATCGGAGCCAGCAATAGCTAAACATCTTATCATTCTCTCTGACACTACAATCTGAGTGGTTGTTGGATCACTTGAAATGTGGGCATTTCTCTTTGGTTGTAATAAGAGTATATCGGAGGGTGCTCTTCTGTCTTGGAATAACCTCAAAGCTTTCTCTGTATGAGGTGCCAGTCTCCATCTTGACCAATATATGGTACATTTTAGATTTACTTGTTAAGGTTCTAAATGTGGGCTTAGCTGGGATGTCAGGGAGGAAATGGTCATTTCAAGATCAGTGTCCTCAATTTAATATAGATTGTACTAATCTATCAGCATATCTGTTTCTTAAGACTGCTGGATCACCTCTCACCTAAGGTATATTCGATATTTCGTCACTCTCATCGTATAAAAATGTGCATTTCTTGGCATATTCAAGCTGGCAATTAAAATCAACTACTAGTAGTATATGATAGGTGTTGGTGTTAGTACTCACTGTATCTACTAAATCTAAAATACCTTAAAAACACTATACAGCACGGAGCGCCGAGCGGAGTGGTGTAGGTGTTGTCTCACAGTGGTGGCAAGTCTTTTTCCTCTACATTGGGAGAAGGAGGAGCATTGAATCATGGCATACGAGCAAGTGCTTAAAAACACCACTACAGCGAGGAACTCTGTGTAGAATGGTCTTGCGGTGGTCTGACTGGGGCCGGAAAAGCGCCAAACTGCATTTGTACGCTCTGTGGTAGAAGTTGCTGCTCCCCGCAATAACGCCACAATCACACTTCCAAACACGTCTGTCTCCTCCTTTTCTCGACGAGAAACTTTCTGAGAGAATATGAAAACCAAACAAATACTAGCCAAACCTCCACTGCCACGCTCTTATCCCCTCAGAAGCCAGAATAAACGCTACATGGTACCAGCATGCAAAATGAAATCAAACATACGGGCCACAAAGACGACCGCCAAGAGTGTAAACACACAAACTCTACAGGGGGACTCTACCTTTGTGGGCAGCACAGCAGGGCAGGTTTGAGGAGCTAGCACAAACGCAACAAACTAAAACCCAGGTTTCTTTTCACCAGCTGCAACTTTGATAGGAAACACCGCAGATCCAAATCATTGCCCTAATGCCGCAAGCTCCTGGTTATCAAATTACAACATTGACAATAATAATTGTTTGTTAAACCTGTGTCTTGACTTACGCCGCAAATCCTTGGGAGGCAAATCTGTAAATATGGAATTAATAGCACAAATTAACATCCATAGTGCACATTTGTCGGTGAAAGCTGACTTAGAATGACTTGCAGTGGCACTGTTACTGAGCTGGATGCCAGCAGCACTGACATGAGTGCCTTATTTTTAACTAACAACTCAACTCATTTCCTCCAATCCAAGTCTCAACCCAGTGGCTGTGACCGTTGACGCCATATTTGGTCTGTGATAGACACTGGTAAATGAACAACAAAGTATAAAGCATATATTGGCCAAGGTGATGGACATCATATTAATAAACAGTACTAGCCCAGTATCCAGAGCAGCTCCGCTTTTGAACACTTAAGATACCGTCATTTCAGCTGATGGGCCAATGGCAGAATCAAACATGCTAAATACCCCCTCCCTTCAATGTATATACAAACTCAGATGCAAGGTGATGATACAATGTAATTATCGAACGAACAGGAACTTCTAAGACAAATATGCCACTAACATCTGTTGGCACTTCTAAAGCTAGAAGGTCTAAACACCAAACCAAAGACTGTTCATAAAAAAACAAACAACAGAGAGACAGGAGAAATAGAGCACAGAAGGCGACTCCCTTTAGACCAGTGGTATTCAAACTGTGGGTCGTGTGACCCTGGGGAGCCGCAAGCTCATGCCCGGGGGGCTGTGCACCCACAGGCTGAAAAAAAGAAAAAAAACGGTTATTTTTTTGTCTATAATCTAGAGCCCAATGTGCCCAATTGTTTATTCTAGACCAGTGCTCCATCACAAAGGGAAGATTTTAGATCTTTCAGGAGTGACACTAGGCTAAATGGACACTTGAAATGCATTGTCCTGCAGGCCTTTTAGGTCCGTGCAGGGCAGCGGCACATGGTTTAGGGCCAGTTATGGAATGGCAGCAACCTGCCCTCCCTTGTAGAGCTCTAATTCTTGCTATTCAGTTACTTCAGACTTCTTTGGTCGAATCTCTGGAAAAGTTCTGAACATTTCAATAGAACAAAACCCCGAACAATTCTGGTGATTAGGGGATTCGTTGCTAATGTATTCCTGGTCAAATGTAAAACTGTTGGTAACCTAACAGAGTGGGTTTTACTCGCAGATGGTATTTTCCACTTTTGTAATGTGTATTTCATTGAAGCTGGTAGTAATTGACAGTTGTCACCAGCGTAATTCATTTTACTCATGCTTTAATATGTGTGATCATGTCTAACACCACGGTGCATCAACACTGGGAACCTTAAACACAGACAGGAGTCTATAAGAGACCATCACTATACAAGCTAGAACGCTTTTTCAAATGGCATCATGAGCTTCTTCATCCACTCCTGACTTTCAGCTATGAGCACTTTGCACCCTGGGACTTAGTTATTTTATATTTATTATTTATTTACTTGGAAGTGTTGCAATCTTTTAAACATGCTTATACATTTTTGGTGCGTCTAATTAGTAGTAAATTACCATAGAAGATGATCGCACTTGGATACCCAGTGTGTAAGCGGCTACACAAACTGCAAACTACAAAGAGATATATGATAGTGAACCGTTTCTCAATAAGATGTGGCTGAGACTTGGAAAGACTTGCGTAGTATTACGGCTAGCACACACGTAACCTGCAGTGTTTGGATTCAGCAGCCCACATCGGATTCCTGATATTTCAAACCCTGCTAAATGACTGTGGCTGTTTAAAAAGTATATTTAATACTGTTCTCTATAGGTAAAAGGGTGATCATACCCTGCACACTTGTGACATACTGAAACATTCCTTTCAGCCTCTATAAGAGTTCTAATAATCTTGCCAATTGTTTCTTAGCAAACTGTGTGGTAGTGGCATTCTCAGTTTTTAGAACATAAATGGATCTTAGAGAAATACAGTAGCAGTCAGCCCAAAGTGCCAATTGCAAACTGTTTGGCTTTTTACCCAATTTCACACAATTTATACCCAATTTATTTTAAAGTGTGCTCTAAAATGCAGCATTATAACCCATTATTTCAAAACATGTCATGGGTAGAACCCCACCTGAACCCCCCTCGATTGGTTTAGGCTTCCTTGCTACGCTTGATCGCTATGGGGGAAATATGTATGCCACTCCACTTAAAAAAAAATCACCACTGGCCCTGGGACTGTGCTGGGAGCAGGGTGGGGGGAGCCAAGGGACTGTGGTAGGAGCAGGATGGGGGGTGGGCCATGGGACAGTGGTTGGAGCAGGGTGGGGAGGGCCCATAGACGTTGGTGGCAGCAGGGTTTGGAGAGCACAAGGTCTGTGGTGGGGAGGAGAGAGCCCAGGGACTGGGCTAGGAGTGGGTTGAGTGGGTCCAGAGACTGTGATGGGCGCAGGTGTGGGAGTCCAGGGACTATACTCGGAGCAGTGTGCAGCGGCGAGGGTGCGCAGTAGTTAATAGCCATTTGGACTTACTGTCCATTTGACTTTTTTGGATGGTCCCGGCAAGCCCACATTTTGCTCAGGGGATCTCAACGCCCATTGCATTGGTATTGCGGATGAATAGAGGTTGGAACGTCGGGAGGCAGTGCAAACAAATATAGCTTGGGGTTGCTGAATGAAGGGCGTAAATGGTCCAATATGCTGTTAAGTTTCGGTCTTGAACCTCTTTTGCCTCCTGATTGTGACACTTTACTGCATGTTAAGCCTAGGGAAGATGGTGCTAGTGTTTCATGTCTTGATAGCATCTTTGTTGCAAGGTCCAAACGTAGGCTAGTCGTCAAACATGAGATCGCTCATACCATCCTGGGCGATCATGCAATATTGCACGTGGCCCTGGATCTTGATGTATCAAGTGAACTGGCAAATGCATTAGCCACAGCAACTTGCAATATCCAGGGAAATCGCATTGTGTGGACGGAAGCCAACATTGGTAAAATCTACACATTAGCATCAGCTAGTCCTTACAAGCCTGCCAAATTATTGCTGGCTGCAAAGGGAGACATGTCAGCCCTATTGGCCTCAGACTAGTTGGAAAAAATCTGTGCCGATGCAACATAGGAGTGTTTTACCTATTTTTGATATGGCTTTTGTGAAGGCATCATGAAGTAGACACAGACAACTGAATAACGTTTGGGTTATAAACTTTTATTAATTAAGAAGGGGGTTGAAAAACGACCTAACATGCCATATACTAAGGTCGGATTTCCCTACCTAACTGAAACTAATGATAGTCTGTGTCAGAAAGTTCAAAGCAACATGTCTGTCTGTGTCCAAAACCTATACTTACCCTCACATCTAAATGTTTACAATGAGTAGGGATGTCAGCATCAACCGAGAAGTGTTCAAAAATAAAAGTTCAGAGCTTCTTCCAACTCTTGAGTGGAAAAGGGGTTTCCCTTCCCCAACGTTCAAATAGTTCATGTTTTCAAAAGGGGTTCCCTTCCACAAGCTTTGAAGTCTCTAAAAGTTCAAAAATAAATCGACTCCGTGGGACACTTCCCAGCTCTTCAGTTTTGGTTATCGTTCAATAAAGTTTAGTTCCTCTAGTATAGTTCACGTCCGATTACCTTGGTTCAATCACAAAGTGGCTTTCTTTGGGTGGGTGTACTCGGTCTAGGCACAGTTGTCGGACCACGCAGTCCTCCCATTACAAGTCACGCAACCGACACACCTAACTTGTGTTACTTCAGGCCACAGTTTCAGCGCACGGCCTTGATGCTTTATTATTGCTTGTTTTGCCATAATTTACTTGTTCAGCCCTCAGCCAATGAGGAGGCTGGAAGTTGGGTCTTCTGCGCTCTGAGCCTCCGCACGGCAGGAGGCCGTCTTCATCCCCCGCCGGGGCCCCAGGTATGTTTTTTTTTGTTAGCCCTCCCAACCCCACTTACCTGCAGCCTGCTTTGTCCCCGGTGGGGGAGGATGGCAGCCTCCGGCCGTGTGGAGACTCGGAGCGGGCCATCTCTGCTCCGAGTCTCCACATGGCTGGAGGCTTCCTTCATCCCCCGTTGGGGACTCAGGTATGTTTTTTTTTTCTTTTTTCCCCTCCGTCCGTTACGCCCTCCCAACCCCATTTACCTTCAGCCTGCTTTGTCCCCGGTGGGGGACGATCGAAGCCTCCAGCTGTGTGGAGACTCGGTGGTGGCCATCCCCGCTCCGAGCCTCCACATGGCTGGAGGCTTCCATCGTCCCCCGCCAGGGACCCAGGTCCTATTTTTTCTTTTTATTTCGCTCCTTCTCTTCCGCCCTTTCAACCCCACTTACCTTCTTCTCTTTATTTTTCCGCGAGCGGATGCACAGGGAACAGAAGTGTTCCCAGCGCGTCCACTCCCGATGGCCGCCATGGAAAGGAAAAACGGACTCCGTTTTCCCTTCCCCGGCGGCCATTTTGTCAGTCATTTTAATTTTTTTTCTGTTCCGAAATGCTGCAGCGTTTCAGGGCAGGGAAAAATGCTTTTAGTACCCCGGTCTCGCAGATCTTGCGGGCCGAGGTAAAAATAGCAATATACCCTCGCTGTGGGGGCATTACCGAGTCAGGTAATGCCCCCGCCGCTCGGGGCATATTGCTTAATTAATATCTGACAATTCTTGCTTATCTCTCTGCAAGGCTTGTTTGCCTCTGGACAATGTTCATCACAAACTTGACTCTTGGCAATGCTCGTTTGCCTCTCAACAGTGTTCATCTCAAACTTGACTCTTGGCAATGCTCATTTGCCTCACAACAATGTTCATCACAAACTTTCATTCCTTCCAGTACTACTTAATGATCTCTGTTTATCTTTTGTCAATGCTTCTTTAACATTCATCAGTCCCCTGTTCGCGGACCTGCCATATATTCAATGTTTCTCAGCTTCATTTGTACAATTGACACGCCCTGGGGTCCCTTTGCCTTCGGGGCAGATTCACCGGTTTCCAGTCGCATGTCTGTTGGCTTCGTTTGGGGCTGGAACACCTGCTTCGGCTCATGCTGCTTTGCGCCACCTTTCCACACCCTCTGGTTCCCTTTTCCAGGACTTCTCTTCCCCTCGCTGCCTTCCCTGGAGCACCAGTAAGCACTGTCCTCGTGTTCCTGCAGCTGCGAATGCCCAGGTAGCTTCACTCTTCTCACAGCATCTCTGCAGCATTCCACAATACAGGTTGTGCATCTTCCGGGTCACCAACACGTCTCAACCTGGTTTCTATCCAGTTCCCGCTCTTCTGCTGCTGCAGCTTCTCTGGGTTTCCGCCTCTCGTTTCGTATTCTGCTATGTTTCCAAGAGGAAACCAAAGTCCCTCTCATGCAATCGTTTCCTCCATTTAAAGTTCCTGGCAACAATTGAACTTTCAGAAAGACTAGACCGCTCCTTGTCAAACCACCAGTCTTTCTTCAGTGTTTGATGCCTCTTCCTAATCCCAGTACCAAAGTGATGTTTGTGTGTGTAAGTTTCAATCAAAATAGTAGGTATGGCTCTAATGTGTCTCTTCCTCGTCCCAGTACCTGACTGATGTTTGCTGCGAGAGGATTTATGTGAAAGAATGGGAAGGGACTGGTAGTAACCAACAAAGGACTGGGGGATATTAGCATCATTAGAAAAAGGAAATGGGGAATACCGGGTCTCACCCAAGGGTGCCTCATCCCCACTCCCCAAGTCTCCTCCACCCAGGTTATCCTCCCTCGCATATCCACGCCCAGGGTCAGGATCTGATAGCGACAGCCTTTTCCTTGTCCCCTAGGAGGAGACGATATTGGGAAAGAATTGAGGACGCCCTAAGATTCCTTACACTATGCACACCAGAAAGTGAAAATTCGCCTAGCCATTGCAACTACTAGGACGGACATGACCATTTCATTGTGCATTTCAAAAATTGGCTTAGGCTGCACAAGCAGAGTATTTATAACTCAACCTGGAATTTGTTTTTTGTGCTAATAAAAACTCATAATGTCAGGAAGTTCTGGCACTTATATTGTTCCCATCTTTCAGCAATATTGGCGGTAGAATTATGCAGCATCTAATAGCAGGCTTGGCACTCATATCAAACAACTATATTTAGATCTTGCCTGTCCCAGCGAGGAGGAAAAGCTGTCAATACCAGTCGATTACACAGGTCTACTACAGCTTGACTTATTGAATATATATTGAGTATAATAGCCAAATCAAAAGCATCCAGAGCTCCAGGTCTTGACTAGCTAGCAAACGCTGTCCTAAAGCATCATTCATATTTCTGTGGAAATCTGCTACTAACAATGTTCAAAGACATCATCAGAATGGATATCGTACTGAGCAGTTGGAGATGGTCCACATTAAAACCAGTGCACAAGAAAGGAAGTTTTACCGAACCCATAAATTATCAGTTGCTGGTGATGATTGACAGCAGTAGTAAAATATTTGCGACCATACCCTTGAGACTGCTCACAAATGGGCTGATGTAGCCGCAGTTTTAAAATCTAAACAAACAGGCTACAGAAAGGGACAATCTACATCACACGCCATGTGGGCGTTACAGCTCTTGTTAGCAGATGTTCTCCATGGTACGGACAACAGGTTATATCTATGTTTTGTGGACTACACTGCAACGTTTAACAATCTATCACGCCCTCGGCTTTGGGACAAACTTGAGCGATGGGGCATCAACTCCAACCTGTTATACTATATTAAGATGCTTTACACTACTACTAAAGTGACTCCTAGACTCACCCAGATATGAACCATCTCAGCTGCGGTCAATACGAATAAAGGTCTGAAGCAAGGGGCTGTATTAGCACCCCTCTTGTTCAACCTCTACGTGGCTGACATGGACACAACTTTGTCGGGGCAAAAACGTTCCCCCTAATATTGGGGGGTAGCCAATGCCCTGGATCTCCTTTGACAATGATACAGTCCTATTACATAGGACACCTTTGGGCGTTCAGCGCTCAATTAATGCCCTCCACTTATATGCACTTGAAAACCATTTGACAATAAACCTAAACAAAAGTAAGGTTACGATAATCAAAGGGAAATGGAAGCACCAAGCCAGGTACACTTAGTACATGGGAGGTGAGAAACTGCATATTGTTAATTAATATCTGTATTTAGGCTTGCCTTTCTATAGTACCCCCAGTGCTCAGCAATATAAGACCCACATTACACTTAAAGCCATGTGTAAATGGCATGTAATTAAAAACTTTATAGTGAATGCGGGTGGAGGGTCCATCTCGGGATATGTCGAGATTTATAAGAAGGGGGTAATTCCCAGCATACTGTATGGGATGGAAACGTTAACTAACCATCACGTGAAATGGCTAAAGCTCATAGAAGGAAGGCTGTTGAGGTCCTTATTCGGACTTCCTGCAACAGTTCCTGCGGAGGTACAACATTTAGAATTGCGTACTATCTCCCTAATTTCTTGTTGTAAGATGTTGAGAAACATACTACTGGCAAAAGAGTTTGATGGTACTATGTTAGCAACCTTTGTGACTTTTTCCACATGGAGATCTGAAAACTCTGCCCACGTGGATCTGATCCTTAAGGTCACTCAACGGCTAGTGGCCATAGGTCTGTCACCCAATGATCTAAAGGATGACATGAATTTCTTAGGAAACTAAAAAAGAAATCGCTAGCCTGGGATTGCATGTCTTCAACTGAATATCTTGCATCCAAAAAACGTTATGCTCTGTACGCAACTCAGAGTTTCCAGGGCCTTGAACCCCACAGCTATCTCACAAAAATAAGTAGTAATAAACTCAAGGGATTCATTTTTATATCTGTGCTTGAATTTACTACCTGTGCTTGAGGTCATGGGTGCTTGGACTCAAATTCCATGTGGGCAGTGTTTGTGTCACTTGTATAAAGACACAGTAGAAACTAGTTGCCACATAAAAATAGGAGGTATGGCTATAGTGTGTCTCTTTCTCGTCTCAATACCTGACTGGTGTTTGCTAGGAGAGGATTTATGTGAAAGATAGGGAAGGGACTGGTAGTAACCTACAAAAGCCTGGGGATATTAAATGTACACACTTAATGGACCTTTATGCTAACGGTTACTTACATTTTTACACTGCTGAAGGAATGGGTTCTGAACCATTTTGGTCAACCACTCTGCTGAGTCTCTGGTGATTGCTGCTGCGGCTATTTATGTCTGGGAATGTGTTCTTCTTAGAATTGCTGCTTACAGAGACTGAAAGTGATAACATGTTTGTCATTAGTAATTGTTTTTTTTCTGTTTTCTATCTTTTGATTATGGTCTATTTTAATGGACATTGTATTATTACTGTTTTTATGATGCTGTTTTAAATTTGGTAAATGTTGTAATAAGTATGCAAAACATTAAATAAAAAAATTAAAACATAAGTGCAGTAACCAGTTGTTCTTTACTGCACCAGCATTCCTGATCAAACCAACTGTCGCTAAATGTGTCTTTCTTATGGTTTTGCTTGTACAGGTGAAAGATGGTTGTGAGGTATCAATAAGGGTTGTCCACAATTTAATTATTAAACTAATATCTTCCTGTACAGAGACTGTTTCCTGTGAAGGTAGAATTACTTTGTAAATCTCTGGCATTTTATCAGAGGAAACAATTGCTCAACATCGTATCGTTCTGTTTGACACTGCAATTTGAGGGTTTGTTGGATCACACTTGAAATGTATATCGGAGTGTGGTTGCTCTTCAGTCTTGGAATAACCTCAAAGCTTTCTCTCTATGTTTGTTTGTTTGTTTATTTGTAACGCACACCATCCGGCCCAGGGCCATCAGCTCAGCACTATGGGGTGCCAGCTCTCCATCTTGACCAATATATGGTCAATTTTAGGTTTGTGTGCTTAGCTGGGATATCAGTGGGAAAATGGTAATTTCAAGATCTGTGTCCTCTACTTAATATAGATTGTACATGTCTATCAGAATACCCGTTTCTTAAAACAGACGTATCTCCTCTCACCTTAGGTATATTCCATATTTCGTCTGATTGTATACAAATATGTATTTCTTGACATGTTCACGCAGGCAATTAAAATCAACTACTAGTAGTATATGGTAGGTTTTGGTGTTAGTACTCAGTGTATCTACTAAATCTTAAGTATTTTCAAACATGTTAATCATATTCTCTTGCAATCTAGCATAAACATTTGTTATAAGTATGATTGTATCCACGTCATACTCCCATTGAATAATCTGGGTGTCTGAGTTATTAGATTCTATACAGGAAAATGTTGCTGGTAAATCATGAGATACCCATGTTAAAAGGCCACCATTTGTTCTACCTTATTGTTCCTCTCGGCCAGACTGTAGTAACTCAGATAACTCGGTTTGTGAATACTATTCATCAACCAAGTATCTTGAAAACAGATAATTCCAGAGGTGCTGACGAAATTCTGTGAAACAGTATCCTCAATGCATAGTAATATGCATGCTATACACCAGGATGTTAAGACTACCCCTCGTTTGTTTAAACAACATTGTTTGCCCCAAATGGTGGATTTATTTCAGAGTGTAGTGCTTTAGTATCCACTACGCCAGAGCAAGAAGTGGATTTACATCATGAATTTTCCAGTAGTGATTGGGCGAACTGCGCTAGTATGCTCTTTGTTGTGATTATACTTTGATGTCATATGAGTATCATTCACAGTGATATCATTGGAGGTGTGGGCATTGAGGGGGAGGATGCTTGAAGAAAAAAAGATGAGAAAGATTTCAGTTGTATTCTTGAGCCGTTAGGTGGAATAAATATAGCATCTATGCTGAATAAACCTCCGGTCAGATATTGGTTTGTCAACCTGCGCTCAATGGTGTCATGGGAAAAATGCGTAGAGTAATGATGTCTAACCACAGCTACTGTGTAACTTCAGATTATCGACGTACACCCTATTTAAAATGTAATAAAGCATAGCCAAAGGATACATTTGTTTACTAGTGACTAGTTGGAATTTTTCTGAAACAGTTCTAAGGGCACTATGGGCCTCATTACGAGGAAGGCGGCCACGGAATGAACGGTGCCGGTAAGGGACCGGCACCGTTCATTCCGGGCTGACCTATTACAAGGTCTGCAGCGGGTCCTGCTCTGGAACGCCTGGTCAGACCAGGTGTCCTTAGCGGGTCCCGCTAGCAGACCAGGATGTTAACAACGGGCCTGTCATTAACGGGCCCGTTGTTAGCATCCTCCCCATTCCCATTGAGCCCTATGGGGCCTCAAATGGGAATGGGGATGTACCGGGTCCGGGTCCCGAGAATGGGAATTACCGGGCCCGCTAAAGTCGGCACGACCCGGTAATTCCCTAAAAGCAGCATGGCTACCTCCATACTCGTAATGAGGCCCTATGCCTTTCAGAAGATGCTATTTGTGTTTCTCTGTATAGAAGTATTAGTTATTGGCCCCTTCATTGAAGAAATAAAACTTGATTCATGATTGGTTATGGCCTCTTGTGATCTGCTCAGAATTCGAGCAGTGGGTCTAACAGTTGCTCTAATAGTGTTTTCTGGTAAGGGAGGTGCCTTTATACAATGGGAGTCACTTGCAATGAGACGATCACTAGAGCACAAATGGTTCATTATTGTTCTTTCTTTCAAGGTCGTCTTTGATGCTACCACATGTGGACATTAACCTTCTTTGCCAAGAACAGTGGTTGGGAAAATCGTTTTTGACAGGGCATCCATACAGTGGTTAATACCACTAGTTTTGGTTTTTATCAATTCCAGGTCCAGCAGTACATGTCAAAGCAGGGATTCTATTGGTGAATAGCTTGCGCTCATTCCTTTTCTAACCAAATCATCATTAATCTTATTTCTATCTATGTGTATCTAGACCTGGTAAGTCTGGTGAGACTTTTGATGCCAATTCATCTTGAATTCTATTAGGGACAGTTGGGGATGGTTTCTCCCTATTCTGCTGTATGTTCTGTTCCACCTTTAGTGGTAGAAATCTGTTCTGTAAGGGAACAAAGTCAGCTATAACCATAATTGTGGTGCTAAGATCATGAGTTCCCTCGTTAACATCCTTATTGACTGGAAGGATCGATATTGTTGCCACTGTACATGAATTGGAAACTTTGTCTTGCCCAGTCGATATTTAAATTGGAGCCATAGATTTGTGCTCAGTATAAATCTCAGTGGGGTCGATAATACTCCGCCCGTAGGTAATAAGTCGCCCTGTGCTTTGTGTGTTCTTTTGTGTGTGGTTTTTGGAGGTTGAGTCAGGGCATCGGATAGATGAAGGGTTCTACAAGTGTGTCATCTGATATGTGGCAAATTGCAGGATTCTAAGATTTTGTTGTAGTGATCTTTAAAGAGCTCATTGAGGTGCTGCTTGTCTGAGGTTGCACTGGACCTATTGTAGTTGTAGTTGTTTATGAGTTTTTTTCTTACTTTTATTCACTGGCAATCAATCTTCCAATGTTTTATTATTGCTGCTGAAACATTCCAGGGGTAGAGATCCTTGAGTGCTTATATTAGTATCTGTAGACTCTGATCCCATTTCTATGTCTGTGCTTGTTGGCAAACCTTCATTGCTTAGGTCATTTAGGAGGCTTTCTATTTTTATCAAGGTGTTTGCCTCAGCATTGGGAGCTTTCTGTTTCTTCCTCATCAGAGAATAGATAGAGTTATATCGGTATTTATCACTTTGAGAAAATCTAGTACCAAATGCAGGTGCTCAAGCTACTCGGTATATTTGCTGGGAGAAATTCTGCTTCTCCCAAAGGGATCCACTCATAAAAAGGTCAGACTAGACTAATGGAAATATAAAATGTAGTTCAACCAGGATTTAAGTCAATACACATTAGGAACTGAAATAGAAACTGAAATAGAAAGTTTCTGGAAAAAAGTCGAAGAACAATCTGGAGACAGTCAAAGTTTCCTCTGCTCTCTTCGGAGAACATACTTCTGAGGGTTCAAAGGTGAAGCCCACAGTCACCTTCACCAGGACAGGGTTGAAGAGGACAGGGAAGCTAGCAATTACCTGTATTTACAGGTATAAAAGAACACAGCATAGCTACCATTTACAAATAGATCAAAGCCTAGTGTTTTGAATACTTTTAAGATTTCAGCCAAAGTCTTTAGTGTCTCCTGATTGCCATCTTCATATCACCAGGTCACATCGCCATAGTATTCCATCAGAAGGCAGAAGCCAAAAGGCGATAGTCAAGTGGCTTCCAGTGCCCTCTCCCTTTCCAAGAGCCACTAGTCCACAGCAGCCCCCACTATCCTAATTAATTAACTATGCTTCACCGTTGACTGATTCAAGGACAGACTAGAGGGGTGACAAGAGAAGATGGTAAGGGATTCAGGTAATAGGTGTTTGCTTCTCCATAGACCACTTCTCCACCAGGAGCTATAAGGCACTGGGTGTTGGGTTTGTGCCAGCACAGAAATAGAGCAGAGCAGTGCTGAACAGCAGAAACTGGAAGCTACGAAGCACCAGTGTTATTTCACTGGTGGGTCAGCTATGAAAAGATCTCCTTAGACTTACCAGATCCCCTACCTACCAGATTCATATGGCCCTGTTGGGGGTGCACCGTGCGATTCCCACTGATGCTCCAGCAGCACTTGCAGCCTCCCGGCAGTATGGGGCTAAAGGATCGAACCCTGGCACGTGTTGCCATCAAGTCACACAAGAGCCTGTGCCTGGACACTTCCGGGGACCCAGATAGCCAACAGAGTTCATCTTTAAAATTACCAATGGAAAGGGTCCTAGGAAATGATTGATACGATCTCTCCCATTGCTTACAAAATATCTATCCTCATAGGAGAACAGGCTGAGAAATGTTGGGTCCACTTGAACCAGCTGAAAGTCTGCCAGCCTGGAAATTCTGTTCATCAGATCTAGGAATCTGTTTGAATCTGTTCATATCTCCTGATATGGCAACTCTGACCAAGTAAAGGAATCTCCATAAAGAGATGAGTACAAATGATAAGACTGAAAGGATGAAAGTTAGAATAAGAATACAAATTTAAAATGAATTGCTAAAATGTTATGTGTACAATTGTAAAGTACAATTGTAAAGTTAGTAATGTAGACAGTGTAGGACAGATTAGGGAAGTTTAAAGATTTTCTAAAACTATTGCTATGATGGTATACTAAATCTTTCTGCTCCTCTCTAAAGCAGACTGACTGAAATCTTAATTTCAGCCTCCTGGACCCCTGGCAGTGAAAGGGGAAAATTAAGGAAAGGACATCAGGTGTCAGTTCAATGAAGGTCATGGCAAGTAAGCAGTGGGAGTACCCCTTAACGAAGAGACGAGGAACATCTAAGCCCCGCAGTTGATGAGCAGACACAGATGACTAGTCCTCTTTGAGAACATATTTCTGTCTGAAATGTTCCTGAAATACTGCCTCTCTCCTGGAAACATCAGCTCTGGTAGGGGACAAATGGAAGATCCTATAGAAAAAATGATGCCACGAATAAATAAAATGAGAAAGGTCTTCCTGGCAGAGCAAGAGAAGAATCATGCAAAGATGCAATGATTTAGTGTAGTTTTCTGCCTCATGCTTGCTGTCTTTATTAAAAGGACCGAGACATGCTATGAGAAGATCTATCTATTAAATATATAACTAGCTCTTGACTTTGTACCAACAAGAAAGATATTATATACACAAATAAAAATTATGCATGACTCAAATGTCAGTCAACAAGAATGATAGATTAATTCAAACTTTATATGCCACCAAATGATGTATGAGTTAAAAAATTCATATTGGACACTGTATAAAATTGCCAACAAGAATGATGGTGTAATGAGAACTTTATATGTCAACAATTGATGTATAAGTTAAGAATACTGGATGCACACTGTGTAGAAAATATTTGTGATGTTTGGGCTGTCTACAATAAATTAGCATATATCTATGATGTATCACTGATTTTGTTTGCTAGAAAATGAATCAAGCTAAATAATGTATGTGTACTATTATGAACACATGCTGACACCAAGTCATGCACTCTTGTTATAATAGAGTTCGTCAACCCTAATACCTAATACATTCATTCATTAACTAGTACCATGAACCAGTCTATTCGTAATATATATTGAGATGAAGTCATATTGTGGACATTTTTGCAGTTTCTCATGTTCACTAATGGCAGTGTTGGCAACGCAATATCAAATCCGTAATGTATCATTTTTCAAAATTCATTAAAATTGTATATTAAGAAAGGGCACCATTATAACATCAACTAACATCACATATGGTGATTTCTTTTGTGAATGTGCGTACCGCCTTTGCTGCATTATAGTAATTATATGTCTGCATTAAATGTCATTATGGAGGTTTGACTTAATAACACTGTGCTGAATCCATACCATAAAGGTGGCAGACAAATGGGTGTCCTTGAGCTCCCTCATGTCACGCTCTAGCCGTAAGATTTCCATAAGTAATCCATGAAAGGCATGTGGCACATAGCACTTGTGAGATGCCGAACTCTGAGATGCACCTGTACTGAGGGATGGCGATTGGAAACTAAGGTTAAGTGGAGTAATGATAAATGGATATTCGACTGTTAGAAAGAATATCTAAATAAATGGGTTCAGACAATTAGAATATACATTCTTTGATTTCCCGCAGCACGAATAAGACACTGAAACTGAGAGATGCTGTAATCACCTCAACTTGAAAAAAATACATGAATGATACAGGTACTCCTCCCAGAAAGGTACACCACAGAAAATCATTGATGAAATATCAAAAATATGTCAAACATATATATAATGATTTCTCAGATTGACTCCTTCAATGAGTAAGCATCTACAATCAAAATAATTGAAGAAGAAAGAGGAAAAGATAAGAGTACATATCAGGTAGGGATCAGCTACCTCACTAATTGTTGAAATATATGCTCAAGTGAAGGTAACTGCTGCTAGGGCATATGTTTAGAGTAGTAAACGTTGTTGTTTATCATTGTTTTTAGATCGTTGGACTACTTTGTCAAAGCCAAGAACCCATGGGTCTCTCATTAATTGAAGTTTGAAAACTGAGTCTGCCCTGATGAAGGACAATAAACAAGGAGGGACCCTTTGATGTGTGTCTTTCGCTAGGGAGAACCACAATGTATCAACATTCCATTTTGTCAAGAACCTGGGAGCTGATATGCTTCAGCGGTTTACAGAATATGCTGAGGTAATCGTGCCATTCAAATTAATGATGACCTAACTCATCTGAGTGAAATACTGCTTGTAAAATTGATGGACTGTGATTTTGAATGGTACAGGTAGTGTTCCCTTGTGTACATTTTTTTTTCGTGTTTTTAGAAATTATTTTTTGATAATAAAGAATTTTAAATATGTTTCTCTAAAACATCAGTGCTCCTTGGGATTTGTTTCCAACCACAAAATTAAGATTAGTTTCCTACAAAAATACAGTAAGGTGTTATCACCACTGCAAAAACAGTTTAATGTCTTTGACTCTGTTTGTTTTTCATGATTAAAAGAACGCCTGTCATAATGTGCATTTGCTTTCTGCCATATTTAGATAGATAGCTATTACAAAGTATCAAGGAATCTGCATGTGCCCGTTTGTGTAAATACAGTGAAAGCAACTTTTGGACTATGTCTATTTTTTAAGCCAGACTTCACATGAATGGCACTATGTATATACATATTTTCTTTCACCTCTTATGAGACTCCAAAATAATAAAGCTAGGAGTCCAATAAGAGCAATGCCACATCTATTGGAGTTTATTCGCAAGGAATACAGCAGGCCAGAATGTATTGAAATTGCCATAATCTATGTTTGCCACATTTTAATTGTAAAGAACTATTTTTGTTACATATTTTGAATTTAACAAAATAGCCTCAAAGTAAACCTGTCACATAATTCAGTTCACGTAGGCTCATAAAGCTGCATCAGCTTCCAAAGGTCAAGGGAAAAGGTGACTGAAGTGCAGATGCGCTCCACAAAGACATTGCTCTGAATAAAATGTAAAGGTGAAATGTATACAATTTCTGTAGGCAGACAGAAATACCTGATTGGGAGTATATATGAATTGCATACAAGAGGGAGCATTTAGGCAAAGTACCTCTACTACCACCCAATGGAAATTTTCCACAATATAAAATCTAATGGGCCTCATTCCGAGGTTGGTGGTAGTCATGGCGCTATTTGTGCCATGACTGCCACCAATAACGGGTCCGGCACCGGTCTAGTTCAATGTCCGACCTTTGCAGGACCGGTAAGTCCCCATTCAAAATGCCATTGCCCTATGGGTCTCAATGGGAATGGGGAGTGCACAAATAACGGGCTTGCGTATGTCAAGCCCGTTATTTGCGCCCTGGTCTCTTCATAGGTCCCGTCCATAATGGCAGGTCAGACCAGGCATTAAAGGAGGGACCCGCTAAGGGACCTTGTAGTAGGGCGATAAGGGATTACCGGCAGTGGTCTCCTTACCGGTGCCCGGTATCCCTTACCGCCCCACTCGGAATGAGGCCCAATGAATTTACATGAGGAAATATCACATGAACATCTCAATAATTTAATCGGTACATCAAAACGGTAGCTCAGATTAACTGCACATTTGGACAGTTTCTAGATAAATGCAGCTCTATTAGATTATGCCCTACAAAATATGGGTCACCATGTTTCGAATTGCCCACAAATGGTAAAAACACGTAAAATTGTCAAATGTCATTGCACAATGTCCATCAAGGTTTCCAAGGGCCTCATTACAAGTGAGGCGGAACGGGTTAATGGCACCTGCTAAAGAAGGCGGACCTGTTAAACCCGTTCCACCTCATTACAAGCTACCCTCGCGGGACCCGGTAAGTAACGCCTGGACAAACCAGGCGTGCTTACCGGGTCCCGCGAGGGGAAGAGGGAGCAAACAACGTGCCGCTCGTAATCGGCCCGTTGTTTGCTCCCTCCCCCATTCCCATTCAGCCCTCTGAGGGCTGAAATGGGAATGGGGAAGGTCCGGGCCCGGGTTCCAGGAGGGAGGAATTACCGGGCCCTCCGAACTCGGAATGGCCCGGTAATTCCCCATTCTGGGCATCCAGACCCGATTTTGGTGGCAGTCATGCCGCCAATAACAGCATGGCTACCGCCAAAACCGTAATGAGGCCCTAAGTGTTAGTATCGACATACAGAATCTGAAACTGTACATTTTATTATTCTGCCACATGTTAGTAAATAGTTTTGCCCAAAAATGAAATTAGCATCTCTTCAGTGAGAGCTGCTTTACCTCTCACCTTTCCTAGTCATTTGGAGTTAAAGGGTTATAAGAATTGCATACAAACTGGACAGAAGGAACTAAAATAATCAGGAAGGAGAAAGTTGAAAATGGGAATGATTATGGAACTTGGGGATCTAAGACCATAATAGAGGATTGACCCATGCATAGAGAAGAACAACCAATATTAGAAAAGCCGATCTGTGCTTGGTGATTGATTTCCAAATAAGCCCCCTGAACTGAGGATTTGCTGAAGGAATAATTCCCATCTTACTAGGTTCCATGCTGGTTCTCCCATATCCAGAAGTTAGATCTGGAAAAGTAAATTAAAATAAACTAACCCCAAATTGTCCAGATTCAGCAGGGTAAATCTGGGTGGGCAAAGATAAGGGAATTGCAGGGAAGTGCAATTTGAAAACAGCAGCACAGTTGTTGAAAAATACATGCATTTTGTTCTCCAATCTATTTTTAATACAATGGGCCTCATCACGAGAAGGGCGGTAAGGAGTTAATGGCGCCAGTAAAGGTACAAGGGCCATTAACCACTTACCGCCCTATTACGAGGTCTGCTCGCTGGACCCACTCAGGACGCCTGGTTTTACCTATGGGGGCTCAAATGGGAAATGGGATGGATGGGGTCCGGGTTCCCTGAATGGGGAAATACCGGGCCCTCCAAGGTCGGAATGGCCCGGTATTTTCACATTCAGGGAACCCGGACCCAAGTTTGGAGGCAGCCATGCCCTTATGATGGGCATGGCTGCCTCCAAACTTGTAATGAGACCCAATGTGAGAGGTTGTCTTTTTTAAATCTCAATTCACTTTGCATTGAAAAGCGAAATTTAAAATCAAATGCATTTTTATGCCACAATAATGTGGTTTGCTTTTGTCAAGTTTAGTATTATTTGAAATATAGGTAGTGGTTTAAACCAGTGTAGAGTCGCATTGGGCTATTGTATACATTCATAATACTATTACCTGGAGTAACATCATGTATTTAATGCAGCCGGGGAGAGCAAAAGTCTTAGATCAGATGGGAATGCAACATGTATTTTTTTTCAACTAAGTATCTGTCACTGAAGAATAGTACATCTCCAGACCAGAATTACAAAGGGACTGAAAGCATCACAGGTAGGTCCTTTAAAATTGTACATGCATTTAGATTGAAAGGAATACAGTAATGTTCAAGGAAAGCCACACACACACACTGATAAGCGAAAAGAACAAATCTATGTTTGATGAAAGCCACAAAGACATGCCTATAGAGAGCTGTACCTATACATTCAGAGAATGTAGTATACATGTGGGTTCAGAACAGAACATATAGAGTCCCAAGAACATTACCGGATAATTCAAACATACGTGAGCCCATTCAAATAAGTCACCGTTTACATGTACATGGATGTCCAGTGCTTGCCTGAAGCTCAACTCCTCCAAGACTAAATTCCTACTACTGACCACCCACACTGAATACCCTGACATCCCGACCTGGCTCTCTTCCATGAACCTCAACGGCTTCATACCCCAGCTGGCCACCTGTGCCATGGTGTTTGGGTTCAACATCGACAGACACCTCAAGTTCAAACAGCACATGAAGACACAAACAGGGACGTCATTTCACCAAAATGCCTCAGTAGCAGAAGTGACACCACATGACCTTTGACCTCTGATGACATCAAAGGACATGAGGTCATTTGACCCCATCCCAAGTGACATCATGGGAAATGATGGCAGACAACCTTTCACCCCTTGACAAAACAGGAAGTGGCATCACATAGCATTGTTCCAGTACACCACAAAAAATGTTGTTATGATATCTCTGTAATATGACATACTTTTCATACAAGAATGGATCATCATATATAGCATTAATATCAGTGTGTATAGTGCCAACAACCATAAGGCAATAAAGCACTATCAACCGGTTGCTGACAAACTGTTGCTGCTGTAACGGAAAACAGTATATGAACAACCAATAAAGTGATAAAACACTGACATCAATATCTGCCCAGAACAAAAATGTTTTAAAAAGCGTTTTACAGCCTGTAAATTCAGCTTCTGCCCAAAGAGAATACAGAAGCTGATTCCAGATTAGGATGCCCAGTGTCGCCAGGCTTTGCCACCTGCCAACCAAGTCTCCCGCAACTCATAGGTGTCTCCAACAAAAAGAGACTGTCAACCACACTGCCACAATTTAGCATAATTCTAATGCAAAAATATTCTGGAGGGAATCTTGCTGTTGTTCAAGGAAATCTCAGTCTTTCTTGGGATACGTTAAAAGACTTTACCAATTAAACACTTATATGTGCTAGAAAAAAGATTCTTGATTATTTTAACATACAAAATGGTGGAGGTTAATGCTACTTTAATCTTGGAAAGGGGCAAGGAGGAAATCCAATGCGATCAGAAGGCATAGAATATAGACATTGCAAAGGGCACGTCTCACTGCTTGTGCCAAAGTGTGTTTCTGCCCAGTGGTATTGTGTACCTCAGTCCATCCATGAAAATATGCTCCATTCCATTTGGAAGATAGTAGCATAGCCATATTGCTTTCTTTGCAAGCATTCTGGGAATTGTAGGCCTGTGTTTAGAATGGAGAAATCCAAGACTATCAGTCAAAGAATGCACATAACAACACATGACTGGACTAACATCTACCGATTGTAATATAGCAGGTATGCCAACCATTCTGTGAGGTGGCATTAGCAAGAAGGTGGTGGCATGCTCTAATGCATAGTGCACATAGTGTACTGAGGAGCAGATTTTGCACAATACCTGTGAGCTTGAAGTGGCAGATAACAGACACTCTTTTTTACATTTTTGCAACAAAGGCTAAAATGAGGGCCAGATTTAGCAAACAAGGCTGGCCTTAGTAGGCAAGGGGAAGCTATTTAAAGAAGAGTGTCTTTCATAAAGAAATGTGTGGAAAACATTCCCTGCTGGTAGTCATGGTGTATTTTTAGTTGCACCAAGGTTCATGGCTACACACTTCAGAAACACAGATAAATGTTAAGGCCTCCATGGAGGGTGTTCAGGAAATCATGACCCAAAAAGGATTTCTCCAACATCACACCATTGGTTCAAGTGAGTCAGTCAGGATTAAAACTAAGGTCTGTTATTTCTACTGCCAGTTTAGCTACCCGACTGAAATGTGCACTGGGGTTATAATGCCTTGAGCTGAGCATCTTGGTGCTGAACAATATATAACACGAAATATACAGTTTTGGAGGTGATTCTGTGATGTGCCAGCTGGCAGGGGTCTTTGGTGTCACTATGAGAGAAATAAACAACCTCCAGCAATATAGGTTCTTGACCTTGGCATCACTGAGCTGACTGCAGATTAAACATCAGTGGAATAGTAAGCATCATCATTGACGGACATAGATGTGGTATGTTGCTGGTTTATGCCACATTATGCAGGCCAGGTAATTGGTGGGGGGACGATACCTTGTACACATTTAAAGACAACGGTAGCAACCTTAAATTTAGTTCTAGCTGGTAGTGGGAGCCAGTAAAGGTGGCACAAGATTTGGGTAGCATGGGTCCTGTAAAGTGCATTGGTAGCAATTTTAGCGATTTTGTTGTGAAGCACCTTGAGAGGAGCCTGTGGATTACAGATGGAGTACAAGTACAATCACAATTTTGGCCATGGGGAGGTTGCAAAATGCAAATGTTGGCATGTATTCTAGGTCGTCTTGTCTTGGGCGTGTGGTTGACTGATATCGACCATCTCCCCGACCCTTTTTTCCTAGCAGAACTAAGTCACACTGCACCTCCTCTAGCTCAACTAAACATGAAACCATGCCTTTTCTCTTAGGAGGAGGACTATGTATCTGCACTCACTGGTTCCCTTGAGGGCCAACAGAATATCCAATGAAGTAGCGGACCTGTGACAGCACTGCATGGCATGCATGACTATACATGTGGCTCACAATAGAAGTCTTCTGTGTTCCCTCAGCAGGGGCTGTAGCAAGTCTTCTTCTATTGTGTGTGGGGGATACCGGGGCTATGTGCCTACCTACCTCCCTACTGCCCTAGCCAGTGAAGGCAGTGCACTACTACTCAACTCAATCATGCTCAGTGAGTCGCCCACCTCACGGACAGTGATGTTCACACAGTGAAGTCACTCAGTCTGACTCACCTCACCACACATGCATGCTAGCTTCCCTCATCTCACACACGGCTCACGCACGCTCACCACCAACTCACCTGCTCTCTCTGACTGTGCATCCTCACAAGTTAACTTCTTGGGGCCAGTGAGCCAGCCAAGCTAGGGCACCACGGCACGCTGCACGCACACAATACGGGCAGGGGGCAGCAGGCAGGCTGGCAGGTGAGGGGTCTGACTGTAGTATGTAGTAGTCAGACTGTCACTCAGGACCTCTCAGGACAGGAAGTACTGGAACACTGGTGTTCCCTCCCAGGCAGGCTGAACTTGTATCTTCTGGGCTGGGGACAGGGCGCGTGTTTAAATTGCAATATTATAGCAAATGTGTCCTGCACCTGCATGTCCGAGTGTGCCCGTGTCAGCTGCGGCTCCAGAAAATCTGGGCCTGAGTGGGCCCAGCCCATGTGAAATACATCAAAACTACAGGCAGTGCACGAGTGTTAGTGTGATTTTCAGCACCAAGATGGCCAGGCCGGAGGAACGGCACCCGACCTAACACTGTACACCAAACGCTGCCACTATGCCATACCTCTGTTTTGCAAAGGGAGCATCAGCAGTGAGAGGGTGGAAAAAGGGCCAGATGTTGCAAGGGAAACAGCAGGGGTCGCAGCTGAGACAGCAGGGCTCACAGCTGTGACTACTAGCAACCACCAAATGACGTTCCTGGACACAAACAGCTTGGTACCAACTTTCTCTCCTGCAGAAAAGCAAGCCCTTCATCCCAGAAAACAACTTCAGATCAAGTGTTGGTCCTCGCCCACCCGGATGGTGGCAGTGCCCTTTTGTAAGGCCTTCTTTTGAGTATCCTGGCACCCCTGAGATGTGTCCCGCATGCTGCAGCAAGACCCATTAAAGGACTCTGCAAATTTGAGCACCTCAGCCCACCCCTCACCGAACTGCACTGGCTCCCGCCTCAAATCCTGTCATCTTCAAATCCTGTTGCATCATCTACAAGGCTGTCACCCTGAAATCCCCAAGCTCCCTCACTGAGAAACTCAGCATCTCTTGAGGCCTGAGATCCACCACAAGTAAGGATATTTGCAGACTTGAAATCCAATGGTGCAGGAAGGAAGAACCAGAAGACAGGCCTTCTCTGTCTACACTCCAAGACTCTGGAACCTACTTGCTGTCAACATAAGACTCGCCCCATCACTTCTGCAGTTCAGGAAAGAGCTCAAGACCCTCCTCTTCAAGGTATGGCCCATCCCTAACACCTAGGCCCATACACCCTGCCCTCCCCACCCTACCTGAGACTCTATGATCTGATCCCCACTGTCGCCTCCCCTGGTTGCTTGTAGATCTCTGGCTGCCAATTGCCCACCCTTGTCCTTCCCTGTTAGTCTCCTGCTCCTTTCTCTCTGCTTCTGTCACAGTGTTCTTCCCCTTATGATTGTAAAGCACTCTGTTGCTTCCCAAAGCTAGTAATGTGCTCAATAAATACCCTAATAATAATAGTAATAATAATAATAATAATAATAATAATAATAATAATAATAACAATAACAATATACATGGTTCAACACATAGGCAATGGCCGTCTAGCCTTGGACTATGTCAATTGGCCACTACTTAGCTAATACATTCAATATCTCACACCTAAACTGGGAAGTTGGTGCATTATATAGATCTTTTGTATGTTTATTGGTGGACATTTTCTGTGGTACCATTCTAGTCTTGGTACTGGAGAAAAAGTAGTATCCTGAAAAATGATTTGAAATCGTTAAAATAAGTGAATGCATATATTTGCTTCATGACAAGCCTTGAGCGGTGTTGTGTAGCCTAGAGGAGCCAATGCAGAGTTTACATTTTTAGAATGCATGGTATATTTTAGAATTCAATATATTTATAAGCAGGTTGTTTGAAATTAAAGTGAATGCCTTTGTGGCCTTATAATAGCAAGATTTAGATAGGCAGGTCATTTGATTTAATTTTGTCAATTATTGGCTTGGTTTTCCTCTAGCTTGGTGTTTATCTCCAGAAAGTAAAAGCTGGAGACCAAGTTGGTTAAAGATGCATTATTCTCTTAAATCAATTTCGATTTTTGACTTATGGATCGTATTAATGGAGCGTGAAATGTATTGGTTCACAATTCTACTGTTGCTAGATTGATTTGTCCTGTTAGAAAGACACTTACACTTTGGAATTTATTTACCTTTTTATGCTGTCACCTTGCCGTGCAGTTTTCCGCATGGGACGCAGGCGGTAGTGATGTCATCGTGTACGCACACGCATGACATCAGACTGCCCGCGACAGCAATAACAAAGCAGGGGCAAGGAATGAGCACGTTGCATGGTGCTCCTGTTACTATATGCAGTCAACTGGTAGGCCCACACGTGGGATTTATTCTAATGGGTGCTTACTGGTTGAGGGATAATGGTAAAGCAAAATGATAGAGGAGGATTAAATCGCAGTTGGATGGTCTTTTGTTTTTCCTCCGTTCTCTACATGGACATGACCATTTCTTAAAGTGCAACGTGGAAATTAACCTCTCATAGGCTATTCTGAAGACTCATGTACCGTTTTTCCTTTGCATTAACCCTTCCAGTGTGCATTATTCTGAACAGTGTACTCATAGTACCCATAACACCAATATGTACATATTAATATATTACAATGAACTTTATGAGTTGTTTTTGCCTCTTGGTAACTGTTTTCTTTTCTTTTATGTTTTTTATGCTTTATCCACGTTTTGTGTGTGTTTTTGCCACGTGTGGTAACATTATACTGTGTGTGTTTGTTATGTGTGATATTTTAAATAGTGTTTGGCCGTGAAGCTGGATTTGCATCCGAAATGCATTGGCTCGTAGACACTGGGCCTGTTTTTGTACTGGCTTTTATGGAATAAAAAAGACTGAGTCATGTACACTGTCATTGTAATATTTGTGTGAAATGCTTTGGAATGCACAAAGCGTTTAGAAATACATTATATAGCGTGATTTAAAACCTGCTCTAAGGTGATATACTGAGAGCTTTCTGGTAGGATTAGAGGTAACGCCGAATCTTTTCTAGCGTGAAATTGGTATGTCATATATGCGTGAGCCAATATCCAAACATACAAATGAAAGAGTAAAAGTAATGTTACCCCTTCAGTTTATGCTGCACATGCTAATGAGCAGGCTGACTCCATAGGAATCCATTAGCGAAAGCCTACAGCAAAGCGTAATTTGAAGGCGGCGTTTACCTTTTTGCAAAGCCGAGAGTAAAAGTCGAGTAAAGGCGATTGTGCCTTGCTCTTTGCTTTTGCAATCTGCCTTGCAAAAGTTGAACATTGAATGCTGGCTTCACAGCATGCACATGCAAACGTTGGGAGACCCCATGCATGCAATTTGCAATTTCATAGTTAAAAGGATCCCGATCTAAACCGCTGTATGTTCTGTGAAATTAGTCGTGTTTACATGACGGGCAAGCACATGTGCAAACTCTCAACCTTGCGTATCATTGGTGACTCATGCGTTTGGCGGCCCACTGAAGAACGCTGAAGGCAATATTCTCTACTATTCCATTGCAGCAAGACCTGATTAGATGTGTCACATGCAGTCCTCTGGAAACAGATGATGTGTGCCATATGCCAAGAGGCTGATTTTCTTCATATACACAGCCCACGAACAGTGCTGACATGCATCACATCATTTTGGAAAGGAGAGACCCAGAACACATACAAGATGAAGCCTTTGTCATCTGGGATACCATTCCCCACTTCATCTTTCCTTTTCGACATTTTGCATTCTGGGGCATGTAGTCTACTGCTTATTCAATTGAATAAGATGTCATTCAGTAGCATTGCAGTAATAGCTAAATCCAGGTCGGGAATAGTGCGCCCCGTGCAATAGTTATTTGGCGACCCTTAGTAAACAGCACGTCTGCTAGGTACGTTAAAACAATCCTTTATTTCAAACTAACTTTCCATTTTAATTCCTTCTGCTTAGACCGTGGAGAAATGAATGTTGCCTATCATTAACCAGATGACTATTACCAAAAATGCAGGATAAGATTTGAATAATCATTTGTATTGTATTGTTCTACAGTTTGTATTTCTATAGTGCTATTACACCATGGGTGGTTTCACATACCTGTGCTCTGAGAGTTTGAAACGTGTATTTAATAAAAATCAAAAGAGAAAAATATGTGTTTCAGATGAAGTCTGCATTTTAGAAAATTACTGGTAGAATGAAGTTGCTGCATTCAACTGTTGTAAAATATGATAACATACGTCCCCCTACATGTGAATACTGGAAATTAGGAATAGAAATCAGAAATTGGTTGGATGAGAGGAGAGAGAGGGAGGGAGTCAGTGGTAGTGAGAGAAGCGAGAAACAAGACACGGAGGACCCCCCATTGTAGAAACGCTGGTGTGCAATGCAGAGGGACTTAAACAGAATGTAAAAGTACATTGAGAGCCAGTGTCATGAGCGCATAAGTGATATGGATTCATCAAGGAGACTTGGTGATGTGGTCAGAAGCCTCATTTTGAATAACTGGACGCTGGCATAGCCTCCTTTGAGGGAGACCCTGGAAGAGCATGTTGCCGTAATACAAGTATGTTTGAACATTGGCTGACAGCTATGACATGTGCCGAGGAAAAAAAGGAAGGAGTTCCATGATGACAAATATGTTGGAAAAGCATGCAAAGGCACTTGTTTGATTTAAGACCGAAGGGAAAGTGAGTGTTTATGGGAAAACAGTAGGAGGACGGACAAAGGATAAAATCAGCAGGACAAAATGAGAGGTTTGAGGAGATCCCCCAATTATCCTCACATCTGTTTTGTTAGAATTACGTTTTAAGCCATCATGACTCGTCCAGATGAACTGCAAAAATGCAGCCGCAGAAAACCAGCCACAGATTGAACATGTAGATTAATTAAAAAAAAGGATGGTTAACAAAGCAGAACACCACAGGCCAGGGGTAGAACGTAAGAGGGATATGGGGTAAGTGCAATGGCTTCAGAATGACCATACAAACAAGACGTAATTCAGGTGAGGGCAAGATCACATATGCCGCCCTTGTCTTCTATTTGGCGCAAGAGGATGTTCTCTGTGTCATAGTTGGCCAAAAGTTCCAGCAGTATCTTTGACGAGGCGTTTCCATTATATGTCACCTTTTGAGTATTATCTGAAATATCAACAAATACAGACTCAACGCCCGACCAGGGTGGAACCTGACTTGTGTGAGGATATGATTTCACATGTTATGTTAAAAACTAATTTGTCATGTTTGCAGATGAGATTGCAGGTGGATGGAAACAGGGATGGGTCATGTGGGTTCACAGTGGTCAAATAACCTTAAATCACCATGGTCATGTTTTTCCTACCATAGAGTTTTAGTCAAAAGCTTTTAACCGGGTGGGACTTGCAGGCCCATACTTATTATAATGGAATCTATCATCATGGAAAAGGCATTGATTAAAAAGCAACTCATTTATAAAGATATATCCATGGTGGCAAAGAATGGCTGGCAATTATGTGTGTTACTACTGTCTAGCAGATACATCATTAACATTGAATTCTGGGAAACATTTGACTATGGAATATCATTATGAGTTCAAGTAAAGGGAAGGTAAATCTTACCTAACGGGGACCTCATTACAGAAGTCTTGCAGCAGTGCGAGTGCATTTTTTCCACAGCATTTGCACTGGGACGAAAGTTAGTTTAAGGGAAATCGGTACTGTTTCTTGCATTTTGCACCTAGTGGAAACATTGTTTTGCTTCAAAAATACATAGAAAGAACAGTGTTTTTTTACAAGGACATTATTTTGCACTGGTGCTAATACTGTCCAAAATGTCACTTTCACTGGTGCAAAGTTTCCACAATAAGGCCCCATTGTAGAGCCCCACATTTGCAACCACTGTAAAAGCTGGTGGTTATAGTGTGCCAACAATTCTATCTCTGGGTTTTGCAGCATGAAGCAACTTGGAACACTGCAGAATATTATTTGATTAGATGTGATTCTCCTTATGAAATGATGCCCGGACAGAAGGATACCTTAGACAGAAAAAGCAAGTAATTAATGCTAGACCAACAAAACAAAGTAAAAATGACATTCATCAGTAATTCTCAACTAAAGAAAGCATCCTATGTTCGTTGGTTTTAATTTGAACAAACTAATACTATATTAAGGCGTTTTTACAAGTTTGTAGCCATGTGAAAAACAACACAAAAACTGTGCACATTAAAGGAGAGTTCCGGGACTTTTTTTTTATTGTCCCTACGGTTCGGCCATGTGTTTTTAAGCATAACTCGGTAGATCGTGGAAAACTTTCCTATGGACCTTACCCGACTTTTCGTCCATTAACGCACTCGAAATCAGCCGCCATTTTATGATAATCCTATCACTTGCCGCATCGCCCTGGCTCACCTGCTTTTGCGGCACTAAATCAAATCCCCCGCCCCTGAAACAGACTTGATCAAAACATTCATATTCCCCGCCTCTATCCGTGACGTGACTGAGCTGCGTAGGCAAACGCGCCCAGGCGTCTTATACGCGACTCCACACAGAACCAGGAAATCAACACAGATGAGCTCAAACAACACAGCGCGCCACAATTGGGAATATGAAACTGTACTTTTAAATTAAACCGCAAGATTGTAAATTTGGTAAAGTAAATTTATTTGACATCAAATGTTTTGAGAATATTCAGCGATTTGCATTTTTATTTGTTCACGTTCCGAAAAGTTCGTTTCGAGGCACACGATGTTCCTTTGCTGTACACAGGGTCTTAGATCATCTCACAATACAGCGCCACAATTCGGAATATGAAACAGTGGTTTAAAAGCAAACGGCAAGATTGTACATTTGGCAAAGTACATTTATTGGACATCAAATGTTTTGAGAATATTCAGCGATTTGCATTTTTATTTGTTCACGTTCCGAAAAGTTCGTTTCGAGGCACACGATGTTCCTTTGCTGTACACAGGGTCTTAGATAAATGAATTTTTATTTGCTCTCGATCCAAAATATTTCGTCTTGAGGCAAGCGATGTTCGTGTGCAGTAGACATGGTGTTGGTTTACGATAAAATAAGCTCTTCGGTCGCACTGATAATCGCATGGCTATTCCAACAACGAGGCACTAGGGCACCACAACGGTCTGTATGTTGCATCTAGCCATTAGTACCGCGTAAGGGCATACTTGTACTTGCCGATCGTCCCACAAAATGGTCAGGGTGCTAACGTTGTTCACGCGGAGAAGCAACTGGCGGTTATAGAAGCCATCCGCCGGTGTCTGGTACTCGTGACACAGACAATAATGGACGATGTATCTATTTGAAAAACATAAAAAAAGGAAATTAGTCTCACCATCAGATCTTTATTAAAATTATTCATTTTATATATTAGGTCTGGAAATTATTTCATAGCTAGGACAGTGCAACTGGGTTTTAAACGTCAAGGGGGGCTGTAGGATACTGAGACAGTCCCCCAGTGCAGGGGTTGACAGGGAGTGCAGGTGGAGAGTGGAAGGGCCCAGGACCGAGATCGCAGACAGTGGACCAGTTGTAGCAGGGGAGAGGGAGAGAGAAAGCAGAAGCAAAGGTTTTGAGGTGCTTCCGTAAAAGTATGATATGATATGATATGGTATTTGTAACGCGCCTATACACAAGTGTTTCAAGGCGCGACGAGGCAGGGAGGGAGGGGAACAAGGGGAAGACAGACAAACGATCCTACTAGGCCAGGTGTCATTCAGATCGCGCAAGTGCAGAGGTAAGGGGAAAAGGAGAAAGTGCAAGGAGAGGAGGTGGGGGGGAAGTGCAGTACAAGGTAAGTAGCGTAATAAAATAATAAATAATAAATAATAAATAAAAAGGGCCCGCTTGAGGCCAAGGACAAGTCTCGCAGTTCTGTTCTGGATAAGTTGCAGAGGGCGGAGAGTGGAGGCAGGCAGATTAAGATAGAGGCTGTTACAGTAGTCCAGCCTAGAGAGAACCAGGGCTCGGGAGACAGTAAGCTTCTGGGGGAAGGAGAGGAAGGGAAGAATACCTCTGAGGAGGTGCAGCTGGTAGTGTGACTTCTTAGAGACGTCAGATATATGAGGAGAGAAGGAGAGTGTGGAGTCGAAGATGACCCCGAGGTTTTTAGCCTTGCAGGTAGGGGCGGGAAGGGGGCCAAGTAGACGGTTCTCCCCAAGATAGTGCGCGGTACAAAACAACATGCCACATAGAACGAACAAGTACAACTTAACCCGTCTTTAAAGCAACTGTATAGTAATTAAATTGCGGTATAAACTCATCTAAAGAGTTACTTACATTATATTTGCATTTTCCATTGCGTCTGTGCGTAGGGCAGCCCCGAAATACCACTCCTTCTATGCCGACGTTATTTCTTCTAATGAGCGAACATGAAATGGCTTTCGTTTCTGAAATTATATTCATTATCGTTTCTTACGTGGTCCAGGCCTGTCAAGGTCAAAATACAATAGAACCTTATTCTGAGTCGTGGGCCATTCTGGCACCCGAGAAAAAATCAAAGCAGCTGACCTTCACTTATAACATATAACATTATATGTTATATATGAAAATAACATATTGTTAAATCATGTTAGAATATGTGCTACCATTTATTGCAGAACCATAGTATCCAGTGACAAGACTATATATCCTCAAATACAATATGCATGTTTCCAAAATACAAAACAAATAGTTTTAAATGTGAGTAGTTTGCCTTCAAAAACCCTAAAATCTTGTTTGTATATTTTCTACCTAATCTGGAAGTCAATAGTTTCAGTTTCTGGTCGGTCATTAGGCCTTAGAATATAGAGAGTGAAGAACAATGTTTTATTATTATTATTTATCCCATAGTTTACATTGTTTCAGTTGATAATAGTCAATTATTAGGTGAATTCACAAATAGCAGTTTCCTACACAGGCCTCAAACCCCTGACCTTGGAACATATTACACCTAGGTTAATGGAAAATACCAATTAACATTATGCTGTGTTAAAGAGAATTTCCTCCTCAAAACAGGTGGACACCTTCAATATTAATCTAACCACCCATATAATGTTCACATAACCATATTTTGATGTATAATAAAAGCCTATTTGAAATGTAGCACAAAAGATGCATTTAAAGTGCCAATTGGAAATACATTATCAATTGTAATTTTAGGACCAAATTTAAACTGTTGCATAACAATGCACTTTGCTGATTGTAGTAGATTGATCAGATTTGTGCAAATAACTGTCAAAGATCACATGAACTCAAATCTGTGAGAAATATATTAATTATTTTAATCAAACATTTCCAAAATTGACAAATATTAGTTCTTGAATTACATAACAAAATTTCATCTCATGAAAAATAGTTCTGGGAATACAGAACAGGACCTCATCCCATGTAGAATCCTCGCAATGTCACTTTTATATTGTTCAATGGTAAACTTTTCAGTGCTTTCTTTAGAATCCTTTGTACCAAGTATCTGGCATTATTTTAAAGTTCATCCCCTAAAGTTCTATGCCAAACCCATGTTTCTCACGGCATGGATTGTGGCCCCTACGCATTGTGTGCTTCTTCAAGGGCTATGAAACAATTGGTATTGCTTGGATTATCAATTTACATACATATGTTAATCTTAACGTTCTCTTACTTCAAAAGTGATGCATTCCTAATAATTCTGGCACAATTTTGCACAAGCATTCTTTTTATCGTGGTTCAATTTGATACCTAAAAACAGAATTTATATATTAGGGTGAGAACCCAAGTATGTTTCAATTGTGAATGAAATGTTTACTTATGATATGATAGGTTATTTATAACGTGCTTAATACCCAGAGGTTTCTAAGCGCGTACCCGGGGATCGAACCTGTGTGGTTCTGTGTCGTCTTGCTTCCAAGGCGAGCACATTTCCGCTGAGCTATCCTCCCGAGATCTTGATTATAATAACAAATATTTGAGTTCATGCGATCTTTGATAGTTACTTGTGCAAATCTGATCAATTTACTAGAATATGCAAGCACTTTGTTGTTCAACAGTTTACATTTTGTTGTATTATGGCATTGTCACAGGTGCAATGCATGCTGCACTCGGTTAGCTGCAATTGCTAAATCATAATACCTAACAAGTTGACGCCAGTGCAGGGTTTTAACCAACACCTATACCTTTTGTAAATGGGTCTGTCATTTTAGAAACATGTGTCTGATCTGATAGCCGGACATCTGGACTCAGTAGGAAAATAAAATAAAATGCATATTAAAAGGATATAGTTATATATATGATATAATAATAATGTGCATATCTTAACTCCAAAATGCATGAAGTAATAGAAATGTAACTGATATCTCTGGAATCAGAATATTCTTAAGAATCTAAATATATCATTCTCATCAATGTAGAGAATGATTGAAAAAATACAATTTTCCAGTTTAGTTGATATTACTTTCAGAAAGAAGGAGGCCAATTGGTAGATAACCCATCCTCTTATGACATATTGCAATTCACTGGGCCAATGTAAGAAAGCAGGAGGGACCAGGTGCTTGTGAGAAAGTGAAGGAAACCTTTCACAGATACTTTCTTATCCAAAATGATCAGTGTTGGGAGTATGCTATTTATTTAAACTCAAACACATAGGAAGAAAGACAGTCTTGGGAAAGCAGAACAACTAGAAAGCTGGTCTGGTAAGAAAATATCAGATTTGGAAGAGTCTTAACCACATTGGACAGAACTCAGTGGTCTTTCTCAAGAGAGAACCAGATTACCTAAGGGGGATTTGGGAAGCAGGTGAATAGACTGAAAGGAAGAGCTATCCTCGGATTTCTGAAGCCAGTCAATGTCTCTACCTGTCCTGAGACTTTGGAGGACAAAACACATGTGAGTACCATTACCCTAGAAGATTTAGTTTGTTTGTTTGTTTGTTTGTTTGTTTATTATTTATAAAGCGCATCACACCCTAGGGTAACAGGGCGCGACAGTTACAAGTAAATGCGAAGCTTGGTTACACAACGATATTAAAATGACATACAAGTAAAGAGTGCAAAGGAGTATATACAGAGTGGGCATGTTTACAGGCATGATATGCAGTGAGAACATACAGGAAATTCCTAAAATATATATATATACAAGCATAAGGTCTGGTACAGGGAGAGTTACAGAGATATTGTCAAAACAGTGAGTATGCTAGATATGGTTATGAGTATTGGTTATTAGATTTCAGCCATGTGATGACGTTGGATCTGAGTTTGTGGTAAGTTTGGTCTGTTCTTAAGTTGGGAGGCAGTGTATCCCATAGTTTGGCCGCTTTCACCGGGAAGCTGTTACCTCCAATTGTGGATCGTTTGTAGCTAGGTACGGACAGTCGATCTCTATTGGCAAGTCTAACTGGTCTATGAAATTTTATGAAATCTCTCAGCCAGGTAGATGGGTGCGGCATTATTGAGAGATTTGTGAGTCAGTGATAGAGTTTTTAGGAGGATTTTGTCGTGGGTTGGGAGCCAATTATTCTCTGAAATGTGGTCTCTTCTGGATATGCCTAGGGCCGCTCTTAGAGCATTATTTTGAAGAATCGGGATTCTTTTGATGGTGGCTTTGGAGAATCCTAGTTAGAGGGCATTACAATAGTCCCAGCGTGACAAGATGAGGGCTCTGGCCAAGGTAGTGCAACAGTGATCCGAGAGGAATGGTTTACCAGTGCGTATTAATTTGCACGTGTAGGCTGTGGACGATGCTAGGGAGTTGACCTGTTTAGTGAATGAGAGGTTTGAGTCAATGTAAAAACCAAGTGTTTTTACTTCATGTACAACTTTTATAGTGTTGCCAACAATTATGAATGATGAGTATTTGGAGCCCAATTTTTTTAAATTAGACGGGGTGCCCAGGATGATGAGTTCAGTTTTATCATCATTCAGGCATAGACCATGTTTGGCCATCCATGCCTGGATGATGATATACACTCTGTTTACCAAGGGCAAATCCTCTTCATAATCCCCTGAAAGCGGGAGGAGGATCTAGGTATCACCTGCATAGTTAGTGTAGGTGATACCGAGATGGTCCAAATCATCGAAAAGGGGCTTGTTAAAAATATTGTAGAGTGTGGGCGAGACGCATGAGCCCTGGGGCATACCGTAGGTGATAGGTATAGGGTCTGCAGCTGCAAGCGGCGGGAAGGCCCTAATTGTTCTGCCAATTAAGAAATATCTGATCCAGATAACAGCGTCATCAGAGAAATGTGCTGCTGTATTTAGAGGATTGCAGAGTATAGTGTGGTCGACTAGGTCGAAAGCAGCAGAGAGGTCTAGGAGGAGGAGTAGTGCTGATTTGCCACTGTCTTTAAGCTCATCGATTTGGGTCTTCAGATCGATGAGGGCAGTTTCTGTGCCATGCTGGGGACGGAGGCCTGATTCTCTGGCTCCTAATAGATGTTGATGTTCCAGATGTTTTTGAATTTGAATGTAAGCTACCGTATCCAGGATTTTTAGATGGAAGGGCACAGTAGTAAGGGGTTTATAGTTAGTAGGTGTAGATGGGTCGAGGGTTGATTTTTTAAAAAGTGGGAGTACCCACGATTGCTTAAGGTTAGTGGGAATGCTGCCAGTAATGAAGGATGCATTTATGAGTTTAGTGATGAATGGAAATAGGTCACGGGCAGCATCCTTGATGAGCTGTGCCGGGCATAGATCTCCCTGGCAGTTCAGGGTTTAAGAGAAAGAATAATTTTTCCACTTCAAGGGTAGATACCTTGGTAAAGTTGAATCGTTGAATAGTCAAATGTCTTGGGAATTATTACATCCCAAATAGCAATTCAAAGTTGTTTGGTTAACCCTGTTTACAAGATATGTCACTAAAAGTGGGGCCATACCTGCAAATGAAACTTGGTAAAAGTATATTTACAATAGATTGTCATAGAGTCTACAATTGCACAGAACATATTTGTATCTGCCAGTAATTAATTGCCCAGGTTTTCCCAGGAGCAAATTACATCTGTGTTTGCAAGGGTGGCATACAATGTACCTTGCATATTTGCAAGTATTGATAACATTCTTGACCTGTGAATATCATAGTTTACATACAAATCATGACCACAGTGTTCTACTCCTTTTAGGGGAGTGGGAATAGGGTTGGTTTCTCACTTTTGTAGACCAGAAAATAACGTACATTTGAATAAACTACAATTTTTTGACATAGAACTGCACAGAAATTGAAAGAAGTGGACCCTCATGCCAATAAAAATGTATTTGTCAATTCCACTTTCATTTCACTTTTTTGATCCGATGCTTGTGTGACCCTATAATACTGAAAAATGCTTTGCTCTCCAATAGAAAAGTTTCTATCTAGTAGTGATTTCCGTACATTTCAACACGAAAACCTGAATCTTTAAAAATAAGCCTTGTCCATGGTGCTTACCTAAAAACATTTATACAGATCACCATGTATTTGCAACACAACTTAGCATTTTTAATTACAATTATCTTAAAATCATTGTTTGAAACATCAGGAACTTATATCTTGCTCATTAGGTACACTAGGTTGCCGGTACAATTTTATAAGCACACTGTAGAATTATTTTCCTCATATTACTGAACTGTTTCCTCTGAGTAATGTTATTTAACACTGAGAATGAAGGTTCTTAGTTATGGGTTTCCACAGATATTAGAATTATTACATCCCAAATAGCTATTCAAAGTTGTTTGGTTAACCCTCTTTACAAGATATGTCACTAAAAGTGGGGCCATACCTGCAAATGAAACTTTGTAAAAGTATATTTACAATAGATTGTCCTAGAGTCTACAATTGCACAGAATATATTTGTATCTGCCAGTAATTCATTGCCCAGGTTTTCCCAGGAGCAAATTACATCTGTGTTTGCAAGCGTGGAATACAATGTACCTTGCATAGTTGCAAGTATTGATAACATTTTTTACCTGTGAATATAATAGTTCACATACAAATCATGATCACAGTGTTCTACTCCTTTTAGGGGAGTGGGAATAGGGTTGGTTTCTCACTTTTGTTCCCCAGAAAATAATGTACATTTTAATAAACTACAATTTGTTGACATAAAACTGCACAGAAATTGAAAGAAGTGTACTCCTCATGCCAATAAAAATGTATTTGTTGATGCCACTTGCATTTCACTTTTATGATCCCACGCTTGTGTGACCCTATAATACTGAAATATGCTTTGCTCTCCAAAAGAAAATTTCTATCTAGTAGTGATTTCCATACATTTCAACAGGAAAACCTGAATCTTTTAAAAAAGCCTTGTCCATGGTGCTTACCTAAAAATATATATACAGATCACCATGTATTTGCAACACAACTTTGCATTTTTAATTACAATAATCTTGAAAGCATTGTTTGAAATATCAGGAACTTATATCTTTCTCATTAGGTACAATAGGTTGCTGGTACAATTTGATAAGCACACAGTAGAATTAATTTCCTCATATTACTGAACTGTTTCTTCTGAGTAATAGGGTTGTTATTTAACTGTCACACCTGCTGTACAATCCGCACTGCGCCCCTTGCTTTACCCTTCTCTGCAGGAACGAATACTGTGAAGAACGGCTCCTTTCTGGCAATGCTGGAGGTTGCTAGGGAAACTGAGGTTGTTGTCACGTAATCACGTGACTGATCAGCCTACCACTACGTTGCCAGCCAGTAGCATGACACGCCTCCTTAATTCCCATTCACTTTCCCATAAAGGTGTCCGTAACGCTAGACTAGGTCCTTCTGATTAGCGTTACTACTCCCAATCATTTACTGCCATACTCCTTTGTGAAACTGACCTCGCATATCCCTCTTTGACCACTCTTCTTGTCTCTCCCTTGTTACCTGGCTTTTGACTCGTTGGCTTCTGACCTGGACCGTCCGACTTTGATTCAGTGCTCCGCTGACTTCCTGGAGCTCTGCAAGGCGAACTCCCGCCCACAATCTTCCCGCCTAGCACGAATCCCGTCTTCGAGCTAAGCAGTTCCCGTGTACCCAGCGTACTCCCGGGACCCAAGTCATACCTCTGCTATAGCAGACTTCACCGGTAGTCCCAATCGGTGATCCTGATTGGTTGAGACTCCTCCTCACCTAGTAAGACTGAAACTTTACCTTTTTTCATCTGGGAATTGTCTTCCACACCCTGTGTCCTCTGTTTCAACCTACCTAAAATACCATTCTCGACGATTGTTCACCATCAGCATACCTGGACAACACATACTGTACTCATTATCTCCTCTTTGGAAACTTACCTGAAGACCAGTGCAATATTTCGAACGCTCTGCTGTAGACATTGCACCAACCCGTACCTAGTATTCGGCCCGCTTTCTGCCCGGGGAGTTTCCTATACCAACCTTCATTTTTCTTATTTTATCCTGCCGTTGTTACCAATATCTAGGCATTTTCTTTAGGCTACAGAGGGTAAGAATTGGCAATTCCTCTATCGTTTCTCTGCAAGCTTTACTTTCTGACCCTGGCTAATATAAACCTCCATTCTTTTTCTCATAGATACTACCAACCTACTATCACCTGTATTTCAGGTACTGACCCTAGAATCAGATCTGTTTTACATTTCCTTCTTCCATTTGGGTCTTATCATTTGTCCTTTCTTTACAGCTTGGTGGAAGCGGTGTGGGTATCCCCGCTCTTTTGGGTAATTTACCATCTTTGCTGTTATCTAAACAGCGGGAGGGTCCATTACCAAACAGACTTTCCCTCAGTGAGAGGGGGTCCAGTCTGGGTATTTCGCCTCTGGGAATTACGCCAGCAGTGACTGAAGATTCTGGACTCATTGAACAGCTCTCGTCTGGTCTTGAGCCAACTCCCCGGCCTGTCTGCACAGTGGTGAGTCTAACATTAACACTGAGAATAAAGGTACTTAGATATGGGTTTCCACAGATATTAGAATTATTACATCCCCAGTAGCCATTCAAAGTTGTTTGGTTAACCCTGTTTACAAGATATGTCACTAGAAGTGGGGCCATACCTGCAAATGAAACTTTGTAAAAGTATATTTAGAATAGATTTTCCTAGAGTCTACAATTGCACAGAACATATTTGTATCTGCCAGTAATTAATTGCCCAGGTTTTCCTAGGAGAAAATTACATCTGTGTTTGCAAGGGTGGCATACAATGTACCTTGCATATTTGCAAGTATTGATAACATTTTTGACCTGTGAATATCATAGTTTACATACAAATCATGACCACAGTGTTCTACTCCTTTTAGGGGAGTGGGAATAGGGTTGGTTTCTCACTTTTGTTCACCGGAAAATAATGTACCTTTTAATAAACTACAATATTTTTACGTAAAACTGTACAGAAATTGAGAGAAGTGGACTCCTCATGCCAATAAAAATGTATTTGTTGATTCCACTTGCATTTCACTTTTATGATCCCACGCTTGTGTGACGATATAATACTGAAATATGTTATGCTCTCCAATAGAAACGTTTCTATCTAGTAGTGATTTCCATACATTTCAACAGGAAAACCTGAATCTTTTAAAAAAGCCTTGTCCACAGTGCTTACCTAAAACATTTATACAGATCACCATGTATTTGCAACACAACTTTGCATTTTTAATTACCATTATCTTAAAATCATTGTTTGAAATATCAGGAACTTACATCTTTCTCATTAGGTACACTAGGTTGCTGGTACAATTGGATAAGCACACAGTAGAATTATTTTCCTCATAATACTCTAACTGTTTCTTCTGAGTAATGTTATTTAACACAACACTGAGAATGAAGGTACTTAGTTATGGGTTTCCACAGATATTAGAATTATTACATCCCAAATAGCAATTCAAAGTTGGTTGGTTAACGCTTTTTTACAAGATATGTCACTAAAAGTGGGGCCATACCTGCAAATGAAACTTTGTAAAAGTATATTTACAATAGATTGTCCTAGAGTCTACAATTGCACAGAACATATTTGTATCTGCCAGTAATTAATTGCCCAGGTTTTTCCAGGAGAAAATTACATCTGTGTTTGCAAGCGTGGAATACAATGTACCTTGCATATTTGCAAGTATTGATAACATTTTTGACCTGTGAATATCATAGTTTACATACAAATCATGACCACATTGTTCTACTCCTTTTAGGGGAGTGGGAATAAGGTTGGTTTCTCACTTTTGTTCACCAGAAAATAATAAACTGCACTTATTTGATGTAAAACTGCACAGAAATTGAAAGAAGTGGACTCCTCATGCCAATAAAAATGTATTTGTTGATTCCACTTGTATTTCACTTTCATGATCCCACGCTTGTGTGACCCTAAAATACTGAAATATGCTTTGCTCTACAATAGAAAAGTTTCTATCTAGTAGTGATTTCTGTACATTTCAACAAGACAACCTGAATCTTTTAAAAAAGCCTTGTCCATAGTGCTTACCTAAAAACATTTATACAGATCACCATGTATTTGCAACACAACTTTGCATTTTTATTTACAATCATCTTGAAATAATTGTTTGAAATATCAGGAACTTATATCTTTCTCATTAGGTTCAATAGGTTGCTGGTAGAATTTGATAAGCACACAGTAGACTTATTTTCCTCATATTACTGAACTCTTTCTTCGGAGTAATGTTATTTAACACTGAGAATGAAGGTACTTAGTTATGGGTTTCCACAGATATTAGACTAACCCATGATTGTCTAGAATAGACATTCATTGTTTGTGTGAATTTGGATTAACACATTAATGAGATAACAGCAGGGATGTAGTGTTGTGCAGACACACTCCCTGTATTCCTTGTGGATGACTTTCCAAGTGTTGTGTTTTTGGGACCAAATTAGTTCCTTGATTCATTCACTTAAAAAAATGAAATTTTCAGATTAGCGAGTTTCTTGTCTCAGATTGTGGGGTGGGATTTTTGCAGTGGGATGATTAAATTGGGGATATTTCTCTGAAAGAAAGAACCGAACAAGGAGTGCTGTGAGAAACCTCAGAGTATTCTCCCTCCTATTCCCCATGGATCCTCTGTGCAGGTGGCCAGGGAAAGGCCATCGCTCTTGGATCCCGATGCTGGGGGTGGACAAGCTACGGAGGATCACCTGGTTGGAGGGTCTTCGGGACTTGGAGTGAGATGGTATAAAACGAGATATGGTATCCCCCTTTTCCTATTGAGGAACAACCTAACCCCCCTTTCCTTTATGGGTGATTACAAGACCTCTCTCCTTATTTTGCCACAATTCTCGCCCAACAGTACTGAGACGAGGAAGAAACAATCAAGAGTAGTAACCTAGTTTATCACTCTGGTACTGAGACAAAGAAGATGCCTGTAGAGGGGTCTGAGAGCCAGGCATGTCCAGCTAAATACCTTCCAGAGGCAATTAGGTTTAATGAGCAACACCTGAAAGTGATTAAGAACTATATAGAGCCCTCCTCAAAGTCAGACAAAGAGTCAAACCGGGAGTCCGAGTGGAAGTCAGACTGGAGGTGGGAGCAGAGGCCAAAGCGGAAGTCCTGACCAAGAGTACCTGCAAAGAGACCCATGAAAGAGGGAGGAAAACGAACCACTGCTGGAAGCTGCGGGAATCCAATCTGTGAAGCAGAACGCACTGAGACGCCGAAACTGCACGTGTGTGAATATGGTCTCATGTCTAGCACTGGAGCAGAAGCTCTTTCTGTATGGTCGGTGCAGCGGGGAGAGGAACTGGTGAAGTCTGTCCCAAAAAGCCCTCAGGAAAAAGCTCGTTCTCTCAGGGCGTGCCAGGAACCCCAGAGTATCATAGGGGCACACTGGAGGGTCCTGACGACAGGAGTGGAGCACAGAGCAGTCCGCATAGCAAGAAGAGACATGTGTAAGCACCCCTGCACTCAGAAACATCAGTGTGTCTCATATGGGTATGCCGCAGAATGAAAGCCCATTTCCGAAAGCGTTTGCATGCAGAAACAGTTACCGAGAACAGTAATTAAGTTGCGATCTGGGATCTTTGTATCTAACGTTACCTAAAGATAAAGAAAACACAAACGATTAATGTTTAACCCACCCAAAGTCAAGAAATCTGTTCAGTAAATTAAAGAGAGGCTGAAAAAACTTCCTGAACAAATTACAGAAGAAAGAGTGAATATATTATTTAAGTGTGTGGTGTCAAAATCAACCCTCCCCCAAATTTACTGAGAAACCTGCATTTTCAAAGCAAATAGCTAATCATGTGACTGGCAGAGGCGAAGGGACATACTGTGAAAAAGTCAAAAGACTAACCCGGTGAAAGTGAAGAAGGGGGAATCTATATCTAGGGTTACTGGTTGCATGACCTGTGATGGGTGGACTGTGTGGTCTGACAACTGCGCTTAGACCAAGAAACTCTAAAATTGATACATGGTGAAAGAAGAATCCCAAAAGGAGTATTCACTTGAATTGAAAGTGTACTTTGTTTTCCTATGAAACTGAGCTGCTTTGAACTTGGGGAAGGGAACCCTGAGAACTATCTACGCTATTACCTTGAAAGGAACCCAGAGAGTTGCTTGTAAACAATTTCACCTTAGACTGTAGAAATGTAATTTTGAGAATTTTTTTTGTGGAACTTTTTTATACCTGGGAAGGGGAGCTGTGAGCGGGAAGAAGCTCAGAACTTTGAGTTGAACGCAATTTCTTTTGATGTTACTATCCCTACACATTGGTTAAATTTAGCTGTGCGGGATAATATAGGTTTGGACACAGACACACTTTTAAGTTGAACTTGTGGACTCAAACTTCCCTTAGTTTCGTTCAGGTAGGGAGATCCCACCTTAGCATAGGGCAAATTAGGCTTTTTTACCATTGTGACATTTGGTTTAATAAAGTATTTCACTTTGAACTTAGGTCTGGTGTCTGTGTCTTGCTCCATGATGCCTTCACAGTGCTTAAATATATTCCATACTCAATATTACACCAAAAGTGGGTCGCTGGACTGTGGAAACACACCATGAAAGTGAGATCAGCACCTGCTTCTGCAACACACCCAGCACACCTTGTCCTCGTCCAGACATGTATTATGTAGACAGCCAGTATTTACGGTCAAAAAACTGCTGCTTCATGCACAAAGGTGTTCAATCCATACGAGAGCAAAACATACCTTCAGCAATTCCCTCACCATCAGTACACAGATACCTATACTTAACTCCTCTTCCTAAACCTGTAAATGGCTGGTCTGACCAGGCGTGCAGAGCGGCACCCGCAGCAGAACTCGTAATGTGGCAGCACCGTTCATACCGTGGCCGCCACAGTTCTAATGAGGCACATGGGCCCTCATTAGGACCCAGGTGTTAAGGGGTTTATGGCGCCGTAAACGGCGCCGACCCTTAACGCCTGATTCCAAGGTCCCTTTGCGGGATGGTGATTTTAACGCCTGCTTTTTGCAGGCGTTAAAACCCATGCCGCAAAGGGACCTTGGTGCTAATTACGCCACCGTAATTTACGGTGGCGTAATTAGCGCCTTTCCCCATTCCCATTACACCCTATGGGGCAAACATGGGAATGGGGAAGGGTAAAATGGGAAATGGGAAAAACTCACCTTGGAATGGGGCGGTAAATCCGCCATCCACCATGGTGTAAAAGTAGTTTACACCATGGTGGTAAGGGTACGACCCAGGCGGTAACTTACCGCCTGGGTCGTAATGAGGGCCATTGTCTTTTAGTGTGTTTAGTGCAACATCTAGAGTTTTTTTGAAAGAGAATGGATACACATGTTTCTTTGTTTTGAAATTAGCTAAAGGCTTCCCTCCAAAGCTGTTAAAAAACAACTAGCCCAGGCCATTTTCAATAGTGTAGGTTTCTTGTAAAAGTATTACACTTAACGTTTTCAACTCAGGCATCTTCTTCCTTTTAAGAGATTTATTCAGACCGTGCACATTCCATGCAACTTCATGTCTTACCATTACGATTAGTTGTATAGCTAATATTTTCATGGAGAAGTGCATTGTACTCTGCCTCTCATTCAGAGAATAGTTTTGCCAGTAATTTGGCAGATCTACAGCTGAAATACAGGCAAACTCAGAATGAGGCCCCAAGTCTTTTGCTGGGTTTCTGAAAAATATACATGGAATAGAGAAAATAGGTTCATTGGGTCTCACTCTGTTCAATCTTGATGTCGAGCCATTCTTACAACCCATCAGGTTAGACGGTCGTAGATAAGGGATTCCTTTTAAGGGCTGTGTGTTCTTAACTTCCTGGTGGGTGGTGGGATCATCGAGGGGATGGGTGCCACTGCAAGTCGAGTAATGCAGGGCCCAGAAGCGGCATAAGGAGTCTCACATCCACTGCCACCATGCCGTGCATGGAGAAAAGTGTCTTCCCACATTGCCACTGTAGATATTCCTGTCCCTTTCAGAGAAACAAGGAATTGTGGGCCGGCAGAACCAGTAGTGCCTGCATGCTCAGCTCCTGTATAGAACCACAGGTGAAAACAGTGGCCCTGAACCAGTAGTTAGTATGCAAACAGTCCATCAGTAACCCATCCGAGCGCCTCTGGATCCTTCAATCACATAAATATGTAGTGAAAGATTTATATCATAAAAATGAATTTACTTCTTAGAATATTATACTTGCATTCTATAGAGTGTTGTGGCATTTTAAATATTTTGAGGTACAAACTGCATATAATGTATTCAAATGTTTAATAAGAAACGTTTTACAGATACAAGAAGCTTTCTTGAAAAAGAATTATTATTCTCCCCTGAACTCTTTTCTGTTACATTCTGCCTGAGTCCGGATTTGTATATCCCTCCAACGATTAGCCATCAGCCTCTCATTGAATCTTCTGATTCAAGTTCTATTTTCTTGAATGTATGGTTTTTCAAAATCTTATCCCCATTATGTGGTTTCCATAATTCTCAATACCTTTCACGTTCTAGGCACGTTAGTGCTCTCAGCACACTACAGGCTGTTGGCAATTCAGGTTTTCGCGTTGCTTCCAAGTTCTAGGTGCTTTTTATTCTTCTACGCAATTGGATTCTTAGAGCGGTTTCTCTGTGACAAACCTGTGGGCTTCATTGTCATCACCACCAGGCATATTCTAGGAGCGTAAGGGTTCACAGTGCTTTTGCTGTTCTCAGAACCTTTGCATAGACTGTGATTTCTATGGCTTTTTGGGATTATCTTCAGTCTCCAGCTTGGTTCCAGGTCAAACGTCTTAACCTTCTCACTAGTCCATAGGATGTCAGCATCGTCTATTGGCCAGACTCTGGGTGATATCCATTGGATCTGTTTATATCGGGGTCCCCTGGAGCAGCACTGAAAGAGTTCCAATTTCTTCCCGACGCAGTCATGAACACACCACTCTGCTATGCATTTAATCTTATTTAGTACCCCCTTTCCACACTGGTGTTACATGTTCTTTCTTCCTCATGTTTCCCAAACTTTTTAACTTTGCTGTCACATATGGCCTTGGATGCCAGAAAACATATAGAGGCTTCAGCCATTTTGGACTTAAACCCATATCCGGTTTCCGCAAGAAACTAGATTAGGTTTTACCATAGTGCGGCAACAAAACCAACCTGGGAAGAGTTTGTTAGCAGAATAGGTGTTTCCTCATTCTCACACCACTCTCTACTTCCAAATCCTGTTATGTTGACCAGTAGGCCTGTGTTCATGACACTTTCATATCTTTTAGAGGGTTTTGGTTCCGCAGTGTCCAAAAAAGACCTTGCTTGTGTGTATTTGTTGTTTGAAGCATTTCTAAGTAGCCCAAATAGAACCATTAGATTGTAAGGAGCATCTTCTCTCTTGTGATCTAAGTAGAAATATGAAATGCAGGAGAACACTCAGGGTCACTGTAGGTTGTTGGGAATTCTCATTTGATATTTAGGGCAGGAATTGGTATTTGCTGAAAACTATTATTTCAAATAATTTGCTGATTAAAGTGACTGATCGAAGGTGCTGCTGGAGATCATGGGTTAGGCTGCCATCGCACCTCTAGATTACAGGATGGATGGAACCTTTATAATGAGTTTTGTTTAAATTTAAGGATGCAATTGCAGAAGGAGTGGGGGATCACTTATGATGCTTTAAAGGTGTGCTTTACAGACTTTCTCAAGGACATAATTCATATTGTTGTGCATGCTGTCTGCCTGAATATGTTCGAAAAGGGAAAATCTTCTACTTCCAATATTTATAGGGCACTGGCTAAATAAACTATGTTCCCAGGTTTGATGAAATGATGTGCTCCGTTCTACAAATCGTTAAGCATGCACATTGGTTAATGAGACTGTTATAACATACTCAAAATGGCAAAGGCCATGTTATAATAAGGGCTGGTAACATACCATGACAACAGCATGACATAGATATCAACGATTGGCCAATTGTTGCTATTTATCCAACAGAAGATCCTATTTGACCCCTGTGAGAATGATCAGGTTGGGGCTAATGGATGACTATGTAGGCTTGCCATCCAATGACCCTTAAAGAACATGATATGATTTATAATATGAGTGCAGTACACAGAACATTTTTGTCATGGTCACTTGATCATACATTTTTCCTTATCCCATTTACCTTATCCAGTTTTTTTGCCTCAATACTCAGAAAACAGAACTTCTGCTGGTTGGGTCCCCCTCCACACTGGGTAAACTTGACAAGGAGTATTGTTCATTCACCATGGACAACATTCCCATCACAGTGTCTCAAGCAAACAAGACACTGGCCGTGTATCTTGAACCCAGCCTTACCATGGATAGGCAGGTCAATGCTATCTATCGCCTCCTCTGCAGCCTATCACTCTAAATTGATCAATGCTGTTAGGCCATTCCTGTCCCAACAGAACTGCATCACCATAGCCAGGGCCATCATTGGCTCTTGGTTGGACTATTCAATGCACTTTTGGTTGGAACCTCCCAAGAAAATCTGGCTAAACTCCAGATAGACCGAATTCGATGGTAGTAACTGTGGGAACTCACAGTTAGAATGACTGAAATGAAGAAATAGATTTTAGCTGTTTGTTGAACAACATTTTTTGTATTTTAATTATTAAATTATGTGCGAAAAACTGCACAAACCCTAAGTGAGCAGCTTGGGCCATTGAATTTTAATTCTTCGAGGGCTATCCGTTTATTTTAGTGATAGTCCTACGATTAGGGAATTGAAAAGGCCTAAGTATTGACATGCAGAGTTTTACAAACGTGCTGGTAACGATTATTACCTTCATGCCCAGGCGGGAGTGTGCCTGTTCGTTGGTGTCAATCGACACGCTGTTGGCCGAAATGGTGCAGCTAATACGGAGTGCGCCGTGTGGCTGTTTCTTTAAAGAGAAAAGGAAAAGCCGGTAAATGACTTGAAGCGCTGGTGTGAGGCCTGGTGAAAGCGTGAATATTCTGTCCTCTTACCTATTCGGAAACCGGAATGAAATGCTGGAGGATTGCAGACTGTCACAGTGCCCAGCGCTGAATGAAACACTGGGAGATACGGATCGGATGAGGCCATATTTGAATGCTTGAAAACTAGACCGTTAGTGTACTACCAGAATGGATCACGTTGGACGCCATCTTGGATGGACAAATGGCGGATACTGACGGAACTAAAGTAGTTCCAATACAATTGGAAATAATATTCATGCACATGGATCCCTCTGTGGGGGTGGACTGCATAATTTATTTTTAGCAAACTGGACGATGTGGTAAATGTTGAGATTGTCACGCTGCCACAAAATAATTGATCACATGTGTGGTTAAGGGCAACTAGTGTGGGTGGCACCTGTATCCAGACAAAAGAGATGGATCATTTGTGAAGGAACAGACTCCATTCTATCCCGATGTTTAAGCCAGCTTGGACTGTATTCAATTTGTAAATCCATTTTTGCTCAAGCTGTCTTAATTTACGGTCTCTATCTCCCCCGCGGGGGTGTGGTGGTACTATTTGAAGTATGACCCACTGGATGTCTTTGACAGTATGTTTGGCTTTGACAAAATGAGCCACTAGTGGTTTTTCAGGCACTGCGTTTTTTTTACACATGAACTTAAAATCTGTCAGAAGTTCACGAATTGCAACACACTGTGGGCCATTTATGCCATCACGTGCCCTTTTTTACACATGAACGATGTTCGCAGATCCTTTGTTTGATAGGTCTCTTAGTTTTGCCAATGTATATGAGCCCGCAAGGGCACGTGATGGCATAAATGGCCCACAGTGTGTTGCAATTCGTGAACTTCTTGAGATACCAGGTGAAACCATTTAGATTGACAGATTTTAAGTTCATGTGTAAAAAAAAATTTACAAATTGAATACAGTGCAAGCTGGCTTAAACATCGGGATAGAATGGAGTCTGTTCCTTCACAAATGATCCATCTCTTTTGTCTGGATACATATGCCACCCACACTAGTTGCCCTTAACCACACATGTGATCAATTATTTTGTGGCAGCGTGACAATCTCAACATTTACCACATCGTCCAGTTTGCTAAAAATAAATTATGCAGTCCACCCCCACAGAGGGATCCATGTGCATGACTATTATTTCCAATTGTATTGGAACTACTTTAGTTCCGTCAGTATCCGCCATTTGTCCATCCAAGATGGCGTCCAATGTGATCCATTCTGGTAGTACACTCACGGTCTAGTTTTCAAGCATTCAAATATGGCCTCATCCGATCCGTATCTCCCAGTGTTTCATTCAGCGCTCGGCACTGTGACAGTCTGCAATCCTCGGGCATTTCATTCCGGTTTCCAAATAGGTAAGAGGACAGAATATTCGCGCTTTCACCAGGCCTCAAACCAGCGCTTCAAGTCATTTACCGGCTTTTCTTTTTCTCTTTAAAGAAACAGCCACACGGCGCACTCCATATTAGCTGCACCATTTCGGCCAACACCGTGTCGATTGACACCAACAAACAGGCACACTCCCACCTGGGCATGAAGGTAATAATCGTTACCAGCACGTTTGTAAAACTCTGCATGTCAATACGTAGGCCTTTTCAATTCCCTAATCGTAGGACTATCACTAGAATAAACGGATAGCCCTCGAAGAATTAAAATTCAATGGCCCAAGCTGCTCTCTTAGGGTTTGTGCAGTTTTTCGTACATAATTTAATATTTAAAATACAAAAAATGTTGTTCAACAAACAGCTAAAATCTATTTCTTCATTTCAGTCGTTCTAACTGTGAGTTCCCACAGTTACTACCATCGAATTCGGTCTGAATGGTCACCAAATTCGATGCCACACACAGCTACAAAGCAATTGCAAGGTTAGTGCTAACAGTTGCACGTGTATACCTATAGAGATTTTCACCCAGCTTTTAAGGTACCATTAACACGTTTTTTTGTGTTTTTGGTTTTTAGCATTATCACTGTGCCCCTGAGACTTATCCTGTGGCCTCACAATGTATTGTCCTGAAGACGGGTCCAGCACACGTCTCATAGCAATCTAACGTCAGGTAGAGAGTGTTTCTTTCTAACAACATCCGCTGGTACCCAGAAACACATTTCTCTGTGTCGACAGAGTCAAGGACAAATAATAACAACTATTGAGGATATATGAATTGTCAATATCACACTTGTACTAACCCCACAACACTGTTTAAAAATGATGTTTGCAGTTGTTGTCTTCCCGGTTAGGAAAAACGCTGATTCTCAAAATATGTTTTTATGTTTTGTGTAAACAAAATGCATTGCTTTTTTAACATGTCGAGTTTTCTTATGTACTAATTAAAATATGTTTATCTCTATCCCTTTTTCCTGTTTGGATCTATAGACCAACATGATTTGTTAACACTTGGTGCAACTAGTCACACCTAGCATGTGTGTAGGCGGGTAGCTGTATTTAGTGGCATTCCTGTTTATACACGTTTGCATTTTGTCCTTAGCCACGCAGCCCCCTAAAAAAGAGGACTTTTCTAGCTTGAAACGCTTGATTTACTAAACTCCAGATAGCAGAGAATAATTCCTTAAGGGCCGCAACAGGCATCTCACGGAGGGAGCACATTTCGGGCTCAGGAGGCAGGTACACTGGCTACCCATTAAGGAAAGGATTGTCTTCAAAACACTTTCCCTCACACAAAAATGTCTTCATGGCCTGGCACCCATGTACTTAGCTCAGAGGATCACCACACAGACATCATCGAGACCCTCGAGGTCTACATATGCTAGCTGCATCACTGTTCCTCACACACGCAGAGAGCGTGCTGGAGGCTCCAGCTTCCCAGCCATAGCTGCTACCTTCTGGAACACCCTCCCAGCCCAGATCAGGTCGATCGACTCTCATGCAGTCTTCCGCAAGGCCATAAAAACCAGGTTGTTTGTCGGAAAGGGCCCGTCCCAAAGAGCTATGTATTGCATATGTAACCATCCCCTCGCCCATCTACTGTATTATGAATCGGTCTGCCACACTATGCTATGCACTCACTGTACTATGTAATGTAACCTATGAGCAACTGTAATCTATCAAACTGTCTTTAAGCATCTGTCCATGGGCCGCTTCCTGTAACCTCAAGCCAGCCTTCGTAAATATCCTTATAGCGCTTCGATGCCTGTGGGCTGCAGTGTGCTCTACAAATCCAAAATAAAATGTAATAAAATAAATACATGCACATTTGTGACACAACCAATGCTTAGCTTTATCAGGTGGGGATGAACAACTTGCAGAACCAGGGAGCTATTCTGTATTGACAATATGGAATAGTAAAATGGAACTGAAAGCAGAGGACTAATTATCTGATATGAAAACCCTGGCATTACTTGGGAAGTTATATTTATTTTGTTTGTTTTTAAATTGTGATTTGGTTTTTAAAATCTTACACATTGGATAAAAATGATCACAATTACCAACATTGATCACAGTTAAATCTATACATCCACATTAAATATATTATTCATAAAAACAATCATGTAATTCATGCTAATTTATACAGGCATTTCTTATGATAGTATTCTAGCCTACAAACTAATATCCTGATATTAAAATATCACCCAACCTATTATATATCAATTTAATTATTTGCACAAGTGCCAAAATAAGAGACCTTTGGTTACCAGCCAAAAGATGCCCCCACAGCATTTAATTATTGCTTATATGTAAATTGGAAACACATGTTTTGAACCAACAACGTCAAATGAGGTAAGTTTCCTAGTCCAGTAAAAGAGGTTTCAAATGTTCCTGTTTAGCTTATGTTTTACAGAGCCGACAAATTCTAATACTGCGCGCAATATTTCTGTTGGTTTCCAGAACATCTACAGGGTAATTCATGGAATTAATTTGATCTGAAAACGGGGGCACAAGCGTGAAAAGCCACGAAAGCCACGCACGCAGCTGTTTGTCAATTCATGGAAGGCGCTGCGCATGGCTTACCTGAGATCTGTGATGAATCCGCGTGTGGCGCACACGTCATTGCGACATCCCGAAGGCTGTGCGTGAGACGGCCAGTGAAGGCGCACACAGGGCAGCGTGCACACCTAAAAAGGGGGCAGAACACGCAGAATGGGGAACAACATGTGAAAATGTGGGCATTAAGGGGGAAGTACCGCTGCTAAATCCTCGCAACGCCCACACGCACGCTAACAACATGTATTCATGGAATCAAACAGGGGAAACCCGCACACCACAAACGACGCGCTAATCCGGAAACATGTACACCAGGCGGAAGCGGCCCCGCGCAGCATAAAAGTGCGCGCAAACAACAAACAAGCTCATACGCTACGATGAATATACCATTCCTCGCAGCAGTGGTCGTGGGACACCGCAGGAGGAGGAGGATAGCCAGGCACTGCATTCTTTTAACCAGGACCAGCCTTTTTGGGATGCCTGATGACCAGGTCTATGGTAGGTACAGGTTTCCAGCCCATATCATCCTAGAACTGGTTGCTGAGTGGGAGGATGACCTCACATCACCCACCCTGTGCTCCCAAGCACTGAGCCCCTTGGAAAAGGTGCTCAATGTACTGAATTTCTTGGCTACTGGGTCATTTCAGCGGGCAAGTGCCATAGTTGGGGATGTCCCACAGGCCACGCAGTCATGCTGCCTACACCGGGTGTTGGCGATCATGACTGCATGCCCCTCAGTCCGCAGGCACATATACATGCCCAGAACACCCGCAGAAAGGCAAGCCGTGGTCCAGGACTTTTACGGGGTGACACACTTCCCCAAAGTGCTAGGTGCCATTGATTGCACCCATGTGGCTCTACATCCTCCTAGGGCCACTGAGCACATCTATCGCAACTGCAAGCACTGGCATTCCATCAACATGCAGGTTGTATGTGATGCCAAGGGAATCATCACTTCTGTATATGCCAACTATCCGGGGTCCAGCCATGATAGTTTTATATTCAGAATGTCACCCCGAAACCGGGACCTGGAAATCGGGAGGCATGGCGACACATGGCTCATTGGTGAGTGCAAATGCATCTGCACATGCATGCATGTCAGATACAGAAAAAAGCAAAACCCAACTAATGACAACCATTATCACCTTCCCAGGGGACCGTGCCTACCCTCTGAGCACCTATATGATGACGCCAATACAGAACCCCACCACACCACCCCAGGTAAGATACAATGCAGCCCATATTGCAACCCGGGGCATAGTGGAGCGCACATTGGGGGTGCTGAAGTCACGTTTCTGCTCCATTGACCGCTGTGGCGGCCAGCTGCTATATGCGCCCCCAGTAGTGTGCAGGATTGTAGTGGCAGCATGTGTCCTGCACAACATTGCAACCCGGCAGGGCGTGCTGGTGGACATGGTGGTGCCCCCACATCCCCAACCACATGCATGGTTACTGCGCATGGGAGGGGAAAGGGCACGTGGTGAGGCAGCCCGTACCCAGTTTATGGCAACTTTTTTCACCTAAAATCCCATTCCTGCAGAGTGCATACAGGCCGGGCACATACCAGCTCACAATTGATGATGACAAAAGGGACAGTCAACTGTCACAAACTTACCACCCTGAGATTGTTTCCCTGGAAGTGCTACATTGTGTGCATCCCTAGCTACTTAAACAGACCCAATGCTGTGTCAGTAAAAAGCACGCATTCATGCTGCATGAAGGACTACCCCCTTGCAAAACAGCACACCTAAATACTGATATGTCACCCAACCACTCCCAATCCCCATCTCACCCGCCCAAGACACCATAGCATGGCATGCAATGTGAAAGCAACTAAATGAATGCACAACACATGACACAACTGTCACAAAGTGCACCTTCACAAATGGAAACAGGCCACAGACAATTCCCTCTCACCTATGAAAAAGAAACAGCACACATGAACATATACTTACCAGCATGACAAAACATGAATACAGGACCCAACAGTGGCAACGTCTGACAATAACCAATCACAATAGTGCAAGTATCACAACCTGACAAAGGCAGCACATCGACCCCTTCCATGTCCAGCGTGTTGGTGGTAGGTAAATGTGGCAGGGTACTGCATACAACATGAACTGCATCTGCAATGGAGACAGGCAAGGAAAGACATGAAGAAGCTACACGCAAATATGCATAATGAGCAATATGGAACACAATATGCAAATCAACCATGCAGTGGAGAAATCATCAGTAATCCCCACTAGGGTGTATACACAGTTTGGACTAGAGACTGGCCACACAACTGATGGAAGCCCAATGCCTGTGTGTAAGTTACTGTCACACAGTGCCACCCTTGTGAGCCCATGGAAAGGGGCAGCAGGAATGGCATATGTGCCTGGACCCCAAGCTTCAAACACAAACACAAGATAAACCTGCATGGGCCCAGCTGGAACACACAGTGGATGCCTACAGGTGCCACACAAAGCAACACACTTTAACATGAATGCACAATAGACAAAAAAGAAAAGAAAAAAATCAAAAATGGCTATCGTTCGCCCAGGGGTGGTGGGGGGATATGTCCACCCAGGAGCGAGAAGGTGCAGGGTGCACCCCAACACCCACATGCATGGATGTTGAGAAAAAAAAATACCCTCTATGGGCTCATGGCCTGCACGGCTACCCGATAGTTGGAGAATTGCCGTCGCTGTCGTCACCCTCTGGTGCTACATTAGAAGGTTCTGCAGGATGATGGTCCAGAGATCCCCATGCAGCACCTCACGGGTAGCACGGACTTCTGCCTGCAAGGCTTCACGTGATGCCCGGATCTCCTCACGGGTTGCCTGGAGCTCACCTTAGATTGTGAGTGTTAGCTGCTCCAGCTGCTGTTCTGACCTTGTACTCTGGGACACCTCAAGTACATCCAGAGTAGCTCTGAGGGAGCTGTTTTCAATGAGGTGGAGGGGACCCTGAAAGCAGACACTGATGATTCCAAAATGGAAAAGCAACACATGTGCTGCATGGTGCATAGCACCTGCATCACACATTAGCCTGTGAGTGGCATGGAACATCTACAAACATGACACATTCCAGCACACAGATGGCACCTAGCATAGCCATGCCAGAACTGACAAGGACACCCAGATGGGAGTTAATCACTACTGTCCCCCACCCATGTCAAACGCATATCATCAAACAGAACATGCAAAAGAGTGGGACAAAACACACATGTGTCACACGCTGCAACGATGCCAGTGTGTTCAAATACAGTGATGGGAGGTGCATGGATACATCAATGGTAGGTCACTTGGACATGACACAAGTCTATTATCATGTTGAACATTAAAAAAAGGCTCAGAAGTGATGGGGTGCAGTACATGTGTAGGTGCACAGCAGTCAATCAGCCTGATTGATGAAATAATTTGCGTAAAAATTGAACATATGTGGGGCTTTGTGGGGGGAAAATCCCTGTCTGAAGTATGTTCATTTTGGGGCAGAACGGCACACAAATGTGCGTTTATCATGCAAATTATTCCATCAATCAGGTAGAATAAAGAGAAAACGGTATTAACAATGTTGTGGCATGATGGCAGTTTAAGGGCAAGTGCAGTAATCAAGTGCAAAGTATTTGCAGCGGTCAGTAAGGTTATAGTGAACACCAAACCCAAGGGCGGGGATGGGTTGGAGGCACTACATGGGTCACATATAGCAGTTATGACTACACAGCCTGACCTGGCACTCAATCAGAACACATCACCCAAGCAACATACGCATGGTCTGAAAACACACGCATTGGGCACTCACCGGACATTGTCTCAAGATCTAGTAGGTCTCCCAAGTCTTGGATTTGATCCTCTGCGCTGAACCCTCCAGCGATTGCCTCATGTTCTGTGAGTTCATCCTCCTCTGGTGGTAACCCACTACCAGTCACCAGAGTAGAGGCATAATTGGAAAGCCAGATTGTTTTTGCTCGGTGTTTTAGGTCATTCCAACGCTTTGAGCAATCATCAGCTGTGCGCTTCACAAATCCAAGGGAACTAATCTGGTCTGCGATGTACTGCCAGTGGGCCCTACGCAGAGCAGTCGTAGTCTTGCACCCTGCCGTCACCAGCATGTCCCGGCCATGTGCGGACACATAGCCCACAAGTACATCTAGTTCCACATCATTGAAACTCCAATTCCTTGACGTGCCGGAGGGGCGAGCCATGTCTGGGGTCGCAGCCTGTTCCGCAAGAGCACGCATTTTCCTCTTGAGAGTTGGTGCGGACCCTGAGTGGCTTACGCTGCTCTGGTCTGTAGGGGCTGAAGCGCAGGTGGACTGGCCACTGAAAGCAGGCAATGGCATGATGACCAAAGGTCTCACTGCAGGCATTGGCTGCTGGGTGCTGTTGCCAAGACCAAGTGGCACAACTGCCTTGGTGCGAAGGTCAGGGACCAACACTGTCCCGGCTGGGTGACTCAGAGCCAGGGTGGAGTGAGCTGCAGCTGCCCCTGCAGCCTTCTCACCCTGGCTACTTGGGGCAGCAGATGACATTGCTGCCCCAGATCCACGTGGCTTGGTGACAGCAACTTTCACCGCCACACGTGGATTGGACTTGGTGACACGGAAGCCGGCCTGTGAGTTATCCCATGCCAGTTTGGTGACCAATCCGGGCCGGGTTAGCAGGGTCTGAGCTGGGATGGTGTCAGCTGCATCTCCCTGACCCACTTGGGGGGCGTAAGTGTCCCTGAATGGTCCTGGACACCCTGCACTCTTGGGCTACCCTACCCACATTGTCTACCACTGCCACCTTGGCCACCCTGCTCATCATCACCACGTCCCTTACCACAGCCACCACTTGGAGATCAGCCACCTTTACCTCCCTTACTACTTGGTTGCCTCCCAACCATGGCACTGATGTTCTTGCGCGAATGGGAGGTGCAGAAAACAATTGTCCTGGGCAATTGAGGTTGAGTGGGCAGGGTACTAGATGGAATATGTACCCCTGTGCTCTTGCAAGGCTGTCTGTGACCCCTGGGGGTAAATGACGGGTCACGCAATGCTCAGGCACTCCAAAAACAAAAAGAAACGTGCATGCGACCCCTCTGTAGCCTACGTGTGTGGAATGAAGAACCCGCAGTATGCTGTGGCACCCAGAAACACAAAAAATGTGTACACGTGGTACACGCAGGCTACAATCACCTCTGAATGGGTATGCGACACATGGGGGCAACCACAGAGGAAAAACACGTGCGCGACTCACCGTCTGCCTTTATAATGAACGTGAGAAAAACATGCTTGTGTGCTTTGGCAACACCCCCGCCAAAAGAAGAATTGAGCTCTGCCTCAGTAAACAAGGAGTACGCACTGCAACCATTGTGAAGTAATCGCTTGTGAACAGACAAGAAGTACAAGAATCACATGCTCGCTCTCACAAAAAGCACGTACAAGGAAATGGCGTCATACACTGACCTTTAACCCCTGCCCACAGAAATGCCTACGCATGCCACGTCACTTACGTACTTACACGCTAAGGGCCTTTCCTCGAATTACATGCATTCACACGCTGACGTGCTGTTTTTCACGTGCGGATTCACTCTGCATCAAACTGGCCACATGACAACACATGGAAGACCACGCTGCTGCCCAGAAGGCAATTTTCCTGCTCCCCAGAGCCCCGAGCCGCCTCCCACAAGCCATCTGCTGCTGCCTGGCTGCTGGCCACGTGCCCTGCTATTTGGAGCCTGCACATCAGCCATCTGCAGGGGTCCAGTTGCTGCGACCACCCCTGCTGGAACAGAAGACTCCCGACTGCCGTTCCATCATTCCACAGTCCAGCCCCAGGACCCAGTTGCCCACCCACACCTGCCTCGGTGGTTGCCATGTCGGGACAAACACCATCTGAGACCACTGGCAACCCCCAGCCAAAGAGGCAGAGGGCTGTCAGCTTCTTAGCCAGAGAAGTTGGCATCTTGGTGGAGCAAGTCCTGGGGCATTATGATGCCCTCTTCAGACGACCGTGCGCTGACAAGGAAGGACGGAAGAGGACCTGGTTGGACATCGTGGTTGCCATCAACGTGGAGGGGGTGGCAACCTGCGACTTGAAACATGTCCAGAAGCACTGGGAGGACTTCAGATCCAGGACCCTCATGAAGGCCTGGCGCCTCTTGCATGCAGCGGATGCAGGGGGGAGCTGGGTCCAACTTTCCATTGACCAGATGAGGGTCCTGGAACGCATCAACCCAGTGCTTCACCACCAGGTCCCGGAGAGGCATCTGGAGTCGAGCATCTGGAGTCGAGCAGTGAGTGTCTGGGCTATCCCATTCCACACAGTGCATGTTGAGGTGTTGCAGGAATGTTCAGCTTGGACATATGTCTGACATGGCCCATGTATGGATGTGTGTGTGTGCAGAGACATGCCTGTGCTGCATGTGAGTGCAGTCATGTGTGATGCACATCAATGATGTATGTGTTCCAGTGCATGATCCCCAACTGCATGTGGAGATGCACACATGTTAGCATTTCTGTGTATGTACTATGCCATGGTTGGGGTGTGACACATGGATGCTGGTTCCACCTTCATGTACGTGCACGGTGTACATGTGCGTGTGTGTGTTTGACATGTGTGCAACTGTGTTACGCCATGGATGCATGTGACCCAGACATGTGGGTACCTGATTGGCAGATGTGACTAAGTTGCCGAGGATTGCACTGTGACAGGTGGTGGAGATGTACAGATGCATGTCTGTCTGGTGGTGTGTATGCATGTGATTGGCACTCCCCATATTGCTTGTGACGTCATGCCAACCTTTGGTTGTTCATGCAGTTACATGTGTATGGATGCTGATGCCTGTTGCACGAAACCAGTTTATTGGTGCATGTGTGTGGGTTCAAATGATATGAGTGTTGGCGAGTGTGATGCCATCTGTGAAGTTTGACACTGCCACTTATGTGCAACTGTCATGTGTGTATCATACCATTGTACAGTGCCCTGATGCCTGTGTTCTATCTCTCCCTGTCTGCAGTGTCGACTGATGAAGAGGGCAGAGACGGTGCTGTGGAGCACAGCGGCAGGGATCCCACCGCCAGCTGGAGACACAAGGCCCAGCTCACCTCCCAGGTACTGACATCTTCCGGGAGTGAGGAGTCTGGTGCCGCGTCCATGGCCTCAGCTGCTGAGGGAATGTCCAAGAGGCGGTGGTCGGAGGTGGACTCTTCGGCAGCAGTAGGGGCAGCTGAGCCCCCACAGAGGCCTATGGAGGAAGACGGCACAGAGTCATCCAGATTGGTGGGGGGTGTGGTTGAGGAGGAGGCCGTATCAACTCCACACATGGGGCCTGGAGGAGGTGGTTCCACTGGTGCGAGTGGTGCAGCCCAGGTGCAGGGGCATGAGGCAGCACAGGCCACCGTGGAGGTGCCTGTGTGTAATCCTGTCCCATATCCTGTGACTGCACCATCCCGCACCAGTAGGGATGCCTCAGTCCAGGCCCGTTCGCAGGTAGGGGATGCGTCTACATCAACTGGCCGTCCTCTCCCTGCAGACGTGGTAATCTGTGACCAAGTGCAGCGTGTCCTAGCGGGCCTGATGTTGCAGTATTCGGGATGACCTGCATGGTTCTAGGCAGGATAGTGCACGTCATTTCGTATACCTGCTTGCCTGCCTCGACTTGCTAGGACAGGTCACTGGCACAGGGTTCCTCCATGTACTGGACGCTCTTGTGACTCCCTCCTCAACTGCACCCCTTATGCGCCCGTCGTCCTCTGTGCCATCTTCCCACTCATGTATCACCTGGACCCCCTATGGAGCTGCCCCTGAGCCAGCGGCGAGGCTGGTGGAGGACACATCCCTGCCACAGTCGGAGTCGAAGGTCCAGCAGGGGTGGCCACCCCACCAACTGGACCTCAGCAAATGGAGGACGTGCAGGCATCAACAAGCAGAGCACATGCACGGCGGCACCAGAGGATTCCATCAGCCTGGATGCTGTCGTGCTGCCAGAGGCAGTTGCATTGGAGGCAGCAGCAGGATCAGCGTGGGAGGCATCATGGGTCGGGGCCATCAACAACCCAGGGGCAGGCATCAGCTGGCGGGCAGGAGGACCCAGGATTGGGAGTGTCTTCCGTGTGGCAGCGGTTGGGCCAGCAAATAAATGCAGAAGCGGCGGCGGGTGTAGAGGGCATGGCTCACAATGTTCAGGGCGGAGAACTCCATGCACCGGGCTTTGAGGCGGGCTGAGCCCCTCGAGGCAACTCGCAGGGAGTTGGAGGATGCCATGGCTGCATCCCTGAGAGACCTTGAGGCCATGGAACAGGCCTGCCTCCGGAACATCGACATGGAGTTCGATGATGCCCTGGCCAGGGACATCAATAAGTGAGCGGTCGGACTAGTCCGCCGCCTTTGTATATAGTTATTTAGGTTTAGGTTTAATTTTTTTTTATTTTTCCTTGGATTATACTTTCTTTTTGGTATTGCATTCATTATTTCTTCATTTGCATGTGTGGTTTTCATTATGTCATTTTGTTTCCTTATTATTAAATTTCATATATCTTCATTACTGGTGTGGTCTACTCTCATTGGTTTCGTGCATGTCTCTATGAGCATTGCCTCAGTCATGTGTTGCCACTGTGTGGCTCTATTGGACATTTATTCATGGGCATGCTGGTTCTTTTCAGACTCTCATGGCATGGGTAATTTAGTAGGGAGTGGGTGCAGTTGATGGTTGCGTGTTTGTACTGGAGGGGAGATTTTGGTTGGCATTAGGGCCATGGGTCTGTATTGTTATGGGGGACATGAGTCGAGGCCTGCTGGCAGGTGCCCGTCAATGGGGGTGGGGTGGGGGGACATGAGTCGGGGCCTGCTGGCAGGTGCCCGTCAATGGGGGTGGGGTGGGGGGACATGAGTCGAGGCCTGCTGGCAGGTGCCCCTCACTGGTGGGGAGGAGATGAGTTGGGGCCTGCTGGCAGGTGCCCGTCAGTGGGGTGGGGGGGACATGTGTCGGGGCCTGCTTGCAGGTGCCCGTCAATGGGGGTGGGGTGGGGGGATATGAGTCGGGGCCTGCTGGCAGGTGCCCATCAATGGGGCTCGGGTGGGGGGACATGTGTCGGGGCCTGCTGGCAGGTGCCCGTCACTGGTGGGAGGACTGGTGTTGGGGCTCACAAGTGCATGGTGCCATGTGGCCTGCCTGCAGGGCATGGTCAGGGTTTGCAGGGGTCCCCCCTGTGGTGTGGGGTGCCTGTGGGTTATGGTCAGGGTGGATGGGCTGCCTGTGGTTCATGGTCAGGGTGGATGGGCTGCCTGCGGGGCCTGACCAGGGGTGTAGGTGGGGCCTGTGGTTTGGGCTGCCTTCAGGGCATGACCAGGGTCGATGGGCTGCCTGTGGGGCATACCCAGGGGTGTAGGGTAGCCCCCTGTGGTGTGGGCTGCCTATGGGGTGTGGGGAGAAAGGAGGGCACACCCGGGAGGGGCCGCACTGCCAATTTACATGTAAAGCTCCCTTGCGTACCCCAGAATACATGTACCCGGCTTGCGCCAGTGAAATTGCGTGGACAGCTCACTCGCCTACCCCGGAATGCACATACCCTGCTCCTGCCAGTGAAATCAAATGTAAATCTCACTCACGTACCCTGAAATACATGTACCCCGCTCCCACCAGCGAAATCACGTGGACAGCTCACTCGCGTACCCTGAAATACACATACCTCGCTCACGCCAGCGAAATCGCGTGGACAGCTCACTTGCGTACCACGGAATACCCGTACCCCACTCCCGCCACCAAAATCATGTGTAAAGCTCACTTGCGTACCCCGAAATACACGTAGCCTGCTCCCACCAGCAAAATCATGTGGACAACTCACTCGCGTACCCTGGAATACACATGCCCCGCTCGCACCGGCGAAATCGCGTGGACAGCTCACTCGCTTACCCCGGAATACACGTACCCCTCTCCTGCCAGCAAAATCACGTGTAAAGCTCAATCGCATACCCCGAAATACACGTACCCCACTCCCAACAGCGAAATCGCATGGACAGCTCACTCGCATACCCCGGAATACATGTACCCCGCTCGCGCCAGTGAAATCGCAAGTAAAGCTCACTTGCGTAGCCCGGAACACACGTACCCCGCTCCCACCAGCGAAATCACGTGTAAAGCTCACTTGCGTACCCCGAAATACACATACCCCGCTCCCGCCAGCGAAATCGCATAGACAGCACACTTTAGTACACCGGAATACACGTACCCCTCTCACGTCAGCGAAATCGCGTGTAAAGCTCACTCGCGTACCCCAGAATACACATATCCTGCTCCCACCAGCGTCATCATGTGTTGTAAGAAGATTCAATTCAACACTACAGCTAAATCAATGCCTAGTCTGGGATACTGAATGGAAATCCTTATTGATATATCTTTATGTCCAGTTCATGAGTTCTGATGACTACCCCTATATAACACCCCTCTCTTAGAATCCCCCTGACCCCACTGAGCCAAGAAGTAGTTCTGTTTTGCAAGTTTAAAAGATTTATTTGAGAAATAAGACAAAATATAGATACCACGCTTTTATAATAAATTAATAATCGATATCGCCCTTATAAATATAATGTTAATCAACAATGGGTAATCTGACACTAGCACACTTCTTTATAATCAATGAGGAGTTAGTATAGGAGATGAGGTAGCACACTTGTGAATAGGAACAGAAGAATAAAGGGCTAGAGAATGCTTTATACAGTTCAAGGAAATGCAAGGTGGAATAAATGCAGTACAGAAATAACTTGATATGACTTCAACAAAACAAGCAATCACTTTTCTTTGACAATTCACCCCCCCCTTTATGCAATGTAAGGAGATGAAGAGGAGAGCACACAGTTCTTAGAAATGCAATCAAATATAATTCAGTTCAATTCCCCCCCCCCAGCAACTTAGAGAAATCAGATATGAGTTTTAAAACACCGGCCCAAGTGCTTGAATGTGGTGGCAAGGAAGTGAAAAATATGCCGAAAATGGTTTTAATTCCCTTTAGGAAGTTCAGGGTGATTGAGAGATACTTGGGATGAGTTCAGGCTCACTTTAGCAATGATTCAGAGATGGTGATTAAGAGGCAAACGAATTTTTAGCAAGGAAAGAAATGACTGCTGATGGTTACACGTGGCTGGATTTTTAACCAAATCGCAAATCGTGGTAAAATTCGCGAGTGCGTGAATCGTGATTGTGGAAAAAGTATAAGGATTAGATTCTAAGCTTTCAAGGAAAGTTAAACCAAGTTCATAGCCCAAACGGTTCCAGAGATATGAACGATTTTTTAAAGGTCGTTTTTCGGATTTAAAGTAAACCCAAAATGACAGGTGACAGCTTTGCAGCTGTAGAATTGACAAATGACAGTGGTGCAGCTTTACAAATGACAAGTGACAAATTCTAGGAGGCAGTTCTGGTTAGATTAAAATAGTTTGGATTAGATTATTTTAAACTAAGAGCTTATTTCTGTCACAATGTGACCTAAGTACTCACAATATATTTTGGAAGGACTGGACCTCGTCACGGATCTGATCAATCAGGCTAGCGGCACTTCACAGCGATCTGGTCTCTGAGTCTGCGGTTCTGCACGGTCTGGTCTGGTCTGGCACTGGTCTGGTCTGTCCGGATACAGCGGTCTCTGCACGGCTCCTGGATCTCTGCACTGGTCCTGGCAAAAGTTCTTGGCAAGGGATTCAAGCAGCTCGCCCGGCTGTGAGTAGCTTGCAATGATTTGAGGCCTGCTGCAGAGAACTCAGCTTGTGGTTTTAGGCCTCTGATTTAGGTTCTAAAGTATAAGTTCTAGGTTCTGGAGTACGTAGCTGGAGTCAGTCTGGAACTGATATCTTCTGGATGTTGTGTGGTCCGGCAAAACGCTCCGCAGCAACTGGATTTGAATGTCCTCTCTAGCTTCCAGTGGCTCTTTTTATGTCTTTTGAAAGTGGGTGTGTGCGCAGCATCACTAAGCCAGCCCCTCTCTCAACTGATCATTGGTCAAGCTTTTCTCTCTTCCTTGATTGGGGGAAGGAAATGTGAGTCAGAGTGATGCTGTAGGTTTTATGGGTCAGAGGATCCTCCCCTGGTCAGTTTGCCCACAAATCTATATTTGATTCAAATACATATTGCACAGATACACAGTTGTTTAAAATTACATGCACCCATCACATATCACATGAGGTATACTCTGTTCAAACGCGGCTCTTCCTGGGGGCTTGCATTCAGAAATGGCAACATTTTGCGCTTTTTAGTAGCTTTCCCCATATCAGATTTTTCTCCAAATTTATACAATTGTGTGCAAGGCATGTGGGCATTTAGATTAGGAAGTGTCCGATTTTTAACCTGCATACATTTAGAGTAACAACCTCTTTTCCGCTCGTAAACTCCCAGATCAAACCACCGGGTCCTAAAACCTCTTAAAATGTGGGCAGAAAAATCATAAGAATTATGGTATCATTTAGATAATTTTGACAAGTCCGCACCATGAGTTATACATCTTTCTTAAAATCATATTCTGGCCAACAGGGGTGTGTCTTCCCAGGTCACATGGTTGAGAAACCAGTTTGCCCACTTTCTTTAAGCTCAGCCTGTTCTCAGAGGGGGCTGCCCCTCCCCGTTTCTGCCAAGAGGAAGCCACTTTACGACCTCCCCTATAAACCATCTGCCTGAGTCAAGGAATGGCTTTGTTCAAAAGGAAGCCATTTACGACCCCCCAAATAAACCATCTGCCTGGGCCCTTTGTTTAGTTTCTTGCAGTCCCCTGGTAATTCAATCAGAGAGTGTGTGACCTCCTTTTGGCAGGGGCAACAGAATGCAGCCAGGCCTGGGAACCTGTCAGGCAGAATTGGAATCTCTTTAAGCCAGTTTTTAGCTACATGTCATTTTTTGTTCCCCAGTTTAAGTCAATACAATTTTTACATATGCAGCTAGAATGCTGATTCTAAGTTCAAAACTATGACATTTTAACAGTTACAAACTATGTGACACTCAAAAGTAGGTCACTCAGTTAATTTAAACATTTCGATTTTGATGGTTTTAATCCAGTTTCAGTTAGGCTGCTGACATGCAAAGCTCAGCCAGTTTTGTTATGAACATTGTTTTGGGCTCTTCATCTTCCCAGATTTTGTATGCACACATACTTCATTCTGCCAGATGTCCGCTGGTGTTCAGTGAGATTTTTGGATGTGTTGCAATGTTTGAAAATAGGCATTTTGAGCTGGCATTCAGAGAAACCAAAGGTAATTTTAAAGCGTTTTTGAGCTAACAGGCGCTGCTGTTTTACCTTTGGCACCCATTCCACTCATGGCACCCTGGCCCATCATGCTCGCACTGGTGGGTGGCAAGTTAGACAGCCATTTTGATGTACGCACAAACTGCGTGGTTCTCCTGGATTCTGGCGCACATGTGGGCTTTTTGGCCATCTTGGATTTTCTAAGCCCACAGCACCAAATGTTGCAGCATGATAGCTCAAACGTGGGTCAGGACACCCAACAAGGCCCCCCACGCGACTGCACTTTGAATTTGAGTCGATGGGGAGTCGAGTGCACAGAAGGTTTTGACCCACGGACTGGTATGTCCGCATAATCTTCTTCCAATTCTGCAAATGGCACAGTTCAGCATCTTTTCCTCCATCTGGTACTGATCGATCGGTTCTCCTCGCCGGTCCTGATGGGAAGATCGGGCGGTACCCTGGCCCCCTCGGGTCTCTGCTCCCGGTCTCCGGATCGTCCTCCTTGGCCAGTCTCCAGGTTTTCTTTCTCCTAGGACGACAAAGGAAGAGCGGCAATACCTATTCATGGACATTTCTCCCCACCATTGATATAGTGGGGTGGCATATATATTTTAGAACTCAACAGATATGAACATGCACATTTTCTTTTTTAACTTAGGAGACAAGAACATATATATATATATACAAGGATCACAGAATTTTATATGCTATATGTGGAATATTTTAGGGTTGGAACTGATTTACTCTGGAGCGGCCCCCTCTGGTATTGCAGAGGACTCCTCCAGTTGCTGCAGAGTGTGCCTTGGATGGCAACACTTTAGCTGATTTATATGTACCCACTTGTCTTCCCCCTCTGCCAAACCGCCTTTGGGGATGCGGATCTTGTAGGCCACAGGGGAGAGCTTGTCTATAATTTCAAACGGTCCCTTGCATGTAGGCAAAAATTTTCTCTGTTTGGCCTGGTTTCTTTGGAAATTGTATAGATAGACCCGATCACCCACCTTATATTCCTTTTGGGTAGTTTTTAAATCATAGTGGGTCTTCATGCTCTCGGCTGATCTTTCTAGATTCCGCTGAGCATAGGCAAAAGCATGCTGAAGGTGTTTCCTTAAATTCTCCACATACTCATGAATTGTGGAGGCATTTATCAATGTTTGCTCTTGGGTTCTGTAGAGTAAATGCTGGGGAAGCACCATCTTGCGTCCAGTCATCAACTCAAATGGCGACATTTTGGTTGCAGATGAAGGGATAGATCTGATGGCCATTAGGACCAGAGGTAATCGGATATCCCAACTTGGCCCAGAATCTGCCACAAACTTTTTTAAGATGCTCACAATGGTTCGGTTGTATCTCTCTACTGCCCCAAAAGAAGCTGGCAGGTAAGCAATATGTAGCTTTCTTTTAACCCCCAGTATCTCCCACATCTTTGTCATTACTTCACTGGTGAAGTGGCTACCCCTGTCTGACTCAATCCTTTGAGGTAGACCAAAACGGGAAAAGATGTGGTTAATCATCAGGGCAGCTGCTGTTTCTGCCTTGCAGTTTGGGGCTGGGAGACATTCCACCCACTTGGTAAACAAGCATGTCACCGTCAACATGTACTTATTCCCCCTAGCAGAGCGAATCACGGGGCCTACAAAGTCAATTTGCAAATCTGACCATGGGAGTGTCATTCCCCTCTTTTGGAGAGGTGCCCTGGTGTGTGAGGGATGATGGCTGAAATTGTGCACACACAAGACACCCCTTCAAGTATTGGTCAAGGTCCTGCCCCATGTGTGGCCAGTATGCAACCTCTCTTAAGATTTCCAGTGTTGTGTAAAACCCCCTATGACCGGCGGTGGCCGCATCATGGGCGTGACTTAACATCAGGCTTCGGAATGAGGTAGGAACCACCCACTGATCGTGGCCAGCTTTGGATTTCCTTACCAGCAAACCGTCTTGGATTCGGAAAATTTTTGGACATTTCATCAACACTCTTAGGTCCTCTTTCCCAATGTAATCGGTATCCGTCAGGGGAAAGTTCTCAGGGTCCTCAAGGTGTTGGTAAAACTTACCAATAATTGGATCCCCCTTCTGAGCTGTAATCAAATCAGCATCAGGGGTCTCCTTGCTCCATTGTGCAGTTGAAAGATCATTGTGAGCATTTGTCTGGGACCTAGTGATAGCGGTGACCTGGATTTCCCCCAACAGGGACTCTATTTCGATTAGATCCCCTTGGATGGCCCCGGTTTTGGCCAGCTGATCAGCTAAGTCATTTCCAGTTTTGTCTGGTCCCTCTACTTTGGAATGACCCTTGATCTTTTTCCAGTAGATGGTCATCCCATTGGATGTGACCAGATCATCAATGTTTTGGATTAACTTCCCATGTTTCAGGGGTTTGTTATTAGCACATAACATGCCTCTGGTTTTCCAATTAACCAGGTGCTCCACGAACCCGTTCCGTACATAATCCGAATCTGTGATTATGACCAGTTCGTGGAGTTCATGTTGGACAGCAGTGAGGATGGCCTGATGCACAGCCATCAATTCTGCCACCTGACTACTTCGGGGACCAATTTTGTATCCAGTGGAGGGTTCTGGTGACTCATTCACCCATGCATTCCCTACGCCAGCCACCAGTTCTTTCTCCCCATCGTTGTCAACATGGTAAGAGCATCCATCCACATAGACAGTGGGCATCCCCTCACACTTGTCTTCTTCAAAGACTTTGTGTGGGGAATTAAGGTATGCCTCCATGTTGTCCTTGATTTTTAGACTTTCGTCCTCGAGACAGCTTTCTCTGGCACAATCATGCAAGTCAGCCAGACCTTGCGCGAGGGGACTCTCCTTGTTTTGGCCATATCTGACCTCCAGAGGAAAGCCTTGCATTGACAGAATCCAGGAAGTAATTCAGGAATTACTCACATTTCCGGCCCGGATCCTGTCACTTTGGAGATATTGCAGAGGCTGGTGTGGAGTCTCCACTATGATGTGTTCCCCATGGATAAACGGGCGGTAATTCTTCAATGCCCACACCGTTGCCAGGAGTGCCTTCTCACAATCGTTGAATTTTTCCTCCACAGAGGATAACGTTTTACTCACATAGGAGATTACTTTATTGACCTTGTCATGCTTTTGGTATAATACTGCCGTCAAGCACGTATTAGAGAACCCCGTCTCCAGGAAGAACTCCTTGTTTCTGACAGGGTAAGCTAGGCAAGGCGCTTGTGAGAGGCTTCTTTTGAGTTGTCTTACCGCCTCGGATTGTTCTGGACCCCATTCCCACTTGACCCCCCCTTCAAGAGATGAATCAGGGGTCTAGTGATCTCTGCGTAGCCTTCAATGAACTTTTTGCTGTAATTAGTCAGTCCAAGGAGGCTCCTTAGTTCCCGCAGAGTTGTGGGGTCTTTTAGTTTCTGGAGTGCTTCCACTTTCTTTTCTTGGGGACAGAGACCCTGAGGAGTAATCTCATGCCCCAAGAAATTAACACGGGTTCTACACCACTGTGCTTTCTGAAAGGAAAGTTTTGCTCCGGCGGCCCTCAACTGTGTCAGAACATAACAGATCTCTGCTATGTGTTCGTCCACAGATGAACTTTTGATGAGGAGATCATCTACATAAGCCAGGTTACCCCTCGCACCCAGGTCGGGCATGGCCTTATGTAGGAAAATGTTGAATTCATTGCCGGAGTTGAGGTATCCGAAGGGAGTCCGGGTCCATGTGTACTGCTGGCCCCCAAAGGTAAAAGCCAGTTTGTATCGGTCCTCACTACTGACAGGCACGGTCCAGTATCCATTGGTCAGGTCTATTGCTGTGAATACCTGTGACCCCTGAATCTGGGCCAGCCCTTGGTCAATGTAGGGCAGAGGCCATCGGGAAGTATGGACCCGTTTGTTGAGATCCCGAAGGTCGGCGCAGAGTCTCCACTGGCCGTTTGGCTTCAATATTCCCAGCACCGGATTATTGAAAGTGCTGTGGACTGGACGGATTATTCCCCGGGACTCAAGGTTCTTAATTATTTCAGTAAGGGACTCCATGGATGCGAGAGGCAAGCGATATTGCTTCAAAACACTGGAGTCATTCCAGGGTCCGTGGGAATTGTTGTTGTGTGGATGTCGGTGCGACCACAGTCATATGAGTCTAACGCAAAGAGATCTTGGAAATCCAAGAAAACTTGTTTCAACTTTTGCTTCTGTTCCAGAGTCACACAGGCATCAGCTAGGTTGACTCTCTCTTCCACCATCTGCCTGAAGCCTGGAAAGACTTCCGGTTTGGCTATCTCAGCGGCCTCCTCCAGCTGGGTGGAGAAGTCCCTGGTCAGAGTGCTGATTTGGACTGGAGGCTTCAGGTGGGGAAGGCAGCCCTCATGGACCTGGAAAATCACCTCATCCCTCCTGAAGTCACAAGTCACATCTTCCTTACCATAAGGGCAAGAAGTGTACACCAGGAAGTTCCCCCCATGCCGGGTGAAAATCCTGTCTGGTGTTGTATTGTCCTCACTGTCACTGTCAAAACAGTCCTTGGGGATTGGTCCTAACAGTTCATTTCCTAAATCAATGGAGAAATGTCGGTCATCAATCGCCATTCCAATAATGGTGCCTGCGGCTAGAATAATACTCTTTAAGTTGCTGTTATCCACCTCTATTGGAATGGTGTCATGTTCTATGTTGACTAATGGTGTTGGGTTTACCCTAACCCTTGCTGTTGGAGAGAAGCATTTAGATGTATGTAAGCATCAGGGTTTTTCAATTTTTGTCCTCTTTTAACTTTCACTTCCAGGGAGAATTGTCGGGTCCTTTCTGGGATGGTGACTTCCTCTTTAATCTGAATTTCAACTGCGTAAGGTAGCAATTGAGCTGACCTAAATGCTTTTTTCTGAATCATCAAAGCCCATGGGATTATCCGCTAATCGGGACCAAGCTTTGAAGTTTATCAGGTCCAAACTAATGGCAAAGCGATTGAGAATGTCACTGCGTAAGTAAAAGGCGGCAGTGACGTCTCGCACGACCCAACAATTATGGACTATGCTCTTGTTGCCAATGGAGATTTTGAGCATACACCTGCTTGGCAGGAGCTGTTTGGAATTAGGTGCTTCCAGGTCCAATTCCCATTCGTCTATCAGTTTGAATGTGGGAATGGCTGGATCTTTTGGGAGTTGGGGGAACATGGCTTTGCTGATGAAGCTCTTACCGTTGTTAACGCACACTCGAGCGAGAACAGAGTCCTTCCCATCATTTAACTAAACAGGGATGAACAACTGCTCTCCAATTTGCTGAATATCAGCCAGGCTCTGAGCTGATTTCACATCTTTCTGGACTATAGGAGTGGGAGTTTCTGATTGTGGATTAGTAAAGAATTTCAAGGTGTTTCCTTCCAGTGTGGAATACCACCTTAAACTGGAAGGAAGGTTGATTTTCAGAAATAGAGAGGACCCCCCATCACCAGTCTGTTGTCCTACTGCTATTACTGACACGTCTGGAATCTGGTTGTTCTGGAAGTGAAATTCTACTTGGTCAGATTTTTGTTCAACCATGTGGCAGGTGCCATTTAAACTAACATGGTTGACACTCTGTTTTAATTTTATTGGTCGGCTAGTCTGGGTCCAGAGGACCTTGTTTACACAATCTATTAGGGGTGACAACCTTCTCAGGAGGTCAATCCCTAGTAAACAAGGGGTGCCCTCTGGAGTCACTACTATGACCGGGTGTTTCACCTTGTGTCGCCCAATTTTAATGTCCAAGTCTGCAGTCCCCTCAACGGGAATTTCCTTCCCGTCAAAGTTCTGCAGTTGTCCAGGAAGAGAGGTGGGAGGAATTCGGTAATTCTCCCCCCTTCCTGCATTTAGTTCCTCAAAGGCCCTTTTGGACAGAAGGGTAGCTTGGGATCCAGTGTCCACCAGTGCCAAATTTGTACCCTGCCCCTGTACTTGTACCGGGGCATAGTATCTTCCCTCCTTCTCCTCAAGGGGGCACAGATAATGCACATTTTTGGACAACTGGTGGGCTAACTTTCTGGTTTTGGACATTGCTAGCGAAGAGATTTGGGCAGAATTCTGTGGAGAGCCTTGGGAATCTGAAAGAAAAAGTTGGCAACTGGAGATCAGAGCCATTGTGGGTTCCCCTGGTTCCGGTTCTGGGCCGCCCCCCCCTTTTTGGAGGCAGTCACCAGGATGGGTTTGAACCAGGGGATTTTGGTATTGTGGGTTCTGGGATGAGATGATGGGCGGCGGTAGCTCAGTCTCCACATCTCCCCAGTCTGACTTGGCGTCCCTTGGGACCCATTTTTCCTTGGGAGGAGTTCCCCCATCTCTAAAGGAGAAGATCCTTTCCCCAGGATCCTCTGAGGATCCCTCTCCCTCAAATTGGGAGATCTGTACCTCCTCCACAAAGTGGGTATGTTTGGGTCCTTTATTTCTCCTACCTCCTCTCTGCTCCTTGGGTGGCAGACTTTCAGGGGTAGGAGATTTTGTTTCCGGTTCCTGGTTTTCCAGGGGCTGTTTACAAGTTGGGAAGGAAGCTTCCTCCAAGGCTTTACACCCCCCTTCCCCTTGTGCCTCCTCCCTGGGAACTGGTGTGTTATCGGGGTGCTGCCCCCGTCATTGTTCTGGAACACCAGGTCCAGAGTTTGGGGCATTCTGCGGTGGCATACTCATCTGAGGGTTCTGTTGAGCCCTCAGTATGTGACCCAGATCCCGTGCCATATTTTGGACCTGGCGCTCTAACTGGGAAACCCGCTCAGGCTGACACAGGGCTCTATTTTCTCCCCTGGGCTGATCCCGGGAAGGGTAGCTATCCCTTCTCTGGTAGTACCCCTGGTTGGGAAGATTTTGGTACCCCTACACCCTTGGCCTCCCCTCTCCCGGATTAGGTTGTCTGGGCTCAGGGAATTGGGGAAAGAAGGATGGATGATTTTGGGGCTGGAAATTGGGTGGATACCTGGGGAAAAAGTTCTGCCCAGGATTTGGAGAATTTCTGCCCTCCTGTGGGAAGTGGGAGGGAAGTTCCCTGTGTTAGGTGCTTGGCCGGATCCCCCCCCTTGGGCTGGAGGAGTCCACACATAACCCAAGACTGGTCGGTTTCCCTTGAAGCGGGGACTTACATAGTCAGGGGAGCGGGGGACCCCATTTGTGGGACTACCTCCTCGACTCCCTGTCTGTGACTGGCCCGAGGGCCTTCTGGGCTGTGAATTATTTGGTGCAGGCAGGTTTTTAGGCCCCCCCCATCTCCAAATCTAAAACGGGGGCAACCTTTACCTCTGCCACCTTGGCAGCAGCCGGGGTGCTGTTGGTTTTGGGGTTTTTCGGCGCGTTATTTTTATTTTTGATAGGCTTCTGCACCTCATAGATCCGGGTAGCCTGTTCAATTACCCAGTCTAAAGATCTTTTCTCATGAAAATCTCTCACGAGCTGGGTCATTATGTATTTGGGTAAGGCATGGAAAAACGTATTGATAAATTCTCTGCTATCCGTGCGCACCCTTCTGGTGGTCTGTGCAAAAGCACGTTTTAATTTTTGCACAAACTCTTGTGGGGCCTGATCCTCCCCACATTGCAAATTGTAGGCTGCCTTGCGAGCCTCTTGAGGATTTCTGTGAACAGAAAAATGTTTCAAAATGGCCGCCTTATAGATGGACCATCTTAAATGATTTTGGTCCTCCAGCCCCGCAAAGAAAATGGAGTATTCTGGGGAGAATGTCCATTTGACGTACTGGATGCAGCTACTGCTGTCCTTCAAATGGAAAGTCTCCATCATTTGCTCATAGAACTCCAAGTGTTCCCAAACGGAATACTTGGCGTTCTTATGATAAGGCGTGATGACACTCCTTATTGCCTTTATTTGCTTCAATGGGTCCTTAAGCAAGGCCCTTTTTGCCTTATTGGCCTTTTTGGTTCGGGTAACCCTGGTCCATTCATCCTCTGACTCAGAGGCACTGCTCCCAGAGGTTCCTGTCTGATCTTCCAGGTTTTCCCGGATTCTGCGAGCCTGGGAATGGCTGGCAGAATGTGGGGACCTGGTCTCCTGTGTCCTGCGCCATTCAGAGGAGTCTTCAGATTCCTCCTTGCTGCCAGGATTTGATGGGTACCCCCCCACTGACCTAACTGGGCAGAAGTTTTCAGGATGCACTTAGTGGGCCTACTCTCCTTGGGTTCCCCACTAAATTGCACTGTGCTTGGGTTCCCATACCCGGATGCCCGCCCCTCCATTCCTGGGAGGTACTGGCCTATGAGCCCCATACTTCTGGTTGGATAGTAATCTGCCATCCCTGTGGCCCGGTGCTCATGTGCGCCAGGGGACATGGGGTTGGCAGAGTCCAGGGACTGAGAGATATGAAGGCCTCTGGTACTAGGGCTCCTGAGGTTATGCTCAGGAGTCTCCCTCTCCCAGCGAACCTGGTCTCTATCCGCCCCTGCTCCCTGTTGCAATGCAAGAGCCTGCGCTTTCAGTTCCTCAGTTAAGGCCTTACTAGACTCTATCAGTCTCTCCTGCACCGCTACCTGTTGCTGGAGCCTATCATTGTGCTGACAGAGAGCCTCATTTTCTCTCTGTGCCTCCTGATTGGTCCTGGAGTACTGGGCCAGTCTCTGCTGCAGGAGGGTTACCTCCTGAGCTGTGTCCCTATTGGCCTGCTCCTTTCTTGCCAGAGCATCGTCCACCCTCCTGGTGTGCTCTAACAAGTTCTGGTGTTCTTTTTGGAGGTCACCCAGTCCCTGGAGGGCCAGGTGATTTTCTTCCATTTTCCTTTTTAAGTGGCAGACTTCCTGGCCTAAGGTATCCCTTTCCTGACTAAGAGCCTGCTTTTGTGACACCAGGTCGTCCCTCTGTCTTTGAAAGGCACCAGCTTTCTGGTGTTCTTCATCAAACTCTGCCTGGGTATCCAGGTCTTTCAAAATCAATTGATTGCTTTCCTCTTTCCCTCTGTCTAGTTGGATTTGCAGGGTGGCTACCTGCTCTGTGCATGCCCTGTTGAAATTGATCTGTTGTTCCAGCTTTTTCTGGCTCTGCAGTAAGGAGTCCAGACTGTCTTGGTGCTCCTTCTGCAAAGCCAAAATTCTGGTATCCTGGTCCGTCTTTTCCTGTTGCAGTTTATCCATGTCCTCTTTTATTTTAATGATTTACTGCCTACTATCATTTTCTGACTCCTGGCTCCTCTGCAGCCTCTGCTCAGAAGAGACCAGGTCAGATTGGGCCTTCTGTAATGCCAGCAGTTGCCTACTCGCCAGATCTTGGCCTTCAGCACTTTTGTCCTGCATGGCTTCCATATGTGAATATAAATATGCCGCTACCCTGACAATCTTGTTGTGCTCATCCTTGGCCTTAGGGGCTATATATAGTTCACTCAGGGCCACATGTAAGGGACCCTGGTCTCTCCATGTATCTGACCCTGTTTCAGTGATCTGGGGTGCGATTGCCTGCAACCAGACCGTCTGGTCCTGATGAGTCCATTCGCCTCTCACAAATAGCTTATGTAAGAAGTGCTCTCTGGCTATTTTCATATCTACCAAGGTCGTCATTCTGGAATTTGAGTTCCTTCCTGACTTACAGAAGTTTGTATTTTATTTTTGCAAAACAGACCTTGCCCTTAGAGCGTCCTTTTGAGGAGTGCTTTACAGCGTAACACAGCGTGGTGATCCGACCGGATGTATATATCTTGTCAGTTAGCACACTGTATTAATCTGCACAGGTGATAGATCTAATACGGAATCCCGGACGAGCCCCCAATTTGTAAGAAGATTCAATTCAACACTACAGCTAAGTCAATGCCTAGTCTGGGATACTGAATGGAAACCCTTATTGATATATCTTTATGTCCAGTTCATGAGTTCTGGATGACTACCCCTATATAACACCCCTCTCTTAGAATGCCCCTGACCCCACTGAGCCAAGAAGTAGTTCTGTTTTGCAAGTTTAAAAGGTTTATTTGAGAAATAAGACAAAATATAGATACCACGCTTTTATAATAAATTAATAATCGATATCGCCCTTATAAATATAATGTTAATCAACAATGGGTAATCTGACACTAGCACACTTCTTTATAATCAATGAGGAGTTAGTATAGGAGATGAGATAGCACACTTGTGAATAGGAACAGAAGAATAAAGGGGTAGAGAATTCTTTATATGGTTCAAGGAAATGCAAGGTGGAATAAATGCAGTACAGAAATAACTTGATATGACTTCAACAAAACAAGCAATCACTTTTCTTTGACAATTCACCCCCCCTTTATGCAATGTAAGGAGATGAAGAGGAGAGCACACAGTTCTTAGAAATGCAATCAAATATAATTCAGTTCAATTCCCCCCCCAGCAACTTAGCGAAATCAGGTATGAGTTTTAAAACACCGGCCCAAGTGCTTGAATGTGGTGGCAAGGAAGTGAAAAATATGCCGAAAATGGTTTTAATTCCCTTTGGGAAGTCCAGGGTGATTGAGAGATACTTGGGATGAGTTCAGGCTCACTTTAGCAATGATTCAGAGATGGTGATTAAGAGGCAAACGAATTTTTAGCAAGGAAAGAAATGACTGCTGATGGTTACACGTGGCTGGATTTTTAACCAAATCGCAAATCGCGGTAAAATTCGCGAGTGCGTGAATCATGATTGCGGAAAAATTCTAAGGAATAGGATGTCGATTCTAGGCTCGTTGGAAAGCTTAGATTCTAAGCTTTCAGAGGAAAGTTAAACCAAGTTCGTAGCCCAAACGGTTCCAGAGATATGAACGATTTTGCAAAGGTCGTTTTTCGGATTTAAAGTAAACTCAAAATGACAGGTGACACCTTTGCAGCTGCAGAATTGACAAATGACAGTGGTGCAGCTTTACAAATGACAAGTGACAAATTCTAGGAGGCAGTTCTGGTTAGATTAAAATAGTTTGGATTAGATTATTTTAAACTAAAAGCTTATTTCTGTCACAATCTGACCTAAGTACTCACAATATATTTTGGAAGGACTGGACCTCGTCACGGATCTGATCAATCAGGCTAGCGGCACTTCACAGCGATCTGGTCTCTGGGTCTGCAGTTCTGCACGGTCTGGTCTGGTCTGGCACTGGTTTGGTCTGTCCGGATACAGCGGTCTCTGCACGGCTCCTGGATCTCTGCACTGGTCCTGGCAAAAGTTCTTGGCAAGGGATTCAAGCAGCTCGCCCGGCTGTGAGTAGCTTGCAATGATTTGAGGCCTGCTGCAGAGAACTCAGCTTGTGGTTTTAGGCCTCTGATTTAGGTTCTAAAGTATAAGTTCTAGGTTCTGGAGTATGTAGCTAGAGTCAGTCTGGAACTGGTATCTTCTGGATGTTGTGTGGTCCGGCAAAACGCTCCGCAGCAACTGGATTTGAATGTCCTCTCTAGCTTCCAGTGGCTCTTTTTATGTCTTTTGAAAGTGGATGTGTGCGCAGCATCACTAAGCCAGCCCCTCTCTCAACTGATCATCGGTCAAGCTTTTCTCTCTTCCTTGATTGGGGGAAGGAAATGTGAGTCAGAGTGATGCTGTAGGTTTTATGGGTCAGAGGATCCTCCCCTGGTCAGTTTGCCCACAAATCTATATTTGATTCAAATACATATTGCACAGATACACAGTTGTTTAAAATTACATGCACCCATCACATATCACATGAGGTATACTCTGTTCAAACTCTGCTCTTCCTGGGGGCTTGCATTCAGAAATGGCAACATTTTGCGCTTTTTAGTAGCTTTCCCCATATCGGATTTTTCTCCAAATTTATACAATTGTGTGCAAGGCATGTGGGCATTTAGATAAGGAAGTGTCAGATTTTTAACCTGCATACATTTAGAGTAACAACCTCTTTTCCGCTCGTAAACTCCCAGATCAAACCACCGGGTCCTAAAACCTCTTAAAATGTGGGCAGAAAAATCACAAGAATTATGGTATCATTTAGATAATTTTGACAAGTCCGCACCATGAGTTATACATCTTTCTTAAAATCATATTCTGGCCAACAGGGGTGTGTCTTCCCAGGTCACATGGTTGAGAAACCAGTTTGCCCACTTTCTTTAAGCTCAGCCTGTTCTCAGGGGGGCTGCCCCTCCCCGTTTCTGCCAAGAGGAAGCCACTTTACGACCTCCCCTATAAACCATCTGCCTGAGTCAAGGAAGGGCTTTGTTCAAAAGAAAGCCATTTACGACCCCCCAAATAAACCATCTGCCTGGGCCCTTTGTTTAGTTTCTTGCAGTCCCCTGGTAATTCAATCAGAGAGTGTGTGACCTCCTTTTGGCAGGGGCAACAGAATGCAGCCAGGCCTGGGAACCTGTCAGGCAGAATTGGAATCTCTTTAAGCCAGTTTTTAGCTACATGTCATTTTTTGTTCCCCAGTTTAAGTCAATACAATTTTTACATATGCAGCTAGAATGCTGATTCTAAGTTCAAAACTATGACATTTTAACAGTTACAAACTATGTGACACTCAAAAGTAGGTCACTCAGTTAATTTAAACATTTCGATTTTGGTGGTTTTAATCCAGTTTCAGTTAGGCTGCTGACATGCATAGCTCAGCCAGTTTTGTTATGAACATTGTTTTGGGCTCTTCATCTTCCCAGATTTTGTATGCACACATACTTCATTCTGCCAGATGTCCGCTGGTGTTCAGTGAGATTTTTGGATGTGTTGCAACGTTTGAAAATAGGCATTTTGAGCTGGCATTCAGAGAAACCAAAGGTAATTTTAAAGCGTTTTTGAGCTAACAGGCGCTGCTGTTTTACCTTTGGCACCCATTCCACTCATGGCACCCTGGCCCATCATGCTCGCACTGGTGGGAGGCAAGTTAGGCAGCCATTTTGGTGTACGCACAAACCGCGTGGTTCTCCTGGATTCTGGCGCACATGTGGGCTTTTTGGCCATCTTGGATTTTCTAAGCCCACAGCACCAAATGTTGCAGCATGATAGCTCAAACGTGGGTCGGGACACCCGACAGTGTAAAGCTCACTCGTGTACCCCAAAATACATGTAAACTGCTCCCGCCAGTGAAATCGCGTAGACAGCTCACTCGTGTACCCCGGAATACAGGTACCCCGCTCGCACCAGTGAAATCGTATGGACAGCTCACTCGTGTACCCCAGATTCGCGCACCAGTGTGGTGTGGAGCCACATTCACCCCCTGCAGGCAGCCCACCACACAGGCCCCCCACTACACCCCTGACCATGACCTGCAGGCAGCCCATCCACCTTGACCATGCCCTGCAGGCAGCCCACACCAAGGGGGAGCACCATACACCCCTGGGCATGCCCCGCAGGCAGCCCATCCACCCTGACCATGACCCACAGGCAGCCCATCCATCCTGACCATGCCCTGCAGGCAGCCCACACCACGGGGCACCACCATACACCCCAAAGTATGCCCCGCAGGCAGCCCATCACCCCTGACCATGACCTGCAGGCAGCCCATCACCCCTGACCATGGCCAGCAGGCAGCCCACACCACAGGGAACCACCATACACCCCTGGGCATGCCCCGCAGGCAGCCCATCAACCCTGACCATGACCCATAGGCAGCCCACACCACAGTGGGGACTTTTTCCATGCAATCTGCCTGGCACAGGCAGAGTAAGCGTATTCAAGGGTGTGCAGGAGTTGATTTTCACGCGTTTTGGCTGCTGCAAGCGGGGTACGCGTATTGAAGGGGGTGTGCAGGGAGATTTTCACGCGTTTTGTCTGCCGCGAGCGGGGTACACATAGTTTTTCGTGCTATTACGGTGTAGGGGACCTGTAAACTGGTCCAGGGTTAGCGCGGCCCTTTGCGCCATATTGGGGATTTCTATGGCTTTTCCTTGCGCAATGGGCGTTCTTGAGGGTGTAACTGGCGCTGCGGGATGTTCACTGCGCCACGGCTGCAAAATGGCTTGGGAAATCCATAAATGCGCGGTTCGCCAGAATGCTGTTTAGCGCACATGGCTGGCGCACACTCCCTCTCTGTGCTGCCCGCGTGCGCTACTTCTGAATTCTATGAATTACCCCCCTAATGTACATGAAATGTTCAAACAAAAACGTAAGCAGGTCATGCAGACCTTTCTTTCAGGAAAGATGAACAAATAACGTGGTGGTGTATAATATTCTCTTAATATATATGTATAATGATTATAAACCTTGTATTGCCGCAACTTGTTGCGCTGTTCAATCCAATTTCAAAGGACAGTTATAATTAGAAAGGAGCGGGAGCCTGTACAAGTTTGGGAGTATCTGGTCAGCTTTCCTAAAATGGTATTCTGATCCACTCTGCTTTGTGTAGGTATACGGGTTGCTGCCTCCCTTTCCATTTCACCACGCCCATCTTTTACCCCTTCATTTTGCCATTTATGGTCTCTTCCTTTGGCAGTGTTGTTGTCTCTTGACCTTCCTCTTCTCTCCTCTTTTACATTTCTTTAGCAATAATAACGCATGGGAAACTTGAGTGGTTAGAACTGTCTAACATTCACTTTGAAAGGCTATATGCTGTTTGACGAATGCCAGCCAGAATTACTATTTCAGAATACCATTATTCCACAACTTGAATAAAGCTATGTCGAAAATTCTGGCTTAAACAAGTATGAAGAGCTATTTTCATGCTACAGTGACATGGGTCAAGAACATCAAATGTGCTGAAACTTTAAAAATACAATTACAAAATGCAGAGTTTAATTTAGGAAAGTTTAGTTTAGTTTTGTTGGCTTCTTTTTCTCGTTCTGCTGTACTTTCTTCCATATCTGCAGTTGTGCACGTCTGGGCTTTACTGCCAGATGGTAGCACAGGTTATTGAGCTGCTTTGTCGTAATCAAGGATCTGAGGACGTGGAAAATTCCAGCGCCATCAACAATGGACGATGGAGTGCAGCTCTTCATCACCTCTGATGATAAGCTGCTAAGGGTTTTAGAGTCGGTTATGTTTACCTGGCTTTAAATTGTGGTACTTAAATTGAACAAACGGAGATGGCCAAAAATACTGATGCCAAACAAATGTGTTCTGAGCGTTTAAAAGGGAGTGTCGCAAACTCACCCGCGCCAATCCATATTTGGCAGCGAGACATTGGGCCTCATTACAAGTTTGCTGGTCCGAGAACTACGGTACCGGTAAACTTGCCGGTACCATAGTTCCGGGGCTGGCAAAGTCCGAGTTGGGCTTGCGGGTGCCTTTCTGCCTGCCAGGTCTGACCAGGCGGGCAGAGTGGCACCCGCGAGTACAGCATGTCGGATGCACCAGCACCATTCTGAATGGTGTCAGTGCATCCGATCACCCCATTCCCATTCAGCCCTATTGGGCTCAAAGGGAATGGGGAGAATTCTTTTCTGGCACCCGCAAATGGGCAAATACCGGGTCTGGCGGGCCGGAATGCCCCAGCAATTGCCCATTCACAGTTGCCGGAAAAAAATCACAAGTTTGGCGGCAGCCTGCCGGTTTTACCGGCAAGGCTACAGCCAAACTTGTAATGAGGCCCAATATTCTCAATTAAATACCACTCCATCTCGTTCAAACCTTCTGTCTTTCATACCTCATCTGAGCCATTTTGGTGGCCCTGCTTCCAAGATGCCAAAAAGGGAGGCAAAGAACCCATTTAAAGGGAGAGCAGTCAAAGGTTTCCAAGTGGTAGGGATTTCCATTGAAGAAGTGTTGCCTCCACTAAAGACAGTGTATAACGAGGCGGGTCCAGTGGTGCAGATAATTGCACCACACACCCCCTGCCTATGACAAAAGCAAACCTTGAGGATTCCCCTGTCCGGCTATGCATGCGCAGATAAACACGTAGAATCCCTGGGGTTGGACTAGGCACTTGCTTTGCAGCTCTGTGATGGTGGTGGCAGTAGCAGACCTATACACATCACCTTCTTCGGCCACATACACTTAACATGGCATTTAGCTGCTGCTGTCCAGCTTAAAAATGGCCGAAGGGGAAGAGACAGGGCAGATGCCCAGCTTCCGCACTTCAATAACAGAGGTCGGGCAAGTGGGTGCAGTACAGTGAAAGTAGGAGGCTTTCGCCTTTCACTTTGAGGGTAGGAAATTATGTCTCAGTGAGTAGAAACAGACTCGGCTATTCTGAAGTTTGTTTGTTTCTTTCTTTCTTTATTCAAATAGCAATCCAAACCCGAAGTTATCTGGGCACATTGCATATGAATTTTCAATTTACATATGGTGAGCTGCAAGATGGTTACACAAGCTATTCAAAGGATTAGATACATTATTAACACGAGGGTAAGAATATAATAAAAAAAATATATATTGGATAATTATTTACACAAAGCTAGGAGTCTAATACAACAAGTCTATACATGTGAAAAGATTACAAAAATAATCAGGGACAGTTGAAGAGGTCAGTTTAATAGGAGCTAGGAGTCTAATCCAAAAAAATCTATACATGTGAGCAATTTACAATGAATAACCAGCAAGAGTTGATGTGGTCTGTACCAGTAAGAGGCAAGCTTTTGTTGCAGCTAATTCTTTTGTAATCAGCCAACGTCTGAAGCTGAGGAAAGACTGATTGGCTCTCAATGTTGTAGGTAGAGAGTTCCGCAACTGAGCTGCGAGAACAGGAAAGTTACTACCCCCTGCTTTTTTTAGTTTAAATCTAGGGACTTTTAAGCAGAAGGAGTTGGCCGTCCTCGTAGGGCGTGTTGATGAGTTTTTTACCAACTTTTCCATTAGATATCTAGGAGCTGAATGTGACATTTGTGTGTCAGGGAAGCCGTTTTAAGGTGGAGTCTGGAGCCAATTGACCTTCCGTCTGGCCTCTTAGATATGTTGTCTTCTTGGAAAGCTAAGAGCTGTTCTAATTGCATTATTTTGTAAGATTTGGAGTTTGTTTATAATGTATTTGTTAGCACCCAGGTAAAGTGCATTACAATAGTCGAGTTTAGAGCGGATTAACGCTCTCGCTAGTGTAATGCAGCTTTCAGTAGATAGAAAAGGTTTACAAGCATGGATCAACTTACAGGTGTATGCAGTTGCTGAGGCTGTGGCCTTGACTTGCTTACGTAAGTTCAGTGATGAGTCTATATAGAGGCCTAAGGTTTTTACCCCCTTTGCCAGTTTAATGTCAATATCGTCAATATAAAATGAGAGGTATTGGTTGCAGAGTTTAGTCAGCTTGGCAGGGGTCCGAGGAGCTCATTCTTATCATCATTCAGACGCAAGCCGTGTGCCGCCATCCATGCCTGAATGATGATATAGATTTTGTTAACTAAGGCTAAATCCCTATCCTAGTCTCCAATAATTGGTTTGAGGATCTGGATGTAATCTGCGTAATTGGTGTAGGTGACAACCAGGTGGTCCAGGTTATCAAATAAAGGCTTAGTAAAGATGTTGTACATCGTGGGCGATGTACAAGATCCCTGCGTAACACCGCATGTAATCGTACTGGGGTCTGCTGCAGCTGAGGTTGAAAACACTCTCATGGACCTGTTGTTCAAAAAGGATTGAATCCAGGTTGTAGCCTCAGGGCAGAAGTGGGCTGCAGTGGACAGATGGTTACAAAGCACTTGTGGTCCACCAAGTGAAATGCCGCAGATGGATCTAATAAGAGTAGGAGGGCAAGTTTCCCATTATCTTGCAGTTCATCAATCTGGTTCTTAAGGTCTATTAAGGCGGTTTCAGTACCGTGGTGAGGTCTGAATCCAGATTGTCACAGACCCAGCAGGTTATTATTTTCCAAGTATTATTATATGTGGAGGTAGGCTGCTTTATCCAGTATTTTTAATAAGAAAGGGACTGTGGTGATGGGTCGAAGGTTCGTGGAATGCTTGGGTCGAGTTAAGGTTTCTTTAAGAGCGGTAAAACCCAAGCATCCTTTAGATTAGTAGGCACGATACATGATTGGAAAGATGCGTTAATTAAGGGGGTAATGAAAGGGGCTAGGTATCTGGACACTTTTTTAATTCTGGAGGCTGGGCAGGTATCACACTGGCATCTCGAGGGTTTAAGTGAAGCTATGATATCTTCCACCTCTTGGATAGATACTTGAGCAAATTTGATTTGCTGGTCAGGTTTCTTAGAGTTTGAAAAGGAGCTCTGGGTCATGCCTAAGTTAGGCAAGGTCAATTTCTTTGCTGCTATTTCATTTTGAAGGAGTGAGATCCTAGAGGATAAGGTTTTTTGGATATTAGTACACCGTGCTTTATCCTTACTGCAGGTGTCTGTGGGGGTGGGGGGTCGATAGGGGATTCCAGTTCTCTTACAATGATAAAGAGTTCCCTAGTGCTGGAACTGGCTTTACTAATCCTATTGTTATAATTGTCATGTTTCATTTGTAGTATTTCTGATTTGTATGCAGCAGTAATTTTCCTTAATTTGTCCTTGTAGGCAGTTGTAGGGTGATTTTTCCACACAACTTCCGCTTTCCTTTTTTCTGTTCGGGTGGCTTTAAGTTTAGGAGTAAACCAAGAGTTCGGTTGGGCTCTAGGTCTGCTTTTGCACAATTTAAGGGGTGCAATTTCGTCCATAGCGTGGTAGACAGTAGCATTGTAAAGGTCTAGAAACATAGTTGGATCTAAAGTAGCCGGTAGTGGGTTTAAGATGGGGTGGAGAAGAGGCTTTAGTTCGTCCACCGTAATCTTGTGTATGTTTCTTACGAGCAGGGGGGGTGCAAATTGTTGCTAGAGTGTGGCAGAGAATCTTGGATGGTGAAGTTCAATAAAAGTGATCCGTCCAGGTGTAAGGTTCAATAGATGTAATAACAGTATTACAATTACGGTCCCCCACCCAGTCTAAGGTTCTGCCTTTGACGTGCATCGGCTGATTGACCCTTTGCGTGAGTCCAAGCTCCGTAAGAGTGTTGGCCAGAGTCAAGGCCTGCTGATTGTTGGGGTTGTTGAAACCCATGTTAAAGTTTCCTAAAACTAATATCTGAGAGCTAGGTTTGGTAATGGCAGTTAAAATTAAAATAGTAGTGATGTCTTCCTCAAACGAGCCGATAGGGCCGGGAGGTCTGTAGATCAAATACATGTTTAGTGTACGAGATTTGGAAAGGGGTAGTTTGACAGTCAACAATTTGCATGATGTAACCAGGAGTTGAGTCACTGCTCTAAGTCCCAAGCTAGTTTTAGTGATGAATGCAATGCCTCCACCTCTGGACTATTCTCTGTCTAGTCTTAAGATTGTGTAGTTCTCAGGGATAGTAAGTGAGAGGGAGGGCCCGGCCGCTCCATGGAGCCATGTTTTGGTTATTGCTAACTGCATGAGCTACAAGGGATCTCGCATTTATTAATTCACCTTTAATCTGCTGAGGTTTGTAACTGGGGGGTTTCAGTTTGGGCGTGATTTTTTTAGTTTTTGAAGTTCTTGGAAGGGAAAGTCCTTTGGGAATGGACTTGGCTAGGTTGGTTAGGTCGTCTGGTGTGGATTAGAAAGTTATAGTGGAGTGTGGAGCCCAGCCTTTCATTTCTTTTCATAACTGAGCATTGTAATTTAGGTGTTAGTTTGGCGTCTGTACTTTGAATACCCTGGCAAGGTGTTAAATCACGGTACTCTCCAACAGACGGGGAACCTTAGTTCAGGTGATTACCCTCTAAGACCATCTGCGGTAGAAACCTAGTTGGTCTGATATTGGTAGGCATGATCGTAAGAGGTGTTAGAAAGCTTGTTGGCTTAACCCAAAGTGGTGGTATATTAGTAAAGGACATGGTTGGGAATAGGGTATTAATTGGCATACCAGATTTACAGGGAGTGAGCGGGTTGTCTGTATGCAAGCTAGTTACAACTAGGCTGGAAGAGCTAATACACAGGCTAATACACAGGTCGGTTATCAGGTGCCCTGCAGTCAAGACAGTAGTGGCATGCATGGTTTAAGAGCTGGCTAAGCCAGAGATCTAACAGACATGACACAAAGGAGTTCCCTATTGTAAGGATAAGCATAAACTAGCTAAGGTCTTCACAGGCAAGCCCCCTAAACTACTTTACAGGGGAGCAGATGTATCCAACATATGCTACAGCATTTTAACTCTGACATCAATAGTAATTGAACATGTAATCCCTGGCGATGCATACAAATGGGAAGCACAACAGTAATTGAACAAGTCGCCACTGGCAATGTGTTAAGGTGGCAGGCAATGTAATCAGATAAATGTGAGTGAGAATGTCAATCGGGTAGTTGAAATCGAGTGGTCTAATTTGCACCTGTACTGACCATGTTGGGACACCCAACCATGAGCGATAGATACACAGTATCATTATTACATGCATGGGGCCTAGGTCCCATCTCCTTTATTGACAAAGGCAGGTAATGCTAATATGTAGCCAGGGGCTACCCTGAGTTATGATAGGCCGGACAGGATAACGCTTGGTAGGACGTGAATACTTGGTGATTCTTAAACAGGCTACACAAGATCAGTACAATATTGTATTCCTTCGGCAGCAAATAAAGGAAGCATCATGCAACACATTTTTCATTGGTTGCAACCATGCTGGTTGACAGCCAATCAAGTTGAAACAGATTTCAGTTTAGCTGTAACTGCTATTGGATGGTAAAGTAGAGTAGTGCGATTTAACTTCACACAGAACAGTTCCCGGAATGGTTAAAATGGTTACAAGAAGTAGTGGAACTGTTAACGGTAAACAATAAATGCAGTGGAACGCTGCTCGCAACCGTTCCGCCCACTTTGAACACTGGCCATTTGATCATATTTTGGTATGTTCTGCTCTTTCATTGAACCTCCTCTGCTAGTTTGAGACTTTTGGGATAGTCAGATTTTTTTTATCCATTTGCTCAACAGCCAAAATGAGCAAGAATTATGTGAACAGGTAACAAGCAAACTCACAACCAAGCTCTCGAATCACATGCGCCAAAGTGATCTGGTAATAATGAGATCAGGAGCAATTTCCAGATAATCTTTTCTTTCTCTGTTTCCTTCACTGACGCTGCCTTTTTGGTTTAAAACCACTTGCCGGAAATGTTACACTCATGATCAATGCATTGTTGCAAAATGTGTTGTCCTATCAGCTCGAAAGAATAAGCTCCTCAGCCACACACTATTACTGTAGAGAAAGTGGCACCTTTTAAATCGATTAATCGACTAAGAAAGTCAAGAGGTCAGGAGACACAAAATTAACGAGTTGAAAATGTCTCAAGTGAAGGCCAAATTATTGTGAGAATATAAAAAGTAGTACTATTGAGTGGGAATAGTTTATTTTGGGTTCATATATTCGGAGTAGTCTGTGTTGGTGTTATTCATTATTGTATCAATGATCATTGGGTTTGGAATAGAGGTTCAGTGGGGTTTATCCCGGGTGACTTTGATAAAATATAGGAGATTCTAGTTGTCGTTTGCATTTTGCCTTCTTCCACTGAGAATAGTATGCTCGATTCTCAACTCCTTTTGAAGCCAGGAAAATGTGCACATTGCGAATGCTGCTATTTGCGCCTGATTCACAAAACAGTGAAAGGATAGTATGCGACCAGTCTCAAAGAAATAGAGGCATCTATTCTTTAACTACGCACTTTGCATATGCAATCAGAAAATGCAAAACCATGCGTCTAGCGGAGCGTCAATGGCAGAGCCGTTCAAATGGCGGCACACCAAGACATGCAGAGAAGAGAGCTGATAAAAGAAACAGAGGATGTCACTTCCTTCCCTTTTTCCAACCAGCTTAAACCGGAATTTGAATCAAACAAATCTGCCAGAACAAGTTTTAGGGCCTCATTACGAAGTTGGCGGAATGGGTTTACCGGCACTGGTAATGGTGCCGGTGCCGGTAAACCCATTCCGCCCTATTACGAGGTTCCCTTGCGGGACCCGCGCAGAATGTCTGGTCAGACAAACGTCCTTTGCGGGTCCCGCAAGGGGACTAGGGAGCTAATAACGAGCCCGTTATTAACAGGCCCGTTATTAGCTCCATCCCCATTCCCATTGAGCCCTATGGGGGCTCAAATGGGAATGGGGAGTGGTTTTTTGAACGGGTTGGAATGACCCGGTAAGTCTCCATTCAGAGAACCCGGATGCGGACACGATTTTGGAGGCAGCCATGGCGCCATGGCTACCTCCAAACTCGTAATGAGGCCCTCATACTTTTAGCATTTTCTCTGAAGTGGTTAACTGTCCCCAAAATTTAACAACTTCTGGAGAAAACAGTACATTTTTCTGTTTTGTTTGTCTCCTTATGACGTAATGTTGGTTTGATTTTTTTGTGAATCAGTTGCATATGTGAGTCGTAAGTGCAGAAGCTGCATATTGCATTAGCCGCATGTGAGATTCTTTGTGACTCACTATGCATGTGCAATTTGCAAGTGGCCATGGGTATAATTTTCACAAACTGCACATTACTACCGCAAATGCAGATCTTCGAGAATCAGTAACTGTGTCAATAAGGTGTCACTAGTATTGCTATTGTAACATTATTGTTTATTTGGAATTGATTTATTCTTTGCTGTGAAAATTGTTTCATACTTTATTCTTAGAGTAATTCATGTACATTTCCTGTATTAGCACAATATTTTTTCCATCACAATTTTCCAGCTTTATTGTTCAGTGGATCACAATATTTTTTCTGTCACATTTTTCCAGATTTATTTTTTGCCCCAAAATTTTTGTTCCTGAACTTTTCACATTGTAAACACTGTACATAACATACTGGAATGGCGCGGAAGACTCGAAAATCCTGATTTGGAGGTTTGACCATTTTAAAGTTGTTTCAAATCAGCAGACATTGAAATATGCTTGCTACAGGACATTGACTTTTAGGGGCGATTCATGTAAATGTGCGCAGAAATCCTGCAAGGGCCACGCACCAAAACGGACATATTTGCTGTGCAAAGTAACCATATTCTCAAGTTGCGCCCTGACCGCCTCCGACACGCCCACAAAAGCATAAACAGCCAGAACAGCTACCTTTGCAAGCTAGCTAGCATGAATACACACACGCTCCAAACAACTAGGGTGGTCCCCCTCAAGCAGGCCTGCATCTTGGGGACCCTGCGCAGGGTCCCCCGTAACTGTTGCCAGCACCCACGACAACATGCGTATGAAAAATCGTAACTCGATCTGCTACACTGCTTGCGCGCACCCATAAGTTAGATCAAAACCCTGATTGCATATACGCACTGCTAAATCCGACATGCAAACCCACCTCCATGCTGCGAATCCTATGCGCAAGTGTAATTACGGCAGCCTTCGGGTGGCGTAGTGATTCGAGGGATTTGTGTAGCCATTCCTGTCGAGAGGCTGCGCGGGTGATTCCATGAATACATGTCAGTTGGCTCAAATGTGGCTCGTAATGCCCACTCTTTTGCATTTGCTCTTCCCTATTTTCTGAGATCCACCCCCAACCCAGCCCTCTGCAGAAGCCATGCCCACGCTATGCGTGGTGTCTCGCACAAGGCCGTTGACGGCTTGCACAGGTGTTCCGGGCCTGTGCGAAGTCCACGCAAGTCCCAAGAAAGTCCCACACAGTCATTTCCACGAATCGACGAGCACACTTTTGTGTGCAGTTTGGGGCGTTTCCCACAGAAATAATTCAATGAATCGGAAACTTGGTCAACTAGCTCCTGTTTTCAACTGAAATGGCCTATATACAAAAGAATATGCATGCAACTTGCTAACTTTGGACCCTGTGCGAGCCGTGGCGCAGAAAAAAGAAATTGCGCTCCTCACGTATTCATAGATTCAAAGGAGCATTACTTTTGTGCAAGTAAAAACAAGCAGTGTGAAGAACGGCCACAACATGCCCCCGCGCACACCAAAAAGCAAGCCAAAGGCCAAACCAGGTGCAAACCTCCGCGTCCACCCCTGAAATATGATCAGTACCACTGTGAGAAGGCGCGCCCTCTGCCGCATGCCCAGGCTGCACCCCAGTGAAATTGCATGCCTCACCTCGCAAGCCCAGGCTGCACCCCAGCGAAGAAGCGGACCCTCCCTCACAAATCCAGGCTGCACCCAAGCGAAAATGCGAGTCCTCCCTCGCAAGCCCAGGCTGCACCTCTGCAAAAACGCGCCGCCCCCTCGCAAAGCCAAACTGCACCCCAGCGAAATCGCGTGCCTCACCTTGCAAGCCCAGGTCGCACCCCAGTGAAAATGCTGGTCCTCCCTCGCAACCCCAGGCTGCACCCCTGAAAAAACACATGCCCTCCCTCGGAAGCCCAGGCTGCACCCCTGCAAAAACACAGGCCCAGGCTGCACCCTCCAGACTGGACACCATCTGCCGCCCCCTCACCTGTGACCCCCACGGCAGCCCCTCCAGACGGGACACCCCCCATGCAGCCCACTCCAGGCTGGACACCCAGATACCTCCTCACCTGTGACACCCCAGGCAGCCCCCTCCAGACTGGACACCCCCCAGGCAATCCCCTCCAGACTGGACACCACCCACCAGCACCCCTCACCTGTGACCCCCCAGGCAGCCCCCTCCAGATGGGACACCCCCCCAAGCAGCCCGTTCCAGGCTGGACACCCCATCCCCCTCACCTGTGACACCCCCAGGCAGCCCCTCCAGACTGGACACTCCCCCAGGCAACCCCTTCCAGACTGGCCACCACTCCACAGGCCCCCTCACCTGTGACACCCCCCAGGCAGCCCCCTCCAGACTGGACACCACACCCCAGGCCCCCTCAACTGTGACACCCCCCAGGCAGCCCCCTCCAGACTGAACACCACACCCCAGGCCCCCTCAACTGTGACACCCCCAGGTATCCCCCTCCAGACTGGACCCCCTCTCGGGCAGCTCCCTCCAGACTGGAGAGCACCCCCCTTGGATGCCCCCTCCAGACTGGACACCATCCTCACCTGTGGCACCCCCCCAGGCAGCCCCCTCCAGACTACACTCCCCCCCCAGGCAGCCTGCTCCAGACTGGACACCACCCCAGGCAGCCCCCTCCAGACTGGACACCACCACCCAACCCCCTTACCTGTGACACTCCAGGCAGCCCCCTCCAGACTGGACACCATCCCCCAGCCCCCCTCACCTGTGAACCCCCCAGGCAGCCCCCTCTGGACTGCACCCCCCAGGCAACCCACTCCAGACTGGACACCACCCCCAGCCAGCCCCCTCCAGACTGGACACCACCCTCAGACCCCCTCACCTGTGACAACCCCCCCAGGCAGCCCCCTCCAAACTAGACACCACCCCCCAAATCTCCTCACCTGTGACACCCTGCAAGGCAGCCCCTTCCAGACTGAACACCCCCAGGCAGCCCCCTCCAGGCTGCACACCACCCCCCAGGAAGCCCCCTGACAGTCTTATACAATACCAGTGCAATGCATGTCCACAGCTTACCTGAACCTCTGTGGTCTGCCAGCTCCATTAAGTGTAACACCAATATTTCCACTGCAAACATGATCAAAAGGAAGCACCAGCGATCAAGCCAGGACTGGAGCATCTGCTGACACACCCCTCAAGACTTTAACCAGCCCACCCCATACACATGTAACAAGTGAATGAAATGTCAAGAAGCATGTGCATGTTGGACATGGCACATTGCCAAGGCATCAAAGCACACTAACTGAATGTGTGCCCACGACAGAAGTAAACTTACTAACAAATATGAAATATACACAAACAATGGCCAGGCGTGTCACCGCCTGAGCAAAGTGACCTAGTTGGAAGGGGTGGAAAATTACCTGACAGGGAACAATAACATGACAGGGTCATGCATAGTTGATGGGAGGGCAGTCTGAGAATGCATGAGTCACAGAGACCAGAAAATAGTGCTGCCTCTCAGAAAGAGCAACAATGGCTCACTACTGCATTCCAGTGTCCAAGGTGGAGCAACACATAAGAGAAGGCAGTGTGTGACTGCACATTCAGGTGGGTGTGTCTGCATGACATGGGTTTAACACAGCAATGACAAACAAAAGTGCCATTAACGGGACCATGGAATACTTCCACAGTGTGCCCACCTACCTCCACCCCAACCACCTACCTCCACAAAATCAAATATGTATTGCATATGATTATTTACAATTAAAACCGGGAATGAAGGTGAAATCAGTCCAGGGGAAAATAAGAAAAGAAATAAAAACCTTACGCCTAACTAAATGCATGAAAGACTGGGAAGGAAAGTCTGCCAAGTCCAGGGAAAATAATAAATAAAAAGGAAACCTACATCTAAAAAACTATTTACAAAGGCAGCGTGCTAATCCTCCTCACAGATCTCAATCAGACTTTCCCCCAGGGCTGGGTCCCACACCACATCTCCCCCCTCAGGCAGGCCTCTGTTGTTGCCTGGAGGTATTGCAGGTCGTCCAGCATCTGTGTCTCTATCACTTGCATCTCCCTGCAAACGGCAGCCTGCCTCCTTGCACGATGCAGCGCAATCCCAGACCTAGCCATCACTATTCCTGTTTCCTGTGCCTGCTGCCTCTCTGCCATGATCTGCCCTTCGTAATTCCAGAACACGGAAGACAATCTGTGCCTCTCGCATACCTCCTGCCTCACTCTTGCCACCTGCCTCCTTTGGATGGCCTGTCCTGCGAAAAATCAGCTCCTCCTCATTCCCACCTGCTGGGCCAGTGCCTGCTATGTTGGTACTTCCCCCATGACCCCATGGACTGGGCTGAAACAGCCATCTCCTCTGCCTCCCCCTCCATCAACCTGGATGACTCTGGGCACCTTCTGCCATGGATGGCCCCTGTGATGCATCACCTAGCCCCACCACTGCTGAGGAGTCCACTCCCACCTTCACCTTCTTGGACTTACCCCCAGCAGTCACCCCACAGCCACATCCCTCTCAGAAGATGAGCTGTCACGGGTGCATGGCTGTGGCCTGCGCCTCTGCCTAGTGGAGGCTTCCCTGCATCCCTGCTCCACAGCACTGCTTCCGCCCTCTTCATCAGATGCAACTGTGAAAAAGGAGACACAGAACTGCAACATCATTGTATTGCACCAAAGCCAGTGTGGCATTACCAACATTCACATGAACATGACTTGTCAAAGGAACAACCATCAACCTCCACACCTACACACATGGACATGCAATCCACATCCATGCAGACACCTGCCTGGCCATCACTCCATACAATCACCTCAAACTACATGCCACTGTCACAACCAATCTATTGCGTATGCCATACACACATGCATCAAGTGCACATGCACATGTGAGCATGCCATAGCAACAAGCAAATACATGTGTCATGCACACACATCAACTCAGAGGGCCCAGGCAGTGGCATGACCAATCACATCAGAGTCTCTTGAACTGCAATGTCTCAACGTGACTAAGCTAGACATCCAAATGCACGTGTTGCATCCAGGCATGAGTGATGCACAGTCACATATTTGCAGTTTGGGCACATATACATGAGCATCATGCATGCACATGACGTGGGCATCACTACCTCAACTGGCACACTTGACATCCTGGAACATCGTAGACACAAGTAACATTACATGTGCATGACCTGCAAGACTGCACTAAAACACACAATGCAAGCAAGAGCACATTTAAAATCAAAAGATGTCTCAATGCACACATGGAGAGCAATGTCTGGCGCATGCATGCAGACATCCCTCTCAGAAGCATACTTGCTGTAAGCCTAAGGGGGTCACTGCCAACATGCTGGGACATGCACAACACACATGCACTGTACACCAGTGCACCACATGGCTACTCACCAGTCGACTCCAGATGCTATCGTAATTCACAGACCTAAGTGTGCAGCGCTGGGTAAAACCTCTCCGGGACCTGCATGTTGTTCCCTGACATCCGGCACCTGCATATATGGTGCCCCTCAGTGGTAGCACCAGCCTGGATGAATAGCATGGTCTTACCGTGGGTCCTGGATTTAAGATCCTCCAAGAGCTTGTTCACGGTCTTGAAGGAGTGGACTGATGACATCTGTGATCCCGTCCCAGATCTGCTGATGTTCTTCCTTGCCGTGCTGCATCACAGGGTTGAAGAGGGCGTCATAATACTCCAGGACCTTTACCACCAGGATGTCAACTTCCCTGGCGCTGAAGTTAACAGCCCTCTGCCTCACTGCCATGGGATTGCTCTCTGGTCTGAGGATGATAGTGCAGACATGGCAACCCCCGAGGCAGGTGTGAGTGGGCAATGTGGTCCTGGAGCTGGGCTGTGAAGCGGTTGTGGTGGAATGGCACAGTGGGAGTCCAACAAAGCAACTGAGGTAGTCACAGGGCTGGAGACAGAAGCATAGGCAATGGCTGGACAGCAGGCACTCCAAACACAGTGCAGGTGGTCAGCTGGCACACACACTGTCTGTGCTTCACATACCTTGATACTTGTCAGGACTCCGACTCCTAACGTCTATTTTATCCCACCAGTTGCTTGTATCTGTACTTGTATCAGTGACCGGGTCATATGCCACTCCCAGCCTATCGGGACATTATAACATTGCCAGCTGTAACCTACTTTAACCAACTATACAACCCCCATTCTCACATAATGCGCTGTATTATACCCCTGGCGGATCTAAATAAACTGTAACCGCCTTTGGTCGCGGCTACCACAGCATCTCATACGACCCTTCCCTCTACCCCTACTGTTGTTATCATGCCATAAGGGTGCAGTATTTAACCTCCATGCCTTCAAATGCGAGTCACACTGCTCACTGGCCCAATATCAAGTTGTCAATGCTCCACGGTATGTATATTGAATGATATGCCCTTCCTGTACACTGCATCTACCTTAACTAGCATATCTCTAAGCATTGTCCTCTGATGATCCTTCACACCATAGCTATTCTGAACTAGCCTACTCCTATGCTCTATTATTTAGATGTTCCTGTACACTGGAAATATTTCGAACTAGCCTATGAACTGTTATTTTGATTACACTGCATCTAGCTCGACCTAGCCTAGTCCTATGCTCTGTTATTGTGATTACTCTGCATCTATCTCGAACTAGCCTAGGCCTATGCACTGTTATTCTGATTACACGGCATCTGTGTTGCACTAGCCTATGCCTATGCACTGTTATTCTGATTACACTGCATCTATCTCGAACTAGCCAGCCTTTTGCATTGTTTCCACATTGATCCTTCACTAAAACTCACTTTGTGTCCTAGCATTATGCCATGTTCCTAGGACTTTAGAACAGTACTCACAACCTCTTGTTCCATGTTGTGCCCCCAACTCACCTGTCTCTCAGCACATCTCCTTTGTTGGGATGACTAGCTGTAGATCACCTCCCCGCACAATCTAGTGGACCCATCACTGCCCTGTTATCCAATATACACCTTGAAGGACACCTTCTCCTTGTCCTTATAGCCGCCTTCAACAGAGTCACCCTCACTATGGCCTCATTTCTCCCACTATTCCACTCGATCACACCAACCAATGTCCTCCCCCATTCCAATCTGACAAAAATCACATCCCTATAGATGAAACCTTCCCTAGGGACCTTCCTGACATCCCACTCAGCCCTGCTGAATGGATCCAGTGCTTTGCCACACTGCCCACCCACTCATACCTTGTCCTGTGAACATCAGAAATTAGAGATTAGGCTATTGCTTCCCTAACCATAAGGTGACTGTAAGGATGCACCTTCAACGCTCTCTTGTTAAACCTAAAAAGCGCCTTTCAAACACCTACTTAGCAGTAGCATCAGCAGAACTTCCCAATTTACCGACTCCTATTACCCCTACCGTAGCTCCTTCTCATACCATAGCTCCTTCTTCTAGCATGCGATCAAGCACAGGAGGACTATCTGCAACATTGCCACCATCCATCAAACATGTTCTTATGAATGCTCGCCCCTTAGTTGCCCACGCTCTGAATATTGCAGGCATCATCTCTGCTAACCGCCTGGACTTCCTGGCCATTACAGAAACATGGCTTCACCAGGTAGCGGGCCCGGCAATTTCCCTAGCCCTCCCAGAGGGTTACACTATTATCAGGGCAGACAGAAACTCAGGTAAATGAGGGGGAGTTGCCTTTATAGCAAAAACCCAAATGGGCCTTAGAGCCACCTCCCTTACCAGCCTTCCATCTGCTGAACTCTTATCAGTCAAGATCCTACTTACTCCCACCCAAACCATCCTTATGCATTTCATCTACGGTCCCCCAGGCCCCATGTCCTCTTTCGAGGACGACATCACAGACCTCCTTTCCTCCAACACTAAACTTGGCTCTCAAACTATCTTACTGGGAGACCTTAACTTAGGGTTCCAGGACCCTAACGACTCTAACGCCCTCACCTTGGAAAACTCTATCTCCCAGCTTGGCTTCAAGCACCGAATCACAGAGCCTACACATGTTAAGGGCTGAACTTTGGACTGGTTGTCAGACTTCAACTGCTCTGCTATAATACTTAAAAATGAGCCTGTCGCTTGGTCAGACCACCACTTCATATCCTTCGCTATCGGGATAACACACCTGATCCCCACTATTGCCCCCCCCCACTAGCTCTAGAAATTCCCAAAACGTTACACTGCCCAACCTCAGACCTCTATTCAGTAACTTCCTGGATGCGTCCAATTACAAAAACCTAGACTCTAATAAGCTTGTCGACTTGTACAACGATACCTTAGAGTCAGCACTAAACACCATTGCTCCACTTAAGCTAAAAAACGCCAAACCTACTGCTCACCTCAACAAATGGTTCAAGCCAGAACTAAAAATCCTAAGAAACACTAAAAGAGTGGCAGACACGACATGGTGAAAATCGCCTACCATTCCAACAAAGCTTCCTTCTTGACAGCGGCTGCCACTTACAAATCTGCCATCCTTTCCACTAAAAAAGAATTATATAACGCTAGAATCTTTAACGCTAAATCAAGAACTCTTCGGCATCTTAAAGGAACCTGAATCCCCAGCACCACCAACTGAGGATTGTATCAAGGATACTGCCTGGTGTGCCAAACTCCAGCAAGGCTTAGCAGACAAAATAGTGTTACTTCAAAACAACATAGAAACTAAAAAGAACAGCCTCACAAGCAATTCCTCTAGAAAGCATTCACAGGAGTACACCCCAGTCTCTCCCAAGGAAGTGGAAGACATCACCAAGGCCTAAAACCCTCACAATGTCAAGGAGACTCTTGTCCGGCTTCCATAATTAAGGAAAGGGCCAAAGAATTGTCCACCTTTATTGCCACCTTGATAAAGTCCTTTTTTAGGGGGAGTCTAGTCCCTAACAACCTCAAGGAGGCCTGGGTCATGCCACTACTAAAAAAACCTAACCTATACCCCAACATTCCTACGAATTATAGACCTATCACAGCCGTCCCCTTCCTGCTAAAAATCCTGGACAAAGTTGAATACCACCAAATTCAGAAACATTTGGAGGACAACAACTTACTTGGATTTAGACAATCCGGTTTTCGGCCAAGACATGGCACAGAGACAGCCCTCCTGGACCTGAAAATTCAGATAGATGAGGCTAAAGACAAAGGTAATCTGGTGATCCTACTGCTGCTAGACCTCTCAGCTGCATTTGATCTGGTAGATCATCGAACCTTAATGAGACACCTGACTACAGTAGCAGCCTTTTCCACTAACGCTTCCAATTGGATTGAATCCTTCTCATCCAATCGAACTACCAGAGTCTTCTTACCTTCAGCCTTAGCAGACCCGATCTCTATACACTGTGGGGTACTTCAGGGCTCTTGTGTCTCACCCACGCTTTTCAATATTTTCATGAAGCTCCTCTTCGACCGCTTGGATAACATGGGTGTCATCTACACTAACTATGCAGATGACACTCAGGATCTTATCACGCTCACGGGCCGTTACGAAGAGGACTCCAAGCTAATTAATGATATATACCTGGAAATCCAGGCATGGATGGCTACCTACAGTCTATGCCTCAATGACGAAAAGACTGAGCTCTTGATTGTCGGCACTCAGGTGCGCCTAAATAAACTAGACCCACTGTACACCTCCTTCAACATTGATGGCAACATGATCAAAGTCGCCAAGGAAATAAAAACTTTGGGAGTTTATCTTGATTCCACCTTGTCCCTAGAGAAACAATTCAGCTTGGTGGCCTCATCCACAGCCTACACCAACAAGCTGATCAATAGCTGTAAATCCTATTTGTCCCCTAGTAGTTGCATTACACTAGCCAGAGCCTCAGCGCTTTCAAAGATTGACTATTGTAACACCCTCTTCCTAGGTTCATCCAAAAATAATCTTAGTAGGCTACAGGTCCAACAAAATAACTCCTTAAGAGCAGCACTAAACATCCCCAGATCTAGCCACATTTCGTCTCTCAGACGGAAGACCAACTGGCTGTCGGTGCGTGATAGAATAACTCTTTGCACTCTGGCAATCACCCATAAATGTCTGTCAAATTCGGCTCCAAAATACCTGTCGGACAAATTCTGCAAATACCAACCAGCCAGTCCTACCTGATCTGCCCATTCCCACTGCCTTACAGTACCCAGGTTCAATCTGATCATAGCGGGAGGAGCTAGCTTCCCAGTTTAAGCTTCAAAATGCTGGAACTCCTTGCCTATTCCCATTAAATTGGAACCTTCCTTCTTTGCTTTCAGATCCTGGGTAAAGAGCTGGCTCAATGAGAAGCCTCTCCTATGATGCCACTGACCTTAATCCAATACTCCCTCTCAATGTTTACTTATGATTGTACTAACTCTAATGCTCTTACTTGTAATTATTGTCACTCGACCTCACTGTAACCCTTGGTAGACTTGACTTTTTCATCCTGTGTGTGTATGTATGTATGTATGCCTGTAACACTCAAGTTATCCAGAGCCCAGTTATCTCAGGGTTTGGTGCGCATTATAAATAATAAACAAATAGCAGCAGCAGATGGAAAAGTTGGAGCCAGTACAGGGCAGGTGGAGACAGGTAAAATGGCATGGAGGCAGGAGTGTGGGTCTTCCGTGTCTCTCAATGATGGCAACCATGAACAGAGTGAAGGGACTTTGCATGTAAAAAAAGCAAAAAGCGTGGACTCATGAAATCAGAGTAAAAGCCCTCAGCGCATGACTTACGTGACACGCGTTGCACCCAGGCATTGAGCACGCCATATTTGGGGGTACATAAGTACGTGTAGAAGCAACTCTGAACGTGCGTGCAAAGGGGAGGAGATGGACAAGTGAAGTACTGTGTATTTTGGGGTGCCACGCAATCCTTTCGCTTCGAGGATCGTACAAACATCTTATTTTGGTAGGGGATTTGCCTCTGCACATACGCGCATCTACTTTTGATTTTTGTGATTTCTTGCAGTGAGTGGTGTATGCATTTTCTTCAACTCTGGGTGCCCCTGTGTATCGTGTACAACTGTTCTTACCTTTCTGGTAGCTTTCTGGGGTTCACATACACATTTTTTGTGTTGCTGGGTGCCACTGCGTATCGCGTACTGCTTTTTTATTTTTTTGGAAGCTATTCTGGTATCTTTAGGCATACTGTATTTTCCACACCTTGGGTACAATTGAGCCTTGCTGGTCAACAGACCTACGTCTTCCATCAAATAGACTACCCTTCAATCAAATTGCCCAGGACAATTACTTGGTGTGCCATTCATATTTCTGTTACACCTGGACCGTGAGTGGAAAGGCCCCAAGTGGGAAAAGGGGCAGACCGGGGTCGGGGACGTGCAGTGGAAGCAGATGTTCCAGCCCCAGCGGTTCTGGGACGTGCTGTGGAAGCAGCTGTTCCAGCAAGAGAGGCTTAGGGATGTGCTGTGGAAGCAGCTGTCCCAGCCCAACAGGCTAAGGGACGTGCTGTGGAAGCAACTGTCCCAGCCCGAAAGGCTAAGGATCGTGCTGTGGAGGCAACTACCCCAGGGGGTAATGCCATGCCCAGCCCACTTGTGGTCTGGCATCTGGACCCCAGAGTGCTCCCAGCAACACAGGGGTGGCACCAACACCTCGTGGCAAGAAGGCAAAGCCTGCACAGCAGAAACAGGCTCAACTCCATGACACGGCACAGGACACTGGCACATTGAGGAAGAACTTGATGAAGAACTCCAGATCCTCATGGACTACGTGACCATTCACCACCGTGACATGTGCCAGCAACCGGGGAGCACACATAAACCAGCTCAGCGTATGGTGTATTGGCAGCATGTCATGGATGAAATCAACGCCTTAGAGTTTGAGAAGCACACTGCTGCACAGGTAGTGAACTGCCGGAATGATCTCACTCGTTGCACCAAGTTCAAGCTGGGTGCCAATTTAGCCTCTGCTCTGGCAACTGGAGGGGGGTCACCAGAGGAGAAGGAGCTGACCGAGCATGAAGAGGATATGAGCCAATTCATCCTACTGGAGCAGGTGCAAGGCGTGGGAGGCCTGGACAATTCTGAGGACATGTCCGGTGAGTGCACAACATTGTGCATTCTGAGTATGTGAAAGATGTATAATTGTGGTGCACATCTGGCTGCATTGGAATGACTGCCCCGGTTGAACCATGTCATGTGGTGTACTGACTCCTGTCCAGTGTACACAAGAGTGGATACAAACCATGTGTTGTATATCAGCTGAAAATGTCTGTGTGACATTATTATTATAAGTACCTGAATCAGGATACAGACCCCACTAGCCCAACTCTCAATCTTCTGCATACTTAAACCCACACAACCATCTCTCTCACAGCAATCCGCACGCACTTTACCACACTGCATCAACAACACATAAACTTCATCCGCAGCACTCGAGGCCTCGCCTGATCCGATACTAGCACCAACGCCCAACACTCGGTGTATACCGAGCTGAAGCTGCCAACAGCACATCACTTCTCCCACTCTCCTGCTCCCCTCCTCCTGACTAACCCTACCCGTCCTTCCTGTTTACAGATCCGCCAGAGCGCCTGGGGACCAATTCTGTTGGTGACAGTGCGCTATACAAGTACCTTTAAAATAACATAACATAACATTATTCATCCCCCACTAGCATACCCCCAACATCTGCAACATGATAACACAAGGTGCACAGTTGTTTGCTGCATCCTTGATGTCAGTGACTCTGCTCTGCTAGACATGTGCATGTGTCCAAAATACAAGTTACACTTAATGCCCTGCAGGGTATAGAATCTCTTTTCACACATGTATGTATGTATGTGATTCCATGCTACATAGAACATCCAAGATGACAACCAACATGCCCTGAGTGTGTGTGCATATGTCTAGACTGTGCACATCCCTGCTGCCCCAATGGCAATGACTCCTAAGGCAAATTGTTTTGAGGCCTGCTCCCTGTTACCCTCCCACACTCAGCCCACACTCCATGGGTCAATGCCCCTCTCCCTCTTGTGGGTCACTGTACCTTGTTCCTATCTACAACTCCATTGACTTACTAACTACACTTCACAGACCTTTCCTAGGTGGTACTCTTACAGTCATTCATCAACTGGGACTGTTTCCTTTTTCCCAGACTTATGACATGTTCCCATTGTGTACAGTCCACATACCAGGACAATGCACCATGGTGTTTGCAGCTTCAAGTGGACCGCAGCTGGGTGCATGGTACTGCTGCATTCAATACTAATTGTATGCTGTCACAATGAAGTCTGCATTGACCGTGCACTTTTACTTTGCATCTTATGCTTAGCATGCATGTATCCTTGCTTTCAGTATCACATAGCTTTGTCTTGTTCGCTTACGTCTTCCATGGCAGTTGCCTTGGTGGCCAGCCTTCCAGTCTGACATTGGCATCTGCAAATGGCTGCCTCAAGCATGATCCTACCTTGAGTGCAAGTGGTGAGTATTTGTGTACTGGCCTTCTTGTGCTTTGCATCATGGGCTCCCATGACTGGGTTCACTGCACTATCCCAATACTACGCAGGTGATGGCATGCCTTGTCATGTCATTGATAGTCTTCCAGGGGTGTCCCTGCTTTTTTGGGGGCTTGATTAACTGCATATGTGATATCTTCTCTTTTTCATGCAGCATGTTGACTGATGCGTGCGTTGTGTACATGCCATTGTCTTGGTAATGGCGATATGTGACATGCACATTTGCCGCATGCCATTCAGGGGGACAGGCAGTGTGGATGTTGTTGTTGTTTGTCAATGGGTGTGTTTTGTGTGTTTGATTTGCATGCAGTATGCAGGTGTTGCTGCGTGTGTGCTGGGACACATGTTGATGGTTGTCTTGTGAGCTGTTGGCATGTGTTGTGTGTCACTGAGTGGGGCCCGTGGGTCTTGAGTTTTTGGGGTGCATGGATGTGTTGGCTGCACTCATTTTGTTCATTGTCTGCAGATCCTTCCGTCAAGGAATGATGGATATTTCATGGGATGAAATTTGACTGATGGCTGCATGCCACGGGACAGGTAAGATGTGCATTTATTTTCATCGTTATGGAAGGGCTACATTAGTTGTTGCATGTCTGGATGAGGCCATTCTGGTGTGTCGCCCTCTTTGTCACAATTGTAAATTACCTCTTGTTAATTATTACTTTTGGGATGGGGTTTATTGTGGTCATGTTGCCAGATTGTGTCACTTGTGTATCCTTATGGCACTGCTTTTTTACACCCCACAATAGGAACATGTGTGCGCGCATCATGGACATACTAAGACATGTGTGCAGCAATAGGCCATTCTACTTATTGTATTTTGTGTGCATGTTAATGTTTAAGCCATGTATGGCTTGCAACTCAGACATGATGTTTCAGTGTTTATCACTTCTTGCACATTTGACAGATATTTTAGTTAGTAATATGGAATGTTTTTGGTGCCAAAGGGGTGATTTCATTAAATGGTTGGAATGGTGGTAGTGGTGTCCTCCTTCTTCAATGTGTTTCTTTTTGAAACACAAAATGAAATGTCTTTTTAGTTCTAAGGGATGCACACAAATTTGCACTTCCAAGGGCTCTTCTCGGGGTGGTTTTGTGTGTACAGTGGATTGGCCCATTGTCATCATTGAATGGCACCTGGGATTTGGCAGGATCGGGTGCACTCCACAGGGGAAGGATTTTAGGTGAAAAAAGATTGCACAAGCTGAGTACGTGCAGCCTCTCCACATGCTCTTTTCCCAGCCATACGCAAGCAGTGTGCCTGTGGGTGGGGATGGTGTGCCACCACCATGTCCACCGGGACACAACGCTGTGTAGCAACATTGTTCAGGACACATGATCCTGCATACTACTGGTGGTGCATATAGCAACACGAGACCAGAGTGGTCAAGGGATTGTAAACGTGATTTGAGCACTCCGAATGTGCGCTCCACTATGCCCCAAGTCGCAATATGGGCAGTGTTGTACCTTCCTTTCGGCAGGTGTGTTGGGGGGTGCATTTGCGCGTCATCATGTATGTGCTCAGATGGTAGGCACTGTCCCCTGTAGAGTTGAGAATGGTTGTCATTGTCATTAGTTGACAGTGTCTATCGGTATGTGAGAAGCATGCATGCATGTGCATGGCCATTCATACTCACCAATGTGCCATCTGTTGCCATGCTTCCCAGCTTCTAGGGCCCGCTGCAGCGGGGACATCCTGAAGATGTAACTATCATGTGTGCTACCAGGATAGTTGGCATACACTCCAGTAATGATGCCCTTGGCATCACACACAACCTGAACCTTAATGGAGTGCCAATGTTTCCGGTTGCAGTATATGTGCTCTGTTGCTCTAGGTGGACATAAAGTAACATGGGTGCAATCAATGGCACCTAGCACCTTTGGGAAGGGCGCCACCCCATAAAAATCCTGGACCACTGCTTGCCTTTCTGCCGGTATTCTGGGCATATATATATGCCAACGGACAGAAGGTTGTGCAGTTATGATTGCCAACACCTGGTGTAAGCAGCAAGACTGCGTGGCTTGGGAGATGCCACCTACTATGGCGGTGGTCAGATGGAATGAGCCAGTGGCCAAAAAATGCAGAGCATTGAGCACCTTTTTCAGAGGGCCCAGTGCTTGGGAGCACATGGTGGGTGATGTGAGGTCATCTTCCCGCTCTGTGACCAGGTGTAGTATGATAAGGGTGTGCGGGGGCCTATACCTGCCATATACCTGGTCATAAGGCATCCCAAATAGGCTGGTCCCTGGGTGGAAGATCCGGACCCTGGCCATCCTGCTTTCTCCTTTGGTGTCCCTGGATGATTGCTGCAACGAATGGTGCATTCATCGTGGCTGTATCTGTGTGTTTGTTGAGCATGCATGCTTTTTATGCACTTGTTTGTGTGCACGTTGACGTTTACATCTGCTATCGCGTGGCATAGGTGTGTCTGGATTTGAGCGTGTCTTTTCACGACCGGCGTTCACTGTTTAATTCCATGAATACATTTGTTTTGCATGCGTACGGGTGGTGCAATGGTTTGACAGTGGAACGTCCCTAGTAACACCCACATATTCGCTTGTTTTTCCTCATTCCAAGTGTTCCGCCATCCCTTTTTAGCTGGCTGCGCAGGTTTGGGTGGCCCTTCTCTTGGAGTCTCATGCAAGTGTTACGTCGGGTTGCAGTGACGTGGTGGACCGGTGGAGATTCCTTTCAAGTCCCGGGTAGGCCCCGCGCATTGTTTTCCATGAATCGACGAACGGGGACTTGCGCACAATTTTGCGTGCAGCTCCTGTTTTTTCCACACAGATTATTCCATGAATCTGGCCCTTTGTTTCTACTGTATCTAATTAGGCTACCTAGTCATTTCTCCTGACTAATGCATTATGCTCTCCATTGGGGGTGGCTACCCAGTTTTTACGAATCTTGTTTGGGGGACTAAGATCTATACCTGCACCGCACCATATGTACGTTTTCTAACTTATGTTTTCTGGTGCAGGTACATTGTTTTATTATTGGTACCAACGTGTATATACCCAACTTTATCAACCTCAGAGAGAGGAAAGGCTAACTCCGACTTGCCAAGATTTGCCACTTCAATCTGGCAAATGAACACAGGTCAGTGTAGCAAGTGCTTGACACACTGACATATGTTTGGCACCACTGTGGTGCTAATCGTATTAACATGCATTTCAAACTTGATTATTACACATGCACAATATCTTCCCCACAACAATGTGAAAATGCAACATAAATGGTGCTATGGTGAACACACAAACTGTATCTATTACAGTGAATACATAAGCATTACAGGTTTAATTGATCAATTCAACCTTGGTTATCAAAAAGAGGCAGACAGCATGCTCAGTGCCTCAATACCACACTATACAATTTCATAACATGCTATTTGTTTTTACAAAGAATTTGCACACACTTTTTTGTATCAGGCAAACCGGTGGGGTGGGTCCTGTCTTGGTTTTAAGTGTGTTCACTTTTCAGCGTACAGCAATCAGTATTCCAGTTAACTCATGAACAGGGCAGCTTTCCTATTCCACATTCTTCCCGACCCCTATATTTAATGCCACAGGCTGGGCCTCTGGGGCTTGAGGGTGGGCCTATCCCCTCAGGCCTTAGCCTGTCTACACCATCGGTTATGGTTGATACAAAACCTTCCATTCATCACGCTTCAGTGCTGCATAAGTGACCATAAGAGGGGCAGTTATGCCCAGATGTAGTCCCGAGCTAGTTACACCTCAGTGATAATGTCCACGAGGTCAAAGCATGACTGCGTTTGTGTGGGGGCTCATGCAGAAGCGATACAAACTTGTGTTTCAGGGTGGAAGTCTCCCATTGTGATGACGCCTGATTTAAATAGGTGTTTCCCTTCTTGATTGGCACAGCAAGCTGAGAAACAATGGTTTGGAGCAGGGGTGTTGCTAGGTCTGGAAAAGACCTGGGGCTACGCTAATGTCGGGACTGTCAGACTCGGGGCTAGCTACCCTTTTGGTTGTGGGATTCTATCTGGGCCTACAACCAAAAGACCAGGGGTTATAGCCCCCTTAGCCCCCCCCCCTCAGCAACGCCTCTGGTTTGGAGGGCTGCCAATAACCCTGCCAGTTGTTGATCCACTAAAAACTTCCTTTTATCACTCACCATTGTTAATAATGACAGACAGATGCATTAACCGATTTTTGGGTGGGTGGGTGGGTGGAGAGGGCGAGATCCTTCCCTGAATATGAGCCCCACTCTCCTTTGGCTTTTATGACCGATATGGTACAGGACAACGAATAATTAACAGATGGGTGAGCTATGTAGGAATACATGTAATGTATTTACAACACAGACATATTGTGGTCTTGGTTTTCCAAAACCTAACCAAAGTATTAACCATGCAAGGGTCTTGCTAGACTTTAGAAATCCCAGAAAAAGCATCAGAATTCTATATTTCGCCCATGCAATCCTCTTTTTGTTTAGTGTAAAGGTAAAAAAAAACAATTTTGGTATTTGATGACGTCAGAATAAGAGTCTCCATTGATCATTCACCTATGTTGATGAATTTACCCAGGGAAGACCTTGCTCTCTATCAGGAAGGCAAAATGAGTGCAGCTGTACTGGAATTCTGTAAGATTAATAGCTCTGTATGCTTATTTCAATTAAACCTAATTGCTGCTATAATTGTAAGTGTACAGTGCCCTACTTTACTTTCTGCACGTTTAAATCTCTTCTGTAATGTCTTAAAGGAGACTGACCGAGTTTTTTTTTTACTAGTTCATAGTTGGGGTGGTTACTTCCTTTTTATCTGTTTTTTTTCTATTTTGGTTTTACATGAGATGCGTGAGATGGTAAACAAATAGCACCAAAGTAGCGTCACCGAAATCACTCTCCTGCGATTTGATTGCTGGGCTATGAACATGCATGAAGAACTTGCTGGACACGCAGAGGAAGATCGCAAATAGCATGCACGCCAGGTCGGGGTTTAAACTGTTTTATAAACACAAGTAATTCCTGGCACACTTGCACCATCATTCCCCTTGCCCACAACAACGTGTCTTTATATTTTTCTTCACAGTTTTATAGGGCGTGTTTTTGTTTGTGTGTGTGGTAGGTGTGTGTGTGTGTGGTAGGTGTGTGTGTGTGGTAGGTGTGTGTGTGTGCGCGTCTGTAAATGTAGGAGTGTACAAACCTACAGTATCTATTAAATGGTACTTACCTAACAACAACTAATCCAGAAATGTGCGTCTGGCCACCTGTTCCCAGACAGACTTTATCGGTTCCTAGTGATTCCATCGACAGCCAAACCACTGACAAAAAAAGCATCGAAAAAAGCATTGAATGCATTTTTTTAATGGGGGGTTTCCCCCCAACACCCCTTTTTTAAAAAACATTAAAACACATTTTTACTAAACTGAACCCTTTACCATTTTTTAAAAAAATGCATTTGATGTGGTTTTTTTCGATGCATTTTTTTCAATGGTATGGTCTGTCGATGCTTTGAATTCGATGCAATGACCAGATACCACTTTATCTGGCGGCAAGGTACATATCAGTAATCCCCTTTAATTTGCATACCAGCACATACATGGAAGGTCCTTAGCCAACTATAGTCCCTTGTTTCTTCCTGGACAGTCTTATGCTGTTCTTCATATAAGAATGGGCTACACTGACATTGCCTTCATTTCCCTATAATAGGTTGCCCCTGTGTTCTATAAAATAGTAGCTGTTTTTCAGCATAACATCCAAAATGTCTGATCATTTTCTTGAAAGTCTTTTGTATTTTAGTGAAAATGGTGCAAATGCCCCATAACTGGACTTTTCCAAAATGTCCTATCCAAGTCATCACATTGTTCTTTACGCTATGCAAAGAGCTTCTGAATATTCACTAAGTTGTGTGAGAAATATTCATATGTCACCATCTGGTTAGATTTACACTGATATTCGCCTGTTGATTGGGTAAGTAGAACAGACGTAAGCTATTTACTTATAATAATGAGGTTTATGCTATGGAGAACTTTTTGGGAAATTCTGAAGAATTCATGGAAATCCAAAAAACAAGGACTGGGCCAGATAGACATGGCAGTGGCTCCTAGTCATCATTAATAGGTCTTGTAGAATGACTCGCGGTTGAACCCTGCTTAATGATCTGCTTATCCTATAAACTATATACATATAGAAACACGTTGATTGAGCGCCAGCAGATCTTGTTCATAGCATTGACAGGCCAGTAAAGTATTATCTGAATGTGTGTGTTGTATAGGCCTCAATGTTTATGTCAAGTTGCCATCTATGTGAATAGCAAGCCTGTATGTGAACTGCCTTGTTTTTATTGGAAGATCTAGACCAGCAAATAACGTAGGCCTGGATTTAGAAGGGGAGGATAGCGTCACTCATTATTTGGGCACAATCCCAATTTATTATTAACAACAGATGTTGGGACGAAGTTACACTGGATTTAAAAGACTCCTGATGCCTCAGGCATTAACAGCAATGCAGTTTACTTCATACCAATTCAACATCAGCTATCAGTCAGAATGATGGTAGCTTTAACCTCATTATTTGGACGAAATTATTATTATATTATTATTATTATTATTATTATTTGGACTTATATTATTAACAACAGATGTGGGGACAAAGTTACACTGGATTTAAAAGAAAAGACTCCTAATGCCTCAGGCATTAAGAGAAATGCAGTTTACCAATTCAACACCAGCTATCAATCAGAATGATTGTAGCTTTAACCATACCATACGGACAACCGACAATAAAACCAAGCGCTGACAAAGCCAATAGGTCTGGCTTCATGTAATGCCAGTTGCAGTCTCCTATGTCCAGCTACAGACACATGTCTGGGGACAGCCATATCACACGCCCGAGCACAGGCATCATATTTGTAATTTGTAATTTGTTTATTATTTGTAAAGTGCACTTAACCCTGAGGTAACTGGGCGCCGGAAAAGCTTGAGGATGTTACAGGCATACATGCATAGGAAAACAACAGTTATGTAGACCAGGTTTACAGATAAGTCTAGTGGCAGTAAGATACATATAAGAGCATCAGATTAAATATAGTGGAAACATAAGTAACGGTCAGAGAAGGGCATCAGAGTATGGATTGATGCATCATAAGGTGAGCTTGTCAGTGAGCCAGGTCTTCACTCTGGTTCTGAAGGCACAACTGGAAGGTTCCGACCTTATGGTGGGGGGCAAGGAGTTTCAGCATTTGGCAGCTTGAACTGGAAAGCTAGCTCCTCCCGCCATTTTTAGGTTGAACCTTGGTACTGTAAGGCAGTGAGAGTGGACAGATCTGGTAGGTCGGGCTGGTTGGTGTTTGTAGAATTTGTCTGACAAGTACTTGGGGGCCGAATTTGACAGACATTTGAGGGAGATTGGCAGAGTGCATAAAGTTATTCTATCACGCACCGAGAGCCAGTCAGTCTTCCGTCTGAGACTTGAAATGTGGCTAGTTCTGTGAATGCTTAAGGCTGATCGCAAAGAGTTATTTTGTAGGACCTGTAGCCTGTTAAGATTCCCTTCAGAGGATCCTAGGAAAAGCGTGTTGCAGTAATCGATTTTTGACAGCGCAAAGGCTCTGGCTAGTGTAGGACAGCTGCTGGGGGACAGGTAGGATTTACAGGCGTGGATTAGCTTGTTGGTGTAAGCTGTAGATGACACCACAAAGCTGACTTGTTTCTTTAGGGACAGAGTGGAATCAAGATAAACTCCTAGGGTTTTTATTTCTTTGGCATCTTTGATAAGATTCCCATCGATATTGAAGGGTGAGTACTGTGGATAGAGTTTGTTTATGCGTGCCTGAGTGCCGACAATCAAGAGCTCTGTCTTTTCGTCATTGAGGCAGAGACTGTTGGCAGCCATCCAGGCCTGGATTTCCAAGTAGATTTCATGAATTATCTTGGAATCCTTTTCGTAATGGCCAGTGAGTGTGATAAGAACCTGGGTGTCATCTGCGTAGTTGAGGTAGATGACACCTATGTTGTACAGGCGATCAAAGAGGAGCTTCTTGAATGTTGTAAAGCATTGGTGAGACGCAAGAGCCTGAGGTACTCCACAGTGTACAGGGATTGGGTCTGCTGAGGCGGAGGGGGAGAAAACTCTAGTAGTTCGATTGGATAGGAAGGATTTAATCCAATTGGAGGCATTGGAGGAGAAGGTGGCTGCTGTAGTCCAGTGATTGGTTAGGATCTGGTGATCGACCAAATTGAATGCAGCTGAGAGGTTTAATAGCAGTAGAATCGCTAGGGTACAGTATCATATGCTATGGTACAGCCTTATTTAGTGGGGTACAGACATGTGTTCAGCCACAGTTGCTCTGGTGCAGCCAGAAACAACTTTCTGCAGTCAGCCTATGCTCAGGTCCATACAAGCATGCCAGGAATAGCCAGCATATACCCAGGTCGAGCTCATATGCCAAGATAGCACTGTATTTTAAGTACAGCATCGCCTGCCCAGATAATGCCACAAAATGCCACGGTTTACCATGACATGCCTAGATACCCAAGCCACTGCCGGAGGGCTTGTTCCTTCCCAAAGTACACAGGCACCACAGAAAGAAATCCCAGAATGCACTCTGCTCATTGAGTGCAGAATACAAAAATGTCCTGGAATAAACTCTGCCTAATTGTATAGAAATGCAGGCAGACATATTTCTCTCACAAACTGAAACTGAACTGAAACTGCACTGGATACCTGGCCACCCTTTGATCTCGGGCCCAGATCCCCTACCCCGCCAGCCGCACACCTGCACTGCCTACCTGGCAACCCTGCACTTTGGGGCTGTTTTCTGTATCCCTACAGTTCCACTACCAGCATTTGACACCTGATGTCTGCACTTACTCTTGCACTTGCCACCAGCTGGCCGTACTTCACTTGTTGTTTATTATCCTTATCCCGTGTACTGCACTTCCCCCCTCCCCCTTCCCATGCACTTGCGCGATCTGAATGACACCTGGCCTAGTAGGAACGCTGTTTATCTTCCCTCTGTTCCCCCTCCCTTGCCCCTTCGCGCCTTATAAATGCCATATCATATCATAAGTCAAAGAACTCTTTACTTTGGAAAATTGTCATATTTCTCATAAAAGAGTGTATTTTATTTCATAACATAGACAAAATAGGCTGAGCATGTGTAATAAGAAGACGTTTATCATAAAGCACTATTGCCAGGTTCAAGTTAAAAAGGCACAAAACGACATAAACACCAGCTTGCAAACGCATTAAATAAAGCTAAATGCGTCACTCCAGTCAATTCGGGGGAAATTGTTTCATGATATATAATGCATGTTATGGACACACACAAAGAGGCATGTTCTAGCTACGTGCAAACCGGTGTAGGTTTTTTTTCATGCTCAGCATTTATACAAGCTGTAGTAGTTTAGAACATAGGCCGTTTTGATTTTTAACTCTTTTTCGGACACCGTTTTTTGTGCTAGTGAGTTCAGAGGAGGAGGTTAGATTCTCATTTAGGTTGGCTAACCCAATTCTAATCCTTTCTAATATAAAATAACCATGTTCTTTGCCAATAGAAGCCACTTGGCATGATTTTCTAAATCATGAACTGAGTGAATTTAAGGGGAGGCTTCTTCCAGATGTACAGCCACTTATTAGCGGGCTCAGATGTATTGCGTGTGTCACATTATATTCGGACAAATTCTCAAAGTAGTGTGTAGACGGTAAACACAGGAGCACCTACAGAGAGCTCAAGATGTTGCTTTGCTTACAGTGTGTGGGGTTGGAGTCCACATTGCCCCACACTCGGCCCGATATGTGACAATGTCTATAGATTTTGTTCAGTAAATTGTCAACATGGGTTCTAGTGGGAAGCCAGGCAAGACTTTTCTGTGTCCTCTAGTTGTCTCACTAATCTGTGTTTCCACAATGGCACACCAGCTATCACGCAAGAAAGTTACTCTCCCACAACAAAGGTTTTTAAGTCATTGCAGTTTTCCCCCCCATAATGTTCTCAAGGGTCTTGCTTTCCTACACATTTCTGTTTGATTTGTTTTATACATCCTTGTGTCTCCCTGGAGCATTTAGTTTGCATCCATCTTCCAGAACTTGCAATGCGCTTGATTATGGAGCTAAAAGAGCACCATCATCAGCATAATACAAACACATTAGGTAGGTCATATCTAAGGATGTCCCATGTCAATTTAATTAGTTTCTCAGCAAGGGAATTACCATGTAAGTTACAAAGAAGAACCATCAGGCCTCATTGCAGTCTTACACTTTGCGAAGCTGCAAATTCAGGAGACAGCTGTTACTTGACCAAAGCGTACTCTGACTGAGAGGTTAGCACACATCTCTGTAAGAATTGCTACTAGTTAGGGTGGCATACTCCTGTCTCTCTCTGAGGCCCATAGATTTGCACCATCATCACAATCACCGGCCAGTGCCCAGTCCATGTACACATGCTATAAAGTTCCTTTGAGACAAACTGCCCATTTTCTTATTATTGAATTTAGGGCCAAGGGGACATGAGTGGGCAGTAACTTTTATCACTTTTCTCAGTGATATATCATCATATAGTCTGGCTATATTGCTGGTATTGTATTGTATTTTTATTTATATAGCGCACCAAGCCCTTGGGCACTGTGGCGCATTTCTTAAATTGGTGCAGTAGAAGTAATTACATGTGCAAACAGTGGATACATTACAACGATAACAAATGAAAGAGGTACGGTAGATCATTTACAAGGGATTACAATTAATCACAGAGGAATAGTTACAGGGTAGGAATGTGGTACAATTGACAGGTAAGTGAGAAAGTATACCAAGGTGTGCTATACATTGTAGGAGGATTTAGCACTATGGAAGATCAGTCTGTTTGAGCCAGGTCACTGCCTGTCTTCTGAATATGTTGAATGAGGGTTCAGCTCTGAGAGTTGCTGGTAGAGAGTTCCACATTTTGGCAGCAAATACTGGGAAGCTACTGCCGCCTGCCTTGTGAAGCTTGAACCTGGGGATCGTCAGTCAGTTGGAATAGGCGGATCTAGTAGGCCGGTCCGAAGATTTGCATATGAATTTGTCACACAGCTACTTGGATGCTAAGTTGTGCAGGCATTTAAAAGGAAGTGAGAGGGTTTTGAGACTGATTATTTGGGGAACAGACAGCCAGTGCACACTGTGCCTTAGCTCTTTGATGTGTTGAGATCTGGGGTGGTTGGTTGCTGATCTGAGTGCATTATTATGGAAGATCTGAAGCTTTTTATTTTTATTGTTTAAAGTGTGTTATGGGTGACTAGCATTCATTTCGGACTAACACATACAAAAATGCAGATTTACATGAATACATTTTACATTTGTATAAACATAAACTTTTAAAATTCACACTAAAACAATTCACTTGTTAAAATCATATAGAAACTCATTATTAAAATCAGTCGTGATGGCTGCCGCTGTTGATGCTCATGATTTTTTTTACAGATTTCCTCCCATACATACATTGCCGCAGTTGTTAATACTAATGAGTCGGCATCCAAACTGGCAACTCCAAAATAGTCAGAAGCAGGATCTTTATACTTCTCGTACGCCCAGTCATATATGGTCTCTAGCTTGTCACATTGTGTTAAAAGATGGTTTGCAGACTCTATGGTTTTTCCGCAGGGTCTGCATAGCCTTTTATGCTGAGGAATACCACTGCATGCTCCGAAGTGAGCGCTGCAGGCCCACTTTAGTCCTGTCAAGGATCACAACATCGTCTGCATACAATATACATACCAGACCCTCGTTCCCATATTGGTGCAGGGTATTAAGAACTTCCCCTAACCTCCTTGCTAGCAAGGAGAGATAGATGTTGAAAAACAAGAGGGCTAATGCACACCCTTGTTTCAGGCCCTTCCAAGTTGGGATAGTGTCTGATAGTGCCCTGTCCAGTGATAACCTGATTTTGACTACTGTGTCGCCAGAAAGAGCTTTTATAAAATACAGAAGTCAGGAATCTATATTCCATTCCTCTAGCATTGTCCATAATTTCCCTCAGCCAACGCTACTAAATGCGGACGAATAGTCCACAAAGCAAGCAAATAAGGCCATCCCCGGTTTTGCTTCTAGGTCAGAGATCAATGTGAACAGGGTCCAGAGTGGGTTGGTTGTCGAACACCCCTTTCTGAACCACGTTTGGTGGTAGGTGAGTATTCCTTTTCGGGCTACCCACTCTGTGAGTAGTTCCAATAGGATACTAGCGAATACTTTCCCACTACAGTCCAGCATTGCCAAGAATCTGTAGTTTTCCGGACTTTCTCTCTGGCCTTTTTTAAATATAGGAATTAGGATGGCACTTTTCCATTTCTCAGGTATCCCCCCGGATTGGAATACCTGTAGATACATTAGTTTCAACATACTCGCCCAGAATTTCGGGATCACCTTTCAGAATCAAATTGGTAAGGCCATCTCGGCCAGTATCACTAGATGATTTTAGTTGTTTTATTTTAGCTACCAAATCCACTGTTTTTATATATTCGTCCATCTTGGTATTAAACATCGGGCTGGGTGTCTGTGGTGGATGTTGTGGGCCCTGGAAAGTCCTTTTAATATATTCTATCCAATTTGACTCTGTTACCGTAACAATTTCACTTGGGCCCTTAGGCAGGCCTTTCTCCTTCCCAAGCCAATGCCCACATTTTTTTGTATCATTTGTTTCTATTAACTTATTCAGATACTTCCATCCCTCATCGTGACAAGACTCCCTATGGTTGCGGAGCCATGATTTATAATTGTTCCTTACAGGTCTGAGCAAGTCTTTAAGCTCTGTTGCTGTTCCCTCAAATTTGTTTTTCAGTTTATTGGTTGCAGAGTTTAATTCTTTCTTTTTCCCAGCAATAAGAGGGTCAAACCGGCGAACAGGGCGGGGAGCCTTTTTATTCACCACAGTCTAACATGATACGGCTTCAGTTGTAACTCTACTTAATACTTCACCCATAATGTCTTGCACCCTTGACCCTCCCTAATCACGAGTTGATTTCTCAAAAGGTCATTATATTTAGCCATCGTTCTAGGGGTCCATCGTAGGCGATTACCGCCAGGGTTGACCTCAAATTTGTCTCTTAAATACATTTTTGGCCTCAGGTTGCTTTCATATAATTCTCTAACCTTGAGGAACTTTTTTTGTGAAGATATCTTGTGTTTGTACCTACGCAACTTGTTTTTAGTATTGTTTGCTCCTTATGATTACCGTCCTTTCTTTGTTTGTGCTTCCTCTTATGTAAGTTAGTTGTTTGTAGCATAAGTGAACGCCTCCACGGAGACACTGAGTTCCTCTACTCCGTCTGTAAACAGTAAGAAAGGTATATTTGTGCCTGCACTCCTTTGCGCCAAGATAGGTAAGTAACAGACTTGAAACAGCTGCTGTATCTCAAGTAGAAATTTTATTTGTTTAGTTTGTTTGTTTTTAGCCCCTCTCGGATGACACGTGTTTCGGCGTATGTACTGTGCCTTTTTCAAATCCAGGCTATTCTTGTTCATATCAAAGAAAAAAAGAAGAGAAAAGAAACACATTGCAAAAAATGAAAATAAAACTCATAAATGAGAACCTTCTCGGTTATTTAACATATCTTATTAAATGTGACTTCATCTGTGTTTTAACCACATACCACGTATTAACAAGAACATGTATTAACCATACATTAACACCTCGTGCGTTTTTCTAGTGACTATATACATGTGCTCGTGTTGCAGAGCTGCGGAGGAGGGTTACAGACTGAAGTTCTTTTGTCACTCATTCTTACTATGGTCATTATGTTTCTTAAAAATATATCATCCTTGTTAGATGTCAAGACACTTTTTCTCGTGAGTATCACCTCTTACCCTTTTTATAAAAGTTTCGATTCCCCCATTGGTAGGTGTATTTTCTGGTCTTATCCAGTAGCTTAAATTTCCTGGGTTCAATCCCACCTATGTTGAAAAGCATAGATATTTGTATGTCAGCATCCATTTAAACTGAGTTGAGCCTATCACTACCTAAATGGGCTGAAACACGCTGATCTCATATTCCTAATTCTTAATGTAGTAAGAAAAACCCCTGATCTTAATATTCTTTATGAATACTATCATTACAATGGTTGCAGTTTTATCGTGGTGCCTGCGGCGCAGTGCAACTTTTAGATGCTATTGATTTAAATACCGTCACATTCCCATTCATAACGCGCGTGTTTACATCTCCCAGTGCCTTCTCACTCCACCTTTGTTAGTGAAACTGAGTTGAGCTTATCATTGTCTAAATGTGCTCAAAACACGCTGATCTCATAGTCCTGATTCTTAAGAAACCCCCCCGATCATAATACTCTTTATGAATACTACTATTACAATAGTTACAATTCTATCGGAGTATCCAATTTGCAATGCAACTGTTAAATGCTGCATATTTTACTACTGTCACATTCCCATTCATATTGCGCATATTTACATCTCCCTGTGAATCTAATGTGGAATTATAGTAATGGCACGATCCAAAGCGTGCTTGTGACTAAAGGTGGGCTTCCCACCTGCTTCAAGGGCTTAACTGCAAATTCTATTGCTCATGCTTCAAGCGTCGGGTTCCTTCTTTCCCGAGGCTCGGCGATTGTTATTGGCAAATCCTAGTGTCCCTAAGTCCCTCATTGCTTTCCATACCTCACTTGCAAAAGTGGCGGCCATATTTTGGGATGTCTATCCATGCTTTTCTATCTAACAGGTTAAATTTACCCCTTTCGCATTTGCTAATTATTTGTGGCAATCACATTTTTAGTCAAAAAAACCCATTTTTAACACATATCTTTTCGTTATTTTACTGATTCATATATGGTTAATACATTTTGCTTGTTTCTGTTCTTGCGCCTAATGTTTCTGCTGCTTGTGTTTCCTAACTGTATCGGGCGTGTCTATTTCGGCACAGTCATACATAAAGTGTAGATAATTTTGGTTGTGATAATCACCTCACCTTAGTCAGGCGTATTGAATTTAGTTTAGTTACAAGTGTATATATAGTTTATCAAGACACTTAGTTTTTTCCCATTTGTGTGCATTTAGCCTCATTGCTAGTGAGGTGTGAGGGATTGTGGTAGTGGTAGTATTAATACCAGACCACTGTCCATATGTTCTAATTACCTTTCCTAATTTTGACAATTTATGTTTTATATGATTTTATGTATAGTTTTTTTGCAAACACATTGACCTGTCTGGATTGGTTCACAGTTTGGTGATTCACACATAGCTCAAAGTTAAGTACAAAACACATTGATGTCTAGTACGAAAAAATCTTTTTTACATTGTCAATCATAGTACATGTACTTGCTTGGTCTCTCTATTGTCATAAAAAATGAACCATTTCATTATCTGAATTCAGTCCTTGTTCCACAGTTTTGAAACGACAAATAATTCTGGCTTCTTCTTTGTTTGCTTGTTTGTTTGTTTATTTTATTTATATTGCGCACCAGACCCAGGGGTATTCAGGCGCGAAGGCAAAAGAGGGTTGTTCAGCTTAGGTTACAGGTTACAGATTAGAAATGGGGGTACAGCGGTGGTTACATTGCTGTGGTATGTATTGTCGGAGAGTCACAGGTCTATATACAGTGAGTTTAAAAATACAGGTATTATTACAGAATCACAAAGGTATATACAGTAAGTTACAATATTGCAGGTATGGCATAAATAAGGCAGAACAAGTATACAAAATAAGCGTAAGATCCTGGAAGTCAATAAGGTGAGAATTAGACATCATGATCTTTTAGCGATTGAATCAAATTGTATCTGAATTGCCGGTAGGGGAGATCTTCCCTTAGGGCAGGGGGAATGGAGTTCCAAAATTGAGCTGCTTTGACAGCGAAGCTGCTCCCGCCAGATTTGGAAAGTTTTAATCTGGGTACTAGCAGAAGGTTGGAGTTAACTTTTCTTAAGGGGCGAGAGGCTGTTTGTATGGTGAATCTATCTATGAGGTATTGCGGGGCTGTGTGGTTGAGACATTTGTGTGTCAGTGAAGCTGTTTTGAGGAGGATTTTGTCTTTAGTTGTGAGCCAGTTAGTAGATCTCCTGAGGTCTGATATATGGGCGCTCTTAGGGAAGTTTAGGGCAGCTCTCAGGGCATTGTTTTGGAGTGTTTGTATTTTGGCGGTGATGTATTTGTTACTGCCTATGTAGAGGGCTTTGCAATAATCTAGTTTTGATAGGATTAGTGCTCTTGCTAGAATGACACAGTTGTTAGCTAAGAGGAAAGGCTTGGCTGCTCTGATTAGCTTGCAGGTGTAGGAAGTAGCTGAGGCCATGGCATTCACTTGTTTGCCAAAGGTGAGGGTAGAGTCTATATAGAAGCCAAGGGTTTTAACTACTTTGGCAACAGTGATGATGTTATTGTCAATTGTGAAGGCGTCCTAGTTGGGGCCTAGTTTTTTAATGTTGGAAGAAGTGCCTAGAATGAGGAGTTCAGTTTTGTCATCATTCAGGCATAGACCGTGGGAGGCCATCCATGCCGGGATGATGAGGTAGACTCTGTTCACAAAGGCCAAATCCTTGTCATAATCTCCTGTCAGCGGGATGAGGATCTGTGTATCATCTGCATAGTTAGTGTAGGTGATACCAAGACCGTCTAGATCATCGAAAAGGGGCTTTGTGAAAATATTGTAGAGGGTAGGAGATACACATGATCCTTGGGGTACGCCGCATGAGATAGGTGCAGGGTCTGCAGCTGCTAGAGGGGAGAAAACTCGCATTGTCCTGTTGTCTAGGAAGGACTGGATCCATGCGACTGCTTTGTGGGAGAAGCAGGCTGCCGTGACCAGGTGGTTGCAAAGTATTGCGTGGTCCACCAGGTCAAATGCCGCAGAGAGGTCGATGAGTAGTAAGAGTGAGGTTGTGCCTTTATCTCTTAGAGTGTCTATTTGTGCCTTGAGGTCTAGGAGTGCAGACTCAGTGCCATGCTGTGGTCTGAAGCCGGACTGTCGGACTCCAAGGAGGTGGTTAAGTTCCAAGTGGTGCTGAATTTGTAGGTAGGCTACCTTATCCAGGATTTTCAGTAGGAACGGTACAGTGGTTATGGGGCGGTAATAGGTGGGGATGGAGGTGTCCAGGGTTTGTTTTTGTGAGTAGGGGGAGGACCCAGGAATGTTTCAGATTACTAGGTATGGTACCTGAAGTGAAGGAGACGTTAATGATGAAGGGTGAGAGTTCACAAGCAGCGTCTTTTATGATTTGGGCTGGACATGAGTCGCCCTGGCAGTTAGAGGGTTTGAGCGTGAGGATGACTTTCTCGAATTCTTTGGTGGAAACTTTGCGGAAATGGAAGGGCGGGGTGGCAGGTGTAGGTGGAGGAGGAGTGGATTTCGGAGTTGGTAATGGATTCGTAGTAGTCTTGAGGGGGGTGCCTATGTTGACAGTATTGGGGATGTTTATGGAAGCTTTTTTGTTGTGAATCTTCGCCTGAAGCATAGTAATCTTATTACCAAGGGCATTTTGTATGCCTGTGCACCAGTCTTTACCCTTGAGGCAGGAATCGGGAGCTTGCATAGGGGATTCTACTTCTTTTAGGATGGCGAATAATTCTTTGGTATTGGATTTGGCTTGAGTGATACGGGTGTTGTAGGATGTTTGTTTTGCAAGAATGATTTCTTTTTTGTAGAGGGTGGCTAATTTCTTCAAGTTCTTTTTATTGACGTCGGAGGGGTTTGATCTCCAGGTTTTTTCACTTTGGCATTTCTTTTGTCTGATGTCTTTCAGTAGGGGAGTGAACCAGGTGTTTAAATGTTGGCCAGGTTTGCTCTTCCTAATTTTCAGTGGTGCGATGGTGTCCAGAGAGGCCAGCATCACTTTGTTGTATTTTTCTACCATGGAGGCAGGGTCAGACTGATCTGAGATGGAATTCAGGGTGGGTAGAATAAAGGGGATGATGTTTTCAGGGGTAATATATTTCTTGTTTCTAGTGGGTGCAGTGGGGGCTAGGATACTGTTGTTGGTAGGTGTGGTGGCATCTAAGGTAAAAGATACCATGTGGTGGTCGGACCAAGACAAAGGCACTATAGAAGTGATGGTGATTGGGCAGTTATGTGCGGCAATCCAATCGAGGTTCCTTCCTTTGATATGTGTAGGATCAGTAATCTATTGGGAAAATCCTAGTTCCTCGAGGGTGCTGTTAATTTGTAGTGCATTGGGGTCACGTGGGTCATTGAATCCGAGGTTGAAGTCACCTAAGGTGAGTCATTGGGTAGAATTTTTTAGCTTGTCAGATAATAGGTTCATAAGGTCTTCCTCAAAGGAACCTAAGGGGCCTGTTGGGCGGTATATGATGTGAATAGTAATGGTTTGGTTGTTGGCAATAGTGAGTTTAGTTGTGAGGGATTCAAAGGAGTTGGTATTGTGGGGTGAGGTAGGTCTTAGGGCTAGGTGATTTTTGATAATTATAGCAAGGCCACCGCCTCTAGACGTGGTGTGATCCATGCGAATAAGAGTGTAATTATCTGGGATGGCTAGCATGATAGCTGGACCAGCTGCGGGATGCAGCCAGGATTCTGTTACGTTGCCGCAAACGTAATTCTTGATTTCCTCCATGTTTGCCCTTTTTTAATCTTTTAAGGCCCACAAATCTGATGTCTTTTTTATTCCGTAATTGGTGATGGTTTTGCCAATGGTCTGACAGTGAAGGTTCTTGTCCTGGCTTCCAATTGCGGAGATGTGTTCTCTGATTCTTGTTCTTAACACCCGAATGGTGCTCCTGATATATATAAGGTTGCAAACAAATATTATCGTGTAAATCAAATATTTGGATCTGTTCAGTTGATCTGTTCATTGATCCGGGTTTTCACCCCTTCTTTATTTGTGAACATATCTGTGTCTGGTGCCGCATATTGGCACATTGTGCAAAAGCCATACTTTCTGAAGCCTGACAGTGGTGGTTGTAACCATAGTTTTACAAAGGTAGCGGGCGCCCCTCTCTCGCAAGAACAGACATGATAACCTGTTCAGTGGTTATTAACCACTTGAGAGTTCGCAGCCACTGCTTTTACTCACTGTGCCTTTCACAGATGGGAAATATCCATTTGCATATCAGTCTTTGTCCTGCCCAGGGGCAGTCCAGCACCGAAATACAATAGCAATTCCAATCTGAACGAGAGTACCACCAGCAACCCCATACACGTGTTTCACCCTTGTTGGGGATCATCAGTGAGGTGCTGGACTGGTTATCATGTCTGTTCTTGCGAGAGAGGGGCGCCCGCTACCTTTGTAAAACTATTTGTTAAGGAACCTGGGATTGGTAACCCTAGGTCTCCTGGGGGCAACCAGACGTGGTCTCCCTCTCACTGTGCTTAGAGAGGCATCAGCTTCACCTCACTGATGATCCCCAACAAGGGTGAAACACGTGTATGGGGTTGCTGGTGGTACTCTCGTTCAGATTGGAGTTGCCATTGTATTTCGGTGCTGGACTGCCCCTGGGCAGGACAAAGACTGATATGCAAATGGATATTTCCCATCTGTGAAAGGCACAGTGAGTAAAAGCAGTGGCTGCGAACTCTCAAGTGGTTAATAACCACTGAACAGGTTATCATGTCTGTTCTTGCGAGAGAGGGGCGCCCGCTACCTTTGTAAAACTATTTGTTAAGGAACCTGGGATTGGTAACCCTAGGTCTCCTGGGGGCAACCAGACGTGGTCTCCCTCTCACTGTGCTTAGAGAGGCATCAGCTTCACCTCACTGATGATCCCCAACAAGGGTGAAACACGTGTATGGGGTTGCTGGTGGTACTCTCGTTCAGATTGGAGTTGCCATTGTATTTCGGTGCTGGACTGCCCCTGGGCAGGACAAAGACTGATATGCAAATGGATATTTCCCATCTGTGAAAGGCACAGTGAGTAAAAGCAGTGGCTGCGAACTCTCAAGTGGTTAATAACCACTGAACAGGTTATCATGTCTGTTCTTGCGAGAGAGGGGCGCCCGCTACCTTTGTAAAACTATTTGTTAAGGAACCTGGGATTGGTAACCCTAGGTCTCCTGGGGGCAACCAGACGTGGTCTCCCTCTCACTGTGCTTAGAGAGGCATCAGCTTCACCTCACTGATGATCCCCAACAAGGGTGAAACACGTGTATGGGGTTGCTGGTGGTACTCTCGTTCAGATTGGAGTTGCCATTGTATTTCGGTGCTGGACTGCCCCTGGGCAGGACAAAGACTGATATGCAAATGGATATTTCCCATCTGTGAAAGGCACAGTGAGTAAAAGCAGTGGCTGCGAACTCTCAAGTGGTTAATAACCACTGAACAGGTTATCATGTCTGTTCTTGCGAGAGAGGGGCGCCTGCTACCTTTGTAAAACTATTTGTTAAGGAACCTGGGATTGGTAACCCTAGGTCTCCTGGGGGCAACCAGACGTGGTCTCCCTCTCACTGTGCTTAGAGAGGCATCAGCTTCACCTCACTGATGATCCCCAACAAGGGTGAAACACGTGTATGGGGTTGCTGGTGGTACTCTCGTTCAGATTGGAGTTGCCATTGTATTTCGGTGCTGGACTGCCCCTGGGCAGGACAAAGACTGATATGCAAATGGATATTTCCCATCTGTGAAAGGCACAGTGAGTAAAAGCAGTGGCTGCGAACTCTCAAGTGGTTAATAACCACTGAACAGGTTATCATGTCTGTTCTTGCGAGAGAGGGGCGTCCGCTACCTTTGTAAAACTATTTGTTAAGGAACCTGGGATTGGTAACCCTAGGTCTCCTGGGGGCAACCAGACGTGGTCTCCCTCTCACTGTGCTTAGAGAGGCATCAGCTTCACCTCACTGATGATCCCCAACAAGGGTGAAACACGTGTATGGGGTTGCTGGTGGTACTCTCGTTCAGATTGGAGTTGCCATTGTATTTCGGTGCTGGACTGCCCCTGGGCAGGACAAAGACTGATATGCAAATGGATATTTCCCATCTGTGAAAGGCACAGTGAGTAAAAGCAGTGGCTGCGAACTCTCAAGTGGTTAATAACCACTGAACAGGTTATCATGTCTGTTCTTGCGAGAGAGGGGCGCCCGCTACCTTTGTAAAACTAGTGGTTGTAACCATGTCTGTGGTCTTGTCTCTTCTTTTTCTGGCAGCAGTGATGGACTTAACATAATTTTTAAGGTTTTGGCTTTTTCTGTATACTATCGTCGGATGGTCTTGAATGTGCTTGTTCACATGTGGACCTAGTTTCAAAAGATACCAATTACGTTTAAGAACTCACTTGATTTCCTTATTGTTTGCAAAGTATGTGGTAATGAATTGAATCATGTTGTCTGATTGTACTTCCTTGGTTTTTTGAAGCAGTGTTGATTGTCTTGTCATATTTTGAGCTTTTTTCCGGGCGATTGCAATTGCTTTTTGAGGGTACCCTCTCACTGTAAAGCGATTTGATAATAAGTTGCATTCTTTCTCGAAGGCTGATGGTTCAGTACAATTCCGTTTTGCACAAATAAATTCCCCTTTAGGGATGTTTAGAATGACAGGTTGGTGGTGTCAACTAGTTGCAAATAGTGTAGAGTTTACCTCCGTTTCTTTCCTGTAAGTTTTAGTATACAATTGGTTGCCAGATACATATATGTTTAAATCCCAAAAGTTTATTTCTGAACGACTACTTAGTCCGGTAAATTCTAAACCATATTCATTCTCATAGACTTGATGCAGCAAGATTTCTAATTCTTCCGGTGTTCCGTTCCAAATAATCAATACATCATCAATGTATCTTAACCATTTTATCATCTTGTTCTTGAATTCTTGCAGCCTGTAAATGAACTGATCTTCGAACATCCCATCACTACGTTTGCTAGGGCTGGGGCGTATTTGACACCCATAGCAACCCCACAAATTAGACGAAAAAACTGGTTGTCGAATATAAAGGTATTGTTCCCCAGGGTGGCCATAAGCATTTCTTTCAGCATGCAAACGTAATTGAAATGGGAAACAGACTTGTCTTTGAAGGTGTAATCTATTGTCTCTAATGTCAGTTGGTGTCCAATGGATGTGTACAGTGCCTTCACGACCCAGGTAGCCAGTAGATAGGTATCTTGCCAAAGTATTTCCTGCAATATTTTGATAACAGCAGTTGTGTCTTTTAGGTACGCCTTAATTTTGATTACCTCTGGTCTTATTAGAATTTGCAGGTAAGACCTTGAAGCAGGATGGAAGCCCACCTTTAGTGACAAGCACGCTTTGGATCGTGCCATTACTATAATTCCACATTACAGTCACGGGGAGACGTAAATAAGCACGATATGAATGGGAACGCGACAATATTTAAATCAGCAGCATTTAACAGTTGCATTGCACAGTGGATACTCCGATAGAATTGTAACTACTGTAATAGTAGTATTCATAAAGAGTATTATGATCGGGGGATTTTCTTAAGAAACAGGACTATGAGATCAGCGTGTTTTGAGCACATTTAGACAATGATAAGCTCAACTCAGTTTAACTAACAAAGGTGGAGTGGAAAGGCACTGGGAGATGTAAACAGACGCGTTATGAATAAGAACGCGACAGTATTTAAATCAATAGCATCTAAAAGTTGCACTGCGCCGCAGGCACCACGATAGAATTGCAACGATTGTAATGATAGTATTCATAAAGAATATTAAGATCAGGGTTTTTTCTTACTACATTAAGAATTAGGAGTATGAGATCAGCGTGTTTGAGCCCATTTAGATAGTGATAGGCTCAACTCAGTTTAAATGGATGCTGACATACAAATATCTATGCTTTTCAACATAAGTGGGATTGAACCCAGGAACTTTAAGCTACTGGATAAGAGCAGAAAATACACCTACCAATGGGGGAATCGCAACTTTTATAAAAAGGGTAAGAGGTGATACTCACGAGAAAAAGTGTCTTGACATCTAACAAGGATGATATATTTTTAAGAAACATAATGACCATAGTAAGAATGAGTGACAAAAGAACTTCAGTCTGTAACCCTCCTCCGCAGCTCTGCAACACAAGCACATGTATATAGTCACTAGAAAAATGCACGAGGTGTTAATGTATGGTTAAAACATGTTCTTGTTAATACGTGGTATGTGGTTAAAACACAGATGAAGTCACATTTAATAACATATGTTAAATAACCGAGAAGGTTCTCATATATGAGTTTTATTTTAATTGTTTGCAATGTGTTTTTTTTCTCTTCTTTTTTTCTTTGATTTGAACAAGAATAGCCCGGATTTGAAAAAGGCGCAGTAAATACGCTGAAACACGTGTCATCCGAGAGGGGCTAAATACAAACAAACTAAACAAATAAAATTTCTACTTGAGATACAGCGGCTGTTTCAAATCTGTTACTTACCTATCTTGGCGCAAAGGAGTGCAGGCATAAATATACCTTTCTTATTGCTTTCATATAAGTTGGTTATTAACATTGCGTGATCACTGATATGTGTGTCCCTTATATCTAGTATTAGGGGGGCCAACTCAGCTTGTTTATTTACAAAAATGAAATTGATCTATGATAATGTTTTGCCATTAGACGAGGTGGTATTTTTGGCTACTATTGCCCGGTAGGGTTGGTATAAAATCAAATTCTGCCATGGTTCTCAACCACTCTAAAGCTCTCTGAGCCTTGATTTACCTTCCCACCCCGCTTCCCCAGTTGAGATTGGCAACAGTCCACATTAAAATCCCCCGTTTTCACTACTCTCCCCCCTTGTACTTTACTTGCCATGCTCAGAGAGTTCTAATCAGGGTATCTCTAATTTCTGAAGTCATGGCCCCTCCCGGGGGTCATACAGAGTCGTAACCAGAGTAGGTGTCGGGCTATCATTACAGATCATAATAGTGGCTGCCAAAAAATTAATATTGGGGGGAACCTCCATGAATTCTACCATATTGAACCAAGTTTTTGCCCCTATGCACAAGCCACCTTTGGGTCTCCCCAGTACAGGGTGTTTTGCTAGATGGAAGAGCATTGTGAAACCATCTATTGCACAAGGCTCGCAGAGCCAGGTTTCCTGAAAGCAAAAACAAGACATTCCATTCATTGGCTGCAGTACATCAGCATTACGTAGAAACAAACTGTTCCCTCTGGAATTCCATGATAATATTGACAACGCTTTAGGGCCCTTCTGAATCTTCTGTCAGTGGGAGGTAGCCAAGATCTCTCCCCAGTGGCCCACCATCCTTCTAGGGTTTAATGTAGGGGTAGTTGTATCAGAGACCCCGCACCTTTCTCCATATGTGTTTTCTTTAAGGTCGTTCTGTGTCTGAGTGGATGGAATTAATATATGGATCTCAAAACCCAGTTGGTTCAAAACAAATCCTGTCTATCACCACAGGAGAAATACAAGTCATTATCACCCAGTTGTCTTCACTGTCGAGTTCAGGCAGTTCTACCTTCACTATGTCTTTGGAGGAAATCAGTGCCAATTCCGGAGCCATGTGCAATAACTCCAACACCCACCTTCTATTTAGGAACGGGCTGTTTATTGTTGCATTTTTTCCACTAGTTTCATGTGTGTTAGGTCTGCACAGCACAGTGGATCTTTAATTTGTGACTCTTTAATATCAGGTCTTGGTCTTAGCTGGTTCACTCATCCAGCCCAGGTGGTTGGGGGTTCTTTTTCCCTTATGTTCTCCGCCCTGTTGCACTCCGCCAACTGCTCCAAAGGCTTTCTTACTGTCACAGGTCGCCCTGCTTTTTGTCCCATGTGCAAGGCTTTCACTATGGCAGGTTCCAGCAGCTCAGAGGAGTACTGGCTCCACTGTGTTATTTCGACCACCTCTGGACTTTTCTGGAGCCCTGTCCATCTGTTCAGGTCCTCAGATTCTTTATTGGTAAGGAGGGTTTTTGGTTTGTCAATCCACCCATCCAACAGGCCTCTGAGCTGGGCTTGTTTAATCTCTCCGTCCGGTAGCACATTTGTCACTGTGGTTAGGGCCTTGCCCATGAGTTGACTTTTCTGTTTAATTGTATGTTCTTGCTTATCTTTCTTTTATGTTCCTGTTTGCTTCTTTCTTTGAGCACCAAGGGGCTTTAAACGCTGGTATTGTCTTGGGGGGGATTCAGGAGCATTCATTAATGACAGTTCTGTTGATATAGCTTCAAGCGCCCCACGGCCTGATTCTGCAACCACGTAGGCCCTATCAAGCGGCATTTCATGTTTTCTGGGTGATGATGTAAGGGTTCTGGTATGGTAAGTTTCATGTTTGTCCATTTCAACAGTGGTATGTGCCTTCAAGTCTTTCAATAGAAAAATAATTTCTGACATTTCCTCTCTCACTGTTTTTTGCTCAGCAGCCACATTAGCACATAATTGGAAAAGAGCATCAATTTCAAATTCCAAGACCTCAAGACCCTTCGTCATGACGTTTGGGGGACTTTCCTCCACCAAATTCCCGCTTCCCCCTGCTTCTTCTACTTCACATGCCATACTAGCATCCTCATCATCAGTCTCGTCTATGGCTGATTCAGTAGAGGTTATGACATTTTCCAAGTCAGGGGTAGCTGATAGGTTTGATGTCAGCAAGTTGTTGGACTCTAACTCGTCCGGCATCATCGAATTCCATTTAGCTTTACATAATTTTAATGTGGACCCATTGTTATCTATAGACATAATAGAGTTCTGTTCTGCCGTGCCAGCACATGGTTCCATCAAATCTAGTGCTTCTTGTGCCTCTTTTTTGGACAGTAAAAAAGATTTTATTTTTTGTTGCAAGTTCTGCTGTGTCGTTGTACTGATGCGGGCCGATTTTATTTTTTCCTTGGGGCAATATTAGACCCACCCTTGTTCAAATTTGGGCTTCTGGCCCTCTTTCCCTGTGTCTTCATATTTTATGGGTGGGTTGTTACTTCCCGGTCCTTAGTTTCCCTTTTGGGGCATGGGGATCAGGCGTAGTTATGTTGTTAAGGAATTTTGAAACCGCTTGCAAGGCAAAGTTCCGAGACCCAGACTGTGATTGTACGTTTTGCATGGTCATGAAACTTTTCTTGCTGTTTTAAGGCAGCCGTCCGTTCTGTCTCTTTTTAAACTACTACAGGTAGCCGACCAGCTGTCTTGCGGTGTAAAGCCACAAGCATACTCATTAAATGCGGTGCGCTATAATCCACTCTGCTTAAATGGTGCAGTTATTTTTAAACATGCATGATTACCGGCGCCTTAGCACTTACTTGGTTCTTGAGCCCGGGATCCCTGCACTTCCCCAGCCGAACACAGCCGGACATTTCTGCAACATTTCCGCTACGCTACCGCGTAGCCGGAAGCTTTTATATTCTTGCAGGAGTTTAAAGTAATTAAAGGAGCCGGACACGTTTCCTCAGTTCTCTGACCTCTGTTGCTTGAATCAGGTGGTGTAATACACTTGACTCTGCCGCGCCACCGAAAGCAGTTTACACCCAAGCAGCCAAACACTTCTGCAACACTTCTGAATCTTTTTCAGGTTGTGTATGTTAGTGCCGAGATAGACTACTGCAATGCTCTCTATCTTGGATAAAACTAGGGCTCTGGCAAGAGTAATGCAATTACCTGTGGTCAGAAAAGGTCTGCATGCATTGACAAGCTTTCACGTGTATGCAGTGGTGGAGGCCGTTGCGTTGATTTGTCTTGTCAAAGAGATGGAGGAGTCGATGTAGATATTTATGTGGAAATCGAAATAATATTGTACCTCCTATCGCATTGTTTGAATGTATGTTGGCCTACGCCAAGTTGTCTAAAAACATCGGGTACATAGATTCCGCGGCAAGGTCTTGACCTTAATGTTTTGTGTAAATCGCCATCTTGGATTTAGCCGCCATTTTAGGTTCTCCTGTAGTGTGGAAGTCACCCTGAACAACAAAATGGAGGCCGAATGACATTTCGAGTGGGATTCTGGCCGTTGTGACCTCCGCACACGTGAATAAATAATATGTCTGCAGGCCACTTGTTAGGGTCCCGAACTGAGACCTTGTCCTCTCCCTGACCTATGTGTAAATGAACAACTGTATCAGCAAAACTGATCAAAATGCATGCATTATGGGATTGACCTGGCTATGAACCCTAGGTTTGGTTCTGAGAATGGTTAACTTACGAGGGGGTTGGCCAGAGCTGGATAAAAAGTATAAAAACCCAAGTATCCCGATGTTCGGTCTCTCACACTAACACGGCGAACTACCGTTGATGGTTAGTCCTGTTACTCTGAGGGCCGAATAGCTATCCGTATGTCAATTGACTTTGGTAATTGTTGTAACTTTGAATAAAGCGCTTTGTATGTCCTTTGTAACCTGTGTTGGTGTGTTTCCTTTGGGGTTCCCGGCCTCATATCAATTTTTCTGTTTCCACAGTTGGCGCCCGAATAGGGACCCTCAAGATTGATGCCGGATCATTGAAGGTTGACAAAGACTATCGAACCGGGATCGGACGGTGTGATTCTGCGGGCCCGACCGATCGAGACGCGATACCTTGGCAGCGCTGCACGATCCGATCCTTGGACGATAGTCGTGTGGTCTGACACGGCATCTTGACGAGGGTCCAATTTTGAGGCGGGCAGATTTGCTGAAACCACCAAACACAAGGTAAAATTCGTTAGGTAAGTTCTTTGTAAACCGTACGGTCCTCCTTAGGTTTGATCAGGTGCAGTCGTGACCCGGCTCTTAATTTAACCCTGACACTTTGAATTTGGCATATTGTATCTGCAGACACAATTATTGGACCAGGTAACACCAAATTTTTGAGAAATGCCTGGGAAATTGTCTAGCTATTTTAGGGCTCTGTTCCGCAGCGATCGACAATCTTTGGAATTTAGCGGTCCGGCACCACAGGAGGGGTCGCCGGCGTGTACTATGTACTGTAAGTATGGCATTGGAAGTATCGTATTTAATGATATTTGGCACAGACAGACCAGACATGCCTCCGAATTTCAGTGGCCAATCAATGGTAGTTTTGAGACCCCCCGTATTGAATACCTAGAATCGATCTTGTTAAAGAAAAAGGCTAGACCAGCAGCCTTTGATCTGTTACAAAATTGGAAGAAAGAAGCATTACAGCAGCTTAAAAGTAGGGATAAACATGCACGTCGTCATAAAGCAAACGCGGAGAAAGCATTATTATATGATAAAGAAAAGCGGTCAGAATCAGTTAAAAATATGGATAGAGCCTTTTCACTCGTGATCCAGAAAATTTATCCCTCTAAAGATTTCCATGTGTCTGAGGAATTTATTGAGAAATTATTAAATGAACGCAGGCCCGATGCCTCAGCGCCACCTCCGTATGCTCCTGTTTTGGGCACTCTGCCCATTCCTGCTGTTGTTCCTGTTGCTATTCCTGTTCCCCCTGTACAGCCTATTGTTCCTAGTCCTTTGGTTGTTGTTCCTCCACCTATTGCACCGCCCCTTCCCCCTGCACCAATAGTTGCACCTTTATTAAATTTACCTATACCTCTGCTCCCGAGTGGCCCCGTATTGATTGAAGTTGATCCAGGTGCAGGGTCGAAGGTTGTGACTCGTAGTACTGTTTCTGCAGATAGGAAACAGGAATTGTTTGCATGGGCTAAGCATTGCATGGAGAAAGGTGATCAAGCTAATGTTTTTTCTACATTATCTAATTTGAATAGTTTTCCCGAGAAAAATGTCTTTATCGAAGGTTTGGGGACTCATTTGTGTGTGATGTGGGGTAGGTTACAAAATTCGGATCTTCCACAAGGGGTGAGAGATCTGAATACTTTGGCACTTTCGAGGGACACAGAGCAGAAAGTATATGGGCATGTTGAAAGATTGTTTGAGTTTAGGAAAGACTTTGAAAAATCACGAGATGAGGATGATGAAGACGATAGAATATATGTACAAAAACAGTTCCTTCCGTGCCGTAGAGCGGCACCTGAGGAAATACGAATTTGTACCAAAGATGCGGTTCAATGGATCTCGGATTCATTGATACCGCCAGACGAAGTGTATGACACGTATAGTCAGTATACAGTTGAAATGCAAAGAAAGGTAATTCAGGTGATGGTACAGCACCTGCAAGAGGAATGTGTAAGGAAGGGGGTTAGTTGCCCCATAGAATTATTGGGGATTTGTAAAAGGGCTTTTTCGCCTGACACTTCTACAGCTGCCTTAGCGCTCGACCTGGCTCTATTGCTTAGTAAGCGGCCAGAGGTACCTATATCTCAGTTGCCTATGAGAGAGGTTCCTCCGACCTTTGTCCCAAAAGTTGAGATCCCTGCCAACGTGGCGACTGGTGCCCCCGCGGTGGATATCCCTGCACATTATGCATCGCAATTTGTTCACGTCCCGTTTTCACGACAGGAAGTGAACACAATTAGACAATCAGTCCCCGATATTAGGAAAAACCCGACGGGGTTTTACAAAGAAATAGAGTCTGTTTTACAGTCCTCTGTGTTCACCTTGAGTGACATTGACTTGTTATTTCCTGTACTCCTACCGGTAGATGTATGGAAGCAGGTTCGGACAATAGATGATGTGCCGGGGTTGGGAGATACGTGGGCAAATATGATTAGAATTGATGGAGAAAGACCAGCTGGTGAGAAACCGCCACAGGTAATACTTACTTTACCTGATAGGATTGTCGCTAAACTAAAAACTATAATTCCAGAGAAAAGGATTATTTGGGACAAGCTTACGGCCTGTGTCCAAGGGAAAACTGAAGGCGCCACCAAATTTTTTAATAGATTCGAGCAGGTATTTTCTGACTTCAGTGGACAGGATTTAGGTACAGAGTCGGGAAAAAGGTTGTTTGTGGACAAATTTGTACGTGGATTGTTACCTGACATCCAGTCACAAATTATGTCCTCAGAGAGCGCTTGGCAGGCAAAATCTCAATCTCAGGTTTTGCACATGGCTCAGTATTATGAGAACCGTGTTAATAATGAAAAGGAGAAAATCGAAAAGAGAAAGGGTGATTTGAAAACCAAAGTATTATTGCAGCAAATTGTTAGAAACCCCAGAGGAGGTACGACACAGACTAGAGGTCAGTACGTTCCAAAAGGAAATGCTCCTCTGAGTACTGTGAATGTTAATCAATGTGCCTATTGCCGCCAGGAAGGTCATTGGCGAGCACAGTGCCCCCTCCTTCGCCAGAGGTCAAACAGTACGTTTGGGGTTACGGGTAGACGACCTAAGGGCCGCCCTGGAGCAGGGGGCCCTGACAGAGGTCAACTTTTACAAGATTCTCAGCAACCTTTTTCACGGGAAAATCAGACCTCGAGTATGGACTCGAGAAACATATTTGATCACCCTTCTGCTGCCTACCTTTCTGAAGAGCTTCCTTCTGATGAGGCTCTATTTTATTAGGATTGCCCGAAGCAGGGTTTGGAACCTTTGCCTATTCCCGTTAATCAAAAAGGCCCCTACGTTGAATTATTAGTGGGGAATAGGAAACACCAGTTTTTGATTGACACTGGAGCACAGAAGTGCTCCATTGATCATTCCAGGGTTCCAAACATCCCACTGTCAGGGCAAACAAATGTTTCCATAGGGTTTTCTGGTATACCAACTGTCTGTCCGGTTTCTGCACCGGTATCCGTTTCTTTGGGTCCCTTTACAGACCATTGGGCCTCATTAGGACCCAGGCGGTAAGGGGTTTACGGCAGCGTAAACAGCGCCGACCCTTACCGCCTGATTCCGAGGTCCCTTAGCGCCATGGAGGATTTAACACCTGCTTTTAGCAGGTGTTAAAATCCATGGCGCTAAGGGACCTTGTTGTTAATTACGCCACCGTAATTTACGGTGGCGTAATTAACGCCTTCCCCACTCCCATTATGCCCTGTGGGGCGAAAATGGGAATGGGGAAGGGTAAATGGGTTAATGAGGACTTACCGCCCCGCCAACCTCGGAATGGGGCGGTAAGTCCGCCAACCACCATGGCGTAAACGTAGTTTACGCCATGGTGGTAAAGGTACGACCCAGGCGGTAACTTACTGCCTGGGTCGTAATGAGGCCCATTGTCCCTTTCTTCTCACTTCGAACTGTGGAGAGAATTTGCTGGGGTTGAATTTGTTAAAGAAATTGAATGCAGTAATTCATTGTTCTTCGGATGGAGTACGGCTAACGGTTTCACCACAGCAACTTCCTAATTCTCAGTTCTTCGACCTTTACCTCCCGAGTTTAGCATTGTTCCGGAATGTTTGTGGGCGGTGGACGACAATGATGTCGGAGTGTTACATATTGAGCCTGTTAAAATAGTCCTGAAACATGGGGTGAAACTGCCACGCATTCCGCAGTATAAAATATCAGCTGAAGGCGAACGTGCTTTGAAATGCATTGTCTCCGATTTTGTACATCGTGGGGTGATCAAGGAGATTACAGGTAGTTTGTGTAACAGTCCGATCTTACTCGTATATAAGAAAGGTGCCAATGCAATTCCATACTGGTTCATAATCGATCTTCTTGCTATTAACCGAGTGGTCGCCCCACAATTTCCAATTGTGCCTGATGTGACGACGATATTAACAATGATCCCTGCTACGGCTACGCACTTTAGTGTTGTGGATCTGAAAAACGCCTTCTTTAGTATCCCGATACATAAAGAAAGCAGATATCTGTTTGCGTTCACCTTGGGGGACGCTCATTTACATTTACAAGGGCACCTCAAGGGTATACTGAAAGTCCTAGTATTTATAGTAGAGCCTTGAAAGAGCAGCTCGACACCCTTGAATTGCCACCTACTTGCACGCTGCTTCAATACGTTGACGATTTGCTTTTGGCTGCAGATTCTGAGAATGCCTGTAAAGAAGGCACTATACTGTTGCTTGTTCATCTAGCTAAAAATGGTCACAAAGCTTCGCTTAAAAAATTTCAATATTGTTGTCAGGAGGTTGCCTATTTAGGCTACCTCCTGTCAAAGGAGGGGAGAAGGTTGACACCTGAAAGAATAAAACACATTTCTGGCATGTCTGTTCCAAATTCGCAGAAGGAAGTCAGAGCCCTGATAGGTATGGCTTCCTACTGTAGGTTGTGGATCCCGAATTTCGCACTAGTGGTAAAACCGATGTTGGCTTTGACGAAGAAGTGCATTTCTCTGCCACTGCCATGGGAATCGGAACATCAAAGATCATTTTAGCTTCTCAAAACCACGCTATGTTCGGCACCGGTTCTGGGTACTCCAAATTATGACAAGGCCTTTGTGTTGTTTGTGCATGAATGTGATGGATGTGCTTTGGCTGTGTTAACACAGGAACACGGAGGGAAGAATAGGCCGTGCGGCTACAACTCCTCCGCCCTTGATCCTGTCGCTTGCGCTTTGCCAAGATGTTTGCGCGCTGTTGCTGCTGCTGGCGCGTCTGTAAAACAGAGTGAGGGAATGGTCTTAGGCCATGATTTGATTTTGATGGTACCTCACTCTGTTGATATTTTATTGAACAAAACCCAAACGCAACACCTCACCTCAGCACGGTTAACAAGGTATGAACTCATTCTGGTTTGCCCCTCATATTCAAATTAAGAGGTGTTGTGTTCTTAATCCGGCTGAACTCTTACCTTTCCCGCAAAATACTGTTTGCGGTGACGAAGAATCACATGACTGCCTGTATACCACCAAACAAGAAACAAAAGGCAGGATAGATCTCACAGATACTCCTTTGGATAATGCAGAAGGGGAGCTGTTTTGCGATGGCTCCTGCTTCAAACTTTCGAATGGTACATCTACAGCTGCTTATGCAGTTACTACATTGAACAAAATTGTCGAAGCTAAGAGAATTTCGCATAACTCCACGCAGGCCGCAGAGATTATAGCATTGACCCGAGCTTGTGAACTTTCCCAAAGGCGGAGAGTAAATATATATACTGATAGCCAGTACGCATTTGGGGTGGCTCACAACTTCGGAAAACTTTGGTCGGAAAGAGGGTTCCTGACCTCACATGGGACCAAGATTCAGCATGGCCCTTTGATAGTGCAATTACTTTCGGCGCTCTCAATCCCTAAACGGTTAGCGATCATGAAATGTGCAGCACATCGCAAGGTCATAGATGATGTGGGCAAAGGGAACGCTTTTGCAGATTTAATAGCCAGACAAACGGCCACAGACCTTAGCACGGACATGTATACCTCGAGGGAAATGAGAGATGTTTGCATAATGGATGAAGGTATTGGGTCTGTGCGAGATATTCAGGCTGATGCCACGATGGAAGAATCTAGAAAGTGGGCTGAAGGAATGGGGAAACTGGATGACGAAGGGTGTTGGGTGGATACATCCGAAGGGAAATGGTTGCTTCCTGATTCATATGTATTGGCAATGGTTACGATGGCACACGGTCCTACGCATGTGTGTGCCCAGCAGATCACGAGAATGTTAGAACAGGTTTGGGTGAATGACAAGATTCTGGACACTGCAAAGAGGCATGTCCAGAACTGTATGATCTGCCTACAGCACAATGTGGGTAAGGGGACAGTGACTCCAAGGGGGAAGTTTTGGGCCCCCTGCTGTCCCCTTTGAGGTTATACATTTTGATTTTATTGAAATGGAGCGATGTAATAATCTAAAATATGTTCTTGTAATTATTTGTGCCTTCAGTAAATGGGTCGAGGCTTTCCCCGTCAAAGATGCTACCGCCATGACCACTGCAAAGATTATGGTAAAAGAATTCTTTCCTCGATTTGGGCTCCCGTGGATAATCTGGTCGGACAATGGTCCTCACTTTATCGCAGCAGTAATTTTACAAATTTGTACAGCCCTAGGTATTGAGAAACAATTTCATTCAGCTAGGCATCCTCAAAGTGCTGGATTGGTAGAAAGACACAACGGTATCTTAAAGAATAAACTTGCCAAAACATGTGCTGATACCAAACTAAAATGGCCAGATGCTTTGCCTATTGTGTTATTAGCTATGCGTACCACACCTCAGACTAGAACTGGGCTTTCTCCATTTGAAGTAGTAATGGGGAGACCTGCTAACATTTGGGGTCTCCCAAAACCTAAAGCCCTGAGGGAGGTGGAAAATGTATTGCTTGTAGACTACTGTAACTAGTTAACTAAAAATCTGTATTTCATCTACCACCAGGTGCATGCTGCTTTACCTGTACGGTTCACGGGCCCAGGACACGATATACAGCCTGGAAGTTGGGTCCTCGTGAAGGCCTACGAGAGGTCTTCCTGTCTCGCGCCTCGCTGGCGGGGACCCCACCAGGTGTTGTTGGTCACCAGGACAGCAGTGCGGGTGGCTGGAAAGAAGAACTGGATTCACGCAACGCACGTCAAGAAACTTCCTCACCCGACGCCACACGCTACAGAAGAAGCAGAACCCCTCGCTGATGCTACAGTCTCTGATCTTGGAGTAGCAAACAGCGCTGTGAGTGCGTCGGAGAAGTTCTCTGAGCCTGAGGAGCTTGGGGAACAGTCCATTTCGTCTCCGCACTCTCTTGATAAGTCACTTCCGGAAAACACTGTTTCGAGCTCTGTGACTTCCGTCGCCACCGACACGTCGCTTCCCTCAGGAAGTGACGATACTTTGCTTTTGGACCACACAAATTTGGGTACCATCAGGTACAACCTTCGACCACGGAAATAGAACTACGGCACGAGTGTCGTGCATCTGGAAAAGGAAGTGATCGGAAAATTGTTTTGTTTTGTTGAACAAAAAGGGATTCTGCTGGCTAGGGTTGGGAAGGTCTAAGAAATCACGCGACCGTAGTGTTGCCAGCAACGAACATTGGGGCCGTCGATCAAGGAACTACGATGCCTGCCACCTTCACCGTTGCTCCCCGCACTGGACTTTTAGATAAAGGGGTGACCAAATCGAACAATGAACAATGTGCCTGGGCCCCGAAAACGTACTGTTGTGTTTTAATTATGATTATTGTTATTTTTGCGACTGCTGCTGTAGGACTTTGGTATTTCGAAGAAGTCTATCCTTTGAAACCTTTATTACCGACCAAGATCGTACCAACTGTTTTGACTCCCTCTGTACACCTTCACACTCTGTCCCTTAGAGACTCCCAACATAGACAGAAGTATCATAATAACACTCTGATGATAGTAATGAATGCTACTCATGCCATTTTTAATAAGAGTAATTGTTGGATTTGTACTCACTTACCGCAACATGGGAACAAGGGACTGGGATGGTATATACATCCTCTACCTTTAACGACTTCTTGCTATGCCTCTCTTAGAGCACTATTCTTTGGCCGATGGAATGATAGCATCTCAGGGAATTTTGATAGAACTAATTTAAATGATTTTGAGAAACGTGAATTGACTCCCCTGGGATGCTCGCTTCTCGCAAATAGAAGTAAACCTAACGTCGCTTCTATTAGGCCGTCTGACAAACTATCTCTTCCTTTTCAAACTCTGATTTCCTTTAAAATGGCTCCGATAGGCAATAAGGACGCCGTGCCTCCTTCTTATTCTGTAAATCATAGTCCTAACTCGGTTCCCTTCTGTGTACAGAGAAATGGCACTAGGCCAATGGGAGATTTTGAAACTTGTAAAAATATTGTTAATTTGACTGGGGAAAACAGGCCTCTGTATGTAGGAGGGCCTGTTTATTTTGTTTGTGGTAGTTTAGCATTTCCCTGGTTGCCCAGGATTGGCAGGGAATCTGTTATTTAGGAATATTGTTACCCGGGGTATTTGTAGCAAGTACGTTATAGATTTCTAAGGCTCACCCGCGGCGAGACGACAACGGAGATATCCCTGGACAAGTATTGGGGGACATAGCTAAATCGGTTGTGCCCTTTTGGGAACAAATAGCAACCTCTGAGAACATTAGGGGATTAGCAAGGGCACTGGAGAGAACGATCAACCGGACCACGGACATACTCTACAATATGACCTTAGAGCAAAAGGCAATAAGATTGGTAGCACTTCAAAATCGGATGGCATTAGATGTCATTTTGGCAGAACGAGGTGGAGTATGCAAATTAGTAGGGTCCGCTTGTTGTGTTTTCGTACCAGACTCCTCGCCAACAATTTTTAAAGCAATTCAGAACTTACATACTCTCAGTTCTGAAGTCCATATCCCTGTAGGAGACTGGAGCCTTAGTACTTGGTTTTGGGATTCTTTGCGATCTTGGGGTTGGAAGGTGCTTTCCGTTATTATGGTTATTTTAGGGATTCTGTTATTTCTTTGTTGTTGTTTTCAATGCCTCCCAAGTATGTGTGGAATGTTAGGGGGGTGTTGTGCTCAAGCAGTGAGCGCAATAGGGCATAAAATATATACCCCAGGTACAGCATCTAAAGAATTCATGGTACAAGAGACTTTTATGAACGACCTTATGGCTATAGACATTACAGACAATGATGCGGAATCTATGGATGATAATACATGGAGTTATTTTCAAAAGTATTAGGGATGATGTTTAGCACTTGGCATAGGCCAAAAGGAGGGTCTGTGGAAATCGAAATAATATTGTACCTCCTATCGCATTGTTTGAATGTATGCTTGACCTTAATGTTTTGTGTAAATCGCCATCTTGGATTTAGCTGCCATTTTAGGTTCTCTTCTAGTGTGGAAGTCACCCTGAACAACAAAATGGAGGCCGAAAGACATTTCGAGTGGGATTCTGGCACTTGTGACCTCCGCACACATGAATAAATAATATGTCCGCAGGCCACTTGTTAGGGTCGCGAACTGAGACCTTGTCCTCTCCCTGACCTATGTGTAAATGAACAACTGTATCAGCGAAACTGATCAAAATGCATACATTATGGGATTGACCTGGCTACAAACCCTAGGTTTGGTTCTGAGAATGGTTAACTTACGAGGGGGTTGGCCAGAGCTGGATAAAAAGTATAAAAACCCAAGTATCCCGATGTTCGGTCTCTCACACTAACACGGCGAACTACCGTTGATGGTTCATCCTGTTACTCTGAGGGCCGAATAGCTATCCGTATGTCAATTGACTTTGGTAATTGTTGTAACTTTGAATAAAGCGCTTTGTATGTCCTTTGTAACCTGTGTTGGTGTGATTCCTTTGGGGTTCCCAGCCTCATATCAATTTTTCTGTTTCCACATTTAGAGTTTTTACATCTTTTGAGACTGTAATGATGTTACCATCAATATTGAAGGCATTAAATTGTTTGTCGAGTCTGTTAAGTCTGGCTTGAGTTCCCACAAGGAGCAGCTCAGTCTTGTCGTCATTGAGACATAGACCGTGTTTGGCCATCCAGGATTGGATGATTTGGTAGATGTTGTTTAGTCGCTTGGAATCTGTGTTGTAGTCACCAGAGATGGGAATAAGTATTTGGGTGTCGTCTGCGTAGTTTGTATAGGAGACACCCAACTGGTCTAAGTCATCAAAGTGGGGCTTCGTGAAAATATTGTGAAGGGTGGGAGAGGTGCATGATCCTTGGGGTACTCCGCAGATGATGGGGACTGGGGTCGCAAAGGCAGTAGGAGAGAGAAGACCCTTGTGGTTCTATTGTTTAAGAAGGATTGAATCCAAGAGGTGGCTTTGTCAGAGAAATGTACTGCAGATGAGATCAAATGCCACTAGTAACAAAAGGAGTGCCAAAATGCATTTGTCTTTTATGAACTCCATTTGTGTTACTAGCTCTAGCAGGGCTGTCTTTGTGCCGTGTTTAGGTCAGAAACCTGATTGGCAGAGTCCTAGTAGATTTCTGCTTTCCAGGTAATGTTGGATCTATAGCTAGGCAGCCCTGTCCAGAATTTTAAGTAGAAAGGGCACTGTTGAGAGAGGTCTGTAATTTGTTGGGGTGTTGGGGTCTAGGGTAGGTTTCTTTAGAAGTGGCATGACCCAGGCATCCTTAAAATTCCTCGGTACTGTGTTGGTAGTAAAGGAAGCATTGATTAGGGTTGTCATAAAGGGTGCAAGCTCATTAGCTGACTATTTAATAATAGATGCAGGGCAGTCATCGCCTAGGCATCTAGATGCTTTCAGACTCAGGATAATATCCTCAACATCCTTAGTTGCGAGAGGTGTGAATTTGAATAGGTCATGATTATCAGAGGGGGATGTTTGGGTTGTCACTGGGGCAGTGTTAGTAGTTCGGCTTGCTCTCTTTTTCTCTATTTTGGTTTGTAGAATTTTCTCTGAGAGTGCTGACAGAATATTAGTGCTCCATGTAACGTCATTAATGCAGGCTACAGGTGAAACAGAGGGGGAATCGAGCTTTGGCTATCCGGTCATTGTAAGAATCACCTTTAGCTAGGAAAATTGCTGTTTTGTTGTTAGATGAGGCTGTTAGGAAGGTCTCTTTGTTGGCTAATGTGAGGAGGCTTTTCCAGTAGGTTCCGGCAGCTCTTTTATTCTTGTGCAAGGTTTTAAGGTGTGGAGTGAACCAAATGTTTAAGTGTGACCGTAGTTTGGCTTTCCGCATTTTTTGTCGGGCGATCATGTTGATGGCATTCAGAATGGTGGTGTTGTAAACGTCCACTAGAGTGGTTGGGTCACTGTTAGAGATGGCAAGGTCCGTGAGAGGCTTGAGGAATGGGAGAAGTTTATAAGCAGTTAAGTTGCGCATGTTTCTTGAGAGTTTAGGAGGTGCCATAGGCTTTTCGACGTTAGAGAGGTGAGCGTCCTGTAATGAGAAGATGATAGTGTGATGGTAGGACCAGGCACAACGCCGGTTGGACAGGATGTTAATATTGTAGTTGAAGTCCGTGATCCAGTCTAGTAGCATACCTCTATCGTGAGTGGGTTGGGAAATAATTTGTGTGAAACCTAGCTGAGATACTGTTAGCGATTATTAGTGCATTGACATCTTTGGGGTCATGAGTTAAAGTCTCCCAGGAACTTCACTTGTGAGTCTGGCTTTATGTTGTTTGTGAGGAGTAAGATTATGTCATCCTCGAAGGAGAATAGGGGACCTGGTGGTCTGTACATCAGGTGAATGGTTATGGGTTTGCGTGGGTGTCAATGGTAGCTTGATAGTGAGGAGTTCACCTGATGGGAAGGTTAGCGTGTGGCCGGGCCTTAGTCCAAGTGAAGTTTTTGCGATAAAGGCAATGCCTCCGCCTTTAGTAGAGGTCCTGTCCTGCCTAATGATAGTGTATTTGTCTGGAATGGCCAATGAGAGCAATGGACCGGAAGTGGGCTGTAGCCAGGTTTCTGTAATGGCTAGGAAGTTTAAGTCGTTAGAGGTGATGAAGTCACAGATGTTGAGTGCATGGGCTATAAGTCGTTAGAGGTGATGAAGTCACAGATGTCGAGTGCATGGGCTATAAGTGGTCTAGCGTTGATGAGACCCCCTTTGATGCAGGTTGTAGAATCTGGAGCTACATTAGTAGCGGAGCCATGATTGCTGTGTATGGGCAGTTTTGTCAGTGTAGGTACCTGATTAGGATGTGAGAAGGTGGCTTTGGCCCAGGTTTTGTTGATGCTTTTAGGTAACGAGTAGTTGGCTCTAGGGAGTCTATAACTCAGTCTGGAGTTTCTGATTTGTTGGGGCAAGGTTGGCTGGGTGTAGGCCTTGCAGTGTATAATTGGATCCATTGGGCGGGACATGGTGTAGGAAGATGAATAAGAATACGTAGGTCCAGATTGTCATGTTTCGTGCCTAATCGGTCCAACTGTAGTTGGAAGGTGGTAGGCATGACATTGGCCCTCATTAGGACCCTGGTGCTAAGTGTTTAACAGCGCCGTAAAAGGCTGTGGCGCCGTTAAACACTTAGCGCCTTACTACGAGGTCCCTTTGCGCGACCCGACCTGAACGGCTGGTCTAGACCAACCGTTAAAGTAAAGTAAGGACCCGCAAAGGGACCTTGGTGCTAAGTACGGTACCACAATTTGCGGTACCGTACTTAGCGCCTTCCCCAGTCCCATTGAGCCCTATGGGGCAAAAATGGGAATGGGGAAGGGCCAATGTTCAATGGGGAATTACCGCCCCGCCAATCTTGGAATGGGGTGGTAATTCCCCATTGAACATTGACGGACTCGTTACAATACCGGCACCAACCATGGTGCTAATAGCGCCATGGTTTAGCGCCAGTATCGTAATGAGGGCCATTGTGAGATAGGGGTAGTCTAGTGGCCATGGATAAGTTTGGGATGCTTCTCCGTGGCATCAGAAGTACGTTAGGTAATGGGTGTTTGTGGTAGATGGAAGTAAAGGTGCTACCAGTAGGTGCTGTCATAGTGGAGTAAGTGGTCAAGCTGAGTCGTAAGCTTTTGATGCATAGCATAGGTCGGAGCATGGCTAGGTTCTGGTGAGCAGGCACAAACCAACAGGAGCAACAGGGGATACCAGGCATATCTGGGTACTGTGACCTGGTCTGGATAGAACCAAAATATTTATTTTAACATCAAAGGTCAGAGCACTGTTGTTTTTATGTGGTGAGTTCAGATGCAGTCTACGATCTACATGATCACACTAACTTAACGACTCAAACAACACCTGTAAGGTGACGTGGCTCTCAAAAAACTGTATGCTGAGATGAAACAAATTCAATCCAACCCAGTGGACACTTAATCATGATTAAACATATTTATTAACATATAAAAAAGTCATTATAAAAGACTGATCTCATAATTATAAAAAACAGTCACAAATATGTGTATCAATACATTCATTAGTTAGTCAATCCATCAAATTCATAATTGGACTAGTGCGTTACATCATTTCCATCTAAAACCATCCCAAACCACACACCGACCATACTACATTCATACTCAAACACTTCATCAATTCACTCAATTATAACATAAAAAACAATCATGCTAAAATACAACAATACAGTTTCTTGTCCATTATCAATATGAACCATGAATTTGTCATAGCTGGGCCACCGCTGATTGTGCGGTCTATTCCAGCTCCAACTAGTGTCCATTAAAACTGTTTACAAGTAACAGTACAATCCCAGACCCGACATGTTTCTTTCTGTACAAATCTTGTTCACCAGAAATTCTTCAAGGGCACTATGGTCCAGCGTGGTCAGAAGGAATGTAGATGGAAAAGAGAACGGGTAGACTAAATCAACAAAGCTCACCTAAATATAAACATAAAAACACACAATCAATCGAGCTCAATGCTTAAGTGTCTAGATTGATCATTACTACCACCGCACCACAAATGAACGGGGTGTAGAAAAGGGTTATTAGTACCCATCGACTCCCTCTACCAATCTGGGGATCATAAGAACCGGTATTCGGAACCATGATTGATTTACCATATTAATGGGTATGTCTCACCAGCTAACACCATCACCAACACCACGTGACATGCCAAGACTACCAGAACTATAAAGGCCTTCCACGAGCTAGAAGTGAAACCAACCACAACCCAGTTGTGTGTCATGCGAGAAAAAGGAGAAGGCTATGACCAAAATAAATTCCACCAGACACTCACATTGAGTCTTCGGTCAATATCTCGAAGTATGACACTGGTGATCGCCGACCAGAATGGTGCACGATCACCACTGAGAAAGTAGTGCCCGACAATCAAGGTGGCAGGCACAACTCTATGGAGCGTTGGTGTACGTCAGGGTAAGTCCTTGACCACCTAGAATCACAGAAGGGCGGAAAACAAACATTTGATAACTGTAGCAGCACTGTAAGGTTCATTCATCCCTTCATCCACATTAACACATGGTATATTTCAAATAGCCACAGTGTAAAAAATGTGTTGACACCCTGGACAGAACACAGAAAGCGCTGCTTACCTTACTCACAACAGAGCGTCCTTCACTCTTCGCCGCAGTGGTTCTGTTAATGGTGCGACCAACGTTCAAACTCAGCGCATCCGGATAATGTACGCACTCGCATGATCACGTGGCGTACTTACAAGGTGCAAGCCCACTCGGTCGGGGCTAATTACAGGTGTTGTTTGAGTCGTTTAGTTAGTGTGATCATGTAGATCGGTAGACTGCATCTAAACTCACCACATAAAAACAACAGTGCTCTGACCTTTGATGTTAAAATAAATATTCTGGTGAGCAGGCGCCAGAGCAGTGCTGGCGTGGTCATAAGGTGCGTACAGAGCTCTCTACAGTGTGGGCTAATAGGCATGTTATGATACATCTTATTTGTTATGTAAAATCATTTTTTTATTTTGTTTTTTAAAAGAATGTAATTTATTTATTTAAATACAGGGAAGGACAATGCTTGTTTGATCACATAAGAACTGCAATAAATACAATATCAGATTTGATGGGAAGCAGTGTCCTCCTTACAGTGGTGTGAGTTTGAATGACATTCTGACTAGGTTTTGGTGGGGAGTAAATGGAATAGTCACCGGAGACAATACATAGGTGGACTTAATTAGATTAAGGACACTCAACATTAGTGCAGTTAGGTTGTACGGCCAGCTATGTTAGGCTGGTGACCATGATGGAAGAAGTCTTAGAGTGGAGGCAGAGAAAGTGAGTGACAGAGGCAGGTTAGAGGCGAGGAAAACATGTTAGCGCAAGGCAGATGAGAGGTAGTTTAAGAGGATAACTCTTAAACTATGAGTAAACTATTAACTATAAACTATAACTAACTAAACTCTTAAACTATAAATAATGAGGTAGGCTTTCAATTTGGCTTTGAGCAAATCTGTGTGGATTGTTTCTTGAATTTCTGAGGGAAAGAGAATTCCATGCAAGAGGAGCAAGAAGAGAGAAAGAGCAGAAGCGAGAGGAAGAGCAGAGAGACATGTGGTCTGAAGAGCACCGCAGCACTGGTCTGTGACTAACTGAGCATCTTTATGATTTTTCACATGTGGATTGTTAGATAAAAGAGCCAATTAGGGAACACATAGGTTTTCAACTGCTTTCTTAAACTGAGTTTTACGAATCCCCTAAGTTACAATTAAGGGAATTCCACAGGGCGGCCGCTTGTATAGAACAATATATTTTTCCCCAATTTCTGCAGAAGCTGTTTAGAAACATTTTGCAGACTATGATTTTCTGATTGAAGAGACCACCAACACATTTTTTATTTTTTATTTGGAGGATTATTGGGGATAGAAAACTAGACTTCCATGAATCAGGGCTTTGTGCACTTGGCACGTTCAGCTACTGGGAGCCAGTGAAGTTACCTCAAAGCAGGGGTAATATGGGATTTTTCTGGCAATTAAGAACAATGGGCCTCATTACAACCTTGCCGGTATCTTGGTGGTAAACCTGCTAGGATACCGGCAAAGGCTGTTACCGTTTCCGGGACTCGTTCTGGTGGCATTGCCGCTGGATTACGAGTGCCAGACGTACGGAGTAAATCCCCATTCATGTCCCGTAAGACTCCATGGGGGGATTTTCCGGCTAATGAGGGCCTTGCTTGCCGTTAGGGCACCTAGCTTACCTATGGCTTTTGGCTGGAGGTAAGCCAGGATCCCCACCGGCAAACCCATAGTTGGGCGGTCCTGTAAAGTGCTGGTATCCGTGAATATCGGCACTTTTTTACCAGACAGCCAGACTTGGAATGAGGCTTAATGTGTGCAAGAGAATTCTCGATGTGTTGAGGTTTAGCAATGAGATATTTATGGAGAACTAAATAACGAAAACAGAAACAAACCTGTGATGAAAGCAATGATTTACCACTTGAACTAGTTGACAAAAGAAAATAAATAGTTTTTTAGCTGACTCATTTGATCAAAACAAGCTCCTACTGCTTTATTGATTTGTGGAACAAGTGAGATTTGCACATGAAGAGTAACTCATAGGTTACTAACCGTGTTAGACTGCAAAGGCAGCGTTTCCAAGACATTTTGCCAGAACAATGGTTACCAGTCATTTATTTGTTGGCCACATGGTAGAGATTCAGTTTTACTGGCATTGAATTTGTATTGATTGCTAGCCATCCATCAGCTGATTGATGTAACTGCTTCAGCAAATACAATGTTTGCCGTTGATGATACACTATCTAGATGTAAATGAATGTGTGTGTTGTCCGCATATGTGTAAATATTCATGTCAAAAATATGTAGATGTTTTGCCAGTTATTAAAGAAAACTATTGTATTATATTGTCTGTATATTTCTACAGCGCCAAAGCCCATAGGTATCCAGGCGCTACATGGAAACAATAGCAAACAGACAAGCCAAAGATACAGGTGGAAACAGTCAGTGGAGCTCCCTAGGTGAATGTTCTAGTTTTCAAGAGTTTTCTGAATATAAGATGGTCCTCTTCCTTCCGTAGAGCCTCTGGGAGCTTGTTCCAAGCCTGCACAATCAGAATGGGAAAAGACTGACCATTCCCCGGGGTTCTCTTAAACCGGTGGACCCTTAGACTGCTAGCACCAGATGATCTCAGGGTTCTCCTTGCTTTATAAAACTCCAGTTTCTCCTACAAATAGTGTGGTGCAGTCCCAAATAGACACTTGTGGCTCAGCGTAAGTATCTTAAATTGAACTCTGGCTGCCACAGGGAGACAATGAAGCTCCAACTCCAGTGGGCGTTAGTTACTGGATCTCTGTGTGCAATGTTGCACACTATGTGCACTGCATCCTTTTGAAGCTTCTGAAGCTTGTTCATTCATTCCTTGCTTACTCCCCCAGACAAAGAATGACAGTAGTTGAGCTGTGGTCGAATGATTGCTCGGACCAGTTTTTCATGGTTTATCTCTGAAACGAGCGGGCAAATCTGCCTCAGGACTCTTAGGTAGTAATTTGAGTTCTTAACTATATAGTTAACATGGGTGTCTGCGTTAAGTGTGGCTTCCATGCAAGTGCCAAGGGTTTTAACCTCACTGGCCATGGGTACATGGCCTCCATCAATGCAGAAGCTCACATATGTCAGTCTCAGGCCGTCATGGGCATGCTTTGACCCATACACCATAAGATCAGTTTTACTAGAATTTAAACAAAGCCGTTAGAGGACATTTAGCCTTTATTGAGCATGTAGATTTCACTTAACTTTTCTTGATCAGCTGCATAATACCCACTGAGTTCCATGGAGAGATGAAAGTCATCTCCGTAATTCGCAAAGAATACTGTCAATCTCTAATTCCTCACACAATCGTTGGATATAAATATTGATAAGATATGGGGATAGACAGGCACCCTGTGGGACACCACACAAAACTGGCTCAGAATCTGAGGAAGCATCTCCCCAATGGACCTTGAAATTTCAGCCCCAAAGGAATGATTCCATCCATGTCATGACTTCCTGTGAGAAACCACCAATATCAGTCAATCTGCACAGCAAACTTTTACGATGAAGGAGGTTGAAAGCTGCTGCTAGATCTAATAGAATCAACAGTCCCGAGTCACTCCTTTCCAAAGCCGAAAGGTCTAATAAGGCACTCTTGTTCCCGTGGGCACATCAAAAGCTGTACTGTTTATTATGGAGAAGACCTGTGGCGCTGTCATGATGCCTACCCCCGGGGAACCATACCAGGTCCAGCAACCCCGGAAGCAGGCATCAAGTTGTTTTGAGCAAGCCCAAAAGCCCCTGTTAAGGGCTGTTTGGGTGCGGTCCTGGCGCCTATGACGCCAGGCTCATATGGAGAGTCAGTCCTGGTGCCTATGGTGCCAGGCTCATAGAGTAAACTTACCTGATGCAGACCATGCTGCAAGCTTACCTGGTGCAGACCATGCTGCAGAGCTCCAAGCCAAATGAGGCTTGGAAGGGACTATTTTACCTAGGGACTATTTTTTACTCGGGTGGTGCTAGGGAAGAATACTCACCTGGGACTACTTTGGAGGCTATTTAAACCACGCCGAAGAGCAGCACACGATTTGCGTTATTCTGCATCCAGCAGCGTAACGCTCATCATGTCTGCAAGCCTGCATCCAGTCTTCTTCCACGCCCACCTCGAGTCTGCAGCTCCTAGAAAAATGGAGGAACAGAAGGAGAAAGGTTAGAATAAGAGCAAATCTTCGATCCTTACATGATTCCGGATCCACCGCACCTTCGAACTGGAAGAAAGAACCATTTACGCGTGCCGCCTCGCCTGCTGCAGCGCCGCGCTGAACTCACCAACCCTCGCAGCACCCTCACTATCCACTGCATCCTTCTGCACGTTCCGCCGCATTCTGGCACCTTAGGGGAACACAAGAACAGCAAAGATGAGCCAAGGAAATAAACAGAGGCAATGGTAACTACCCCCATAGACTTACCTGATTACCGCCGGGGGTACTATTCCTCTTCACGGGTCGGCGCAGTCTCCATTGCATCCTCGCCGCACCCCGGCCCCTAAGGGGAACAAAAGGACGACAAGGTGAGACAACGGGACAAATAAGGGGAACTCTTCTCACCGCAATAGACTTATCTAATTTTACCGCCGGAGGCATAATTCCTCGAACTTCATATTTTCTCGCCACACTGAACTTCGTCAGCTACCACAAGGAACTCTTCGCTGGGGTCAAGCTGCAAACTGCAAGGAATCGGACAAGAGTGAAAGTCAGACAAGTGAACTCTTACGAACTACATATTTTTCAGAGTCATTGTTCTGGAACTCACCGATTCCTTCGAGCCAGTGAAGCAACTGGTTATCAACGCGCCCCTGCGCTCAATGCAGGATGGAGAGCTCATCTTTTCAACCCATCAGGTGAGAGTATAGGAGGGGGACATCAAAGGTGATCTCTGAGGAGAACTGCGGGGGTGGGGGGAATTTGCACTCAACTCCACGGGTGGTTAATTTCTTTTCTCCATTTGCAGAAGGATATTCCTACGGGCCAAGCAAACGAAGCTAGGTGGGCCAGTCCAGTCCATCATCTCGGCCCTGCGCGTCACATTGGTGGAGACCGCAGCTGTCCAGTTCAGATCGACGCCTCAGTGGGAGCCAGGTGAGCGTAACAGGCTTCCACATGAGATTGCATTTCTATAGTGGCCACTTCGTAAGTATGTTACCAACTTAACCATGACTTAGGAAGTATCCTAGGGCTTAGTGCCTAAGATCATTCCAACCTTCGTGGTGTCTGCAGACTCTTCCAATCTTTTGAAAACCATGAAGCCCATGAACCACCTGCTGCAGTCCCCATCGACTAGGGACCTAGGTATTTGTAAGTCATCTTTGCCAGAGATTACTGACCCATTCCTAAATGTTCTGACTGCTGACCGAAGAAATATGGCCATTGTGAATGTTCACAAATTGGATACACCAGAGCCTAGAGAAGCTTTGTTAAACAAAATCCTGGCCTGGTTACGAACCACAATCGGCGAAAGTCGTTTTAGAACTATGGACATAAGATTCTTGCGAAGAGTCCAAATCAAGGAGTGGACCTCAATGGCCCAGATCGCATCATTATTGGTGGTGCTCAGAGCAACCTTCCTTCTTTTCTGAATATCTGTAACAAGATGAGAACACCCTTCCCTAATACTAATCTAAGACATGTAATTTGATTGATTCGATGAACTCTGTTTTTTTCCTTGTCTGTCTTTGTTTTATTTATCATGGTTTGTTACAATGTAGCGCTCTGAGACCTATCGGCAAAGTTGGCGTTTCACGCTTTATAAAAATTAAATAAACTAAATAAATAAATAAATAGCAGCACCTCGACCCTGCTGCCATCCACCATATTCCAAAAACAGCCCAGCCCTAATTGCAGTAACGTGGGGCCCCATAAAGACTATTCAACCTGGGCCACATATCTCAGAAGCATCCCAGGGATTTAATATGGGCCCACTGTGGCAGGCCCAGCAGTAGACACGTGGTGTTCCCCTCCCTCTCATGGGGCATGCCTCATAGTTTGATCCGGTAATCCAAGATGCGACCGTAAAGGTGGAGCGCTCCGCGTCCACATGGGGTGAACCAATCAATAAGCCTGGCTACAGAGGTGTTTTCAAATGTGGCACCCCTCCTGGCAATGGGGCGCTGCATCAATGAAGAGCATAGGCGGTGACAGTGATTAAGAGTGCAGCGCCTCCTCTGGCAATGGTGAACCGCGTAAATGAAGATCCCGGGCTGCAGCAGTCGAGGAAGGTTGCAGTGGCCCTACAGACCGCAGGATATCTCTGACATGAACAACTAGGTGTGTCTTCAGAGGCTCTGAGTGGAGCGCAAGCTCGACCCTCCTAACCCAGGGTTGTGATGTCTTCCAATTGTTCTAACAGCACTGTGCTCACGCCGTTTAGCATTCTGTTTTGTTCATGTTTGAATGGACCCCAGCACGGGCACATGTGCAGAGGGACCTTTCTATATTTAACAAAATGTGCATGCCCTACAAACCTCTTTCAGGGGTCAGAAAGCTACATTAACACTTTTAATGTGTTTGAGCTACAAAACAAACTTATATTTGAATCTCAGATGGCAATGACTTTGGGTCTGCTATTGGGTCTGGTTTAGATGCAGGAATTCTCTTTTCTGATTTCGTCATGAGCGTATGTCCCAATGGTAGACTCTAAGGAAATTGTGAATTATTTAGTCCCTGTAAGAGGTCACCAGATCTGCCTAATAAAATTAGCCTAGGGGGAGTACCGTTAACATTTTACTATCAATTGCTTTCCTGGGAATCTTATGCAAAATGCTTTGCCCAAGTTGAGAGGAGCTATCGTCACATTGGGGGTCATTACAACCCAGGCGCTAATTGCGCCAACTTTACCACCATGGTGTAAACTATGTTTACACCATGGTGGATGACGGATTTACCGCCCCATTCCAAGATGAGTGGGGCGGTAAATCCCCATTTCCCATTTTCCCTTCCCCATTCCCATTTTTTCCCCATAGGGCATAATGGGAGTGGGGAAGGCGCTAATTACGCCACCGTAAATTACGGTGGCATAATTAGCATCATGGCAGGTTAGCGCCATGGATTTTAACGGCTGCTAAAAGCAGCTGTTAAAATCAGAATAGGCGTTAAGGGTTAACGATGGCGTTAACCCTTAACGCCTGGGTCGTAATGAGGCCCATAGTCTCTGGGTAAAATTATCAGGCTAGGGTCCACAAAGGCAGTTCTCCTTGCCATCAGGCTATCATGAGAGACAATGAACTACTCCTCATTTTAATATTCTGCCACAAACATGACTTGTTAATGAGGGTGGCTCTGGATTCAATCAAGAAGGCAAGACGCGCTGGGTGATTAGTTAATTCTGTCTGAAAAGATACAATATTTATTTTCATAAAGCAAAATACCAGTGTCACCTACATTGTTGTTGTTGGGGTAATCTGGGAGGTAGTGTTAGTTCCTGTGTCTCTTCTTTTATTTCTATGTGTACTAAATTCAGTGGAGGTTCATATTACTTTTTTTAAGTTCCAACTGAAGGTTTGTCAGGGTCCACTGGTGTCTCCACTAATAGGCCTGCTGTCACCTTTGGGATTTTACTTATGCCATAAGTATTACCATTACCTAGGACACACCCACTATCAGGTAATCCTCTTGTAAGAAACCTGGCTTCTGGAACCAATGGCTTTCCAAGGATACCATGTTTTACAGATTCCAACGATTAAGGGCCCTAAGGGCAGGCTGGGGTTTACTCATCTTACTGGGATCTATATTAAATTGGGAAGTTACAAACATCCCTACAGACATAGACGATCTCCAACACCTCCCTCTCTGTACTGGGAGCAAGGACTCGGTCTTGTTATTTATGTTCTGTAACAGGCCACTGGAGGTGGAGACTTAGTGGTAGTGGAAAAGATCTAAGAATTGACAAATTTGTGTCCAGTATCCAATGCTCCTGAGTCCGGTATTATAATGGCTGGGGACCTGAATTTGCAACTCGAACCTATAAGGGAACTGGAGAGACTATGGGAAGTCCAAGACACTGCTTGGGATACCACTGCCCTGAAAGCAGTGCACCCAAAAGGACCCCCCAGTATGCTATTGACACTGCTCGTATATTCCATAATCTGTAAATGAGGGCTTGTAATGGCCGAACCTCTGATAATCAACTAGCAAAATAAACTTTTAAGGGGCATAATGGCACTAGTCTAATCGACTACATAATGATCACAGCAAATGATTGGCACAAAGTGAACACATTCATGATCCTTGAAAGAGCTGAAAGTAATCATAACCCCCTGTGTGCTGCTGTCCAAATTAACAAGTATATGGCTCCACCAATACAGGTTGCAAACGGGGTGGAAGTTATCACTCTAGTAGGACACTCGTGCAAGTCGGTAAGGTGGTCCAGGGTTATTGAACAGGATTTTAATCTAGCTGTATATTAAGCAATCCTGGATAATCTTATAATAATCTGTGCAGATAATGTCCAGAATACTAAATTATTAACTGAATGTAACAGACTGATTGTGAACCTGACCCCGTTTGTAACCTGCACCTCGTTAGAAGTAAATAATCACGCTATTGCGAGGTCTAATTGTTATGACAAAGACTGTAGGGCTGTGAAGCGCAATATAGTGGAGTGCCTAAATATATCAGGGGCAGTAGATACATTACAGATCTGGTGCCTTAGATTTGACTACAAAGTCTTGTTGGTAACTGAAAAAATAGAGTTTGTTTCCCTGAGATGGGAGGCTCTTCTGTGGGTTCACGAAAAGGGTGATCATGTTTCTTACTGGAAATTGATAGCAGATGATGAGGTTAATGGGGATTTAAAGTGTCAATGCTGTGTCACGGGAGAAGCATTGAGACAGCATTACCAAAAACTATATGATAGCCCTGTGGATGATGTTAACGGCACTATGATGTTGGCCCTGCCTTTAAAGACAGAGTATATGTGGGAGACTCTTCACTTTAGTATAGAGGAGGTATGGAAGGCAATTGCCAGCCAAGAGAACGGCAAAGCTTTAGGGCCAAACAGAATTCCTGGTGATGTTTATAAAGACGAAATTTGGATCTGGAGTCCAGTACTTTGCAGAATTTTCAATGGTTTTATGGATATGGGTATTGTACCTTCCTCTTGAGTTGATGCTGTTATTGTCCCAATTTATAAAAAAGCGGGGAGGGATTCACCCGCTAATTACCGTCTGATCTCCCTCGTCAATATTGTGGGCAAGATTTTTCCAAAAGTTGTTTTATCTCACCTTCAGGTTTGGGCATATGAAAATGAAATTATCAACCATCTCCAGGCGAGCTTTCGAAAGCAAAAGAGTGCAGTTCATCCAAGTTTTCATCTGCACCTGATAATCCAGAAATATACTGTGCTATTTAAGAAGAAGCTTTACACAGTGTTCATGGATTTATGGACTGTATTTGATAGCATCTCAAGGGACATCTTTTGTCAAATTATGAGGAAAAGAGGAGTACCCCCTCAAACTGCTCTTTGCAATGCAACTTTTGTACACTGAAAATAGGGCAAACATGCGTTTCGGACTGGCGAGGGAGCTATCAACCCCATTTGAAGTTCAAAAGGGGGTTAGACAAGGATGTGTCCTTGCTCCGCTTATATTCAACATGTATATTGAAGAAATTATTGAGGAACGGTTAAAGGTTCCTTAGATAGCCCTAAAATGGATCACAACATCTATCCAGCATTATTGTATGCAGCTGATGCTGTGATCCCATCCACTTCCCCACTCGGTTTGAAAGCAAATTTGATTTGATTCCTCAATAAATGCAAGGAACTGGAGTTACAGTTAAATACCGATAAAACAAGGACTATGGTCTTCAAACCCCCAGTTTGCCAAACATAGCATATTGAATATCTCTGTTATAAACTGTAAACTAGAACAGACATTGTTTTATGATTACCTAGGTAATAGGATTCATGAAAATGGTGGGTGGATCCTGCAGCTGGAAAAAGCTTGCATCAACCTTGGAACATTTTCCGTGGCCACAAAATCCTGTTTTAGAACACATGGGAGCTGGGCGATTTCGCCTGCCCTCAAACTTTATAGTCGGCAGGCTATTGCAGCTTCCCCCTTTGGTGCTTAGCTCTGGGGTTATGGCTCCTTAAGAGCACTAAAATGAATAGAAAATAGTCTTTAAAAAAATCTACTTTTGTTGCCATTGAGCACCCCATCTGCTTTACTATAGCTGGAACTGGATAAAGGTCTGATTGATGAAATACTTGCCTTAAAACCTTTATCTTACTGGCTCAGACTATGGAATACTGAGGGTCTGGGCAGGTATGGTAAGGCACTGAAGCACCTTATGGGTTTGGATGGTGGGGAACCCAATCCTCTGGGTCACTAGGTTAATAGAAAATTAATTGAACTAAACGTGGCTAAGCTCTGGGAATCCCTCGACTAGATTGACAAAAATGCATCATACAAGGTCACATCTGCTGCATTATCGAGGAGAAAAGAATTGATGATGCAAGATGCAAGAAAACTCTCCTTGGGCTCAGATTATCTGAGGAGGAAGTCAACTCCTGGTTTTGGAGATTATCTGGATTATATTTACACACCACATGAGAGATCTCTGTTTATTATATTTAGGTTGGGCACACTTAAACTAGCATGCTTTTGTAAACCATGGAACCAAGGGAGCATGGGGGATCTGCCCCCTTTGTGGAAAGGGGATGGAAACTAATATTCACTTAATGTTCATCTACCAAAAAATAATGGATTTAAGGAGCTATTATCTAAGACCCTTGTTCAAGGCTGCCAGAATTTGGATGATTTATGAAGCTCTAGAATTCTACAAAAATTCTTCAGCGCAATATATTGTATTTGCTGTCACCCCTCATATTCATAGGGCCTGGCTGCTTAGAAAAAGATTATTATAGAGAAACAAGAGAACTGCCATCAGAACTGTTATTTCATATTAAGGAGGCCTTGAATCATGGAAGCTGTAGAAATATAGAGTTTAACAGAAGCTGCGGGCATGCACTCCTCATATGATGAAGGTTATCCAGTTATTTACTTTGATTTTATGAATGAATTCGTGGCCCAGCATATTGCATTTGGTACTAGGATTTGCTGCATTTCTGATGATGTTTTATGTATTTAATTTACACCTTATTTTATCGCATTGCATTTTCATACTGCTTTTATGGCTTTGAGCCGGAATAAAGATGAATTGACTGACTGAATGAGGATTGAGGAGATGCTGTTAGCTTGTAAAGGACACAATTGAAGCTACCCAATTTGTGAAATCCCCGACTTTGCTTCAATAGACTACAGAGACTTGAAGATTATTGTGTCCAGAAGTACTTTATGGTAGTTTATACAGAGATGGTGTGCTATCAGCTGACCTGCAATTTTAAAGAAGAACTTAGTAGATGTCTTAAGCAAACTCTTTAAGTTTAATTGTACCTTGTTTTAGTTCAATCTAAAGATTTGTGAAATTTGTCAGGGTCCACTGGTGTCTCCCCTAATAGGCCTGCTGTCACCTGGGATTTTAGTTATGCCAAAAGTGTTACCTTTTCCTAGGACAGGCCCTCTTTCAGGTTCCATACCCTGTCCCAGACCATGACCATCATTACCCTTTATGCTGATTATGCTTTGTGATGTGGATAGCACTACGTGTTTGTTCGATTGAAGGGCTCCGATTTATGTTATTGGCTATCCTCTTTGGGACAACTATCTTCACCTTTTCAAAATGTGTCTTCATGGCCAGTGCCCCTTTTCTTGGAATATCTCCCATAGACTTTCTGAAAAAAAATGTGATACTCTTCTGTGACATTTTGTTTTTAACATTACCCGCCGATCAATTGATTGTCTGTCTTTCCTTTCATCCTTGTTTCCATTTGCTTATTCACTTCCTCAGTAGGAGGTGCTAGTAGCTTTTTTAGGGCAAATATAAAGTCGTGGGCTCAAAGGCACCTCCACACATGGCATTTAGACACAGGCACGTCAGAAACAACATGCAACTGTGGGAAGGAGACACAATGAGTGCAGCAGTATAATGAATTGAAGGAAGTGGATGAGATATAGGTCACTAGAAAGCAAAAGGGGTCTGAAAGTGGGAGACAAAAATGTCAACCAAGGTAAAGCTCAGAACAATAGGTTTTGGGTTCTGGCCAGTCACTTTTGAAGCACCCTTTCTGCAAATGACTGCAGCAAGTACCAGGGAATACCAAGTACTAGGGAATACCAAATACAATCTCCCTACTTTGGTTTCTTTCAGCTGCATGTGCGCTCCCTTCTCAATGGGAATGCCAAATAAATAGTGTGTTAACCCCTTACTGCAAGAGTGCAGCAACAATTTCATGTGCTCGCCCTTACCTTTGCGATTGCATCCAAAACTGTTTGCAAAGTTTGCATGTGCATTACATTCCTTGCAGTATTGAGCACAAATTAGACATGGAGCCCCTTTGCTATTGGAGTGTGGCAAAAATGCCATGTGCACAACCTTTTCTGCGAGAGTGCAACAAATATTCTGTGTGTAGTTCCCTTCTTGAGGGAGTGTGGCCTAAATTGAGTGTGAGCCACATTCGCTGTAGAAATGCAAGCAAATCATGTGTGTGTCCCTTTCGTGTGGAGTGCAGCAAAACTTGTGGTGTGTCTTCTTCCGAGTGGGAGAGCAAACACAGTATGTAATGTGCCCCCTCCCCTACAGGGATATGTAAATATTAAGATGTGTGAGTGACACAGACAGTTCATTCGTTAGATGAAGTGATATGTCCAAGCAGGAAAATTGCTCAGGTACCCTAATGCTACATTCTGATACTTTTATCCACGACAACGGTCTCTGCCACTCTCGCTCCACTGTCCTGACTGACCTATCAGGATTAGGGCATAGGTCATCCTCAAACTCAGTTTTAATCGACTTCTGACTTGATGGAGAACAATGATGTGCTTGTAAAAGCACTGGTACCTTGCCATAGTGTGCTAGGATATAGTTCTCATTAATTTTGATGACTGTCAGTTGTTCTGCATGAGGTACAGAGAAATATCTCCTGTTGACAGAGACAATTGCTCTTGCAGCAGTGAAAGCATGTTCCATTTGCACACAAGATAGTGGGAGTTTAACATGGCAATTGCAACGTAGACAAGTGTGCTGGCTTCTGTAAGGGAGGCATGGTATCACAAGTATGTCACTGACACAAGAGGTACACGTTTCAAAACCTTTATTAAATTCTTGAGGTTTGGAAAACCTCCTACCTTGCCCTATAGCTATGATGGGAGTAGTCTCTACCATCAAATGATAAAGAAAACACAGTCCTAGTCAGTCTATGTCAAATCAAAATGGCCTATATTAATAAAACCTAATGTCTGCCCTAACTGTTATACAAAAAGTGTGTAAAAGGAAATGTGTATGCAAAGGTAGGTCAGTGTTATAACATAAAGGATCAAGATGGCTGAGTCAGTTCTCCTCCCCATGTTGGACAGCACAGAGTAAGGCAGCCCCTGTAGACAGGATGACACACTCAGGCTCAGGTTATCAAAAAAGGCAGTTCAAAACTTGGGTCGAGGCCCGCTTGGCCATCAACGTTAAAGTCACTTAAGTTCACAAAAATGTTCACTCACAATTCAACAAAATTCACGTAGGTCTCCCTCTGTCGTGCTCAGACCTCTCAATGCATCAATAGTTCACGTAGGTCTCCCTCTGTCAGGCACGGACCTTTCAAGAAAAGTATCTGATTCAACATATATCTCCTTCTGTCAGGCTAGGACTATACAATCACAGCAATTTATTTATTTATTTTATTTATTTATACGCATTTGTATAGCGCACTTGCAGCCGGGAGTCATCGAGGTGCTGTTACAAGCAATTTGTAAGAATTTTGATTAATTTGTTAACGGGCGACCAGAGGTCTCTTGGTTAAAGAAAGAAACTATATGCAGTACAGGAATGGTAAGAGTTACATAAAGATAGTTAATACAGTGACGTCATTATACATGTTGATCATTGAAATTTTACTTTCAGACAAAAAGCTTGGTTTTGATTGCTTTGCGGAATGCTTGGTGAGACTCTATCATTCTTAGGTGACTGGGGAGTGCATTCCAATGGGTAGCGGCCAATGTAGGAAAGCTGGAGCCCCCCGCACAGACTTTTCGAGTCCTGGGGGTGAGAATCATGTTGCAGTATCCCTTCCTCAGAGATCTTGTGGCAGTGTGCATGATGTTTCTTTGAGCCAAGTAAGGGGGTGCAAGTTCATGGAGGCATTTGTGAGTGAGTGCAAGCGTTTTGAACACAATTCTCTCTTAGCCTGGGAGCCAGTGGGCCTGCCTTCTCACATCGGAGATGTGGTCTTTTCTTGAGGTTCCTGTGGCTGCCCTGAGGGCGTTGTTTTGAACTAGTTGGAGTTTGGCAAGATTTTTGCAGGAGGACCCTATGAGAAGGGCATTACAATAATCCAGCCTCGAACCAATTGTTGCCCTAGCAATGGCGAGGCAATTCTGGCGTGATAGGAAGGGACTGGCACCATTAAGAACTTTAGAGTAATAAGCTGATGAAGATGCGATGGCATTAACCTGTCTGTCCATGGTTAGATCGGAATCTAGGTAGACCCCAAGTGTCTTAACGTGTTGGAGACCTTGATGGGGATGTTATCAATAGTAAAGCATGAGTACTGCTGATCGAGGTTGCCCAGGGTGGTGGGTGACCCAATGAGCAGAAGTTCAGTTTTTTCACTATTGAGGCAAAGCCAGTTGTCTGCCATCCAGGATTGGATAGTAGATTAAATGGTGGTGAGCGTGTTCATATCTTCTTCATAGTCGTCAGTGAGTGGGATAAGCATCTGTGTGTCATCCTCATAATTAGTATACGATATGCACAAGGAGTCAAGGATGCTGAATAAAGGCCTCATGAAGAGGTTGTAAAGCGTGGGTGCGATGCAGGAGCCCTGTGGAACTCCTCATTTGATGTGGCTCGGGGTAGCACAGGCTGAGTCAGGGAAGACTTTCATGACCCTCTCTTGGAGGTTATCCAGTCACACGCTTTGGGGGAGAAGTTGGGCTCAGTTGCTAGATAGCGGCACAAGGTGCTGTGATCCACCAGGTCAAAGGCAGCGGAAAGGTCCAAGAGCAATAGGAGCGCAGGTTTGCTTGTGTCTCTAAGATAGTCCATTTAGTTCTTCAAGTCTAGGAGAGCCTTTTCAGTGCCATGTCGTGGGTGGAAGCCAGATTTCTGCAGGCCGAGGAGACGGTTATCTTCAAGGAATTTTTGGACTTGCAGGTAGGCTGCTTTGTCCAGGATTTTGAGTAAGAATGGGACCGTGGTGATGGGCCTATAGTTCCCTGGGACTGTTGGGTCGAGGGATGTTTTTTTAGGAGTGGGCATACCCAGGCTTCCTTGAGACCAGTTGGAACGTGGGCAGCCTGGAAAGACGAGTTGATGGAAGCGGTTATGAGGGGTGCTAGGATGTGTGCCGAGTCTTTGATGAGTTGGGCTGGGCAGGCGTCCCCCTTGTAGTTGGAAGGTTTGATGGATTTGAGCAGGGCGATAACTTCCAGGACTGTCATATCTTTGAAGTCAAAAGGTGGGGAGGACTTCGCTTTGGTGGGTGTGGGCGTTTTCTTGTGCAGGTTAGCTATGAGAAGGTTGAGCACTTTTTTTTTTTTGATCAAAGATTTTATTGATTTGAAAATTAAAACAACATTACACTTATCTCTCTGCAATACAGGGTAGGGACGTAGGAAGGGGGGGAAGTTAGGAACAGCAGTGGGGGGGAAGGGGGAGACTGGAAGGGAGAGGAACATATGCAATATCAACATTTCCAGGTGCAGGTGATGGAATGGGGAGAGAGAGACAATCAAGAAACAAAAAACATTCAGAAACTCAACTTCCGGGACCATGGTCCGACAGACCGTCAACTTGACATCGGATGACCTTGTGGCATAGACTATTCATGGTAGAATCGTTACCCCCACTTTCCCGGGGCATCTCTCAGTCACGGAGGCTGCGGAGCCACCCTTGTCCTTTAGCTAGCCTCTTCCCATCTTCTCCATATTTTGTCCGCTTTTTGCGGGCAACCCCTCGTTGCGTACACTCTATGTTCCATTATAGCGCATATGTCCACATCTGTGGCCCACTGGTCATAGCTTGGCGTACGTTCCGATCCCCACAGTTGCGCAATGTTCTGCCTGAGAACTGCTATTGCAGTCTACCAGAACAATTTCTCATAACGGGAAAGGTCAGTTTCACTGGAGATCCCCAGGAGAAGGAGTTTTGGGCATCTCTGTATCGCTTTACCCATAACGCTATACAGTTTATCACAGCATTTCTGCCAGAGCTGCTGTATCTTACTACATTCCCACAGAATATGGAAAAAGGTACCTTCTTCACGTTTGCAGCATAGGCATCGTGCGTCTGAGGATTTGCCCCAGCGGAAGAGAGCCACTCTCGGGTAGTAGGTGCGGTGCAGGATCTTCAGTTGGACCAGTCTTAGCCTTGAGGAAATGGTCGTTTCTCGTGGGTACATCAGGGCCTCCACCCAGTCCTCCGGTTGAAGTGGAGCCACATCCCGTTCCCACTTTGTCTTCAAGCTGGTTAGTTCGGGCGTCGCAAACGATGTTATCACATTGTACATGGTAGAGGTGACTTTCCAGTCAACCCGGTCCAAAACTATGTTTCACTCTAATGGGGAGCTTTCCAGCATGTCTTGTGTTATGTGTCGATGCGTCGTCCAAGCATGATTCATCTGCATGTAGTGGTCGCTTTCTGGTGCCGGGAGGGAGAACTTTACATGCAATGTCTCGAATGGTACCAGGTTGTCCTCGTGAACCACATCTCCTATGCTGGTGATTCCTCGCTGGACCCATTCAGGCCATCTGGGCAACTTTCATATTTCGGGAAGGTTGCAGTTGTTCCATAGGGGTTGCGCCAGCATTAATTTCTCACCCCATCCTAAGTACCGATGTGCTTCCTTCCATATTCTCACTATATGCATTACCATATCCTTTTTTGGTGTGCAGTTCAGGCCTCCATTCAGATGCTCTAGAGGCGTGGTCGTGGCATTACAGATAGGACCTTTGATGTGTGGGAGGCTTCCATCTCCATGGAGCATATCATTTACTACCGCCATCTGGCTGGCCCAGTAATATGACTGTATCCTGGGCAGTCCAATCCCTCCTTCCCAGATAAACCTTTGCAGCGTGGCAAGAGCAATTCGTGGGTGTCCTCCTCCCCATAGCAATTTCCGAAGGATGCACTCGATTTTGTGGAATTCTCGCTGGTGGATGTATAATGGCGCATTTTGCAGGATATGTAAGAATTTAGGAAGGGCTTTCATTTTGAACAGGGCCGCTCTGCCCATCAGCGTTACTGGCAAGGAGATCCAATGGCGAGTATCTTCTGCAAATCTTGTTATAAGGGGCGAGAAGTTCAGGGTTGTGTATTCAGTAAGATGCTTTGTGATACGTATCCCCAGATACTTGAACTGTTCCCTCTCGATCTGGTAAGGGCCAGCCGCTAGGTTTGCCATCGAGGTGTCTCCTAAAGGGAAGAGGATGGATTTGGACCAGTTCACACGTAATCCGCTGAATGCCTCATATTGCTCTAACAGGTGCATGACTCTGGGGCAGGAGTTGCTCGGGTCCTTCAGATTTATGAGAAGGTCATCCGCATAGAGAGATATTCTGTCTTCCCAGGTCTCAGACCATCGGAAGCCTTCCCAAGTTGGCGCGTTTTGCAAGAGGATTGCCAGTGGTTCGATGGCGATTGCAAAAATCATGGCCGACAACGGACAGCCCTGTCTCGTGCCCCTCCCCAGGTTGAAGAGGTCCGAACGCCAGCCATTGACTCTGGTCCTGGCCACCGGGGATTCGTACAACAGGCGCACCCACTTCATGAAGTTCTCACCGAAGCCCATGCGGTGCATTATGGTCCAGATGGCCTCCCATCTCACCGAATCAAAGGCCTTTTCAAAGTCAATTGCTAGTAGGGCTAGAGGGCCCTGTATGCTATTGGCCCTTTCCAGGGCCGAATATAGCCTGTGGAGGTTCATACGCGTTGATCTCTGTGGCATGAAGCCACACTGGTCTGGATGTATCAGGGTGAGAATAACCTGTTGCAGACGGTCCGCAAGTAATTTCGCCAGTATTTTGGTCTCGCTATTTTGAGTGAAATGGGCCTGTATGAACTGCATCTTTCCAGGGGCTTGCCCGGCTTGGGTATCACTATTATTGTTGCTTCTCGCAGATCTGGTGGGAGAATGCCCTTTTCTAGCGCATGTTGATACATTCGGAGTAGTTGGGGGGCCACCACATTGGTCCCCACCTTTCGCCATAGCTAAACCGGGAAGCCGTTAGGTCCTGGGCATTTACCGGTTTGGAGGTCCGACATGGCACTTAGGATCTCCTCTTCTGTGATCTCCCTCTCCAGCAGTTGCAGTTGCGTCTTAGTTAAGGTGGGGGTGTCAATTTGGTCCATGATCATGACGTCCATCTGTGTCGTGGGTTTTCTGTACAGCTCAGCGTAATATTCTGCAAAGCCTTGACTTATTTCCTGATCCGTCACCCCTGCATTCGGCCCTCCTGTGTCGAACTTTCGGACATGACTGCGTCCCTGCTCCTTCCTTTCCAGCCAAGCCAGCATCTTGCCAGCCTTGTCACCTGTTTCATAGAGTCTTGCCCGCATTGCAGTATGCGCTTGTTTCGCATTGTCCATCGCTATGTTTTGCAGCCTTTTCTGTGCTAGTAGCAACGTCCGATTCGAGGCCGGTGTGTCCTCAATTATGTGCCTCTCCTCTGTCTGTTTGACCTGTTGTTCGGCTTCAAGTGTCTTGCTCCAGTGCTGTCTTTTTTACGCGGTCGTCCACGATATTAGTTCACCTCTTAACACCGTCTTGTAGGCCTCCCACAGTGTTGCCAGGTTCATTGCCGTCTGGGTATTGAGCTCGAAGTATGTATTGGTCATCTCCTGTAGCCTGTCCACAAGCTCGGGGTCACCCAGGTAGTAGCTATTCAGGCGCCAGCTCGGCGGCGGAATCCGCCTGGATGTTATCAGTGTCAGTTCTAGCGCGGAGTGGTCAGAGATGCCTCTGGGAAGTATGATTATTTCTTGCGCCCTATGTAGATCAGTTTCTGGGATGAAGAGATAATCTAGCCTGGAGAGCGAGGCATGTGCCCCTGAGTGGAAGTAGTATGCTCTCGTTTCTGGGTGGAGTTCTCTCCACACACCGCATAGGCCTAGTGCGTTGGCAACCGTGGCAAGTCTGGTGGGAACATTGGGGTTTCTATTCCGCAAGTGTGATCTGTCCAGGGTTACATTCATGACTTCATTAAAGTCACCTCCCAGTATCATGAGGTTAGAAGTGTTGTTTGCGATTAACGGGGCAATGTCAGTAAGTAGTGGCTCTAGTAGAGTTGGGGGTGCATAGGGGGCTATCAGTGCGATTGAGTGATCCCATAGCTTGCCTGTCACGTACACGTATCTGCCGCCTGTGTCATGGGTTACCGTCGTAAGGTGGAAGGGGAGGTTTTTGTGTACCAGGATCATGACACCTCTTGAGCCCATCGTGAAACCTGAGTGGAGTGCCAGCTTGTAGTTTGTACGTCTGAATAGGGTACAGTCTGTGCCCGCAAGATGGGTCTCAGACAGGAAAACTATGTCAGCACCCCGCCTGTTGAGAAATTGCCACACCAACCGGCGCTTGACTGCATTGCCCAGACCATTAACATTCCATGTCATACGCCTCAGTGTTCTGAGAGCGTCGCTACTACTGCTACGTGATGCCATGGGTGCTTGTGATAGTCACTGCCTGTGTTGCCACTGACGGTGTTATGCGCCAGCTGCGAATATGCCTGTGGGTTAACTCTGTCTTATCTAGCCATATCATCTTGTGCGTTTGACGGGTCCCGTCTGTAACTAAACTTAACAAATCCCCAACCCCCCTCCCCATACTCCTCCCAACTAGAAGCATCGGTCGCCCGGACAAAAAAACCCATGGTGTCAACTGGACACCTTACATGCGCTTAACTTAACTTCAAGTACAGGTGGCCTCCCCCTGCCTGGATCCCCAGGGAGAGAGAGCCCTCTCCTGGGGGTGTGACCAGGGGGGAGCTGCCACGTATAATACACGTGGAGTTTGTTGCACTATTGGGAGGGGGCTCTCCTTGTGTCGCGGTCTTGGGGCATACCGCGACCGCGTCAGGTAAGTGTGTGTAGCCTGCTGTTGCGAGTGTGTGTGTAGACAGAATAAATCAGTAGTTCAACCTGGGTGACCCAACGGGACCTCGGGCATCTGGCAAGCCTTGAGGCAGTGGTCAGCCCCCCTGATCTTCCGGTGGGTCTTGCTCTGGTGGTCGACGGACCTCTCGCTGTTGGCCTGGTGGAGGCCTTCTGTTCCTCCCCCTGTTGTCGCGGGGGGTCAACCAATCTCCATCTATGTTTTGATCAGCCCATCGCCAAGCCTCCTTGGGATCATTGAAGTGGACTGTTGTCCCTTTGTGATAAATCTTGAGTTGCGCAGGGAAGAGCAGGCCATACCTCACTCCCATTGTTTGCAGTTGTTTTTTGAGGTGGTCGAAGGAGTGCCTCGCCTTTTGCACTTCCCTGGTGTAGTCGGGAAAAAAGGCAATTTTGGAGCCATTGAATGTGACAGCGCCTTTTGCGCGCGCATTTTGCAGTAGGGCATCACGATCCCTGTAGTTTAAGAACTTTGCAATTATCGTGCGTGGAGGTGCGCCAGGCGGAGGTCTGCCCGTGGGCACTCTGTGTGCCCTCTCTATGGAAAAGAACTTGGAGAAGGCGTCTGGCTCGTACAGATCAGTCAGCCATTGTTCTAGAAAAAGTTCCATGCAGGGGCCTTCGGCCTTCTAGCGTATACCGAGTATACGCACGCTGTTACGCCTTGATCTGCCCTTTCCATCTTCAATTCTGTCCTCCAATACCTTCAGTTTGGTTGTGACATTTTGGAGCTGCTGTTGCATGTTATGCATTCTATCCTCTGTGTTGGATATGCGATGTTCAGCTTCCTCGGTGCGTGCTGTTAGTTTTTGGAGATCGTGCCGGAGGAGGGATACATCCATGCTTATCCCGTCCATTTTCTGCTCCATTGATGTGCGGGAATCGGCTATCACAGCCATAATGTCCTTCAATGAAATTCCCTGGTCCGTGTCCATCTCGTCCGCGGATTGCGGGTGGAGGTCTAACGCCTGGGGCGGTTGGATGGTGTACTGATCCATCCTGCTTTGTGTGGGGAGTTTCTTTGACTTGTCTTTCCCCATGGTACCGATATCACTAGCTGCGTATGGGTCTGCGTGCTTGGCCTGTCTTGCACGCCGTCAGCCTCCTGGAGCAGAGCTCGGCCGGGACACTCACCCACACCTCCCAGCCGCACCGACACCTCTTCCCTGTCTGTGGCGCACAGGCTTGCCTCACACGCTGGGCCGCACGGGAAGTATGTCCCTCGTTCTCGAGTAGCAGTGCTGACGGCGGGGGTCCCGGGCGTCCCACGCGAGTGGATACGTGCCCCGCCCTCACCTCCGCACGGGTCCACTGTAGTCCGCCAGTTGGGAGGGACACCGCCAGAGCCCCACCGGGACCACACTCTTCCTCCGATGTAGTCTGCGGATCAGTAGCAGGCTGGGTTCCGGTGCAGCGCGGCCTCACTGCTTCGCTTCAGGGCGTTCATCTGTGTGCGGCGGTGGCCATTTTGGAAGCTGGATGTAGAACGCCTCGAAACTTCTTGTGGTCGTTTCTCTTGAAATCGGCTGCGGTTTCCTCTGCTCTACACCTCGTTTGTGCCCAAGAATATCCGACACCATACGGGGTTGTTATCAGCTCTTATGTCGTCAAATTTCAGGTGATTTTACCAGGATATTTGCTGCGGTTGTGGGAGCCGAGGTGACCTACGTCTTTCTCATCCCACGGCTAGCCACGCCCCGGTTGAGCACTTTTTGATGGCCGTGGATTTTGGTTTGTAGAGAATTGAGCTTGTTTAGCATGGCAGACTAAATACTGTTGCACCAGCTTTCATTCTTGAAGGGAGAGGGTGGAGGAGTGAAGGTTTTTCCAGCTCTCTAAAGATGGCGAAAATTTCTTGGGACCCTGATTTGGTGTCATTAATCCTTAAGTTGAAGGACGCGGCTTTAGCTCTCGTGATGTTGGCTTTGTATGCTATGAAAATGGCTTTGAAGGTGCTTCTAGGGGCTTCAGAGGGGTTAGCTTTCCATGCTGAGAGGACAAGCCTCTGCTCAGAGCATTGGTCAACTAATTCTTTAGAGAACCAAGCATTGGAATGTTTGGTTTTTTGGCTTTTTTAAGGGCGAGTGGGGCAATGGATTCAACCGCTTGGGCGACGATCTGCTTAAAGGTGGTGGCTAGGGTTTCCGGGTTTTTAGAAAATGGGGCCTGCAGGGCAGGCACACGTAGAAACGGTGCTATGTTTTCAACTGTCAATTGGCGTGAGCTTCTTGCAAAGGCAGCTGGACATGGGGTGGTGGGCCCATGATTCTCTTTTTTAGTTTCGAGGTTGAATTGAAGATAGTGGTGGTTGGACCATGGGATGGGAGAGTTGGCAGTGATTTGGATGGAGCAGTTATGATGGCTGATCCAATCAAGAGTGTGTCCTTTGATGTGGGTAGGTTCAGAGAATATTTGCCAGAAGCCCAGGGTGGATAGGGCTTTCTTGAGGGTTTTGGCGTGGGCATCCTTAGCGCCGTTGAGGCCTAGGTTTAGATCGCCCAGGAGTATGACTTGGGACGTCTTTTTAATGTTGTCAGACAATCAGAGGACTAGGGTGTCCTGAAAGTCTGAGATCGGCCCCGGAGGTCTATAAACAATATGCATGGTAATGGTGCAATTGTGGGAGACATTGATTTTAAATTGGAGGTAATCACAGTTCTGGCCAAGTTGACCTTCAGCCTCTCTGATAGCCAGGGTTTCCCTGGCAATAAGGGCCACTCCCCCGCCTCTCTGGGAGGTACGGTCTTTTCTGAAAATGGTTTACCCTTTAGGGATGGCGAGAGATAGAGTCGGGCCTGAGCCTTAGTTTCTGTGATTATTAGGAGGTCAAGGTTATCTGTGATGATGAGGTCATTTATGTCAAGGGCATGGACAGGTACCGAGCGTGCCTTGACCATAGCACAGCTGAAAGTGTGGATCATAGGGTGTGCGGAGGCATGTAGCAGAGTAGGTGAGGTGGCCCTAGCAAGGAGTTATCAATACAAGCAGACAGTGATGTGGTGTGCGCCTCAGAAGGCTCAGACACAGAACACAGTGCAGTAATACCATTGGGCATGGGTGCATAAAGCGCAGGCACAGAGTGATTGGCAGTGGCATTGTTGGGCAAGGGCGCCTCAGAGGGCCCAGACACACAACACAGTGCAGTAATAACATTAGCATGGGAGCATAAAGCGCAGGCACAGAATGATTGGCAGTGGCATTATTGGGCAATGGTGCCTCAGAGGGCTCATACATAGAACACAGTGCAGTAATAACATTAAGCATGGGTGCATAAAGCGCAGGCACAGAGTGATTGGCAGTGGCATTATTAGGCAAGGGCACCTCAGAGGGCTCAGACACAGAACACAGTGCAGTAATAACATTAGGCATGGGTGCATAAAGCGCAGGCACAGAATGATTGTCAGTGGCATTATTGGGCAAGGGTGCCTCAGAGGGCTCAGACACAGAACACAGTGCAGTAATGACATTAGGCATGGGTGCATAAAGCACAGGCACAGAATGATTGGCAGTGGCATTATCGGGCATGGGCACCTCAGAGGGCTCAGACACAGAACACAGTGCAGTAATGACATTAGGCATGGGTGCATAAAGCGCAGGCACAGAATGATTGGCAGAGGCATTATCGGGCATGGGCGCCTCAGAAGGCTCGGGCATAGTAGATGGCACTGGGTGTATAGTAGTAGAATTGGAATGCTGTGGTACAGATAAAGTTACATCCATGGGCAGAGACCCTCTTCCAGTTGTGTGGGCATACGTGCGTGCTGCTAGGGGGGCATGCATGGGTGAAGAGGTGCAGGGGTTTTGGACTTCCCCAGTGGATGATCCTGCAATATTCAAGCAAGTTGTGCGAGTGTCAATGTTGTTCCTCGTGGTGTCCTGTAGCGGCATCTCAGCCTTAGGGTTTCCGGGTTTCAGGGCCCTAGCCACCGAACGATGATGATTAAGGTGGGGGCGCGGTGAGATGGGAGGGAATCTGAGGCCAACCCTTGTATTGCGGTCAGCCGTGCTCGGGGAGTAAGTGAGGGGCACGGAAGGACGGGTGCGCGACCGGAGACGTGCATTTCTGGAGTGGCAGGGGGGGATCGCTGGGTGTAGGCTTTATCCCTTCCCTGCTGGGGGTATAGAGTATGAGATGGTGCACGCTTGCAGTAACTTGTGGCTTTACAATGGGTAAGATACCTTGCTGCCGCCTTGAGCGTCGTCGAGCAGCGTTGAGCTGCAGAGAGGGGCGTTGGCCTTGCCTCCTCGCCTTCCCTGTACGGCTTCGCCTGCTGGCTCGTCTTGCAGGGGCTCCCTTCCCCAAGCTTTATTCAAATTCAACAAACGCACCTTCTAGGTCTCCCTCAGTCGGGCTCGGACCTTTCACTGATGTCGAAGACTTTTGAATGTGCAAGGCTTTTCCATAAACCTCAGCAGGACCACTTTGACTTCCACTTCAGCTCTTCCTTATTATATTTGTCCCAGTGTCTCTTGGTCTGGGTAGTTCAAAAAGTTCAAAGTCTTTCTCTTAAAGCAATCACCTTTTAACTTTCCCTTTCGTCTGGGTTAATCTATCACATATTTCAAAGTTCATTCACTTTGTTGCTTTATAACAAACATCAAACATTTCTCAGAGATATTTGAGTGGGCTGTTTCTTTTCGCCGGACCACTGTACTACTCTGTATCACTGGTTTCACAGTTACCGCTGACTTTAAAATTCACTACAGGTTTGCTTTCTTTCGCGTCTCATCAGCATGCGCACAACCTTCAATAATTGTGAGATAAACTGTTGCAGCTTCAATCTTTCCTTGACACAAACTGCCTTTTATGTCTTTTGCTAACTCGCCAGTTGTGTGCATTCTTTTCTGTTCTCTGTGGCTTTGATTCACAATTCAAGGTTAATACCACAGGCTTGGCCTCACCTCCCCGGCTCTGCTGTTCACCCATGAGGGGTCACTGGCATCCTTGAAACACAATGCAGGCTTCTTCTTGTCTGGGTTCTGGCCTTCTCACAAATCTCTCACAGTTTCCTGGAGGCGGCAACAACCTCCTGCAGGGATGTTCAGGGTTTCCCAGCCCCTCACTCTGGTCCCCCGATCGGTCGTCGTGCTCCAGTGGATTCGCCTTTCGCCCCGGAAGATCTGCTAATTTTTGTGCTCCACCTTGCTTTGAGTGTGTCTCCATGTTGTGCTTTTTATCCATGTGGGGGGAGCTAATGTGTATGAGATGTATGTGTATCATATGTATGTGATTAAAGTCAAATGCCTGACCTTATTAAAGGGGCATAATTCACATTTATATAATGCTATGAACCCTCAGGTATCTCAGCGCTGCATATTATTACCCACAGTGTGTGGTGCTCATTTATCAACCTTGGAAGGATGGAAGGCTGATATGTAAGGGTTAGCCTCTTTTCTCTCATTCCTCCTCTTCCTCGGCCCAGTTTTTGTTTAGAAAAGGGGGGGTGGGAGTTGGAATGTCCGAGAATCCTATAAAATAGGATGGGGAATGGGCACGGGAAAGGTGGGAGTACCTTGCCTCACCATCGGATGTCTCACCCTCACTCTCTGAAGATCCTTCACCCATGTGATCCAGCCGCATTGGTCCACCGCCAGGGTCTGGATCCAAAGACGATGGCTGTGCCCTGGCCACCTGAGTGAGAGATCCCCGGGGACTAGCAAGTGAGACACCCTTTGATTTCTCACACCACACAGACTGCTCTAAGAACCAATAGTGAAGTAGATCATCATCCTTTACAAGCTTGCATGTGTTGCTCAACTATGCATCTCCATCTGTGCAGCAGTGGGTCAGCTACAACTATATTATCCACACCTTGGCAAGACATATAGAAGAATTCAGAATTTGGAAGTTTGTCACACGGGTGTGTTGTGTGTGTGTACATGTGGGTTTGTGTGTGTGTTGCATACCTTTCATGCAGTTCCCCTGTACCTGCCTCAGGAGTACTTAGTAAGAGGGGCTACCAGATACTAGATGTTTTATTGACTGTTGGGGATGCCCAAAAGTTGCTTGCCATTCATACTGCTTTGTGAGCGCAAACCTACAAATTTCAACTACAAGTTCTCGATGTGTTGCCATCCCACCAAAGTCTGAAATTCAGCCAATTTCACCTTAAAACAGGGGTCAAGGAAAGATGCCAAAAGATAGTCAATGTTTCCTTTAATGTTTTCTATTCATGGATCATCATGAAAGGTTGACAGTGATAACGGCTGTTTCACCAGCTGGGAAATGTCTAATTTATCTGTGCTTTCATATTCCTTTGTTTTTATTTTGGACATGTTCATATTTAACAAGTATGCCAATTGAAGAACCTCACAAAATGAGACGAACATGGGATGCCATGAGGCAGTATGAAGACGGCCCGTCCAATGCTCAACTGTGACTGTAGCTGTAGTAACTTACAGCATTGCTTTGCTTACACGGGTGATCGAGCATAATATGCAAGGTTGAATTCCAGTTGTTCGGCATTGTCATTTTCAGCTGGTGGTGTGGGAGATTGTGTTGCACCTGAAACACTTACATATAATTTCTGGTGCTGTATGAGCAACAAAATGGGAGAAGATCTTGTGGGCCTTAGCTGGCTTTTTATAGACAGGGTAGCAATCACTGACAAAATGTTTCACCACAAGGGGGAGAACATGTACAAAGCACAGGACATGTATTTTGTTCCCATGATAATGGATTCAATTACATTAGAGCCATTGTCCCTGACACAATGCCCAAGGGTAGCTGCCAAGAAGTCAGCCAATCTGCGACCATCTGCTTCGCTTTATCTCTGGAGCATTCACCTGTGTGGCTCCTGCCTTGCATGCAGAATGTGGTTTGCTGGCAGAAAGCATGGTGCTACTGTTATGACCCAACTTGCTTTCCAATGTTGCCAATAGGGGGGAGGATGACTCAGTGCACCATTATGGCCATGTGCTTAGTTATGTAGCCTCTCATTCACATATCTGGTCTGAAGTGGACTTTTCTTCCCTGCAATCTGTCCACTGCCTTTCGCACTGCAAGAAATAATGTATCTTATAATTCAGTTACAGAATTGTGCACAGAGTAATTGCAGCTGACAACTTGCCAGCTGGCATCAGCACTTGCCATTAGCTTCCTAAATCATTTGTTCTTAACTAAGTTCTAATGCAGAATGTCTACAGCCAACATTATCACCAGTTTAGCATTCATCACTTGTACGGTGTACGGTTACAATGATATTACTTGCTGCCCTCAGTTGAGTCTCACTGAGACGGAACTGGTGCATACCCATTGTTCCCCTGACACTACTATAGCTTTGCTTGCTGATAGGAGTGCTTTTCTGTGGGCTAGGAGTACTTTTCTGTGGCCTTAACACACACCTCACATCCGTTATGGCAGTGTGGTTCAGTACCAGCATGATGAAGAGTTTTTGCTGATTGCTGGAGGACTGTTTCTGTGTATGTTGGTTCCATTCCTGAGCATGAGGTCATTTCATATATCCATCTATTGATGGAGGAACCCAGATTGGTTCTGGTACATTGTTATTGGCACAGTGTGCAAATGGCAAGATGCAGCTCTTGATCCTAAACCCAATAATTCCACATAGATGATATTGGCTGTGGACCCACAGAAGCCAGTAGGTGCATATCGCTGTTGGATGAAGGCAGAAGGAGAGTGCTTTATGGAATGTCTGCATTCAGAATGTGCTTGGGATTGTGTTGGCAGGTGTTGTTTCGGAGTTTGTTTGCTCCTCCAATAGTACCTCGGGTTCACTTCTGGAGATAGCTTGGGTTGGACTCAGTATCAAAGTTCTCAGATATATATTCTGTCTTCTCCTGTGACAAGACTGGCTACAGTCAACGTCTTGATCATAATCACCATCACCATTAGCAGATTCATCACAAATCAACACAAATGCCATCATTAGACTCAGAGGCCAAAGAGGTGGGGAGAGAGGCAGTGGGTGTGCCGGCAGAGAAACATTCTGTATCTCTGAAATGGGTGGTTGACCATGGCCCTGCTCCCCCTAATGTATGCGCACAGCTGCAATTCCAAAGCCTCTGAATTAAGAACATCTCCTTTGAAAAAAAATGAATTGTGTGGGACCTCTGCTGGCATCCCAACAGACCCCTGCAAAACCTGGATGCATACTCGGGTCTGCTGCAACCTGGCATGACCGGATACAACCCCACTTGTGCCAGACTGACATGATAACGAAGGCATGCTTTTGGCTGGCAGCAGTGACGTGTCAGACACAGTCAAGTCAGTGATGACATTAGAAGCACCATTAGCTACATCCACCAGTGTTTCACTGCTACGAACTCTTAGAGCCATGGTCGATGCGCTACTTCTGACTGCTATCTGTTGCTATACTATGCTGCCACCTATGATTTGTTTAGTTCCAACAATTTCAGAAGCAGCTTTTTCTGCTGTAAACCATGCAACAGTTCTATGGGCCTCATTACAACTGTGCCGGTCTGGAAAAAACGTTGCCGGTAAGCCTACAAGCCTATCGGCACTGTTGTTTCAGGACCGTCACAGTACAACTCTGCGGGCAGGTGCTGTCCCGCCCGCCAGGGTCAGACCTGCCGGGCGGGACGGCACCCACTCACATAGTTCTCACGGGAGTACCGGCACTGTTGTTAATGGTGCCGGTGCTCCCATGTCCCCATTCCCATGGAGTCCTATCAGACTCCATGGGAATGGGGACTAACAAAATTGCTTGACTTCCCGTCCACCGGACTTGGAATAGCCTGTTGGCACTGGGAAATCAGGAGCTGGTAATTAATTATGGGTCCGGCGGCTACCTGGCAGTTTTACTGGCACGGTTACCATCTGACCCGTAATGAGGCCCTATGTCTTGCTCTCACCTTCTAACATTTGGCTGCTGACTTTGAGAGCATCTAATTTGCTGTTGACTATTGCTGCACACTACTCTGATTCTGACAGCCCTGAATGTGTTTTTCAAAATGTAGTAATTCTGTACTGTGTGATCTTGCATCTGTCCTCATTCACAGGTCCCTGTAAACAATTTCTTCCCAGCAATATTTCCCCTTAACTCAAAGTATGCCAATGTGTTTGACAAGAAATTCAAGTGCTTGTTTATGCCAGCTTTTGCTCTCAACCAAGTCAGGAGTGAGTGCACGTTCAATGAAGCTTCATGCTCCAAAGACATTTTCCCATAGGAAAAAAATACATTAAAATCCTCCTCTTTTCGGCAATTGAACTCCTAGGCATGTCTAAGCACTTCTACAATCAAATCCCACACCCCAAATACATTTCCTCAGATCTCAAAGTATGCTAATAGATTTAATAAGCACTGCAAGCGCCAATTTCCATCAGATAGTGTGATTAACCACGTTCTTTCTGTGTGAGTGTGCGTTCAGTCAAGTCACCCCCAACACAAATTCCACCTCCATTCACGAAAGTCTCATGTTGTCTCACACACCTAATCCTATATCCACTAATGCCATGGCCTGCAAACACTTTATTTCCTGCACACCTCAAATTCTTTTCTCTTTTGCTCAAGGTGTGCTCTGAAATTTGACAATAAATGTAAGGGCTTGGGTGTCTCAGCTTTTGTGTTCAACCACGTTATGCCTGAGAGCACATTGAATAACACCATCCCTGTGCAAATCCCTCCTGCCCTCAGGCAGTGTTGTGTTGCATTATACATCTAATTCCCCTACTACTAATACCATAGTGATCAGCAAGAACCAGGACACATTTATCTCCAAGCATACTCAAAAGACTATTCCCGTTAGTCCAAAACATGCCAACAAATTTCACAAGTAATGCAAGTCTTTTTGAGCGTCAGCTATTGCTCGCAACCAAGTCATGTATGTAAGACATTTCCTGTTCGCCGAAAGTGTGCTTATAAAGTTGACAAGAAATTGAAGTGCCCAACTGTGTCAAATATTGTGCCCAACAAGTCAAGTCATGTCAAGTCATTTCGTTAAGACAGGAATCATGCCCCACAACGTTTCCCTTTCCCTGAAAGTGTGCTAATACATTTGACAAGAAACTGAATTACATGTGTGTGTCTGCTTCTTTGCTCAACCATGTCATTCATGAGTGTTCTTCTAATCTAGCTTCCCACAGTGCAAGTCCCCCCCCCTCCATCCAGACAGGTTGCGTGCTTCATATTCGCAACCACACTGCCACTAATGAAACTGCCTGAGTGATCAGCAAGACCCTGCAAACAATATTTTTCAAGGTTTGTCCCAAAGACTTTTTCCCTTTAATCAAATTTTGCTAATATATTTTAAAGTAAATTCAAGTGCTTGTGTATGGCGCTCAACTAAGTTGTGTGTACACACACATTCAATCAAGCATCCCAGAACAGAATGTCAAAGGAAATTACATTTCAATAAAATATAGAAATTCGTGTACAGATGGTCACAAAAATAAAAACATTGATTCAGCAGTGGATTAAATAAGACCTTAAATTGATGCAAAAAATCAAGCCTAAGTATACATCTCTGGCTCAAACAGACAGCAAAAATAATCACACTCCTCTCTGTCTGAGAGATTGCCATTGACTGATGAAAAAGCTCCAGAAGCAAGGCTGTTATATAGACAGGTGAATCTGGCCCACTTACCCAAGTATCCTAAAAGTTTGAAACGTTCAGCACATCTCAATACTGTGGGAATTCAGGTCATTAAAGGTTCAGCTGAATTTATTCACACAGGCCTGCTTCCAAACAAACCTTATGATTTCTCCAAATTAAACCTGACATGCCTTACAATTCTTCCTAATGTTCTAGCAGATGTTCCCAGCAGATTTCCAGAATATTTCCTCAAACTCCCCCTGACTCTCTTGCACATCTTCTATGTGGGTAAATGTGTGTACATAGACTCTGCTGTTCTGTGCCAGAGTCTGGAGGGACAGATCTAGCTGGAGTGCTGCAGGGATGGTGTCTGGCATGTGGTGGGGGGGTGGGGGGTTTGGGGAGGTGCCTATTTTCTCAGATTATATGCCTGCTGATGATGAGTTCAGGCACCTGTGAAAATTCTGCCAGGAGGAAAATTGAGAAAAGTCCAAGAAATACAAGTGAAATAAAAGTATTGAAAACCCCGCCATAAAGATGTGCATGTGTTAGAATGCACAACGACTAACCTGGTTCGAAAGGCCTTACACAATATTTCATAAATTATAACTCTATAATGCCCCCTCAAATCTCAAGGATTTTCACTCCTAGAGGTTTTAGAAATGTCCTGGACGTTCTCTCTAAAATATTCTCTCTGATGTTTACAACAAATCCTGACGATTCCAGAAACTCCCTGAAGTGTCATGCAAATCTCTCTGTTGTGTGATTATTTGCAGCGGCTGCCAGTGCCTCATAATGAGTGAATGGGGCCAGGTGTGAGAAGGATGAAAATATCAGATTCACCTTGAAGGCCTTCTAGTGGCCAGAACAGTACCATTTTGGGAGATGCGGTATTTTGCCTCATGCTACTCAGCATCACTGTCACGAGGGCATCGCAGTGAATTGTGGCAAATGTCGTTATGAAAGGTGCATTCCCCTGTTGCATATCTTCCAGTAGATCACACTAGCTTGGTGGAAGTAGTGCTGAAAGGTGCCAATGTCAATTACAGTTCCAGGGCATTCAGTGGATCTGTGCAATGTGGTAGATGGAGTGTGAGCATGCCAAATAATGTTGATATTCCTGAAGGCGATCAAAAGGGCCTTAGCTTTCCAGTCTTGAACAACCAAATCACTACCACCATGACTACATTTCCCATAATGCACTTGGGTCAAAGGGAAGATGTTAAACTGCATATGCATCAGCTACCTCGAGCACATTCCAACGCTTCCCACAAGAAGACGCGCCCCTCCCCACTCTTCTTGGCTAGGTACGTGGGTGTAATTCGAGGGAGGAATGGGATTGATGCAGAGTAGCTGACTCAATCAAGATGGAAGGAGAAGATTGGCAGGAATTGGGGAAGGGAATGAGTGACTTCCTCCTTATCTCTTTTCTTCTTCCTTTTCACCGTATTACAAGGACACCAAACAACCAATGAAAACTACTGCAACTTCTGGTGGTAGGTCAGTGCCCTGTTCCTAACGATTTTTTCTTTTTCTTTTCTTATCCAATTTTTCTGACTGACTTCCGACAGATTTAAGAAGCAACACATATACAAAGCTTCATATTTACAACAATCGATGCACCCAAGAAGTACCAGCAAAGACTAATGTTTTAAGTGCAATAACCATATATGGAAGTAACACATCATTTTAAACACACAGAAGAATACAGCAGTGAACACAAAGCTGGGCCTAGTAAGCAAAGCAGTTTACTCAGCAGCAGAGTCGAAGAAAATATGCAGGTGGGCAAAGATGCTGTTATTTATTGGTAATCAAGATATTTTCCAATACAATAGGCTGGAGGCTCGCTGCCCCTTTCACTAGTGCTGTGTACAATATGTACAATAACAGAAAACAGGAAACATGGAGCCCACCTCCACTAATGTTTGTGTGCCCTGATCACTATTCCTATCTGTGGTCATGTTCTGCTAACCCTTGAAGTGTCCTTCGTGTCTGTGGTTTGGTAAGGCCCACTCATGGTGGGAGCTATCTATCACTGCCCAGTGCCTATAGTGTCATCACACTGCTGGACTGGCCCTTCCTCTCAAACACGGAGCTGATGACCAATAGCTTCTATAGGCATCTTGTGGGGTAAAGGAAGTGGGCAATTGTTGGGAGCGTTGGTGACGTGTCCTTTTGCTTTTTTGTACACGATGCTGTGCAGAAAAAAAATACCTTTCCATGAAGCCACTTGCCCGCCCTGTATGAATGCAAAAGAAGCATATTGGTTCAAAATATGACTTCTGAGGCTAGATTAAAGAAAGTGTGTCTATGCACAGTGTACTTATTGCAACAGTGCAAACATAGTGCCGGTGCAGATATGTTCTGTTTCAATGCATTCGTGCACTGGTGCAATTGTTCACTGGAGCAAAAACAATTTCGCTGGCACAAAATGTTTGTAATATGACCATGGTGTGGTGGACAAAGTGGGACTAGCCACTTAAAAACCTCTGTAGCTTCAGACTGGATTACAGGAGCCTAAAGAGGATGGCTTGGTGTAGGTGGAACCAGAATGAGGTAGGAACAAAGGACTGGAGACAAGGCAAAGGATGCAGAATTATAGATTAGGCAAAGTGGAGCTGGGCTGGAGGTAGGACAAAGAAGAGCAAGACCAGGGACAGGATAAAAAAGATCAAGACCAGGGACAGGATAAAAAAGATCAAAACTGGAGAATGAGAGAAGAGGTTTCTGGAGCCATTGCCAAAGGGGCCCATGAAATATCCTTTAAGATACCTGGCTTTGGAACATATAAACGGCGGGCTTGACAGAACTGTCTCATACAACAATAGAAAGTTGACAATGACAAATGTACAGATGGTGGAGGCATTCCCGGGAAGGGTGCCTGTACAACAGCACAAAGAAGAGAACAAATGATGAGCCAGTTTATGAGGGTGTAAATAAATGGGGAACATATACCAAGGACAAAAGAAACAACCGAAAACAATATATAAGAAACAGGCGACTTACAAAAGTAGCATTAACCTAAGGGGGAAAGTGTTTAAAACTAAAATATTATGTAAATATACACAATTATATTATTAAGGGAGGCGTGGCTAAAGGGCCATGGAATAGGAGGTGCTTTCCTGAAGCTCCCGCTGATCCTACATGATCCTGGCACGAAAATGCGTTTAAACTGACCCATTTAGAATGTAGTTACATTGACTTCAGGGCGAACACTCGAGATACAGAAGGTGCTGATTCAGACATGAAACTGTGAAGCAGTTGGTGCACCAGATGCGGAGGAAGTCCAGCGGTGTACCGAAAAAATTGCAACAAAATGGCATCTCGCTAGGAACAAAGGACTTTAACGTGGGAAGCGAGAGCCAGTGGCGTCTGCTGAGCTACATTGTGGCAATACGCTTAGCGTTCTGAGAGCAGTGCCGCACTCCAGATCAGAGAAGTGAAAATTGCACATAAGGGTAAAAACTGGTTGGCATACGATATTAGATTTAGATGGAGTATGTCAGAGAGGCCAGCCATAGAATGGGATGAGGTGCAGAATGATTTATACATATTGAATGCTGAGCCTCCATCAGAAGAGGAAGCTGCCCAAGTTACTTCCAAAACTAATGGAAACTCACAGGGCCACAGAAGTGCGGTTAATTGGGCTTACAGGAAAGGGGAGCAGCCCTTTCGGAGAAACCAGCCATGGGGGGCGAAGTCAAATCCCAGTAGACAGAACAAAAGCCAGCACGCTTCCAAACCCAACACTCCGTGCAGACATTTTACAAAAAACCTATGTACGTGGGGTAAGGATTGTTGGTTTAAACACACCTGCACGAACTGCAACGGCAATCATCCAGCTGTCAATTGCACCAGACTCCCATCCAAAAATTCAAAAGATTAGCAGCAAGGCGGCCCAACCAATAACAGACCACCGGCCAAACATACAACTTATTGGCAACAACATAGCAACCCCAGTTTTAGAACCAGGCAAAACTCCCATTAACCCTGACAATTTCAGCAATGCACTGATGAGCTATCTGGACAGGGGAACCAGCATGGCTATCCAGCAAGGTTTAAAATGGAGTTTTGTTATTCCTTTTCAGGGAACAGGGTCCCGCGATATTCCAAGAAACTTAAAGTCGGCCAGGAACAACCCAGAGATGGTGAAAAACAAGATAGAGAAAGAGTTACACCTGGGCAGGATTGCAGGCCCATGGGACTCTATGCCTTTTTCGGAATATCTAGTGTCGCCCCTAGGCCTTTTCCCCAAAAAAGAACCCGGCAAAATGAGGTTGATTCACCACCTGTCCTAACCTAAAGGCCAATCACTGAATGACGGCATCCCCCACACTGAATCTGCAGTTTCCTACACACATTTCCAGGAGGCACTTAGACTTATACGGGACTGTGGTAGGGATGCTCTCGAGGCCAAACTTGACATTGAATCTGCTTTCAGGCTCCTACCAGTTCACCCAGCCTCACAGCAATGGCTAGGGTTTACATTCCCAAATTTTTGTTTTATGTCGTCAGATGCCTCCCCATGGGATGCGCAGTGTCATGCACCCTATTTGAGCATTTCAGCTCATTTATTCAGTGGGCATTTAGGAAGCAGCTACCAGGGGCCAAGGTAGTCCATTACCTCGACGATTTCATGGTAATGGGACCAGCAAACTGGGGAGAATGCAAGAAGGCTTTGTCAGTGTTGGAAGGGTTGGCTGCCCAATGGGGCATCCCTTTGGCAACAGAGAAGACAACTAGGCCATCCACAAACATTATTTGGGGCATAGAGATAGACTCTGCATCGGGGGTATGCAGAATCCCACAAACCAAGGTAGCTGAAATCCTGAAGAAAATTCAAGAATTGAGCGCCAGAAGCAAAGGCACAGTAAGAGAATTGCAATCACTGGCAGGCAGTCTTAACTTCGCAGCCAGAATTATCCCACAAGGGAGGGTATTTTCCAGAAGCCTGGAATTTAAGACCAAGGCTTGCACAAAACCCCGCCAACACATCCAGCTAGGCAGAGAGGTGAAGGAGGACCTAAAAGTATGGTTGAATTTCCTTAAAAAACTTCAACGGGACCACACTTTGGCGCACGCCATTGAACACATGGGCAAAAAGGGTCCTTTTCACAGATGCGGCCGGGAGCAGGGGTTTTGGGGCTATATTGCACACAGAGTGGGTAGCTGGACAATGGCCCAAGTCATGGAAAACGGCAGGGTGGACAAAGAACATTACCCTGCTGGAAATATATCCCATCTGGCTAACCATACGCATCTGGGGCAGGCGGGTAGCTAACACAGAACTTTTGGTTTGGTGCGACAATATGGCGGTACAACAGTCACTCTGCAAGAAAACATTGTTGTCAGAGCCAAGCATATCGCTGGAGCGGATAATAACATTGCAGATGCTTTATCTAGCTTTCAGTGGGCAAGATTCCGGGAGCTAGCACCACACGCCCAGGAACGGATGACGGCAATACCGGCGAACGGTTGGTCGATGATGGAAAACTGAAACGAATCGCATCAACGCCATCGCCAGACAGCCAAGGCTCAGATGCACAGCAAAGACCAGGCAGCACACAAACGGGTATCAGCAGTTTGCTGCCAACGGTGGACCGGAAGCCTGCCACGGGTTTCCTGGCAGGCATGGCAGGGAAAGCCCTGGCAAGCACCACCTCAGCACAATACAGTAAGTGCTTAAAAACAGTTTTTGAAGTAACGGGTCTGCAGCATGTGGAATTAATAACTATAAAAGATATAGAGATCTTTTTGAAATGGGCACATGATCAAGGGTTTAAGAAAGATTGGGCAAAAAGATACCTGGTAGCGATATCTTATTTCTCAAAGCCGCGGGGTGACTCAGATCCTACCCAGAGCGCTTTAATATCATATGCAATGAAAGGCTGGGGCAAAATGGAGGGACCCCAGGTAGACACCCGCCGCCCGTTAGATTTTGACAAACTGATAATAATAACCAACCTACTAGAAAGCATATGTTTTCATCTGTACGAGATTTTGTTATTTAGAACTGCATTCTTTCTGGCATATTTTGGGGCTTTCCGAATAGGAGAGCTCATCGCATCTAGCACCAAGGCCAACAATGGGTTGGGCATTATGGAGACCAGGGTTAGACAGGCCAGCGTCACCATAGAAATACAGCAGTCAAAAACAGGGGCCAAAAGAACAATTAATATTTGTTGCATTGACGATGCGCCAAATTGCCCGGTATGCATCACTAATTTATATTACGCACAAAGGCCCAGGGTGGGGGGAAGATTTTTAATCCATAGGGATTCTGCATTTCTGAGCCGCTATCAGTTTAAAGGGGTACTGAATAAAGCGATTAGCAGGGCAGGATGGGATCTTAAGGATTTTGGCACCCACTCTTTTAGAATCGGGGCTGCGACCTCCGCATGGCAAGGAGGGCTGAGTGCGCTGCAACTGAAAAACATTGGAGGTTGGAAGTCAGATTGTTACAAAAGATACGTCAGACCAGAACTAATTTAGTTTTCCACCCCTTCTCCACCCCCTCCTTTTTCTCTCCCCCTCAATTCACAGAGACACCAGATGTCGGGAAGGCCCCACTGCAGTCGGCATGGATAGCTGGACATTTGGTCGTGCTCAGGACAGGGCGATGGGCGGAGGAGACCAAGGAGGGCCCTCCTTTTAGAAACACCATTGCATCCTGGTGGGGTTACAGAGACCTCCTGTGGGCAGACATCCATGACAAACTAGCAGATCTAGTGGCATACAGGGACCCACCAGAATTCTTGATGTTGCATTTAGGGGGTAACGATCTGGTGTCGGTAGGGAGAAAGCATTTATATGAAGAAATATGCGCCTCATTGTCAGGCATTTCCTACACTTGGAGGGACACGGAAATCTATTTCTCTGCAATCCTGCCTAGAAAGAAATGGCAGGGGGCAATCAGTTATAAACCCATGGACATTTCCAGAAGGAAATTGAACAGGGGGGTGGAGAAATTCTGCATAAACAAGGGCCCGGGGTTCATAAAACACCCGTCCATAACATTTGGGGACCCCGACCTATTCCACAAGGACGGCACCCAGCTATCGGAACGGGGCATGGATCATTTCTTTAGAGAAATCTCCTACACATTAGCTCTCAGGGGCTACAAATAGCAAAACCTTTTGGAGGAACACGGACAGCCGGGAACCTACCCGTGAGTGGCGGCACGGGCCAGAGGGGGTCATCTCTGGACCCAGTGCACAAAAGGATGATTTATTATGATTACATATATTGTTTATTTACCAATAACCATGTTTTGTATCAATAAAATCCTATGGCCTTTTATTGCCAACACTTGACCAAATTGTTGTGGTAAATCTTTTAAGGGGGAGGGGTCAAAGGCCGGGAGGCGTGACGCCAGCCCGCAAAACAACATAGTTATGTCTGCTGCATATGGGTTCAACAGTTATGGGCAATGCCGCAGGGCCGCCCAAGGCGAGGCCATATAACTGTTGTTACATGGCAGCACGACGCCAGAGAGGGGCACAGCCTTCCTCCAGGGTCAGTGCCCCTCTCTGTCTTTTAGATAAGAGAGGCAAGCTGCCGGGTCTGGCACATAAAAGGAGGAAGGGTGAGGTAATAAATACCTCACCCTTCCAGGAGGATATATGGGTGCAGTGCACCCGGGAGACCCTGGATGTCTAGGCAGTCAGCAGAGGCTGGCCTGTGGGGATTGCCGCTCAGCCCCCCATGTAGTACAAAGAATAAGGGCCTCTTGTGGCCTATATAACGAGCTGGGTGTAGCTCCTAAAGCACAAACTGTTTGTCGAACCTGCACGGGGTCTCAAACAATACCTGGGAAGTTCACTGTTAACTCAGTGTCTGCCCCTTTCCTTTTTCTTTGCCTCAAAACCCACCCACCACGGAAAAAGAGGATAAGAAGATCGAGGAAACGCAGGACACGGTACGGTTGCCACAACAAGTCGTGGGACAAGAAAGGCGGCATGGGCCAGAGGGGGTCATCTCTGGACCCGGTGCCCAAAAGGATGATTTATTATGATTACACATATTGTTTATTTACCAATAACCATGTTTTGTATCAATTAAATCCTACAGCCTTTTATTGCCAACACTTGACCAAATTGTTGTGGTAAATCTTTTAAAGGGGAGGGGTCAAAGGCCAGGAGGCGTGACGCCAGCCCGCAAAACAACATAGTTATGTCTGCTGCATATGGGTTCAACAGTTACAGCTCCACTCACACTGGCACAACAGACAATGCAGCGGAAAGCGGGAGGCGAGCACCAGGTACGGAGATGACAAGGGTCTGAGCAGTACATCGTAGGAGGGTAGTGAGGAAGGTGCATGCCCCCGCTGCATGTATTGTTAGGTGGCTGAGGAAGAACACACTACGGAAGACTGGCAGAATCAAGCCGGCGAGGTGCCATCGAGGCAGGCACATGGAGTGGACCCCTGCAGTTAGGATCTGCATCAGCGGACCTGCACCGTGGGAAGCTATAGTGGCGTCCTGGATACTCAGATGCAGTTTCTACTGTGGTCCGGCTGAGCGCAGCCCATGGAACGAACTACAATCTGCAGAACACCTAATTGAAAGGACCCAGCCCGACTCGGCCCATGAGGAGGAGTGAGGCCAGCTGAAGCAGTGCAGGCAACCAAAGGAACATTCCTTTGCGGCCCGGGTCGAGTGGGGCATACATTGTGCACAAGAACAAAAGTGGCCAAAGAGGAGGAGCAGGGCTTCTGTATGAGTGAACGCATCAAAAGCTATTTCCTCTGCGTTCTGAACCCAAATGGAGAGGCACTTGTGGATAAGCTATTAGGTAAAGCACAAAGGCTATTTCCTTCAAGGCACCACCAAGACTCACTAAGGCAGCAGGAGATGAAGACGTATGCTGAGAGCACAGTTATTCACTAGCTGGGATACAGGCGCATCTGCAGACGGAGTACCCTGCACGTCCGGGGCATAGTGGTTGTGTGGAGATCAATACAAATGCTGCCTTGCACATGACTGGTACATAACGAGACTAGCAGAACAGGCTACTACCGACAGGGGTGAAATGTACTAAGGGTACGAGAAGGCAACCGGATAGACGTACTACACCCAAAGCTGGAATAAGACACACAGTGGCCCGCAGCTGGCACAGATGGTATAAGCAAGTATGGCCTAGAAGGTTGAAGTGGAGGCAACAAGCTACTGAGCGCATGGACCTGGGGGTGACTGGATGTAAGGAGCACGGCTGAGAACAGGCAGGCAACAACCCTAAAACACCATCTCTGTGTTCAGGGAGAGCAGATACCACAAGCTCCCCTGATTAAATCTAGGCACAAGCTGGACTCCAAAACTAAGTCTACCAGCGGCAAGCCACATAAACCATCTAGGGTAGTCTCACTAACACGGGGCGGACTCGGAGGCCAGCACAGTCCATAACAGAGCTGGGAAACAATGCTCATACTACCCTACATGACAGCAACTATCCAGGACTCCTCCCCGAGAGCAACGACAATTAACGGACGGCGGCTTGAGACGTATGGGAACAACATAGCATTGTGAAGCAGACAATTAAGGACAACAGGACAGCAAGGGAGATGGCGTCCTAAAACAGCAAGGTTAAGGGGAAGCAACCTACGACTGACATCTTTACTGAACCGCCACAATCACTGGATGCGTCTGCACATGCAAAGGGAGACACACGAGGGACGACCACCCCACCATGTGATGATCACCAGATCCTGGAGGCCATAGAAGAGCTGAAATCCTCATGGGGGAACAAGTTTGATGCGGCCATGGCGAAACAAAAATCTGCACTAGAAATCGAAATCGATGCGGTCAGTGTGAACGTTAACCTCTTATGACAGGATCTAAGAGCGCTGGCAGAGGGCATGAGTGGCCTAGAGAGTAAGGTGAAAACCAATAGAGATGTCAGCACAACCAACGCCAAGTTGGTTCATATATTGCAGCAACAGGTGCGCAATCTAGAAAGCCGGGCAGAGGAGGCGGAAGGGCGAGCGCCACGTAACACCATACGGGTGGTGGGGCTACCGGAGGGAGAGGAAGGCATGGACACGACAAATTAAGTGGAGAACATGCTGATGCAAGAGATAGGAGCAGGCATGCTCACCCACGGGTTCACAGTCGAGAGGGCACACAGAGCCCTAACTAGAAAGCACCAACTGAGTGCCCCTCCCCGAGCGATCATCGCCAATATACTGAACTATAAAGATAGAGAAAAGATCCTAGAACATTTCTGCAAGGGTGGAACGATAAACAGAGCATCAGCGACTGTCACAGCATACCCGGACAACACCACGCTGGTACAGAGACAACGTCTACACTATGTGGCTGTAAAAAGATGGCTGAGAGATTCTGGTTTTAAATACATGCTTCTGTATCCTGCGAAACTGAAAGTCTTACACAAGGGCAAGGCGTTCTTTTTTGAGACACCCGAGGAAGCGGCCAGCTGGTTGGACGCACAAGGTTGCCCGGCTGATGCAGGTGCCATGACCAGAGTGGACAGGATAAGTAAACCGGCTTCCTACTATTTATTGACTAGGCCGATGTTAATTTAGCGGCTCCAATATTGACATGGGCACGGGGTAGTATTGACACCAATGGCTCACTGCGCACATAAAGGAGAATGTAGATACTGACTGCTGTGTGTTCTTATTATGTGGACCCCTGGACTTCAATATAACACATGATAAATGTCATGCATAAGTGGGTGCGAGATGCAGGCGTGCGTAGTATACGGTGGCATTAGTGCGGGAGATGCGGAGGTAGCGCGTTCTTACTCCCAGTAGTTAGTTTAGTTGGTATACCAGTAGTGTGGTATCCACCTGCTGTGTTCCAAGTACCAGCGGAGGCCAAAACAGGACTAGATGCGGGAGAGCCTGAGATCCAGGGATGGAGCTGGGCATCAGTTGGGGATGTGTAGGGTGGGGGGCGGGAAGGGAGTTGGGGAGTTTGAAGTGGTGTTAAGAGAAGTTGGGGAGCGAGCCTATGCCTGTAAATCACTGGGGATGGAACAGATGACAAGGGTGGACCGGGGCGGAACGGGATATGGATGAGATGAGGGACCTCAAGATAGTGACCTGGAATGTCAGGGGGCTCAATAATTATCTGAAGAGGAATAAGGTCATGATGTATCTTAAGAGACAGAGGATTGATATTGCTTTATTGCAGGAAACTCACCTGCAAAAGAAAAACAGGAGGTGGTGGGGAGGAAATACAGAGGGACCACCATAGGAGCAATATATTCGGCATATGCCAGAGGGGTAATTACGTGGCTAGCGTGCATGTCCCTTTTAAGCTGTTACAGTCTACCATAGAGCCAGATGGGAGGATGGTGCTGATAAGAGGACTAGTAGAAAATAGAGAGCTGAGCATTATCAACATGTATGCCCTGAACCATGATGCTACCGGCTATTTCAGAACTCTATACAGCAAGATCAGCCCATATATTGTGAAGGCAGGTATATGGGGAGGGGACTTTAATTGCATGCTAGATCCCGGGGTTGACACATCAGATGAGAAGATGGAGAGGCCTACCCCAGTAGCTAAAGCCCTGAAGACCCTATTAGATGATGTTCGACTAGTGGACGTGTGGAGGATGCACCACCCACAGAAAAGAGAATATTCTCACTACTCCGCCCCACAAAACCTGCACACGCGATTAGACTACATATTTGCTGCTCTGGAGTTGACAGGGGAACTAGTACAGTCGGAATACAAAGTTAGAGTCCTCTCAGACCACTCGCCATTGATTATAGGATGGCAGTACTCGCCGCCCAGAACACGGATCCCGACATGGAGACTTAGGGCCGAAGCTTTGAAAGACACATTGTTCAGGGAGGACCTGAAGAAGGAAATAGAGGAATACTTTGAACACAACACCGGGAGCGTAGAATCAGCTGGCACATTATGGGAGGCATTTAAGGTGGTGGTGAGGGGGGTAGCAATATCTAAATCCAAAGGCCTACAAGGTGGAATAATGTATGAGTTACATGAAGCAGAAAAGAAACTAGAGACAATAATGCGAAAAGGTGGGCATTCCCCAGAGGAGGCTGGAACCATACGACAATTACAACATGATTGCAGGGAGTACTGATAGAGATTATGCCACCTGAACTATAAAAAATATGTCGAAAGGCAGCATGCGGAGGGAGACAAGCTGGGCAGGTTGTTAGCCTGGTTGTATAAAAGTGAGACACCTAGACAAACAATTAGAGCGGTACGGGGGATGGATGGGCAAATACTAGATATCCAGGAAGGAGTCAACCAAGGATTTTTGGAGTTCTATCAGCGACTGTATAGGGATGTTGATGAAGGAGAAGAGATTGACGTGATGGAAACATTGAAGGACATCAGCCTTCTCAAACTGGAGGCAGCGGAGAGGGAGAAGTTAGAGGTCCCAATTACGTTAGAGGAATTAGAAGCAATGATCAAGCTCTTACCTACTAGTAAAGCTCCAGGGTCGGATGGACTCCCTAGTAAGTTCTACAAAACATACAAGGCGGTGTTGCTCCCTCCACTATTAGCAATGTTAAATGAGGCACTAGATAGGGGGACGCTGCCGGAGTCTCTGAGGGAGGCAATTATCATCCGCTCCTTAAGCCTAATAAACCATGCAGGGACTGCGGGTCTTTTAGACCGCTATCCATACTTAATCAAGACAGCAAGATACTTAACGGCAGTGCTAGCAAATAGGCTGAGACCGGTTATCAATAAACTCATACATCCTGACCAGACCGGATATGTTCCGTGCAAAAGCATATCCGATAATCTTAGAAGGCTCCATCATGTTATAGAACAAACGAAAAAGGACCCCAGGAGGTTGCAGTAATTTCATTAGATGCAGTGAAGGCCTTTGACTCGGTCAAATGGCCCTGGTTGATGGTGGCCTTGAAGGAGTACGGAGTTGGGCCCACATACTTGAAGTGGGTCCAGTTGCTGTACAGTAAACCACTGGCTCGACCCAGGACGGGAGCGACCATCTCAGAATGATGGCAACTCAGTAGGGGCACTAGACAGGGATGCCCGTGGTCCCCGATGCTGTTTATCTTAGCACTAGAACCCCAGGCGATATATTTGAGGCAACAATATGGGGAGGTGGGGATAAGCACGAAGGGAGGGCAACATCTGATACCTATGTATGCTGATGATATGCTGTTGTATTTGAGATATCCTAAAGAGAACCTACAATATATTCTGGAAATAATGGGGCGATACACAGTGCTGTCAGGCATAACAGTGAACCCCAAGAAATCATGTACATTTCCCCTAGGTAGGTGTTAGGGGATACCACGGGAGGAATTGCTGGTACTACAAATACAATGGGAGACTAGGACCTTTAGATATCTGGGGATTGATGTATATAACACGGTCGAGGCCGAATACAAACAAAACACAGAGAAGGTGGTGGCTAACATTGAAAACAGTATGAGGTTCTGGGCCAGGCTCCCTTTGACCATGATAGGGAGAGTGGCATTATTAAAGATGGTAGTGTGCCTAGGTTGTTGCACTTCTTTGTGAACATACCATATGTGATACCTAAGCGATTCTTTTTTAAACTCCAAAGTATATGTAGAGGGTTCAATTGGCATAACATTAGAAACAGAATAGCACTGTGGAAATTGCAAAACACATATGATCAAGGGGGCATTAAATTGCCCAACTTCGAGATCTACTATCTGGCCTGTCAACTACAATATGTGGCTAGGTGGTTATTGGAAGACGCAACATCAGAGTCCAGATTGTTGAATGTGTCCTGTTTTTCCTAAAAGAGTGGATATGGTTGCCAAAACCACAGCAAGACGGAAGGACACGAATGTTAGATTTGGGATGGAAGATTTGGCGAAGGGCTTGTCGGGTCATGGAGAACCCATTCCGCGTTCCCCACAAATGCTGCTAGTGGCACTGGATGGAGTAGACGACCAATTGAGGAAGATAATCCCGAGGCATTGGGTACCAATTGGTATAGCAACGTTGGGAGATTTATGGCAAGACAGGAAGGCAGTGGAGTTTGACATGCTGGGGGAAGACACAGGGACAGTATATCACTTACACTAGGTTGGTGCAGAAGATGAAAGACACTTGGTCAGATATAGTGCTGGAAGGTCAGCCCAACATGGCCATAGAAACATTTTATGATATATCAGATGGAGGCCATGAGGTCTCCCGAATTTATGAACTGCTGATGTCAAGGGTGGGAAAGGAAGTGCTCCAGTTGAGACGGGGCTGGGAGGAGGAAGCTGGGGAAACTATGAGTGAAGGGTTGTGGGTAAGGGTTCAGAGATACCACAAAAAAGTGTACAGGAATACAAGGTTGCAACAAATCCAGTTATACATTACTCATAGGGCGTATATGGCCACTCAGAGCATTGCACAGTTCAACAATGAAGGAATACAAACATGTCCTAAATGCGGAGAGGTGATGCAGGAATGATACATATGTTCTGGGCGTGCCCAGAAAAAAGAAGGTTCTGGAGGGAGGTGGCCCACCTTTTGACCACAAAAGGGATTAAGCTGGAGGTGGAATCTCTATGGGCATGCACGGTGGGGGGGTTTCTAGGCAGCGTAAGTTAGAACATGTGAGTAAACTCAAAGATTTGGCTTATATACTTGCCAAGCGCAGAATTGCCATGAGCTGGAAAGAAAGCAACAGACCAAAGGTAGAAATTTGGTGGCACGACCTTCAGAAATGGGTGGTTGCGGAAACGGTGGTGTGGAGTGAAGCAGTCAACGGAGGGTGGGGTGAAGAAGCAGAGACATTGATGGCCTGGAAGCACTTTGTAGCTACACTGTCTGAGTCTACCCTGACCAGCCTAGAAGACGATGATTCCTCGTGGGTGCGTAGGAGAGGGTACCCCCAGATAGAGCGGTGGAAGGTGTTGAGGTGGAGTAGGCTTGGGATAGGGGAGAGGGTAACGGGAAAGCGGTGTACATATCATGATACTGCACATAATACTTGAAAGCTATGATTGGTGTACACTGTCTGTTATTTTTTGGTTTTTGTTTGTTAAAATCAATAGAAATTGTTAAAAAACATGTTTTACATTATTAAGCATTGAGGTCAGGTAGGGAGGATGGAAGAGAGGTAAGGAAGAGCTCCGTCTTTAGCAAGTAAGTGAAGTTTAAGCCGTGCTTTGAAGAGATCCACACTTGGGTTGGCTTTGATTGTGATGGGCAGCAGGTTCCAATGGAGTGGGGCCAGTAGGGAGAACGAGGGGAAGCGAAAGATGGCAGAGGGGGGCATTGGACAGGAAGGTTGAATGCAGAGGTGACTAGAGGGAACAAGATGGTCCATAAACAGAGATACAATCAGACCGGTAATGAGGAGCAGGACCATTGATAGCTTTGTATACTAGTGGAAGGTACTTGGAAAGGGAGCTGTTGTGCATGGAGAGCAAACCAGCATGTTATTGGTAGGCAGAAATGGAGGAGGATCTGGGTAGGTTGTAGAAAGTGTGGGTGGCAAAGTGGAAAACTTTGTCTAAAGGGAGGAAGGAGAAGATAGGAAGGTTAAGGAATAAGTTTGAGCAGTAGTCAGGTTTGCTGAGCCCGAGGATAATTCGAGTTTTCATAGAGCGGTGAATAAGAAATTGATACATTTTCTGAATGTTGACGAGATTAATACGAGTAGCAGAGGCAGTGGTAGGGATGAATTGCTACAGTCAGAAGTTGATATCTTAGAGAACCACAAGATTGTTGGTGTTGGGGGATAGAGCAAGAAGGTCATGTGGTGAGGAGATAGGAGAGATAGGGGCGAATAAGTTAAGAGTAGAAAAGGTAGGGGCAGAGGTGGTGGACAGATGTAGGGTTGAAGATGGAGAGAGAGGAGGGCTGTGAGAGTGTTGCAAATGTTAGGGTTTTTAGAGGAAATATGGGTCGCAAAGTCATTAGCAAAAAAGGAGGGGGTGATGGATATTGGCTTTGCCGGTGTGAGAAAAGCGCAGAGGGTAGATGCAAGTTTGATTGGGTTATTGCAAAGGGAGGAGATTAGGTTTGTGAAATAGGATGATTTGGCATGGTTCCATGCAGCGTTTAGGGCAGCAAGGGAATTATGGTAAGAGTACAGTTGGAGCCTGTGATTTGTGCCAGTGTATTGAGTCATGGTACTTGTTTGAGGGTCTAAATCTCAGAGGTGATCCAGGACTGAGGACAGGGACTGGAAGGTGTGAATGTGTAAGCAGGATAGTTTTGGTCAAAAGAGTCATATGTTCATGGCAAAATGAACATCAAACATCCTGCGGTCAGATGGGGATAATACTGCCCAACAAGATATGTACTTAATCCTGTGCCCATGGTCAATTTTTTCCAAGGATGGCACATAAATAGGTGAGGTGGTTTTATTTCATCTATTTTCTGCACACTGTGAGCTGTGTTCCTATGACTCCTGGGCTGCAGCTGCCCTGCCTCACTCATCACGTCTCCTGCATGTAAAGTGGCAGCCTAGGTACTGTGAGGAAAAAGGATGGTTCTTGCCCTCGAGGCCATAACCTGTCCCCGAAACTGACTTATGTCTACTTGTGTGGGTCCTAGGTAGGTTCACACAAATCCTTCATTTCCAATGCCACCATTTGTTTAAATCACAATGAGGTCTTTGCTGGTCTACTTTTCCGCTTCGTTTTCGTTGTGTGCAGCCCGGTGATAAACAACTGTACTTATACCTCGAAACCATTTTAATGAGAGTCTTTGCATGCAGACCATTGAATCATCTGTTTTCTTTCAGGTGTGTGCTACTGCGGGGCGCCACAGCATGCTGTTCCTTTGTTCCTTCTCTCCGATTGGTGATGCGGAAATAAACATTGCTGTGAACCCTGTACTGCCATTATTAATGCAACACATTGTAAGATTTCTCTGCCTTGTTTATTATATTAAAGTGCTTATTTTGAGTTTGACGGTAGTGGTAATACATCCAGTATTTTGTCACCAAAAGTTATTTTTCCAGCCTACGCAGGCACGCACGCACGCACACGCGCCCGCGCGCGCTCTTGCTCATTTGGCTGCTACAGTGATGACCCCACCACACTCTATCTCCCCTAACTGCTTTTGTGGCAGCGGCTGAAGCTTTCCCAGACACACCTGAACAGTGTTAATAAATACATAATCCTATTCCTTGGATACCGGAGAATAGCATGGGAAGCCATAGTGGCGAAAGGTGTAACTGGTGGGAGGGAGGTGGGGAGTATAGCAAACATAGCCTTTGTGTGCAAGCTGTTCCAGATGCAGACAACCCTCACTTCCCAAAGTACTCACCAAACGTGCACAGTGGACATTCTTTTCTTTAGCTGGCTGACCCACAGCTCTGCTTGAAACATAGAGGGCCTGATTCACAGAAGTGTTTTAAAATGGCACAATCCCATTTGAAAACGTTATGTGGATCAGGCCCATAATGGTTTTGCTGGACAAAGTCCGCCCATAATCACAGGCTCAGACAGGCAGGCCCAGAGACTCAAAATAGAGGGTTGCATGTGTTAATATACCCGCAAAAATATCGCCATACAAAAATATTTCCATATTTTTGTGGCAATATTAAGGCATGTAACCTGCGGGGGACACCCCTGCAAACCCCGTATTATTTTAAAAGGAGCGTGGGACACCCCCACAACCTCTGCTCCCAAAAAACCCTAATATTATCCCCACTAAAAAATATCGCCTAAGGCCATTCCCGACAACCATATATACGGCGATATTTTTGGTGGGGATATTACCTGATACCAAATAGAGTGCTATATCATTGGTGGTAAGTACACACTCCACAGACTGTACCAAGTCGCAATCACATCCAAAGCACTGCGACTTTAATCACACTGTTATGCAGGCCCAGCCAGCATAAAGGGAACCCTTAAACATCACAGCACTTTGGCACAGCCCTCACTGCCTTAGGAACACCAGTCTCCAAAGAGAGAAGCACAAAGGAGAGCACGAGCGGCACAATCCTGTTTTATAATGATGTCTGGCCTAGGGGAGGAGTTTAAAAAATACCATTTAGTGGTAGGCAGCAGTGTGCTTATCTGTAGGGTGCAGCTGTCTCAGTGTAACGGCTATCAAAGGGGTAATGGATGAATAAATTACATGGTTGCACGGAGAGGACCTGTAAAAACCAGGGTTCACCAGGTCAATTCCAGCACTCCTCAAATAACCTTTTCTTTTAATGAATTTGTCAAACGGTAGGTAAACAAAAAACTAATTGCACCCGGAAATAACTAAAAATGTGAAGCGTGTTCATTAATTACTTCGAGAGCCTAAGGAACTAATGATTTTTGCCTGTCCTGGGTGTTCTATTTCCACAAATCCGCATTCAGTCCACTGTTTATAATTGCAATGTAATGAAAACAGATCTTTGCTAAAAGCAAGGTGCATTGTCGCCTTGTTAAACATGATTTACCGAGTTCTACCGTGCGCAAATTAGAATGTATGCCCAAAACGATTGGCCACACATAGGCTGTGCTTATCTGCTTGCCCCTCATTGAACAAGGAACCGGAAATCTCTGCATATGTGAGAACAATCTATAGACTTAGTACATCCTGAATAGAAGGTATATATTTACTGACCTGTGCACATTGTTGCAGTGCCAAAAGCAACCGCAACTACCTCACAGTAACCTGTCTCTGTTTTTTATGTTTTGTTTTTGGGTTTCCAGTTATAAGAAGGAATGTCCTTTATATATTTTAAAACGTACATCTAGTGAAAATATGTTTTAATTTGACTAAAAGAAATCTAAATATTAGTTTTGCCAGACTGGTTGCACGTCACCAGTGGCCATCTACTGTCAGTGATGTATATAGAGGGTCATTACGAGTCGGGCGGAATGGGATACCGGGCACCGGTAAGGAGGCTGGTGCCGGTAATCCCCTACCACCCGATTCCGAGGTCCCCTAACAGGAACCGCAAGAGACGTGTGGTCCCGTTAGGGGACCAGGCCGCTAACTACGGGCCAGCCGTTATCAGGCCCATAAATAGTGCCTTCCCCATTCCCATTGAGCCTTATGGGGGTTCAAATGGGAATGGGGAATGGTTGGTGCAATGGGGACTTACCGGTCCTGCCAGGGTCGGACTAGAGCGGTAAATCCCCATTGCACAACACCGGACTCGGTCCCGTTATTGGTGGCAGTCATGGCGCAAATAGTGCGATGACTACCACCAATCTCGGAATGAGGCCCATAGACTTGTCTGAGCACACACTCAATGGGAGTCATTACGAGTATGGTGGTAGGGGCTTATCGGCACCGTTAAGGATGGCGGTGCTGTTAAGCCCCTACCGCCATATTCCGAGGTCCCTTAGCTGGTCTGACCAGCCGTTCTTTGCGGGACCCGTTAAGGGACCTTGGAGCTAATAACTGGCCCGCAATTTGCGGCCTGTTATTAGCGCCTTCCCCATTCCCATTGAGCCCTATGGGGCCTCAAATGGGAATGGGGAATGTTTTACTGAATGGGGACTTACCGGGTCCACATAGGTCGGAATGTCCCGGTAAATCCCCATTCAGTGACACCGGACCCAGGTTTGGAGGCAGCCATGGAAGCCATGGCTGCCTCCAAACTCGCAATGACCCCCAATGTATTCCACCACATTGCATGTGGTGGGCATCATTCTGAAGTGAAAGTATGGCGTTTATTCACCATTATCCAAAGGGTGCACACAATATGCAATGCTTTGAATGCAGAGGTAGATGGAGCAGATTTAGATGGTGCACATTTTTAGATGGTGCAAATTTCAATAGTTAAACACAATAAGGCCTATTGGTCAAAAAAACATCTCTACTGCCCAATTACTCAATCAACATTCACACAATGTAACGCTCACCTGATTTCCACGGAGGCGCTGGGCTGGACTGAGCTGTCGCCGTGTCTTCTAGTGTTACTCGTAGATCTCGGCCTTCTCCTAGGGCTGGTCCCCTTCTCACGATGTACCGGACGTGTAGAGTGAGGTGTCTGCAGACGGAAGAACAAGGATTTAGGAACTGGATTGACTGAACTTCTCCTTCCTCAGTCCTCTTATTCGAACCAAGGGCGTGGCTTGCTCACCTTAGATATATTAAGGCCGGGCTCTCCATCCTGCGTCTTTGCAGGGGCGCAAGTACCAGTTACTTCACTGGTTCACTGACAATCCTCTTGATTGCAGAGGTTGATGCTGGAAGATACCGCCGTTTACCGCACGAGCGGTTTCTTGATAGTTATTGGAGCACCCTTAATTTAGTCCCTTGCTCAGTCTCAGGGTGTCAAGATTGAAATTGTAGAGGAATGATGCGGCGAGCAGGTGAGTAGGGAAGATGACCGGTTGCTGTCACCCTTTCTAATGTCTCTCGTTGTCCTGCAGGTTTAGGTGCAATGGACGCTGATGAATAAGTGCCCAGGATCGTGCAAGCGCGTATGTACGAAGAAGATGAAGCGCGGTGCACGTAAGTAAAATGACTGCTGTTTGTTTCAAAAGCACGCCTTAATGTCTCTTTTGTCCTTGCAGATCGTGGATGCAGAGAGCGTTGCTAGATGGATGCCGGCGAACGTGCGAGCGCGTAAGTAGAAAGTTTATGGTTGGTTTAGAATGCGCCTTAAAACGTCTCCCTTTGTTTTGCAGATGCCGGCATGCAGCGCTTCTTGAAGTTCAGAACGTGCGGAGCGCAGGTAAGCAATTCAAGAATGCAATACTTAATCAAGTCCTTTTCTTTGCAGATGTCGATGGGGAGCCGAAGAAAGTGGCGGAAGGCTTTGGAAGAAGCCGCCGTATTTGGTAAGTAAGAGCGCTGCTCTCGAATTGAATTCTGCTAACCTGTTGTTTTGTCTTGGCAGGTGCAGCTGAGGATCGGATCTCTAGCAGGTAGGGAATTCGTTTTCACAGGAACTGGAGCTGAAGAATCTCAGGAAGACTGGAGCTGACACGGTGAGCGTCCTGCTGCAGATGCAGAATAACGCGAAGCACGTTTCATCAATCGGGTGTGGTTTAAATAGCCTTCTGTAGTGCTTAGGCGTCTTCTTCCACAGCCTCGCCCAGGTAAGAAAAGAGTTCCTGTGTTCTGATTCCAGGGAGTGGCTCCTGCCCCACCCAGACAGGAAAAGTAGTTCCAGGCAGAGAAGGATCAGAAGACCATCGAGCTGGTAAGTAAGCAGCATGGTCTGCTGTAGGTAGGTCCACCCAAGCACTCTTAAGCATTATGAGCCCGGCGCTTCCAGCGCCGGGACCGGTCATCTTTATGAGCCTGGTGCCACTGGCGCCAGGACAAGGTCCAAAAGGTCCCGATAGGGACTGGCTGGTACCCAGGATCAAGGTTATGGGCCTGCTTCCAAGGATGTGAGGCAAGTCCTGACCCCTTGGAAGCAGGGATCATGACAGCACCCCCCCTCAAGGTACCTCCCAAGCTTGACTTCTCCGGGGGTCTTGGTTTGTTAGGAAATGTTCGATGAAATTTCTTGACTAAACGAGGTGCGTGGACATGTTCTGCAGGTTCCCAAGACCTTTCCTGGGGGCCATAACCTTTCCAGTCAATCAGGTAGTATAGCCTTGATTTGGAGATTTTTGGAATCCAAGATGTTTTTGATTTCAAACTCGAGTTCTCCATCAACTAGGATAGGTTCTGGAGATTTAGTCAATCGGGTCTCTGGCTGCACAGGTTTTAGTAGCGAGACATGGAAGACTGGGTGCATTTTCATATGAGGGGGCAAGTCCAACTTGACTGCCACTGGGTTTATTATGGTAGTGATTGAGTAGGGTCTCAGGTATCTTGGGTTGAAGGTGCACGGTCCTTTTAGGGGTAAATGTTTGGTGGATTACCAGACTTGATCTCCTACTTGATATTGAGGGGCCTCCTTCCGATGTTGGTCTGCTCCTTTCTTGTATTGTTCCTTAGCCCTTTGCAGATGAGAAGTGGCTTCCTTAAAGGCTTGGGTGATTGCAGAATGCAGGTGGTCTACTGCTGGTGTCCCTAGATCCTGAGGTGGATCCAGATTAGAGGTTCGAGGATGGCTACCATATAAAAGAAAAAATGGTTTTTTTCCGGTTCCAGAGTGGACTGAATTATTGTAAGCGTACTCGGCTATCCAAAGGATGTCCTTCCAAGTTCTTTCTGTTTGTTGCAGCATGCAGCGTAAGTACTGTTCCAAAGTTTGATTGGTCCTCTCGGTCTGTCCATCGGTTTGGGGGTGGTGACTGGTTGAAAGCCTTACATCAATTTGAGCCAACCGACAGCAACTCTGCCAAAAGTGGGAGACAAATTGACTTCCTCTATCCGAGATTAAAACTGAAGTAAAACCGTGCAACCGAACGATGTTTTCGAGAAACACCCGGGCCAGGATTGCTGCTGACGGTAGACCTTTCAGTGGGATGAAGTGCGCCATCTTGGAGAATAGGTCCACGATTACTAAGATCGTATTATATCCGGAACATGAAGGTAAGTCGGTGATGAAATCCATGGAGAGAGTATGCCAGGGACGAGGTGGGATGTCAAGTGGGCGTAAGAGGCCTGCTGGTTTCTCCTTTTGACTTTTATTTTGAGCGCACACTCCACAGGACATTACAAAGTCTCTGATATCCTTTCTCCAAGACGCCACCAGAAGTGACGCTTGATCTTTTCCGAGGTCTTGGCCATACCGGGATGTCCCTCCATTAGGGAGTCGTGATAACAAGAGATGACTTGATTCTGTAAACTAGCACAGGGTAGATATAACCGTTCTTGGAAGTACAATAGGTCGTTCTTCACCGTGAAGTCTTTTCCCTGAAGATGCCAATTCTGTATGTCTGCTGGAGTTATAAGTTGTTTAACTTTGGCTTCAACTTCTTCGATGGATTGTGTGCCGATTAGACCTAGGATTCTTTGTTCGGGAATGATAGGTACGGGCTCAGGATTGACCATGTGCTCTTCCACTCCCATCCGGGAAAGGGCATCAGCTTTACCGTTCTTGTTGCCTGGTCGGTAGGTAATGACGAAGTCAAACTCGGCAAAAAATAGTGCCCAGCGGAGTTGTCTGGAGGATTGAGCTTTAGCTGTCTTTAGGTATCGTAAGTTGCGATGGTCTGTAATCACTGTGACTGTGTGTCTGGCACCCAGAAGATAGTGTCGCCAGGCCTTGAAGGCGGACTTAATAGCCAGAAGTTCCTTATCGGTAATGGTGTAGTTGATTTCAGGAGCCGAGAATTTGTGGGACCAAAATGCCACGGGGTGTAACTGGTTTGTTTCTGGATCTCTTTGCGATAGGACTGCACCCATCGCAAGACTGGAGGCGTCGGCTTCTACGATGTAAGGAAGCTCTGGGCGGGGATGTCTCAAAACAGGAGCGGAGATAAACTTGGCTTTTAACTCTTGGAAGGCTTGCTCCGCCTCGGTAGACCACACAAAGCGTTTGTTTTTCCTTAGAAGGGCAGTAATGGGTTGGACTATTCGGGAGAATTCTGGAATGAATCTGCGGTAGAAATTGGCGAAACCCAACATGCTTTGGACTCCTTTCACCGACGTTGGTGATGGCCACTTAATGATAGCGTCTACCTTTCTTGAATCCATGTGGACTCCATTTGGTGACAGAATGAATCCCAGAAATTCGACCTCGGTGACATGGAAAACGCACTTCTCAAGCTTGGCAAAGAGTTTATGTTGGCGAAGCCTCTCAAGAACTGCCCTGATGTGTTTCCGGTGATCGGCCTCAGAGGATGAATACATAAGGATATCGTTGATGTAGACAACTGTACACACGTCAATTAGTTCTCTGAGGACGTCATTCATGAAGTACTGGAAGGCGGCCGGGGCGTTACATAGTCCAAAGGGCATTACTTGATACTCAAATAATCCATACTTGGTGCGGAAGGCCGTCTTCCATTCGTCGCCCTCTTTTATTCGGACCAAGTGGTAAGCTCCTCTGAGATCCAACTTCGTATAAATGCGAGCATTCTTGACTTGGTCTAGAAGTTCAGGGATCAATGGCAAAGGATATCTGTTCTTGACTGTAATCTGATTCAGGGCACGATAATCGATACATGTTCTGAGATCCCCTTCCTTTTTCGGAACGAAGAACAGAGCTGAAGAGGCTGGAGACTTAGAAGGACGAATAAATCCATTGTCCAGGTATTGGTCCAAATACTGCCTAAGGTGGAGATTTTCTGGTTCGGTGAGAGCATAGATCCTACTACATGGAGGAGTGGGCCCAGGTACCAGGTCTATCTGACAGTCATATGACCTGTGCGGGGGTAGGGAGTTGGCTTGTTCTTTCTGGAAGACATCTTGGAACTCTAGATATTCAGGAGGCAGTTGGGGACCCTCGGATGTAATTGCTGCCAGCTTAATGTCGGACTTCAGATAACAAGTGGAGGCACATTCCGGAAACTGAATCGTCTTTGCTCGCCAATCAATTTGAGGATTGTGTTTTTCTAACCAAGGGATCCCCAGGATAATTTGAAACTGAGGGGCCTTGATCACATCAAACACTATCTCCTCACGATGTCCATTTTGGCTTACTAACATCACTCCCTCGGTGGTATGGGTAACTGGTCCGGAAGCTATTTCCGTACCATCCACTGTGGTAATAACGTCTTTAACCATTTTAGGACAGAGAGGTAGATTCATCCTGGATGCCATCTTGCGATCCACATGATTGCCGATTGCTCCACTGTCAATGTATGCCTTGATGGCATGCAAACGATCTGGCTTCTCGGGGCTTATTAGGACCATGGGCATGATGAAATGCGAGGTCAAAGAACTGGTTTTAACGCTCGGCAAGTGGACCTCTACACTTGTCGGGCGAGGTCGTTTCCCGATTCTGGCTTTTTGATGCTTTTGTCGGAAGCTCCCACGGTCTTCTTAGCAGGTTTCACCGGGCATTCACGAAGAAAATGTCCTGAATTCCCACAATAGAGGCACAATTGCAGCTGTCTTCTTCTTTCTCGTTCCTTTTGTGTTAATGGCCCTTTCACGACTCCTATTTGCATGGGTTCTACGGTATCGACTCCTTTGGCGGAACTCTGTGGTCTTGAAAAAACCCAAGCTTCGAATCTGGAGCGATCAGCCTTCCTATTCTGTAACCTGTGATCCAGTTGAACCACCAGGTCAATATATTCAGAACAATCTTGCGGAGGATTTACTACTTGGGCCAGGACATCTTTGAGTTCTCCACGCAACCCCCTATAAAACAGCGTAATCCTTTTATCCTCGGGCCATCTGGCTTCAACTACCAGTCTGTTAAATGATGCAATATATGCCAGAAGATCCTGATTACCTTGTCGTAAAGAGAGGAGTTCGTTATCTAAGGCCTGTCCCTGAGAGTGTCTGGCAAATAGTCTTTCCATACTGGACTGGAAGGCCTGAAAATTACGAAGAATCGGGTCATCCTGGGTTACCAGGGGAATGGACCAGTCTGCAGCACTGCCACTTAGATATGAAAGTACGAAGGCCACTTTGGCCTGATCAGTGGGAAATGCAGCTGGCCTACACAGGAAGTGCAAACGACATTGATTGATGAACACCGCAAACCTTTTGGGATCGCCTGAGAAGCGTTCGGGTGGAGCCAAAGGCACATTTCCAGGTAGATTAATTTGTACAGGATTAGTGGAGGTCGCTGGGATATTACCCCCCCCTGGGGTCGGCAGCGGTGTGTGCCCCGCCTGCGTTTGTAACAACTGTCTAGCAAGATCATCTGTGCGCTCTTTGGACACAATTAGCTCCCTCCTTAGGGCGTTCGTTTCCTGGCGCGCTGCTAGTACTTCTGCTCTTAATTCCCCTAGCAACTGGGCTAGTTGGTCAGTATCTGAGGTTTCCATTGCACCTGGGTGGAGGATTTGTGGTGGCTTCGCGTTCTGTAACGCTCACCTGATTTCCACGGAGGCGCTGGGCTGGACTGAGCTGTCGCCGTGTCTTCTAGTGTGACTCGTAGATCTCGGCCTTCTCCTAGGGCTGGTCCCCTTCTCACGATGTACCGGACGTGTAGAGTGAGGTGTCTGCAGACGGAAGAACAAGGATTTAGGAACTGGATTGACTGAACTTCTCCTTCCTCAGTCCTCTTATTCGAACCAAGGGCGTGGCTTGCTCACCTTAGATATATTAAGGCCGGGCTCTCCATCCTGCGTCTTTGCAGGGGCTCAAGTACCAGTTACTTCACTGGTTCACTGACAATCCTCTTGATTGCAGAGGTTGATGCTGGAAGATACCGCCGTTTACCGCACGAGCGGTTTCTTGATAGTTATTGGAGCACCCTTAATTTAGTCCCTTGCTCAGTCTCAGGGTGTCAAGATTGAAATTGTAGAGGAATGATGCGGCGAGCAGGTGAGTAGGGAAGATGACCGGTTGCTGTCACCCTTTCTAATGTCTCTCGTTGTCCTGCAGGTTTAGGTGCAATGGACTCTGATGAATAAGTGCCCAGGATCGTGCAAGCACGTATGTACGAAGAAGATGAAGCGTGGTGCACGTAAGTAAAATGACTGCTGTTTGTTTCAAAAGCACGCCTTAATGTCTCTTTTGTCCTTGCAGAACGTGGATGCAGAGAGCGTTGCTAGATGGATGCCGGCGAATGTGCGAGCGCGTAAGTAGAAAGTTTATGGTTGGTTTAGAATGCGCCTTAAAACGTCTCCCTTTGTTTTGCAGATGCCGGCATGCAGCGCTTCTTGAAGTTCAGAACGTGCGGAGGGCAGGTAAGCAATTCAAGAATGCAATACTTAATCAAGTCCTTTTCTTTGCAGATGTCGATGGGGAGCCGAAGAAAGCGGCGGAAGGCTTTGGAAGATGCCGCCGTATTTTGTAAGTAAGAGCGCTGCTCTCGAATTGAATTCTGCTAACCTGTTGTTTTGTCTTGGCAGGTGCAGCTGAGGATCGGATCTCTCGCAGGTAGGGAATTCGTTTTCACAGGAACTGGAGCTGAAGAATCTCAGGAAGACTGGAGCTGACACGGTGAGCGTCCTGCTGCAGATGCAGAATAACGCGAAGCACGTTTCATCAATCGGGTGTGGTTTAAATAGCCTTCTGTAGTGCTTAGGCGTCTTCTTCCACAGCCTCGCCCAGGTAAGAAAAGAGTTCCTGTGTTCTGATTCCAGGGAGTGGCTCCTGCCCCACCCAGACAGGAAAAGTAGTTCCAGGCAGAGAAGGATCAGAAGACCATCGAGCTGGTAAGTAAGCAGCATGGTCTGCTGCAGGTAGGTCCACCCAAGCACTCTTAAGCATTATGAGCCCGGCGCTTCCAGCGCCGGGACCGGTCATCTTTATGAGCCTGGTGCCACTGGCGCCAGGACAAGGTCCAAAAGGTCCCGATAGGGACTGGCTGGTACCCAGGATCAAGGTTATGGGCCTGCTTCCAAGGATGTGAGGCAAGTCCTGACCCCTTGGAAGCAGGGATCATGACACACAAAGAGAGGGAACCTCCCAATTTATGTAGCCTGTCATCTAGGTAAATGCCCCTAACAAAAGACTCTAACTGATCTCATAGAGTGGCTAAACCTAGTCTGCGCTGGTGGGCCACCAATTACAGTGAAAAAAGGGACATTTGGGCCTCTCCTTGACTCAATGTGAGTACTCAAAAACCACTACGTATACAACATTTAAAACAATAGAACTAGAACTTGGACTTGTAACCTCACCCATTTTTATTCATGTACTGCCCAGTCTCTTATATCAAAAAGGGGGTCTAACTAAAAATCATGTAACAGAGTTGTGGAACAACAACTTTTGTCGAACACCCTCTAATCACTGAGCTGTTACCAGACCACTCGTTTCTGAATATGTACTAAAAAAAGAACAGAAAGAGTGATTATTTAACAGAGGAACACATTTATTTTTCCTCATTCGCTTACAACGTCAACCAGTTTCAGTGGCGTTTACTTATTGAACCACCTTCTTTAGGACAAAAACACACATATATAACTGGGATAGTTACCAGACCTTCATTTTCGTTTCCCTTATTGTGTGCTCTGGTTCATGCACTTGCCACCTGTAGGGACCGTCAAAAGGAACACTTCTCAGTGCTCCCATTCTCACAGTTACTACTGAGATCAATACCTTATGATCCAAACATTAACATTTACCAATCAATTAATAAAAACTGTTTCATCATCGATGAAATGGCATGCCATTCTGTCTCCCAAAGTTGTTCTATAAGTGCGCAATCACTCACCACTATTTTCTTTTTGTGGTTGGTGCACATAGACTTATTAGTCAAATGCATAAAGTCTAGTGTCTAGGACTGCAGGTTTTCCTTACAACGCAGCCGACTGTTCTCCCATCTCAGAACTAACAGGAACACAACATATACTCTGTTTATGATTTTGTCCTCCTACGTTCCCTTGTGTAAGGATTTCCAACGAGGCACACATTATAGCACTGGTGTCCCTCTCCCTATTATTTTTATCTTTTCTTACTTTGCTATAGGATTTGCAGCATCCATGCGAGCGCTATGTCTGCAAATGCATCTCCTGTTCCAGTGATTACCTTGCTGCTGCATCACATTGTTCTTTAACTCACAGTGACTCCAGGGCTGTAGAAAGTGATTATGGTCTTGCCAGGCCGTTCATTGGGTGTCACTAAACTGGTTGCCATTTTATAGCATTCATTCCTCGTGCTTGCCCTAGTATGTTATTCCCGGTGCAAAACATAATTCTCTTATTTTCAGCCATTTCGTTTTGTATTTTCTCTCTTCATATTATATCGAGATATAGTGTTTTAATTTTTTTCATTTGAGATCTGGCTTAGTCAGCCAATCAGTCAGTCTCTTCAAAACAACCAAATGCACAACCAGTTTTGTTCCAGTGAAATGGAACCCACTGTGTTACCATCAAATCTTAAGCCTAGTGTTTGCTAGTGTCAACCACTTGCATTCACTGGTATCAGTGTTTGTATGGATCCCAATAAGCATACAGAACTCGTATTCTATGTGGCTTGTGTTGATAAATATTGCCAAGGAATCGTGTCATTAAGACCATGAATATCAGATTTCAGTCTAAAGATCCATTTTTGTTCCCTCTGCAGCAACATGTTTACAATTTTCCCACCTCTGGTTGGAACCTTAACCTGTTTGATTATGGTCCACCGTAGATCATACTCTGAGTGGCCCTTCTCCACATAGTGTGCTACCATTGGAGCTGTCACTTTCTTAGTTCTTATGCACAATTTGTGCTTGGTTATTCTCTGTCGAATTATCTGTGTAGTCCCCCCCCACATACCGAAGTTCACATGGGCAAGTAATCACATAAACAACATTCTGGGTATTGCAGTTTGTAAACCCCCTTTGCTGCCATGGAGTGTGGAGCCCAATATGTATATCTTGGGTTCTAGCTGTATGGGGCAAACTGAGCCATTCCCACATAGTGTGTGTCCTGTCGGGGGTCCAGCCGCCCACAAGGTCCCTTGTCTATTCACCTGGGCAGTGCCAGTGGTATGTAAGCTCTTAATCAGCATGTCCCTTACACTTCTACATATCATTAAAGCAAACATGGGTCGTTCAATGTTCACCAAGCCCACATTCAAGAGCGGCCACAAGCGATAGATCTCCTTCTTGGTCTGATTCACCAAAGGTGAATTACTTATCACAGCCACTATCTCGGTGTCCCTTATCTTTCCTTTTGGATGTTGTTGTAGTGTTTTGGCTCTCTGGATATTGCTTGCTCTCTTACGAGCCTATTTAATCACCTTAGCAGGATAGCCCTGCGCTTGTAACTTTTGACTCAGTTCACACGCTTGTGCCAAATATTCCTGTTAAGTGGAGCAATTCCGCTGGTACCTAAGGAATTGTCCAAAAGGCAAATTGTCACACAAATTTCTTGGGTGGTGTTTGTCATATTGAAGAGAGTTCCTGTAGTTTTCTTGTTATGCACAGTAGTCGCCAGAATGCCCTCATCCACTGTGATCCAGAGGTCAAGGAATTGGATGGATCCCTTATTGTGTGTCTTTGTGAATCTGAGATGTTGATTTTATGTGTTCAGCCACTCAAAGAAGGTTGCGAGTTCTAATTCTGTCCCCTTAATTATGACAAAAATGTCATCAATGTAATGTCGCCACATACCTATATGCTGACTAAATGGGTTATCAGCATAAATGCAATCTTCCTCAAAAGCATTGACGTAAAGATTTGCCAAACTAGGGTCAAAAAAAGACCCCATAGCTGTGCCTGAGATTTGTTCATAGAATTGCCAATCAACAAGGAAAAAATTCCTTGTGAGAGCAATCTCTGCAAGCTGTAAGATAAATCGTATCGGGACCTGCAGAATTGGAGTGCATTGTTCTAAAACCCTCTGGAGTACACGTAGGGTATCCAGTTTTGGTATCTTGGTGTAAAGAGACTCCACATCTAAAGTCACCAACCTTTCAGTTTCTTCATCAAATTGTCTATTTCTTAACAGCACTAACATTGATGTGGTGTCTTTGATATAGGAACTGCATTTGGGTTTGTGCTGGTAGAGAGTTTCCCAGACCCCCCTCTGTTTTGCCTACCAAGTAACTTTGGGTCTCACTCTAAGTTACCAGGGGAATCCAGATGTGGACCCCTTGCTCACTGTTCTCAGAGAGGCACAGCTTCACCTCACTGATGATGCCCAACTAGGCTGAAACATGTGTATGGGGTTGTTGTGGTACTCTTGTTCAGAGGAAAATTGCCTAGCATTTCGGTGCTGGACTGCCCCTGGGCAGGACAAAGAATGATATGTGGGGAAATGTCTTCTCTGTGAAAAGAACAGTGAGCTAAAGACTTGGTTGAGAATTTCCCAGGGGCCATCCACCCAAGAACAAGTCAATGGGCTGTGTTTGTGCTGGTAGAGAGTTTCCCAGAGCCCCTCTCTGACAGACACCTGTTATTTTGTGTTTTTTGATTTTTATCTCTTCTTACTTTACTCCTACAATCATTACAGAACCTTCTCCAAAGAAGGCCTTACATTCCAAAACAATGTGGCATTTCCCAAAAAAGATAACGAAACAACATCTGCTTCAAAATAAGCCGCATTACTGGAAACAATGTTCTCGTGGCTGCAGAAAAACATACCAGCGCGTAACATGAAAGCACGCATGCCGCGATTGATGGTACACCTCCCAATGCTTTGATCAGGAAAGAAAACAGAACTGTTGTCCCATTTCCCTCTAGGGAGTAAGCCAGAAACAATTACTTTCGCAGTTGGAAATATATTAATGACTGCTTGCACCAACTGTTCCAAATCTTCCAACAAAGTAGGTGAAGTCACGTAGCCCAAATGGCAAGCATGGTAGTGCAAAAGTACCACATGGGGACTGGTCATCCTAAGCATATCTCTGCAAACTTGGAGAATTGCCACAACATTGCAGTCTGTTGCAGCGCTCCACACCACCTCCACTCCTCTAACATCGAAATTGTGTGCCACATGCCGACTTTCGGAATAGTGCTGTAAACCATGGACAAAAATATCTCTGAGCACCAACACCCTGACTGTATCCACCTCTGCCATCTTCACTACACGCACCGTCTTTCGACACAAATGAACAATGTGAACATCTGATTGGCTGATGCCTACAGTCCCCTTTCCATGCTGTATTTTCTGTAGAACCCCATATGTACCAGGCACTACCCGCTGACAAGCGCGGTCTACGTGCGGCACGTAACTCTTAGCCAGTCTTCTACCCTTTCCACATCACTCGCGAATACATTCCCTCATTGGACACAGCTAAGCAGTTACACAACAATCCAGCAATCACATTCAAGATCGCTACATCTAACTGCGTCATCAGAGTTCCGCACTTCAAATGTACTGTTGATCACTCTGAATGCAAGTCGCATATCATTGCAAAGCACCTACTTCAAAAATTACTGTGCAAGTGTCGGGGATTTCTACTTAGTAGTCATGCATGTGCGTATGCATGGAGCTGTAAGTACAGGTATGCATATTTTATTCAGAGAACATGTGCAACCCCTATGATTTCATTTAAACAAATTAATGCCACTAAATTCACATAGCCAATACATACCAATGCTCCCCCTTTAAGTGCAAGACTTCCGATTTTTCATTGAGAAACCACACTACTTCTTACTGTCTCCCGCATAACCTATACATACGTAACAACCCTCCCGATTTAGGCGCGAAACTCGATTTTCCATTAGAAAATGTCACCATTTTTTACTGTCTACCGCGTAAATTAATGCTACTTCCAATGCGATCGTATGAGAAAAATAAACGTTCTCGATTGCTGTGGTGACATCTCCCTCTGGGGTTCTCCCGATTTTTAGCATTCGTACTTATAATATGAAAGTAGTCACATTTTTCCCATCTACTTTAATGACATATCACTTACAAACCTCTCTGCTATAGACAACACAGCTTAAAAAAAACAAGGGGATTTCATTAACTGAAAATTGTACTAATTTGCGAAGCAGGTTCAACTAACATACTGAAAATAACATATAAAGGCTGCACATAGTGAAATAAAATGCACACATGCACTGTGTTGAGATATCAAAGGAGAATACTCCGATGAAAGATGCAAAATGAACGTGTACATTAACATCACTGCTTTAAACACACAAAGATACTAACTTCTTCCTTTTACAATTGCAGTGAAGACTACTCTCCTGAAAATCAACAGCATCTACACTGCAAACAACATATCCGAAGAAACCTGGTCATTCCGCAAAAAAAAGTAAGTACAGTACTACCTTTATATTCTTACTGCTCCTCAAAGAGACTGTGTGGGTTATTTATGTAATTTGCACACCAAAAAAAACATTGATTTCTGAACCATTCTACCCACAAATCCCCATTTATTAAACAAAGAATAACAGGCAGAATGGCACATAAATCCCTGTGTTTTTGGAACACAAATAACATTCAGAAGCCTTAGAATTTTAGTACTACAAAACAAATGGCTGTTTTAATTGTATACCATTACGTTTACTATTAATGCTTCTCCTCACCACTAGCTCACTTTCTACTCCGATCTGAAGCACAGTGTAGTAATATACAAACAGAAAAATAGCCTTCCCAACTCATTGTAACTGCCCAATGCACATTCACACACCACCACAAACAGCTTCCCCATCAAACTCATGCACGCATGCACACAGCACACATACATTGTACAACTTGTGAATTACTCTTTGCTAAAGTCCCTCTTACCAACTCCCAAACTCTTAACATACACCTGATATATCGCCCTCCAGGCCCAATAGGCACCTTCGATGAAGATATTAATACTATATTATCTAGTAACCTCAAAAGCTCCACCCAAGTACTCACCCTTGGGGATTTCAACATGGGCTAGAATGACCCAGAAGACCAAATTGCCAATAGTACACTCAGCACCCTCTCCGATTTAGGATTTACCCAAAGATGTATGGAACCTACACATGTCAAAGGCATTATACTCGACTGGGTGGCTGACTACAATTGTCTAGCCAACATCACCGACATCTCACCTTTAGCCTGGACCGACCACCACTTGGTATCGTTCTTTGCCTATTAGAAGGGCCCCACCCATACTCACGAGAAAAAAGAAGAGTATCACTGTGGAGAGACTCATCCCGAACTTACTCCCCACACTAAACACACCCCCTGACAACCTGGACCCGGAGACCTTGGTTGAGGAATATAATAAAATCATGTCCACTTCATTGGATTTAATCGCTCCCCTCAAACTTAGACCAATCAAGCCCAAAACGCATTTCAACAAATGGTACATACCATTCCTCAAAAACCTAAGACAGCAAAAAAGAAACTGAAGCCACTTGGAAAAATCACCCCTCAGCAGTTAATAAACTTAAACTAACCAAACTAGCAGCCCTCTACAAAAAAGAAATTTACCTTGCTAAACGATCCTCCTTTGACTCCCGCATAGCCCAAGCAAAATCTAACATGAAGGAACTATTCTCCATCCTTAAAGAAGTAGAAACCCCCATTGCACCACCAGATACCTGTACCAAAGATAAAAACTGGTGCTCAGAAATTCAAAAGGCATTAGCCAATAAAATTGCTACGCTACAAAATAAAATCTCCTGCAAAAAAGCCTCCCGGAATGACCCTCCCACCTCCAAATCGCCCGAGAAACCTACTTTAAGGGAAACTACCCGCTTCAATTTCTCTAAAGTCACCACACTTGAAGTAGAAAAAATCATCTTGTCACTAAAACCGTCCAATTGTCAGGGCGATTTGTGCCCTGCACAGCTCATCAAAGATGCGGCCCGTGACCTCTCCCCTTTCATCACGAAATTAATTAACGCCTCCTTTTCCATTGGTTCTATCCCCACCAACTTAAAACAATCCTGGGTACTGCCACTACTAAAAAAGCCCACACTTGACCCAGCCACGCCTACAAACTATAGACCTATAACGACTGTGCCATTCCTTGTAAAAATATTGGACAAGGTCGCATACGTGCAAATACAGAAGTATTTGGAAGAACATCACCTACTTGGAGCTAGGCAATCAGGCTTCCGCCCTCAACATGGGACTGAGACTGCCCTCATTGACCTTAAAGCCCAGATCGACAAGCTTAGAGACAATGGCCAAGCCGCCTTACTCCTCCTCCTAGACCTCTCCGCAGCATTTGACTTGGTCGATCACTCTGTCTTATGTACTCACTTACACGCATCGGCTCTCTTTTCCGTTGAGGCCATTATATGGATTAGATCCTTTCTCAATGGTAGAACCATGAGGGTCTTTTCACCTACAGCTGCAGCAGACCCTATTCCCATCACTTGTGGTGTGCCACGGGGCTCTTGTGTCTCCACCACTTTGTACAATATATTTACCAAGCCCCTTTTCGATGATTTTGATCATCTCGGTATCACCTAAACTAACTACGTGGATGATACCCAGATCCTCCTTCCGCTTTCTGGAGATTATGGAAAGGATTTGGCCTTGGTGAATACAGTGTACATCTTCATCCAGGCATGGATGGCCACACATGGACTATGCCTGAATGATGATGAAACTGAACTCATAATTCTAGGTACTACCACCAGCCTGAGGAAACTGGGCTCTGCCTATGGCTCCTTCATGATCAATGGCAATAGTATTAAAGTGGGACAAGAGGTCAAAACCCTGGACTCCACCTTCTCCTTCAATAAACAGGTGAAATCTCTAGCCTCATCCACAGCTTACACTTGCAAATTGATCCGTGCAGCCAAACCCTTTCTGTCTGACACCAGCTGCTTGACCATCGCTGGGGCCCTCACACTGTCCCGCCTGGACTACTGTAATGCTCTATCTTGGGTCCTCCAAAGCCATCACCAGCAAACTTCAAACTCTCCAGAACAACGCTCTTAGAGCGGCACTGGGCATCTCTAGAAGAGAGCATATTACAGCATATTACAGCATATTGTCAACAGAATAATTGGCTTTCTGTCAAAGACAAAATCCTCCTAAAAACGGCCTCACTCACCCACAAATCCCTCAATAATGCTGCCCCCATCTATCTAATCGATGGATTCCAGAGACAGACCTCCCTGAGACCAACAAGAACAGTATATAAAGACTGCCTCTCTGTCCCCAATTTCAAACGCTCTACCATAGGGGGTAACAGCTTCCCAGTCAAAGCAGCAAAATTGTTGAACTCATTACCACCACCCTTCAGAATGGACTTGCACTATCAGAACTTCCGTTCTAAGGTCATTTCATGGTTGAAAATGTAGGATTCCCTTCATAGCCAGATGCCTAGTCTATCACATTCGTGCTTTTTCTACTGCCTATTGCCTGTACCCACTGATATCTACCCGCACATATGTATATATTCCTGTTATTACTGTATGTTATATATTTCTGATGTTGTAACCAAGCTATGCAATCTGAATGGAGTCACACAACGACCACAGAACCATATTTTAATGAAGACGCATACAAACAAAATCAAACAAACACAATTGCCATCCATAGCAGTGGACGAGGGTATGAAAAAATCAATAATACCATCATGGAACAAGAAACACTGCTTACAAAACTATGCCCTGAAAACTCAGAATTACCTCTCCATTCAACTGAACCAGACCGTCCAGTATACAAATGGCTGTGCACGTCAATGTGTAACATTCCTAACAAATCTTTCAAATCTTTTCATCAGTTCCTCAATCAGTATGTGAAAGGTAAAGACAAAATCAAAATGAAAGTGCTGCAAAATATGAATATCTGTCCAGTGCACAAATGCACAGGACTACAAGGACATTCATTAGCCTGCATTTCAGGGCCTATTTGCAAAAGCACCTTCCATGATATCAAAATAATATCAATACATCATTCAAGTGTAAGAAATCTAGTGTACAAACAGTACTATGCTAAAAGTCCAGCTTTAGAATTGGCCAATTTAAATAACACTCTTCTACATGCTACACCCAAATACCTACAAGAAGAAATCAACCGTATCCAGAGAAAATATTTTGGAAGTGAAAGCCACTTACAAAATGCAATAGTTTTAGAACAGACTAGCAACAATTCTGCACATAGCAACCTTCTATTACACACATACAAAAAAGAAATACTAACATTTAAAAGTACATCGGCTGAAGTACCAAACCATGTGTGTGTGTGTTGCCGCAGAACGCTTTACAAAAGAAACACAAAAACTATAGACATAACACACAAAATAGAAGAAAATGAAGATTCCAAATGGTTTGAATTAGCTCTCTACCTTTTAGCAGAAAACAAATACCAAATAAGTGAACCCCTAATATGTTGCAGTTCTCCTTCACGTGCTATCACAAATAATTTGGAATTATTCCCACTTCCAAAACCCCTGCACAACTCAATTTGTATGAGAGCATCATAATTCAAACAGTTCACCCATTTCAAGCAATAATACGCCTTCAACCAAAAACAGCAAAATGACCTCCATCTGAATTGGTGAAAGGCATTTGTGGCAAAGTACTTTATTTGCCATTAGATCTGACAGAAAATGTGCACACTCTAGGAGTGCAACGTCCAATAGAGCATTCTTTAATTGTCTTAGTAAATGGTGTACCAACAAAAGACAAATACATTTGGCTACAACTGGTAGATTTACATAAAGTTAGACAAGCCTTGCAATATCTGAAAGACAATAATGAATACGACAAAGAAATGAATATTGAAGAAAGCTTAAGGGAAACAACTGAAATAATTCAAGAGTCATCAGAAATTGGTCAATTTGAACTTCTGGTTCCTGCTGCAGTATTCACTCTTTGGGATCACTACACAATTCATCCATTGCACTCTAATGTGAGCATAGATGATGCACTAGAAACTTACCAAATGCGACAAACCAAAGGGTCACCAATGAGCATATGGGAAAAAAGTATAGAAGCACATGCTTTTCCACTGCTATTTCCTACCGGCAAAGACGGAAGATACGATGATAGACCCACTCAGATTATGGCATCAGAATACCGCTTATTACGAATGTATTCTCAAGATCCCAGATTTAGACAAAATGTGGAATACATATTCCACCTACTCTTTGAAAGTGAACTAGCAACCCTATTTTACGGAGTTGCACGCATATTGAAATCTGGAACCCACTTTCAAAATATGTCAACTACACAATTAATGCAAAACGTGCAAGAAAAAGATGAGGTTTTACAATCAAGTATAACAAATCTGTTTGCAAACATGCGTTGTATAAAAGAATACTGATTCTGACGGCACAGAGATGTACATTGTATGATCAGAAACCTTGGACCACCCACTTGGTTTGTTACATTAAGTTGTGCAGAGTATGCACGGGAAGATTTACATGAGTTCCTACGCATATCAAACAACAACAAAACCAACATATATATACTAACACCTGGAGAACTTTGCTCTCTAGATCCAGTTAATGTGTCAAGATATTTCCATCATCGTTTCATTGCTATGCTACACTTTATTTGTAATAAAACTGTTCCTCCCCTCGGAGAAGTGCAACACTTCTTTTGGAGAAAACAATACCAAGCCAGAGGAGCACCACATATTCACATGCTTTTATGGATCAAAGGTGCACCTAAATTTGGTCAGAACAGCGATGCCACTGTTTTGCAGTTTATCCAAAAATATGTCACTTGTGAAATCTCTTCACAACGGACACATAGTGACCTTCGTGGACAGATTTTACAATTTCAAAGACACAAATGTGGCAAATATTGTTGTTGCAAATACAAAAGCAAAGGGAAATACTACACCAAATGCCGCTTTGGTTTCCCTAGACCAGTTACAGAAACAGGTGAAGTGAACAACTTCATGTCTTCAGTTCAACATAGTGTTAAAGGTAAATCACCTAAGAACACGTATTACATAAAAAGAACAGAAGAATCAAAATATATCAATGATTACAATGCAATCATTGCCCTCTTATGGAATGCAAACATAGAGGTGCAGTACATTAAAGACAATTCCACTGCAGTTGCACGATATGTTACAGCCAACTTAACAAAAGCAGAAAAAACAGAGCTTCAAGACCTCTGAAATGATCTATCATCAGACAAAACCCTATCTCAGAAATTGTACACCCTAGGCATAAAAATGCTCTCTCATAGAGAATGTGGCACCTATGAAGCGGCATATTGTTTAACCGGTACTGCTTTGTATGGAAAATCAGAAAACATAGTATGGCTAAGTCTTGGTCCTGCTAAATCTAGAAAAAGAGTTCTGAAATCATATGAGGACATAGAAACAATTGCCAGAAATGATCCCACCAGCCAAGACATTTTAAAAAACTATTTACTGGACACATACTATCCGAACAGGAGTACCACTTTGGAAACCATGTGTCTATACCACATAGCTCAAAACGTTGCATACAAAAATAATATAAAACCAGATGAAAGCAAAGATAGATATAGAGTGACAGATTGTGAAGGCAGTTTAGTGAAACTTACCAAACGAAGCTTAATTTATCATGTCAAATTGTCATTAAAAACTCCTCAACAGAAAGAACTATATTACATGTCCCTGCTACAACTTTTTAAACCATGGAGAAAAGAGGAAGAGATACTAGATAACTATGACTGCTTTCAAAGCAAATGAAAGCACTATCACCAATGTGAACTTTACCCAGTACAAAACAATGTTGCACAATGAACAGCAACACGAAGAAGAACTTCAGGCCCAACTAGATAAGGACACTTCCGACAGTAGTCTACCTTCTGTAACAGGAAGTCAAGAACCACTAGGACAGCCACTAAAAATAAATGAGGCAGAATTAGCTCTGACAGAAGTGGAAAACACCATGTGTCACTATGAAGAATATGTAGAAGACTTAACTGTACTACAAGCAAAACTTAGCAAAGATCAGCGCATCATTTTTGAAGAAGTAACAAAAGAAATTGCACATGGTGTACAACACGAAAATAAAGAATGAACCTGCCAAAATTGCAAACCTATACTGCTGTACATCAGTGGTGAAGCTTGGTCAGGAAAAACATTCTTAATCAAAATCATCAGCAAGTTCCTTCAACAATTGACAAACAACAAACTGTCAGCTGTTGTAACTGCCCCCACAGGTTTAGCTGCCTACAACATAGGCGGTGTCAGTTTACACCGATTACTACTCCTTCCAGTTCCAGTAGAACACCAAAACAGAAGCTGCAATGGAACTATGCAGAGTATTAAAACAAATGAAAATGCTAATAGATGAAGTGAGCATGACCTCCAACCTAATGTTGACTTTGATTCACCTCAGATTGCAAGAAGTACTTAAAACAAACTACGAAGAACTCTTTGCAGGGAAACACATTATCGTTTTAGGAGATCTTCTACAATTGACACCAGTGAAAGGTGAACATATTTTTAAAACATTAGGACACAAACTCTGCTGTAAAACTGTTGGCAGCATAGGAAATGTGAACCTTTGGCAACATTTCCAGTACAGAGAATTAACAGAAAACAGGCGTCAATCTGCAGATCTCACTTACGCCAACATTTTAAAAAGTGTTAGAGTTGGTGTACTATCTCAAGAAGCTCAAGCAATATTGAAAAACCGGCACATTCATGCACTTTGTGGCGATAACGCATGTGCTACTGATGTTATGGAACAATTAGCGCACAAAAATGTCAATTGTATGGCCTTAATGCCAACTCTTGCAAGCTGTTTCAAAAAAGAAATGCAACCAATAATGGAAATTTGGTCCACAGACAAACTAGACGTACATGGTATGACACTACCCATGTGTGAGCAAGCCACAACAGGACTAAATACCTTAGAAAATTAAATCTCCAACACAGCTGGGTTGGAACAAATATTAAAATGATCCTTAAATTGTAGAGTAATGCTTAAACTTAACCTTGAAGTGGAGCAAGGGATAGATAATGGGTCACTGGGTACAGTTGTTGGCTTTCAAACATACCCACGTGAGAACAACATTCAGTTTGCCAATATTCGCTTTGACAAACTTTCAGAAGTGAAAAAGATAGGGCGCTCAACTGCTCGATTCCTTCTCTTCAAAGACATGTATGTACGTAGAGAACAATTTTCTCTAACTCTTGCATATGCAGTCACCATTCATAAATCCCAAGGTCTTACCCTAGACAAAGAATTGATAGATATAGGAAACACAGTTTTTAAAGAATGCATGAGCTACGTAGCACTATCACGCTTACGTACACTTGATGGTCTATTTCTAATTAACATTGATGCAAGTAAACTGAACGCTGATATTCCTTGCATTTTAGAATACAATAGACTGCGTTCATTGTGCACCCCCCATCTGAAATCATATCCTGTTCCAGAAAAAGGAAAACGTGGTAAAAGAAAACTAATTCAAACAGAAATGCAACAGAATCTGACCGCAAATCCTTCAAAGAAAACAAAAGAAGGTAAAACCTCATCAATTACCACAAGCAAAGAATAACCTATTAGTGATAGTAAACCAGGTACTTCTTCAAAGAAGGAACAGGAACTCTGAAAAAATCACCCATAGACAGAACTAGCTGGTCCATTCAAATTTTCAAATGAAACTGGTGTAAGTTGCTATGCAAATGTAGCAATGAATATTCTATTTCAATAGCACCAATTGTTGACAATATTTACTTACACAGTACAGACCAATTATGTTTGCAAATGTTAGACCTTCATAGAAACGCAACACACAATCCTGACAACAAGTATACTGTTCACGGAATAAGACAAGAATTGGACTACTGGAATGGTGAGATTCACTATAAACTCACAAGAAGATCCACAAGAATTTCTAATGTACTTACTACAAGTACTGGAAAACAAAAACATACCTATAAATGAAATCTTCCAGATTTCATACATGTGGAAACATGCATGCACTCTGTGTAACAATGTGACACAGGAACAAATCCCAAATGATCGATTTGTGTATGTATCCATACCTAATTTTGAATCCATTCCATTTCAGCAATTTCTACAGAATGCAAACCATGGCAAAGTATGTACTATGTGCAATTCAGATAATCGCTCCACCTTACTGATACAAACACATAGTAACTACATAATACTTATGCTTCTACTGTACAATGCAGATGGTACCAAAAACAACTGCAAGCTGACTGGATTCACACACGGTCAAGTGTCACTTGGTAAGAAAACCTTTACAACAATAGGTATAATCTACCATGCAGGAGCCATAACCAATGCAGGTCATTACACGGCATATATTAAAAAGAAATGTGGATGGGTTGAATGTAATGATAGTACCATTACTGTAAAGCAGAGATTGCCAGCTAATCTTACAAATGCGTATTTCATTTTCTTAAAGCCAAAATTAAATAACTAATCTGTACATCAACATTAACAAAAAGTTCAAGTAAAAGACTATAAACAGTTAGAATACGCCAACAGGTATCTAAGTATCCAAGAGTGTATAACAACCACACAGATAAATGAATAACACAGATCCATAACAAAAAATACACAGTTAGAATACGCCAACAGGTATCTAACTGTTTAAAAAATCTGCAACAAGCCAACATACATAACATTAATCAGAAACAACAAGTAAACACTCAAAGGAAACAAAGAAATAGTTTGTTGCATAGCAAAGAAAGGTTTTTTATTCATCCGACAAGAATGTTTTTCCCCTGACCCAAGGATTTGAAAAACAAACACAGAAACTGAGCAAAATGCACAGTACGCTGGTTTGTAAACTAAATATGAGGGTAAAAAAAAGCTAAAATGTCTATTGTACAATGTAATAAGTCTTTATAAAATACAAACACTAACATGCTCTTTTCTTTTATCACATAAATTAAAAAAGGATATTTCCACCAAGTACTAAAGTCATGTAAGAAATATATGGAATCTCAACAAAGTAAACAGTAAGTATAATTTCACACATATTCAAATCTATACGTCTGATCTATGGCAGTAATATGGTGCAGTGGCTGTAAGCAGGACCTAGAGTGTTGGATGTATAACCTACCACCTACACCCTGCGGCCAAGCAACCAAGACTGTAGGTCCTACCCACAACCATCGCAGCATAACAAAACCATGGTGGCTTATAACTTGATGCTTATAACTTTGGTCTTGGGTGCATTGTCTGCGGCCATGCACCTAAGACTCTAGGTTGTGCCCACAACCACTGCAGCATATCACACCCATTGTGGCTTAAACCTTTACTAAGTATAAATTTGGTCTTGGGTGCATGTCCTTTGGCCATGGACCCAAGACTCTAGGCCCTCCCCACAACCACCTGATTGATGTTTGATACTACGCATGTATCTATAGCTGTGATATGCTGCAGTGGTTGTGGCCAGAGCCTAGACTCTTGGATGTAAGGCCATAGACATTTGAGTGTATGGGTGTCAGCACCGACTTCTAATACAGTTGTAGTTCCCTTTTTTATCTCTTCAACCTCCTCACCTGTGGAGTCGAAATCCTCCTCAACTGGGCTGAGCGCTCGATGTGCCGTGTAGTCCTTTTCCTTTTTTCGAGGCTGAGCGTGTCTCCCACAAGAGGAAGCCACAGTGAGAGCGTGTAAATACGCCCTGACCGTGTCCCCCTCCCGGGAGGGACAAAAAGGGGGAAAAAAGCCAGAATAGGCAAAAAAACCCTTGAACCGGCAGGTATCCTGATGGCAGCTGGGCTCGTGTAAGCAGACGAGAAATGGGAGAAGGCAGCAACAGGACACACCAGGATAAGTAAACTCCAGCAAACACCGGAAAAGAAAGTAAGCAAACGAAAGGCAGAAAGCCGGGCACGAAGGAGTGAAAAGGAGGGAGGAGAGAGAGAACTGAAGGCGGGGACCGGAGAAGGACCGGGAAGTGAAAGGAAAGTGCAAGAGGTAAGGCTCGAGGAGCAAAAGGTAAACAGCGTGTAGCAATACCGCGGCAGCGAGGAAAAGCAGCTGACCGTGGAAAGTTGCAACGCGCTGGACCATGGGAGAGGAGTGGTTAAATAACGCTACGGTCAACCAAGCGGAAAAAGACTAGACCGCTTAGTGAACGCAGCGTCAAGCGTGACGGAAATCAGGAAGTCCGTAAGCGGCAGCAGGGCCAAAGACGCCAGGTGAGAAAGCGGTGCAGGACAGTATGCCCCCCGCCAAGGCCCAGACGTCCCGGTTTACCGGGATGTAATCGGTGAAACTTACGGAGAAGGACAGGAGCGTGGATGTGTGCTTTGGGTTCCCAGGAGTCCTCCGCATGGGAAAAACCCTTCCAATGCACCAGGTATTCCAGGCGCCCTTTGCGGTACCTGGAGTCCAGCAACTTGGATACTTCATACTCAGGTGTATCAGGTGAGTGAGAGAGAGTGGGGAAAGGACGAGACCTTAGTGACTGTTCGGCACTCTTCAAAAGTGATGCGTGAAACACTGGGTGAATCCGCCTAAAAGAATGTGGTAGCTGTAGGCGGAAGGCCACTGGATTGATCTTGGCAGTAATGGGATAGGGACCAATAAACCTGGGGGACAGCTTAGACGGCCGAGACCATCTAGGAAGGTATTTAGTGGATAACCACACCTTGGAGCCCACCTCCCAATCAGGTACTACCTGCCGGTGCCGGTCGGCTTGCTTCTTGTATGCCTGGAGGCTATCTCTGAGGTTCAACTTAGCTTTGTCCTGGATTTCCCTTATTTGGACTAATACCTCCTCTACCGCCGGAAGTGCAGGTTTGCAGGAAAAATGGGGAATGATGGCTCGGGGATGAAATCTATATGAGCAATAGAAGGGAGACATTCTGCTTGCGGAATGACTGGCATTATTATATGCGAACTCCGCCGTCGGCAGCATATCCACCCAGTTGTCTTGTTCCAAGTTGGCGTAGCTGCGCAAATATTGTTCCAAGGTGGCGTTTAACCGCTCCGTCTGCCCATTGGTGTGGGGATGATATCCCGATGACAATGCGCGCTGAATATTAAGAGCGGCGCATAATGACTTCCAGAATTTCGAGACGTATTGGCTCCCACGGTCTGATACAATCTTGTCTGGGAGACCATGGAGTCGAAACACATCTTTAATGAAAACCAATGCCATACCATCGGCAGTTGGAATACCAGGGAGTGGGGAGAAATGAGCCATCTTGGTGAGGGAATCGATGGTCACCATTATGAATGAACATCCTTGAGACAAAGGTAAGACCACAATGAAATCAGTAGGTATATGACTCCACGGACATTCCGGGATGGAATCTTGTTGCAGCAGACCTATGGGTCTCTTTGTGTTGTTTTTACTCTGACAGCAGACTCTGCAGGACCTGACGTAACGTTTAACGTCTTTAGACAAACTTGGCCAATAAAAGGCTCTTCTGATCAGGTCCAAGGTACTCGCCTGTCCCCGATGGCCTGCAGTCTTGTGATCATGGCACCAGGACAATATGTCTTTCTGAAGAGGTTTGGATGGTACCCAGATCCTCTGATTCTTCAAGAACAAACCATCCTTACGAATCATGCCGCGGGGTTCTGGATGTAAGGATACGGCTTCTTTTATCCGTTGAAATAAGGAGGAGATGGTGGCAACAATGCGGTTCCTGGGAAACAACTTCTCCGGGCAGGATGAGGCAATATGGGAGGAAAAAGACTTCCTGGACAGGGCATCTGCCAAAGTATTTTGGCTTCCAGGTATATAAGTGATGGTAAAGTCATATTGTGAGAAAAAATGCGCCCATTGGGCTTGTCTGGAATTGATGCACTCCATTGACTGTAGAACTTGTAAATTCTTATGGTCGGTCCGGATTACAAAAGGGTGACTGCACCCCTGTAGGAGGTGTCTCCAGACTTCACAGGCTTTTTTCATGGCCAGAAGTTCACGTTCAATTACGGAATAATTCCGTTGACTAGTAGTAAGAGTTTTTGACAGATAAGCTATTGGGTGTTCCGCGTTGTCATGCTCTTGTAGTAGAACAGCTCCTATAGCTGCGGCAGAGGCATCTGTCTCAACGATAAAAGGTTTGTTTTGGTCCGGCTGGCATAGGATGGGAGCGCTGCAGAAGCTCTTCTTTAAGAGCTGAAAGCTCTCTTCAGCCTGAGGGCTCCAGATGAAACGCTCAGATGTCTTCTTTAATAAGTTGGTAATCGGTAGAACAGTGTTGGAAAAACCTGGCACGAAACGCCTATAAAAATTAGCCAGGCCCAGGAATCTCTGAACCTCTTTGATTGAGGAAGGAGCCTGCCAATGGAGAATAGCCTCGACCTTCTTTTGATCCATTTGTACTCCTTGTGGTGAGAGGATAAACCCCAAGTAAGGGACCGAAGATTCCCCAAATACACACTTTTCACGTTTGGCCAATAAATGATGTTTCTTAAGGCGCTCCAAGACCTCTGTGAGATGCAGCAGATGTTCCGACATAGTCTGTGAAAAAACAAGTATGTCGTCAAGGTAAACTACCACTGAAATAAACAATAAATCTGAAAATATCCGGTCTATGAACCTTTGAAAAATAGCTGGAGCATTGACTAGTCCGAAGGGCATTACGTAGTATTCGTACAGGCCAAATGGCGTCCTGAAGGCCGTCTTCCATTCATCTCCGGGACTTACTCTGAGTAAGTGATATGCATTGCGCAGATCCAGTTTGGAGAAAACTGTCGCTCCCTGTACCGATTCCAAGATGTCAGGAATGAAGGGCATGGGGTACCTGTCCTTGCGAGTTACCTTATTGAGTCCCCTATAGTCGATGCATGGCCTGAGGTCTTTAGAATCCCTCTTTGGGATAAAAAACAAGGGAGCACCCGCCGGGGACTTAGAGGGTCTGATGAGACCGTTGCATAAGTTGTCATCCAAATACTTTCGTAAAGCGTCCTTTTCAGTCTTGGATAAAGCAAACATTCTGCCGAATGGCACCAGGGCATTGGGTATCAGCTCGATGGAGCAGTCCTCCGGTCTATGGGGTGGTAATGCCATGGGGGCGGATTCAGCAAACACCATAGGGTATTCTTCCAATACCTTGTCAATGGAATGCACCCCTATACTCGTGGGGAGAACAGTGGGAGATAGCTTTACCTCCTGGTAGTGTGCTTCTTTGAAACAGTGTGTTTGGCAATAACTGGAATTAAAATGCAAACAATTAGGGCCTCATTACACGGTAGGCGGTGAGCCATGGCGCTATTAGCGCCATGGCTCATGCCGGTAAAATACCGGCACCGCCTTGGCGGAAAGGGGATTTACCGCCCCATCCCAAGGTTGGAGGGGCGGTAAATCCCCCTTCCGCCATTGCCCTTCCCCATTCCCATTCCTGCCCCATAGGGCTCTATGGGAATGGGGAAGGCGCTAATTACGGCACCGCAATTTTGCGGTGCCGTAATTAGCTCCGAGGTCCCTTAGCGGGTTGGTATTTAACGCCTGCAAAAAGCAGGCGTTAAAGTACCAACCCGCTAAGGGACCTCGTAGTAAGGCGGCAGGGATTTACCGGTACCGGTATTTTACCGGTACCGGTAAATCCCTACCGCCTACCGTGTAATGAGGACCTTAGACTTCCAGTCGACATGGGGATTATGTTGTCGCAGCCAGGTAATCCCCAAGATTAGGGGAAAATGGGCTGCTCGAATGATGTCAAAAGTAATGACTTCTGAATGCTGAAAAATAGTTAGAGGAAGGGGTTCGGTCGTCTGAACGATGAGTCCTGAGCTCAAAGGTGTACCGTCAACTCCTTCTACTTTCTGGCCGTGTCTGCGATCTATCCGTGAAGCACCAACTTTGTCTACCCAAAGGGTGTCAGCGAAGTTCCCTGCGGCACCACAATCCAAGAGAGCCAGCGTCTCTACAGGGCTGCCATGGATAGTAACCTTAACCGTTATAACCATCAGGCGGGAATCCTCAGACGGGTTTGAGGAATCAATAGACATAGTCACGTAGGGACTGGAAGACTGCCCTCGATAACCCGTCCCAACTAGGCTCGAGGGTTCGCGTTTTCCGCCGGTTTCTTGGTTAGTTCACTACAATTATGCACCGTGTGGCGATCAGAGGCACAATAGGCACATAGGCCCTGTTCCCTTCTCCTCTTTCTTTCTTCAGGCGTTAGAGAACGGCGAGTATTGCCGATTTGCATGGGCTCGTCGTGAGGTTTGAGCACTGTTGAAGGTGGTGAGGAGGTCCTTGAAAAGGAGGTACGTGTCTTTCTTCTTTGTAGGCGTCTTTCTTGCATCCTGAACTCCACCTGAAGGGCGGCTGTCATCAGATCCTGCAGGGAAGTAGGACGAGGGAAGTGAGCCATTTCGTCTTTTAATTCTTCCCTAAGGCCTCGGCGGAACAGAATAAATTGGGATTGCTCAGACCAACCCGTCTCCATGGCCAATCTCTTAAAGGAGGAGATATAAGACAGCACATCAACTTGTCCTTGATGAATGTCCATCAAGTCTTCTCCGGCTGCCATTGAAATTCCGGGTCTTTCAAAGGTTTGTTTGACAAAATCAACAAAGGCATCGAAATTCTGAAGGACAGGGTCATTTCCGGTGACTAGGGGGGTGGCCCAAGCAAGAGCGTTCCCTGTCATATTGGACACCAAGAATCCAACCTTGGCATGATCAGAGGCGTAGGTGCGGGTTCTGAAGGAAAAATACACCTTGCAGGCGTCAAGAAATTCTTTTAGGGTTTTGGGGGAACCATCGTATTTCCCCGAAGACAATGACATAGGAGGCAGGTCTGTGTTGGGGGGCTCCCTCACTGCCACCATTTGTTTTAACAGGTTGTTTTCGGTTTTCATATTTTGCATTTCTAGAGAGAGGCTTTGTACTGCAGCAATTAGTTCCTGCACTTGCTCAGGAGTTGCCATGGTTGTTGTTTGTGGCATTGCAAACTGTCAGCACTGACTTCTAATATAGTTGTAGTTCCCTTTTTTATCTCTTCAACCTCCTCACCTGTGGAGTCGAAATCCTCCTCAACTGGGCTGAACGCTCGATGTGCCGTGTAGCCAGTGTTTAGTAGCAATAGAGAAACATTGTGTAATTGGTTCATTCAACATGGGAATGAGGGTCACATTAGTGTATGCTGGTTCGGGCACATGATGAAGGGCCACTTCTCGTAATGCCAAGAGAATGAGAAAATACAGACAGCAGAAGGTGAAAAATGTGGCTATTATCATGACTGCCAATGAGTCCACATGTTGTAATGTGTCACTTCCATTACGTGGTTTTCTTTCAAAAGTGCACGTCCTGTTTTCATGATACAGGTAAAAAGTCCTTGGAGCTGGTTATTTGTTTGTGTAAGAAAGGACAGTGCTTTGTTTATTTATCCTCATCTACGGGTTTGCTGTCTGCTTCTTGTAACTGATCGGGTTTGGACTCCTGTCACCTCTTCTTCGACTTCAACATCTGGGACTGGTGGCAGGGGAGGTCTGGCCTTTGTAGGGTTTATGATGCTAATGAAGCCAAGCACGCCGTCCTTGGACTTTGACAGCAGTGGGAGTGACCTCTTCCATGATATAGGGCCCCTCACACCTGAGTTTATGCTAGGTCCATGTAAAATTCTTCACAAGGACATTAGAACAAGGAAAAGGGGGGGTTTGAGTAGAGTTTACAAATCAACTTGTTGGTTGTCCCATCACTCTTCTTTGAGACCCCTCCTGCCGGGTTCGAATCTGTTGACATATAAAGGAAACACTTGCCCTCATAGCGGCCAGGTAGTCATGCATTTCAGATCTGAGCACAACATGATATCAGGTCGCACTATAATGGGAGTAACAAGAGGTATATGCATACGGCATCCCGTCATCAGCTCATGAAGTGACTGATGATGGTCTGAGCCAGGTTGATTGCGTAATGCAAATAAGGCTAATGGTAGGCAATGGAGCCCTCCTTTTTTCGGGGTCATTTTTAATTTGGCTATCCTCTGTTTGAGGGGGCATTGAAATGCTCACAAATCCCATTTGCCAGTGGCTGATAAGGGGAGGAGAATGAATGCTTAATACCCAGTAGGATTGTGATGTGCTCAAACAATTCATTTACAAATTGTGGTCCATTGTCAGACCAACGTACTTCACACACACCCCTTTTAGGGAATACCTCTCTTACGAGGAATCCTGTAGCATATGTGGCATCAAGGTGTGTGCACAGATCCCCTTGAATCCTTTGGGAGAAAGGGCATACGACTACCAACATGTATCTGTAGCCATTACAACTTTGGAGCATATCCACATAATCGATATGCAAATGCTGGAAGGGTCCAGTAGGACACGATATTGCTCCTCTCAGAACTTGCAGCATGTGCCCTACTGTAAACCTTTGACACACAACACAATTCACAATAAATGCAGTAACATGCTCAGCAAGGTTGGGTGTGAACCAGTCTTCGGGAATTAGACCTGCGTGACTCTCTCATGTTGTGCGTGCAGTATAGTGAAGCTGGCCAAAGCTACTTTTAGTAATGCGAGGGGCATGACCAGCTTTCCAATGCTGTTCTCTCGTCACATTGCATTGGTGGGGAACACTGAACACCCCTCCTCTTCCATAGCTTCTGCTCTTCTAACGGCACGCGTCTCTGCAATTCTATTATCTTTGTGATGGCCAAGGTAACAGTTGCATGCGCATGTATGCTTATTAGATGGTGTATCAAATTCAGATATTTCCGGAAAATATGCTGCTTTTTTGGCCTCTATGCCGGCAGCTTCCTTGCCAAGGGAAATTAAGTCCCCTCCTCTGGTGTGGGCTACGCACTTCACCACAGAAATGGGAAATGGCAGCTGTAGTGCGTCTATCAGCCTGTCCAATAATGGTGCATGCTGCATTGGTGTACCGTCAGCGTGTAGGAAGTGAAGGCATGCCCCTGCATGCTCACATCAGAAGAAATACAGCCCGATATGGAAAAAGGCCAAGGACATGCTTGCAAGGATAACAGGTATTTATTTCTGCAAAATATAAATGCCTTAGCAAAGACCTCTGCTGCTGCCAAATGTTCTGACTCCGTAGGGACGTGCAGCACATTATAAGCACAAATAACATCACTCATGACGTAATCATATATGGTACAATTCCACAATCCTAACTGGATGAGCTCTACACATATGCTCCATATGCTCCATATGAGATGCAAGGCCATTTGTCAATCTTCATCTGTTCATCTCGGTCCATGTGGGCGCTGCTGGGCTCATCATCTGAGGTGTCGGCCTAACAATTAATTGACTACTCACACAATGTTATTATACCACTCTAACGAGCACCTGGCAGATACAGGGATGGGCTTGGGGGGCAGGGCCGAGGTCACACTAACTCACACGCTTCACTCGCTTCCCAGACATATCAGGAACTCCCAAGTTCCACCACCTTAGTTTTAGGCTATAATTTGTATGCTACTTTGCACCTCGGTGTACAAATCATGTGACCCATTTCTGAGGGCGTGATAGCCTTGCCTTCTGATCTTAGTGATTGATCGAGGGGTGTAAATGTTTTATGGTTGGTGGTCTGGGTTTGGACGGTGCCATGGCATGCAGGGGTAATGGGATGAAAGCATGGCAAAGTTGTATTTCTTGGTGGGGATTGTTTGGGGCAGTAAGGCTTTGCTATTTGTCCCGTGGGATGGTACTGCCAAGAGGCACTCTGCTCCCGTCTCCTGACCTTGCAGGGCGCATTCTTTCCCGGGTTCTTTCTTAGAACAATGGAGGATTTTGAGACTGGGCCAGGAGGGGGGTGATGTTCACGCTCATGCAAGGGGGTCTAATACTAACACACAAAGTGATGTTCACCATGCTTGGGCCTACTTCTAAGATGTCTGCTGCTTGCCAAGATGGCATTTGCACCTGCTTCTACCATATAGCTTGTAATGCATGCACTAAGGTATTTGTGCCCTCACCATTATGTGCTCCCCTATTCCCCGGATCCCTAGATGTAATCTCTTAGCATTTATTTCTCATTCGGTATCGCCTAGGTGGTGGGAAGACCCCCTCTCCTTCCCAACATTAGCCCTGCCTTTTCCAACTTGACAGTGCTGCATGTACTGTTGACGTCACATAGGCGGAGTCAGAATACACTGTGATCTCCTCCTCTTCATGCATTTCAAGAGCTACAATAACTGCTACTAATTCTGCTGCTTGCGCTGAAAAATGTAAAGACAATCTTGCACTCGCCACTACTTCAAAGCTGCCATTCTGTTTTAGTTTTACCACTGCAGTCCCTGTGTGCCTTTCTCCTGAATTCTGGTCATTTGATGAGGACCCATCAATGAAGAGTACTTCTCCTGCCCTCCCACGACATTTTCTCTGGCATGGGGTATCCCGGGAGGGACAAAAAGGGGGAAAAAAGCCAGAATAGGCAAAAAAACCCTTGAACCGGCAGGTATCCTGATGGCAGCTGGGCTCGTGTAAGCAGACGAGAAATGGGAGAAGGCAGCAACAGGACACACCAGGATAAGTAAACTCCAGCAAACACCGGAAAAGAAAGTAAGCAAACGAAAGGCAGAAAGCCGGGCACGAAGGAGTGAAAAGGAGGGAGGAGAGAGAGAACTGAAGGCGGGGACCGGAGAAGGACCGGGAAGTGAAAGGAAAGTGCAAGAGGTAAGGCTCGAGGAGCAAAAGGTAAACAGCGTGTAGCAATACCGCGGCAGCGAGGAAAAGCAGCTGACCGTGTCATAATACTCAGTGTACTTGTTGCAATCAGGCACGTGCTCTCCCACTTCCACTAGTTCTGCGATGAATGTTGCTGGGTTCACGGCTCTGCATCTGACAATCTTAATTGCTGGGTTCAAGATAATCACCTCATACCCAGATGCTGGGTTTCTCAAGAATGGCGAACAGGGCATGCTCCACGTATAACATCGCTTCGTAGCCCATCGTGATAATGGCCAACTTCTCTTTTGCAAAGGCTGCTACAGCCAATAATTGTTCTCAAGGATAATGGCCTCTCATCACTTGGTCTAAAATCCGACTGTTATATGCTAGTGGTTTGTGTCCCAAGGTAGTCTTTTGCTTTAGCACTGCTGTCATTACCACCCCATTCGAGTATGAGAACAGGTACAATTCTGCACTGTAATCAAAGATCCCTAGAGCGGGTGCTTTGCCTATTGCTTCTTTTAATTAATTGAATGCTTCTGTCATTTTGCGTGTCTAGGATAGATTACCGTCATCTCTCTGAGCTTTGTTGAGTCCTTTTAGAAGTGGTCTAACATATGTACTGTAATCAAAGACCCATGCCCTACAGTAGCTGCAAAGGCTCTGAAATCGTCGCATTTCCCTCACTGTCTTTGTCTAAGGTGTGTTCATGATTGCTTCTGCTCTTTCAGGGGTCACTTGTCTGCACTCTTGGGATATCAGCTGTCCAATATATAAGACTTCCTCCTGATAGTATTGTAATTTCCCCTTGAATATCGAGGGGACTCCCAGTACCCCTGAGGTAACCTTGTATGTTTCCACTTTTTATTTCTATATGAAAACAAAGTCAGGTGTTGTGACTCTTCATGAAGGGGAATTGAAAAGAATGCATTCTTCAAATCAATATTTGTAAAACATTTGGCTTCGGACGGGATGTTGCACAATATCATAGCTGAGTTTGGAACCAATGGGAACTCTGCTTTCACAATATTGTTGAGGGGGCGTAAATCTTGAATAAATCTCAATGACCCCCTTTTGATCTCTTTTTACCGGGCACACTGCTGTGTTACCTGGGGACTCTGATGGCATAGTATTCCCTGTTGCACTAGCACAGGGATTGTCTCATAAATACCATCATCTGCTTAATTCGCCATGGGATATTGTTTCACTTTTGGCAAGATTGCATCTGGCTTCAATTTGATTATGACTGCACCTACTCCTTTAAGCAGGCCAACACCATAAGGACTGCTTGTCCATAGTGCACTCTGTACCTGTGCCAAATCTTCTTGGAAAAATGATGGCATCTTTTTTATCAATGCCATCCGTTGTGGCACTTCCCTGTTCTCAATTTTCACCAATTCATGAGATTTATAGAGAATACTACATCATCATCTGAATTCACATCTCTGAATAGCTCCACATCTGTCAAGTCAGTAAGTCTGTGTGCCTCGTCAAGGGATATTACGGCTTGCCATGCCTTTCCTTCGTCATCACTCTAACTCTCTCGAATAATCACTCTCTCTTCCCTCACTATGACTGTTTACAATTGTAGTGGGAACACATGTCCTTCTCCTCATTCATGGGAACTTCGGACTTGAACAGAAACTCTGCAGGTAGCCTCAGAATTGTGCCCCTTATCCCAGGAGGTCAAGCTAGTAAAATGTTCACTCCATATTGAAATGCTTTGGGATCTGTGGGCACGCCCCTCTGTGCTTCATGGCCACAAAATGCTTATACATATTGTTGTGTGTTCATGTAATGAATCCCTGGAGTAGAGCACACAATGCCTTAGTCAGTGAATTAGATGGACATATTAAGCTTACTCATCATATCCCTCCCCTTTTTGTTAACTGGTGTCTGGCGGGAGTATAATAGTGGCATTGAAAGGTCATGTTCTCCTGTAGTGATATGCAAATCGTCAGTGAATGAAACCAAATGTGTAGCCCCAGAAAACTCTTGTGCATTCATGGCAATGACTGGCATTGGGTATCTTCCCTCTAACACAGGGTCTGGTCGCTCCCGGATCTACAAGGAAGGAACATGTGTTGTCCCCTATGGTCACACCAAAGCGTGGGTCCTCTTGTGGGTCAGGTGGAACAGATAGGATTGAACACATCAAGTCAGTCTGTAGTTGAAGTACAGCGAGAGATGGGAAAGGGAACTGGGCAGAATGTTTGAAGACAAAGAATGGAAGGCTATAACATTATATCATAAGAAGTTCTCCAGAAATGCCAGACTTCAATTGATACAACTCTACATCACGCAAAGAGCATACCTCATGCCAGCTGGTGAAAAAACAGGAATGTCCTAGATGTTGGACGTCAGACGCAGGACTTATACACATGTTCTGGGGATACCCAATAGTGTAGGAGTTCTGGAGGGGAGTTGCACAGAAAGCGGCTAAAGGAGGTATCGAACTTGAAATTCAAACCCCGGAAGCATGCATGCTTGGTTGTTACAAGAGGAGCAGGAAGAATAAACCGATGAACAAAATAAAGGACTTGATGTACATATTAGCTAAGCATCGCATAGCCATGAGGTGGACGGATGCAAGGGCACCAAGCATTGCGAGAGGGTGGGAATGTCTGAAAAAATGGGTAACGGCAGAAACAGGAGTATTGGAGAAGGCCCTGGGAGAACAAAAACTAGAACTAGGAATGGACATCCAATGATGGATTACCCTGACTGTGACTTTACTTACAGGGGATGAGGGGGAGGCTGCTATGCAGGCTACATTGGAAGGAAAGGATGCAGAGTAATTAGAGAAGTACATGTTACCGACAGTATAGTATACTGGGCAGGTTTTGGGGGGTAGGGAAGTTTAGGAGGAATATCCAGAATAGATACCGTAATGTGACAAGGTAAATGGTTGTGTGGAGTTGTTATTGTTTGTTGTTGTAACAGAAAATGCAATAAAAATATTTAAAAATAAATAAATAAGGTCAGTCTGTGGGCTGTCCTATTGTGGGTATAGGTCCATCACCGTCCCAGTAAAAGGATTCCCTCCCACAATGGTCACACTCCCTACTCTGGTTGCAGGTGTCTGCGTTCCTGCACTTGCCTTCCAGTGGCTATGGTATTCTGTTGTACCACTGTTGGTATTACATCTGTGCTTGCTGTGCCTGCATGGGTATCTGCTGTGTAGGTGGCAGTTGAACTTGCATCAGTGTTTGTGCTTGTGGCACAAGTCATGACATGACATGATAGGTTATTTATAACGTGCTTAATACACAGAGGTTACTAAGCGCGGACCCAGGGATCGAACCTTTGTTGCTCCGTGTCGTCTTGCTTCCAAGGTGAGCACGTTGCCCCTGAGCTTTCCTCCTGAGACTGTGTCTGATATGGTGAGTGATCTTGAGCATAATAGTTGGCTTGCTCTGCACTGTATGGTGGAGGATAGGATATTCTCCCTCTTGGGTCCTGCCAATTCTGTTGCATCCCTTCCATGCATCTACTTACCCAAGCAATGTGTCCCATTTTCCCACATGTCCAACATTGCTAAAAATTCTGGATAGAGCAGCTTATCTGCAAATCCAACAATGCCTGGAAGCCAATCATATCCTGGGTATTTGTCAGTCAGGGTTCTGCCCAGGCCATGGGACGGAGTCTGAATTACTCAACCTTAAAATCCAGATTGACGAAATCAGGGAAGATGGCAAGCCTGTGCTTCTTCTTCTCCTTGACCTATCACCAGCGTTTGATCTAGTGGACCATGAAATCCTGGGTCGGCACCTATCCTCCTCAGCTAACTTCTCCCCCGAGGACACTTCATGGACAGCCTGCCTCATAGAAAATCGATCCTTTAGAGTATTTGCGGAGAAGGCTAGTGCTCCCCTGCACCCATTAATTGCGGTGTGCCTCAAGGATCCTGCGTGTCTCCTACTTTGAATAACATGTTCACGATTTCTCTATTTGCCCTCCTGGACTCTATCAGTATACCATATACAAACTAAGCCGACGACACGCAAATTCTACTCCCCCACTCTGGCAACTACCACAAAGATTCCATTACCCTCAACTCAGTCTACATGACCATCCAGGCCTGGATGACCACTTACCGTCTGTGCCTGAATGATGTGAAGACAGAATTATGTTTGGTGGGTCATGCAGCCTGATCCTCAATATGTCACCTTTAATATTGACGGTATCCCAATCTCTGTCTCTCCTTTTGTGAAAACCCTGGGTGTCTACCTTGACACCACCCTATCGCTCTCACGACAAGTCAGTGCCATTGCCTCCTCTGCCGCTTATATGACTAAGCTCATCAATGCCTCCAGACCTTTCCTAACCTCGGACAGCTGCCTTACCATAGCTTGAGCCGCCATAGGCTCGAGGTGTCACTATCGTAACGCCCTATTCACAGGTGCTTCTGACAAGAACATTCAGAAAAATGTAGGTTATCCAGAACAATGCACTGAGAGCAGCTCTGAACATCCCTAAAGCTGAACATATCACTGCAGCAAGAAAACACGCCCATTGGCTCCCGGTTCGTGAACGGATTCTCTTCAAAACTGTGTCCATCACACACAAATGCTTGTCCAAGGATGCCCCACCATACTTATCTCAAAAGTTCACTAAAGCATCTTCCTCAAGACTCACAGGGCCCACCGCATCTGCCAGCCTAAATTTAAATGGGCCAAAGCTAGAGGCTCTAGCTTCCCAGCCATTGCAACCAAACACTGGAACCTTCTCCCACCTACTCTGAGAGCAGAACACTTGTATTGGACTTTCCGGAGAGCTCTAAAAACGTTGATGTTCACCTAATATCACCTTCCACATGAAGTGCATTACGAAATGGAATAATCCGGGTCCAGAACCCACAATGCTTGTAACATATTGGTTGAACTTTCCTGAAAGTAACTGGTCATATTACAGCACCTTGATATCACAGGGCTTAGCGCGCTTTATAAATGTAAAAATAAATAAATACATAAATTACTGACGTGGTCCTCCAAATCTGGGTGATCCCCCATTAAACCCTCCTGCTTGCAGAGCTTGAAATCCAACCCCTCTTCCTCTAGGTACAGCCTCTCGTCCTCGTGGCCAGTGATTGTATTCTCCCCTTGCAAAGCTTCCCCCAACCATTGGCTGAGCCTGCTGTGTGTCTTGTGTAACCACTTCCTCTACACTTGTGAACATGGCTCCTTTCATTGAAAACTTTGATTGTTTTTCTGAGCTTTCTTTCTTCCAGTTTTTTACTGGCTTTCTGTTGCAATAACTGACAATGGTGAACTAAAGTCAACTGGATCTCCGCCCATGGCTTTGCTTCCATTCCTACTAGTTTCTTCAATTGCCATATGTACTGGCTCAGGTAACCCCAGACACGATATGTGGTAAAGGATTATTATGGTTTTGTCCCACGGTTCAGGGGTCTCAAGGCGCCAATGCTCTTCAACCTCCTTAATGTAATCAATAGGGTCTTCGTCATCACACATCTTGCATGTAATAATCGCGCTCATGTCTGACATATTGTACTCTGAGCACCTTCTCAGAGTATACATCTGCCCTGCAATTAATAAATGGTGATCAGTCAGGAACCGTGTTGTGTTCAGTCACCCCGGGGTATCCTGTCCACTTCCAAATGTCATTGGCTCCTTCCCGGTAGTGGCAGCGAGAAAGCTTTTCATGTCACCTACTGCTAACGTCTTTTCCGACATTATTCTCACTAGCTCATAAATGAATTTTCCCGCCCCTGGTATTAATGTTGTAAATTTACATTGCAAGTTATCTTTGTCCATTTGTGGCCATGGTGTATATTGTGGCCGTTCTCCCCCCTTTTCTAACAATGAAAAGTGTGCTAATTCTGCATTATATTCAGGGTCAGCTGTGCCCTTCATTTTTGTGAAGGTGCCCATCATGCTAACTTTTTTAACTCCTGGTAATGTTCTTAACTTATTCGCGTATGGAGTTATCTTTTCTAAACTGTGCGATCATCCTTTTGGACGCTTGGGATGTGACACAGGTTTGGGCTGGTCCCCTTCTGATTCTTCCAAATTGGACCACTCTGTCTCCCCCTCTGGGCTTAACCCCATGGAGGGGCCAAGCATGGCTCCCTCCTCTTCCTCATTTTCCCTTTCATGCGTCTCCTCATCTGAACATATTGGCCCACGCATATCATCACTTTTTGAGTCCTCTCTACCCTCAAGATCTAATCGTTGTAGAGGATATTTTCCATACATTCCTTTCTGTGACTTTTCCAATAATCTCCGTTCTCCTCTCTGTGGAGATCTGACTAGACTTCTTTTCACCATGCGGATAATACCACTGTCCCTCCTGCTTCTATACAAGTTACCGACCCTCCTTCATATCGCTGACGCCTCATCTTCGCCTGGAAGAGTATGATCCTTCTTGATTTACTCCATTTCTCTAAAGCAACTTTCCCAGCTCCTTTCCCTTTCCTATATTTAATTATTTATTATTAACATTTATAAAAATGCGCAACAGCCCGAAGGTATTATGGTGCTGTTACAAGACAGCAAGCTTAGTTACATGATACATAATGCTAATTCCTGCTCCTGTTCCTTACTTCTCTCCTTCCCCTAACATATGTGCTCCTTAACAAGCCTATCATTACCTCTCTCGGCTTTGCTTTATCTGTCTCTCCCTTTCTTCTTATATTTCCCTCATTTTCTTCTTCTCTGCTTCCTCTTCTCTTCCTTTTTCTCCTTTTGTTTTCTCCATCTTTACCTCTCTTCTCTCTCTTTCTCATGTTCTTCTTCTAGTTCCCTTCTCATTTCTTCCTGTCATTTCCTTTCCTTTTCTTGGTTTGCTTTATATTTTCTTCTACTTACTTCTACTTCCTTCAATACATAGATAGATGATTCCCATAAGCAATCCCTCCACTCTGTATGCTTTTGTAATGAGGAGTGCCATGAAACGTCAGTTATGACGTGATTTGTGCTTTTAAACTGTTGTCAAGCATGAGGAGAATAAGAGTGCTAAAACAATTTGTGTTTGCTGTTGCCCCTGTTTTATCTGGATTATTAATAAAACAGGCTATTGTCAATTACGTTGGCTCTTCTGTTTTCGCCAAGGAAACCCCTGTGGGGGAAAAATCCCTGTGTGGCTTGTGAGCGTAGATTCTAGAAGTCAGGTTTGTTGTCTGATGTGCCGGGTAATTTCCCTTCCACCCAACTTGTCTTCACTGGAATGAAATACATACGGTAAGTGGGGGTTTAGTATTCACTATTGCTGTAAATGCACTGTGTGGTAATTTAACCTGCTGTAGTAGTCCTTTGTCAGTTGTTTCCAAAGGGAAGGGAATGGTTTGTCGGCTTCTGATAACAAAGCCCTAATGGTGGGTGATAAATGTACAGAGGTTAGAGTAAGTATGAAGGAATAAGGAAAAATACTGAGAGGTTAAGGAAGGAAGATAAACCTACCAGGTATTGAGTGCCATTCTAATAAAACAAAGGAGACTGTGTTGTGAGACACAAACAGAAGTAAAGGCTGCTGGTAAGTATAGTCCAGAAATGAGCATGCAGAGTTTGCGATATAGACGAGACAGAGATCAGTAAGTGTGTATGAGAGTTGAAAATTAAATGAACTTAAACAGATGATGGGACTGAAGAACTTACTTAATGGGGCTGGAAATGGTCCGTATGTAAAGTGTTCTGACAATCGTAGGTGCACGATTCGGAAGCGGATGGGAAGCCGCACCTGGAGTTAGAAAGAATCAGACAGATTACAGTAATAGGAAAGAGGCAAGGTGCACTATGCTAACGAGGATCTATTAATCTAAAGTTACTAGTGACAACTCACGGAGTGTGGCAACTAGAGGAGTAGCAACGCATTGTTACTCTGGACGCAGCTCCTGAAGTACTGCTACTGGAACAGAGGGCGGAGTCAAGGATGCTGGTTCCTGAGAGATACATGTACTGCTGCTTAGGAGATTCAATGCCATCTTGTGAGGAGCAATATGTAGAGCCAAAACACGGCGCCAATGATGCCACAATGACCAATGACAGCGTCCAAACATCACAGATCCCCGGTTTCCCCGGGTGGCAAAGAAGGAAAGAGTGGAACACACGCAGAGCATGAACCACAGAAGCAGGTCACCAAGTGCGCTCTGCTGGGAAATAACCCTTCCAGTCAACCAAATATTGAAGGGAGCCCCTATGCTACCGGGAATAACAAATTCTGGCCACCTCAAATTCATGACCAGAGGACGTCAGGACCGGCAGGGGTCTCACAGACACTGTACATTGAAATTGATTGCGTCGATCTGGCTTAAGCTGGGATACATGAAAGGTAGGGTGTATTCGACTCCAAGAGCTGGGAGGCTTGAGCCTGAAGGCAGCAGATCCTTCACGCTCCAAAACACAAAAAGGCCCAACAAAACCTGGGAGACAATTTAGAAAGAACAAATCGTCGGGGAAGAAAACGTGAAGCCAACCATACCAAATCACCAACTGCGATAGAGGGGGCTGGCGCTCTGTGCCTGTCTGTGAACCTCTTAATCCTGAACTGTGTTTCCTGCAATGAAAGATTAAAGAATATCGAGGCCACATAATAGAATTACGCCAGTCACAAGGTCAAAGTATAATGTACATTTATTAACAACAGGCATGTGTGCAAGCAGACACCGTGAGATGAGAGAGTGCTAGACATTTCAAAAACACAAGTATTTATACAGATTTTCCACAATCCTGGATATATCATCCAGCCCATCTTTGTGTAATATATTTACCTAGGATTCATAGCCTTTCCACATAACTAATACATGCTCAAACTTTACATAGTTTGTTGTTTTCCTTTAAATATTTCACGTTTTCCAAACAGAAGACACAAATGTAACATTCCTTAGTTTAAACGCTTATATTTGTCTACCATTTGTTCTTGAGCTTAACGTCAGTTTAGTTTCAAGGAGAGAAATCAAAGATTTCTGGAAGAGAACATGTTCAGCTATTCATCATTCTCTTTTGCTGTTTGAACGGGGAAGACATTGTTGGTGCAGATGGTATCTAAATTACTGATTTTTAAAGTACAGCTTTTGTTTAGCTCCAAGGCTCCTCAGTGTAGGACAAACAATCCATCTTAGCAGCTTCAACATTCTTATCTACCTTGACATCATGGAAACAGTACAAAGTTCATTTGGCTCTGCTGGAGCCAAAAATACAATTCTAAACATGGGACAGAAAGCAAGAGGCGATCAAAATGGCGAATAACTCAAAATGGCAGTGTAGTCAGCCTGTTTCAGGTTCATTCAATGCAATTTATACTGTGCTATGTGAATGTGCTTAGGCCAATCATTTACTATCAGGCGGTATTAATGCAAAATATACTTTTACAAACCCTCCTTTTGGCCTAAGCCAAGAGCATTACTCAAACATTAGCATAATCCGAAAACCACTTATCATCATCAGAGCATCAAGAATCGCAATCTACAAAAACATTGATCGCCATTAATTTCTTTATGGCGATGTCCTGTATTACCAAGGCATTAGTAATTGTTCACCAAGTGCTTGCGCACAACTTCCCCCTATCATGGAACAGATGACAGGAAGACACTGTATGAAACAACAGGAAAATGGTACAATGCTAAGGATCACCATTAGGACTGCAAAGATTTTCCAGCCCCAAGATCTTTACAAGTCCCAGAATCATGTGCCAATATCCCAGTTTCTCTCTGGAAAGTGTACTTCAGTACTCAAGGTGTGCAATTTCTTAATTGCCTTAAATATGGTGGGGGAGGAATGAGGTACAAAAATGCAAAAAGCAGATGCCACCATTTTGCACACTGCACCACGCTCAGCTAGAATGATGTCTAGCACTATCCTATTTTGGAGAGCCACTAATCTAATAGCCTTTCTCTCTAATATCATGTTATATAGGATGATGCCTGCCTGCAAAGCTTTCCTGTTTGATGATCTGCAGCCGCCTCAACCATTCCAAAATGCCTGCTTCATTTATCCAATGTGCACTGGAGGCTAGTGTTACCCCAGCGCAGCTGATTGGCTCCTCTCTGATGCTAGTGTCGGAACCCCCGACCGGAGGTGGAATCCGGCCGCTCCTCGCAAGGGCTGTGAGCTTAAGGCCTGTCTCTGGCTGTACGCGGCGGGCTGTGCAGTGGCCGTGCTGTCTAGACGACACCTCACCGAGTTACATAAGTCCACAGTCTTCATCTTATATTATAGCACAGTATCTTCATTCTGGGACAACTACGCTGCTGAATTTCTGACCAAATACAGCAACTAGAATCTATCACCCACTTTGAACTACCAACGCATAGTAGTGTATAATATTGTCAGTGCTCAAAGTTATCTTGCATACTCTTATGTGCGATTGTGGTTTCCTTGCATTTAACCCATATTGTTACAACTGTATTATGCGTGCTTTATCCTGTGTCTCTTTGAAATGTTTGCTTGTCCATCCAAACAATACACTGTAAGTAGGTAGGATACGCCAACTCAGTTAGTAATTATATGTTCGTGCTCAGCGACAGATTTTGCACTCAATAGATGCCACCTAACCATCTTAGAACGATATTTGTAAAACATCTGAATATGTAACTGTGAACTTACGTAATACGACAGCTTGTTACATTTTAAGATATTCACAGCAGAATCATATCACAAAACATTGTAAGCTCCTTGATTAATGTCTAGTAGTTGTTTTGCATTTATCCAGATAGCAAACGTTAGCTACCCCTCATAGAGTATATCTTCACTATCACGGCGTGCATGTACCTTACGCTAGCCTGCAATCACTCAGTACTTCATTGTGTGACTTTAATGTCAGTATATTGCTAATTCTCAACCATGACATTTTGGCTAACATTCATCATGATTCCATTCTGCCTTGTACCTAATCAGTTGCAATGTACAGGCAGTCACTTCCCGACCCATCGGAATGGCCTCCATAGATTAGGGTGCCCCCAGCACTGCCCCACACCATTTCTACCCCACACAACTCTGTTCCCACCACCCCATCACGGCCAGTCCAACATACCTATGGATCCCAAGAACTTTTATAAGCTCAAACCCATCACCTCTCTACCCATCCTCGCCGCTAAAATATTGGCTAAAAGGACCTCCTACTCCTCACAAGGCCTAACCAGGCTCGCTAGATTAGCTCACGGGCATCCACCGCCTCAGCCTAGACGACCCAGACCATAACAGGTTCAAACAGTCTAGATTGATCCCTATACAGGGCAGCACTACAATCCTCCACCTCAGGTCATGGACCAAAAGCAGTTGCCTCTACAACATCCCCGCCACATCCAACGCGGCTCACACCAAACACTGCTCAGATTACCAACCTCTGATTGCCAATTTGCTTAAAATAAGTAACACAACCATCACTAAACAACAGGCCAAACAACAAGATGCCCCAACTCCACTTACAACGCTGGCTGCCAATACCTTACTTCCCACACAACTTAAAGGCGCCCTTGTCAACGCCCGCCCTCTACTAGTCCAGGCTCCCGAGATACATGACTACATTATCGAACAGCATTTAGACTTGCTAATAGTGACTGAAACATGGCTCCACCAAGCATCTGGACCCATTCTCTCCATCGCCATACCACCATCTTCAGGACTGACAGATCTAAGGCAGTTTGTGGGGGAGTAGCCATCATAGCCAAAACCCATCTCAAACTAAGATCCTGTCCCATTGAAAACCCAGAAGGGTACAAAGTTTTACTAGCTAAGCTCGCCATCAATCACAAAGCTACTATCAACATAGTAGTGATGAATAGAGCCCCCAATGCTAACTCCCACCCTGAGGTAGACATACCTTTGTTACTAACCCCATTCATCAAACCTAACACTAAATGCATTATTCTTGGCGACTTGAATCTTGGCTTTATTGATAGCCAAGATTACAAATCTCAAGCCCTCCACACAGCTCTTAAAGATATGCCATTCACACAACTTGTGAACGCACCTACCCACATTAAAGGCAGGACACTGGACTGAATATTATGTCTTAATGCAGCCCTTGCCATTGAGTCAATCAATCTGTTTCCTGGACAGACCACCACAGTGTGACCTTCTCCATAACTTGTAACAAGCCTTGTTCACCTAAGACTACTACTATGGATTCTTACGAAACAAGGAATATTCGTAAGCTCTCAGCCGAAGAACCTAAACCCTATCCTAAAGAATGCCCTCACAGATAATTTGATCTCCAATGACAATCCTTGCCTCCTTGCAGACATCTAACACAACTGCCTTACCAATACAATAGACTCATTAGCACCGCGTATCACTAAGACTAGACGCACTGACAAAAAAACTTCCTTTTGGTTCAGCGATGAGCTAGTATCACTTAGCCAAAATAAATGCTCACTTGAACACCTCCACTCAAAATCGCGTACCCCAGAGTCAGCCAATGCCTTTAACACTGCCAACAAAATGTACAAAGCAGCTATTATAGCCTACAAGGCAGAAGCCTACAACATCCGTATCAGCAATGCTTCCTCTGATTCAAAAGAACTGTTCTCCATCCTCAGAGAGCTGGAAAACCCCACCCCTACCTCTACTCCAGTTCATTCTAGCAAAGAATGGTGCAAAACCATCCAAGATGCCCTAGCCTCCAAAATTGAATTACTTCAAAAGAAAATGATCACCAAAAGAAAAATATTAGCTGAAAAACATACCGTCTCCAATACTCCTACCAATTCCAAAGTATGCAACCTACCATTATTCCACTTCATGGCTGTTTCCTAAGAAGTAGTGAACAATACCATTGTTGGGGGGAAGTTGGACCCCCACCCGGGCTACTGGGGGTCCGAGCCAGGGGAGACCCCAACACCTCCCATTTGGCCCACAGAAATGCAACAGAGTCCCAAGCAGGCAGCAACATGTTCCAAACTGCGTTTATTTCTGGGCAGCAAAAAAAGAAAAAACACACAGAGAGCTTTGTGCACAGCGAAAGTCCAGGCGCCATCTCCCCCGGGGCTGGCTTGCGAGCCAGCTTTGTAACACACTGCAGGCTGACCTCACAGAATTGGACCAGCTCCCAGAAACCTATCTCACCCTGCTATTGGCTGCTAAGTTATAGGTTACCTATGTAGCCCTTATAGGGAGCCTGATAATTGGACATTGGACTTTTGCGTCAGTGGGTTGGTTTAGCTGCGCCACCCCCATTACCTAACTCTGAAATTGTTGCAGTATGAATCTGTTCCCATCTCTTTTAGCTGAAACAGGCTTTTTCGCCCCTGGGCTCTCAGTGTTCATTGGCCAGAGCTGAGCCATAATTGTTACAATTATGTTTCAAATGGTGTGTGGGTCTTGCAAAAATGTCTTTCGTTCCCATAGAAAAAACACTGGGCTCTGGATGTTCTACCGTGGCTTACTCGTATTTGTGAAGAATTAAAAAATGTTTGTCTGCCAGGGTTCACTGTCGTTCAAAGAAAGCAATCTTATCTCACTCTGCGACCTTGGCTGCTCCTGGGTTTGCGAGGAGTATTGCTGAAGGCAGCGCGAATCCCCACTGCGGCTGGTGTTCAGTGAGAGAAATGAACTTGGCTGTAATTTTCCTTAAACATGGCTTTACACTGTGCAATTAGATCATGTTAATTTCTATAGGCATCTGCAGCCTTTAAACATGGGTTCTTGTGTTTTGTAGATTATGGTATTGCTGCATTGATTCTAATGTAGCATGGAAGTTGCAATGTTGGTGGAGTGGGTGTCTTTCAGCATATTTGTCACCCATGGGTGCGCTGGGGCCTGGTTCAAATGATAAGTGTGCTGCTTATTCTTCCTGCTGTTCTTCTGTATATGCACCTGGGGTGAGAGGGCATGGGTTTGATCTCGATTTTCCCTCTTCACCATCACCAAATTGAAAGAGTCCAACTGTAAAGGGGATAATATCCCAGCACATTTAGTTAAGTTATGCGCCCCTACCCTCACCCCCATTATCACCAACTTCATCAACGCCTCCTTTGACACTAATTTGGTCCTAGCTAGCATTAAAGAAGCCTGGGTCACACCGCTCCTAAAAAAAACCTCCCTAGATCCACTCGTGCCCACCAACTACCGGCCAATAACCACGGTCCCATTCCTTCTTAAAATCATAGACAAAATAGCACACAATCAAATAAAAACACACCTTGAATAGAACAACCTCCTAGGAGCTAGACAGTCCGTATTCAGGCCCAACCATAACACAGAAACCGCACTCATCGACTTGAAAATCCACATGGATACTATCAGAGACACAGGGAAACTTTGCATATTGCATAGACCATGACAAACTATGTACCACACTAGCAAATGACTCTAGCTTTTCAAACAACATCACACTCTGGGTTAAATCATTCTTAACAGAACGCACATGAAGAGTCTCCATCGGCAAAGACGCTGCTGACCCCATAGCTGTCCCTATCGGAGTCCCCCAAAGTTCTTGCCTCTACAATGCCTACACAAAGCTCCTTTTCTCAGCTTTAGATGACATGGTTGTCATCTACACTAATTTTGCAGATAACACTCAGATCCTCATCCCCATCACCAGGGACTATGCCCACGACACGCTGACCATAAGCAAAGTCTATGGCATCATACAAAATTGGATGGCACTGAATAATCTCTGCCTTAATGACGAGAAGACAGAGATTTGCAATGTGGGCTCTCAAACTAAAATTGGTACCCTTCTCCCAGACTATGCAGCTATCAACATTCATGGCACGATGATTCCAGTGCTTAAGCAAGTCAAAACGCTAGGCATATAACTAGATGCCAAACTTACCATGTGCAAACATATTTCAGCACTTGTGTCATCTACAGAATATACTTCTAAATTTATCACATTAAGCCGCCAGTTCCTTACACCTACCAACTGTATTACTTTGACCAGAGCCCTGATTTTAACTAAACTAGACTATTGCAACATCCTATTATTAGGAACATCTAATACTAACCTCAGCAAGTTATAATTAATTCAGAATAAAGCATTAAGGGCTGCATTAGGCATAAAAAAATCTGACCATATTTCCAACATCAGGTGGGAGATTCAATCGCTGACTATCAAAGCCAGAATCATTTTCAAAACGTTATGTGTCACTCATAAATGTCTCCCGAATAAAGCCCCCATCTACCTGAACAACACCTTAAAGAAAAAAATATCCAGCAGGGCCCTCAGATCCAACAACCACGGACTCCTGGAAATCCCGCGAAACAAATGCACTAGAGCTGGAGGTAGTAGCTTCTGAGTCCTTGCCCCCACCCACTGGAACTACCTACTACTCAATATTAAAAACGAGGAATCCATCTCAGGAATAAAAAAAAAACCCTGAAAACGTAGTTATTCAACCAATATTAATCAACTATAGACAATACAGAAGGAGCCTGCCAGTACTGATTGAACAATCAGCTCGTGTGCATAATAGTAAACACAATGGAACGTAGTGTGTACCCTTTTAAGTATTCTTACATTGTCTTATCCTGTAACTGCATCCCACTGGCTAGTGTATATACCATTATGATCGTAACTGTTCTTAAGTTGTTTTTTCTAAAGCTGTCTGTAACCTCGCTGTGATACCTGAGGGTCTGGGCGTGTAACAAATGTAATAAATAAATAAATGTCAGTAATTTCATTGATGGTTTTCTCTAAAACCCTTGCCAATTTTGTAATATCTTGAGAGTTTATCATCTGTCCCCAAAATGGTACAAAGGATTTAGCAACGTCACCCAGAATCTGTGAGGGAGTGTCACCATCCTCATCCCGCCTGGGACTAGTTCTAGAAACTTCAGCAGGGGTGGCAACATATACACCTGGTAACAGTATTCCTAAATAACAAGTACATTCCCAGTCTCTTGGCAACCATGGATACGCTTCATTACCGCAAACAAAGTAAATAGGATCTCCTACATACAGAGGGCTATCCTCACTGGTTAATACGGCAGTATTCATACATCCCTCATATGTACCCATTGGCTGGGAACCCTCTCTTTGTATGCAAAATGGAACAGAGTGTGGACTATGGTTAATGGTATAGGAAGGAGGTATGGCGTCCACATTACCTACGGGAGCCATTTTAAAGGTAATCATAGATTGGAAAGGTCTGGAGAGTCTGTCAGAAGGCCTAATAGAAGCAACATTTAGCTTGCTCCTATTTGCAAACAGAGAACATCCTAAAGGTGCTAAAACTCATTTTTCAAACTCATTGAGATTAGTCCCATCAAAATTCCCAGTGACACTATCGTTCCACCTGCCAAAAAATAATGCCCTAAATGATGCATAACAAGCAGTAGTTAGAGGGAGAGGATGTATATAACAGCCCAATCCTTTTTCCCCATGTTGTGGCAGATGTGAACATATTCAACAATTGGTCTTATTTAGAATGGCATGTGTGGTGTTCATAATCATCAAGAGGGTGTTGTTGTGATAACCCCCTCTATGTTGGAGGTCTCGAGGACGAAGAGTGTGCGAATGCACATATGGTGGAGACATAGTGGAGACACTTGCAGTTGGCAATAAAATATCAAGCGGATGTGCACCCTCCAGATACCAAAACCCAAATGTCAATGTAATTACAATACAAGATGTTATTGTGAACAGTACCCATTTGGTCCCCGGGGACCATGGCCCTCTATGGGTGGATTCATCATCAGCAAAATGATCAGTATCCTTATTATGAAGAGTGGCCCCTAAAATAGGCATAGTTTCTCAGCGTCCGTTAAGAAGCCTCACTTTTAGGCTTTTTTAGTTCATCGCGGGTGGCACTTGATTGAAGGTAACTTTGCTGGTCCCTGCCTCTTATTGTATGCAACAAAGGAATGACGAGGGATTGGCTCAACGTTGGTTTCTTGTGGGTACAGAATCCTAGCTGCACTTTCCTATTCTATTTACATGAATGTAATGTCAGCAGGCCCTAAATCTAAATCCTGTTCCTTGGTGGCAGATTGTACCTTATAACTCCAGGTAGAGAATGATCAGGGAACAAAGCATCTTCGTTTCCTGAAGAAGTTGAAGAAGCAGTAACAAGATTGATCGACGGTGAAGAAGAAATTGAAGAAGAAGAAGCAATCCCCCCAGGTGCCACAGGTTCAGGAAGGACGTTCGTGGCACCCTCGGTGTCGCGCAAAGCAGGCTTGTTATGAGTGTCAGGATCATCAATTCCCTTCTCCTCCACTCTGTCATAGGGCAGAGGAAAAGGAATCCTCTTTACATGTGTTGCGTGAATCCAGTGTTTCTTTCCGGTCACTCGTACTGCAGTTTGCGTAGCCAAAAGAATCTGATGGGGTCCCTTCCAACGAGGTGCAAGGCAGATGCCCCTCTCAACATTTTTTACCAAGACCAACTGACCAGGTCGGAGTCAGTGACCTGGACCCTCGTATTTCACAGAAAGGGCTGCTTGTACCTGTTGGTGAATCAAACGCAAGTTTTGAGTTAACTGGTCACAATAATCAGACAAAAGCGGATACTCAACATCTTTCACCTGTTTGGGCCTCAGTGCATTCCATATGTTGGCTGGTCTCCCCATGACAATCTCATAGGGGGAGAGCCCTGTCTTTAACTGTGCGGTCATCCGCATCGATAGTAAGGCTATTGGCAAAGCGTCTGGCCATTTTAGATTGCTGTGTGCATATACTTTAGCAATGTTATTCTTCAGAATTCCATTATGGTGTTCCACAAGGCCAGCACTCTGAGCATGTCTGGCCGAGTGGAACCGTTTATCAATCTGTAATGCCGCACATACTTGCAGGATGACAGCAGCGATAAAATGTGGCCCATTATTGGACCAAATTACTCTCTGCAAGCCAAACCTGGGAAAATATTCCTTAAGCATGGTCTTTGCCGTTGACATTGCTGTGGCGTCTTTCAGTGGGAAACTCTGAACCCATTTACTAAAGGCACAGATCACAACCAAGACATATTTATAGTTTTGGCAATGTTCCATCTCAATGAAATCAAAATGGATCACCTCAAAAGGCATGGAGGGGGGACCAAACTGCCCTTCAGTGTCTGTGTTCCCTTCCCAATGTTGTGTTGCAAACATATCATGCAACTCTGGACCAAACGTTCAGCAGTTCTCTGGATATTAGTGTTATACTTGACGGGATCTAATTGTTGACAAAATCTTTTTAGCACATATGTTTGTTGGGCCATGAGCCATGGCGACCATAGCAGTGACACAGGCATTAGGTAACATCCATCTTTCCTTCTCATTATCCATCCAACAACCCTCATTGTCTAGACCCGCTGGACCCTCAGCCCATTGTTTGATTTCTTCTGGAGTAGCTTCAGCCTGAATTTCTTTACACTGCTAATCCCTTCGTCCATCATACAAGTGTCAGTGACCCATCTTGCTGGATCGAGCACATACATTTTTGAGTGCAAATCAGTAGCAATCTGTTTGGCTAGTCTGTCAGCAAAAGCGTTTCCTTTTCCTACATCGTCCGTCACTTTCTGGTGTGCGGCACACTTCATTATTGCTAGTTGCGTAGGAAGCGTATGTGCTGACAGCAAATGGACTATCAGAGTGCTATGTTGAATTTTTGTTCAATGTGAGGTCAAGAATCCTCACTCAGCCCATAGTCGGCCAAAATTATAAACCACCCCAAATGCCTATTGGCTATCTGTATATATGTTTACACTAAGCCCTTCAGAAATTTCACAAGCTCTTGTTAATGCAATAATCTCTGCATATTGCTCAGAGTTATGCAGAATTTGTTTACTCTCCACAACAGTGCTTAAAGTGGTGATTGCATAAGCAGCAGTAGAAGTACCATCTGGTACTTTAAAACAGGAGCCATCACAGAATATGTCCCCTTGTGGATTCCGTAAAAATGTATCAATTAAATCAATTCTGCCCTTTGTTTCTTGTTCTGTAATAAAGATGCAACCATGTGACATTTTGTCACTGCAATCCTTCTCTTGTGGAGAAGGCAATAGTTCAGCCGGATTCAATGAACAACATTTCTTAATTTGAATATGCAGAGCAAATAGAATCAGCTCGTACCTTGGTAATCGAGCTGATGTGAGATGTTGCATCTGCGTTCTATTTAATAGAACGTCTACGCAGTAGGGTACCATCACGGTTAAAGAGTGACTTAAAACCATGCCCTCACTTTGGTTCACGGATGCAGCAGCAGCAGCTACAGCTCTCAAACACCTTAGCAAAGGGCATGCAAGAGCGTCTAACGTGGAAGAAAAATAGCCGCACAACCTATTCTTGCCCCTGTGTTCCTGTGTCAAAACAGCCAAAAAACATTCATCACGTTCATGCACATACAAAACAAAGCCTTTTTTGTAATTTGGTGTGCCCAAAACTGGTGCTAAACACAGTGCAGCCTTAAGCAAATCACAAGTGTTCTGGCAATCCATGTTCCACGGTAAAGGCAAATCAATGTCTTTCTTTGTCAATGCCGACATAGGTTTTATCAACAAAGAAATATTAGGGATCCACTGTCTACAATATGAGGCCATGCCTATTAAAGCTCTAACCTCCTTTTGTGTATTTGAAGCAGACATATCAGAGATGCTTTGTATCCGTTCAGGTGTCAGTCTTCTTCCCTCCTTCAACAAGAGATAGCCCAAACAGGCAACCTCCTGTCAACAATACTGAAACTTATTCAATGAAGGCTTATGCCCATGCTCTGCTAAATTAATAAGCAGCAACACGGTGCCTTCTTTGCAAGCATCTTCAGAATCAGCAGCTAGAAGTAGATCATCAACATATTGCAACAAGGTGCAAGTGGAAGGTAACTCAAGCGTATCAAGCTGTTCCTTCAATGCTCTACTATAGATATTTGGACTCTCAGTGTACCCTTGTGGCACACAAGTGAATGTGAACGAGCGTCCCCCTAGGGTGAACGCGAACAAATATCTGCTTTCAACATGCACAGGAATACTAAAGAAAGCGTTTTTTCAAATCCACGACACTTAATTGTGTAGCTGTGGCTAGAATCATAGTTAGAATTGTGGTAACATCAGGTACAATCGGAAATTGTGGAGCAATAACCTTATTAATGGCGCGCAAATCAATAATAAAACAAAAAGGAATTGCATTATCCCTTTTTTTGTAAAATGGTAAAATCGGACTATTGCACACGCTCCCCACAATTTCTCCAATTACAGCTCGGTGTACGAAATCAGAAATAATACTTTTCAAAGCCTGTTTACCTTCAACCAAAATGTTATACTGTGGGATACGCAGCAATTTAACACCTGGTTTCAACACAATGTTAACTGGCTCAATTTGTAAAATTCCAACGTCATTATCATTAACTGCCCATAAACATGTCAGAACCTTATTCAATTCAGTTGGTAAAGGCATAGACAAAAATTGTGGAATGGAAGTTTGTTGGGGCGAAATCGTTAAGTACACTCCATCTGGAGAACAGTAAATCACAGCATTCAATTTCTTTAATAAATTCAATCCCAACAAATTTTCCCCACAATTTGTCGTCAATAGAAATGGACAAGAATCAGTGAAGGGTCCCAGTGAAATTAGTACCGACAGCGACCGGACTAACCACTGGCGTACCACATAGTGGAATATCTAGAACCTGTGAATGATCAATATAACACTTCTGTGCTCCTGTATCTATCAAGAAGAGATGCTCCCTATTCCCCACCTTCATTTCAACGTAGAGCCCTTTCTGATTCACGTGAATAGGTAACGGTTCCAGACCCTGCTTCGAGCTGTCCTAACGGATCAGTATATCATCAGAAGAGAAATCTTCAGAAAAGTAGACATTCGGAGGATTATCAAAAATATTCCCACTATTAACACTCTGTTGCTGACTATCTTGTGATGGTGTCTGTTGGTTCTGTGCAAACTAATTTCTACCAGGACCCCCTACCCCAGGACGACCTCTGAATTGTCTACTCATGGTGCCATACGTGCTATTTGATCTCTGCTGAAGGATCAGGCATTGTGCTCGCCAATGACCCTCCTGTCCACAATATGCACACTGGTTTATGTGTATGGGACCCAGCTGTGCGCCACCCTGTGGTGTAAATTGGCCTCTGAACTGTGTATTCCCACCTCTGGCTCTTCTTGCTATCTGCTGCAATAACACTCTAGTCTTCAGGTCTCCTTTCTTCTTTTCCACCTTCTCCTTCTCTGCATTAACCCTATTTTCATAATACTGAGCCATGTGTAACACTTCAGATTGTGATTTCGCTTGCCACGCACTCTCAGAAGTCATGATTTGTGATTGGATTTCAGGCAACAATCCACGCACAAACCTATCAACAAATAGCCTCTTTCCCGCCTCTGTACTTAAATCTTGACCACTAAAATCCGAAAATACTTGCTCAAATCTGTTAAAATACTCTGTTGTACCTTCTGACTTCCCTTGCATGCAAGCCGTAAGCTTATCCCATATAATTCTTTTTTCAGGAACCAGAGTTTTTAATTTAGTCACTATTCTGTCTGGCAACATCAATATCACCTGTGACGGTATTTCACCAGCATTTTTTTTCCCCATCTACTCGTACTAAGGCATCCCATGTATCACCAATACCTGTCTGATCATGTACAGTTCTAATCTGCTTCCACAAATCAGGAGGCAGGATCACGGGAAACAACAAATCTATATTACCCAGCGTGAAAACTGCCAAATGCAAGACAGATTCAATTTCTTTATAAAATCCTGATGGATTCTTCCTAATATCCGGAATTGATTGCCTAATGGTATTCACTACCTGTCTAGAAAATGGGACATGAACAAAACTGTGATACATAATGTGCTTCAATAGTAGTGGCAGGTGTTCCTGCTGCAGCATTAGCAGGAATCTCTACTTTTGGAGCAAATGTCGGAGGAACCTGCCTCATCAGCAATTGTAAAGAATGCAAATCTGAACATCTATTAAGCAACAAGGCTAAATCAAGTGACAAAGAATTCAATGCAGTATCACCAAAAATGCTCTTTTATTATAAATAACCATCAAATCTGCGGGACAACATACCTTTTACCTCATAAATTCATCTCAACCATCACCTGTAACATTTTCCTTTGCATTGCCGGAGCATACGTGTCATGCACTCCAGTGGGAGAAATTGAAACATCCGAAATCCATCTATGAGTGTCTCTTGTGCAAATGCGCATTTCTTCACTCATTGGTTTCAATGGAGGAAGACATCGCTTCTGCACATATGAAGCCTGCCATTCATTTTCATCCATCTCATCTTTCTGTAACTAATCTAGCTCCCATTTAAACTCAAATACCTTCTCTACATGCTCATATACTTTCGCTGCAGTGTCCCTTGAGCCTGCAAGGACATTCAAATCCCTCAACCCCTGTGGGACATTCATGTCTGTCAAATCACTCCATATGTTAACTAAATACGTTCCCATCCGTTCTATCAAAATATTCTGTTCAGGAATACCTTCTTCATCAGAAATCGTGACTAAAACAGCTTATTCATCACCCTCTTCTATGTACTTTTTAGCCCACATATACAATTCTCTCTTTCCGTCTTTAGATACTGTGCCACGAGTCACTGTTCTTGGATCAGCTCCCTTCAACCACTACAGGTGGAGCAGAACCACCTGGCAAAGAAAGTTCATAGAATTCTTGTACAATAGGTAGCAGAGGCAATACCGCCTGAGGTGCAGACGGAATTATGAGGACAGCAACTGTTGGCAAGGGTGCAGGAGCAGGAGGAGGAACAACAACGGGAAGAAGGGGAACAACAATGGGAGGATGAGGAACAACAACAGGGGTGGCACATAAGGAGGTTATGCAATTGAAAAAGTTCTACGTTCATTCAATAATTTATTAATTAACTCGTCTGATGTATGAAAATCCTGAGAGGGATATATCTTTTGCACATCTAGTTGGAAAGCCCTATCCATACCTCTAATGGATTCTGACTGTTTCTGCTGATCATGCAATAATGCTTTCTCAGCATTCCTCATGTGTCTACGTGCATGCTTTTCTCTACTTTTGAGTTGCTGCACAGCTTCCTTTCTCCAATCTTTAACTGCATCAAATGCTGCAGGCCTAGTCTTTTTTTCTCAACAATACAGATTCAAAATGCTCTAGGTGGGCAATTTCAAAACTACCATAAACTGGCCACTGAAGTTCGGAAACATGTCTGGTCTGTATGTGCCAAATTGCATTAAATACGATAGCTCCTAGGCCATACTTACAATACATTAAATAAGCCGACGACCCTTCGGGTGGCGGCGGTTGGCCTTGTTTCAAAGATTGTCTTTCCCTGCGGAATAATACCATGAAACAGGATGAATATTTCCCAGGCATAGTTAAATCGCAATCTTAACTGGCTACATTTGTTTCTGTAGAGACAACACTTGCTACAAATATCAGGATTTTTTTAGGAAACCGGGTACGACTCACCTGATTTCAATCAATCAAAGGGTCCGATCAGACATCAAATTGCCATGGCTGTTGTTTTTTGACAAACAGGTCTCGATACGGGGAACCTCCTCGTGATGTCCTACTAAATGCTGCTCACTGTCCAGGGATCGGGCGTGCCGTACTGCAGAGGAATCGCGTCTCTCTTTGCAGGGGGCCAGTCACTCTCAGATCCCAGTCTGGCAGCCTCATCTTTGTCTAGCGATGTGACATCAATCTTGAGGGTCCCTATTCGGGCGCCATATGAAAGAGTTAAAGAATATTGAGGCTTAATACCACATAATAGAATGATGCCAGTCACGAGGTCAAAGTATAATGTACATTTCTTAACAGGCAACTGTCTGGCTCTCAATACCCCGCAATGTGTGCAAGCAGACACTGTGAGATGAGAGAGTGCTGGACATTTCAAAAACACAAGTATTTATACAGATTTTCCACTATCCCAGATACATTGTCCAGCCCCTCTTCGTGTAATACATAGACCTAGGGTTCATAGCCTTTCCACATAACTAACAGATGCTCAAACATCTTTACATAGGGCCTCATTACACGTTGTGCGGTAAAAATCTCCAATTACCGGCATGGCGCTCTTAACGTGTCCGCCCTCGCAAGAGGGCGTTAATAGCGTACCAATACGAGTACGCGGACACAAGCATAGCGCCATGCCGGTAATGACCCTACCGCCATGCCGCTAAAGACCCCAAAAAGTCACTTACCGCCCTCGACGAAAGTGCAGATAGCACCTCTGCCCTCACGCTGCATGCAAATAGCGGTCACCATTAAATTGCGGAACCGGAAATAGCGCCATCGCAGAGGAACGGGAAAGAGCACGGCGGCCATCTTTAAAAACACAATCCATTGCCATTCTTTGCCCCCTGGACCTGTTTGGAGTAGGTTGCAGTCGCAAATCATCAGGGACACCCTCAACATGCCCAAGGCATTGAAAAAAGCACCGACAGGCGGCGGGAAGAAAAATTCACCTCAGAGGAGCTGATCATGCTGACCCAGACCCTGGCTGACAATGCTGCCGTTGTCTTTGCCAACGACATGCGGCGGGAGACACTTATAAAAAAAAAGGCAATCTGGGATGATGTTGCGGTGAAAGTTAGTGCAGTGGGCACCACCACCCGCAATGTGCGTGAGTGCAGGAAAAGGTGGGACGACCTCAGACTGCGGATGAGAAGCATCCTTGCCGAAAACCACAGAATAGCCACTGCAGGTGGATCCGGTTCACCCATCAAACTAAAGGAATGGGAGGAGACCTGTGCGAACCTAATCGGAGTGGAATGCATTGAGGGAGTCGGCACTATGGAGCATGGCGTGGCAACCACTTCAGTTGGAGGTGAGTGTACACATGACAGGATGCTATGTGAATGTACTGGTCCCCCCAAATGTGAGCCCAGAATCATCTCATGGATGGACAAACATCCACACATGCATCCATCCCTGCCCATGTCAGTGTCAGACCCAAACACACACACATGCACACATCACCAGAGACAAGTGCCAAACACAACCATGCATGGATGAGGCACTGAACTGACACATCACCTGCATCCCCAACAATGAAGTCCTAATGGCCACAACTGCATTGTTGATGTATTCTGCATAAAGTACATAGAAACATAACCAATGCCATCCCCCTTCTTGTCCCTGACAGGCTCACATACAGATGGTGAGGATGCCGGAAATGCATCCCAGGCACCCCCTGCAAGTAAGAGACCAAGGGCACAGGACTCTGAGGACACCCCCATGACATCAAGGGGCAAGGGGGGAAGGTTCCACATGATGAGTGTCAAGCATCAGAGGAGTGCCACTGCCAGGATAGAAGTAGCCACACCACTAACTATAGCCCCACCACCGGAGGTGAACCCACAACCACCAATCCCAGCTACGGAGGGCCCACCATCAGCTGTGCCAAGCTCCGCAGGAGAGGCAGCAGCCACTGCCCCACTATCTGATGTTGAGGACACAACAGATGTCACAATGGAGATGCACACCCCAACCCCCCCTGGAACCCCTGAGCCATCACCACTCCAGACACCTGGGTCTGATGCCACTGGTGAGAACAACATTCTAGGCTCAATGTCCCCCACGGTGACTTCACCTGCTGACATGGATGCATCTGAGGGCACAGCAGCCACTCCACCAGCACCCAGCACTGCCCTCGACCTGGCCACCATCAGCCAGCGTCAAGAGGAACTAACTGTGCTGGTTGGCCAGCATGTGGAGGAGGCTGCCCATCTCAGGGAGGAGATTGTGGAGACAGCAAGGCACTCCAGGGAGAGGATGGAGGCCTGTACAGACAGGCTGTGTGAGGAGATAGGCAGACTTAGGGAGCTCCTCACTCGAATAGCAGACACAATGGACCGCCACTTCACACCACCAGGACAGTCAGCCACGTCGTCATCCGCCGGTTCAACGCAGACAAGCCCACTCCGCTGCTCCACACGCACCACCAGGCGCATGTCTAGCCAGCCTCCAAATGCTGCTGCAGACAATGGCCAATAGGGAGTGTATGGCAAAGCTTCTGCGTGCATGGCCCGACGCAAACATAGTGGCAGACACATGAGGAACTGTTGTGGGGGGTGGGGGAAAGGGTGTTATGGGTCTGTTGTGGGGGGTGGGTGGAAGGGTGTTATGGGTCTGTTGTGGGGGGTGGGTGGAAGGGTGGTGGGATGTTTGGGGACATGCACTTTTTCATCTTTCCGTTACTTAATACACTAGTGCCTGATCAAAACACAGGCTTGGACATCTTCATTGTGTTTGTGTACTTTATTGGCGACAGGGTCCATTGCGTGCTTCAAACATACACCAGTGCATTCATACCCATATCCATGTGACAGTTAAAAACCACGTTACTCAGAATATTTGGTTGATCAGATGTTGTCTTACAGCACGTCCCTCTTGATCATCCCCTCTTGCATGTCCTGCATCCCCTTCACCTCCGTCCTCATCACCATCATCATCCTCATCAGGTGCTTCCATTTCAACGTCAGGGGGCAGTGGCACAAATTCCGTCTGATACACATATTGTGCAGCATGACACATGCCATGGTGATCTTGGCCACCTTCTCATGGCCATACAGGAGAGCGCCACCAAACCTGCTCATGCACCTAAACTGTGTCTTCAAAAGGCCAAAAGTCTGCTCAATCACGTTGCGTGTACGCGTATGGGCACGATTGTATTCCTCCTCGTGCCTATTCTGTGGGTTCCGTACAGGTGTAAGGAGCCACCTCTTCAGGGGATAGCCAGCATCACATGTATGGGGGGACAAATGGGGACCTGTTACTGTTCAGCTCAAGTGCGGCCAGTTAATTTCAGGCTTTTTTAATTTGCATTGTGATTGAAGTGCACAATTAACAGCATACATGCTGACTGTCTGTGTGACTGGAATGTGCAAAGGTAAGGGCGACCCTGCAAGTACACATGCCACGTCAATGCCTACAACAGTAATGGACATGTCCTGGCTAAAGCTGTGTGTTAGGGGTTCCTTGGTCCTAGGCAGATTTGGTATCACACTGCTGGTGTGCTGCCATTCCAACATTGATCTTTCCATGCTGAGAGGCATCACTTGAGTTGTGCTATAAGTGCGTGGTGTAATGCTATGGCTAGGGGTGATCCCTTTGCATGCATTCAAGGCCACAATGCATTATTGCTGTTGTGCTGCGCTCATTTTGTAGGACTATGTTGGTGGCATGTATGAGATTTGTGTATTTTGAGGTGTGGAATGTTGTGCAATGTGGATGTGGATGGATGTTTGATTTTTCTAGACCTGGATTATCATCTATGTTATGTAGCTCACACTTGCATGTCCATTCATCTCTGGTACGTTTTGGGCCTACCCAGATGGATGTTGGCGTACATCTGTATGTGCATTTGTCCAACGGACAAGAAGCTACACCCAATCAGAGTATGTATCTCTCCCCCCCCAATCACACTGCCATGTGCTTACCCTGCTACTCACCAAGTAGCCACGAACGCTGTCCAGCTTGTCGCTCCATGTAGCGTGGGATAGTTGAGTTCCACAGGACCATGGAATCATGGGTTGATCCAGGAAATCGGGCACAGCAATGAGTGATTATCTTGTTGGCGTCACATACCATTTGGACATTGATGGAGTGGAATTGCTTCCTGTTTCGGTACACTACTTCATTGTGATGTGGGACCACCAATTCCACATGTGTACAGTCGATTGCCCCGATGCAACTTGGGATGCCTGCCAGTGCATAGAAGCCAACTTTGGTGTTTGCAATCTCCTGGCAGTCTGTGGCATGAATATGTGTTCAGGTGCATGCTTCAGGAGGGCATCGAGTACCTGGGTCAGCGTGCACGAGAATACTGGTTGTGAGATGCCATGCATCTGCCCCAGCGTATGCTGGTAAGTGCCTGTGGCCAGGAAGTGGAGCACAGTCACCACCTTGAGTAGAGGGGGGATGGCAGTTCGGATGTCTATGAGGCTCACAATGTCGTTGTGTATCATGTCTACAATGCTGGTTATGGTATCCCGGTCCAGACGGTACAGGGTGTGTATCTGCTCCGGGGTTAGGTTAAATGGATTGGCTCTGATCCTGGGGATTGGTGGGTACCTCTGTGGTATGATTAGGTGCCGTGGTGGTGCTTGCTGTGCCTGGCTTGCCCTTCTCCTCCTCCTCCTGCGTCTCCTCTGTGCTGCCTGCTGCTGCTGCTGCTGCGCTGCGATTATGTCCTCCAGCCCATGTAATGCTGCTAGTATTGGAACCATCTTGGTGTGGGAAGGGGTGTGGTGTGCTCCTTTTGTGCTGCCTGAGTCTCCATTGCCTCCACCTGTGCTGATTGTGTCCACCTGTGGCAGGTGGGAACACTGCTCAGTTCTCTTAATGGGTGGTTCGCGATGGCGGTATTAGCGCAGGGCGGTAAGGTGTTTTGGGTGCTTTTCCATTCCGCTATTGGCACATCCGCCTGGCTTGTGATGATGTGCTAATAGCGGCATGGCGTAAATTACGGACTCGAGGGTCGCGCGCCCGCGGACTGGCCGCTATTAGTGGCACCGTACTTAGCGGTGAGCCAGGTCATAATTTGGATGGGGATTTAACGTTACTGGTATTCCATTACCGGTAACGTTAAATCCCTACCGCCTACCGTGTAATGAGGCCCATAGTTTGTTGTTTTCCTTTAAACATTTCACATTTTTTCCAAACAGAAGATACAAAGGTAACTTTCCTTATTTTAATCGCTTATATTTGTCTACCATTTGTGGTTGAGCTTAAAGTCAGTTTACTTTCAAGGAGAGAAAACAAAGATTTGTGCAAGAGCACATGTTCAGCTATTCATCATTCCATTTTGCTGTTTGAATGGGGAACACATTGTTGGTACAGATGGTATCTAAATTACTGATTAGTATAGCTTTTGTTTAGCTCCAAGGTTCCTCAGTGTGGGACAAACAATCCACCTTAGCAGCTTCAACATTCTTATCTATGTTGACATCATGGACACATTATAAAGTTCATTTTGCTCTGCTGGAACCAAAAACACAATTCTAAACATGGGACAGAAAGCAAGAGGCAATCAAAATGGCGGATAACTCAAAATGGCGGCAAAGTCAGTCTGTTTCAGGTTAATTCAATGCAATTTATAGTGTGATGAGAATGTGCTTAGGCCAATCATTTGCTATAAGGCAGTATTCATGCAAAATATACTTTTACAGTAAAGCGAGACATGCCGCCAGATGGCCTTGCTGGATGGTGTCTACCAGCCTGTCAATGTCCGGGAAAGCGGTGACATGTGGAACCAGGGTAAGAAAAACAGCAGGATGATATCCAAAAGTACAGTAGAAAGGACTGCTCTTGGTAAATGAGTGTGTAGCATTATTATATGCAAATTCTGCCAAAGGTAAAAGTCCCTTCCAGGCATCTTGAGCCGAGGATTTGTAGCATCAAAGATATGCCTCCAATGTCTGATTCAAGCACTCAGTTTTCCCATTCGTTTGTGGGTGGTACCCTGAACTGAGTAAACGAGAGATGCACACCTTTTTCCAGTACTGTGAAGTGTACTGCAAACCCTGGTCTGAAATGGTAGTCTCCGGTAAACCGTGGAGAGAGAAGATGCGATCAAAGAATATCCTGGCCATTTGAGCAGCCGAAGGAATGAACGGATAAAAGAATGACATTTGCCAATTGTGTTAGCGAATCAACGGTGACCATGATCTTGGTACAATTGTCTGAGGTAGGGAGATCCACTATAAAATCTGTTGAGATAAACTGCCATGGCTTGGTAAGGATTGGCATCTTGACTAGTTTGCCTACTGGGGGTATGCAAGGAGTCTTGGTTTGTCAGCAGATGGTACAGGAGGCGATGTAGTCCTGCAAATCTTTCCTGAATGAAGGCCACCAAAAGTGTCTTTGCACCAAATCTAAAGTATTCACAAATCCCTGATGCCCTGCAGCCTGAGTGTTGTGACAGAGCCACAATACTTCCTTCTGCAGTGTCTAGGTAGGGATGAATACTCGTTGGTCCATGAAAAAACAGCCCTTACTCTTCGAGAGCTGATGTTTTCGAATGACTTCGGGATGTCCCTCTTCAATGTCTTTAGATTGTTTCTCAATCTTTTGCAGAAAATTATAAATCACAGGAAAGAATATGGCTTTAGGAATTATCAATTCGGATTTGAATCTAGATGCAGACGTATGATCTTTCCTTGAAAAGGCACCTTCCGAGACGTTAATTCCACCAGGAATAAAGGTGAAAATGATTCTGTATGGAGAAAAGAAATGGGTCCCACAAGCTTGTCTGCTATTGCGAGTTTATGCATATTGGAGTGCATGGAGATTGTGGTGATCAGTGATCAAACGCCCGCTTGATGGCGAGAAGTTCTTTTTCTAGAACAGTATAATTCAGCTCAGCTGGGGATAATGTTTTAGACAGATAAGTTACTGGACGTTCCATGCCCTGCTAATCGATTTTTGTAGTAGGACTGCCCCTACAGCCCCTAAAGCGTGGTGAGAGGCCTGAAAACCTCCTGAACATGGGTATGGTCTGTGGCAGATGCTGAAAATACCAAGATATCATCTAAGTCATGGGTGCACAACATACGGCCCGCGGGCCAGTTGCGGCCCGCCATGCCCTTATGTCCGGCCCGCGAGGCTCAAAGACTTTCCTAATCTTTGTTGTCTTCCGGGCCAGACAAAACACTGGCCCTCATTGGCTCAGCACACACACGCACCACGTCGCTCCTACGAGCCACTTAATGCGTGTGTGCTGCACCAATAGAGGGCCAGCACTACGGCTGCCGTGATCCATAAGGCTTGATGCCGGAAGGCATTTCAGCCTTGGACCACGCCAGCCGTAGTACGATTCCAGCGTTCCAGCTTACCTACCGTTTACCTGCCTTCCAGCACGTCTCCGGTAAGTGGTCTGTTTGTGTTTGTGTGTCGGGTTTGTTTTGCTTTATGTTTGTGTGTGTATGTTGCGATGGGGGGGTGGAGGGGTGTGTCGGATGTGTATGAATGTTTGGATTTGAATGTATTTTGTGTGTATGTTGAGATGCGGGGGTGGGGGGGTGTCGGATGTGTATGAATGTTTGGATTTTAATGTATTTTGTGTGTATGTTGAGATGCGGGGGTGGGGGGATGTGTCGGATGTAAATGAATGTTTGGATTTGAATGTATTTTGTGTGTATGTTGAGATGCGGGGGTGGGGGGTTGTCGGATGTGTATGAATGTTTTGATTTGAATGTTTTTTGTGTGCTGAGTTGGGGGGTGGGGGTTCGGGTCTGTATGGGTGCATGTTTGTGTGTGTGCTGAGTTGGGGGGTGGGGGGTTCGGGTCTGTATGGGTGCATGCTTTAGAGTATGTGTGCTGAGTTGGGGGGTGGGGGGGTTTGAAGTTGGGGGGTGGGGGGGTTCGGGTCTTTATGGGTGCATGTTTGTGTGTGTGCTGATTTGGGGGGTGGGGGGTTTGGGTCTGTATGGGTGCATGTTTGTGTGTGTGCTGAGTTGGGGGGTGGGGGGTTTGGGTCTGTATGGGTGCATGTTTGTGTGTGTGCTGAGTTGGGGGGTGGGGGGTTTGGAGTTGGGGGGGTGGGGGCTTCGGGTCTTTATGGGTGCATGTTTGTGTGTGTGCTGAGTTGGGGGGTTTGGAGTTGGGGGGGTGGGGGGTTCGGGTCTTTATGGGTGCATGTTTGTGTGTGTGCTGAGTTGGGGGGTGGGGGCTCGGGTCTGTATTGGTGCTGGTTTGTGTGTGCTGATTTGGGGGGTGGGGGGTTTGGTTGGGGGTGAGGAGGCCATGGGGCATAGTGTTTGGTTGGGGGTGAGGGTGCCATGGGGCATAGTGTTTGGTTGGGTGTGAGGGGGCCATGGGGCATTGTGTTTGGTTGGGGGTGAGGGACATGGGGCATAGTGTTTGGTTGGGTTGAGGGGGCCATAGGGCATAGTGTTTGGTTGGGGGTTAGGGGGCCATAGGGCATTGTGCTTGGTTGGGTGTGAGGGGGCCATGGGTCATAGTGTTTGGTTTGGTGTGAGGGGGCCATGGGGCATAGTGTTGGGTTGGGGGTGAGGGGGCCCTGGGGCATAGTGTTTGGTTGGGGTGAGGTTGCCATGGGGCATAATGTTTGGTTGGGGGTGAGGGGGCCATGGGGCATAGTGTTTGGTTGGGGGTGAGGGGCCCATGGGGCATAGTGTTTGTGCCCCATGGCCCCCTTACACCCAACCAAACACTATGCCCCATGGGCCCCTCACCCCCAACCAAACACTATGCCCCATGGCAACCTCACCCCCAACCAAAGACTGTGCCCCATGGCCCCCTTACACCCAACCAGTGTTTGGTTGGGGGTGAGGGACATGGGGCATTGTGTTTGGTTGGGGGTGAGGGACATGGGGCATAGTGTTTGGTTGGGGGTGAGGGGGCCATAGGGCATTGTGTTTGGTTGGGTGTAAGGGGGTCATGGGGCATAGTGTTTGGTTGGGGGTGAGGGACATGGGGCATAGTGTTTGGTTGGGGGTGAGGGGGCCATGGGGCATAGTGTTTGGTTGGGGCGAGGGGGCCATAGGGCATTGTGTTTGGTTAGGTGTAAGGGGGCCATGGGGCATAGTGTTTGGTTGGGGGAGAGGGACATGGGGCATAGTGTTTGGTTGGGGTTGAGGGGGCCATGGGGCATAGTGTTGCATTCCAAGAGTGAACCCAATAATAAAGCAAAAACAGGCACAGTTAGGAGATGTTCATCTTTGGCTTTTTGAGGAAACCTGACTCAACGAAGGCCATACTCCTCTTGGGCAACCCAAATAGCAAACTGTAGCAGTCCAAAATAACGGCATGTTCAATCTAGGGTCAATAAAATATATATAAGTTAATTAAACAGGCGCGATACAATAACTAAATATAACAATGGAAAATGTGTAGTACAAAATGTAAGTTTGAAATGCAAATAAAAATCGTTACCCCTCAAAAACATTCTTTTTCCATGTGTTTAGTACAAATTGGGGGTTTAAAAAGCCTCCTGCCACGCCCCGCCTACCGCCCCGCCCACATTTACTTTTCAGCCCACTATAGCCCTCATGTAAGGTACTTTCGGCCCTCTGTCAAAATCAGTTGTGCACCCCTGATCTAAGTAGATGATTACATAATGTAGTGAGATGTCTGCAAATAAATGTTCCATGAACTGTTGGAAGACAGCAGGTGCATTTGCTAATCCAAAGGGCATGACCCGGTATTGAAAATGGCCAAAGGGTGTGCGAAATGCCGTCTTCCACTCATCGCATTTCTTTATGCGTATTAAATGATAGGCTCCGTGTAGATCTAACTTGGTGTATATAGTGGCACCTTTCACAGCCTCGAGGATATCTGGAATCAGAGGCATAGGATATTTGTCTGGTACAGTGATCTTTTTAAGTCCTCTGAAATCTATGCATGGATGAAGTTCGGATGTAATCTTCTTTCGAATAAAATAAGTGATGCTGCGGCAGGTTAAGTAGATTCATAGATTAGACCATTTTTCAGATGAGTATGTAAGTATTCTTTGAGAACTTCCTTCTCCTTTGCAGACAGAATATACATCCTTGGTCAAAAAAATGGGGATGCCTGATTCCAACAACTGGTCCTTCAGGCTGAAATTAGAGAAACAATATACAATGGACCATTGGAAGAGAGGGGTGATCTCTAATTATTCTGTATGGTCTTTTATAAATACCAACCAACAATTCTTGTCATTTATTCAATGAATTCAATTTAATTATATAAAACACATTTTAAAATACACAAAAAATACATTTTTACATTCATTAACAATATCATTTGTTAATTTGGGTTATTCTGTAGGTTGGAATCCTGTGAAACTTTCATATGCGCAGTGGATTTTTTAACCAGTCTCAGTTAATCACCAGTTGGAAGTGCAGATAGTGAGGTGATTCTTAATGAAATAAAATAGCATCTCCATTTCTGGTGTCCCCACCTTCCTCCATACAGCAGTAGACCAGGTGGCACACTCAATCCCTTCATAGCATGTTGGCTTCTATTTCAGTAAGATGTGCCTCCTCTACTAGTGCTACATCTGCCCCAAGCCTATGGAACATCCACCCATCAGCATCAGACGCACCCCCATGCACTAATAATTCAGAAAATAACTCAAGACCCTCCTCAACATCTAGACCATCGCATTGCCCCCCTGCACCACCTGACTCGCTGGATACCATCCGCTCCTCTCCTCCCCACCACCCTGTACAGCTATACCCCTCTTATATGGTCCTCTGTATCCTACTCCTGCTGTATATCTGTTCCTATGTGACCTCTGAAAAGTGCTCTGTTATGCATCTTTCCTGTTCTTTACCTTTGTAAAGCACTACATTGTGTAGGGGAGTATATACATATGGGTACATCTATTCAGCACTCTAAAGCTGCACGAAAATACAACCTGAAAAAAATCCCTCTAAAAAAGACACAGAAGAAAAGAAAAAACAAATAAACAGCCCATTCACTGAAAGGCATTACACATAGGGCCAACAAGAAATGGCGGCTACATTTTTATTAAGCTATAACATATCTTTTATAGGCAAGCATCTATGTAATTTTAACCCAGCATAGCAGCAGTTTACATTAATTAGAGAAATGTAAAAAAACATGTGTGTATTTGATCGCTATTATTTTATATTTAGCTAAATGCAGCACACATAGGCTAGATTTCAGTTAGCATTTCTTGAAAGCACAGAAAACTCCTGTCAGAGCAGAATGTTATACTTCACAGAAAGGCACATGAATTCCAACAGGCCGCACAGTCAGCATTTGAAGTTTCTGCAAGAAGAATAAAAGCAGCTCCCCGGAGTTTTAGCATATGATAGTGAGTCATACAAAATGCAACATGAAGTATAATACAGATTCCACAGGTCTAGGGACAAGAAAATCGTACTCAGATTGATCAAACTGCATAAGGTTTGCTGAAGTTCCCAGAGCCAAGTCCCAGAGAAAATAACAACTTTAAACTTACTGAAAGTTATACTTGGCAGGAGGTGAGCAACTAGAGACAGAAAAGCAAGTTTAAGACAATGGTTGCAGCACAACACTGCCACCTGTGGACTAAATAGCATGTGCAGAGATCACTTTTGTGAGCAAACTGTTATGCAGAAACCATTATTCACAGCTCAGCCCTTTTTAAGAAGTAGTGCAAACAAAACATTTCCACATGAATGCCTCATTGATAAAAGACAACTTGTGAAGCCGCACCACACATGAACAATATTACTTATACCATAGCATTAAATAGGAGCCTAAGGTCAGAACAGTCATTCACATCTGAGTCACACTGCTTGAATGCAATAGGAAAATAAAGCCTATTTTGTGACTATTTGCACTGCATGAACACATTCACACGTGTATGAATGAGCCAAGTTTGCTAGCAGCTAAGCCATGCATGTAAGATCAGGGACATGGCAAGATGACTCATGGGAATAGGAAAAGGCATGCGAGTAAAGTTTCCAGTGAGTGAAGTTACAGTATGTATTGATAACATAGACCTTAATGGTGAGAGAGGTGTTTTGATGCCAAGCTGAAGAGCAGTACGGACGGAACTCGAAAGTTATATTTTATACGTCACACGGTTACATCTCATGAAGATAATTGGTTCTAAAATTGTACTAATTTCACTCCACTCTTACGTCTTCTGAAGCAACCAATGGTAAATGTAGTTCAGCTTGATACGTGTGTCTAATGCCTTTGACAAATAATAATGCATGTGAAATAAAATGAACAATAAATTGTGTTTTAAAGCGCCCACAGGGCAAGGGGAAGGAATATGGGATCGGAAGGCAAATATAATAGCAATCAAGAGAAAGAAAAGAGGCGGTCCTACTAGGGCTTGTGAGCATTCAGAACCTGCAAGTGCAGAGAGAGTGAAGGGACGAGGGAGGAGGGTAAGATTTAGGAGTTCCACAGAGGGAGGTGGTAGGGAGTAAGTTGCAAGCACCTATTAAGGGCCTGACCGGAGATCACTTGGTAAGAGTGGTCAACTGCCAATACAATAAGTGTAGGCCTGTGAGATAGTACAGGCCAGTGGGCGCCCAAAGGCAAGTGCTTGGAGTGGGGGGAGGCTGAGGCAATTGGGGGGCGGGGGGCAGGACCCGGAAGAACACATACAGGCCTTGGTCACCAATCTCAGCGACTGTGGGGTTTAGCAAGGGAGGGAGAGGGGGAAGAAGGAGTTAAAAAGGAAAGACTTGAGGAGCTTCCAGAATTTGAGGACATCTGGATCAAGTCGGAGAGGAAGTGGGAGGCTGTTCCAGAGGAGGGAGCCAGCCAAGGAAAGAGATTGGCTGCCAGCTCGCTGTTTAGAGAAGCACTTGGCACACAGAGAGTTGGTGCCGGAAGAGCGTAGCGATCTGGAGGGAGAGTATTTGGTGAGAGCCAGTTGTAGATAGTGTGGCCCACAGTCCCAGACAGCCTTGTGGATGATTCAGAGGGAATCTGAATTTGATCCTTGTAGAAACTGGGAGCCAGTGGAGAGAATTTAGACCTGGAGGGATGTGGTCCCTGGGCTTGAGGCCAAGGATAAGTCTTGCAGCCCTATTCTGGGTGGGCTGGAGGGGATGTACAGGGGAAGAGGGTAGATTAAGGAAGAGGCTGCTGCAGTAGTCCAGCCTGGAGAGCAACAGAGTTCTGTAGACATTGAGCTCATGTGGGAAAGTGAGGAAAGGAAGGATTCCTTTGAGGGGGTGGAGTTGAAAGTGGGTCTTCTTGGCAAGGTCATGTATGTGAGGGAGGAAGGAAAGAGAGGAGTAGAAGATGATCCCTAGGTTTCTGGCTTCGGAATAAGGAGAAGGGGGAGAGCCCATAGAGGGTGGCCAGAGTGTAGGGAGTAAAGAGGGAGCAGGAGTCCCATTCGGAAGGATCTCAGTCTTGCTGGCATTGAGGCAGAAATCATTGGAGGCACACCAGCACTGGTTGGCAGATAGGCAGTCGAGAATGATGGAGGAAGTAAGGAGAGCATCAGTGGGACGCTTGAAGAACAGTTGTGTGTCATCTGCATAACACTGAAAATAAGGGGAAAAAGAGGAAATTAGGTTTGAAAGAGGAGCAAGATAGATGTTAAAGAGCCAGGAGGAAAGGTTGGAGCCCTGGGGAATGCCACAGGTTGAGATAGAGGTGTGAGAGGAGAAAGAGCCCAGGATAACCTGAGAGGGATGGTCAGTGAGGAAGGAGGTCAGCCAGTTCAGTTCCCAATCTAAGTTAACAAGGGAATCGTGGAGCCATTTTATGAGGATGGAGTGGTGGTTGGCCACAACAAATGCAGAGGAGAGATCAAGTAGAATGAGAACATCTGGGGAGAGGCGAGTCAAGAGATGTGAGCAGTTCTTCACGGGTGTACAGGAGAACAGTTTCTGTGCCTCAAGATACTCGGAATCCAAATTCATAGTCCTGTAAGCAACTGACAAGCTCAATGTGCTTGGTCAGTTGGGGGAAGACCAGCTTCTCCAAAACTTTCCCAAGGAAGGGGGTGATAGAAATGAGGTGGTAGTTAGCCAGACATGAAGGGTTGGAAGAAGGTTTTTTCAGAAGGGGACACCCAAGAGAGTGCTTGAGGGAAGAGGGAAAGACCCAGTAGCAAGAGAGTGATTGCAGGAATCAGCAAGTGCAGGGGAAAGTGAGACAATACTGTCCTGAAGAGGGGGCACAAGGGGACCTCTGTTTGGAGGAGACCTTCATACAGTGGACAACACTAGTGACCTCATCGGATGTAATGAGATAGAAGGAGGAGAGAAAGGCAGAAGGAGGATGGGGAGGCCATAGGGGGTAGGGGGATGGGAGGAAGGTAGGGTGAAAAGGAAGATAGTGCTCAGGATGTTCTGAGTTTTTGCAGTGAAGTGTGTGGCTAATGCATTGCAGAGAACCTGAGATGAAAACGGTGAGGTGGAGACTGCAGAAGGGTTGGCTAGTTCCTTGCAGATAATTGTTGTTGTTGGATGCACCAGAGACGTGAGCCTAGATGTGGGCCCTTTTTTTTAGAATTAAGGGAGAGTCGGTATTGCCTTTGGAGAAGGCAACATGCCAGTCTGTCGGAGGGTGCCCCTTAGCTATGCACTTTAGTTTCAGGGATGCAAGTTCAGAATCATACCACGTGTTATGCTTGGTGGCATTGTTCTGGAGGAGAGGAATTCACTGACGGGCCCATAGGTCAGCGCTCACCCTCTAGAACTTGTAAAACAAGATAGCTGCACCATGTGAGGGATGGGGTACAGGATTCACTTACTCCGACACGACTCAATAACAAGGACTCAGTAGTTTGGCAAAGGGAAGTCCGTTTAATGGCAAGTACATCAAACAGGGAAACTAATGGGAATCAGCTGTAGTGCGATCACCTGTCTCACTCCGACTTCTTCGAACTTCAGTTGAACAGCAACTCTTAGAGGCAATATTCGTCATCATTGACGTCTAGCTCTACAAAAACTGGACATGCAATATAATTGGTTAGGAAAGGTAACTTAAGTATAGGTGCTATATCTGTATATGATAATAGGGCATGCGGGTTGGATAACTCTTATCTCGTGGGCATCTACGCCCATCCCACTAAATCACACGTGACTGACGTCATCACAAGTATGACGTCTCATTGGTTCTACTATCTATAGGAATCCAGATAACTTGGTCCATTGTGATTGGTCAGGTTACGCCCCTAGACATAAATCCCCATTTTAATTAGCAGCATGCAGAATGGACACCCAGGTGTCCCAAGTTTCACCCTTCCTCCCTTCCATCAATCAGTATCTTAGGGCTATGTGTCAATTAGTTGGTTGGCTATGGCCTCGGATCTGGAGCCTCTTATCAGGAAAAGTTATGGCATCCTCGGGTTCTGGATGACATCAGGCGATGGTACCTCTCCACGCCTGGCTTGACACGTGTCTGTTCCCCATGGATCTGCTTCAGTTTTCAGCTTTTATTTTATTTATTTCTGCTTCGGCCCTACCACCTGCCTGGGCCTCTCTTATCTTGACCTTCACGGGCAAGCTGGTATGCTCTGAAGTTTGGTTCTTGCGAGTTGACGCTCTCCTCCCTTCTCTGGGTGACCTTCATTTCCCAGGCATGAGCCGCTCTCTGTTGATTTTCGATTCTGCTCTTCCTCTCTGTTCTGGCTGAGTTGTGAAACTTGGCCTGCCAGGCCTCTGGCAGCCTGGGCCCATTTCTGCTTTACAAAATGGAGTCGCACTCGTATAGCGTGCTTTTTTAGGTAGTTATATAGTTGGTGCATGCCGCTTCTAATGTTCTACTAAGCATTGCAAGCAGTATCGTTTTCTTAGCTTCTTGCGTTCCTACCTTATTTACACACATTTGACAGGTCGGTTGTTCTCATCATGTCTAGTAGCATGTTTCCTTATTTTTTAACATTGTCTCCTTCCTGTGTTCATTACATAGGTTTGCATAACAGCTTGTTCTAACGTGTCTTACTTGCATGCTGGTTCGGGCCATTGTGTCGGGGGAAAATTCTCCCGGGGTCGGCTGGGCCGTCCGCGGACCTCCAGGCAGGGAGGCCCCAACTCCTCCCGTGTATCCCAAAATTGAGTATGAAGCACACGCAAGAAGCAAGGTGGTTCTGCTGTTTATTAAACAAAACGGCAGGGATGGGTCAAGGATCGTACGCGTCCGTCCTGACACTCTCTCTCTCTGTGGGGCTTGCAGGCCTTTTTTACCTTAGTATGACGCGCTACTTGCGTCACCTGGGAAAGTTAGCAAAAAACCTATCGCCACTCTGGATTGGTTCCTCGAGTGGTAGGGTTAGTATAGCATACGTATAGAGAACGTTGTTAGTGGTTGAGGGTCAGTCAGGTGGTATACTTGGGTTGTCCCTTCAATTAGATACATGAAAATTGTTACATGAAGACCCCTGAGGATTGGCTAATGTTAATGGCGTCAGTGATAAGAGCCCCATGTTCTGATTGGTCCACTTGCGAGCCCCCCGGTCTGGGACCATCGCTGTTCCCAGCTCGCGGTGCACCTGTCATTTGCAACAATGTATAACTATGGGTATGTGCAGACAATGCGAGGATTTGTTCATATGCTGGAGGGCAGACTACTCCCACTGCCGCAGATGTCCATTGAGTCGCTTAAATGTTGCTGCCTGTGTCTAAAACCGTGGTATCCAGGCGCCTCCCTCCTCCTGGGCCTGGCACCCTGTCAGGTTCGGCTTGGTCACGTGAGGAGAGATCGTGGTTGAGGTAGAATTCTTCACATTTAATATTGCATCTTCCACTGTGTGTCTGGCTTAGTTTGCAGGTGTGACCTTGGCTTCGGCTTGTGGCATGCGAGTTTGCAACATTGTGCCCTTGACTGTCTGTTCTCGCCGGGCTCATTCTGCAGGGTCAGCAATTGTACTCTTGCTCCTCGTTCAATGTTCATGGAGGCTCTTGCTTGCGGCCTATTTGGGCCTGGTGCATAGGTGGGGGCGTTTGATGCACGGCGCTTTAGGTTATGGTATCATATTGCTTTATCCCCAGTATCATGTCTTCGTTATATTTCTCATTGCAATGCATGGGGTAGGAGGAGCGTCAGCAAGCATTGTAGATGAGTTCGTTGTGCGTCTTGCGTTTCTGCATTTTGAAAAACCTATGTGAAAAATAATAAAGATGCGCGTCAGTGGGTGTGTCCGTCACCTGCGTCATAGCACTGAATGTGTTCTTCGTGTGGATTGGTGTGGGAGTGTCCAGTGTGCATGTTTGCACGGGTGTGCTGACAGTTGGCTAGGTCGTCATGGCATCTCTAACAATGTGTTCATTTACTGTTGAATGGTTCAGTCGAGTTCATCCATGCCGCAGGTGTCGGCATGGGCAGGGCAGGCTGGTGGGCAGGCTGGTGGGCACATCCGTATGTTCCTGTACCAGGGTATTTGGTCGTCTGGTAGATAGGCAAACTCCTCTCGTGGCGGGTGTCTGGGCCGCAATCCTCTAGGCCAGGGGCGTGAGGGGATTGGTGGGAGCCTTTTGTTCCATTCTCCCACTTCAGTCCCCCCTCTGGTCGACTTGTCGACCACCAACATATCTTTTTCCTTATCTCCTCTTACTCTCCATATTTTAGTTACTCCTCCCAAATGCCCATAGTGGTTGACATGGTCTTCAAATGACCAGTACATATATACACAGGTTCCTCCAGGTGTGCAGTATACCCATTTCCCTATGTAGCTCCTTGGGTTTCTTGGGTTTTCGAGCTTCACAGATGGTGGGTCCAGGTGGTTTGTGATGATCTGTTTGCGCAGTTTTTCTCTCTCTTTTATTATTGTGCCTGTGTGCTGGCCATCATCTGCCGGCATCAAGGGGTGCATACCAACCATTTTGATCATTTCGTCTGTGGTGCGTGCCTTCCGGGCCTTCCAGAATCTTATTATGATCAGTACAGCTCCAGCCAGTATTATGCATCCAACTATAATCTTCAGTCCGTCCGACAGCCAAGATGGCATCCATGACCATAACAGTGAAAACCAGCTGTCATCCTTCTTCACTCCTTTACTTTCATTCATCATTTGGGAGTGCATCTGGGCCAGTTGTGATACTGCTTCTGTCAGTGTACCATTGTCAGCATCGTTAGCAGGAATGAATGTGCAGCATGATTGTCCTATCTTTGCGCACACTCCTCCTTCCATTGCTGTAAGGAGATCCAATACATATCTGTTTTGTAGTGCTACCATCCTCACTGCTCGCAGTTCCTCTTTTATTGCGTTGAATCCATTTACTGTAGAATTAATTGTCATCATTAGCTCCCATCGAGTTATCTGGAGCCATTTTGCGTTTGCGTAAGCTTGTAGTCCCGGATGTATTATTGAAGAGAAGAACATTGCTGCTCTGCTGAATAGTCTGTGTTCTGGTGGGATTGAAGTGAGTGCTGTTTCCGACCTTCCCCATAGGTAATTTCCTGTCAGAGGTTCTCCTTGTCTTTTCTTTCTATTCAGGACATTGTTGTTGTTGTTGTCTTCGTTCTCCGGCCCCTTCTGAGGTTTTACAGATCTCTTCTTCCTCTTGTTTCCTTCATCCATTTTAGGGAAGTTCGCCATGTTCACATGTTTCTGGGGCACCACTAGTGATGGTACATTAACGTGTACCATTGTGCATATACCATTCCACAGAGGGGGGCAGTGTGTGGTATGCTTTGTCTCCGCAGGCCCAGTAATGGTCCATTAATACTGCTGTTCCTGCTCCCCCCTCAGGTAACTCCATCACGCTTGCACAGTTGGTGTTGTATCCTATGTCCACTTCTCCTCTATGTTGGTAGCATACCTTAGGTGCAGACAGCGGCAGTATGGTTATTGGGTCTTCATCCTTCTCTATCCACGTTAGCATGAGTACGTACTTGATCCAAATTGTCCAACATCTTTTATTGTGTTCATTAATAGTTGTAATATTTTCTCTTGTTACCATGTTGCTGCCAATCACTCCTATGTCCCATTTGTTGTCCATGTACACCTTCCCGGTTATTGTTACCAGTGGTCTTTCCCAACATCCTTGTTTACCAGGAACTTCAGTGGCGTACAAGTCACATGGTAGGTATTGTAGTGTTACTTTCTTTGTTTCTCCCTTTTCAGGGCCACTTGTCATGTATCTGAATGCTTCAGCATGCAAACTGCTCTTGTGGTAACTCAAATAGGTCTTGAGGAAGTTGTTTTCGTATGGATATGTGTCTCGTGTTTTCCACACCAGGTTCACCACCGTCCCTTGAAATCTCCCTTTCGTTTGGAACAGTGCCAAGTATATTATACATCGTGCTGTCTTTTCATCTATTTCCGTGGCAACGAATGTTCGAGAAGCGCTCATGGCGTATGGGATCAATGAGCAGACATAGCAGCTGTCTTCTGTTGTCTGCTTACCTATTTGGGTCATGTGTTGGTACCACATGTTGTTCGAGACGTGTGCTGAATCTGTTATGTAGTTATCAATACCTTTATTATCTGAGTATGTGCTGCGTTTAACTTTATTTCCCTTATGTGGGATCTTGCTAGTACCACCTGATGTGACACCTGTTGCAGCCGTGGGTGGGGGTATATTAGGTTTGGGTACAGCCAAAATATTGATAGCATAACTTTTCTGCCATACAGAGGCAGCCGAAAATCCGGTGATCATCAAAATCCCTATCATCTTTATTACAAAAGCTAGTCTCACCGGCATTTTGCTCTTACCTTGCTGCAGTCCGGCAGCTTATTCTTGCGACGTTAAAGTTGCCCGCCTGAAAATTCTCAATAGGCTTGTTATTAGTGTTAGTTGTTGTTTTCAAGCTCTCTCTATCAAGTAGTCGTTCAGTGCCCAGGCGAAGAGCTGTTCCCACGCCAATCTAAGCGATCTGTCTCTTAGGGCAGGCAAGTGTTGGTGAAGATGGGGCATTGATTGTTCTATGGCCAAGATAAATGCTGTGTAGTAGACACGTACCCTCCTTCTTTTCAGGTACTTTGGCTTTTTTATGTGATAGACAAATTGGTGTAGGGTAGCTATCGTCTGAGGGTTGCATCTACTCCTGGGCAATGAACTTTGTTAGTTATCTGTTTTCTTAGCAATACAATAATACGCGGTACCTGCATGTGCTAGAAAGAAAAAAGAGAACATTCAAGTGTTTACATGTGTATATGTGCAAGACAATGTCCTTCAATTGGGTGGTTACTGTAGTGGGTAGGGGGTCGATGGGCAGAGGGTTTGGGGCACAACAGGCGGAAGTCTTTTTACTCTTTGATCGTGTGACCATGGGGTGGGCAGTATGGGAATTACCAGTTTCTATTCCAGTAGTTGTCTCTGGGGAATCTGGGGGGTGGCAGGGTATGGAGACACTTAGGTCGTCAGCTGTGGTATAAGTCTCTTCCTCCGTGGGTGACGCTGTTGCTGTTCTTCCAATGGCCCTGTCGGTGATGCTAGGGCGGGTCTGGAGTTTGCAGATCTTTACGTCGTGTAGGTGATTCCAAGCACGTTTGTCCTGCAACTTTACTGCTCTCGTAGATACCTCCTCTACCAGGTGGGGGCCAGTGAAGCGTGGGCTGTTCCACTTTCTATTGAAATTGCGGAGTAGCACGTGATCACCTTTAGCAATTTTGCACAGTTTTTCCTTTTCTAATTCTTTATCCGCGTCTTCTTGTTGATCACTCTTAGACCCGCCCCGCGTGCGCTCGAGCTGTTGAGACACAAACACTACACTAGTAACCAAAGAAGACACATATTGGTACATTTCATCACCAAGAACAGTTGCAGTGTTTTCATAGTCTGTGAATGCCCTTGATGTTGGCGTTAGAGGAAGGCGCATTTGTCGTCCGGTCACCACCTCATGAGGAGTGAGGTGGTGGTCGGAGCCTGGTCTATTCCTCAGCTCAAATAGAGCTAGCGGAAGGCAATACAACCAACTCTTCTTTGTTGTTTGCTGTATCTTTGCAATTGCCTCCTTTAGTAGGCCATTCAGGCGTTCGCATATACCGTTGGCCTGTGGGTGATATGCACATGCAAATTTATGCTTGATGTTCAGTAAGGATGTGATGTGCTGGAACATTTCATTAGCGAAATGCGGGCCATTATCCGACCGCAGTACCTCGCACACTCCCCACCTGGGGAAAACCTCCCTCACTAGAAATTTAGCTGCTCTAAATGCATCTGGATGTGAGCACGGTCCTGCCTCAATCCACCTGGAGAATGGGCATACTACTACAATCATATACCTATTTCCTTGACATACGTTGATCATATCAACATAGTCAATATGGATGTGCAGGAAGGGTCCCTCTGGCCGGGGTATAGTACCTTTTATCACTTTCAGCGTGTGACCGGCCGTAAACTGTTGACATGTGAGACAATTGCTGATAAAATTTGTCACATGGGAATTTCGCTCGGGACAGAACCAATCTTCCCTAATTCGTGCTGCAATAACTTCCTTGCCTGTGTGGGCTGGGTGGTGGAGTTGGCTCAGGGCGGTGTTCAATAGTGCCAATGGCATTACCATTTTTCCAGTGTTACCCTGGCGCCATAGTGCGTCAGTTGGTGACATTGTACATCCTCTTTTTACCCATATTTCTTTTTCTGCCATTGGTGCAGCCGCTTGTAACTCCATTATCTGTGTGGCTGGGAGATGGGTGTACCCTTCTCTTATCAACATCTCTTTAGCTATCCCCCTCCCTCTCTCTCTCTCTGACTCTGGGGGGTTCCATATCTCACCAAAATATGCAGCATACTTCGCATGTGCGTCTGCTGCTGCATTTCCTTTTGATATATTATCTTCTCCATTAGTGTGTGCGGACATTTGACCAAAGCTAATTCTTGTGGGTCATTTATTACTTCAATTAGTTCAGCTAATAAGAGAGCATGTTGCACTGGGGTGCCGTCAGCTCTCCTAAACCCTCTTCTTCTCCATTTGGACAATCCTGAGTGGACAGTAGACGTGACATATGCGCTGTCAGAATATATAGTCACTCTTTTGTCAAAGCTTTCCTTTAACGCCAAGATCAGTGCAACCAATTCTGCTGCTTGAGCAGAGTAATGTTGTGGTAATTGTACGCATTTCACCGCCACACACACCGGTGCCTCTGTCATTTTTACCACTGCTGCCCCAGTTCTCCTTATCCCATCACTTTGGTCTATTGTTGATGACCCATCAATGAACAAGAGCTCTCCTCCATCTAGTGCGTTCTCTTCAACTTTTCTAGTACATGAGTACATTTCGGTAGTCTGTGTACAATCATGTGCATAGTCTCCTTCCTCAATTACTTCCGCTATAAACCTTGCAGGATTAACTGTGCTGCATCTAACAATTGATAATTCTGGTCTAGATAAGATGATCTCATAACCTGACGCCCTCTGCGTGGTTAGTGTGGACTTAGGCTTGTTCAATATTGCAAATAGTGCACGTTCCACAAATAGTGTGGTTGGGCACCCCATTGTGATTGATGATGCTTTCTCTACCGCAAAGGCAGCTGCGGCGAGACCTTGTTCGCAAGGGAAATGTCCTAACATCACAGGATCCAAGTTACCACTGTAAAATGCTACTGGTTTGTAACCCATGCTTGTTTTTTGAGCCAACACTGCTTTCATTACTGCTGAGTCGCAATGTGAAAATATAAAGAATTGTCGTTCATAATCTGGGGTGGCCAGTACCGGAGCAGTTGATATTGCATCTTTCAGTTCATCAAAGGCCTCTTTCATTTCCATTGTCCACCCCAATTTTTTCTCCCCTTTGTTAGCTTCTTTTAATGCCTCAAGTAGGGGTCCTATGTATGAGCTGTAATCAAATACCCATGCTCTACAGTAGTTGCACAGTCCCAGGAACTGCTGCAGTTCCCTCACTGTTTGGGGCAACGGCGTTTTCAATATGGCCTGTGCTCTTTGCGGTGCAATCTTTCTTCCGTATTGGGATATGAGCTGACCAATGTATAGTACCTGTTCCTGACAGTACTGTAACTTTTCTTTGTCTACCTTGTAACCCTTTTCAGCCAATATTGTCAGCATCTTCAATGAGTCCTCTCTGCATCTTTTTTCGCTTGTGCTGCAAATTATTATGTCATCAACATACTGCAACACTGTGCTTTCCACTTCAATGTTACACATGTCCATCTGTATTACTCTGTTGAAAATTGAGGTTGACTCGCAGTACCCTTGTGGCAATCTGGTGTGTTTCCATTTTGTGTTTCTGTACGTGAAGCTTGTTAGATCTTGTGAGTCTGGGTGCAGGGGTATTGAGAAAAAGGCATTTTTGAGGTCAATCACTGTAAATCGTGATGCCTCTGCTGGAATGCCACACAATATTGTGGCCGGGTTTGCTGCTATGGGGTATTCTGCTACCACTATGTTGTTCAAGGGCCTGAGGTCCTCGATGAAACGCCAAGACCCTCCTTTAGCTTTGCGCACTGGGTATACAGCTGTGTTACATGGTGATTCTGATGGTACCAATATGCCATTATTTATAAGGGCCGTTATTGTTTCATATATGTCCTCATCTGCCTCTTTTGATAGTGGGTATTGCTTCACTCTAGGGAGTATTGCACCTTTTTTCAATTTAATTCTTTATGCTCTTTATGCACCCCACGTCATAGGGACTAGTAGTCCATAATGATGTTGGTACTTTTGCCATATCCTCCTCAAAGAAGGGAACTGGAGTGGATGTGGGTGCTTCAAGTGCCATTGCAATTTTCTGTGTCACTTGTTTGTATGTTACTCTTAGCCATATGTCTACACTCATCATAAATACCATTTCACCTTCTTCCTTTTCTTCTGAAAAGAGCTCCTCGTCTGACACCTGGGTGAGCCTGCATCCCTCTGCTAGGGCTATCACTGCCCTCCATGCTCTTCCTTCTCTGTCTTGGGCATGTACTGCGATGTAATCAGCAGTTGCTATAATGCTCTCTATGCTCACTGAAATCACCTTTCCTTCTGGTTCATTGGCTGGTGTTTCTGGTCTGAACAAATAAGCTGTTGGCCTCCTCCAGATCTTTCCTTCTATTCCTGGCATCCATGCAAATGCCATGTCTGTTCCGTACTGGAATAGTTCGCCATCTACTGGCTCAGCCCTAATCACAATATGCTTGCATAATTTGTCGTGCAGTGAGCATGTTTATTCCTGGTGTGGAGCAAATTATGCCGTCCTCCGTAAAGGAGATCGTCATATTCAACCTTCTCATTATGTCTCTCCCCAGTATGTTTACTGGTGAGGCCCTAGAATATAAAAGCGGGACGGACATGACATAATCCCCTATTGATAAGGGAATGTTATCAGTAAAGGGAACCAACCCCCTAGCCCCAGAGAATCCTTGGGTGTTCATGGCTTCACCTGACATCTTAAATTTACCTTCCCTTATGCAAGACCGGGTCGCCCCGGTGTCAACAAGGAATGACAATTTTTTGTCACCTATCGTTACCTCTAGGCGTGGTTCCTCCGCACTATTAGGTGTTACCGACAGGATGGGACACACCAAGGCCGTCTGTGGGCTGTCCTATTGTGGGTATAATGATTGACCACTTCCTGTGTAAGGGTTGTGTCCCAGGACCGTCACCCTTCCCAGTTGTGTTTGCTGTAGTTGTGTATTGGTGGAGGTTATGTTATGGTCTTGAATTTGGGCAGGTTGCTGTACTGCCTGCACTTGGGGTTGTTGTGTTATCGCTACCTGTTGTTGTGGCAGTGAATATGTCTGTGGCTGTTGTTGTGTTACAAGTTGTTGCTGCCCATTTCCCTTTTGCAATGCCTGCTGTTGCTGGATGCCCTGCTGTTCCTGTGTAGGCCCTTGTTGTCCCTGTTCTCCCCATGATGGTGTGCCTGGTCTCATTCTACATGTGCGTGACATGTGCCCTAGTAATCCACAAATCCAACATACCGGTGGTTCCCTGTTCTGCCATGGAACGCTCCCTGAATTGTCCTGGTATACTGGTTGCCCGGTGGGGTAGAAATTTCTTAATCCTCCCCCTTGCTGTTGTGTGTTATAGCCGTATCCCCTCCCCTTCATCATTCCTCCCCTTCCCCTGTTATAATTATAATATCCAGCTCCTGGCGTTGGGTATCCTCCTCCCATGTTAGTCGTGTATGGTTGGGGTGGTGGCAGCTGTTGTGCTACAATCTGTGATGATTGTATTTGGGAGGGATCTTGTGCAGCCACTACTTGTGTGGGGTTTTGAGTCATTGTTGCAGGTGTAGTTATTAGTGCACCTTCCATCGTGTATTTAGTAAGTTTTTTCTGTACCAATTTAGCCTCTTCCGCTTTTCTATCTTCTTCCTTTTGTTTCATCTTTTCTTGCCATGTCCTACAATGATGTACTATCGTCAGTTGTATTTCTGGCCATGCTTTTGCTTCCATCCCTACTACCTTCTTCAGTTGTTTCTGAACTGCTTCTGGGAACCCTTGTATTAGTATATGATAGAATATTGCTGGTGTTTTGTCCCATTGTTCTCTAGTTTCCATACGCCACTTCTCTTGAATTTCCTGGATATAATCAACAGGATCTTCGTTGTCACGCATCTTGCGTGAGGTAATTGCTCCTATGTCTGATGTGTCTGGGTACTGTACCCTCAGCGCTTGCTATAATGCATGTCTGCAGTTTGCGAATGGTGCCCCATCGTGTGATGTGTTTATTATTGTAACCCCGGGGAAGCCTGCTCTCTTCCAGATGTCATCTGCTGCATCCCCCAATATTGATATTAGAAGGCCCTTTACATCCCCCACTGCCAGTTTCTGTCCTGCGGTGTGTTTTTCCATTTCATATATCCATTTTCCCGCACCTCCACTTAATGATGGGAGCCTGCACTTTATATTTTCCTTGTCTGCATGCTTCCAAGGGATGTATTGTGGTCTAACCCCTTCCCTCTCCAGAAGTGGCATTACGTTGTGTCCTGTTTGACCCCCTGGGTTCCACAAAATCGAGTCTGCGCACCCCTCCTCTTCTTCCGTGTCTTCTACATCGTCAATTGCGTCCATATTTCCCCTGCTCGTAACTGTTTCTCCTCCATCTCTTCTCCTTCTTTCATCATTTCCTTTATTTAATGTGGGCGTGTGTATTCGTTCTCCCTGCCTGCATCCAGGGAGGTCTCTAAGCCTGCTTGCATAGGGTGTCAGTTCGTGGGAGAAGGGTGCGAGTTTAGGTGGGCATGTTGCACGTAATAAGTGTGGGGTGGTGGAGCATGTTGGACGGGATGATGAGGGTGTAGCTGCACGTGTCTGCCTTCCCGCCATTCCTTGCTCTTCCCCCTCACTTCCTTCCAGTTCTTCCTTTCTCCTACAGGCCCATGGTGAGTCTCTATTTGTCCGGGTGATGTATAATTTATCTAGGCTTTCCCTTTCACTATTTCTTCCTTCCTTCTCTATTCCTTCTTCTTCCTCACTACGAAAGTCATTCATAAATGTCTTTTTTCCCCTAATCGTTACTGTTTTTAAGTCTATTAGATCCGTTCCTCCCTTTTCTTCTTTACCAATCGCTCCCCTTTGTGCTTATGTTGTTGGTACTTCTGCGTCTCTGTATACATACCTCCTTACTTCACTCTCCCCTCTCCTATCTTCTCTTTCCCCTTCATTTTTCTCCGCTATTTCTCTACCAATTTCCTCTCTTTTCTTTTTTAATTCCTCCATTACTTCACTACTCATCTTTTCCAATATCCTTTCATCTTCTTTCTTCCTTTCCCATCTCGCCCTTTCCCGTTCTAATATACTCTCTATCATCCTCCCTTCTTTGTATTTCCTTGTCGTTTCTGATAGTAATCTCCTCTTCCATATTGCCATTTCTTTTTCTTTCTCTTCTTCCTCTCTTTTCCTGTCACGCAGTGCTGCTCTGGATACGCTTTCTGCTACTGCCTTTACCCTTTCGGCTTCTCTCTTTTGCTCCTCAGTTCGTTCCCTCATTTTGTCCAACTCATTCTTACTTTCTTTCCTTTCCCGGGCTCTCTCTCTTTCCTCTCTCTCTCGAGCTGCTTGATCAGTGCATTCTGCTCATCCCTTAATTCTGCTGATCGTTCCTCCAAAATCTCTTCCTTTTGTCGTAACAGCTCTTCCCCCTTTCTTTTCCCCTCTTCCCCTTTTATTTCACTGTCCCTGGTATTATCCTCGTCCATTTTCTTTACTGCCTCCTTCTCTTCTCCTGTTAATGAACCTCGTAATTTTAATAGTACCTGCGCAGCTACCCACTCATCATGTCCTATTTCCTTGATCTGCTCTTCTCCAGTCCTCCCCTCCCCTGCTGGCATCTTCCTATGAGCTGATCCCATCATACTAGTCCGCTCCCCTCCCATGTGGCCACCTGTAGCTATATATAGTGGCGGGCTGTATGCCGGGTTCGGGTACCCCTCAGCCGCCCTTAATTGTTCTCTTGCTATTTCTCCTAGTTCTCTTAAAGGATACAACCCCCCTCCCTCCGTTTTCACTACCTTCGCTAGGGGTATATTGTCGCTCTGTTCCTTTTTTATTTCATTTTCGTTTGAGTTGTTACTCTTTTCTCCTCCCTCTTGTCCGTTCCCAGTGTTCTGTGTGCCTTCACTCTCTTTTTGCCCATTCTCTCCTTCCTCCTTAATCTCCTTTTCTTCCGTTGTTTCCCCCACAATGAACATTCAGTTTGGTCCTGGTCGGGACCCTTGGAACATCCTCCATAAGTTAAACACCTCCACGTGGTGTGTCAACTTCTTCCCCTTGTATGTGTTATGCAGATGGGTTAATAGTGAATGTTGGGTATATGGATCGAAACTGCCATTAGGCGGCCATGGTGTCGTCATTTTGTTGTCCGTCCCCTGTGTCCATTCTATGCTGTATTTGATCAGTTTCTCCCTATGGGGTGACAGTGTTTTACATATGTGCTGTAGCGGGGTAGTGAGGGTGTTCCCCCACCCTCCCGATCCTGTCCCGTATGACATAGTAGCACTTCACTTGTTATCCTACCCCTATCTGGTAGCGGTTATCTTGCTAACAGTGTACGCTATACAATCTTAGATCTTTACCTGGCCCCGTAATTTTGGGGACTTGCGATTGTCCGCTAAGGAAAAATAGTAAAATATAGCATTTGCATTTGTATACTCTTTTCTTTCTTTTCTTCCTTTACCGAACACCTTTACGGCCCCCTGCGGCCGGGGCGCACGTAGCCCCCTGCGGCTGCGTGCCCCGTGTGACGTTCTTGTACAGCCGTCCCACTTTCTTATACCCCTCCTCCTCTTTCTTCACTTGCCGTGGCCGGCGTTCTCCGTGCGCAGCCACGTCCCCCTTTTCACTGTACCCCGATCTACTCGTTACCATTTATCTCCGTCTCCACTCCCTTACCGTAATTCTCTTCCCCACCACTCTCCAAAAGAAAAAATCCCTTGTGTTCGAGATGTCCTATGAAAGCCCTACTGGTGACGTCACCGATCTCCTACAAAACTACAGGTAAATTCTTCACATGTTTTTAAAAGTTCAAAATACGCTTGTAATCTACCCCCGTTAACCCCACAGCTGTCTTCCTGTCACGCCTGGAACAAGGTAATCAACAATATAATCGGACTGCGCACGCTGCGTCGCCTCGCGTGTTATACGCCCCTCGACAGGAGGGCTTAACCAGCCAATTATCTTCCGTATTAGGCAACCAGCTACCTACCGCCTACAGGGAAACGTCATCTATCTATCGAGTTTCCTGCTCGATCAATAGGGATCCTCATCTACTCATTGATCAATAATCACCAAATTGTAGGAAACAGCACACACACACACACACACCCTTACACATGGTCGCGACCTAGGCCAATCAGTATCTACGGGCGGCCACACGTGATGTTTTCGTGCTCCGCCCCCTCCTCTTTCGTAATTTAGCGGACTGCTCTCGCACTTGTCCAGCTACCATTCACTTCACCGTCAAAACTAATTTATCAAACCTTCGCCGCGCACCTGTGTAACACCTCCCGCCTCCCGTATCCTATTCCTCCCCCCTCCCTCACAATTTCACATTGCTTGTTGGGCGTGGCATACTCACCAAGTTCTCTTGATGCGGGGCGCTCGACTGCGTGCACCCCTCCAAGCGGCTCGCCACCTCCCCTCATCTGGACCACATCTGGACACTCGCCAACCGCGGGCAGGATACTTCTCAACCGGCTCCCGAAGGCCAATATCCGGATTGCGCTGTCCGGTCGTCTCGCAGTTCCGTGATGGTCCTGTAGTCCTCAAAAGGGGGCAGCGGCAGAGGGGGCCGCGCCGCCGGGCCTCCTCGCAACGGGAGCACTCGGAAAAATAAAATAAAAGCAGATCTTAAACAGATCTCAGCAGTGCCTCCAAATTGTCGGGGGAAAATTCTCCCGGGGTCGGCTGGGCCGTCCGCGGACCTCCGGGCAGGGAGGCCCCAACTCCTCCCGTGTATCCCAAAATTGAGTATGAAGCACACGCAAGAAGCAAGGTGGTTCTGCTGTTTATTAAACAAAACGGCAGGGATGGGTCAAGGATCGTACGCGTCCGTCCTGACACTCTCTCTCTCTGTGGGGCTTGCAGGCCCTTTTTACCTTAGTATGACGCGCTACTTGCGTCACCTGGGAAAGTTAGCAAAAAACCTATCGCCACTCTGGATTGGTTCCTCGAGTGGTAGGGTTAGTATAGCATACGTATAGAGAACGTTGTTAGTGGTTGAGGGTCAGTCAGGTGGTATACTTGGGTTGTCCCTTCAATTAGATACATGAAAATTGTTACATGAAGACCCCTGAGGATTGGCTAATGTTAATGGCGTCAGTGATAAGAGCCCCATGTTCTGATTGGTCCACTCGCGAGCCCCCCGGTCTGGGACCATCGCTGTTCCCAGCTCGCGGTGCACCTGTCATTTGCAACAATGTATAACTATGGGTATGTGCAGACAATGCGAGGATTTGTTCATATGCTAGAGGGCAGACTACTCCCACTGCCGCAGATGGCCATTGAGTCGCTTAATTGTTGCTGCCTGTGTCTAAAACCGTGGTATCCAGGCGCCTCCCTCCTCCTGGGCCTGGCACCCTGTCAGGTTCGGCTTGGTCACGTGAGGAGAGACCGTGGTTGAGGCAGAATTCTGCACATTTAATATTGCATCTTCCACTGTGTGTCTGGCTTAGTTTGCAGGTGTGACCTTGGCTTCGGCTTGTGGCATGCGAGTTTGCAACATTGTGCCCTTGACTGTCTGTTCTCGCCGGGCTCATTCTGCAGGGTCAGCAATTGTACTCTTGCTCGTTCAATGTTCATGGAGGCTCTTGCCTGCGGCCTACTTGGGCCAGGTGCATAGGTGGGGGCGTTTGATGCACGGCGCTTTAGGTTATGGTATCATATTGCTTTATCCCCAGTATCATGTCTTCGTTATATTTCTCATTGCAATGCATGGGGTAGAAGGAGCGTCAGCAAGCATTTTAGATGAGTTCGTTGTGCGTCTTGCGTTTCTGCATTTTGAAAAACCTATGTGAAAAATAATAAAGATGCGCGTCAGTGGGTGTGTCCGTCACCTACGTCATAGCACTGAATGTGTTCTTCGTGTGGATTGGTGTGGGAGTGTCCAGTGTGCATGTTTGCACGGGTGTGCTGACAGTTGGCTAGGTCGTCATGGCATCTCTAACGATGTGTTCATTTACTGTTGAATGGTTCAGTCGAGTTCATCCATGCCGCAGGTGTCGGCATGGGCAGGGCAGGCTGGTGGGCAGGCTGGTGGGCACATCCGTATGTTCCTGTACCTGGGTATTTGGTCGTCTGGTAGATAGGCAAACTCCTCTCGTGGCGGGTGTCTGGGCCGCGATCCTCTAGGCCAGGGGCGTGAGGGGATTGGTGGGAGCCTTTTGTTCCATTCTCCCACTTCAATTGTTATTTCCATTGGCCCTCCATTAAGGCTCCTGGGGTTTCTTCGTGGACTGTATGTAGGCACTCCTCATTTCGTATCATCAGCTGGTATGGCTGTCTGATAGGGTACCGTGCCGCCCAGGGTTGTCTGGTTATGGGCGCTTCAACAGATACGGATCTTCTAATGTACACTGGGCAGAGCCCCAGTGCAACTCTCTGTTGGTTCATTTGCTCTTCATACGTCACATACCTTCGCGAGTGCCTTCCAGGTACCTCAAAAGGAGGGGCAAGGGTGCAGGTCATGTCTGGGACCTCCTTTACACTTCCCACTCTGGTCGGTTCATCGACCACTTCTGCTTCATTCTTCATTTCTATTTCTATTGATTCTTCAATGTTGTGTTCATCGTCTTCAGGGTTGGCACATGATGGCGTGAACATGTGCGTTTTTGGATTCCAAATTTTTATCACGCCTTTCAAACTCCCTGCTGTTTTCACATGTTCATCTTTGTTCCAGGCCATTAGCTGGCATTGCCCATTTAGACTGCAATAGATCCATTTTCCTTCATACCTTCTTCGCTTTTTAGGATATGTGAATTTTGTTCCTTCTGGCGCAAATTTGCTGGCCTTCTCGAAGTCTCATTTCTTCGTCAGTTAGGTCTCTAGGCTTCCATCTTGGCTCGACATCAACCATTATTTTCATCCCTATGGCTTTCTTCGCAGTTTTCTGGCACTGTGTAATGATTTTCTTGATTACGCAGAATCCTCCCAGAAACTTGAATATGTCTGCCATCCATTGTGGGACCCACGAGAATAGGTCTCCAAACCAGCTTTCATCGTCCACTTCATCACTTTCATTGATCATCTGGTTTTTCAGGCTTGTCAACATGCTTATGGCCTCTGTTAGGGTTCCGTTTTCTTCATCATGTGATGGTACAAATGTGCAACATGATTTTCGATTTTTGAACAAACACCTCCATCCATTGCTGTGATCATGTCAAGCACATATCTGTTTTGGAGGGTCATCAGTCTGATTGCTCTCAGTTCTTCTTTGATCGCGTTGAATCCTTTTATAGGGGTATTGATGGTTTGCAATAACTCCCATCTGGTTATCAGCAACCATTTAGCATTCACTCCAATTTGGATGTGGGGCAGGAGCAATGTTGTGAATACTGTTGAGGTGAGGCTGAATAGCCTGTGTTCGTAGGGGATTGCATGAAATGCCTCTTCTGATTTGGCAGAAAAGAAATTTTCTCTTTACATCCTGGATACTAGTTCCGCAGATCTCCTTCTCCTTAGATGAGCATCTGCTTTCGGGAAACTGTCCAAATTCAGGTCATTCTTGGGGATTACTAGTGCAGGAACATGGACATTCACTATTGTGCATATGCCTCCACAGTTTCTTGGCAGCCTTATGTATGCCTTGGATCCACACGCCCAGTAGTGATCCATAATTACTGCTGTTCCATGTACCATTCCTGGGGGTTCGAAGACTCGTCCACAGTTCTGATTCTCTCCCATCTTCCTCGTACCATTGTTTCTGAAGCAGAGTTTTGGGTTCTCCAGTGGTACTATCTGTAGGGGTCCCCCTCTGTCTTCGACCCATGTGAGTAATTTTGCGAGTTTTGGCCATAATTGCTTGCATCCGTTCCGCACTATGTTGATGGTAGGTTCGTAATGTCCGGTGACCATCCAGGCTCTGCAGATCACCACTCCTTTTTCCCATCCGTCTGGTGAGAGCACTGTCCCCCAAATCTGCATCTGGCCTCTGTTCTTCCAACTTCGGGCCTCTTCTGGGGTTTTTCCTCTGACATTTAGCTTCTGATTCACTTCCCATCTAATTCCTGCCCCTTTTATGTCAGGGTTCTCATACCTGATCACATGGTTCTTGGTGTGAGCTCTGTTTCTTGTCTTTATGTCTTCAACATAATCATCCTCATCATGATCAGTTGTTTCAGTTGCCAATTTCAGGGAGGCATCACTGCCCATGAACTGGCCTCTGGTCTTGCACATTGCTATGTGTGATATACAGTGTGCTGTCTGGACATCAATTTCTACAGCCACAAAGATCTTAGATTTTCCCATACTGTATGGTAGGAATGCACAGACGAAGCATTCTCATTCTGACTTCCTTCGTCCTACTTCCTTCATGTGTTGGTACCGTATGTTGTTTCCGAGATGGGCTGTGCTGTCCAGGTAGTCGTTAAGTTCATTGTTATCTTCATATGGGCTTCTCTTGATTCTCAGCGTTCTTCTGTAGTTTGCTATGACTATGTCTCTAAATGCGTCTGTGCTGCTCTTCCTCTCTGGGTATCTCGGTGGAGCTGGCTGCCTCGACTGCATCGCTGTGGTAGGAGAGGGGTTTGTTTTTTCTTTCCTTCCTCTTTGTATGTTGTCACAGACTTCCTCTATCCGCCATTGGCTCCTCAGTTCTTCAATGCGTGGCTGTGTCGTAGGTCTGGTGCTTGTTCCCTGCTTTTGAGCTGGCGTGCTTGCTGTTATAGTCTCTATAGCCTTGCCTTTCAGCTCCTCATGCAGTTTCTTTGCTCTGAATATAAATGTGAATAAGTAGTCTATTGAAATAGACTACTTGTGTCTTCTCTGTGAATTCTCTTGTGGCCACTTCTGTTCTCTTGAGGGATTTTGCAATTCCCTCCTTCTTTGGTATTTCCCTCAGCTTTTCTTAGTCGCTTTCACCATTTTCTAGAATTGAATGTTCGGCAGGCAGTCTCTCCTTCTCTGCTGCCTTCGTTGTTGGCCTTGTAGCCATTGACACTTGCCCTTGTTTGTGTGCATTCTGTGTGTGGGTGCGTGCTGTGGTCAGTGCTTCATTATCATTCATTCCGTGCTGACCCTGTCTCCAGCTTTTTTCCCCATTCACTACCTCATGTGCAGACGTATCACTGCTAATTAGATTTAATTTTAAATCATTTGCTTCATCATTACCTTTTCTTGGAACTGGAATCACTATATAGGGCCTGGGTGCTTTCATAGGCCCCTGACGTTCGTTATCCAGTGGGTGTACTGATAGGGGGACACTTTGTGCACCAATAAAGAAAGCAATTCTGATTGTTAATAATAGAAAGACAATAACAATCATTGTACATATGCACATAATAATTCGTAACAATAGTTTGCAGCATTTTCTTCCAGGGGTGTGGGGATGCCCTTCTGCTGGGGGTAAAATATTTCGATAGAGTCCATAGTCAATTATTTTTTCTTTGCTTGCTCTGATCTCATAGTTCAAAGTCTATCATTACTAAAGTGTTGAGTGCTTTTCAAGTGTCCCCCCTCTTGCGGGTGATGACAATAGTCTCTGGGTATGCAGCACAGTTTCGTTTGCTAGGCTATGGGAAAAAGGTTAGGCTAGCAGCTTTGGTACATCACATTAATCATGCGTATCTATAGTAGGTGAGGTCCCAGTGAACCCCTTGAATTTGTTTTGGTCTAGAGGACATGTTGGAACCTGTTCACAGTGAAGGAATAATTGGATGACACTGCAAAAAATCACACAAAAATAAAACGCTGTAAAAAATAGAACAAAAAATAAAAATAAAAGTGAACACATGAAAAAATAGGAAAAAATGGTAAAAATGAAGAGAAAAGAATATAGGCAGTGAAGTTCTTGTGTCCACTCTTTTCGCTCAGTCTCTCGGCGATAGTGTCCTTCTCCTTGACCTGCTCCACGATGGAAGGGTGACACAAAGGAAAATAAGAAAAATAGAAGAAAAACAAAAATGAACTAGGAACAAGATGTTGTAATCCTTGTTTCTGCTCTTCTCGATCTGTCCTTGGCAGAAAGTCTTATTGTGGATCTCCTCCTTCTAAGGCTCTTCTCAGCAGTGGATGAACATAATTACTTCTCAGTTGTGCTATGATGGCTCTCAGGAGTCTGTTTAATTGTGCATTCTTTGCTGGGTCTCTGAGAAATGCGGGTACGTCAACATTGTTTGTTCTACCCACTAGTCCTGGAAGTTATCAATGAGGTGAAAGAAGACATGGTATGCATATCTGCTGTCTTCTGGTGACAACGACATTCATTCTGATTTTCTGGTCTCTAGATCATAGGTCTTTTTTGTGACGTGAACAGTTTTTACACTTTCCTGCTGCGTGGATTGCGACCACGTAATTCAATTTGTACCACACTTGGTTCAGGAATTCGTTGTTTCTTGGGTCTCTGATAAAGGATAAGGTATCTGTGGTTCTCCTGACAAGTCCTGGGCACTCCTCTATGATTCAGAAAAATAAGGTGTATGTCAGTTCCTCGAAGATCACTTGAGGTGGGAGCATTTGTCCTTATTCCCAGTACTCTGGCACTTCGGCAAAAGCCTCTGCGAGGACAGTCAGTAGTTGCTGTATTATCTTCCTGTTAGCTGGATTTTGAATGAAATCTGGGATGCTGGTTTCTCTCCCTACAAGTGATGGACATGTCTCTAATACTAGCCGGAAACAGGTAAGCACATCCTTTGTGATGTTTCCACTGGAGAATACCATAAGTTCTATGAACAAAGTCTTGGTACAGGTTGCTTTAGGATGTCGTTTTGGTTCTCAGAAATGTCTCCTTTTTTATTCTTTTCAGAGTCTTAGGGTCTTTTCAATGCTTTGTGTGGTTTTGAACGTTCATGTATGTAACGTTACTGCTGCTTTGAATGTGCGATTCTCTTCTTTCCCCTGCACCTTCGGTTGCACAGAGTGTCTGTTTTATTGTCTTTCATTCCTTTTAGTATTTGGAAGGAATGTTCAGTGTAAGGCTGAGATTTTTCACAAAGAGCTCTCGTCTTGTCCTTTCTGCTCATGCGTCCTTCTTCCTTGCCATGGATCTCGTCTGCACGTGCTGAGGCTCTTCCCCGTTGTCTGTAGATTTTTCGCAGCTGGATGCAGCCAGAGGGATCTCTCCTATAAAGGGTTTAATGTCATTTAGGAAGATCCATGCTCTTCTGCCCTGGAGCTTGACAGCGGACAGGGTGCAGTCCTCTACGATGAAGGGTCCATTCAATTTCAGCTCGTCCCACCTTTTCCTGGTAAAGTTCTTCACCAGTACGCTGTCACCAGGGAAGACAAGGGGCGAATGTACACTTTGCTCGGTGTCTGCTTCAGCACTTCCTGTTGTGTTTCGTGCTGTGCCGTCCCCCTTTCGCGTCGTTGCAACTGGCCTGTAATGACAGAGGCACTGGATGTCATACAGTCAATGTAATTTTGCATTTCTGTTCCCAGAACCTCTCTAGCCGGCTGGGCATCACAACTAGCTCTATATCGGGGGTAAGAGGGGTCCTCATCATTCTGCCTGTAAATATCTCGTGCGGCGTGAGATGATGGTCCGAGCCTGGTTGGTTCCGAAGTGCATACAATGCCAATGGTAGACAGTGCAGCCATCCCTTCTTTAATGTGAGCTTCAACTTGGCTATCCTTCCCTTAAGCAAGGCATTGATCGGTTCACATATCCCATTCCCCTCAGGATGATACGCCGACGAGAACTTGTGCTTTATACCAAGCAACAAACTAATCTGTTCGAAAACTGAATTTACAAAGTGGGCCCCATTATCTGATCCCATTACCTCGCACACCCCCCACCTAGGGAACACTTCTCTTACCAGGAACTTGGCCGCACAGGTAGTGTCGGGTGTGTACAGGGGCCTGCCTCTATCCATCTAGAGAATGGACACACCACCACAATTAAATACCTGTACCCGTTGCACACTTGAATCATGTCGACATAGTCGATATGCAAGTGCTGGAATGGTCCATTTGGTCTGGGAATGATTCCTCTCACTACTTTTAATGTGTGCCCAGCGGTGAATTGCTGGCAGATAATGCAGTTCACCATAACAAATGCTACATGCTCCACTAAATTCGGTGTGAACCAGTCTTCTGCGAGCATTGCAGCTAGGGTTTCTTTTGACATGTGTATGGGGTAGTGAAGTTGTTCTAGCGCTACTTTTAGGAGGGCGACAGGCATTACTGGTTTACCAGTGCTGTCTTGCCTCCATAACCCGTCAGAGGGGTTTAAAGAGCACCCTCAATGTTTCCACAGATTTTTCTCCTCCTGAGGTGCCTCCCCCTGGAGCTCCATTAGCTGTGTCTGCCCCATATTGCTATAGGCGTCTGGTGTGGCTCGCACCACCATCGTCCGCTCATGGGTACGTGCCACCTCCACGTCCATGATTGTTTCATTTCTGGATGCCATACATTTGGCTTCCATGTCCGCTTCATGGTTTCCACGTGACACGAAATCCGTCCCTTTGGTATGAGCGGCGCATTTCACGACCGCTATGCCCACTGGGAGATGTAGTGCTTTTATCAGCCTGTCCAATAAGGCTGCATGTTGCACTGGCGTGCCACCTGCTCGAAGGTAGCCCCTCCTTTCCAGCGTGCCAGACCTGCATGTACGGTGGAGGTCACATAGGCGCAGTCACTGTACACCGTTACTTCCTGGTCTGCATGATTCTCAATGGCAAGTATCAGTGCCAATAGTTCTGCAGCTTGTGCAGAATAATGAGATGGTATTCGTGCACTAACGAGTACTCGAAACTCTCCATTTGCTAGGTGTTTTACAATAGCCACGCCTGTATACCTTTGTACGTCTTCTTGGTCGATTCTCGAAGACCCATCAATAAAGACGATTTCTCCACTCACCAGGGCATTTTCTTTCACCCTGGGGATCTCATCATAGAATTCCTCATAGTTTGCACAGTCGTGTATAGGTTTTCCCTCTGTGACTGGCTCTGCTAGGAACGTAGCTGGATTCACAGTTTTACATTGCACTATTTTAATTGGTGGATTAGAAATAATCACCTCATAGGTGGATGCTCTCTGAGATGTCAGTGTGCCCTTTGGCTTCTCTGGTATGGTGAACAGCGAATGTTCAACATACAATGTCATGGAGCACCCCATCACAATGGATGATGCCTTTTCGATAGCGAATGCGGCAGCAGCTAGGTTTTGTTTGCATGGAAAGCAGCCCTTCATGACTGGATCCAGATTCCCGCTGTAATATGCTAGGGCGCGAGCACTGCCGTCATAAAGTTACCATCTGTATGTGAGAACAGGTAGAATTCCTCTGCATAATCAGGAATCCCAAGAACTGGGGCCTTACAAATTGCCCCCTTGAGCTCTGTAAACCCCTTTTCCATCACCTCAGTCCATTGTATATCTTCCCTTGTTGCCTGGGCCTTCTTTAGGGCCTGATGCTAGGGCTTGGTGTATGAGCTGTAGTCAAAGACCCATGCTCTGACGTAATTGCACAGGCCTAAAAAGCTTTGCATTTGTTTTATTGTGCGCGGCTTGGCCGCATTCATGATGACTTCAGCCCTTTCTGGGGTTACCTTTTTACCTTTTTCCCCTCATGAGAGATCAGTTGGCCTATGTATAACACTTCTGGCTGACAGTACTGCAACTTCTCCTTATCAACCTTGTATCCCTTCTCAGCCAGTATAGTGAATAGCAGCACAGAGTCGTGCCTGCATTGCTCTTCATTGGTGCTGAAGATCAGAATGTCATCTACATACTGCAAAACAACACTGTCCACTGCAATGTTACTTAGGTCCATTTGCAGGACTCTGTTGAAGATCGATGGGGACTCGCAGTAACCCTGTGGCAACCTCGTGCTTTTCAGACGCATTTGTCTGAAAGTGAATGACGTCAGATCTTGTGAGTCACGGTGCAATGGAATCGAGAAAAAACGCCTTTTTCAAATCGATCACCGTGAGATATTTTGGCTCATTGGGTATATTGCATAGGATTGTAGAGGGGTTCGAGACTAGAGGGAACTCGGCTTCAACAATATCGTTTAATGCTCTTAAATCTTGGATTAAAAACCAAGACCCACCCTTCGATTTCTTGACAGGGTAAATCACTGTGTTGCAAGGTGATTCTGACGTCACTAGGATGCCCTTCTCCATCATGGTGAAAATTTTCTTCGCGATCCCTTCATCAGCCTCTCTGGACATGGGATATTGTCGAGCATGCAATAACATTGCTCCCGCTTTTAGCTTGATTTTCACTTCACCGGCCCCCTTCAGGAGGCCTACGTCATAGGGCCTGTAGTCCATACCGCGACAGGTACTTGGGCCATGTCGTCATCAAAGTTTTCTGGACGTATCAGTGCCAACATCATTCTCTGTGGCACCTCTCATTTGATCATTTCGACCCAAAATATGAGACTCACTTCCACCCTTGTCTCTTCTAGGTCAGGGTGTTCTTCAAACAGATCATCATCGGTGACGTCAGTCACTCGATACCCTTCTTCGATGGCGATAATCGCACACCATTGTCTGCCTTCACCGTCATATCCTTCAACCAATACCACTTTCCCTGGCACTGCGGCAGATTGTATCATTAAGGGTAATACTTGTCCCACCTCTTCGTGCATGGGTATTCTTGGTCTGAATAGAAACTCATCAGGGGTTCTCGTATGTTTGTCTGCGAGGCCTGGCAACCCCGCCATAAGCACCCGCATGCCATAAGTGAAAACTTTTGGTTCTAATGTTGTAGCCCTCATTGGTACACGTCCTGAGTATGCTCTAATCATTTTGCACACGTTTGAATAATGCATTCCTGGGGTGGAGCACACTACACCATTCTTGGTAAACGAGATGGTCATGTGTAATTTAGTCATCAGGTCCGGACCCAGAATGTTTACAGGGGTCTGACATGAATATAATAGGGGTACTTTCATTTTGCGCTCTCCCACTGAGACTGGGAGTGCATCTGTAAAGGAAACTCTACTATGAGCTCCAGTGAAACTCTGGGTGTCTATAGCCTTGCCAGCCAAGGAAAATTTGCCCTCTCTTATGCACGAGCGCATTGCACCTGTGACAACTAAGAAGGAATATTCTTAACCCCCCTATGGTGACATTCACCCTAGGTTCCCTATTAGGGTCTGGTGTCACTGATAGGATATAGCACATCATGGTTCCCCGTGAGCTGTCCTATTTCATATACAGGTTCGGTCCACTGTACACTTGTGGGTTTCCTCCATTTCCAGGGTTAATTCCCCCTCCGGAATTATTACCCTGTTTCGCCCGTGGCGGCGCCTGTTGGGGTTGTCCCTGTGGCAAAATTCCCATGTTCGGTGGTTGGACCGTTTGCTGTGCACCTTGCTGCACGCCTAACGCCTGTGGTTGCACTGCGTAGTTTTGCGCACCGCTCTGCTGCAGGGTGGCAGTTTGATTCACCATGCCTGTCCCCATCCCTTGGCTGTTTTGCCACATGCTTTGGCTTCTGCACATGCACGCCACGTGTCCTGTCATTCCACACAACCAACACACCAGCGGTGGTCGGGCCATTTGTCCATCTGGCAGAGATGGACCGCCCATCTGTGCATTTTGAAAGCCACCTTGAACATTCTGAAAGCTTCCTTGCTTACCTCAAAACCCTCCCTGATTACTCTGCCATCCTCTACTTCCTAAACCCCTTCCCCTCGGGTAAAATCCTGTGTTACCCTGATTATTCTGCAATGGGTTAGTCGCTTGCTGTGTGCTTGGTTCGGCTGGGCTGGTGAGCATGGCTCCCTCGACACCATACTTCGAGAGCTTCTTTTGTACCAGCTTTGCCTCTCCCTTACAAGTTGCTTCCTTTTTCCGATTCTTTTCTTGCAACAATCTACAATAGTGTGCAATTGTCAACTGTATTTCAGCCCATGTTTTAGCTTCTATTCCTACCAATTTCTTAAGCTGTTTTTGCACCGGCTCTGGTAACCCTTGGCACAATATATGGTAGAATACAGGGATAGATTTCATCCAACACTCATGCGTTTCGAGTACCCACGCCTCTTGAAAATTCTGGATATAAATCAACAGATCCTCTGACTCTTTCATTTTTCGAGTCATTATAGCTCCCATATCAGACGCGTCTGCATATAGCGTACACAGTGCTTTCCACACTGCTGCTCTACAGTTATTAAAGGGCGCCCCATCATGGGGGGTGTTAGTTATGGTTACCCTAGGGTAGCCCGCCCTTTTCCACACATCGTCTGCCCTTTCGCCAAGTATAGCAATTAGGAGGCCCTTAATGTCCCCTATGGCTAGGGTGACACCCCGTCATTTTCTCTAACTCATGTATCCACTTCCCAGCCCCCGACGTCAGCATTGAGAGTTTATTTTTTAGGTTTTCCCGGTCCATGTGTGGCCGTGGAATATATTGTGGTCTAACTCCCCCTTTTTCCAGTAACGGGAATTGGAATGCACAGTCCTCCTTCTCTTTCCCTGTAGCTCTCCGGTCTATCGCTGGGGTGGCATTCCCACCTTGCCGCCTTCCTGGCAATGCCTTTAATCTGTCTGCATAGGCAGTTGCTGATGCCCCCCTCTGACCGTGGGGTGTTTCTTTATGTCGGCTGGACTGTCCAGTGGACTTCGGTGCCCTAGTTGTAGACCCACTAGCATCTGACCATCGTACCTCTCGGTCCCCGGGAGCCGTTTTTTGCACCGTCTCCCTTCCTCATGTGCTACTTCCTCCGTTTCCCCACCGGAGTCGGATCCTGAGTACTCCCAGTCTACACAACTTCTTACATCATCTTCGTTCTGCCCAATCTCCAGCCTGTCTAGGGACAGTCCCCTGCTCCCACTACTTCGGGTGACATCCTTTGTGTCGTATGGCTGAGTGCTTTCTAAGCGCTCATCTTCCCTTCCCCCTTGGTAAATTAGTTCCAGCCCCATCTCGTCATAGATTTTATCAATCGTTTCCCCGATGCTTCTGGTGTCGACGTCATCCTCAATATTTGTCCCGCTTGTACCTAGTACCGCATTGCTTGCAGAAAAGAATTCTTCTATGTCTTCCCATTCTACAACAGGATCAGATTTTTTAACTTCCCATTGCAAATATTCTAGATCTCGTGCCCTCTGTCTGCGCTTACGTTCTGCTTCCTCATCTATTTCTTTTCGCTTCTTTGCTTCTTCTCTAGCCTTATCTACTTCCCTCATCCGTTCATTTCTACGTTCCTTTGCCCTTCTACTTTTCTCGTCTTCTTGCTTTACTTTCCTTTCGTGCACTCTCCTTTCTTCCTCTAACTTTAGCATGTTCTGCCTGTACTTTTCATAGGCTGTGCACTGTGTGCGACTGAGTGGTATTCCTTGCTCTTCGCGATATAGTTGTTCTCACCTTAACCTATCCTTCTTTCTTACCCTCTCGTTTCTCATTCCCTTTTCTTTCTCTTTTTACTTTCTCTGTGCCTCATCAGCCCGTTCCCTCGGCCTCACATTATCACTTCCTTTTCCATCTAATTTCAACAGTATCTGTCCTCCCATCCATTTGTCTTTTGCGAATGTTGCCTCATCACCTCCTTTCCACTTCTTTCCCTCTCTCTCTTTCTCAAGAGATGCACTACTCTGTGCCTGATCCTTTCCTTCATCATTGTGTCTCTCCTTGTCCCTTGGGACTTCGGAGGCAAGATTACTTTCCTGCTCTTTTTCTTTGATGTCGTCACTACTATATGTAGGCGACTCATATGCCGGGTTGCTGTACCCCGTGGCTGCCTTAAGTTCTCTTAGCGGGTAAATACCCTCTGACTTATTCCCTTCGATCACTGGCTCAGGCGGGCAGGTGGCGCGGTAGGCGTCTCACCCCCCTCTGTACATACATTTAATATCCAATCTGCGGATGGTTCTTCCTCCTTCGTCTGCTCGAACATTTTCCAAAGTTCAAGGATGACAAGACATTTCTCTAGCTTCTTGCCAGTATATGTGGCGTGTAGGAAGGTAGTCATATGCTGCAAAACAGCCTTGGAGAGTGACCCGTTCTGTGGCCATGGCATAAACATTTTATTTGCGGTACCCTTAACACACTCTTGGCAGTATTTCTTCAGCTTTGGTGCATGCTTGGGCAACTGTTTGCATAAATGTGCAAGTGGGGTAACTTCCTCCATTTCTGATTTCGTCACTACCAGTATTCATACAGTTTTTTTAATCCATCACCAGTATGAGCGAGCACCAAATACGCAAGCTCTAATCCAATTTTTTCCCGCCAGATTTTATACCAACAATTTACAAAAAACTCATCAATTCAGTGGCGATTCCCTCTTAGTTACAGAACTGCGTAAAGCCAGAATACATTTTAAACAATCACCAATACAATTATTTTACATTTCACACACAACAGAACACATATGACAGACGTTTGAAAGACTAGACAGACACCGAAGGTCATACGTAGACCTGCCTTCTAATCAATACCCCATCATGGGATGTGAACGAACCCCTTTGATGCAGTCTTTAATCATCATCGTAGTCTAAATTGTCCCCCCACTGTGGGCCCTGGGTTCACGTTCCTTCTGACCACTCTTTAAAGCGCAGGAACAAGGCGAATCCTTACGTTATTTTCTCAGGTGCCCCCCTGCTAATCTTTCCGTTTTTTGTCAGGTGCCCCCTGGTAATCCTTACATTATTTCTCAGGTGCCCCCCTGGTAATCCTTACGTTATTTCACAGGTGCCCCCCTGGTATCCACTCTTTATTTCTTATGCTCGAGTCATTAATCCCTTATATCCCCTTATATATATACAGTCTTCTCTACTCCTAACTACTTTATTTTTTCTCCGCCACCCACCGTTACCTTTCCCTTACTGGCTCTAATGCCTACACAACATTTGCCAAAGTAACGAGTTTTATTGCTTCACTCACTGATTGCATTGTTTCCTCTCTGGAACTTCGAGATCACCGCCCCTTCGTCTTCCTGCTTTTAAGGCTTTTGTCCGATCCGCTGCCTGTGGGAATGAGAAGGGTTATGCTTGGAACGGCGGGTTCCTTCAGACCCCCTGCAGGTTTTTGAAATGTTTACTCTATCATTGTCCACAGGGAGCTTCTCAGTCTACTGAGCCGGAATGGTGAAAGGACTCATGATCTTACCGAAGGCCTAGAGCTACTTCGTGCCATCGGTCTAAGGGTGTCTTATAACTATATCAATCGATAATCGATAATCTATAATCGATGGCCGAAACCATCCTCATGCTACCAAGTGTTCTGGAGGAGAGGAATTCACTGACGGGCCCATAGGCCAGCGCTCACCCTCTAGAACTTGTAAAACAAGATAGCTGCACCATGTGAGGGAATGGGGTGCAGTATTCACTTACTCCGACATGACTCAATAACGAGGACTCGTAGTTTGGCAAAGGGAAGTCCGTTTAATGACAAGTACATCAAACAGGGAAACAAATGGGAATCAGCTGTAGTGCGATCACCTGTCTCACTCCGACTTCCTCGAACTTCAGTTGAACAGCAACTCTTATAGGCAATATTCATCATCATTGACGTCTAACTCTACAAAAACTCGACATGCAATATAATTGGTTAGGAAAGGTAACTTAAGTATAGGTGCTATATCTGTATATGATAATAGGGCATGCGGATTGGATAACTCTTAACTGGTGGGTATCTACGCCCATCCCACTACATCACACGTGACTGACGTCATCACAAGTACAACGTCTCATTGGTTCTACTATCTATAGGAATACAGATAACTTGGTCCATTGTGATTCGTCAGGTTACGCCCCTAGACATAAATCCCCATTTTAATTAGCAGCATGCAGAATGGACACCCAGGTGTCTAGTGTCCAAGTTTCACCCTGCCTCCCTTCCATCAATCAGTATCTTAGGGCTATGTGTCAATGAGTTGGTTGGGTATGGCCTCAGATCTGTAGTCTCTTATCAGGAAAAGTTATGGCATCCTCGGGTTCTGGATGACATCAGACGATGGTACCTCTCCGTGCCTGGCTGGTCACGTGTCTGTTCACCATGGATCTGCTTCAGTTTTCAGCTTTTATTGTATTTATTTCTGCTTCGGCCCTACCACCTGCCTGGGCCTCTCTTATCTTGACCTTCACGGGCAAGCTGGTAGGCTCTGAAGTTTGGTTCTTGCGAGTTGACGTTCTCCTCCCTTCTCTGGGTGACCTCGATTTCCCAGGCATGAGCCGCTCTCTGTTGAGTTTCGATTCCGCTCTTCCTCTCTGTTCTGGCTGAGTTGTAAAACTTGGCCTGCCAGGCCTCTGGCAGCCTGGGCCCATTTCTGCTTTACAAAATGGAGTCGCACTCGTATAGCGTGCTTTTTGAAGAAGTTATATAGTTGGTGCATGCCGCTTCTAATGTTCTACTAAGCATTGCAAGCAGTATCGTTTTCTTAGCGTCTTGCGTTCCAAGCTTATTTACACACATTCAACAGGATGGTTGTTCTCATCATGTCTAGTAACACGTTTCCTTATTTTTTAGCATCATCTCCTTCCTGTGTTCGTTACATAGGTTTGCATAACAGCTTGTTCTAACGTGTCTTACTCACGTCCTGGTTCAGGCCATTGTCATTTCCATTGGCCCTCCATTAAGGCTCCTGGGGTTTCTTCGTGGACTGTATGTAGGCACTCCTCATTTCGTATCATCGGCTGGTATGGCTGTCTGATAGGGTACTGTGCTGCCCAGGGTTGTCTGGTTATGGGCCCTTCAACAGGTACGGATCTTCTAATGTACACTGGGCAGAGCCCCAGTGCAACTCTCTGTTGGTTCTTTTGCTCTTCATACGTCACGTACCTTGGCGAGTGCCTTCCAGGTACTTCAAAAGGAGGGGCAGGGGTGCAGGTCATGTCTGGGACGTCCTTTACAGCATGTTCCAGGTAGATCCTCATGACTCGGGCAACAATGTTGAGAGTGTTAATGATGGCAAAATGGAGGTTGCTGAGAGCGGGGTCAGAGGTAGAATCTGCAGTGGGAGGAGAGGGGGGAAAGTAGCAGCTGACACTCATTTCATCAGGCGGATGTCCATGAACGAGGTTGCGGAGCTGGAGGAGGTGTTGTCAGCTGGCAGATTGGACCCAGATGAGAGGAGAGGAGAGTGTGGTCTGACCAGGAGAGTGGGGAGGTGAGTGCGGCAGAGAGCAAAACATCAGTGTGGATCAAGAGTGTGTCCAGCCAAGTGGGTGGGATCAAAGGGGAGAATCAAGAGGGACAGTGAGGTGCAGAGGTCACAAAAGAGATTGGACACCGTGATTGAAGTGGCAAGGTGGATGTTCAAGTCCCCCAGCAGAAGGAGTTTAGAGGTAGATGTGAGGAGAGATGAGGAACAATTAACCCATTCAGATAGGAACAGGGTGATAGAGCAAGGTGGCCTGTAGATAGTGACAATGGTCAGGGAGGAAGTGGGAGAGATGACCCGATTTCAGACCAGGCTCTCGAAGGAGGCATATGACTGGGTGGGTATAGGAGAACAAGGGACCCACTCTGGGAAGATCAGGGCAAGCCCACTGCTAGTGCAGTTAGGGCGAGGCTTGGCGAGGATGTTGTAGCCATCAGGGAGAAGGGAGTCAAAAGCACTGACTGAGCTGGCATTGAACCACATCTCGGCAAGAGCTAGGAAATCGAGGAAAAGGTCTTCAAGGAGGATGCAGATGTCAGCGGAGTGTTTAACAGCAGAGCATGAATTAAACGTGGCTAGGTGCAGCAGGTTGCTGCCTTTGAAGGTTTACTGATGAAGGGTACAGGGGCGTGGTACACCAGTCGGAGGAGGGGGACAGAGAGAGAGAGGAGAATGGAGTAGCAGGTGTAAGAAGGTGGTTGATGAGGGAAGGCAAGTACTAGTCGAAGAGGAGGATGTTGGATTGAGGACCCTAAGCCATGATAGTGCCATTACGATAGACATTAATGATACACCTGTATGATGAGCAGCCCACCAAGAGTACTTCCCATCAAGTGCCACCATTAATGGGTGAAGATGTGAAAGGAGAGAGAGTAAATATAAGATGAGGAGTCCAAAGATCTGGAGAGGGGACGCAAAAAAAGATATCATTGACAATCTGTCTGAAAGTTGCGCTGACCTAGGTGTCTGCAATGGTTAGACCATGGTTAGTGGTCAGGAAGTCTTTTTTAAACTTTTTCCTTCCAGACTTCATGAGAGAAGGAGGCTAGGTGATAGTATAGCAGTTAGAATAGATAAGGGAGATGGTGAGTGCCATAGGGGTGGCAGAGAGATAGGATGGAGGATAGAGAAGAGACTGAAAAACACAAACTCACCAGGTGGCCTAGTAGGCAAAAGTGAGAAAACAGATGCAATCGAAACACTTCAGTACCAAAAATAGGGGTGAAGAGTTGTTAAAAACACACCAGGTTTCGAATTTACCCAAACGCACAGAAATGCAATGCAAAATGGGGTGGAGAGTTTTTAAAAACACACAAGGATTCGAATTTACCAAAAAGCCCAGAAATGCAATGCAAAATGGGGTGAAGAGTTGTTAAAATCAAACCAGTATCGAAATATACCCAAAAGCACAGAAATGCAATGCAAAATGGGTGAAGAATTGTTAAAACACATCAGGTTTCAAATTGACCAAAACGCACAGAAATGCAGTGCAAAATGGGGTGAAAAATTGTTAAAAACACACCAGGAATCACGTTTATCAAAAACCACAGAAATGCATTCAAGAGAAGGGATATAGTAAAGCATAGAAAGGCAGAATGACAAAGGCACCCCTAGTTTCAACAGTTGTGTGAGTTAGTAAAAAGGCATAACAATGTCCAGGACACGACTCACAGGTTTTCTTGGTTGGTGAACAAAGCTCTAGAGGCACAGGTTCATTGAGTAGCTGGCTGCATGCTGCATAGCTGTTCCATTAGGTTGAGAGGTGGTGGAGCGTGAGGTTGTGCGGAGGAGGAGATGAAGGGCCCCTCTGAGACCTCCAAGGCCGGGACGGGCACAGACATGGCATTCCCCTGACAGCTCCCTGATTGGTTCTGATATGAGGGGCTGCACCCAGTCGTGGCAGCATCAGGCTGCACACAGAAACACTCCAGTGTCTTTGGTTGGGATGGCCATCTTGGAATATCGAGTGTCCCAGTAAGCGTTATGGCCCAGGTGGGTTTTTCAGAAATCACAGGGCGCTCGGTCTCATTTACAGACCGAGATTCTGTAAATTGGTGTTGGAGGTAAAAAAGCACCCCCTCCCGATCTGCACAATGCCCAAAAGGGCTTACCTGGTTAAAATAGTAGTGTGATGTTAGTTCAGCACCCTGGAGCCTCATGGTGCACAGAGAGGCTCTGCAAGCCGGCGAGGCAGATTAGCTAACCTACATACCTGCAATTGTACCACATGTTTAGAATAGGCCAATGAAAGTGCATACTGAATAGAATAATGTATATTGTTACTCACACCAGCCAATCACAGAGAAAAAGTTGTTACAAATGTGTTGCTTTTTGCTTCCTGGAAATCTCATTATAAGCATGTACTCACACCACTACAATTTGAATGTCTGTGGATATTCCCCTGCCTAGGCAGTATGTAATACATTTTTTATTTTCTTGTATCCTGTGCATTGCATTTTCTGAGCTTTTTGGAGTAACTTTATTGGCAGAAGAAGGGACCTGCCTTACATTTTTGGGGGCCTGAGTACAGGGGATTCCAGGTCCTCCCTGACCATCTGCTAGTTCGTTCGCAGTACCCTGGGGACAAGTGAACTCTGTCTGGGTTGGGCAGAAAACTGTATAGCGCCTGAGAGGGAGATAATAGGCTCCTGTGGTTACCGCAAGGCTGCCTGCACCACTCCGGGACCAAGGGTCACGCCCAGGAGTGCAGAATTTCATGAGGAGCAGCAGTCCAAGAGACTTTGGATGACCCCAGTGAGTCAGTACACCCGATACAAAAACTACAGAGAGAGAGTGAGTTTAAATAGGGAGGAAGAGTGGATGCCGATGTGTGTGATGTGATTTGTTTTTTATTTTAATAGGAGAATAAGAGGAGGGCTCCTGTAGCCAGGAGCTCTGGCACCACAAAAAATAACTGGCAAGTGAGGTGCACACATCCCGTGGTAAAGAGAAGGGAGGGTCCGCACTGCTTTAGAAATATTTGGGAAGTCCTGCAGTAGTGAGTGAGAGCCGTACCCCCCACATATAGTTGTGAGGCAGGCAGTAATAAAAATGGGAGGTCCTGCAGTAATTTGCACGGGCAACACCCTCCACCTAGAGTTAATGGGTGTGAGGCAGGTAGTGGAAAGTCCTGCTGTAGTGAGTAAGGACATTATCCTCCACCTATGTTAAAAGGTGTGAGGCGGATAGCAGTAAAACATTTTTAGAACTGTCATTTTGTATTCTTTCATTTTGTACTGTATATTCCTGGCATAGTGTTGAATACAGATTTACTATTAGTATTGAAAACTTTGAATGTGGGATAAGATTGGGGTGGAGCTGAATTATGGAAGGTGGGTGTGTGTTTTGGTAATTGTGGTGGTTTTGAATTTTAGTAGTGATTTTGCAGTAGAGCTTACATTTGGAGATTCTTGCAACAGGTAAAAATGTGCCAAAAGGTGGGAGCAAGCACTTTTGATATTGCTGAAAGTATTAGGTAGCCAGTCTTTCCATCGAAAAATGTTCAATTGAATTCAAACCCAACGAAATGTATTCATTAAAATGCATTTCCAGCTAAATGCACTTCCATTGAATGAATTTCGATGAATTCGATGGATTTCCAACTCAAACATACCTTTTAAATAGATGTATGTTTGGGTTGGTAATTCAATGGGTTGAGGAAAGGGTTAATTTTTTATTTGTATTTTTTATTGAAAAATCTACAGTTTTAACATACGTAAAAACTTTTGTTTAAATTCGACAAACATAACTCAGAAGGTTCTTACAGAACCGATAGCTCTTCACGTCAGAAAAAGAAAGTAAGTGAACAAAAGCAAAGATAAAAAGCAGAGATAAAAACACATCAGCCAGTTTGTACATAACATGCGAAGAGTCAATTCTATCCCAGTTCATTTCCTCCAAAACACAGAATAGAGGCTTGAGATCACTGCTCAAAGCGGGGATTTCAGTAGTGCATCTAGATAGTTCACAATTGCACCAACATGTTTAACATTTGCACCAGATGAAATCTTAAGCCACCAAGCGAACATGTCATTATCTAGAGGAGCAAATTGACTCGGGTGTACAGGGTTAATTTTTAAAAATGGGGCTTGGTGGTATTAGGGAGGGAGGACCTCTGGGGGTTGAGAGGGGTTTGGGGGGGAAACCCCCCCCAATAAACATTAAATACCACACGCTACAGGGAGCTGTCCAGTGCTGAAATACATTAAATATTTCAGCACTGGGCAAGGGTTAATTTTTGAAAATGGGGGTTGGTGGAGCGTGTTAGGGGGAGGACATCTGGCGTTGAGGGGGGTTTGGGTGGGAGACCCCCTCCAATAATAAACATTAAATATCACAAGTTACAGGGAGCTGTCCAGTGCTGAAATACATTTAAGATTTCAGCACTGGACAAAGGTTACATTTTGTAAATGGGGGTTGGTCGGGGGGATTAGGGAGAGAGGACCTTTGGAGGTTGAAGGGGGTTTGGGGGAGACCCCCCCAATAAACATTAAATACCACAAGTTACAGGGAGCTGGCCAGTTTTAAAAATATACATTTCAGCACTGGACAGCTCCCTGTAACGTTATGTCTCATCGAATTTCCATGCAAAAAAATGTAAAGTGTTTATATAACGAAACCCTATTAGATGCAAGGATTTTTATGCATAATCACTTTGCACTTTATGTATGGCAATTTGATGTAACACTTTTCATTGGAAAAAAATTGATGGTACTTACCTTTGATGGTAAATGTTCAAAGGAAAGACTAGTAACCGAAGTATTATTGTGCTGTATGAATTGTCCTTGACTCTACGATAATAACTGCACTGTAATCCAAAATAGAAAAAATATTTAGCGGGATTATTTATTGAAGTAAGAGACAAAAAGATGAGTACTCCCTTAGAATACCTGTGTAGGCAATAACCCTTTAAAGTCAGCTGTACGATAAACAAACCCTAAATATAAGCACCCTGCATATTCAGAAACAAGGCCTATGAAAGGAGCAAATACAACCAGTGAAAAATTAGCTTTAGTAATAGTAAAATTAGAAAACAAAGCACATAAACATGTATAAGCAGAAGTACACAAAGCAAAGGAAGAATTGCGCAGCTCGACTCAGATAAGGGAGGGGCTATGTCCAATGGGGAATGCTGGGACTTGGGCAGCAGGAGAAGTACTGTTGAAAATACATAGGGCAGTAACTAAAGATGTGCAATCAGAAAGTGAGGAACCAGAACTGCAGGGTATATATTATAGTACAGATGAAACAGAAAATGATCAAAAGCCAGAGGGACGTGAAGGAGAACAGGGAAATAGAAAAGGATTGGGAAGAAAGAACTCCATAGGGGAGGCAACAGTGATAGTGGTTAGAGGGAAAAAGAAGGGAAGAGCATAGCATAGCCAAGAGCAGGGAAGACAGTTCCCATTCATACAGAAGAGATGAGCAGATCACAATATGTATCATGGCCTTATATGGACAAGATTAATTTGATCACAATGTCACCACCTCTTACTGGAGGTGTTGGTAAATGGATTAGTGCAGTAGAAAAGCATAGAACAGCAATTGGGGACATGAAATTACTAGCAAGTATCATAGGAAATCAGACAAGTACAATTTGGGAGCAAGCAGGTTACCCAGGTGTTCAGTTAAAGAGTGATGCACATGACAGTGCTTTGTGCATGACACATGACAGTGCTTTTTGCAACAATTGTTTAGCCCGTGTATGAGATCCATTGAGGAGGGCGTACCCTCATAGATCTGATGTAGGTGTTATAATGGCATGAACAATGAAGCACAGTGAAGACCCTGCATTATATATTCAGCCCATTCGGGAAATATACTGAGAGGAGATAGGGGAAACATAGGAATAGGACATAGCATTATTTTACCATTTTTAGGGGACACATAGGAATAGGACATAGCATTATTTTACCATGTATTAAGGTAGGGCCGATCCACTCTAGTACAAACAAGCTAGATAAAATTGTGGGCATGAAAGCAAAGGTGTAGGGAAAAATATAGGCGCTTTTGGTGCATTTTTGTAAGCGCAAGTGGGTCAAAAAGAAAGAGCAGTTGAAGAAAAGCACAGCAAATGGAAGCTAAACTGGTACATAAGAAGCTAGCAACAGCTGGTATGGAAGGGGCAGTAGTAACAAACCCCACGGATGCACAACAGCAGTCATTACCAGCACAAGACTGAGGAAATTCACATGATAAAAACAACAGATGAGATATGGGAGGGGTCCAGGGAGCACGAAACAACTCACTGAAGGGGTGAGGGGAAGGATTTTGGGGATTGAGATCACCGTTTGGGGAACATGTAGAAAGATGGGACACCTGTCTAGAGATTGTTGCATGCAATGTCCTCCTGTAGCACCCCCAGTTCCATATTGCACACAAGGGACATCACAAGCATTTTATTCCTACACAAGGCTGCAGCCCCCTGCCAATGTATGCTCCTGGGTTTGCCCAACCCCAGAATGTAAGACATCTAAAAATGATTGGTTCCACACATGGACAGCCCATACAGTACCCCACACCTAATGCAAACCAGGACATTACACAGCAAGCTTCAGCACATGCAACTTCAGTACCATAGGGAGAGAATGCCCTACTACAAGGAACACTTGCCCACTATGATGCTGAAGCCAGTGTTACAAGCAACAATACGTTCTCTGTTTTAAGAAATAACACCTATACACAACAGAACAGCCCATGGCCATCATTGATGTGCTCAGTTCTGGGGAAATTATAAGGGTTCCTTTCACACAAGGAACCCTTATAATATATACCCCACAGTATAGGAAATAAGGAAATAGTCATACCATTATTGTCCAGTACTGATACACCTGTTCATGTATTAGGCAAGTATCTCCTTAAAAAGCTCAATAGGACCATTTCATTCATTGACAAAGGAATTGTGCTTTCAACACCAGGCATGTATTACAACAGAGCAGCCACAGTGCTGCAGGCACTTTGCAGCACTAACACAAATAGAGCACTACCATTATATGAGGCACTATTTGCCTATGCAATAATCATTTTGATTGGTTACCAGGAATGCAGAATGTGATATTTTGCTTGCCAGTAGAATTTCTATTTAGACCAGTACGACTACACGAGGAAGCCTCAGGAACACTTTTCAATGTACACATTGTTGCAGTAATCATGAGGAATATGTGTGAATACCTAAGGGTATTCTCCCTAGTGTTCCCTCTGGATCCTCTGTGCAGGTGGGCAGGGAAAGGCTATCGCTCTTGGATCGTGAATCTGGGGGTGGACTTGGTTGCTAAATTCATATGTTATCTACAGTTGTAGAGCATTCTATAAAATACAAGTCATTTTCATGGAGCACCTCGGTACAAGAAATCCTTTGGCACACTGTAGGTCCGTGCCATACAGACATGAGATAAATTCAATCCTACTATGGGGGAGAGTCACCTACATTTATCGGATGATGTAGTGGCAATTTCATGAGAGGGCACAGACGAATTGCATCATGTTCACTAGTTCATAAGGCCAAATGAGAACTACGATTTGGGGTTCTTTCTCTATAACGTAACCTATTTTGACAAACAGATTGAAAAGGAATTCCCAAAATCGACCCATTTTGGTGACAGCTTTTTGCAGGTTGGTGCAGGTATCTCAAAACATGGATAGAGTTGTTCATTAAAATGTATGCCGAAGTGATATGAGAAACTGGTCATCACCATTTTACACATGCACATTTTCACATGTTTGAAGTCTTATAGGATTACGGAAATCTCCCCTTAACACTATGGGCCTCATTACGAGGCAGGCGTTAAGGGGTTAATGGCGCCTGTAAAGGTGACAGAGCCATTTACCCCTTACTGCCCCATTACGAGGTCCACTTGCGGGACCCGCTCAGGACGCCTGGTTTTACCAGATGTCCTTAGCGGGTCCCGCGAGCGGCCCACCATGCTAACAACGGGCCCGTCATTAACGGGCCCATTGTTAGCATGCTCCCCATTCCCATTGAGCCCTATGGGGGCTCAAATGGGAATGGGGATGGATTGGGTCCGGGTTCCCTGAATGGGGAAATACTGGGCCCTCTAAGGTCGGAATAGCCCGGTATTTCCCCATTCAGGGTACCCGTAACCGGGTTTGCGGGCAGCCATGCCCTTATTAAGGGTATGGCTACCTCCAAACTCGTAATGAGGCCCCATTTCTCTTCAGTTCATCCTTTAATAAGCGATCTATTGGATATCTGATGTGGATTTTTAAGTTCTGAGGAGTGCACTCGTAATATAGTACAATCCCTTAAAGTCTACCCATTGTGTTCTGTGTGTTTCCGCGTGCCTGTAAGAAACACCCAGCTTGGTGTTTTGACATGATCTTCATTTCTGAGTTCACTGCAGAGATCCACGTCTCCAGGTAGCCATGAGATGATTTTTTTGAAGGCTCACTGACCAGGGCACTATATCAACCTGCAGGAGCAAGAACATTTGATTCACGCTCCCTTTGTTTGTATGTACACTCCTGAGACAAAATGTCAAAAAGGCTTAAAATAGATCGTAAAACTGAAGTCAAGGAATTTGTTCTCAGTAACCGATTCTGTGCCGGTTACATTTCCTGCAGCGCTGCTGAACCTGTATCACCCTTAATGCTAAGAAAGGTAGTTCAATATTTTGTTGTCGTTCTCACATAGGCACAAATACATCTTGAAAGTAACGCAGGGTTACATTCTTTTGAAGTAGCATGTCCGGCAACCCAAAATATGCATTCGTTTTCACAGGGGTTGTGGTCTCCATAGTGTTCTTTTCTATGAATGCAGGTGAGTTTGGTGCTCTGTCTATAATGGGAGAATTAATAATATCAATGCAGGGATACAGTAAACCGAGAGGGGAGAAATTGTAACGCATTACATTGGACAGAGATTCTGGCTTCCCTGCTAAAGGCAGTGGATTTTGGCGTCAAATATTTAGTACAGATAACCAACCACCCCTATTTTAGTGGTTGGGAACAACACCGGGGACAACTTAGGCAGCAATATAGCTAGAAGCAATAGAGCAATACAACATAGTTGGACTCATTACGAGTTTGGTGGTGCAGGAAAAAAGTGGAGGTATGTTCATTACCTCTGTTTTTCCTGCAATGCCAAACTACAATTTTGACAGTTTTAATATCTGTTAATACCACCGATTTTTGGAGGTAAAGTGGAAGATCTACCTCCAGCTTCATGCCTGGTAATATTGCCGGTGGTCATACCGCCAGACCAAGTGGCGGTAACCGTAATACCATTTGGTGGTATCTCTGTGGTATTACCATTGAGATACCACCAAACTTGTAATGAGGTAATGATTTTTTGTAGGCAGTGGCACAAGCCCTAGACATTCCTTGATTAACTGGTCATGCAGATGTCACTTAGAAATGGAGCCTTGTAGGCAAAGGCTCTGGTAAAATGTGCACCTGTTATTCCAACTCATTACAAGTTTGCCGGTCTGGGAACTATGGTATCGGTAAGCTTGCCGGTACTGTAGTTCCCAGACCGTCAAACTACGATTGTGCTCGCAGTTGCCTTTCTGCCCACCAAGTCTGACCTGGTCTGGCAGGGCCGTAATGACCCAGTAATTGCCCATTCGCTGGCGCTGGAAATTTTCAGAAGTTTGGCGGCAGCCTGCCGGTATTACTGGCAAGGCTACCGCCAAACTTCTAATGAGGCCCAATGTGTTTTTTTATAAAAGATTCGAAGCATGTTACGCAAGTCAAGATAGAGAAATCTTCAAAATAAAAAATCTGAGATAATTGGCACCTGGTTTGTGTAGCTTGGTAAATAACATAGTGATTTTTTATTGAAAGGACATTTGCCTTGGTCCATATAAATATCATGTATTACCATGGTAACTCAGCAAGCATTTTTACAGCATTCAATGTTCTGGATTCCTGAACCTGCACTCTACATGCCTGAATCTAATATTTGTCTAAACCACAGCGTCATTGTTCCTTGGCTCTATTAACTATCTTGTTATTGTGTGCTACATTACATCTTCTGCCTACACATGTTTTCGAGTTACAAACACTTCATAAGGTTGTTTTGAATTAGCTACATAATTTGAATTAGTAAAACAAGAACATATACATAAATTCCTAAAAAAGCTAAACATCAAAACAACATTAAGGTGGGTTTAATCGTAGTGATTAAAATCACAGAAAATACAGTTAAAAGGGCAAATAAAAAGAGAAAAACTGAATATGATAAGGAAAATATATATGAATTAATTAGTTCATGATCCTGTTTTATAATCATTGTCACACTTGATCTTGTGATAGTTTGCATGAGCTGTATCACATCTCCAGTTACTCAAAAGAAACAGGAATATGCTTTAACTTCTTTTGTCCTACTAGTTAGTTCAAGTAGCAATATTATATTGGATCCATCTTCCTATGTATCCTAATAGACATGGGGTAGCTGGGCATTGGGGGCTGGATAAACATCAGAACTCACCTGTTATGAGTTCAACCTTGTAGTTGGAATAATCTGTTTACTTTGATCAACCGTCCATTCTTGTTGTCTGCTTTATTGTTTGAATTGTCTTTTTTGTCCACTAACTGATCATGTTTATGAAGTCATGAGTAACTGGTTCATGGCAAATGCTTCTTGTATTAATAAAAATCAGGAATGTTTGACCTTTATTCCTCATGAGCCTTTAGGTACAGCATAATACATTTTCCAAATACATAACACAGATTATGATGCAATTTAAGCAACAACGTTTACAAAAACAATATTGCACCATAGAATCCTTAAACACATTGTAAAATAACTTTATTGTCTACTTATTCCACCTTTATTGGTGCTAATTTTATGAATTTGGGAGAAGTTCTTTAAGGAGTAAAACACAATAAATAAATAAATAAATACATTTAAAATAAAATCAAATTACTCAACTTATTCATAAAAAAGGTAATAATTGACCATTTCCTTCATAAAATCAGTCCAAGATCGGTTAAGGTACACAGTTTGTAAGCTCATAAATGAATTCTACAATACTAGTGGGTATATCACTCTTTTTTGGTGTTTTATCTCACGCTCAGTACTGATCTATTCCTTTTCAAACAAGCCTGATGTACATATTTTGAAACAAAGAAAACCAAGTTCAGATTGTAGATTTACAAAGCAACATTGCGTTGCTAGTCGTGGTGATATTAAACAATTGGAACAGTGGTTTCAAATATCTAATCCGTACGTTTTTTAGCGCCCCCACAAAATAACATAAAATGAAGAGGGCTTTCAACAACCACACCACAACACAATCTGCATCTTGGTTCTTGTCCCAATGACTAGTATACGACCTTAGCGGGAGGCAGCCCATTCTGAATCTCATGTACAAGGAAGAGCATATAATAATATACAACAGTTGGTACCAGGAGATGAGGAAACTCTAAAAGGAGGGCGAGTGGATGCAAATTTTAATTTATCATTTTCATTTTATTTTGAATTTTGAATTATATAATACATAATACTTAGAAAACATTTAATTCATTTTACTGCTCATTCATTCGCACACATTCATTCAAGTAATTTGCACATCTAAAAGTTATATAAATGTAATAAAATGCCATAAAAAAGAATTATTAATTTCATTGGTACATTTCATTATAAACCTAATAGTTAATCAAAGTTCATTCCAGAAAAAAAAGATATTTTTTCTGGAATGAACTTTGATTAACTATTAGGTTTATAATGAAATGTACCAATGAAATGAATAATTCTTTTTTATGGCATTTTATTACATTTATATAACTTTTAGATGTGCAAATTACTTGAATGAATGTGTGCGAATGAATGAGCAGTAAAATGAATTAAATGTTTTCTAAGTATTATGTATTATATAATTCAAAATTCAAAATAAAATGAAAATGATAAATTAAAATTTGCATCCACTCGCCCTCCTTTTAGAGTTTCCTCATCTCCTGGTACCAACTTTTGTATATTATTATATGTTTCTACCTCAAGGTACCAGTGATTGCAGAGGCTCCCACTTTATCTGGGTTTTGTTCAAGGAAGAGCATATGCCAGGGCTATTATATCCAGATACTCTTCAAAGCCTGACTCACGGTTTTAATTTAATTTAGATAGTCCAACCCACTGGCCAAAGTAGTGCACATTATCATTGCCCTGTTGCTCTTATGCCTCGAATGGGCAACCTTTACACTCATGTTTGCATCTCCATGTATTGTATTTGGGTCATTCCAATAAGTGGTTAGACCCAAAGTCATAAAATGCTTTTTAACATGGCTAATCCAATAAATTGTATTACTGGCCCCAATGTCAACACATGTTCAAGGGCCTGTAAGGGGGTTTGCCTTTGGACTATTACCTGACTTGGTGGTATTTTAGTATTGTGGTATATTGGCGGTAAACTGGCAATATCTTATTGTGATGGTAAATTAGTGTTGTGGTAGATTTGTGGTGTGCATATTCATAACACTGGCCAATATGATAAGACAAACCTTCCCCTTTTTATAACTAAGCTCTATTCTGGGGTTGACTGTAGGCATGTACCCCAAGGTTAGAACATTTAGAAGAAACCAAATATTCCCATAGATTGTGTGTAGTTTGTGCATAGATTGTGCTGATGACTTATCTATGACATCAGCGTATATTATTGAAAGATCCTGTTCAGCTTCCAGGCATAGCTGAACACACTCACACAACACACCGGCTTTCTAGCTTGCTTTTATATTCCCCTTTAATTTCTTACTTAACCTCCAGCGGTAAATACTTTTTACCACTGTTTTGATGGCACCAGGGTGCTTCCTAGTTACTTTCCCCCACCTAAAGAATGATCACCAGAGATAATAAAAAAAATAAAGAAATCGTTTTGTTACACCAACTCAATTTTCACTATGATATATGATTGTTTTGAAAACATGTCATTTACAAGAAGGAAACAAAAATATTTCATTTCATAATAATACATGTGCTGAGTCTTACCAAAGCATCGACACCGCTGTGGCTATCTAAGAGATAAAATATGAACATGCATTTCACAACATTTTTCTTTTTCTGTCAGTTCACAGTGTGTGAAAGAAAAACAACAATGACTCAGTTGAAATTAATGATATATTCCGACAAGAGCTGGGCTGAAATTGACTACCAACCCCTTTTGATACAGTACTAGGCAAAACCCTAAAAACACCAGAAAAGAGGCGGAGAGCAAGGGTTCCACCACTATGATAAACTACTCGTCATCAAACGTCGCGCCTTAAGGAAATGAAAGCGTCAGGCATCAAAAATCCAGATCAGAATCCATTAAAAAAAGATTCTTATAAGAAGCAAAAAAATACAGGTCTTGGCTAAAAGCTCACCGTCCGAAACCTACCAACATGACTCGGAGGAGATGCTTAAAAGGGTCACAGGACGAAACTCCAGGGAATTTTGGTCACTCATAAAAACAGTGGACAGGAAACACAATCACACGTTCTCCAACACAGTGAGCAAAGAAAGATGGAAGAGCCACTTCTCCGCCCTGTTTCAAACTCCTCAAGGATCACTCTCGGCATACAATTCCAGCTGCCTCTCCGCCTGTGAAGACCTCTCTAACTCTGAAGACATAGAAGAAGCAATTTGTAAACTAAAGTCAAGCCGAGCTCCCGGCCCAGACGGAATAACAAATATCGACTTGAAAAACAAACCCAACAAATGGGCCTCGTTAAGAGACAGGTATCCTATGCCTCTCATCGCTGACATCCTGGAGGCAGTGCAAGGAGCCACCATCTTTTCCAAACTAGACTTGCGTAGTGCTTACCATCTTCTCCGAATACGCGAGGGAGATGAATGGAAGACGGCACTCCGAACACCTTTTGGGCTCTTCGAGTATCAGGTCATGCCCTTTGGCTTAGTGAATGCCTCAGCTATATTTCAGCGCTTCATGGATCGATTGTTCTCAGATGTCCTTTTCATCTATGCAGTAGTTTACTTAGATGACATCCTGATTTTTTCTCGATCCTTACAAGAACACGACCAGTGTCTTCGAACCATATTAGATCGCCTTCGGACCAACCGCCTTATTGTGAACCCCGAGAAGTGTGTTTTCAAGACCAACTCAATTTCCTATCTGGGATACATACTACCTAAGGAAGGAATTTCTATGGATCCTAGGAAGGTATCTGCCATACTGCAATGGCCCACACCCACCTCTTTGAAGGAAGTTCAACGGTTCCTTGGTTTGACAAATTTCTACAGGAAATTCATCAGTCATTTTTCTCGGATAGTGTTACCAATAACGGCTTTACTCAAGAAAGAAGCCGGTTACTTTTTTTGGACTGACCAGGCGAACAACGCTTTTGAGCAATTAAAGAAGTTGTTTTGCTCTGCTCCAGTGCTTCGTCAACCCGATCTGGCTAAACCGTATGTAGTGGAGGCCGACGCCTCCGCCGAAGCATTGGGGGCCGTGTTACTGCAGGAACATCAGGGAATTGAGTACCCAGTGGCCTATCTCTCTAAGACCTTGTCGGTGAGTCAGAAGAATTATTCAGTTATTGAGAAGGAACTGTTGGCGCTCAAGACGGCCTGTGAGGAGTGGAGACACTTGCTACAGGTAGCGCATCACCCTTCATTCTGCGTACCGATCATAAGAATTTGAAGGTACTCCGGGGGATGGATTGCATCAATTCTAGACAAGCACGATGGGCGCACTTCTTTAGTCAATATGACTTTGTCATAACTTACATCCCTGGCTCCCAAAATGGCCTCGCCGACGCACTCTCCCGGCGGAATTCCCCAGGGGCGTGTGCCACTCCTCCAGCAGAAGTCCTTATCCCCCGCAATAGGATAGTGTGTATCATATCGACATTCCTGCAAGAGGTGAAATCTGCGACCACGGGGGGTATGGAAGACATGTTACCTCCAAATAAGAGACTAGAGCTAAGAAGGACAGGAGGGCTCTTATGGTAAAAACAGAAGTTGTTTGTTCCCAAGCGAGCCTTGCGATTGAAGGTTCTGGGTTGGTGTCACGACCATGTGACATTCGGTCACCGAGGACAGAAGGGCACATTGGAGTTAGTGTCTCGTACTTTCTTTTGGCCCTCTATGTCTAAGGATGTCAGGAAGTATTGTAAGGCCTGCCCAGTCTGGGTGCAAAGCAAGGTCTCTGTAAGTAAACCATTGGGATTACTAGAACAACCTGTAACACCATGGTCCCTTATCTCGATGGATTTTATAGTGGATTTGCCCGTTTCCCAGGGCTATACTTGTCTCATGGTCACAGTTGACACTTTCACTAAGTTAGCCCATTTCTCCCCTTTGGTTGGAATCCCTACTGCTCCGATTTTAGCTGAGGTATTCCTCAGGGATATATTCAGATTACATGGACTCCCTGATAGGATCATTTCTGATAGGGGGAGTCAGTTCACTTCTTGATTCTGGACAGCCTTGTGTCATCGCTTAGAGATTAACAGAGCACTGTCTTCGGGGTTTCATCCCCAGACCAATGGCCAAACTGAACGGCTTAATGCCACTTTAGAGCAATATCTGAGGTGTTACATCAATCGTCACCAAGACAATTGGGTATCCCTTCTGCCCACCGCAGAATTTGCCTATAACAATTCTGTACACACGGCTACTAACCTTAGCCCCTTTTTCTGCACTTACGGGGTTCATCCCCGGGGAATTCTTCCCTTATTCGGTTCCCCGCCCAACATACCCTCAATTGAGTCCACATTAGCAGACATCTCCACCGCCCATAAGAGTGCCCTGATCAGTTTGGCCTCGGCTAGGGAAAGGTATAAGACGCAAGCCAACCGTCACCGTCAGCCCTGTCCCCTGTGGAAAGAAGGTGACCGCGTATGGCTATCCACTAAGTACCTGCCTCGCTGGCTACATCCTACAAAATTGTCCCCCCATTTCGTGGGCCCGTTCAAGATCACACAAAGGATAAATCCTGTAACCTTTAAACTCAGGCTTCCCAAGGACATGCGACGCATACACCCAGTTTTCCATTCTTTTCTCCTACGCTTTGCTGATCCCAATATCCCAAAGAACAGAAATATACACCTCCCTTCGGTTCCCGACCCTATTCCGGAAGAATACGAAGTTTCCCACATTAGGGATTCCAGATTTAGAAAGGGAAGACTGAAATATCTAGTGGCCTGGAAGGGATATCCCCGTTCTGAGGATTCCTGGGAACCGGGGTCCTTTGTTCATGCCCCCCTTCTCACCCAGAGATTCCATCGTTTTCACCCAAGTAAGCCTGGGTGGTCCAGGTATAGAAGGGGGCATACTGTCATGTGCCGCCAACGTTGGGGTATTTGGTCGCGCTGGAGACTGGGCTGCCATTAGCCACCCATCATGTCCCACCGCGCACCTTTAGCAGCAGTCTAGTTGTTTCCGCGGCCTCCGCCGCGGTACGCCTTTTTCTTTCTGTCCCACCCGGAAGTCTGCGCGTTGCAACCCTTTCGCGTCAGGCTCCGGGTGAGACGCTTGCAGTTTTCTCCGTCCCGTGTTTTCTTCGTTTTCCTCCGCCTGCCTTCCTTACCCATTTATCCCTTGGTCTTTTGGTTTTTTCTTCTGTTTTACCCTCCTTTGGACTCCCTGCTTACTCTCTCTTCCTGCCCCTTTCTCTGTTTAGTTTTCCAGTACCTGTTGTTTTCTTTTCCCTCCTTAGTTTTTCACGGTTTCCGTTCCCCTCCGTGCCTTCTTTATACCTGGCACATACCTACGCACTGGACCTTCATACTTGCCACATCCCTACTGATTGGACCTACATACTCCACCGTGGATAGGGGCTTTTTTATGCCATCAGGCTTTTTCCCCCAATTGGTTTGCTCCGGCAGAGAGGCCCCCACTAGACCTCTTTGTACCAGGTCAGGGTGGCTTCCTCCCGGGGTAGACCCTATCCTCCGACAAAAATAACGGTTTGGTGGAAGAAGAGACTTGAACAGCCCGAGGTAACCAACGCCACAGGTGAGGAGGAGGTCGGAGGGTTGGAGTTAGAAGAGGAAGAGGTTAACTCGGAGGTTGGCTCTGACACTATCTCTGTCCCTTTCTTTAATTTGGCTTTATGCCCATGTTCCAAGGGCTGGAACGGGGGGTATTAGCCCAGCAGTCCAAGTTAACAACCCAAGAGAATTGAGGGCCATTAACGAGGGCTCTGGGCCGTTAGCCCGGCTCCAGCCCTTTGAACGGGGGCTTAAGGCCATTGCCACTGCGGGCTACCAAAGAGGTAACCCCCAGTGTTAGAAATAAATATTTTCATTTGTTCAATGCGGAGCGTGGCATCCCGCTGTATGAAGGAAAATCCTTTACAAAGATGGCCGTCATGGAAAGGGAAGTTGGGGATCCGTACGGAGCCCCTCTTCCCTTTCCATAGCAGCCTGCAGAAGGTAAGGGGAAGGGGCAGATGCGGCAGCATCACCTGCAGCCGACTGGAATAAGGTAAGTAGGGGGGTGAGAAAAAAAATAAGAGGACGGATGGTGGGGGGGGGAATGGTGGTGGGGAGCCGGCAATCAGGCGGCATGGAATGCAGGCTTGCATCAGTGGTTCAAGCTCGCATTCCTAGCTATCTGATTGGCTGGCTCCCCCCGCCAGGGTGCTAATGAAAGTTAGCTTTTTGGTTTGGGGAAAGTAGTCTCATTTGGCTAGACCACTATATGGTTAGAAATGGGAGTAAGACATAGAATACGTTAATATCTTTGTAAATTAAAGTGATACATCTCTTCCTAGGTGGTTGTTAAAGTTGTGTAGTTTATGGTCGCTCACCATACCTTGTTGGGATGGATTCTCTCCTCTGTCATGAATGATCTCCATGTAGAGAATCCTTTCACGCATCACGGTTTAGGCTTTCGGCCACTATGTTGATTGTGCATATTGTCGTATGTGACTACGGAAAAAGGACTCTGGAGTCCGGTAGACATTTTGGATTAGTTTGCTACTTCCAATAGACATAGATGATGGACTAGCTTGCCAGTATGATCCCTGTTTTCCATATTGGACAGCACATTTGTAATTGATAAAAAAATATATCTCTTGGGTAGTGTGCAGCATTTTGCAATATCTTGTTTCAGTCAAGAACTATTTAAATTAACATTAGACTAATCTCCTTGTAGGGAAAATCATCGGAACCATCTCCTAATGATATCGCGTATTCCTTTAGGTTTTGATTCCATCTGTTTTTTCATTATTATGTAGGATTATATCTTCAAATGCACCGCTCCATTAACATGATTATGTACATTGGTATTATAGTTTTCTTGTATACGAGTGGAAGAGGTGGATCTAGAGCACATCCATCCATCCTCCTTGTATATGTATTTGGGGTTTTGTAAACCACAAACATTCACCCTAAGGTAGCGTGGTGATATAGGCTATGGCAACAGAAATTAACAGTCCAGGCCAATATGAGAGTTATGGCTAAGCCAAAGACTGATATAGTGTACAGATATTAAGAAAGGTTGAATAAATTGATTTTAAGTTTCTTCCTAGAAGATAAGAGATTCGTTTTTTTCCCAAATGGTCAGTGATATTGGGCCTCATTACGACCCTGGCGGTAAGGGGTTAACGCCAGCGTTAGCTGCGCCGACCCCTTACCGCCAATTCCGAGTTCCCCTAGCGCCATGGAGGTTTTAACACCCGATTTTAACGCCTTCCCCACTCCCATTATGCCCTATGGGGCAAAAATGGGAATGGGGAAGGGTAAATGGGGATTGGGGACTTACCGCCCCGCCAAGGTCGGAATGGGGCGGTAAGTCCGCCAACCACCATGGTGTAAACGTAGTTTGCACCATGGTGGTAAAGTCACGGCCCAGGCGGTAACTTACCGCCTGGGTCGTAATGAGGCCCATTGTGTTCCATAGATGGGTGGCCTGTACCGAAAAGGCACACCATCCCTGACTTGTTTTCATATAGTGAGGAATATGTATCAGTCTTTAATTGCTATCGCACATCATGGAGTGTACCATTGGAACTTATATGAAAGTGGAGATTCACAAGACAAATTTAAGCTTTTAAATACAGTGCATAGTCTCTTGAACAGTACTGTCATCTTAATATGGAGCCAGTGCAGTGTGTGAAGTGCAGGTGATATATGGTCAAATATCTTGATCTTTATTAGTGTTTTAGCTGCTGTGTTCTGAATTCTCTGCAATCTATTAAGTGAATAAGATGGAAGACCTAAATAAATGCTATTGTATCCAGTCTTGGTGAGACAAAAGTGCTCATCGCCATAACCTGGTGTGTGAAAATGAGTTAGGGCAACATGTATCTAATTTTCCTGATAAAGAAAAAACAAGATTTAGCAGTGGCTCCTGGTTGTTTGTTTAAAGTTAACTCATTGTCAATGATTATACCTGGATTCTTTACCTCTTGTTTCATTTCTGGACACTGACCGAATGTACCAGGTCAGAAGAAGGGGTTCCAGAGGAATGAGCTGAAATTAACAATCAGAATCTCAGTTTTGTCTGGATTAATTTTCAGTAAATTGGCATCAGACCAGCTTTTGATTGCACGACATTGTAGCTCCATGAGTTATTAGTTGGATGAAAATCTAGGATGATCTGAGTATCATCTGCATAGTTGTAAAACGATATTCTGTAGCTGGATCTTAGATTCATTAGGGGGCACAGGTGCAGATTAAATAGTAATAGGGATAATGCAGAACCCTGAGGTACACCACAGTCTACATTGTATTGTTGAGGGGAGAAGGTACCTAGGCAAACTTGATTAAATCTATTACAAAGGAACCAAGTTAACCACAATATTACTGTGCCTTGTATTCCAAGATCCTCAAAACCTGATACCAGGATTTGGTGGTCCACAGTATTAAAGGCCACAGAGATGTCTAAGAGGATTACAGCTCCTTGTCACTCTAAGTCTTACATTCATCAATTGTTACTTTACTTACTTGTGTTCTATTCAATTCATTGATGCAATACTAATTATGTATAAAATACACAGTATTAAAAAATCGGTCTTTGGGTTTTGTAGTTAGAACAGGCCTCCTTTTATTATTAATCAATTTTGGGATTCAGCTTTATGAAAATGTTTCCATTTCATTTCATTCCCACACCTTAAATCAGTTCCATGTGTTAATATCCCTGCAAAAATATCACCATACAAGAATATCGCCATATTTTTGCAGCAATATTAAGCCACGGAACCTGCGGGGGTCACCCCTGCAGCCCCCATCATTTTTTTCATGGAGCGGGGGACAACCCGCAACACCCAGTTGCAATAACTCCATGAATTATCCCCACTAATAATATTGCCTATGGCCTTACCCCACAACCATATATATGGCAATATTATTGGTGGGGATAATATCACCCTTTGTATCTGTAGTCGCCTAATAACTCATAGGATGATCTTTTTCTGAGACTCAGGGTAAAACACATTCAGTTCATTGTCTGCATTCAAACTATCTATGGTTGCTCTCAATTCAAACAATTTAGCTTCCATTTATCTCATTTGACATTCACAATCACCTTTCCTGTCATTTATTATGATGTTTCTATACCCGAAAAATCATAAATGTTCTATGTTGTCACCATGGTTTTTTGTGTGCCTGTTTTGGGATAATGAGTATCGTTCAATTCATACATTTGTCTTGCTGCATGCAAATGTGCTCTCATTCTTTTGCACAAATGCAGATTGGTGCTTCCAATATAAAAGTTCATTTGATCATATGCATATGTTTTACTGCTATTTGTTTGTGTGTATAAGTGACAAACGTAGTCGTTTTCTTCAGTGCACATTTATATGTTACATCTGCCATATACATTGTTGTTCTTTCAGGCAACAATGTACCACTATGTTTTGTCTTAGTGGGTGTCATATAACTGGCACTAACCTAATTCCTAATAGTTTAAGCTTTATGACAATTAATTCAAGATGGGTATTTCTTGCAAATAGTGTTTGAGGTCCTTGTCTAACATGAGAATATTCCAGTGCTTTTCTTAACGTGTGTTGAATGTGTAGATCACTTCTGGGTATTCATGAATGCATCTGATATCTCTAATACCTTCATGATCTATTGCCCTCATTCTAGGTACTAACAAATTCAACCTTTTCATCACGATTGCTTTATTGTATGATGAAACCACTGTGCTCTTATGAAATCCTCTTTTTATAAATCTTTTACTAATTGCACAAGTTTTTTTAATATAATTGATCATTTTCACTACAGTTACGTCTAGCATTAATCATGTATGTCCTTGAGATGTTTCTGACTGCGTTACGTTTATGACTACAAGGTGCCTACACTCACTTCTGCTTTTCTTTCGAAATGTTCTTGCCTCGATTCTGTTGTTCTTGATGTAAGTTTCTAAACCCAAAAAGGATATTGTTTGCTGATTCGAGGTAGAAGCAGAGGCGTAGACAGGGTAGGGTCTGAGCGGGCAAGGCCCACTCAAAATCTATAAATGCCCATTCAGCAGCGCTGTGTGGGCATTTACAGATGTTAATGCCCCTGCGGTGGGCCCACCTACATTAGCTTCAGGCCCCACTTGTTAAGGAATTCTAGCTATGCCTCTGGGTAGAAGTTTGTTCTATTTCAAATGTGGTGTTGTTAACTCTGTTAGAATACTCATATAACTGTTCAAATGATAAACATGTCAAGAATGCATATTCTCCAGACAAATACATACTCGTTTGCTAATGTGGGTGCGTACCGTGTGCCCATCACGGTTCACTTAGTATGGCTGAAGGATTCACCAGCAAAGAGAAATATATTGTTAAAGTGTGTGAACTCCAAGATTTCCTCAAGCATCATTTGAAATGCATTTGAAATTACGATGTGATAAATATACTAACAGTTTGGTTGGATGCATTAAGGTACATTTATAAATAGCAGGAGATGGAGGGAGGATCAGAAAGGTCAGTGATGACACTGTATCTGCTGAAGCCCCTTCAAGAGACAAATGGTGCTTTTGTGTATTATAACTATTCTGTGGAGGAAGTCAATGCTAATTTTAGATGGGTTACAGGGTATCTAATGATGAGTGGGATGAATGGGTGGGAGGAGGAAGAAATTAGATATTATAGATTGCTAAGAAATGTGGGGGGTCAATGTTAATATGTTTGTATTGTATAGAGACAAGGAGGTTTATTTCAACAAGAAGACATATTAAAAGAACATTTGTGTGCTGTAGCACATGATATATGCATACTGAAGTACATTTTTAGTCTGCATATTGGTGAGTTAGTACAAATTAGTGACAGTCTATTACATGTATTGTTCACAGTCACAATACATTAACATTGTCGACACATTAGTTGGTGTTTCTGGTTCGGTGATTTGATGGCAATAGGCAGTGGCTGGATGAAGTGGAGCAGCGCTGCAGAATTGTTCCGAACTGTCTTTAGGACATAAAGTCGTAGTCAGACTTGGTTAAGTGAGATGGGCGTCAACCTATAGTTTAAGAATGGAGAAGGCATTTAGATGCGGTGATGCAAGGGAAAGCCAAGTATTGAAAAGAGGAGCTGCAAGGTGTGGACCTACCATGTGCAAGTAAAATGACGCCATGGCTGTGGTCTTGTTAACCAGCTGCTCATTAATGCGGCTGGCGGGGCAGTCTGCGAAGGTCAGAGGCCCGAATCTAGTTGGAAGGGAGTCAAAAATGACAATTTTGGTACATAGAAAAAGACATCAGTGAGAAAGCCTAAGCGCTTAGTGCGAGTTGGTGATTGCCTTAAGAAATTGGTGGCCCAAGTAAGAGGCTAGATGTCTACGTGAGCAGTGTTAAAGTGAGGTGCAACAGACTGGTTGGCCTCTGTGAGTCAAGTGTATCATCTTGAATGCCCTCCGTGGGTATAAGCGGGGGCGAGATTAACTGTGCCTATGCGAGTAGTGCACCAGGGTTACTTCAAAATGCCCCGTTGAGTCAGACGAATGCTCTCTGTGGGTAGAGGTTAGGAGAGAGATTAGCCATGCCTATGCAGGTAGTGCTCCAGTGTTTCCTCTCTAGGTGCCCTGTTGAGTAAGGCGGTCAAACGAAAGTGACGGAGTCACAAGGCGTACGAGGTAAAAATATATATAACAACCAGGTGTAGCGTGCTGGAACCGCGCTCGTCAAAGACGGATGGTAGTCAAAATCGAAAGTCTAGCGGCCATGGTCTTACCTGTGCCGAGGTGCGAGAAGAAGTTGTGTCACTGTAGGCTGTTCTGTGCATGCGGGACAAATATTTATCCAGAACGAGGCTGGCGCCGGGATTGCACACGTGCAAGGGAATAGTGTCTGAAGTGTATTGTGCAAGTGATGCTCTGAAAACGTCACTGCTCAAGCCAATCAAATGTAAATACTGTGTGGACCGGTATTGAGCCCAAATCGTTGCTGATGATGAAACATAATAATTGACAGAAATACTGCATACACTCATATTGAGAAAATGTATGTGTGTGTGCTAATTCTGATGACAGAGCAATACAATTGTAGTGTTTAGACATCGTCATACATTTCTTGTAAAGGTTTTAATACAACAAAACATGGAATAAACGTCTATGTGGCAAGGGTGAGTAATCATTTTGCTATTAGGCATGATTAGTACGGCTGCAAAAATGGACCAAGTGGAATCTGCCAGTGGCATTACAACCAATTGGTGCAGGCTCTGTTTGAATTAATGCATAAGGAACATTAGGTGAAACATTTCTGCCACATGATAAAGCATATTTTGTTATGTCAGCAAACATGAGCGGCCGTTTTGTGGCATAGAGGGACAATAAAGTAACACTGTTCAGTACATTTGGCATGCTTTCCACATTAGTGTTTACAGAGGAAAAAACGGCTTTATTTGTTAAAGAAAAGGTTCCATTCAATGGAAATGTTCAGGCCCTGTCTAACAGAATCCAGGCGGTAAATCCATTTTTGCTCGAGTTTGCGGAGGGCAAGATCTCTGTTGCCTTCGCGGAATGGGTTGCCTACTGTTTGCAGTATTGCCCAAAAAATGTCATTGTGGGTGTGTTTCATAGCTTTGAAATGTGCCACTAGAGGTTTGTCTTCTATTTGATTGCGTACACATGACCGATGTTCACAGATGTGTTGTCTGATTTCTCTCTTGGATTTACCTACGTAGATAAGGTCACAGGGGCATTTGATGATGTAGACCGACCATTTAGTTTTGCAATTGGTGAAAGAATTTAGGGTCCAAGGGGTTCCTTTCAGATCGATTGTCTTGAGGTTTGTCATCAGGGGGCAGACGGATCAATTGCCACACTTGAAATGGCCTTTTACTGGTGGCAGGTTCCATAGTGTGGCTTGTGTACTGTTGGAAACATCTACTTCTGTGTACGTGTGTACAAGACGGTCTTTAAGGTTGCGACTGCGTTTGAACGCAAATCTAGGTTTCTCTGGTTGGAAGGAGTCAGTGTAGAGCTTAACCCAGTGTTTGAGGCCCACTTTTTTAATTGAATTGCTCAATGGAGTGAAAGTAGTAACGCAGGTCATTTTGGTGTTGGACTGGTCCGTTGTTGTTGCGGTGAGGAAGGAGTCACGATTGGTGTGATTTACTCCTTTCCTGGCTTGTCGGACGATGTGGCTGGGGTACCCTCATTCTTTAAGGCGGGTTATGAGTTCTTTACTTTTTGATTCATATTCGATCAATGTGGAACAATTTCGTCTGGCTGTATGGAAGATTCATCTTGAGGCCTGCTGGATGGAAGCTGGAGTATTCAAGTAAAGTATTTTTAGATGTTGGTTTGCGATAAAGGGTGGTACTTAAAGAGTTGTTTTGATTTTTGCAGATTTCGAGATCTAGAAAAGGTATTTTGTCCTTGCTGAAGTCTATGGTGAATTTGATACAGTTGTTCTGTGATTTAATAACTCTTCATCAATACTAGCTTCTTACAAGAGTTTTTTTATATTCATACGCCAATTCATTTCATTATGGTGCTTAGCTTTTTGAAAATGCTTACCAACTAGAAACATAACTGAGTTCGCACCCATGCCCATTTCCTGTCGAATACGGCAAACAGACGTTGTTTGCGGTAAGCCCAGGATTGCCTTTCAAAACTTTCCTTCCATTTTTGACCACACAGCTTCAGGTATATAATCTCGCGTCTCAGCTCCATAGGTCAAAATGGGAGTGACTTTTTGCTGAAAGAAGATCATCGCAGGCAGTATAGAAAATTTACCATATTTCGCTTGAATGATCTTCGCCTGTGAGATACTCGTTCGCAATTTATGACCCAGACCTCGAAAGTATGGCTTATCATTTAAATCATTACTGATTATAAGGCCCAGATGTTTGAATTCAGAGACCACCTCCATCTGAACATTCTGCAATTCCCAAGGTCGTGAATTTTTATCAATTTGCTTATTCATGCCCAATATCAATATTTTGCATTTTGATTGATTAATCTTAAGGAAGTTCACATCAGCAAATTTGCCCAAACACAATAGTAGGGCACGCAATCCCCTCGGGGTCCTAGCCAACAACACAAGGTCGTCAGCATAGAACAAGCAAGAGACTGCATGCTCTCCAAGATGCGGCGCAACCACAATGACCTGCATAAATTCATAGGACACATCCAAAACAAAAAAATTAAAGAGAGTGCTAGCAAAGATGCATCCCTGCTTTAACCCTGTACTTGTCGCAATGGGTTCAGATAGAGTCCCATCCAGGGATAATCTAATCTGAACTGAGGTTTTACAGTGAAGTTCGTTAATCCAAAAATACAAGATGGCTCGGGCATTTTGCTCTAATCAGTTTCCCCATCAACAAGCCTCTGGATACTGAATCAAAAGCCGCTTGAAAATCAATAAAGGCTAGATACACCGGTTGCCCCTTCAGTTGTTCTTGGCTTTTGATGGCTTGCAAAACATGTAAGTTGATGGCAGTACCCATCACTAGCATAAATCCTGTTTGATTTGATCTCGCAAACCAGCATTGTCTAACCATTTATTCAGATCTCTTAGAAGGAGCCTTGGAAACACTTTGCTAGGAATATCCAGTACAGATATTGGTCTATAATTAGCAGGATCAGTGTTGTCTCCCTTTTTATATATGGAGATAGTTATTGACTTTCTCCAAGATGGAGGTAAACAACGAGTCTTGATAATTTGCTTTATTACAAAATTCGATAACCCATCAGGTCCTGGGGCACGAGATGAAGAGAGTTTGGAAATATACATAACGATATCAGGCAAGTCAAATTGTATATCAACATTATCACATCCCTCACTACTCACATCACTACTTCTCTCATTCAAATCAACATATAAGATCTTGTAAAAGGAAGTCCATACTGCCTCCAGAATGGGATTCATTTGTGACACCTGTTGAATCCTATTATGTGACATTTTCAGCATGGACCAAATTTAAGCAGAGTTCTTAGATTGTAATGATACAAGCATATTCTCTGCATCATGTTGATACATCACAGCATGTCTTGCTCTAAGCCAGTTCTTATAGGAACCCTTTAATGATTTGAGACACCTACTTCTCTCCAATATGCCCATTGTTTGAATCTTCCTTTTGTCAGCTCTAAATTGGGCTTTTCGAATTACTATTTCATGATCATAAGAGTGCAATTTAAGTATCACAGCCTTTGGAGCCTTATTCTTTGGTCCTACAAATATCTGCATCGGAGGGGACTTTCTTCAGACAAAGACCAAATGCTTCATTATATATTTTTGCCAATCTGAGATGGAAATTCTCCAACGAATAAGGGGACCAATGGAATCTATTACCCACTGCATTCAGGGTCATGAAGTGGGTTTATGATTTTTGATGATTACTACTTCCACAATTCCACCCCCATTTGGTTGTCAAAATATCATAATCACTTAAATTTTGCGCTTCAATTTTAAATTGCGTTTTTTGATTACATAAATCAGCATCTACAAAAATGTAATCAATGCAAGCTTCTTGTTTCGCTCTGTGCCATGTCCTCTGTGGAGGAATGTCCCCCCGTTTGCTTCCATTTAACATAAATAACATTCTCTCTTTCATTAACATATTCCACCGTCTAGCAGCAGTTGTCAAACTTTTCCCACATTGCTCCAAACAGTTTATATTCAGATCTCCTGTTACTAGTACGTTTTGACAACTACTGTCCAAAGCAGTTAGATCTAACATCCTTTCTATTGCATCAAAAAAGGTGTCCTCTCTTATTGCAGCATGGTTCCAATATATATTAATTAGAGCAATGGTATTGTATTTTGTTAGTATTTTTACCATTTGTATGAAACTATTAGGCGATGACCATGGTTCAACTTTAATGTTTGATGACATTTTCACAGCCACCATAAGTCCTGCCATAGGTCTGCCTTTAACCAGCATTATAGCTGGAACTAGAGTGACGATGTGATTATCCCAAACAGGGGGCACTGACAACCATATTTCTTGAAACGCCACAATATCATAACTTTGCAACAGAATATTTTTTTAACAAGTGAGGTGTTTAAAACCTCTGGTATTCCAAGATGCGAGTGAACATACATCTGTGTCATAGCCTGGTTAACATTGATTCAACGCTGTTTCTCTGATGTCATTCATTTGTGAATTAGCTCTTTATATTTCTAACTGTTGGCCTGCCATTGTACCCCCCTGCCCTATATAATTTCTAGATATATATTGGGATCCTTTGGCAGGCATTTGTTGTAGGTCAAAAGCACACTGATATATCAATATGAAACCCAATTTGTATAATTCAGAACGCGCCTGCCATATAGCATTCTTGACCAAACCAGACTTAATCCATAACTTAACTATAGCTAAATCAGATTGATATACAAAGTCAATTTGATCTATATCCACCGAACAAATTCCTTCCAAAGCTTGTACATCAGAAAAAATGTTTAACTCTGATTGTCTGTTCAATACAAAAGTTTGGTAGGGTTGTGGGCGACATTGAAGAGTTAAACAGTTTAAGCCATGATTTCGCATTGGCGTATTCGAAACTTGTCTAGTTCGAATGAATTGTTTAGGCTGTGTCAACGCTCTCTGATACTCGCTATTTGACTCTTGATCTAATAGTTTCACATTTTGGGCTACCAGGTCTTGCTTTTTGGAATCAGAAAAAAATCGCATTAGTGTTTGCTCAATTTCACCTCTGCATTCATTCAAGGTTATTCCTTTTTCCCCCTTATTTTCAAATGGGTTATTTGTCGCAGTTTCAACATGCACACAATCAATTTGCAAATTAGAGTGGGTTGGTATCTTAGCTGCCAACTCCTTAGGAATCACAGCACCGGCTTCACAACCACTATGTAGTTGTACCGGATCTGTTTTCTGTTGTTCACTGAACTGCACTAAATTGTCCAGCGGTTCATAAACTAAAGGTGTGTTCAAGCTCTGTTTAATCTGAGTCACTTTCTGAGACATTACCTTTCTATATGTGTTAGCACTTGCAGTCCTAGCCACTGCTACTGTAGATTTTGGCATCGTCAAAGACTGTATGAACTGACAAGAACCTGAAGGTCTTAAGTAAGCTGTCCTTTTGATATTTTTGGATTTCTTTTTCATGGCTATTGGCAAAACTTTCAGGTCTTTATTTTTTATGTCAAATATGTTATAAGTAGGGGCTTCTGAGTTAGTCGCTTCCTTCTCATTTATTTGAACCTCTTTATTCTCTATGGTACTAACAGTGTGTTTCATCATCTCTTTTACAGGATCAATAATATTTTTCAACTTCGCTTTTTTTTTTTTTTTAGACCAACATGGTCAGCCTGGACTCTGGTCTTTTGCTCCCCATTTGTAATGATTACTGAAGAGTCCACAGCTTTCACTGTGTCAGCAGTTTTACTTTTAGAAGCGTAATCAGTCGAGCAGGGTGTGTTACTCTCTTTTGCCCCTAATTGCAATACTGCTTGTTGACTTAAGGTGCAGTCAATGAGCAAAACTTCTTCCTGCATTTTTTCTCTTGATTGATTTTCCTAGCTTCTAATTTTGCAGTGTCCATATCACATGATGAAATGGGCCCACATCGACATGAGGATAGTTTAAGATTTTTATTTTCATCTATCAATTGTGTCAGCAACCTGTTGCTGAGTGTTAATTTTAGTGTCCAACATGTCATAGAGACGTGCTAGGGAGAACAACGCTGCATTCATGGTCTGCAGAGAAGTTTCAAGCCCTTCCACGAAACTACCCGGCACTGCTTGTGGTTTTTCAATCAAAGCACAGTGGTTTCTTCTGGGCCTGGGTTGTGTGTATGAACAGGATAAAATAGATGAATTATGGACTGTAGGCGAGAACATGATAGGCGACTCAGATAAATCCCGCATGTTTACATTTTGTAAGCATTCCTGTTCTTGATTACAAGTACTAACTTCATGTGCATGCACAGATGTGTCATTAGTCATTTTTATATTCCTATTTATAACAGGAAAACACTCACCTTCTTCAAGCATATGCATTAGGACATTATTCGTTGCTTTTATACACTCACATGCTGCGGGTACTGAAGCAATTGTCTCTGAGGCAATTTCACACTCATTATCAACTTGTTTAGGTTCATCGGCTCTAACGCTATCATTGGTTATAACCATCTCATCTTGGGGAAGACCATTCACACACTCTGGGCCTCATTACATGGATGGCGGTAGGGATTTACCGGTACCGGTAAAATACCGGTACCGGTAAATCCCTACCGCCTTACTACGAGATCCCTTTGCGGGTTGGGGGATTTAACGCCTGCTTTTTGCAGGCGTTAAAATCCAACCCGCTAAGGGACCTCGGAGCTAATTACGGCACCGCAAAATTGCGGTGCCGTAATTAGTGCCTTCCCCATTCCCATAGAGCCCTATGGGGCAGAAATGGGAATGGGGAAGGGCAATGGCGGAAGGGGGATTTACCGCCCCTCCAACCTTGGAATGTGGCGGTAAATCCCCTTTCCGCCAAGGCGGTGCCGGTATTTTACCAGCATGAGCTTTATATTTAACCTTTCTTCATTTTTACTAATTACTGACGAAAGGTCAGGTGGGTTCAACTTTGTTTCCTTGTTTGCTGCATTCTCCTGGTCAGGGCCATTCAAGGAAACCCTGGTCAGCTGCTATTTATTTGGGCCACCTCCCACTTTGTTCCCAGGAGCACAGAACGTACGAATGTCTGATAACAGGGAAGTAGATCTAACATTTGAAGCTGATTTACTGGAGCGTTTTAAATGAATAGTGTGAGAGGCAGTCTTAGGAGTGTAAACGGCATCTTTAGAGTCAGCCATGATTTCTGACAATGGGGGCATGCCTGTTTTTAGAGACGCCATCATTGCAATCATTGCACATTACTTGCAGAGGTAATTAACACACACTTGTCACTAGCGGCAACAACCAGCTCTTAATACACAACGGCCGCACGCCACCTTCTTCTATAGCCGAGGATGTTTCACTTTTTACTATGTGCAAAGGCAAGCAATGTTTTTTTTTTTTTAAATGTATTTTCAATACACAACAAAAAACATCACCATACAATACAGGAACATATTTACAAAAAACAAAAGAATTATCTAAAGTTTTTGTGGCTTTGTATATATCATAGAAACATAACCCACGCCACCCCTTGTTCACATCTCAGTACCTTATAAATCAAAATCAATATAGTTCCACAAATGTCCCCCATATCTTTGCAAACAAACCCATCTTGCACTGTTTCCTATACAATCGCTCCTCCATAGCTGCCAAATCACGCATTTCGCTCAGCATGTTGATAACAAGCACCCAATATCAGTCAGAGAAATACCTTATAGACGGGTACACATACAGTTTGTTTTCCGCGCACCCAGCTGACAGCCGACAGCACTTCGTCAAATGCACTTCCGCCAAATGCCTGCGCGGCTCACTGTTTTTAAGAATTCTGGGGGAAAGGGGCGGAGCTTATGCTCGTGTCTCTGTAAATAAGTGAAATAAGGTATATGTATTATCAATGTTACACTTTCTTCAGTGTTATGCAGTGTCTCCTTATCTTCTTTGTCTTTTACCCAGTCTGAAATAGCAGATTAGATGATCCTTCAAGTCCAGAACAAAACCGGCATTCGGGAGCCTCCTCAGCCGACGGCACTTCGTCAAATGCACTTCCTCCAAATGAGGAGTGTTTCGGTTCGCAGGTTTAGAGCAGGGGTGTACCAGAAAGCAGAGTTAGTTCGGCTACATTGATGGTGGTACACGTGCTGCATGCAAGGGCATAACAGCATAGTAAACATCACACATATAATGCCAGTGATTTTGATGGGAGGTGGGTGGTGGTTTTTGGGCTTCATCTTTTTAGGGATTTCCTAAACATTTATTTTCAGATAGGCTGCAGGCATTCATTGTTCCGCTTGTTTATGTATTTTTCGTTCATTTTGAGATTTTGCAATGCGGCACATTGCGAGGAGATCACTTCAGCACTTTATCTGATCCAGGCCCAGGTAATTCATCCTTAGGTTTTGAGCCTTACTGTCCTGATCTAATCTAAGTGCTCCCTTGGGACTTTTCTCATTCGCAAATATGCCACTGAAATTATATTCACTGCTCCTCAGCCTAATGCCATGTGCCGACCCCCACTCTGTAATTTTTCTTCAGGGAATACATCTTTTTTTTTTTTACATATTTATATATAGAAAGTCATTCTCAGTTTGAGGATTTTTTTGGCACCAGACTGGCCGTTTCAGGGGCACACCTTGCGTTTCATGACATTTACGAGCGTTTTGGAACAGTTTGCTCTGCACAGAAAACATCTGTTACCATGCAGTGTTCAGCTGAGGACCTGCAATACAATCAATCCATGCTCAGAAATTCCACACAGGCAAGGTCGGTGTCATGGTTTTTTTGCAAACACATTTGTCACTGTCAGAATTTTGGTAATCTTTGGCATCCGCTCTGCTAAAGTAGTGCAAAGGCCCTGAGGGATCATGTGTAACCTTGTATACTATAAAATAAAAACAGGCTTGTCTGTCGTAAAATCACTGTGTAGACTTTTACTCTAGTCATTTAACACATGAATGCTCTCATGGATTGCCCAGCACAATAGTGCACTTATGCTGTCCTTCTCACAGTGCACCCCAAAATGAGGAGGTGCTTGGCGCACTGTGATAACTTGACAATCAGTAGTACATCATTTCCTTTTTTTTCAAAACGATCAAAGAATAGGCAGGCAGTCGTCTCATAGGCAATTCATTTCAGCTTTGAAGCGCTTTGAAACACATTGTGTGTAGGCGCTACATAAGTAAACTATCATATCATATCATACCTGTTCACTTGGCCTCTCGTGATTTAACAGATTCCCGTGCTCCTTGTGTGTTTTACTGACACATTTCCTTTCTACAACTTGTAAAATGCAATTAACGTCCTACCATGTATATCCCACACTTACCTTCTCTACAGATGGACAACACTGATGTGGTTTCATGAGCACGGCCTGACAAAGAACCCTATGTCTTTATGAAAGGTTACACACAATAATAAGCATTATCCTGATAAAGGTCTCCAATGTTTGCTGGTTTGCTTTCTTTTTGCAACAATTCATTGTAGCATCACAAAACAGACTAGAATGTACATGTTGTTCTGGATATAAGCAAACCATGCAGTGGCACACTGCATGAGTGACTTTAGAGACTAACAACACAGTAAACGCTTTGTCATCCAGCACCCTATTAACTGGGACATTGTAGTTTTCTAGCACAATAAGAAATGCCAGTCCTAATCCAAAATGGAATTAGTAGAGGTGGCATTCGAACACTGCCCTCATGAGTGCCCAGAGGCCCAGATCAATTCCACTCTACCAATCCAAGTGGTGTAAGTGGACCCCCAGAGGAGTAGATATACAGTGCACTGTGACACATGCTAATAGGTTGATCCACTTCTATGTTTCTCCAAGCTTTTACACACATGTGTTTGGCTTTGAGAGTATTCACCCCAGACAGGCCACCTGTTTATTGTACTGCTTTTGACACAATTATGATTTCAAAAAGTGAAACGCATGGCTATTCCAGTTTCTACTGTTTGCAGCTTTGACAGTACAAATGTAAAAAGTGAAATAGAATCAGTGTTGGATGGCAAGTTGGTTGAAAACGTTGCAATTCATTTGGAGGTGGAATTGTTAGCCCACCTTTGACTTTTCGCTCTTGGCCATCCAAGCCACAGGATTCTCTGCAAACTGCATTGCACAGGACACCAGTCTGCTTATTTTACGCCACGGTGCACATGATTCAGGCAAACACGTGTGCATGGTCATTCTGATGTACTTTAATGATGATGTCTACAAGCAATTAAAAAACATAAAAAACAGAAGGGCAAGTCACTCCTACGTCTTCTTTCTTTATTTGGAAATCATGCATTTCCATACAAAAATAATAGACTTAAACATTTAACACAATACAAAATGTGTATTAAAAGCTCTACATAAAATTGTAGGAGAAATCATGACTTAAAATTAGATGTCTGAACGGTTCACATAATTTAATTACAACGCAATTACCATATACAATCTAAAAAAGTGGTGACTAAAAGTACTCGCACTTGCAGCGCTGCTTTTTTAAAAACCTCTGCAGCTACTACAGTCTGTCCAAAACCTGATTTCCTTAAGTGTGGTGACAACTTAATCGACCTAAGATGTTTACAATAATGTGCAGAGAAGGAAAAAAATGAACTCCTGTCTATTTGGAGTAGTGATGAAGTCGGAGGGGTGAGAATTAGCCCCCAATTATAATAGCAAGAGGTCTGGTTCGGGGGAAATCCACACGCCCAAGAAACTGAAAACGTCAACAAATTTGACAAAGCCAACTGTTTATTAAGAGATCTCGTAAACAGGGACAGAAAACGGATATCACAGGATTTCCAATATTCTCTCTCACTCGTTACAGGCTTGTCGTTACAGGCTTGTTGGCATCTTTTAATGGGCTTTGATGTCATAAGTGACAGGTTACAAGAATCTAAGGTAGGCTGGGGTTGGTTAGTGGGGCAAACTACATATGGTCTCCATATGGGGTGAGTGCTCTGACTGGTCATGCATACTCTGGTGGCACCACCTGTGACCACCTCCTATATGTTCCAAGTGAAAGCATGTCAAGTTAGTGCATTATAATTGGCTAGTGCAACAAAGCGTGAACTGGTGAAGACGTTGAGTAGGGATTGATTAGTGAGGGTCTTCTCAGCCTTTGTACATTAGACGGTTCCCAGCCCACGAGCAGCACTTCACGGTGATGAGAACAACCCCAAAGGTGCTTTCTGTACCAATACAGATACCGTCTCTGATCCTCTAGGCCTTGTGCTTAGTACATTTAGCATTCATCCTCGTATTATTTTGTATAGTCTGCCCTGAGCTGGATGGGAGCAACGGTCTTTTGTCTGGCTTGAATGAATAGGCTTTGTTCCACAGTCTCAAATCATGTGTGTGGAGACCACTGGGTTGATTTTTCCTGCTACAAATTAACAAGGATTTTTTGCATTTGTGCATGCAGGTGTGCAATCTAACAAGATTGTTTCTACTGTCTGCCTTTGTCTGTATACTTGAGTGTCGATGTGAAACTTTCTTCCTTGATAACCTTGGCTAGAACACGTACACCAGCTGCACGACCCATCTGGGCTGTGCTTCACCTGCTAAATCAGCAAGTCATGCCTCTCCCTGCCTTCTTGCACCTTCTCTGTGCTTTCCATTCACTTCAACGAGGCTGCATCTTCCATTTTGATTTTCATGGCTACCTATGTTAACTGCATTCAGCGTTAAACAAGCTTCATGTCTTATTCTTGTGCATCTTGAGTTACAGCATAGCAAAGAGTGTATATCCTATATCTAAACGGGTCCAAAGCATGTTCTTCGTGTCTAAGAGAAGTTTAACATAAGTGTCTGCGTAGCTTCATGCAGGGATGCATATGTGCTTCATGTTTAATGCATCTACATCTAGTTCTTAGCTGTAACATCATCAGCTCTCTGCACGATCACCGTCAGTCCACTTGCTCCATCACCTGCAAGTTTATCTCTTCCACAACGTCATCAGGAAAGGGTCTCAATGTTGTGTGAGTGATTAGCGTTTCTCACATCTATGGCACATTGGTGATGGAGAGGAGGGGCCAGGAACGATGTACACCTGTCATTTCTGTATCATCGAGATGAGGGAGGGAACAGAGCAATGAGGGCCACATTCATCTGCCCCACGTTAGTGAATTAGTAGGCAACAAGGGGATAAATCCGGCTGCCATTTTGAGGATAATAAGACACACTTCAAGCATTTGGTTACCGAAATATAATTTAAATTGCCTTTTAAAAATGTGATACCCCTAGGTTGTGCTTCTCTGTATGGTGAATAATTAGAACAATTTTGGAATTTGAAAAAAATGGATTGTATTTTAATAGTTATCGTATTGGAAGCCTTGACATTGAAGAAACAGAATTGTAAAAAACAAATAGCAGTGTAGTTAAATTCACTATCAAAAGGAGAAACAAAGGAAATGCTGCTAGGCCCTCAGACTAGTTCTATTAGTGTTGTCCAGGCTCCTAGTTCAATAGAGTTTTGTTAAATTGTTGTCAGAATACTTCTGTTCCAATTAGTTATGTAGACTGGTGCAAAAGTCTCTTAGTTGTTACAAACTCCTTGATTCAGTTGTTTGATTTTACTGATGTCCAGACTCATAGTTCGTTCTAATTATTTGGTGAATCCTAAAGTTTTACAGGTCCTTTAAGGTTTTTTGTTGGAGTATCCTTAAGTGAGTGAAGGTCAAGGCTCCTGGTTGATTAGGGGATCAGAAAAGTCCTCAAAGTCCTCAACACGTGTTTCCCCACTTCAGATTTGGAGTGGTTCATCGGGAGGAGAATTGGTAATAGTTTGACGGTGCAATCGGACCATCGTAGAAGGGAGCAAGCAGCGCTACCAGCCTTTGTATAGGAATCATTATATAGGTGATAGAAGAAATTCAGAACAGGAGACCAGGTTGAACTATTTTTTCATGCGACTTACTTGAATCAGTCAAGGCCATACAACAAAGGAATCAAAATACGATACAAATATCACTCTCCCAAATGGAAATCCAAATTGGAATCACTGCATCGACTGCACCATCACCGTCTTGTGGCCAATGCTGGATTTAACTTTTATGTACTTCATTGATTCACGGTGCGTCACCCTTTCTCAACTCTCATGCTGGACTTCCTTCGCATCTTGTACTCATGGTGGCCCTGAATCATAATGTTCCCAACTTCATCTTGTATCCTGGCTTGCAGCATCATGTGTTACTACTGACTTCTGCTATTGTATTCGTTCTCCCCTCTTACTTTCCACTCTTTTTGACTGCTTACTCACTGTTCTCTCCTCTCCCTTTCTCCCTTTTCATACCTCCTCTCCTCCTCCCCTTTCTTTCTTCTATGCACTTACTCTATCAGAATTGTCCCTGGACCTAGTATGATAGCAACCTCGTCTGCCTCCTCCCCACTCCCCTTACTTGCTTTTTTTCCTCCACCCGCCTCCTCTAGCACTATCTGAAATGTCATCAGGCCTAGCACAATAGTCGCTTGTTTTGTTCCTCCCCTCCCTTTGTGCACCCCTCTCCCTCAACTTTTGTTTTTTTACAGCTCTACCATAAATGTTGTCAGGCCTAGGACAGTAGTCACCTGTCTGTTTCCATTTCCTTCCCACGGTCCCCATCCCTTCCTTATCTACGTCTTAGCTCTTGCACTATCTGAAATGTCGTCAGGCCTAGTACGATAGTTAGTTTCACATCCTTACTGTTCATGGGCTGTAAGAATGTCATTGTATTTTCCCTTGTTCCCTCCCTTGCCTTGAAGCGCTTTGAAACACATTGTGTATAGGTGCTATATAAATAAACTATCATATCATATCTGCAACCCTCTCTTACAAAATACTCTCCTTCTAGACCTCTACGTTTCTCTAGCACCAACTTCTTTCGTATAACGTGTTTAGCTAAACAGAGAGCAGGAAGTCATTCTCTTTCCTCAGCTGTATCCCTCTACGTCTTGAACGGGACCTTCTTCAATTCCGAAAGTGCTGTACCGGTGGATGCACTGAGATTAGAATTTGGGGTAACTTCGTTAACGACCATGTGGTCTGTCTAAAGAACCCCATTTTATTCCAAATTCTTGCAAGTAAGCCACAATTTAAATGAATTGTTTTTATTAATGGGTCGAAGTGCTGATTTTGTAGGAAAAAATAATTTCACAGTGGAATTAAAAAAACTGCAGATGCCCTCATAGAAGCACTAAATCTGGAATCACACATTTTAGGCACTGATCCTAACTATGAAATTAAAATTAAAAACAAATCAAGGATGTGGCACTGGGAGATGAATATGGATAAGCTTCAAGGGAAAATTAGGCATAAAGAATACTCACAACAAAGCTTTCCTTGCTGCATGCCCTGTTGGTATTCGGACAAAGATGTATCCTATGGAATTAAAATGATTCATATTATACCTGCATTTAAATCTTTTAACAATTATGGATCTTATTAGTACGTGGCAGAACACCCATCTGAGTGCATGTTTATGCCAACTTTGTCATGGGGAGAAAGAGACTAGTTGCACGATTCTGACAAACTGTTACCTGAGAGGCTACGCTGATTTTGTCACAAATATTGAGGACATTGTAAAGGACCAATTTTGGTCATCTTTATTTGGGGCAACATCGATAGTCATGGTGGCAGCTGCTTTTAAAAGAAATTTTGAATTAATTGATTATGAAAATCAAGTTTTAAATCTTTTTATTGGAATACATCATGTGACTGCATATTGTATCAAGTTTAAGGATACAGATGTTTATCACATGAATATTGATTGTTGTTCATTGCTTCTGCCTTAATAATTTATTTTATGATGTGTTGGTAAATTGTAACATGTTTTTGCTTTCCTTTTTTCTTTTTTACGCCCATATATGTGCTTAAAGTTTAGTAAATTAAACTAAATGCACAATAAATAAAAAAATTAAAATCCGAAAGCACCTGTAAGGATATTTGGTGTGTTACAGCACAGAGTACAGCACTAATGCACAGGTAGCATTTTTGTTTTGAAGCAGCACCACCACATGGGTGTGGTGCATTGCTATATGTGTTGCCAGAGTAACATGGACATATAAGTAAAGACATGCTATTCAGTCAAAAACGATTTTTACATATAAGATGCAAATCTATTTTTACAGTTAAAAGCACACATGTGCACATTCAAAATGCACACAATTTTTCACCTGAAATGGCTATGTTGCAAGAGACACATTTGAAAATTAATAACTAACCTTATTAATAACTAACCTGACTAATAAAACTTCATTTAACATAACCCACTAATAAAAATGTGTCTCCACTGCAGAATTAGGCCTACTCTGAAAGTGAACTTTTAAACGCACATTCATTTTTTTTCTCTGCTGCTCTGTCCACATAACTACAGGAAGCAAAGAGCTCGAAGGAACAGGAAACCAGTTTGTTACAATTTTTACTTTTATATGTAAAAATCGTTTTTTACCGAATAGCCTGTCTTTACTTATATGTCCATGTTACTCTGGCAACACATATAGCAATGCACCACACCCATGTGGTGGTGCTGCATCAAAAAAAAAATGCTACCTGTGCAGAAGTGCTGTACTCTGTGCTGTAACACGCCAAATATCCTTGCACACCTCAAGACTTTCTTTGTTTCCTCCTGCTTCTTTCTCTTTTTCCCTCCTCTGCTAATCTCACAGTTGCTGTGATTGGTGTCTTGGACCCTTATGCATCCTTTGGGCCCCTGACCAATCACACCCAATCCTCCCAGCTTTTCTCTACCTTCAGCACTTGCCTCGGCACACCCTCCGCCCTAGAGACTCACACTTTTCCACCCAATGCGACTGCAGGCCGTGTAGCACTTACCATACCTTGCACTTCATCTGTGGCTCACCCACAACGACGGACACCCCAGCACCTACCCCACAGCCCTCGTCCTTGCTGCACTTGCACATTTGGAATGCTCACACGGCATACTAGGTTTGTCTATTACTTCCCCCACTGTATTTACATTTGTGTTTTTAATGTACTTCAATCCCATGTTCCCCCACTGTTGCACTGTGGGCGCTATGAAACAGAAACAGAATTCATTTGCTCTGTAAGCGCCTAACAAGCAAACAATAAATAAATACATTGAATGAAACTAAACAAGTTACTTACTCTGAAACCTGTACCTGCTATGGAGGTGCTTAACAGCAGAGAACATTCCAATTATAAAACTGCATCATTAATTTGTTGTACAAGCATCTAACAAGCAAATAATAAATAAATGAATAAATAAATAAATAAATAATTGAATAACGCTAAACAAGTTACTTACCTTGAAACCTTTACATGCTACAGAGGTGCCGAACAGCAGAGAACATTCCAATTATAAAACTGCACCATTTTGAATACCACATTAAAGGAAAACTATTACGTTTGAAGAAACCAAGAGAAGGGAGGCTTTCTCAATAAAATTACTACATTTGATGATATTTCCTTAAGTGAACTTTGAATCACATATTGCAAACACCGTTCAAATATGCTATTCTACAGAATCAGTGGATATAACAACAAAGAGGCCAATGCATGAAATAAAAAGAGAATACACAGGCCAGAGAATCCCAATGTCTATTATTTTTCTAAGTGAAGAGAACTTTGAGAAATGAACTTGAAAGAATACATCACTGAAACTGGAATTGTTTATTTGTCTTGAGGACGGAGCCTCAGGATATTTTGTGTTTTGAACTGTATTTTGAAACTTGGGGAAGGGAACCCCGATCACTGCTGAAACTTATATTTGTTTGGAACGTAAGGCAAAATCTTAAGACTTTTTACAAAAACTGCTTTATTCTTCCAGAAGAGGGCTGAATGAACTTTAAATAGAACACTATTTTGTTGGAAATTACAACCCTACACTTTGTACAAAAGTAGTTGTGAGGGCAAGTATAGGTTGTGGACACAGATTCCTAAATTCAACTTATTAACTGACTTTCCTTAGTTTTGGTTTGGTAGGGAAATCTCACTATAGTATGGGGCAAGATAGGTATTTTTTCATCCTCACATTTAAGTTAATAAAAGTGTTTGTTTTGAACTTTGAATCTGTTGTCTGTGTCTTACTCCAAGATGCCCTCACAGTATTCAATTGCTTTCTGATACCCATAGGTGTCTTAGATATAAAGAAAACATAGTTGATGGCTTATAAAATGCCAAACCTCCAGTTGCCAACAGCTGCAGTATCGCACTTCAAGCCCCCAATTTGTATAACCAGCTCACTTATATATACTAAGAAAGAGACAGGCCTGTCCATACTATCTTTTCATAATCAAAAGGGTCAGTGCATTCTCCACGTTGGCTGTCCCTTAACCAGTCTATAGAATCACTGGAAAAAAAGGCTTTGTGAGGCCTTAACCAGCTCGTCCGGAGCTTTTACAGCTTTAAATACTGGCCACAATTTCTTTCTGTTATTGGAATCAAAAGCAGTTTTAAAATCTACAAACACAGAATAGAGGGTAATCCCCTTCTCCATCACATATTTTTGAAGCAGAGCTGAAACAATAAATATCTGTTCTATTATAACTATTTTATTTCGAAAACCCCCCTGTAAATCTGATATAATGTTATTTTTGCTTGCACACTCCCGGCATTTAGAGAGTGTAACATTGACATAGATTTTTGCTGCGCTATCCAATAGACCTTCGGGCAATAATCTTCAGGTAGGGATTTGTTGCTCTTTTTATATATAGAAACTATTTTGTCACAGTGGCAACTAAAGGGACATGAAGGCTGGGGCCAAAATTAGCGGTTCAGAGGAAGAAATATCACGTGGCATCTTGTAAGGCTTGGAGTCTTTCTCTTATGCTGATCTGCCAGTGCTTCGATAACCTTCATTTTGGAAAACCCTGGTGGAAAAGGAAGAGTCTGTTATTATTTTTGAAGTGTGCTACCCAGCAATCAGGGTGGACACTAAACACTATCCGTGTGTCACGAGGAACACATGTACTTAACCATTGAAATTTTAATCTGATAAAAGAAACTTCCAGACATTGTTAACTTCTTTCTGCTTCTTCTGTTTAATTTGCAGTTTGTATTCGCTATGCAATATAGCCAGAGAATCAACGTCTCCACAGGGCTTATTTTGTAGTGTTTTATTTAGCCTCTCTTTGACTTCTCTGGAGTATTTATCATACCAAGTGTTATTTATCTTTCAAGATAGATTATTTTTGGGAAAGTTAGTTATTACAAGTGAAACAACTGCCTGTGTAATTGCTTGTTACAAATTTTCATTGATGACTATATTTAGCTCTAGATCGTCTTGAACATTTCTAACACAGGAACAAGATTGGAATATAAATTTGGGATAGTAATCATCTTATCTACTTCTTCTCACTTTAAGTTTTTCCGGAGTAAAATGATTCCTTGGTGAAGCACTCACAAGCTACTTTGTAAGGCTACTTTTAGTGATAGTGGATCATGGTCGTCTCTAATCTTAAAATTACTTCCAAAATATTAGCTAAAAATCAATGTGAAAGATCAATGAGGATATAATCTATGTACAAGGAAGTATTCCCACCCCAAAATGTAGGGTTTACACCGCACAAAAACTGTAGTTCTGTTAGTTTAACAGCCATTTAGTTAGAATGACAGTGCTCACAGAACAGTGGAGTATTCAGTGAAGGACTATAAATTCCAATATCTTCTTACATTTTTTAATCATTAGCCATAAAAGAGGATAATGCACATTGAAGCCACCAGCTAAAATAAATAAACAATCAGGAAAACAGTTTTGTAGTGATACAAATTCAATACTGAACTATAAAAATATTTCAGACACATTACATGCAGACGATCAATCTCCAAGGGTAAAATAGTGAAGCCCAAACTGTATTTAATGCATATTGTTAATCCCCCACTTGGACGTCCTGTTGGCCTTTAATTGCTGGTATAAAGTAACTATATTAATCTGACATGTATTGCTGTGTCACGGCCCATGTCTCTTGTAGACAGATAATAGATCCAGTATTGATAAATAGTTGCCAATCTGGGTCTTCCATTATTCTGGTAAGCCTGGCAATGTTCCAGGAAACAATCACAATATAGGAAAGAACATCAGTTAGCTACATGGCCTCTATGTGGAGCACAAGTGGTGTAGAGTACCTTCAAACTTGTACTTATACCTTTCTCTGAGCCATCATTACAGTAAACATTTAGGGTTGGTGTATAAGTGCTTAAGTGTGTGGAATGTGGGTTCTTGAATTTTTTGATTGAAACTGTTCCTGAAAATCTCTGCAGACTAAATTTGATGGAGAATAAATTCTAACATCTATTGAGATCAGACCCGCAACATACAAACCATTTTTTAGCTATATCAGTCCTCGTCTTACTCAGATCATCTGTACGTGGAGGGGTAAAGCTTTTCTCATATTGTCCTTAAATGTATCCACACATTATTTCCTTATGCTTTTTTGCAAACAGTTGTAACAAGATTTTTTATTTGCTTATTTCTTCCATGAGTAAATTATTCTGATTGGATTTCTCCAGATGAATCACACATGGGGTCACAAAAGATTGACTGGCTGGAGGACTAGCTGAAGAGTCAAGTGAAACATTTGACAGCTGAACAACTGCACAGCTAAGAGGAAGTGTAGCAAGAAGTGTGAGGCTCTTAAACTGTTCTGAAAAAATGTACTATGTTTACTGGTTTTCAGACAAAGCACTACAACTAAAAGGGCATCTATAATTCTGGCTGAGGTCCAATCGTTTGTGATCCAATAAGGGCCTATCGGCTATATAAATCCACATCCCAGGCAGATATATTAACAAGAGGTTTCAATCTTGGTAAAAACTTCCCCTACGTTGCCTCCAACAGCCCCAAACAGCAGTGCACTTTGTGGCAGCATGCTTCACCACAAGGGCCTGGAGCACCATCTTTTTGTCTGGCTCTGGTTGACTGGGTGCATAGCGTTCCAATGATGAGGGAGATGATGAAGCGCCCCAAACTGCAACAAGAGCTGTCTCACTCAACCAAGATCATTTTTGGCTTTAGGATAAAATATTGATGTTTGCAATGGTATCTCTTTATTGTGACAATTTTATGAAAATGATTTGGGCTGCCCTTTTCATTGTGTAACTTTCTTACAGTACCTTAAAATGCATACAGACCGCAAATGTACTGTATTGCTTATGACATGATTATAGTATCAAGGCATGTTGTGCATGTCTATCCCCATTTCTACTATGTGCAGATTAAGTTTCAGCTTTACAAAAAAATTAAATAGAAAAAAGTAAAATAAAATCAGCGTTGGATAGCAAGGGGGTTCAAAACATGTAAAATAATATACAACATAAACTATTCTGTCATTACAGCAAGGCATGCATGCTTTTTTTCATGTTTTGGTGAGCTTTATTAATCTTGACATGTACCTCTGTGCCTCTGAATCATAATTACATGTGGCAAAAAAAGAAAACTTGTTACGGGTGAACCAGTCTCATAGAAATAAAGGAATAAATGATGGTACTCCTCGGAGTCTCACTCCGAGCCTGCCGGTAGTGGCAATGAACTACCGGCAGGCATGACCTGCTGGGAGTTCAAGCCCCTACCGGTAGAGAAACAGCAGTGCCAGTGATTCAGTTGTTCAATAGTTCCCATCCCATGGAGTTTAATGGGACTCCATGGAATGGCAAATTACTGCCATTATCAGCACCTGTAATATCCCAGTAACACCAGAATATCCGGTGCCGGTAACGGTAAGGTGAATTTGCCGGTACGCCGCCGGTTGTACAGGTGGGTTACTGGCAAACCCGTAATGATGGTCATAATGACATGATGGGAATTACCAAAACAAACAGTCCAGGACAGCCCTCATTTGTCGAAGAAGGTCTACACCTTCATATAACCATGATCGCTGCCACTGATGTCGAGGATGAGCACATCAGGAACACTAACCCGTTCAGGAATGCAAGACCTCAAATGGGCTATTATCTCAGGCCCATCTATATCCCACAATCTTATGCCCGTTGATTTTGCAGCAGAGATGTTCACCCAATCTGACACCTATATTCACCAAAAAGCACTGTATGTAGTGTAACCAAGAGTCCCCAAAAATCTACAAGTCACAGGGAATGTTAACAATCTAAAAATAATCAATCCAACACCACAATTTATAGGGAGGCATGCTTTACAACTACAAGAGAGGACAAAAACTTAAAATAACTACATAACTGCATAAGATACACCAACACAGTCACTCATACATACATTCGTCATGACTGCACATTTAAAGTTCTCCTTAGCTGGACATAAATGACTATCTGGGGCCTGGGTCCTCAATACCGCCAACTCTCTCTTCGCAAATACCTTCCTACTCGAGCTCTTTGCTCCTCCACTTCCAACTCTCTCAGGGTCAGTCGATTCTCCAAGCAACCAGTTGGTGGTAGATCTCTTTCTTCGGCTGGGGCGTCCCTCTGGGACAGCCTCTCTGCCTCTCTGAAACTTGAGGAGAACCATCTCCAGTTCCGGAAGCTTCTCAAGACCTTCCTCTTTGCTTCTGCCTTCTCTCTTCCTCTCACCTCCTGATTTCCTGTCTGATATTTTGCACTTGCGTGATCTCAATGTCACTTGGCCTAGTAAGATCATTGTCTCCGTCCTCCATCTCTTCCCCCTTCCTTGTCTTGTCGCGCCTTGAAACACTTGTGTATAGGCACGTTACAAATGTCATATCATATCATATCAAATACCCCCATGTTAGGTGTGCTAAAACCCAATGGCCAATGGTGTTTCGGTGCAGATTTAAGAGAATTGAACAAGTGGGTACCTGTTTCAAGGTGTCCCATTCCATTTATTGATCAGGGCCTTGCATAGGTTTGGGGATCAAAGGTATTTACCACCTTGGATCTTACAGCTGGATACTGGTGTGTACCACTAGCTGAAGATATACATAATTTATTTGCATTTTCCTTTGGCAAATCACAATATGCATGGTCCCAGAACCCTTTTGGGTATTTCAATAGTGGGAGTGAATTTGGGATATTCCTGAGCAAGGCACTCCCAGATGCAGCTGAGAGCGGAACCATAATATATGTGGATGGTGTGTTAATCAAAAATGAAAATTTGAAAGATCATTTCAATGAAATTAGACATGTGCTCAGTCAGCTACAGAAGGCTCGGGCAAAGGTATTTCTACAGAAAGCACATTGGTTCAGTAAAAGGGCACATGTTCTAGGCCATGAAGTAACAGAACATGGGTTAAACCCACAAAAGAACAAGGTGGAAGCAATTCAGAAAATTAAAGATTGCTAAGGAGTTTTCTATGATTCACAGGTTACAATGGGACATTTATTGAAACTTATGCAGAGATCACACAACCTTTGACCAAATTACTTAAGCAGAGTGTACCCTGGAAATGGGCGAAGGAACAAAGTGTGGCAGTGGCAAGTTAAAAGGCTATCTGATAAAAGTGCCAAATAAAAAAACAGGATTTCTTAGTAGAAATAGGATTCACAGATCAATGTATGTCAGAGGTACTATATAAAAAAACATGATGCAAATAACAAAACCATTGAATATGCCAGCAAGGCATTGTCACAGGTAGAGACAAGATTATTGAATGTGAAAAAGCACTTCTGACCACTGTATGGGCATTGCAACATTTCTGTACCTTAATTCAAGGGGAGCGGGTGATTGTTGAAACAAATCACCATTCTTTACAATTCCGTGCAAAGTAAAAGGATCAGATCAGGGAATTTGGCCCAGTCAAGAATCACTTCATGAACATTAGCACTACAGGGATTTGCAGTGGAGGTGAGATATGGACAGAACAAAAATAGCCCAGTTGCTCAAGGGCTAGCAAATCTACATGACTGTGCAGCTGTTTGTGCACCTGAAGACACAGAGTTAGAAACAGATTTAGGTATTTTGACTAATCCCAACACAAGGATTTCAATGAAGAAACATGTTCATGGATCTCCCAACTGTTCATGTAGATGCACGTGGAAGGTGGTTCTGAAAAAGAATTAGTGGCAGGAATGGGAAACTGGTGGATTAAATGCAATGACATTCCAAGAGTAAGCATGAGGCTAGGCCCCAAAAGCAGTCACGTTGCAGAATTGGCAGTCATTTATAAGGCAATATCTACAGCAGTGGAAAATAAACTTAAAAAAATAGTTTTAGTCACCAGTGATTATGCACAAAATTGTTTTATGGAGTATTTACCTGGCTGGAAAGTGAGAGGAATGCTCACATATAACACGAAACCAATTAAACATGGCAAAAATCTAATCCATAGACAAACTTGTTTCAGAAAATGACCTGATCATCCATTGGAGGAAGATATGTCGTCATTTGAAAACACCAGGGGAAGACAAAGAAGGAAATGACAATGTAGATCAATAAGCTAAAATTGGAGCTGTGATTGGGGAGTTATTTCCCATTGAACATGCAGGTGGATGCGATAACACACTCCAAATCTCCAAAAACAATTTATCAGCTTGTGGCAAAGTGGAGTTTTGATACTCCTGATCAAGACTTGATTAAGACACAAAAAGAAGATCTTATTTTAGGCCAATTTTACAACCACTTGCTAGATGCAGAACAAAATCCTCTGACTGAAGAGGGCGGCGAAGGGAAAGAGGAACTGAAGGTGCTGTTGAAAAACAAAAAAATTATTTGTTTACAAGATGGACTGACGATTAGGGAATCTGTGTCATGCCAAATCAAATGGGTAGTGCCTTTGTCATTTTGGGGATTGATGTTATATCATGCCCTTGATGCAATAACTGCAGGCCACAAAGGTTCACAGAAAAGTTTGGAAATCTTAAAAGATTGTGACTATTGGCCACACATGTCACAGGATGGAGAACTCTCTACCAGGGGATGTTTAGTGTGTGCACAATTTCAGCCTGCTTCACCGACTCACAGAGCACCATTAATGAAAAGAGGTTTGACACTCCCATTGTTCGATCTGCAAATCGATTTTGTAAGGCCTGTGCAAAGGTTTGCATTGGGGAAACAGGTATATGTTGAAGGTCATTTGTTTCATGTCCAAATGGGCGGAATGTATTCCAGACCCAGACTGTAGTGCCCAAACAGCGGCCACTTTGTTAGTCAATCATATCTTTTCAAGATTTGGTTTACCTCAGAGAATAGAGTCAGACCGTGGAAGTAATTTTACTAGTACAGTAATGACAAAAATGTGGAAAATCTTCGGCGTGAAAAGTAATATAACACATTTCATACCGGCCCTCCTCATCAGGGGAAGTGGAACAGTGCAACAAGTTAATAGTTGACACGTTAAAAATGTTTGTAGCTGGGATCTGCAACTCCCTTTTGTGTTAATGGCTATCAGGTCAAGACCATCTAGATCGATAAATGTCAGCCCACACAAAATTTTGACAGGTAGGTACATGGTTTTGCCATGGCACCTGCTTTACAGAAGCAATGACCAGGTCTTAGTAAATGCATCCACAATCCACGAATATGTGGAAGAGCTGAGAAAGCACTTACAATATGCTTTGATGCCAATTTCCCAAAGGTCTGCCTGGCTCGGCACTGCCTTCACTCTGACTGAAGTGTAGGCCTTTAAAGGGAAACTCTGAGGTTGAGAGAAGTGAAGAATCTCTTGAAATGTTATGTGAGTGTACTTGTAGATGAAAGCGCAAGGGGTGGGAGGAGCTATTTTTTGGTGCATAGCGAAGCACCCTTAGAGTGGTAGAGAGCGATTGACCATAGTAGTCTTATATTTTAGGTCTGCTGATCTGATAGGGAGCAGGTGGCACATCTACGTTAGAGCAGAGGGTTGCATAGTAATATGCAGAGGTTGTTAGACAAGAGATGCGCATAGTGCAGGCAATTGGTATAGTTGTGTCATTTTATTCTTTTTGGGGAGGAATTCTTTGAGGGACATGCACGCATGTGTTTGTGAGTAGCGGCAGCTTCTTTTTTCGTGTTGTGGAAAGTGGTCATAGTATTCATTTAATGTGGCTATGGAGAGGACGGAAGGGCCAGAGCCGAAATAACGTGTAAATATAGTTAAAGGTGCAGTTGAGAGAAGTGTGAGAAACCTGCAGGTGTCTCCCCCGCTAGTCCCCGAGGATCTGTCATCTAGGTGGGCAGGACAAGGGCATTGCTTTTGGACCCAGTCCCTGGCCGTGGTCCAGTGCGGGCGTATCACCTGGATGAGGAGTCTTCGGGGAGTTGAAGTGGGACACCAGATGGCGAGATGCGATATCCCCTTCCATATAACACCTTTTCCCCATCCTACCAGGTAGGAAACTTAGGAACTCAACACCCCCCCCCCTTTCCCGACACAAACACTTTCTCATGGACAGCTAACTGAGAGAGAAAACAGACTAACACCCAAGTCTCATACCTGACATGTCCCAACACAATGGTAAGGCAGAGTCAGGCAATTACTGATCATTACACACACACACGCCTGACTTCCATCACACTTCCCCACACAAATAAAAGGTGTACCACAAAAGCATACTCTGAGCAATGCAAAGTACATGATGAAACAGCAGTTCCAAGATGGCAATTTAAAAGGAGGAGTAAGTCAGAAACTCTGAAGAGGATTGCAAGGAGGGAAGTGCCCTTGACCTTTTCAGTGAAATGCTGTTATTTTCATGATCCTTCGAGAATAAGAAACATAAGACCTCGAATTAAAACTGAAGAAACCTGCATTGTTTCAGAAGTACCCGAGGCTCTCCCACATTGATAACCAAGGCGCGGAGGAGCATTTGCCGGCGGGGTTCTGTACTTGGCCCCTACAGCAAAGCAATGCCAGTAAAGTCAGCAAAGCCAATGAGTTGGAGAGACTGATACCAGACCGGGCTGTGTTAGAACCAAAGTTGCAAGTAGCAACATTGTATAGAGAAATCTGAAGAGAACAGTGTGTGAACCGAGCGACATAAATAATTAAACAGCAGATGACTGACTGAACTTTTACAGCCAAGTCAGATAACGTAAACAGAGTGGTCCAGCGCCACTTGGCTGCTCATTTGAAGGTCTATTTTATGTATTCAACTGACAGGTGACAAAGGTAAAAAGGAATTGTGAAATCAAAGTGGTCCTGCAATGGGTCAAGCCAAACCCTGTGCACATTCGAACATGTTCGATAGTTGATGCTAATTGAATTTGTCTGAACCCGGCTGAGGGAGACTAATTGTGTAAAAGGGGATCTGATCCCGGCTGAGGAGGATCCGGGGTGAACTGTGAGTCACCTGAGAAAGAATATTCTGTGAACATTGTAAAAGGGGATCCAAAGTAACAATCATTGTATGAAAGAATCTGAGCCCAGCTGAGGAGGATCCAGGGTGAATAGTGAATCACCTGAATTGAGAACTTGTAAGAGGAGAAGAACTTTTCATTGTGTTTTGGTACATCAGGCCCTCAGAATCAAGAGACTTTGATAAATAAAGAGACTTGGGCCCAGAGGGCCCTGATGCTGGTGATTGAACTGTGTCCTCATGCTAAAAAAGCCAGAGATTGTGCTGCGCTCGAGTGACCTAACTTATCGCATGCTGAAAACATGGGGAAGGGAGGACAATGGCCTGGAAATCCTTAGATATCATTTTTGTGAACACTTCTTTCTTTTTCATAAGCACTACCCCACACTACTTGTATTTAGAGGTAAGGATTGGCAATAGTTTTTTTTTTAATTATAGGCCCTTTTATTTTGACAAGACACCACTAGGACTGCGCTTTATCATAACTTTGTTGAAGTTCAATAAACACCCTTGAACTGTGGTCACTTGTGTCTGTCTTACTGTTGATGCCATGTCTTCCTTACAGAAGGGAGGAGTAATTGTTCTTTTAACATACTAACATAGGGCATATTTTAAGGTGTTAGGACTGGGGAGAAGGCCATTCGTGTATTAATATAACCTAACAAGACGGGCCTGTGGAGAAGGCCAGCGTATGCAAGTGTGGAGTTTGAGGTACGAAAGGGTGCGGCCTGTGGAGAGCACCAGAGTGAATGAAAATAGGGCGAATGAGTAAGTGATAAGTATCAAATTGAGTGAGTGGTATTGATTGAATAAGATTTGAGAGTTTAAAGGTTTATATCGTAAAGGAGAAAAGGAAGAAGGGAGGGAAGAAGATTGCCACAATAAGGATTAAGGTGCGATAATGACATCCTATTGGATGGACACAACATCTTTATCACATATGTAGGAAACTGCCTCAATATCGTGACAAAGTAAAATTTTGAGTGGGTACATGACATAGTGGGGAAATGTTACAAGGAATGGCCTGGAGAGGGAACATTCGATAAAAATATCGACAGTATGTATTCATATTTGTCGACTACCCACAACGATGCAAAGCTTAAAAAGAGGCAGGACAGTTTAGGACTTTGGAAATTGTATGAAGAAAAGGATAAAGAGACATAGAAGGGGAAGGAGGAGGAGCAGGGTAGTGTCCAGCCCCCTCCATATACGATCAACCAATTACTAAAACCAGCTGCAGGATATACGAATCCTAAACGAGTTTCTCATGATAAATAAGGGACACATAAAAGGAAAGATGAGAATGAAGTGAGTGCCAGTAGTAGGGATGAGAAGAGGAGGTCGGCAATATTTAGTAGACATAAAAAAAGCACCCAGCAGCAACTTGACTCTGTGTTTAGTGAAGCTGGGAAAGCCATAGAAAAGGCTACAGGAGATATAAAAAGTTTATTGGCAGTGCTGGTTGGGGAGAGAAGTGACAAAATATGGCAACAGGCCGGATATGCTGGGGTAAAATTAAGCTCTAACATGCATGATGGAGCACCCTTTAAAAACTACCAAGCACATGTTCGGAAAGCTCTAAGGGAGCTGTATCCAGATACGTCAGACATGGGTTCAATATTGGCTCATAAAATGAAGCCTGATGTGGACCCCACGGAATATATACAATCCATACAAGAAATGTGGACACAGGAAAATAAAAAGTCTTGGAATTGCAAAATACCTTTATTTCATCACATCGTAGAGAGGGGGCTCCCCGCAGATGTGCAGACATCTTTAGAGAAGATAGTGGGAATTGATGCAAAAGGGTGGCCTGTGATACAGGCGACAATTGTACATTACTGCAAAAGAAAGCAAGAGAATGATAAGGAGACAACTGACAATGCAACAAAAGCTGAAAACAAATGCGTTCAGAAAAAATGGCTAAAATAAACATGGTATGAGCAGCGTTCACAGGACCAGTTATCATTCCACAGGCACAGCAGGGAGGTTCCCAGTAACAACATTAATGCAACCAGGAGGGTACTCTCAAGTACCTCCCAATCAGCAGTGTGGAATGGTGCAGATGCAGCAACAGCCTGCATTTGTAAACGTGCAGCAACAGCCAAGGGTTTTGCAGATAGGTGGACTAAACGGTTACACAGGATCATATCAGACGAAGAGAGGATATTACACATGTGGAAGGGGAGTGGGGAACAGGGACATGGCCTACAGTTTGGGGGAGAGTGTTTTGCATGTGGACATTTTGGTAATTTTGCACGGACATGCCCACTAATAGCACAAACAGGGCAACAACAGCAACCTTATACACCAGCACCACAGCAAATACAGGTGATGCTGCAGCAGGCATCCCACACAACCACAGGGTATATCCACTCAGGGACAAGTGAAAGTGCAATTTTGGATGGTGGGAGGAACCCCAGGTACAGTAAGCATGCTGCAGGCACCAGTACAGACACAAGTAAAAGAATGGGTCCCATTACTGGGACAGAACACTGTGCCTCAATACACTGGAGTGACAGTGGTGGGCGTTCATCCATTTACATCATCCGCCAATATATTTTCCAGATAGGGGTGCCCACGGGGAGTGCAAGTGTGTCCTGTTCTGGCAGTAACTGAGGGCCCTGAGAAGGAACCAGAGGTAGCAGTTCAGACAGGATAGAGGGGAATTTCCTTTCTTATACATACTGGAGCAACCAGATCATGCATAAAGGAAGAAGGATTTCCATTATCTAACAAAAGTTTGGACACACAAGGCTTTTCGGGGATAATTTTCAAAGTTCCTCTGACAAAAGATTTACCCTTGACAATAGGGACACAGAATATTGTAGCACCACTATTGTATTCAAACGTACTCCCATCAAAATTCTGGGAAGGTACTTACTCTGCAAATTGAATGCCACAATCTAATTTTCAGAGAAAAGAATGCTGTGCTCCACATCTGGAATATATCCAGCTAGGGTGGCAGTGTTGATTCAGGCATACTATGCACACAGCACGATGAGAGGGATACCCACACACATGGAGGTGTTTTTGTATGGGGTGCATGAGTTGTTGGGATTGTTACCAGGAATTGGAGGAAGGGTGTTTTTGCTGTCCAACAGGTTTTTGTTGCACAGTGTCCCTCCTCTGTTATTTCAGGCACACACACACACACACACACACACACACACACATCTCTATCTAGAGCAAGAAGTGGTAAGGAAGCACATGATCATATTGGTTGCGAATGATGAAGACAACATGGAATGGCATTCAATATTATGTTTTTAGCCCACACTGACATTAAAAGGAGTAAGTGACACAGAGTTGTTTACAATAAAAGACAGTGAAGAAGGAGAGGTAGTGTTTGAATTAAGCATTCCTTGTCCAGCACACATAAAAGAAAGGACAGTTTCCCATATGACTCAGATAACAACAAAGAATCCCAAATATTTGCAGGACGATTTGGACAAGGTGCCAAACAGCTTATGGCCAACTGGACCCCATGATGCAGGCATACTAAACGGGTCAGGGGCAGTACACATCACATTAAAAGAAGGAGCACTATTGCCAGGTGTAAAGCAGTACCCCCTTTCTCAAGAAACAGATGAAGTGATTTATGAGAAACTGCATGCCTTCTGGCAGCAAGGCATAATACAGGAGAGCACATCACCTTGCAACATGGCTGTCTATCCAATCAAGAAAGCAGAAGGAGTGGCATGGCATTTTATACAGATTTACTCTCTCTTAACAATATTATTGAGGCAGAGTATCCATTGGTCCCAAATCCTGTGATAATGTTTTGTAGCATTCCAAAGGAGGTATATTTTTTTACAACGGTAGATTTGAAGAACTCATGTTTCTCCATTGCACTACACCCAGACTCCAGGTATCTCACCATGTTTACTTATTACAGGACCAGATTCGAACACTGTAGAATGCCCCAAGGGTACTGTGAGGAACATAGCCTCTTTAACAGAGTTATACAGATGGATTTGAGCAACTTACAGGTTGCAAGCACAGTGATACAGTATGTTGATGACTTATTGGTATGTAGCACAACAGAAGAGGAGTATAGAAAGGACTCAGTGACACTGCTGACTTTGCTAGCTAACAAGGCATACATAGTGGATAAAGAGAAAGTACAGTATTGTCAAAAGGAAGTGGTGTATCTGGGCCAGATTGTGTCAGCAGACGGGAGAGAAAAAACACCAGAAAGAGAAGAGGCCATACATAGAACTCCACGACCAAAAACAGTGAAAGAGATGCAACAGTTCTTGGGCCAATGCAACTACTGCAGGGAACGGGGTTTTGATTACTCCACTTACACCAGGCCATTGCTATAAGCATTAAAAGAATCTCAGAAACACAAAACTAACATAAAATGACCAGCTGAAATGGGCGAGAGCTTTGATTAACTAAAACATGAGTTAGCACAAACACCAGTACAAGAAAAGAGAAGTTCATCTGTTTTCCAATTGAAATTGAAAAGTAATGACAGCTATGCTGATACAGAGAAAAAGGATATTACAGTGGATCCCTAGATGCAGTGATCCAGGAACATTGCCCATGTAAGCAGGCATTTGCTGCTGCTGCATTTGACATTGAGAAGGCTTCCACAATAACTATGGGGTGCCCGGTAAGTTTATATGTGAGCATGCACTATTCGCAATACTGGAGAAGACAAAATCAACATTGACAACTCAGAGATCTTCAGTCTATGAGGTAATATTGACAAACCCAGCAGTAGAAGTGGTGAAAAGTAGGACTATAAATCCAGCAAAGTTCATTGTGGAAAGAATTTGAGGAGGGAGATTACATGCATGACTGCATGGTGTGCATAGACAGGAGCAAAGGTAACTCCCTGGGTAATGAAGAGGTGATTGAAGGGTGTACATGATTTTCATTTTCATTGACAGGATTTCCAATATTGGTCATACAACAAGATGAAGGCATTAAGGTTATTCATTGTGGGGCACTGACATTGAGTACATACAGGAGAGGAGTCAATAGTGTACTCACAGACACGACTACCAGACCACTAGTCTGCACAGACAGCAGAAACGGTGGCCTTGATTGAGGCACCGACTATGTCAGAGGGCCAGGTAATAAACCTTTTTCTGATTCAGCCTATGTTACTTCCACTCTGCACTCATGACTAGCAAGATGGGAGAGAAGAGGGTTCAAAAGAAGTGATGGCACAACTGTTCAGCATGCAGGATTACTCAGTAAATTATTAGAAATGTTACCACTCCCAGTAGAACTAGCTTTAATATAATCCAAAGTCCACACAGGAGGGCAAGATTTTATTTCATTGGGAAATGAAAGAGCAGACAGAACAGCAAAAGAAGCAGCACATCCAACGGAAGGAACACGTTCTGTTCCCTGGCAAAAAGGAAAAAAATGCCCCTACTGGCAGTGCTAAATGTGAGCAAAGAAAAACTAGAAAACTTTAATAAAACCCCAATCACGCAGATAATAGAGTTGCAGGGAGAAGCATCAGACGAGGAGATATGATATGGAATTTATAACGCGAGAAAGAGTTGTGGAAGAAGAGAGGATGCTCTTTATCCCCAACTGATTTGGTATGGCGGCATAATAGAACAGGATACGTGGTTATGCCAAAGAAATTATTGCGGGTGGCATTGGAACAGCTTCATTACCCTGCCCACACATCGAAAGAGCATGTGACTGCGGGATAAGTGAAGACTGGTTTAGACCAAATTTGCATGAGAATGTTGTGGAGTTTGTGAATAACTGTACGATATGCCAAAGTACTTGCCAGGTTACACATTGAGAGTTGTGCAGCGAACATTGCTGCGAACGGAAAGGCCTCTTCCTGCACTTGCATATTGACTATGTTGATGTGCAAGAGAGATGCACCTCTTACAGGTACTTGCTTGTAGTGGTGTGCCCATTCTCATGTTGGCTTGAGTCTGGTCCCTGTGCCCATATTGACTCCCGCTCTGCGGCAAAACTAACTTCTGAGGGAGGTATTCCTAAGGTGGGGATTCCAGATGAAATTCATTCTGACAATGGTCAGCATTTTGATAATGATTTAATAAAGGAGATAACAACACTCCTGTGGATAAATCATAAACTATGCACGGTTTATCATCCACAAGCCAATGGTTTAGTAGAGAAGATGAATGAACTGCTTAAAATGCACTTGGCAAAGCTTATGCAAATGCTTAGAAAACCCTGGGTGCACTGCTTGCCTCTTGCTTTGTTTGCACTGCGCAGTACGCCTGGAGGAGAGCACCACTTGACTCCTCACGAGATTGTTACAGGGCAGAAAATGCATGCACCTATTCCATCGTTGCATGCAATCTCTGATGTATATTCTTTCTCTTGCAGTTTGGGGGGGGCAATTGATAAGTATCTCAAAGAACTTACGAAAATCCCTGCAATGATATCCTTGCAGATGAGGCCAAAAACTCAAACCGGACAATCAGGATTGTTTCCACAAGCAGCACCTCTTTACCCAGGGGAGAAGATATTTATCAAGAATCAAATTTGCAAATGGAAGGAGGAGCACTTCACCGGCCCACATATGTGATCTATTCGACACCCACAGCAGTGAAGATCGAAGGGCGACAAGGATGGGTCCACTTCACTGACGTGCTCAACGACAAGAGCTCCGTCTACCCAAGCGCAACATGATGGGAAGTATATGGGAGATTTCTTGAAACGTTTATGTGCTTTTAGACTATATCAAAAACCAGCAAAAGAAAATGATGAAAATGTCTTTAAAGAAAATGTTTTAATGAAGAAGAAACGGAAGCTTTCAGTGTTTTAGGAGTGTGTTTATATTATTATGTTTCAGTATAGGATTAATGTTTTTGATATATTTGGTTTTAAGAGAAAAAAGTGGAACACTATTGAATGAGAAAATAAATAGGGAAAAAAGGAGTTCAGTGAATGAGGAAGGTTTTGATCATGACACTGCATGAGAGCCAGATTCATCAACTGGAAATGTTTGGTAGACAAGATGTTACGTGTGGGGAGAGAAAGGACAAATGGCACATGCTACATCGGCTCTCTCATCCCACATGGGATAGGAATGCCCAAACTTTTTCTACCCCAAACTGTGTCCTATGAGGAAGCAGGATGCCTAATGCACCTGTCACTCTGCAAAACTAGAAGTTTATTTTAGGGAAAAAAGGTGACGGTCCAGTGGGTGGATGAAGGGGAAAACGTTTGTGAAGACCATTTCGTGGAATTAACAAAAATGGTTGAAAATGACAAAACCCAGCATAAGGTAGTGGAATATGTCAATGAGGGTTCTAAACAAGGGGAATTACAAATAAGCGACCACAAGAGAGTATGGTGCACAAGTAAGATGGGGCAAAGCATACCCTCATATCAGACAAGGCAATTGATGAGAGTAGAGAGATCAGTGTGGTATGGGGACCAATGGGAGGGGGGAATGATGCAATGTTGTGCTTAAGGATTGGTGGGTTTTGAACAAAACGTGGCTGCCGTGGTGAATAATAGTTGCAGGGAAATCTGGGAAAAATATGTACATGCATTAACTTGGTTAAACAAAAAGCCTCAACCAGTTGACATCAAGCGCTTTACACAATTCCCTTTGTGTTTCAGGTCGAGTGGGTCTATCTACTTGGGCACTAACTCTGAATGCACCAAGGTGATGTGGAATGCAGCGCTGATGCAGGGGACTGCTGTGGTGATGGTCCGATGGTAGGCCTGTGGATCGAAGGCTTATGCCCAGCTTCCACCTGACTCGAGTGGTGTTTGTGCTCTTGTTACTTTGCACAGTCCTGCACTGTTGGAGCCTCGAAAAAGCATTACCCTGAAGATTGCATTGAAGGGAAAAATGGTACAGCAAAAGGAGGAACACAAATCAATGAGGAGGCAGAAGCAGAGAAATGTGCAAAAAATGTGGCCGCTTTCCCTGATGAGTTCAGACTATTTTCCACGGCTGTTCCTCACTGCTGTTTCCAGTTGTCCAGGCCACTGCTAATGCAAAGTGGATGTAGCACACCAGATACAAGCTACTACAGTTGGTAAATTCAACAGTAAAGGGTTTAAATGCAATTCAGGAGGAGATGAGGGCGCTACACCTGGTGCCCTCCAGAACAGATACGTGCTTGACCTGTTAATGGCTATCTACTGAGGGGTAAGTGCAAAGCTTGGGACCAGCTGCTGCACAATGACACTCGATGGAGAGGCTTCAAATAGAACATTGAAAGCAGCAATAACAGAGATACAGACACTCCATGAAACGATGACCAGCGAAGGTAATGGAGTGCAATCAAGTGGTTGGTTGGACAGCATTCCCGGACTGTTTTGAGTGACTGTCCCCATGTTGGTTCTCATTCTCGTCACCTTCTGCATCATTAAGAACATTTTTAATGTATATATTCTAACAAAAAAAGGACAGTTGATGTTACCCTTAAGTGTTGATAAAAAGGCTACGGAAATGAAGGGTGGTAATTAAGTAATTGGGGAAAATTAAGAAGGGGATCCTGATGGGTGGGTTGTTACAAAACCAGTAGATTGAGAAACTATCAACAATTTTGGATCTCATGCATAAAGGATGGGACAGGGCGTATATGGGTGGGGGAAACTCTGGATGGTTGGGAGGAGATTGGGGGAGACATGACATGAATCGAAAAAATGTTGATTCCCAAAGATAAAGTAGCAGAAAGAGAATGGAAGGCACAAAGAGAGTTAGTTATTGATGTATCAATAAAAGGGGGAATAATGTAATAAAAGTTCTGCACAGTGAAAAGGTGTGCACTTACCAATTTGCGAGGGTAGCAATGTAAAAGGTGAGGGGCTACTGTTAATCGTTATACAAGTCTAAACAAAAATAAAAGTAACTCACATATATAATTAATGCAGGGGCAGAGGTAAGTATAAGTAAGCTTAGGGGTAGGCTGAAGCATGGTAAATATACCTCACAGCATGCTTTTGCAGCAAATGTGTGTTAGCTTTTTTGTTAATCTGCAATGAAGCAGCAGTGGCTGGTAACACTTTACAGGTCCCACGACCCCAGGCTGGCATGGTAAGAAGCAAACAATAGTTGTTATTTTTTGAAGTCACAGATTAGAACCCTTGTCTCCTGCCAACAGGCAAGTAGAGCATAACCATTTAATAAGTCCAAAATGATTTGTAAAACATGATTTTTAGATGGAGTCAAAACAACCACATTGGTTTCAAATTGCCCATTAGTACGTTTCGCCTGAGAAGAAGGTAAGATTTCTTAATAGGCAACATTTGTATAGCAGTATGTCCGTGGTTCAAGGCTCTGATGGTGTCATGGTAGGAAGCGCTTCTCATGAGAACTTAGATGAGATGACCGGGACAGATGAATAAAGTTCTGCAGGTCATCTCAAATGTTTCAATGAATTGTGATTATAATGTGGGAAGTGGGTGTTGGATTGTGATGTCACATATTTTAATTGATGGCAGTGTGGGAAGGTTTGTGGACCCAATTGCCAGAACATATGTTTTTCTATAAGGGTCTAATGTGCGAGCACAAATCAGCTGGTTGTGGGGAGATTTTTGCATGCAAAATTACTAATATTAATTAGCTTAATATATATATAAAAGTCTTGTATTTACAGGCGTTTCTTTGACAGCGCCATTTCATGCAGTTCTGTTCAGTGATCTATTTGAATATAGCTGTCCGAGCTGTGTCTGAACCCTGAGTAACCCAGCTTTACTTCTTGCCTGCGTACACTCCTTTTATGACTACTTTTTGTAATTTTTTTATTGGTGAGTTCCGAGGTGACGCCCGACACAAACACACCCCATATATTATAAATAATACCCACAATTGATAGCCCCCACACACAAACAGACCCATCCGACACTTCCACAAACACACACACAAACACACACACAAACAAGCATACACACATATACAGACATTCCTGACACAGCACACTCATTCCTCATTTTAAAACTTCTCACACAGTGCATAAAATACCTACAAGCTATGTCTGAAAACATACAGACATTTTATTTGGAAAAATATTTGCATCAATGAACAAACTCACAAAACTTTTAGAACCAGAACAACCAAATAAAGTGTCTAAACCTGGACGATATTACATTAAAAAGTTTCTATAATTAGTGGGAATATACACAATGCGACTTAGTAGACATCACTAGATGCAAATGAGCCCAAGACAAAAACAAACACAATCAAAAGATATGCATTTGGGCAAATGTGCATACCCACATTCCCTTGATGATATGGCTGTGAACTGAAGGTGAACTTCTAGCGAAGACTGTATGATTTACTCTCTTTTCACATTTCAGGCAAAAGGGTTTTTTCGAGCATTTTGAACCCACCATTACTTTGCTGATATTTTCTACATGCATATATATATATATATATATATATATATATATTGACGCCATCACACTAGCACATGGCACAGTCAAGGTTAAGATGAATTTCCTATGGAGTTTCAGAAAATTGCTTTTATTGAATAACTCTTGAACCTTGACATGACAAAAGCTTAACAATTGTTGCAGTCAAATTTCAAGGTAGCGTTCACTGTATTAGAATTGTGTATGGACAGCTTGATATTTTTAAAAAAATTTTGATTGTGTTTTGCAAAGTTTTTTAACAAAGTTTTCTCGCAAGGAAAAAACTACTTATGTTTTGGCACACACATCTCAAAATTGACTGCTTTGATTTTCAAGATTTTTGGTATGTCAATAGATCTCATTAAAAAAAGTGCACTTCACCAATTGGAGATATTAACAATTTAAGATATATCTATATATCACACATGTACAGAACGAATGTGCATCTTTTATATGACCCGTACCCATAGAAATTGAATTTGTAAATTCCTTGCATGTATGAAAATAAATGCATGAAAATTCACATCAAAGTCAGTTGTCTTATGTATGAAATGCAAAATTACTACACACCGTTTATATGAGCTGAAAACTGACATCAAAGTTAGACCTCACTTTCCTACTATATTTAATACATATAGTAGCCATAGAGACATGATCAGAATGAATGTACATCTCATATTCAAGATGTACACGTACATATAGGAGATGTACGTTGTGTACATGTACACTAGCATATATATGAAAACTCAACTTGCATCAAAGTCAGGACTGACTTTTATTGCCAGTCTTCAGAAGATGTAAATTGTGTACATGTATGAAACTCATGTGAAAGTGTGTGTGTGTTACAGTTTCGGCAGTAGTGATCCTTTAGTTGTGGTTATCTAGGTCTTGCCCCCCCCCCCCCCATCGGAAGAACAATTTTAACTTCGGCACCGTTCACCGAATCTGTATGAAACCTTGTAAATAAACATAGACCTGACACTGGATTTTGTTTTGGTAAATGTGGTGCAATTTCATCATCAAGGAGAGACAAGCCTATGAGGAGATCCCAACATTTTTTTAAATCTAGATTGACTTCAATGAAAAATAAGTTCTCTCGCACCTACAGCCCGAACTGCTGGATGAAGTTTCACCAATCTTGCACAAGGAGTGGTGGCCTTGTCCTACAAGTATGCTGTTGCACTTTTGGTATTATTCTGTCTGGCAGATGTTTTAAAAATGGCCAAAAAGTTGGTCAAATTAATTTGTGTTATTTTGGTATGGCCTGCAGATCTATGTCTTGATTCAGTGTATGTGGACACTTCAGGACCAATGAGGGAGTCGCGTAATGTTCAAGGACATTACTAAAGGTACTGATTGGTCATTAGAGAAATGTGATGACAATCAAAATTGGGAATGATGATGCACTGTTTAGTGTCGTCGTACTTTTTGCATCTCTGGACTCAGTGTTACCTGGCAATGATTACGAGTGTATGCACTGATTTATGGCAGTGATAATGTAATGATTGGAATCGGAGACTGTTTTAACTGGGGTGTTGCACAGTTCAGGCCTTATTATATTGTTGTTTCTGAACTGTGATTTCTTTATTTGGAACAATGTTTGAGGGTTTTGCTATCTTGGGCCATCTTTTCACTGGCCCAGTTAATGCAATGTTTGCTGTGTGTTATCATTTGAGAATTTGTCCTGGGGACTGGTACAGGCCAGGTATGGGTCCTCTTTTCTTTGGGACTGATCCTACAGTGATTGGTGTGTTTGGACATTTTGAAGCTGCCACTGGTTAAGAGTGCATGCATGAGGTGCTTGTGAGGAAGTCTTACTTTTTTAAAAAGATGCCATGAAATGGTCATAAAGAAATGCAAAAACAGCTTTATTCACATTACGCATGGCTTTTGCAATTTGTGGACACAATTATTTTGATCAATTCCACATTCACCTTTGAGTAATTCGGGAAAAAATAAATGGTTTGTTGAAAAAGAGCTTTTTCAGCTCCAAATGTATCTTTCACAGTAACTTGCAAAGACATTCTAGTAACATGTCCTAAATGATCACTTTCACAATGTTATGTTAGGTTATTTATGAATAATCATCATCTGCAGCTGTTTGCAATTTACCATGCATTGACACATCAGTAACACCGGAAATCTCATCATACCACAAAGTACATGCCACCTCACCACCAAATGATCAAAACCATGGTAATGTGGGATAACTAGCTGCTCTACATATTTCCAGCCTGGTCTGCTGCATTGCTCGCAGCTTCATCACCACAGAGCTTGTATACCATCAGGAGCCATGGTGGTGGAGCTGATCTGATTGCAGGGCCTGCAGTGGCCTGCTTTGTTCATCAGAGCGCTTGGCTTCTTTCAAGATGGCGGACACCTTGTCCACAGCTGCTGTGTGGGACTGCTTCAGCCCTAGGACCCACCTGACTTCACCTGATTGGCCGATGGAGGAAATTACTACCCAATCGGCAGGGAGCAGGCAGGCAAAGCCGGTCCCCTGGTAAAGGATCCCCAAGAAGGACTACACCCCATCTGGGCCTGTCTGGACATGGTCGGTGTTGCAGTGCTAGCGGTATGCCCCTATTCCGCCTTCCTGCTCTACGCTTTCTCTGTCCCAGTTTTCCACTCCTGTGGTGGCGGCTTTCTGTTCTCTGGCATGCCATACGTTAAGGAGGCTCCCTCCACCCTTTTCCACTTTCTGTTGCCCTTAATCAGCTCTCTTCATCTCTTCCTCTTTTCTCACCTCCTGCTCCACTGTACTTTCTTTCCTGCCTTTTTTGCTGCCTCTTAATCTCACTATTGCCAGCCCCCGCCACCCTCCTACACACTTGCTTTCTCTGCCTAGGCTTTTCGATCTCTTGGTGGTGTGTTCTGTCCCTTCCCCTGTCCCAAACCCGCCCAGCTCTATGACTGCTTTGGGATCCTGCATTCTCAATTGGCCCACTCCTCCTTCCCTATTCCTCCTGCCCCTCTTGAGCGACGAGTGGCCACTCTCACTACTCCCTGCCATTATGCCTCACTGTACTCCCTCTGCTTACCTACACCTTACCTTTCCATGTGCCTCTTCTCTGAAGTCCCCCTTCCTGCATTATCAGGATTCCACCTGCTTGCCTGTTATCTCCCTTCAGCTCTGCAACCTCTGTCCCTTGTATCCTGCCACCTTTCTCCTCTCTCCCTGTCACACAAAACCACACAAAACCACCTAGCAGCTTACGCTTTTCGATCACTTTTTGACTTGTGCTTTAGTTCCCTTCTACCTTCTTGGCACCTGCCCTCTCTCTGCTGTAATACTCTGGGGGGTTATGGATCAGCCGCTGCTATCTAGCCTGGGCTACTGCATATTTTTGTACCACATCAATTGGCATGACTTTTACAGCCCGCATTGTGCACCATTTAATGTCTCACCTACCTGCATCTACTGTGTGAATTTTTCATAACCTTCGCCGTGCACCGTTATTTTTTTTTCACCTACTTGCATCAACTATGTGCCTTTTGTTTTTGCCAGAACCTTCGCTGTGAAGAGATTTTTTTACCTACATTCATCAACTGTATGACTTTTCACAGCCTATTTTGCTTACTGCTTTTTACCCGTTGCATCTTCTGGGTGAACTTGTGCTGTGTTGCCTCTTAGTTGAGGTGATATCTGTTGTAGCCTCCTGAACCTCAGAGTGAGAACTTTCTTTTTTTAAATGCTTCCTCACCTGCTACCTTTTAGCCCCCGCCTCCATGAGACAAGACTTCTCCAAACTGTTCTCCCATTCCTCAGCCCACCGTTGGGTTGCTTTTGAAACTGCGCACTTGTCATTAATGCACCAGTCTCCTTCTGTATTTCCTTCTCCTTCTTCTCCTTCCTCCTTTCTGCACCCACTTTCCTCTCCTTTTTTCCAGCCATCCTTACCTGCCTAGTCTTAATTCTTAATTGTGTGTCTGTATGCCTGATGTAGCCCCTCATTCCATGAGGTGTGGTTTCCCAGACTGCAGTCATTCCTACCTGCCTGTCTAAATTGCATGTCTGGTCCTTCCATAATGCAGTTTACCTACTTGTTCCTGCACTTTGTACATGTTATTTCCTGCTCCTCTAACCTTTTCCCCTCCTGCACTCCCCTTCCTCCCCCTCTCCACCTTTTTCATGTTCAGCACTTGCACGTTCCAAACGGTCTCATGACCTAGTCAGAACGCTATTGTTTGTTTTCTGCCCTTCTACCCCCTCCTTCACCGTCCGTCCCCCTCTCTCTTGCTCTTCTGCTTTAGCACTTGCACGTTCTGAATGTTTCACCTTTTTACACCTTTTAAGATGTTTTGTTTTTTATCTCTCTCCTCTTCCCCTCCCTCCTCCCCTCCCTCCTCTCTTGTGTTGATGCGCCTTGAAACACTATTTCCCTGTATAGTGCGCATTACAAATAAATAATACATAAAAAAGATATGTGTCCAACTAATGAACTCCCACATTTCCAATCACCCACAAAGTGCTTCTGTTCGGGGCAATTTTCTTTAGGAATGCACAGAATGAAATTAATCACTTTGTGTTTACTTTCAAGTTCAACTCCCCCTCCACGAATGGAACACCTGATTGGCCCTCCTGATATCTACTGACATAGGCATATTTCCATGATAGGCAACAGTCCTCTTTCACTACTGGGTGTGAAAAAGCATGACAGAGTGCCCAAAAGGCACATTCTATCAGTCTGCTAACAACCGCATGTGTCTGTGGACATCGGGCAAAGGGTACACAGGATCCCTTCTTCCCTTTCTACACATATGTCTTCAACTCACTCTGATTGGCTACATTCAAGGTGTTACAAATGTGTCCCCCAATCAAAACCCCAAACCCTCATTCTAACCTTCTCATTTCGGCTCAACATTTCAGATGTATCTTTCAATTCTGAAAATGTATTGTGCGGTGTACCGGATCCTGCTCTATCACATGCTGCCTTTCCAAACCTTTACAGCTTCCAGGGTCTACAGCCATCACATCTAGGAGAACATTCTACAGGTATAGCTTAATAAACCATTTTGAAAAATTATCAAGTATGTTCAAACAATACAGTAGATAGTATATAAATGTAAAAATGTACAATATACCATCACTGTACATTTTTTACTCTTTGCAAAATCAATCTATTCCAAATTAAATGCTGTTAATACAAAAGAAAATGCTGTCTTTAAGTTGAAATTAAAGTCATTTAGGAAACAACTAATATCTGTTAAGGCATTTAAAAGTTTTCTGCTATCATTATTTTTATGTAATACATGCCACCATGCAAAAGCCTATATCAGAATGTAAATAATGTTATTCTTACAGGCTAGTTCTGACATTACTTCTGGCCTGTAATGAGAAAAAGATATCATTACTATTCTCTAATTCGTTATTATGCTTCATTAGTACCCGACGAGAGTCAAGCAGAATGCAACACGCATTCTGATTGGCTCTCGCCGGGTCCTTACCCGGCCGAGAATCCTTTGATTCTCGGCCGGGACGCCAGCTGCCTTGTCCTCGGCGGGGGGCGTGGCAGCCCCTCAGCCAATGAGAAGGCTCGAAGCAGGGCCATCCCCGCTCCGAGCCTCCCCACGGCTGAGAGGCTGCCTCCGCCCCCCGCTAGGGACTCGGGTAAGCTTTTTTTTTATTCCCCTTTCCTCCCTCCTCCCTACCCCACCCCACTTACCTTTGTGCTCCTGCGTCCCTGGTGGAGGACGATGGCAGCCTCCAGCAGTGTGGAGACTCCGCGCCTCCACATAGCTGGAGGCTTCCATCGTCCCCTGGCAGGGACGAAGGTACGTTTTTTTTTTTCTCCCCCCTTCCCCTCCCTCGCTCCCGCCCTCCTGCCCTCCCAACCCCACTTACCTTCTGCTTCTTTTTTTTCGGGAATGGACGCGCTGGGAACACTTGTGTTCCCAGCGCGTCCGCTCCCGAAGGCCGCCATGGAAAGAGAAAACGGACTCCCGTTTTCCCTTTCCCAGCGGCCATTTTCTTGGTCGTTTTTTTTTTTCTGTCCCGAAACGCCACAGCGTTTCGGGACAGAATAAAATGCTTTTAGTGCCCCGGTCTTCGCTCGGGCCTATAACTATGGTCCCCGGGTCATTACCTGAGTCGGTAATGCCCCCGCCGCTCGGGTTATATTGCTTAACTAGTGACATCACAGTGGTTGCACCACAGAACAGAATTCCAGCTGCAAATGCAAAGTTGTAACAAGGTTTTTAAATTTCTTTCTTGTAAAATAACTTTCTGTAACACTTTACAGTCATTAACTGATTAGCTGGTCTATGGTTTTGTGTTTATTGTGTGCATGGGGTTTAAAAAATTAGAGGAAGAAGCCATATGTTATTACCTTTTTTAAAACACAAAATGAAAATGTTTTAGATGCATTTTTGTTAAACTGCTTAAACTATTTCGCTACAACATATTAGAAGCTGCATATTAGCTTGTTTTATGATCAAAACAGATTCCACATTCATTAAATGTATCAGCAAATTGGGGATCTCTTACATTACATTATGCAAGAGGCTGAGGGCCTCATCAGGAATTCGGCGGAGCAGTAAAAATTAGGCGGTAACACTATTACCACTTCATTACCGCTCTGCCCAATACCAACATTGAGCAACATTGAGCATACACCTCAGCTCTGAGCTGCAGGTGAATATGCTTCTTGTAGCCCATGTTTGCCATAATTACCGCAGCGCAAGTAGCGTTGCGGGCCAATTAGCATTGCAGTAATAGCGCTGAAAATGCCCCATTGAGTCACATGAAGGGATTTAAGGGGATTTACTTCTAGCACCGGATCACAAGTTGCAGTACTGCTACTGCAACTTGTGATCTGGCACTAGAAGCGCTGGACTGAGTTGCGCTAACGCTAATTGCTAATTGCATTGGGGTAGTATCCCGACGGATTTACCGCTGGGATACCACCCACTCATGATGAGGCCCTAAATATTAAAGGGAATTAGAGTGTATTGTCATGTATTATAGGGAATACAATACCCCTTACTGTATCTAAAACAGATCTATTTGGTCATGGAACGCCTCATTAATTTGAATGTCCTTACAAGGTATGGTAGGGGGAACTTTATCCCATATATGCTTGCACTAATACACCACAGTTCTGAGTGCAAGTGTTGAAATGTGCTACAACATATAGCAGTTGCACTATTAAAACCAACTGGAGATAGTACAATTAAGACTATACTGTACCAAACAATATATATTTTGCATACATCTAGTGAATTCTCCGATATCTACAAAAAGATCCATTAAACTATACTTCAAACTGAATTTAATTTTCGAAAAAAAGGTATCCACATTCCATTCTGATACACTGCCCATCATTTCGCAAGCATACAAAACACACCTGTTTGAATATATTGACAGTATTTTAACACTAAGCTAGCAATTTCAATATTTGAAAATTATAAAACAGATCAATCCGAACATACACAAACAGCAAATCCCAGCCATTCAATCTCTGTTTGAATACAGTAATGGAATAGTTGCAATAGCATTTCAAACTTGAAACTGACACATTTAAAAGACAATGGTACAGCCAAACACATTCATGTTAAGCACATCCCGCTGCATCCATTGTCATCAGGAGCACATGTTTATGTCATTTTTGTACCTTGCAAAGTGCATCTCATTTGCACGTTTAACATGTGCATTTTAATGTGCAGAAATATCTCCAAAATTCAAGCAAAAAAAAGCAGATTTAAAAAAGCATATGAAAGCATGCATCTATTATACATTTGTTGTACTTTAAAAAAAATCAATAACATATTGTGCTTTTAAATGGGAACTAGCAGCACCGTGTGTTCCCTAAATACACTGTACTGCTAATCACTTTTAAATGCAGCTAGGATGATAGCATACTTATGGAATACACAGCGCTCAGAAAATAAAGTTGTACTTTAACAGAAGGTTGCTGTGTCCTGCATTTCAGGTATGCAGCATGCATGACATGGGGACACAGCAACCTACGTGATAAAACCGTTTTTTCTTTTTTTACTAAGCACCATTTATTGATTAAATATACTGTTTTCTAACCACTAGATTTATTAGTGTTTACGATGGCGGCACATTTAGGGAACATACGGTGCTGGTCGGTCTAGTGTGACGTGCAGGACATGGCCAACAGAGCACACCAAAATGGCACCTGCGGCCAACACACTCTGTCACAATGGCCAGTGCCAAAAGGGGTGCAATGAATTGTCGTGTTTCGTCTGTGTTGAAGGCTCCCAGACAGGAATACAGGCTTGCCATTAGAAAAGTGCTCTGGAAATGAATATAGTAAATGGGTATGTCCTTAGGGTATGCACTGTCTTTAGAGCTGGAGGTTGAAATAAGGCCATACAAATTAGAAAAAGTGGAGCAAACTATTTTAAATGAATGTACCACCTATACATGTTAACAGGTAATAGTCTGAAGTTGGTATGAATTAAGGAAAATTGCTTTAAATGTGTTTATGGACAGGGGGTGCTGACCGTGGACTATTTAGTCATGCCGATGCAAATGTCAGTGCACCCAGAATGTCAAATGAATGCAGTAAATATTTATTTTCAAATTATTCAAAACTTAGAAAAGGAAGGAGAATCAGTGTGGGCATGATGAATCTGGCAATGTCATCACTGCTTCCGTGGGAGAACCTTCCCTCATGTGGCCAGGGTAAGGCAGATGTCTTCTGAGTAATCCAGGCAAATGCAGTGAAAGTGGCAGGGACAAAGCTGAGCCTTACATGCCACTGAGGGATCCCTGAGAAGCCCAACTGCTCGAAAGATGTGGACCGAAGTGCAAGGTCTGTGGGCAGATGAAAGTGTAAAACCGAAAAAAAGAATGGGTGACAATATAACGGCTTGGCAGGAGAGTGTACCAAGTCAGTGTGAGTCTGGTGGGCAAGTTTGGCATTCATAACTATGTGAAGTGGGAAACAGAAGAGGGTCTCTGGGAACCACACCTGTTTGGAATATGTGAAGAAGATGGCTTAAGGGAAGATCCATACCCCTTGAGAACATGAACTGCAATTTAAAAGTGAACCATAAAAGACCTGAAATTTAAAAGTGTTTGAAAGTAGTGTTTGAAAGAGACTACATCAAACACCTGGCAGGAGAGTATACGTTGAGTGTGTAGAATAAACTGCATGAAAGTCCTGGCAAGAAAGGATACCAGGCATACCAGGCAAAGTCAAGTGTGTGGAATAAGCTGCATAAAAAATCCTGGCAGGAGAGTATAACAGGCAAAGACAAGTGTGTGAAGTGAACTGTATAAAAGTTCTGGCAGAAGACAATACCAGGCCTAGTGAAGTATTTATAAGGAACTGCAGAAGGGAATCCCCAGGAAGAGCCATGCCCTTGGGATTTTTTAATTGTTGTAAATGTGGAAAAGAGCCTGGAAGGGTACCAGGTAACCTGTGAGTCTGGGAACCACACCCAAATTGTAATACAATGAAAAGAGAATCCCAAGTAAGAAACATGCCCTTAGGATTCTAAACTATGTTGAATGTGAAGAGAAACCTGGGGAAGAAAGCAATTTCCCAGAGAACAGGAGAAGGGAGTGATCCTCTTGTGGTTACAAGAAAATTGGTAATTCTTTGTTAGAACTTGTGTTAGTAAAAAGGAATATGGGAAAGGGAGCCATTCCCTGGAACTGTTAACATTGTCCACTTGGAACCTTTTGTTTGGATCTATACCTTTTTGTTGAATTTGAACATTTTATTTGTTTGTGTGCGTTTGGCTATTAAACAAGCGCTAAGCACATAATAAACACCACAAATAAATTACATATTAAATTGCATAACAATACATCTTAATTTCAAGAACGACATAGATAAAAAAGTATTCTGAAAAAAAACACTTTTAAAATGACAAATTCTTAAAAAATTGCAAACATAGTTCATATATGAGCCACATCAAAAAAGATTAGATTCATAAATCTAAACATTGGTCAACTCAGCATCAAACAGCTTTAAAGCTTCCTTTCAGATGTTATGTGCTGCCACAGTTATAATGACAGATTCAGCACAATACAACACACTAAAGAACTGGTCTGATTCAATCTGCTCAAGATGCTTGACAAAATTATTGTATCCCCTGATGTAATAGGGTTTTAGTAAGTGGCAAGATGGCTTGTCTCTATATTTTTCCTACAGAGATGACAAAGTCGATACTCTAGTGCAATCCTATTCCATCCCCCAATGTATTCCCTTGTTGGAAGAATATTTAAACGCAGGTATGAAACAAAATGCAATCGAACAGAGTTTAGTTGAGTACCTTCAGGGGGTGTTTGACAAAAGGCTCTGGCCTGAGAACTCATTGTATCTTCTCTTGATTGACAATTTTTCAATACTGAGGACTTTGTCCCTATTCCTCAACTTTGTCTTTGAGATAGCTTTGATATTCAGAACTGTCAGAGCAGCTTCAGTTGGTATTTCTAATATAGACAAATATTGTAAAGCAGTTTTCTGTAATTCAAGGAGGAATTAATTATTGGTTCCAGTATCACAGTTCTTGCTGATCAAACTCTGAAGTTTGTTCAAATTTACTTTTGGCAGTATTGTCTTAAGATACAGCAGGGTTCTTTGTGTAGACCATATCAAAGTGAGTGATGAGAGATGAAACTCCATTCTTAAAGCTTCCACAGGTACTGAGGGTGAAAAATGTATTAACACATGTAAAATGTTGTCCTCTATTTTATTAAGCCAACCAATATGTCTTTCTGAGAGTACAGAAAGACCATGTAGCAAACTTGGAATAATGCTGACACTGTAGATTTCCAACAATGTCTTGATGTTATGGCCCCCCTCTCTTAGCTATGTAATGTTTTGCAAACATTCAATTTTCTCAAAATCTTTGGAATGATCCAATCGCCATATATTGAGGGATTTAGTTTGATTGGGAAACCCAAATAGATGTAGTCATCCACTACAGCAAGATTAATATTGTTTATCTTCCAAACGAATGATGTTTTCTTTGGTAAATTACCTCCAAGACACATCATTTAGGTCTTGGATATATTTATTATATTTATTATCATGGAATTGTTGGTGGCATAAATTGCGAGCATGTCGATAGAGCATCATAAATCGACCGGGCTCAAATCAAATAGAACAGTATCATCTGCGTAAGCCAGCCGGGAGACTGGCTTACCGTTGATTTTAGGAGGAAAATTACCAACAGTTAGCCATGCCAGCTACATATAAATTGTACAATGTAGGAGCTAAAACACAGCCCTGTTTGAGGCCTTGATTCGTTTCACTGAATTCATTGAATTCACCTTCTTGGTTCAACCAGACAGTGACTAACATGTTCGAATAGATAGTCTTGATAAAATATAATAGCTATGGATTGATCCCCCAAGACTCTAGCTTTTTCAACAGCAGAGGTCGAGAAACTAATTCAAAGGCCTTACTATAATCTATCGAACAACAATACAAGTTGTGTTTAAGGCCACAAGTCACTTCTGCCACCAAATATTGAATAGTACAAATATTGGTAATCATATTATGTCACTTTCTAAAACCTGTCTGGAAAGGCTTAAGCAAATCCCTGTCTTCGGGCCTTTGAGTAAGCTTTATTTAGTAGGATGGATACAAATATTTTCTGGCTCAAATCCAGCATTGCCAGCAATTGATAGTTTGCTGGACTGAGTCTATTGCCTTTTGTAAAACAGGGATGAGGATAGACCTTTGCCAGCTATTGGGAATAATACCGCTAATCTTGATTTCATTAAATATATGCAATAAGCCTTTTGCCCAAAATTATGGATTTGCTTTAAAGAGAGGCGTTAAGATTACCTATAAAGATGACAAGATCATCCAAGTCATATCCCAGAGATGTTACATTCGATCTAACAATAGGAAGAACCACCTCAAAATTGTCACCCTCATGATCAGTCGCCAATGTAGGAACCCCATGAAGATTTTAAAAACAGGATTTAATTTCATGGAAGAGGGGGATGCATGAAACTCATTGAAACGTGACCAGAACTTTAATTTTTCGTTAGTTTTTAGCATGCCAGACAGTAATTGCCAATTAACGTTACTGGTAGAATATTTATGCTGGCGCTGCCAATTCTTATAGCGAGTTGCTAAGTTTATTAAGCTGGACTCTTTCTCTTTACTTGACAATGTTGAATGCTCTTTAATATTTGCCCTGGCTTTACGATAAGCTGGTTTTCTTTGATGTATCAGTACATGGAACAGGGATAAATGAACACTACCAGATTTCATGTCCCAACCTTTATGCATCATCCACATCTCAAACTGAGTTTGGTTCCTCAATAGAATGGTATTGACCTCTTTTATCGTAGTTCCTCTCCACATTATATGATTGCCCCAATTTTTGACCCTTATATTAACTTTTCTGGAAATGATTCGACACATGGAAGTAATATTAACTGTCCAGCTCGATGAGGCATAAACCCTCATCTCATTTGGTTGAATTTGAACTTATCCCCAACAAGTGATCAGTGTTGAATCAGTAATGACGTAATCAATATGTGAGTGAGAACGATCATTGTACCATGTGTGGGTGGAACCCTTAGTTTATAAACATGTAGGATTTGGAATGTTTGCCCTTTTAGCCTGTTTCCATTGGCGATCCAAGCTACCCATACTCCCAGAATCTAGATGAAAGTGTTTTACATGAAGATCTGCTGCTATCAATATGTGATCTTTAGGATGCCTTTCATGTCAGAGTGAAATTGTCTCACCAATTACATTTTGTATTTTCTTTTGTAAAGGCCAGTTGGTGGTTCATAAACATTAAAAACGAGTGTTCTGATTGTTTGACTATTAGATAAATAAAACATAGCTGACAAAGCATATGGAGAGCTTGTGAACCCTAAGAAAGGCTCCAACTGATGTCTGGACCTTATCCCAATCGCTAAGCCCCTTCTAGCACGTCCCCATGTAGAAGCTACGGCTGGATTGTGTAATATAAAATAACTGTCCATAATAAATGAACTGGTCATCCATGTTTCCTGCTAAATAAACAAATCTGAAGCTGAGCTCATGGCAAACCCAATAGGATGCATGAGAAACGATCTATAACCCCTTGTGTTCCAAGTCAGCTAAGTCATGGCCTGATAAATAGAAGTCTGTCAATTGGACCCATCATTAACTCTTTCCAAAATCCAATGTTGTTATCTGAATAGCGATTAGCTCAGTTAGAGATATAAAGAATAAGGCACTAACCTGTACATCCAGCTGTAACCGGGAAGGGCAAAGGAACTGACGACTGTGAAGGCTTCCCTATAAGCCCAATCACTCCCTACCCGTATTGAACAACCAGGAGAAGAGAGGAAACCCTCTATGGGAAAAAAAACCTGCGCGGCACTGAAGACACTGTATTGGAATCTTGCGGGAACTGTGATGCTGAAGTACAAGTTCGGTCGGGAAGAGTTCTGTAGAAATGAGAAAGAGCTGATGAGAGAGGTAAAGGTCGGAAGAGGAGAGTCCCACAGAAACCCTGCGCCTACCTATATCTGCCTCGGATGTTCTAATGCAGACAAATTGCGCTCCGTGTATCAAGGAACTCGGAAGGCTGAAGGGATGGAAGGAACACTCCTGGAAGGTACGGAAGAGGAGGATGGTTAGTAGAATAGTAGCAAGTAGCAGAATGGCGGGTCTAGGAAGAGAGAAGAGGAAATGACCTGAAAGTAAGTACCATAGAATGAAAGCAACTGTACTAGATTCGGATAGAGGTCCGGAGATACGCTGCAGAGGGTCTCTGCGGGTGGAATCAAAGAATCCCTGAATTCTGGAAGATTCAATGCTAAAGCACACAAGAGGAAAAGGGTTAGCAATCGAACACAAGTCAGAGAGTAAAGATCCCTAGGAGGCGATCACTTATGAAGCGTCTGGGCTAAAGGAGTAGCGACGCGCGGAGGCAAAGCCATCGGTTCCTTATATCCAGTCACATGACCCACTGGCAGCGTCTGAGAAGTACGTGAAACAACAATGCCGGCACTCAAAGAATAGCAAGAAAGATACGCCACCATGCTGGGGGGATCCACAAATGCGGAACGGCACGTCCTGCTGCGATGCCACAAGGACCAACGTTTATAGCAGGATGTAACAAATGTGCAATTTCTTGATGGTTTACACCCTTGTCTCCACCGCAAAGTTGAGAGGCTGCAGGATGTCACGCTCAAAGGTGTGAGAGTCTGCACCCTGTGCAATTTCTGTTGTTTGTTGAGAATTATCCAGAAATTGTACTTGTTTCTTACGTTGTGACAGATAGTCAAAGAGAAGCCCATTTACTCCAGTATAAGAGCATTAGATTTGAACAATCAATGCTACAATCAGAGGGAAGGTGAATTTAATAAGCACCCAATTAGAAGCACTACCCATCCATGCCAATTCTATTTGAAGCATACCACCCAATGAGATGGCACTGAAATTACTGATTCTACTAAGTCCAATATATAGGTTCAATTTTAAAAGGGACTATAGTTCGTAGAATTACATTCCTTCAAGATTACCCATTGCCCAATTTTTACATATTTCCCTTTGCCATGTAATGTGAGGGAAGCATGGTATCACAGGTATGACACTGACACAAGAGCTATAAGTTTCAAAACCTTTATTAAATTCTTGGGATTTGGAAAAACTCCTACTTCGCCCTATAGCTAGGATGGGCATAGTGTCTGCCATCAAATAGTAAAGAAACACAGTTCCAGTCAGTCTATGTCAAATCAAAATGGCCAATACTAACAAAACCTAATGATATGATATGGCATTTATAACGCGCCTATACACAAGTAATGCCTGCCCTATCTCTTTTACAAAAAGTGTGTAAAGAGGAATGTGTATGCAAAGGAAAGTCGGTGTTATAATCAGGATCAAGGTGGCTGAGTCAGCCCTCCTCTCTACACTTGACAGCACAGAGTAAGGCAGCTCCCATAAACAGGATGACATACTCTGGCTCAGGTTATAAAACAAAGGCAGTTCAGAACATGGGTTGAGGCCCGTTTGGCCTTCCACGTCAAAGTCACTTATTCCAGTTTTCACAGTTCAGCAAAAGTTCACGTAGATCTCCCTCTGTCATGTTTGGATCTCTCAACACAAAAAGTACCTGATTCAACATCTATATGTCTCCCACAGTCGGGCTCCGTCCTCGCATTTACAGCACTTGCAGAGGTTCCCTTTCCCATGCTTTATTCACATTGGTTAGAGGTTCCCTACCCCTAACTTATTTCATATTCCTGGTCTCCCTCGGTCAGGCTCAGACCTTCCACTGATGTCGAAGACTTTCGAATGTGCAAGGATTTTTCCATAGACCTCCGCAGGATCACTTCTACTTTTATTTTATCTCTCCCTATGGTATTTGCCCCAGTGTCTCTTGGTCTTGGTAGTTCCACAACACAATCAGAAAAGTTCAAAGAAATCTTTCTCTTACACAATCACCTTTTAACATCCCCTCTCCAAGGGATTAATCTTACCATTGCGCATTTTAGAGTTCATTCACCCGGCTACTCTTTATCACTGGCTTTACAGTTATCAGAATCTTTAAAGTTCAATTATTCACTTCTTTTGTGTCTCATCTGCATGCGTGCAACTTTCAATTGTAAGATACATTGCTGTGGCTTCAATCTTTCCTTTACACAAACCAGACTTTCATGTATTTCACTAACTCACTGGTTGTGTGCATTCCTTTATTTTCTCAGAGGCTTTGGATAAAAATGTAAGGTTGATACCACAGGCTTGGCCTCGCCTCCCCAACTCTGCCGTTCAACCGGGAGGGTCACTGATCTCCTTGAAACACACCACAGGTTTCTTCTCGTTTGGGATTTGGCTTTCTCCATGTACCCTTCATGGATTCCTGGAGACAACAACCTCCTGCACAGATCTTCAGGGTCTCTCTATCCCTCACTCTAGACTCTCAATCGGTCGTCCTTTTTCAGTGGGTTTGCCTTCGCCCCGGAAGATCTGCGCCTCTGGTGTCTCAGTTTTCTCAAAGTGTGTCTCTATGTTCCGCCTTTTATCTGTTCGGGGGGAGCTAATGGGTATCAGATGTATGTGATTACGGTCAAGTGCCTGACTTTGCCTAACCTGATTAAAGGTACATGTCCAATGAGATATGTAAGTATTAGTCCTCTTCCTCAGCCAGGTGTTCGTGTGAAAAGGGGGGTAGTTGAAACATTGGAGAATCCTATAAAATAGGATGGGGTATGAGCACGGGAAAGGGGGGAATACTACGTCTCACCATCAGTTGCCTCACCTCCACTCCCCGAAGATCCCTCACCCAGGTGAGGCTCCTGCACTGGTCAGCTCCCAGGGTCTGGATCCAAAGGCAATGACTGTTCCCTGGCCACCCGAGGGAGAGATCCCCAGGGACTAGCAGGTGAGACACCCTTTGGTTTCTCACAGTAAATTCTACTAGCCTGGACAGTCACTGATCTAATTTCAGCCACGTTAGCTATGATAGGCTGATAGGCTGATTTTTGGCAAGTTGGTTGCTTGTGTGTTAAAGATTTCCATTTTAATGGTGAGCGCTACCAGAAGATTTATTAGTTCCCCTGTCCTTGTCTGTGATGGTGTGTGAGTGATTCCATATACCCTCAGTTTTCCCGATTTGTAAAAATATTTTGCAGTACTTGCTGCACTCTGTTTGGGATTACACTCAGAAACTGAGGTCTAAAAAGATATGACTCAGTTCCCGGTGTTTCTGTAAATTGATGATCCCTACCTTAGGCAGATTTCCCTGTTAATACAGAGAGGCTGTGCCTCCACACTAGTATACCTAATGTATTCCTCAGAGAGTGTGTAATATAAAAGTGCCCTTGCAGGTTATTTGCAATGGACGTGCAGACCTGTCGTCATTGGCCTATAGACCTACATTGCCACATTGGCCTGAAATGGCTCCTGCACTATACTTTAGACTGCCACATATTTGTTAGGACAAAGAGGGCTTTGGCACAATTAGGAGTGCATAGATCAAGAGATTCACAAATTGTAGACATTTAAATTAAAATCTCATGGAGATAGTGAGGTACAAATTCAATTTTCCAAATTCTAATTTGAGTCTAAAATATTGTTCTGTTTTAGGTCTTAAACTACTGCTTGATATATTCAATCAACCATTTGAACCATTTGATTCCTAGAATTAGAAGCCCTCAATGAACTACTCTAAAAATCGACCCAAAGGAGCAGACACATCTTTCAGTGTAAATGTATCCCTACCATGAAAATGTGACAGGTTTTTGGCACTGAAGAACCAATGATGAGCTTGCAGCTAGCCTCTGGGTCTCACACAATGATCTGATGTCTAGTCAGGTCTGATGGATCTTATGACAGGGCCTGAAGATTCGTCAGGGAACAACGAATTAAGTAGAGTTTTGATGCAGCTTTAGATCAGCGTATGCTCCTTTTATAGTGTTAGAGTAAGAAGCTTCTAAGTGTTAACTGAAGTGGACATGTGCATTCTTGCTTTGGTTTTCTAATGCTGACTTTGGAGACACCACCACATTCATGGTGTAGGTGGCCACCCTGGTCCAACTACGAAGCACCTCGCTGCCAGAAAGCCTTGCATTGTCCTTGCTGTTAATTGTGCACTAAATCAGGATAACAAGATCACCTCTTTCTCCCCAGGAAGCTTGAAAACCCTCCTTTCTCCTTTCTCCCTTTTTTAAACCTTTCAGTAAAAACAGCCTCTCAACCTTTGTCTCCATACATTTTCTTGACCATTTTCCAGCCTCTTCCATGGTGTCATCTGACACCTGTCACACCAAATGCCGGAACCTTCCAGCACGCATTCCTGCCCTTCTGATTCTGCTTGTGTATTTTCCAACCCCCAGCTTGAAGGACCTTTGGACAGTTTTCTGCATCCCAATAATTTTGCATTTTCCTTCCTCTTCCTGCTCTGCACAATGAACGTTTATTATCAATGCCCAACACTCTGCTACACTGCACGTTCTGCCTTGCGAAGCACTGCTGTTCAGCTTTCAATTTAGCATTATTTTTTTGAAACTGGTGATGAACAGTGAAAGTGTTTGTGTGCGTCCTGAAAATTTAGTACACCTGTGGCCCAACAAATCTAGCTCACTCCATCAACCCCATACTAAGTGTTAGTAACCAATGTCACCTCCTTTCTGTCCCCAATACCATATGTTAAAAATACATGTGCTACTCTACACACAGACCATGCTGCACAAACATAACCTCCCCTTCATGGCACATAATTTTATAACATATGAGACATGTTCATGTATGATGGATCAATAACATTATGAGATCCAGAGTGCATTAACCCACCAAATGGCAAAGTGCAGTAGAGTGAAAGTGAGCTGCAATTCGATGCAGCAGCAGTTTGTTTCTTTCCTTGGCAGACCATTTTACCCAGCTGGAGTGTGTAGCTGGGAGTGCCTTATTTACTGCAACACCGACTAGCACAAAGGCTCACTTACAACACGGAGCACCGCAGAATGCGTTAGAGTGAAAGTGAGCTGCAGTTTGTGGCATCAGCGGTCTTTCCTTAGCAGACTGTTTTACCCAGCTGGAGTGTGTACCCGGGTATGCCTAAGTTGCTGCAACACTGACTACCTCAACATCACACCTACAGTGCGGAGCGCTTTGGAGTGCAGTAGAGGGAAAGTGAGCTGCAGTTCGAGGCAGTAGCAGTGTGTTTCTTTCTTTGGTGGACTGTTTTACCCAGCTCGAGTGTGTAGCAGGGAGTGCCTATTTTACTGCAACACCATCTAGCCCTAAAGCGCACTTACAGTGCGGAGTGCCACTGAGTGTGGTAGAGTGAAGTGAGCTGCAGTTTAAGGCAAAAGGAGGCCAGAGGAGGCAGCAGGTAGCTGTGGAACAATCCAAGGGTTTGCCTTTACTTGTGGCTTTGTACATGGAATAAGGTGAATGTATATATTTAGTATTCCATGCTTAGGCTCTCTCTTATTCCTGCGATGTGCAATTTAAGAAGCAAACCAACAGTACAGAGATGGCACTCTTTAGAAAGCCTTGGCGTGCTCACTGTTACTGACTTGCTCTCCTCTAATGGTGCAGCCCCACGGCGCTCTAGCAAACCCACACATGGATGTGGTGCGACACTACTGCTACTAACTCCCCAGCAATAAATTCTGGGGACGATAGGTCGATCCTACCAACAACGCCAATGAAGGGGCAAGATCATAATCCCATTTTATCTCCACACATTCACCTACACTTAATCAACTGCTAAATCCTGCAGTCGAGAATACTGATACCGAATGTCTTAGAGACAATTATGGTCTTTCTGTATCACCCGCTCTGTTTTTGGAGATGCAGCAAGATTCATTTTCTCACACATCCTATTTCGAAGACACATCATTATGTGAAATGTTGGAAACCTTGAGAGACTCTATCAAATGGCCCAAATTAATGTTCATCTTTAAACTTTATTCTTTCATATTTATTCAAATCATATGAAAAAAAACATCTACAGTGAATTGCAAAATCGCACATGGTCTTTGGAAGCTAGCATCCAACAGTTGGGGACACAGCCCAAAAATAATTCCCCTATTAACCTCTTTCAGTCGCCAATTATCAAGAAATGGAATATTGACATCTTTGAGCAATCAGTGTCAAGTCGGGTGGAGCCCTTTGGCATATTTCGTATTTTTACAGCAGACAGTGAGCGTGATGGTGGACCAATAGAAGAGGATATAATCGAAATACATAATACAATGTCACTGAAGAAAAAGAAAAATGCAACAAAAAAAGACAGAGAATTAAGACAAAAAAGGTTCAATCAAAAATCGTACCGTATGTTTCTACGGAACCTCAAAGCTAAAGATTTGGAGCGTCACGACCTGAGCTCAGAATCAATAGCTTCCTATGTGGAAGCTGTAGATTCTCCAGCTAAGCCCCCAGGAACAGCAAAAGCCCAAAACTAAAAATTACAACCTGAGTTATGTCCCTGGTTCTCTCTAAACTGGACTACTGTAACAGCCTCTATCTAAATCTACCTGCCTTTACACTCCGCCCTCTGCAACTCATCCAGAACAGGACTGCAAGACTTGTCCTTGGCCTCAAGCCCAGGGACCGTATCTCCCCAGGACTGAAATCTCTTCACTGGCTCCCAATTGCTGCGAGGATTAAGCTCAAAACCCTCTGCATTGTCAACAAGATCTTCTGGGGCCTGGGGCCGAAATACCTTCAACTCTCCCTTCCTAAACATCTTCCTTCTCGAGCTCTTCGCTCATCCGCCTCCAACTCCCTCAGGGTCAGCCGCTTCTCCAAGCAACGAGTTGGGGGTAGATCTCTCTCCGCGGCAGGGACCTCCCTCTGGAACAGCCTTCCTGCCTCCCTGAAACTTGAGGAGAACCATCTCCAGTTCCGGAAGCACCTCAAAACCTTCCTCTTTGCTTCTGCTTTCTCTCCCCCTACCCCCTGCTAAATCCCTGATTGAAACTGCACTGAATCGGCACTGGGACACTCTCACTGATCTCGGCCCCTGGCCCAGCCACCTGCCCCCGGCACTGCCTCCCTGGCAACCCCTGCACCGCGGGACTGTCTCTGTATCCCTTCAGCCCCCCTCCCAGCACTTTGTTCTGCACTTACCTTGCACTTGCCACGAGCTGGCCCTTTATTATTTATCTTATTATTCCACTATCCCCAGTAACGCACTTCCCCCTCTCCCTTGCCCCTCGCACTTTCCCCTCTCCCCTTCACATGCACTTGCGCAATCTGAATGACACCTGCCCTAGTAAGATCGTTGTCTGTCTTCCCTATGTCCCCCCTCCCTGCCTCGTCGCGCCTTGAAACACTTGTGTATAGGCACGTTATAAATGCCATATCATATCATGCAGGACAAACTCAAAATGCACCCGGTAAAATAACCTTTTACTTTGACCAAACGACTGAAAAAACTGAACAATCCATTGCAACTAGCCCTGAGAACTTGCATGATTCTAATAGTTCCACGGCTCATTCCATCGAAGCTGCTACTTAGCCAAGTGTGCATTTTATTGCTGACTCTTTACAACAACTGGTGTTGGCACCTGTAGAAAAGGGTCCCATGGGAAGGGACAAGTCTTCCATAGATAGAGGAAACCAATTCATTTTGTAACTCTTCATATTCCCCCTTTAGGCCTAGAATATCTCTTTCCACAACACCCAAACTTGTCTTGAATAGAAGTAATGTCTTAGCTCTCTTCTATGAAATTCCTAGTCTTAGAAACCTTGTATCTCAAGACATTGCATTGGTGGAATTTGTGGATGACAACAGAGAAGACCTAGTGAGCCTACATTTCTAGTTTCACAATATAACTGAACTCTTATTTGCAACATATTATTGTATTTTTATCCTTAGTGTATGATATGTTTCCTTTCACAAAGTCAATGCCGCCTTTTGCCTATTCAATTGAAAAAATGTCCCCCCAAAGTCGAGCCTTGTGTAATTTGCAAATCTCTTGCACTCAAAACCATTTGGGGAAAGGGGTAGTTCAGCTTGCATGGAACTCCTAGGTAAAAATTCAAAGTTGTGAGGACTGGTCTTGGTTAACCGTGGCCCTTGGTTCTGACCAGCCTATATCGTATCCGAAGGCATGTAATCTTTAACACTCATTCGTGGTCACTTATCTCATGGAACTCTAAAGGCCGTTAGAATCGCTTTATGTCCCACAAACAGGGCCCAGAGTGTTTTTGAACTGCGGGTGATTCTTTTACAAGAGACCTGGCTGACTCAACAACCTTATTTACATGGTTTCACTACTTTCTTTCAACCAGCTAGACTGGGTCTGAAAGGTAGACCTTCTGGCAGTTTTCTAACTGCCCTTAACAATGAGCTCTTTGTAGAGCCTTCAATTGTAGCCTTCAAAACACCAGGAATACTTCCTATTAAAACTAAACTGAAAACCATCCCCTCACAAACTGAACTATTGATAATTCATATTTACTGGAACCCTGTGCAGAGTGAGCTGGACTATTTTCTGTAACAAATCATCAATGTCCTGTCTGAGGGGTCGTAACTCGGCATCCAGGATGCTATGATTGCAATACACCCTGTCCAAACTTAGAAAGCAAAGGGCATTAATCTTTTGATTTTCCAATTGATAAATGTTTGGCACTAAACATAAAACAAGGTGTAATGTGAGCCACTCTTTTAAACTCTTGGAGCCAAGCTAATATAAAAAGGAATGTTGAAGGAGATTATCCACCTGCTCCAACATGGCATCAAGGTGAGAGTAGGTCCTATATTGATTTATATGGGCCTCCTCTTTAATTATTCACACATGTACAACCTTTAGAGTTATCACCACTTCACTAAGTGATCATAACTGTGTGTTGTCACATCTGCACTTTAAATGGATGAAATATAAACCTAAATCTCTCCCAGGAACTGTAATTGTGGCCCACAATAGTAATAGCATAAAATGGATTTTTAAGAAACTGGCATTTTTAACTACAACATTTTGAATCGGATAGATGGCCTAGAAGAATATGAAATAAAATATGTATTTAATCCATTAGTCTTCCATGGATTGTTGGAGGATGCCTTTTCATTAATCGCTTCTCGAAATGAACTAAGTATATCAAATACTAGCCATACACATCGATTCGACAACAATGCAGCTGACCGAAAAGGATTCTTGGTAAAAGAGATAGGAAACTTAAAACATGGTCCTAAGTCCGAAGTAGATAAAATTATGGACAAACGACAATTAAAACAAAGTTTCAAAAACTGGCTTAAACATTATCATCACACTTTGTTAAATAACAATGCCCAACTGATGTTGAAAATTATATCGCGGAAAAGGATCACTGATTTTTGGCACGTGACTAACATGGCCAACACGCCACCACAGTCTCGGAAGCTTAATCCGATTTCGGAGTCACTTTGGACAGGCCATTTCTCTAAAATCTATGGTCCAACCAAAATTAACTAAGCACTTCCTAATTCTAAAAGTATGTCAGATGCCTGGAACCTAAGCTTTGACAAAGAGCTAAGTTACTACCACTTAAAAATAAATCAAACAATTCCAAGGCGTCCGGCACTGATAGTGTGTCTAACAACATAATCAGGAGTTCTACAAAATCCTGGACAGAGCTGTTATTTAACTTGTTTTCACAAATCTTGGAGACACGTACCTTTCCAGCAACTTGGCATGTGGCGCACATCGTGCCTATTTTCAAAAAAGCAACCCTGGTCGCTACCTACCAATTACCGCCCAAATACACTAATCAATGCAAATAGCAAGAAGTTTGCTTCTATTTTATTGGGATAATTGGATTAGGGAAACAGTACGTATCTTGAAGTACCAAACTGGTTTTAGGAAGAGGTTAGTGTCATGCATCATGTCCACACGCCAGGTAAATTCCCCGCAGCACGTCCAGCAACCCGTCCAATCCCAACATCACATGTAGGACGGGGGCCACGTGAGCAGCTTGGGCTCCATACCTTACATCACAACAGAAGTCACATTCGGCCCCGGTTGCATCCATTTCTGCACTGGCAACTGCCATGGCGCATTGGGTCAGGCAGAGTCAGGTGTTCACGTTTGCTTCCGGATCACGTGATTAAGAGGTCCCGATCACGTGCTTCTTCTTTGGGTCACGTGACTGCGAAACCAAAGGTATAAAAGCAGAGTTCCCGCGGACACACATCGCTTCACAGCTGTTCCTTGTGACTCTGTTTGGCATTTTGCTCTACTATCTTGATTCCTGGATTACTCAAACTCGGACCTCGAACTACGGACTTCTTTTGGCATACCCTTCGGATTTGGCATTTTCTTTTTGTGGATTACTGGCTATTTTTGACCTCAGACCTTACTACCACACCTCAGTAAGCTTTTTCCTAGACGTTATGATCCATTCTGCATACTGTTACTGTGATTGTTTGTGCTAATAATTGTTTGCCGTACAGCGGCCTTGGGGTTTCCAGTGCTACGTGGTTCCGGCGTTCCAGCATCTCCCACCTGTGGCCTCAAGGATCGCATAGGGAGTCATTTTATCTCTCCTTTTGTGGTACTTAGGGACGGAGGCCCACTGTAATCTTCCCGACAATCAAGTCTCGACAGACTGTGAAGCCATTGTCGTTTGGGTTATGGAGGTATCAGCTGAATATCCCGTGGCCACTTTGGTTCAAGCAATCACAGTTTTACGGGCTGATATGGCAGCCACCACCACCACCATTCACCAATATCTTGATTCCATACAAAGTGTCCAACATCCCCTTCATGCAGATCCAGAATTTGGGGAGGATGCGTTACAGCCCCAGCACCACAACCCCCAACACCCAGTGTGCCAGTAACCGTTCCAGTGGTGGTTCCCACTCCCTTTCCATTAGCCGCTCCTGAGAGATTCCATGGTGACCCTAGGAAGTTCTGCACTTTCCTCAATCAATGTAAACTACATTTCATGTGCAGATTATTGGCCTTCCAAGATTCCACCACTAAAGCAGCATTTACTCTGTCTCATTTGGCAGGTACTGCAGCTGCCTGAGCCAACCCTTTGTTAAAAAAAGACAGCCCTACCTTGTACGACTTTGATTTACTAGTGGCAGAAATGACCCGGGTTTTTGATACTAGACATAAGGCTCAATCACGTGATCTAGAATTGTTGGATTTAAGTCAAGGAAAAGGTACACTCATAGAGTATATCACTTGTTTCAACCAATTATCAGTTGAAACTTCACGGCCAGAAAGCAAGAAAGCAGTGGTGTTTTATAGAGGACTGAGCAACTCTATGAAAGACGCCCTTTCAGTCGTTACTTCTTTACCAACACAATACCCTGACCTGGTGGACTTGGCCCTGCAGGTGGACACCCAACGCACTGAACGAAGGGCTGAGGCTGGGTTTTCTAGTACACATCCCACCGCTTCATCTTCTGAGTCCTCTGGGGAACCCATGCAGATTGGGGGAATCTGTAGGCCTATCTCTCTCACAGAAAGGGAACGTAGAAGGACAGACAACGCCTGTTTCTATTGTGGCCTGAACGGACAATTCGTCAAAGAATGTCCTCGTCACCCAAAGTTGAAGAACCAGGTTTTTCGGAACGGTTGACCTTAGATCCGGGGACTGGATCGAGCATGCCTTGTTTTTCCTTGGAATCAGTGCCCGCTTTTGGTTGCATACGATCCGTTATCTTACAAGCCATTCTGAAACCAACTCCGGATATCACACACCCAGTCGTCATTGTCATCAATTCTGGGGCCACTGGGAACTACATCGACATCACATTGGCCTTGTCCTTGAATCTCCCATTGGTGAATAAAGTACTTTCGGAACCAGTCCAAGCCGTTGACAGTGCAGCCTTAGTGTCTGACCCCATCAAACAGCAAACCGCTCTCCTCACCTTGATCATCCAAACCATTCATAAAGAGACCATAAGTTTTGACCTGATCGCCATGCCTCAGTTCGGTCTCATCTGGGGTATTCCATGGTTAAAAGAACATAACCCGCTAATCAATTGGAAATCAGGGCAAGTACACTTTGAATCAGAAATATGCCAAAATTACTGTCTCACCTTGCCTGAAGGAGAAGGGACACCCTCACAGGTGTTGGGTGCTGTCGCACAACTTACTTTGGAGGACGATGGGGATTCTACATCCAGTCCTCATGTGGTAGGGGCAGCATCTGTGGGCATTCCTACGATCTACCATGATTTTCAGGAGGTTTTTGACCAGGGGACAGCTGAGATCCTCCCTCCACATCGTTCTTACGATTGCCCTATAGATCTGCTCCCCGATTCCCCCATACCCACTGGACGCATATACTCCCTGTCACATTCTGAGGAGCAAGCTCTGAAATCATACATTCAGAAATCACTAAAACTAGGACACATACGTCCATCCACTTCACCTGCAGCCAGTCCCATATTTTTGTCCCCAAGAAAGAAGGCGATCTCCGACCATGTGTGGATTATCGCCGTCTAAATGCTATCACTGTAAAGAATCGATATCTAATACCCCTCATCACCCCCTTGCTAGATCGACTAACACATGCTTCTGTGTACACTAAACAAGACCGCAGAGGAGCCTACAACTTGGTTCTAATCTGCAAGGGGGACGAATGGAAAACCGTGTTTTGTACCCGCTATGGCTTATATGAGTATACGGTCATGCCATTCGGGCTTTGCAACGCACCTGCCACTTTTCAACAGTACATGAACGAGGTGTTCAACGATATATTGGATGTGTACGTGGTCGTGTATCTAGATGACATCCTCATATTTTCCCAAAACATGGAGGAACATGTAACACATGTTCGTGACGTACTCTCTCAACTACGGAAACACTCACTCTTTGCTAAACCCGAAAAATGTCAATTTCACATCAACAATGTCGAATTCCTGGGTTTCCACATCACACCAAGGGGTTTGACAATGAATCGTTCAAAAGTCTGAGCAGTGTTAGACTGGCCAACTCCAGTCAATCTCAAAGCCCTACAGTCATTCTTAGGTTTTGCAAATTTCTACAGACGGTTTATCTATGGATTCTCTTCTATCGTAGCCCCTCTCACAGCTTTGACCAGTCCTCATGTCTCGTACCTATGGTTAGACGAGCATCAGAAAGCTTTTGAATCCTTAAAAACTGCCTTTACCACTCCTCCGGTCCTTCAACATCCTGACCCAGAATTAGCTTTTGTAGTGGAAGCGGATGCTTCTTCTTTTGCTTTAGGGGCTGTCCTATCTCAAGCATGCCCTTCTTCTGGTCGTTAACATCCTGTGGCATTCCACTCCCGTAAAATCACCTCCACAGAAAATCATTATACGGTCACAGAAAAAGAGTTATTGGGCCTCATTACAACCTTGGGGCTAAGTGCACCAACTTTACCACCATGGTGTAAACTCTGTTTACACCATGGTGGATGGCGGATTTACCACCCCATTCCAAGGTGAGTGGGGCGGTAAATCCCCATTTCCCATTTTCCTTTCCCCATTCCCATTTTTGCCCCATAGGGCATAATGGGAGTGGGGAAGGCGCTAATTACGCCGCCGTAAATTACGGCGGCGTAATTAGCACCATGGCAGGTTAGCGCCATGGATTTTAACGCCTGCTAAAAGGCGTTAAAATCAGAATCAGGCGTTAAGGGTTAACGGTGGTGTTAACCCTTAACGCCTGAGTTGTAATGAGGCCCATTGTCTGTAAAGGATGTGTTCCAGGTTTGGCGACACCACCTCTTGGGTGCCAAACATCAGACAATTGTATTTACGGATCATCATAACCTCCAAGATCTGGCTTCTCTCAAGTGCGTTAATAGCCGCCAGGTCCAGTGGCATTTGTTTTTTGCAGCCTATGATTTCCAGATCAAACATCGACCTGTGTTAGCACATGAGAAGGCCGATGCATTGTCCCGTTCACCTGGGGTGTTTCTCTACCAGTGTTTCCCGAAACTTTATTGGAACAAAAAAACATCATTTGCCTTTGCACTCCACCTCGATCCATGTTGACGTCTATCCGTACCTGGGTGGCCCAACATCCTGATCATTTGTCTGAATAGGACCCTGTGTATCATGACGGTCTACCCTTTGTACAGAACAGGTTAGTTTTACCCACCACTGACACTCGTAACCTTGCATTAGAATGGTCCCATGATACCACCATCAATGGACATCCCGGTCACAGACAGAGACTGGCTCTGTTGAAGCGCTGGTGCTGGTGGCCATCTATGAAGAGGGACGTCGAATGTTATGTAAACACTTGCTCAGTGTGTGCTCAATGCAAAAACCGTAGGGGACGACCTGTAGGCCTGCTGCAACCCCTGCCTGTACCCCCAAGACCATGGCACACTCTTACCATGGACTTCGTAACTGACCTACCCCCAGTACAAGGGTTTGACATGATATGGGTAGTGGTAGACTCATTCACAAAAATGGCACGTTTCATTCCTTACGCCCCTGTGTTAGCTGGGTTGTTTTTCAAATCCATGCTTTGTTTGTTTGGGGGGACCCACCGTATTAGTCAATGAACTGACTAAACTGCTTGGTGTAGACGCGCGTTACTCCTCAGTCTACCATCCAGAAACTGATGGACAAACCGAGCGAGTAAATCGGTCGTTGGAGCAGTACTTATGTTGTTTAATATTACACCTCGCAGAATTTGCCTACAATAACGCCTTGCACTCCTCCACAGGTTTTTCTCCATTTTATGCCCTTTACGGTCAGCTCCCATGCACATTGCCATTCCCTGACCTCTCCCTTTCCGGCAATCCTGCTGCTGCTGCCTGTGTCCGTGATCTGGCCGCCGTCCATTCCCAGAACCTTGTTCATCTCCGAGAAGCTCAAGCGTCCCTGAAGTCCGCGGCTGACAAAAGGCGGTCAGCAGCCCCGGTTGTTCAGTGGGGGATAAGGTGTGGTTATCATCTCGTCACCTCCGGTTGCATGGTAGTCGCAAGTTGATGCCCTGGTTCGTTGGGCTTTTTGTGGTGTCTAGGGTGATCAATTATGGGGCCTACCAGCTTTCAATTCCTGCTGCCTGGCGTATCCATCCTGTCTTTCACACCTCTCTCTTCAAACCTTGCCCTGGTCCTACCCGCCTACATGCTCCCCCTGCCCCTGTTTCTTTGAACACCCCTGATGTGTATGAGGTTTCTGGTATCTTGGGTTCCCGCTTTTTCAGGGGTGGTTGCAATATCTGGTGGATTGGTTGGGTTATGGTCCAAAGGAGCGTTCCTGGGTCCCTGCTGGGGATGTTCATGCTCCTCGTCTCGTTTCCCATTTTCACCTTGAGAATCCGTCCTGCCCACGGGGTTGTGGGCCTTTGGGAGGGCTCTGTCATGCATCATGTCCACACGCCTGGTAAATTCCCTGCAGCATGTCCTGCAACCCGTCCAATACCAACATCACATGTAGGACGGGGGCCGAGTGAGCAGCTTGGGGTCCATGACTTACATCACAGCAGAAGTCACATTCGGTCCCGGTTGCATCCATTTCTGCACTGGCAACTGCTGTGGCGCATTGGGTCAGGCAGAGTCAGGCATTCACATTTGCTTCCGGATCACGTGACGGAGAGTTTCTGATCACATGCTTCTGCTTTGTGTCACGTGACTGTGAAACCAAAGGGTATAAAAGCAGAATTCCCGTGAACACACATCGCTTCACAGCTGTTCCTTGTGACTCTGTTTGGCGTTTTGCTCTACTATCTTGATTCCTGGATTACTCCAACTCGGAACTCGAACTACGGACTTCTTTTGGCATACCCTTCGGATTTGGCGTTTTCATTTTTGTGGATTACTGGCCATTTTTGACCTCAGGACTTTCATACCGGACTTCTTTGGTTCTTCCCTGGATTGCTTCAATTCAATCACAAACTTACGAATATCCACGTCTTCCACGTCAACAACTGCACGCACGTCATCAACTGCACATGGGCTCAGCAACTGGTGACTACTCCAATCACCATCCAAAGTCACCATTACCATTATCCGAAGGTGCTGCTCACGCGCCCCCAAATAGCTAGACCTCAGGCCTCTGTGTGGTTAGCAGTGACCTTATTACTACACCTCGGTAAGCTTCTTCGTAGACGTTACTGATCCATTCTGCATACTGTTACTGTGATTGTTTGTGCTAATAATTGTTTGCCTTACAGCAGCCTTGAGGTTTCCAGTGCTGCGTGGTTCCGGCGTTCCTGCATCTCCCACCTGTGGCCTCAAGGAATGCATAGGGAGTCATTTTATCTCTCCCTGTGTGGTACTTGGGGACGGAGGCCCCTCTAATCTTCACGACAATCAGGTCTCAACAGTTAGGCACATCCCTCAATGATTGTTTCTTGTCCTGCATACAAAGTCAGTCATGGACCAAGACATCCCCGAATATCTAGGACGCGAGGATCGATCTATCTCCACTCCAACTATACTCCAACATCAAGAGGCTTAAGGCAGGGTTATGTGTTAGCACCCGGTCTTTTTAACCTCTATGTCTCTGACCTAGAGCAGGCTTTTGATATCCCTGGCCTCTTTCCACCAAATATTGTGCAATTGAGGATACAGTGGCTCACTTATGTGGACAATATTGTTATATTTGACTATACCCAATTGGCCTCCAGAGATCCCTGGCTGTGTTACAACAATACTTAATGATGAATGAGTTGGAATTAAACATATCCAAAACTAAGATAATACACTTCACTAGTGTGACTGAACCAAATCAATTCAAATGGTGTGTATAGGGACCAAAGATTTCCCAAATCACTGTTCTTACTTACCCAGGCTTTCCCATGCAGTGCACTAAGAAAAGGCACTATCTTGCTTTGGGATTAAAAAAGAAGATGTGCATCTTAAGTGCTCAAATAAGTATTGTTAGAAAGAGATACTGCCCCTATTCAATCTTATCTTTCATGAAGTTCTAGAACAGCAAAGTCACACACGGTTTAGATTTATGGACCAAGTTAGACTGGAAACATTTGGTGAGATAGGAAGGTCTCCTCTGGTGGTTGGCCCTACATCTGCCAAATTGTGTACCAATTTCGGATATACGCTTTGAATTGGGCATGTCCTCCTTAAAGGCATGCATTCAGTGGAACATGATGTTGTTACATTCAAAGATTGTGATCCCACAAGAAAATGCTTTATTTTGTGATTTAAATATTTGTTCCGAATCCAGAAATAATGTGTGGTTGAACGCACTGGTGACCCAAGGTTTAGCCGTTCATAATGATCTAAAGACTCACTGTCAGAATGTTATTGACAGACCCTGATCCGTTAAAAGTAAGATTTGGGTCAAGGATTAGACTGACATAAAAGAAAGGCTAACTAAATAAAAGTTATATACACCATTGAATGAGGAAGAGATAAAGGTAGTTCAAGAGCGTTATGTTCTTTTTGTAAGGAAGAAAAAGCTGAGTCTTGATTTCATTTAATGAAAGAATGTATGGGTACTTTACAAATTCGTACTCTCTTTTTATCTCCTCACAATAATTCAGTCGATCCCTCACAATGTGATTGGTTTCGGCAAAGAATGGCATCCAGTGAAAATACTTCCCTGATGTTATGGGTTGCCAGATTGATACAAAGAATTTTGATGAACCAACCGGATTGAACAACAACTGAACGTGGATTGTGCACACTAATACTGTTGACCCCTATCTCTAAACGAAATGTTTGGTTTACTTTTTTATCGGAAACTCTGTCTTAAGAAATCGAATTGAACTGATGCATCGTATGTGGATCATTTTTATTATTCTTTTGTTCGCTCGATTCAATAATTGTACATTAAATCTGTTTTTAACGTTATAATTTATTGAATAAAGGTTTATTCTAAACCATATATACACAAACAAATAAATAAAAAGTAAGCCACCAAACTAGCCCACATTGTCCCACGCTAGCAATAAAGGCATATCAGGGGTTACCCTCTTATCCCACAGACCAGACCAAGTGCAATAGAATCTCCCTCAGTGGTAAAGAAGAAAGCATGTTGATAATTTTCACGGACAGTCACCAATCCAAGGTTAGTTAGTAATCAGTGCTCCTGTAAAAGGAAACAAACCTTTCCAGTCTCCAGAGCCAGATCAAAGACGAGCTTAAAACATGGCTGGTGAGTGTACTGTGTGCCCAAGAGTCTTCACACTGGAGCTAATACAGGCTGTAAAGCACTGGCAGATAAAGGCGTTCCTTTGCATTGAGTGGAGAAATCACGGCTCTTTTGTCATGATCCCACTTCAGTGTGAAACGGCGCCAGGTGCTTAAATCCAGGTGCATGATAAAGCCAGAATATTTTACAAAGGCTTTTCAATAGAGCGTACCTGGCAGACATCCCCCTGTCGAGGAGCTTCTGGGATATGGGACTGCGCTGGCTGGGCAGAAGTATTCTGCTGCTCGATTTGAATCCATTTAAATTCCAAACCATGGCACGTCTAGAATGAATAGTATGGCGGCACTAGGGGCAAGAAACAAGAGAGGGCAGCAATCGGCTGTATCATGTCTCTATGGAAGCACAAGTTCACGCCTTTGGGTACACCAAACAGATGTTATGGTGGTTGAGGCAGAAGAAACATGGCACTCAAGGTACATTCATGTCCCGGTACAACGTTCATTCATCGCCCGTTTATTTTTGTGGAGTTTTTCGTAAAAAAAAATCGAAAAAGTATGGGGTTGGGGTACAAGAGCATATAAGCGGTAGAGGAGGTGGGAGGATAGAGAATAAATAAAAGGGAAGAGGGGTTTCCCCCCAAATTAAAAAAAAAGAAATATGATGAGTTTTTTCTGTGAAACAATTTAGACAAAAAACTCAGCAAAATAAATTCCAGGGTTGAATGAACATAGAGCCCATGTCCCATGGCTATGTGATATTTCCTCCAATGGTTTGTCTAAATATGTTTGACATGTTTCCATAAGTGTACACGGAGTGGCTGCAGAATGGCAGTCTCTGCAGGTTCAAGGCGTGCTTCCTGTGCTTCCAGTGCTTGGAAGTCTTTCTCCAGTGTCTACTGTGTGAGGGCGGAACTCTAATACTAAAACCCCTCTTTCCCGCAGAGCGGCCGCGGAGTGGCTGCAGATTGGCAGTCTCTGCAGGTTCAAGGCGTGCTTCCTGCGCTTCCAGTGCTTGGAAGTCTTTCTCCAGTGTCTACTGTGTGAGGGCGGAACTCTAATACTAAAACCCCTCTTTCCTGCGGAGCGGCCGCGGAGTGGCTGCAGAGTGGCAGTCTCTGCAAGTTCAAGGCGTGCTTCCTGTGCTTCCAGTGCTTGGAAGTCTTTCTCCAGTGTCTACTGTGTGAGTGCGGAACTCTAGTACTAAAACCCCTCTTTCCCGCGGAGCGGCCGCGGAGTGGCTGCAGAGTGGCAGTCTCTGCAAGTTCAAGGCGTGCTTCCTGTGCTTCCAGTGCTTGGAAGTCTTTCTCCAGTGTCTACTGTGTGAGTGCGGAACTCTAGTACTAAAACCCCTCTTTCCCGCGGAGCGGCCGCGGAGTGGCTGCAGAGTGGCAGTCTCTGCAGTCTATGGCAGCTAGGGCAGCGCGACCTGCCAGTAGGAAAAACAGCGCCTCACACACCTTGGTTTCTGCCAAAAAATCTGAGACTCTTGGTCCTCGGTTACGTAGCACCAAAACTACTATGACGCTTCTCTCTCAGCTGGATAAAGAGATGGACCCCCTTGTGCCGATGCGAGTAAACACGGAACCTGGACTGGTACCTGAACTGGATCCGGAAACACTCTTGAGGGACGCCGTGGAGTCTCCTACCTCCAGCAATCCCATGATCCGGACAGAGCTCCCACCTTCTACCTGCTGTCCCCCGCCAAGCGACGCGAGTGCAGCGCGGCCCCTCGGAGGAGAGGAAACGCCGCTTGCCCCAGGTGAGGTGGTATCAGTGGGCGGTGGGGGGGGGGAGTGTACCGCTCAGACCTCTCGTCTTTGTGTCCCCGGGGGTTGGACCAGCATTGACAACTCCAATTCCTCTTGGGGCAGAGGGGTGCATCGATCAAGACGGGCAGGAGCCCCAGGAAAACTTGTAAATGAGGGAGACAGACCTCTTAGCCTCCAATGGCCCCATTCGGGCCTCTATCCTGCACCACATTCCCCCGGAGCCCTGTGCCGCGGTGACCGGAGCAGCTCCATCATGGTCTGAGCGGACAGTGGGGGACCAGTACACCGCCTCTGCTCATTTGGACCTCGTACCACCAGTTACCCAAAGGGAAGTGACGACCAAGGATATTTACACCAAACCTTTTCATATTTCTGCAAATGCTGTCCATCATAAGAAAAAGGGAGGCCCGTCGCGTAGGAAATGATCCGCTCATCAGCAGCCAAAGCTGGGGTTGAAAGCCCAGATACCAAAGCGTCAAAAACTTACAAACGCCTCTGACAGGCCTCCAAATCAACCGAAGGACGACCCGCCTATATTGCCTACTAACAACAGATTCTTTGCCAACTTTTTAAAAAAGAAACCCCTGACTTCTGAAGAAATCTCGGATGCTGAGATCCTGAGGATCGTCGCGGACCAAACCCCGGCCACAACATCAGAGCAATCTAACGACGCGAGGCCAGTATTCTCGCTTAAACCGGTGTGTTTTTCTTTTTCTTGCACAGCCCCCGATGTCAACATTAGGTGGCATTTTGGATCCCCAAGTACTGCTCTACCTCCCCCTCCAAGTCAGCCTTTAACTTCACCAAACCACTCGGAAGTTGCGACAAATTGGCCACGACCAAAGTCATTGGCTTCGGCTAAAAGGCCTCTCTTATCCATGAACTGTGATTCCGAGGAACCCGTGACTTTGTCCCTGAAAACAGGGTTTATATGTCACACACCCAAGGACTCCTTGCAAAACAAGGAGCGGTATTGTCCTCCGACAAATCCCATCGTGGTAGAAAGCGACGTGGAGGATCACCAGCTTGAGCAGTCACTGTCTACATCTGAGATTCACCCAAAAGACCTGGAAGCCTACGGCCCTGTGCCTAAGACTCCGGACCTAGGATCATCATCGGGAGTTACCCGGCCAAACCTGGAGTCCGGGCAGACCTCCTTGACAGCTGAAGCCTGGGACCCACGTAACCCCCTTAGACAAGGGGAGAGGTCCACTCTTGATGCTCCAAGGACTCCAGTGATTTCCAGAGTGGGGACCCACAATTCTAGTTCCCAAACGGTTCCCAGTCCAACGAGAAATCGACGTTCCAGTGAACTCACAGGGAACCCATCCAAGGACTCCTCGCCTAAAAAGACAGACTTAATATTAATAATGTCTACAGTAACGTTGGCGATGGCGCCCTTCTGCAAACTGTACGAATCGATAAATGACTCGCTGAAAGACCATACGTCTATTACAGCCATGATGAACAGCTGTGGGATTTTCCTGGAAGGTTACATCAATGCCTTGAACAGCAAAATGGAAACAAGGCACAAGGACGACTGTGCTGGAAAGACGAAGGACAGTACACCCGCTATGCGAGTCCCCCTTTCAGACTCCAGCACCCAGACCTTCGAAGGTGGGCCGATCATCGATCTCGAGGGGCCCTCCCTTGAAGGAGGTCAAGCGCCCCCTCTTAGGGTCCTCACGACAAAAAATGTGAAGGACTCAGCAGTTAAGGTTAATGGATCTATCTACAACAACCAGATCTCAATCTTACCAGACAGTGAGCTTGCACATTGCTCTAACAGAAAAGACAGTGCCCCTGCTACTAAAGGCCCTCTCATAAAGCAAAAGCAAACAATAAGCAAGCTCTTCACTGCAAAAACGAACAGCAGCAAACAGGGGCCTGCAAACGAGAAGGTGGAATTACACATATTGACCGACAAATCTGGGGGCAGAAAAATTCAAAGACAAGATAAAGTGAACTTTCTAATAAAGGACAAAGACGACGTCACATCTGGCAGTCTAACAGTCTCAAAGGAGGACAATCAAGAAATAGACGAGGACATCTTAAATCTCAGTGTTTACACGCTGTCAGACGATCAAGAGGAGACCCGAAACATGAACTGTACGATGGAGGACAACTCGCCCTTTCAAACTTTGGAGAGTCGCTGTAAGAAGCTGCAAAATAAATCTAGTTGGGGGCCGTGCACACTGAAGTGTGGGCCACAAGAAAGTCACTATGCACAGTCCCAAGACAATTACCTATATGAGGCTACTCCTTCCAACGTCTCTCAGAGATATAGGTCCCAAAAAAAAAATGATGACTCTGCCCCTAGAAAGGGCTCTCCCCAAAGAGCAGATGGGTGCACGCGACACGGACCAAAGATGTCCCAGAATCAAGAAAGCATGCAGAAGCAATTCTAAAAGATACGCGGAGCCAGCACAATCCGAGATTCAGTCCAAGGAAAGTGGCAAGGTCTGGAGCGCAGGCCCCCAAAACTAAACGCAATTTTTTGATTGAACAATTACCGGATAACAACAAATATGTGATACTGAATAGAGGATTCCTGTTACAACTTCTCAAATGTGTGCCGTCGCTTCGAAATGTCGAAACAAAGGACTTAGCTAGAGTGGAACCATTCCATCAAGGTAAAACGGCGAGTGCCTACCTCCACGTTCATACTAACTGGCCGAAAATTAGAATAGCTGAGGCAGCTGAACACCTTCTAAAGCTGGGATTCGATCTGTTTGAACTCGAAGAAGGGGCATCCTCTGCTGTACGTGGTGAATCAGTCGAACAGCGGGGACAAATTAAACCTCCACACTCTGAAAATTCGAGCACCAAACTGAAATTGATGAAAAGAGTTTTGGAGTAGAGAGGTTCTGAGCGACAGGTTCGCTTTATCAAACTAACCTCTGAGGATCAAATTGCAGATGTGCCGCAGACCAATCACCGCGAAACTACGAGTCAACAACCTTTGGAGGAAGCAATTGGAGAGGAAGCTGTTTTCCAGGACCCGCTGAAAATAGGAAGACGCCCTTGTGGCCCTATGGCTAAAATTCAACGGACAATAACTCAACCTGCCGGTGAGGAGGGCCTTGGTACGAAGGACCCCCCCAAACAAGCCCCTTTGTCACAACTCTGGGCATGGCTGCCAAAGGCACTCATGCAGAATAAGACCAAATAGCAACTCGCCAGTCATTTCTCTGCACCCCTCTCCATAAAACAAACACCGGGAAAAGAATTTCTGTCCCTGGGGTCATGGAACACACGTGGTTTCCAGCATCTGATGGAAAAGGGAGATGTAAACTTGGGGTCCTTGGACATAATATGTCTACAAGAGACTTGGACGATGGAACGTCCATACATTGACGGCTACGACTTGGTTTGTGCTCCAGCGATAAAAGGGACCTTCGGACGCCCTTCATCGGGCCTTATCACGGCCATTCGGTGTGGTTCAGGACTACAACTAAAGAAAACTTTAAGTTCTTCTACTTACCTGTTGGCCACGGAAGTCAGCTGGATGACTTGCAAGGAGGAAAAGGGCAAATTCAAGAAACAGCCCTTAATTATCATTAACGTCTATTGGAATCCGGCAGCTTTGAGTGACGTTTCCTTCATTGCCTTGACCAGAGAAACCATCAATGAAGCCCTGGTGAATAATCCAGAGGCATTACTGGTCATTTGTGGAGACTTAAATGCTACCTGGATGCCGCTTGAAGCAGCAGGGCACCCCCAGCCTCTTGGCTCAGCTCTTAGAAACAAACGTGGAGAAAAGTGGTTAGCTCTAATGTCAACTTGTGATCTGCTGTGCGCAGAGGACCTTTTCTCTAGACAAGGGCGGCCACCTACCTGGGAAAGAGGCAACTCGCACGCGGATATTGACCACATTTTCATCAGTAGGCATCTGGCCACCTTCACTACATCGTTTGAAGTATTAAAGTCAGTGGCGAGTGATCATAACTTGCTGGTGTTGAAATGGAAGACGAGTTCAACTCATAACCTAATTATGCCTGCTCCTGTTGAGGCGAACAATCAACAAACCCGTTTAAAACTGTCAGCAGCTGCCATTTCTACGATAAAGTCGCAGTACGCAAGTACAGGTAAAGAACAAAACCAACAGAAGGTCCTGCAATTAACCGCTTCTGTTACCTTTCAGATCAAAGCCCAATGGCCCGGGACGGCACAACAAAACCACCTCACACGAGTACAATGAAGAACTGGTCCTAAAAAGGCATCAATTGAGACAAGCAAAGAGAAAGCTGAGAGCATTTCCGCCGTTAAAAAACCAGGTGACCTTCACACAGGTGCAGAGAACCTATAAAACATGGATTAGACAACATCGGAGCAACCTTTACCAACAAGACGCAGAAGCAATGTTGAAACTGGTTTGTGGTCATCACCCCAGAGAGTTCTGGTCATTGATCAGATCTAAGCTCAATCCTCCCGGCGAATCGCTAACAAACCCGATTTGTGAAGCTGACTGGATAAAATTTTATTCCAATCTTTTTCAGACACCTACACACTCGATAACATTGCTGCCAAGTACAAAATTGGAACCGTGGGCTGATCTGAGCAACGAAACAGAGATCACTAAAATGCTTCTCACGCTTAAACCATCGAGAGCCCCTGGACCAGATGGCATCACAAATATTGATCTAAAACAATTCCCGAAGGAATGGTCTGCACTGATTAGTGAGATCTTCAAACGATGCAAACAGGCCAGACAAATTCCGCTTTCATGGACAACATCAATAGTGGTGCCTATTTTCAAAAAAGGACGTAAAGAAGATCCCATGAACTATCGTCCTATAGCCCTTCTGGACACGGTTGGAAAGGTGTTCGGTTCCCTATTACTCCCGCAATTCCACCGATGGTTCAAAGATACAGATCGTGCTGACCCGTTTCAAACGGGTTTCACCAAGAACAACGGTACGTCCATAAACATCATGTTTCTCAGTGTGTTAAAAAGCAAGGTGCTAGCAGGAGGCCCGAGAGTGTTCCTGGCCTTCATTGACTTGGCGCAAGCCTTTGACCAAGTTAATAGAGCTAATTTGTGGAGGAAACTGTCCCTGTGGAACTGTCCAGCAGAACTACTTCAAACAATCCAGGCACTACATACAGACACTAAGCTCCGCGTGAGGTTAAACCAAGCAGGCTTGCTATCATCCGAAATTTCAGTCGGCAGAGGAGTAAAGCAGGGATGTCCGCTAGCTCCTGCACTTTTTATCACCTACCTCAGTGACTTCAAGGACTCCGAACAATCTATTTGCTCCTTTCCGCCGTCTTTGGGAAACTGCAAAACCACAAAGTTACTTTATGCAGATGACTTAATCCTAATGGATATGACCCCAATTGGCCTTCAGCGTCAGCTTGAAAATCTGGCTGTTTACGTTCGTGGAAACAACTTAACCATCAACGTCTCGAAGACCAAAATTTTGACGATGGAAAAACCCAAACGGGCACAAGAGAAATTCTCCTGGTATCTGGAAGGTGTGGCGCTTGATAAAGTATCAAGTATTAAATACCTTGGAGTAACTTTGGACAGCTCCAGTGTAAACGCAACCTTTCAGACTTGCTTGGTCAACAAAGTAAAAAAATTAGCTGCACAGGCTCGTGCACTGGACACTTTTCCTTGCTGCCAGCGATCAAATTCTATCGTACAAAGGTGGTTCCATCACTCACCTATGCAGCGGATGCTCTTCCTCACACGCCCCCTCAGCTGTGGCTGAAGCTAGAGGGGTACTTTTGGCGCACGGTTCTGGGTCTGCCAAAATCAACATCGGCGCCTCTAATCAGAAGGGAATTGGGTCTACTCTCACTGCAAGGGACTGTGGAGACCAAATTCATGATGCTCTATAGAAAAATGCTACTTCCTGATTGTCCTTACGTGCTTGCCACGATTCGCACCGAAGTCCAAGCAGCACGCTGTCCGGTGCTAAAATCCTGGGAAAGAGCACGAAAAGTTACATTAGTGGAAATTCATTCCTCGGAACAAGAGCTTATCCGGAACCCTCTAAAAATAGAAAAGGAAAATAACCGACTATGACTGGATAAAGACTTTGGATTATGCAGAAAAAGCGAAATCAGTCAATCATCTTCCACCCTACCAAAGTAGACTCAACATTGTTCCCAACTATTTGAGCAAGTTTCCTAGCAAAGCAGCCAGAAACCTGTTCCTGAAAGCACGCTTAAACTTACTGCAGACCAACGAGATTCTGAAACGAAGAGGACTGAGTGACTCAGATATATGTTGTTTCTGTAAGGACTCCACAAAAGTTGAAACTATACGCCACCTGCTTCTAAATTGTCCAGGTACACAAGAAATTGGCGAAAAATATCTGCAGCAACATCCTTTGGCATCTTACACCAGGGAAGAAGAATTCTGGTGGAATCGCTTAATGAGCGGAGAAAGAAATACCTGGACAATTGCGACCACTCAAACTCTAAAGGCTATTTTGTCTTTATGAACTTCATTCTATTGTTCTTCTTCAACTATGTTTTGTAAAAATCATTAATTTGATTAAATCAAGGAAATAAATAAATAAGTGTACACACGCTTACAAAGAGAGCACTCCTATTCAAGTCAATTGAGCGGGAACCTGCATTTTGTTTTTTCTCCAGGTCATGTTCATAGATGCACTTTGCATACATTGCAGCTTGTGTGATCCCTGCAGTCCTAAAACACTAGGGGCCTGATTTACAAAAATATTTAAATGGGACTTTCCCATGTTAAAACATTTTTGTAAACCAGGCCTTAAGACTCCCAAATTGAACGCATGACATTTCTCTGCCAAAATAGCACAGAAACCGTGCGCCCGATTCACAAAACATTTTTTATGGATGCAAATGCAATGAGGGTGAAAAAATGACAAATTGCAGATGCCGCAAATTGAGCCTTATTAACGAAACATTGGAATCCATCAAACAATTCCATGTACAACCAATTGCAGTGAAAAGCGTGCATCCAAAGCAGTTATGGTCGGGAGGGGATGTCCTCAGGATCAGCAACTTTGCATATCAATTGCCTCACAGTTCACACCAGCGACACACCTACACACCCACGTGGAGTAAACGGATTCATCCCCTCACCCCCCCCCCCCCGCTCCAAAACACCCAAGTTATTTATTTATGTAGAACGTTGCATCCTGGTATAGTTCTGCTTGGGACCCGAGCAAATCTGAACGAACAAATGGGACTTTTTGAATCATTTGAAGTAACGTGAGCCTGGTGATTTACTCCCCTTTTCTGAATCGACTCCGCTCGTATGTGCAAAGTTCAGAGGCGCACAGTGTCCATGGCACATCTAGGAATCTTTGTGAATCACTTTGTGTGTGCTGTGCAATTTGAGGGTAGTGACAGTCATAATCTGCACTAGGGTTTCTTTGTGATTTGGAACCCCGTATTAGCCCTAATTCACAGAAGCGTTTTATGATAGCAACACCCCATTGGAAAACGCTCTGTGATAGCGAAACTAAGCAGGTCAAGAACAAGATTTTTATCTTGCATTTTCATAATCAATTGAATGGAATGCACAACGAAAAGAAAAAAGTTCATACAAGTAATATCCGCAAGATTTTGTGAAGAACCAAGAAAAGTTCAAATCAACACTTATCCTAAGCAAATGAAACCATTCTGTTAGATTCAACCAATACTGAAATGCAATGCACGTTAAGCAACCGCCACATATATTGGTCTAATAAGGTATTACACACTTTTGCCAAATGGCAATTACATCGATTTTCTGTCGCCAAATTCCTTACCACTTTCTTTTAACAACAAACCTACAGATGGTAAGTATAAAGTAACAGGGGTGGATGGTGGATGGCGCAGGGGTTTACCCCTCGTGTTTGTGGCAAAAAAGGCAAATTCAGCAAAGAAAGTTTTGATGAAAATTTTCTTCGGCAAGAAAAACCAGCAAACGTTCATAGAACCACTAATAACAAGCGGGACAAGTGGGTGAACCCCCTCCTTTATACATAGTACATCTCAGACTTGTCCTCTGTTAATAATGTCCAAGTGCAGCCTCTCAATATGTCTATTGTACGAAGCTGGAACAGTGCCACTCAGTCATATGAAAGATGGAGTTCAGAGGTGGCTGACCAATATGGCTGCAGCTTCGGATTGTCCCCTCGCCCTTTCGGCCCGTGGCCGGGCTGAAATCGTCCCTGGGGTGTGGGGCCCGGTTTCTGGACATTTTCTTTTCTTCTAAAAGCCTTTGATCCTTTTTAGGTCGATAAATGATTACCAACACAGGTTGGGTGATATTGTATGCATATTTGTTCCACTAAAAAAGAGCTTAAGTGTAAGTGCTATACAATAACATTATCATTTGGCCTTAGACGTCAGCTTGGATTCACAGTGATTTAGTGTACTTAGGAACAATGCTATTGGATGACACTTCCAGTTTTGTCAAGGGGTGAAAGGTTGTGTTTCATCGCTTCCCGGGATGTCACCTTGGGGTGGGATCAAATGACATCACTTCTGGTGATGTCATCAGAGGTCAAGGGTCGTGAGGCGAGGGGTGGGCCACTTTTTTGAGGCGAGGGGTGGGCCACTTTTTTTTGGGTGACCGGGCCCATTTCTTGTCCCAGTCCGACCCTGTATGGCTGATTTCTCCTTGAGCAACTACATGGAAATAAACGGTGAGAAGCTAATAGTCTGTGGTCAAAGACATGTTTTGATGAATTAATGGATCACCAATGTCCAAACTGTTATCCAATATTTATAATTTTATGACCCTTATTCCTTCCTGAACATGAAAGAGACCTGCTCAATGATACACAAGTACGAGGATGGCAGGATAGTTCAGGGGCAACGCTTTGGAAGCAAAGCAATGGGGACCAACATAGGTTTGAAGCCCGGTCCTGCACTTAGGGGCTGGTGTGTAGTATTAAGAGCGTTATAAAAGATTAGTTAATTATAAAAGACTGGGCCCATTCTACTATACTAGGATGGCACACTGTGGGCCTACTTCACAGAATCGTTTTACAATGGCAAAACCCTATTGGAAAACGTTCTGTGAATCAGGGCCTATGACTCTGAATACCATGGCCTGTCTACCGAGCTGGTGTGATTTCTAACCCTCTAAAGTCATTTATTTGCAATCTTTCATGGTCTTGCCTCAGGTAGAGATTAAATGAAGTGTTTAAAACAATTGGTGAAATAATGAATCCTAGGTTGTAAAGCCTAGGAAGTTGGAAGGACCCTGTGTGCATAATAAACACAGTGTATTCCTGATATTTCTACTCATTTAAAAAAATAAATCATTGCTGCAATTCAAGTTCTTTTCTTGCATACATTTCTCATGACATCAGTGTAAAATTCAAATAGGTCTTTATTTTCTAAGACGCACGCAGTTCACTGTCGTCCATTGCATTTCGGTGATCAGACCATCTTCAGGGACCCAATTCTGTATGCTGTGTCATATATACTCAAAATGCAATGTCATCTTGTACTTCCTGTAAGCTTCTTACTTACTCAACTAGGATCTGGGCTCAAATCCTGTTCTCTTTCTGACTTTGTGTCCTCCTGGGTATTGCTCTGTGCTCCTGATGTTTATCTGGAGACCGCCTGACCGTCTGATGACTGAAATGCATTGGACAACAGTGAACTGCCTGATGTCCTGAGAAATGGATATAAGAAAAGATCTTGAATTGTTGTAATGTACATTTTTTGAAATTAGTAGAAATATTAGGAGTGCAATGTGTTAATATACACACAGGGTCCTTCCAACATCCTAGGCGTAACAACCTAGGATCCATTATTCTACTAGTATTTCCACACCTCATAGCGCATGTTTTGGGTGCGCCCTGAGGCCTGCGGGCATGTGGCATGCTATAAAAATTTAAATAAATAAATAAATGTGAGGCTCGTTGGCTACATGACCATATATAATATTTAAACTCAGCACACATTTCTTTCTCTAACTTTATTAAGCATATAAGCTGTGCCCACTCACCCAGTCTTTTAATTCGTGTTTTAAAAATACTACAGCTGAACTAGACCCTTCTGGAATTCCTTATTTCATTATCTGTGCCTATCTGTGCACCTGATATTCAGATTGTTCGGGGGTGGTACAGCTGTTACACCCCCCATCCAACAACCAAAACATATTGCAGGCCTTTTGAATGGTTCGCTTTGTTAGGTGGGGCGGGTGGCAATGGAACTCAAGACAAGGGAGAAAAAAACAAATACCACCCTGTGTTAGGAAAACCCCTCGAAGTCTTTGGAAACACTGGAAGATTCACCATCCTCGGCGCACTCAGTGGAATTCAAGATGGCGCCTGTTGGATCACGTTTCCACTTTCTAATAGTGCAGGTCTAGTTCACTCACTCAGAGAATCAGCGTGATCACTCCTACTTATACTCTGAATCACATGACTCTCTGCGTTGCTACTCGTTCCCGTGTATGCATTGCTCCCTGTCCGTGTACCCCTGAACCTTGGTTCTGTGCTCTCCTGCATTCCTTTCGCTTGAATTTCCTTCCCTTTCCTCATCTCGGCATCGGCCGCCTCTGGCCGCTCGCAGCTTTTTCTCTGTTCGGCTTTTGCCGTGCTAGCTGCTCGCGGCTTCTTTTCTCCACACGGCTTGCCGTGTTAGCTGCTCGTAGCTCTTTTTTCTCTGCTTGGCGCCTCCCACCCCTAGCCGCTCTCGGCTCATTTCCTCCGCTCCGGCGCCTGCCACTTCTATGCTCGCAGTTTCTATCCTCCGCTCGGCTTCTGTCTTGCAAGCCTCTCTCTCTGCTCCTTTCCTCCTTCTGCCGTCGGCCTCACCCACGGCTCCTCTCCTCCTTCTGTCACTTTTTTCCTTGCTCCTCTTCTACCTCTGGAGTCTCATCTCCCGGGTGCCAGTTCACTTCCCCTGGCACTGTTTAGTGCCTCCTCAGCAACTTACCTTGGATTACTCGTATTCCGCATCCAGTCTCCTAACTGAACAGCAAGCTTACTTCTGTCTTCTTTCATCATTGATCCTGTGGACCACCATTCTACACAGTCGGAACCTGTCTGATTCTGGGTTTTCTTCCCCACGAGGATTTCCCAGGGGGTGGCCCCCTGGGTGCACAGAGTACTACTCACGGTCTCTGGACTCCCGCGGGGACGCCTCTCTCCTCTACAGATCTTCCGATAAAACCCGAAGATTCGTGAGTACCATTCCTGGCAGAAGAAAAGGTGTGGTGTTGAAAGAGATTGTAAGACCCTGTTAGAGTGATCACAGGAAGGCATGAGAGGATAGACTAGTGTCAGTTATTGTAGGTACAATCCTGTTAAAGCGTGGTATATGTCAGGCCGGTCTTTTGCAAGATCAGTGGTGCCACAGCAATCCACATATCAGACGTATGCCTCCCGTAGGCCAGAATAGAGGAGGAACAACCAGTCATGTATGACAATTTTTGCTCTTGGAGCCTGGTCTGATTGGTTTGTGTCTAATGGGCATCGACATTGTGTTCCATCACACCCATGAGGAAAGTGCAGTGTCTGAGTGTGAGCAGGATGAACAGGCTTCTTTTCCCTTAGCCCCTTACTTTGCCAGGTGCCTGGGTAAGGCTGCTGCGTGGAAGCTGGTGGAAGAGGGTGGTCTCAGGACCCAGGGGGCCTATGAGAAGATGGGAGTTTGATTCTGATTCTGTGAGGGGCATGGTAAGTCAGAGTGCCACAGAAATTCTATTTCAAAATGCCCCAAACCATTCAACACATGAAGCAGATCAGAGCTCTTCTCACTGCCTGATATTCTCCAGATGTTTGCAGAAGGTGTGAGGAGAGGTCCATGTCACCACCTGCAAATGTCGATGTGATTTAGCTCCCAAGCGTAAACAGAGTCTGAGGTGCCCAGGCCTTTGAGAGCTTGTAGGTCCCAAAACCAACCTTACATGCTTTCAGAATTGGGTTAAGCAGAAGAACCCATTTACAATAAAAGGGCTAGACAGTGCAACCCACAAAACAAACACAGAAATACTCAAAAAGGGCAATGGCAAATGGATGGGGATATGAGCTCTTTTTGCGGCGTACTACTCTTCATTAGGAGAGGGTAATAAAAAATAACTGGATACCAGGACCTGAAGGCAGCGCAGCACAGAGGCTTAAGCAGGGACTCGCTATCTATGCAGCAGTCCAAGGAAGACAATAGTCAGAAGAATAGGAATGCAGAGACGGCTATCAATCCAGGAGGTGACCTAGGGGGGCTGGGGAACACACAGAACATGTGAGGAAAGAAGACCTTCAATTAGGGATGACTTCCACCAGAAGAGGAACACATTTTCCAAAGGTGATGTTGTCTATGACAGTGAATGTGTTTCTGCACATTCTGAAGTGCATGTCATATTCACAAACGGAATGCTCTTCAACATTTCATAAGGCATGGCCCTTTCACAGGCTGGCACAGTGAAATGTGCTCCCAGCACCCATGTTACTTTTAGGTATGCAAGGGGACTGGCAATTGCATAATTTGTGTTGCACCAGAGAGCACTAGAAAGGTTTAGGTCACCTGTGAAAATAAAGTGATCTGCACATTTTGCAAAATGAGGCATCGGAAAACATTTTTTAGATGGCCTATTTTGGGGAAATGGAGCACTTAAAACACCTTAACTGCTAAGCTTTATGCAGATCTAGGCAAAAAGGACCAGCATGCTCGTCCTTATCACTTACCATCCAGGCAGCCACTTCTCACTACTTCTAAATGTAGATGTTGCAAAAAACATATCACCCTAAATTTTCTCTTCAGCCTGCAAGTAGAATTTTGGACCAAATGATGGGATGATTCGAGATAGGTTGCTTAAGTAAGTATTAAAGAAAAGTGGTGATAAACTCAAACCTTCTGTTATCGCATTTTCCGATCCGACCTGCATGTGACACCATTATTTTCTATTAGCCAAGGAAAAAGCGATCAAGCAGAATGCCCACTTCCTGATTCCTATTGGCTGGAGACAGCTCAAGAAGACATTTGCATTTTGTATTTGGTTTTACTGCGGACAGCAGAAGATATTTTAAAAAAACGACTGCTGATACGATGGTAGCAAACCTATTTGAGTCTTTTACGATTACGAGAAAAGGATGGGATAACGCAGACCATAAACTTGGGAGGTAAATGCATTTAAGAATTTGCAAATTAACATACATGCGGTAGGGAGAACCCAGAACCAGCCAAGAAGGAAAGGTGGGGAGCAGTATTCTGCAAGGGACCTGAAAGTGGACACTAGCAGGCTGCACTAAGGTCAAGCAATGAACAACCACCACTGTCAGCTGCCATCCAGATTACCTAGAACCGAGGTAAAGACTGATTTGTTCCCACTGCCCAACATGAATCCAGATGACTCAAGAGGAGGCAGTAGCCTATGTGCCTCAAAAACCTCTTGAAGCTGTGTAGTTACTGCCCTTTCTAATAACTAAGCAGCGAGGTAGAGTGAAATTGGTCTCAGCCATTGCCATCCCACGCTGGTTTCTGAGTAAATTGGTTGAACCATCACAACTTCACATCTTTGAGTCCAATTCCTGCCTACAAGATTATCTCTTTAATTGTCGGAAGTCAGTTTTTAAAACCTAGACAAATGCACGTACTATATGAGAAGTTAAGGGGATTGTCAATTTATCCGCAGTTCAAAAAAGAGCATGCAGCCTATTGGGTAAAATCTGATCAAATATGTGTGATGGATTCCATTCCTCTCCGTACGAAATAGCAATCTAAAGTGGATGATTGTTGGGCAGGAATTGATGTTATATTGTTGCTGGTATTGTACACATGTGTTTCCAGTCGCTGTTATCTGTTTGAATATTTCATTCAATTTCACTCACTAAACAATTTGCAGTCATATTTCTGTTAGATAGTATAGACCATTGTGGCATTGGTAACCACTACCCACAGGATGCATTTAAAAAATGACATAGGGTAACATAGAAGGCCCTGCAGTGTGGTGGTTAATATGAATAGAAATGAAGGATCAGGATGTTGTGATTGGTTACACTATACACTCTGCAAGAAAATAGAGAGACTTTGACATTGTCTGTATCCATCAGTTGTATTACATTTCAAGGGAGGAAGCAAAGCTCAACTCTGGGTATGCAGGGTCAGAATAATGTCTAAGTACATTTGTTAAGCATATGTGCCACTATGTGCTTTGATGCCTGCCAACTCCCCGCTGCAACTGTGTGAGGGGATTTATCCCATTTAATGAGAGCATCTTATTTAGGTTCTGCTATATGTAAGTTGACTTTTGATCTTGGACTTTTGTCATAATCCAACTATGGCTCATACAGACAACGGGGTTCATAGTCATTTTTCCGAATGCAAAAATGTTGAAAGTAATTTTTTCGAAAAAAGAATGTCGAAAAAAAAATGTCGAATTTTTTTTTTAATACGTTTTTAATTCGAAATGGGGGGGGTTCCTCCCAAGCCCCCCCTTTTTTTTTTTTTTTGTTTTACCCATTTTTTTTACTCCCGGACCCCAAAATAAATATATAATTTAAAAAAACGGAATTCGACATTTTTTTTTCCAACATTTTTTTTGGGAATAAATTGTCATTCGACATTTTATTTTCTCGAAAAAATGACTGACCACCAGACAACGGAAGTCAAATTTCGAAACAATACTTTATTTAGGTACTGAAAACTTATATCACTTTTATTGCTTGAAAATTTATTGAGACTGCGTGGTACATCGAAATCACGACAAGCGAATAACAATTCAAGGGATAGGAACTGTTGACAGTTATGTTGGCCTTGAGAATGACCAGGGGGGTCGAAACACGTGTCGGCTGTCTACGATTTGTGGAATAAATACTTACCTCTTGAACCAACTGATTTACTGCAGTGATATATGCTCTAGATCAGAAAATTCTTTAAATCGCAGGGGGGGGATTGAGCGCAAGCAGCCTTCCCGCACTTAATTCATATGTTCATACATATTAAACTCTGTGGGAAGTTTGAGGGAAGTAGATACTCGCTGCCACCCAAATAATAAGAAAATCTATGGCTTTTTTCTTGGATAATTGAACTGTACATACTTAATTCGAGAGTGGTAACTAGCGCACACTCAACAGATCGATCCCACACTAGTAATACCTTTGTTGAGCGTTTGTCAGTGCACATGATTCAATGGAGAAGAAATCAGAGAGAACCGAAAAAGTTAAACGTCGGAACTATAAAATACTACAGCACAGAAAAGTTGATGATTGCTAAATGATGACTGCTGGGCGATTGATGCAAATAAAATGGGATTGTGTATCATTACTAGAGTCTCTGTGTAGTCATTAGTCAAATGCGGATGGACACAGGAAGATATGAAACAAGAACCAATAATTGATTTGGATCTATAGTTGAATGCTCAGAGTTTGAAAGCTTGTAGTGTCAAGGGTTTTGATCCATGTTGAATCAATAAACTGGGTAGATGTGGGGATGAGCTGTCGCCGCCCATTATTCTATCCCAGAACAAACTAAATCAATAGACTGGGTGGATGTGGGGATGAGCTATCGCCACCCACATTCACGCCAGAATAGGCGATCTGCGCAGTTGGCACGAGACCACTCCAAAGATACAACCTTCTTGTGGGGGGTTGCACATCACCACTCTACTGTAAGGATGCCATCAAAACAATGTTAAGCAAGGGTCCTATACTATCAATCAAAAGACCACTCTATTGAAATGAAGTAATTCAAGACAACTCAAAAATTGATGCAGTACCGACAAATTCCCCAAGGCGGCGCTAGCGGTCTAAACTCTGACAGGGAAACTGTATTTAGGAGTTGCAAGAGGGGCGGGGACTTCAAAGCTTGTTGGTTAATTGAAAATCTTAGCCACCTGCTGTTCCCAGAGGCCAAGAGGCTGAGAACTCTTAACACCCCAGAGACTCACCACAGGAGGCAGGATATCACATGGCCCTTCTGAGTGAGAGGGAGGGGGTTTCCCCTTCAGCCTGGAGGAGAGAGACAATAGCCCCTTTCTGTTGAATGGGGTATGTTAATTTTGAGTGTTTCCTGCCAACAGCCCTCTGCCAGCAAGGAGAGACATGTGATCACTGACCCACCCAGACTTCTGGAGGCGGACCCAAACACTTTGGGGAGTTGAATTGCAACAAATATATATTTTATAGAAACATCATAACTTATTGTAACCAAATGACAGGAATGTACAACTTTGAGAGTCTTAGTTTGAAAAATGCCCTCACGATTTGAGTCCAAACTCCAATTTGTACCATGTTCTGGGGCAGAACCCTGCTAATTATGATTATTGTAGACAATGTATTTAAGCTAGAGACATGGAAAGTTACTGGGATATATTTGGAAGGGAAATGTACCTTTGTATAATTTTTGATGAAAAACCAATGTTGCAAAACCCACTAAAATCGAAAATAAGTTGCCATTTTTGAATGCAAGCTCCTAGAAACGGCAGAGTCGGGACAGGGACTATCTTTAGTAATATATGATGTGTGTATGTGATGTCAAACAACTGTGTACCTGGGAAATATGTATTTGGATCAGGAATAGATTTGTGTGCACATTGACCAGGGGAGTGTCATTTCTGCAGGTCATAAAAATGGCATCACTCTGACACACTATCCCTTCCCAAATCAGGGACCAAAGAATCTATTGACCTATCAAATCAAGAGAGGGACAGGCTTAGTGATGCTAGCCTCTCCACCCACTTTTTAAAACACATAAAAAGAGACTGCTGGGACAGGTAGACACATTCAATTCCATTTTCTGCGGGACGCTCTGCCGGGAGACTCCAGACTTCACATCCATCAATCTTCAGAGACCAGAAATTTACTTCAGAACTTAAAGCAAGGGCCTAAACCCACAAACTGAGAACTTTTCTCAGCAGGCCTCAGCATCCTTAAAATCATTTGCAAACTATTCAACAGCCGGGCGAGCTGTTTGAATTCCCTGCCAAGAACTTTTGCCGAAACCGCAGACCAGACCCAGACCGCTGTGAGCAGAACCAGAGATCCGGATCGCTGTGAGCAGAACCGGTGCCTGATTGACCCGCCGAGCAGAAAGAACCGCCGCTGGACGTGTTGACCAGATCTGTGACGAGGCCCATTCATTTCAAAATTAGGAGTGAGTATCCGCCAGAACTGTGCAGAACCCAATATCTTAGTTAGAATAATCTAATCCAAACTATTTTAACCTAATTAGAACAGCCTCCTAGAAATCGTGTCATCTGTCATTTGTAAAGCTGCACAACTGTCACCTGTCAATTCTGCAGCTGCAAGCTGTCACCTGTCATTTGAGTTTTACTTTAAATCCGAAAATCTACCTTTATTAAATCGTCCATATCTCTGGAACCGTTGGAACTTTTACCGCAATCGCGATTCACGCACTCGCAAAATTTACCGCGATTTGCGATTTGGCTCAATTTCTCCACTTGTCAAAATAGCAGCTCCATTCTTTCCTTTGTTAAAATCCGTTTGCAACCTGGTAATAACTCATAGAGCATTGCTAAAGTGAGCCTGAACTAATACCAACAAGCATCTCTCACTCACCCTGAACCTCTAGAGGGAATTAAAAGTTATTTTAGCACCTTTTCACTTCCTTGCAAACCACATTAAAGTAATTCGCCTGTGTTTAAAACTCATCCCTGTTTTCTCTAAGCTTGCTGGGGGAACTGGAACTGTGTATTGCATTATAAAGTGTGATTTGTTGGGATTCTTGAAGACTGTGTGCTCTCCTTCCATTTCTTGTATTGCATAGGGGGGGAGTGAATTGTCAAAAGAAAAAGTGATCATATTACCTTTTGCTAAAATCATAACAAGTTATTTCTGTACTGCATTTTATTCCACCTTGCATTTCCTTGAAACCATCAAGCATTTTCAGCTACCTCATCCTCTATACTACTCCTAAGTAATCAAGTGTACCACTGTAACATTACCCATTGTGGATCCACATCATATGTCTAAGTGTACTATCAGATATTAATTTGTTATAAAAGTGTGACACATATATATTGTTTAATTTTTCAAATAAACCTTTTAATTTGCAAAACAAACCTACTTCTTGGCTCAGTGGGGTCAGGGGGATTCTAAGAGGGGGTGTTATACAAGGGTTGTCATCCAGAGTACTGAACTGGACATAAAAATACATCAATAAGGGTTTTCCTCAGCATCCCAGACTAGGCATTGACTTAGCTATAGTGTTGATTGAATATCGCTTACAGTAGAAAAGCTGGCTATGATGCTCTTTCTGGCTTCTGCATAAAGAGTGGCAATACTATCAAGTACACGTTTTCTCCTCAACCACATAGCTACAATTCACTTTCGGTGGATTTAACAATCACATCTAGGTCGATCTTTGATACAGTTAGGACGAAATTCATTTGATTTTCTTCTAGGTTCACGGTTATATATTCTGGTGGAAGCAGAGTCAATGGCCTATCAATAAGTGGACATTTGACAGTACTTTAGTTAAGAACATGCAGTAAAAGATACGTGCCATAGAAACAGACCAAGAGGCATGTTAATAGCTGTGTTACTTCAAATAATAAAAGTGACCCAAGACCAAAAGTTGAAATACTGATCAAATAAATAAAATTCAAAATCAAAACTACGGCTTTGGTCACATCACAATATATTGCATCATTTGAGATCTCTAATAAGTAAATAGGAGTGTGAGCTACATTTAAAGCCATAAAACAGTCCAAGGATGGATAAATAAGTATGCAAAACAAAAGAGGTGATGTCTGGAAGGTTTGGAATTAATCCTAACCTCTGACATTGCTCTGGGCAGCCCTCCAGACCATCATCTTTCAGCCTGCCAAGCCGTTACAGAAGAGGAAAGACCATATGAAAATTAGCCTTGGTCCCACCCGAAAATGGGCAGTCCAGCTCAAACTTCTAAATCACATCCCTTCCGCACGAGACCACAAGCATCCCCAGACATGTTTTGGCCTCATTGGGCATCATCGCTGAGGACTAGCTTGTTTCTCTAGGCCCAGCAGGCTCGGGACCCACGTCTGAGCATACCCGTGCCACTCAGGATGACTAGAGCAAAACAAAAGAGGTGATGGCTGGAAGACTCGGAATTAATCCTAATCTCTGGCATTGCTCAGGACAATCCTCCAGACCATCATTCTTCAGCCTGCCAAACCATTACAGAAGGGGAAATACCATATGCAAATCAGTTTTGGTCCCAAACTGTTAAGTCATATCCGCTCTGCATGAGACCACAAGTATCCCCATGGTCATTCCCCTTTTGTAATGACTTGGCAGGCGAAGAATGATGGTCTGGAGGGTTGCCCAGAGCAATGTCAGAGGTTAAGATTCATTCCAAACCTTCCAGCCATAACCTCCTTTGTTTTGATATAATACTGGTATGCAACAACCAAGGACATTTCACTTTGGAGATAACATTTTAAAGACACTGGCATTTTAAGCTAAGGAAAATTAAGATAGCGTATCTGTTAGGTTGTTAGGTACATTACGTCAATGAATGGACATGTAGCAAGCAAGAATTATTGATGCAAAAATTGACTTTTGCACATTACTTTGCTTGTTAATTTAATAAGATGAAATTGGCACTTCGTTAGAGAAGGTATATTAGTACAACAACAACACAATTAATTGTGCTCGAATAATATCCATCAAACTTTGCAAATAAAAGAAAGATTCCTGTACATAATCTCAATACTAATTAATTGAATGTAAATGCTTATTTTAAAAAAATGTCAAGTTTGTACATAATATAAATGTCCACTGTTTACATGAACACTTTGTATGTGAAGTACCTGGGTCACGGGTAAGGCAATAATCACGCAGGGATGATTCTGGACCCAGGTACATAGAAAATTAGAAGCTTTCTTTACTATTACAAGATTCAGTTAGAAGGTAGAGCAGGGTTTAATAATAAACACATATCTTTCTGGCTTGAGCTCCCATCCTCCAATCCTCTAAGTGTCACACTTGGAATCACAGGGCACCCCCAGGTTCCTCATTCCACACCACCTCACGGCTCATGCCCACATTCATACAAAACAGGTGTCCAAGTCGCTACACATCTCCCTTACTGAAAGAAAACCAACAGAAAACAAATTCTCAGTCAGGCTCACTCTGGGCTAAACACCATACTACACTATACAGGAAAAAGTAACATATCAAGACAATATAAAATCCTTTTCCCCTGGCCTGTCACGTCAAGGCCTCAAACTATCCACAAGAGGACAAAACCATTGTCTAACGTCTGCAACCATCTGAAAGAAAATCGTAGCTCCTTCCACCTGGGTCTGCCACTCCTAATCACAACCTCATTCCGCCACACAGAGCATCCACTCTGTGCACATGAGCAACCGTTCCGGCATTCATAATCCTGTCGAGCCAGGCACCAGCCGAACCAACCACAAATTACCAACCAAAACCACCAAAACTGAAAACCAAGACATCAGCACCAACTAATCACCACCTCTCCTGTAAGAAAAATGTACAAGACAGAAAGGAAAGGAAAGTTACAAACTAATCAAAGAACACATTAAACACAAACACAACTACAAGGGAGTAGAACGTTGGAACTGCAGATTAGCATGGGTTAGCAACGTCCATGTTTGCGTGATCTAGTGTACAATTTCAGACTTTTCAAATGGCTTTGTTTCTTGTGTCTTCTCTTAGCATCATCTCAAAAACATCTATACATGCCCTCTTCATCATTAAATAATCCCTCTAAATCTGCATGACTCAAGATTGTCCTTCACCCTTGGACACATTTCTCTTGGATCCATGCATCAAGTGCCTTTATCTCTTCTTCTTAACCACCACTGGCGTCACCAAGGCCCGTTTACAACAATGTAGATGTAACTATCAATTCACCAAACTGCTAATATTCTATCATTTGAGTACTCTGTAGTTTAAAGCCACATCATGTGCCCTAAAGTTCTGCAAACAAAAATGTGCATGTGGCCAACAACTCCTACACAAATGGTTAAACCTCTGCACCCAACATGCTTGTGGCTCAAACTCTCAGTACAAATAAAAACTCCTGCACACTATGGGCCTTATTCATGGAACGTTTTCCTATGGGATTGCGCCATTATAAAACACTTCCATGAATCAGGCCCTATGTGTTTTTACTTCAATTGCTCTTGCACACCATTTACTTTAACTTTTCTTTTTACTTTTGCACCTTATGTGCTTAAAACTTTACAATTCTCTAAAACTCTGTAATCTCTACACACTTTAATCTCTATACACTCTAATCCTCCTATCACTTAACAGCATGGCATTTCCATATACAACGCAGTTAATTCAATCCAAATGTTTAAACATACTGTACACATATATTCAAAAACTAGAAATGCATCCACAACCTTGCATAGGAATAGTGATAGGTCACCGCCCCATAGGGCCACAACGTATAACATGAGCATTCTCTAGACGGTCAGTGTATGATTAACCATGTTTTCTCTTCATATGTTGGTTCACACCTAAAAAACCTCAGTGTGCTTTGCTCTATATGTATCTTAGCACTCATAGCAAACTTCACTCAGATGTGCAGCAATGTCACACGACATTGCTAACTGTAAGCACTGTAAACCTAAATGCATCACCTGTCATTTCTCCACAGCACTGCATCAAATAAAACTTGAGCTTCTAATTCTGCAAGACCACCCACATACATATCCCTTGCTTCATGCTTTAAAACATACAATATCCCATAACTCTCCAATTATCACTAACATCAAATTTCACTTCACTTGGAACGCACACAGTCATTTGAAATGCTACGCCTCTCATCTGAACTTCACTAATACATACGCTCTAGCATTTCAATGCTAACATGCTCTGAACTCAAAACAATACAATAAAATTCCATTGTCCCCCTAACGTAAAACAAGAAATTTGGCAGAGAAAGGACCCTAAAGGGTGCAGCGCATGGATGGCAACTTTGGGTGCTTGCTGGTGGGCTGCGCATGAGAGCGATAGTGGGAACCTGCCAAATTACCCACAAAGTAAATGATAAAAGAAGACTGGGTTTGCTCTCACACTGCGCACACAATATCAAATAGAAAGCACAATTTGCTGATTATATTGAGTGATTTTAATCAACAACGTTGCAGCCTGACACGTGTTTCGAGCTTCATGCTCTTCTACTGAGGCTGCTTGGACAAAATTTTGGTGAAAATAAATATTACACAATTCCAAAATCAATAGTAAAAATAGAACAAAAACACCCAGAACCAAAACACATGGAGCAGGTACCAACCAAAATAAAAGCCGAAACAACCACAATGCCATAGTAATTGAATAGAAAGTTAGCAGAAAATACATTTGAATTAAACGTAAGGTAAAAAACATATTACCAATGGAGTGCGGCATTGTTTGTCAAAAGATATCAGGTTGGTAAAGAGAAATAAAAAAATAAATAAAGAACATTAATTGAGGGAAAAGGGTTGCAATGGTGATCAGCTAGAAAGTACATGGGTAAAGCCCAAATTGTATAGGGGTACCTTGGTCAATCTGCAAATTTCGTGCTAATGGAAATAATTACGCAATGAATTAAATTAAATTAAAGATGAGTCAAGGGATAACGAAAATTTATGTCAAGCGAAAAGGTATTGAACCTTAAATAGAATTGAAAAGTAATACGTGGGCTCCCTATAAAGCAAGAAGAATATAAGAAAACATTTATTTGAAAAAAAGGAACATTTTGAGCGCCTATTGGCAGACATAACGAGCAAAAGTAGCACATAATTGAAATTGGAAAAATAATGGCAACATACCAATAGCTTGCAGTTGTACGGAGAACGTATTTGGTCAATCAGAGCAATGCTGAAATGTAGCCAAAGTCCAAGTGGTAAACAACCCGTAAAGAGAAGAAGAACAAAAGAGAAGCATCAATTAGCAAATTGAATGTAGCCTCCGGCGGTCGTCTAGACTAACACGGAATTGATTTAGGGTGTTTTTGTTCTATTTTTACTATTGATTTTGGAATTGTGTAATATTTATTTTCACCAAACTTTTGTCCAAGCAGCCCCTAGAGTAAGGGCAGACAACCCTGCCACGGTGCAGGGAACATCCCATCTTCATGCTTGGACATGCTGCACAATATCAAACTATGAAAGCTATTTGACTGCATACAGTCGTAACACTCTCCCTGACGCCACCACTCTTAAAACGACTAAGTGAATAGCATGTAGACAATTGGAAGCTTTCTTTATTGTTACATCCGCCAATTCTTTAACTGTCAGACCTGGTATCCCAGGGTTCCCCAGGTTCCACATTCCACACTACCTGACAGCTCATGCACCCATTCATACAAAGCAAGTCACTGCAGTGAGCCAGCCTGTAATTCAATAAATAAGGCTTTTCAACAGGAAACAGTGTATATTGACTTTGATTGTTTGTATAATGAAAACAAAAATATTTTCAGACTTTTCGTCTTATTACACCATCACAATCACATTTAGTCACATAATCATAGTTATCATTTTCTTAAAAAGCTCTAGATTTTAGCTGGGGGGATAGCTCAGGGTCAACAGGCAGAGAAGATAGCTCAGGGGAAATGTGTTTGTCTTGAAAGTAAGACAACGCAGAGCAACACAGGTCCTGAATCCCGGTCCCGTGCTTGGAGACTAGTCTCCAATATTAAGTGCATTATAAAAGATTAATTAATGAATTAATTAATTAGCAGTAGATTGAAAAGAAACTGTGTCACCAATTTCCTAACCTTGGCATTATCGAAAACATTTAAATAAGTATCTTTTGAAGATAAAGATATAGCAAAAATATAATGTGATCTAATTATAATTTTCCCTTGCACCGCACTAGGCAATCTTAGAGTGGTATTTCATTATCATTCGTCATTTCAACTCATTGTTGGCTTGTTTTAACTATTACATGTCTTTTATTATATAGGTTTATTAGAGCCACTGAAAATAAATACTTTTTGACATATGCTAACCATTTAACTTCTTTTACATCTACTATTATAAAAACATCATCAATTAAAGCACAGGTCAATTTAGCATTCTCATTTGAACAAACAGCTAACCATACTAGTCAGGAGCCTCTTCTAAGAACACATCAATTGGAATAAGATTATATTCTAAATACAAGAGTTCAGTTGCCTTACATTTCTTAACTCCTAAAAGGGGTTTTAGGAAGTCTTGTTCTACCTTTCATATGCAGTCATAAGAGCTGATAGCCCATAACCCTGCACTATATCATGCTAGTTCACCTGACTTAGCTTGTTTATACTTTGAATGCTGGAGCAACAGTGTTACCACTATGACATAAAACGTTTTATCCCAGCATTAGTTTGAGCTAAGTGAATTGCTTACGTAAATGGCATGCTTCTGCCAAGATCTATTCTGGCTAAAACAAAATGTAAAGTATTTAATTCTACTTCCAGAAGGTGTTCTGAACCAATTTGAAATGTATAAGAGATGTTTTTCTTCCTCCTTCATATGGTCATGGTTAGAGATGTACTCACATTAACCTTCATTTTATGGGTTGTCATAAATGCAACACTCCAATCTAACAGTATCTGCAAAGTATTCAGACTCCTGCCTGTCCGAACAACATCACGGCATAAGCTAGACACAGTAAAAAACTACTACCCAGTTGTGGCATATCCAATGTTAATGGCACCAAATCCATAAAACATTCCTATACACATGGCATAATAACATAATAAAAGCAATCCAATCATTCATTAACACTAATCATAATAATACAATTTATAAAAGATACAACTAATCATATAGTATCACTTTAAAACTGTTTTTCCCGTCCTGTTTTCTAAACTCCCAGCCTCAAGATTGTCCAAGACTTTCTCCCATATTCCAAACAGTGCAATCCGCAGTGAGAAATTATCGGTGTTAAGACAATATTGTGAGAATTCATAATGCATATTGATTCATATATGTGTACATAATTCGACAATCTACTCATACACAGATCACTTAGTCTTGTACATGAGGTTAGAACATATTGAGCAGATTCAAGAATATTGGGCATTCTACATAATCGGTAAGTCCTCAAATCGTGTGGGATGTGAAGCTGCAGGCCTATTGTGGACAAGCTTGCTAGATGATCCAACCACATTAACAATATCATTCTTCTAATTGTCAATGACGCCATTTGATTAGGTACCACTGATGTTTCAAATAACAGTATTTCATGATTTTTAGTCTTGGGTACCTCTTCAGTGATTCAACATGAGAATAATAATGTCTCCAATCCCATTGGTCAATTTTATGATTGAATTCTACCTTCAACAAGGGAAAGTAAAAGGACCAATCCAGAGTCCAATTAATCTGTTCAAACAGCTGGCGTACTGACTTTACCCATGCAGATTGTCTACCACTATTGGTATGACTTTGCATTGCCTTACCCACACAATTTATAAGAGGGCATTTGGGATCTTTAATAAAATTTAAGTACAGTGCCCCCTTCTTTCTTAATACCATACCTCCCAAAGATCTCAGGGCCAGTTCAAGTCTTATCAGCTTTATTGGCACAGCCTGCGGGAGATCATGAAATTGATAGCTACATCGCAATGGAAGCTCTGATTGACACAACAGTTGAACAGATTGTACATAAAAGTAATATCTAATAGAATATGTAAATACATGTATACTGTGCCACGTTTTGAATTAGTAAAAAATTGCAAAAATGTGCATGTGTGCCAAAAGCTCCAAATGCGTGCAAGACTTGCAAAATCTGAAAATATTAGTTTTATTACCTACGCATGTTCATAGACAAAGTTAGGTCCACAACAAAATTAGCATCTCTTCAATAGGAGTAGTTTTCCATCCACCCTTATTGATCATGAGACTGGGAAAAGACACAACTATGTCCAAAAGCATAGGTGGAGCTATAAAGAAATATATTGCATGCAAAAAAGAGATACAATTAATAAGGAAGGAGTAAGGAGAAGGATACCATTATGGAATATAGGGAGCTGAACATTAAGAATTGGAACTGGAAATGGAAGAACAGAGCTTCAAGGACTGACCCCAGGCAGATTGGAGACCTGTCCATTGAGAGGGTGACCGGTCTATAAATGGGAGACTGTTTGCCCTGCTGGCTCTCCAAAATCAGAAGTTACCCCCTTAAAAGGTCACTAAAAAACCCAATCAACCCCAAACTGTCCATATTGATTGATCGGGGTAAACTCTTATAGGACAAAGCTAAGGAAACTATGGGGAATACAATTTGAAGACAGGAACATATGTGTTGATATCTCCATGGCTTGTTTTTCTCCATATACATTGAACACAAAATTCCTTTAAAACCCAATTTACTTTGTATTGAGAAACGGAATTTGAAACTGGGTGTATTTTTGTGCCTCTTTAATGTGAAATTGCCTTTGTAAAGTAAAGTGCTATTTGAAATTTAGTGTCTTCAATTCAGGATACAGTTGCAAAATACCAAAGCCTAAGGTGTTGCATAAATGCAACAGGGGAAAGCCATAGTCATAGATTAAATGTTGGTGCACCAAAAAATTAATATGATTAATTACTTCTATTGAAGAATTGTGTGACGTGCAAACCCCTGCATTCCCTTATCTTTCAATGCACATGCATACACATGTGTAATGTGGAAGGACAGGGTGGTTAAACATTTTACATGTTACAGGGTAATAGTATATATTTAGCCCAAAAATACATACAGGCTGCAAACCACATGCAGATACATTAAAGTTGTGCAGACCCACATAGCTTGAAAGTTTCACACGCAAGTAGCAGGAAAACAACACAACTGCACACGCAAAAGAGAACCTAAAGCTTCATACACTGCTGTATTCAAAGCCACACACAGGTATATACTGTAAATAACACTCTAATTTTTTGTGAAAGTCCCACATGCATGATTAGTGAAAGCTGCACCCACATATTCTGAGAACACAGTATGCACATGGGTTCAGAATTGAATCCACCAGACCCCTGAGAGTATTATTTAAAATGCAAACCTACAGGTTCTAAATGCAAGCTGGTTGTTGTCTACAGTCAGGTGGCTTGCACATAGCTTATATATAGTCACTACCTCACACCTGTATTGGGGAGTTGGTTGAAATTAAATGTATTCTATCAAGTAACTTTCTCCCATATCATACGTGCCTTAATACTGTATAAAATCAAATGTTTTAAATACACTTGCCTTGTGTTGAAACACTTTCTTTGAATCGTGTGTTGGTATTTAGACTGATGAAAAGGAAAGTTTAAAATGTCTAGTATCTGTTAGAATACAAGATATCTTGAATTGAGAGTGAATACCTAAATGACGATCAATAGTGAGATTAATATAGTCAGGTACAATTATTGTATTGACTATTGGTTGTGACATTCATATTGTTGTGTTGATCTCCATATGGTGAAGCTGAAGACCAACTTGATTGAAGTTCAATTATTCTTTTAAATACCTCACTATCCGATCCTTACCCAGAATTGTGGTGTGGGACTGTGTACATGGAAATGTGAAATTGGCATGCTATGCCTTTGTGAGCCAAATCATTAAATACATCAAACATTCTACACTCCCCCTCTGGAGTGCCTCCCTCCTCTGCTCCACCTATCCGGTCCAGCACCTTACCTACCTGTGCACCCCCTCTTGTAAAACCCCAGCTGCATATTTATTTATTTATTTATTTTTGCATTTATAAAGCACTCCAAGCCCGCAGGCATCCAGGCACTGGTTACAGAGGGGCAGGGAGAGGGATGTATAGGGAACATAGGGAGGAGAGCCAAGTCAGTTGAACAGTATCCCCTATGTACAGCGCTCTGCTGCTTTCAAACTTGATTTGTGCTTTAGAAATCCCATCCATATACACTTACATCACTATAGATGGCCCAGCCACCCTCCATGTAACCCATGTAATCCTGCCTATTTAAGCAAGACACTGACCAGCCGCTTTCTGGTGGCAGCATGGCAAGTTTGTCTGTAACCATTATGCTTACTTTTTCTAAACCGCATTTTCATTTTCTCCTTCTTGTAAGTAGACTTATCAACATTCGGAAACATTATGTTTTACTATGAACTTATTTTTACCATCTAAAGTCCTCTATCAAAAGTTGCTATTAACGATGCCACTAAAACTAGCATGTTCTAGTAAACAATATTGTTTATTTGGCTATATTTCCATGACAGAATACGGATGATTGATGGCATGGGAGGAAAGGTCTCTTTCGAGATTCCCGTGGTCTACGCCTCATGGTATATCATCTGGCAATCCCTTCCTATAAGTCTCTTTCTTTATTATGTCAATTTGCATTTTAGTTGTATTATATAAGAGACCTTTTCCATTACTCTTAAATACATATTCACATATAAATATAAATTGACATTTTATTCTAAAAAGGGTATTAGAATTATGGCCCTGTTTAAGGTGTTATCTAAAAATAAAACATAAGCTGAAATGTGCACATTGACCACCTTTTGATCAACCATAAGCAATAGAAAATATGTTGTATGGCTATCAGAATAAGAGTTTCTCATGCAAATCTTGTTGTTGTATTATTGTATCTCTTGTTTTTTTTCTATATTTGTAATTAGACCTTTGGCTACAGATGTATTCAGACCAATTTGATTCCCTAATGTACTATATTTGTGGGCTGTTTTTGTATTGACAACGGTGAAATGGATTCATTATCCTTTTGTTTTGTGCATATTGTAATTTATATAGCTTGACAAGTTCAATTGCATATTTGACCTTTGAATACTAATGTTCCATTTTTATTAATTAATCACATGAAAATATAAAGTATTCATGTCCTTATGTGTATATGACCCTCAAGGATAACCATTTTGAAAGTTTCTATTACTATGAATGATTGGCTACATTTTGGACAGAAGCACCATAACTATTCTGTAAATAGACTGAATAAGAACAGTATTCTAAATAATTAATCAGTGAAATTATAAAGGCATCATTTAAAAAGTTCATAACTGTTGGTTCATTATTTAGCCCCCAGCCTAAATCAGACCGTACTGTTCCTGGTATTCAAATTAGGTGATTCTGTTTTATTATTTCCCTTTTTGAAGGCAATTGATACAGCATTCCTTTTTACCGAACTAGGGTAAATATCATGATGGATGATACATGTGCTGTAAATTATAAGATATGTTATATGCCGTTAGATCTCTGAGTATTTGGAAACTGAAGATGTACACAGCCATACTTAACCGTGACACCTGCTAAACCCCTCTATGAGGAAAGGGATCCCCAGACAGACCAACTCAGTGACTGATATTGCAGTGATTCTGCCCACACATCTAAAACCTGAGGCTATCCAAATCGGTAGATATGGTTCAATGTTAAGAACACTCTAATGTTGAAGCCAGTGAGGTGATATATAAAATGAGTACATAGCTCAGTTATGCACTTAGTGATTCAAGTATACAGCCCCTTTATCTCTCACACACACGAAATCTGTCAAATATACAGATCTGTGGGTATTCTTAGGTTCTCAAAATGCTCTTCGCTTTTTTTGCAAGACAAGCTGGCACCTTCTCTGTCGTCGTCATTTGTCATATATCCCTTTCCCATAGGGCTATTTTGAAATAGTACAATGGGAGTCTATCAGACTGTCCATCTTGGAATTATAACCTTCTACCAGATATCATTTATTTGGTTACTCTAGGTTTTAAAAATGTGCATCTCTCTCTCTCTCTCTCTCTCTCTCTCTCTCTCTCTCAAGTGATTCCCCCATGTCTTGAATGTGGGTGTAAACTCCTGCAGAGACACCAGCGGCATTGCGTGTGCCGCGCCAGACACCCTTGTCAACTCACATTCCCAATGTCTCTGGAGTAGGGAACGCCCAGACATGTAGAAAACGCGTGGGAAGCACATTTCACTGTTCTACTTGCACATCCACTTTTATTTGAATACAACTTTCTATTGTAAAAATGCACTTCAAGTTCGCACTGATGAATTTTGTGAAAATAAAGCTTGTGGTTTTCAGAGAAACATGCAAAATAGTCATGAAGCTCACTTAAGGTCGGATTTGCAAAACCCATTGAATTTCTTTTTGGTAAATCAGGCCCTTAGTATGTTACACATATTTGTAGACATGAATTTCCCCGTTTGTAAAAACCATGTTGTAATTGTTCGCCTATGGGATTCAAGCAGGCAAATACATTCCAATGATATAACTCTGACCAGACAACCTCCATTGTTATTTTTGTCAGTTTCGTCTTCCAACATGATAAAGCACACCATTTATATTGAGCAGAAACAACCACTCCTCAAGGTTGTGTCTGGCTCTTAGCAGATGCAGAGGACAAGAAGTATTACTGAAGCGTGTGCGAACTACGGCTCTGAAATTTCACAGCCACGAAATCTGATCAATGTTAATATTATCAAGTGGTGACTTTTCGCATCACAGACTGAGACAATGTCAGGTACGCTCAGGCATAACTTGCTTCGGATCCTGCATACCGTCATTTGTTACTGTCAAAGCAAGTGAGTAAGTGGTCATGCCCAGGGAATTTGAATTTCAGGGTGTGTGCACTGTGACATGTCAGAGTTATGAAGAGTGCCGTGCAGACAATGGCGTCAAGTGAAGAAAAATAGATTTTGTTTCCTGAGTGGCGTAAAACAAAAATGATTGGTCCTCATTATGAGTTCGGTATTCCGGTGGTAAATCTGCTGGAATACCACCCAATGGAATTACCAATGCCACCACTTGCTCTGGCGGATTTACCGCCAGATTACAAGTGGTGGCAGTGTTAGTACCCGATCAATTTGGAGTCGATGGGACTCCATGGGGAATTTCGGGTGGAATTACCGCTGCAGTAATTCCACCTGTAGTAATTCGGCCAATTTTGACGATTTTTCTGCGGAAAAAGGGAGGATTTACACCCAACATGGTGCTGGAGGTAAATCACTCACTCCAGGTCCAAACTCGTATGGCAGTGCAGTTGGTACTTCTGTTACCGCCACTTTTTCCCCAGACCACCATACTCATAATGAGCCAATGTGTTGAAATATGTAGGGATCTTTGACAACAGTGAGCTACAACCTGGCGTGTTGGCGTATAATTAGGTTCTGGAAGGCATTGCCAGTTAGCCTGCTGTGACCCCAGATGGAGTTATTACACTGCCACTGAACCAATTATAGATCTCGCCAGGACAGCTGGCACCCATTCTACACCATCCACACTAGCTTCACTTATGCAAAGCCATGCAGAAGCCAGCCTGATTCTAGGCAAAACCCATTATTCAAGGTTTCCCAATTCCTGTATTTTTCTGTTTGCTCCAAGACTCTAGGCTATGAGACTCGGAGAAGCTAAATCTGTACAGCTTAAGCCAGTAGAGAGCGGCAAGTCCATGTTTTGGACTGATGTTTAAAACTTTGCTTCTGTATAGCGTGACTGAGGGAGGACTGCAAAACCCAGAACACCTTATCACACTTGAAAGATTGTTTCCCAACCCACAAGGCCGGATCTTACTAACGTCGTTTACCTTTGCTCTCCCTATTCAACCCCCTGCTTCTACACTAAAATAGAGCTCATTCTGATACATTTCATCAGTAGAAATGCAAAACTGAGCATCTGTTGTCAGTCTGTGCTATTTTTTCACTGCTTAAGGATTGAAAGATGTTCACCTCAATATATTTAAGTCAACATTTTTACTATGTTTTGAGAAACTGGAATTCTAATACCTACAGTGTGTGCAAGAAACAATGTTTCAATAGTAGTCTCCCCATCTGGAGTCTCGCCCTCCATAGTACCTTCCCTCCACTGCTCCCCTACCCAGTCCATCTCCTCTGTAACCTACCCAACCCTACTTGTAACTCCATAGATTAGAATAGCCATCTGGTTAGGGCAGGATTGCCAAAGCTTTTGTGATTTGTATTATATAAAATGATGTAGAAAATTCTGTTTCTTAAAGTGAGGTCTATTAATCAGACACCCATTCATAGCTGCGTGCCAAGAGCATAGTGCAATCATGTGCTTTCATTTCAACTGTCTCCTGATATCTACAGCAACTGCTCTGAAGTGGCAGCAGAGCAGTTCAAAGTGCACTCCTGAATGCAGCTGCAAAATAAAAATCCAAAAGTCATAGGCGTTATTTTGATCCACTGCTTCTCTGATTCAAAACATAATAATGGTATACCTTAGGTGGCACATTCATTCTTAAATATGAGCCATGCCCAGTTGTGGCATGGTGGCTAATAAGGACACACAATTTTACAGCAATTTGATATGTAATGTAAAGCGTCATTTGTCTAGCGCCTTTCACCATTAGTATGGTCACAATACGCTATAGGTTGAAAGCCCTCGGGGGACCGAAGTACAAGGTATGGGAAATTGAATGAGGTGCTAGCATTCGTGTGTACATTATAGCCAATATAATGACACAGAGGGGAGGTAAAGTCCCTGTTAGCCACCTATGTCTAGTTGGCATGTGGACTGTTGGAGAGAGGTAGTCTTGGGAGGTAGTCTAGAGGGTGTGTGCAAGAAGATATTAATTATGTGTGTAGCTACAGTTCAAATTTTTGTCGTGAAAGGTAGCCGCAATCTTATGGCAGAAATGCTGTGCAAAGTGTCATTCATGATGTGAATGAGAGCAGATGCATGAAGGATGGTGGCCGTGCCTCTAGCTGAAATTCCATAAAAATGGAGCGCGATAAGTTTAAATACATTGGCTACACTCTGAAGAATGTCTAGATTACACACATTAACCAAATTCTACAATCAGCTAGAGATATTAGTATAGTGGCTACATTCTGCAAGCCGTCAGCTAAAATGCAGCGGCTACAGTCAAAAAAATCTATATTGAAAATAGAGTGGCTTCATTCTGCGAACACCTATTCTCCATATAATGGCCACGTTCTACATTCGCCTAGATACAAAACCCTGGCCACCTTCTACATTCACCCAACTTCGATAAAAGGTAACAAGTCTACAATCGTCTGAATATATTGCAAAGGCTATATTCTGCCTTCAGCTAGATTCAGTACATTAGCTACCTTCAACAACGATATGTAAATGATACACTAGGTATTTTCTACAGTCAGATAGATTAAGTGAAGTACATGCATTCTGTATTCACCTAGATTCAAAATATTGGCTTCATTCTGCAATCACCTAGCTGTCACAAAAGAGCTAAGTTCTACATTCATCAGGATTCTATATCTAGGCGGCGCTCTGCCATAAAGCTACATATTATGAGTTGACTACACTTAAACCTACACCTAGCTAGTGCATTGTCTAACCTCCAGAGTCACCTGGAGAAAGTGAGGAGGCTATGTATTACCATTCCCCAGATAGGATATCAGGCTAAGCTTTGACATTCACCCAGAGAAAATGTGGGGGTTGGCTAGACCAAGGACGTTGTCTCTTACCTGGCAGTTGAGTTACTGATCACTGGATTCGTGGCTTGCTTAGGGGTTCTCACAGGCAGATTGGACTGGGGATGAGAGTTTCCCCAGTGAGCCGCCCATGCCTCGGCCCACAGTTGGCGGCCCGGGCGAGGCTGCCTGGGAGAAGCTGCCCTGAGCGAGTCATTGGAATGGGTGTCTTCTAGGCACGTGATTTGAATCACATAGCGATCGGGCCACCAGGAGGGTGGGCTTAATGTGGCAGCCTGGTGTCATCGAGGATGTGTGCTCGGTGAAGGGTTTGTCAGGTTTCAGGGGTAAGAGCCCTGTTTTGGGAGCCTTCCTGAAGGGGAGATGGTCCCCTAAGAGATGGACTCTGAGTGTAAGGGAGTTCCAGAGTGTGGGTGCACGAACAGAGAAAGAGGAACCTCCTATTCTAGTAAGATTGATGGAGGGTATTACAACGAGGTGTGAAGAGCCAGATCTGAGGTTTCTGAGGGGTTGGTTATTTGGGTGTTTGTTTTGAACGAATTTAGGGCCTTTCTTGGGAATGGCATGGTGGGTGATGCACATGGCTTTGAAAGTGGCCCGCACGGTAGATAGGCAAGCAGTGGAGCACCCTAAAGACAGGGGAAATGTGTTCTCTTGGGGAAAGGGCAAGGGAAAGCCTGGCTGCAGAGTTTTGGAAACGCTGGAGTTTTCTGAACTGAAAGTCAGGGGCGCCTAGATAGGGGAAATATTTGCATAGTCTAGGCAGTAGAGGATGATAGCCGGGATTGCTGAGATTCTATGGGGGTAGGAGAGATAGGGGAGGATTCCTCTGAGAATGCAGAGGTGAAATTGGCCTGATCTGGAGACAGCAATGATGTGGTGAGAGAGTATTAGGACTGAGCTCCAAGGAGGATGCTGCAGGAGAAAGGTTTAGGGGGGGGGCGGCCAAGGTGTTGGTTGGGGGAGGAGTGCTGTATAGCAACACATCAGTATTTTTTGTTGTTGCCAGGATTGAGGAGGCGGTGGTTGGCCATCATTCAGTGGTCGATTTCAATACAACAGTAGGCAAGGTCTGGGTGGGAGGGGGTGATTTGGGAATTTTGAAAATGATCTGTGTGTCATCTGCAAAGTTATAGCAGTAAAGGTAATGCAAGCGGATGATGGCTTGGGGACTAAGGTTATGGTTGAAGAGAAGAGGGAAAAGGTAGGCCCCTTGTGGGACTCCTTTCGATACCAGGCGGGGGTGAGAGGAGAAAGGAGGGAGAATGATGATTTGTAAGCAATTGGTGAGGAATGAGGAGATCCAACATAGAGCAGATTCCCTGATGCCTAGGGAGCGGAGTCTGTCTGTGAGGATGAGGTGGTTGATTGTGTCAAATGATGCCGAGAGGTCAAGGAGGTTGAGTGTGGCACATCCTTCTGAATCTTCAGTTCTTTTCAAGTCATCCTAGATAGAGACGAGAGTTGAGTAGGCTGCTGGATTCTGTGAAATGACATCGCTGGGAGTATGCTGTGTGATCTAAGAGTTTGGCAATGAAGCGGTTGCTTGATGGGAGGAGGGACTTTTTTGATCAAAGGTTTGACATGAGAGGTTTTGAAAGCTGCAGAGAAAATGCTTGAAGACAGTGAATGGTTGATTATTGACCTGGCAATGCTGCCTGTGCACGTTGAGGAGAGAGGGGGCAAGGGTCTCCGGAGGATCCTGATGGGCAGCTACTGGAGAGTAGCTTCAAGAATTCTGGATGGGAGATAGAGGTGAAGTAGCAGAGAAGGGGAGTCAGGGTGAGAGGGAGCAGGACATTAGGGAAGGGGACTGGGAAGTGAGTGATTGTTGCTAATTTGGTGTTGATGGTGTGGTTTCTTTTGATAGTGATGTTGTAGAAGTGATCTGACAGGACATTGAAGAGTGCTTGGGAGTGTGGGGTGGAGGGGTAGAGCAGAGAGGGGCCTTGAATTTTGCGATGATCTTGTGGAGTTCTTTGATGTGGTCAAGGGTGTTGGCGATTCGGTTTCCATTGAATGATCTTTTGGCTTTTTCCAATTTCTGCCCTGTATGCACTGATCAGCCTGGCAAGAGTGGCTTTTTTTCTGAGGGGAGTTGTTGGCCCTCCATATGAGTTCCAGGTGGTGTTTGCATGTTTTGAGGGATTTGAGGGAGGGAGTGGACCATTTTGCAGAAGGGCCTGGTCAGTGGGCTAGTAGGGATCAGGAGAGTAACTCCTTGGATGTGGAGGATGGGAAGGGAGGAAAGCAGAGAGTCAGCAGGTCGGGGGATACAGTGAACTTGCTCCAGAGGGGAACACAAGGGGATTTGAGGGTGTTGATGTGGTGAATGGGCAGATGGGAGGGGGTCACAAGTGAGAAGAAGATGGCAGAGTGATTAGTCCACACTGGAGGAAGAGGAGATGAGATCGGTTTAGCTGAATATTGCATCAACGGTGTGCCCTGCAATGTGGTTGGGGTCAGATATCAGTTAGGTCATGATGAGTGCTTCGAAGTTTTCAATGGTAGGGGGTGATGTGGTTAGAGGAGGCTTCAAACCAAATGTTGAGGTCTCCTAGAAGGTTACGAGGGGTTGAGAGAGGAGGATGGCCACTAAAGAGTTGCTAAGAAAGTCTGTGAAATTGCTATATTAGCCCAAGGGTCTATAGACTAGTATGAAGTTGTGGGTGAGGGAAGGTGAGTGTTGGAAGTTAAATGTTCAAAAAAGCAGGGGAGAGGCGCGCACTCCAATTCCTGGCCAATATATTACCTGAACAAGTATCCAAAAACAATCACAGGGTTAAATCCCAAAGTGTCCAAAATATTCACAGGGATACAAATCCCAATAAAGTTCACAGGGTTAATTCCTTTCTTGCACTGTTGTACTCTTCCAAGGGCTTTCGTATCTGCAATACTCATCAGGGAGGCTGAGTTGCCATTCAATTCAGGTGAAACCAATATAAATGCAGTTGCAGTCTCCAGGAATTATGGTCAATGTAGTGAACCCATTTAAACAATTCAGGTGACCAGTAAAAGACTCCCCTCCAACACACACATCATACCCTTAGCAGGGTGAGGGAGGAAAACCATTTTTGTGGCTCTCTAGTGTAGGGCGAAATAACCGTGGTGCTGCAGCCTCTGGAGTCCGGATCTCCACAAGTTAATTGTTCAAAAAAGCAGGGGCGAGGCGCGCTCTCCAATTCCTGGCCAATATTATACCTGCACAAGTATCCAAAAACAATCACAGGGTTAAATCCCAAAGTGTCCAAAATATTCACAGGGATACATCCCAATAAAGTTCACAGGGTTAATTCCTTTCTTGCACTGTTGTACTCCTCCAAGCGCTTTTGTATCTGCAATACTCATCAGGGAGGCTGAGTTGCCATTCAATTCAGGTGAAACCAATATAAAAGCACTTGCAGTCTCTAGGAATTATAGTTAATGTAGTGAACCCATTTAAACAATTCAGGTGACCAGTGAAAGACTCCCCTCCAACACACACATCATACCCTTAACAGGGGGAATGGGGGGGGACCATGATTATGGCTCTCCAGTGTTGGATGTTAACCAGCAGAGATTCACAGTCAATGTTGCAGGGTTGTTTCTCAGAGTGTAAGACTGTGAGGTGACGTTTGTGGAGAATAGCCATTCCCCCATGCTCTGCTGGATCTTTTGTGCACAACCAGGGAGTATCCATAGGGGAAGTCCTCGTGTGAGATTGGTTGGAAGTCATCAGAGAGCCAGGTTTCAGTGAAGAAGAGGATGTCCAGTCTTTCAGTGGTTATAAAGTAAAATAAAATGAGTTCCTATTTTTTGCGACAGGTATGGCGTTGATAGGTATGCATGAGAGAGAGAGGGTGAGATGAGCAGGGACGGGAGGTTCTTGGAGAGAGTGAGGGGGGATTAGTGGTGGTAGGCCAGTGTGGTGAACTTCTAGGAGGGGATTTGGTGGGGAGGACAGAGGAGGTCGGGGGATAAGGAGAGGGAAGCGGAGATAGCGGGATAGCGGGAGGGGGATTCTAAGAGGTGGTGCGGGAGTAGATGTTGGGAATGTTCTAGGACTGAGAGGGAACAGTGCTTGTGCAAGAGGGGTTCTAGGGAGGAGTGGAAATAGGGAATTCAGAGGGGCGGTTTAGCTGGGGGGGCAAGAGGTGTGGGCTAGAATGGACTCCAGTGGGAGTTGGGGGTAGGAGTGGTAGAGGGCGATGGGGGCAAGTGGGTGGGAAGGAAGCGAAGGGTCGAGGTGGAATTGACGTATGGGGCGGTGAGGCAGAGCTTGATGAATTGGCAGGGGAGGAGAGTGTGGAATGAGTTGAGAGTGATCGGCGAGGTCATCGGGGCGTAGTAGAAAAGGGTGGAGAGAGTTCAAGGGAAGGGAGGAGAAGGGAGGATGGGGAGTTGCAATACGGAAGGCGAGGCAGAGCTTGATGAATTGGCAGAGGAGGAGAAGAGAGGATGGGTTGGGTTGGGAGTGGGGGGCAAGGCTATCAGGGTGTAGTAGTGAGATAGGGCAGTTCTAGGTGAGAGAGAGGGAGAGGTAAAGATGTGATGATATCCTACACTGAAGGTGGCTTCTGTGTTTAGATCAGTGTGCTGGAGCCAGAGGTGCATGTGTGAGTGTTGGAGGGACTGCCGATTGGGGAGTCTTGGCAAAGCAGGCTCAAACTGCACTTAAGGATGGGAAGGCAGGGTGGGGGTCGGAAATGGGGGGTGCCTGAGAGTGAGCTGGGGGAGATGGAAGGTTAGGGGAGATGGGTATGGGGTGCATGCTTGGGGGCGGGGAAAAAGGCAAGGAGGAAGTGGAGCCCTGGAAGGGCCTGGATGTGAGGTGGGAGGAGGGAGGAGTAGGGCGGGGTAGTGGTTTGGTTTTTGGCATGCCATAGCGCTCCTCTGGCTGGGAGCTGTTAATTATAGTGGGGTACTGGTCAGTGTTAAAGGGGGATTGGATTTGCATGGGGGGGCTAGAGAACCGGGTAGGTCTATTCAGTACTGGGGAGGAGGTGCTGCTGACAGGTAGGGTGGAGGGGGGTTGGCTATCGAGAGGCGGTGTTGGAGTAGTGTGGGTGGAAGGTTGCAGGGAATATGAGGGTTTGGCTGAAAACAGGACAGCTGTGGTGCTCAGAAAGGTAGTTAGGTTAGTAAACAGGAGCTGTTCAAGCGCTGAAAGTACACTTAAAGAGAAAGGTTGTTTGCAGTACGAAAATGTTCCTAGATTGAAAGCTTTCACTTTGCCAAGGAGCGCCTAGATTCGGAACACTTCTAGTATTAAGAATTGCACCTGGATTCAAAACATTTGCAGTAATTAAAAATTGCACCTAGATTCAAAACATTTGCAGTATTATAAATTGCACCTAGATTCAAAAGGTTTGCAGTATTTAAAATTGCACCTGGATTCAGAACATGTGCAGTATTATTAATTTCACCTAGATTCAAAACATTTGCAGCATTATATATATAAATTGCACCTAGATTCAAAAATGTGCAGTATCAAAAATTGCACCTGTATTCAAAACGTTCATATTATTAGAAATTGCACATAGATTAAAAACAGTTGAAGTATTAAAAATGACACCTAGATTCAAAACATTTGCAGTATTAAAAAATTCACCTGGATTCAGAACATTTGATATGCCCAGAAGCACCTAGAGTATGAAGCAAGTATTCATAGCACTTGGATTCAATACAGATTAGGGACAACCAGTGTGTCTAGAGGGCACCGGATGGATGGATAGGTTATGCCCAAGATGCAATTTGCAGCAATGCTTTGCTACAGCTAGGGATTGGAGTAGTTATGTTTATTCTAGGAGAGACAAGTAAGGGCAGAAAGGGCTTTAGTGAGCTATCCAGGAATAAGTGGGTGGTGGAGTGGTATATGGGTGCCGGCTTAGGTGGCTGAAGGGATTTGGTCAGTGGCGGGTACGGCTGCTATGAGATTCTGACTGGCAGGGGTGGTCACCAGCAATGCAGGATGTATAGTAGGGCAACAGGCTTGCAATAGGAGTTGTAGAAGTCAAGGTCAATGAGGGTGGGAGTGTGAGAGTGCAAGAATCACTTAAGCAGGGCTAAAGAGGTAGCGTCCTTATATTACCTTTTTTTACTGGGGTTTATAAGTCCTGGCTGGGGCTAAATGGGCGAACAGGGGCAAACAGGGGAAGTGCGCTGCCTAAGGAGCTGCCCTTTGCTGTGGCCCTTTGCTGGTTGCCCGGGCAAGGCTAATCTGGACAGGTCAGAGACAAGGGAGAGGTTCCGGGCCTTGGAACTGGTCACAGATCAATTGGGAGTGGGAGGATGGGGGGGCTGGATGTGGGAGGAGAGTGGGTGTATTATGCTTTAAACCAAAATGAATCCTAAATGCAAAGGAACCAATAAACACAGATGGCAAGGCAGGAGAGGCAGAATTACACTTGAAACAAACTGAAGCCTAAATGCAAATAATAATAATAATAATAATAATAATAATAATAATAATAATAATAATAATAATAATAATAATAATAATAATGTAGCATTTATATAGTGCTACAAACCCTCAGGTATCTGAGCGCTGCTTATTATTACCCACAGTGTGTGGTGCTCGTGAAACAAAAAACACAGACAAGCAGGTGAAAACTCACCATCAGGGTCCTGCTTCTCGAGAGAGACGAGGCAGAGTGGGCCGGTATCATGCTGGTGTCTGCTGGGTGAGCAGGGGTGATCTGCAACAGGGATGTGTCATAGCTGTCTGGGCCCGCTATCTCCATTACTGCCATGTGAGTCAATGGCCAGGAAACTGCCTCTACGTTCATCCTGCAAATTCCTCTGACTGTATTTCTAGCCTCAAATCCACCCAACTCCTAATGCCCCCCTTTTAATTACTTTGAGATGTGGTTGAACTTGAGCTCTTTCCAGCTTTTTAAAGGAACAGCTAATGAGACAGAATTATCTTGTATTAATAAAGACAGCTTTGCCGAAATTCAGTGGTGATAAAGCTGTGCACATTGCTTAAACAGTGCTGGTCTGCAGATGGCGAGGTTTATGCATATACAATATGATACCAAATAAATTGTTTTGGAATGTTTTTCCACCGTCGTGTGACAAGCAAATATGTCACTTATTCATAACAAAAAACAAAAAACTACCCTATTCTGTAAAATATTTTTTGATGAGTAGGTAAGTTTGGGGAAGTGACAGTCACTTAGCAGACATGGGGTGAACACAGAAAGCAGTTTCTCCCACTATGTTTCAGCCTTTTATATTCAGGGAAGGACATGGTGTAGAGATGATGGCAATGTTTTGGTTAGAAACATAGGAAATCTTAAGTTTAGATGGCAACAAAAATAAATATTGGACAGAGACAATGTTGCTGATTTATGAAATGAGGCATCGGCGAGCCTAGGGAACGTTGTACTTTTTGAATAGTGACATTAAGAATACCTCAAAGAATACATACATATCAAGGCAACCAAAAGACAATGGGCCTCATTACAAGATTGTTGGTCCGGATACAACGGTACCGGTAAGCTTACTGTTACCATTGTATCTGGACCGGCAAACTCCGAGTTGTGCCCCATGTGCCTTTTATTCTGCCAGGTCAGCCCTGACGTAATGAAAGGCACCCGCGAGCACAGCAAGCCTGTAGCACCGGCACCGTTATAAACGGTGCCGGTGCTACAGGCATCAACATTCCCATTGAGCCCTATGGGGCTGAGATGGGAATGGGGATCTACCAGCACCGGCACCCGCGAAAGGGCAATTACCGGGAGTGGCGGGGTCGGAATATCGGAATACCCGGTAATTGCCCATTCGCGGGTGCCAGACTTTCTTGCCGGTATGGAGGTAGCCTTGCCGGTTTTACCAGCAAGGCTACCTCCAACCTTGTAATGAGGCCCAATGGTAGGAGTACTGCTAAAAAGGCTCTTATGAATTCCGACAGATATAAACCCACTTTTAAAGGCTGATAGGAAAATGGCAAAATGTACACATACGTTTCCATTTGCTTCTGAAAATACTTTGATGTTTCTTTTATGTAAACCAAGAATCTTTTTAGCATTTCAAACTCTTTACTTGATTACTTGTTCTAATTAAAGTAAGACAGATGGTTGATAGAAGCAATGTGGAATTCTCATGCATGCAAATGTTGCCTTCAATGATTCCACCTTCCACTATTCCCCAGGCATATATATATTAAATTAAGAGGTTACCTATTGTCGTATGCTTTTTATTCTTTGCATGTGAAATGTGCATCTCTGGTGCTGCTGAACTTAAGAACGGAGGATCCAAAGCCTCTTTAACACCTATGAAGCTATGGTTTATTATTTTACTCTTGTTTTTTAACAGAAGGATGTGAAGACTTCCTGAAACTCACATGTCACACCACAAAACGTCGAGCAAGACATCATTAAAATAGTACAATTGTATGGTCTGCTGCATTAAAAATGTCTGCATAAGCTGAGAACTTCTAACTTGATCCTTCTTCGAAGTGACAATATGCTAGCCAAACTGCATTAGCAGAGACCCGATACATAGCAACTGGTAGAGGAGGATACTCAGATCACCCGATGAATAATGCACTTTGCTTCGAAAGCCCCACATGGGAGAATCTTACTTCACTAGAGAGGGGCCTCGGCTTCTAACTCAAATGGCAAAATGGCCTGCGCCTATTGGAGAACATTGCCTGGGCTCCCTGGGCTCTGTATGTTTGGGCCTGGTACAGGAAATAAGCCTTCAACTACAAGATTGAAGGACGATGGCCAACATGACCTCAAAGACACCAGCCAGATTTAATTTTAAAAGACAAGTCAAGGGGCCTGATTTACAAAAGCTTTTTACAATGGTGCAATCCCATTGAAAAACTTTTGTAAATCAGGCCTAAGATCTCTCATAAAGAATGCGGATGGCCCACAGTGGTGCCCACCAACCTCCTAGGACAGATGTATAATTCAATGCTAGAAATACTTCTAAGATCCCATCCCTCTTACTAGTCCCATTCTTTTAACAGTCAGAGGATGATATTTTTGTGACTTTTCCAAAAACTTCCTGCTCATTGTATCTTCCTGGTTTGTAGAAGGTACATTCCACATACAACACAACATCCTTCATTTCTACTGTTCTTCACCACTACTTAAATAATCAAATAACTTGCCAGCTGTAACTTGCTTACTGCTTTGTTATGTAGCTTATAGGGGTGATTGGGTTAGGATACCCCTCCCACTCCACCACAGCAATATGATTGCTGGTAACTTGTGTCCATGTTATAGAAGAATATATCCAACTTTACCCTAAAAGATCCTCCAAAGGGAGAAGAGTTGAAGTTGGGTCCAGTCTCGATCGGGCTACTTGTTTCAAACCTGTCAATATGATTTCATTGGCACACCAAACCTATCAAGGTCCTCTGTTCTGATTAGTGATATAATGATTGGCACAAAAGAGTGGACACAAACCTGGACATGCATATGATCCTGTTTGCCTTCCTTCGAGAGTAACTCCAAATCCTGGTATATGCACCTAAACTGTTTCTGTTAGTGTGACCTCAACATCATTTCATTGAACATACATTGATTGACTCATCACCTTAAGCGTATATCTTAAATCACAGAATCCTGATACAGCACTAATACCACCTTCAACCCATTGAAGTCTCTAAGACACTTGTGCAGGAATGGATGAAATGATCAGACATAGATCAATATTTACGTTTTTATTGGGTGCATTCTTAATATGGGTCCAAAGCAGAGGCCCTCTTTGTTAAGTGCTGCTTGTAGTAGGTAGAAAAAAAAGGGACTGTGGGAGATAGCAAAAAGATTATGAATGTATCATCAATGGTTTATTAGTTGAGTGTACCCCAAGATTCAAATTTAGCACATGTGCTGCGCCTCTGGGATTGGTGAAGGAGACCACTGGGCAATCCCCCTGTGATGATTTGCAGGTATTACACCCTCAGCCTGCCTTCTAGACATAGAAATATCTTGTGGATAAACACTAAGACCTACTAATTTGGTATTTATCCAGTGTGAAACTGTATTTAATAGGGAGGCAGTTCTTTCTCTTCACTCTCAAGGAGGGGGGCAACCTCAACAATAACTCCCACCAAAGGCAGCGTTGTTACGGACCGATTAAGACCCTCTTGTGTACCCTGCCTGTAACTTTCGCTTACATTCAAGTTGGGAAAAGAAGTATTATATCAGCCAGCACACACATTGGAACGTGCCCCTTGCCTACAATTGATGCAGGTACCAATGTAGATTATTTAGCATCTGAAACTGCCTGAGTAGACAAGACATTATCATCGCTATCAGAGTGCGTGCATATATAATACATTTTGAGTGTTGCTCCTTTCTTTATATCTCCTAAAAAAACATCCATTATTAGTGGTGAATTAAAAATTCGTTTTTTCCAATTACATGAAATGTCCGTGATTAATTGAATTTACCCCTTTAAATCTGTGAATGTGTACAAAAGGTCTTTACAAAAAGTGTCCACAGCCTCCAGTGTTGAGGTCTCTCCTTCACCATTTTGAAAGCAGTCATTGTTAATTTGCTCCGTGATATTCAATAAATACAGCCTGCAGGGAGGTATTAAGAGCCTAATTCACAGAAGCAAATTATAATGGCAAAACCGCATTGGAAAACACTCTTTGAATTAGGCCCTAAATGACTTTGAAGAGGCATCAGTGGAGGCTTTGGCAATAGGTGGCACTGACTTTTTGTTATGTTGGATTGGATGATCCTCAATAAGCGGGCAATTGGAGTTCAGAAAGTTCATAATACCAAGGTTAGAGCCAAGACGGGTTGTCAGTGAAGACGCCTGAATGAATTGTCCTTTGGGCTCTAACTCTTGGGATTACATGAAAGCAATTCATGTTTGGTTACTTCAAAGGCTCTTTCTGACAGCAATATTCTTTCTTCCTGCTTGGCAGTCATTTCTTGCCAGTAATGCAGTAGCATTTGAGCATTGTAAATGTATGTGGCGGCACTCTTTCTTGGTTTCTTGCCAGAAGCACAATCATAAGTGGCATTTGCTTTAGGTGACCACCCGCAGTTGCCATCTCAGAAATAATGAAATGTATTGGGGTCAAGAAGGTGTGCTGTCAGAAGATACTGCCTGATTCATGGAACCTTTTCCTATGGGATTGCGTCATTATAAAACACTTCCATGAATCAGGCCCTAAAGTGCCAAGTGCAAGGCGTCAAGTGCAAAACGCAAAGTACTATGTGCAAATAAAACAAAGCACTGCATACAAAACTAAGAATTATGATTAGAAAGACACGACATAGTGCCCAACAGTATCATGCACAGGGCTTCCTTCCAAGCGGTCTCCCAAACAGCAGGAACAGCCTGCTCTTGCCTCCCACTCTAAAATCTCTGGGTCCCTTCTTCAGCCTTCTGTCTCCTCTTCTACCAAGGCTCCAGAGGCTCTGCTCCAGTCTCCGGCGCCCAGCTTCTTCCTCAGTTTTCTCTTCTGATAAAATTACATTTTTTCCAGAGACAATAATGTTCTGAACGGTGAGATGCCTGCATCTCAAAAAACATTTGTATAAGTGCTCATTTTATACGTATGGAGTAAATGTCTCTGAATAGCCATATTCACCCAGGCAAGCATTGGCATGGTTTATGCCTAATGTACGCCTGAGTTCCAGTTGTGCTCTTGCTATAACTTTCTTGGCTAGAAGTCATTTTCCCAATTAGAGAATTCCCAGACTATTCCTAATTAAACTGATGAGAAGCACCCCTGGCAGGCAGGCGTGCACCGAAGCCTCTTGGATCTGCCACACTCGAAGGCACGTCTGCTGTTCGCCCTGTCCCTAACAAGACAATACCCAGAGGCAGTCCATGCTTATTGGTAATGGAAATATTCCTGTCTGTCAGGATAGGTTTACATTCCCTGTTACAAATGTCCTATTACTGCTCTGAAAACAAGTGCAATGTATCCTCAGAGGCGTTCCCTATTACACACATCCAGGGGTGCCGAATTACACAAATTGCACCGGAACAATGCCCGTTTGCAAGTTTTTGCACTTGGAAAAAAATGCTCTGGTGAAAAATGCACTGCAACAATACATTTTTGTTGAAGGGATATTTTTGTGCCTTTGCAAATTCACTTATATCGGTCCAAAGTTTCTGTATGAAGACCATGCGAATGACAGCAGTGTGTGGTATACATCCCAGTGCCCTAACATAACTTAAGATGTCCCAGCAGCCCTTTACCTGCATGGAGTAGTGGTCTACACTGGGATGAGACCAATCAGACTTTGCAAAACTGCTGGCCAAATACTATGTGGGAGTTCTGTGAATGTATCAAAACAAAAAGTATTCTACGACTTGAGGGCTTGGCGAAACATTCTGTCAGTATGCATAACAGGAGTAAATTACAAGCCTGGGGCCAGGTTACAAAAACATTGCGCAGGTGTAAGGGCACATTTTTACCTTATTATAAGTAGGGCAAACGTTGCCCTGTTGCAAAAATGCATTGAATTGAATGAATATGTTTTTTTCACTAGGGCAAGTTTGAGAATTGCAATTCCACCAGTGCAAAGTGTCTGCGATACGGTTAGTAGTCTACTCATGCTCCTCTCTTAATTGTTAATGAAAAGCTAAATAACTGCACACGCAGCCTCATATATGTCTGGTTTCACTCCGTGGTCCATCCTCTTGCACACTTCCGGTCTCTATGGAACCAGAAAGGGTTTGTTTACTTTTGAACAAGCTCCTCAAGAAGTTAACGTCAGCCATTTTGTTTTGGTGAACTGGTTTATGCTTTCTTCTTTAATATGTTCACCAAAAAGTAACGCTCAGAATGTGGGTAGTACTAGTGTGTGTCGTGCCAGTGGGTAATGCATAGCTCTCAACCATTTGTGACTCAAAGGCGGGTGAAAACATACGATTTTATTTTTGGCGGGTGAGAGGCCCATTGAAATGAATAGCTGTGCAGGAGGCTTGGCGGGTGAGTCAGCTGTTTACAAGGCGGGTGACACCCGCCAAAAGCGTGTGAGTTGAGAGCTATGGGTAATGGCACACCACCCCACATTAAAAGCCCTTACTGTGCTTATGTGGGGCTGGCGTGCTATTTATTACCAGCTGTTTCAAACCGCCGCATCAGCCATTATCACCACATCAAGTTAATAACATGAACATTTCTCTTTTTTTAATTTTCTTTTCACTTTCAAATATTGTATAACCATAACTAAACTGTACGATAATTCATATAGACACACAGTCCTTTTTGTGTAAGACATTTTAGAAATGAAAGGACTCGATTTTAAACATACATTCAAATAAATGTATCAACTACTGGAAAAAAGCAATTTTCCTTCTTTTGCTATCTGTTGGACAAATCAATTGAGAGAACAAAAATCTGTTTTGGATTGTTTACCCTGAGGTGGAGGCTCTTAGAAGTAACAAATAATATATTTGGCGTTCACACAGTAGCCTGCTTTAACCACCGTTTTCTCCCAAACCTATCACAGTAGTTCCAAAGTCTTAGTCACGTGCCATGGGCATGTTGAAACTCCAAACACTTCCCACTTCCCATAGACAAAGTATATACACGATTTACAGACAAAATAGTTCAGCCAAGTTGGCGTCTTGATGGATCTTTTCGAACCCAAGCGAATGTGGCCACAGTGTTGAAACTCCCAACATGCTTCTTATTAGCTGAGCAACTGTTCACTTACCTCTAGACCCTCCAATTTGTTGATCTTTATTAAGCAGATGTTTCTTTCTGGTGCATGCATGCGTGTTATTCTAACACTTCTCTTAAATCTAGGGCCAGGGACATTCAATATGGTTTACACTCATAGGACTGGTTTATATGTTCAAGGTTCAGTTGAGGATTACATCTTTGATCTGAAATTTTCTGCACAAAAGAAAACATTACATGTTGTATAACCGAAGTGGCCAATCAACAAACGCAAAGCCTTAAAAGTGTAATTTACACATGAGTTAAATATGTGCACAGAGCCAATTCACAAAGGAACAGTGGTAAAGATGGAGCAGTTTACAGCTCGGTTTCCTTTTGTCAATAACGTCCATTTACCTCACCTGTAAATTACACATCTAGAGGCCGATTTAGAGTGTGATGAGAAGAGGCTTCAATCCTCCACAGCCACACTTGTCAACTTCAAATGATTTGGCGACAGCACTTCTGCCAGCTCAGCTGACAGACTTACTGCCTCCCCCATGCCATTGCCTGCCCCCTCGTGCCATATCTAAACAAGGAAGCGAAAACTGCTACTTTACTTTGTGGTGGGTGGAAGGAGCTTGCAGATAGTGGCAGAAAACTATCACCATTCCACATTGGGTTGGTGGTAGTACCCCTCTAGCTCCTCTAACTGGGCCTTGGGAAACCTTAGGGAATCAACTAAAGCCAGCATGCGTGCAGGAATCCAGGTGAGGGCAAACCTAGATGGTGCCCCAATGTAATAGTACCTATTCAGCTACATGGCCATTGTGTGCAGATCGCCCCCGCCGGATAGGAGTTGATGGCCCATTGTGGTAAGACGTTTGAGTCACTTCTCCGGCCAAATGACTGAGAGGCATAGTAGGTTTAAATCAAAGTCCTTACGTGCACCTGCTTTTTGCTATAAGCAATGGCCAAGGGAATTAATCATGTACCTATTATTCGCAAGATGGCATGCTTGCCAAGAGGAATTAAGTGCCTGGTGCTATACAGTCATCAATGACTCAAAATGAAAGTAGGTTTTACTGGACAATTCTTCTAAAAATGTCAAAAGACACTCATGTTGGTAATGTGTACTAGTTCATCTTCCCATGGCTATCTCATGAATCTGTGTGCGAGAGGCAGACACATGAATGGGAAAAATATGCAGAACAATGTTTATGTTGTGCAATTTTGTGCATCATTGTCAGTAGGTCAGCCTATGCTCTAAGTTCGTGCTGTGTACTGTTCTCACTCTAGCGGAAAATCAATTCTTCAACTGCTCACTAATTGATAGCAATGGTGGTGCAGTCAGGACTAGCTCATGAATGTGTATAGACAGAAGTATATTTTAAATCAGTATGTATGTTATACATACTTGAAATATACATATACATATATATATTCACTGAAACAACTTTGTTAAAGGGACGTTATGGTTAAGTTGGACTAATAAAAACCTATGAAATTCAATGAAAAAACTTTGTTAAAGGAACGTTATGGTTAAGTTGCACTAATAAAAACCTATGAAATTCAGTAAAAAACGTTGTTAAAAGGACGTTATGGTTACAAGTAAAACCGAAAAACCCCTGAAATTCACCAGTTATGGTAAGCTAAGCAACCATAACTCGCGCCACCACCATGCACTGCTAACACCCAGGACATCAAAGATGACATCACAAATATCATTGATATTTGTACACAGCCCCTCTTCCCTTGCCATGGCAGTCTGCATAACCCTATGCAAAAACAAAGAGGTGATGGCTGGAAGGTTTAGAATGAATCTTAACCACTGGCAATGCTCTGGACAACCCTTCAGACCACCGTTCTTCACCTGCCAAGCCATTACAGAAGGGTAAAGACCATACTCAAATCAGGCTTGGCCCCTCCCCAAAAGGGCCAGCCCAGCCCGAACTGCTAGGCCACATCCCTTCTGCACGAGACCACAAGCATCCCCAAACATGTTTCGCCCTTGTTGGGGCTCTTCAGTGAGGAGTAGCTTGGGTCTCTAGGCCCAGCAGGCACGGGACCCATATCTGGGCATACCCATCCCACTCGGGGTGACAAAGCAAAAACAAAGAGGTGATGGCTGGAAGATTTAGAATGAATCTTAACCACTGGCAATGATCTGGGCAACCCTCCAGACCACTGTTCTTCGCCTGCCAAGCCATTACAGAAGGGGAAAGACCATATGAAAATCCGGCTTGGCCCCACCCAAAAAGGGGCAGTCCAGCCCGAACTGCTCGGCCACATCCCTTCTGCACAAGACCAAAAGCATCCCCAAACATGTTTCGCCCTTGTTGGGGCTCATCGGTGAGGAGTAGCTTGGGTCAGCACCCACCCACAGAACTTGGATTGTGCCAGTCAGTAAAAACGGTGGCGGTAACTTACCAGCACTGTTGTTACCGGACCGACACACTCGTAATGAGGCCCAAAGTAATGTAATAGCGTACGGCCTGCACAGGTGCAGATATGTGTCTATGCCACTTGTTGGGTGTCTTAGATTCCACTGGTCCTTGCTCCTTGCTGTCAGGTCAGATTCATGACCAGAGTTGGTGAGCATATGAGGTGGATCCTTCTAAGACTTTCTCTAAGCTATCCATTCAGAGACAAAATGAGCACTGTAACTAATCTCACTCCGTAAAGTAGTCATTCCAGATTCCAAGGGCACTAGGCAGAGCTTAGACATTATGAGGACTTAACAAATCTTACAGCTTCTACAGAGGAGCCTCTTCATATAATCTCCAGATTGCATTTTCTGGTGTGCATTTACATAGCAATGGAGCACCAACATGAACAGTGGAATTAGCTAATGGGTGGTGTCATGAATCACAATCACTTAATTGCACCCATTCAAACGTATTGGCGGCCATCCAGTCAGTGGTCGAGACTGCATTTAACGATAGCAGGGTACTTTTTCTAGACAAAAACTCAGCGTATGTATTATTTCAAGACAAAACACTGGTTAGAACTGGTCTTGGCTTACTGTGCCTCCTGGAAATCACAGGTAGGCAAGCTAAGAATGTATCTTGCCACACCCCTGTCCCATGCACAATTTCTGTGAACAATGCCCATCTGCAAGTGTGACGAAGTGACTACTGGAAAACACATCCCTGTAAAGGGAGAAAGAGAAATGGAAATGCAGAATGTAATGTTGCAAGCAATCTGAAAAATAAACAGGCAGGAAAAGGCAATACATTTCTTCAATGTTGTAAAAAAGGCTATGGGCTCTGTCCTTGGGTATAGAAAAGGTGCAAAATGTGGCTTAACCAGGGTCAAGGGACCCAGCAAACCATAGGGATGGGCTGGGGCCTTCCAACAGTAGCTTAATCAGTGCTTGGCAGTTCATCTGTGTTATACCAGGCTTCTCAACGTGAAATACCAAAGAAATATTGAGCCTTAGTACCCCAAAATGAAATATGCCAATCACGGGTTGAAAGATACAAGTCTCTTGATTTCTGTACAGATTCAAAGCAAAACAGATAGCTATCTGGCTCCCAACACCCCGCAGTGTGTACCAGCAGACACAGTGGGGGGTGAGAGTTCTGGACATCTTAATTCAGGTTCTTTTATACATTTTTCCAATCATTGTCCAGCCCCTCTCCAAACTAATAATTTACATGCAAGGGTTCGTGCCCAGGTCACATGAAGAATATGATAATATTGTCTAACATTTTTAACAAGTTTGCTTGTCCATGAAGATATAATAGCAGTGTTGGGTCTCCGGCTCATAGTAAGCCTAGTTTCAAGAAAGAACACAATATATTACAACCAAAGCACACGGTTTGAGTTTGCTCTACATTGTTCCATTATTTAGATGAGGATGAGGCTTGTGAGCACAGACAACACGTGGATTGCAGTTCATACGAGTCACAAGGTTTCTTTGCACAGAACAAACAGTCTGCTCTCGGTCAGCCTAAATGTAGACATAACTCAAAGGTCGTTCGGCTCGGCTATAGATGAAAACACAGGCCACTATTTTAGGACACAAAGCAAGAGTTAAAATCAAAATGATTCTAAAAATGGCAGCGAAGTCGATTAGAAATCGGAGCATACAAATGCGGTTTTCCGTGCAACGCGAATGGGCTTAGGCCAGTATTCAAAACAAGACGGTATTATATGAATACAGTTTAACAAACCCTCCTTTTGGCCTAAGCCAAGAACATTACCCAAACATTTGCTTTATTCAAAACCCCATGCCTCAATGTCCATACATCCTGAATCACATTCTTCATAAATATCAATCGCCATGAGTTCCTTGATAGTAACATCCTTCATAACTAAAACATTAGCAGTTTCCTTGGGCGTATGTGCCTTTGGTCCTAGTGAACCTATCGCTTGTATACAACATCCTCCTAACATTGAACATATGGCACGGGACATTGTACACAACAACAACAAAACAGTAGAACACCAAGAACTATCATTAGGACTGCAAAGAGTTTCTAACCCCATGTTCGCAGTAAGTCACAGAACCAAGCACTAAGATAACAGTTTCCCTCGGGGACATGTACTTCAGTACTCAAGGTATGTATATTTTGCATTGCCTTGAATATGGTCAGAAGGAGTCAGGTACAAAAACACAACATTCGGATCCACCAATTTGCATATCCCTCCGCGCTCAGCTAGGATGACATCTAACACCATCCTATTTTGGCAAGCCACTAATCTAATTGCCTTTTTATCCATCGTCATGTTGTACAGAATATCAGTGGTCCTATTGATGGTCTTTTCCGGTACCCTTTCTAGTCTTCTGATAACCTCGGAATTCATTATCTGTCCCCAAAAATGGCACAAAGGATTTTGCAACATCACCCATGACTTGTGAAGGAGTGTCACCATTCTCATCCTGCTTGGACGAGCTCTAGAAACATCAGTGGTGGTAGCCACATATACCCCTGGTAACAAGAGAACCCAAGTAAAAAGTAGCCTGCCAATATCTGGGTAACCAAGGTTAGGCCTCATTGCCACAAAGAAAGTAAACACAGTCTCCTACTAACAAAGGTCTGTCCTCACTGGTTAGATTCGCAATGTTAGTACAACCCTCAAATGACCCCTTGGCTGAGAACCTTCCCTTTGTATACAGAAGAAAACAGAGTTGGAGCTATGATTAATAGTATAGGAAGGAGGCATGGCATCCCGGTTGCCTTGAAGGAAAGCAATGACTGAAAAGGTCTAGAGAGTCTATCAGAAGGCCTAATAGAAGCAACATTGAATTTGCTTCTATTTGCAAAGAGTGAACATCCCAGAGGTGTTAAGACTCACTTTTCAAATTCATTCAGATTAGTTCCATCGAAGTTCTTAGTAATGCTATCATCCCAATGGCCAAATAATAGTGCCCTGAGCGAGGCATAGCTTGCAGTAGTTAAAGGAAGAGGATGAATATACAAGACCAGTCCCTTATCCCCGTGTTGTGGCAAATGTGAACACACAAAGCAATTTGTTCTATTCAGAATTGCATGGATCACATTCATGATCATTGGGAGAGTGTTATTATGATAACCCTGTCTATGTTGGGAGTCTCGGGGAGGAAAGTGTGCAGATGCACGAAAGGTGAAGACAAAGTGGAGATTATTTTGGTGGATAACAATTTGGTGCATCCTTTCTATGTACCAGAACCCAAGCGTAAATATAACTACGAAACAGACCAGTACTATGATTAAACCATGACCATGATCTTCGATGAACAGATTCTTTATCAGCCACGAGACCAATAGCTTGCTCCGTACAAGTGGATTTAGGAAGGGACATTGTTTCTCAGAGTCTATATAGGAGCCTCTCCGTTAGGCAATTTTAGTTCATCCATCGGTGGCTCCTGACCACATGGCCTATCTTGCTCGAAGGTAACTTTGCTGGTCCCTGCCTCTTATTTATTTTCCAGCGAAAGAGTTACAAGGGACTGGCTCAACAATGATTCCTTGTGGGCACAGCCGATGCTGTGCTGTAAGTCCGGTGTCTCTGATGCATATCGTACCTCAAGACTCCAGGTACGGTGTGATCTGCGAACAGGGTGTTGTCGCTTCCTGTAGGAAGTGATGAAGCAGAAGCAAGATTGCTCAACAGTGAAGAAAGATCCAAAGAAGAACTTGAAGGCAAAGCAGTCTCCCCAGGCACCACGGGCTCAGGAAGGAGTTCCGTAGACAGAACAGGCTTGTGATGAGTATCAAAGTGAACAATCTCCTTCTCTTCCCCTTTGTCGTGGGCCAGAGGAAAAGGTATCTTCTTGATGTGCATTGCGTGGATCCAGTGTCGTTTCCTTTCCACTCGTACAGCGGTCTGTGTGGCCAAGAAGACTTACTGCAGTCCTCTCCAGCGAGGTGCGAGACAGGAGGCTCTTTCAAATGATTTTATGAGCACCCAGACGCCAGGTCGGATTTGATGACCTGGACCCTCATACTTTACTGGGAAGGCTTCTCACACCTGTAGATAAATCAAATACAAGTTTTGAGTTAACTGGCCAAAGTAATCAGAAAGGAGCAAATGCTCTACATCTTTTAGTAGCTTGGGTTTAGGTACATTCCAAATATTTTCTGGTCTCCCCATGATTATCTCATAGGGAGAGGGCCCGGTCTTCGATTGTGCGGTCGTCCACATGGACAATAGAGCTATTGGTAAGGCATCTGGCCATTTCAAATTGCTATTTGCACAGACTTTGGCAATCTTATTCTTTAAAAAGAAGCCAGGCCAGATGTTGCTACCACCACCCTTATTTCCAGACCGGCAGACTTGTAATGACCCCCATTGTAATAGCTGGTGCAGTGTGGTTGCTGTGGGTCCGCATTAAACGAGCTGGGAACGGGGTGACTGGCTGCACTGTTGCAGGTTGGTGGAAGTGGTTTGGGAACCACGCTGGTGTGAGTATCCCAGAGGAGACTACATTCCTGCCTTGAGAGGTGGCCCACTGTATGGGGTGCTGGACACAGGAAGAGCTTGTGTCCATGGCAGGTTCTGGGGGTTCAAGATTGTAGCTGCACTGTTGCAAGCTATCTATATGCTTGGATGTAGTTTTGTCCCGGATACCTTGAGCCTAAAGAAATACTATTCACATTCTCGCTTCCAGTTGGTTAGTGCTTTTTATTTGGGTGAGTTAAATGGTCAGCCGACACGTGTTGCTACCTCTCGGGATCTTTATCAAGGCTGAGTTGGTGCATATGTGCAACATGGTGTGATACATTGTGTCAGTGGTTGTTATTTAATCCGGTGTTTTGTATAGTTAAAATCATAATTATAATCATGCTCATTACATTTTCAATTATTTACAGGGGCAGAGTGATTATATACATCATTTTAGAACAGTGGAGCAGGAGAGATGAGAGGGAAGAAAGAAGGCAACATATTTATTTAGTATAAAGTATTGGTTCTGAGATCTCACATTTATGAGGCCTTGATTAAATGCCTTACCTAGTTTGTGGGTTGGCAGATCTGTGTTGGTTAGCAGCCTTCGCTATAGGTTGCATTCATTCTTTTTCCTACTTGCTTACTTGGATATCAGCCTGGGTGGGAAATTGATCTATACAAATGAAAGTGAAGTGCGGGTCAGCTTCGGTATGGGGTAGGCCCATGTTGGGGGAGGTGGGTGGTGGCTTGGGCTATCTGTGTGTTGACACATTCTCACACAATCCCAGTCAAATTTAGCAGGCACCAGGGAACACGAACATTCTCCGTTACAGGACAGGTTTCGGAGCCCAGAGTATCTGATCAGGGATGACCAGTTTCAGGAGAGATAATTAGCAGCCTTATCCCACACCTCTCCTCCATTAACTAAAATAGGGGAGGATAAGGTCATTCAGATCATTGGCCATTCCACCACTGCATGTTGATTGGACAGTCGGGGCTACTTCAAAGATTAGAAGAGTGGCTACAGTGAAGCCTGTGTTGGCAGCATTTAGCGATCGAGAACCAAAAGGCTCGAGAGAAGAGGAAGCATGTCTCCTTATCCTCAAACTGTTACAGGTCCTTCTCCCGAAAAGGATCCAAACATCACCACCATCAGCATCATCATAAGAGCAATCACCCCACATCTCCCAAATTGTTGACAGAAGTTGAAATTGTTCAGCTTGTCCAAACATTCATGGCATGGGCCATCACGGCTAATATAGCATTGTTGGATCCAGCTGTGACTCTCAGACCTATATTGGAGAAGCCCCCTGAAGACTCTCAGAGAGTCAGATCTGCATTAGAGGACAAGGGTGAAAGTACAAATGAAGAAGGGGACAGGAATGAGGATATGGCAGCCCCAAACAGGTGAGGATGAGTAGGATGTGTGTATGAGCAAATACATTAAAAAGGAGGACTTAAAGATTGTCTTCGAGTACATAAGACAGAACCTGGTTTTTGTGCAGCCCTTATTCTGCCTGAAAAGAATTTGTTGCAACCATTTACTGATCTTCCATCTTCAGCCTGTCCAGTTCAAAAAGGCACGTTACATATGCTTAATAAGGGATGGGGAGGCACAGAATGACCATAATTCCATAGATTGCTGTTTAAATTGTACCCCAGGGCTGATTTTGATGCCAGATACCCGGGGAATGTCAACCTGGATGACTGGTTGAGAGATTAAAGTGGACAGCATAATTGCACACCAGGTGTGGCTACTCAGCTGGTCCGGGCACCAAGAATATTGAAGAAGCACTAAAATGAACATATGCATTCATCAATATCATTAACAGGGCCAAGGCTTTCTGGGGGTGTACGGAACAGCCACTGTTGTTGCACTTCCACACCTTCTTCCTCTGAACCAAAGGGTTCATGCCTCCCACAATAGCTACCACTTTACTTTTGGTAAAGACTGAAGTCAACAGTCCTCACACCTTCCGTAACTTAAATGACCTGATTCTTTTCACACATAATATAAAATTTATCCTTTTGAAAGAGAGAAAGGGTTTGAAAGTGACAAAATGAGACAATGAAAACAGAATAGGTCTGCAGAAGTCTGTGTTTGGAGGGTGCGGAATTCCACATTGCGCTCTTTTCTGCCTTTTCATGCCTTGCTTTCTTGTTACGCCATGCTACTCCCTGCCAGGAAGGTATGGCACACTGGAGTATGGCAGAGGAAAGAGCGGATATGGCACCAATCTTGACAGTTATGGAGCGGTAGGTCCAGTATATCATGGACATTAATTATGACATCATGAGGGGGAAGCTTCACGAGATAGTTCCTCAGTCTCTGCAAGAAAGTATTTGTGGTTCTATAATTATTAAAAGGCAGAAGTGGCTCATGAAGCAGCTTTGATGAAACGTCCCTTGCTAGGTCTTTACTTCTTTGGGCCTCAGTTGGGCTAATTTCTGGAGAAAGCATTCCTCCTCATATAGGGGCGAGGTGCATTGGTCCCTCCTCCAACTCTAGCAGCAAGAGGTTACTTTCAATTTATAGGAAGAGGCTCTTCGACCCCAAGTGGCAGCCCAGCAACAATTCCTTCCCTCAGCCCAGCTCCTCTGAAAGCATGACAATTGGTGGAGGCCAGACCTGCAAGTGTGGGAATGATCCAGTTCACTGATGCATGGAGCAATGTGGTTGATGCCTGGGTTCTGGAGGTGCATAGGAGTTCAGTCAGCATCCCCCCAAATGCAGGGGTATCCTAACCTTGTTGTCAAGGATTTGTCTTTCTTGAGAAAAGAGCGGTAATGGAAGTGCCAGAAAGGACTTGAGGAGGGGGTTTCCTCTTTCTTTTGTTTCCAGTAAAGAAGTCATTGGGTGAGTACCGACCTGTCCTGGACTTGAAAAATCTGAACAAATGCATTTGATTGCATGCACCCTTTTTGGATGGAAACCCCACAGCACATCATTGCACCGGATATGCCAGGGGACTGGTTAACATATTCTGACCGAGAAGGTACTTATCTTCATATTCTGATAAGGAAATCTCATGAAAGGTACCTCAGATGAGCAACTGGAGGCAGGGCATACCAATTGCAAGTAATCCCCTTTTGGGCTGGCATCAACTCTCAGAGTATTCTCCAAAGTCCTAGCCCACGTTATGAGGCTGCTACATGCAGGAGCAATTTCCATCTTTCCTTATCCAGACAAATGACTGATTTGGGCACCAGTGCAGAAAACACACCAGCAAAGTATACATAGTACTGCAGTAGCATGGGTTTTGGATGCATTGAAAGAACAATTTATATTTGTATTTATTGGAAGACCAGGGTTGTCAATGTGTATTAGAAATGACTTCCAATGACACATTTACAAATGGTGGAGGTATTCCCAGGAAGTGTGCCTGTGCAATAGCACAAAGATGAGAACACGATTTGCGCCAGTTTATGGGGATCTAAAAGAAATGTGTACATATACCAGGAACAAAACAAAACAAGCACAAATAAATATATGTAAGAAAACAGGTGAGTTGCAAAGGGTATTTAATTAGTATGGGTAGTCAGTTCCAGTAGCGGGACAAGTAGGGAGAAAGTGCGAAAGTGAGAGGAGGCACAGGGAGGATATGGGACAGTGAAGATGAGTGCAGAGGAGGATCAAAGGGAACAAGATATTGAGTAAACTGAAACACAATCAGACAGGTACTGACAAGAAAGATCATTGATAGCTTTGTAAACTAGGATAATGAACTTAAAAAGAGAGTGATTGTACATGGAGAGCCAACCAGAATTTTGTCGGTTTGTGGGAGTGCAGAAGGATCTGGGTAGATTGTAGAGTGTGGGTAGCAAAATTGGGGACCTTGTGTAGAGGGAGGAAGGAGAAGTGAGGAAGGCCAAGGAATAGGCTTGAGCAGTAGTCAAGTTTGCTGAACACAAGAGTGGACATTAGACATTTTGTAGAGTGGTTAGTAAGAAAATACACATTTTCTAAATGTTGAGGAGGTTAATACGAGCAAAAGAGACAGTCGTAGTAATTAATTGTTGCAGTTGGAGGTCACTGTCAAAGTGGACCCCAAAAATGCAAGCCTTGAGCGACGCTGCAATGTTGCTCTGTCTGCATCATCAGTGCTTAATACTGCTGTAGGTGCAGGATATAAAGCATGGGAGTTTGTTATGTTTACTAATATCGTGTAAAAATGCATTGACATTGGGCCTCATTACAACCCTGGCGGTAGCTGTGCCTGTTTCTGGCAATTACTGGGCCATTAGGGCCTTGCCGGACCCGGTATTTGCCAATTCCTGGGCGCCCGTAAACATTCTTCCCCATTCCCATTGAGCCCCAGAGGCTCAATGGGTATGGGGAAGCCGGATGCACAGGCACCCCTTATCAACGCTGCCTGTGCATCCGAAATGCTGTGCTCGCGGGTGCCTTTCATTCCGCCAGGTCAGGCCTGGCGGAATGAAAGGCACCCGCAAGCACAACTCAGAGTTTGCTGGTCCGGATACAATGGTACCGGCAAGCTTACCGCTACCGTTGTATCCAGACCAGGAAGCTCGTAATGAGGCCCATGGACAGGTGCCCTTTTGGAAGACATAAGGAGGGTTTTCATGGGCTTTTCACATGTGAGTGTAATGCACTTTGATTTTTCCAAGACTTTCTTACATCTATTTTGAAAATGTCCAGGGCATTTCTCAGCAGCTGAAGATACATGTGTTGTGCTGTAAATGCCAAATTTCGGGAATGTTAATACTTGGCTCAATGGTTTTGGGACGGTATTCAATTTCGACTCTGGTCTAGATATAATTCAATCAGCATCATGATGACAAATTACATTTATATAAAACAGACAAATTCATGATATCAACATCGTTTATGTTTAATTCAATCTCCTTTTGAAGTTTAAATATAGCCATCCAAGGAAAATATGCACATAATAAAACCATTGATTATATATTTAAAAATGCAAAGTTAAAAAAATTAAACTGTAAGTATTTTAGTAAGTACTAAAACGCTTATATAACGAATATAACATGTATCTTATCCTATTTGCTGGTCGGTTCATAATGAGGGTGAGTTCGAGAACGAAGACTAACTCAGAGCAACAATCGTGTTGACGCTTCCAGTTGGCTTCATTCTGAGTGCACTGACATACGCGAACAACATGATGTGGTCACGTGAAATCACTGATGCCATAACGTGCTCTATCATGATGACGCTCTGCGTGCGCAATTGGTGCACAAAAACATATAAAGCCATTTTACTTGTTTCCTACAACTTTAAAGTTTAATCAGTTCCCTTGCACAAGTGCTACTGCCATTTCTACCTGTTATGTCACTTTGTTCAACCTGTCCTGCATTATTCCAGGCTGTGACATCCACAGACTTCATCTCTGTCCGCAAACAGCACACCCAGGGGGGACCCAACCTTTTCTTCTATTCATTTTCAGACATTTTCCCGACCTGCACAGGGCTACAACATCAACTGAAGAGATGGCAGCAATAGTGACTGTTCCTCCCACTCAGGGATCACCATCACCGCCCCACCCTCACCTGAAGGGCACAAAAAAGGGAATAACAGGGTCATATGGGGCCAATAAGCTGCAGAAGGAAGAGGAAGATGATGATGTGTCAGAAATCGTCCCTAAGAAATCTGGAAGCAGCAAAGAATCATGGGTGCAGTGGTTCTTCATGACAGTTGGAGGCGTGCCAAAAGCTCATGCTGCCTGTGAGCGCTGCAATTAGTATAGAGCCACACTCAGTCACAGCAACAGAGGGCATTACGTTTCTGGTATGACGTTCATGCACCATCACTCCTGCATGCCTTAGGTGACTTTAACCTTCCCTCTCCAACCGCTTCTCAGAAATCTGACCTTCAGTCTTTTCTTAGTGACCACGCTCTCCACTCTATCCATAACCTACTTACACACAGGGAGTAACTCTTTGGCTCTCTTATTCATCTCCACCCCTCTCTCAGCCACTAATACTACTTTCACACCATCCATATCTGATCACTCAATTGTTTCCACCACCATCTCCTTCCCACTCTCTGACATTTCCTCGCCACTTGCTTCAACCATTACTAAAATGAAATGTAAACCTACTGCCATTCCCCCTTTCTCTCTGATCTACAGTTCTCACTCCTTCACACCTGATGCCTTTTCCACCAACACTGAATTCTCCAGCTTCCAATCCCAGCTATATACCTAATTCTCCTCTCACTTGCCACTGCTTACTTTCGCTCCTGAGTCTCAGCATCCTCAACCATGGGTCACCCCACTCATACACTCTCTCCGAACAGACATGTGTTGACTGCAGCGCAAATTGAGGCATACCCACTCACATGAGGACCTGAAACTCTTCCTCTCTGCCCTGAATTCTCTCAAATTCACTCTTGATAGAGCAAAAAGAGAATTCTACCTAACCCTCACTGACCCTCACTCCAACCATCCATGCTGGCTACAGGGCATCCTAACTCACTCCTCACTCCTCCTAAGTCTAAGACTATCAACTCCACTCTCACAGCTAATAACCTAGCTGAATAGTTTGCTGCAAAAATGTCCAAAATGAGTGACTCTCGCCTGACATTCCTCACACTCCCTCTTCCTACATTTTACACTCTGCCTACTCTACCATCATCCTCTGCGTCTACTCCCACTTTAGTCATACTAATACTCACTAAGTGCTATCTCTACTGATGAAGGCTAGACCCTATGGTGCCAAATCAGACCCTCTTGCTCCACAGCTAGTCAAGCCTAATGCCCCTTAACTGGCCTCTCGCTCGCTGAACTCTTCAACCAGTCCTTCGACTCAGCTTGCTTTCCCTCTGTTTTCAAAACAGCCATGGTCAGCACTCTCCTAAAAAAGAAAGGGGCTGACCCAAACCTGCCAGCTAATGTTTGCTCTGTGTCTTAAAAGTACTTGAAAGGGCTGTGTTCAACCGTCATACCAATTTTGTTGACATCCACAACCTTCGAGACACCCTACAAGCAAGTTTCTGCTCCTGTCACTCCACGGAAGCTGCTCACATGAATGTGTCCAACTTCATTGCTACTCCTAAGCACTCCAACCTATCCTCTATCATAAATATCCTTGACCTGTCTGAAGCCTTTGACACTGTTGATCACTCTGATCTCCTTAGTTCTCTGTTTCTGCTTGGGATTCACGATCACGCCCTTGCCTGGATTGAATCCTACCTTGCACCTCACCAATGTTTTGTCTCCTGGAGCAACAATGCCTCTCAACTCACTCCTCTAACTGCTGCTGTTCCACAAGTCTCTGTCTTCCGTGCACTCCTCTTTACACTCTACACCTCTGCTACAGGGCACTAATCTCCTCCTTTGAGTTCTCGTACCAACTATTTGTGGATGACAGTCAAATCTTCTTTTCTTTTCCTGAACTCTTCTCTCATCGCTCTATCAACATTTCCAACTGTCTCTGCCATTAAATATTGGATGGCTTTGCACTCTCTGATGTTAAGCTCTCAAAACAGAGGTGTTCTTCCCTGCCAAAAACCCTCTCTCATCTTGTCCTCTGCCTATCCAATTCCCACCTCACACTCTCCCCTACTCTTCTTCATTTAGAAACCTCAGCACCATACATGCCTCTTCTCAGACCATCTCTACTTTCATCTCCAAAACTGGAACAGCAGCTCGCCTCAACATCCTAAATATTATGAAAATCAGGCACCTGCTTCATTTCAACACTGCCAAGCATCTCTTAACCACTCTTGTCTTCTCTAAACTGGAAAACTGTGCCAGCATACTCTTTGGACTCCCCAACTATGCTTTCTGTTTTCTCAACAAGGTCATTAACTTTGTTACCAGGACTCTCTTTAAACACCCTACTTCACACCTTCTTCCTCGTATCCTCACCAGGCTGGATGGCTGACGATGCAACGCAGGGCAAGATTTAAATGTCTTCTCTTGGTTCACAAATCTATCCATGGTAAGGCACCACTGTATCTATCCTCCTGTATCCTACTCTAAAAGCCTTCTCGTAATCTGCCTCTTCGACTACCGTTGTGGCTCCTTGCCCTCCCTGTGCTTCCTCTTGCTTCCGCTCTTTGTTCTTCTTTCTCCACTTGCATGGAATTCTCTTCTCTCAGACATCTGATACACAGTCCACACAGATTTGTTCAAAACCAAACTAAACGTCTTCCTCCTCGCCTCTGACTTACACTCTTAAACTACCTCTCATCTGCCTGCTAGCTAAAATGTTTCCCCCGCCTCCACCTTGCCTCTGTCCCTCCACTCTAGCACTTCATTCTTCATGGTCACATCCCAAGCACAGCTGTCCTTGCCACCTACCTGCACTTAGAAATGTCCAGTGTTGGTTGTCCTTAATCTATGTATGTCAATTTATGCATTGTCCCCGGTGACTGTTGCATTTGCTCCCCTCCAAAATCTGGTCAAATTGTCCCTTAACTCACCCCATTGTAAGAAGCTCACTGCTTTCCGTCAAATCTGATTTCTTATTTAATGTAAGTTCGTTTGTGGTCAAAAGAGCAGTGTTCCTCCTGTATATAAAAACATACATACACAAACAAACAAACAAAAAATAAATAAATAAATAGGTAAATAAATAAATAAATGTTCCATACAGCTGCCTTTTGAAAGGCTTTTCTTTTCTTGGGATGGCTGACCTCTTCTGGCACATCATCACCTTCCACCACTACCCATACTCGAAACCCCTCAGTTGAGCAGAGAGTTCTTTCTGAAACATCACAGAATGGGTAAGAGGCAGTTAACCCACACCTCTAATAGACAGCTGTCCTTTGTATATACTGTGATGCACTCATTTGCTCATTAAAGCAGTTATTGAGTGCCTTTACGGCACCAGTAAAGGCGCACAAGAAAAATGTCCCCCTCCTGCAATTTTAACATCTCAAGTGCCCCAGTTCATCCTTACTCCTTCTGTCATTATCTCCCCTTTCTGTTTTTCTGGTGTTGGTGTGAGTGCCCTCTGCCCAAAAGAAAATAGTAAAATCTAAACTTTAAAAAAGGTTCAAATAAGAACCACCTTTTGTAGTCAAAAAGTAGAATAATGTAAATAACGTACCCCTGTGTGTACCCCTTTTAGTGATGTCTGTGGACAAGCAGAAATGTCAGAGGACTAGATGGTCAAAAAACAAAGAATGAAAGTAATACCAATACAAGTTAACACTCTTTAATGGTGGCATTTTTGGGTATTGTAATTACTTGTTTCTCAAATAATTAAATGCACTGCATTCTGCATTCTGAATATTACACACAAAGTACTAATTTCCATGATTTGTAAGATGCACTCCATCTTTTTTTAAACATATTCAGTGCATCATGTCGAATGTTGCCATTTTCAAAAGATGCCACACCAAAATCTTGCAGAAATGCATGGACAGCTTTATTCACATTACGTCTGTTTTGTTTAGTTTGTGGCCAAAATAGGTTACAAACATCAGAATACAGCAAGGACTATGACAAAATTTGGTCATGCTATTCACATAATTATCTGCCTACTTACACCAGACTACGCCTCAACACCTCTGACATCATAATGCAGCGTAGACCTTTGACAAATTTGGGCATGCTGAACACATAGCGAGTCTCTAGCACTCACAGCATCTCCTGACTCCTCTCAGCACCCATCCACTTGCCTGACCACATGGGTTGCCCTCTACTGGAGCTTGGCAAACCCTGCTAAGCCCTGTTTGACCAAATGCGCACATGCATGCTAATCTTACTCCATCCATGACCTCCAACACTCTGGACTTCGGTCATCCGACTGCATTCCTACTATCAGTACTTTGAGACTATAATAATGGAAAAAGGCGCTATATAAATAACAAGTATAATACAATACAATACAATAAGGAACTTAATGATTCTTTATTGGAACTGCTGTTGTGGTAAAGAGAAACCTGAGGAAGGGAGCCATTCCCTGGAACTGTAAATATCTTTCACTTGGAACATTTGGTTGGATTTATGTCTTTGTTGGATTTGAACATGTGTGCACTTGAGAACCAGAGACATTGTGCCTCATTAGGACCCTGGCGGTCCGGGAACTATGGTACCGGTAATGCTACCGGTACCGTAGTTCCCGGACCACCATAGTACGAGTTGTGCCCGTGGGTGCCTGACAGCCCGCCAGGTCTGACCTGTCCGGCTGTGCGGCACCCGCGAGCACAACTCGTGGATGAACCGGCACCGTTATGAACGGTGCTGGTGCATCCATGCTCCCCAACCCCATTCAGCCCTTTGGGGCTGAATAGGGATGGGGAGTGTGGCATTACCGGCACTCGTAATGGCCCGGTAATTGCCCATTTGCGGGTGCCGGTCCCGGAGGCAAGTTTGGTGCCAAACTAATAATGAGGCTTGTCCCTTTACACCTTAGAGTTAGTTTTAAAGTGTGAGGTCTATAACAGGATTTCAGACACATGATATATTTATACTTTGGCCATCTTGACAAAGGACAGATTCATTAGTTTTAGTTGAGGTAGGGAAACCCCTTCTAGATTAGGGACATTGAGGCATTGTCTAACCCCTTTTACCCCTTTTTCATTTAATAACAGTTTATAACCCAAAACATGAGCCCTCTGTGTCCTTGTCTCATTCCTGGCTCCTCACAGAGACTAAAAAGAGACCGCAATGATGCTAATATTATTACGTCAAGAATGGTATGGTAAATTGTCATGTTTGCACCTTTGCATTATTTGTGAAACATTATTTTCCAATCTTAATTGTTACATATGTGTACAAAGAAAATGTATTCAGACATGTATGGGCCTCATCACAAGTTGGGAGGTAGCCGTTAAATGCAGCAGTAACGCTATTACCCTAACATGGGTTGGGCGGAAAGTTTGGAGTTTTACCTCCAACTTTTTACTGGAGGTAAAAATCCTGCTTTCCGCCTGTTTTCAGCGGTATTAGCGCACGCTAATTATGCCAGCGCTAATAGCGCCCCCAAGTCCCATTGGGTCCAATGGACACAATGGGAAATGGGAATTTACTGCCTTACATCTACTCCTGATCCGGCGCTAATAGCGCCAGACCGAGTAGGGGTCACGCTGTTTGTGCTGGCGGTATCCCAGTGGTATTACCTGCCAGGATACTGCCAGACTCGTGATGAGGACCTAGCATTTAAAAGAACACTCATCAGACCCACATCTGAATTTGTAATTGTATTATTTTTCGATCGAGGCCTCGAAAAAAGAAAAACTGTAAAACACAGACCAAGAGAGGCAGGCTGTCCAGTCACATTTGTTTGCACAGATTTTATCTTGCAACATTAAGAACGATCAGCAAATGTGCCCATGAAAGATGCTGATGTGCAGTTGGCAGAATGTGAACTAAATACCATTCTGAAACCGTGGAAGGTTCTCAAAGATAATTGCTGCACTCAAACGTCACCTCCCCAGCAGGCAGTACTTCCAGAACAGGTAATTGAATTTAACACAGATCATTCTCCTTCACAGTCACAGTTAGGATTTGGTTTAAAACCATGTACCTCATCTTCAAGGCAACCATCTCTGGTATGCTGGCCTACCTGAAGGTCAAAGTAAAATAATCGGGCAGCACACTGTCATCTCGAACTAAGACAACCTGACTGGAAAAAAGACTGGCTCACAAAAGAGAAACTAGGAAACAGTACTTCTCATGCTATGATCCGGTCCTCTGGAACTCCACCTGAGTCGAGGCTGCTCCAAGTCTCCTTCAGTTTAGGCAAGAGCAGAAGACCTGACTCTTCCATCAACACCTTGGTGAAATCTGGAGTCCAGCTATATTGTCTATTGTACTGTGATAATGATTGCTAATGTTTACTTAATGACTTGCTTCTTTCTCATTACCAGTGTTTTGCTCTATGACCGGTACACCACTCTGTTGCTGCTGAGATCGGTTCGCACTATAAAAATATGTAAAAATCATCTATGCCATCCAAGCCTGATTTGCATGTTGAAGTAACAATTTTTCAGTATCACCAATTGACCAGGACTAAAGCCTGTCTTGTGTAGAGAACATTACTACAACGTTTGCAGTGGCAGAGAGTTAATTTCCAAAGGAAGCTTCCTGTGCGTACCTAAATGTATAGTTGTTGAGTGCTGCCTGCTGGATATCATACAATGTTGAAATGCTCTGCAGCAGCTTATGGTACTGCTTGTGTGAAAACATTTCTTCAGTTTCAAAAACAGGTCATTTGAACCAACTTAAAAATACAAGGTACCTGTGAAGGTGACGAATGCAGCATTTCTTGGTACGCTCATCCTGTTCTCGGTAATGTTGCAGCAGGCAATCTGCTTAGTTCATGTGCACTTGTTAATCTTTTATGATTATTTTAATTTTTTGGTTTCCAATCAACTATCTGTTCAGGGAATGTATTTCGCCAATATTTATTATACATGTTGAGTATCTTTGTAGTAATGGACTTTTTTTTAATAATCATTGTTATATAAAATATGCATATTGATTTATATATATGTAATAATGTTGTTATTAGGGACTATACCACTTGCACTTACACCTTCCGCCATGGAGGCTCTCACTTACCCCCCTCGCGGCTCCAGGCCGTGTAGCACTCAACATTCCTAGCACTTCATGTGTGGCTCACCCATGAGCTCAGACTCCCCAGCACTTACCCCCTGCCTTCTTCCTTGCTGCACTTGCACGTTCCGAATACTCACGAGGCATAGTAGGTTCGTCCTCTTTTCCTCCCCCCCTCCCACTGCTCTTAAATATTGTGATTTGTATTTATTTTATTGTATTTACGACTCCTGCTCCCTCCCTTGCCCTTTGGGCACTTTGAAACAGTATTTTCTTATTGTATAAGCGCCTAACAAGCAAACAATACAATAAATAAATAAAAATAAAGGATTGATTCAGACTGTGATATTTTTATTTCACACACAAATAATATTGGGAACTGGCATTTCCTTTTTGCTTTTTTTCATTTCTGTGCCAGTTTAAGTTCCCCACTAGAGACGCAGCATTTCGTTTTTCCAGGAGTTGTAATGCGCCCAGTGCTTTAAGTGGGCCGGGGCCTGCCGGGGCCGGGCCCCGGCAGTCTCCAGAAAGTGGGGCTGAGCCGGGGCCCAGCCGGGGCCCCCCGACCCACACAACATTGCGGGATGCATTATCCCGCCGCGGCCGCAGCAGCGACGGGAGATGCGCCCGTCATTATGTTGGCCAAGCTGACAGAAGTGCCAGCCAGCCACAGCGACGCTGAGGCTGGCGCACTTCTGTCAGTTAGTGTAACTCCCTCTGATGACCCCTCATCAGGGTCATCAGAGGAAGTTACTGTCCCTTTGTTTTCCCTCCCCAGGTCACTGACCCCCGCGGGCTCCGTGATCTAATATGCAGATTAAATCACGGAGCCCGCGGGTTCGCAGAGGGTGAAAGACGCCTCGGGCTCAGTGATCTATGTGCTCTGAGCAGAGATCACAGAGCCCGAGGTGCCTTTCTCCGTCGGCAAAGCTTTATAAAAGATGCCTTGAACTGTGTACGTTTCAAGCCATCTTTTATAAAGGTAGAAATATTTCTATGTTTATAAAAGACGGCTTGAAACGTGCACAATTCAAGGCATCTTTTATAAAGCTTTGTCAACGGACAAAGCCACCCTGCGGTTTGTTTTGTCCGTCATCAACGCTTTATAAAAGATGCCTTGAATTGTTTACGTGTCAAGCCATCTTTTAGAAACATAGAAACATGTTACAAATATCTATGTTTATAAAAGGTGGCTTGAAACGTACACAAACCATAGTAAGGTAAGCACACAAGTGTGCATAACTTACTATGGTTTGTGCACTTTTCAAACCACCTTTTATAAACATAGAAATATGTAACATTGCTATGTTTATAACATATGGCTTGAAAAGTACACACACCATAGTAGTACGCATACAAACATAAATGCTCACATACATTTATATATTTGTTTGCGCACCTTACTATGATTTGTGCACTTTTAGGCCACGCCCACAATGAAAGCCACGCCCCCAAACGAGGGCCCCCCCTCAATTTCTTACCCCACTTAAAGCACTGAATGCGCCACAGGAGGGAAGGCTGATTTTGAGATAGAAAGATGAGGCCACGGCAGCTGAAGAACCACTATCAGACGGGGATGGATATTTCCCTGAATGGCATAATGGTTTGATGATGGGTGCATATAACGTAACAAACACCAATTTAGGAGCAGTGCACACGTTTTGGGCCACTGTTTATCTTCCCAAACCTGCTGCGTAAAGTTGCAGTTTGTAAAGTAGTGTAAATCAGAATGGTAAAGGGACATGAGCACAGTAACCAGACGTCGCATAAAAGGGAGATGAAGTAAGAGGAGCAAAGGCTGTAGAGGGAGGTGGTCTTCCCAAGATATGCAGGAAAAGATTGTGGATTAATTTGCTTACTCAGATTCGGAATCTTAATGGTGTGCAGCTTTGGATCGGTCTAGCCAGCCATATGGGATTTAGAAGTAATCTGGCGGAATCTCAAACATTAGCACCTGGCATTTATTTATTTATGGAACTTATATAGCGCAACGTATGCCAGAAGGCATCTTGGCGCTGCGCAGAGTTGGGAGGAAACCACCATGTGAAAGAGGGTAGAATAGAAACGTTTTCAGTTCTCGCCTAAAGGAAAAATAATCTGTGTTTTTCCGTAATGACAAGGGAAGCGAATTCCACAGTTTAGCTGCCTCTATAGAGAAGGTACAACCTCCTCTGCAAACAAAATACCCCAAAGCGACAACCAAGCATTTGACTCCTTTAGTTCTTTGCTCTGCCAATGCCTCTTTACTCTCCCTACTGGCCTGCATGTTTGCACATCATGCTGCTTTGAAGGCCCACCTGGTTCTCCTCTTTTACATTTTGTCTACATTTTTCGCAGCTTCTGTGGCATAATTGCAGCAACAAGGGTAATAATGCCCATGGTCCAGGCCATACGGGCAGGCATGGTAAAGGCAGCCCAACAGCCCTCTGAAACATCCCTCACTTCACTCTGGGCATCGCTTCAGGATGGCAGACTGTTACCGGCCAGTGAGGCCTGCCTTGCAAACATTACTGCCATAGTGCACTTCTTTAGTAGTTTAGCTTTCTGACTATGAGTGAGTATGAAGTCAAATTTGAATGGGAGATCAGCCGGTGTGGAGAATTGAATCATGGTAAACAATGGAATGGTGTACTATCGAGTAGTGCAGAAACATTCAGTGCTGGGTGATAGAAAGACAGTTACTGATTTGATGGATGCTGTAAGGAATGGGAACGAAAAAGGATTTGGCTTCATGGGCAAGAGTATTATGAGAAGCTGAACGAGGAGGTACTGTCACAAAAGGGTATCAGTTTATAATGATAACAGGTGAAACAGGGATGTCATTTCACCAAAATGCCAGGGGTAGCGGAAGTGACATCACACGACCCATGACCCCTGATGACATCACAGGAGGTGATGTCATTTGACCCCGCTCTGAAGTGATATCGCGGGAAGCGATGGAACATGACCTTTCAACCGTTGACAAAACAGGAAGTGACATCACATAGCATTGTACACTACGAAAAATATGGTTATGATATCACTATAATGTGATGTACATTTCATACAAGAATGGATCGCCATATGTATTGTTAAGATCAGTGTATTTAGGCCCATATTACTAAATTACTGTGAATGCAAGCAGACGTCCATGACCAAATGATAATGATGTGCTATTATATAGCACTTACGCTTAAGCGTGTTATATAGAAAACATGTACACCCAATATCACCCAACCTGTGTTGGTACTCATTTATCGACCTCAGAAGGATGAAAGACTGAGTTGAGGCATTTAAGAACAGACTAAATCAGTGACTCGCCCCCCCCCCAAAGAGTGCCTGAAATAAACCTTTGATGAGTCTAGCAATTATTGTATGGAATTCCAGAAAGACACATTATTTGATATTCCTAGTCTTTCTTATTTAGGTTCAGTGCTGAAAGTGTTAGACTTGTGGCACTCCTGTTCTTATTTATTTATTTTTTTAAAAAGGGGCCTGAACAAGGAAGCCACCCACTCCCAAAGTAAAGAGCCACATGGTGCTGGCCACAGCCCAGAAGCTTGCATTATGAAGAAAAAATAAAGCAAAAAAAAAACGTTTTTTTTCTCGTTTTATTTTAAGACACATGTCGCAAGGGAGACCCCAGAGGTCGCAAGGGAGACCCCAGAGGTCGCAGTTGAGACCTCTGGCGAACCCTAAATGACCTCCCTGAGGTGAAGGCTGATGCCATATCCTGAGGGATGGCAACAGGAAGATGAGTGGTAGTGCATGTAATAGAGTTCCATGATACCAAGTAGAATCAGCTCGAGCAATAGAAGGAGAGACAGGATAGGGCCAGGTGTGAGATGCCTAATTCACAGCTTTTAGACAGGAGGATAAGATGATCCAGGATGTCGCACAGTGCGAAAAGGCTGAACATAGAGAAGAAGTGGGTTTTGGAAAGTGGCAGTAAGGGGGTTAGAGATGTACTCAAGAATTGTTTAAGTGAGTGACATTTAAGAAATTCTATTTGCAGATGTTTAATTATTAGATATAAGGCATTATCTTTTATTATCATGGGAAAGATTTATGATGCACAAACCTAACTCCAAAGGAGCAATTACGTGCAGTACGTTAAGACAGAAATACAAAAGCAAAAAAGAAAATATTGATAAAAACAGAAATACAATAGAACCAGATCCCTATCCCATCATGCACCACCACATCAAATGTACTAATATATTACCTTTAAACAAGCACAGTATTATATTGATTGGTTGATTGATTGATTGATTGATTGATTTAAATGAGTATAGGCATAAGTACTGAGTAAACAACAAGGTTTTCCGATTTTTCCGAAGAAACAGCACTGAAGGGGATAAACGTAAGAAGACTGGCAATGAGGTCCAAAGTACTGGTGCATAATGCAAGAAATGGTCTCCTTTTTTTCCCTTCCCACCATGAGGGACTTCTAGTCATAGACCATCCATGCTACTAATGGTTCTTTTCTCTATTCACACGTTTAACCTTTCTGACAATTAGAGGGTAATTCATAGAATTCAGCGCACAAGTGGCGCACGTGGCTGGTGCACAATGTGCGCGTGCGAATCCCTGCGCCAGCCGTGTGCGCTAAAATACTTTTCCGCGCACAGCGTATTCATGGATTCCAGCCACCAAAACCAGCCGTGGCGCACAGTGGCGCAGCGACCCTGCAGCAGCGCCAGTTACGCCCCCAAGAACGCCCCTTGCGCAGGGAAAAGCCATCAAAATCCCCAATCCAGCGCAAAGGGCTGCGCTAACCCTGTACCATCACGGCAAGCGGGGAACGCGTATCACTGGGGATCGTGGGAAGTTTCACACGCGATTGGCCCTGTGCGAGCGGGGTACGTGTATTATTGGGGTGCGCAGGAAGTTTCACACGCAATTTCAGCTGGGTACGTGCATTACTGGGGTGCGTGGGAAGTTTCACACGCGATTGGCCCTGTGCGAGCGGGGTACGTGTATTATTGGGGTGCACGGGAAGTTTCACACGCGATTTCAGCAGGGTACGTGTATTACTGGGGTGCGCGGGAAGTTTCACACGCGATTTCAGCTGGGTACGTGTATTACTGGGGTGCGCGGGAAGTTCCACACGCGATTGGCCCTGTGCGAGCGGGGTATGTGTATTACTGGGGTGCGCTGCAAGTTTCACACGCGATTCCAGCTGAGTACGTGTATTACTGGGGTGCGTGGGAAGTTTCACACGCGATTGGCCCTGTGCGAGCGGGGACGTGTATTACTGTGGTGCGCGGGAAGTTTCACACGCGATTTCAGCTGGGTACATGTATTACTGGGGTGCGCGGGAAGTTCCACATGCGATTGGCCCTGTGCGAGCGGGGTACGTGTATTACTGGGGTGCGCGGGAAGTTTCACACGCGATTTCAGCAGGGTACGTGTATTACTGGGGTGCGCGGGAAGTTCCACACGCGATTGGCCCTGTGCGAGCGGGGTACGTGTATTACTGGGGTGCGCGGGAAGTTTCACACGCGATTTCAGCTGGGTATGTGTATTACTGGGGTGCGCGGGAAGTTCCACACGCAATTGGCCCTGTGCGAGCGGGGTATGTGTATTACTGGGGTGCGCGGGAAGTTCCACACGCGATTTCAGCAGGGTACGTATATTACTGGGGTGCGCAGGAAGGTTCACACGCAATTTCAGCTGGGTACGTGTTTTACTGGGGTGCGCGGGAAGTTTCACATGCGATTTCAGCAGGGTACGTGTATTACTGGGTTGCCGGGGAGTCCCACACGTGATTTGGCAGTTTGGGTCCTCCCAGGTGTTCCCTGTACACCCTCCACGGCCCCTGCAGGCAGCCCACACCACAGGGGACTACCCTGCAATCCTGGTCATGTCCCGCAGGCAGCCCACCCAACATGGCCATGCCCCCCAGCAAAGGCACATGTCTCCTTGCACTACTGAACACCAACTCATGTCCCCTTGCACCCCCACCCCCCAGCATTGCTAGGCACCTGCCAGCAGGCCCCCATTCATGTCCCACTCATGTCCCCCTGCACCCCAACCCCCCAGCATTGCGAGGCACCTGCCAGCAGGCCCCCACTCATGTCCCACTCATGTCCCTCTGCACCCCCACCCCCCAGCATTGCGAGGCACCTGCCAGCAGGCCCCCACTCATGTCCCACTCATGTCCACCTGCACCCCCACGCCCCAGCATTGCAAGGCACCTGCCAGCAGGCCCCACTCATGTCCCACTCATGTTCCCCTGCACCCCCACCCCCCAGCATTGCGAGGCACCTGCCAGCAGGCCTCCACTCATGTCCGACTCATGTCCCCCTGCACCCCCACCCCCCAGCATTGCGAGGCACCTGCCAGCAGGCCCCCACTCATGTCCCACTCATGTACCCCTGCACCCCCACCCCCCAGCATTGCGAGGCACCTGCCAGCAGGCCCCCACTCATGTCCCACTCATGTCCCCCTGCACCCCCACCCCCCAGCATTGCGAGGCACCTGCCAGCAGGCCTCCACTCATATCCCACTCATGTCCCCCTGCACCCCCACCCCCCAGCATTGCGAGGCACCTGCCAGCAGGCCCCCACTCATGTCCCACTCATGTCCCCCTGCACCCCCACCCCCCAGCATTGTGGGGCACCTGCCAGCAGGCCCTGACACACGTCCCCCAGCCAACACGTCATCACAATCTAGATCCCTGGCCCTTATGGGCAGCCTCCACATGCCAAACACCCACCCAAGTATTGCATCCACCCTCTCAGAATTGCCAATTACATGATACAACCCCAATGGCAAGTATGTTAATGAACAAATGTCCCTCACATACACACAATGGGTCTAAGTGAATGTCAAAACCCATATCATGATATGCATGAAACCAATGACATGATACTACACATTGAAGTTTGATGAAAAAAATGTATTAAAAGCAACATAAATGGGATTAAAAATAAACAAACGACAATGGGAATTAAAAACAAAAAGCATCATGTCTGTAAAATAATGAAAAACCACAAATCATAATCCAAAGGAAAGGTGTCCAAATTCACAGTTCAAAAAAGTACATCCAAGGGAAAAACAAAACCGAAAACCATTGCTCCATGGGTACATCAAAAAAAAAACCATAATCCAACAGTCAACTATATACAGATAAACAATCCAGGGTCCATTATCCCAACTGAAGAAATGAAACCTATCCAAAAATACTACCTAATAAAAAAACTATATACAAAAATGTGGTCCATTGTCCAAAAGGTCCAAAATCAAGAAGAAAGCAAAGGAAACCTAACACTAACTACATAACTATTTACAAGGGCAGCGGGCTAGTCCAACAGCTCACTGGATGTTGTCATGGGCCAGGGCATCATCGAACTCCTGTTCAATGGCTTGGAGGCGGGCATGTTCCCTGGCCCCGAGGTCTCGCAGGGATAATGCAGTGTCCAGCTCCAACTCCCTGCGAAGACCCTCGAGGCACTCAGCCCGCCTCAGCGCCCTCCGCATGGAGTTCTCCGCCCTGACCATTGTGAGCCGTTCCTCCTCTGCCCGCTGCCGCTCTGTACCTATCTGCTGGCCCAACCGCTCCCACATGGAAGCCACTCCCATTCCAGGGTTCTCCTGCCCTCTGGCCGATGCCTACACCCCTGATGTTGATGGCCCCGAGCCATGATGCCTCCCACGTCGAGCCTGCCGCTGCCTCCAACGCAACTGCCTGTGCCAGCACGATGGCATCCAGGCTGATGGAATCCAAGAACGCCGTTGTGCACGTGCCCTGCCCGATGATGCCGTCACATCCTCCATCTGCTGGGGTCCAGTTGCTGGTGTGTCCACCCCTGCTGGACCTCCGACTCCCGACTGTGGCAGGGATGGGATCCCCACCGAGTTGGCTGCATTGGTTGGGGCAGGTCCACCGGGGGCCCTGGTGGCATCTGGGCCAGAAGACGGCATGGAGAATGACTGGCGCATAGCCTCCACAGAGGAGGAGAGGGTCGCCAAAGTGCCCGACACATGTACGAGACCCCCGACCACAACCGCTCCCAACTGGGCCATGTTGGCACGGTGCTCTTTGTGATGACGTGCGTACTCCCCCCAGGAAGCACGCACCTCATCACGAATGACACCTGTGCGCAATGCGACACCAATCAGGACCTTCTCCATACGGCCAGGGGTCCCCTCGTCCGCAGGTGGAGGGGAGTCAGATGACATGGACATCCCCCCTACCTGCGGACGGGCCTGGGATGGAGCATCCCTGCTGGTGCATGGTGGTGCAGTCACAGTGTCAGGGACAGTGACATGCAGAGGCACCTCCACGGCGACCTGTGCTGCCTCCTGCCCCTGCTCCTGGACTGCACCACTTGCACCAGCAGGGATGCCCCAACCAGGCCCCATGTGCGGCTCAGTAGCACCCTCCTCCTCCTCTGTGGAAACCACCAACCTGGATGGCTCCACACCGTCTTCCCCCGTTGCAAGCCCCCAAGAGGGCTCTCCCACCCCTTCTGCTGCAGCCGTGGGGGCATCCCCGCCGCTTTGCTCCACAGCGCCGTCTCCGCCCTCTTGTTCACTTTGCGCTGTGTAGAGGGAGACATAGAACACAAGCATCAGGGTACTGTACAATGGTCCCCTAGACAGGAAGCAAAAGCAGATGAGTGGCACTGTCAAAGATCACTTCCATCATGTCCCTCCACAACACATGGGTCAGTGCAGGCAAAACACATGCAGTAACAGGCATGGCGCATGCTATGGACATAAGCAAACATGTCCAAGGGACTCTTGAAACATACAATGTTGTTTTTGAACTCACATGCATCATGGGTCATGCCTATCACATTCACACACTTCACCGTACTTTCATCCATCTGGACTCGTACACCCCAGACACAATGGATGCAAGGATAGCTAGGCTGCATCAGTGAATCTGAACATTGACACAGACATGTGTCATGCATCCATGGCATTTACAAGTCACAGACACTCAGGTCAGACACACAGACATGGACACCATACATGTACATGGCATCATCACCCATCCCTCACCCCAACCCATGTCCAGGAACAGAGACTGGCATGCTCTCATGTGTCCATTCCGCATAGGGCTCCCCGTGTAGCATTTAAACACATACACCAACCGTGTGCTTCACACATTACTGGTCTCACATGCATGACCATGATGTCCCTGCACACACACGCGTACATGGCCTATGTCACACATACAGGCAAGTATCAGACAACCAGCACACTGCAACATGCCCTGTCTCACACAGCAATGCTTGGCCACTTACCGCTCGACTCCAGACGGGTCTGCCTTTCAAGGACCTGGACGTGGAGCGCTGGGGATATGCGTTCCGAGACCCTCATCTGATCTTCCGACAAGTGGCCCCGGCGCCCCTTAGCATCCGCTGCCTTCAAGAGGCGCCAGGCCTTGTTGAGGGTCCTGGACATGAAGTCCTCCCAGCGCTTCTTGACATGATGGAATAGTCGGACTGCCATCCCCTCCGCGTTGATGGCAGTCACGATGTCCGTACAGATCCTGTCCCGTCCATCCTTGTCGGCGTGTGATGATCTGAAGAGGGCATCATAATGCCCCAGGACATGCTCCACCAGGACACCAACTTCCTTCTGACTGAAGCTGGTGGCCCTCTGCCCCTCTGGCTGGGGGTCGCCAGTGGTCTCGGATGGTGTTTGCCCCGACATGGTGACCCCCGAGGCAGGCGTGGGTGGGCAACTGGGTCCTGGGGCTGGGCTGTGGAGCGATGGTATCCCAGTCGGGAGTCTTCTGTTCCAGCAGGGGTGGACACAGCAACTGGACTGCTGCAGATGGCTGATGTGCAGGCACCAAATGGCAGGGCACAGTGGCAGCAGGCAGGCAGGCAGGCAGCAGCAGATGGCTCGTGGAAGGCTGCTCGGGGGTCTGGGGGGCAGTAATTCGGCCTTTTGGGCAGGAGCGTGGTCTTCCGTGTGCTTACTCGTGGCCAGCTTGATACGGAGTGATTTGGCACTTGAAAATTCTGCACGTCAGCGTGTAATTCGAGGAAAGGCCCTTAGCGTGTAAGCGCGTCTGCACGCATACGAGATTTCATTGGACAGAAGGCCATTCAAGCGCAAGCGCCTCTGTGACGTGACGCGCGCGGGAGTGCACGGGCGTTTCAGCGTGCGTGAAAAACTGCACGTCCGCATGGGAATGCGTGTAATCCGAGGAAAGGGCCCATGCGCGTAAGTGACGTGACGCGTGCGGGCGTTTCCCTCAGCACGGGTTAAAGGTGAGCGGGGGCAGCAGTTCGCTGTACGTGCCTTTCGTGGAGACCGATGTGTGTTGCTGCTTCCTGTTGTTTTGCGCGCCAATACAACTTCACAGCTATCAAGGACGTATCTCTTCTTTTGGCGGGGGTATTGGCTATGCGTGTTTTTCTGCATCGCGCTAGTCAGACGGTGAGTCGCACACGCTATTTTTCCCACTGCGGGTGCCCCTGTGTATCGCACCCATTTTCGAGGTCATAGTAGCCTGCGTGTCCCACGCGTATGCGTTATTCGTGTTACTGGGTGCCACCGCGTACTGCGGGAGGTTGATTCCACGCACGGAGGCTGCAGGGTTGCGTGCACGGTTTTACTGCAGTTTTGGGGTGCCTGAGAGTTGCGTGACCCATCACTACATCACCGGGGTCACATACAGCCTTGCAGGTGCAGGGGGGCTGTTAACATCTTGCTTCCCACCCCCTTCACCCCAATTGCCTAGGTCAATTGTGGGGTACACCTCCCATTGGCACTACTCCATCTGTGCCGGCACTACTACATCTGTGCCATGGTTGGGAGGACACCAAAGGTGAGGGGCGCCTCATCTAGGCGTACTCCTCATGGCGGGCGTGGTCGGGGACATGGCTGTGGTGACCAGGGAGTAGGGGGACTCCAGGGTTTCCAGGGCGGCCACAGAGGGGGAAGAGGCAGGGGTGCGCCACTTGAGCACAATGTTGTGCCATGTGTCGGTGCCGTCATGCCACCACCCCCTGTGGTTCCGGGGGATGCAGCTTCTGCATCTGGTACTGGCGCCCGTGTGACCCGGCAGACCGTTCCATCGACTGCCACGGGCACAAGGGTAGTGGTAGCTGCAGGTGCAGCTGTGGACACTGCCACCCAGGCTCAGGGTCTGCCAGCGCAGGCTGCATTGGCACTTGAGGAGCCCTTGGTAGATTTCCAACAGGCCAGCAGGGAAACCATAGGGGCAGGCAGGGCTGCTCAGACCAAGACACGTGTCCCTGGGGCGGTTATGTCATCTGCTGCCCCGAACAGCCGGGTGTTGGCAATTGCAGGGGCAGATGCACCCAACAACACCCCAGTTGTGAGTCTGCCAACCAGGACCGTTGCGTCTCAATGACCCTGCCACAGCGGATGTTGCTGCGCAGGGTCCATTGGATGGCACCCAGATGCCACTGACACAAGTCAGGCCTTTGGTCGTCCCTCCACCTGCCACTCCCTTGGCTCAATCCACCAAACCCACTGGCCATACTGGTCAGGGTGGCATTAGCCAGCCAGGGTCTGCGCCACAGTCCAAGAGGAGGAAGGTTCACCTGCAGCACAGGCTGGGACCCCACACACAGCCACGACCTCCTGCACGTCGAGGAAGAAGCCTTTCTGCAAGCAGGAACTGGACTTCCTCGTGGACTACGTGCGGGGCCACAGCCGTGACATGCTAGTGGGTGCCAATAGTCAGACTACGGCTGCCCACCGTGACACCCACTGCAAGCATGTTGCGGAACATGTCAGTTCATTCGGCCATGAGGTGCGCACGGCGCAAGAGTGCAAAAAGCGTTGGAATGACCTCAAACGCAGCGCTAAGGCTAAGCGTGCCTCTAATTACAACTTGACTCTGGTGACTGGCGGTGGGCCTGCACCAGAGGAGGAAGAGCTCACTCCGCATGAGGCACTTGTTGCGGAGTTCATACCACCTGAATTGGTCGAAGGAGTGGGAGAGATGCTGGACTTTGATGCCCAGTCCAGTGAGTGTTGATGCGTGTTTGTTGAGGACGTGTGTGTTTCACTTGTGGGATGTGTTGTGCATGATTGCCACTACATGTGACGTGTACATGGTTCTGATGTGTAAGTAATGCAATGCATCCGTGATGCATGTCTGCTCTGCTGGATGGTGGACATGTGGAGCAGACGGGGACTGTCCGCATCACCACTATTGCACCCTACTGACATGCTGGTTACAAGTATGCCCCTCCGGTCCATGTTCCAGCTCACTGGCCCTTCTGCATGTGGCGTGGGGTGACCTTCCTCTCAGCCCAGGCACAATGTCATTGCATGACTGACGTGTATGTTTCCTCTGCCTGCATGCGGGGACTCCATGTAGGCATGCTCCCTTGCCCCTCCTCCGCCACTCTGCACCCCAGTTCCACCTTTGCACTGGTCTGCTTCAATCTTGCCAATGTGTACTTTCCTGTTCATGCGTCCTGTGTAGATGCTAACTTCCAGCGCACAATCTGCAAGACATATGCCGTGTGGTACAGCCTTAGCACTTGATGCAGGGTATCTCACTTGTACTGTGCATAGGTCAGATGTCCCGCAGGGACATGAGTGCCCATTCATGCTCCATGTGCATTGCACGCATGCCCCTATGTGTCCTTGACTGGATGATCACTGTAATACAAGTCCTGGGTGACATTCATTGCATGGCATCTCATCAGCCTTCCCATGTCAACTGTGGCTCAGTAATGCGTTGCACACATGTTTAGGGTCTGACAATCTGTGTGGCTCACAGGCCTCAGCATGTTTAATGGCCAATGACTCTGTCCAACTGTTGTAGTGTCTTCTTCACACGTGGGCGTCCTCCAGAGTTTTCATCATGTGTCCTGCTTACTGTCCCATCATCATTTTCAGTGTTGTCACTTAAATCTCATTAAGCTGTTGATGCCAGTCAACACTGCCTGTCAATACACAGGTGTATGGTCAGCCTTTTGATACCATGCTAGGCATCCCTGCTTTTGTACTTGGGTGGAGGGGTGCTTGGCTTGTAGATATGCTACACATTGAATGCACAGTGCACGTGATGCCTGAATTTGACCTTGCACTGCCTTCACATTTCCTGACACACACCATGGAGTCCTTGTGCATGTAGGTAGTGAGTGGCGTACATATTTTCTGCACTGCATAGACCCACTTCCATGGAAACTGCCACCTTTCAACAGGTCTGATCACAGAAGCAATTCAAAATTGACCCAGCATGCATGCCAGGTTATATGTTGTGTGTCACATGTCTGCCTGATGTGTTTGTTGTCGGTGTGTGTGTGTGTTGTGTGCTTCTGACATGTGTAGTGACCTCTTTTCTCTCTATTTTTCAGGTGATGACGCCATGGAGGCGGAGGATGGTGTTGTCATGCCAGACACAGGGTTGTTACCACTACATCAACCCGGCACAAGTGGGGATCGTGGGGTGGTAGGCCACGAAAACCACCAAGTGCTACAGTCCATCTTGTCTCTGGCTGCCTATGAGTCCAGCCTTGATGACGACTCTGACGTCCATGTCGAGTTGGATGAGCATCAAGTCCATGTGTCAGGGGTGAGTGATTCTGATGTGGACACTCCTCTGTCCGCGACACCTGCACTGAGGGATCAGACAGTCTTAGTTCCTCTGCCCGTGGTGGATCGGGACGCAGGGTCACCCTCCACACCAGTCACTGATGTGCCTGGGAAATCACGTCGACGGGGGCATTTAGTCGTGCAGCCGCGGGCGGTGCCAACACAGCGAGGACACCCGGTCCTTGGGTCCCGCAGGGGTCAAGCCCAGCAACGCGGTCGCCGTGCGCAACCGCAGTATACTGAGTGGGAGCAAGACATGACTGCCAATTCAGAATGGCAGGGGGCAGCAATGGAGAACATCGCTGAGAGCATGGAGCGTGTGGCCCGATCTGTGCTCCCCCCTGCTAGGCAGGTGCTTCTCCAGCAGCAGGCGGCACGGTCCACAGCCCGCTCGCTCAGGCTGGGCATGGCGGCCTCAGACAGGGCACGCCAGGCTGAAATGTCGTCTCTGCGTCAAGCAATTGCTGCTCACGCAGAGGCGCACATGGATGCCCTGAGGGAGGAGTATGCTTCCCTCAAATCCACTCTGGGTGTCCTTATGATGTCCCAGAGGCAGCGGGCAGAGGAGAGGTTTGCACAGCTTGAGCGTACCATCTCGGCTGAGCTACAGGCTTGCCGGGAGGTGCAGCGGTTGTCCAGCCAGGCCTTGCAGGAGGAACTCTGTGTTACACGTGCTACCTTGCAAGAGGAAGCACGTGTATCACGTGAGGTTCTGCATGCAGACCTACGTCACATCGCCACACAGAACCAGGCTCACCCGTCCGGCAGACTTGCTGCCGATGAGGGGCAAGCTGCGGCTAGGCGTGGCCAGGCTACTGTGCCACGTCCTCCTTTCCAGGATGAGCCAGACTCGGACGACCATCTATCTCCCACATAGGTCGGCTGTGCAGGCGTTGAGCCCATGGAGGTTTTTTTTTTTGGCTCAGCATCATCGCATGTGGGTGTTGAGCAGCACCCTGTACCTCCCCCCTTCTGGGTGCCCCCCCCACCGGGTCGTATGTGGCCATTTCTGATTTTTCTTTTAGTTTAGTTAGTTAAGTTTCTGTTTGATAGTTTAATTAGGTAATGTAGGTTTTTCATAGTTAGTGTAATTAGTTAATATAGTTTAAAAATGCTTGTCTATTGTTGTGCTTTCATGTGACGGTGCGGTGCTTTGTGGCTTTTGAAGGCATCCACTGTCTGTTCCAGCTGGGCCCTTCAGGCTTGTCTTGTATATGTGTTTGCTGCTTGGGGTCCTTGACTCACATATGCCACTCCTGCCTCCCTTATCCATGGGCTCGCAAGGATGGTTCGGTGTGACATCCTATTACACAAGGGCTTTGGACTGTCATATCTGTGGCATGTCTGGTGCTGTGTAACTTGTGTTGAAACCCCTAGTGGGGATGATTGCGGTGTTATTGACCACTGTTCAGCTTTTGCTAGATGGGGTGTTTCATGATTAATGTGTACATTCATTGCTATGCATTGTGTAGTATGTTTCTTATCTTTACTGTACACGTGCATGTTGCAATTCATGCCGTAGATAGTGTGTTCCACACTTTGGATGTGAAAGACGGACTGATGGTGTGATTTCTGATGTAAGTCTCTGACATGGTCCAGTAATGAGATGCCTGAAGAGACACACACAGATGACTTTAAAGCATTAATCATGTGTTTCATGCCCTTTCTGCAGGGGGATTAGCCTCCAGACCACCTTTGCCAGCAGACATGGCTCATTGGACATCTGAATTCTGGACACGTTTGTTGGTGCCCACATGCACATGTGTGCACAAGCAGAGGCACAGGGATTGCAGACCTACATCCTAGAACTGCTGAAGTGTTCCAAGGAACTCCAGGCAAGGTGAGCAGCACAGGGGGGCCACAACACAGCAAAGCTTGCACCAGGCCAGTTGCACATGCAGGCTTAGTAACAGCACTGAGGGTGAGCTTGGACGAATATTGGTGTTGAAGCACACAATACAGCTCAGATGTGTTGGTGGACTGATGGATGTTGATTGTAAGGTTGTCTGGGGCACCTGCAGAGGCAGTGGCACATACCCTCCGGTACACCAAGGTCCATTGAGGCACTTGTATCAACCATGTAGCCTTCCGAGACATGGAAAGGAGCAGCTCACAGGGACATACAGCAAGGGACATACTCGGGTGCAGTGCATTTCATTTCCATGTACATTTTGAAACATGCACTGCCTACTTTGTTTTGGTCATGGTGGCACACGACTTGTTCTGAAGTCATGCCTTGCTATATGGGTCTGTCTGCTTACCCAGGGAACATTGCATGTTGTGTGAATTGTGACACATTGGTGTTACATTTGCCACGCACCCACCGGCGGCTGACTTACTGCATTGACTGTGTATGACCCATCACAGGGGTAATGTTACATATGGGTACGAAGCATCTACACCAGATTGTCTGTTTGTAGAGTAGTTTGTTGCTATGGGGCATATTTGGTGGTGTGTTTTTGTGTTATGGGCACGGACAGATTATTAACTGTGGCTCTCTTTGCAGCATTGAAGTGCTCCTGTAACCGGACCTGAGAGTGCGCAGGCAGGAGGCCAGCACTCAAAACCAGAGCTAAGTGTTTTGTTGTTTTTCTTTCAAACTGCTCTGCATAGGCTTGCTGGGGGGTGCACTAATGCATGGATGAATGTGTAATTCAATTTGGTATGTTTTTTTTCCCCTAATCACCCGGAGTCCTATCCAATTTTAAACCCTGTACCCTCTACCCGGTGTTCCTGCTTCCCGTACCTATCCAACCAACGTTCCCTAACCCTCTTTCCCCGCTGGGGCTGCGGATGCCTGTGTAAGCCCCAAACTTGCAGGCTCCAAAACCCTAGAGGGGGTGGTTGGTTCGTGCCACTCCTAAGCCTGGACTACAGAAGGCCATGACAATGATGTCCCAGTTTGTTCGGATTGTGTATGTGTTCATGCAGGTAGCACATTTTCGTGCATTCCCTACTTTCATGTGTCATTCCTCCTCCCCTCTCCTGCCACTCATTCCAGTTATCCAGTGTACCAACACCTGTCCCGACTGCATATCCCTGACCCTCCTTCCCCACAAGGGTCTCAGAGGCCTGCGTGAGTTTGACCTTGCAGGCACCCGGGCCACGGTGGGGGTGGTTGGTTCGTGCCACTCCTGCGCCTGTACACGGGACCTGTGACAGTACACATCCGTTCATGGTTCATCATTCTATGTTATGTACCACACATGGTTCACATCCTGTTGTGACATTGTTTTACTGTGCTACCTTGGTTGTTACATCATTGTGGTAGTACTTGGCCTTTGTGAGGTACTGCTACGTCAAGTCATCTACTGGAGGGTGTTCTGGTTCGTTTTTCTGGCTTGGATTTTGTGATTTTGCAAATGAGGGTGGACTCTGAGGGTGCAGGCACCTTTTTACACACCAGGTGGGAGATGGTGACGAAGGGGAAGGGTGATCCTGTGGCCAGGTGAAATTGAGAGTTGAAGGCACCATGACCCAGGTGCAGTTGTTCAGTGGGTCATGGTCATTTGTGAGGGAGGGGGGGGGTGTTTTGTTGTTGATATTTGCCTTGCCCTGCAGTGTGATGGGAACCCTGACATTGTAATTGTGGTATCCTATGTACATGTTGGGTTCTGCTGATCAATGCCTGTTCATGTGTTGTGTTTACCTTTCAGGTGTGAGGGGATAGTTGTGGTTTGACATGCTGGGGTGTACACATGGTGAATGTTCACATGTGATGTGTAGAGGACACTGGTGGTCACTTGAATGCACATACATATGTTGAGTGCATGTCCTTACTGACCCACACACTTGCACTATGATGCACTACATGTACAACCACCCTTGGATATCTACGTGTACACTCTGTTTGCCTTCTGGTGTCCACTGTGTCCCTGCAGCACATGTTCTGTGACCAATTATGGATCCTGTACATGCCTAATTTGCTTTTTGATGTGGTTTGTCGCTTAGATGTGATGCTCAGGGTGTGAATCACACACAATAGCTGTTCACTGTGCTGTGCGCTGAGCAGTGTGCTGCAGGAGTTGGACAAAGCACACAGAAGCTGCAGTGTTGATTTTGCAATGCACAATGTGCATGTAGACAGGCATTCATTGTTATGTTACGTCTACAACTTTTGTGATGCATTTGGGAATGACTTATTTTGGGTGGGAGGTTGTTGGTCAGTCATTTCATCTGATTCCATGTCAGGCATCATTGTCTGATGCCACTGTACATTTTTGACATGGCAATGTGTACCTTATTGGTACTGTGTTGGTGTATGGCTATTGCTTGCCATGTCATGTTGTGGTTTGGGAGGGTTTGAGTGACATAACAGTGATGGTCATGGCCTGTTTTGCAGGTGTGTGTGATTCACACCTTGCATGTCAGGGTCAGCCGCTTCTCGAAGCAATGAGCTGGGGGTAGATCTTTCTCCGCGGCAGGGGCCTCCCTCTGGAACAGCCTTCCTGCCTCCCTGGAACTTGAGGAGAACCATCTCCGGTTCCGGAAGCACCTCAAGACCTTCCTCTTTGCTTCTGCTTTCTCTCTCCCTCTCCCTTGCTAAATTCTTCACTGAAACAGCACTGGATCTGCAACTGGGCCACTCTCACCGACCTCGGTCCCTGGCCCAGCCACTCTCCACTTGCACTGCCTCCCTGGCAACCCCTGCACTGCGGGACTGTCTCTCTATCCCTACAGCCCCCCCTTCCCAGCACTTGTTTGCACTTACCTTTGCAGTTGCCACCAGCTGGCCTATTTATTTGTTTTTATTCTACTTACCCTGTACTGCACTCCCCCCCACCCCTTCCCCTTGCACTTTTCCCTTCCCCCTACCCCTGCACTTGCACAATCTAAATGACACCTGGCCTACTAGTATCGTTGTCTGTCTTCCCTTGTTCCCCCCTCCCTGCCTCGTCGCATCTTGAAACACTTGTGTATAGGCACGTTACAAATGCCATATCATGTCATGTCATATGTCATATGTGTGCCTTTTGGTCACACAGGATAGCTTGTGTTTAAGTAGCTAGGGATGCAGACAATGTGGCACTTCCATGGCAACTATCTCAGGGTGGTAAGGTTGTGACAGTTGACTGTCTCTTTGTCATCATCGATTGTCACCTGGTATGTGCCAGGCCTGTGTGCACTCCGCAGGGGTGGGAGTTTAGGTGAAAAATGCGGCCACAAGCTGGGTCCGGGCTTCCTCGCCACGTGCCCTGTCCCCTCCCATGGGCAGGGCCTGTGCCTGTGGTTGGGGATGTGGGGGCACCACCATGTCCACCGGTATGCCCTGCCGTGTTGCAACATTGTGCAGGACACGTGCTGCCACAATGATCCTGCACACTACTGGGGGCGCATAGAGTAGCTGCCCGCCAGAGCGGTCAAGGGAGCGGAAACGTGACTTGAGCACTCCGAATGTGCGCTCCACTATGGCCCTGGGTGCAATATGGGCGGCATTGTATCTTACCTGGGGTGGTGTGGTGGGGTTCCGGATTGGCGTCATCATGTGGTTGCTCAGAGGGTAGGCACTATCTCCTGGGGAGGTGTAAATGGTTGTGATTATTGGGGTTTGTGTATTTGTGTGTGTGTGTGTGACATGCATGCATGTGCAAGGGCATTTGTACTCACCTAGGAGCCAGGTGTTGCCATGCTGCCCAGCTTCCAGGGCCCGGTTCAGGGCGGACATTCTGTATATGAAACTGTCATGGGTGGAGCCAGGGTAGTTTGCATAGACAGATGTGATGATTCCCTTTGCATCGCATACCACCTGTACATTGATGGAATGCCAGTGCTTGCGGTTTCGGTAGATGTGCTCAGTGGCCCTAGGTGGATGTAGAGCCACATGGGTGCAATCTATGGCACCGAGCACTTTGGGGAAGTGTGCCACCCTGTAAAAATCCAGGACAACGGCCTGCCTTTCTGCGGGGGTTCTGGGCATGTATATGTGCCTGCGGACTGAGGGGCGCGCTGTCACGATTGCCAGTACCTGGTGTAAGCAGCGTGACTGCGTGGCCTGTGAGACCCCCCCACTATGGCAGTAGTCCGCTGAAATGACCCAGTGGCCAAGAAATGCAGGACATTGAGCACCTTCTCCAAGGGGCTCAATGCTTGGGAGCAAAGGGTGGGGGATGTAAGGTCATCTTCCCACTCCCTGACCAGGTCTAGGATGATATGGGGTGGAAACCTATACCTGCCGTAGACCTGGTCGTCAGGCATCCCAAAAAGGCTTGTCCGTGGTGCGAAAATGCGTGCCCTGGCTATTCTCCTCCTCCTGCGGTGTCCCAAGATCAGTGCTGCGACAAATGGGGCATTCATCGTAGCTGTTTATACGTGTTTGTTGTTTGCGTGCACTTTTATACTGTGCGCGGGGACGCTTCTGCCTGCCTTCGTGTGGCGGACGCGTTGACGCCTGTGTGCGTCTTTTGCCGTGCGTGGGTTTCCCGTATTCGAATCCATGAATACGGGTTGTTCGCGTGCGTGTGGGCGTTCTGTGTAGTTCCCTGCAGTACTTCCCCAGTTACGCCTTCTTTTTCACGCGTTATTTCCCATTCCGTGTGTTACGCCCACTGTTCCGCCCATTTTGGTTGTGTGCGCCGTGCTATGTGTGCTTTTGCTGTGCGCGTAGCGCACGCCGTGTGTGCCCGCGTGTGCCATGGCAGGATTTGGCGCACGGACAGCGGGAAACACGCGCAGCGTCTTCCTTGAATCGCACATGTGCGTGTGCGCTGGGTTTCTCACGCTTGCGCCGCCTTGCGCCTGCTTGCGCTGAGATTTTCAGTGCACGTTTGCTCCATGAATCGACCCCTTAATATGGTTGTCTCCAATGCACAGCTTTGTAAACAAGGCAACCAATCTTAAAAGCAAAACGAGCCTCTAACCGCAGCTAATGAAGGAATCTCAAAACTAGACTTCTCGGATCAAATGTCAAGTTATGGCTTTGGTTGCCACATGAAGCAACATTCTTATGGGTGCAACTGTAGTTATTGGTAACCCCATCAAAAGGGCATTCCAACCATTAACATGAGCCAGCACAGCACTAGTGCCTGCAAAACTGTGTGAAGGTTTTCCATGGGCAAGAAAGTTTTAATTTCTTTCAATAAATGAAGCTGAAAGAATATGTTTTGTCCTTCTCATCACATGTTATTTAACATTAGTTGCAGGGTCTAGGAAAACCCTCAAAGAATTTGCACCCTCGGACAAGATAGGTTGGACAGAGTCTTGCTGTATTGCTCTAAGTCATTCCTGAAGGACCTCTTCATTCTTTCCTATGGAGAATAATGACGACCTTTCGATGGATTCAATTACAAAGAGCCCAGGTCAATCCAGGCCTAAGTGCAGGAACGATAACTCTTCAGGTGATTTACATCTGCAGCCAATGATATCTTAAGACATTGCTGAGTATCGGAGTATGAGAGGTTAAACAAAAACACTCTCCCAGAAGACCACAACAGCTCCATATATAAATTGAATGATAGAGCAGACAAGATCCACCCCTCAGGCACACCACAGGACATAGGAAGAGGGTGACCAAGATTTCTCCAATTGAACACATTATGATTAACCTGAAACAAAGGAAGAAAGCCAAACAAGTGTGTGAGAGACCCTTTACTAAGAACAAACATGGGTCAAATGCACTGTTCTATGGAATGTCTTCCACTTAGGAGGGTCTATAACCACGCTTAGCTCACTGCACCATTCACAGAGAAGAAATATCCATTTCCATATAAGTCTGGTTCCACCCACAAGGACAATACAGCACTGAAATGCTACGCAATTCTCCTCTGAACAAGAGTACGATCAGCAACCCCAGACATGAGTTTTGGCCTTGTTTGGCCTCCTCAGTGAGATGAAGCTCAGCTTCTCTAAGGCAAGGGGTCGAAGTCTGGATTAGCCTGGGTAATTTAGGGTTGAACCACAAGTATTACAACTGTATGAATAAATATGAAAATGAAAACCAAATGGTCTATAAATGACAAGAAATAATATTGCTGGTACTTTTAAACTTGTGGTACTTTTTGGTCAGCAGGATAGCTCAGGGAACAAGACGATGCTCTGCAATATGGGTTCAATCTCTGGTCCGGTGCTTTGAAGCCAGAGGATTATAGCATTAGGTGATGGATAAACCCCTAATGAAATAAAAACGAAACATCTGCACTAAACATGATAATAACTCACACCCATCCAAAACAATCTCGAATAACTGTCCATTTTACAGTCTCCATCTAAAGATTACTGCAACCCCAGCCTCCTCCTTTCTTTCCTTCCCTAGCTACAGAAAATAGAGTATGTCCTTCTGGGACCAATTAACCAAAAACAGGTGGAGAGGCCAGCGAAAACCACTTTTCAGTTCAAAAGTGCATCTAATTCATAATTAGTTCAATTATCTGCCTCCTCCAGAGTGTGAGTCACAGCGGCACGTGGATACAGTAGAGCATATTATTGCTCTACGCAGGATTGTTTATAAATCATAAAAAGAAAACTACTGTGGAACTAGTATAAGATTATTAGTATTAATCTCTTCCTTCCTAGATCTAGACTTCCTATTTTATCCTCTACATAAAAGTGGGACTGTCTGTTCAAATGGTGACATTGAGGTATTGACACACATTCTTTGAACTACTGAACTCAGCTATACAGGCCTGTCTGTCCCACTCCAACCGGGCTCAAACAGGTAAAACAGGAAACCTAAGACCCCCCTAAAAGGTGCCCTTAACTGGCCACTCAGGCTGGATGCACTACAACATTTATTGTTATGTTATCTTTACAATGTGATACAGTCATGTGGCCCGCTCTCCTGCAATGGTGTGGGAGTGGGCAGGGCTTCAAACAGCAGGATGGAATCAGCAGCAGCAGCAGCAGCCCATATAACTTGTTTTTTTTAATTTTTATTGTATTTTGGTTAAAAACAAATTCCAACTTTAACAATATAAATTCACTAAACCTAATCATATTACAAAATCAAACAATGAAATACAATAGACAAGAGATAGATGACGAAGAAAAATACAGTAGTTTCCCATTACAAACATACGCAAAAAAACGTAAATATCTTCATAATAATGCACAAGTCACAAAAGAACAAAAGAAACACATACTACATGCAAAATACAGCTATACAGCGATCCTTGGAAAAAACGGAAAAGTAACTTTAAAATCCATCCGATTGGTTTGAACATACTAAAGCCAGGCTATCCCCTAGGCTCAAGCTGTTAATGAACCGGAAAACAGCAAGGGGCACAGAAGTGGAATAACCACCCAAGCATCTCAACCAAAGATTGTCACTCTCAACAAAATTAAAACTATGAAAACGATCTCTAAAATACATAGTAAGTAATAAGATCAGGTCTGGGCATTAGATTAATAGGTGCTTCAATGTTTCTAGTTGTTTGGGGACATTACAGAACCAGCAATATGACAATTGAGAATCAATCATCTTATGTCTCTTCAAAATCTCCCTAGTTGGATGTAAGTTCCATTGAAAACAAAAGAATTCCAGTCTAGCATGTGGACTAGGGAAGATTTGCAAATACAGCGCAAGCATACCCAACCGTGTATGTTCATGTTTGAAGGGGAGCATGGACTCATAGCCATGAAATGTATCTAATGTGCACCACCAGTCATATTGGTATAGAGGAAGTTTCACTTTTCCTAGGGTGTCTATTAAATCAATTGAACACATATCAATATCAGACAACAACTGGTCACAAAAAAACAAAAAAATAATTCATCACTCTCCTTTTCTGTCTTAATGAGGGTTTCGAATTCACTGTGCAGAATGTTAGCAGGTGGTTTCAGCAGTAAATATTTCCACTTGTCGCTCACCAATACAGAATTCAGTCAAGCTCAAATCTAATTATAAATACGTTTGGGATATGCGTCACTCTACGCAATATAATGCTTTCCAGCTTCTGATATATATCAAGTACCCAAGGCTGTAAAGTCTCGATACCATAGGTTCAGATGGGTATCGTAGCAACATGCATTTGTGGATGGATTACCTGATTAACAAACCTGACAAAACCTTCAGGCTTGGCATGAAACATGTACGATGCCTTCAATTGGTTGCTCAACCAACCCAGATTTACCACATTCACAAGTTCTTTTTTTCTTACCTAATCTGTAGCTAAGACTCATGTCCTCACCCTATGTTTTCTCGACTTAACTATTGCTCCTTGCTTCTTCTTGATCTACCAGTCTATGCCCCCTCCCTCTTTTAAATTCTGACACTTTAATTCTATTACTCATCTTCTACTTCTGCTCTGGCCCTGTTCCCCTATCTCTCCCCCCTTAACTTCCCTATGTTGGCTTTCCTTCTCGGTCCGTCTTTAATGTTGCTCCTGTAATTAAATGTTTTCATGGATTGGCTCCTATGTATGTCTCTTCTCTTATTTCTCTCTACTCTCCCTCTCATTCCCTTCGGATCTCACTGTTCTGCCATTGAGCAACCCGTCACCATCCTTGCTCTCAGTGTGTTTGTTCTTTCTCCTGCCTTGCTCCCAAACTCTGGAATTCTCCTCCCTACTCGCACCACTCTATCTCCACACTTGCTTGTTTTCAATTGTCTCGCCTCCTTATTTCACCTAATTATTAAGACTATAATACCACGTGGTTTTCCTCCCATTTGCTCTTGTACTTTCATGGTTTCAGTTCTTTTGTAATTTTTATACAGCTCTTAAGCATACATGCTCTACAAATTCAATAAAATAAATATACATAAAATAAATGAAAAAGAGGGACATGCCATCAATATTATAAATTCTTTGGTTAGAAATCTTAAAAAGCTTGGAGACCTATTACCTTCATGGATCATCAATTGATTAACATCAAGATGGACAGATTCCCTAAGAAGGGACTCCAAGAAAACACCTACCAACCCTAGCCCTTATCAGGATTAGGCTTATGAAATGAGTAACTACAGCCAATTTTGAGAACATCTTCATTACACTGAAGATCCATCCAGTATTCCAGAATTCCCCTGACAATTCTCTTAATGATCTCTTATCAAAATTAAACAGCACACTAAATATTACTATTTCCAGCCTTAGTGCACAAACCTAAAACAATGACCAAAACAGCACAAATTGTTCAGCAACGTTTTTGCCTGACTAATTCATCAAGGAAGGAAAATTGAAATTAATGACTTAAAACAAGGAAACCTAAAGACTTACCATCCGGCAAAATGCAAACTTTGAGTTTAAAGATAAATAATAAATAATTCTATCCAATTAAAATATCAAAGGTGACACATAAAACCTGTGAATTATTTAATTTCTATAAGACCTGAAAAGTCCCAGAGCAACCACTGGGGACAGCAAATATAGCCAGTTTCAGCTAGTAGAAAATCCAAAGTAAACAAAGCATCAAATTGTATCTGATTCAACTACCCCAAGTTAAACTGAAATACAAAATATATACAGTTCCTTCAACCCCATATCTTCTAAGGAAGTTATACAAAGTGTCCAAATGTTAAATTACTCCTCAGAACAATGCTAGCATGGCCTTTCTACCACCAACAAGGATAAAATAAACATTGTGGAGCTGGTATTGACAGAGCTCTGCAAAATAACCTTTCAGAGTATGGCATTTTTCGTAGCCTACTGAAAAGGCCGCCGGAAATCTGATCTTGGAAACGTGTGAAGCAGACTAATCCATCAGTGCACATCCAGCCCATAGCAAGCCCGCCCTTTCTGGGAAGAAATACAGAAAAAGCTGGTATCTTTCAGATACAGGCATATGGGACGAACAGGCTCTGTTTTTCACAAACATCAATCAAGTTTGCAGTCATGCCAAGCACAGATTCTTCCTTTATGTTCCTGCAAAAGGAACTCTTACAATCCCTGAACGATAGCACTGACGTAGTTGTTTTACTAGTGGATCTATCGGCTGTATACGTCACGGTGAACCTCCCTAAACTCAGGCACCATCTTGACCAGTCTATGGGAATCGAATGGTCTGCCTTGAATTGGTGTGCATCTTCCATCTCTGAACCAGAGGCGTAGACAGTGTAGGGCCTGAGCGGCAAAGGCCCACCCAAAACCTGTAAACGCCCACTGAGCAGTGGTGTGCGGGCATTTACAGATATTAATTTCACGGCCGCAGTCCCAACTACATTAGTTTCAGGCCCCACTTGCTAGGCAATCCTGGCTACGCCTCTGCTCTGGACGTGTACTACAAGTGAGCCACTAATACTAACACATGCCGAGTCCACAAAGACTCAGCCCTTTCACCAAGGATTGTTGAGGCCTATGTCAAACCTTTGGTGGACCTCATCGAGCGTGTTTCACCATCTATCCGACGTACACTGACGACAAACTGCCTCTTCCATATGCAAGTCTGGATGATAGAGAATGAGCTGTGTATATGTGCAGCTAATACTGTAATCACCCTAATAGGTTCAACAATCAAATTCACTGACCATTTGCACTGACTCACACCACAGATACCTCCCTACTCCCGACAAGGAAGCTAGGAACACCAAGGTAATTTTGACTCCTGATCTATGTCGCAATCTACCTTTGACCCTGGGAACTGAACATAAATACAGATAACTCAGGAAAGCACAGAACTTTCCAAGAGAGGATTAACGGTTTAATATGCCCTTTAAAACTACCATACCATGGGTTCCCAACAATTAGCTCTCAATAATAAAACACATTCTACATCTTGCACTTAGCTAACTTTGAATGTAACATTTCTAGAGCAAATGATCAGTCACCATCCATCTGCACCTCCCTGTCCCTGTCTTCCTTCGCCCTCTTCCTCTCCTCTCTGGAGCTCGGTTGGCCCTCAACTAAACTAACATGTAATGCTCTTAGCTGCCAGTGTTTTCTGTTTGTTCCCTCCCTGATCAAATATATCCTTCCTTCCACTTTTCCCCATCGTCCACTCTTGGTGCCATGTAGGAGTGTATTGGCGATGGGCACCTTAAAACGTACCAATAAATAAATAAACAAACAATTACATAAATAAATAAACATACGCCCCAATAAAGTATGTGTTTTGAATTTAAACCAAAAATGTGTTTATTCCCACCAAACAAAGCAGAATATATCCTCAGCACATAGGTAACATTTACCACAGTAGATTCATCAGCTGTAGATTGCTGGCAAGTACTTAAGAAATAAAAAAACGGATTTCAGACTTTAAACACATTGAACATTAGATTTACAAACATTTCTTTGATCAGTGTTTGCTCTCAGTTAGAATCATAAAAAATTAGTACTTCCCTATTGATGTTTTTTTTCAAATTTCGGGTCTGGGTGTAATATGTTTTTCTTCAATTGAGTAATATATATATATTTAATCAGGAGACATCTTTTTCGTCATATACATCATTTTCAATTCGGAAAATAATTTGAAAGCAGTGAGAGGAGAATAATAGCAGTGTGTGAGCTTGTGGAAAGAAGAAAATTGAGTTAAACATAGCATGCTGACCTTAACTGGTTCTCTGCACGACTGGGCTTGTCTCGGTACCTACTGTGCTGTGAGCATGGCTCTAATGCAGCTCACGGATTCCAACATTTACAGATCATTTTAAGAAGGACAAAGATCTTCCTCTTAAGGGCATTCTGGGAAGAACTGTGAAATCTAATTAGCACTCTCACTCCATTCGTCTCTTTGCGATGGTGCGAAGGATTTGAAGGTTGTGCAGACTGAGCATAGAGCTCATATGATATTCACATCACTTTCGCAAATTCTTTTTCAGACAGGGGTCTGTCATCATTCTGTGTTTTCAAGGTGGTGTGTGATCATCCGGCGTTTCATCTTTTTAACAAGAGCTAATCAATGCATACATGGAGCACCATCAAAAGAGTACGTATCAGTATTCCTGAATGCCACAGCCTCTACAAATTGAGCTCATATGAGTTCCTATTAGCGAAGCAATGCCGCAGATGTTACTGCAGAGAAGAGTGTGTGGTTGCGCGTGCGCCCACGCGCAGTTTGTAAATTTGGAAATACATGTGTATTGTTTACAGTAAAAAATAAATGTAAAGGGTAAATAGATAAACAATGGCACAACACAAAGGAAGGACAACACAATGGAATGGACACCCATTATCAACAACCTGAACACTTCTTTTGTTGAATATTCCAATGGGCCATAGTCGCTAAATAACTAAAAGCAGTGAGCGGTGAACCCCACAAACAATGGTGTGTAAATGCCTGCCATGTCCAGCTAATGTGACGAGCAGAAACTATTGCCTAAGATATTCAGCAGTCTTTCGCTTGAACCTCCAACAGAGACTCTGAATGTGGGACATGCATTGGTGGGACAATCAGAGCCCCCAAGTCTCTGGGGGCATTCAGTGGCCTGATAAAAGGCCCAAATCACTTCCTGTATCCTGATGATTGGGCTTGGCTGTTATGGGGAGGCACAGGGCTGATCCACACAGGGAGAAAGCAGGAGTGTGTGCAGCAGCCACTGCCAACATGTTTTATGTGTATTTTGAAAATGTAATTCCCAATGTGTGACATTCTGTTGCATATTGTGCTTGTTTTGTGAAGTTACGTGTTACGTCAACTTTGAGAAACCATTTGAGACTCCCTTTTAAATTATTTTGGTATTTTTAGTCGATTTTATATGTTATGTTCAGAGTTTGTTATACTGCACCAGTCACGCCGTAGGGTTCTAACAGAGCTGATATTTGTCTAGAAAGTGGCCTACCCAGACTTTGTCATGCGAGAGAATAGAAAAAGGCAGCAGAGTAGGATGAATTGTAAAAGGTTAAATGCAAATACATGATTTGGTCATTTAAAAAAGGGAGTGAGAATTAGGGATGGATAATGATTGTTTGCATGTCTGTAAAGTCAGTGTAGAACTATCAAAGCATACCGCTGATCAGAAAAGGGCAAATGTGTAATGCTCCTGCAAAGGAGCAAGAACCCAAGGGCCCAATGTCTTGGTCATACAGGGAAGTACTGAAATAAGTAGGAGGTAGTGTGATGGGCTTGGGATATCCTCAAGCATTCCCTCGAAGTGTGGAGGATTGCTGGTCCATTAGTTATTACTTAACGCGATCCACCGCACAGAGATAAATCTGGCGTCGCCCAGCCCTCTACAGAAGTGACTAAGTGCAGTGTGAACTGTATGCAAGTCAAATAAGGTGAACACACAGGGAAAGAGAAATCAGATTTGTTGACCATCCCTCGGAAAGTTGTACTTGCATGGGGACCAATGTTCCTCTAAACTGTGCACATGTTCTTCTGGGTGCCGCTCAGAAGATTTTTAGCAGCGCACAGAGGCAATTCTCACCTTTGCAAAAAGATTTAATAAGGCACAAGCCACAGCAATTACCTGACATGTTCTTTCTCTTAAAATACCTAACTAGTCATGATTTTATGGTGTAGCTCATTTACATTACCCTACTATGCAAGCCTGACCTTAAAAACCTAAAAACAGAATGCAGCCATAAGAGGTAAAAACTAATATGAAAAAGTGGCTGCATGAACAGAAAAATCTAACTAAAATATGCTTGCACACATTAACAAACTACTTTTCCCTCCCCCCATGACTCCTATGCTTTAGTCTACCATGTACGTACTCTAACATCTACTACAAAACATATTTAGATATTAATAGAAAACCTTGACTCTTCCTCTCTTGTCTCTGCGAAAGGTCACCAGACATGAACCTACATCAATTTGTTTTGTTTGTTGTAATTTGAATAGCGTTCAAGTACCAGAACTTCTGTTATTCATTCTGCCTTATAAAAGGTTCCTTTTTGGAAGGCCCTCCAGCGACTACCCTTGCACCCCTGTGATGTGTCCAGCATGCTGCAGCATGACTCATGAAAGGCCTCTGGAAATTCAACCCTGACCCTCGTCTAATTTCAGTAGCTCCCGCTGAAAGCCTGTATCATCTTCAAATACTGTTCAATCATCTACAAGGCTGTCACCCTGAAGTTACCTCACTGCGAAACATAGGATCTCCAGAGGCCTGAAATCCACCGGAAGTAAGGAAATATGAAGGCATGTAATCCAAGGTGCCAGAAGGAATGTATGCTCCAAAACTCTGGAACCACCTACCATCTACCATCAACATCAACTTACCCCATTGCTGCTACAGTTCAGGAAAGGGCTCCTCTGTAGCACATAGGTCAACACACCTGCCACTGCCTACAGTACCCAATACTCTGTGATCTGCCCCCCACTGACTCCCCCCCTGGTTACAAGTAGATCCCTTGCTGCAAATTGCCCACTATCGCCCTCCCCTGTTAGCTCCCACTCACTTTTTCTCTCCTTCACTCACTGTGTTCTTCCCCCTACGATTGTAAAGCACTCTGCTGATTCCCGAAGCCAGGTCTGCGCTCAATAAATACACTAATAATATTAATAATAAAAGTATCACCCCACTATGTAACCTAATTATCATCTCAAATATCGGCTACTGACTGTACGTAAAAAGGCTAGATGTGTAACCTCATCCCATGCTTTCTATTCCTAGTACATATGTCATGCAAGTGCTTTGAGGTGGTCCCTTGCATGGTAATGCATTATAAAAATCAAATATTAATCTGCTCTCTAAGTATTTTGAGCAGACCAGTGTCATGCTCAGAGTCTCCTATTTTAGCATTGCTAACATTACCATATAAGTGGAGAGCAACATTGCAATATAATTTACTTGGTCTGCAAGGGTTAATGGGTATGGGCTATGGCAGGTATTGCTCGTATAAAGTATTAAGGCAATGAATATTCAGACTGTAGACTGCTTTTCACACAATCTGCATCCTTTCTAAGTGTTCAGAGTTGCATTGTGCATATACCTTAACAAAGTATATTGTAACTCAATGCTATACAAAAATGATTTCACTTATCAGTTGTACAATCCTACCCAACAATATAAGGGTGGAATAAGTTGCAAACGATCTTGTATGCACTGCAAAATAATTGTGTACCTGCAGATTCAGGAAAAGAAACTCTAGTAACAGTCTAGAGAACTGCACTTTCTGTTTCCTCCTATGCTCAGTTGCTGAGGGCATTTGCATATAAACATGTTTGTTTTGTGTTTACTGACTGTAACATCCCACTCCATCTTGTTTAACTGATAATAATGAATTGCAGAGGGATCCCTGGTTACAGAAGAAGACCCTCAAGCTGTTGTACCTCTAAGCACTGATGCTATTAACCTAAAAGGCATAAATATATATATACAAGGCTCTATAAGAAACCTCAGTAAGTCCCTTGTTGAATGTTGTCTAGGCTATGGTGAGGAAGGGTGTGCAAAACTATAGGCTGTATTATGTGCCCTGTCATTTTACTTCCTATGTCAGGGTTACATGCAAGGCTATGATAAGAATTTGCTTCCGTGAAATTATTTTTCAGGGAGTAAAAAAAGTAATTAGCTTTGCCAACAGGGATACTTTGGGACTGATTCACAGAACATTTTCCTATGCGATTGCACCATTATAAAACACTTCCATGAATCAGGGCCTTTATGTTTATTAAAAGATGTTCTTTGCACCTTAAAATGTGTCTTGAGATTGGTCAGAAATATTATTGGAGTTCCTTACTATGTCACTACTTGGCTGGTCACTGATTAAAACAAAATATCAGTGGAGCTTTGTGGGCAGAAGCCAAGGGTTGGTTCCTATGTGTTCACTGTTTCCCATTTTTATTGGACCCATGTTTCTGTTTTAGGGATTAAAAATGAATGGTGTATATGTCTCTTAGCTGTAAGGCTGGTTTTGAGTAACGTTTTTTATACTACAAATGAGTGTTTTTCCAGTGGCATAAAGCACACATTTTTCTCTGCACAGGAGTACTTTTGCTAGCTACTATATCATGAGGCCTTGAACTGGTTGATGAGTTCTCCTTATCACATATAAGATATTTTTTCTTTTAGCCTATCTGTTTGGAAAAGGTGTTGTAAAATGCAACTTTTATGCACATTTGTAAAGAATTGCAGTGGTTTGCAAGGGGCAATTCCTTTCCAAACTCTCCTCAGAGATGGTAGCTCACTAACTATGCATGCTCACAAAGTGACTTACCTCGTTAGTCAGTTGCGCACATGGAAAATAAAGTGCACACGAAAGGCAACCAGTTCTGCACTTAGAGAAAAATAATTAGAGGGGAACATTGATGGGGACATACCAAGACACTAGTGCAGTGGGGGGGAATAGTGTAAAATTCTGATAATACGTTGAAATATATTGTCTGACATTGCAATTGCTGCACAACTCAAGGTTCCTGTGCAGGGGCTGCAGCTTTTACATCACTGCCATCACATACATTTGCGACACACTTGTTACTTGTGTACTACTTTATGCTTCAGAGGGTTGTCACATCTAAGGTGATTCCGTACCGGACACCTCCTCACAAATTTAATTTCCAACAAGGGAGACATTTTGATTCATTTGTACATAAATCATCAGAGGCAACTGCTTTGAATTAAGAATTCTGACAAACCATAAAGAACTCATTGCCTAGTTCAAACACGTATTGGCTGTCCATTACACAAGTTACTAGAAACTGGACTAACAACCGTCTAAAGACTCTGGGACACTAATTTTATGGACAATTCGTTTGAAATTATTGTGCAACCACATTGGCCAAGCGCAAAGTACGAGGGGTTATTCACATTACTCAGTGGTTGTCTTTGAGGCTGCAGGCCAATAATATAGGCCCTGCATGTCCAGCCGATAGTAGTGCTAACCGGGTGACATTTCGGTCACTACAATGTGAAGGTAGCCTTCCATATGTAGTTTTCTTGTTGAGAATACTGTGCTGAGGTTGCTGCCCAAGCAATCATTGGCTCTGTTAGAAAACCTATGGATATGCCTGGGGCATTGTGAAGACGGACCTCTCTAAGTAATCTGAAGCTATTCCACCGCTTTCCATTTCCAACCACATCACTGAGATACAGTTGCAAAGTAAAGTTAAGAAGTTGAAGTAGGGTTAACCCACATAACTTTGAGAAACCAGCTCAGGTTACAAAACAACCTGCTTTTTGTACAACATTGAAATTATCCAACTAATATAACTTTCACGCCCCAGGACGGACACAGGATTTAACAGCCCGGCAGCCAGAGCTTTGTAGGCAAGGACATCTTCCTTCGGAAGAAAAAAAAATCAAAGAATTTGTCTGCCAGCATCAAAATAGAAAAGGGACTAAGTCCCTTTTCATTTTTAATGGCAGTGGCCATTTCTTGACATAAATATGGTATGCAAAAGCGTGGAAAGCTATTCGAACCCCGAGATTTACCGGGGTGAGTATAGTTTTCTTTTTTTTTATTCCAGCAGGAGGTGAGCTCAGAGCAAGCACATCTCCCGTTGAAATGAAAAACAAAGTTTTTAAAAATGACCGCTGACGTATGTTAGGCAGAATTATATGCAGTACCCTTTGGGAACACCACACACAATTAGGACTACAAGTGACAGTACAAATTCACTTTTGGTACAAGCCTGTACTACACAGTAAGGTGGTAGCGATGGCTGAGCAGCCAGACTTATCTCAAGTGTAAAGTGAGCAGTATCAATAGTTACACAAAGGACTGCAATTACTATGATTCAAACAAACACTGACTTAAGGTTTCTGAGTAAAAGAATATACATTTATTTACACATCAGTTATTAAACAGTAGAAAAATCACGTTAATAATACACTACACCGCACCCAATAGATTCTGGACAAGTTAGGCTCCAAATGAAGTATGAGCAAAATGGCACTCCAGCAATTTAAAAGGGAGGGAAAGACAAAGTTAGACAGAAATTGAGCAGCACCAACAAGTGAGAAAGCAGGGCAATCTAGAAAAAGGAACTACAGTGAGGAAATCAAATTAAAGGGGCCTGGCCCAAAGTCAATGGACCAAAGTCTTTGCAGAGGATCACACAGTTCAGAGCAGTTTGCGGTTAAGTCTTTGCCAAGAGTTCAGAACGAAGTTTGTCAGACGAAAAGTTACTTTAAAGAATGAAGAAGGACAAGCCCTCGGATTGGTGAAAGATTTCACACACTTTCACTGCGGCTGGAGGAAACGAACAACCGGGTTAGCACGGTACCTTAAAAGCAGAAGAATGCTGTAGCTGAGACGGACGTTCCTGGCAGGTCCTGCAGGCTCACCGTTCCTGAAGCGACTGTCGTACTGACAAGAAGGAGGAAGACTGGAGGTTGCTGCACTGCCCAGGGAAGAAACCAGCAGCAGAGCAAAGCGACGAATAAAAGGTGCGCTCCTTAAAACGCATGCAGGGTCCGTTCCTCCTGGCTATCCGGTTCACTGTAGCTCTGTACAGCAAATTCGACCAGAGAAGGGAGGCCTGGCAAGCAGTTTGGTGAACTGGTTGTTCCCACCACCTCAAGGGGAGAAGATTCCTTGCAGATCTTCCCTGTCGTCGAAGTTTGAAGATTCTGACCCACAGCAGGGCTTCACTGGGTGGTTCAGTCGTGGTAGAGGTCCTCTTCTGTCACTGTCTCGTTGGCTCTCTCGATCCAGTGGCGACTCTGCCTTTCCAGACCCAGAGACCTGCTTTTTATGCAGTCTTCCCCCAGTCACACAGCCTGGCTGTCAATCACACAGCAGGGTGGCTGTCCCGCTGGTACAGTCACCACAGCTAATCATATCAGAGTGCGACATGAGTCTCCAAGGAGACCCTGTGCTGGGAGTCCTAAACCCTTCCCTCACATCCTGTCCACCTCAGACATACAGGCACCTAAGGTGGGCTTCTGTGCAGAAGCCCACAAAAGGACGGCAAACAAAGGAACCAAACCTGGTTTGGCGCGCAGAGTAAAACACGAGAAAGACTTTTACAAAAAGAAATGGCGACTAAACCCAGCTAGAACCGTATAAAAATGTATATAGTCCAGCGGGTTTAAGTTCGAGGCCACCACGATAGCCTAAAACAATACCAGGGCTATTTAAGATAACCGCGGTAGGAAAAATAGGGTAGTTACCACTGCCATCAGCCAAGTCTTAATGAAAAGGGAATGAAACAATGTTCTAAGGGAAACAGACAAAAAAGGGATAAGTATTAACCCTTTCCAGAACTCTATGTAAGATAGTTTGTACTGGGTCTGTGAGTTTTAAAAGAGAGTAATAAAGTCAATGGCAACTTTACATGTTTCTGGGAGACAGTAGTCAGTCCAGAAAATGGAGTCGGAGTTGGGAAGTCTACAAAAGACAACCCTGTGTCACTGCCCTGAAGGTGCTGTGTAACACAAAGTAAAAAGATGATGCCTGTGGAGTAGGTGAGGCTCCACAGTCTATGAACACAAAAATGTTAAACACACACAGCAAAACACATGTAAGAGAGGGAAAAAAGGTTCACACTCTTACCAGGCGAAAAAAAAAAATCCTAGAAATCCAGCAAAGCTGCTGAGGGACTAAGTAAGTAAGGGAAATTAGCCATTCTGGAGAATTCTCCCTAACAACGTAAAATGGAAAAGGGACTAGGTCCTTTTTTCAGATGACAACGTCCATGAAAAACATGTTAAAAAAGTGCCGCCATCATCAAAATAGGGACCCAGTCCCTTTTCTATTTTAATGGCAGCGGCCATTTTTGTTTACATTTTTTTTCTTCAACTGCCGCTGGCGGTGAAGGTAGAATCGCACCTGGGAAGGACAAAAGATTCCTGTGTCTCAGGTCTAAACGTTGCCAATCTTCGACCATTTGCTGCTGTTTTAAGGTGCCCATCTTCAGTGAATCTCACATTCCTTTCAATGGGTAGCTTGCAGAGCTCCTGTGCTGACTTGTCTCACTCCCCACTTTGGCCACCTTTCAAGAAACCTCTTTGTGAGGCCCTTCTCAGCAAGAAGATACATTTCTACTAACCTCAGAAGATAGCTGTTAATTGGAACACTGGAATGTTGGCGGTTTCATTGCAGACACTGCAGTGGCAAGGGGATGAATCAACAATGACAGGTTCCCAGCATGCCAATATTTCTTGTTTGTCTGTGTTGTTTAACACAGAAGATTCTACCCTTATTGGGCAGAATGTTCTAATAGAAATAATGCCCCTTACTCTGGCCCCTACCGGGTAGTACTGTTTCTTGGCCCTCGTCATTAGCCTTCATTTTGCTCGGGCCTTTGAACTTTGGCCGAGGGTTGTTACCAATCATGAATGTCCCTGAAAATGTGGTATTATTGGTTAATTACAGATGCCATTCCATCATGCTCTTGATGGAATGGCAGCTGACGTTCCATCGGGGCACAACCACTATAAACTGGACCTTCCACTCATGCATCATACATCCATTGGCAATGCCAACAGTTTGGGCTTTTGAGAAGGCATGTGAAAGGCACTTGCCAGGTACAGCCTAGTGAGTGCCTTTCCAAGTACAGTCGTAGTAGTATTGACTGCCCTTTGATGGTAGCAGGTGCAAAATGGTGCGAGTACCTGAGATCAGATAGCAGTGCCTGGCAAATGCCTAATGCTGGCAAAAAAAGGCAACCTTGTTGGCTTTGCCAATGCTTGTTTTTAACAAGACTTCAGTGAAGGACACGTATAGGGCTTATAAATCGAGTGGCTGAAGGCAGACCTGGTTAAGACATTTTTATTACACCAGTAGCAGGGTAACACATCCAATTAAGTCATTAACTCTCAGTAGACTGCTTTGAAAAAACACTGGAAAGCACTTCCAGTGCAATGGCTGATGGTATGTCGTGATTAAAGCAAGCCCAAGGAGTTGCCATGAGGAGGTATTTTTGGTGGGCAGGGACAGGAACTGGGTGGGAATGGCCATGGGCAGTCAATGGGTGGGCAAATAACCAAACAACACCTACAAGCTGTGTGTCCCACCTGATATGTCATTTCTCACTATCTGTACTCCGGTGCAATAGTTTTGGCTTATAGGCGACACCTAATAGTCTACACTAAAAAGAAGCTTGTTTAACTTTCTCAAAAACCTTTTTTTTAAGTGTGGCACTGAAACCTGCTCTCCAACCTTGACTCTACCATTCCCTCCATCTTCATCCTTCTTAATCTCTCCTGTGCTTTCGACACGGTCAACCATACCATCCTGCTCAATTGTCTCAGTGACAACCTGGGTATCATCAATCAGGCTCTGGCCTGGCTGACCACTTTCCTCTCTGATCGACCCTCCCAGGTACAACTTGGGTTTTTCCTATCCTCCATCTCCCTCTCTACCTGTGGTTTTCCCCAGGGGTCTAACCTCTTGCCCTGGCTTTTCAACCAATACCTGGCAACTCTCGCCTACTGCATTTCCATTGACTGCTCAAACTTTGAATGCTATGCTGATGATATCCCAACTCATTTTCAGGCTTCCCTCTGACACCTCCTCTCCGGTCCTCATCTCTGATTGCCTAATCGCCATTCAAAATTGGTGTGCCGCCAACGATCTTTGTCTAAATGCCAACAAGACTGAGATCCTCCTCATTGGTACACCTTCACCATCAGTTCCCCTCACTGCCTGGCCGGCCTCCCTTGGCCCTCCTCCTACCCCTACCTGCGAGGCCACAAACCTTGGGGTCATCTTTGACTCCACACTTCCCTTCCCTGCACACATCTCTGACGTCTCTAAAAAGTCAAACTTCTTACTGCAGCTCCTTAGAGGTACTCTGCCTTTCCTCTCCTTCCCTCAGAAGCTCACTGTCTCCCAAGCTCTGGTTCTCTCTAGGTTGGACTACAGTAAAAGCCTCTTTCCAAATCTACTGCCTCCACTCTCCGCCCTTTACAACTAATCCAGAACAGGACTGCAAGACTTGTCCTTGGCCTCAAGCCCTGGGATCGTATCTCTCCAGCTCTGAAATCCCTTCATTAGCTCCCAGTGGATGCAAGGATTAAATTTCAAACCCTCTGCATTGTACACAAGGCTTTCTGGGGCCTGGGTCAAAAATACCTTCAGCTATCCATCTGCAAATACCTCCCCTCTTAAGCACTTTGCTCTTCTACTTCTGACTCCCTCAGGGTCAGTCGTTTTTCAAAGAAACAAGCTGCTGGCAGATCTCTGTCTTCGGCTGGAGCCTTCATTGGAATAGCCTCCCGGCCACCTTGAAACTTGAGTAGAACCATCTCTGGTTCCGGAAGCACATCAAGACCTTCCTCTTCGCTTCTGCCTTTGCGCCTCTTCTCCGTCCGCTGCTGATCTGTTTTTCTTTCTTGCCATCGTTCACCTGGCCACCCTCTGTCCTTCGGGCCCATGTACCTGCTCACCCTGCACTGGCCCCCCTTTGCACTGGGATCTGTATCTGTACCCACACAGTTCCCCATTCTTCCTCTGCACTTAGCAGATATATCCTATCTGACCATTCTTGCACTTGCCACTGCTGGCTGCACTACCACTTTTCACTGCCTTTATTTATTTATTGCACTTATTATTTATTCTGCTCTCTCCTCTGTTCCGCACTTTTCCCCTCTTCCCCCTCCGACGCACTTTCCCCTTTTTCACTTTTCCATGTACTTGCGCGTTCTTAATGTCACTGGGCCTAGTAAAATTGTTGTTTTTGTTCTCCCCTGTTCCCTTCCCTTTGCTTGGTCGCGCTCTGAAACACTTGTGTATGAGCGCAATATAAATAGAATATCAATGTCAATATCATGTCATGCAGGTTCTCTTCTTTCACACGAGCGGTGAGTTTATGCTTGGTTCTGTAAAATGAAATAAGACCTGGCCATTTTACAGTTACTTCGTTGATCCAGTACTCTACAGATCATCATGCAAACTGCATCTTCAAACTTAAGTGAATGCTATGTCGAATATATACCATCGGTTCGGTTTGTTTTCTCGGTTATAGAGTACATTTAAAAACACGTAACAATGGAATTTGCGATAACAAAATTACCTAACGCCTGAACTCTTAATTCTCTCATTTAACTGGCTACTGGTATTCTTTTTTTCCCTATTCCCTTGTTTTATTTTTTTCCGCTTGCAGCCAATTACCTCTACAATTAGATTTTTCAAAGCGACTTACTATTTTTTGACGATGCTCTGCGACTGTTTTCATGGAAGCTGCACACTTGTTTTTTGCTAGTGTGCTTTTGTGGGCGGACCAGTGTAAAGTACATCCCATACCTTGCTGGAGTTGGGAGCTGCTGTGTTGCCTCCCAAGTGCCGTTCTGACATGTGGAATCCTCCGAAGAGGGTTGACAGGGCGCCAGCTTTATGCGAACTCTATATCATTGCTCGACTGCCGCCCGCTCCATTGCTCAGTGCTAACACTGTAACAAGGCCACTGCGTGATATAGCGCCAACAGGAGGGCTTTTACTGCAATGCCCGTGTAAATAACACATCCAAGGTTAAAGGTGGATACATTGGGCCTCATTACGACCCAGGTGTTAGCAATGGCGCTATTAGCTCCTTGGTTGACGCCGGTACCTTACCGATTCCGCCATGGTGAATGGCGGAATTACCGCCCCATTCCAAGGTTGGCGAGGCGGTAATTCCACATTCACCATTGGCCTTTCCCCATTCCCATTTTTGCCCCCATAGGGCTCAATGGAAATGGGGAAGGCGCTAATTACGGTACCGCAAATTGCGGTACTGTAATTACCTGCAAGGTCCGTTTGCGGGTCCCGTCCTTAACGGCTGGTAAAACCAGCCATTAAGGTAGGGACCCGCAAAGGGACCTCGTAAATAGGCGGTAAGGGGTTAACGGCGCCGCCACCTTTTACAGCGCCGTTTACCCCTTACCGCCTCGGTCGTAATGAGGCCCATTGTCGCAAAATCCCTTTGCAATATTCTTAGCCAGTCTTTGCTATGCAGCTCTGCTCTTTTCTTTTTTTGCGTGTCTGGAGGCCTTCCTCATAATTCATTTAACTCAAAAAGAGCAACAAACACACACAGATCATAGCGTAGCTTAAGGCTTAGAGGTATCTGTCAAAATCTCTGAGTCAGATGAATCGTGATTAGTGTAGGCACGACTACCACGCTGGGAGCTGGTGCAGTAAGATATGAAAATGTTCCTGGCATTTAAAATCACAATAAAATCTAAACTGGGCAGAGAATGGTTAATGCGTTGCACTTTTCATAGTCCTGAAGACAGTGATTTCTTACTAAGACGTAAGAGAGTCCACTCCTCGCTGTGCATGGAAACACTAAACACAGCTGAATCATGTCAAGTGTCTGGCATACATTTGCAAGGGAGCTATCTCCACCTGTTTGGAGCAGAACTACACTTATGTAGACTCTGAGGGCCTAATTCACAGAAGCGTTTTACAATGGCAAAACCCCATTGGAAAACGCTCCATGAATAAGGCCCAAAATCTACTTAAATACTTTGATCAATGCATGAAAGGAGCCTAGCCCAGCTGGGTGGCAGCAAGATTAGAGTAAAATGAAGACAACCGCACAAGACACAGCAACACTTACCTACTTTTATCTAGACTCAGTCACAAGAATAGATCGTATTTGAAATGTTCGCAGTTGCTTTAAGGCTTGTGGAAACGTCAGTTCAGTTTTGGGGCCCAACATGTACGATCATATCATTTGGGGATCAATGCCCTTTTCAAGAATGGAAAGTGCCACAATGCAATTGCATTGTTTGTGGTAAGTATTATAGCATGCCTAAGTATTGAACACAGTGTACCAGTCACCGCAGGTTGACGTTGAATGTAATGTAACTGTGTCTTGCATAGTAAGATTTCTGATATTCAAGTGGCCTCTTGGCGCTGGATTCTGTATAAGGGAGTGAAGTATTGCAGTTAGTTTGGAGAACCTGCAAAACCTGCTCCGTTGATGCATGCACGTTGGAAGCATGTGCTAAGTGTTTTAGTAACATGCTAAGTAGAGTTGGTATGGCACATGAGGTCTGTGTTGCCATAGGAGAAACCAGAATCCTGCTTGGGTGATTGCTAACATGGTGTCACGATATATTACGTGGTCACTCTCAACTTAGGGAGTTCCATCCCCCCTCCCCCAAGCAAAGTGGTGCGCACCCAAAGCGCTTATACAGATTCAACTTTAGTGAGGCCTCCAACCCGCCTCGCACCACCCCAACAAATACCCTCTGTTCCAACAATGAGCTAGGAACCAGGCCAGTGTATAGTGAGAATATATATTTATTTAGGGTTTGACAAAGAAGACTAGCAACCAAAACATCAACCACCAATGCTGTGGCACTACACAATATTACAAATATTTCTAATGAACTTACAGATACTAAAACACACAGGTAAAATTTAGAGATGGGCAGTTATCACTTTTCATCAGATTTCTTGCAAATTAACCAATAGGAAATATACAAAACACACAATTGATTGCTTAGTTTAGCGCAATACTCCTTTCTTCCAGCAACCCCCACCCTCCAGGCATCAATTAGATATGACTCCTCTGATCTGAGGGTAAGGTAGAAGGAGTGGGAACACAGTAGTAAAATTGTTTTAGGTTTTTTTTTTGAAAGGCAAAGTCAGGAAAGCAACTCAATGGGAAAATCGTTTTTAGCTTTTTATTTGCATGAATAGTTTTGGGACTCAAGTAAATAAATTTGATATTTCGTTTTGCACCTTTTACATTCACTTCAATAGCAGCGTTTTAGGGCTACTTATTTTGAGATTATGGACCCCCTTCTTTTGTACAGAAGACAGGAGTTTCAGAAAGGTAGCATAACCCAAGTACTTTATTGTCTATACTGGCTCTAACACACTGAGCATTAACTTTGTTAGTTTTGAACTCTATCAACACTCATACTGTGATTTTCTATATGGGAATTAATTGATTTAACTTCATTTCAATGCGCTAAGGATCTAAACAGCTTCCCACTCCTCACAATTTAATAGAAATCATTAAGGAAGTCAGTTCCCAGCCCAATTCAAATTAAATGGATAAGGTGATTTTCGTGATCTGCAGGTCGCAGGTTCGAATCCCGGCAAAGCCAACTCAGCCTTTTATCCTTCTGAAGTTCATAAATGAGTACCAATTTCGGTTGGGTGATATTGTATGTAAAATATGTGCTCTGTAAAGCGCTTTGGATTAAGGCACTACATAAATAACCCATCATTATCATTATAAAAATGTGGCAAGGGTCTCCCCAGTACCACCCCCCTACCCGCTATGCGAGATGGGTAAAAAGGCTGGCACATTCCCCCCCACACACTTTTGATAGTTTTGGGATATATCTACTTACATGGGAGGCATTGGTTATGTGGCCTCCATGGAAACAGCAAGGCTCCTCTGAGAACAGCACAGATCTGGTCAAAGTCTTTGGTCAAAGGTAGTCCCCAGCAGCCTCTGGCTCCTCAAATGGCAGGCCCAGCTAGCTTCTAGATGTCCAAGTCTCTGTCTCCCATGCAATGTTGAAGGCCCAGCAATAGAGTGGGAAAGTCAAGGGAAAAATCAAAAGTCCAAAGAAAGGTCCCAAGAGTCAAAAAGAAAGAGCAGCAAGTCAGTCCCTCTCAGATAGAAAACTGATCTCTTATAGAGCTGGTGACACTCCATTATTATCATATTCCCCATGCTACGGATTGGCCAGCTCTCTCGCTTTCCCTCCCCCTAATACGCTCACTGCCCGCTAATAGGACAAGGAATTAGGTGATGAGAATGATGGAGGCTGAGGAAGGAGAAAGATTCATCATCCCAAAATGACAGGTGGGTTTAACTTCTTCACTGTCCTAAAATCTAACAACATGGCAGCTACCTAAATTTTTCAGATAATTGCCGGCAAAAATATATTTTTGAGTTCTATATTTTATTACAGAATATACTCATTTTATTTCAGCATGCCCTGCCTCGGCAGGGATACCGTTTTTCACGATTTGCTCTGGTGCCAAAATAGTCACAAATGTGCAATTTTCGAATTCAAACCTTACTTCCATAACCTATCACCACAACAACTTTCTATTCCTTCGGAATTACGAGAAGGCCACAGTCATAATTTATCTCATAACTCAAGTTGTATCCAGCACACAAAATTAATTTTACATGCTCCAGATGGGCTTCTGATCCTCTTTAATATGGACACGGGAGGAGCACACTGGGACATACAATGCACTTTTTATTCAAGAAAATGTATTCAATGTTAGTCAATGACAATGCACCACAAGCCCCTTAGTTTCACATTGCCCCACCAATTCCTAGGTTGCATTTCTCTTCTATGACCTGATCAGAACATCTGGATGGCCCATTTGATCATGCCCTCCCCTCCTGAGCTTCAACGGTTTTTGTTCAAATCTAATGCACAGTTAGTGGGTGGACCTGACCTTAAAGGTAATTTCTGCTGGCTGTGTTATCTCTAAATCCCATAATTCTGATCGACTTCTCTGTATATTTTAGCATTTAAACTGAAAACCAGACCTTGTTCTCCTAGAGGTCCTCAGGTCACATTTTCAAAGGCACAGACCTTTCAGTTCAGTGTGGAAAACACCAGCTGCATCCAATCTTCAGAAAATACAGCTTTAAATCAACAAAATGTGCTTAAATGTAATATTTTAGCATTATATCCAGGCCTTCTGTTCATAAGTGCAATCTTTCTTTTCTACTATATTAGAACAGAGGTAAATACATTATTAATCTTATGCACACAGATATGCCAAAGTTAACATAGGAAACCAGTGTTCACTTTTACAAAAACATAATAGGCCTTTCTCTTTACAGGCTGCGATTTTATATGATGGAAATCAAGTCTCTTTATTCCTGATAAACACATTCTGTCAATTGACTTTATTTCTTAAATGTCAGGCATCATTCCTCCTTTTTATCTTCCAAATGTGCAGTGTTTCAAAGGTGTATTTTCTTTCATCATGCACTTCTGCAGAACTCCACATTAGCTGGCTTCACTCTCACAATAGGGACCTAGCATAGCCTCTCCATCTCTGTCACTCTGGGGCTGTCTTTTTACCCCACAATGGACAGGCCAGAGAGTGTGCAAAGTGTGGCAGGTGTATGCACGAGGTGGAGAGTTTGCTCTGTGTTTGTTCAGAGACATTATGGCTGTTAAAGTGGCTGCAACTGAGCCACTGCAGTATGTATGTACCTGGCCTGTCTGTAGCATAAGGCAGAGAGATGAAGGATGAGCAGGTTAGTAATTGTATTTGTTTATTTATTGTGTGCTTGTTACGCACTTATACAGGCAGTAAATATTGTTTCAAAGAACCCACAGGGCAAAAGGGGTACATGGGGATGTAAAAACGATCAAAGTACATAAACATATTAATACAGAGGGAGGGGGAGATGAACCTACTATTCAGTGTGAGTGTTCATAACATGCAAGTGCAGAAGGGAGGGGAAATGGGATAGGTGTTGTGGTGCTCATGGTTGAGCAGCAAAAGAAGTGTAATGTAAGGTAAGTGCGAGCCTCCAAGGGTGGAGGGTGAGCCGAAGCAAGTGCTGAAGATAGACAGAAGCTGGGGGGGATTCTGTGTGGGAGGCCAAGGCCCCGGGCTGCATGAGGGCTCTGAACACCAAACAAGCAACTGTGAGATTAGTAGAGGAGAGTAGGGGGGAAAGCGGAGGTAAAGAGGAAAGTCTTGAGGAACTTCCGGAATTTAAGAAAGTCCTGCTCAAGACTAAGAGGGAGGAGGAGACTTATGGTTGATGCAGATGGATTTGAATTTATTATGTGAAGCAATCAGGAGCCAGTGAAAACTTAAAGAAGTCTACTAGACTACTACAATGGTGGCCCCTGCACTGTAACAATAGTGGGTCATGTTGCCCCAAATGATTGCACTATCACAGTATAGTGGTATTTTGTGCACTGAAGCAGAAGTTGCACATTATGTTCCATGGGGCATTATTACAATAGTAAAATGATGAACGCTGCATTACAACAGTATTTTGACATGATGGTCCAGCTGCTTTATAGTGATTTCTATGAGATACAGTCACACAAATATTCTCTCACTTGCGTAAGCCAACCATAAAGGCAAGTGAGAAAAAAAGCACACACATTGTGCTTGTTTGTTAATTCAAAATACAAAAAATGCAGTGCAAATCCGTGTACACGTGCATGTTTTGCACATGCAACATACTTCTTAAAGGCATTCACTCTGGGAGTTGCTTTCAATGAATCATTTTTCCTGTGCACAACCTGCCCTTGGTGGCCTATTGGGCATTTGCCCTCCTGCCATTATTCAATGATCTGAGCCTTGATGTGTATCAGAAGAGTTCAGCACTGGGAAGGTGTTTCACTCCACTACATTATGTTTTTAATTTGATTTAGCAATAACATCATCATTTGAAATGATCGGCACAGCTTCAATTGGATGATGCCTGTTGGAAATGCGTGCACTAGTGAGTTTTAGGTATGCTCAAGTTTGTCTAGCAGAATCTGGAAAAAACCTTTAGGAACTCAGTAGTCTGCAACTAAGGAGGTTCATGTGACCTGTATAGATGATTCCAATGGTTTAAGCAATATTGAGATTTCTTTTGGAATTTATTTCACTGGACCATGAGCAGAGAGGGCCTTTTTCAAACCAACCAATAGATTCCATGACATTCTGACTTCTAATTCAGTACCCAAATATTTTCCTTGGACAAAATACAGGCATGAGAGAAGTCTCCGTACTAGAACTAGATTTAATAAGATCCTATTTAGTGCCATCACTGGTATTTGTCCCAGCAGTGATTCGTTAGATTTTTAATTCCCTGCTTTGTAATGCTCCCTCAGAGGATCTAATGCACTTTATCTTTTTTTATCCAGTTGACTCTTCTGTTCAGAAACAAAACAATAATCCTACTATTTCTCAATTTGAGTTTTTTCTCAATTTAGACCTGCATTTGACTATCTTCTGAAGGCTGGTTCACCTTCAGTGGCATGGGCATTGTTGTCTTATTTGAAAGATGCATTGAAAATTAGAAGTCCTCTAATGAATTCAAACTGTGTTGAAGTGGTTTAGTTTTGAAAAATATCTTATATTTTATCTGCCTCTTTTTAACTAGTTGATATTCTTGTAGATGTACTCTTAATTATGTATAATGTGTATTTATTGTTGTATTTTTATTAACGATGTGGCATACTGTTATGAATATATTTTTTCACTTGAATGGATTGCTTTATCCGAATAAAGTCTTTCATTGATTGATTGATTGATATTCCTTGAGAATTGTCAGTACACACTTTACCTGGTTGTTATCGAATGAAAACAATCGCATGAATGATTCCATTTCAATAGTCACACTAGTCTTGGGGCATAATTTAATGTGATTGGGATTTTTATATTTACTCTGTAGAAATTTGATAAAGGCTTCTCAGAAGGTGATCTTGTACTACCAGGTATAGCCCAAATTTTGAGCGACCTGATTGGCTGTTCACACTGACCCAAGTGCTGATGTGTTACAACAAGCCTTCTCTGAAGTTTAGTACTAAAATCCCAACATCCTATATATTAATTTATACAGAGAACATTTGTTGAACTTTTGTAATAGAAATGTAAGCAATTCATGCCAGAAGGTAGTGCAGGTTTATTTGCATATGAAAAACATTTCAAGTGGAGTCAAGAGCGAATTTACATCTTAAATCTTAGGAAAACGCATCTGTCTTTTTGTGTCAGGAAGGATATACACACATCACTCAATGTGGTGATAATACACATTCAATCATGAAAGGTCATGAATGGCCAAAGAAATACAAGGCAATCAGGATTTCCTGTGGATGTGTTCTCCAGGGCTAAGGAGAGCTCAGTTTTTGTGTTGTTGCATCAACAAGCAGGAGAGGGAATGTCTCCCTATTCTGTAAAATATAAATACTTTCTATGCTATAAGAACTGCTGGAACTGAAGGAGCCTTTGGTGTTTAGGTTGGACAAGAAACTAATTTCCTTCCCATTGTTAAGCCAGCCTAATACAGTACTCCAATCTGTTCCTAAAGAATCCGCCTGGGAGCATGGCTTGTGGTAGCCCATTCTAGAGGCCACGTGATCTAATATTTGGGGCAAGAGTCAACAGACACCTGTGTTAGACATTCTGACTTTGTTGCCTTACTTTTTGCACTATTGAGAGCAGTTACACCAACTATTTTACTAGTATGGCACGACAAAAAAGACTTAACTTTCATCAGGATGCGTTTCGACTGCACCTTGTTGTTAACTTACTGAAGGCTTGGAGGGTTATTACTACCATCGGCAAGGTTGAACCTACTTTTTGGATATAGGTGCTTACTTGAATATCTCTCATGCACTTTTCACTATTACGATTACAGGTGCCCCTACATCTATCACTGTAAATTGGGAAGACTTCTCTCGTTTAAGTTATAGGTGTAGTATCAAACTTCAAAATAATCCATACAATCTGGAAACTTGTAATGCCCTACTTTCGGATTTGTGTGTTTCTTAGCCCCCATTCCCGACAGTTCTGACATCAGCGGAGCCCCGTGTCTTTTCCAGACCTAGCAACACGCATTCAGATGTGCAACCCTCATATACATTTTTTATCAGAATGTTGCAACCTGTAATATTACTCTGAAAACTACAGTTTGAGAAGCAGAAGTTTACTAAACCTACCGCGTTGTCTGCCCTTCCAGTGTCTTCAATGTAGGAGGCCCTCATGTCAAGCATGTGACAAACTTTGACTGAGCATCCCTATGTCTCCAGTCCTATGTATTTTATTCAAATATTTTCTTACGCACGGACTTGGCCGGAGATTAAGACAAAGCACATTATTTCCATAAAAACAATTATCAAAACTGTTAAAAAAACAGATCACATACAAAAAATTTTCACTGAAATACTAAAACTATTATTACAAATTCCAGATAAAAACTCTTTTCTTTCCTCTTTAAAATCCTAAAAAGATTTATTCCATAACCAGGCCTTTACAAGTTCCCTAAATTTTAAAAAGTCTTTAGTCATCCGTAAGACTTTTGACAGGGCATTCCACAATTTTACAGCGCCCCCTGAGAATTATCTTTTCATAGAAAGACTCAATTTAAGCAGCTGCGTAGCAGAGGTGGGCAGTCGTTGCAGACAGCCAGTGGAGAGAGACTGCTTTTGCTTTCCTTGGAGGATTTGTGCCTTTCCCATAACTACTAGTGAACAGTGCGGAGTGCGCAGCAGACCTGCCAGTCAGCCTATTGTTTAAAGGTAGGAAAATGGCGAGTGCGCGGTTAAGCGACAACGTGTTTGAGTGACCAAAGTGACTTATTAAACATTAAAGCACACTTTTTTTGGTACCCGAATTATCGGAAGTGCAGTCTGACCTCTAGACGAGTGGCGAATTACCATGGTGCCAAACGGCACTTGTACTAGGCGGAAGGGCAAACTGCAAGAGAATCTAACACCTACCATACCAATCACTCAAGCAGTGGCCCTAAATCCTAATTTTTAAAGAACTGATATTATCCCTCTGAAACCCCGCGATTAGCTGTGAACAGAGAACAGGAGAAAAGCCTCCGGCCTTGCGCCCGGCTCTCCAATTTAACGTATCAGAAATGTGATGCAGGGGATATGACTTCGAGTGATGGTGAGAGGAAGAGGGGGCCCAAAACAAAATTCTTGTCCGTTTTCATACAGGACCCCATAGAGATGGCAGATGTACCCTCCTCAGTGACTATGGGCCTCTCCCCTCCCCAGCTAAGTCCCCCTTCCAGTCTCTCCCAAGGGCCCCATGTCTCGCCCGAGGTAAAGGGAGCCAATGAGGATGTGGAGTTTGAAGAAGATGCTGCGTAATTCAAGGTGGTTTTTAATCATCTGGACTCCCCAGAATACGCTGTATTGGGGTCCCCAGAGCCACCATTGAAGCCGCCTCCCCTGGGATTCCTGTTTCCACCAGTAGATGCTTTGGAGCATCAGCATGTGGCTGCGGTGGCATGATTAGCCATGGATATTGCCGACCTGAGCTATACAAGGCAAACACAGAGGAGGCTGAGCGACCTGACTAATACAAATTGCTCCCAAAGTACTTTGAGCTCCCCAAAGACCCACTTCATGCAACTAATCGTCTGATGCAGAGGAATAAACCAGCTATTGCATTGCTAAGTGGTAATGCAGATTAGTTGGACTCCAGTATTTCAAAGGCAACAACTCAGGACTCCATACCAAAAAGGCCTCAAGTCCAAATTCCCGTAACCTGTAACCTGGCTCAAGACTTGAGCTTGTCTTCAGCCTCCTCCATTGACTCCAGAGCACATGTCTCCCGAATGAGGAGTGGAGTGGTTAATTTGATGCAACCTGTGGTTTCTGGAGGGCTGGACCATGTTCACCTACATTTACTGGTGATGGCGGCTCTAAATGTCACAATCAACCCTTTCACAGAGCTATATGAAGCCCTTCATGAAACAATAAAAGATCAGGCTACGTTGCTAGTGATGGTGCATACCAAACGTATCTTCCTAGAATCATATGTTGGTTCAGTTCACTCTAGACTTGATAGGGAAGCTGAACTTTCTGCGCAATGGCAATCCAGACTCTTTGGTTTGGCTAGAGGTGAGGCGGTGGAGAAAACAACTCTGATGACTGGAATTCTGGAACTATTGAAGTGGTCTAGACACCAAAAGAGCTTCCATGATTTGGAGTGGTTAGGAACAAGCACTCAAGGGTCCTCGACAAGTCCCCCCAAGTCCACCTCGTCCTGAAATAGCGACGAGGGAAGAAGCCCAGATGAATATACACAGAGCCACTCTCGACCCTATGCTTCCGAAACTAACGCAAGGGAACCAGGAGGGGACAAGTCAAAACCCAGTGGCAGTGGGCCCCGCTCGAACTCAATCCATAACAACCCTGCCGGAATCATCAGGACCGATCAGGGGACCAGAAATGTCAAATGTAACATCTATAAGCTTGCACTCTAAAGCGTTAAGACAAGACAATAGAAAGCTATAGGCCGTATTTGGTCCTTCGAGTATGAATGATGATGGCCTCAAACCGGGCCCCAAGCAACAGAAAAAAAAAGAAAAAAACAATGCGTAAAGTGACATGGGCCTGTGGTCCACAGAAATCCCATTTGGATTACTAGTTTGTATTCAATGGCCTTTTCAATTGTCTACAATCCCTGAATGTCACGCCTATGGCAAGTAGTGATCATCGCCTCTTGTGTCTTTGTTTTAAAGGATAGGAACGGGGCCTTGAAGAGCGAATACGCGAAGACCTATAAAATAATCAGGGGAAAAATCGATTGCGAATACTTCCTAAGGAGGTTCCAAAGGTCACAGCTTTGTATATAAATGCTCTCCAGTCAAGAAATATGGGCATTGACTATTCTAGCATCTTGATGAACTTCCAAAGTAAATCTGGTATGGGAAGCAAACCTGATTTCAAGAGGGTCCATTACCCTAATAAAGATCGGAAAGAGGCTAGGAAAAGACTGCCTCTAGATGAGTGACAAAAGCGTCTTAAAAAAAAACAGAGACAGTAATATAGAAATTGGCTGTTGGCGACCAAAGCACAATCCTTTCAAGCAGAGGTGATCATGAAGATTATTTCCAATAAGAACACGCAAGACCTTTGGACCCTCCTTAATAATAACGCTACTTTCCAACTGACTACCGTGATTCCTGCGGTTCCAGAAAGGGTCTGGATTGAGTTTTGTCCTGACCTTTTTGCATCTTCTACTGAATCTGTTATAGTCCCTCTGGGTACTTTTAATATATCATGGTCAATTAAGTTTTCACATCTAAATTCCTTGAGAGCAGCTGTCCCTGATGGCCTAAATAACACAATGCTCAAGCAGAACCCTGAATATTGGGCAGGTTTCTGCTGGGTTCTATTCAACGAAATTTTGCAAGCAAGAGAGGTCCCCCCTTCTTGGAAAGCGGCACTAATTGTGCCCATCTTTAAAAATTGGGATAGACAGAACCCTAAAAACTATACTAAAGCTCGCTTTATTAGACACCCATGTGAAGATCTTTGCGTCCATTCTACTGAGTCACCTAAACAATTGGATTAAATATTCTGGTCATTTTGATAAAAGACAAACTGGTTTTGTTTCTGGGGTTGGGACCAGCCTCGACCTTTTCTTGTTAAACATACTGAAGTTGAGGGCAAATAGGTCTAAACAGAAGGTTTATTTAGCTTCTATAGACCTGGAGCAAGCCTTTGACTGTATCAGTAGAGAAAGGCTGTGGGAGAAATTATCCACATGCCACTGCCCTCTAGATCTGTTAGAGGTAATTAAGAATCTATATTCATCAACGACAGTCCAAATAAGGATATTGGTTAAAGGAAATGTAACTAAACCTATTTGAATATTCAGAGGCCTGAAACAGAGGTGCCCCCTGTCCCCTGAATTATTCAATCTGTATTTATCAAATTTGAAATCCAGCCAGGGCGGAATTAACACCTTTCCCACAAAGATATACTATCGTCCTCTTTCGTGGCTCCTTTATGCGGATGATTTGGTCTTCATCGACCAAACGCTGATAGGGCTCAGACTGAATCAACTATAACTTTATCTAAAAGTGAATGAACTAAGAGTGAACAAAAAAAAACAAAAATAATGGTTTTCTAAAGCCGGTATGAAAAAGAAGTCCCAATTCAGATGGGTTTAAAATGTGGCTATATGGTGTACCTGAGTGTTTTGATTAGTTGCCGTGTGATTGAAATGCCCTGGGTGGATGGATGGTATCAGGCTGAAATGTGTTAGGCCTCCCAAACTAGAAGGATCCACAAGAATTTTGACAAATTCACCATTGTGCCACTAATATCTTTTTACAGACTCAAAGTAACTCCGATACTGACATATAGAGCGGAATCTGTCCTCAACGTCCCCATAGGATTTTGGGACAAGTTGGAGGGTCTTTTTTGGAGGATGGTGTTGAGTCTGCCCAAGTCTCTTCCTATCCCCTTGATTAGATTTGAATTGGGTCTCCAATCCCTTCGCTTTATGGTCAGATGGAGCTCCATGAGGCTTGTCTTAAAATGCATGGTTGACAATAGTCCTCCCCCTTTCAAAATTCTAGAAAAATAGAAGTAAAAGGGAGTGACCAGATATTCAACACCTGGAGGTCCTCAGCTGGATCTAACAGAGGACATCCTTAAAACTAATCTGGGTAAAAACAAACTCCAGATTAAGCAAATGGATTGGATTTATACCCTATTGCAAAGAAGCTTGTATAGGTTAGCGCTGAATTTGGACCACGAGAGGGGATCATTCAAGCAGCTCTCCAAGTATTTTCTAACATTCCAGAGTCGCAGATATTGGGATCTCTTTATGAGATTTATACTTAACATTCTCTCAACTAGGGAAGTTGAGAGAATGTTACCAATCTTGCAGCAGCATTTAAAACGAATCTTAATGGAGCAAGGGATGATTTTGGAACCCCCATAAGCAAAGAATTTCCAAAATCTATTTTTGATAAAAAATCAATGCTTGAGTTAATGTGGGAAAATTGGCTTTTGACATAAAGGGTTTTACTGCTCTTAGCGAATGTAAGTGAAAATTAGCTACTTTAACCAGACTATTTATTTGGGGAATTAGACAGAGTTGCGAATCTATCACAAAACTCAAAGATTATACTGAGGTAGTGAATTGTCTGGGGGCTCTCAAAGTATTAATTTTATGGAAGATTCCAATCAATAAATGATCAGGTTTTCCGTGAGAAAGCAGAAGGAATCTCGTCTGCGTTCAATTTTAAAAAATGTGACTCCATCCAACTCTTAATGTCATAGAGACATTTGCTTAGACTCTGTGAGGCTTCATTTGCAGAGATTTTCAGATACACTTGGGTATCATCTGCACATTGATGTATTGATATTTAATGTTTTGCTATAAGAGCACTCAGGGGCTCCATATATACATTAAAAAGAATATGTGATCTAATAGAGCCCTGATGTACCCCAAAGGGCATGGGATATTCTTCTGATTTCTTTTGATCCATTTAAATTATTTGACACCGATTTGTCAAATAGTACTAAATCAAGACTAGTCCTCTACTACCCATTCTTTGTGATAGTATCTTTAGTAGGGTTTCATGGTCAATAGTGCCAAAGTATGTGGTTAAATCCAGCAGCACTAGTACACATGATCCTCCATTATCTGGTGACTTTTATGCAGTCATTTAGCTGAAATAGAGAGACAATTTGCATCAATATTCACTTTTTTTTAAATAATGGACTGACAAAGCCTGTTTTCTAGGAATCAGGGAAACATCCTTGTGACAGGGAAAGATGGAGCACTTGACAAAAATAAGGTGCTAAAAACAGAGAAAAGATTGTTTACCTTTCCACCTGGACAAAGATCATCAGCAGAGGAAGGTGGTTTTGAACTAGACATGACTTTAAAAAGAGGCTCAATGTCCTTTGGAGTAAAGAATTCCCAATAAGAGGAAGTTTTACATCACCATTGATCAATTGCTTTTGGCACAGGGAACATTTTATCTTGTGTTTTTGACATTTTATCTGAAAAGTATTTTCAAAAATCATTGCATTTCAGTTTTGTCTTCTGTAGTGGCTCACTTCATTTTGGGTTTGATAATTATTTTATCTTGGCAAATAATGCTTTTGGTAAATCTATTTTAGATGAATAGTAGATTTGTTTTACTCCTATTATATCCTGTGAATATTGCCTATGCGCTTCCTACAATTTGTTGTTATTTTCCACTGATGGATTTCTATGCCATAGTCATTCTAGGCCGGTGACTTTTTGTCTTTGTCAGTCAGTCAAAAAAGTTTATTCGGATGCAAAGATCCACTAAACATACAAACACAAATACAATAGAACAACATCACAGTTTCCCAATATTCAATTTCATATTTTAAAAGATTCTCCTTAAAAAACATGTACAAAAATCCATAAAAATACAATGATGTATCTATTCATAATAAAACATGACATTAATAAAAACCACTGTTCCAATAATCCCTTCCCTAACAGGAAATATAACAATTATTTGGTCGCTGAGGAAGCACGTCCCCTTTTATTTCATCATTACATTAAGAGCTTCCATCTCCCTGGAGCCTCATCAGCCCCTTTCTAAAGTACATTGCTCGTTTCAAAAAGGAGAGCAATGCCCAGGCAGTGTAAATGGTATCTGCACTCAAAGGAAAGATGAATGCTGCCTTATAATTGCGGATCTCTGTCTTCTTTAGGGCCGGTAACAATGTGGCTCTACGTATCCCAGCATAACCAATACAAAACAATAATACATGTGCCAGATCTTCACGCTGGTATCCACACACCGGGCAACTAGTAGCGTCTGGGAACCCTTTCCATTTTACTGTATTTCCTTGCAGAAGGAGGGAGTCAACCTTGTCCTTGTTATCAACCACCAGTCTTTCTTTACGAGAACCCCAGATTAGATATGGTTGGATCACAAAGGGCCTATTGATCAACGAGTGTAATCGACCGGATTTGATTCCATACTCCAATAATATTCTTTTCCTTGTAACAGCCTCACTCAGCACCATTTTATGACTTTTCCCCTCAACCTTTGTTATTAATGCCTCAGGCGGAAAAAGAGTGCCTAGGTTGGCCTCCTCAAGGGCTTTAGAGATATAGTCCAGCCATGGAATTTTTTTCCAACCCCCCTTTCCCAATACAGATTGAATGATGAAATGGCAAAGGGAGGCAAATTCAGAACAAAATCAGGGCCAACGCCCACAGGTCTTCCCAAAACTCCATTCCCATTTCACAGTGAATTCCAATACGAGCAGCCGAGATTGGCAGCCCCAACAGTCTCCTAATAAATGTATTCTCTTTTATTTGCATTTCGTCAGCCCTCCGAAAGCCCCATATTGGGGCACCATACATGGTAAGGCCATTGTCTGGGCACTATAAATCTTACATATCACTTCTAGTGGTTCTCCCTCACACCGTGACATAAAACGGAAAAGGCCCCCAATTTGCTGGCTTATTTTCGTAGATTGTTTAGCCAAATGTGCCTTTCCAGATAAAGCTTCCGAGAAGCTTAACCCCAGGTAATCAAATACCTTTACCCTGGGTATCACCTTTCCCACACATAGCATCGGTCTCATAGCCACAGGCCGCTTCCTGCCCACACACGTCATCACAGCAGATTTGTTGGTGTTAATTTTTAGACCCAATTCGCACATGAATGTTGTATATGCATTGATCAGGGTCTGTAAAACTCTTGGTGTTCTGGCAATCAATACTGTGTCATCTGCGTACGCAAGGACAGGGAATGCCCTTCCCCCCAAAACTAAAAAGTCAGCAAAAATGTTGGTGAGGACTCCAGAAAGAACATTTATGTACAAACAAAAACATATGGGGCCAACACACAGCCCTGCCGCACACCACATCCAACACTGACGCAGGCCGTGCAGTGACCCCCCGGTCCACTGCACACGCATGCCTCATTGTCCGTGTGTATTTCTACCAACAACTTCAAGATATCCCCCGTACAACCCAGCGACCCGAGCACGGGCCAGAGCTTTGCACTGTCTACCTTGTCAAAGGCTGTGCTCAGCTCCATGAATGCCAAATACACCGCCTCACCCTTACAGAAGACCGAATTGGCCACTAGCTGGTACAGGTTCAGACTCTGTTCCATAGTGCCGACTCCTGGCCGGAACCCAAACTGAATGTCTGAAAGGATGGATTGTTCTGTCAGCCAGGTTTCAATGCGGGCTAACAATACTCTTCCAAAAATGTTAAAGGAAGAGTCTGACAGTGAAATTGGTCTATAAGCCCCAGGGTCAGCCATATCCCCTTTTTTAAAAATGGGGAGAATTGTAGCCCTTTTCCGTGAATGGGGATAGTTACCGGATTTCATGCAAGCATTAAACACTATCGTTAGAAGTGGAGCCCACAAATCCAGGGGGTCCTGAAAAATATCTGCAGGAATCATATCCGGGCCTGGTACCCGATTATGGGCTTGTTGAAGAATGGCCTTCCTGACTTCCTCCTCTTCAAAATTTAGGGATGATACAGCTATATCTACAGGTCCCTCAGTGGCAGTAACCCCGAAAAGGCTCCCAAAGTGCTTTATCCATGCTCCTTCCGCCACATGGGTCCCACTACCCGCATGTGTTCCACACCCAACTGGACCACCCTTCACAAACTCCCAGAATGCCTTCTGGTCCCTTCTTTTAGCGGCATCCAGAAATTCTTCCCAGGCCACCCCTTCAATTTCCTTTTTCCTTCGTCTGAGCTCACTCTGATAATGGGCTGTCGCCTGAGTTAATGCTCTTCTACTGGAAGCTGGGTCCTTGAGGATCAGTATTAGTGCTCGCTTTGCTTCTTTACACGCCTCGTCAAACCAGCCCTTCTGTGATGACCTCCCCTTGGCCTTAATTGCTTTTGTAAATTTGATTGTTAGAGCGCCCTCTAGTTCTACAAATCTATCAACAACTACCTTCGTAGGTAGAGTATTCCCCAGAATATCCACCATAAGGGGTGCATTCTCCATAATCAATTTGCAGTGCAATTTCTCCTCTAGAATGGTCCCCCATTTGATTCTTCTGGATCCACTGGTCACCCCTTTTATTGGGCAGGGTGCCACATGCCATGAGACCCCAACCCCCAACAGACCCACGAGAGACAAGCATATAGGGTGATGATCACTATTCACATTGGGAATCGCCTCAAATCTTGTAGTGCGTTCCCATAGACCAACAGAAATGCAAAAATAATCTATTGTTGAGGAGCCCATATGTTTGTTGAAGGTCACCTTGCCCGGAATATCCGGGGCTAGGCGGCCGTTTACTGTGCACAACCCCCATTCCAACAGCCACAAACACATCTGCAATCCCTTTGGGCACACTCTCTCGTCTATCATACAGGGAACCGGGATATTCACAGACATATCCTCCAGGGGATCTAAAGCATCCTTAGCCATGCCCATCCCCATTTTGATATTAAAATCACCTCCCCAAACGTAGAATTCATTGTTATGCATACCCGCAGACAGTAGGTCCTCCATGAACCCCTTCACTTTTGTCAATCTGTCCGCCTCCAAGATGTGTGGATTATTGTAAAAGTTGATGATGTAGATTGAATCCCCCTTTGCTGTGGATAGGGCCACCACCTGCAGGAAATCCATCCCTGTGTCAATCACCTTAATCCCACAGTCTAGGAAGGACTTGATCATGATGAACAAACCATTTATTTTAGACTGCTGCTATTTGCCTCGGAGCTGACTTTCACATTTTATTTTTGTTCGCAGCTCCATTTGATTTATTGGGCTTTTCGTGTATTTACATTTAAACACCTCTTGGCTCCCCCAGAGTGGTGGGGTTGTCTGCAGGCTTCCTCCCATTTAATTTGAGGTCTTTAGATGCATTTCATGCAGTGCCTTTATATTCTGGTAGGCCGTGGGACACCGCTTGCCATTTAACATTGTAATGGAGTTCTTTTGCCATTTTTTCAGTGATCCGCAGACGGCGTTGAATGCTGAGGCTAAGTTGTGCTGCCTCTGCACTTTTTAAGTACATGCAGCTCTGGATATCCTTAAATTGCATGGGGCACCCTTCAGGTGAGCTATTATTTTTGCCTTAGTTATAGGCACTCCACTTTGAACCCAGGTTTTTATTTACCTGATCTAGTGCATTCTGGTCTTGTTTCAGGTCATGTTTTAGTCCTGAATTGTCTGGTGTGACTGGCCACACTACACTGCATAGGTTGTTGCAGCAGCTAGTTTTTCATCAGGTTAGTTCACTACAAGCCCTTTTTAGACACAGACATTGCCATTGGTCAGGCTATTCCGATATTAAGATATATATTATTATATATATATATTTTTGTTGCCGAGTCACCATGGTCCTGAAGGTTCTTTTTCATGTTGCACGGTTCTCTTTTGGGAGTCACTTACCATCTTGTTCCGGTATACACAGCTGTTGTAGCGGAGGCCGTATATGCTTATTTTCACTATTGTCTACACGGTCTTTAATTGTTTTTAATAACTCAGGCTGCTAGCAGCAGTCCTTTTTCTCTTTTTCAATTGTATGTTGCAGGCAGTCGGCAAAGACTTTTCATGTAGTAGTTTATAGTCGCTTTTGTGTACTTGTTTTACAGAATGGTAACACCCACCTCCTGAGGAAGACGTTCAGTTAACCATCACTACACGTCGAAACCAGTCGAGAGATAAATTCTACAGGAATGTGATCTTTGTATCTGTTCTTTCTATCCAACCTGACAATAGATTGTCTATGAATTATTTCTATTGTTTGCAAACATCGCAATAATGTGTGTCATTATGAGGACTTGTTATGAATTCCTTTTCCCCATTGGTTCTTAGCATGTTTTTTGTGTCTATTAGTACTTTGGATATATGCCACAGTATGGTGAGTTGTGTGTGAATGAATGCACCATGTATGTTGAGTATGAGTGATGATGTTTTAGCTGATTTTTGGCATATTGTTGCTGCTGTTTTGCTATGTTAAAATGATCAGTGTATAATAATTTTCTGTGATTTATTCACTAGTCTTCAATTTTTGTGTCACTTTAAATACATTTTGATAAATTTTTTCTAAATATACTTTTCTCTGGACATATCCTTTCTGTTTTTTCATGATGCACAAACCCCCATAACATCTACCTCTCGACTTCTTCTTAGCTGGGATTCCAAAGGAGACAAACCCATCTAGATGTGGGGTGTCCAACGCCCAGGTTTCCTGTAAAAGTACCACCTCGTTTGCTTGGAGTAGTTCGACAATGGACCCAAGAAGAGGGGGGAGAAGGACCACTTCGCAGCCCCCACTAATATCAACATGAATTGCAGGCTATGAGTAACAAAAGCAGCAAGCTCACAGTCTCAGACACTGCTATTAGAAAAAAGATATGTTTTTGATGACACTGTAGTCCCTATAGTCCAGTACATCCAGTCCAGTACATCTAGAGCTTCCCAATGCGAGAGCCAACTCTCAAAGCACACGCTCCATACTGCAGCATGGCACAAAAGAGTATGGCATACACGATGCAGAGGGTGGGGAACGCCCGGCAGCTTAAGGAGCTGCCTGAGTCCAACTCTCCCCCCCACCCTCTTTGCTGTTCCTAATGAGAATATTAAACAAAGTTAAAGTGAGGCCAATGGCTGTACCTGCCACTATAAGATGAGCTCCTTCTTGGACAAACTCGAGTCAGCTCGGCTCCCGTGAGGCGTAGAAAAAGCCCTTTATCTTTTCCAGACTTCAAGATGACACATGCAGCGTTGGCCCACTCAGAGGTTCACAATGCTCACCAGTGCCCAGCTGGAGCATCCGGAGCACGACTCTGCGCGCTCCGCGATAACAGGCCCTTTAGAAGTGGGCAACTCCTCCTCCAGGCTCCAACCAGAAGGGGTTAACCCTTTCACTCCCAACAAGGGATACACGGCAAAAATGTCAGGACAAGAAGGACTCAACCGGGACTCCTTTTTGTCTTTGTGTATTTAGCTCCTCAGGTAACCATACACCTGACATATCATCTTAAAATGTATCCTCTGTTCAACGGGTAATCGGTGCAACTCCTTAATATGGGATTTCATCACTCCATGTACCAATCTTGCAGCAGCATTAAATACAGCTGTAAACGGAGCAAGGGATGATATCAGTTGCTAACTGCCATGACAGCTGCTCCCCTTATGCTACAAATAGGGAAAAGAAGCAGTGAGAAGCCTTTGAAGTAGCCAAGCAGTTGATCATCAAGGTGCCAGCACTGTAACAGAGAGAAAAGACCATGTTTACAGTGGATGCATACAACAAAGTCGAGGGTTCAGTCCAGAAACTCAACTATTCTGTATTAGCATCCGTGGCGGGTGCATGAGTAAAAACAGTTTGCTGAAAATAATCACCCAAGCCTACGTTCCACATGAGCTGAGCACTCCGTGCACCGGCCACCATTAGTCCTTCATCTGTTGGGATGCATGTTGGGATACAAGTACAGCGTCCCTGCCAGTCAAAAAGGTTTAGGCTGAAAAAAATCTACTAGTAAGTGCCACAGTGTGATTAGGTTCAGTATTGCATGGCAGAAAGTGCATGTATCACTTGTTGTTAGTTTTGACACCTAATAGATACATCACATAGCAACACAGAATGAGTAACACATGTATTAAAGTTGAAGTTGCAGAGGTTATAGATAGGGCAGTGTGTATAGGTTATGTTTTGTTGAGGTGCGAGAAGGGAGCTGAAGTGGGTGGAAGATGGAGTCAGAAAGGTAAAAGCCAGGTTAGCGGGTTGACATGGCAAGAGTGCCACTATATTGGATTTCAAGGCCTATCACACGATCAACAGACTGAATGAAGGCCTTGATGTGGAGCTGTAGCTCTGTTTAGCTCAGTCCCAAGACAAATCTAATTTCCATCCCCCAAGTGAAAAGTTGAGGTCAGAAGCATCCGCGCGCCCAGATAAATGCTAACAATATCCAGCTGCAGAGCTCGAAGGCTTTGGGAATGGAATGTTAAATGTGGGGAGCGTAGGTAGGGATGTGCTCTTTGAAGGACAAATACATGAGAACAGGGCATGAGGTTTTGTGATGCCAACGTGCCAGGAGAAGATTTAGAGCACTACTGCTCTAACCCAAGGAGCAGTCATGCCATTTGAATTACAAGTAGGTGCATAACCAAATCAAATAAATCCCTGAAATTCAGCTTCAAGAGTGGTGCCCTGGTCACATTATACTGGGCACCTGGGGTCAGAAGGAGATAAGAAAGGAGCTATATCTGGAATGTACTGTGATTTGGGATAGGAGGAGCACAGGGGATGCCAGTAAATTTAGTCCAAGGTCGGAGGTGCAACTTGTGTGTGTGTCATGGCTTCTGGTATAATGAGTAGGCCCATTGTTTTATCAAAGCAGAGTTGGCCTCGCCAATCTTTCATTGAATGTGCCATGTAACGGTTAAGATTTATTAGTGTATCAATGTGCCTGTTAGCAATCATGGACTTGGATTCAATAGTGATGATGTAGTAGGCCACATGAAGAGGGGAATGGGCTTAGATAAGGTGTGGTCTATTGGTCCAGGGACTAGCATGTCATATAGGTGTATCCAATGGGGGTAGTGGGATGAACCTGTAACCTATGTATTATAAGGTGTGGTTTTCCACTCTATAACCTGTACATTTCTTGGGGTGTGACAAGCTCTGTGTCAGGTCAGTTCTACGGGACTGTCTGCGACCGTTGCATATAATAAACCTTGCTTTTCCATTCAAAGCGGTGCAGTGGTTGTTTAGCCTTCTTGGATTCTTTTTATTGCATGGTTTTTGGGTCATGCCTCTCTACAATATTGTCGGGGAACCCGTATTGGAAGCGCTCGGGAGAAAGCATAGATGAAAGTGCACTTTTGCGGGAGTAAACAGCGAGGGGCAGAGTACATGTGGAGAGAGTTGATTGTAAGTGTGTGGATTGTAAAAGACCATGTGGCAATATATATTGGGGCTCATTTATATATGGAGTTGGCCAGAGAGATTTCATCCATTGAGAGGAAAGGTGCTGTCACAGTAGTATAGTGTGAAAAAAGAGACGAGAAAGGAAACGGGATCTCCTCCAGTATGGGGGGAAGACAGCACTGCAAGAATATAAAGGGCCTGGGATCCCTCCACTCGGGAAAAGGGATTTTGAGGAGGGGAAATGTCCTCATCCGAGATAAGGGGACGGAGGAAGTGTCTAAGCCATTGTGTAAATAGTATGGTTTTGTTTTGTAGGTCCATTGTATGGCAGTCCTAGGATCCCTTTGCCTGGCATAAGGAGGTTTAAGGAGGTAAATTCCCTTGTCTTGAAGAGGAGGCTGATGAGGGTCTGACCATTGTGTATATAATTGTGTTTTACTGAATTGTGGTTTAAGGTGTTTATGGAACTGTTGTAATGTTGAGTTGTATGAAGAGAGGTGTGGTGTAAAAAATGTGTGGTGGGTGTGGTGGAAAGAAAGGTAGAGGAGAACAGGGAGGGGCAGTGTTGGTAGGCTGGGATAGAATGGAGCCCCTGTACTACTGTTTAGGGGAATGAAAAGTGTAACAAGTGGATAACCAATGGGATCTATGAGTACCCCTGCCGATTATATGTGTACCGTGCTTCCATGTTACCAGGAAAAAAAGTACCATTGCGAGTGGGTCGCTGATATGAGAGGAGGAATGTATAAACCTTGGCCCAAAGAAGTAACAAATAACAAGGACATGTTGGGCCATATGTACACATATTTAGCTGCAAAGCATAAAGCGGGAAAGTTGAGGGCCAAACAGGGATTCTTGAGCTTTAGAGGATGGTCCCTGTCGACCCTAATCGATGAGAAACTGTAACCCCAGCACCATGTGTTACCCCCACACCTTGTGTAATCCCCACATTTTATGATGCCCCCACAATTCCCACAGCTCTGCCACCTCCACAGGGATAATACCACATGCAAGCAGCCGCAGGTTATACTAATCCTGAGTATGTACCCCCTGCAACCCTGCGACAGAGAGCCCCTGCCACTTATGAAAATGTCCCACAGCCTTCCGAAGCAAATGCAACGCATGACCCACTAGTTATGGAAACAGAGAACAGGGCATGCAGAGAGTTAGAAATAGCGATTCGAAGGACAGAGGCAGTGCTTGCGCAAGTAACGCTGGAACAGGAAGAAGGGTAAAGTATGCTAACAGGTATATATGAATGGAGAGCAGGTGATATTATATTTGGAATTGACAGTAGAGTGATTAGGTACATACACATCAAAATGAAGGATGATAGCCGCAACGATGAGAAGCATCGAGCGGGGCTACATTGTGCTGACAGTTTAAACTATGAGTGGACTACATGGATACAGACACAGAAGTAGCAGAGGAGGAGGAATATTGACTAGAAGAGGATCAGAGGGAACAGATGCCACCCAGGGTGACACCAAGAGTGGAGAGTTTATGGGTCCAAAACTCAGAGCATGACCAGTCCACATGGCGGTAGCAAAAGGGAAGCGAGGGGCAGAACTTATCAGCCATGTAGATGAAATCACAGCTTCCATTGCAACATAAAGGCCCCAGAAGAGTACAATGCGTGCCCTGGCCACACAAGGATTGAAACTATTTGATGAAGGCACTCCCATCGCTCATAGCTGAAGCAGGAAAGTGGATATATGCACTTGAAAAACAGACAGCAGACATTACACCAGCAGTAGGAGATATGAAAAGTTTGTTAGCAGACAAAGCAGATGAAATGTGGAGGAAAGTGGGATACCCATGGGTACAAATGAGCAATGATACTCATGATCGAGCACACTTGTCGGAGAAAGTATGGGCTACCTTAAGGGCAGCGTATCCAGACACACAGGATACAAATTTGATTATGGCGTGCACTATGAAATCAGATGAAGATCCTACACAATATATAACCGATAATTCAGCAGATGTAGAAGGCTAAGACAGGGGAGCCATGGGACAAAAACATTGCAATATTTTATGACATGCTAAGGAATGGAGTCCCAAAGCATGTACAGAATGATTTGGACAAAGTGGTGGGGATTGAGGCTAAGGGATGGGTAGAGATTCAGGCAATCATAGTACACTATTGTAGGTGAAGGCAAGAGAAGGAAGTGGTGGATAATGCACAGAAGGCTGAAGCTAGGTTAGTGCAGAAGAAATTTGCAAAGTTGAGTATAGAAGGAGCAGTGTTTATAAGCCCGTCTGTAGGGTAGGTGGACACGAGGATGCCACCAGAGTGGACAGAATGGTAACAAGGTTATCCAGATTACAGCAGTAATCTGGCAAAACCAGCAATAGTGAAAACCCTATCAGAATTGGATAAGGGACACATCTAAGTATACATTTCTATAGGAGCTAGGATTGTTATCGGCTGACCGTCAACAGTTGGACAACTTGTGCCTACCTCTAAAAACATGTAATTTCAGATATATTAGATACACAGATTCTCATTGGTCTTCAAACTATAAGGCCCAATGTTATATTGACTAATACAGTTGGTCGGCACGCTTGTGCAATGTCTGGAACATTTGGCTAATTTAGCAGCATGTAAGCCGAGACCCAGGTGCAGGGAGATAGGATATAAAGATACCTCACCACCCAATTAGTCCATCATCTCTCATCACCCATGCCTTCTGTCATTGTACTTGGCCTTGCAGAGTATCCTTGTCTGGAGAATGCACGGAAGTGAGGGCACTCGCTATCATGTCTGGAACTCCAAGTTCAAACTCTATTTCCATCCTTGGCTCACTTTACAGAAGACCGTGATTTGGTCCATTTTGTAGCCTTTAAATGCTCTAAATGAATTAAAGCTTGGCATCCTTTGTGTTCTTTCTTGCACCTTAACGTGAGAAGGTTCATCCTCTGCACACTCGTTCTTCTTCAGAGTAGATAGCTGACCTCGATTTCTAGAATCTTGTCTTTGGGGCTGGCAGCCTCTCCACACAGCTCCATGAGCCTGCTATTCTGCTGCAACACAACGTTTGCCTTCCTGATTCATGTTTTCTGGCTTACTTAACTAATGATACCAATGTACAGTTACTGTACAATGGTGGCTTTGCCTGCATTCTATTGACTACTCATAGCTAGCTTCTATGATGACTTAATCTACCTTGCGTTTCAGCATCTGTACATGTATTAAACAGTTGTTTTCTGCAGCACTTTGGGCATTTGTAATCTTCTTCCTTTACACTTGAGAGTTTGCTCGATCCTTACTTCATCATTGGTGTTCAGGATCTATACAGCTTCTTCAACTAGTATCTCAAGACGTCACACCTTCTTATGACATCACTAGCTCCTCTTCTTTGCTCTTTGTCATATTCCTTCAGGGAGTTCCTCCTGCAGGTTATCCTTACTTTGGGGGCTACATTTGATAAGGTTCCCTTAATCGGTATCTTCTTCCAAACACTCGCTGTAGTATTGGCACGACGGCTGGTGTCAAACACGGCATGGTCTCATGTCTCCAATACAGGGAAGGTAGGGGGGCAGGATCTCCTGCAGATGTATACAGCTGCTCCTCTACACCCCCCTTTTGGAGAGTCCTCAACCTCCTTCTCAGGTTTTTCTGCGTCTTTGCATCTTCTCTTAAATAGGTTTTTCTTGGGTGTCCATATCTTCATCACCCCCCTCAGGGTGTCCGCTGTTTTAATGTGATCATCCACACTCCAGGTCATGTATCTACATTGTCCATTAGGGGTACAGTAGACCCAATGTCCCACGTACCGTTTATGATCCTTCGGATACCAGAACTTTGTTCCTTCAGGTGCAACAATGCTTACCTTTATGTAATCTCAGGTGGCATCATCAGTTAACTCTTTGGTGTCTGACTCATTCTTGGCATCAATCATGATCTTCATTCCTACTGCTTTCTTTGCCGTTTTCTTACATTGGGCAATTATTATCCTGATTGTACAGAATCTAAACATAATCAGCACCAATATTGCATAGTAGACAAGGACAAAATGCAATACTGTCAGAAGGAAGTGGTGTCTTTTGGACAGATGATATCACCTGCAGGAAAATTGAGTTAGCCTGGAGAGAGCAGTTGCAGTACAGAACACAACACAGTCAACCACAGTTAAGATAATGCAGCGCTGTTTGGGGTTGTGTAACTATTGAAGGGCACGGTTTTTAACTAGTCCAGTTACACAAAGCCTTTGCTGCAAGGACTCAAGGAGGGAATCTATGGGATCACTGTGCGGTCCGAAACTGCACCAATGAAAATTTCGATGCCAATAATGGCGTGGTGCAGTGATCAGATAGATCACTTTGCCCGCATCCCCCAGCCTGCATTTCCCTTCCTGACCGCCCCACTTACCTTACAGATGGCACACTTCTGTGCGAGCTGCCTACACCCCGCTGTCCCTGCAGCGTCAGTTTCTCCCACTAACGTGGGTCGGAGCTGATGCTGCAGGGTGCTTTTCTTTTTTTATTGCCACAAAGGTAAGCAGGGGACACCCTGCAACCTCTGGCTCCCGTTACTGCGACCAAGAAGAGCGGGGGATACCCCTGCAATCTCTGTTCTGCTTGGGCTCATTAATTGGAGTCGGTATTTTGTGCGCCCCCCAAAGTCACAGTGACTGCTGCGGCGAAGTAGTAGAGGCAACATTTCGGTATATTACCCAAGGAGGCACATAAAAAGCAAATTAACACTTACATGGACAGGAGAAATGATGACATGCTTCCAGGAACTCAAAAATGCCATGAGCAATTCACCAGTACTTGCAACTGCCGATTAGATGAAAGAATTCTGATGGTTTTCACATTACAATGGACAGGGCAGGACAGCAATGCTGATCCAGTTAACATCCATGGGACACAAGCCTTTGGCATATTACAGTGGAATATTAGATTCAGTGATGCAGGGTCAATTTCCTTGTGAACAAGCACTGGCTGCTGCTGCCTTCTCAAAGGTCCTCCACAATAACCATTGACTGTTCAGTAACATTATATGTAGAGCACACAGTGTTTGCAATTCTTGAGCGATCCACTCCACTCTCATTACACAAAGGGCTTCTGCATATGATGTCATCTTGTCAAGCCTGTCCATTCACACTGTGAGGTATCGTACAGTAAACCCTGACACATTTATTGTAATACCTGTTCAACCAGGAGAGGAAGTGCATGATTGCGTTACATATGAAGGTTGTGAGGATGATTTAATACACGCAAGGGAGAAGGCACTTGAGTAATGAGATGTCCTTTTCATTCATGGGCCATCAATGATCGATCAGGAGATGGGACAGAGGCATACAGGTGCAGCAGTGGTGTGCCTTGCAGAAGGGAGTATGAAGTTTTAGTTAAAAAGAGGTTATCAACACATTATTCAGCACAGGCAACAGAACTTATGCATTAATTGAAGCATTAGAAGCGTCACAAAGGTGTTAGTATTGTAACGCTCACCTGATTCCCATGGAGGCGCTGATCCCGGCTGGGCTGCTATCGTTTCTTCAATTGAGAAGCGTAGAGCTCGGACGAGTCTCAGGACTGGGCTTCCTCTTATCGAATGTCTGACTTGCAGGGTAAGTTTTCTGCAGGTGGAAGAAAAAGGGTTAATCACCGTTTGATGGGATTCCTTCTCCCACCAATCGCCAGTTTCTCCCACAGCCTAGCTTTCTACTTGTCTCGGCGAGCTCTCACCTTAGGCGTATAAATGCTGAGCTCTCCATCCTGTGTCTGGTGCAGGGGTGCGTGGATTCCAGTGAGTTCAGTGTTGAGGCTCAAGTCTTTTGCGGCCTTAGTTGTGGCACTGGTGCTGGGATGCCGAAGAGCGATGCCGCCGTTACTGCACGAGCGGATGCCTGTAAGTATACTGTAGTCTTTAGGCTTTAAAAGATGGGCACCTCAATAATGTCCCTTTTCCTTTGTTTCAGGCCTCGGGATGCTGTGGGCGTAGTTTTCCGTTGCCGCTGCACGTGCCGATGCACGTAAGTATAATGTTCGTTGGCCGCTTTTAATGGCACCTCTAATAATGTCCTTTTTCTAGTTTTCAGGTGCCGGGATGCTGCAGGCTTTATATCCGTTGCCACTGCATGTGCCGATGCACGTAAGTATAATGATCGTTGGCCGCTTTTAATGGCACCTCTAATAATGTCCTTTTTCTAGTTTTCAGGTGCCGGGATGCTGCGGTTGATGCGGCCGCTTCTGCGCGTGCAAAAACTGGTAAGTTAAGATGAATGCGACTGCCTTCACCCGAACCCCTTTTTAAATATGTCCTTTGCCTTTCAGGTGCAGAGAAGCTGCCGAAGAGAAGGCCGCGGTTAGCTCCGTTGCAATCACGGATGGATCAGGTAAGCGGGCGCGGCTGCGAGCGAGTTGCACTTTTCTAACCTTATGTTTATTCTTTGCAGGTTTTGCCGGTGACTGGATTCCGGGATCTGGTAAGTATTGTTCTGTGTCTTTCTTCATCCACAGGTTGCTGCGCGGAAGCTGAAGATGACTCTGGACCTGGAATGCAGGAGCCGACTCGGTGAGCGTCCTGCTGCTGCTGCAGAATAACGCGAAGCACGTGTTTTCCATCGGGCGTGGTTTAAATAGCAGAGAAGTGCTTCCAGTGTGTGTTCTTCCACCGGTTCCACCCAGGTAAGAAAAGAGTTCCTGAATGGAGGGAATAGTTCCTCCCAGCCCTGATGGCTGGGGACTTCAACCAGACTGGATTGTTCTGGGTAAATATGCAGCATGGTCTGCCTCAGGTAAGTCCACCCAAGCATTATTACACTGTTTATCAATATGAGCCCGGCCTATGGCGCCGGGACTGAAGCCCTTCATGAGCCTGGCGCCAAAGGCGCCCGGACACGGTCCAAAGGGCCCGTGTAGGGGTCTGCTGGGTCCGGAGTAGTGGAAGACGGTCTGCTTCCGAGGGCGCTGGGCCAGTCCTGGCCCCTCGGGAGTAGCGCCCATGACAGCACCCCCCCTCAAGGCCCCTCCCAAACTTGTCCTCCCCAGGGGTTTTGGTTTATCGGGAAAGGTTCGGTGAAATTTCTGGACTAGACGAGGAGCATGGACGTGGTCATAGGGTTCCCATGACCTTTCCTGAGGTCCGTAGCCTTTCCAGTCGATTAGGTAGAATAGCTTCGATCTGATGATTTTAGAGTCCAAAATGTCTTTTACTTCAAATTCGGGCTCCCCATTCACTTGAATGGGCTCTGGAGGATTGGTCAATCTGGTTCCAGGTTGCATGGGTTTCAAAAGAGATACGTGAAATACAGGATGTATTCTCATATGGGTTGGCAATTCTAATTTAACGGCCACTGGATTAATTATGGCCGTAATTGGATATGGTCCCAGGTATTTGGGGTTGAAGGTGCGAGGCCCTTTAAGCGCTAATGTTTGGTGGACAGCCAGACTTGATCCCCAACCTGGTATTGAGGGGCATTGCTTCGGTGTTGATCTGCTCCTTTTTTGTACCTCTCTTTAGCTTGTTGTAGATGTGCAGTTGCTTCCTTAAAAGCTTGGGTAATAACGGTGTGCAATTGATCCACGGCGGGTGTTCCAAGATCTTGAGGTGGATCAAGGTTGGAGGTTCGAGGATGAATCCCATACAAGATGTAGAAGGGACTCTTCCCGGTACCCGAATGAACTGAATTGTTGTAAGCATATTCAGCTATCCAAAGGATGTCCTTCCAGTTACTCTCCGACTGTTGTAGCATGCATCGTAAATATTGCTCGAGAGTCTGGTTTGTTCTCTCGGTTTGCCCGTCGGTCTGGGGATGATGGCTGGTCGAAAGTCTTACATCGATTTGAGCTAATCGACAACAGCTACGCCAAAAGTGGGAAATAAACTGGCTCCCCCTATCTGAGATTAGTACTGACGGGAAGCCGTGTAGCCGGACGATGTTTTCAAGAAATACTTTGGCTAGGACTGATGCTGAAGGTAAGCCTTTTAGCGGAATGAAGTGGGCCATTTTAGAAAACAGGTCCACAATAACAAGAATGGTGTTGTACCCGGAACAGGAGGGTAAGTCTGTGATGAAGTCCATGGAAAGGGTATGCCAGGGACACAGTGGGATGTCTAATGGTTGCAGAAGACCAGCCGGTCTCTTCTTCTGACCCTTGTTTTGAGCGCACACACCGCAGGACATCACAAATTCCTTTATGTCTTTTCTCCACGAAGGCCACCAGAAGTGTCTCTTCACCTTTTCTGTGGTTTTGGCAATGCCAGGGTGACCCTCAATTAATGAATCATGATAGCAGGAGATTACCTGTCTTTGTAAATCGGCGTGTGGTAGGAACAATCGTCCTTGGAAATAAAGCAAGTCATTGCTTACGGTGAAATCTTTTCCTTTTTGTAACCAGTTCAGTAAGTCTGGTGAGGTTACAAGTTGTCTAGTTTTTTCTTCAATATCCTCAATGGATTGTGAAGAAATCAGACCCACGATCCTTTGTTCAGGAATTATTGGTACAGGTTCTGGATTGGCAACGTTATCTCCCATTCCAATTCGGGAAAGAGCATCCGCTTTGCCGTTCTTGTTGCCGGGGCGATAAGTGATCACGAAGTCAAATTCAGCAAAGAATAGAGCCCAGCGAAGCTGTCTGGAGGATTGAGCCTTGGCGGTTTTCAGATACTGCAGATTTCGATGATCGGTGATCACTGTGATGGTGTGTCTGGCCCCGAGGAGATAATGCTGCCATGCCTTAAAGGCTGATTTAATCGCTAGAAGCTCTTTGTCTGTGATGGTGTAGTTGATCTCAGGCGCCGAGAACTTCCGAGACCAGAATGCCACAGGATGCAGTTGGTTAGTCTCTGGATCTCTTTGTGATAGGACTGCTCCCATTGCTAAGCTGGAGGCGTCGGTTTCAATGATGTAAGGGAGGTCCGGGCGTGGGTGTTCCAGTATTGGCGCCGAGGTGAATTTAGCCTTTAGCTCTTGGAAGGCTTGTTCTGCTTCTGCGGACCATTCAAAGCGTTTATTTTTTCTTAAGAGGTGCCAGGATTAGTCAGGCGAGTACAAAGGCAGCGAATATGGCAAGGGAAATGTGCACACAGGAACAACGACTCATGTATGCTAGAACCCAGGAGTGCAAATAGAGTGTGACATCAAAACCAATATATGAAAAGGGATGTGGGGTAAGCACCTGACCGCGAGGAAAGTCGGCAAGCGCCTTACCCCCAATTGCTGTTACAGGTACTGACAGAGCTAAACTCACGTGGAGGGCAAGCAATGACAGGATCTGTGAACTAACACTCTTGATGGTATTAAATAAGGGAACTAAAGAACTGTACTCACGAGGACGAGATAAACCTCTTGAATGTCAGCTAGCCCACGAATCCTGTTGATGAAACTGGGACCCCGAAAGGCAAGAACAGCAATGGGAGGAAAACTAAATACCTAAGTTGGAATAGTGATTACAAATTAGTGAGGAAAACATAAGCATTCACACAGGAGCTAGCTACAACCGCACACCACACCTAATAATCAAATGGGAAATAAATGCAGAAGTGCAATGGAAAACATGGAATGGATCCCAATAGAAAGTAAGGATCAGGAGCAGGGAAAAACGAAATAACCAATGCAAACTTCTCCCTACCCCTCCAAGGAAAAGATAGGAAGCTAATCTAAGAGGAAGGCTAAGGCATACGGGTTTACAGCAGCAAAGGACAGAGTCAAAGAAATATAGAACACAGACAAACTGGGCTGCATCTAAAAGGGGAAAGCACTGAGAAATGCTGCCTGCAAACAGAGGAAGACAAAAAGGGAATCAAGGGAGCAGAAATCAATTAGCGCATGAATCCGGGAATCAGGGCGGAGGAACAAGAAAACAGGAACTAGGAACTAGGTACAAAGGCAAGGAACAAGGAACAAGGGACTAGTCACAACAGGAACACTGCAAACGATGACCAGCGCTGGACTGAAGTAAGACTGAGGCTTTTAAAGCTGCTTAACGAGCACACGCCTCAGGTGTGCTGATTGCTGCACCTGCAGCCACAGCTGTTGCCTATCCTCCACCCAACCTTGTCCTGCAAGGGTGGAGGTGGAGCAGTGGGCCAGGCATTCTGGGAAGCATAGTCATTTGGTTAAAGAAGCATGCTGGCTGCCAAAAACCTGGAATGGATCCGGAAGGGAAGTAGCTTGGAAAATAGGGATTTAGCGCTCCCAATTCATCACAGCACTGTAGCATAAGGTTCGGAGGAAAGGTCCAGTAGGGAATAAACCCCAAATCATGCCCCCAAGTGGTGGGAACGGGAGCGAAGGGAGCGAGTCGTGACAGTATACCCCCTCCTACGGCCGTCTTCGGGTGCCCGCCACCCGCACGAGACATCTTCTTTCCATGATGGGAGTGCTTTTTCTTTGGAGGTGGCACTGATGGAAATGGTGGCCTGTGGGCAAAGGCAGATGGACTTCCATGATAGGAGTGCTTTGTCTTTGGAGGTGGTACTGATGGAAACGGTGGCTTCTGGTGAGGAAGAGACTCATGGTTCGAAGAAAGGCATGAAGGACTTGCAGGACCTGAAGCAGAGTTGGAAGGTCCAGGAAGCTCAGTCACTGGGAGTGGACCCTTATAAGTCTTTGAGGAGGGAAGCAGGCTGGTGCAACATGCCTTAGACAATGGTAGAAGCCCTGTTAGCCTTTCTGCCGAGAGTGGACATGCGGGAGGTGAGGAAATTGCTGGCTTCAGGAAAGGTTTATGTTCAGCCATTAGAGAAGGTGGCGGCTGAGGTAGAGGTTCAGATTTTCTTCTGTCATCCATCTGGAAAAAGGCTTGTGGTGAAAAGTGACTAAGGTTTGACTGCACATGTTCTACGCCTTGGAGACCTGAAAGTCCAATGGGTTGTACAAGGCTGGTACTCCTGGTGACAGTCGTGTAACCACCTTGTTGCACGTGGGATACAACAGCAGGGACGTTTGGCATACTGATAGGAGTGATAGACGCAGTACTTGGTATTTCAGGCACACTCGCAGAATGAGCAATAACAGACACATTTTGAACTGCAGCAGTCATTCCCTTCCTTTGGCTACTAGCACCCAACTGGTGCTTCTTGGCAGAATTCTGTTGCACAAGTCCTGTAGGTAATACGCCGGTCTGCACCACCCCCTGTGCACACCCAGGTGAGTGGTTCTGACTCACCACTTGGTCCAGCTTGATGACTCTGAAGCGGGAGCTGGCAAAAGTCTCAAACTCTGATGCTGCATTTTTAAGAGGCTCTGATGCTAAAGTGAAGCAGTTGGGAGAATCGTCTTGTGGAAAAGGCAGGCATTCTGGTGCTCCTCCTGAAGCAAAAGAAAGGCAAGCTAGACGTTCATCGACAGTAAATGGTTGGGAATCAGGAGGAATCGCTGGAGCAGAAGAAAATACAGCAGGATCTGATGGTGTAGACAGGTATACCTCTGATATTGGCAGCGAGGCTAAGCAGGATACAGGCGTCTCATGAACTGAAGGCAAATACTCAGTATACTCCGGGACTGAAGACATGCACTCTTGATGGACTACCGGAGGCTCTAAAGCTGAAGGATGATCTGCAGGATGAGTCACTGTAGCTGAAGACAGGCAGGCCAGGGGAAACCTTGAGGCTGAAGGCATGCAAGCTGAAGCAATCTCGGTTGCTGGATACAAACATGTCCAGGTCTTTGGGACTGGCTCTTGAGTAAATGGCAGACATGGCATCGGTTCATTGGTTAAAGACACGTGTGCCAAAGATGACTGCAGGGCTGTGGATTGGATCATAGAAGAGTCAATGGTTGTAGGAGGACAGACAGAAGTCTCAGAAGTTGACAGACACATTGGTGGCTCAGGAATGGAGGGCACCTTTAGGGCAGTAGACTCCTTGGCACCAGTAACCAAAGACTGAGCTGTACCCTTGCAGTCCCTTTCTTTAGTGGGTGACACAGAGTCTCTTTCTTTGTAGAAGTCAAAATCAACCAGTGGAATCACCATAGTAAAGTCTCTGTTAATCAGGATTTCGTCAATTGTCCATTCCTCTGTTTTAGCTTCTGAAAGAGGCAGATTATCAATCAACAGTTCAGGAATCGCCTGCCGGTTTTTTGGTTCTGTATACTGTGGAATGAGTCCATCAGAACATGAAATCTGTACTGTCTCTGACTGTTCGTATTGATCAGAATTGGCAGAAGGAAGAGTGAACCCAGAGGTAACATCGTTTTCCACATCAGCTTTAACATCTACTTCAGTCTCAGCAGCTGTATCAAGAGCAGGGCCTAAGCCTACTGTAGTGACTGAATCTGTGTATGCCACCATTGTGGATTGTGTTTGGTAATCAGAAGCTTGTATGTGTGCTAGCTCAGAATTATGACAAACTGCTACACAGGAAATTTTAGGTAAAGGAGTGGCTTGTAAATCTTCAGCTAACTGCAATCCCTGACAAACAGCAGAACAATTGTTAGAAACTGTGCCCAGATTAAGCGCTGTGCTAGACAAAAGACCTTCACTCCCAATAGATCTAACATATTGACAAATATCATGGTTTACCAAAGTCTCTGCACTCAGGGGCTGAACAGTGTTCACTTCCTCAACATCAACAGATAAAGTCTGAGGTGTATTTAGTAAAGACTGCAAGGTTTTATTCTCCTCTTGTAAAGAAATGAATTCTTGTCTTAACTCCTCAAGCTTAGCTCTTAGCATGCCCTGCATTAACTGTACATCACTATCAGTAGGCACAGGGGGAGGCATAGTGGCATCAGGGCTGGATCCTGCACTAGCAATCTGGACGTGCACCGATTGTACATTGTCCTCTACTGCTTGCAGGTTCTGTGATTTATAGTTTCTCTTACCAACTTGGTCTGTGTTTCCCTTAAGCAAACTATTGACATTAGACCTCTTGGCATTAGGGACTACAGTATGTACCTGTGCAAAGGAGTATGCTTTAGACTGAGGGTAGAAAACAGAAGTTATGCAAGGAACCCCTCCATTCTTTATGTTTGTATCATGAAACTGTTCTATCTGAGGTGAAGCACAACTGGAATCATGGGGTTCAACAACAGAGGTACTCTTGTATAATAAGTCTAACAGTGTGTTGTTTTCCGCGGCTAAGGCTTGCGCTGACATAGAATCGGGATCAAAACAAAAGATAGAACTAGGATCAGGCAATGTAGGATGTGCCATCCTATGGGAAAAATACTTTGCACGTAAATGCCCATTCGTGACAAGGAGTTCATTTAAGTCAGGACTAGTGATTTGATTGTCACAGGTAAATGTAGGGGAAGCTTTCTGTGCAAACTTGTTAGAGGCCTTGCTGCCTTTCTTTCTTAAACTTGCCATATTCAATGGGAATTTTTGGCTGGTCATTCTGCCAGGATTAGTCAGGCGAGTACAAAGGCAGCGAATATGGCAAGGGAAATGTGCACACAGGAACAACGACTCATGTATGCTAGAACCCAGGAGTGCAAATAGAGTGTGACATCAAAACCAATATATGAAAAGGGATGTGGGGTAAGCACCTGACCGCGAGGAAAGTCGGCAAGCGCCTTACCCCCAATTGCTGTTACAGGTACTGACAGCGCTAAACCCACGTGGAGGGCAAGCAATGACAGGATCTGTGAACTAACACTCTTGATGGTATTAAATAAGGGAACTAAAGAACTGTACTCACGAGGACGAGATAAACCTCTTGAATGTCAGCTAGCCCACGAATCCTGTTGATGAAACTGGGTCCCCGAAAGGCAAGAACAGTAATGGGAGGAAAACTAAATACCTAAGTTGGAATAGTGATTACAAATTAGTGAGGAAAACATAAGCATTCACACAGGAGCTAGCTACAACCGCACACCACACCTAATAATCAAATGGGAAATAAATGCAGAAGTGCAATGGAAAACATGGAATGGATCCCAATAGAAAGTAAGGATCAGGAGCAGGGAAAAACGAAATAACCAATGCAAACTTCTCCCTACCCCTCCAAGGAAAAGATAGGAAGCTAATCTAAGAGGAAGGCTAAGGCATACGGGTTTACAGCAGCAAAGGACAGAGTCAAAGAAATATAGAACACAGACAAACTGGGCTGCATCTAAAAGGGGAAAGCACTGAGAAATGCTGCCTGCAAACAGAGGAAGACAAAAAGGGAATCAAGGGAGCAGAAATCAATTAGCGCATGAATCCGGGATTCAGGGTGGAGGAACAAGAAAACAGGAACTAGGTACAAAGGCAAGGAACAAGGAACAAGGGACTAGTCACAACAGGAACACTGCAAACGATGACCAGCGCTGGACTGAAGTAAGACTGAGGCTTTTAAAGCTGCTTAACGAGCACACGCCTCAGGTGTGCTGATTGCTGCACCTGCAGCCACAGCTGTTGCCTATCCTCCACCCAACCTTGTCCTGCAAGGGTGGAGGTGGAGCAGTGGGCCAGGTATTCTGGGAAGCATAGTCATTTGGTTAAAGAAGCATGCTGGCTGCCAAAAACCTGGAATGGATCCAGAAGGGAAGTAGCTTGGAAAATAGGGATTTCGCGCTCCCAATTCATCACAGCACTGTAGCATAAGGTTCGGAGGAAAGGTCCAGTAGGGAATAAACCCCAAATCATGCCCCCAAGTGGTGGGAACGGGAGCGAAGGGAGCGAGTCGTGACAAGAGGGCGGTGATGGGTTGTACCACTCGTGAAAACTCTGGAATAAATCTACGGTAAAAATTGGCAAAGCCTAGCATGCTTTGAACGCCTTTAACGGAAGTAGGAGACGGCCATTTGAGGATAGCGTCTACTTTTCTCGAGTCCATGTGGGCTCCTTTGGGTGTCAGAATAAATCCCAAAAATTCGACCTCAGTGACATGAAAAACACATTTTTCAAGCTTGGCAAAAAGTTTATGTTGGCAAAGCTTTTCAAGGACCGCCCTAACATGATTTCGATGGTCAGCTTCTGAAGATGAGTACACTAGAATGTCATCTATGTAGACGACAACGCAGACATCAATGAGCTCTCTGAGGACATCATTCATAAAATATTGGAAGGCGGCCGGTGCATTGCATAGTCCAAAGGGCATCACTTGGTATTCAAATAGCCCATATTTAGTGCGAAAGGCCGTCTTCCATTCATCTCCTTCCTTGACCCGTACCAAGTGATAAGCTCCCCGGAGATCAAGCTTAGTATAAATACAGGCGTTTTTTACCTGGTCAAGGAGTTCCGGGATCAGAGGTAAGGGGTACCGGTTTTTTACTGTTATCTGGTTCAGAGCACGATAATCTATACAGGTTCTGAGGTCACCTTCTTTTTTTGGTACGAAGAACAGAGCCGAGGATGCAGGGGACTTCGACGGACGGATAAAGCCATTGGCCAGGTACTGGTCTAAATACTGTCGCAGATGAAGGTTCTCAGGCTCGGTAAGGGTGTAAATCCTACTGCAAGGGGGAGTTGCACCGGGTAGCAAATCTATCTGACAATCGTATGATCTGTGGGGTGGCAAGGTGTTAGCCTGTTCCGTTTGAAAAACATCTTGGAACTCTCGATACTCTAGAGGTAATTGTGGACCGTCAGCCGTTACTGACGCTAGGCCAATATTGGGTTGTGGATAACAAGTTGGTGTGCACTCTGGGAACTTTATCGTCTTTGCTCGCCAATCAGTCTGAGGATTGTGTTTCTCCAACCAAGGAATCCCTAGAATTACTTGGAATTGAGGAGCCTTGATCACGTCGAACACAATTACCTCCTGATGCCCGTCTTGGCCTAGTATCGTCACTTCAGTAGTGGTATGGGTCACTGGTCCGGAGGCGATTTCCGTCCCATCCACCGTGGTAATGACGTCTTTAACCACCTTTGGACAAAGAGGTAAGTTCATCCTGGAAGCCAATTCGTGGTCCACATAATTTCCAACTGCTCCGCTATCAATGTATGCCTTAATTGCATGTAAACGATCCGGTTGCTCTGGGTTTACGAGGACCATTGGCATTATGAAGTGCGAGGTCAAAGAACTGTTTTTTACGCTCGGCAAGCGGACCTCTACACTTGTCGGGCGAGGTCGTTTCCCGGCTCAGGCTTTTCAGAACTCTTATCAGAAGCTCCCACTGTCTTCTTAGGTGGTTTCACCGGGCAATCTCGAAGAAAATGTCCTGAATTTCCACAATAGAGACATAGTTGCATTTGTCGTCTCCTGTCGCGTTCTTTCTGGGTTAGGGGACCCTTTAAAACCCCAATTTGCATAGGTTCGACGGCTTCAACTCCTTTGGTGTGACTTTGAGGCTTAGGGAACACTTGTGTTTCAAACCTGGATCGATCCGCCTTTCTGTTTTGTAATCTGTGATCCAATTGGACCACCAAATCAATGTACTCTGAACAATCCTGAGGAGGATTCACTACGTGGGCAAGGACGTCTTTGAGTTCGCCACGCAAACCCCTGTGAAAAAGCGTGATTCTTTTGTCCTCAGGCCATCTGGTTTCCACAATTAGCCTATTGAATGATGCAATGTAGGCCAAAAGATCTTGATTGCCCTGTCGTAGGGAAAGGAGTTTGTTGTCCAGGGCCTGCCCCTGGGAATGCCTTGCAAAAAGTCTTTCCATATTTGCCTGGAAGGTCGGGAAATCACGAAGGATCGGGTCATCCTGTGTAACCAGAGGGATCGACCAATCAGCGGCACTGCCGCTAAAATACGAAAGCACAAAGGCTACCTTAGTCTGGTCAGTCGGAAAGGCTGCAGGTCTACAAAGAAAGTGCAATCGGCATTGATTTATAAACACCGCAAACCTTTTAGGGTCACCAGAGAAGCGTTCAGGCGGTGCCAATGGCACATTTCCGGGTAGGTTGATTTGAACAGGATTGGCTGAAGCCGCTGGGATATAGCTCCCTCCTGAATTAGGTAGCGGGGTTTGCCCCGCTTGTGTCTGTAATAACTGTCTGGCGAGATCATCAGTTTGTTCTTTTGATATTATCAATTCCCTCCTAAGGGCATTCGTTTCCTGGCGGGCAGCATGAACTTCAGCTCTTAATTCCCCTAATAACTGGGCCAGTTGGTCTGTGTCGGAAGTTTCCATAGCGCCTGGGTAGGAGGTTATTGGTGGGCTTCGCGTTCTGTAACGCTCACCTGATTCCCACGGAGGCGCTGATCCCGGCTGGGCTGCTATCGTTTCTTCAATTGAGAAGTGTAGAGCTCGGACGACTCTCAGGACTGGGCTTCCTCTTATCGAATGTCTGACTTGCAGGGTAAGTTTTCTGCAGGTGGAAGAAAAAGGGTTAATCACCGTTTGATGGGATTCCTTCTCCCACCAATCGCCAGTTTCTCCCACAGCCTAGCTTTCTACTTGTCTCGGCGAGCTCTCACCTTAGGCGTATAAATGCTGAGCTCTCCATCCTGTGTCTGGTGCAGGGGTGCGTGGATTCCAGTTACGTCACTGGATGAGTTCAGTGTTGAGGCTCAAGTCTTTTGCGGCCTTAGTTGTGGCACTGGTGCTGGGATGCCGAAGAGCGATGCCGCCGTTACTGCACGAGCGGATGCCTGTAAGTATACTGTAGCCTTTAGGCTTTAAAAGATGGGCACCTCAATAATGTCCCTTTTCCTTTGTTTCAGGCCTCGGGATGCTGTGGGCGTAGTTTTCCGTTGCCACTGCACGTGCCGATGCACGTAAGTATAATGTTCGTTGGCCGCTTTTAATGGCACCTCTAATAATGTCCTTTTTCTAGTTTTCAGGTGCCGGGATGCTGCGGGCTTTATATCCGTTGCCACTGCACGTGCCGATGCACGTAAGTATAATGATCGCTGGCCGCTTTTAATGGCATCTCTAATAATGTCCTTTTTCTAGTTTTCAGGTGCCGGGATGCTGCGGTTGATGCGGCCGCTTCTGCGCGTGTAAAAACTGGTAAGTTAAGATGAATGCGACTGCCTTCACGCGAACCCCTTTTTAATTATGTCCTTTGCCTTTCCGGTGCAGAGAAGCTGCCGAAGAGAAGGCCGCGGTTAGCTCCGTTGCAATCACAGATGGATCAGGTAAGCGGGCGCGGCTGCGAGCGAGTTGCACTTTTCTAACCTTATGTTTATTCTTTGCAGGTTTTGCCGGTGACTGGATTCCGGGATCTGGTAAGTATTGTTCTGTGTCTTTCTTCATCCACAGGTTGCTGCGCGGAAGCTGAAGATGACTCTGGACCTGGAATGCAGGAGCCGACTCGGTGAGCGTCCTGCTGCTGCTGCAGAATAACGCGAAGCACGTGTTTTCCATCGGGCGTGGTTTAAATAGCAGAGAAGTGCTTCCAGTGTGTGTTCTTCCAGCGGTTCCACCCAGGTAAGAAAAGAGTTCCTGAATGGAGGGAATAGTTCCTCCCAGCCCTGATGGCTGGGGACTTAAACCAGACTGGATTGTTCTGGGTAAATATGCAGCATGGTCTGCCTCAGGTAAGTCCACCCAAGCATTATTACACTGTTTACCAATATGAGCCCGGCGCCTATGGCGCCGGGACTGAAGCCCTTCATGAGCCTGGCGCCAAAGGCGCCAGGACACGGTCCAAAGGACCCCTGTAGGGGTCTGCTGGGTCCGGAGTAGTGGAAGACGGGTCTGCTTCCGAGGGCGCTGGGCCAGTCCTGGCCCCTCGGGAGTAGCGCCCATGACAAGTATTCATATAATCCATTTCTGCATATGTCTAGATGGAAAAGCAGAGGATTTAAGAGGTCAGATGGCACACCAGTACAGCATGCAGCCTTTTTGGAAAGATTTATTCATGCCTTGTCCCACCCAACACTAGTGTCAGTGGTATAATGCACCATTAACACCCAAAATACAGACCCTGTTTCACTCTGCAATGATGCAGCAGGCAAGGCCGCCAAAGAAACAGAGTATTTATGAGAACATGATGTCACCGCATTTCCTGAGATAGAAATTCAACAGCTGCCGTTAGCAATACTGTATACAGCAGTACCGCTTATGCAAATAATTGAACTACAAGGTCAGGCACCCCAGGATGAGAAGCACCTGTGGGTCGAAAGGCGGTGCTCACTTTCACCAATGGCCTTGGTATGGAGACAGAACAACACAGGTAAAGTAAAAATGCCACAGGAATTGCTCATGGTTAATCTTGAGCAACTGCATTATCCAGCACTTATTTCTAAGCAGCACAATGCACCTGATGTTCAGACGGACCGGTTTGTCCCCAACTTTCATGAATATGTTAATGAATTTGTGGCAAATTGTACTACTTGTCACCTTTATAGTACAGGATACATTGTGTGTCGCATTGCCCCATCCAACTGGACCCTTCCGGGAGCTTCACATTGACTATATGGACATGTTTAACAGGTGCAGTCATTTCCATTATCTTATTGATGTTGTTTGCCCATTTTCCTGATTTATTGAGGCTGGTCCTTGTGTACAACCAAATGCTAAATCAGCAGCTACATTTTTAATACACAAAGATTTTCCTCGCTGGGGCATATGTGAAGTTCTAAAGTCAGACCCACTTTTTAAAGATCTGTTTAAGGAAACTGCATCACTTCTAGGGATATGACTCAAGTTGTGCTCGATTTACCACCATCAGGACAACAGAATTGTGGAGCGATTGAATAGACTGTTGAAGACAAGATTATCTAAACTTTGTACTAAACTGCCTGCATTGTCTCCCTCTGGCTCTGTTCAGCCTGAGAGCGCAGCCAAGTAAGAACCACCACTTGTCCCTGCATGAGATAGTGATGGAGAGAAGAAGGCACACAACTCTCACACCTACACACACAGCATTAGATGCTCACAGGACAGCAGAAGTATTGAGGGAGGAGTTTCAGGGATATTTACCTCTACAGATTGCTCCTAGAAGAGAAGAAACGGCTGCAACACCATCAATGGATCCAGTGAGCTTAACAGTGCCACAGTTGTATCCCGGGGACCAGATGTATGTCAGGAATTTTGTGAGGCGGTGGCAAGAGACCAGGTTTAAGGGCCTGTACACCGTAGTTTACGCAATCCCGTTCACGGTTCATGTGAAGGATTTGCAGTACTGGGTTCACTTGTCTGGTGTTAGGAAAGCATCCAGTACCGCTCCACCTTCTCAGGAAAATGAAGAGCCCATTCAGTAAAGTAACAGTGCACTTAGCATCTTGTTTGATTACAATGCTATAAGTGATCAATCCCTAAAACGTCATGAAATGTAGTGATTTTTCTGTGTATTTTTTTATGTTTTCCCACCCCTCTGCAGGTGCAAGACTTCAAGCGTCATTTAATATTCATGATTGCCCTTGATTGCCCTTTTTACCTTCTTGGCTCCTGTACTCGATTCTCTGCCTGTACTCTTAGCTCTCCCTGTTATGCAATCAAGTGAATGTCATTTCTGTACTCACCTCTAACATTTGATTCCCACATCATTCCCATAACTACCTGGCCTTTTGAAAGTCAAAATCTGATGTATTTTGCATTTAACTTGAAAGTCAAACTTGGGTGTGTTTTGCATTTGTATTTTGCATTTAACTTGAAAGTCAAACATGGGTGTTTTTTGCATTTAATTGATAGTAAAACTTGGGATATTTTTTACACTTAACTTGAAAGGCAAACTTGGGCGTATTTTGCATTTAACTTGAAAGTCAAACCTTGTTGTTTTTTGCATTTAACTTGAAAGTCAAACTTGTGTGTATTTTGCATTTAACTTGAAAGTCAAACTTGGGTGTATTTTGCATTTAACTTTGGCCATTGATTGTAACCTGCTAGCCCAATGACTATTCCATTTCTGCTGCACTTGCATACTCCTCCCTCTGCCCTCTCTCTCTTCCCACCATGGCGCTTTCTGTTTCTCCCATCTATTCAAACTGCTTCTCTATCAACTATCTGTCCCTTCTCACTAAGTCTGGTAAGAAGAAGTTTAAAAAGGATATCTTGGCCTCCAACCCAGGTCTCCCTATCGACGATACCTACTCCAGCGCCTTTTCCAGACAGACCCTCACTGACATCCTCTTTGTCGTCTCCTTGCCGGATCTATGGACCCCACATATTATCTCTGTGCTCTGTCCTGTCTCCTCCGCTCCCATTAATGGTGGCAGTCGCTGGGAAGTCCTCATGGACTTCCCACGACTGCTAATTCTACTCCTCCAGACTCATACTTAATGTCTACCAAAATGGTACTGTCATGGTCCAAGGTCCTCAGGCCAATCTCCTCCTCTTCGATAGGCGGTTCCCTTGCCTCATCAACTTCCTATCATCTCCGGCTGCCCCCTCCTCCCACTCCTTGGCTACCTTGCCCACTCATCCATCCTCCTCTGCCCCACTTCGGGCTCCCTTCCCACCTCCGGAGTGCGTACCTCTGATTTGTACCCCTCCCCAGAATGTCTTTAAGGCTGGCAACCTTCTTCATCTTGCCACTCTTAACTCTTGCTCTGCTGTCAAACACTCCTCTTACATCTGCCATCTCCTTGAAGAACTGGACCTTGATGTCCTTGGTCTTACTGAGACATGGTTCAAGCGAGCTCTGTCACAAGCTTTGACACTCTCCTCCCTGATGGCTATAAGATCCTCTCCGCACCCTGATCCACCGGGCCTGGAGTGGATGTAGTCCTGATCTTTCCTGAGCGGATTCCTGCCCCTATCATTCCCACTCAGATTTACTCCTCTTTCGAATGCCTTGTATGCAGGCTCTCAATCTCTCCTAGACACTCTCTTACTGTTGCTACTCTCTACCGGCCCCCTGGTCGAATCACCTCTTTTCTCTCCGAGTGGGCTGACCTCTCCTCCTCCCTCCTGGCCTCAACCACTCAACTCCTCCTCCTTGGTGACCTCAGCATTCCCCTTGACTCTCCCTGTTCCTCATCTTTGCTCTTTTGCGACCTCTCAACTCCCTCTCTATACTCCCCCCTGGCCCAGCACACTCTGCAGGGCATACACTTGATATCTTTATCTCCCTCTGTCCACTCCTCTTTCCTGGAGTGACCACTGCCTCCTCTCTTCTCATCTCTCTCTCTCTTCCCCCCAAGCCAAGCCTACCCCAACACTGCCACCTACCTTCTTGGACATCCGGCCTATGAAGCGTTTGTCAGTTGAGGCTTTTACTAATAATAATAATAATAATAATAATAATAATTTTGCATTTATATGGCGCTACGAACCCTCAGGCATCTGAGCGCTGCTTATTATTACCCACAGTGTGTGGTGCTCGTTTTTCGACCTCGGAAGGATGAAAGGCTGAGTTTGGCCCTGCCAGGATTTGAACTTGTGTCAGCAAGCTCTGCACAGATGTCAAAGCAAGCGCTCTACTCGCTGTGCTATTGGACCAGCTATCGGACTGCCACCTTCTCTCCCCCTCTCATCCTCTGGCTGACTCACCCTGACACAGCCCTGTCTCTTCTCTAACCTTCTATTTCTGATACTCTTGATACTATTGCCCCTGTCATAAGGATCCGCTTGAAGTGCAATTCCTGTTATGACTCCGACCTAGCTATACTTAAACGTAAGTGCAGAGCAGCTGAGAGAAAATGGAGGGATTCCTGCTCATCCTCTGACAAACTGGCCTGTCGCCTACTCCAAAGGCAACAAGAAGAGAGTCCACATTCAAGCCTGTGTCTCTGCAGCATCTAACAATTCAGCTGAACTCTTTAAAATCTGCAAAGAACTGGCCAACCCTGCTGCAGTCTCTACCCCTCCTCTGGCCTCAGTGGCTCTTTGAAATGCCCTTGCCTCTCACTTTGTCTAAAAAACCCAGGACATCTTGTCCACGCTCTCCTCCACTCCCTCTCCTCACCCTGCTCCTTCTGTACTTGATGACCCTCCTTTAGTCATCCCCCCACCCTCCTTCTTTCCCTTTCCTCTTTTCTCCCCTGATGAGGTAGCTAGACAAGTCCGATCTATGAAAGCCTCGTGAAAACTATCCCAGTTGCTCTAAAACTATGAAGGACCACATTGACACCCTCGCTCCGGCCCTTGCCGATTTCTGCAACCACTCCTTTGCCTTAGGATGCTTCCCCTCCCCTCTTAAGCACTCCTTTGTGCATCCTCTTCTCAAGAAACCCACAGCTGATCCTTCTTGTCCGGCCAACTATCGCCCAATTTCCATTACTCCCTTTCTGGGCAAACCCCTGGAAAAGCAGGCCATCTCTCAGTTTAACCTTCATTCCGATTCTGTTGGCTGTCTCCATGACCATCAGTCTGGCTTCAGAGCTGGCAGAATCATGGAAACTTCTCTCTTGAACATCAGTGAGGATCTGCTCTCCAACCTTGACTCTAGCATTCCCTCTGTCCTCATCCTATTTGATCTCTCACCTGCCTTCAACACGGTCAACCATACCATCCTGCTGAACCTTTTCCATGATAACCTGGGTATCACCGATCAGGCTCTTGCCTGGCTGACCTCTTTCCTCTCTGATCGACCCGCCCAGGTCCAACTTGGGTCCTTCCTTTCATCTATCCTCCTCTCCACCTGTGGTGTTCCCCAGGGATCAAACCTTTTGCTCTAGCATTTCAACCAATACCTGGCAACTCTCGGCATCTGCATTTGCAGATTTTGCATTTCCATTTTCTGCTCAAACTTCCAGTGCTATGCGGACGACACTCAACTCCTTTTCAGGCTGCCCTCGGCCACCTCCTCTACCTCTCTCATCTCTGATTGCCTAACTGCCATTCAGAATTGGTGTGCCGCCAGCTATCTTTGTCTGAATGCCAGCAAGACTGAGATCCTCCTCATCGGCACACCATCACCATCCTTCCACCTCAGTCTCTGGCCGGCTTCCCTTGCCCCTCCTCCTATACCCACCTGCGAAGCTAAGACCCTCGGGGTCACCTTTGATTCCACACTTTCCTACTGCACCTCCTCAGAGGTACTCTGCCTTTCCTCTTCTTCTCCCAGAAGCTCAGTGTCTCCCAAACTCTGGTTCTCTCTAGGTTGGACTATTGCAACAGCCTCTTTCTAAATCTACCTGCCTCTACTCTCCGCCCTCTGCAACTAATCCAGAACAGGACTGCAAGACTTGTCCTTGGCCTCAAGCTCTGGGATTGTATCTCTCCAGCTCTGAAATCTCTCCATTGGCTCCCAGTGGATGCAAGGATTAAATTCAAAACCCTCTGCATTGTTCACAAGGCTTTCTGGGGCCGGAGTCCAACATACCTTCAGCTATCCCTCCACAAATACCTCCCCTCTCGAGCTTTCCGCTCCTCTACCTCTAACTCCCTCAGAGTCAGTCATTTTCCAAAGAAATGAGCTGGTCGTTGATCTCTGTCTTCGGCTGGGTCCTCCATCTGGAACAGCGTTCTGTTCTCCCTCGGCACCGTGCACCTGGCTACCCTCTGTTCTCCGGGCCCAGGTACCCACCCACCCTGCCACCCCCCGGCCCCTGCACTGCCTCCGGGCCACCCCTTGCACTGGAGCCCTCTTTCTTCTTGCACTTATCAGACCTACCCAGTCTGCTGCCTTATACCCAGTACTTGCCACTTGTTGGCTGCACTACCACTGTTTGTTGCCTTTTTATTTATTTATTAATTTATTATTATTTATCTGTTTTCTCCTTCCTCCACTCTCTCCTTTTCTCCCCCCTTCTATGCACTTCTCCCTTCCCTCTCTTCCATGCACTTGTGCATTCTCAATGTCACTGGGCCTAGTAAAATCGTTGTTTTGTTCTCCCCTGTTCCCTTCCCTTGCCTTGTCCCGCTCTGAAACACTTGTGTATGAGCGCAATAGAAATAAAATATCATACCATATCATGATATATTGCATATGTTATCTTACTGTTGTTTTTTTCTATATTTTCTCTCTGTGTTTATTTTATATGGTTGGGACATATAATGGGTGGTATGACAATGGCACAGATGTACAGAATTTGGGGATGAAACTGACCAGGAGAGAGAATGAGACAGAGATAGAGTACAATAGGAATGAAGGAGTAATTTTAGATACCATGGCAGATGTGCACAACCCAGAGACAGAAAAAATGTGGAATAATTGCATGTGCAAAGTGGGGAGGACAAGATGAAATGAGAGCTGCTATGTATGCTCTTTGATACCTCACTCAACGGGTACACCCAAGTCGTATATACCACAAAAAATGACACCTCTTATAGTCCAATGCTTAATACATCTTGCTTAATACATCTGGCCCTGAGCAGAGCACAAAGTCGCTCAAAAGGGCACACGGTCCAAGTGGTCATAATGGACAGAGATGACAAAGAGTGTGCCAAGAACAAAGAACAAGCCCATTGTAAAATAAGACCACTGTCGAAAATGCAAGATGTGTTCTTTTCCAACGATAGATGGGTGACAGGAGTAGTGAGCGGTGCAGCAGGGTGCTTACTGAGGTGTTTGGAGGATGCAGTGGCATGTGTCAATCAGAACTGTGGTAAGATATGGGGAATTATGTGCCAAAGCTGACATGGATTTAGTAAAGTGAGAAGCCAGCAAAAGTACAGATACTCAGCGGTCTTGATAGTTCCTGACTCCCATCTGACAGTTATAAAGATGCCGCCCCCAGGAGCAACTAAGCCCCATTCCACAAACATGCACGCTGCTCACCAAGGCCTAACCACCAATTTCTCGTCGCAAGACTCATCTGACAACCGGAAGGCGATCCCAGGCCAGGTGTGTCTGTTCACTAGGACAGAGAAAATTTTCCCCTCCCTCCTAGTGCCAGGTATCCAGTCTTCAGTCAATTCCGAGTGGCTGCAGATCACCAAGTGGAAGATGCTTCAATTAGCGAACCAAAAAGAGCAGTGCCTTCATTCTATTAAGACTGAATTACAGGCTATAAGACTCTTAATGATTCATTAAAGATGTGTTCTGGATTTGCACACGGCTATGGAGGGCGGCGTGTGCAAGAAAATTGTCCATCTTGTTGCACGTTCAATCCCCCAAATGATACAGATAAAGGGGACCTTCACAACTTGAGGTTTGCCATCGAGAAGGATGCAGCAGTAAATGCTGATGACTGGTTTGATTTGATGTTCCTGTGGGCCCGCCGTGGTTGGAAATAGCATTAAAGTTACTGGTTCCTATCGTGGGTTTTCTGCTCGTGATTTTTTTGCTCGTGTCAGATGATTTTGAGATGACTATGACAGTGTCTATCACAGTGGGTAGACCTCCTCCCCCCACAAGACATGTGCACACCCATACTGATGAGTGGGATGGTGTTGTAAAGCCAGGAATGGTGAGGGTAGACCGGATTTTGGATCCCCCTGTACATTGACCTCACCTCCCCCTGACCCTGAGAACTATCTAGAGCATTGGGTTGATGTGCAGGAGGTCGGGTTGTTGTTTTATGACGTGCACTCCAGAAGAATATACCCAAAGGGGTGGAAGTTTGTTCCATGTGTGTAGGACATGGGTACCCAAAGATGATGACTATAGTAGAAGGGAAGCAGCTAGGTTGGTTAATAGAGTATTAACTAAATGGGAAATGTTGGGGTTTATGTTGGTATACACATACAGCATCCCAGCCAGGCAAAAGGTTTAGGCTGAAAAAAACCTATCAGTAAGTGACAAAGTGTGAGCTGGTTGAATGTTGCGCGGCAGAAGGAGCATGTATCACTTGTAATTAGTTCTTACACTTAATAGATATATCATATAGCAACAAATGTATTAATGTTGCGGTTGCAGAGGTTATAGATAGGGCAGTGTGTTATAGGCCCTGTGTTTAGGAATAGCACACAAAGTGACATTTTGAGTGAGCTGAAAGAAGGGAGCTGAAGTAGGTGGAAGATGGAGTCAAAAAGGTATTGTGGTAAAAGTGTGGTTAGCGGATCGATATGGCAAGACAGAGTGACGCCATTTTGGATTTCAAGTCCTAGCACACGATGAACAGAATGAAGGCCCTGATGTGGAACTGTGGCTCTCTTTAGCTCAGTCCCAAGAAAAATCCCCTTTCCATAACCCAGGAGAGAAGCCGAGGTCAGAAGCAACCGTCCTGTGCAGGTGAATGCTATTAGTATCCAGCTGAAGAGCTGAAAGGTGTTGGGAATGGCATTTTAGACGTGGGGAGCATAGGTAGGGATGTGCCCTTTGAAGGGCAAATTCATGAGAACAGAGCATGGATTTTGGTATGCCAACAGGCCAGGCAAAGATGTAGAGCACTACTGCCATCAGCCAAGGAGAAGTCATACAATTTTAATTACAATCAGACACATAACCAAAGCAAATAAATCCCTGAAATTCATGTTCAATGGTGGTGCCCTGGTAATGTCATTACTGGGCACCTGGGGGCTGCAGGGGATAAGGGGAGCCGTGTCTGGAACGTACCGTGATTTGGGATAAGAGGAGCAGAGGTGATGCCAGTAAATTTAGTCCAAGGTCAGAGGTGCAGCTTGTGTGTGTCACGGCGTCTGGTTTAATGAGAAGGCCCATAATCTTATCAAAGCAGAGTTGACCTCACCAGTCTTTCTTTGAAGGTGCCTGGGTCAGAAGGGTGCACATCACTTGATGGTTAAGATTTATTAGTGTATCAATATACCTGTTAGCAAATCATGTACTAGGATTCAATAGTGACCATGTAGTAGCCACATGGATTGGGGAATGGGCTTTGATAAGGTGTGGCCAAATGGTCCATGGACTGTAGGGGGTATTAACTTGTCATATAGGTGGTATCCAAAGAGGGATGTGGGATTACATTGTAACCTTTGTATGATAATGTGCGGTTTTACATTGTATAACCTATATTTCTTGGGGTGTGAGGAGCTCCATGTCAAGTCAGGTCTATGGGACTGTCTGAGACCTATGGGACCGTCTGAGACCTTTGTTTTCCTTTACGAAGTAGGCAGTGGTTGTTTTGGGTCATACCACTCTATACCTCCACCACACTCCTCCCTTGCCCCAGCTAACCCAGTACACCCATATCTCCCACACTGCCTCCTCCTTACCTGAAACATTACTTTCCCCATGCCACGGTCTGTTCCTCTGTGGCTCCCCACCTAATGCAGGCTTTTGCCACCTCTTGCCATGGAAATCTAAGAAAGGCTTTGCTCAGAGTACCTCTTGTATTCCAACAGCAGGCATTTCCTGAACTACCCACTCACTATGCACCTTGTGTTTTCTGGGACATATGTACTATGAGTGCATGGGGTGTTGAACCTGGGGTACTAATAGCAATAATACCCACTGCAGAGGGCTTGAACAGCCATTGATGACTCTGGGGCCTGGCGTTAAGGCCCTCTCTTTGCTTGGCCAATAACTTGGATCCGGGCCTTTGGCGGCCGATGAGGGCCATAGCAGCAGGTGCTAATGTTAAAATAGACAGGGATATTGATAGGTAGGTGGGGGTGCATGCTTTGTACTCTGCACACACTATAAGCCTGTATTACAGTTTAATTATTAAGTGGAATTTAAACTATGTTAGTGAATTGTAACAGCTCACTGTCTAATGTTGTGGATAATTGAAAATCACACTGCCAGTTTAGAGTACATGGACAATGATATTATTGCAGTAGAATTGGACTCACGTTGCATCAGGTAAATGCAGGGCAACAAGACAATGCCATGAGAATGGTCACCTAATACTTTCAAGATTGTGAGCCTTCCTTTAAGACCTGACTGTGGGGATGTAAGCCCTAACACAAGGTAGTGGTAAAACCTTTGATGCAGGAAGGATTTCTTTGTAGCGTGGGCCAGCTAGTGCCACCAGCAGGTGTGAGGGCTCAACTACTGAACACATTTTAATAAAGTCCTCAATGACACTTTACAGGAAGCCTTTTTTAAATGTAAAGACCTTAAAAAGTCAGTCGGGCACATGCTAGCCATATAAATGACCAGCCCCAACTCCACTACAGGGATTTCCTCATTTAAAAAGTATTCGAGGAAGGCATGCTGGTTGATGAAAATAATATCTCCCTTAGATGTTCAAGGAGTGTATCTCAGGTGCTGCACCTCACTTCCTTCAGACTGGTGCCTGTAGCAATGTTGGTGCTGTATCCCTTGTGGTTGGCGCTGAATGCTCTACCGAGCCTCGTGAGTACAGACACTGTATCGGCGACCAGCACTTAGCCGAAGTCCATCATGGTTGTTGCCATTACTCGGGCCCGTTCACCTTTCTTCCAGGTTACGCTGCATGATGCCGTAGCATCACAGCCTGTTTCCATGACAACATGCCACAGCGTACACTTTGGGTAGCCGTGGCACACCAAAAAAAGAAGATGCTACTGCATCCCGGTGCATCTCAACATTTCTTACCTGCAGTAACTCTATTCTCTGCTCTGTGCATCCTGACCCTCTGGTTCTCCTTGTGTTCTTGCTGCCCACCTTCTGCCTGTTCCTCTTAAGGTATCCAGGCCTCCTTATTCTTCTTGTCCTTTGCTTGTCTCTTTTTCCAGTCTGTGCCTTCCACAGCCCCCTGCCTCGCTGGGGTTCCTTGTTTTGCCATTCCTTCTTTTGCCTGTGCTGGGCTTCTTGACCCTGCCATCCTGCTCCATCTCTTGATACCTTTCCTGGCTCTTAGGGTATCTGTGGTCTATACTTCCCGACTCAGTGTCTTCACTGTCTGCACATCGTGTAATTCTGGGAGGTAAGCCTAATGTCTGGGGAGTCACGGTGGAAGGGGGTTGGCTCCTCCTGCTGCCCTTATAATGTGCCCAAGTGGAGCGCATCCAACCAACAGAGCACCACAGACCTCCTGATCAAGGGACAAGGTACTCGACAGATTGAAATGCCTCACACCCGGTCCGGATATGGACGCCATACAGGAACTCTGAGGAGGAAATGCTGGTGTTACACTTAGAGGTGACTACTCTCATGTAAGAGAATACCACATTAAGGGCAGCATTAGCCCACAATGCTTCAGTCTAGCTTCTGAACATGCAGTGGCCCATACCACTTCTATGAAGTTTGATGGAGACCTAAGAAAATAAACCAAATTTTGCAATCCAAGTGAAATACAGTTCATGTTCCGGCCAGCCCATTTTGTGCATGATAAAGCAAAAATAGGTTATAATCTGAGTAACCCCATGGGAAGCGCTTTGGCATGGGTGGCACCTTATGTATTGTCTAATAGTCCCATCTTAAATGATTCCCAGGAATTTGAGAAGGCCTTTTATAGACATTTCCATCACCCAATTGTGTCTCTAAGGCACATAACCAGCTGGTGGATATCATGCGGGGTTCACAGGATTTGATCTTGAGCATTAGACGGTTTCGTCAGCTAGCGGTTTATGGCAAGTGGCCTGAAGTGACCCAAAGGAATCTCTTTTGACGCAGTCTCTAGGACGAATACAAGGATGAGTTGGTTCATACACACATGCCCTTTGTGGTAGCCATGATCGGGGCCCCTTCCCAAGGGCCCTCTCGACCTCCCAGCAGTTTGCAGCAAATAAGGAGATGGGACACAGACACTGATTAATAATAGGTAAAACAAGCATCTTGTATTAGATAGTAAATACACAGCATACAGAGTTACCAACTGATAAATAGGAAAATACAGCAGGATAATTGTCCAGGCAGTCGGCACACAGAGCTCTTCCCGGGACAGCCCTTAGAGGACAGGTTATATAGCATATTCTATGCAATCACTAATATATTACAGCATTTGCACAATGTGGGATTGTTATGATTGAAGGTACACTTGAGGGAGCAGGTAGTTTCTCTAAGCTCCTTTATTATCAGTCTTCATGTTCAGGTAACATCAGGTACATTACACTGGAGATAGGAAGGGAGCTTAGGGAATGGGCTCCCACCACCCAGGCTACATCATGGTAACTGCCAGAGGTGGAACACTCAGGATCTCAAGCATACTGACATTCCAGCACTTATACAACATTCCACTGATGACCTCACACACAAAGAAAGGTGACCCATAATACCAGATCCTAACACCTCCTTCTCTTCCAACAACACAAAAAGTAATGGTCGTCAACACACACGGGAGGCAACACTCACACTGTGTCAGCCTGGCTCACTCAAACCAAGTATCCAATAGGCCGTAACTAATGAACACGGGTAGGACCCACACCACAATGCTACCAACTGAACCAACACATGGAACTTGACTCCTTCTGCTCCCCCCTGCCATAGAGGAGCCTCAAAGCTGCCAACTTGGAGAACTGACCGCCCCAGAGTGGGCACAACTGCTGCCAACACAAAATCCAGACCATCAAAAAAGACACTACTCCTTCTGCTGCTGACTACCAACAGTTGCTGGATGCACAAAGAAACATCACACTCACTGGGCAACACACACTGCCACTGACACCCAGTATGCACTCAGTGACAAAGCACCATACTCTGTGTAGACCATCTACAGTGTTCCCCCACACAACCGTGGTGCCACAACCATGTCCTTGCGAGTTGACCAAACTCACAAGATCCCTTGAACTCAAAGTCCCAAAACAAAACCCCACAGCAACCAAATGCACAGTGACAATAACAGATGAAAAGTTGTCACCTACACCAGATAAGGCTCACTACAGCGATGATTGAAAGAATATTCTGTCACTGCTGTATCATTTGAAAATAGAATTGGTAGAAGCTCACATGGGTTACCCTACTTCACTGGAAATCCAAAAAGACAACAAGATGTCACATCACTCACATCTAAAGGGTGCAACCTACCCCACTGGAACAACAGAAGGGGGGACCAAAACCGTGTCCACTGTCACCAAAAGTGAAAACTAAAAATCTGGTCAGTCGCAACTGGGCCTGGATACTAGGCATGTTCATACCCACAAGAGGACAGAACACTGACCACACAATTACTCTGCAGGAGGGGTCCCTCCCACACCAGTCATACAGGAGGGCGTCCCTCCCACACTTGCCATAACAAACATGTAAAAAAACACAAGGTGTCAATTGAATAAACACTAGAAACAGTGAGTACCCACTGTAACAAAACATTGACTGTCAACATCCAAAACAGTCCATATTGCATTTTGAAACTAGCATTCTACACAACCTCAAAAAAGTTAATTCTAACATGAATACGTTTGCAAAGACATCAACACTAAAAGTCTGTGTTGCTTTGCGCAACGTAAGTGCTGCAAAATCCTCAAAACGTTATTATTAGGATACAGCAAGTTCAAGCACAGCACATTCACTTTAGTTCACTGAATGGCATTAATAAACTTTCTATAGGTCTTTGTTGTCTCTGCAATTTAAGCGCTGACATTTCCTCTAACAAGTGCCCTATTACATCCCAAATGCGTTAGTGAGCAACCAATACAATTAATCTCCTGCTGAAAATGCTAAATATTTGTTAGAAGCCCTTTCTCATACCTCACACACAACATCTCCATAAAAAACGATCAGCATCTCCTTGTGTCGTAGCAGCCCAGCCTGCCACTAATAAAAGAGATCCTGAAAGACCTGTTGGAAACCCTTTTCCTGTCTTCAGCAACGCATCTTTAAGAGAATGAGCAGCTCTTTGCATGATGGCAAATCCACTGCCAACAAAACAAAGATACTGATCCACACTACAGAAGCTTTTAATGCTGGTGCACATTGCGAGAAAAACAACAAAAAACACTATGATGTCAAACTTTCTTCCACCATGTTGAAAGGACGGCATTATCCTGAACTCCGGCTAATCAGTTAAACTGGGGTAGACGATCCAGCCCTTTGAGACGAGGCAGCAATACTTAGAGACAGATAGGGATGCAGAATATACTCAAACATCAATAATCAAATTGACTCAGGAAGTTGGCAAAGCACGTCTGTTTTATTATCTATTATCTAAAATACGGAGTTACCACTAACATCAACAAAGTCGCTCAATCTTCTCACTCAAAGCATTACATTAAAAAAAGCAGGTTATGTACTAAAACCTTGTCATCATTGACATCAATCTGCGTGGCAAACTACAAGAACCTACTTGGGAAAGTGATAGGCTTACAAGGAACATCTAGGTATGGGTTCCATACATGTCAGAGAAGGTGATTGGGTATCTAACATCAGGTGGGGCAACTAAGCCCTCCTCTAGTGCAGGTCACTATGAACATCAGCAAATACACTACATCCCATTGGTTATACAAAATATAGGGCTCTCTATTACATGGCCCTCTCTAATTGTTTGGCACCTTTGTATCCCTCTGTAATATTCCAGACACTCAAGCACGCAGCCTTGCACCCAGGTGCTGGTGGGTTGGTCATAACAATAGCTTCCCACCAATTAGCCTGTCATCAATCATCACACTTGCAGTCTGCTAGTCAATTAAGGCTTTGAACTTGGCCATTGAAATGTTCCTTGCTCTGGAGAATACGAGGGAGTATAGGCATACTTTGTCTTCTTGATTTCGATACAGCTCGTCATAGTGTCTATTTCCATCTGACCATGTGACTGCAGACCATGTTTTCGAGTCTTACTGCATTTAAAATACTATTAAACGATGAACATCTGACGTCTTTAATGTTCTTGCTCCTCATCTAAGACAGGAGTTTGTTCTTTTCACACATTCTGTAACTGTTGTACGCACATTCAGGCCCACGATGGCCTTGACTTCCTGATCTTGGGCCAACCAAGCCTTTCTTTGATTCACCTCCATGGTTAAGTTTTCGATTTCTAACTGTAACATACTGAAAAAGCCTTTCTGTCTTCAGCTCTGCTAAAGTGCATTGTGGAATCATCCATAGTCCTTACATTTCCTATTTATATACATTGGCGCATTGCCTCAATCTATTCACTACATAGTTAGCCTTTAAGAATACTTTGTCGACTTGAGTTACTGCATCTGTACAATTATAAAATGACTTGATAACTTCTTCATTGTTTCTGTAGCATGAGCATATTCATCTGGAGCACGAAATGTTGCTCATCTTTAACACCTTCTCTTCTAGAGCCTATAGAATATTTATGTTCTCTAGTCTGTGCATCTCTTCTGGGTGCATCAGCTCGGCTCTTCATGACGTCACCAGTCTTCCCTTTTGCTCAGTTTTCCCACTTCCTGCAAGATTACATTCAAATGGCCATCATACTGTTGTGTGTGCATGTATGGCTTTCTCAATGGGAATAATACTTTCAGGATTCTCCTTGGTATAGGTATCTTTACAGGTACTGCACGTGCCTCACACTCTGGTTCTCAACATATAGGTAACATGGGGGAGGAGCTTTGGGTGGGGGTACTTGACTCCACCTCTAAAAGGTTGACATAAACAGCATTTTTTTAAACGATATTTGCATTCCCCGTACCAGCTTTACCCCAAGGTCGCTGAGACTCTGTGAAACATGTTGTAACCACAGTACCTTGCTTCATCTATGTAAATAGAATATGTCATCAACGACCATGGCAACTCAACACAGCATACCATGTCCTTGCTCACTGAAGCCACGTTTCAGCAGGAACCATTGCACAAGACATCATCACAATTACAGAGCGTTCGAAGATGCCATTTTTTTAATCACCAGCCAGGATCTCACAGATCATATCCTGGAGGGTTCTCAGCATTTACTGCCCTACACCCCCTGAACTGCAACGGTTGTTGATGACTTCATCATGCAACTGAGCCGTTGAGTGGTCCTTTCCTCTAGTCCCAGAGCACTGTCTGGGAATTTAAGGCTGGATCCCATCAAAGTGCATGCTCTTATTTGAGGGTGTCAGACCTGAATATGGCTAAAAAGCAAGATGACCAAAGAACAGGTCTTAAAACATGAGGAGCTGCCATGTCGAGCATATGGTGCTGAAAATGGCCTTATCACTATACGGTTCGTCATAAAGAAATTAAATGTGTTGCCAGACAAAAAGAAAAAGGGATACAAAGTGTCCCTGTCACACTCCACTGAAGGTGGTTTGTGTTACAAAGTAAAAATACAGGAAAAGTAAACGGGAGAAAAACTCTCCTTTTACTGGCAGTTGAGAGACTGACCATGGCCCTCGAAACAAGTGAGTTGAACTAAAAGGCCTCCCTCAAACAAAAATCAGCCATGGTACCAAAACATAGACACACATTCTGGGGGTTCCATTGAAATCAGTGGCTGGAACATTACAGAAAAAACAATTTCCCAAGCACCAACTATTTTGAAATATGGCATGCAAGAACTTCAAGTGATATCGTGAGTCCAGTCAACACCAACTGAGGTGATTCTAGTCTATAAATCATTTGGTTAAAATGTTAAACCAGAATTCTTTACAAGAGTGAATCCTACATTAAAGGACAGAACAGTCTGTGCACCTCATACAAAATGTAGCATTGCCAAGAGACTCCTGTGGAAGATAGTCAAAAACCACTTAACACATTCTACATATAAACTTGAGAAGGTCAAGGTAGATTATAATCACTCATTTCGTTGAAAAGCAAATTATATGTATTATATATATATATATATATATATATATATATATATATGTGAAGTGACTTCAGCTCCAGGGGTTTGTAGAACCTACGAACAAGAAGGGCTTCTGAAAGTGTATTGCTAAAGAATCAATGAGAAACCTGGTTCTGTAATTTCTACTACTCATACATGAACATTGGCCTGGATGGTCTGCTGGACTTAGTTACTGCAGCTAGATGCGAATTAGCGGGGTAATTCATAGAAATTCGCGCACAAGTGGCGCATGCGGCTGGCGCACAGTGTGCACATGAGAATCTCTGCGCCAGCCGCGTGCGCTAAAATCCATTTCGGCGCACAGCGTATTCATGGATTTTAGCTACCAAAACCAGCCGTGGTGTACAGTGGCGCAGCGACCTTGCAGCAGCGCCAGTTACGCCCCCAAGAACGCCCCTCGTGCACGGAAAAGCCATCAAAATCCCCAATCCAGCGCAAAGGGCTGTGCTAACCCTGTACCAGCACGGCAAGCGGGGAACGTGTATTACTGGGGTTCGCGGGAAGTTTCACACGCGATAGTTCCTGTGCGAGTGGGGTACGTGTATTACTGGGGTTCGCAGGAAGTTTCACACGCGATAGGCCCTGTGCGAGTGGGGTACGTGTATTACTGGGGTTTGCGGGAAGTTTCACACGCGATTGGAGCAGGGTACATGTATTTCGGGGGTGCGCGGGAAGTTTCACACGCGATAGGCCCTGTGCGAGTGGGGTATGTGTATTTCTGGGGTTCGCGGGAAGTTTCACACGCGATTGGAGCAGGGTACGTGTATTTCAGGGGTGCGTGGGACGTTTCACACGTGATTGGCCCTGTGCGAGTGGGGTATGTGTATTACTGGGGTTGGCGGGAAGATTCACACGCGATTGGAGCAGGGTACGTGTATTTCGGGGGTGCGCAGAAAGTTTCACACGCGATTGGCCCTGTGCAAGTGGGGTACGTGCATTACTGGGGTTCGCGGGAAGTCTCACACGCGATTGGAGCCGGGTACGTGTATTCCTGTGGTGCGCGGGAAGTTTCACACATGATTTTGCTGTCAGAGCGGGGTACGTGAATTTCGGGGGTGCGCGGGGAGTCCTACACATGAATTGGCAGTGTGGGTCCTCCCAGGTGTTCCCTCTACACCCTCCACGGCCCCTGCAGGCAGCCCACACCACAGGGGACTACCCTGCACCCCTGGTCATGTCCTGCAGGCAGCCCATTCACCATGGGCATGCCCCCCAGCCAAGCCACATGTCACCTTGCACTACTGATCACCAACTCATGTCCCCTTGCACCCCCACCCCCCAGCACTGAGGGGCACCTGCCAGCAGGACCCCACTCATGTCCCCCTGCACCCCCACCCCCCAGCACTGTGGGGCACCTGCCAGCAGGCCCCCACTCCTGTCCCACTCATGTCCCCCTGCACCCCACCCCCCAGCACTGAGGGGCACCTGCCAGCAGGCCCCCACTCATGTCCCCTTGCACCCCATCCCCCCAGCACTGAGGGGCACCTGCCAGCTCGCCCCCACTCATGTCCCCTGCACCCCCACCCCCCAGCACTGTGGGGCACCTGCCAGCAGGCCCCCACTCATGTCCCCTTGAACCCCCACACCCCAGCACTGAGGGGCACCTGTCAGCAGGCCCCCACTCATGTCCCCCTGCACCCCCACCCCCCAGCACTGAGGGGCACCTGCCAGCAGGCCCCCACTCATGGCCCCTGCACCCCCACCCCCCAGCACTGTGGGGCACCTGCCAGCAGGCCCCCACTCATGTCCCCTTGCACCCCCACCCCCCAGCACTGAGGGGCACCTGCCAGCAGGCCCCCACTCATTTCCCCTTGCACCCCCACCCCCCAGCACTGAGGGGCACCTGCCAGCAGGCCCCCACTCATGTCTCCCTGCACCCCAACCCCCCATCACTGTGGGGCACCTGCCAGCAGGCCCCCACTCATGTTCCGCTCATGTCCCCCTGCACCCCCACCCCCCAGCACTGAGGGGCACCTGCCAGCAGGCCCCCACTCATGTCCCCCTGCACCCCCACCCCCCAGCACTGTGGGGAACCTGCCAGCAGGCCCCCACTCATGTCCCACTCATGTCCCCCTGCACCCCCACCCCCAGCACTGAGGGGCACCTGCCAGCAGGCCTCCACTCATGTCCCCCTGCAACCCTACTCCCCAGCACTGTGGGGCACCTGCCAGCAGGCCCCCACTCATGTCCTCTTGCGCCCCCACTCCCCAGCACTGAGGGCCACCTGCCAGCAGACCCCACTCATGTCCCCCTGCACCCCCACCCCCCAGCACTGTGGGGCACCTGCCACCAGGCCCCCACTCATGTCCCCATGCACCCCCACCCCCCAGCACTGACGGGCACCTGCCAGCAGGCCCCCACTGATGTCCCCTTGCACCCCCACCCCCCAGCACTGAGGGGCACCTGCCAGCAGGCCCCCACTCATGTCCCACTCATGTCCCCCTACACCCCCACCCCCCAGCACTGAGGGTCACCTGCCAGCAGGCCCCCACTCATGTCCCCTTCCACCCCCACCGCCTCAGCACTGAGGGGCACCTGCCAGCAGGCCCCCACTCATGTCCCACTCATGTCCCCCTGCACCCCCACCCCCAGAACTGAGGGGCACCTGCCAGCAGGCCCCCACTCCTGTTCCCTTGCACCCCCACCCCCCAGCACTGAGGGGCACCTGCCAGCAGGCCCCCACTCATGTCCCACTCATGTCCCCCTGCACCCCCACCCCCCATCACTGAGGGGCACCTGCCAGCAGGCCCCCACTCATGTCCCCCTGTACCCCCACACCCCAGCACTGTGGGGCACCTGCCAGCAGGCCCCCACTCATGTCCCCTTGCACCCATACCCCCCAGCACTGAGGGGCACCTCCCAGCAGGCCCCCACTCATGTCCCACACATGTCCCCCTGCACCCCCAACCCCCAGCACTGGGGGGCACCTGCCAGCAGGCCCCCACTCATGTCCCCTTGCACCCCAACCCCCTAGCACTGAGGGGCACCTGCCAGCAGGCCCCCACTCATGTCCCACTCATGTCCCCCTGCACCCCCACCACCCAGCACCGAGGAGTATCTGCCAGCAGCCCCCACTCATGTCCCCTTGCACCCCACCCCCCAGCACTGAGGGGCACCTGCCAGCAGGCCCCCACTCATGTCCCACTCATGTCCCCCTGCACTCCCACCCCCCAGCACTGAGGGGCACCTGCCAGCAGGGCCCCACTCATGTCCCCCTGCACCCCCACCGCCCAGCACTGAGGGGCACCTGCCAGCAGGCTCCCACTCATGTCCCCCTGCACCCCCACCCCCCAGCAGTGAAATGCCAATCTCATGACACAAACCAAAAGGCAACTATGTACATTAACACATGTCCGTCACACACATACACTGGTTGGCATTGCTTGTGTAAACCCACATTTTCACATGCATCAACCCAATGAGCGAATCCCACACATGGAACTAAAAAATGAAAATGTATTATGTACATAAAATCAAAAATGAAATGAAAGCATACAAAAATATGAAACATTAAATGAAAAGCATGTGAAAAAGATGATTGAATGAAAATGATAACCAATCCAAAAAAATTAGAATGAAAAACAGTCCAAAGTCACCATCCAACAACGCAAATCCAAACGAAATGTAAAAGAAAATCTCCATTGCTTCATGTTCATTATAAAAAAAAAGAGAAATCAATCCATTGTCCAACTATTTACAATCCATTGTCCGGAAAAAATAAATCCATTGCTCCATGTCCATAATGCAAAAAAAAAAAAAATGAATACATGATGAAACTATATACAATCCATTGTCCAAGGATGTAAAGGGTCCATGATCCCAACCAAACAAATGAAACCTACCTAACAAACTACCTAAAAATATAACTATAAATTTGTGTGGCATTGTCCATTGACCACAAATAAAAGGAAAACAAAAAGGAAACCTAACTCTAAAAACTATTTACAAGGGCAGTGGGCTAGTCCGACGGCTCACTTTTGGATGTCCCGGGCCAGGGCATCATCGAACTCCTGCTCAATGTCCTGGAGGCGGTCCTCTCCCATGGCCCCGAGGGTTCACAGGGACGACGACATGTTCTCCTCCAACTCCCTGCGAATTGCCTCGAGGCACTCGGCCCGCCTCAGGGCCCTCCGCATGGTGTTCTCCGCCCTGACCATCGTGAGCCGTGCCTCTTCTGCCCGCTGTCGCTCCGCATCTATAGCATGGCCTAACCGCTGCCACACGGAAGACACTTCTAGTCCTGGGTCCTCCTGCCCTCTGGCCGATGCCTGCCCCTCCAATGTCGAAGGCCCCAAGCCATGATGGCTCCCACCTTGTTGCTGCTACTGCTGTGCCTCTGCATGTGCCCTGGCTCTTGCTGCCTGCCTATCCTCCCCCTGCTGGGGTGCAGTTGTTGAGGTGGCCACCCCTGCTGGACGTCCGACTCCCAACTGTGGCAGGGATGTGTCCTCCACCAGCCTGGCCGCAGGGTCAGAGGCAGCTCCACAGGGTACCCAGGTGATACATGGGTGGGAAGATGGCATGGAGTACGACTGGCACGTAGGGGGTTCAGGTAAGGAGGGGGTCGCAAGGAGGTCCAGCACACGGAGGAATCCAGCACTGGTGACCTGTCCCAGCAGGTCAACACGGTCAAAGAGGCACCCGAGATGACGTGCAGTCTCTTCACGAAAAAACTGCACGTCACCTCGCATGCCCCGTTGACGCAACGCTATCCCGGCCAGGACAGGCTCAACATGGTCCCGGATAGCCACGTCCGCAGGGAGAGGAAGGCCAGTTGTTGTACGCTCATCCCCTCCCTGAAAACGGGTCTGGACGTAGGCATCCCTGCTGGTGCCAGATGATGCAGTGACAGGATCAGGGACAGGATTGCACACAGGCACCTCCGCGGCAGCCTGTGCTGCCTCCTGTCCCTGGTCCTGCACTGCACCACTAGCACCAGTGGAATCCCCACCTCCAGACCCTGTGTGTGTCCCTTCCACGGCCTCCTCCTCCTCCAAACCCCCCACCAACCTGGATGACTCCATGCCATCTTCCTCCGTCGGACCCTGTGGGGTCTCAGCTGCCCCTTCTGCTGCCGAGGAGTCCACCTCCAACCTCTGCCTCTTGGACTTACCCTCGGCAGCTGCGGCCTGGGACGCGGCACCAGACTCCTCACTCCACGACGAGATGACAATCTGGGAGGGGAGACAAGCCTTGTGTCTCCGGCTGGCGGGACGATCCCTGCCGCTGTGCTCCACAGCACCCTCTCCGCCCTCTTCTTCAGTTGACGCTGCAGACAGGGAGAGATAAAACACAGGCATCAGGGCACTGTACAATGGACTGATACACACATGACAGTTGCACATGAGTGGCAATGTTTATTGTCAGACACTGCATCACACTCCATGAGACACATGTCATTTTAACTCACACACATGAACATTTCAACAGCAATATTACACCAGGCAGCACCATCCATACACATACAACAGCATGAACAGCCAAAGGTGAGCCTGACATCACATGAAACACAAGGAGTGCACTAGACATGCGCACACGCCACCACACTTACATGCATGTCTACATCTCCTCCAACTGTTGCAGTGATGAGATCGCCATACATGTCACATCTGGTATTCATTCTTCTACATATCAGTGTCACGTGCATCCATGTTGCATCACAGTTGCACACTTGTCAGATACACATACATGCACATGTACACAGTGTAGATACATGCATTATGAACCACCATCCATGCCACAACCATGCCAATGTACATACACAGAAATTCAAACATGTGTGCTCCCACACCTGCATTTGCCCAGCATGCTTACCAACACATACACCATCAATGTGTCTCACAGCTGAGAGGACTCACATGTGGCAGCCTCACGCCCATGTTCATACACATCCCTACATGGCCCTAAATAAACACATGTGCAACCTGCACACTACTGGCACACCACGACACGCACAGCGTACTATCAACATGCATGTACACTTACCGCTTCACTCCAGACGGGTCTGCCTCTCAAGGATCTGGACGTAGAGCGCTGGGCATATGTGTTCCAGGACCCTCATTTGATGGTTCGACAGCTGGCCCCGGCGCCCCTTGGCATCCGCTGCCTTAGCGAGGTGCCGGGCCTTGTTGAGGGTCCTGGACCTGAAGTCCTCCCAGCGCTTCTTGACATGATGTAAATCGCGGACTGCCACCCCCTCCGCGTTGATGGCAGTCACGATGTCCATCCAGATCCTGGTCCGTCCTTCATTGTCGGCGCCCGAACTTCCAAAGAGGGCATCATACTGCCCCAGGACTTGCTCCACCAGGACAGCAACCTCGGTGGCAGTGAAGCTGGTGGCCCTCTGCCTCTCTGGCTGGGGGTTGCCAGTGCTGCCAGATGGTGTTGTGCTGGACATGGCAACCCCAGAGGCAGGAGTGGGTGGGCAACTGGGTCCTGCGGCTGGGCTGTGGAGCGATGGAATCCCAGTCAGGAGTCTTCGGTTCCAGCAGGGGTGGTCACAGCAACTACACCCCTGGCTGACGTGCAGGCAGCAAATGGCAGGGCACGTGGGCAGCAGGAAGTCAGGCAGCAGCAGATGGCAGGTGGGAGCGTGCTCGGGGCTCTGGGGGGCAGTAATTCGGCCTTCTTGGCAGGAGCGTGGTCTTTCGTGTGTTTTCGCGTGGCCAGCTTCATACGGAGTGATTTGGCACATGAAAAAATTGCATGTCAGCGTGTAATTCGAGGAAAGGGCCTTAGCGCATAAGCGCGTTAGCACACGCACGTGATTTCATTGGACCAAAGGCCCTTAGCGCGTAAGCGCATAAGTTACATTACTCACGCGGGAGTTTCCCTCATAGCACGTGATGACAGAGCACACATGGAAAAACTGCACGTCTGAGTGTCATCGCGTGTAATTGGAGTAAAGCGCCCGCGGACACGTGTATCTAACGTGTACATGTGGGCCGGTTTAAAAGCTACGTGTAGGACGCCATTTCCTTGTACGTGCTTTTCGTGGAGAGCAAGTGGGTGAAATTTGTACTTCTTGTCGGTTCACACGCAATTACTTCACAGCGTTTCTAGTTCGTACTCCCTGTTACCTCTGACAGCTCTTTTCTGAATTTTTGTTGGGCCTGTTTCCTCAAACAGAGTTCACTTCTCCTTTTGTCCTGTCTCCTCAGACAGCGTACAATTCTTCTTTTGGCGGGGGTGTTGCCAACGCGCACACGCGCCTATTTTTCACGCTCTTTTTCCAGGCAGACGGTGAGTTCCGCACATACTTAGCAACTGTGCTTGCCCCGTGTGTCGCGTTCCCCTTCAGAGGTCATTGTAGGTTACGTGTCTAACGCGTACGCTTAGTTTTGTGTTTCTGGGTGCCGCAGCGTAGTGCGGGTTCATTTTTTCACGCACGTGGTCTACGAGGGGTTGCGTGCACGTTAATTTTTTATTTTGGGCTGCCTGTGCGTTGCGTGACCTGTCATCTTCCCCCAGGGGTCACAGACAGCCTTGTTAGAGCACTGGGGTACGAATTCCATCTGGTATCCTACCCCTTTGACCCCCAATTGCCCAGGACAATAGTTTACTGCTACTCCCATACGCACAACAACATCAGTGCCATGGTTGGAAGGCGACCAAGCAGTAAGGGAGGCAAAGGTGGCTGACCTTCAAAAGGTGGGCGTGGTGGGTGCGGTAGGGGATGTCGCCGGGATTTGCAGGGTGCCCTATTACCCCCATGTGTGGAGGAACAATCAGGGACACCCATGCCCCCCCATGGTTGAGGGAAACATGGCTGACACCATCCCAGCTCAGCCCCTGTTGGACCAGGCCATTGTGGCACCTGACCTGGCACAGGATGACTGCCTGGCTGACTTCCAGGTCAGCAAGTCTAGGCCACGTGTAGTGGTGCAAGTTGTTGTCACCAAGCCACGTGGATCTGGGGCGGCTATGTCATCTGCTGCCCCAAGTATGCAGGGTGGGGAGGCTGCAGGGACAGCTACAGCTCCATCCGCCCCAGCTCTGACTCTCCCAGCCAGGACAGTGTCAGTCCAGGTCCATCAAACTGACGTTCCCCCTGCCAACATTACCCTGCAACCAATGCCTGCATCAAGACCTATGGTCATTGTGCATTCCCATACTCCTACTACCCAGTCCACCGGTGATTCTGCCCCTACTGACCAGAGCAACGTAAGCCACTCTGGCTCTGCTCCACCTTTAAAGAAGAGGAAGAAGGGTGCTCTGGCACGACAGGCTAAGACCCCAGACACGGCTACACACTTCGGTACCTCAAGGAAGCCTTGCTTTAATGATCCGGAACTGGATGCACTTGTGGCCTATGTGTCAGCACATAGCCGCGAAATGGTGGTGACTGCAGGGTGCAAGACCACACCTGGTCAATGTAGGGCACACTGGCAGACCATCACGGACTGCATAAGTGCCCTTGGATTTGTGAGGCGCACAGCTGATGATTGCTACAAGCGTTGGAATGACCTGAAACGTAGAGCAAAGAACAAGCTGGCCTCAAATCATGCCGCTACTCTGGTGACTGGTGGTGGGTCTCCACAAGAGGACAACAAACTCACTGAACATGAGTCTGTTGCTGGGGCCTTCATCACAGAGGAACAGATCCAAGGTGTGGGAGAACTACCTGATTATGATGCATTGTCCGGTGAGTGCCCATGCATGTGTGTGTAATGCATGTGTATGTTGTTTGGGTGACGGGTTCTGATTGAGTGCCAGGTGAGGGTGTGTGTGCCTGAGTGGTATGGGTCACCCATGTGCTTCATCCAAAACATTCAGCGGCCTTGGATTTGGGTGTGAGAGTATCCCTTCTGCCCACAGTAGTAATTTAGCGCAACATTGCGGCAGTTGCCCTTGAAGTGGCATCTTGCAACAACATTGTTTGTATTTTTCAGTGTTCGTTCAGGCTCATTGTTTCAATTCTCCCACTTTTGCTACGCATTCCTCAGCCCTATTGTAACATTTGTGACATGCTTCTGTCATTGATGAACCCCACATTGACCCACATGTGTTACCTTGTTAGGTGAATGATTTGACCATTCAGGCTGATTGAGTATTGGCCTGATCACATACATTTTTGGGGCCTGTTTGAATGTGGAACATGATAGTTGTTTCCTGTAATGTTGAAGTGCACAACCATTGATGTGTACATCGGCCTGCAATCACTGTATTTTTGTACACTGGATGTGTTGCAGTGTGTGGCACATGCCTATTTTGTCACACTATGTAGCATTTTTAATCTCATCATGTCCATCTCACATGGATGGCTGACAGTATTCATTCACTGACATATGGATGTACTTGTGGAATGTACCATGGCTATGGTACATGCCATCTGTGTGATGGCATGTGTCATGTATGTGTATTGGACATGCCACTCACAGGCCAATGTGTGATGGCAGTGCTACCCAGCATGCAGCAAATGTGTTGCTCTTCCATCTTGGTGTCATCAGTGTCTGCCTTTTGCCTCCTCTTCCAACTCAGTGACAGTGCATGCATGGGAGGGTTATAGTCATGTTGGACATGTGTAAATCATGTACTGGTTCTGTAGCTTGTCAGGCCTATTTGTGTGCTATGGTGCTAATGCCTGTTTCCATTTTTTGTCTTTCATGTTTTTGCAGGGGATGACGCACTCGATGCTGTTGAGGTTGAGGAGATGGTGCAGACCCAGGAGGGATCTCAGGCACGACCGGGCACCAGTGGGGGACGTGGTGTGGTGGTGGGTGAGAACCCAATCTTGCTGCAGACCATTCTGTCCAGGGGTGTCTCTGGGTGCACCTCCCCAGACCTCTATTCAGGTGTTGATTCAGATGATGAGACCTATGTGGCGTCGCAGGTAAGTGTTTCTGGCAGGGATTCTGTTCTGTCCAACCCACCTGCACCAGGGGTAGAACCCTCTATGGGGATGTCAGTGTTGGTAAGTCCGCCTTTGGCGGTTACGGATGCAGGGCTACACTCCACAACATCTGATCCTGTTCCTGGGCCAGCAGATCAGAGGGGGAATGCAGTCCTGCAGCCTCAGGCAGTGCCGGCACAGCAAGGCGCAGATCAGATTGCCTCAAACAGGTGTGGTGCCCGCCGACGCGGTGGCCGTACGCCACCAGGCAATACCGCATGGGAACAATCCAAGTACGGTATGGCAACCCAACAGGCAGCATCAGTTGAGATGATGGCTCAAGCAATGGAGAGGGTGGCCACTTCCATTGTCCCCCCTGAAAGGCAGATGGAGCATCTACAGCAGGCAACAGACTCCATTTGCCAATCACACAGGGAGGACATGTTGGCGTCCAACAGGGACAGACGGGCGGCACTGGAGACTCTACGCCAATCGATATAAATAGAGTCCCAGGGCCACAGGGAAGCCCTGAGGGTAGAACTCCATCACCTCAGGGAGACTCTTGTTGACCTTGAGGCTTCCACTAACTTGAGGACAGAACAGCAGCTGGAGTGGCTCACACGTTCGCTCTCAGCTGAGATGCAGGCAACTCGGGAGGAGATCCGGGCATCACGTCAGGTGGTGCATGGGGATCTTCGCACTATAATCCTCCAGAACGAGAGCTTCCACACCCGCATGCTTGCTGCCATGGAGGACCATACCAGGGCTTTGCGTGGGCTGCCTCCCATAGCACCACCACCTCCTGTGGCAGCAGCAGAGGGTGATGAGAGCGACAGCAGCAGTTCTCCCACATTGGCATAGCCGTGCAGGCCTTGAGCCCATGGAGGTGTTTTTTTTCCCAACATCCACACAGGTGGCTGTTGGTGCGCACCCTGTCCTCGGACCTCCTGGGTTGCCTCCCCCCCCCGGCCCCCACATGGCCATTTTTGATTTTTGATTTTTTTTTACAGTGTGTTGCCTTGTGTGGCTCCCGTGGGCATCCACTGTATTCCCCCTGGGCACATGCAGGCTTGTCCTGAGTTTGGGTTAGATGCTTGGGTTCATGAGACACACAACCCTCCTGCTTCCCGTTTCCATGGGCTTGCAAAGGGTGTGCCCAAGTGACAGTGACTTACAAAGCGACGTTGGACTCCCATGAGCTGTGTGGGCAGTCTGTAGTCAATACTGTGTATACATTCCTAGTGGATATTGTTGTTGTATTGTACACTGCATGGTGTATTGATAGGTGCTTGTGCATCCATGTCTTCCTCCTAATTTGCAGGTTCATTCCTCATGTCTTCACAAGGCCGTCTACTTTGGAGATGGAGTTCATGTTGTAAGCAGTGCACTTACATATTTGCGTGGCAGCAGCACTGTACAGTTGGAAGTGGTCGATGTGCTGGCATAATCAGGTTGTAAGACTACCACTACTTTAACTTTGTACTGTCATGTTTATGCTATGTTTGAGGTTGTGTAGCTGCATTGTATTGTTGGTAAGTATTTGGTCATGTGTGTTGTTAGCTCTACATTACTGGGAGCATATTGTGTGTGGCCAGTTTCCATTAGGGACACTGTACTTTGTGACACTTGTGTCATGTTTTGGGGATTGCTTTGTTTGCTCTCACATAGCATGACATGCCATGGTGTGTTGGGTGGCGGTGCTGGGGAGGGGTTGGCACTGTTGTCATGTTGTATTTTGAAAGGGGGTAATGTATTTAGCAGCATAGAAGTGTGTCTTTTGATGACACAGCATTGGTGGTGTTGTGTAGGTAGGGATGTACACAATGTAACACTTCCAGGTGACCAATCTCAGGCTGGTATGGTTGTGACAGTTGACTGTCCCTTATGTCATCATCATTGATTGTCAGATGGTATGTGCCAGGGCTGTGTGCACTCCACAGGGGTGTGATTTTAGGTGAAGTAATTAGCCACCAGCTGCGTACGGGCTGCCTCACCCCGTGCCCTTTCCCCTCCCATGCGCAGCGGCCGTGCATGTGGTTGGGGATGTGGAGGCACCACCATGTTCACGAGCAGGCCCCGGCATGTTACAACATTGTGCAGGACACATGCTGCCACTATGATCCTGCACACTACTGGGGGAGCGTATAACAGCTGCCCGCCAGAACGGTCAAGGGAGCGAAAGCGTGACTTGAGCACTCCGAATGTGCGCTCCACTATGCCCCGGGTTGCAATGTGGGCTGTGTTGTATCTTACCTCCGGTGGTGTGGTGGGGTTCCGAATTGGCGTCATCATGTGGGTGCTCAGAGAGTAGGCACTGTCCCCTGGGGAGGTGGTGATGGGTATCATTAGTGGGGTTGTGACATTACTCAGTATCTGACATGCATGCATGTGCTGTGGCATTTATACTCACCGAGCAGCCATGTATCGCCATGTCGCCCAGCTTCTAGGTCCCGGTTTAGGGTTCACATTCTGTAAATAGAACTGTCGTGGGTGGACCCTGGATAGTTGGCATATACTGAGGTGATGATTCCCTTGGCATCACATACTACCTGGACGTTGATGGAATGCCAGTGCTTGCGGTTTCTATAGATGTGCTCTGATGCCCTGGGGGGACGTAGAGCCACATGGGTGCAATCAAGGGCACCTAGGACTTTGGGGAATTGTGCCACCCCGTAGAAATCCTGGACGGCAGCCTGCCTTTCTGCATGTGTTCTGGGCAGGTATATGTGCCTGCGGACTGATGGGCGTGCAGTCATGATGGCCAAGACCTGGTGTAGGCAGCATGACTGCATGGCCTGTGAGACCCCCCCCACTATAGCACTTGTCCGCTGAAATGATCCAGTGGCCAAGAAGTGCAGTACATTGAGGACCTTCTCCAGGGGGCTAAGTGCTTGGGAGCACAGGGTGGGTGATGTGAGGCCATCCTCCCACTCACTCACCAGGTTGAGTATTATGTGAGGTGGAAACCTGTACCTCCCATACACCTGGTCATCAGGCATCCCAAAAAGGCTGGTTCTGGGTGTGAAAATTCTGGGCCTGACTATCCTCCTCCTCCTGCAGTACCCCACGACCACTGCTGCTAGGAGCGGTATATTCATCCTGGCATCTGAGCTTGTTTGTTGTTTGTGCGCACTTTTATGCTGTGTGGGTCCACGTACGCCTGCTTCCTGCTGGCGTACGTGTTTCAGGATTAGCACGTCTTTTTTGGCACACGCGTTAGCCCCGTTCAAATCCATGAATATGTGTTTTGAACGTGCGTGTGGGCGTTCCGCGCATTTGCCTCCTGTACTTCTCCCGTGACGCCCACATTTTCACACGTTGTTCCCCATTCTGCGTGTCACGCCCTCTGTTCCTCCTACCTTTGTTGTGTGTGCCGCGCTAAGTGCGATTTCGCTGTGCGCGTAGCACACGCTGTTTGGAGACGTGTGCGCCACGCAGAATTTTGGCGCACATCCTGGGATTTACACATGCACGGACTTCCATGAATCGCTGTGCGTGGCTTTCGCTGCGATTTTTGCACTGGCACTGCGATTCTCACGCTTTCGCATGCTTTCACACGCATGCGCCGAAAATTTCAGCGCACATTAATTCCATGAATCGGCCTGTAGATCTTCCCCGCTCTATTAAATCTAGGGAAATCCAGGTGTCCATAAAATCGTACCATTCATTAAAGACCCTGATCCCAGACAGAATTCCTGTTGATCTGTAAAAAACAGAAAACAGATTTGGGTAACTACTATACACAGAATCATAGACTCGGAAAATAAGTGCGGTGATTCCAAAAACCTGCCTGCTTAGGGGTCCCAATTCATATGAAAGAAGAGAGGAACGTTCCATATAATTGCTACCCTATCTTCCTGTTAGATGCCGTGCGAAAGACACTACTGCCTTTATGCTGGAAAAAGAAATATGCGTATGAAGCCTCCTCTCTATTGCTCATGGCTGGTCACAACAAGGCACAATACATCATAGTTACAGAGTGTTCTTTTTTTGATCTAAGTGGCACTCAAAAAGGCCTTTTGTTCCTTGCCTTTATCAATTTGAGGGCTACATTTGACTCAATTAGAAGATTATGGCCGAGGAAGGTATTCATGGTGACTGGGGTTGATGCAGGAATAGATCATAAATGCTATGAAGGCACTCTACACATAGAACATGGCCTTCTTTAAGTATGGCTCTAACAGGGATGCGACTTGCTCCCTTCGTATCAGCAGAGGAATGCAACATGGCTGAATGTTGGCACCAGCACTATTCAGTCTCTTTGTGAACGGGGGTATCCCTGCACTATAGGAACTCAGCACAGATCTGCCAATTATTAACAGACAACCCTGGCCAGTGCTCCTCTATGAAGACAACACAGTTATAATAGCATGGACTGAGAGGTAGATCCCTGTTGAAACGACTGGCTGAGTTCAAGCTCAACTGTTTTAACAGAGACTCCTTATTAATACTGCCAAGACAAACATCCTGAAATTGGGCACACATTAACCTTTTAGGAATACGTTCCTAATACAGAAATTGCTTACAAGAAGTTCCCTTTTGCATCTACCTAGACAGGCATCTGGATGCAGCAGGTACATTGAGCTGTCAATGACACACTGCAAATGCATTGTTCAAGCAGCACTCGAAATTTGGGAAATGGCTGACCTCTCCACACTCCTCAATTATAAATCAAAAGTGGTCCCTGCGGCGATTTATGGGGCAATAACCTGGGAAAATGCAATGTCACAAGGACATTTGGAAAAACACACCCAGACAAGCCAGCTAACATTTTAAGCTTAGAAATTGGTTTGGTGAGTTCACCACAAATGGGGCAGATATGGTAGTTGGCTTTTCTAGTGGATTAGAAAAAGGAATTACAAATTAGCAGGTTTAGGGATTCGTGTGTCTAACCAACCTATAGTATGGGATTCCATTAGGACTTGGTTTACTTAGCGGTTTGATAGAAGAAAGTCCCTCCCAGGTTCTCTCCCCTGGCTACTGTTGAATGTTGGCATTAAGGAGCCTGCCAGGCGCCTATACTACGTGGTACTTCCCCCATCCAGCAATACTTTCCTTGGCCCTCATTACGACCCTGGCGGAAATCGAAAAACGATGGCGGAAATGTAATACCGCCATCGAATACCGCTCGGTGCGATCATGACCCGTCACCGTAAAGTACGATGCCATTAGCGACACCGTAGTGAACGCCAACGCTAACTGCACCAAGTACGCGCACGCGCGCCATGCAAAACCGTAATTACCACCATGGCGCAACGGTACGCGAATTCTGACCCTAGCGGACATATACTTAACGCCATCAAGCATGGCGGAAAGTACCATTCCGCCATGGTGAGAATTACGGCATCGTGAACCAACCGTAAATGGCCCTACTGAGTGCCTGTACACCACTCCCTGCCCACATTGCACAACTCCTCGTAGGTGCAATGAAGTTACACAATGCAACCAGTGAAATGTACAAGTCACCCATGCATGCCAACGAACAAATGAATGTAGGGGCTCCAAGTGCCATGTGAGTGGCCATCCATATTTGGCATGTCACCATTGCCGTACTGATGCAGCACAGGCATGTGAAGGTTCAAGTACAGCAATATGAACTGAAATATGAGACAAAACAACAACAGGCCCCCATCGCTTGACACCAGTGTAAGGCAACATTCAAAGCAGTATCCTGAGGGAGACTGCACCAGCCCTGTACTCTTGCCAGTAAACAAACCAACCATCAGCATAAGCATGTACCACACAAGTTGGCAGAGTGACTGAGCAGCCAGGCTCATCTCAAGAGGGGCCAATGGGAGCTGCAGGGCACAGATGGCACGAATACAGAAGCTATTCCAATGGACATGACCTCAGTCTCCCTCCAAGAAACGCACGCAAACACAGGCACCTGTGACCAGCCATTTCCTGATAATCACATCATCCCACCAATCCACCTGGCTGACCGGCATCTGTTACACAAAAGCTAATCCCCCGCCCCTGAGCATGACATCATTAAAACAGTCATAATGGCAGCCCCTATCCCTGACCTTACTGGGCTTCGTAGGCAAACTCGGCCAGTACAGTACCACGCAACTATACTCAGAAGCCGAAACCCAATGCAGATCTTCTCACAATACATCGCTCCACAAATAGGAATATGCTACATTACTTGCAAAGAATAACGCTACACGGTTAATATCTGAATAAAATTTAAATGCACATCAAATTCACCAAGCCCATACAGCTATTAGGTCATAAACTCCAAAATATTTTCCATTACTGTGGGCTGCATCCGCAATAAATGACCAGCTTCTTCTTGTGTGACGCCCTGTTCCTTCATGGTACACAGGGGCTACATTCACGTTCAAAAAGGCAACATGGAAGCGCCTAGAACCGCAGGGCCGTCCCATCAGGTAGGCACTAGTCCAGCTGAAAGGTTGATATGTTGCTCCTAGCCACTAGTACTGCGTGAGGGCATGTGGCCCATTGGCGATCGTCCCATAAGATCGTAATGGTGCTCCACTGATTAACTCGAAGCAGCAGGTGTCGGGAGTAAAAGCCATCTGCAGGAGTGGCATACAGATGGCAGCGGCAAAAGGGGAGGAGATACCTGTCACCCAAATGAAATGAAAAAGAATAGTATGGGCATCAGAACTACATTTGTATTACTCACTTCAATGATCACACTAAATCTACAGCCATATGCATGCTAGCCCACTCAAAAGGATTATTTCCACCCAAAAATCACTTGCGAATCATAACTATATAAATCGAGGTGAAAACACTATTACAAACGAGTGTTTGTGTGCATGCGTCTGTTAAAACAGAATCCATTAGATGGGATTAGTAACGTGCATAGACACAAGTGTTTGAAGGCGCGTCGAGACAGGGAGGGTTCAACAAGGGCAGATAGACGATGGTCCCACTATGGCAGCTCTGCATCACATAGCGCAGGGGAAGGGGATAGATTCCAAAAAGCCATGTACATGGCAAACTCTCAATTAAATCATCTGTCCATGCATCCATACATCATTCCCTCATCCCGGTATAAAAACGCCTGATTATTCACTCACATAACATTTGAAATTTCCATTGAGTCTGTGCGTAATGCAGTCTGCAAAATCCACTGTGCTCCAGCCCGGAATTCTAGTGTTGTGAAGTAACATGTATTTGGGAACGTCCTACCATATCGTCCACTACGCTATTGCGCATCCCATACTATTCATATCAATCATTGCATTCTCGCCATGGCCCCTGTCCCAAGGACATTAAACAATAGAACGTTATATTTGCAGTTAGACCTGTGGGCGTCTCCTCGCCGCTAGCTGAAAACCGAAAGCGCTGTCCTTCGAATTCCTCATTTGCAACATCACGTCGAAAAGGCATCTGTGACCGCTTGAAATCACAAATTCATCCATGTAGTGCGGCAGTGTGTGAAAATGGCAACTGGCTTCACTCACAAATGGGACGCCCCGCCCGTCGGTGAACCTCGGTACAGTGCTGCATGAGGGTCCACCGTTAATCGAGTACTACATTCCACTGACCCTTCACAAGTTTGTTCGTGACTGCAAAGATAGTATGTGAAACAATGGGACCATAGCTGAATGAACATATAAACCAATATTTCACTGCCATCGGGATTAAATACATGATTGTAATAGCAAGATGCCATGCGTCACATTGCAGCGTTGTGTGCGGGACGTGCTCGCCCAAAGGGGATTGCAGCTGGCACAGGTGGAATGAATCACCACAGGTGGAGGCTATACAGCCTGAAAACACATACTTTGCACACCCAACCCCCTCCCACAACCACACCCACTCCAAAATGCTACCGGCAGGACTAGCGATGTTGGCCCTGGGGGACCTGATAGCACTGCAAGTACTCCAACTTCAAGAAGAAGACGAACACCAACTACTACAACAACCGGCCGCACAGAGGAGACGCAGGAGGAGGAGGAGGGCAAGGCAGGGCAGGGTTCAACCTCACTGCTGAGCAGATCCACACCCTCTACCGTTTGGACCGGGACACCATAACCGCCATTGTGAACATGACACACGCTGACCTTGTCAGCATGATAGATAGCCCAACCGCCATCCCACCCCTACTGAAGGTGGTGTCTGTACTCCACTTCCTGGCCACAGGCACCTACCAGCACACAGTCGGACAGTTGCATGGCATTTCACAGCCACTGTTGTCACGGACACTATTGCAAGTGCTCGATGCCCTCCTGAAGCACGCAGACGACTACATCTCTTTACCACGCTCGGAGCAGGAGATTACAAACACAAAAGTGGGATTCCATGCACTTGCCGGCATACCGGGTTGCATTGGTGCCATCGACTGCACCCATGTGGAATTGGTTGTCCCACATGCCATGGAGGTCCAGTACCGCAACCGGAAACAATATCATTCTCTTAATGTACAAATGGTGTGTGACTCCAACAGGATCTTTACACATTGTTGTGCCCGATTTCCTGGATCAACCCATGATTCTATGGTCTTGAGGAACTCTACAATACCACGCTACATGGAGCGACACGCAGGGAACAGATCCTGGCTACTCGGTGAGTCTCATTTCATGCATGATAATGTGGGGTATGTGATGCGGCAATGACCTGGCAGGAAGGGGGGGGTGGATGCGTACGTAGCAATGTCATTCCACAAACATCCTTTATTGTCCACATACAGGTGATGCCGGGTATCCACTGAAGAGATGGCTCCTTACACCACTCCGGAACCCACAGAACCAGCATGAGGAGGACTACAACCATGCCCACTCACGTACCCGTGTAGTCATAGAACAGGCATTCGGCCTACTGAAGGCTCGTTTCCGCTGCCTCAGCAGGTCTGGCGGGGCACTCCTGTACCGCCATGAGAAGGTTGCAAAGATGTTCATGGCATGTGTCATGCTACACAACATGTGCGTACGTAGAAATGTGCCCATGCCCCCTGACGCAGAACTGAAAGCACCTGAAGATGGTCATGATGAGGGTGGGGATGTGGCAGCACCTCAAGGAGTCCGCGAGGCACAGGAGGCCCGTGAAATTCGTCAGGATATCATAGATTCATGCTTCTAGCACTCACGCCTGGTGGCTGATACATGGACACGGGACTTGTGGCACTGTGTGTGTCTGGAACATGCACAATGTGGACTGTACGCCTATAAAGGCCTCGTACACTAAGATCAATGTCCACACATCTCATTGGATGATTATGAAATGTTTATGGCATATGTGAAATTATATTACACACCCCATCGACCCGCCACCCAAGAAAGCCCAACTCCCCCCCTCCACCCTCCTACCTCCCCCCCGAACACCAGTGTCCAAAGATGCTCATTGTCAGTGGGCAGACGCTATTGCAAGCCCCCTCTCCGGGTATCAGGGGCACCCCTGCCTGTGGAGCGCAGGCTCCTCCCAGATCTACGTTGGGGGCTGCCCTGGACGGAACTTGCAACGGATGATGTCTCTGCCTGCTCACGTCCATGCATGTCCCTAAGGGTTTGTGAGAGCTCAGTGAGCACACGGCGCACAGCGGCAAGTTCACCATATAGGTCTTTGGACGTCGCATGCAGTTCCCCCCTCAGGCTCTCGGTGCTTCTCTCCATTTGTACCCTTAGTGTCTCTGTACTTCTCTCCATTTGTACCCTTAGTGTCTCTGTACTTCGCTCCATTTGTGCCCTAAGTGTCTCAGTAGATGTTTCTATGGCTGCCTTAGAACCCCCGCATTCATCAGCATGCTCCTTGAGGAGCGTGGCCAGTTGCTGCTGTTGCACGATCACCTGGTCGAGGGACTGTTGCCTCTACTGGGCCATGGCCATTTGCGGTGGTGTCACAGAGGGGCTGATCACCTCATGTTGCCTTGCCACAGGGCTTGTGGGGGATGGCCAGTCGTCGTCTTGTGGGTGCCCCTGCGTGGTATCCTCATGTTGTACGGGATGAAATAAACAGGGGGATTGAGACAGGTCATGGATGGGTCCTACATCGACAGCACCGTTTTCTGTGTCGGAGCATGCTGGCATTAATGCAGTGTCACCTATGGTGCTGCTGCCACCAGAAGCAGTGCCTTCTGTGGCATCCATTGGGGGGACCTGTGGTGCTGCTGTTGTGGGCATGCTGGCTGCTGGGGTGCCTGTTGAAGTCCCCTCCTGTGTGCTGCCACTTGATTTGTGCTGCTGCCGTGTCTTGATCCGTGCAGCTGAGGTGGAGGGTCTTTGGCCGTTGGTCTTGGCCCTCTTTGCAGGTGTGCTGGTAGGGGTGTCCTGAAGCTCGTCGTTTGAATCGGACCCTGTGGTGGAGTGAAGGAGGGCGAGCGTTATTTATGGGTCTGTGGAAATTGGAATGGCAATGTATCACATGCATTGGGGTGGTACCTGAGGGTGATTTGGGTCAGGGCCTTGGAGGTGGTTTCATTTTTGTGTGGATTGAGGATGCAGTTGTTTTGCAGCCTGCAGTTAGGGTTTGCATGCTGCACGTGTAGAGGGTGTTTTTAGGATTTTTAATTATTTATGTATTTAATGTGACTTTTAAAGTGCGCTATCAGGCCAATGTATGTGGACGTTCTCCTGGACATGTGTTTCTGTTGCACTATGTGGACACATGGTACTTCACATGTTTGGACATTGTGGATTTAGCATTGTTTTATTTGGCCCACCTACCTGATTCTTCGGATGTCTGCACTCCTTTCTCCATCCCTCTGACTCCCTCTATACTCTCCATTCCAATGGTGGAGGCACAGATTTCTTCCCAGGGGGTCAACTTGATGGGTGATTCCGATCCTCCCCCGGTAGCTGTGGCAATGTTACGGTTGGCTGATAGTATGCTCCGTACGCGTATCCGCAAGTCGTCCCATCGCTTTCTGCATTGCTGTGGGTTGCGGGGTGCGGTCCCCACCGCACTTACCCGCTGTGCCACCAGGGCCCATATGGCCTTCTTGTTCGCAAGTGCCGTCCTGGTCATTTGCGTCGAGAAGACGACGGCAGCATTCTCCTGGAGGGTCTCTGTGAGCACGGTGAGTTCCTCATGGGAGAAGTGGACCTGCCGCTTGCGGTCGCACGCTTTTTTAGCAACTTTTCCCATTTTTATTGTTTTAACTAGGGTGGCTAACGGGTTGGGATGTGTCTCAGGGTCGGATTTTTAATGGTTGTGTTGGGATTCTGATTTTATAGGTGTACGGCGTGCTGTTTCCCGTTCCGGCCCCATGTTTTTACTTCCGTTTCCATATATTTGCGGTCACCGTATTTTGCGATTACCGCTCATTACGGTGACTGCTATGATGGATGGCGGAATTGCACCTAGGGCGCCGTACGACGGCGGTGAGGGGCGTTTTGGGGACATTTCCGCCATCGCGGACTTTGCACTTCCGCCATGGCGTAATGCTCGTGCCCGATGGGTCAGAATTAGCCGCACTTTACTCCATCGTGCAATGGCGGAAACGCTATTTACGCTATGGCGGTCAGGTCAGTTACTTTCCGCCAGGGTCGTAATGAGGGCCCTTGAGTTTTATCTCTCCTCTGGCTCTGGCCAGACTGAGATTGAAGACAAACAGAAGTTCATAAGGCAGTTCTTCTCGTGGCTTGCTGAAGAAGGAAACCCTTCTCTGAAACAGTCTCTTTTTCTTGGTTGCCCAGGTTAGTTAGCATCTTCTAGGATAAGCAAACACTCTTGCTGCTGCAGTTTAAGGTTGTGAAGTAGGAAGGTCTCCAAAGTCTCCCAGAGGTCAGACTGCCTAGGTGTATCACAAGGTGCTTGGTGAGGTGCCAGAGTGCTTTACCTGTCCCAGGGAACTGAACCTGTAACCCAAGCCAGTCTCACTTTCTTCCTTGCCAACAAACTGTTCAGTGGGGCCTTTGGACCTATCCGTAGGCCTCAGCACTAACGCATATGCTATTTGTTGGTTATCCTCCTTGGCTCCCCACAAGCAAGTTTCTCCTCCGACTCAAAAATTAATCAGAGGCTGTCTTACTAACTTACTGGCCCTGCACCATTAGTGAGCTTTAGATTGCCCTCTGCCTAGCACTCTGCTACTCTTCTCTTCCAGCTAAGGAGCTGTTCCCCTGACCCCCCACCGCTCCTCTACTTTCAGTGATGTGGTCACTGATTTATCCACTCTCTCCTTCCACCGTTTTCACATACCTTGATTCCTACCCCTCCCTTCCGTTCTTCTCTTTCTCTGCTTGTTCTCATGTTTTAACATTCACTGCTAGTTCTCAGTTGTCTTGCTGTTTCCCTATTCAAACCTCTTCTGTATTCTCTACTCCTCTTCAGCACTCTTTCCATCTTGGTATTTTCCTCTTCCAAACTATGCCCCTTCCTCTACTCATTGAGTGCCTCCTTCTCCAATCCCAGATATCCCCCTTCCTCCTTGATCTACTTTGGAGCCACCTACCTTCCTTTCCTCTGCTACTGCCTCAGCTCTTTCCACACCTCCACCTCCTTCCACTTCTTTCTCAAAGGATTTAAGTTTTTCCAAATATCCCCTGACATTTTGTTAGCTCAGTGAAATGTTTTATTCCTAATACAAATCAAACGAATTGTGGTCACAGGAACCAAGCAGCTGAGTATGAAAGGGACCATGTTTATTCGCTTCAGGAATGTTGCAGTTAAGTTTGGTGTCCGGTCAAGAGCGTGATGGTAAAGCCTCTGGCACATCCGTGCATCAGGAAATCCAGTGCATTTCTGGAACACTGGTTCACTCAGCTCATGCATCTCTCACACACTTGATCCTAGGACTCCGGGCAAGATCTAGGAGTGGGGCTTGCACCTGGTACAGAGACAAACATACACATGCGAGTGCACACACACGCACACACAATCCAGCAAGAGGATCCTCTCTGGATAGGACTACTCAAGTGGTTGCAGATATGTTTTAGTCTTGTGGAGCGTCATCAGTGAGGTGTGGGTTGATTCCTTAGGAGTGCAAGCAAGGCACTAATACCTGTGCCAGAGGGACATGGGTTGGCAGATTGGGATTACAGATCTCTTGTGGGCAGGAATAGACTCAGTTGCAAATGTCTACTCTTTTTTCTGTAGGTCAAACCCAACTATGGAGTGAAAAAATTGTCCATAGGCGCCCCTCTGCGAGAACGAACACGGCCCATTGACCTGTTCTTTGGGAAGGTTCCCACTCGAGAGTCTGCAGCCACACTTTAGCTCACTGTACCTTTCACAGATGGGAAATATCCATTTGCATATCACTCTTTGTCCCGCCCACCTGGGCAGTCCAGCACCGAAATGCTATGGCAATTCCCTTCTGAACAAGAGTACCAACAGCAAACCCATACATGTGTTTCAGCCTTGTTGGGCCCCATCAGTAAGGTGGAGCTGTGCTTCTCTGAGCACAGTGAACAAGGGGACCACGTCTGGATGACACTAGGAAATTTAGGGTGACTAATCCTAAATCCCTTAAATAATCAAAAAATTGTCCACTCTGCGAGAACGAACATGGCCCATTGACCTGCTCTTTGGGAAGGAACCCACTCGAGAACCCACAGCCACACTTTGGCTCACTGTACCTTTCACAGATGGGAAATATCCAACTATGGAGTGATAGGACTGCCCAGAGGAATTCCCAGTGGTTATGATTGATTCAAACTTTCATCCATCACTTTTTGTACTTTAAATTAAGAGCATACACAAGCAACAATGCAAAATCGTGTCAGGCACTGGTAGCACAGGTCCCTGGATTGCAGATGCAACATGGCACTAATTCTTATTAACTACAGGTGGCAGAATCGATTTGAATTACTTTAACAAAAAGTGCAAAGATTATATAGCAGTTGCATGCTGCAAAAACACATTTAAATTAGTCACGCGATGATGACTTAGCACCTGCTGGCTGCAAACACATGTTCTAAATTAGTCCAAGACTGCTTTAAACGTAACACTTGTCAGTGACTAACTGGTGGGAAAATCAGCTTGTAGGCTTATTTTTTTTCTTATAAGGATGATAGTTGGGGTTTATGCATTTTTACAAGTATATCTTTACATCGTATCACCTACCTGCACAAACACAATAACCCAAAAATAGAAATATCCAAATTCTATTTATATAGTGTACTTCTATGTATAGAGGAACAGGTTGCCATTTCCAAAAGAAATGAGTTAGAAAGTAGGCAATGACAGAAAGCAGAGTCAGTCCTATTGTTAGCTACCTTTACACAGACCATTGTTTGGTTCAGTGACATATATCGGGACAATCAAATGGTAAGATTGTGAAAAATACCATCCACCAGTCTCTGGCAGTCTACACAACTCATTGCCCACTCATACTGCTCAGCACCTGTCCAGTCTATACCTTTTCCCTTGTATTAGCATAGGGGTCTGTAGCATGTGGCTCTCCAGACGTTTTGGACTAAGACTCCCATAATCCATTACCTTGGAATTTGCTGGCCAGGGCTCATGGGAGTTGCAGCCCAAAACATATGGAGAGACAAAGGTTGCAGATGATGATAAGCACCAGTCCTGACCTATGGTGTTAGGAGAAGATTCCAAAATCCCATCAGCAATACGGCCTTCACATGGAAGTTCTCCAACTGACAACGGTATCAGGTAATATTATCCCCATATATATGGTCGCCATACATAATATCGCCAGGAAAAGGTCGTGGCGATTTTATATGGGTGACCATATATATGGGAAGAGGGGCAGCCAAAAAAAAAAAAGAAACAAAAAGGGTTTGGGGGTTGCGGGGGTGTCCCCCGCATGTTCCATGCAATAATGTCCCCACAAAAAACAGCCATTTCTCGCAATATTTTTGCATGGTGATATTTTTGTGGGGACAATATTACATGGAACCCTGACAACGTGACTTTGAGATGGTGAGATTCTGCTTCAGTGCTTATGGGCCTGTCGAAGCAACGTGGGCCCCAACATACTGAATGAACCAGACATCTCAGCAAGCTGTAAATGGGACTGGGTGATCCCTCAAAACATCTGGGATCTACAAGTCCCGGGCTGGGGGGTCCAGTCAATTTGGGGTGATCATCCCAGAACTGAAATGAAATGTCAGGATTAGAAATCACTGGACACTGTGGCTGACAGAAACTCCATGACCTAAAAAACTGTCAAGGGCTGGATTAGCTGGCAAGGAATGGACACAGGTTTGGTGCTGAATGTTACACAAATGTTCATTGCTAATGATAACTGTGTCCACCCAAAAGAGATATTACAGACTGACGTAAGATTTACATTGCTGATATTTACTGGGAGATGTATTCTGGCCTGCAGTGTTAGTAGTCCAAGCATATCTGAAGTACAACGTGAGTTTTAGTTGGTCAACTATAATGTCCTAACTCTTGCTGCCTCTTGCCTGAGGGGCAAAAATGATAAGACTCAAAGAGCGCACTTCAAGTGCTACAAGCAATGCATGAGAGCAAGGAAAATGTCTTTAAGTCAGCAAATTGGACATGTATGCTTTTCACCGCAATGGATAGACTGTTGCATGCTACCAAGATTGCCAAATTGGCTGATTCCTGTAATCCAGAATAGGCGTCCCCAGCACCATGAACCCAGGGGAGAACCAAAACAGAACAAACCCACAAAGGGGGAGAGAGGGTTCATGCAAACAGAACCATAGAATAAATCAGTGGAATATACTGCCCATGGTGAGGAAGCTAAATAAGGGGATAGATCAGGTCAAGGAACATGGAGAAGTATTCAAACAATCTTTAATAAACACATATTCAATTATCGTACAAGTAAAAACAGCATAAAAACACATAATTAATGCTGGACGTATCCAGTTGAAGTGCATATTATTTTACTACACATCCTAGGATGTAAGTATAAGTGCATTGTGCATAACTTAATTCAAAAATACATAACATCCATAGACAGCAAAAAATCCTCAATTGGTACTCGATCTATATTCACACAAGACACGCAGGTCAACAATAATCAATATTTCCTGCGGAGTGGAAAAGGTTATACCTTAATCAAGCCCAACATTTCTTTGTAGAAAACAGGCAACAACAAAATCTGTGCTTGTCTCCAATCTGACCAAAGTAGTCAACAACCGGTACCTAGTACAGCTCCCAAACGTATCGTGGGCTGTACTGGTATCTGAACAAAGGTAGTTTCAACGATAAAGTAACAGTGTCTAAGCTGTCAGTCTCTCACCATAGCAGGAGAGAGAAAGCTTGACAATCGTCTTCCTCAGGACAGGGCAGATTAGATAATAAATTCTAAAATCTAAACATACAAATTCTCTACATTTAAATATTCAAGAGCCATCTAGGGCCATGTAATACTAAAGGTATCATTGAAATTATTTGATGTGTCCAATCTTCTTCCAATGGTTCTTCCTTAATTCGCCCAGATGTTCAACATAGTCCATCTTAAAAATGTTCAGAAATGAAGGGATACATCGAAGGGGGATATATAGAAGACCAAAAAAGAGGAAAAAGAAGAAGAAAGAAAAAAACAGATATAAATCAAAAACATGCATAAAACAATATTTTACACGATTAAAAACATTCCTTGAACCGATCTAGCAACCCCACATGTAGCATCCTCCACGCAGTTAAAAACCTGGGTTCCTTAGTAATAGTCCAGGTTAAGCCCCATAATCCATTCGTAAGTCAGACGAGGGGAATCCCAAATGAATTAGTGGGAAAATGGCAAGGGGGCATATAGTCCCTATGTCAAAGCCGTGAATATACTAACGAAATATTGTAATCCAACAAGGCAGAATGGGGAGAGGGAAACCAGGGTCAATCTGTGAATCCACTATCATCCCGATGGCCATAAAGCTAAAATGCAGAGTGAGAGGCATCCCGGCAATGCAATAACTAAACAAGTATCATTTCCATACCTGCGAAGGGAAGAATTCCTATTAAATGTATTCGAAAAGTAACCATCAAAGTAAAGAAAGACATTTTATTTCTCTTGGTGGTACACCCCTAGAGTCGTGTCAGGGTGCACAGTAATTCTGGTTAGATGGGGAGAGAGAATATCCCATCGGCTGGTAGTCTTGTGCGGACCAGATCCTGCATAGAAAAAAGGGGAAAAGAAATAAAATAGGAAAGGGTTAAAAAAAGAAGAATGAAAAAGCAAGAAGAAGAGGGCCATAAGAAGATCGCATGCGCTCAAGCATATCATTCCTTCCTAAAGTCAGGCCCTCAGTCTCGACGGCATTATTGATAAACATAATTGATAAAGTGCCGAAAGAGCCTCTAAGTATCGTTCCCATCAAGTAATACAAATCTACTCTAGGGGAGATTTCTGGACGCTAAAACCCCTACTCAATCTCCTGTGTCTCCAGTGGCCATTATATAGTGGGGGAGTCAGGAGAGAAAAAGTGAAAGTGAAAAAGAGAAGGGAAAGACAACCGTCCACTCCCTTGCCTCTTCCTCCACTAATTATCGCTAGAGAACAATCCGAGAAGTCCGAAAAGGTTGGCAAATGAACCAGCGAAACGAAAACAACTAATCTTACCGCGTCGGCATACAAGACGTAATCCACGGCGGTCATGGGGCTGTCGCCGTAATAGAGCCGGGTTCCTCAAGCTATCGCCGGCTCCGTGTGTAGAATGGAAGCCGTATCGAGGTGCAGCTCAAATCAGCTGCTTCCGAGTTCGAGGAGGAGTCTTGGCTGACTAAAGTAATGCCTCATCGTGCCACGTGACTAACGCGAGTTGTCACGTGACCTAGATTCCAAAGTCTAGTGAACTTAAAGGGTCAAAGCGCATATTTATGCTACCTGAAAACAGAGACCTCTAATATCATGCCAATATTGCAGAGAGGCCCCCAAATCACCGGAAGCAATGCCGAGGAACAAAAAGAACAAAAGAGAGAAGAAAAAAGAAAAAACGCTGACACCACAATTAGGCAAGCAACAGTACTTCATAGGTATATCACCTCCACAGGTGCAGCACACACAAAAGTAATGGTATGAAACAGGGGCCTTCGATAACGTGCCAATGTTTTGAAAGAAGCCATCAAATTCACAGCAATGTGTCATGATCTCTGCTTCCAAAAGGTCAGGGTTTTCCCAACTCCCTTGGAAGCAGATCCATAACCCAGGTTCCGAGTGCCAACCAGTCCCAATTGGGACCTTTTGGACCCAGTCCTGGCGCCAGTGGCACCAGGCTCATAAATATGCCCAGTCCCAGCGCTGGAAGCGCCGGGCTCATAATGCTTGGGTGGACTTACCTGCAGCAGACCATGCTGCTTACTTGCCTGCCAGTTGAGCCTCTGATCCTCTTCTGTTTGGAACTACTTTTCCTGTTGGGTGGGGCAGGAGCCACTCCCTAGGTTCAGAACACTGGAACTCTTCTGGAAAGCAGGAACTCTTTTCTTACCTAGGCGTGGCTGTGGAAGGAGACACCTAAGCACTACAGGAGGCTATTTAAACCACACCCGATGGATGAATCTTGCTTTGCGTTATTCTGCATCCTCTGCAGCAGAACGCTCATCGTGTCTTCTGCATCTGATCCTGGGCCTAAGGAAAAAGGCTTACCATCCTGAATCCAGTCTTCAGCAACACCTATAAAGACAAGAAAGAACAGGTTAGCATTACGGTCTTCAGTGACAGCTCTTCACTAACCTGGTCCATCGGCTGTCACCAACGCCTCGCGCTGCATTCCGACATCTGCAAGACAAAGGCTTACCTACTCTTCGTGCGCTCCGGAGGTCTTCACACTGCATTCCGGCATCTGAAAGACAAAAGCTTACCAACTCTTCGCACGCTCCGGAGGCCTTCGGCGCTGCATCCCGCATCTGAAAGACAAAACAAGGTGCGTTTAAAGACATTGGGGAACTTTAATACTCACGTGCCATTACTCCTTTCCACATCTAACCCAGTGGGTATTCCGGCACCCTGCAGCCGCTCCGAACTTGTACCTGCAAAATAAAAAGACAGTTAGAGCGCATCGTGAAGCAGGCAACAAGCGCTTACTTACGTGCTTCCAGGCGCTTCTATTCATCACACGGTCTCCATCTTCAACTCACTTCAGCCCGTCATCCACCATCGCCGGAACCCTGCAAAACAAGAGACATCATTACTAAAGACTTTAAAGACATTAGAAGTGCTCGAAACTTACCGTTCGTGCAGTAAACGACGGACAGCAGTCCTCTGAAGTCAAGAGGCCTGCTCTCCTTATCCAGTGAAGAAAATGGTTACAGCACCCGGCCCCGAGGCAGATGGAGAGCACGGCGTTCACTTACCTAAGGTGAGAGCGTTAACCTTCGGGGTTCTACAGGAGAGGAGAAAGGGAAGAAGAGAGAGACATTTAATAACCCAGTTCATTAATCCCATATTTTCTATCTGCAGACATTTTACCCTTCGAGTCAGACATACAGTGCACAGAGGTCCAGCCCAAAGAGCCAGCCGTGTGGTACACATCACCTTTGAAGATACGGTATACGCCCAGTCAAGACCGGCGCCTCTACGGGAATCAGGTGAGCGTTACAGAACGCAAAGCCTACCACAAAACTCCCGTCCAGGCGCTATGGAAACCTCGGATACCGACCAACTAGCCCAGTTACTTGGGGAACTAAGGGCAGAAGTGCATGCAGCCCGTCAGGAAACGAATGCTCTAAGAAGGGAACTGATTATTTCCAAGGAGCGAACAGATGATCTCGCTAGACAATTGCTACAGTCACAAGCCGGACAGACCCCGTTACCCGCATCTGGGGGAAATCTTCCTTCTACATCCTCTATGAATCCAGTGCAGATCAACCTACCTGGGAATGTACCTCTGGCTCCGCCCGAACGATTTTCTGGTGACCCAAAGAGGTTTGCAGTATTTATCAATCAGTGCCGGTTGCATTTCTTATGCCGGCCAGCAGCCTTTCCAACTGATCAAGCTAAAGTAGCTTTCGTGCTTTCGTACCTTAGTGGCAATGCGGCAGACTGGTCGATCCCTTTAGTAAATCAAGATGATCCGGTCCTCCATGATTTTCAAGCTTTTCAGCTCAGTATGGAAAAACTGTTCACAAGACATTCACAGGGGCAGGCCTTGGACAATGAGCTTCTTTCGTTGCGACAAGGTAATCAAGACCTTTTGGCTTATATTGCATCTTTCAACAGACTGATAATGGAAACTCAATGGCCTGAGGACAAAAGGATTACGCTGTTTTATAGAGGTCTACGTGGAGAGCTCAAAGATGTGTTAGCCCAAGTAGTGAATCCCCCACAAGATTGTTCGGACTATATAGACTTAGTCGTTCAAATAGATCATAGACTGCAGAACAGGAAGGCCGATCGTTCCAAGTTTGATGCTCGAGTATTTTCCAAACCTCCAACTCCTTCCAAAGGAGTAGACTCCGGGGAACTAGGGGGTCTGAAAGGTCCTCTAACACAAAAGGAGCGGGAAAGGAGAAAACAGTTGCAATTATGCCTCTATTGCGGAAACTCAGGGCACTTTCTTCGAGACTGTCCGGTGAAACCTGCCAAGAAGGCAGTAGGAGCTGCAGTTACCAAAGTTACAAACTCTGAGCAGGGAAACGACCTCGCCCGACAAGAATAGAGGTCCTCTTGCCGAGCTTGAAAACCAGTTCCGTGACCTCGCATTTCGTGATACCTATGGTCCTCATTAGCCCTGATAATCCGGATCGATTACATGCAATTGAAGCTTACGTCGACAGCGGTGCCATCGGCAATTATGTGGATCATGAAATGGTTTTGAGGATGAATCTAACTCTTTGTCCCAAGGCTGTAAAGGACGTCATTACTACGGTGGATGGTACGGAGATAGCCTCCGGGCCAGTAACGCATACCACTCAAGAAGTGACGCTAGTAAGTCAAGATGGACACCATGAGAAGATCGTGTTCGATGTGATCAAGGCCCCTCAGTTTCAGATTATTCTAGGAATACCTTGGTTAGAGAAACACAATCCTCTGATCGATTGACGAGCAAGAACGGTCCAGTTTCCAGAATGTGTCTCTACTTGTCACCCTCCACCTGGTGTTGCACTGGCAGCAATTTCTTCAGAGACTCCCCAGTTACCTCCCGAATACCTAGAATACCAAGATGTTTTCCGGAAGGATCAGGCTAACTCTCTACCTCCTCATAGGTCTTATGACTGCCAGATAGACATGATACCTGGATCTACTCCTCCTTGTAGTAGAATTTATGCCCTCACCGAGCCTGAGAACCTTCACCTTCGACAATACCTGGATCAATACCTGGCAAATGGGTTTATTCGTCCTTCCAAGTCCCCTGCTTCTTCAGCTTTGTTCTTCATTCCAAAAAAGGAAGGAGACCTTAGAACTTGTATAGATTATCGCTCCCTGAACCAGATCACCGTTAAGAATAGATATCCGTTACCTTTGATCCCTGAACTCCTGGACCAAGTCAGAAAAGCATGCATATATACAAAGCTGGATCTTAGAGGAGCTTACCACTTGGTACGAGTAAAAGAGGGCGATGAATGGAAGACGGCCTTCCGCACCAAGTATGGGCTATTTGAATATCAGGTCATGCCCTTCGGACTTTGCAATGCCCCGGCCGCCTTTCAATATTTTATGAACGATGTCCTCAGAGAGCTCATAGATGTGTGTGTTGTTGTTTACATTGACGACATCCTCGTTTATTCTTCATCGGAATCTGAACATCGGAAACACGTGAAAATGGTCCTCGAAAGATTGCGTCAACACAAACTTTTCGCTAAGTTGGAAAAATGTGTTTTCAACGTGACTGAAGTTGAATTCTTGGGATTCATATTATCACCTGGCGGAGTGCGTATGGATTCAAAGAAGGTCGATGCAGTTCTCAAATGGCCATCACCATCCTCCGTAAAAGGTGTGCAAAGCATGTTAGGCTTCGCTAACTTTTACCGCAGGTTTATCCCCGAATTCTCTCGAATAGTACAGCCCATCACTGCCTTGTTAAAGAAAAACAAACGTTTTGAATGGTCTACCGAGGCGGAACAAGCTTTCCAGGATTTAAAGACTAAATTGATCTCTGCACCAATCTTAAAACACCCTCGCCCCGAACTCCCCTACATCGTGGAAACTGATGCTTCAAGCCTTGCCATGGGGGCAGTTCTATCACAAAAGGACCTGATAACCAATCAGTTGCATCCCGTGGCATTTTGGTCCCGCAAATTTTCGCCTCCTGAAATCAATTACACGATTACTGACAAGGAACTTCTGGCTATCAAGTCTGCCTTTAAGGCTTGGCGGCATTATCTGCTGGGGGCCCGACACACCGTGACTGTGATTACGGATCACCGAAACCTGCAATAATTGAAAACCGCAAAAGCCCAATCCTCTAGACAACTCTGTTGGGCATTATTCTTTGCCGAGTTTGACTTCATAATTACCTATCGACCTGGTACAAAAAACGGTAAAGCTGATGCCCTTTCTCGGATGGGAGTGGAAGAACACTTGATCAACCCTAAACCTGTACCAATCATTCCCGAACAAAGAATTCTGGGTGTAATCGCCACACAATCCATAGAGGAAGTTAAGGATAAAGCCAGGCAACTTGTAGCTCCAGCAGACATACAGAATTGGCATCTGCAGGGAAAGGACTTTGCAGTAAAGGACAACTTTTTGTATTTCCAAGAACGATTATACCTACCCAGCACAGATTTACAGAAAAAAGTAATCTCTTGTTATCACGATTCTTTAATGGAAGGACATCCCGGTATAGCCAAGACCTCAGAAAAGATCAAGCGCTACTTCTGGTGGCCGTCTTGGAAAAAAGATATCAGAGACTTTATAATGTCCTGTGGAGTATGCGCCCAAAACAAGAGTCAAAAGGAAAGACCAGCAGGCCTCTTACGCCCTATTGACATCCCACCTCGCCCTTGGCATACGCTTTCTATGGACTTCATCACCGATCTACCTCCATGCTCCGGATACAATACGATTCTAGTAATCGTGGACTTATTCTCCAAGATGGCGCATTTCATTCCGCTCAAAGGCTTGCCAACAGCAGCAACTCTGGCCCGAGAGTTTCTCGAAAACATAGTCCGACTGCACGGTTTTCCTTCGGTTCTAATTTCGGATCGAGGTAGTCAATTTATTTCTCATTTTTGGCGAAGTTGCTGTCGGTCGGCTCAAATTGATGTGAGACTATCGACCAGTCACCACCCTCAGACCGACGGACAAACCGAGAGGACCAATCAAACTCTGGAACAGTATTTACGCTGCATGCTGCAACAAACTGAAAAAACTTGGAAAGACATCCTTTGGATAGCCGAATATGCCTACAATAACTCTGTCCATTCGGGAACTGGGAAAACCCCGTTTTTTCTTTTGTACGGCAGTCACCCTCGAACCTCGGAGTTGGATCCTCTCCAAGATCTTGAAACACCAGCAGTAGACTACCTGCATTCTACAATCACCCAAGCCTTTAAGGAAGCTGTTTCTCACCTTCAAAGGGCTAAAGAACAATACAAGAAAGGAGCAGATCAACATCGGAAGGAAGCCCCTCAATATCAAGTAGGGGATCAAGTCTGATTATCCACCAAATATCTACCTCTAAAAGGGCCACGCACATTCAACTCAAGATACCTTGGTCCCTATTCCATCACTACCATAGTAAACCCAGTAGCGGTCAAGTTGGACTTGCCCCCGCACATGAAGATACATCCGGTCTTCCACGTCTCTCTATTAAAACCCGTGCAACCTCAAACCCGACTAACTAAATCTCCAAAACCTATCCTAGTTGATGGAGAACTCGAGTTTGAAGTCAAAAGCATTCTGGACTCCAAGATCTCCAAATCTAAACTATTTTACCTAATTGACTGGAAAGGCTACGGCCCCCAAGAGAGATCCTGGGAACCTGCTGAATATGTCCACGCTCCTCACCTAATCAAAAGATTTCACCGAACATTTCCTGACAAGACAAAACCCCCGGAGAAGCCCGGTTTGGGAGGGGCCTTGAGGGGGGGTACTGTCATGATCTCTGCTTCCAAAAGGTCAGGGTTTTCCCAACTCCCTTGGAAGCAGATCCATAACCCAGGTTCCGAGTGCCAACCAGTCCCAATTGGGACCTTTTGGACCCAGTCCTGGCGCCAGTGGCACCAGGCTCATAAATATGCCCAGTCCCAGCGCTGGAAGCGCCGGGCTCATAATACTTGGGTGGACTTACCTGCAGCAGACCATGCTGCTTACTTGCCTGCCAGTTGAGCCTCTGATCCTCTTCTGTTTGGAACTACTTTTCCTGTTGGGTGGGGCAGGAGCCACTCCCTAGGTTCAGAACACTGGAACTCTTCTGGAAAGCAGGAACTCTTTTCTTACCTAGGCGTGGCTGTGGAAGGAGACACCTAAGCACTACAGGAGGCTATTTAAACCACACCCGATGGATGAATCTTGCTTTGCGTTATTCTGCACCCTCTGCAGCAGAACGCTCATCGTGTCTTCTGCATCTGATCCTAGGCCTAAGGAAAAAGGCTTACCATCCTGAATCCAGTCTTCAGCAACACCTATAAGGACAAGAAAGAACAGGTTAGCATTACGGTCTTCAGTGCAGCTCTTCACTAACCTGGTCCATCGGCTGTCACCAACGCCTCGCGCTGCATTCCGACATCTGCAAGACAAAGGCTTACCTACTCTTCGTGCCCTCCGGAGGTCTTCACACTGCATTCCGGCATCTGAAAGACAAAAGCTTACCAACTCTTTGCACGCTCCGGAGGCCTTCGGCGCTGCATCCCACATCTGAAAGACAAAACAAGGTGCGTTTAAAGACATTGGGGAACTTTAATACTCACGTGCCATTACTCCTTTCCACATCTAACCCAGTGGGTATTCCGGCACCCTGCAGCCGCTCCGAACTTGTACCTGCAAAATAAAAAGACAGTTAGAGACATCATTACTAAAGACTTTAAAGACATTAGAAGTACTCGAAACTTACCGTTCGTGCAGTAAACGACGGACAGCAGTCCTCTGAAGTCAAGAGGCCTGCTCTCCTTATCCAGTGAAGAAACTGGTTACAGCACCCTGCCCCGAGGCAGATGGAGAGCACGGCGTTCACTTACCTAAGGTGAGAGCGTTAACCTTCGGGGTTCTACAGGAGAAGAGAAAGGGAAGAAGAGAGAGACATTTAATAACCCAGTTCATTAATCCCATATTTTCTATCTGCAGACATCTTACCCTTCGAGTCAGACATACAGTGCACAGAGGTCCAGCCCAAAGAGCCAGCCGTGTGGTACACATCACCTTTGAAGATACGGTATACGCCCAGTCAAGACCGGCGCCTCTACGGGAATCAGGTGAGCGTTACACAATGATGCTGCATTGCAGAAGGCTAATAAAAACACGAATAATGAAGCTCTCTAAACTATTGCAGCATCCCTGTCTAATACGTGTAATGTATGAATATATAAACACCAGTACATCGCCCAATATTAAGCGGTGAATAACCGTCCTCTGGGTACAGATGAAAACAATGCAAAAAAGGGGGGGGGGAGGTTGTTTGAAGTTGGTGGTGAACAGGTAAAACATAGTTCTCAAAATACACACTGGAGCCATTCTTCTTGATGGTTGAGTCCAGTGTGATAGCTGTCTGTCTGATACATCCACCATTGTTCCCTCTGTGCCAATCTAGTAGCAGTGTTGAGACGATCAGTTCCCAAAACTCGTTCCAGTGCCCACCACTTAAAGTCATCAAAGTTGTGGCTCAATTCTAGAAAATGGGCCACTAGTGGAGCATTATGGGTATTCGTCCGAATTCTAGATTTATGCTCCGAAATTCTAGTTTTGACGGGTCTTGCTGTCTTACCTATGTAGGATTTATTACAAGGGCAGACTATAACATAAATCACATTGGAAGAGTTGCATGTCGTGTGTTGCTTAAGGGACCAGACTTTACCATTAATGCATATTTTGGAGCATGCTGTAGTGGATTTACAAGCATTACAGAACCCACATGGGAAATGTCCCGTAATGGGTTGGAAACCCCATTGTATAGGTAGTGTGGGTTGTCGAGAGGTAGGTTTAACTCGATCTGCCTGTGAAAGCCAGTTTTTAAGATTTTTTCCTTTTTTGAAGGAAAACAAAGGTCGTTCCAATTCTGGATTATTGAGTTGTAGAAGGTGCCAGTGTTTATAAATCATTTTTTTGATCTCCTTATGATAAGAATTAAAAGTGGTTACGCATACAATGCGTTGATTAGTGATATCTGGTTTATTCTGTTTGGTGAGCAATATATCTCGATGCTGATATCTAGCTCTCTTACGAGCCTGTCTAAGTAGATGATCCGGATATCCTCTAGCTTTTAATCTGGTAGTGATGATATCAGCCTGAGTAGAGTAATCACTAACTTTGGTACAATTCCGTCTTGCTCTCAGAAATTGCCCGTAGGGGATACTATCTCTGAGTGATTTCGGATGAAAGCTATCAAACCGCAAAATAGAATTGCGGTCTGTAGCTTTACGGAATAGGTCCACAAAAATGTGCTCACCATCAGTATTGACTGTCAAGTCCAGAAACGGAAGGGAAATGTTGCTAGAGGTCATAGTAAATTTAAGATGTGGATTAAGAGAATTAATCGAGGGGAGAAAGATGGTATGATCCCCTTTGGTGGTATCCCAAACCATGATAATATCGTCTATGTATCTTTTATATAGACGTATGGCTGCAAAAAATGGATTGGACTCATGTAATATGAGCGATTTCTCGAATTGCCACATGTAGAGGATAGCATAGTTGGGGGCAAAGGATGCCCCCATTGCAGTACCCTTCACCTGTACATAATAGGAGTTCTTGAATCTGAAATAATTTTTGGTAAGTGCCAGTTCTAAAAGTTGGATCAAAAATTCGCTAGGTATATATTGAGTCTCAGTGCGGGTGTCCAAAAAATGTTTAATAACAATCAGGGATTCATCTTGTGGTATGTTAGAGTACAGAGACTCTACATCCAGAGTAATTAACATCTCATTTTCTGGATTAAAAGGTAAATTTTCGAGATGTTTGATAGCATCTGTGGTATCTGCTACATAAGTCGCAGTATTGGATGCCAGGGGTTTCAAGAAATAGTCAAGGAATTGTCCCAATGGTTCTAGTATGGAGCTGCAAAGTGAGACTATGGGACGCCACGTAGGATTTAAAAGGTCTTTGTGTATTTTAGGTAGTATGTAGAATAAGGGGACTCTAGTTCCCTTGTGCGTAAGGAATAAAAATTCCTTTTCGCTGATAATGTTGGCCTCGTGTGCTGTAGTGCAGATGGCATTGATTTCTTTGCTAATTCCTTCTGTGGGATCCCCACTCAATTTATGGTACACCATAGGGTTATTAAGTTGGCGCATCACTTCTGAATCATACTGGGTGGCATCTAGTACAACGATGCCACCCCCCTTATCTGCTTGCTTAATCACAATGGACGAGTCTTCTTTTAGTTTTCTCAGGCATTCCCATTCCTTGTGAGAAAAATTGAAACTAGGTGTATGTGGATGCTCAGTGATTCGTTTATATAATAGATTGAAGTCCCTAAGGACAGCTTTTTCAAAGATCACCATTTCATCTGTCACCATATTCCGACTAGGCGTAAAATTAGACTTGTTCCTGAATGGGGTAGTGGAGCCTTCGTCACTGTGTTCTTTGTCGTTCTTACCAAAAAAGTCTCTCAGTCTAATTTTGCGGAACAGGCTGCGCAGTTCAATCTCCGTATTCATTTTGGATGGATTATGCATAGGTACGAAAGAGAACCCTCTCTCTAGTATAGAAATTTCAAGCGGACTCAATTGGCTGATTCCAACATGTGGATTACATTAATTTTAGTAAGCCTTAGTACTTCTATTTTCTTGACTGTCGGTACCGCTATCGCAAATAGCCTTGAGAACACTTTCCACGCTCATACAGAGTGAATGCTTCCCTTGTTGATAGATAGCATTGAGATCAACCTTGTAGATGAGAGTGGTGAAATGGCATGAATTAACAGGAACAAAATGAACATTGAGTCACTACTAAATTGATACTGTGGTAACGAGCAGGAAAACAAATGTCTGAATGAGATCCGGTGCTTGAGACAGCAGGCTGTGTGACAATAAAGGAAATAAAATAAATAAAATCTTGGGAAGGTTGTGCAGAGAGCACAAAAGCGGGTAACTATCACAGCCAGCAGTGGTTTATTTCTCATAAGCACCTGGGCATACATGTGCCATGGGCAGAGAGGAACAGCAGCCCTAGCAGAGGCAGCTGCGCAGAAAGAGATTTTAGAAGATATGATTGGTTGAAACAAATACATGAGCTCATAAGGCTCTGTGGCCTTGACGTTAGTTGCTGCCTGGAGCATAGGTACTCCAGGTAACACATGAGATGTAACTAATTAAAGCAGGGTTTCCTTACCTGAGAACTGGAACAAGTTCAAATGGGCCCTAGTCACCAGTTGAGGTCCCATTACTTGTAATGGAAAGATCTCCTACCACTTGTTATTGTTAATCACTCTAAATCATGGAATATATTCTATGATATGGCCATTCCACAGGCCTTACTAGTTTAGGATAATTAGGTACATTTTAGGTACTTTCTGAATCATCAAGGCTGTTGTGATATCTGCCGTCTCTTTTATTAGAATCTCTGTATTGTTGCATTGCAAAAAAGATGAAAAACTTCCAATTCCGACATACCACACGAGGGAAAATGCCAGATCCTGCTACTAGTATATGGCGATTAGTTAGAACTCTCAGGGCCATAGGGCTGCAGATATATGACTACAGTGAGTTCACACACTATGTATGTGGGGGGGCAACTGAGGAGGCACACCCCACCATCTGATAGGGGATGTTTTTTCTGAGGGTGGTCTGTGAAGTGTCCCCTTGTCTCCACAACATTGACAACACTCCAAGGGAACCATCACATCGCTTATGCTTACACCAATGTCCCTTTAAAGAATCAGACTCAACATAATGTATTGGCATTACTAGTCCTAATTAACCTGGAGCTACAGTATTTGTCTTGTATAACATGCTTGCCACGCAAATGGTGAAGAATCAATGGAACACTGAGCGGATGCGGCACCTGACATCTCTAGCTTGGAGCATAGTGCATGTGTGGAAGCACACATGACCAATTCTGTCACATCCAAAATAGCAGACCGGTCATTTATATGCTGGGTCAATGTTGAGAGAGGTAGCAGCAGAGTTAGAGTAGATAAAACTGAGCGCTGGAGGCCCAGGCAAACCAGACAATCCCTGAATGGTAAAGCTAAGTAAACTCAGCTGCAATACCTTACCACATGCCTGACCCAGCAGGAGGGAAGACATGGCATAACCCTATTTGTTGTCAGGGAAAAGAGGGAGAAGGAAAAATGATGTAGCAAAGCATGAAGACGGTTAGAAGACAGCCAGCTCAAGGGCAATAGGTGAAGTCTAGAGTTAGACTGGTAAGCACAAGTGAGCTTTAGATCAGTCTAGAGGAAATATAAATAGAACCAGGAGGTAATACTTTCAGCACCCCAAGTCATTGCGGTGAGCCAGCACAACAGACAGCACTTAACCACTCTATGGGCCAACTACACTCCTAGGAAATGCTGAGGAACATGCTTCTAATAACCCTAGAGCACAGCAAGTGGGCCTTAATTGTCTTGGTGATGCTACCCAACCAGTTATCAGACAAAAAGGGTGCACCCTCACCAAGACGGCTGTCACATAGGTGGTCCTCTACAGAAAACTCTAAGTGATACAGGGAAGTGACACAGACAGAGACTGTTTGAACCAAGTACATTCCAATTGTGGAAGGGGCTGTGAGTGATGCCGAGGAGAGAGCTGGGTAGAGACTATTTGAAAAAGAAAGTTTACTTTTTGCAGCCAGAACGGCCTGATTTTGAGCTTGGCATGAGAAGAGGTATTAGACATCCTGGTGGAAACTGACAAGAGTTTCATACAGACATTGAACAGATACTCAGAGAAGAATTTCAGTCAAATCGCTAGTGACCTTGAAATGGTGACTACAGGCTTAATCAATTAGTAAAGCACGTGGAGAAAAAAGGCACTCTCCTGTTCAGTAGAGAATACGATTCAGTTATTCCCCATTCCCAAAAAATAAACTTAATAAACATTCTATCTCTCAATCATATGAATATGTCTGATGGTGTTGTAAAGGAGGAGCCAAAAGCCTCTATCGGACGTCCCGTCCCTAAATTGCCTATATGTCGGGCACCGGAAATAGTGAAAAGCAAGACACCTGTAATGATGCCTATTACACGAACAGCCTTTGAAGCAGAGTAACCATTGAGAAAACCTTTCTTTATTTATCCACTAAGAACTGACAGCCTTTTGGAAAAGATCACTGAAGGGCACGTGAAGACGGACGAAAGAAGAGATTGGTGAAGTCACATGAAGAAAGTGACACACCTCAGAAGAGATGACAAGAGAAAAGATGTATAGACAATATAGAATCACTGGCGTAACAGGGGCCCCCGCAGCACCTGCGATGCGGGGGCCCCCGCCAGCACATGTCCTGGGAGGGACCCCCACTTGTAGATAAAAAAATATTTTTTTTGCAAAAAAAAAAGCATCTTTTTTTTTCTCTTTGAATTCCCTCTGCATTTATAAAGAAATAGTTTCTGTAACAGAAATAATTTCTTTATGAAGTCAGAGTGACTTCAAAAAGAAACGATGGGCCTCATTACGGGTTTGGCGGCAACCGTGCCATTGCTACTAGCAGGTTGCCGCCAGACCCGTAATGATTTACCGGCGCCCGACTTCCCGGTAACACCGGGAGATTACAACCCCGGCAGTCTGGGAAGTCAGGCGCCGGCAAACGGTAAGTCCCCATTTCCATAAAGTCCTATCGGACTCTATGGGAATGGGGACCATAGAAGCACTGGCACTGTTAATAACGGTGCCAGTGCTTCCGTAAAAACTATGCGGGTGGATGCCGTTCTGCCCGGCAGGTCTGACCTGCCGGGCAGGATGGCAACCACCCGCAGAGCTGTAATATGCCGGCCCCGAAACAACAGTGGAGGTGAGCTTACCAGCACCGTTGTTTACAGTCCGGCATAGTTGTAATGAGGGTCAATTTCTTTTTTAAGTGTTAGGGCCCCCCTCAACCCCATGATGTGTGCGTGTGTGAGTGTATGTTGAAAGGGTTCACACTTAAATGTATAGGTGGCTGCCTGTGCGAGTGTATGGTGAAAGGTTGCACACTTTAATATACGGGTGGCTGCCTGGGTGTGCCTGTATGGTGAAAGGGTGCACACTTAAATGTATAGGTGGCTGCCTGTGTGAGTGTATGGTGAAAGGGTGCACACTTAAATGTATGGGTGGGTGCCTGGGTGTGTGTACTTGTATGGTGAAAGGGTGCACAAGTAATTTTATGCGTGGCTGCCTGGGTGTGCCTGTATGGTGAAAGAATGAACACTTAAATGTATGGATGGCTGGGTGTGCGTGTGTGTATATGGTGAATGGTGTGTGTGCTTGCGTTCAGGGGCGCAACAAAACCTACATTTCGGGGGCTAACCCTTCAAATGTTGGGAGGGCTGCCAACTTCATGGGTGGTGGGGGAGGGGCAAACTTATTTGTTTGGGTCATCTAATTTCTTTATGCATTTTTATGAGACTATTCTAGTGCAGCTTCAATGTTACAAGCAGTTAACTCTCTCCTATAAGGTTTAAAGCACCCACTTATCGACTGCTGTGAGAATGAGTGGTCTCCTGTTCCCTCTCTACCCTTCCAATCACTCCCCTGGCATGCAAGTATTAAACCCACATCACGATTTCAATTGCCCAAAAAATTTGGCATTTGAATGCAGGTACTAACAGTGAATTGCTTTATGTTAGTAATTGGTGGGTTCTTGTTAACAGAGAAACCCAGGTGCCGTTTAACATCTGTGTCCTTTTCTGTCTGGCAACTGCTCTGAAGGTCAGCCAGGTCTGGTCAACATAGCCCAACATTTCAGGGGGGGGGAGTGCTGAATCCCAGTCAACTCAATGGTGTTGCACCAATACTTGTGTTTAATGCCTGGATTACTTATTGGTAATCTTCATTACTCCTAGCCCCATTCTTCCTTGTCCCAGTGTGTATGAGACAGTACTTGTCTATAAGGCACTCTGCCTCATACACAAGTACTGGGATGAGGTAGAGGTACATGGACGTAATGCTTGATTTAGCTACCTGTAATCTTCATTACTTCTAGTCCCACTCTTCCTCATCCCAGTACTTACCTATAAGGCAAGGAGCCTCAACCGTAAGCTCTGGGGCAAGGAAGAGGGACGTGGAGGAAATTCTGGGCCAAGGAGCTGATTTTGGAGGTTGGGGTGGGAATGAGAGGGGATGTGTGGGGGGGCATGATTATACAACAAATTATAATGGCTGTCCATGTCCAGACTAAACAGGCATGATATGTGGTATTAGTGGCTAGAGAGGCATTTTGGTGCAGCCAGTCTAGTCATTCCTCAGTTTGGTATGACTTTTTTTAATGGGGAATTTATGATAAAGCAGTCCTGCTAAGTGAATTACCTGGCTAGACTGCCATTTGGGTGCTGCCAGTCAGCCGTTTCTTACTGCAGCATTGTATATTTTTCTGGGCATCTGTGATCAAATGATATGATATAAGTCATTTATAACGCACCTGCACACAAGTGCTTCTAGGCGCGACAAGACAAGGGATGGAAGATAGAGGGAGGACAAGACAAACAATCTTACTAGGCCTTGTGTCATTCAGATCGTGCAAGTGCGATAACGAGAAGCGCAAGGGGAAAGGAGCGGGGGAAGTGCAAGGGAGAGGGGAGGAAAAAAACAGGGCAGCAATGCTCTGAGTAAGTGCTGTCAGGGCAGCACCGCTCTGGGTAGTGCAAGTAGAACAAGGGACTGTAGGGTTACAGTTACAGCCCCTAAGTGCATGGTAGGACCAGAGGCAGTGCAAGGGTGACTGATCAAGAAAGAGTCTCGACTCAGTGAGACTCTGAAGGTAGCCAAGCAACCAGTCGGTACAGCAGACAGGTAGGTCAGCAGGGGAGGGAGAGAGAGAAAGCAGAGGAGAAGAGGAAAGTTTTGAGCTGCTTCGAGAACTTCAGGTGGTCTGCTAAAGCTTGAGAGGGGAAGGGAGGCTATTACAGAGGGAGGCACCTGTAGAGGAGAGATATCTACCCCCCACTCTCTTCCTGGAGAAGCGTCTAACCCTTAGAGAGTTGTAGGTAGCTGAGCGAAGGGCTTGAGAAGGAAGATATTTTGGAAGAGAGCGTTGGATGTAGTGCGGCCCCGGGCCCAGAAAGCCTTGTGGACAATGCAAAGGGTCTTGAACTTGATAATTGCAGCAACTGGGAGCCAGTGGAGAGATTTCAGGGCTGGAGAGATATGATCCCTGTGCTTGAGGCCAAGGATGATGTTGCGAAGTAATACGCGGTTCTGCGCATGCGCTGCCCATAACGAGGCTCGCGCATGCGCGCATGAATAAAGACGGTCCGGCCGGCAGTTCGCGCCGGAGGCCAGAGCAGCAACACGTCTCCGGCGTGTCTCTTGGTGCGAGTGCCATGTGCGTGCTTGTGTGCCTGCAGGTGGGGCCTGCCATCGCCCCACACCATCACACTGGTGACGAGGACGACGCGGGAGCAGTCCTCCGCTCTGGTAGCGTCCAGAGAGGAGAACGCTGCTCCGTGTCGGCACAGGCTCACACATGTGGCCGGCTGCCCTCTTGGATCGAGCGCAGAACGCAGTGGTTGCGGCCCGTGAGGGTGCTCGTGCGCCACCTGCGATTTGCACCGGAAAGAGTGAATTGTTGGACCCTCCACAGCCTGTGCAGCCACAAGGTTGTGGCATTCTGCCAATATAACAACAACAAAAAAAGAAGAAAAGAAGAAAAGAGTAGCACTGGAGAAGATATTGCGCCAAGGGTGACCCGGGGCCCTGTCTCAAAGCAGTTCAACGTATTTCTGTGAGTACCACGCAGGGAAATGGGGGAGGAAGAAGAAGAGGATGGCGCTCCTGCCCCCATTCCTCGCAGGGTGAACAGCACACTAGTCCCCATGCCCGTATTTGATACCACGGGACCACCTTCCAAGTTGGGGCCCAAATGGCTCCTGTGGGTGAAGAGTTTGGAGATGTTCTTCAAGGCCTCGGGGATCACGGAAGACGAAGAAAGAATTGCAATCATGGTGTACTCGGCAGGGGCCTAGGTGCACAAGATATATGACTCTCTGAACATTCCGGTTGCGACATATGCTGTAGTGAAGCTGGCGCACCGAGATCATTTTCTGCCAATGGCAAATGTAGACTTTGATAGGTTCGTCATGAGTGCGGAAAGACAACGAGAGGAAGAGTCATTGGATCAATTTTGTGCACGACTCAGAGTTCTAGCAAGTTCCTGTAGATGGGGTAATGAAGAGGAGATGGTTCGGAACCAGTTGTTGCAGGGCTGCAGCTCTGGTAAACTGAGGAGGCAGGTATTGAGGGAACCTGGTTTGACCCTACAGCAGATTCTGGACACAGGAAGGGCCTATGAGCTGGCTTACGCGAGGGGTGCGAAAATGGATGCAGCCACGCATGGGAGGAACGAAGGTGAGGCTTTTGCAATTGGCCGCACTAACCCAGGAAAGTCAAGGTGGACGTCAAGAGGAGGTGATAGCCCGGGGGGGCAGAGCAGCGCTCGCTCGTGCCAATATTGTGAGCCCGCATTCCCTTCTGAGTTGTGCTGCGGCTGAGGCATTGGACATTGTACACTTCTCATTTGCAGTCTATCACACTGACTTGGAAAATCTGGTGAGTCGTTTTGAAACGATATATTCCGAGGGATAGGGAAACTAAAGGCTGACCCCATACGCGACCCCATACGCCTCCACATCGATGGGTCTGTGAGACCAACGGCTCTCAAACACTGCTGCGTCCCTTTCCATCTGAGGGCACAGGTGGAACACGAGCTGCAATCCCTAATAGACAAGGACATCATTGAAAAGGTAGAGGGCCCCACCCCGTGAGTCTCCCCGATCGTGGTAGCCCCAAAGCCCAAACAACTGGGTGCGGTACGCATCTGCGTGGACATGAGGCTTCCCAACCTAGCGATCAAAAGAGAGCGCCACATAGCACCCACCCTGGACGACATCATTGGGGAGCTTCAAGGGGCGAAAGTGTTCTCAAAATTGGATTTGAGGTCCGAGTACCATCAGTTGGAGCTCCACCCCGAGTCAAGATACATCACAACGTTTACGACTCACGAGGGGTTATACCAATATAAAAGACTCAGTTTTGGTATCTCTTCCGCGGCAGAGGTCTTCCAGAATACCATCAGGGGAGCCCTGTCCGGACTCAAGGGAGTGATAAACATGTCGGATGACATTCTAGTCTTTGCCCATTCCGAGGCTTAACACCTAAAGCGCAAGGAAAACACACTGGCGAGGCTGCGCGACCTAGGGTTGACACTGCACAAAGAGAAGTGTGAGTTCCTGAGAGACAGGCTGGAATTTTTTGAGTTTGTCTTCCACGCGGGGGGCATATCACCTTATCCCGAAAAAGTGAAGGATATTCGGGAAGCTACCCCGCCAACCTCACCATCTGAAATCAGAAGCTTCCTGGGTATGGTGACATATTGTGGTCGCTTCATCCGCGATCTAGCCTCCCTGTGGAACCCCTGAGAGCGCTAGCCAGAAATGACATCGCCTGGAACTGGGGGGAGAAAGAACAGAGGGCTTTCGACAACATCAAAAATGCCCTATCAGAACAAGAAACGATGGCATACTTCAATCCGGATCGGGAGTCCGAAATTGTAGTTGATGCCAGTCCCGTAGGAGTGGGGGCTGTCCTCATGCAGGCTGACAATCAAGGAACCATGAGGCCCATCGCATATGCCAGCAAAGCGCTAACAGAGACGTAGAGACGGTACTCTCAGATCGAGCGGGAAGCTCTGGCCATCCTATGGGGGTGCAAGCACTTCCGGATATATATTTTGGGAAAACCGGTCGTGGTGGTAACCGACCACAAGCCTCTCATCCCGATCTTGTCCGGAACATCATCCAAACCACCGCCGAGAATAGAGAGATGGATGCTGTCGTTAATGGAGTACAGTGTCAAAATGCTGTATCGACCAGGCCCTGACAACCCGGCAGACTACCTGTCCCGCCATCCAGGTGCGCGGAGGCCAAAAGACACAGTGGAAGTGGCAGAGGGTATTGAAGCGATACATCTCGCGGTCGAGGCGGCGCTGCCCGTTGCCTTATCCCGCCAGGACATCTCCGAAGACTCCAACATTGACGAGACATTCACAAGGATCAAGCTTGCCATGGAAAATGGAGAATGGCGAGAGGTCCTTCAGGACAACTCCCGAAGGAACGAAGGGGCTCAGAAAGACCTGCAGGCCCTCTGGAAGGCGCGCCATGAGCTCTCGGTAGCCAAGGATGGCCTCCTGCTAAGGGGTCACCAGATTGTCATCCCGAGAACACTGGTTGACAAACTTCTGCAGCTCGCACACAATGGGCACCAAGGGATGGCCAAGATGAAAGCAAGACTGAGACTCAAGGTCTGGTTCCCCGACCTGGAAAGTAGAGTGGAGGAGTTTGTGAGAAGGTGCATCCCCTGCCAAGCAGCCCACCCGGTGGAGAGGGCCCCGCTGATCCAAACCATGGAGAGAAGTGACCAGCCATGGGGGACGGTCCATGCCAACTTTGGATCCACCGGCCGAGGGCTCTACTTTCTAGTGGTGACAGACCAATGGTCCCGCTATCCGGAGGTTGAACTGGTGGAGTCGACGGCGAGTGACCACACCATCATGGCGCTGGAGAAAATGTTCGCCACGCATTGATTTCCGGTGGAGATATGCTCAGACAATGGGGCACCATTTCGGGGGCAACGTTTTGCTCAGTACTGTGAGGAGAGATAATACGCCATAGGAAAGTCACACCGCTCTGGCCGAGGGCAAATGAGGAGGTAGAGAGCGCTTCATGCGAATGCTAAACAAAGTGTTCCGCATATCAGCAGATGGAGGCGCAAACCTCCGACGCAACTTAGTGGACTTCCTTCGAGAGTATCGCTCGACCCCCCATCAGTCAACCGGGGTCACCCCTGCCAAAGCACTCTTTAAGCGTGTACCAAGAGGGCTCCTGCCCGAAATGGAAGGTCGCCAGCCGGGGGAGCTTGAAAAAGAGCACGTGCAAACGGAGAGGGCGGTGCGGAATGAAAAGGAGACGATCAGGAGGAAGCTCTCGGAGAGGCCGATTGCGGTCGGGGATACCGTATTGGTGCGAAACAGAAGAGCAGAAGGAAAGTTATCGTTAACCTACGAAACCCAGCCCCTAGTGGTGATGCACGTAAAGGGCTCGATGACTACAGCGGCCAACCCACGTGGAACTGTCACCAGGAATGTCTCGTTTTTCAAGCACATGGGATCTGCCGAAATGGATGAAGTCGACCCTCCGGCACCTGAGCCAAGCGATGAACCGCCACCGAGACCCGATGGACTGGCTGAGACTCAAGGGACCCAAAAGGTGCCTCAGGCCGAGGCACGCAGGTACCCGAGCCGGGCGGGGCGTAAGCCACCGCAGAGGTTCCAAGACTTTATTATGGACCCTGCCTAGTCATCTAGGTTGTGCTAGAACATTTATGTTTGAAGAATACGTTGTTAAGTTATACTGTTGATCAATGTTCATTGTTTGGGGAAAAAGGAGGGATGTTGCGTAGTAATACGCGGTTCTGCGCATGCGCGGCCCATAACGAGGCTCGCGCATGTGCTCATGAATAAAGACGGTCCCGGCCGGTAGTTCACGCCGGAGACCAGAGCAGCAACACGTCTCCGGCGTGTCTCTTGGTGTGAGTACCGTGTGCGTGCTTGTGTGCCTGCAGGTGGGGCCTGCCATCGCCCCACACCATCACAGATAAGTCTTGCAATCCTTTTCTGGATTAGTTGCAGGGGCTGGATAGGCAGATTGCGAAAGAGGCTGTTGCAGTAGTCCAGCCAAGAGAGAACCAAGGCTATGCAGACAGTGAGCTTCTGGGGGAAAGTGAGAAAGGGAAGAGCCCCTTTGAGGAGGAGCAGCTGGTAGTGGGACTTCTTGGCAACATCTGAGATGTGAGGAGAGAAAGAGAGTGGAGTCAAAGATGACACCAGTGTTGTTTGCCTCACAGGAAGGCGAAGGAAGAGGGCCCAATGCGGGCGGCCAGAGTGAGAGAGGGAAAGCAGGGGCAGGAGTCCAAATGAGAAGGATCTCCATCTTACTGACATTAAGGCAGAGATAGTTGGAGGCACACCAATCCTGAATCGCGGATGGACAGTCGGGAATGAGCGAGAGATGAGGAGTTTGAGGGGAGCCTGAAGGAAAGCAGAGTGTCATCCGCATAACACTGAAAGTTAGAGGAGAATGTAGAGATCAGGTGGGTCAAAGGGGTCACATAGAGGTTGAAAAACCAGAGTGAGAGGATGGAGTGGGGAGAAAGGGACCAAGTTGGACCTGGGAGGGGCAGTCCAAGAGGAAGGAGGTCAGCCACTCAAGGGCCTGATCCGTGATGCCCAAGTTCTCATGGAGTCGATTGATCAGGATTGATCAGGATGGCATGGTTGACCGTGTCGAAAGCACAGGAAAGATCAAGGAGGATGAGGACAGAAGGAATTCTGGAATCAAGTTTAGAGAGCAGAACTTCACAGGTTTTCAGGACAGAAGTTTCCGTGTCCCTGGCACTGAAGCCAGACTGATGGTCATGGAGACAACCAACAGATTCCGTGTGGAGAGTAAGCTGGGAGTTGGCCAGCTTTTTCAACAGTTTGCCCAGGAAAGGGGTGATGGAGATTGGGCGATAGTTTGCCGGGCAGGCAGGATCAGCAGAAAGCTTCTTGAGGAGTGGGTGCATAAGGGAGTGCTTAACGGGAGAGGGGAAAGAGTGATTACAGAAATCGGTCTAGGCTGGAGCAAGGGTGTCAATATGGTTCTTGATGGTTCTGGTGGAGCAGGAGAGCACCTGTTTGGATGACACTTTCATAGATCGGACTTGTCCAGAAACCTTGTCAGGTGTTGTCAGAGAGAAAGAGGAGAAAGGAGGAAGAGAGGTAGAGATCGCCAAAGGTGGGCCGAGAGAGGAAGAGGGAGAGGAAGAGGAGATGGAGGACAGGCTGTCTTGAGTTTTAGTGTAGAAGTGAGATGACAGAGCCATACAGAGGGCTTGGGAGGGAACAGGAGATGTAAAGACCTCAACAGGATTGACCAGTTCTTTTCAGATTTTAAAGAGTTTGGCCGTGTTGTTAGAGGCCACCGAGACACAGGCTTGAATGTGTGTTCTATTCTTGATGAGTGTTATTGCTTCGACTGCCATTTTGGTGCCACCAGTCTAGATATGTCTAAATGTGGCCTGGCAAGCTTTACTATATTGTTATTACATGTCGACACTGGTCTACCTTGTGCAGCCAGTTGGACATGTTTTCATTTTGGCATGGCATTTTTAATAGCAAAGCTTTAATGTTCCTGTGCTCTGTTGGTGACTTGCATCTATTGGATTGGTGTTACCCTACAAAACAATTGCAAACACTCTGGCTTTTTAGCCAATTTTTCTCAGACAGTGTGCTGTATGTTATATTAAAACACATATGTATATCTTTCTCCTAGTGCAGTGTGCGGCATATCCGTTCAGCAGCACGTTTGTGCGTATTGCGCAAGTGTGATAATCTAGGCTGGCCCAGAGTGTGGCGCGACCCTTGATTTGTTGCTGAGTTGGGGGGCCCCCTCAGCATGGCTCGCAGGGGGGCCCGCACATCTTGTGTTACGCCACTGTATAGAATCTGATGACGAAGTAAGAACCAAATTAAACCTTCACATATGAAATGAAGATCACACGTGTAAAGAAGCATGCAAGAAAATGGCAATAATTTTATAATTGTACAGATGCAGTAACGCAAGTAGATGAAGTAATCATAAGGCTGGCTATACGTAGTGAAGAGATTGCAGCGATGCGCCAAGATATATATATATGCATGAGGAATCTGGAAGTTCTACATTGTATTTTGAGCACACTAGATCCTGAGAAAAGAAGGGCTGGAAAAGTGTGGCGTAGCAAGATAAACTCAGTTGAGAATGGAAGGAGCATCAAGAGGCATACTTGGCTGAGTGTCCAGGGGTGAAGCAGCCAAGAAACTAGTCAATTATAATGGATTACAATGTACGAGAAGGCTAGAAGCCAAGCTCCTTTTAAGCTGCAGCAGAAGCACATTGGGAGGCAAGTTCTATTCGTTTAACACCATTAAATACGGTGAGGAAGCTCAAACGTGGTCTCCAGTCACATGGTCAGATGAAAATAGACTTGTAGACAGGCTACAACGAGACCAGAAGATAAAGCCATACCCACACTCCCTTTTATTCCAAGGAGCAGTGCTATTTTACAAGGCCGAGTACAAAGACTATTCTCATGGCAGACAGCTTGAGAGATGGGGTACCAGGATGCATGCTGCTAACAAGTGGAATATTCCAGAAGCGCACATGCATGCAACCAATTGTAAAGGGCCACATACCAAAGAGCCCTATTGTTTAGAGACCCAATAAAACTTCATGTATTTCATGACACTCACAATGACTTGCACTAGGGGTGGGCAGAGTTGTCCACCTGACAGTAGAGATCCAATCACAACACCAACCATCATAGAAAATATACCTAGATGTTTCCCATCACCCAACCACAACCCTCCATAAGTTTCTTAGTTTGCCACATAGGATGACGTCAATGATGCCGAATATTTACTAGATAATCATGTTTTTTATGAAATAAGAATGAGACCTTCCTGTCGGATGTTGGATGATGTTCGTTGTACTCCCTGTTTTAGATAATTGATATTAAAACAGACACAGAAAGTCTTTTGCCAACTTCCTGAGTTGGTTGAATTATTGATGTTTGAGTAATTTCTGCATCACCAAAGCCCCCTTTATCAAAAGGTTTAGTGAGTGCAGACCATTTGATCCGACCTGCACCTGAGTGTCACATGAATCGTAAGATTATTGAATCTAGTTCCTTGAAGAAGGATCGACCTTGCCAAATTGGAATATTCTCGAAAAGGTATATAAATTTAGGTCAAACAACCACCCTGAGTAAGGAGATCATGCCCGCAATTGTTAATGGAATTTTTAACCAGTGGTTGACTTTGTGTATCCAGAGATGTCTCTATACAGGGATACATATGAGTTTGATATTTTAGTCCCAAAGTACATGATACTGTCTGAGGCCCATTTAAAGTCCGACGTATTTCTTGGGCAAGGTTTGGCTACAGTAAGTGGAAACAATTCCAACTTTGTGGTTTGATCTTCAATCCCGAATATTTGCCAAACACTTCTGCATGCTGCATGATAGGTTCTAAGTTGTTATCTGGATTTCTAACAAACAGCAGAATATCATCTCAATATAATGAGATTATATTTGTATGCCTGTTTAGCCTGACCCCCATGTTTGCGTCTCACCAGGTCCACTACGACTCAATCACGATTGCAAACAGGAGTGGGGATAGTGGGCAGCCCTGTTATGTACCCCTTCCAATATCATTCATTCCAGAGAGGTCACCATGTGTCACGTTACTTGTTTTTGGAAATGTGTCCAGTAACTGTACATAAGAGATAAATGTGGGTCCAAAGTTACATTGTTCCAGTACTGCATAAAGGAATGACCAGGACACCAATTCAAACGCCCTGTGGGTGTCCAGTGTGGCCGGGACTGCATGGTTGTAGGATCCATCCAGCCCATCACATTGAATACTCTGCGGATACTTAAGTTGGAAGACTTTCCGGCAAGAGGACAAGAACAACATCATCTGGGGCACATGAGACACCACTCGATCAGGATACGGGAAATGCCGAGCACCCCCGTTAGTAGTTAATAAAAACAGTCTATTTCCCTTGTGAAAAGACTTTTACATAATACAAACTATTATGCTTAGGCTTCGAGATCTCTGAACAGGAATGGTCCAGAAGTCAAACAGCAAGTGGGACAAACGACAACATTGGAACCAGAAGCACCATGGAATAGCGGCAAGAGGACATACGGAAGCAACTGAATGTTGAATCCTTACCACAGATGCTAAACAGAAATACCAACCAAGAAATAAAGAAGCATTAGCTGGAGAAAATCGATCATGACATACCAGTGTCACTCATTTCCTGGAACACCCGAGGCTTTACCCATTTATACAAAGACTTCCCAGTAGATCTGACTGATAATTTCACAATATGTTTACAAGAAACTTGGATGGGATCACCGCCAGTAAAAGATGTATATCGAATATTGAAAAATCCTGCACAAAAAAATCCCAGAGGAAGACCATTCTCAGGTCTAATAACAGTGGTGAAATCAGGAACAAACTGGGAAATAATGGAGGAAAACAACCCTAACAGTCACGTGCAAGCAACTTTGTTCCAATATTCCAGTGACACAAAACATAAAACACAAAACTTATTATTGATTAATGTGTACTGGAATCCAGTAAAGACTTCTGCTGGGGCATTTATATCTTCTGAGATGAGGATAATTGACAAAAATCAAAGGACCTGTCAGGACTTAGCGATCATTTGTGTGTTGATCTGAATACCTCCTGGTTTGATCAAAATAAGGAGTTAATAAAAGATCAATCCACAGATGAAGGCCGTCCATGTTCGAGAAGACTGCAATGGAACAACAAAATGGTAGCACGTGACTGTAATATGGTAAACGGAAATGCAACTGGCGACACCCCACCAAATTACACTTGGCACAACATGGGGCAATACAAGATCTTAGATTACATCTGGTCGTCAAGGAATGTGCTGACCAAAATCATCAAACTGAGCATTGTACCAACTGAAAATAGCGATCACGACATATTAGTAATGACATGGCCGCTAAAGTGTAAAGCAACATCTGATAACAATAGTCAAGCTCTGGAAGTAAATTATAGAAGAAATGGGCTGAGGTTAATTATCCTGCTCTGTTACCAAGTTTAAGCTTTGGAAATACATTGAAATGTAGAAATGACACTGACCATAAGCACACTTGGAGACAGAGGGTAAAGAAAGAAAAGAACCAACTAAAGAAAGACATACAGGAGATAAAATCATCCGGTGATTCTGACGCCGTCAGTCAAATAAAAAAGAGAAAGCGCAGATACAGAAATTGGCAAGAAAGCCTTCGCCTTCCAGAGGGATCAAGAACAGGGAGAGGAGATGTTAGCCTTAATTAAAATGAACAATACACGAGAGATTTGGAACATCTTAAATAGAGGGAGCATAAATCAACCAGCTTCATTGGCAAATGGAGTAGCTGAGGGTGAATGGAAAAAGCACTTTCAGAAAATGTTTACAATGACTGCAGGACCAATGCCGAATGAAATAGTACAAAACGAATTTAGCTGGGATACAACAGAATCAGCGGTAGACATCTGCAAGGCCATTGAGAAGCTAAAGAACTCAAGAGCGGCGGGGCCAGACGGCATCTCGAACGTGATGTTGAAAGAAAACAAACACGAGTGGACCACATTCATGGAAAAACTTTTCTCATTGATAGCAGAATTAAAGAAAATCCCAGCGTCATGGAACGAGGCAATAATAGTACCAATTTTTAAAAAGGGCAGTCGGGTTCAGCCTGCCAACTATCACCCGATTGCCCTTTTGGATACGATCGGAAAGGTGTTCGCATCATTCCTGCTAAAAAAGCTGTCAGCTTGGGCATTGAAAAACGAAATAGGTGATAGAAGGCAAACAGGGTTTACTAAAGGTGTTGGCACAGAGATCAATCTGACACCAGTGAACCTATTAAAACTAGAAGCTCTAAAGAAAAAAGACAACTTATTTATGGCCTTCATCGATATGCAGCAAGAATTCGACACCATAAAACGAGAAAAGTTGTGGCAGAAACTGGAAAAATGGAAATGCCCAAGAACTGCTGCGTCCAATGAAGGCACTTTACTCAAAAACCTCCATTAGAGTAAGGCTGAAAGAAAAAGGTGATTTATCCAAAGCCATAGACACAAAAAGAGGAGTAAAACAGGGATGTCCCCTGGCAGCGACCCTCTTTAAATTATACATTGCCAAGGTTCCAACTGCACTAGCAAACGTAAACTGCTTCCCTCCAAAAGTCAACGGAAAGCACATAAGCTATGCAATATATGCGGACAACATAGTAATGGTCGACTCAACTCAAATAGGGCTTCAGCGACTTCTGACAAAATTAGAATCATACATGGAAAAAAATGACTTACGAATAAACGTTTAAAAAAAAGAAAATAATGAAGTTTGGCCGCTCTAAAGGCAAGAGAAACAACAACTTCAAGTGGAGACTATTAAATGAAGAGAACGAGGAAGTCACTGAAATTAGATACTTGGGGATATTGGTGAACATTTCAATACGTGAATGGAGCTGGATGAAAGACCTATGTAAACGAACCCGTACCCTGGCTTTGCAAGGTGTCAGAATACACACGCTGTTTGGAAAATTCACACTAACTCCGATTCGGACGTTCTACCTACAACAAAAAGTAGTGCCTGCAATAACATTTGGAGTAGAAGCAGGCTGGAACATCGACCACAAGATATGGTCCCAACTAGAAGGAAAATTCTGGTGGCGTATTTTGAGAGTACCAAATTACATATCCATGATCATAATACGGCACAAGTTAGCGTTGGAGGGTTTACATGGAGTGGTAATATGGAAGTCAATGGCATTGTTGAGAAAGATCCCAATCCCGAACCAGCGTTTAAAATACTCGCTCCTCCCGATAATCGACAATATGAAGGGTTACTTCAGATTTGGGTCGATAAAGTGAAAGGCTACATGCAAACAGCCAACATCTCAATGGAAATGCTGTTGGAGCGACCCCAAATAGCGAGAAAAAAATTGAAAGAATGGTCATGGATTGAAAACCTCAACAAGTATGGAAAGTTACCAACAGCGTTAGAGTTAGGCACTACACTGAACAAAGTAGAACAATTTCCATCTAGATACCATCGGGACAGTTTCTTTCGTCTAAGAATAAATGCAACCAAATCCAAGCAAATGATGGTAATGAGACATATTGACAATGTAAAGGATGATACATGTAGACACTGCTCACTACAAGTGGAAACAGTAAAACATCTAATAATTGAATGTCCACTGCTCAGAGACTTAAGATCTTTACATCTGAGCAAATTTATACCAAAGACCAACAACATAGACGAGTTTTGGGCTCGAATCATAAATGGAAGCTCGATACATTTGACTTATTCAGTTATAAACTTTCTTGATAAAATAATAAACTGACAGAAGAAACAGCAACCTGAACCTGAACCAGAAGTGAATTAGAAGAATGACGAAACTAAGGAATTGTTGTAATAAAAGTTTGTAATAAACTAGATGTTACAAATAAAAAAAAAATAATAATAATACAAATTGGGGCTAAATCTGTTTGCTCCATTCCCAATTATATACTCAGTAAATTGATCTTAAATTCATTTCCTCCACTTTTTTTGCACCAGTGCAAAGCTTTGATGATCTGGCCCTAGGTGTTTTAGACTACAACTCCCATGAACCTTCACCAAAGACTATGCTGACTGGAGCTGATTGGAGTTTAAGTACAAAACATCTGAAGGAGCACACAGGTAACCATCCGTTAAGGCTATAAGGCCAAAAGGGGTCTTCTTGTGGCAATCCCTGCCCCCCTGTTGGTGGCATGGTGCCGGTACACAGGGGATCCTGACCACACCACCCACGAGCCTAACATTTCACATTTTGTGGCAGTACCCATCCCCTTCGATAACCCCATCATCCTCCCTCAACACTAGACAGAGACTTCATCACAAGTCACAGCAGGACTAATAAACAGTCTCCTCTGACGCACAGCTGAATGAAAATCAGATGGATCGATGCCAGTCATGCTAGGAAAGCTGGTGATTGTATAGTGCTCACACAAAAGACAAGAAATGTTGAGTTGAAATCAGTATTCTGACATACCGAACACAGAGCTCTTGTATGTCACCTGCTGAAACAGAAAATACTTTAAAGTACTGCCTCTGCATGAATAGAGACTCGCTTATTGTATGTTCCAAAGTGTGAACTATCTACATTTTAGCGCTGCTTGCATTTATTGAGATTTTAAGGTGAAATCAACCTTGTTGTTGTAAAGTGTGAGGGTTTGTCTGTTCCTGAAAGGGAAGGTAATAGACCAAAATGTCACCCTCAGAATTCTGACTCCCGAAAATTCAGAATATTTTTTTGTTTACCCAACTTACACCACATATATATGTGTGGGGGGTGTGGGATATAATAGTAGTATGGTGGGGCTGAGGGGAGTCTCCCCTCGCATATCTATGTGGTGTAAAGGGGGTTGGACCAAAAACAAACAAAAAAGCCGGCATTTTTGGCCGTCAGACTTCTTCTGGAGGTCATAGTAAACACATAGATCCCATTCAGCCCATAGCTGCTGACAATAGTCAGAATGTAATTCAAAGATAGTTGTGGTCAGCTACTCGCAGTTATTGACTGCACCCAGAGGTACTGTGCACGTACGTTAGAGATTAGTAAAATAGAAGTGTGGAGGTTATTGGAGAATGTAAATAGCTATTAATGAGAAATGTAATCCATGAAAGTATTTTGTCGCACCCAAAGTTTCACAACTAAGCTGAAACCTCCAGTTTGTTGGCCTCAGTTTCCATGTCATATAGTCATTCTTTATCCACGTGGGTGGTAAGGTCGTGCACACAAGTTGGGCAAGCCTTCTCTACTGCCGAGGATGTGTGGAGGGCCATGACATTGCTGCATGGACTATAATTGCGGGTACATTCATTCTCCATTGTCTGAAGAGAAGTACAAGGCCAAGAACGCTCTATTGAGGGGTGTTTGGTCACAATATTCAACTACCTTAAGGCATCTAAAACAGGTGGCACATTTTTTTTTGTACATCAGCCCCATCAGCAAACAAATAGGGCCTCATTAGGACCCTGGCGGTAGCCGTGCCCTTATTAAGGGCATGGCTGCTGCCGGTAATGACATTTTACCGGGTCCATGGAATGGGCAATTGCTGGGTAATGCCGACCTTGACGGACCCGGTAATTGCGCATTCCATGGCCCCGTCAAAAATAAATCCCCATTCGCATTTGAGCCCTATATGGCTCAATGGGAATGGGGAGGGAGCGAACAAAGGGCTCATTAATAACGGGCACATTGTAGGCTCCCTGGTCCCCTTGCGGGACCCGCAAAAAACGTCTGGTCTGACCAGACGTCCAGAGCGGGTCCCGCAAGGGGACCTTGTAATAGGGCGCAATGGGTTTAACGGCGCCGGCACCTTTACCGGCGCCATTAAAACCATTCCACCATTGTCCTAATGAGGCCCATAGTCACAGTTGTGCGTTCATCTCTTTCAGGCTTATGGGTATGGAAACACTGACCTTGGCTGCAGTCGAAGTGTACAGTGCAATTATTGGCCAAAGGCTCACAAATACATCTGGGATATGAACATGTCTGCCTTTAAATCATGTACACATTTTAACCATGCGCCTCGAGCCTTAAATCTGTGTGCAGCGAGTCATAGCTCAAATGTACAGCTCCTTGAAACGGTTGGACATTTGCTCTGTCCCCAAACTCAAAGGCTGTATCATGTGGTCTCCAGCATTGTGCTGTTCATTTGGCATCTCCTTAGCCAAGACAACCAATTGAATCATTTCAAGAACTGTATTTTTGAGATGGTATCACCCACACTTTCATTCGCTGGCCTTGCCCCAGAAACGCCCGCAGTCTTTTTCAAGCACATGGGTGTTCATATGCTCATTGCTCTCTGAGATCCTACCTAGGACGCACTGGTAGATTGGGGACCAGGGTTTGAACTTGGTGTGAGCTTTAGCTACTGTGAGAATGCTTCATCAACTGGATGACCACCTTCTCTTTAGACGCCTCCCCCTTATGCACCTGTGTATAAAGGCTGGATTCTTCAGCCTCTCCTACATAGTTCCTTTCCCAACCTCCTCCTTAAACACCTCTGTAAACAGAGCTATTTTTGCAATATTTCTCTTGCAACTTTCTGAGCCCTTCTCTCCCCATCTTTCTGACTCTGTCTCTGCCCAATGTTTGGGTTTTCTCTCTCCTTGTACTTCTGGTTCTTCGTCTCATCAGCCTCTTGGGTCTCTCCTCCAGCCGCATGGGCTTCTGGCTACCCATTTCACAGGGCTTCTTTCTAATCAGCCTCCTGGGTCTTTATTTCCCCAGCCCCCTTTATCTCCCTCTAGCCAACCTCCAGTGTTTTTCACTCCCTCACTTCCTGGGTATTTTCAACCACAGTCTCCTTGGTCTTTCTTTTCCCAGGTCCCGATATTGGTAACCCAGCCCCCCATATATTTCCCACTCCAGTCCTTTAGGTGTCTTCTTCATCTCCTATATAGGACAGTAGCTAGTCCACCATTTTAGATGTTATTTCAGTGCAGAACGAGTACAGGTGGGCATGCATGCTCTGCTGGACTAGCCCCATAATCAGCTCCCTCCAAGAGAAAGGAGCTTCTAAGGTGGCCATATGATGAGCTCCCTGCCTCACACATATGTCATTGAGGGGCAGCCAGAGAATTGTCCCCATCTTGCCGTGGGCCCAGCAATCCCTAGCATTTGGCAGAACCCTGTCCTTTGGCAATCCCACCATCCACCAGTAAGGTCAGGTAAGGGACCTCGTTATAGGGGACGCATTGCACAGTTTACCAGATACAGACCCTAGAAAAAGAGAGGAATTTCCGTACGGCTTGTCCCTTTCAAGAAAACTATGTATGCCTAAATATTAGAATACATGCCTAAAATTGCAATTGCAAGCCTTATATGAGTAACCTCTCAACAGACTACTTACTATACCCAGAGAAAAAAGCCTACTGCCTTCTCTGGTGTTACTTACATGAACCCTACCCATAACCCTTGGCTTGGTGCCCTCTTTAACAAACCCAGGGGATTTCACCTTGCCCTGATAGCTCCGTTCGAGCAGCGGTGTAAGACAGTGGTTCCTGGCAGAAAGAACCTGTGTTTCCATTTGCTGATTAAAAAAAAAAACAGGCTTCTCATGCAATTGTAATTATGTTGAGAATGTGTTATGCACATAAAGGAGTGACAATGTGATTGGTTTCCAATTGTTCCTTTTTTGGGGGTTCTCATTGAAATATCTATCTATCTGAAATAGAACATGAGACAATAAAAAGGGAGGAGCCATTCCTGAGAGTGTGTATCAGAATATGTTTGGGCAAGAGTCCTTGTCCACAGGAATAGCGGAGCTCCCTTCCCAGAACCAGGGCGCCATAGCAACCAAATCATTTCTAAATAAAGATTGAAATGAAATTGAGATGATGAAAATAAACGAATATCCATTGCCGCTAAATATAACTGAGCAGCATGTGTTCTTATGTCACCAAAGAATGATTTTGTTTCAGAGACGAAAGCATGTGTATTTCATTGATTGAACGGTTTTTGAATACTATGTAGTGTTTAAAAGATTGGACATATTATTAAAGACCAGTAGAAATTGTGTGTATGATAATGAAACATGTTTATTATATATGAAAAATGAAAGGTTTGAATATGTGACCCTTTCTGGCTGCATGTTATATGTGATAGAATCCTACCCTGCCATATGAATCTGAGTGAATCCAAGTGGCTCCTTATTAGGTGAATCTGAGGTTACTGAAGTCTACCCTGGAAATCTGGAGAACTTGTCAATGTGTATATAAAACAGTTATTTAAAGAAAGGAGTTTCACACATATATCTAAAGAAAACGTGTCAATCTGGCAGATCGGGACGTTTATATCCTTGTAGGTAATCCTATGACCCTGGCCCCAAATGATTTGATAGGTTACTTGTAATTGAAGTGGCTGGTGGAGGCAGCAAGGATCAAATGATGGGGACTGATAGTGTGTTAATCTGGGTTGTTACATGAAGTAGATCAGTGTCCTACCTGGTGCACAATGAGAGTGCCATGATGGGAGTGTACAGGGGTAGGAGGAGGAGCCAGGACAAGCCGACCAAAGCAGCAAAATGGCACAATAGCAGCACAGACAGAATGTGGAGCCAGCACTTCGCACATCACGTTATAGTGCGAGAGGGAACCCATTCGTAGGTAGGCCGGGGGTGGCAGATATAGGCAGAGAGAAAGGTCTGTCCTACAGTGGTGAAGAGTGTGGTATTCAGTGGGCCGGAGTACTGTCAAAGATGGCGCTCTGTGGTTCCTGGAATACAGGCAGCAGACTGCTTGACCCATGATGAGGTGGCCAATGCAGGTAGGAAGAAGGCTACTCTACAGCTTGGTAAACCTTATATAGAGCGAAATGGACTCAGGTGTGAGTTCTGGCTGGGCCGGGAGTAGCAGATGCAGACAGAAGTACTGGGCTGCCCCAAAATATGCCATTCAGTGGGTTGGAGGGCAGCCAAGGTGCTCATTGCTTTATAGGTTAATGGGGAGCACAGTTCTTGATCACTGATAATGTGGCCAATGTGGGGAGGAAGAGGACCCACAATTAATTGCCTTGAGGTTCGTTCAACTGAACAATCAGGCCCTGTTCAGTCCTCACAAGGAGGATGGACTGATTGAAGAAGAGAGGGGCGTGGGGCATCATTAAACTGTGGGACATTTGGTTGGTCTCCCAAAGGTTTTCCAATTCCTCACGGCTGGCGAAGGGGGAGGTTTTTTTTGCTTCATCTATGATGGCACGGCTATTCCGAGCTCTCGTCACATCCTTCTACAGAGCTCCACTATCAGGCAACCATGTTGCCTGCACCCCCTGGTGGTCTCAGCAGAATTTCTAAACTGGTCGCTGGAAACTAATATTAAGCTATGACAATTGGGATCCTCTCAACCAAAAAGAAATTTGCACAACAACTAAAGGTTCCAGCACTTCGGTTGGTGCTTGTTGAAATTTAGTATCGCCATGGAATGGAAGAAAGAGGGAGTTTCATTTTGTCCTACATGGCTTGAATAGGTTAGAAAATGAGCTGTGGTGTAGCAGGATATCTGCACATTGAAAAGTCATGTGGACAAGGATGGGACGGTGCACTCGGTATGTCATAAAAATAGAAGTAGTGCTGGGTCAAGCCAATAATATAAGGTATTCCTGAAGGACAGATAAAATTGATGGAATGGTAGATAATGAAACTGTACTGAATTAACTCAGGAAAAGATAATACTGGAATCCTATACTCCAGCCATCATGAACTGCATGCATTACCACAGGATCGGCTGCTGCCTGCCTGTCGTCTTTTAACGTTTGATTTATGCGTATTCCTGATTTGTTTTACCCCGTTGATACTTTGGTTCCTTTTAGTAAGTGGTCACACCCCAGGCGTGTGACCTGGACGCTGCTTTATATCTTTAATCATTGTGCGCCCATTTTTCTTGCTTCACTTCGTTTTTTGTTGCCTTAGGTTGCCTGGTCTCACCGGTTCGCCGGGGAATTCTATATTGCCTACCGGGTTCAATCTGCCGCCTTTACGCACTGCCACAGTTCATGATACTCCTTCCCCAAGTCAGGTACAGTGTTTTTTATTCAACGCATGTTCGCTGGTGGCTCATGCATCACATTGCCATGACCTTCTCTGGGAGTTTACTCCTGACTTCTGCTGCGTTACTGAGACCTGGCTTAAAGCATCTTCCGGCCCGGGTGTTTTTCAAGTCTTACCCCATTTCTACGGCATTGTTCATCTTGATAGAAATTCAGACCACCCCAGTGGCAGTCTTGCACTGATATTCCACTCTTAGTGTAATTGTTCTCTGCTACCACTTTCTCCGAGCATATTGATGGAGGCCATGCTCATTCGGATCTCCCTATCAGCCTCCATGACACGCCATGCTCTGATTGTCTACTGTCCTGCTCGGCCGGACTCTTCCTTTTTCTCTGGGGTTCTTGAGTTAGCCACCGATCTTAAACTGCGTTTCTCCAACCTGATTAAAGTTGGTGATTTTAATCTCCATTCTATTCACATGTCTACAGCCCAAACTACCTCTTTCTATTCTCCAGTGTCTGATCCTATACTTCTGCAGCTCATCTCTGGCCATATCCTATTTATGGAAATATGCTTGATCTTATTTTTGCCACTTTAGTGGAGGTCTTCCCGCCCCACCAGCCGATGTTGTGGATGGACCATTTTGTTATCCCTTTTTGCATTCTACTTCCTGCTGCTTCTTCTCTTCCTGTCCCCTCCCATTTGATGGGTCGTCAATGGCACGCTGTTGCTGCCACTGAGATCCTAGCCCATATTGAAACCTCTTCCCACTCTAATATCCCTGGATTTTAATCCACTCTCCCAAATCGCTCTAGGTGCAGCGGATTACTTTGCTCCCCTTAAACTTCTCAAACATTGCAACCCCCCCCTTAAAACCATGGGTCATGCCAGAATTAACTCAACTTTGTCTTCTTCAAAGAGAGGCAGAAAGGAAATGCTGCTACAATTTTTGTCCATCTGCCAAATCAATCTTCCTTGAAGCGGCCTCTGCCTATCATAAGGCTATTTTGAATGCCAAACTTGTATACTTCACCAATCATATCCAATCTGCTCTTAATCAACCCAAAGAGCTTTTTAAAATTGTTCAGTCGCTCTTTTCTCCCTCACCTTCCTCAAGCTCATGTCCCCATTCACAGTCTCTCTGCGACTCTGTCATCTTTTTTCATTGAAAAGATAACTATTATTCGTCACATTTCTTCACTCCTGACTAACTCCATTACTGATCCTGGGCCCATGTCCAGAGCCCAGCCTTCCTCTGTTTGATCTGTTTTCACCACATTCAGCTCTTCAGACATTTTGCAAGCTTATAGCTTATTTCAAAAAAGGTAGCAGGCGCTCCTCTCCAGAAAGAACATGCCATGATAACCTGTTCTGAGATGAGAGTTTGCAGCACACGCTTTTTGCTCACTGTACCTTTCACAGATGGGAAATTTCCATTTGCATATCAGTCTTTGTCCCGCCCACATGGCAGTCCAGCACTGAAATGCTATGGCAATTCCTCTCTGAACAAGAGTACCATCAGCAACCCCATACACGTGTTTCAGCCTTGTTGGGCCTCATCAGTGAGGTGAAGCTGAGCCTCTCTGAGCATAGTGAGCAGGGAGACCACGTCTGGTTGCCCCCAGGTAACTCAGGGTGACCAACCCCAAGTCCCTTGCAAATATTTCAAAAAGGTAGCAGGCGCTCCTCTCCAGAAATAACATGGCATGATAACCTGTTCTGAGATGAGAGTTTGCAGCACACGTTTTTTGCTCCATGTACCTTTCACAGATGTGAAAATTTCCATTTGCATATCAGTCTTTGTCCCGCCCACATGGCAGTCCAGCACCGAAATGCTATGGCAATTCCTCTCTGAACAAGAGTACCACCAGCGACCCCATACACGTGTTTCAGCCTTGTTGGGCCTCATCAGTGAGGTGAAGCTGTGCCTCTCTGACCACAGTGAAGCAGGGAGACCATGTCTGGTTTCCCCCAGGTAACCCAGGGTGACCAACCCCAAGTTCCTTACAAATATTTCAAAAAAATAGCTTACCTAATCATCTTACATCCGCTTCTCCTCTCGACCCTATCCCTATTTTCATTCTAAAATGTATTGCCTCTGGGATTGCTCTCTTGCCTCCATCAGCGGTAAATCTGTCTTCAGGTCTCATTCCTCCTTCCAATTAGCATGCTTTGCTCATTCCCCTTCTGAATAAACCATCACGTGACCCTTCCCTTCTGGCTAATTATCAATCCTAATCTCCCTCTTACTGTTTCCTATGAAATTGATTGAAACTCTCATCACTCCTCTGCTGTCCTCTTTTCTTGAAGAATATTCCCTTTTTGACTGGTTCCAGTCCGGGTTTCGTCCTTTTCGTGGGACTGAGTCAGTGCTTGTACCAGTGATTGACAATCTTACTAGATATTAGACAGTGGTGGCATTGGTGCTTAAATCCTTTTAGACCTACTAGCAGCATTTGATACCATCGATCACACCATCTTATTATGCCAGCTGGCCAAAGCCAGTATCTCTGGCCAATTACTGACCTGGTTCGCTCTTGTTTAAATGATTGTTCTAGGTCTCTTTCTCTCTCTCTCTCTCTCTCTCTCACCCTTCCAGTCTACTTCTTTTCCTGGCCACATGTGGTGTCCCCCAGGGTTCTGTCCTTTCTCCTATTTTATTCAACATTTATGTTCAGCCTTTTACCAAACTGATTCAATGTCATGGACACCAGGATTATTACAATTCTCTCTATCTTGAGCAACCTTGTCATGTTTTAGAAATGTGTGGGCATAATGTATCCTATTAAGTCACATATCGTGCCACTGTGAACAGTGAATTGATCTGTCTCCGACTATGCACTCAGATGTATTGTAATATGCTGGTGTCTCAGATCAAATGTGCTGTTATCAAAACTGTATGTTTTCTTGATATGCAATCTTTGATAAATTAAAAAAATAATCAAAAGGTTTGATTAATATCATTACTAACAGATTAGTGATGTTAGTACCAGGTTCTTGCCATAGCCAGTATGAATATTTTGGGTGAACGCCAACATTAACTGAAATAATGTCTTCAAGTAAATGAAAATGAAAGATTAACTAGCACTATTTGGAAACTCACCTGGGACCCAAAAGCTGAATTACAGCACATCGTCAACCGCATAAGCAAAAGAAGATTTTGCCACAATGTCCACAATCACCTGAGGACAAGCAGTGAATTTGATGAACAAGCATATATACACCTTAGGAATGCTTTAACAGCAATTTGATCTTTGTTAAGCAATTTGATTCACACTGTCTAGGACATGTTGTCTACATTCCAATACCACAATTAACTGATATTAATGAGCGTTGAGAATGTATTTTTAAAGGAGAAACACTAGCACGTGTATGCATGATTATGTGTCAGCTCTTTGTGTATTCACCAAGAGTTATGTTATACTAACCGTGGCCTTTAATATTCCTTGTGAAATATAATCACTCACGATTATCTAATTATGTTGACAAATCAGCGCAGACTAGCTGTGCAGAGCACACAATTAATGTGGGTTATTAGGTGATAAATAGCCATCACACATGACAGATGCAGTTAGTTGATCTACAAATGAATTCAAAATAAATTACAAGACACATACATTCCTTATTAGGTAGGTGCAAGGGTTGTGGTTTCACCATTCTTTTAACCTATAGTACATACCTGTATGCTGCTTTGGAAGGATTTAAGGGGCCTGTGATGTCTATCCCTATCGGATAAAAGGAACAGTAATAAGCAGGGTTTGAGGGGATGCTCTTCCCACATCTATTCTGGAGGTCTATTGACAAATTTGGCATGCCTTGTGAAACCATTAATATGTTGGTAAATCCTGGGCCTGTAGAACAGACATATGACATCACACTGGGTTTCTCCAATATGCTGGTATCCGGCATTTAAATGGGAGTGAGACAGCTTTAGAAGTGCCTCTCTATATGGGGTAGGAACTAAAAATTGACAGTGGGTAGTTCCCTCTCCCTTGGCCGTATACTCCCTTACATCAATAGCTCCTGATTTCTCCAAATACGGGACCCTGCTTAATGTCTACAGAAACAACCTGGTAAAGGCATGTCATAGGGATAATTCATTTTGTTGGGCCACTGAAAGTTCCGAGGACAAGGTGAGTTTCTCAGCCAGGCTGGGGGAGGTGTGTAGTTGTGTGTAACCACATCCCTTCTCCTATACCTGACCTGTCATAAAGCCAGAAAGTCCTCAAGCTCAAGTAGGCATGCTCATTTTCATATTAGTTGGGCTGTAGGTTATTCTGCTTTCACTGGGAAAGAGGTACAAAAGTGGTTTTCAGCCAGGCCAATGTACCCCACAATCATGGTCAATTACCCCAACCTCATCAGTAATGGCCCGGCAGCACTCAAGAATGTAACCATAGATTCTGCTTGGTAGTTAAACCTTTATGCCCATGAAAAACAGTAGTCCATCTCTGACTGGAACGATTGTTCAGGCATCGTGGCACCCTTGGGTAAGCCCATGATGACCCCACTTCTAGCACAAAAAGTCAAAGGCTGAGGGACCATTAGATGGTTCAAAGCTAGACGTGTAGTTAATCAAGGGATGAGGATGACTGTGGCCAGCGGGGGAACAAACAAGCAAATCAAAAATTCTTTCAGGATCCTAGTCCTCAATCTGTCGCTCTTTCTCTTAGGATCCACCTTCCAGGAAGTGATCAAAGAGTCATTCACCATCACTGGGGGTTCAGTGCCTCTAAAGTCTTTTTGAGGTGAGCTGTGCTGTCTGTCTTGTCCGAGTGTCATTCGTCTGCTTCTTGTCATAGATACCTATGACACAACAGCTGTATCTTGAGATGTCAGAGCAGCTAAGATGTAGACTTTTTACAATCCTTGCTAGGATAACCTTGGGCATAGGTGTTGCTGTGTTAGGCCCCTTCTCAGATTGCTGAAGTCTGTTTCTGCCTAGCCTCCTCCACCAACTCATGAGTCTTTGCAGAGGACTAGTTCCAGGCCAACCCTCTCATCATCCTACTCTTTTCTCCTTCTCGCTCATCTTCTCGTTGGTACTGCGTATCTCTTTCCCATCCTCTTGATTCTCTTCTCTGCTCTACTACTTGACCACAATGCACACATCAGTCTCTCGTTCTGCTCCTTGTGGCTGTTCAACTGCTTTTCTTCGTGCTCATCCACTCTTTCTTTTCTCCACAGCTTCCCTTCTTCTCTACCTGTCTTTTACCTCCTTCTTCCTCATTCCACATATATTCTCTCCTCCTCCTCTTATCCTCTCAACACTCGTTCAACTGCTCATCTTCCAAACTTCTCTTTCGCTTTCCCTTCTCTTTGCAGATCCTCTTTGACTCCTACCCCTGTCCTCTTTTCCACCGATCTCTTTCCTCCTCTGCTGCTATCCTCTCTGACTCTCTCGGCCTCCTTTTTATCTTTGCTGCTACACTACACACCAACTCACTCTATCCACCTCCAATCTTAATACCCACAATACCTGTAGCCATTTGCCCACTTTTATTTTTGAGCTGTTTTGGCTCATTGACTGGATAATTAAAGTGTTACATTTAGCTGGGAGTTTGTTTCAGTTGAACTACTGGATTGGTTGTCTTGGAGCAGGCTTACTAAACTCCCAGTATCACCTTTTCCTGTATGTTTTAGCACAGGTCTGCAGATTGATCTTTCATTAAAGCTGGCCCCCATCTTGGAATCATTCTGCTGCAGTTATGAAAGTGGGGGGATCCAGGACACATATAGCTAGTGATGGACTGGGGTGCCTGGGCTGGAGGGTGCACATATTTCCTCATCTGTGGCCTCCAGGCCCCCAAAGGTCCCATTCACTACCCTAAGATATGGAACACCAATACAGATCCCGCTTTCTGGGTTCTGGACTCAAGTCCAGGAACATTTTATCTTGCCCATTCAATGTACATTCGATGAGCTGCATTGCAGTAGTAAATGTTTAACTGTTTCTACTTGGTCTTTGTTTTCGCAGAATCTGCACATTGCAGCGTCTGCAGTCATCTGATCCCTCCTCAGAAGAAAGTCCTTTGTCAAGAGCAGGTTTAAGCAAAATCGTAAAAACATATTCCCATAAAAACGGGTTGGAAACTGCATTAAAAAAGGGGCGATGGAAGCTCTCTTTTCATGTTCGTGTGCCCGGAGCTTCAGTGAGGCATAGTCATGGAATCCCTCAACAGCATGCACCCAATGCCTATCAGAGAGAGCATTTGCTCTATCCGGATTCTGGATCAAGGCATCCTGATCCAGACCCAAATCGGCTGGAATACTCAGGCACACCCCTCTCATATGAGCCACATAACCTGTCCCACCACTCAGTGCGTCATTACGTTCCATATATATTTTCATTTCGTCGTACAAGGTATCACCTACTGGAGAGATTGGTTTGTGAAACAACAGCCACAGTTGAGAGTCTTTCAAGAGGGAACGGCTTTTTAGAAAGGTGTGTTCTTTTAGTTTTTCCTGTATGTTGAAAGGCTCGCTTAATGATGGATATGACGTGGCAGGAGCCACATCTTTTAGATAGTGTAGCCTCCGGGAGAAGTGAGCAATAAAGGCAAAGAGTTCCTCAATGAATTAATGTTGGCCTATTTCTAAAGAAACGCAGTCTGTCTTCTCGGAATTCTGTGGTTAGTGATTTCTCCTGCGAAGCATTTGTGATGCGCTGCCTGGACCTGCTGCCCAGGCATCTGCCGGTCAGGCGTTTCTCCAACGCGAATGACCTTACCTCAGCTTTCACAGAAATTGTTTTTTATACAGAAACCTTTTTCTTAAAAAATGTATTTCAATGTGCAATTGAATTTTATTTAATGTGCAATTGAATTTTATTAGTTACAGGCTGACGCCAACATATCATACGGCGATCTATTGGGCTCTCTCTCTATATTTCTCTCTCTCTCGCTGCTCCACTCTCTTACTATTGCTTTATATCTTTCTATCTCACTATCTCATTCCGTGTCTCTCTTGTCTCTCCGTCTGTCTCTCTCGCTCTCTCTCTCTCTGTCTCTCTCTTTGTCAGTGAAAGTCATGTTTTCAGGTGGGATCTCTCTGTTCTCTCGCCCTCTACCTGTGTGCTCTGCTACACTCTTGCTGTATGCGGTGGTAATGTCTGTTTCTCTCTCTTTCTTTATGTCAATATGGTCTGTCGATCCATGTTCTTCTGTGAGTGTGACCTTATGGGGTCTCATCTCTCTGCCCCTCTGTGCAGGTTGGTACAAGTGTGTCCTCTTTGTCGGTATGGTCGGTTTTCCATCCCTATCCCCTTTCTTTTTCCTGGTCTGTTTCGCTCTCTGTCTCTGTCTCTCTCTCCCCCTCATGCCATTTTCTCTTTGCCGTTCTTTTTTCCCCTCCATGTATCTCTCCACTCTGTCTCTCTTTCTCTTAGACCCTCTCTCACTCTCTCCATTTCGCCCTCTACCGGTGTTTGAGGTAGTGTCTCTCTCACCATGTGTCCCTCTCACTCTCCTCTCCCTCCATCTATCTCTACTTCTGCATCTGTCAATTAAACATTAAATTGGGTCTCCCAGAATAAACAGCCCATTGGTTTTCATATAGGTACAACCCTTTCCAAGAAGGAAGGACAATTTTAGAGAAAAAATTGTCTGTATTCTAGGCAAAAGAAGCTTTTAAATAAGAACAATATGTTATTGTACCAAATTTGTAAAATAACTCACTTCCAATATATATCGTAGTCATATGAAGAATGTTCCGCTTACTAAGCAAAACACATTATCAATACATAGATTCACCATATAAATGAATTCTTACTATACTCTTTCGACATACTCTTATGACAGAAGGAAAGCTGGAAAATAGAACTAATGAGGGTTGCTGCATGATTTGCATACAATCAAAGAGGAATTGCGGAATATAAGAATTATACAGGCGTTTATATTTGCATATATGTCTGATAAAAGTGATGTTGAATAACTAAGTACATAATACACACTGGGCTTGGTGCTATTTTAAGTTTTCACAGCACGCACTATAACATACAAGCGTTTAAAATCTTGGATTATTTACAGTCTTCCTGACAGCCACAGAATTTGAGTGTGAGGATAATATGGCTGTGTCATATGTTATTCCATTGGGGTCTTCATATTTCTAATTTCTAGGGATACTGTTTCCTCACCCCAAACTGAATTTTAAAAGAGATGGGGCTGAGAGGGGAAGACTTTATTTGGAGTAATTTTTGAGAAGGGAGCTAGCTTTAGGAAGTAACAGAGAGATAGCATTGATAGTGGTTACAGTCAAGCATTACATTACTCTATGGTTACAGGGTGGGGCAAGTCCTTTAAATATAGCGTGTATTGCTGGCACGATATTTGCAAATAGTGGGGACCGTATAACATTGCTTATTGTGGGCACCAGGCATGCTGTGGTCATAATAAGGACTTCTGGGAAGCATAGGTTTGGGGGTGGGGGTGTATTTTATGGGGTCTACAATCCGTGAGTGAGTTTCCATCCGGGACCAGTAGAAGATACCAGCTATATGATATTATCCCTGGCGAGGGTACAGGGATTTTGTCAGCACTTCCCCTGTGACCTCACTGATGCCCCAACATCAGGTGCCTGGCAGTTACCCATGAGTGTTAAGATCTATAGTGTCCTTCAAAAAAAGTGTCTCTCATGAGGAGTTCCCTGGGGGCCCAGCAATACCAGCCTATGAGGAAATGTGGTTCGTATAAAGACACTCTAAAACAACAACCTCAGAAATAGATTATGTCTAGATCACACTCGAGAAATAGACAGAGAAAGCCAAGCCCTAATCTCTGATCCTATAGGGGTGGCAAGCAGGGGACATATCAGGTGTACAAGCCCTAGTGTGCGGAGCAGAGTGGAACCCGATGAGAAATGCGCAGCCGCAGGGAGAAAAACACTGCCTACGCCTATGCGCTCTGCACACATATTTCAACTTTGTGTGAACAAACATTCCTGCTGCGTTTCCAGAGAGAATGCTGGATAACTCTGCCGCCATGGCTTTTCTGCCTGATCCCACGATGGTGGCAAGGCTATTTGGGACTTTGGGTCATGGAAGCTGGCCCAACGGCCTCATTAAATTATTAAAGCTCAGATGGCACCGAGACATCAATAGAAACAGGAGGTATACAATTGAGAAGGAGGTGGAGCCACACAGCAATCACCCAGCCCAAAACTAACAAATAAACTGAAACGCCAACCAATGCTATCATTGAGATATTTAGTACCTAAGACAAACCATAAAAAGAGTCAAAAACCTCCAGGCTTGGAGGGAATTAGAAAGGTGCTTCAGAGGGCTGAGATGAGATCAGTAAAAGTGGAGAAATCCTGGGTGGCCAGACGAAGTAGGCCACACCTTAAGGGATCTGAAGGACAGGAAGGGTCCAGGCTAGATAGGTAATCCTTTAGTAGGACACTCTTGAATAGGTGTGTGGGACAGGTCGATGCCAAACCAACTATGCCACACTAAGAAAGCTCAAGATAGCAGGTGAGAGGGAAGGAAGGGGTCAGCCGGACTCCTTGACCCATATCCTGGCAAGAGCCAGAGGATACCGAATAGCGAGAGGGTCACGTGCTGGCGGAACTATCCCCAAGCCTGCTAATTCCAGCAATATCACCAGGACAAAAGAGGAGCTTGGTCTTGGAAGAGGAGGCTTAGCAGGTTCGGGTTTAGGAAGACCTCCCTTTCGCTGGGAGCTATAATGACTGTAGCCTGGCAAAAGCCAGGTGTGGGAAAGTTAATCTCACCCACAAGAAGCCATCGGAAGGGAGTGGGAACATTACAGGGCATGCCTTTGTAAAAAAGGATACTTTCACAATGGTTTAAGGTTGATAGAGATGTATTGTAGGGGTGCATTTTGGCACCCCCTGCTGTTCTCCCTATATACTAATGATCTTGAAAGTGCACTGCTCGAGTGACAAGTGGACGTCCCACATTTTGGTTCTAAAATAACACCCGTTTTGGCTTATGCCAGAACACCTTGTTTGCTTCAAACACAGACTACTAGATATGTGAACTTTTTGGCCTCTCTGGACTTAAAAGTAAATGCAACCAAGTCAGTGGTTGTCAGTTTTTCAGCTCGGAAGTGCCCAAAAGGACACTTTATTTACAAAGGGGTGTGGGAGCCCCTCTACATAGAATGAACACGGGTCAAATACCCTATTAACCACGTTTTAGCTCACTGCACCCTTCACAGAGGAGTAATATCCATTTGCATATCAGTTTTTGTCCCACCCACAAGGGCTGTCCAGCACCGAAATGCTAGGCAATTCTTTTCCGAACAAGAATACTATCAGCAGCCCCAGACACATGTTTCAGCCTATTTGGGCCTCCTCAGAGAGGTGAAGCTGAGCCTCTCTAAAACACAGTGAGCAAGGGGTCCACGTCTGGATTACCCAGGGTTATGTAGGATGAATCCCCAAGTTTTACAAAATTACAATGGAGTGTGGGAGCCCCTTTTCTGAGAAAGAACATGGGTCAAATGCCCTGTTCTATGGAATTTCTTCCACTCAGGAGGGTCTACCACATTTTAGCTCACTGCACCATTCACAGAGGAGGAGAAACATCCATTTGCATACCAGTCTTTGTCCCACCCACAAGGGCTATCCACACAGAAATGCTAGGCTATTCTACTCTGAACAGGAGTACCATCAGCAACCCCAGACACGTGTTTCGGCCTTGTTGGGCCTCCTTAGTGCGGTGAAGCTGAGCCTCTCTAAAGCGCAGTGAGCAAAGGGTCCACATCTGGATTACCCTGGGTTGGTAACCCCATGTTTCACAAAATTACAAAGGAGTGCGGGAGCCCCTCTACTGAGAAATAACATGGGTCAAATATTCTGTTCTATGCAATTTCTTCCACTCAGGAGGGTCTATAACCACCTTTTAGCTCACGGCACCCTTCATAGAGGAGAAATATCCATTTGCATATCCGTCTTTGGCCCACCCACAAGGGCAGTCCAGCACCAAAATGCTTGGCAATGCTCATCTGAGCAAGAGTACCATCAGCAACCCCAGGCATGTGTTTCAGCCTTGTTGGGCCTCCTCAGTGAGGTGAACCTGAACCTCTCTAAAGCAGGAGGGAGCAAGGGGTCCACATCGAGATGACCATGGGTTACCTAGCATGGAACCCCAAGTTTTAAAAAATTACAAAGGAGTGTTGGAGCCCCTCTACTGAGAATGATCATGGGTCAAATACCTCTTCTATGGAATTTCTTTCACTCAAGAAGTGTTTTACTTATACCACTGAGCCCGATTAAAAGATCCTAGAGAAAGACCATTTTGCCCATTTGGGAGTAACGTTTGATGAAAATGTAAAGGCTCTTACGCACTTGAATATTGCTTCCAGAAAGATTGCACAAAGTACCAGTGCAAGTTTGTACCAGTACCAGTAGTAAGTTTGGCACTGTTTTAGGCAACAGCGTGTATCTTGAAACACTTGTGTATAGGTGCGTTACAAATGCCATATCATATCATATCAATTATCATGAAAATCTATGCGGCATGGGCCAAAGCTTTCGGAAGGTCTGGGGTTTGGAAGACCCACACATATAACAAGTGGTGGAAAACCAATTTTGTTACAGAATATTAGGCGTGCCAAGATGTTCACCGGGCTTTAACTCGTATATAGAATTAGGTGTTAATCGGATCTGTCACTCCTGGCTGAGTGCACCACTTAAGTTGGGGCTATCTTGGCTCTTGAATCCCAAAGCCTCATTAACTAACATCATCTTAGATTACGTAATGCCCCACTCAGGTACTTAAAAGATCCAGTGGTGTAGCCATGTTCTAAAAAGTCTAGTCTCTGTGTGTGCACTCAATCTGTGGTCGTCCAGCTTCACTATTTCCAAACTGGAATTCAAACAGCTAACCACGAAGATGGGCACCAACTGTAGGGTAACCATAGATTGGCTGGCTCGACAATGAAAAAAGTTAAGAGCATCAAGACAACTCGACTATTGGTATTTAGCCATATCTTAATTCTACAATGCATATTTGTAAACACTGGGCCTCGAATAGGCTCTGTTTTAATTTGTTGTCACTTAACACATGGTTTGCCACTTGGAATATTCACGTATGTTTAGCAAATAGAAATTGCCCTTTTTGTATTGACAAGGTTGAAACTAGTCCACATTTCTTATTATTATGTCCTAAATATGTTATTTTACGTACTTATTTTTTGATCCCAATCTTGAAGTGCATCAACACAAGGAAATGCCTCCTAACCTATAACCATCTGGTTTCAAGCAATGAACCATGGGTAAACTCTGCCCGGAACGCCTACTTTAGAAAGGCACTCTGGCTCAGACCTGAGATGCTGAAATCATTGATATAATGAGCTCACTGGCTTTATCTCTGTGACTCAACCTAATGGGTAATGTATGTTTCCTTTTATCTTTGCTTGTTTGTATTGTACTATAACGCTTTGTGTAGTTTAATGAATTGTCAAGGCACAATTCGAACAACGTTTTATGACTATGACACTATGGAAAGATGCTATGTTACAGGGACCACTAGAGGCATGGGTGTGGTGGCTCTACAATTTCATACCCCTAAATGAGTACATGACAGATTACGAAGACAAAGAAGTGAAGCTAAAACCAGCACAAGACTGTGACTGAATGGAGGATCTCTCTCCTGGGTGCAGACACCCCAGAGACTAGGTCCTTCTATCTTAGGGGTCCTTCTCACTGTCCTTTGAGTTATGGCACTATCCTGAACTTGCTTCCCTCGATTTTCCTATTTTAGTGTTTTTGATAGTATCCCTTAGAACCCATCTGCATGTTTCCTATCTCACCCAAGCCAAGACCCAATGGCTCAAGCTTTAGTAGGGTAATGATCAGGATGAAAAGCATCTCTTGAAATAGGATGGGAGAAGGCAAACTGTAAAAAGGATCACCATAAGGACCCCATGACATCTTTCCGCCCACCTTCATCTCCTCCCACAGTAAGGCTATGCATCTATAGTGGGGGCTGAAGGGCTTCTGCACAAAGATGTGTTGTTTCTATGAGAATAAAACAAAATTATGTTTCCCGCATTTTGTGTCTCTTATCCTTTGTCCTCTGCATAAGTGTGCAAGGAGCACTACAACCTTTGTTACTGCATAGACTTGGGGGAATTTGCACAGTGATACCTTGACAATCCCCACATCATCAGTTTTGGATTAAGGCGCTATATAAATAACACATCATTATCATTATCATTATTATATCTCATGCTTTGTCTATTGACCTGAGCAACTTTTTTAAATGTCATATAGAAGGCGAGTGTTATAATGTATTCATTCTGCTTATAGGTCAGCTGTCCTGAACTGGGAGGCAAGTGAAAGTATTTGTGAGGTTCACAACAATTGAATTCATTGCTTGGAGGTGCGGCTCAGCTGCAACTGCAACCGGAACAATTGCCAACGAGCAAAAGGAGGAAGAGCGATTGAGCAAAAAAGTCGAGATTTGAAACATTCTCTGAAAGATGGGTCAAAGATCTCCAGATCAAAGGATAAAGGTAGCTGATTCTAAATGGACAGTGAGGATCCTTAAGCCCCACCTTGCAACACTTTCTTTCAGTACAGCAAATTCCTCTGAAGTAAGACACTAGTTAGAATATTTAGAAATTCATCTTGTGATGTTCACCATTTAGCAGCTTGGTGCTTGATCACAGAGAAACATATATATATTTTTTTTACCTGTTTTGTAAAATGTCAACTTTGCACCCTGTGGCCATTTTGCAGACATTGGGCCTCATTACACGGAAGGCGGTAAGGGTTTACCGGTGCCGGTATTTTACCGGTACCGGTAAATCCTTACCGCCTTACTACGAGGTCCCTTTGCGGGTTTGGGAATTTAACGCCTGCTTTTTGCAGGCGTTAAAAATCCAACCTGCAAAGGGACCAGGATGCTAATTTCGGTACCGCAATTTGCGGTACCGTAATTAGCGCCTTCCCCATTCCCATTATGCCCTATGGGGCAAAAATGGGAATGGGGAAGGGCAATGGATGAAGGAGGAATTACCGCCTTCCCGACCTTGGAATAGGGCAGTAATTCCCCTTTCCTCCAAGGCGTTACTGGTAAATTACCGGCATGAACCATGGCGCTAATAGCGCTATGGTTTACCGCCTACCATGCAATGAGGCCCATTTTCTTTTCTATTTAGATGCATTAGATGGGCAGCGTCTGTTGATGAAAGAGGGAGGCCTTGGAGATTTTCGAAGGCCTCCTTGAAAAGGTGGCTTCTTATAGCTTATTTGCATGAAAATAGGAGAAGGGGGGATCCTTGGGTGGAGTCTCAAGGCCTTCCACAGGGGAGTGTCGGCCCTTGAGGACATGACACCAGTTATCTCCTGGAATCGGATTGGGATGTTACTTTGGCGTTGCATGAGTGAGGGATGTTGCCAGAAATATGGATGACATTTTTCCACAATGGTTTGAACAAAAGAATGTAGCGATGGAAATGCTATTCCTTGCCATGCTGGCTGTGCTGGAGGTCTTTTTCGACTGGGGTGATGTCAGGTTTTGGCAGATCAAACAGATGTTAGCTGATGATTTTGGATGCTCTCAATAGTTCTTTGAAGTTCTTTGTCTGGAGCGTCAAAGTAACTTTAAATATCACAATTAGGACAGTTTAGAGGCGCAGTTGTAAACTTAATTTGAACACTAACCAGATGCCTGCGGAGGGACTGCCGTGCTCCCTCTAGTTGGCTTAATTCCCTCTTTTTTTCTCACGTCATGGAAACGCCCTTCCGATTATTAAAAATGGCGCTGCTATTCACGCAATCACATTCTCACTAAAGCGCCACATCCTAAACCAAGAAGGAGCACCCTCCACCTACGCCCACATTACTCGCCTCCTTGAACAACCTGCTCCCATCTTGTGCATTTTATTTTAACCTGCAAAATAACCATTCCCTTTGAAGCTGTGTGTAATGTTGGTACTGTCCCCACCCAATATCTGTAAAATGCACTCCCCATCATCCACTGGCCAGTTGCTCTGATCTTTCCCTCTAAAGTACGGCACCTGACACAGGAAGCCCCGGCTGGCAGCTGTTTGAAAAAAAAGTATGTATGGTTGTAATACCATGTATCGTCAATTGTAATTGCTTATTTATAATGCACCTAATACCCAGAGATTTCTAGGTGCGGACCCAGGGATGGAACCCGTGTTGCTCAGCTTTGTCTTGCTTCCAAGGCGAGTGTGATGCTCCTGAGCTATCCTCCCGAGACCAGGACCCAAATACAAATATAAATACAAATAGACCAGATACATGGACTCTTTTGCATGCACTCAACATAAACAGGACAAATGAAATTTGATTCTATTCCAAATGCTGGATAAAGGAGTAAGAGCTCAGTAGAGGTATTTCCAGCCGTCAAAACAGGAGGTGTGGGGCACCACACTGCCCGCGCATGCTTATCCATGTGGAGAAAATAGAGAAGTGTGGCTAAGTCCCATACATGAGACTAGGGGGTGGGGTGTGCCTGGTGTTACGGGCCAGCACCTGTTCCTTAATGCAGTTACCAGAGGAGTCTGGTGACGTCCACTGCCTGACTTGGGATAACTAGTGGGTTGACCAAGGGGGCCAGGGACTCCTCAAGCTACTGGAGTAAGAACCTGTGAGGATGTATGGAGAGAATCCCATGATTACCATCCCCTAATCTCCATAATCAGGCAGAGAACAGTCCCATCCAACACATAAACAACCCTGGCCCTTTAAGGGCAACCTAAGCGGCCTCACAACCTTGTGTGACAAGTGGTATATGTTCCCCAAGGCATATAGGCTGTATACTACGTGCTCAAACACATGGAATGATGAGATGATAGATGCATGTGCTACATTCACAGCAAGCTCAGAGTGGGAAAGCAGCCCTGCGGCGCATTTGAGATGATGGCACACACATGCACAGATGAGCATGAAGAGCAAATCCAAGCTGATGTTATTAGGTTTTTCAAGCTATAAAAACACCTGCCAAGCTCTAGATCAAATACTGAATTTGTGAAGTAGTAATCGTTTTCCAAATACTGAATTAGACACCTGTAGATCCGGTAACAAAAACATAGCAAACTAAAACCACGTGCCTACCAATCATCACAAACCTGTGAAAACACTAAAACACAATCACCATAAGTGGAAGGGTTCTTTGGGTATAAAAAGACTGACCCAGAGTACTGTGAATGTTTGGAGACAGAGGTTGCAGCAGAGATTGTTAAGCTGGAGGTGCAGAAAGTTGATTGTTAAGGGAGCTTGGGTGCAAGAGGCTGGAAGCTAGAAAGGGAGAAGTAGCATCAGCAGTTTGCAGGACAATAGGAGGAATGTCGAGGTTAGTATTCGGAGAAAGAGTTTACAGAACATCAAGAAGAAGTTGCAGTTGAGAATCTGGAGGAGGAGTTTATGTAACATAAGAAGGAGGTGATAGTTCAGAATAGGCTGAGGCTGAATAAAGTACCAGGAGGAGGTTGTAGCTGGTCACCAGGTAGAGATGGGAGTGGCACTTCAGGGGAAGCTACAGGAGGCTGGCAAGGTGGTAGCTGGCACGAGTAGGAACGTTCAAGAGAGCTTGTACTGCCCAAGGGAGGGGTTTATGGGTGAGACTCCTATGTGAAAGGAATGAGCCCACAGTGGGAGAAGGAGCGAGTATGTGGCGTGGTGTTGAGAAGAAGCAGAAGAAGAGCAGTGGTACGGAGGCTTGGAAGGGAAGCGAGGTCCCCAAGACATGGAAGAACCTTCAGCAGCCAGCCAATACCAGCTGGGGAGGAGTATATCTGTTTGGTTCAACTGTGGAGGATGAGAAACGCCACTGTTCCCTGTACTTGCTAGAAGAGACCCAACAACACCTGAGCTGGAACATAAGAACCTTAAGGACAAGGATTTGTGTTTGCATTATTTTTGCTGTGGTAGAGAGCTTGTTTTCTTGGCATTTTGGAACATTACTTGCTATATTTTATCGCAGTAGGGAAGGAGACATTATCCTGACCATTCCAAGGAGAACATTTAAATTTGGGGACGGTCCACTTTCTTTCAAAGAAACTGCTCAAGAACCCCAATATAAGCAAGGGCAGAAGTCAAACACCTGGCCTGACAACCTTCCCAAGCTTGGGAGGTTTATACTGGGAGACATTTTCGTTTTCTTTCTTCATGTTTCAGTTGCATGCAGAAATGTATTAAAAAGAGACATAAAGGGCAAAGAGAAGAATAACCCAGATTAGTCTTCTCAGTTGATCCAAGTCCTGCTAGTGACAAGGAGGTATAAAGGGGATTGCCCAAGTCCACCAAATGTATCAGGGGTCCTCCACTAGCATGTAGTCAGCAATATACCAGAAGTAATTCAAAAAGGCGTGTGCACCAGGCAAGAAGTAATGCTGTTTATTACAGCTGGGTAAGCACAAATCAAACAGCACAGTGGAACAAAACTGATTGATGACAGCTGACAAAACCGCCCACTGTGGTCAAATCTTGTATACAGTTAAAGCATTATTTGCATAGTGGGAAACAGTTGCCATTAGTGTTTCAAGTTTTTGAACATCCTACTAAGCTGATTGGTGGGACCACATCAGTCACCTATAGCTAGACATATATTAGTTGAAGATGATTGGAGCAAACAATCTTCCCTTCCCCCCCTTGTTCATCACTTCCTCTGTGGTGCCACTTTCCTTCCCGCCCCACCCTATGAATTAATTTGAATATGTAATGCGTAATCGTGATGACCTCTGAACCTTATTTATATGCCATTAGCCAGCACACATAGAAAAAACACGAGACATCCTTAGCTTGTGGCAAGGGAGACATTCACACAGCATCCAACCTATGGATGGTCTCATAGACATCATCGTGGACACCAAAACTCACCTTCTGATTGGCTCTTCCTGGATCGCCCCTTCATCCCACATCCTTCTTCCCAGACCCACCTGCCAAAGGGCAACTTGAAACCACTGATCATGCTGTGAGTGTGCCTCCCCGAACATATTCTTGTGCTTTTTAATTCCCCCTCGTCTCAGCGAGAGCCCATAAAACTGGCTTGCTGACATTGTATGTATCAGCTGGTTCCGTTTCCAGTGACTGCTGTCTCCTGGGAACAACCAACTTGAATCCTTCTTCCAGCACCCCACTGTCTTAGAGCATCTGCACAATCTTTTCCATGTGTCATACCAAGCAGGGCCAGTCTGTGTTACTCCATGTAATAAACTTTCCTGTGGTTTTTACCTGAACCTGATGGCGTGGTGACACCCCACATGTTATGCCACCATATTTATCTCGTGCCCCCACCCCACACACGCAGAGCCCCTCATGTCCCCCCTTGTGCACCACACCCCACTCCTGGCCCCTGCCTTCTCAGGCTGCTTGTGTGCCCTAGGCACCTTTATTACAGCCATCAATGATATCCTGTCCTGTGTATGGAGTGGCCCCTCCTGTTCCCATTATTCCCGCAGCTAGTAGATGCACCCCCCTGGACAGCACTGTATCAGGACCATCAATATATTGCCCCTTTCAATTGATCTATCTATCAACACTCTTTTGCCCACCAATTCTTTGCTCACTTTTTTGGGCATCCATAGCCTTGTTACCCTATCCATGTCCCCTCCCTCTTCTTTGTACAATCCAATGTGGAACATATTACCAGGCTGTCCCGCCAATCTAAGGAACATGCTACCCAAAAGGCATCATAATCTTCAGCATTCTGTGGTGGCACTGCAAAGACCACCTGCACTTAATCTTCACCATCATTCATTACCGGGTGCTGGACCACCTTTTTGCTACCCTCCTTCCCCCCATCAATAACAGACATTTGGCCTCATTATGACTTTGGCGGTAGCCGTGCCGGTAAATACCGGCAAGGCTGCGATCTGAGTCCTGAATTTTCCGGCAACCGAGAATGGGCATTTACTGGGGCATTACAGCCCGGCGGACCCAGTAATTGCCCATTCCCGGGCGCTGGAAAATATTACTCCCCATTCCCATTGAGTGCCTTTGGACTCAATGGGAATGGGGAGGACGGATGAACCGGAACCATTCATGAATAGTGCCAGTGCATCAGTCAAGGTCTGCATGCGGGTGCTGTTCCACCCTCCAGGTCAGGCCTGGTGGGCTGAAAGGCACCCACTTGCAGAACTCGTAGTTTGCCAGTCCAGAAACAACGGTACCAGCAAGCTTACCAGTACAGTTGTTTCCGGACCGGCAAACTCATAATGAGGCCCATTATATACCAAACTTTTTTCCTGCTGCACTTACAGCTGTCCTGCACAGAAGGTGACACATATCAAGATGAGCATGGGGAGCATGGGGAGTTATCTTGAATATTACAGCCAGTCATTCGGGTACCCGGGCAAACAATGAGTTCAGCCAACTGTCTGATGTGGTATCATGTGTCTCTTTGGTCATTCTTTCATTTAGGGTGCAAATTTCCTCGACAGCCTCGGTGAGCATCCTATTGGAGGCATCATTAGTGGGTGAAGCTGTGCAGCAACTGCTGCCTATTTTGTGACAGACCCCGCCCCCATCGCTGTAATCATGTCAAAAACAAATCTGTTTTGAAGTTCTACACTACTGCATTCAATCCTTTCTCAGTTGCATTTGCCAGCTGTAGCACCTTGTACCTGGTTATTGTAGCCACTTGCATTAGTGGCGGCTTGCACCCCAGGAAGTAGCAGTGAGCCAAAAAAGACAGATGCTTTGCTGAATGGCCTGAAGTGATTTGGAATGGCATTGATGCTTTGTGGAAATTCTTCTGATACGTAGTTGATGCTTCTTTTCCTTCTGGTCATCCTTCTCTGCTGTCCTCCCTGTACCCTTTGCTCTCCCACCATCTTCATTTGCCAAAATGCAGAGAGTTCATTGAATGGTAACAAATCTGCTTGAGGCACAACCAAAGCAGGGTTATTGAACGTGACAAGGGCACACACCCCTCCCAATCTGGAGGCAAATGGGCCTATGCTTTTGATCCACAGGTCCATCACTGCCACCATCCCCTTATGCAGTGCCAGGATGCTCATCGTCTTCTCATAGCCAGTGTTCACCCCCACTACCGTTGTCCCCACTCCTCTGAAACACAAAGAAAATTGGGTAAGAGGCTTCATGTGAACTGGTTGATGTCTCTCATCTATCCAAAACAAAGGATGCACCCTTGTAGCCCTTCCAGACCCTTACCTTACACTTAGCCCATGGACCTTCCTTCCCCTGTACTCTCTGATTTCCCCAGGCTCTGTCCACCTGTCCTCCCCTGGCACTCATTTTATCTCATGGGCCCTTTCCACCCTGACCGGCACTTCCCCACCCCTCTCCCCGGCACTTCTCTTACTGCACTTGCACATTCTAGTAGGATCGTTTTGTTTTGTACTCCATGTTCCGCCACCCTCTTGTCTTGTTGTGCCTCAAAACACATTGTTTACAGGCACATTATAAATACCCAATAAATAAATGTAAAATTAGTAGCACTTCTTTTTGATATTTTCTTCCATTCCCCCAATGTTTGCACACCCAGTTTTCTCTTCTTCTGTGGGCCTCCCTTAAAATCTGAAAGCAGAAAAAAAGTATTAGCCAGAGCTCATTGATAATTCCCATCAAGTTGGTCTCCTCTCTTCCTCTCTGGAGGGGGCAACACTGGTGTCTCTGCGAATGTCCGAAATGTAGATCCATTCTCTTCTTTCCTTCACCTTGACTGCTGTGGCCGCCACAAATACTACCTTATGAGGACTGGTAAACCTTGGTTCTTGCCACTTCTGCACAGAATTGAGGTGCATTAGGCACAAAATTGAGGACAAAAACATTGTCATCCACTAGAAGTTCATGGAAAAGTGGACTTGTCCTGTGTGCTTTCAGATATATCATTGGCCGGCCAGCTTGTTGGTTGTTGAACCTGGCGGGACACTTTCTTGAGTGCTTTAGTGAGTTCAGTGAGATGTACTTGCAATTTTCCCCCCAAAACCTCTGCTGTTCTGTAAGCGTCCGAAATTGTACATGCAGGAGGGACAGGCGCATGCACCCTCCCGCCAGTAACAATCTGTGGCAGGTGTGTTGTGAAGTGTGAAAAGTGCTTATAGGAGGCAATAAAGCCAATTTATTCACAAAGTTGGTGTTAGCTTTGCTAAGCCTTCTTTAAGCAAGCCATTTAAATGCTCCACCACTCGTTCGCCTGTGACCGGTACACTGTGCAAAGCTCCACAGCTATACCCAACAATTTTCTAGGCATTACTGGTTTCCCAGTGCTATTTTTCCTCCACACCAAATCAGTTGGGGGAGAGGGAGCTTCCCCTCTGTATCCATAGACCTTTTTCTTCCTGGGGAGCTTCCCTCTGCAGGTCAATTATCTGCACAATCGGTAATGAGCTGAAGGGTTTGGCATTTTCTGACCCCCTATTCCTTTTTTCCCCTGCGAGCATCATTGGCATACTCCCTTCCACAACTGTGAATAACCAGGTGGTCCCTTCAGGTAGGTAGGCTGCTTTTTTTGCTGCTTTGTTGGCCATGTCCTTCCCTTTGGAGATCAAGTCCGCCCTGTGTGGGTGGCACACTTTATTATTGCTACCTCTACTGACATTTTTAAAACTTTGATTAGTTCACTCAGTAATACAGCATGTTGTACCAGGGACCCGTCGCTCCTCCTGAACCTCCTTCTCTCTCAGCTGGCCAATCCTGAATATTTGATGGACGTGACATAAGCAGAGTTGGAGAAAACATTTCCTACATGTCCCCCTGACATGTTTAGTGCACGTATCATAGCCACTAATTCTGCTGCCTGTGCTGAATAATGAGATGGTAAACTCATTTGTGAGTCAATCTGAAATCTCCCATCCTTATAGCACACTTCTATTTCTTCTTCCTTCACCTGGATGTTCCCTTCCATCCATTCTGTCCATATATGCTGCACAGTCATGCATATAATCCCATGGCCCTGCTGGCTCTACAATGAACATTGCTGGGTTCACCACGCAACACCTCACTACCTCAATTGCTGGTTTTGTCAGTAGAATTTCATAAACAGAAGCCCTCTGCGTGGTTAGTGTACATTTGGATTTCTCCATGATGGCAAAAAGTGAGTTCTCGACATACAAAACCACCAGGTAGCCCATGGTAATTGTCCCTGCCTTTTCTATCGTGAATGCTGCAGCTGCAAGCACTTGCTCACAGGGTAAGTGTCCCTGCATTGCTGGGTATAGGAGACCACTATAGTAGCCCAGAGGCGTGTGTCCCTGCAGCTTCTTCTGTGTGAGGACCGCCATCATCACTGAGCCATCTGAATGGGAAAACAGATGCAAAATGTCATTATAATTGGGGGTAGCCAACACAGGCACATGGGCCAGTGCCTCTGAGTTCAGCAACATTCTTGTACATTTCTGAAGTCCATTTTATTGTCCTTTTCTCCTTCTGCGAAGGAGAGGTTTTGTGAATGTGGAGTAGTCGAACACCCATCCCCTGCAATAGTTGCATAATCCCAGACACTGCTGCATCCCTTTGACCATGCAGGGACGTGGTGTCTTGTGTATCACCTCTACTCTCTCTGGTGTTATCTTGCACCCTTCTATTGATATTATATGTCTGAGGTACACTGCTTCCTCCTGGCAGTACTATAACTCATCCTTGTGTACCTCTTATCCCTTGTCTGCTAGTAATGTTAAGAGGTGATCCGAGTCTGCCCTGCACTGTTCTTCAGACTCACTGCACACCAATAAAACAATGTATAGTATGTATAGTTTTACAAATTGTTGGATTGTAATCAAGTGCGAGTTAATGAACCGAATGAGTTAGAATGAATTGTAGAAGTAGTAGATATATGTATTGTTTTTTACCACATCATCATTGTAATAAATGTATCTTAATGAGTACATAGAGTACTGCAATTCTTTACTAGGAGATATAGATACACATGTAGCAGTGGATACGCCATGAAAAGTGCTAACGTAGACCATAATGACCGCACATGAGGCATTGAGAAAAAATTGAGATAAAAAAGATTGCAGCAGCACGTAGAAGTTCACTATAAACGACAGAGTGTAGGTTTTTTGTTCAATATCCCTGCCAGTGTATGGGCATACAGGGACTCCCTGAGTGGGTAATATACACCAATAGATCATTTAAACATTGTATCACTGTGCTTGGTATTTGAAAGTTACTCAAGTCCATCTGGATCACACGATTAAATATACTTGGGGACTTGCAGTACCTTTGTGGTAGCCTCAAATCGTTCCCCCGATATATGACACTGTCAGGTACCTGGAATCTGGATGTAATGGGATGGCGAAGAAGGTGTTTTTAAGGTTGATGGTCATGAAATCTTTTTGCTTTTGTCAGGATGTTACATAATATTGTGGCAGGAATCGGCACAAGTGGGAGCTCTGCCTCTACATCGTTGTTCAGGGGACACAAATCCTGTATGAATACCATAACCCCCCCTTTGATTTCTTTATGGGTTATATGGCAGTGTTTCATGGGGATGTTGATGTCTGTATTATGTGTGAGACAGGCATGGTATCATGTTAGACACAGACTCATAGGGTTAGTTAGAAAACCTTTATTTACTAGAGCTATTCGGTTGGTGTAATGCCTAACTGGCTCTAACTCTAAAGGGACAGTTCCCTTAACTGATGTTTCAAATGGCTGTCGGTGTCTAGTGGTCCAAAATAACAGTCTGTGTCTGAACCAATGCTTGCCCTCACTCTATGTAAAAATATGATGGGAAGTCTTTCAAAATAAGAAAATAGTGGTTCAACAAAAATGGGAACGAGGGTTGGTTCCGGGTGGTCTTTTTAACAGGTGCAGCTTGGTCAATGTCAAACAATAGAGCTGTTTGTAGGACCTTCTTCTTAGGCCTTTTGTAGTTAACAAAGTTCTCAAGTTCTCTGGGATTCCCTTCCCCACGTTTCAGGTTGATCAAACTCCAAAATACCAAAAAAGAAAAATGTATATGAGTTTCTTCTGTAAGCTTCTTGGGGTTCCCTTCCGCAAGTTTCAAACCTCTTAATAGCACAACCAAAATGTCAAGTCTTCAGGCCCCTTGAAGTTCCCTTCCCCAAGCTCAGGGCCCTTTCAACTCATAAATACAAAATCACTTGTTATCGGGTTGTACTCTGATTTCTTAAAGTTCCAACTGTTAAACACACATCACTCTTCGAATATGCTTTACTCAACAGTACTTTGATACACTGTTTCTTCTTGGGGGTTTCACCAAAGGCTTTCAAGAATGCCAGGCTTTTGGCTCTTCCTATGCACGACCACTCTGACCTTGTTGCCCCCAATTGGATTTTGTTTGTTGCTCTTTATCTTCGTGCCTCTTGCACCTTCCTTTCATTCACTTCGCTTCTTTCTATCTGTTTGCCTCCTTTTGGGCCACTTGCCTGGCATCAATTTCAACTCACTTTTCACTTTCGTTTCGGGCCACTTGCCCATTTTAGTTTCAACTTGCTTTTCACTTTTCTTTCGGGTCGATTGCCTGCTTTACTTTAAACTTGCTTTTCTTTCGGGAGGTTTGCCCGCTTTACTTTCAACTTGCTTTTCACTTTTCTTTTGGGACGCTTGCCCGCTTTACATTCAACTTGCTTTGTGTCCTCCCTCTTTCTTTCCTTGCTACTGGCACCTTCACATTATTGTTATCCCGCTTCAGCCACACGCACGCCACTAGGTCTCTAGTTCTTACCCCATGTAGCGCAGCGCTGGTGGGTTCTTCCTCTGGGATGCAGCTGAGGTTGTTAAGTGGAGTCAGGTGAAAACAGTATTGGGAGCCTGATTCTATTAACGGGACAGTGTGAGTGTTTTCTGCAGTCGGTTGCCCTTGCTTTCCCCATGTTATTCCTAGGGGTAATCTTCATGGATCTCAGTGGCCTCCTCCTCCTCTCTATTTTTATCGAGATTGGGGAGCGAGGGATAAGGTATAAACACCCCACAAAGGCTGAGGGAGAGTAGGTTAAGGTGTATTTTGGATTGGGGGAATACTATGGGCCTCATTACGAGTCCGGCGTTAACCGAGGCGGTAAAACCGCCTGGTTAACGCCGGACTCGTATTACCATTCCGCCTCCGTGACTCCCGGAATTACCGGGGCATCACAACCCCGGTTTTCCGGGAATCACGGAGGCGGAATGGTGTAAATCCCCATTCCCATTGAGTCCTATGGGACTCAATGGGAATCGGGATCATGGAAACACCGGCAGCATCTTGTAATGCTGCCGGTGTTTCCTCGTCCGCCTGCAGGCGGGCGGTGTTAAACCCGCCAGGTCAGACCTGGCGGGAACATCACCTCCCGCCTGCAGGGGTCGGGATCAGGCGGTCCGGAAACAACGGTGGCGGCGGGTTTACCGCCACCGTTATTTCCGGACCGCCACGATCGTAATGGTCTCGCTTGAGGTCATTCTTCTCCCAATCCCCCATGACCCTCCACCCAGGTGATCCTCCCTCACTTGTCCACCCCCAGGGTCGGGATCCAAAAGCAATGCCTGTTCCCTGGCCAACCAAATGGAAGATCCTGAGGGAGTGGTTTCTCACATATGCCCTGTAGCCATAATGCAAGAAGGGTTGTGTATATTCCTTTGTCTGCTTCACAGGACAGTGGGTACTGTTTTGCTCGCAGTTACAATTCTCCCTCTTTCAATTGTATTCATACAGCCTCTGTTCCTTTTAACACCCTTACATCAAAGGTCTAGTTGTCCACAATTTCTTAGGGAACTTTTTTTAAATCTTCCTGTGTGTGCCTGCTCTCATTTTTCACCAGCTGTGTGTGCTGCGGTACTAGCCTCTCTAATACTCTTAGAGGTCAGGGCATCTGTAGTTGGAATATCAGTTCTCCCTCTTCCTCTTCCTCTTCCTCTTCCTCTTCCTTTCCTCCCCATCTGAGCAAAGCTGATAGTCAGTTACACCTGTTATTGTCAGTGTTGGTTCAATGCAGAGCACTTTATTCTATTCTATGTCATTGTCATCGGTTCCAGAGAGTATCACCATGTCTTTGAAAATGTCCACTTCTTCAAGCTGTAACAACACTAGAGTGCCCTTCCTTGAAGCACTGGGGCCAAAATAGAAATTCTGATGCTAGGTGAAATGTCTTCCTTTGTATCCCTGGCACCCACCGCAGCAGTACCTGGGCATCATACAGGAATAACTCGGGGTACGTGGGTTGTCCTTGCAGTGTGCTGTAGGCATATCCTGCCTGAAGGACGGCTGCCACTCTGGCGTAATACACAATCGATGTTGAGCACACCATGCCCTTTTCTGTGAAAAATATAATTGCATTCAGTTTGCTCAATATGTCCCTCCCCAATATGCTTATGGGGGTGTCTTTGGAGTACAATAGGATGGCTATGACATGTTGTTTCCCTATTGTTAGTTGAGAATATTTTGTGAATGTAGTACTTCCTAATATAGGCGCTTGTCCAAAAAAAAGTATATATATCTGGTAACAGATGATGCTTGTACAAATTCAATTTTAATTGAGTGTTTGAATATTCTGAATGAATATTCTAGTTGGCCATTGCTGACACATGTTTCGAGCCAAGGTCGTTCTTAAGGAGTGGCACATCTATATATTGATCGTCGATATTCCTTAAATTACAATGACAAGGTAGTATTGTCCATTCTGAAATGAGTGTTCTAGTGATATGATATCAGCATCGTATATTCTTTGTGTTCTCCCTATCTGGAGTAGAGTCCTAGATGGGCTGGCAGCGGAACACTCCAGAAGGGGAGAACACAAAGAATATACAATGCTGATATCATATTACTAGAACACACATTTCAGAACACACAATGCTGCCTTGTCATTGTGACTTAAGGAATATTGGAGAGTCAAATGAAACCACACCTACTGCACTAATACAGTAAAGCTTGACGATCGATATATAGATGTGTCACACCTTCAGAATAACCTCGGGTCGAAACACATGTCGGCAATGGCAAATTCGAATATTCATTCTGAATATTCAAACACTCAATTAAAATGTAATTTGTATAAGCATCATCTGTTACCAGATACATATTAATCTTATGGACAAGTGCACATATTAGGAAGTACTACTTTCACTTGTATTATTCATAGAGATTTGGGGATAATCTCAACTTCCACAAATGTGCAGCAGTCTTGCACACTAGATCCTAACATATCACATACCCAAGTGCATCCACTCCAGTATTCCCCACCGTATCTATTGGTAAATCTTTTGTTGCTAGAACCATGACAATTGCCCCAGAGAAGCCCTGCATGCCCATTACTTTGTTTGTCAGTGGAAATCTGCCCTCCCTTATAGATGACTTGGTGGCCCCCATATCTATCAGGAAAGAGAACTCTCTCTGTCCTATCTTCACTGCTACCTCAGGATCCTCTTGGGGGTCTTCAGGTACTGCTAGGACTGGACACACATGCATCCCATGTGGGCTCTCCTATCAGGGTGTTATGGTCAGTGGGAACAGGAAGGGATTCCCTCCCAAAATACTGACCCTGGTGTAGTGGGGTACCGCATTCTGTCCCAGTACCAGTGTATTTTTTGGTACCTCTGCAGATGCTGATAGTGTGCCTGGGGGGTGTTGCCTCACTCCTAACCGGCCCCGCTGATATTTGTGGCTGTGCCTGTGGGGGATGTGGTTGACTCTGTTGTGCTTGTGCTTGTTGTGCCTGCTGAGATGAGAACTGCTGTATGAATAAGCCCTGCTGTTGCGCTATTTGATGTGCCTGCACTTGCACTTGCTGCCTGAAGGGACAGGTGCATGTAAATGCCTCTGGTTCCCACATATGAAACATGGTCCAAAGAACCGGTACCTGCATCTCTATATCCTCCACCTCTCACCTGCTGTGAGTATACTCTCCCTTGTGGAAAATATCCCCCTGGGCAGGTACATTCCCCTTTGTGGATAACCTCCCTGTGGTTGTATCCCCCTGTGGAGCGTACTGCAATGGCATGTAACCCCAGTGCGAGGGGCCCTACCCCATGGGGACCATCCCTGTTGGTCAGGGGCCACTGCAGCAGCATCAAATATGAGCATGGCCCCTTCCTTTGTGTATCTCGCAAGCTTTTTCTGTACCAACTTGTTCTCTGACTGTCTGGCATTCTCTACCGTCCATCCCTTTGCCTCTATTCCTACTATTTATTCTAGAGAAGCCTGGACATCTAATCAGAGTCCTTTGACCAATATATGGTCAAATAGACGTATGTACTCGTCCCAAGTCTTCTGCATTTTCAACGTCCAGAGCTCCTCGATCTGTTGTATATATTCTGCTGGATCCTCGCCTGGATTCATCTACTGGGCCATGACAGCCCCTAGATCTGAGCTGTCCGGATCCATGCTCCTTAGCACTTTCCACACGTGGGCTAAACAGTTGTTAAATGGGGCTCATGTGCGTTGGTACTTAATTTCAACCACTTGTATTCTGCTTGTTGCCATATCTTGCCCCATCACTCAACTACGATTGCTGCAAATAAACTTTTCATTCCCCTATTGCTAAAGTCACTCCTGCTGTTTCTTTTTCGAGTGCATATATCCACTTGCTGGCCCCTGCCATAAGGGATGGCAAACTACAAATGAGGTTATATCTCTGTCTATTGTCTGCCATGGTACATAGTGTTCATCTCCTCCCCCCTTCTGTATCAACAGCATTTGTGTTGGCCACGGCCCTATTTCAGGTCCCCCCTTGTCACCTGTGCCAGTCCTACCTCCACTTTCTCCCTTTGGTTGGAGAGGATAGTTGACTAGTTCCTGCTTGATTTCCACTGGTCTCCCCTCCTCCTTTGCTTTTGTCCCCTTTTCCTTCCTTTATCCAGTGTCCACTGTTCATCCTCCCCTTCACTTATCTCTGCCTCATCTTGCGCTTCACCTGACACAATACTGTCCTCATCTCCTATTTCTGTATCTTCCTCCCCCTGTCGTTTTCCTCACTGTTCAGTTTAACTGCCTGATGTCCACCCCTGTGTCTCCCCTTTCTCTTGACTTCCTCTGTACCTCCTTCTTGATAACTCTCTCTGCTTCATTGAACAATGCGTCCACCTGTTGTTGTGTGCTTTTTTCTATCTTTTTGTATTTCTTTTTTTATTTTATTTTATGTTTTCAGCACACATGGTACTGCTTACATTGGCAAATTCCAATACATACACAGACGTAAACAATGCAAAAATCAATATAAAATACTTTGGTCCTCCAACTAGAATGCACCACATTAAATTAAATCAAGACCAATACTGTTAAATGATTGCACTTGCCTACATCTAGCAAATTCCCTTGCCATGCCACTCACACTTAACACAGTATCCCCAGACTTTTACCACTATCAGAATAGTCTAAAACTAAACCAGCAATCCCCTCCCAAGTTCATCCGCCCTCCATTTCTCAGCTTCTGCCTTTGCTAACATCAGCCAGAAACGTCTTCTCTCCCCTGTCATGTGTCTCCCCCATTCACATTCCCCTGCATTTCTTTTTCCCTTTTCCCCACTCTTCTCATTCTGGGGACACCCGCTGTGGGTTTTGTATACCTTGCTGCACGTCTTAATGCTGGGTACGCTCCGTAAGGTAGAGGCAGGGCACTTGGCCATTCCATCACATCATCTGTTTTAATGTCTGGATTTGCCGGCTCGTCCTTTTTCTCTTCATATAGTTTCCATAGCCCCAAAATATTTTGTCAACTCTTTAATTTAGATCCTTTGTACTTGGTTAATATTTATTTTACTATCAAATGTTCCCTCCCCTTGGCATGCATGCAAACACTGTCCTGCAGTGTCCTTAACCCATTGAAAATTATATTTTTGTATTTTATCACTATACTGGGGCAACTTTTCACACATGCGGTTGAGGGGCATATCCCAAAAAGCCATTATTCAACCACTATCTCTTCTCTCCCCTGTTGTGCCCTAATGGACCCTTCCCCCTTTCTCTAATCCCAAGTTCCCTGTTTACCCCTCTTTTTATTTTCACACCTCCGCGTTCATTCACTTCTCAAACACACCTACTTACTGCACTACCTCCTTATGCCGTATTCACCCTCTCTTTGGTCCTCTCCACAGTTCCACACACACACAGCTACCATGCACACCAGCCCTCTCCACAGGCATGTCCACTCACTCTGTGTTAGCATGTCTCCGGTCCTCTCCACAGGCTCACCTTTACCTATGTTGGTGTAAATGGATGCCAGGCCACGCCCTTCCTCTAGGCTGGCATCCACTGCTACTATGCCAAGCGCAATATTATACGGTATTAGCATAATTGTTCTTTTTTTTTTGATCGAATGATACATTTGACCGAATTTGGTCAGTACCATTCGATCGAAAAAATACAATTAGGCTAATACATACCAAACAAGTGGAGCGGGTGTTGCAGGGGTGTCCCCCGCCTGCCATGTTTGGCATGTATTAGCCTTGGGGGATTGCAGGGGTGTCCCCCGCTTCCTGAATATTGGAGGCGGGGGACCATACAGAAAAGAAGAAAAAGGGACCCTGCGGTGTCGGATCCGACCCGCATTAGAGGGTCAGATCCGACACCGCAGGGCTGAATTAGACCAGGCAACAATAATTAGGTAAGTGGGGAAGGAGGATGTGGGGTGGGGGGTTGGTGTGAGTGTGTTTCATCCTCTGAGAACTGATATCACGTGGGCTGGTTTTTTCGAACGGTTTGCTGTGATTAGTTCTCAGAAGGTCAAACACACCCAAACCTATTTTACACCTGGTACCGTTTGGCGTCGACCCTTCCACCTCGGTCTAAGCCACCAGATGAACAAACACTACTCACTGACAATTAATCACTGTGAATGATCTGACATGTACTATAGTGCTTTTCCTATGCAACTCCAACAAACGAACACCTCTTCAACACGTAAATAAAAAGAACTCCCTTCTCCCCAAATGACGCAACTGTACAATCGCTTGCATTACGTGCAATTTCTGTCTAATGGAGTCTGCCTCTTACTAGGCACCTATCTGCTCTACCACAGATGTGCCCGACACACATCCACTCCCTGTGGGGCGGATTGTACTAAAATCTACTACTAAGTCCTCCCACCATAGGGATGCGTACTAAACACCATAAAAAAAATCCCTCCCTCCCTGTGGGCATGCAACCACGATACAGCAAATTCATGAACGGCTACACTCATGTGTCCCAGAGATCCTCGAGCCCTCTCAGCACTGAGCCTTCCTCATTGGCTCGCTCCCCCTCCTTAGAGCAGGTGGCGCTCAGGACCAAGCAGTCCTTCACAAACTCACCGTCTGCAGGGCCTCTTCAGTGGTGTATGTAGAACTGGTCTGTGGTCACCGGACCTGCGCCCACCAGGACGGTGGCCGGAATATCTCCAGTTGGCCTCCATAATGTATCAATTGTCCTCCATGAGCACATAATCAGCAATATACCAGAAGTAATCCAAAAAGGAACGTACACCAGGAAAGAAGTAACTCTGGTTTGACAGCTGGGCAAGCACAAATCAAACAGCACAGTGGAACAGAACTGATTGATGAGAGCTGACATAACTGCCCACTGTGGTCAAACCCTTTTATACAGTTAGAACATTATTTTCATACAGGGAAACAGTTGCCATTAGTGTTTCAAGTTATTGAACATCCTGCTAAGCTAATTGATGGGACCATGCCAGTCCCCTATAGATAATAGATAGTCATATGTTAGTTGAAGATGATTGTAGCAAACAGTCCTGTCTCCCCCTTGTTCATCACATCCCCTGTGGTGCCGCAATCTTTCCCGCTCCACCCCATGAATTTATTTTATTTTTATTTTATTGTTCATTTATAATGCGCTTAAGACCAGCAAGTGGTTTCTAGGCGTGGGATCAGGATTCAAACCTGTGTTGCACTGCATTGTTTTCTTCCAAGACAAACACGTTGCCCCTGAGCTATGCTTCCTCCCCATTCATTTTAATATGTAATACGTAATTGTGCTGCCCTACAGAACTTTATTTATCTGCCATTGGCCAGCACACAGAAAAAACACAAGACATCCTGAGGTGATGGAAAAGGAGACATTCACAGAGCATCCGACCAATGAGGGGCCTCCTGGACATCATCGAGGACACAATATACTTGTTCCCTTTCAGGGACACCAAAACTCACCTTCTTATTGGCTCTTCCTGGATCGCCCCTTCATCCCATGTCCTTCTTCCCAGATCCACAAGCTAAAAGGTGATTTGATACCGCTGATTGTGCTGTAAGTGTGCCTCCCCCTCCCCAAACATACTATTGTGGTCTCAACGAGCGCCCGTAAGCCTGGCTCGCCGACCTTGTATGTCTCAGCTGGTTCCGTTCCCAGTGACTGCTGTCTCCTGGGAACGGCCAGCTTGAATCATTCTTCCCGCTCCCCCATTGTCTTAGAGTGTCTGCCCATTCTTTCCCATGTGTCCTACCATGCAGGGCCTGTCTGTGTTACTCCCATGTGTTCTACCTACCTGTGTTTTTTACCTGACACTGACGACGTGGTAACACCCCACGTGTTATGCCACCATATTTATCTTGTGCCCCCACCTCACGCACCTGGAGCCCATCATGTCCCCCCTTGGGTACTCCCGTCCTACTCCTGTACCCTGGCTTCTCAGGCTGCATGTGTACCTTAGGCACCTTTATTACAGCCATGAGTGATATCCTTTCCCATATATGGGGTGCCCCCTCCTATTCCCATTATTCCCACAGCTGGTAGGTATGCCCCCCTGGACAGCATTGTATCACCACTTTCACTACAGACCCGTCCCTACATCATGCACAGAAATCAAGCGAAATCAGTTGCAGATAATAGAACTGATTTATCTTGTTTCGGAAAAAACATGGTGACTTTTGTTGTTCAATTTTAGTGCGGCCATAGACTTTACAACAGGTGGCATAGGCCAGGAATGTGACTGTTTCCAGGCGATCATTCTGCTGCTGTTTTATAGACAGACAATCTTTATCCCTCAACTGTTGCAACTCACAATTAGGGCCAGTCATAAGGGACATTGTGTTATGATATGATAGGTTATTTATAACACGCTTAATACCAAGAGGTTTCTAAGCGTGGAACCGGGGATCGAACATGTGGTGCTCTGTGTCGTCTTGCTTCCAAGGCAAGCACGTTGCCCCTGAGCTATCGTTCCATTAGTATTAGAATTAAAGGCATTCCCAGATCCGGAGTCAACGACACCCGTCTTGCTATGCAGAGCATACATTGTCTGCAATAGACAAACGTCTCATTTCGTCCAAGTGCCACCACCCTCAAACAGTTGTAAACACTTGGTAAAAACAAACGGTTCTGGGAGAATCTGGGAGAGACAGAGTCGGCTGAAAAGACCCGCCAAAACAGAAGGCTCTGTGCACTCTCTTGTCACTCTCCTGCCTGTGTTAGATTATTAAATATCACTGCTCATCAGACTACCAAGCTGAGGAAGCACAGATCTTCCTTACTGCTTTGAAATATAATATATGTGCTTTTCGTACAGTGAGGCAGCAGTGCAATAACACCTGCCAAAAAGAATAGATCTAAGTACAACATTTTATAATCACTGGGTTAGGTATAGTGATTGCAGTAAATATTTGTGCATTTACCAGTTGCTCCTCACCTCGCATACTCACCTCAACTCCACACCGCATTCACAGAGAGACACACTTCAGCTGTGGCTCCTCACAGTCTGCTACCGCACGGGCCAGGTGAGCAATGGGTTTACACCATGGCTTCACAGGGATTAGTCGTGACCCTGCTACTCCTGCCTCTAGGCTTTACCGTGGTTTAGTCTCCATCCGCGAGAACATTGGGCACAGAGCATGGAGTAATCCTTCATTCTGTGCCTGTGATCCCTCCAACTGATAAGAGGACAGTCAGAGCCAAGCTCAGTGGAGCTAGAGGAAAGGACCATATGCCATCAAGTCACACTAAAGAACAGGGAGCTGCTTCCGACACCACAGGTCTGATTTTATTCTGCTTCACATTGTCCTAACAACTTTTGTCTCTTAGAGCAGTTTTTCAGTTGTGCTCCTTCGTGGGGGACCATTTATTTATTTATATTTATATAGCGCGGAAGCAGCCCAAGGGCATTGAGGCGCTGTTACTTGCAAAAAACTTAGTTACAAAGGTACAGGCATAGTGGCGGTCGTTGATACATTGTGAATACTACAGAACATCATACTGTTGTTACAGCCATTGCAATTGGTCCTTGTGTTACAACTTATGCATTGGTCCATCACCCCTCACCTCCTGGGTTGGTTGTTGATGCAACTGTGGCCAGGCCCGCCAGGGTCCCCTTCCGCTGTAGGGATATCACAAATATACAGCTCAGTACTCCCTCTACTTTCTGGGTAGGGTTTGTCCACCGCCTTGGGACTTAAGCAGCAAGGGTTATTTTGGCAACTTCTTGGGCTTGCTAGTATCACCAGTGTCTGAGTTATGACCTCCAGCTGGTCCTTTCATTCGCTCATTTTCATTCTGTCTCATTCTCTCTCTCATTCACATTCTCTCTCATTCTCTTCCTTTCATTCTCTCCCTCTGTCTGTCTATCTCTCTCTCTCTCTCCCCCCACACTCTCTCTTCTGCCCTCCCACCACTAGGCCCTACTAGTCTTTGCAAGGATCATCACGTGCTCTTTTCCTTTCACTTAACATTCCTCCAGGCATTGATCCACTGGTCAAGCAACCTGACGTTTAGCCTCCTCTTTCCTTCTTGTTTGGCCCCATTGGCCAAATTCAACCATCAAACTCGAAGTATAAAGACTCTGTACCACTAAAAACCCGCCCTTAACACCCACTTGAACTATGGCATTGATGTAACCTTCCTAGTATTTAAAATGAATATTTAGGATGGATGTGTAGTGGTATGAAGTGAGTGTTTGTACCTTTATGTTGTTATTTCTACTGTTTATAAACTTTACTTTTTGTTGAGAAATCTTAGCTTTTTCAAATCTTTTTTTTAGTCTTATTTCAGTAGTTATTTTGGTGGGAAGCATGGCATATAGCGTATTAATGTATATGCTGTATGGCATTTAAGTGCACAGAGTTTGATTGTATTAGTGTATGAGTGCGCAACCTACATGTGTATTTTATCAATGTATCCCATATGGATGTATTGCGTATTCGTGTATGGCACATGACTGAATTGCATAGGTGTGGGATATGTCGTGTGAGTGTGAAGCATTTGTGTCATGTCCTATGTGTCATGTTGTGTGTCTGTATGGGAAATGAGTGCATGGCATTTGAGGGTATAGAATATCTCTGTATGGTGCATGAGTGGCACCTGAGCGTTTGTATGTGAGGCTCTGGTGTATGATTGTGTGGTATATGAGAGTCAGGTTCACGACAAATGGGCATATGTAATATGAGCTTTTCAACTATGGTATTGATGTAACCTGATTTAAAGGTGAAGTGTTGAGGTTTGATTTGTAGTGCTGTGGAGTCAGTGTTTATGCGTCAAGTTTTATGGTCGAATTTGGAGTGGCATACAGTGAGTGTTTGTATCTTTATATAGTTATTCCCATTCTTTGTACACTTAACATTTTGTTACATTAACCTTAATATTGTATTTCCGACTCTTTGTATACTGTACTTGTTGTTACATTAACCTTAACTCTTGATTAAAAAAAGATTTAGTAGCTATAGTTTCACAGTTTGTTTGTGGGGAATACAGTGTATAGTGTGTGAGTGTGTGATGCTGGAAATACATTGGAGGGACCGGGCCCTTGTTCTGTTGTCCTTTTTCATGTGTGTTCTGTATTGTTTTCTGCACAGGAGTCCTTGTGGCACTCCTGGCAGTGCAGCTCTTCCTCTTTTTGGTTTGGTGTGCAGACCCTTGTGATACCTTTATACCACCCATGGGTGGGGGTAAAGCCCTGTACCCCTAGTGTATGTTTTTGGGCACCTGTGTGTAGCCCAAGGAGCAGGGTATGGGCTGGTGGCAGCTCCATGCAGAATTTGCCAGGTGCTCTGAGTATCCTCCATTTTGGGATATCCAGGTCCTGTCATTGGAATCAGTTGATTCCTGATAGGAGACAAGTTGGTCCCTGTGGCCTGTTGCTTTCTATTGCCTGTTACCTTGTTTTTCCCAAAGTCCTGGGAAGCCCTGACTCTGTCCCTTCCCCTGACTTGCTGTTGGGTGGAAGTTCCATATATGGTATTGTGGGGAAGTCCAGGCCTTCCCAGTGACTGTATGTTGGGGGTACACCCTTGGGATGGGACCTGGGTGAATGGAGTTTATTACCAATATGCACTTCTTGTTATGGGTATCTAGTTTCTGGTATGTGACTCAAAGACTGACACAGCCCTGCCCGAAACTGGTATGAATGCAGTGTGGAGTGCTGAATCGCTGGGTACTTGTCCCAATACACATTCCTTGTTGTGAGTGTCTGTGAGGGAGGAGAATGGCCTGAATGCACTATGAGCCTGATTAGATATGTGACCCAGCAGAGTGAATGAGAGACAGAACAGCATATCTGACTGGGGGCCTCTCACTGCTAGAAATCATTTAGAAGCTGATTTCGAAATTGATGCTTGATCTCGACCGCAGAGCCCGAAGAAGAAGGTTGACTGCTGTTACCTTCACTGCAATCAGCAAGCCGCTGTGATGTCGAGACTGATCCAAGAGAGGACCTGGTTAGGAAACCTCTTCCCGATCTACGAGGGACCATCGTGCGCCGCTAACCTTCGCCGAAGCACCCTGGAAGCCAGCCTTAGAAAGACTTTCGACCGGAGACGGGACCGCCGAGGTGAACGAAGAGAAGCACCGGACAGCCGTCCACCGCCGTCGACCAGGGTTTGCAAGTTTGCTATAACCGCTGGAGGCCCGCCGAAGCCGTGTTGCCCAGAAGCGAGAACCGCTTGACGCTGAGCCACCGACGACCGGAGCCGCAACGTTCCATTGATTAAGACACTTTAAATTCAAGGATGCTCTCGCCAGCATCGCCGACAGCTTTGTCCCGTTGGATAAAGTCGAGGCCGCCGACGTGCCGAGGAGCATCCGCCGGTGGGTTTCCTGCCACCCGAAGACTGCCGAGACGCCGACGACTCGATGCCCTTGCTGGGCCAACGTTTTTCAGTGACTGTTTGCGGCAACTAACTATCGCCGTCGAGGTACACTGCACGCCTCATCCTCATAGGACATCCCCGATTGATAGTCGACCAGCACTGCCAGGACCGAAGCTGCTGCCTTGACGTCTTTGTTCATCATTTCTTCGAGGGATCTCGATGATCCGTGGCTCCTGCCTTAAAGGGAGCCGCTCAAGAAGGATTTGTCGATGACCCGATGTCGAACTCTGCTATTCCAGGTACATTGAGGTGGTAGAACCTTTCTAGAGGGAAATAAGACTCCTATGAACAATATATGGACTGGGCTTGTGTAATAATATTTATTTTACAGGCTGCCCAGATGGGGGGATCCTCATACAGAACTGTGGCTAGTGGCAGGGGGCCAGTATTATGCCTATTGTTTCAACCAACCTGATTTTATCCTATGTCTATTGTTGGTTCCATTTGTTAACTGATTTGTATGACATTTGAACTGAGTACAGTTGATGCATTTTAATGGAATCAAAGAGTCATTGTGGTACCACATAGAAACTGTATATATTTACCATTTTAGATTATCTTGAGCACAAAGTGTGTTATTGTGATTGTGTACATAACTTGAGCCTATTGATATAAAGAACTGTGTTTTCACTAACATAGGGTGTGGACATTCCTTTGTGGTTGCTTGGGGACTACACTGTACTTAAGAACCAGCCTGCATCACCTCCTAAGAGCTTAAACCTTGATTGCTCGTCCATGTTACCAACTGGAGAATCTTGGCTAGGGTGCTCATTGCCTCTACTCTGCCATATAGAGAGCAGGAGTACAGATACCCCCCTCCAGTCTTTACAGAGTGCATGTAGCATAAGTGAATGTAGTATGAGTGTTTATGGCATAAGTGTATTAGCATATGAACATGAGGTATATGAGCCATTTGCTTTCATTTGACTACATATAAGCAGCAGTTTTCATATGTATAGTACCATACATGTAACCATACTGGTACGAAAAATACAGTTTCTTCACAAACCTGTATATTTTGTGTAGAAGCTGTAGACTGATTGTGAGCATTCATCATAATAGCACTTGTTGCAAGAACATGTAGTGTAAGTGTGTGTGGTGTAAGAGAAGGTTCTGTAACAGCACATGTTGTAAGAATATCTGTTGTAAGTATGTGTGTGTCATAAGATTGCGTGTCAAGTTTGTTGCAGGAGCGTGAGTTGTAGGAGTGTGTTTAGTAGGAGTGTGTCTCATAGGAGCATGTCATAAGCATATGTGTTGCAAGAATGTGTGTTGTTAGACTGTTTGTTTGTTTGTTTTATTATTTATAATGCGTACCGGACCCGGGGGTATCAGGGCACAGCAGTTACAGGAATATGCAAAGTTTAGTTACAGTGTTACAGAGCATGAAATACAGTACATACATGGAACGATGGGAACTAGAGGAACTAAGGGTTGTTACAAATATGGCACACAATACATGGATTTACGTTTTATACACCAGATCAGGAATGGGTAGTGCTGAGTTGTATCTCGGATGAAGAGACGTAGGGTCACAGGGTGGAAATTGCATCGCCAGGTTTACAGGTCAGAAGATTTGAGCCATGCGATAGTATTTGATCTGAAGTTCAGGTAGCATTGGTCTTCTCTAAGTGATGGGGGAAAGGAGTTCCACAGTTGAGCCGCTTTTACGGGGAAACTACAACCTCCAATTTTGGATAGTTTGAATCTGGGAACGGTCAAGCAGTTCAGGTTAACTAGTTTGGGGTGTCTTACAGATGTCCGTCTGTGGAATCTTTCAGCAAGGTAAGTAGCAGCAGCATTATTTAGTGATTGGTGTGTAAGTGACGCTGTTTTTAGGAGGATTTTTATCATTGGTTGAGAGCCAATTGTTTTGTCGCCTGCTCTCGGAGATATGATCTCTTCTGGCAATGCCTAGGGCTGCTCTTAAGGCATTATTTTGGAGAATTTGAATTCTCCTCATAATGGTTTTGTTCGAGCCTATGTAAAGGACATTAAAATAATCTAAGCAGGACAGAATAAGGGCTCTGGCCAAGATGAAGTAACTATTGTTAGAGAGAAAGGGTTTACCAGTTCTAATAAGTTTACACGCGTACGCGGTAGTGGACGCTAGTATATTAACCTGTTTAGAGAAGGGCAAGGTAGAGTCGAGATAGAATCCTAATGTCTTTACCTCCTTGGCCACCTTAATAACATTACCGTCAATTGTAAAGGATGAGTATTCAAGGCGTAGTTTTTTTTAATTTGTGGGGGTGTCCAAGATGATGAGTTTGGTTTTATCATCATTCAGGCATAGTCCGTGAGTGGCCATCCATGCCTGGATGATGAGGTACACTCTATTCATCAAGGCCAAATCCTTATCATAATCCCATGAAAGTGGGAGGAGAATCTGAGTATCATCTGCATAGTTAGTGTAGGTGATACCAAGATGGTTCAGATCATAGAAAAGGGGCTTGGTGAAGATGTTGTACAGTGTGGACGAGACACAGGACCCGTGTGGCACCCCGCAGGTGATGGGTATAGGGTCTGCTGCCGCTGAAGGCGAGAAGATCCTCATGGTTCTGTTGCTTAGGAATGAGCTAATCCATGGTATAGCCTCTTTAGAGAAGTGTGCTGCTGATTCGAGATGGTTACATAATACCTTATGATCCACCAAATCAAAGCAGCTGAGAGGTCAAGGAGGAGAAGTAAAGCAGATTTCTCACTGTCTCCGAGTTCATCAACCTGGGCCTTTAGATAGATAAGTGTGGTCTCCGTGCCATGTTGTGGAATTCTTTGAGTATGGTGAATATTTCTTTCATATTAGAGTTAGCTTGGGAAATACAGTTGTCATAGGATTCCCTTTTAGCAAGGCAAAGAACAAGTTACTCTCTTACCTGGTAACGTTCTTTCGATGGGATGGTCCGACAACGTATTCCATATCTATGAACGTAATCACCACAGCTGTACTGCTTCGGAAAATCTTCGGCGTCTGCGTCCTGCGTCGATGACGTCAATACGCCGCCCTCGAGGACCTCCTCCGACGGCCGATGTCACTGGATGTTATAAGTAGGACGCACGACGCCCGTAGCCTCAGTTGTAGTTTTTTCCCCAGAACGTGTGGCACCAGTCTTCTGCCAGTCTGACACACAAAGCCTTGCGGAAACGTAAGGTGCAATCGCATAAGAAATTTTTTAGCGGGGAAAGCAGGGAGGGAGCGATATGGAATACATTGTCGGACCATCCCATCGAAAGAACGTTACCAGGTAAGAGAGTAACTTGTTCTTCGAGGGGATTGGGTCCTCTGACGTATTCCATATCTATGACAGATTCCCAAAATAGTACCAATGCAAGGAGGTGGGAAAAGAATTTAGAAAACAGAAATTTAGAATGCCCAATCAAATTGCAGAGTAAAGGACCGCCTTGCCAAAGGCCAGATCCTGCCCCCGGATGGAATCGAGGGACTAGTGACGTACAAAATTATGTACCGAAGCCCAGGTGGCTGCATCACAGATGTTATGAATAGGAACACCCCTCTGTAGGGCAGTAGAGGCAGCCATACCCCTGGTAGAATGGGCCCGTAAGCCGACCGGTGGATCCTTACCCGCCAAGCGGTAACACTCAGAGATAGCCAAAATAATCCAGCGAGACAAAGGCCCTCATTACGACCCTGGCGGATTTTTTCCGCCATCGGCGGACTTTTCCGCCATGGCGCAAAGTCCCTTTACGCCATGGCGGATGGCGGACTTACCGCCCCATTCCGAGGTTGGCGGGGCGGTAAGTCCCCATTGACCCATTTACCCTTCCCCATTCCCATTTCGGCCCCATAGGGCTCAATGGGAGTGGGGAAGGTGTTAATTACGCCACCGTACACTACGGTGGCGTAATTAACACCGAGGTCCCATAGCGCCATGGATTTTTACGCCCGCAAAAAGCGGGCGGAAAAGTGACCATGGCGCTCTGGGAACTCGTAGTTGGCGGTAAGGGGTCGGCGCAGCTAACGCTGGCGTAAACCCCTTACCGCCAGGGTCGTAATGAGGCCCAAAGTCTGTTTCGTCACAGCTTGTCCCAAACGCTTTCCAGCGTAACCAATGAAGAGTTGATCGTCCACTCTGACCCGGGACATGCGTGAAATATAAAAGCTTAACGCTCTCCTAGGATCAAGCCTATGGAGACTCTCCTCTTCCTTACAAGGATGCGGAGGAGGATAAAATGCCGGAAGAACAACCTTCTGGCCTAAATGAAATTCCGACACCACCTTCGGAAGAAAGGAAGGACGAACTCTAAGGACAACCCTGTCCTTTTGAAACACAGTGAAGGGTGGCTTAAGAGAAAGTGCCTGTAACTCACTCACTCTGCGAGCGGAAGTGACCGCAACCAAAAATACAGTTTTAAGAGTTAACAGTCTCAAAGGGCATGAATGCAAAGGCTCAAACAGAGCACTCATCAGAAACTTGAGAACAAGGTTCAAATCCCAACCAGGCACCTGGAAAGGTGACGGAGGGAACACATTAGTGAGCCCTTTCAGTAACTGAGAAATTAAAGGAATTTTAAAATAGGAACACTCTTCAGACGAGCGCTTAAATATGGACAGCGCCGCTAGGTAACCTTTAATGGTACCCACTTGCAAGCCCCTATGTGCCAAAGAAAGCAAAAAAGACAGAACCATGGGAATGTCACATGCAAAAGTATCCACATTCTTAACCCTGCACCAGTCGCAGAATGTACGCCAATGGCAACTGTACAGGGACTTTGTTGCTGGCCGTCTGGCCGAGAGCAACACCTCCATCACGTCTTCAGGGAGGTCCCAATCCTTATACCTCAACCTTTCAGAAACCAAGCGTGAAGGTTGACAGATCTGACCTCTGGATGGAGAACCTGACCCCCTCCCGTGAGAGCAGATCGTCTCGGTAGGGAAGACGATGTGGAGGGCAGATGGACAAGTCGAGAAGGTCCGGGTACCACGTCCTCCAGGCCCACGCTGGAGCAATGAGGATCATCCGGGAACCGAACCTCCGTAACCTCTGCAGCACTTGCGGGATGACGGGGACTGGAGGAAACGCCTACAGCAGTGGGAATGACCACTCCACCACAAACGCGTCTTGTAAGGCTCCTTTTGGAGGAAATTCCTGCGAGCAGAACCTCTCGCACTTCCGGTTGACACTGGCGGCGAAGAGATCCACTTGAGGGGTCCCCCAAATAGCGAAGATCTCCAGGAGAATCTCATGAGCCAACTCCCACTCGTGAGAGATCGCGCTCTGCCTGCTCAGAGCGTCCGCCGTCTCGTTTTTGTCTCTGGCCAGATGAACTGCCGAGATCGAAACTTCCTGCTGGATTGCCCAGAACCAGAACTGCATCGCCTCCCTGCACAGAGGAAGTGACCCTGCCCCCCCTTTTTGTTGAGGTAGTGCATGGCCACCGTGTTGTCCGTCAGGATAAGGACATTCTTCCCTCTCACTGTCGGCAGAAAAGCCATCAGGGCTAGCCTGACTGGCCTCAGCTCCAACAGATTGATATGGAGTCTGGACTTCGATGGAGACCAACGACTGCTGACTGTCAACTTGTTGGCATGAGCTCCCCATCCCGTGAGGAATGCGTCTGTCATGATCGTCACCTCTGCCCAGGGTAGCCAAAATGGAGCCTCCTTCATCAGATTGTCTTCGACGGCCCACCACAGAAGGTCCTGGGCGACCGAGGATGGCACCTGAACAGGGTCCTACATCCTGCCGGAGGACTGAGACCACTGGAGCTTGAGTACCCATTGCAAAGATCTCATGCGCAACCTGGCCTCTGGTACCAGAAGAATGCAGGATGCCATGAGGCCGAGCAATCTCAAGAACTCGAATGCTGGGAGACTCTGGGCAAGCTAAAACTTGTGCACCATCTGCCGAATGTGATGAGCCCTCACCTGGGGAGGAAAACACTGCCCCAGGGACGTGTCAAGCACTGCTCCGATGTACTGGAGCCTCTGAGTTGGTGTCAAATGGGACTTCTTTAAGTTGAGGGAGAAGCCCAGCTTGTGGAGGGAGTGGCAGGTGACTGACAGATGATCCAGGACTTGCTCGGGAGAGCGCGCCCTGATCAACCAATCGTCCAGGTAGGGGTAGACGTGAATCCCCCCTTTCCTGAGGTGTGCTGCCACCACTACCATGAGCTTGGTGAAGACCCTCGGGGCGGAGGTCAATCCGAACGGCAGGACCCGAAACTGAAAGTGTGAGTCGCCAACCGCAAACCTCAGGTACTTCTTGTGCTTTTGATGTATCGGCACATGAAAATAAGCGTCCTTGAGGTCGAGAGACACCAACCAGTCCTGAAGTTGAAGGGCCTGGAGGACTTGAGAGAGAGTAACCATCTTGTACTTTTCCCTTCTGAGGAGTTTGTTCAAACCGCGCAAGTCCATGATGGGTCTCAATCCCCCGTCTTTCTTGGAAATCAAAAAATAAGGGGAATACCATCCTTTGTTCCTCTCCGCTACAGGCACCAGTTCTATGGCACCTTCTCCAGCAGGGATTGAATTTCCTCCGCAAGGAGCGGATCCGGACTCTTCAAAGAGAGATTCCCCGGTGGATTGTCTTGCGGCCCCTGCCGGAAAGGAAGACAGTAGCCGTGGGTTATGATCTCCAGAACCCACACATCTGAAGTAATGGTGCGCCACTCTGCAAGATGCTGCGCCAGCCTTTCCCCAACCGGCGAACCATGGGACATGGCCTCATAACTGAGCTGAAGCGGCTGCAGCTTTGCCTGAGGGCAAAGAGGCAACAGCGCGAGCGGCCTTGGCACCTCGATTACCTTGTTTTCCACCTCTGGCACTCCTACGGTAGCCCCTTTGACTGGCAGCTCCTCTTGCTTTACCAAAGGATGAGTAATAACGAAAGGAACCTCCCCTCCATTGCTGTCCCCTAGGACGAAAAGGCGGAGGTTGGCGAACTGCAGCACCCAACGACTTCACTGCAGCTTTGGAGGTCTGCAACCTCTCAAGGCGCTCATCACCCTTGCTGCCAAAAAGATGTTCCCCGTCAAAGGGCATGTTGAGGAGCCGGGCCTGCACATCAGGAGCAAACCCCGGCTTCCGCAACCACGCAAACCTGCGTATCACGGTGCTCGCCGCCATGGACCAGCTGACGCAATCTGCCATGTTCAAACCTGACTGAACGGCCTCACACATGACATCCTTGCCATCCTGAACCATGGCAAGGAAACCATCCTGTTCGTCCCCTTCGGGAATTTGTTCAGCCGCTAAGGAAACACAGTTCCACAGAGTGTGCGTGAAACGTGACAAGGCACAAATGGAGTTGGCCGCCTGAAGTGCCATACCCCCTGAAGAAAACACTTTCTTCGCCCAGCCACCAAAACGCTTGTCGTCCCTATCAGGAGGGATGGTAGGATACGACGCCTGCTTTGCTGGGGCCGTAGCTGCCTGCACCACCAAACTCTCCGGAGTGGGGTGCTTGGTCAAGTAGCAGGGGTCGTTACTGGCTGGGCGGTATTTTCGCGGCAAAGACTTGCCCACTCCCGGGAGACTCTCCGGAGCAGTCCAAGCCGCCGCCACCCTCCTCTGTAGAGCCATACAGAAGGGCAGTACCGGGTCAGTTGGTGGACCTTGGTAGAGGATATCCGTAAGGTCATCCTGAAGAAAATCCCCCGAGGGAGCAGACCATCCCAAGTACTCGGTGACCCTGGACATAAGGCGCCGGTACGAGGAGTCGGCATGAGTGCGAGGCTCAGGCCTACAAAACTCCACCTCCGGAGAGGTGTCCAGCCCACTGGCATCATGCAGGGACTGCCGCAGGTCCTCAATTTGGCTATGGCCCAAGAGAATCTCGTCCGGCACCGTATCCGGAACCATGCCATCATCAGAGCCCTCATCCACCTCTGAAATAAACTCAAGCTGGCAGTAAGAAGGCACAGAATGTGGAACAAAGCCATGCTTGACCTGTGCCAGAGCCTTTCTAGGTGGTTCCACCGAGCCCAGGGGAACCCCCTCGAAAGGCGTTGAGGGCGTCGAGTGAATCGGCGTCGACGCCGAACGCGGCGCTGACAGCATCAATGGCGTCGACACAGTCCTCGAGGCCGGAGCCCCGAGCGTGTCCCTCGACAGCCTGGGCGCCGATGGCGTCGATGACTTCTTCGGAGGCGGGGCTTCGAAAGAGTCCATCGACGACCTTGGCGCCACCGGCGTCTTCCTCGAAGACACCACAGGTGCACACGGTCTCGAGCGCGTCGAGGACCGGGACCTGGAACGGGCATGACGAGAACGATTCCCCTTGTCCGAGCGGGACCTCTCCCACGAATCGTGCCGACCACCCGAGCCCAAAGGCGTGCGAGCGGTGTCTCTCGACCAATCACAACCGACCCCACTCGGAGGCGCGGACGGACCAGTGCCCTGCGATTCGAGAATCACCAACATTTTCTACCCGAAGGAAACCCATTCCTCGGGCGTTGCATGCTTGGTGGGGTAAGCGACCCGCCGACGGGCGGGGTCCTCGGAGGAGGATGGGGAAGGCGACCGATGACGGCGCTTCCGGGAGTGCCTCGAAGAGGTTGAGGAGTGGCAGGACCGACTCTGGGACCGAGACCCACTGGACTTCGACGACGAGGCGGAGAGTCGCCCCTCGAATCGTCCGTCGAAAGCCCTGCGGACCACGACTTCCGTGGCTTGGACACCTTACCTACCGATAACTTCTTCTTGCACTGCCGCAAGGCTTTGGACGTGAGCGACTGGCAGTCAACACAGTCATCCGTGTCATGGGCCTCCCAGAGGTACCAGAGGCAGGTGTCGTGCGAGTCCGTTACCGACATCTTGGACCCACAGTCCCCGCACTTCTTAAAACCCGGACGCGGTGTGGAAGACGAGGTAGACATCTTCACGAAGAAAGACTTCACAATATGAACAGGTTCGAAGAACCGAGAAAGAACAGGAACTCCAAAGAGTCGAGGCGCGCCGAGATCTCCGGAGCGAACACGTTCGGGGAAAAAATGGAACTGAGGCTACGGGTGTCGTGCGTCCTACTTATAACATCCAGTGACGTCGGCCGTCGGAGGAGGTCCTCGACGTCATCGACACAGGACGCAGACGCCAAAGATTTTCCGAAGCAGCGCAGCTGTGGTGATTACTGTCATTGATATGGAATACGTCAGAGGACCCAATCCCCTCAAATTTCTTTTTTATAAAGAGATGAGATGTTGGTAAGCTTTAGTTTATTAGCTTCAGAGGGAAGTAGTCTATATGAGGCCTCACAATTTCTCTTTATGGTTTTAGGGTTTTTAGGAAAGGTGTGAACCACTTGTTTAGATGTTTTTTAGGCTTACTTGCTCTCAATTTAAGGGGGGCGTTCTGATCTAGGGAGGAAGCCATAATTTTATTGCATTTCTCAACCAATAGTTCTGGGTTGGTACTCTCTGGTAGTGAGTTTTGGTTGGGGAGAATGGCAGGGATGAATCTTTCCACTGTCATGTTTTTTTTGTTCCTAGTTAGTGTAGGTGGGCCACAGGGGGGCAAGTGTGGGTGGGGGTCTATTGATGGCGAGTGTAAAAGATATGAGAGAATGATCCGTCCAGACTAGAGGGGAGATGGTTTGTAAGTCTGTGTGGTGTAAGGTGTATGAGGTTTTGGAGTATAAGTGCCTGGCATGTTTCTGTGTGGCATATAAGTGGCTTCTGAGTATTTGGTGTAAAGTCCTAAATTGCACATGTCTATGCGATGTCAATATGTTTCAGAGGCTTACATGAGGTGTACAGTTAGCACATGTACGCAATTTAAATCTCTAGAAAACTGACATGAAAGTCAATCATGACATTTATTTGCATTTTTATTAATATATTACTGTACATATACAAAAAATGTGTCTCCCACATGTATGTGTAGAGTTTGTATATCTGCACGTCTACCCTTCCCCCTCCAATGCACTTGCACGATCTGAATGACACCTGGCCTAGTAGGATCGTTGGCTGTCTTTCCTCTGTTCCCCTCCCTTGCCGCGTCGCGCCTTGAAACACTTGTGTATAGGCGTGTTATAAATGCCATATCATATCATAAAATGTACATTCATCCGGCTAACACATTGAATGCCTCCTCTATGTATGAAAGCTCACTTTACAGTGAGCTCTAACTTTAACATGTGTTGTCATTATGCACAAGAAGCATATATGGATTTTGCAATTCGTACTGGAACATAATTTACATCCCCTGTAAACCAACATCAAACACCAGATATTGATGTGACTTTTTAGCCCTATGACAGCCCTGTAATAGCGTGCATGTGTGTAATATACAGATTTTACATGTGCATTTACATTTTGTATAGAAGCTGTTAATGGATTCTGGGAGAGTGCAATGTACATATTCTACATTTACGTGTGAATTTTGTACAGAAGCTGTACATTGAACCTGAGCATGCATAATGTTCTAATGTATTTATTGTACATGTTTGCACATGTTTACTTTGTAAAGAATGAGTACCTTGATTTTGAGCATGTGTTATAATAGAATAAAAACATGTGGCATAAGTGTGTGTGTGTCATAAGTGTGTTATAAAATCATGCATAGTATGATTGTGTGTTGTGTGTGGGTGTGTGTCGAAGGCACTTTTGTCCTAGGAGTGTTTGTTGTAGGAGCATGTATCATAGGAGGTGTGGTAGGAGCATGTGTCTTAAGTGTGTATGTCTCTCCAAACAGTGTGTCTCATAAGAGTGTGTGAAATATAATGGTGTGTCTCAGGAGGGTGTATCGTAAAACTATGTGTCATAAGAGTGTGTGCCATAGGAGCGTGTGTTATAGAGCAGGCATCATAAGAGTGGGTATCGTAAGTGTGTGTGTGCTAAGAAGTTGTGTCATAAGAGGATGAGTGATAGGAGGGTGCATTGTAAGAGGGTGTATCATTGGAGGGTGCATCATAGAAAGGTGTATCATAAGACACTGGCCCGGTATCTTGAACCAAACCTGACCATGGATAGACAGGTTAATGCTATTGCATCCTCCTCAGCTTATCACTCCAAATTGCTCCACGCAGCCAGACCCTTCCTCTCCCAACAGAATTGCCTCACCATTGCTAGGGCGATTATTGGGTCGAGGTTGGACTACTGTAATGCCCTCTTTGTTAGGACCTCCCACAAGAATCTGGCCAAACTTCAACTAGCTCAGACCAATGCCTTGAGGGCCTCAATAGGCATCTCACACAGGGACCATATCTCGGAGGTCAGAAGGCACGTACACTGGCTCCCCGTCAAGGAAAGGATTGTTTTCAAAACCCTCGCCTTGACACACAAATGTCTCCATGGCTTGGCTCCCCCTTTACCTAGCTCAAAGGATCATCAGACACACGCCATCTAGACCTTCTAGAGTGGCATATTATAATAAAATAGCGGTTCCTCTTACACGCAGATTGTGTGCGGGTGGTACCAACTTCCCAACTATGGCCGCTACCTTTTGGAACACCCTCCCGTCCCAGATTAGGTTGATTGACTCTCATGCAGCCTTCCGGAAAGCCATCAAAACGAGCAAAACGAGGCTCTTTGTTGGAAAGGGCTTTATTACCACCTGTGTATGCATCTAAGTAACATCCATCAAATGTATTATGCAACAAAACAATCTGTACTAAGCAATACTCTGTTGGGCCGCATTCTAGTAACCCTGAATCAAGCCTTCTTACGATTCCTCATAGCGCCTCGATGCCTGTGGGCTGTAGTGCGCTCTACAAATCCAAAAAATACAAATGAGTATGAGTCATTAGACTGTGTGGTGTAAGGCATATGAGTGTGTGGTGTGTAAGTGACTGGCATGTGAGTGTAATGTCTATATGTAGCCTATGCATATTTGGTATAAAGTCATAAAAACCCATTTCATGTGTGCCTCCTGTACTATGAAAACTTACACTGAAGTGAGGGTTGACTTTGGTGTGATGTTTCAACATGTACAAGAGGTGTATGAGTTTCAAAGTTTGTGCATGTAAGCAATGTATCTGTCCTGAAAACTGACATCAAAGTTAGCCCTTACTGTCATGTGAGCTTTTCAGGGTGTATTAATTGTAATGTATGACATGTACATCTCACACATGCAGGTATAGAGTTTGTATATAAATCCTACAATTATTGTGCAACACATTTTATGCCTCTGATACGTATAAAAGCTCATTATAGAGTGAGTTCTAACTTTTAAGTGAGTTTTTATTGTGTACAAGAGGTGTATGTAAAAGAGTTTTACAGTTCATACTTGCATGCAATTTACATCTCCTGAAAACTAACAGTGAAGTCAATTATAACTTTGATGTGTGTTTTTATCCATATAGAGGCGTATATGTGCATAATGTACATATTTGACCTGTACATGTAGTTTATAGAAGCTATTAATCGATTCTGAGCATGTGTTATGTATATATTCTACATGTACATTTTGTTTAGAAGCTATGCATTGAATCTTAATGAGTGTAATGTATATATTTTACATGTACATGTATATTTTGTATAGATGCTGTACACCGATTCTGATTGTGTGTTGTAACACCATAACAGCATTTGATGTGAACGAATATGTCATAAGTGTGTTGTAAGACCATGCATGGTAAGAATATGTGTTGTGTGTGTGTGTGTGTTGTGGCCACACGTGTTGCACATCTTCTACACATACTCATGCAGTTCGTATGAAAGATGCACATTCATTCTGCACGTGTCGTATATCTTACATAGTTAATGTCTCACAATTGGCCAAGCCAATTTCAATTGTATTTTAGTGCACCAATTCCTGATGAGACTTGGGTGCATTGCCAAAAAAGATGAATATGTAACAGCCCAATTTTGAGATATTTGCGCCGAAAATGAAAATATATATTTTTTTCCTGTGGGTAAGAAATGATATATAAATGATATTATAAAGAGTAAATTGGCACACATGCATCATTTGTGGGCTGCAACCCAATACTTTGAGAACACATTTCTGTAAACAATTATTGATTGGGAATGTTTGGAGTAAACACAGAAGTTAATGGATTAATATTTCATCCGATGAAATAATTAGCCTGATGACAATTAATGGGTTCTTGCTGGAAATGAACGTGCCTGAATATGCTCGCTGTTTCATACAAACAACTGCATGACTAATATGCTGCTGACATGGGGAAAAAACGTCTATTATCCAATGTCAGCTTCCACGAAGCAAAGTGACCTCATGTCATTAACTGCAGGCACATTCGCTTGATTACAGCATCTTGACGATCCCTGCTGGGAAGATCACAGGGTGTGTGTAATGATGATGAGGACGGGAGCAGAGCAGCAGTCTGGAACAGGCAGGAATGTGTGCGGTTACTTCGTTTAATGCATCCGCATATTCTCAAGCTAAGAAGCTTACATTGCAAATAGCTTTTATGGGGAAAAATGGTTTCATTTGTTTAAATTCTTCAGTAGAGAACTTACATTTTGAAATTGCTTTTAGAAATGGAATTATTGTTGTCCTTACAGAAGAGCAGACGGTGCATGGGTATGGCAAGAATAGTTTTAACAAAATACATTGGTCAAAAATATGTCAGTACACCGTTTAGTGGGCAACTGGTATGCATTTACACTCTTTACTTTCAATTGTTATTGTATATGATAAAATAGGCTCCCAGCTTACCTGTCTAATAACACTGATGAGTATTTATTTCAGCCTTATACATCAAAGGATGGATAATGATTACAGGATGATTCCCCCCCCCCCATGATGTTACCTGAGAGGAATCTGCGGTAATTAGCCGTGGGTGGGGGCATGTTTGAAGTTCTCGTTCCAGCTTTGCACACTGGACAAAAAGCATTGGATGTGCGAATAGGAAAACGGGGGCACACACATAGGAAGAAAAATCCTTAGAGCACGGACGCCATACACACAAATTGGCTGCATCTGTGTAAGGTGGCCAACCCCTTTTCATAAGGGGGTGGCCGGAGGGGAGAATACAACACACCGTGGCAGAAGGAGGAGGGGTTGTTGCAGAGAGGATGAGACGGCCATCCAGGAGGCGTTAGTGGCAATGGTGAGGAGGGCAGGAATAGATGGGGAGGATAATGTACCAGGTGTTGCCTCAAGTGTGTGGAGATGAAAGGCCATCAGCAGGTAAGTTGCTTGGAAGGTGACTCGCCAAGATTGCATTGCTGTGAATTGGTTAATGGGAGGAGGCATGCCGTGTTCATATACATTGTTGAGAATGTAGCGCATGTATGACAGTCCGTGAAAGGTGTCCCAAAAGAGATAACGCGTTCAGGGGGTTTCTGCTGAGATTGGGCTGCTATGATATGTAAAGGGTTGCAACATACACACTGCGGGGCTGATTCACCGGAGAGCTTACTTTAAAAAAGAAAGTGCACCCTCCTCATATGTGTCATTTACTCGAGTGCATTGTGCATGATTCACAAAGGGAAAGGCCAGTGCAAATCCGCCAAGTCTCCTTGATCCTATGCTATGTGGTGTTTGTGAACCACCCCTCTGCCAATGACGTGCCGTGGTGGCACTTGTGAATCTGTGACATGATAATTGCACTGTACAATGGTACAGAGCTGGTTGAGTAATTTGCACTTTTGCTCCTTTGGTCCTTTGGTGAATCTCCTTGTGAAAGCGAGTGGTATGTCAGAGTCAGGCTAGAGGCCATAGCTCTGAAAAGGGAGCTCTAGGAACGAAGATGCCGTTACAGAATGTGCATAAAAAATGGTTTTGGGAATCCACTTACCTCACTGAGGGATCAAATCCCAGTGCTTGACCAAAAGGGCCTGATTTAAAATGGGTCTGTCACGAGAAAATCCCATTGAAAACGCTTTGTACATCAGGCCCAAAGCAGCATGCCCTATGAGGCACATATTTTACAGCAATGCTATTTGTGGGACTAGTGGTGCAGAATGGCAAAGCGCTAGTACAGTTAATTCCGTGCTATTCTGTTGGAATGCGAATGTCAATTCTGTTGTAGTGTTTTGGTGTGTTGTGCTCGTTTTTTTTTTCGGAAGGGAAGGTCGCTCTTCCTCACCATCGTCACACAGTGCCCCCCCTCGCTTCTTCCACCATGGTGGCCACGACGATGGGTTGAAAAGAGGATTCCCTCCTAGGGCGGCAGGGAAACTCTAGTCCCGGAGGCGGTCTCTCTGCCGGCTTGGCCAGAGTCGCCGCGATAGCCTCGATAGAGGCCTTCGCCTGCTGGGTAGGGGCTTTGACCACTCTAGGTGCGTCCCGGGCCCTCTCCTTCGGGGAAGGGGCGACGCCTCGCTCCCCCTCTTCCGAGATCGGACTGGGCTTCTCCCGAAGCTTACCCGGGGTCTCGGACTTCCTCTTCCCCGAACCGGAGCGTTGGCTCGTGGTTGACGGTGCCGGGGAAGGTGCGCCGTGCCTGGCGACCGAAGAGCCCGACCTTTCGGCGCTCCCAGAGCCAGCGGACTCGCGGCGCTTGGCCTGGTGTTGGGCCCCCGTCGTCGGGGCGCCCGCACAGGACTTAGAAGCCCGCTCGGACCCTTTCTTCTTCTTCTCACCCGTCGAGCCTTCTCCAACCAGCTTGCGAGACGGGATCGACGGTCCCTCATGGTCCGCTCCGACAAGTTCTTGCAGAACTGGCAGTCCTTCTCTACATGAGTCTTGTCCCCATGAAGACAGTAGAGGCATCGCGAATGTTCGTCTTCCTTAAACACATTCTGCAGCCCGCATCCAGGGCAGCTGCGAAACAGCTTGGGACCGGGTGACGAACTCGCATCCTGGGCCATCTCGAAGTAGGCCGCGAATCTTCTGGAATCCTCCAAGAAGTTGATTCGATGAAATCTTCACCCTTGAGGGGTGTAGGAAAATCCCGCAACGGATTGCCGTTAACGGGAGTAGAAACGGTGGAGCTTGAGGCTCGATTAACCGAAAAAATGTGAAAATTCACCTGAAAAAAGCGCGAAACACGCAGTAAAAGCTCGAGAGCTAAGCACGAGGACTCCCAACACTTGAACATGCGGTAAAAATTTGAAGATGGCTGCCAGAGGCGGGGCTTAGGTAGAGGGCAGTCATTGGCTGTGGTCAGTATGACTCAGAGATCAGTGATTGGTTACTACTACGAAAGACAGATCAGAAACAAAACTGATACTGATTTTTTCTTTACCGAGGATTCCCAGCCTGACGACGGGGAATATTCATGAGCATGTGAATCCATGCCAGACCCCATGCTGGAGAAGCATAGTAACTAATATCAAACTTGTGGTTCGGCAGTGAAAAAAGTGTTCTTACTAATTTCATTGAAAAACTGTGGGGCATCTGTATCGCAACCAGTGGAATTTGTCTATGGTATTTGCAAGGTACCATAGATTGGTGACAGGCGACTTACCTTACCAGACATGTGCAATTGAATCCAACAGGTGCAGTCGCTTCCATGCTTGAAATCTATGTAATTCATTATTAAAAGCTCAAAGTCCAAGTTGAACTCAACAGCATTTTTTTAAAAAAAACGTTGTCCTTACAAGCTTAGTTTAAATGGAAAATACATCACTCATGAAATGTAGGTATACAAAAAAAATGATGGACTTTGCATCGCAGAGGGGCTAAAAAATGGTGGTGTGGAAGGTAGCCCAGAGCAGTACCAGTATTTCAGATTTATTCAAAAGCTTCCACCCATCACGTTTTTGCACATTGCAATCGCGACATGGTAATCACGAACGAAAACAGTTGAAGGCTACCATTTCCATACAGGTTTTTAAAAAAGAAATGTCGAAACCATCTAAATCCCCACCAATGGCTTTACGCACATTGACCACATGACTTCGACCTTGAACTAAATTAAAATTAGGATGAACCATAACATGCTATTACTGAACATTGCCAATGCCGCCTCTGTGGCCTACAAGCAAATCTCAAGCTCAAAAACAACCACCCGCTGATGATGTCTACCTTTTCGGCCATCCTCGCCATCAGGTTGGTGTGCCTGTAGTTAGACCACACACGCTCCGGGCAATGACCAGCCACTTGCATTAAACATGCAGCACACCATCTGCAGTAATAGAACCCTCCACTTACATACCACAGTCAAGCACCTTCTACCGGCATGAACCCATCAAACCTTCTCGGACATGGAAAACACACGAACAGCTCACACCTAAGCATACACAATACACATCTATCCAACTCTGGAACACCACTCACACACTGTACAATGAGCTGGCGCATAGTGGCATACATGCAGGACTGGAAAGTGCAGAAACAGCACACCCATGAGATAAAGTCACACACCAAACTATACTTTACACCCAACAAGCCCTCTAGGTCTTACAAAACGCAGCAGCACGTTACATCTATGTACACACTTTAACGCCCATGCACAATCTCAACAACACTATCAAGGCCATTCCACATAATGAACTGCCACCCGGTGCCATACAAAAAAACACCCTTCCTGCACATTCAAAGGTGCAGAAACTGTGTGCCTCCACTTGAACGCCATAGTCAAACACCCTGCTGGCCTTCTGGGAAAGTGGTTTGTCTACTCATGGGCCAGGGTCCATCACAAAATTACTCTATTGTTAGGAAAGCTTTCTCTTTACAGCACCTTTCCCTCCCTTTTTATGGACCTCCAAACCATTTGCTTTTATTTTTTAATCTGGTCTGCTCTTTTTGCAGTGCATTGCAGCCTGCACTGGCTTTTGCTCATCTGTCATGGGGAAAATGCCATGTCCTTCAGGCTGTCCGTACTGGGAAACATTGTTTCCCTTAGTCTTGTTACTTTGTTGCCACCTTTGGTACCCACCACATCACTGCCTTCACCCTGACCCCCAAACCTCCCCCCGTAATCCTGGCCCACCCTGGCATCGCCTGCCCCCAGGCTATCAACATCATCAGGTGGTCCCAGGCGACGAGAGGAGGAACATCAGGGAGAAGGTTGGAAGCAACACCAGCAGTGAGCTGGAGGAGTGTGCCAAGGAGGAGATTGGAAAATAAGTAATCTGTGAGAGAGGAGGTTGTAGGTGAAGACCAAAGGAATGTGAGACAGGAGCAGACACATCCTGAAATTGAGAGGCTTGAGAAGGTTTATAGTGATTGCATCGAAAACAAAGGGTCGATACACTAAAGCATCGAAAACAAAGCATCTAATGCCAAAGCATCGACAGTCTATCTTTAACATGGAAAAGTGCCTTTCCATATAAACCAGTCCATTGAAAATATAAATGGACTGGTTTCAATGGCAAAGCACTTTTACATGTAAAAGATAGCATTTCAATGCATTTTTTTGTAATGTTAAAACGTTTTTTTTTGTATATTGTGGGGGTTCCCCCCAACCCCCACCCCCCAACCCTAACCCTAACATTACTCTTAATCTAACCCTAGCTCCAACACTAACCCTAATGTAACCCTTAATCTAACCCTAGCCCCAATCCTAACCCTAATGTAACCCTATCCCTAATGTAACCATAACCCTAACGTAACCCTTAATCTAGCCCCAACTCTAACCCTAATGTAACCCTTAAGCTAAACCTAGCCCCAACCCCAACCCCAACCCTAACCCTAATGTAACCCTTAATCTAACCCAGGCCCCAACCCTAATCTAACCTCTAATCTTAACATTACATTTTGATGGATCCATCAAATTTTATTCAACGAAATGGCCATTTGATGGTTTGGTGTTAGATGGTTTGGTTGTCGATGCAATGACTGGATACCCTTGAGAAGCATGTGTAAGGAACTCATGGTGGCAACAGTAAAGACAGAGAGTAAAGACAGAGAGAAGTGATCACATTTCAAGGGTGTTTATTACACTGTATAGGTAGGTTGGAAAAACAGCTAATCTAAACCTAAATCTAAGATGTGAGCAAGCTTCGACCATCAAATAATAATAAGGCAGTCCTAGTGGCATCTTGTCAAATAAAAGGGCCTTTACTAAGAAAAACGTATTGCCAATCCTTGCACTAAATGTAAAAGGAGTGTGGGAGACTGTTCACAAGAAAAAAAGAAGTGTTCACAAATAATGAGTCAGGATGCAGTAGTCAGGGTCTCCCTTCCCCACGTTTTGAGCACGGGACAAGGTGGGACTCCGGAGCACAGCACACGCTCGAACTTTCCAGCACAAGCCAACAGTTCTGCTGTCAGCTATCAAGGCCTTCGGTGGTTAAGTCTCTTTTCTACAAAAAGTCTCTTGCCTCCGAGAACCTGATGTATTCCAAAATAATAAACAAAAACTCCTTTCTGCTTGTACGTTGGATGATGCATTTTCACCCCTGCATCTCCCTCTTCCGGGCTCATATCCACAAAAGTTCTTGGCAATATCAGGACCTTTAGTAGTTAACGTTCTGGCTTTCGAAGGCCTGATGAGCTCATAATCATAAAAGAAAGTTATTTTCTGCTTTTCACTTGGGCTGATGAGTCTTCACCCCTGGGTCCCCCTCTTCTGCGCTCAGACCCCTCTTGAATATCAGACTCCCTGCGTCGGGTTCACTATGGCTTGTATTCACACACTTTTATCCGTGACATTCACGTGTCGTTAGGGGGATTGCTTCTCAGCCCTGGATCCCCCTCTTCAGGGCTCAGACACTTCTCGAATAGTGGCCTCGCTCTGTCGGGTTTACTACGACTCTCCTTCACACGCTTTCCCCTTCGGCATTCACAAAATCTTAATGTCTTTTTAAACAGTTCCTTGAACAGTTCTTACGATGCAGCAGTCACTTCATTTATCTTCACAAACATCTGCCGGTCAAAGACTTTCGACTGTACAGAGGATTTTGCTAGACCCCTGTATGATCACTTGGACCCATTTCTCACCTTTCCAGGCCTTCTGGTAACAGTAATTTCAACACTAGGGTAATTGCTCAGAGTTTCGCGAGTGAGCACCCACGTGGTGTCTGACTCCTCTGTAGCTGGTTTTTCCCTCTTGTATTAACAGTGCTTTGTACTTTCTTCAATTAGCCGTTTGCTACTTTTGTTCAACACAGTTCGGTTTCTTATCAGCTCTCCCCTCGACTCACTGGCTGTGATGAATCGCTTGACTTTTCTTGTCTCAGGAGTCAAGGCCGGTACCATAGCGGCAATCTCCTCTCCCCGGCTTGGTTATCAGCGGAGGAGGGCCCTGTATACCGCTGACATCTGCTGCAACACACATTGGCTATTGTTTGTGGTCATACAATTCCTTCTGTGGAGGATTCACAGGCCTGTGTCAGAAAAGGCAAGGTTGCTTCTCTCCTTGTAACCCTCTCGGTTCATGCCGTCTTTCTCCTCCTCTGAACTGCCGTGCTGCGTTAGCTCTCTCGTCGTGCGGTCTGCCTTGCTAGTTTTGTGCTTTCGTTTTCAACCTTTTATCCCTGTGGGGAAGGGAAAGGGTTGTCAGGTAGGTGTGATTCTGGTCAACTCTGCCTGACCTTTGTGTCAAATTTAAAATACATTCTTTTTACATATCTATCTAATATCATGTAATATCTCATTAATTAAGGTGTGCAACAGCCTATCTCTGTTGCATTTCCTTATGTCGGGACATGTCAGGTACATGGCTCTAGGGTTTGTCCGTCGTCTTTTGTGGTGTGTGAAAGTGTTTGTGTTGGGAAGGGGGGGCGCGGCAGGTGTCATGGGAAATTATATTCTTCATTCTAGGGGCTTGGTAAATTCAAAATGGTGAGATTGGTAGGGCTTGTGAAACAAACCTGAATGAGCCGGATTATTCTCCTGAAATGAACAGGGGGGATTGTAGGAACGGTTGTGTATTGTCTGATCAAATTGGGAGTGCAGGAAATAATAATCAGAGGGACGGGAAGGAGAATAACTGGGAGTATTCGGGTAGGACATAGGAAAACAGGGATTCCGGAAGAAGTCATTTCTGAATGCAACTGGGTTGTTGGATTTGGGCAACAGAAATGTAATGTGAGGAAGGGAGGCAGATGTGGTACAGCGTACAAAGGCTTTAGGGCTCTGGTCCTCCTCTTCTTCTTCCACGTTATAATACTGCCTTTAACCTGGGTTATTTCCCTGAGCATAACCCTGGGTTAACCTACCAAGGTGATCCTCCCTCGTTCTTCTACCCGTACGGTCGGGACCTGAGAGGACCAGTTATTCCCTGGCCACCTGAATAATGGATTCCCGGGGTCTACTTGGGATAATAGCCTCAGGTTTCTCACACATGTGGTGAAGTGTGAAGGAAGTGGAAGAAAGAGCCGAGAGGAGAGAGCAGGTGGTATAAAAAATGTTTCACTTAGCCATGAGGCCGCTGCAACTCATCAAGGAGGTAGACTAGTATGGAGTGTTGAGGAGTGAAGCCAAAACCCTAATTTAGGGTGGTATAAAAGGCAAACTGAATTAAAAGGAGCATCCATCCTATTTATTGTCACATAGTTTTGCCCAAAATAAAACATCAATTAGTGGTACTTACTTGCAGGAAGTGCCTGAAGGATCTAGGAAGTGAGTTCAAGGCCCTTATTTAATTTGGCCCAACACTGTAAATACCATTAATAAAATATTTAAGGCGCCTATATCCATGTTTGTCTGATGTTGATCCTACTCAGCTTTGTGACAGCCCAGACCAGGCATGTCCAATCCAAGATGACGGACACACTTTTTGACAGCTAGGTCCACATTCAGCCAAAGACTAATTTCTCCACTCTTCCATCAGGTGTGTTGAAGTAAAGCGGTCTACTAAACTAATCACAGTATGTTATAAATGGCAGGTACACTCGCTCACAGTGACCATTGCCCCGAGGGATTGCATTTGGCTCAATAAAAACACACACTCTACTGCTTCAGTGTGGATATGAGGTGTTGGCAAGAGAGGCACACACATTTCTGGAGAGATGAGGCTGTGGCTGAGAACAGAAAGAAAGAAGTTGGAAGAAGTTGGCAGGAGGGCAGGGTGGAGAACTTTGGGGAGAGATTGGCATAACTTGTCAGGAGGTGGCTGGAAGAAGTTGTGAGGAGGTAGTGGTAAATACACTGGAGAGGAGGTTAGTAAGAGCTGTGACGAGGAAGTTGGAAGAAATTGTGAGGTGTGCAAAAGAAAAAACATTGAGGAGGGGGTCGGGTGGGATATCATGAGCAAGGTAGAAAGAAATTTATTAGAGGATGTTTTAAAAAACAATGCGATTGAAAACAGAAAGAACCCCTAGGAGGATGGAAAGAGGACAATTGCATGAGAGGCTGGAAATAGAGCCAATGAGGCACAGAATGAGAAGCAAGAGAGAGGAGAGGAGGAGAAAGAAAGTCCCCCTTAGGGACAAGACCATTGGAAATCATAGAGGAAGAAGATGAGGCCAAGGGTCTGAAGGATATAGCTGATGGACCTTAGTACAAGGAGGCATTAAACAAAAGAAAGAGGGGCAAGCATGATAAGTAATTTCCTTGTGGGGGTTTCCCAGGTTTTAAAAGCCATAACCTTACAAGGCCCAGCATTCAGATGCATGTGGACATGGAGAACCATGGGGTGGATCTCCTGAGACATCAAAGATGGAAACCAAATCACCATAGTGTTAGGTGCCTGTACAAAACAGCCGCTATTCTCCTGGGACATCTATGGCAACCTGCGTGGACACGTAGATACCAACGTGCGGTCTGCGTATACTACTTCATATGGGTTACCCATTCAAAGATGGCCACCACTATGGCCAAGTATGGCATGGGATCCACCATGGATTTCCCATGCCAAGATGGCTGCCGGACACGTCAGTACATAAAGAAATGTCAACCTGACAGATTCCAAGATCTTTAAACTCTCCTCTTCTGTGGAATGGAGAACGTGGTCCAAGAATTAATGGTAGCATTATAAAAGCTGCAAGCCAATGTACCAGTCTCCTGGCAAGAAAATGCTGTGTTGTTTCATACCATGATGGTTCTCCAAGGAAAGGTAGAGCAAACATCGAGCAAAGTCCCGGGTTTAGGTCATTCATGGGGTATAGTAAGCGGTGCAACCAGAGAGCCTTCCAGTGCATCAGGAGTAAGAGTGAACAGTTGACCAGTGCTGACCCGCTACTTTACACCCAACAGGGTTATGTCCCAACATTCTTACTCCATCTAGGCCTTGTATGCCTCTGATTAAGCCTTTACGCTGCTAAATCTGGAGAAGATAGCACTAGCATGGGCCACACCCTTTGTCGATAATAACAATATATTTTTGTTACACTACAATAATCTTAATGAGGCATTCTAAACTATGTTTGATTGCTAGTATGGCTCTCAAACAGTGATAAATTAATATGTGGATACTCGTCAAGGGAATCATCACCTATTATCATATGCAGCCGTTTTCGAAAACTAGAATTAAGAGGGATGACATCAAGAATGCAGTCATCCAGGTGATGTCCCCACCACCCCCCCGGATTCCATCACAGAGTATATGTCACTCATAGTACGAATAGATCAACGGATGAAAGAAGAGGGGAAAGAAGGAATTAGGAGTATAGATGCATAAAAATCAACCTTGACAAAGACAGCACGTTCTAGGCCTCTGTACCAGAACCCATGCAAGTGGGGGAAACCCAGTATCCTCTTTGTGTCAAATGAAAAGGAACAAGTTACTTACCTGTAACTGTTGTTCTCCAGCATGGGTCTGGCATGGATTCACATGCTCATGAATATTTCCCGTCGTCAGGCCGGGAATCCTCGGTATAGAAAAAATCAGTATCAGTTTCGTTTCTGATCTGTCTTTCTCAGTAGTAACCAATCACTGGTCTCTGGGTCATACTGCCCCCAGCCAATGACTGCCCTCTCCCTAAGCCCCACCCCTGGCAGTCATCCTCAGATTTGGTAGCACGTGAAGTGGCAGTATGACCAAGTGAAGAGCCGCAGAGGGGTAGGCGGGAGGGTTCGCATGTGAATCCATGCCAGACCCATGCTGGAGAACAACAGTTACAGGTAAGTAACTTGTTTCTTCTCCAGCATGGGGTCTGGCATGGATTCACATGCTCATGAATATAAGAATACATAGCAGTATACACATGCACAACCACGGGAGGTGGCAAAAGGCTCAATATCAAGCAATACAACAACTCAACATTAAGCAACTCTTACCTCCTCACCAGGCTCACCTTAGGCGAACAGGTTGCGCAGCACTGCCTGGCCGACTCTGGACTCCTCCCTGGAATCCCGGTTGAAGCAGTAGAATCTCGTGAAGGTGTGCGTCGACCTCCACGTAGCAGCCCTGCAGATGTCGAGCAGGGGCACAGCAGATAGGAACGCTGTCGTAGCAGCGATCGCTCTGGTCGAATGGGCTCTCGGACGGCCGGGCAGCGGTCGGTTTGCCAACCGGTGACAGTGCATGATGCAGCCGGAGAGCCATCTGGAAATGGAAGTCTTCGAGAGAGCCTTCCCTTGATTCACAGGTCCAAAGTTCACAAACAGCTGTGATGTCTTCCGGAAACTCTTCGTGCGGTCCACGTAGAACTTCAGCGCTCTAGCTACATTTAGCGAGTGCAGAGTCCTCTCAGCCGGCGACGAAGGCGACGGGAAGAAAACTGGCAACACCAAGGGCTTGTTGAGGTGGAAGTCCGACGGCACCTTGGGCATGAAGGAGGGGTGCGTCCTCAGCACCACCCTCGTGTCGTGAAAAGTCAAGTATGGAGGCTTGCAAGACAGGGCCTGGATCTCTCCCACTCGTCGTGCAGAGGTGATGGCCACGAGGAATGCTGTCTTCCACGACAGAAACTTCAACGGCACTGAATGTATAGGCTCGAATGGGGCCCCCATGAGCCTAGTTAGTACCATGTTGAGCTCCCACGCCGGGGCAAGGGCCTTCACCGGCGGGAATGATCGGAACAGTCCTTTCATAAACTCCTTCACCAGACTATGAGACCACAAGGACGCCCGTCCTGTAGTTCTGGTGTAACGTGAGATGGCAGCCAGATGAACCTTGATGGAAGCGTGAGATAGGCCAGCCTTGGCCAAAGACAGTAGGTACAGCAATACTTAAGGGGCCGTAATCCGCAGAGGGTTAATCTTCTGTGCCCGGCACCAGACAGAGAACCTCTTCCATTTGTGTCCGTAGCACTTGAGAGTTGAGGTTGCCCTGGCCTCTGCAAGAACCTCTCTGCAGTCGGCCGGGATGTCGTATCCTCCAAACTCTAGTGCTGCAGGAGCCAGGCTTGCAAGTTCAGCGACTCTGGTTCGTGATGAAGAATGGCGCCTCCTTCACTGGAGAGAAGATCCGCGTCCGTCGGCAGCTTGACTGGTGTGGACGCTGACAAGTCCTGAAGGTCCGGGAACCAGATCTGCCTCGGCCACGCCGGTGCGTCGAGGATCATCCTGCACCAGGACCTCTTGAGCTGGTTGACGAGCCGGAGTAGCAACGGCAACGGCGGGAATTCATAAAGGAACAGGCCGTCCCAGGGGAACGAGAAAGCTTTGCCCATGCTCCTCGGTTGGGGAAACCTGCTGGCGAACCTCCGGCACTTGGAGTTCGCTGCCGTCGCGAAGAGATCGATCTGGGGTTCGCCCCATCGTCGGAAGAGTCGGTCCACTTGATCCTGGCGCAGTTTCCACTGGTGGCACTCTGCTGAGTGAGTCGGCAATGGTGTTTTTTATCCCTGCCAGATGAAAGGGTACCAGAAACATCCCTTGGGCGATGGCCCAACGCCACAGATCCTGGGCTTCCTTGGACAGGGCAGGGGATCTGGTTCTGCCCTGCTTCCGAGTGTAAAACATTGTAGTGGTGTTGTCGGTGAAGATCCTCACCACCTTGCCCTTGAGGGACGGAAGGAAGGACCTGAGGGCCCAGAACACTGCGCGGCGCTCCAAGATGTTGATGTGGAGAGTCTTCTCCTCCGAGCACCAAAGGCCTCTCGCGTGGAGGCCCCCGGTGTGCGCTCCCCAACCTTCCAGGGAGGCATCCGTCGTCACCATCACCTGGTGGGCTGGGGCTAGGAAGTCTGTTCCCGCTGTCAGATGAGCGTGGACACCCCACCATCGTATCGCCTGACGGAACGTTTCGTCGAGCGAGATCCTGTCCTCGAAGCTGCCCGTCGTCTGGATCCAGTGGGCGTCGAGGAATTCTTGCAAGGGCCGCATCCGAAGTCTGCAATGGGGAACCAGATAAATGCAGGAGGACATCATTCCGAGGAGGGACTTGATAGACCTCACTCTGGCCACGTCCGTGGCCAGTAGACGTTGCACCTTTCCTAGGATGGTCCTTATCCTTTCCTCCGACGGTGAGGCCCCCCGCGCCACTGTGTCGAGCCGTGCTCCCAGAAACAGGGCGACTTGCGACGGGACCAGGTGGGATTTTGGAAAGTTGATGGAGAACCCCAGGTCCATGAGCAGCTGGACGGACTTCGCAGTGTGTTCCACGGCGAGCTCCCTTGTCCTTGCCCCTATGAGCCAGTCGTCTAGGTAGGGGTAGACGTGGATCCCCTGCAGGCGCAGCCGCGCCGCCACTGGTGTTAGGCACTTGGTGAACACCCTGGGCGCCGATTTTAATCCGAACGGGAGGGCCTTGAACTGGTAGTGCCGCCCCTTGACCACGAACCTGAGGAACTTTCGGTGCCTCTTTAGAATAGGGATGTGGAAGTAAGCATCCTCCAAGTCCAACGACGACAGGAAATCGCCCTCCTCCAGGTGTCCCAGCACATGCTGGAGGGTGACCATCCGGAACTTCTGTGCCTTGATGTATTTGTTTAGTCGTTGCAGGTCCAGGATGGGACGCCATCCTCCTGTCTTCTTCCTCACGAGGAAGTATCTTAAGTAAACTCCGGAGCCCCGAAGCCTCTTCGGGACGAGCTCGATGGCACCTTTCCTGAGCATCGCCCATACTTCCAACAGCAGTTGAGGGACGTGATTTTCCTTCCTGGCCATGGGAGGAATGCGGGGGCACCTCTTCTGGAACTCGAGGGCGTGCCCCAGGGCCAGGGCATCCAGCACCCACCGGTCGGTGGAGATGGACTCCCACACGCCGACGAACTTCATCAGCCGGCCTCCCACCGGGGTGCTTCGGCGGGGCCCGACCCGACAGACGGTTCAATCTTGCTTGGAGGCCGCTTTGCCTCCCTAACCACCTTGGTGACGACGGCAGGATCCACCTGACTTGCCGCGTCCCCTGTAGGCCTCCTGCGACGAAGACCTTGCCGCTTGACGGTAAGTAGAGGAGTTGCTGCCGGCTCCCTTGGAGGCACCCTGTCTGCCTCCGGAGCTCTGAAAGGACGGCCGTCGCTGCTGGAGCACCCCCAGTGCACGGGCCGTCTCCGTGTCCGTCTTGATCGCCTGAAGGGATTTATCAACCGCCTTGCCAAAAAGGTTGTTCCCATCGAAGGGCATGTCCAAAACCTTGGTCTGAACATCCTGGCGGAAATCCGTCGCCATCCTCGTCGTCTCAGGCAAACGCTGTTGCCCAACTGACGGAAACCGGTGTCGGCGATGTCCGTAGCCACCGTAATGACGTGGTCCGAGGCAATCTCACCTTCCTGCAAGATTTCCAGGGCCTCAGTCCTCTTTGCATCCGGAAGGAAGTCCAACAGAGGGGCATTCTTGAACCACAACTCCCTGTCGTAGCGGACTACGATGGCCAGGGCGTTGGCCGCCTTGATGGTCGTCGCTGCAGATGAGATGACCCGTCGTCCCATCGCAACCAGTTTCCTACCCTCGCCGTCCGGAGGGGAGGTTGAAGTCGAGGCTGATGCCCCCGCTTTCTTCTTGGCCGCCGCCGAAACGACTGAGTCCAGGGTAGGTTGCGCCCTAAGGCACAAGGGGGCAGCGTCGGGGACTCGGTACTTCTTCTCATACCGGTCCCTCTTCGCAGGAGCCGTGGCAGGGTTCTTGAGGAGGGCGAGCCCCTCATCCCAGATGTCATCAAGAAGCGGTACGGCGAGGACCGTCTTCCTTTCAGCCTCGTGCCGCTGGTAAAGGAACCCCTCCTTCTTCTTTTCCTCGGGGCAGAGCTGGAAGAGCTCGGATGCCCTGGAGATCATTGCATGGAAGGATCCAATCTCGTCGGGCGGGGACGCCCGGGCAGGGGGCAACGGGGGGCACGTCCCGTCGTCGCCTCCATCGTCATCCGTACCCATCGTAGTTTTGTCCATGCCTGTATCATCCCCGTGGGTAGTGGACCGGGGGGAAGGCAGAGAAGGCCGCAGAGGCGGGCGAGGAGGCCTAGGATGTGTCCTCCTCCTCTTAGTCGGTGGGCTCCCTGTAGATCCTGGCTCCGGATCCTCCGTCGGGTCTGGCTCAGGCTCCTCCGTCGGGGGAAGGGGCAACCTAGTCCTTATCTCCGAGCATAAGGACTGGATGGCCGACAAAATGGCCGCCGAGGTGTCCTGTGGCGCCGGAAACAACGGGCGCGAGGGCTCTTGAGGAGCCTCATCTGTGTCACCGTCGCCCTCGTCGGGATCCCTCCCGATGGGCTGGGTCTCCTCCACGACTTGGATGAGCTCCTCTTCGAAGGTCGTGTCCGTATCCACGATGGCCACCACCCCCTCTCCCCCTTTTCCAACGAGGACTTCGTGGGGGTCTTCTCGATGGGCCTGAAAGACGACTCCCTCCGCGGTGGCAGGGAGACTCTGGTACCTGAGGGCGCCTCCACTGGTGTAGCCTCCACAGGCTGAGCCAGGGCCGTGGCGACATCCTCAATCGAGGTCCTAGCAGGGCGAATCACGGCCAACGTCACCTTCTGTACGCCCGGGGCCTTCACCTTCGGGGGAGGGTCCGAGCCTTGCTCCCCCTCTGCCGGAGTCTTCGAGATCGACCGGGGCCTCTCCAGAAGCTTCGCCGGGTTCTCGGACTTCCTCTTACCCGAGCCAGAGCATTGGCTCGTGGTTGATGGCGCCGGGGAGGGTGTGCCCTGCCTGGCAGCCAAGGAGCCCGACCGTTCGGCGCTCCCGGTGCCCGCGGACTTGCAGTGCTTAGCCTTTTGTTGGGCCCCTGTCGCCGGAGCACCCTCACAGGACTTAGAAGACCGCTCGGACTTCTTCTTCTTCTTCTCCCCTGGCGGGCTCTTACCTTCCAGCCAGTTGGCGAGACGGAGGTGGCGATCCTTCATGGTCCGCTCCAACATGTTTCCACAAAACGCGCAGTCCTTTTCCTTGAGCGTCTTGTCCTCATGGAGACAGTAGAGGCATAACGAATGCTCGTCCTCCTTGAAAACGTTCTGAAGCTGGCATCCAGGGCAGGTCCTGAATAGCTTCCCGGGCGTCGAGCTCCATTTCTCCTGGGCCATGTCTGGGGTAGGCCTCAGAACTTCTGGAATCCTCCAAAAGCGTAACTCGACGAAATCTTCACCCTTGAGGGGCGTAGAAAACTCAGAAACGGATCCCCGTTGATTGGAAGTGGAAACGGTGGAACTTGAGGTTCTTTTAACCGAAAAAATGAGAAAATCTCCTGAAAAAAGCGCGAAAAACGCAGCAAAAGCTCGAGAGCTAAGCACGAGGACTCCCAACACTTGAACGTGCGGTAAAAATCTGAGGATGGCTGCCAGGGGTGGGGCTTAGGGAGAGGGCAGTCATTGGCTGGGGGCAGTATGACCCAGAGACCAGTGATTGGTTACCACTGAGAAAGACAGATCAGAAACGAAACTGATACTGATTTTTTCTATACCGAGGATTCCCGGCCTGACGACTGGGAATATTCATGAGCATGTGAATCCATGCCAGACCCCATGCTGGAGAAATAAAGATACCAAAAGATGAACCTATGCATTTATTATGGCGAATCAGGCCATCCAGTTAGGTTTTGTCCTAAGAGGATGCCAACTCAAGGGGGAAACTGACCAGCTTGTGAAGTTGGAGGAAGACATTGATGAGCCTCCCTAAACATCTTCTGTGTAATACTTCTGCATATGTACCTAGCCAAGCACCCCAACTCTATATGGTGGTCCGAATTCATACCCAAGAACAACACTGGAACAACCTTTGCATGCTTATAGATAGCAGTTCTACAGGCAAATTCATTTATTTAAGTTTTGCCCATGCTCGAGATATCTCTCTGATAGAGAAGACAACCCCTGAACCTATACTCTCAGTGGATGGTTTCTTCCTGACCTCAGAAACTATTACTCAGGAAAGAGTCCCATTGGTGTTGATATGCAACACATCTCATAGAGAGACCATTCGATGCCATTTCGGCTCCACATTGCCAGCAAATTTGGAGTATTTCCTGGTTACAACATACCAACCCCAGCATTAACTGGAAAGAATGTAGACTCAGGTTCAATGCCCCTCACCCACAAATGGGTTTACTGGTATGTCTGACTCCCACCCGTAATACTCTTCACCCTTGTTTGACGTGCTCACACCACCCGGGTCCATGAAGATTGATCCAGAGATTCCTGTGGAATACCAATCATATGCTGCAGTTAATGTTGCGGTAGAGGCCAATAAATGACCACTGCATAGATCCTATGACTGTCGAATTGAATTATTACCACAGGCTCAAATTGCATATGGTCGAACATATGCTCTCACTGGAAAAGATGAAGACGTCAAATAATACTCAGAAGGGAACCTCAAGAAAGGTTTTATAAGACATTCTACCTCACACACTGGGGCTCCCATATTCTTCATACCAAAAAAGTACGATATGGAATTACGGTCGTGTATGGACTACCGTCAGTTAAATGCCATAACAGTAAGAAAACGCTGCCAGTTGCCTGTCATTCAAGTACTCCTAGGGCAGGCCAGAAACAGACCCATTTATACTAAACTGGACTTAAAGAGTGCTTACAATCATGTGTCACAGCACACCAATGGTCACTGTGACATCAATGGAAACACATGTGTGTTCCATTACGTTCTTTCATTTGCTGGTCTAGTCTTTTTCAATATGTCGCCCGCACGTCTTACTTATAATCCGAGGATGCGACAAACCACGCCAGTGTGTTGCAACCCTTGGTTCCTGCTCGGGTAACACGCTAGTTTTCCTCTTGACCTCCACTTTTTGGATTGTAACGCTCACCTGATTCCCGTAGAGGCGCCGGTCTTGACTGGGCGTATACCGTATCTGCAAAGGTGATGTGTAACACACGGCTGGCTCTTTGGGCTGGACCTCTGTGCACTGTATGTCTGACTTGAAGGGTAAGATGTCTGCAGATAGAAAATATGGGATTAAGGAACTGGGTTATTGAATGTCTCTCTCTTCTTCCCTTTCTCTTCTCCTGTAGAACCCCAAAGGTTAACGCTCTCACCTTAGGTAAGTGAACGCCGTGCTCTCCATCTGCCTCGGGGCAGGGTGCTGTAACCAGTTTCTTCACTGGATAAGGGGAGCAGGCCTCTTGACTTCAGAGGACTGCTGTCCGTCGTTTACTGCACGAACGGTAAGTTTCGAGTAATTCTAATGTCTTTAAAGTCTTTAGTAATGATGTTTCTTGTTTTGCAGGGTTCCGGCGATGGCGGATGACAGGCTGAAGTGAGTTGAAGATGGAGCCCGTGTGATGAATAGAAGCGCCTGGAAGCACGTAAGTAAGCGCTTGTTGCCTGCTTCACGATGCGCTCTAACTGTCTTTTTATTTTGCAGGTACAAGTTCGGAGCGGCTGCAGGGTGCCGGAATACCCACTGGGTTGGATGTGGAAAGGAGTAATGGCACGTGAGTATTAAAGTTCCCCAATGTCTTTAAACGCACCTTGTTTTGTCTTTCAGATGCGGGATGCAGCGCCGAAGGCCTTCGGAGCGTGCAAAGAGTTGGTAAGCTTTTGTCTTTCAGATGCCGGAATGCAGTGTGAAGACCTCCGGAGCGCACGAAGAGTAGGTAAGCCTTTGTCTTTCAGATGCCGGAATGCAGCGCGAGGCGTTGGTGACAGCCGATGGACCAGGTAAGTGAAGAGCTGTCACTGAAGACCGTAATGCTAACCTGTTCTTTCTTGTCTTTATAGGTGTTGCTGAAGACTGGATTCAGGATGGTAAGCCTTTTTCCTTAGGCCCAGGATCAGATGCAGAAGACACGATGAGCGTTCTGCTGCAGAGGATGCAGAATAACGCAAAGCAAGATTCATCCATCGGGTGTGGTTTAAATAGCCTCCTGTAGTGCTTAGGTGTCTCCTTCCACAGCCACGCCTAGGTAAGAAAAGAGTTCCTGCTTTCCAGAAGAGTTCCAGTGTTCTGAATCTAGGGAGTGGCTCCTGCCCCACCCAACAGGAAAAGTAGTTCCAAACAGAAGAGGATCAGAGGCTCAACTGGCAGGCAAGTAAGCAGCATGGTCTGCTGCAGGTAAGTCCACCCAAGCATTATGAGCCCGGCGCTTCCAGCGCTGGGACTGGGCATATTTATGAGCCTGGTGCCACTGGCGCCAGGACTGGGTCCAAAAGGTCCCAATTGGGACTGGTTGGCACTCAGAACCTGGGTTATGGATCTGCTTCCAAGGGAGTTGGGAAAGCCCTGACCTTTTGGAAGCAGAGATCATGACAGTACCCCCCCTCAAGGCCCCTCCCAAACCGGGCTTCTCCGGGGGTTTTGGCTTGTCAGGAAATGTTCGGTGAAATCTTTTGATTAGGCGAGGAGCGTGGACATATTCAGCAGGTTCCCAGGATCTCTCTTGGGGGCCGTAACCTTTCCAGTCAATTAGGTAAAATAGGAGATCTTGGAGTCCAGAATGCTTTTGACTTCAAACTCGAGTTCTCCATCAACTAGGATAGGTTTTGGAGATTTAGTTAGTCGGGTTTGAGGTTGCACGGGTTTTAATAGAGAGACGTGGAAGACCGGATGTATCTTCATGTGCGGGGGCAAGTCCAACTTGACCGCTACTGGGTTTACTATGGTAGTGATGGAATAGGGACCAAGGTATCTTGGGTTGAATGTGCGTGGCCCTTTTAGAGGTAGATATTTGGTGGATAACCGGACTTGATCCCCTACTTGATATTGAGGGGCTTCCTTCCGATGTTGATCTGCTCCTTTCTTGTATTGTTCTTTAGCCCTTTGAAGGTGAGAAACAGCTTCCTTAAAGGCTTGGGTGATTGTAGAATGCAGGTAGTCTACTGCTGGTGTTTCAAGATCTTGGAGGGGATCCAACTCCGAGGTTCGAGGGTGACTGCCGTACAAAAGAAAAAACGGGGTTTTCCCAGTTCCCGAATGGACAGAGTTATTGTAGGCATATTCGGCTATCCAAAGGATGTCTTTCCAAGTTTTTTCAGTTTGTTGCAGCATGCAGCGTAAATACTGTTCCAGAGTTTGATTGGTCCTCTCGGTTTGTCCGTCGGTCTGAGGGTGGTGACTGGTCGATAGTCTCACATCAATTTGAGCCGACCGACAGCAACTTCGCCAAAAATGAGAAATAAATTGACTACCTCGATCCGAAATTAGAACCGAAGGAAAACCGTGCAGTCGGACGATGTTTTCGAGAAATTCTCGGGCCAGAGTTGCTGCTGTTGGCAAGCCTTTGAGCGGAATGAAATGCGCCATCTTGGAGAATAAGTCCACGATTACTAGAATCGTATTGTATCCGGAGCATGGAGGTAGATCGGTGATGAAGTCCATAGAAAGCGTATGCCAAGGGCGAGGTGGGATGTCAATAGGGCGTAAGAGGCCTGCTGGTTTTTCCTTTTGACTCTTGTTTTTGGCGCATACTCCACAGGACATTATAAAGTCTCTGATATCTTTTTTCCAAGAAGGCCACCAGAAGTAGCGCTTGATCTTTTCTGAGGTCTTGGCCATACCGGGATGTCCTTCCATTAAAGAATCGTGATAACAAGAGATTACTTTTTTCTGTAAATCTGTGCTGGGTAGGTATAATCGTTCTTGGAAATACAATAAGTTGCCCTTTACTGCAAAGTCCTTTCCCTGCAGATGCCAATTCTGTATGTCTGCTGGAGTTACAAGTTGCCTGGCCTTATCCTTAACTTCCTCTATGGATTCTGTGGCGATTACACCCAGAATTCTTTGTTCAGGAATGATTGGTACAGGTTTAGGGTTGATCAAGTGTTCTTCCACTCCCATCCGAGAAAGGGCATCAGCTTTACCGTTCTTTGTACCAGGTCGATAGGTAATTATGAAGTCAAACTCGGCAAAGAATAATGCCCAACGGAGTTGTCTAGAGGATTGGGCTTTTGCGGTTTTCAAATATTGCAGGTTTCGGTGATCCGTAATCACAGTAACGGTGTGTCGGGCCCCCAGCAGATAATGCCGCCAAGCCTTAAAGGCAGACTTGATAGCCAGAAGTTCCTTGTCATTAATCGTGTAATTGATTTCAGGAGGCAAGAATTTGCGGGACCAAAATGCCACGGGATGCAACTGATTGGTTACCGGGTCCTTTTGTGATAGAACTGCCCCCATGGCAAGGCTTGAAGCATCAGTTTCCACGATGTAGGGGAGTTCGGGGCGAGGGTGTTTTAAGATTGGTGCAGAGATAAATTTAGTCTTCAAATCCTGGAAAGCTTGTTCCGCCTCGGTAGACCATTCAAAACTTTTGTTTTTCTTTAACAAGGCAGTGATGGGCTGGACTATTCGAGAGAATTCGGGGATAAACCTGCGGTAAAAGTTAGCGAAGCCTAACATGCTTTGCACACCTTTTACGGAGGATGGTGATGGCCATTTGAGAACTGCATCGACCTTCTTTGAATCCATACGCACTCCACCAGGTGATAATATGAATCCCAAGAATTCAACTTCAGTCACGTTGAAAACACATTTTTCCAACTTAGCGAAAAGTTTGTGTTGACGCAATCTTTCGAGGACCATTTTCACGTGTTTCCTAAGTTCAGATTCCGATGAAGAATAAACGAGGATGTCGTCAATGTAAACAACAACACACACATCTATGAGCTCTCTGAGGACATCGTTCATAAAATATTGAAAGGCGGCCGGGGCATTGCAAAGTCCGAAGGGCATGACCTGATATTCAAATAGTCCATACTTGGTGCGGAAGGCCGTCTTCCATTCATCGCCCTCTTTTACTCGTACCAAGTGGTAAGCTCCTCTAAGATCCAGCTTTGTATATATGCATGCTTTTCTGACTTGGTCCAGGAGTTCAGGGATCAAAGGTAACGGATATCTATTCTTAACGGTGATCTGGTTCAGGGAGCGATAATCTATACAAGTTCTAAGGTCTCCTTCCTTTTTTGGAACGAAGAACAAAGCTGAAGAAGCAGGGGACTTGGAAGGACGAATAAACCCATTTGCCAGGTATTGATCCAGGTATTGTCGAAGGTGAAGGTTCTCAGGCTCGGTGAGGGCATAAATTCTACTACAAGGAGGAGTAGATCCGGGTATCAGGTCTATCTGGCAGTCATAAGACCTATGAGGAGGTAGAGAGTTAGCCTGATCCTTCCGGAAAACATCTTGGTATTCTAGGTATTCGGGAGGTAATTGGGGAGTCTCTGAAGAAATTGCTGCCAGTGCAACACCAGGTGGAGGGTGACAAGTAGAGACACATTCTGGAAACTGGACCGTTCTTGCTCGCCAATCGATCAGAGGATTGTGTTTCTCTAACCAAGGTATTCCTAGAATAATCTGAAACTGAGGGGCCTTGATCACATCGAACACGATCTTCTCATGGTGTCCATCTTGACTTACTAGCGTCACCTCTTGAGTGGTATCCGTTACTGGCCCAGAGGCTATCTCTGTACCATCCACCGTAGTAATGACGTCCTTTACAGCCTTGGGACAAAGAGTTAGATTCATCCTCAAAACCATTTCATGATCCACATAATTGCCGATGGCACCGCTGTCGACGTAAGCTTCAATTGCATGTAATCGATCCGGATTATCAGGGCTAATGAGGACCATAGGTATCACGAAATGCGAGGTCACGGAACTGGTTTTCACGCTCGGCAAGAGGACCTCTATTCTTGTCGGGCGAGGTTGTTTCCCTGCTCAGAGTTTGTAACTTTGGTAACTGCAGCTCCTACTGCCTTCTTGGCAGGTTTCACCGGACAGTCTCGAAGAAAGTGCCTTGAGTTTCCACAATAGAGGCATAATTGCAACTGTTTTCTCCTTTCCCGCTCCTTTTGTGTTAGAGGACCTTTCAGACCCCCTATTTGCATGGGTTCCCCGGAGTCTACTCCTTTGGAAGGAGTTGGCGGTTTGGAAAATACTTGAGCATCAAACTTGGAACGATCGGCCTTCCTGTTCTGCAGTCTGTGATCTATTTGAACGACTAAGTCTATATAGTCCGAGCAATCTTGTGGGGGATTCACTACTTGGGCTAACACATCTTTGAGCTCTCCATGTAGACCTCTATAAAACAGCGTAATCCTTTTGTCCTCAGGCCATTGAGTTTCCACTATCAGTCTGTTGAAAGACGCAATATAAGCCAAAAGGTCTTGATTACCTTGTCGCAACGAAAGAAGCTCATTGTCCAAGGCCTGCCCCTGTGAATGTCTTGCGAACAGTTTTTCCATACTGAGCTGAAAAGCTTGAAAATCATGGAGGACCGGATCATCTTGATTTACTAGAGGGATCGACCAGTCTGCCGCATTGCCACTAAGGTACGAAAGCACGAAAGCTACTTTAGCTTGATCAGTTGGAAAGGCTGCTGGCCGGCATAAGAAATGCAACCGGCACTGATTGATAAATACTGCAAACCTCTTTGGGTCACCAGAAAATCGTTCGGGCGGAGCCAGAGGTACATTCCCAGGTAGGTTGATCTGCACTGGATTCATAGAGGATGTAGAAGGAAGATTTCCCCCAGATGTGGGTAACGGGGTCTGTCCGGCTTGTGACTGTAGCAATTGTCTAGCGAGATCATCTGTTCGCTCCTTGGAAATAATCAGTTCCCTTCTTAGAGCGTCCGTTTCCTGACGGGCTGCATGCACTTCTGCCCTTAGTTCCCCAAGTAACTGGGCTAGCTGGTCGGTATCCGAGGTTTCCATAGCGCCTGGACGGGAGTTTTGTGGTAGGCTTTGCGTTCTGTAGCGCTCACCTGATTCCCGTAGAGGCGCCGGTCTTGACTGGGCGTATACCGTATCTGCAATGGTGATGTGTAACACACGTCTGGCTCTTTGGGCTGGACCTCTGTGCACTGTATGTCTGACTTGAAGGGTAAGATGTCTGCAGATAGAAAATATGGGATTAAGGAACTGGGTTATTGAATGTCTCTCTCTTCTTCCCTTTCTCTTCTCCTGTAGGACCCCAAAGGTTAACGCTCTCACCTTAGGTAAGTGAACACCGTGCTCTCCATCTGCCTCGGGGCAGGGTGCTGTAACCAGTTTCTTCAATGGATAAGGGGAGCAGGCCTCTTGACTTCAGAGGACTGCTGTCCGTCGTTTACTGCACGAACGGTAAGTTTTGAGTAATTCTAATGTCTTTAAAGTCTTTAGTAATGATGTTTCTTGTTTTGCAGGGTTCCGGCGATGGCGGATGACAGGCTGAAGTGAGTTGAAGATGGAGCCCGTGTGATGAATAGAAGCGCCTGGAAGCACGTAAGTAAGCGCTTGTTTCCTGCTTCACGATGCGCTCTAACTGTCTTTTTATTTTGCAGGTACAAGTTCGGAGCGGCTTCAGGGTGCCGGAATACCCACTGGGTTAGATGTGGAAAGGAGTAATGGCACGTGAGTATTAAAGTTCCCCAATGTCTTTAAACGCACCTTGTTTTGTCTTTCAGATGCGGGATGCAGCGCCGAAGGCCTTCGGAGCGTGCAAAGAGTTGGTAAGCTTTTGTCTTTCAGATGCCGGAATGCAGTGTGAAGACCTCCGGAGCGCACGAAGAGTAGGTAAGCCTTTGTCTTTCAGATGCCGGAATGCAGCGCGAGGCGTTGGTGACAGCCGATGGACCAGGTAAGTGAAGAGCTGTCACTGAAGACCGTAATGCTAACCTGTTCTTTCTTGTCTTTATAGGTGTTGCTGAAGACTGAATTCAGGATGGTAAGCCTTTTTCCTTAGGCCCAGGATCAGATGCAGAAGACACGATGAGCGTTTTGCTGCAGAGGATGCAGAATAACGCAAAGCAAGATTCATCCATCGGGTGTGGTTTAAATAGCCTCCTGTAGTGCTTAGGTGTCTCCTTCCGCAGCCACGCCTAGGTAAGAAAAGAGTTCCTGCTTTCCAGAAGAGTTCCAGTGTTCTGAATCTAGGGAGTGGCTCCTGCCCCACCCAACAGGAAAAGTAGTTCCAAACAGAAGAGGATCAGAGGCTCAACTGGCAGGCAAGTAAGCAGCATGGTCTGCTGCAGGTAAGTCCACCCAAGCATTATGAGCCCGGCGCTTCCAGCACTGGGACTGGGCATATTTATGAGCCTGGTGCCACTGGCGCCAGGACTGGGTCCAAAAGGTCCCAATTGGGACTGGTTGGCACTCGGAACCTGGGTTATGGATCTGCTTCCAAGGGAGTTGGGAAAACCCTGACCTTTTGGAAGCAGAGATCATGACATGGATGCTTTTCCTATTTGTTTTCCTTGCCTTCTCTGTCTTTACTTTGTTCCAGCCTTGGTTTTCCGTGGTATTCGCCATATGCTCTGGTTTCCCTCAAACACTGCTTACCTCCTCTTACCTGTTTCATCAATACCAGATGATACCAGTCTTATCTGTACCAGAGCTACTTGACTGTTCTACGGCTGTTGTTGTCTCCTGGTGCTTGTTTACTAACCGCAACCTCTCATTGACTTTGCAAAGTCTCACCATTCTCCTTGCCTCTCCATTCTTTGGGGGGGTTTTGTGCCACGATTGGCTTTTCCCCCAGAAGGCTATTTCATTCCAGTTTCCACTGTGCCAAGCCTGTTCTCTTTGGCTGGCATTGTGGCTACAGACAGGAATATACCTTATCTCTATGAAGTGCATCAGTCCATAAGACAAAGCAAAGAAAGGCGATCAAGACAAGAAGATCAGTCTGAAATACTATTGTATGCAAGAGGTGAGACATTGGCCCTTATTACGAGGTTGCCGGTAGGCCGCCAATGCTACCGGTGACCTACCGGCAACCTCGTCTTACCTTTTCTGCCGCCTGACATCCCGGTGCTACTGGGATATCACAGGTGGTGGAGTAACGGTTAAGTTCCTAATCCCGTGGTCCATGGGAATGGGAACCCTGTAGCACCGGCACCGTTAGTAACTTCAGTGAAAAATCTGCCGGTAGGGACATGAACCCCCAGCCAGGTCAGGCAGACTACAAGTGAGCCAGTCTGGAAAAGATGCCGGTAACCCGGCTCACTTATAATGAGGACTAAATTGTCTGCTAAACTTGAGACCATGTTTGAGTCTTTCCTGTACATGAACGGAAAACAGCGTTTTGCACAGGTTTTGGGCATTACGAGTGCCTGGTAATGCCATTTGGACTCTGCTTTTCCTGCTGCTTTTCAACATTTCCTCAGCAACATATTCAAGGACATATTAGCTTTATATGTCATGATATATCTGGATGTCATTCCGATCTGTGCCCCCACCTATCAGGAGCATGTGAAACATGCTTAAAATGTGCTGCAACGTCTGTTAAAACACAATCTATATGCTAAACTATCAAGTGTAGTTTCCATCAAGATAGATTTGCATACTTGGGCTACTTCCTTCTCAAGTGGTGGAGATGGATCCACAGAAGATGGGCTTTATTACGAGTTCAGCAGCATGGCCAAAAATGGTGGTAAGGCAGTGCTAACTGTGAAGGCATCATGAAGTATGACAAAGATGAACAAGTTACTTCTTACCTTGTAACGTTCTTTCGACGGGATGTTCCTCCGACGTATTCCTCATCTTAGATATCTCCTTCCAGCTCTGCTGGCCTCGGAAAAATTTTTCTCTAGAGGGCGCTGCGTGTCGACGTCCTCCGAGTCGATGTCCCTCGACAGCCGCCGTATCGACGCCGACGTCATCCTGGCTATAAAGGCCGCGCGCAGCGCCCGTTGCTCAGTTCCGTTTTGTAGCCCACAATAATGCTTTCTGGACTAAACTAATCACCCTGAAGGAGCGTAAGCTGCAACAACAAGGGAAGTAGAACTGCGGGGATGGATGGGAGGGTCGATGAGGAATACGTCGGAGGAACATCCCGTCGAAAGAACGTTACAAGGTAAGAAGTAACTTGTTCTTCGAAGCGATTGTGTCCTCCGACGTATTCCTCATTTTAGATAGGCTCCCATAGCAGTATTCTATTATTGGAGGAGGGAGTACTGACTTCATGCTGTCTTCTATTGATGAATAGAATGCAGTACAGCCCTTCCAAACCTAGTCTCTTGACTGGAAGAGGAATCCAAGTTGTAAAATTGTGTAAAGGTATGGACAGACGACCATGTAGCGGCCGCACAGATGTCTTTAACCGGCACACCTCTTTTGAGGGCCGATGAAGCTGCAATACCTCTGGTCGAATGAGCCCTAAGGTTTTGAGGGGGCTCTTTTCCTGCCAGTTTATAACATTCCAGAATGGCTAGAATGATCCATCTGGAAATGGTCTGCTTAGTTATTGGTAACCCCAGCTTGTGACCTGTGTAACCTACAAACATCTGGTCTGTCTGTCTTATCCTGGCTAGTCTACTGATGTAAAAACTTAAAGCCCTTCTAGGGTCTAGCCTGTGTAACCTCTCTTCCTCTTTCCCCGGGCGAGGAGGAGGATAGAAAGACGGTAAGGTAATCTTCTGAGTGATATGGAATTCAGAAACCACCTTTGGGAGGAAATTAGGCTTCACTTGCAGGACAACTTTGTCTTTGTGAAAGATAGTATGAGGGGGTTTACAAGATAGAGCTTGTAATTCGCTCACCCTTCTAGCAGATGTAAGTGCTATTAATAAAACAGTTTTAAGGGTAAGGAATCTTAACGAACAAGAATGGAGTGGTTCGAAAGGTGTGCCCATCAGGAAAGTTAGGACCAAGTTTAAATCCCATAGGGGAACTTGGAATGGTCTTGGGGGATAAACATTGGTTAACCCCTTTAGAAACTGTATTACCAAGGGTAACTTGAAATAGGATGGTTCTTCCGCAGTGCGCTTAAAAATGGATAGCGCTGCGAGATAGCCCTTAATGGTTCCAACTTGAAGGCCTGAATTTGCCAAATATAGTAGGAAGGACAAAACCATTGGTGTACCACATGAAAAAGGGTCGATATTCTGTTCTCTACACCAGCTGCAAAATCTGTTCCAACGGCAGCGGTATAAAGACTTTGTTGCTGGCCTCCTTGCCGAAAGCAACACCTCCATAACATCATCAGGGAGGTCCCAATCCTTGTACCTCAGCCTTTCAGAAGCCAAGCGTGAAGGTTGAGGGTTTTGATGTCTGGATGGAGAACCTGTCCTCCCTTCTGTGAGAGTAGGTTCTCTCTGAGTGGAAGTCGAATTGGAGGGCAGATGGACAAGTCTAGAAGGTCCGGGTACCACGTTCTCCTGGCCCAATCCGGGGAAATTAGGATCATGGTTCTCCGGAATCTTCTCAACCTCCTGACCATTTGAGGAATGACAGGGACCGGTGGGAACGCGTACAGAAGCGGAAACTCCCAGTCCACTATGAACGCGTCTCCCAGAGCTCCTCTCGGGGGAAATTCCCTTGAGCAGAACAGATCGCATTTCCTGTTGAGGCTGGTGGCGAACAGATCTATCTGAGGGGTTCCCCAAAGGGCGAAGATCTCTTGAAGGACTTCCTGAGCTAGCTCCCACTCGTGGGAGACTGTGCTCTGCCTGCTCAGAGCGTTCGCTGTCAAGTTCTTCTCTCCGGCTAGGTGAACTGCCGATAGAGAGATTCCTTCTTGGATTGCCCAAAACCAGAGCTGCATCGCCTCTCTGCAAAGGGGTAGTGATCCTACGCCTCCTCTTTTGTTGAGGTAATGCATAGCCACCGTGTTGTCCGTCATTATCAGGACGTTTTTCCCTTGTACAGCTGGCAGGAACGCCTTCAGCGCAAGTCTGATGGCTCTCAGCTCTAACAGGTTGATATGTAGTCTGGACTCCGATGGAGACCAACGACCGCTGATGGTCAAGATGGTGGGCTCCCCACCCCGTGAGTGAGGCATCCGTGACTACTGTTATCTCCGGCCAGGATTGCCAAAACTGTTCTCCTTTCAGAATGTTCTCCTGACAGGCCCACCACTGAAGGTCTCGAGCCACCCTGTCGGGAACCTGAAGAAGATCTGTCATTCTCCCTGAGAATTGTGACCACTGAGTCCTTAGTGCCCACTGGAGGGATCTCATTCTCAGGCGAGCCTCTGGCACTAGGAAAATGCAGGATGCCATGAGGCCTAGCAACCTCAAAAAGTCGAAGGCTGGGAGACGTTGGGCATGTTGGAACTTGGTAACCATCTGTAGAATATCTTGAGCCCTCACCTCTGGTGGCGAGGCTTTTCCCAGGGAAGTGTCCAGGATCGCTCCTATGAACAGGAGTCTCTGCGATGGTATCATTTGTGACTTCTTTAAATTGAGGGAGAAGCCCAGTCTGTGAAGGGAGTGGCACACGTGATTTAGCTGGATCTGAGCTTGTTCCGAAGAAACAGCTCTGATCAACCAATTGTCCAGGTAGGGGTAGACGTGAATCCCTTCCCTCCTTAGACTTGCCGCCACTACCGACATTAACTTGGTGAAGACCCTCGGGGCGGAGGTCAGCCCAAATGGCAGCACTCGAAATTGATAGTGAGAGTTGCCAATTGCGAACCTCAGGTATTTCCTGTGTTTGAGATGGATAGGCACATGGAAATAAGCGTCCTGAAGGTCCAGAGATACCAACCAGTCCTGGAACTGAAGGGCCTGGAGGATCTGAGAAAGAGTGACCATCTTGAATTTGTCTTTCCTGAGGAATTTGTTCAATTCTCGCAAGTCCAAGATGGGTCTCAGTCCTCCGTCTTTCTTTGGAATGAGAAAGTAAGGGGAGAACCAGCCCTTGTTCCTCTCCGCTACAGGTACCGGTTCTATGGCACCTTTCTCTAGCAGGTCCAAAATTTCCTGCAAGAGGAGCGGATCTGGAGCTTTCTGAGAGCTGATCCCCGGTGGATGACTCTGAGTTATACGTAGGAAAGGTAGGCAGTAACCTTGGGCAACTGTCTCCAATGCCCAGGCATCTGACGTGATAGCCTGCCATACCGCCAGATGTTGAGTCAACCTGCCTCCTACAGGTGTCCTGTGAGGGAAGTCCTCAGAGTGGTTTTGGGGCGGCTGATGCAGATGCCGATGGTAAAGAGGCACCTGCTGTTGCTGCGGCTTTTGAATATCTACCCCGTCCACCTCGGGTAGTTCTTCTTTGTCCCCTTTGAGCCGGTCGTCCTCTACCTCTTCCGAATGCGGAGTAGAAGCGAAAGGACTTGCCCCTCGCAGAGGTTCCTGTGGGACGAAAAGGTGTCTGACGGATTGCAGCGCCTAGGGATTTTTCTGCTGCTTTTGAAGTTTGCAGTTTCTCTAAACTGTCATCCGCCTTTTTCCCGAACAAAGAAGAGCCATCGAATGGCATGTTCAAGAGCCTGGCTTGCACATCTGGGGCAAAACCAGACTTTCTCAACCAAGCGAATCTCATGGTTGTTGTACTTGCCGCCATTGCTCTGCTGATACTGTCAGCCGAATCAATGCCCGTCTGGAGGGATTCGCACATAGCGTCTTTACCGTCCTGTATAATATTCAGGAACGCATCCCTTTCTTCTCCCTCCGGGATGCAGTCAGCCGCTGTAGAAGCACACTCCCAAAGTGTATGGCTGAATTTAGCAAGGGTGCAAGTAGCATTAACAGATTTTAACGCCATGCTACATGCCGAAAAGACTTTCTTTGCCATAGCATCATATTTTTTATCGTCCCGGTCCTGTGGGACGGTAGGATAAGCTGTCTTGACATCGGTAGAGGATGCTGCCTGTACCACCAGACTTTCTGGGGATGGGTGTTTAGACAAAAACTCTGGGTCTGTAGAGGATACCCTGTACTTTGTAGACAGTTTTTTATTTACTGCTGGTACGACATCTGGGGTTTCCCAGTTCGTCATGATCTTCCTCTGAAGAGCTTTATGAAAAGGCACCACAGGATCCTCCTGTGGGCCTTTGTCAAGAATATCCGTGAGGTCATCTTGTTGGAAAGATTGTGAAGGTGCAGACCACCCCATAAACTCTGTGATCCTGGCCATTAAGGCTCTATAGGGGGTTTCAGCATGTTCCCCCGGGTCTGGCCTAGCAAACTCCACCTCAGGGGAAGTGTCTAACCCACTTGCCTCATGTAAGGAATCATGAAGATCCTTTAACCGGCGTTCTTCAGAGGAAAATTCCTCTCTAATTGGGGTTACAGGTCCCTGCAACTCAAATGTGTCTTCCTGTTCAGACAATTCACCCTCTTCCAATATTGAGGACATAGTTCTCAATTGTTCTGAACTCATAAAGGGTGTAAACCCCATATCCAAGGCAGAGGATGCCGAACTTGTCATAATCGGCCTCGAAAACGTCAATGTCGTCGACGCCGACGTCGAAGGCTTCGAGCGTGGCGTCGAAAACAAAGGCGGAGGCCTCGATGACCTCGACAGAATTGGGATTCTGCTTGACAATCTCAATGCCATCGACGTCGAGGACCTGGGGATAGTCACTGGGTGTGTCGTAACCGTGACTTTTCTTGGCGTCGACACTGGTGTCGAAGCTGGCGTCGAGTCGACAGACTCGTGTGTCGAAGGTCCCTTCGACAACGGCGTCGAAGACATCGACCTCGACGTCGACGGAACCTTCGTCGACGGCGTCGACGGAACCTTTGAGGTCATAGTCCTACTCGAGGGTTCATGACGCGCTCGAGAGGTTTCCTTCGCCGGGTACTGCGACTCGCAGCGTTTTTGACCTTCGGGTCTTTCGACCAGAGCATCGCTCTCGGCAGTCTTCGAGGGGGTCGAGGCCGCTTTCTCGAAGACGCTCATCATATTTTTGCGGAATTCCTCCCATTCAGCCCGGGAACTATGTTTCGTGGGGCACGGAATTCTCTTTGGCGAAACAGAGGAAGAGGAAGACGGAGAAGGGGATCTTCGACGTCTCCTCTTCGAGTGCTTCGATCTCGAGGAGTGATGAGACCCACTCCGAGATCTGGAGCGCGAATGGTGACGAGGAGACGAATGTCTCAACTTCTTCGACGAAGAAGAAGCTTTAAAAGTCTTACCTTTCTCCAGCTTCCCCCTACGCTCCTTCAGGGCCTTAGCTATCATGGACATACAGTCCTCGCACTCCGAACAATGGTGTTCAGCTCCCAAACACCACAGACAAACTCTGTGAGGGTCGGTCAGCGACATCTTTTTTCCACAATCTCGGCATTTTTTGAAGCCGGATCGAGGAGTTGTCGGTTCCGACGAAGAAGCCATCGAGTACGGTATCGAATAACTCGAGGAAAATAGGTTTAACCTGACAAAACTGAGCAACGGTATTCCGAGGCACTGAGTAAGCGCGGAAAAACGGAACTGAGCAACGGGCGCTGCGCGCGGCCTTTATAGCCAGGATGACGTCGGCGTCGATACGGCGGCTGTCGAGGGACATCGACTCGGAGGACGTCGACGCGCAGCGGCATCTAGAGAAAATTTTTTCCGAGGCCAGCAGAGCTGGAAGGAGATATCTAAGATGAGGAATACGTCGGAGGACACAATCCCTTCGAAATTTAGTAATTTATATGTCACAATGGCTAAAAGCCTAACTTGTCCTATGCTAGGGTGGGATTTCCCTACCTGAATGAAACTAAGGAAAGTCTGAGTCAAAGAGTTCAACTTGAAAGTCTGTCTGTCTCCAAAACCTATTCTTGGCCTGACAACTACAATTAACCAATGTATAGGGATGTCAAAGTCAAAAGAAACAGTGTTTAACTCAAAGTTCTGAGCTTCTTCCAGCTCACAGCTTCCATTCAGCTCCACTCCCCCAAGCACAAGAAAGTTCCATGAAAAGGAAGGCTCAAAGTTTACCTTTTTCCAGTTCAAGGTGATATGCTTCAACACCAGTCCTTGTGGTTCCCTTCACAAAGTTTCAAGTAATGTAGTTAAAAACCCAGGGGTCTTGAGACTCCAATCCCAAGACAACAAGTATAGCTCTCAGGATTCCCTTTTCCAAGACACAATAGTTCAAAGTGATGTCATTAAGCACCAATCCATGGGGTTCCCTTACCCAAGTTTTTACGGTCTTTAATTACACCTGTTTTCGTTTTCTAGAAGCCTTAAACAAATACCAGGTCAGCCTGACCCTGTTTCTGGCCTGCTTCGCCAGCTCTTCTGCAATGGTTTTGTTTGGCTTGTTTCACTGTGTCTTTAGCTTTCACCATTCGGGGTCCTCTGGTCTAGACACAGTTATTAGATCACACGGTCCACTCATCACAGGTCACGCAACCAGGACCCTGGCCAACTGAGCCTTCACACACAGGTTACTTGGTACTTAGCCCCTTAACACTAAGTCGCTGACACTTGATTACTTTTATTGGGCTCTTGGCTTAGGGTATATTTGTGTACTCCTCTGGCTTCTCCTTGGTCACCTTGTGGCTCTGCCACCATGTATCACACACCCCTTGCCCAATTGTAGCCTTGTTATACTGCATTCATTCATTAATGTTCACTGTTTGGCTTCCCTTAGCCTTTAATATATTAGACTTCCAGGTTTGAATTGATTAATTGTGCCACATATGTTTTAAAGTTCACTTTTCAGCTCAGAGCTCAATGTTGTCTTATGTGGCTTAGTTAAGTTCAGTTTTCAATAGGCCCATTACCAGTTTGGCGGTAACTCTCCTAATGGCGGGTTAGCGCCAAACTCGTAACACTGTTTCCACAACACCCCCTGCAGCCATACTTGTAATCTGGTGGTCCAGAAAGGGTGTTGGTACGCTGCTAGTGGCACCCTTATTTCCAGACTGCCAGGCTTATAATGAGACACAATGTATAGTTGTCCGCTTTAAATAGTAAATTGTTATTTAATTTGATATTCAACGTGTCCTGGTTTCATCATAATGGCCCTCATTACGACCCTGGCGGTAAGTATCGGCCATTACCGGCATGGTGCAAATAACGTGTCCGTGCTGCCCAGAGACCGCTAAAAGCGGCACATTACGACTTCTCAGGCACGAGCATTGTGCCATGCCGGTAATGTAATCTCCGCCATGCCGCTAAAGGCTGTAAAATCCCACTTACCGGCATCATATGCCGTGCAAATAGCACCTCCGTCACCCTAGCCATCGACATTAGCGATCACCGCTAATAGCGGTAACCGCAATTAACGGGAACCGCTATTAGCGGCGACCGTAAACAAGCGGATCCGGAAGTAGCGTCACCGCACAGGAATGGGAAAGAGCACAGCGGCCATCTTTAAAAACACAATCCATTGCCATCCTCTGTTACCAGTGGACACCTGACCCCCACAACCTCCACAAACCTTCTACACCACCCATTCCACATCACGATGCCAAAAGTTCTGAAGAAGAGCGGAGATCGGCTGCGGCAGGAGCGCTTTTCACGGGAGGAGTTAACTATTTTGGCGGAAACCCTCCAAGAGCACGCTGATGATGTGTTTTCCACGGAGATGACCAGACCGGCGCTGCAGCGAAAAAAGGCCATATGGGCCATGGTAGTCCAGAGGGTCAGTGCCGTCGGCACAACACCCCGCAATGCCAGACAATGCCGAAAAAGGTGGGACGATCTACGGCTCCGGGTCAGGAGCATACTGGCGGCCAATCGGAATCTCGGCATGGCGACTGGCGGAGGAGCTGAGTCGCCCATCAAACTACAGCCATGGGAGGAGATTTGAGGGAGTTGGAGATATGAAGAGAAGAGCCCCGACATCAGGCGACGCAGGTAGGTGCCTTACGTCCAACTATGCCAATCTCACCACAATGATGTCCAAATGGTTGGGAAGTGCAATGATGCCTAACAGGGTCCAACGGACACATTAGCACAAGACTGCCTAAAGGCAGTGCTGACCTCCACCTTGTACACATGCATAATGCACCCCCTTTCTGTAGCCACCCATATGCCTCCATGTTTCTACCACCTAAGAGTGAGACCGCCTGTATGTCACTGCCTCCAATGTGAACCATCTAGCAATCAAAATGAATGCAGCCATCACAATGCCTGCTCAATGTCCGTAGACCCATCACTAACCCTCTCCCTCCTTTGGTCCACCAAAGGCTCTCATTCGGACAGTGCCGATGAAGACACAGGCACAACATCTGCCAAGAAGCCCAGGCCCGAAGAGCCACAACACCGAACCTCCACCTCGGGTAGAAAAAGCAATCCCCCACAACAGGATAAATCCCACAGCACAGCACAGGCCATGGCACCAATGTCCAGCAAGTCAACCACTTCGGTGCCACCGACTTCAACCATCCGCCCAGTGGTGTCCACTGAAGGCACTGGATCCGCAGAAAGCAGCACCATTGGTGAGACTGCTGCCACCGCAGCTATCTCAGACAACGAGGAAGGGGATGTAGATATTGTCGTGGCTCCCCCCACTGGCCCCCTGCATTCCCCCTACCCATCCCCGTGCAGCCAGCATGACACTAGCATACAGGGGCAATCTCCTGGAAAGTCTTGGCCGGCTACTACCTGCCCAATAGCAGATGTGCACAGGCCACAAGAGCCAAGAGTCCATGCAGGAAATAATCACGTGGCAACAGCAACTTGCAGCCCTGTTGACACAGCATGTCACAGAATGCACCAACGCTAGGGGGAAATGCGCGAATGTGCTGATACTGTTAGGTCTGCCATTGAGTCCACTTCTAAGAACATTTGTGCTGAACTGGCCGTGGTGCGGCACGTATTTTCAGAGCTAGTCCAAACAATGCGGGACATGCGGCCATGTGACCAACCCAGTTCCTCCTCGGCAGCAAGTTCAACCCGAACCAGCCCCGTCTGCAGATCGGGCAGGAACCTGCGGCGTACCTACAGGGGTGCACCGGGTGCAGGGAGTGCCAATAGGTGCAGCCTTGTGTACTGATGCCACATGATGCACTTGTGCACAGTCATCCACACCATTTATGGGGAGTAAAGTGGGGGAGTGGGTGTGTTGGGGAGTGGGTGTGTTGGAGAGTAGAGGGGGCAGGGGGGAGTGGGTGTGTTGGGGAGTAGAGGGGGGTGGGGGGAGTGGGTGTGTTGGGGAGTAGAGGGGGGAGTGGGTGTGTTCACTTAGATTTACCTTTTCAATACACTTTTTGGTTATGCACAAATCACATGTGTGGACATTGCTCATTGCCTACGCGTGCTTTATTAGTGAACAGACTAAAGTGTCCATGTCCCTGACACACCCAAGGCCCCAAGTGCCATCTCCATGTGACACCCCCATCCATGTGTGCTAGAAGAATTGATTGATCAGAGTCCGGCGCATGTCACGTCCCTCCTGTGCATCGCTTCCTCCCTGAGGTGCTGCCCCATCCCCACCCTCCTCATCCTCTTCGTCAGGTGGTTGCTGTTCTGCGTCAGGGGGCGGGGGCACATTCCGTCTGATGCACATATTGTGTAGCATGACACATGCCATGACAATCTTTGCCACCTTCTCATGGCGGTACAGGAGTGCCCCACCAGACCTGCTGAGGCAGCGAAACCGTGCCTTCAAGAGGCCAAATGTCTGCTCAATCACCTCACGGGTTTGTGTAAGGGCACGATTATAGTCCTCCTCGTGCCTGTTCTGTGGGTTCCGGACTGGGGTAAGGAGCCACCGCTTCAAGGGATAGCCTGCATCACCTGCATGTGGGCAACAATGTATGTGTAAGTTAACTCATCATGTTTGACCTCATTAAATGATACCATGGCATGCATTTGTTTCTTCATCTCAACCCCATTTCCATGCATGGATGGAGTCACACGATGAGACTGCTATGTGTGTATTCCTCTTATGGACTGTTTTGCATGTCATTGATTAGTGTGCGCGGGGGTGGGTTCCTTGTGAGTGCATATGCACTGTGTCAGTCCACGTCCGTTGTTCCTGTGATCTTGCAGATGTCCACTTATTTGTATGCTGTCATCCTGGCAACGTTGATGTCAGCCTCATGATGCTCTCACTACGCACAACAAATGGTGTCATGCAATTTAATTGGGCTTCTGTGTCAGTGTAGCGGTGTATTGATGTATTTGACCCTCATGTGACTCCTTTGTACGCAGTAATGGGGGACTGGCCTTTCAGTTCATGGTGTTTTGTGCTTTGTATTGGCTATAGTCATTGCTTGTGGCTGCATTTCGTTGTGGGGGATGCAGTCGGATTTGGTACAGTGCACATGCAGATGTCTGTGGGATGGTTGGGACACCGCTTCATTCGCATGGTAGGGCTGCTTGCATCTTGCATTATGTGGTCAGGTGTCAGGTCCAGTCTGGGCGGATTTTGGGGTGTGAGCTTCCTCTATTCCCTCTTGCACTCGCAGCTAGGTTATGTATGCATCTCTCCCCACCCATCTCATCCAGGTGAAGTATACATCTATGCCTCAATCACCTACCCACATCACATTTCCATGAGCCTAACATGCGACTCACCGAGAAGCCAGGATCTGTGCCCTGCATGTCGCTCCATGTAGCGTGGAATCGTGGAGTTCCGCAGGACCATTGAATCATGGGTTGATCCGGGGAATCAAACACAGCAATGTGTGATAATCTTGTTTGAGTCACATACCATTTGCACGTTGATTGGTTGGTATAGTTTACGGTTGCGGTACACTTCGTCCATGGCATGTGGGACCACCAATTCCACATGGGTGCAGTCGATGGCGCCAATGCAACCAGGTATGCCGGCCAGTGAATGGTAACCCACTTTGGTGTTTGAGATCCCCTGGGCAGACCGTAATAAGGAAATGTGTTTGTCTGTGTGCTTGAGGAGGGCATCAAGCACTTGGTTCAACGTACGTGAGAATAATGGTTGTGAAATGCCATGCAGTTGCCCCACTGTGTGTTGGTAGGTTCTGTGGCCAGGAAGTGGAGCACAGTCACCACCTTCAGTAGGGATGGGATGACGGTGCGTTTTTCAATGAGGCTGACTATGTCGTCATGTATCATGTCCACAATGGTGGTGATGGTGTCCCGGTAATGGGTGTGGATCTGCTCAGCGGTTGAGTTAAATGGACTGGCTCTGATGCGTGGGATTGGGGGCTGCCTGCGTGGTGGCACTGGCTGTGCTGGTGGAGCATGCTGGTCTTGCCTTGCCCTCCTTCTGCTGCTGTGTCTCCTCTGTGCTGCCTGTTGTTGTACTTCTTGTAGTTGTTGTTGTAGCACTTCCACTGCAACCAGGTCCTCCAGCCCCAGCATTGCTAGTAGTATTGGATTCATTGTGGAGTGTAACTGTGTGTGGGAAGGGGTGAGGTGTGCTCCTTTTGTGCTTGGCCAGTCTGTATTGCCTCCACCTGTGCTGATTGTGTGCACCTGTGGCAGCTGGGAACACTGCACATGGCCATTTACGGTTGGTCTGCGATGGCAGTATTATCACCATGGCGGTAAGGTACTTTACGGCCTTCACAAAGGCATTCTTTCCATGTCCGCGTGACTCGTAATTTTCCCAACTTAGCCCCATGGCGGCGTTTGTGGCATGGGAGTCGCGTGCTCGCGCCTATGGTGCTTTTAACGGCACCGTTAATTACGGTGCCCCTAATAGTGCTATCTCGGGTCATAATCGGCCCTAGCGGTAGGCGATGCCGGTAATCCTTTACCGGCATCGTTTTTCACTTAGCGCAATGGTCGTAATTAGGGCCAATGCTTAGTTTCCATTTAGTTAGGTATTCAATATGCATTGGATTTTCAAATATCACATTTCCATTTAGTTTGGTATTCAATAGGAAGGAAATTATGTATTCTTCTGGACCGTTACTCGCTGGAGTGCCTCTCTGACCCTCGCCTGTCCTTTTCCACTCTCACCTGGTGGTTTCCTGCTGCCTCCTTTCATCTCTGGAAGTCACAGGTCAGGAAAACCCACTGGTGCGTACTCTGCTCATTCGCCGTGTGCTCCCTGCTTCACATCGGTGCCTTTTATGCAGGTCTCTGGACGCAGACAGTGTCCTCTGCATTCTGGGCTCCTTCTCAGCCCCGGCTGCACGCGCTTTGGTCTGGAGGCTTTCAGGCTTGTGGGGGATACAGAGCCCACTTACATCGGGTCCCACAAGTCCACTGGGACTTCTGCCGGCACCCTGGTTCTTCCTCCTGGGCCACCACAGGTGTCTCCTTTCCTGGTTCTCCTGCTGCGTCACCTGTCGTGCGCTGCCTTGCTGGTCTCCCTTTATAAACCTGAAGCCCCTTGACAGGCTGCAGGTGTGGAACTCTGATTAGTCCTGCCTGAGCACAATTACAGAGAAATGCTTGACCCTCATAGTTCCTTACAGGCATCTTCTTTGTCCCAGTACCAGAGTGGTGTAATGGGTTAATCTTCATCACTCTTAGCCGCATATTCTTCGTCTCAGTACTGTCAAATGTTATATGTGAAGGTTTGAGGGGAACTGGTTTACAATAGCCTAAAAAGGTTTGGGGTGGGTTTGGGTGGTTGTCAGTAGAGAAATAAGAAAACCATGTCTCGCCCAAGGGCACCCCACTCCCACTCTTCAAGGACCCTCCACCCAGGTGATCCTCCATCGCTTCTCCACTCCCAGGTCAGGATCCAAGAGCGATGGCCTTTCCCTGGCCACCCGCACAGAGGATCCAAGAAGAGAAGGAGTGTGAATACCCACAGATTTCTCACATAACATAGTTACCACCGGATTACTGCATCACTGTAATTAGGGGTTTGGCGGCAAGGTGGAGGAACAATATCCAGCAAAATACTGGAGAAAATTCCACCATCTTACTGCCAAAGAGGCTTCTAGGCGCTTCTCTGACAAGAAAAAGAAGCAAGGCCCCCATATAAAGCAGGTGACTTAGGGCCTCATGACACGTTTGCTGGTCCGGAAATAAGGGTGCCAGTAAGCTTACTGACACCCTTGTTTCCGGACTGTTAAACTACTCATTTGCCTGCTGGAGCCGCTCCGCCCGACAGGTCTGACCCTGCCGGGTGCAGCGGTCGTGGTAAGCAAACCCATCACGGAAACACGGTACATCCGTCTTTTTTTTTTATTATTGAAGCCTATTGAGAATTCCCCTGAACTATCCTGACTGGACCATGCCAAAAACACCAGCCTTGGGTCTGAAGGGGAGAATGAGATTAGTAACATTCTGGACTCCCAGCAATCCCATGATCTAGTAGAATATCTGGTGCACTGGCGGGGTTACAGTCCCGAAGATGACATGGGTTAAGGCCAAGGTTATAAACTCTCCCCGACTGCTTTCAAGATTTCATAAGAATCACCCTTGTAAACCAGGATGTGGTTCGATTTTGTTTCCAGGGGTGGGACCTGCAGGGGGACCTCCTGTTAGGTACTTGTACAAAATGGCCCCACTTATTTCGGGCCGTCTCTCTGGCAACCTACGTGTACCCATAGGTACCAATGAGTGGTCTGCGTAAACTCCTTCCGCTGCCTATTCAAAGATGGCCAACGCTATAACCAAGTCTGCCATGGGATCCATAGTTGTCCCATGGCAAAATGGCCGCCGTACACGACCGTGCGTCAAGGAACGTCCTTCTGTATTTAACAGGCAGTGGGATGCATTTTACACATCTTGCAAACCACTCCTGGGTTCCTGTTCGTTACGAGAGGATTCCCGACCAGATGGCAACTAGGTACTTAGTGAGTTGAGAGGAAGGGGCTCCATCTAGCGTTCTGGTCAGTGGTTCAGCATACACACTTGTGTCCCCATAACACTCACCTCGACTGTTCTTGAAAAAAACCCCTATTGCTCTAGAAACATTAATGGGGCGGTGGAGGGGTTCTACCTGTTTGGATCATTGAGACATTAGGTGCTTCTGTTTTTGCAATATAAAGACATTCCTTGTGACCGTAACAGTGGAGTCTTTAGCTTTTGGGTTGCATGCCCTTAATTGTTTTCTTTCTGTCTGTTAACAGAAGACAACTCTATCCAGGGGGTTTGTGCAAGGCCAACCAGGCGTACTGGTAGGCTATCTCATTTTCTTAATACTCGTGTTATGTGTTAGTTTATCTGAGTGTACCAGCAGTCTGGCTAGGGCTCAGGGTTTGTGGCACCAGGGTCGCTAGGGGACTATTGGTATTCACCATGGGTTCTTGTGCACAAGTTGCATTAAAAAGGGTGGCTAATTACACTAATGTGTTTTACCTGTTTTTTAAATATTTGTTAGATGTAGGTTGATGGAATTTTTTATATATATTTTTATTTTGTTATTTGTTTATCACAGCACTAGAATAACATAGGAAGAGTACAATAGGCAGGTACATGGTGACATGGCATGACAGTGTTGGTAAATTATAAGTTACTCACCGTAGTGACTAACGTACTCCTAGTCCATAGTACCCTTTCCTCCATACTGTTTGGGCCATCCCTCGCTAGGGATAGGAAACTGAACCTTTTTCACCAGAAAAATTGCCTTCCCCTTTAAAAGTAGGTGCGCACTGGGCGCAGCTCTAGGAGAATGCGCTCCCCTGACTCCGTCCACCTGCGCCACTCCTCAGTCCCCTTTGACGTGTCGACAATGTTATAATTGCCTAATGACACTGAGATGTTACGGGGAGAATGGTGGGACGTATGGAGGAAAGGGAACTATGGACTAGCAGTATGTTAGTCACTACAGTGACTAATTTATAATTACTCCTACCGGATTGAGTACCGCTTACCCGCGCTGTATGCTGTTTGTGCTCCTGTGCTCCTGCTTCTTCCGTGCTGACTTCGCCTTGGTCCCTGTCACTGGACGTCGGACGCTCAACTTGGGAAGTTAACTTTGGCGTTATCGGCGCCGACTTCAGTTCGAGCACTTTGGCTCCTCCCCACACTGTGGCGATTGGCTGCGTGGTGACACAGCCTTTTCAACAAATATCCAGCGCACGCGCACAGCGCGCGCGCACTCGGGCGAGTACCGGATTGAGTACCGCTTACCCGCGCTGTATGCTGTTTGTGCTCCTGTGCTCCTGCTTCTTCCGTGCTGACTTCGCCTTGGTCCCTGTCACTGGACGTCGGACGCTCAACTTGGGAAGGTGAAGCAAAGACTTTCCATCCAAAATAACTTTATTGACACTTTACATACACAGGGGAAGTGACACTGTGTTTGTTTGTTTGTTTTTTAGTTAACTTTGGCGTTATCGGCGCCGACTTCAGTTCGAGCACTTTGGCTCCTCCCCACACTGTGGCGATTGGCTGCGTGGTGACACAGCCTTTTCAACAAATATCCAGCGCACGCGCACAGCGCGCGCGCACTCGGGCGAGTACCGGATTGAGTACCGCTTACCCGCGCTGTATGCTGTTTGTGCTCCTGTGCTCCTGCTTCTTCCGTGCTGACTTCGCCTTGGTCCCTGTCACTGGACGTCGGACGCTCAACTTGGGAAGGTGAAGCAAAGACTTTCCATCCAAAATAACTTTATTGACACTTTACATACACAGGGGAAGTGACACTGTGTTTGTTTGTTTGTTTTTTAGTTAACTTTGGCGTTATCGGCGCCGACTTCAGTTCGAGCACTTTGGCTCCTCCCCACACTGTGGCGATTGGCTGCGTGGTGACACAGCCTTTTCAACAAATATCCAGCGCACGCGCACAGCGCGCGCGCACTCGGGCGAGTACCGGATTGAGTACCGCTTACCCGCTTTGCCGCGTTGTCGGTAGACGGTTGGGGTGAGTTAAACTATATCTCGATCCATTAGTAAGTGCCCTTATATAGCTTCCCCCTGGATTTAGCTTATAAATTGCTCTGAGCACTTTGTTCTGTCTTAGCGCCACCCAGTTGTATTATTTGGAATTCTATTTAGCCATATTGCAATGTCGACGCGCGGACGGCTTTATACATTAAAAACCAACATGCCAACAATTGTAAATGTTGGTAATAGTTTTAATGGTCACCAACACAATCCGCAAAAAAAAATGACTTCACATAAGTCTATTGTTTTAACCCCTAGCCCTATGACCCCGAAGGGCTCCAGTACCACCGTGTTTCGCCCTGAGTGCCTGTCAACCCCTAATCAAAGTGCCCAACCATCAATTCAATCCCTATGGGCTCATAAGTCACTCAAGTCTACCAATAACCACGATCTCCCACCGCAGCGACCCGCTATTAAATCTATAGCTGAACTTAAGACCCCATGTGAACTCTCAGACAACACCATGTTAAATTCTCCTTGTCAAGCCCAACCGGTTGTAATAGACCGAACTATTCAATCCTCTACGTCTTTCGAGTCCAGCTCAGATCTAAATGACCTTAACCAGACCCAAGAGGTATCTCTCCATGCGAGCCAGTGCGAATCCCCAATTTCGATTAATAACTCGCAGAAATCTCATCAAAACTCTGTGTCTCGATCAGCGTCCATCCACTCACTGTCTGCAATATCATATGTGCACCCTACACCGCGTCGCCCAAGTACCCTTCCTCAAGGTGACCCTGTTGTGGCTCATCCCCCGCTGTTACAAACCACACTGACAGCTATCAATACTACACTAATGTCTTTGTTTAAACTCTTTGAGGTATTGAACTCAAAAATAACAAACCAAGAATCTAAATTAGATGATCTGTTGCGATGGTCACAGCAAGTGAAATTGGCGCCTACATCCCTCCCATGTTCAACAGAAGGGCTACAAAGCGGCGTTTCCTCTGACATGCAGATGGCAGCTGCCTCAGTCCCTCTAACTCCTAAATCCACGCCTTATTTGGCGTTACCTTGTATACCACAGATTATCACAGTAAGTCCCCCAACAGTGGATGCTCCTGCAGCCATGTTAAATCAGTCCTGGGTGAGTGTACAAGACTCTCCAATTTCTGATCCTAGGTCAGAAAATGTTCTACCTGCTATGAACTCTACAATCCCAGATGAGTGCCACTCTGCAGTCCACCTGATCCCTAGGAAGATTCCTAAAATCACTGCTAAAAAGAAAAAGATTAAGAGCATGCCTGCTGCACGAATGACAAAAGCTTCCATGCATGCCTTTTTCAAAAAAATCTCCATGGATCGACCTGTGACTGCAAAAATAGTTAAACCTCTCTCAGCCTGTCCTATACTTACTAACCTTGATGAACATGCTCCTTCTGTAATACCTGTGGCTCATGACCCATTGGACGCCCTAGTTGAAGCCCTTGACTGTGATGATACTGATAATACTGGCGTTCGGACCCGGACTGATACTCGGCCTAGATCATCTGCTCAACCGTTACCAGTTTCTATCGGTCTAGAACCTGAAACACAACGGACAGCTATTATGAGTGAAATGCGTCACGCCCTGGACGCTTATATAGATGAGCGTTGCTCGCTAGCGAGCCAACTCCGTTCAAATCCGGCAGTGGATTCTCGGACCAAATCAGTTTCTTGGACCTCTCCGGTAGTTCAACCTAAAATCCTCCCACATCGACCACATAATAAAGGTCAGCCAGTATTGAAACAAGTATCATCCTTGCCTCCCGAACATCAACAATATACTGTGGAAAAAAATAACATTCCATACCATAATTTTGAGATGAAAAATGGCAACAATAAGCAATCTCACAAATCTACTACTAATGTGCCTGCTTACCATACACTCATCTTAAAATGCCGTGATGGACCCTATCCTAAATACAATCTAAATAGGCAAAGTGTCTTGAACATTTTTGGTGATATATTTGAACTGGAAGATCTAACTTCACATGATATAGCCCAGGTTGAATACATTTCAGATACCACCACAGCAATTGTAAGACTATGGATCCCTTCAGGACTAGTCTTAAATACTATATGGCTTGCTAAAATGTCTTTATTTGAAATGGGTTTTTTGCTGACACAAGACCCGGAGCGAATCACTAAACATGTAGATGCTCCATTAATCCCTCAACCACAAATTTATTTGAGTTCCCGGGATGATACGCAGACAACTTGGTCATAACCACTAGTGACTTCACAGTCCCATATAATTAAAATAGCTTCCTGGAATACTCGTGGCCATTCACACTTACATATTTCACTAAAAGCACTGACAGATTATGCTATAATCGCTTTACAAGAGACTTGGTTTCTGGAATCCCCAACATGGGACAATTTCGATGTTATTTTACTACCTGCAAAGTTGGGAACACGTGGTCGGCCCTCGTCAGGGCTTTTGGTGGCTGTTAATAAGAAATTGGGTTTTAAAATCAATGCCTGGAAGCATGTTAGCAATTATATGCAGTTGGTGAAAATTGCCTGTCAAAATCATACAATAGCCCTTGTCAACATCTATCGTAACCCGGTAGGGCTATCAGATGTGACTTTCTTTGAGGGTTTGATAGCTTTCATTGATTTAATTTCAGTCACACCTGGCATTACTGACTTCTTTATCATGGGTGATCTAAACATGGATTGTTTATCCCTAGCTAATAGAAATCAGACGAGGGCGATTACCATGTGGTCACGCATTATGTCTAATTGCAACATGTGTATGATGAACGGCTCTATAGAAGGTGACATTCCACCGAACCCGACCTGGCAGCGAGGCACTAGTCAAAGCACAATTGATTATATGTATGTTGAGCGAACCATGCTTACTCACATTCTTTTGTTTGAGATAATAAAGGGAACCGTAAGTGATCATCATCTTCTCTCCCTCCAATTAACCTGGACACCTATGAATTCTCCTAGACAATGGCTTGACCAACATGTCATGGTTAATAATACTAAGAATCGGCTGAGATGGACGCATGGAAATCTTATGAAGTTTACGCAGGCAGTTCATCAGTATTATAAATCACCTAAATTGATTGAATATATTGATTTCCTCGATCCTTTTCGGCAAACAATTGTCCCAAGCCCCAAAGCAAAAACTCACAAGCATACATTTGACTACGTAATTAATGCTCGCAAGTCTGAATACCGCAAAGAAAAAAGAGCAATTCTTATGTCAAATAATGCTAATACTAGCGCAATGTTAAAAACAGTTAAATGTAAATATTTGAATTGGATTCGAGGACATCGAGCCAAGCTTTACCAACAAGATGGTGAAGCAATGCTATCTGCTATCTGGTCTAAAAACTCAGCAGAAATATGGCGATACCTCAATCAAAAACCAATTGTGGCCCAGGCCTATGCTCAATCAAATCCTGTAACTGAGGCCGTTTGGATATCCCATTTCTCTGAACTTTATAGCGATTCAGAATTTGACGCAAATAGTTATCAGATTCAGTCCTCGAAACCTTGGGACATTCACTGCTCCCCTGACCTCTTAGAAGCAATGATCAAAAATTTAAGCTCATCCCGAGCTGCAGGTCCCGATGGCCTCCACAATGTCACTTTAAAGGACAATCCAAGACTGTGGGCATTAAATCTTCATGCAATCTTTATACAAGTGATGATTAATCGCAGACTCCCAGCCTCTTGGCTAAGTTCTGTGATAGTCCCGATTTACAAGAAGGGTGATCGCTTAGATCCTTGTAATTATCGACCAATTGCCTTGTTAGACGCCCCAGGTAAATTGTTTGCAAAACTAGTTTTGTCAGAATTCAACCAGTGGACAGAAACCTGTGGTAAACGTGATCCTTACCAAACAGGCTTTGTTGCGGGCATGGGTACCTGTATTAATCTTCTTACATTGAACACAATTAAAGCCCTATGTCAGTCCCATAAGCAGTCAGTCTACTTTGCATTTATCGACCTGCATGCTGCATTTGACTCTGTCTCTCGACCATTATTACTGGCGAAATTAATAAGAGACAATTGCCCATCAGATCTTTTTGATATCATACTTGCATTTCATGGCATAACCTCTATTCGTGTAAGACTTACTTTGGAGGGACTGCTATCTGCTCCTATCCAGACCGCACGAGGTTTAAAACAAGGCTGCATATTAGCGGCAGCAATTTTTAATTATTTTATACATGATTTGAGTATTTCATTTTCACAGATATGTTCTGATGCCCCTGTACTAAAAGGAGTCAAAATTACTAATTTGAACTATGCTGACGATATTGTTCTAATTTCTAAGACGCCGAAGGGCTTGCAGAATCTTATAGATGTGTTTGACCAATATATATGTATGAATCAACTGGTGGTCAATACTAAAAAAACCCAGATTGTAGTATATCAAGCTAACAAATTTAGTAGGACTGGGTTGGTATGGTCAATAAATAACACACCACTAGATACTGTACCAACTTACATCTATTTGGGTGTTAAATTTGATGGCCTAACCAACTCATGTAACCAGATCGAGCGCATGGAGGCAAAGTTGACTGCGGCTATTTCGCAGACCAAAATAATACTGCATAAATTTGGAAAATTTACCATTCAACCGGCAATAGTTTTTTGGACTGTCAAAGCAATCCCTTCAATTATATATGGAGCAGAATCCATTTTGAATTGTAATAATCTCAGAAAATTTGTCTTTGATAAATTCGAGGGGAAATATTGGCGAGCAGTGTTATCTTTGCCGAACGGTGTTCCAGGTCCTTGGCTGCGTTATGAATTGGGCCTCATTTCAATGCATGCTACTTATACATGGCGCTGTTGTATGTTGTTGCGTAAATGTATAGTGGCATCTCGAAAAGTAACCATATTGTCGATTATTTCTGATTATATGTTAACATCGGATAAATCATTTGTGAAAGTATGGATTGATTTCTGTCTAGAGGCTCTTGCGGTTGCAAGCATACCGATAACCCTCTTAATCTCTAATCCAACAAAGGCAAAAAATCTTTTATACCAACTGGACTGGATTAGGACCTTAGAGAAATGCCAAAAATACCATCAACCATGTAAATACCGATTCTGGCCTAAAATGGTAAGAAGCCCCGAATCTTATCTATTAAAATTTCCATCAGTTGTACTGAGATCAGGAATAATGAGGGCCCGTTTTGACCTATGGCCTACTCATCAAGTTCAAATGAGACGAAATTTGAGAGCTCGATCACTTTTTTCATGTAGATTTTGTAATGATTCAACTACGATCGAAACTCTTGAACATTTGGTCTGTAACTGCCCTCAACTATCCTTATTAAGAACAAAACATTTTTCAAAGGTGATGAGTATGCTAACATCTATTGCCTATGATATGCGCTGGTCTTTTCTATTATGTTCCAACAAACATTCTGTCCAGGTAGCCTTAGTTAATTTTTTGATGGCTATAAATTGGAATACTTCAATCGGAGAAGATGCCATAAGCTCAAACAGTGATTGGACTGAGGAGGAGTAAATGATTACCATGACACCTACCAGATAATTCGTGTATTATGATTATTCTGGCTGTGATGTAATAATTAGACTGACTAAATTGTTGTTAATTTATCTATATGTCTTCTGTGATGATAAAAAAAAAAATAATAATAGCTCTGGCGCTGTTTGAGTCGGCATAACCAACATGAATTTTAAATGCTTACATGAATATGATTGCTTTTAAAAAAAAAAAAAAAAAAAATGTTAATGTTTGTTGTCTAAATTTTGTATATTTTGTATATTGAAAAGTTGTTTTTAACAGCTAAATCAATAAAAAAAAAAAATAAAAAAAAAAAATTACTCCTATGTCCCGTCCCCTTTTCTTCCATACTGTATTGGCGATTACAACTGAATGCAGCCCTGGGGAGAAGAGTGGCCCCTCTAAGAAAACAAGTTCTTCAAAATTGCCTGGCCAAATGCTGCATCCGATCTGGCGCTGGCATCCAAGCAGAAGTGTTTGCCAAAAGGCGATGGGGAGGCCCATGTAGCCGCCTTGCTTATCGTCTGCAATGGGACGTGTCTTTCGAACGCTACCGGCGTGGCCATGGCTCAGATGGCATGGGCATGCATGTTTGCTGGCAAAGGCTTGTGCTGCCCCTGATATGCCTCCTTGATGGCCATAACTATGCACCTTGCTATGGAAGCCTTGGAGGCTTCACAGCCTGGTTATGATCAGCCTAAAGTGATAAACAAGGCGCATGATTTATGGAAGCTCTTTGTCCTGTCCAGATAAAATCTTAGAGCACGTCTGACATCCAGACAGTGCAATACCTTCTGAGTCTCATCCTTTGTATCGGAAAAGAACGTTGGGAGTACTATATCCTCATTAATGTGAAAGGAAGAAATAACCTTAGGGAGAAAGGCAGGATGCGTCCTGAGCACCATCTTGTCCCGGTGAAACGTGGTATAAGGCTCGAGAGCCACCAGAGCCTGAATCTCGCTGATCCGGCATGCTGAAGTAAGGCCAACCAGCAGGGCAGTTTTAATAGTCACCAGCCAGATGTATGCTGATTCCATGGGTTCGAAGGTTTTGTGAGCCAGGGTGCCCAACACCACTTTATGGTCGCAGGCCAGATGTGGACACTTGGCCGGAGGATATAATCTGGTCAGTCCTGCCAGATACCTTTTTACCACCGGATTGGAAAAGGAGATGTTGTCTCCGGAATTCTTGTAGGCTTCTATGGCCGCCAGATACGTATGGCAGGTGTCTACCTGGGTATCCAGTCAATATTTCGAAAACATTTTTCAACATACCAATATGTCGAATAAAAATTGCCGAAAAAAGTATTTTTTTAAATTTTTCTATAGGGTTTAGTTTGGTTAAGTTAGAAAAAAAGATGGTTTAAAAAAAAAACGGGGGATTTAAAAATGTTTTTTAAAAAAGGCATTCGGAAAAAAGAATTCGGCAATTTTGGTTCGACATATTGGTATGTCGAAATAGTGACTGTCGAAAAAGTCACTATAAACCGTCTACCTGGACACCTGAGTGAGCCAGGTGCCCGGAGAAGGATAACACATCGTCCAGTGAGTATGTCAGTGGATCAATCTTGGTTGTCTTGGCCCAGAGGCAGAACCTGGTCCACTTGCTCCTGTACTGACTCCTGGTTGAGTCGCTTCTTGCCCCTTGTATGACAGCCAGGTTTTCTTGTGATAAGTGTAGATGCTTCAGGGTAGCCTGTTCAGGAACCATGCTGCCAGGGCAAACTTCTGATGAGCGAGGTGAATCACTGTGCCCCCCTGCTGGGAAAGTAAGTGGGCTGGACCCAGCTGGGAAGGTGTACTGGAGGTTGGCCCGACAGTCGGAGGAGTTCAGAGAATCAAGGTCTTGCAGGCCACCATGGCACTATCAAGATGAGTCAAAGGCTCTGTGACCCCCTGACCTTGCAGATGATCCTGTGAATCAGCGGGGTGGGAGGGACCGCGCATGCATTCATGCGATTCCACGTGATCTGCAATGCATCCCCTAGCGATCCCCTGCCCCAGCTAGATGACCTGAGGGCACCTCCTGTTGTTCATGGTGGCAAATAGGTCTACCTGAGGGTGGGCCCACCTGTCGATAATCCCCCTTGGGACCATTTCTTTCAACTGCCACTCGTAGTTGTCGATCCCCAGCCTTCTGATCCTGGCTTCCTCCAAATCAATTTCCACGGCAGGTGGACTCTAGATAAGTAAATGCTGTTGAACAGTGCCCACTCCCAAATGTCGATAGACAGCCGGCAGAGCGGAGGGGACCTGGTACCTCCCTGCTTGTTGATATAGTACATGCAAGTGGAGCTGTCTGTCTGGATGCAGAACGACCTGCTGCTGACAATGGGGATGAACACTTTGAGGGCAAGCCAGATGGCCATCATATTGAGCCAGTTGATGTGTTCCATCTGTTTCTGTCGTGGCCATACTCCATGGACACTGTGGGTGCCCAGAGTAGCCCCCCATCCCTCTAGGAACGGGTCCGTGGTAATGGTGATTTACGGAGAGGGCTTCCTGAATGGTCTGCCCACTAACAGGTTGGTCTCTGCACTCCACCACTCCAAGTCCAGGTGCAGGTGCTGTGGTATGCTGACTAGAGCTACCTGGGAGTCCATCTCCTGATTCCAAGAAGCTGTGAAATGTAGCTGCAGCCTCCTCATTTTGAGTCTTGTGTGTGGCACAGCCAGGAGACAAGCCGCCATTATGCCATGGAAGTGCTGGTACCGCCATGCTGCAGTCACTGGTCTACTGAGAAAATGCCTGGAGGCCTTCCTGATTGGAGTACTCTTGTCCGCAGAGGGGAAGATCCTCTCCACCCTCTTATCCCAAATTAGCCCAGCGAATGTAAAGGACTGAGTGGGGAGTACCTGCAACTTTTTGAGGTTGATAGAGAACCCCAAATTGTATAACATGTGCATAAGTGCTGCAGCTGTGCGCTGAACAGCCTCGGGAGACTCACCTCGGAATAGCAAGTAGTCGAGGTATGGATAAAGGTGGTGGCCGTGCGCCCTGAGCAGGGCAGCTACCAAGTTTATTAACCTTGTAAAGACCCTTGGGGCTAAGTTGAGGCCAAAAGGAAGGACTTTTGTATTGAACACGAAAGCCCATGATACTGAACCTCAGGAAGGAACGATGGGGCTAACAAATGGGGACGTGCAGGTAAGCATCCTTGAGATCCAGGGAGCACATCCAGTCTCCTCCACACAGTGTCTCCGCAATAAGTGCTGCAGTTACCATCTTAAACTTTTGAAGTGGAAAGGAAAGGTTCAAGGAAGAGAGGTCTAGAACACCTCTAAGGCCAGCCTCTTCTTTTTCTGAATGTCGAATATCCGAAATAGAAGCCTATGCCTCGCTGTGAAGCTGGAACTTCCTCCACCGACTGACTCGCGATAAGTAAGCAGATTTCCACCAAAAGAATTGCGATCCAAATCTGTGGGAGTGGACGGGAGGAAAGAGGAAATGGAGGAATTGGCAGATGGGAGCCGTGGAAACTACAGAGAGCATCCATGGGTCTACGAACCTTGTCCGTCAGGAATTGAAGTGAAGGGCAAGCCTGCCCCCACCGCAGTCTTGTGGATCTGGATGACATCGTCACAGCTTTTTACTCTCTGAGGTTGGGGCCTGGGAGAGGTGGCCTGGAAAAAAACCCTTGTGAGAGGTTTTGTGCTGCTTGCGCCTCTGCTGGCTAGGAGACCGGTCGGGCTGTCTAGCGCGTCGCTCCTGAAAGTCCCTGAAGCCACTGAGACCAGTCAGGGCTGTCTAGTGTGTCACTCCTGAAAGTCCCTGATGGCACCAAAGGTACAGGTTCTGTCTGAGCGTTGGTGACTTTGGCTATAGGCCTTGGGCACCAATTTTGTCAGGATTGACAAGGACTTAGCTGTTTGTGAGCTATTTTTCCTCTTGTCAAGTTCCTCGTCGTGGTAAAACAAGTCCCCTCTCGAATGGCAGGTCGAAAATGCGCTCCTGCACATCAGGGTTACACATAGTGGCCTTAAGCAAAGCTGTCCTCCTCATATCAGTGGCGATACAGATAGCTCTACCTGCGGTGTCAATATGAGCCACTGGAGACTGCATGATATATTGGGCCACGATTTTGGCTTCTGCCAACCCAGCCCCGAATCGTGCCTGACTAGGCGCAGGGAGCTCTGGGAGGAAGTCCGCAATCTCCCGCCACAGCTTTTGATTCACTGCTACCAACATCACGTCCGCCTTGGTCTGGCGCAGATGGAGCATGGCATTAGAGTAAATCTTTTTGCCATAGGACTCCAACAGCTTTTCCTCCTTCCCTAGGAGTGCTGAGGTGGGTGCGGTTTGGAATAGAGGGAGGCTGCAGCTATAACGGATGAATGCGGTTAAGGGTGTGCCGACAGATTGAGGGAGTTCCCTTCTGCCTGCCTATTCTTGGCATCCAGGCGTTTATTAGTAGGCTGTGTGGAGTGCGGCTCCACCCATTCCATCTTGGCCAGGGATTCTACATTCTTTTGCAGAGGGATGCCAGTTCTTGTGGCAGGGCGGATGGTCAGCACCTCGGCAAGAACCCCTACCTCAGGTTGTTCAACTTGTGGCTGCGGAATCCCCAGGTATTCTGTCACCCCCGCCACCCTATTGTGGAAAGCCTTAGCTGACAAGGGAGTATCCTGAGCCTCGTCTTCGTCCATGTCACCTGCTGTGTCCTACAGGTCAGGAGCTGCCGGTGGCGTGCTGGGTGAGTGCAGCTCTGGCGTGCTGACTGGCAATGCCGGGGGCTATTGAGGAGGCTGCGCCGTAGGCAGAGCCACCGTGACTGGTGTGAGCGCTGGAACCAAGGGCTGAAATGGAACCAGGGTCTGGACCACGGTCGAAGCCTAGGTGGTACTGGAGGGTAAGAACCTACCCTTGCATGCAGGGGAAGGGCCTGGGGGCTTAGAGGCCAGGCCCTGTGGCTGCTGAGGTCTTGTCTGTTCATGTCTCACCAAGCTAGGGGCTGCATACCACCCCTGTGACGATGTGGTCGGGTATGACGTGGACCAGGTAACTGCCGTTGTCCAGTCCCATTTAGATGTGTGTTCCCATGCCTACTCTCCAGAACGAGGAGGCTCCGGGTGAGCCACCATCTTGTCTGGCCTTGCAGCCATTTTGTCATGCCACGCGCCATGTGCCTGCTGCATCGTGCCTGAAGAACCAGACCCAGTCTCCACCTGCACGCTTAAAAGCAAAGGCTCAGACCTTCCCCGCACCTCAGGTAGAGACCTGGGAGGCAGAGTGCCCTCGGCCATGATGCTGGTAGTGCAATTGCTCCGTATAGGCACAAGCCCAGTGTGAGAGCAAAGCCCCTCTGGGAGGTTCCCGGTACCAGAGCCTTGCGGCCCCTCAGCAGTGGGATCGGCAGGATCTTGCGACCCCTCGGCCTGTTGGCCGGTAGCTCTGGGAGCCTCAGTCTCTTTGCTGGCCTTAAGACCTGGACGGCCCCTCCCACTTGGGTGCTTCCCTGGGAAGGAGTCACCCTTTCGGGGTGTGGAGGAGAACAGGGCACCTACCTTGGGTCTGGTCTCCCTCCTCACATATTTCTTGATGTCCTCTGGAGGTGATCTTTCGAACAGCTCCCTCTACCTGGCCAAACGATTCTTCAGAGCTTGCGGGGTCAACATATCGCACGTAGAGCAGCCGTCCCAGCCGTGGTCAGGGCCAAGGCACCGGAGGCAGAGCACGTGGGGATCCGACGTGGGGAAGGAACCCTCGCAGGCCAGACACGGTTGTCCATGGAGTGGCCCAAATCCCTCTCCCACAGCGACATGTAACAGGGTTGCAATGGCCATATATCCAGTTGCAGAAGCGTATAAAGCATGGATATGTTCCCTCCCCACTGCCCCACCAGCAGGGTCAGCTCAATAGGCCTCAGCTCCCGGGATGCCCCCTGTCGGATTGATGGGTGGACTACTGAACGTATCTGAACCTCTCACCCTCTGACAGCCTATATTCTTTCTTGCAGTCAAAGAAGCACAGGGGAATCCCCTGTTCAAAGAACTGCAAATCATGCTGTAGGCCTCCTTGTGTCCAACTTTGAGGTCTGTGGGCCTGAGACCAGGGGAGAAGTCCGGGTTGTGACAAATCAGTGTGCAGGGGGCCTGGTCCCCCCCAGGATGCCCACCCGCTTCAGCACCCAGTTCCACAGTTTTATGTTAGTTTTTGTGGATGTAAGGAGCCCCGGCCAATCGGCCCGTGCTCCCACGGAGGTGTAGTGCTGGGAGCCCAAACGGAGGGGGTGACTGGCCTGCTCTAGCTCTACCTACTTAAGGGGATCAGTAGATCTGATCCAGGTGGGCAAGTGTGCCAACTGTGCTGCTGCCTTATAGTTACGTAGATCGGGGACCCACCACACCCACTGCCCTGCGCTGCCAAACATTACTTGTTTGGTAATTCTGGGCTTTTCCCCCAGCCAAATAAATCGGATCACCCTCGCCAGTAATTTTGATGCTGCCTCCCTAGCACCAGTTTCGCTGAAAATTCCCTTGGGGTTCAAGGACCGACAGGTACAGCATTGTTCTGTGTCATGCTCCACTCCCAGACACCACACACAGATGATGTGTGGTTCAATGAGGGACATTTTCATGCAGCATTGCCTGCAGCGTTTGAATCCAGACAGCTTCGGTCCTGACATTCTTAAGCAGTTTTAGATTTGAAATGTATTGAGCTGTGTTCTGAAGAGTGTGCTGAGCGTACAGAAAAAAGGAACTGAGTTAAGGGGGTAGTTCATGCCTTAAGTACGACGACCGACGTCATGTCCGCAGTTGAAGAGTGGCACGGTCGAGACACGAGGAAATGCAGAGACGGCGTTGATCCTCACCATGCCCCCTTTGAAATGTTTTGAGCAGCTGACACTGAGGTGATAATCTATCAAAATCTGGAATCTGTAAGCGAATGCATACCATTAAAATGTATGTTACAGGTTCTGCTATGTTATGTTTCACTTGTCAAATTCACAACAACATGTTAGTATTTTGAGTGCATACATTAAAAAGTTCTCAAGTGAATAGACATATCTTTACCTGCTTATATATGGGTCTAGGAGCCATACTTGTTTTCAATTTGAGTCACTCCGTTGCCCACTCAGACTTCCTTTTTTAGTCTTAAATAAATTATGTAGTCAGGCTATAGAAATTGGCAGAAAGGTTGTAAATCCATCAGCGCCTTTCTCACAGGGAAGCCAACCTTGAACAAATGGTTAACTGATGTTAACACATATTCGTCGGGTGCCAAGCTGTCTTTAAATTTCTACTGGTGCGAGTACCTTCCAGAACCTATCTGTGTGTGCAGCCCCCACGAACGACCAAGAAAGCAGTGGTTCATGAAACAAGCATGCGTTTTAGGCTATTCAATAGAAAGGACCACCTCTCTAAACCCTACTGACCATTGTTATGCCAACATCAAATATCATTCTATGCTGCTTTCCAGTCTCTTCCAAACCTGTCATAAGACACAGGCCTCCTCCCTAACCTGCAACTAGATTAGACACTGCACACTGGACCAGGACAAGGCAAGCCCTATACTATTATTTCCTGATTATCAGCTGGAATTGTTTGGCTATTATAAGGGAATAAAGGTAGAGCCCACAATTTGTCAACAACTGTCTACGTAAAAAGCATAATAGCAACTACCTGCTTTTTGCTCCTCTTGAGCAGCATTAGCTCAATTCTCATGGGTGTTACACACCATTTCATACCTGCAGGCAACCAGCACTAGCCAAAGTTGTAGCCTCACAGAGTAGACCCATAATGTTCTATGTAAGGTGATAGCTACTGCTTATAGCATACCTTTACTGGTGCAATGACTCTTGTCATTATTCATGCAATGTATGCTGATTTTAAGACTATGGTCTACTGGAAAACCAGTTGTGTGCAGCAATGCTGCTAGCACTCAGTGCTCTAAGAACACACCTGTGGCAGTGTAGCACTTTACAAATATCCATATACCATAACATGACATGCATACACTTCTAGGAAAAGAAAACACTGCAATGCTATTTGCTTCGTTCAAACTGATACTGTTTATTGTGCCGCAGTTATCTAAGAGGTGCAGATAAATATTATATATTTGTATCTATATATATAGAGAGAGTGTGCACTTCTCTGTGTGTGACAGATTCTTGACACTGAATAAATCCAGACATTTCAATACAATACTCTGCAGTATAATAGCTTTCGGTTCACATACATAACCTTTGGTTTACAGTTCCAGGACATAGGGTAATACTGGATAACATTTACGTTGAACAATACTAGTTTTCAGTGTGTAAAATGTTTGGCCAATGTGAGAGTTTTCTTAAGTGGAGACTTATGTTTCTACTTCATCCACTTCAGCATCTTGTGGTTTGCTTCCGGCATTATTGCTGAACGAGAGCCTTCATCTCGGCTTGTCTTTTGGCTTTGTTTTGTAGGTAGCGCCCCTTTCCCTCTTCAAAACGCTTTTTCTCTTCATCATTTTCTAACTGTAAAAAGAGAAAGGTATTACAGATTATTTGTTATATTTTTTTATTTGTGTTATTTTTCCACCTTAATGGGGCATATCGTTGATAATTTGCTCACAAGGCCTATGGATCAGTGAACCTTCTGGCACTCACTGAGACAGAGACTTTGAGCCAATGCATATTCAAGTGTTGCAAATACATATGACAACTAAATGTGCCTGGAGATGTTGTCTATGAATTTCTTCTGCCTGTAGCCAATCACTTTCATCGCGTAAACCCATTAAGAAAAACTTGCAGAGTGAGATGTTTGGGTGTAGATGTGGGAGGGAAAACTGTTCTGCTTCAGTCTAGTACATATATCAAATCGAGGCCTCTCATAAAATCAATTTCACTAAGTCTGTGAACAAGCCAAAGAAACCAGCCTAGGCATGTAGTAACAACATGAAGGATAATGTGCAAGGGATGCATCAATAGTGACCTTGCTTGGTCTAAGTCGGCATTTCTTTAGTTAAACATTGAATAGGAAAATTGCATATGTTGAATTTGACCACAAAATATGTTCATTAGAAAGTAACATCTTTATATTGAAAGCTCCTATTAACTTGAAACAAATTGCAGTTCATAGCTAAAACTGATATTTTGTAACCTGTATACAATTTGCGTGGCGCCTAAATGAAAAAAGTAGGGAAAAAAATGATCTCTGTATAAACACATTGCACTGAGATATTCTACATCTTGACTTCTTCATCCTGTTGTGTAGATTTCATTGCTCTGTTTTAATAAAGTAGCTCATCGTAATCAAAGGTTATTGCAATTAAACAAAATGCCTCTGCATAGCACGAGGAGTGATATTCCCTCCCAACTTTGCAGTCATCGGACTTGGAGGGAACCGCCCCTCCGTTCGTGTCATAAGATGAGAGGAGGAACTGATGATTATAAAATAGCTTGCACAAAGAGTAAAAGATTATTAATATTTGGAGATGAATATATTTTTTACATTTTTTTTTAATTAAGTTATTCAAACCAAACAACAATACAAACCAAACACGCAGTGCATATATCAACAGTTCAATTGTTCATTGCTTAATTTTGGTCACTGCTCCCCTCATCCCACCCCCCTTACGAGCCTTTTTATTCCATACACTCTGTATCTGCCTCACGTGGTGGGGTCTCACTTTCCGTGGATTCTGTCAGATCTTGTGTTATTCCAAACAATTCCGTTATTAATGATTTCCATGCCATCAGGGTTCCCGCCTCCTCCTCTCCCCCTACTTTGCTTGCCTCTTGCCATACCATGGTTTCTGCCTCCGCCCATTTCTGCAACTCTTTCCACCACACCTCCACCCGTGGCCTGTGACATGTCTTCCATCCCATGGCAATCCTTCTTTTTGCGAGCACATATGCTAGATCTTTCAATTTACTAACATGCTTAAGTTTCTGCGATCTGGGGAACCCGTCCAGCAAGCAGGCCCAGGCTGTATCTATGATGATCGTGACCCACTTTTCCGCTAGTTTCTGTGCTACTTCACCCCAGAAATGCTCAATTACTGTGCATGACCAAAACATGTGTACCATGTCAGCCTTTTCTTCGTCACATTTGGGACATGCCTGTTGCCCAGCATTTTCAAACCTAGATATCCTCTGAGGTGTCATATATGCCCTGTGCGTAATATACAGTTGTATCTGTTTTAGTCTCGCATTCCTTGACATCTTCTTGTGGTACCCCAGGGCACGTTCCCACATCCTATCCTCTATCGGGGCTCCTACTTCCGCTTCCCAGTCTAGTCTCAATTGTGTCAATTCCTTCCCGACCTTAGACATCATCATCTTGTACAGTCTAGAGATCTCATGCCCCTCCTCCGTTATATCATATACTGTATCTATGATAGCATCTGGTTCTTCTTCCAGTACTGTTTCAGGCCATGTTTTCCTAATTCTCTGCACCATTCTGTGATATGTGATATACTGGCCCGTGTGTAACCCTGTTTCCTCCCCCAGCACTTCAAACTCTATAATAGTCCCCTCTCGCCAGATATCTCCTATCGTTACCAACCCCACCGATTCCCAATGGTTCCTAATTAACATCCTTAGCTGCTTATCTCCCCCTGTCAGTGCAGCTAGCGGTACCTGCATGGGAATGGGTTCTCCATCATCCGGCATGCCCGGCGCCACATCTTCCACCCAAGCATCCAGGGGCGTAGGAGACACATAAAATCTGGGGGGGACAGGGGGCATCTTGGGGACTTTGCTTTATTTATTTATTTATTTATTTATTTATTTATTTATTGTGTTTTGGTTAAAGAACTCGACTTTTCACAAAATTAGATTTAAAATAGCAGTACGTATTAAATTACAAATATCACTGTATAAAACAAGAGAAAAGAAGAAAAGAAAACAGAAGAAAATTAAAGGATGCAGCAGCAAAAAACATGTCTTTGTATGTAGCATTTCTGGATTTTTCATCTGACTATGAGCTCATGGTAGGAGAGAGGAAATAAAAATTACTTCTAGTGGGCCACAGCTAGGACGCCAGCTCCTTAAGAGGCAGATCACCTGTAAGTGGACTCCTGCCAAATAAAGGAGATTAAGCCTTTTCTACCAACTGCAAGTTGCTACTTTTTTTGTGTGGGGCAAGGAGACGTGTGTGTCTCTTGGAATGGAAAGATGGGTGTTTCAAAGAAAGAGGGAATCTTGTTTGTACCTCTGAGTAAGCCTTGTTATGGGAGTAAAGGGACCAGGTGTGTGATGTTGCTGCTTTGACTGTCCTCCGGGGGAGGGGGTACAGCAAACAAGGAGGATCGCAAGCCCACCTCCTTATAAGCACACCCCAGGTCCGCAGCCGGATGTGTCAGACCCGGCGGATGCCTAGTAGGTGGGGTATATGTGGACCCAGGGGGTGGTCAGAGGGGCAGCCCGCTATGTGGGCTGCCTCTCTAGCGCCCCTGCGAGGGCCGGGCCAGCCTCTCACGATGAGTCTGGTCCCTCTTATTCCATCTCATGCTGGCTTCACAGCCTAGCCTTTCTTTGCCTTTGTTATTCTGAATGCAGAGCTGGACTCTGTTCCTTTCTCGTTTAACATTTGCTGCAAAGCCTGATCTATTTGATTCTCTCATATGTTACTAGGACGGCAGAGCATGAGTCCTCTGCCCTGTTACATTATTCAAAGAGCCCCTCTGGCCTTTCCTTGCCTCTCCCATGTCTCACTGCTTGCTTGCTTAATACATACCTCCTTGCTTGAACACTCAACATATTCTCCCTAACACAGCAAAGGCAGCTGCAGTCTGTCTTAACTTCTATTGGTTCTGTGTCTTGAATTGGCCTCTTATTTCCACTTTTCTGTCTGCATGGGAAAGGCATTTGCCAGTCACTGCCATGATGGTTCTACCTGGCCATAAAAGGGCAACAGCTAGCCAATATCGGAAGAACATGGGCATATTATGCCAGAGGCTAGCAACTGCCTTCCAAATGCTTACACAAGAGACACAACTCTTGCCTTTGTTTTTAATAGTAATTCAGTGGATGAAGAAACGCGAGAGCACACATATTGCTCATAAAGGAAGGGGATGATGTCATACTTGGTTAAGACATTTTGATCACGCCAGGAGCTAATTTCCAACTGCAATTAAGCAATTACCTTTTAGACATCTGGCTTTAAATAACTTTAGTATCACCTGGAAAGCACAGAGGTTGCTCAACAGGGTTCCTGGAGCACGAGGGGTACCCTACTCGTGGGCATGGATGATTGGAGGGCATTCTTGCCCTGTTTTGGAGCCTGCCCCCTACAGCCATGATGAGGGGAGGGGCCTATTACTTTTGGTTGTACGTACCCTTTGAGGGTGGGCAGACATTGCCTCCTGCTTTAGCCCACTAACAGCTCTGCCTTGCAACTTTATCACACATACCTGTCAGGTGGCATGTAACTCAATACTGCTAATGTTATCAGCCTCAGAAGTCTGGAATCCGTTGCCACATCAACTAGGGTACAGGCTTGCCACCTGAGACTTACCCATGTCTGAGTCGGCATCTGTCGCCCTGTAGAGAAGACACACACAGAAAGAACAGGGCACAGTGCCCTTGTGGGATTTTCACACTTCTTCCTCGGGGTGGGCACAATTTACTCCGCAGAAAAAGTGGCACATGCTGGGCAACATTCTCCTACTTTGACAATGTCACCCAAAGAGTGAAATTGGCCAGTTGAAATACCTCTGTCGATTTATTATTGCTCAATCCACACTGATGGGTTTCAGCACCTGCTTCACGCGAGATGGCAATTAAGGGCATTTACCAACGCACTCAAGAAGCACAGGACACTCTCTTACCAGCGACATGCCATGCACACTCATTCTGATCACGAATTGGCATTTATCTGGGGTCATGTTAAATGTATTTGTTTATTTATTACATGTGTAGCATCACTCAAAACCCCCAAGCATCAAGGCGCAAAGTAAACTGCATGGAGTGGACCACTTCCATTGGCGCACATTTTTACTTTTCCGCCACAAAATGGAAGATTTTAGCGTAAAAGGAAGGTGAAATCACATTGCTTTTCCACTTTGGAAGAGTGTAAATACCACACGTAATTAGCGATTGCTGGCGGAATTGACAATGGCTTCCTCTGGACTCCGCCCGCTTTTACCAGGTTTAATTTCCAAGCAGATCCCAGAGGAATCCCTTTCCTTATTTCCAGCATGAGAATCCATGCTGGCAGAAAGGCCGCATTTGTCTGGTGGAGCGGGAAATACAGGGGGTCCTGGTGTGTCCACTCGACTCCCGAACTCCACCAAGAAAATGCACGGAAATCTGGCCATTTAGAAAAAGCAACAGCAATAGCGTTTTCCACCACTTTTTCTGAACCAAGTGACCTGGAAAATGCTGTGTTGCATCGGAATCTGAATGCATTCACTCTGCCTATTATCCCACCCGAAGATTAAGCCAGGTGCTGAACACAGCTGTTAATATTCCTGTGCACAATCTGCATTTGGAGAATTAACTAACTGAGCTACCTTACAAATGATATCTCCTCTGGGGCTTTACTGTCTTAACCCCTTAACTGCCATGGGTATGTGCCTCCAGTGCCAAGTCCTTTTTTGGTGATTTCGGTATGTTGCCATTCAATCCCTTGTAACTTCTTTGTTACATGAGATATCTCGGCAAAAGTTGGCCCCTTTTTCCCCACATGCAGGCGGTCGTAACGCCACCCAGGAATCCTAGATTGCTGTAGGGGGGTGAGAGAAAATAACCAAAAAGGAGAACATTTGTTTTTTTTTTCTTCAGAAAATGCCAATAAAATGTACAAAGAAGCCTGTGGTGTTTTCCTTGTAAGAGCTAGGAACAAATGGTTTGCTGTGCTGGATTCGCCATTTCCCAGGCTTTCAAGACAGATGGAGTGGAAACCAAAATAACATATTGTGATATGCTAATCAGCCGTTTTGTGAGAGGTAGGCGATTTTGGCGTTTTTTGTCCAATACGACATGAGTGGACGGAATGGAAGAAAAGGGTAGGAAAGCTGAATGGGAAGCCAGAAAGGCATACATTTCTGAAAAGTAGACACTATTCCATGTTTAGGAAGGGGTGATTTGCACAGGCCAGGCAACAACTATGTAGGGAAAGATTCCATAGTTTGGGGGGAAATCGGGAAAATGACAGAAAAAAAAATACAATTTCCGCACATTTCACTCTGGTCACCCACCGAAACACGCAGCCAACAACACATGGCCTACCCTCCCGCGTTCCCACAGGCTTCCCGATGAAAACAGTACCTCACATGTGTGGGTGCACCTACCTGGGTGCAAAGGGAAAAGCCTAAAACACTGGTAACCCCAAACCTTTCGGCACAGCACATTTTGTTCATATGGGCAACCTAAAGATTTGGGCCTAGGGTGTCAAAGCCACAAAGGAAAACAGGGAACCCCATGCATTTCCGAAAAGAAGACACCCGTGGGAATCCACAGAGGTCTGACTTGCGCGAATCGCCCCATAATTTATGACCCACAATCCCTGACAAAGTCTGAAATTTAAAGGAAAAAACACATTTTTCACTTTGTCTGGGATTGTGGGTAATACATTCTGGGGTGATTCAATCAAGTCAGACCTCTGTGGATTCCCACGGGTGTCTTCTTTTCGGAAATGCATGGGGTACCCCGTTTTCCTTTGTGGCTTCGACACCCTCGGCCCAAATCTGTAGGTTGTCTCCCCAAACCCTTTGGGGGTTACCAGTGGTTTAGCCTTTACACTTTGCACCCAGGTAGGTGCGCCCACACATGTGAGGTACCGTTTACATCGGGACACCTGCGGGAACACGGGAAGGTAGGACATGTGGTGTTGGCGGTGTGTTTAGGTGGGTGGCAAGAGGGAAATGTCTGAAAATTGTAGTTTTTTCACCAAATTTCAGACTTTGCCGGGCATTGTGGGTAATACATTCTGGGGCGATTTGCGCAAGTCAGACCTCTGTGGATTCCCACGGGTGTCCTCTTTTTGGAAATGCATGGGGTTCCCTGTTTTCCTTTGTGGCTTCGACACCCTAGGCCCAAATCTGTATGTTGTCCACATGAGCAAAATCTGCTTTGCTGAAAGGCTTGGGGTTACCAGTGGGTTAGCCTTTTCCCTTTGCGCCCAGGTAGGTGCACCCCCACATGTGAGGTACCATTTTTGTCGGGACACCTGTGGGAACGCAGGATGGTAGGACATGTGTTGTTGGCGGTGTGTTTCAGTGGGTGGCCAGAGTGAAATGTCTGAAAATTGTGTTTTTTTTCACCAATTTTCCGAGACATTTCCCTCTGCCCACCCACGGAAACACGCCGCCAAGAACAGATGTCCTACCTTCCTGCGTTCCCACAGGTGTCCTGACAGAAACGGTACCTCACATGTGTGGATGCACCTACCTCGGTGCAAAGGGAAAAGGCTAACCCACTGATAACCCCAAGCCTTTCGGCAAAGCAGATTTTGCTCATGTGGACAACCTACAGAGTTGGGCCTAGGGTGTTGAAGCCACCAAGGAAAACAGAGACCCCCATGCATTTCCGAAAAGAGGACACCCGTGAGCACCCCCCTTTCCACTAAAAACATCCATGGTGGTTTAGTGACCCCCCACACCCAGCCAAAACAAGTTATAATTTGTTTTATTTTTGTTTTGCCCCTTTCCTAGGGGCAGATGGGCACATATGTGTGGCCAGCTGCCCCTGGGGGCAAAATATACTGCCCCAGGCTTGGGGGGTGGCTCTGCCAATATTTGCAGTGGCCTCCCCCCCACCCCAAATGGATGGGGGCATCTCATGTACACCTTTCTAGGAGCAGAAATCTGCCCCCAGGGAAGGCTACATAAGGTGCCCCCATCCACCTAGGGTGGGGGGAGAGGGCCACCCCCCTTCCAAACACAAACAATCCTGGTGGTCTAGTGGGCCCTCCCACCCCCATGCCCCCGCCCAAAACAAGTTATACTATATATATTTTTGTTTTGCCCTTTCCTAGGGGCAGATAGGCACATGTGTGTGGCCATTTGCCCCCGGTGGGGGTCAAAACATACTGCCCCTGTGTTGGGAGGGGTGGCTCTGCCAATATTTGCAGTGGCCTCCCCCCACCCCAAATGGATGGAGAGCCTCTTATACCCCTTCTTAGGGGCATAAATCTGCCTCCAGGGAGGGCTACATAAGGTGCCCCATCCACTTAGGGTGGGGGGAGAGGGCCACCTCCCTTGAAGAAATCCCTGGTGGCTAGTGGTCGCACCCGCACCCACCCCACCCAAAACTACGTTTAAAAAAATGCTTTTTTGTTTTGTTTGCCCCCTTCCCTGGGGGCAGATAATCACCCATCTGCCCCAAGGGTATTGCCCCCATGCTTTGGGGGCCAGGGGGAAGAAGGCATCTTACATAGTAAGCAGCCCCTCCCCCCACTTCTAAAACAGATCCCTGCATGACACACCAAACACATATTCTGGGGGGGATAAATGACATTACATTCCCCCCACTTAAAATTGTGGGGGGGATTTGTCCCCCCTGTTTCCCCCCCATGTCCTACGCCCATGCAAGCATCATCATTCTAGGGCGCTCTTTCATTTCTGTCTTGGGGAGCCAGATCATCTCTCTTAAATAAAATGAGGCACAATCATGTCCAAACAACCTGGATTCAGGGGTCACTTCATCTGAGAGCCATTTGGCAATATATTGCAGCTGGCTCGCTACATAATAAACCTCATAATTAGGCAGTTTTATCCCCCCTTTTTCATATAAGTTCTGCAGCTTCCATAGCGCCACCCTATTCCGGGTACCATGCCACAGGAAATCCCTACACATGCTGTTCAGTTTAGTGAAAAACTTCTTGGGTATCAGGTATGGAATATTCCCAAAATAATGCAGGAGCCTAGTTAGGACCACCATCTTCAGCACTGCTCCTTGTCTCATGATTGCTAGGGGCAACTTCACCCAGAATTTCATACACTTCTCGATTTTCACAATGGCTACCTCGGTATTGTGCCTATGTTCCTCTTCAACCGTATGGTACACGTCTATCCCAAGGTACCGAAAAGTACTAACCGCCCATGGTATTTGTAACACCGGTAACAGTCCCACAGGGGTTCCCTTATAACTGCCTAATGGGAAAATACTAGATTTTTGAGGATTCACCGCTATCCCAGACAGTCCCGCATATCTCTCCATCACCTCCAGGATGTACTGGAGGTTTTCGTCCGGGTGCCTCAAGTACAACAACAAGTCATCTGCATATAAGGAGATCAAGTGTCGTTCCCCTCCCACCTCGATACCTATAGTATCGTATTATTGTCTAAGGTATATTGCTAGGGGCTCCAGGGCTAGTATATAGAGCATTGGGGACCATGGGCACCCCTGTCTGGTGCCTCTACTGAGTTGCCATCTTTCGGATATCACTGATCCTGTTCTAACTCTAGCCAGCGGTTCACTATATAGCATCTTCGCCCACCTTATGTATCCAGGCCCCATTCCGTAGCCCGCCAAGGCCGCCAGCAGCCACGGCCACTTGAGCGAATCGAAAGCCTTTACCGCGTCCAAGGACACAATCGCCATTTCATCCTCGTTCTTACTTCCCCACTCAACAACCCGTTGGAGTGGTCTATGATTATGAGTTATATTTCTATTCGGGACATAGCCCGTCTGGTCGGGGTGTATAAGTTTGTCAATAACTCTTCGCAATCTGTTTGCCAGGACAGCCGTCAATATCTTGCTGTCTTGGTTCAACATCAACAAAGGTCTGTAAGAGCCACAGCTATGCTCAGGCTTGTTGGGTTTGTGAAGCAGTATTATAATCGCTTCTCTAAGTGACTCCGGCAACCGTCCCACCTCAAACGCCTCATTTAACATTTCTAACATATGGGGGAGCACTTCCCTCTCTATATACTTTATAAAATTTGCTTGGGAACCCGTCCGCCCCCGGAGTCTTACTAGTAGGCAGCTGCCTCACCACTTCTTCTAACTCCTCCAAAGTAATCGGTGAATCCAGCTCCTCTCTTTCCTCAACACTTATCATAGGCAGTCCTATGTCTTCCAGTATTTCCGTTATCTCCCCATGACTACTTCCCTCCTCATCCCCATATAGCAACTTATAATAATCTGCAAACTCCTGGTTAACTCCCTCTTGGGTGTCCACTACACTAACATCTTCTCTAGTTATCGTTCTGATCGTGGGTCTGGGAGTTTCGCTCTTGTATAACCATGCCAAAAGCCTTCCTGTTTTATCCCCTCCCGCATGCTGTCTCTATATATTTTTTATAGTTTAGGTTGCACAGTTTTTCCCATTGTTCCGCACATTTCTGCTGCAGTTTAAGTATCAGCTCCATGTCTTCACCTCCTCCCTTTAATGCCTTTTCTAGTTCCCTTTATGTTCCTTGTAGGTCAGCCAGAACCCCACCTTGCAGGCCTTTTGATTTTGCTATGGCTACCCCTCGCATCACTACCTTGAAGGCTTCCCATAATGTGGTTGCCGAGTCAACAATACCCGTATTCATCTCGAAGTAGCTTGTAATCTCCTCCCTTATATCCTCCCTAAAAACGGGATCCTTAAGCGCCTCTGCCCGGAGGCGCCATGTCGGAATCCTTGCTCTCGGGGGGCAGTATTGCCACCTGAGAACCAGGGGCGTGTGGTCGGAGAGGACCCTCGCTTTATATTCTGCCTGAGTAACCTCTGTTATTACCTCCGACGTAGCAAAGACATAGTCCAGCCTCGTATGTAACTGCTGCGGGGCGGAGTAGTGCGAGTATTGCCTTTCTTGGGGGTGTTTCGTTCTCCACACATCTGCCAAACCAAAGTTGTCTAGCAGTGTCTGCAGTGCTTTAGCCGCTGGGGCCGGTCTATCAATCTTTCCATCTGATCCATCTACCCTGGGGTTTAATATACAGTTTAAATCTCCACCCCAGATCACCGCACTACCCATACACTTGCTAAGGTTGGTGCACAGAGTTCTGAAATACGCTGCCGTATTCTGATTGGGGGCATAAGTATTTACAATGCTTATCTCCTTATTCTCCACTAATCCCCTCAATATGACCATCCTCCCATCCGTTTCCGCCACTTTCTGCAGCAGTTGAAACGGGACATGCAGTGCCACCCAGATGAGTACTCTTCTAGCATAAGCAGAGTATGTCAAGCCCACCACAACCCCTTTCCATTTCTTCACAACCATCTCCATCTTTTCCTGTGTCAGGTGAGTCTCCTGCAACAGTGCAATGTCTATCTTTTGCCTGCGCAGGTACAACATGACCTTGTTCCTTTTTAGATAACTGTTAAGTCCCCTGACATTCCACGTGATTATTTTAAGATCCCCATGGCCCATTACAGTTCCCCTTCCCCTCCCACCGGTGCAGTCCAGATCCCACTTCCGTCTCAATCTAGGCTCATTCCCCAATTCAAAATTCCTACAACTACAAGCACTCCAAACACCCCTTCCCCTCTCCCTTCCCTTCCCCAACAACACCCTCCCCAACTGTTGCCCAGCTCCATCCCTGGATCTCAGGCACCCCCACATCTAGCCCTTTCTGGTGAAACCCGTACTTGCGGCTCAGCAGGGTGAGGCCGCCCTATTACTAATTCTCAGGGGTAGGTAACCGCGATCCTGTTGCTCCTATTTGTTTAAAGTTGCTACGCCTAATGCTCTCATTTTCATGTGCGCTATTATACACCATATTATAGTCCAACAGAGTCATAAAGTTCAAGGGCTACACCTCGTCTATCGAGTACCTCAAAGCACTATACTAGATTCCCCTCCCACTTATCCTCGTAGTGTACATGATACAGTATCTTCACTTATCATGCTCTTGGCAATCCTGTTCCCCATCTCGCGCCGGGCAGCCCTGTAAATCCAACCACGAAACCGCTTCCTCTGGCGTATCAAAGAACAGCGCTCTGCCTTTGTGCAGAACTTTCAACTTCGCTGGGTACAATAGCATGTACCTGAAATCCGCTGCACGCAGTCTTCTCTTGACCGCCACATAACTATATCTCTGTCTTTGCACCAACATAGTATAGTCAGGGTATGCTGTAATCTTAGAGGAGGCTCTTTCAATCATTCCACCCTTACGAAAATACTCCAGGATCTTTTCCCTGTCTTTGTAATTCAACTAATTCAAAATTTTTGCAATTATCGGCCACGGTGGAGCTCCAGGCCGTGGTTTCCTCATCAGGGCTCGGTGTGCCCGCTCTACCGTGAACCCCTGTGAGAGTTTGTCCACTCCTACGTCTTGCAGGATCATGTTCTGCGCGTAGTCCGTGGGGTCTTGGCCCTCTTCTCCTTCTGGCAGGCCAACCACCCGGATGTTGTTCCGTCTCGCCCGTCCTTCTTTTTCCTCCACTCTGTTTTCAAGGTTGGCGACCTGTTGTTTGAGCACATGGACATCCTTCGCAATGTTCGTGCTTACGTCAGTGTTAGTCTTCACTGCTCCTCCACTCTGTTTTCAAGGTTGGCGACCTGTTGTTTGAGCACATGGACATCCTTCGCAATGTTCGTGCTTACGTCAGTGTTAGTCTTCACTGCGCTTTCCAGGCCACTAGTTCTTTCTGCCAGCGCTCTGACGTCCTGTCGCAGCAGGGTGACTTCAATTCCTACGGCATCTATTTTGTTCTCCAGGGCTGCCTGCAGTTCTGCCATTGCCGTGCCCCACCTAGCACTTAGGTCCGTTATGGCCGCTAGGACTTGTTGGTTTTCTCTTTCAGGGGTGTCATCCCCCGATGTCTCCCCCGTCTTTTGTGCTGGGGCCGGAGGTGTCCGCTGCGCCTTTGCAAAGGTGTCCATAGTGGGTTGCTTGCTCCTGGCCTTCAGCCCTTTCACCGAAATCTTGCAGTCTCACTTTGTGTCCTATACCAGCTCTCCTGTGTTTCTATAGCTTCCCCACTTCAGTTCAGTGTCTGGATGACCTCAGTGGGCTATACTGCAAAGCGGCACGCAAGATCAAGCTAGAGGTGGGCTGTGTCCTCCCATGTTTCTCCTCCGAGCAGTGTTTCAATTGCGTGTTTCCGGGGCCCGTGCGCACTCCACTTTTTGCCCCTCCTGGCAACGTTTCAACTTGGGATCCATGTACTCTCTGCCGGTCCCAACCTCTGTTAAAGCTTACAGTGTTGCGTTAGTTCATAAATGCCAGGTCATCAGCACACCTCGTGTGCTTTTTCCGCACTGTATTTTGCGTGGCCCTACTTCACATCTGCGGTGCCACTGTACAGCCCAGCGGTCTGCATTTACTGAGTATCTCAGCAGTGGAAGGGGTCAGTTCTCAGGCATTTGTTGCGGCAGGGCAGGCTTACAATGCGCCTCGATCCATTGTTAATTTCGTACTGGGTGGCACTAATTTTCGGCTGTAATTCAAACAGCGCGCCACTTCGTGCTTGCAGTGCACTGCCGCCATACGAAGGAACTCAAACTGGCATCTTGCTCCGTTCGTTCTGGCATCAGCACACCGTTCCGTGTGTTCCGTGCATAAGTGAACCACTGCTGTCACCAGCGCTCAGGGCTGTGCTACCTTCAAGCACATGCAGCTCGTGGTCAGTGTCTCCCTCCTCAATCTCACCTTCGCCCGCTCTTCGTGTCGCGGATCGCAGGGTTCATCATGCTCAACCGCCTTTGTGAGCGGTAGCTAGCATATGGCGTTAGCATATGCTAGCTACTGCGCTAGCATATGCCGTTTATCTGTTGTTACTGTAGCAATCTTCGGTCGCTACATTTATTCGGGCCCGGGAGCGCCGCCTCGTTATTACAGTATATAAAGCAAGGTTTAAATGTGTTGCTGCTGGCAGCCGACTTCCTCGCGCTCCATGTGATTCAGCAGGATTCGATTCTCATCAGGGCTGCAATTACGCTCCCTTTGTTGTCGCCATTTTAGCAACAATTTATCCGCACGGCCGGTTCTTGTAAAGTCTTTTACCTTCCGATCCACAGACACAAATTACTTGCTTTTCAGGATTCTTGCAGAGCATATGTTCCGACACCCGTCCCTTCAGTTTCCAGTCACGTGCAGCCTTTTTTGAGCGTAATTTCTCAGATGGATGTCGGATCGACAGGAGCTCAACACGAAAGCACGTCCTAGTCCATGGCTAGTTAGCCACGCCCCTTGGAGATGAATATTGAAGAATATTTCTAGCTACAAGCTTTCTAGCTGGTAGGAATTGGCTTTGGAGCAGAGCTGAAACCATCCAGACGATAACAGATGATTCCCAGGCAGGATGGAGACAGAAGCCCTTTCAAGGAGAGATGATCATCCCATAATGGAGTTTGGATTTCAGATCGGCAGCTGCAAAAGAGACCTTGGTGATGTAGTAATTCCAGACTGACTGGGTCCGAGCTGATGCCCCAAAAATAAGAACTGCACTTAAAATGTAAGTATAGATACCCCAATATAAATCCAAATTGCACCTGGTACTAGGTGCCAAGGTTAATGATAATTTGTCAAAGATACAGGTGCAGTGTTAAACATAGCACCTTGTTTCTCGCATTTAAACCGAGTACTAAGTGACATGTAATTTCCTTAAGCCCTAATGCCTTATGTATTGAGAAGCACAGTTTCAAACTCATTGCATTGACTGCTTAAATTTAGATTGTTTTTGTAAAATTAAAGACCCTTTAAAAGAATAAACTTGGCTCAGGCCGCCATAGAATCATGCTGGTCATAGTTGTGTCATGACATAATACTGCCTAAAGAGATATCATGCAATTTTGCAGCTGGTGGGCTTCTAGACATAAATTGTATTTTTGCGCAATAGGAATTAGCAGAAAATTCATCCTATTCACAGAAAATCATGCACAATGTGGAACCCCTGAAGTCCCTGATCATGAAATGCACAGGCAGACCTATGTGTAAAGTAAAAGGGGAGGGTTGCTTTAGCATAGTACCTCTTACTGAAGAACATTACATCTCAAGCCCAAACTGGTAGAGTGAAGGCAAATGATTAGGAATAGATTGAAAGCTGCACACACACACACATGCATATTGATTGAAAACTACGCACACATAGGTATGTAGATTGAAAGCTGCACACACATATTCAGTGAAGATATCCTGCACATGTAAAAATCCCATATGCCCCATTAAAAGTAAAGAAAGCATTTTTATCTGTAAATGGTAGGTGTAATTCGTGAAAATGAAGACTGTGGGCCTCATTATGAGTTTGGAGGTATTTCAGAGGTAAAACCTTGGAAATACCACTAAGTGGATTTACAGTTACCACCACTTGGTCCTGTGGATTTACCACAGTGTTAAGTGGTGGTAGGTGGTGTAAATCCCCATTTTCTGGAGTCCATAGGACTAAATTGAGGACTTTTGGCAGAATCACTACCGGTGGAATCACAAGTGGTAATTCTGTTAATTGTTTGGAGGCAAAGAGGAAGATTCATCTCCAGCATCATACTGGACGTACATCCTCCACTTTTCCACCTCAAATCACTCATTTTTCCACCGGGGGTAATTCTGCTATTTCTGCTACTTGTAATTTGGTGGTGTCAGAAAAATTGAGGTAACGGAATTACCTATACTATTTTCCAACACTGCCAAACTTGTATCGAGGCCCTGTATATTGATTCAATTAAACAACAATGTTATGCCTCATGTTGAGATGTTTTTGTGAAACTAACGATGACAAGTAATAGAAGTGTTTAGATTGCCTACTATCTTTTAGAGTGTACTATATACCTAGAATTGATCATGAGAATGAATGCTTGCAAAAATTGTTATCAGTAAGCTTAATATAGGCTGGGAAATGTTTGTTTTGCTGACTAATTGTTTATGAATATTTTACATTGTAGTAATTTCCTGGGTATAAAGCTGGAAACCACCTTTGTTTGTGCATTTTAAATACAGTTTTGAGAAATCACTGGGCCTCATTACAAGTTTATCGGAATACAGTAAAAGTATCGGTAATACCGTTTACCGACACATTTACCAGTGCGGCCAAGTACCAGTTTGCCGGAACACAGTTGCTGGAATTACCAGTGCTGGTATAACCTCATCTGGAATTACCAGTGCCGGTAATACCGGCAACGAAAATACCAGTTGGGCCTGAAACCTGTCCTGGTAACACCGGCACAATGGTATCACCTGCACATTACACAATTTGATTTGCCGGCGGAGATAACACCTCAGAGCAGCTGGTAAATGGACACAGGTGAAGGAAATAATGCCACAGGTGCACCCAATTTACCTAGATGCAACCAATGCACACAGGAAGGGCACAGGCGGGCCACACCTTCTACAAAAACACTTCCAACAACAACCATGCCACCAATCATTGACACAAACATGGAGCTGGAGGAGCTGCATGCCAATCCACACCTGCAGGAGCTGGAGTACCAGTAGAGACAATAGGAGGCTAGGGAGAGGAGGAGGATGAGGATGGCAGGGATGCAGGTGGTGAGAGGTGGCGACATGCAGTGATCCCTCGCACAAGGGCCATCCCCTGGGCCCTCACTGACAGGCAGATACAAACAGCACACTGATGAACTACATGGAGCGTCACAGAGGACAAAGGACCTGGAAGTTGGGTGAGCACATGAACAATCCCATCTAACTTGCAGCATGAGTGACAAGCAAAGGGGGGGGCAACAATGTCACAAATGCATGTCTGGAATGGTCCCTGTACATGCAGGAGACACCAGTGCACCCCTCAAATGACAGGTCACAACACAAAGGAGTAGCACATGACTGGGGTTGTATCAGTCACCGGGCCCATCCAACCCCAACAGGACAACCACATGCGATGCACTGCAGGTACCAGAATGCAACTCCCCCCCTACCATGTCAGTGAATGGCCTGGCACAGCCACCTAGGGGAATCAAATGTATGTCCAGGGGTACCCCAAAGAGCCTGGTGTAAAGCCTGGAGAAGACTAAAGCAACAACTAAGACCAAGCTCTATGTGCAGTCAAGGGAACAACACATCGCAGTGATGCACATTTACCTGTGCCTATCCAATGACATGCACATGACCCGAACAGGCAGCCCAAGCCCACACACACCTCTCCATAAACTCTGGGGTACAGGCCAAGACTAGGTACACGTCACACATACAACAATGTAGTCCATGGCGACGCCGTACGTTGCGCCACCCTGACGCTCCCATACATGGGAGTGAGACACTGCCAAACAACTACTATGGGACACTACTCTCCCATCAGTCCTGGCATGCACTGCATTCATAAGTAATGACACACACCATCATGGATGCGACACAGGCCACCTTCACATGTGACCCAGACTCCTATCAGGTACCACGCACAGTGGCAATGCACAGGCCCAGCCCACAGCCCCATGGCATGGTCCCCTCAAAGTCAGATACCAAAATACAACATCTGTTGGCCATGGGATGTGTGCAAGTATTACCATGTGAGACTGGACAAAGCCCTTGGTATCGCAATACACATTCAAGGACTGGAACATGAAACAGTGTGGCACAATGTGAAATGGAGCAGATTGACCAATGAGATGGCGCGTGTCAGGCAATACCACTGCCGGGCATCATGAGTCATACCTGTGTCTTACTGCCTTGTAGGTGACTCTGGATACCAACTACTTCCGTGAATGATGATCCCTTTCAGGAATCCTGATATGCCACAGGAAATGGCTTAGATCAGGGCCCATGTGAGGACCAGGGTGGCCATTGAGCAGATCTTCGGCCTCTTGAATGCCCGATTCTGATGCCTACACCAGTCTGGAGGTGTACTGATGTACAGGCCATACAATGTTGGACAGATAGTCCTGGCCTGTGCAATGTTGCATTAGATCTGCATCAGGGGCAACATAACCCTGCCCCCAGATCTGGACATGCCTCACCCAGAGGATAATTATGCAGTGCCAGCTGGTCCCATGCCAGTGCAACGACAGCTTGAGAACCTTACTGAAATGTACACTCTACTGTGCACACCCCTTGCACCTTTGTGAAAATCATGAAGCATCACAGTAGAGACTTGTCTGAAAAAAGGAATGCCCAGTCATTGCTTCAAGTGACATTCTTTGCATTCAAAAGTGAACAGTGGCAGCCCCAAACACCCCCCCCAAGCATCACTCTCCCCCTACCCTCCCCAAACATCCCCTTACCCCTCTCCCCTCCCTCCAGAAATTCCCCCAAACACCACGCCCTCCCCAAGCAACCCCAGCCCTCCATAAACACACACCTCCCAAACCCCCTCTCCCATCCTCCCAAACACCCAGTGATGCACCCTGCAAGTGTCTCATAGTCAGATGTTGCGCCTCTTCGTCATGGGGCTCTTTGCCTGCCTATGAGATGACTGCAGTCGCTGGCAGCGTCACTGTGGGGTTTCCTGGCTGGGAGCCCTCAGTGGGAACAGAGGTCCGAACCCTGGCCCTGAATGTGCTGCAGGGTCAAGTGAATGCTATGGGTGAGGCCACCTCATTGCCCTCACAAAAGCCCTACCTAAAGTCTCTGCTCAGGTGGCCAGGGGAAGGCAGCCACTACCTGAACCTGACCCTGGGCGTGGTACTAGCCAGGAGGATCACCTAGGGGGATATGGTCCACAAGTGAGCGGGAGAACTACGTTGGAGGGACACAATATTTTTCTTCCTCAGAGGAGGTAGAGTCAGTAATGCCTGAATTTGTAATGGCTTGCTGTCAGAGGGAGCTATTATTCCCCAACACTATTCGTATGGATATTAGTAATATCTGTTCTCACCAATCCTGTATTGGGAGTAAAGCAAAGTAAAGCATAAATGTAGAGGTGAAAGCCCCCATGTTCAGCAGGGACATATTAAAGTTGAAAATGTAAATGTAAAAGAATTGATTTAAAAGAAAAATAAGTTAATTAAAATGTATTTAGTACACAGAGTACTTTTACATAATCTCATAGTAAAACACAAGTAAGAAGCACAAAGAAAGAAAACAGCAATGCACAAATCTAATAGAAAATGCTAAATATTCCAACAACTAAGACAAGAATAGATACAGAATACAAACAAATCTCATAAATAAACCAATATAACAAAACAAAACAAAAAAAATCCCGGCCAGCTCTTAACCGCTAGTTTATAAAAAACACAGTTTGTACTCTCTTCTTAGACTGCTGTAATGCAACACATATTTCAGTCTGGGTACTGTCCTGACCTTTGTGTGGGCATTATCACTGGAGAAGCCCCTCTCTCTATTTTAAGTAATATTCTCTAGCTCCAATTGTGCAACACACATTATCTCTTTGATGTTCTCAAAAATTAGCATCAAGAATTTAACCTGTACCAGCACATGAGAGGTCGTCATTAACCTATGCCAAAAAGCTGAGGAAATTGGTTTCGGAAGTCGAATTAATGTGGGGGCCGAAAAATGCAATCCTCCTGTCCAGCTTCTTAGGGCAAAACAATAGCAAATGTTTCAGCAATTCCAACTCCTCTCTACGAATTCTACAATTTTTTAACTATACGGGGATCCCCAATTTAGGCCCTACGAGCGTTGGTAGGCAATTCATTCTACATTTTAGATACCAGTCACTGTATTTAGCTGACAGGAATTTTTTCAAATACAATCTCTCTGAGATACACAGACGCTGCGGCTGAAAGGCCAGCAGAGTTTGAATTAGTTCACGTAACAGCTTCTCTGAACAGAATAAGCCTTGGACACTGACCCGCTCTATATATTTTTCACAATACTCTTAGGATCAACTCTATGCAACAGGAACATAAGCCTTGAGAAAGAGCATGTGCTCGAAACACGTGCCGGCTGGTTCAGAAGTTCTTTCGCCTTGCAAATTGCTTAATTAAATGCAATATTAAGGACCCATTGGTGCAGTGTGGTTGTATCTCTGTAATTGAATTGTTTAGGTCCGTGGAACTGTAAGCAGAAGCTCCACATCTGACACAACCGCGTGCAGCCTCGTGCCTGTTTCAACTCATGTGCACTTTATTTCTAGTTACAAGCGCTGGGATTCCAGTTCTTTTATGCTTCTTGTTGGTTTCTATACAATCTAACTTCACTGGTTGGAAGATACACTACCTCTTACCCACTATACAATTTGAATCTACTAAGAAGTTCCGTGTCTGCAATGATATCCCACCTTTTTACCTTTCCTTTCAGTGTCTCTTCCGATACTATTCCTGGGAGACCTAGCTGTTCCATAAAATGCTCACATTTGTTCTTAAATTTCAGTAAGAATGGATTCTGGCCCTTAACTATCATACTGTGCAAATAAAAGTCAATATGCGGTTTCACCACTCTGGACATTTTAAAGTATAAGGAGAGAGTCTGTTTCATCACCTGCGCCCACCACAACACCAGGCCCAATACTAATCTGACGACACTCACCGGTACTGATCGTGGGAGACCCAGCGCCCTCTTCAGAATCCTGTCTTCCATTATATCAAGGAATTTCACAATCTTGATATTTAACGGTTTACAGACGTATAATACAATTGCAGATGTTTTTGCCCTATAAAACTCAATTAATGGGAGGAGGGAGAATGCGCAGGAGTAATTTTTGATTGCCTTTGCCAATGACACACAAGCATCCACCTTCTCTTCCATCTTAAGTTCCTCGTTTCTTTTCTTCTGTTTAAAGGAGACAAAAAATCCCAGATACCGTATGCACTCGACCTTCTCAATCGGTGCATCATTTATTTTCCATGCATATTTTGTCAGTGTTTTCCTCTTGCTACAGGTCATAACATAGGATTTTGCCCGGTTTACTGTCAAATGGTTCTGATCCAGATACTTCATAATGCCTGTTACACAGTGCTGCAAGCCAGCTAGTGTGTAATGCACCACAACTACGTCTTCGGCTTATCTAATATTAATTTATTAGATTCTGAGAGTCCTACTTCCTTTTGAAAGGATATGGCTCCAGGCGAACTCAGCGCCGGCTCTTGTCCAGGCTATTCCTCCTGACTATCAAATTATTCATACTGACCGTCAGCCTCCCCAGCAATAGGAGTGTGGGGGGGGGGCTGCAGTTATTTTCAGGTCTGAGCTTGTAGTCACTCAGCTTTGCTGCCCCCATCGGCTTGCTATGGAGGTTCTGCTTTTTAGATGGGTTATTTCTCCTGTTTTTAGCTGTCATGTTATGCTCATCTATCGTCCTCCAGGCCCATATGGGAACTTTCTAGAGCATTTTGGCAACTTACTGGCAGACCTCCAAATACAATATACGCATTTGGTGGTGCTTGGGGACTTTAATTTGAAATACATTCTTCCCAGGCCCCCAGTTTTGAACCTTTTCTTCGACAGTTTGTCGGACTTGGAGCTATATCAACATGTGGTAGGACCTACCCATAAGCTTGGCAATTCTCTAGATTTAACCTGGCAAAAAAAACTCTACTGACTCTGCGGTCAGTTGAGCCTGTACTTTGGACAGATCGCCACTTGGTGACCTGTGGGTTTGAAGTAGTAGGTGTTCAGCCCAAGATCCCTCCTGACAGAATTTGGCAGCGCACGTAGCCCATGGCCAATATTCAAGGTATGGCTTCTTCGGTTGCTGCTAAGTGCAAGGCAGCTCCTGTTGCCTCCCTTTCTCTACTCTCTCATGCACTGCATGAGGCAGCGGATGCTGTAGCTCCATTGCGCCTCATCCAACCTCGCAGGCTGCCATCTGAGCCTTGGTTTTCGGATCTACTGATGGCCGCTCGGCTCAAATTGAGGCAGGCAGAGCGAAAATGGCGCAAACCTAATGACCCTATTCTTAGAATACAGTATAAGGCTTGGTCTGCAGCCTATTTGTCAGCTATTGCAGCTGCTAAAACACTGTATTTTATTAAATAAATGGAGTCCTCCTTGTGGCAACCTAAAACTCTGTTCTCGGCAGTTAAATCTCTTACATCATCAGTAAAATTGATCCCAAATGTCACACCCACTCAGGAACTGTTCAACGCTCTGTCGCAATAGTTTCTTACTAAAATGTAGACTATTCGTGCGAACACCTCTACCGCGGCAAATACTTCCACTAGTGTGAACAATCCACTTGAACCTTTGAGCCCGACCGGTCTGATGGGGTGGTCGTCCTTTCAGAGGTTTTCAGAGGAGATGGTGCTTGCCGCCATCCAGAAGATCACGTCATGTGCTCCCTCTGATGGAATTCATTTGGCTATTATGAAGGACATCTCCTGACGGAGATCATGGTAGCCATTAACGATTCTTGCCAGACAGGGCTGGTCCTGCCGGAGCTCAAAGCAGCTACGGTAATCCCTCTCCTGAAAAAGCAGTCACTGGACCCATCCGTTTTGTCAAATTTCTGTCCTATTTCTCTTCTCCCCTTTCTCTCGAAGCTTCTGGAGTCCTTGGTGTCACCTCTTCTTTCCACAGTCCTTGAATCTTCTCACCTCTTGGACCCTGCCCAGTCGGGCTTTAGGCCTGACAGAGGCACAGAGAGTGTCTAGGTGTCTGTCCAGGACGACATGGCAAGGATGGTGAATGCAGGAGGTGTGAGCGTCCTGATCTTGTTAGATATTTCAGCGGCATTCAACACTGTCGACCACCCCCATCCTGCTGTCCCGTCTTGCCCAGGCTCTCTATATGCCCCCTTTTCTATCTACTCCCTGCCAACTCGGTTCAGGGGTGCCGCAGAGGTCCTCCTTGTCTCCAATTCTATTTAATATTTACATCTGAGCACTTGTGTGTCTCATGCGCTCCTTCAGTGTCAGGTGCTACTCTTATGCCGACCCCCAGATCCTGATCCATCTAGATCTTGATTAGGCTGTGGTGTCGTCGTGCCATCAGAGGTGCCTGGCGGCCATGTGGGAGTGGATGAACCACAATTGGCTAAAGTTGAACGGAGACAAGACAGAGGTTTTGGTGGTGGGTTGCCCCCCTGATCTCTCACTCTGGGTGTCCTCCTTCTGGCCCTCCTCTCTTGGCCCCCTTCCAGCTCCGGTGGTGAAGGTGAAAAACGTGGGCGTTGTCCTCTCGGCGTCCCTGTCTATGGATACCCAAGTAGCGTCTGTGTGCCAAGCCAGCCACTTTCAGCTCAAAGTACTGAAAAACATGCTTCCCATTATCCCCGGCCCTCTCCATCCTGCGGTGGTGGCAGCTATGTTGCTTAGTCGGCTGGACTATTGCAACTCCCTCTACCTGGCACAGCCAAAGGGGCTGATTCTGCGTTTGCAACGTCTGCAAAATCTAGCAGCGCACGTGGCTACAGGTATGCCCCATGGTGCCCATATTGCACCAGTGCTGCGGGCACTACACTGGCTCCCGGTGACCCAGCATATTAGGTTCAAGGTGCTATGCATCGTCCATCAGGTGCTGCCTGACCTGGGTGAGGAATATCTCTGCACCAAGTTCACCGGTTATTGTCCTATGCGCTGTCTGCAATTTGTCTCAGCCAAGGTGCTCTATGTGTCTTCCTTCCGCCGTGTGCGGTTTGGGGGACGAGCCTTCTCCATAGCAGTGGCTCAGCTATGGAACGAGTTCCCATCTGCCATAAAAATACTACCCAACCATCTGGCCTTCAGAAAGGCGGTAAAAACATATCTGTTTTAGTCATGGGGATGCTCGGATTATGGCTGTATGGCTCGCTTCTCTAGCACCATGATACCTTTGGGTGGCCGTGCGCTTTTGAAATTCCCAATAACATAACATAACATAACATAACATAACATAACATAACATAACATAAGTAAGGATAAAGATGGGAATAATGATTCCCTTAAAAGGATCAACTTGAACATTGGAGAATTCAAGTCCCATAATGCTAAAAGTACTGGGACGAAGAAGAGGAATGCAGAGGTCCTAGATTGCCAGTTGCAGGTTAATAGGGTTAATGACCCACACCTGAGGGAAGTTGGGAGGCATAAAAGGCCCCCTCAGGTGCAAGCCATAGAGAAGAGTAGGAGTGTAAGGTGCAGTGGTTCCAGTAGCTCCACATTACAGACGTTGCAGCTGAAGGAAAGTAGAGACGCCGATACTGCCGTGGCTTGCAGTACGGATGCCGGTTCTGAGAGGGTCTTTTCCTTCATAGACCTGAGGTGCAGGGATCATGCGTCGTGAAACGTTAACTGTACAATCTTTCCCCCTGAATATCGTGGTTGCAGAGATCGCGCAGCGTGAAGCATTAACTGTACAAGCTTTCCCCCTGAATATCGGGGTTGCAGGGATCGCGCAGCGTGAAGCATTAACTGAACAAGCTTTCCCCCGAAGATAGTGGTTGCAAAGGTCGCGCAGCAGGAAATTTTATCTTTACAAGCTTCCTCCATGAAGATCCAGGTTGCAGAGGTAGTATGACGGGAAGCGTGAAGCCAAGAAGCATGTCAAACTGATATAAAGCAGAAAGATAATTCTTTTGTATACCAAGCGAATGTAAAGTTGAGAAAGTGGCAGTATAAGAGCTGGCAAGCAGACCAGCAGCCATTATTTCGAATTTAAATGTCAGAACAACAGTACAGAGGGGAATATTGCTAGAAAGAAATGTAAACAACCATTGCCAAAGCCAAGAGGAGACAATTATGAAGCAAGTTGGTTGTAGACCCTATTACCAGAGGAAGAGAGAGGCAAGTCCGATCTATGAAAGTGTCATCCAAGCAGGCGCTCCCCTGCTCCTAGACAAGTCCAATCAATCAAAGTGTTGTCCAAGCAGGTGCTCCCCCGCCCCTCCAGAACCATCGAGGATCACAGTCACCCTCGCTCCAGCCTTGGCTGATTTCTGCAGTCACTCCTTTGCCACTGGAACTTTCCCCTCCCACCTAAAGCAGTCCCTTGTGCACTCCCTATTGGAAAAAACCTTCCGCCGATCCTTCCTGTCTGGCAAACTACCGCTCGATCGCTATCCTTCCTTTCCTGGCAAACTCCTGGAAAAGCTGGCAATCTCCCAGCTTACTCTCCACACTGAATCTGTTGGTTGTCTCCATGACCATCTGTCTGGCTTCAGAGCAGCTAGAGGCACAGAAACTGCTTTCCTGAACACCCGTGAAGATCTGCTCACTAATCTCGACTCTAGCCTTCTTTCTCTCCACATCCCCCCCGATCTTTCCTCTTCTTTCAGCACAGTGAATCCTGCCATCCTGATCAATTGTCTCAGTGAGAACCTGGGCATCACGGATCAGGCCCTGTCTTGGTTGACCCCATTCCTCTTGGATCGGCCCTCCCAAGTCCAACCTGGGTCCTTTCTATCCACCACCTCTCTCTTTCTCCACATGTGGTGTTCCCCGGGACTCTCACCTCTCACCCTAGATTTTCAACATCTAATTGGCACCTCTGGTCCACCTCATCTCTACCTTCTCCTCTAACTTTCAGTGTTATGCGAATGACACTCAGCTCTCCTTCAGGCTCCTCACAGCCTCCTCGCCTCTCTTGGCCATTCCTGACTGTCTATCGGTGATTCAGTTCAGGGGTGGTGTACCTACAATGATCTCTGCTTTACGGCCAGTAAGAGTGAGATTCTTCTCATTGGGACCACTGCTCCCACTTTCCCTCTTTCACTCTGACCACCCTCCTTGGGCCCTCTTCCTGCTCCTTCCTCTGAGGCAAAAACCCTTGGTGTCATCTTCGACTCCACTCTCTCCTTTTCTCCTCACATCACAGGGCGCCGACCACTGCATCAAAGCTATTGTAGCTTGCTTTAAAGTTCAATCACTCATCAGCAGTTAAACTTCATTCGCGTCTCTTATCATACACGTTTTAACAATGTTCGTTCCAGCAATCGCCATACAATGGGCCTCATTACGGGTCCAGTGGTAGCCGTGCCCGTAAAACCAGAAGGTAGCCGTCAGATCCATAATGAATTACCACCACCTGACTTCCTGAGGCCACCGGGCTATTCCAAGTCTGGTGGCCGAGAAGTCAGTCGCTGGTAATTTTGTTATGGAAATGGGGACACAGGAGCACCGGCACCATTAACAATGGTGCTGGTGCGCCCGTGAGAACTCTGTGAGTGGGTGCCGTCCCGCCCGGCAAGTCTGACACTGGTGGGCAGGGCGGCACCCGCCCACAGGGTCGTACTCTGCGGGTGCAGTAACAACGGTGCTGGTAGGCTTACCGGCACGTTGTTACTCGACCAGCACAGTTATATTGAGGCCCAATGTTGCTGCTAGCAACCATGGCTTCAACACAGACCAATCTTGTATTGGTCTCCCCAACTCACCGGCTGTGTTGCTTTCACTGAAGTGGCTTTGTCCTTGGTGCCAAGGACAGTACCACAGTGGCTGTAGATTCTCCCCTCCTACATAACTGACGTGGGAGCGCCCCGGATACCACTGGAACACAATGCACGATTCTTCAGCCTGGTTTCCTGGTCTTAAGCTTTCAAGGTTTCGTGAAAGTAACGGTTCCTTGTGAAAAAGGTCAAGCGAACTTCCCTCCTTGCAATCCCCTTCTGTTTTGACGTCTTTCTCCTCTTGTTAAACTGCCATCTTGGAACTGCTGTTTCCTTGTGCGCTTTGCTTCACTCAGAGTGTGCTCTCGTGCTCTGCCTTTTATCCCTGTGGGGAAGTATAATGGAAGTCAGATGTGTGTGATGATTAGTAATTGCCTGACCTCACCTGACCATTGATTTGGACACGTAAGGTATACAGCTTGGGTGTTAGTCAATTTTCTCTCATAGCGGACTGTCCGTGAAAAAGGGTTCATGTTGTAAAGGGGACGGGGGTTGCAGGTCCTAAATATCCTACTTGGTAGGATGGGGTGAAGGTGTTATAAGGAAGGGCATACCGCATCTCACCATCCGGTGTCCCACTCCCACTCCCACTCCCCAAAGACCCCTCACCCAGGTGATCCTCCCACACTGGTCCACCCCAAGGAACTGGATCTAAAAGTGATGACTGTGTCCTGGCTACCTGGTTGACAGATCCCTGTGGACTAGTGAGTGAGACACCTTCTGGTTTTTGACAACCTTTACAACTTCTGTACAAATCCTGAATTCAAGAATCGCTCAGAAGAGAACACTGACTCGAGAAGCGTTGCTTCAGATCACGTGAAAACCTCATTCAATTAAAACAAACAAAAATGTAATCACGGCTCAACCATGAATGCGTCTCAGTGATACACTTTATATTCACAAATCAAAGTCCAGTTCTCGAGCTCAATACACAAACGCAGAATGTTAAATCACCTTAATACAACCCCTTTACATATTTTTTTGTAATATATATAATATATGATACATTTCTCACCGTAATTGTATTTCTGATGCTTGTATCTGCTTAGATTCACATGCTGTGCATAGGCCGACATCTAGTGGAAGCTGCGGAGTATTACAGTTTGTTTTTCGAAACTCGAAAATGGGCATCGACACAGGGCATGCCAGTAATACTATCCCTAGTATGACGTCCACTGTACCCAAGATCCCTCACGCATCTAGGATCCTCAGATTGTATTTTTTCTGACATGAGGTAGCATGAAGAGTAGCGTGAGTACAGATAATCCAAGCAGATAGACAGAAAGGTAAGACTACAAGCAATCATGCGCCTTCTCTCAGAGGGGAGGAAGGGTGGGTCGCATGTGAATCTAAGCAGATACAAGCATCAGAAATACGATTACGGTGAGTAATGTATCCCTTCTGAGGCTTGTGGAATCTGCTTAGATCACATGCTGTGCATAGATTAGCGAGCAGTACCTGAAGAAGGAGGTGGGATGTGAGAAGGGTCATGAGCAAATAAGTGTCTTAGACCGCTTGTCCCACTTGTGTATCTGCCTTGGAGTGGGTGTCAATGCAGTAATGCTGAGTAAAAGTGTGAATAGAACTCCAAGTAGCTGCTTTGCAAATGGTGTCAAGGGGAACATTTGCAATGAAAGCTAGAGTGGCCCCAATGCCTCTGGTAGAGTGGGCTCTTGGCGTGAAAGGCAGAGTTCTTTCAGAGAGTGAGTAACACAGCTGGATACAGTTAATAATCCACTTCGAGATGGCACCTTTAGAGACGCGATCCCCCTCTCTGCCTGTAGCTACGGAGACAAACAGTTGATCTGTTTTTCTTAGCGGTCTGGTTTTATTTACATAGTAGAGGACCGCCCTACGCACATCTAGGATGTGTAGTTTCACCTCAGCCGAGCTTTGTGGGTACTGGAAGAAAGCCGGAAGCTCGATGGACTGGTTTACATGGAATTTAGATATAAACTTAGGTGAGAACCTAGGGTGTGTGCGTAAAACCAGTTTGTCTTTATGGACAGTAAAGAAGGGATCCTGCACTGACAGAGCCTGAATTTCACTGACCCTTCTTATAGAAGTAATAGCTACTAAGAAGGCCATTTTATAAATCAGGTGTTTGAGACTGCTTTTATCCATGGGTTCGAAAGGGGGGCCCATGAGCTGGGCTAGCACCACATTAAGGTCCCACCCTGGTGGTGGGTTGGAAATAGGAGGGTGAAGTCTCTTTACTCCTTCCATGAAGGCTTTAACTACTGGTACTTTCCACCACAAAACTTTGCTATGGGAAGTGGTGTAAGCCGACAGGGCTGCCAGGTGTACCTTCAGTGAGTTAAAAACCAATCCTGCATCCAGCAGGTGGAGCATGTATGTAACAATAGTGGAAGGAGTGCAATCAACCGGGTTGATTGATCTACTCTGGCACCAGATAACGAACCTCTTCCACTTGTCAAAGTAACAATGCCTTGTGTTTGGTTTCCTAGATTCCTTTAGGATGTCCACACCTGTGTGGCAAATTGAGATGTCCAAACTCTATGACCTCAGGAGCCATGCTGCCAGGTTCATTGAGTTGGGTTGCTGGTGCACTGTTTGACCTTGGTGCTGGGACAGTAGGTTGTACCAGGCTGGAAGTTTGATGGGCTGGCACACCGCCATCCTGCGTAGGTGTGGAAACCAAGGTTGTCTTGCCTACATGGGAGCAACTAGGACGAGCGTCATCGACTCTCTGTTCATCTTGTTCACCACTTTCCTGATGAGAGGAGTTGGTGGAAAAGCGTACGCAAACATCCCTGACCAGTTCATCCACAGGGCGTTCCCCTGGGAGTCTGGTTGGGGGAACCTGGATGCAAATCCTGGGCATTGTCTGTTTTCGCTTGTGACGAATAAATCTATAGTGGGGAAACCCCACTGAGAGAAGATATTTTCTACGACCTCTCTGTGCAGAACCCATTCGTGTTCCTCTGGGAGGGAGTCTCTGCTCAGAGCATCCGCTAGGGAATTGAACTCCCCTGGAACATGTTGTGATGACAGGAAGATGTTCCGTCTGAGTGCCCATATCCAGATTTTCTGGGCAAGCTTGGAGAGATTTGGCGAGCGAGTCCCTCCTTGCTTGTTCAGGTAGAACATGGCTGTTGTGCTGTCCGTCCGGATTTGCACTGACAGGTTTAGTAGGTGGGGCTCGAACGCCTGAAGCGCTCTGAATACTGCCAGAAGCTCTAGCAGGTTGATGTGGTTCTTGGCCACTGAGTGAGACCAGAGACCCTGAGCTATGTGGTGGAGTGGTGAGCTCCCCACCCCGTCAGGCATGCGTATGTAGTGACTATTGCCTGTACCTCGGGATCGTAAAAGGGTTTCCCCTGTGCGAGATTCTCTCTTGTCCACCAGTGAAGGTTTTGTACCAGTGTTGGTGAAACGACCACTAGATCGTCCCACTGACCACTTGCCTGAGACCACTGTTTCGCCAACCATTCCTGCATGGGACACATGCGCAGGCGCGCGTGGGGGACCAGGTAAATACATGACGCCATCATGCCCAGTAAACGCATTGCTTTGCGTACCGTTATTTGTTGACCGGACTGCTAATGCGGAATTTGCAGTAGTATATTTCGAATTCTTTCTTCTGAAGGAAAGGTCAACCCCTCTTGGGTATCAAGGATTGCTCCTAGGAATTGTTTTGAGGTGCTTGGCACTAGGCTTGACTTTTTCTCGTTGATTGAGAAGCCTAACTCGTGAAGGAGGTTGATAGTCCTTTGAATGTTTGTCCTGCAAATTCCTGGGGTTTCTCCCGTTATGAGCCAGTCGTCCAGATAAGGGTACACTGGGATTGCCTCCCTGCGTAGGTGTGCAGCCGCCACCGCCAGTACCTTGGTGAATACCCTTGGTGCTGAAGCTATCCCGAAGGGCAGTACCTTGAATTGGTAGTGTCGGCTGTCCACCTTGAAGCGCAAATACTTTCTGTGCGCTGGGAACATGGAAATATGAAAATAAGCATCTTTCATATCCAAGGTTGCCATGTAATCCCCCTTTTTTAGGAGCGGGATTACCTCTTGTAGCGTGGTCATACGAAATTTTTGGGGCTTGACATACTTGTTGGCAGGCCGTAAATCCAATACTGGGCGCAGTGTCAAATCTTTCTTTGGCACAAGGAAGTAAGTTGAATAAATACCCTTGTTTACCTGGTGTCCCGGGACGAGTTCTATCGCGTCCTTTTCTAGCAGAATGGCGATCTCCTCGAGGAGAATCTTCTGATGTTCTAAAGAGTGTACTCTTTGTCATGGAGGATGGTTCCGGGGACGCTGCAGTAGTTCTATAAAATATCCTGTGGATACTGTTGACAGCACCCATTTGTCTGATGTGATCCCTTCCCAAGCCTGGGTGAAGTTGGAAATGCGTCTCCCTACTGGGGTTGCGTGAGAAGGGACCCTGAACTGAGCGTCACTGCTTTGGTGGAGGCGTGCCGCCTCCCTTGTTGGGGCTGCCTCTGCCTTTACCACAACCTCTCCTATTACCTCTGCCGTAACCCTGGGTAGACTGTTGGTTGTTGTTCCACTGTGTACCCTGCCCTTGGGAATAGGCAAATCCTCTCTGGGAATTTTGGCCGCGTGGGCGACGAAAATTACTATTCCCTCTCTGGTTAGGGGGTTTATTGGTTAACTGGCCAAGGGACTTGAGTGTTTCGTATTCGTCCTTGGCATTCTTCAGTGCGTCTTCGACCGCCTTACCAAACAACAGATCGGTTTCCACCGGTTTGTCCAACAATGATGCCTGGGTTTCTGCCTTAAAACCAGACTGCCGTAACCACGCATGTCTTTTGATAACAGTGCCTTCCGCTATCAATCTGCCTGCATTGTCCGCGGCGTCGAAGGTTGCTTTCAAAATGCAACCAGACACGGCTCTACCCTCTGCGGAAATCCGAGCTAACTGGCCCTTTAAAGGTTCAGGAGCGGAGGCTATGAGTGCCGCGACTTCTTCCCACTGATGGCAGTTGTAGCTGGCCAACAGGGTGGTGGAGTTTGCAATCCTTGCTTGATAGGCGGACGTAGAGGCTACTTTCCTGCCGAAACCGTATAGTTTTTTGCTCTCCTTGTCGGGAGGAGCTTCGGACGATGACAAGGGTGTTCCAGCCCTCTTACAAGTGTTGGTGACAACTAGGGAGTCTGGCTTTAGATGTCCTCTTATATAGAGAGGGTCAGACTGGGCCGCCCTGAAAAGTTTTTCAACCCTGGGATTGACTGCTCTGGTGAGGTTCGGGTTCACCAGGGACGGATCTATTCTCCGCTGAATGGATTTAAGGATAGGGATGGGCAACAGGCCTCCTTTCTCCCACTAACTCTTCTGCGAAGTCCCTTTCCTCCTGGACACCGTGGGTGTCAATGTGGAAATGTTCTGCTGCGCGTGCGAGAACCTCGTTTAGGAGGGGTTCGTTATCGACCGGGGAGTCGGTAACCGGGGCTTCGTTCTCTACCGGGGAATCTACTCTGTATGTTTCTGGGTCCTCCTCTTCCTCTTCCTGGTCCTCATCATCCCCATAGTAGCCCGTCCCGGTTTGCTCTTCTATCATACCAAATTCTTGGTCCTCACAAAAGGAAGCCTCTCCTTGATACAGTGAGTATGGTCTTGCATATGGTTGTACCTCGAAGGGTTCTGACCTCATCGGAGTTTGAAACCGGGGTTTTTTACTCGGGGGGGATAGGATCAGTAGAGCCTGAGGGTGTCGCCCCCTGTGGATCATACGAGAGGAAATGTTCTGGATTTTTATCATAAAAATCTGCCAAAGAAGACATTCTTGACAAGACCCTATCTATGTCTTCACTGGACCATTTTTTGGAACTGGGAATGACTCTCTCAGCAGGTCTATGGGATTTATCTTGAGTAGCTTTGCTGGTTTTAGACATATCAGCAGACCTGGTCTTGTCTGTCTGTTTAGGGGGAGTGGTGTGTTTCACAGGTGTGGAAGAGTGCAAAGGTTGTTTCTTCTGCTGTTTTCCCCCCTCCCCGTGAGTGGAAAAATGTTTTCCCTGTCCTTTAGTGGCTCCGGAGTCTTTCGATGCCTGGCGTCGAGGATCGGGGGTGGTGTCCCAGTCCTTCGAGCGTGGGGCCTCGCTGGTTTTAACTGCAGGCTCCGACTCCTGGAGTGCGACCTGGGGGTGGAAGTCGTCTTCGTCCTCCGACGATCGAACTTCTTCTAGGGAGCGAGGCACTCTTGGCAAGAGTCATGCAGCGATCTTGATCGAGAGCGCCCAGAGGACATTGAATCAGACCGTTCTGTCTGTGCCTCTTTCCGAGAATTCAACGTCGTCGTGTCTCGGTTGGACTTAGTGTGTTTAGTGTGTGTAGTATGTGAAGCGCTTGTGACGCCGGGGGTCTTCCCCATAGCCGCCCTGCGGGACGACCTTCCGAGGTCGGGGACCTGCGCTCGGCTGCCTTTCAACGCCGTAGTGCCCTCGCCGTCCGAAAGTACGGTGTCGCTGCCGTCGCTGAAGACGCCCTCCGCTGCCATGGCCGCCTGCCTGGCGTGGTGGGCCCAACGCTTCGTCGAACGGTCCTTAAGTGTCTTAGGTTTAAACCTACTACACGCTCTGCAGTTCGCTTCGGGGTGGTCCCTCGGCAAGCAGAGATTGCACGTGGCGTGCCTGTCGACCCAAGGGTATTTACGATTGCACTTGGGGCAGAATTGAAAAGGGGTACCCTCCATACGCACCTTGAGGCAGCGGGCTGTTAAGTGTAGGAAATGTATAAAGTGTACCTATATACCAAGAGTGTAGAGTATGTACCACCCCCCACTCTCCCTACTTGCAGGGCCAAGGCCAGAGGCCTTCCAAGGCCCGGGCTGAGGCCAGCGGCCTTCCGAGCCCCAAATCCGTCGTGCAGCAGCCGACTGTCGATTTCTTCTCCAGCCGGCGTCGAGTGTCGAAGTTCGACGTTGGGGTGGGGAAGGATGTCAATAGATTATTATTTTTAAATTTTTAGCAAAAGTATGGCTAAGGCCAGGGGACTCCGCAAAATGCTTCCGACCAGTATGGCGGAAAAAAACAATCTGAGGATCCTAGACGCGTGAGGGATCTTGGGTACAGTGGACGTCACACTAGGGATAGTATTACTGGCACGCCCTGTGTCGACGCCCATTTTCGAGTTTCGAAAAACAAACTGTAATACTCTGCAGCTTCCACTAGATGTCGGCCTATGCACAGCATGTGATCTAAGCAGATTCCACAAGCCTCAGAAATATATATATATTAAGTTCCTAAATTAACTTGAAATCAACATCTTCCTCTAACTAGCAACCACACTGATTACCACATCTCAATGTACCATAGTTTGAGTATTTACTCTTTATTTTTGTGATACATGCCGCTTCTCCATCTTGACAAATTGCTTGTAAAAATAAAAAACCTACACTTTCCCCATGCCCCAACCTTCACCAATCATCCTTCCTCACCCTGCTTATATGCTTCCTGCCCTAAAAACTCCCTGATAAACACATTTTATATCATTTTAGAGCACTTTCCAATGTTGATTCGGAACTTGATTCTCAAATAGAGTAATGGTAGGCTTTCAGAACTGAAAAAGCTTGTCAGCAGCAATGCAATATGGAAGATACAACTAATGTTTTGGCTACAGGAACACCCTGTCTTACGCCAAGTTTAATAAAAACTATTTGATGGATTTCCACCAAACCAATAAAGGATTCTGGAGTGAGAGAACAAAGGGATAGTAATGTGGTGGAAGGAGAATATCTTAAGAGACCAGTATAGTGAAGGGTTAAGTATGAGCAGTGTCAGAGAAGTAAGAGTGACACTGCTTGGAAGAAGGCACCAACCCTCACTCCCTAGAACACTAAGTGGGCTATGCGAGGGAGCATTCAAACACCCTTAGGGAGTCAGGTAGCCACACTAAGCCCCAGGAAGAATGATAGACAGTAGGGGTCACGTGACTGTAGTACTAACAACCCCATTTGGGACACCTGGGTTAGGGAGGTGTGGACAAGGCTGGAGTAGATAAGATAGTTAGGGATAGATCTAGTGCCAAAATTCCAAGCCCCGCTAGGCACCAGATACTTTTGCCCAGGAGATACAGCCATCCTAGCTGTAAAGATTTTTAAATAAACACCCTTGGACTTTACATTCGAGTCAGCGTGGTTATTTGTGACGGGCCACCCTGTAACCGAACCGTAACACACATTTGGCACAAAACGTTCCGGTCCTGGGGGGCTGGAACTAATATAGGAATGTCAAACGATGTGCTGATCCGTCCTACGACTTAAACATTATTAACCATAGAATATTCGCTTTTTCTATGGATGATAGGTTGCACCTTAACTACACAATGACGATAATATATATATTATCAGAATCAGACACTTTCAAGTCATCAAGTACCATAGGGCATATATTTGTCCACATGTGATCATACATTACACATCTTTTAGGGGTACTTTAACCGAAATTAGGACACTAGTCAGTTTATTTTAATGTAAAACACATTTTATCATCAATTTTTCTTTACAACAGTGAATACCTGCGCACTTCCCTGAAGCTGTACGTTATGGAAAAAAGTTAATATTTTGAATAGCATTTTAAATAAAATGTTGGTTCTAATAAATACATGAATACAATATTCAAAACTTGTGTGAACTTGGACAGTTAATGTGACATCCCTGCTCTCTGCTTCCTAGCACCACGGGCGTCATTTATTTGATACAATGAACACATACTACATCTCTCAGTGAGTCCAGGATGTTCCTGCGGGCCAGCATCCCAAAGCTCTTAGCAGATATCTCAAAATGTATAAGTCCTAGGTGAACGGCAAGAGTGGACATAAAAAATTTAAGTGCAATAAGTCCTCAAAGGTATCCAGATTTCACTTGAAAATGAAACTGGAGTTTGTAAGCCATTCATATTTTATAAGCCAGAGAGGCAAACATTTTTGTATGAAGTGTAACCACTTACATGCTGGTATGCACACTATATGCACTATTTGTTCAAAGAAATACGAATCCTGACAGTACGCAGTGGTTTGTGGTATTCGGATCACCATATTTTTACAGAATTCTAAACATATAGCAAACTTTTATTGTTAAACTAGTTTTATTACCCCTCCAGTCTTCATTTTAAGTTACTTTGAAATATTTTACAATCTGTTTCACCTAAACACCCCATAGTCCTCTCTTCGTTCCTCACCCCTATTCTCCTGCCCTTTCTTCCTCCCATCTTTCGTGTCTTACCTTCACCTGTTCTGCCACAGATCACACTTGAAAGATCTTCTAAACTCTTGCTCCATTTTAGATAAATACAGAAGGTAGCGAAAAAAACTATGTCTGTATGCCTCTCTAGGTTGTGAATGTGTGAGCAATAATAGCTATGTTGGCTGCAAGACCCTTACTACAACTGATATTCCCTTGATCAGTCTATAGTAAAGATACAATTGTTATATTAGTTAAGTGTGGTTCTGCGCCAAGGCAAACAAACTAATAACCAAAGATCAAAATATAAAAAATTAAATGTTTATTAAAGATTGGATCAAAGGATCTGTAAGGTCCTTTTGGTACAATCCTAGATTGTACGGCTTTCTGTCTAAGCCAACATTAACCAAATGGTGGCACGTGTTAATGTTTCACCCTGTTGTGGGCTTTGTCAAGGCGTAGCAGTGTAAATAGGCAACACTAGAAACAAAGGTTTCCTTTACAAAATCACAAGTGGCTATGTGTTCGTAGCATTGTGCTTAACATTTCTTTGGAAAACAGTATTTTACATATACATTTTGACCATTGCCCATTTTATACATTTGTATTAGTTTGTATTTCCTTCCAACAACAATGCTGTACTTATACATTTGGGCCATTTTATGAATTTTCCTGTAGGAGAAAAAGCAGAGGAGGGAGGAAGCGAATGAAGAGGAGGTTTTATGGAGCATTTCGAATGTATTTGCTGTTTGATAACAAGGGGTATATTGGGTAGATCAAGTAATCATCCCATCAGCCAAGTGTCAAAGTGAAGGTGACCTAAGTGATCAGTCTCAGTGTCTAAAAGTCATTGCAAGTTGAGTGCAGGTTTGGCGTGGCATAGTTAAAATGCAGGGGTGTCTCCTGGTTCTAGTTCCAATGGTGTATCCCAGTGTAATCGGGCATTCGTAGAGATCAATTTTGAAGAGCCAATTGCCTGTGCAAGTTTAAACTGGCAAGGTGAACCCACGTTCGGTGGCGGCCCATTGCTAACAAGTTGTGATGAGAGAATAAGGGCCAGATTGAAGAATGGTTGTCCTATTACCGCAGAATATTAAGGGTGGGCTCGTAAATCCACTGATAACAGTCCTAGAAGCATTTCTAATTCTTATGTCTGTGGGAACAGTAACAGAATAAGGTGCATGCCTGGGTGGAGATTACCTATTTAATGTCTAGCCAGAGCCTACGGCTAGTTTATGTGTTGACGTTGTTGTCCATGATTTTCATTAGCTTATATATATAATCTCCTGTAGGGAGAATGGCAGTAGGAAGGGCGCTGGCAGGTAGCTGCCTATTTCATTACCTTTAAGTGGGGAACAGTGTGGAAGTGCCGGGTTCAGTGAGCACCGCCATCTGGGGATCGGCATTATGAAGCCGTGACGATGTCACGCGTTATGAACGTAATGATGTCAATGGTGTAAAAAATGGCTACGCTCGCGGTTAACAAAATGTATATTTCTCTAGTGTGAAGCAGGCTTAAATTAGAGCCTATGGTTGATCAAACCTGTATAGTAGTATAAAGAAGGGATACATTCCCTTAAACATCCAGAAGGCTTGCTTGGATTGCCAAAGGGCCAAGACTTTTTGTTATTATATAAAATAAGTAAAACAAGGTAATCAAATGTATGCATATGTGATGCAATTAATGGGCCAATAAATCAGGGCATCCTGAGGTTAGCCTCTGGGTACTAGGCATACTAGACGAAGTGTGTGCTATGCTATTCGTATCACGGCGAGTCATAGCTTGGAAAGAGAACTAAGCAGGGAAACTTGAGCAAAGGCCTGAGAGTCTGCAAGAGACCTGTCAGCGGAATGTGGTGTGGTAGGTGAGTTAAGTGAACTAAGTGGGGGGAGGTTGTGTACAGGTCATATTAAAATCGGGGAGTCCCTGTATGTGCAATGTGGTCTGATGTAGTCCCCTGTGCTGAGTACCCAGTCTGTCCCTAGTTCAGGAGGGTTTTGGTTTGGTGCCAATAGATGGCATTGGTCAACACAGTCTTTCCTTATAGAGTTTCTCTGTTGCTCCATTTTAACCTCTTGTTTCCACTCGCCTTGGTAAATTCATCAGAGTCATGGAGCCAGGGTCGGACTGGGGCATACAACTGGCCTGTGCACCAATGAAAAAGTGCCCCATTGTTACACATAGCAACGCATTCCTTTTGAGATGTACTATTTGGGTAATACGCAAGGGGTTTAATGTGTTGCAAATTCTGCATTTTTAAGGGCATGTGTTCAGTAACACTGCTCAAGACTACCACCCACATAGTGACGTAACTAATCAAAGTGGCCGGCTCTGGCTAAAATACTAGCCCATTTTGTTCCAAAAACTGGCCCACGCTCTCAGATTCTGTAGGTTTATCACTCACAATTTCCTTACCACTAGCCCACTCCTCACCTGATGATTCTGTGTGGGTCTTTACGGATTCGTCTGATGAGCTTTCCGGCTTTTCCCTTCAGGCTGTCTTTGTCTTTGTCCTGACGATCTTATTCTTCTGTTTGACGAAAGAGGAGCGAGCTTCCCCGGAGGCCACTTTGCCTATAAGCAATTAGCCCGGCAGCGGGGACTCCGGGGAGCCCACCCCAAACCAGGGAAAAGCCTTGCCGAAAAACCCTGGAAGATTGTGTAGCTGTAGTTGGCAGGAAGTTGTCGGCGTGCATCCGTACTTCAATAACCAGCATGCACTGGTAAGTGTTCTTAGTAGATAAGGAAATAACGATCCAGTGCGGAACAGCACAAACAGTACAGTACTCCAAAGAACTTGGACAACCAAGTGTTCCCGGCGAAGAGCGACTGATGGCAGGTGAGACGCTGAAGCAGGAGTGAGTACTAGAAGGCAGCGCAGAGCGCGGCACAACAGCGGAAGCAGAAAACAAACAGGTAAGCGGAATAAACGGGAGGGGGAAACCGCGAACAGCGGTAACGGAAAGACACGGGCAGACGAACAGGGAAGGAAGGCATGGGAAACACAGAGAAACAACTGGAGGCAGAGCACAAGCGTAGTGAACTCACGTAGGCAGCAAGAAAGTTGCAACGCACAGGTGTTCTCCATTTTCAGGTACTTGTAGGTAGTACAACAGAAAGACTAGACCGCACCTTGCAGTGACTCGGAGTCTAGTCCTTCTTCCATCTCGCCCATCTGCTCCATACTTTCCATGGGCGATATATGACAGTATGAACCCTTCTCAGCGGTCCTCCTCCCGGTTTACCCGGGTGTAGTCGATGAAACCTTCGGAAAAGTTGGGCTGCAGAGATGTGACTGACCGGTTCCCATGAACTCTCTGACCTTGGGTATCCTTTCCATAGTACCAGATACTGTAAGGTGCCTTTCTTGTACCTTGAATCCAATAATCTGGATACTTCATACTCCTTCGATGTTTCAATGGGTAGGTTACTGGTTCCTCTCTTCCTTCTGTTACGTGGATCTTCCACATATTCCTTTAGTAAAGAGGTGTGAAACACTGGATGTATCCTTTGGAGCTTTGCAGGAAGAGCCAAGCGAAAGGCAACCGGATTGATTTTGGCAGTAATCTTGAAAGGCCCGATAAAACGGGGAGAAAACTTTCCTTGATGTACCCATCTGGGCAAAAACTTGGTGGATAACCATACCTTGGTACCAATGTCCCATTGCGGATTGGGTCTTCGCTTGAGATCAGCCCACCTCTTGTTCTCTAGACGGGAGGTTTCAAGATTAGACCTGGTTCTTTTGTGAAGGGTCTGAAGGGTGTCCAAAAGATGGTCCACGGAGGGAATGTTAGTAGACACCGGACCAAACAGAGGAATGTGTCTAGGATGAAAACCGTAGGTACAGGAAAAGGGACTCATGCCTGTCGAGGAATGTCTTGTATTATTATAAGAGAATTCTGCCATGGGAAGTAGGTGAAACCAATCGTTTTGCTCCTGATTACAGAAGCACCTAATGTATTGTTCCAATGTTGCCTTAAGACGTTCAGTTTGCCCATTGCTCTCAGGGTGGAATCCTGATGACAGTGATCTTTTTATACCCAAGGCCTTACAAAAGGCAGTCCAAAACTTCGAGGTGAATTGTGAGCCTCTATCCGAGACTATGGATTGCGGAAGACCATGTAACCTAACCACGTCTTTCAGAAACACCTCCGCAGTGATACTTGCTGTCGGTAGACCTTTCAATGGTGAAAAATGCGCTAGTTTACTGAATGAATCCACAGTGACCATTATGGCCGTATGTCCATTGGATACTGGTAGGTCTACAATAAAGTCTGTGGAAATGTGTTGCCACGGCCCATCTGGTAGAGCGTTGAAACTGGGATGGTGCATTTACCAAACCAAAGGGCATAACCCTGTACTCGTAGTGTCCCAGGGGAGTCCTGAAAGCTGTCTTCCATTCGTCCCCTTCACGAATACGAAGTAGGTGATAGGCCCCTCGAAGATCTAATTTGGTAAAGAGATGTGCTCCTTGGACTGCCTCAATAATGTCTTTCATTAAGGGCATAGGATACCTGTCTCGTATAGTCAGACTGTTCAAACCTCGGTAATCTATGCAGGGTCTTAGTTCTGTGGTTCCTTTTTTCGAGATAAAGAAACGAGATGCCCCTGCTGACGATGAGGATTCCCGTATGAGGCCATTTTGTAGGTTGGTTGACAAGTATTCCCTCAATGCCTCTTTTTCAGGTAGAGATAAAGGGAACATCCTTCCAAAGGGTACTTCAGCCTCTGGAATTAGTTCGATTTTGCAGTCTTCTTTCTGATGAGGAGGAAGATTCCTCGGTTGGGTGTCTAAGAACACGTCCTCATATTCCTGGTACTGGATTGGAATTGTATTAACACTGAGGACGGTATTTTGTATTGTTGGAAGCACACAGGACAAAGCGGGTTCATTAGTCAAACACTGTTGAGAGCAATACGTGGATCTGAACTGTACTGTGTTAAGTTGCCAGTCAATTGCCGGGTTGTGTTTTCTGAGCCATGGTATGCCTAATATGACTGGAAAATGAGCCGCTCGAATGAGATCGAAAGATAGGTACTCAGAATGATTTGACACTCTGACCCGTAGTTCCTGTGTTTCCTGACAAATGGGTCCGGATGTCAAAGGTGTGCCGTTGACGCCTTCTACTGGAATCGGTTTGATCTTAGGGCGTCGAGGCAGGTGGTGTTCATTAGCCCACTTATCATCTACAAAGTTGCCCGCAGCTGCACAGTCCAGCATAGCCAAACATTCAATGGGTTTGGTAGAGTGCCAGTCTAACGTAATCTTAACCACCATCAGTGTGTTATTGCTGATCAAAGCTGGCTGAGCATCCGCACAGGGATGCATAGATGTCTCCCCTTCCTTATCCCTGTTCAAGGTTGGGGTCTTTCGTTTCCCTGCTTTCTGGGAGGGACTTCTGGGCAATCTCGCAGTAAATGTGTGTTGGACCCACAATACATGCAAAGTCCAAGATCCTTGCGTCTCTTCCGTTCGTTGGCTGTAAGTGGTCCTCTAGCATTTCCTATCTGCATTGGTTCTTCGTGTTGAACCCTTTCAGGGACTGAGGGTATGCTAGTGAAAGGTACTTAAGACCGGGGCTTCTTCTTCTAAGCCTTCCTTTCCGACATGCGGAATTCTATCTGTAATGCCAATGACACGAGTTCCTGAAATGAAGCCGGTCTGGCTACTCTGGCCAGTTCGTCCTTTATGTCTTCATGCAGACCCCGATGGAAAATAGCCTGCTGCGCCGTTTCCGGCCAACCTGCTTCACTTGCCACCTTCTGAAAACAGGTAACATATGTCTGTATGTCGGAGTTTCCTTGGCGTATGTCTAACAGGTTATCAAAGGTGGAGAATAATACTTCAAGCCTCTCGAATCTTTCTTTGAAACGTGTTACAAAGGCACCATAATTATTTAAAGTTGGGTCTGAGTTTGTCACTAGTGGGGTGGCCCAGGCTAGGGCATTACCAGCTAAGTTCGAAATTAGAAAACCCACTTTTGTTCGATCCAACTCGTATGTCTTGGGCCGAAAAGTATAGTGTATTGTGCAGGCATCCAGAAACTCCTTTAATTTCCTGGGGTTTCCCTCAAATTTACCGCAAGGTAGGGATAAAGGAGGTAGTTCTCCTCTGGAATCCTCTCTCTGTTGGACTTGTTGCCTCAATGCGGCATTATCAGTCTTTAGGGTTTGTACTTCAACCCTCAGAGCTTGTATGGCGTTAACCATCTCCTGGTACTGTTCAAGACTAGCCATCTTCTTTTGGCGTTGCAATCTCTCAGATTCTGTAGGTTTATCACTCACACTTTCCTTACCACTAGCCCACTCCTCACCTGATGATTCTGTGTGGGTCTTTACGGATTCGTCTGATGAGCTTTCCGGCTTTTCCCTCCAGGCTGTCTTTGTCTTTGTCCTGACGATCTTATTCTTCTGTTTGACGAAAGAGGAGCGAGCTTCCCCGGAGGCCACTTTGCCTATAAGCAATTAGCCCAGCAGCGGGGACTCCGGGGAGCCCACCCCAAACCAGGGAAAAGCCTTGCCGAAAAACCCCGGAAGATTGTGTAGCTGTAGTTGGCAAGAAGTTGTCGGCGTGCATCCGTACTTCAATAACCAGCATGCACTGGTAAGTGTTCTTAGTAGATAAGGAAATAACGATCCAGTGCGGAACAGCACAAACAGTACAGTACTCCAAAGAACTTGGACAACGAAGTGTTTCCAGCGAAGAGCGACTGATGGCAGGTGAGACGCTGAAGCAGGAGGGAGTACTAGAAGGCAGCGCAGAGCGCGGCACAACAGCGGAAGCAGAAAACAAACAGGTAAGCAGAATAAACAGGAGGGGGAAACCGCGAACAGCGGTAACGGAAAGACACGGGCAGACGAACAGGGAAGGAAGGCACGGGAAACACAGAGAAACAACTGGAGGCAGAGCACAAGCGTAGTGAACTCACGTAGGCAGCAAGAAAGTTGCAACGCACAGGTGTTCTCCATTTTCAGGTACTTGTAGGTAGTACAACAGAAAGACTAGACCGCACCTTGCATTGACTCGGAGTCTAGTCCTTCTTCCATCTCGCCCATCTGCTCCATAATTTACATGGGCGATATATGACACACGCTAGCATGTTGGACATGCAATTGGGGCATTGCCCTATAGGCCAGTCCGAGCCTTCATGGAGACAGCTGCATCGTCATATGCAGTAAGCAGTAGTAGCAGCAAACCACCTTGGCAAGAGCAACAAATGTTGGAGATGCCACACGCACACGCTGGCCCACAGCCATGGATTTTCACCATCACAGATTGCCCTGAGTAGAAGCCACTTTCCGACACCAGAGCTGGTGTGCATCGACCCACCAACTCAGATGCTGTACAAGTGACAACCGTCAAGGAATCTCTGGATTTGCTAGATGACAACATCGTCCCATCGAAATTAATGTTCAGCCATCTTCTCATTCTGTCTCCGGTCCAAGGAGGGCAGATAGATGGAGGCACAGACCCTCACAGTTCTGCTAATGGCCAGTACACCCAAATCAGAGTCATTGGTGAAGACGTATAGAACTCCAGAGGAGAAGTATGGCCTACCAGTGTGGAAGAAGTAGATAGCAGCCGTATCAGCAACCCCCAGCATAATGACCACCAGCACGATGGCACCCCAGGTATGACGATCACCAACAGCATGGTCAGCCCCAATTTGATGACCAAGCACTGCACCAGCACAAAGATGGCAGTCTCATCATTATGGGGGTGGTGTTATTTCATGCTTCCAGAGGGAGTGGTGAGAAAGGATGTTTCCATGGTCATCTGAAACTTGTGAGCAGCCTATTTGCCAAGGAGAGGATCCCCAGCAATATGTTTTCACTTGGCATATTGGCCATTGGAATCCATTTATCAGGTAACCACCACCACCAGCAGCAGCAACACAGCCACCACCAGAATAAGGTTCACCAGCATGGAACCTTTCTGCATGACATCAATGCCCATTACCAGCATGACACACTATCACTATGGCAAGCTTGATGTGCAGAGCAGTTGGTTACAGCATGCCTCTGAGTCCAGCTAATCAGGTCCCAGCTCTGCTAGGCAGTGGTGTATAAGACACATCACCAGTGGCCTGTCAGCCTCCGTTGCTTTCCTTGTGTGCTCTAGCCTGTAGGTTGCTGCCTGGGTGCAGAAAGAGGGCGCTCAGGACTTCAAACTCCAGGGAACCTACCAGCACGCACACCCCCAGAAAACTACATATTCGGGAGTTCTGAGGAGCAGGCCATCAATGAGAATAATAATTAGCAGATCAGCAGAACAGTTGGAGCTGACCAGAAGAAGCACAGAGACAAAGGAGAGAGAGAGAGAGAGAGATAGAGAGATGGAGAAAGAGAGAGGGATTAACAGTGGCAATGTGAGCATGTGAAATCGGACTTCTCTGCAAGAGGGCAAGGGTAGGAGTGCAGAGTTGCAGGTTGCTTTGCCTTATAAGCCCCACTTCTTTCAGGGATGTCATTTCACCAAAATGCCGGGGGTAGTAGTGGAAGTGACATCAAACTACCCTTGACATCTGATGACATCAAAGGAATTGATTTGACCCCACCCCAAAGGGATATCGCGGGATGCAATGCAACACAACCTTTCACCCATTGACAAAACAGGAAGTGGCATTGTTCCCAAGTACACTACGAAAAATATGGTTACAATATCACTATAACGTGATATACATTACATACAAGAATGGATCGCCATATGTATCGTTATGATCAGTGTGTATAGGCCCATATTACCAAATTACTGTGAATGCAAGCAGACGTCCATGGCCAATGATAATGATGTGTTATTATACAGCACTTACGCTTAGGCGCTTTATATAGAAAAATATACATACAATATCACCCAACCTATGTTGGTACTCATTTACCGACCTCAGGACGAAAGGCTGAGTTGAGGTACTTAGGAACAGACTAAATCAGTGACTCACCCCCTGAAGTGTGCCTGAAATAAACATTTAATGAGTCTAGCAATTAGTGTACAGAATTCCAAAAAGACACATCATTTGGTATTACTATTATTTCTTTTTAAGGTTCACTGCTGAAAGTGTTAGACTTAGGGAGACCCTGGTCTTTTTTTTGTCTTTTTTTCTTCTAAGAGGCCTGAACAAGAAAGGCAGCCAATCCAGAAGCAAAGAGCCACATGGTGCTGGCCACAGCCCATGAGCTTGCATAAAAATCTTTTTTTTAAGGGTACCACCTTATACTATAAACTCCTTGTTAGCCCTATTATACCCTCCCATATAATTGGCTAACCAGACCCAAAGCGCTGTAGTCTATCAAATCTTGGGGTCTTTCCTATTGATGCCTTACTTTCAAGTCCAGCTGCCAAACCCATTGAGTTCAGATTGGCATACTGGAACCAGGTATGTTTAATCTTCATCCATGAACACTACAGGATTTGCATCTGCCTCTCCCACTGCCCCACTAAGGAACCTTCCCTTTCTTCTTACAAAGCTATGCATAGCAAGGCCACCAAGGACAGAGGAAGGGCACTAAACAAGACCATTTACATCACAATACATCATTTACTTTTTACTGGAGCAGTCCCTGAAACCTGTTCTAGTGGATGACTTTCATCAGGAATATTTTGTATGCCTGGTGCATATTCTTACAGTATCGGGTTTCGGATAAAAGCTGCTCTGCATGTCTTTGTGTGCACTGCGGATGACAGTGCTGTGGCAGCAGGAAAGGAGATCCAATACATTTGCACGCCGAAGTCTAGGGGTGCAGCATCATCCCTTGGTAGGAACAGTTTCCTCCAAGTCATGCATATGTACCTAAATCTAAATCCATTCGAGCAGCAAGTAAGAAACCATTATGGGGGGATACTGGAGAGTGGGAATTCTTTAGATTTTGATAGGTTAATTAGCTCTAACTAGCTGCCACATTCCACTGTGATATGCCGAGGTTGTAGAAGAGATTTTGCTAAGTTTCTTACATACAGTAGTATGCCATTTGCAAATAGTGAAATTATTTTTTTGACCTACCCTGTGTATGTGTCCTACGGTCCTGTATCAGATATACTATCAAGGAAAGTTATGTTATGAGGTTAAATATCTTAAGGGGTAAGGGTTCATTCATGCATGGTACCCCTAATCTCAAAAATGTGTCCGAATTTAGGGATTCAGTTAACACACGAGCAGAACCCACCATATAGGAAATTAATAGGCAGAGGTATTTTGGGCAAAATCCAATCAGTTGTGTACAGTTCAAAGCATGAAGTGTCAATCCATGTACACTCCCAATCCCTTACTGTCTATAAGAGTTGTAGCCGAAATGATCATCTTGGTTGGCAAGATAGGAACATTGAAAACAGAAAATATCAAATGTTGTTCAGGGGTTCTGAGATAAAAGAAAAGGGAAGAAAGAAAATGATAATAGACAGTTAGGGGCCACACACCTTTTCACTAAACAGATTTTTTTTTTAATGAATACCTTTCAAAAAAGAAATTAGTAAACAAGTTAATATACATGTTGCAGTTACTTCTGTGAAGTTCATCCACTTGGAATGATTCCCGACATAGTAGTAAAATTGAGTCACTCATTAAATCGGCACCAACTCAAGGAGGCACAAAACAACCTTGCCAAGTTCAAACACTGCACAAAATATTTCAGGGCGATCCTTTCACCTTCATCAGACCAATTTCTGAGATCAAACCAGACCTGGCTCTAAAGAATTGTGGGATCTTTTGAATACCCATGGGCTTTATCCCCTGAGTGTGCAATCTTCGCATATAAAGTGACATTGTCTGGATGTCATCCTAGTCAGGGGTGCCAACACCCGTTTGAAAAACACGATACCCGTCCTCTGGTCGGATCATCATTTGCAATTTTTTCCTTGAACATGTCAAAGGGTGTGAAGGCCAACTCCAGGGCTAGAGGGAGAATGTGTTCCCGGAAAGCCAAAGATTTGTCGCCATTGATTCCCTACTCCCCTGTGAGGAATTCTTAGTAGAGGGGACCATGATCTTGAGCGCTATTTGCGCCAAGTCGGGCCCTCTTAAACCTAAAAACAAGACACTATCCCAGCCATGGTTTTCATCGGATCTTCGTCCCCTCCGTAAAATGGTCAGAAAAACCAACCAGAACTGGCAGAAGAAACAGACTCTGGAGAACAAAGTTGTGGCAAGGGAGCCACTTTTGGATTATAAATTGGCTATCTTCCAGGCAAAGAAGGAGTTCTTGGGGAAAAAGATTAAGGCCGCTAGTAACCTCCCGAGGGAACTGTTTTCTGTTGTCTCCAATTTATGTAACCCTAGCTGTAAAGATAATCCAATTGATTATTCAACTGTGCAGGCTAATCTCTTTAACACATTTTTTGACGATAAGATTGAAGGCATCAAGGCTAGAATTTCTCAGGCCTCAGCTTCCAGTTTATTGGTATCATCGGTCACTCCAACTGTGGCCATTTCGAATGATATACAAAATTCTTCTCCTCAGGCTGTTTTGATTTTCAGTTAGATATATTTCATTTGTTGGAGACTCTGAAATCCACCTTTGATTCCTTATCCCCGTTTCCGGCACATGCAGTCAAACGCTTTGCTCTGGAGTTGACCCCCTTTATGACAAATTTTGTCAATAAATCATTGACCCAGGGGATTGTACCTGACTGTTTGAAGAAATCGATAGTAATCCCCTTGTTGAAAAAGCCAACACTGGATCCTAGTTCTCTCCAGAACTATCGTCCTATTGCTGGGCTCCTTTGGCCAGCGGAAAATTCTCAAAAAGGTGGTTTACAGGTCAATTACAGAAATGTGTGGAACATCAACAGTTATTGGAGAAGCTCAAATCAGGTTTTGGACCTGGCTTTGGAACTGAGACCGCCCTCCTAGCTGTTCAGGATGATTTGTTAAAGACCGCGGATCAAGGAGAACTTTCTCTCCTGGTAATCTTGGATATATCTGTGGCCTTTGACACAGTGAATCATCTTATTCTCCTTGAGTGATTGCAAGAGGTAGGAAAGGTTTCGGACCATGTCATCGGTTGGTTTAGGTATTTTTTGACTAATCGTCAACAGGTGAAACTGGGGGATTTTATTTCAGATCTAATTAGACTGAATTGTGGAGTCCTACAGGGATCATCTCTTTCACTGTTGTTGTTCAATCTATACATTCGGCCCCTTCTGGATATTTTCAGATGCTATGGGTTAAATTTTCATTCCTATGCGGATGATACCCAAATCTTCATTAGGGTGGCTAATTTTGCCAAAGCTTTTAGCAAATTGGGACAGTGCCTGGATGAAGTAAGCACTATTATACGGTTCGGACCGTTCTGCACGCATTATAAATCCAAAAATCCAAATCCAAATGTACACTATCAGCAAAATTAATGTTTTTTTCTACAATTTCAAACCTACTGATCGTAACTCAATTTTGTAATTTTAACTATTTCATACCGTGGTCATTAAACAAACGTTGCTGTCTTCTCAATCTTTGAGGGTCAGACAACGAATGATTAGACAATTGAATATGACTCTAGTTTACTTCTAGGACCATTCAAAGCTAGAGATTATTCTCCTGTAATACTACAAGCTTTTAATAGAGCTAGGCAATTTGCTACAATGAGCATGAGAATGAGGCAGGCTTAGACAAAAGAGCTAGTGTTTAACAGACTTTCAGTCTGGTGAGCAGATGCATGAACTCTATCATTGGTAAGTACTGGCCCATTATCAACAATAAAGAATACAGTTTTTATGTAATACAGAAAGCATTGTTAGCTTATCACAGATAAGTTCACTTACAAATTCCAAGGTGAGAGCAGACACTTATGACAGCACCGACATACAGTCCAGGCTTCAAACTCTGGAAATGGACACAATTCTCTTTCATGTTCCGTTTGTAACAATGCAATTACTGGATATACCATTTCACATCCGTTATTGGGTGAAATTATTAAGTTGTAACATTTCGTCACATATTTAATGACAATTGTAATAAAAATGCTTAAGTGTCTGTGCAATAAAGTCCGCATTTGAGAAACAACGCTTGATTAAATAACATGATCCTGAATGTAAGTTCTTAACTTGTATGAAGGATTCCAAACACCCTGTGCAAGACATTTCCATCTACACAACACTCTGTGTGTGACAGTGTTACGGACCTGACCTTATCAAGAGGGGATGGGGGACCCCTCTCAGCCTCGGGTGGGAGGCCTACAAGGGTTTTTGGTGTGGGAGGTGGGGGCCCCCAGTCCCTGTCCCTTCTACATGTGTCTGTATGTTTGAAATGTGTACCACCTGCTCTTTCTCCATACCTGTTGAGCATGCCGCTGGCCAGTCTATTTCTGTTTCTCCTAGGAAATTACAGTTCCAAGAAGACGCGATGGTGGAAGACCTAATGAGGAGACTGACTGGGGGAAGACAGCGAGAAAGCTGCAGACTGCATAATTATCCATACACAATCCAGCAATCCTATTTCTCTATGAAACCCAGACTCAAACAATGATGCCAGCCACATCAAGACTGCAGAGGATTCCTTTCAATATTTCAGCTGTCTCAAAGAACTCACCCACAAGGTGCGATGGGGGCAACAGAATGGTCTCGCTGTCAATCCAGAATACCACAAACACTGGAAAGCCATCACGAAAATGAATACAGTGAAACTGATTCTAACTGCAGCCGACCACGAGGTGGCACACCTGTGTACAACAAATTGGTGGGGCTTAAGACTTGGGACTTTTATGACTTTGCTCACCTGGAACACCTCCACTGGACAAAGTAAAGCCAGCAGTTGGCCAGGGGAACTAGGAAAGGGAGAGAGCCTGTAGAGAGAGAAGGGAGACATGAAACAGTGGGGTGTGGGGTTTTTAGGTGAGGACAAGGGAGGAGAAGGGGCTAACAGACCAAGAGGAGGAAGGATGGTGTAGAATAGCTATGAGGAGAATTTCTGAAGGAGTGTAAAGGTTGAGGTCTTGGGTGTTGGAAGAAAGTGGTACTTTTGTTTGAGTGTGTACATAAGGTGTGTGAGTGGAACCAATAGAGAGTAGGGAGTGATTGAGAACGTGTCTTGGGAAGTGAAAGGAGAGTTTCTGTGATGAACGACGGTGAGAGTGGAGTGTAGTGGAGTGGGAAGAGTAGCGGAGTGGGAGACTAGTGGAGTGGCAATGGGAGAGGTGCAAAGTAGAGAGAGGAAAGGAGAGTTACTGTGGGACGAATGTGAGAGTGTAGTGTAGTGGAGTGGAGAGGGAAGAGTAGTGGAAAGGGGGAGTAGTGGAGTGGAGAGTGGACAGTAGTAGTAATGTGGAGAGCAGAGTATTAGTAATGTCGAGAGCAGAAAGTAGGATTGGAGTGGAGTCTTAAAGAGAGTAATTGAGAATAAGAACTGAAAGTGGATGTAGGCAGTGGAGAGAGCAACATTGGATGAATAGAAGAGAGCGTGTGAGGGAGAAAAAGGAGAGACAATGGCTGAAGCAGTAGGGAGGAGAGTGTCAGAGGAGAGCAGGAGAGTGGAAGGGCGAGAGAGAGAAATACATAGGGAGAGAAATACAAGGGTGCAGAAGGAAAGGACCAGGTGTGGCATGAGTGTCCAAAAGGCACCAATCCTTACATTATGCTGCACTGGGAAACTTAGGTCATGGACCACATAGATTGTTCTCATAGGGAGTTAGAGAGAGACGGCATTTGCATTTAGGCCATCAGCACCAGACAGACAGCTTCTTAGATAGAAAGGTTTACCGAACTATAGATTCAATCCTGGGGTTGAGCACCATGAACGCCAACAGCGGCTGCTACCAGGGGCCATGTCGGAAACACCAACACAGCGGTAGTAGGCTTCATTCTGAGTATCGTCAACACGGAAGCACAGGGCCTCATTACAGGTCTGGAGGTAACTGTGCCTGTAAAACCGGCAGGTTGCCGCTGGACCCGTAATGAATTACCGGCACCTGACATCCCGGTGCCATCAGGCTATTACGAGTCCGGCGGGCGGGGTGCTGGTAATTTTGTCATTCCCCATTCCCATTGAGTCCCGTAGGACTCAATGGGAATGGGGAACAAGGAAGCACCAGCACCGTTAATAACGGTGCCAGTACTTCTGTAATGCCTTGCTTACCGTGGCCGCTGTGTCCGGCAGGGTCTGCCCTGTCGGGCACAATAGCTCTGGCAAGCAAACCCGTAGCGTGCCAGTCCGGGTAACTACGGTGCCAGTAGGCTTACCAGCACAGTTGTTACCGGAACGGCACGCTCGTAAGGAGGGCCACTGGCATGGAAATGCCGGTCCCACCGTGAATACCGCGCCAGAAACACCAGCACGGAGCATGCGTTAAGCAGTCCCTGATGTGCAGCAACAGTACACAGGTGGCCATAATCAGACCCGCTGCACACCATGAGCACTGTGAATGCCCAATAGTACCACACCCCACACACCTTCCAAGACAACCATGCTGAAAGCTGCAGTAGCAGTAATGGAGCTGGGTGCCCTGCATGAAGGGATCCAATATGAGCATCAATTGGAAGAGGCAGACAGGCAGAGGAGGCAGCGAAAGCGCAGGAGAAGGAGGAGGATGATGGCCATGCACATGAACAATGGCCAGCAGGTAGCACCTCGCAGGCAGCCTCCCATAACCCGCTTAAGGGCCACACCCTGGAGTTTCACCGACACACAGATCCACCCACTGTATCGGCTGGACAGGGAGGCCATAACCTACATAGTGGACGTAATCCAGGATGACATTCCGAGCCTAATTGACATCAGGAACACCATAACCCCCTTGCTCAAGGTGGTATCGGTGCTGCATTTCACTACCACTGGCACCTTCCAACAAACCGTGGGAGAGCTGCACGGGTTATGCCAACCCTGTTTTTCCAAGGTGCTCGTCCAGGTCCTGGATGCCTTCCTGCATCACGTGTCAGACCACATAGCCCTGCCATCAACACCTGCCCAGGTCAACGCAACTAAAGTGGGGTTCTACGCCATTGCAGGCATGCCTAACATGCTAGGTGCACTGGACTGCACGCATGTGGAGCTGGTGGGCAGACATGCCAATGAGGCTGTCTACCGGAACCGGAAACTGTACCACTCCTTGAATGTTCAGGTTGTGTGTGATGCAGACCTCCTCATGACCCACTGCAGTGCACTCTTCCCTGGATCTAGGCAAAATTCCATAGTGCTGCGTAACTCCACACTCCCAAGGTACATGGCACGATACAGCAAAGAGCAGACCAGACCTGGCTACTGGTTGAGTGAAAGTACTGACACATAGCATGTGCACTGTGGATGTGGGGGGTCTGAGCACTCTCACCAGTGCACATGCGTAATGCAACAGCATGTCCACATTTTGCATGCATGAGCAGGAGGGTATTTTGCATGCATGAGCAGGAGGGCATGTCTGGCATGTGGTGCATGGAGAAATGGAGCACCCCCCATCGCAATTAGTCCACAGAAGGACAGGCACACCACGTGCACTGCAGGTACCAGAAGGCATCACAACGATGCCACCTACCCCAGCATGTACACACCGTGCACATCCCCCACTGCCTGCGTTACAGCCATGTCAGACAAATGCAACCTACCTCCCCACCAGCACCCCACATGATGAAGCCAGGTGACCTGCCTATCACAAGCACACATACCCATATGCATGTGACAAGAATCTGAACAATGGTATAACACAGAATGACGAATGGGAGAGATAACCAATGTACAACATGCAAAGCATTGAAAAAGCGAATGGCCCTGTCTTCATAGGATTAATGGGCAAAGTGGGAGACATATGGGGCGGGGAATGTGGGCGCAACCCCTCCGCATTACAATACAGAGGAAACCGGGGTCATTTGTGCCATTTGCTACGTCTTGTGGCAATCCCATGTGACACTGACCATCAGCCAGACATGGCTGCATTGACAGCTCCACCACAACGCCTTTGTCCCCCTTTGTGCCCCTCTAATGCAGGTGATGCGGGATACCCATTGATGCCATGGCTCAAGACCCCGGGCAAGCAACCACAAAATCAGCACGAGCATGCCCACAATCGTGCACAAATCAGGACAAAGTGCACCATTGAACAAACATTTGGGCTGCTGATGGCAAGGTTCTGCTGCCTGAGTAGATCTGATGGTGCCCTCATGTACAGTCCCATGAAGGTGGGCAAGATTGTCTTGGCCTGTGCCATGTTACATAACGTGCATCAGGCGCAACATTCCCCTTCCCCCAGACATGAACATGCCTCCAGCTGAGGGGGGCGACAACAGTGACACAGAGGCTGAGATCCCATTACCCCATCGTAGGGATGCCATTGATGGGCATGAGGCATGCTATCAACTAATCACCCACTACATTTGAGCACAGAGCACATGCACATGGCCTAGGCCATACACCACAATTGACACCGTACAGCAAATAAAGCACTCTCTCACGTAAATAATGAATGTCCAGTCATGATTTGCAATGCAACACCCAGTGTATTTACATGTATAGAAGAATGTACAGGTGGACCAACACCCCCTCCACAACTAGCCCTCCCCAACTATCCCGCCCCACTCCCCCTACCCAACTATCCCTCCCCAATCCCCCTGCCAAACTATCCCTCCCCACTCCCCCTCCCCAACTCGTGTTACACTGTCAATAATGTCTGATTCCAAGACACACCCATGGCACATGTTTTACCAGGGCCTATTTTCGTGGCCGCTTGCCCCCTGGCCCGCCCTTGTGTCCTGTAGCAGACATGCGCATTGACGTCTGCCTTGGGCTGCTCTGGTGAGAACTAGCAGGCACAGAGCTTGTGGACGGCGTGTGGGAATGCTCACTGGCCCGTCGATCCAGGGCCCCCTGCAGGGACATTGCGGGTGACTCGGCCATGGCCAACATAATGCTATTGCCCTCATGGACCCTCCTGGCCATGAGTACAATTGCAGACGTTGCACGTCCAAGGGCCTGTGCAGTGCGATCCCCAGTGGCATGCACATTTTCCTGCATGAGATGTGCCTCAGTACAGAGCAGGGGTGCCTCCCCCTGCATCAGGGCTGCCTCCCCCAACATCAGGTACAACTCCTCCAAGTGCTGCTGCACCAGGGCTGACAATCCTTCCTGCCTTTCCTCATTGCAGCGCAGACTGCCATCCATGTCCCTGACATTGGGGAAGGGCGGAGGTAAGGGCTTGTCAGGTTCGAGCGGCTGAATTCCAGCTGCTCATATGTGGCATTGTCCGTGGTGTCACCTGCATCATCATCAGCTTCCTCATCGCTGTACTCAGGTACATATATTTGAGGCTGCTGGGGTGGGGGTAGTGACTGTAGGGATTTGCGCCATGGCTGGAGCTGCCTGGGTTGGAGGGGCAACTGTTGTGGCCACTGCGGGGGCTGCCTGGGTTGGAGGGGCAGCTGTTGTGGCCACTGCAGGGGCTGCCTGGGTTGGAGGGGAAGCTGTTGTGGCCACTGCATGGGGCTGCCTGGGTTGGAGGGGCAGTAGTGACAGTCACAGTTTGTGCAGATGTCTCCTGGGTGGTGGTGGTGCGTGGAGTCGACTGCCTTCAATGTCTGGAGCTCCTTGAGGCGCCTAGTTGGACTCCATTGCTTTCAGATGAAGTGCATGAGGGTGAAAGAAAGGCATTATGTTAGGGACCAGTGTGGCTTCAAAAGACCTTGATACATGCAATGTGTTGGTCGTAGGGCAGACTGTTGAGGGGACATGCCGTGGCGCATGGCATGGTACACTCATGCTTGTGTTGTACGTCCTCAGCTGCCGGTTGTGGGATTATGGGACATGCCACACAGATGTACTGTGAGTACTGGCATTTTGACCTGCCATTTGCTGGGGACGGTGACATGGAGGTGTGTCAGGGTGTGGGGTGTGGGGTGTTGGGATGTGAAGGGGGGCGTGTCGAGGGGGTGGGTTTGGAAGGTTCAAGACAAAAGTTGATGGCTGACCAAGTTGCAGGCCCAGAATTTGTATTGGCGGTTTGGGGGTCGGTCTGGCAGGGACGTGGAAGGCCCATGCCATTGCCATTGGATGGGAAGGTGGGCATGTGTGGGTGTGGGTGAGGGCTGGTGTTGTGGTGGCATGGCAGGAATGCATGCAGTAAGCGGTGGCAGGGTGCCTTGTGTATATGTCTTGGGACATGCTTGTTCACTTGGCAGTACAGGGTGCCTGTGCAGTGTTCCTCAGTGATTTCAGGTATGGGTCATTGTGATGGGGGTTGCGTGTATGGCCACAACCGCACCCTGGGTGTTGATTGAGATGTGTGTGAGTGTGTCTACAGGGTGTGATTTGGGGAACGGGGACTGTGCAATTGCCATTTCAGTGCAATAGTGGTATGGTGGTGAGGGCAGTGGGGTGGGGGTATTTGTTCATATTGGGGCTTCATGTGCTGACCGGCCCAGATGAGTGTCCCAGCTGTGGCCTCTGCAGCACCCACTCCATCAATGGCCTCCATGTGCAGCATGCTGCTGCACTCCCCTCCTAGGGCATGAGGCGGATTGGGGAGGAGGGTCCACCACCGGTGCCCCTGTATTGTCTGCGGTGTGCAGACAGGAGGTTCCGGACCCTCACGCGGTGGTCGTCCCACCACGTGTGGCAGTCTTTAACTGTGCGTGGGGTTGTCCCCACTGCGGACACCTTTTGTGCCATCTCCCCCCAGATCTCCTTTTTCCTCTGCCAGCATGTGTAGTTCTGCCTCTGAGAAGCACGGCTTGCGCTGCCGGGTCTCATGGATGCGCAACGCCATGCTCATGTTTTGATTTCACCAGTCATGAGGGGTAGATGTATACTGGATCCTGCAGATTAAAATGGATTGTGTTTTAATGATGGCCGCTGGCCTGTATCCTGTTCCGGCAATCACTTTATTTCGGTCGCGGTATTTCCGGTTTCATTGTTTCCAGTGCCACTGCGTCTGTGCCACTGCGTCCGGCATCGTCATGCATTTTCACGGTGCTTCCGTGATGCCGGTGTCACCGCTTCCGGCATGCCTAAATGTGCGCAGCCAACAACCCGTGATCGTCCTTTGTTTCTGGCACTACGGGTTGCCGGAAACGGTGGCACCGGCATCGGGGAAACACCGATTCTTTACCACCATAGTCGGAATGAGGCCTCACGATTGTAACACATTTTGTATTTTCATGTTTTATAACAGAGCACATGATGAAGGTGAAGAGATAACCCCGAAACATATTGTGCAGGGTTATGGATTAATTAAAGAATATATTGTCCATGTTTGAACTTGGCAAGGATGGCTGTGCTTCTTTGAGTTAGTGGTTATTTAATTAACAACTCAATACTGCTACCAAATTTGGATACATTGAAAGTGAATGAATTTCATTGCAATGACTGCGACCCTCATGTGCCCAATTCAGAATGCTAGTCTCCTTGATCCACCTGTTTAGTTCTGACAGGATAACATGGCAGAAGATGTTATAATCGATATCCATCCGGCTGATTGGTCTGTTGGAGGATACCTTGTGGATAGATAGGGCCGTTCTTGTAGTGTGAAATAATGATGGAATTAGTCCAAGATACATGGTACGTCCCGCTTCTCACAATTGAGGAAAACATTGCCCTAAGCAACTGGATCCACCAATCTCTTGCGTGCTTGAAGATTCCCTCTGGTATCATGTTTGGGCCTGGTGCCTGGCCTCTTGCGATGTGGTTATGGCTATATCAATCTTGTTATCCGAAAACAATGTTGGCAAGGTATGTCCCATCCACTGTGGTTGCAACCTCAACCTGTGTGAAAGTAGGCAAATCCACCAGCTGGCCTGTGTCTTACGCTACAACCTCTCCAAAGACCTGTGAGAGGTGAGCTACGCACTTGTTGTTGGCATCAGTGCGTGACTTATATTGACCAAGCCCCTGACAATATAGAACAACAGACATCACTGAAACACCATGACATAACTAAGGGAAGATACTACTAAAGTACAAAAACTCAGAACTTTATTGAATCACTTTTGTCCCATCCACTAACAGAAGGAGATGAATCCCATCCTAATTGCCCCTGAGGTGAAGGGAAGTTTAGTGGTGCGTCGGTATAAAGAATATTTCAAGATATTTTCTACGGGCTTCTGATGGAGTCTGCATATGACATAATTGTGTTCACTAAGTTTGATGACAAGGAATGTGTGCTTTAGGAGGGGCAGCACAGTTGAAAGAAAAGGATTAGGGGCTACATTGGTGATGAGCAAAATGCCCCAAGACTCTGTAGAGAATGGGCAAGAAAGAGCAGAAAATAGTTGGAAGAGGAAGAAAAAAAAGTATTTTAAGCAGTGGTAAAGTGCAAACGTAATCAAATAAATTAGGAAACATTTGAAGGTAGAGAATTCGAAGATTGCAGAGAGGGGGTGAGGTAGGGGATGAGAGTAGTTGAAAGGGAGCAAGAAGCGGCATGTTTGAGATTAGGTCAAAGAGTGAAGGACAAGTTACTCTGGCTTGAAGTATTGTCAGGGTGGCTCAGCGTTGAAGATGTTCTATATTGATTCATCTGCATCAGAAACTCCAGATTACCCAGATCGCAGAACTGAAAGCTTCTAATCATCGCAGAAAAATAAGTCCAGGAGGCAAGTTCTCACTGATGTACCTGCTCTAACATCCCTCTGATATCAATACCTTACACGTTTCTCATTCACTAATCTGCCCCGGAAAATAAAAGGGGTGGGATTTTTGTCATCTTTTGGTGGTCACTGAACATGCTTATGGAGGACAAAAAGGTACTTTTGGAGGGCAATTGGCTAAATGAAACGACACTGTGGTTAATATGGCAGGGCTTGCCATAAAAAGGGAGGATGCTGATCCATTTGAAAGCAGATTCTCCTTTCCTGATTTTTAGGCACCCTGAAGGCTTTGGGTTGCTTATAAAATCAATACGCTAAGCTACAGAAAGCATTTGCACATCTCACACTGTATCTTTGAAAGAAATTGAGTGAATACAGTGTTGGAAATGCATTATGTATCCAGCATTAATCAAATTCTATACATAGCATTAACCAATCGGTTGCATAGTAAATTCGGAGCATAATTATGCGTTATCTTTCATAGATTTGCAGACAGGCTAAGTAATGCTCTGAGCAATACGGTTTCTGCGAAAATGAATATTTATCATTTATTAAGAATCGATTCTGGCACATTTGCTGACGTGGGTCCAATGTTTTTTTCTGTAGCAAATCTTATTGTAGTGCAGTTTGTGCTAAAATCTAATTATGAACCTACAAAATGTATTTTTGTCAAATTCACACAGTGATAGCGCTTATGTCTTCGTCTTGCTATGTACACTGATGAAAATACATTCTCATTATAGTAAAAATGCTAAATTAGGAAGTAGATTTGTTGTTTTAAAAAAACTAAATTTCTTCTATACATTTTTTATAGAGTTAGTGCCTTTTATTTCAATATTAATTATTTGGGGGAGGGCATTAATAGGGGTTCATTCCTCATAACCAAAAATAATGGTCTTGAATGAAGTGAGCACTAAAACTATTAGCACTCTCCCGCAGCACTGAGTGACCAGATGCAAAAACGTCTTTCATGCTTGCGCACCGCATGCCGTGCATGAAAGGCAACTTTCACAAAACCAACCTAAGGTGGCAGGTATGAAAACACAGTCAGCCTCATAAGTCGGCTGGTCCGATAATAAAGTGCTGGTATTAATGTATACCAGCACTTTACTGGACTGGCCAACTACAGGTTTGCCGGTGGGTCACCTGTGTTACCTTGAGCTGGAGGTAAGGTAGGTGCCCTATTGACAAAAAAAACCCGTCCTTAACGGCACCGGTATTGCCGGTGCTGGTAATGATGTAATGACAGCAAATCCCCCCATGGAGTCCTATGGAACTCCATGAATGGGGATTAATACCGTCACTCATAATCCAGCGGCAATGCAGCTGGACCGAGTGCTGGAAACGGTAATAACATTTGCTGGTATCCTGGTGGATCTGCCGCCAGGATACCGGCAACCTTATAATGAGATCCAGTGGGCTTCATTAAGTTTCTCGGTCCGGAAATAAGGGTGCCGGTAAGATCAGTGGCACCCTTGTTTCTGGACCGGCAAACTACGGGTTTGCCTACTGGAGCTGCTGTGCCTGACATGTCAGACCCATTCACGCCAGGCAAAGCTGTCACGGAAGCACCGGCGCCGTTAACAACGGCGCCGGTGCTTCCATGTCCTCACTCCATAGAGTCGTATGGGACTCTATGGGGATGTGGATTAACAAAATTACTGGTGCCTGACTTCCCGGCTGCCGGATTTGGAATAGCCCGGTGGTACCGGGAAGTCAGGCGCCGGTCATTTTTTACGGGTCCAGCGGCAACCCGCCAGTAGCACCAGCAGGATTACTGCCGGACCTGTAATGAGCCCCTGTGTCTTGCGGCAAAAAATTCCTTTAGATTGTTAAAAACAAATACATGCTGTAGACATGTTCTCTTGATGCAGAATACCACTGTGGAGGATCCAGAAATTAAAATAGCGTTTACTGTTTTGCATTTATAGGGACCTAGGTGCAAGGAGAGTGCTAAGTTTGATAGGTGGATGAGATCAGGGGTGAATGTGTGCAATAGAATGAGAAGAGGAATAGGGTTGCCATCAATGATGAGCAGGAGGAAACATGAGCGAAAAAGGGTATGAGTGAGAGGCTTAAAAATAAAGCAAGAGTTTGAGAGGAAGGATGAGAAGGGAAAGGGAGAGGGGGTAAGAGAAGGTAGAATGGTGTAGGGTGGGTGGTGGGGGTAAATAGGTGGTAAAGTTGAGTAGAGAAAGAGGGGGTAGGTTGGGTGGGGGTAGAGAGGGTGAAGGTAGGGGGGCGTGGCCTGGAGCTCATGGCGAGTGGTAGCTGAGTCGCCGTGCTCCGGCCGAGACACTGTATCTCGATCCTTTTGCCTGCCTGAAATTGCACCTGAGACGGAAAGAACCGGTTCCGAGGGAAGGGGAACCGACCCCAGACACGATACTGTGGTCTTCTCCTGGATTCGGACCTCCAAACCCACAGATTCTTCCCGATAAAGGTCTCCTCTGTTGGCGGGACCTAAGATGGCGGCCATCTTTTGAAGCCGATGCCAGAGGAAAACGCTAGCCGCCTTCGCAGCAAAGCCGATCCATAAGCTGCTGCCACGACTGAAACAAGGAAGAGCAGCCTCCCCCTCCACCCGGGTCCGAACCTCTGCTGCGACAGCTACCGACCGGGGAGCCAACCGGGAGCTCCCACCCGGGGAGACTGGGGCCGGGCCCTGGACTACGGCACCGTGAGTGGCTACGCCGACCCCCCGGTGCAGGGAGACCCCGCCATCGACAGCAGAAGAAGGTGGAGGTGAGGCGAGCACTGGGTGAGGGCATAAACCAATCGAACATGTGCCGTTGTATATCCCTCCGAGAACTTGAACACTGACCCCACGTAAAACAGACCACCCCATCTCCGGAACCATAAGCCCCCCAGCTCACACACCGAAATCACTGGGCTGGTGGGGGCATTGCTGAGGAAACGACGCCCACCACCATCTACCCCCACGCAACCGAGTGGCGTCTCCGAACGCCCCTCACCATGGCGGCCAGGAACAAGACGAAGACAAGCACCATGGACACGTAAAGCGAAAACTCCTCCGCAGCCATGCACTTCCACTCCCGAACCTCCCCGAGCAAAACCGGCGGACTCTCCTGAAAATCAAGCTCAGGTACTGGAGGCAATTGCATCACTGCGCACATGTATAGATTCCAGAATCGGGGAGTTCAAATCCGAGCTACAACTCATGCGCCAGGATGCCCGCAATCTAACAGAAAGAGTAACCACCGCCGAAACAACCATAAAAGAGACGCCGGACGACACAGCGGAGCTGAAAGCTAAGGTACTGGACCTAGAATGGAAGGTGTTCACACTCGAGGCCAGGGCTGAGGAGGCCGAGGGCCGGGCCAGACGCGCCAACATCAGAATACTGGGGGCAATGTTCCTTCTAATTTTTTTGGGCTGTGTGCGCCAAAGAATAGTTGTGTGCCCTGGCTGTTTTTCAGTCATGTGCGCAACTGAGTGATGCACCGCCGCTGTCAGAATGGGGGTGGTCGGCGCGGCAGCGCCGGCCCGGCGCCCCACTTGGGAGCAAGGCTGCAAAATAAGTGCCAGAGGCTCTGGGTATTAAGCGGGTTATAAATAACCTATCATATCATACCATAATAACATGTAAAGACTCAGCGCTGTCGCTGCAGGTAGTCACAAGATGGCCTTTTGTCATGGGCAGGCAATTAGGTAACCCTGCGGCCCAGCTGAACCTAAACCTCACAGATCTACTCATCCCCATCCCATCCCAAGGACATGCTACTGTCTATGCGTGAACCTGCCCAGGCCTTACGGAACACAGATCCTCATGTACAGACTGTGCTAAATTACTTTGTTACTCATAGTGTACCTTTTGTACCACTCACTCACTCAAATGAAAACAGGGTTGGTGAAAAAGAGCCAGCCCCCCACACTGCGGTATAAGTGCTGGATTAGCAGGTGTTTTCATTATAGCTCAATGTTTTTCTATGTCCCGTTCTACACCAGTCCTCTGCTAGTCACTTGTGCGTGTTGGGCTAGCAGGGCATACAACACCACACAAGGGATATTGAGCAGCCAGCCCTTGAAGTCGTGCCCCCTGCTACTTTGTGCTCAGGCTGCAGATCAGTAGGGGCCAGGCCCCCTTCCCCGGAAGCCATACTTAGGCGTGCATTAAGGGCTGGATGGCTGACGTAAGAAGTGAAGCTTAAGAACCCGCCATCATTAGTTGCTAGTGCTACTGATGGAGAAAGAGAGCTAGTGTTGGTCAATTGTTCATTAATGCTTATAAAATGGAAGGGGACTCTGCTAGCATCACTTTCATCTGCTCTCACGTAAGAAGAGAAACAAATGGGATCATCAATTTTGGAGCTACAATGTAAGAAATACTTTGTAAGATATTTAAAAAAAAAATACACGATAAAGCGCAAACAATTATTTTGTTAAGGAATGTTGTTTCTTATTTTGGCTTTTATAAAATCGGACAGATTAATGTGGTTTTGGATTTCGTGCTGCCATCGGTTTTGAAATTAATCTGACAAGCGGAAGCAGTATCCGCAATAATAATGTAAGGTAAGCGGCAGCCTTGGTCGGACGACCTCATTTTCCAGTATTTGTGAATGGAGCAGGGTCCTGGATTTTAATTTATGAATCCACCTCCCTAATCCGCTCGGTTTCACAACTACAGCCTGTGCCGCATTTTGGGCAAAGATGCCATACATTTGTGGAATACTTGTAACAGCCGCCCACCTTGAACATGCATGGCGGAAGGCATTTTGCATATAAAAATGCACAGAAGCACAGTACTGCACGGATTTCAGTGTAGTATTTTCACCTTGGATTGCAATGAAAGAGTGCAATCAGAAGACTATATGCTTCCCCATGCGTGAAATTTACGAGGTGATTCAAAATGCTCCCGCCCCCGATGATGCAACTGGGTGGTCCACTGGTGCGTGTAACTAAGGGAACGTCAGCTTACATTCCATGGAAACCCTAAACATGCCCTGACCATTAAGGCAGACATTTAAAAAAAATACCATTGTGGCCTGTTTAACATAATGCCAATGATCGCCTAAATACAATGTGAACACCTATAAGAGCAGCCGTCCATTGACAGCTCAGAGTCAAGCATTCACTTTCAAAATGAGGCTTTCACAATTTAAAATCATAATTGTATTTAATTTGGAAGCTAGTTCGGCCTGTTCTTTTTCTGCTATTTGCAGCTGCGGCAATGCGCAAGCGCCGTCGGCCTATTCATGTATTCAGCAGTATGCCTTTCTTCTTTGCAAAATAATAAAGCGTTAAGTTTTAAAAAATAACAATAGTCCTCGGCGGGAACAACTTCGTATGCGGTGCATTCCTCTTCAGATAGCACCATTGGGAAAATAAACAAATGTTCTCCTGAGCAGAAAGAGCCCATTTACATTGTGGACATTGAAAAGGTAAGCAGAGATGTTTTTACAACAGTGCCACTCTTAGACCACAACGTACCCCGCTTCAGAGTCTTTAAAGACCGCAGCCAAGCTCCAGCTGGGGCAGCGAAGCTCCATTAGTAACTGTATTTTATCCGGTGTTTCTATGAAGCCGTGTGGGCCTCTGCAGAACCTGCAGTTATGCCTGACTGCTGACTTGTGCCGATGCCCCTGCAGTCAGATCCCTCCTGGTCCAAATCATTTAATTTCCATTCTGTGGGCCCGGGTCCGTGCACCGCTCAGTCAAAAAACTGATCGTTTGTGCACCTGCCCTTCCGTGGTTTTCGTTTCTGTTATTGTTTGCCGCTTATTTTGGTCGTGTACGCTCAGAATAGCAGCCTTATCCAATGTCATTTGTGCGCAGGACTCACTGCACCTATGTTGCCCTAGTCCCCCAAAAGCGGCCAGAGAGCGGAGACAGCATTTTTTAAAGAGTACAGTGCAGCAAAATTGGCTTATTGTGCCCCCACTTAGGGTAACCAGACCATAGTCTGTGGAAGAAAAGGAAAGGGGAAAGGGAGAAGCGGGAATATGAAAGGTGTACAGACTAACAAATTGGGAAGTTACAAGGGGGTTTGGCTGTATACATAGAGGTGCACGTCTAATAGTATGCAGTGGCTCAAATGCACGATGGTTACAAGCATTTTCCAGCAATGGCAGTTTTTAGCAGTGGTGGGAAGTGCTAGGATTAGTGAAAGAATAGTGTGATGGTCCAGATATGTACTTGTGGGGATTCCTTGATGCAGTGAGGCTGGTTTGTGCAGTAGGTTGTTTAGGCACCCAGCCACCCGCTGTTTGTAACAGAGCCGAGAATGGGCTGTGTAAAAAGGGTTCTATGTTATTTGCTCGCAGGGATTTCACCGAATCCCGTTATACCGTTTTGTTTACCGCAAAGAAATGCGAGTAGAGATGAACCAACCTACTCCTCCCCCACTCCCTGCGCATGCACACGTGAGCACACCCACACCAACACAGACACACCTCTCTTTCTAAGTACCTAACCCCAAACCCCATCTACTTGCAGAGAAATGTAGAACACAAACTGCAGTGAAACGTGAGTCGGTGAAACTGGCCTGCAATTAAAATGGGCATTTCCACTGGCCTACAGTATTGATATGGGGAGGACGATCTAATTGAAGAGGTCACATGGTATAATTGCAACGTCAAGTGAACTGACAAATCTTACGGAGATTTTAAAAAGTAATCGCAATCTAAAAGGAGTCACAGATAAAAATTGGATAAATAGGATCAAGGGAATTATTGCATGTAGGACATATGGCCTTTGAAAATGAGTGACGTTAAAAAGATGGTGTGCTTTCTTTATAACATCTATTATTTGAATGGTTTTGAGGGCGGTGACTGAGTAGAAGAATTGAAGACAGCAACAGGAAACAAGTGATTTAGGGGCCGGGCCCTACCATCTGAAGTGCTGATTCAGTAATTACATCAAAATGCTTATCAATTCAGGGGACAACAACAATAGGGAACGGGGATGCCGCAATAGAGTAATATAAAAATAATACATAAGCGCGCCTAGAAAGACCAGGCGCGTTATAAGTGCCATATCATATCATAAAACAGTGACAGAGGGAAAGAAGGAAAGTGAGGGAAGAAGAAAAACAGTATAGTGGTCCTGTGTGGGGGCTGCTCACTCACCTTTAAAATCCTTGGCACAGCAACAGGATTTGATATGGAGCCCGAATGGAGCACTGCTCAACTGTCTCTGACAGTGAGGTGGTTACACGTGCTTCGAGAAGAATGGATTCTGGAATGTTCCAGTCTGGCTGGGCCCGGGCAAACTCTGACTCCTCCAAACTCAAAACTCCACCTCCTCCACACTTTCTGAAGCAGCCCAGCCCAGGCCCGGGAAAACTCCACCTCTTCCATGACTAGTAGTGCAGCCCAGCCCAGCCTGATCCCGGGCAAACTCCACCTCCTCCACCCAGCAGGCTCCCTCCTGAAGCCCTAGAAAACAAAGCTAAAATGCTTGCACTGAGCAAGAAGCAGACATATGCTGAGTGCTGACAGGGCCATCCTCCTCCTAGTTATTCTGACCCTAGTTCGGCACATTGCCAGCCCAGACTGCCTAACAGTCTTACAAGGTACCAAATGCATTATCACATTAGTCATGCATAACGTGGCCGTGGGTGTTCTTACTGACAGTGCTGGTGTTAAAGTCTTGAGTCATGTTGGCATATTAGCTACTTTTCAACACTGTTACCAAAATATCCTTCTGCCTCATATCAGCGTTGCTGGAGTTTAAAGTCCGGCACACTCAGGGAAGACTTCCTGCCTCTCTGCCAGCACTCGGATCATGTTTCCTCCCCCAAAAAACCACAACTTTCGTCCCTGAGGCAATTGCCTGTGTCTCGTTTCAACATTTCACTCTCTCACCAGTTTCAATATGTCAAGAATGCCCATCTGTCTGGTCGTCACCCACAGGCCATAACAATATCACATTATATGGCTGCCCATACTAATAGACATTGGCTGCCCCAAAAAAATGTAAAAAAAAAAAATTATAGTAAAAAAAAAAAAAAAATATTGGAGCAAAATGATGATTGGAGGAAGTGCGTGGTAAATAAAGCATTATGCGCGGCTCCCAATCAAAGGTGCGCGGCCGCACAGGCGCGCACCTTACAAGGAATGTTGACTGAGGGTACCGGAGGGAAGTGAGGGCCCGAATCCGACGGCCTATATAGAATCCCTGATACAACAGGAGGTGGGCGCTGGAAGGCTAACGCAAGGATTCTCGATCGAAAGGGCGCACAGCTCACACCCTCGCCCTATAATCGCTAAAGTACTCAACTTCCAGGATAGAGAGACCATCCTCCGGCACTCCAGAGAGGAGGGCCCCATTGAACGCAGGAGCTCGATGATCACGATCTACCCCGATTACACCCGAAAGTCCAACGGGAGAGGAACTCATTTGTGCCGATTAAAGCCAGACTCAGGCAACTGAACCTGAAGTACATGCGGTTATACCCCTCCAGACTGAAAGTGATTCACAAGGGGAGGGCGATCTTCTTGGAATCCCCGGCAGCTGCAAACATGTGGCTGGAAGACAACAATCTAGCCGCAGATAAGGACCCTCAACCCACGGAAAACTGAAGAATCCCCTGCGCCTGAGGCATGGACGAAGCCATGACTCATAAAGCCAACTCGGACGCAAGGCAAATGACCTAAGAGAAAGTAAAATCACCCAACAGTTAGCAACGAAGATGCGGCCCTCGCTCGGCCCACGCCAAGCACAGAGCCCTACCCCCACGAACAGTACAGGACAGGCCAGTTGCCTGACCGACCTCCCTCGTGGCCGACACCCAGATGGGTCCTGATGGTACGAGAGCGCCTGAGCACCAGCAGGAACTTGTCGTTGCTGGGCGCACCAGTTCCAGTTTTGTTAATTGTTTTGTTCACACCACAGTCCTCGAAATATTAGCGGAGCGGAAACATGGGACCGGAGGCCCTTGGGGGCCGAGGAAGAGAAAACACCAGAACCCAGAGGGAGAACCTCGCCACCTGGAGAAGGACCGCCCCGTGAAAACGGGGGCGACCGGAAAGATGAAACCAAGACACAAACCCAATGGCACTCCAACTTAAGGTGATGATGTGGAATGTGAGGGCCATGGGCACGTACCTGAGAAGGAATCGGATCCACTCTTACCTGCGCAGGAAAAAGGTGTCGGTAGCGATGCTTCAAGAAACTCACCTCACGGAAGAAACCACGGCCAAATTATCCGAAAGATGGGGAGGGATCGGGAAAGGGGCGCCATACTCCAAATTCGCCAGATGAGTGTTTACGTGGGTGAGCCCGACTGTGCCCTTCCAGCTACTGGGCTATGAAGCCGACAAAGAGGGCAGATACCTAATAATATGGGGTACCATTGAATCCACGCCAGTCTGCCTGATGAACTCATACTTTCCGCAACACGGAATACCCTCACACCTCGAAATGCTCAGTGCTAAAATGATTCTTCGCAGAGAGAGTGCCTTCATATGGGGTGGCGACTTCAACTGCATCAGGAACGGAGCTGTGGACAGATCAGAGCCCCCCCGTCATTCAAATAACACTGCATCTAACGCACTAAACACCGCAATAGAACAGCTCGACCTAGTAGACATCTGGAGGGAACAACATCGCACCGAGAGGTGCTATTCTTATTACTCGGCCCCGCACAAGGTCCACATGAGAATAGACTATCTGTTCATAGATCGTGAGCTGGCTCAACAAGTAGACGGCACATTGTATCTAGCCAGAACCATATCCGATCACTCACCGCTGACCATGCAATGGGCTCCTAGAGGACCCAGACTGCCAATCCTGCTATGGAGAATGCCACCCGCAGCACTCACAGACCACGCATTTAAGGAGGAACTTGGTACCAAACTTGAGGAGTATCTAGACATTAACACAGGCTCAGTGTCAAGCTGGAGCACACTACGGGAGGCCATGAAGGTTGTAACACGGGGAGAAGTTATATCAGGTGTAGGTGGCATCCGTAAGCACCTGAAGCTGGAACTGGAGGAACTGGAGAACAAGATCACGCACCTGGACCCGAAATCGACATCATGCCGGACGCTGAAACAGAACTGAAGGGCACCCGGGAGGAGTGCCTTTTGGCCTGGAATAGACTGTCTAAATTCGACTACACGACCTATATAGCCAGGGCACACAAAGAAGCAGATAAACCTGGTAGAATGTTGGCCTGGCTATGCAAACGCGAGTTCCCAAGACACCTCCCAACTGAAATAACCGATGAAAGGGGGATAACCCACAGGACGCAACAAGACATTAACTCAGCATTTGCGGCCTTCTACTCCAGATTGTACGCCCACGACACCAAAATACCAGTGGAGGACATAAGGGCCACACTGGCTGAGATTGAGCTCCCAAGACTGACGGAGGCCCAAAGAGAGCTACTGGACGCAGAAATCACTCCAGAGGACGTGACGGAGGCGATTAAATCGCTAACCACCTGCAAGACCCCCGGGAGTGACGGGCTTCCACCAGAATTCTACAAAGCGTATGAAGCAACCCTTGCCCCAACACTCCACAAGGTGTATATGGAGGCATACGAAAACGGAAACCTACCCAACTCCATGTAAGAAACAATTATCATCCCTATACTTAAACCCAACAAACCTGTCGACAACTGTGAATCATACCGCCCAATCGCCATGCTAAACTATGACTGCAAGATCCTGACCACAATCCTGGCTAAGAGGCTGGTGAGGGTGATAGGAACCCTGATTCACAAGGACCAGAATGGTTTTGTACCAGGACGCAACACCACTGCGAACCTGAGGAGGCTCCAACACATCATGGCAGAGACCTATTATCGAGACGAGGACCTAGCAGTGCTATCCCTGGACGCTATAAAAGCCTTCGATTCCATCTACTGGGAGTGGCTGATCGAAGTGCTGAGGGAATTCGGCTTTGGTGAGAGCTTTGTAAAGTGGGTCGAGGTATTGTATAATACACCGACAGCGAGAGTGAAGACCGGAGGGACGGTGTCCGAAGCCTGGCCGATACAGCGGGGCACGCGGCAAGGATGCCCATTGTCCCCGATGCTATACATACTGGGCCTGGAGCCAGTGGCTGCCTATTTCAGGAAACAACACTTCGACGCGGGCATTGGGCTGGGTAGTGATCACGCCATAATATCCATGTATGCGGATGACGTCCTCCTGTATTTGAATAACCCTCAGCTCAATGCACAAGTCGCGTTGGACATCCTCGACAACTATGCCTGATACTCTGGGATAACATTTAGCAAACTAAAGTCGTGTGCGTTCCCACGGGCCAGACTCAGGGGTCTGGATAAGTCCGACCTTCCATACGTCGGGATACAATGGCAACCAGAGCAGTTTAAGTACCTGGGAATCGAAGTGTGCCATACCCCTGCGCTCACGCACGAACACAACACAGAAAAAGCAGTAAGAGCCCTCTGCAAATCTATGAATTTTTGGTCGAAGCTACCACTGGCAGTAATGGGCAGAGCGGCAATAGTCAAGATGATAGTTCTCCCCCGTTTCTTATATCACTTCACGAACGTATGCTTCTACATCAGACCTCCCTTCTTCAAAAAACTAGACTCTCTAATCAAGGACTTCATATGGGGGTCGTCCAGACACAAGCTCTCTTTGCCTACACTCACGCTCCCGTACAAAGAAGGAGGGATACGACTACCCGATCTGCAAAGGTACTACCTAGCTACGCAGCTCAGCCACGAGACGAAATGGCTCTCCGATGACCTGTCAGCTGAAGTGGGGCTCCTGCGACATCCGACCTCCAAGCTACTCCCTAAAGAAATGCTTTGGAACCCGACGAAACAAACTTCTGAAGTTCCCATGATTGTTACCCTGGGCAGGCAGATATGGGCCAGAATTGGCTTCCTTCGACAACTGAAACATCCCTACAATCCCAATACCCCCATCCTGGCGGATGTATGCAAAACTCAGGCAGACTTAGCGACAGCCAGGAAATGGGAGAGAGCCAGAATCTACACATGGGGAGACCTGATTGAAGACGGCATGTTCAGAGAACTTGAATCGCTACAAGCTAATGAAGGCATCTCGAACACCCAATTCCTGTGGTACCACCGCCTCAAGCGGACAGCCAGGGCACAGTGGCCTGTCTGGCCAGAGGAACCCCCACCGGACCCCCTCTTTCAGGAGATGTACGATTTAGCAGACGGTTGGAAGCCGGTCTCCCGCTTATACACCAAACTAAATGATAGACCCAATCCAAAAAGCGCGTCCCTGAGACAAAAATGGGAAACCGAATTAGGGACCACACTAACTGACAGTGAATGGGAGCGAATACTACTATACCCCAAAGAGGTGTCGAGGAACATTAGATTCAAACAAGTTCAATTGAATGTGCTATACAGAACTTACATGACCCCATTAAGAGTTGCTGCCTTTAACAAACAAGCACCGCCGAACTGCCCCTGGTGCGGAAATGATAAAGCGGACATGATCCACATGTTCTGGACCTGCACCAAAACGGCGAAATTCTGGTCCATGGTGGAAAGCACTTGCACCAAAGTGGGACTCACGAGATATGAGTGGAACCCAAAGGAATGCTTACTGGGAGCCCATCCCAGACTCAGCAAATACAAACACCTGGTCAAACTAATGGACCTAGCCTGCATCCTCGCAAAAAGGTCCATAGCTATGGCATGGAAATCACCAGGGGGCCCGAGGCACGGACGTTGGCTTAAGGACCTAGAAAAGTGGACAGAGGCAGAGACCAGAGCCTGGCAGGAAGGAACCCACTCAAACGATGATGACTCCAATGACACCCTAGAATCATGGAAGGCCCTGGTGCGCGACATCCAATATGCCTCGGACCACAAACCCCCCTGAGCTCTCACCCTAGACACTTGCCTGAGGCTTACCCCCAAGAAAGGACAACCCGAAAACCCATCCCCCGTGACCGTGGGTACGCCGACTATCGACCCCTCTAACCCCGCTAAATTATGAACAACATACTGAGCTACGAAGACTGTGGTAGTTAATTAGTTGTAGTTTGTTTGTTATGTTACAGTTTGATGGTTGTTATGTACTTATATAAATGCCAATAAAATACTAAAATACTAATATTGAGAGACCACCCATCACCTGGTGAGTTCCTCACCCAACCCCAATCAAGGTGCCACACAATAAATCATGTATAGTGCGAGCAGAAGGTGCGTGCAAACAGCTATATATTCCCTGTTTTAAGTAGGCTTACGCTATATAAAACATACGTACACAATTTGAAATGGCTGGCTCATTTCTCTTTAAATCAGTAGTCGGTAAAACCTTTATTGAAGCATAGATTGAAAATTACTTTACAAAGACTGCCAATCTTATTAATAGGGACAAATTGAAAAAATATAAATGTACATTTTTAAATCACGCTAAGCCATTTATATTGTTTTAAAAGAGGGCACTAGAGTGGTGCTGGGGGAGATTGCAGCCAGGGACGTCATTTCACCAAAAGGCCTGGGGTAGCAGAAGTGACATCACACGACACTTGATGCCTGATGACATCACAGGACGTTATGTCATTTGACCACCGCCACCCAAACCCTCAACTGACATCACAGGACGTGATGGCAAACAACCTTCAGATTTTTCAGATGCATCTAGCACCCTAGTTTCCAGGTGCTCTCATTTCAGCCACTGAGGTACAAAAAGCAGCATGATTTGTCCACGGTGACACATTTGGGGAATGCAATTTTCCAGATTCGACATGGGGTATATTTGTAAAACGTACATAATGCAGTATTTGTAGCAGTATTTGAAACAAGGTAACTGTAATCTCTAACACTGGCTACAGCTAGTGTATGAAACATCTATAGATCAATCGACGAAGAAGTACGTGTTATCTGTGGCGCTGCTGTGTTAAACGAGCCAAAAAAGCACTGACCCGAGTAGGAGTGTGCTGCTGTTTACACAGGAGAAAAAATATTGAACGAGCTTGTCCTGAAAATGAAACCATTGACCAGGGTTTAGTATCAACAAAATTCCCTGGAGTGCAGCTGAGTGTCCAGTGCGCCGCGACGTTTGGGCAATCTTTCTGGAGCCTGTGGATTATAATTGCAGAACTTGTGGAACTCTGTAACAACGGAGGAAAAACATCAGAATTTCAAGTGCATTGAGAGTCTCTCTTCACTCTCTACCGCTGCCCAGGGACGCTGCGCCTTCGCTCGCAGGAAGTCAAAAACTGGCTCCCTAGCGAAGCGTAGCAGAGTGCAGCTGAGTGTCCGGTGTCAGGTGGCAGCGGCTTAAGGACCACCATCCCAGTGCATTAAAGTTAAGCAGGAAGAGGTTGAACGTTATTTGGTCTCCGGGTTCACAAGGAACATTAACATGCAAGTACCGCTGCATCAGTCTCCCCAGTTTACACAATCTAGCATGGTACACTCTCACTCTCAGATAAATCCAGTAAGTTCCATAATGGAGGCCTTGGAAGTACAAGAGGGGGGCCTAGATGACCAATGTTCAACGCCAACACGGGCAGCAGAGGCTGTACCACCCCGTCGCCGAGCAGCTACTTTAAAGAGCAAATAACAAAGGACTCAACAACCTCCTGTCCATTCCTTATCAATGTCAAAGTTGGCCTGAATACGGCACAATTTATTGACGACCAGACTCTGAGAGATCTTGAAGAACTGAAAGACAGTCGAAACACCATGAAACCGGGGGAGCTTAAGGCGGTCCAGACTCAAACCACCCAAGCATCTAATAAACATTCTTAGATAACAAGCCCCACTTGGCAGGAAAATGAGAGCTCAGAAAAATGGGGGGGCCCGTGATAATGGCACGGAAACTAGAGGTAAAGACTGGATAAAAGATCAGGATCTGGAGTTAACCAATGTAAATGGAGAAGCCAACATTAGTCAGGCAGCCTTGAGAACGGATGAGCATAAACTTAAACCATTAAATCAGGAGACATATCTGGAAGACCAACAAGAGCAGATGAAATTCTCAACGGACCCAAGAGCATGACCAATGTTGAAAACGGCGAGCGGACAGACCGCTGAAAAGGATAATTTGAAAGTATCTATGAGAAACAACAACTCACAATTAATACAGAGAAAGATCTCAACAAGTGCTGTAACAAAATACACAGTAAAACGATCTTTTCCAAATAAGGATCAAGTGGATGTAGATCAACCTTTAGCTGGGTGGCCCCCGTGTAAGAGAGCAAATAGAGGCATAATGACAAGACAGAACCCATACCTTTATACAGGCCCTCCGCAGGAGAGGAATATATGGAAACCTCAGACTTTGCAAACACCATGATGCAGTCCCGATTTGTCTTTAAGGGAACAAGCAAATTGGGACCTGAAATTAGACAAAATGAGGAGAACTCTGAAACAGGGCCAGACAGCAGAGTTACCATAGAGAAAGAAATACCAGATGAGGTACATCAAGAAACATGGAAAGATCTTATGTGGACTCGGGTGCAGGGCACCCTACTGACCAGACACGATCACCTCAAAAAATAGCAAACATTGTGTCGTCCGTGGCAAGGGACCAGTCAACTCAAATAAGCACTGATGGGGACGAACAACAAGATGATCCCAGAAATCAAAAGAACAGCAATGACCCCCCTATTCCAGTAAGGAAATAGCCTACAGACATTCAGATAAACAGAGGAGAATCACTCCGTTTAGACAATCCTAGGCAAGAAGATTTTCTTCTAGTTTCGACAATGACGGCCATCGTTGCCCCGTTTACCAAACTATATGAAGAGATGGCAGGAACTCTGAAAGACCACTCCACTTTACTCACAATGGTTCACACAAAGACAAATTTTGTGGAGGGATTTATAACAGCAATACAGAGCAACATGGATAATAGCTCAGCAATGGTATCTCAGCTCTAACATGACATACTGGAGCCTATTATAAAAGAAAAAGGGAAAGAAAAAAAAGGGTAGAGGGGGAAGCTACAGTGACGGCAGCAAGAGGCCCCATAGATCCTTCGCATCTGGAAGGTGCCACCTCAGATTATAACGACTTGACAAACCAACGAAATGTAAAATCGAAGGATAAAGACAATGGAACGGGATCCCAGGGGTCAGTTAAGACACCTAAACAGACTTGTGACCCCCCAGAAAACCCGAATAAGGGTGAGACACGGACAGATAATCAATCTATTACCCCGTATTTTGGGGGTTAGGGGTGTAATCTCCAGCAATCTAAGAAATCAATCAAAGAGAAAGACCAATGCAGCAGGAAGCGAATCAAGTGAAAGTGCTGAGTCCCGACATCAGGACTGAATTGACCAGACTAATGGCCATGCAAGGAAGGAGCCTAAAAATGTTGTGAAGAAAAGCTTGGTTGTAATAGACAGACCAGATCTTGATGTAATTGAAATAATACCAGAAAATGATGCTAACTCTAATGACAAAACAAATATCAATATCAGTGACATTTTCACGAAAAGCAGAAAACGGGAGGGAATATGTAAATTGAGACACCTGGAGCAAGGACACAGCCAATGGAAAAGATCCAAAAAGGTGGAAACGCACATGCCAGGGCCTCAAAGAAACTGAAGAACCAAGATGTCCCTCCAAAATAAAATCTAATAATAGTTGTAATTTTATTATAAACTTGACCCTGCCTAAGGTGGGCAACAACTCAACAACACTACCCTCAACAAAGTCGGCGAAAGAAAGAAAAGAGGCCGTTCACAAAAAATCTGTGTTAGCAAAATTAACAGATGAGGACTTGTCAGAACCAGATTTAATTGGTCTTCCTATAAACCCTATTTCGGTGGAAGAGGGGCGAGAGTTTGAAGAAGATCAATCAGAAACTAATATCAACTTAGAGCAAGAGGGAGAGCAAATCCTTGAGGAAAGCCTCACAAGCATTTCAAACATGGATCCAATTTCCCTCTCAGACTGTTGCAACAAGGACAAAGGATTCCAAGAACAACGGATGGAGGACTAGGGAAGCCAACTAAAACCCCCTAATAGGGAAAACCGAGTGCCCAATGAAATCAATAGAGCTAAGTTCGACAAGAGATTTGATGAAAATAAGCAAAGCCTGGAAAGCTCACAACCAGGAAGACGTGAGGTAAAAAACCAAATAGCTAAGGTCCCAGAGTCAATGCAATCCACAGTGAGCTTGAAAGACCAAAAGAAGAAGAGTTTTAGCCAGGGAACAGAGGAAAGACATCGACAATATGAAAAGAACATGGGAGGAGGACAATCACCGAAAGAGGACTGCAAGTTCTATTCTGTCCTTAGCTTGGAGAGGTTGCTACACTTTGATGATGGACTGATCATAAATCGATCTAATGTTGTAAGATTATTACACCATATTTCTGCCCTAAGATTAATAACCTCAAACGACCTCGCTACTGTGGAGTTTACTGAAGAAACACGTACGGATAAAGCATTTTTACACATAGCCTCCAAATTAGTCAAACAATTATTGCTGGATGAAGCACACCATCTAAGGCCGATGGGCATTGACTTAAGTGGAAGAATTTACGAGAGGTCGAAGGAGAAAAAACAAGACAACACGACACAGCCACTCAGTGCTAACAAGGCAGAGAATCTCAAAAATAACAAAAAGAGTTCACAAGCAAGGGAGCACAGAAGTAAACGCAATGAGAGATTTGACTCAAGAAATCTGATGAAAGAAGAAGAGAATGATAATGACAAATGGAAATGGTTGATAAATCTTCTAGTGGAAAAACCAAAAAACCAATAGTGCCTAAAAGAAGAGGCAGGAGAAACTTGGACCTTTCTAAGTTGGAATACAAGAGGTTTTGGTCACCTGTTGAAAAAAGGCGAATTGCAAAAAGAAAGTTACAAGTTAATTTGCCTACAAGAAACATGGATGACCGAAATTCCTATCTTGGAAGGATACAAGGTGCTGGTAAATACTGCTTTGAAGGTTCCAAGTGGACACCTATGTCGGGCCTTTTGGTAGCAATTAAAAACAACCCAAATTGCGCCTTAATATCGTCCACGGATATGACACCATATATACAGATGGTAATATTAAGAGCAGGGAAAGTCACCACGGGAATCCAACGAGTCTTGATAATTCTGAACATATATTGGAACCCTGTAATAACATTGAATGATAACTTACCAGATGATATAGCAGCCTCGTTAGATGAGCAGAGGGTGCAATGGGTGGACCCATACTTAATCATAGCTGGTGAGTTAAACTGTACATGTTTGAATTTTGGAAATTCGCCCATCGAACATGATTTACTACATGCTACGAAAAAATAAAAAAGAGGAATGCTGTGGAGAAAAATGATGCAAGCGAGAGACTGCATTATATTAAATGGCATAATGAAAGGCGATATCCCTGGTAAAATTACTTGGAAGGGAGTTTATTCGAACAAAATATTGGACTATATTTGTACATCTTCAAATATGTCAGAGATAATTGAAAACCTAAAAGTGATAACAACTAACGCTAGTGATCACAATCACAACACTCTAAAGCTAACATGTAAAGGAATAAGCAACAATGAAAGATTGATATATGAGAAAAACGTGGAGATAAAAGTGGACAGAAAAAAACAGAGAACTCGACCAGACACAATTCCAACTTTGAACACAAACCCGATTTATCCGATAGCCTAACTCCAAAATCAAGACGAGTTAAGTGGTATATATCATCTCCCATTGCTAAGGGTTTATAGCACTGAGTGCAAAACTGGAAGCAACAAATCAAATATGTCACATTGCCACGTATATGATGCAGCGATAGTGGAAAAAAGAAAAAAACGGAAGAAAAAAATCAACTGCTTAAAAAAGAATGTAATATCAGGAACATCAAAGGAAATCTTTAAATCAAAGCAAAAATCTCATAACTGGCTTCGGTTACATAAAAAAAACAATAATAAATCAAGACTCACAGGGAATGCTGAAGAAAATTAAAACAAAAAATTCAGCAGAAATGTGAGCCTGTATCAACAAAATAGTTGCCCCACAAGACGCTTTGATGGCAAATCCAATCTCTGGGCAGCAGTGGATTGACTTTTATGCACAGGTGCAAGATAACAAACCACCTCTAACGGAGAGAAGAAGGTGTGATATGACAGACAAAGAGTTCCTAAATATCGAGGCAAGAACTATTGAGAACATTATACTGAATCTCAAAAATTCTAGAGGTCCAGGACCTGATGGCCTGACCAATGAAATGTTGAGGAGGAATCCTCCAGAATTGTCAACATTTTTGCATCATTTATTCAAATATATCTTGACAGCACAGAAAGTCCCAGAGTTGTGGAATGCAGCTGTCATAGTGCCCATTTTTTTAAAAAGGCCTAAGGATGCGAAATTACCGGCCAATAGCCTTATTGGACGTTGCTGGTAAAGTTTTTGAAACCATATTGCAGAATGCATTAATCAAATGGAGCTCAACAGAGAATCATAGAGACTTCTGGCAATCATGATTTATTAGGGGAGGGGGATGCCCCATAATGTTTTTCTGATTAAATTATTAAAAACAAGAACCGTTAAGAGACAAAACCCAGAAAGTATTTGTAGCCTTTATCAACCTGTCAAAGGCCTCTGATACCGTGAGTAAATTTAGACTGTGGAAGAAACTGTCTAATTGGAAGTGCCCACAGGTCATTTTGGAAAATATCAAAGACCTCCACTCCGAAACAGTCAACAGGGTAAGGCTGGACAAATCGGGTCTATTGCCCGATCAAATATCTATCACGTCAGTCCTGAAACAAGGCTGTCATCTGGCCCCAGAATTATTTAATCTTTACATCTCAGACGTAGAAGACGCCTTTCAAGGAACATCTTAATTGTTTTTTTTACTTTTTTTTGAGGTAGTGGAAATTTATTTACCACAAATGTGAATGCAAAAGACTTCATTGGAGGGAAAAAAATGAGCATGCAGAGTACCATTATCTAATACTCAGTCACTTTACCACAGCTTCAAATAAAAATGTATTGTTCCTGAAAAACCTGAGTTTAGGGGATGTTTTATATAATGCTTGCTAATTTTCCACTGAAAACCACCTATGCTTAAAATAAATCCATATAAAAACCAAATCACAGGCAAGTATTTACAGTTCAGTACAAAAAGACTTGATCAAGTTAATGTCGAAAACAAACTCCCCAAACGTTTAGGCATGTTCTCCTTGAATTCTTCTTGCCAACTGAATGTCCTTGGCATGATGGTAACTCTTTTGGCATGGATAACGCACAGATTTGTGTCTTCAAACAAACCAACAAGGTATGCCTCACTCGCTTCCTGCAGAGCCCCAATAGCTGCGCTCTGGAACCGCAGATCTGTTTTGAAGTCCTGTGCTATCTCCCTCACTAAGCGCTGAAATGGCAGTTTGCGCATCAATAATTCAGTTGACTTTTGGTATCTTTGGATCTCTCTTAAACCAACTGTGCCGGGCCTATATCGGTGAGGTTTCTTTACACCGCCCGTAGATGGTGCACTCTTTATGGCCGCCTTTGTTGCCAACTGCTTCCTAGGTGCCTTTCCTCCAGTGGACTTACGTGCAGTCTGTTTGGTTCTTCTCGCACACGTATAACGTCCCCTCTTAACAAATCCACAGAATTCTTTTCAAGAAACATCTTAATTTTCTCCTAAATTGGCGGGTAATCTGATTGGGAGGCTACCATATTTAGACAACATCGTCTTGATGGACCAGACTCCCATCAGATAACAGAGGCAGTTGGACGCTCTTCAGCTTTACGTAGACAGTAATAAGCTAACAATTAATCCGGACAAATCAAGAATTGTGTGGCTTGGAACAACAAAGAACAGAGGAACAAAAAGCAAATATGGGTGGTACCTCAAAGGAAAAAAAATACAAGAGGTTAATTCATTCAACTACATGGGAGTGTGTATTAACAACAGTAAGTGTGAAGCTCCCAGGGTTAACTTGCTGAGGAGACAAGCAATAAATCTGGCATCGCAAGGCAGTATATTACTACATAGATACTGTAGATTTTCCATCATTCCACTTATATCCTTCTATAGGATGAAAGTGATCCCGATCTTGCTACATGGAGCAAAAACCTCTTTTTTTGTGCCAACAAAAACTTGAGCGACGTTGGAAGGCTTTTTCTGGCGGACAGTATTGCATCTCCCCAAATCACTCCCAGTTCGAAGAGAACTGGCCTTGACTTCGCTTAAAGCCATCGTGGAGTGGAAAGTAATTGCATTCTACCGCAAATGTTTGGACAAGACCTCCACAAGGGGATTCTGCACGATAAAGAAGGCACTGGAAGAAAACTCGGACCGGTCATTGACGAAATGGTAGGAAGCCTGCCAAGTTATTTTGGATGATTTAAACGAAACAAAAGACTATCTACTTGCCAATCCGGATAGGACTAAAAAGAAACTGTACACAAAAGACTGGATAGGGACAAAGGAGGACAATTTGGAAGTACAAAGATCATGCCGATTTCGTGCACGGGACCAGAAAATTCAATCGATTACTGAGTTATTTAAGACTTTTCTCAAATAGTTACTTCCGGTCGCTATACATGCAGTTTCGTTTTAATATCCTACCTACAAGATCGGTAATTAACAGACGAGAGCAGCAACGAGGTAACGACAAATGTAGTTTGTAAAAAACTAGAAACACCGGAAATGCTGAAAAACATATCTCTTAAATGTTCATAGTTAAGAACGAGAGATGCACTTGGGAGAGACTTTTGGGGACCATCACCTGAGAGAAGTCGATTACTGGTGGCAAACGTTGATTGAAGGAGAAAGAATAAGATCCAACTTAGCAGTGATGAGAATGCTGATAGGAACCTTCAAAAGTTTAGATGACTTACCTCAGGAAATGAACCCGATAGAAGAGGTGAAGCAATTGACTGTACAAAGTGATAACTCAAAGCATAATCCAGATATAGATTTGCAACAATCCTTGCTCCTACGAACGTAAAAGGAGGAGAGTCCCTATGAACCTCTTTTCTGTTTGTTGGTTTTTATTGTATTTTATAGTAAATGTAATGATTTATAAGGTACTTCGAGAAAGAGGGCTTACAGTTTTCAATTTTGTAAACCATTTAGAGCCCGTAATAAAATAAAATAAAAATTAAAAAATGTATCTATGAGTCAAGCTACCACTACAATAGAAAAAACCTCTTAGACTGGTCTGCATGCACACGGGAGTGCACCTGATAATGTTATCTTTGCTGGGGTATAATACCTGGGGAAGGTTCTTTCAATTTGCCCAAGGCCCCCCATCGTTTTTATTAACTAAGCGTAATGCTCGGTGTCAGCAGACTGTAAAATAAAACACCATTTAATGTAATATAATTGCTGCACACATAAATCCAAGACACTAAAGTTATTTTAAATTGAAAACGCCCATGAGCTGCTTCTCAACCGGGGACTTACTGGCAGACTTCCAGGCGCACACTGCACACTAACCCTTTGTCAGATCCAGTGGTGCCCAATGGCGTAGCACAAAATTTGACAGCTCCCCTGCGAGCCACGCTGTGGTGGTCCCCCAAGTTCCTTAACAGAGCACAGGGCACACCACAACCCGGGCTGGTCCGGACCACCATGCGTGCACAATGTCCAAGATGGTTATTCCGCTGCAGTGGCATGTACTACTGCAACTGAAATAAGTAAATATGTTTTTTTAAACTTAAAAACTTAAATGTTTAAAGTAACATAGAATAACAAGCATGCGATTACGACCGAGCGCAGCCAGGGAGCCCAAACTAAACAAAATGGGTTTGGTGGGGGCCACGGGGGATTCTTCTCCCGCCCCTGAAAATTTTGTTTGAATAATGGTTTAAAATGATGCATTACACTTTCTGTGAAAATGTAGGGTAAAAGGCCAACAATTTGCATAAAAGGCCAACAATCGGTTTTGTAGGGTAAATCATGAAAAAAAGTACAATGAATGCAAATCACCAAAAGTGCACAGGGCATTTCCCAATGTATTATAACGCTGGTCCCTGCAATATATACCAGTATAAAAAAAACATGTTCATGCTGGCTGTGCCCATACATTTCCATGCTGGCTCCACCTACATACGGTAGTATTCCCATACAAGACCATACTCATGTTCGCTTTAAGATGTTTTTTTATTGAACCATTACTGACACTGGGCACAAAACTGGCTCTGCCAATATATGCCAGTACTCCGATGTAAGAACATACTCTTGTTGATTTGCCCATTAAAAGTGACATGTCACAATTGGAAAACCTGTCCAAACTGGTTCCAATGTAAGCCAGTTTAAATCCACAAGAACACTTATCATGCTTGATTCATGATAGATGCTCAGTTAATAAAAGGTCATTCTACAGTAAATCATATATAAGCCGCTACACCAAAACATCAGTCTAGCGAGGTAATACTACTTAACATGCTTGCTTTTTTAAAGATGCAGAGTAATAAATGTCATGCCACAGTAAGCAATGGCTAGACTGACTGCACCAAAATGCCAGTCTACCCAGGTAATGACACCCAGGAACTTGGCTCTGCCCGAAAATACCAGTAAAACATGCAAAGTCAATAACGGATGTGGCAAAAATGCACCAGTGATCCCCAATCTCCCAGGGCCTTTCACACACATGCATTCCCTTTCACCCACCAGTCACTCACCCATACATCCCCCCTCTCACATTCACTCACACTGGATTCACCACACAGGCACACACCAAACCCCATCCAGAACATTCAAACACACACTATCACATTCATACTCATTCACCCACCAGTCACTCACTCACACCTTCTCTTACATCCACTCATTGCATTCTCTACACAGGCACACACCGAGAGGCGTAGCCAGAATGGTCTAACAAGTGGGGTATGAAGCTAAAGTAGTTGGGCCCACGGCAGTCACATTAGCAACTCTAAACCGTCACACAGCGCTGGTGAGTGGGCATTTAAAGATTTTGGGTGGGCCTTGCCCGCTCAGGCCCTCCCCTGCCTACGCCTCTGCTCACCCAGAACATTTAAAAACACGCATCACTTCTTATTCACCCATCAGTCACTCACACCTTCTTTTACATCCACTCATTGCATTCTCTACACAGGCACCCACCCACCCAGAACATTCAAAACCACACATCACATAACATAACATAAAATAACACAATTTCTCATTTACCCACCAGTCTGTCACACCTTCTATTACATCCACTCATTCCATTCTCTACACAGGCACACACCCACCTACCCAGAACATTCAAAAACACACATCATATCACTTCTCATTCACCCACCAGTCACTCACACCTTCTATTACATCCACTCATTGCATTCTCTACACAGGCGCACACCCATCCACGCAGAACATTTAAAAACATACATCACATCACTTCTCATTCACCCACCATTCACATACAAACATCTGACACACACTTCACACATGCAAAATACACACATATTTTTTTAAAAGCCTACTTACCTTTTTCTTGCACCTTCGGTCTGTGTTTCCAGGCCACCCTTGGCTCCTCCATGCTGCTCACAAACAGGAACCAGGAAACTGTGAGAGCTTCCTGTTTCCTGTATGTGAGCTGCAAGGAAGACGCGGGATAAGGGGTTGGTGCTGAACGTGACATGTGACATGTCCCAAATGTAAATCATGGAGTCCCCGACTACCGGATCCCATTCCTCCTGTTTGGTTATAGATAGGCCCCCTTGCCCCCTAGTGGGCATAGGTTTGATCCAGATAACAGTATTCCCCCTCCCCCTTGTCTGCCGACACTAGTACCTTGCCTCCCGACCAGGGTACTAGGTGCTTGGCCCTGGTTCCGTTGTTCATTGATGCAGGAATGCCACATTGGTCCCTGACCTAACATGTTGAGCCTTTGAGGGTATGTACCAGCAAGACATTTTACTAACTTATCCTCCATGTTACCATAGGTTCCCAAATTCTCCCCTTTCCTTCTCTGGCTGATAATGTCACCCGTTGTTGCCCCTCTCCACCCCCCCCTCGGGTTGGGGTGCTGAGTAACTGGGCCTGGTTTTGGTTTCTATGTATAATGTCAACTTCTTCTTGAAGCTTTACCATCTTGTCCTTTAAGTCCTTCAATTGGCCCAAAAAGTGGGCCCAAGTGCCCTTGCAGCAAAAAAGCTACAATTTCTTCCTTAAATTTTGAAATACTTTTGTTCACCAAAGTGGACAATTCAATCATATGTGAGTTGGTGATCACCAGGCGTTCCACTTCAACCTCTGTCTGGGAGCACTTTTCCCTATAACTCTGTGGTTGTCCCCCAGTTGACTTCTTCTTACCCTCCAGTCTATGCTTGGGTACTATTCTGCGTCTAAGTTTACTGCCGCTCACTTCTTTTTTTCCATTGGCCAGCTCCCCCCTCCCCTGTGGTATGAAGGGATAGATCACCTATCCCCCTGCTGGGATCCAGTAGGTAAAACCGGGAGGATAACTGCACCAACACCGTTTTGCCACCCTCCATCCCCTCTTTCCTCTCCCATTCCTTTGGTGGGGCATGGGTCTCAATAATAATAACAACTGTAGAGGGTTTGTCGGCTGACAAAATAAAGGACTTGGCACATTCTTGAATCAGGTTTGGTGGCACTTGGAAGGAGCCCAAATATTTTATCTTCGTAATGTATAGTTGTTTATATGATGAAGGCTTGTCTGATGCTTACAAACGTACCCTTCCCGCTAATCTTTTGATTTGCGTTCACTCTGTGCAGCATCAAGCTGCCTGCCTTAAAGAATGACCTAAGCCTGTGTTGCCACAGGAGCTGGATAACTTATAGTTCTCTGTGGCAGGTGCTGCCACTGGCCCTGCTCTTCCCGCCTCCCTTCCCGACCTCTTCTCCTTGTCGGCTCAGGCCAAGTCATTGTGAGCTGCTGCCGGTGCGACCTGTAATAGCTAATATTGCTATTTAGCAGCCCTGGGTTCACCCTCCTCTACATCAGAATAAGATGGCGGCCCTCGCACAGTCGCGAGAAGGGAGGCCTGCTCTCGAAAACAGATCACTCCGCACTCAAGCGTGGAAAAGTCACATGACATGTCCAATGTTCCCTCTAAGCTGTGCGCATGTGCGCTTGCCCAGCTTCCCTCTGGGTGCATCTAAGAAGAATTTTAGCAGCGTGCACACAGATAATTCCTACCTATTTATAAAGATGTAATAAGGGACAAGCCACAGTAACTACCTTATATTTGTTTTCTCTCAAAATTAAGCTAAATTCATAACTATTCTTCATAGTCTGGTCTAGCCTATTTACATTGCCCTACTATACAATCTTGACCTTGAAAACCTAAAAACAGAATACACCGACAAGAGGTTAAAAACGAATATGAAAAAGTGCCTGTATGAACAGAACATATAACTAAGATATGCCTGCACACATTAACCAAATTATCTTCCCTCCACACCGATGGCTCCTATACTTGATTCTACCACATTACTCAAAACTCCACCCAAGGCCACATTTAGATATTACCAGACAACCTTGACTCAGTCTATTTTAGCTCTGCAAAAGGTTACCAGACTTAGATAATAGTCTTGTTTTATGTTTGTTATAATATGAATGATGTTGAAGCACAAGAATTTATGTTACTCATGGTGCCGTAGCAAAAGCATTACCCACACTATGTAACCCAAGTTTCAGCTCAAATATTGGATACTGACTTTAAGTAAGCAGTCTACGAGGATGTGTAACCTCAGCCCATGCTTCCTATTCTTTGTACATATGTCACACACGCACTTGGAAAAGCCCCACTTGCAAGTTAACGTATTATAAAACTCAAATATTAATTTGCCCTGTAAGGATTTTGAGTAGGCAAATGTCATGGTCAGCGTCTCCTATTTAGCATTGCTAACATTTCCATATACGAGGAGAGCAACATTGCAATATAATTTACTTGGCCTGCAAGGGATAATTGGTATGGACTCTGCCTGGCATTATTCGTATTTAAAATTAGGTTAACACTATTCAGATAACTAGAATGTTTTTCACACAATCTGCAACCTTTCAAAATGTTTGGAGTTCCATAGGGGATAGACCTTAACAAATGGTTTCACTGATCACTTGTATAATCCTACACAACAATTGAAAGGTGGGGTATGTTGCAAACAATCTTGTATGTACTAAATAGTAATTGTGCACATGCAGACTTATGACATTTTCTTAAACCCACATAATATCATTGTGAGGCTTTACATTGGATTTGCTTGCAAAGTATTGTAGGTATGCAAATCTCCCAGTTAGTGTTTTACTGCTACAATCCCCCACTTTTTATAGTGCCCTGCCAACTAATAATTGAGGCTAGTACAGGAACCGGGGAGGGGAACGGGTGAAGGGGAACAGAAGAACACTCCTTTGGGGTGAAGAACAAATCAGCAACTTTCAAAAACCAAATCAGATGTTTTGGCAGTACAGTACAGCGAAGGAAATATTTGTTTGCTAAAGAATAGGAACTTATATTAATAGTCTAGGAAAGTGCACCTTCTCTTTCTGTCTATGCTTAACTGCTGAGGGCTTTTCAATATAATCATGGGTTTGCATGTATTCACTCTAGCATCCCCATGCATCCTATTCAGCTGGTAACAGTGGATTTCAGAGGAGGAGTCCCTACTTAAAGAAGAAGGTACTCAGAATCTTGTACCTGTGAGCATGGCTACTGTTGACAGGGCAAATATATGTAATGTTCTTTAACAGGGCACCAGAAGAAACCTCAGTAAGGCTCTTGATGATTTTTTATCTAGGCTGTGGTGGGCAAGGGTGGGCAACACTATAAACTGTATTATGTGCCCTGTAATTTCACTTCCTATGTCAGGGCTATAAGTAGGATTCGTATCTGATTTTACTCCATACTTGGAATCAAAATATTTTTCAGGGAGTAAGAAGGAAGTTGGCTTTTCCAGTAGGGATATTTCATGCTTATTAAAATATGTCCTTTCCCCTTCAAATTCCTCTTGGGATCGGGCAGTAATATTATTTGAGTTTCTGCCACTGCGCTGGTGGTCATTGATTCAAAAAGATATCAGTGGAACTTTGTGGGTAGATGCAGGGGTAGATTCTTATATGTTCATGGCTTCCTGTTTTTGTTGGGCACATTGCCGTGTTTTTAGGGAGTAAAATGGATGGTGTATATGCCTCCTAGCTGTAAGACTGGTTTTGAGTATATGTTGTCACAACTCACAGGCCAACATAATGTGGATAGTGAGCAGAGGCCCAGGAATTCTGATCATCATATTCTGTGGTGCAGTTATTCTGATGCAATTATCGTCCTTACACACATGATGAGAGATTTTCTCCTGGCCCTTGAATTACTCCATTAAAGTGGCACATGAACTCTTATTGGCATGTTTTCTGACAAATTCCTTTCCGCTACAATTATTCAATTGGCAAAAATTGCATAATGTCTAAATTTTTGACAGTCACATCAGTGATTAGCTGTACTTGTTTTTTGTCATAAACATGATTTGTTTCCCAATGGCATTAAGCACTTTCTTTATTGTCTCTGAGCAGTGCTGACAAATGAATAGCCACGACTAAACCTATTGTTTATCCTGAGCATGTAAAGCTTTTTTTGTGCATACAAGTTTTTCTCTCTGAGCAGGAGTTCTTTTGTTAAGTACTATGACATATCTTGCAGTCTTTGACTGGTTGATGAGCTCTCCTTATAATCACATATAAAATAATTTTTGTTTAGCCTATATTTTCAGAAAAAGAGTTGTAAGATGCTCCTTTTACACTAATTTGTAAAGAATTGCAGTGGTTGGGAAGGGGAAATTGCCTTCCAAACTCTTCAGAGATGGTATCTCACTAACTATGCATGCTCAAAAAGTAGCTTACATCGTTATTCAGTTGCGCACATGGAAAATAATGTGTGCACAAAGAAAAATCATGTCCGCACTTATAATAATTAGAGGGAACATTGCATGTGACTACTCCTGATTGGTCTAAAATATGTTTAGCAAGCCACTATTGGATTACATCCGTTTAGTAGTACAAGAATGTACACTTTGTGCATTGGGAATTGTATGGCACAGCATTTAAGTTGTCATTACAACCGCAAAGACAGCTTTCTTGGAACCACTTTCTTATAGTAGCAATTGTTTTGGCGATATTTGGTGGCTTACGCTACCATAAAGCACCAAAACCAAAAAGTAAACATAGATAAGACTGAGCAGGAGTGAAGTGGGGAGAGCAGAGGCAGATGGTGGCTACTTCATGGTCAAAAGAACTTTAGAAATGGCAAGCATTTAACAACAGTTAAGGCTCGCATTCTGAGAATCCAGATTTTTTTTAGAATCAGCCTGTGTTGCAGGAGGCAACTTTTGTTAGTCTCCCGATAAGAAACACTATATAAAGAGTACAATCAAACTACACATGCCAATACATAGTGGCTGTGTGATGTCCAGACCATGGGCCTCATTACAAGTACTCCGGTCCGGAATTAACACTGCCGGTAAAACCATACCGGCACCGTTTGCATGTCCGCGCAATCATGACCCGCGGCCCCGGTAATAGCACCACCCTAAACCGCCACCGCGGAAATAGGGTTCCCCTTAATTCCGCCTGCACGGAAACCCCTCCGTTACCGGCAACACGAAACACCGTGAGCATCACATCTAGCGCGGACACGGAAATACCGGGAAAAAAATGGCGGAAATACCGTGATCACGGTGGCGGAACCGCCGCCACCGCGAACATGGCGTTATACACTGCCGGCTGAACTGAATCAGGGCACAGGTGCACCAAATCAGCCCAGCTGGACCTAGCAGGCCACTGGGAGCCTACAAAAGGGCCACACCCAGCCCAACACAACACAGAACCATGCAGGCAGCAGGGCTAGTAGCACTGGGACTGGGCCTACTCAACCAACAGGCAGTACTGCACATGGTGGCAGCAATGGCGCAGAGGAGGAGGCGTAGGCGGAGGAGGCGCAGGCGGCAACCAGCCAACCCTGCAGCTATGGCAAACCCCATTGCCCAGCCAGCCCGACCCCGCCGCCAGCCACCAATACCACGCATCAGGGCCTCACCCTGGAACCTCACCCCAGGACAGATCCACACCCTATACCGGCTGGACCGTGCAACAATCCTGCACATCACCGCCATGATTGAGGACAACATCAGCAGCCTAATTGACACCCCCACTGCCACCCCCCCCTCTTGAAGGTTGTCTCAGTTCTGCATTTCCTTGGCACTGGCACCTATCAACACACGGTTGGTGAGCTGCACGGCATATCACAACCGTGTTTCTCAAAAGTCCTGGTACAGGTACTGGATGCCATGTTGCGCCATGTGTCGGAACACATAGCCCTACCCCGCACCCTCCCCGGGGTCATTGCCACCAAGTTGGCCTTCCATGCCATAGCAGGCATGCCAAATTGCATAGGCGCAGTTGACTGCACCCACGTCGAGCTGACAGTACCACATGCAATTGAGGCGGTGTTCCGCAATGGGAAACAGTATCACTCTTTGAATGTCCAGATGGTTTGTGATGCCATGCAACTGATTACACACTGCTGCGCACGTTTCCCAGGCTCATCACATGACTCAATGGTACTGCGGAATTCCACGTTGCCACGGTACATGGAACGCTATGCCGGACAAAGCACGTGGCTATTGGGTGAGTACAGCTGACGATGCTACAACCCTGTCGGAGTGGTGTGTGTGTGTCCAGGCAATGAGCATTGTGAGTGTGCCGCTGTGACCGCACATGCATCACCCCCCTTCCATCTACCAAATACACAGCGGATGCCAAACATCATGAAGGAAGACATGACAGGGCACCACAATGTGCCCGTGCACACACTGCCACAGCCAATCCCGTCACTGTCCCATGAACCCTGTGCCACTGCAGACACCCACCCTCAATTGAAACACTGCCCCAAAAAGCACGAGAGGCGTGTAAATGATACGACGAGTATTTACTACTTCCGTACAGTGAAGTCACTCTGCCATGTGTGGACAGCACTGCACCATGACATGCACACAATCAAATGTCACCCGCAGGGCACAGCAAACATGCAAGTTAATGTGTAGGCCCATATGCAGTCAGCGACATTCCTCGTGATGGCCAAAACATACCTTCAGACGCTGCATGGTTCATATGCATGAATGAATGATGATACAAGAATGCACAGCAGCAGATGAGAACATGATGCCACGAACACTGACATGTTCCCCCATCTACATCCCATGTAGGTGATGCGGGATATGCACTCACGCCATGGTTGATGACACCTGTACGGAGACCAAGGAACAGGCATGAAGAGGCATACAATAGGGCACATATCCGCACACGTGGAATGATTGAGAGGACATTTGGACTGCTGAAGGCCCGTTTCCGCTGTCTGAGCAGATCTGGCGGATCACTGCTGTACAGCCCAGTGAAGACGGGCAAAATCACGCTGGTATGTGCCATGCTGCACAATATATGCCTGCGCAGGAACATCCCAATGCCACCAGACGCAGATGAGGAAGATGGGGATGGGGATGGGGATGGAGATGGGGATGGGGATGGAGATGGGGATGGAGATGGAGATGGGGATGGGATGGCACCGCCTCCCCCTGGGGGTGCACATGATGGCCAGAGAGCACGGGATGCCCTGATTCGCATTTACTTTTGAGTCACAGCACATTCACAGTAATGCACAAACATGGTGACGACAATGAATTAATAGTTGCACTGCAAAATAAATGATCAATGTCCACACATGTATGTCTTGATTTGGAATGGTGATGTATTGATGTAATAACAACAGGGAAGAAGGTGCATTGGTTAGGGAAGCTGTACACCCGGGGCCACCCACCACCCAAACGTGCCCACCCCCACCCAGAGCCCATTGTCCAAACCCCCAAAACTACCTACCCCACCACCCAAACGTGACCACCCCTCTCACACCCTTGTAGTCCACATGTGTCCTGCACTGCCCCACACACATGCCATCACTTCCGTGTGCGCTTCTGTGCAACCTTGCCCAAGGGACCCGTTAGCCTACTCGAGCGCCTCCTTGGACTGGCAGTAGTGGAGCTGGATGGGGTGGTAGTGTTTGATTGGCCAGAATCAGGGATTGAGGGCATCCGTGCCAGATTTGCCTGTTGGCCAACCAACATGGCCTCCACAAGCCTGGAGGTGTGGTCATTGCCCTCCCGCACATGGCGTGCAAGGGTCACTATGGTGCTCGCAAAGCGTCCAATGGACCTCGACAGGCGACGCACTGAGGCGCTGTAGCTCTCCCTCTGCAGCCTGGATTCCTCTAGCTGCCCCTCCACCAGCTGGGTGAGGGTAGCCTGCTGGTCCTCCATCCGCTGCATGCGGGCATTCAGTTCGGCCATGGATGGGGTGGGCGACCTCATGGGACTCCCCAGTGAAGTGGGGCTGAACCCCAGCTCATGGAAGGAGCCCAGGTCTTCCAATGTGGGCATCTCCCCCTGTGGCCCCGTTTCCGAGTGCTCTTGCGGGGCACTGTTATCACTGCAGGCCGCCCCCTCTGCAGTGCTGCTGCCTTCGGTGTTTTGTTGGGTGGCCATGATAGGTTCCTGTGGCACCTGTCTGGACTCAGCCAGTGTGGAGATGGTGGGGATGTTGGTGGTGGTGGTGGTGTGATGCACATCTGTAGTGGCTGGTAATGTGGCCAGAGGTGCAGAACTGCCGGCAGCATCCTCCTGTGTGGTGGCGGTGGCTAGTGTACTTGCCGATGCTGATTGGCTGGCCTGTTGTGCAGTATCACTGTCACTTGAAACGGCTGTGGGGACACAAAGGGCATGCAATTAGTGTTGTTGTGGTGGCAGATGGGTGCATCACATGCGTCATTAAGATTGTACATTGAATAGTGTTAGTCACATGCATCTGATTGCTGGTGTCTGCATTCAGTGATATTGGTTGCCATACGGATCATAATGGGTCCTTTGGCCCACACATGCACTGCCTGGGGGGGGTTGTTAATGGGTCCTTTGGCCCACACATGCACTGCCTGGGGGGGGGGTTGTTAATGGGTCCTTTGGCCCACACATGCACTGCCTGGGGGGGGGGGTTGTTAATGGGTCCTTTGGCCCACACATGCACTGCCTGGGGGGGGGGTTGTTAATGGGTCCTTTGGCCCACACATGCACTGCCTGGGGGGGGGGTTGTTAATGGGTCCTTTGGCCCAGTACTCCCAACTGCATATTTACATGTGGCATTCATGTTTGGGCACTTACCGGCATCTGCAGGTGGGCTCACTCCTGCCTCAGCCTGCCCAATCCCATGGATTCCCTCTAGGTGGAGGACGCTGCTGCAACGCTCCTCCCATGCTTGCAGCCTCAGTGGGGAAGGGGGTCCTCCGCCTGTCCCACTGCTGCGTTGGCGGTGCGTGGAAATGAGGTTGCGTACCCTCAGCCTCAGGTCGTCCCAACGCTTGTGGCAGTCCTTCACGCTCCTCACTGCCACGCCCACAGCGGTGCACTTGCGTGCAGCTTCGGCCCACACCTCCTTCCTCCGCTGCTGTGTGGCACGCCGTTGGTCGGCGCTGAACAGCATCTCAGCATTGTCCACAATGTGCTCCACCAAGACGGTTAGCTCCGCCTCGCTGAAGCGCTGTTTGCGCTGCCTCTGAGCAGGAATCCTGGCAGACATGCTGGTGGTCCCTTTTGGCTTCTCAGAGTCAGGATTGTGCTTGTGCTGGCTCTGGATGGCAATGGATTGTGCTTTTATATGATGGCCGCCTCTCTGTTTCCTGTTTTGGCGATCATGGTATTTCCGGTTCCGTGTCCGTGGCGGCGGAGGCGGAAACGGGTTTTGCGCCACTTGTGGCTTCGTTATTTCCATTTCCGTGGGGTATTCCGTGACGGCGGTAACAACGTTTCCGAGTCCGTGTGGTGCGCGCGACCGACAGTGTGTAATCGTGCGGTTTTTCCGCACCCTTGCGGACACGGAAACGTTTTTACCGCCATCACGGATTTTGCACGGTCCCGGACTGGCAGGTTGTAATGAGGCCCCATGAGGCAGTGGGAGAATAGAGCGATGGCTAAAACAACATGAACAACAACATTCATATCCTGGAACACAAATACATTTAGCCCAGGGTGGGATTTGTACTATGTCAATTTTCAGTTGGCAGGGTGTTTTTTGAGTTAGCTAAAACCATACAACCTTAAAAAGAAATGTATTTTTATCATTAAAAAGCAAACTTGTCTATTCTATTGTATGCTATGACTATATCAAAAGTATTTTGATTTTGTGGAAAATGTATGACAGGGAAACAACTACCTCAGAGATTGGTACTTGGCTTTGCAAATTAAGTTCTCTATATTATCAAAATTAAACCGACAATACTATTTACACTCTAAATAAAGACATGTCTCTCATTGTAATGTTGTATGTACACTTATGAATAATGATTAAGATGCTGTGTCTGTGGGCTCACGCAGGACGCACATAAGACTGACTCTGGATGGATAGTTTGCAATCTTTTAATGATACACAAGTCAACAATAAAATAGGATGAATGATGAAATCAAAATCAAAGTCTCTCACACTGGCTGTGATAACGTCTCACATCCCAGTGGCATTGCAGGTGTCAGTGAGGTTACAGAGCCCTTTCTTTTGACCTATTTTGTCACATGCAGAAAAGTCTCTCAGTCAAATGAACAGTCTCTTGGACTAGTTGCTGGTAGATCCTCGGTACCTCTGTCAGGGTTAAGCGGGTCCAGTGGTCACCACTGTTGACGGTTTGGACTTTGCTCTCCTAGATTCTCATGTAACTCCTCCTGCAACACTCAGGGTCCCTTCAACTTTACCCTAACTATACCACCTCTGCCTCCTTGCCTGGTTCTAGTTTCTTCAACCACCTCCTCAGCCTGCCTTGATCCACCCAGAGTCCAAGTACCATCCTATCCTTTCTGGCTAGGGGGCTGCCTTCCCCCTTCTCCTCAGTTGTTGGTTCTTCCAAGGTCTCCACCTCTTTCTCTTTTGCTAGCAATTCCTCTGCTTTTATTTCCTTCTCCTCCTCTGTTGTGACCACTTCCTCCACTCTGAATACCACTGCCTGATTCTTACCCCCAACCCCCTACTCTGTTACCATCACATCCTAACGTTGTTACCACCACTTCCTCCACACTGAGTACAACCTCTTCTGTTGCTGCTGCCACTACCTCCTGTGAGACTACCACATCCACTGCTGTTACAACCACTTATTCATCTCTGTGCACCAATGTATCCTCTCTCTCTTCTAGCAGCTGCTTATCACTCCTCGTATCAAATGCCAACACTCCCTCACCAACTTACACAACCTTGTCCAACAGCCCACACTGAGCAACTGGGCTGAATGCTTTTATACTGTGCTCTCTTCTTACCTGGGTGTGACTCTTATCGACGATATGATATGATATGATATTTATAACGTGCCTATACACAAGTGTTTCAAGGAGCAGTGTGCAGCTGTGGCTTGTAATTGAGAGAGGGCAGTGATTTGTTGCTGTCCTTGAATGGACATGGGGCTGCTTTGGGTTTGGGTTCTGGACCAAGCCTAGAACTGGCCTGTCAGTCATCGTGGTAGTTAGTTTGCCTACTCTGAGCCTCCCTGGTGCTGCCTGTGCTGAACTGGGGTCTCTGGATCTTCCAGCAGAAGAACTAGATGCCGTAAACGTGCTGGATAAGCTCTGTAAACACTTTGTTTTTATTTTCAAATTGTGCAAGTGGTAAAACGTAAAATAACTGTATCATCAGCGTGAAAATCATTTCCTGGGGAACAATGCTCCTGTAAATTGGCATCCTGCAATGCATTCTCAGTATTTCGGAAACCGCAGTCTTGTAGCATGGCATACACAGGGCATTGGAGTTTACTGCGTGTCCTTCAAATGCTTTGAACTATCTTCTTTAATGTATCATGTGATGCTGAAACTATTTTAACATGTGCTACGGAAGGAAAAATATCCTTTTCTATACAGGAGCTTTGGTTTGCCCAGACAGAGACTCGGGTTCTCGCATTTGGAATGGGCACAGATCATTAATTCCCTGCACAGTTGTTCTGCAAACATCCTTGCTATGGACTAGTGACCAACGTTGGTGGCATCTCCTCCATTCTACCCCTGGGCCCATCATCATCTTGCTAGGAAAACACCTGATACATTGAGCAACCAACCTTGCAGTCCCCAGTGCCAGACATGGGACCTTTTCATAGGAGTTTTAGACATACAGTCTACCGCACTGCCTCCGGGCCACCCCTTGCACTGGGGTTTGTATCTGTAACTCCCTCATAGTCAGTCGTTTTTCAAAGAAACGCGCTGGGGCTAGATCTCTGTCTTTGGCTGGGGCCTCCCTCTGGAACAGCCTCCCTGCCACTCTAAAAATTGAGGAAAACCATCTCAGGTTCCGGAAGCACCTCAAGACCTTCCTCTTTGCTTCTGCCTTCACCCCCCCCCCCTCCCCTGCTGATCTGCTCTCTCTTGGCACCTTGCATCGGGACACCCTCTGTCCTCTGGTCCCAGGTTCCTGCTCACCCTGCCACCCTACTGCACTGCCTCCGGGCCACATCTTGCACTGGGGTTTGTATCTGTACCCATACAGGCCCCCCCTTTTTTTCCCTCCTGCACTTATCAGACCCACCTGATCTGCTGCCTCAAACCTAGCACTTGCCACTTGGCTGCACTACCACTTTGTGCTGATTTTATTATTTATTTATTTTATTGTTATTTATCCTGTTTCACCTTTGCTCTGCACTTTCCACTTTCTCCCTCTCTTCCATACACTTTTCCCCTCCCCCTTGCACGTTCTCAATGTCACTGGGCCTAGTAAGATTGTTGTTTTGTTTCCCCTGTTCCCCTCCCTTGCGCTCTGAAACACCTGTGTATGAGCGCAATATAAATAAAATATCATATCATATTGAATGTAAGAATTATATTGTTAATGTAATATGTGTTTTTCTGCCTCATTTGCCTCCAATATCTCGCTTTCATCACAAACCGACATCTAATCATGGCCAAAGACTATTACTATCATAGAAGTTGGGAACTGGTTAACATGGAGCCCTGATCTCTACAACCTAACAAATGCAAATAGACTGCGTGTTGATTGCTTCTCACTTTCTCAGAGTGATCATCCTTGCCTGTTTTTCCACCATGATCCGCAGTAGTAGAAGAATCCCCCTTTTGTCTCCATAAACATTTTGACAGGTGGACACGCCCCCTGTTTCTGGTCTTAGTCCTGCCCCCTTTTGATAAGTTTTGATGTAAACGTAATATAAATTCGATATAAAAAGATATCAAAGATGATATCAATTTTGTATCAAAATTATGTAAAATGTATATTTGATATAAAGTGGGTATACATTTTATATCATTTGATATAAGTGTATATAAATGTCATATCAAAATGCTTTAAAGATGAGAGCATCCGACAACGGTTTTGTGTGGACGAGCGTTGACGGCGAAGTGAGCTCTGAAAACAGATACAATGAATCTAGGGTTTTAGAGAGTGGTGCAGTGATAACATCGCAGAGGGGTTCCGCCCTGGTGTGATAGGAAGCGGAAAATGATATCAAACAATTGTGATATCTTTATATTAAAATGAATATTAAAAATAATATTTTTGGATATAGAAATGTATATACATATTATTATTTTGTATATACAATGTGTATATACATTTTTATATAAGGTTTTCCCCCATAAAAGATATAAAAAGTGTTTGATACCAATTTTTCCAAAGTTCACACGTGCGCAAATGGCATAGCCGAGATTTATTTGCACAAAACTCTGGAATGGTGGATTTTCTTAAGGGTGGCAGGTGCCAGGGTGTTATACCGGGCTTCAGATGTTTGGGGATATGTAAAAGCCGGCTGCTTTTAAGTTTTCATAACTGTACCAGTTCATGTTTTAGATTGTTTTAGATTGTGCTGGATTTGTTTTGTACTTCCAAGAAGGCACTACAATGTATTAAATGTGTCCAATCTCTGTCTGTAAGGGAAGCGCAGAGTGTTGGTAAGCATCTTTACATCTTTTAAAGTAGCACTTTGTTAATTGTATGCTAGCATTATAAAATAAGGGTGGCAAGTACTAGGGTGTTATACCGGGCTTCTGGTGTGTGGTGATGTGTTATGTATTAATGGAGAACTGTTTCTGTGTAAAAGATGGCCTGTTCTTGTTCCATATTCTTTCTATTTAATGCTGGGATGTATTTCAACAACTCGATGTTGCATAAGGCAAATTCTGAAAAATCGACCTGTGCCAACCAACAAGCATCACACGTTGTATTTGTGGAAATGTGAGCGGCTGATGCAACCCACCATGGATGTTATGGGGGGTCTGAGGATGGGGGCACATGTTTTTACTGGGTTAACCAAGGGGCTGATGGATGGTGGCACCAATGCAGCAGAGTTGTTCTTCAGATTTGGCAATGGGCATAGGTGGCTTTTCTGATTCCAGAATGCGCCTCAGTAATCAGTGTCTTGGGAATGTCTCAGGTTATGGATGGAGGCCCAAGGAACCGCCACGGATTTCGCTGCTTTGTTGTCACAAGGGGTTATACATTTGGGGGTTATACATTTGGGACAGCGCAGCTACCTAGGCTCAATCATGGAACGCTATAGGAAGTGGTATTGAGCCCCCAGCCGGTGCTACAGGGTGTGATGAAGGCCACAACAGTTTTTAAGTGTGAAGCATTGCCTTGCAGGTTTCAACCCCCTCACTATTTCGCAGCACCCCCACCGTCGCTACCTTTAAATCATCTAGGTAACAGGAAATGCAGCCCTCCTAGCTTAGTGTCTGAGAGTTGGTAATTTGAATATGCATGTTTATTTTTTCTTTGCATTAAAACATTTTCTCTCTGCATTGACCTGTTTGTGCATAATTCTTTTTTTCTTTCTGTATTAAATATGCTTTTTTATATAAATACATATTTTTCAAAATCATAAAATGGTGTTGCTCTTTATTACGTGTTCCTATTTATTATGCATAATAAGACATATCAATTGTTGATTTTTAAAAAGTTATTTTATTCAGAGGTGCAACGCTAGGATGTGGTGGGGACAAGCAATCATACACGGGCTAAAGAAACAGGTTCTATGTTTTTAATTACACATTGTAAGTTAAGACAGAGAGTAGAACTTTGCTGTTGTTCCAGATGCTGGTTTTTTAAAAATGTTCACAGATGATGCTAAAAGCTCTAAACATCCTTCCATACCTGTCAACGTCCCTCTGTCTTAATATATTTCCAAGGACTTCATGCCCGGTCATGTTCGCCCGATAATCACTGAACATAAAGACGCAACTAGGTGTTATAAACAACACATTTTTATTAACATTTAAAGCAACCATTTTTATTCAGATTTTATTCACAATAGTTTGGGTTATCAGATGTTGTACGGTGATCCTGTTGACTACAAAATGTGCGGTATCAGCAGCCACCACATTCTGCACTTTAATTTTTAAAAGCCAACCTTTCTGTAATTTGAAGGCCTCATTCATTTTGCAAGGCTGCAAACTAAGTTGAGAACTCTAAACGTTTACAAGTATGTTCACGTAAATCTGGGTGCATTTTGTGCAGACTGTTGCTGAGAGATAATTGTGCATGTGTACACAGCCTCCTATTAATGTAAATGTTTCTAATGGCATTGTGACACAGTGACACGTTTGGGGAAGGTGGCTTGGGGTTAAATTAAATAATGCATACTAATTATATATTTACAGCGTATATGTTTAATGTCTGAGCTATGGGTGCTGGGCATGTCCACAATGAGTGCCAGGACTTTTTATTCTAAAACTCACCAGCCATAGAACGCAAACACAGTAACATACATCATAGCCTTTTAATCTCAAATCCAAAACCTTGGGCTGGTCAAATGTATACAGGTGTTTATGGTCATGGTAATAACAGTTTATACAACTAGGGCGAGTGTTGGGCAAAAAACAAAATTAACACTAACCTAGAGTGTTAAAGTATACAACTCTTTTAGCACTGACTATAGGGCGACAGGCAGAATGATGCCTTGTGCCACGAGTCTTTTTCTTTTGTGAAGCAATATTTTTGGCACTGACACTTGAGAGATAGGGAAAATTAGATGTTTGTAATGTGCAACATGTAATTATTTGTTAGTAGGAAAAATGTGATTTAATGCAGTTTCTGGTGCAGAGGGGTGTTGTAGGCTTTATGGAGGTGAGGCAAGGATGCATTTGTATTTTAAGTGTAAAGCCTGTGATTTATTTATTAAACATTCCGATGTTTTGTACAGCACCCATTGCCGAAAAGAGTTACAGTGTGTGTGTGCTTGTGGGCGTGACTTTGCTGTTGAAAGGGATGGCATAACCGTGAGCAACTATATTAGAGTTTATTTATGGATTGTTTTCAATATTGTGATAAAACAATTATTCTGTATTCTTGCTGGGCACTGTCTCTGAAAACAATTGTGCTGCGGTACAGATGGATCTTAAGACAAAAAAAAACACCTCATGGGTTTTTCAGCATTTTTGGTCACTAGGTTTGTTTGGCAATCTGAATTGGGGTCATTTTCAAACCACGCACTTCAATTAATTTCTACTAATTGTGCCATTGTTTCTTTAAAACCGTTATCACATTGGCTTAGGAATAACCTTTTTGTGAACACAACACACAATATTTCAGTAGTGTTTTTGTATTCCATGTTTACAAATAGAGGCTGTACGTCCTGAAGAAAACAATCCCACTACACCATGGGAGATTGTTGTAACTAGGAAGAAAGGGGAGTTGTGATACCCTCCTTTAGAGCGCAGAACATTTTAATTTTGAAGAGCACTCCAATATATATTGTCTCATCTAGTAGACTCATGATTTCTGGATCATCAGGAAGAAATTAGCATGATTATGAAAATGCTTTCTGACTGCCATTCATTCCAAATTATTGCTTGGGCAGTTATTATATATTATCTGCTTTAGATTGTGAATCAATTTGAAGTCTCCTTTATCCTTATTGATCAGGAGGAGATGGTTATTTATGCACTTTATAGCATTCCTCTTCTCATTTCCCCCCCAATGCACCTTTTTGCACACTTCACTTTACATATTCATTGTGCATTTTTGAAACGTGTGTGATGTTTACAAGCTTTGTACTCTCTTGTGCCAAAGGCAGTTGAAGGCAGCTACATAAAAAGCCAAAAATGAAATAAAGCATATTTGGACATATTTTACGTTCACCTATTTTGCCTTATCATTCATTAGGTTGACAGTATGCGGGGGATGGTGAATATTATATACTGCCCCAAACATTGTCTACAATTTAGTGAAGCTATCCTGGTGAAAGCAGCATGGGCTCCCAAGAGCCACCATGCTGCACCGATTAGCCCATCACATGTCATGGTTAGGCACAGCAGAGAAGTTAATGATTGGCAATATGTCTGTATTAAAAATGAGAAACAGAAAAATAGAATCCATCAAACGTAGGTTTAAAACTTTGAGTGGACAGCTCACCCGGGGCCCAGAATTCCAGGATTTACATAGCTGTCCTCTGGGACTTGGTGGTGTGCGAAACCTGAGGGTGTTCTCCCAAGTAGTTCCTGGGAACCCCTTATTCAGGTGGCCAGAAAAGGACTGGCATTATCTTATTCCAACCCTGTAGGCAAACGAGTAGGGAACGATAACCTGGGTAGGGGACCCCGGGGTTATGCTCAATACAATGCCCAAAGGGAGACACAGTATGTTACAGAGGAAGGAGAAGAGGAGGGTGAAATCTCTGAGACCTTTATGGGCTGTGCCGCATCTGCACCCGTTCCTCCCATGAAATCTCTCCTACCCAAACCTAATAACCCCTCCGTACAGAACCAATCTCCTCGGATCTCAAACCCCATAACATTCAGACACAGTTTTTTCCACAAACCCTGTTTTCCAGTTCCCTACCCGAATAGTCTCAATCATTCTTCTTCCCATCCCTCTGATGATTATGTTCCATTCTCCCAACCTGCTCAGGTAAAATATTACAGTTCTCACAATCCCCCTTGCTTATTTAATGATCCCAGCTATTCCCGTTTACCCCGAAAACCCTACAAGTCCCGTCCCCCTGATTGTCACTTACCCACAAGGATAAAAGGTGTAACAAGAAGGAGCAGGGAGAGCAAGGCAGAGAGCACGATGGCACAGCTAACCAGGCATGGCAGATCAAGTTAAGGAGAACGACGGTGGGAATTCAGAGAGTGGCGAGGGGAGAAGCAACATTGCCCTTTTAGTCCCTGGCCCACAGAACCTTCGTTGAAAAGGACATAAGACTGTGAACAATAGCACAAGTGTGTTGTGGCAGATGTCAACGGTACACAGGGCAAGACTATGCCAATAGGCAGGAGTGAGGAAAGGTCCCACGACCATAGTACCGGCCTTGACTCCAGTGAAGCCGAAAGCCATGCCGTTCATCACAGCCGTTGAGTCGAGGGGAGAACCGATAAGAACCGGACTGTGTTGAATGAGAATCGCAAAGTAGCAAGTTTGAACTAAGTTCAATGAACTGTGAAAAACGTTAAGGGGAGACCAGCTGCAGAGGGAAACTGGCTTTACGTGGGTACCAACTCGAGAGACTTTGATCGATCAGCATCTGAGCGAAACTACAAGTACCAGAAGGCCGTAGGAGAGCCGCCAAAAGAGGTCAAAGTGCTCATACAGGACATCTAGTAAAATCCCTGAACAACCGAAAACATTGAAAATGAGGGAAGTGAATCCTGCCATATGAGAAAGCAAAAGAAGCGAATCCTACAAATACAAATGAATGTGAAGTTGGCAAGAGTGAGCCTGACCAAGGGATGCTGACGAGAGGGGCAAAGTCTAAGGTCCCGAGAAACGGTGTGTTGACAGCTGTGAACCCGGCCACGGGATGTCCACTAAGAACTGCTTGAAAAGACATTGAGAAACTAAGGGAAAAGAAATCTCGCTAAAGAGATTTGGGAAGGGTCCCAGCCTGACCAAGGGAGATCCAGGGGTGAAGGCATCACCCAAGCACTGACAGTCAAGAGGGGTCCAAGCCCGACCGAGGGAGAGCCAGGGGTGAAGCTATCATCCAAATTTCATTAAGAAAAGAATGGATAAATAAATTAAGGAAAACGATACGTGAAGGGTCAGCGCACAGAAGAGGGGGACACAAGGGTGAAACCACTACCCTACATGAACTGTGGTTAACAATTGAGAAGGGTCAGCGCCCATTAGAGGGGGACCCAGGGGTGAACCATTATTACTGCATCCTGACATATTATTTGAGAACACTTCTTTCTTTTTTTGAGAACTATACCTCTTTTGTATTAGTTGTAAGGTTTGGCAATAGGTTTCTTAGTATAGGCCCTTTTTTAAATTTGACCCGACGCCACTAGGACTGTATTATTTTTCATTTGATGGTTGACGCTTGTTCCCACCGTAGATTTAGAATTAGATTAGGCGTTTTTCCAACCTGCATTCAGCATTCATTGTTCAATAAACACCCTTGAAATGTGCTCACTTGTGTCTGTCTTACTTGTTGACACCATGTGTTCCTCACAGTGGGGAAGAGGTGAACACAGAACATACTGCTGTTACCTCAAATGTAGCAGTAATAGATATGCTCTAAGGTGAAACAAAACGACGCTGGGCACCCAAAGGTTTGAGTAACACAAATTATCAAGATTAGCTCTTGCTTAACTCAGAGCTCCTAGTAATTCTGGTAGTTCCCAAACAGAGTATCCTGCTCCTGCTCTCTTTGATGCATTTTGACCTGTTTTAGAGACGCAATTTTCTTAGCTCATATAAAATGCCAAGCCTATGGTGATAGATTGAGATCTGATTTTTACTGCTCTACAAAACACTTGTGGCGGATTGCCCATGTCCAAATTGCACCAAAATCTATTGTACCTACAACCTATCAAACGCTTGCTCTTTTTAAAATATTTTTCGATCACTAGACCCACGCTCACTTTGGATTAGGCAAAGTCTGGAATCAATACAATCAATGTTTCTTCGCAGCAATTTGCTCGAGGTATATTTGGTAGACATTTTTTAGCACATTTTACTGAAAAGAATGCAGGGGGAGAACCACCCGGCACCCCGCCCCCCACTTTTTAAAGTACCTAAACACAACCCCATCTACATTTGCAGTAAAACGTGGTAATAAAACGTACGACCAAATGGTCCTCGAACAAACTTGTCTGTGAGGAAATTAGGTAGTTCGACATTGCCATGGAGTGGCTTAAACCTTCTAACTGCGAAATCCAAGAAGTTTCACCAGCCTTTATCAACAAGGTTTGCCTGGTCAAGCGACAGGTGACAAAGCACATTGTGTGATGGAATAAGGGGCAGGATTCCGACCTGCAAAGTAATAGGACACTTATAGAAATGGAGGCTCCCTGCCAATCAGAAAGAAGGAAGAGGAGAAGGAAAGGAGATGGTCACTTGGTTTGAGAGAAGATGATGTCCAGGGAGTGTGGGAGCAGGAATAAATGCTCTACCAGCTGAAGGCCAGGCAAACCATTTGAATAGTAGCACATTGGCTCTAAAATCGCTGGGAACTGAAACATAAGCCTAGCACCCTAAAAGCAATGGTCACCTCAGCAGTGCTGTGAACCGTGCCAGTGCTATGAACGCAGGAGGCTGTGCATCCTGCAAGCACTCTGCACCCTGAAACGGCTGTGAACCCTTTAACCCACTCTGAACCATAAACTCTGAGTCCCTGAGAGCATAGTGAACCCATACAGGCAGTTTATCTCCTTTTGGTGGCTGGAACATGAAGGGTTTGGAATGGCTTTCTCAAATTGATAAAAGTCACTAGGGTGTTATGAGGTACGTGATTTAAGGATCTGCTTTATGATTCTATTATATGGGGCTATTATATTTATTGTATGTTGTTACTGTCTGTTTACGTGTCATGTGTATGAAATGATTGGTAAGTGAGGCAGTATTTGGGTCTACTCAACTTGCCACATTGAATGTTTCTTTTCATAATTTATATTCATAAAATAATGTCTGTACTGAAGTTATCAATTATAAGGCCGGGGAGGATAGCTCAGGGGTGGCGCGTGCGCCTTGGAAACAAGACGACGCTGAGCAAGCAGGTTCGATCCCCTGGTCGCGCTTAGAAACCTCAGGGTATAAAGCGCGTTATAAATAACTAATTACAATGGCAATTTAAGGACCTTTGTACAACGGCTCCTTGCTAGTCCTACCATTACTTCACTTGAAGGACAAGAAGGTTCTTGATGTAAGAGGTGAAACAATAATATAACCTTGAAGTGAGACGTTATATTTTTGAGTTGTACTGAACATCCAGGTCCTGTGGGATTTAGCACATTCAGTATTTTCGAAATATTTCATGAGATACATACCCATGACTCACTGTTCAGTAACAGGCGGCTTTAAAATAACATCTGCTTTTAACCATACTGCCATGTTCCCAATGCACACCTTAGTGCATTGAAACAATTCTAAAATGGGATGTGAACTTATACCTGTTGGCTAAACCATGCTGTCATGGTTTCAGCAGAAAATAACAAAACCGCACAGCCAGTTACTGTTTCTAAAGAGTAATACCTCAGCCCCCACCATGCACTACATACGACCCTTAAGGTTGTGCTCAGAGGCTCCCACCATGCACTTCATATGATGCTTAATGTTGGGCTCAGTGACCCTGACCATGCACTTCTTATGATGCTTAAGGTTGGGCTCAGTGGCCCTGCCCATGCACTTCTTATGATGCTTAAGGTTGTGCTCAGTGGCCTGCACCATGCACTTCTTAGGATGCTTAAGGCTGGGCTCAGTGCCCCCCACTGTGCACTTCTTATGATGTTTATTGTTGCACTTGGTGTCCCCCACCATACATTTCCTATGATGCTTAATGTTGTACTCAGTGGCCCCCACTATACACTTCTTATGATGCGTGCTCAGTGGCCCCACCATCCACTGCTTATGATGTGTAAGGTTATGCTCAGTGTCCCCCACCATGCACTTGTCATGATGCTTAAGGTTGTGCTCAGTGGCCCCTGCCGTGCACTTCTTATGATACTTAATGTTGTGCTCAGTGACCTCACCTTGTACTTCATATGATGCGTATTGTTGTACTCAGTGGCCACCACCATGCACTTTTTATGATGCTTAATGTTGTGCTCAGTGGCCACCATCATGCATTTCTTATGGTGCTTAATCTGTGCTCAGTGAACCCTACCATGTAAGTATGATGCTTAAGGTTGTGCTCAGTGACTTCCACCATGCACTTCTTATGATGCTTAAGGTTGTGCTCTGTGACCCTCATCATGCACTTCGTATCCTTAGTGATCTCCACCATGCACTTCTTATGATGCATAAGGTTGTGCTCAATTGCCCCCACCATGCACTTCTTATGATGCTTAATGTTGTGCTCATTGACCCTCAACATGAACTTCTTATGATGCTTAACGTTGTTCTCAGTGACCCCCACCATTCACGTCATATATTGTGCTCAGTGGCCCCCAAGATGCAATTATGATACTTAAGGTTGTGCTCAGTGACCTCTACCATGTACTTCTTATGAGGCTTAAGGTTGTGCTCAGTTGACCCCAACATGCACGTCTTACAATGCTTAATTATGTGCTCAATAACCCCCACCATTCACTTATTATGATGCTTAAGGTTGTGCTCAGTGGCCACCATCATGCACTTCTTATGATGCTTAAGGTTGTGCTCAGTGGCCCCCACCATGTACTTCTTATGATGCTTATTGTTGTGCTCAGTGGCCCCCGCCATGTACTTCTTATGATGCTTAATGTTGTGCTCAGTGGCCCCCATCATGTACTTCTTATGATGCTTAATGTTGCGCTCAGTGGTGCCCACCATGCCTATCTTATGATCCTTAATGTTGTACTGAGTGGCCCCCGCCATCCACTTCTTATGGTGCTTAAACTGTGCTCAGTGAACGCCACCATGCATTTATGATGCTTAAGGTTGTTCTCAATGACCTCCACCGTGTACTTCTTATGATGCATAAGGTCGTGCTCAGTTTCCCCCACCATGTACTTCTTATGATGCTTAATGTTGTGCTCAGTGGCGCCCACCAAGCACTTTTTATGATGGTTAATGTTGTGTTCAGTGACCTCCACCATGCACTTCTTATGATGCTTAACGTTTTTCTCAGTGACCCCCACCATTCACTTCTTATGATGCTTAAGGTTGTGTTCAGTAGCCCCCAAGATGCAATTATGATGCTTAAGGTTGTGCTTAGTGACCTCTAACATGCACTTCTTATGATGCTTCAGGTTTTGCTCAGTCAACCCCAACATGCACTTCTTACAATGCTTAATTATGTGCTCAATGATCCCCACCATGTACGTTTTATGTTGCTTAAGATTGTGCTCAGTGGCCCCCACCATGCACTTCTTATGATGCTTAAGGTTGTGCTCAGTGGACCCCACCATGTACTTCTTATGATGCTTAATGTTGTGATCCGTGGACCCCACCATGTACTTCTTATGATGCTTAATGTTGTGATCCGTAGCCCCCCCATGTACTTCTTATGATGCTTAAGGTTGTGCTCAGTGGCCACCACCATGTACTTCTTATGATGCTTAATGTCGTGCTCAGTGACTCCCAAGATGCAATTATGGTGCTTAAGGTTGTGCTCAGTGACCTCTACTATGCACTTCATATGATGCTTAAGGTTGTGATCAGTGGCCCCCACCATGCACTTCTTATGATGCTTAAGGTTGTGCTCAGTGGCTCCCACCATGTACTTCTTATGATGCTTAAGGTTGTGCTCAGTGGCCCCCACCATGCACTTCTTACAATGCTTAATTATGTGCTCAATGACCACCACCATGCACTTCTTACAATGCTTAATTATGTGCTCAATGACCACACCATGTACTTCTTATGGTGCTTAAGGTTGTGCTCAGTGACCTCTACCATGCACTTCATATGATGCTTAAGGTTGTGATCGGTGGCCCTCACCATGCACTTTTTATGATGCTTAAGGTTGTTCTCAGTGCCCCCCACCATGCACTTCTTATGATGCTTAAGGTTGTGCTCAGTGGCCCCCACCATATACTTCTTATGATGCCTAAGGCTGTGCCCAGTGGCCCCCACCATCCACATCTTATGGTGCTTAATCTGTGCTCTGTGAACCCCACCATGCACGTATGATGCTTAAGGATGTGCTCAGTCGACCTGAAAATGCACTTCCCAGGAAGCTTAAGGTTGTGCTCAGTGACCCCCACCATGCACTTCTTATGATGCTTAATTTTGTACACAGTGGCCCGCACCATGCGCTTCTCATGATGCTTAATTTTGTGCTCAGTCACATGGAAAAATGGTTCTTCAAAAAGCCTTCCCAGCCCATTTCGTCTTTGCCTTCCCTTTTCTTGAAATGAAAATTAAAGTGATCATAACCAGCCTGGAATTCTATTGATTTTCCCTATTATTTTCCTCATGTCCTGTATGTGCTATATTTTCGCATTATGTATAAATATAATAGGCTTTTTAAGATGAATGTAACCATAACGTTCACTGATAAACTATGTTAGTACCCAGCACAGGTTATCATAAATGTAACAAACGCACCAATTGCGAACCTTACCACACGATAAGCCCGCACATGTTGCGCATCCCTTGCCCCGGTCTTCTTTTTTTTCTTCAGGCCACAATGGAAAGGGCCTTTTCCATGTTCCGTGCAGACATTTATTTTGTTTACTTTTTTTATTAATTTACTTGAATGACCGCCGTGGAAAGGGAGAAGGGACTGTGTGTAGACCCTTCTCTTTTTCCATGGCGGCCATTTTCTTTAATTAACATAGCTGCCACGCAAAGGGAGAATGGACTACGTTTCCCATTCCATGTCGGCCATTTTCTTTTATTTATTTATTTTCGTCTGCGAAAAGAAACGCATCTTTAAAAGCATGCATCTTGCCTTTAACATCTGTTCTAAAGTCCTGATTGGAGGTAACATCCTTTTATCCAAACTCATAATTGTTTCTTCTGCATGCTATACGCAGCTTGTTCTCCCTAACTGGAAATGTAAGTATCTAAACTATGGTGCCCCCTGTATCCTTCCTCATGTCTGCATCTGAAGCAGATCTATGTCTATATGCTGGGAACAAAATACTGACTTTACAGAATCTAGGCCGTTAAGGCTTACCCCACAAGGTCTGTCTTCTGCTACCGGCCCTCTCTCCCGTTCCTTTTAGGGGGTTCCCCCTATAATCCTGCGTTGTTGCACAGCCCTCCTCCTATACGCCCCATCAACTTAGCTACTGCAGGCTATGGCTGCCTTTCTCGTTCTTCTGAAGGACGCAAACTCGGAAGCCTGGCACAGCATGTCATGCTTCTGTACGGAAATATTTGTATGTCAGGCTTCTGTGTTCGCATCATACAGATCACAAATTATCTGAATTTAAAGCTCTTCCATTTCTAAAAAGACACCAAACACAACTTTAGGAAACCAAGACAGTTTTGTCGTCTCTGCTACTATTATTTTCAATTTCAGATAGGTTATTCTGTTTATCAGGGGAGGAGCCAGAGAAGGATCAGGGTGTGCGGGGGTGGGTCACCCCTCCTTGCTCCTCCCTTGTGCCAGGTACGCCACCATGCCTCCCGCAGGGCTTATGTTCAATCAGGGCCAGCACTAACTGAGCACCAGCCCTGATATATAAAAAACATTTAGTGGCATGCCAGGATGTGCAGCGTGCCACTCCCAAGTTGTTTCTTTTAGATATCAGGGCTGGAGCCCAGTCAAGGCTGGCACTGACTCCAGGCCAGCCCAGATATTTAACAAAAAAATCTGCTAGTAGTGCACAGACGGGTGCGGCACAGCATGGCAATCGCAGGTTTGCTTGTGAACCACATTGGCATTGCTGCATGCATGACGCCTGTGTGCCCCAAGGATTCAAGTCCTCCTGGGGTGCACAGACGCCACGCCTGAATTTGTGGAATGTGCTTCCTGGTCAGGTCACCCCTCCCTGGAGGGAAGACCTAAGGTAAGTGTGTGTGTTCCATGATTGTGTTATGTGTATGTAGGCATGCTTGCATGTTGACTAATTGAGTGAGTTTGTAGTTGTACATGGCTGTATGTATGTGTATGCTATGATCAGAATGTGTCTGCATGTGTGTTTGGGCCTCAGTGTGTGTCCATGTGTTGGTGTCATCTCTACAAGGGATTTACTGTGACCAACCATACATTTTGTAAAGTTGGTCATTGTAAATCCCTTGCAGAAACTGCTGGCATACATATGTTGTGTAAAACAAGAGGTTGGGAAGCACAGTATCACTTCTTAAAATGTCAATTAATGTGTAAAGCCATGTTTCCATTTATTCCCCAAAAAAGTATTGCAAAAAGCTTCTAGGACCAATGGCTAACAGGTCCCTGCAATGCACCAGTAATCACAAACGTTTGTGTCACCTGAAAGGTGCCTGTGACCACGTTGGTGGTTTGAAGAATGAAAAGAACATACATCGGGTGACACAAAAGTCGATGAATGGTGTTTTGCACGCATGCATAAGAACTCTTGTCTAAATTGAAGGGGAGGCTTGCGTGGAAATTTACGTTGAATTGTTATTAAACATGTTGGAGTGATGCAAGGCCATTTTTGACCTCCCTCTTGAAGGACGCTTGATGTCCGAAACAAGTTAAGAATTGGTTTTGAAGTGAAAGAAGTTTAAACACACATTAACTTAAAATTTCTATTTATATACATACAATCCACAAATTGTTTTTACATGGAATTGCCTGCATGGAATTTTGTACTCATTCATAAGTAATTTTGTATTTTCTTTAATTTGATTGAAGTATTTAAACTAATGATTAAGTGGGCTTGAATTATAGAGCTATTTCAGATTCGCACCAGGGGAAGGGGATTTACAGTGACCATTTCTGGCATAGATAGTTTGTTACAGCAGCCTCATGCAAGCGATTAACACTGACTATTACTGGCATAGATAGGTTGTGTCAGGATCCTCGTGCATGCGATTTAAAGTGAGCATTAGTAGCATAGATAGGCTATGGCAACAGCCTCATGCAAGCGATTAACACTGACTATTACTGGCATAGATAGGTTGTGTCAGGATCCTCGTGCATGCGATTTAAAGTGAGCATTAGTAGCATAGATAGGCTATGGCAACAGCCTCATGCAAGCGATTAACACTGACTATTACTGGCATAGATAGGTTGCAGCAGCAGCCTTGTGCAAGTATTTACACTGACCATTACTGCGACAGATATGCTGAGGCTGCAGCCTCATGAAAATGGGACAAAGTGATGCTATGTAGTGTACTGTTGATGACATGGCATTTACATGATTTTTTCATGTGCTACCCTATAGAACCAGCTGTAAATTGTACAGCTTTTTAACAAATATTTTGTCAGGAATTTTGCTGCAGAATGCATAATTTCATCACATTACATTAACTACTTTTTCCCACTTAATTATTCTGGGACCCCTCGATATGCTCGGTTGCTCACACTAATTTGAGGAAATATTTAGGCCCTCCACTCAAAACCTTCATCAGGCAGCACTGCCTATGAGACATGAAATTTGCTGGATATTTTTCATGTGTTCCCAGAGAAGCAATTGGAAATTGTATGTTTATTGTATCCAATTTTTCCCAAAAATCGGGATGCAAAATGAATTATTTCAGCACATTATTAAAAAAGAAATTCTCAGGTAGGAACCCACGAACCCCCATAATTATTTTGGGCACACTTGCTATGCACGGTCACTAGCGCTAATTTGAGGAAATATTTAGGCCCTTCTACTCAAAATATCCACCAGGCATGACTGGCCAGGAAACATGACATTTACTGGATATTTTGAATGTTTTCCTAGCGAAACAATTTTAAATTGTATAGCTTTTTAATCAATTTCTCTCAAAAAGGATGCTGCAAAATGAATAATTTCAGCACATGTTAAAAAAATTTCATGGTGGGTGGAAAACCCGGAAGCCTCTGCCCCCTTAATTAATTTGAACTCACTCACAATGCACAGCTGCTCGATTCCCTAGAAAAACTATCATAAATTGAATGACTTTTCAACCCATTTGATTAAAAATTGTGCTGCAAAGTGCATTATTTCAGCACATCTTTTATTTAAAATAATTGCAGGGATAAACCCCTCTAACTCCCTCTTAATTCTTTTGGGCTCCATCACTATGCTCATGCGCTCGCGCTAATCTGAGGAAAAATGTAGAAACCTCCACTGACAACATTCACCACTCTGTGAGGGCTCACTGTGAATCATTTAGAGTCTTGGTGCCCCCTTCAGGAGCTATACGCTGCCCCTGGCACCATAATGTGCTTCCGTCACAGTGGTTTAGTTACTAGTTTTCTTGGCTTATCTGTACTTCCTAAACCTCCACTTTATCCTCAAAAGACCTTGCTCTAGTTTCTAACTCTAATGTCAATCTTGGCTTCTAAAACTTTACATTAAATCTCTCCTTCATTCTAGTCTTGTAAAGCAGTGGGATCCATGGGCTGATTGACAAATAATCAAGGACCTTTCATTAATGAATTGTCCCTGTACATTACTCATATAAAGTAGCTGCAAGTTTAGCGTTCATTTTGTGAAACTGTCGGAGTGTGTTTATTTTGGGTAACACTAATATGGCTGGAAGACATTTTATGTTTGCACAACTCAAGATAATTAATGTTTTGAAATGTTTCATGCAAATAAACCTGTCAACTATTTTACAGAAAATAACAAAAATGGAAAACACTATTATGTTTACACAAAAATGTAATAACTATATTTTCAAACAGTTCAATGAGCACAATCTATATGTCCTCAATGTACTCGCTGTTGAACTTGATGTAAAAGGTTGTCCTTGCTTTTGTGCTACAAGCAGAAAATCTCTGCATCATCAACCTTTCATGGACATAGATTTATTTCCAACCAATTTATAATCAATTGAAGACGCAGGTTTAACATGCAAAGAGTGGTCACCCTAACGATTCAGCTGTCCATGAATGGTTGCTTATATTGAGATACATGATAGGGTGCCAGAAAAAAGGTACAGGAAGAAACAGAAAAGTATGCATAACCCAAATTATAAAGCAAAGTCAAAACAAGGGGGGGCATATATACTGCTAATAGCATTGATATTACAGCATAGTTTCAAGCTATCATTCATTTTTAATGTGTAAAGCCCGGGAGAAATTCTAGTACAAATGGTTTCTACCACCTCCATTTGGTGTCATTTGGATACATCTGCTGCAGTGCTATAAAGAAAAGATCAGTTGACTTCAACTAATTGCCTTAATTTTGGTCTTATTGGTTTCAACTGGTTAACAACTGCTTTGTATATAATGTGAAGAGGGAAAATCAATGTCCCTTTCCTCCCGACGGGCCCCCAACCGGAAGAAGCACCCCCGACAGAATAACCAGTGACCGTATGAGTTTGCACCGATCTGCACCGCTCCAACCATAGGCACGCACCACAAACGGTACCCGCCCACCTGACCATACAAACCTGCGGTGGTGCGAACTCTACCCAAAGCAAGCGAAGATAACCAAGACCGAGCTGGATATGGTTATATGGACCGAATCGACTGACATCTCCACAAACCATGCTGCAAGTCGTTAGAGACGTCATGACAACATAGCTGCATCAGACAGGAAGCACCCGTGCAATCTGCGCATTCGGGACACTCACACACCAATCTACACGAAGAACACACGCATACAGTTCTATGAGCTAGAGGACAGTGACATATACATACTGTCTGCATGTTTATTATTTTGCCACTTAGGCTTGCTACAGCACTGCAGAAACGCAAGATGCCAGAAGAGCTCGTGGATATGCTTGCAGATGCTACAAGCTATTAACCTTATGGAAGGATAGGAGCACTTAAGGGACCTGACCGACCATGACATATCTCAACCTATGGACAATTACGCTGAATACATAGTCAGAGCCAAAGTAAGCCTTAGGAAAATCCAGAAAGCCAGAATCGTCTCGCAGAGACCCCAAGCCACAAGATGCTGTGCATGCAGAATAGCCCTGGCTGGGACGGCAACAGCCAAGGTCACGATGTTGCAATTGACATTCCTCCCCTACCGCGCCAAGGAGACACCGGCTGCAGTAGGGAATATTCCAAGCAAAATCCAAATCAAATCAAAGTCAGCCTCACCGACAGTCGCCTCACACGTGACCCGGCCGAAATGACATGATGCCAAGGCCCGGAGGCTGGGAAGACGCAACCGTCTCACGCCTGGGACCAAGCTCGCAACAAAGTGCAACAATCCAATTACAGTATGCGCTGGGAATGAAACGCTCTCATGGCATTAGCAGAAACATCCCATTCTTACACACTGTCGCATAGTCACACCTTATAGATACACAATGTACGTGAGCAGGTGTCCTGTGGACTGGGAACGACGGTAGTCCCAGGCTTGGGGTCCCTGGGCCTGACCAATGAGGACACTGGGGGCTAGGGGCTGGCAGCGGGATTCCCCAGCCAATCATCAGGTTCTCTGATATGTCACTTTTCAAGTAACAATTCTTAGGGATGATCCAAGTACACCATCTGACACAGTGGCCATCAATAATATCACACACTATATGTTCCTATACTGGACCTACCACCCAGGGAGCCAACCCGGAGGGGCGGTAGGTTCGGGGACGGAACCTGCAGAGTGTTGCCGATTGTGACATCATGGGTGCACAAAGGTGGCCTGCGAGCCCAAAATTGGCGAGATGTGCCTTTACTGGATTGCTCCAAGTGTATGATCCCTGCTTGTTTGCCATAATAAAACAGCAGTAACCTTTTCTCCTTGTGTGAACCTCGACTTCTTTGGTACACGAGAAGGAGTTAGGGCCTTCCGAGAGCTGGAGGTCTGTGGACCCTAGGTACAGCTCTACCGACCCCAGAATTTACCCTAACAAATGAAATACAAAACATTTTACAAATTCACTCAAAATATAAGACTATAGGCACTGGGGAGGTTGCAGGAGTGGGAGGACATTGGGAAAACCACCTTGGGAAACACGGTAGAAACAGGGATTTCTGGGTACATCGACCATCACAGAAGATCGGATAACACAGTGACATCAAAGATAAGCCTTCCACAAGCATATGGCTGGACCCCTTTTGCAATGGCGCAAACAGGCAAACAAATGGTGGTGTGGAAGGTTGCCCAGAGCATTGCCAGTGGTTCAGATTCATTCCAAACCTTCCACCCATCACTTTTGTGCTTACAGTTTGTCTCACTATGTGAGAGAGGGTATGCCCAGACGTGGGTCCCTTGCCCGCTGCGCCATAGGGAACCAAGCTGCACCTCACTGAGGAGGCCCAACAAGGCCGAAACATGTCTGGGGTTGCTCGTGTTTCCGTGCAGAGGGGACATGGCCTAGCAGCTCGGGCTGGGCTGCTACCATTGGTGGCAGTACCTGACTGATTTGCATATGGCAGGACCCCTTTTGCAATGGCTCAGACGGGCTAAAAACGGTGGTGTGGAAGGTTGCCCAGAGCATTGCCAGTGGTTCAGATTCATTCCAAACCTTCCACCCATCACCTTTGTGCTTACAGTTTGTCTCACTATGCGAGAGTGGGTATGCCCAGATGTGGGTCCCTTGCCCGCTGCGCCATAGGGAACCAAGCTGCACCTCACTGAGGAGGCCCAACAAGGCCGAATCATGTCTGGGGTTGCTTGTGTTTCCGTGCAGAGGGGACCTGGCCTAGCAGTTCGGGCCTGGCTGCTACCATTGGTGGCAGTACATGACTGATTTGCATACGGCTGGCTGGACCCCTTTTGCAATGGCGCAGACGGGCTAAAATACGGTGGTGTGGAAGGTTGCCCAGAGCATTGCCAGTTGTTCAGATTCATTCCAAATCTTCCACCCATCACTTGTGTACTCACACGCCTTCCACAGGCACAGCTACCCATCAATGCACGTTGGAATGTAGCTACGACTATGACAAATTTGGTCTATCTGGTCACGTAGCGGTTACGCACTGAAACACCAGACTTGCTTCAACACCTCTGCCATTATAATACAGCGACAACCTAAGTCAGATTTTGGTCTTGCTGGGTACAAATCGAGTATCCTGCACTAGTGCTCTTTAGTGACCTCCCTCAGCACCCATCCACCATGCCTGACCTCTTGGGTAGCTTACCGGAGTCTAGCCAGCCCTTCTATATCTTAATCCTGGACAATTGCACACACACATCTTAAGCCTCCTCTGAGAACTTTCCCGTATCTGGACTTTGGTTCTCGAGGGCATTCCTACCACAAAGTGCCCTAAAGTCATACTAGTGGCAAAAGGTGCTATATAAATTACTACTGCAATACATTACATTACACTGGTGCTCATTACGAGGCTCGTGGCAATTTGGCAGTAAATCTGGAAAATTACTAACAAACTCATTTACCGTTACTGCTTCTCAGCCCAGTGAATTTACCACAGGATTACAAGTGGCAGAAGGGCAATGTTACCCCCCATGTTTGGAGCCCAGAAGGCTTCCCGGGGATTTTGGTGGAATTACAGTGAGCGTTAATTCTGGCGCAGTATTTCGGCCAAATTTCACCTTAAAGTGGAAGATTTACCTCCAGCACTAAGCTGGAGATAAACCCTCCACTTTAAGGTAAAACTCGAAATTCAAAGTTGCGGTAAAAATGGCAGCAATTCTGTTATCGACAAAAAAGTATCACACCGCCGAACTTGTTATGATGCCCATTGTGCCCTATTGTACTTTAAATTGCATGCAACCCACACACTCTGCACTCATTAATATTAAAGTGTTCCCACCGAAAAATCTTTCAACAAGTGTCTGATGAGCCGTAATTCATTTTTAATAGCATGGCCGTCGTGTGTTTCAATGAACTAAAACATTTTTTTGGTCCACAAATCTTTTTGGAGTTGCGTCAACTGCCACGCACCTCTGACGTATATGTGTTAACAAAACACTATATCATTCTTAATGGAACATCTGGAAGTGAAATGTGCTAATCCTCTTTCCTAGGCGCATGCAATATTAATGTCTGTAAGACAAACTATGGCACACAACCTCTTTTCGATGAGTAAGATAACCTTCCTCACTGAAAGGACAGAGTGATTCTATTTTTTCAGTGTTTTTGGAATTAGTAACAATTGGAAGTTTGCAGATTCCTAAACAGGTTTTAACCCTAAAAAGTGAATTCTGACTTTAAAGAAAGAAATGTAAAAAAATAAAAATGCTTCCAGGTAATATATGGGAAAAGCAGGTGCGGTCAGAGGTTTTGGTAAGACTGGCATCATGTTAAACCGTCTTCTGTATTATCACAAACTTCTTTGATGCTGCCACAGGTAAATGATGCACAAATACATTTTGTGAGACAAGAGAAATTAAAGTATCTGCACAACATTTACATATGCCCCCTTGTCTTGCATCCCCTGAATTTTGGTGAAGGCTGGAGCCTGTGCTACAATTTCCAAAGTGCTCTCTTCCAATGTGAATTTGTTAGTAATGACAACAAGGTTCGTATTCCTATTCCCTTTTTTCCCAATTAATATAATGAACACTAATCATTATGGAACCATTGGGAGAGGTTTTAGAGGGAACTTGGAGTGGCAGAAAATGAGGCGCACACCTCCCCAAGAAAGGAACCAGGGACCTGGGGCAAATACCTCAGGGGCGAGTACAGTGGGAGCCGGGGGAGGTCCAAGAGAAATTCCGGAACAAGATAGGCCTCATAGCGTGCCACTGGCAGCAGAAGCAGCCAGCATCAGTTGCCCAAGCAGCAAGTGGCAGCAGCATGGGGCTGGAAGTGTTATACCACTGGCATTGGTGGTCAGCAACATCAAGCAGGCACTGTTTGGATGCTGATCTGTTTGCTAGTGGGCAACAATTCCGCCTGACTTCAGTGAGACACAGTTTATTTATTTATTGGCTCTTTGCAAAGTGCTCATGTGGGCAATATGGGGTAGAAGGAAGATTAGGCAAAGAAGGGAGAGACACAACAAGATGTCAAAACTATCTAGGAGGTCAGGGAGACAAGAGCGGTGCCAAAGGTCATTATGAGAGTACTGAATAGGTGAGCTTTCAGTTCCTTCCAAAAGAAGAGGTAGTCTGCTTGATCTCTGATCAGAGACGGATGACAATTACAGAGAGGGTGGGCTTGACTTGCAATTTTGTGGCTGTTGATCTATTGTTTTCACAGAATATGAAATGTTAGTGTAAGCGTCAGGTGCTGTACATTTTCTTGAAGGATTGTACCTCTTAATCTTCAGCCTCATCATGAGTTGAGTGCTAGCCCTTAAATGCAGTGGTAACGCTAATACCGCCACATTTAAGGTTCCACCAAAACACGCTGGAAAAATTCCCATTTTCGGTTTTCGGGGGCAATTAGCGCTGCGTTATTAGCGTGCGGGAATTGCACTGAAAATTCCACATTAGGTTCAATGGACCCAGTGGGGAACAGGGAATTATGTTTACTGCCCAACCCATGATCCGGCAGTAACACCGCTGGATGTTTGGGCAGCAATGCAAATACAGTTGGGCGGTATCCCAACTGGGATACCGCCCAACTCGTGATGAGGCCCTGGGGTTTTGCAGGTAGATCGGACAAGATATGTGAAGGCTTTCATGGGGAACTCAGAGGATTGTGAACATTCATTCTTAATTTGATTGCTAGTTAAAATAGGACCTTCTATTTTGGGAGAATTCAAGGTTAAACGTCTTGTAGCTTATAATGGATGCGTTGCAGCTTTGAAGATTTTGAGGACGGTAGGTCAATGTATTAAGCTTTTGCGTAATTGAGCCTTGCAAGGTCTGTGACTTAGACAAGGAAGGACTTGATTCAAGTAGGAAGGAATACAGTACAACTCTTGGTTAGGTCGTTGGTTAGCCAGTTAATTTGCTTTAAGAAGTACATGATTGTGTCAAACTGCGATCCTATATGGCAGTATATTCAGCAGGTGGTGGAGGAGGAATGGGGGAGTTCAGATGGTGGATGCCAAATAGGATTTCTGATTTTTCAATGCAGAGGGCAGGTGTAGAGATTCATTCTCTCTTGGGTGGCTTTGATGCGTTCATGAATCGGGTCATGACAGGTGGGGAGTCATTGTCTATTTCTGCTTTCTGAAAGAATGAGTGCCTTAGTAATTGTGTGTTGTCAGAGTGCAGTTGGAACTTTAGACCAAAATGTTTGTTCCTTTACACCACAGGTGCATGTAAACGTTCAAGAGGGGAGGGCACAATGAACACCCTGAGGACCTCTGAAGGTGATAATGTGGCTGTGTGAAGAATAGGGGCAGTTTTCACTTGTTGGAAAGGATCAATGCAAAAAGAGTTAAGCCAGAGCAGACCTGTTCTACATACATGTATAACCAGTCTGTGTAACAGTGTAACAGAACATTATGCTTTGCTGTGTCGAAAGCTAAAGATAGGTTGAGTAAAAGAAGGATGGCAGCCTATGCCTTGTCAAGGTCTTTGAGGATATATTTGTGAATCTCTAGGAGTATTGATTAAGTCCCTTACAGAGGTTGGAAATATGAATTGTGCAAGCGCATAAAGCTGTGAGTTTGAGTTCAGGTTTTTAGATCTTCACAAAACTATTTCAATAATACTTTATATACCAGGGATATTTGAGTTGGAATGAATTTAATGCATTTGGGATGAGACATTTTTTTAAAAAGTTTTGTTGGAGGTCAGTGAGACAGAGCTCTCAAAAAGTTATTGAAAACTGAAGAAGGCTGGAGTTGGAGGGATATAGTGAATAGTGACAGGTATGCTACTTATAAACCTTGTGGCTGATTCATGGAAGTATTTGCGACGAAAAACTGTGATTTGTGCACCATTCTGTCCGCAAATCCCCATTTGTTAAACAGGGATTTGCGGGCAGAATGGCGCACAAATCGCTGTTTTTCGGCTCAAATAATTCCATGAATCAGCCTCCTTATGTTTTTTGCATAGGGTCCCCGACATGGAGCCCTGATGAAGGCGGCAATTGAATAACCTGAGACTGCCGAAACATGAAGCCCAATAAGGGATAGATCAAAAATCTATTGACTCTCACCCTTTGAGATCTAGATCCACTAGATCCTTCCACGTTGGCTAATATTGAAACGAGACCCTGACACAGTATATTAACGGGTACTAATTAGACAAGTTAATTCCCAGATGTTAACTAGGAACATTGGACATAAAAATTGATTCGGTTGAATATACCTGAGTCTCAGAAAATAATGTTTTTCTTCTAAAAAGCTCTCTTTTAATTAATCTTACTGTTTAATTAGCTCTATTCATGTATTGTTTTACTGGTTTAGAGTATTCATACTAAACCTCTCTGTAATCCAGAATTTTGATAACATTTTCAGAGTTTTGCATGAATTGATGTTTACAAAGAATGTGTTCCTTTTGAAAGGTTTTTGTTTTATATTGTTCGTTTTCATAAAAGAATGTGCCCCTTTTGAAAGAATTTTGTTCGTTTCTATAGAAATTGGTTTACCGCAAGAATTCTGGATTGGTTTTTGGCTAAAGGAACTGTCACTAAACACTACATTTTTTGTTTCAACTGTACTAAACAAAACACATGACTTTTTTTCTGTATGATTGTTGTTGTTTTTCATGTGAGTTACAAAATTAATCAATTAATTGTGATCTATTTTACAGTAACTGTTTAACTTACACTATTATGTATGAAAAAATACACTATGATTGATAAATATGGTTCTCTTTTTTCTTTATTTTACTACCTGATTGATTTATGGATTACTTTAAGTGGCTGATAGCCATAGAGCACGCCCAATGATGTCGAACTACAGAGACTTGCATCTATAACACATCAAATAATTCAAAGTAAGATCTATTTTTTTAATTTTTCTTTTTTGCCTTTGAGCACTACACAGAGATACAACTTCTACTTGACAGGGTATGACAACCTTTGCCAAACGTTCAGTTTCCTGTGTCAAGCATCAGAAAATGGGAAAGTTGACAAGGCAATTATGCATTTATAGAGTGAGGCATTGTTGGGTTGGCTTTTCAAAGAGATCCATATTCGATGAGAAAAAACACTAAAAACAAATGCAGAGCTTTTGGAAGGAAGGTGGTTATGGAGTGGCCCATTTAGCATTTGCTAAGGAGTGGTAGATTCTATATTGGCTTGTGATGCACATTTTCAGTCTATTGAAAATATAACAATAACATTGAAAATTGTCTTCATCTTTGTGGAATTTTGTAAGGCGAGTGGAATCAGTATCAACATTTGGTAGAATGTGCCGATAGTGATGCTGTAGCATTTGATGCTAATTATTGCTTCTTTTTTAAGATGAGCTGATTAATCAGTAGAGAGATGAAGAGGTGTGGCCAGAAAAGTGTGATGGTAATGGGTAGCTCTTGCTGAGTTGTTCTGAGAACATTCGATCAAGCAGAGAGTCGTCAGAGTGGGTGGGGCCACAAGAAAGTTAGGTGAGGTTTGCATTATTCATGGTTTCGAGGGTTACAGATATATGGAATTTGCCTTGATTTTGGCACGGATGCCCGAATACCTCATAATTAAGTTTGTATTCCAAGGAGGTGAAAAGGAATTGCAATGCTAGGCCTGCTAAGAAGCGGAGGACCACACATCATTTTGTAGATGAACGAGTTATGGTGTTCTCTCAGGCTTTTCAAGGTGATGTCTTCAAAGAAAGAAAAAGGAGTAGTGGGAATAGGCCAACAATGAGTGGACTCTGTGGTGATATATGCTAGGCTACTTCAATGGCTTGTTTGTCCATTCACTTCTTTAGAAGAATAGGGAAGCTATGGTGTGGAAAGTCATCTAGGGTGTCAGGTTTCTGTCTAGAAATACAGCTGTCTTTCATTTACAAAAATTTGAGCTTGTGGTTTATATGGGGATAGCAAGAGCCAGAATGTTTCTGGTGGTCGATTGGGAACTGACCAGACCAATGCAGGCTCACCTTTGAATGGTGATGGCACATTGCAGTGGAGTGAAGCAGAGAAGAAAGATATGGGGGCCTTTTATTTGTTGCCAAGTGAGAACATTTTAGTTTTGTAAGGGGTATATCCTTGTAAGTATTTACATGGTTTTCATTTGGGAGCAGCATAGCAAATGCTGTGTATTGGAAGGCAAGCTGGCATGGCCTGTGTATGGAACATGCCCTGGCACTGGCTGGAACCTCTGACATTGGCTGCTACCTTTGACACCAGCAGCACTGTAGGCTCAGTTTGCATCTTAGCTGAGCCTTGAACACAAGTAACAAACAGGAATACACAGCAAAATAAACACAAATAGACAAGGGTGGGAATTGGCAATGGCAATGTAAAGTATGATTTCAGAAGCCAACTGCCTCATATATAAAGAAGCTTGTATGTACAACCATAATTACCAGCATAGTTATTGTACATACTACTCCTTGAATGCGGTTGTACAATGTACTGCTCTGTTCCAAACATGCCCGCTGACACACATACAGGCTCATTTGAGGCGCTGGGGTTCTTATAGGCAAAGTCCAGTTAATCATAAGGGGAGCCACTTTGGTTCAACCAGAGGGAGCGTGAGTCATATAAATTCAATGAGTGTAACTTAAAAACTGCACATTTGTAAGTCACTTTCCTTACAGCTGCAGGGAAAAGTTAATTTTTATTAACAAAGTCCATACTTGTTTGGTTAACTTCGACCACTCCCTTACTGTGCTGCAGCATCTAAGTGGCCTCCAGACAATTGCTTCACTCTATCGTTTCAAGTCTCCCTATAGTTAAGGTGAAACCTTGCTATCCAATACTGTGAACATTTTATTGCTAATAACTTTGGACTGGTTTGACATATCTGTATCACATTTTCTAAAGATGTTTTCTAACTGAGGCCTCCAAAACCGGAATTCAGTTATAAAGCATAAGACAAGTGGTATTTCGTTACTGTTTTGAAATGGGTTTCCCCTAGGAAAAGTGGGTATTCATTGAACAGGAATACCGCTTAAATCGCTGGACAGATGTGCTTCAAAAGTGTTTGAAAAGTGGCGCAAAGTGCTATTGGTTTGGTGGGAATCTGTTCAGTATTTTATTTATTTTTTGGTCGAGAGCATCAAGTTCTTTTATGTATCAGATGGGAATTGCCATAGCATTTCGGTGCTGGACTGCCCTTGTGGGCGGGACAAAGACTGATATGCAAATGGCTATTTCCCATCTGTGAAGGTACAGTGAGCAAAAAGCAATGGCTGCGAACTCTCAATGTGGTTAATAACCACTGAACAGGTTATCATGCCTTGTTCTTTCGAGAGAGGAGCGCCTGGTACCTTTTTTGTATTTTTGAAAGGAACTTGGGGTTGGTCACCCTAGGTTACCTGGGGGCAACCAGACGTGAACACCCTGCTCACTGTGCTTAGAGAGGCTCAGCTTCACCTCACTGATGATGCCCAACAAGGCTGAAACACGTGTATGGGGTTGCTGATGGTACTCTTTTTCAGATGGGAATTGCCATAGCATTTCGGTGCTGGACTGTCCTTGTGGGCGGGACAAAGACTGATATGCAAATGGATATTTCCCATCTGTGAAGGTACAGTGAGCAAAAAGCAATGGCTGCGAACTCTCAATGTGGTTAATAACCACTGAACAGGTTATCATGCCTTGTTTTTTCGAGAGAGGGGCGTCTGCTACCTTTTTTGTATTCTTTTATGTATCCCCCATGGTGCATTAGAGCAACTCAGGCTTTTTATAGATTACAAGATGGCATTTTAGTCACTGATGCCAAGCCGTCTTGCGAGTAGACTTGAAAATTATATTGTCCTTAAAATGATCACGCGAGGGGGTGAAGAGGTTTGCCTTCAGGATGGATGTGGGAAGGTTGCAACAATAGCAATTGGAAAGTTTGAGGTGGACTACAGATAGTATTTATTTTTATTTATTTTTGTATTTTTTGTACTGGTGATGTTCTCGCGAGAATATGGTTTGCTTTTTGGAGCACTTCATGAAAGAAACTGTGGTGGAAATTATATCAGCAGGGGCCTTGGGCTAGTTTATCTTCAGGATTGAAGCGAGGAGGTGAAAGAGAAGCATTTAAGTACATTTAAGTTTGTGGGAGTCATAGGATCATTTTTGTATGCTTTTCGTCTTCTCGATAGTATAAAGGACCTATTTGTGAGAATCAGATGCATGAATGATGTGCCGTTATTACATTCATTCAATGAACTCTCACAGTAAATTGCCACTGCAAAAACGGGCAAGGGAGGCATTGGCAAAGCCAACAATTTTGACTTGTGTATAAGTATTAGGCATTTGCCAGACACTGCTATTATATGTCCAGGCAGTCACACCATTTGGCACCTGGTACATTAATAGCCTGTTAATACCATTACGGCAGTGCCTGGCAAGTGCCCCTTTCCCTTGCCTACTCAAAAGCCAAAACTGTTAGCATTACCAATGCTTATTTTGGATGCCTCCCATCCCTTCGCGACAAATGACGTTATAAAATTAAAGGGTAAGCAGGAGTGTATTGGAATTTTAAGTTCCAAACTTAAAATATTGATAAAATGCAGACCTTATAAGGGGAGTAACAAAGTGGTAGTGAAGAATAACTCGCTGATGCTTTAAGCATTGTGGGCTAATAACAGTGCCATCCTTGCTTTTGTTCTGCTACTTAGCTGTACCTTTTGTCTGGCTAGTAAGGCATTCCCTCTTCATCACTTTAAAGAGAGAGGTGTGGGGCACAGTAGACAGACCAAGCTTGTATATGTTTGGAAGTTCCTTCTTTTCAGGTGCAACAGGTATTTCTCCCCGGACATTTGTAAGATAGCTTGGCGAGTATAATGCTGGTCTTGGATATCTGCGTCCGACTTGCGGCCAGAAGTTCGAATCCTTGCAGTGTGATCGCTAAATTGGATAGCAACAACCATCCTTCAGTGTCTAGAAGTGCGAGTAATCGGAAACAAAGTGCTATACAAACGCATTATAGGACTCCTCAGTGTGGCTCGTGAGACATTGTGCCGTTTAGACATCACACGGTGGATCATGGCTTGAGGCTATGCCTTCTTCTCAGTATCAATACTTCTAATACAGTGCAGCATTGTACCATAATATGAGCGTTCATTAAAACACATACATATGCAATCTAAACTTTCAAATAATTGTACTAGGGACAGGGTCATCTTAAGCACTTTTGGGGTCCTGGGCACGGACATCTTTGGGGCCCCCCTCGCCCAAACCAAAGGAATTAAGTGATCAAGAATATCAGCGCCGGCCTCCCCTGCCGCAATCACAACCCATAGGTTGATATGCTGCCTCACAGCATTAAAAATGAGGATGTTTACTCCCTTTAAGTCCCCTTACCCTTTTCATTCTTGCTCTAATCAGACTGATCAACAAGTACCATTTGAAGGCCAACATTATCAGTCTACAAAGAAGTTACTTCTGTTCTAGTATAGATACCGGAGACTTTTTATCAAAAGAATCCAGGAAGGTATGCAGCCTGTAATATTAATGCAGGACTGTATCTAAAAGGTACATGTAAACCTGACTAGCCAGATAACTCACATGTGCTGCCTCACAGAATGCAAACGGGCTCAGGCATGGATAGAGCACACCAATTAGTAGAAAGGAGAAAGCTACACATACCATACCATGGATAGTGGGTTCAGATTAGAAACTACCTGGAAGGTGTCAGTATGCAGTCAGACTAAGATTATAAGTGGCACATGGTTTTCAAATAGTGTTGCCATTAGAAATCAAAAGAATAAAGGGCCTGTGGTGTGCAACATATCAATGCTCACTATTATAGTGGAAGCAACACTATAGCCAGTGAAACCATGAGTGAGGCTGTTTTGAAGATCATACCCTGAGAAGGCTATCTCCCTGAAGGGCTGACAATTTTGAAAGGGTTAGGGACTGACAATTTCGAGAAGCTAGGCAATACAAGATTACATTAGATGCCCAGCATTACACACACTGGTTAAGGGGTGAATCTGGGATTTGTGCCAACTCTGCAAATTCTGCATTTGAACTCTTTCATTACCAGTTCTTACCATGAACTAAAATAATCTAATTTTATAAAACTGACCTGGAAAGTACACACAGCACATTACCAAGCATGACATTTTTTTTAAAACAAAATATTATTAAAGGGTGTAACACAGAATTATTCTAGCTTCTTTCTCTCCATCATCAAGAGACGTATGTAAGTACCAGCATACCAATCAGTGTGATTTAACAGATTTAATCTGGGTTGGTCTTTTGTGTTTTAAAGCTTTACATACTTCCAAACACTGGCTTGTCAAACTGGCATTTATAAACGTGCAGAAAAACCTTTGATTTTTACAAAAATGCAAAGCGTTTTTTTGTGTCAAAGCAGACATTAAAATATGCTTGCCCGAGTCCTTCACCATTTGGTCCGCTCCCTTCTGTATACCACCCCCTCCACTCAAATGGCCTACATAAGAAGAAAGATCATGTAATGGGCTAAATGATGCCACCAGCATGCGAGGAGGCAAACTTCATAGAAGACAGTACAATAATGGACAAGATATAAAATGATTGATCAGGATCACTCAATTGTCTGCTGGCAAAGCCAGGATACAAGCATGAATGCTTTGGTTCCAAATTCTGATACTTATTCATTTCTTGGACTAACAGTTTATGCTCATCGTTGGAAGTGATTCCCTAGGTTTTACAACACCCCATCTGAACAAACCAATTTCCAGACATTCACACTAAGGATGTTTTTATAGCAACCCCTACCTGGTGCGAGTATATTGCTGACAATAGCACCTGTTGTGCTGCAAGACATATGCAGGCAGGTTTATAAACATCAGACATAGGAAAGGCTCAGCCAGCCTTACAGGAATGTTTGTTTGTTTGTTTATTTTATTTATATAGCGTGCCTGACCCAGGGGTATCTGGGCGCTTGCAGGTAGTTACAGGATACATTATATACAGTTTACACAATTTATACATTGTATACATTTTGAATACAAGTAGTACTTTCAAATAGTAATGCTGGGTGAATGCAAGGGAAATGTACAGTTAGATGGGAAGGGTACAAGGTGATGGTCGGAGTGAGGTAGGTGTTAGTCTTTGTTCAGTAACCATGTGATGACGTGACATCTGAATGATTGAAAGGTTGGGATAGTTTTGATGTCCAGTGGAAGTGTGTTCCATAATAGGGTGGCTAGAACAGGGAAACTGGTTCCACCCGCTCTTTTTAGGAGATACCTGGGCACCACCAGGCAGGATGAGTGGGTGGATCTAGTAATTATGGTTGAGGTTTTCAGGGTAAAATTGTCTGTGAGATAAGGAGGGGCTTGGTGGTTCAAAGCTTTATAGGTGAGGCAGATGGTTTTTAAGTAAATTGTTCTTGAATGGATAGCCATTTTCACAATTTTCTGGTTAAAGAGATGTGCTCTCTCCGGGGTAGGTTTAATGCAGCTCGGAGTGCATTATTTTGCAGAACCTGCAATTTGTTGATTATGGATATGTTGGCGCCTAAGTAGAGGCCATTACAGTAGTCTAGTTTGGACTGTATAAGCGCTCTGGACAGAATAAGGCAACTGTTGGTGGATAGTATGGGTCTGCAAGCCCTGATCAGCATGCCGGTGTAGGCAGTGGCTGAAGCGGTCATGTTTATTTGTTTGGTGAGGTTGGTGTTGGCATCAAGGTAGAAACCTAGGGTTTTTACACTCGTGGCAATAGGTATATAGTTGCAGTCAATGAGGATGCTGCAGTAGTTGGGACTAGGTTTCAGCAGGTTGTTGGGTGAGCCGACTAGGAGTAAGTCAGTCTTATCATCATTCAGGCAGAGGCCATGCCTGAATGATGGTGAAGACTTCATTAATCCGGCAAACAGAGTCATAGGTGCCTGATAATGTTAGGAGTACCTGGGTGTCATCTGCATAGTTAGTGTAGGTGACACCCAGATGGTCACATTTGTAAAATAGTAGCTTTGTAAAGATATTATACAAAGTAGGCGATACACAGGAGCCTTGTGGGACACCGCATGTGATGGGGATAGGGTCGGCTGCAGCTGTTGCTGAGTAACTCCTATGGTACGGTTTGCGAGGAGGGATTGGATCCATGTGAGAGCAGATCCGGAGAAGTGTGCAGCCGATGACAAGGGTTCACATAGGATTTTATGGTCAACTAGGTCAAAGGCTGCTGATAAGTCTAAAAGGACTAGGATGGCAACTCTGCCTTTATCTTGTAGTTCATCAATCTGACTTTTAAGGTCAACATGGGCAGTTTCCGTTCCATGTTGGGGTCTAAAGCCAGATTGGTGGATTCCTAATAGTTTGTCTCAAGATAATCTTGGATTTGCAAGTATGCAACTCTGTCCAAGATTTTCAGTAAGACCGGGACAGTGGTGATCGGTCTATAATTGGTTGGTATAGACAGATCTAATGTTTGCTTCTTGAGTAGTGGGAGAACCCACGATTGTTTCAAGTTGCTAGGGACTGAATTGTTAGTGAATGAAGAGTTTATTAGTTTGGTGATAAAGGGAGATAAGTTCCTAGCTGCATCTTTTATGATCTGAGCTGGGCAGCTGTCACCATTGCAGTTGGATGGCTTCAGTGATGCTATGATTTTTTGTACCTCAGGTATGGTTACCTTTTTGAATATGAAACCTGGGTTAGTGTGGGTCGGTGAAGGCGTGATTGGGCTAGTGGATTTGTCAGAGATGAGTTGGTGCCGTTTATTAGCAATTTTGACTTGGAGCCCTGTAATTTTATTGGCAAGAGCATTCTGAATTCTGGTGCACCACGGTCGGTCCTTGGTGCAGGTATCTGCGGGTGGACTAGGGTTTTCTAATTCTTTTAAGGTTGAATAATGCTCTAGTACTGGAACTTGCTAGATTTATTCTGGCGTCGTTTCTTTTTTGGTGCAGATTATCTCACTTTTATATAGAGCAGTGATGTTAGTTAAATTGACTTTATTTTCTGTAGAAGGGGTTATTTTCCAAAGTGTCTCAAGTTTTCTTTTTTTTTAACCATGATAGTTTAAGTTCAGGGGTGAACCAAGAATTCAGATGTGCTCTGGGTTTGCCTATGCGTAGTTTTAACGGGGCAATGGTGTCAATGGCTTTAGTCATGGAATCATTGTAGGTGTTAAACAGCAAATTTGGGTCAGTTGAAGCCGGTAGTGCGTTAAGTATATGGACTACCAAAGGTATTATGGCTTTGGCTGTGATATTACATTTGTTCTTGGTCTGACGTGGTGGTGCAGTAGAGGGTTTTTTGGGCTCCAGGTTGTTGATATTGATATCTAGGGAGAGGAGAGGATGGTCAGTCCACGCGAGTGTTGAGGAGTCTTTGAGGGTGATGTTGCAGTTGAGGTCTGCAACCCAGTCAAGTGTCCTTCCTCTCAGGTGTGTGGATTGGGTACTTATTTGTGCAAAACCTTGTTCAGCTAGTGCATTGGCAACAGATGTAGCTGGTAGGTCATTGGGGTCATTATAGCCACAGTTGAAGTCGCCAGGGATGATGTTTTGCACAGTAGGTTTAGAGTTTTCAGCTACTAGTGACGTAATGTCTACTTCAAAGGGTCCAGGGGGACCTGGAGGCCTATATATTAGGTGGATTGTGATGGTGTTTTTGGGAGATGCTTGGAACTTGACTGTAAGGAGTTCACAGGATGCCAGAGGCGGTGAGGTGACAGGTCTAATATCTAAGGTAGATTTAAAAATGATGGCTACGCCTTCTCCTCGAGCGTTGGGTCTATCCGCTCTGCGGATAGAGTAGTTATCGGGGATAGCTGAGGTTAGAGACGGGCCAGCTGCTTCATGCAGCCAAGTTTCTGTCACGGCAAGGAAGTCAAGACTGCTAGACAGGATGACATCTGCGACTTCAGTTGCGTGGGCGACTAGGGACCTGACATTTAATAGTGCTCCTTTTATAAGGTGTGTTTGGGTATCCTTCTGGTTGTGGCTGCAGCTATTGACAACTAGGTACTTTGTGATATTGGAGTAGGTATTATTGAGGATGAGTTTAGTATTATTGGAGATTTTACTCCTTCTATTAGTCTTAGTGTTAGGTTTGGCTAGGAGGATGGTGTCCATGTGAAGTCTGGTGCCTTTTCTATAGTTACGTTATGCTAAGTCAGGGTTGGCGGTGCGTGTGCCTCCTTGCTGCTTAGTTACAGAGAGTGCGAGTTGCAGAGAGTGCAAATATAGGTCTGCTTGTTTATGAGTAGGTATGGTGTCGTGATCATGGCATGGTATGTGGGAATTTAGGCAGTGATACCTATTCTTGCCAATGATGGGATGGGAGAGGTAGTTCCCAGAGTTAGGGAGGGTGTGCAGTCTTATGTGCGTGTTGGTGCTAGTTTTAGCGGCATCTATTTGGTCATTAGCGCTAGAGGTGTGGGAGTGGTCGGAGCTTGGTGGAAAAGGTGGCATGGAGGGCAGAAATGGTATGGGGCAAGTGATGGGGTGATGTCGAGGGTAGGCCAGTTTAAAAAGACCATTTTCGTGGGCTACATAGCGTTTACCGCTGCATGGTACACTGTCTTGAATGATACAGTATGGGAACATGATTAAGGTAAGCCTGATTTGCATGGTGGGTGGTAATTGCATTACGGGTGGGTTCTGTTAGATGCGGTTAGCAAAGCACATGGCACAGTATGCTAAAATACAGTTAGTAGTACGAATGGCACAGTAGGCTAAATGCGATTTGCTAAACAACAGGCAGAATAGGCTAAATGCGATTTGCTAATCAACAGGCAGAATAGGCTAAACAGGCAGAGAAGACGAGGAATAGTTTAGTATATGTGAGGCAAGGTGGTCTAAAAGTGATCTGCTAAGCATGTTGCACAATAGGCTGAAGGAGCAATATGCAATGAGAAGAGTCACAGTAGGCTAGTTGCAAGCATGAGATGGATCAGCTAGGAATGGGACAATATGGATGGTATGCCGAATAACTGATAGTATGTTAATATGGCCACAACCTAGTAGGCGGTTGGAATCAAGGCATGCAACTGTGATATATGAGGCAGTGAGACAGGCACAGCTAAGGCAACAAGTTATATCATGCTGTCCTAAACGGTCTTAGTGCACACAGGGAAGTCTAGAGGAACACAACGTCGAGTAGGCACACAGCTGAATGAGGTGGGGCCCTATCGAGTGGATGCAGGGGGAAGCATTGAGAGCATTCAGAGAGGGCACATACAGATATATCCAGTGTGGTACACAGATGCAGAAATATCGCCAAATGCAGTGGCATGCAAAATGAGGGGTGCCCAGTGTGAGTTATCAGTGTGGCGCAGTTCAAATGGACAGAAGGAGTACGGGGCAATGAGTTAGTAATGTCACCGTATATGCCACAGCGTGCAAGTACAGTGAAAGAATAACAATATGCCCATGAATTGTAGGCGACTGTTCTGAAGGATCTGGGACGGTCGGCGGGCTCGGTATGGTGTGCACATGCAAGTGCCTTACCGTGCTGTGATGATGTAGGAGAGCGGTAACGGCCTGACCAGAGCGCGAAAAGGCGCAGAACAGGGCCTTGTCATTCCGGGCCTTAGTGTGACAGGGCCGGCTTCTGCCTGCTGGCTGGGGATTGTGGGTGAAGAAGGGGCTGGTGTTGCCTAGCAACGTGTAAACAGCCTCTTCTTCGCATCATATAAGGTGGCAGCCATTTTCAGGGCAGGCTTGGTAGGACAAAGAAGATTTCCTCAAGCAGATCGAGTAGAATCACAATGAAGGAGTAATTTGAGCGGTGTGCTTGCTCACCTCTGCGGGCTCAGTATGTTTTCATCAGCAGGCATATGTAGGACGCCTCACGATTCCCGATTCCAGCGTGTGGGGTTGATGAAGGAGGATGTGGCAGGCTGTAGCTGAGAGGAGCTCCTGCCTGCTGCAGGTCCAGTGAGTGAGGCAGGGGGCGCAGAACAGGGCCTTGTCATTCCGGGCCTTAGCGTGACTGGGCCGGCTTGCGCCTGCCGGCAGGGGATTGTTGGTGAAGAAGGGGCTGCCGTAACATAGCAACGTGTAAACAGCCTCTTCTTTGCATCGTACAAGGCGGCGGCCATTTTCAGGGCAGGCATGGCAGGACAAAGAAGATTTCCACAAGCAGATCGAGTAGAACCCCAATAAAGGAGTAATTTGTGCGCAGTGCTTGCTCACCTCTGCGGGATCAGTATGTTTTCATCAGGAGGCGTATGTAGGACGCCTCGTGCTTCCTGATTCCAGCGTGTGGGGTTGATGAAGGAGGAAGTGGCAGGCTGTAGCTGGGAGGGGCTCCTGCCTGCTCCGTTTCCGGTGTTGAGTGAGGCGGGGGGTGCAGAACAGGGCCTTGTCGTTCCAGGCCTTAGCGTGAATGTGCTATTCTAATCTTGCATAGGAACCCATATCACTGCAATGAGTGCTTAACACACTGAGCTAACCTCTGAACCATTGTGGCTCTCAATTTACCAGTATGCATTTCAAATTCGGCTATTGCACATGATCAACATAATTCCCACAGGAAGGAAAGAATGCTAAAGGAGTTGTGCCGCAAGGAACACACAAACTATATATATACCACAGAGAACACAGAAAGCATTACATTATGAATTGACTGAGGCAGAATGTACTTGCCAAAACAGACAGGCAATAGGTTTAGAGCCTCAGCACTATGAAATACAATATCCTGATGTGTGCTATTTAAGTCTGGTGAACAAAGAAATCTTACTTCTCTAGATCAGGCAGCCTTGTGGGGCCCCCTCCAAGGTGGGGGCCCTGGGCAAGTGCCCTTTTTGCCCTCCCATAAAAACGTCTCTGACTAGGGATAGATATGTGGTCTTGAATGGCAGATGCCAAACATGTGCTTGCCTAACCTTGCAAAATCGCTTGCTGTTGATTGTTTAAAAGAATGCCTGTACTTTTCTTATGCTGAATACTAAATTGGTAAAGCAACACTTTAAATATGGCTTTCTGTGTCAGCAAAAACTGACATCTCCCAGCTATAGAAGAGCATGATGTGGCTCTGAGTGTCAGCAAAGACCTACCTCTCCCAGCTATAGGAGAGCATGATGTGGCTCTGTGTGTGAGCAAAGACCAACATCTCCCAGGAATAGAAGAACGTGTGGCTTTGTGTGTCAGCAAAGACTGACATATCCCAACTACAGAAGAGCATGTGGCTCTGTGAATCAGCAAAGACCAGCATCTCTGGCTCTGTATGTCAGCAAAGACCAGCATCTCCCAGGCATAGAATCCCAGCTACAGAAGAGCAAGTGACTCTGTGAATTAGCAAAGACCGACATCTCCCAGCTATAGAAGAGCATGATGTGGCTATGTGTGTCAGCAAAGACCAACATCTCCCCGGCATAGAACAGCGTGTGGCTCAGCAAAGACTGACATATCCCAGCTATAGAAGAGGATGTCGCTCTGTGAGTCAGCAATGACCGACATCTATTAGGCATGTCTCCTCGGGAGGGGCTGGCCTGCATTTCTCAGCGTGTATGTCCTCTTCTAGGAACTTGAAACGTGAGACCTGGCACGCTGTAGGAATCCTCTGGCCAACATTCAGATCTCGCCCAAGCCGAATAGATAAGGCTGGCATAAATTGCTGATTGATGCTAATAAAACACACACATACGTTCCTAAATTGACCTACAAACTGAAAATAAAGCATACAAACAATTTGCTTACATTGGCTGTGCTAGTAAAATTAAGAGGAATAACAACGTGAGAACAAAAAATACACAAGGCTGATTTGTATATCTTTCATAAAGTGTGGTTATCAAGTTTGAATGTTTAGTTTTGGGAAAACAATTCACAGCTCAGTGAACACTTAACCATGTTTTTGGTATTGGAGCCAAATTCCTCTGATCAAGTAAAAGCTGTCAAGTTTCCCGTGGCCATGCGTGCAGAAGGCGGCCACCCAGTCCTGTTTTTGCTCTGAATTCTGGGACATAATGGGCGATAAAAAAACTGCAAGTTCCAGAATCCAAAGGGAAAAAACGAGGGCTGGATGGCTGCCTCACGCATGGTCATGGCAAACCTGAGAGCTCTTTAAATACATTTTATCCTTTTTTTCTTCTGGGTATTGCTGGAATGAAGAAAAGTCAGCTCTTGAACATGTAAACACCTGCACCGTGACTATCATCAAACGATTTCACGTCAGGAATCAGATGTCAAGACTGGGACATTCCGCTTCCCAGCTTTCCATTCGGCGAGTGCGGGAATTAACTGGTTTTAACTGGCCAGATAGCTCCGTGGTTCATGCACTTGCTGCAGAGTGCTGTGTGTGGTGGGCCCTCCCCGGATCACCGGGGCCGGCCAGTCTGGATGTCGGGATCTCCCGACAGAGCTCCAGGATCTGTGCTCACGCAGCGCAAGATGTGCAGAGATCTCCCCACACAGTCCGGGTCACCGGACTACCGACACGTGCTGGGGGCACCCAGCACAAGGGAGAAACGGACCTGGGGTCACCCAGGCTGCACCACACCAAGTAGGCCACGATCACGTGGCAAACCCCGGCCCCCCCAAAGAACTCACGCAGACACGAGTTGCCGCTTCCTGGGACTCTGCTGCTCTGGCCCGTGCATGCCAGCAGAGTCCCTTTTATTGCAGAGGCGTCATGACGCTCTCCAACCACAACAACTAGACCAGCACACCACATTGTGTTCATCGTGCAGATCGCGTTCCCGACTCCTCACTGAGGGTGATAATATCACGTGTTATTTACAGGGCTGCTATATATTTGGTAACATGTATAATTTGTAAACAAGCACTGACACACTCAATAGACTTGGCCTTTGTGTGGGCATTTATGTGCACGGACGCCCTGCGTCCCCTGATGTAAAACGGGTGTAGATTGTGTCAGGCGACCTGATGCCAACAGCAGAGAGGAGGAGACACGCTGTGCCCATCACCAGCCACTTTCATTGGGACATGAAAACTAGAGCTTTCTGACCCTCTTCTTGGCGCATACATTAAGAACGTTCCATGCTCCATGTATGGATTTTCTATGTAGTTATGTATTAGAACTCTGGGATTCCAAATATTACATAACACTGGTTTTCTGCACAGTGAAACAAGGTGGTCAAGGCACACCCCAACACACCGAGCCGAAAAACTAATGGAAGAACACACGCAACCTGCGGGCTAAGGGTTAAATGGCCTGCTCCAGCAGGCAACCAGGGGAGGATCCGAGGACTCGGGGCTGCTGGAAGCTGTAGTGTGGCTGTGGCACACAGCCATGAATAAGACAATAAAGACAGCAAATGCTGAACTACAAACCCCATGTACTTATATGACTTCCATGTATGCCTTACCTGGCCCACCTTATACGTCAGACAGGACCTGGTGAGTGAGTTGTATATCCATGGAACGTCTAGGAACAAAAAGAAGCAAAACTCTGGCAAAAGGTGTCAATAGCCAGGACTCGGGCCCTGCCAGCTGTACTTGATTCAACTCCCGATTTAACTGCTTGTGAAAATGGGTGCTATCGGCAGGGACTGGGTACCACCCCTCCGTCCCACCCCCAGCCTCCGGAAAGGCATGTGGGGGTGAGGTTGAAGGGTCACAGTAAAGGTTGTATATTTCAAGCCCTATACATACAAAAAGGGGAGGGGGCTTTCCTATGAGCTGGAGGGTTATATAAGAGCACGCAGGACGCTACCATACCTCGATCTTGCGAGAGACCAACAGAAGCAGTTACAGTACCCTCCACCCAGGGCTCTCACCTATGCGGACCTGCAGTGCGCCAGCCCTTTTGGTCTCAAGGGCGACCTGTTCATTGGCAGAATATCTCATGCTCTCTGATGCTGTATGATGTTCAGCAATCTCACCCGTTTCAGAGAACAGTAGGCATGCATACCAAAAGGGTGCGGGGCAGCCTTGGACACATACAGGAGGAACCACACCACATGGTTCCTTACCTGCAGGCTGAGGTGCTAAACAATTATGGGAGAGGGGCACAGGTCCCTCTGCCCGGCAGAGCCCAGTTTCTCCACAGAGGTAGGGCTCCTCTGTGTGGCACCTCCCCTTGGGGAAGCGTGGTGCTCTGCCGAATGTTTGTAAGATCAGCAGAATCAGAGCAACGCTGGAAAGAGATATTAAAGAAGGAAACAAAGTCAGCGGTGGCATTGGAAACCCAAGCCGCCATCAACGATATGTGCCGGTGGTGGGTTAACAACACTAACCCGCTGACGGCACAAATTAGATTTCTAACTAACTGCACAGCCAATCAGGTGCTCCTTATATCAAAAACACTGCCCAATCCTCCACAAGTCACTAGATGTGCATTTCCAGAGCGATTTTAAACCAAATGTAACTATTACACTACTTTCTTTATTTTTAATAAAAAATACTATGAAATGTGTTATATTTTAAAGCATCAATCAAGTCAAATAACTTTTAAATAAAATTAACAGATGGTCGCCGCCATTTTGGAAGTTAAAATGGCTGATACAAATTCAGCCAAAGGGTACAAAAAGAGGTGTGGTTGGAGGGAAAATGGGTGGTAATGGGAGGAAAATCCTATAGATTTCATGTAGTAATGGGCGTTAAATGGTTCAGACGCATAGCCAAACTACAGAAATCCAACCTCATATGTCATCTGCATTGAAAAGCATTACAAACCTACATTCAAAGCCCCTATTTCAAGCTCCAATGTTAAAGCTCTTATTTTAATGACAATAGTTTAAGCTTTAAAGGTACCGCTTTTGGCGCCACCTAACAGCTAAAACTAAATATGGGGGGATGAGCAGTGTCACAAAACATTGCTAAAACATAACACATACTGCATGCATTCTCGAATCGGTTCTTTATTATTCCAAAGTGGCCACTGGCCAGTGGGTCCGGTATCCGCAATGGGGTAAACCCCCATTGTAAGTAGCGAAAGAAACATACTGATCAGAATAAATATAACATCTGTACAAAAACAGTATTAAACGTGGTTTCAAATATAGCCCTGGGCCTGGCCAACAAGGGTGTATTACATTTCTGCTAGCATACGCAACACAAACATATGCAATATGTTAATCTTAGGTCTTGATATGGACCAAGAGAATTAAGAGTTTTTTACTCTGAAGAGCAATGTCCTGTGATGTGTGCTATATGTTCCAGTGATGATGTAGTACGTGATGTCATCAGTGTGCTAATGGGCTGCACAATGGAGTGGGCTCAGACTTACTGTTGCGTAGTTGTTAAATTTAAAGGATTTTGTTGCCTTAAACCATCATTTTAAAGTCACTTCTAGTCAAGTATTTATATATATATAATTCAGTGAAAAAAACGTTGTTAAAAGGGACGTTATGGTTCAGTTGCCCTAATACAAACTTAACAAATTCAGTGCAAAAACTTTGTTAAAGGTACGTTATTGTTACCTATCCATATTATGGTTACAAGTAAAATCAAATGATACTCACAACCCCTTGTAGGGACTTTTCATGAAAAGTAACTGCACATGTGATGTCATCAGTGATGTCATCAATGACATGTGTGATGTCATCTTTTATGTCATGGGTGTTAGTCTTAGCAGTGCACCGTGGTGACGCAAGTTATGGTTGAATAGCTTACCATAACTGGCAGATTTCTGGGGTTTTTCTGTTTTATTTGTAACTATAATATGGATAGGTTGTAATTAGTGCAAGGTAACTACACTGTCCCTTTAACAACGTTTTGATCGGTTGTTATTAGGGCAACTGAACCATAACGTCCCTTTAACAAAAAAAATGTCACTGAATTTGATAGGTTTTTATTAGCGCAACTCAACCATAACATCCCTTTAACAACGTTTTTTCACTGAATTCCATAGGTTTTGACCAGGATACCCTTAATTTGTGTAGATGTACCATACAACATACTGAACCCCACGGCCCCATGCTGATAACCACAGGGTCCGTGGACCATGTGACTGTTCACAGTCCTCGGGTAGCATCCACACTGCTCAAAAGCTCAGGGTTTGTCTTACATTGTTGGAGCGTGCAGCAATGACACTGAACATGTGTAATGAGCAACACGTACGTGAATTACAAGGAAAAATTAAGTAGGTCTACAAATTCTGTACTTATGAAAGCAACAGTGCAATTGCATAGGGTGTGCAACATAATGGAATGCACCAAGAAGAAAAATAACCTGTGCTTCCAACAGTATTACCTCAGTGCTGCTTTACATACAAACTGAGAAGCAATTGTCAGCAGAACAACTGCAAAGTACTGACAGCAGAACTGTGCTACAAAGTGGTAAGTATGCTATATTTTTTCCTATAGCTGCGCAGTTTGTTCTAGCAATACTAGTAAAATATATTTCTCTTTATTTACACAGAAATGGCAAGGACCCTGCAGGGGCTTGAAGATAATTGCCCTTGTGATGAATTGAGTGAAGTCAGTAACTCCATTGGTACACAGTGCAGTTTAAAAAGTAAGACAATTAATACACATTGCTACCCGACACATATTTTTTTCTTTAACAGGACATACAGGAAATGATGGGAATGCTCCAGAAGAAGCAGCTCCTCCACAAGTGTACGAGCACATAGAAAACCAAAGTAACGGTGTACAAAATCAACTAGTGAGCCTGGAGACAAAAATATACCAATTAATGAACAGTCTTGGAGACTTAAAAGATTTTGTACAGAGACATAGAATGGACAATATTAAATACCACTGTCCCACCTGCACCTGTACCCCTTGTCCCTGTCCCAGCCAACCATCCACACAAATTCCCTGTAAGCAAAGACGTTATGATGAGACCTCAATCCCTTCCTCCTCTGATGCCCTACTTGTGGAAAACCCGAATTCCCCTATATATGTCCCAATTTCTGCTACTCCTTCTCTTTCCTAATTGCATGTATGTATGTGTATAAATAAAGTTCGCTGTCCGGTCAAAGGTTCGACAGCAAAAGGATCGAATGCAATAGGGTCGAAAACATAAGGGTCACATTTTTTTTTAAACTATCTTTTTGTTTGGTTTTCGTATGCCTGTCCAGAAAGTCTGCATCCAAAATGAAGGTGTCTGTAAGACTCCATGCCTGTCTGTCATGTTCGCAAAGTTGTGACGTACCTTTAATACGTTTGGGGACCCAACCCCTGTCCGGCAGACACTGGGAGGCATGCGCATCTCTCCCCCCGAGTCCTATGAACATTGTGCCTATCCGGCATGTCCGCATAGCGGTGACATACTTTAATTAGTTTGGGGACCCCGCCCATGTCCGGCAGACATCTGGGCACATGCGCATCTCATTCCCTGTGTCCTACAAACAACGCATCTGTCCTGCATATCCGCAAAGTTGTGGCATAGTTTTAATTTGTTTGTCCATGTCTGCAAAATTGTGACGTACCTTTCATTAGTTTGGGGACCCAACCCCTGTCTGGTGGACACTTGGGGGCATGCACATCTCTCCCCCAGAGTCCTACGAACATCGTGCCTATCCGGCATGTCCGTATAGCAGTGACATACTTTAATTAGTTCGGGGACCCCAACCCTGTCCAGCGTACACTTGGGGGCAGGCGCATCTCTCCCCCGAGTCCTACAAACATCATGCCAATCCGGCATGTCAGCATAGCGGTGACATACTTTTATTAGTTTTGGGGTCCCATCCATGTCCGGTGGACGCCTGGGTGCATGCGCATCTCATGCACTGGGTCCTACAAACACTGCACCTGTTCGGGACTGTCCGTAGCACGTGTGTCGCACTTTTAATTAGTTCGGGGACCCCAACCCTGTCAGTAGGACACATATGCGCATGACCTCAACAGATCCCATGCAATAGGTGTCCTGCGGAGAGAGACATCCCATTCACGAACATCCGTGACGTCACCATGTGCGTCAGCCCTTATTCGCAAACAGTGTCCGGGCCCCCGAGCAGCAAAAAAGTGTTTTCTTGAGCAATCCAAGGTGTTTTATGGTGAAACTTCACCCTTACAGAGGTCCCAGACCCTGGATCCGGCCGTCTGGACACTTTTTGGAACTTTTTGAGTCCAGTTTGGCGTTGGAAGTGTCCGCGGACCGCGCGACTTTCCGCAAAGTGCTCCCCAGCATCTCTATTTAAGGCCTCACCCCAGTGCTGATCCTCATTCTGTTTTTGGATTTCCAGAACAGAGCACTTGCGATCATTGGCATTCCATTGATGGATTACTTGGCTACAATTGGCATTGCTGACCAGGACTACTGCTGCAGGTTGCTGTTGAGCTATTTCACACATTGCTGTGTTCCTGCTGTTTTGCAGATTGGTCTATTCCAGGTTCCAAACTACTTTTTCTTGGACAATGGCATCCATGGCTACCTCTGCTGCTGCCTCTGCCTCAGCACCATCCCCACCACCTCCACCACCACCAGCACAACCTTTCCATGGGCCTGGAGGGTGGGGGGACAGGCGTTACGATGCAGAGGAGGAAGACGAGAATTAGCTAGTGGAAGTCCCCACTACCTGCTGCCGAAGTGAGACTTGGGTGTGGAGGCTTTTTACCACCGTGGGTGGTAAGCCCAAGACTAGTGCGGCCAAGGATCACTGCAATGAGTGCGGAATAGTACTCAGTCATGGAAAACCTGGCCTGTACAGTTATGGGACTACCTCAATGAGGCGACACCTAAGGTCCAGCCACAAAGCAGCAGTTCGGAGGGTCGTTCCCTTCTAACAGGGTAGTAGGTTAAGTTCCACTGCAGCATCCTTGACATCTGCTCCTGTTACCACACAGAACACTCCTGTGGGGCAGAGGATTCCTCCAACAGCCTTTCAGGCCATATGCATGGCAGTAGATCCTTACCTTTCAAAGGTTACTGTTTTGTGTGTGTACTGCGATGCAGAACTCTGAGGGGGGGCAGTTCTGGAGTGGTTTTGAGGCTGTGGTCCCGGACCACAAAGGAAAAAGCCCCCTACCTCAATAAGGCACACCCAACATATTCCTATCCCAATCTGCCCTTTCTTATCCCTGTGGTTGGTGCCCCTTCCCTACCCTCCGTACCCTTCCCTCCCTTGTGTGTCATGTTTAAAAAATACCAAAACAAATCACAAAACAAAGAAAGAAATCACAAAAAAGGCCCTTTTCAGAGCCGCCTTTCACAGTTTAAAAATAGAAGTGCCAATGAAATAGTGCAGGCCCTGTGCAGTCTGAGAAGTCCGCAGACAGCCCAGTACTCCGCAGACTTCCAGAGCATGCAGGGGGTGGCAGCATATAAACCATTGCATTCTTTTCCGGGATAAAGTGGTGGGTCTGAAAAGAGCCTTTATGGGTTTTTTTTGGTTCTTGGAAGTTTCGAAATGGCCAACACCTACTACACACATGCTTCCTATGCTTGGAAGAATGGCTGCAAAGCATTTTGTACATTGCGCAAAAAAAGGTGATTGCGGTCATCAGTAAGATGGATGCCATCTCGGCGGAATATGTTGGTGCTACGAAATGTAATGTTTTCATTGTGGAAGGAAGACATATCAACATCTCGCAAAAATGCGCAAACAGCCTTGTTGACATTGAGTCTGGCTTTCCCCATTTGTGGACCAAATGACCAAGAATGCAGCCACATCTGTCTCTGGGCAATGCACAAAAAAATGACACAAGAGTTTGGAAACATGTCCATGACTTTCCCAAGTGCCTCCTTCATCGCAAAATGCAGAGAGATTCCAGTAACGTGGCCTAAACTGTTCCCTCCACAATGAACAATAATAATGGCTGGATGATGGTGCGTCACCAAAGTGGCACAAAAGGGAAGCAAATCCAGACACTTCTTGCCACGCATTCCATACCAGTGCACATCCACATGAGGGAATCCAAAATGTGCAGCCACTCCACAGTGCTCATCATACACCTGCAACCAATGTATCCACGAGTCCCCCAAAATCCATGCACTCTGCCGCCTGAAAAAGACAGTCAAAGCCATAGCAATCTACACTTGTCCAAGCATACAGACCTTCTGCCATAGTCTCTCCTTGCACACCACACCCAGGAAACCTTATTAACCAATTCCATGGCCTCCACAGTCCCATTTCCATGCCTGCCATCCTCAAAAGCCCTGGATGTGGCACGTGCGATCCGCGAACTACCGTAATATCCGTGGACATATTGTGCAATGCACAGGGGTGGAGAAAGACATTTCAGCCAGGGTAGGAGATTTCCTCTTTACTGGTGGCTCTGAAAAGAGCCTTTTTTTTAAAAGGTGCTTGAAAACAAACACCTTTTATTTTGTATTTTGGGGGGTTCTCTTCTTTTCCTCCTCACATCAACCTCTGCAAAGCATCCCTTAGATTCTGCAGAAAACAAGCATTTCCAAGAATGGACAAAGAAATGCCATCTGCAGTAAACATAGTGCACACCAAGGGAGTCAATGTTGTCGTTGGAGAAAACAGACATCTCAGCACGCCAAATAACCATACCCATGCCTCTATTCACAAGGCACCTTCCAACATTTTGCTGAGGATTGAAAACATTGGGGTTGTTACATTGTGCTCTTGGTAGCATTTCAGAAACAAACACCTTTGCACTTGGGAAAAGCAGCATTAATTCCTCCACCAACAACTTCAATACAGGAATCAAACTTTGGGCACTGATGTACCCCAAATGTTCTCCTCCACAGGACTACCAAAAGTAGCCATGTCTCTGCAAAGAGCAAGCAGTGCCTGCAAATTGCGGCCAGGCACACTCCACCATAAAGCCTCCAGGCCTGGAAAACCAAGATCTGTAAAAACACCTCTTGCCTTTGCATATCTCTCCAGAACAGAAACAAAGCAATCTCCCACTATCCATACAATACCTCCAGCCATCTTCACTACACAACCAACACAGTGAGGAAAAAAGTATTACCCTTCCTTCAGGTAAAGCACAACCTTAACACCTGATTGGCTAATCCCCACAGTACACTCCCTTTTCCATGCCAGGCATGCTGAGAAGCCCCAGATGTAGCATGTGTGATCCATGGCTACTGCGGTGTCCGCGGATCCCATAACACAGGGGAAGCCCTTCTTCCCTTTCCACTTCACACTTTGCAGCACTCTCTCATTGGCTACCGGTAAGCAGTGCCACAACCATCCACCAATCACATCCAAGATCTCTACATCTAACTCTAGCAACTCAGTACAACCCTGTAGATGTACTGTTCAACACTCAGAGCACAGGTCTCCTATGATTCCCAAGCACCTGAATCCAAAAGTACTGTAAAACTCTCCAAGATTTCTACTTTCAGATTCATCCACATCTACACCCAGCAACACAGACTACAGGTATGCATATGTTTTGTAATGCACATAGAAAATGAAAACGGCATGTATGTTACCAAAGCATAGCAAGTACATAAATTGCATGCATAAAAACAGGGTGCCTGGCACTTGCCCTGCATAACCTACCAAATAATCATACTGTCATTTGTACCATCTCCTCGCATCAAATGACAGTTACTTACAATGCTGTTTGCTTTCACAATTTTCTTGTACTGCCCACTAGCATAACAGCTGTAAACCAGATATTTCAATTTCACCACCACTGCCTGTGATTATTTTTATTTAAAAAAAACACATTGAGAACATTTCCAAAGCACATGCAAGAGCCAGATCTTAAGTGAATTGCCCAGAATGCACACAAAAAGGGAAACTGCATGTACATTAGGAAAGCATGACAAGCACATGCATAGCACAATTGACAAAATGCACCATTGGGAGGAAAGCAAAGAAATGCATGTGCACATTGGAAACAGTGCTATATGTAAATATGGATACATAACTTCAACACCTGAAAAGAATGTCTACATTCATGTAGTGAGCATCTATGTGTGAGAAATTTACTAAAATTCCACACACAGTAACATTCTCCTTTCCAATCTCTATATCTGTCTGCCCTTTCTCTCACTCTACTAGGACTACGACTAATCAATTTCCAAAACAAATAGTACAAAAACATCTCACACACTTCAAAACTGCAGCCACATAGGGCACAGTTATCATTGGAGCACTGGCCCCCATACCAACAATGCTAATACTCCCATGTCCCCACTCGTATGCAGTGCTGTTCAATAGCACATGCACCCTAACTCTTCCTGTCAAAAAATCCTCTACAATCTAAGAAAATGTGTTCTCTTACTGCTATTACTGTACCATTAACATACATACCGACTAACATCCTACTTTTGCAATTGCAGTGCAGAACTGCCTGCTAAAAGCCAGCCACGTCTCTGCTGGAAGTTCAAACCCAGAAGAAACATACTCATCACATCCAAAAAGGTAAGTGCAGTAGTTTGGTAGTGTTCTGCCTGTTACTCAGACAGTGCAGTGTTGTTGTATTGTAGCTCAGACAATAATATCCAAGACCACAGCACTCGCTTCACCCTTACTCATTGCACTTTGCCAGGTCCACTGTTTCTATTGTCACCAGAACACCAGTATGTTAACACCCACTAGTTTTATAAAAACATTGCAATGTCCTTACTTCTTCAAACACATTACACTGTCATGCACACTGAAGCAAACCTTTCCCACAGGAACACAGAAACATAGCACTACAAACTTCCCAACCAAAACTAACAGCCCTTTGTACAATCACACTCCTATTTGTATACCTACCCTCATATTCTGTCACTCATGCACAGTACACACAAATACACTGCACAACTTCCAAACCCACACTTACATTTTTTCTCTAACAGACACAAGGCAACGCCTACCAAAAATCAACTCAGTAGAAAACAAACCAGAGATAGAGCAGTTAAAAATCAAGCCATACAAAATGCCCATCCACCTCTAGCAGACTTTGTACAAAAAAGTTCAAACAAAACAGCTAATACAGTCTCTAAGCAAAACTGAACCAGGTAGCAGGAATAAAAAGTATGACTTCTCTTTCAAAATGTAAAACTAAAAGTAAAGGTATTAAGAAAAACGCAATTACCAGTAGTGCAAACACTACATCTATCAATGGTAACATAGGCACAAGTAAGCATTCCCAAAAAATAATTTTACAAAAAATGTTCAACCATAGAATCCTTCAAAACCTAATAAAGTAGGGGAGAAATCACACCCCACCCTTAAAACTTACTGCAGAAAACTGATCCTGGAAGGTCTCATAGTCAGTGCAATGCTCTACAAAAAGAAATTATTTATATTCATTTTAAACAGAATGAAACCACTAACAACATTAATTAGTAAACTACAAAAAGTACTTCACAACAGATGCAATACTAGCATAGATACCTTAGCAAACGTCTGTGTAGGTGAGTGGATTCACACCACCAGCACAGATCCATATTTCAATGAAGAGGCATACAAACGAGAGCAAACAAACCCAACTGCCATACATAGCAGTGGCTGAGGGTATGAAAAGGTAGACAATACCATTATGGGAGAAGAAACGCTGATTGCAAGAATATCCCAAGCAAACTTACAATAATCTTTCCATTCCACCAGCCAATCCGTCCCATCTACAAATGGCCATGCACCTCAATGTGTAACGTGCTAAATCAATCTTTCAAATCTTTGCAGCAGTTCCTCAATCAGTATGTGAAAGCCAAAGACAAATTAAAAATTAAAATATTACAAACTATGGACTCCTGTCCAGTGCGCAAATACACAGGACTAAGATGACATTAATTAGGCTGCATTTCTGGGCCTGCTTGCAAAAGCACCTTCGACAACATCAAAATGTTAGCAACACACCATTCTACTGTACAAAATCTCGTTCAGAGACTGTACTATGCAAAAAGTCCTGCTTTAGCACTGGAGTATTTAAATGACATTCTCCTAAATGGTACAGCCAAAGAACTGCTTGAAGAAATAGACCACATCTAAAACAAATATTTTGGAACTGAAGAGCACTTACAAAATCCAGTAACTTTGGAAGAGAGTAGTGACAACCTTGCAGATGTCAACCTTTTATTACACACGTACACAATAAAAATAGAAAAGTTGAAAAGCACATCTGCTGAAGCACCAAATCAAGCAAGTGTGTTTTGCGGCAGAACCTTTTATACAAAGAGCACCAAAACTATAGATATAACGTACAACATAGAACACAATGAGGAATCCCAATGGTTCTTATAGCAGAAGACAAATACGAAATTACTAACCGCTCAATACTTTGCACATACTGCACTGCAAAACCTTACAATAACCAAATGCCTTCACGGGCTATCACTAATAACTTGGAAATATTCCCACTGCCAAAACCACTGCAACAGCTTAATTTGTATGAGAGCATTGTAATCCAGACAGTGCACTCATTTCAAGCGATAATACGCTTTCAACCGAAAAGCCAAGTTGCCTCCTTTGGAATTAGCGAAAGGCATTTGTGGCAAAGTAGTTTATTTGCCATTAGATCTTAAAGAAAATGTAGACACTTTAGGAATGCAACAGCTAATAGATCAATCTTTGATTATCCAAGTGAATGGTGTACCTACAAAAGACAAAACAATTAGGCGGCAACTAGTAGACTTAACCAAAGTCAGAGAAGCCCTGCACTATCTTAAAGACAACAATGAATACTACAAAAAAATAAACATTGAAGAAAACCTGAGAGAAACCACCAAAATAATTCAGGATTCCTCATCAACTGGCCAATTTGAACTTCTAGATCCTACTACAGCCTCCAAAATTTTAGACCAGTATAAAATTCACCCACTGCACTCCAAAGACACCATAGCCGATGCACTAGAAACATATCAAATGCGGCAAGGCAAAGGTTATCCAATCAGCACATGGGAAAAAAGTGTAGAAGCACAAGCCTTTCCTGTACTGTTTCCTCCTGGAAAAGGTGGAAGGTACAATGAAAGATGCACACAAATAACAGCATCAGAATACCGCTCTTTACGAATGTATTCTGAAGACCCCAGATTCAGACAAAACGTTGAATACATATTCCACCTCCTCTTTGAAAGTGAACTAGCAACTCTATGTTATGGAGTTGTGCACACATTTAAAACAGGCTCCAATTTTCTAAACATGTCTGCTACGCAGCTACTTCAAAAGGTGCAAGAGAAAGATGAACCTTTACAGTCAAGTATTACATATCTCTTGGCAAACATGTGTGGTACGAAAGAATACTGGTTCTGACGTCACGCAGATGTACAGTGTATGCTACGCAACCATCGCCCATCCACATGGTTTGTCACTTTAAGTTGTGCAGAGTATGCATGGGAAGACTTGCATGATTTCTATGCATAGCAAACGTAAACAAAGCAGGGATAGACATGAAAACACCAGGAAAACTCTGCTCTCTTGACCCTGTAAAGGTGTCAAGGTACTTCCATCATCGCTTTACTGCCATGCTGCACTTCATCTGTAATAAAAACAATTCCTCCCCTCAGAGAAGTGGAACACTTCTTTTGGAGAAACGAATATCAAGCCAGAGGAGCACCACACATCCGCATGTTTTTGTGGATTAAAGATGCTCCTAAATTTGGTCAGGACAGTGATTCCAATGTTTTGCAGTTCATTCACAAATATGTCACTTGCAAAATCCCTTCAGAAAGTGCACATAGTGACCTACATGCACACATTCTGCGGTTTCAAAGACACAAGCAAGGCAAGTATCGTCGGTGCAAACATGAAAACAAAGGCAAATACTACACCAAATGCCGCTTTGGTTTCCCTAGACCAGTTTCAGCAAAAGGACAAGTAAACAGCTTCATGTCTTCACACAGTGTGAAAGGTAAATTGCCTAAGAACACATACTGCATAAAAAGAACCAAAGCATCAAAGTACATTAATTATTACAATGCAATCACTGCCCTCCTATGGAATGCAAACATAGATGTGCAGTACATTGCAGAAATTTCCACTGAATTTGCACGATATGTCACATCCTACTTAACCAAAGCAGAGAAAACAGAGCTGAAAGACCGCTGGGATGACATACCATCTGACAAAACACTGTCACAAAACTATACAGGTTTGGCATAAAAATGCTCTCCCATAGAGAATGTGGCTGCTATGAAGCCGCAGACCGTTTAACTGGCACCGCCTTGTATAGGAAATCTGAAAACAGTCTGGCTAAGCCTTGGTCCTGCTGCATCCAGAAAAAGAGTTCTCAAATCGTACCAAGACACAGAAACAATAACCAAAAACGACCCCCACAGCCAGGACATTTGGAAAAACAACTTATTGGACATGTACTACCCAAACAGGAGTACTGCTTTGGAAACCATGTGCCTATTCCACATAGCCCAAAACCTCTCATACAAAAATAATATTAAACCAGATGAGAAACAATGACAATACCTAGTTAAAGGTTGTGAGGGCAGCCTTGTTAAACTTACCGAACACAGCCTCATTTATCATATGAAGCTATCATTAAAAACTCCTCAACATAGAAAACCTTACTACATGTCCCTACTGCAACTTTTTAAACCATGGAGAAAAGAAGATTTATTGCACACCCATGCCTCCTATGAAGATGCTTTCAATGCAAGTGAAAGCATTATAACAAATATAAAATGTATACAGTACAAAAACATGTTGGACAATGAACGCCAACAAGAAGAAGAACTTCAAGCACAACTAAATGTAGACACTCCTGAGAGCAGTCAACCCTCTTTTACATGAAGCCAAGAACCACTTGAACAGCCACTCATAGCAAATGAGGCAAAATTAGCCATGACTGAAGTAGAAAACACCATGTGTCAGTATGAGCAATCTGAAGAAAACGTTGCTCTCCCTAAATCAGAACTAAACAATGAGCAGCATAGCATTTTCCTAGAAGTAACTAAAGAAATTGAACATGGTGTGCAGCACGAAACTAAAACTTGTACCTTCCAAAACTATAAACCTTTACTCCTGTAGGTAAGTGGTCAAGCTGGTTCAGGCAAAACATTCTTAATAAAAATCATCAGCAAGTTCCTCCAACAATTGACAAACAACAAGCTTTCAGCTGTTGTAACTGCCCCCACAGGTTTACCTGCCTACAACATAGGTGGTGTTATTTTACAACAATTGCTACTTCCAGTAGAACACCAAAACAAAATAGACTGCTACAAACTTCCAGCAGACGCTGCTAGGGAGCTACGCAGAGTTTTGAAACAAATGAAAATGCTCCTAATAAATGAGGTGAGCATGGTCTCCAACCTAATGCTGGCTTTGATTTACCTCAGATTGCAAGAGGTCCTTAAAGCAGACTACGAAGAACTCTTTGGAGGAAAACACGTTATTGTTTTCTGAGATCTTCAATTAACACCAGTGAAAGGTGAACCTATTTTTAAAACCTTAGGACACAAACTGTGCCGTACGACACTTGGCAGCATAGGAAATTTAAATCTCTGGCAACATTTCCAATACAAGGAACTAACTGAAAACATGAGTCTGCAGACCTCACCTATGCCAACATTTTGAAAATAATTCAGATTGGTGTGCTTTCTAAAGAAGCACAGTCTATCTTAAATAGCAGACACATCCATGAGCTATACGGGCATAACACATGTGCTACTGATGTCATGGAACAATTAGCACACAAAAATGTAAACTGTATGTCATTAATGGCAACCCTAGCAAGCTGTGCATAATTCAATGAAACAATGTTGAAAAAAGAAATGCAACCACTAGTGCAAAGTTACTTCACAGACAAACTGGACGTGCACAGTAAAACAGTACGTATGTGTCAAAAAGCCACAGCACAACTGAATTGCTTAGAAAACTCTTTCTCCAACACAGCTGATTTGGAGACAATGTTAAAATTGTGTTTAAACTGTAGAGTAATGCTAAAGCGTTACCTTGACATGGAGCAAGGTTTAGTTAATGGAGCACTCAGTACAGTTGTTGGCTTCCAGACATTCCCATGTGATAAAAGCATTCAGTTTGTCAACATCCACATTGACAAACTCACATTGTCAAACTTTCAGAAGTTAAAAGGATAGGATGCTCAACAGCCCGATTCCTTCTTTTCCACAACATGTATGTACGCAGAGAATAGTTTTCTCTGTCTCTAGCATACGCAGTCACTATTCATAAATCGCTAGGTCTAAGGCTAGATCAAGCATTGATTGACATTGGCAGGACAGTCTTTAAAGAAGGCATGAGTTACGTAGCCTTCCCTTGATTCACAGACCCAAAGTTCACGAATAGCTGTGACGTCTTCCGAAAACTCTTCGTGCGGTCCACGTAGAACTTCAGCGCTCTAGCTACACTCAGTGAGTGCAAAGTCCTCACGGCCGGAGTTGAAGGCGACGGGAAGAAAACTGGTAACACCAAGGGCTCGTTGAGGTGGAAGTCCGACGGCATCGTGGGCATGAAGGAGGGGTGCGTCCTAAGCACTACCCTTGTGACATGAAAAGTCAAGTATGGAGGCTTGCAAGATAGGGCCTGAATCTCTCCCACTCGTCGTGCAGAGGTGATGGCCACGAGGAACGCTGTCTTCCATGACAGGAACTTCAAGGGTGCCGAGTGCATAGGCTCGAATGGGGCTCCCATGAGCCTGGTCAGCACCACATTAAGTTCCCACGCCGGGGCATGAGCCTTCACCGGCGGGAATGAATGGAATAGTCCCTTCGTAAATTCCTTTACCAGGTGATGAGACCACAAGGACGCCCGTCCCGTAGTCCTGGTATATCTGGAGATGGCAGCCAGATGTATTTTTATGGAGGCCTGAGCCAGTCCAGCTTTGGCCAGCGACAGTAAGTACGGCAGCAATTGAGGGGCCGTAATCCGCAGAGGGTTAATCTTCTGTGCACGGCACCAGACAGAGAACCTCTTCCATTTATGACTGTAACACTTGAGAGTTGAGGACACCCAGGCCTTTGCAAGAACCTCTCTGCAATCAGCCGGGATATCGTACCCTCCAAACTCTAGCACTGCAGGAGCCAGGCCTGTAAGTTCAGCGACTGTGGGTCGTGGTGTAGAATGGCGCCTCCTTCTCTGGAGAGAAGATCTGCGTCCGCCGGCAGCCTGACTGGGGGGGACGTTGACAAGTCCAGAAGGTCCGGGAACCAGATCTGCCTCCGCCACGCCGGTGCGACGAGGATCATCCTGCACCTGGACTTCTTGAGCTGGCTGATGAGGCGGAGCAGCAACGGCAACGGAGGGAACGCGTATAGAAACAGGCCATCCCAAGGGAACGAGAAAGCATCGCCCATGCTCCTCGGCTGTGGGAACCTGCTGGCGAACCTCTGGCACTTGGAGTTCGTCGCGAACAGGTCGATCTGGGGTTTGCCCCATCGTTGGAAGAGTCAATCCACTTGATCCTGGCGCAGTTCCCACTCGTGTCACGAGCGCAGCTCCCTGCTGAGTGAGTCGGTGATGGTGTTTTTTATTCCTGCCAGGTGGAAGGGAACCAGAAACATCCCCTGGGCGACAGCCCAGTGCCACAGATCCTGGGCCTCCTTGGATAGGGCTGGGGATCTGGTGCCTCCCTGCTTCCGTATGTAGAACATTGTGGTGGTGTTGTCGGTGAAGATCCTCACCACCTTGTCCTTGAGGGATGGGAGGAACGACTTGAGCGCCCAGAACACTGCACGGAGCTCCAAGATGTTGATGTGAAGAGACCTCTCCTCCGGGAGCCAGAGGCCTCTTGCGTGGAGATCTCCGGTGTGGGCCCCCCAACCCTCCAGAGAGGCGTCCGTAGTCACTGTCTCCTGAAACGCCGGGGTTTGAAAGTCTGTGCCCGTTGTGAGGTGAGCCCGGGTGCCCCACCATAGGATCGCCCGACGGAACTCCTCGTCGAGGGGGATCCTGTCCTCGAAGCAGCCCCCTGCCTGAAACCAGCGGGCGTCGAGGAACTCCTGTAGCGGACGCATCCGAAGTCTGCAAAGGGGTACAAGGTAGATGCATGAGGACATCATCCCGAGAAGGGACTTGATGAACCTCACCATGGCCACGTCCGTGGCTAACAGTCGCCGTACCTCGCCCAGGATGGTTTTGGTCCTCTCCTCTGAAGCGGAGGCCGATTGCTCCACTGTATCGAGCTTCACCCCCAAAAACAGTGCCACTTGTGACGGAACCAGGTGGGATTTGGGGTAGTTGATGGAGAACCCCAGCTCCGTGAGCAACCGGACGGTCCTCGCCGTATGATCGACGGCGAGTTCCCTTGACCTTGCCCCGATTAGCCAGTTGTCCAGGTAGGGGTAGACGTGGATCCCCTGCAGGCGCAGCCGCGCAGCCACTGGTGCCAGGCACTTCGTGAAAACTCTGGGTGCCGACTTTAATCCGAACGGTAGGGCTCTGAATTGGTAGTGGTGTCCTTAAACCACGAACCTGAAGAACTTCCTGTGCCTTTCTAGAATGGGGATGTGGAAGTAGGCATCCTCCAGGTCCAGCGATGATAGGAAGTCGCCTTCCTCCAGCTGTCCCAGTACGTGCTGGAGGGTGACCATCCTGAATTTCTGCGCCTTGATGTATTTGTTTAACCGACGCAGGTCTAGGATGGGGCGCCAACCGCCTGTCTTCTTCCTGATGAGGAAGTACCTTGAGTACACTCCGGAGCCCCCGGAGCCTTCCTAGGACGAGCTCGATGGCACCTTTCTTGAGCATCGCCTTCACCTCCAACAGCAGTTGAGGGACGTGATTCTCCTTCCTGGCCACGGGAGGAATGCGAGGGCACTTCTTTAGGAATTCCAGCGAGTGCCCGTTGGCCAGGGTGTCCAACACCCAACGATCAGTGGAGATGGACTCCCACACCCTGACGAACTTCGTCAGTCGGCCTCCCACTTCGGTGGGGGCCCGACCACCCGGCCGGGTCAGTCTTGCTTGGAAGCGGCCTTGCCGCCTTGGCCTCCTTGGCGACGATGGCGGGAACCCCCTTGCTTGCCGCGACCTCTGTAGGCCTCCTGGGAAGAGGAGCGGGCCGCCTGGCGGTAGGTGGAGGAGCCACCGCTGGATCCTTTGGAGGCACCCTGTCTTCCTCCAGAGTTCCGAAAGGGCCGTCGCTGCTGAAGCACTCCAAGGGCTCGGGCCGTCTCCGAGTCGGTCTTGATGGCCTGTAGAGACTCATCCACCGCCTTACCAAAGAGGTTGTTGCCGTCGAACGGCATGTCCAACACTCTGGTCTGGACGTCCTGAAAAAGCGTGAAAACGCAGTAAAAAACTCGAGAGCTAAACACGAGGACTCCCAACACTTGAGCGTGCGGTAAAAATCTGAGGATGGCTGCCGGAGGCGGGGCTTAGGGAGAGGGCAGTCACTGGCTGGGGGCAGTATGACCCAGAGATCAGTGATTGGTTACTACTAAGAAAGACAGATCAGAAACAAAACTGATACTGATTTTTTCTTTACCGAGGATTCCCAGCCTGACGACGGGGAATATTCTTGAGCATGTGAATCCATGCCAGACCCCATGCTGGAGAAATGTAAATCCAACAAAAAGAATGAACATGCTTGAAGACATGCCCTGCAAAACTGAGACACTGTAAACAGTTAGAATACGCCAACTGGTATCTAACGGCAATCATAATACTACAATATTACTTCCCATTACTATACAATTTGAAATCTACCAGCAAACATGAAAGTTCTTCGGAGGAATCCGTTCAACGCTTATTAAGTATAAACAACCAGAATACACCAACTGGTATCTCATTGCACCCGCAGTACTACAATATTACTTCCAGCGGTCAAACTGCCAAAATCAACCTTCAGCAATCACAGTGCTACAAACATACCCTAAACAACTTTCAAACTAGCAGCAGTTAGAATACACCAACAGGTATCTAACAGCCCCCACAAACCTGCAATATTAGTTTGCAATACCACAATACCTAGAAAACACCAACAGCAAGCAAACGCATAAACAAATACTGCTACCCTAACATGTTATGTTTTCTTTTATCACAGATAATGAAACAGCGATTTCTCCTGCATTTCCACATGCCACAATATTCAAATCTGCTATTGCTACTTGAACAGTATTCTGTACTGCGTTCAAAAAAGGTGCACAGTGCTTCAACAATACATACATTGAGTATACAATTATTGGTATCATGCTTCTTTGTAATCTGCAAATTGCATTTTATACACATATTTGTGCAATCCATATGCCAGTGTCACAATCTTGAGTGCATGCCATATTATGATGCAGTGGTTGTGGCCAGGCCCCAGACTCTTGGGTGTATGGCCTACGGCCTCCGGCCCACTGACCACAACCCACACACATTACGCAGCCGCTTGTGGCCCTATCCACCTCAGATTACATACTTTTACAGTACTTCCAGCCAGTGAACAGACTCTTGGGTGCATGGCTTCCAACCATGCACCCAAGACTCTATTGACTGCCCACAACCAATACAGCATAATACAGTGAAGTACCTAACAATCTGTACACTGGCCACAACCCACACACATAAGCCAGCCACCTGAGGCCCAGCCCACTTCTGTACAGATAGTATTCCAGTACGTGCAACCAGTAAGCACAATGTTGGGTGCAATAAGCCAGCCGCCTGAGACCCTGTGCACTTCTCTACACATACTATTAAGTACTTCAACCAGTGGGCAGACTCTTGGAAACTTGGGTGTGTGGCCTATGGTGAACACTGCCAAAACGATTGTTTCATGCATCTCTCATAGTTCTGGGCATGGATTTCCCATTCCGGAAAGTCTTTATGCTTGTTCAATCTGAGCTAAAACAGCACCTGTGGCATTTTATGGGCATGTACCTGCTGTGATGAAATGCCCCGACTTACTATGAGGGTTAATGATGGCTTTGTTATTATTATTATTATTATTATTATTATTATTATTATTATTATTATTACTAGGGTATTTGAGCCTGGACCAAGTTTCAGAAAGCAAAAGAGGACTTTGCAAGCCATAGGGGGAAGCACACAGTGAGGAAAACAGGGATGCAGGGGAATAGAGAGCTAACAAAGAGGAGTGGGAGGGTGGGCAATTTCGCAGCAAAGGGTCTACAAGCAATCAGGGGAAGAAACAGGAAGGAAGCAGATCAACCAGTCTCTGGTTTGGTGCAGAGTGAAGAGTGTGTGGACCTAGGTGTTAGGGAAGAGCCATTCCTTTAAGTGGAGGGTCATGAGCTCCTTCCAGAAATGTAGACAGGAGGGGAAGAGATGGTGTTGAGGGTGAGGAGGTTCTAGATTGGGTGCATAGATCGAGAAGGCCTGTCTTCTGGTTCTTTCCATCTGGTTCAAGTCTGCACATTTCCTTACTTCTGGTGGATCATCAAGGTGGCAGCCTTGTAGATGATGCAGCAGGTTTTGAATATTATATGTACTTGCAGCGGGAGCCAGTGTAGTTCAATGTGGGTCGTGTGATGCGGTTGAATTTGTGAACCTCTTGGATGAGTCCATCCTTTATTCCTGTAAACCGCTTGGGTGTATACTGCTATATAACTAAAAATCCAATGAAAATCAAGTCAAATCAAGTGAGTCGTGCTGTAGCATGTAGGACAGTTTTTGGGGTGCCACGGCAGTCGCCGGAAGGCTTTCCAGAAGGACACCCATCCAGGTGGGAGAGGACAAAGGCTTGGAAAGCAGATCTGAAGTTGTTTTCTAGGATGAAACACTTAATTTTATGCAGGAGAGAAAGTTGCTACCAAGCCGTTTATGTCTTAATTGCTATGTGCTGCTTGAAGGAGAGGTGCTATTGATGTCCAATCCAAGGGACTTGGTGCAGGTGGTTAGTTGGGTTGTGATGCCCTTGAGGTTCAAAGCGGAGAGCCAGGTCTGGATGTCAGAGTGTTTGGTTTTGCTGGTCAGCAGAAGGAATTTGGTCTTGGAGGGGTTGAGCATCAGGTAAGCACTGGACATCCTGGATTGGATCAATGTAATGTATATACAAAGAAGGAGTAAGAAGATTCTTTCTAAACAATCACCTAATCAGCCAGAACAAGTAATCCGCTGATGATCCGGAACACTAAGTTGTGAAAAAATGGACTGTGTGCAAATTATTTAAAAAAAATCTATTTCATCAAATACATTTATTCAAAAATTAATTCAGTTATCTAAAACATATAGTGGACTCAACATCACACAAAGTGAGTTAACACCACTAAAACTAAATCTAAAACGATATGACCAACAATGCACAAGACACAAAAGATATTACATCAAACCATACACATTCTCAATGTGTCATAAAAACATTATCATTCCCGACATGTTTCTGTTCATCAAGCCCAAACTTAGGGTACTTTTTGTAAAATTAGTAGATTTCTTCAACACCGTGTTGAGAGGGTCTTTTTTAACATCCACAATGTAAGGCCACTGTACCTATAAAATCAAAGAAAGCGGATACTCAATGATACTGTGGCATGGTTCACAACAACCGTATTTACTTCTATAGCTCCATTACACTTGGAATAAATAACAGAGTAACGGCACACACGGGAGGGCCCACTACTTGACCCACCTCTACCAGTTCCAAGCTTGAAACTCAAAGATTACCTTCAATGGTATTTCTTTAAAGGGCATCTTCTAATCAATAGTCGCCTCATGTCTCATGATTGGGACCTTGTTATTTCAAAAACAGCGCACCAAATCGCCTGGGTATTCTAGAGATCCTGAAGTAACAAACAACAGACAGAGCCAACATACTCTTTATAAGTACGATGACAAGACATTCACTACTGGGCCTGCAAGTCAGAGCCCTGAATTAGATGATGACAACATTACCTCCACGAAGATCATAAGTGCTATCCAGATAGTAGGGGTCACACTGGACGTGTGCAGGCAACAAATCGTGAATAATTGAGTTATTCAAATTCCAACTCGCCAGCACCTGCACCTGTGGATGAAGACAATGTAAAAAAATGATGTACTACACAGTCACTGTGGACACTTACTACCCACACCACTATGTGGTGGACTCATTGATGTCCAACACAGGGACATTCATGTCCAAAACCGGACACCTATTGGGACGTGAAAAGATAGCTACATGTAACCCAAACACTCATTGGGTATGGGCTAGCACATGTGAACTCACCCCGGGAAGACGCCCAAACGAGAGCGGGTCTCAGGGACATTAATGCTGCTTCCACCTTTGTGTACCCATCACCAGGTTCAACAGACTGACCACAAGGAAACTGAAGATGTGCACACTCATCTGTTTAATAACAGTCTGCTATTCACACTCGCTGATGTCAAAAAGCCAGAAAAGTGGCTCCGGCGGACACGGATACCGCATTCAAGGACAGCATTATGACGCAGGATGATCGACATAAAAACTGGCCACCCTGCTCTAGCCCATGGACATAGAGGAGGTGACTAATTGCAAGATTTACTGAAGCGTGCCATGTTGGAAAGGGAGGCTCTACTAGGAGGGACCTACCCAGGAGTAAATATAGCGTTAATTTACATCCCAATAATGGGGGATGCGACCCAGCGCATAGGTTTTGAAGGAATCTATTAGGCACCACAAGTAGCCCAGAGGAGTATATCACCCTGACTACATATGGCGCCATACTGTAAATACAACCCATTTATGTCAACATGTATGGTCACATCGAACGCATTGGTATTACAATAGTGATACACAGGTAACCACCCACCCGATTCATTGCATGATCCGACAGTTTATGTCTGTGTGTATACAAATATATATGCACACATGATGTAAAATTATGACATCTTTTTCAAATTATTTACAACACACATTGGGCAACATAATCTGCCACAATGGAAGATCTGCCACACAGTATTTAAAGCAAGTGTATACATGTTGCGCTTCACTTTCATTTACAGAACATATGCTTAATGGATCAGTAGTATACAGGGTCACAATTAGGCTGTACCAGCAGACACGGGACAATCCCCGTTCACAGAGCACCCAATTACAGTATTCAATATTCATGTTAGGTTGACCACATGCCAATCAATGTTTTCATTTAGCCCCAACACATGACCTACGTGTTAGGAAAGAGCCATGGAAAAATAGTTAGGAAAATGTTTTTTTGTTCAAAATGTAATCGTTTCCGATCAATCTCTGCCTTGCTGCTTCCACAGATCTTTTTTAATATAAGCCAAGTAAAATCATTATGACCATGTTTCAAATCTACAAGTGCTTCACCGTGGGCGCTGTGATCACTTTGTTTTTAATGCAACTACGATGTTCCACAATGCGAACCCAGCATTTCCTATTTGTCTTGCCTACATAATGCAGTCCACATGGACACGTAAACATATACACCACATTCTGAGTGTTGCAGTTGGTCATTTCATTAAACTCCCACAACAAATTGGGCAACATTTGGATGGATCTCCTTTCTTCTGTTTGTGCACACATGCTGCACTGCCCACATGGATGTCCCTTTACTTCAGGTAGAACCCACAATCTGGTCTGATGTTCTGGCCGTGTCAGGACTTCGGTGACATCATTTCTGACTAGCATGGTTTGTAAACTTTGGCTTTTTTTGAAAGCCATCAAAGGGGGCAGAGCATTTTTACCATGGTACACCTTCCTCCATTTTTTCTTGATTATATGATAAATAAGAGTAAGTATTCACAAATACTGTACCAATGGCTCTGGTTCTTTTGTTAGTCTTCTCAAGGAGAGCTTCACGGTTGTTGTTGTATGCTCTTTTGGAGGCATTTCTAATTGCACGGGATGGGTATCCCTTTGCCAGTAGTTTCTGAGTAAGGGCATTGGCGCTCTTACTATAATCCTCTTTCAAACTACTGTTTCATTTAAGCCTCAAAAATTGTCCAAAGGGCAAGTTTATCTTCATATGTTTTGCATGGTGGCTATTAAAGTGCAACAAGGCATTTTTGTCTGTGGTCTTATTGTATGGTTTTACTTTCAACACCCCCATAGCATGAAAAATGGTGATATCCAAAAAATGAGTCTCGAGTTCATTAATTGATCAGATCTGAATTCAAAAGGATCATGAGATTTGGTAATAACAAAGTTAAGCCCTTTATTGAGCATGGTTTCCTCTGCATGGCTCAGAGTGTAGTGGGATAGGTTTATTACCACTGATTCCTCGATCGACTTCTTGTCCTGATCTGGTTGTCCCAGTCGCCTCGATTCAGGCCCTGTCCTAAAAAAGGCATCCTTTGTCTCTGTCACTGACGCTAGTAACAAGATAGAGAATTTGGCATACACCACAGGTAATTCATTACTGATATGTTTGGATATCCAATCTCTATACACCATGATACCCCAGAGAGCCACTCTTGATGTGGTGGAAGAAGTATTGCTGAATAGAGAAGATGGACATCCTTTTAGCAATGGATTTATCCTATGGTGCACCGAATTCACGCTAAGTCAGAATTTTTTCCAATTCCAAGGTACTTTTTTTCAACAGATTAAGGGAACAGCAATGGGGGCGGCAATGGCCTCCAATCTAGCTAATCTTTATGTCGAATTCTTTGAGAAATCTGTCATATACCCTGCCACTAATCCTTTTGGCCATCTATTGAGGAAATGGCTGAGGTATATTGATGACGTGTTGATCATAGGGGATGGCTCTATGGAAGAAGCTAATTCTTTTGTGGACTGGTTAAACCAACAAAATCGGTTTCTGAAGTTTACCAGATCCATTGATGAACTCGAGACAAATTTTTGGGATATCACCATTTTTCATGCTATGAGGGTGTTGAAAGTAAAACCATACAATAAGACCACAGACAAAAAAATGCCTTGTTGCACTTTATTAGCCATCATGCAAAACATATGAAGATGAACTTGCCCTTTGGACAATTTTTGAGGCTTAAACGAAACAGTAGTTTGAAAGAGGATTATAGTAAACACGCCAGTGTCCTTACTCAGAAACTACTGGCGAAGGGATACCCATTCTGTGTGATTAGAAATGCCTCCAAAAGAGCATACAACAACAACCGTGAAGCTCTCCTTGAGAAGACTAACAAAAGAACCCGAGCCATTGGTACAGTATTTGTGAATACTTACTCTAATTTATCATATAAGATTAAAACAATAATCAAGAAAACATGGAGGAAAGGGGACCATGGTAAAAATGATCTGCCCTCTTTGGTGGCTTTCAAAAAAATCCAAAGTTTACGAACCATGCTAGTCAGAAATGATGTCACCTAAGCCCTGACGCGGCCTTATTGTCAGACCAGATTAAGGGGTCTACCTGAAGTAAAGGGACATTATCCATGTGGACAGTGCAGCATGTGCGCACAAACAGAAGAAAGGAGATCCATCCAAATTTTGCCCAATTTGTTGTAGGAGTTTAATGAAATGACCAACTGCAACACTCAGAATGTGGTGTATATCATTACGTGTCCGTGTGGACTGCGTTATGTAGGCAAGACAAATAGGAAACGCCGGGTCCGCATGGTGGAACATCGTAGTTGCATTAAAAACAAAGTGATCACAGCGCCCATGGTGAAGCACTTTGTAGATTTGAAACAGGGTCATAATGATTTTACTTGGCTTATATTAAAAAAGATCTGTGGAAGCAGCAAGGCAGAGATTGATCAGAAACTATTACATTTTGAACAAGAAAACGTTTTCAAACTCCAAAGTCATGTGTTGGGGCTAAGTGAAAACATCGATTGGCATGTGGTCAACCTAACATGAATATTGAATACTGTAATTGTGTGCTCTGTGAACAGGGATTGTCCAGTGTCTGCTGGTACAGCCTAATTGTGAGCCTGTATACCACTGATCCATTAAGCATATGTGCTGTAAATGAAAGTGAAGCGCACCATGTATACACATGCTTGAAATATTGTGTGGCAGATGTTCCATTGTGTCAGGTTATGTTGCCCAATGTGTGCTGTAAATAATTTGAAAAAGATGTCATAATTTTACATCATGTGCGCATATATATTTGTATACACGCAGACATAAACTGTCAGATCATGCAATGAATCGGATAGGTGGTTACCTGTGTATCACTATTGTAATACCAATGCGTTCGATGTGACCATACATACATGTTGACTTAAATGGGTTGTATTTACAGTATGGCGCCATATGTAGTCAGGATGATATACTCCTCCGGACTACTTGTGGTGCCTAATAGATTCCTTCAACACCTATGCGCTGGGTCGCATCCCCCATTTATGGGATATAAGTTAACACTATATTTGCTCCTGGGTAGGTCCCTCTTAGTAGACCCTCCCTTTCCAACAAGGTGCGCTTCAGTAAATCTTCCAATTAGTCATCTCCTCTATGTCCATGGGCTAGAGGAGGGTGGCCGGTTTTTATGTCGATCGTCCTGCGTCATAATGCTGTCCTTGAATGCGGTATCTGTCAGCTGGAGCCATTTTTTTGGCTTTTTGACATCAGCAAGTGTGAATAGCAAACTGATATTAAACAGATGAGCGCACACGTCGTTCAGTTTCCTTGTGGTTAGTCCATTGATCCTGGTCATGGGCACACAATGGTGGAAGCAGCATTAATGTCCCTGAGTCCCGCTCTCATTTGGGCGTCTTGCCGGGGTAAGTTCACGTGTGCTAGCCAATACCCAATGAGTGTTTGGGTTACATGTAGCTATCTTTTCACGTCCCAATAGGTGTCCGGTTTTGGACATTAATGTCCCTGTGTTGAACATCAATGAGTCCACCACATGGTGGTGTGGGTAGTAAGTGTCCACAGTGACTGTGTAGTACATCATTTTTGTATGTTGCCTTCATCCTCAGGTGCGGGTGCTGGCGAGTTGGAATTTGAATAACTCAATTATTCATGATTTGTTGCCTGCACACATCCAGTGTGACCCCTACTATCTGGATAGCACTTATGATCTTCGTGGAGGTAATGTTGTCATCATCTAATTCAGGGCTCTGACTTGCAGGCCCAGTAGTGAATGTCTTATCATGGTACTTATACAGAGTATGTTTGCTCTGTCTGTTGTTTGTTACTTCAGGATCTCTAGAATACCCAGGCGATGTGGTGCGCCGTTTTTGAAATAACAAGGTCCCAATCATGAGACATGAGGCGACTATTGATTAGAAGATGCCCTTTAAAGAAATACCATTGAAGGTAATCTTTGAGTTTCAAGCTTGAAACTGGTAGAGGTGGGTCAAGTAGTGGGCCCTCCCGTGTGTGCCGTTACTCTGTTATTTATTCCAAGTGTAATGGAGCTGTAGAAGTAAATACGGTTGTTGTGAACCATGCCCCAGTATCATTGAGTATCCGCTTTCTTTGATTTTATATGTACAGTGGCCTTACATTGTGGATGTTAGAAAAGACCCTCTCAACACGGTGTTGAAGAAATCTACTAATTTTACAAAAAGTTCCCCTAAATTTGGGCTTGATGAACAGAAACATGTCGGGAATGATAATGTTTTTATCACACATTGAGAATGATGTATGGTTTGATGTAATATCTTTTGTGTCTTGTGCATTGTTGGTCATATCGTTTTTGAAATAGTTTTAGTGTTGTTAACTCACTGTGTGTGATGTTAGGGTCCACTACATGTTTTAGATAACTGAATTAATTTTTGAATAAATGTATTTGATGAAATAGGTTTTTTTAAATAATTTGCACACATTCAATTTTTTCACGACTTAGTGTCCCGAATCATCAGCGGATTACTTGTTCTGCGTACTGAGGTGATTGTTTAGAAAGAATCATCTTACTCCTTCTTTGTATATACGTATGATCCATTTCCCTGTTGGTGGAGTGAGATGAGCTATTTTGAATAGGGAGTGTGTTTGAGAAACCTATTTAAGCATATTGGATCAATGTAAGGCAGGCCTTGAGCCGTGGATGTCTTTGATTAAGGATTCTTGAGTAAGAGCTGCATATCATGGGCATGTTGGAGGTTGTGGAAGTTGTGTGAAGCCAACAGAGTGCCAAGCACTTCCATGTAAAGGTTGAAAATCACGGGGGAGAGGATGCATCCTTGTGGGTCTGCACAGCTGACAGGTAATAGTTGGTGATCTGGAAGAATCAATTTGGATGAATTTGTGGTGGTTAGCAAGGTAGGACTTGAAAAAGGTGAGGGAGATCTTGCTGATCCCTGTGTGGTGATAAAGGCTGTCAGTGAGTGTCACTGTGTTGAATGCTGCTAAAAGGTAAAGGTGAACCAGGAGGCAAGGATGGCCACCACTGAGGATTTTGAGGGCATCGACTATCAACTTGATGGTTGCAGTTCTGTGCTGCATCTTGGTCTGAACCCATATTGGTTGGATGTTGGCTATGATGTATCTGAAGATGTATGTGGCTACTGTCTTCTCAAGGATCTTACTTAAGATGGGGAGATGGGCGATGAGGCAGTAGTTGCTGAGGTTGTAAGGTCCTATTTGGTTTCTTGAGAAGTGGGAGGATTTGTCCAGCCCAGTCTTGATGATCGAGGGTAAGGTGCCTTGTGTAAGGGAGCTGTTGATGATTGTCAGGTATGGGAGGTGAGTTTCAGTTGGATGTGTCTTGAATATGGAGGCAGGGAGGATGTCGTCCTTGTACAATGTGGTCTTGAGGAATGCTAGGGTGGCAGTGAAGTCTTCCATAGAGAGTGTATTGATAATTGTCCAGGTAATGGTTGTTTGGCGAGGTGGGATGTGTAATATGCTATCAGGTGTGTGTTTGATGTCTATGTGATGGTAGATCATGCTGATTTTGTTGATTAAGAAAGAGTTGATGGCAGGATTTTTTGTGACCACCTGCCACATGATTCAGGATCCAGAGGAATTAGGGCAGCTTCCCTGAATAAGCCTGCCTCCCATGTTCCTCCATCACTCTCTGGCTGCCATCTCTAAGTCCTCCTCCTATATCGATACCCTGTATAGAGTAGTGGCTGCAAGAGCACCCTTGCAAGATACTATACCCTAAGGCTATGCCAGCCTTGCTTTCCTGAAGATATAAGTTGCTTGACCATCAGAGTTTGAGTTAGGTAGAATAGTTGCAATGATGATAGGGATACTTTGAAATGGGTGGAAAGCAGTTCAAGGATCTGGTGCATGAGAACAGAGGTGCTGGAGCACAAGGCATAGCATCTCAGGGTGCATCCCAAAGTCCTTGACATCAGAGTCTGGAGAGGTGGTAGGTGACAGTCCAAACAAGTTACTATGATGGTTATTTGTTCTGTATTCTTATATTCATGTTAACAAGCACAGGAATTGAGCTGGTAATATGGTGCTATTCAACAGGACAAGTGTTAGGCAACATTTATTTTTTTCATTCTAGTTTATTTTAAGGTGTTTGTGGGCGTCAAAGTGCCATACTTAGCTGATAGGATAGAAAGTATATTGAGGGCCACCACCTTCTGCAGGATGATGGGCACAGGGCAGCATGCGGAGTATCCAATGGTCAACCCCACCCAATCGCCAACGCATGACAGGGGTCAGCCACGTTACGTATGATACACTCTGGGAGTTCAGGCACACTGCCTGATACATTACATAAATGTTGCCAGTCTGGCATGAGAATCTGTGAATCAAAGTGTGCATGCCATAGACTTTAGCCAGTGGTGTCTCAGAGGCAATTGTACATATAAATCGACTTGAGGAGAGAAGTGGAGAGAACAAGTCGGAGATCCCTGAGAAATCAACATGGCCATCAAGCAGAAAGAGAAGAATGTTGCAGAAGGGCATGCAAATGGGTATTCAGCACAGAGCTCCCACTCTGATCCACATGGGCAAACCATAACTGCAAACAAACATGGCAGACTGGCCTTTTAAAGACTCAGAGCGCTGCAGACACACACGCGTAAAGAAAATATTATGAAACATTTAACCAATTCCAGAGATAATAACAAATCCCAGGTGAAAGGCATTGAACTTATTTCGCCCCAAAATGAGGGTATAGCCATCTATCAAGCCCTGAATAGCAGAAGGCTAAGAGTGGGGTGTTGGAGACGGAAGTGTTGAGTCTTTGAAATGAGTTAAAGGAAGGAGTAGAGAGAGGCGAGTGGAGGACATTGTTGCAGGAGTGGTGGAGAAGGAAATTAACATTAAGAGGGGGCAACAGGGGAAGGAGAAGTGATAGGAAGTTAGGAGGAGAAAGTTAACATCAGGAGGTTGTAGGAGGAGAAAGGTTTGTTACAGGAGGGGCGGAGGAGAAAGTAAACACAAGGAGGTTGCAGGAGAAGAGAGATATTGTGCAGGTGAAGTGAAGGAGATAGCTACCATCAGGATGGAGCAGGAGGAGGGAGATACTGTAGAAGGTGACATGGAGAAAGAAGTTAACATTAGGAGGTGGTAGGAGAGAGATATTGTAGCAGGTAGGGTTGAGGAGAAAGTTACCATCAGGAGGTGGCAGGAGAGCGATATTGTAACACGCAGAGTGGAGGAGACAACTCACCTCAGGAGATGGTTGGAGGAGAAAGGTATTGTTACAGGAGGAGCTGGGGAGGAAGTTGACATCAGGAGGTTGCAGGAGGAGAGAGATATTGTAGGAGATATAGTGGAGGAGAATGTTAATGTCAGGATCTGGCAGGAAGAAATCAGGCAGTGCAGGAAGGCACAAGATGGGCATGTTGGCCCGGGCAGGTGGCGTAGTTAAGGGGTGTACTGATGGGGGTGTACTGATGGGGGTGTACTTAAGGTGGTTGAAGGAACGAGCATAGAGCAAAGTGTCAAGCATGCACAGAAGAGCAAGAATAGCATGGAGAGCGCAGACTGGGTAAAAGGCAGCAGGCAAAGGCCCCTGGTTAAAAGTGGTGAGGAGCCTTACATAGGACCTGCAGAAGCCCGGGGAAGTACTTCCCGTGGAGTAGCTGACAAGCCGCAATGCTTCATGGGCCTGGAAAGTGAGGTACAAAGACGTCTGCACAATTTGGAAAGTGGCTTAAATCCCACTAGCAGCAACAATGACAGAAAGTCACAGTGAAGAGGGCCCAGCAGGAGTGTGAGTGACAAGAGGGGTGAGTCTCTCCATACATTAGAGGATACTTTGTATGGAACTTTGATAGACGATTTTCATCCCTTTGCTTTTCATTATCCGAGGAGGAAAGTCCTCCTGTTTCTTTTAAGTCACCTATTGCCAGAACCATTTGAGGAAAATAAAACGTTCTCAGTCTCTTTGTGAAATCCACTTGGCTTTGTGAAATGTGTTATTCTGGCAATTGCCTACACTTACAAAAATGATGGTACACTACATGGAAAGTGTGAGTAGGTTGCATTATGATTGAAGTAATAGTTATCTTTATTTGATGAATGTTCTACAATTCTTGAGTTGCATTACTTGGGAATTGTTCTGGTGCCTGCATATTATTCACATTAATTCACAGCATTTAGAACGAGAATGCCTATGCTTATTTTATGCATTAATTTTCATCATATAGATTCTAAAAACAACTGTCTAAAGAATTGAGTACGAAGCAATTGTGAATTTGTTTGAAAATGTACAATCGAAACATATTTTGCAACCTGCAACATACGAGGTGTGAAAAAGGGGGAGCATGTGCATACATCCACAATTAAACATAATTATGTAAACAATTCACCAACCCTTCTTTTGTTTGTACAGGGATACAAATTAAAAACTGTTTTCTGCTAATAAAATGCATGACTGACGAGGTCGCAGAAACAATCCTATGCAAGAAAGATCAGATGGCTAACTCGGGAACAGTAAAGCCACAAATGAGTCTTCAAAACCATCCAACTCATTAGCAGAGAAGTGTCCATGTCTTCGGGGAACGGATGCCATCTTTTATTATTGCAGCTTAAACGGAAAGTGAAATCGGAAAAGAACATTGGAAGCGATGTGTGTTTAGGAGTGGCTTTTTCAGGCCCCAGCAAAGAATTGGGAATGCATTCGGACTAGACAGATAGGTGTACAAACTGCAATTGCCATTTTGCATGTTAACAAGCAAGACCCCGCCCCTGTTGCACATTTCCACTCATACTCCACTTTCCACTGGGAACGAAAGAAGAAGGTTGTTGCATCTTCTAATCAGAAAAGTAGCTTTTTTGCAATAAGTATTGTGTTATGCATGGATGTGCTTACATTTACACGGCACACATAATAAATGCATCTGTAGGCACTAGTCCTTGCATTTCCTGCTAGTTGTATCAAGCTCCTTGGGACAGGGTGGGGATAAGAGCCTTGGATTTCTTCCTAAATAGCAGGACATTTTGGCCATGTTGTGTCCTGAGAGGAATCCTAGAATCCTGTTGCCTAGGACCCTCCAGGCCCTCCGTTTGATCACTGGGTACCACACCATGCGCATTGGATGTAAAGCAAATAGGAGGAAGAATGACAAGTGGAGAAAGTAGTATCCCCATAATGCCTGTACTATCATGTGAGTAACTGGTCATGTAACAGCGCCGCGATGCCTCAGGGCTTAGCGCGCTCTGTAAATCTAACAATAAATAAATACACGAATAAATAAATAAATAAAGGGAGCCATAATAGGGTACCGGTGGGAAGCAGGTTACCCCAGGATTACTAGAAAAAGCAAAAGAGGGAGCTTGACAATGAGGAATTTCTCATCCCTCCACCAATCTGACAATATTCTAATCTGCAAAGTAGGAGAGCTGGAACTAATGGAAAAGAAATCAAAGCAAACGTCCTCACATGCAGGCATGCAGTGGCAGCGTGGGGGCTCCTGTGTGCAGGTGGTGCTTCAGGGCAAAGGTGCATGATGTGGTCTCTTCCTGCCACTCTGTATCGTGGAGCAGAACTGAGCGAACATCTTTGTGATTCACCTTCCTAGTTCTGACAGGCAAACAACAGAGGTAATGAGCCAAGGGCCCAGGGGGGCATATGAATGGGCACATGAACATAATTTATGGCCCAAAAACCCGACAACCATACCTCATGGTGGCCACTGGTAAATAATGTATAGAGCTGCACTAGGCTAATCCACGAAGTGTGCGTGTGGCAAAGAAACATGGTCCAGCAGCTATCTTTGCCAGTCAGCAGTAAGAGTACCCATGTCCTTAGTAACACCACCTGAACGATCTATCTAGTTATGTAGTTAAGATGTAAATACTGCAAAGAAAAATCAAAGCAAACTTACTTATAAGTAAATGTGAAAGGGCAGTGTGGGGACCTCAATGTCCATGTAGGTCCCCAGGGCAAAGGTACACTGTGTGCTCTACTCTGGTGATTCTGTACTGTGGAGCAGAACTGAGAAAACGTCTGGGCGATTCGCTTTCCTAACTGTGGCACACAAGCAGCAGAGGCAGTGAGTCCAAGGAACCAGGGTTGTGTGTATATATATATATATATATATATATATATATATATATATATATATATATATATATATATATATATATATATATATATATATATATATATATATATATAGGCTTAAGAACAGTAACGTGTTTCGGGCTGCACTGGGTTAATTCACGAGGTACATCTGTGACAAACATGCAGTACTCCTTATGGGACAGCCAAACAGCACACTCGAAAGATTCTATACAGCTGGCGGCCATGATGAAATGTCTCAGCTGTCCATCCAGCCAAGACTCAAATATAAACGAATGGTTCCACCCTATTAGTTGTTGTGCATCGCTACCATATTCCAATTACAAAATAAAAATATTATATTGGGGTGTACAGATAGGGACAATGTGGGAAACAAATAATGTTTTTTTCTTTGTCGATAGTGAGCTAGGGTATGAGTGGTCTTGGCAGATGCTCGGTGTGTATAAGAAGTTGGCAGACACACACAATAGTGCCAAAGCAAAGTCTTTCGGTGTTGCTTCACTATTTATACGGTCCTAAGGTCCCACTCTCTACACACATTTTCTCAGAAGCATTTTTTTCACTGTTCCCTATCTTTGTGGTTAACTTCACTGAGTGGAGAATGGGGTATTGTTGTGCAATCACTCATACACCACATCGGCGTGTCATTGTACAGCACATGAACAACAGAAGGACATTGGGCTTTACAGAAATGTATGTAGTTATGGTTTCTCGGTCAGTTCTGTATGCAACAATCCTACTGTGTTGGCAGGATGCTGCATAATGTTCAATGTGTGAACCTAGCCGTGGATAAATCAAATAGGGGCATGATCAGAACTTCTCGTGGCAGTGTGGTTTTGAGCGTTTCTGAAAATCAGCACAAGGTTGTTTTAGTGCCAAGGGCCAACCATTGAACATTGCCTGTCTCTCTACATCATGTACTGAGCATGGGCATATGAGCTGCTCACCTGAAGGGGCAAGTTGTGCGGTAGCTGTAGATTTTCTTCTGAGAGTAACTAGGTTCATCCATTACGACATTAATATACCTGAAAAAGTATATTACATGTGCACACAGAGCATAACAAGTGCCAGTGTAGACTTCTTAGTTTTGCTGACATTGGTTGACTTTTTCTGGGCACCTATTGGGCGTCCAGGCACATTGTGTACTCTTTGGAAGCTATTGAGTTGGTAGTCTTGTAGGCCTGCATATATGGTTTTACTGTGGCCTCAGCAACAAATGACCACTTATTTGCAGGCATGCAGGGAAATAAACTGAGCAAACGATTGGCGATATTAGAGTTATAGAAAAAGCTTCAGTGCGAGGAAGGGGACTCGGTTCGGTGGGATTGGATGCTGGGCCAACGGGATACAGGGGAAAACAGCCCTCAGCGCCCCCACACCCTCCTCCAACAGCTGATGTAGACACAGTAACAGAAAGCAAGGGAATGTATCCCATGAAGCAATTAAAAGCAGCAGCGGGATACAGCAATCCCACTTTTGCACCTCCAGAGTATAGTGGAGAAAGCTCACCTGATGGCGCAAATCAAGCGAGTAGAGCAAAGCAAGACAGTAGCTGCGAACGTAGGGAGTGTAGCGAGATGAAAGCAAAGCTAAAGGAGAATTACTTGGGGGAAAACAGGGTTTAGTGAAGGCCAAGTATTGGTAGTATCGAATGAATGAATAGGTGGACAGATATTGCTCAAACTGGACGGTAAAACTTTAAGTGAGACAAGGCACGTGGGCGAAGAATTACAGAGTAGCAAAGACACGGAGGAGGAAGCTAAAGAACGGGCTGAGATAATCGAAGAAGTGCATAGAAATTATAAGTTACTCACTGTAGTGACTAACGTACTCTTAGTCCATAGTCCCCTTTCCTCCATACTGTATGGGCGTCCCTTCCAAGGGACGGGAGACAGAACTTTTTTTACCAGAAAAAACCTTCTTTCCCTTTAAATTTAAAGGCACGCGGGGGCGCGGCCCAGGGAGCATGCGCTGCCCTGACTCTGCCCTACAGCGCCAAACCTCAGGCCCCATTAACGCGTCGACAATAGATTTAACATTGCTTAATGACACCAGTATTATTAGGGGGGAGGTTGGTGGGACGTATGGAGGAAAGGGGACTATGGACTAAGAGTACGTTAGTCACTACGGTGAGTAACTTATAACTACTATTACGTCCCGTCCCCTTTCCTCCATACTGTATGGATGATTACAACTGATTGTAGCCCCAGGGTGAAGACCCTCCTTAAGCAAATAGGTTCCTGGAACCTCCTGTCCGAAAGCCGCAACATATCTAGAGCCGGCATCCAAACAGTAATGCTTGTAAAAAGCTGAGGGAGAGGCCCAAGTGGCCGTCCTGTTTATGACTTGCCAAGGTTCATGGCGTTGGAATGCAATGGCCGTTGCCTTGCCCTGACTACGTGGGCATGCATGTTGGCCGGAAGTGGCTTGTGCTGGCCCTCGTGCGCTTCTTTGATGGCAGAGACCATCCAGCGGGATATGGAGGACTTGCAGACATGATAGCCTGGTCTTGAGCCTCCAAAAGTGACAAACAGGGCGTCCGACTTGCGGAAGGCCTTAGTCCTGCCCAAGTAGAATTTCAGCGCATGCCTGACACCCAGGCAGTGCAGCATCCTCTGTGCTTCGTCCTTAGGATCGGGAAAGAACGTAGAAAGGACTATTTCCTCGTTAAGGTGGAAAGCAGATGGAACCTTAGGCAGGAAAGCCGGGTGCGTCCACACGACTACCCTGTCCTTGTGAAAGGTGGTATATGGTTCAGAGGAGACCATCGCCTGGATCTCGCTGACTCTACGAGCCGAGGTAAGGCCGAGTAGTAAGGCCGTCTTGATGGTGACCATTATGATGTCCACGGACGACATTGGCTTGAATGGTTTGTGTGCAAGTGTATCCAAGTCTATGTTGAGGTCCCACACCGGGTGTGGTCTCTTGACAGGCGGGTAGAGCCTAGCAAGACCCATCAGATGTTTTTTGACGATAGGGTTGGAGGAGGAAAAAATATCCTCCTCTGAGTTCCTGTAAGCCCCAATGGCTGCAAGGTATGTGCGACAGGTATCCACCTGCACGCCATAAATGAGCGAGATGCGCCGGACACGTCGTCCAAGGTGCAAGCCAAGGGGTCAATTCCCTTGGACTGTGCCCAGTTGCAGAATCTGGTACATTTGCTTTTGTACTGGGCCCTGGTGGATTTGATCCTGGCGCCCTGTATGATCTCCAGATTGGCCTGCGAGAGGCTAAGCTGCCGAAGCAGTACCTGCTCAGGTACCACGCTGTGAGGGCTAACTTCCCTGGCGCAGGGTGGATGATTCTACCCCCCTGCTGTGCCTGAAGATGTGCTGGGGCCGTCGGGAGGTGTATAGGGGGCACCTCTGAGAGGCTGAGTAGCTCCAAAAACCATGGCCTGGCTGGCCACCATGGAGCTATCAGGATGATGAGGAGTCGGCAAGAATCCTTGATCTTGCAAATCACCCTGTGGATCAGAGGAGTGGGCGCAAAGGCGTAGGCTTTCATGCCGGTCCACTGGATGTGAAACGCGTCGCCCAGAGAGCCGGGGCCCGGACCTTGCCAGGATGCAAACTGGGGACCCTTCTTGTTGTGCCAGGTGGCAAAGAGATCCACGTGGGGGTGACCCCACCTGTTGAAGATCTCCTGAATAACAAGGTTGTTTAGCTGCCACTCGTAATTGTCCGCTCCCAGCCTGCTGAGCCTGTTCGCTTCCAGGTTGGATTCGCCCGGGAGGTGGATTGCCCTGAGGTAGATGTCGTTTTCCAGTACCCACTCCTACATGTTGATCGCCAGTCTGCAGAGAGGAGGGGATCTGGTGCCTCCCTGCTTGTTGACGTAGTACATGCTGGTCGAGTTGTCTGTCTGGATGAGGACAACCTTGTCCTTGAGAGTGGTAGGAATGCTCTGAGTGCTAGCCAGACGGCGTTCGGCTCCCGCCAATTGATGTGGTATTCCTGCGCCTGCCGAATCCAGGTGCCGTGGACCGAGAGGTTGTCCAGCGTGGCTCCCCAGCTCTCGAGCAAGGAGTCTGTGGTGATGGTGGCCTGCGGAGAGAGCGTCCAAAAGGGCCTGCCCATCCGTAGGTTGCAGTCCATGGGTCCATGGACCACCAAGTTGGGTACAGCTGGAGAGATGGAGGAACGTTGATCATCTCGGATTGCGAGCTCCGCTCCTGATTCCATGAGGCCGCGAAGTGAAGCTGAATCCTTGTCATCCTTAGTCTTGTGGGCAGCACGGCTAACAGAACCGCCGCTAGTAGACCTAGGAGATGTTGGTACCACCATGCCAAGGTCACCTCTCTGCTGAGGAAGTGGGCGGTGGCCCTCTTGATGGCCGAGATCTTGTCCTCCAACGGGAAAACCCTCTCGCAGCATGTGTCACAAATGAGACCCAGGAACGTCAGAGACTTCGTAGGGAGCAGCTGTGATTTCTTCAGGTTGAGCGAAAAGCCCAGGTCGTGCAGAGTGTTCATGAGGGCCTGGGAAGAGTGGTGAACCGCTTCCGGGGAAGTAGCCCTGACAAGCCAGTCGTCGAGGTATGGGTAGATGTGGAGGCCCTGCTCTCTGAGGAGGGCCGCTACAGCATTCATGAGTCTGGTGAAGAACCTGGGGGCCGAGTTGAGGCTAAACAGAAGGACTTTGCATTGGAAATAGTAGCCCATGATCCTGAACCGCAGGAAAGAACGATGGGGCTGCCAAATCAGGATGTGCAGGTACACGTCCTTCAGGTCCAGGGAGCACATCCAGTCTCCCTTGTCCAATGTCTACGCTATAAAAGCTGGCGTAACCATCTTGAATTTTTGCAGGGGTAATGAGAGGTTGAGCGTGGAAAGGTCCAGCACAACTCTCAGGCACGCCTAGTTCTTATTCTGAATGGCGAAAATCCTGGAGTAGAAGCCAAAGCCTCGCTGGGAGGCTGGGACTTCCTCCACTGCCTGGCTCTCTATGAGTGACCGGATCTCTGCCAAAAGAGTTGCTGTCTCAACCTGTGGAAGTGGAGGGGAGGAAGGAGGAGAGGCTGGGATGGGTAGGCGGTACCCCGTGGATACTACAAAGAAGACCCAGGGGTCCGCAAAATTCTGGCACCAGAAATGTGCATGGAGAGCAAGCTTGCCCCCCACCGGAGACACGTAGACCCGGAGGGGTGTGTCATGCCTTCTTTCCATCGTAGGCTGAGGAGGGTGACTGGAAAAAGCCCTTACTCCCCCACCCCTTTGTTGTTTGCGGCGGCTCTGAGATGGCGAGCGGTCCGGCTCCCTGGATCTGCGTTCCTGGAAGCCGCGGAACCCTCCATATGTACAACCCTTCTCTTCTCTGAGCGCTGCTGCGATTGGGTGTAAGACTTGGGCATGGTCTTTCTAAGAATGGACAAGGACTTTGCCGTTTGTGAGCTGTTTTTCTTTTTGTCCAGCTCTTCATCCATAGAGGCGTGGAAGAACCTCCCACCCCCTCGAACGGCAGATGTAGGATGCGCTCCTGGACATCCAGGTTGAATTTCGTCGCCTCATGTCCGTGGCAATGCACATGCGCCACTGTGGATTCCATGAGGTCATGCGCCATGAGCTTGGCCTCTGCTAGCCCCGCCTCAAAGCGTGATTGGCATTGGGAGGGGAGTTCCGGGAGGAAGTCTGCAATTTTCCGTCATAACTGTTGGTTGGCGGCCGCCAGCATGGAATCCGCGTTGGCCTGACGCAGGTGCAAGGAGGTGTTGGAGTAGATCTTCTTACCGTAAGCCTCCAAGATCTTCTCATCCTTGCCTAGCAGCGCCGCAGAGGAGGAGGCTGAGGACGACTGAGGCTTGGAGTAAAGTGATGCTGCAGCGATCACAGAGGAGTGTGGCTGAGGATGGGTCGAGAGCAAGAGTATGTCCCCCTCCATCTGCCTGTACTTGGCGTCCAGGCGTCGGTTGACTGGCTGGACTGAGTGGGGCTTCAGCCAACCCTTCTTGGCCAGGGAGATTACATCGGTGGTAGGGGATACCGACGGGATAGCAGGGGACTGCTGGAGCTGCTGTGTACCCAGTCCGTATGGACGCATGGGAAAGCTGCCCTGCGCATATGAAGGGTAGACTGTAGGCCATGTACCTGGTTGCGACCAGTCCCACCTTGACACTCGTTCTTCCCCGAATTCATGGAATGGCGTCGGACGGGTGTTCCTGTCTGGCGCGGTGGCCCTCTTGTCGAGCTGCCTGCCACGTGCCTGCAACGTGCTGCCTAGCCTGCTGGGTCCAGCCTCATCCAAGACTCTCACGTGTGGATAATGATGCCTACCCTGCTCCTCGGGTCTTGGCCCAGTAGGTGCGACACCCTCGACCCGGGGGTCGGTAGAGCTGCGTTTAGGTGCCCCCTCGCACGTATTGCCGGTATTGGGGCATAGCCCCTCAGACGTATTGCCAGTGTTAAGTCGTAGCCCCTCAGCCATTGCGCCGGTAAAAGGGCGTAGCCCCTCGTGTGTAGGCCCGGTACCAGAACCTTCCGGTCCCTCGACACTGCGACCAGGAGGATCCAAGGACCCTCGACCCGAAGGCCGGTAGCTGTAGCAGCCTTGGTGCGCGTGCCGGTGGAAGGACCTGGCCGGTCACTCCCATGCAGGAGAGTCCCTGGGAAGGAGTCTTCCTTGCGGGGTGCGCTGGAAAAGATCAGTCCTACCTTGGACCTGGGACGATGCTTCACGAAGTTCTTGAGATCCTATGGAGGCAACTTCTGGAAGAGCTCCCTCCACCTGGCTAGTCTGTGCTTCAGTGCCTTCGAGGACAGCGAGTCACACGCCGAACATGATTACCAACCGTGGTCTGGGCCAAGGCAACGTAGGCAGAGGGCGTGCAGGTCTGAAGTTGAGGGCCGAATACCTGAATGATAGAAAAGACAAAAAAAGACAAAAAGAAGAAGTATCTACGCATGGAATTACATGGCCGAAGCCAAACCCAGGAACGCTGGTGAATTCGGCCCATTCCTGTCGATGCGGAAAAGGGACTGAGGTGTGGCACCGGAAGGCGGAGTCAGGGCAGCGCATGCTCCCTGGGCTGCGCCCCTCCGTGCCTCTAAATTTAAAGGGGAAGAAGGTTTTTTCTGGTGAAAAAGGTTCCGTCTCCTGTCCCTTGGAAGGGACGCCCATACAGTATGGAGGAAAGGGGATGGGACGTAAGAGTAGGGAAGGGGAAGAGTAGGAGGAAAGTGAAAGATTGCGAAAAGAAAGCACGAGAGAGAGAGGAAAGGGAGAGAAGAAAACAGAGAGCCAGAAGACATAACACGGAGGGAAAGCAGAAGAAGAGCGGGAAAAGCAATTGCAAAAAAAGGAGAAAAGGAGGTTGGAAGTTGAGCTGCTCTTTAAAAAGATGACCTACGCAGGGAAAGAGAGGAGCGCAGAAGGGAACGAGAAAGAGACTAGAGCAGAGAAAGACGCTCTTCGAAAGCGGTAGAAATTAAGATAGACTTGCCACGTTTAGATGGTGAGGATGGGGAAGGTATACGAAAAAGGATAGGGGAACACTATAGGAGCAGGAGGAACAGTATAGTTGCCCCACGGGCAGACACGAGTGCCCTTGGTAAGGGCGGAGAGTGGAGTTACAGACTGAACCAAGGGAAAGCAGGAAGGCACAATATTAGGGAGACTTAGCTTTGATAAAGACAGAGAAGGGGACAGTGACAATAGTATTGGGACCATGGGGGTCATTCGAGGATTCACAGGGGAGCGATGATGAGGAGGAGAGAAGACACTCTTGCCGCTCCAGGGAAGCAAGCCCAGACAGAGACACAATATGGAGAGGCAAAGAAAACATGGGTAGAGGAGAGGAGGGCATTGAAGGGCAACAACCGCATCCCAAGGGTGGGTCGCAGAGCACGGACAATATCACTCTGTATGTGCAGAGGCTCAGGGCCCTGCCAGGATGGAAAAGGACAGAGATGGCAAGGGCAGTCACCACTACTAAAGACATGGGGAGACAGGACGGAGGGATGACACTGACACAGTTCCCATTACTGGAAAAGGGTGGGGGTGACCGAAGTATATCGTCTGGCAGCAGATGGACAAGACAATTTAAGATGTAAGCTACCCTCATTAACTGCTGGGGCTGGCAAGTAGATTATGAGATCGAAAGACATAACAGCAGGGACGTCATTTGCAGTAGGGGACATGAAGAGCTTACCGTCAGCCATTCTTGGAGCGCTAGCTGAAGATGTATAGAAAAGGGTTGGATATAATAATAATAATAATAATAATAATAATAATAATAATAATAATAATAATAATAATAATAATAATAATTTGGATATTATGTAGCGCTACAAACCCTCAGGCATCTGTGCCCTGCTTCTTATTACCCACGGTGTGTGGTGAGTGACTGCACAGAACACAGCACACAATGGTGCAGTGTTCAATAAATGCTGAGCTGCTGTATGGCAAGCTCTAAGGGTACAATACCCAAACACTTCAGACATAAGCTTGATCATGGCACGCAAAATGCGTGGGGACGAAGACCTATTTAAATAGATTCAACAAATTTGTTGAAATATTCAACAAATTTGTTTACATTTTTGAAACGAGAGAACCGTGGTACAAAACAGTGAGATTATTTTACCATGTATTATGTCATGGGTTACCCCAGCAAGTACAAAGGCATATTCAGAAGTGTGAGTAACCAAAAGGTGTCTCACTTGCTAGTCCCTGGGGATCTCTCTCTCTCAGGTGGCCAGGGCACGGCCATCGCCTTTGGATCCAGACGCTGGGGTGGACCAGTGCAGGAGGATCACCTGGGTGAGGGATCTTGTGGGGGTGAGGCAGCTGATGGTGAGATGTGGTATCCCCCCTTTCCCGTGCCCATAACCCATCCTATTTTATAGGATTCTCCAGTGTTCCAACTCGCCCCCCCTTTCTACACAAACGCTGAGCCGAGGAAGAGGAGGACTGAGAATAAAGAGGCTAACAATTGTAAATCTCAGTGGACATGTCCCATTAATATGGTCAGTCACTTGACCTTAATTACATACAGCTGATACCCATTAGCTCACCCCACACGGATAAAAGGAAGAACATTGAGACACACACTGAGCAAGGTGAGACATGAGAAGGAGCAGATCTCCCGGGGAAAAGGCGAACCCACTAGATCACGATGACCGATCGAGGGTCCAGAGCAAGGGGTAGGGAAGCCCTAAAGATCCCTGCAGGAGGTCATTTCCTCCAGGAAACCATGAAGGATACACAGAGAAAGCCAAATCCCAGACAAGAAGAAGCCTGCATTGTGTTTCCAGGACACCAGCGACCCTCCCGAGTGAACGGCAGAATTGGGGAGGCGAGGCCAAGCCTGTGGTATCAACCTTGACTCATGAATCAAAGCCACAGAGAAAAGAAAGGAATGCACAGAACCGGTGAGTTAGTGAAAGGCATGAAAGGCCAGTATGTGTCAAGGAAAGATTGAAGCCATAATAGTGTATATCACAATTGAAGGTTGCGGGTGTGCTGATGAGACGCGAAAGAAAGCAAACTAGTAATGAACTTTAAAGCTTACTGATGACTGTGAAGCCAATGATACACAGTAGCGAAGTGGTCCGGCAAAAGGAAATAGCCCACTCGAAAGTCTCTGAAATGTTTGATGTCTTGCAATGGTCAAGATGAATCCAGACGAAAGAGGAAGTTAAAAGGTGAATGCTTTAGGAGAATGATTTCTTTGAAATGTTCTGATTGTGTTATGGAGCTACCAAGAGACACTGGGGCAAAAACATAAGGGAGAGTTGAAGTGGTCATGCGGAGGTCTATGAAAAAAAACCTTTCACACTCGAAAGTCTTCGACATCAGTGAAAGGTCCGAACCCAACTGAGGGAAACCTGGAATGTGAAACAAGTTAGGATGAATGAAGCTTGGGGAAGGGAACCCCTGCAAGTGCTTATATTGCAAGGTCCGAGCCCGGCTGAGGGAGACCTACATGAACTTTTGAAATGTCTTTTTTTTGATAACCTGAGCCAGTGTGTCATCCTATCATACGGGGCCTACCTTACTCCGTGCTGTCTAGCATGGGGAGCAGAGCTGACTCAGCCACCTTGATCCTTTATGTTATAACACTGACTTTCCTTTGCATACACATTCCCCTCTACTCAATTTTTGTATAAGAGATAGGGCAGGTATTAGGTTTTTTTTTTATAGGCCATTTTGATTTGATATAGACTGACTAGGACTGTGTTTTCTTTATTATTTGATGGTAGAGACTACTCCCATCGTAGCTATAGGGCAAAGTAGTAGTTTTCCAAACCTGTAACGCTCACCTGATTCTCGCAGAGGCGCCGGTCTTGACTGGGCGACTACCGTATCTTCAAAGGTGATGTGTAGCACCCGGTTGGCTCTTTGGGCTGGACCTCTGTGCACTGTATGCCTGACGTGTAGAGTAAGATGTCTGCAGATAGAAAATATGGGGTTAATGAACTGGGGTTATTGGGGTGTCCCTATCTCTTTCCTCTTCTCCTCTCCTGTAGACCCCCAAAGGTTAACGCTCTCACCTTAGGTAAGTGAATGCCGAGCTCTCCATCTGCCTCGGGGCAGGGTGCTGTAACCAGTTTCTTCACTGGATAGGTAGCGCAGGCCTCTTGACTTCAGAGGACTGCTGTCCGTCGTTTACTGCACGAACGGTAAGTTTCGAGTCATTCAAATGTCTTTAAAGTCTTTAGTAATGATGTCTCTTGTTTTGCAGGGTTCCGGCGACGGCGGATGACGGGCTGAAGTGAGTTGAAGATGGAGCCCGTGTGATGAATAGAAGCGCCTGGAAGCACGTAAGTAAGCGCTTGTTGCCTGCTTCACGATGCGCTCTAACTGTCTTTTTATTTTGCAGGTACGAGTTCGGAGCGGCTGCAGGGTGCCGGAATACCCACTGGATTAGATGTGGAAAGGAGTAATGGCACGTGAGTATTAAAGTTCCCCAATGTCTTTAAACGCACCTTGTTTTGTCTTTCAGATGCGGGAAGCAGCGCCGAAGGCCTCCGGAGCGTGCAAAGAGTTGGTAAGCTTTTGTCTTTCAGATGCCGGAATGCAGTTTGAAGATCTCCGGAGCGCACGAAGAGTAGGTAAGCCTTTGCCTTTCAGATGCCGGAATGCTAACCTGTTCTTTCTTGTCTTTATAGGTGTTGCTGAAGACTGGATTCAGAATGGTAAGCCTTTGCCTTTCAGATGCCGGAATGCTAACCTGTTCTTTCTTGTCTTTATAGGTGTTGCTGAAGACTGGATTCAGGATGGTAAGCCTTTTTCCTTAGGCCCAGGACCGGATGCAGAAGACACGATGAGCGTCCTGCTGCAGAGGTTGCAGAATAACGCAAAGCAAGATTCATCCACCGGGTGTGGTTTAAATAGCCTCCTGTAGTGCTTAGGTGTCTCCTTCCACAGCCACGCCTAGGTAAGAAAAGAGTTCCTGGTAAGAAAAGAGTTCCTGCCTTCCAGAAGAGTTCCAGTGTTCTGAATCTAGGGAGTGGCTCCAGCCCCACCCAACAGGAAAAGTAGTTCCAAACAGAAGAGGATCAGAGGCTCAACTGGCAGGCAAGTAAGCAGCATGGTCTGCTGCAGGTAAGTCCACCCAAGCATTATGAGCCCGGCGGTTCCAGCGCTGGGACTGGGCATATTTATGAGCCTGGTGCCACTGGCGCCAGGACTGGGTCCAAAAGGTCCCAATTGGGACTGGTTGGCACTCATAACCTGGGTTATGGATCTGCTTCCAAGGGAGTTGGGAAAACCCTGACCTTTTGGAAGCAGAGATCATGACAGTACCCCCCCTCAAGGCCCCTCCCAAACCGGGCTTCTCCGGGGGTTTTGGCTTGTCAGGAAATGTTCGGTGAAATCTTTTGATTAGGCGAGGAGCGTGGACATATTCAGCAGGTTCCCAGGATCTCTCTTGGGGGCCGTAGCCTTTCCAGTCAATTAGGTATAATAGTTTAGATTTGGAGATCTTGGAGTCCAGAATGCTTTTGACTTCAAACTCGAGTTCTCCATCAACTAGGATAGGTTTTGGAGATTTGGTTAGTCGGGTTTGAGGTTGCACGGGTTTTAATAGAGAGACGTGGAAGACCGGATGTATCTTCATGTGCGGGGGCAAGTCCAACTTGACCGCTACTGGGTTTACTATGGTAGTGATGGAATAGGGACCAAGGTATCTTGGGTTGAATGTGCGTGGCCCTTTTAGAGATAGATATTTGGTGGATAACCAGACTTGATCCCCTACTTGATAGTGAGGGGCTTCCTTCCGATGTTGATCTGCTCCTTTCTTGTATTGTTCTTTAGCCCTTTGAAGGTGAGAAACAGCTTCTTTAAAGGCTTGGGTGATTGTAGAATGCAGGTAGTCTACTGCTGGTGTTTCAAGATCTTGGAGGGGATCCAACTCCGAGGTTCGAGGGTGACTGCCATACAAAAGAAAAAACGGGGTTTTCCCAGTTCCCGAATGGACAGAGTTATTGTAGGCATATTCGGCTATCCAAAGGATATCTTTCCAAGTTTTTTCAGTTTGTTGCAGCATGCAGCGTAAATACTGTTCCAGAGTTTGATTGGTCCTCTCGGTTTGTCCGTCGGTCTGAGGGTGGTGACTGGTCGATAGTCTCACATCAATTTGAGCCGACCGACAGCAACTTCGCCAAAAATGAGAAATAAATTGACTACCTCGATCCGAAATTAGAACCGAAGGAAAACCGTGCAGTCGGACGATGTTTTCGAGAAATTCTCGGGCCAGAGTTGCTGCTGTTGGCAAGCCTTTGAGCGGAATGAAATGCGCCATCTTGGAGAATAAGTCCACGATTACTAGAATGGTATTGTATCCGGAGCATGGAGGTAGATTGGTGATGAAGTCCATAGAAAGCGTATGCTAAGGGCGAGGTGGGATGTCAATAGGGCGTAAGAGGCCTGCTGGTCTTTCCTTTTGACTCTTGTTTTGGGCGCATACTCAACAGGACATTATAAAGTCTCTGATATCTTTCTTCCAAGACGGCCACCAGAAGTAGCGCTTGATCTTTTCTGAGGTCTTGGCCATACCGGGATGACCTTCCATTAAAGAGTCGTGATAACAAGAGATTACTTTTTTCTGTAAATCTGTGCTGGCTAGGTATAATCGTTCTTGGAAATACAATAAGTTGTCCTTTACTGCAAAGTCCTTTCCCTGCAGATGCCAATTCTGTATGTCTGCTGGAGTTACAAGTTGCCTGGCTTTATCCTTAACTTCCTCTATGGATTCGGTGGCGATTACACCCAGAATTCTTTGTTCGGGAATGATTGGTACAGGTTTAGGGTTGATCAAGTGTTCTTCCACTCCCATCCGAGAAAGGGCATCAGCTTTACCGTTCTTTGTACCAGGTCGATAGGTAATTATGAAGTCAAACTCGGCAAAGAATAATGCCCAACGGAGTTGTCTAGAGGATTGGGCTTTTGCGGTTTTCAAATATTGCAGGTTTCGGTGATCCGTAATCACAGTAACGGTGTGTCGGGCCCCCAGCAGATAATGCCGCCAAGCCTTAAAGGTAGACTTGATAGCCAGAAGCTCCTTGTCAGTAATCGTGTAATTGATTTCAGGAGGCGAGAATTTGCGGGACCAAAATGCCACGGGATGCAACTGATTGGTTACCGGGTCCTTTTGTGATAGAACTGCCCCCATGGCAAGGCTTGAAGCATCAGTTTCCACAATGTAGGGGAGTTCGGGGCGAGGGTGTTTTAAGATTGGTGCAGGGATAAATTTAGTCTTCAAATCCTGGAAAGCTTGTTCCGCCTCGGTAGACCATTCAAAACGTTTGTTTTTCTTTAACAAGGCAGTGATGGGCTGGACTATTCGAGAGAATTCGGGGATAAACCTGCGGTAAAAGTTAGCGAAGCCTAACATGCTTTGCACACCTTTTACGGAGGATGGTGATGGCCATTTGAGAACTGCATCGACCTTCTTTGAATCCATACGCACTCCGCCAGGTGATAATATGAATCCCAAGAAGTCAACTTCAGTCACGTTGAAAACACATTTTTCCAACTTAGCGAAAAGTTTGTGTTGACGCAATCTTTCGAGGACCATTTTCACGTGTTTCCGATGTTCAGATTCCGATGAAGAATAAACGAGGATGTCGTCAATGTAAACAACAACACATACATCTATGAGCTCTCTGAGGACATCGTTCATAAAATATTGAAAGGCGGCCGGGGCATTGCAAAGTCCGAAGGGCATGACCTGATATTCAAATAGCCCATACTTGGTGCGGAAGGCCGTCTTCCATTCATCGCCCTCTTTTACTCGTACCAAGTGGTAAGCTCCTCTAAGATCCAGCTTTGTATATATGCATGCTTTTCTGACTTGGTCCAGGAGTTCAGGAATCAAAGGTAACGGATATCTATTCTTAACGGTGATCTGGTTCAGGGAGCGATAATCGATACAAGTTCTAAGGTCTCCTTCCTTTTTTGGAACGAAGAACAAAGCTGAAGAAGCAGGGGACTTGGAAGGACGAATAAACCCATTTGCCAGGTATTGATTCAGGTATTGTCGAAGGTGAAGGTTCTCAGGCTCGGTGAGGGCATAAATTCTACTACAAGGAGGAGTAGATCCAGGTATCAGGTCTATCTGGCAGTCATAAGACCTATGAGGAGGTAGAGAGTTAGCCTGATCCTTCCGGAAAACATCTTGGTATTCTAGGTATTCGGGAGGTAACTGGGGAGTCTCTGAAGAAATTGCGGCCAGTGCAACACCAGGTGGAGGGTGACAAGTAGAGACACATTCTGGAAACTGGACCGTTCTTGCTCGCCAATCGATCAGAGGATTGTGTTTCTCTAACCAAGGTATTCCTAGAATAATCTGAAACTGAGGGGCCTTGATCACATCGAACACGATCTTCTCATGGTGTCCATCTTGACTTACTAGCGTCACCTCTTGAGTGGTATGCGTTACTGGCCCGGAGGCTATCTCCGTACCATCCACCGTAGTAATGACGTCCTTTACAGCCTTGGGACAAAGAGTTAGATTCATCCTCAAAACCATTTCATGATCCACATAATTGCCGATGGCACCGCTGTCGACGTAAGCTTCAATTGCATGTAATCGATCCGGATTATCAGGGCTAATGAGGACCATAGGTATCATGAAATGCGAGGTCACGGAACTGGTTTTCACGCTCGGCAAGAGGACCTCTATTCTTGTCGGGCGAGGTCGTTTTCCTGCTCAGAGTTTGTAACTTTGGTAACTGCAGCTCCTACTGCCTTCTTGGCAGGTTTCACCGGACAGTCTCGAAGAAAGTGCCCTGAGTTTCCGCAATGTAGGCATAATTGCAACTGTTTCCTCCTTTCCCGCTCCCTTTGTGTTAGAGGACCTTTCAGACCCCCTATTTGCATGGGTTCCCCGGAGTCTACTCCTTTGGAAGGAGTTGGCGGTTTGAAAAATACTCGAGCATCAAACTTGGAACGATCGGCCTTCCTGTTCTGCAGCCTGTGATCTATTTGAACGACCAAGTCTATATAATCCGAACAGTCTTGTGGGGGATTCACTACTTGGGCTAAAACGTCTTTGAGCTCTCCACGTAGACCTCTATAAAACAGCGTAATCCTTTTGTCCTCAGGCCATTGAGTTTCCACTATTAGTCTATTGAAAGATGCAATATAAGCCAAAAGGTCTTGATTACCCTGTCGCAACGAAAGAAGCTCATTGTCCAAGGCCTGCCCCTGTGAATGTCTTGCGAACAGTTTTTTCATACTAAGCTGAAAGGCTTGAAAATCATGGAGAACCGGATCATCTTGATTAACTAGAGGGATCGACCAGTCTGCCGCATTGCCACTAAGGTACGAAAGTACAAAAGCTACTTTTGCTTGATCAGTTGGAAAGGCTGCTGGCCGGCATAAGAAGTGCAACCGGCACTGATTGATAAATACTGCAAACCTCTTTGGGTCACCAGAAAATCGTTCGGGCGGAGCCAGAGGTACATTCCCAGGTAGGTTGATCTGCACTGGATTCATAGAGGATGTTGAAGGAAGATTTGCCCCTGCTGCGGGTAGCGGAGTCTGTCCGGCTTGTGACTGTAGCACTTGTCTAGCAAGATTGTCTGTTCTCTCCTTGGAAATAATTAGTTCCCTTCTTAGAGCATTCGTTTCCTGACGAGCTGCATGCACTTCTGCCCTTAGTTCCCCAAGTAACCGGGCTAGGGGGTCAGTATCCGAGGTTTCCATAGCGCCTGGGCGAGAGTTTTGCGGTAGGCTTTGCGTTCTGTAACGCTCACCTGATTCTCGCAGCGGCGCCGGTCTTGACTGGGCGACTACCGTATCTTCAAAGGTGATGTGTAGCACCCGGTTGGCTCTTTGGGCTGGACCTCTGTGCACTGTATGCCTGACGTGTAGAGTAAGATGTCTGCAGATAGAAAATATGGGGTTAATGAACTGGGGTTATTGGGGTGTCCCTATCTCTTTCCTCTTCTCCTCTCCTGTAGACCCCCAAAGGTTAACGCTCTCACCTTAGGTAAGTGAATGCCGAGCTCTCCATCTGCCTCGGGGCAGGGTGCTGTAACCAGTTTCTTCACTGGATAGGTAGCGCAGGCCTCTTGACTTCAGAGGACTGCTGTCCGTCGTTTACTGCACGAACGGTAAGTTTCGAGTCATTCAAATGTCTTTAAAGTCTTTAGTAATGATGTCTCTTGTTTTGCAGGGTTCCGGCGACGGCGGATGACGGGCTGAAGTGAGTTGAAGATGGAGCCCGTGTGATGAATAGAAGCGCCTGGAAGCACGTAAGTAAGCGCTTGTTGCCTGCTTCACGATGCGCTCTAACTGTCTTTTTATTTTGCAGGTACGAGTTCGGAGCGGCTGCAGGGTGCCGGAATACCCACTGGATTAGATGTGGAAAGGAGTAATGGCACGTGAGTATTAAAGTTCCCCAATGTCTTTAAACGCACCTTGTTTTGTCTTTCAGATGCGGGATGCAGCGCCGAAGGCCTCCGGAGCGTGCGAAGAGTTGGTAAGCTTTTGTCTTTCAGATGCCGGAATGCAGTGTGAAGATCTCCGGAGCGCACGAAGAGTAGGTAAGCCTTTGCCTTTCAGATGCCGGAATGCTAACCTGTTCTTTCTTGTCTTTATAGGTGTTGCTGAAGACTGGATTCAGAATGGTAAGCCTTTGCCTTTCAGATGCCGGAATGCTAACCTGTTCTTTCTTGTCTTTATAGGTGTTGCTGAAGACTGGATTCAGGATGGTAAGCCTTTTTCCTTAGGCCCAGGACCGGATGCAGAAGACACGATGAGCGTCCTGCTGCAGAGGTTGCAGAATAACGCAAAGCAAGATTCATCCACCGGGTGTGGTTTAAATAGCCTCCTGTAGTGCTTAGGTGTCTCCTTCCACAGCCATGCCTAGGTAAGAAAAGAGTTCCTGGTAAGAAAAGAGTTCCTGCCTTCCAGAAGAGTTCCAGTGTTCTGAATCTAGGGAGTGGCTCCAGCCCCACCCAACAGGAAAAGTAGTTCCAAACAGAAGAGGATCAGAGGCTCAACTGGCAGGCAAGTAAGCAGCATGGTCTGCTGCAGGTAAGTCCACCCAAGCATTATGAGCCCGGCGGTTCCAGCGCTGGGACTGGGCATATTTATGAGCCTGGTGCCACTGGCGCCAGGACTGGGTCCAAAAGGTCCCAATTGGGACTGGTTGGCACTCGTAACCTGGGTTATGGATCTGCTTCCAAGGGAGTTGGGAAAACCCTGACCTTTTGGAAGCAGAGATCATGACAAAACCCCAAGAATTTAATAAAGCTTTTGGAACTTGTAGCTCTTGTGTCAGTGTCATTCTTGTGATACCATGCCTCCCTTACAGAAGCTAGTAGGGATGGAGGCTAAACCGTGTTCAGAAATTCAGCTAACCATAGTGCACTATTGCAGGCTAATGCAAGAGAATGCGAGAGAGCAGCATGAGGAGAAGAAACAAGAAGAAGCAAAGTTAGTGCAGGAGAAATTATCTAAGTACACAATGGAAGGGGCGATGTTGACGAGTGGAGAAGGAGTAGTTGCTCAGCATGCGCAGAACCGACCACAGATGACAGGGGGAGGTTTTGCAGAATGAGAGGATATGAATCAGTGGCCAAGGGGACAAGGAGGGATACCTCAGGGAAGAGGGTTTGTATACGAATACAGCAGAATGCAGGACGGTTTCATGGGGGACAGCAAAGACTGATGGGGGTCCTGCACAATGTTGGGTGTGCAGAGAAAAATTTGCCATATATCGCTAGTGTGCAGATACAGGGGCGGGATACCTCAGAATGGGGGAATGCAGCCACAGCCCACATACCAGACAGAGCAGACTGACAATTATGCCCAAGATCACATGCAAACGCAGATGTACACGCCACAACAGATACATACCCAAGACATGCAATTGCAGCAGTATCAGCCCTTGACACATGCATTACAGTCGCAGGGACACATGCAGCGATCACAACCAGCACAGCAGGAACCGGTTCAGCAGAACATCATAACAACGACACATGCAGAGTCCACGATGTAGACTTCCGTGCAGAGGCTGGGAGGGGTGACTGTTGTAGGGCACAATCTATTTACAGGGACGGGAATGTCATTATATCCACAACAGGACAGCCCACAGACAGACCTAATGTGTTCAATGCTATCTATCTGTTAAACTCAGTTTGGCTGAGAAACCACGTATAGGGGTGACTATAGTTGACAAGACTTTTTCCTTGCTCTGGATACAGGGGTAACTAGGTCCTGTATAAGGGAGCGGAGATACCCAATGTCAGGCAATGCCATAAATGCTCAGAGATTTTCTGCTGCCACGGATTTGGTTCCTTTTACTAATGAATTACCACTTTCTGTGGGTGAACATGACTTGACCATGCCCTGTTATATTTCCGACAGACACCAGTGAATATAGTGGGTAGGGACATGATGAGCGGACATAACATGACCATGTAATTCACAGACGACAGGGATTCATTACATGAATGTGAGGGAACTCCTCCAAGCTTATTGTGGCCTGATGGTGCAGAGGGGGTGCCAGTAGACATTGAACTGTTTTCATATGGAGTAGAAGTGTTAATCGCATGGGTTCCAGGGATACAGGGTTGTACGCATACCCAATGAATTAGTGAAGCAAGGCATTTTGGTACCTTCAGAATCGCAGTGAAATACTGCCTTTGAACCGAATTGTTGAAGCAGAATTTCCATTAGTTCCGAATGCAGCAACAATTTTGTGAAGCATCCCAACGGGAGCTACTCACTTCACGGTAATAATACTTGAAGAATGCCTTCTTTTCTATACCACTCCATGAGGAGTCACAGGACTTAACCTCCTTCCTATATTAAGTGGAAACACACGAGACTCTCACAAGGATACTGTGCGTCACAGTCCATCTTCAATAGGGTCCTTCAGAAGGACCTATGCAACATACAGATAGCGAGCACAGTCATACAATACGTGGACGACTTTTTAATCTGTAGCAAGTCAGAGGAACAGTGCCGAAATTACTCCAACCAGCAATCCAGTCACCCATCAACCATGGGCAGCCAAGAATCAATGTAGCCTTGGGAAAGACCCTGATAGGTCGAAACATGTGCTAGCTGATCTACTTAAATCACTAATTAAATTCTGTATATGAAAAAACTAGAAAACTTAATCTTCCTTATTATCAGCGCAAGCATTACGGGGTCCTACCCTTTCATGCTAATACAAGAAGTGTGGGCAACACCTCTCCCTCCCGTGAACTTGCTGCTAATCCAAATATCAAAACCTAAAAAAAACCACATAGCTAAAGACTCATTGCTGCACATGTTGGTTCAGCCTCTAATGTTCACTTTCGCTTAGTCACTTATTATGCTTTTTTTTAAAAATCATAGATGACCAGTAAAAAATGTCATACCACAGTAACCAATGGCTAGACTGGATGCATCAAAAGGCCAGTCTAGCCACGTTACAATGCTTATCATGCTTGCTTTATCGTAGATGCCCTGTAAAGAATTAATGCCACAGTAAGAAAAGGCTAGATTGGTGACACCAAAGTGCCAATCTAGCCATGTAATAACACATACTATGCTTGCTTTATCATAGATGCCCAGTAATAAATGTCTTGTCACAGTAAGTAATGGCTAGACACGCTGCCCCAAAAAGACAGTCTTGCCATGTAATAATGCTGATCACACTTGCTTTATTTCATTTCATTACGTCATTGTATAGAACCTTTCACCATGGATATGGTTCCAAAGCGCTGTAGGCTGAAAGCCCTCGGAGGGATCGAAATCCAAAGTATGGGAAAGTTAGGAGCAGCTAATATGCGTGTGTGCATAATGACCATTAAAGGTTATGAGGGCTTGACCGAGTTCCTGCTAGCCACCGATGTCTAATTGGCATGTATATGGGTGAGCAGATATACACTATGGAAATAAGCTGGTGGGGGAGTTTAAGAGGAAGTTAGTCATGTGTGTAGCTAGAGTTCAAATTTTTGTATTGAAATGTAGTTACATTCTTATGGCAGATTTGTTGTGCAAAGTGTCATTCGAGTTGTATGGGAAAGCAGAAGGGTGCAGGAGTGAGGCCTCACCTTTGGTTGATTCCATAAGCGTGGAGTGCGACATGAAAAATGCATTGGTTATAATCAAATGAAAGTATAAAATTGGTACATTCTGCAACATTCTAAGCCATCTGGGTTGATACATTATGGTTGATATATTCTGCATGCTTCCAGCTATCATTTAGTGGCAACATTCAAGACCCCACTTAACCGTAAAGGCAGCATTCTGCCAACACCTGCATTCCCTGTAGTAGAACACATTCTACAATCTCCTAGAATCTATAACTTGGGTGCCCTCATGGACTTCACTAAAGTGCAGCACCCTGTTTAATTGTACAGCCCTTCAAAGTGCTATACAATTGCTATCACAGAAGATCCTCTGGTGCAAAGGCTAAAATCTGTGCAATACAATGGCCACTTTGATGAATCATCACTGATTCCCTGGGGTCCTTCCCTCATGTGGCTAGGGTGATGCAGACACTTCCTGATCCAAACCCTGGGGGTGGCTATTTTTGGGAGGATCACATGAGGGGAGGTAAACTTCAGGGGATAGGGTGGCATCGTCAGATAATATATGGTATAATTTTTTTCCCTTTGGGACTTCCCCTTTCAATTCCCCAGTCTTTTTGGTATACTGTGACAGAACTCCCAAAACCTTCCTCAAATAAAGAATCAAGAACTAACATGAAGAAGAGGACTGCGAATAAACAAAGTGAGCACCAATACAAGCAGTCTAGTGGTAAAACAAACCTGATTGGACAAAGACATTTCATCTCCCATAGGCGGGAGTTTAAAGATGCCACAGCTGAGAGAAGGAGAGAAAAACCTGCTCGTGGCTTGAAGTTCGGTCGGCGGTGTGTGAATTGCGACAGGGTCTGCAAAAGCAACCGGTACAGAGAAGTGAATGGACATCCTGACGACAGAATCCCGCAAGCTCTGCAGCCGTGGCGAGAAGCAGAGGGAGCAAAGGTGGGTGAACCAAGCTAAGGAAGAGAACCAGAGAAGGGAGCTGCCGAGACCAAGGTGCTGCAGGGACACGCTGTTAGTGAACCGCCAAGTCACAAGAGCCGCTGCGCGTCTAATCGAAGAGCCAGAAAGAGGTTGCACAACCGCTGATCCCAGTTTGGAAGGGTTGGGAAACCAGGAGAAGGGTTTGAGAACCAGAAAGGGAACCTGGGGAAGCAATATATCCTTTTGCCCCACGACAAACTGCAGAAATCACAATAAGGAGAGAAATGGAAATGGAAACGTATGAGCACCTGTATGAAAGAAGAAATTGAGGAAACCTACCCCATTGAATTGAATGTGATTTAAAAAACTTGGCAATGTTGGGAAAGATCCAAACAGGAAAGTAGGGCCCCGGGATTCTAGTGAAACCACACAGAAGGGAAGAGGCATGTTCCTTTTTGTGGAAACAGCCAAATGTGTTTAAGAAAGCACTGTCAGGAGAAGGATACCAGGTGGTTACAAGTGTGTTCAAGAAAGTCCTGGCAGGAGAGTATATAATGTGGTTACAAGTGTGTCTAAGAAAGCCCTGCAGGAGAGTATACCAGGAGTAGAAAGTGTGTGCATCTAAGACAACCCCTGGCAGGAGAGTATACCAAGCAGTTGCAAGTGTGGGCATCCAAGAAAGCCCTGGCAAGAGAATATACAAGGCAGTTGCAAGTGTGTGCACCCAAGAAAGCCCTGGCAGGAGAGTATACCTGGCAGTAGCAAGTGTGTGCATAAGAGAATGTCTTGCTAGGGAAGTACAAGCTGAACATAGTATAGCAAATACCAGATATAAAGAGGTCCTGAGAAAGGCATATCAGGACTAGAAAAAGGCTGTGTTAATCAAGAGGGAAGAAGGTATCCTAGGGCTGAGAAGGATATAGCAAGATACAACCTCACAGCCACGTTGTTTTATTTACTAGTTGTGTTGCTAACCAAGGGAAGAAGAGTGAAAACCTGGCACGAGTACACAAGGTATCCTAACAAGCCAAAACACCAGCAACGTTGTTTCGTGTGGTTGATCAAAGAGTCTTGTAGAATTGACATTCTTGAAATACAACGGAGAGTGAAGAGAAATGCAGGGGAAGGGAACCAACCTGTGGGACAAGGTACTCTGTGCACTACTGAAGGCCAACAACCTTTTTTCCCTTTTCACCTTAATGTGGTTTTTCCTATATGCGAGGGCCAGGATAATACTTTGGACACAGGACAATTTGCTTTGGACATCCTGACCTTGGAAAGACCCTTGGTTTTGGTTTTAGGTGGGGAAACACCTCTTATAATAAGGGCAGGGAGGCATCTCTCAACCCCATTTTACTTTATTAAAAGTATTTGACCAAAACCATGAATCCACTGTATCTGCCTCTCAAATCCTAGCTCTTCACACTACCCTCACAAACATCCTCCGAAAGCAGCACCCAGGTTGCCCTCCTGAATTATTATGAATGCAGCACAATGGCCAACCACACAAGTCTTCTAAGTGTAACATATTTGCTACCCTAATTGAGATTCACAAAGCAAAAGCCTTGGCTACTCTTATAAATCAACTAAGAGCAGAAGCAATGATCACTTTTCCAATGATGTGGTTCAACACATCATCCATCTCCAAAATCCATGTATGTGCAATACAATGCCCACCCCCAAAATCCATCTGAGTGCAATACATTTCCAACCCCCAAATTCCATCTAAGTGCAACACATTGCCAACACCCCAGAATCCATCTGAATTTAAAACATTGTCGGGCCCAAAATCCATCTAAGTGAAACACAGTGCTTACCCCCAAAATCCATCTGTGTGCAATACATTGCTTGTGCTCAAGGTTCGTGCAAGACAGGGACCACCTCCACGATTCCTCCAAGTACAATAACCTTGCCGCTCTCGCAATGGTTACAACAAGGCTAACTTTGTTATACTTCCAGGTATCCTGCTCTGCCTACCCTCTGTATCCTTTAGAGTTCAACACATAGGCTAACAGGTGAGTGTACAGCATAGGGTCACATCATGCTAGGAGTAAATGGTAGTAATGTAAATGTGGCAAGGTTTAACTGGAGCACATTAATGGCTGAGCTCACTGCCCATACCACCTTACCTGAGTTGTAGCTGCAGGGTGGTGTGTCCAGTGTGCAGCATCCATTGGCAAACAGGGGCAAGCATGGATGGGATCTGCCCAGAAGGGAGCTGGCCTTAGCCTTTGACCTTTAGCCAGCTGCCCAGGCGTGGTTGCCCTGGGGCACTCAGTGAAGAGGCCTACTTCCTGGTAGAGGCCACCAATTATGGGCCAGGTGGGCGGGGAGGAGAACAGGTGAGGAAGCTGGGAGGGATGAAGGCACAGGGAGCAGCAAGAAGGGGATGAATAAATAATCGAATAAAGGCGGCGGGAGCGGCAGGAATGGGAAAAATAAATTACTAAATTATAGAAAGGTGGATTGCAGGCGGGAGCGGCAGGAAAGGGAAATGTAAAATAAATAATTAAATAAAGGCAGATGGAGAACAGGAGCAGGGAATGGATAGGGGGTATGAGGTCACTCAACCCAGGAAAGGTGCCCTGAGCAGGAACAGGGGGACAGGATGTGCTCTCAGGTCTTGCAGCTCTGGAAGAGACTGTGTTAGGCTTGGTGCTTCGAGGAGTTCTCAATTTCTGGTGGAGGCCACCGATCATGGGCCTGGTGGGCGGGGAGGAGGACACGGGAGGGAGATGGGAAGGATGGAGGCACAGGGAGCGGAGAGCAGTGGAAAACTAAATAATTAAAGAAAGGCAGATGTTGGGCGGGAGCGGCAGAAAAGGGACACAATAAAATAAATAATTAAAGAAAAGCTGATGACGGGCAGGAGCGGCAGGAAAGGGAAACATAAAATACATAATTAAAGAAAGGCAGATGGTCTGCGGGTGCGGCAGGAAAGGGAAAAATAAAATAAATAATTAAAGAAAGGCTAATGACGGACAGGAGCATGGAATGGATAGGGGGACATGAGTATAGAAAAACACTAGGGAAACTGATTCAAAGATCAAACGAGCTTCAATTTCTCTCCTGCCGTTAACAACGACCATTCGTAACACAGAGGAACGGTTATAGGAGTACTTATTTGACATCAATATAGCATTCTCATACATACAGGCAAAAAACATATCAGCATTCAAACTGTCCCTTAAGGAAGTACACCCCGTGTCCCTGTAAGGGGGGGAGGGGTTCTTTCCCTGGGTTGGTGGTGGTGCGCCGCCTATCTAATAGGGATAGCAGACGAGGATCTGTCCCTTACTGCCATATTTCACATTCATTAGATCATTCTTGGTACTAAAAACCCAATGCACTACCAAAGAGAAAGTGAGACTGGACTTGCTATTGAGTCTTGTCTCTTCTATATTTGTGAGGATGCAACTGACGGGATTTAGTGATTTTTATTCACCCTATAGTCTGAAGGCTTTAGACACAAACAATTGGTAATCATGGGTGTTAAAAAATCCCTCTATACTGGTATAGCCTAAAAAGGATCCCTCACATCCAGTGAGTATTCTGATCCTTAGCGTGTCCTAGACCTATTCGGTGGACATCCTTCAAAAATCGTGATGCAAGCTCGCAATTTATGTGGTCGACCGGGTTCGATGACGACTTGTGGATACTGTCATCTTCCTCAAGACCAGTTGCTTCAGGATCTACGGAATCCCAGGAATATCCGACCATGCGGATATGGTGGACACCTCTGTCCCCTGTAAGGAGACAGAATGATCAAAAGCAATGGGTTACTCCCAGTTGCTCTTCACATTGTGGTGTTTTTTGCCATGCTTCTTTAAACTGTAAATCTATACTTGTTGTGACTAATTAGCACAATGGTATGGTGCCTAAAAACTTTGTAGAGGCCCAATACTTTTGCACAGGAGTGAGGGAAGGGGTGAAACAGGGAGCGGGTGGGGGGGGGGGGGGACGTCCAGTGTTCACTTGTGTGCACATGCACTAATTCTTTCAACATTTGTATTGTGCCCATTCAGGGTTTTAGTGACTACGTGCCATTGTGATGGTATTTATTGTGATTATCTAAAGCACCTACATAGCCAGCTGCTTCAAACTGCCTTGAGGCTGGAGGGTGCTGGTGGTTGAGACTGCACTGCTGTTTAGTGCTTCACATGTAAATGGTGGTTCTCGCGGGCTGTAAAGGGACACCCAAGCGTCCGTACCTGAAAGATGGCCGTCCGGTTCGCAACGGGTTGTTGATGGGGGCCGCTGTGAGAAGATGTTAACACATGATCACAACAACATCCAGCTGCTTATCTTTTGTATCAGGCTGCGTTGTCTCTATAGGGTATCTGCATATACCTCGGCGTTCGGCAGGCTCTCATAATGAACAGGACGTACACACTTCCGCATTCGTAGCTAGTGGGCGTGAGCGTTGGTACACGTCATGGGGGGTGTAATACTGGACCCACCCATCGCATGGAAGGGCGGTCCCGGCTGTCGTGTCAGGGCCATGCCTGGCTGCATGCTGAGTACAGCTGTGGCACTGCTGCATCAGCCCCTTTTCCCACTATCCAGGACTCTCAGACTTAGGCTTATTATTCCTGTCTGAATTGCATTGTGAAAGTAGTTAAAATTGCACTGTGAAACCTAGCCCTTTTTCCCACTATCCAGAACTCTCAGACTTAGGCGTGTTTTTCCTGTCTGAATTGCATTGTGAAAGTAGTTAAAATTGCACTGTGAAACCTAGCCCTTTTTCCCACTATCCAGAACTCTCAGACTTAGGCGTGTTTTTCCTGTCTGAATTGCATTGTGAAAGTATTTAAAATTGCACTGTGAAACCTAGCCCTTTTTCCCACTATCCAGGACTCTCAGACTTAGGCGTGTTATTCCTGTCTGAATTGCATTGTGAAAGTAGTTAAAATTGCACTATGAAACCTAGGCCTTTTCCCCACTATCCAGGGCTCTCAGACTTAGGTGTGTTTTTCCTGTCTGAACTGCATTGTGATAGTCTCTTAAATCTGAGTGTCTTTCGTCCTGTCCATTAGTTCAACTTGTGTTGCCCCTCCGCCTCGTCTGCTTGCACCCTACCCTGCCTTGTGTCCTTCCCGGGTGTTTTCCTCTTCCCTCCCCCTTCCTCTTCTCTCCTCTCCCTCCCTTTCCTCTTCTCTCCCTTCCCCACCTACTCTATGGTGCTCTGTCTCGCCTATTTTCTCTAATTGCTTCTCTATCGACTATCCTGCTCTCCTCACTAAATCTGGTGGGAAGAAGTTTAAAAAGAACATCCTGGTCTCCAACCCAGGCTTCACTATTGCTGACACCAATAGCAGTGCCTCCTCCAGGCAAACTGTCACCAACATCCTCTTTGTCGTTCCCTCTCATGACTTGCTCTCTCCTTTCTCTTCTTCTCCCATTAATGGTGGCACCCGGTGGGAGGCCCTCCTATCCTCCTTCCACTCCTCTAAGGTCATCATTAATGTTTATGTGAATGGCACCGTCTTGGTCCAAGGCCCCCAGGCCAACCTCCTCCGCTTCGATAGACACTTCCCGCGCCTCATCAATTTCCTCTCTTCTCCTGCTCTGCTGTCCCCTCTCTCCCCTCCACGGCCTCCTCGGCTCCCCCTGCTGCCTCCTCATTGGCTAACCTGCCCTCTCCTCCTTCACTTTCTGCCCCCACCTTGGGCTTATTCTACACCTCCACAGGGCGTACCTCTGATGTGTACCCCTTCCCGGAAGTCTTTCAAGGATGGCAACCTTCTCCATATTGCCACTCTTAACTCTCCCTCAGCTGTCAAACACTCCTCTGACATCTGCCGCCTTCTTGAGGAACTCGACCTTGATGTCCTCAGTTTCACAGAGACATGGTTTACGGCCAGCTCTGTCACAAGCTTTGACACTCTCTTCTCTGACGGCTACAAGATCTCAGGTACAACCGCTCCGGAGGGGGTGTAGCCCTGATCTTCCCTGAGTGGATTCCTGCCTCTGTCATTCCTACACAGGCCTACTCCTCCTTCGAATGTCTTGTCTGCAGGCTCTCTCTCTCCTAGCCACTCCCTTATTGTGGCTACTATCGATCGGCCGCCTGGCCAGATCTCCACCTTTCGCTTTGAGTGGGCGGACCTCTCCGCTTTCCTCCTGGTCTCAACCACTCAACTCCTCCTTCTGGGAGACTTCAACATCCACCTGGATGCTTCCTGGCCTTCCTCAGGACTCTTTTGTTACCTCTGCCACTCTCTCTCACTCTATATTCTCCCCTCTGGCCCGTCTCAGTCTGCAGGGCATACTCTGGATGTTATGATCTCCTCAAACCTTCCCCTCTCTATCCCTCTCACCACTCCTCTCTCCTGGAGTGATCACTTTCTACTTTCCTCCCTGCTCTACCCCTCAGGCCAAGCCGACTCCTCTAGCATTGCCACCCACCTTCTCGGTCATTTGACCCATGAAGCGTGTGTCTGTTGAGGCTTTCGATGCCACTCCCCACCACACCCTTTGGCTGACTCACACCCTAACACAGCCCTTTCCATGCTCCAGTCGACACTCTTGATGTTCTTGCCCCTGTCATGAGGATCCGTATGAAGCCCAAAGCCAAGTGCAACTCCTGGTATGATTCAGACCTCTTCACCCTTAAGCGCAAGTGCAGGGTGGCTGAGAGGAAATAGAGTGCTTCATTTTCATCCTCTGACAAACTGACCTGCCGCCTGCTCCAAAGGCAATACCGGCTCTCTGTCCGCACTAACAAGAGAGCCCACATCCAATCCTGCATCTCTGCGGCATGCAACAACTCGGCTGAGCTCTTTGAAATCTGCAAGGAACTGGCCAAACCTGCTGCAGTCTCTACCTCTCCTGTCCCTTCCCAGGCCCTCTGCACGGCACTGGCTTCTCATTTCATCTCTAAAACCCAGGACATCCTCTCTCCCCTCCTCTCCCCTTCCTTCTTTTACTCCCTGCTCTTCCTCTGGCCCTTCTTCAGCCTCCTCTCCTGGCCCCTTCTCAGCCTTTCCCCTGTTCTCCCCAGGCAAGGTTTCTAGACAAGTCTGATCTATGAAAGTCTCGTCAAAACAGGTGCACCCCTGTTCCTCCAAAACATCAAGGACCACATTGACTCCCTGCCTCCTGCCCTGGCCGACTTCTGGAACCATTCTATTGCCACTGGAGTCTTCCCTTCCCCTCTGAAGCACTCCTTTGCGCACCCCCTTCTTAAGAAACACTCTGCCGACCCATCCTGTCTGGCTAACTATCGCTCAATCTCCATTACTCCTTTCCTGGGCAAACTCTTGGAAAAGCTGCCCATTTCCCAGCTCAGTCTTCACACTGAATCTGTTGGTTGTCTCCATGATCATCAGTCGGGCTAGGGAGCTGCCAGGAGCATGGAAACTGCTCTCCTGAACATCCGTGAAAACCTGCTCTCCAACCTTGATTCCAACACCCCTTGTGTCCTCATCTTACTTGATCTCTCCTCTGCCTTCGACATAGTCAACCATGATATCCTGCTCAAGCCTCTCCGTGATAACGTGGGGATCAACGGTCAGGCCCTGGCGTGGCTGACTTCTTTTTTCTCTGATCGACTTTCCCAGGTTCAACTTGGGTCCTTCCTCTCCTCTATCTCTATCTCGACCTGTGGTGTCCCCCATGGGTCTAACCTCTCTCCCTGGCTGTTCAACCAATACCTGGCACTTCTTGCCTACTGCATTGCTGTGCTCTGCCCCAAATTCCAGTGCTATGCGGATGACACTCAGCTCATTTTCAGGCTACCGTCAGCCACCTCTTCTCCCTCTCTCATATCTGTCTTTCCGCCATCCAGGAGTGGTATGCCGCCAACGATCTCTGCCTTAATGCCAGTAACACCGAGATTCTCCTCATTGGCACACCCACAGCCTCCTTTCCCGTTACTCTCTGGCCGGCCTCTCTTGGCCCTCTTCCTCCTCCCACCTGTGAGGCAAAAAACCTCGGTGTTATCTTCGACTCTTCGACTCTTCACTCTCCTTCTCTCCTCACATCTCCGACGTCTCTATGAAGTCATACTACCAGCCGCACTTCCTCAGGGGTATTCTTCCTTTCCTCTCCTTCCCCCAGAAGCTCACTGTCTCCAGAGCTCTGGTTCTCTCTCGGCTGGACTACTGAAACAGCCTTTTTCTAAATCTGCCTGCTTGCACCCTCCGCCATCTGCAACTCAACCAGAACAGGACTGCAAGACTTGTCCTTGGCCTCAAGCCCAGGGATCGTATCGCTCCAGGACTGAAATCTCTGCACTGGCTGCAAGGATTAAGTTCAAAACCCTCTGCAGTGTCCACAAGGCCTTCTGGGGCCTGGGCCTCAATCCCTTAAAATCTCTCTTCCTAAATATCTTCCTTCTCGAGCTCTTCACTCTTCCGCCTCAAACTCCCTCCCGGTCAGTCACTTCTCCAAGCAACGAGTTGGTTATAGCTCTCTTTCTTCGGCGGGAGCCTCCCTCTGGAACAGCCTTCCTACCCCCCTGAAACTTGAGGAGAACCATCTCTGGTTTGCGAACCACCTCAGAACCTTTCTCTTTGCTTCTGCTTTCTCTCCTCCTCTCCCCTGCTGATTTCCTGGCTGAAAGTGACCTTGCACTGGCTACCTGTCCACCCTCTGACCTCGAGCCCTGGTTCCCTCCCCTGCCAGTTGCACACCTGCACTACCTTCCTTGCAACCCTGCACTTGAGGACTATTTTGTCTGTATCCCTACAGTCCCTTACCAGCACTTGACATTTGATGCCTGCACTTACCCTTTACCCTTGCACTTGCCAGCTGCTGGCCATACTTATTGTTATTTATTCTCTTATCCTTTTACTGCACTGTCCCCTCCCTCTTCCCCTCGCACTCTCCCCCTCCCCCTTCCTATGCACTTGCGCGATCTGAATGTCACCTGGCCTAGTAGGATCGTTGTCTGTCTTCCCTCTAGTCCCCCTCCCTTGCCTCGTCACTCATTGAAACACTTGTGTATAGGCACGTTATAAATGCCATATCATATCATATCAGTGAGACAGCTGATCAGAGCACAGTGATATGTAATATTGGGGTAGAATCAGCGCCCACTAAAGTTTGGCTACAGCAACTGGCTGTCAAAACAGCTAAAGTCATGGGTGCTAATCAGACAAACTGATAATTGTATATGGCCCAATGACCATTGTCCAACTGCATGGTTACAATGTGGGCAAGTGCTCACCCAAACTTATATGTGGAACTTGAATGCCAGATACCGTTTGGTCCGTCCGTTTTTTGACAAAGTGATAAAAAAGAGTCTTGCCCTGCGCAACTTTTTCACAACAGCCCTAACACAGGGTGTTTAGGCCTATCATGTGAAGGCCATATGTATGGGCATCAGGGATCTATCTACTTTGATGGTTTGCGGGATCCGTTGTATTGGCTCCGGAAAGTCATCAAGTTGCACTGAAATGCCAATCTAGCCATGTAATTTGCATATCCTGCTTAATTTATCATATGTGTCCAGTAAAAAATGTCATGCCACACTGAGAAATGGATAGACTGGTTGCACCAAAACGTCCGTCTTGCCAGATAATAAAACTTGCCATGCTTCTTTTATCACAGATGTGGCACACGTTATACAATGATATCCCTTCCCCACCCCCTCTTTCCCCCAACCAAACCAGCGCCCCAGTCTGGCACAAACCAAACACAAGCAAACACACATTCACATCCTGGCTCAATCACTCATTCAACCCCATACTAACACACCATGCATTTTCTCATTCATACACAAATACATATACTCAGAACAAACGCATTTATACACATTCATACATACAACATGCATACTTACCTTCAGCCTGGTTGCTGCTTCTCTCCGCAATGCTGTCTCCCATAATGAAGCCCCTCTGGCTCCCACGCATGAAATCAGGACCAGGATGCAAAGAGCACTTCCTGCTTCCTACACATGGACAGAGGAGGCGAACTGCTTTGTTTGAAATGCCCCATATAGACTCAATGAGCAAGGAGGTGCAGGTGTGTCCCCTCGCACAGACGGTGCATGTGTCTCCTCGCACATTCAGATGTGCAGTACCCATGCCTGCATCCCCAAGGGGGCATGCAAGGCTGGGGAGGCAAAGCACAGCCAGCCTTGCATGGTCCATTGGACATGCACACTGAGGAACAGAAACTGTCAAAGGGAAAACACATTTTCCTCTGACAATTTAGGCCACAGCTCCTCCATAATGGGTGAGGGTACTAGCGAGTTGGCATCCACTTGCAAATTATGGATGACCCCCACCCCCCTCGACTCCCGCACCCCGGGACCCACTTTTTATACTAAAGAACCCGACGCACAAATGCGAAGCAGAGCAAGATGACTTTATAAGTACCAGCATGCATTCTGATTCTAAAGCAGAAAAAAAGAACCAGGATTTTTTTTTCATTTCAGAGTATTACATGCTACATTCCCTCTGGCGAGCGGCTACCAGATCCAGTGAACCCCATGCTAAAAACTAGGTCACGTATGAGAAACCTTGTTATGGTTAATTCCAGAAGTTTGATATGCTTGTTAATTCTGTCTAATGATGTTTTCCTGGATTCAGAGTGGCATCATCGTACGGAAAGCACATGCCTTCAGTGTATACCAAGAAATAGCTTTATTGCTAATAAAAGATTCCCATGCCAAGAGAAAACAAATGAAATGAGGGAAAATTAAATCAGACGTGTTTGTTCTGTTAAAACAATAACATTCTGTTTTGTGATTTTCTTTGGCCAAAATCCGACTGAAATGAATCACTAATGAATAGAAGGAAACAAAATGCACCCCAGGCAAAGCAAAGGCAATCAATCTGAACCATCTGGCTTCTGATCCTGTCCAATACTCCAACTCATTTTGAAGATTTCTATTGCTGTTGCAATCCAAGTGTGAAAAAATACTGTGCTGAAAGAATAACCGAGTGTTTATTGGACAATGAGAGTCTCCCTGTTGTCACGTCCCAAGGTGACTGTGGTGAAGAAGGGAGACGGTGATGAAGGACTGTGACGAGGAAGGGCTGTGATTATCACAGCCCTTTGTCATCACACTGGTTCATCCGACTGGGATGAAGAAGGGCTGTGATAGTGAATTATCACAGCCCTTCTTCACAGACCTTTGTCACAGTCCTCCACCACATTCCCTTTTTCATCACAGTCCCCCTTCTTCACAGTTGTCTACTTCATCACAATTCTTCATCAAAGTCTTTCTCCATCACAATCTTTTGTCACAGTACTTCTCCTTCTTCATTACAGTTCTCGTCCTACATCACAGTCCACCTCCTCTGCCAGTCTTCCTTCATCACTGTCCTTCTCCTCCATCACAGTACTTCTCATTTGCCAATATCCTTCATCACAGTCCTTATCCTTTTGCACAGCCCTTATCCTTGATATGATATGATATATGATATGGCATTTGTAACGCGCCTATACACAAGTGTTTTAAGGCGCGACGAGGCAGGGAGGGGGGAACAACGGGAAGACAGACAAGGATCCTACTAGGCCAGGTGTCATTCAGACCGCGCAAGTGCAGGGGTAGGGGGAAGGGAAAAGTGCAAGGGGAAGGGGAGGGGGGAAGTGCAGTACAAGTAAGTAGAATAAAGTAAATAAATAGGGCCAGCTGGTGGCAAGTGCAAGGTAAGTGCAGACAAGTGCTGGGAAAGGGGGTGCTGTAGGGATACAGAGACAGTCCCTCAGTGCAGGGGTTGCCAGGGAGGCAGTGCAAGAGGAGAGTGGCTGGGCCCAGGACCGAGGTCGGTGAGAGTGGCCCAGTTGCAGATTCGGTGCAGATTCAGTCGAGAATTTAGCAGGGGAGAGGGAGAGAGAAAGCAGAAGCAAAGAGGAAGGTTTTGAGGTGCTTCCGGAACCGGAGATGGTTCTCCTCAAGTTTCAGGGAGGCAGGAAGGCTGTTCCAGAGGGAGGCCCCTGCCACGGCGAGAGATCTACCCCCAGCTCGTTGCTTCGAGAAGCGGCTGACCCTGAGAGAGTTGGAGATGGATGAGCGAAGGGCTCGGGAAGGAAGATATTTAGGAAGAGAGAGTTGAAGGTATTTAGGCCCCAGGCCCCAGAAGGCCTTGTGGACAATGCAGAGGGTTTTGAACTTAATCCTCGCAGCCACTGGGAGCCAGTGTAGAGATTTCAGTCCTGGAGAGATACGGTCCCTGGGCTTGAGGCCAAGGACAAGTCTTGCAGTTCTGTTCTGGATGAGTTGCAGGGGGCAGAGAGTGGAGGCAGGCAGATTAAGATAGAGGCTGTTACAGTAGTCCAGCTTCGAGAGAACCAGGGCTCGGGAGACAGTGAGCTTCTGGGGGAAGGAGAGGAAGGGAAGAATACCTCTGAGGAGGTGCAGCTGGTAGTGTGACTTCTTAGAGATGTCAGATATATGAGGAGAGAAGGAGAGTGTGGATTCGAAGATGACCCCGAGGTTTTTTGCCTTGCAGGTAGGAGCAGGAGGAGGGCCAAGCGAGGCTGGCCAGAGAGCTACAGGGAAGGAGGGAGAGGGTGTGCCGATGAGTAGAATCTCAGTCTTACGAGCATTAAGGCAGAGGTCATTGGCGGCACACCATTCCTGGATGGCAGACAGACAGTCAGAGATGAGGGAAGGAGAGGAGGAGGCCGAGGGTAGCCTGAAAATGAGCTGGGTGTCGTCCGCATAGCACCGAAAGTAGGGGCAGAGAGCGGCGATGCGGTGGGCAAGGAGTGCCAGATACTGGTTGAACAGCCAGGGAGAGAGATTAGATCCCTGGGGAACACCACAGGTGGAGAAAAAGATGTCAGAGAGGAAGGACCCAAGTTGGACCTGGGAGGGTCAATTGGAAAGGAAAGAGGTCAGCCACGCCAGAGCCTGACCAGTGGTACCCAGGTTATCACGGAGACGGTTGAGCAGGATGGCATGGTTGACAGTGTCAAAGGCAGAAGAGAGATCGAGCAGAATGAGAACACACGGAGTGTTGGAGTCGAGGTTCAAGAGCAGGTCCTCACGGATGTTCAGGAGAGCAGTTTCCGTGCTTCTGGCCGCTCTGAAGCCAAATTGATGGTCATGGAGACTACCAACAGTTTCAGCATGGAGGTTAAGCTGGGAGATGGCAAGTCTCTGCAGAAGCTTGCCCAGGAAGGGAGTGATGGAGATTGGGCGATAGTTAGCCGGGCAGGAGGGGTCGGAAGAGGGTTTCTTAAGAAGAGGGTGCACAAGGGAGTGCTTGAGGGGGGATGGGAAGACTCCTTCTGAACAGTCATTCATTACAGTCCTTTCACTTCATCAGTCTTTCTTCATTGCAAACCTTCTCCTTTGTCACAGTCATTCATCACAGTCCTTCTCCTTTGTTACATTACTATGTCATAGTGCTTTACCTACATCGCAGTACTTCCCTTTCACCGCTATCCCTCCACCATCAGAGTCCTTCTACACCAGCACAGCCATTCCCCTTGTTCACAGTAGTTACCTTTGTAATAGTCCTTTATCGAAACCAGACTGTCTGAGGCACAGTGGCTCGTTAGTCACAGTCTCACCGAACTGTATAGCTACATGTATCTTTTCTTTGCTTGCCCCTCCATAGACTGCCCTTTTTCTCTGTGTCTGTGTCTCTTTCTCTCTCGCTCTCTCTGTCATTCTCGTTCTTTGTAAATATCTTTCTCTCTCTTTCTTTCTCTATCTCTCTCTCTCTTGCTATCTCGTCCTCTTGCTTTTCTTTGCTCCCACAAGAAAGTGGATTGCCCATTCGGGGGAAATGGTGCAAGGAAAAGCTTAGGAAGAATTAAAGGCTGGATGGAGAGTTTGTAAGAGGCTGCATGCTGACATCATTACAAGTGATGGCATGTATGGGAATTACAGCGTGAATAAAGATCTGCTTTGGTATTTCTACATTATGAAAATGGAGCCTTGTTTGCTTGCAGGTTTTGAGGAATGCATGGAACTTAATCTCTGTTACTAAGTGTAACACTTGTAGTCAAAGACTGAGTAGAACAGCTTGTTCAGCTGTCCCTGAGGTAACAGGTAAGGCAGGAATTCTGTTTAAATGTTTTGAGCTAGAAATGATTACATGTCTTCACATTATTCTATCTTCTGTACATCAGTTATAACTAGCATGTTTCACTGAGTGTTGGCGCACACCTTGCATGGGCATGGCTGTTAAGCTGGTGCTGGATCTTGGCACAACCCAATGTTCTTCTTTTTCACCAAATAGTTATCAAGCAGTGCATTACTTCGTACACATCGTTTCATATACCATGTATGTTGGTATTCTATTTTGGAGTAGTACAGTCCTACATTTTGGTTGTGGTGTACATGGATTGGTAGGGGTTAGACTATTTTGTTGAACATTGACTATTGTTCTTCTCTTCTGATTGTACTCCCAGCATCTCGTCCTACCCCTCTATGTTGTATTTATAATCTTGCTATTTGTCTATTCTTTTGTCTCTCTCCCCATTCTTCTATTTCTTCCTCACACTTCGCTGCCTCTATTCTTCCATTCGAATGCCATCTTCAGTTTCGTTTTCTTTCCATTGTGTTTAAATGTCTTCATGGCATTGCTCCATCTTATCTTGACTCTCGTTTCCTTTTATTCCCCTGCGCGAGCTTTACACTCTCAGTCTACCTATCCTCTTGTCATTCACAAACCCCCTTGCGGTTCCTCTCGCTTTCGTTCTTTTACTCTTCTTGCTCCACTTCATTGGAATTCTCTTCCTGTTACTATTTGTTCGTTCTTCTTCCTAACATATTTTCTGCACTCGCTTGAAGGCTCATTTTCTATCCTCTTGGTCCACCTCAGAACCAGGTGATGTTTCCTGTCAATCTCAATCTGTAATTTTGTACCGTTTATCTTTTTTGTAAAGGCGCTTTGGCAAAAGCGCATTATACATTTCAATAAATACAATTACATTGTTTATGGCTGTGGTAAATGGAACTTGTAGGAGTGTTTTATAATTATTGATAAAGTCATGCGGTGAATGCATGAGAGATCAAAAGAATTGTACCGGTCTTCGTAGCAGACTCTGTAAGCTACAGGCGCAGCTGTTGATTTAAAATGTTAGAATTATTTAACCAGACAGCATAAAATAAAGTGTGCAAATTAATAGTGAAATAATGACTGGCCCATCAGCTTGCAATTTTTTTAGATGGACAAATTCTTTATGCGTCCAACACAATTCCATTTTCCATTTAACAGCTACAAATGGCAACATTCAGGGCTTTCACAAAGCATGTTTCTTTTGGGCAATAGCCACCCAAACCCACACTGCCTTTGCGGTGCCCCCCCCTTCTTTCATTATCTACACTTATTTCCTCTGCTTTCTTCTTGCAGTCTCAAAAAATATGAAAATCACATTTGAGAGTCAACCCCTTTGAAGTCGGATTCTCAAGATCAAAAATGTTACCCAATACTGTGTCACTCATCTGTCAAAAATATGAGGGATATGTATTTCAAGTAATTCAAGATTAATTATGTTATAGATTAGTGATGGTTATTTGGTCTAGCTAAGAAATTGTTGGCTTTGCAGGCAGAAGATCTGAATTGGAAACACAGCTTCATCATTTGGCCAAATTTGTTTGCTTCACAAATCATTTAAATTCTTATTTCTTTGATGTGCACTAATTCCTAACAATTGCAAACAGACTTGGGGGCCTGATGTCAAGTGGACAAAATACCATAAATATCAGCATCTACAAATAAATGCTAATCCAAAAGAAAAACTATTTTGCCTGAAATGTGATAAATGCACAGAACAAATTAAACCTGCAACGCTCTTCCTGAAAAAGTATTCGAGATTTTAGTAGCAACCCCAACAACAAACTTGGAGAATAAAATCCCCATTACTTATTTGATTCAACTGTAGAATATGATAGGTGCTTCATAAAAGATATGTCGGAAATCATGGTCACCACAAAAAAAATCTAAACCAGGAATGATTATGTTTTCTGTATTGAAAGTATTTCAGAATATTCAATAGCTCATTATAATGGATATAGGGCCTCATCGCGAGTTGGGTGGTACCCTGGCGGTAAATGCGCCGGGATACCACCCAATGCTATTAGCGTCACTGTAACTCGGTCCGGCACAATTTGTGCCGGATCCTGAGTTGTGGTGGCGCTGTTAATCCCCATTTATTTTGAGTGCATGGGCCTCTATTGGGCTTTTCGGCGCTATTACCGCCAGCAGTAATAGCACCGGAAATGGGCGGAAAGCTGGAGATTTACCTTGTGTTACCCTTGCCCATCACACATTTGCAGAGACTGTAAGTAACATGCAGCCTGTCACATACAAGGTTCTCTCTCTCACCACTTGTCTCTCATATTCAGTTGTCTTTTATATGTTCCCATCACTAAAATCGACTAAAAACCTGGCTATTCAACTCACAATGATTAACATAAAACAGACACCACCAGCGATACCAAGGAGGACCCAAGACAACCCAATGACAACACAAACTGCGGAACCAACAATAAAACTAAATCAGCACACCAAATACTAACCCTCCCAACTCCAGACTCCTCTCCAGCATACCCCACCCTTACCTCACACGATCTAACGGATCAGCCTAATTGCACAAAAACACACAATCCACACATCCACCACGAAACTAACTGCTGCAAACAATCATCCAAACCACTGGATGTTGCCCCTCCGGACACAATAACCCCAGTGTGCACAATCTAAACACACCTAGAAAGCAGACCTGCACAAGACGCCAGTTCCTCCTGGTACTGCAAGCACCAACAGAAAAGCACAACCTGAATCCTGCTCTCTCTTCCCTCACTAATCTACCCAACCCACTTTCACGAAGAACCATGAGAGTGCCTGGAGACCATGGCCAACGGTAACGGTGCACGGTATAAAACACCTTAATATAACATAACATAACATCAATCTCTTGGGTTCCTCACCAAGACCACTCTGCCTAAGATGGGTCCGCCCCTTTTTAGAATTTTAGGAACCGGTTGTATCTGGCAAATATATGTCAGAGGATCTGTCAAGGTCTTGGCTTTCTCAGAAAAACACACTTCAGAGACTTCATGACTTTGTCAGGCAAACATGCCTCAGAGACTTCTGCCATCCTCTTTACTTGTCAGAAAATTGTTCCTCAGAATTTCTGACCAGCCTCTTGGCTTTGTTGGGCAAGCATTCTTTAGGGAGTTCAACCCACCGCCTGGCTTTGTCAAGCATGTGTTTATCAGAGACTTCAACCAACCCCTTGGCTTGGTGAGTCAAGTATTCCTTAGTGACCTGAACCAGACTGTTGGCTTTTCCAGGCAAGCACTACTCAGAAACTTTACCCAGCCCTTTAGTTTATTGGTTTTGGGGAATTTGCCCAACCTTCTTTCTCAGTGAACTTTGGGACTTGTCTCCTTTTATGTGGAGGAGGAAACAAATATATAAGTCCTAATGACCATTTTTGGTTGATTTTATAATGTTTATTTCAGGCATTGTGCCCACAAAGCAGTCACAAAAGAAAACAACAATATTAATAATACATATACCACTAAAAAGGAAAGGAAATCCTTTTGGTACGATATGTCTTGTCTGCGGTGTAAAAGCAAAGTTACAGCTATCATGCAGTACTATTAAATCTTAAGACTTACAATAGAGCCTAAAGCTACAAAAAATGCAACATCAAGCTCGCGTTGGCATATTTTTTGTGTATAGACGATGGTAAACTACAATAGCAGCATTTTAGAACATTTGAAGTTCTTAACACATCCTTTCTTAAAACATGGAGTAACAATTTCTTTCGGTAGTCCTGATAATTCGGGCATAAAAAGAGAAAATGGTAAAGAGTCTCTACCACCACTCTTCCACACAAACAATCTGCAGATCTGGAATCACTAATGGCCCATTACCGCATTAACTGGTCCAGGGGAACAATACCTAGCCCGAATATTAAGCACGGAAATATTTGCCCAATAGGTTGCTAGCTATCAAGGTCCATTTGTGGTGCCTCCTTATTGCTTGTATAGAGAAGAAGGTTGGCGATTACTAGCAATATTTTTTTTAAATATCGAGTTCAGACCATGCCCAGTAATGGTTCTTTAAGGCTGTTAGGTGAGTACAGGTGCACCACAATGCATTAGTGTGTCTGCCTATTTCCAGGACTTCAGAAAGCTCTTTATTATATCAGGCAATTATTTCTCAGAGAATCTGGTAAAGGTCTTGGCTTTTTCATGCAAACGCACTTCAGTGACATTAAGCAGCACCTTAGCTCTGTGAGGCAGGCACACCACCCTTCCCCCCCAGCGACTTTAACCAGACTCTTGATCTTGTCAGATAAGCACTCCCCAGAGACTTTGACCAGCCTCTTGGACTTAATAAACAAGCATTCCTCAGAGATTCTAACCATCCCCTTGACTTTGTCAGGCAAGTGTTCTTCAGACAATTCAACCAGCACCTTAGCTTTGTCAAGCAAGTGCCCTTCAGCCGGTTTTACCAGCCCCTTAGCTTTGTCGGGCAAGTACTCTTCAGCCAGTTTTACCAGCCCCTTAGCTCTGTCAGGCAAGTGCTCTTCAGCCAGTTTTACCAGCCTCTTAGCTTTGTCAGGCAAGTGCTCTTCAGCCAGTTTTACCAGCCCCTTTGCTCTGTCAGGCAAGTGCTCTTCAGCCAGTTTTACCAGCCCCTTAGCTTTGTCAGGCAAGTGCTCTTCAGCCAGTTTTTCCAGCCCTTTGGTTTTGTTAGGCAAGGGCTCCTCATCATCAGAGATATTACCTAGCCTCTTGGTTTAACAGGCACGTTTTCCTCATAGAGATCAACCAGTTCTCTTGTATTTGCCAGGCAAGCACTTGTCAGAGACTTTACCCAGACTCTTGGTTGATTAGCTCTAGACCTTTCACAGGGTCTTTTTCCCTAGCATACCATGGTCATTTTCCCGTGTCACATTCCCATTTTTTAAAAAAAAACGATTGGAGTAAAACAGAGCATTGAGGGGCAAATACAGTTTAAGATACTTTTTCCCTGCCCATAAGGGTGATTCGCCACAATTAACTGAATTAATGTAATTGAACAAAGCACGTAAATCATATTGCTGAGGTCCGATGAGGCTCTCCTCATAAGCATGTAGCTAGGAAAATTGTGGGTGGATGCAGATGCAATGAGAAGGAAGTCAATTGTAAAGATACGGCAAGTCCTCTCACCAAGCTGCTGGATCATGTTAGTTCCAGTCAATTGGCAATGCACCATTTGGATTTATAAGCTATCCCTAAACTCAAACATTACCAGGCAAGCATGTGAGCGAGGGTTTGGGAAGCGAGCTGAAGTGCTGTAACCATACGTTTGTGATCATAAGTATGAAACTGAGAGAGGTTTTGTTTTATTGTTGGCCAAGATTCAAGCAAATTATGATGCATTCCATGTTTGTATGATCCTGCATGTTCTCAGCCCGAACGGTGTGTGTGGAAGCACAGAAAGAAAATATGTAGGAGCGCAACACCTTCACTACACACCTGAGACTGGGTGATCTGCTTACCCATGTTTCCTTCCCTGGTTGCTTGTAGATCCCTTGCTGCCAAACTTCCCACCCCCATCAGTTGCTCTGCGCTCCTTTATATTGATCCCTTGCAATCTGCTTCCCTCGCCGCGTTCCCCCCTAAGACTTGTAAAGCGCTCCGTTGCTTACCAAAGCTAGGCCTGTGCTCAAGAAAGGACCTAACAATAAGCATAACTGCACCAGGGGCAACCACTTTCACTGTCAATCTACTTTGTAAATATGTAGAGAATTAATCACAGATTGTGTTGATGAGTGTCTGCAAATTGAAAGCTGCCTTCTAAGAGCACATTCAATAAGGTCCTGAAGTGAATAACAGATTTAGAAATTAGCAGTAGTCCTGAAGTCTGAGACTCTAACTGCAGACTGGGATTAACGCTGTGCCATTGCAGGAAGTCAGGCAGCCTGTTTGCATCTCCCAGTTGCTGGAATTGGAAAGAAATGAAGGGCCCTGCAAGGAAAGAATCGGGTCAGGGCGTCTGCGCCTCAGTATTGCACAGCCATCCTTGAAGGGTACCCTCTGTTTTCAGAATTTAGGGCAAGCTGTTCAGGGAGTCAAGCAGCCTCTATGCTCCAGATGCACAAACACTGGCAACCTTGTTTCTCCTTGTGACTTCACTGTACAACCCACACATTACTGTCACTGTGGCTGGCTGGCACTTCTGTCAGTCACAGTAACCTCCTCTGGTGACCCCTTGCACGAGGGGTCATCAGAGGAAGTTACGGTCATTTGTTACCCTACGCCCTCCCCAGGTCACTGAGGCGTCTTTAACCCTCCGTGAACCTGGGGACTGCGTGACATGTTTCAAGGTTTATAAAAGATGGCTTGAAAAGTACACAATTCAAGCCATCTTTTATAAAGCTTTGCCGATGGATAAAGACGCCTATAAAAGATGGATTGAATTGTGTACTTTTCAAGCCATCTTTTATAAACAGAAATGTTTTTAAAAAAATGGTTTTGAAAAATAAGCAAACCGTAAGGTACGCACACAAATATATAAATGTTATATATTTGTGCGCGTACCCTACTATGGTTTGTGTATTTTGGAAGCCATCTTTTATAAACATCGAAATGTGTTAAATATTTCTATGTTCATAAAAGATGGCTTGCATAGTACACAAAACATAGTAAGGTACGCATTCTAATATATAAATGCTTACATGCATTTATATATTTGTTTGCATACCTTAGTATGGTTTGTGTACTTTGTTTAGGCCCCGCACATCCCGCAAGCCACACCCCCAAATGAGGGCCCTCCTCGATTTCTTACCCCACTTAAAGCCCTGGGCGGTGTCAAGTGTGTACAGGTTGCGAGTGCGTGACTGGGAATATGCAGTGCGCAGGGGAGTTGCTAGGTCTGGAAAAGACCCGAGTCTAAGCTGATGTCGGAACTGTTGGGATTGGGGGCTAGCTAGTCTTGTGGCTGTAGCTCCTGGGATTCTATCTGGGGCTACAACCAAAAGATCAGGGGCTACAGCCTCCTTAGTTCCCCCCCAGTAAAGCCCCTGGCAGTGCGCATTGCATAGGTGAGGGAGCACAGTGTTCGGCTGAGAGCTTATCCGGAATAAATGAGCATGGCCCACTGCACGCTCAAAAAGTAGCCAGAGCCCAAGATGAATTTTACACACATGTTGGTGCGCACAGAAAAAATACCTCTAAAAACACACAAAAACAGAAGTCACTCTGAGCTTTCATAGCACATTTGCTCTCCCACTTTCCTTCGCACTTAATTCACTTTGAAACAATACATTGCGTTAGATGTTCCTGCTAGGCAAATGTGTACAGCAACCTGGGACTAGGCAGAGAAAACAGCGTTAATTCCGTTTCTAATTCATTTACAATTAGCCTGCAAACCGCTCAGAGCGATTGAATATCAGAAGCGCGAGCGTCTTATCAGCCATGAAATATTAATCAAGGGGCTGCTCCGGAGCCACAGAGCTGCGCTCTGTGTCAGCACCGAGCTGCCTGAGCGAAGGCTAAAAATAGACATTTTCAGGATGACAACTGGGAATAAGGAGATTCGTTTAACATAAATTTACAGAGTCAGGATGTTTTTTAGCAGTGTTATTTTTACTATGGTTATCTGTTTCACTTCCACGTTAAAATATAGAGGAGCACTTTAAGGTAAAAAAAAAATGAAAGGCAATATGAGGGGGAGAGCTTCTCATAATTCTCAGTGTGGAAAAAATGACAACGTCGACAGCTGATTTATGTGTTTGTCAGGGTCCTCGCGCGAGAAATGCGGATGTGCTGCGGGAAATAAAATCTTCATTAGCTGGCTCTGCCACTCCGGTCTCTATGGTTTCAAGCGTGAAGTGCTGCGTACATTCTCACAAGACGTTACTCTGGCCTACTAACAAGGGGCGCTTGTTTTAATACATTTTTTATTTTATTTATTTTGGATTTGTAAAGCGCACTGCAGCCCTCTAGGCAACGAGGCGCTATAAGTATACATAAGGAGGCTTGCTTGTGGGTTACAATAAGCGGCCCAATGTGTGAGGCTTGACAACATACAGTTATTTGCATTTGCTCTGTCTACTGAAAAATCAGGTATTTGCCGAGCAGGCTGGGAAAATATCAGGGACGCACTGGGGATAAAATGTGGGCACCAACACAGAAGTGGCCAACATGAATCACCACCAATACGTTTCACAACAAAATGATTGATTAGTATTTGGGGAACAAAATGTGAGAACATAATGTGAGAACATTTGGAGGAAACGTTGCGTTTTAAAGCACCTTTATTTGGTAGCACTGTTTAAATCTAATTTCCTCTTTTCGGATTGCGCAGACGGAACACTTTTGATGTTGGGCCGTGGAAGGACCTTTACTCGCATGCGTCACATCTCAAACGTTCTTTTCCCTGCAGCCCCTGAACGGCTGACATTTTGGCACAGTGAATGCAGCAGAAAGTTGTAGGTCCTTTCCTTCCACCTATGCTTGCTATATTCACTAAGCAAGCACAGTAATTGCCCATTCACTGCTTAGTGGCGGGATTACAAACCACTGGGCTTGTTGTGCTGGGATATGCATCCGATACAGTGAGTATCCAGTACCTGCAAGATCCGACTCACACCAGGCATACAACTATCACAATTACTTCAGGTCACCTCATTCTGCATCCCTATTCACCATGTATTAAAGCCCAAGTTTTCACCCCTAGATCTCCAGCCATATGCACTATCTCCAGGCACTTAATAAACTGCACGTCCTTCGCTGTCCTACAATAATAATAATAATTATTATTATTTAGCATTTATATAGCAATACGAACCCTCCGGTATCTGAGCACTGCTTATTATTACCCACGGTGTGTGGTGCTCATTTATCGACCTCGGAAGGATGAAAGGCTGAGTTTGGCCCTCCTGGGATTCGAACCTCCATCAGCAGGCTCTGCACAGATGTCAAAGTGAGCGCTCTGCTCGCCGTGTTATCTGACCAGCACAGTATAGATCACAGTTCATGTTGGCAGGACCAAGCTTTAGTGGTGGTTAGATTAACACACAAGCTGATTTCAGTGCACTTCGCAGGGCAAAGACCCTTGCCCATGCAAGCACGGTGCGACCCACGGTCGGTTTGCAACCTGAGTTGTGCCACTTTACAGATTCAAGTACAAAACTTGGACAAGTCAGGTTGACACATACTCGGATTTGTTCAACTCTTGTAAATCTAGCCAGGGTGCGATGACGTTTTCCCTCATCACCACTGTAATTATGGATGCCACACATTATATTGTTTCCCCAACTTTACTAAGCAAAGAGGATTCCAGATTTGTATGAAATACCTCACACCAGCAGGCCCATGCTTTTTCTCCTGCCAGTACCGCCTGCCACTCTGCAGAATCCCTTCTACACCATAACACATGGAACTTTAGCTCTTCCACATTCTGTTCTGCTAACATCAGGTGATAACAGGAAATTGTTTAAACAGAAAGACAATAGGCCCCAGAGTCTTCTGATTTACAGCCCAAGGTCAATAATGTCCACAAGCCCATACCCATACTAGAGGCCTCAGTAGAAAACTCTGAGCCTAACCACCGACCCTCCATGCCCCATAATGGAGATAGCCGTAACAGACAGCAACGGCAACGTATCAAACTGTGAACAACTGTAACCTAACAAATTGTATCTAAGCATTGTTTCTTGGACCGCTTATTGTAACCCTCAAGCAAGCCACCTTAAGTTTCCTTAAAGCGCCTTGTTGCCTGTGGGCTCTAGTGCGCTCTACAAATACACAAATAAATAAATATGTTTTTGTAAACAATGTCATGAGTACTAAAGGTGGGGGGGAGTATCCATTATCATGAAGGAAAATGTCCATTCTATCAGTGTCATGATGCCTACCCCCGGGCATCCGGATCAAGCCCATCAGCCCCGGGAGCAGGCATCCAGATATTTAATAAAACCCCAGCAGCCCCGGGTTGGGGGCTGTCTGGGTTCAGTCCTGGCGCCTTAGGCGCCAGGCTCATAATAGAACTCAGTCCTGGTGCCAGAGGCGCCAGGCTCATAGTCTTTACTTACCTCATGCAGACCATGCTGCAAATGAATTCAAGCCAACGTGAGGCCTGGATGGGACTATTTTACTACAGGGACTATTTTTTACTCGGGTGTGGTTCTAGGGACTTCTTCCCTGAAACTACTTTGGAGGCTATTTAAACCACGCCCGAACAGCAGCACATGCTTCGCGTTATTCTGCATCCAGCAGTGTAACGTTCACCGTGCCCGCAGTCAGCATCCAGTCTTCAGCCACGCCCGTCTCGAATCCAGAGCTCCTAGCAAAAGAAGAAAGAAGAAGGAAAGGTTAGAAAACAGATATTGGCCCTCATTACGACCCTGGCGGAATTCGGAAAACGATGGCGGAAATGCAATACCGCCATCGAATAGCGCTCGGTGCGACTATGACCCGTCACCGCAAAGTACGATGCCATTAGCGACACCGTAGTGAACGCAAACTGCACCAAGCACGCGCGCGCGCGCCATGCCAAACCGTAAACACCACCATGGCGCAACGGTACGCCAATTCCGACCCCAGCGGACATGTACCTAACGCCATCAAGCATGGCTGAATGCACCATTCCGCCATGGTGAGAAGTACGGCATCGCGAATCAACCGTAAACGGCTCCACTGACTGCCCGTACACCGCTCCCTGCCCACAAAGTACAACTCCCCGTAGGTGCAACGAAGCCACAATGCAACCAGTGAAATGCACAAGTCACCCATGCATGCCAACGAACAAATGAACCTAAAGAGGGGCCAATGGGAGCTGCAGGGCACAGATGGCACGAATACAGAAGCCATCCCAATGGACATGACCACAGTCCCCCACCAAGAAACGCACGCAAACACAGGCACCTGTGACCAGCAATATTCAGAAAATCACAACATTCCACCAATCCACCTGGCTGACCGGCATCTGTTACACAAAAGCTAATCCCCCGCCCCTGAGCATGACATCATTCAAACTGTCATATTGGCAGCCCCCATCCCTGACCTCACGGGCTTCGTAGGCAAACGCGCCCAGTACAGGACCACGCAAAAAAACTCCGAAGCTGGAACCCAATGCAGATCCCCTCACAATACATCGCTCCCCAAATAGGAATATGCCACATCACTTGCAAAGAAGAACGCTACACGGCCCATATCAGAATAGAATTTTAATGCACATCAATATCACCAAGCCCATACAGCCATCAGGCCATGAACTCCAAAACACATTTCACCATTGTGGGCTGCATCCGCAAGAAATGACCAGCCACTACTTGTGTGACGCCCTGTTCCCTCATGGTACACAGAGCCACATTCACGTACGAAAAGGCAACATGGAAGCGCACAGAACCGCAGGGCCGTCCCAATGGGGAGGCACTAGTCCAGCTGAAAGGCCGAAATGTTGCTCCGAGCCACCAGTACTGCGTAGGGGCATGTGGCCCATTGGCGATCGTCCCATAAGATCGTAATGCTGCTCCACTGATTAACACGAAGCAGCAGGTGTCGGGAGTAAAATCCATCTGCAGGAGTGGCATACAGATGGCAGTGGCAAAAGGGGAGGAGATACCTGTCAACCAAAAGAAAAGAAACAGAATTGAATGGCCATCAGAACTACATTCGAACAACTCACTTCAATGATCACACTAGATCCACAGCCATATGCATGCAAGCCCACTCCAAAGGATCATCACCACCCCAAAACCACTTGCGACACATAACTATCCATATCGAGGTGAAAACAGCATCACAAACGAGTGTACCTGTGCATGCGCCTGTGAAAACAGAATCCTTCAGATGGGATTAGTAACGTGCATGGACACAAGTGTCTGAAGGCGCGTCGAGACAGGGAGGGCTCAACAAGGCCAGATAGACGATGGGCCCACTATGGCAGCCCTGCATCACATAGCGCAGGGGGGGCGGACAGATCCCAAGAAGCCCTGTACATGGCAAACACTGTATCAAATCACCTGCCCATGCATCCATTCATCATTCCCTCATCCCGTAATGAAAACGCCTGAATATTTACTCACATAACATTAGAAATATCCATTGAGTCTGTGCGTTATGCAGCCTGCAAAATCCACAGTGCCCCAGCACGTAATTCCAGTCTAGTGAAGTAACATGTATTTGGGAACGTCCTGCCTTATCGTCCACTACGCAATTGCGCATCCCATACTATTCATATCAATCATAGCATTCTCGCCATGGCCCCTGTCCCAAGGACATTGAACAATAGAACGTTATATTTGCAGTCAGACCTGTGGGCATCTCCTCGCCGCTAGCTGAATACCGAAAGCGCCGCCCTTCGAATTCCTCATTTGCAACATCACGTCGAAGAGGCATCTGTGGCCGTTTGAGAACACTAATTAATCCATCGAGTGCGGCTGTGTGTGAAAATGGCAACTGCCTTCACCCACGAATGGGACGCCCCGCCCGTCGTTGCAACTCGGTACAGTGATGAATGAGGGCCCACCGTTACTCGAGTACTACGTTCCACTGACCCTTCACAACTCTGTTCGCGACTGCACAGATAGTATGTGAAACAATGGGACCACAACAGAATGTACATATCAACCAATGTTACACGGCCATCGGGTACAAATACAAGATTGCAATAGCAAGATGCCATTCCACGAATTGCAGCGTTGTGCGCGGGACGTGCTCGGCCAAAGGGGAGAGCAGTTTGCACAGGTGGAATGAATCACCACAGGTGGAGGCCATTCAGCCTGGAAACACATAAATTGCACAGCCAGTCTCCTCCCACAACCACACCGAAATGCTACCGGCAGGACTCGCGATGTTGGCCCTGGGGGACCTGATAGCACTGCAAGTACTCCAACTCCAAGAAGAAGACGAACACCAACTACAACCGGCCGCACGGAGGAGACGCAGGAGGAGGAGGAGGCCAAGGCAGGGCCAGCAAGGGCCGCCAGCACAGCCACTACCACCACGCAGGCAGCCCGCAATCCCACGCCTCCGAGCACATCCGTTCAACCTCACTGATGAGCAGATCCACACCCTCTACCGTCTGGACCGGGACACCATAACCGCCATTGTGGACATGACACAGGCTGACCTTGTCAGCATGATAGACAGCCCAACCGCCATCCCACCCCTACTGAAGGTGGTGTCTGTACTCCACTTCCTGGCCACAGGCACCTACCAGCACACAGTCGGACAGTTGCATGGCATTTCTCAGCCACTGTTCTCACGGACACTATTGCAAGTGCTCGATGCCCTCCTGAAGCACGCAGACGACTACATCTCCCTACCACGCTCGGAGCTGGAAATTACCAACACGAAAGTGGGATTCCATGCACTTGCCGGCATACCGGGTTGCATTGGTGCCATCGACTGCACCCATGTGGAATTGGTCGTCCCACATGCCATGGAGGCCCAGTACCGCAACCGAAAACAATTTCATTCTCTGAATGTACAAATGGTGTGTGACTCCAACAGGATCATTACACATTGTTGTGCCCGATTCCCTGGATCAACCCATGATTCTATGGTCTTGAGGAACTCTACAATACCACGCTACATGGAGCGACACGCAGGGAACAGATCCTGGCTACTCGGTGAGTCTCATTTCATGCATGATGATGTGGGGTATGTGATTCGGCAATGACCTGGCAGGAAGGGGGCGGGGGGGGTGTGCGTACGTAGCAATGGCATTCCACATCATACGTTTCTCGTCCACATACAGGTGATGCTGGATATCCACTGAAGAGATGGCTCCTCACACCAGTCCGGAACCCACGGGACCAGCATGAGGAGGACTACAACCATGCCCACTCACGTACCCGTGTAGTCATTGAACAGGCATTCGGCCTACTGAAGGGTCGTTTCCGCTGCCTCAGCAGGTCTGGCGGGGCACTCCTGTACCGCCATGAGAAGGTTGCAAAGATGGTGATGGCATGTGTCATGCTCCACAACATGTGCGTACGTAGAAATGTGCCCATGCCCCCTGACGCAGAACTGCAAGCACCTGAAGATGGTCATGATGAGGGTGGGGATGTGGCAGCACCTCAAGGAGTCTGCGAGGCACCGGAGGCCCGTGACATTCGTCAGCATCTCATTGATGTATGCTTCTAGCACTCACGCCTGGTGGCTGATACATGGACACGGGACTCGTGGCACTGTGTGTGTCTGGGACATGCACAATATGGACTGTACGCCTATGATGGCCTAGTACACAAAGATCAATGTCCACACATCTCATTGGTTGATCGTGCACTTTTTATGGCATATGTGATATCATGTTGTACACCCTATCGACCCGCCACCCAAGTGAGCCCAACACACCCCCTCCACCCTCCCACCTCCCCCCCGAACACCAGTGTCCAAAGATGCTCATCGTCCGTGGGCAGTCGCTATTGCAAGCCCCCTCTGCGGGTATCAGGGGCACCCCTGCCTGTGGAGCGCAGGTTCCTCCCAGATCTACGTTGGGGGCTGCCCTGGACGGAACTTGCAACGGATGATGTCTCTGCCTGCTCACGTCCATGCATGTCCCTAAGGGTTTGCGAGAGCTCAGTGAGCACACGGCGCACTGCGGCAAGTTCAGCACATACGTCTTTGGACGTCGCATGCAGTTCCCCCCTCAGGCTCTCGGTGCTTCTCTCCATTTGGACTCTCAGGCTCTCGGTGCTACTCTCCATTTGTGCCCTTAGTGTCTCTGTGCCTCTCTCCATTTCTGCCCTAAGTGTCTCAGTTGATGTTTCTATGTCTGCCTTAGTGCCCCCACATTCATCGGCATGGTCCTTGAGGAGCGTGGCCAGTTGCTGCTGTTGCACGATTAACTGGTCGAGGGACTGTTGCCTCTGCTGGGCCATGGCCATTTGCGGGGGTGTCACAGAGGGGCTGTTGTCCTCATGTTGCCCTGCCACAGGGCTTGTGGGGGATGGCCAGTCGTCGTCTTGTGGGTGCCCCTGCGTGGTATCCTCATGTGGTACGGGATGGAACAGACAGGGGGATTGGGACAGGTCATGGATGGATCTGACTTCGACATCCCCGTCTTCTGTGTCGGAGCATGCTGCCATCAATGGGGTGTCACCTATGGTGCTGCTGCCACCGGAGGCAGTGCCTTCTGTGGCATCCGTTGGGGGGACCTGTGGTGGTGGTGTTGTGGGCATGCTGACTGCTGGGGTGCCTGTTGATGTTCCCTCCTGTGTGCTGCCACCTGATTTGTGCTGCTGCCGTGTCTTGATGCGTGCAGCTGAGGTGGAGGGTCTTTGGCCGTCGGTCTTGGCCCTCTTTGCAGGTGTGCTGGTAGGGGTGTCCTGCAGCTCGTCGTTTGGATCGGATCCTGTGGTGGAGTAAAGGAGGGCGAGGGTTATTGATGGGTCTGTGGGAATTGGAATGGCAATGTATCACATGCATTGGGGTGGTACCTGAGGGTGATTTGGGTCGGGGCCTTGGAGGTGCTTTCATTTGTGTGTGGAGTGAGGGTGCAGTTGTTTGGCAGCCTGCAGTTAGGGTGTGCCTGCTGCACGTGTAGTGCGTGTTTTAGGGGTTTTTAATTATTTATGTATTTATTGTGGGTTTTAACGTGCGCTATCAGGCCAATGTGTGTGGACGTTCTCCTGGACATATGTTTCTGTTGCACTATGGGGACACATGGTGCTTCACATGGATGGACTTTGTGGTTTTGGAATTGTTTCATTAGGCCCACCTACCTGATTCTTCGGATGTCTGCACTCCTTTCTCCATCCCTCCGACTCCCTCTATGCTCTCCATTCCGATGGTGGAGGCACAGATTTCTTCCCAGGGGGTCAGCTTGATTGGTGATTCCGACCCTCCCCCGGTGGCTGTGGCAATGTTGCGGTTGGCAGAGAGTATGCTGCGGACGCGTATCCGCAGGTCGTCCCATCGCTTACGGCATTGCTGAGGGGTGCGGGGTGCGGTCCCCACCGCACTTACCCGCTGTGCCACCAGAGCCCATATGGCCTTCTTGTTTGCGAGTGCCGTCCTGGTCATTTGCGTGGAGAAGACGACGGCAGCATTCTCCTGGAGGGTCTCTGTGAGTACGGTGAGTTCCTCACGGGAGAAGTGGACCTGCCGCTTGCGGTCGCACGCTTTCTTCGCTACTTTTCCCATTTTTCTTGGTTTCGCTAGGGTGGATGACGGGTTGGGTTGTGTCTCAGGGTGGTGATTTTAGTGGTTGTGTGGTTTTAGTGGTTTTATAGGTGTACGGCGGGTTGTTTCCCGTTCCGGGCCCGTGTTTTTACTTCCGTTTCCGTATATTTCCGGTCACCGTACTTTACGGTAGGCGCACACTGCGGTGTCCGCTGTGATGGGTGGCGGTATTGCACCTAGGGCGCCGTACGGCGGCGGTGTGGGCCGTTTTGGGGTCATTTCTGCCATCGCGGACTTTGCACTTCCGCCATGCCGTGGTGCTCGTGCCCGATGGGTCGGAATGGGCCGCACTTTGCTCCTTCTTGCAATGGCGGAAACGCTATTTACGCTGTGGCGGTCCGGTCAGTCACTTTCCGCCAGGGTCGTAATGAGGGCCATTATTTCAATTCTTACCTGAATTCCGGATCCATCACGTCTTCGAACTTGAAAAGGACATTATTCTACATGCGTTGCATCGCCAGCTGCAGCGCCGCGCCATACTCACCAGTCCTCACAGCATTTTTCGATCCGGCGCAGCCTCTATCATTTTCTCTGCCGAATTCCACCATCTAGGGGACAAAAGAAACATAAGGTGAGCCGAAAAAGCCAACAAATACAACCTCTCCACCATAGACTTACCTGATTAACAACCGGAGGCATTATTCTGTAACAAACTGCAACTTCTTACGCCGCACCTGTAAGGAGAGAGAAACCAGCAATTTAAACCCATGCATCTTTTGCCGGACAGTGTTGGGTGATACAGACTCTTACCTGAACACCACCAGCTGCCACAAGACAATCTTCCCCTGGACCCAGCTGCAACACAAGAAAGGAATGCACAAGAGTGAACATCGGGCATATTGAACTCTTTGAACTTTATACTTACGGGTTCTCGGCTGGAACCTCGGAGTCAATACCGGAACTCTTCCAACGCCTTCAAACCAGTGAAGTAACTGGTATCTACGCGCCCCTGCACTCCATGCAGGATGGAGAGCTCATCATTTACAAACATAAGGTGAGCTTACTGAAAGTGAATATCGGTGGTGATTAGTGGGAAGAACAGTGGGGTGCCCTTACTAGAATCCACGGGTGGCTAAATTCCTTTCTCCACTTGCAGGAGAATACTTCTATGGGTCAAGCAGACAAGGTTAGGTGGTCCAGTCCAGTCTGTCATCTCTGCACTACGCTTCACGTTGGAGGAGGTCGCAGCTGTCCAGGTCCGATCGACGCCCCTGTGGGAGCCAGGTGAGCGTAACAATCAGGTCCCCATTATTTGCACAGGTTTCGAGATCTTACACTTAAAGGTGAAACTCAACCCAACAAATTGTATTAATCGCTGTCTAGTGTACCGACCACCTAAAGATATGCCTGACTTCAATGAAGAATTAATGCAGCTACTACAGCCTTTAAACAAGACTAGCAGTGCTACCCTGCTCCTAGGTGATTTTAATTGTTGGTACCAGGATACCACGACAGGGAAGCAGTTCAGCTTGAGCAGAAATTTACAAGCACAGATTTCCTCATCTTAAATACTGAGCCTACACATTCAAAAGGAAAAAACCCTTGACTGGGTAGCCTGTAGACATTTTCAAGCGGAGATTTTGGAGACTAAATCCTGTGTATGGTCGAACCAGTGTTTTATTATTATACATAAGATGGAAATTAAAACCGCTCCATCTTAGAAACTTCACATAAGAAATGTTAAGAAACTCACCAAAGCTGATCTGAATAAGTGAATCACTCCAGTAATGGAAGTCACCTCTGTCGATGATAAACCTGAGTTCCTAGTTAACACCTTTGAATCACTTATGACCAAAATGTTACACCAGGTGGCTCCACTAAAAACCTCGATAGTAAGAGATAAAATTCATCAAAATGACTGGTTCACTAAGGAACTGAAGAAGCTGAAGAAAACTAAAAGAGAGGCTGCACGTCTTTGGATGAAAACTAAATCTGACACACACAAATTAGTTTGGAAGGAACACAAGAAAACCTATAAGTGTCCTAAATAGGATGCCAAGAAAGATTTGTTCTTAACATTTTAAAGAAAATTGAAAATCCAAGACAACCCAACTCTTTCATACCATCTAAAGATGGTTGCATTAGCCCTCAAAAAGCTTTTGCTGATAAAGTCCTACGAGCCCTAGACAAGATCACGACCTTCACCTGGACGACCCATGCAACAATCCCATATCACTGAGGGAATACAACATGATAAGTGACCCTAATGGAAACATTGAGGATAAAGTGCAGAGATCTGCCTTTCGCAACATAATCACAGCCGAACTTATGGAAACAATAAAGAGTATGCACCCGCCTCTTGTTTAGGTGACATGCTTCCCTCTAAGATTATTCTGGCTAATGGAAACACTTTTGGCCCGTTTCTTACTCGGTTAATTATCTTCTGTTTCAAACATGATGATGTACCAACAAATATGAAGAGCGTCACAGTAACCTGCCTTATTAACAAATCAGACAAATGGCCCTAATGATATATCTAACCTGCGACCAATCACCAACACTCAATTCCTCTTAAAACATTTAGACAAAAGTGGCTACTAGACAATTTCAGGACTTCTTAGACCACAGTGTCCTTCACTCAAAACAGTCAGGTTTCAGACTGCATCACAGTACAGAAAGTGCACTGGTAGATCTGCAATCTGATTATTGTTGACTCAGGTGGATGGGATCTGCTGGTCCTTTTGGACTTAGCAGCCTTCGACTTGTTGGAACATGAAATTTTCCTGGCTGCACTGGAAAAAGTGGATAAATGCTTGCATAACGCTACAATGTGGATTCATTCCTTCTTGTCGGATATGATCTCAGCAATCCACTGGGGTGATGCCATGTCTGAATATGCTGTGAGAAACCTGAAGGTGTCTCCCTGTCTAGTCCCCGGGGATCTGTCATCCAGGTGGCCAGGACACGGCCATTGCTATTGGATTCAGTTCCTGGGGGAGGACCAGTGAGGGAGGATCACCTGGATAAGGGGTCCTTGGGGATTGGAAGTGGGACAACGACGGGTGAGACGCGGTATCCCCCTTCTTTCAACACCTTTTCCCTTTCCTACTACGTAGGATATTCCAAAACACTGCCGCCTCCCCCTTTTCCGCCACGAACACTTTCGCACAACACGAAAGACAACGGACTAACACCAGAGCCATTCACCTGACATGTCCCAATACAAGGGTCAGACAAAGTCAGGCAATTGACCAGAATCACACACACACACACACCTGACAGCCCCTCCCCTTCCCCACAGGGATAAAAGGTGGAGCACAAGACGAGCAAGGCAGACCGCACGACGTGACCGCTTACTCAGCACAGCAGTTCAAGAGGAGGAGAAAGACGGCGCATACTGAGAGGGTGACAAGGAGGAAAGATACCTTGCCCTTTCCGACCAAGGCTGGTGAATCCTCTGCAGAAGGAATCATAAGACAGAAAACAATAGCCATTGTATGTTGTAGTAGATGTCAACGGTACATTAGACCCTCCTCAGCTGATAAACAAACCGGGGAGAGATGCTTGTCTTGCTGGTACCAACCTTGACTCCAAGGAGAAAGAAAGCCAAGCAGTTCATCACAGCCGGTAAGTCGAGAGGAGTGTCGATAAGAAACCAAACTGTGTTGAATGAAAAATAGCCAACGGCTAATTTGAACTTTGAAAAGCTAAAATATACTGTTGATGAAAGACTGGGAAAACCAGCAACAGAGGAGTGCGGCTCCACCTGGGTGATCAGGCAGGAAACTCTGGCCAATTACCCAATAGTAGAAACTACTGTAACCAGAAGGCCTTGGGAAAAGGAGAGAAGAGGTCAAAGTGGTCATACAGGGGTCTTGTAAAATCTTCTGTACCGTTGAAAATCTTTGACCGACAGATGATTGCAAAGCTAAGGGAAATGAATCCCTCTTGATGAAATGAGTGCATGAACAGTGTTTTGCGAATGGTTGGCCAGAGTGAACCTAGCCGAGTGATGCTAACAAGAAGGGGCTAAGTTTGAAAGTCCCATAGAATATGGTAACAAGAGTAAACCCGACTGAGGGATGTACATAGAGAACTGTTTGGTAAAGGTTGGCAAGAGTGACCCCGGCAGAGGGATGCTAAAAAAAGGGGTGAGGCATGAAGTTACTATGAATAGTGTGTTGATCGAAGTGAACCCAGCTGAGGGGTGTCCACAGTGAACTGTCTCTAAAAGTTGGCGACAGTGAACCAGGAAGAGGGAAGCTGAAAAAAGGGGTGAAGCCTTAAGAACTGTTTAAAAAGATATTAAGATTTGTGAATGCAAGAGGTATTGGAAGACCAAGGGAAGTGAGTTGTCTGCCTTGTCATTTGGGTCTCAGCGCAGCCGAGGGAGATCCAGGGGTAAGAAGTAATCACCCAAAGTCCGGCACCGAGCCCAAAAGAGGGAGATCCAAGGGTGGAAAGGTATCACCCAAAGTTCATTGGAAAAGGAACTGTTTAGTTGATTTGTTGAAATACGATTTGTGAAGGGTCTACCCACGCAAGAGGGGGACTTAGGGGTGAAGCCATCACCCAAAGTATACATGGAACAGAACTTTGTGTTTGTTTGTTGGATACATCAGGACTTAAAGGCAAGAGACTTTTTACTAAAGAGACTTAACCATCGAAGAATCTGATAGCTGGTACGGAACTCTCGGTTTGTGTTAAGACAGCTTGGGAGTGTGCTGTGCTCAGGAGATCCACTTTGTCCCGTGCTCAAAACATGAGGAAGGGAGACCCATGGCAATCACATCCTGATTTATGCTGACGATACTCAGCATTTGCGGAGATTGGAGGGAAACTATGACCAGGATGCCATCAAACTGAATATAGTGAAGCAATCGATGACAAAGCACTGGGTGTGCAGAACTGACACTAAATCAGAATTGTTACCTTTTGGCACAACATATACGAGACCTAAACTAGACCCAAGATAAAAAATGTTCTTGCTATATGGATGTGTTATTAAAACAAAAACAAAGGGTAAAACCATAGGTACTTTCTTGGATTGTACCGTTAGCTCTGATTTCCAAGTAAATGGAATCATACATAACAAACATCATCTGAAGCTCTTAAAGAAAATCCAACCGCTGGTCTCGGATAAAAGTTACGAAACACTGACCATGGACATTATTCTATCGAGAGGATTACTGTAATGCCCTATTCGGCGGAGTATAGGAGAAAAACTTGCACGCTTCTCAAATGGTCCAAAATGATGCCATTCACATTATAAAACAAGTGCCATGGGGAGACCATATCACAGAACATTGAAAATCCCTCCACTCCCTCCCAATCAGTGCTCCCTCCTTTCCTGTTGCTCTCTGGCCAACCTCTCTTGGCCCTTGTTAAGACGGATTTCTGAACTCTGTCCTGGCGGCGCAGAAGTTCAGAAGGCCAACCTAATTACTTGGAACAGGGTAACCTCTGGACAAGCCAGACCAATCAGGGTAGCGATCGCGGCGGTCAAGACTAGGTCTCAAGAGGGGTCAGGGTGACTGAAAGCCCGCAATGAGCACACAAAGCAAGGACACTTACAAACTACTCCAAACAGGTGTTATATTAAAAATATATACACATTTATTCCAAGGCCTTTGCAATAATGACCGTAGCGAGAGATCACAATAAAACTCTAGTAAACCAACACATACCAAACCAATACAATATATATACAAATACAAACAAGTGTAAAGCGTTAGATGCACGAAATGTGAAGTCCACCTAGAAGGGAAGGAAAACAGGCAGTGCGAAATAATGCTTAGACCCAGTCCACCTTCAGAGGCACCGAACTAAAAGGAAGTCCGAGCCCTACGAAGAGTGGAGCCTTGTGCTCAAAAGTACCTGCACACGCTGGTGCCAACGGGCAAAAAGGGGAGTCTCTTCGAGGGAATCAGGCAGTTCAGGTTAGTGCACAAATGAAGAAGAACAGAGTTCCGCGACTCAAGCGCAGCCTCCACTGTGGGCAGAAGCAGAGCGTGAGTACGGAAAGGCGTGCTGTTTCGACACAGCGGGGAAAAGCTATGGGCTCCTGCAGGAGGGCGACCAGTTCCTAGCTATGCTACTCACCGGTCCCCGATGCAAGCAGACCCAGGCGCGTCAGTTTCAGTGCTGGCAGGTTCAGGAGAGCAGGGGACGTCTCGTCGTCGTGTAGATTCTGCAGCAGCAGAGTTGAGTTAAAGATGTCCCAAACGAAGTGAACCCGCACAGTTTGTTACCACAGCAGGGCAACGGAGCGGCCGTGTGTATCTCAGTCAAATGTACACTACTCACTTCAGACCTGGGAACGCCAAGTTTACGAATCGTGTGAGAGTGACAAGGACTCGAAATACTACACAACCTGGCGGCGGTTACAGAGCAAGACTCCTGGGTAGGCTGGTCAGTCAGCTGGATGGCCCAGAGACACTTCCGAAGGTTTACGTGCAGGAGATGGTGAAGATGCCGAGAATAGCTGTTCCCGCTATTCCAAGGGTCGAAGTACCAGTACAGGCCTTCTGGTTCGATCAGAGGTAAAAAGGGTTTCACAAGGCGACAGCAGTGCAGAGGAGCAGTCCTTCAGCGGGTCACCAGCGATTCCTCGGTTCAGCCTCGTGGTTGCAGGATACTTGGCTCCTGTATTCCTTCGTTCGTGAGAACTCAGGAGATCGACCTGGTAGTGGCGTTTCCAGCCCCCTCTTATCCATGGTTCCCTTCGTGCCAAAACGGAGGGTACCCAATGGGAGATCCGCTCATCAACACTCACACCATACGTGGACCTATCACGGACCACGGTGGTCCCAGGCATTCACACCACCCTAGACTCTCTGGCACCCAGGATGTGTATTGGGACCAGACATCCCAGCCCACATCCTGGAGGTACACACAAGGCCTGTAGAAGCCCGCAAAAGCATCTGTGTTTCGCGGGAAAGTACATGCCCAAATAAGGAAGGCCCCGGGTCGGCTCGACCTGGGGAAGGTGAAGGGAGCAAGACGGTCAGCGGACAGGACAAAGGAGGAGCCAGGCCACCATTTTGGGCTAAGCGCGAGAAACACGCTTAAAACGCCAAAAGGAGCTCAAAACACAAGAAACGATCGCTGCCACCATTCCCGTCCGTGATTCACTTGCACCGATCAGTTACAATCCAAAAAGAGTATCTAGGGCCTGTAGAAGGCTAGAGACCCAAGAGAGCAGTAACTTAGCTTACAGTGCCCTCTTGTGTCATGTTGCACGAAAGCCGCAACATGATAAAGAAACTACGGAAAACAGCGTTTCCCGGTACTGACTGTCTTAAGGGCATGTCAGTTTCCCCGTAAGAATGGAGCGAAAGCCCAGAGGAGTGAGGCAGAAGGCTGCACTTCTCTGGCAAAGTCTAGATCATGGTGAAAACAACAGCAAAAAGTTTAGGGGTTACCACATGGAAGGAAAATTACCCACAATTAAGAAATCTTTCCTAACAGCCCTCTTCCTGCTGCCACTTGTGAGGCTAAAAACCTCGGAGTCATCTTCGACTCCACACTCTCCTTCTCTCCTCACATCGCTGACGTCTCTAAGAAGTCACACTACCAGCTGCACCTCCTCAGAGGTATTCTTCCTTTCCTCTCCTGCCCCCAGAAGCACTGTCTCCAAGGCTCTGGTTCTCTCTAGGCTGGACTATTGCAACAGCCCCTTTTTAAATCATCCTGCTTCTACTCTCCGCAACACATCCAGAACAGGACTGCGAGACTTGTCCTTGGCCTCAAGCCCAGGGATCGTATCTCTCCAGGACTGAAATCTCTGCATTGGCTCCCAGTGGCTGCGAGGATTAAGTTCAAAACTCTGTGCATTGTCTACAAGGCCTTCTGGGGCCTGGGAGCTCAATACCTTCAACTCTCTTTTCCTAAATATCCTCCTTCTTGAGCCCTTTGCTCATCTGCCTCCAACTCCCTCAGGGTCAGTCGCTTCTCCAAGCAACAAGCTCGTGGTAGATCTCCGTCTTCGGCCAGGCCTCCCTCTTGAACAGCCTCCCTGCACTCATGAAACTTGAGGAGAACCATCTCCGGTTCCGGAAGCACCTCAAAACCTTCCTCTTTGCTTCTGCTTTCTCTCCTCCTCTCCCCTGCTCAACTCCTAGCTGAAACTGAAACTGTACTGGTCGCCTGGCCACCCTCTGATCTCGAGCCCAGGTCCTCTCCGCTGCCAGTTGCACACCTGCACTGCCTCCCTGGCAACCCCCGCACTTGTGGGCTGGTTCTGTATTCCTATAGTCGACTACCTGCACTTGACACCTGATGTCTGCACTCACCCTTGCACTTGCCACCAGTTGGCCGCACCTTTTACTTATTGCTTTTATTTATTACATTACTCATGGACTGTACTGACCCCTCCTCCATTCCCCCCGCACTTTCCCCGTTCCCCTTTCCCCTCTCCCTGCACTTGCGCGATCTCAATGTCACCTGGCCTAGTAAGATCGTTGTCTCTGCCTTTCCTCTGTTCCCCCTCCCTTGCCTCGTCGCGCCTTGAAACACTTGTGTATAGGTGCGTTATAAATGCCATATCATATCATAGCATACAATTCAAAATGGCTGTTTTCATCTATAAGGCAGTCTATGCAGCAGCTCCAGAATACCTGAAAAGAACATCTACCAGCCAACCAAACTGCTGCGCTCAAGCAACACCATATTATTAAACTGCCCACGCCCAAAGAGGTTGAAAGCATCTATTGCTTGGAATTCTCTTCCTCCACACTTTTGCCTGGAAAGAAATGTATTATTATTCCGAAAGAACCTGAAAACGTACTTATTAGAATAGACATCTCCTAATCCCACTCCACTGCCGTTTCCAGCTTAGGTTATGTCTTGTGCTCTATGTTATGTCTTGATTGTTTTTGTTCCCACGCCCTGATGCCTGTCTGGTTTTTGGCATGTAATAAAACAAAGTAAAAAAAAAAGAAATAGTGTTAGTGCTATTGTGATGTTGTAATTCATAGGGCTGTCATTCAGCTCCTGTCCCCCAAATAATGGGTGAAGCTCTGACACCAATGTTAGAGTGTCAACCTACAGTGCTTCTCTCTACGGTTCATTGTATTACACACTGCACAGCCTTGACTTTCTCTATTAAGTAGGAACCACACCATTTGGACTGTACTGTACTGTGACAGAACAATCTGTCAAGAGTTGATCTCCTTCAATTGGGTTCTGTCAGCCATGCAATGCCTGTGCTATTGCCATAAACATGACCATATGCTGGCTCTGATCTGACATGCGCCGACATTCATCAAAACAGAAAGTGACTGATTGTTTTCATCCATCCTGACAGGTTTGTTCAAACCTCTAGTGGGCTTTGTCGGATGCACAGAGAAACAAGACTGTCAACAGAGAAAATTATCTTTGAATGGAAAATCACAATGCACTTGCATGTTTATGTGGTAATTCATCGCACATCCGTGTTATATCTGGAATAACTTTTCTGGTTCTTTGCCTATTCTACCTACTTACCATAACTCTTCTCTTCTTACTCCATCATATCTTCCTCTATCGTTCTATGAACCACATTTATATATATTGATAGTCAGTGAAAAAACATTGTTAAAAGGGACGTTATGGTTAAGTTGCACTAATAAAAACCTATAAATTCATTGAAAAAAACGTTGCTGAAGGGACATTATAGTTACAAGTAAAGCCGAAAAACCCCAGAAATTCACCAGTTATGGTAAGCTAAGCAACCATAAATCGCGTCACCACCGTGCACTGCTAAGACTAACACCCAGGACATCAAAGATGACATCACAAATGTCATTACATATCTGGGACACTTGTTTTTGTTCACTGTCATGTTTTGGCCGGTTGTTTTTATTCAATGACAGTAAGAATTGTATAATTGAAAAGATGCATGTATTTATTTATTTGAATTTGTATAGCGCACTACAGCCCAAAGGCATCGAGGCGCTGTATTGGCCTCATTATAAGGTTACCGGTCCGGATACAACGTTACCGGTAAGCTTACCAGTACCGTTGTTTCCAGACCGGCAAACTCTGAGTTGTGCTCATGGGTGCCTTTCATTCCGCCAGGTCTGAGCTGGCGGAATGAAAGGCACCCGTGAGCACAGCATGCCTGTAGCACCGGCACGGTAATGAACCATGCCGGTGCTACAGGCATTCCCATTGAGCCCCTATGGGGCTCAAAGGGAAAGGGGATCTACTGCCTCCGGCACCCGCGAAAGGGTAATTACCCGGGTAATTACCCATTCGCGGGTGCTGGACCCTGTTGCAAGTTTGGAAGCAGCCTTGTAATGAGGCCCATTATCTTGTTTACAGCAAGAAAGCATACTTGGTTCATGGTAGTTGCTCAGGGGTTACATAGAGCATAAACTTAGTTGTCATTACAATTACATCAGATGAGGAACATAGTCAAGAATAATACATTACAGATTTCAGATCCAGCCTTGGAAAGACCAAAGGAGGGATGCTATGTTTATACAATAACATCGTCTTAATCGATTTGCGAAAGACAGAGTGCGAGTCCATCCTCCTAATGTGATGTGGAAGGGTGTTCCAATGGGTTTCAGCCATGGTGGGGAAGCTTGTACCTCCAGCTCGAACTCTCAGGGAATTACAATTCTATTTGTGTAGGCTGCTCTGATGGGTCTAGTTGAAAGAGGTTTGACAAGTCTTTGTGCCAGGTAGAGAGGAGCAAGACTATGGACGCATTTATGAGTAAGAGCACGAGTTTTAAAGATTATCCTTTCTTTTACAGGAAGCCAGTGGACTTGTTTCCTGGTCTCTGAGATATGCTCCCTTTTAGAGATACCTGTTGTGGCCCTAAGAGCATTGTTCTGTACTATTTGGAGCTTAGAAATATTTTTTCCAGAGGGCATTACAATAGTCGAATCGGGAACCTATTATTGCTCTTGCAATGGTGAGAAAGTTCTGTTTTGATAGGAAGGGTCTAGTTGCATTGAGCAATTTGGAATGGTATGTAGAGGTACGAGCAATAGCATTGATATGTCTGTCCATAGTAAGGTTGGAGTCTAGAAGTACACCCAAAGTTTTAACAACCTGGGAAACCTTGATTGATGTGTTATCAATCAGGAAGTAACTGTATTGTTTATCCAGTCTTCCGATAATGGCAGGGGATCCAATAAGCAGAAGTTCCGTTTTCTCAGTGTTGCGGCAAAGCCAATTTTCTGCCATCCAAGTTTGGATAGTTGAGTAAATGGAATTGAGGGTGTTCATGTCGGACTTGTAATCACCAGTAAGGGGGATAAGCACCTGTGTATCATCCGCATAATTATTGTATGAGATATCCAGGGTGTCCAGAATGCTGAACAATGGCCTCGTGAATAGGTTATATAAGGTAGGCGAAATGCAGGATCCTTGTGGAATGCGACATTTAATGTTGCTTGGGTGTGCACAGGCTGAGTCAGAGAAGACTTTCATAACCCTTTCCTGAAGAAACAAGGTGATCCAAGCACAAACCTTGGGGGAGAAGTGTGCCGCAGAGGATAGATGGTGGAGTGTGTTATGATCCACCAGGTCAAATGCTGCAGATAAATCAGAGTGCAGTTTCTGTGCCGTGTCCTGGGGGGAACACAGACTGCCGAAGGCCAAGAAGATGGTTGGCTTCAAGGAATTTTGGGATTTATATATCTGGATGTTAACCTTCTTCTATTTTAAGGAACTTTCTTTAGGATATGGCCTCAGCTCATGGTAAACATACAGGGGGAAATAAGCATGCCTCAACACACAATCCATTAGTAGACATGACAATAAACTCAAATCTTATTGTCATTTTCTAGTGATGTTTTTTCTTTCCTCCTTACTGGAGTTTCCCTGTATGTGCCTCAGAGTCCTATGCATTGTGTCACTTTATATGTATTGTTTGTACTAGCACAAGTGTGTAGTAATTCTTGTATCGTTAGCTATTAATTCCAAGCTTTACATTAGCCAAAATTCTAATAGCCTTGCATTCAATATTTTACTGACTGATATTACCAGATTAAAAATACTGTATTTCTGTGGTGCATGCCGCACCCATTGCCAATGTGTATGTATTATTAGGTTCTTTAATTAACAACAACACTCAATATAACATTTTGTTCAAATCAGGACATTTTGTAATACACTATGTACTTCATAAGAGCACTCCCGATCACCCCTTATATGTTGCTACCATCATTGTAAACACAACCCCTTATATACACTTTTCATCAGAATTAATCTGATATGTGATGTCATCAATAATGTCATCATTGACATTAGTGATGTCATCTTTGATGTCCTGGGTGTTAGTCTTAGCAGTGCACGGTGGTGGTGCGAGTTATGGTTGCTTAGCTTACCATAACTGGCAAATTTCTTGGGTTTTTAGGTTTTACTTTAACCATAACGTCCCTTTAACAACATTTTTTCATTAAATTTAATAGGTTTTCTTTAGTGCAACTTAACCATAGCGTCCTTTTAACAAAGTTTTTTCACTGAATTTCATAGGTTTTACCAGTGCACCCTAATTTGCTACAACCTCCTAATATCATACTCACTCCCAATATAGCAGCATTTTTGGCCAATCTAGTAAGTTTCAAGTGAAAACTGTGCCATTCCCCACCTTTTAGCAATATTCTTAACACTTCTATCAACTTCCTACAACTTTTGAACACAATTTTTTGTTCGCCGACATCCACGAACATCTAACGTTACCACTGAGTTTCCGGACAGTGCCATGTGAGCGCGTCCACCGCACTGACGTGTTCGCAAACAAGTCTGTGCTTTGCGGACATTTCAAAAATTCATTTTCAGCTGATCTAGGAAGTTTTGAGCTGGAAGTTTACCCTTGCACAGCTCCTAAACCTATTCTTCCTGGAATCCAGGAGAGAGCACCTGCTTGGAACAGTATTAGCACACATATTTAACTTCAAAAATAGCATCAACCATGGCCATCCCTCCCCTCCAAGAGACACCAACACCATCAGCACCAACACTACCACCAGCTGGTGGGCTGGGTCAAGGGAAAAGGCGCAATGATGCAGAGGAGGATCAAGAGGACCAGGAAGATGAGAAAGAGGACATTTCTACCTCCAGCACCCAGAGAGAATCATGCGTGTGGCGGTTCTTTCAGACCGTACAAGGGGTACCAAAGGCCCGGGCTACCCATGTTGAATGCATTGCATGTGGAATCATACTCGGTTGCGGACAACATGGGCAGTCATCTTTTGGTACCACGTCTATGCGCCACCACACCCGCTCTTACCACGCAGGTGTTCAGAGAAATGCTGTTCCTTTCTCAGGAAGTAGTAGGCTGTATTCCTCTACCTTGTCTTCCTCAACTGCTACTGCCACCACACAACCTACTCCTGTGGGGTAGAAGATCCCAACAGCTACCTTGCAAGCAATAAAGGAGCGTATACCTACATCTCACTGAATAAAAGTTTACCAAAGGATATTTGACCAAATTTATTTCACTGAAAATGGTAGGTAAAGTCGTATATATACAGTGCATAATAGGTGGGGTGTGGGATAAGGGTATAAGTTAGGGAAGGGAGGGGTAAGGGTGGCTGCAGGGGTCTCCCCCAGCATTATTAAAAAAAAAAGTAGAAAAGGTAAAAAGTTAATTTCGTTTTTCAGTGAAATAAATTCGGTCAAATCTCCAATAGGTAAAATATTTTCGAATAAATCACATACATCCATAAAAGAGACGGTTGATCCATATGTTTCCAAGACAACAGTACTCTGTATATACTGCAACACACAACTCTGCAGGGGGGGGCAGTTTCAAAGTGCTTTCGAGGCTTTAATCAAAGAACATGAGAAACACTGCCCTCTACCTTAGATGTAAAGCACGCCCAACATATTCCCCTGTCCAGTTGCCCCTCTGTATCTGTGGTTGCTGCCCCTTTCCTCTTCCTCACCCCCCACCCATCTTATTTCCTGGCTTCTCCTGAAAAAAAAAGACTAAATCGATAAACACCAAAAAAGGTTCCTTTTGGAGACATCTTTCACAGTTAAAAAATAGAACTAAAAAAAATGTATCTTATAGATTCCATCTGCTTTACATTTTTCAAAAAAGTAATTAGTCTCAAGAAGATTCTCCATCATTTCCATTAGCATTTTGTACTATGCTAATGGGAGTCATGGACAAGTGTATACAGATCTACGTGATCACTGCACCGCCCATATTGTCGACTTTCATTTTGCCAACTCTACTTATGGCGCGGCGCATTGATCATGTAGATCACTGTGCCCGGCATCCCCTTACCCGCCTCCCCACTTCTCACTTATCTTGCCGGCGGCACACATTAGAAGTGTGCCACCGTCTCTCCCGTATCCCTGCAGCGTCAGTTCTCATCAACTAACGTGGGTCAAAACTGGCGCCACAGGGTCTGTTTATTTTCTCACTTTTCTTTTTTTAAGTGTCCCCCGCTTCCATTTAATGGAAGCGGGGGACACCCCTGCAACCCCTGACCCCCATTACACTAAGGAGGACGGGGGACACCCCTGCTGCCCCTCCCCCCTAGTCGCAGTAATTTTACTATCCCTTTTATACTAAAGAAAAAAAGAAAAGGGCAGAAACAATTTTCAGTCACAAATACATTTCGCTAGCATACAATAAGGACCACAATCCATGGACCTTCATGACTATACACGGTCTCCACAGTCCCCTTTCCAGGCGATGTATCAATGAAAGACCCGGAGGGCACGTACACACCATCCCACAGGACAGCCCTTCTACACTTTTTACTTTAATGTTTATAACACTCCCTCATTGCCTGCTTTCAAAGTCACAAATCCATCCACCAATCACTTAAAAAAACTCTACATGTAACCGTATGAACATATTAAACTTTCACACACCAACTGCCACTTAATGTTCTGGAAATCTTTTGTATCTGCATTTCACTTACTTATACAAAACATTTTTACACAGTGTTGCTATAAATGCACATATGCATTGTACAGTGAGAGAAGCGCATGAATGGAAGGGAGAGTAGGGATGGGCAAGTGCTGATGTGAGCCCGGGAGGGAAGTGACAAGGGATGCCAAGGTGTGAGGCCACTGGTTAAGTGCTGTGGTGGAAAAGCCCCATGGGTGTGGTGCACAGCTGCCAGGCGCTAGGCCCACAAGGTCAGTGCTGAAGGGAGGCAGTGGGGTACTGGTGTCGACTAGCTATAAGGCGTGCAATCTGTGAGATTCATGAGTGATGAGGCCACCAGTCTCAGTGGCAGTGGTATGCATTAGCAGGGAATGGACAGAGGAAAAGAGGACGAGAAAAGCAGAGTTTTGAGATATTTCTTGAATTTAAGGAAGTCTGGCTCAAGTCTGAGAGGAGCAAGGAGGCTGCTCCAAAGAGAAGCACCAGACGAAGAGAGAGACCTGCCTCCCGCTCTCTGTTTGGAGAAGCAATTTACAAGCAGAGAATTGGAGTTTGAGAAGTGGAGTGCTCTAACAGGCGAGTATGTAGGCAGAGAAAGTTGGAGATAGCGTGGTCCCAGGCCCCAGAAAATCATGTCGATAATACAGTGTGTCTTCAATTTCATCCTCGTAGCCACCAGGAGCCAGTGTAGAGATTTTAGAGCTCCAGAGATATGATCCCTGGGCTTGAGGCCAAGGATAAGTCTTTACAGCCTTCTTGACAGGGTCCAAGATCTATGGAGTGAAGGAGAGAGAGGAGTCAAAGATGACCCCAAGGTTTTTGGCCTCACAGGATGGTGAGAACAGAGAGCCCAAGGAGGGCGGTGTGAGAAACCTGAGGGTACGCTCATATATACTCCCCGGGATTCTCCGTTTAGGTGGCCAGGGAAGGTCCATAGGTTTTGGATTCCGACCCTGGGGGAGGACCACCTAAGTGGATGTCCTTGGGGATTGGAAGGAGGGTACCTGAGGGTGAGACATGGTATACCCCCTTCCTGATAGTAACCTACCCTCCCCTCCTATACCCTTTATGGGCTATTGTCAGACCTATTCCCTTAACCCTGTAACTCCCCTGGAAATACTAAGACGAAGAAGAGGAGGTCAAGAGGAGTGCAGAGTTCCTATGAAAAACAACACTGTGGTACTGGGATGAGGAAGATGCAGATCAAGGTACATCAACTTCCCTAATGGACCTGTCCCAGTAACGAGTTCAGGCAATTGATTTCAACTATGCCCACCTGCAGCCTGTTAAGTACTCAGGTGAATATAAAAGGAACACACATGCTTGGCAAGTAGAACGAGCTGGATGCGGAGCAGGAGGGCAGCAAAGCCAGAACTGCCCAAACCAAGGCAACAGAGAACGAGACGCTGGGATGCTGTAAGACTGCCGGGTGTAGCAGGAGAAAACGTGGTGAGAAGGTTGTGTCTCCAGAGAGCCACAGGAATTGCCAGACGGGAGGCATGGGGTGTGTCATTCCAGTACTCCATGTGGCCAGAGAGGTGCTTGCTCCCGGGGTGAATCAGAAAGCCCAGGAGGGTCTGAGGGGCAGCTGGAGAGACCCTGACCTCAGGCAGGAAAGCCACAAAAGGAAGGACCGGCGAAGTCCATGACCAGTGAGTTTCTGAATGAGAAAGAAACCCAGCACCAATTGAGAAAAGACTGTAAACTTTATATTTTTTTTTTTATTAAAATGTTTTCGTTTATACATAAACTTTTCGTTTCATGAACATTTCTTTCAACGTTTCAAATATCCATAATTCTCTGAAAGCTATACTTATAGGATCAGTTTATTATTAATTTCATGATCTTTTCCCAGAAAGTTATAATTACAAGTATCATCTCTGTATCTTGTCCCGAAAGTATTCGTGCCCATCGCTCTCCTGGGCTGAGTGTTTCGTTGCTGATATTGAAGTATGATCTGCATAGTGCTCTTTCACTTTGTAATTTTGGGCATACCATAACAATGTACTGCAGTGTTTCAATGATTCCTTCACATTTACCGAAACCAACATTCTTGGTTCTCATGATTTGCTGTTTAATTATGGTCAGTCTTGATCTGGTAGGAAGTAGATTGAGTCAGAACTTCATGTAAAGAGCTTGTATTCTTGTATCTGGAAAAATCTTCAGATATGCTGGTAGTTGTGTGATGGCTCTTACTTCTATGTCGCAAGACAGATTTTCCTTATATGTTTCTTTCACAGCGATAGTCTTGATCCAATCATTCCTTGTCAGTTTTTTCTTTGCAGTTTGTGGACGTTGGCTCAGCATCTCTGTTGATATTTATTCTTGCTCACGGAGTTTCATCATCTCTTGGTTCCAGTCATGTAAGATTTTTACACAGGTTGCGTTATTTGTTGATCTCAGTATTTCCATTGTTGAGATCCTTTTGCTTGAGATTCTCTTGCGGTATAGGCTCAATCTCTTCCATATCACTATCGACTTTAAACGACTGGATTGCCAGTTCGAAGCGTATTCGTGCAATAGGAAAGCTCAGTGGTAAATTCATTATTTTTCTCCAGAATATGGCCTCTAGTTTTGACCAGATCGTTGGCTGCAGTTTTACCAAAGCTTCACATCCATACACAAGTGCTGGGATCACTTTGCAACAAAACACCTTGTCTGGTTAGAGCATAGGTCTTCTTTTGGAGTAGCACAGCCCATTCTGATTAGTCTATAGATTGATTAATCGTGATCCCCAGATATTTAAACGGCAGAGAGGGTATGCCCAGACGTGGGCCCTTGCTCGCTGCGCCACAGGGAACCAGGCTGCACCTCACTGAGGAGGTTCAACAAGGCCGAAACATGTCTGGGGTTGCTTGGTTTTCTGTGCAGAGGGGACCTGGCCTAGCAGTTCGGGCTGGGCTGCTACCTTCGGTGGCGGCAGCTGCTGACTGATTTGCACATGGCTGGTCCCCTTTTGCAATGGCGCAGACAGGCTAAAAAACGGTGGTGTGGAAGGTTGCCCAGAGCAATTGCCAGTGGTTTAGATTCATTCAAAACCTTCCACCCATCACTTTTGTGGTCAGCCTGTCCCACTTCCACCAGCAATCCCCACAATCAAATTCACAAAACATAAATCAAAGACGCTTTAATGAAACTTCTCTCCCTCCCTCCCCAGATCATGACTCTACTGAAATTCCAAACTCTCCCATTTATGTTTACCATTCTAATACCCCATCCCTTTCATAAATACATTTTTTTCTACTATAAATACCTTGCATATTACTGTGTAATACATTCTTATTTTTTTCTTTAAAACACCAATTAGGAGTCCACATACATCAGGACTGTTCGGAGGGTCCATTTACGCAATGGGGTGTATGCAGACATCGCGCCCTGTCCGGGCATGTCCGGTCTCGCGTGACGCACTTTTAATTACTCTGTGTACAATGCGCCCATTTGCAGACATCCATGCGCATGCGCACTGCGTCTCATGCTTGACCGGTTCCGCGGACACCCGCAGCTGCAGACGCCCCCAGATGTCATCATGCAACCGTGTCCATGCAGCGTGATGGCGTGTCCATGACCGCGGAAAGTTTGAAACTGCATGTATGGCCAATCTACAGTGTTTCAAGTTGAATGTTTACCCTTCCAGAGCTCCTAAACTCATTCTTTGTTGATCTGTCAACATTTTGCAACTTTACAAGGCCTAGTTTCGGCGCGGTAGTCCACGGACAGTCGCGCGGTCGGTGAACCGTTCCTCTGAAGGGACCCACCCATTACTTTTAGTCATTTTCAATCTGGCACAGGAGAGAGTATCTTTTGACAGCAACTTCCAGGAGACTTCCAGTAGTTTGAGTATGGCATCTGTCATGGCCATCCCACCTTCCCAGTGGCCACCACCACTACGTGGAGGGCCTAGACATTGGTGATGATGTGGAGGAGAATGACAAGGAACAGGAAGATGAGGAAGAGGAAGTTCCTACCTCCAGTACCCAGAGAAAGTCATTGGTGTGGTGGTTCTTTTAGACTGTTAGGGGTGAACCAAAATCTCAGTTTGCCAAGGTTGAATACATTGAGTGCGGGGTCGTACTCGGTTGCGGACAACCATTGCAGTACTCTTTTAGGATCACCTCCATGTGATGCCACACTCGCTCCAACCACCCAGGTGCAATGAGAAAGGCTGCTCCTTTCTCAGCGAGAAGTAGGTTACCTTCCTTTACCCCATCTTCCTCAACCATTCCTGGCACCACACAGGCAACTCCTGTGGGGCAAAGGATCCCACCGGCTGCTCTTCGCAGGCCATACAGAATGCTGTGTTGACCATTACCTTTTGAGGGTCACAATACTCGGTTTGTACAGCGTCACACTGCTCTGTCAGGGGGAGCAGTTTCAGAGTGCTTTCGAGGCTGCGGTCAAGGAGCACGAGAAACTCTGCCATCAACCTTAAATTTAAGGTACGCCCAACATCTTCCCCTATCCACTTGCCCCTCTGTATCTCTGATTGGTGTCCTTTCCCTCCCTTACCTTACCTTCTCACCTGTGAGATAGCTGAAGGTGTCTCCCTGGCTAGTCCCCAGGGACCTGTCACCCAGGTGGCCAGGACATGGACATCGCTATTGGTCCAGTTCCTGGGGGGGGACTAGTGAGGGAGGATAACCTGGATGGGGGTCCTTGGGGAGTGGAATACCGGTGGGTGAGACGCGGTATCCGCCTTCCTTCAACACCTTTTCCCCATCCTACCACGTACGATATTCCAAAACACTGCCCCCCCCCTTTTCCGACACAAATACTTTTACAAAACAAGAAAGACAATGGACTAACACCAGAGCCATTTACCTGACATATCCCAATACAAGGGTCAGGCAAAGTCAGGCAATTGACCAGAATCACACACACCTGATGGCCCGTTCCCTTCCCCACAGGGATAAAAGGTGGACCACAAGAGCACAAGACGAGCAAGGCAGACGGTATGACGCGAGAGCAAACTCAGCACAGCAGTTCAAGAGAAGGAGAAAGATGGCGCATACCGACAGGGTGACAAGGAGAGAAGCCACCTTAGCCCTTTCCGAGCAAGGCCAGTGAATCCTCCACAGAAGGAATCATAAGACTGCGAACAATACCCAGTGTGTGTTGCAGTAGATGTCAACGGTACATGAGACCCTCCTCCGCTGATTATCAAGCCAGGAAGAGACACTTGTCTCGGTGGTACCAAGCTTTACTCCAAGGAGAAAGAAAGCCAAGTGGTTCATCACAGCCGGTGAGTCGAGGGGAGTGACGATAAGAAACCAAACTGTGTTGAATGAAAAATAGCTAATGGCTAATTTGAACTTTCAAAAGCTAAAAGATACTATTGATGAAAGAAAGGGAAAATCAGCAACAGAGGAGTCCGGCACCACGTGGGTGCTAACGCAGGAAACCCTGGGCGATTACTCGATGGTAGAGACTACCGTAACCACAAGGCCATGTGAAAAGGCGAGAAGAGGTCAAAGTGGTCATACAGGGGTTCTTGTAAAATCCTCTGTACCGTCGAAAGTCTTTGACTGACAGATGATTCGAAAACTAAGGGAAATGAATTCCGCTTGATGAAATGAGCGCATGAACAGTGTGTTGCAAACGTTGGTAAGTGTAAACCTGGCAGAGGGATTCTAACAAGAAGGGGTGGAGTTTGAAAGTCCCATAGAAAATTAAAAAGACATTAAGATTTGTGAATGCAAGAAGTATTGGAAGACCAGGCAAAGTGAATTGTCTCCCTTGTCATTTTGGTCCGAGCCCGGCCGAGGGAGATACAGAGGTGAGAAGTTATCACCCAAAATTCATTGGAAAAGGAACTGTTTAGTTGATTTATTGAAATACGATTTGTGAAGGGTCTACGCCTGGAAGAGGTGGACCCAGGAATGAAGCCATCACCCAAAGTATACGTGGAGCAGAACTTTGTGTTTGTTTATTGGATACATCAGGCCTCCAAAGCAAGAGACTTTTTATTGAAAAGAGATTTGACCATCGAAGAACCTGATAGCTGGTAAGGAACTATCAGCTTGTGCTGATAAAGCTTGAGCGTGTGCTGTGCTCAGGAGATCCACTTTGTCCAGTGCTCAAAACGTGGGCAAGGGAGACCCCTGGCAATCACATCCTGAATTATTGTTTGTGAACACTTCTTTCTTTATTGAAAACCCTATCCCACACTCTTCCTGTAATTAGTCATAAGGATTTGGCAATAGTTTTTATTTAGTATAGGCCTTTCACTTTGACAAGACGCATCAAGGACTGCCTTATTTTTCATTTGATGGTCGAAGCTTGCTCCCATCTTAGATTTAGGTTAGGCATTTTTCCACCCTGCATTTATAGTTTAATAAACACCCTTGAACTATTATCACTTGTGTCTATCTTTACTGTTGCCAGCATGAGTTCCTTAAACTCTCCTACAAAAAAAACGAAATCCCCAAAAATATAAAAGCCAGAAAGACACTAAAAAAGCTTCCTCTAGGACCCTCCTTTCAGTTAAAAAATAGAACAAAAATTAAAAATCACAGGAATTTTTGCAGTCTGCATAGTCCGCGGATAGTACGAAAGTCCGCGGACATCTGGAAAATTCAAGGTGTGGGGTTGTGAGAAATTCGACCATCTGCACGGTGAGTGTGGACTTTTTAATTTTAAATCAAATTGAATGATGGTAGATTAACCTCTGGAAAATGCGTGGGAATCTGCACACATTTTCCTATGCTCACCGCACAACATACACATAGACCTGTGTACTCTGGGTGGACACAGCCTACAGGTGCTGTCCCCCATGTCGTATGCGGTTGTAATATGAAAGCCAAGAGTACATCAATGCATCTCAGAAGGGGGAGGGCAAAACCTTCCTCCTGCCATGGCCAACCTAATTAACTAACAAAGGCTCCATGGATACGCCCTGTTCTTTGTTGGCTCTGTTGGTGGCAGCTTTGCATACTAATCAGAATTAATTCTAACAGGCCCAGGGGGAGCCTGGTTGCAGAACTAACAAAAGTGACAGGAAACCCCAACAACCTTTGACATGCACTGTGTCAACCTGAAGCCAGCTCCCGCCTCTCAGTATCAAGGGCATTGACCTGTCATGTCTGGGACTATGTGTTTAGGCAAACCCGCAGGGGGGCCCCATTCAGAAGGTACGAGTATGTGGATTAACAGACAGAAAGTCTGTTCTCGCCACAGCTTCAACAGAGACATGCCGCTTTAATCAGGAACCACAAAGAGCTCAATTAACCAGAGAGACCCTTTGATCCACAACAAACAGGCAGATGGGTGGGACTTAGTATTACATGTTTTCACCCCTTTTCTTTTTCTGTTGCAAAGCGCCCTGGGTATGACCTCGGGCATGCAGGGGATTGTTGGTGGGGAAACAGGATTGGATCATTTATGGGCTTAGCCTACACCAATCACTGTGGCCCATTTGGCTGTAAAAGAGGGCGGAGCCTCGGTCACCAAACTAGCTTCCGCCTGATACCGGCAGCTCCCATCTTGAACTCTGTCTCAGAAGCTGCAAAGTGACCTGAAAATGACTCTACACTGTTGAACACCATGAACTTCTACAAGCACAAGGTACATTGTGGTTCTGTCCCCCTGATATTTTTGACTGGCTTTTTGCCTGGTTTGAAGCGCTTGAGTTGGCTTTTCAGCTACAGGAGGTGGACAAAGTACTCTGGGGTGCAGCCCAGATGAGTCGCTTACTGACACCAGGGACTGATGCAATTCTTCAATTAACTCCTGAGGAAAGGCCCGTTTATGAGAGCATGAAGGCAGCCCTCCTCAGGAAGTTCTGTAAAACTCCAGCACAGTATCTCAAGAGCTTCAGAGAGCTCAGAAAGAAAAGTGGGCAGACATTTTAAGTGTTCACACACTTATCATTGAAATATCTGAGCGGGTGGGTGGCTGATAATAAAGTTGACACATTTAAAGGGATGTACAATTTGATTGCGTGTGAGCTAAAGGGATGTACAATTTGATTGTGTGTGAGCATTTATTGAAGAATTATGAGGTTGACCTACACCAGCATCTTGTGGACAAGACTATCACAGACACTAGGGAGCTTGCAAAGGCTGCTGACAAGTTTGTGAGTACTCTAGGTCCAGAAGAAGGCTCAGGTGAGCACACCCAAACCAGAAGAGAACACTTCAGACAAAAAAGTAAACAATGATGGGAAGGACAAATGTCCAACCCAATCCTCTTTGTAGTCAGGTCCCCAAAAAAATGACGGGTAATCCCCAAACTTTAGTTCAGCTGTACACACTGAAAAGAAGAGCGCAGGCACGCCTAACACAGGGACACCTGCGTTCTCACCAACCAAAGGTTGTTTCTTGTGTAAGGAGCTGGGGCGTAGGAAAGGGGATCCTGCTTCCAAGGGCTTACCAGAGCAAGCCACAGTGAATGTTGGACTTATGGAAGAGGCCATAATTAGTGTGGGTCTCCTAGAGGAGAACATGTGTTTATCGATGGACACAAAACTCCTGCGGCCCGAGACACCACGGCTAGCTTCACTGCTATGATATGGTAGTTTATTTGTATAGCGCCTATACACAATGTGTTTCAAAGCGCTTCAAGGCAAGGGAGGGAACAAAGGAGAAAATACAAACAGTGAACATTCTTACATTGCCTTGAATAATAAGAATGTGAAATTAACTATCGTACTCGGCCTGGCGACATTTCAGATGCATACATTTCTGATAGAGCCAGAGGATTACAAGAGGCGGGGGGAGAGGAGAAGGAGGAGAGGGACATAACACGTGACAATCGTACTAGGCCTAACATTTCAGAAAGTGCTGGAGAGGGAGGAAGAGGGAGGGGGAGGAGACAAACAATGTAGCTATCATACTATGTTCAGGGACAATTCTGATAGAGTAAGAAGGAGTGGGGGAGAGGAGAGAGGGAAAAAGAAGAAAGGAAGAAAAGGAGAGAACAAGAGTAGGCAGTGAAAGAGAGTGGAGATGCAAGAGGGGAGAGAACAATGCAATTACAGGTGTCGATAAATGACACAGTGTTGCAAGGAGCAACAAATGCAAGACAGGATGCAGGGTTACCATGAGTAAGTGATGCAGAAGAAATCCGGCATTAAAATAGAGACAGGAGAAACACCATGAGTCAGATGACTCCATGAGCCCAAAAGTCCAGATCAAACCTTTGCCAACAACAAAGTGATGGTAGAGCAATAGTGTTACCAGACAACTTCTGCAGAGGTATAATGTAGGCAAGCAGAGGGGGTGTGGGGGGAAGAGGCCAACAATCATTACAGGCAACCAGGGGGGCTGTGCACACTTGGACTAGAGAGAAGACCCAGGCAAGGCGGGGGAGTGGGACATAATACATCTGAAGACTGTTAAGAAATGGGGGCATTGCTTTGAAAGAAATTGTCATTTTTGCATTAATATTTGAGCCTGCTAATCACGCTGGTGCGGATCGTTGTTGTAAATACGTAATAAATTGCAGTGTAATATTTTCCACCAGATAAAGCCTGGTCTCCTTAATTCTTGCGTCTATTATTTCAAACAAGGCAGAAGTTAGGGGGAAATGTATTTATGCAAGTCGCAACTGTCCATGTTATCGCTGTTTAACTACAATGTTCACACCTTACATGAGACCTCTCTCACAGCAACAAGCAGATATGCAAACGGTCTGGCGGGTCCACCGCCCCCTGCCTGCTGAACAGATAGCAGCTCCAGTTTCGAGGCTCCTTCAGCTGCTGACTTGAGGGTCTCCGCACTCACTGTGAATCGAAAATTGGCAAAATGGCTCTTGCGAGATCAGCTGAGTGCCTGGAAGCGATGGCAGACTCCACTGGAGGGGAGGGCCCCTGCCCTGGGAGAAGCAAACACCGCCTCAGACAGGACGCACAAGGAGGACAGATGTCACCTGGCATTGGGTACGGCAAGGCCAATATATTGATGGGCCTGATTGTAGCGTCAGCGGGTTTGACGGAATGAGTAAGTGCCCCTTGGCGATAGTAGAGTCGTTTCTGACAGGGGAATCAAACTTCATATCAGCATACATGAAGGCTATTTGGGAAGAGTGTGGAGTCACCTACCAGGTCTCTACATCCTTCCACCCACAAACAAATGGGCTTGTTCAGCGGTTCAACAAGACCCTGAAAAAGGCATGATATGTGGCCTGGAAGAGCACCTGAGGAGAAAATGGGATATTCTCCTGCCATACCTTTTATTCGCCTACTGGGAGGTGCCGCAAAACTGAGTAGGGCTTAGCCCCTTTGAGCTTCTGTTTGGACACCCTGTACGAGGTCCCCTCAGTCAAGTGAAAGAGGGATGGAAGGGCAACCCTTGTCTCCTACACGAGATGCAATGCTGACTGTTGTCACGCGACAGTCGCTAACGTCGTCCGAGATGCCTCGACCGAGATGCTTCACACCCGCCAACCAGCTCCGAGACAATGATTCCTGACCCTGAGCCGCTGTGTAGGCCAGCCTGCAGCCGTCTCCCGTCTTGAACTTTGTCGCAGAAGCTGCAAATTACCCTCAAACCGACTCTACACTGTCGAGCACCAAGAACTTCTACAAGTACAAGGTACATTGTGGTTCTGTCCACCTGGTCCTTCTCCTAAGACCCCTATAGACAGTTTACAACCCATTGCTCCCTTTGTGCTGAAACCAATTATCCTTGGACTATTGCAATTTATTACTTTACTGACTACCCTCCTGTCAGTATCCAGAGTGCATCCCTTTTCCTTCTTGGAAACTGTTTGTCCTCTGCATTCCTTACAGGGTGGGTTGTATTTTGTTGTGTGCTAGAACTGTCTGTTGTGTTAGTAATAAAGTAGATATTTGTATAAATCCTTGACTGGACAGTCCCTTTTATCATTGGGTAATAATTGCATTTTTGCTGTGTTGCAACTAACCAACAATCCAAGACCTTGCAGCGATCCTGCCTTTCCGTCCACGTGATTTGCTTGTGTTTCCAATCTGTTCCGATCCGTTCCGGTGTACTAGAAGTGTGGGGCTGATTGATATTTTAGAGACCAATATTGGTGCCCGGAGGTTGAATCCTCACATGGGTGGGGGAATCAAAATCAATTAACTTGTTTTTCGTTCAAAATGGTGGCTCTTAAAAGAACCTTTTTTTTAATATGGGGGTTTTATATACTGAAATAACGCATTTTCTACTGAACGTAATTTCTTTTTCTAACGTTCACAAAAACTGCTTCTCGTTTGTTTTTTATTTTCTACAACTACTAAATAATACTTCACAACATATTTTACAAGTTCACAAAAATTGTTTCGGTGCATTTGGATATTCAAGAGAAAAATCTGATTCCTGACATCAGTCAAATGCACTCCATCTGCGCGAAAAATATTTACACCATCCAACTTGATATTTTTGTTGTTAAAAGATGCCATTCCTAAAGCATACAAAAAAGCACATTCACATTTATTGACATGCTGTCTAGCTTCTTCCATTTGAGGACAATAAAGTTTGTGCGTCTCCATATTTGTCTTTGATTAATTTCAGAAAAAATAATCTTTGCAGCTGGAAACAGTTCCATTAGGTTTCTGAACATATCCTTCATTGCAAACTGCAAAGATGTTGCAGTAACACAGACCCAAACGTTTGCCTCCTCAAAGCACAATAATACATTGAGCCATACTCTCACAGAATGGTAATAAAGTTACCCAGTTTAAGTCACAATCTGCATACCACAAAACGTCCACTTCGCCCAATCCAATAGTAGCAGAGATGCCACAAGATTCAGTATAAACCATTAATGAATGGATCCAAGAATCTCCCACCATCCACAAACTCTGCTTCTTTATAAACAAAGCCATGGCCATGGATAGCTTCACTACACACAACAAAGAAAACACTTTCTACCCTGTACTCCTGTACACTTCAACTCCTCCTCCAGGCCCACAAAATCTGATTGGCTAGTCCTCCAATGTCCTCTTTCCATGCCAGAAATCCTTACCTAATCCTTCACCTTATCTCCACCTAATCCTGACTATGTGCTATCTGTATACAATGTTATCAATATGCCTGCCTGTAATATATGTATTATGTTTGCAATGATGAAAAATGTCCTTCACGTGCCTCATGTACCTAAGCTCATCATATGTAACAGCGCCTCGATGCCTAAGGGCTGTTTTTTTTTTTAGGCTTTATACATTTAAAAAATAAATAAATTAAAATAAATGAAAAGACCTGGATGGCAAATTCGAGTCTGCGGGCTACCGCTGTATCCGAGGACACCTCCGCACAGGGCAGCCCTTCCACCTACATTGACCACAAAAAACACAATACAATTAAACCATATAACAAATACGTAAAATATACCTTCAAATAACAAGACTCACTCTGAACGGGCCCACTCCCGATGTAGTCCATGGACAGTAAAAATGACTGCATATTCGGTGGCACCTACAACGCTTTTATTCACTTATAAAAACAGCTCTCTATCAACTTTTTTTCCACTCTCCCACCGCTTTCAGACTATCTTGTGCCCACAAAATTACCCTAAATATGTTTTACAGATTTTTCCTCACCAAACTATCCACAGACTACAGTAGCTGTCACAGATCCAACAGGGTGACCGTTTAAAAAATCTAACACACCTTACATTTATAATTGACCGATCAGCGGCCGTGTACCATGTCCAGGAACATCACGTTGCTCTTTGATTGGTCCAGAGGTGTCTGCAGACTCTGAATCCAGAAATGAGTCAGTGGACTGGACCCAGATATCACACTTTTTTTGTACCTACTTTTTGGCTATTTTTTTAAATACTACTGGACGGATTTACACCAAATTTGCAAAAGCACGTTTTGAGGACCAAGCTGCCACTCCTCGTGCAAGTTTGGTAAAAATCTGTCCAGCGGTTTGGGCTGTAGGCACGAGCAACATTATTTTTCCATTGTGTCTATAAGGATTTCTAACATTTTGGGAACCCCGATAAACTTTACCCTCCCGGGATGAAACCACACCAAACTTCACAAAATCATTCTGTGGGGACCATATACTCTTTTTGCAGAGTTTGGTGAGGATTCGTCCTGGGGGACAGGGGGGAGGCAAAGTTAAGAGCCACCCAAAAAGTGCTCTTTCCATGTGTTGAGCTACTTAACCATAACTACAGGGGCCGCTAGCGTAGGCCCTGTAATATATAGAACTTTGTTGTCCTCGGCTTTGGGCAGCCTTTATATCTCAACCTTTATTTAAAAGTGACCATCGCCCCAGTGGTTGACTATGGCCAACCTTTACCAACAGAATACTCAGGACAGCATGAGCACATCTGCAGCCCCTCAAGCAGCCATAATACACATTCTGACTTACAAAACATTTTTCTCTTCTATCAATCATTCACACAAATGATCAAATTCCTACTCTTCCTTACTACACTGCCTACCTATCTTTTCTTATATTTCACTCTATTTTCTGGTCGTTGTCTGCAAAAGAAGAAGGGCCTGTGATCCTGTCCCGGGAGGATAGCTCAACGGCAACATGCTCGCCTTGGAAGCAAGACGACACGAAGCAACACAGGTTAGATCCCCGGGTTCGAGCTTAAAAACCTCTGGGTATTTAAGCGCATTATAAATATGCAATTAAGATTTTAAAAAAACTATTACGCAACTAACAAACAAACAATTCTTGTAACAGCGCCTCCATGCCCGCGGGCTGTGTGAGTGCTTTAAACATGCAAAATAAAGAAAATAAAGAAGGGACATAAACTGCAGATATCTCGGACAAGGGTTATGCACTTTGAGAGTGACCTGATGTGCACATCTGATATTCTTGTTAGTGTGCATTATGCCAATTGCCATTTTGAAGTGTATTGTTATTCAAAGAGTCACACAGTTCTTTTTTTGCATTTCTGAGCTATATTGCAGCATAAATGAAGCTTGTATCTGGGTTTCAACGCTGTAGTTGTTCATTTGGGCATCTTTTGCTCCTTGCAAGAGACTGTCTATTCACTCTTGCAAGTTCTTGGTGAGCCGGACGCTTGAACATCGTTACCGGACTTAGTCTGTCCCGTAACAATGTCAGTCTTTATGTTATGCTTACAAATGTTTATTTTCTGTCTTATGTCGCAAGGCTTTTCAGATGTATCGGTACTAGCAAGTTGTATTCATAAGGGGTATTAACTCTTAATAAATCATTCAATTTGTACCTAAACCCGAAAGGTTGAAGTAAGTATGTGTTAAAAAAATAAATAAGTTATACATGTTTCAGTCATGTACAGGCACATCCCTGAACATAAGTAAAACAATCTGCAGTAGGACTTTAAAAAGAGTTACAAAATCAGACGTTTCAGAAGCATGCAATGAAATGCCATAATTGGTCGCACTGAACATAACAGTACATGATGATACGGTAGTGGTATATTCTCTAATGAACCGAATCCATATTCGCCTCCCAAACAGGGATGGCAATGGATTGTCGAAGCGGTACAAACAATGTAAATTCAGAGTTCCTTAAATATTGTAGGCATGGTTTTTTTTTCTTAGAAAATCACGTATATGCTCTGGGTTCACCACCCCAGGAGTGATGAACACAACATTCAGTGGAGGCACTGGGATTTCCACATTCAGTATGGGTAACTACCCCATGTGAAAGAAATCTGCTAAACTTTCAAAAAGGGAAGAGTTGGACTCAATCTACAGCAAGTAAGCAGCAGCATTTGTATTTGGGCCCCAATTCATGTGGCCTTTTAATTCTTTTCAGCTTTATTGGCTCAAAGTTGTACTTGTTGCCTGCTTTATTGAGATATGTTGTATACGCCATCATTTTATTATTATCCACAAAGTCCTGCACTTGACTGTCTTTGTATCGGGTTTATGGACCTTTCATTGGCATTCGAGTAAAACAACCAGGCATTGCATTTGTGGGACTAGCTACCTTTCTGCGACTGCGCAGCCTCAGTTTCACATTTATGTTATGTATCTGTGCAAAAAGGATTGTATGGTATGTAGTTCTAATATCTACTTCTTTGATGATGTATCTAAACATGTTTTATAGACTATGGGCCTGATTGCCAAAAGCGTTTTACAATGGCGCAATCCCATTGAAAACGCTCTGTAAATCAGGCCCTAAACCTGAATACGGGATTGACTCTCCATCGGCAGCCACGGTTAAAGATGGCAAGAGAGACCCTAATTTGGAGCCACACAGCCTAGTATTTAAATTGTGCCCGTGGGCATCATGGTACACATTTGTGCCACACGTCTGCATTAATGGGCATGTTTATTTGCAAGATAGCATAGGAAACGAGGTGCATACGGGTGCTTCATGATCCCGCCAGGGCCCAATTCTGAGGGTGTTTGAGGACTATAAAAGCAGCACACCCTGTCACTTTTACCCTCCTAGTTTATTCTGATGGAGCACAACAGTGGCACACCCCATTGTATGAAGTACTATTGCTCACAGTATGCTATAACTAGTTCTGGTAAATGCTGTGGCATCCATACATTCTAATAGGGGGACGATGGCGAGCGAACCAGATCACCTTACCAGCACCAAATCACCTCTCCCACCTCTGCTTTCCTCTCTCCTGCCTCCACCTTCAATTTGCTTTCTGTCATCCTGACCTCCTCTCCACACCCCCACGCTCCAAACTCTTCCCCACTCTCTGTACTACTGACAGGTGGTTGGTGTCGAGTCTGAATGCACGCTGGACTCCAGGTACGTTTTATAAGCAGTTACTATATATCAGAAAGAGACCCTCCTGCTTAAGAGCTCTGACAACTGCCCTGGGACCAGCCCTTCAGTCCTCTTTATAGCAGCCGTGGGAACCTGGAATCACTAGGGAACCCCTGGGAGACAGGGTAAACATACAAATCCAGCACAGGAGTGTTTAACAACAATACCTGAACGTAAACAGCAGCTTCATGAATAACTGAACATGTAATTCAAATGAAATAATAATTTACATACATATTAAAATATAATCACCTAACACACCTCCCTCATCATGCGCAACTGAACTGAAACTTAAATGGAGAAGCAACATCAAAGTGATGGCATTCTCCCAAAGCACCTCTTCTTTATCAGCTGTCCCCAATTACTGAGGGTTTTACTGCAATCATGCTTTAGTTCCAAGTTCTGTCGTCTTCTATTACAACCGCATCATCCGTTGCTCTCCTACACACTCAGTGGTCCTGAGAACTTGCTCTTCCCTTTGATCACTCCACAGGGTCTGCATACCCAAATTCTCCCCTGCTTCCACTCTGGTGAGTCGGGCCTTTTTCTCACAATCATATCTTTTTTTTTCATGTCTTTACACTTGGAAAGAACTCTTCCTCTAAGAGCCTCCTCATCCCAATCTACAAATGTAATCATGCCTAACCATGGGGGACAGACAGACGTGGATGCCTTCCTCCTCCTAGACTTTCTGGGGCAGGGGACCGCTCTACATCCAAATCCCTCTTCCTAAGCATCTTCCTCCTCGAGCCCGCCACCCATCCACCTCCAACTCTCTGAGGGTCCGACGCTTCTCTAGGCAGAGAGTGGGGGGTAGATCTCGGTCCTCAGCTGAGGTCTCCCTCTGGAACAGCCTCCATGCTTCTCTCAAACTTAAGCAGATTCACCTAAGGTTCCGGAAGCAACTCAAGACCTTCCTTTTCACTTATGCATTCTCTCTCTCTCTCCCCTGCTGAGCTCCTGCCTGCTGTGCTAACTGGTCACCTGGCCATCCACTTAACCTCACGGGCACCAGGCTCCTGCACGGCCTGTGACCAATAGCCCCTTGCACTGCCTCCGGGCCTCCCATCCCATTAGTGACTGTATCTGCAACCCTACAGTCCCCTGCGTATCTGCATTTACTTGAGCCACCACCCTAGAAGCACTTACCGCATTCTTGCTATTTCACTTTCCCCTCTCTCTCCAGCACTTCTCTTCCCTTCCCTTTAGCACTTGCACAATCTGAATGACTGTGACGAATCAACTTCCGGGGTGCCACTGGCAGAGGGATGAATATTGGTTTATAAACCATCAATCAACCCCACACCTCTAGCACACCAGAAGGGATCTGAACCAATTGGAATACAAGTAAATTATAAGACTTCCTTCTCCAATTTGGGTAACATGGACGGAATGGCAAGCTTATCTCTGCAAGGTTGTGGATCGTTGGCTAGTTGCAACACAGCAAAAATACAATTATTACCCAATGATAAAAGGGACTGTCCAGTAAAGGTTGTATAAAAATATCTACTTTATTATTACTACAACATACACTAGCACACTACAATTACAACCCACACTGTAAAGGAACACAGCGAACAGACAGTTTCTGGATACTGACAGGAGGGTAGTTGGTAAAGTAATCAGCCTTATAGTTCAAGATTATTTGGTTTGAACACCAAAGGGGCAAAGGGTCGTAACTGTCTTTAGGGGCCTTCGGAGAGGGACCAGTGGCGCAGAACCACAATGTGCCTGGTGCTGAAGAAGTTATTGGTGTTTGACAGCGTTGAGGCACTTCCAGGGCGCTTTGCAGCCCGTGAGACAGAGTTAGGGGCGGGAGTCAGCTGCAGGTACCAGGCAGCAGGAAGTTCAGCAAGCGAGGCTGGATGGATGTCTGCAGGCTGTCCGGCGTGGCGGCTCGGGCCAGGCATTGTTGTCTCTGTGCTGGTTGGCGGATCTGGAACGCTGGTTGAGGCATCTCGGACAACTCTGGTGACTGCGGCGTGACAACAGTCAGCGGTGCAGCTGGATGCGTTTTGAGGACCCAACTGTCTCGAAATTGTCCTTAAAAAGATAGACTCTGGATGATTCTTGAGTGGCACTCCTGCTAGCTTCATCGCAGAGCTTGTGTCCTTTCAAGGCAAATGGCCCAAAGCTCAGGAGGGTGCTAGCAGGCAACAGTCTTGTCCTTTGTCCAGAGACTCTCCAACACTTCCAACCTAGGAAGCTTGCTGTCAGAACCTAGCAGGGCACGCTGTGTGCTGGCTGGGTACCAGTTCTGGAGCTGCAGGAAGGTCCTCTGAGTCCGGTATCTCCCTCTGTTCCCTGGGAGATGATATGTTATGTTAATAAAATTTCTTAAGCGCAAACGGTCGCCCTGGGGCATCTTGGCGCTGGAGACGAAGCAAACTGTCTATATCAAAGGGGTAAAGAACAGCAGATGCAGAATTTAGAAAAGAAGAGTCTTGATCGCTTCCTTAAAAGCTAGGGGGCTGGATAGTTTCTTTATAGGAAGTGGAAACTCGTTCCATGCAATAGCAGCAGCCACGGAAAAGGAGCGACCTCCTATCCTTGCACGTTGATAAGGCGGCACCACGAGCAGGTCAGAAGTGGCAGAACAAAGCTGGCATTGAGGGAGATGGAGCACAAACTTGGCTTGCAGAAACTCCGCTCCCAAATTGTGTATCACCCGGTGAACAATGCACAGAGTCTTGAATCTAATACGCGGATACACTGGGAGCCAATGGAGTGAACGCAGAACAGGGGAAATATGTGCTCCATAAGGGCAGCCAGTAGCTACTCTAGCGGCCAGGTTTTGCAGGTGTTGTAGTCTCTGGATAAGGCCCCTTGGTTGGGCTAAATATAGAGAATTACAATAGTCCAGCCGTGATAGAATTAGGGCAGCTACCACTGGTGGACAAAGATGCTAGGAGATTAAAGGCAGCACCTTTTTAGGGGAGGGATTTTATGTCCCTCTTGGAACTCCTGGCCTTCCTTCACTGGCAGCAGATGTAAGGTAGACTGTAACTTCAGCTCGGGTCCAAATGAGTCCTCATTCATACTCCTTGCAAAGTCTTCAGATGATCTGATCAGTGAGGGGCTCAGCCCTCTTTTAAAGCCAAACGGGCCCCAGTGATTGGTGTAGGCAACGCCCACCTTAATGAATCAAACCTGGGTTTCCACCAACAATCTTCAGTAATGCTTCAGGTCAGAATCAGAGCACTTGGCAGCAGACAAGGGTAGGATGACAACATACTTCTAAGTCCCACCCATCTTCCTGACTGCTGTACATCAAAGTGTCTCCCTAATTAATTGAGCCCTATGCAACACTTGGTCACAACATGGGCCTCCTTAGAAGTAGGTGGTTGCAGGCAGACTTTCGTCTTCTACAATTCACATACTTCCCTGCTCTGAAAGGAGTGGCTCCAGACAGGACATTCACTGCCCTTTCATACCAAGGAGGGGTGTTAGTACCAAGTTCACACATTGTATTACAAAGAGGTGTTGGTCTCTGGTCTCCATTGTCACTTAGTGCACCCAGGCCTCCCTTAGGCCTGCTAATTAACATTCTTCAGTATTCACCACCACCAGCAAGGTGTAACAATGGAGATGCATATCCATGGGGCTTTGAAATGCTAATCAAGCGGCCCACGGCCAAAGGCTTTTGATGTACCCACAGCTGTCAGGTGTCAGCTACACATGACAGGGGAGGGCGGTGCTGGTAAGCTATGTCCTCACAGAGTACATGACTATTTTTCTGATGTGCGGTGAGCATGGAAAATATGTGCGGGAATGGCCCCACATATTTTCCAGAGGTTGATCTCCCATCATTCATTCTTTTTAAGTAAACAAAAATCTAAAAGCCTAGGCGAGTGCACACCCCCTGTGTGGAAGGTCGAATTCCTGACAAGGACACAAGGCCTAGTAAGATTGTTTGTTTTGTCCTCCCTCTGACTACCCTTCCTTGCCTCGTCGCGCCTAGAAACACTTGTGTACAGGCGCGTTATAAATGACTTATCATATCATGTCATATCCTCATACCCACAAAAGGCACCCACCCTGTAGTAGCATGTGGTGCTAATCTATAAGCATATACTATCTTGACTATGTTTACCTCCTAGCTTTTATTTTCATGAATTGCCATGCGGATACTCTTTATGAGTGTTCTGTTGAATCTTTCCACAACCCCATTTGTGGCCGTGGGGAAACAATGGCTACTTGTGTTGCTGTACTCCTATTTTCTGCAAGAACTCTCTAAATTGCACTCCATGGTCGGTTAAGATTCTACTGGAAAATCCTTCCCTTTGAAAAATTTCATCCAAAAACTGTACCACTGCCCTCGGGTCTGTCTCTTGAACAACTTTGGTTTCCACCCATTTTGAATAAGTCAACCGAAACAAATACATACTTTTTATACTCCCCACTTTAACCAAATTGGCCCTAAAATGTCCAATGCTACATTCTGAAGGCATCCTTGGGAAAGCTACTGGTTTGAGCGGTTGCACATATGTTTTGAGAGCCTTGTCATATGCAGAGCACTCATTGCATTCTTTAATTAAATCTTCTACCTCTTTGTCTAGTCCGGCCCAACAAAAGTCTGCCCTGAGGCAACCTTTAGTCTTTCACATCCCAAAAAATGTCCACTATGAGCGGTCTCTAATAATCTTTTCCTAACACCAGAAGGAGGAATAATGCAACCTGAGCGCAAAACATGACCATCCTCTACACTTAATTCACCTCTGACTCTGTGAAACACAACCAGACCAGACAGTGTCTTCCAGTCTGACCAGTCATTCCCATCCATTTCTCTCATACTGCACAACTCAGAGTCTTCATGTTACATCTGGGTCCCTTGTTCGTCCGTTACGGTCCTTGAGTGCCCGTTCCATTTTGTCCAGGCATCTGGCTTCCCCTGTTTGGCAATGCTGGAGGTGGTTGCCTAGGAGACGTTTGCCTGCTCCACTGGCTGTAGTACGGAGGCATCAAGCATGTCACGCGAGGAACCGGCTGACCTCGACACGCTTCCACAAACTCCGCCCATTGCCGTGCCATTAAATATGTGTAAGCTTCAAAGAACGCTGCTTCTAATTGTAGCGTTACTTTCTGAATCTACGTATCCTGTTTCAAGACCCGGAATGCCTTATCGACTTGTCATCGTCTATTCCTTTGGCTGGACTCACCTAATGTTAACAACCCGGATTGCTTACAGACTCCTTTTCTTAACATTTGGTACCGTTGCTATGACTCGTTCGGTTCCGGGATCCCTGCGGAATCAGTGTGTTCCATCACACATCCTTACCGCAGCAACCACCTGGAATCTGCTTGGAAAAGAAACTTCCATCACCCAGTTCGACTGGCTTCCTGGCACCCGCTTATTCCACTGTACGCGTGCTCTGTATACACAGCTTATGTTTACTGAACCCCACACTCTAGATTAGGGTATTAATAACGCAATTGATCCCGGAAAGAAAATCCAGAGGCTACAATTTCAAAAATATAGTATCCAGAATTTTATTATACAAGATACATTTATTAGTTTTGTGAATGAAATCACGATTTAATCAGCACTCGGGCAATAATTTTACATAGCAGGAAAAAGATTTTTAAAAATCACAAAAAATGTCATCCAATACATACTATACCCTCATCCAACCATTCATACGCACTCATTCTTCATACATGAATCCCCTCATACCAAACATCAATAGGTACAAGATAAAAATACTAGGTAAAAAACTATTACAACTTTATACCAAACAATTCATCAACAAGTCAATTATTATACACAAAGGTTTGTGCAAAACAGAACATATGGCCACAAAGAATCTTATAAGTGGTCAACAATTGAGGTGGGCCCGAAAGATCTTCAGAAACGGCCTCATCCCTAATTTTCTCTACCGGTTTCGACGTCTTAACATTATTTTGGTTACGTCTTCATCCGGAGATAACAAAATAACTTTCTAAAAAGAAAGGAAACAACATATCATTGGTTTCCTATAGAGATGGTGTAGGTACCTTAAAACTATCTGTATATAAAACATAATTTCACAACAATCACAATATTAGGATGAAAACCTGCTCCCACCCCAGATCTGTGTATCTCCTATCTGGACGCTGCCAAGTTCTATGACGGCGATTCCAGTCCATTATATTAGAAGCAACGGAGTGCTTCTTACTGCCTGTGCAAAGGTTAGTTTTTAGCTTAAAATGTTTTTTCCCATTCATAGTAATATGTAAGGCCAATGGCAATTGTGAGCTCTCAATCATGCCTATTACATCACTAATGATATATTTGACTTCTGCAACCATAAGCCTCCAATCATGCCAACATAATGTTTAAATTCAGTAAACTTTGCATGTCATGATCTACAGCCATTTTTGCCCTGAGACACCAATTCTCTGACGGCAGCGCTTCCCGTCTGACACCCTTGGATCGCTCCAGATACACAGATCTGGGGTGGGAGAGGTTTTCATCCTAATATCGTGATTGTTGTGAAATTATGTTTTATATACAGATAGTTTTAAGGTACCTACACCATCTCTATAGGAAACCAATGATATGTTGTTTTCCTTTCTTTTTAGAAAGTTATTTTGTTATCTCCAGATGAAGACGTAACCAGAATAATGTTAAAACGTCGAAACCGGTAGAGAAAATTAGGGGTGAGGCCGTTTCTAAAGATCTTTGGGGCCCACCTCAATTATTGACCACTTATAAAATTCTTTGTGGCCATATGTTCTGTTTTGCACAAACCTTTGTGTATAATAATTGACTTGTTGATGAATTGTTTGGTATAAAGTTGTAATAGTTTTTTACCTTGTATTTTTATCTTGTACCTATTGATGTTTGGTATGAGTGGATTAATGTATGAAGAATGAGTGTGTATGAATGGTTGGATGAGGGTATAGTATGTATTGGATGACATTTTTTGTGATTTTTTAAAATCTTTTTCCTGCTATGTAAAATTATTGCCTGAGTGCTGATTAAATCGTGATTTAATTCACAAAACTAATAAATGTATCTAGTATAATAACATTCTGGATACTATATTTTTGAAATTGTAGCCTCTGTATTTTCTTTCCGAGATCAACTGTATACACAGGTTGACATTGCTGTGCACGCTCAAGAACATCTTCCACGGGTAAGCCAGCGTTCAGGCACTTACTGAACATCCACATCATTTTCTCTTACTGAAACTTCCTGCCTGTATATTTTCCTGCAATATACCACAGACCTCCATTTCCATTGAACTCTGTTAACCACCTGGGACACTTTTTTCTACATATGTGCATCTCTGAACGCTCTGCTGTCGATGCACCACCCGACACTGGAAGTGACCCTCGTTCCTCACGGGGAGATTCCCTTTACTAACCTACCCGTTTGTTATTTTTTCTCTATGTTGTTTTATTGTTTTTTGGATTTCCGAACAGCTCATTACTTGTTGAAGGGTGAGTCATTCTGGTGGGACGGAACTGTTGTCACTAGTTCTTATCCCTAGGAATAATGGGTTAACTGTTTCTTTGTATCTCCCTAGGTTCAGCCTTCTCATTCTGAGTACCCCATTTACCAGGTATACCTTGCTTCGAGTATCCTGAAGTTGAGGAGGCCTGGTTCTGGGTAATCTCGTAAGAGGTACATCCCAGCTTGGGCTGAATAGAGGTGTTTCCGAGTGGCTGCTGCTTCTTCTTCTTCTTCTGGCCCATAACACAAACAGCGCCTTCTTCTCTATAAATGAGTATCCGGGTTCAGCACCCTTCAGTATCCTAGATGCAAATGCCACAATTCTCTCAAATCCATTGTCTTTTTGCAGATGTACCACTCACATCTGTCATGATGAACGTGCCTTTCATAAGCGCTTTCGAAATGGAGGTCTTGATCACTATGCATTCTTACTCACACTCCACTGACCATTCAAATTTAGCATCCTTTTTGCACAATGGTCTAATATTCTTCCAACCATCAGCAACATTTCGTATAGATTAGGGAGTAGTACTCTACAACTCTTAGAAATGACAATACTCCTTGTTTGTCTTTTTGCGACTCAAGTTTTGTAATGGAAGTAACCAATCTTTCTGTGGGCGAAACTCTCTCATCCGTAAATTTGTGCCCTAGATAATCATTTTCTGGGACTCTGAAACAGCACTTACTCTTCTGTAGCGTGAGACCTGCACTATGCAATCTTTCTAAAACCACAGCTAACTCGGAATCATGATCTTCCACCGTAGTACCCGTTACCAAAATGCCATCTTGGTAAAAGACAACTCATCCAATCTCATCCAGGACTGCTTTCATTACCTGCTGGAAAAATGCTGCTGCTGAGATGAGGCCAAATGACATTATTTTAAATCTGTATGTCCCTTCATGATTGATACAAGTCGTGAGCCCTCTTGAGTCAGGATGCAATATAACCTGGTTCTAAGTGAAGGCAAGGTCTAGAGTGGGAATATTTGGTAAGTGGAATCTGTAAACTATCACAGATCTATTGAGCGTTCTTAAGTCAACACACAAACGGGTACTTCCATTGGCTTTACGAACAACTACCAAAGGGAGCACCATTCTGAGGCCCCCACTGCCTCAATTATGTCCTCAGGCTCCAGCCTCTTGATTTCTTTTGATACTTCATCACCCAAGGCAAGAGGCACACATCTGAGCTTAGCTACTACCAGGGAACTATCTTCCCTAAGTCTAATTTTGTGTGTGTATCTTTTTAAACACCCTAGGTTCTCTCTGAAAACCTCAACTAAAAGACTCCTCTTGGCAAACAGCAGTTGAGTTCGATATCGCAGCTATGTTACTCGGCACTTTAGGATGAATCACAATCCCCATGTCACTCTGCTGGTACCACCCTAACAAGCATCCCCCTTTTACTGAAACATGCACTTTTGTCTCGGTTTGTCTCTGTCAACATTCTAGAGTTGCTACAAAACACCCTACCATACCAATGTGAACACCACCATACGCGAAGTCGTTTATATGAGATGGCCCCAAACTTGCAAACTCATGCTACCAGGTTTCTCCATTTAAAATGGTATAGTCCGATCCTGAGTCAATGAGCATGCATACTCCAACACCACTCCAACACCATTCACTAGAACAATAGCATGTGGTTTCTTATCCCCTCCTCTAGATGGATCAACCTCACTCCTAGACCAACTGACACCATAAGCATCCCCATCATTATCTGTATCCTCCACATTGTCACATTCAACCACTTATTTAACTTCTTTGATACCCTTAAAGGAGACATTTTGGCAGCAGTAAGTGAAATGTCCTCTCCGGACACATTTGCTGTGAATTGAATTATGTCCCGGACACTCAGCATTGTTTGAAAAGTGAGTCATTGCCACAACAAAATCAATTCTTGACAGATGGGCCCACACCAAATTTAGTTTGTGCTCCCTTTCGATCATGGTTCTCCCCATGTTCATTTTTCCTGGGAGGATGTCTGCCTGAAGCAAAGGTTTTCATTTTTACTGCAGGTGGTTTATTTCATTTTGGGAGACCCACTACATTAACTGTGTCCTTGTGAGTCTTACTATCCCAGTCTTTAACACAGGAAAGCATGTGCTCCACTCTTTTGGCAATGTCTATGACCCCGTCCAAACTGGGACCTCCCGTGGCCAAGATTTCTTCATTTATTTTATTCTCTTTGACCTTTAACATAAAATGATCTCTTAATCTTTCGTTGTATGACTGTCAAACATTGCATCTATTGGCTAACTCTCTAAGTGCAGTGAGGACGTTTTCAATAGACTCCTCCTTGCCTTGGTCTCTGGTGCTGAAATTGTAGCATTGTAGAATTATGCTCACCTTTTTTGCAAACTGTTTATCCTTTCTTCTTCAAGATGGTTTTCTCCCCCTCCGTCACGTTGAACATCACTTTTTGGCTCTGGGAGACTTTTGAGAATGCGCCTACCCTCAACCTAATCTTGTGCGCACCGGGAGGCCGCTCTATCCTAGCACCAGCGAGCGCTGCTGAAGTAAATTTCCTCAAAGTGGCAGGGTGTGCCTTGCCAGCAGGACGAGGCTTGTGTCTCACAACGACTCTCCGGAGTTATTCCAACAGCAAGGCGAGGCAGGGTGAAAAAAGAACTTTGCAGGTCGCTGTCAGGAGGAAGGGGTGCCACAGAGTCACTTGGATGAAGCACCATTGAATCCAGGACCAATCCACAAATCCAGATGCAGTCAACCAGTTTGACCCCCCGGCAACACGGGCAGAAGGGCCTCTGAGGGTTCAGCTTGTTGCCAAATCTGTTGAGTCTGAATGCACGCCAGACTCCAGGTACGGAGACCCTCCTGCTTTTTTCTGTCTTGGAATTCTTCCGGATGTGGGCAGATCCAGGTGCATGCGAGTGTAGAACTCAAGTAATCTCGACCCTCAGGGTGAGCCCAACATACAAGCTCTTGCGTTTCAGTGAACCCAGCCTCCCTAATGGCAAAACCACCCACACCCGCGGTGGAGGTTTTGGGGTCAATGTGACGGTTGACTGCATTCCTGCTATACTGCCCAAGATGTTACCTATCTCTATGATGCCCGGGCTGGTTGGGTACAGCATGGTGGGGAAAACACTGAACGCCAAGTATAGACTGGGGAGCCTAGGGAATCCACCATATATCTCCTCCAGGCCGCCAAGTGTCTCCCCAGTACCATTCACTAGCCTCCAACGTGGTAGGCTGGCACAGTATGTACTTTACTGTGATGGCTATTGAACTTTCAAAGTGATGGGTCAGAAATATCTTCCCCCCAAACTGCACTAAGTGAACAACTCATATGACGCTGGACTCTCCCAATTTTGTGGAAAGTTGGGCCCTCAGTCCTGGGCTCTAGACAGCCAGCCTCAACAAGTTAAGTGGCAGGAACATGACATGGTAGATATGTTACTTTCACTGGCTCAGAGGTATAAAGTGCCCAGGACAAGTAGGAGCTGCCAATGCCATCCCCAGCAGCTTCAGCTCCCTGACAACTTGTGCTATATGAGTGAAGCAGGCATTCCAGAGTGAGCCTTTCTACACAAACGTAGCATAGTGCATTGTACCCACAAGCCAAAATGAGAGTCAATACATTGGATGCAACACATCTATAGGCAATGCATTGCATGCAGATTTGACACACGCTCCATGCCTGCTTCATGCATTGCATGTCGATCCGCCCCAAATGCAAACATTGACATTCATACCACTTAAGTTGCAGTGTGCCAGGAGGTGGGGGAGACCTAAAGGATCTGAACATGTTCTGTAGGTGGGGGAGTGTGGAGCCATAAAAGGCGAGCCGCCATCGATGCAAACTGCCAAAATACATAGCAGTAAAAAATACAATCAGATTTCGTAAACGGCAATAACAGGTATCACTACATATTATCCCCACCAAAATATCGCCCTATATATGGTCGTCTGGAGCGGTCATAGGCGATATTTTTTGGGGGGGGATAATTTTTTTATTTTTTTTAAACGGGGGTTGCAGGGGTGTCTCCCGCTCCTTTAAAAATAATGTGGGGGTCGCAGGGGTATCCCCCACAGGTTCCATGCCTTAATATCGCCGGCGATATTTTTGCGGGGATATTAACACATGGAACCCAATCACACGACACATGCAATTTAACGTGCTAACGTTTCCATGTTCCAATGCAACCATCCAGTTGGGGAAACCTGGCACGATCATACATCTTACAGAAAACGATACCTCTGTAAAGGCAAACTGTTTACAACCTTGCACTCCACTCTGGTTAAGTGGTTGTGACTGTAAACATTGAATGCATGTTTAATGCCAGTCTGTAAAGAGCTTTTTGTACCAATGACAGACTAATTAGGACGATTACTGACCAGCAACTGAGGCACAGGCAGCGGCTTTCCTTCTTTATTGAGCGAGACGTAGGTGAAGAATGCACTGACAGCGCGATAGCGTTGCTGAAACTCCTCCACAAAGGGCTCGGCGTCCACAAAAACCTCAATCTCCATCGATTTGTTGCTCGTGAAGGTCATGCGGCCCGATATAGTAATGATACAACCTGCAAAGCAGAGGTGTGTTAATGCGTGCAGTCTTGCAGTGGCAGTGGAAAACAATAGCATGCATTATTTAGCTTCCTGGGTCGCTCTGGAGCCCAGGGTGTGATATTCTGGCTGCCAGCCGCAGAACAGATAAGATGGCTGTATTGCTGAATATGGGCTAACACAAACGAGTCTACTATAAGGGAAGAACAGGCTTTGCATCATAATAACATTTCAGACTATATTGGACAGAACAACAACATCACTTTATAAGTCCTTCACCATTCTCTCTGAGGGAGGAGCAATTGGGTAGATGATTAGTGAATACATTATCGTGTTTGTATTTTTTTTTATTTAACAACCAGGATGCCATCTAGAAAACAGAAATGACTAACATAAGTTAGCGGGGAAGGGTGCCTTTACAGTATTTAGTGGCTGGGCTGCTGGCTGACAGTACGGCATCTGGTGATGGGCGTTAGACCGGGGCCAGCAACAGGGGACAAGACAGCAGGATAATGCACAATCATGGCCTACTGCGATAAAGCATGCAGGGACCATATAAAGATACATACGTACAATCAGCAGGGACCATATAAAGATACATACGTACAATCATGGATGACGGTATTGGGAGCGGTGGGTCTGGGTTAGTTTGTGAAGGGCATTGAGGGAGGCGGGGGGTAAGAGACCCTCCTTCATCAGCCAGCAAGTGGAGTTTGAGGAGGAGTTTGAACTGTTCAACTGTTGGTATGGCATTGATTGTTGGGGGATAGCATTACAGTGGAGGGCACAGGTACTGAGAAGAAGTGGAAGTGGGAAGCGGCACAGGGAGGCGGGGAATAGAACGGTTTGTGGAGGGACAGGTAAGGTATAGGTTGAGAGGGAGTGGGGAGACATACATTCAGCAAGGTATTGGGTAGAGACCGTGGATCGATATGAAGATAAATAATAGAAATTTAAAAGAGGAAGAGATTTGGTATGGTTAGCTGTCCAGTCTGGTGTTGGTAACTTAAAGTGGGAGAGGATATGGGAAGGCCGTAAAGGGCGTGAGCAGCAGCAAAGTGAAGATGTTTGTTCAAAGGAGATAAGCAGCAGAGGGGAAAGCCACACAGTAGCTTCCAACAGCAATCTAGTTTCTAGAGCTGAAGGGTAGGGATCTGGGATTTAATGGAGCAGTGTGTGAGGTGAGGGGCCGATCAATCCATATGATGAGTCGGTTCATCCTGGCTACGGTATCCATTGCTATAATAAATTGTTGGAGTCTGAGGTTGCTGTCAAAAAGGAACTACAGTTGCAAGCCTTTGTGAGGAAGTGAGAAGATCATGCAGGAAGGAGGTGGCATTTGAATCAGGCAGAAACAGGACTTCGATCTTGTAGAAGGTTAGCACCAGTCATCCACTTCTGGAAAGCTGTTAAACAGTTGGTGATGGGAAAGGAGAAGATAAGAACATTGTCAGTGAAGAGGTGATATTAAAAACAGATGTGATTAATCTACCTCAGAAAGAGGTATTCTGAGTGCAGGGGATTGGGTGAAATACTGATCTTTGATAGACTCACACTGAAATGGGTGTAGCGGAGGAGGGATTAGAGAAGATGGAGTGGTCAGAGAATAGGCCAACAAGTCAATTGCAGTGTCTTTGAAGACAAGGAATGAGGATGGAAGCGAGATGACAGTTGTGATTGGTGGTCAGAAAGTTGGAGACATGTCAGAGAGCCGTTTCAGTGGAGTGTTTACCCTGAAAACCTGATTGAAGGAGATCCCAGAGTGTATGAACCTTACGATAGGTAACAGTTTGATTAAAGACGTGCTTAAGGATTAATAAGAGAGATTGTTAGGGTCCAGAGTGGCTTTCTTCAGTATTAAATTTACTGTAGCTATTTTGAAGCATGCAGTAAAGACGCCTGCAGAAAGTCATAGATTGAAGAGGGAAGACAGGCAGAGGAGGAAACGGGTGACAGTTCCTTAATGGTTAGTGGTGTGAAAGGATTAATAAGAGCGCTGTATGGGTTGACTAAGTGGAGGATGGCTAAGAGTTCAGTGGGGCAGTTAGGAGAAAGGTGGAATAAAATAAAAATGGTGAGGGTGATAGGGAGTGGGGTGTACGAAGAAGGGGGTGGGAGTGATAGGTGCGTGCACATGATGTCACATATTTTAGAGATCTTGCAGGAGCATGAAGACGCAACATCATCAGCAGAGATATAGGAGGATAGGGAATGTGTTTTAGAGATGGAAAGCATGGCCAGGTGGGTCATGGAATGTTTTGTGCATGTGATCAGAGAAAGGATAAACAGTGAGAACAGTAGGAGAATTTGGCTGAGCCAAAAGCCGTAGTGAGGACACAAGAGTCTTTGTAAGCAGCAAGAAGGATAGAGTACTTGACTTGTTCGTGACAAAGGATCATAGAGTCAGCAGGGGAGTTAAGAATGGAAGCTAGGAAGGTGAGATCACTGGCATTCTCTTGGGTTTGAGTAGTGAGGTTATGTAGGTTGAGCAGGGAGTGATCCGAGAGAGTGGAGTGCAGCTGTAGTTTGTGTGCCTTAACAGAGTTAGAGAGGTTGAGGTTGATTAACACCTTGAGAAAGTGATGCTGGAGGTCAGTAGGAGAGAGTGAGCTTGGCAGAGATGAGTGATCATTAGCAAAATTGTATTCAGGTGGGTGACAGGAGTGAGAAGCACCCTCACTTGGAGAGAAGGGGGTAGGAGGTAAATCATCCGGCTAGAGGGGTTGATAGAGCTGCACTGCCTGAGATGGAGGGAGGGGCAATGGTGCCACAAATAGCCGTTGAATTAGGGAGCTTACAGTGACAAGGTTGGTCCAAGGCAGAATTTTGAAGCAGAATAAGGATGGAGACAGTGAGACCCAAGGGTGCAGCAAGGCTATAAGAGATGTAGCAAGCAGGTGAGTTTCAGAGAGACGAGAACTGGTAGCTGATCAGGTAAAAGTTACCATCCCAATTACCCATTCAAAACACTGGAGTGTGGATACATCCGAAAGAAAGTCCACCACTGCCTTAAGCTGCTGCAGGAAAACCTTAGATGTTCCTAAGTGTGTCATATGGGCCACACAAGCCTTGTCATTTCACCAAGCACAGGCGAGGAGAGCAGAACTCCATGAATTAGGTATGGTAATTATACACCTGAATATTGCATATTAACGACTCTAGGTGACATCCAGTATTAAAATTGTCCAGTTCTGAAGAAGATTACATGCCGAAACACGTGTCGTTTACTGGACATTTGTAACGCATTAGACATCTGGAATTTCAGACCAGTGAATTAAACTGTGTACTGAACATCAATCAGTGATTAAAACTACGTACATAAATTGGCGCAGACAGCATGGTGGCATTTTCTCACTTGCTACAGACTCTACAGAAGCAGGTCTGGAAACTCTGAAAACCTGCAATCTGAAGGCCAAGGTAACCAAACAATCATGGAACTGTGGCCTGGAGGAGCCATACCCACACACATTTTATTCTTTCACAATTCCACATTGAGGGGTTCAATACCTGTTTTGGTTATGTAAATAAAACTGTCTGTTGCAAACTGCATCCTTGTGTCAGCTTGTATGTGCTTCCCACTTGAGTCTCGGTGACAGCCAACACCACTGTCTTTTTAGTGTCGAGGGCAGAGAAGATGGCAAAGTCGTTGTGAAGGGCAGTCAGAGAGGCAGTGTTTTGCGGGAGATCCCAGTCTCAGTAACCGCCATAACTAAGAGTTTGGAGTGAAATGTCATGTTATCCTCAAACCAGAAGCAGCGGTGGACCAGGCAATACAGCAAGCCAGATTACCTACTGGATATGAAAAATACTATCACTGGTAATTGTCAATTACTGCTAGCTGCAAATAAATTGCCGTTACAGAAGCGGAAAATACAGTCTTCTCATAAAACCCTTTCTACCAGTTACTGCGGGCAGTAAACGCCTCAAGGGTTAATAACTGCTGGTGGAAAAAATGGCAGCCAGCAGAAGTGTATTATCACCGGACCTCTCATCATGGAACAAAGGACAGCCAGGTTTTTTCTGTATTTACTGCCTACAATAAGAAGAGGTTATAGCTTGTCCTAAAAATGGTAGTACCCATAAAGAGCTGCTGTCGTATGAATAATGTGTCATGTGTAAACTGTACACACACATATGATGCTGTCAGAGAGGTTTGGGCATGAGGGGTCACATGTCATGTCAGCCCCATATCTTTACACATGTGACCAGCTGTAGATATATTGCGAGGGTTTACAACCCCTAGCAGTTTTTAACACCCACCGTGATTATGTAGCAGCTAGAAATGTATCAAAATATGGCTTCTACTGGCTGCATTAGCCCCCAGCGTCAATAAGACACGGCCTGCGGTAATGTGTAATTCCAATAATCCTGAGGTATTGCCCGGTAAAGCGGTGACCTCAGAAGGGGGTAATTCATCACTGGCAGTATTTTGTATGTAATAAGGTTGAGTGTAGCTTTCCGTTTCCCCATAGATGGTTATGTTGCTCTTTGTTTATCACGCATCTTCCATTTGTCTGGCCATCTAGTGCCGCAGTGTCTGGTTGGGCCAGGCTGGTGGGACTTGCTCGTTGTAGGAAGGGTTGTGTATTAAGGTGGAAACATCTTCAGGGGATACCTCACGTTGGCTTCCTTCGTCAGTTTCATTGAAAGCTATCCTTTTTTTGCCCACACTAGGCATCATGGGAAGCGGACTATTCTGTCACTGAAACATGCGTTTATTACTTGTGACCTAATCTAACCCCTCAACTAGAAAACCGTTCTCGTCTGGTAGTAATGCATGCAATTTTCTGAGCCTGCAGACTTTAATGAAAGGGATTTTACACCATTGGGTGCGTGACAAATTGAATACATCAGACGTATGGATAGTTAAACAATATGGCCTGTGGGGTAAAAGGATATATGCCCCGGGTGTACCTTTCACGATGCAGTACTACCACGAACATTAGAACTGAGCGGATTAAATTGACATGATAAGAGTTTATGTTGTGTACTGTGCATTTCACTTTCTGCACGGGAAAGCTGGTAGTTTATAATCCCGGTTTTAGTAAAGTAATACATCCTGCTGTTAAACGTAGCAGTACTCCGGATTGCGTTTCCCAAGCAATGCCTTTGCTTTGTATACTTCACGCCCCTTCTGTCTACTGTACTGTACTGTACTGTACTGTACTGTACTGTTCTCTGTAATCGTTTCTCCAGAGGCATTTAAAGAGTGATTTCCACATGCCTGGAAACAGATCTGACTCTTCTGCTAACACGTGTGGAGGAACCAACATGAAGAAACACTGCAATGGTAAATTAAGATTTATTTCGGAAATAAAATAGATACAACCAGACGAAGACAACACATAGTCACCCGCTGGCCCGGAAAACATATATAGCTTGCCGCTTGAGATTGTATGACTAGTCGCACCCGCACCAGTTTCGCACACATATTCAGTATCTTGTAGCATGGGTTGACTATGTCGAACCGCCTCACATTGGAATCCGGTACTTTCAAGTGACCCTGTCCCCCATAGTGACACAATTCCATAGATTAAAGACACAATTGAAAACAAACACATAACCCTCGTGGAATAGAATAATATCAAAGGTCTTGGGCCCACAAGATATCGCTCCCCTTTGCCTTGCAACCAATCAAACATGGATGACAAGCGCCTACTTGAAGCTTAACCCCACCAAGAACAACTTCATACTCCTTGGCCACTACACTTAGTAGGAACCCACTGAAAGGTGGCCAGACGAAAAGCATCTGGATGGGTTCAACCCTCACTTCACCCACTGAGCAAACTTCTTAGGCTTCATTGTTGATAGTAAACTCTCCTCCTGACAATATGTTGCGGAAATGGCTTCAACAGCTTGTTATCCAATCTCTACTCTGTAAAATCATGTGCCTCCTCCTGCCCTCAGACTTCGGCGTGATGGTGTAGGCCCTAGTATTCGTGCATATCAATTGGGCTGGGGCCCTTCTTGCATCGACTCCCAGCTACTCACTTGTCCCCCGTGATCCGCTATGCCGCAACTCATCTCATCACCGGCTGTAGGGAATTTGACCATATCTGCGTGAATTTCACTGGCTCCCTGTGTCGGTTAGGATCTGGTTCAAAAGCACGTGCCTCACTTACAAGGCAACCACCACTGGTATGCCAACCTGACTAATGCCCAAACTAAAAACATCAGGTAGCCACGGTCATCTCTCAGAAATATCATCACCAGAGTGGAATCTAGACATGCTCGTAAGACGAAAACTTGCAAACAGTCCATCTAATGCTGCGCTCTGGTCCTCTGACACTTCCCCCCAATGGCAATCCAGACTGCTTCAGGTCTCCTTCAGTATCCAATAACATCTTGATGTAACTTAAATTCTGTCAATTGTGTGCACACCCCTGTCCGTACACTGGACTTTGATAATTATTACTAATGCTTACTTGATCTCACTACCAATGTTTTACTCTATGACCTCTACAGTGCTTTGTTGCTCCCTGGTTAGGTTTGAGCTATAAAAGAAAGAGGGCTCATTGGAGTTACAAAATGGAAAGTGCCAGAGAGAAATTGCATATTTTTGGATACAGTTAAAGTACAAAAGCTTTGAATTAATTTGCCTTCAATAATTCCACAGTCTCATAAATCTTGCAAAGGTGTGACCAGCGTAGACATGGGCCCCTAGGGCCTTAAGCTTAACTGCTTAAAAGCTATACAAATAAATAACAGTGATTGCACTTAAATTACCCATATGTATTAGCAAAAATGCAATAAATCCACTATGTGTTCAGATTCAGGAAAACTTCACAACGTGGATCAGGAGTTTTCTAAACTCTTTACAAAGTGCAAAATAGTATAAGTGCCCGTTAGTTTGTAACAAATGTAATGTCATAAGCATACTTACAAGATGCCTAGGCCCCCTCACCCATTTGTTTGTAGGAGATTTCAGTCTTAACTGTTGAAATTTCACAGTCAGCAATCGAATTCAGATTGGGGGTAACAATATCCAGATGTGGCCCAGATAAATCCATAGACACCATTGGAAAAAAGGTCTTCATTGACTTTATATCCTCCACTTTCCTTACTCTTGCAGGGACATTAAATCCAACAAATCTCTCTTTTTCTCTCAAACATAGCATTCAGGGTAAGCGAGGAAACAAAGTCCATAAAACCAGACAAAGATAACACACACACACTATAGAAGGTCACCTGCAGTACCCAGGAAAACATGGTGCTTTATTATAAGTGTAGCGGTCTGGAAATAAGGATGCAACATAACAGCACCGTTTCCGCCAAACTAGGATTCTGCCAGCAGGGTCATGGTACTCCCAGCAGGCCGGACCTGCCAGGAGTTCAGGCCACTACCGGCAGTGTTTTTACCCTTGATTAGTTCATGGTCAACGCTGTGCTTCCAGCATATGAGTTTGTGTCTAGAGTGATGAGGCATATCCTTTCCAGTTGGTTTGATGCTGTTGTAGACCCTGGAAAACATTAGTGCTGGAAATAATAATGAAAGGTGATTTGAATAGGCTTGCCCCAAGTAGGCCTTCAAGCAGAATACAGAAGTGAGGCAGAAAAAAAGCGTTTGCAATTGTCCTCTGGGTGTTATTGTTGGAAATTGTAGAAAGTACATAAGAACTTTCTGGCAAATTGTTGCTAAGCTTAATGATAAAAAGACATCTTTAAGTAGAGTAGTCTAAGAAGATGTTTGGATTCATCATTTTTCCCCTTGTGATGATATTTCTTGTTGTGTGATGTGATTGGTTTTGTAACGTTAACAGTCACCAACATATGGCCTTTTAGCATTGTTTCGAGATCCTAATCTGTCACGTGAAAGTACCCTGCCTAATCGAATGTGTAGTTGCCCAACACCATTGATATTCTGTGTTGATCAAACCCCTATGTCTTTTTATAGCCCGAAATCAAACAAAGCTCCAAGCTTACACTTTATACCTGCAGAGGCCTGTAACCTTATGACAGAGACGCACCCCTTTACTGATAAGGGTGTTCAGTGTATTAGCAGTAACTGGAAGGTGTCCCGAGTCTAGAAAAAAGCTTGAATTGGTCACATTTCTAAGAATGGGCACTTTCATCCTACACGGATTTCATTACTGGGTGCTAATTCCAAGCTTTTAAGCAAAGATCTACACGGGCCTCTATGGGATTGGGTGGAACTTAATAGCTTATTATTCCCGATACAATATGGTTTCCTGGTTTCAAAATATAATAAACCAATGTATGAATCTGTAGTTGATACTTGCAAGAAGCTTGAATGTAAAGTATTTTTCCTTTATAAATTTGCAAACTGCATTTGATAATGTGTACTGAAAGAAGCAGTGGGCAGCCTTGGTGCTATGTGACTCAACCAGGGATTTCTTAGATGTATTTTAGCTCTGTACAAAGACAACACATTATGCAATGAGTACAATACAATTTGGCATAGAGTCTGTTTTATTAAAATCTTTCTCAATTGAATGAGGGATGCACACGCACTGCGTTCTGGGTTTGCTCATTAACTTGCATATTTATAGGGTATGTTATGCTTCTCAGCAGGCCTGATGTTCCAAAAATCGGCAACTTTAGAATTCCTATATTACTGTTTGCTGATGATGCCATCTTAATTTTAAAATCTGAGACTTCCCGTTAGTCACTGAAAAATGGACCCGCAACCTTTTGTCAAGATTTTGCATTGAAGTCCAATTGTGTCAATTCAAATTGAAGAACATTAGGTTCACAATATCTAGGTGTCCTCTCAAAATTGTTCATCAATATGACTACTTTGGTGTTTGATTCAGTAATAATCTAAAACATGAGAAACATAGTGAGAAATTAAGAGTATCACTATAGACTGTGTTATTGGAGCCACTCTCTCTTTCAACAAACGTTTAGGTGGTGCAGTTATCTGTGTGCTTGTGATTTTCTATTAGCGAATCACTGAGCAATAAAACTATATTCCGCTGAGCTACAGGGGTTTAGGCCTCCAGCGAAAATGTTGCAGAGAATAAGTTCATTTGTCACTTACTGCAGGTCTTCCAGTGTACATTAAAGAGATTTTACGCAGAGAACTAGGTAGTACTCTAATTAACAATGCAATACTATTCAGACCTCTCCTCTACTGGACCAATTTGATGGAAGCTCCTGTCCTTTTATTGAAGCTTTTGGAAGAGGGAATGAGCACAAATAGATGGTACGTCGGTCCACAGATTCGTTAGGTTAATGGCATCTTTGTGTGTCTGGCACTAATTGTGAATCCAGCAGTTGTTCCTCTTTTACAGCACTGCCGGATATGGTTTACGTAACCCTTTGGGCATAAAAGGTGTCTGGCAATAATTGTTCAGTATATAACGGTAATAACACAACTCTGTAATTAAGTCCTATGGGACTTCAGAATGGAGATCAACAAAAAATCAAAGTCAGGCGGTGAAGTAACATTACAACTTGTAGTAATGTTAATTCAATTTGGAGTTGTTAGCACTGCTAGTACAGCCAAACTCGTAAGGAGGCCAATATTGGTATCTGTAGCACCAAGCCTTAGTATTTGACTATGAGTTTGTGAATAATTTACCCTTAATGCTGGGTCAGTAGAACAAGAGAGATTTATTGGTTGTAATGTCCATGCAAGGTGAAGGAAAGTAGGAGATATGAGGTTGATAAAGGCATTTTTTCCATTTGTGTTTATGGATTGTCAGAAATATAGATTACTATCCGCAATAAAGCCTAGGGATTTTGTTGAGTGGATGAGATGATGTATCCAAGTGCATTTCGTCTGGCCATCTTTCAGTGGGTATCTGCTTTGAGTAATAATTCAGGAGTGCAAACTCTGTCTTGGTGGAGTTAAACTTCAAGTTGGCACTTCTCACCCATGTTTGATTTTTTGCAAAGCACGAGCGAAGGCGAGCAATATGTTGTTAACCCTTGACCTTGGATAATTTCTTCTTCCAAAATGATTTCTCTTTCATCTCGGGAACTATGCCGGTCTGTAGTCATTCATTTTTCAGACTATGGGCCTCATTACGGGTTGGCAGTAAAACCCGCCGGTAGGCAGCCGGCTACTGCCAACCCCGTAACACTGTTTCCCCGCCTGACATGCCTGTGCTACCGGGACATCATGGCAGGCTGCGGAACTATAAATCCCCATTCTCTTAGAGTCCTATTGGACTCCAAGGGAATGGGGACATGCTACATGCAGCATTTCATTGCAAAACTGGTCTGGGTAAAATTAGCCCACATCATCACTTTCCTATGATTATTTAGTAGGATCCTGTGATTATCTGCAACTGCATCACCAGGCAAATATAGTTGGAAATACTATATTTAATAATATTATAATAGGCTCAAAGTTGCTTTCCACTCCATGAAGGATAATGGTATCAACTATCCACCACCATTTCTCCATATTGAGGAACATATGATCAATACAAGAGTATCTATTTTGACAAGCAGAAGTGTATCACAATGGGGAGTTCCTCTTGCATCTCCCGTTGACTGAATGTAATCAATGTAATAAGAATGTAATATGGAGATGCCAACATATTCTCTTCTGTGTGCATATCCGCTCACCTCTTTGTTCTTTCTACAGTCCTTGCATTAACGTCTCTGAGTACCATTATAATTGGGCACTTATGTATCTTATCTTTACAATCGCTGTAAGACATTTGTGGGTAAAAAAGTAGATCAAATAGAAGTGATTACCTTTTGATTACAAATAGGTTTGTACAAGCGTATGTGAGTGAACACCACAGACAACACAGGCAATATTTGACATTTATGTAAATAAATTATCAAAAGAAAAAAGGGATTTATGTTCCTACTACCTTAGTGTGTATTTTTTTTTAACCCATCATATGGTACAGTATTTGTACTGTTGTCTGTGTAGTTTGGGGCAAATAACATGAAAATAGAGCATCTTTGTTGTTGGATTAAAATTGAAGATATATGTTTGCAACACTATAGCACTTAGTGGTAGAGATCAAAACCATGTGAATATAAATGAGCTTTGTCTGACCCAGTCTCTGTATTGGTTCTCAGAAAAAGAAAATATATCTATATATATCTATATACATATATCACAGATGTTTACATATTGTGAGAAATCAAAGGGTGTCTCACCTACCAGTCCCTGGGAGCTCTCTTTCAGGTAGTCAGGGGATGGCCATCGCCTTTGGATCCAGACCCTGGGGGTGGAACACTGCAGGAGGTCACCTGGGTGAGACGTCTACGGGGAGTGGGGATGAGGTGACCAATGGTGAGACGCGGTATTTCCCCCTTTCCTGTACACCTAACTCATCCTATTTCTGATGTCCCAATCCCCCCCCTTTCTACACAAACACTGGGCAGAGGAAGCCTGACAAAAAGAAGTTAACCCTTACATATCACATTGGACACGTCCCACTAATCGGGTCAGGCAAAGTCAGGCACTTGACTTTAAGTGCATGCATCTGATACCAATTAGCTCCCCTTAAACGGATAAAAGGCGCAACATGGAGACACACTCAAAGTGGAACACGAGTAAGAGACAGAACTTACGGGGTGAAGGCAAACCTACTGGAGCAGAGCAACTGATCGAGGGACGAGAGCAAAGGGTGTAGAATCTCAGGAGTTCCCTACAGGAGGTCGTTGTCTCCAAAAGGCTGCAAAAGACACGTGAAGGAGGTCATATCCCAACCAAGAAGGCTGCATTGTGCTTCAAGGAAGCCAGCAACCCACCCGGGTGAACAGCAGAGTTGGGGAGGCGAGGACAAGTGTGTGGTACTAACCTTGACTTGTGAATTGGAAAACTGCAAAGACGAGAAAGAAACGCACACAGTCGGTGAGTTGCCAAGAGACAAGAAAGACCGGTGTGCGCTAAGGAAAGTTTAAAGTTGCAACATTATATCGGACAATTGAAGGCTGCACACGTGTGTATGAGATGAAAAGAAAGGCAGACCTATGAGTTAAGTTTGAAGTAATGATAGCTGTAAAGCCAGCAATACTGAGTAACAGAGTGGTCCGGCGAAAGAAGTAGCCCACTCGAAAGTCTCTGTGAAAGGTTAAATGTTTGTAGCAATAAAGTGAATGAACTGTAAAAGCAAAGTGATCAAATTTAACCCAGAGAACAGGGGAGAGTAAAAAGGTGAACATTGAGCTCAAGAAGCACTGGGGCAAATAACACAATAGTGTAAGTTGAAAGCTGAAAAGTCAAAGTGGTCCTGCGGAAGTCTGGAGAAAAAGCCACACACATTTGAAAGCCTTCAACATCAGTAAACGGTCCGTGCCCGACTGAGGGAGACCGGAAGTGTAATAAGTTAGGGGAAGGGAACCCCTAAAGGATGTGAATTGAACTTGGGGAAGGGAACCCCTGCAAGTGTTGTGAACTTTGGCTTTGAAAAGCCTGAGCCTGACTGAGGGATACCGACATGAACATTTGCTTTAAGAGGTATTAGCCCGACTGAGGGGGACCGGCATGAATTATTTGTTGAACTGTGCTTTGGAAGCTGGAAAGTGAGACTTTATTGTGGAAGGCCAGATGGGCCTCGATCCACGTTTCAAACTGCCTTTGGGTTAAGAATCTGAGCTAGAGTGTGTCAACCTGCCTACAGGGACAGCCTTACTCTGTGCTGTCTAACGTGGGGAGGAGAGCTAACTCAGCCACCTTTATTCTTTATATCTGACCAGTGATTTTCCTTTGCATACATGTTCTCCTTTAGACATTTTTTGTAGGTAGGGCAGGCATTAGGTTTTTATTAGCATAGGCCATTTAAATTGACAGACTTAACTAGGACTGTTTTATTTATTATTTGATTGTCGAGACTACTTCCATCCTAGCTATTGGGCAAAGTAGGAGTTTCTCCAACCCCACTGAAAACTTCTATAAAGGTTTTACAAATTGTACCATTTGTGTCAGTGTCATACTTGTGATACCATGCCTTCCTTACAATATGTAGAATGAACTTCACTTTGGAAATCTCTTTATCCCTTGCGGTGGGTCAGAAGAAGGAGGCAGGTAAAGTGGTGGCCTTCTTACCAATGAATTTATTAAAATAATAAATAAAAGACCTGTCTACCTAACAATAGGGGGTTTGCCCTGCCTAACACAAATCTAACCATGGTGCTTGTCGGCAGTCATGTAGTCAAATTAAATAGTCCACCCTCTGTCCATAAATGACCCTGTGCTGACACTACAACTAATCAAAAAATGGGTTGCACTAACCAAGCAAAAGGAGTTCAAGGAGAACGACCTCCCTTCTCCTGGACAGGCCTTCTCAGCCCTAATAGTCTTTCAATTCCTCAAGAGAACTCTTCCACCTTCTCTTAGGTATCCCCTGTCTTGCTTTATTTACAGTTCTTTGTTTCCCTATGTGAGGGTCTTGGCCTCTACTCCTCTGGGTTTCTGGTAGTGTATTTCCCTCCCTTTCAAAAGCTGGCTTTATTTCAAACCATTCCTTAGTCTCAATATACATCTCATTTTGTTCACAGTCTCTCGTTCCACTGGGACCAGTATCCTAGAACCCATTGAATATTAATTTCTCTTCTAAACAATTTCAGTTATGGGGACCAACATGAAGATTCTTCTGCCCCTCTCTACTTGCTTTCTGGTATTCCCAAGCACTGAGATGGGTACAAGTCTCTTGATATTCTTTACTATCTTTGCAGGTTTCACAACTACTGGGATGAGTATGATGAGTCCTGTGGTATTCTTTATTTATTTTACTGATTTCACAATCACTGGGATGAGTGTGAGGAGTCCTGCAGTATTCTTTATCTTTTTTACTGGCTTCAGTACAAACAGGACGAATGTTAAGTGTCTCGTAGCATTCTTGATTAGTTTTACTATCTTCAAAATCACTGGTACAAGGATGAGTGCTGTAGTATTCTTTATTCACGTTACTGCTTGATGCCTGTTCGTTGCACCCCCCTTCCCCCTCCACCAGTTCTTCCTGTCGGGTCAGGATCACGTCATTCTGATAAATGCTTGGAGCGTTTCCTTCTTCTTCTACGCCCCACTCTCTACACCTCCGCAGAGCCCTTTAGTCGGCAGTCTCAACGTCGTTTGTGGACGGTCCACGTCCTCGAGGTCACGCCACCACCTTAGAATGCCTTGCACACATATGAGTCAGCTCCCTGCTGGCTCCTGCACTGCTTTTCTCCTTGGTTCTCCATTTCCTCTCGACCAAGGACCTCCCAGATTCTCCTGGCTTCTCTCTCCCAGGTTTGAACATCCCAGGCTTCAACCTGCTCAGCGATGACTCTGTAATCCAAGTCCTTCTTTACTTTTTATGTGGTTGAGCTGGGTCCTCCCCAGCGGAGGATCATTGCCCTTCCTCACTTTCCATTAAGTAATCATTATTACTCTGGGGTTCACACGCTTCACAGTAGGGTCCACCTTCCATGGACTCTTATTCTTCACAGTATAGTTGGGTTCCAACCTGTTAGCACTCTTTATGCTTTCTTCGCGGTTCCTCTTCTCATTGGATTTGAGTTTTGTTTGAGGATTGGAAATTGTGTTACGATAGGAAACAGTGGTCTGTACAGTTGGGTTTTCTGAGGCACAGTTGGTCTGAGAGGCTCATAGAAAAGTGAATCAGGGACTTCCTTCATGGAACGGGAGTCCTTATCCCCCAGTCTGTCAATTACTTTCTTCCTATACAATAGTGAAGGAGTCCATGTGTTCTGGTCAGTATTGTTTTTGTACAGGCTGTAAAAGCACTGCCTCATTAGCATTTACTCCTCATATTGGGGGGATAAGGGGCAGTGGTGAAGATGGTATCATGAAGGGGAAGGCATGTGTGGAAGTATACCCCTGTTAAAAATGAAGTAAAACAGCAATGCTACAAGCAGCATTTTCATAATTGTTTTGGCAATGATTTCATTTAAGGGGATCCTAGAAACTAGTGCTTCCTTCAATGAGTCTGTTCTGTCTCCTAGAAGCTGCACTTCATTTAGACAACTCTTTACCTACATCCTAAAGGTTTTAGGTGAAATTGGGAATCACCACCACCATGCCAGGAACAGGGACATTGATTTTAGCCTCATTCAAGGAATCGATTACCGCTGTTTCCCACTTTATCAATAAATAATAGATGGCATTAAAGAATACTTTGTAATGCTTTGTAATCTTTTTTGGAATGTTTTAAAATAAATGGCTAGATCACAAAGAAAAATATTGGACATTCCTAGGCTGGGAGTGCTGATAGCACATGAAATGTGGAAAAGTGTGTTTTAAGTCTTTAAGCTAGCAGGGATGGTTTAAGTTACTTACCTGTAGCTATTGTTCTCCAGCATGGGTCTGGCATGGATTCACATGCTGATGAATATTCCCCGCCATCAGGCTGAGAATACTCGGTAAAAGAAAAAACGGATTCACTTTTACTTTAAAACTGTATTCCTCCTCTAAACCAATCACTGTCCTCTGGGGTATGCTGCCCCCATCCAATGACAGTGTGCTTGCTAAACCCCACCTCTGGCAGCCATCTTCAGATTTGGTAAGCATGTAAAGTGGCAGTATGACCAAGAAGAGTCGCAGGGGGGCTAGAGGGAGGGTTTGCATGTAAATCCATCCCAGACCCATGCTGAAGAACAATAGTAACAGGTTAGTAACTTAAAACTTTTCCAGCATGGGGTCTGGCATGGAGTCACATGCTCATGAATAATGAATACAGAGCAGTACACATTACACAAACATGGGAGGCGCCAAGGCTCAACAGAAGTAATCAACGTTTTCCCATGAAACAGACTCACCTCAAGCAAACAGGTTGCATATCACTGCCTGACTAACTCTTGACACCTCGCCTGAATTCCTGTTGTCGCAGTAGAACCTCGTGAAAGTATGCGTGGACCTCCACATCGCAGCCCCGCAGATGTCGAGCAGGGCTACACCAGAAAGGAACACCATCATCGCAGCAATCGCTCTGGTGGAGTGGTCTCTCGGGAAGCCCGGCAGAGGCCGGTTAGCCAGCCAATGACAGTGCATTATGCAACTGCAGAGCCATCTTGAGATGCAAGCCTTGGACAAGGCCTTCCCATTATTCACAGGACCAAAGTTCTCAAACAATTGAGAAGTCTTCCGAAAACACTTTGTGCGTGCCACCCAGAACTTCAAGGCATGAGAAACATCCAGTGAATGCCGGCGACCAAGGTTTCAGGAAGAAAACAGGTAACAGCACATGCTCATTGAGGTGGAATTCCGACTGAACCTTCGGCAGGATAGAGGGGGGCGTACCAGCACCACCCTCGATTCGTGGAAAGTCAGATACAGATGCTTTTAGTACAGGGCCTGGATCTCACTGATGAGCTGAGATGATGGCCACAAGCAATGCCGTCTTCCACAAGAGAAACTTGAGTGGAGCTTGATGCATAGGTTCGAAAGGTGCCCCGATAAGTCTTGTCAGGACTACGTTGAGTTCCCATGCTGGGACAGGTTCCTTCAGCGGCGGGAAAGATCGACGATAGCCCCTTGAGAAACCCTTTGATGAGTCTGTGGGACCACAATGAAGATCTTCCCGGGGATCTGGGGAACCGTGAGATGGCCGCCAGGTGTACCTTAATGGATGCATGGGTTAGACTAGCTTTTGCCAAGGAAAGCAAGTATGGAAGAATCTGTGGGGCCGTGACCCTCAGAGGAGTAATCTTCTGCGACCGGCACCACGTAGAAAAATGCTTCCACTGATGGCCGTATAACTTTAGTGTGGACAACGCCCTGGCTTTGGCAAAGACCTCCCTACAGTCCGCTGGCAGCTCAAAACCTCCAAACTCTAAGGCTGCAGGAGCCGTGCCTTCAGGTTCAGGGATCCGGGGTCATGATGAAGGATTGCGCCTCCCTCTCTGGTGAGCAGATCCGGAAGTACCTGCAACTTGACTGGAGGCAACTTGACTGGAGGCCGGGGCGATGAGTATCATCCTGTAACGACACTGTCTGCATGTGTTGCTCACACGTAGCAGGAGAGGAAAAGGGTACAGAAACAGACCTTCTCACAGGAAGGAGAATGTGTCCCCCAAGCTCCTTGGTTCGTGGAATCTACTGGCAAACGTCTGGCATTTGGAGTTCGACACTGTGGCAAAAAGATCTATCATCGGTCTGCCCCATTTGACGAACAGACGGTCCACCTGATCCTGACGAAGTTCCCACTCATGGCAGGATCGCAGTTCCCTGCTGAGGGCGTCTGTGATGGGGTTCTTGATGCCTGCCAGGTGGAGCGGGACAAGGAACATCCCCAGTCCAATAGCCCAGTGCCACAAGCCCTGAGCTTCCTTGGAGAGCACTGGGGGTCGGTTACCCCCTTGCTTCCTGATGTAGAACATGGTGGTGGTGTTCTTGGTGAAGATTCCCACCACCTTGCCCTTCAGAGACGGTAGGAAAGACTTGAGGGCCTACAACACTGCCCGTAGCTCCAGGATGTTAATGTGCAGATCCCTCTCCTCCAGAAGCCACAGACCTCTGGCGTGGAGACGTCCAGGTTGAGCCCCCCAACCTTCAGAGGGGTGTCCGTGGTGACCGTCTCCTGGTATGGCAGGATTTGAAATCCCATCCCCACCACCCTATTGTCCATCGGAACTCCTTGTTGAGGAGGTTCTTGTCCACAAAACTCTCAGACACATATATCCAACGTGCATCCAAGAATTCCTGTAGGGGCCACATCTGCAACCTGCAAAGACGGACGAGGTAGATGCAGGACAACATCATGCCCAGCAACGACTTGAAGGTTTGAACCGTGGCTGTCTTGGCCGACAACAGTTGCTGCACCTGCCCTTGAATGGCTGCTAGCCTCTCCTCCGAGGGAGACGTCAGGCAGGCCACGGAGTCTGGTGCCGAGGAACAGTGTGTTCTGTGATCGAGTTAAGCAGGACTTTGGATAGTTTACAGAGAACCCCAGCTCCGTCAATAGCCAGACGGTCTCCTTTGTGTGCTCGTCGGCCTGTTCTCGGGAGCGGGTGCATATCAGGTACAGGTATGCGTGTATGCCCTGCAGATGGCCGGTCACTGGGGCCAGGCATTTAGCAAACACTGTTGGGGCCGATTTCAAGCCGAATGGTAGGGCCTCGAACTGGCAGTGTTGTAGGAACTTTTGATGTTTCCTCTGGATGGGGACATGGAATTACGCTTTCTCGAGGACCAACAACGTCAAGATATCCTCTTCCTCAAGTTGGCAGAGTACGTGCTTCAACGTGACCATCCTGAACTTTTGGGTACTTATTCAGATGGCGCAGGTCCAGGATGGGTCTCCAACATCCGGTCTTCTTTCTGACCAGAAAGCATCTGGAATAGAGTCCGGAGCGCCGGAGCCATTGGGGAACTAGCTCTATTGCCCCGTAACATGTGTCACACTTCTTCCAGGAGCGGAGGGATGTGCTGCTTCTGACTGGGAACCAATGGAATGAGAGGGCACATGGGGTCCAACTCCAAGGTGGTTCCCTGGGCAAGAACGTCCAGCACCCATCTGTTGGTGGGGATCTTCTCCCACTCACTGAAGAATCTCGTCAGCTAGCCTCCGACTTGGGTGCACGAGTGGGGGCCCGACGTCTTGGCCAGTTCAGGCTTATTTAGACGCTGGCACCCTGCCATGTGGGCGACAGCGGTGCTGACCTCCGCTACCATAGGTGTCATGGCCACAGGCCCCAGAACACAAAAATCACACATCTAGTGATGGGGGCAATGGGTCACTTCACTCACTTATGTCCCTTTGAGACCTATAAACATAGGGGCCCTGGCTGGACTCAGCCAGGCTCATAAAGAGATGTGAACAGGAACACTTTATTTCAGTGCAGGAGTGCTTTTACTTTATTTCAGTGCAGGAGTGCTTTTATTTTACAAGAACTTTCCAGGAGTTGAAAGCCTTTATTCCAGAGAACATCCTCATGTGCTGACTCATCGGGTGTGGCTCCCTAGGCCTGGTCTTCATGTGCTGACTCATAGTGTGTGGCAGGCAGGCTGAACCTGGTGGGCGTGGCTTCAGAAGCTCAGCTATATAAGCTACTCCATCCTTAAGGCTGGTGCTTTGCGTTAATGTGCACTTGCGTGCAACGTGACGCTCACCGCCGCTTGGACCAGTTTACTTGCCTTTGGAAACCAGGCGTTCTCCTGCATACTCACCTCCAGGAAACCGGTGCTTCATCGCTTCATCTGCAGACTCATCTCCTGACATCCAGTGATCTTGATCCTGACACTGCAGCACCACACTCTGCATCCACGAATTCGGACACTGTGAAGAAGAAGAAAGAAAAGGTTAGAACATCCGTTCTAGGGCTCTGCCGCATTTGAACCCTGCGCGCCCCCTACTTAACAACTTACCAGCTACTGTACCGCTGCAGCTTCGTTCCTCATTCCCTCCGGCTGTCGCCTCGAGCTCTGCAGCTTCTGCCGGGCTGGCAACATCACCTGCAAGAGAAGAAAGCAAAAGAGCAAACATCAGAAGTGGAACGGACAGCAATACAAGACACCAAACTTTACAATACAACAAAAACAGACAAGGAAAGACAAAGGCAAACAGGAACACTTACCTGAAGTATAGTGGCTTAGTCGCAGCAGGACTGGACTACCACGTGCAAGGGACCAGTGAAGGAACTCGGGCCAGATCATACAAGCGCCCCTGCCAGAAGCAGCAGGACGGAGTGCTCGCCAAAACTAATCAACAGGTGAGCTTTCCAGGGACAGCGCATCCCACGGGTACAACGGTTTGGGAGAAGGGGTCTGAAAGGGGATCAGGCGCACAAGCTGGAATACTCACGCCCCTTATTCTCCACGTAGGCGCAGTCCCGAGAAGAATCACCTATTACCACCAGTTACAACAAAGGCACAGAGGGCGAAGTCAGACCCGAGCGACCTCACCCCCGGGAGGGCTGCAACCATGCCCCAACGCCTCTGCAGAGACCAGGTGAGCGTAACAGTAGGCTTAGGAGCGACCCCTGTCGGCTTCCTGTATGCAGGATCAGGGAGGTTGCCTGTATTATGTGGAGAATCCCTTGTATGATCTGCTCGATTTTCACCTGGAGGAGCGAAAAGACAATGAGAGCTTTCTGCTGTAGAGTGCCAAGGGAACGTGCCGTCTCTGTATCCATCTTTATGGCTTGAAGGGATTCGTCGACCGTCTTCCTGAACAGATTTTTGCCGTCCAAGAGCTTCCTCATCACCTTCGCATGAACGTCCTGACAAAGGTTTGTGGCCTTCAACCATCCCTGCCGACGAAGGCAGACTCAGTTTCCCATCTGCCGGAAGCCTGTGTCAGCGATGTCCAATGCCACCGCAATGGCATGGTCTGACGCCACCTCCCCTTCCTGAAAGAGGCCAAAAGCCTTCATTTTCTCGTTGTCAGGGAGGAATTCCAGGATCGGCCCTGCTTGTACCAAAGCTACCGGTTGTATCGGGCCAAGATAGCCAGTCTTGATTGTGGATGCTGCAGGGTATATGACTCTATGGCGTCCATCTTCTTCCTCTCATTGTCCGGGGGGACTGATGATGATGAAGTCAGGTTAGCCAAATGTTTCCTTGCGGCAGCCGACACTACTGAGTCCGGCGACGGTTGTGACCTCAAGCACTTGGGTGCGGAGTCCAGCACCCTGTATTTCTTCTCCAACCTGTCTCATTTGTATTGTATTTACAACTATAGAGCGTGAACAAAGACCGAGAGGCATCAAGGTGCTAAAGAATGGACGAGGGAGGCAGCTTCAAAAGCTGACAAGACTAAAACAGAAGGGTTTTTAAGTACTTTCGAAAAGAAAGTATTCTGGAATGTTACAAAGTTCGACCGGAAAAGCATTCCAGAGCGTGGAGGAATTAACAGGAAAGGATATTCTTCCAGCTCTGGCCCTGTAGAATCTGGGAGTGCTCAGTAGCGATTGGTTAGCTGAGCGAAGGTGTCTACTAAGCTTATAGGGCACAAGCCTAGATCGTAGGAATTCAGCCCCCGTGTTATGGATGGTACGGTGAACAAGGCAAAAGATTTTAAACTTAACTCGACTCCTAATATGGACCCAATGAAGATGGTGGAGTAGGTCTTGAGAATGTGTGAGTCTAGAAGCTCCCACAGCGAGACGAGTAGCTGCATACTGGAGACGTTGTAATAAAGCCTCAGGTTGGCCTAGATAAATTACATTACAATAGTCTGGGGATCCAATAATGGATGCAGTTACATTCTTTGTCCTAGCTCCAGATGGAAGAAATGGCAAAACCTTTAATACTTTCAGTTTGATGTATCCAAGTTGGCAAACTGCAGACATTTAGTTTGAGCAGTGCATGGGTTCTTCATAAGGGCTAGGCCTTCCTCCCAAATGTCATCCAAAAAGGGTACCGCCATGATCGTCTTCCTCTTGGACTCTCGTCGCTGATAGAAGAAGCCCTCCTTCTTGGTTTCCTCAGGCACCATCTGGAACAGCTCAGATCATCGAGTGGAATGACCCCACCTTGACTGGTGGAGAGACTCTATGAGGGACCTCTAGGTGCAGTGATTGTCTGCCCAGACAAAGTCCTCATCTTCATTGGTTTCCGTGGCCGTCTCCGTACCAGTGTCTGTGTGTGTATCCGGGTCCGCTGGTGGAGTCGGGGCCCGACGTGGTTAAGGAGGCTGATGTGGAGGCGTCGTTTGGCGCATTCTCTTCTTACGTGGTGACTGATCAGGTGCCTATGGCACCACTGGTTCCAGTGTTGGGGGCAACCTCTGCTAGATCTCCAGCACTAGGGTATGGAGAGTCGACAGGTGTCCATGGATATGTCCCTCGGCTGTGGAGTGAACGATGGAGTGCTAGACCCTGCGCAGCTGTTGTCCTTGTGGACTGTGTTGATGAACTCTTGGTCGTTGTTGTCCGTGGAAGAGATGTCCATTGGTTAAATGCAAACCTTGGAAGGCTGTTTTGGGGCCTCCTTGCCCCCGCCCCATTTTCCTCCTTGAGGGTTTTGAACCAGTATCTGGACCGGTGCGTTTCCCCTTCCCCGTGAGGGGTGCTTGCAGCCTTCGCTGCTGCCTTGGCGCTGATGTCACGCCTTAGAGGCAGGGATACCCTCTGCACCATAGGAGACACCCTCGTTGGGTCGGCTCCTACCAACAATGCAGTTGTTACAAAAGATGTCGACAAAGTGGACGACGAGGACTTTGGCTGCACAGGTTGAGCCTGCTTGGGCTGAGCAGCCTTTTTCCGGCCTTAGCTTTTCTGATTTGTCCCGTAACTTGTCCGGGATGGACGATTTCCTCTTTGAAGAGGAGCTCGATGGCAGGTTGACACTGGAGGCGGACGGCAATCGCGGACTTTCCAACCTGGGACCCGCATAAGCGGAGAACCTAGTGTAATAGGACTTGCGGTTCTTGGCCTTATCTTGGACCCCCACGGATGGGGCATCCTCAAAGGACTTTGACCTCTTCCCAGAAGGAGACCGCTCTTCAGACTGGCCAGTCCTGGCTGAGGCATGACCCTACTTGAAGCACGGGTCATGGGCATTGCATGACTTGAGCCATGCCGCCAGCCGGCTATACCTGTCTTTCCTTGTCTTCTTCGAGAAGCCCAGGCATATCATGCACCCATCCTCATTGTGATCCGGGTGCAGGCAGTATAGACATTTTAGATGATTGTTCTCCACAAAGATGTTCCGTAGCCCGCATTGAGTGCAGGACCTAAAGAGGGTCTTTGCCTCCTTTTTCTCCTCCGTCATGGTCGGAGGGCACGAAGTATGCCCAAGACGGCCTTCCAAAAGCTTTGACGAACAACCGCCCTTGAGGGCTTTGCAACTTCAGCGCTGACAGATCCCTGTTGCTGGCCGATGTTGATAGGAGCACAAAGGTTCTGATGAAACAAAACTAGAACTTTGTCACCAAAAAACTACAAAATAGCTCGGAGAGCAACTCGAGCACTCCCAACACTGAAGCATGCAGTAAAAATCTGAAGATGGCTGCTAGAGGCGGGCTTAGGGAGAGGACTGTCATTGGATGGGGGCAGTATGACTCAGAGGACAGTGATTGGTTTAGAGGAGAAATACAGTTTTAAAGTGAAAGTGAAACAGTTGTTTCTTTTACTGAGGATTCCCAGCCTGACAACAGGGACTATTCATGAGCATTTGCCATGCCAGACCCCATGCTGGAGACAATGTGCAATTGGGTTGGTTGTTAGTGACAATCTTGTGGCAAACTTAACTAACCAAGAATTCTGAGCCCTAAATGGGCAACTTCTTCCTTTGCTGACTCAGATGAGTCAACCCCATTTTGTGTGATATGTTTGCTTATTTATTTTGTCATGACAAAGACACTGAATAACAGTGAGTATTAGCAATCTGGCAAAAGTGTAGAAGCCCTGGCTTTTTTGATTTGTATTAAATAATAAAATGCAAATAATTCCATCTAAAAAAAGCTGGTCTACTAACTAGAGACCCCGCTTTCATTAAACTCCATTACAAAGGCATAGTGTACACCTATAATGTGCTGCATTAGTATGCTGATCTGCAGTCCCTGCTATCTTGTGGCACAGAACAAGTTCAGAGGTCACAGGTGCCTTGCTTCACACCTGCTGGTGACAGCCAAATCACTGCAGTACAGAGATTTCATTTAAGTCTACACATATGTAACAAATTCAATATAATTATGATAAACTAGCCACTGGGTGGCAAGATAAGGTGGAAATATATACCATACCATGCTTGGTATGGTATTTGGGAGTTCACATAATGATTGAAACCACATCTGATTTGTAGAATACCAGTGTCATCCATGTGAGCTCAGACAGCTCTGGGAGGCTATGTGGATTTCAGGCACCTACCTGTCTGTATTCCAGTGAATGAGATAAATGGCAGGATGAATGCCTCTATTGCCTTTCCATTTGGTCGGAAGGTAATGCTCCTCTTGCCAGGCCTGGGATCTACCAGCTGGAGATGTCTGTGAGCTTTTCATCAAAGAGCCACGTCCATAACAAAGGCCTCCCTCGCACTAGGGGCTGCACACCAGAGAGCATTTGAAGCTACAGTCAGGGACAGGGGTGGAGTTAAGACAGCCAGGAAACACAGGTGAGTTGGAAGAAGGGTTCCACCATCTTACTTTTTAATGAACTTTTTTAGCAATTCCTGCAGAACAAGTACTCTGGGTATGGCATCAGAAGGCAAGGAGCACTTGCCACAAGGACAGGGATTGAAAGCAGGATTGATTTCCTCCAACCACATATTGCATTTTCCCTACAAAAGAGGGGACCACCCACTTTCTCTTTCATTCACTTGTGGACCATCCAGGACTTAAGGAAATAATTCATATTTGGCCCTTTTTTTGGGAGAGTTGCTCTTTCCAAAGCCATCAGCCATTGAGGTGAAGGAGTGTTCCAGGGCCGAGGCAGATTTTGCTCACTACCCACGACCGATGCACATTGAGTGACTCCTGCTGAGGACCACGGCCTACCAATCCGCTTGCAAACCTCCGTAGGCTGGCGAAGCAAAAACTGAGAAGCGTGTATCTTGTCTTAGAGCCCCTGGCAGTAGGTTTCACAGAAATCCAAGAACCACAACACCCAGGATCCCTACTTTGATTAGGTCGAACTGATAACTCCCTTCGAGCCATTATGGCCGCACTCGAACCAAAGGGACCCGCCGGTGATGCTGTTGGCACTGTCTTGAACTTCGAACCACTGCTGTTTTGCATCTGTCGAACTTGCTCGCCACCGCATCGTGCCATGCACAGAACGTCACCTGTTTGAGTCGAACAATCAGCTCGATGCTGTGGATGACTATGAAACACAGCCTCTTCAAACATCACATTGCACCAACAGGATCACAGTTTTGAACTGACAGACTGACTGAAGCATCAGGTGACTTGTTGAACCGAATCAGCGGTTACAATCGTCTCAAACTGAACCTGACCTTTGAACTGGTTCTGGTGAGCCATTTGAACTGCATCACGCGAAAGCCACACTCAAACCGTAGCAAGCAGCTGCTTTGACCGACTCAATGCCAGCTCACAGCTTGAATTAGTATGACGAACCTGGTTTAACGCACATCTTCAGCATCTTTTAGCCTGGTTTGACACTGTCAAATGGTCCAGTGTTGGAATCTGGTACTTTCAAGAGACCTTGTTCCCCTAGTCCATCCTTTGGGATTCTAAACAGTGGGTAAGTCCCTTTGCAATTTTTCCAGCAAAATATATCCTTCTTATCAATATCGTCGGATTTCTTGCCTTTTCTCCTCCCTGAAAAAGAAGCCAGAGTGCTTATACATTTCTGTTCTGTATCTTATTTTTCCTTTTAAAGGGGTGGGTTTTTGTTAGTGATTTTTTATAGCTAAATGTGTAATTGATTTGTCTAATTGAAGTAAATATTCCTTCAATGGAGACCGTGGAAAGGCTTTCATTCATTGGTCTGTGTCATACAGCAATTAAACTGTTGTCACACTGCTATGAAACCTGGTCTGATTCAAGATCGCATGAGCTAATTACTGGCACCCAACACACCCCACTGTCATAATTTCATTGTTATCATAAACCTTAATTACTATGTGGTAGACTGCTATACTAAGGCCAAATACGAATTACAAATACTAATTAATTGTATGTTGCTGTCCTACAGGTCAATTTTGGTTGTGCAGCCCAAACCTCTTTCACATTGTATGTTGAAATAATGTATGAGTCTCACATTTTCCAAAGATGATTTGTCCTACTCCAATCACCCAATTGGATATGAAGGGGAGTGGGCAGATGGATGAAGCTGAGTTCCTACTGATTGCACAACCAGGAAAGAAAACATAACATCCTGTATGGTTCATTATATGTGAAGGTTATAGCACCCCAATTGTTAAACACGTTAATAACCTAGGAGGTCTCTTTCTTACTACCCTTGCAATGTTGACTAAATTATCATGACTAGAAATGTTCTCATGAAGCCTCTATAGTGCACTTGAGGATCCTCACCAGTTTACTATTGGGTACCCTTTGGTTATCTCAAAGTGACCAATGCAAGGTTTCTATGAGGCATTGCAAAATAACTGTTCAATCGTCTTCATGAAGTCCAAAAGGTTGCCTCCTTCACTATTACAAATATATCACTTCAAATTAGCTTTTCTCTTACCCTAAATGCCCTTACTGGGTCACAGAGAAAGAAAATTGGGTTCCCTACCCCTAATCTTCCATAAAGATCTGTTTGGTAAATATCATTTTACATGAAAAATTGTGTCTCCTTTTCAGGTCACCTGTAATCTCAGATCCAGTTATAGTTTCCATTGAAAGTTCCATATATAGTATGATGAAAAGCTCAGCTAATGGATTGTCTTTCTGCCACTTTAAGGATTTGTAGGCCTCAGGTTCGTCGCTTGGAAGGGCCAGGTGAGTCTTTCATCCTTCAGGCGTCGATACAGGGCTTATTCCGATTGTGTTTCACTTGAAGTGTTGAGTCAGATCTTGTTGAAAATCTGCAGCATTAGTAACTCATGAATATCGATTGATTACAGATTATCACCAAATGAAGTGTAAATTGCAAATTAGCAACATAACCCTTAATCATGAAATTCCTTGCGTGTAAGTCAATTATTCACAGGGCAATTAACTTGAACAAATACCTTTACAATGTTAATTTCAGAGAAATGGTATTTAATAACAGGATCGTCTTATCTACTGCCACTTTTTAAGTAGACATAACTGGTAAAAAGGGCAGGATTATAAAAAGCAGCTGAAAGAAAACATTTTGGCCAAATAAAATCACTTAAAGATCACTACAATTGGTACATAATACCACTTTACAGAATATACACAGAGCCTGCAATGGGTTTGGTATTTTGTACCTAAAGTAGTGCCACACTAGACATATGCATATCAATCTCACTGTGCCTGTTCTTCAGACAAGACGCTGTTCCACTAGAGAAGAGAACAAGTTACTTTCTTACCTGGTAACGTTCTTTCGATGGGATGGTCCGACGACGTATTCCATATCTATGACAGTAATCACCACAGCTGTGCTGCTTCGTAAAATTTTCGGCGTCTGCGTCCTGCGTCGATGATGTCGATACCCTGTCCTCGAGGGCCTCTGTCGAGCCGACGTCACTGGATGTTATAAGTAGGACGCACGACGCCCGTAGCCTCAGTTGTAGTGTTTTCGCCAGAACTTGTGGCACCAAACCACTGCCAGTATGACCACAGAAAGCCTTGCGGAAACGTAAGCTGCAATCGCATAAGAAATTCTGTACTGGGGCAGGTAGGGAGGGAGCGATATAGAATACGTCGTCGGACCATCCCATCGAAAGAACAGGTAAGAGAGTAACTTGTTCTTCGAGGGGATTGGGTCCTCCGACGTATTCCATATCTATGACAGACTCCCAAAGCAGTACCAACGTATGGAAGAGGGAAAAGAATTTAGAATATAGAAATTTAGAATGCCCAATCAAATTGCAGAGTAAAGGACCGCCTTGCCAAAGGCCAGATCCTGCCCATGGATAGAATCGAGGGAGTAGTGACGTACAAAAGTATGGACCGAAGCCCAAGTGGCTGCATCACAGATGTTACGAATAGGAACACCCCTCTGCAGGGCAGTAGAGGCAGCCATACCCCTAGTAGAATGGGCCCGTAAGCCTACCGGAGGGTCCTTACCCGCCAAGCGGTAACATTCAGAAATTGCCAAGATAATCCATCTAGACAAAGTCTGCTTAGTCACAGCTTGTCCCTAACACCTTCCAGCGTAACCAATAAAGAGCTGATCGTCCACTGTGACCCGGGACATGCGAGAAATGTAGAAACTTAAAGCTCTCCTAGGATCCAACCTATGGAGCCTCTCCTCTTCCTTACCAGGATGTGGAGGAGGATAAAATGCCGGAAGAATAACCTTCTGGCAAAAAATGAAATTCCGACACCACCTTCGGAAGAAAGGAAGGACGAACTCTAAGGACAACCCTGTCTTTATAAAACACAGTGAAGGGTGGCTTAACTGAAAGTGCCTGCAACTCACTCACTCACTCTGCGAGTGGAAGTGACCGCAACTAAAAACACAGTCTTAAGGGATAACAGCCTCAAAGGAAAAGAATGTAAAGGCTCAAACGGAGCACCCATAAGGAATTTCAGAACAAGGTTCAAATCCCAACCAGGCACCTGGAAAGGTGCCGGCGGAAACACATTAGTGAGTCCTTTGAGAAACTGAGAAATTAAAGGAATTTTAAAATAAGAACACTCCTCAGACGAGCGCTTAAATATAGAAAGCGCCGCCAGGTAACCTTTAACAGTACCCACTTGCAGGCCCCTGTGGGCCAACAAAAGCAAAAAAGACAGAACTACAGGAATGTCACATGAAAAAGGATCCACATTCTTAACCCTGCACCAGTCACAGAACTTTCTCCAACAGCAACCGTACAGGGACTTTGTTGCCGGCCATCTGGCCGAAAGCAACACCTCCATCACGTCTTCAGGGAGGTCCCAATCCTTATACCTCAACCTTTCAGAAGCCAAGTGTGAAGGTTGAGGGATCTGACCTCTGGATGGAGAACCTGACCTCCTTCCCGTGAGAGCAGGTCGTCTCGGTAGGGAATACGACGTGGAGGGCAGATGGACAAGTCGAGAAGGTCCGGGTATTACGTCCTCTGAGCTCAAGCTGGAGCAACGAGGATCATCCGGGAACTGTACCTCCGTAACCTCTGCAGCACTTGCGGGATGACGGGGTCTGGAGGAAACGCGTACAGCAGTGGGAAGGACCACTCCACCACGAACGCGTCTCCTAAGGCTCCTTTTGGAGGAAATTTCCGCGAGCAGAACCTTTTGCACTTCCGGTTGACACTGGAGGCGAAGAGATCCACCTGAGGGGTCCCCCAAAGGGCGAAGATCGCCAGGAGAATCTCCTGAGCCAGCTCCCACTCGTGAAAGATCGCGCTCTGCCTGCTCAGAGCGTCCACCATCTCGTTTTCGTCTCCGGCCAGGTGAACTGCCGAGATCGAAACTTCCTGCTGGATGGCCCAGAACCAGAGCTGCATCGCCTCCCTGCACAGAGGAAGTGACCCTGCCCCCCCCTTTTTGTTGAGGTAGTGCATGGTCACTGTGTTGTCTGTCAGAATCAGGACATTCCTTCCTCGCACATTCGGCAGAAAAGCCTTCAGGGAAAGCCTGACGGCCCGCAGCTCCAACACATTGATATGGAGTCTGGACTCCGACGGAGACCAACAACCGCTGACTGTCAACTCATTGGCATGAGCTCCCCATCCCGTGAGGGATGCGTCCGTCACGATCGTCACCTCCGGCCAGGGTAGCCAAAACGGAGCCCCCTTAATTAGATTGCCTTCGACGGCCCACCACAGAAGGTCCTGGGCGAACGAGGGTGGCACCTGAACGGGATCTGACATCCTGTTGGGAGGACTGCGACCACTGCATCTTGAGGGCCCACTGCAGAGACCTCATCCGCAACCTGGCCTCCAGCACCAGAAGAATGCAGGATGCCATGAGGCCAAGCAACCTCAAGAACTCGAACACCGGGAGACTCTGGGCATGTTGAAACCTGTGCACCATCTGCTGAATGTGATGAGCCCTCACCTGGGGAGTAAAACACTGCCCCAGGGAAGTGTCGAGCACTGCTCCGATGTACTGGAGCCGCTGGGTTGGCGTCAAATGGGACTTCTTTAAATTGAGGGAGAAGACCAGCCTGTGAAGGGAGTGGCAGGTGACGAACAGATGATCCAGGACTTGCTTGGGAGAGCGCGGCCTGATCAACCAATCGTCCAGGTAGGGGTATACGTGAATCCCCCCTTTCCTGAGATACGCTGTCACCACCACCGTGAGCTTGGTGAATACCCTTGGGCGGAGGTCAATCTGAACGGCAGGACCCGAAACTGAAAATGCGAGTCGCCAACCGCGCACCTCAGGTACTTCTTGTGCTTTGGATGCATAGGCACATGAAAATAAGCGTCCTTGAGGTCGAGAGACACCAACCAGTCCTGAAGTTGAAGGGCCTGGAGGACTTGAGAAAAAGTAACCATCTTGAACTTGTCTTTCCTGAGGAGCTTGTTCAAACCGCACAAGTCCATGATGGGTCTCAATCCCCCGTCTTTCTTCAAAATCTAAAAATAAGGGGAATACCATCCCTTGTTCCTCTCCGCTACAGGCAACAGTTCTATGGCGCCTTTATCCAGCAGGGATTGAAATTCCTGCGCAAGGAGTGGATCCAGACTCTTCAAAGAGAGATTCCCTGGCGGATTGTCGTGAGGCCTCTGCCGGGAAGGAAGGCAGTAGCCGTGGGCTATGATCTCCTGAACCCACACATCTGAAGTAATCTACAAGATGCTGCGCCAGCCTTCCCCCAACCGGCGAACCATTGGACATGCCCTCATGACTGAGCTGAGGCAACTGCCCGAGCGGCCTTGGCACCTCGAGTACCCTGTTTTCCCCTTCTGGCACTCCATTGCTGTCACCTAGGACGAAAATGTGGTGTTGGTGAACTGCAGCGCTCAACGACTTCGCTGCAGCTTTGGAGGTCTGCAACCTCTCAAGGCTCTCGTCAGCCTTGCTGCAAAAAAGATGTTCACCATCAAAGGGCATGTTGAGGAGCCGGGCCTGAACATCAGGAGCAAACCCCGACTTCCGCAACCACGCAAACCTGAGTATAACGGTGCTCCCCGCCATGGACAGGATGATCAATCTGCCATGTCCAAACCTGACTGAACGGCCTCACACATGGCATCCTTGCCATCCTGTACAATAGCAAGAAAACCATCCCGTTCTTCCCCTTCGGGAATATGTTCAGCCGTCAAGGAAATACAGTTCCACAGAGTGTGCGTGAAACGTGACAAGGCACATATGGAGTTGGCTGCCTGTAAAGTGATACCCCCTGAAGAAAACACTTTCTTCGCCCAGCCATCAAAACGCTTGTCGTCCCTATCAGGAGGGATGGTAGGGTACGACGCCTGCTTTGCTGGGGCCGTGGCCGCCTGCACCACCAAACCTTCCGGAGTGGGGTGCGTGGTCAAGTAGCAGGGGTCACTACTGGCTGGACGGTATTTTCGCGGCAAAGACTTGCTCACTGCCAGGAGACTCTCTGGAGCAGTCCAAGCCGCAGCCACCCTTCTTTGCTAAGCCATATGGAATGGCAGTACCGGGTCAGTTAGAGGACCTTGGTCGAGGATGTCCGTCAGGTCAGCCTGCAGAAAATCCACAGGTGGTGCAGACCACCCCAAGTAGTCCGTGACCCTCGACATAAGGCGCCGGTACGAGGACTCGGCATGGGTGCCAGGCTCAGGCCGACAGAACTCCACCTCCGGAGAAGTGTCCAGACCACTGGCTTTGTGCAGTGACTGATGCAGGTCTTCAATCTGGCTGTGACCAGACAAAATCTCGTCAGGCACCTGCTCAGGCACCAAACCTTCCTCAGATCCCTCACCCCCCTCAGAAATAAAATCCAGGGGGCGGAAAGAGGGCACAGAAAAAGGGACAAAGACATTCTTAGCCTTGGCCAGAGCTTTTCTGGGGGGTTCCACCATGCCACAGGGTACCTCTGACAAAGCAGCCTCGAAAGGCGTCGAGGGTGTCGACGGAATCGGCATCGACGTCGAGCGAGGTGCCGACAACTTCGACGGCGTCGACAGAGGCCTCGAGGGCGGAGCCCTGAGCGTGTCCTTCGACAGCTTGAGCGCCTATGGCGTCGACGACTTCCTTGGAGGCGGAGCCTCAAGAGAGTCCCTCGACGACCTTGGCGCCGCAGGAGTCAATGTCTTCCTCTTCACAGGCTCACGCGGTCTCGAGGGCGTCGAGGACCGGGACCTGGAACGGGCATGTCAGAGCGACCATCCTTATCTGACTGGGACCTCGAAGGCGCCCGGTGGTCGCGACGACTGCTCGAGCCCGAAGGCGGATGAGCGATGTCTCTAGCACGGTCACGCCCGGCATCCTTCGATGGCACGGATGGACCGGAGCCCTGCGATTGAAAAATCGCCATCATCTCCTCTCGGAAGGAATCCCATTCCTCAGGAGTGGAATGCTTGTTGGGACAAGCAACCCACCGACGGGCGGAGTCCTCGGATAAGGACGGGGAAGGCGACCTGTGACAGCGCTTCCGTGAGTGCCTCAGAGAGGCAGAGGAATGGCGAGACCGACTTCTGGACCGAGACCCCCCGGACTCACGACAACGATGCGTAGAGTCTCCCCTCGAATCGTCCGTCGAAAGTCCAGTGGATCACGACTTCCGGGGCTTGGCCACCTTACCCACCGACAGCTTCTTCTTACGCTCCCGCCAGGCCTTCGATGTAAGCGACTGGCAGTCGATACAGTACAGTCATCCTTATCGTGGTCCTCCCCGAGGCACCAGAGGCAAGCGTTGTGCGTGTCCGTCAATGACATCTTGGACCCGTACACCCGACACTTCTTAAAACCCGACCGCGGGGTGGAAGAAGCCGAAGACATCATTACAATACACAAACTAACAGGTTCAAAGAACCGAAAGAACAGGATTCAGTAGAACCGAGGCACGCCGAGATCTCCGAAGCGAACACGTTCGTGGAAAAAACGGAACTGAGACTACGGGCATCGTGCGTCCTACTTATAACATCCGGTGACGTCGGCTCGACGGAGGCCCTCGAGGACAGCGTATCGACGTCATCGACGCAGGACGCAGACACTGAAAATTTTCCGAAGCAGCACAGCTGTGGTGATTACTGTCATAGATATGGAATACGTCAGAGGACTCAATCCCCTCGAAACGTGCCTGCTCCCACGTAAACTTATTCTGACTTTACTGGGAGGCTCAGAATATAGCTAACACCACCACATTGTGGTGCGTACATGGCTGATAACGGCCTGCAACCTGAGGGCTTAGGGCTGTTATCGGCCATGTATGCACCCCTGACAAAGGAGTGATTGTCATTTGCACTTCAGGGCTCTGTCTGGGTGTGAATAATTTTATTTTGTTTCTTTCAAGGGAGATAGGCTCCATTGGTATTTCGCAAGCCCAATCTCACATGAAAAATAAAAAAGAAGATGGCTGCTGGAATAGTAAAAAGAAAAGCGACTTGGTAGCTTTTCTATTTCTATGGTGGTGACTGTGGGTTGGAGGAAGCACTGGGACCGGAGCACAAAGCTCTGGCTCCCTGTTGCCTCCCCACAATCAAGATGGGCGGCACCGGGGGAAGGGCTTTAGGAGGCTGTAGAAATGCGGACGGTAGACTCTGTGTTCGCGCCTGTATTTCCAGCTTCCTGATTGGCTGAGCACCCTTCCCTGGATGGGAAAACCAGTATAATGCTGGCGTTCAATCTTCATCTAGAGTAGAATGTGTTGTTTATTGCAAAATGCCACAGAAAGAATCATGTTCATCTTTACACAGTATTGAATTATAACATCATCTATCATTAAAGTACATTGCGACCATTGCATATTGGATGTGTACTTTAAAAAGGGTAGAAAATATTTATTTAACAATTAATAGTGAGGTTTCAAAAGTCCTTCATGAGAGTTCTTGGGGGTTCGTGATGTTACAAATTGGCTCCCTCTCTGCTAGATCTTGAGTATTTTGAGTAGTAGTAAACATTATGTAGAATCACTGTTGATGGTATGGATTTTTACTTAAGCACAATTAACCCCAATGTAAATGTAGTTATTACAGGAATTATGGACGTGGTTTTAAATGATTCGCATAGTATAATCTACGGGGCAGATTTACATACCAGCAAGCACATAAACTGCCAACATAAGACGAAATAATAAATAACCTACCCATGCAGCAATGAACATATTTAGAGAAGTTCATCTAAATAGAGAAGTAATGCTAAGAAAGAAAGAAATAAGTGTCACAAAAGAGTTGCAGTACATAGATCTGCTTTGTGTTCTGCTGAATCGTAAATTAGCTAACACAGAATATATGCTCATGTGTGATATTTCATGAAATAAGGAATGTCATTGAGAAATAGTGTGATTGTGATGCTTTTTCCGTTATCCCGCTTCATGAATTAAACATGGGACATGGGACTTTTAAAAGCACTGTTGAGTGTGGCTGTAACTGACGTGATTCGCTTACTTATTTATTCGCTGGAAGATGGACAAAATGGCAGCCGGCTCTTCACGTACACCTCAGGGATCGTGATGTGTGATAGTAAACAAGATGACATACATACTGCTTTTTATGTCTGTGTAACATGTAAATCATGCACCTTAACCCAGACCATTAATGTCCTTTAAGGAGCAAAACATGTAAATTAAACTAGAATCACGTGGGCACTACCTTAAGCACTCAGGGCCTGATCACGACTTTGGCGGTAACGCCGGTGGTATTACTGCCGGCGCTATTAGCCCTACCGCCTAACTCCCCGGCGCTAATAGCGCCAGATCACGAGTTCGGCGGTAATGTAATTCCCCATTCCCCATTCAGCCCATTCGGGAATGCCCCATTCCCCATTGGGCTCAATGGGGAAAATTTGCGCTCTTACCACTGGCGGATTTCCCGCCAGCGGTAATAGCGCAAATTTTCGGCGGATTTCCCCCCAGCTCAGAGCTAGGGCGAAATCTGCCGAAGTCCTGATTTGGGGAACCCTTAAATCCGGCAGTAATAGCATGACCGCCGGATTTAAGGGTTACCGCCAAAGTCGTGATCAGGCCCTCAATCCGGTTTTTCCCCAAAGGTTGTTCCTAAAAGGTCCTATGATAAAGATTTTTTTTTTAAAGTGCAGATTGATATGGTCCCTATCAGGGAGTATTTCTCTTTTACTGTTCCATTCAAAATATCAAGAACGGGTAATGTACTTTCACAGACACTGGCATCAAAACACAGATGTGGTCCAGAGTAAGTATAGGATTTGTATGTATGGGATTAATGAAGAAAAAACCTTATCTGGGATGTAACAGAGCCATGTACATAGGGGCTGCACCCATGGGGTTACAATTAATCTGCAGGAGTAGCAGGTGAGCAGGTGCAGGGGCATTTCCAGAGTGTGTGACGTAGGATCACGTGGAGCGATCAGTGAATGGTGAGATGTTCTTTAAACAGTAGAAGGTTCATGCCATTCTTCTGAATGTAATGATGGAGGGGGACAGCCTTATCTGCCTAGATTACTTGTTCATGAGACCTGGTGAATAGCAGGAAAGGGCCTGTTTCCTGTTTTCTCCCCCTTTCAGTCTGTCTATGTCATGACTCCTGATGTGTGCTGAACTGTGGCGATGGTGAGTTTCTTGGCCAGGTAGAGGGGTTATTAAGCAGAAGAAGCAGATAATGGTACTCTCATGGAACACTAGAGGCTACACCTCCTTCTCCCAAGAGCCAAAGAAATCACAAATCTTTAATACAGCGGACCTGCTATTATTCCAAGAGACTTGGTTAACATATGGGGTGGGGATAGAGGGTTTTGCTATTTTTCAGCAATTGACCTTGGTTTCAGAAGGGGGAGACCTATGGGGGGTCTCCTTGTGGCATGTAGCAATGAGCTCTTTATCTCATCTAAATTAATATCAAATCTAAGACAAGGGATCTTATTGGTGAGAGTGACAAAAAGAGGTGTCAATGTGAGAAAGAGTTGGATTATTGGAAACCTATATTGGAATCCTAAGGTTAGTTCCTTATTTGATTTCCTGCATGACCTCTCAGATGCCCTGGTAGAATGCTCATCGCAGTTTCCGACTGATGATTTGATTATTGCTGGTGATCTAAACTCACAATGCATCTCCACAGTGGATGTAATTTCGGGTAAGATCCGACATAAAACCAGCAATGGAAAAATATGGGTGGAGTTTATGTCTGAGTGGGGTCTCCAGATGTTTAATGGCAATATTGAGGGGGACATCTATAAAGTTCCGTCCTGGCGCTGAGGCAATGCTTTCTCTACTATCGACTATGTCTTTGCTTCAAGATCTATCTTTGAAAGTTGCACTGATCTTTGCTTGGGGGAGGGAAATATTGATGACCATGTAATGTTAAAGGCAACATTGGAATATGAGGGGGATCCCGGGGCAATGTTTTATGGTCAGGAACTGTCAACCAATGGTGCTGGTAATGCCGTAATGAGATTCGAAAAGGGGGGTAGAATCTTAAATTATGAACTGAGGGAACGGGTTTCCCAACTCTCAGAACATCAACTAGCAAAATTCTGTAACCCTGGTGGTTTCTCTTTGTTTCCATCTAACGTGGCCCCGTCTCAGTCTAACCACCTGAAACAGCATAAGATTCATAAACACACTTTCAATGTTGAAATAATAGTGAAAAAAAATAACTTAGATTGCAAAGAGCAAAGCTAAAGAGTTCCTCTCCAGCTGTGGGATTATATGAGTAAGGTATTAGACTCCTTAATAATAACTACAGGAATTGGATAAGAGCTCAGAGGGACCTTATGCTTCAGCAAGACAGTGAGAGAATGCTCTCTGCACTATTGTCCAGAAACTCAAGACATTTCTGGGCAATGGTCGGGATGAAGGACCTTTACCAGGACCAGAAACAGGATTCTGTTATTAAAGAACAAGCCTGGAATTAACATTTTACCAGGGTCTATGATTTGCCGAACTCAATAGATAGGGAGACAAATACTGTGAGGTCCCTTGATTTTACCGCTAGTGATCTTGAACAACTGATAAGGAAATCCTCAACTTCAAGAGCGGCGGGACCTAATGGTCTAAGTAATTCTATCCTCAAAATGGACCTACTCTTGTGGGCTAGGGTTTTAAAAAAATGATTTGACAACATAATTACCTTAAAGAGCATCCCAGAGTCATGGAAAAATTCCATAGTAATACCGATTTACAAAAAGGGGGATAGACTTCTGGCAGCAAATTATCGGCCGATTTCTCTCTTGGACGCGGACAGTAAAATCTTCACATGCCTAATTTTGGGGGAATTAGAAGCCTGGGCAAAAATTAAAGGTATCATCCCTAGGAACTAATCGGGCTTTAGGAAGGGTCTATCGACATCTCTCAATGGGTTAGTATCGAGTTGCCTGGGCTCACCCTCGCTTCAGGGGGGGGTCCCCCCCTCTTTGGGGCGTGGATAGACCTTTCCCAGGCCTTTGACACAATTGATAGGAATCTCCTGTGGAAAAAGTTAGATGGATGAGGGATTTCCCCGAGCTTATTATCTATCCTGAGGGAATTACATCACAACAACTTGATGAGAGTGAGGCTTAGTAGATCAGGCCTCTTGTCAAATGCGATCAGGATAGAAAGAGGAGTCCGTCAGGGTTGTTTATTAGCTCCCTTCCTGTTCATTCTCTTTATGGCGGACCTAGCAGGATGGTTGGAGGAAATAGGTCTAATTTCACCCATGCTGGGAAGAACAAAAATCAATTGGTTGGCCTACGCAGACAACGTTGTAGTCCTAGATTATTCTCAAGTAGGGCTGCAGCGTCTTCTGTGTGCCTTGGAAAATTATGCGCGCAAGAATAATCTAACTATCAATCCGACGAAGTCCAATATATTAATATTTAAACATCCTAAAAAGGCAGTTAAGAACTATGCCTGGAATCTGGACCAGTTGTGTGTAGAGACTGTCTCGGAGTTAACTTATCTGGGTGCAACACTCTTTTCCAACGAAAGGTAGTCTGCTGCAAATAGTTGAGCGAAAATTGCTAAAGTTGGGAGCTTAAATGAAGAAAATCAAATCCCAATATTGTAAATTCTCTATATTGCCACTTGTTAGATTCTACATTGGCAAGGTAGTCCTGATAGTCCTGTTTTGGTTTGGACTACAATTCTTTAGCCATGGATATTGAAAGGGACAGAATTGAAGCCCAGTTGTGGAAACGAACCCTAGGCCTACCAGACTGTGTTCCAATAACCGCCTTACAATATGAGCTAGGCCTGTCATTGCTTAGATCATGGGTGGAATGGAAGTGGATGACACTTTATAGATTAGTACTAGCTTCACCCGAGAATTCGTTCTTTGAGGTAGTTGCACACGAGATGCTTCTTGACAAAAATGGGTTCTTACTTAAATTTAAGCAAAGATGTTCCGAAATCTTGGCCAGATCCGAGTGTGATGTTGACCTTCTCCTCCAGAATCCAGTAAGGGTGAAGGAAAATATGAAGCAGTTTCACTGGATAGACACCATAGACAGTATGAGGAAGGAAAATAGATCTGCCTCCTTAAGATTGATTGATAAGCATCTGTCTGTGGTGCCTGCCTATCTATCAAGGTCACCAGATTCATCCTTTAGAATATCCTTTCTGAGATTTCGATTAAATCTGCTTCCCACGCGGGAGATACTGGCAACCAGAGATGGGGAGGGTAATATCCTACCGGCCTATGATAAATGTGATGGCAATGAGGTCCAGACGACCAAACATTTACTGTCTAAATCCCCAGGTACTTGAAGGCTGAGTGTTAGAAGATTTGGCAGGTTTGTCTATCATGAATCCTGGTTAAATACTGATGAATTCTGGGGGAGACGATCATCAGGTTATTAGTCTGGACTCACTAGAGGTTATTAGAACTTTGAGGGAACTTGCATTGATCAGTGGTGGAGATGGATAGGCGAGAGAGGGAAGCGCTTAGATCTTTGCTATGGTTTGTGCTCAGTTTGATTTCTGTAATTCTAATTTTAATGTGTATTTGATGAGTTTTTCGTGGGTTTTTATTTCGTGTTGTGTGTTTCTGTCTGTATATTTTTGCTTCAAGGGCTTTTTCTTTCCCCTTTTAAGGGCTTTCTTTTTTTCTGTATTAATGATTGCCCTTTTTCTTTTTCTTTCTTTTCTCAGTGATTATGTTCTAACCTTACTTAAATAAGCGAAAATGTTTTTGCTGTAACTGTTTTAACTGATCTAATTTTATTCCTCTGTTTTTTTTTTTTTACTATTTAACATGTGTTTAAAGTCAAATTTTGGCTATTGCACAATAAATAATAAAAAAAAAAAGGTAGAGGGGTTATTTGTGGGGAGAAAAAAGAAAACAACTATAAGTGTAACTGGGTTTCGGGACTATATGGGTTACACATGCACATCCAGGCTGCCCACGGACATTTCCTTCCTATTTACAGTTTACAGCATGTAAAGGCAGTAGATTGAACTGAACCTTGATTAAGAGTGAGTTTGAGTTTTTAGCCCATAGTAGATACTGATTTAAACTAAACATAGATTTAAGTGGCAAATACATTTGGCTCAATGCTTTTCTCAGTTAAGGTCATCCCATCAGTGTAAACAAATTGATAATAGCAACACTTTACAAACTATTTTGGATTGTTGTCTAAATGATCAGGGTTCATGTACCATGGCACATTACATGTGCGAGTATGTTTTAGAGGAATCCAATTACAGTAATTTCAAAATGAATGCCTAATTAAGCAATTAGCCCTGAGCAGGGGACACATTATCACTTCAGGTAATGCCCTGGGGCCCATAGTTACAGGCCCGAGTGAAGGTGTTTCGGAACAGAAACAAAACATGTAATAGAAATGGGCACTGGGGAAGGGAAAACAAAGTCCGTTTTCCCTTTTCCTGGCGGGCATTGAAAAAGGTAAACAAAAATAATGGCTGCCATGGAAAGGAGAGAAGGTACTACACATAGTCCCTTCTTCCTTTCCATGATGGCCTGTTGCAGATCGGGAGCGGACTTGCTGGGGACAGAAGTGTTCCCAGTGCGTCTGCTCCCAAATTGGACTGAAAAGAAGGTAAGTGGGGGTTGGGGGTGGGGAGGGAATTCTATGGATGGGGAGGGAGAGCAGAGGGGGAGTACGACACTTACCTCATTCCTCGGCAGGAGAAGATGGTGGCCTCCAGCCATGAGGGCGCTCAGGTTGGCGGGATTACCGCAGGTAATGCCCCCGTTCCGAGCCTCCTCATTGGCTGAGAGGCTGCCACTGGCCCACCCCCCCTGCGGGTACTAATTACCCAAACATTCTGCCGATTCGTTTGTGAAACTTAACAAAATGGGAAAGTTATTTCCTATCGTTGGCTAGGGTGCTGTCAGGAAATAATTTAATTCCATATTTGTGTACTGATTTCTAGTCACACAATGACAATTTTTAGCAAATGCTACTAATTTGTGGGTGAGGGTGGTGTGCATCGGGAATTTAAAGGGCATCAGAGGGCCCTAGATCAACATGACCCTGGAGTTAAGAACAATGTACATGATTTAACTCAAGTGCTAATCTTTAATTTTTTAATAGTCAGCATGCTTCCTTCAATGCTTGTGTTCGACAAGGCTGTATTTGCTTTCTATTGATTGATATTGATTGATATTTTATTTATATCACGCCCGTACATAAGTGTTTCAAAGCGCGATGAGGCAATGGAGAACAAAACAATGATCTTAATAGGCCCAGTGACATTGAGAACACGCAAGTGCATGGGAGACGGAAAGGGGAAAGTGCAAGGGAGGTGGGAGAAGTGAAAGTGCTGAGCAAAAGGAATAAAAATTAATAAGACATGAACAAATAAATAATAAAAAGCAACAAACAGTGGTAGTGCAGCCAGCAAGGAGGGAGTGCTATCTTTAAGGCAACAGACAGGGTGTGCCTGATAAGTGCAGAAAAAAAGGGGGGTATTGTAAGGTTACAGATACAGACCCCAGAGAAAGGGATTGCCAGGGGGCAGTGAGGGTGAGTGGCAGGGTGAGCAGGTACCTAGGCCCGAAAGTCAGAGGGCAACCAGGTGCACAATGCTGAGACAGAACAGATCAACAGGGCAGAGGAGGGGAGAAGGCAGAAGCAAAGAGGAAGGTCTTGAGGTGCTTCCGGAACCGGAGATGGTTCTCTTCAAGTTTCAGAGTGGCAGGGAGGCTGTTCCAGAGAGAGGCCCCAGCCGAAGACAGAGATCTACCCCCAGCTCGTTTCTTTGAAAAACGACTGACCCTGAGGGAGTTAGAGGTGAAGGAGTGAAGAGATCGGCAGGGAAGGTATTTACAGAGAGATAGCTGAAGGTATTTTGGACCCAGGCCCCAGAAAGCCTTGTGGACAATGCAAAGGGTTTTGAATTTAATCCTTCCAGCCACTGGGAGCCAGTGGAGAGATTTCAGAGCTACAGAGATACAATCCCAGGGCTTGAGGCCAAGGACAAGTCTTGCAGTCCTGTTCTGGATAAGTTGCAAAGGGCCGAGAGTAGAAGCAGGTAGAAAGAGGCTGTTGCAATAATCCAACCTAGAGAACCGGTGCTCGAGAGACAGTGAGCTTCTGTGGGAATGAGAGGAAAGGCAGAAGACCTCTGAGCAGGGGCAGTAGGAAGTTTGACTTTTCAGAGTCATCATAGATGTGGGCCGAGAAGGAGAGCGTGGAGTCAAAGATGAGCCTGAGGTTCTTAACCTCGTAGGTGGGGATAGGAGGAGGGCCAAAGGAGGCCGGCCATAGAGTGACAGGAAAGGAGAGTGAAGGTGTGCCGATGAGGAGGATCTCCGTCTGGCTGCCATTCAGGCAGAGATCGTTGGCGGCACACCAATACTGAATGGCAGATCGGCAATGTGAGATAAGAGAAGGGGAAGAGGTGGGCTAGGGAAGCCTGAAAAGGAGCTGAGTGTCATCAGCATAGCACTGAAAATTGAAGCAGAAAATGGCAAGTGAGAGGTTACACCCCTGGGGAACACCGCAAATAGAAAAGGAGGTAGACGAAAGGAAGGACCCAAGTTGGACCTGCGAGGGTCGATCAGAGAGGTAAGAGGTCAGCCAGGATGGAGCCTGATCAGTGATATCCAGGTTGTCACAGAGACGGTTGAGCATGATGGTGTGGTTGACCGTGTCGAAGGCATAAGAGAGATCGAGTAGGATGAGGACAGAGGTGATGTTACAATCGAGGTTGGAAAGCAGATCTTCATGGATGTTCAGGAGAGCAGTTTCCGTGCTTCTGGCAGATCTAATGCCAGACTGATCGTCATGGAGACAACCAAAAGAATCAGAGTGAAGGTTAAGCTAAGAGATGGCCAGCTTTGCCAGGAGTTTGCCCAGAAAAGGAGTGATGGAGATTGGGCAATAGTTAGCCGGTTAGGAAGGGTCAGCTGTGGGTTTCTTGAGAAGAGGGTGAACAAGAGAGTGCTTCAGAGGGGAGGGGAAGGCTCCTGAGGCGAAGGAGTGGTTGCAAAAATCAGCCAGGGCAGGAGCGAAGGTGTCAATATGGCCCTTGATGGTTCTGGAAGAACAGGGAGGAACTTGTTTTGACGAGACTTTCATAGATCAGACTTGTCTAGAGACCTTGTCTGGGGAGAAAAGAGGAAAGGACGAGAAAGAGGGTGGGGTGTGGCTGTGGGAGGGTCAGAGTTCACAGAAGGAGAGGGGAGAAGACGGGGAGGAGACAAGACGCTGGACAGGATGTCCTGGGTTTTTGAGATGAAGTGAGAGGCAAGGGCCGTGCAAAGGACCTAGTAGGCGACAGGAGAGGTAGAGACTGCAGCAGGGTTGGCCAGCTCCTTGCAGATTTTAAAGAGTTTGTCTGAGTTATAAAATGCTGCAGAGACACAGGCTTGGATGTGGGCTCTGTTCTTAGTGTGGACAGAGAGTCGTTAATGCCTTTGGAGCAGGCGACAGGCCAGTTTGTCAGAGGATGAACAAGAAGCCCTCCATTTCCTCTCAGCCACCCTACACGTACTTTAAGTGTAGCTAAGTCAGAGTCATACCAAGAATTGCACTTGGCTTTGGGCTTCAAACGGATCCTCATGACAGGGGCAGGAGCATCAAGAGTGTCAGAATGGAAGAGTAGAGCATAGACAGGGTTGAGTCAGGATGAGAGTCAGCCAGAGGTGGAGGGGGGAAGAGAAGGGCCGGCGAAAGCCTCAACTGACACACGCTTCATGGGCCAGATGTCCGAGAAGGTAGGTGGCAGTGTTGGGGTTGACTTGGCCAGAGGGGAGAATAGAAAGGGAGAGGGAATCACAGAGGTCAAGGAAGAGCACAGATGAGGAACAAGGAGAGTCTAGATGTATATTGAGGTCACCAAGAAGGAGGAGTTGAGTGGTTGAGGCCAGGTGGGAGGAGGAGAGGTCTGCCCACCCAGAGAGAAATGGGGTGATCTGAACAGGGGGCCGGTAGAGAGTAGCCACTGTAAGAAATGGGCTAGGAAAGAGAGAAAGCCTGTAGACAAAGCATTCAAAAGAGGAGTATGTTTGCATGGGAATGATAGAGGCAGGAATCCACTCAGGAAAGATCAGGGCTACACCCCCTCTGGGCCGGGAGGATATGGGTGTGGAGAGGATCTTGTAGCCATCAGGAAGGAGAGTGTCAAAGCTTGTGACAGAGCTGGACTTCAGCCATGTCTCGATAAGACCGAGGACATGGAGTTCACGTTCTTTCAGGATGTGGCAGATGTCAGAGGAGTGTTTGACTGTAGAGCGAGAGTTAAGAGTGGCTATTAGCTCCATGGCTGCCACCAAACCGGGCTCCTTTACCGGGTTCCTGCAATGAGGAATAACTGGGTCATTCCGACATAGGAGGACCCGGTAATTCCTCCTTGGAGGAACCATTCCCCATTCCCATTGAGCCCCCATAGGGCTCAATGGGAATGGGGATGGAGGTAACAATGGGCACATTACAAGTGTCCCGTTGTTACTTCCCTCTTCCCCTCGCGGAACTCGGAAAGGACGTCTGGTTTTACCAGGCATCCGATCCGGGTCCCGCAAAGGGAAGCCCGTAATCGGTCCTGACGGAATGAAGGGGGGCCGATCCCGTACCGGCCCCCTTCATTCCGTCAGCGCCAGCCTCGTAATGAGGCCCAGTGTCTCCTACTGACCTTTGCCCTCCCAAACTATTGGTCTTCAACTATAACAGTTTATTTACACCTGGGAAAGGGCACTTAGCAAATCAGGTGGCTGGAAATACGGTTGAGAACGCACATTGTACCACCCTCATTTTCCAGTCATTTTCCAGCCACCAAAACCCTTCCCCAGGTTGCGCCATCTTGATTGTGGGGAGGCAACAGTGTCTCCCTTTTGCCTCCCCACAATCAAGATGGCGCCTTCGCTCGGGCCTGCCTAGGCTCGGGCTGGCGGCCGTTACCGGCCATGTACGGCCCCTGATGTGGGGGTCATAGCCATATTATCCTTCCCCAATTCCACTTTTTCGAATAGAATAGTTCCTTTGAAACTAAACATGTTTTGCATACTGCCAAAGTCGAATAGGCCAAAACTGGACCTTAGGGATCCAACACATTTTCGTCCAATTTCTAATCTGCCGCTTGTAAGAAAAAGTATGGCCCACGGCAATTTTGTGCTTCAAGTATTTTAGAGTTCTCACAGATGGACAATGAGTTACAGGAAGGACTAGTGGTTGTAAGGGGACCAATTAGCAGGTAATATCTCTCAGTGATAATGTCAAGAGGATGATTGATGGTGCCAGAATAGGGGCGCTGCTAGTATTAGATATGTCTGCTCTCTTCTACACCATCGGCCATACCGCCCACCTAGTTTATCTCCACTGTTTCTGATTATGGGTTGGGAATTTGTTTGATTACGTACTTCTTGGCTCATCTTGTTTAGCCAGTGACTCTGTCTCCTTTCAACTGAAACCAAAATGTGGTAAGGAATGGAGTACATCAGGGAATGGCACACTCCACTTTTGATTTTGATGTGTGTATGCTACTATGAAGTGCATTCTATATATACTCCAATGACACACACATTCTTCTACATTTGGGTAGGGGCCCAAATTACCCCTGCCATGGAAATGTGTGCCATAGATGCCGCCTCTATGCCTCCTCTCCATTGCTCAATATAACCTGGGCATCCCAAAACCCATCCAAGGTTGTTGGGTTACTAACGTTTTTCTGTAAAAGTAGTTGGATACTTGAACAATGATTGAAATCTCATCTATTCTAAGTGACGTGGCGTAAGCAGCACAAGTTTGCTCATTTTCTGCATGTCCTGATAATGTTAGTGCTAGGGTGCCCTATGTTGGGGTAAGCTACAATTTACAATTGCACAGTAACAGACCATAGCATCGGCGAGTTAGACGATAGATCAGTCAGTTTAGTGAGTGGGATGGAGGGAGGGAGGGATTAATCAGAGTAAGGAGGCGGTAAGAAGTAACACACACATGGGCTGGGGTAAAGGATGGATGGATGCGTGGACAAATGAGTAACTTTATGAATGGGTGGATAGGTGAGTGAAGAGAATAAGAGATTTTAGCAAATGCATAGGGTTAAGTACTGGCATTTGGGGACACGTTAAGGGTGTGAGACAGGAATTGGGGATTGGGGTAGAGACAGGCAGATTGCATTTTGGGCTATGTAGGGCAGGGGAAGAGCTTGGATCGGGAGGGCAAGGGCTGCCTGCATGGGAGGAGGTAGTCAATGTTTGGATCAGGAATAGTCAGTCAGTGATGAGAGTAGTCAGGCGGCAGAATAAGGCCTGTGTTTCAAGCATGGGGGGGTGTAGAATGGGCCAAGAGGTGGAAAATCCATGCCTTAATTGGCAGAACCCGTAGTAGGCATCACAACTGAGATGAAGGTAAAGAGAGAGGGATCTGTGATGGTTTGGGAGGTCACGCGGGTCAGTACAGGGCAAGGGAAAATGGGTGAGGACTGCGGTAGCAGAAGGTCAGTGTTTGGTTTGGGGTCACAGGCTGTACACATGGTTAAAATATTAGAGACTTTGCAGTAAATGTGGTAATTAAGAAACCAAGTATTGGGGAAGGAGTAGGCTTGTATGTGAGTCATGGAGAAGGGAGTGGTCAGAGAGTGAGGGCTCAAATCGGGGTATATATTGGGGATTGTAGATTGGGGAGGGTACCAAGATTCAGAGGGTCAGTGCTCTTGGGTGTCAGTGGAAGTGAAGTCTGTAAATCAGGGTCGTATGTACTCCACAACCTTCGTCAGTTGTTAAATATTTATTGTGATAATCCAATAGATCTCAACATTAGCAAAGGACTTTTAGAAACGTTAATACATTATATTGGGAGTAACCCACAAAAGATACTAAGGTCCCATTCTCTTAAACGAGACTGAGTTTTTTCCACTTTAAATATTTAGTTCCAGTTGGACTCATTTATATCAGAGAGGTGGGCAATTAGTGCTGCGATGAATGCACTGGATGTCTGGCTTGTGGGGGGGGAGCAGAGAGGGCATGCTGTAAGAGAGGTAAGGGTGATGGGGGCCATGCTGAGAAAGGAGCAGGAGTGAGGGAACTGTGCATTTGGCAGTGCTGGAAAGTAGAGGGTCACCGTTAGGATGGGAGCAGGATGTTGTACTGAAATGGGGGCAATACATCTCAAACCTATTGAGGGGGTTGGGTGCCAAGAATCAGAGGGCAAATACTATGAACGTCTAGTAGTCATGGCTAGAATGTAATGGCATAGGTGTTTGGGGCAGGGCAAGTGTCCGTAAGCTTCCAATGTGAGCATCTTTTGCAGCCCCACAATTGTTGGCTTGCCATTGTTTTATTCCTGCAGTAAGCCCCAACTTTGTGGTGCAGGTTACTCGGAGAGCGGTACCACCCATCCCTCAATGTCTCTGAATCGTGTCTACTTTTTGGGCGCTGCACACTTTTAGGGATGCCCCTACTTTGTGGCTGCAGGCATATTTTTTTAAGCCACCCCAGCGGGAGATTCAAATGTTTGAGGTGCGCTATTTACCAAAGTAAAATACCTAAAGAAAAAGCTTAGTGGCTCCGGTAGGAGGGAGAGGAAGTAACAGAAATGTCAGCAAGAAAGACACACGTCAGAGTGCATGGCCCATTTCACCCGGAGATTGTGTTTCCTAAAGGGGTAGCTACGGTATGCTTGAGTGAAGTACATAAATAAATGTATAAAGGCAGATGCATTAATTTGAGTTTATGGGCCTCATCACGAGTTCGGCGGTAACCGTGCCTGAAATTCCGGCAGGTTACCGCCAGACTCGTATTACCATTCCGCCTCCGTGATTCCCGGAATTACCGGGGCATTACGACCCTGGTGACCCGGGAATTCTAGAGGCGGAATTCGGTAAATCCCCATTCCCATTGAGTCCCACAGGACTCAATGGGAATGGGGAAGTGGAAACACCGGCACCATCTCGTGAGGTCAGACCTGGCGGGAATGACACCACCCGCCTGCAGAACTCGAGATCACCCGGTCTGGAAACAACTGTGGCGGCGGGTTTACCGCCACCGTTATTTCCAGCCCGGGTGACTCGTAATGAGGCCCTATGTGTCCAGCGACTAAATGGCCCCTTAAGTGGGCAGGACGGCTTTGGTGAAAGAGCACAAGATGCTACACGGATCTACCCCAATGAAAAGGGCAAGAAAACACTGATGAAGGAAGCACCAAAACAAGGAAGACACATGGTATGTCAAAAAGAGCTTAAGAATGGACAGGTATTTTTCACAGAGAACGTAAGACATCTTATCGTTGCAAATATCAACCAATAATGCAGCCTACTGATACACAGATCTTTACTTGCAGCACCGTAGAACCACAGGTTTACTTAGACTGAACACACTGAATAAACCGTGCATGGAATTAAATGCGTCCAACGTGTGAGTTGGGAGGCACTTAAATCAGAGGAATATCGAGATAGCAAAAACCTCTACCCTTCCTGAACAAGCTTGCTTCTCCTGTTCCCCAAAAAGATATAGGGGATCATTATACGTTTGGGGTGCAGAAAAAAAGTAGAGGTAATTCTGTTATTGCCACTTTTCCCGCACCACCAAACGACAAGAGCTGGAGGTAAGTCAGGCACCCCACTGGCAAAACACTGCCAGTATTACCGCCATGGTAATACCGGCTATGCCCCCCATGGACTCCTATGGAATGGGGATTAACAAACCATTGCCGGCACCTGTAATCTGCCAGAAATTCCGGCAGATCAGGCACTGGTAACGGTATTACGGTTTGGTGGTATCCCGCCAGATTTACCAGTGGGATACCACCAAACATATAATGAGGGCCTATGTTTTCGTAACACATGTCTGTGAAATATGTATGACAGCCATTGCTCGCGATCGTGCTGTTTCATAAAAAGAAATCCGCGGAAATGAAAGGGTAGATAACTGTATCTCATAGCAGAGTATCGGGTCGGCATTAAAGTCTGCCATGCTTGACTACTCCAGCAATAAAGAACAAAGAATGCTCTGGGCAAAATCGTTTGTATTGGGCCATTTTTCACAGTCTTCACTGAGACTGGTTGAACGCAGAAAGGGGGAGGCACAATGCATTGTACGTACATTTTGAAATGATTCAAAGGATGCCTGGAGCAGTGACACTCTCAGAAGTGTATGTGCATTTTCTTGAAGAGAAAGGCGAGCGCTTCTATCAGGATCAAGTACAGAAGTTAAACAACAGCAAATAGAGGAATCCCTTTACAGGTTTTTTTTTCAATGTTAGATAGTGCTGAGTGAGCATAATATGAATCCGGGCGAGGGGTGGGGAGATACACATGAAGACAGTGACCAGGGACATTGCAGAATAACAATATCCCTATTATATACAATAAATACAATTGGCATCCGAGAAAGAATGTGGAATTCCTCTGAGCCAGTCAGGAATGGGAGTTTTCATGCATTATTTGATGATATGACCATGGACCAGGGTGCCTACAGGAAACCGTTTCCACGTGGGTGCTGCTCTGCCCCAGCCCTTCCTCTCTTCGCCTTCTTAAGCTGCATTCGTCCTGGGGTCTGTGCTCCCCTCCTACTTTTCAGATACTTGTTTCTTTTTTTTTAGTTTACTAAGTGTGATGAATCTGATGATGTCATCACTCCTTTCCCGGAGGCAGACTCTCCTCGTGTGGCCAGGGGACGGCAGTCACTACCTGATGCTGACCCTGTGGGTGGCTATGCGAAGGAGGATCACAAGGCGAGGCGACTCTCATGGGGAAGGACATGCATCATCAGATGAGACATGGCAAGGCATAAATTAGATTTCAAAAATTGATTAGCATAGATTGCTAATTAAAATGTTCTTGATTAGCAAACAAAACTATTTGATTAGCAATTTTTAATTAATATTTTATGTCAGTAGACGTTATTGGTACCCAAGACATCAAATGAGCAACAATAAAGCATTTTTGTGTACTGCTGAATAATACATTAATGAGATGCGTGCCTGTAAAATGTAAACGTTAGCTGAAAATAAATCAATAGAGATGATAAAAAGGTTCTGATAACAGTTTTCAGTGCAAGGCTCTGTGCTGCTGGGTGCAGTCTGTGTTGCACAGGCCAGTTCCCTCTTAAATTTATGGTTGACACATCATTTGCTTTGTATGGATAAGTTCAGCAGTTTCATACATCAAAATGTTCACAATGTTAAAGATAAGCCATAGCCTGAGAGTAAGTACGTAGTATGGTGTTGCGGCAGGCGTAGTAACTGTTAGCTTCAGGTGAACAAGATGGGCCTTGCATGTCCTTGATATCAACTGCTTTCAATACAGCGTTAAATACCCCTTTCCGGGGAGGGCAGGGCTGCTAACTGCCCTCAAACCCATCCCAGGTAGGCCCAAACGCAGCATTCCAACCCCGAAAGAGTTATTTATGGACTATTTTTTGTGTTTAAGGGAACCAGGCTTTGCACAGTTCTTGCTCCCCTTGAAAAGAAACTACACAAGACCTGCATGTGAGCAAGGCGGTGCGCAGGTGAGTGGGTAGGGGGGTGTCGTGGTGTGGCACTACAGTGGATATTCTGGTCAGGGTGAGGGCTCAGCAGGCTGGCATGAAATGCTGACAACTATTTGCAGATTCTGTTTACCTCTGTGCTGGTCTGCTCCCATCTGCAGGTGCCTATATATAATGCAATCATATTCGTAGAGCAAAACGAGCTCTGGAGGCTAACTACAGTGTATACTATTGCAGCAGATCTGTGTATGAACAGAATAGAGGGAACTATTGACCAATACTTTGCGTAAATATCTAGTTAGCTTTGTGTATTATGTAAGGAGAAATAAAGTAAGAGACCAAGCAAAATGGAAAGCATAGCAGGCAGATAACTTGGAAAACTAAGTTAAATATTGTATTTTGCAACCATTTCACTTCTAGTGTAGCTGGTATAGGGCAACAGGGTGAAAAGATACAATGTCAAAGAGTTTGGGATCAGCTCATGGGTTGAGCGCTATTTGCCCAGATGCAACCTGCAGGTCACAGAACTATGTTTGCCATCAAAAGCGTTAGTTTTCAAATGTTTTCACTCACAAATGATGCACCTTCCCCATCAAAATGAAATATAGTTGACGCTATGGCTGAACATAACCTTTACTGTAAATTATAGGGACAATGCAATGTTTTACAGTAGCAAACTGTAATTATGCATTATGTAACAACTTCTATTTTAGGAATGGAATTGCAGGACTGTTTTAAAAAATAAAAGTTAACCAATATTAGTTTTTGCGAAACAGGATATACTTAGTTTAATAAACGTATCATCCAGATTACCTCTGATTTGCAATTATGTGGAAAATAAACTTTTCTTGGCTAGCACTTTTAAGCGTAGAGGAGATGAATACTGATTAACGCTGCACAATCTCTCTCCATTAGTCCCTTTGAACTCGCAGTGAACAGAGGAAAGAGGATGGAGAGAGTCCTGAGGCAAAGAGAAGAATGTAGAATAAGCTGTGCTTTAGTTGAACCGGATAATTGAAATAGCTAGCTGTGCTACATACGTGTCAATTTAATTAGCAAAACTACAGAATTGTATAGCAAATTGCTAGGCAACACTGCTTATTTTATGCCTCGCATGGTATCCCCCTTTCCCCTTTAGGGCTATTCCCTCCATTCCACATGCCATGAGGGCATATTGTAGTAACCCCCTTCAACAATTTGCCAAGTCTGCGGACGGTATCTTTCAATACCTATCCTTTGTAAGTACTGAGGCAAGGAAGAGGGATTGAGTAATGAAGAGGGACAGAAATGGCCAGCCATGCAGCGGTCTAGTATTTGGAAGCTATTGAGAAGTGCCAGGAAGTTTAAAGTGGATACAGCTGAGAGAAAAAGAGAGAGACACTCTGCAACATATGCTGATGCCGAGTGGAACATGAACAGGCCGAGACGCAGAGAAAGACAGCGGGGAGGGTGTCGCGAGGAAGAGAACTTTGTAACTTTATTCTGACACTGGTGAGAATCCCAGAAACAGGAAAACCGGGAACGCAGCATGAAGGCTCTCACCGAGCTTGAGCACGGTGACCGAGCCGAAGGTAGCACTGTGTTGAATCTCTGCAGGCAGACGAAAGCAGAGGAAGGCGATGCAAAGACCAACCAGCTAATTGAAATAAGAAGATTGTAAGCCTGGCAGGCTAGTGAGCCAGGTGGTGTAAGATTGAAAGTGAATCAGGAGAAAAGGATCATTCCTCCTAAGGCAAACCAAAGGGAGGAATGTACATTTTGGAACTGTGACCTGGGCCAGGAGAGTATACCAGGCAAAGCCAAATGAAATCAAGTGTGTGGAATGAACTGCAAAAGAGAATCCCAAGGAAGATTACTGCCCTTAGGATTTTGAGTTGCATTGAAAGTGAAAGAGAAGCTGGCAGGAGAGTATACCAGGTGTTCGCGAGTCTGAGACCTGCACCCAAAGTACGGTATTTTGATAAGAGAATCCCAAGGAAGACTTTTGCCCTTAGGATTTTGAATTGCAATAAATGTGGAAAAGACCTGGGGAAGGGAGTCATTTACCTAGGAGTGGATTGCTACACCAAGAGGAGGGAGTTGTCCTCTTGGGTTATAGAGAAAATGGTTATTTGTTCGAATTTTTGTTTCATGAAGAGGAACCAGGGGAAGGGAGTCATTATCTGGAACTGTGAACATTATCCTGTTGGACATTTGTTGGATGTATACCTTTTTGTTGAACTTGAACATGTGTGCACTTTCAGAGACAAAGACAATACCTGTAGCACCTTAGAATTATTTTTAGAATGAGAGGGCTAGGATAGAATTTCGGACCCATGACATTTTTGGTTTGGACATCTTGACACAGGACAGACCCTTAGCTTTGGTTGAGGTGGGGAAAATACCTCCTAGATTAGGGACAGTGAGGAATTTTCCAACCCATTTATTCTTTAAATAAAAGTTTGTACCAATCATGATGAGTCCTCTGTGTCTGCGTGTCATTCCTGGCTCCTCAGAAAAGTTTTATGAGCTATTTGAACAACTATTCATTGTCTCATAACACAAAATATAAAATACATGTCTCTTATAATAAATATTAAGAACAACCAGTAAATCATATGATACTAACAATGCAAATTCTATACATCAATTAATTTACTGTATGAGTCTAAAATATTGGTACGTTAAATCAGTTAACATAAACAGGTGACAGAACATATCAAATATACAAATTACTAGGTGTATGGAAGATGTGGAAGTACATTGCATTCAATCAGTTGCAACAGAACATTTTAGAATAAGTTTGTATGACACAATAGGGGATAGAATACAACACTCAACAAATACACAACACAGGATAAGGGAAACACAAAGGGAATACACAGAGGATAACATATACTATGCAACACTCCATATACATATTGAGCACCTATTTACATCAGTGATAATTAGAATATATGCTTCAAAATATAGTCAATTCATAAGCCACGTGTGGACATATTGTGATATGATAGATAGTTAATGAACACATGCACTTCGATTCATTTTTGGCAAAGAGTGTTGGTGAAGTATCTATAAATCTCACTAATCTTTGTATATGACAAATATTGTTCCTCTAACCACTAATAGTAATGTTCTGGAACTGTTTCCAGTTCGATGTAATCATTCTGATGGCAAGAGCAATAAAAAGGTCATATAAGAAAACAGATAGTTGATTTCAAATTGTTAAATGACATGCTGCCGAGAAAAATGTTGGATAGGGAAAAATATCTTTAATCTCTCTCCATACTTTACCTAAAACAGCTTAGTATAAGTGCATTAAAACATTTTTTTTAATGAACTAGGTTAGCGTTGCATGACTAGAATTCCCATCATTAACACATTTGGTATTGTCTAGTTTCACATGAGTTATAAATGCTCTACAAGTAAAAAAAGAATATATTTTGAGATATATTGGGGGACAGTGAAACTAATGTAACTTTCTTCCAGATTGAAGACCAAAAATATTCGTCAAATACCTCCTTGCAATCAATTTCCCATTGATCTTCAGGTGACTATTTAGTTCTGGGTAATCTATTACGTGCTATTAATCTGTAAAAGCTAGCGGCATTAGACAGTGAGACAGATAACAAGCATTGAAGTCTAGAATTATCGGGCAGTAATCTGTTTTCGATAAAGGAATTCAAGTTATCCAAACATGCCTTCAACAGTCTACTATACAAGTTGAAATCAGCATTTGAAAGTGAGACTGTAGTTTTAAATTCATCAAAGAACAGTATATTAGTACCTGAAAATAGTTGGTACATATATTTAATACCTTTGTTTAACCACTTTTTCCACAGGATACGTCTCCCATTTATTACAATCCTTCTGTTGCACCATAAATATGGTGAAAACAAGCTTGAAGGTTTATAAGCAGTACCAGGAGCAGCGGCTTGGTCCCGAAAGCGTGCATTTGCAAATTTGGTGAAAATTCGTCCAGTAGTTTTTTTTTAAATGACCAAAAAGTAGGGCAAAACAAATTTGTGATATCTGTGTTCGGTCCGCGGACGGACTTCCCTGTTCGCTCCGCGGACAGGACGGTGATTGGGCCGGCAGCTTGTGTGATGTCCGCGGACCTCTGACGTGCTCTCTCATTTGATTTGGTGATAGTGTGCAGTGCGTCTGGCTTCAGAGGCGCCCGCCATCTTTCTTTCCCGCATGAGAGGCTTTGTCAGGTCAGCAGGAGCGTGTCTGTCTCCTGTTCCTCCCACCCCCGCTCATGCCCCTGTCTGCCCCACGCCCCGCTCATGCCCCGTGTGTCCTTTCTGTCCCCCCTCCCCCGCTCATGCTCCATGTGTCCCCTGTTCCTCCAGCCCCCCGCTCACGCCATCGCACACGGTGGCCTGCGGAGGGCCGAGGAGCGGGATCTGCCGCACGAACTCATGTCCGTGCGGCATGTCCGTGTTTTTGTTTGTCCCCCCACCCCCCACTCATGCCCCGTGTGTCTCTCTCCCTCTCCCCCACCCCCCACTCATGCCCCGTGTGTCTCTCTCCCCCCCACCCCCGCTCATGCCCCGTGTGTCTCTCTCCCTCCCCCCCACCCCCGCTCATGCCCCGTGTGTTTCTCTCCCTCCCCCCACCCCCGCTCATGCCCCGTGTGTGTCTCTCCCTCCCCCCACCCCCTGCTCATGCCCCGTGTGCGTCTCTTCCCCCACCCCCAGCTCATGCCCCGTGTGTCTCTAGCACCCCCACCCACCCCCTGCTCATGCCCCGTGTGTCTCTCCCCCCACTCCCCGCTCATGCCCCGTGTGTCTCTATCCCTCCCGCCCACCCCCCGTGTGTCTCTATCCCTCCCCCCAACCCCCGCTCATGCCCCGTGTGTCTCTCCCCTCCCACCCACCCCCTGCTCATGCCCCGTGTGTCTCTCCCCTCCCACCCACCCCCTGCTCATGCCCCGTGTGTCTCTATCCCTCCCACCCACCCCCTGCTCATGCCCCGTTTGTCTCTATCCTTCCCCTCCACCCCCCGCTCATGCCCCATGTGTCTCTATCCCTCCCCCACCCCCGCTCATGCCCCATGTGTCTCTATCCCTCCCACCCACCCACCGCTCATGCCCCTATCCCTCCCACCCACCCCCCGCTCATCTCATGCCCCGTGTGTCTCTATACCCCCCACCCACCCCCCGCTCATGCCCCGTGTGTCTCTATCCCTCCCACCCACCCTCCGCTCATGCCCCGTGTGTCTCTATCCCTCCCATCCACCCCCCGCTCATGCCCCGTGTGTCTCTCTGCTGTTGCTCCCCACCCTCCGCTCATGCCCCATGTCTCCCTGCTGTTGCCCCCACCCCCCGCTCATGCCCCGTGTCTCTCTCTCCTGTTACCCCCCACCCCCTCTCATGCCCTGTGTCTCTCTCCTGTCACCCCCCACCCCCTCTCATGCCCCGTGTCTCTCTCCTGTTACCCCCCACCGTCTCTCATGCCCCGTGTCTCTCTCCTGTTGCCCCCCACCCCCGATCATGCCCCGTGTCTCCCTGCTGTTTCCTCCCACCCCCCTCTCATGCTCCGTGTCTCTCTCCTGTTACCCCCACCCCCCTCTCATGCCCCGTGTCTCTCTCCTCTTACCCCCACCCCCTCTCATGCCCCGTGTCTCTCTCCTGTTACCCCCCACCCCTCTCTCATGCCCCGTGGCTCTCTCCTGTTGCCCCCCACCCCCCGGTCATGCCCCGTGTCTCCCTTCTGTTGCCCCCCACCACCCCGGTCATGCCCCGTGTCTCTCTGCTGTTGCCCCCCACCCCCCGGTCATGCCCCGTGTCTCTCTCCTGTTACCCCCCACCCCCCTCTCATGCCCCGTGCGTCTCTCCCCTCCCACCCACCCCCTGCTCATGCCCCGTGTGTCTCTATCCCTCCCACCCACCCCCTGCTCATGCCCCGTGTGTCTCTATCCCTCCCACCCACCCCTCGCTCATGCCCCGTGTGTCTCTATCCCTCCCACCCACCCCCTCTCATGCCCTGTGTCTCTCTCCTCTTACCCCCACCCCCCTCTCATGCCCCGTGTCTCTCTCCTGTTACCCCCCACCCCTCTCTCATGCCCCGTGGCTCTCTCCTGTTGCCCCCCGCCCCCCGGTCATGCCCCGTGTCTCCCTTCTGTTGCCCCCCACCCCCGGTCATGCCCCGTGTCTCTCTCCTGTTGCCCCCCACCCCCCGGTCATGCCCCGTGTCTCCCTCCTGTTGCCCCCCGCTCATGCCCCGTGTCTGTCTCCTGTTACCCCCACCCCCTGCTCATGCCCCGTGTGTCTCTATCCCACCCACCCACCCCCTGCTCATGCCCCGTGTGTCTCTATCCCTCCCACCCACCCCTCGCTCATGCCCCGTGTGTCTCTATCCCTCCCACCCACCCCCTCTCATGCCCTGTGTCTCTCTCCTCTTACCCCCACCCCCCTCTCATGCCCCGTGTCTCTCTCCTGTTACCCCCCACCCCTCTCTCATGCCCCGTGGCTCTCTCCTGTTGCCCCCCACACCCTGGTCATGCCCCGTGTCTCCCTTCTGTTGCCCCCCACCCCTGGTCATGCCCCGTGTCTCTCTGCTGTTGCCCCCCACCCCCCGGTCATGCCCCGTGTCTCTCTCCTGTTACCCCCCACCCCCCTCCCATGCCCCGTGTCTCTGTCGTGTTCCCCCCACCCCACGCTCATGCCCCTTGTCTCCCTGCCGTTGCCTCCCGCTCATGCCCCGTGTCCCTCTCATGTTACCCCCCACCCCCGCCCCGTGTCTCTCTCATGTTACCCCCCACCCCCCGGTCATGCCCCGTGTCTCTCTCCTGTTGCTCCCCACCCCCCGGTCATGCCCTGTGTCTCCCTCCTGTTGCCCCCGCCCCCCGGTCATGCCCCGTGTCTGTCTCCTGTTGCCCCCACCGCTCATGCCCCGTGTGTCTCTCCCCTCCCACCCACCCCCTGCTCATGCCCCGTGTGTCTCTATCCCTCCCACCCACCCCCTGCTCATGCCCCGTGTGTCTCTATCCCTCCCACCCACCCCTCGCTCATGCCCCGTGTGTCTCTATCCCTCCCACCCACCCCCTCTCATGCCCTGTGTCTCTCTCCTCTTACCCCCACCCCCCTCTCATGCCCCGTGTCTCTCTCCTGTTACCCCCCACCCCTCTCTCATGCCCCGTGGCTCTCTCCTGTTGCCCCCCGCCCCCCGGTCATGCCCCGTGTCTCCCTTCTGTTGCCCCCCACCCCCGGTCATGCCCCGTGTCTCTCTCCTGTTGCCCCCCACCCCCCGGTCATGCCCCGTGTCTCCCTCCTGTTGCCCCCCGCTCATGCCCCGTGTCTGTCTCCTGTTACCCCCACCCCCTGCTCATGCCCCGTGTGTCTCTATCCCACCCACCCACCCCCTGCTCATGCCCCGTGTGTCTCTATCCCTCCCACCCACCCCTCGCTCATGCCCCGTGTGTCTCTATCCCTCCCACCCACCCCCTCTCATGCCCTGTGTCTCTCTCCTCTTACCCCCACCCCCTCTCATGCCCCGTGTCTCTCTCCTGTTACCCCCCACCCCTCTCTCATGCCCCGTGGCTCTCTCCTGTTGCCCCCCACACCCTGGTCATGCCCCGTGTCTCCCTTCTGTTGCCCCCCACCCCTGGTCATGCCCCGTGTCTCTCTGCTGTTGCCCCCCACCCCCCGGTCATGCCCCGTGTCTCTCTCCTGTTACCCCCCACCCCCCTCCCATGCCCCGTGTCTCTGTCGTGTTCCCCCCACCCCACGCTCATGCCCCTTGTCTCCCTGCCGTTGCCTCCCGCTCATGCCCCGTGTCCCTCTCATGTTACCCCCCACCCCCGCCCCGTGTCTCTCTCATGTTACCCCCCACCCCACGGTCATGCCCCGTGTCTCTCTCCTGTTGCTCCCCACCCCCGGTCATGCCCTGTGTCTCCCTCCTGTTGCCCCCGCCCCCCGGTCATGCCCCGTGTCTGTCTCCTGTTGCCCCCACCGCTCATGCCCCGTGTGTCTCTCCCCTCCCACCCACCCCCTGCTCATGCCCCGTGTGTCTCTATCCCTCCCACCCACCCCCTGCTCATGCCCCGTGTGTCTCTATCCCTCCCCCTCACCCCCCGCTCATGCCCTGTGTGTCTCTCCCCTCCCCCACACCCCCGCTCATGCCCCGTGTGTCTCTATCCCTCCCCCCAACCCGCTCATGCCCCGTGTGTCTCTCCCCTCCCCCCCCGGCCCCTGCTCATGCCCCGTGTGTCTCTATCCCTCCCACCCACCCCCGCTCATGCCCCGTGTGTCTCTATCCCTCCCGCCCACTCCCCGCTCATGCCCGTGTGTCTCTATCCCTCCCGCCCACCCCCCGCTCATGCCCCGTGTGTCTCTATTCCTCCCCCCCACCCCCCGCTCATGCCCCGTGTCTCCCTCGTTTTCCCCCCGGCCCCCGCTCATGCCCCGTGTCTCCCTGCCGTTGCCCCCCACCCCCCGCTCATGTCCTGTGTCTGTCTCCTGTTACCCCCCACCCCCCCGCTCATGCCCCGTGTCTCTCTCCTGTTGCCTCCCCCACCCCCGGTCATGTCCCGTGTCTCCCTTCTGTTGCCCCCCACTCCCCGGTTATGTCCCGTGTCTCCCTGTTGTTGCCCCCCACTCCCCGGTTATGTCCCGTGTCTCCCTGCTGTTGCCTTCCCACCCCCCTCTCATGCCCCGTGTCTCTCTCCTGTTACCCCCCACCCCCCTCTCATGCCCCGTGTTTTCCCTGTTCCCCCCACCTCACGCTCATGCCCCGTGTCTCCCCTGTTCCCCCCACCCCCGCTCATGCCCCGTGTCTCCCTGCTGTTGCCCCCCACACCCCTCTCATGCCGTGTCTCTCTCCTGTTACCCCCCACCCCCCTCTCATGCCCCGTGTCTCTCTCCTGTTCCCCCCACCCCCCTGTCATGTCCCGTGTCTCCCTGCTGTTGCCCCCACCCCCCGCTCATGCCCCGTGTCTCCCTGCTGTTGCCCCCCACCCCCCGCTCATGCCCCGTGTCTCTCTCCTGTTACCCCCCACCCCCTCTCATGCCCCGTGTCTCTCTCCTGTTGCCCCCCACCCCCCGGTCATGCCCCGTGCCTCCATGCTGTTGCCCCCCACCCCCGATCATGCCCCGTGTCTCCCTGCTGTTTCCCCCCACCCCCCACTCATGCCCCGTCTCTCTCCTGTTACCCCCACCCCCTCTCATGCCCCGTGTCTCTCTCCTGTTACCCCCCACCCACCTCTCATGCCCCGTGTCTCCCTCGTGTTCCCCCCACCCCCCGCTCATGCCCCGTGTCTCCCTGCTGTTGCCCCCCACCCCCCGCTCATGCCCCGTGTCTCTCTCCTGTTCTCCCCCACCCCCCGCTCATGCCCTGTTGTGCTCTCTTTATACACCCCGCCTTCCCTTTCCATGGTGGCCATCTTGGTAAAAGATTTTCCTTCCTGCACCGGGATGCTGCAGGCGTCCCGGTTTGGGAAGAAACATCGTTTTTTTACCACCTGGGGTTCCCACTTTGAGGACCTAAGATGCTAGTGGTCTTCATCTATTGAAAAGGATGTTATGGTGACGTTGCACTAATAAAAACCTTTGAAATGCAGTAAAAACAAATTGTGTTACAGGGACGTTATGGTTAAGTTGCACTAATAAAAACCTATGAAATTCAATGAAAAAACGTTGTTAAAGGAACGTTATGGTTAAGTTGCGCTACTAAAAACCTATGAAAGTCAGTGAAAAAACTTTGTTAAAGGGACGTTATGGTTAAATTGCGCTACTAAAAACCTATGAAATTCAGTGGAAAAAACTTTGTTAAAGGGACGTTATGGTTCCAAGTAAAACCGAAAAACCCTTGAAATTCGCCAGTTATGGTAAGCAAAGCAACCATAACTCGCGCCACCACCGTGCACTGCTAAGACTAACACCCACGACATCAAAGATGACATCACAAATGTAATTGATGACATCACTGATGGGGGGGTTGTTGATGGGTCCTATGGGCCAGTCATGCACTGCTGGGGGGGGAGGGGGTTGTTGATGGGTCCTATGCCACAAGTAGCGCAAAACCTGTGTCCGCCTCCGTCGCCACGGACACGGAACCGGAAATACCATGATCGCCAAAACAGGAAACAGAGAGGCGGCCATCATATAAAAGCACAATCCATTGCCATCCAGAGTCAGCACAAGCACAATCCATACTGTGAGAAGGCAAAAGGAACCACCAGCATGTCTGCCAGGATTCCAGCTCAGAGGCAGCGCAAACGGCGCTTCAGTGAGGCGGAGCTAACTGTCCTGGTGGAGCACATTGTGGAGAATGCAGAGATGCTGTTCAGCGCCGATCAACGGCATGCCACACAGTAGCGGAGGAAGGAAGTGTGGGCGGAAGCAGCACGCAAGTGCACCGCTGTGGGCGTGACATTGCGGAGCATCAAGGACTGCCACAAGCGGTGGGATGACCTCAGGCTGAGGGTACGCAACCTGATATCCACACACCGCCAACGCAGCAGTGGTACAGGCGGAGGACCCCCTTCCCCACTGAGGCTGCAAGCATGGGAGGAGCGTTGCAGCAGTGTCCTCCACCTTGAGGGCATCCATGGGATCGGGGAGGCTGAGGCAGGAGTGAGCCCACCTGCAGATGCTGGTAAGTGGTGAAACCTGAATGCCATATGAGAATATGTAGATGGCAGTACTGGCCCATAGGACCCATCAACAACCCCCCCCCCCCAGCAGTGCATGACTGGCCCATAGGACCCATCAACAACCCCCCCCAGCAGTGCATGACTGGCCCATAGGACCCATCAACAACCCCCCCAGCAGTGCATGACTGGCCCATAGGACCCATCAACAACCCCCCCCCCAGCAGTGCATGACTGGCCCATAGGACACATGATCCGTATGGCAACCAACATCAGAAAAATGCATACCCCCAGCAATCAGATGCATGTAACTAACACTATTCAATGTCCAACCTGCATGACGCATGTGATGCACCCATCAGCCACCACCACAACACTAATTGCATGTCCGTTGTGTCCCCACAGCCGTATCAAGTGACACTGCACAACAGGCCAGGCAATCTGCACTGGCAAGTGCCCAAGCCACCGCCACCACACAAGAGGATGCTGCCGGCAGCTTGGCATCTCTGCCCACATTACCAACTGCAACAGATGTGCCGCCCACCACCACCGACATCCCCACCGTCTCCACACTGCCTGAGGCAAGACAGGTGCCACGGGAACCCATCATGGCCACCCAACCCAACACAGAAGGCTGCAGCACTGCAGAGGGGGCGGCCTTTAGTGATAACAGTGCCCCGCAAGAGCACTCTGATACTGGGCCACAGGGGGAGATGCCCACATTTGAGGACATGGGTTCCTTCCATCAGCTGGAGTTCAGCCCCACCTCACTCAGGAGTCCCATGAGGTCACCCACCCCATCTATGGCCGAGCTGAATACCCGCATGCAGCGGATGGAGGAGCAGCAGGCTACCCTCACCCAGCTAGTGGAGAGGCAGCTTGAGGAATCTAGGCTGCAGAGGGAGAGCTATAGCACCTCAAGTTCTATTGGACGCTTTGCAAGCACAATAGTCACCCTTGCACGCCATGTGCGGGAGGGTAATGACAACACCTCCAGGCTCATAGAGGCCATGTTGATTGGGCAACAGGCAAATCTGGCACGGATGCCATCAATACCAGATTCAGTGCCATCAAACACCACCACCCCATCCAGCTCCACTACTGCCAGTCCAAGGAGGCGCTCGAGTAGGCTAACGGGGCCCTCGGGCAAGGTTGCACAGGCACAGAAGCGCACACGGAAGTGATGGCATGTGTGTGGGGCAGTGCAGGACACACGTGGACTTGAAGGGTGTGAGAGGGGTGGGCACGTTTGGGTGGTGGGGAGGTAGTTTTGGGGGTTTGAACAATGGGGCCTGGGTGGGGGTGGGTACGTTTGGGTGGTGGGGGAGGTAGTTTTGGGGGTTTGAACAATGGGGCCTGGGTGGGGGTGGGTACGTTTGGGTGGTGGGTGGGCTCGGGTGTACAGCTTCCCTAACCAATGCACCTCCTTCCCTGTTGTGTTTACATCAATATATCACCATTTGAAATCAAGACATACATGTGTGGACATTGATCATTTCATTGGCAGTGCAACTAATCATTTATTGTCGTCACCATGTTTGTGCATTGCTGTGAATGTGCTGTGTCTCAAAAGTAAATGCGAATCAGGCCATCCGGTGCTCTCTGGCCATCAAGTGGACCCCCAGGGGGAGGTGGTGCCATCCTATCCCCATCCCCATCTTCCTCATCTGCGTCTGGTGACATTGGGATGTTCCTGCGCAGGCATTTATTGTGCAGCATGGCACATACGAACGTGATTTTACCCGTCTTCACTGGGCTGTACAGCAGTGATCCGCCAGATCTGCTCAGACAGCGGAAACGTGCCTTCAGCAGTCCGAATGTCCTCTCAATCATTCCACGTGTGCGGACATGTGCCCTATTGTATGCCTCTTCAGGCCTGTTCCTTGGTCTCCGTACAGGTGTCATCATCCATGGCGTGAGTGCATATCCGGCATCACCTACATGGGATGTAGATGGGGGAACATGTCAGTGTTTGTGGCATCATGTACTCATCTGATGCTGTGCAATCTTGTATCATTGTTCATTTATGCATATGTGCCATGCAGTGTTTGGAGGTGTATATTGGGCATCAGAATGTATGTCGGAAACTGGATATGGGCCAACACATTAACGTGCATGTCTACTGTGCCCTGCGGGTGACATTTGATTGTGAGCATGTCACAGTGCAGTGCTGTCCACACATGGCAGAGTGACTCCACTGTTCTGAAGTAGTAGATGCACGACGTCTCATTTACAGGCATCTCGTGCATTTTGAGGGCAGTGTTTCATTTGAGGGTGGGTGTCTGCAGTGGCACAAGGGTCATGGGACAGTGACAGGATGGGCTGTGGCAGGGTGTGCACGGGTACATTGTGGTGACCTGTCATGTCTTCCTTTGTGATGTTTGGTATCCGCTGTGTATTTGGCAGATGGAAGGGGGGGTGATGCATGTGCGGTCACAGCGGCACACTCGCAATGCTCATTGGCCTGGACACACACACACCACTTCGACAGGGCTGGTGCATTGTCAGATGTACTCACCCAATAGCCATGTGCTTTGTCCGGCATAGCGTTCCATGTACTGTGGCAACGTGGAATTCCGCAGTACCATTGAGTCATGGGTTGAGCCTGGGAAACGTGCACAGCAGTGTGTGATCAGTTGCATGACATCACATACCATCTGTACATTCAACGAGTGATACTGTTTCCTATTGCGGAACACCAGCTCAATTGCACGTGGTACTGTCAGCTCAACGTGGGTGCAGTCAACTGCGCCTATGCAATTTGGCATCCCTGCTATGGCATGGAAGGCCAACTTGGTGGCAATGACCTCGGGGAGGGTGCGGGGTAGGGCTATGTGTTCCGACACATGGTGCAACAGGGCATCCAGTACCTGTACCAGGATTTTTGAAAAACAGGGTTGTGATATGCCGTGCAGCTCACCAACCGTGTGTTGATAGGTGCCAGTGCCAAGGAAATGCAGTACTGCCACAACCTTCAGGAGGGGGGTGGGGGGGTGGCGGTGGGGGTGTCAATTTGGCTGCTGATGTCGTCCTCAATCATGGCGGTGATGTGCAGTATTGTTGCACGGTCCAGCCGGTATAGTGTGTGGATCTGTTCTGGGGTGAGGTTCCAGGGTGAGGCCCTGATGCGTGGTATTGCTGGCTGCCTGCGGGGTAGGGCCGGCTGGACAATGGGGTTTGCCATAGGTGCAGGGTTGGCTTGTTGCCGCCTGCGCCTCCTCCTCCTCTGCGCCATTACTGCCATCATGTGCAGTGGTTGAGTAGGCCCAGTCCCAGTGCTACTAGAGCTGCTGCCTGCATGGTTCTGTGTTGTGTTGGGCTGGGTGTGGCCCTTTTGTAGGCTCCCAGTGGGCTGCTAGGTCCAGCTGGGCTGATTTGCTGCACCTGTGCCCTGATTCAGTTCAGCAGGCAGTGTTTAACGTCATGTTCGCGGTGGCGGCGGTACCGCCATCGTGATCACGGTTTTAACGCCATTTTTCTGGCGGTGTTTCCGTGTCCGCGCTAGTTGTGATGCTCGCTGTGTTTCGTGTTGCCGGTAACGGAGGGGTTTCCGTGCAGACGGACTTAACGGAACACTTATTTCCGCGGTGGCGGATGGGGGTGGTGCTATTTCCGGGGCCGCGGGTCATGATTGGGAGGACGTGGAAACGGTGCCGGTATGGTTTTACCGGCAGTGTTAATTCCGGACCGGAGTACTTGTAATGAGGCCCTATTTGTTTATATTTTAGCATACATTTTACAGTCAGCATTTATAAAAGATACAGGTCTATAGTTCTTGGGGTCCTCGCCATCTTTACCTGATTAAGAGAAAATAATTAGTACGGCTTCTGCAAAAGTACCTGATGAACTTCCTACATTAGAGAAGTGTGAAAATAATTATTCCAATTTACGAGCAATCTTAGATGCAAAGCGACTATAGAATTTTATAGAAATAACATCTGCACCAGGTGCTTTAAATTTTCGTAAATCATGTATAGCCTTGAATAGTATCTGATTATCTAAGGAGCTCAGGTCAATCTGCAAGTAAGAGTTTCTACCAATCTTGTCAAAAAAGGAGTTGAAATTGATCAATGAGCTATCTTGTTCAGAAGTATACAAGGTTTCATAAAACTTTTTAAAAACATCAAGTATCTGTAGATACTCTAATACCCTGATCATTTTTAATATAGTATGCCAAAGCTCTATATTTGTTGGCTTTTAGATAAGAAGCAAGTGCTTTACCTGCTTTAATGGAGGTTTGGTATATTTTTGACTTACATTTCAATATTACCCCGACAAGCTTGTGGTGATATTTTTTGTTTATTTGGTAGCGTAAATATAGAAATAAGTTCACTTCAGGATTCCGATTATATTTTTTCTCCAATTTATTAAGTCTTCCAAATAAAGAGTCAAGATCTTTTTTTCCTTTCTTTTTTCTTTCTAATAACATAAGAGATAATATGACCTGTTATTTATCTGGATAATTTGTTCCTTCTCCCCATAGGGGAGCCACCCCCTTTGAGGCTAGAGAGGTTAGCCCGCTAGACAAGACCCTCCCTAGGGGTCTGGGCAAATGGGACCTCACTGGGAGTGACTCCCCTCTTGGGTACCAGGACTCCAATTCCAGCATGGAACTCCCTGTCCAAAGCACCCTTTCTGCATATATGGGTGTTGGAAAAACGGTTGCATTCCCTGTGACAACTATAATGCACAAAGATTCTTCCTTGACTCAATTGGCTTCAAGTAATGGTGAACCTCGCCCGAGTCCCATGATCAAGGAAGACGTACATCATTTCAATGTTTCTAATGGTGCATATAAGCGGAGAATGAACTGTGAATGGAGGAGGAACTCCCTCGTTGGGAGGAGAGCATGTGCTATGCAGAGGCGAGTCACTGGAGAACCGACATCCTGGAGGAACGGCGTCACGTCGATCCACAGAGCCAGTGGTGTTGTGCCGAGCGAGAAACCCACTAGCTGGAGGCCGGAAGGTGGGCACCTTGACTGAGCAAGCAGCTCCAGTCAAGGGGAAGGAGAGGATGGAAAGCTGACCGCCCTCGTGGGTGGTGTGACCATTGAAGAGCAGTGGTGGGCCTGGTGCCCAGCAACCAACACCGAGACCCGAAAGAAGAGAGGAGCCCATATTCCCGAGCTCCTGCCAATGAGTGCGTTTCCCACCACGACAGGTACGGATGAGGAAAGAGATGCTTCAGACATGTGGAGGTGAACAAGACATATGACTGCAGGTTTCCAGGAGGACTGAATCTTATACAGGTTCAAAAGTCAGAGTCAAAGTAATGGGCACCCAGCCCCGCTAACTCAGAGAGAAAGCGATACAAACAATGTGATGCAAGGCTGTAATGACCGCCAAATGTATTAAAGGTCATGAAAACTTAACAGGCACCCGACCCAACTAATCCCGAGAAAATGGATAGGAACATTGTAACGCTAGACTCGAAAAGCTGCCAAGTATCCAAGCTGAAACAACCATTAGGAGTATCAAGGAAGCATAGACACATGGCCTATGTTGAAACAGAATGAAGGCAAGGTAAATACTCTGTAACCATGACCACAAAGTGCATGAAATCACAGGAAGCTGTATTCCCTGCCTAGGCAGAAGTCCTAAGCTAAGTTTATACTGAGACACAAGATACTTAGCACAAAGCTATTGGACCTTGGGTATTCCCAATGCCACGAAGTTGGGAAAGGAAGAAGTGTAAAACTCAGAAACTGTTTCCTTATCAAAGGAAGAGGGAAACCCAAACCGACGATACTCGTTAATTTTTCAAAAAGGATTTAATACTAAAGCTGTGAAGACAATCTGCAAGAACTGTGAGCCTGATAACAGTTGAATACAAGTGGCCAGGCAAACGTCCATAACGAGGCTGTTATAAACACCTCCCTTTTCTTTTAGTTAACCATTTTTCTAAAGTGGTAGGGCCAGTTAGGTGCATAAGAGTCCATGTTTGGACTTGACGTGCACCCTTAGTTTTACGTTTGTTACGCAGCGAACTAGCCTCATAGTGATAGGGCAAGTCAGGATTTTTCTTTTAATTTAACTAAAGCTCTTTTTGAACATGTCACTAAGTTGTCCGAATTCTTCGTCTGGTTCACCAAAAACCCCTTAAGGCTGCCTTGTGTGCATCCAAATTTTTTTTTTTTACAGGGGATGTATCCTCGTCGCGATTGTTATCACAAAATTGCTGATTAACTTAAAGGAATGATCATTAATCGTTACTGTCAACACCGCAACAGCTGCCAACACCTAAAGTATCTCCATGAGTTGTATAATGTTTTATAGTAAATTATACAGATATCAGTTGATCTATATTGTTCTAAAATGGTTAATGGTTTGTTGGAGATGGACTGGCGTCTGTTTTATACGGTTTTCTTTCCCTCAGATGCCACGTTGCCCTGTGATTTTTCTTACTGCAGTCTTGTCAACATTTCTTCTATAAGGATCCTGTCCATTTATAATGATATTCAACTTAGGCTATTATCTTGTACTACTAATATTTGCATCTTTTTGTCAAGCACTGCAGATTTTTTCTCCTTTTGTGTCCCCCCTTGTATTTGTTTATTCATAGTAGTTAATAAACAACACGTGCAAGAAATTAATATTACATCAGATATTTTGTTTCTGATGTTTGATATATGCTATTCTAATTTATTGCTAATGTTCATCAACCTATGTAAGAATTATATTGATTATTTCTAATGGTGTTTAAGTGTATCTCTTGGAATATTAAGGGTGTAAATAACCCAATCAAAAGTGAGAAAATATTGCAGATTTTGTCTCCTTTTGTTTCCCCCCTTGTATTTGTTTATTCATAGTAGTTAATAAACAACAGATGTAAGAAATTAATATTACATCAGATATTTTGTTTCTGATGTTTGATATATGCTATTCTAATTTATTGCTAATGTTTATCAACCTATGTAAGAATTATATTGATTATTTCTAATGGTGTTTAAGTGTATCTCTTGGAATATTAAGGGTGTAAATAACCCAATTAAAAGAGAGAAAATTTTAACCCATCTAAAGAAGTTCAACCCATCAGTTGCATGTATCCAGGAAACACATCTTTAAAAATAATAATAATAATAATAATAATAATAATAATTAGGCTTTTATATAGCGCTACAAACCCTCAGGTATCTGAGCGCTGCTTATTATTACCCACGGTGTGTGGTGCTCATTTATCGACCTCGGAAGGATGAAAGGCTGAGTTTGGCCCCGCCGGGATTCGAACCTGCGTTAACTGGCTCTGCACGGGTGTCAAAGCGGGCGCTCTACTCGATAATAATAATAATAATAATAATAATTTGGCACTTATATAGCGCTACGAACCCCCAGGTATCTGAGCGCTGCTTATTTACCCACGGTGTGTGGTGCTCATTTATTGACCTCGGAAGGATGAAAGGCTGAGTTTGGCCACGCCGGGATTCGAACCTGCGTTAGCAGGCTCCGCATGGATGTCAAAGCGAGCGCTCTGCTCGCTGTGCCACTTGACCGGCTGGGATCAATGAAATTGAACATGTTCTGGGTGGGGGATGTTATACCCAGTCAGGCCGATGGGAAATGTAATGGTGTTGCAATTTTAATTAACAAACGGCTGTGTTATAAAATTATACATTAAGGTGCTGACCACAAAGGAAAATGGTAATTGCGTAAATCACAAATTGACTCCAAAATCGTCTCTCTTATGTATATTTACAGGCTTGAGGCCCTCCGTATGCGGGATTTGTCAATGGATGGATATAATAGAAGGTACCTTCTGGAGGAAAATTGGCTTATCTGTGGTTGGTGCTAGGGCTGGTCTCTTTGAAGGCCCAGGCCCTGATTTGCAGAGAACGTTTTGCATTAAATCAAGGTCAGCGCCTAAATTCCCCCTGCTAGTTATACTGGAAAAAAGTTATGAATTTGTATCCTTGGGTGAAACAAGAATGAATGACTTCCGGAGACTAAACAAAGAGTGTTTTCATACTATTGAGTGGTCACCTGATTTTAAACGAAGCACTTGTTTGGAAAACTTAAAGAATATATATATAACAGAAAGATGGAAAAATGGGATTTGTTAAACAACTATGCCCATCTCGAAACACTACATATTTATAAATATATTTCCAGTGTCACTCATAAATACCTAAGGACCCAAATGTACCTAATTAAGTGCCCTAGTCCGCTGGTACAGAGTTTTATGCTGCGTCTTCGGGTTAACCAACTTCCCTTACTTGTGGTACAGGGTGTATATGCAAAAGTTCCCATGGAAGTTTGTCGTATTTGTAAAAAACCAGACATGTTGAAAACCTCAAGGCATGTTCTAACCCAGTGTGTCAACATGTGTATGTTAGATATGAGTACCCTGGGCCAGTTCGTGAGTCAGTACGACTCCAATAAATCAGATGAATTTTTGAATTATTGTTTGAATACCGATTCCGAATGGGTCCATATAGCATTATATTGTCTTTGGCGCCAGATTAACGTACATCTGTGAAAATAAGTGGGTTTAATTATTTGATTATATTTATTATTATGTTTATAGCTCAAATGAGCTTCATCATAATATACAAAACAATTTAATACATTTAAGATACAATTATTCAATTAATCACAGATACATACATAAAATATATACATCACAATTCATTTCATCCTGGTTTATGACTTATTAAAACAATACCGAACCTACGATACGGTGAGAATATAATACAAAAACAGCAATACCATCTCATATCAGTTCTTCGTCATAATGTTTCCAAGGAATGAGGTGAGAGCAGGGAAGGATATTGATCATTACAATTTCATCAATACTTTAATAGATTCACATTAGCTAATAGGCAGTACCTTCAGAGCCATGTGACTACTACCAAACAATAGGCAGATTCCGAAACCAGTGACAGGTATGAGCATTAGTTATTCAGTTTGGGCATTTTCCCACTTTTCCTAGCTTGAGTATTGCATTCCAGATATTAAACAGAGCAATATGCATTGATTTGTGTCCCAAATTCAAGTAATACCACCAGAATGACTCACACCTAATACTGTTGTAGTTTGAAAGGAATGGTCCCAACATACTCATATAGAGAGGGCCGTATTCCAGGCACTACGTCAACACATGTGGAGCTGTCTCCAGTTTTCCCACTAAACCACATGAACAACAGCTCCTCCCCTATTATGGGATTCCCTGCTTTGGACCAATAGAAGCTAATACTGGCAAGTTTACCAATTCACAATAGTAATACAAACATACGTAATTCTGGGGAAGGACATAGGTTGATGTAACATTGAGGTACTTTATATTTATGGACAAGCTGGTCTTTAATGGGCTGATAGCTGCTTAGCTTAGCTGCTTAGCTTAGCAAGGTGAGAATAATTTGCACGCCAGTCCCATTGTTCCAGCTTGCAGGAAGACTTCTTGACTAATTCCTGTACACTGTCCTCCCAAACAGGTTTCCAACCCATATTTTAAAAACTTGTATATATCAGCGATACCAGCAAATCGGAATGAAACCTCTGGGTATTAAGCGTGTTATAAATAACCTATCATATCATATCATATATCAATGGGCATACTGGAGAGTTACGAGATTTCAAATATGATATGATCCTCCTCCTCAATGCCAAGTTAGACAGTGATGTGAGGCCCAACTCAAGATGGATAATTTCAACTTGGACGTTAGGGCACAGTCCCAGCATTTTCTGCTAGAATCTGCCCTCCAACAGGTCTATCCAGGAGAAATCTTTCAAACTAATTACTTCCAGACCGCATAGTACCGAAGTGCAAAAACACTGCCTATATAAAGGGTAAGAATACCTTGGAAACTAAAGCCTGAAGCCGCTCTCACACATCTGTGCATCATATTCAGCTTGGTAGTTGCTTTTTGTTTTCTTGCGTTAACCAATTCTCCATAATCGATCCTAGTGGTACATATAACACCTAGATATTATAGCTGTGGACATGCTCGATATTAATTCTTTTATTGGTAATGGTAAATACACAATGATTAAGTGACACAATGCTTAAAAATGAAAGACAAAAACAAGAGTACGACCAAATGAACTGTGGTTTTATATGTGTATAAGATTCATTGTCTGTTTTAGCTATTAAAGTTAAGGGTTTTAATGCATATTAATTAATTGTTGTATTATGTTAATATGATTGTTTTTAAATATTTGTAAACGCTAATTTACGAACTAAACCAAATAATTAATATTACATATTATGGATATTTATGGGCCAACAAGTCCTGACCCTGAATTTTGTTATCAATATTACGCACATTATTTTACAATCAGAGTTAACAAATGTCATTGTTTGTGGTGATTCTAAAACACCGAAAGCATTCATCATTTTTCTGAAATATGCCTGCTTGATTCTTGGCAGATGGCTCATCCAGCAGAGATATACTTTACCTTTCATTCTATACCTAATAATACTATATTGCATATATTTTATATTTGCATATCTAAACATTTATCTGGGTCTATAGTGGACACTAAAATTGAGAGCGTTTTTATGTCAGATCATGTCCCAGTGATCACAGTGTTTGATCTTAATGACATTAAAAGGCATTCAAATAGACATTGTTTGGACAATTTCTTGCTACAAGATAAGGAATTCGAAGATGCTCCAATTTCTTGCTACAAGATAAGGAATTTGAAGATGCCCGTTTCTACTTCCTGTTTATGGCAGGTCCTCGCTTCAGCTCTGCCGCTCTGACACCAAACAGAAATGGAAAATGGATTATCACTCGTAGGTCCCCGAAAGTATGTTGTTCAGAGGCCATTTCAGATTGTTATTTTTCTCTTTCAATGGCAACTTAAAACCCACCAACACCACCTGACCAGCGGCCAAGTGCTAATGGTCCCATTGCACCAGAGTTTTAGGGCAAAACAGGAGCTTTAGGATCCCTTAAACCTCTTAATGTTTCCTCACTTTCCTATAGCCTATAATTTGGCTTCAGGCTCAATACACCCCTTATTGGCCCTACCTTTGGGCAATAATGCTTAATTTGCATCTGAAGTAGAATGATACAATCCCTAGCACCAATCAGGATCCACACCTTTTGGACATTATTCTGGGGTGTGGTCATGGATCCACTTTGTCCCCGAGATTCCATTAACTGTTCAGGGTGTCTCTCGCATTGGCCAGTCTCTCCTTGATCTCCACTGCCACCCCGTCCCTCTGTAAGCAGCGCTTACCTAACATCAGGAAACTTGCCAGACCCACTGCCTTAACTACCCTAAGTAACTCAGGGTAATCCAGACGTGGGCCCCTTGCTTACTGTGGCTTAGAGAGGCTCAGCTTCGTCTCACTGAGGAGGCAAAAACAAGGCTGAAACACGTGCCTACGGTTGCTCATGGTACTCTTGTTCAGAGGAGAATTGCCTAGCATTATGGTGCTGGACTGCCCTTGTGGGTGGGACAAAGACTGATATGCAAATGTATACTTCTCCTCTGTGAAGGGTGCAGTGAGCTAAAACGTGGTTGTAGACCCTCCTGAGTGGAAGACATTCCATAGAACAGGGTATTTGACCCATGTTCGTTCTCAGTAGAGGGGCTCCCACACACCTTTGTAACTACTGCCTTAACTAGGCCATGCAAAGAGGGCTGAAACTCCCTCACTGCAGTAGCCATGAAAACCAAAGAAGTGCTATTTCCTTCAGGCTGCCGAGCGCCTATCTCAAGGTGGACTTCTGCCACATTCCTGTCTTTTACTTCACAAATGTGCGTGAAGCATATCACCCGGCCCCATGGCTGTGCAATAATAGTTTTAATGCAAGCAGCAACATGCAATAAGGGCACTTATGTGCCATGAGCCTTACTTATATAACATTGCTTCCACTCGAGCCCCTATGTCTATGTTTAGAGATTGACCATGGTATGAGGTTACAAGGTGCAGTATATGGCGTAGCTGGAGACATATTTAGCTAGATCCAGAAGCAGGAGAACAGTCCATGAATGGAATTGAATAGACAGAGAGATCTGAAGAGGAATCAGGCTTGCATGGAGAGCCAGCCTGTGCAAGGTTGGTGGGCAAAGGTGGGAGAGCAGAATGGGAAATTGTAGAGTGTGTCTGTTGCAAAGTTTTGTATTTTGTTGAGTGGGCTTAAAGAGCATGGGTGAAAGCCCAGCAGGAGGTTGGAGCAGTAGTTAAATTGGTTAATGACAGGAGTGGCAATTGAAGATTTTGGTAGAGTGGTAGGTAAGGTGAAGGAGATTTTTCATGAATTCAGTTGTGTTATCCAGGCAGCTTTACTAGTAGAGGTAATGAACTACTGAAGGTTTAGTTGACTATCTAACAGACTGTTAATGCTGCACATTTTGGGGGATGGAGCGAGAAGTTCAGGTGAAAAGGATAGCAGGCAAGAGGGAAGAAGTGGGACATTAGGCGCTGCGAGGTAGATAACGGCTGTCTAAGAGAAGCTGAGCCTTAGGCACTGTTAGGGCGTCAGAAATGTGAGACAGACAAGTAGATAGAGTTTTCTCACAAGCAGCTATTTCATTAAACAGTAAGGGGGAGAGAAACGCCTATCTTCCCCTAACCTAACAACGGTTTCCCTACCTGTCAAACTAAGGCTAAAGGAAAATGACCTAATGTCCAAAGATCTCTGTCCCTCACACTCATACATACAACACAATCAAACAGGGATTGTCTGGCTGTTCAAACATCATAAAAGAACATTTAAATTCAAAGAGAGACATTATAAACATAAATCCTTGTAACCAGGGTTGGTTCCCCTTCCCCTGGATCAATTCAGGATGTTTAAAACCAAAGTCCAAAATCAAGAAAGTTCTCTTCAGTAGTCAAGTTCCACTTGAAGTATGGCACAACGCTCTGTTCATACCATAGGTCCTTCCCTTGGCAATATAACTGTCTTATTTTCAAACAGGATTTCTCACTCTTCAAGGCAATGGTTAAAGTATCCAAAAACTGTTGTTTGACAAACCAAAAAGACTTTGGGCCTCATTACGAGTCCAGCGGTAACCCGCAGGTACTACCAACGGGTTGTCGCCGGAATCGCACCACTTTACCAGAGCCAGACATCCCAGTGCCACCGGGACAATACAAGTCTCGGCCGATTGGGAGGTCAAGCACCAGTAAATGTTAGTCTCCATTCCCATGGAGATAGAAGCACCAGCACCATTGCTAATGGTGCCGGTGCTTCCATGAAAACTCTGCGGGCGGGTGCCATTATGCCCGGTAGGTCAGACCTGCCAGGTGCAACGGCCTCTGCCTGCAGAGTTGTAGTGTGGTGGCCCAGAAAGGGTGCCAGTTCGGTGCGACTGGCACCCTTATTTCCGGACTGCCACACTTATATTTGTCTTCATATATGTCCCGGGAGGATAGCTCAGCGGCAGCGTCCACTGGAAGCAATACGACACGAAGCAACATAGGTTTGATCCCCGGGTCCGCGCTTAGAAACCTCTGGGTGTTTAAGCGCGTTATAAATACGTAATTAAGACAAAAACACAATTACGCAACTAAGAAAAACAAACAATTCCTGTAACAGCGCCTCGATGCCTACGGGCTGTGTGAGCGCTTTATAAATGTAAAAAAAAATAAAAAAATAAAAAAATAAAAAAGTCTGTACGCAATATAATTGTTCTCTTCTTTGAAGACCAATCACATTTCTTCTTTATAAGCAACACAGTTTTGCCAGGATGGTTTCACATTAGCTCATCAGTGCACATCAAAGAATATATCACTTTCTTTCCACCACAACCTTCTAGCACATTGCAGTACTTCAACTTATCTTCTTCCCGGTCCACTCGTCTGCCATGACTAACTACTAATTGTCCCTTTCCTGGTATACTCGCCTGCCAGAAAAAAATTCCTACTACTAAAACCAGTACTTTGTGGTGCAGTTTGCTTCAAACTTTCCACACTTAAATCAGTAATGGGGAAAGTTAAATTAACAACTGCTTCATGGATGAGTCTTTGGACTTTCAACAACCACAAGAGGTTTATAACTTCTTCTACAAGGATACAGTACACATTGACAATGTCTCTCACACTGATATGTTTGCCCCAGGCAATGCAGATTATGTTTCTCTCCCCCTTGATATTTTTTTATAAGGAGGGCTTCTATTCTTTAATTGCCTCTATTTGGCTTAGGCAATGCTGGTTACAATCTTCTTTTACAAATGATCTTTCTTTCTGTAAACCACATTCACTTTGTTTGAGTATTGTTCCCTTTTGGCTTTGACAATGGTGTATACAATATCCATATACACATTGGTTAAATATTGTCCACTTTTGGCCCTGACAATGGTGGTTACAATATCTTTCTACACTTTGGTTAAATATTGCTCCCTGTTGGCTTTGGCAATGGTGGCTACAATATCCTTTAACTCAATCTCTCTTAAAATAAGATTTGGGACCAAATTGCTTCAATTCATTAGTTCGGTATTCAAAAGTTTTCTTTAGAGCCAGTGGTCTGTTTCGGAACGCCCCAGGGTTAGCTGACAAAGGCTAACTCACTGGTATTTCCGCGCTTCTCCACTGGACCCACTGCTCCTGTTTCTTCTTTTGTTGGGTTTGCACAGGCATCTGACAGCTCCGGTAACATTCCCATTGCTCACGTCTCCTGTAGTTGGAGCTTTCTCTGCTCCGCTTGCACTCCAGTGAACACCACATACTGCAGCAGCACACAGGACCAGGAGAGCTTCTCTCTCCCTTGGGATAGCTAGTCTCTGTACCGCTTCACACTGAGCGTTCTCTGCATTCTACAGGACTCCTGACCTCTGCCCCTTCTTAGATATAGTGTCCCACTTCCAAAATAGCGGCGGCTCTGTCTCCTACTTCTTCTGCTCCCACTGCTTCTTCTTAATGGCCTGCACCTGAAGAGTCTTCAAATGTTTAAAGGCCCCACTCAAGTGTGGGTCATTACAACCACTAGACTGCAACGCTACAGTTTTGTAACTCTCAGCTCCTCTTCCTTGTCTCAGTACTCAGAGCATTATGACACTTAAAGTCCACAATGTTCATATTTCTTTTTAAATTATTCAATTTACTCTGTTTTAGTGATTTATAGGATGTAAATTTAGGGGAAATTCTCAAAGGAATTAATGGTTGTTTAATACTTTAACAATTCAAACATAATGTAGAATTATAACAATCAGAAGTAGTATTAATTCCCTGACTTTTACATGTTCATTTCTCTATTTTTATCATAGGGGTTCTCACACTTTATGCCTTGAGGAAGTCTGGGAGAGGAAGTCATACTATGACAGACAACAAACCATCAGCTATTCAGGCATTAGGGAACCCTCACCCTCGGAAGGGGATGAATATTGTGTTTCCCCTGACAGAGTCTTCACATTCCCTTGATGGCCTTCTCCTCCCATGTGATCCACCCGGCTAATACCATTCTCAGAGTTAGGATCAAGTAGCAGCTGCCTTCCCCTGGCCACATGGGAGGAGACTTTAGGCTGGGATTCTGTGAGGATTCCACAGGATTTTATACAGCACTGACGTTCCATCTAGTGGCTGATGGTAGAGAGGCAGTTAAACATACACAATGATAACCAGGGTTAAATATTGAGAAGGTGAAGACGATTTGAGGATCATCAGAGCATATGTGAAGCCAAAGGAAGGGATATGTTGATTGAGAAGAACAAGTTACTTCTTACCTGGTAACGTTCTTTCGACGGGATGTTCCTCCGACGTATTCCTTATCTTTGATAGTACGTTTCCAGCTTGCTGGCTTCGGAAATTTTTTCTGTAGAGGGCGCTGCGCGCCGACGTCCGCCGAGTCGATGCCCCGCGACGGCCATCGTATCGGCGCCGACGTCACCATGCCCATAAATAGCCACGCGCTGCGTCCGTTGCTCAGTTCCGTTTTGTAGCATAAGAAAGGACATGCCTGAATTGGTTAGTGACCTTGAAGGAGCGTAAGCTGCAACCACAAGGGAAGTTATCACTGCGGGGATGGATGGGAGGGGCGATAAGGAATACGTCGGAGGAACATCCCGTCGAAAGAACGTTACTAGGTAAGAAGTAACTTGTTCTTCGAAGGGATTGTGTCCTCCGACGTATTCCTTATCTTTGATAGACTCCCATAGCAGTGGCATGTAATTGGAGGAGGGAGTGATAGTGTTATGTATCCCTTTAGGGATGGACCGAATGTAATACGGCCTTGCCAAATCTGGTCTCTTGAGCAGTGGAGGAATCCAGATTGTAAAATTTTGTGAATGTATGTGCGGACGACCATGTGGCAGCCGCACATATGTCCCGGACCGGTACCCCTCTCTGGAGAGCCGAAGAGGCTGTGATACCCCTGGTTGAATGAGCCCTGAGATTTTGGGGTGGCTCTTTTCCTGCCAGTCTATAACATTCCAGGATGGCCAAAATAATCCACCTGGAGATGGTTTGTTTTGTTTTGGGTAGTCCCAACTTGTGACCTGAGTACCCTACAAACAGTTGGTCTGCTTGCCTGATCCTAGCCATTCTGCTGATGTAAAAGCTGAGAGCTCGCCTAGGGTCCAGCCGATGTAGCCTTTCCTCCTCTTTCCCCGGATGGGGAGGAGGGTAGAATGAAGGCAAGGTAATTTTCTGAGTAATATGAAATTCAGAAACCACCTTTGGGAGGAAATTAGGCTTCAACTGTAGGACAACTTTGTCCTTGTGGAAGATTGTATGTGGGGGTTTACAGGAGAGAGCTTGTAGCTCACTCACCCTCCTAGCAGATGTTAGTGCTACCAATAGGACAGTTTTAAGCGTGAGAAATCTCAACGCACAAGAGTGAAGAGGTTCGAATGGAGTGCCCATTAAGAAGTTTAAGACTAAATTTAAGTCCCATAAGGGAACCTGGAATGGTTTTGGAGGGTAAACATTAGTTAGATCCTTGAGAAATTGTACCACTAGAGGAATTTTGAAATACGATGGTTCCTCCGCAGTGCGCTTGAAGATGGAAAGCGCTGCGAGATAGCCTTTTACAGTGCCAACTTGAAGGCCTGAGTTTGCCAAGTAGAGTAGAAACGATAACACTGTTGGTGTACCACATGAAAAAGGGTCGATATTTTCTTCCCTACACCAGCTGCAAAACTTGTTCCAACGGCAGCGGTATAAAGACTTTGTTGCTGTTCTTCTGGCTGAAAGCAACACCTCCATGACGTCATCAGGGAGATCCCAATCCTTGTACCTCAACCTTTCAGAAGCCAAGCGTGAAGGTTTAGGGTTCTGGTGTCTGGATGGAGAACCTGACCTCCCTTCTGTGAGAGAAGATTCTCATTGAGTGGAAGACGGATTGGAGGGCAGATGGACATATCTAGAAGGTCCGGGTACCACGTTCTCCTGGCCCAATCCGGGGCAATTAGGATCATGGTTTTTCCGGAATCTTCTCAACCTCCTGATCGTTTGAGGAATAACAAGGACTGGTGGGAACGCGTAAAGGAGTGGAAACTCCCAGTCCACTACGAACGCGTCTCCTAGAGCTCCTCTCAGGGGAAATTCCCTTGAACAGAACAGATCGCACTTTCTGTTGGTGCTTGTGGCGAACAGATCCACCTGAGGGGTTCCCCAAAGGGCGAAGATCTCTTGAAGGACTTCCTGAGCTAGCTCCCACTCGTGGGAGACTGTGCTCTGCCTGCTCAGAGCGTCCGCTGTCAAGATCTTCTCTCCGGCTAGATGGACTGCAGATAGAGAGATTCCTTCCCGAATTGCCCAAAACCAGAGCTGCATTGCCTCTCTGCACAGTGGCAGTGATCCTACGCCTCCTCTTTTGTTGAGGTAGTGCATGGCCACCATGTTGTCCGTCATTATTAGGACATTTCTCCCCTGTACTGATGGCAGGAAAGCTTTCAGCGCTAGTCTGATCGCTCTCAGCTCCAATAGGTTGATGTGTAGTCTGGACTCCGATGGAGACCAATGACCGCTGATGGTCAAGTCGTTGGCATGGGCTCCCCACCCCGTGAGTGAGGCGTCTGTGACTACTGTTATCTCCGGCCATGGTTGCCAAAACAGTTCTCCTTTCAAGATGTTCTCTGGATAGGCCCACCATTGAAGGTCGCGGGCTACCTTGTCCGGAATCCGGAGGAGATCTGTCATTCTCCCTGAGAATTGTGACCACTGACTTCTCAGTGCCCACTGAAGAGATCTCATTCTCAGGCGAGCCTCTGGCACAAGGAAGATGCAGGATGCCATGAGGCCTAGCAACCTCAAAAAGTCGAAGGCTGGGAGACGTTGGGCATTTTGAAACTTGGTGACCATCTGTAGAATATCTTGAGCCCTCACCTCTGGTGGCGAGGCTTTTCCCAGGGAAGTGTCCAGGACCGCTCCAATGAACTGGAGTCTCTGTGATGGTATCATCTGTGACTTTTCTAAATTGAGGGAGAAGCCCAGTCTGTGAAGGAAGTGGAAGACACAATCTAGCTGGGCCTGGGCCTGTTCTGAAGATACAGCCCTGTTCAGCCAATCGTCCAGGTAGGGATAGACGTGGATCTGTTCCCTCCTTAGACTCGCTGCCACTACCGACATCAGCTTGGTGAAGACCCTCGGGGCGGAGGTCAGCCCAAATGGCAGAACTCGAAACTGATAATGAGAGTCGCCAATTGCGAACCTCAGGTATTTCCTGTGTTTGAGATGGATTGGCACATGGAAATAAGCATCCTGAAGGTCCAGAGATACCAGCCAGTCCTGGAGCTGGAGGGCCTGAAGGATCTGAGAGAGTTACCATCTTGAACTTGTCCTTCCTGAGGAACTTGTTCAATTCTCGTAAGTGTAGGATGGGTCTCAGTCCTCCGTCCTTCTTTGGTATGAGAAAGTAGGGGGAGTACCAGCCCTTGTTCCTGTTCGCTACAGGTACCGGTTCTATGGCACCTTTCTCTAGCAGGTCTATAATTTCCTGCAAGAGGAGCGGATCTGGAACTTTTAGAAAGCTGTTCCCCGGTGGATGACTCTGAGGGATGTGTAGAAAGGGTAGGCTGTAACCTTGGGCAACTGTCTCCAATGCCCAAGCATCTGACGTTATAGCCTGCCATTCCGTCAGATGGTGAGTTAACCTGCTCCCTACAGGTGTATTGTGTGGGAAGGCCTCAGAGTGGTTTGGGGGCGGCTGATGCAGATGCCGAGGGTAAAGAGGCACCTGCTGCTGCTGCGGTCTTAGTACTTTTGACCCGTCCACCTCGGGTGGATCTCCTTTGGCCTCTTTGAGCCAGCTGTCCTCTGCCTTTCCCGAATGCGGAATAATAGCAGAAGGACTTTCCTCTCCCAGAGGTTCCTGAGAGGCGAAAAGGAGTTTGGCGGATAGCAGCTCCTAAGGATTTTGCTGCTGCTTTAGAAGTCTGCAACTTTTCCAGACTGTCATCCCGAATAATGAAGAGCCGTCAAAGGGCATATTCAAAAGTCTGGCCTGTACATCAGGGGCAAAGCCCGACTTTCGCAACCACGCATGCCTGCGGATTGTTGTACTTGCCGCCATGGCCCTGCTGATACTGTCAGCGGAATCGATGCCCGTTTGAAGTGATTCGCACATGGCATCTTTGCCATCTTTAATAATGTTAAGGAAGGCTTCCTTTTCCTCTCCTTCGGGTATGCAGTCAGCCGCTGATGAAGCACACTCCCATAGTGTGTGACTGAACCTGGCGAGCGTACAGGTGGCGTTGATGGACTTCAACGCCATACGACAAGCAGAGAAGACTTTCTTCGCCATAGAATCGTACCTCTTGTCATCTCTATCCTTTGGGACACTACGGTAAGCAGTCCTACTGCTAGATGAAGTTGCCGCTTGAACCACCAGGCTCTCTGTAGTCGGGTGTTTTGATAAGTATTCAGGGTCAGTAGCCGCTACCCTATACTTGGCTGACAATCTTTTATTGACCACAGGGATAACTTTAGGAGTTTCCCAATTAGATGTAATTTTCCTTTGTAAGGCTGCATGGAAGGGGACCACAGGGTCCTCCTGTGGACCTTTGTCTAATATTTCTGTTAGGTCACCCTGTTGAAAAACAGGGGAAGGCGCAGACCAACCCATACATTCAATAATTCTTGCCATAAGGGTTCTATAGGGTGTTTCGGCATGTTCCCCTGGGTCTGGCTTAACAAATTCCACTTCTGGGGAAGTGTCCAGCCCACTTGCCTCATGTAGTGACTCTTGTAGGTCCTTCAGCCTTCTTTCCTCAGAGGTGAAATCCTCTGAAATAGGTAGTGTGGTCCTCTGTAACCCAAATGTTTCCTGGTCAGGATCTTCCCCCTCTTCATAAATTGAAGATAGTCCAGGGTACTCTGACCTCTGAAATGGTGTAAAACCCATCTCTAAGGCAGAAGGAGCCAAACTCGTCATTATTGGCCGAGAAAACGTCGATGCCGTCGACGCAGATGTGACAGGCTTCGAAGGCGCAGAGAACGGCGTCGAAAAAACTGGAAAGGGTCTCGAAGAACTCGAGAGGATCGGGATCCTACTCGAGGACATCGACGACGGTCTCGGCGTCGTGCCGGAGGCCCTTGGAATCACCGTTGGCTGTGGAGTAGCCTTGGTCTTCTCTTTCATCGGCGTCGATGTCGGCGTCGACGATGGCGTTGAGTCGATCGACCGATGTGTCCAGGAACCCTTCGACAACGGTGGCGCAGATCCATGCGTCGAAGGAATCTTCGACGACGGCGTCGAAGATGGTGCCTTCTTACCCGATGGCTCGTGGCGCTCTCGGGTGGAATGTTTCGCCGGGTGCTGTGACTCGCGGCGTTTTGATTTTTTGGGTTTTTCACCCGGGGTATCACCCTCAGCTGTCTTCGAGGGGGTCGAGGCCACGTTCTCGAAGTTGCTTAACATTTTCTTTCTGAATTCCTCCCACTCAGCATGAGAGCTGTGTTTTGTGGGACAGGAGACCCTTTCTGGGGACACAGAAGACGACGAGGAAGGGGATCTTTGACGTCTCTTTATTGAGTGTCTTGATCTCAACGAATGGTGGGAGCTACTTCGAGATCTAGAATGGGAATGTTTCCGACGGCGGGGAGACGAATGCCTCAACTCAGCCGAAGAAACCTTCGAGGAGGTTTTGATTGACTTACCTCTCTCAAGCTTCCCCTTGCGCTCCTTTAAGGCTTTCGCCGTCATGGACATGCACTCCTCACACTCCGAACAATGGTGGCCGGATCCCAAGCACCACAAGCAGATCCTGTGTGGATCCGTTATCGACATTTTTTTACCGCAGTCTCAACATTTCTTGAAGCCGGATCGCGGCGTCGTCGGTTCCGATGAAGATGCCATCGAGAACGAGTAGGTATTATTCGAGTAGATATAGAGTTATCCTGACTGAACTGAGCAACGACGTTCCGAGGCCCCACGAAGCGCGGAAAAACGGAACTGAGCAACGGACACAGCGCGCGGCTATTTATGGGCATGGTGACGTCGGCACCGATACGGTGGCCGTCGAGGGACATCGACTCGGCGGACGTCGACGCGCAGCGCCCTCTACAGAAAAAATTTCCGAGGCCAGCAAGCTGGAAACGTATTATCAAAGATAAGGAATACGGCGGAGGGCACAATCCCTTCGAAGGGGTAGGGTACCTTACTGGATATATCAAAAGACATTTGGAGCCGAGGAGGAATATAAATCGAAGCGTATTGTTAGTTAGCCATACTTCAATTTCTGTAAGGCCGAATTGAAATTGTGAATAGCTCTCTTGGGGGCCTGATACCTTAAATAATAGTTGGGTGTCATCTGCATATGACTGGGAAATAAATTGTGTGTTTATGGGCATGAGGCGCAGCATACAGACGGTAAATAAGGAACAGTGAAAGCAGAGAGCCATGACGAACGCCACAAGTGATCAAAGTGATTGCTGTGGAAAACCTGCCAATCTGAACTGTTTGGTGTCTATCAGAGAGAAATCTTTGGAACCATGCCAAAGCAGATTAGGATAATCCTAGGGATAACAGGTTGGAATGATCCCCAGTGTCAGAGAAATCTGGGCTGTGTCTGAGCAAAGAAACGCCTCATGCCAGACTGATGCCAGAGCTGTCTCTGTCCATGCCCAGCGTTGAAACCAGACTGGCATAAATATATGGGTTGGTAGTTTTTAGTTATCAAGAACAGCAGGATTCAAAGAGGCTTTTTGAAACAGTGGAGTAATGATATAGGGGCACAATTCCATGTGAAAGTATTAGGATAAATGAAATGAGAGAGAGGAGAGGCAAGAGAAGAGAAATGCTGTATTGCCAACAAAGTGGGAAAAACATCAGAGCAGGATCGCACAGGCTTTCTTTTTTGGCACATAGGGCCAATGTCTTCTGCAGTGACTTGTTTAAAAGAGAAGGCGTAACTGGTTACAGCATATGTTGATGGTATTTCCAAGGCATCTAAAGAGATGTCTTTCACTAGATTTTCTTGAATGATCATAATTTTGCGGGTGAAAAGTAATTAAACTCATTAGTGACTTGATCTGACAAAGGAATATGTTGAGCCATGCAGGGGGGATTATTAAAGGATTTCAAAATTGAAAAAGTACATAATTAGCAGCTGACTGAATACGGCTATGAAGAAATGCTATTTATTTTCTGGGGCATGTATGAACTTTACAGCAGTACTTACAATCCACTGCTCAACATTTCTCTAGCAAGAAAAATCCAATTTAATACCGAATGGGAAATAAAAAACAGGTCCAGCGAACATTATATGGATCTCTTGCAAGATCCTAATTATCTGTATGTTGGTGGTCTTGCTTATTTCAGAAGACTGCCCCGAAAGTACACACCTGAAGTCTTAGAACATGTGTATTAAAGAGGTATTCAAGTGATGTACTACTGGAAGAGCATTTATGACCTTGCATGTGGTACCACACATCTTTCACCAACAAATTCATGAAAAGCTGCCTTATCAACACATTCTGTTTGCATTCCTATTCAGCTAAAGAGCCCAGGTGGGTGGTAAGAAGGAGAGTCTCTGTCCCCCTATCTCTCTTCCACACACACACTAGTTATGTGTGTAAAGAACCGTGTGTCCGACCAGTTTTAAAATCGAACAAATGGTAGGTTTGATAACTTTTATGGGACTAACTGAAAACATTAGGCTGAGATGCTACAGTGCATGAGCGTGCAATGTCCCATAGTCTTAGTCACTAGATTGTGTACAGAGAAGGAAATGAGTAACACAGAACATGCTGGACATTTAGTCTGGCTGGTCTGTTGAACACGGGCCTCTATATGAGAGTCCTATACAACACTTTCAATGAGATTCACCTGAGATACAGCTTAAGTTAATTATTATATTGATTGAATATATTTCATAGATGATTGGAAATCTCATATGTTCTTGTCTGTGGATCTTTGGGAGCATATGGAATGCCCAAGGTGGATGGAGTGCGTCCCAAAACATGTTGGAGAACTTCATTCGTACTTGCCATGGACTTGATGAGTTGTTCCAGTGTTTTTTTGTACTCCTTGGTGGGGTCATATCCCTATGCTCCCGGATTTTTCTGTAAGTCCCCCTTTTGTATTTATGTTGGCTGGTTTTAGTACGCTTCCTTGTTTTGTTTGTCCTTAAGTGTGACATTTTGCTCTAAAACAATTTATTTCAACTATCAGCCTCCTGTGATTCATAGACAAAACACATAAGAAGTAGCTGAGGCAGTTCATAGGCGTCTCAGAATCTAGATATGCTGGTGAGGGACTTAAAGTGGATGCATGAAATACATTGAGACAAATGTGTCTAACAGTGCCTACACTGGAAATATCAAGTCAGGAGCAGGCAGTTCAATTAGCATTCGAGGATAACATGTCCCTTTATATGAAATGTATAATAGTATGAGATGATGCTCTCAAGGGCTCTCTTGCCATTCCCTGCCACACGATTGTCCTTCGAGAGTTCACCTACTGATGAGTGGGCTTAATTTATAGATATTAGGCACTTAGTGGCCACCTCACATTAATATCAAGTGGCATAATGCGTTTACATATTAATTCAGAAATAGTTTGAGTTGTTCCTACGTTCAATCATCATGTGCCTCCATGTCGAGTGAAATAGCTTATGGGCCATTACTGTTTCATACTGCATATTACTCCACGGAACCTTTCCTGTTAGCAGAGGCGGAGAAGGTGTTTTGTCCTCTTTTGCATTCTAAACATCACCTATGCCTTACAAGAGAGCGCAATCAGCAGCAGTGCCATCAGTCAGCCCACAAAGAGGGTGGAAATGCTGGCCCAGAACAAACTACTGTGATTAATCTATCGCAATATCACGCTGTTTATCACCTGGCTGCGGCCTGTGATTTCTAATTGGCGTGCAAAATTAAAAAAATACATCATGTCACATTGAAAGTCGCCCAGTCTAGTTTAACAAAACAGAAAGCCTTGCAATGCCAACAGGACAAGTGCTGATGGATGGCACTCTTCTACGTGAATGTTTGCAGATAACAATGAGAGCAACGTGGTTGGTGTTCCTTAATATTTATGGCACTTTTAAGATTACTAAAATAGCAATCTCTTTAATAAGGACGCCCCTAAAATGGAGAATTCCTACAGCAACAAATCATGCATTACATACTTAGAGCCACACTAAAAGAAAACGTTCAGATCATTTTCTTTTTGACCCACACTTCTGGATCAGCTGGTATTTCCTGCTGGCACAAGAATTTCTACTATGTCTGATCACAATTCAGAGCTTTTGTACCTGGACAGTTGTAGGTATCCGATTCACACAAAAAAATAACTCTTTCTTGGAGAAGCTAGCCACCTCCAACTGACTCTCCACACCGTATCTGTGGACTGTCTTCATGACGACCCGTCTGGCTTCAGAGCATGGAGAGGCACAGAAACTGCTCTCTTGAACACGCTCTGTGAAAGATAGTGAGCTAAAGACTCTGGGTAAGTCTGTTGTAACCGGGACTAATGTCCGGCAGAGGGACTCCCAGGACTCCCCTTGTTTTTTGCTCTTGAACACTCGTGAAGACCTGTTCTCAAACCGTGACTGATGAGGTCCAACCAGACCGAAACACATGTCTGGGGTTGCTTTTGGTACTCTTATTCAGAGGAGAATTGCTTAGCATTTTGGTGCTTGACTGCTCTAGGGCAGGAAAAAGACTGATATGTTTTAGATATTCCTCCTGTGTTAAAGATAGTGAGCTAAAGACTCTGGGTAAGTCTGTTGTAACCGGGACTAATGTCCGGCAGAGGGACTCCCAGACTCCCCTTGTTTTTTGCTCTTGAACACTCGTGAAGACCTGTTCTCAAACCTTGACTCCAACTCTCCTTCTGTCCTCTACCTTTGACATGGTCAACTATGCCACCATCTTAAAGCAGTTTCATGACACCCGCTGCATCATCCACAAGGCATTATTGAGCCTGGGACTCCGCTACATCCAATGCTCTCTCCCTAAATACCTCCCTGCTAGAGCCCTTCAGTACTCTAGCTCCAAATATCTGTATACATGATGTTTTTCCAAGCAGAGAGTGGGGCGTAGTTCTCACTCTTCGGCAGGTGTCTCCCTCTGGAATGGCCCCCCTGCCCCTCTCAGACTTGAGCTGGACCGTCTTAAGTTCCGGAAGCTTCTCGAGACTCTGCTCTTCTTTACCTCCTTTCCTGTCCCCCTCCCTTGCTAACACCTCCCACTACAACTGGTGGCCTGGTCACGTATGAGTCACACAGAGCACCAGGCCCACCCCTGACCAGTCCATACCAGCACATCTCTAACCAGCACTGCCCTTCCGGGGCCCCGTCCCTGACTAGGCTGGTTCACCTCCGTCCGCAAACTTAGACGGCGGCCCGCCCGTGTATAATTGCCCACCCCCTGACTCCCCTCAGCACTTGCCTAGCCCCTTCTTCCCCTTACCTGCTTTTTATGACCCTGCACTTATGCCCCCCTTCACTCATCCCCGCACTTCCTTTACTGCACTTGCAGGATCCAATGTCACAAGGCCTAGCAGAACCGTTATTGTTGTTCGAATCCCCCTACTCCCCCCCACCCCTTTTTCACCTTGTGGCTGCTGGAAAACACTTTTTGCTGTATAGTGCGTCTTACAAATATTCAATAAATACATAAATTTAACTCTGACTTACTCTTCGGTTACATCTGAAGAAGGGTATTTAATTCACATTGAGTAACCGACTTTTTCCTCAATTACAACTAGTAAGTCAGGAGTAACTGAGGAGTAAATCTGAGTTACTCAAAGTAACTTTCGTGTGCATCTGCCCCTAAATGCATGTTTTTCTGCACATACAAAGGACCCAGCAAGAGCACGAATGCTTTTTTTTGTCCTCAATTTGCTTGTTTCCCATAAAAAGGAGAGACCCTTTATTTAGCCATTTCGACTACAAGCACACTCCTTTCAGTGTGTGCCTTACGAGCCGAGTGATTGGGATTGCTAATATCAAAGTCTTTTTTACCCTTATCCACTCTGACAGCTCAGGGAGTTAAGGGCTTGCTGTTGAGATTATAGTTAATCTGTTGGTCACACAGCCAAATTCCATGAGGTCACACTAGGTCTTTCATTCTTCCGTTGTCCATAAAATGAGTACCCCTGACATGGTTATTAATATTTCCTGTTTTTAACAGCACTACAACATGTTAGAACTTGTGGTAATATGCATTACATATCAAGTCAAATAATATTATGTTTATTTCGCCGTTTGGGGAACATGGGAATGACGAAGGTTGCTAAAATGAAAGTTAATGAGCTAGGAAGACGTAGGGGGTCATTTTAAATACAATGCTAATTGCATGCAGGGGACAAAGAACACTCATATGCTGTTGGTGCCCTGCAATCTCAAAACAGAGAGTAAACGTAAAGAGTAAAGCAAGGTGAAATCGCCTTTACTCTTTACTTATTCTTTCACCTTTGAGAGGAATAAAACACCTACGGGCTCATTTACCATTAGCCATAAAGTAAATGAGTAGGGTAAAAGCCTTCCATAGGGCTTTTAATGCCATGCATTAACGCCACAGCTTATTTTCATTCATTTGTATAGAGGAGAGGAGTGGCAATACACAACTTGGAAGTGCCCATTGATAATACATAACAATGGGAATAAATGGCTGGGCGCGAATTCTGGGCAATGACCATGAGTTAAGCCTGTATATCAAAATCTCCAACTAACCCAGGTTCTCTTGGTCACCCTCATCTTGATGCAAGGTTGTCAGATAGGGTTGGACTCTTCACAGTGGGTTTTTGTATGGCAGATTCTCTAGCACTCACGCAGGACCAGTGGGCGATGCCAAGGCGGAGATAGAAAAGGATTTATTGACAGAAGCTGCAATCATCAGAGTTTACGCTGGGGGTATGTGCAAGCTAAGAAGTCCTTGAGAAAAGTCATTTATTCAAGCTGGAGATGTTTCATGTTTCTTTCTCAGGCTGATATGGGACGGAGGTTAATTCCTTTCCTTTGCCCATTCTCAAATATGTGCAAAACTATATTGCTGTTTTATATTTGGCTGGTAGGGGCCGTTTTCTCCAGTATTGAGACCCACACCACAAAGCTGCAGTGTTTGGGGCACAACCACAGAAAAAGTTGGCTTGTTGACATTTTAGTTAGGAGGAGTTTCGTGCAGTAGGCTTTCTTAGCTATATATTGCAACTACTGTGTTGTTCGGGAAACTGCTTAGATAAACTTTAAACTCACCAATTTATTTTTACATTCTGTTAGTAAATTTTAAATTGTAATTTGTATGCTGTGTATTCGTGTAATACATGTAATTAGTGATCTTTAGCAACTTCAAGGTACCACTTGTACCTTGCAACACTTACCAGTTTGTGCTTTGTTGCTTCATATTCCCGGGCACAAACTACATTTCCCATCGGGACTGTAGTTCTGGGAAAGCATTTGTTTCTTAATCAGGTGCGTCAGCACTGGATCGTCAGGGCCCAGCAAGTCTGCTGGTGTAAAAGACCCTCCTTCCCACGCTCGCATTCATTTAGCTTGTTGGTATTTTAGTTAGGAGGAGTTTTGTGCAGTCAGCTTTCTTAGCTATATATTGCAATCACTGTGTTGTACGGGAAAGGGAAACCTCTTAGATAAACTTTCAACTCGCCGGTTTACTTTTACATTCTTTAAGCAAATTTTACATTGTAATTTGTATGCTGTATTCGAGTAATATAAATAGTTATGTTTATCAACGCCAAGGTACCGCTTGTACCTTGCAACACTTACCAGTTCGTGCTTCATATTCCCGGCCTGACTGGGTGGTCAGTAAGAAACTTGGCATAACCCCCCTGATAATTAGTTCATGTATCTGATCTGATAATTTTTTTTAGCGTTTGACTTTAATCTTCCCTCATTATTTAGGGATAAGACAAACCCCCTGAAAAAAGTATGCAGTAGAAACTTTAATAATAGTAGCCAGGAAGACTTAGCCGTGAGTCTAGCTAAGGTAATGAACATGACATGTGATCTTGATTCCCCGGAATCATTAGTAGCAGGATTTGATATACAGATATCCTCTAACCTCGACCAAGAATCCCCTACCAAATTTAAGCTTATGACAACAACATCAATAAACCATAAATGGTTTGATACAGCATTAAAAAAAACCTAAAAAAGAAAAATGTAAAGCAGAAAGAGTTTGGGAAGTTTTGCAGAAGAAAAAGAGAGCAGAAATTATTCTGCCTAAGAGAAATTGTTTTGATCAACAAATTGCTAATGCCAAACATGACTCTAAGAACCTTTTTGAGATCCTTAGAGAACTTAAAAAGCCAAAAGTTATGGCATGCCCTAGTCCCCCTTCTGACTCTGACTGCATTGACATTCAGAAGGCCTTTGCAGATAAAATATCTAAGGCACATCTTACAATCACTCAAAGCAAACAACAGCTGATTGCTGATACTTGTGCAGAGGAGGAGATTCAATGGGCCTGGACAGCGCAACCTAGATTCTCATTCAGATCTACATGCGTAGAGGAAGTAACTAAGATCTTGAAATCCATGAAAACCTCTACTTGTGTGGGAGAAACTCTTCTGGGTAAATTTATTCTGGAGCATTGTGAACCATTTGTCCCTATTTCAAATGCCCCTTTCCTCTCTCCTGTTGAAAGTTATTGATAAGCTTGCCACAGCCCAATTTCAAGAACATTTGGAAAACACACAGATGATTGGAGAGAATCCGGGTTCAGAGCCTATCATGGCACTGAAAGCGCATTCCTGGATCTACAGACGGAAATGCTTCTTCTGATGGAAAAGGGCAAAGCAGGGCTGTTGATGTTATTAGATCTTTCAGCAGTGTTCGACTTAGTGGACCTCGAACAACTCTTGAAGAGGCTAAAATCAGTCAGAGGATGCACGGAGGAAGCAACCGCTTGGTTTGCATCCTTCCTTGACAAAAGAACATCTAGGGTAGTTTGGGGTGATGTCTGCTCTCCATATCAAAATTTGAGGTACGGGGTCCCACAGGGCTCCTGTCTGTCGTTGTCACCCTTTAATGTCTATTGCCAACCTCTATGTGCCCTACTTGAAAGACTTGGTGTCTACCTTTCAAAATATGCTGATGATAATCAGTTGGTTACAGAACTAGGTGGCACCTATGCAACTGACATGACAGTGACAAAAAATGTATGAGGAAATCCAAAATTGGATGACACATAATGATATGTGTTTAAATGCTGCAAAAACCGAGCTTTTGATCTTTGGATCATCTCAAGATAGAGGGAAAATTGAGACTTCGTATGCCAGCTTTTCTATTAATAATCATCATATTCTTGTCATCCCAGAGGTGAAACCCCTGGAAGTTATTTTTGAAGCTGCTCTCAGTTCAGAGGTTCACATTCAACATACAGTGAATAAAAGTCAGTACCATCTGAGACTGCTACGTTTGATTAAACCATATGTGTCAGAATTAAATTGTAAAACTCTTGCCAGAGCTATGATCCTGCCCAGAATAGACTACTGTAGCAACATCCATCTTGGTGCAAATAAAGGCAGTCTAGGCATTCTTGAAGTTCTACAAAATGACACAGTCTGTTTGATAAGAAATGTGAATAGGAAGGAGCCTATTTCGGAGCATAGGAGGAGTCTCCATTGGCTCCTGGTAAAGGCCAGGATCCAGTTTAAGGCTCTATTGTACACAGGTGTTGTTATGGACAAGCACCTAGATACTTGAAAGAATTGCATGAAAGTATATACTGCTAAAAGAGCCACTAGACTTAGTGTGGAAGTACGCATGATTGTGCCACATAGTAAACGTATCAGAGGAGCTGGAAGATCCTTCCCTGTGCAGGCTTCCATGGCTTGGAATAAACTATACGTAGGATATACGTACAGAAACAAATCTGTTAAATTTTAGAAAATGCCTGAAAACATTTCTTTTTGAGTAATCTGTTTTGGCGATTCTGACTCTTCTTTTTTTTCTGTCTCCCAATGCCTGTGGGCTCTGGCGCGATATAAACTGACAAATAAATAAATAAATAAATTCTTCTGTTCCTCTCTCGCTCTCTTCTTTCTCTTTCCTCCATCCACTCTTAAAAATACATTTTGTGCAACAATAACCAGAGAATGGCATGTTAGGGGAAGGTATTACTTGAAGACTCCACTCAAACAGAAAATTTCCTGGCATATGAAAACCACAGGCACCCTTGTTGCTTGTCTTAGTATGTTGGTTAGCGGTTTCTCTGAGCTGTCTCAGAACTAACTGTATTTGCTCAGGCCCTGTGCACAGTGGAGGCTTCTAGGACTTTGCCTGTCAGCGCAACTCTCATTGGACAAAGAACATCATTTTGTCTGGTGTTTGTTCAGCGGTCAGGGATGGTCCATTGACATAGAGAGCTGTCTAGGCAATACCTGCAGGGCACGCTAGTGAGTCAAAGACAGGTTCCTGTCTGATTGACCGTGAGGGCATACCTGAAACAAGGAATAGCTGGCAGGCATGTCAGTGAGTTAAAGACAGGTTCCTGTCTGATTGACAGAGAGGGCAGAGGGTGAGTGCAAGCGTGCAAAGATGCCTGCCAAATGCTTTATTTATTTCATTTATATAAAGCAAACCTTAGTATGAAAATGATATAGATAGTGCTTTAAAACATAAAAAGAAATAGGTAAAACATCAAATAAAAACATATCGCATAAACACAGTTATCAAGAAGGAATAAGATCCATACTCACAGTTTCAATTCATAGAGAACAGGTGAGTCTTAAATAGTTTCCTTAAATTTTATAGAGATTCTGCTGTGGTAATATAGATCGATAAAGTATTCCAGAAAGTGAGAGCAGCAATAGAGAAAGCTTGTTTTTTTAGTTTGTGCTTTCTTTACTTTTGGAGTGTTTAGTACCAGTTTACCTCTATTTCTGGAATTCTCATTTCTACTGAAATGCCAAGTTTCTCTGATGGATAAGAAGGGTGGCCTAAACGAAGCGCCTTGAAAGTTAAGCTACCCAAATCGAAAATGATAAAATAGTGCAAAGGAAGCTAGTGTAGGGATTTCGAAATTGGTGTAATTGGATCAAATTTCCTAGCACCTACAATCACTGCGAAAAGCTATTTTTAAGGGACCTAAGGTGGAGTCGTGGACCCTAATCAGTAAGGCGTTCCCTGCATCCACATGTGATAAAACCAGGACTGAACAAGGGGATGAAATCAATTAAGCAGGAGGAACTGCTTCATTTTACAAAGTAATTAAATGGACAATCCCACAACACTGCAAACGCTCATTTCCCATACCTTTAGCCCATTACTAGTTATAGGTCTTTGCTAGAGCACAGCCGAAGGCTCCTAAAGATACAGATAATGCAGAGAAGCCCTGGCAAAGGCTCCAATCTGAACAGTGAAACCAGCTCTGCAGCTCTACTGGCCGCACCTCAAGGAATTGGAGGGCTCTATGGTCTCAGTGAGCAGCGCTGTCAACAGCAAAGTTACAGGCAAGATGCTGTTTGCCATGTGTCCCAGAATACTTCAGAGTTCAGGCAGAGACATTCACAATATTTGAGAGCTTTTTTAATCCTTTTATTTGACAGACTACTCTTACTACTAATTACGACAAGCCCAATCTACAATATGAAGGTACCCATTTTCCAGGAACTAATAAGAAACTATCAAGCTCCTCATGCAAAAAACAAGTTACTTACCCCTGGTAACATTCTTTCGATTGGATGTTCGTCCCACAAATTCCTCATTGTATGATAATTATCTCTCCAGCTTCAGCTGCTTCGGATTTTATTTTTCGACAGATTGCCGGGAAGCTGCCTCTTTTTTCTCTTTCTGGGATGTGGACAGCCGCCATAGCTAATCAGTCCCACAGGGTATACATAAATCTAGATAACGTAAACGTTACATTAGTAGACTTTAATGCCATACTGCCAGCAGTAGATACCTTTCTTGCTCAGGCATCCACTCTCTTATCATCGCTATCGGGGGGTTGGATGGGTATGCTGACTGCTTGGTAGATGTAGCAGCTTGAACCACCAAACTTTCTGGTGTTGGATATTTATTCAGATACTCTGGGTCGCTGGTGGATGGTCTGTATTTTTTAGGAAAATGTTTCTTCACTGCAGCCACAGTCTCTGATGTCTCCCAATTTGCAGAGATCCTTTTTTGTAGTGCAGTGTGGAACTGCAAAATTGGATCTTTCTGGGGACCCTGATTCAAGATATCTGTCATATCATCCTTCTCAAAAGCAGGAGTAGGCCTGCTCCAGCCTACAAACTCTATAACCTTACTCATTAGCTTCCTATGTGATGAGTCAGGATGTTCAGCACGATCTGGCTTGCCAAATTCTAACTCGGGAGAGGTATCTAACCTATTTGCCTGGCCGTCTGAAGATTGTCATATAAGTCTTTTAATCTAGACTCATCAGAGATCAGTTCATCTGGCACATTTGGGGTGCCAGATTGTAACCCACATGGTGTTGGTGAGTTATCTGAAGGTTCATTATATTCATAGATGTCTGTTAAAGACTTAAAAAAAATATTTTTTTGACAATTTCGAAGTAGTCGTCGACAATGACTTCGAAGTCGGATTCGCCTTTGTCGGCGTCAACTTCGATACTTGCGTCGACAGCGCTGATGCCGACAGTGTCAACGTAGGCGTCAACGCTGTTGACTTCTTATGTTTCTTTGGGTTCCCAACTTGCCGAAGCCCTTGACGATTTGTCGTCGGATCAAGATTTTTCTCGACATGGGTCCGGCTCATGGCTCAGTTTCCAAGATTTTGTCTTCGACATCCCTTTGTCGTCTTTCTGCAGATCGACACGGGCATGGGCTTTCTGCTTGTCCTTCGAGGGGGTTGAGGCTGCATTCTTGAAGATTTTGAGCATTTCCCTACGAAACGCATCCCAATTAATTGGGGAGTCTGATTTAGATGGACACTTGATTACCTCAGCCGAGGAATCACTGGAGGTCTAAGGTGAACTATGACGCTGCTTCTTGGCCTTTTCAAAGAAGATGACGAAGAATCGACTCCTCAATCGAGACCATTTAGATTTTTTAGATCGAAAAGAATCCCTCGACTCATTGGTCTTTCTCTTTGAACTCTTCAAAGGAGACTTAAAAGACAACCTCCCTATGCCAATTTACCTTTACGCTCCCTGAAAGCCTTTTCGGTCATTGCCTGACAGGAGGCACAGTCGGAGGTACGGTGACAGGTACCAAGACACCACAGACATACCCGGTGGGGGTCAGTAATCAACATCTTGGATCCACAGTCTTGGTCCTTCTTGAAGTCCGTCTTAGGTGTAGATGGAAACAACTATCGAAGTTCACAGAAGAGGCAAAGCGTGCCGTAATTCTTCAAAGCGTTAGCTTGGAAAAATGGAACTGAAGCAAATTGGCTCTTCGTGCACTACTTAAACTACTGATGACGTCGACAGTCGAACAGAGGCCCTCGAGGGACATCAACTCGATGAGGTGACACACGCGCCCTCTGTTGAAAAAAAAGTCTGAAGCAGCTGGAGAGATAATTATCATAAGATGAGGAATACGTTGGAGGACACAATCCATTCAAAAAGGCATGCAATTTCAATGTACAGTGATTTAGAAAAGCACCAAAATCCTTTCTCTTCTTATGTATTAAATCATGAGAAGGGCGATCATTTTAATGTTTTACACTATGTTAAGGAAAAAAATTGCTTTGTGAAAATCAATTCATATTTTAAATTACCATTAAAAACAAAAACAGCTTTTGACTCCAGTGTAGTTAGAAATGCATTCACGTTAAATGCGGATTGAAGAACATGTTTCTTGTATTAATATTCTTTTTCAAAGTGAAATATTTATGCAGCTAAAGTTCACTTTTCCTCATTTTGTAACTTTATGAAGATTCCACATAGGCAACTGATGATGGATGCATGAATTGCGTTTCCTGCAGTTGAACACACACACTCCTTCCATACATACAATGTTCTAACAACTATCCTCTTTGGAACTTCACATGTGTACACACTACTGTGCAGTCCTGTTCTTTTTTATCAGACAACACCTAATAAAAAAATACCACTATTTTTTTTATTTATTTGAAGAACATGGATGTCTATTTCAAACTAATATGACTTACAATAACACATTTGCAGATGGCAGAAGCTTTCCTATGAAGGGTGTCTGTACAATAGCACAAAGATGAGAACAAGTGGTGAGCCAGTTTATGACCGAGGGTGTAAACAGTGGGAAATATAGCAGGGACAAAATAAACACTAATATATATATATATATATATATATATATATATATATATATATATATATATATATATATATATATATATATATATGAAAATATGTGACTTACAAAGGCGACATTAACCTAAGGGGGCAAGTGCTACAAACTAAAGAGGAGTTCCATTTAAAAATAAAAAAATTACATTATTAAGCATCACTGAAGGCGGTGGAGGGGTTAGGTAGGGAGAATAGGGGAGAGGGCAATAAGTGACATTTAAGCCAAGCTTTGAAGAGATACATAGTTGGGCTGGCTTTGATTGCTATGGGCAGTGGGTTGCAATGGAGCGGGGTGAGAAGGGAGAAAGAGTGGAAGCGAGAGGAGGCACAGGAAGGGTATGGCACAGTGAGGTTGAGTGCATAGGAAGTTTGTAGGGAACAAGATAGTCAGTAAACTGGGTTACAATCAGACAGGTACTGAAGAGCAAGATCATTGATAGCTTTGTAGACGAGGAAAAGGAGCTTGAAAAGAGAGTGGTTGTGCAAGGAATGCCAAATATAATGTTTTCGTGTAGGTGAAAGTGGGGGAGGATCTGGGCAGGTTGTAGAGAGTGCGGTTAGTAAAGTTGAGTACTTCGTCTAGAGGGAGAAAAGAGTAGATAGGGAGGCCGACAGGTGAATTGAGCAGCAGTCACATTTGCTGAGTATGAGCGTGGCCACTAGCCTTTTGCTGAGTGGTTAGTATGGAAAGGACATATTTTGTAAATGTCGAGGAGGTTAATACGAGCAGCAGAGGCTGTGGTAGTGATGAATTGTTGCAGTCGTAGGTCGCTATGAAAGAGGATTGTAAGCCTTGGGTGAGGTAGCAGGAAGGTCAGGCGGGAAGGAGAATGAAGACGTGGGGGAGCGGATTGGCATTAAAAGCCAGGAGAAAGAGGAATTCTGTTTTTGAAGAATTCAGCATGAGGCAGCAGAGAGCATCCAGTGACAAATGGCAGTGAAGCAGTTCGTAATCTGCTCAGAGATAGCTGGGGTGGAGGGAAATTAGAAAAATATTCACGTCTCATCAGCAAAAAGGTGATAGTGAAAGCCAAAGGATGAGATAAGTCTTTCTAGGGCAGAGGTATATAGTGTATGGAGCAGAGGTCCAAGGACTGATCCTTGCGGATGCAGCTGGGGAGAGAGGTGGGGCCAAAGGTTTGCAAGTTTCAAGAGATTTAAAAGGGAGGTAGGAGGTGATCCAGGCAAGAGCAGATTTTCAAAACCCAAGGTCCTAGAGAGTGCGAAGGAGAGAGGCCATGGCGGACAGTGTCGAAAGTGGCAGAAAGGTCTAAAAGGAGATATGAATTAGTCTCGGTGGACTGTTTACTATGGAAGCAAGATTGAAGTGGATCTCCAAGACCATTATCCTCAAGGTACGTAGCAATCTGGTCAAAGACCACCCGCTCAAGGACTGTTGAATAATAGGAAGGGAGACAAACTGGGTGATAGTTTGCTGGGATGTTTGGTTCAGAAGAGGGTTTCTTCAATAGGGGTAAGAAAGGTGCAGATTTCAAGGAGCCAAGAAAAGTTCAGCAGAGAGAGCGAGAGAAAGGTTAAAGAGCTCAGAGAGATAAGGGCAAGTGATTGAGACTAAGTCTTTGACCATCTGGAGAGAAAAGGGGTTGATAGGAGCGCAAGATGTATTGGGACTGCAAAGGATGGGTACTAGTTCAATAGGAGACTTAGGGGAGTGGTAGTTGAGAGTAGAAGAGTTAGGTAAGGGAAAGGTGGTGGACAGATGTAGAGTTGCATTGGGAGAGAGAGGAGGGTTGTGAGAGTGTCATGCATTTTAGAGATTTTAGAGAGAAGGTAATGAGCAAAGTTATAAGCAGAAAATGAGGAGGCCAAGGATATTGGCTTGAGAGGAGTGGGCAAAGATTTGAGGGAGATGAACGTTTTCAGGGGTGATTACAAAAGGAGCAGATTAGGTTTGTGAAGTTGGAGGATAAGGCAGAGTCCAGTGCAGAGGTTAGGGCAGCAAAGGCATTTTTGTATGCTGGGAGTAAGGTAGGTGCTCGTAATTTCTGTCAGCATTGTAGGTCATGGCGTTAGTTTGTTTTGACGGTTTGAATTTCCGAGTTGATCTAAGGCTGCAGACGGGAAAGTGAAGGTGTGAATGGGTTAGTCAAATGGAGTCATAAATGCACAATAAAAAATAAAGAAAGCAGGGTCTATGGAAGAGGCATGAACTGGGGGAAAGAGACAGGAAAGAGTTCCTCACATCATCAAGGTAAAGGGAAGGAAAGTGCTGCCTGACTTTACTCGTAGTCACTGAAGAGAGGCGATGATGAGTATATGGTGGAGAAACCGAGAAGTTAAAGTGAACAAAAGAGTTAGCAAAGCGAGAAAGGTCAATGGAGAGGTCAAAGGAGGAGAGTTAAAGAGAAAGACATGGTCAAGAAAGTTCCCAACAGAGTTGGTAGGCTTATCATGGGGGGAGTAGAAGGAGTGGTCAGTTAGGAGGGATTTAAGTTCCAGGCAGGGGGCTGCAGATGGCTTGCTTCCACAGCATGATTAAGGGGATGTTGATAGCAAAGGACTCAAGGAGAAGAGTCAGATCAGGAAGAAGGAGTCGAGACTACAAGGGAGTCAACTTGAGACTACAAGGGGGTCAATAGAGAGCCAGAATAGTGAGAGTAGTAGGATGGAGGACATATCCAAAAGAGGAAGAGTTGATGTCAGACGGGGGGGGGGGTAGAGAGGCAGTGTTGAGAGACTTATTGATAAAGAAGGCTACACTGCTTCATTTCCCAACCAGTTGGGGAGAGTGGGAGAAGGTAGCAGAGTTTGTATCGAGAGCGGCGAGTGTGGCAAATTTACCAGGTTTCAGTGACAGCAAGAAGTGAAAGTTGAGGTTGATAAGAGTCAAAGTGGTCAGTAATGTAGGAAGACTTATGGTGTGGAGTGAATATTTAGTTTGAAAAATAATGAATAAATAGACTGATTTAGAAAAACTGTTCTGAGACTGCTCAGAGCGGTCTTTCTAAATCGAACTGTCATGCCCCTGCCACACACAAGTGCACAAAGAGGCTGAAAGGCATTTGCCCGGGCAGGGCAGGGGATGATGGAAGTCACAGGAGTGAGGCAAGTGCTCGTCTGTGTGCTTATGTGTATGTTGTGGAGTAATGTTTGTATAATGGAGGGGCAAGAGGGAAGGTTAGTGTAAGTGTTTGTGTAGGTGAAGGAAGAGAATTTTTTGCATGAAACGGAGGGGGCTCGTAGGCGAGCAAGTGTGTGTGTGTGTTGGTTTGTGTGTGTCTGTGAGGGAAGGGTGGGTTTGTGTAGAATGTATATGGCGGGGGTAGAGGAATGGGGAACAAAGCGACTGGGGGAACCCTCCCATTTAAAGGGTGAGGTTGGGCACAGAATCATTTTTGAGGTGGGATCAGGGGAGTAAATGCCCCCACCCCTGAAAAGGGATATTTTCCAAATATTGCAGGCCACACCAAATCAGCAGAAAAAAACAGTGTTTCTGGTGTGCTGCCTTCAATGTTTGAAAACATCACATAGAACCAGACTTGTTGCAGAGGGATTGTGCATTCCAGAGGCCAAGTGAAAATGTCATAGGAGGTGGGGGAGCATAGCAGGTATTGTGCAGTAGGTGAGGTTGGGTAGATGATGTCGGAGATGCTGGGAGTACAGGAGCTTCATATTTAAGAAGTGCCAGTGCAGAGGGCGAAGCAGAAAGATGGGGAGGCCGGAAAGTGATGCAGATGTTACACCATGTTGAGGATGAGTGAGTAGAATCAGGAATAGAACAAAGTCAAGATACATAATGAAGGGCAGAAGAAATAGGCAAGTGAAAACAATGAAGAAAGGGTGGTGCCCAAGTGTGAGAGGGTAGAGGGGTGAGCAGAAAAGGAGGGGGTGAATGGTTGTTTGAGGAGTAGCAGGTGTAATCTCTGAGTTGGGCTATAATGGAGCGATAGGTAACTAAAAGACAGTTAACAGGCCCAAAACAGCAATGTTCCTTGGTCCTGAGAGGTAGCAGAAGCTCTGAATTAAAATGAAAGTCAAGAGATGGAAAGTTCCCTATGTCTGGAAACAGAGGTCAGGTAAATGGGGAGCTCGACACAGTCCTGGCTTTAGCAGGAGGTCTGGCCCTATGCCTTCCCACCCCAACCAGGCCAATACAGGGTGTGGCGCCCTTTTCTGCTTTTGGCCTTAAAAGGCTACCTTGACAGAAAACCCAACACATTAAGAATTTGGTGCAAGGGTGTTCTTTGTGTTAGGTAAGCACTGCGGTAATGTACCCTGTTTGATCTTTGGGGTTTAGGGGGTGAGCATGGGGGCCAGGAGCCATTGCCTGCTCCATGATGCAGGGCAAGGGAGTGGTGTAGGAAGGATACTCTAGTTACCCAACACCAAGGACAAGGGCATGTCAAAATTGCAACACAATAACAGATGCCCCTTTAAGTAAGAATGTACTGAGCATTGCTTGATGTGGAGGTAAGGGGAAGAAATAAGTGTGTCTTTTAAGACAGGCCCATGAACAGAAAACACCTCACATTCTCATATTGAAAAATGTATTGCGGAAAGAACTGGCCCACTTACTGACAAAAGTTACAGGGAGAGGAATTCATGAAGGGGCTGACGCTGGAGCTGCGCTGGCTCCGCTCACCAAGCGCAGAACTCTCTGAATCATACAACTGCATGAGACTTGCCAGAAATCCATGATGGAGGCTAAACCTTGCATAGGCTCGATAGGGTGAATGTGGGAGGCCAACATTAGCAAAGTGAAAGCACCTGATGCAGGGAATCAAAGAGAAGACAATGTCACAATGGAACACAGAATCATGCCCATGCGTAGACCCTTAAAAAGAACATGGCCCAAGGGGAGGGGACATAGCATATAAAAGGAGACCCAGGAAGCAAATGGAAATTGATGTTTGGAGTACAAGTTTCAAGTAACCACTGGGGAACAGAATGACTGAAGGCAGCAAGAAGGTTGAAGATGACAGGAGGCTTGAAGGAGTGTGTGGAGAAAGTAAGATTTAAGGATAATGTGGTGAAGAGAATACAGAGGACGAAGATGTGAAGAGTATACCACAAGATGAGTTGTGGAAGTGAGAAAAAGAGAAATGGGATGCCAGGACTCACCATCCCGCGTGTGGGATCAGGGCAAATGTGCGACCTCCACTGCTACCAAGGCAATGGCGCATCCCTTGTCGTCTGGGCCAGTGGGCTGCTCTACGGGCAACGCGTCTCACTGGTGCACCCGCGGCAGGTTAGGGGACTGAAACTCTCACAAGCTGTGTTGCTGGAGCACTTGACATCAGCACTCTGCGCTCCCAGAAGCAAACCGTTATTGTGGCTTCTCCTCCGCCGCAGCAGTTACAAAAGAAGTCTGGGTCAGGTCCTTTCGGCTCCCTTAGGACTTTTGGCGTCCATTGGCAACTGTCGTCAGGCAGGAATACTGGCTTATGGATTTCAGACAACTGGTAGGAGAATGTCTACATCTTAGGTTTACCTGCACTGTACACTGAAATCCAGCGCTGCTGGTTTTCGTGCTCCTGCATTTTCACCTGACAGGTTACCTTTGGATTCTGCAGGCTGTGCTCTCAGGATGAAAGTCTCCCTGTGATAGGAGACTTCTGACATCCATAGTTGGGTGACAGGTGTAATCTGCACAAGCAGTTGGTCTTGACATGGGGTGGTGAGGTGAAGACCAGATAAGTTGTGTTAAAGAGAGGCGTAAAGGAAGCAGTGATTCAAAGGAGAGGGGAAGAAGAGAGGAGTGAATGTGGCAGGGACCTTGGGTTTTTCAAATCTGCTCTTGCCTGGATCACCTACTACCTCCTTTTTAAATCTCTTGAAACTCGCAAACCGCTGGCCCCACCTTTCTCCCCATCTCATCCCCAAGGATGAGTCCCTACACCTCTGCTCCTTACACTATATATCTCTGCCCTAGGAAGAATTATCTCATCCTTTGGCTTTCTCTAACACCTTTTTGCTGATGGGACTCGAATATCTTTCTAATTTCCCTCCACCCCAGCTATCTCGGAACAGATTATGAACTGCTTCACTGCCATTTGTCACTGGATGCTCTCTGCTGCCTCATGCGGTATTCTTCAAAAACAGAAGTCATCTTTCTCCTGGCTTTTAATGCCTATCCGCTCCCTCACTTCTCCAATCTTCTTCCCACCTGACCTCCTAAGAACCCTGTGGAGAAAGGAGAGACTAGAAAGGAGGAAAGGCTGGGAAAGATGAAATGGGGGGGGAGCAAAGAGAGGAAACCACATACCCTATATCTAAGGGTTATGTGAGCGCAGAGGAAGGAGGGACGGGGCATAGAGAAGGTCAAACAGAACTTTCCCTGACTCCAGAGGGAGAAATGAAGGAACAAGTTACTTACCTGTAACTGTTGTTCTCCAGCATGGGTCTGGCATGGATTCAAATGCTCATGAATATTCCCCGTCGTCAGGCTGGGAATCCTCGGTAAAGAAAAAATCAGTATCAGTTTTGTTTCTGATCTGTCTTTCGTAGTAGTAACCAATCACTGATCTCTGCGTCATACTGACCACAGCCAATGACTGCCCTCTACCTAAGCCCCGCCTGTGGCAGCCATCTTCAGATTTGGTAGCACGTGAAGTGGCAGTATGACCAAGTGAAGAGCCGCAGAGGGGTAGGCGGGAGGGTTCGCATGTGAATCCTTGCAAGACCCATGCTGGAGAACAACAGTTACAGGTAAGTAACTTGTTCCTTCTCCAGCATGGGGTCTGGCATGGATTCACATGCTCATGAATAAAGAATACATAGCAGTACACACATGCACAACCACGGGAGGTGGCAAAGGCTCAACATTAAGCATTACATCAAACTCAACATTAAGCAATTCTTACCTCCTCACCAGGCTCACCTTAGGCGAACAGGTTGCGCAGCACTGCTTGGCCAACCCTGGACTCCTCCCTGGAATCCCGATCGACGCAGTAGAATTTCGTGAAGGTGTGCGTAGACCTCCACGTAGCAGCCCTGCAGATGTCCAGCAAGGGCACACCAGATAGGAACGCCGTGGTAGCTGCGATCGCTCTGGTGGAATGGGCTCTCGGACGGCCAGGCAGCGGTCGGTTTGCCAACCGATGACAGTACATGATACAGCCGGAGAGCCATCTGGAAATGGAAGCCTTCGAGAGAGCCTTCCCCTGATTGACAGGTCCAAAGTTCACAAAGAGTTGTGACGTCTTCCGAAAACACTTCGTGCGGTCCACGTAGAACTTCAGCGCTCTAGCCACATCCAGCGAGTGCAAAGTCCTTTCAGCCGGCGACGAAGGCGACGGGAAGAAAACAGGCAACACCAAGGGTTCGTTGAGGTGGAAGTCCGACGGCACCTTGGGCATGAAGGAGGGGTGCGTCCTGAGCACTACCCTCGTGTCGTGAAAAGTCAAGTACGGGGCCTTGCAGGAAAGGGCCTGGATCTCTCCCACCCGTCGTGCGGAGGTGATGGCCACAAGAAACGCTGTTTTCCACGACAAGAACTTCAATGGAGCCGAGTGCAGAGGCTCGAACGGAGGTCCCATGAGCTTGGTCAGCACCACGTTGAGCTCCCACGCCGGGGCCGGAGCCTTCACCGGCGGGAACGATCTGAACAGCCCCTTCATGAACTCTTTCAACAGACGATGAGACCACAAAGACGTCCGCCCCGTGGTTCTGGTGTATCGGGAGATCGCAGCAAGATGAATCTTGATGGACGCGTGCGCCAGTCCAGCTTTGGCCAGCGTCAGTAGGTACGGCAGTACTTGGGGAACCGTAATCCGTAGAGGGTTAATCTTCTGTGCGTGGCACCAGACAGAGAACCTCTTCCATTTGTGTCCGTAGCATTTAAGAGTTGAGGACGCCCTGGCCTTTGCAAGAACCTCTCTGCAGTCGGCCTGTATGTCGTATCCTCCAAACTCTAACGCTGCCAGAGCCAGGCCTGCAAGCTCAGCGACTTCGGGTCGTGATGGAGGATGGCGCCTCCTTCCCTGGAGAGAAGATCCGCGTCCACTGGCAGCTTGATTGACGGGGACGCTGACAAGTCCAGAAGGTCCGGGAACCATATCTGCCTCGGCCACGCAGGTGCGACGAGGATCATCCTGCACCGTGACCTCTTGAGCTGGTTGATGAGCCGGATCAGCAATGGCAATGGAGGGAACGCGTATAGAAACAGGCCCTCCCAGGGGAACGAGAAAGCATCGCCCATGCTCCTCGGCTGGGGAAACCTGCTGGCGAACCTCCGGCACTTGGAGTTCGTCGCCGTCGCGAACAGATCGATCTGGGGTGTGCCCCACCGTCGGAAGAGGCGGTCCACTAGATCCTGTCGTAGTTCCCACTCGTGGCACGAGCGCAGCTCCCTGCTGAGTGAGTCGGCGATGGTGTTTTTTATCCCTGCCAGATGAAACGGCACCAGAAACATCCCTTGGGCGACGGCCCAATGCCACAGATCCTGCGCCTCCATGGACAGGGCTGGGGACCTGGTTCCGCCCTGTTTCCTGATGTAGAACATGGTGGTGGTGTTGTCGGTGAAGATCCTCACCACCTTGCCCTTGAGGGACGGAAGAAAGGACCTGAGGGCCCAAAACACTGCACGGAGCTCCAGGACGTTGATATGGAGGGACTTCTCCGTCGGGAGCCAAAGGCCTCTCGCGTGCAGATTTTCGGTGTGCGCTCCCCACCCTTCCAGGGAGGCATCTGTGGTCACTGTCTCCTGGTGGCGGGGGGTCTGGAAGTCTATGCCCGCCATCAGATGCGCACGGGTGCCCCACCACCGGATCGCTCGTCGGAAACTCTCGTCGAGTGTGATCCTCTCCTCGAAGCTGCCCGTCGTCTGGATCCAGCGCGCGTCCAGGAACTCCTGCAACGGGCGCATCCGGAGCCTGCACAGGCGGATGAGGTAAATGCAAGAAGACATCATTCCGAGGAGGGACTTGATGGATCTCACTCTGGCCGCGTCCGCAACCAGCATCCGCTGCACCTTGCCCAAGATGGCCCTCGTCCTTTCCTCCGACGGAGAGGCCAGAAGCGACACTGTGTCGAGCTTCGCTCCCAGAAACAGTGCGTCTTGCGCGTGCACCAGGTGGGACTTGGCGTAGTTTATGGAGAATCCCAGGTCCGTGAGAAGTTGGACGGTCCTTGCCGTGTGCTCCACAGCGAGCTCCTTCGTCTTCGCTCGGATGAGCCAGTCGTCCAGGTAGGGGTAGACGTGGATCCCCTCTCGGCGCAGCTGCGCCGCCACCGGTGCGAGGCACTTGGTGAACACCCTGGGTGCCGACCTCAGTCCGAAGGGAAGGGCTCTGAACTAGTAGTGACGCCCTTGGACCACGAACCTGAGAAACTTTCGGTGTCCCTTTAGGATGGGAATATGGAAGTAGGCATCCTCCAAATCCAACGACGACAGGAAATCGCCCTCCTCCAGCTGACCCAGGACGTGTTGGAGGGTGACCATCCGGAACTCTGTGCCTTGATGAATTTGTTCAGTCATCGTAGGTCCAGGATGGGACGCCATCCTCCCGTCTTCTTCACGAGGAAGTATCTTGAGTAAACTCCGGAGCCCCGAAGCCTCTTTGGGACAAGCTCGATGGCGCCCTTCTTGAGCATCGCCTTTACCTCCAAGAGAAGTTGAGGGACGTGATGTTCTTTCCTGGCCACAGGGGGGACGCGCGGGCACCTCTTTAGAAATTCGAGCGCGTGACCCTGAGCTAGGGCGTCCAGCACCCAACGGTCGGTGGAGATGGACTCCCACACGCTGATGAAGCTCGCCAGCCTGCCTCCCACCGGGGTGCTTCGGTGGGGGCCCGACACCACGGCTTGTTCAGGCCTGCTTCGACGAGGCTTTGCCGCCTTGTCCTCCTTGGCGACGACGGCAGGGTCCGCCTGACTTGCCTCGTCCCCTGTAAGCTTCCTGCGACGACGAACGGGCCGCTTGACGGTAGGTGGAAAATCCGCCGCCGGAACCTTTGGAGGCACCCTGTTTGCCTCCGCCGCTCCGAAAGGGCGGCCGCCGTTGCTGGAGAACCCCAAGAGTCCGGGCTGTCTCTGTGTCTGCCTTGATGGCTTGTAGGGAATCGTCCACTGTTTTCCCAAACAGGTTGTTTCCGTCGAACGGCATGTCCAAGACTCTGGTCTGCACGTCCTGACAGAAGTCAGTAGCCTTGAGCCATCCACGCCGCCTAAGGCACACGCCGTTGCCCAACTGGCGAAATCCAGTGTCAGCGATGTCCGTCGCAATCGTAATGGCGTGGTCCGATGCCACCTCTCCTTCCTGCAAGATCTCTAGGGCTTCCGCCCTCTTGTCGTCCGGTAGGAAGTCCAGCAGGGGGGCCAGTTTGTACCACAACTCCCTGTCATAGCGGGCTACGATAGCCAAGGCGTTGGCCGCCTTAATCGTTGTCGCTGCTGACGAGATGACTCTGCGTCCCATCGTATCTAATTTCTTTCCCTCGCCGTCCGGCGGGGAGGTCGACGTAGAGGCCGCGCCCCCCCCGCTTTCTTCCTGGCCGCCGCGGAGACGACCGAGTCCGGGGTCGGCTGTGCCCGAAGGCACAAGGGGGCCGCGTCCGGGACCCGGTACTTCTTCTCGTACCGATCCCTTCTAGCCGGCGTCATGGATGGGTTCTTGAGGAGGGCGAGGCCCTCATCCCAAATATCGTCCAGTAGAGGTACAGAGAGGACGGTTTTCCTCTTGGCCTCGCGCCGTTGATAAAGGAAACCTTCCTTCTTCTTCTCTTCCGGGCAGAGCTGGAAAAGCTCGGATGCCCTGGCGATCATGGAGTGAAACGATCCAATCTCGTCGGGCGGGGAAGCCCGGGTGGGAGGTGACGAAGGCAGATCCTCGTAAACCTCGTCGTCCGTACCCGTCGCGGCCGTGTCAGTCCACGTATCATCCCCACGAGTCGTGGACGGGGAGGAGGGCTGAACAGGGCGCGATGGCTGAAAAGGAGGTGGAGGATGAATCCTTCTTCTCTTAGGGGGAGGGCTCCCAGAAGGGCCTGGCTCCGGGTCCCCCATCGGGAGCGGTTCCTCCGCTGGTGGTAACGGCAGTCTCGTCCTTATCTCTGAGCATAAGGACTGTATAGCCAACAAAATGGCCGCCGAGTTGTCTTGCGGCACTGGTTGAGGGGAGTCCGACGGGCGGTCAGGGGCCCCGTCGGCACCCTCGACGTTATCGTCGTCTCCTACGTCGGGGTCCCTCCAGACGGGCTGGTCTTCTTCCACGCCAACGCCATGGCTTAAGACTTCGATCAGCTCTTCCTCAGAGGTTGAGGCCGAATCCACGACGACCTCCTGCCTCCCCTTTTTCTTCTCCGTCGGAGGTTTCACGGGGGTCCTGTCGATGGGCATAAAAGAGGACTCCCTCCGCGGTGGCAGGGAGACTCTGAGCCCCGAGGTCGCCACCACTGGTGTAGCCTCCACAGGCTGAGCCAGGGCCGCCGCGACTGTCTCGATAGAGGCCTTGGCTGGATGGATTAAGGCTTTCACCACCTTAGGTGCGCTCACCGCCTTCCCCTTGGGGGAGGGTCACTGCCTCGCTCCCCCTCCGATGGGGCCTTCGAGCTTGACCGGGGTCTCTCCAGGAGCTTCGCCGGGTGCTCGGCCTTCCTCTTACCCGAACCAGAGCGTTGGCTCGTGGTTGATGGCGCCAGCGGACTCGCAGTGCTTGGCCTTGTGTTGGACCCCCGTCGCCGGGGCGTCCTCAAAGGTCTTAGAAGACCGCTCGGACTTCTTCTTCTTCTTCTCGCCTGACGGGCTCTTCCCTTCCAGCCAGTTGGCGAGACGTTGATGGCGGTCCTTCATGGTCCGCTCCGACATATTGCCGCAAAACGCACAGTCCTTCTCCACGTGCGTCTTGTCCTCATGTAGGCAGTAAAGACAAAGGGAGTGTTCGTCCTCCTTAAAGACATTCTGAAGCTGGCATCCAGGGCAGACCCTGAACAGCTTTCCGGGCGTCGAGCTTCCCTTCTCCTGGGCCATGTCCGAGATGGGCCTGAGAAACTTCTGGAGTCCTCCAAAAGCGTGGCTCGACGAAATCTTCACCCTTGAGGGGCGTAGACGAATCCGACACGGGTCCCCGTTGATCGGATGAAGAAACGGTGGAGCTTGAGGCTCTTTTGACCGAAAAATAGAAGTTTTTTGAGAAAAAACGTGAAAAAATAGCACTAACGCTCGAGAGCAATAGCACGAGGATCCCAACACTTGAACGTGCGGTAAAAATCTGAAGATGGCTGCCAGAGGTGGGGCTTAGGTAGAGGGCAGTCATTGGCTGTGGTCAGTATGACGCAGAGATCAGTGATTGGTTACTATTACGAAAGACAGATCAGAAACGAAATTGATACTGATTTTTTTTTTACCGAGGATTTCCAGCCTGACGACGGGGAATATTCATGAGCATGTGAATCCATGCCAGACCCCATGCTGGAGAAACAGAGAAAAGCTCTGAGGCAAGCATAGATTTCGCAGTTAGGACTGTGCAAGTGGCCTGAGGCCGATAAGATCAGGTTCATTGGGCTAGGGGACTGTCAGAACTCCAGAAATCAGCTCCCAGTGCTTCAGAGGCAGCCTGCCTCCAGTACAGGTTCACCCACTCCACCAATGAGAGCCAAGTGCTGACATCCTTCCTGGCCGGGAGTTTGGAACCATGTGGTTCTCACAGATTTTCTATGTTGACAGCGACTCTCCTAGAAACATTGAAACTCGAGAAGGGCAGGTTTATCCAGATCCCCATGAACCCAAAGCTAAGAGATCTGCAATTTGGAAAACTGTTTGTTTCCCCCGGAGGCTGTGGGTGACAGTGGGGAGATACCCAGAGAGACTTTCAAAAGATGTTCCTTATATTGAGCGGAGAATCCAGAGACTTTGAAAGAATTGACATTCTGAAAATTGTTTTAGTTAGAGCAATTACTTTGTCAAACTCTAAGAGGAGAAGGAGACAAAGAGACTGTAGGAGGCTTGAGTGGGGAGGGGAAGAAATAGTAATTTCCAGAAGAATATATGCTACTTTAATGCAGATTTATTATTGTTTTAACTTTTCTTTTCCATTCAAAGCCCTGTTTGAGACACCCTGAATACACAGTACACAAACATTAAATTGGTCTAGTCTGGTAATGCAAACATCACATCTTGGTGTTAACAGCAGTAGGGAGTGACTCATCCCCCGTCACCCCCATTCCCAAGCATTCCACCATGCTACCCACTAAATGCTGATGGTGTATTAAGCAAAAGAACAAGCAAACCGATCTTGCAACTGGCTGGTTTGTGGTTTCTAGCTGCCTGGCAATATGAGTGCTGAAATAATTCAGCCACGTTAATAAGCTAAAGAGCAGAAAATGTTGTCCAATATGAATGGCCAAAGTATCACTTCTGTTCTGTGGTGATGTACTGTCCACCACTTAGGGAGTACCCAGAGGTATCGCTTGTCCCAAAGGATAGGGGCAAGAGATACTACTAGGAATGGGGGAGAAATATCCTTGGAGTTTGGGAGATTGACACTCTCAAAATTGAGTGGTGAGATACCCCTAAGACTGGAGAGAAATATTCTATTAGGATTGAGGCAAGATATACTTGTTAGCTTGGCGAGGCAGATACCCAGACGACTGGGGGTGAGATAGCCCTATGATTGGGGGCAGGGAAACTCCCATTACTGGTGGGAAAGGCAAACCAGAGATTGGGGGAAGGTACACCCCAAAGTTTGCAAAGAGAGATAACCCCAGAAGGAGGAGAGAGAAAATCTCCATAGAGTGAAATGAGAGTGACACCACATAGTGGATAAAGAGGAAGATAATCCAGAGGCTAAAAAAAGAACACCCCTGCAGGCCAAGAGGTGAGAGAGGATAAAGGGGGAGAAGAAAGTGATCCTGTAAATGACGAAGGAAAAACCCCCGGCATGTAACGGTGAACAAGGAAAAGGAAGGTGGGGAGGATGAACACAAGGGGAGAGACACATTAGAAGTTGAAAATGATAAGAAAAACACAGCAAGCACTGGTCGAGAAGGTCATAGGAGAAACCCAGGCAGGTGAAGAGAAAAATGGACAGTCCCACCAATACATCCTAATACTGACAGGCTAGTGGAGACGGAAGGAGGTACAAGTAAAGCGCAACACATCTAGGCACCAGGAGACATGAAGGAGCCAAGAAGGAATAGCCTGAGGAGAGAAGAGCAGGAACAGGGGGCGAGACTGAAAAATGCTTTGGGGGATGGTACAGAGAAGGTGAGGCTAGGAAGTGGCCAAGAAATGTGAGAAGTATAGGCACTGGCCCGTCCCTTCACCACTCCTGTTAATCTACCAGAAGCGCGATGGGTGTGAGCAAGATGGGCCTGGGTGACCATAGTCCTAACAGATGTTGCCCCCATCTGGAGAGGAACTGGGAATGGCCTCTGGACCACTCTCCAGTGGAACTAGAGAGAAAGAGACTGCGGCAAGAGGACTGGTGAACAGAAGTACAAAGACTATTGTGAAAGGACAAGAAACCCCCATGGATTGCTTAACCGGGGGACTGGGATATTGTGATTGTTGGGTTCTATACAGGAGAACCTAGTCATTGGGAGTGAACAACAACGTAACAATGTAGAAGACCCATGCAACCATCTTGGGATGCACTTATAATTCATCTGCTGAGTGAAGTGGCAGTTGAACGCAGTCTGGGCAGCAGGGCCTGGGAGGCAGGGAGGCATTGGGAGTGAGCAACAAAGTAACAAAATAGCTGACCTGGCTGACCCACTCTAAATGCACTCAAAATCACGCCTCAGGGTAAAAATGCAGGCAACAGCATCCTGGGCAGTAGGCCCTGGAGTCAGTGAGGCATTAGGCATGAGCAACAATGTAACAATGTAGCCCACCCACCCGTCCCCCTCGCAGTACAAATATAATCACTCTGGTGAGTGAAGCGCTGTGAAGGAGGGTAAAGCGGCAGGCCAAAGTAATTTGGGCTGCCCGGGCAGCCTGGGCTACTGGAACCTGTGGATTACTGCTTGCTGCTCTACATTTAATTTTCCACAGCCCTGGGATTATGCTGCCTAATATTTACACGTGCAGCACAAGAAACTGGTGGCCAGGATTAACATTCACATCATGGCTGGCAAGTGCTTCACTGGTGCAAAGTGAGAGATGACTTCCGATGAAACTTGTAGTAACAACACATGGGCCCTCATTAGGACCCTGGCGCTAAGTGTTTAACAGCGCCGTAAAAGGCTGCAGCGCTGTTAAACACTTAGCGCCTTACTATGAGGTCCCTTTGCAGGACCCGACCTGAACGGCTGGTCTAGACCAGCCGTTAAAGTAGGGACCCGCACAGGGACTCTCGAGGTAAGTACGGTACCGCAATTTGCGGTACCGTACTTACCGCCTTCCCTAGTCCCATTGAGCCCTATGGGGCAAAAATGGGAATGGGGAAGGGCCAATATGCAATGGGGAATTACCACCCCGCCAACCTTGGAATGGGGTGCTAATTCCCCATTGAACATTGCCGGACTAATTACGATACCGGCACCAACCATGGTGCTAATAGCGCCATGGTTTAGCGCCAGTATCGTAATGAGGGCCATGCTGTGGTAAAGAGTGGAGTGGAGCTGGGGGTCTGCACTGCACCACATTATCTGGATTTTGGTCACGGCAAACTGTAAGATCTGACTTTCTTGGAGTGTTAGTGTCTTTTATTATACTGTTGACCCTTTGTGAGCGAGTGTGAAGCCAATACCTTTGGACCATCCTGTAATTTACTCTTTTTTAATTGTAGGCTTGGGTGTTACTGACCCCTCTCCCTGCCTGTGAACCCAGTATCTTAAGCGGTGAGCCCTGAGTATTTTGCTGGTCAATGCCGGGACAAAAGCATCTTGAATCATTTGGAATACACTGTGAGCCTTACGGGAGTGCTCTTTATTCTTTTTCTCTGAGAACATTGGCATTTTATCACGACGTAAAAGGCACCTGCTATGGAGAAAGAAAAGGTGAGCCCAATGAGATTCCTGCCTCAGAGGCAGAACAAAACCAGCCAAGATATATGGGCCCTTTAACGAGGCTAAGGAGCTGATATTTGGAATTGAGACTCTTTTGAACGACATTAATGCCGGAAATATAGGAACTTGCCGTGCCCCACGTGACAGAGACTGATCCTATTAAACGCAACACAGCCTCTGGGATAACAGAATGCTCCACGCTATTAGATTTAAAGCACATCTTTCAGAATCAAGAGGGATTAACTTCGTGAAGGGAACATAAAGAGGCTGATGACTTGATTGCGTACTTTGAAATTCTACAAATTCTACCAGCTGCACACCAGGAAAGTGGTTGTAACTTTGTTCTACCTGTGGAAGTTCATTACCATTGCAGCGGGGATTTGATACTAACCATGCAGTGAAATGCAGACAGACCTGTAATGGTGCCTAAAGAGATTCCACTTGCAAACAGGTTTTCAGTCCTGACTGAGTTACCTGAATCACGAGCTGGGACGAACAAGACATCCCAATGCAAAAGAGATTTGCAAAGAAATCAGGAATCGTAGCAAGGAAGCGTCAGTAGCATAAATACAACCCTGAGTATACCTAGGAGGGTAGGACAGTGTATACACGAAAAGGGTTTCATAGTTATGGTGCTGTTCGAAATACAAGGTAGGGTGATCTGTATCTATTTAAAAAAGAAAACTGTGGTAATCCATCTAGGTTGGCTTTGGGGTCTAGCTAAACAAACCTGAACTAGGTAGAAAGGATTAACTCCCGTATCCATTCCCCTGCGCCACCTCCTTGTCAATTTCCCTGTGCCAATGACTTCTAAAATGAGCTAAGGTACTTTCACACAACCCCTAGTTGTGCAGCCGGTGAAAGGAAAAGTGCACAAGGAATATTTCACAATTTTAGATTAATCCAGAATCATACAGCCTTACCCCCTGGGAGAATTTGAATAACATAGCAATACCCGGGAGGAAAAATCAGTGGGAAATTACTAGTAGCACGGGCATATGAATGCTAATAATACTGACAGTGCTGGCAGAGACAAAGCAATGGCTTCGATTCAGACCTTGATGTGGGAAAGCCATCCTTGCATAAGGATTTTTATATGAAAAGGGCTCCAACATTGCAAAGAGGAGACTACGAGGATAAAAATGCACTGACCAATAAGGTTTTACATTGGGTAAGACATGTGAAATGGATAGCTAGCAGTCAATAGGGACGATCTGCCAATGGTAATGAGATTATCTGAAAAGGCTGAAAGAAATATTTTCAAATTCCCCCCAGTAATAGTTTTTGGTGTAAGGTGTGAGGAAGGCATGGTACCAGAAGTATGACAGACACAATAAGTACAGTTAAAAGGTGTTAATAGAATTTTACATGGGTTTGAAAAATGCCTATCTAACCCTAACTTCTAATGATGGGCGCAAGCTACATCCATCAAATATAAGAAAACACTGTCATGGTCGTGTCGTGTCAAAACAAATATGGCCTATACTAATAAAAACCTATTTCCGTACCTTACTCTAAAGAACAGAAGGGTGTAGGATGATGACGTGTATAAAGAAACAGTGGGTAACTAATGAAAGGTCCACAGGGCTTGGTAGTTCAGGATTGCTGAACTGTAACTTCCCTTTCCCCACATTTCAGCTGGGACAAGGTGGAACAGCGTACACCTGGAGCACACTCTGACTTCTTTTTATAAGGAGGCAGTCTCTATGGCACACTAAGATCGCTCAACATAGTGTCCTTTCACATCTCATTAAGTCTCTTGGTATTTCAATGTCTAATTCCATCCACAAGAATCTACTGATTCAACATTCTTTTCTGAAGGGCTCCCTCAGCTGGGCTCAGACCTTTTTCTCTTTCTATTTTATATCGGGATCTCCCTCCAACAGGCTCAGATTCCACTTTCTTCAGAACACACAAGTGATCTCCCTCAGCCGGGCTCATATCTTTTTAGTACTATGTTCACAGAATATTCTTTTCGGATGACTCACATTCCGACCCTGGATTCCCCTCAGCCGGGCTCAGATCGCTTTCTAACACACAAGTGATCTCCCTCAGTCGGGCTCAGATCTTAGATACCCCTTAGCCGGGATCAGATCATGGATCCCCGTCAGTTAGGCTCAGATCACGGATCCCCCTCAGTCGGGCTCAGATCCTTTTTGGTTCTTCTCTTCCATTCACACAAGTTCCCATCATCCGGGCGCAAACTTGTTCACCTCTCGCTCAAGTGGGGGGGGGGGGAGTACCTTCCCCTATGATTCTTCTAGCTTTCTTTGGCGTATCAAGAGGTTCCAAGATTTTCTACTGTGCAAAGGGATTTTGCTGTGACCTTTGCATGACCACTTAAAATTATTTTCCTTTCACTTTGTCAGAGACCTTCGACTGGGCTGCCCCTCGGGTGCCAGACCACTCTGCAGCAGCTTATCCCTGAATCGCCTTCTTTTCACACAATTGAAAAGTCTCTCTCGCCATCTGGCATTTACTCGTATTTCTCAATTAGAAAGTTCAAATGAATTGTTCACTTTGCAACACTCTTGCTGTTCACAGACTTCACTTCCAACACAAACCAGTATCTCAAGTGGCTTTCAACTCACCAGTTGCGTGAAGCCTTTTCATCAGTGGGTTTTGTTCCTCGAGCCAAAGTTGATGCTTCAGCGGCCACAGCTCCTCCTTGCTTCGTTCAGCCACGCAGGAGGGATTTGACCAGGCTTCACCTGCCGGTCAGCAGTTCGCTGTTAATCCCACTGGGACTTATGCCTGGCCCTTCCCCTTGTTCAAAGGGTCTCCCTTTGCCAGGTGCGGACCCTTCTTCAAGTTATTTTTATCTTCAATTGGTAAAGTAAAATGTCTTTGGACTTTGAGTCCCAAAATCTGACTTTGGGAGCTGCAGGAGTTAAAAGGGGATGTTGAAGTGATGTCAGGGTCTCGCCGCCAACCCCTCAAAGACCTGGGATTGCCTGCTTGGCTCAGGGTACCACCATGCAACCCCAGCTGCCCCTGGTTTTGTCTTCTGGAAGTACAGTTCCCTCTCCACACTACAACCTCCCCTGTACTCCGAGGGCCAGTGTCTGGGCGGTTTTCTCCTCCTCCAGGTTTCCCTGGGTCTCTGCAGCTCACTTTGTCTTCCTCTGGCTTCTTGGCATCTTGGCATCCTCACCTTGCTAAAGTGTGCTCTCCTGCTCTGCCTTTTATACTTCCTGAGAGAGTAAAGTGGAGTCAAGTGTGAGTAGTTAAAAAGGGAGCCCTGACTTTGCCTGCCCTCATTACTGGTACAGTCTGCTGTCAAAAAGGAAGCGTCTGTTTTCTGTTTCTGGCTGTGTTTTCTGTCAGTAATCTTAATCCTCCCAGTCCCTCTCTTCCTCGTTTCAGTGTTTACATGGAAAGGGGTGGGGGAGTTGGAAAGTCAGTAAATCTTGCACAGTAGAATGGGGAAGAGGTCTGAAAGGAAAGGGGATACTGCATCTCACCATCGGTGCACCTACCCTACTCCCAAGCATCCCTCACCCAGGTGATCCTCCCACACTGGTCCACCCCAAGAACTGGATCCAACAGAGATGGGCGTGTCCTGGCCATCTGGATGACAAATCCACGGGAATTAGTACTTGAGACACCTTCTGGTTTCTCATTAAGGGCTGCTATCAATAGATTTTCTTTCATTTTCCTGCCGACCTAATCATGTACTGAATTGAGGAAAATGTTAATCCAAATATATGTTGTTAACAAGGCATACAAATCACTGAAAAACAGAGGCACAAGACCTTATGTGGGGGATTTAACATGGGTATCTGGGAATAGGGAAACAGGTTAAGTAATGATGTGTCCCTTACTGAGTGAACACGTTTACTGTCACTGGCACCCACAGGACCATGGGTGCTGCAAAATCCAACTAAATCCATTAAATTAAATATCATGTCTTGGAACTTTGACAGATTATCCAGTAAAATAGGTGACCATGACTGACAGGATTTCATAGAGGATTATTTGCCTGGAATAAACCTGGGCTGATGACCAGGTTCTTAAGCCAAGGCATCTGAATTTTCTGAATTTCTCTATACCGACAGGGAAAGGGCATGATGAGGGCAAGCGTGGGTTTTCAAGTCTGGATTTGAACCTCTCTGAATGAGAAAGTTGTCCCGATGTAGACATGTAGTCCATAATTAATGTTCATAAAGATCTGTTTATCTAATAAACAGTGCATTATTCTGTTCAATATCTATTTAAGCTCATTGACTGATAATCTTAAATTGTACCTATTAGTTCAGGGCTTAGTGAAAGCAATGGCGTAGCAGAGGCCTTTATAGCCACCACAGTGCGGGGGCCCAATGGCAAGGGTAGCCCCTCCCCTCCATGGTGGACAGTCAGACCGCGGGGGCCACGGCACCCTGGTGTGAAAGTACAAGGCATCTAAATGCATGCTGTTTTGTTGGTTTGAATGTGTTTTGGGCCTATTTTTAAAATAATGTGGACATGCTTTTCTGACAAGGCTGGAGCAAGACATAAGTTTCTTAGAAAGAAAAACACGCTGAAACCCACACAGATGGTCGGAGGATGCCCACCCAATGTGATCATGTTGACTTGAGGGTAAGTAAAACAATAAATGTGTGTGTGTATGTTTGAATGCATTGCTGTGGGTGTGTGCGTATGCAAGATTTAAAAAAAAAATTGCATGCATGTATTTATGTGTTAGAGTTAGTGTGTGTGTGTGTGTGTGTGTTAGGGGTCAAAGTGTACACAATAAATGTGGAACTATGTGCCCCATTAACACCACCTGCCCATGTGCACCCTTCCTTCCTTTTCTTACTCCCTATACAAAATGTCTGTGGCATCCTGTCTTTCCTCCACTTCACCCCCAAAATCTTTTACAACTGTGCGATCAAGATTGAAAGAAAACTGTGAAAAGAATGCATAACACTGGCACTACTTTTAGTCATTGTTCACCACAGAATGATGCATTAGACACCCATCCTCTTTCTAATCACCCCCCAATTCACATCTCTTAAAGACTACGGCAACCACCATACCATCCTCCCATTACCCTCAAACGGCTATGCAAGAAGAATACAAACACTAATCAATGTGGGTGTCGTTTTATGTGGTGGTTTTGAAATGGGCTTTATTTACCAACTATGTACTCGAAGTAAAGCATAGCAAAGGTGCTTCAGCAAGATAGTGCAGCAAGTTATAAAATAACCTACATTACACAGGTTTGAATCTGTGGGAACTTAAAGTAAGAGAACGTCATATCCTTTAGTTGTCGCTCACTTTAACCCTGTGGTTGTGTGTGTGGTGTGCACGTCTATGTGTTAGCGATCTGGGGGAGATACTGCATCATATTTAGTGGGATAATGCAGCCTTATTTTGTATGTAACTACATAGGGATTTTGGCATGAGCCTTATGGAAGTAATGAAGCTGCATCTAAAGTCTATGCCAGTATGGTCAGAGTGAATTGGAATTATTGCCAGTGTCCTGGGCAGTGACCATACTGGTATAGTTTGTATCTGCAGCTTCACAAAAGTGATTTACAGTGATCATACTGGCATAGTTTGTGGCCACAGCTTCATGAAATTGATGTAAAGAGACCATACTGGCATGGATTATGGGTGAAACATCAAAGTGATTTACATCGGGAATGCTGTCATATAGTATGGGCATACCTTCATGAAGTGATTTACAGTGGGACTGATGACATATCATTAGTGCAGCTGCATGAATGTGATCTACAATGACAATGCTGGCATATGTTTTGGACACAGGCATCATGAAAAGTAAAATGCTCTTGTGTACTAGAAATCCGGTTTGAAATTGTACGGCTTCCACCAATATTTTAAAAATTCTCAGTAAAATGCACCATTTCAACACATTTTATTTTTTTAAATCTTGGAAGGGGGTGGGAAGACTCAAGCCCTCACTTGCTTGGCCACTAACACCAATTTGTGGGAGATGTTAATACACGTCCAGTACTTATATTCAACTGCTGCCACTGACATTGTACTGTTTACAGTGACAGTGCCCACTCAGGTGGTGCTTTTGTGGGACAGGCTCCACCCTCCTTGTTTCTATGATAGGTAAAAGATGTATGCTTATATTAACAAATGTACTTATAGCAATTACCTAGTGTGTCCCTGTGGATGCATAATGCACATGCATGAAAGCCCAGCACAGCCTAGGAGTCAGTGGCATGAACTGTACTTCTCTGTAGGGCTGGGGTGGGTGGGGGGTGCTCAGAAGGGCCTGCAAGAGGGCCCCCAAATTGTGTGTTATGTAAATTGTGTGTTATGTCACTGAATGGAAGGCCTGATTTAATGGCACGAAAAGACTGATGCAGGGCATATGATTGTACTGGGTGACTTAAATTACAAAATTGAATCCCTGGTGGTAACAGAGGGATTGACATTTTAGGAGCATATGTGTGGGACATTGCCAATCTTAATGGCTGATCCAGTGCAGCGTGATCATCATAATGCACTGAAAATGGCCTTTATTTTGTTTGGATTAGGCTCGAGAGTTTACAATGGCCATGTGTATGGGGATTTCCCAGCATTGCCTATGTAGAGACAAAGGGCCTCATTATGAATTTGGTGGTATTCGGTTGTAAACACGCCAGAATACCACCAAACGAATTTATTGTTACCGCCACTTGATCTGGTGGAATTACCACTGGATAACAAGTGGCAGTATGGTGGAGTTAGTCTCCATTTATGGAGTACATAAGACTCCATGGGTATTTCGGCAGAATTAACGCTGGCAGAATTAACACTGGCGTTAATTCCGCTGAGTTTTGGTGGTAAGTTGGAGGATTTACCTCCAGCTTTTTGCTGGAGGTTTTTCCTCTATTTAACCTCCTACTCGTTTGGCGGTACAGTATTGCAGAGGTAATGGGATTACTGGTGCATTACCGCTTTTTTTTTACGCAACACCCAACTCGGAATGAGGCCCAAAGCCATGTAACTAACCACCTGGATTATACATTTTTTGAATGTCTAGGTTGGTGAGATGTTGAGCTGACGGTTAGCCCACATTTGGAAAGTGACAATGACCCAGTTGTGCTCGCCATACAGTGAAATATTAAAGTGGAAAATAATACTAATAATCTGGCCAAAGTGGTTTCATGAAGAAATTGGAGATTGTACAGGACTTTTGTAGGGAGAGAGACCATGTGGCCAGTACTGCACTACTAAATCGCATAACAAACTGTTTATTATAATTGAATGTCTTTTTGAGTAACTTTCAGTCAGATTTTGTAAAAATAAAAGAATTAAAGTGCCAAACATGAAACACCAAATGGTAGTTGCTCTTTCTCTCACAAGACACATTGGAAGCAAAGTATTTTGTCCGTAAAGTAAGAGCTGTTTAGCCTACGTGAGTAATGATTTTTTTTTTATGTAGCACAATTACAGCTATACCCCATTTAGTAGTCTTCAGCATAATTAAAATATGCTTCTGAAACTGCTGTTGCAACTCCTGCCAAGTACACCATTTGTTCTTCTCCATATAGAGACTGGATATGAATATGGAATGCAACCATTCTTGTTTTGGCTATGGCTCTATAGATGTCAGAAACTCACCTTTATATTAAATACATCGGGCGTCATTCCGAGTTAGGCGGTATACCGCCAGTGCCACTGGCGGGTTGCCGCTGACACGGAAACACAGAATCCGCCGTCTAACTTCCCGGTGCCACTGAGACATTAAAAGTTGGATTTGGTAACTCCCCATTCCCGTGGAGTCCATATGACTGTATGGGAGTGGGGAGATGGAAGCACTGGCGCTGCTGCTAACAGTTCCAGAGTTTCCATGAAAAGTCTGCCTGCAGGGGCTGATGCGCCTGGCAGGTCTGACACTGCAGGGCGCAATGGCCCCTGTAGGTAGACTCATAGTGTGGCGGTCTGGAAACAAGGGTGACGGTAAGTTTACCAGCACCCTTGTTTCCGGACCGCCACACTTGGAATGAGGCCCATTATGTGGGATGCTGTAAATACCAGAGGGGGTACATCATAGACATTGTTTAAACTAGCATTGGTAAAATCAGGAAGATTAAATTGAGCAGATTGGATCTCCAGTGAAGAAAAGGTAATGGAGAGAGTATATTGCAGTAAAGTTGGGCTAATAGGGTTTAGATTATCTAGGATAAGACTGCAAAACATAAAGGCCATCCCATGTTTGGTGCAGAACATTATCTTGATGAAATCAACAATCCTATGAGGAGAAACCTCCATGTTAAACTGAACATGAACATTCTGCCTCTCAAGAGGTCCCGTTTTGAAGGAACTTTAAAGAAACAACGCTTAGCCTTTTTCTTCTCAAAGGCAAAAGAAAGACTTGGTTGGTGAGGCTTTTGAGCTCGTTTAATAACTGCACAGCCTCATTGTGTTTTGCATGCAGTTTCTAACTATTTGAGTACGGCCTGCAACAAATGCATTGCTAATAAAAAGTGTTATATGATAAAATAGAGGCTTTTTGTAAGGTGCTTGCGGGCAGAGACGTGCCCACAAAGCCAATGGAAGAAAAGTGCACAAGAGACAGTAGTGTGAGGAATCCTGCAGACAAGAAAGGATAGGCAACAAAGGCAGTGAACAGAAAGGGGCAGAGAGTACAAGTAAAACAAACATGTTAGGTTCCCACTTGGCGTGTACCCAGAATGGGGGAACAGTTTCCCACAGGGCAAGGGGAACTCTAGCCTTCCGAACTGGTTACTATTACAGGGTCCCACTCTGAATGCTCATGGAAAGGAGCAGGAGTAGTGGGTGTCTGTGTCTGGACCCTAAGGCACAAACATAGAAGCAGTACTCACAAGTCTGAAGCCTGTACGGGTCTAGAAGGAACTGGACAATGAGTGCCTCCTGAAACAGGAACCAGCACGTTAACAATATGATACACGGTACAATACTGAAACACGACAAAGGAAAGGGGCAGAGATTGCCTGTTGGGAATGCAGCAGCCAAACTCTGAACAAAGAAATTACACAAGCACAAGTGAGGATAAGAACAGTAACCGAAATATCCAGGAAAACAATAGGAAGTCAGAGTGAGCAAGGTTCAGGACAGAACAGGAAAAAAGAGAAAAAGCAAGAAGGTAAGAATCTAAGTCCAAGGGTACAGGAGGCTAGAACTGCAGACTAGAAACTAAGGACCGGAACCAAGGAACAGCAGGCTGAAATATGGACCAGGAACCAGAAAACTCAGGGCCAAAACTCTAGACTAGGATAGTAAGGACCGAACTGCAGACAGGTAACAAGGAACTGTAACTCTGGAGTGAATTACCAAGGGCAGGACTGAAGACAGATAACAATGAAACTCAGGACTAGAAACTATGAACCTAAAATCAGGTAACATGAACTATGGACAGAGACCAAGGAACTGCCAGCAGGGAACAAGATACATGTTGGTAGAGAGCAATGGGCTTCAGGCGGGGAACAGAGGACTGCAAACAGGGGAGCAGGGTTACAGGACAGGAAGTACAGAGGTGCACGGGAGTGAAGGCAGAGTACCAGGGCTGCCAGGCAGGGAGCCAAGGGCACTGGAACAGGAGCAGTTTCTGGAAGCAACAGGACACAACAGAAATCCAAGGATCAAAGCACAATTGGCTGGGAGAAAACTCAATGCAAGAGCGTTGTGCTCCGGCAGGGATCTGCTTATATACTGACCTGCCCTGTGCTGAAGCAGGCACATTAGCAGCACTTGTAGCAGCACACCTGAAGGTAATGTGTGCCTCCCCCGTCTGGTCCTGAGAAAGTGAAAGCAGCACTGATCTCTAAGGCCTATGGGGATTGTAGTTATAAGACTGCTGCATAGGAATAGCAAGGGAATGAAAACGTTCACAAGGTGCATCGTGGGATATATAGTGTGTGAAATTAAATAAGGAAGTTCCAAAATCTTGTAAGCGGAAAATAAAGAGGAATATGAATAGGTATTGTGCGGGGAGGATTATGGTAATCAATGAGTCCCAAATAGTCCAAAATGGGTGTCAAATGGTGTCCAGTGGCACAGTTATGAAACTTTCTGGCTGAGCTAAGAATATTTATTATTTGAAACATTGAGACATAGGCAATATATTTTTTCTCTGTTTTTATTGTATTTCGAATGTTTTTATGATGTACTTATGTTGGACTTGTTGAAGTATTTTTTGAGTATATGCACCATCAAATAAGTAAGCAAGTACAGGGAAGGAGTTATCGCTGACTTGTTTCAACTTATGATGAATCCATCCAGGCATGTGTTTGTGTATTTTTGAATCCAGCGAGACAATGCCATGTTTTGTGCCTTAGTTGAACACTTTTCTTTTGCTACTTAGAAATAGAAGCCTTTGAAACCTTACTCACGTCCATGCAACTCATCGATTTTCTCTCGCTGTTGTAGCAATATATATTGTGACGAAACCCTGCATGTCATCCCTTATCCCATTGGGAGGCATTTCCATGATGCCAGGGCGGTGCGGTCACAGTCCAATAGTTCCCCTGCAGGTGGTGCATCGGGGGAGGATCACATGGGGAGGAGAACCCATTATGAGACAAGGGAGGACATTTTAGGAATAATGCGGTACCAATCCACTCCCTTACCAGCACCCTCACCCTCTGACTCTGTGAAGGGTAACATAGTCAAACACACCTCAATATATTTGTATAGGGTAGACCATTCCATTTTGCTACCTTATACTGAGACGAGGAAGAGTAGGGACTCACCCATGTGAAACCCACTGCAGAACTGGAATGAGGAAAAACATCTATGACCCAGTTGAGAGTAACCATGATGATATTGGGATAATGAAGTGGGACCCCACTGAACCAACGCATGTAAATAAAATGAAGAAGGACTTACAAGTCCGTCGAGCCCTTCTCGGAGGAAACCTGAAGGCGGAAACGGGAGAAGAAGGAAGAAGGTAGATCCTGTGTGGAAAGACCGCTCCGGAAACCAAGAGGAAGAAGCTCCAGGTATCCCTGAAGACCGGCAAGTGTGGGATGCAGAAGCCACGGCAGCCGGGGAAAGCTTTGCCCTGTAGAGCCACAGCAGAGCAGCGGAAGATGCTGAGAGGCAGAGAAGCCCCACGGCAGATCGCAAGTGTTCCGAAAACCCCACGACCACTGCAGACCACGAGAAAAGGTACACGGGTGGAAGGGGAGGCACAGGGGGCCCAAGCCAATGGCAGAGAGGCGGGAAGGAAGAGAACAGCGCAGGACTAAGGGTCTGGGACCCTAATAGAAACCAAATAACGTTTTCAGAGTGGAGGAGCATCCCCGTCGCTCCTCATAGTAGAAATACCTGCCAGGAGAGTATGCCAGGTGGACTGAACAAAGAAGATAGAAAGTACAAGTCTGGGACCCGCGCCCATAAAAGCACCCTCGTTGCTCCTCATAGTCCCAGTATCTGGCAGGAGAGTACACCAGGTCGTCTGTGCATCAAGGACCTAATGTATGAGTCTGGGACCTGCACCCATAAAAGCAACCTAGTATATTCTTGTGGCTTGTCAAAGTTACAGTGCCTGGTAGAAACGTAAACCAAGTGGACTGTACGCAGAGACCTGGGAAGGGGAAGTAAGAGAAGCACCATACCTCTTCCTCTTCTTCACTACACTACCTGGCCAGGAAGAGTACCACGTCAACCAACTAGGGTCGGGGACCCACAACAAAGGAAGTAAAAGAACCCAGGTAGCGGGAGTCATCCCCTCTGATATTGTGGAACACTTTGAAGAAGCCAGGGGGAGGGAGGCATCCCCTCTGGTATTGTGGAACACTTGGGAGAAACCATTCCCAGCAGGCAATACTCAGCCTGGCTCGTTTCAAAGGAATTTTGAAACCCTTTGTCCAGAAGAAGATCATTCCTCTGGACCCAGCAGAGACTTTTACCTTTAGTTGTTTTTAAGTGTTAGGAAAGGAAGTAGGAGTTGACACGACGGTGGAGACTTATTATTTTGGACATTCTGACGGGTTCCTTAGTTTATTTTTTGAGCCTGGAAATCCATTTTAGCAGTAGGGATAGGTAGGGTTTTCCATTTTCTTTTAGATACAATAATTGTTTGTAGCGATCACCATACAACCTTTGTGTCAATCTCTTACTTCTGCACCCTTAAAATATATATATATATATATATATATATATTCAGTGGAAACAATGCCATTCCATGAACTTGCCAATTCAGAAAAGCCCTTAACCACTGCAACATGGCAAATGTTACCTGTACGAGAGCAATGCCACGACCTGTACAAGAGTAACTATAATGTATAATGAAAATGTGATAAATAGCAATGTCAAGTATACATACAGATCTCTCTCTCTCTCTCTCTCTCTCTCTTTCTCTCTCTCTCTCTCTCTCTCTATTTCTCTCTCTCTCTCTCTCTCAAGGTGATGACACCTTGTGAAGTGTCACAGTACCCATCGGTGATGTCATTCGCAGTGCCATGCATTACATCATTTGCGATGTCAGTGATGTCAAAGATATAATTTTTGATGTTATCTGTGGAGTCATGTGTGGTTATATGAGCAGCAGTGCAGCATAACCAAAACGCCCTTTTACAACGTTGTTTTCACTCAATTCTTTTTTTGTAGTGCCAACTTAACCACAACCTTCCTTAACAACATTTGTCACTGAATTTTACAGGTTTTTGATTTGTTTTCGTTCATCAAACTTAACCATAACATCCCTTTAACCACAATTTGTTCACTGAATTCCAGTGTTTGTTTAATGATATAGAATATCATATGTACTATACCAATGGGCATGGTCTCTTGCAAGGGTGTAAACACAAAATGAGGCGGCCACCCCATGGAATCCCTCCTCTGGCTTCTCAAAGAAGCATATTCTGCACCACAGACTTTCACGGTCAGCATAGGTAATCCCTCCTGCCTAATGTTTATGATGATCATATTGCCACATTGGCATGATGCACACTAATAAGGTGAAATATGTAAGGTTACACCACATTTCCCAGCTGCCATTGTGTGCGGCCCATAACATTATTATGCACATGGTAGTAGCAGAACTAGCTGTTGGTGCCACGTGGTGGGGCATCTCCTGGGAGGGAACTGGCACTGCAAACATGCCCCAAACATTACTAACAATCTATCAAAACACAAACATCACTCACACAATACACTACTTCAAAAGCAAGAAGCAAGGATATTTGCAGACTTGAACTTCGCTGGTGCAGGAAGGAAAGAACCAGAAGACAGGCCTTTTCTGACTATGCACTATGATGACTCCTGTGGAGTCATCACTGAATCCCCGTAATGGATCTCCTCCCACGTGGCCAGGGGATGGCAGCCGCTACCTGATCTTGACCCTGGGGGTGGTACTATGAGGGAGGATCATATGGGAGGAGATGGCTGTCGGGGGAAGCTGGTGACCCCATCAGTAGAGATTCAGTATTCTTCTCGTTCTGGGGAAGAAAACACCATCATTTCTAAGTTCTTAATGGACTCTTGTCACTATTCAAATCCCTCCTGTTGTAAAACCCAGAAACCCCTTCTTGAAAATAATGCTAGGCAAAATATAATTCATACCTCATACACACATTTAACAGCCCCTGTCTCTAACGTCCAACTCCCATAAAGCCTCGGGTACTTAGATGAGGAGGAGGAGGAAGGAGTCAATGCAGACTGACAGAAACCCAAAGCTAACCATGCAGACTAGTTGTTATGATGCAGCCTGAGTTAGCGTGACATTTAAAAATGGTGACTGCATTTAGAAAAGCAGGAGAGCCAAAGAGGAAGGCAGATCCGTAGAAGTAGGCCGCATGTGGAACGACCGTGCTGGAGAACACAGGTATTTCCAGGCAGATGCTTGCGAAGACTTACTGGTGTGGCGCGAGGGCAAGAGTGATGCAGCAGGCACTGTATGAGGACCGGCAGCCGCAGCAGAGCTACCAGAGCTACCAATGTGCCGAGAAGCAGAAGTTTTGCAAGTGGGTGAGCGCAGAGCGGTCAGGAGTGCTGGAGGAGGGTCTGAAGTGCAAGGGAGGCTGTCCCAAAGGGGAAGCTTCACTGCAGTAATGTGCCACGGGTCGGGAATGCTGCAAGATATCGGTGAGTCTGCCCAGAACAATTGCATGTAAGTAGATAAGAACTTTTGAATACTGACCAAGTAATGTAAAAAGACAGAACTTGCACAAGTCCCCATGTATGAGATGTCAAAGTGGCGAAAGTTGGAACAAGTAGTACCTCAAGACAATGAAGAAGCACAGTGAAGTAATACAACTTGCTAGATTGAAAGACAGTGAAGTGAAGTCCTGGTGAAAGAAGTGCCTCAGGCAGTGAGCAGTTGGGGAAGAGATACCTGGCAGAGAAGTATACCAGGGGATCTACAACGCCCTAGAAAGGGATTCTTGGCAGGGAAGTATACCAGGTAATCCAGTCAAAGTATATGGAAGAATAAGACGTTGTGGCTAGATACCTGACATGAGAGTATACTAGGGGACCTAGGAAGCTGAAAAACTGCAGGAATATACCTGGCAAGATAGTACACTAGGGGATCTAAAGAACCTACTAAGGATTCCTGGCAGGAGAGGTCCACTAAAGTTACAGAAATACACTTACTTACTTTGCAGACCACATGGTAGAAAAGTATACCAGAAACTCTAGGAAAGTAACCATTTGAAGTTGTGAGGTTGAACAAAGACCTTGCCTTTATGTTGAGACCTAAACACCTGGCAAAGGGATATATTCATAAACCTGAAGAGCTCAGAGGAGGGTTTCTGATGGACAAGTGCATCAGGTGATCCACCAAGATACTCAAAGAAGCGAAAGAGAATCTTATATCGGACATCTTATTTGAACAAGATCCTTTTTGTGATGTCACTGCAGAGAAAGCGTAGGAAGAGCTAAATGGTATGAAACATATTGTTTACCCGGGAACTTGCTGAGCCTGGCATAAAGACCTAAAGGAGCTGTTGTTTGAAAGATACATTTTTACCATGCTTGGGAAACTGTTACTTGAAAGAGGCATTTCTGCCATCCTTGCAAAAATGTTTTTTGAAAGAGACACATTTTGCCATCTTCAAGAACTATTGTTTGTAGAAGACATTGTTGCCATCCTAACTGAAATATCCACGGGAAGGGAACCACCCTCTGAATCCAAGGGTTTCTCCTTGGAAAAGACTGATTCTGTTGGATGTATCTACTTGCCTTAATTGTGAACACTTTTACCAAACATAGGTCTGAGACATTTTTCTTACACTTTTAGTTGTTCCTTTTCAGTTTTCAGTTTGAGGGTCAGATTAGTATGTTTCGGACGCAGGGATAGTTTATATAATTTTGATAACTTGACACAGACTGAGTTTTGGTTTTAGTTTCCTAGGTAGGAAAACTCTCTTTAGGATAGGGACAGGGAGGCCTTATCCAACCCTTAATAAAGATGTCTGATAATGAAAATATTACAATGTTGTGTGCGCCTCCCATTTCTGGCCCCTCACAGCACCCAGAGTCTGGAACCTTCTCCCTGTCAGCCCCAGATGTGCCCGCTTGCTTTTGCATTTGAGGATGGAGTTCAAGACCCTACTCTTCAAGGAATGGCTTCTCCCTACCACCTAGGTCCACACTCCCTTCACTTAACCTGAGACTGGTTGATCTGCTGCCCACTTTTTCCTCCCCTGGTTACTTGTAGATCCCTTGGTGCCAAACTGCCTCCCCTCATCCCTCGTTGTCAGCCCCCACTCTCTTGCATTATTTGCTTGCAATCTGCTCCCTCACCTCATCCTGTACTTCCCCCTATGACTTGTAGAGTGCCCCACTGCTTCCCAATGCTTGGTCCACGTTCAACAAACATCCTAATATTAATAATTATAATAATAACAATAATAAACATAATAATAAATAGTGAGACACTGCAAACGTGTATTTGGGGTCATTAAGCATGATCTCAGCTGGCCTTGTTTGCATCCAGTGTGCATATTGTAAATACATTTCTCTTGCTCCGTGTGTAAATAAATCACTGTATATAAATGAAATATTTACTCACTCAGAATATACAAATTCAATAGGTAAGTAAATGTCGCTCATTCTGTTTGGGGTCAAATGGCACACTAGTTGCTGGCTGCTTTTGGAACATACAAATGGACATAGATTTTTATATTTAACACATGTCTGTGATAATGATGTAAGCAAGTTGAGCAAAGAATGCACAGTGGGCTTGTTTTCATTAATCACAATACTCAATCTACTAGTAGAACGTCTTCACAATATGAGTAATATATATACCAATTTGGACATTCTTTCCTATTGGTTGAGACATTTGCGCTGAGCAAGGAACGACTCTTGTTTCGCTCCTACATAGAACCAGTGTCTCTGGTGACCGTGGGGAAAAGCAGCTTGTAACTGTGGTCTCTTATAGCTCCCCCCGACCATAGTAGCCCAGGGCCTCTTATATGCTAGTGGTCTGTGGCCATGCCAGGTGGGCACTTTTCTGCTTCAGCCATACCACTGGGCGCACCAAGCCAACCAAACTGCCCACCAGCTGTGGTATCTTTGCCTCTATTGCAAGCGTCGGGGCCTGGGCTCGGTTGCCTACTACCGTTGCCCATGTCTCAGGCCCTGCAAACCCACCCATAAAGGCAATAGACCCAGTGCCACCTTTTCCCTCCATTTTGGATCTATGGGCCATTGGAGAATCCAAAGTGGAATATCCCACAAGCGTTATCAAGTCACACACTCAAAGTGGTCACTGGGCTTGTGGCCAGGCCCAGAGGGCAATTTCCCTGCATCACGGGTTCATGATCCGACATGGTCTAGGGTTTGAGGACTCTGTGAAAAACACAAGTATTGTAGTGTTGCAAATTTGGGCATCTGGGTTAATGGACCCTGGTCCAGGCACTCTGCAAACAAACCAGCTGTTTTTCTATCCTTTTGTGGGCATTTTGCAACCCTCTGTGAATCCCTCTCACATTGGCTAGAGTTGGGCGCTGTCCAGGGTTTCAATAGGCCCCTATTAACGAGTTTTGCAGTGCACATGTCCGAGGACTCAGCAAGCATTTGCGAACCACAATGGCAGGCATTTGAAATGTTTTACAAGCCCCCAGAAAACAGAATGGCGGTTTTTCAACTAGCCAATCTGGTTAAAGTGCTTGCGTGGAACCTGGCTCAAATGACTTATTCGATTTTCACATGGCATGTTTCAAGCTTTTTTAAAACCCTCCGTGACTTTTCTGGTGTGTGCTACACATGCCCAACGCTACAATGCTACAACCAGAAAGCTGTCAGACCATACTGCACTGATGATTTCAAATAAGGGTGAAACTGATATGCAGTTGTTTTGGGAACTGTTGATCATGTGTTTTGTTCAGTAAGACAAGTGTGAGGTTCTCATTATGATGAAAACATGCTGGAAGTGATCATTGAAAATTAACATTCTAAAATTTTTACAAAGAGCCACTTCGTAACTTTATTAAAATTAAATAATGCCTATCTTTCAACCAATACTTCTCACAAATAAACAAAGCATCCAGCAACAAGATATCTATGCTTTTCCTTTGACCATGCAACTGTCTGCAACAGCTAAGATCGCTCTGGCAAATGTCCAACTGACACTGTGACTTTCGCCCACAGACAGCTAGCCAAAGTGAATCCCTGGGGGGCGAGAGAGTGGGAGAAAGAGAGAGAGCTAGATAAAGTGATTCAGAGAGAGAGAGAGAGAGAGAGAAACAGAGAGAAAGAGAGAGAGAGAGAGAGAAAGAGAGACCAGCATTTGACATGATGGGAAGAGCTAGTCATTTCTACCCATGTAAAATTGTGCTCTCTAGTGGAGATATGCTTGCCCCCAGTTTCATAACCCGGTTTCAATAGGAAATTGGCATCCACAGGCCAAACATAGCCAGCAATTCAAACGAAAATGCATGTTTGGAACGTGATTAGTTTGAAATCTGGAGGTGGCTAGTTTGGTTGACTCTTTTTAATCTACCTGTTGGCAAACCATTTTTATTTTTCGGTTATGGGGGTGCCCTCGCATTCTGTCCTTTCTTGCCACATAGACCCTCCACCTGTTATCCTTACCCCCATATAAACAGGGCCTTATTACGAGCATGGCGGTCTGGGAAATACAGTACCGGTAAGCATGCAGGTACCGTAGTTCCCAGACCGCCATACTACGTGCTCTGCTCGCGGGTGCCGTTTCACCTGCCAGGTTTTTCCTGGCGGGAGTAACGGCACCCATAAGCAGAGCACGTCGGATGGACCGGCACAACTCTTCATGTGACGGTGCATCGCACTTCCCCATCCCCATTCAGCCCTATGGGGCAGAATGGGGATCGGGAAGCCCTTGATTACGGCACCCGCAAATGGGCAATTACCGGGTCCGCCAAGCTCGGCATGACCCGGTTCTTGCCCATTCGCAGGTGCCGGAAGAAATGCAACTCCGGCAGCAGCCGTGCTGTTTTTAACGGCACAGCTACCGCCAGAGTTGTAATGAGGCCCTCTTAATCAGGAGACGATACTGATATTTTAACATCGTCATCCACGTTCAATAGAACAACTGTTCATTCTGTCCAAAACACATTTGGTGTATCTGAGTTTGGAAATAATGCACAGATGCTAAAGTGATCATATCACAAAAGTTAGAAAAGTTATCAAATGTTATTGTGACAATAAAGCTTTAAAAGTACGAATACAATAGCATCCCTCGGTTGTATAAATTGAGTTTACTGTTCCGTTGATTTACCAACTACTTAACATTGATGAAAACACTAAAGGGTCTGCAACATGCAGCTCTCCAGATATTTTGGACCACGACTCCCATGATCCATCACCATTAACTATTGTGGCAAGGGCTGATAGGAGTTGTAGTCCAAAACATCTGGAGAGCCAAAGGTTGCAGACCAAAGGCATCATCGGTGAACAGAAGCAAGTGGGAAAATGCCATATTGCGAAAAACCTGATGAAATCAGATGGCAAGATGTAACATGTAGTCTTATGAAAATTGCCCATCAGTTTCCACCTGGACAGACAAAGTGTTGCCGCTAGTTGGTGAATAGGTAATCGTCAATGAAGCTTAACAGCAAAATGCAGACCAAGACAGTGGTTCATTGGTAGTATTCTTGCAGTCACATAGAATACTCAAGTTTCATTATTCAATCCACAAGAATTATGTACACCCTAAATGGCGATGCCGTAGAACTTAATCAAGCTAACAGACGCTTTTATATGAGGGTGCCAGAGAAGATGGAGTATACTGTAAAGGGTGTGCATGAAGGTCTCAGAATGCTGGCCTCTCGCAGTTTACTCCCAAACAAGTGAATTCTTCACACACATGCTTGCAAGCACAAGGGACATTTCCGTTTGCCCTGCAGATGCCTGACGTATGAATAAACTAATTATAGGCCTCTGATAGAGTGTTCGTGGTCAGCTTGGGACAAAGGGCCTCATTACGGGTCCGGCGATAACCGTGCCGGCGATACAGGCCGGTTACCGCCGGACCCATAAACATTTACTGGTGCCTGACTTGCCTGTAAACAGGGGGATTACAACCCCAGTGGTCGGGAAGTCAGGCGCCAGTAAAATGTTGTTCGTCATTCCTATAGAGTACCATAGGCTCTATGGGAGTGAGGAGCACGGAAACACTGGCACCGGTAATAATGGTGCTGGTGCTTCTGTGAAACTCTGCGGGCAAGTACTGGTTCGCCCGGCAGGTCAGACCTGCTGGGCGGGAGGGCGCACCCGCCCGGCAGAGTTGTAGGGTGCCGGTCTGGAAACAGGCACCATTGTTTCCAGACCGGCATGTTTTTCATGAGTACCCGAAACTAAAATACAGTAGGTGAATCTTTTTAAAATGTGGCTACATCAAGAAGTTAAAACAAACAATAATAAGTAAGGATGTCTCATAATCACCTAAAATGGAATGTGAAAGCAACAGGAATTGTTTTGTTAAAGATTTTTTTCATGCATCATACAAAACATGTTTTCACAGTTTTCTATGTTTGCCAACATGGGTCTGAGTACAAATGTGTAACTGTGCAGAAAATGACATTAAGTGAGTTGAGCATGGCATCCCTCGATGTATACAAATAACCCATTTTCCTGTGGGAACTGTAAACAGTATTTATAGAGAGGATACGAAAGGTTAAAATAATACACTTTTTTGTTTGAACAACGGACCATGGACGAATGCCAAAAATTACAAAGTTTGACACTCAATAATTTATGCTTCATATGCATTATTTAAAGAGACCTTTCCCATGAGCCCATGAGCATAAACACGAAGTTTACAGTGCAGTTTTACTTTAGAGGAGTTTTGTTTAAATGTGTTAGTCGTATCAGTTCCCAACTATTAACTTGGCTGCAGAATTTACATGAAATACATTGCTGTAAATCATCTGCTCAAAAGATTTCACAACAGTTATATGTTTCCATAAACTACAGAAGATTGCTCGTTTTCTCTGTGTAGGGAGAACGATTGAGCTCCTACCATTGTAGTTATTCCACCATGGAACAATACGTGATCTACAAAAGTCCTAGGTTCCATGCTCTCGGCATGAAGAAAAACAGTCAGCAACAGCAAGGCTTAAGATTTCGGCAAAGCAATGAAAAGCGTGTAATCTCCATGTCACTGTTTGAAGCCCCAACAAGAATTGAACAACGAAGAGTAGTCATTAACATTTGATGACTTGGTTCAGTGGTCTCCAGCTGTTACCGGCACTAGCAAAAACATGTTCTGTTATATATACTGAAATATTGAGAGTCTCTCTTTCTTCCATTTTCTCAGATTTAAAAAAAGAGGCAAGATACTACGAAGGGTCTGCACAAAGGATATGGCACAGTTCAACTATCCAGCAATATGGACAATTCAATTATCTTGTATATTTTTGGTAATGGCAGGAATTATTTCACACCCGGATGTCACTCAAAAGGCGCATCATCACCTGGTGACAAGTGGCTTGGAATGTCTAAAAGAGGGAATTTAATTCTGTCTCTGAAGGGATCATCTTTGATGTGTCTATTGCACTATTGAATTTAAATGATGGGTATCCCTTTCATCGTGGACATAGGGGAAAGAAATTGAAACAATACCAAGGGATAATGTCACACGGAACAACTAACCAGATTTACAAATTAAGCACTTACACAAGTAGAAGAGAGTGTGCTAGGTCAGGAATTATAACAATCAATTCATTTCATTAATTATTTTTATTAACATGCAATCATTAAACATGGCTCATATTTATTTAAACATTTATAATAAAACATGGTATCGCTAAAAACAATCCAAGTTTCTTTCAGTTATAATAACAGTTTATCTAAAGTGCAAATGGTCATGTCGCTAAAGTGCTAGATATCATATCACTAAAGTGCTAGATGTAGCAGTTTTAGTGATATGACAACTAGCACTTTAGTAAGACACTCAAAACTTTAGTGATATGATATCTAGCACTTCAGTGATATGACAACTAGCACCTTAGTGCCCAGATGCCTTTGGGCTTGGAGCGCTATACAAATAAATTAAATACAAAAATACAAATACTACTGAAATTAATTGATTGTCCTGATTCCTGACCTAGCACACACTCTTCCACTTGTGTGAATACTTGATATGATATGTGATATGATATGGCATTTATAACACACCTATACACAAGTGTTTCAAGGCGCGATGAGGCAAGGGAGGGGGAACCGAGGGAAGACAGGCAACGATCCTACTAGGTCCGGTGTCATTCAGATCGCGATTTGTATATCTGGTTTCTGGTTGTTCCATGTGAGATTATCTCTTCTTCTAGGTTTGTATTGCACTATTGACCTTTTTCTTTTAAGTGGGCTGACTGAGATATAAAATCCCCCTGAAGGGGAGTCCATATGCTTTTCATACTATGCATGGAGTTTAATCTACCTCAGAGTGCAATATTGCCGAACCAGCAGACTTCTGTTTTACTCCTATAAAGAGAAACAGATGAGAGTATGATCTGAAATGATGAATCGGCCTATATGTGTCACTCCTCCTACCATGACCTAGGAGATGAACAGGTAACATTATAGAAAATAACTGATTGGGATTGAAGTAGAATGGACATTCCTTCTTATTAGCACATAGCAGCCACCTGTCAGCAAGGTGTTTGTTTTTCACTGAAACATGCATTGCAAAGTAAACTGGAGAGGAAGAGAAACGTAATGATCAGGTGATCTAGCAGCACACGACGTTCAATTCAACATATTTTTGGAAAGCGTGTCTGGTTTGTGCTCCTTCCCTGCCATCCTGGTTTCTGGTTCACTGATGGTCCCAGAGGCCTAGTGAGTTGGTGGTAGAAGAGGAAAGCTCCCGGTAGGCAACATTTGGCCTCTACATAGGCTGTACCGCCTTAACAGTGTTAAGATATACGGAATTCGAGAGAAGAAGGGAGGAGCAGATGAGTAAGAGGCAGACGGAGCCGGGAAGTCAGTGCCTTAATGACATCCACACCACTGTAGTCGAGAGACTGGTGGCAGTTATCTTAGTATCAGGACTCCAGCGGTCAATGCTACGTTTGGGTTGTCATATTATCCAGCCATCAGCAAGGTGTATATCTTTCACTAAAACATGCATCATTAAGTGGAGAGGAAGAGAAATTAATCAGGTGATCTTATAGCAGATGAAATTCAGTGATGATCCAATCTCCCACACCCAACTGATTTGGCTGATGCATGACCAGAATCTAAGAAGGAGGTGTGAAAATCAGGTCTACAATTAAGGGAGGCTGAAACTCCAACTTGAAACGGCAAACTCCAAACACAAAGGCACTAATAAAAATTCTGGATAGAAGCTGGCTCAGAGTGGCAAATGGCGTGGAAGAAGGGAAGCTCAAATTTACATATACCAAGCTTTCCTTTGGTTAAAAGGACTATTATCATTTAGGCATTATTCTCAGCAACTATAAGTCAGATTTTCTTTGTGTGTCATTTTTTAGATAATTTCCAGGCAATTTTGGAGATATAAAATTAATCCACCTACGACATAGGGAACTATAATGGCCAGTTAAACTAGGTTCCTAGCTAATCTGAAAATGACTGGAATTTAAGAGTTGGCGAACTGGTGAAGGGTAAAATTATGACTGTGGAGAGTAAATTACATGTTCATAACTGTTCTGCTGTCTGTGAAAATGGCAGAAAATTGACAAATTGTCACGCAAAATGATGCAGACCTGGCTGTTTTATTTAATTCCCCATGATTAGCTCAATCGTAAAATATATATATTATGGCAGTTAGTAGTAAATCACAAAGTTTAGACACATAACTCGATTTTTGCCAAAATTTGACATGAAAACAAAGGGGATAGCAAATCGAAGTTGCTATATGTCGATTCTAGATTCTTAAACCAATCTGTAGAGAGAGGCAGGAGTTGGGAGGAAAGAGAAGGGTGACTGTTCAATCCTATTTGAGAGAACTCTAACAGGGTAATTCCCAGGACTGCAAACTTGGTGGTGTCATCGCTGCTATATTGCGGGGATGCACTATGAGGTGGGAGAGAGATGCTGAAAAATTACCATTGGGGGAGCTGCTAAAAGTACCATCAAGAGAGCTGCTAAAACTCACCATCTGACAGCAACAAGGAAACACCAGAAGATATGTTTGTAATGTTGACCCCGAATTCTTAAGGAAGAGGGGTGTCTTTGTTCGTAAATCAGTCCAATCTGTTTGTCCAAATTTCCCCAACACAGGCCTTTGAGTGGAGGGGGTCTGAAATCCCAAATTCTTCAATCATCCTAATTTTTCTGTCAGACCAAAGTTGGGCAAGGGTCTGAAAAACAAACCGCTAAATCACTGTGTGGGTGAAATAATAAGTGCCATATGAATTTGCCCAAATGTGTAAAACTAAACTGCTAGCCTTTTAAGCATGCAGGAAAATCGACATTGCACAGCACTACATTTGTAATTGTTTATGTTCACTGACCAGTGCTAATTATTTCTTGAATGGAAATTGAGATAAAGTACTGTGATTTGTGTGTTTCCCCAATTAATTTGTGCAATTTCTTTGTGTAACAAGAAGTTGATTGTGAGCCACAAAAAAAGATGGTAGGTGTAGTTTGTATGATTTTTCTTAACATCTAATTCAAATAAACATAAATATATTTCCTGTACAACGGCCTGGTACTTGGCTCATTGGTAGCCGGGGGGGCTGGTGGCAACCAAGGGGTATTATATGAATTGGAGATAGGGCTGAATACAAGAATCCATTAAACAGTCTGTTGTGTGACACCTTGAGTGGGGAGGGAAGGAATTCCCTGTGTTGATGGTGGCCTCTCAATAAACCATTACAAAATTGGGGCCTCGTGGCCAGGACTTTGCTGGCTATTTCTAACTCATGGCGAGTGCAATGTGACAGACTATTCATTTTGATGCAATTGCATTAAGGTGGCGGGTAAATCATCTTTTTTTGTTAAAGTGCCGTGAGGACCTGAACCCTGAGTTCCAGGGAGGTGTATAGGTGAAAAACTTAGATTGAGTAAAAAAATAAAACTGATTTGGATTTGGCATAGTGAGTGGAAATCAAGCTGGAACAGGGTGATTTTTGCCCCTGTGCAGAGAAAGTACTATACCAAGGTGCAAAAAGCCATTTTTAAAAATGAACACAATTCAATAAGTTGATACCAGGAGACAATTCCTTACAACGCTGTTCATTCGTGATGAGAGGTGAGTGGGCAGAGGTGGATGAAGGAAGCTTACAAGCTAAAATGATGCAAAATGTCACATCAGAAGGAATTGAAATTTGGTGTGAAGGTGGGATATGGCACAAAGCATTGGAGGCATTTTATATGACCCAAAATTCTCAAGAAGAACTGAGTCAAATGGCTCAGCTCACAGACTGAGATCCTAAATGAGGCAGAGAACGAACTTAAACAATTAGAAGATCAAGCAAAGCAGAACCATATTTTTGGGGTAAAACAAAAAAGCCTCATGGAACAACTCAAGAATGTGTTAAAAACCCAGCAGCAAGAGAGTGCAGAGCGTGAAACACAGTTCTCTGCACTGAAACATGCACATAAAGAGTGTATGGAAAATGTGAGCACACTGCAACATAAGGTTAATGATCAGACTATTTATGATAACGAGCTGTTAAAATGACCTTATGGCCTTTCAATTACAAATAAAGGAGTTGAAAAAGGAAAACGGTCAGTTCATTATAAAAGGGGTTGATTCCCAACATGACTTTGATCAGCTATATCAGCAGGTACACACTTTAAAACAATAGACAATTCAACTGGTGAAAGAAAAAGACCACTTGAACCAGGAGAAAAGTGTCCTTTCACAGGAGGTGCTCAGTTGAAAATGTATGCAGAAAAGAGTCAGTCAGGTTCTCAGGAACTGACCAGAAACAGAAAAGAAGGGAAGGAGCCAGTAGAGTGAGTGAGACAAACCGAAGCTGAACTATTAAGAGTCAGCAAATTGTAGGGATGAGCATGAGAAAGAGATTATTCTCCTGAAGGAAAAGCACATTGAATATGTATGCAGCATACAAGGCTCACAGAGGGAGAATGAATCACTTCAGCATGAGGCGCGAAAACAAAAGATAGGTTGGTAGGTCAGAGCACCAGTGCTTGACGCTAATCAGGACTTAGTGTCAGAATTAAACGGTCAGCTCTCCTGACTACCAACAGGAAATAAGGAAAGAGAGACACAAGGGTGAGAGACTCACAAAGGAAATTGAAAATTATAAACAGGCCCTGAGGCACACTGACCAATCAGGATATGGGACAAAGCCCACTGATCAAGGTGAGGTGCCCCTTCAAGCAGGCACCTCATGCCAGTCATTTACAACCTCTCATGTACAAATGGAAACTGACCTATTAGATGCCACCTATCAAGAACAGGGTGACATGAGGCAGTTAGACTTACCCAGGCTTGGCACAACTGATCCAGAAGGCCCCTGTCTGATATGGACCACAGAAGGAAATGTGGCCAGACCAGTGTGCGCTGGGATGTAAGGAATGATACTGTAAGTACTTAAGACCATGAAAACTCTTGTGATGAGAACGTCAGGGAGTTAGATTGACTGTTATCCCGCCTGGCCCAAACCGGTATATCCGGTTAAGTCTTGGCTTGGTTTGCTTCCTTTCTTAAGGATAGATCTCATTCTCTTCTGCTCTCTTCTTTTCTCTCTATATCTTCTGATCTCACTTGTGGTGTTTCTCAGGGATCTGCCTTAGTATGTCTCATTCGCTCCTTCTGGGTCAGGTACTACTCGTATGCTGACGACACCCAGATCCTGATTCGGTTAGATCTAGATTGGACTGAAGTGTTGTCTTGCCTTCATAAGCGCCTGACGGCCGTGGGGGAGTGGATGGGCCTTAACTGGCTTAAGTTGAATGGGGACAAAACTGTGGTGCTGGTGGTGGGTTCTCCCCCTGATCCTTCCCTCTGGATCTCAACCTTTTTGCCTTCCTCTCGGGGGTCTCTCCCCGTCCCGGCCGTGAAGGTTAAGAATCTGGGAGTCATTATGACAGCCACTCTATCTATGGAAGCCCAGGTCTCTTCTGTCTGTCAGACTGGGTTTTTCCATCGGAAAATCCTTCGGCAAGTCCTTCACCTCATACCACCCTCCTTATGACCATTGATGGTGTCGGCAATGGTATCTCGTCGATTGAACTACTTTAACTTCCTCTATCTTGCGCAGCCTAAGAGACTGATTCTCCGACTGCAACATCTCCAGAATTTTGCAGCTCGGATAGTGACAGGGACACAGTATGGTGTCCACATTTCTCCAATTCTCTGTCACCTTCATTGGCTACCTGTAGTCCAACGCATTGAGTTCAAAGCACTTTGTATTGTGCATCGAGCGCTTCACAAGCAGGGAGAGGATTACATGCGTTATAAATTCACCTGCTATCTCCCCGCCTGTTCTTTGAGATCTGAATCAGCTGGTTTGCTCTGTGTGCCATCATTTCATCGCTCCCGTCTGGGTGGACGTGCCTTTTCTGTTGCAGTTGCACAGCTATGGAACAAGCTACCAGTTGAACTGAAAAAGATCAATAACCATCTGGCCTTTAGGAAGGCCTTAAAAACACATCTTTTCTAACTATGATCCACAATGTTTTTGGTTCATAAACCGTGATCAGGGTTTTCTCATTCTCCCCAGTGCCATGATGCCCCTGGGCGACCGTGCGCTTTTTAAGTAATATTAACATAACATAACATATAGATGAGACTACAGAGAGACCCTCTAGCTCGCTTCGCTGGAGAAGAACCTTTAAATCTTCAGCCCAAGAGGGGCATTCTAAAAACATCTGTACATTCAGGGGAGCAGAGAATTACCCAGACTCCCTGGAAGGAGGGATGAGGAAACTGGGTTCTATCCTGGGCCTAAAATTAACTACAGGGAGAGTGACTCTCAGAGTTCACTTTTGCCAGGAGAGAGGAGTCCAGACCCTGTGGTTCTGGGAGATATGCCCAGTCTCATAGAGATAGGGAACACCTAGAAGACAGGAAAGGGAATATGAGTAGCAGTTCTGAGTCAGAAGGTGAATGGACTCTGTTGCAGAAGAAGAAAAAGACAGGGAAACAGAGCAAGGGTTTTGTGAAAGAACCAAAAAGACAAATCAAGGTCGTAAAGAGCTTCCTGACACCATACCATAAGAATGCCAAGTATTCAGTATGGGAGCACCTGGAACTTTATGAGCAGATGATGGTATCATTCCAGATTAGGAATGATGTGAATTGTATAGCATTTGCTAAATGAACTTCCTCACCCGAGTACTCCAGTTTCTTTGCAGGACTGGAGGACCAGGATCATGATAAATGGTCCACATATAAGGCAGCCATTTTAAAGCATTTCTCCTCCCACAGAAACCCACAGGAGGCCTGTGAGGATGTCTATAATTTGCAATGTGGGGAGGATCAGGTGCCTAGGGAGTTTGTCCAGGAGTTAAAGCGGGCATTTGCTCAGACTTCCCGGCGGATGAACACAAATAGTAGGGAGTTCAAAACAACCTATTTCCATGCATTCCCCAAATACATCCTGACTCAGTTGGTGTGAGATTTCCACGAGCATAGGACCAGGATGTATGAGATCCAGAAGCTTCCTGAGAGTAAAAACCCACCCAAAATCCCCAAACTATCTAGCATCCCTGCTGCTACGAAGGTGGCGGAGGTCAAAATAACCCCTCCATTGGATCTGGAGATGCAGGGGCCTAAATGTAACGCTTCAGCCAACAAGCAAAATCGATATGCAGAAGGGACCCCTGAACCCGGCCCAACCGAATGGTAGTAAGGCAGGGGCCCAGAACAATGATGCCTCTCACCCAGCCACCTACATAAGCCATAGGTACAAGGGTACCAAACCAATCCTCGGGCATGTATACACTGCCCTGACCCAAAGGGGAAGAACCAATCAGGTAAGTACTGCCCCGGTAAACTTCCCTACCAAACTTTCCTCAGGAGAGAAGTATTACTTTGGACTCCCAATCTGAAGTTTTTTCCCAGATATCCCCCAAACCAGAACTTCCAAAACAATCCTCTCTCTCTCCGGTTCCGGGCCAATGTCCCTGAACCTGGGAGAGGGAAGATTCAGGATGGAAAATGATGGGGGAAATGTTCAGTACCCGAGCTACTCCGGGAGAAGGGACAGTTACCCCTTTCAGGAGCAGTCGAGGTATGACTTGAGACCACCGAGAAAAGGTCTCGCAATTGGAGTGACAGGCCCAGCAACTGACCGATGATCTTGGGCGCATGCTGAGGGCTCAGTCCAAATCTCAACCTAACCCTGCTTACCAGAATTCCCCAACACCCAGGTCTGACGCCCCCATGGCGTTAATGATGGGAGGAAATCTCAGACAGACCACAGAGCAGGGGGCCTGGGTGGAGGGGGATGCCAGTGTTATGCTCACCTGGTTCCCACAGGGGCGTCGATCGGACCCGGACAGCTGCCGTCTCCACCAACATGATGCGTAGTGAAGAGATGACAGTCTGGACTGGCCCGCCTAATCTTGTCTGCTGGACTCGTAGAAGTATTCTCCTGCAAGTGGAGAAAGGGATTTAGCCACCCGTGGACTTTAGTGATGGCCCCCCAACAGTTCTCGTTCTCCCCACTAATCACCTCCGATATCCCCTTTTGGTAATCTCACCTTATGTTTTTAAATGATGAGCTCTCCATCCTGCATGGCATGCAGGGGCGCGTAGATACCAATTACTTCACTGGGTTGAAGGTATTGGAGGAGTTCCGGAGGAATATTAACTCCAGTGTCTATAAAGTTCAAAGAGTTCAATATGTCCGATGCTCACTCTTGTTCCATTCCCTCGTTAGGTTGCAGCTGGGTCCAAAAGAATATTGCCTGGAGGCAGCTGATGGCGTTCAGGTAAGAGTCTGTATTACCAAACACTGTCCGGTAAAAGTTGCATGAGTTTAACTTGCTGTTTTCTCTCCCTTTATAGGTGCGGCATAGGAAGATGCGGCGAATTAAAGAATAATATCTCTGGTGGTAAAGCAGGTAAGCCTATGGTGGCAAAGAGATTGTCTTTGTTGGTTTTCTCGGCTTACCTTGTTATTCCTTTTGTTTTCCCCCCAGGTGCTGGATTTCGACGAAGAAAAGGATGGGAGGCAGCGCCGAGTCGAAAGATGCGGTGGACTGGTGAGTATAACGTGGCCCTGCTGCTGGCAAAGTGACGCGTGCTGAAATAATGTCCTTTCCAGGCTCGGAGATGTGCTGGGTCCGGAATCAGGTAAGGAATCAAATAATGTCAGTGATCTAACCTCTTCTCCTTTCATTTCCTTTTGTGAAGGAGCTCCGGATTCGAGGCGGGCGTGGCAGAAGACTGGTGCTGACTTGCAGACACGATGAGCGTCACGCTGCTGGATGCAGAATAACGCGAAGCATGGGCTGCTGTTCGGGCGTGGTTTAAATAGCCTGCAAAGTAGTCCCAGGTAAGAAGTTCCCTAGAACCACACCCGAGTGAAAAATAGTCCCTGTAATAAAATAGTCCCATCCAGGCCTCATGTTGGCTTGGACTCATTTGCAGCATGGTCTGCATAAGGTAAGTAAAGTCCATGAGCCTGGCGCCTATGGCGCCAGAATTGTTTTCTATGATGAGCCTGGTGTGTAAGGCGCCAGGACTGAATCCAAACAGCCCCCATCCAGGGCTGTTGGGGTTTTAATGAGTATCTGGATGCCTGCTCCCGGGGCCGATGGACACGATCCGGATGCCCGGGGTTAGGCATCATGACAGCCAGGCCCTAGAGCAAGTGTCCTTTCTCACCCAGACAGAAACCCTAAAAGCCTCTCACCCTGAATGTGTCTCTTTGTTAGAACCCAAAGAGCAAGTGGTAAGTGGGAGAAGATTGCCTGGAGGACTCATGTAAACAGACCTTCTCGTTCAGGAACAGGTCGATCCCCCCCCAAAGAAAAATGGCTCCCAAAAGACCTGAATTGGATAGGGGAAGTATGAAGACTGACCAAGAGCAAGAAATTCAACCCTCAAAATGTGTGCCAGACCGAATTGAAACTGAGGGGGTGTCCTTCCACTGATCAGGTTCTGAAAACTGTTGCCAAGTAACGGTGGACAGCTAAGGAGCAAGGGAAAAGGAGGATTTCCCAACAACTCCCACTGCAAGTTGCAAAGTTTTCTTTACAGATTCCCAAACTCCAACACAGAAAATTGCCCAAGATCACACAGTGTCAGAGTTAAAGAGAAAATGACCACCAGGCTGTCAAATAACTCACATTATTTTTACACTTTGAAGGAGAAAGAAGGCCGATTTTATGCACTGGTCAAGATGCAGGGTCAGTGTGAATTATCAGCTCTAGTTGATACTGGATCCCAAGCTACCGTCCTGTCCAATAAGGCCTTTGGCCAACTAAACTCAGGACTGGGGGAGGGCCTCCAAATTTGACTCACACCACTTCCCGGACAACTCCAACATTTCAACAGGAATTATATTTCCGTTGTTGGGACTGTAGATCTGGAAATAAGAATTGGGTGACACCAGCTAAAACATCTGGTGATAGTCGTGACTCCCAAGGGCACATCTTGTTTACTGGGGAACGATCTCCTGAGGAGGTTATAACCTTGGATCGACTGTGTTAACAAGGCCCTCTGGACTAACCGCCCTATACAATTAAAAATGAGTACCAATTAAGTGAGCAGGAATGGTGCCTGTCATTTAATTGATCAACTTTCTGGCCATGTAGAATTCCATTTCTAGAATAACCAGTTCCCAGACACCACTGTCATCTCTGTAGGAATACAAACTGGTAATGGAACCCTTCTACACTCTTGAAAATAAATCGTCCTTCCAGTTTTAGGTGGCACACTGGAAGGGAGCAGCCTAAAATGTTACCCCAGTCCAAAATCAGAAGAAACATCGAGTCCTGTGAAACCAGACAAGGAAAAGCCTGCTCAAAGTCTGACGGACATTCAGAAAAAGGGCGAACAGTTGTTTTTACCCATTCAGATAAATAAGGAGGAGGAGCTGGTGCTTGCCAGAGTATGCCTGAATAACTGAAGGAGCTTATTCAGCAAAGGATTATTCAGGAAACTCCCAAAAGATCAGATTGACAAATGGGAGGTAGGTCTCGAAACCCCAAATTCCAAACATCTCCTGCCTAGCAGGTGTATGCTAAAAAATGTCCATTGGCAACAAAATCATAGAACATGATGGTTGGGTCGAGAGAGAGGACCCTTCCACCCTTTATCTGGGAAGTTACATTCTCAACCGATTCACAATCAATTTGGACCCAATTAATAATAAAGCCGGTTTCTGACTGGGGGGCAGGCCCATGGTCTTTGCCAACACTGAAAAAGCATTCCGGTCATCTCAATTGCTGCCTTATGGTGTTGAAGTTCAAGTGCGAAAAAAGAGGTTACCATCTCAGTGCAGGTGTGACAATTTACTCTCCCCTTCAAAATTACGTTAGGACAGAACCTCCAACATCAGGATGCCTACATAAATCTAAATTCTCATCTCCAACAAGAAGGTTTGTATTTAAATCCGACACTTCTAGTAGACCTAGAATATGACACCATTCGAACACTGGTGGATAACAGCGACCCTCGAAGTATCACTTTGGGCGAAGGCACCTTTGTTGGAATGGCGGTTGATGCTCAACATTATTCTATTGCTCTAGGTAATGAAATCATATGACCAATCCCAAACAACTGTTTTGACATCAGCAACGGTATTCCTCCAGAAAAGATTTATACTAAGCATGGGGGGAATTTCATGGTGTACTCTTCCTGCCCCTACGGGATGGAAGAGGTGACATGAGACATTAGGAGGGAGGAGGTAGTGTTCAGAATCAAGGACCACTACCTCGAATCCCCTGTCAAGGTCAACACCGTCAAAAGAGATCTCTCCATCCAACTGGAGGGTACCACTGAAATTGCCACACCTGAGGTCTTCCCAGATTTCAAGCAGATGGTCGAGGGAAGGATCAATCTTGCTAATGCCTGCGAGACAGAGGAGCAAAGACAAAAGCTGGAACAGGTCTTCCTGCAATTCCAAGATATCTTTTCAGTGGACGCATACGACTGTGGACGCACATCCATTCATTCAACCACAATACCCACGGACCCCTAGATGGCTCCAGTGTTTGTGTAACAATACTGGTTACTTCTCGCGTCCATGGAGACACTCACAGAGATTATTAAGAACTTAGAATCTTTTGGGATAATTCTTCTGATCCACCGTACCTTCAACAACCCGGTACTGAGGACACTCAAACCAAATGGCCAATGGAGACTATGTGCAGACCGAACAAATGGGTACACATGTCAAGATGGCCCCTTCCCTGCATTGATCAGGGACTTGCACAGATCTGGGGTCAAAGGTGTACAACACCATTGACCTGACCAATGGTTACTGGCAGTACCCGTGAAGAGGGAAGACCATTACAAGCTTGCCTTTACCTTTGGGGGGCAGGAGGACACGTGGACCCGAACCACCTTTGGATACAGAAACACCGGCATTGAGTTCAACATTTTTTTACATAAGGCCATGCCCGATTTGGGCAAAAGGGGAAACCTGGCCTATTCGTATGATGTTTTGATCAAGAGCCCAACTATGGAGGAACATATAGCAGAAATCTGCTATGTTTTAATCAAGTTGCAGAAAGGCGGAGCAAAACTGTCCTTTCAGAAGGCACACTGGTGTAAGACCCTTGGGAACTTCTTAGGGTACGAGTTCTACCCTGAGGGTCTTAATCCCTTGCCAAAGAAGGTGGAAGATTTCTTGAAATAAAAAGACCCAACTACTCAGCGAGAATTAAGAAGCCTTCTTGGACTCACTAATTATAGTCAAAAGTTCATTAAAGACTACGCCGAGGTCTCTCGACACTTGGTCCATTTATTAAAGGCTGGAGTCAAGTGGGAGTGGGGTCCAGAACAATCAGAGGTAGCTAAATAACAGAAAAGAAGCCTTTACCAGGGTCCTTGTTTGACTTACCCCATAAAGAACAAGGAGTTCTTCTTGGAGAATGTGTTCTCAGATACTTGTCTAAAAGCGGTACCAAAAGCATGACACGGTCAACAAAGTCATCTCGTACGCGAGCAAGACTTTGTCCTCGTGGAGGAAAAATTCAATGACTGCGAGAAGCACGGTCATGATGCCTACCTCCAAGGAGCCAGACCAGGCCCAGCTACCCAAGAGGCAGACATCATGTCCCCGAGGGAAGTCTCAGCAGCCCCAATTAGGGGCCCTTTGGACTCAGTCCTGGCGCCTATGGCGCCAGGCTCATATTGGACAACAGTCCTGGCGCCATAGGCGCCAGGCTCATAAAAGATGACTTTGTGTTTAAAGGTGCTTGGTGTAAACTTACCTGATGCAGACCATGCTGCAACATCCGGGCCATCTAGAGGCCTGAATGGGACTACTTTATCCTTGGGGGCTACTTAACCACACGGGTGTGGCCGGAGGAAGAATACATACCTGAGAGGAAGGCTACATACCTGGAATTACTTTGAAGGCTATTTAAGCCACGCCCAAGCAGCAACTCACGCTTCGCGTTGTTCTGCATCTAGCAGCTGGACGCTCACCGTGTCTGCTCCTGCATCCTGACTTCTGCCACGCCCGCCAGCATCCTGGAACACCTGCAAAGGGAGAAGAGAAGAGAATAGGAGAAAGAAGAGTCCTTACCCGCTAAATCCGCATTCCGGAGACATTTCGCCGACGATCCTGAAAAGGAAGACATTCATTTTAAAAGCACATTGCATCGATCGCTGCAGCGCCGCATTCCACTCACCTTTACTAGGCGCCTCCATGTTCATCAGCGACCATCTGGATCCGCAGCCACATTTCAGCGCCTAGGGAGAAAAAGACAAGAACAAAGGTGAGCTAGAGAAGAGAATAAGAAAACCTAAATTTGCCATCATAAGACTTACCTGTTGGGTCATTCCCACTTCATTTCGGGTCGGTGCCGCATTCTGGCATTTCCGGACCCCGGCCCCTAAGGGGAAAAAAGAGACATCAGCGTTAGTGAGCGAATGCTAAGACATTACCTGAACGCTCATTAAAGACTTACCTGATATCTACTGGAACTGCACCTCTCACTTCGGGTCGGTGCCATATCTCCGGCATTTCCGAACCCCGGCCCCTATGGGGAAAAAAGACAGAAGCATTAGTGCATTAATGCAAGGACACTAAAGGAACCTCTCATCAAACAACTCACCTGAGTTTCCTTCGTCGGTTCCATTGCTCATCTCGGAATCTTTGTTCTGCACCTGAAATAGAGACAACGGATAATTATTATTTCGGCCTCATACTGATAAACAGAATTCTCACAGTACTTTACTGGGAAGGACAAGCAAACTTGAACTCTCTGCAATCCATGATCCAGTGAAGTAACTGGATTACAACGCGCCCCTGCATCAGAAGCAGGATGGAGAGCTCGTCCTTTCAGACCCTAAGGTGAGACTTCACGGGGAATTGCAGAAGGGTTTCGTGGAGGGTGAGAAGGGAGTGGGAGGCTTACACATTATCCCGCAGATTGTTAATACTCCCTTTTCACACACAGAAGGATATTTCTGCGAGTCAGACAAGCCAGATTTGAGGGTCCGGTCCTGTCCATCTTCCGAGTCCTGCGCTTCACCATAGAAGAGGCAACAGCACTCCAAACCAGGCCTGCGCCTCTGTGGGAGTCAGGTGAGCGTAACAAGCACTCCTGGCAACGGAGTGGGCGTTGAAAAATTACTGCCCATTCAGCCAGGCGGAGCACATCATTGTCGAGACCCCTCACCAACCCTTGCAATATCTACAAAGGGACAGAATCTGGGCGGGGAATGCTAGTAATTTCAGAGTAACTTCCTGGATTCTATCCATGCAAGCTTTCCTCTGGAGGTCAGATATGGGCAAAACAAAAAGAGTCCCCTACCACAAGGGTTGGCAGACATGCATGATTGTGCTCAAGAAAACTGTCTCGAGGCCGAACGTCAAATGACCAACAACAACATGGAGCTGTACTTAACTTCCTATGAAGAAGACACGATTGGGTCGGACAGAGGAAGTCATTTTATTAGTGAGGTGATGGCAAAGATGTGCGAGAATTTAGTGGTAAAAATAAAACTCCACATTGCCTACCGCCGGTCTCAATCAAGAGTGTAGGGAGATACAACAAATCAATTGTGAGTATCTTCAAGAAGTTTGTAACAGACTCTGGACCCAGTTGGGACATCCGATGACCACTTGTCCTGATTGCTATTAGGTCTAACCATCTTCGGGCAAGAAAGATGTCTCCATTTGAACTCACGACCAGACAAAACATTGTCTTACTGCAGCGTTGCTCTATAGGAGCAGACACTGATAAATGCGTGCACTACTCATGATTACATTGAACATTTAAAGAAGCACCTCAGACAGTCTTTTGCTTATGCTTAGTGCAATTTAGAAAAGTCGGCTGAAGGAATGAAGACCTATTATGACCTAAAGACCACCAACAAAGAATATGAAGTAGGGGACAAGGTTTACCTGTGCCATTTTCAAAGGAATCGGGCCAAGGAGCGGACATTTCTCCTGCCTTGGTATTTTGACTTTGAAATTGTAGATACAACATTCCTTTTTGCCTACAAGATCTGCATCCCAAAAGGAGCACAGACAGAAGAAAGGAGGGTCCACATAAATCAGTTGAAAAGCTGTCATTGCAGACAAACTTTATGACTGATTGAGGAGCCAAATGAAAGTCGAGCAAAGGAACCATCCGAGGAGTGAAAACCCTGGATGGAGAAATATAACGTGTGAGTATTTTAATTAATATTCTTTGGGGAAAAAATTTGCAAAATGGATGTTCTGAAATACTGTGTTTCGTTTTATGTAATGTTTTCCTCTTTCGAATGTAATTGTTGAAATGTGATGTCTCTTTCTATGTCTATTTGTTAGATAAATAAGTTCCTTCATTTCCAGCATGGAGGTAAGAGGGGAGTCTGGTGAGAACCCCGGAGACCACGGGAAGAAGGAAGGAAAGGCGGTGCCATGCCACACCCTCCAACCCAAAGATGGAAGGGGAGGCTGGAATGTTCACTCCCTCATGAATGAAGAAAGGAGGTGCTGTGGCAAACATTCCAACCCAAAGATGGAAGGGGAGGCTGGAGTGCCCACTCCATATAAAAGGAAGATAGAGGGTGCCATGCGACACCCCCAACCCAGAGACGGAAGGGGAGGTTGCAGTGCCCACTCCCTAATGAAGGAGATTGGGCCGGACGGGCTCCAACAGAAAGAAAAATATGAAGACAAAAAAAGAGAAAAGGGGACTTCAGATGAAACCAACTGTGCCCTGATCTTTCCCGCCAAACAGTCATGGAAGAATGAGGGCATGTGGGGTGTAATCAGGGGCCTGAACTGAAGGTCCATGTGAAAAAAGGCCTACCTGTCATTACCAAAGGAAAAGCAGCATTTTAATTCACAAAGGAAGAAGAAATTCAAAGGTCTCTTTCACATGAAAAACAGGATTTTTAAACACTGACACAAAAATGGCTTTGCATGTGTATTTGCAGTTTAAATGTGAAAAATGTACCCCTGCTAACATAAAATGTCAAGAAAAATACATAGTGTGTGTTGATAAAAAGTAATGTATATTATGTTTTGCATGCAAAATACCAAGCAACATTTGAAAAGAAAAGCCCACTTTGTTTCCATGAAAATGTTTCCCTAGGCCTGAGGCAAACCCTTTGCTTGCGGTGGGATGAATGTCACAAAGGACTCCCCCCACAGAAAGCCTGGCTTGCATCCCAGTGGTTTACAACAACAATACAATTTGGAGCTGTCTATCGGACCTGCTGGAATGCCTAAAAAGGTGACTGAACTCTATGGTGAAGATCTGGGGATCATCATGGGGAGAGGAGTGACCAGATTCCTTCCCTATTCTTCCAGAGGCCCCTGACATGCAGATGGCTGTCCTGAATATTAAACAGACGTTTTATATGTAAGTAGAAGTTAACCCTTGCAACCAAAAAGTGGGGGAATATGATTGCCTTAAATCCTCTCCATTTATGGGGGGGGGGTTGGGATGGGGTCTGTATAGATCCTTAGCCTATTTAACTAAAAATATTAATTTAATTAATTCCCTTTGGCAGAACAAAATGGGTGATTTTGATTTTTGCTAAAATTCGAAATTAACAAAGTTCACTTCCCAGTGTGTTCTAAAAAACTATAACCTATAATTTAATTGGGTAATCCTTTTTGTCTTGTTGATCCCGACTTCTTTAAGGAAGCAGGGTGTCTTTGTTCTTAAATCAATCCAATCATTTTGTCCAAATTTCCCCAACACATGGCTTTCAATGAAGGGGGTTCTAAAATCCCAAATTCTTCAATCATCCTAATTTTTCGGTCAGACTTCCCGAACCCTGACCAAAGTAGGGCATGGAGCTGGGATGGGGGGGTGGGGAGGTGTGGGTCTGAAAAACAAAACAGCTAAATCACCCTATGTTTATTTTAAAGCGAAAGTTTGGGTGAAAAAATAACTGCCACATGCATTTGCCCAAATGTGTATAACTAAATTGCTAGCCTTTTAAGCGCGCAGGAAAATCGAAATTGCACAGCACTACATTTGCAATTATTTGTGTTCACTGACCAGTGCTAATTATTTCTTGAATTGGAATTGAAATTGAGATAAAGTACTGTCATTTGTGTATTTCCCCAATTAATGTTTGCAATTTATTTGTGTAACAAGAAGTTAATTGTGAGCCACAAAGAAGATGACTGGTGTAGTTTGTGCGATTTTTCTTAACATCTAATTCAAGTAATCATAAATATATTTCCTGTACACTGGCCAGGTTCTGGGCTCAGTGGTAGTTCAGGGGGAGGAATCCAAGGGGTATTAGATGAATTGGAGGTAGGGTTGAATAAAATAATCCATTAAACAGTCTGTTGTGTGACATCTTGAGTGGTGAGGGAATGAACTCCCCGTGTTGAGAGTGGCCTCTCAATAAACCGTTACACTCACTGGAAAATGTTACTGGTGATACAAAACATGCCGAAACATTCCAAGGCCACCTTGTGTAAACCTTAGTCTTTCACAGACATGCAGCTCTGAGTGAAAAAAGAGCCTTTCTTTTTCATTACTGGACATAGAGAGCCAAGTATAGTCTCTATACTAGAGGTTTCCTCTTGACAACAGGCTGCAGGCAGAGGCCTACAAATAGAGCTGGATTTTGGGTGTCAGTACATTGCCAGTAGCTGTCAGACAAGGTAAGTCCCAATGTTGCTGGATCTAGCACCCCTTGCCTGGTAGTCAGTATTATCAATACGTACTTGTTGTTTATCTACATTTGCTGTTGCTTATCTATTCCAGGACGCATTGGCATGGCTGGGCGACATCCAATCAAGTGAACTACATAAGTGTACGCTCAGGAACCATTTTGGCTGGGCTGGTTGAAGGCTTTTTCATTTGAGTTTATTGGAGGAAATAGCAGTGTAATATTAATATTAGCCTCTAAAAACTGACAGTCAACCTTTGATTTAAGACAGTCGGGATTGTCCAATGCCAATTGCAAACAAAACTTAACTCCTGTTAACCACTGCCAAACTCAGCAATCCCCCCACCCCGACCCTCCCTTTCTAAAGTCCACAACTCATACTGGGTCACTCTATTAATGTAACTTAAGGTTAAAAACCTAGGAATCACCTTTGAATAAAAAAAGGACACCCAATCCCAAGTTTGTTTATGTGATCAGAGAATCCCACCACGCTGGGAAAGATTACGAGTTTTGCAGTAACCCGCCGTCCCGCCGAACTCGTAACAACCTTTCCGCTGCCTGATATCCCAGTGCCACTGGGGTATTACAAGTTCTGGTGGCCCAGGGTATCAGGCTGTGGAAAGGTTAAGTCCCTATTCCTATGGGGTCCCACAGGACTCCATGGGAAAGGGGACACGGAAGCACCGGCAACATTGCAGAGTTGGAGTGTGGCGGTCCGGAGAGGGTGCTGATGCGGTGCGACTGGCGCCCTTATTTCCGGACCGCCACACTCGGAATGACGCCCCTTTGCCTGCCCTTCAATGCATCCTGACTTTTACTTACACTTCCCTGAAAAAAAGGCATGCTAGTGGGAACCACCATCAACAAGCAACTCGTTTACAGAGTCATACAAAGAGGCTCATTTTCTAGGCCCCAGAGTGCAAAAGTAAGCATAAAAGCAAGGCGTTAGCCATTAATACCTCACTCTTACACTCTACAGCATTTTACAGCTATCTGGATGTGGACCAGAAAATGGAATTAACATTTGTGCCATGCCTCCTGACATTTCTCCTCAGACTTCAAATGATACATGCTTTTACACCCACATGAGATTTGAATACAGGTGTGAATGGAATATATGTCCATGGAACATGCTTTCTTTTTTAGCACCTGCTTATTATACTATATTGTTATATAGGAATCCCTTGTTATTTCTATCTTCAAAGTGTAATTTGCAGGTATCATTTACATTTTTCACAAAATGGTGAGTAAATACAGATGGTAGAGGCAATTTTGTTTTTTACTTTTGTACTCTATTTTTTTTAATTATTTGGCCAATAAAACTTAACTTTTAATAAAATAAAATACACAACATCAATACAAAAAAATCCATACATCAATGTAAGAAAAAGAAAAAATAGAAAAAATAAAAATAAATAATCCATCAAATGCAAATTCATAAAATACAAACAAACCAATGTTCTTAAATTCTTTTGGAAGAATTTAAGGAAAACATTTTTCCTTAAAAGCTCTTATTCCTAAAAAATATAACTGAACTTGGGACCTTCCCTTTCAAAGTGGGATCAAAACTGTCCTATGAATATCACTGGAACTGTCCCAGGGTACTTCCAATTTCAAAGATTTCAAAAAGTTAATAACTGTGGTTATAGCCAGCCAAATAATTACTGTTCTTCATCACCATTTGCAAACAGCCCTAAATTGTATTTTAGGTAATTCCACCTTAGACCTTGCATGGCAGGACAAAATGACATCAGATGTTTAAGAGTTTCACATTGATTTTCAACATTACAAAATCGGCACCCTGCCTGATCAATCTTCAGTATACCACACCATAGCAGGATATCCCAGTATTTCAGGGATATTATGGGTGGCGGAGATGACTGTAAATTCCCATTCTATGGAGTCCATGGGACTCCAGCTGACCAGCCGACAGGTCAGGTCTGCCGGGAGATCCGTGGCCCCCACTGGCGCACTTGTGTTTTGCCGGTATGGAAAACATGCTGGTGCAGGCATTACCAGCACTTTTTTCTGCATTTTTTGCAGACCGGAAAAGTCATAAGTTCATATAGACTGCACAATAGGACATTTTTCACACATTTTTACAAATTTAAATTGTGATCAAATGTTATCCTCATAACAACAACATCTATAATTAAGGATCCATAAAATGATGCATTTTATTTAATGTGTCAGCTTCATGACTCTGATCCCAGTCATACATATTGTCAAGTGCAATGTGAAGCGGACATAAAATTGTGTTATTTTCAAGATCAGACATTTTATTAAATAAAAATGGGTTAGAAAAATGCCACGCTAGCCCTATTCTAGAGAGAGGTTTCCCTGCCTCAAAACTAAAAATGAAAGATCTGTCAGGATCAAGTATTCAGTAACTTAAAAACCGTCCTTGTGTCCAAACATTCTAAGCTGACCCTCACACTAAAAACAAAACAAAAAAGGGTGCAAGAAAATGTCTTTGATTGAATATTAGCAAAAAGTGTTCACAACCAAAATATGAGGATGACTCCAACAACAAAATAACTTCTGAGGAAAGATCCTTGGATCCAGAGAGTGGTTCCCTTCGCCTGAACTTTAGGTAGGGTGGCAAAAGTGTCTCTTTGTCCAACAGCTCATTTTGTGTCTTTATATTGAACTCACAATGTTCCTGTTCAAATAATGAATCCCTTAGCAATCTTCCATAAACTGAGTCAAACAACAAGGTCAACAATGTCCAAGACAGTCTCTCTTTACCTTACTCAAGCAATGATTTCCATATCAGCTTCTTATTAACATGGGCAAACAATAACTTCCAAGACAGTCTCTCTTTACCTTGATCAAGTAATAATTTCCATATCAGCTTTTCTTTAACTCTGTTGGTACCTTTTGAGGATTGCCCGTTATACTCCCGCGCCATGAATCCTTCTGTGGGCTTTTCGGATCACCTAATACACTCGCCTGCCAGGTATCTTTCCACAATGTCCAAACTTTACACAACTTTAGGTGCTTGGTGTTTCAATTTGCTAGGACTACTTTTGTGTGCTTCTCAGGTCCCCTGGTACACTCCCCTGCCAGGTATCTACCCACAATGTCCAAACTTTACACATCTTCAGTTGCCTGGTATTTCTGTTTGCCAGGTCTTCTTTTATTTCACTGTTCTTTTATCACAGCAACATATTTTCTGGGGTGCTTGACATATTTACCCATGATAATACTTTTTTTCAGTATTCCCCCACATTGGCATCGTATGCCCATACCTGCTTGAGGTTTCTTGTTGCACTTTGTCTCACCAGTATTCAAATATTCTGCTTGTCGGAAATATTTGAATCAGGATTTGACTTGATCCGCATTCAACCACTTTGGTATCTGTATTCGCAACCTTGTAACATTCAATCACTGGTTCACACACATTTCGGTACGCCCCAATAACCTTGGGCAGACTAACTAGTTGTTCTCGGTGTCCCAGACTCCTGGCATGCCTTTGCAATGACGCCTCTTCGCTGGATAGGCTTCCCACGCAATGCGTTTCCTGCAGCTCTGCGGTTACTCGATGTCTTCCCTATGTGGCCTGGACCAGAGAATGCTGCCTCCTGGCATGGACACACTTCCAGGACCTCTGCTGTGGCTCTGAGCTCTTCCTTGATCCCTGAGGTGTGCCTGCTGCCCCTCTCTTCCTCCCTCGCCATGCCGGTAGGTAAGTCACACGTTCTCTAGCCGCTGCCAGGCTTCGGCGTCTTCTCGTTGCTGCTTTCTCCTGCATGCTGCCTCTGTGTCTCATTGCTTCTGCCATTTTTAAATGTCACGTGCACCTTAGGCCCAGTAGAACAACTTGCCTGCGCATTGGGCTTCAGGCTTCTCCTGCTCTGTATAGATTCCTTCCTCTGTTCCTCGTTTCAGTACTTGTGGCTTTATGGGAGTTGAGGTCCATAGCTGTTATTGGTCTTTTTGGTTGTTGCTCAAATGTTTCACAAAAAGGCTCATAAACATCAGGAGATATTATACATACATTGTGTGAATGGCTGAGTCATAGATAGGGGTATGACTGGAGGGATTCAGAGAAAAGGTTTTCTGACCTTTACTATAGGAGGGAACTGTTAAGTGACAATAAGCTATTAAAGACTTGGGTATTAGAGGGTCTTTGTCAGAGGGAAGCGAGAAATACTGCGTCTCACCCAAGGGAGTCACCACCTCCATCCGGTGATTGTCTCCTCCCACGTGATCCTCCCTCATATGGCCGCCTCCCAGGGTCAGGACCAGGTAGCGGCTGCCGCCCCCTGGCCACATGGGAGCCGGTCAACGTAGGGGAATCAGTGATGACTCCTCTGTATTCATCACAATATGGAGAGGCTCCACTGTTTTTTCAAGTAAAATATACCTGTGTTCAATAATTTGAAAATTAGAAACACCGTTCTGTTTACACTATATACACTGGCTATGATTTCTTTTATTGCATGTTATATTTTAAAATGCCCCATTCATTTAGAATCGAAAACAATAAAAACATGAATATGAATTAAATGGACTTAAAAAAGGTGTGACATACCCTGATCCTTTTGCCCTCTTCGAAAATAACGTATAAAGAAACTACAGAATTAGCACTCGATCAACTATGATCCTAGACAACATAAATGCGAAGAGTATTTCCAGTCTGGTCTGTCAAAAAGAAGCAGATTACACAAAGTTAACAATTAAACACAGAGCAAAGCTGCCTTCATATTCTACTTGAGCAACATACTCTAATTGCCTGTCCTTAGTTGAACTGTCAATGATATATTGTAGGTCTGCCTACAGAGTGGCATAATTTCCTGTAAATGACCTTGAGCTCGGGTTAATCTTACTAATAGCTTTTAAGACCTTTCATTTTCACTTCTCTGGGACCAAATCTGCAGAGCGAGTGCTTAAGAGATGCTCAGGCAGCACATATGCTACGAGAAACAAAGACGATCCAATCATATGCAAACGAGAGCAGCTTAAATGTCTCAATCAGTCGAAAGGAGGGATAGCTTACATCTGCCACAGATGCATCATTAGGAAGGAAAAGTATTTACACTAGAAGTAACTCCCACCACAGTATTACCTAGTGTCAACAGACCACTGGCAAAAACTGTACATCATTTCCCATGTTCCTAATCTGGCTCAAATGGTAAAGGTTAATGTATTTGTATATGTAGGGTTACTTCTGGATTACTCCAATCTTAGGCACTGCATTAATATGAGTTATTATTACCCAACTCAATAGCACCCTTTTGTATCTACTTAAGAAGGTTAAAGAGTTGAGTTGACGTTGCAGACCTTCTAACCAGTACGTTGTACAGCGGTGAAAACTTAATTTCTGAGGAAGCTTACTGCTGGAGCCTGTTTAGCACGTTTCTCGATCCAATGTACATTGAAAAGCAAAGATGTATTTCAGAAGATGCATCTGTAACATGAGGTGGTGTATGTTGAACAGTCTGGTGTGTGGAGGCGGGATGAGACCAGATTACAGAAACCAACATGAGATGCAGACTTACATTAAACAATTCTCACAAAATGCAAGTTTTGATACCTTTTATTGGACTAACTGGGAACATTATGCAGAGATGGCATAATGCATTAGCTTTCCAAGTCTCATAGACGTCGTCATCAGATGATGCAGAGTGAAGCGAGTAGATAATAAAAAATGGGCAGTACTTACATATAGAAAAAATATATGCCAACTACAAACAGCATTTACCATCTCATATCCTCCCTGTATATCATCCAGAGTTGTATTTTTGTTCTTTACCTTACACTAAATCAACTAAGGCAGAATAGCAGACCTGCACATGGTGCGGCTTGCTGCATTGAGAGTGCACACACCCAGTCACAAAGAGATGCCATGTCAAAGTTTTGACGCCAGCCAGAGAGATTTTTCTTGTGTGGTGATCTGCTCCGTCCTAGCACCTTGATGTTAATCAGGTGTCGCCAGACGATCTGGACACTTTGACATTCAGTGCTAGGGAATCATCAGAAGTATAGATGCTTCTGGGGCAATCTGGCATGCTTGGGCATTTGCCTTAAGATCCCAATCAGCCTGCAACAGCTGTAAGTCAATGTGGTAGGCTCAGCCATTGAAAAACAAAAGAAGTGAAGGCTGGAAGGTTTGGACTCACTCCTAACCTCTGGCATTGCACTGGGCAACCATCCTGACCATCGTGCTTCGCCTGGCAAGCCATCACAAAAGGGCAAAGCCCATATGCAAAGCAGGCTTGGTCCCATCCCAGAAGGGGCAGTACAGCCCAAACGGCTTGGTCACATCCCATTGGCACAAGACTGCAAGCATCTCTAGACATGTTATGGCTTTGTTGGCCCTCATCAGTGATTAGTAGCTTGGGTCTCTAGGCCGAGCAGGCATGGGACCCACGTCTGGGCATACCCGTCCCACTCAGCCATTAACTACAGTACTGCCACCAGCACTTACCTTTAAGTGAAGTTACAAAGTGAGGCAGTAAGTTGTAGTGCTCGACGGTGAGTGGCAAGCAGTAAGCAAGCAAGCAGGACAAAGACAGTCAGGGTAAGTGGTGGGATGGTGTACGCTCCACTGCAGTTCACTGTGCATGAAGCTTGCCAAACTAACCAAGATTATAAGATGCAAAACCTAGCAGATGCTCACATGGGCCTGATTCATGACCTAAAACACGATTAGAAGACAAGACACCCTTAAAATCATCATCTCGAGCCTCAGAAAATAATTAAATCCTTTCAGCCCCTTTAGTAATCAATTGAGAATGAAATTGCCTAATATAAATAAAAATCTGTCCCATGGCACTCGAAAAAACATGAGACAAGTTGACCCACTCCCGTCAATGATAACAAATATACTTATGATATCCTAATCACATGACTAAGTCCGCCAACGTTACGAAAAAGGAATGAAATATGTCAAAGGAATTCACAGGACCCAGTATGATCGATAAAGATGGCGACACTGATTCGATTGACGAAGAGGTCCCACATATCTTAAATTGTTTGCAGTCAGCTTTGGCTAGAAGGACAAGAAGGAGAACATTTTTGGAGGAAGAGAAAGAAGAAAGTAAGTAAAATAGAAAATACACAGTGGATTCAGAACAGTTGGTTGGTGTAAGTTGTCAACTACCACGCATAGCTCCTGCAAACACTAGGCTACCTGACACCACCATTTTAGACTCTAACTTAACAGTCAGGCAAATAGCCTGCGCTAAAGAGGTGGGAAATGGATATTAAAAAAGTCAACAAGGCAGTTATTGTAATCATCGTGAAGATTAAAGGACGACTGCTGTACGAGTGGCCATTGTAGGCAAATACAGTCATGCAAGAGATGCAGCAAGCCCCTGTGAGACTGTGGGGCCTGGTGGCCAGTGCGTTCCCGAATGAGCAGCCACACTTGGACGTTGCAGTGATTTTGGAAACCCAAAAGTGATTCCTCTGATGTGTGGACGTTGTCTGGATAGAGGCTGTTCAGTCTTATGCACCCTGAAAATGGTTCAGAAGCTGGGCCTTGCCTCACCGAAGGTAGCAAAAGAAAATTCCAAATTCGAAACATGTACAGAGAACCAGACCGCTAATACACTGCAAGACACATTCTCCTCACTCAATTGGGGAGTGAAATCTCCAATGGAGAGGAATGTTGAAACATCAGGAAAAGCTGTAGAAGTAGAGCAAGTAGAAATAAGAGGAGAACCTACCCAACAAAATAAAAGGCATAAAAAGCAGGACCCAGCTGAGGAAGTAGAGATGGCTGTAAGTGCCCTTCTGGGGAGGTGAAGTGGGTAAAAGAATAATTGCCAAGAAAAGATGTTGGAGGAGTCATCGAATGAGAAGAATGATCCCTCCTTAACAAACAAAGAATGTCTAGAAATACTTGTGCTATTCATGAGTGAAATACAAACATTGGAAACGAAATTAATATGTTAAAGCAAAGGTGTGCACTGCTTGTTGGCACGACACTAAGTGAACATGACAGGGGATTAAAAGCAAAAATGAAAGCACGCTTCTGCGGATAAGTCAGTGGCATTTTTCTGGGCCTGTCCACAATTGAAGTCATAAGAGGGGGAGAAGTAAAAGCACTTGGTTTGCGAATGGTACATCAACAAGACAATACAATCTTAGGCCCTACAGATGTGAATGTGGCCCAGGAATTGAATGGCATTTTGCAAATGTGTAGACCTCTTGGAGGTGTAATAGTAGCATAGAGCAGAGGACGTGTTCCAAGGCCAACTTCCACTTGCGCTAAAACAAGTGAGCTTGGCATGACTGGGGCTATTTAAATTGTGAGTAGGGTTCAAATCCCCAAGTGGCAGAATAACGTGGATGCCAACATGCTGGTCACAGGGAATACCAGCCTCATCAATTATCTGCTGAAGATCAGTCTCTTGACCAGTCCCTGACAGGAGCATGCACAATGAAGGCAAGGAAATAATGTACTCATCCCTTTTACTGCTTTCAAGTAAGCCATCCAGAGAGAACAGAGGAGGTAAATACCCAGATCTCTATGCCTAGTAGCAACACACACTCCGTATTACCAGAGGCTCCCCCAAAAGAGGGAGATGTCATTTATAAGCTTTAGCCAGGACCAATACACAGAAAGAGAACATTAATATAATTAGTGGTACCGAAACTGGACCAATCAAAAAGAACAGGATGAGAAGAAGATTTAATAATATAGAAGAAAACTAAACTGCTCCCATGGAAAGTAACCAGCCTGATACCTATAATAAATTATCTTGACTTCCTCAACTTCCTAATGCCATGAGAATTACTGACGATGAAGGAAACTTGGACAGCAAGCAGGTGTGAATTAAATCGCGTCACATGGTCTTCAGAATGTCAAGACTCAGATCAAGGATTTCTATTTTTAAAGTAATACAATAACTGTGTTTATTTTGGTTAGGATGTTGGTAGGGTGTTCCAATAGGCTTCCCTCTCTTGTCTCCCGTGAGCTTCTCACCACCCTAATACATGTGTTCCTAATCCCCAGATTTCCTAGCAATCGATCACTAACACTTACTATTTAATGCTAGCTAGCGCTGAGGGCCTAAAGCCACCCGACCTTATGTATCTGGCTCCCTCCAGGTTTCTTCTAGGTCTGGAACCTAACACTCCCCAGGTTTGCTCAATAGGAATGTCAATGTTCTTGGGCCAGTAACAGACACCATGGATCTTTTTCTCATGCACACACTCCCTCTCACTCCTTTCCCTCATCTAACTACTTCTTGCTTCTTCCTCCACTCTGCTACTCTCACCAACTTCTCACTCCACTATTCTCACCACTCCGATCCTTTCTTATCTTACCCATTTTCTATTCAGGGATATGGTTCTCTGCTCACCCTCCCAGGGATATGGTGCCTTGCTCGCCCTCCAGGGACACAGTATCCTGCTCACCCTCCTCTACTAACCAAACACTCTCTGGCCTCTCTACACACTGATCTCCTCACCTTTGTACACCACACAATGGGGCTCATTCTGAGTCGGGCGGTCGGGTAAAAAAGTGCTGATACCCGCGGATATAGGCACTTTACTGGACCGCCCAACTAGGGTTTGCCGGTGGGGCATCTTGGATTCAATCAGACTCCATGAACAGGGATTTACACTGCACCGCCGGGACTCTTAATCCGGAAGCAATGTGGCCAGACCGAGGGCCGGAAACGGTATCCACATTTACCGACATCCTGGTGGCTCTACCGCCAGGATAACAGCAGAGTCAGAATGAGGCCCAATGTTCTATCTATGCCTCTATGCCCTAGTCTTACCCTACACTTTCTGTCGATTTCTTCCAACTACCTACTGACTGCCCCTCCATCCCCACTCCACCCTCCCCAAAACGTCTACTATCTCATTGTACTCTTGCCACCCCCTCTTAGCACACACTCTCTGAATCACTATCACTCTTTCTGTAATTCCTACACTTTCTCTCACTCCACTATCTATCTTCATTCTGCTTTCACACACACATTTTACACCCCATTGCACCACACTACATACAACCATTCTCTTTCAATACATACCTCACCTGCACTCTACTCCAACTCTACCACCAACTCTTCAGCACTTATTTTTGGTGCATTTAGGAAACATTGAGTCCTTTCGCACATAAAACAATAAAATACATTAAAATGGCATTGTAAGATACAGAAAACAATACTTCATCAAACACCAGTAAAATATACACTTCATTTTAAGCATCACACATTACACAAACGTTTGTCCATTCTCTCTAGATATGCAGTCATTTATAAAATGAGTACGTTGCCTTAATTTTTAAGCCATATGTGGAAGGTGGCAGCTGACATAACGTGTGATTCCCCACAGTAAAGCATGCTCCAAAACTGATCAAAGCCGTAATTTACAAATTTGGCATATCCCCGTAGGTAGAAAGCATTGGAGCCTGACAATCTGTGAGGACATGTTGTGATGTTTCCACCTGGTCAAAGCATAACTGCCAAAGTTGCTCCTCCATGCCCCAGTGTATGCCAAGACAGGAAGTATATCAAATCGAAGATGGAGTATAAATCTGATAAGAGCAGAGAGATAAAGCTTGATGAGATATCTGCGCAGCGTACCTGCTCATCGTCACAAATCTGCTGAGGGATTTAATGCGGTCATGAATATGGGATTTACCACTCAACCCATTCAGGAATAAGGGGACGTTGCACATATTACAACAGGTTAGATTGATATCTCTGGGCTACCTTGCGTTTTATTTGATTTCTCAAAAAAGTTGATTTGCCACACTTTTTAAAAAAAAGTAAACAAGTCCGTCTTTCGTGCAATTATTATTTATTTATCAATTGTTCCATGTGGACTCATAGTCCCAATTGTGGCTGACCACAAGAGTCGAAGAAGCCGAAACCTGCATGCCAAGGTATTTGTAGACAAGAACAGGATCAAGGCAAACACTATCCAAGACCCACGAAAAACCTCAGTACTTTGCTCCACTTTCTGTCCTCCAGCTGGTCTCTCGGTCAACCTCTAGGTTGCCTGACCTAACCTCCAGAAATCCACACTTTGTCTCTCATTCAATCTCCTTTTATACAATGCTCGTTCTGATTCTATCTAGTCCCCACTGCCATTGGTTAGGGCGCTCATTTGACTCGGTGGGCCAATGTGTAGCTATTATTTTCGCTGGGGCTGGGTTTACATAGGTTAAAAGCTTTTTTTTAAAAACGTAGTCCCACCGCCTTCCAATCTCCATTTGCAGAGTAGCAGCCAGGCGTCTGGGTGCTTGTTTCCAATGTGCCTTCCTTCGTGTGTTGGTGGGTTTTGTTTCCTATTCAGTTTGGGGAGGGTTTCTGTGTCTCTGCTGCTCCCCTACAGTTCTTTCTCACTCAGTTCATTTTTTGATGCTGCACCATTCCCCTGAGATCTGTCTGGGTATGGTAGGTTGATTGTTGAATGTCTTATTTCTGTTATTGTCTACTAACCCGAAGAAATCTTCATATGGCATCACAAGAGAGAAGTTTCCTGGGATGAATACCCACCAAGGTATTGCAGGAACTGGTGAAAACCACTGCTGATACAATCATTCACAGCCATTGCCCAATTAAATCACTTGCCAGATTCCTCCCTTCAATCTAGAGTGGTTCCCATGTACAGGAAAGGTCCCACTAATGACGTGAAATCATATAGATCGATTAGCCTGATTCATTTAGACAGTAAACCTACGCCATAGGTTTACTCCTGGAATTGAAAACCTGGACCGAGGAGAAAGTGTTCAACATTCTGCAAAGTGGCTTCCATGTGGGACGGTCAACTGCAGACTAATCTTCTGCCCTGTCACAACATAATCCAGAAATATGACCAGAATAAGAAAAGGTTATTGTAGCATTTCTTGACTTCTCCTCCATGTTCGACGCAGTGAAAAGGGAGTTCCTTTGGGGGAAGCTGAATAGGACATGAGTCTGCTGCTGGGCGTTAGGACTCTCTACTATTACAAGGTCAAGAATCGTTCTAAATTATGACAGGAATGTGAGTATCCTCTTATGTAAAGCAGGGCTGCATATTAGCCCCTTCATTTGTTTTCCTGTATATTACTGACATCCATGAGGTCTTACTGAGGCATCACCAGAGATCTAGAGCATAGAAGGGTACAAGGTGCAACTGCAGCTCTTTGCAGTCAACTCAATACTTGCTACAAGAACCTGAACTGACCTACACGGCCACCTCAACTATGTTCATAAATACTGTGCCCTAAATCAGTCGAAAGTCAACATAAAAAAAAATTGAAGATCATGGTCTTCAACCACTGTACAAGGGAAAACGCATGCACATTTGCAGGGAGAAACTAAGGGCAGTCTCCGAGTTTCCTTACATCGGCATTACCACCTCCAAACTAGATTCTGGGGGGATCCCACACAAAACCGGCAATAGGGAAGTCCCTACAGGATTGTAATGCAGCAATACGCTTTGTTAGGAAACATGGAAATAAAGGGACAGCAAATGTGGATCAAGTCATCAAGTCAAAATGGGAGGAATTCTAGGACATGACAACGAATTATCAGGCCTTGACTTAAAAAGATCGCAGTGGGGAATCTATGAAAACATGTTTTGGGGGAAAAAACAGTTTGGACGCTCCTCATACTTTCCAACATTGTCTCTTGAAAATATGTGAGTTATGTAACTTTTAAACAGACAGTCAGGAAAGTGACTGTTAGGTTTGCTGGCAAACGGGTAAATTCGATGAAAAATTATTTGGTTGACAGAACTTGGAGAGAACATGCCTCCTTAGAACCTCCAGCACCCACACTGCATCTTTTGGATGAGGAATTAAAAGCCTTCGCTCTATTTATTTTATATGAAATGGAAAGAGGAAAATAATTTTTGCAATGGCTCCAGCACATTCCCTACAGCTTAATTTGTTAAAATTCAGACTCAATAGGAACGCAGTTTGAGACCAATCAGAAATAAACACTGGCACACTTCTTACTGTTGTCCACAAAATATAGGGATTTAGAAGGAGAAAACTGCTCCGCCTTCTGAGAAAAAGTGTAAGCAGGCATGGTGAATTACAAAAACCCCACTGTGATGAAAGCAACAGCCAGGTTTTTGGTGGCTGTCTAGAAGAGAAGAAATGTATAGCCCTGAATGACAGGCCCTCAATCCTTGGCAGTCACACTGGATTTGTATGCGTCTATTTATGGGTTTCAATATGTTTTACTGTATTATTATCAGATGTGCTTACCTAAAGGGTCCGAGGAGCCAAACGTGTTAATGCATTCATTCATTCAAATTAAACCCAATGATATGAGCCTTCATTATGATCAATGGAGGTGAATAACAACCCTCCATCAGAAGAATTACTCATAAGGTGCACTCTGACATCTTCCCTACATCCTTTCCCCTTCTGCCAAGTGTCTAGGATCCCACTTAGAATCAGACTACCAAACATCTTTTGCCACAATGTCCAAGCTCCTTTGCTATCTCACGCTGATGGGCCTCCACTGGCTCTGCCTTCAGGGATTTGTACAGTTTATATTCGTATGCATTGTCGTCGGGGCGTCCTGCATACCAAAAAACCTGACTACTTAAAAGAACAAGCATTGGCAATAGCTTTGACGTTTGTAGTTTATTGCATTTTTATATTAGCATGGAGGGAAGGAATGAGGAACGACAGCACAGGGGGGAAGAAACAACAGCATGGGAGGGAATGAAGGGCAGAGCTGGGTGCTGAGGGTAGGTAGTTCTGTGGGTCGGATGTATAAGAAATACATGGCAGAACGAGGGAGAATGAAACAATCCACAGCACAGGCGGGAAGGAGCAACAACGCAAGGGTGGGAACAAGCGACAGTGAAAGGGGAAGGATCGACAGTGCAAAGGGGAGGTGTGACAAAGCAAGGAGGAAGGAGTGCGGGGCAAAGGGGAAGGAACATTACAATTAAATGTTGCCCGTCATGCTCGCATGGCAGGCAGGGTTTAATTGTAAACGCTTCCTGCTATGCCGTGACAAGGAGTGTTTACAATTCAAATTAAATTCTGCCTGTAATGCTTGTATGGCAGCGTTTGATTGTAACTGTAAACGTGGCCTGCCATGGGAGCATGGCAAGCAGCATTTATTCACTTTTCATGGAGGAGCGCAAAAGTGCAGAGCAAAAGGCAGAGGTCAAATGTGTTAGCTGCCTTTTGCACTGCACATTTGCTCTCTGCCATGCAAATGTCAGAATGTGGAGACAGGGAACCGCCAATTTATGGGGAAGTTGAAAATTTGCCCGAATGGAATTTATTACAAGAATACCAGTATGGTGGCAGTGGTACTGCACCTCTCCAATGAAGGCAGATGTCACAACTTATTTTATTGGAGGAATACAGTACCACGGACAACACACAGGAGGTCCTCATACGATTTCTTATGAGGACCTCTGAATGTTATCAGTGGTACTGCATCTTTCCAAAAATGTATGGCTTGTATGGTAACAGTATCGAGGAAGGGAAACCTACATGTAGCCAAACAGGCCATGAAAGTAGCCCAAATTTACCCCAACTCCCTCCTATCCGAAAAGAAAGATAACTCTGCGATCCCAGCTTCGAAGGTGGCACAGCAACCCCAGCTTTGAAGGTGGCACAGACACGTGACACGTTACAGTACTCCTGATTGGGAGAACATGTGTTAAATAAGACACTATTGGATTAAATTGGGTAATAGAACAAGAAATAGCATTTAGGGCCCGATTCATGGATTTTTCTGCACGGTTCAAAGTGGCTTTGCAATGCTTAAAAGGGACTTTGCACTCCCGACACAAACCCTGATTCATGGAACTGTGTATTTTTGCCATGCAAAGTCAGTGCAAAGTAATTTTGTAATGAAACAATGACTTTGCACAGCAAAAATACACTTTGCACATTTCCATCAATCAGGGTTTGTGTCGGCAGTGCAAAGTCACTTTGAACAGTGCAAAAAAATCCATGAATCGGGCCCATAGTGCGTTGCAGTTGTCATGCCAACCACAAAGTGAGCTTTCTGGCACTGCTTTCTTTTTTATAGTAATGGTGTTGGCAATATTTTGGTGACTGTGCTACCAAAATGCAACACAACCGAAAAAATGACTTCACCAGCCAAACACACAGCATAGAGACTACACATGTGATGATGCATGAAACCCAGTAAACACACACAGACAAAACAAAGAAGCCAGCCTTCCCAGGCATGCTCCCACAACCTGCTTCTCTCTACCACTCAACCTATGTCCCATCCCTTCTTGCGAACGTACAGAAACAAAACGTAAAACCATCTGTTCACTCGTCACTCCCCTGGACTTTGTTCCACAACAACCGGCAATACATAAGGAACGCATGCCTGACCCCCCAACTATATTAACATTTGTAAACTCTGGCCCTCTGTAAACACCTACGCATGCATCTATAAGTAGCACAACAGTAAGTGCACGTTGCTAGGTGCAGGGTTCCACTGTTCCCAAGGGCCAGGTCTGCATTGTATATACATCCTTGCAATGAAATACATTTAACAAATCAACCAGAATGAAAGACTAAGCATCAGATGTGGCATACTTTATATGTTATGTTATGTTACTTTGCATTTATATAGCGCCTTATATACCATTGGTATGGTCTGAAGGCGCTGGTAGGTTGAACGCCCTTGGGAACCGAAGTTCAGGTCAATAGAGAGAGTAGAGAGATTCGAGGTTCGTGTGAGCACCGGATGTGTGTGCAGCTGGTGTGGTATTAGTGTAATAGCTGCTTCTTAGCGGTAGGTGTGGTGGTTGAGAGGTCACGAGTATGTGTTCGTTCTGACAGGATTTATCCAGATGGATTGTGGCTGTGTTAGGCCTGAAGAGAACACCTGGCTGGGCGGTGGGTAACCAGCAGTGTTTATTTAGAGTGATGGGGAGTATGAGGCAGAATGTTGGTATGAGAACAGATATACCGAATGGTGTCATAGTATCTCTGTGTTCTAGTTGAGTGGTGGTGTAAGGAGAGAGTAAGCGTGGTGGTGAGTTATGATGTGATATAAGCTCTTTTGAACGTTCTCTGCATTCCAGACCATACTATATATGTCACGCATTTCTATCACTTTCGTGCACCCCAGACGGCTCCATACCCTCGGCCCACTCGACGCGCTCATGCACTCGAGTTTAGCTCCACTCACTCCAGCCTGCCCCACGCATGCACTCTTATTTGCTCAATGCATGCACTCCTGTCTGTCTCATGTATGCACTCACGTATAACATTTGTTCTATCCATATAGACTCCATCTATATTCTTCATTCATTCCGTCTGCTTTATGCATTCAGCATCTCTATGCACTCATCCCCTCTTATGCACTCATCCCCTCTTCCGCACTCATCCCCTCTTCCGCACTCATCTGTTTTGTGTACTCATCTGCTTTATGCACTCTTGATTTCCACTCATTCAACAGCAATAAGGTCATTCACTGATATGCAGTAATCCTGTTCTATATATCCGCCTTATACACTCATCCGTTCTATACACTCATCCGTTCTATACACTCATCCGTTCCATACACTAATTCGTTCTATACACTCATCCGTTCTATACATTCGCCAGGGCTGTACATTTATCTGCACCAGCGATAATTTTGATCATCTATTCTATACCCTCATCCGATCTGTTCACTCATTCGATTTATACACTTGTTTGAACTATATAGTTATCTGTTCTTGCCAGGAAGCAGCCAGCTTAACAGTATACCTTTTCTCCCAAGACACCAGACCAAACCCTATGCAGCTGCTGCATCTGCCCACCAACACCAAGCAGCAAACCCAGATGTACACACAGGGTTCCGGATGTAAGTGCCAGCCTCGCAGCTAACCCAGAAGACACCCAATCTCCTCCCAAATATTAACGATTGAGCAGAAAGAAAAATGGTGTGAAAAAATACGAGAAATATAATAGACTGAAAGACTAAGCAACAACAGTGTTATTTTATATATGCAATAAAGTTCTCCCAAATGTTAATGATTGATATGAGAGAAAAACTGCAAAAAAGTATAAGAGATACAAGGTAAACGTTTCACTTTTCATTTAATATATTGCTTGTGCTGGGAAAGGGAATAACTTCCAAAAACAATCACAGAAAGGCTGGTTTTCATATTGTTAAGCATTCAGTGACATTGTCTGTGATTTTGCCGAACTCATAATAGTACGAGACAAATTAAAAATGTTCCATACATGCAAAAGAAAACATCTTCTCCACAGCCAAGGTATAGTTTCTCCCTTTCTCTGGCTTTCTGGATCTAGCTCAAAAAGTGCAGTAGAACAAAGCCAAATAATGTGTGTTTACGGTTCATGGAGAATTGAGAGTAGGACCATTTGTTTGCAAGACACAGCACATTAATCATAGCTAGGAGGTGGGCCATGGGACGTTTATTACGCACTTGAAGGTAACTACAAAACAGGGTTTTGATACATTTATGAAACTATCATGTAACCTAAAAATGCTAAAGGCCTGCTATTCATATTCAAAGTGTAGCCCGAAAGTTGAAACTAATTTATGAAACATGTATTTAAATACCTCTTAATGTCCTGAACTATGTATACGTTTTCTACAATGCATGCCCAACTTGAGGGGGCAACATATGGTTCCATTTGTTTTCATCGACAGCTATTTCATTTAGTGTCTTTTCATCTTTTTCTTCCGTTTTCGCTTTTTTATCCATTTGTCTTTCTTTTAAACTGAGAGTCTTCTGCACATGATATAAGACTCTCCTGCCAAGCCTGGACCAAGTGTGCAATCATGAACCAATAACCAACCCACTAACAATTCCACTCCTCTGCATACACCTCTCAAACTCGAACCAAACACAACCACAAGCCTTAAACGCAGCAAACTGCACAAACTTTACTACACTTCAACAACAAAACAAACCCCACATAGACTTGCACAACAGCACACCACGACTACCGATCCAATCGTAAAACATCCCAAGCCCAGCCAACGGACCCACCGGGCTGAAGCTGCCAACAGCACATCACTGCTATCTTGCACTTTTCCAGCTCATTCCCACTAACTCACCCCACCTCCCTTTTTCAGAGCCGCCAGAGCGCCAAGGGACCACTCCTGTGGTGATAGTGCGCGGTACAAATATCCTTTATCATTAACATTAACATGCCCGTTTTCCCCTTTCTACTCCAACTGCACAGTTTCCTGTTTTTGTGTGTGTGTTTTTGTTGCTCTAAAGTGACTCACGGTGGGTTGAAGTACCACAGATGTAAAGAAACTTGAAGGTATCCCGGTGCTTCACATACTGTAGAACATGTATTTTATAAACGTAGCATTGTAGTTTCCTTACAATGTAAGGTAACATGAACCATTATTTACTGATGGTGGCAAAATGGGGGAAAGACTAAGGAAGATGATGGGTTGGTGGCTTTGGGAGGAATAGAAAAAGGGAGTGATGGCAAGATGAAGAACACAAAGCAAGAAAAACATGGATTGAGGCATAGACACCAGTTTACATGAACGCCAGAGTATTGTTCGAAATTGAGGTTATGGGGAAAAACGAGACAGTTAACTGACCGTAAAAGAGCTTGTTAGAAAATCACCCCTCTGAATCCTGTCCATTTAGCTCGACAGGATCAGCTTCTATCAGGGGAGTTGCTAGGTCTGGAAAAGACCCGGGGCTAAACTGATGTCGGAACTGTTGGGACTAGGGGCTAGCTAGTCTTTTGGCTGTAGCTCCTGAGATTCTATCCGGGGCTACAACCAAAAGATCAGGGGCTATAGCCCCCTTAGCCCCCCCTAGCAACGTCCCTGGCTTCTATGAGGACTACTTTAAATGGGGAGATTTGTTCGAGTCTCCATCCTGCTTAGATTCCATGCGCACAGGCGTTCTGCCCAGTTAGTCAATCATTACAAACAATAATACCCTGGACTGGTTGGGGATGGGCAACGGGCCTCCTTCCTATAAAATCTCCTTTTCAGCCGGGCAAATGGTGTCCATCTTGAGGCTCCAAACCAGGGGTGGAGCATCTGGACTCTGTGGTGGCCCATTTCAACTCTCAAGCTCCAAAGGACTAGCATCCTCAAACACATTCAACTCGGTGTACACTGACCCCACCACACTGGCGGATCCCACTTTCAATTCTGACTGCAAGACTGAAGAAATCAGGGTGCCCTGAAGGCTTCCACTATCGAGGGGCATATCCTGTGGCACACAGAGGTGTGTAAAGAACTGTCAGCCACAGAAGTCAGACTTTCAGTGTCACTTACGAAGAAAGTGACCAGCACTGCAAAGAAATCTGCTCACAAGTCTGCCGGTGGGCAAAACGAAAAGTCAGAAGTCACACACAAACATATAACGCACTGCACAGGCTAAATGGCTTATTTTGTAAAAACGGTATTGACACTGCTTAAGGAATACTATGCTTGCACACAGATAAAGATACAGACAATTGCACTTGAGCAGAAACTATTCGAGGGATGAACACTTCACACTTCTTGGTTTCTGTGCCTCCTACGTCCCATGCAGATTAACCCTATACACACATATATGTATGTATGTATGCATGTATGTACTGTATTTATGAATGGCAAAACTAACTAGGAAGCAGCCGAGCACTGTGCAAAGGAACATGGAGAGCTTTCAAGAGAAAAGGCATGTCATGGAATTCTCCTTGGTTGACAGGAAGACATGCAAAGGTTTAGGCACTTTAAGGCATTTTGTGCTCCGAGAGAAACATCCTTAACTGCAAGGTCTTCCGTTTTTTCCTAAATATTAATAATTTTGAGGCTGTACAATAGATGATAGAATTTTCTTCCACAATATTATTGTCCTCTTTCAGGCACTTGTTATTTATTCATCTTGTGGCTTCTGAAATTGTCTTGGATCCCGAAATGGCTAATTTAATCAGCTAGTTAAGGCAGTGCTTGAATTGATGTAATCTTGAATGTAGTACAGACTGTTTTAAAAGTGATCTGGGCTGGGATGGCATCCAGTGACGATTCTCTGCATCATCGGTGCCTACAGCCTGAATAAAACTATGTGGACATTGGATGGCAGCGACTGAGTTGGAGAGCTAGCTACTCACAGGCCCGCCTGAGATTTTACTTCATTATCACACACTCTTCTGCTCTCATACCCTTCACCCTGAATGCTAGAGTTTTCATCTCTATATCCACCCGTTCTAGCATGGACCACTAGCTCCACAAATGTCTTGCCACCTCCATGCCTGAACAACATTTCCTACCACCTCATCACTGGGATTCTCCTCCCAGCCACTTGATTTCACCAGTACTGACCCATATAACCTGGACTCCGGAGTTTGCAACACTGCTCCGGAGACTGTCCCATCCCTTAAAGCATGTGGCAAGCCCCCTGACTGATCCACATTAATCAGTTCATTGGCCTAGTCAGACGGTTGTAGACTGGGCCCCGTCCTCACAGGATTGAGGCAGCACCAGCCCACTCTGGCCTACACCCACCCATGCCAGTCTCTGCCTCAAGTTGGGCCACACTAGAAGCAGCGAGTGGGAAATGGAGTGTTGGATTGGGGCTTGCATGACTGTGTCAGGTAGCAAGTGGTGTGTCAGTGGGTTACATGTTCCATTGGGTGTTTGAGTCCATGAGGGGGTTCGTTGACTTCCATCACTGGACCGGTTGGTAAATGTTTGGGCGGATCAAAAGGTGTAGGATGGTCAGCGTTTGTTAGGCTAACTTAGGCTAAATTACATCAGCTGAGTACAGAAACATACCGAAGAGTTTTATATAGATAAATTATAGATGACTATCATTTTATATATTCTAGCTTGCTTTGATTGTAACTCCCCCTCTACAACTCCCAGCATTGGGATATCTGCTTCATGTTCCCCCAAGAGATGCAGACTTTTATTCTGGTAACCCATTAACATGTCAAAAAGGTTGGCTCAGCTCTGAGGTAAAGAGTAATGCCATACCGGAAGCAGCCTGCCAACTACCACGCTTACACTCTGGTATAAAAATACCATTATCGGGGGAGCAGTTGGGGAGCGGTGGTCCTCTACTTTTTTAAACTTAATTTGGACTGTTCCTATACTTTTATTTTAAAAAGAAACCGTTCCTGAATGGTTTCATTTTAAAAATGAAAGTGTAGGAAAAGCTGAAACTTGCACTTCAGCGCAAAGCACTGAACGTTCCCTTAAAGAATAGGTGCATTTGCTTAGGGGTTTTTATGGTGCGTGGGAGGGGTGTGGCAATGTGGTTTGTGGGAAGCAGGGCAAGCCAGCAGGGAACATAGGTCCACTACTTCTTTTTGTACACTTCCACCACTACCTCACCACAATGAGGCCAGTAACTCTCAAACAACACCTACCACATTGAAGATCAAAAAAGTGAATGAAAAATCATGAATAGGTGTTTGATTACAGAAAAGTTCCACGTACATTTGTGTGTTGTGGACTTCGAGGAAGAGAGATGGGATGAGGAGATATAGAGGAAGAGAAAGAGCCAGCGGGAACTATGAAGAGGAGGTGATAAATGAATGGATAGTGGGAGAGAAAGGAAGATGATGGGGAAAAAGATGGAGAGAGGAAGGAAGAAATGAAACAAGAGAGGAGGAGAAAAGAGAGGTGATGATTGTGAGTGAGAGAGATATTGAGAAAGAAAAGGGAGGAGGGGGAGAGAATCAGAGGGATAGTGGATGCAACGAGATGGAGAAAGGTGGAAAGAAGGATGGAGACACAGAGATGGAAAGACAAAGTGAGGGAGAGAGGGAGAGAGAGAAAAGAAATAGATGGAGGGAGAGAAAGGGAGAGAGAGCGTGGAGGTTAATAGTGAGGTAATGAGAATGAGACAGAGAATCTGAGAACACTTAACTGGGCTACACTCAAGATTGAATGGACCTGCAATGTTCACACTAAAATGTGTATGCTGTGCACTGAGAAAGACTGGAAAAGTCTGGAACCTATCTCTGTGGGAGGCAGTAGCCATGAACAGAGAGGGTCATGCATATAGAGAGAACAAAAGAGAAAGAGAGACTCTAAGAGACACAAAATGTGTGTGTGTGCGTGTTCTGGTATTCTCATATTTATGATGTGGGATATTTTTACCAATTCCGATGTGCCCCACTGCACCATGTTACAAAATGAATGTGCTAACACCTGTGCGTGCAAAATCTGCAAAACTGCGTGTGGGTCACAATCATAAAAGGCTGCATAACCCTGCCACACACAGTCAAAGTGGCGGTGAAAACAGAATTCTTACTGCAGGAGCATGTCAGTGGGTGCTGTTACATTTAACATGAAGCAAGGCAGTAGAATTGGGCTGAAATCCGAAAATGCCTTTTAAAGTGCAGCTTTGCAATCTTCAAAGTGCTATTTTGGCACTAGATCCATTCATTTTCCAGTGAACCATTTAAATTAAAAGTGTACTGAAACCACAGATCATCCAGGTGGCTCAGAGAAGCCGGGCCTCATTGACTGACAGCAGCTAAGAAATGTATCTCATAAAAAAGGCAGCCCAGCAACATTTGTTTTGGGAAAAATGCAGCTAAAAATGGCAACATGTAACAATTTCAGCTGTGCAGAGAGAACTCCAAGCAAAGGCTGGATACATACCTACAGACTGCAAGGAAATCCCAGCACTCAAGGACAGGAATACTGCGGAATTAAATGTGTGTGTGACATAGGAAAATTGGATTTAAAAGGACTCCGTTTAAGGTACTTTTCCCTGAAGAAAGTGCAAAATCGCCTGTGTTTAAAAGCATTTTTTTGTGAAAGGCCTAATTCTTTAAATGTCAAAATCCACCTACAAACTGTGTTCATTTATGTTTTAATGAAAGATGTAGGTAACTTAAAGTCAAAACCCAGTTTGGAGTTAATTTAATTCTGATCTGACAGCTTCAGCCTGGGAAAGGTAAAACCTCACTACTGGCAGGAAGGCTGAATTCTTGCTGGGAGGTTTATGCATGCTCACAACAATGAACTCATCAGACTTTCATCTGTGGCTCAAGAGAAGACAATGGCAAGATCGAACACTCAGCCCCCCAGGGGAGGGGCAGGAAACTTCCCTCTCAAGGAGGAAGACCCCCACACTGATCAAAGGAATGTGACAGCTGTTGCCAGTTGAAAGCAAAGTAAAGAAAAACTGTTAAGAACTTTTGGTGGTTAAATGCCTATTTGTAATCAAGCTTTAAAAATCTGTAACTTTGCCACATGAAGGAGGATACATCCAACTGTTGGTGGTCGTAAATCTAATTGTAAGCTCTTTCTTTGAAGATGTGATTGAACCCTGTACTACATAAGGCACAAAAGTTATACCGAAACACTATTTGCGCCAAGACTATTGATGCTGCACATCTAATATTGTATACCTGTGTTCTAGGGGTGATTGCACAGACATGTACCGAATTAGGAATTGACAAAATTCCACAGAAAGACAAAGCCAGCTCTCACTGATGTAGGAGTTGGAGGTAAATGTGACACATAAAATATGTAATGCATGTGTCCGATTTTATTAGAGGACATAATTATAGAAATGTGTATTTGTAGGAAAGTGAAGTTAAATATGACAGCTCTTTCTGGCTTCCAATCAGAAAAAGGCACGTGCCTTTGACCACTCACAGCCGTGTGGGAGAGGATTGTAATCTGCTCCTACCATAAATTGAGTGATCTCACTTGGCATGATAAATATGGGAACTTCACAACACACAGGACACACTGATTCCTGACTACATCCTTATTTCCGTGTGACGCTCTGTTCCCGACTTCTTCATCCTGTTCCAGAATTCTTCACCTTGTCCTGATCCAGACTTTGCAAAACCCAGGCCTCAGCATTTGCTGAACTCTTTTGCAGCTAGGCCCAAATCCTGAACCATCCCACTTAAGCGAAACAATTCTGATCCAGTCTGGCTTGCTACCATTCATGCTTGCCTGCTGAAACTCGCCATCCCGTTAATCTACAGTGCCTAGTTACCAGAAGGGCCAATCCAATCCAAACCAATCCAATCCAATCTGAGGTGCAGTCCAATTGACCAGAACTGCCCAGCTGACCATACCGCCAGAAGTGCCCTGCTGCCTGTAGACCCGAACCGTGATGACCAGAACCTGACGGTCCAATCTTAATTTACAGTGGACTGTAAGTATAAACAGGAATTATAGTGACCCATAGTATATTTGCCTTGTCCTATCCCCATCTCTCAACCTATCCCATCTTTAACTTAAGAACCTCCAATAGTGTCAGAAACATTCTTGCAACCCTGTTTGTAATCCCTAGCGTTAGCACTGATTTTCTCTCATTTGTTTTACTAGACCATAAGCCATTAGTGATTAGGATAAATAAAATAATTCCCATAAAAGAAAAACGGAGTATCCACCACGTGAAGGGTTACAATCGGCCGTGTGTAACTGTGGGAATTCCCTGGTGGCATTCTTCTTTTTCTTAGCATTAATATAGTTTAAGTAAAACCAACCTGTCATATTTACAACCAATTTTCTGTTTTTCTCTGTTCATTTTTCTCAAAAACACCTCTCATTCAAACTTGCATAACTTCTTCACTTTTATAGCTAGGGACTTAATTTCAACTATCAGTTAAATCTAAGACCATTAGCTACAGTGTATTTGACCCGTTTATATTAAAAATCGCATAGTGAAATTTAGACGGGAATTCGCAATTTTACAAAAGTTTTACATGTGTGTTTTCCCTTTTAAAGTATTTCCAAACTCCCATTCAGATTTAAAGTGTGTTCTGTTGCTCATCAAGCAGCTTATGTTTGTTAGAACATGTTCAGTGTTGCTCTCATAGGAATTTATATCAATTTAAGGATTTTTTCACACTTTTCATTGTTTCACAAAGCCATTTTCAAATGTTATTTTAAAAGTGTAGCCTTCCAAAAATGCTTTTCTCTCTTGTTTGGGGAGGGAAGATTGTATTTAAACCCTATACACTGTTCTTAATTCCTAAATGCCTGCTGTTTACTTACATCTGTGTAGAATTGCTCATTTGTGAATTAAGGACTTTGCAGGGGGAAATCTTAACCTAAGCGCTATCTGTTCAACATGCCAAAAGTGTTCTTTTCTCTGTGTTTTATCTTCTGTATTGCTATAAGTGAATTCAATTACCTTACCAACTTTATGATTTGTATTGTCACCATATTGGCGATTGCTGCCCCATCTATTAAAACTGATGTTTGATTTAAATTTTAAATACATAAATAAATATTACCTTTACCAACCAGCCTGATTCCTGGTTCAGTGTGACCTGGGGGTATTTTGAGAAGGGTGTGATATGAGCGGTATATCACTCAGAATATTGAACCTATAGACACAATAAATAAGTATTTCATTTGAGCATTGCATGCTAGGCTGAGACCCAGGTGTATTGCCTGATTGAAATCCTTAACAATGATTAACTGTCCTTTTCAACTGCTAGCAAAAATGTTGTCTGGTAGCCACTGTATTTGGGGTATCTGTCTATAGGTGGAAGAGATTGTAACGTATATCACTAGAATCCATGCAGTGTACAGTAGAACATAGTAAATTAGACTGCAACATTGTCAAACCCACAGCCTTTGTTTTACTATTGCCGCGAGGACCAACTTTGGGTTGTGTATTAACCAGTAGAGCTGGGCGAACCTGGCAAAACCAGGGCCGGCCCGAGCCCCACGTAGGGCTGTGGCCTGACCCCCCTCTCGGGCCAGTGCCTGCTCAGAGCAGGGGCCGGCCACGAGCCCCACTGGTTGCTCGCCCACTGCTTACATTTCTATTCCTGTCTGACTGCCAGAATTTAGAGCAGAGCAGCGCCGGCTTAAGGGGTGCGGCCGCAGAAGGTGGCCTTGCCTCCAGCAGTTCAATGTCATGTAATTAAGTTTACATGATAATGAGCTGGTGGCAAGGTCCAGCCCAGCACCTTTTAAAGAATCACGCCTGGCATAGTGCTTAAACACAATTTATAGAACAGAAGGAGGCTCACAGAACTGAGCCTCCTGCTGTTCTTTAAACTGTGTTTAAGCACTATGCCAGGCGTGATTCTTTAAAAGGCGCTGGGCCAGACATTGCCTTCCACCTTAGTGTTATGAAATTAAGTTTACATGACAGTGAGCTGGAGGCAAGGTCTGGCCCAGCGCCTTTTAAAGAATCACACTGGGAGCAGTGCTTAAACACAGTTGAAAGAACTGCAGGAGGCTCAGTTCTGTTGTGCTGCTGATAGTTTGGCCGAACAACAGAACTGAGCCCCCAGCTGTTCTCAGGGTTGGACTGGGCCATCAAATTGTCTCGCCATCAATGAAAAAGTGGCCGGCAGTTGCAAATGGCTATTCATTCCTTTTGTGACACTGTTTGAATAGTAACCAATGGAGAGTTGTTTAATAAAGTGTGATGCAAATTGTGCATTTTAAAGAATATTTATTCTCCAACACTGGTCAAAACTACTAGCCACAGAGTGAATTAGCTCAACAAACTGGGCACAATTGGCAATAAAAAGTGCCCACTTTGACCAATAAAAGTGTCCGACACCAGCATTTTGTGTTTTTGGTTCAGCCATGGGCCTATTGGCCTATAGGCCTATAGCCCAGTCCAAGCCTGGCTGTTCTGCGTTTGTGGTGGGGGCGTACAAATCTCACGCTGGCACATCTGTGACCGGCATTGGAGCAGAGTCACGGATTAGCTGAGAGGGGGTTCATAATGGAAAACCTTTAATTATGTGTAAATCACGATGTGTCCCTAAACAAATAATAAACTTGCCCATGATTTTGAGAAAGCGTTCTGTGCAGCCATTTTCCGGGCTCGGCCCGTGGTGGGCTCCTAGAGCCAGGCCTGACACCCAGGCTCGGCCCTACCCATGAAATCTCTGGCTCTCCCACCCTCTATTAACCAGATCCGCACACGTGCAGTAGATAAATCAACAAGTCCCTGCTTTTCACGGTGTGTCATCCCCAGTAAAGCAGCTCCACATTCGAATGTGGTCATCTTTAAGACATTTTCAGATAGCAGTATGGAGGTCAGGCTGGGGTCGCGCGCGTGTGTGTTTGCCTACCATGCAATATGTGCTACAACAACAGAAAAACAAGAAACCGTTTTTTTTTTTAAACAGGTGGTAACAGTCCTGCGATGTTACTTCTGATTTCTGCGTTCTGTATATTTGTCAGCGTGTGTGCTACATAGTGAGAGTGTCTCGTGTATTATGAGTTATGGACTGTATTCCATAAAGACTTCATATTCTAATCGGAACAGAGGTTCAATCTGCATGTACACACATAAACACGCTAGCACTAAACTGGACAGCAGGAATTCATTACAAAATTGGTTTGTAAGTCATACAGACAAATGTAATCATCCCAAACCCGAAAGCAGCTTAAAGCTCCACAAAGCCGCTCAATGCTCGATTATGCTCTGAATTCATTGCTGGTAAACATGCCGCTTGAATGCGGGAGTGGGCGGGCTTGCAGGGACTTCCTATGTAGTTCGGCAGGAAAATATACCCCCTTAACACTTGAGGGGGGTTACAGCATTTTCCTTCTACCTTGGTTTCAGCATTGGTAAAGGCAGAAGGTCAGGTGTGCTAATTTGCCATAACAGTATGCCCCTGGGTAATTTTGTTTATCCCGACCGAATCACACGATTTCTATGTTAAGATCGGAGGCTCGGATTATGCTTTACCCAAACTTTACTGTTCAGCAGCAAAGAAACAAATATGAATAACAATGCAAAAAACTAATAAAAACTACAGTAACCATGAAGTTTTTGAGTTTTTGTAGTCCATCTCCATAGGTCTACAAACTGACCATGTGATTCAAGTAACCAATCCAAACCAAGTCCTCAAATAAAAGCTCTTGTCCTCTTTCTATTCCTCCTCTTTCTTTGCTGCTCGGTAGCGAGTTAAGTACTTTTTTCTCTTTACTAATTCTGAGGTGTTGTGTGTGTGAATTGACAATTTAATACGGTCGTGTGACACGCGCGTGTTTCTTTCTTCTGGCGGAGCATATCCGCTACGAGCAGGCGGCTCTAGGGAGTTGCAGCCGCGACGGGGCTGGTGCACCGGCGGCCGCAGCTCCTCAGACCCGTCAGAGAGGGCACTGAATAACGGAAGGGAGAGCGCGACGGGACCGCGTAGTTCCGGCGCTCTCTTCTTTCGTTCCATTCCAAATTCTAATTTGTTTTCATGAGGTTACGCGAGTGGGTATTGCTCCAGTGAAAGTTCTTTATTGCTCATTTGATCTTAAACAGCACGCATCGTACGAATGTAGTGTCCTGTTCCAGAGTGCAACAGCGCCCCTGCAGGCTATCAGCAGATAGCGCACCTTGTACGGGCACAGTCCCAGGTAAAACCTGTGATTTGATATTATCATTATATCTCCATATATTCAATCAGAACTAGGGAAGTTATTTCAATTATTTAATAGTTTGGCTCTCTGTACTGAGAGAGTTTTCTTTGGAGCCCCTGGTATATATATATATATATAGATAATCATAAATACAGATTCTTGCACTCCCCAGGGCCTGAGAATCAAGAGTTCCTCCAGTGATGAGGGGAAGGCTAGTGTTAGCCAAAAGAGGAGCCACTCAGACATGACTGATGTCTTCCACAAAGCCCTGGGGGCTTCACTGGGACATGATCCTCAGCAAAGACCGCTGATGGAGGATTGGCTCTGATTCTCTCAGAGCCTGGAGGAGGTCAAGGGCCTTAAGGCACGGATGAAATCCAAAGGGGGCAGTACATCAGCCCGCAGGGCGGAAGAAGCCCACACCCCCCCGGGCACCCCACCGAAGAAGAAAGGTGGGAAAAGGAAGAGAAAGGGTAAGGCGTTGCCTAGCAGGCGGTGCCTAGCAGGGGACGAGTATCATCTTCTGATACCTCAGATGAGGGTGAAAATGATTGGGAGGAGGAGTATCCTGAAGAAGAGGAAGTCTTATCGATATCCTCATCAGGGGAGGAAAACCACGAGGCGTCAAAGAAAAGGAAGAAGGAGGAGGCTGAAGAGGATGGTGCTGATGATGAGGATTTCGATCCGGAGGCACTGATCCATCCCAGATCATCAGAATGGGAACCACCCAAAAGAACCACGGCATATTTAAAGAAATGCCTGAGGGCGCCGCTGGCTAAAGAGGCCAGGAGCAAGATGAGGGCGGAATGCCCCAGACCATTCCTCCCTGAAGGTGCGGCTGATACACCTGTTATAGATGATAAAATGATAACTTTTATGAGCAAGTTTACAAAAGATGTGAGAAAGGGTCTTGATAGATCCTGGCGATCATGCCAGGATAAGATGCTTGATATGACGGGACCCCTCGCAAAGATTCTCCAGATGGGAGAAGAAGCAAAAGTGAAAGGGGAGCGGATAGACCCGGCAATTCTTATCGGGTGGGCCCAAAGGGCGATATGCATGTTAGGGAATGCTAATCATGCTATAACGACTGAAAGGAGGAGATCTTTGCTAGTAAAGATCGACCCTAAATTAAGTGAATTAGCCTCCTCAGAATAAGCCTCTTCGGCGAAGGGAAAGTTGTTTGGGGACTCGTTTATCAAGGAGCTCACCAAATTTGTAAATTCCTACGCAGCCTTTGATAAGGCTCAAGCCTCCCTTAAGAGAGTTTTTGGGAGGCACATTTTTGGATGGGCCAGCAGAGGCAGGGGTCGATCGGCTGGCCGCTTCCAATTCAATCGATCCTTTCAACACAGAACAAATTGGCGCGAACAGGAAGAGCGCAGACAAACACCTTTCTTCCCATCGAGGAGTATGGGAAGAGGCAGAATCTGGCGAGGGGAGTGCCAACAGAATAACCCAGGTGAGAATTTCATACCCGCATTCAATTACCCCAGAGGTAGGGGGAGAACTGCTCCATTTTTACAGAATTGGTTGAACATATCGGGGGATCCCTGGGTACTTCAAACCGCTCAAGGTTTTTATATAGATTTTATAGAAACTCCTTATCAGAGAGAATCGCCAATGTGTTTAGGGATGAACAAGGAAGACAGGACCTCACTGGAAAGAGAATTACGGGGTTTGGAAAACAAAAGAGCTATACAACCCGCTGCAAGTCAGGTAGGAGGTTACATAAGCAATATGTTCATAGTGAAAGGAAGACACAAGATGAGACCAATCATAAATCTGAGAGGCCTAATCAGTTACGTAGTGTACATTTCAAGATGGAAGGGATACATCTGTTAAGAGATACACTTATTCAGGGAGATTGGTTAGCCAGGATAGATTTGAAAGATGCATACCTGACCATTCCCATAGCAGAGGAACACTGCAGATTCCTGAGATTCACTTGGGAGAGAACGATATGGGAATTTCGGTGTCTGCCGTTTGGCCTGGCATCGGCACCTTGGTGTTTCACCAAAATGATGAAACCCGTAGTATCTCATCTCAGAGCTCAAGGACTAAGGCTGATAATTTATCTAGATGACATATGTCTGATGTGTCAAGAGAAGGAACAGATTCAGATGACTATAGAGGTGTTAGAGAGTCTGGGGTTCCTGATAAATTGGGAGAAGTCCAGTGTAATACCTGTTCAGTCAATAGAATTTCTGGGTTTCATAGTGGATTCGATACAGGCAACTCTCAGTTTACCCATTCACAAGGTGAACGATATCAAGAAACAGCTGAGACATACTCTAGCGAAGGGAGAACTGTCATTGAGAGACATCGTGAGATTGGAGGGCCGTCTAGCGTCATCAATTCAAGTGATATTTCCAGGGCCTCTGCATTACAGGGCACTCCAGAGGCTCAAGATCTCTCACCTCAGGAGGGGCTATTCATACGAATCAAAAGTGAATATTTCTTAGGAGGTGAGAGAGGAGTTAGAATGGTGGCTCATTCATATGGATGCATGGAACGGGAGAGCCATATTTGGTTCATCCCCGGACCTTATTATCGAATCCGACGCCAGCAGATGGGACTTGGGAGCCCGATGCGGGAACCTGTCAACAGGGGGCAGGTGGTCGGACCAGGAGACAAGACTCCACATCAACTGCCTGGAGTTATTAGCGGGGTCCTTTGCAGTGAGATGCTGGACCCAAGAGAAAGCACAATGTTGCGTTCTGTTATAGATGGACAACGTCTCCGCAGTCAGGTACATCAACAGACTGGGGGGGAAGAGATCCAGGTTGTTGGCAGAACTGGCGAAAGATTTTTGGGAACTCTGTCTGGAGAGAAGAGTCTCAGTGACGGCGGAATATCTGCCGGGCCTGTTGAACGAAGTGGCCGATTGGAACTCGAGATTCCTCAGAGACACCAGCGATTGGAAGCTGGACGAGGCAGTGTTCCGGGAAATTATGACACGATGGGGTCCTTGCCAGGTCGATCTATTCGCATCGAGACTAAACAAACAGCTTCCTCGGTTCTTCAGCTGGAGCCCGGACCCGGAAGCAGAGGCGACAGATGCCTTCCTACAATCATGGGAACACCAGACGAATTACGCGTTTCCTCCTTTCTCCATGAGAGCGAGGACGCTAGCGCAGGTGAGACGCCAAAAAGCATCCATAATTCTGATTACGCCGGACTGGAAGGGGCAGGCGTGGTTTCCCAGTGTACTGGAACTGACGCATCACAACCCAGTAGTTCTACCCAAAACAGAATTTATCATTCGAGATCCCAGAGATCGCAGTCATCCGCTAGTGAGGTCAGGAGGACTCAGGCTAATAGCGTGGGCGATTTCAGGAGATCTTGGGCTAGGCCAGGACTATCGAATGAGGCTGAGAACATCATTAACGAATCCTGGGCCCCAGGCACTCGCAGGGCTTATAGATCAGCATGGGGTAGATGGAATAGCTGGTGTTTGGAAAGGAATATTCATCCCGATAGAGCAGATGTAGTTCATGTGGCCAATTATTTAGCTCAAATGGCAGCACAGGGGAAGGCTTACAGGACTATCAACACAGCCAGGTCGGCGATATCTGCGGGGCACCCTAAAGTAGAGGGTTTAGCGATTGGTGAACATCCTTTGATCTGTAGATTGTTATGGGGAGTAAGGATGTTAAGACCCCCTAGTGTTAAGTACAATCAGTTGTGGGATGTAAATAAAGTCTTGGAACTATTTTTATCTTGGCTGGTTAATCAAGAGTTGTCACGGAAAGCGATTTCAGGCAAGTTATCCATGCTCTTATGTCTTTTAGCATTCAAAAGATCCTCTGATGTTAGAGCTCTGGAGGTTAACAGGAAGAGTATATCTCCGAACGGAGTGACTTTCCTTATAACAAAGAGGACCAAAACAGGTTTGAGATCTATTTCCTATGAGTCTTTCCCAACTCGACCAAAATTGTGTCCAGTCAGATGCATAGCGGCATATGAGGAGATGATGAGGGAGGTTAGGCCCCCGGGTGTGTCACAATTGTTGATAGCGATTTGTAGGCCTTATAAGGCGGTTACACCGGCCACTATAGCTAGACGGCTTAGATGGGTGATGGTACAAGCGGGCATAGATGTTGAGAGATATGGCGCCCACTCCTCTAGAGGAGCGATGGCTACAAAAGCGTATAACATAGGAGCCAGAGTAGAGGATATTATGAGGGCTGCAGAATGGGCGAATGAATCGACTTTTAAAACTTTCTATTTTAAACCCATGGAAAGTGCGACATCGTTAGTGGTGAGTAAGCTTTGAACAAGCATAATCCGAGCCTCCGGTCTTGACATAGAATTCAGATTTTCAACACATTCGTTACTGAAAGTCATAATTCTATTAAAGACACGGAGGCGAAGGATTATCCCACCCTATCAATCGTATGAATGTAAGATTTGATATTTATCATGTTTTATGTGTTATTCTACTGCTTATGAGAAAATATTTGTAATAGTTTTATTGAAGATTTGGTTTTATTGTTCTTATGTATACGATTGTCCCACCCGGTTTCGGTCTATAGTCACCTTTCTAAATTTTATGTTTCTATAGGATTGGCGACAGACAACAAACAATCTGGGATCTGAGTTAGGATGCAGAGGGAATTTCAAAGAAGTACTGATTACAACCTCGCAGGATCAAAGAAAGAGGAGGAATAGAGCTTTTATTTGAGGACTTGGTTTGGATTGGTTACTTGAATCACATGGTCAGTTTGAAGACCTATAGAGATGGACTACAAAAACTCAAAAACTTCATGGTTATTGTAGTTTTTATTCGTTTTTTGTATTGTTATTCATATTTGTTTCTTTGCTGCTGAACAGTAAAGTTTGGGTAAAGCATAATCCTTCGCCTCCGTGTCTTTAATAGAATTATGACTTTCAGTAACGAATGTGTTGAAAATCTGAATTGCACTGGAGAGAATCTGGAGATGCCTGTGAGTATCTCAATTATTCAAAGGCTTCCTTGTGCCCGAGTCGCAAATCTTACATTTGGGCAAAGGACACCTTTCAGATGCCCGTGTGCAAATATGATTCACAACGATTTGCACAAGGACATCTCAGACATGTGATTCGGGTATGACTTAGCAGGCCCAAATCTGACAATAGGCATCAGGTGATTTGTCCACTGGAAATCATCGTGAATTAGACATAGTGATTTTACCAAAATAGCAAAAAATGAGTGTGTGAATCGCAGTGTGTCCAATGTTATTCGTGGAGGAGGCTGTGTATGTGCTTTTCCAAAAAAACACGAGGATTAGCGGTGGAATTAGTAGTCCTCTTTCTAGTTTCATCAAAAGGACCTTTCAATCCATAAAGGCACTGCGCATGCGTGGTGTGCATCGCAGTGTGTCCGTGTCCGTTGTCCAGCGGTTGGCGTTTGGCAGTCCGGACTGCTGAATTTACTGTATTGGTTGGGTAAAATCATTGCAATTGCAATAGTCAAAAAGAAAAACAGTCCGTAATCCCCAAGCATGCAGCGCTCGACTGCTTAACGGCTCTACCACTCAATTGTTTATGAAGTGTGTGCCCAAGAGTGGAGCAACGAGCCGAAGGTAATTGCAAATGACTAATTGAACTTGTCTGGAAGGACCAACTATAACAATCTATGCAGCGCTGCCTTGTCTGTTACACCTCTGTTGTTGGCTTGGCATTTGAGAGACATAAGGGAGCGCTCTGAGTAACAAGGGTGCTGGGAGTAACGATTGTGCTACTTTGCATACTTGCTCGTCTCGAGTCCAGATGTATAGTATACAAAATGGAAAACTGTGTACTTAAGTAACTCTCTGATCGTTGTGACAAATGTGCTTCCAGTGGTCGCTTTGTGTTTTAAGCAGTTGCCGCCATTGCCAAGTCTGTGGTTGAGAAGTTGGAGTGTATTCATGAGTACGGATGTTTGGCAAACAAAGCGATCTGTAACAGCCTTCTCCGACTCTCCATAACGTTGAAGATTCAAGCAAAAGTTCATTGCAGTGAGCAACACAGACACAGTGACTGTTGAGCGACTGCTCTTTGAGCCGTGTGTTGTGTGATTAAAGAGTTCTATGTTATCAAGTAATCTGGCTCGCCTGTTCTTTGCGACGATGGGTGAAATAAACTCGAATTCTCCTGAACATTTGTAAAGAAATCAACTACCTTGGTGCCTGCCGGGCACTGGCCCTTTGAGCCGAAGTCGTTTGTAAGAAAAGGAGTGTGATAACAAAGTTCTGTAACTACGGAGCGCATGCTATTTGAGCCGTGTGTTATCTGATTTATTTGTATAGCTAAAATAATACAACCAGCTCGGTGACTGTGGGGCTGATGCCCTTTGTGCCGAGTGCTTTACAAAAACAAAGGACCTAGGAGCATTATAACGTTGGTTGTTCTGACGGTTTATCTAATGCTGTCGTGTGGCAGCTAAAACAACTTTGGTCTAACCAAGCCTGACAACCATGGAGCGAGATGCTCTGTGAATTTTGCTGAGTGACCCGGGCGGAGAATTCGGAGTTGAAACTGTGTGCTCACAGCAATGAACACACTGGTTGAGTGATTTGTATATGCTCTGAGGTTGTTCAAAATCCATAGGCTTGTGAATTCTCTCTTTGGTTTTTGTAACAGAAGTAGTTCTGAGTAGACAACAATGTAGAATTGTGAAGATATTACAGTGCATTTCAAATGTTTGTCTTACGCTCCATTCTCTTTAACCACAAGTATGCCAGATGTGCGTAAAATAAGTACCACCTCATTGGTATTGAAATCAAATCCTTTGAAACTGTCTGCATATAATATGCAAAAATGCAAGGTGTTGGGTCAACTGAGCTCGGCACATGGAAAAAAGATTTGTGATGCGGATAGAAGAGATTTTTTTTCCTTGTGTGCCGGCAGATGGCCCAGAGCAGGCTTAATTAAATAATATTAATTACGGAAATGTTGATCAGCTGAATGGTACATCTAAACATAATCAAGGGGTCTCTGAAATAAATGGTGCGGAAACAACAGTCACTGATACACAAATATTGGCAATTGTCGCAGAGCCACTCTTTATACACGAAAATAAAGAAGTGATGTTGTTAGTGAAAGAATCAACTGATGTCATTAGTGATAAGGCTGTCAATAGTAATGACACTGTTCTTCCTGACTTGATAAGTGATAGTATATCTATCAATGAACAAGAGCTAACGTTGAATCATGAGCAATGTGTAGTTAACATCTCGCTAATTGCCTCTTCCTCGCTGATTGAATCTGTGAATAACAGCTTATACCATTCAAAGAGTCTGTTTAATAACTCTAAGACATCTTCTCCTATGAGTGCTGCATCTGACCACACCCGGCCAGTTTCAGCAATGAATATGTTACCAGCTATGCCGAATAGTTCCCACTCTCTACTACTAGAAATAACATTGAACTCTATTCACATGACTATTGTCTCCCTAACAAAATTATTTGAAATGCTGGATGCGAAAATTACCAGAACTGAGAGTTATTTAGTTGATAATAAGAGAGTAGATCCAGTAAATCAAGAAGACAGAGGGAGATATAGTGACTATACTGTGAAGTCTTTTACTCCCATCAATGATCAAATACCAGTGCTTGCAAGTTCGAATCGAACATTTAAATCTGTTGAACAAATCAGCCCAAGAGAATTACAAGATCAAATTGCGAGAGCTGTTTTAAACAGTATATCAGTTCAACAAGACTGGAGTCACAGAATGGAGTGCTCGACAAAAAAGTTAAATTTAATACTCCAGTGTGGGCTAAAAGTCACATTAATAATACTAATGTAAAGACTTCGAAGAAAACAAAAGTGCAAGAGAGAGTGAACCAGTTTATTGAAGCTCCAAATGTGTCTTTTAAAGCAATACAATATCATCGTTTAATACTCAGTTGTCAAGTTGTGCCCTATCAAATGTTTGATTTGAATAGAAAAAGTGAGCTGGTGATTCTGGATGATATATATAGCTTGCAAGATATAACTGCAAGCAATATTTCCCAAGTTGAATTTCTTAATGACACAGATCTCATTGTGGTTCGACTATGGCTAACTTCTAATGTGGTCAGGAATTTATTATGGCAAGCTCGAATGGATTTATTCTCGCTTGGTTTTGTCCTAGCCCAAGATTCCTCCTCCTTTGACCTCGTGGATGGTCAACAACTTATATATAACAATAATCCCCACAAGACAACAGATTCAAAATTCAAGTGGGTAGCAGCACAAAAAACGGATGGAAATGGAAATAATTGGAATAAGGGAACATCACAGTCATAACCATTGGAGTGTAAAACACAATCAAATATTTCTGTGCTCAGCTGGAGCACATGTGGTTTCTCTCATTTGTTGAATACCAGTGCTGACTTTCTGAACTCCTTTGACATTGTGATGCTTCATGAAATTTGGCTGACTAGTAAACCGGCTTTGGATAATCATTCTATTTCATTACATCCAGCTAAGGTAGCTTCTCGAGGCAGAGCAACATCTGGCCTAATGTTTGCCATCAAAAACAATAATAACAAGAAAATTGTTGATTGCGAAGCTCTACATTTGTATACCCAAATGGTGAAAATTGCCCACTTGCAAGGAATAATAGTGGTTATCAATATATACCGTAACCCAAAGGACATCTCAGATAAAAAGTTTAGTGAAGACTTGGTAAATCTTCTTGATACATTGCCCCAAGCCTCTGACATTACTAATGTGATCCTGGTGGGTGATTTAAATTTACATCTGTTATCGACTTCGAAATCTATATCACAGCAAGCCAGCCACAAATGGTTATCATTAATGGATGAGAGAAGCCTGGTCATGTGTAATGGGTCCATTGTCATTGTAGAAGAAATTCCACTGCAACAGACGTGGCAGCACGGGCGAAATCATTCCTTAATTGATTATGTTTTTGTTTATAGATTTACATTTCACGGTGCCACTGAATTCTTAGTTGTTAAATGCACCATAGTGATCACGACGCCTTAGTGCTTCGCCTAGTCCTGGATCATAGTTCAGAGGGGTTGACCAATGGAAACTACACTGAAGTTGTTACAGTGAATAATGCACGGTCGAGATTTCATTGGACAAGACAGTCGCTAATGGAATTTAATAGCAATATTGTGAAAAATGGGAAGAGGGCCCTATGGCAAGATGAACTGTATACAGCACATCTGCACTTATATCAAATGCAGATTGTGAATAACAAAGGTATTATGTTCAAACAAAGACATGTATATGACGAACAGCTAAAAGCCAGAAAAATGATCCTCCGTAAAGAAATAAGAGGCATCTTGATATCATCAGAGACGAACAAAGGCAGATGTCTTAAGAATGCTTAATGCAAATTCACGAACTGGCTTAGGTCATATGAGCGCAATTGTTCCAAACTGATGGTGAGGCCGTTGTCAGAGCAATGGTAACAAAGAATTCAGCCCAGATCCGGTAATTACTTAATAATGCTACTCATTAATCAAAGAGCTGTGCAAGTCAACGGTGTTAGTGACTCTGAATGGGTAAAATTTTACACAGCTTTGTATACTTCTCCTTCTACAAGTCAGATCAAACCAGATATTGGTTTATCTTGTTATCATGAGTTGCAAGTGTTAGAAGAAGACGTACTATACTATATCAATGAATCCAGCCCCTCGAGGGCACCGGGTCCTGACGGCCTGAATAATTGCATGTTTAAAGAGCAGCCAGACATATGGGCCACAATTCTGTGTAACATGTTCAATGAGGTTATGTTATCATCAAGAATCCCTGAGTCATGGAGACGTTCTATCATAGTGCCAATCTTTAATAAGGGCGATAGGTCATGTCCTACCAACTACAGACTGATCGCCCTTCCAGATGCTCCTGGGAAACTCTTCTTGAAATGTATTCTTTGAGACTTTATTCACTGGACAACTTTTGAATCTCGTGTAGATCCCCTACAGACGGGTTTTGTTCAGGGATTGGGCACTACTGTGAATCTACTCACCCTTAACTCTATACTGTCTCATCATGCACAAAAACAACTACCAATTTATTTGGTGTTCATCGACCTGAAGGCTGCTTTTGATTCAGTGTCGAGAAAATTAATGATAAAGAAACTAGTACACCAAGGTTGCCCAGCATATTTAATCTCTTTGATAAATGACAATTATACAGACAATTCCATTCAAGTAAGACTTTCTTTAGATGGAAAACGAACAGTACCAAAAAATATTTATAGAGGTCTTCGTCAGGGGTATACACTTGCTTCAATGTTGTTTATTTATTTTTTATATCAGATGTAGGTAGATCTTTCACAGATATCATAACTGACTCACCAAAGCTAGCGAACAGGGTGTTTAGCTACTTGCTTTATGCAGAGGACTTGATCATTATGTCTAAACCACCAGCTGGCCTGCAGAGAATGCTAAATGCCTTGGCAATGTATGTTCATGAGAACCATCTAAACATACATTTGGAGAAAACCAATGCAATGCAGTGCAATGGAAGAAGTCTAAGTGGTGTTACTAAACATAATTGGCTCTTAGACGGCAGGTACTTGAACTTGTGTCCCACTACACGTACTTGAACTTGTGTCCCACTACACGTACCTGGGTGTGCGCATAGCTAGCGTGTGAGGAGAGACAATATATTGAAACTTTGGAAACCAAATTAAGAACAGGGATTTCCCAAACTATGATTATCCAGAGTAAAAATGGGAAATGTATACTCATGCCCGCAATAACATATTACAAGCAAAAACATACTCCTACAATATTGTATGCTTCTGAGACGAGATCAATCATAGGTGAAAAAATTTGAACTGCCCTAGAAGGGAAGTTTTTCCGACGTATTTTGCACCTCCCGAACTGTGTACCATCTGGTTGGGTGCGATACAAATTAGGTTTGACTTCGCTCTATGCCAGATATGGCAAATTATTGCCTTGTTTAGGAAATGTCTTCCTAGGGCGAGTCACACGCCAAACATGATTGCCAACCGTGGTCTGGGCCAAGGCAACACAGGCAGAGGGCGTGGGGGTCTGAAGTTGGGAAGAGCCTGTTGCAGGATGGACACCTGCTGAACCCTGTAGAAGTCGACATGCACCGGGGAAGAGCGTGACGCCTGAGGACCGAGTACCTAAATGATAGATAAGACAAAAAAGACAAGGAGAAGAGTATCCGTGCGTAGAATTACATGGCGAAAGCCAAACCCAGGAGCGCTAGTGAATTCAGCCCGTTCCCGTCATCGCCGAAAAGGGGACTGAGGTGTGGCGCCGGAGGGCAGAGTCAGGGCAGCACATGCTCTCAGGGCCGCGCCCCGCATGCCTCTAAATTTAAGGGGGAAGAAGGTTTTTTCTTCTATAAATTGTTCCGTCTCCCAACCCTTGGAAGGGACGCCCATACAGTATGGAGGAAAGGGGACGGGATGTAAGAGTAACTAGTAACTCAACCTCGTACTGAACTCCCTTCGGGTCCCTTGGCGGCCGGAAAATATGATGGAAACCCAAAGAGACTTTAAGAATTTGTGGGTGCTTGTCTGGTCCAGTTTAACCTGAAGCCGTCATTCACTACCACTGATTGCTCTAAGGTGAGCTTCATAATATCCAATTTGTCTGGAAATGCCCTTGCTTGGGCCATGAATAATCAGTTACTAGATTCTCATCCTGCGTTTTTCCAGCGGGTACTTCGTTATTCTTCATCCCAAAGAAAGACTGCAAGGAACTACGACCTTGCATTGATTACAGGGGACTGAATAAAATCTCCATTAAAGACCGCTATCCTTTGCCTCTCATTCAAGACATTCTGGAGGCCGTTAGAGGAGCATCCATCTTTTCCAAGTCGGGTCTCAGAGGAGCCTACCACTTGGTAAGGATCCATAAAGACGATGAATGAAAAACTGTGTTTCACACCCCATTCAGTCATTACGAGTACCACGTAATGCCTTTTGGCCTGGCAAACACTCCTTCCATTTTCCAAAGGTTTGTACACCATGTCTTTTCAGATTTCTTGCTGCACTCCCTGGTGATTTACTTAGATGACATCCTTGTTTTTTTGAAGTCCTTAGAGGAACATCAACATCATCTAACCGAAGTATTACAATGACTAAGATATCACCTACTTGCTCAAATTGAAAATGTTTTGCTTCATCAGCATCTGGGATTCACATTGTCAGCTGACGGAGCAGCCTTGGACTCTACTAAAGTCAAGGCAATTCTAAACTGGAAAACCCCACAAAACTGACCTAGGCACTCCCTTCTTTCTCTGTTTCTGTTTTCTTATTTTCTCCCTTACTCTTCCCTGTCTTCACTTCTGCACCTGCTTCTTTATTCCTTTGCCTCTCCTGCACTTGGCTACACTGCACATGTTTGTGACAGCTTTCATCGTTCTACTGCTGTGGATTTGGGAGATCATTCTACTTAGCATATTGCAGAATTACCAACATCTGGACTTTGTACTACAATTGGGAAACATGAAGAAACCACTAATTGGACTACACATTTCATCTCACCACACCAGTTCCTGATCCAGATTTTCTTCTCTGTGAGGGTTTCCCGAGGGCATTTCCCACAGGGAGAACAGAGCTCTGTTCACTATCAGGGCTCTGAGCACCTGGCGGGACTCACCACTAAGGATCCTTGTCTCACTTCAACAAACTGTGAGTAATCATTGCGATTCAAAACATATCTAAGAGGTACATGCAGGACGGGACCGCTCAGTCGATACTATCAGCATTTGGATTAATCAGCAGTAGGCCATACGCAGAACTGCACATCAATCACCTTAACCCACTATCTCTACTGGGACTTGAGCCTGTGACCGATTATTTACAAACAGATCTCTATCGCGGTAGCAATATTCCACTAAGAAGTAACACTATGATTGTGGTGCACCTCACAAAACATCCCTTAGAGGGTGATCAAACCAAACACTGACTTTGTCATCCATACAACAGGAGACTTGTAAGTTTACAAATAGAACGTTGCTGCAGGTACATTACCTTAGTGGGCTCTGTCGCTGACAAAAACAATCGTTTTCAAGTCAAGAAGCCGAGCAAGATTCCAAATGATCCAATTTCTGAGCCACCAATTAAAGCGCTTTCCATAAATATACGGGTGCAAAGAATCTATCCATACTGGTAAACATTCATCCGAGCCTGCAAGACAGACCATGTATCACCACAGCACTCCCTTCTATCGCATGGCACCTTTGGCACAATCCTTTTTTTGCATATTACTATTTGGGCAACAGATGGAATATAGAATTGCTTGATTAACTAGGTAAATATATTTATTGAAGGGTTCTGGGTTAACACGGAGCTAGCAGGATGAGCAGTTATTCATCATTGCATATTAGCATGCCCCCTCCTTGGAGCATTTTCCTGAAAGGCTGGCACAGTGAGGGACGGTCATATGTTACACATTGGAAAGTTCCTGTGTGTACAGTATACATGAGTTCATTGTAGCTGCTATGTGTGTTATTGGGACTTCAGACACTATGCCGATTCAAACCATGGCCTTGCCACTAAGCCTGCCAGCAACATATTAAACAACACACATCCCTGCTTTAAAATGAATGTACTGTGCCAAATGAGTTCACTGTGCCCCAGAGAAATGCCGAAGCCATGCCTGGAAGTACTGTCCCTCTCTTTGCCAACACACTTTAGCGCTAACAGATACGTGCTGGTACTTTCCCAATACGAAAACATCAATTTCAATTAGAAGATTTGGTATATTCCTTCTCTTCACAAAGCATCCCTTATGTCTGTTCAAGAGAGCAGAAGAACAGCGCAGAGAACCATGACCAAAAATCTTTGGTGATCATAAATATTCACTAAAATATTGTGAAATGTAATCAAAGTGATTTCGTAAATACCGAGGAATTAACTGCCTACCCAAGCATATGAAAAATACAAGAGATTGTACACATCCTCTGAAGGGACCAAAAGAGCATTCACAACCTCATAGTGGCTGTGTGCTAAGCCCTGCAAAACACTTTGGGAAAAAAAATGTGATTGTGACTGAACCAAAAACCGAGATCGGTCTGCCACCTCCAGGTAACTTGAATGGTAAATAGATAAAGAACCATAAAGGCTTGAGTGGCGCAGACAGAGGGTCAGCTCTAGTCCACTCTAGTCCACGTGCAGGAGGCCTTGGGGCCCGTCAGCATCTTCGTGATCAATAAAGATTTTCTGTACCTGGCAATGCTAATCATATTTCGAGACATGGGATTTTCACAGTGACTAAGACAAATAGAACGTATCCACTGCAAGCACCCCAAAGCAATGAATAGATGGCTAGAAAGTGTAGGGTTGGCCAGAGTCGATCATGGATGGATTGAATAATGTAGCTGCAAAGTTTATGGTCAGTGACAGATAATGATAATGCTGCACGTGTTTCATGCGGTTATCAATTTGCACAGTGGCAAAGCATTTCAGCTGAGCTAGAAAAATTGAGGAAATTACTTAATGAGGAGAAGAACATGGTCATCCCCATCCATGCACTTGGAAGCCTTACTGTAACAATATATTTCTACCTGGGTCTGTTTCCAAAGGTACACATCCATTCTGAGCTTGTTGACTTGACATCTTTATAGAGCTTTAGGGGCTATTTTTTCCTACTGCACGCTCGCTGCTTCCACATTGATGCCATTTTCAGAGACATGAACATTGATGTATTTTATCAGTTTACCGTGAGATACCTATTTTGAAAAGCTGTGATAGAATTAAATGCAGATTTTTTCTATGCACAGTAGGTCGATCTTTCTCTGATTGACAGCTTTACTGCTTAAATAGCTAGACATTTGTCACTCCCTCTCTGCTATTACGCTAAGGCAAAACCTGCAAGCTCAGTCATCTAGGATGACCCTAGACAATAGAGCGTATCTCGTACAGATCTAATGAAGTCATATGCAGATGTATTGCAGCAAAATATTGGTAATGCTGGTAGTGGATTTGGGCGGTGATCATCGTTAAAAAGGAAGTAAACACAGACTTGCAAGATGGATCCCTGCATAGTAGGTGATAAGGCCTGTTCAGTTGTTGGTCCTTGTCTTATCCAAAGAGGGAGTCCATTGTATGATGGCAAAGGCTAAATAAACCAGCGATTTGGGATTTTGTTGTACAGATACATCATTTTGGATATTGGCATTCATATACCAATAGGCAGAAATGAATTCACCTCCTCCTTCTGTTTTGGTTCTTAGGTCTCCAAGCCTCATGTACAATGTGCATGGATGTGGTTTACAGAGTCTGACATATTGTGTGCACCATTCTGAAAGTGATTTATAGTAGAAATACAAGAATTTATTTTACAGGCAGCATGAAAACACATGTAACAGGGCAATTTATTGTATTTAGTTATTGGTAATTTGTTAGGTGCTTATACAATTAGCAAAACTGTTTCAAAGCACCCGCCGGCAGACAGAGTGGGGACAGGGGGAGGTAGACAATGAATTACAACACGGGTAAATTATTGAATTAATAGTGCAAACAAAAAGTGAGACTAAGAGGGAGGGGAGACAAACCTACTATGCCCTGTGAGTGTTCAGAATGTGCAAGTGCAGGGGTTTGGAGGGCAGTGTGGTTAAGGGATAGGTGCTGTGTTGCTTATGGAGAATTGCCTGGGGTGAAGTTCTAAGAAGAGAAGAATGTAAGTGCAGCCTCCTGTGGGGAGGTTGAGACAAGTAAGTGCAGTAAATAGACAGTGGCTGGGATGAGAAATGTGGGAGGGTCAAGGCCCCTAGGATACATAAGGGCCCTGCACATCAGTCACGCTACTGTATGACTACCAGGGAAAAGACGAAGAGACGGAAGAGGGAAAGAGAAAGACCGTGAGGCTTTTGCAGAACTTAAGGAGGTCCTGCTCAAGACGCAGAGGAAGAGAGAGCCTGTTCCAAAGGAGGGAGCGCGCTGAGGAAAGTGATCGACCACCAGCTCTCTGTTTAGCAAACCGCTTCACACGCAGTGATTTGGTGCCAGAGCAATGCAAGAGTCTAGAAAGGGAATATTTAGTCAGGAAGCATTGAAGATAGAGTGCTGGCAAATAATGTGGAAACTGGACTCATAAACATGCTTTACAGTGGCAGTGCAGACATATATTATGGGAACAACCATATGAGTGTTTCACAGTAGCAATGCTGGCCTACATTTTACAAGCTGCACGGAAAAGTATTTTACAGGGCCATCCTGACATAAATTGTGAACACAGCGACCATGAAAGTGTTTACCGTGGCACAAGGACATTGATTGTGGACACTCTCATGAAAGGGTTTCACAGTGGCAAGACTGGCAAATATTTGGGCATAGGCAGCATTTTACAGAGCCATGGTCTCATTTATTGTAGACAAAGGTGCCATGAACATGTGCTCTGCAATGGAAATGCCGGTGTATAGTGTGGGAACCATCATGAACACATTTTACAGTGGCAGTGCTTGCATATATTTCGGCACCTGCATCCTGAAAATGTTGTGAAAGGACCATGTGTTCTTTTGGTGATCTGACATCTATTTATTTGATTTATTTATATGTTAGCAGGCAGACTCAAGTTTAAACTGTAAGGCTTTTGACCCAATTTCCTCGAAAAAAGGAGCTCCCTCCACTGCCTCTACACTGGTTACGTTAACTTGATATGCTCAGTCACTCACACTAATTTGGGGGCAAAAATACCCCCAATGAAACAATGAGAAGATGCCAGTGGCCCTGAATGATTGATATGGAGGTGACCCTATGACATCAAGTAGTGCCTCTTCTACTGTGAGAAGAGCTAAATCAGGCCAGTTGGATGCAGCTTGGTGCAGAAGTATCAATAATCAAAAGCAGTTCTGTATGTGTCATGGAAGGAATCAAGCAACCAATGTAGGAGATGGATGAAGTGGTAATGCTGTTATTGCCTGTTTGAGTGTATGTTCGGGGAGCTGTCGACTGTGGGTGTGAGTTTGTGAATGAGGGTGCCGGTGTGTGTGTCCATTTGGAGGCCTGTGTTTAAGAATATGTGCAGAGGGATTTTGTGTGTGCCTTAGAGCATGTTTGCGTGACAAAGATGTATGTATTTGGAGTGGGGGGGGGGGGGGGGGGTGTGTGTGTGTGTGTGTGTGTGTGTGTGTGTGTGTGTGTGTGTGTGTGTGTGTGTGTGTGTGTGTGTGTGTGTGGGGGGGAGAGAGAGAGATATAGTGATGTGATGGGGTCATGCCTTCTGTTATTGTTGTGGAACATAGATAATGTAATCGGGTTGTTGGAAGTGAGTATGTTCAAATGAGTGTGATGTGTGTAGGGGAAGACTGTGTATGGATGTGTGGGCATGTGTGTACATCTGTGACTGTGTAGGATGCCTTTATGTGCGATGAAACCTAGGGCAGAGAAATTAGCTGAATGGTGCATGCTTATTTGATTCCCCCCTCTTCCTGATAAGGGCACTAATGCATTGTTATTTCTGTTGTGTATTGGGGGCTCAGGTGTGGTGACGGAGCAGGGAGCTATTCTTCTTTTATCAATGTGGTACATAGACAGGGGTGTTTCTACCTGATGCCTATTTGTGTGGGCGGCTGTGTTTGTGTATTTGCATGCATTTATGTGTGCGTGTGTGTAGCATATGTCAATGGTGGGGCTTATGTATGGATTAGTAGTTCCTGTCTCCTCCTATCAATAAGGTAAATCTTATGAGTCAAAGTGATGCCTGTAAGGGGCTTATGTGTAAAAGAGTTTGTGTTTAAGTGTTTGTTTTTGCTTAGATCGATTGTCCTTTTTTGTGGGGATTCAGTTAGATGTCAAGCAGGTGATGTTTAAGTGGAAGGTCAGCTCATGTTTACAAATGTGGGTTTTGTGAATTTGAGTATGTCAGGAGGCATGTAGAGTGGTACATGTGGGGCAGTGTGGCAGTCATGTGTCTGTGAGGAGTGCATGTGCAAGATGTGTGAGTGGTGGAATCCTGCCTAATCTTACTGATACACAATATGAAAATAGTTCTATTGGGGAATGTGCACTTGGCCGCACAGTTCCCTTGTGTATGGTGCACTTCTTCGGGATGTCTGTTTTGGGAGCACTGAGTGGTGTGCTTCGGAGGATAGATGTGTTAGTTTGTGTATGAAGGTGTCTATGTGTTGGGCTTTCCATGTGGGTTGCTGCATATATGTGGGACTATGGAAAGCGGGGTACCTGGGTGGGGTTCTATGTGGAGAATTCTTGATGCACAGCCCTGTCGTGCATGATGGTTCTATATGGACAGCTTGAGATATGTGCTCAGATTTTAGTCCAGGATTATGGTGTCAACTTAGTGCAAAGGATGTCCTGTGATACAGAACCTGGCCCACGAAATCAACACCAAAACATCTCTGAATATGTCTTTACAACGAACAGATCTGCTCTTGACTTTGCCTGCATAGATTAATAGCTGGATACCTCTTTCTTCCAATTCTCAGGGTTGAGGGTTTTCACTGCACCAATTATATACACAGAGAAAGGGCAAACATTCAGGGGTGGGCACCTTCCCTGGCAGACGGGAAAGGAAAATAAAGTTTAGTTTCCCAGGCTCAAGAAACACTGGCACTAGAAGGATAAGCTATATTTCCACTAACAAAAAACGTCTTTCTCCAGGTTTAATACTTTCAGGGCAAAGAATAAGTCAGTAATGAGCTATGCCTGCATAAAGCTTGTCGTCATGGCTGAAGATGTAGGATGCTACAGGTCGAATTTTGAGATAAAGGGTCTCGATACTGAACCTCTCATGTGTGGGTAGGAGCTATAAGGAAACCATTAGGGTGGGAGAGAAAGAATGTAAGGGAAAAGCAGGGATCAGGATGGGGTATTAAGAGAAAGCAGGAGTGGGGAAGCAATGAAGTGTGAGAGATAGGAAGGAACAAATAAGGTATTGTTAAATTGGCCGGTGTTGGATTGCTGTACACAGTTTACCATTCCTTGGAGTGTTGATTAAAGAGTAGTGCCAAGGGAAATGGTGGGGTATATAGAGACAGATGGCACTAGTCGGAGCAAAAGGACACATGAGAATGGATGAAAATGGGCTATCGCTGCACATCCTGAGATGTATTTGTGGAGGCATTGTAGTCCTGATAAAGATTACGCCTATGAAAATACAACGGTCTCTGGCATTGTTATTGATGTGCAACAATAGGTGGGAGACAAGCCAACTGGTGATGAGTCAGCAAACCCTACACATTTCCCTTTATCAACTTGCTGTCATTTGTCCTGGCAGTACCTTGTTAGATCTCCCTTGTTCCAACAAGTAGCTGTCCCCCTGCATCCGACTTGCTCTCTCGTTTGCAGCAGTCCTCATGTGAGCACTGTCATCCGGCAGAGGACCCCACCTGCTTACAACCCCACCCCAGTTCCAAAGACAGACCATCCATTTTAGCCTCCTTTCCGTTGCAGGTCTTGAAAGTGTGATCAGATCGAAGATGCCTACTTTGATCTCTTGTCTTTCTCTCCACCTGTGCACAGCCTGTCCTCCTGTTGGGTCCAAATGCAACGCAGCCCAACATTCGGCCATATTTCTATGGTCCTCTCTCTAACACAAACCTTTCTACCGGCAGGGTGTTGTGGTTGAATATTTGAACCCTGTGTGTTGCTCAGTATGAGCTACATGTTTAGACCATGGCCTTTGTGAGGGCCTTTGTGACTGGTGGTGCACCATTCACGTGTCACCACCGAGCTCGTGTTCTCCAGACGGCTCTACCATTGTTGAAGTGCCAACAGTCAATTGATGCAGATGTCTTGCTAGCATGATGTCCAAGGCCGACCAGAGAGATGAAACTAGCGGTTAAACTGCATTGATGAGATCAACACTGGCATTGAGGCCCAAATGGAGAGATTGGTCAAGAGAGTTGAAAACTCCCTGGAAGCACAAGGTGAGTACTCTCTCTCTGATGTCCATTGACCGTTCAAACAAAAGTTTGTAACATTATGATGAAAGCATTCTAGTAGGTATTCATCATACCTTTTTGTACTTTATATATAAAACGGAAAATCTGTTTGTTCTTCATACAATTCCACACCATTCAACCAATCTGCACCACATTTTGCACGGTTACCTGTTAGGGCCCTCCGGACATCACTGGCTACATTAAATGTGGACAGCCCACCCGTTCCCCGGATATTAGCCCCTGCACACATGAGACAGTCGCCTGGAAGTGGCGAAACATCAAGGTGGTCGAAGGACCGGACAGAGTTCATTTTAAGCATATGAACGCAAGGAACAAAACTTTAAGAATAAGTTTCAAGGCCATAGGATGCACCGTTTCGGAGATATTTGCACTGCAGCGCACAAAACATCAATGTGGTGATAGAAGGACTGGACAAAAACTCATTTTAAGCATTTCAATGCCGGGAACAAAACAAAAAGTTCCCTTGAAATCCACATTTCAAGGCCCTAGGATGCACTGTTTCCAAGAAATCTGACCACAACGCCCCACAACACACTGCACTGCGCCAGGGTGAGGCGACAGGTGAGGAGAGACCACAGAAGGTCCCATCATGCTGCTGCATGGCAACCTCACTTCCACTCCACGTCTGCTCTGCCAGCCACACACACCCGTTCTCAGTGCAGAGTGCAAAGCAAATCAAATGATAAGCGACTATGAACCAGGGCCTACAGGACCATTGATTTTCATAAGCGACAATTGATGAGTGTCATAATGGCTGTCGACAGAACCTGGGCGAAGTGCAGGTACTTTTTGCTAGTGGACTATACATTTTCTGTGTAAATCAGTCAAAGCTGTTTATTGCATTCATACGTACAACAAGTCTTTCTGGAAACTCCAACATGGCCACTGTTTTATTATGTTTGCAACCGTTAGATTGCCATGTTCAATACTTCATTATAAGATAAGCAGCCACATCATAATGGCATCAACATGCCAAGTCTCAAGGATCCCCCAATGTGAACAGACTTATCAGCAGGAGCATAACCAATGAGACTTCTTTACATCACTGAATTGAACCCAGTTCCTAATCTACTTATATAACGGCATACAAACGTCCACATGGGCCGGTTCTAATTATAATTCTACAGTAATTACCCAGCTCTTGTTTTAATTTTCCCACAGATTAACATCTGCACTGTACAGTATTTTTACTGATACATTGCAGACCTTTTGTTCCTATTTAGGAGAACAGTGCTCTCTGATACAGGGGTGAGACATGCTTGATTCATTAGCCTGACATACCTTGTTATCACCACAGCCTTACATATTGCCACTGATTTGCACATCCCTACACATCTTTCTTTATCCAGGACACTAATCTAAACTGTCTCAATAAGTACAGATAGTACTGCTGGCCACTTTGCATTAACCTTATCATGGCTATTCTTAAATGGAAGTATTTAATCATCATATGGTAAGTGACCTTAAGGTGTTACGCACACCAATCCTTTTGATTTGGACTCCCACTATACGTACATATTATGCTTCATAGTTCATAGAGTAACTGTACACATCTGTCAAAGAATGGTGGCAAGCGGACACACCATTCCCACAGAATCACAATCTTCTTTTCTGATCTACATGTTCACTCGTCAAATCAAAGATAACAAAATTACATAATTGGGTTTGGAATCTCAAACTTTGAGTTTCTTTACTACATAACAGTCGAGTCGCATCCACCTGTACGCCTTGTTAATCGCCTAAGGATAAGGCTGGATATGTCTTCACGTTCTTTTGCTTTTTTACCGCTCTTCATATCATATACAAGTGTACCTTAAATGTCCTGCTTATTCATGCTTTGCTCATTTTTGTGTTACTTTTCTTCATGCGTTATTGTTTCTTCTACCCCCCTTTTCTAATTTTCTATGTCTATTATTTTTTTCCGTTTTAGGAAATGCACACCTTGCTTGTATCACATCATGCTGTTATGCATGTTTTAGTCTCTGCCTTGAAAAAAGCTTACATTGAACGACACGTGTGGTAAATTTGTTCATATGTACATTACACATTTCTTTCATCTTGCCAGTTTTTGTTTGCTTTTTTATTTTGTCACCCAAGTATCAATAAATGAGTGGCCAAATGCCACTAATAGTGTCTCAGAGTACTCATTAATAAGCAGCATATTAAGCATTCAAAAACTTATGAAAATGTTCATCTTATACACCGCATGGATATATACTGTCCTTATTCCACAAAGGCAAATTCCTGACCTTAGTTCTTAATACATGGGCACATGGCCGAGACCTCCTTTCTGTGGACACGATCCTGCAGCCGATCATTTCATTCAAATTACATAATTTGACATGCCGGTGAGCAAAGCATGGTCCATGCCATCGCCATTTTCTTTTGAGCTGAACAATTTAGGACGCCTTGAAATTGATCTCAAGATGATTCATAGAAAGGAATACAATCTGCTCTTTATTTCTCCGTCTCTTCTCTCTCCTCTTTTTTTTGACAAAGGGAAGATAAGGAATTCCTGTGACCATTTCCTGCAGTGTTGATTAAACAACAGCACATGTCCTGCTGGGGGAATGGAAGGTTTGTAGGGGGAAATACCCATGAAAGTCAATGCATGTAGAATAGCTTTGCAGATCCTGAGGAGTCTGTATGCAGTGACTCTAACCTTGGTAAATAAAGGTTACCCATATGACAATAACACTGCTTCCAGTAGCGTTAGTAGTGTGCAACCCTTGCTTGCACAAGGGTGTGGGAGGAGGTATATATACTGCTCTCAGAGTTACTAAGACAGCAAGAAAACTCAAGGCTGAGGGTTAGGGAATGGCCTTTCAACACTCATCCTAAGTTTCACTACAGTAATCTCTGCATGCCAAGACAAAATGGCTGTACACAGACAGCTTGGTCTCAAAATACTGTCTCTACAGGTAGGGAAGCAGTAGCTACGGATCCCCTGTAACATGTATCCAAATTCTCCTAGGTCTTAGATTTACTGGGGTGATTAGTCGACTCTGTCACTTTCCCGAGAAGCTACAAAGGTTTTACCTGCTAGACATAGAAATAGCTCACTGTTTTGAAGCCAGCCCAAATTTCACCATCAACAGGCTTCAGCCATTTCTCCAATGCCATATAAGAATCCTAATCACCATTACCTCCAGTGTGGGAATGGCGTCTTGGATCAGCCACTACATCAGTGATAGTGCACTAACATACATTTGTCTATTGTGCATCAAGTACTTCTATCGTGCACACAGATCTCTGATCCACGCATACAATATGTGTGCAGCAAAATGCACCGGTGTACAATGCACCTTTGTACTCCTGTGTACTGTTACAGACCTGGGACCACATCTGTCCTCCTTTAGAACATCCTGTACATCGTATGGCTTTTTATCTGTTGATCTCCGAGATCCACCCACCATTGGTTGGGGGAGGGATTGTCAGCAGGCGCCTATTTGAGGTGAATAGTTATGCCCCTCCTGTTTACTAACTCACCAGCTGCAAAGTCACCAGTGGACATATAACTGAGATGTTTAAGCCTTGGCTGCATATATGATGCTGAACTACAGCTCTTCTTTCCGCATTTGTAAAATGGGATGTGAAGCTCAAATTGTATATTGGAATGTGCCTGGGCAAATGATTCCAGCTGTTTGTTCTAATTCTCCAAACTTATGCTTTGATGCAATTGAACAGGGAATAGCAACATGGAATTACATTATTCAAATGGCCAGCCATTCTGCTTGCATGCATTACAGGGAAGGGCTTCATGGAAAGCAGAGGATGTGCAAGACGCCACCAAATACAGATGTGAACACCCGACCCCCCACAACCCTTCACTCTCTGATGTACCTCCCTTGAAGCCTTGCACAGCTGTCTTATTCTGTAAACTTTTACACCCATAACACTTTTCTGCAGGGAATCCAAACTTATTGTGCTACTACTGCTGACCCCTAACGCAGCATCAGTGCAGCAAGTTGTCCCATACAATTCTCCTGAATGAAAAAAACTGAAAAAGGAGTCATTTGGTGCACACAAGTCCCCAACAGAGTAGGCGAGATAGTGCAACATAAACTGAAATCTATCAAAAACTCATCTTCTACCGTCTACAGTCACAGGCACTACTATTGATAAAAAAAATAAGTTTTAAATATAGGGAAGAATTAGAAGAAAAAAGCTATCACTACATGTATATGGCACAACGTATGACACAGACATATCTGTAGCCGCTGAAAAAAGGTGTAATTACCCAACGCAATTGCATTGGGCTCTGACGGATGAGAGGCTGAGTGGATCCACCGGGATTCCCTCAGGTGAACTTCAAGCCACACAGACACCACTGAGGTTCATGCCATCACCCACTGACCTCCCAGATTCGAAAGTCGGGCAAATACATGGCAGTACATTTATCATTGTGCACAACTCTCAACTGGCCAGCATCATGTCTAAAGTTTAAAAGCATGTATGAAAAGTAAGTTATATTTTCGTGTGTTGGAAAAAATAATGTACACTTAAGAGGTGATGATTAGGAGTTCAACATCTTCCAAGGTAGAGGGACAAATCGGGCAAGGGATGTTCGCAGAGAAAGTGGTCTGTCACCAATCACTAGAATCAATCTTGGTTTTTGTAGCAGTTACACATGCTGGACTGCATGTGCAGGTGCCCTGCAAGGGCTTTTTTAATGCAGCAGATTGTCTACATTTACCACTATGCTTAGCAATGTTGAGTGGTCAGTTTCTTGACAAGACAACGGAGACCTCATCCAAATGTTAAGCGTGGACGAGTGCTAGCCACATATAAAACCACTGTTTGAAATCTGTGGGCCCTTCTCCCAGTGCATATATAGAGATAGGTGGGCACCACCTTTCAAAAATTATTTCACTTTCACAATTGTGTATGTATAAAAACTGTATTTGTCAACTTTCTGTCAGAACACAGTGGTGTTGCTCTGGGCACAAGAGTACATATTCCAAATTCCAAAGTCACCTTTGAAAAAACCACGTGCTCATGCTTGGCTCAAAAGTGAGCTGAACAATTATTATTTCAGTTTAACATCTTTAGAAAATTATTATCATAATACTCATGATCCAGACAATGTTCATCAGAATTGTGGGATAAGAAATTATTTTGAGTGAAGCAGTGTTAGTACACGGTCTATCCTGGCCAATGCATTTTAGCATCTGTCATCATGGCTAGACCCTTAGTTAGATGCACACAAGCAATCATAAAACAATGAAAATAATACAAATGAAATACAAATCGGGGAGAAAACAAAGTAATATGATCAGTACATTGTGGTTTCATGATACTGTCAATGTATGTCATGTCATTCGTTCTCATCTTTATTACCTTTCTGTGATTCATCAGGAATGTCACACTGTAAAAAATTGAATAAAATAAAATGTAACTGTGTTCAAGCGTCACCATATTCTCAATTTAACTTGCATAAAAGTAGTGTGAAATGGTTTCCCCAGAGAAATGTTTTAGCCGTGCTTCACAATTATTATCTTACAGTCAGTCAATAGTGTGCTGTTCCCGGGAAAACAATAAATGTAACAAGCGAGAGTTACAGTCTTGCTTTCTACATATAGGCATCATTAATTTGATTGCATCCACAGCAGTGCTGTTTCTTACCTGCTTTATTTACCAATTTGGAGTAGCCTCGAGCACCACTTGCGTATCTGAAGGTTGTGGATGGTTCGCGTGGGACGTCATCGGCGCGTAAACGTCAAACGCATGTGGCGTCAGCAACATGTCAACGTCACATGGAGTAATGCTAGGATTTAGTAAACAAATGTGTGCACCACCTAATTTATTTGTATCCTGACTAATAAGTGCCACTTTTGTTTGCGCACAATCTTTATGTTGGTGGTGCATTGAAACATAACTGTTACTTCTGTTTTTGTGATCTTACTGCCTACTTTGCATCATTAAAATCTACATGACTCCTTACTCATTTGATACAGTGTGACCTGGGTCTCACTTTCACGAGACATCCACTTCAAAGTGGTTCTATACTGTAAGCATGGGCCTATTCGTAGAGATAATATAAGGATGAAATGTTTAGAACACAAGAATGATTGGAGCTGGAATGTCTCATATATTAGATTAAACAACTGATATCACTTGATCAAACCTTATAGTACTTATATCATGGATCGATTCAACTTCTCAGTGAACCTATTACTTTAAACACCAAGGTCCTCATCATGAGTTGGGTGGTATCCCCCTGCTAATTGTGCTGGGATACCGCCCAATGCAATTAGCGTTACCACATCTCAATCCAGCGCAATTTGCACTGGATCCTGTGTTGCGGGGCAGGTAAATCTCCATTCTCATTGGGTCTGGTTTCTTGGCGCTATTAGCGGCGTGCTAATAGCACTGAAAACAGGCAGAAAATGGTGATTTTTACCTCCAGCAATAAGCTCCCATTTTCCGTCAAACTCGAGATTGGGCGGAGCGGTAAATGCAGCGGTAATAGCATTACTGTTGCATTTTACTGCTCTGCCCAACTTGTGATGAGGCCCTTGCAAGTGTCTGGTAATATCAGAATGTTAGATGCAACATCCATCTATAGATCTCAACATACCATCATATTTATTATATTACCACATTATTGTTGTGTTTTTATCATATTATTTCAGAGTTCCAAGAATTAAGGAGGCATACACAGCTCATTTTAGTGCATTTGATGACGGTTTTTTAAGTTACATCAGGAGATGTACCTAAGCATGTTACTCAACATATCTCTCTTCTCTTAATGTCCAAATAACACACAAAGTTAATCTCTTCATTTATGTCATTAGGTGCCAAGGCATGCAAAATCTAAAAAGGAAAAGAGGATGGGTGTGGATGAAGAAACACAGAGACAAAACATTCTGTCAAGCAATAAGGGGAGTACGAAACAAATGTTAGACTGACTTTTAAGATCATGGACCTCATTTCAAGTACAGGAGTATTTCCCATTGAAGCAATAACACACCCATTTACCATTACTGGCACTTGTACTGATTGTACTTCAGCCAGATTATAAGTCGCATATTGGTGGTGCGAATCCCACTCATGGAGACCCATAGGCCTGTATTAGTGATTTGGAGTATTTACAACAGGCATTCATGTGGAGGCCACCCCCGCATCAGAATAATGCTGGAGACTTTTTCCCCACAACACATCCAAACACAAAGCATAGCTGTGTAGCACACCACTTTATTACCACACAGTCATAATAATATTGAGGCCCTATGTGAGACTGGCATGATCTAGTATCGATAGGATGCACCACTCTCCATCCCATAGATGACCAAAAATCATCACTGTTTGCTAAAGGTCCAATCAATATTTGTCTCAGAAGGAACAGCTCAACGAGCAAAAAGCTAACTTCTAATTTATGCAAAGTCAATTTTCGAAAAATCCAAACTAAACCCTGTCCCACACCATCACATAACGAATCAGTATTGGCCATCTTCCATTGCTTATCGAAGAGCGTATTTCAACACATCTAGTCTATAAATACTTAAACGTTTCTGCTTATAATTTGAGAAACTACAGCTCTACATGTCGTAGGGATCTTATTCCACCAGCACTTAATTTCTAAGGTGGGCAGTTGCATAACTTTTTTTCTGTATGACCAAACAAAGTCGTTTCCTTAGCCAGAGAGTTGGCACTGCACCTTTTTCATACAGCTTTAGATATTCCACTGCAGAGCTTTTCATTGTTCCGTATTTCAAATTATTAACCACATCAAAGAGTTTGTTGCCCTTTTTACTTCATTTTGAAAAATGTCGATGAGGCAAAGTAAGACAAGAGCATATTTATTGTGGCAATAAGCCACGAGGTGGCGGGCCAATACCGCCCCAGGTAATGCCCCCGGGGCGAGTTATAGGGCGGAGCGAAGCAAACAGAAAAAAAAAAAAACAGAAAAAAAATGGCCGCCGCCATGGAAAGGGAAAACATAGTCCGTTTTCCCTTTCCATGGCGGCCATCGTGAGCGGACGTGCTGGGAACAGAAATGTTCCCAGCACGTTCGCTTCCGAGACCAGAAGAAAAAAGAAGGTAAGTGAGGTCGGGAGGGCAGAAGGGAGTGGATGGGGAGGAAGAAAAAAAAAACGTACCGCGGTCTCCGGCGGGGGACGATGGAAGACTCCAGCCGTGTGGAGGCTTGGAGCGGGGATGGCCCCGCTCCGAGTCTCCACACGGCTGGAGGTTTCCACCGTCCCCCGCCAGAGACCGCGGGATAGAAGGTAAGTGGGGTGGGGAGGGAGGAGGGAGGAAAGGCTGGGGAAAAAAAATAATCTTACCTGCGTCCCCGGCGGGGGGGAAAGGAAGCCTCCTCATTGGCTGAGGGGCTGCCACGCCCCTCACCGGGAACAGAGTAGCCAGCACGCAAGGTGTGGACGGGAATACCGTGTGGTATGGCACGCAAATGAGCCAATCGCCACACAGTATTCCTGTTCAGCCGCGCGTGCCGGGTACTAATGTAAAAAATGATTGTCAAATACACACAATAACATTATCCAACAGAGTACACCAGAGAAATCATGCTTGCCCGGGTATATCACAACAAGTGATTTAATCAACACATACAATACAAAAATCAAGGCTATTCATTGGCAAGTATCATCATATTACAAAGGCATCCCTTGTATGGACAAATCCACATCAATTCAAATTAATACATATAGATAGCAATAGGCTTGATAATATAAAAGTTCCCGTACGTCAGCACTCTTCCATCAGCCATTCTATGGCTTACAAGTTAGCCAATACTAAAAATGTATACCTTTCAGTTCACCTGAATAATTGTTGCCTCTTTTGGTACAGACAAGTGTGTTCTCATTCTAGTTCGTGTTATTAACAGGATGCCCTGTTGGTATTATCCTACCCGAGTTCGGTGTCCCACGTGTAGTTACACCCAATAAAATGACTACTTGGGGGGGAAAAACACAATGCAGACTGTCAACATTTCATAAGAGAGTTGCCAGACTCAAACTTTGATGAATGGTAAGCATGAGGAATTATACATTTCTCTGAAGAGGTTGTTGACATTTAGTTTGTTTGTGCCTATCAGAAAAAGCCCTTTTGTGCCCTCTACCACTGCCCCCCCTAGGCAGCTACCTTAGCAATGTCAATTTCAGGGATCTTGCTTGGAGTGTCCAGGTTTTAGGTGAAACGCCATCAGTGAGGCTGCTACTGCATACATATGCAAGTGGTGTCAACAGGGTTCATTAGTGGATGGAGAGCTACTGAAATGTGCTTAACCCAAAAAAGATGATTTGGGAGAATTTGTAAGAGTGAGTGCACATGCCTTTTGCAGAGCATCAGATTACACAAATATGAGCTAAATGAGAGCAAGATATTGAATAGGAAAGGACTTGGACAATGGTGGACTTAAGTCAAATGTTACTCTTTATTATGTCACAGTACAGTGGCTATTCTTGCTTGACCACTTTGTCACCTGACATAACTGTAACCAGGGTCCCCCTCATGTTCTACTACCTACCTGTCACAGTATATTGCCTGTTATGTATGTAACTCACAAGTCTCTCTAATGCCAAGTTACCTCAGGGTTCGGTGCACGATATAAATAATAAACAAACACAAATACAAAAATCAACGCTCTGGTGAAGAATGGCACACACCGCATACCAAGAGAAGAATTAATCATACTGAGACTCTGCAATTAAGAATGGAGCCGTTTTGACACGAATGGTCAATACACCTGAAGGTGCAACCAGAAACTCTTAACCTATCATTTCATTTTTTTTCAAAAATTTACTCTAAAGAACAAAAGAGAAAACTAATAGAGGGAAAACAAAATGTTACTATTTCTTTAAAACATTCATATTTTCAGCAGTTGAAACCTAATGAATTTCAACATACCATGGCAAAAAACTGAATTCACCACAAAAACAGGTTCTGCAATTTGCTTCTTTGTGGGAATATTTTACAAGGCTAAATTTCCATTGCCATAACGCTCCAACATTCGGCTTCACTACCAGGGAACATATTCAGAGTTCAGAGTGGATGAATGTGTTGACCTATAATGTAAACTAGGGCTGAAGAATTGTAACAAAAAAACAAGGCTTGGATTTGAGAAGTAAGAGCAGTGGGAGAGATTCATGGTAAAATGTTTTTGCTTGAGTTGATATATGTAAAAGCTGGTTTCTGTTGTCTATGATTCATACTTCCATAGTAAAACATATGCAAAGGACTGCCCCTTTAAGAAGAACAGCAAGCATCTCAACTGCAGAGATTTAAAAAAAGAATACAAAACATTATAATTTTGCTTTCATATCACACTTCATGCCGGAGACCAGCCTCTAAGCACGGGACAGAGATTCGAAAGCAGGATCAGGATTCGAACCTGTCACGCTTTGCATTGTCTTGCTTCCAAGGAATACAAGTTGCCCCTCAGTTATCCTCCTGGCCCTGAAATGAGGAATAAGTAAGACAGAAAAACAGGACATTCTCTTCCCATGTGTACTCGGTGGCAGAGACTGAAGCAAAAGAATAAGCAAGAAGCCTTGGCAGGATATTTCGTGCAAGGAGGCAGCTGCAGAGAAAATGTTCATTATCTATCCTGGTTGCAGCTTTCAACCTAACCTCCCTTTCTTCTTATGTTCCCAATACAGGAGACGACTAATTCTAATAACCCAAGGTTTGCAGGATTTTCACACTGTTCAAAAGAAATGTGTGTTCAGGTTACTTCTGTAGAAGTTCATAGGTCTTTACTGCATAACGCAACCTCTATCGATCCTGTCCAAATCATGTATATGCTTTGAAGGGTGGGTAGTGATGCCAGGCTCTCTTGGTACATGATAGACAGAATAAAGATAGTGTTTGAGAAACATACTACATTATTATCAGGTGTAATAGTATGTTAAATGCATAATGCAAAAACAACAGTATCTAAAATTGAATGAAGAAGGTATGGTGCGGTGTGGTTCAAGTCAGACAATATAAAATGAGTAATGTATGTTTGGTGCATCCGAAATGCGACTAAGTGTTACAAGCTAACGTTTTGCATTATCACATCTCTCTACCTCTAATTGTATTAGTATTGGTTCCAAGTCTTGAAAGAGGCAATCACCGAAAGGTGAAATGCAGGAGGATGAATCCAATTGTGTGTTGCTATTTTGAGAGATTGCTGTTTGAGAGAAACGTTTGATGTGTATGCTGACCTCAAGAACTAAACAGACACCTGGTTAATGATACCTAGGTAAACATCCAGCTTTGAACGAACTGCCATAACCAGTAATCACGTAAGCAGCAAGTCTGTGTTTTCAGGTGACTTTTGCACATGCAAATATTGGGGCAAGTGCATATCTTGTAGAGCCAGATGAGCAATTAATGAAGCAAATTAATAATTCATTTTAGTGTGTGCAAGCAGTGAATTTTGAACGGAAAATAACCTACAAAGCTTGATTGCCTCATTTGTCTTTGCGAGAATTCCACACCTGATGTACACGGAGCCTAAATGTGGTTGATGTCAGAGCCCCTTGTTTGTTGACAGTTCAAGGTCAGATCATCTAAGACCTGTCACTGAGTCAGGTCTTTCTGGATCCAACCAATTAAATAGTGCCACAAGACAAGGTTCATGTATGTTAGCAATGAGATCCCAGGCGTGTTCCCGGGGCATACCGTAATTCCAGCCCACCAAGTACTGAAGATTTCCTTTATAAAATTGGAAATCTAGAATAGCTCTTACTTTATATGCTTTTTGTCCATGTCTATAATGTATGGAATAGGCAGAGCTGACATCTGAGTTTCAGAAGTTAAATGTTTTATCAATGACACCTAGAATATAGGGCAGACTCACAAAGCAGAGGTTAGTCAACTTAATCACATGACCACAGGACTGATTCTTTTAACAATGTGACAAGGGTGTGTATATACCAGGGTTGTACCTTTTAGCATCCTAATGGTTTACCACCATGATTATCGCAGAGCTATATACTCTGACTCCTAACCTAAAGTCAGAGGCATGTCTCATTTTCCTATCCTTATATGTCTGATACAGGGCTTTTGCCTAGGTCAGGATTTTCGTTCCGTGTTCAGTGATCTGCATCAATAGTGGATTTTGTTCAATGACTGAAAGGCTTTGAATATGATTAAGACTAACAGGTAAATCGTGATGGTAATAGAAGGGTGAAAACCTGACACATGAATGTTTGGAGTTATTACAAAACCCAGCCAACCATAAATGTCTTATCTAATTATCATGTTCCCTGCTAAACTTTGGAGATAGTTTTCTAACTCCATGTAGGCTCTCTCTGTCTCACCATCTCTCTGGGGATGAGATCCCGAAGAGAGTCTTATTGTTGTGCCAAGTGTGAAGCAAAAGGGTGGCCTGAATCATGGAAACACATTGTGGGCCTCTGTCAGAGGTCATTATTGTAGGTAAACCATGTATGGGGACTTCATGTTGTAAGAACATGGCAGTTAGGAGATCAGCTGTGTGTATCCTGATCAGTGGAATTAAATGTCTGAACTTGGTCAAAAGATCCATCCCTAGCAGTATAGCAGGATGTTTGTCTGCTGGGAGGTCAAAGACAAACATCCATGGAAAGACGATGATAAAGCTTTGTTGCATGTGGCAGAGGTTGTAAAATCACCATGGGTTTTGACTTGTTTCCCTTTTACAAAGTGCATGTATGCATATATCATAAGAAGATATATACTTTGGGACACGTGGGTTTATTCTGCCCCAATAGTAATAGCATTTCACTGTGTCTTTCTATGATGTAAATGGCCAGCTATTTCAGAGTCATGAGCACAAGTCAAGGGCTGTACAGCTATGACTATAGTTATACAAACAAGCTCCAGTTGTTACGCTCACCTGGTTCCCACGGGGGCGTCGACCGGAACTGGGCCGCTGTTATTTCCACCAGCGTGACGTGTAGCGCCGAGATGACTGACTGGACTGGCCCGCTCAGCCTAGTTTGTCTGGCTCGCAAGAATATTCTTCTGCAAAGGAGAAGAGGAATTAACCACCCGTGGAATTGAGTGTCAACCCACCTTCCCCACTCCCGTTGTCTTCCCACTGATCACTCTTGATGTTCCCTCCTTAGTCTCACCTGATGGTTTGGAAGGATGAACTCTCCATCCTGCGTCGACCGCAGGGGCGCGTTGACGACCAGTTACTTCACTGGCGTAGAGGAATTGGTGAGTTCCAGTATTGACTCTAAAGTCCAATTGTTCATAAGAGTTCAAATGTCTGCTCTTCACTCTGTCCGATTCCTTGCAGGTTGCCGATTAATCCACTCGAAGATTTCCAAATGGCACTCGGTAAGGTTCAGGTAAGGCTATTGTGTATTTCCCATTAGGGCCGGGGTACGGCGATGAAGCAGAGTTCACTGTGCCGACCAGAGATGAGGTGAGACCCCCGTAGTAAATCAGGTAAGTTTTGTGGGGGGTAACTGGTATTGTCCTTGCTTTCACCCCTTAGGGGCCGGGGTACGGCGATGAAGCAGAGTTGACTGCGCCGACCCGAAATGAGGTGAGTACCTCCCGTGGTAAATCAGGTAAGTCCTTGGGGGTAGCTTGTATGGCCTTAGAGAGTCCCCTTGCTCACCTTGCTGTCTTTGTCTCCTTAGGTGTCGGAGGGCGGCCGCGAGATGGAGAGAGCGTGATGGAATGCTGAAGTACCGCCAAGCAGGTGAGTTCAGCGCGGCACCGTAGGAATGCGAAGCGATGCTTCAAAGACTTCTGTCTTTCAGTTCCGTGGCAAAATGGATCAGGATTCAGGTAAGGATTAAAGTTAAAACTCCTGTTCTAACCTTTATCCTTTTGTCTTCTTGTTTCAGGAGTCCCAGGACTGAAGCGGGCGTGGCTGAAGACTGGAGCTGCTGAAAACACGGTGAGCGTTACGCTGCAGCAAGCAGAATAACGCGAAGCACTTGTGGCTGTCCGGGCGTGGTTTAAATAGCCTTGGAAGAAGATAAAGGTAAGTATTCTTCCACAGCCCCACCCAAGTAACAAAATAGTCCCTTCAGTAAAATAGTCCCTCCAAAGCCTCATTTGGCTCGAGTCTTCATGCAGCATGGTCTGCTTCAGGTAAGTTATCAATAATGAGCCTGGCGCCCATGGCGCCAGGACTGACTTTATCTTTATGAGCCTGGCGCCATTGGCGCCAGGACTGTACCCAAACAGCCCCTAACTGGGGCTTTTGGGCATGCTCCAAGTGGCATGATGCCTGCTTCCGGGGCTGCTGGGCCTGGTCTGGTCTTCTGGGGGCAGGCCATCATGACACCAGTCCTAGAGTATGTGGGTGAAAGTGTTGGTTAGAGGGAGAGAGATAACATTATTCTCCTGTGCAATCTTTTGTGGGTACAGCAAAATAATAAGTTGAAACATATAAGACATGTTTTTGATATGATATAATATGATGTGGCATTTATAACGAGCCTCTACACAAGTGTTTCTAGGCATGACAAGACAAGAAGGGGGAAACAAGGCAGGAAAAATTAACGATCTTACTAGGCCTTGTGTCATTCAGATTGCGCAAGTGCGAGGAAGGGGGAAGGGGAGAAGTGCCAGAGGGGGAAGTGCAGATAACTCACAAGTGCAGCCAGCGAGTGGCTCATAAGTGCAGAGAGAAGGGACTGTAGGGTTGCAGATACAGACCCGTAAGTGCTGGGGAGCCCAGAGGCAGTGCGAGGGCACTGGACATGCAGGAGCCTGGGCCCAAGTTCAGAGGGTGACTAGGTGACCAGTGTGTGGAGTAGTCAGGTGCATCAGCAGGGGAGAGGAAGAGAGAAAGTGGAAGCAAAGAGGAACCAGAGGTGGTTCTGCTCAAGTTTGAGAGAGGAAGGGAGGCTGTTCCAGAGGGAGGCCCCAGCCGAGGAGATAGATCTGCCGCCAACTCTCTGCTTGGAGAAGCATCTGATCCTCAGAGATTTAAAGGTGGATGATCAGAGTCCATGAGAAGGAAGCAGTTTTGGAAGAGAAATTGGGAGGTAGAGCTGTCCCAAGCCCCAGAAAGCCTTGTGGACAATGCAGAGGGTCTTAAAGTTGATCCTAGCAGCCACGGGAAGTCAGTGAAGAGATTCAAGAGCTGGAGAGATATGATCCCTGGGCCTGAGGCCAAGGACAAGTCTTGCTGTCCTGTTCTGGATAAATTGTAAAGGTCGAAGAGTCGAGGCAGGAAGATTTAGAAAGGGGCTGTTGCCGTAAGAGAGGACCAGAACTCTGGAGACAACGAGCTTCTGGGGGAAAGTGAGAAAAGGAAGAATACCTCTGAGGAGTCTGATTACTTAGAGACATCAGAGATGTGAGGAGAAAAGGAGAGGGTATGTATGTATTTTGGTTTTGTATAGCGCCGGTAGCCCGCGGGCATCAGGGCGCTTTGAGATAAAACACACAATGAACATAACATAAACGCAGCCTAGCCTAACCCAAGTGTAAGATGCGCCCTTGGCATCCTTACACGCTATAAGAGAGGAAGTCCGAGAATTCCAACTGAAAGATAAGTGTCTTAAGGCGTTTCCTAAAGGCCAGGTGGTTTTCCTCCATTCTCAAGGTGTCGGGAAGTCTGTTCCACATTTGAGGAGCCAGTACCACGAAGTCTCTGCCCAGACCTGATTTTAGTCTGTGTTTGGGAATGGCCAGCAGTCCAGTACCCATTGATCTCAGACTTCTTTGTGGCGCGTATGGAACTATACAGTTCCTTAGATACCCAGGGGCCTTGCCATATATGCACTTATGAACGAGCGTAAGAGATTTAAAACTTATCCGCTCGCCCATTTTTAGCCAATGCAGTGACCTTCTCTGGTCTGTAACATGATCCCCTCTTTTCAAATTTTTTATCATTCTGACTGCGTCATTCTGAATCACTTGGCATCTCGCCAGATCTTTCGCGGTAGCGCCAATCATCAGAGCATTCCCGTAGTCCAGGCTGGACAGAATGATGGCTCTGGCTATGGTGGCCAGGTGTATTTCATTCAGGAATGGTTTTACTGCTCTTATTAACTTAAGGTAGTAGGCTGTGTTTTTTATGAGATAATTGGTCTGTGCTTCAGAATTAACCTCTGCATTAACCATCAAACCCAAAGTTTTGACCTGTGCCGAAACTTTTATAATGGCGTCCTTTATCTTAAAAAACGTATATTCGCCTCCTAGATTGGATAGCTGCCGATTAGAGCCGAAAGTCATCAGTTCAGTTTTTGCGTTGTTTAGGCACATCCAGTTGGATTGCATCCATTCATCTATCATGGCATATATCTTCCCTATTGATGCACTATCTTCCTCATGGTTTCCACTCAGCTCAACAATGAGCTGTGTGTCGTCTGCATAGTTTGTAAAAAACACCCCGGCCTTGACCAGGATGCTACACAGTGCCCTCATGTATATATTGAAGAGCATAGGGGACAGGCTTGCCCCCTGTGGGACCCCGAAGAGTATAGGGCAGAGTCTGAGAACGTATTACCCCAGTGAATCCGCGCCTGACGGTCTGAGAGAAAGGAAATCACCCACCTTATAGCTTCTTCTGAGCAACCAACGTTTTCTTTAAGGGCTTTGATGAGAAGCTGGTGATCAACTAGATCAAAAGCTGCGCTCAAATCAAGCAGCATTAGCATCCCTGTTTTGTTGCCATCGACCAGCCCCAGCATGTGGTTTTGGAGATCTAACATCGCCGTTTCGGTGCTGTGGGATGCTCTGAAACCCGATTGCTGTTGGTGAAGAGCATTTTGTTCTTCCACATACAATTGCAGTTGCTGTGTGGCTAATTTATCTAGAACTTTGAGTACAAAGTTTGAGTTGGTTATAGGGCGAAGATTGGCCGGGTCTTTAGGGTCTAAGCCCGCCTTCTTTATTAATGGGGTAATGGTGACCTTTTTTAAATCCTTCAGAACCACACCTTCCCTGAAAGAGGCATTAACAAGTTCTAGTAGGATTGGGGCGAAGAGTTCTTTATGTTGCAGGATAATACTAGAGGGCAGAATATTTTCTGCGCACGGTGTGGGGTTCATTTGAGAGACAGCGTCTAGCAATTTGGCTTCCGACACTTTCTCAAAAGTGAGGAGAGCCCCACTCGGCCTGGAGATGTCCTCCATTGGTGTAGTTGACCGTGGTGCCGCTTCTCTGGCTTTCATTATGTTTCACCTAGCTTTGTCAATTTTAGCTGCGAAAGCCTTTAGTACCAGGTTACAATCCTCCTCAGTAGGTTGAAAAGGCGGTGTAAGGTTTTCTGGTTTTTCAATGTTCTTCAGGATGTTAAAAAGTTTGTTTGTTTTGTTAGCGGCTTTTTCAATTTCTTCATTGAAGAAATTATTTTTGGCCGTCCTTATCCTATCTCTATATATTTTATCCTTCTGTTTCCAGTTGTTTTTGTTTTCCTCACTTTTATCCCCTTGCCACTTCCTTTCCAGGGTCCTTTTCTCTCTTTTCAGAGTTGCCAACTCAGCCGAGAACCATTTTTGGTTGTTATTATTTTTCCTAACAAGCCGAGTCTTCAATGGAGCCTCGCGCTCTACCCTATCTGTAATACACGTAGTGTATTTTTCTAGGAGTGTAGTGCAGTTATCTTGTTCCTGGAATGATAGCCTGATTTTCTTAAGGCACACCTGAATTTGTTCTTTACCCAAGTTCTTAATATTCCTGCTACTCAGTTGAACATGCGGATTCTGTTGTGGAGCTTGTGTGTGAAGTGTCACAGTTAATGAGACCAAATAATGGTCGCTCCAGACGCACGGCGTGGTTTTACAATCCGTGGTCTGGGTATTGAAGGCACACAGCCAATCCAGCTGGTTCCCCTGTGGGGTGGTCGCCTCGTCATTGATGACTAGGAAATCGAGATTATTAAGGTTTTTTTCTAGGGTAATGGCATTCTTGTCATTTTTATTGCCCCGCCAGAAATTAAAATCACCGACTACCATATTCGATGCATTCTTTGTTCTCAAGGTGGCTAGCTGAGAGCATAGGTCACTTCCAAAGTCCGAGACCAATGCCGGTGGTCTGTAGACTACCACTAAGTTGAAACAATAGTTATGGGTGAATATTAGTTTCAGGTGAATGGATTCACACCCATTACAACTGAAATTGGCTTTGAAAATTTTTAAATTGTCTTTGGCAATTATTGCAACCCCCCCACCCCGTCCTTCCTGTCTATTTACATTATAAATTATATATCCATCCGGGATTGCCTGCTCACAGGTAGGCCCAATAGGGTCTTTCATCCAGGTTTCCGTGATGCATAGAATGTCGAATTGTCCTGAGGGCTACCTTGCCGACTAGTATTTGTCTAGCTTATTAATGGGTGCGCCGGGTCTGTTGGGCCCTCCATCCTTATGTCCCTATGAACCTATAATAGAGGTATTGAAATACGAATAGGTTGGTGGATGTGAACCTCTTACCTATTGTCTCGAGGTGCTCCTGACAGAGGGGTGGCCGAGGAGAGCACGCCGGAGCAAACCGGAGATAACCGGCCCCTACGCGCCGGCGCTTACGCGCCTGACATGATATTAAATAGATGGTAGGACTACAAGAACGCTGGGAAATGTAGTCCTTTCACACCCGGTCTCCGTAGTGACAAAAAAAAAGTTGTCAAGCGGGACGAGCGTGTGCAAACAGCACAAAGGAGGAATCAGACTTCAAAAATTCTGAATATAGCCTAAACTACAGGTAAAATCAAGTAAATTAAGCCCTTAACTAAAATGTTCTTAAAATAGCAAACAGATACTTTTTCAAAGCTGCCTCAACTAACAAATCACTGAAAAGACCTAAATAGCAACCTAAATTGTTTAAGAGCACAAATAAAATACAATTTTCAAATTAAAACACAGAGCTAAGGTACAAAACTTAGACAACAAGTACACTAGCTACCCATGTGAAAAGCGAGTGGTGGAGTCAAAGATGACACCAAGGTTCTTAGCCTCAAAGGAAGGAGCAGTAAGAGGGCCCAAAGTAGGCGGCCAGAGAGAGAGAGAGAGAGGAAAGGAGGGAGCGGGTTTCCCAATGAGGAGGATCTCAGTCTTACTGTCATTAAGGCAGAGATCATTGGCGGCACAATATTCCTGAATTGCGGCCAGACAGTGTAGTATGAGAGAAGAAGCAGAGGTGGCTTAGGGGAGTCTGAAAGAGAGCTGAGTGTCATCCGCATAAAATAATCTCTTCTATTTTATGTTGTACTGTAAGCACTCCATTCCCTTTTCCTTGGTCATGCCTTTCTAACCTCTAGTAGAATATCAACTGTACTAATAGTACCAATAAAAAGGTCGTATTGGGCGATTGGCAACATTTCAGGGACATTCTCTTCAGGTCTGCCGTTTTCTCTTGCACTTTGTTGTCTTAAAGTGATTCTTCTTAGACGAAAACAGCTCCCTTCTTTGGCACAGGGTGCAGCTACTGTAATGCTGTGTGCAATAATTTTTCATTAGCACATGAAAGCCTGGAAAATGGAATCACTATTAATATTATTTATAATAATGTCTTCAGCGCCTATGGGTTCATTGCAAGTACCTTAACTCATGTGTGTGTTCTTTGGCTCCCCCACCTCTAACATTTTTACAACGTGCAATTAAAAAAATACTAAACGTCCATGAGGTTTTTACCGTCATAGGTTAATAATGTCATAATGGGTCATTGATCATGAAACCATTAAATGTGGCAACAAAATTACTACACATGCAATCTTTCCATGAAAAATCTCTCGAAACTGGTAATGCCCTCCCAAACCAGGGACACAAAAAATGAAAAATGTAACAAGATGCACATAGTATTCATTTCACATGTTACTAGAAAATGTCAAAGAACATTTCCATTAACAGCTTCTCTTTGTTTTGTTAATTTATCAAAGTCACTTACTTAGCAATGCATAGGGATGCACATGACAACAGATTTTGCTCTCTAAAATGGGGTTTTATTTGTCAAAAACCATTCTGCTGCACAAACTTTGCCTCTCCCTAGGCCCCTGTTGGAGGTCTTCTGATCCCGATTGTTGAATGAGTCCCTGGAGAAAGTCCCTTGGTGAGCTGGAGTTCATGTTGTTAAAGACTTCCTCTAAAAAGACCAGTGCATTAAAAATTCATGATCAGCTCTGCTGTTCTTCACACAAGCAGAAAAGCAAAGCCAAAAAGTTTCCATTAAAGCCTATCTCTGGCAAAATCATTAATTAAGGATATACAGACGATGTGAACTTTGCCTAATGGCTCCTCTGCTTTAATTTTTAATCTTATTCTTAAATATAGCTGATTCCTTCCCACTGTGCTTCCTGCTGCCAATGACATGTCTACTGCCAGGAAATAATGTTGTTTCCCCCCTAAAGTCTTGGTTTTCAGGCACTAACACATGTGGATGTACATTGTGTGCATCTTTGCAATAGTGGAAAAAGCTGAGGGCCCGTATGATGTGTAATTCGGTGCTGAAGTGGTCTTGTAATGACTGAAGAGGGCAAGGTGATATTTCTCTGCCATGCACACTTATAATGTGATGCCTAGGCTGACCGAGCGACTCGGCTGAACCCCAAATCAAAATGAAATGGGCGTCTACGTAACGAGAATGGTATTACTCACTGGGTTTCATGTACCATAAATTGACGTGCAAGTTCTTGATGGATGGGGTGAAATTGCACCCTCTCAAGGCACTGACAAGCATATTTGGGATCTAGGAAGAAGTTTCGAACTTTATAAGTGAAGGAAAACAGAAACACCCATCTCTATTTCTGTGTCAAAACTTTTTTATCCGGGACCTGCCTTTCAGTTTTTTTTCTGTATCTCTTTCTTAATGCACAGAAAGTGCAAAGTGCTATGGGAGGCCGTTCAAGTCAAACTTACACCTTTGTGAATGTGACATATTGAAGTGAATAAAACATGCAGTGAAATGAGTAAGGCATACACTGAGATGACTATAATACTTATCGAAATGAGTATAACATGTATTGAAATGAGTATGACATGTATTGAAATGAGTATGACATACACTGAAATTCAATGAATAAGACATGCATTGAAATGAATAGGACACACATTGAAATGAATATGACACCTATTGAAGTGAATATGACACACGTTAAAGTGAATATGACATGCAATGGAATGAATATGGCACCCATTGAAATGAATATGACACACGTTGAAATAAATATGACACCCATTGAAATGAATATGACACGCATTGAAATAAATATGACACACGATGAAAGAAATATGACACCCATTGAAATGAATATGTCACGCATTGAAATAAATATGACACACGTTGAAATAAATATAACACCCATAGAAATTAATATGACACATGTTGAAGTGAATAGGACATGCAATGGAATGAATATCACACCCATTGAAATAAATATGAAACACATTGAAGTGAATATAACATGTATTGGCATGAATAAGATACACATTGAAATGAATAGGACATGCATTGAGATAATTATGACATCCATTGAAATGAATATGAAACACGTTGAAGTGAATATAACATGCATTTGAATGAATATACCATGCATTTGAATGAATAAGACATGCGTTAAAATGAATAGGACATGCATTGAAATGAATATGACACCCATTGAAATGAATATAACACACATTGAAGTGAATAGGACATGTAATGGAATGAACATAACACCCATTGAAATGAATATGAAACAGGTTGAAGTGAATATAACATTCATTGGAATGAATTTGGCACCCATTGAAATGAATATGAAACAGGTTGAAGTGAATATAACATTCATTGGAATAAATATGACACCCATTAAAATGAATATGACACACATTGAAGTTAATATAACATGCATTTGAATGAACATACCATGCATTGGAATGAATAAGACATGCGTTAAAATGAATAGGACATGCATTGAAATAAATATGACACCCATTGAAATTAATATGACACATGTTGAAGTGAATAGGACATGCAATGGAATGAATATGAAACCCATTGAAATGAATATTGCACACATTGAAGTGAATGTAATATTTATTAAAACTAATTTAACATCCATTTGAATGAATAAGTCATTACCTCCATGTCCCCATTCCTCTTCCCAGTACTTACCTTTGAGTACGTTCCGTGCTCACTGGAACTCTTTTCTTTTCAAGCTGCCCTCCTCCAATTGGAAGGAGTTATCAGGTGTTCTAGGGCTTTGGTGGTCTTCAGGTCTTCGATCTAGTGGAATGATGTTATGGTTCGGAAAGACAACACCTTGGCTCTTACTTCCATCAACCATCAGGGGGCTACGGGGTCCCGCTCCCTGGAGGATCTGGCTTTGTCCATTTGGACCTGGAGCACGGCACACCTGGTCTCCTTGAGAGCGGTCCATATCTGGGGGGTGGACAATGTGACTGTGGACCGGCTCAGCAGGGTGTTTCCGATCTCAGCGGAGATGTCTCTATGTCCCAAGGTTTTTCAGGATGTGTGTCGGTGGTTCGGCATCCCTGGATGGACCTCTTTGCCTCCCCCTGCAACTCTCAACTTTCCTGGTTTTGCTTGAGGACTCTGCCCCCCAGGGTTTTGTGGGGGGGGGGGATGCTCTTCCCTTGACTTGGCCCTTCAGAGCTTCTTTATGCCTTTCCCCCAAGTCCCCTGATTCTGCAGGTCATCAGCACAATCAGATCATCTCCACGTGTGTTTATCCTGGTGGTCCCTTACTGGCCTCAGAGGGGGTGGTTCCAGGGCCTTCTGGAGATGCAGTTAGCTTCTTCTTGGGGTTGCTCAGGTGGCTGTCTGCATTGCGGGTGGTCAATGTCCCCTTCTCCTCTCTCATCCGTTGTGGGTTCTGGAAACGGAGAGGAGGGATCTCCTGGCACTAGGCCTTTCAGCTGCAGTGGCTGGGATGGTTCAGAAGGCGCGTCAGTCCTCTACACTTAAGTTCTGACCGTCATTGGGCTAATTTTCTGGCTTGGTGTCACCTGAAGTGTGTCCTGGCACTGGAGTCTGGCATCCCAGACATTTTGCAATTTCTTCATGAAGGGCGGAGAAGGGGTTTGTGGTCTCTACTTTCTGTTCTCAGTGGTCTGCCAATCGGGCTTTCCAGGTTTCCTGGTCCTCTCCGGTAGGGGGCGAGGCTCTGGTCTCAACGCTCTTGAAAGGGGTAGGAGGTACTCATCCTTTGGGCCCAGTTGGGGTTCTCCGTGGGACCTTCCTTTGGTCATGTCCATATTGCAGAAGCCTCCATTTTAGCCCCAGGAGGAGGTGGAGATGAAATAGCTGTTGCTGAAGACTACCTTCCAGATTGCCATTACTTTGGCTCAGCATTTGCGGGAAATCAGGGCCCTCTTGCATAGGCCACTGTTTCTAGTGGTCGAGGAGGAGGCTTTGGTGCTGGGCTGTGACCCCTCGTTTGTGCCCAAGGTCACCCCGTGGGTCCATCGGTCTCGGGAAGTGGTTATCTCAGCTTTCTTTCTTGCTCCGTCTTCTCCTAGGGGGAGGCTTGGCATTGTCTGGATGCCAAGCAGGCGGTCTTCCATTATCTGTCCCAGAGAGAGTGCTTTTGTCTCACTGATCAGGGGGCAGGGGACTGTGGTTGCCAGGCTTCCATTCCAACGATTAGCCGGTGGACTAATCTTTGAGTCTATGAGTCTGTGGGCCTCTGTACTGCAGCTTGGGTCCAGGGTCGGTCCACAAGAGGGGTGACCGTCTCCTGGGCAGGCCTGCGGGGGCTACCTTTGTTGGATATTTGCCGAGATGCCACATGAGCTACACCTAATACATTCATTCTGCATTACCAACTCAACATGGAGGGGCTCCAGTCTACGTCCTTTGGTGTGGGTGTCTGGAGGCTGTGTCTGGTTGAGGTGGCGATAGGAGTCATGGTCAGCATGCCTTTGGCTTTTTGCTGTATCTTGAATAAATTGGTGTTGGGTGGGTTTCCCATTACCGTTGGTGTCTGTGTCTTTTGTGGTGGGCATGGGCGTCCTTCCTGTTTCTGCTTTGGTACAACTCAAAGGTAAGTACCTGGATGAGAAAGAGGGACGTGGAGGTAATACTCAGATTACTTACTGGTAATCTTGAATATTCCCCCTCCTCCTCCTCCTCTGTCACACCCACCCACGACCTTTGCTCGGCCCTGGCTGCACACTTCACTGAAAAAACCCAAAACATCCTTTTCTCTCTCATTTCCACACCACATCATACACCAACACTTCTGGAGCCTCCCTTTGCCACTATACCACTTCTTGTCTCTTCTCTCAATCCCATTACACCTGATGAGGTTGCCAGACAATTCCGATCTATGAAGGCCTCATCCAAACAGGTGGACCCCTGCCCCTCCAAAACCCTTAAGTACAACATTGACTCTCTTTCTCCAGCCTTGTCTGATCACTGCAATCTCTCTTTTGTCACTAGAGTTTTCCCATCTTCTCTTAAGCATTCCATTGTGCACCCTCTGCTTAAGAAACCCTATGCCGACCCCTCCATTCCAGCAAACTACCACCCTATCTCTATCACACCCTTCCTGGACAAACTCTTAGAGAAGCTGGCTATGTCTAAGCTCACCCTCAACACTGAATCTACTGGTTGCCTCCACGACCATCAGTCTGGCTAGAGAGCATCCAGAGGAACAGAAAACGCTCTTCCGAATACCTGTGAAGATCTGCTCTTAAATCTCGACACTAACACCCCTCTGTCCTCATTCCTCTTGACCTCTTCTCTGCCTTTGACATGGTAAACCACAACATCCTGATTGCACGTCTCTGTGACACCCTGAGAATCACAGGTCAGGCTCTGGCGTGGGTAACCTCATTCTTTACCGGCTTTCCATCACAGGTGGAACTTGGGTCTTTTCTTTCTACTCTCACTCTTTCAACCTGTGGTGTTTCCCAGGGTTCTAACTTAGCCCCCTGGTTCTTCAAGGTCTACATGGCTGCGCTGGCATGTGTGATTGTCACTTTAATCTCTAACTTCCAGTGTTAGGCTGATGACATGCAACTCTCCTTCAGGCTACCCTGAGCAACCTCTTATACCTTTCTTATATCTGACTGTCTGTCCGCAATTCAGCCATGGTGTGCTGCAAACTACCTCTGCCTCAGTGCCAGTAAGACTGAGAACTTTCACATCAGGACTCCTGCTCCCACGTTCCCACTCTCTTTCTGGTCAGCCTCCATTGGCCCTGCACCTGCACCAAGCTGTGAGGCAAAAAACCTTGGGGTCATCTTCGACTGCACTCTCTCCTTATTCACTCACATTTCGGACATCTCTAAAAAGTCCAACTACCAGCTGCACCTCCTCAGTGATACTTTTCCTTTTCTCACCTTCCCCCAGCGACTCACTGTCTCCATAGCCCTGGTTCTCCCAAGGCTGGACTACTGCAATACCCTCTTTCTCAACCTCCCTGCCTCTGCTCTGCGCCCTCTGCAACTCAGGCAGAACATAAAAGCAAGACTTATCCTTGGCCTCAAGCCCAAAGACCGCATCTCTCCAGCGCTGAAATTCCTCCACTGGTTCCCTGTGTCTGCAAGGATCAAGTTCACAAGGCTTTCTGGGGCAGGGGACCTACCTATCTGCAACAACGCCTACCTAATTACTGTCCTTCCCGAGCCCTCCGTTCATCTACCTCCAACCTTCGGCGAGTGAGCCAGTTCTCCAAGCAGTGATTTGGAGGGAGATCTTTATCCTCAGCAGCGGCCTCCCTATGGAATAGCCTCCCTGCTGCCCTCCATCTTGAGCCTGATCTCCTTAAGTTCCGGAAACTCCTTAAGACATTCCTCTTCTCCTCTTTCTTCTCTATCCCTCTACCCTGCTAACCTCTTTCTCCGCTCTATCCCTCTCTCCCTCCTTTTCCGCACAGTTTGCTGACTGGCCGCCAGGTGTACCTCAGAGTCTCACAGGTCCCGGGCAACCTTGCCAGTCCTCTCGCACTTGCCTCTGGGCCTTACACTTGCCTCATCGTTACTGCACTTGGTCAATGACCCATGAGAGTGCCATCTCTCAGAACTTACCTCAGCTTCTTACTGACTGGGTGCACTTGGACTCCCCCTGCCCACTTGGACTCCCCCTGCCCCCTGCACTTGTCCTCCCCCACCCACCTCCCCTCTCCTGTACTGTCTTGCACTTGCATGATCTGAACGTACCATGCCTTGAAGATTCGTCTATCTATCTTCCCTTGTCCCCTCCTTGCATGGTGGCAACTCAATGCACTTGGAAAAACTGCAGAATCGTTGTCAGACCTATTTGCTGTCATCTACACTGTTAATTGTATTATATGCACTTACTCTGCCTGTGCAGATTTGCATCGTTCAGAAATTCAACGCCTCTGAAGGACTGTTGCTTTTTCCCCTTGTCCCCTCCCTCCTTGAGTGCTTTGAAACACATGCTTTGTGTATAGGCGCTTTACAAATAAACATTACCATACTATACCATACCATACTAGTCTTACTCTTCGTCCCCCCAGTACGGACCTCCCTTCCCTCCCGACCGTTGAATGAAGGTTCCCATGCCCAGGCTTTGGATTACTGCCGTGGACTGGTTAGTTGGGAGGTTATACCTCCTGGGAGGGAAGGGGCGGCCAGTGGAGGGCTTGAAAAGAGAAGAGTTCCACTGAGCACGGAACATACCCAAAGGTAAGTACTGGGATGAGGAGGAGTAAGACTAGGAGTAATGAAGAAGATTACCAGTAAGTAATCCGAGCATGCATTTAAATGGATATGACATGGATGAATGCTGGAATGGAGGGGTCGGCAGAGGGTTTCTTAAGCAGAGGGTGCACAATAGAGTGGCAAAAGTGAGATTGCAGTGATCAGCCAAGGCTGGAGAAAGAGAGTCAATGTTGTACTTAATGGTTTTGGAGGGGCAGGGGTCCACCTGTTTGGATGAGGCCTTCATAGATCGGACTTGTCTGGCAACCTCATCAGGTGTAATGGGATTGAGAGAAGAGAGGAGAAGTGGTAGAGTGGCAAAGGGAGGCTCCAGAAGTGTTGGTGTATGATGTGGTGTGGAAGTGAGAGAGAAAAGGATGTCTTGCGTTTTTTCAGTGAAGTGTGCAGCCAGGGCCGAGCAAAGGTCCTGGGTGGGTGTGACAGAGGAGGAGGAGGAGGGGGAATATTCAAGATTACCAGTAAGTAATCTGAGTATTACCTCCACGTCCCTCTTTTCTCGTCCAGGTAGTTACCTTTGAGTTGTACCAAAGCAGAAACAGGAAGGACGCCCATGCCCACCACAAAAGACACAGACACCAACGGTAATGGGAAACCCACCCAACACCAATTTATTGAAGATACAGCAAAAAGCCAAAGGCATGCTGACCATGACTCCTATCACTACCTCAACCAGACACAGCCTCCAGACACCCATACCAAAGAACGTAGACTGGAGCTCCTCCATGTTGAGTTGGTAATGCAGAATGAATGTATTAGGTGTAGCTCATGTGGCAGCTCGGCAAATATCCAACAAAGGTAGCCCCCGCAGGCCTGCCAAGGAGACGGTCACCCCTCTTGTGGACCGACCCTGGACCCAAGCTGCAGTACAGAGGCCCACAGACTCATAGAATCATAGATTAGTCCACCGGCTAATCGTTGGAATGGAAGCCTGGCAACCACAGTCCCCTGCTCCCTGATCAGTGAGACAAAAGGACTCTCTCTGGGACAGATAATGTAAGAACGCCTGCTTGGCATCCAGGCAATGCCAAGCCTCCCCCCTAGGAGAGAAAGAAAGCTGAGATAACCACTTCCTGAGACCGATGGAACCAAGAGGCGACATTGGGCACAAACGAGGGGTCACAGCCCAGCACCAAAGCCTCCTCCTCGACCACTAGAAACAGTGGCCTACGCAAGAGGGCCCTGATTTCCCCCAAATGCTGAGCCAAAGTAATGGCAATCAGGAAGGTAGTTTTCAGCAACAACTATTTCATCTCCACCTCCTCCTGGGGATAAAATTGAGGCTTCTGCAATATGGACATGACCAAACGAAGGTCCCATGGGGAACCTCAACTGGGCCCAAAGGATGAGTACCTGCTACCCCTTTCAAGAGCGTTGAGACCAGAGCCTCGCCCCCTACTGGAGAGGACCAGGAAACCTGGAAAGCCCGAATGGCAGACCACTGAGAACAGAAAGTAGAGACCACCAACCCCTTCTCCGCCCCTTCATGAAGAAATTACAAAATGTCTGGGATGCCACACTCCAGTGCCAGGACACACTTTAGGTGACACCAAGCCGAAAATTAGCCCAATGACGGTCAGAACTTAAGTGTAGAGGACTGACACGCCCTCTGAACCATCCCAGCCACTGCAGCTGAAAGGCCTAATGCCAGGAGATCCCTCCTCTCCGTTTCCAGAACACACAACAGATGAGAGAGGAGAAGGGGGACATTGACCACCCGCAATGCAGACGGCCACCTGAGCAACACCCAAGGAGAAGCTAACTGCATCGCCAGAAGGCCCGGGAACCACCCCCTCTGAGGCCAGTAAGGGACCACCAGGATAAACACACGTGGAGATGATCTGATTGTGCTGATGACCTGCAGAATCAGGGGATTTGGAGGAAAGGCATAAAGAAGCTCTGAGGGACCAAGTCATGGGAAGAGCGCCCCCCCCCCACAAACCCCTGGGGGAAGAGTCCTCAAGCAAAACCAGGAAAGTTGAGAGTTGCAGGGGGAGGCAAAGAGGTCCATCCAGGGATGCTGAACCACTGACACACATCCTGAAAAACCTTGGGACAAAGAGACATCTCCGCTGAGACCGGAAACACCCTGCTGAGCCGATCCACAGTCACATTGTCCACCCCCTGGATATGGACCGCTCTCAAGGAGACCAGGTGTGCCGTGCTCCAGGTCCAAATGGACAAAGCCAGATCCTCCAGGGAGCGGGACCCCGTAGCCCCCTGATGGTTGATGGAAGTAAGAGCCAAGGTGTTATCTTTCCGAACCATAACATCATTCCACTAGATCGAAGACCTGAAGACCACCAAAGCCCTAGAACACCTGATAACTCCTTCCAATTGGGGGAGGGCAGCTTGAAAAGAAAAGAGTTCCAGTGAGCACGGAACGTACTCAAAGGTAAGTACTGGGAAGAGGAATGTGGACATGGAAGTAATGACTTATTCATTCAAATGGATTTTAAATCAATTTTAATACATATTACATTCACTTCAATGTGTGCAATATTCATTTCAATGGGTTTCATATTCATTCCATTGCATGTCCTATTCACTTCAACATGCGTCATATTCATTTCAATGGGTGTCATATTTATTTCAATGCATGTCCTATTCATTTTAACACATGTTTTATTCATTCCAATTCATGGTATATTCATTCAAATACATGTTATATTCACTTCAAAGTGTGTCATATTCATTTCAATGGGTGTCATATTCATTCCATTGCATGTTCTATTCACTTCAAAGTGTGTCATATTCATTTCAATAGATGTCATAATTATCTCAATGCATGTCCTATTCATTTCATGTGTGTTTTATTCATGCCAATACATGTTCTATTCACTTCAATGTGTGTCATATCATTTCAATAGGTGTCATATTTATTCCAATGAATGGTATATTCACTTCAACCTGTTTCATATTCATTTCAATGGGTGTTATGTTAATTCCATTACATGTCCTATTCACTTCAACGTGTGTCATATTCATTTCAATGGGTGTCATATTCATTCCATTGCATGTCCTATTCACTTCAACATGTGTCATATTCATTTCAATGGGTGTCATATTTATTTCAATGCATGTCCTATTCATTTTAACGCACGTCTTATTCATTCCAATGCATGGTATATTCATTCAAAAGCATGTTATATTCACTTCAACGTGTGTCATATTCATTTCAATGGGTGGCATATTCATTCCATTGCATGTTCTATTCATTTCAATGTGTATCTTATTCATGCCAATACATGTTATATTCACTTCAATGTGTTTCATATTATTTCAATGGGTGTGATATTCAATCCTATGAATGTTATATTCACTTCAACCTGTTTCATATTCATTTCAATGGGTGTTATGTTTATTTCAACGTGTGTCATATTTATTTCAACGTGAGTCATATTTATTTCAATGGGTGTCATATTCATTCCATTGCATTTCCTATTCACTTCAACATGTGTCATATTTATTTCAATGTGTGTCATATTAATTTCAATGGGTATCATATTTATTTCACCGTGTGTCATATCTATTTCAACGTGTGTCATATTTATTTCAATGGGTGTCATATTCATTCCATTGCATGTCCTATTCACTTCAACGTGTGTCATATTAATTTCAGTGGGTGTCATATTCATTCCAATGCGTGTCCTATTCACTTCAACGTGTTTTATATTCATTTCAATGGGTGTTATATTTATTTCAACGTGAGTCATATTTATTTCAACGTGTTTCATATTTATTTCAATGGGTGTCATTTTCATTTCAATGGGTGTTATATTTATTTCAACGTGAGTCATATTTATTTCAACATGTGTCATATTTATTTCAATGCGTGTCATATTCATTTCAATGGGTGTCATATTTATTTCAATGTGTGTCATATTTATTTCAATGCGTGTCATATTCATTTCAATGCGTGTCATATTCATTTCAATGGGTATCATTTATTTCAACGTGTGTCATATTCATTTCAATGGGTGCCATATTCATCCCATTGCATGTCATATTCACTTCAACGTGTGTCATATTCACTTCAATAGGTGTCATATTCATTTCAATGTGTGTCCTATTCATTTCAATGCATGTTTTATTCATTGAATGTCAGTGTATGTCATACTCATTTCAATAAATGTTATACTCATTTCGATACATATTATAGTCATCTCAGTGTATGCCTTACTCATTTCACTGCAAGTTGTATTCACTTCAATATGTCACATTCGCAAAGGTGTAATTTTGACTTGAATTGCCTCCCATAAAGTGCTGAGGAAGAACATATTGCACAAAAAGTACAAATAGCCGGAATAACTTAAAGTCAGGCCATGAGTTTTTCATTAATATCATTCCATGCTAGGAAAGTTTCCTTGCATTTGAAGATTCATAATATAGCCAAGCCAAATGTGTTAGCAATCCTTTCGTGGCAAATTTCATTTGATCATTTAAAACCACAAAATGAGGCTCCTTTTCCCAAAGGTTGGAAGCAGTAATTTGAACAACACGCAAGTAGAGAGGTCACCCTAGCTTCGTTGAACTAGCCAACAAAAATCCAAAAATGCAGGGTCAGCATTAGTAAGAATTAGGTGTGTCAACACTCCAGTATTTGACCCATGCTCACGATACTCACAGTTGGATAAGAGAGGCTGCCATATTGGAGTGTGGAAATGTTGGTGTATGGTACTACCAAGACAAGTATATGTAGTACAGAGTGACTAGTTAAGGTGAAAAAATGTGATCCGTTGGCTATTTGGAAATTCTGTGGCTAATAAGTTTTGACTTGTTTGATATTTTGCAACAATTCTTTGGGACTCGGGGAGCAAAAAACTGGAAATCTTGCTTACTTTTTGCATTGGCTTTCCCGTAGGGAAAATGTGCAGTCATAAGACAGATGCACGGCCCAATCCACTAGAATGATTGGCTTCCAATTCATTTCAGGAGTGGCATAAAATGGTGTAGTCATGCCTTTTACTAGTTTGGTAAAAAGCCATCTAGTAGTTTTAAAATTAGGCAGAGAGAAGGGTGCACCCAGCACCATTCTCATGTATATATCTCACAAGGGGCTTTGCAGTAACTGAAGCCTTTCTTAAATTAATAGTTGACATTTTTTTCACTGAAGGGAGGTGTCTTGTGAGGAGGGAGTGAAGGGGATGTTTGTCATCATGGTGCATGTGAGGTGGGTGAAACAGAGGCAGTTGGGTATTTATATTGGGGTGTACTAGAGATATTTATTTTCATTCGTTTGTGTCTTTTCACAAGCAGTAGTGACATGTTTGTGAGAATACTTGTTTGATTTTGAAAGGCGGCAGTGGAAACAGGAACATGCATAGAATGATATTACGAGGGGGGTAAGGGGCACTTTGCCTTCAGGGGGAATGTGGCAAGGGTAAAACAGCAGCATTTTGGAAGAGTGAGAGTTTGTAGGGCCTTGAGGTAATATAATTTGTATATGCGTTTTCGTCTGCTCTTGAGTATCAATGACATATTAGAGAGACTGTTTTGTGGCAGCGATGTGACCTGTTCACAACAGTCATTATTTCTCACCGGAGGAATCTACGTGATGCCTGAAACATAGAATGTTCCCATGAGAAATTCACATAGGCTAAGGGGTGGAGATCACAAAATTCTTTCCAAAGTGTCTCCTAAAACATACAAACATTGTATGTAATTTCATTCCAGTTCCTCAGTATCGCAAAGTCATGCATCTGTAAGGGGGGGAAACCCCATGGTGCATAGCTTAGAAACAAGTTTTGGTGGAATTACCACCGGTGGAATTACTGAGGGGTAATTCTGCAGATTTTTGGAGGGAAAGTGGAGGATGTACCTCCAGCATGATGCAGGGGGGTGAATCCTCTGCTTTTCCTACAGAAATTGCTGGAATTACCAGTAGGTAATTCCAACAGTGGTAATTCCACCAAAAATCCCCAATGGATTCCTATGGACAACAGAAAATGGGGATTTACACCGCCTACCACCACTTGTAATACCGTGGTAATACCACAGGACCAAGTGGTAGTAACCGCAAATCCGTTTGGTGTTATCTCAGAGGATTTACCTCTGTAATACCACCAAACTTGTAATGAGACCCATGAGTGTGCTGGCAGAAACTTTATGTGCTTGAACAGTGCGAAGAACACACCAGGACATGATACCAGAGAGACTGTTTTCAGATGGCTGTTAATAGGGTAAACATAGATTGCTGACAGTGCCTCTTTAATTGCTTACAAGGAGATAACGAGTGGATGCTTGTGAGAGGGAAGTCTCTGACCTGCCTGATTGGGACAGACAAAGCATTTCATGTGGTGTCTTGGTACAGTGGGTGGTGAAAGCTGCAGCAGAGCACTGGGAAATGTAAAGTTGTAATGAGGGAAAATGGACATGATCTAACAGCCCTTCCAGTATTGTGGGCAATCACAACCAGGTTTATTTTAAGGACTTAATCTTCTTGCAAAGACAGAGAGAGAGTGTGTGTGTGTGTGTGTGTCTGCTGCAGAAACCTCTATTGTTCTTGCAAGTTCCAATCTCATTAAAATAGCTCATATAGTAACATGCTCGCTGCAGCAATATCTACGTAGACTATGGGAAAATGATCCAAACCAAGTAAGACACCCCAGTAAGCTAACGTGCCTGTTCAAGAGATCTGCATTTAATGTCCCAATGAAGGTGAACATTTCCACGGGGTAAGATCATACTTTCCCCCTTTAATGCGAGAACAATGATTGGCCACTTTAAAATGTGCAACAGAACAGTTATTACTGCATGACATAGGCATTCCAGGGTTAAGTGGTTTATGAAACATTCAACCTGTAACTATATTTTCAATCAACATTTCCTTTTCTCAAACAACAAATAAACATTCCTCCAAAGATTAGAGACTCGGAAAGTGTGACTGAGATTAACAGATTCCAGTTTGCAGTTCATATGCATTTGGCGGAAGGGATTGTAAGTAATACAAAGAAGTAAAATACACATACAAATGCCAATTATAGGTCTTGAAATAAGATCAATACCTCCCAAAGGTGCTCAGATCAGCTGAGAAACGTATTCAGGCCGCAACCATAAAATGAAAGGACGGCGGGCTTGTGTGCTTTTTGTCTGGTCTCCTCTTATACTCAAAAGCCACCCAGCCCCAAGAAACACTCAACAATACACAAAGATTTAAGAACGCTTTTGATTGTGCACCGGATAATCAAAGAAAAAGAGAGTAGAAACCAGACTGCCCCCCCCCCTTTAGATGCACAAGGGGGAAAAAACCTATTTGGAGCTAGAAATAATGAGTGCTAGCTATTGAGGATCACACTTGTAGTCATAAAGATAAAACAAAGTTTAATTTAAAAACCAACATGTTTACTGTAAAAATGTGTTCGAAATGTGTTACTACACATTGATCTACCTTTTTGATTCAGCATCTATGACACGACATATGAATATCTGTCTTCATGGTCACCAATGGTGAATTGTTGTCCTTTAGTGTTTTTAAACATGATGTTGTTTTAAATTAAACTTTGTTTTATCTGTATGACTACAAGTGTGATCCTCAATAGCTAGCACTAATTATTTCTAGCTCCAAATAGGTTTTTTCACCCTTGTGCGTCTAAGAGAGGGACAGTTTGGTTTCTACTCTCTTTTTCTATATTTACTTTGCTTTCTAGAACCAGCCCCCCCGTTAATAACCAAGTAACCTATCGCCCATCTTTTTTCTTCACAGATAATCATCCACGCTTCAAAGCACCAATTATTTTACAGCATGCAAGTGTAAGAGAGTGTGTCTGTGAGTGCAAGTCGAACTAGCTGTTCATAAACAGAATTCACACCCAGGGAAGGGCGCTCAGCCAATCAGGCAACTGGAACAGCGGACGAGAATACACAAGCCCTGCACGCTGTCACAGCCACCCAAGGTTCTTCCCTGTGTGGCGCCTTTATTTTTCTTTCAATGTGGGGAGGCAACTAGGAGCATCTCCCTGTTGCCCTTCCCCCCCAAATGACCCAATCCCCTCCACTTACCCACGGGACTGGAGCATTGCTCTCCGTTCCCGAACTCCTCTTGTCTTGCTGCCATAGACATGGAAAAGGGATCTAGTCCCTTTTCCATAGGGAAGCGGCCTTCTTTTTTTACATTTTTTTCATTTTTCATTGGGAGATTGGCTGCACAAGCAGTGCAGATCTCCTGATGAAATAATGTGTAAGCCATTCACACCCCGGACGAACCTTGGGTGTGAGAATGGCTTTTATCCCAATAAAAGGTGTCTTAAAAAAGTGGCGGTATCAGAACTATTGCCACTTTCACCGCTTTGCCATACTACGAGTTTGGCCACGGAGAGAAATCGGCAAAATCAGTGGAGTTACCGCTGGCGGAATTACCACTGCAGTAATTCCTGTGAAATCCCTAATGGACTCCTATGGGCTACAAATTAATGGTAAATAACACCGCCACCCTCACTTCTAATCCAGCGGTAAATCTGCTGGACCAAGTGACATTAGCCGGAATTCCGTTGGACGGTTTACCACCGGAAAACTGCCCAACACGTAATCAGGCCCTGTGCCCTCACCAAATTGTGCTCCACCCAATTCTGTTGATAAGCAGTATATTGTAAATCTAGCATACTGGCATGTAATACATTAAATGTATAAAACATTTTTTCAGTTCCTAGTTTATTGGATGAAGTTTTGGATTTGCGCTACCGCCAAAACGTGTTTTTCACCTTTCAAGATCCTCTTCACGGCTGTTAGATTTGTACATTGAAACACAAATTATAATTGCAATGGTTAACAACGTTTGGATCATCGTCACCAAAGCAATTCATTAACCTTGAAAATGGATTTATCCAACCAATTGAAATTCAAGTTTGAATTGACGAACCCAGAATATAAGGACAAGAAAAAAGGAGGAGAAAAACAAGAAAGAATAAATATACTAGTTAGAGACTTTTAAACTTATCTCAACTCTTAACAGTCCTCACATTGTTTAGTCTTAAGTCCTCCATGTGTGAAATACAACTGCCTTAGGAGTACTTAAATGTGCAAACAGCCAACACCCAATAGCCTGTTTCAGAAAACACCCAGTGGTAAAAAAAATAAATAAAAAGATCAAATAAGCCTATCTATTGAGGAGATAAAGCTATCACACGAATTCCAAAAATCTACAAAAAGAAGTGACTTAGTTAATGTCCACCATGTGCAACAATTACCCATCCAAATTCCCATATTCACACTGCAATGAATCTCTTACCCATCCAAACTATCCAAACTCAAATCTTTACAGGCATAGTCCTCCTCATCTCGAGGCCAGCAAGAGGATGATGAGCTTAATCTTTGCCATCGAAAGGTAGGTACAAAATTATAATCTGTACCTCGTGGGTAAACTTGTTTGCAAGCATCTAAGCGGCTTTGCGCATGCTAGAGTTCAAGGCAATGGCCCTTGTGGTGTCTATGTGATGGACCAAAGCCTTCAACAGATCCTGTGCAATGAGCTTGGCTTCAGCAAGACCTTGTAAAACACACGTAAATTAAAGTAAGTTACTATGCTGCATTCCGGGCTCTGTACGCCTGCCCCGCTCTCTACTACCTGTCTTTGGAGCACCAGGACACCTGAAAGAGGGCCGCCTCAACCTTTGCAGTGAAACCTGTTGCACAAAGGGCACTGCTGTTGGGGCACTGCATCAGTGTCAGACAGCACACCAGTCCCTGCACGCCTGGTCCCACCTTCTACTACATGCTCCTGGAGTGCCAGGATTCCTGAAAGAGGGCTGCCTCAACCCTTGCAGCAAGGGCTGCCATACAAAGGACCCCGCTGTTGGGTGCTGGGTACACTACCACTCCACCCAACTGGTGGCGACCTACCTATTTCTTGCAGATTTACTTACTCCATCCAGTCACACAACCAGTTCCATGAGTTAAAGCACAAAGCCTAACACCACCATTGGCCTTTGGACCAGCCAAACCTTCTCAGCCAAGGACCCAGGAGTTTTCTGCCTGCCCACACTGCCATCACAGCTGTCCCAGTGTGCCCAGCTCCTCAATCTATTGGTCACACCATTGGCTCCCTGGTCCTTTAATACCTTGAGCCCATTTATTCGGACCAATTTGGGCCAACTTGACTTTCTGCAGGGACCATCACTGGGAAATCCCAACTTATTTTGTAACCAGTAAATGAGGCAAATCAAATCATTAACAAGATAAACATCTCCTGGGTTCCATCAAGGCACTTGTGACTACAAAAGAGTCAGGAAAGCCAGATCTCAAAAAAGCAGAAAGACAAAACACAAATAGTTACATTAGTTATTGGGCGCTTTGAAACACAATTTCTTGATGTATAAGCGCCTTACAAAAGCTAAATAAATAAAGTAGAGACACTTTCAGCATGGATCTGCACCATCCTGGGTTTGGCAGGGGTTCCGGCGACCAATAAACCATTTAATCCACCCAAATTGACGGTAAACACAGACAATAAATAGATCTAGAACTATGTGTGGCAAAAAAAAGAGGAGGTCCCTCTTGCCAAATTTGAAATTCCAAGGCATAATGATCAAGAATGGGGCAGGAATTTCGAAATCCCCTTTGCACTGCATCATAGCACTAGTAGGTCTGCCAGAAGTGTTATATCCATTGTTCCAGATGAAGAGGAAGAAGGGGTCGGGGGACATCTAGAGCCTGTATACTATACACACAACTGATTTTGACAGAGGGCCGAAAGTACCTTACATGATGGCTATAGTGGGCCGAAAAGTAAATGTGGGTGGGGTGGTAGGCGCGGCGGGGCGTGGCATGACAGGAGGCTTTTTCAACCCCCAATTTTTATTGAACACATGGAAAAAGAATTGGTTTTTGAAGTGTAACAATTTTTATTGGTATTTCAAACTTACATTTTGTACTACACATTTTCCATTGTTTTCATTTATTTCTATTTAGTTATTGCATATCGTCTGTTTAATTATATATATTTTTTTGACCCTTGATTGGACACTCCGTTATTTTGGACTGCTATACTTTGCTGTTTGGGCTGCCCAAGAGGAGTATGGCCTTCGTCGAGTCAGGTTTCCACAAAAAGCAAAGGATGTACATCTCCTAACTGTGCCTGTTTTAGCTTTATTATTGGGTTCTCGCTTGGGATCCGACACTATGCCCCATGGCTCCCACCCCCAACCAAACACTATGCCCCATGGCTCCCACCCCTCAAGCAAACACTATGCCCCTTGACCCCCACCCCTCAACCAAACACTATGCCCCATGGCCCACACACCCCAACACTATGCCCCTTGGCCCCCCAACCAAAAACTATCCCCCATGGCCCCCACCCCTCAACCAAACACTATGCCCCATGACCCCCAACCCTCAACCAAACACTATGCCCCATGGCCCCCACACCCCAACACTATGCCCCTTGGCCCCCAACCAAACACTATGCCCCATGGCCCCCACTCCTTAATCAAACACTATGCCTCATGGCCCCCACCCCTCAACCAAACACTATGCCCCATGACCCCCACCCCTCCAGCAAACACTATGCCTCATGGCTCCCACTCCCAACCAAACACTATGCCCCATGTCACCCACCCGATGAACCCATACCGACCCGAACCCCCATCCCCCAACTCAGCACACAAACCCACAAGCATACACCAATACACTATGCACCCATACCAACACAAACCCCCATTCCCCAACTCAGCACACAAACTCACAAGCATCTCAACATACACTGCGCAGACATACAAATACAAACACCCATACAGACCCGATACACCCCTCACCCCCCCATCTCAACATGCACATCACAGACATACAAATACAAACACCCATACAGACCGGACACGCCTCCCAGCCCCGCATCTCAACATACACTGCGCAGACATACAAATACAAACACCCATACAGAACTGACACACTCCCCACCCCCGCATCTCAACATACACTGTGCAGACATACAAATACAAACACACATACAGACCTGACACTCCCCCACGCCCGCATCTCAACATACACTGTGCAGACATACAAATACAAACACCCATACAGACCTGACACACACCCCACCTCTGCATCTCAACATACACTGCACAGACATACAAATACAAACACCCATACAGACCCGATACACCCCTCACCCCCCGCATCTCAACATGCACTGCACAGACATACAAATATAAACACCCATACAGACCCGATACACCCTCCAGCCCCCCATCTCAACATGCACATCACAGACATACAAATACAAACACCCATACAGACCCGACACGTCCCCCTTGCCCCGCATCTCAACATACACTGCGCAGACATACAAATACAAACACCCATACAGACCCGATACACCCCTCACCCCCGCATCTCAACATGCACTGCACAGACATACAAATACAAACACCCATACAGACCCGATACATCCTCCAGCCCCCCATCTCAACATGCACATCACATACATACAAATACAAACACCCATACAGACCCGACATGCCCCCCAGCCCCGCATCTCAACATACACTGCGCAGACATACAAATACAAACACCCATACAGACCTGACACACCCCCCACCCTGCATCTCAACATACACTGCGCAGACATACAAATACAAACACCCATACAGACCCGATACACCCCTCACCCCCCCATCTCAACATGCACATCACAGACATACAAATACAAACACCCATACAGACCGGACACGCCTCCCAGCCCCGCATCTCAACATACACTGCGCAGACATACAAATACAAACACCCATACAGACCTGACACACCCCCCACCCCCGCATCTCAACATACACTGTGCAGACATACAAATACAAACACCCATACAGACCTGACACTCCCCCACGCCCGCATCTCAACATACACTGTGCAGACATACAAATACAAACACCCATACAGACCTGATACACCCCTCACCCCCGCATCTCAACATGCACTGCACAGACATACAAATACAAACACCCATACAGACCCGATACACCCTCCAGCCCCCCATCTCAACATGCACATCACAGACATACAAATACAAACACCCATACAGACCCGACACGCCCCCCAGCCCCGCATCTCAACATACACTGCGCAGACATACAAATACAAACACCCATAGAGACCTGACACACCCCCCACCCTGCATCTCAACATACACTGCGCAGACATACAAATACAAACACCCATACAGACCTGACACGCCCCCCACCCCTGCATCGCAACAAACACAAATATACAAAAACAAACATTCATGCACGCCCAACAAGTCCCCAACCCCACACCTCAACATGCAAAACACAAACATACAGAAACAAACATTCATGCATACCCGACACCCCCCCACACCCGCATCACAACAAATGCAACACAAACATACAAAAACAAACATTCATGCACAAACAACTCCCCCCACCCCCTGATCGCAACAAACAACACAAACATACAAAACAAACATTCATGCACACCCGACACCCCCCACCCCGCATCGCAACAAACACACAAAAACAAACATTCATGCACACCCGACACCCCCCCCAAACACAGCACAAACATACAGCATAACAGACCCGACACACAAACACAAACAGACCACTTACCGGACGTGCTGGAAGGCATGCTAGCTGGAATGTTGGTGAGGTAAGTGGAGCGTTACTACGGCTGGCGTGGCAACCAAGGCTGAAATGCCTTCCGGCATCAAGCCTTACTGGCCACGACATCCATAGTGCTGGCCCTCCATTGGTGCAGCACACACGCACTACGTGGCTCGTAGGAGCTGCGTGGTGCGTGTGTGCTGAGCCAATGAGGGCCAGTGTTTTGTCAGGCCCGGAAGACAACAAAGACTTTCCTAATGGAGGAAGGCCGATGCTGCTTGCGGGCCGCACTCCATTAGTAAAGTCTTTGTGCCTCGCGGGCCCGACAAAATGGCATTGCGGGCCTCAACTGGCCTGCGGGCCATATGTTGTGCACCCATGCTGTATAGTATGTAGTGCACAATGTATTCATTTCTAATAGTTTCGTAACAATTGGGTTCCCCACTTAAGCATGGGGGACAATTTCCCCATGACTCAGACCTAGGCTCCGACACCATGATATTAAACAACCAATCAATTGTTCCAGAAAAAAACTACTGGGGCAGAGCAGACGCCTCCCTATATCACAACTAGCAAATGAGAGGCCAAATCCTGTACCTGCAGGAAACTGAGGTCCGATATTGAAGAATGTATAAATAGGGTTTCAGTTCCATACAAAGAGCTAAAAGCATTACAGAAACTGGTGACCTCAAACGCTTCTGGCGGCACTACCCCCAAGTCTATAGCTAAACCATCTTCTCATCAACCTACCCTTATAGCACGCAAGTAGCTTACCATCGTTACCCCCAACCCATTCCACCATCCTCACAAGCAAATCCGGCCCTTGCATCTGTCCCAGGGTGGGGTAATAGTGGGAGGACAGAATGGGTCAAGTCTACCACTCTTCCAAATGAAACTAAACCGGCCATGAAGCGATGGCGAGAGGCTCCCCATCAACCAACAGTTTGCTATGTTGGCCCCTTGATTTCAGCCTGTATGCTACAGATCCCCAGAGTTTTTACGAACACTAGACCATATCTGGAGCCCTTTCCTCAATCAGAAGTGCCTAAAATGGCACGTCACATCAGTTCTTTGAATGGAGAAGCTAGTAACATAGTTTATATGCATAAAGCCCCTAAATTGAAGGTTAGACAATACGAATCCAGCACAGCCCTACCAAACAAATTTACTCATTGGATACATCATATAAGAGGCTGCATTTCTGTGTTTAGAGAAGATTTGATACGATGTACCAGAGTGTCCCTTGCCACGTCATTAGACATGGCCTCATTAAGAGTTTGGTGGAATTTAAGTGGTAAATCCACACAGATACCACCAAACTGCCACTAGGTCTGGCAGTATTACTGCCGGATTCCAAGTGGCAGTGATGGTGTACGTCCCCATTTGTTTGAGTCCATAGGACTCAATGGGGTAATTCTGCTTAGAAGGGGCAAAAAGTCAGCAGATTTACCTCCAGCTCATAGCTGGAGGTGAATCCCCCAACTTTCCGTCCACCTCATAGTTGGGTGGTGTGGTAATACGGCAGTATATGGTAAACCTCCCCCAAAGTACATCAAACATGGCTCTACACAGAGCTAGGTCAAAAACATTTCCGACATACTAGATGTCTGCCACATTTAACCTGCACCGCCCAACTTGTAATGAGGTCCATGAACTTTGTACAAATTGAATTAAAAGAACCGTACTTGGCACAAGGGCTACATTCCCTGGAGTATAGGTCTCTCCCCCACCTAACAGTAGTATAGGTCTGAGAGCCTATCCCCTGAGAGGCACAACAATATTCATACCGATTGCTTACACGCCCCTTGAAACAGAGGACAGGTATGCCAGTTTAAGATGTCCTATGGTGTCACAGTGGCAGGATAATAATCAGGCCCACTGCTAGAGAATCACACCAGAGACTGAAGACTGACAACAAGACAATGGTTTGGATTCCATTGAGTGACTAGGAGTTAGTCAAGCACATCTGCCAATAGGTGATGATGTACCAGGATATATTAATTTACTTTCCTGGAACATCGGCGGCCTGGAAAAAAACATGCTAAACGGGGAGTGGTGTGACTACATCATGTAATATCAAATGATATGCTGATATGCTTCCAAAAAACCTAGGCCCTATCAGATTTACATCTCCAAGGCTACGTGTTCTTTAGTACACTGGCTTCCAAGAGCCCATGAGGCCGACCCACAGGCAGTTTACTGGCCTCGGTTGACCCTATACTAAAAGGTGAAACTGGTCCCGATCTTCTGAATATTGATGAGGTCCAGGAGATCCATTTAGACAAAGGACACTAACTCATTTACTACTGTATTCAATATTTATAATCACCTTAACAATAGAAGCTAAGATAACACAATACACTTAGTACATGAAGGACTCTTGTCTCTCAAAGGAACATTCTCCAGGGAACCGGTCATCCTACTGGCAGGTGATTTTAACATCCAGTTCAAACCACTGAATAATTAGGAGGGCTTATTTGAGGAGGAGAACACAGCTTGGGTCATTGCTGACTCAAAACTAAGATGGTCCATGAGTCAGCCTTAGAAACAGCCCCTAGCGTTGCTTTCAGCCTGGCCTGAGCACAATTGCCCAATCATACAGATTATTGTTACTACACTAGAAATACATCTCCCTGAGAAAAATGAACCTTTACACTGCCTTTATTTATTATTTTTTTTATTTACTTGTATATAATCAAAACAAAATTTGATTTTTACAAGACATCATATCTCGTATCACACATATTGAAGAGGTGAAAAAGAAGAAAAAGTAGTGCGTAGAAAACATAGAATTGCAAGAAAGATGCAAACGAAACAGTGCAGATCCAGAGCATCACTCAGGCTAGGGAAAGAACATGGAGAATCTGCGCCAGATGGTAGAACTTAGTTATGAGACGCTCGGTAGGTTATCAGACTGTACCATAAGTTTAAGTGCGGCCTCCATGATCTTTACTGCCGCTGAGGTCAACTTTGTCTTTTCACCCGCGACAAGGCGACACCACCAGGTGTCCTCCTCTGGAAGTGTCACATCGCACATTAAGGGTAGCAGAAAAGCTTCTCGCAGATGTGCTGTTTTAGTGCAGTTTAAGAGTAAATGTCTTACGGTTTCCACCGCTTGTGTCTCTGGGCATAGTCTGCAAGTTTTGGATAGTGATTTAGTCCGAATCGCTTTGATTTCTTGTGTTGGCATTAAGTTAAGTCTCATTTCCATGAATGTTTTCTGTATTCTTTTATCGGGAAATTTGATGCAATAGTTCAGAGGTAGTGCTAGCTTATTTGTTGTAGGTGGTAGTTGAGCAAGTAGTTTGTTTGACGTGGCTGCCTGACATGTTTGGATCCAATCCTCTTGAGCTATTTTCCTCTTGATCTTCGAAGGATTTTGCATTAAGTCCTCTGATGTGCAGGCTAAGTCTGCCAGTTTTTTTGCAGTTTCTGCTCCCATTTATTTAAGGCGATGCAGTGACCTTCTGTTCCTTCTGAATCGATTTGAATATTGGAAGTGCGTCAAGTGAGATGATTTTCCAGAGCAGTCTTATCTGACTTTGGTCTACCGACGCTTTCAATGATAAAAGGCCCAATTCACGTCTGATGGCAGGCATTAATGTCGATTTGGGGAGGCCTAGTACCGCTTTCCATAGAGAGCCTTCCAATTTTGGCCATATCGTGTCTTGGATGTTTAGGTTCGTGTCCATAGCATAGGTTATCGATGGCACCACCTTTTGTTTATAAAACTGTATTGCTGGTAGTATTGAGAATTTTCCATATTTCCGGTCTACTAGCTTGGTTTGAGTGGTTAGTGTTTTGATTTTCACCCACACGGCCTGGTGTATCGCTTTTTCCGAACCCGTCGCGTCTACATTATTCCGAAATATTTTATATTGGGAACAATTTCTAATTTTGTATTATTTAAATACCAGTTTCTCTTGTTGTTGGCCATTGTTCGATTTTTCTCCATACTTAGAATTTTCGATTTGGTGATGTTTATTTCCAGGTCATTTTCGTCTATATAGTTTGCCAGGTTGGTGAGTTGGCGCTGAAGCCCTATTTGAGTTTGATCCATAAGGATCAGGTCGTCCGCGTAAAGTAGTCTGGATATTAAGGTACTGCCCACTTTTGGTGGGAACGCTATTACCGCCGGTTGGGTGTGTTGGAAGTCACCCAAGAATGTAATAAAGAGGGCAGGAGTGAGCGGACAACCTTGCTTCACGCCACGTTCTGAAGGAAATTGGTCTGACATCAATCCTTGTCTATTTAGTATGAAGTGCAATCATTGGTTCTAGGATTTCTCCCGGGCAATTCCAGTTTGATAGTTTGGACCAAAGCTTCGAGTGGCTGATTTTATCAAACGCTTGCATCAGATCTATAAAAGCTATGAAAACTTTTAGTGCGCCATTCTTCACGTTTTCTTTTATGATATTTAATATCATGATGTTTATGCTTGTGCTTGCGTTTTTGACGAAGCCCGTTTGCAATTGATCCAAGCAAAGAGATGATCTGGCCCATCCGTGGAACCTGGTGAGTAGAAGACTAGCAAAGATCTTGCCCATGATGTCTAAGAGTGTAATGGGGCGATAATTTGCCCGGTTGTCTCCATTTCCCTTTTTAAAGATGGGGACTATAAGTGCTTCCGTCCATGTTTTGGGAATCTGTTTCTTTATCTGACATTGCATGAAAATTTTTGATATTAGAGCAGACCATTCATGAGGATGTTGTTTTAGGTCCATATTGGTTAGACCATCCGGTCCCGGTGCTCTTGACATTTTCAATTTCAGAATTGCAGTCAAGATCTCGTCCTGATCGTCAAGGTCGGCCCATGTTGTTGCCATGGGAGATAAGTAATTTTCTGTTGTTTCGGGAAGAGATGCAAATTGAGCTGAGAAGAAAGTTATCCACGTCGATTCCGGAATTACGTTTGAGATTTGGTTGTTTGTCTCACTGCTTTTGTTTTTGATTAACGCCCAGAAACCTCTCGAGTTTTTTGACGTCAGGGTTTTCAACATTTGCTCGGCATCGTTCTGATACATAGCAGCTTTATGATGTTTCAGCCATAGTCTGTATGATCTTGTAGCGGCTATGGCAATTTCTTTTTGTTCGGTGTTATCCGATACTCTAGCCAACCGCGTCAATTTGCGGACTTCTCTTCTTTTCAGCACCAATTGAGTGTCGTATTCGTGAGTCCTGTTTTCATATGATGGAGTTTGGTTTCCTTGCTTTTTTCTGTATGACACAAAAAGCGGAAGATAATTTGGTCTGGTTTGCAGAGACTCGCGACTTTTATTTTCTTCGTCGAATTTCTGGGCAATCTCCTTTACGTTTGTTGCTGTTAGTTGAACTCGCGAGGACTTGCGTGATATCTCCACATCAAAAGGATAGATTTCTTTTGGGACGTTCACCGATTCAAGAGTCATTGTCAACAAATTGTGGTCACTGGCTTTGGTTCTGAAGACTTCGTAAAAATCTGCATAAGGTAGAAGCGAATGATCTGTTCCCTGGTTGGAATCGCTGGGAGATGGCCTTGTGATGTTGCCAAGTTATGGAAATTTCGAGCATCCATGAGGTCTGTCCATAATGCTCCTCGTTCTAAAGATGGCGACGGTTGTGGACTTACGAGAGGTTGCTCACACCTGGCATTCAGATCTCCGCAGATGACAATGTGGTTGATGCCCAATTCGGCAATGAGTTTGTCTAGGGTGTCCGCGACAGCACTGCAGAAGTCGGCGTTGTTAGTTCTTTGCGGGTTCCAATAGAGATTTATAATAGCTAAGCTGGGCGAAGCCACTCTGTTTGTAGCGCCAGAATGCCATAGGTTTCTGTCACCTTCTTTTTAATGGAGATACCTGAACCAAGTTTGACAGCAGTTAGGAGGCCTGACGATGGTCTACCAAACAAACCCTTGATCGCTGGTGAAATATAGGTTTCGTATCCATCGATTGTTGGTTTCTCCATCAGCCAGGTCTCTTGAAGACAGATAATGTCAAATTGGGCCAAATTACATGCGTCTGGTTTGGTCAGATGTTCGTGGCCTCTCGTGTTCCACGAGCACATAGATGTTTCCTTGGGTTGGATCTCTGGAAGGAATTGAAGGGTGGAGTTGCTGGGTGACGTTGCTGAATCATTTAGTTGTTATTTTTTTGGATTTGGATTATCCATCTCCATGGGCCTGGAGGTTCACGTCTTTTGTTATGTGACCAATCAGAGCTTTGGTCAGTCCAAGATTTGTGTCTGCAATTTTTTTCAAATCTATCGTTTTTTTCTTTTGTTTTCAGTGTATTTTGATTTTTTGTGATTTGAGTTCTCATTTGTTTGATAGTTTTTCGATTGAAATCTCCCTCTGTGGTTTTTCCCTTTCTCCTTATTTATCTCATTTCTTTTGTTTGTAGAGTGGTATTCTGTGCTCATTTGACGATCAGGGTGCTTTTCCGCCAATTTACCTGAGGGGTGCGTGTTTCTGTCCCCTAACACTGGTGAGGTAAGTTCCGCAAAAGCAAAGCCTAGTTCGTTGAAGGCCAAGATCACATCTTGTTTTAGTTTAGTACTTGCCATCTTTGTGACGTGGAGGTATGCTTTTGCCTTCTTGTGTCTATGATATGGTTCAATCAACAGCAGGTCTGCCGTGTCTAGGTATTTCAATGTTGGAATTTTGGTTAGGATTTTAAGAATTGTCTTTCTGTTTAATATTAAAGAGTTTTTCCCAGCCGTCAATTGTTCCATCTTGAAGATTCGTGTTTGAGAGAATTTTGTGGCTGTTATTGCTCCTGACCGTAAATTGGCCGTGTGTGTTTCCTTTGTGCTTATCCGTCTTTGACGGGTGGAATCATTTCTTTTTTCTAGGGTTTGTTTCACATTGTTTTGAGTTAACTTTATTTGGTCCGAAGGAACTTTTCCAGGATCTTGACAACCAGTGTCTTTGGGTATATAGATTTCCGATGTGTTCATAGAGAAGGCTACGGTCTTCTGTGTTTCTTGAGTAGTGGTTTTACTTGCTATAATAACAGTCTGCTCTGGATTTTGTTGAATTTCATCTGGAGAATCAGAGACCCCTTCTTGATCCAAATCCACTGTTAGATCTGAAAGTGACACGTTTTCCGATGAGTCTACCACAGATGCACTGGAGTCATCTAATTCGATTATCGCTTGTTCCTTCGATGTATTGTGGGAGAATGGACCTCGGGACGTTTTTGTAGTTTTAGAAGATGTGGCTACTTGAGTTGGTACTGATGGTGTCAACTTTGCCATGTTAAAGATTGTGGCAACTTTTGGGAGGTCTCTATTTTTTTTCCCATTTCGGAGTTTTGTTTCAGAGCGACATATAAACCTGGTGGAACTATCGTTTACACCATCAGTTTTTGGATCTCTTGCACTCAGCAATGGAGTTTGTTCCATTTCGTAGTTCGGCTAAGTTTCACACAAGTGAATTGCATTAAATTTGGTTTCGATTAGATTCTCCAGATGGGCACATTTTTCGTCACGTTGTCTTTCTTTTATGATATTTTGTTGGGTTAGAGCTGTGATAAAACCCTCCAGGAAAGTTAGTTTGGTGCTTGTCGTAACTGCGAATGCTAGTGAGTCTTTCATTGAGTCGTTTATTGACTCATATAATTTTACAAACGGGGCCAGGCCCACCGTAATTGCTGACATTATCGTAACGAGATCCGTTTTTTTTGTTGGGGTATCTTTGGGAAAGTTTCCAAAGGTGTCACTAGATCTTCTATTTCTGACTGGGGTTGAGATGTTGTTTGGGTGATCGCTTTGAATTAAAGATCTTCTGGACGCAAGGTCAGGACTGTTCCTTATTTGCCCCTGGTGGGTCAACAAAGGTTGAAGTATACTTCTTTGATCCAATCCGTTCATTGTCGTGGAATTTACTAATGGCGTTAATAAATCAGTTTCTCGTCCCGACCTCTCCGAGCAATGGTGTGGAATGTCGTCATCTAACAGGTTGATTTGGTCCTTGGCTGCCCCCTTTTGTTGTTGTTTTTGTAAAATCTTGTGTTGGATGCAGAGAGGCCACTAAGGCAGCAGAGGGCGCTCCTGAGTCCTCGCCGTGTATACATGTCGTTTGGAGAGCCGGGCTAGGCCCAGGCTCCACTTGTGGGCTGAAGTGTGGAATTTGTTTGTCTGCTGTTTGGGCCCCCCCGACGTCCGCGGCGGAGGCCAGAGACGCGCCGTCCCCCGCCGTTTTCAGGGGTGGATCCGCTGAGGGTGAAACCGCCTCTCCCTCTGCTTGGGACGCCATGGACCGCGGGCTGGGGTCGGCCAGGCAGCATCCTTCGACACTGCCTGGCTTCACCCCACTCGCCGCAGCGGAGGCCCGCGATGCACGAGCAGACACCAGCGAGGGAGAAAACGGATCAGACGGCACCTCCAAAAGCGGTAGGTCACACCGAGAAAGGGGTCCTGCCTCTCCAGGGCAGGTCGGCATGTCTCCGAGTAAGGGACCAGCAGGCGGCGTTGAACATGAGATTGGGAGCAGGGGCAAAGAGGAAGAGTGGGGCGGGGAAGAGGTTATTGGTGTAGCTGGTGTCTCCTCCCCGCTACTTTCCTCAATGCTTTCTTCCGATTGTCTCGTCGGCACTCGATCCTCAGGGTCTTCGGAATCGGAGCTCAGGTCCTCCATAAGGCGGGTTGTCGTTTCGCTGGGTATAGGAGATATTTGAGCTGTTGTGATGTCTAATTTTTTCTGAAATACAGTAGTCAAATTAGAGTTAGAACTACCGTTTTTTCCACCTTTGCTGCTTTAAGGTTTCCTTTCCGATTTTGTACTCAGGCATTTTTACTCCTCAGCAACCTGTCTTGAGGACTTTTTTGCAGAGGCGGGTGATGGGGGGTCGAATTGTCCATACTATGGGTCTTCACACTGTATAAGTCTATAGCTCTAGGGAGCAAAGGCAGCGCTTTAGGGTCTGCTTGCAAGACCATATCTCCTCACCTCCTAGCCTCTGTGGACTGCTGTTGACTGCTCGCACCTCAGCGAGCCAACTCCGCGTGCCGCTCCGCATAAGTGCTGGGGGTTTTAACCTCTGATGCAGGCACTGGCACTGTAGAAAGACTCGAGTCAGGAAACAAAGAGAGCAGGGACTGATGTTGACTGCTCGCACCTCAGCGAGTAAACTCTGCGACTTAAAGGCAACATTCAATGGGGTCCCAGGCACAAATTAAGGAATGAAATTGAAGAGCTAAACATCCTTAGCTATAGTTGGGGGGAATCATAAGCCTTAATACTAAAATACTAACAACGAGGCGAGAGTGAGATGGAATCTAGCAGGCAACACCACAGCCCCCTTTAACATCGGACTGGCGGTCAGACAAGGTTCTATCCTGGTTCTTACACTTTTTTATATCTATGTAAATTAACTAATTGATACATTTGTAAACATTCAGTCCCATGCCTTTAGGCTGGGACAGAGTAATATTCAAGTATAACTCTTCATCCGATGATGAAATTCTAATTTCCACGACTCCCCTGCTTAGAGGTAGCAACATTGTGCTCAAATGTACTCATAATCATGGGAACGGTGCGCTCTCACCAGTGTAGAACATTTGTAATGCGCAGGCAAGGTAAACTTCTGCTTATGGAGCAGAAATGTGGGGATACATCAAGCCTGTGAGATTACAGGTAATTGAAAATATGTTTCTAAAAAAGATGGTAAACCTCCCCCAAAGTATATCAAGCATGGCTCTACACATAGAGCTAGATCAAAAACATATCTGACATACTAGATGTCTGTACAATACTGCATTGGGTTCCTTTGTGGGCCTCTCCACACTTGGAGAAGTATAGAGAGGCAACAACCAACCTTTTGTCCTATAGTGGAGGTGCAATCTCCCATGACGTAGGCACATCCTAACATTACTCGACTCCATGGATCTTAAGAATTTGTGGCTCAAACCTCACCTAATTGATCACCACATGAAAAAATGTGTACAGGACGCATTCAATGCAATGCTGAAGGGAAGAATAGATGCATGTTTTAGTTCTTCTATTCAAGCAGCTGCCTGCCTATCAGCACTGCAAGCAGGAGTTTGGCTATGTGGATGCAATAGCCCCCTCCTATGCAAAATCCCTATATGTGAGATACAGGCGTGTACTTTACCACTGTTAGTTTCACTGCACACTTGCCAGATGATTGATTCTGACCTGTGTCCAGTTTGCATGGGAGTGCAAGGAATCCACAGAACACTTCCTGTGTTTATGTCCACTGTACAGGCATTTGCGGACCCTCTACTTGAAGGCAAATTTAATAAGCCATGGAATTAGATATCTTCCAGATGCAGTAGCTTTAGCCAAATTGTCTATGGACAAACTGATTGTTTTGCAGTCTCCAAATTCATACACTGAGCTTGGCTCATAAGGATAAAACATGGTCTGCAACTTCCAGACACAGCACAACTTTAACTTCTTCTCTATCTCTTATCCCCAGCTAGAAATATTGTTAATGAAGTGATAACACAGTGGTTTGGTACTTTCCATTGGGCAAAGGTGTCAGCCAGCCACCCCTCTCTCAGACTAGAGTGCTGTTTGGCCATATAGGTACTAGTGCAGTTTTCCGCAAAAGGTCTATGAACTTGATATGTTTCGGTAATTATTGTATGTGTTAATCAGCTGTTGATGTTATGCTGTTTTTAATGTTGCAAGATATTTATTGATTCGTATTTTTTCTTGCACTGCAAATGTTTGATGGATTAATCCAAAATAAACATAAATGTATGAATGAGTAAGTTATCCTCCTTGCTGAGGTGTTGCTGGTGAAGAGGGATTTCGAGCAGATTGATGGTCTAGTATACAGGGAGGCTAAGGCAATCACTACAGAGTGAGGATGTGGATGTGAGGTAAGATACAGCATCTCAAAAGGAAGAGGTCTCTAGTGGCCATCTATACTTCTATTAGTAGGCTGCGTGGAATGCAGATTCTGCCATATTTTACATGCCTCAGCAAAAACCTTTGGATCTACCTGATAATCTTAAGGCCAACACCTATGAGAGAACCCCAGACTCCTGCTGAGGCTCCTCTGGAGTGCGAGCAACCAGGAACTCTGCAAGCTCAAGCATCCAATCATGGAACGCTTTTGCTGAGTGCAAAATATCATCCTCTGCTTCATGCATTTTTATTCAGCAAGTCAGAGGGATCTTCCGTACTGGGGACATCTGGTTCCTTGATGGGAGTTGCTGGGGCAGGAGCTGCCATCTGCAAGGCCAGCGGAAGCTCAGTGAGGAGCACCGGTTGTACTGGTGCTGGGTGAACTGGAATTGGCTGTGGGGGTCTAAGGAATGCTGGGCCTGTCCGTAGCAGTGGCAGATGTTGGCGAAAGGCGGTGTGGACAAAGTCACAGGAGTGGGTACTGTGAGGAATCTGAGGGAGTCCTCACTTCTTTCTCCATCATATCCTCTTCCAAGTTGGCCAGGGAAAGCATGTCGCTATCAGATTCTGACGCTGGGGATGGATATGCATGGGAGGACTACCTGGGTGGAGAAGAATTGGGGAGTGGAGGTGAGACACCCTTGTGTGACACTCGGTATCCCACATTCCCCTTTCATACTGAGTCTAACATTCCCCATGCCTTGATAGGCTATTATCAACCCTTTCCCTATTTTCCCAGTAAAACAATCCCCAACAAACACCAGTAAGGCACTGGGACGAGGAAGAGACAAACAAGAGTAATACCTCCTCTCATTTTGACTCACACATGTACACACAACAGTTAAGTATTGGGACGTGGAGGAGACGAGCAAGAGCAATGCAGAACTCCCAAGTTGGCACTGAGCGTTGTAGTCCTTTTTGAACCAATTAACCTGTCGGCAGATTTAAAAGCAGCAAAAACTGTGAAAATAGAGTCCGCTGTGGAAACACATCTACAGGCTGCTGGAGAAGCATAGACTTCTCCTGGAAGGTGGCATAGCAAATGGAGTGCTCGAGAGCCCCGGTTAGATGCAGACTGTTTGCAGCGGGAAGCGGGTCTGAAAGAAGCTAGAGAAGGTAACCAGCGTGACGAGGCAAAGCTTCAGTGGGAAGCCCTGAGCTGCGAGAGATGCATCAGTGGCAGGAGCGAAGCCGCTGTGGTGACAGAGCGAGGCGCCGCATGAGAGAGAGAGAGCTCGGGCAGCCATAAGTCTTGCTGGAATGCCGTAAGCACCGACCGGTGCGTCAACCTACGAAAAGGGACACTGGGGCGGCAGGCGAGCATGTAACTTTAATGAATGCTGATCCAAGGGCAATTTTGAATACTTTTGAATGAAAGCAAGAGAGAAAGCACTTTTCGATACTGATTTGTATAAAAGCAAGAAAACAAGCACTTTTGGAATACCGAATTAAAAGAAAGCAAGTACTGTTGAATACTGATCTCAATAAAAGCAGTTTTGTTTAAATACTCCTTATAAAGGAAGATGTGAAGGCATCTTGGAGTAAGACACAGACAACAGATTCTGAATTAACAAGACAACTTTATTAATTTAAAAGTCAAGATGGAAAAACGCCTGTCTTGTCCTATACTATAATGGGTTTTCCCTTCCAAACCAAAACTAAGGAAAGTTAAAGTCCAAGAGTTCAACTTAGGAATCTGTCTGTGTCTAAAACCTATACATGCCCTCACAACTAATCTATACAATGTGTGGGGATGTCAGCATCCAACAAATCAGTAAAGTTCGGATCTCTCTGTCCAGCTCACCACTTTCTTTCAGCTCCCTTCCCCAAGTACAAAGCAGTTCCAACAAAAGTCTCAGGATTGCCTTAAGTTCAGAGTGATGTAGAATCAGTACTTAGGGTTCCCTTCCCCAAGTTCCAAAAGACAGTTCAAAACACAAATTCACTTGAGACTCCGGCCTAAAGTTAATAAGTAGTTCAAACCTCATGCTTCCCTTCACCAAGATGCACTTTCAATAGTATTTTGATATAATGTTGTTTACCAGTTTTCTTAAAGTCTGCGCCACACTTCTATGGTTAGTCTACGTACAAATAAAAATGTCTTGGCTGCAAATTGCAGTTAGTTTTGGTTAACTTGTTAAAGTTCATCTCCGAAGTTCCATTCACTTTGGAGTCCAGTATACATAGGGTTCACTTGCATTATTAAAGTTCTATTCACTTTAAGGTTCAATATTTATTGATTTCTTTGATTCAAAGTTTGAGTAATTTGTAGATTCAAAATATATGAACTTTGCTTGCATTTAAAGTTTCATTCACTTTTGATCTTGGCACACAGTGGGTGTATTTTTAAATGTAAAGCTTAATTCCTTTATAATCTTCACAGTTTTCTTTCAGAGCGGTAGTCAATGAGTATGAAGACATCTTTTTAAAGCTTCGCATTCGGTTCAGGATTCAATAATTGTCCAAGTTTCATTTAAATCACTTTGTTGTTATATCCAGTTCATTTCATTGTAATAGGACTTTCTAGTTTGCCTTTAAATGTGACCAGCACTCTGAGACTTTCGAAAACCTGATTTCATGTGCACGAGACCACTCTGTAACAAGGTATTCTCAATTGTTCAATGGTTTACAAGCTCCATAGTTTGCTGGTTAGCAAGGATTTGGATCAAACACCTTTGAAAACGTGTCTCATGATTCACCCGACCACTCCGATACAAAATAACTTTGCGCGTACGATCAAACACTTGCATACCGGGTTTATGCTTTCATAGAAACTCACTGGTTGCTTCATTGCGAGTTCCCGCAGCGCAGATCTCTCGGCCTTCTGAACTGCACCCCAGGGCTCCACCTCCTGCCCCTCAGGCACTCCTGGGTTGGCTTTTGTCCCCAGGAGAACAAGCACTTCGACCACCAGAAAAATGGGCAGCCTCCCTGCACGGCTCCCTTTTCAATGTTCATTTGGTTCCACAGAGCCCCAGTCCACGGGCCACTGCCCCCAAAACCGTTGGTGTTCTACACGTACAGCTCCCGCTGCTTCTCTTGGCCTCTCTGCTGCTGCTCCACCATCACTGCCACTGCTTCACCCTTGACCACTTGATTGGGCTTCCTTTAATACACCTGCAGCCTTTTAACAGGCTGCAGGTGTGAATGTGCATTCAACCCTGCCTGACCATCATTAAGGGACATGTCTGACTTCTACTACTCTCGGCAGGCCTCTTTCGCCTCCCAGTGCCACAGTGGTAAAAGCACCTTGTCTTCATTACCCCTGGTTCCCTCTTCTTCGTCCTAGTACTGTTTTAGTCATATATGAAGGCAGGTTTGGGTTGGGCATTAGTAGGAAAGAGGGATACCATGTCTCTCCCAAGGGCATCCCACTCCCAGTCCCAAAGACCCTCCACCCAGGTGATCCTCCTTCGCTTGTCCACCTCGGTGGTCGGGATCCAAGAGCGATGGCCTTTCCATGGCAACCTGCGCAGAGGATCTGTGGGGAATAGGAGTGAGAATACTCTCAGGTTTCTCACAGTAATCTGAAAGAGCAAGCATTGGCAAGAGCCATACAAGTTATTAAGAACTGTGTAACCTGCGAGAACAAGCATTGGCAAGAGCCATAAAACATATGAAAGTGCAACAAGTGAATAGTGGCAAATCAAACAATAATAAAGCATCATGAGGCTGTGAAATGAGGATAAACCAAATACCACTGTAGAGCTGAAACAGTGACAACGTGCTGACAAGGAAGAAGAGTCACGTCAGGCGTATCAGTTGTGTGACCTGTAACGGGTGGACTTTGTGGCCTGACAACTGCACCTAGACCGAAAAAGACCCTGAAAAAAAGCTTATAATTCAATATAAAGGAGATTTGGTTTGAGCAGAAATTAAAGAATTGTACTTTGTAAAATTGGTGAAGGATAATCAAACCAGAGGAGCTGGAAAGTATCACAAGGATTCAAGTTTTGGAAAGACTGCAAGACTTGAAAGCTTGGGGAAGGGAACCCCTCTGCATTGTGAACTATTGTAAATCAAGCGGAAGGGAGCCCCTTTGCATTGTGAACTACTACCAAATGCTGGAAGAAGCTCTGAACTTTTATTTGAACACTTCTCAATTTGACGCTGAGATCATTACACATTGTATACAAATAGGTGTGACGGCAAGCATAGGTTTTAGGCAGACAGACTTTTACTTTGGACTTCCTGACACAGAATATCCTTAGTATTATTTAGGTAGGGAAATCCCACCTTAGTTTAGGGCAAGTTGGGCCTTCTTCCAACCCCTCTTTTGATGAATACAAGCTTATAGCCAAAATTTCTATTTAGTTGTTTGTATCTACTTTGTGATGCCTTCACAGAACCTGAGGCAAAAGCTGACGGATGAGTCCATTGGAGTAGTCCGCTTTTATTTCAGAAATCATTCATGTCTGAAAACAGTTGAAAAAAGAATCATCTTGTAAGGCTATGATTGCATAGAGGATAAAGCTGCTGTAGGAGTCCAAGTGGCAGTAGCTGGAGTGCGGCAGAGATGTCCGTGCCCAAGATCCAGTATGGTTGCCTATGCTGAGTTGCCCATGATGAAGGTGTCGAGGAGCATGTTGGATAGAGTGTCTGCCAATTGCCAGATTGCTAGTCAGAGCAAGGAAGGAAATCCCCACCCTAGGTACCACTGGAGGCAGGGGCACTGAAGAATCGTTGTCTGTGTAGGCAGATCTCGCTGTCAACACACATGGAGATGAGCTAGCCAGAAATCCTAAGTCCTCAATGTGGGGATCCGGACCAGCAGCGTGTGTTGTTGTGGGAATCTTCTTTTGGTCGGCCATTTTATGACTTCCATAGAATCTAGTACCCGGATTATGGGAGCCTTTACATACCAATGTAACATACATGGAATGGTATGGTTTACATTCCAATGTGGAACCCTTTGAGGTAGGTCATGGAAGACCCACGGGACAGGTCCCCATAACAGGAGCAAGGGGAGTCTCAGGAGGGGAGCCAGTAGGCACTGAATTACACTAAGCAAATGAGACACTGGTAGTTCCTATTCCCTTGAAGCACATTCTGGTGCTAGGCCTGACGGAGGCTACAGCACAAGGGCCAGTGCCTGCCGTAACAGACTCAGGGCCACCCCTGGTCACTCTTAGAGGATTCTGAAGACCTCTCCTAAGTGCTTGATGGGATCAACTCCACTTGATCTGAATGAAGCGCTAGTTATGAAATTAAGTGTTTGCCATCTCAGATCTAATAATACAAATCAGCTTAAAATCCCAGCTCATAAACTGACGCAGGTGAATAAATGTGCATTCCCTGTAGCTGCTCCTATTGCATGGAACGCCATGCCTGAAGACCTTTTTGCTCAGATAATCTATTTCCACCTGGTATTCAGTAGGATATACTTTCTGTTTTTTTGCTGCTACGTTAGAATAATTACCCAATGATTTGTGCCCGTTATGTTGTGTGATGTTTGTTCTGTGTCTGCGCCCTTAAGGCTCTGGTTCAGTGGTGTGCATTATAAATATAATGAAGTAAAGTAAGGAGCAAGTTACTTACCTGTAACTGTAGTTCTCTGGCATGGATTCACATGCTCATGAATATTCCCCGTCGTCAGGCTGGGAATCCTCTGTAAAGAAAAAATCAGTTTCAGTTTCGATTCTGAACTATCTTTCTACTAATAACCAATAACTGGTCTCTGGGTCATACTGCCCCCAGCCAATGACTGCCCTCTACCTAAGCCCCTCCTCTGGAAGCCATCTTCAGATTTGGTAGCACGTAACGTGGCAGTAGGACCAAGAAAAGAGCCGCAGAGGGGTTGGAGGGAGGGTTCGCATGTGAATCCATGCCTGACCCATGCTGGAGAACAACAGTTAGAGGTAAGTAACTTGTTCCTTCTGCAGCATGGGGTCTGGCATGGATTCACATGCTCATGAATATTCCCTGTCATCAGGCTGGGAATCCTCGGTAAAGAAAAAATCAGTTTCAGTTTCGTTTCTGAACTGTCTTTCTACTAATAACCAATCACTGGTCACTGGGTCATACTGCCCCCAGCCAATGACTGCCCTCTACCTAAGCCCCTCCTCTGGCAGCCATCTTCAGATTTGTACTGCACGTTCAAGTGTTGGGAGTCCTCGTGTTATAGATTCTTCTTCCGATTAACGGGGACCCGTTTCAGAAATGTCTACGCCCCTCAAGTGCGATTTTCAATTGAATTGTTTCTTCTCTGAGGATGCCAGAAGATCTTTGAGGCCTACCCCACGTGGACATGGCGCAGGACAAAGGACGCTTGACGCCCGTTGGATCCAAGCTGTTTGGGATCTGCCCAGGATGTGGACAGCAGAACGTCTTAAAGGATGTATAACACTCCCGTGCCTCGACTGCCTGCACTCCCGACAAGTCGCATGTGGAGGAGGACTGTGCGTTCTGCAAGAACATGTCCGCCCGGACCATGAAGGACCGTCGAACATGACTCGCCAACTGGCTGGAGACGAAGAGCCCAGCAGCAGGTGAGAAGAAGAAGTCTGAGAGGTCTTCTGAGACCTTTGAGGGCGCTCTGGTGATGGGGGCCCAACAGAAGGCAAAGAAGGTATGAGGAAGTACCGGGTCCCAGATTCCACTCTTATGTGCCTCAGGGCGCAGCCGTCCCCGGACACAGTGGTCTCTGCGGCGGCCAAGAAGAAATCGGCAGGGGCAATGGCATCTACTTCTACTTCCCCACCGGATGGCAAGGGGGAAGAAGCTGGACGCCATGGGGCGACGGGTCATCTCGTTGGCAGCGACGACCATTAAGGCGGCCAACGCTCTTGCTATCGTGGCCCGCTATGATAGGGAGCTGTGGTTTAAAATTGTCCCCCTTCTGGACTTCTTCCCGGACGACAAGAGAGCAGAGGCCTTCGAAATCATGCAGGAGGGCGAGGTGGCATCTGACCACGCCATCACAGTAGCCACGGACATCGCCGACACCGGCTTTCGTCAGATGGGCAACAGCCTTTGTCTTCGCCAACGCGGGTGGCTCAGGGCCACCGATATCTATCGTGATGTACAGAGCAGGGCACTGGACATGCCCTTCGACGGGAACAATCTGTTCAGCAGGGCAGTGGACGAGTCACTGCAGGCCATCAATGCGGACACTGAGACGGCCCGTGCCTTGGGCACGCTCCATCAGCGAAGGCTGTCCTTTCGGACCTCCGGAGGCAAGTCCCAAGGTGCCTCCAAAGGATTCGGCGGTAGCTCTTCATCATACCGCCAGGTGGCCCGTTCTTCATCACACAAAGATAGTTCAGAAACTAAATTGAAACAGATTTTTTCTTTACCGAGGATTCCCCGCCTGACGACAGGGAATATTCATGAGCATGTGAATCCATACCAGACACCATGCTGGAGAAACAGAAGGAAGGAGTTGCCCCACTGGGGTGCATGGGAACATATTACACTTACCTCTGAAGCACACAATGATTTCTGGCATTGATTCTGGATTACATTCTTCAGACAACATAGAGGAGAGCATCCAAACAGGTCCTTCCATTGACTCAGTCTACAACGAAGCATGTGTGAGCCCAGAGCAGAACACAACGCGCAAGTGTCCCAGGCATGGTTGGAGCCCAAACATCCAGTCAAAGACTGGGCATGTCTGAAGCATGGAAGGCACTGATGCAGGATGCACAAGAGAGAACCGGCATATAGCATTAATTATTGGTGTAATCAGAATAATAAACAAGTAGTATTTCAAGGCCAACATTAGCAGTCCACGACAAGGGAACTGCTGTATGTGACTGCAAAGGTACAGGCCACTTTTATCAATAGCATCCACAAGGAAGGTGTAGGGCCTATAGTATTTATGCAGGACCATATGAAAAGGATACACATAGGACAGAATAGGCAGAGGGCTCAACTTAGTTGCCTCATATAATGCAAAAGTGATCCATGGATACAGGAGACCAATTGGAAGCAAGGAGAAAGGTACACATACGATAGCATAGATAGTGGATAAGAATTCGAAGCTACCAGCTGGTATCATATTCTAGACAGACTGATATTAGAAGAGGGACATGGTTTTCAAGTAGTGTTGCCATTGGAGAGCAAAGAAACAAGTGGCTGTGGTGTGCAACATATCAATGCTATTATTATTATAGATGATGCCACACTATAGCCAGTGAAACTATGAGTGAGGGCGGGATGTAGGAGTAGTGTGCTTGCTTTCGACAGCTTTTTAACACATGCACGAAAAATCTTTCCATATATTTTGTTATAACAATATGGAGCAACTATATCGCAATTGATTTTCTATTGAACAAATGACACCAATTCATAAAGGATTGTGATTGTGTCTAAAAGCTATTTCACCTATAACAAGGTTATCAAATAGGATTGTCTCGGTTTACCATGTTATCTTCAAAAACAATTATATTCATCCCTTTGACAGATGCAAAGCAACTACTAATATCTTTGTAGTAAATATATCATTATACCTGCCCAAGCACAGACCTTTTTAGAATGCCATTAGCTTCCATGTTCCTTCCGTTAAGATCTCTGCTTTCACTCGCCTTATATCTGGGGCACTGTACGTCATCTCACGGACCCATATAGGCACATTTGCAGTAAATGCTGCAGTGATCGATGCGATGCATCTTGTACATCGATATAATGTTTCCCTGGGAAGCAGGTCATAGCCCATATCTTTCCAATGATTTCTTGTCTCGTTGCAAGAGGACACTTCTTCATACCCTTTGTTCTATAGGGCTGCTCCTAATTTACAGTTTCTTTTAAATCATCAAGAACATTATGTTCCAAATTAAATCCCCTGTTATTGATCTGTGTTCAGAGAATAGTGCCAGAATTAGGTTAAGTATCAATTAAATGCGATACTATTGATTGCTTAACAAGTATTGTCTCCCACTCCAGTCAAGATGTCAATCAATATTTATGATTATTCCAGCTTTCACTGAACGTCTGAAATGACCCTTTTTAATGGTGTCAGTAATGTTTGGATTGTTCCTAGTCACCACTTTTAATGTATGCAGCATGCTTACTTGTATATGTCTACTTTCTGTCAGACGTTTCACAATGTTTACATTTGCATTACAGTGGGAAAATCTTCGAGTGCCTACTTTATTATAATGAATGTACTTGGTTAATATTTTGTTATACCATTTCAAGAGTTTGTGGCAAATATCATAATAACAAGCTATTCTGCAGCAGCATAGCCCAGAGGTGAATCCCAAAACCCGGGCACCATAGTCTCAGCTTCCTAATTAATGAGAGATGCATTCAACAATACTCTCTGTGGACCTTGTGATTGAAATTACTGGTCAAATATCCCTTTCCTTCGGGAGGCTCCTTGCTCTGCAACGGACTACCCACCCCCTCAGACTTTAGCCGGATCTTCTAAAGTTCCGGAAACTTCTCAAAACCTTCCTTTTCTCCTCTTACCTCCCTCTCCATCTCCCGTGCTAACTCTCCCTCCATCGTTGCGACTGGGGACTGGTTCCCTCAGAGTCATAGAGGGGCTAGTCAAACCCCTACCAGTCCCCCCTTCATCCTTTGCCAGCACTTGCCCCTGGCTCCCTTTTCCAGACTTGGTTCTCCATGGCCATCGCACTTATCCTGCCTTTACCCCTTTTGCCCTGGGACATGCCACCTTGGACCACCCAGCACTTCCCCGCTCACCTTCATTCAGGGCCCCCAACTCTTGCACTTCCTCCTCTACCCCCCAACCCCTGCACTTAGCACCTCTCAAACCCCTGCACGGTAGGATTGTGACAGGGCCAATATAAATGTTATTTGTTGTTTGCTCTACTGCATTGATTCCGTTGTCCCTCTCACCCTCATTTTGTCTTGTGGCACCTGGAAAACTTGTGTATAGGCGCCATTCAAATGCCCAATAAAAAGACAAATCCACAAATAAATGGTGCCAGAACCTAAAACAGGCTGTTTGCAAACTACTATACAAAGTTTAGGTTTCATTTCATTGACAAAGAGGGTTTTCTGCAGAAATAATACAATTTATTGTAGAGCATTGGTCTTCAAACTGTCGCGCCTCCCAGCAGCTCGGGAGACCCAGATGATTTCCAGGGGGTGGGGGCACGGGGGCCAGCGAGGCTCTTTTCAGAAGGGAAGAGGGTGATTGCTTATAATATTTATCGCAGGAAAGCCGGAGAGGTGCAATGGTTCTACAATAAAGAGATGTTCTCTGGTGAAAACGCTCCTCGTCAATGACAGGACACCCACTTCAGTAAACGTGATAGCAGCTCCTGCAGCTTAGAATAGAACTGTGGTTAAACACGTGGCCACTGTACATATTTCACCAATAGGTTTATTTGGGGCCACTAATCTGAAATAAAAAAAAACTCTTCTCTGCTCTCACAGGAACTCACCAAGTGCCCCCTCCTCTTTCTATGGACCCCCACTCCTCATAGCTGCTTTTTCCATCCCTGGCCCTCTCTCATTAGCCCCTTTCACTTTTTGCTTTGTGTGACACATTTTCTTTTCCTAGCGCGTCCTCCGTTGTAGCCGTGGTAATCTCTCTAGATACCCCCGGTATTCCCCCGATAATCTGAAAATGTTCGAGCTCTAACTGGCTCCAAAGACCACTTCTAACTCAATTTCACATGGTATCCTCTGTCCCCTCCACATCTCTAGCCGGATGCAATTTCATCCCTTTTCCTCCTCCAAATAGCTTTATGAGCACTTTTAAATTTCGGCTTCCCCAGTATTAATACAGTAATCACTTGCATCAAGCAAAAAAATTGAGTCTTTTCATTTTCGAAAAGTATCACTGCTAGACAGACACAATGGTAAATATAGCTTTTTTTTGGAGAGCAGAGGACACCATCTTGCACATTGAATAAAACTACTGGATGGATAAACCCCAAACCTGTTCTGGGAAATTAGGTCAATGCTTCATGTCAAAGTTGTTTTTTATTTGTTCCAAATCCACCCTGCAGTTTTTGCGCTCCGGTTTTACCCAATTTTGACTTTTTTCTATTGGAAAAGGAATGGGGGTAGGCCGAATTCTTAATAACTTTTTTATTGTTTAACAAATCCTCCCTAAAATGTCCACACTTGTGTGGGGGTTGAGGAGGTCCCTTCACAAACTTCATGTTTGGAAAATATCAGCCTATCCGTCCTGGAAGTCAAAAGTTATTAGCAATACATTTTTCAGATTCCTTATGACTCACGGCTATCACTTTAACTATAGAGTGCCCTATCACTGCCCTATAATATTTATTGGGAATACATATATATACATGTGCCAAACCGCCAGTAAAAACACTAAAAACACTTAGGTTGAGAGCGAAGCGTGTTGTTTTTTCCTTTGGTTCCCTAACTACTAAGGATTTTGAATTGCTGAATTGAATTACAGTGGTTTTTGAGTGGAGGCTGTCTGGAGAGCTGCATGGACTGCTCACTTTGCTTGTGATCTCTCTACACACATCTGTATCCATATTTACTGCCTGATTCATGGAATTATTTGCGTGAAAAAACGCAGATTTGCGTGCCTTTCTGCCTGAAAATCCCTGTTTGAAGTATGGGGATTTTCGGGCAGAAAGGCGCGCAAATCTGCGTTTTTCACGCAAATAATTCCATGAATCAGGCTCATAGACTATATTTTAGCTTTTTGCTGGAATGTCATGTGACCAACATCTTTTAAAATGTGTATGGACCTGATAGGTAGCCTGTGGCATGTGGCTGGATGGCCAGGCAGCAAGGTCAAGTTCGTTTCACTAGTATGAAGACAACACTTACATGTATCTTCCACTATTGGAATTGGCTGACACCCACTATCAAAGCAACTGCCCCAATATCATAAAAGAATGAAGGCTTTAGACGTTTTATACTGAAAGCCATAAAAAAATAATACCTTCTTCTCATCATTGGCACCTTAGTAAAACTGTGCAACTGTTGGCATTTTGGTTTCTTCTTATTCATTTTATAACTCTAAATGTATGGTTCTGCGTTGCATAAACTGGCCTAACAGGGACCCTTGAACCTCCTGTGGTGTCGGGCCCCGCCACCCCAGGTCCAATGGGTGTTCCCCGGACCAGCCCTCACCCTGACATTAAGTGAGGGGTGAGGGTTAGGCCGAGGTCAATTACAGCTGGCTCGACAAGAAGGCACTCCACTCGCTCAATGGCATGTCAGACAGGAAGAAGGGTTCCTGCTTCCTGTCTGCATGTCTCAGTGAGCATGAGCCAGAGGTCTGGAGAAAGGAAGGAGCATCACTTGTGCGGAACCGGTAAGAAAACCTTTTTTTGGTTGTCGAAATGTGTTTGTGTGTATGCATGTCTAATGTGATTTTGTATGTAAGTATGTTTAGGCATGTGTGCATGTGAATGGTTTATGTATGTATGGGTGGTGAGTGCACCTGTCGTGTGATTGAGAATATAGTGTGTAGTGTGTGTGGATAAATGTTCTGGGTGCTTGTGTGGAGAATGCAGTGTGGTTGAATGTGAGAGGCATATGGGTGAATTACTGGTTGGTGAATGGGTATGGATCGGATTGTTTGGGTGTGTGTGTGTGTGTGTGTGAATGGTCTGGGAGGTGCCTTTGTCTAGAATGCAGTGTGAGTGAATGTGAAAGGTGTATGGATGGGTATCAATGTGACTGTGAATGTTTTGGGTGGGTGGGTGCCAATGCTTGTGTGTAGAATGGAGATTGATTGACTATGAGAGAGTGTGTATTTGTGAGTGAATGAGTATGAATGTAATTCGGAATGTTTTGGGTGGGTGGGTGCCCGTGCAGAAAATACGCTGTGAATGACTATGAAAGAAGGTGTATGAGTGAGTGACAGGTGAGTGTATGGGTATGAAGGCAATTGTGAATGTTCTGGGTGGGTGCATGTGTGGAGAATTCAGTGTGACTGAATGTGAGATAAAGTGTATGGGTGAGTGGCTGGTGGCTGAAAGGAAATTAATGTGATTGTAGGTGCATGTTTGGAGAATTCAGTGTGAATGTTCTGGGTGCATGTGAGTGAATGTGAGAGAAGTGTATGGCTCTGTGACTTGATGTGTGTGTTATTATGTGGCTAGAATGACATTTTGATGCAGCCAGTCTAGCCATTTCACACTATGCTTGACATTTTGTACCTGACATCTACGATAAAGCAAGAAAGCATGATATTATTACATGACTCTTTTTAATCCTCCTACAACATTGGAGCCTCTTTTCACCGGCTCCCTCAGTTGCGCGAACGCACGCCTGGAGACTATGCTGCCCTTCAACATCTTCGTTACAGAGGTAGGATCACAATCTTGGTGATCTCTTGAACATCCTCTTTTATTTCTCCTATGTGTGAAAAAAAGAAAAGCAATCGGATCTGCGCATTTTAATTCTGCCACCTCTTTTGTAACTATTGAGCGCTCTCCGCACTGCACGCAGCCCTCCTTGCCCTAACTACCTTGTGAGGGCCTTGAATCCATTTATCCTGCATTGCTGGGGGTTCCCCTTTGCCATCTCGTGGCAATTCAAAGATGGCTGCTACTTTTTCTGCAGCTTTGTGACTCTGCTTGCTGCTTGAGTGCCTGCTGGAGTGTTCAGGCATTTGGTAATCCCTTCTACTTAACATACTATCAGGGACCGGCAGGCTTTAGCTGGCCCGCTCACCAAAGGCCCACTTGCTAAGCCCCTGTCTGCTCCCTGTCCACTGCTGGTACGCTGTGTGAGGGCTCTTGCACCCCCCCACTTGAGCAATGAGGATGTCGCTCCTCCACCCTGCAGTGGAGCCTGAACTACCTTGACTTTCTCACCTCCATAACAATGGGATAGTCCCCTCAGACTGAACACACTCCTCAACTCCTCAATCTCACCTTGTCTTCCACGCTTACAGCCTGCAATTGCACTTTGCATTCAACTACTGCTACCAATTTGATTTGAGATGGGTCTTTGCCTACTGCTACCACTTTGAATTTAGCTGTGCCCTTGTGGCTGAACTGTGTGTTTTTTCTCTGTAACTTGGTTGGCCCAGTGACTGCATTGTGCTACTCTGCCCCGCTGATCCTATCCTAATCCTCCCCCTCTGCTGCCCCCTCTCTACTTCGCACATGGCGCTTTCTGTTTCTCCTATCTTCCCTAACTGTTTCTCCATCGACTATCCTTCCCTTCTCACTATGTCTGTCAGAAAGAAGTTCAAAAGGATATCTTGGTCTCTAACCCTGGTCTCCCTATTGCTGACACCTACACCAGTGCTTCCTCCAGACAGACCCTCACTGACATCCTCTTTGTCGTTTCCTTGCCAGATCTATGTAATCTTCACATGGTCTCTGTGCTCTCTCCTTTCTCCTCTTCTCCCATTAATTGAGGCACCCGCTGGGAGGCCCTACTGACCCCTTTCTACTCCCCTAAGGTCATCATTAATGTCTACCTGAATGGCACCGCCTTGGTCCAAGGCCCTCGGGCCAACCTTCTCCTCTTTGGTAGACGCTTCTCACGCCTCATCAATTTCCTTTCTTCTCCCACTGTCCCTTCTCTCCTTTCCTCTGCCCCTGCATCCTCCTTGGCTACCTTGCCCTCTCCTCCTTTGTCTCTTGCGCCCCCCCCACTTGGGCTTCATCTACACCTCCGCAGGGTGTACCTTTGATCTGTACCCCTCCCCGGAAGTCCTTCAAGGATGGCAACCTCCTCCATATTGCCACTCTTAACTCTCGCTCAGCTGTTAAACACTCCTTCGACATCTGTCACCTCCTTGAAGAACTTGACATTGATGTCCTCAGTCTCACTGTGACATGGTTCACAGCCAGCTCTGTCACAAGCTTTGACACTATCCTCCCTGATGGCTACAAGATCCTCTCCGCACCCAGATGCACCAGTTCAGGAGGGGGTGTAGCCCTGATCTTCCCGGAGTGGATTCCTGCCTCTGTCCTTCCTATGCAGACCTACTCCTCTTTCAAATGCCTTGTCTGTAGGCTTTCTCTCTCTCCTGGCCACTCTCTTACCGTGGCTACTATCTATCGGCCACCTGGTCAGATCACCTAATTCATCTCTCAGTGGGCGGACCTCTCCTCCTCCCTACTGGCCTAAACCTCTCAACTCCTCCTTCTTGGGGACCTTAACATCCATCTGGATGCTCCCTGTTCCTCCTCTGGACTCTTTCGCGACCTCTGTGATTCACTCTCTCTTTCTATTCGCCCCTCTGGCCCGACTCACTCTGCAGGGCACGCGCTGGATGTTTTAATCTGCTCTGACCTCCCCCGCTCTATCCCTCTGACCACTCCTCTCTCCTGGAATGATCACTCTCCCTTCTCCTCCCATCTCTACCTCTCAGGCCAAGCCAACTCCTACACTTCCACCTACCTTCTCGGACATCCGACCCATTAGGCACGTGTCAGTTTAGGCTTTCACCGCCACTTTCTCTCCCCCTCCTCCTCTGGCCCACTCACATCCTGATGCAGCTCTTTCCATGCTCTACTCTTCTATCTCTGATACTCTTGATGTTCTTGCCCCTGTCACGAGGATCCGCTTGAAGCCCAAAGCCAAGTGCAATTCTTGGTACGACTTCGACCTAGCTACCCTTAAACGTGAGTGTAGGGTGGCTGAGAGGAAATGGCGGGCTTCTTGTACATCCTATGACAAACTGGCCTGCCGCCTACTCCAAAGGCGATACCGGCTCCTTGTCCAAACTAAGAAGAGAGCCCACATCCAAGCCCACGTCTCTGGGGCATTTAACAACTCGGCCGAACTCTGTAAAATCTGCAAGAAGCTAACCAACCCTGCTGCAGTCTCTACCTCTCCTGTCGCCTCCCAGGCCCTTTGTCTCTCATTTAATGTAAAAAACTCAGGACATCCTGTCCACCGTCTAGCCCTCTGCTCCTCTTCCCCCTTCTCTATCCGTTACCTCTGGCTCTCCTGTAGCCTCCCCACTTCCCTCTTTCTCTTCCTTTCCGCTGTTCTCCCCAAGCGAGATTTCCAGACAAGTTCGATCTACGAACGTCTCATCAAAACAGGTTCTTCCCTGTTCGTCCAAAACAATCAAGGACCACATTGGCCCCCATTACAAGGTGGGCGCAAAGGGATAGCGGGCACCGGTAATGACACTGGTACCGGTAATCCCTTTGTGCCCTACTATGAGGTCCCTTTGCGGATCCTGTTAATGCCGCCTGGTTTTACCAGGCAGCCTTAAAGGGAGCCACAAAGGGACCAGGGAGCAAATAATGGTATCACAAATTGCGGTACCGTTATTTGCACCTTCCCCATTCCCATTGAGCCCTATGCGGTCTCAAATGGGAATGGGGAATGGGTTTGGTGAATGGGGAATTACCGGTCCCGCTGACCTCGGACTGGACCGGTAATTACTCCCGTCACCAGACCAGAGTCGGACCGATTTTGGAGGCAGCCATGGCGCTAATAGCACCATGGCTACCTCCAAACTCGGAATGAGGGCCATTGACACCCTTGCTCCAGCTCTGGCCGACTTCTGCAACCTCTCCTTTGCCTTTGGAGCTTTCCCCTCCCCTCTGAAGCACTCTCTTGTCCATCCTCTTCTTAAGAAACCCACAGCGGAAGACTCTTGCCTGGCTAACTATCATCCGATCTCCATCACTCCCTTCCTGGGCAAACTCCTGGAAAAGCTGGCCATCTCCCAGCTTAATCTCTACACCGATTCTGTTGGTTGTCTCCATGACCATCAGTCTGGCTTCAGAGCTGCCAGAAGCATGGAAACTGCTGTCCTGAACATCCGTGAAGACCTGCTCTCCAACCTTGAATCTAACATCCCTTCTGTCCTCGCCATACTCAATCTCTCTTCTGCCTTTGACACGGTCACCCATGCCATCCTGCTCAACCGTCTCTGTGATAACATGGGTATCACAGAACAGGCCCTGGCCTGGCTGACCTCTTTCCTCTCTGATCGACTCTCCCAGGTCCAACTTGGGTCCTTCCTTTCCGCCATCTCACGCTCTACCTGTGGTGTTCCCTGTGTGGCCTAACCTCTCTCCCTGGCTTTTCAACCAATACCTGGCACCGCTTTTTGGCATTGCTGCTCTCTGCTTCAACTTTCAGTGCTATGCAGATGACAGATCATTTTCAGGCTTCTGCAATAGCCTCTTTTTAAATCTGCCTGCTTCTACTCTCCGCCCTCAGCAACCCATTCAGAACAGGACTGCAAGATTTGTCCTTGGCCTCAAGCCCTGGGATCGTATCTCCCCAGCCCTGAAATCTCTTCATTGGCTCCCAGTGGCTGCAAGGATTCAATTCAAGACCCATTGCATTGTCCACAAGGCTTTCTGGGGCCTGGGTCCACAATACCTTGAACTCTCCCTCTGTAAATACCTTCCAACTCGAGCCCTTCGCTCCTCCACCTCGAACTCCCTCAAGGTCAGTCACTTCTCCAAGCAACGAGTTGGGGGGTAGATCTCTTTCCTCGGCTGGGGCCTCCCTCTGGAACAGCCTCCCTGCCTCTCCGAAAATTGAGGAGAACCATCTTTGGTTCCGGAAGCATCTCAAGACGTTCCTCTTTTCTTCTGCCTTCTCTCTTCCTCTCCCCTGCTGATGTGTCTGCTTCGGCACTGGGCACCTGGCTATCCTCTGTTTTTTTTGGCCCAGCTCCTTGCTGAACCAGCCACACACCCGCATTGCCTCCTGGCAAACCATGCATTTGGGTCTGTATCTGTAACCCTACAGTCCCCTTACCTGCACTTGTCAGACACCCCCAGTCTGCGCTTTAACCTTGCACTTGCCACCCTGCTGGCTGCACTACCAGCTGTTGTTCTATTATCCCTTGCTCAGCACTTTTCACTTCTCCCCCCTCCCTTGCACTTTCCCCTTTCCCTATCCCCTGCACTTGCACATTCTCAATGTCACTGGGCCTAGTAAGATCGTTTTGTTCCTCCCTTGCCTTGTAGCGCTCTGAAACTCTTGTGTATGAGCGCGATACAAATAAAATATGATATCATATCATGTCTAGACTAGCATTTTGTTGCAGCCAACCTAGCTGTTTTTTACTGTGGCATAACATTTGTTTACTGAGCATCTAAGATAAAGCAAGCATAAGTGTACTTAAATGTTTAGACAGGCCTACATTGGACCCACTTTCCTTGACCATGCAGTAACTCCACCAGCAGTACATCTGCCAAAACCTATCATTCGGAGGTGCAGGAAAAATGGAGGAAATTCCATTACTGCCAAAAAAATGACAATAAAGGAATTCCCGCAACACCAAACTGCCATTGAGGCCCTATGCATTTGTATATGGACTATCCGTTCAGTTATATGTAATGAATATGGAAAGATTGTTAAGTAAAATGTGTGGAATGGGAGTGTTGCCCTTGAGCAGACAATTGGAAAGGTAAGAATCAGTGGGGAATGCAGACAGTAAAACACATTCACAGTGGGAAAGTGAGAAAGAAAACCAGCATAAAATTGACCCCAAACACAACATTGCACACGTCGGAAACGTTTGAGTAAAGTATCAGAAAAAAGCCTACAGTGTAAAATATCTGCTTTTTTACTTTATAATGATAGCTTTCAAATAGTCATTACTACCTCTGGCTTCAAGCATAGTACTCATTTTATCGACTGTGAAGTGCAGAAAGGATGAGATGGCCCTGCAAGTTACCGAAAGGTCTCAGCAGTGGCTTCCTACCACCCTGAGCTACATGAAACCCAAACAGAAAAGTTCATGAACTGCAAGTAAATGTGTGTGGAAGTTTTAAATAGTGGAATTAATATATACACTGATAACACCTGGATTCTAGAGGAAAGAGTGCTGCTAACCTACAGTAAAAAACAATATGCAAGTAAGGAATAGTAGGAAAATCAATTATGCATCAGCAAATAAAATTATATGTAGATTACCTTTCTGTTCAATAAAGCTTTCATACCCCCACAAATAAACAACAAACACTGCAATAACGGAACAGCCACTATAATGTACCATAAATAAAACAACTCCTCATGGCCTCCTAGCTCGAGATACACCACACACATATGAATATAAGTATGCATCCCAGACATACATATAAAACTATATATTCTATATAATTTGCCTTCAAATCATGGCCCAGTTTTTTTCTGCAATACGGTTGAAGCCTTGCAGTGGCATTGCAACCCACCGATCCTGTGCGAATTCAATCTTTAAAATATCTACCCCAGACTAAAAGGGATATTGACTTGTGCAACATGATCTGGGGTGTCTAGTGAGTCACAGGGCAGGCCTTTGTCATAAGCCAATTTAGCTGGCGCTTGAATCCATCTAAATAGAATGGGTGGAAGGAGCATGTACATTCATCAGCCATGAAGAAGATGTTAAAAACCAGGTGGGAGAGAAGCAGGAAGGTTTACGCTCTTTATGTTAAAAGAAAGCTGAACCAGCAATACTGGCATATATGTTTCAATAACCGCATATATAGGGACATTCACAAAAATTCATATTTATGATTTAAGTTATATCGCACGGTAACTTACACCGACATACGAATGTCTGAAAAAAGTGTACATTTCACGTGATTCGCTAAAAGGGCCCACTTAGCCTAACATGTGTAATCTTATATGGCATCCTTAGTCCAGAGTAAATTTAGGCTATTGATTAAACTTATACCAAGTCATACAGGAACAGATTAATTCAGGACAGTGGCTCAATTTCTGACACCAGCCTGAAATACAGCAAATAACCTAAGATGAAGAAATCAATCAAGAAAATTGAATACTACAGAACTATGGTAAAATCATAGGGGAGGAGCTTAAATGCTAGACACACCTGAACAATCACTTTATCTGCTTATGTAGTAGTAGTAATTCTTCATTTGTCACTATAGGCATCACCAAAGAAAAATGCAAATGAATCACAAATAGTCACAATACAGCAACCTAAGTCTATACAATGTAAATACATAGGAGGTTCAACAAAAAAGACATCATAAAAATCACTCAATTAAAAAAAAAGTTAAAAGAAGTATAGTGCTGAGTAAAGCGATCATTTAAGTACATTTTTCCAATGTGGAATAAAGCAATGGATACTAATATATTCTGCATCTACCAAGCCATGCCCTCAAGCCAACTGACTTCCAGGCATTTTGACCTTTTTCATTTCCAAAGCTTTTAAAAAAAAGTAAGTGCCTCTTTAAGCCTTCTAATTCTGATCTCCATTAATATGGGGACCAACCATTGTGACTCAGGTTCTATTAAATTGGACAAAAAAACAACGTTCATCATTTCCTAGAAGCGTTGCAATTTAATGGTACAAAGTTGACCTGCGTCACTAGCCCTATTCTATTATCCCACCTAAGTCAATGGCAGGAGTATCTGAAAAGGGAACTTGAAATATAAAGTACACAATAATGGGGAAACATCTGATCAATATAAAATTCAAACCAGAGATACTCTTTCATCAACATATACCCCAGTGCCAGTTTGGACTATGGGCCTTATTATAAGTTTTCCGGTCCGGTAAAAACTTTACTGTTGTTACCGGACCAGCAAAGTACGAGTTCTGACCCGGCAGGCGTACCAGCACCCATGAGCAGAGCATGTGGTATGCACCGCCACCATTCTGAATGGTGCCAGTGCATCCAACCTCCCTATTCCCATTGAGCCCTACGTGGCTCAATGGGAATGGGGAGCATTTTTTTTCAGCCCCAGCGAATGGGAAATTACCGGGTCCGTTGGGGCTGTAATGACCCTGTAATTGCCCATTTGTGGCTGCCGGAAAACAAATTATACCTGTTATACCGGCACAGCTACCACCGGTATTGTAATGAGCCCTTGTGTCATTTTGTCAATCATCAAATAATTTTAAGTTCCATAGACATATTTCACCTTCAGTTTATCACTTGGCGAACATCCCTACTGCTAATCAGGGCTAACACATCACTAAGCAGGTTTTTGTAAGGGTCACCAACAACCCTCAACATTTGTGCTTGGTATAGAATAGACTTGAAGCACATCTGTGCATCGAGAGTAGAAACCCCCCAGCTCCGAACATAACAGGATAAATGGTGTTGAAATGGGGGTTCAAATCAATACCCTAAAATGAACTACGACTTTCATCATGCACTGATTTTCCCATATTGTCAAAGCTCTCCTCCATATGTAATGGCTGGGATTGCGTTAAGGGATGGTTTTTCAAAGTTGAGGTTGGTGAGTACTTCCCAGTTGTCTACACAATCTCACAGTGGACCTGGTGACTCTAGGATATGACAAAATGGCTTTTTTTTTATCTACAGGCACATGACCCATTCAAAGAAAATCGGGCTCTTAAATAGTCAAAGGTATTCCTGGCAGCACCACAAAACACAATGAAAAAATATTATTTTGACTGCCAACTTTCATCACCATAGTTCTTTCTGTATTAATGGCCAGGTCTAGATTATTGCAGAAAAAGTGAAAGGTTTTTAATAGCTTTTTTAAAGAAACTTCCATCCTGGCCATAAGCAACACATCATACACATATAGAAGTATTGGCAAGGGATCTTTACCAACCACTGGTAGATTTGCCCCCAATGAAAACAGTTCCAAGACAACAGTATCAATAGAAAATAAAAATAAAACAGAAGCCAGACTACATCCCAGAAGAACTAATTCTGAGTGCAGAAAGCTGTTTGTCATTTCCCCCAATTACCCATAACAGACCCTAGCCAGAGTAGAGCAAATGAACCACTTCAAGTGTGGATCCACACCCTTCATGTTCAGTACAGTCCACACATTTTAGCAATTAACTTCATCCAAAGTAACTCTGTGTTCTGCAAATGCAAGCTACAGGGAACATTTCCTGGGAGCTACATATTTCTACAATAAAAATAAGCATTGGTCACTAGTACCCGATGCTTTTCAAAACCCAGATAAGGGAATCGAAATTGGCTTATCCATTCTTTAATGCCTCCTCCCTATTCAACAATCATTTAGCAAAAAACGTACCCAAAGCATTAATCAAATCACGATGTAATTCCATGCAATATTCCTATCACTCTTCCTGTGTATAGGAACAAACAGCAGAGAGACAAAAAAGGGTGGCACAAACACAGGTTAGGTCAGTATAAAAAATATGGGCCTCCCCAAAAAAGGATCACTTTAAAAAATATGGACTTGGGGCATTTTCCAGATCCCTGGAATGAGATCACTTCCAAAACTTCAGAAATAAAAACACAGGGATAAATGTCTCAATGGGGTCAATTCATATGAAATGTTGTCCAAAGTAACATAGAATGAGCCAGAGCAGCATAATTGGCAGAGACAATTATACCATTACTCACCCCCAATCTTGGCAGAGGTCACCATAAGGGTACTGCCATCCTTTATTCCTTTGCTAACAATTCTCCAAAAGCCATAGGTGTCCCTGTTATTCCTGAGAAATTACAGGTTACTCCATCTCTCTAAAACAAATTCATCCTTTTTCCGCAAGAGAATCTGGTAGCTTAACCTGGCATCCTCAATATCCTTGTTCTCAGAAGAACATCTCCTCTTTAACACCTTAAAAAGATTCATCTTGGGAGTTGTACACTCCCTATCAAATCCCTATCAACTCAAGACACCTTGGCCCAGGATTGTGTAGTGTGTACAGCTTTTGCACGAATAATAAGGCTTAAGGAGTCAATATGTCTAAGGATGTCATAATAAGCAGTAGGTGCATCTAATATAACTACAGTATGCACCAGCCCTATGTTACATGTGAGTCTGAAAGGAGGGGTAGAAGTGGCCACTACTTCTTTATATTTTAGAAATCAGGTTATATTGTGTTTCACACTTTCAATTCTACTATAGAGTACTAGGAGCTACAATGGACAGAAAAAATCAGGTGAAGATCACCTGATTATGTCTGATGCTCTCAAATTGTGAGCTCATTCATTCCTTTATCCTTCAAAACATTCGATTATTATTCCATTTTCCAGGTTTCTTGATTTTTCATAAAGTCATATTTTCCTTAATATGCCAAAATCTTGAGTTTGTGACAAAAATCTAAAGAAATCCTTAGTTAAAAGGTCTCAAGTAGTGTTTAATTCACACTGTCTGCTACGGAGCTCTCTGAGGACACCCGCGTCGCCGATGGTCACAGCTCTGGTAACCTCAATACTGACGAGATAAAAATCATGGGAAAACTACGCACTTAGAACCCCGAACTCGAGACTCTGACACAAAGTCCTGACGATGGTGTAAGACACCGAAATGCATTGACTGAAATGTGTAATGTAGAGACCAGAGAGTGTTATTGCCTCGAGAACTGTGTGAATTAAACACTACTTGAGACGACTTGTGACAAACTCAAGATTTTGGCATAGTAAGGAGAATATGACTTTATGAAAAATCAAGAAACCTGGATAATGGAATAATTATCGAATGTTTTGAAGGATAAAGGAATGAATGAGCTCACAATTTGAGAGCATAAAACATAATCAGGTGATGGTCACCTGATTTTTTCTGTCCACACATGTGAGTCAGACCATCATCTTAAATAACATTCAGTCATAGCATAACAAAGCATCTGAAAGCAAATAAAATGAGTTAATGGCCAGCCAAACTAAATGTAACAGCACAGGCTCATAACCGCTCACAACTCAACATAATACCTTCTCATTGAGGTCAATCCTCCAAATAAATCAATAGTAATTGGCACTCTTCTTTGTCTCTGAATGATACGTAAATGCGGCTGGGGGATCAGAAGGAGTATTGAGTTGACAAAATTCATGCACTGCTAAGAAGTCACTCAAATGCCTTCGCACCCTAGCTAGCCATCTTACCACAAAAAGTCACACAGGGAACCTTAAGATGTCCAAGTTGATGTTTGGGTCACTCTCTGCCTGAGTGTTCTCGCTCATCATTAGGTTAAAATCCCCAGTAAGTATTTTAACATAACATTCGTGATAACAGTGATTCGTAGTTATGCTATCGATTAGCTCTAATAGTTTCATGAAAATCTTCAAATGATCTATTGACTCTTGTTCAGTTTTAAAAATGCATAACAAATGAATACCCTAATCACTTGGTAACCTTTGTATTAACCATTGTACATTAGGATCATTTGCATTACCTACAATGGAGCCCTGTGGCCTACAGTAAACCCAGATCAATAAATGACCATTATTCATTCCTTTTTCAGATGGAATAAAGAATTATACATAACCGACTTTATATGCAGGTTCATGTGCCCATGATTTGCTGAAAACAACAAAAAGTTAACTCCTGCACACATGATTGCCAATCCCTGGCATCAAAAATATTTTGAGTGTCTGCCATATTCCAAGACAGCAATATGAGAGGGCAAGTCTACATTTGAGGGATGCGAGCAGTTGAGGGGGAAAGCTGCAAAGAAACATGGACCAATATGACAGTGCAAGAGCATAACTTTGTATATTAACAGAAGATACATGCTTAATTCACACAAATGATAATGTTTATCAAGAACATCTCTTCACTTGCATCAACACTATAGAATAATGGGTAAGAAGTGCTTTGCGCTTACTGTAGGTTTTTGCATGTAAACCATCTATATGTATAACATGATAAGAAATGTAGTCTTGGGCAAGAATAAAATGTCCTAGAAAACAAAATAATTTAAATTGCAAATAAAAAGCTTAATATGCACACATCTTCAATTTTCTGCATCAACCCGTTAATTGTATCAATAATGCTTCTTTCACCTAGCATTGATGCTCTAATTAGAATAGAAAATGCATATGAATCAGCACACCACCCAATTAATAAGGGTTATTAGCACATGGAAATCGTTACTGGTCTGCCCTAAGGCAATCAAAAGAGTGCAGTCAATAACTACAGGTATTTACTGCATTCTGAACATTCTGTTTTCAGGTGCAAACTGGGAAACAACAATTACATTTCCAGACAAGATTGTGTTTCTACAAGACACTTCCTCTCTGGGAGAACCATTTTTTATGCAAAAAATTACAACACACAAAAGAGAAAGTTAAAAACATTGGAAAAATGTTTTCACTTTCTTATAGAGAAACAATATATTTTTACATGACACCTCATGGGTGCTAATTTTAAACATGTTCCAGTTCAGCAGAGTTGAAGTTAAAATGGTTAACTTGAAGACAACAATGTTATTTAAATAATGCAAAATAAAACCACATTTAATCTTCAGCATGAAAACTCCAATACATGTATGGCCTTATAGACCTCAGGAGGAGTCATTTTCACTTGGGATAATGACCCTTCCCCCAATTTATTGTCCTCGGCTTTGCCTCGGGCCATAACTTGGTGGAGGGTCATTATCCCGCGATACTGACTCCTCCCTCTGTCTATAAGGCTATATTATGTATTTCTAGATCCTGCAAGTTTCATACCTTTCTTGATCTTGCGATGAAAATTGATGGCATCCACTGATGCAGTGACAATATTAGTCTTGCAATGACGGACAGCTACAATTCCAGCCACCTCATCCATTAGCTTCATAGTAACACCTACAGGACAGAACACATTAATATTATTAGTCTAAAAGGGGAGGAATCATAGATTGAATCTCTTTCTTTTTAATCTCTGCACATCCATTACTTAAAAGGCGATTCCAAATGCCACAAACCATGATCACTTGGTAATAAGTTTTATTGATCAATCATTATGTTTATTTCTAAAAACAGTGCCTTAAACTGCTGGTTAAAAAAATCTTAATCGTTTCTAATCACACATTTAAAGACGTTTTTGATATAAAACAAATACTCTTTCAAAGTTAAAAATATCACCCAAATAGTTTCCATTAAACTAGAATGTTATCAGTTCATTGCTTAAGTACATGTTAATTCAGGGATTCTAATGAAATAATTCCTACAATTATACATACATTTCCTAGTAATCATACTTAGCAATTACGTTTGATTTGGTTACCAGCTTTGTACATTTCATCTTAATTGCGTACAAGAAGATTTTAGCATGTCTTTCCCCAGTGGTTATCCCAAAAGGGCAGAACTGGAGCTTTTGTCCCACTTCAGGGAAGTCTTTCTGGGCCTGGTGCGGTTTGATAGAGAAGCGTGGACATTCTCTTAACTGCCCCTTTTTACTATGATGTTTTCTCTGAAGCCTGTCTTTCCTTTCCTTTATACTGTCCTTCTGCCCCTGTCATGCTAATGGCATCTAAACCCCCCTTCTGCTTCTACACTCTCTCTTGAATACTGTGGTCTTCAGGAACCTCATAGTTTTAAATGTCTGTCCCTCTGTAGTCTTTTAGCTTCTTTCTTACTCTTCAGCCAATACCACTCATCTTCCTGGTCTAAATGACTCAATATCTGCTGATGGTCTCCCTTATTCCTCTCATTTCAACAGCTCATTACCTCTTGAGGGTCTATTATAGAACGTGGGGAGCACCACTTGCAGATCACCCAGATTGTGAACTATAAAGGCACATTGCAGAGAGCCTGAAGGATCCACACAGAGAACCTCACTGCTATGCCCGATGGTGGAACGCGAAAAGATGCACATGAAGGGACTTTGGCTTATTTACAGATCATGATACTCCTTGGTACCACGTTTTATACATCGTTTTCAGAATTCACCTCGATATACAAAAATAGTTGCAAAAGCTCTATACATTCACATGCTATAAAATTCACGTCCGTTTAAATGTCTTTGACATGTGCATATTACACATAACTCCACCACTTTTTGCTGTGAGTGGTTTTTGCTAGTCATGTGCTCATGCCTCGAAACCAGATGTGATAAAATTCCTGATAGCTACGATCGCCAAGGCTTGCCTTCTGAGTACACAAGAGTATGGTCTTTTTTCCATCTTCAGCGCTAGCTTTTGGAATCTAATTAGTAATATACATACCTTAGAGATCACTCTACAAAAACAGAAATTGCAAACTAGAGAACATTAATTAAGTCAAAGAAATATGATTAATTCTTGAAAGCCACGTCTTTAGGCCGAAGAGGGTTTGCTCTAATTAAGTCTGGTTGCAGTTAGCCAAAGTTATTGTATCAGAAAAGAAACACACATTTAAAAAGGGATCTCAAGGCACAAAAAGCAGTCGCACGATGTCACCGGAATGTGAACCTGTTTTGATCGGTTGTTCCATGAGAGCCTCTGTGTGGGAAGGTGTGGCAACAGGAGGAGAAAGTCAAACAATTATCTCTCCAAAGACTGGTCACCGTTTCCTGGCCTTCTGAATTAGTATAATTTCTGCCGCAATAAACCTGCACTCAGCAAACACCAATGCCCACAGCGTATGAGAGTGTGAGTGGGGGAGTAGAAGGGTGGAGAGATCTCAGCTTGTGCTGAAGTTCAGCAGCCTATCAATGACATTTGTGATGTCATCTTTCATCTACTGGGTGTTTTGTCATAGCAGTGCACGCTGGTGGCGCGAGTTATGGTTGCTTAGCTTACAATAACTGGCAAATTTCTGTTTCTTTTCGGTTTTACTTGTAACCATAACGTCACTTTACTATATATATATATATATATATATATATATATATATATATATATATATATATACACACACTGAGTGAAGCAGAGAGAATTCTTGGATAAGTGAGCAGCTATGTTAGGATGTTTGCCTGCGGCCAGCAGTACATAGAATAATGTGGTAATCACAACTTGTAATGTCATTCATACCCAAGAGCTTTCATCAAAATGTTAATTTGTTATGCATGCTCAAGATAACATTATGACTACTCAGAATGCAATGCACTAGTCTCCTCCAAGTCCTGGAACCATAATATGCATTTTCATCACCACAACACCCAAAATGCACTGTGATGATCTAATGAAGAGCTGAACTGAAATATGCAATTTTCTGCAGTACTCCACCATAAAGTGCAGGTATGTTGGAGACCTGGAATAAGACAATACATTGTTCAGCATTGCAGTCACCACAATGTACAGTGCATCTCATGGATGTCTTGTAATAGGAATCTGCACTATTGAACCTTCCTGCGACAGTGATTCTGGATAGCATGCAACAAAACACTACTCTACCATAAAATGCAGGTATGTTGGAGACCTGGAATAGGAAAATGTATTGTTCAGCATTGCAGTCACCACAGTGCACAGGGCATCTCGTGGATGTCTTGGAATAGAAATCTGCACTTTTGAACCTTCCTGAGACAGTGATTCTGGATAGCAGGCAACAAAACATTACAGGCTCATTACGAGTTTAGTGGTGAGGTTAAAAAGTGGCAGTTATTCTGTTGCCGATACATTTTGTGGCAGTAACAGAATTAGACAAAACAAAATCTGATGGCTGGAAGGTTTAATATAAATGTTAACCTCTGCCGCAAACAAACGGTGGTGTATAAGGTTGCCCAGAGCGGTGACAGTGGTTCAGATTTGTTCAAAACCTTCCACCCATCACTTTTTTGGTTATAGTAACAGAATTGCTGCCATTTTTATCACAGCACCCAATGCCAAGTTTTTCAGTGAAGTGTCGGATTTACCTCCAGCAGGATGCTGGAGGTAAATCCTCCACCATAAGGCCGTAAATTGGCAGATTTACCACGTGGAAATACCATTCGTGATTAATCTGCCAAAACACCAATGTAGTCCTACAGACTACAAGAATGGGGATTTACATCACCAAACCACCCCTCGTAAACCCTGATAAGCCCACAGGACCGACCGTTGATAGCAGTAAATGATATTGACAGTAAAACAGTGGATTTAACGCGTTTTACAGCCAACTTGCAATTATGCCCTATGTTTCCAACAATGCATTGTACTTGTCGGCGGCCCCTTACCTGGCTGGAAAATTGAATGTGAACTATTTAGCCTCATTGAGAGGCAACATCTGAAAAATGTGTGCATTGACCCACTAAGCTCTGCCCTGAGACATCACTGTGTGCTGGTGGCACCAGAACCAGCAAAATGGCCGCAAGAAGCCCTATGCGCGCTAAACCTATGAAAATTGCGCTGTGAAACCAGAAAGTTGGCTGCCAATTTACTTTGCCCGTGTCAGTGGTGGAATAGGAGACCACAATGCTGAAATCTGTCATTGGGCTGCCCACAGAATACAAATGGAAACTTCATGAAAGGCAGTACTTTATGGCCAAGAAACCCAAAGGTGCTCTGAAATCCTTTTTCCTTGGCTGCTGAAATTGCAAAATAATGGTTCAAAGCACCAGAAAATATCCAACTTCCTTGCTGGGTGTTACCCGTCACTGTATTTAAAGAATCCACATAAACACACAATGTCAGGGGAAGCAGATTTAATCAGAATAATATCCACATTAAAAAAAGGTGCTTGCCTGGGAAAATCTGTCAGATATGGGCGCAGTACCGCTGGCCGCCTGTATGAAAGCTGTCACTAGAAGCTTAAACTTGTACAGTAAAATCAAATGGTTGAAATGAAGTGACTTGCTATCAAAAGCAATATAGGTTGCCACTATTTAATTTCTATGTTTAAAAAGACTGGAATTAGAGATTTGTTTGCCTGTTTTCAAAAATTGCAACTTTAATTTCAACAAAGAACAATGTAACACTTTACTTTAAAGTAACCTGATTCAGCAAACCTTCAAAGAAGCTTCCCCCACTGGGAAACACACCACCCTTCTGCTTCCCACCAAAAGGACAGGAGCTCACATTCAGGTGTTGATTGAGAGGGGAGGGGCACTGGCTGCTGCTCCTGGGAGTGAGGCAAAGGGCTTCCTGGATTGAAAGGGTATGCAAATTCAAGTGTCAACAGAAACTCCTGCCAGAGGAAAGAGGCATGGATTACTCTTGACCCACCAAAATTTTGGAGGTGGGACAGACAGTTATGTGTATTCTTAAAGCACAAGAAAGTATATTTTTGAAAAGGACTGTGCAAAATTGTGAACATTTGTAAAATGACAGTATTGTTAATCTGTAAATTCGGGTCACGTTTTAAAACTACTCAGGGAGTGCGATGTTCAGGGACATGACTACAGAATTTGTGGTTTTGTAGCAATTGTGGAGATGCCAGAAACATGAAACTTCACATGACTATGTCCAGATGTCATGCGCACATATGCGTAAAAATGTGGACAAATCTGACATTGGGTACCGGACCAAAAGTTCAAAAAATTGCCAAATCTCAATATGCTGTTGCTAGCAAGTTTGTAAATTTGTCTTGTATGAAAAATAGATTTCATGTGCAGAAACAAAGGGGAGGTACTCCCTGGATTAAAAAATACAGCGTCATCATGACACCATGTTTTCTTCTCAAATCAGGGGAGAGGAAATACCCTAACCAATAGAATACCAGGGGGTGTGCCTAGTAGAAGTCAGCATACCCACCCTTTTTGAAAATACATAAATAGAGATAGCTTAGGACCTAGAGACACACATTCACCCACCATTTGATTGCTGTTGAAGCACTTTGCCAGAGAAATCCATATTCCAGACTCCAGAACTTTGAAACCAGAAAGGCCCACTTCCAAAGCTGAACCATTCTCCGCTTGGCCTTAAATAAATCCTTAAACCAGATTTTACCCCAGACCTCTAAGGGGAACAAAAACAAGAACAGCCTGGCTTAGCTGTGCTGCTTTCTTGCTAGGAATTCTTGCCAGAATCCAGAGATCCGACCCAGTAGAGCAGAGCTGTGACCAGATTGCTGCGAACCAGAACCAACTCGTCAGATCAGTCCAATCCCGCCGTGCAGTGTCCAGAGTGCCGTGCTGAGTGCAGAACCAGAGCGCCTTGAGTCCAGTCCGGTGTGCTAGCAGAATTCCAGTCCAGATAGTATCCCTGACCAGATCTCTGACGGGTCCATTCCAAACAGTGGTAGTGAGTATCCATAGCATAGGATTGTCTCTAGCATATGTATTATCCATTAGTCATCCCTATCCAAACCCACTCTCTTATATCCAGAACTGCATTGTAGAAAATATTTGGTCTTACCTGAATCTTTCTCTCATCCCTATAGTCCTTTGGTAATAGTGTTAAGATCATCTTTGCGCCAATATATGTGCGCTAATATATTTGCAAAGACGAGCGTTGCGGCGGGCAAAAAAACTTTTTTCGTTTGGCTCAAATAATCCCTGTTGGGCTACCACGCTGTGCTACACTGTGAAAAGCAGCCCTCAATAGAAACGCTCTAAGGAATTGGTCTGTTTTGCAAAAATAAAATAAACTCCTGTAAGTCAGAAAGGAAATCAATATTTCCAGAATGGCGACTTGGTAGAGATCAATATAGCTAAAGAACATCTACTGCATAAATTATTTGTAAGGGGTGAATGGACAAAGCAGGATCAGAATGTGTGGTTGCAGGCAATCACAGAACAGACCACTGCAACAGGGTTAGACATATGGCAAGATCAGGGTCCATTACACGTGGCCCTGAGTGAACTGTATATGGCCCCTAAGGTAAAGGAAAGCAAAGCAAGATTGCCAAAATAGCGGCATATTTGTACCTCCATATTGGAGCAATACAGGACAAATATGCCGAGGGCCAAGATCTGGCAAACAAGCAACTGCAGGCATTAGAAAAAGCCCAAACTGATCTGGACTCTGTAGAGCAGAGGCTACAGAGGAGCCAGGAATCATAAAATGAAAGTAGGCAGTACCTAACCAAAATGAAAGAAGACATGGGTATCCTGCAGCAGGAGAAGGTAGAACAGGATACCAAAATGCTGGCCTTGCAGAAGGCGTACCAAGAAAGTTTGGATTCTCTACTGCAGAGCCAGACAAAGCTGGAACAGCAAATAAATTTCAACAGGGCATGTGCGGAGCAGGTATTCACCCTGACAAACCGCCTAGGCCAAGAAAAAGAAGAGAATAATAAATTAATTTTCAAAGACCTGGACACCCATGCAGAATTTGATGAAGAGCGCCAGAAAGCTGGTGCGCTCCAAAGACAGAGGGATGACCTGGCTGCACAGAGGCAGTCTCTTGTTCAGGAAAGGGACACCTTAGGCCAGGAGGTGAGTTATTTAAAAGAGAAGATAGAAGAAAATCACCTGGCCCTTCAGGGACTGGGTGACCTCCAAAAAGACGATGAAAACTTGTTAGAGCACACTAGGAGGGTGGAAGATGCTCTAGAAAGGAAGGACCAGGCCAGTATGGACAGGTAACCCTCCTGCAGCAAAAACTGGCCCAGTACTCTAAATTGACACAGGAAGCACAGAGAGACAATGAGGCTCTCTGTGAGAAGAATGACAGGCTCCACAGACAGGTAGCTATGCAAGAGTAATTGATAGAAACTAGCAAGGCCTTGATAGAGGAACAGAAAGTTCAGGTTCTTGCATGGCAACAGGAAGCAGAGGCTGAGAGAGATGAGGTTCGCTGGGAAAGGGACAAACCTGAGCATAACCTCAGGAACCCTAGTACCAGAGGCCTTCATCTCTTCCAATCCCTGGATTCTGCCACCCCCATGTCCACTGGCGCACATGGGCCAAGGGCCTCGGGGATGGCAGACTTCAATCCAATGAGGACTATGGGGCTCATAGACCACCACCTCCCAGGAATGGATGGGCGGGCATCGGGGTATGGGTTCCCAAGTACTGTAAGATTTAGTGGGGAACTCCATGAGAGTAGGCCCACTAAGGGCATCTGAAAACCTCTGCCCAGCTAGGACAGTGGGGGAAAGGGGGTACTCATCAAATTTTGGGAGCAAGGAGGAATCAGAAGACTCCTCTGAGCGCCCCAGGACACAGGAAACTAGGCCCCCGCATTCTGCCAGCCATTCCCAGGCTCGCAGAATCTGGGAGAACCTAGAAGACCAGACGGGCACCTCTGGTAGCAGTGCCTCTGAGTCAGAGGAGGAGTGGACCAGGGTTACCCAAACCAAAAAAGCAAACAAGGTCAGAAGGGCCTTGCTCAAGGATCCCCTAAAGCAAATCAAAGAGATAAGGAGCGTCATCACGCCCTATCATAAGAACGCGAAGTATACAGTTTGGGAGCACTTAGCGCTCTTTGAACAGATGATGGAAACTTTCCATTTGAAGGACAGCAAAAGCTGTATTTAATATGTGAAATGGACCTTCTCTCCAGAATACTCCAGCTTCTTTGCGGGGCTGGGGGACCAAAATCATTCTAGGTGGTCCACTTATAGGGCGGCCATCTTGAAACATTTTTCTATGCACAGAAATCCTCAGGAGGCTCGCAAGGCAGCCTACAACTTGCAATGTGGGGAAGATCAGGCCCCACAAGAATTTGTTCAGGAATTAAAGCGTGCCTTTGCACAGACCACCAGGAGGGTGCACACTGACAGCAAAGAGTTTGTGAATATTTTTTTCCACGCTCTCCCCAAGTATATCATGACCCAGCTAGTGAGAGATTTTCATGAGAAAAGATCACTAGACTGGGTCATTGAACAGGCCACACAAATTTATCAGGTGCAAAAGCCCATAGAAAACAAAAATAATCCAAAAAGCCCCACACCAACCAACACCCCTGCTGCTGCTAAGGTGGTGGAGGTGAAGGTTGCCCCCATTTTAGATTTGGAGATGGGGGGGCCTAAAAACCTGCCTGCACAGAATCAGAGCAATCCCAAGCCCAGAAGGCCTTTGGGCCAATCACAGTCAGGGAGCCAGGAAGGCAACCCCACAAATGGGACCCCTAACTCCCCTGACTACATCAGGCCCTGCAACAAGGGGAACCGACCCATCCTGGGTTATTTGTGAACTCCTCCAGCCCAAGGGTTGGGATCCAACCAAACAGCAGCTAACCCAGGACCCAGGAAACTTCGCTCCATACTTCCCCCAGGAGGGCAGTAATTCCCCAAATCCTGGACAGAACTTCTCCCCCAGGTACCCGCAAAACTTTCAACCCCAGAACAATCCATCCTTCTTTCCCCAATTTCCTGAGCCCAGACAACCTAATCCGGGAGAGGGGAGGCCAAGGGTGGAGGGGTACCCAAATTTTCCAAACCCAGGGTATTTTGGGAGAAGGGATAGCTACCCTTCCGGGATCAACCCAGGGGAGAAATGAGAACCCTGTATCAGCCTAAGCAGGTGTCACAATAGGAGCGTCAGGTCCAGAACATGGCACAGGATCTGGGTTGCATGCTGAAGGCTCAACAGAACCCTCAGATGAGCATGCCGGTGCAGAATGCCTCAAACTCGGGACCTGGTGCTCCAGAGCAATGACAGGGGAAGAACCCTGACAACCTACCGGTTCCCAGGGAGGAGGCACAAGGGCAAGGGGGGTGTAAAGCCATGGAGGAAGCTTCCTTCCTCACTTGTCAAAAGCCCCTAGAAAACCAGGAACTGGAACCAAAATCTCCTGTCCCTGAAAGTCGGCAACCCAAGAAGCAGAGGAGGGTAGGAGAAACAAAGAGCCCAAACAGACCCATTTTGAGGAGGAGATACAAATCTTTCAATTTGAAGGAGAGGGATCCTCAGAGGATTCCGGGAAAAGGGTCTTCTCCTTCAGAGATGGGGGAACTCCTAACAAAGAAAAATGGGTCCCAAAAGAACCAAATCCAGACTGGGTAGATGTGGGGACTGAGCTAGCGCCACCCATCATCCAATCCCCTGGTTCAAACCCATCCTGGTAACTGCCTCCAAAAAGGGGGGTGCAGCCCAGAACCAGGGGAACCCAAAACTTCTCCCATAACTAGCTTTCACCTTTTATTTTCAGATTCCCAAGATTCCAAACAGAATCCTACCCAAATCACCTCCCTATCAGTGTCCAAAACCAAGAAATTAACCCACCAGAAGTCCAAACATTTACATTATCTGTGCCCCCTTGAGGAGAAGGAGGGAAGATGCTATGCCCCGGTCCAAATACAGGGGCAGTGTACAATTTTGGCACTGGTGGACACTGGATCCCAAGCTACCCTTCTATCCAAAAAGGCCTTTGATAAACTGAATTCGGGAAGGGGGTAGAAAGACTAAATTCCTCTCACCCCTCTTCCTGGACAACTTCAGAACTTCGACAGGAAGGAAATTCCCGTTGAGGGGACTGCGGATTTGGATATTAAAATTGGGTGACACAAGGTGAAGCACCTGGTCATAGTTGTAACTCCTGAGGTCACCCCTGGTTAACTAGAGAATGACCTCCTGCGAAAGTTGTCTCCCTTAATAGATTGTGTAAACAAGGTCCTCTGGACCCAGACTAGCCGACCGATAAAATTAAAACAGAGTGTCAACCATGTTAGTTTAAATGGCACTTGCCACATGGTTGAACAAAAATCTGACCAAGTATAATTTCACTTCCAGAACAACCAAATCCCAGACGTGACAGTAATAGCAGTAGGACAACAAACTGGTGATGGGGGTCCTCTCTATTTCTGAAAATCATCCTCTGAAATTCTTTACAAATTCACAATCAGAAAATCCCACTCCTATAGTCCAGAAAGATGGGAAATCAGCTCGGAGCCTGGCTGGTGTTCAGAAAATGGTAGAGCAGTTGTTCATCCCTGTTCAGTTAAATGAAGGGGAGGATTCTGTTCTCGCTCGAGTGTGTGTGAACAACGGTAAGAGCTTCATCAACGAGGCCATGTTCCACAAATTCCCAAAAGATCCAGCCATTCCCACATTTAAACTGTTAGACAAATGGGAAATGGATCTGGAAACACCCAATTCCAAACATCTCCTGCCAAGCAGGTGTATGCTCAAAATCTCCATAGGCAACAAGAGCATAGTCCATAATTGTTGGGCCGTGCAAGACGTCACTCCCGCCTTTTACTTCGGCAGTGACATTCTCAATCGCTTTGCCATTAGTTTGGACCCAATAAACTACAAAGCTTGGTCCCGATTAGTGGATAATCCCATGGGCTTTGATGACCCAGAGAAAGCACTTAGGTCACCTCAACTGCTGCCTTATTCAGTTGAAATTCAGAGTGGAGAGGAAGTCGCCATCTCAGAAAGGACCCGACAATTCTCCCTGGAAGTGAAAGTTAAAAGAGGACAGAAATTGAAAAAACCCTGACACCTATATTCATCTTAATGCTTATTTCCAACAGCAAGGGTTGGGGGTAAACCCAACACCACTAGTTAACATAGAACATGATAGCATTCCAATAGAGGTGGATAACAGTGGCTTAAAGAGTATCACTCTAGCCGCAGGCACCATTATTGGAATGGCGGTTGATGACCAACATTTTTCCTTAGATTTAGGCAATGAACTGTTAGGACCAATCCCCAAGGACTGTTTTGACAGTGATAGTGATGACAACACAACACCAGACAGGATCTTCACCCGGCATGGGGGGAATTTACTGGTGTACACTTCCTGCCCTTATGGTAAGGAAGATGTGACCTGTGACTTCAGGAGGGATGAGGTGATTTTACAAGTCCGCGAGGACTGCCTTCCCCACCTGAAGCCACCAGTCCAAATCAGCACAGGGACTTCTCCACCCAGCTGGAGGAGGCCGCTGAGATAGCAAAACCGGAAGTCTTTCCAGGCTTCATGCAGAGGGTTGAAGAGAGAGTCAACCAAGCTGATGCCTGTGAGACTCTGGAGCAGAGGCAAAAATTGAAATGTTTTCTTAAATTTTCAAGATCTCTTTGCGGTGGACTCATATGACTGTGGTTGCACCGACATCCACACAACAACAATTCCCACGGACCCTGGCATGACTCCAGTGTTTGTGAAGCAATATCGCTTGCCTCTCGCATCAATGGAGTCGCTTACTGAAATAATTAAGAACCTTGAGTCCCATGGGATAAACCGTCCAGTCCACAGCACCTTCAATAATCCAGTGCTGGGGATTTTGAAGACAAACGGCCAGTGGAACCTCTGCGCCGACCTTAGGGAGCTCAACAAATGGGTCCATACTTCCTGATGGCCTCTTCCCTACATTGACCTGGCCCAGATCTAGGGGTCACAGGTATTCACTGCAATAGACCTAACCAATGGGTACTGGACTGTACCTGTCAGTAGGGAGGAACAATACAAGCTGGCGTTCACATGGACCCGGACTCCCTTCCGATACATCAACTCCGGCAATGAATATAACATTTTTCTACATAAGGCTTGCCCGACCTGGGTGAAAGGGGTAACCTGACTTATGTGGATGATGTTTTAGTCAAAAGCTCAACTGCGGAGATCTATTATGTACTGACACAGTTGTGTGCTGCCAGAGCAAAACTATCCTTTCAAAAGGCACAGTGGTGTAGAACCCGTGTCAATTTCTTGGTGCATGAGATTTACTCCTCAGGGTCTCTGTCCTCAGGAAAAGAAAGTTGAAGCACTCCAGAAATTGAAAGACCCCACAACTCTACGGGAACTAAGGAGCCTCCTTGGACTGACTATTTATAGCAGAAAGTTCATTGAGGACTACGCAGAGATCACAAGACCCCTGATCCATCTTTTGAAGGGGGGTCAAGTGGGAGTGGGGTCCAGAACAAGCCGAGGCAGTAAGACAACTCAAAAGAAGCCTCTCACAAGCGCCTTGCCTAGCTAACCCTGTCAAAAACAAGGAGTTTGTCTTGGAGACAGGGTTCTCAAATACATGCTTGACTGCAGTATTATACCAAAAGCATGACAAGGTCAATAAAGTAATCTCCTATGCGAGTTAAACTTTATCCTCTGAGGAGGAAAAATTCAACGATTGTGAGAAGGCACTCCTGGCAACGGTGTGGGCATTGAAGAATTGCCGCCGGTTTATCCAGGGGGAACACATCATAGTGGAGACTCCACACCAGCCTCTGCAATATCTCCAAAGTGACAGAATCCGGGCCGGAAATGTGAGTAATTCCCGAATTACTTCCTGGATTCTGTCAATGCAAAGCTTTCCTGTAGAGGTCAGATATGGCCAAAACAAGAGTCCCCTCGCGCAAGGTCTGGCTGACTTGCATGATTGTGCCAGAGAAAACTGTCTCGACGACGAAAGTCTAAAAATAAAGGACAACATGGAGGCATACCTTAATTCCTCACACAAAGTCTTTGAGGAAGACAAGTGTGAGGAAATGCCCACTGTCTATGTGGATGGATGCCCCTACCATGTTGACAACAACGGGGAAACGGGGAAAAAGAACTTGTGGCTGGCGTAGGGAATGCATGGGTGGACGATGCCCCAGAACCCTCTGCTGGGTACAAGATTGGTCCCCGAAGTAGTCAAGTGGCAGAGTTGATGGCTGTGCATCAATCCATCCTCACTGCTGTCCAACATCAACTCCACAAACTGGTCATAATCACTGATTTGGATTATGTACGGAACAGGTTCGTGGAGCTGATTAAGTGGAAAACCAGAGGCATGTTATATGCTAATAATAAACCATTGAAACATGGAAAATTAATTAAAAATATTGATGATCTGGTCACCTCGAATGGGATGACCATCTACTGGAAAAAGCTCAAACGCTCAATGATCATTCTAAAGTAGAGGGACCAGACAAAACTGGAAATGCCCTAACTGATCAGCTGGAAAAAACCATAGCCATTCAAGGGGATCTACTTGAGATTGAGTCCCTGTTGGGGGAAATCCAGGTCACTGCTATCACTAGGTCCCAGACAAATGCTCACAAGGAACTCTCGACTGCACAATGGAGTAAGGAGACCGCAGATGCTGATTTCATTACAGCTCAAAAAGGGGATCCAATATTTAGTAAGTTTTACCAACACATTGAGGACCCTGAGAACTTTCCCCTGACGGATACCGATTACATAGGGTAAGTGGACCTCGGAGTGTTGATAAAATGTCCAAAAATGTTTTGAATCCAAGACGGTTTGTTGGTAAGGAGATCCCTAGCTGGCCATGATCAGTGGGTGGTCCCTACCTCATTCCGAAGCCTGATGTGAAGTCACGCCCATGATGCTGCCACAGCCGGTCATAGGGGGTTTCATACAACACTTGAAATCTTAAGAGAGGTTGCATACTGGCCACAAATGGGGCAGGACCTCGACCAATACTTGAAGGGGTGTCTTGTGTGTGCACAATTTCAGCCAACATCCCTCACACACTGTGCGCCTCTCCAAAAGAGGGGGAGGACACGGCCATGGTCAGATTTACACGTCGATTTTATCGGGCCTGTGATTCGCTCCTCTAGGGGGAACAAGTACATGTTGACAATGACATGTTTGTTTACTAAATGGGTGGAATGTCTCCCGGCGCCAAATTGCAAGGCAGAAACAGCAGCTGCCCTGATGATCAACCATATTTTCTCATGTTTTGTACTACCCCAAAGGATCGAGTCAGACTGAGGTATCCACTTCGCTAGCAAAGTAATGACAAAGATGTGGAAGATACTTGGGGTCAAAAGGAAATTACACATTACCTACCAGCTAGCCTTTAGTGGTGCAGTGGAGAGATACAACAAGACAATTGTGAGCATATTAAAAAAGTTTGTGGCAGATTCTGGGCCAAGTTGGGATATTCGATTACTCCTTGTCCTGATGGCCATCAGATCTACCCCTTCATCTGCAGCTAAAATGTCACTGTTTGAGCCGATGACTGGACGCAGGATGATGCTTCCCCAGCATCTGCTCTACAGAACCCAAGAGCAGCTGGAGGGGTCCTTTTGAAATTGTAGACAAAATCTCACCAGTCGCCTGCAAAATCCACATACCCAAAGGCAGTTTGGCAGAGGGGGAAGATAAGTGGGTCCATATCAATCAACTGAAGTGTTGCCATCCTAGGCACACTCTGCAGCAACTAGACGATTCCTCTGGGACCTCAGAGGGGGTCATTCCAGCTCCCTAGAATTTCAACTATTAAAATAATTCCATTTATAAAATCAATAAATTGCCAATAGAAAAAAAAATGTCCTGATTTGTCAAAATGTATGTATCTGCCCCACTACATAAATAGTGGTGCGGAAATGTCTACAAATATGCTTTTTCTTTGATATCCTAGAATTGGAAACCATGGAGACTAAAACAAGGAGGACCACGCAGGGACCGGAAGGAAAGATCCAAAGGGGCCCGAGGTATCGCTCCGTACTCTCATCAGGAATTGGCGAGGAGAACGGGTCGATCCACCACTGATGGGAGAAGCTGATGAATTTTGACATTTGGACCAGAAAGAAAAGAAACTGATCATCCCAATCTCGTGACTTCCCTTGACGGACGGTCAAAGCCAAATCGCGAGGGGGGGGCGACTTGTGGGATACATTGACCCACTAGGCTCTGCCCTACAATATCACTGTGTGCTGGTGACATCAGAACCAGCAAAATGGCTGCAAGAAGTCCTATGCGTGCTAAACCTATGAAAATTGCGCCGTGAAACCAGAAAGTTGGCTGCCAATCTACTTTGCCCTGCGTCAGTGGTGGAATAGGAGACCATACTGCTGAAATCTGTCATTGGGCTGCCCACAGAATACAAATGGAAAGTTCATGAAAGGCAGTGCTTTATGGCCAAGAAACTCAAAGGTGCTCTGAAATCCTTTTTCCTTGGCTGCTGAAATTGCAAAATAATGGTTCAAAGCATCAGAAAATATCCAACTTCCTTGCTGGGTGTTACACGTTACTGTATTTAAAGAATCCACATAAGCACACAATGTCAGGAGAAACAGATTTCATCACAATAATATCCACATTAAAAAAGGTGCTTGCCTGGGAAAATCTGCCAGATATGGGTGCAGTACCGCTGGCCGCCTGTATGAACGCTGTCATTTAATTAAACTAGGAGCTTAAACTTGTACAGTAAAATCAAATGTTTGAAATTAAGTGACTTGCTATCAAAAGCAATATAGGTTGCCACTATTTAATTTCTATGTTTAAAAAGACTGGAATTAGAGATGTGTTTGCCTGTTTTAAAAATTGTAACCATAATTTCAACAAAGAACAATTTAACAATTTACTTTAAAGTAACCCGATTCGGCAAAACTTCAAAGAAGCTTCACCAACTGGGAAACACACCACCCTTCTGCTTCCCACCAAAAGGACAGGAGCTCACATTCAGGTGTTGATTGAGAGGGGAGGGGCACTGGCTGCTGCTCCTGGGAGTGAGATAAAGGGCTTCCTGGATTGAAAGGGTATGCAAATTCAAGTGTCAACAGAAACTCCTGCCAGAGGAAAGAGGCAGGGATTGCTCTTGACCCACCAAATCTGTGGAGGCGGGACAGACAGGTGTGTGTATTCTTAAAGCACAAGAAAGTATATTTTTGAAAAGGACTGACAGAGGACTGTGCAAAATTGTTAACATTTGTAAAATGACAGTATTGTTAATATGAAACTCCTGGTCACGTTTTAAATCTACTCAGAACTCTGTGCGATGTTCGGGGACATGACTACAGAATTTGTGTTTTGTAGCAATTGTGGTGATGCCAGAAACATGAAACTTCACATGATTATGCCCAGATGTCATGTGCACAAATGTGTAAAAATGTGGACAAATCTGACATTGGGTGCCGGACCAAAAGTGCGAAAAATTGCCAAATCTAGACCGAAGCTCTAACCGTGATGGGGCTTGGATGAATAATTGCTCCACCAAATCTGTGATATCAATATGCTGTTGCTAGCAAGTTTGTAAAATTGTAAATATGTCTTGTATGAAAAATAGATTCCATGTGCAGAAACAAAGGGGAGGTACTCCCTGGATTACAAAATACAGCGTCATCATGACACCATGTTTTCTTCTCAAATCAGGGGAGAGCAAAGACCCTAATCAATAGAATACCAGCGGGTGTGCCTAGTAGAAGTCAGCATACCCACCCTTTTAGAAAATACATAAATAGAGATAGCTTAGGACATAGAGACACACATTCACCCACCATTTGATTGCAAGAGAAATCCATATTCCAGACTCCAGAACTTTGAAAGCAGAAAGGCCCACTTCCAAAGCTGAACCATTTTCCGCTTGGCCTTTAATAAATCCTTACACCAGATTTTACCCCAGACCTCCAAGGGGAACAAAAAAAAGAACAGCATGGCTGAGCTATGCTGCTTTCTTGCTAAGAATTCTTGCCAGAATCCAGAGATCCGACCCAGTAGAGCAGAGCTGTGACCAGATCGCTACGAACCAGAACCAACGCGTCAGATCCAGTCCAATCCCACCATGCAGTGTCCAGAGTGCCGTGCTTAGTGCAGAACCAGAGCGCCTTGAGTCCAGTCCGGTGTGCTAGCCGAATTCCAGTCCAGAAAGTATCCCTGACCAGATCTCTGACGGGTCCATTCCAAACAGTGGTAGTGAGTATCCATAGCATAGGATTGTCTCTAGCATATGCAATATCCATAAGTCATCCCTATCCAAACCCACTCTCTTATATCCAGAACTACATTGCAGAAAATCTTTGGTTTTACCTGAATCTTTCTCTCATCCCTATAGTCCTTTGGTGATAGTAGTGTTAAAATCATCTTTGCGCTAACATTTTTGCTCTAGAAAGACAAGCGTCTCAGCGGGCAAAAACCAGCCAGAGGCGTCGCTGGACTGGTGTCTGTGCTGTCGTGTAGTTTGTGGCTTCATTGTCTCCCTAGTTTAAGAAACCTTGTTTGTAATTTTAAAAAGTGCAACCTTGTTTTACAAATTTTGACTCTTTCTGAAAAAAACGACCTCTACAAAAAACCTTCATAACTTCTTTGCTGTGTATGCTAGAAACGAGATTTAAGTGTCCACTTGAAGCTAACATCCTCCGATTTCCCGCACATCCAAAATCGCATCCAAACTTCTTATAGTTATTCCGCAATCGTACTTTCCGCGCGTGGAAAAGTTTGCAGCAAATTTTTCGTTTGGCTCAAATCCATCAGGTGTGAAATAGCTGTTCTTTGCATCTGACCTCAGAATTAAGTTTTCAACCTGCTAGTTACTCAATCATTGCTAGTGTTTGTCTGATCCGATACAAAGCGGCTCCCACTAGTATTGAATCCATTGTAGTGAATGAAATCCATTTTCAGTGTTTTTCCCATTGATTTAAAGCCACATTCAAAACCATTTTGACAAGTTGCAATCATTCCTGTTTTTCGCTGTGTTTGCTGGAGGAAATTGGGATTGATACTGTATTTTGAGTGTGTATTCCTGAAACCTGTTTTCTCTCCTTCCATCTCTTTATACTGCATATTGGGGGGATTGAGTAGTGTGCAGGGGGGAAGAGTAAACACATTGAATTTTGATTGAACACACACCAAAGTATTATTCTGTGATGCATTATTTTTCCTATCATACTCCTTCTGATTAAAGAGATTTATTGCGACATCACCCCATTGGTGATCATTGTATAAACCATTAAATAGTGCGATATATATATATTGCAAATACCACAAATAAATCTTTTTAACTTTGCAAAACAGCCTGCTTCCTGGTTCAGTGTGACCGGGGGATGGGGGGGGGATTCCAAGAGAGGGGCGTGATATAAGGGTACATCATTCAGAAATTAAAGGAACTTATAGACATACATATAATTCCAGCTGTGCATCACACGCTAGGTATTGACATAGGTGGAGTGCTGGGTTGAAATCACTTACAGAGATACATGACTAGCAATGGTGTTGGGGGAGGCTCTGCTGAAAGTTGGGCACGGTGCACGCAGTGCTGCACATGGTTGTTTTTTCCCTTTAATTTTGTACATTTGCAGCCTTCTCTCATCTGCCCACACTTAATATCAATAGCTGCTTGCAAGCCACGCCAAAAACTCAGACGCTCTGCTCATGCACCCTCCCTGCAGCACCAGAGAAAGGTGTCACTCCACAATAAGTCGCAGAGCAGTCGTGCTGTGAAAGATGTGTAGGGGTGTTGGTGAGAACTGGTGCAAATATTTGGGAGATTTGATGGGATAATCAGCAAATCAGTGACATTTGCAGTAATTAACATGTACATTTGAAAGGCATATCAGGGAGATTTGAAAGAGGAACATTAAGTAGTAAAGTTAGCTCACTGAGTTCAACTCTGTTGAAGATGGGTACGTGTGTGTGAGAGAGAGAGAGAGAGAGAGAGAGAGAGAAAGAGAGAGTATGTGTATGTGAGAGAGAGAGACATAAAGAGAGTTTCACAAGTTGGAATCTCTGAATGGCTGACTTTGAATTTCCGCATCTCAAGCTTGATAAATTGGATTGTCATTTGGTTGAGATAGGCGGCATGTGATGTTGAGAGTGAGCTTCTGCATTGAGACAGAGCTTCCTATGGAACATGCATTGCTGTGAGGAAGTCCTTTCTACTGCTACCCAGAGCACATATGGTGACATGTAGTCCTTTTGGAGAGGGGGAGCTCATTTGCACTGAGGCCGGGCGTATTTTGTATTGCGTAGTTCTCCTGAAATGGGGTTGTCTGCACATTATTGGACAGGTAGTCTTAAGGGGGCTTCTGTTCTCAGTGATGCAAACTGCATTTTAGGTACCATGTATCCCTGAAAGCATCTCAACTGTTTGAGGCATTCATACAAATGTAGTGCCGTTGGTAGTTCTGTGGGCACTTTATTGCTGAATGGGAGCAATGTGCATCACTAGACATGTAGCCCTGTGTATTAGGGCAGCAGCATATGAAACAGGTGAAGCAATGTGCATCGCTAGACATGTAGCCCTGTGGGTCAGGGGAGCAGCATTTGAAACAGGGGAAGCAGAGTGCATCACTAGACATGTAGCCCTGTGTGTTAGGGGAGCAGCATATGAAACAGGGGAAGCAGAGTGCATCACTAGACATGTAGCCCTGTGTGTTAGGGGAGCAGCATATGAAACAGGGGAAGCAGAGTGCATCACTAGACATGTAGCTCTGTGTTTGTTAGGGGAGCAGCATTCAAAACAATGGCAACCACCCTCAAATGCCTCATTAACATAGTTCCTACATATCTTACCAACCTTCTAACTCCAACTAAAACATCGAGACCACACGCTCCGCTTCAGCCTTCCTTCTCTCTGTTCCGAAATTCAAAAGAACAAACGCTGGGGGATGTAGCTTCCCTGTTGTGGCAGCCAAAGGTTGGAACACCCCTACCCCTAGACATGAGATCTGACCCTTCCCACACCTCATTCCGCAGAAAACGTAAAGCCTGGTTCTTCACTTCCAATGTGTAGCCTCTGTGCCTTAATGCTTACAGTTTCATCCTTTCACAATATGCTTCTGTGAATATATCTGCGCTACTTCATTTGCAAATTACTTATGTTAATAAGGTTGCACATGTGAACATTACTGATTATGTACTGACGTGAAAAATGTATATGTAAATATCTTACATCGGTAAATATGTGTAATATTGTTTATGCCAAACCATTGTTTTCTATGGTTTCCTGTGGCAACCCTGTAATGTGTATTATTTGCTCTCCAGCACCCAGATACCTACGGGTTCAGCGCACGCTACAAATGTTAAATGAATAAAATTAAAAATATGAAACAGTTGATGCAGAGTGCATCGCTAGACATGTGCCCTGTGTATGTTAGGGGAGCAGCATTCGAAACAGGTGAAGGAGAGTGCATCGCTAGACATTGTCAGGAAACGGTGCTCTAGCACTGTTAAGCATCCATGTCAGACTGCCATAGGCGGTAAGAAGTCTCAGCTTGGTAATGCCATGACTCACCGTGCTTCATCAAGACGTTCCAGGCACTGTTCCTTCCCCATTTCACAGTGGTTTTTCCTCACGTCACAAACTCGACTAATGGAATGCTGCCAGTTAACATGGAAACTATGGCGGCCTTTTCGAGCTTCTGGTCACGTGGCGCGTACCTCTGTGTCACGTGACATCAGGCTTTTAAGCCATTCCAAACTCATGGGTGGCGCTTCTGATTGAGCTGCTTCGCTACTCTGTATTCTGCCTCGTATCCTTGTATTCTTGATTTCGGCTACGTTTCTCTGGATTGCTTAGTTATTCCCTTGTCTGCCTTTGTTCTGGCTTGCAAGTTGCCAACCTCGGATAAGGCTCTTAGGTCTATTGCCTTGCCCTTCCATACCTTGTTGCCTACATCTCTTCGACCCTGCTTACGTCCCATGGACTCCTTGGATACTCCGTTCATACTTCATTGCCGCAAAGTTGCCAACCTCAGATAACGTTCTACGGACTGACTTTGCCTCGCCCCTTCGTTTGTCATTGCCTGCAACTATCTGACTTTGATCCACGTCTCTCGGATTTTCACGCTTGCTCTGTTGTTACTTACCAGTCACCATTTTCTCTGCAACTCTGGACAAACACTCATACCTTCCAGTCTACCTGTTTTAGGCATCCGCGTGCCATTGGGTCCGGTGGCGGACTGGGACTAGAGACTCCCCACTTCAGGTTCAGGCGGCCACGTGCCGTCGGGTCCGGTGGCAGATTGGGACTAGAGACTCGCCACTTCAGGTCCAGTCGTCCTCGTTTCGTCGGGGTAGATTTCTTTTTTCCGGACCTGAGACACCATCTTCTGTGAACCGCGCCTGCCGGTAAGACTGTTTTGCATAGTTTTGTGTTGTTACCTGTTTTGCCAACTCACTACAATACCTCATAGCTGAATTGTTGTCTTGCTGGGGACACTCCCCAACAGCGACTCACGGCTATTCTACCTGCAGTCTACAGTCCCTAACTTTTACCACAGGTCAGTCCACGGATTTTGTCAACCTTTGGATTGCACTCATTACTCCTCTGATACCTGTGCGGTTCTGCCTTCAGGTATTGAACGCCTCCTGAGATATCATTGGGGTATTCCTGTGCAGTTCCAACCCGTCATAGGTCCACAACTGGTGTTCCTCTTCTGGTTAATAGCTTTCTTTAAGTGTTTTCTTTACCATATATTATCTTGAAGAATTGTACGGCCTCTACGTGTTCAAGAGACGTCAGATGCTAACAGACATGTAGCCCTGAGTGTCAGGGGAGAAGCATTTTTTGAAACAGGTGAAGCAATGTGCATTGCTAGACATGTAGCCTGTTTGTTAGGGGAGCAGCATATAAAACAGGTGCAGCGGAGTACATCGCTAGACATGCAGCCCTGTGTGTCTTAGGGGAGCAGCATATGAAACAGGTGAAGCAATGTGCATCGCTAGACCGTAAACCCTGTGTGTGTTAGGGGAGCAGTATTTGAATCAGGTGAAGCAGAGTGCGTTTTGTCACATATAGCCCTGTAGAAACATTTTTATTGAGAGAGGTTGGCTGGTTTGTGGGGCACAGTCTTCGAAACATATTTATTAAGCAAGTTAACAGTCAGTGAATTGACAGATAAACAGCCCAATGTGAGTTAATTCTTGAAATGAAGTCCAGTTTGTGGGCTTCCACACAGTGCAGGATAATGCATTCTGGGATATGTAGCCCAGCAGTGGAATTTGCACAGGATGAGGAAAATGTGACATGGGACACACAGTAATGTGAAGGAATCTGTACTGTGTATGGCAAAGTGAACCCTAAAGCTGAACCCTGCAGCACCCCGCATGTCACAGAGACCAGCATTGACCTGCAAGGTGGAAAGGAAACCGATAGTACGCTTGAGACCAAAAAAGCCTAGAACCAGTCCAGCACTGGCCCTGAGATCCCAGCGTCCCTCAGTCTAAATATAAGGATCTCGCGTTCTGAAACACTTGTGTACGAGCACGATATAAATAAATGATCATATCAATTGTATCAAAGGTGGCCGATAGGTCCAATAAAATTACACCTGCCGTGCCGCCTCTGTCCTCGATCGTGGTTAGATCACCCAAAGCCGGCACCAGAACCGACTCTTTCCCCATCAGTGGACGAAAACCCTTTTGACATGGGTCTAGAACGTTCTGCTCTTCGAAAAAAGATCTTAACTGAGGCATCACAGTTGATTTCAGCACCTTCATCACAAATAGTAAAAAAGAAACTGGCGATAATTTGACAATATCGCAGCACCCAAAATGCTTTCTTTAGCAATGGAATCACCAGCGTTTCTTAAGTGAGGATGGAATTTGCCCATAAGTCAAGGAAGAATAACAGGTTCTGCAGTGATCGCCCAGAGACTAAACTGAGCCTGTTAAAGAAGATGCAGCAGATTGTCATCCAGTGGGGAAGCCGATTTGAGGCCAGCTCCCACACAGCAAACATCCACAGCGCTTGTGAGCATAAACGAGTCCAAAGAGTTGGCCACCGACTTCCCTAATACACCTTGTGATTTAGGGATAGCAGCTGTGAGGTGCTCTGTCCTTCCCTGGACTGGGCAATCTCATCCCAACAATTTTATCAATGAAAAAGTTCGAGAAATCATCGCACAGCACCTGCGAATTCAAAGAAGCAGATGCTGTGCTAGGGTTAGTCAGGTCCTTCACGATTTGAAAAAGGGTTTTTGGCACTTTTGTGGCGGACCAAATCGATGATGCAAAAAATGCCATTTTAGCCCCTTTAAGGGCTTTATGATATAGAGACCTTTGTTTTTTAAACTCAGCCTGCAAAGTTGTATTGTAGTCCCTCAGCCACCTGTGCTCTTCTTGGCGGACCATTAGGAGGAGAAGATCTAGACCCGCTGTAAACCAGGGGGCTGACAGGCGGGAGGCTTATTCATGCACTGAAACAGAACCAGCTCATTTGCCACTGTGCTCAAATGTAGAAACAAGTCTGGCTATAGCAGATGGCACTGGCCACACTCACTCTCCATACTGGAGTAGTGCGATATAACCCTACAAAACAAATTTGCACGTCTATTCTAGCCCAATTTCTTTGATAAACTTTTTTAACCAGGCAATATATATGTTCAGAGATCCCCTCCACCTGAATAATGAAGGGCACCACCTGATGGTCGGACCACGTCATTGGGGTGACTGGGAGACACACCCACCAGTGGTGCCGGTGCAAAAATAAGATCTAGCGTATGACCCTTTGCATGTGTGGTGTTTATCACATGCTTTATTAAGGACATCTGCTTCATGGCCATCAGAAATTAGCTAGTCGCTTAAAATTGAAATCAAACAGCACTATAAGGTTCTTATACTGTAGTATCAGCTCTTAGATGTCATTCAGAAAAACCATTCCAAAGGTATTCAAATTTAGCGATCAATGACGATAACCCAACAAAAAGTGGTCAACAAAGGAGACATTACAAATAAATACTGAAACTAACATACACGGCTGTATTCGGCATGTATTCTGAGCCTCACCTGGATCTGATGGCTATACTTGGCATGCATATCTGGACCTATGGCACAGGCTTTTCCATAGAAGAGGAGTATCTCTTAGGAGGCCGTTTGCTTCTCGCGTATGAGGGCAGTGCTTGTGCACGTGAGACTGTCGCTTTCCTGGGATTTTGATGACTGTATCTAGGCAGACGAAGAGAGGCAGGTGGCATCAAATAAAGCCAGACCCACTTACTTGGTTAATGCTTGCTTATTATTTGCAAGGGGCTGCAGAACAGATGGGATGACGTTACGTGCGTTCGAAGGGAGTAGGACTTGCGATCAGCTTTGCCTCGTTATTTACTTGCCCCATTGATTAACAGGGGTGGACTGGGAACCAAAAGAGGCCCTGGATATAATTTTCAAAGTGGCCCCATATTATACATTTTTAGCAAGTCCAACCAGAGGCCCAGGGTTCATAGGCCTACCAGGAAAACTCCAGATTTCCCTATAGGCCAGTTAATTAATGAAACTATACTACAAAGGCTATGACCTCTGATGTCTTCTCCGTAGTTCTGAAAAGATGTAACATAGTAATCCGATGAAAGGACTGAGTAAAAACGCAATAAATGATGGTTGCCTTAATATATACAATCCAGTAGTTGCAGGAAGGGCTGTTTCCAGTTAATTTAAAAATAGAACGGCTTTTTATAGCCCTTGAAGGATAATGGATCTTTTACAAAGAGACAGCTCTATTTCCCATGATAAAAACTCGGTGGTACTGGATGAAGAAAAATGCACTGTGCAGTGACAGATCCAGCTTGGTTTAGCTGAAGAGGACCGTAGGAAAGAAACTAACAAGCTATCCGGAGAGAAATGAAATTCATGCCAATGGCCGATCTCGAAGGCTTGTGTGAGAGGCAACTAATCACAAAAATGCGCGTCCATGATCCCCACACATTCACTCCGACCCTCCCCCGCAGAAAAAGAGAACGGAAAGTCATCGGCTTTAGAGAGAAGTGGTGCAAAAACAGCATCGAATGTCTGTTACCATGGCAATAATGCCCAATTTAACCAGTAACGGGAACGCAGGCCGGAACCCTAAAAGCGCAATAAAGCTGCAGCTCATATTATCCAAGAATAACAATGCCCACATGAACTGCATAGTTAACAAAACTTAAAGAAAGGGCAAAAAAATGATGTTAACCCACAAGTGTCTGGGGGTATATCTAAAAACACGGCATCCTTGGATTGCTGAAATCAATGTGAGGTCTTTAACTCGCATCTTGAAATACTTTGGAAAATGTGTCTCTTTCTAGATCGGGATGACATTTAGAAATAGTGCATGGCATAGTAAGACCATATGATATATATAAAAAAAATACTTTAAAATAACTTTCTGAAGCTTTCATCAAAAGCAATATGATTAACGGAAGACATCATTCACTCCTGGCTAAAAGTACAAATTGCAATCAAGAGACCAGCCACAAGCGGTGGTTGGGAGCCTTCAGATTTAACAAACAATTTATATACTGACCACATTATGAAGGCACCTGATGCTGCCCAGAAGGGGAACTGCAATTCTGTTCAGAACAGCGAATTTACAGCTCTGGGTATCAAGCCTGATCACAAGTTGAATGGTATCCCGATTGGGATACCACCCAACTTTATTTGCATTAGCGCCCAACTGTCCGGCGGTATCACCGCCCGATCACGGGTTGGGCGTTAACTGTTGCTCCCCATTTCCCATGACCCAATGGGGAATTTTCAGCGCTATTACTGCAATTACCCTAGCTCCGAGCTGCGGGTAAACATACCAGACTCGAGATTGGGTGAACCCTAAAACACGGGGCGCTAACACTGTTACCGCTGCATTTAAGGGCTACCACCCAACTTGTGATCAGGCCCTAAGGCTGTGCAAATAATTATTAGATCATTTTTTTCTTATGCGCTTAATTTTTCATAGTTTTCCTGTCCAGTTATCTTAAAAATCTTCACTCTGAGAAGACTTTGGAGAATACAGATTTTAAGTGAAACAACATATGTGAGCAAATGTCAGTGCTTATATCAATTGTGAGGGCTGTATTCATCATGAGATTAACTCATCTTTTATTATGCATCTAATACTTGATTCGAACCTGTGCTGCTCTGTGTTGTCTTGCTTTCAAGACAAACGTGTCACCCCTGAGCTATCCACCCGGCACAGAGATGACATTACAGTAATAAAGCTGCAGACGACGGAAACTTGTTCAATGTACTAGGAGTTTTTCTATTTTTTTGGTCACTTTGTGTTTAAGATTGTTTTTGTTTACAAATCATTTGTAATTGCATTTTGTAGTGTTTCTTGACTTTTAGCTGTATAATGTGATTTACGTGTTATGAAGATGTAAAGTTATAGATAACATACAAGATGTATTTAGAACAATTGTAAAATTTAACTATGAAAAAATCACAATCTTTTTAAAAAAAATGAATGTAGTGAATCTGATATATATAACCTTGTTCCATATGGCTGGTCAATTCATTATGAATTTTACATTTAGTAATTCATTTCTTCCGTTTATCAAACTGCTTTCAATGACATTTTTCAAAAAGTTGTTTAAATAGGTGATTCGTCTTTTTCTTATGTAATTTGCACAGATGACTCCAAGCCAAGAAGTTCAGGTGTTTTCATTATAGAAATGTGTTGAAAACCAAGAGAATATAAAGACTTTAAAACTTCTCTGTAGGATGTGACGATGCCCCAAGCCTAGCCTTTGGTGCCTGTTTGGGGTGTACCCAGTCGGGTGGACCCCAACACCTACCGTATGGCGTGAGATCAGGAGGCATTATGGGGAGGATACCCAGCTCCCCCAGAGCACAAGGACGGATGGCAGGGGGACGTCACATTTACAGAGGGCCCCCCCCTTTAAGATGATACTTAAAAACTATGCTCGCAAGCTCCACCAGCCAAGCCCATGTAGTCCTGTAGTATTCCTGTTATCATGCAGATTTGGTAAGGTTACATGACTTTATTTCGAAAACTATATATTGAAAGCATGCTTTACCGATTTTTTTTTATCGAAAACGCATTTACCGAATTCCTATTCACAAAGTGTAAAGCGTTTAAATACCTAAACGTGTTTACCGAAAACCCCCAATATCGAACCTTCACTGGAACCGATGCAGGTAACACGTATACTGTTTTACCCACCCACTCGTGAAGAGCGAATTGGCAGATCAGAGATGTGCTACAGGGAAGATAGGCGTGATTTGAGCGATACTCTGGGTAAGTGAGGCTTCATGGGAAAAAAGGAAAACTGTAGCTGGCAACTTTGAATTCACCCTGCATGGTTATTTTCTTTGCATTTGCAGGGAGAAGCTGGCCATGCGGTTGGACCTAACTGAAGCCCGTGTGCAGGTGAGTGATTCCAATTCACATGCACTGCGCCCGATTGGCAATCTCTAAGAAATGTTTTAAGCAAGCTGTCTGTAACATCGCCGTGGTACCCAAGGGTTTGGGCGATTAATAAATGCAATAAATAAATAAATAAATAAACGGAAACTGTGTGCCAGTTGGAGCATGAGTGGCGAGGTGTGCTGTTAAAACACTTAGATAAATGGGGTGGAGTGAACGAGGAGTTCCGAATGCTAGGAGACACACACCCCGAACAACCCTAACACACTTCGAAGCTTGGGACGCTGGCTCCCCAGCACCAGAGTGCACACCACTCACACTGAATGGCACTACACAGCTCAGCACACACTCTCACGAAGACCTCTCTCTTCCCAAGTATCGCACAATATGGGAACATATGTTGCACTGAAGTAACAGGCGCGTTTGCACAACCGTCTCGCACACAAACCGAAGACCTCGTGCATAGCACATCAGCACTACAATCTTCCAATCTTCACAAACCAACTGCACTATTATTGCACGCACCGCCACCACATAACCTCCCCCCCCTCCCGCCCTCTTTACTGTGTACAACATAAGACAAACTACCTTCACAGGCAGGATGCGGATTTCTCTGGAACACGCCCCGGTGACGCAGCTTTAAATCACAAATGCACGCATTTTAGGCAAACATTCCACAGACCATCACCGGCCATTTCCTAATCAAGAGTACAGTGTTTTAGATATATAATAATTCGTAGAAAAAATATTTAGACAAAAATGTGTTTCAATAAAACATTTTCAATGAAAAAGGACTTGAGATACGTTTTTTCGATATAAAGATTGTACACCATTTGGTGAACTCCTGTACATGAAAGCTAGACCCGAAGATGCTCACTGCATACATCCCAGGTGTTAAATTGAGGGCAGAGAGGAGTGGACCCCGACCGGCTCTGCTCACCATAAGGAAGTCTGAAAACCAAGATGGTGGAGCAGCCTAAAATAGGTACAGTCCTTGGTGACCCACAATGCCTGGAGAATGTATTTGAACTAGTTACCTTGCTCGTCACCTGCCAATTACTGAAAAAAACAGTTATCCTACCCAGATACTACACAAAGAATTAAACTCGTAGGGATGGGGATAAAGAGGTGTAAAAACCAGGAGAGAGAATTCATGAAAGTGGGCATTTGGAGTATTAGAGAAGAAACCAGTGGGGTTGGATGTGCAGGATTAGACAAAGGTGCAAAGGAGTTCAAGGGGCAGGAGGGGGTGGGGGTTAAGGAGCAGGAGTAGGGGAGACAGTAGGAAAGGTTTGAGCAGGTGAACTGCAAGGAGGAGGAAAGGGAAGAGGAGAGGTTGGAGGAGGCAAAAAGGAAGAATAGAGAGAGAGAGAGAGATGGACAGTTTGGAGGAGGCAAATATCCAGAAGGGGGAGAAGAGAAATCAGGAGAGGTTAGAGGTTAAAAAGTGGCAAGGGAGGGTGAGAGCTATGCCACCTGGAAGAAGAAGTGGGGAAAATAGAAGTAGGAAGGAGCAGTTTTAGAGGGGAGAAGAAGAGGCAAGAAGCACGAGTGAAAGACAGCGATAAGGCCCTTGTAAAAGCGGTAGGGTGACAGCCAGAAAACAAGACAAGCCTCTCTGTTGTCTTTTGGGGGTTTTACTGGGAGGTAATGGCCCAGGGGGGCAAATTATAGGCCTGAGCCTTAATGCCCAGCCCCGGCACCGTTACCACCATGGGAAGCCCCCAGAACTGGTGCTAATTGTTATTAGCACATTGAGGCTCAACCTTCGGGATGCCATCAGCAATACGCTTGTGTGAATCAATGGGTGGCAGCGAATGCATGAGCCACTGGCTCAAACAAAGGCATTCAATTCCTCACCTAACATGAGTGCCATGGAAATGGAGGGCAAGGCTCCTCTTCTATTTCTACAGCAGCCATGGGTGGAGGGTGAGGGATGGTGGCCAAGTAGAACCATATCAGGTGAGTGGAGGCTGGTAGGAGATGTGGTTAATGTTAGGGTGGTGCCATGCTGACTGATGAGGAGAGGAGAGACGGGGAGGCAAAATGACAGTGGGTGTCTCCCCTGCTTGGATTCTTCTGAACCTGGGTCTGGGTCATAAGATTCAGCCCGGGTTTGGAGAAATCTGATTGGTGGACGCACCCGCTGAGAGTGCTTGTGTTTATTATACAATTTTAATCACATAACCAAGAAAATGTTGGACATGGCTGTGTGATTTAATCATGTTGGTGTATAAAAACAAACCATATTTTCAAATTGCCTGCTAGAATGCTGTCATTATTTTGAATCATCGCAAAGTGGCCAAGCATCATTTCACACACTAAGATCATTTTCAGGCCCTGCTGTTGTAAGTCTTAAACCTTTGGTAGGCTCAGAGACCTCCTTGGGTACTACTTCACCAAGGTGGAATCTCCTTAGGGCTTCTGGCCTCGACCAGCCCTTTATTTAACAGCCCTTCTCCTTGCACATCTTCTGCTCCTGAACACTACTGTATTTCTGTTCTCTAGCTTCTGCCTCCTGACAGAGACTCATGACAGTCTCTCTCCTCTCTCTCCTTTTACCAAACCACACCTTCTCCACCCCACTCTCCTCTTTGCTTGTGTTCTCCTCCTTTCTTTTGGCATTTTGCTGCTATCCTTCTCTCCTAATCGTTCACTTTCTTATCTGTCTAATCTTCTCCTTATTACTTTATTCCACCCCCCTCCTCTTTAATGTTTCTCTCCATGACCATCCTTCTCCACGTTCCTTTTCTTTTCGGATAGCCTCCCCTTCCTCTGTAAGGCTCCTACTTGCCTCTTTCACCTCTGCTCCTCTCCCCCGCAGTAATGTTATTTCCGTCTACCTTCTTAATGCTCTTTCACCTCAACTCCTCCCTCCTATACTGATGTCCTAGCCTCTGCCTTACTGCTCCTCTGTATCTCTTGACCTCCTCACTCTGTCCCTCTCTGTCTCTCTCTCTCTAAGCAGCTCCCCTTCTCCAGCTTCTCCTTCTTTATGTTGCACCAATGGTTCTCCTCCACCTCTCTAATTTTCTCCTCATTGCTCTGTCACACTCTATCTTACACCAAAAACCTCCAACTCCTGACTCCGACCCCATGATCTTCTTGAACCCCCCTTTTGTATACACTAATGAGAAAGCCCTCTGTTTTCAGAGAGATTTCAACTCTATATTTCTGTGAAGCGAGCACCATCATTGGCTATCACACAGGGATATTGCAGATGTTCCTGATGTGCACTGCATGGTGGGTGAGCTCCTGCAATACACAGCAGTCCATGTTTGCTTCAATGTGTGCTGCCATCTTGAATCTGCATACCTTCCCATTGATGGTATGGATGCTCGGCATGTATGGAAGCTCTTCTTGATCTTTAATTTCGACATGAGGGTTCTCCTTTCTCCTTATCTATGTCTTAGCTCTTGCACTATCTGATTGTCGTCAGGCCGAGTACGATAGTTAACTTCACATCCTTACTGTTCATGGCCTGTAAGAATGTGGTTGTATTTTCCCTTGTTCCCTCCCTTGCCTTGAAGCGCTTTGAACCACATTGTATATAGGCATTATATAAATAAACAATCATATCATATCATAAACCTTTGCAAATGGTTTTCAGGGTCATGCAGAACTACCATGTGTGGCAGAAGTATCCCTCTGACGCCAGTCCTCTGCACAAGACTTTGGGTCTTCATAGAGAACCTTGAGCGCACTATTCGTGCTGTGTCTCACATGTCTGACTTTCTGGAATATTATCAACCAATCTATTCTCAAGTTCAGCCGTGCAGCAGTTTCATTTTTTCCAGTGTGCTCTCTCACTTGTCCTGATTGGGAATTCCCTGACTAATACAGACCCCAGAGCCCTTATGCCCTTCAAAAGGCAGAGCCATCCTAGTGGGCAAGGGGCTACCTTGGGGTGCTTTTGGTGTCAAACACAAAAGGCTATGGATCCAATGGGGAGCCGGTGGCCCCTCCACAATCCTCGTGCAGAGCCTACTTCACATAGAGCATGTTAGTCCTCAGCCCCCAGACCTTTACTGTCCTATCAGCTAGGCTAACATATGGCACTTGTTCAACACATAATTGAACACACATCTTTCAGTGTGGTCCAGACTACAAATACAACTGGTTGGGTAGTTACTATGAGGAGTAGGAAGCTAAAATACTTAACCATGGTCACTTTCGTGAAATGTTGGAACACATGCTACTCAACTTTTATTACTGAAGCTGCTAACTGGTGAGACAATTTTAAGACCTGTTCAATGCTGAGATTCTGGGGGTCGTTACGACCTGGACGGTAAGGAATACCGGGCACCGGTAAGGAGACCGGTGCCAGTAATCCCTTACCGTCCTATTCCAAGGTCCCTTGGCGGGGACCGTAAGGAACGTGTGGTCTGACCACATGTCCCTTAGGTGTCCCGCTAAGGGACCAGGGTGCTAATAACGGGCTTGCAAGTCGCGAGCCCGTTATTAGCACCCTCCCCATTCCCACTGAGCCCTATGGGGGCTCAAATGGGAATGGGGAATGGTTTGTTCAATGGCGACTTACAGGTCCTGCTAGGGTCGGACTGCACCGGTAAGTCCCCATTGAACAACACCGGTGCAGGACTCATTATTGGAGGCAGTCATGGCGCAATGACTACCGCCAATCTCAGAATGAGTCCCTATGTTAGTGATAATTCCCACCATTATAGGACGTAAAGGTTTTCTGAGATAGGGATGAACTTGATCTGTGGTAAATCGCCCCTGCACTCATTGCACACCCTGCTTGAGTCAGAAAGGGGCAGAATTACTTTTTGTGAATTAAGCCAAGCCCAGAATGCATGGGTATTCTCCACTTGCATGTGTCCTGAAAGTGGATACAACTCTTTTGTGATTCTACCCCATAATGGGAGCAAATATTTATTATAGTGTTAATGAAACGTTTAGAATTACAATGACCATTATCACTGTTAACACCCAAGCTGAAAACAGCGATCAGCAATAAGGTAAAAAAAAAGGAACGCACAATGCTGTAACGCCAAGTCTTTGTATGTGTATCTGTAGTAAAACGTTATCATTATGAATAATTATATTACCTTAAAATGCTTCTTTTAATTTAATTTTCATTTCCACTGCTATTACTAGGAAGTAGGTTCATTATAGGGGAGCAGTGGTAAATAGTGATTCAAATTGTATGTAGGTCTTCCAGCCAATCGAATTAGATGCATTTCTTTTTTGGATATTTGTATGGCATCTATACAACAAATTGTTTTTCAAGGCACCACAAGACAAAAAAAGGGGTGGGGGGACAAGGGAGTAGATAAGAATAACGGTCCTACTAGGATCTGTGACATTCAGATCGTGCAAGTGCAGTGGCAAGAAATGCGAGTGAGGGGGGAAGTGCCAGACTGTGCGAACGCTAAGTGCTAGGGTGGGATGGGAAGGGCAGGACAAAGAAGGAGAGAGTGCGAGTGAAGGGTGGGGTGGGGGGCAACAGGGGCTAGATGAGTGCTAAGGGGAGGACAGGAGGGCAAGTGCTGGGGAATTGCAAGGGGTTCAGGTGGTGTGGGTCCACTTGCTAAGTGCCAGGAGGGGGGCGGCAGGGGGTGCCTGGTGCCCTGAGAACTCAGAGGGAACCAGGCAACCTGTCACTGCAGCAGATGGGGGTGTTAACAGGGGAGGAGGAGAGGGAAGGAGGAAGAGAAAAGGAGGGTCTTGAGGAGCTTCCAGAAATTAAGGAGATCCGGCTCAAACCTGAGAGGGTCAGGGAGACCATTCTAGGGGAGGCTCCCACAGGAGAGAGAGATCTACCCCCCACTCTCTGCTTAGCAAAGCCTCTGATCTGCAGAGAGTTGGAGCTAGAAGACTGAAGGTCTTTAGCAGGGAGGTATTAAGGGAGAGAGAGTTGATGTAGCGGGGTCCAAGGCCCCAGAAAGCCTTGTGAATGATGCAGTGGGTCTTGAATTTGATCCTACCAGCTACCGGGAGCCAGTGGAGAGATTGTAGGGCTGGAGAGATGCAGTCCCTTGGACATGCCTGAATAGCCGTCAGGCAGTCATGGATGAGAGAGGAATAAGACGAGGCAGAAGAGGGAAGCTTGAAGGAGAGCAGTGTGTCGTCAGCATAACACTGGAAGTGAGGAGAGGAGGAGATCAGATGGCCCAGAGGGGCAAGGTAGATGTTGAAGAGCCATGGTGAGAGGATAGAGCCTTGAAGGACGCTGCAGGTGAAGAATGTGATAGGGGAGATAAAAGGGCTCAATTGGATCTGGGAAGGACGGTCGGAGAGGAAACACCTCAACCAGTCCAGTGCCATGCCAGTGATGCCAAGGGTGCCACAGAGCTGATTAGTCAAGGTGGCATGATTGACCATGTCACAGGAAAGGTCCAGAAGGATAAGAACGGATGGAGAGTTGGAGTCGAGATTTGAGAGCAAGTCTTCAAGGGTGTTCAGTAAAGCAGTTTCCTTGCCTCTGGCTGCTCCGAACCCAGACTGGTGGTTGTGGAGGCAACCAACAGATTCAGTGTGTTGGATTAGTTGGGAGATAACCAGCTTCTCCAGGTGTTTGCCCAGGAAGTGAGTAATGGAGAGAGGGTGGTAGTTAGCAGGGGAGGAGGGGTCGGCAGAGGACTTTTTGAGGAGAGGATGCACAAGGGGGTGCTTGAGGGGTAGCGGGATGGAGCCAGTGGCACAGGAAAGATTATAGAAATTCACCAAGGCTGGCATAAGGGAGGTTTTGGAGGAGCAGGGGAGCACCCATTTAGAGGTAACTTTCATAGAGAGGACTTGTCTAGAGAACTCATCCAATGCTATGGGCGAGAAAGAGGAGAGTGGGAGGGAAGGGGAGAGGGACCAAGGGAAGCCTAGGAGCAGGATAGGGAGGAGGGAGTAGAAAGGGGAGGAGAGTGAGAACAGGATGTCCTGAGTTTTGGTTAAGAAGTGGGAGGACAATGAAGTACAGAGGGCCAGGGATGGCACGGGAGAAGTGGATACTGCAGTGGGATTGGTGAATTCCTTGCCAATTTTAAACAATTTGCCAGTGTTGTTAGTGGCCCCAGAGATGTAAGCTTGGATATGGGTCCCCTTCTTCGAGCGGAAGGAGAGTCTGTATGGCCTTTGGAGCAGACGGCAGGCCAGTCTGTCAGAGGATGTCTATGATACCCGCCACTTCCGCTCAGCAACTCTGCACTTGCGTTTTCAGAGAGCTAAGGTCGGAATCATACCAGGTGTTGCGCTTGGAGGTAAGCTTAATGCAGATCCTCATGACAGGGCCAAGGATGTCCAGGGTGTTGGTGGTAGAGAGATGAAGATTAGCAGGGGCAGAGTCAGTCTGGGAGGCCGAGGAAGGGGTGGCATGGGGAATGAAAGTGGCATCAAAAGCCACAGCTGATACTCCCTTCATCAGTCAAACGACAGAGAAGGAGACTGGTAGTGTAGGCAGAGGATTAGCCGAGGTACCTAAAATATCCAGGTGAGAGGACATGAGAGCATGGTCAGACTAGGTGAGAGGTGTAGTGAGAGGGTTAGAAATGGGAGTGTCTGCTGAGATTAGAGCATCCAAGGTATGTCTGGCTGAGAGCGTCGGCCTGGAGGGATGAATGGTGAGGGAAAGAAAGTCACAGAGGTTGCGGAAGAGTCCAGTAGCTGAATCAGGATAGTTAAGGGGAATATTGAAATCTCCAAGGAAGAGAAGTTTGGAGGTGGAGGCAAGAAGAGAAGAGTAGAGATCATACCACTCCGAAAGAAAGAGGGAGACCGGACCAGGGGCCCCGTAGATAGTGGCAAGAGTGAACAAGAATGTTGTAGAGACAGCAAGCATGCGGACGAGGCATTCAAAGGAAGAATAGGGCTGAGTGGGAATGATACTAGCAGGGACCCATTCAGGGAAGGTCAAAGCAACTCTGCCTCCAGATCGGTAAGGCCTGGGCTGGATCTTGCTGCCCTCAGGGAGGAGTGTGTCAAAAGCAGTGACAGAGCTGGCAGTGAACCAGGTCTCAGTAAGTGCGAGAACGTCAAGGTCCAAGTCTTCATGAAGGAGACCGATATTAGAGGCATGTTTAACAGCACAGCGAGAGTTGAGGATAGCTAGATGAAGCTGATTTCCACCTTTGAAGGTCTTCTGAGGAGGGATACAGGGATGTGGTATGCCCATCAGAGATGTGGAAGGGACAAGGGGGGGGGTGGTAGAGAGAGAAGAGGCAGGGGACAGGAGGAAGTTGATGAGCGATGGAAGACGCCTTTCAAGAAGGAGCCATGACCATGACAGTGCCATTCTGATAGACATTAATGATGCAACTAGAGGATGAGAAGCATGCCAAGAGTACTTCCCATCTGGTGCCACATTTAATGGACAAGGAAGAGAAAAGGGAGAGGACATAGACCATGTGGGGAGTCCATACGTCCGGAGAGGGAGCGACAAAGAGGATGTCTGTGACAGTCTGCTTTGAAGAAGCGTTGACGTAGGGGTTAGCGATGGGCAGTCCTGGGTTAGAGACCACGAGATCTTTCTTAAACTCTTTCCTTCCAGGCTTCGAAAGAGGGGTAGGATAGGTTAACAGTTAGAATAAATAAGGACAATTAAGAGCACCAAGGAGGGAGAGGACAGGGAGAAGGCAGTGGGGAGAGAGAGAGAAAGGAGAGTGCACAAAGCACAATTAATTCACCCAACGGCCTAGCAGTAGTAAAGGCGCAGACGAATCAGGTGCACTATGTCAACTAGGTCTCGGCAGGGTATTGATCAGCTCCAACACAGAGGAGGAAGGCGACGGAGGGGTAAAAGGCATCTTATCAGCCAGGCAAGAGCAGATGAGTCAGGGGTATGAGAGGGATGACAAGCCCGGTGGAGAGAGTCAAGCAGAGGGTTTTAGAGCCAAGAAGCAGGAGGGCCGATGGTTAGCAGTGAGAAAAAGTGCTGCTGTATTGTTAGATTTTGGCCTACAGACAACAGAGAATTTATCATCCCACCCCATAAAGTCTGTCCCTATTAGAGTTTCTGGCTCAAAAACGGACTTTGTGGCCAAGCATCAGACGACTTTCACATCAAAGTGGCCCTGCCTAGCCATCTTCTCTGCTCAACCCCCTAAAAGGACTGCTTCCATATCCTAAATTCAAGTTGACTTAAAGAGTGGCAAGTCTTCTCCGTCTCGACATGAAAAATATTACAACCTCTCTCCCAGGAAAGATCATGCAAGCCCACCATTGAGAGTCCTTCTGGTTCGGATCAAAATGCTATTCAAAAGAACTTTGGTGTGAGCCATTTAACATGTAGGATCATGGCGTCTAAATGGAATTCACAAGCATTAGTCCTTTTAGGTACATACTTTCTTTAATTCAATTCAATGTTGTTTAAATAAATAGTCATATAAAGCACTAAGCAATTGAGTGACCAAAATAAGTTAATTTTGCTAGGGAAAATAACATTAAAATAAACATGCATCACTACATAGGATAGGTTTCCTGCACCCCACATTTTTTATAATAATTCACTTAGATCTATTAAACCATTAAACCTCAGTTATGGGATGATAAACAAAAGCGAGAAATCATTCATAGCATCACAAATCTGCCCAGTCAACCAGTTGTAGTGCATATTACTCACATTGGCAAAGGTATCAACAAGTTCCCTCTGAGTGGCATAATCTTCCCCCCCTCCCCCCGCCCGCCAAGCATCTGCTTCAGGAGTCATATGTTCACACTAATCACAACATCATATTCTCTATATCCCAGTTGTGATGAAGTCATGGGTAACCCCTAGCTGCAATATTTAAACACATCATAACTAACATTTTATCTAAAATGTAGAATACATTAATTGTTTACATCTTTTATAAATTGTTAACCTTATTTGAACCACTCCGGCAGTGACTCTGCTAGAGTTGTGAGCCAATTGACTTATTTCCTACCTTGGTAAAATGGTAATTCTTGCTTATCACCTGGTTAATATTGTTGCTTGAAGAATATTAAACCGTGCAAAAAACTATACACTTGTCTTCAACCCATCTCTCTCTCTCTCTCTCTCTCTCTTTCTCTCTCTCTCTCACATCTTATTCAGGAACCGTAACACGGTCCACGAATAACGTACAAGAATGTTAGCCGCATGCACCAAGAATTAGAACCTCAAACGAGAGGACATTGATGGTGCCCCCTCCACAGAGAGCTCCTCAGCCTAACGGCCCATCCTATGACATAGCTGGAAAGGTGGAATGGAACCCCTTATGCTCCACCGCCCGAGTCAATTTCCATGTTCGAGAGAAAGACAGCACATTTGAAGAGTTTGTTCCACACTGAGCACGAATTTTAGAGACACAGCTACCCAATAACAAAATCCCCTGAAGAATTTCCCCTGAATGAAGTCCAATGTTATTGTAAGACTGCAAAGAAAAGTGTTGGGTTAGAACAGAGCATACCAACATTGCTCTTATTAAATTGTACACTATACATGAGATATGTCGAAATTAATGTTAGTATTTGTGTAGTGCATATGTCATGCTGTGTTTTATCATGCTGGATTGTTGTTCTTAAATATGATTCAGTGTATTTATTATGTAGCATTGTTTTGTATGAGTTATTTTAGTTTGTAGATGTCTCTTTACTCAATTCAGATTATTTAGCATTTTGTGTATTTTTACTCTTAACAAAGTTTTTAAAAACAAGACAATAATATTTTGTTGTTACTTGCTCGGAGAGTAGCTTATGTGTTTAAATAAAATGTACATACAATAAGTACATCCTAAGAGCGATTATTGAATTGTTACTCATTTTTTATTCTGTCCTTCTAGCGTACTAGTTCTGCAGATTGGAAAGGGTATTCAGCAACCGGCCTAGTTTTTAGTTTTATGGTAAAATGTCTACCATTAAACCTCAAAGGAATACTATGGATCAATGAAGCCTCGGCCGCGGTATCAATCAAAGCTAGAACATGTTGGGTATTTCCTGATTGCCAAAATAATTTCACATTCACATGAGGCTATCTGTCTGCCTTAATATGGCAGATACTACAGGAGTTTGACCACAATCCTATTTGTATTTTGAATGCATGGATTTTGTCTCTGTCAATAACATTGCACTTGCCACTTTTCGCAAGTCAGCATAAGTCAGCTGATATGGTAAAGCCATTCCCATGGACTCCACATCCATCTCCTGTTCAGGCGGCTCAAAAGGGGACATCTCGCTTGTTCAAATCTTGCCTTTTCACTTGTTTGTACTGCTCTTTTCCTTCAAGCCTTTGCTTTTTATATCATTAGTACAATTCCAGAGTCTCTGTCCCGTCAAGGTCTTCTCATGGCACTCTATCTTTTAGTAGCACCAAAAACATGTCTTTTCTCGACACACAAGAGCCTCTACTGTCAGATCTCTTTCCAGGAGTCTGCATGTCACTAAGTCTCTCTCTCTGAGATTCAATCATGTGTGGTTGACAAGACTCCCTCTGGTTATCACAGCAATTTTAATTACAGTGCTGATCTCTCAGCTTCCAAGTTGAAATCTTCTTTTTTCATGAAGTTACTTTATATAATTAAGAACTGTTCATAGGGAAGATATTCTTTTAAGCCATATGAATGGAGCTATAAAAGTGAGGTGCAGTAATATATTTTCATTGGTGCTTTTTAGTCTAAAACCATGGTACAGAGCTGCTTACTTTTATGTTTCATTTTCATTCCAAAAATGATATTTAACTAATTTGACTATAAATTCAAATATTGTCATTACATCAATCAAGCATTAATTTAAATTACATTCACAGAGGGACGCCCAAGTGTTATACATAACTTTTGTTGACTTTAGGTTGGCCTTTGACCTAGTCAATAGAGCCAGGTTATGGAACAAACTGACATATTTGGGATGCCTGGGGTTGTTACTGACTATAGTGAAGAAACTCAACGAGGAAAGGGGTGCTAGAGTCAAGTTGAACAATGATGGAGGCATGACAACACACATTCTGCTCAGCAGGGGAGTTAAGCAAGGTTGTGTGCTTGCTCCCCTGCTGTTTAAACTATATATTTCTGACCTCCCTGAGAGGATGTTGGCCGGATCAAATTGTCCACCTAAGATCAGAAGGACGAGGGTTGCCAGCAGGTTGCATGCCGACGACCTCGTAATTCTCAACCACACTCTCTGGCTGTAGAAGTATTTTAGAGGACGTGACAGTTTAAGCCAAGGAGAATGACCTGGTGGTCAACATTGAAAAAACTAAAATATTGCTAGCGGCTGGTTACAAACTTGATAGAGTGAAACTCATTAGCAGAAACAGAGTATGTTGACCACTACCCATATCTTGGGTTGGAAATGAGTGCTGACAATAACTACTCTCACATTATTTCCAACAAAAAGAGAAAAGCTGCCTTATTGACCATCTTGTTTAGTCATTTTGCTTGTCAGGCGGCAGGTTACTCTCTTGAGGGATTCTAATTCACTATATGCAGTGTTTCTGCCCAGCAATATTATATGGACTCTAGGCTCTAAATCTGAAAACCCAAGATGGCTAAATTGTCTCAAGGGTGCTTTCTGGAGAAACTTTATGAAACTCAGACCTTCGGTACCCATGGAAGTGCTGCGTCTGGAGCTGGGTCTGATTACTTTAGGTGGCCTGGTGGAAAGGAAAGGGGGTGAGTTATATTTGAAGGCCAAAATGTCCCCACTATGTCTGGTTTAAAAAATCTTGCGTGCAAATTGCAGGCGAAGTGGACACTCTAGGAGTGGAACTTTTGATGACCTTGTAATGGCCGTTTTTCAAGCTATAAATTGGTACCCAAACTGGGAAACCAGTGGTGGTTATTTGGCCCTGAAGTCATCACTCAAAGCCAAATTTGATTTGGCAGATTGGAACAAATACCAAGAACACATCGCTACTTTGAAAAGGTCCAAACAGTATGCCTAGAGTGGTACACAGAATAAATAAAAAAATCAACCTTACAGCATCTTGAGCCCAAGGCCGGAAGTTTGTAGATTAATGTTGTATCTTCGTACAAACCAGTTACCACTAACCGTTTTGTGCACACAGATGAATTTAACACCAGAAGACAGACTGTGTCGGATACGTCAGTGTCTAGGGACCATGGAAACATCAAAACATCTGTTCACTGAGTGTACGTCCCTAAATACCAGTTATATGTGTACATATGAGACCTTTGTCCATCATTACGATTCCATTAAATCTGACAGCTTTTGGATATACTGTTTGAATTCACCTTCACTTTCATTCCACTTTGCACTTTACAGGGTTTGGAACTCCATATCAAAGAGAATCTTTTTAACTGGCGATGACTTGTATGTAGCTGTTCTTCTAACTGCAGGCATTGCAGTGCGTTTGTTCTGCACATGCAACTTGAGCGTTGTCTTTGGCTGACACACATATCTCTCAATTTCCATTCAAGGGACTTTTACCTGTTTAGTTGTTTAAACACAATGCACCTTTGCACTATGCGGATTTGCACATTTCTTGCTTTGATATTTAAACAGATATTGTGGACTTAACATCTTAACATAGTGAGCCTACGGTATTGTCATTGTAAATTGTTCATTGTAATTGAAGTATGCATTTTTAAATTTTAAATTAACGTTATTTATACTACTGTTATATCTAATATTGTATAAAAGATTTGTAAAAAGTCATTTGACTAATTACAATAAATATAATAAAAATAATAATAATTAAGAGTTCTCGGTTGATCAACCTTTTCCACATTTTAATGTGATTGGAATATGTAGTGTGTCTATTTGTTGTTAAGTTTGGTGTGATGTTAAGTGCTTTGTTGTTATCTTAACTGTTCAAGTGGCTTTTGTAGAGCGCATAACATAAGGAGCGATGCAACCAAATGATCACCGAAACAAACTATTTGTATAGAAAAGGTGGGTTTTAAAATATTTCCTAAACTGCAGATGATCGGAGGTGGTTGTAAGACTAATCGCCAAATTGTTTCATACATAATAAGGTCACCTGAGATGTAAACTTTGTCCATCTGATCAAGCTTATGTTGATAGCTGTCGTTTCAATAAAGAAGCAGCCTATGAAAGCAAGGTTACAATTGGGTAATGAGGAATGAATCTTTCCATCGGCATCTCAGGTCCAATACCATAGAAAACAGGAGTGAAAAATGCATGCATATTTCAATATTAACCCCTTACAGATAAGCCTGTGATAGGTCTTGAGGATGCTTTATTTCAATGTCTGAGTTATGAGGAAGTATCCAAAATGGCAGCTGTGTCCTGCAGCCTCTGTAAAGGGCACTGAGATCGGCGTGGAGTCCAAAATAGGTACTATATGAATAGTCGATCCAGGTGATAATTAGTGTCCAGACTGGTTAGATTTTGTGTGCAGTAAAATAAGTTGATAAATGTTTCAAGAGTCTAAGGGTGAAGAAACCAGCTTTGATGACTCATTCAGTTCTGCAATCTGAGGTTTCATAGTCAGCTCAGCAACCCAGATGACTCCCAAATTACAGACATGGTGCACTAGCAGTGGGCAAGGACAAGTAAAGAAGGGCAAATTTGTGGAGGCTAGGAATTTGTTGGAACGGTTAACAAAAAAACCCTCAGCAACAAACTGACTCTGTTCTGCTGGCCTCGAGTCATCTGTGCTTTTTCAGGATTTCGCCTGATATAAGTCACGTACCAGCAGCCACCAGAGCAAATTACTTTTTCACTTTACAGACCACAGTACTCTCAAATCTCAGCCCAATACACAGAGATAAATTATTAGATTGGAAGAACATGTGTGATAACAACTGTACACTGCTTGTAGCATCAAAGTCCTGGGGAAAGTTTGGAGGACATTTTAAACTGTGATAACCAGATTCTTTTCGGTGATCCCCCGAACTGGAAACACGCAACAGTGTCGACAGATAATGCGTGTTGTCACTTTTTGCAGTACATACAATCACCTTGATTTACTAACCTCACTTTTCTAGTTTTACAATTTTTCGATGTTGTAAATGACAATTTTAGTCACATGTTTTTTGAAAATTGCTTTGCATTGTTTTTAATGTGGATACATCATTAATTGAGGATAAACTTGGTTTTAACAGTACTCTAAACTGCCTAGGTTGATCACGAATGGCTGAGGAAAGTATACCTTAGCAATCTGTAGGTTGTTAGTACTACCTATGTGTCAAAGGGAGGGGTAGCTCTGTCTCACTTTTGCGTATCTAATTGATCCAACCCTCAGGAGTCAGGCCCCTCCATTAACAAAAAAGAGGGTTTTCACCCATTTTCTTGATACAGTAGAATGATCAAAGTCAGGGGACCAAACCCAATTCTTGCTAATAAATATACACTGGCACAAGGGAGCGAGTGACTCGGACACATTTTTACAAATTATTCTACATTACATAGTGACCTGGCAGTGTAGGAAAAGCAGGGGTCATGTCCTACTAGCAGCGATTTAAATGCAACGTGCCTCGGGTCTGATATCGAGGACTAACTTTAGGATGTCACCTCCGACATGGTGGCCTCTCACTTTAAAGCGCATACAGGTAGGAAGTGGTGTGTGGCTCTATCATCTGTGGGTCTCCAGTTGTCAAATGGAAGGGTGAAGGGAGATGAGTGTTGTCAGCCAACATGCCACCGTGGAGCCAGCCACTCAACTTTGGACTATTGTTTTGTAGACCACTTTATGTTCAATAGTTGTATAGAGCTACAGATAATGAAAATTCAGAATCCACATTTGAATGTAAGTTAGCAGTTTTCAACGTGGATAATTTTGATAGCTTTCTGGCTGAATTGACGAGTAACGTGATGAAGAACAACATTTGCATGCCTTTGGCACACCACTTGAAGCTGGAAAATGGGACATGAGGAAGTCTATCATAGAAATAAAAAATTCAACTTTCCCCGTTAAAATGAAAGAGAGTAAGTGCAAGAATATAAAACAGAATTATGTGAATTTCTATGAGTGCCAACGTGCAAAGCTGAGGGATGCAGAAACAATGCTGCAGATCCTAATTAAGAGGGATGCAGGCTCTTTCTGGGAGCTTGTAAATGCACAGGAGGCCTTGGCTGCTACTTTACAGCTGAATGTGGTACCCATGCACTGCCTCCTGGGTTAAGCATTTTGAGTAGCTTTACTCACTGAACAGGTATTACGGGTATGAAAAAGGCTGCACCGGAAAATTGGGCAGGACATGAGTGGACCCTCTCTATTAAAATTGAAGTCCTGAAGTAATAAAATCAAGTAAATGCTCTAGGGCATCCGGACCAAACCACCTAAACAATAATACCTTGAAGACGGATCCTTCTATCTGGGATACAGCACTGACAATACTATTTAGGAGTGTTGTGGATAAAGGCCGTTTCCCAGAGATGTGGCAGACTTCTTTTGCAGTTCCAATTTACAAGAGTGGTGCAAGGACCGATGCTAAGAATGATCGACTGATCGACGTGGATAGCAAGGCCTTGAGTCCCTCTAGTTGCAGCACTTGGACGATTGGCCATGCTCTGTCGGAAGGTTCACTAGGATCCAGACAGGATTTTGAAAGGGCCATTCTACTAATATAAATGACCTTGCTTCATGAGCCAGAAAAGAAAGACGGTCCAAGATAACGACCATCCCGTCCCCTGCACACTTTATGGCACTGAACAATACAGCCAACAATTTACAATATATATTCCTGATTTGGAAAAAATGAATTAGAGAAAGAGTTTTAATCCACAATATCAAAATAAATATATCACAATGTTGTAAAATAAAGTAGTGGCTTAATGTTGTCCATATCTTCATACAGTCAGGCTGTCTCTAGTAAGCTGACGCGTTTCGGGGTGAAACCCCCTTCTTCAAGAGCAATACAGAACTAAAAGAAATATAATAAGTAACCTCTACAAATTGCATGTACTCAAAATTTTGCAGTTAACAAAATGCTATTGTTGCTTTTATATTCAAAACCATACGTATATTCAAAGGTCATGTATCAAACGAATAGGTGGTGAGGACTCAGAGAAGCCATCACCAGATGAGAACCGTAGAGCCAACTGGATGTGATATTTAAAAGGAATATAATCGATGGAAAAGGAGTGAGTGACCCATGCGGAACCCATATACACATGTAAAGCATGCCAAAGCCAGAGTAAACAAAAACCTAAGTCATAATGTAAGGCCTACATTAGTAAAATTAGTTAATTCACCTTAGATCAAAGGAGATGTCCCAGAGACGATTACCTGGATGCAAAAGATATAAAAACAATGTGCAAACCAATAATTGACACCAAAGTAGCCATCATTAGGGCTTATACCAATAATTACCAACATTGTGGGCTACTGACCTCATAAACTCAAGGGTTGAACAAGAATACAGCTCACTTCAATGTGTCACAAGCCACCCTGTAAACAGCAATATGGCAACGCCTCAAGATATATATACTCCCCAAGAGTGAAATGAAAATATTATTCCTCCATCTTAAAAGAGATAACAAATACGGAAAACCAGTATACCCGGAAGAAGTGGATGCAGGCGAAGCACCTTACTCAATATACGTCTGCCGTTTAGTGTGTGATGTACCCAAGATGAAAATATATCCCCAACATTAGTGGAAACACCCTTGAGGGATCCGATAGTGATACTTCAAGAAAAGAAAGCGTACAACGATCTATTAGCCAACATTCCAAAACCAGTACCATGTACTTCCCTCGTACTGCTGCCATGGATCTTACCCTCTGACAACAGCAGAAGCAGCTAAAATGCCACACGCCATGTACACAAACACTGTGCTCAACTCCTACAATGTGTTGTAAACCGGCACACAGCTGAGGCGAATTAGTAACAGGTGAAATCCCCTATTGGAGAAGAAAGAGGACTAGGGGCACACTATAATAGCCGTGCGGACATCTTGGAATAGGCACAAATCAACGAGCCGGCATACATCCAAAGTGCAAAGCCGAATGTGATCATCCCGCATTACCATGTAACGGAGACAGGACACCCACCCACTCTTAATACCATGCTAGTCTACTAAGGAACGTGCTGTATATCGCTGGAAAAAGGAACTGCTCATCATAATATTAATTATAACGACCAGCAGACCGCTATTCACAACTATAGAGAGAACAAAAAAAACTCCACCCACAATACCAAATAATAGAAAATGTGTAACCTGATATCATAAGAGCATGGTATTGTAACAACAAAATATTATATACACCCAATTAGCTCATACGGGCTCCTATGCATACATCATATTGATGAACAATTGACATAGAAATTGACAACAAGTGTTTCCTAGATATGCACATGATAGGCGTGAGACTAAACAGATGCCAAGCCCATCTGCCACACAACATCGTAAAATAATGTACAACATCAAAAAGGACTAATTTCTTAATTTAAAGCAAACATGTAAGTAAACATGTGTTCCATAGATCAAATCTGGCACCAATTAAGTAAATATTCAAATAATTCATGTAGGTGTTCAAAATACACCAGGTCCTAATTATTCAACATGAGTAAGTTAGACATATAATAGTACACAATCCGTACTACAGTCTCAATGTATAGTAATCATCCCACAAGAAATTAAACAAAACATTTCAGCCTAAATTCCTCATTGAGACCCCTTGGATGTATAGGGCCTGATACACAGAGCGTTTTCCTATGGGATCACACCATTATAAAATGCTTCTCTGTATCAGGCCCATAGTGTCTAGAAAATGTATCCAAAACATTTCTCGTTGGAGGAGATGAGTTGAAATTGCCTCCCCTTTCTGGACGCTTCACCACTTCCAATACCCCAAACTTGATTTGGGCAACTGAAAGTTGATGTTCTAAGAAATGTCTTGCCACAGGAAATTTTAGGCTTTTGCAACACACATTTGATGTATGCTTAGTCCAACGTTCCTTAACTGGTCTAAATGTTAGCCCCACATAAAGAAGCCCACAGGGACATTTAATGGCATATATAACACCAGGTGTGAGGCAAGTGGCATAGTCCCTTAATTTGATCTTCTTACAAGTGTGCAGATTTGAAAGAAAGTTGCTTTTAATAACATTATTACAGTGGCTACATCCCAAACAAGAGAAAGTATATTTCGTTTGTGTACTAAGCCATAGTTGTCTGTCCTTTTGTGTGATATCGGCTCTAAACAATCTATTCCTCAAGTTCTTGCCCCGTTTAAAGGCCATCATAGGCGGTTTAGGGAAATAATAATGGGTCATGTTGGAGCATATTCCAATGTTTTTTAATGATCTTGCTAATCTGAAAACTTTGTCTAGAGAAACATCTTCTGTTTTAGCTTTCAGTACATGGAGTTGCTCTTGTGTAATACCTTCAGACCTATTTTTAGCCTTATCAAGAACCTCAAGTGGGTAACCCCTATTCCTGAATTTCTCAACCAAGACTGAACCTTCAGTGTAGAGTCCTGCTGGGTCTGAAATAATTCTCTTTAGTCTGAGGATTTGATTGTAAGGAAGACTGTGAAGCATTGCCTTCAGATGGAAACTTGTAAAGTGTAATAGATTATTGACATCAGTTGGTTTATGGTGAACAGTAGTTACTATGTTACCCTCCTTGATGTCCAGACTGACATCCAGAAAATGTAAAGTTGGAGAACCAATCTCTACAGTGAATTTGATGCATGTGTGCACACCATGTTTAAAAATATCATATATGCACCTTTTTTCATAGAAGGATGTTGTTAGCCCATTTACACACATCTAGAACAAAGGTATTCTCGAACCGGTACATAAAGATGTTGGGTGTAAACTGGGGCCATGACTGACCCCATAGAAGTGCCTGATGATTGGATGTAGTAGGTATCCCAGAACCCAAAGTAACGGTTGAATAATATCAGATTCAATAACTGTAGCACAATTTGTGGGTTACCTTTCACTGGATCAGAGTTCAACAACAGCCATTCGACTGCTTCCAGACCTTCGTTATGTGGAATGGATGTATACAACCTGCACACATCTGAAGAAAATAATATGCAATCAGATGAAAGTGCAGTGATGTCTGTGAGATAGTTAAAGTCCATAGTATCCCTCAATTATGTAGGGATAGCTTGTACCAAGGGCTGTGATAATCTGTCCACATAGATGGCCAGGGGGTCAAACACACTGTCCGAACCTAGGTCTCAATGGAGGATGGGTCTGGTTGTTATGTATTTTTGGTAATGCATAAAAAACAGGAGTTATGGGAAAACGATTAATCAAACATGTTTGGTCTCCAAACTAATCCAGTCATTTTCAAATGCTGTTTCCACTGTCCTGTTCATCAAAGTTTTTATTTCATTAACGGGATCACTGTCTAGCTTGATGTAAGTTGACTCATCACTTAATAGGTTTCAGCAGCTATTGATGTAATAGAAGGTATCCATTACTATGATGGCCACTCCTATATCAGAAGGTTTAATTCTAAGATTTTCCTCTTTGGCTAGAGACTCAATGGGGTCCAATTGTTGATTTTTCGAATGAATGGGTGTTGATCTCTGATACTAAATTGTGTTCATTTCAGATGAAACAGTTTTTTTCAAGTTGAGCAAGGAGTTTTGAATGTGTGCATCAAACTCACTTTTGGCTCGCATTTTCAATCTTTCCTCAAAAGGAGGGAAGTTATCCATGGGTGGTTGCGTCTCAAAAAAGATGTTTCATCGAATTTTTCGTAGCAGTCTATGTAAACTGATTTGTTCTTCAAAGAGGATGGTGTTGCAGGTAGGAACATAGGAGAGACCCCGATAAAGAGTGTTGAGCTGTCCACTTGTGAGGGTTTTACTGGAAATGTTAATAACAATACTCTCATTTTGACTGTACTGTATTTTTTGTTGCTTCGTCTGTTCTTCCACTTAGGCCTAAAAAAGGACCTGATTCTGCAGCTGGTAATGGTAATTCAGCTCATATTCCAACACCCACCCCGCTCCCTGATGCACCTACAGGAATATTGGTTGTGCCTAGTGCACTGGCACCATTTGTCACAATGGGATCTCCCACACTGAAGTTACTGCTGCTGTCAGATCTAGGTTGACTAGGTTGTGGAAAACGTGACCTATTCTGATTTCTGTGTGCATAGAATTCTTGCCAAGTGTACACTATGGGCCTTATTCACAGAAGCCTTTTGTAGTGGCAAAACCCCATTGGGAAACGTTCTGTGAATTAGGCTCTATATCATTCAGATAATCGAAGGTATGACGTTTAAACTTTCTACGTTTCCTTTGTTCGATGTCTGATTTATAGGAAGCAAGTTTAGAGTTGACTTCTTCCAAAAGTGTTGACAATTCTCGCTCTGACTTAAACTCTGAAAGGTGTTGCTTCAGTGATTCTATATCAGTATCAATACTGATTAATGATTTTAGACAACTCTTCGATGTTGAGCAAAATTAAATCGAGCGAACATTTATTCAAAATGTGATCCCATTTAACTAAAAATTCTTTACTGTCTTTGCAGAGAGTCGGCCTTAAATCTACTCTCAGACCTCTTGGGATTTTCTGATATTTATAATACTCTACCAACGTGATGGCGTGAAGTTTCTGAGAAATTCCACTTCGAATCAGCTTTTCTTGTCGAAAACTCAATTTGTTGGGATCTTCCTGACTGTCAATAGAGTTGTCTGTGTCCCTAATAAGGGATAACATTTGGTTGGCCTCCCCTGCACTAAATGCTAGAGTTGACGCGTGCTTATCCGTTAGTTAATTTATCCTTGAAAATGACATATTCATTAGTGGGTGCTACTAAACCTGTGTACCACACTAGAAAATCCAGTGAGAAAGAATACCAAAGAGTAGAGATGTTACTGCACATCTACTTAATTAATGTAAATAGCAATTCGACAAACTATTTTAAACATGTAAGGTGCAGAGGAGGAACTATCACCCTGGCACAAGGTCACTTGAAATACTAGGAAAGAAAGACAGTCCAAGATAAGGACCCTCCCGTCCCCTGCACACTTTATTGCTAATAGATTGTTGTACGCTTTATTTTTTTCTTGAAGTATCACTATCGGATCCTGCAAGGGTGTCGATGGTTTCCACTAACTTTGGGGATATATTTTCATCTTGGATACATCACACATAAAGCTGCAGACGTATATTGAGTAAGGTGCTTCGCCTGCATCCACTTCTTCTGGGTAAACTGGTTTTCCGTATTTGTTATCTCTTTTCAGATGGAGGAATAATGTTTTCATTTCACTCTTGGGATTTTACATATATCCTGATGTGGTGCCATATTGCTGTTTACAGGGTGGCTTGTGACACATGGAAGTGAGACGCATTCTTGTTCAACCCTTGAGTCACTTGGTGGTACACCATGGAATTATGTCATGTGTTCACTAGGTATTTATGAGGTTAGTAACCCACAATTTTGGTAATTATTGGTATAAACCCTCATGATGGCTACTTTGGTGTCATTTACTAGATTGCACATTTTCTTTTACATCTTTTGCATCCAGGTGCTCCTCTCTGAGACATCTCTTTTGATCTAAGGTGGATGAACTCATTTTACTTATAGGCCAGTTAGGCCTTACATTATGACTTAGGTTTTTGTTTACTCTGGCTTTGGCATGCTTTACATGTGTATGTGGGTTCCACATGGGTCACTCACTCCTTTTCCATCGGTTATATTTCTTTAAGATATCACATCCAGTTGGCTCTACGGTTCTCATTTGGTGATGGCTTCTCTGGGTCCTCACCACCTATATGTTTGATGCCTGACCTTTGAATACATGCATGGTTTTGAATATAAAAGCAACAATAGCATTTTGTTACCTGCACCATTATGAATACATGCAATTTGTAAAGATTACTCATTATATTTCTTTTAGTTCTGTCCTGGTCTTGAAGAAGGGGGTTTCACCCCGAAACACATCAGCTTACTACAGACAGCCTGACTGTATGAAGATATGAACAATATTAAACCACTACTTCATATTACAACATTGTGTTATATTCTTTTTGATATGGTGGATTAAAATTCTTTCTCTAATTAATTTGTTCATCATCAGGAATATATATTAAAAAGTGTTGGCTGTATTGTTCAACGCCATAGAGTGTGCAGGGGACGGGAGGGTGCTTATCTTGGACCGTCTTTCTTTTCTAGTATTTCAAGTGACCTTGTGCCAGGGTCATAGTTCCTCCCATGCATATTACATGTTTCAAATATTTTGTCCAATAGCTTTTTACATTACTTAAGTAGGTGTGCACTAACATCTCTATCCCTTGCTTCAAGAGCCATCCAGGAATGATCTCTATCCCTTGCTTCAAGAGCCATCCAGGAATGTGCGTGGGCGGACAAGTCCCGGTGTACTTATGTTGCCTTGATAGACCTCTCGGCATAATTTGACAGAGTTGACTGTGGTCAAAATTAGACAACTGAGGTCTGCCGGGAGGTCTGTTGAGCTTGCTTATTGGTCTGCTTGAGGGCTCAGGAATCAGAGTGAGATTGAACAAAGAGGGGGGAGTCTATCCAGTAAGATTACGACTAAATCCGGTTTGAGACGGGTGCGTATTGGCACCCTGCCTTTTCAATTTATACATATTGGATATTGGGGAACATTTGACAACCTCTGCGCTCACCTCTCCCAAACTTGGATCTTTAAAGATACCCTGAATTGATTATGCCGATGTCTTCTTGCTCTTTGACAACGCTTGAATGGGGATGCAGAGGTTCTTGTTGGCCTTTTCAAAATACGCTAACTATAATGGGCTCTTGATAAATCCAAGTAAAACAATAATTCTTATGTTGTCGAGAGGCATGAAGTGTGGCTCTTTTAAATTGTCATTTGAAAACACTGGAGTAATGTGTACCAAAAGTGTTGTATATTTGGGCTTTCATATTTCTGCACAGCTGTCGCTACTGAACATTCGCCCAGAAGGCTGCATCTTTGTCCATTCAACCGTTGAAAGTCGACAGAAAGTTTGGCCGCTTTTCAATAAAACCTGCAATCAACTTTTACGAAAGGAAAGTCGTCCCGAAGTTGATAGATGGGATGGAACTTTAGCCCAAAGTCGCCTTTCGTTGGTTGGACTTGATAAAAGCTGCTATCTGGGGATGAATATACTCAATGCCGTCCCACTGGCAGCAATTCACTTTTAGAATTATCATCACTCAGGGTTTAAGTTCAGTGGCGATTAATGACCTTGTTTCGCAAAATAAGGTGCCCGACCAGTGAGTCACTGTATGCTGAAATTAAAACCTTCATGGAATTGAAACATCTCTTGGGGTTAGGGGGTTCATCGGAATATGTCAGTCATTTAAAGGAATATTCCCAAAATATGCTGAGCGAACTTAACCTTGATACGGAGGCATTGATAGTTAACCTTGAGAAAGTAAAAATGCACATTATAATGGGGAGTGGATTATCACAATAGTCTCCTTCCACTTTAAAAGAGAAGTATTGTTGACCTGCACTTATTCCTCAACTGTTTTGATAGAGTAATTTAAATTAGTTTCCGATGGAATTTGTTGTCAACGAAATTTGTGCTTTTAAGGAGAGTAAAGATTTGTGTTGTGGATGCACTGTGAGGATTCTGCAAGGACAAAGAACATATTGAAACTAAGTCATCTAGTATTAGTATGGCCAGCTCTGAAAGTGAAAAGATTGGCACATTTTAAGAAACTGTTTCTCTCCATAAATTGGGCTGATAATGAAAACTTGTGGAAATGGTATGTAAGTGTGACATTACATCAGATGGTTTAGTTGTGGCTGTTTTTTTTTATTCTTTGCACTTTAGCACTTTGTCATTAATTTGCTAGAAGACTGCACTTTATATGGCATGGTATTTTGGCACTCCTTTACATTTTGAAATCTGTAAACTCATGGAAAAGATTCCGAAAATAGCAATATAGCTTTTGTAGAGTCAGTGTCAACCACCTCCTAAAATTGTCTACACTAAAGCACCTTGTAATCCTGCCTGAGGAATTTATTTTATAGGGTATTGAGTTGTGATACTATATTTTTATGAATGAAAAGGGAAAAGTTAACGTGTAGTATGACAATGCTGTGTGTATTGAAACGTTTTAAAAATATGTAGTGATGAGAATGACGTTTCAACCTAGATTCTTTTACCATGATTTTCTTTTATATATTCTGTATTATTGTATCGTAAAGGGTTTTTTAAAACCATATAGATCCTGCCAAAAATCAATGCTTGCCATTTTTAGACAGAATTTGGTAGGTGGTTCCAGAGTTGAATTACTGGCTGCGCCCAATCTTGGAAAAGGGATATTGATCACATTTGTAGTAATGTGACAGGGTCCGATTCATGGAATTAATTGCGTTGAAAATCAGGGATTTGCGTGCCATTCTGCATGCAAATTCCAGTTCGTCGATTCATGGAATCGACTGCGTGTGACTTTCCGAGGGCTTCTGTGGTGGCTTTGCCTGCCGTGACCGCTGTGCCCGGCAGGGTCACACATGTCGGGCACATTGGATCCGGCAGGAGAACCCGTAGTTTGCTGGTCCGGAAACAATGGTGCCGGGAAGCTTACCGACACCGTTGTTTCCGGACTGGCAAACTTACAATGAGGCCCAATATCTGCCTTGATCAAATATGTATCTTGCAGCGCTTTGTATATTATATCCCTGTACCCATCATTTGAGGTACTGTGCTCTCACTTTACATTTTTCAGTCCTTAAAATAATTTACGAACTTTAATCGGATTAGTTCAGTTCCTTAACCGAGTAGTGTCTTTCTAAATGATTCAGAGCAGCAAGCGTTCTCTGATTTAATATACAGCAAAATACAGACAGAATAATCATTGCATCTTGCACACCACAAAATAATTTCCTAACAATGTTTTATTTGGATATTTGGAAGAGGAAATTCAGAAATAAATATATGATGTTTTAAAGAAACAAGAATAATGTAAAGAGAGTACTTCCAGAAAATGTACATATGAACACAATTTGGTGACTGCAATCAACTGAATATATAGGCATGCACTATAACATGCCACTTAACAGAGGATGTGGCCTTTTTGTGGTATTTCTTAGAACAAGTGCAACATTTGTACCACAGGTAGCATTTGTGGTGACAAGGGCATTGGTACAGTGCTGGATCGTACCAGAACACTCATTTGAAACAATAATTATAACATTTTTATTTTTCTGACACTAGGCCTACTACCAGATTGTCTCAAAGATTAGAGAAGGTTCCAAATGAGACCACAAAGGTAGATTCGTTTTGCAGAAATGAGTGGTTGTTGTACTCTACTGTCCTTTATAATAGGCGGCCCACCATCACCATCTAGAGATATAATTCGTTGGGCAGCATTTAGGGAGAAAAAAAGCCCCTTCTTTTCCCCTTTCTTTCCCTACTTTGTATATATGACCTCTTTTTCGATGTGTTTAAATGAAAAAACCAAGGTGGAGATATGACTATTCTTGGCTAGACTCTCTTTTTTCTAAGTCGATCGCATTTACAGTGTTGCAAAAATAAATGTGTTCCACCTGCATTATTTCTGCCACTGGTGGTAATGACCAAAGCAGTAATTACCATAAACGGTAACACAATCGAAATACCACTGCTATTACCCCCTGGTGGTGCAGTCATTCACCACTGGTATTTTATCTTCGTCAATCACGTCCTGCAAATTGACAGAAAATGTATCCTAATTCACTACAAAAAAGGTCAACAACAGATCCTCACACATAGAGATAGAGATTCGCACTTGGAGGCTAAAGGGCAAAGCTATGATTCACAGAGCGTTTTCCAATTAGGTTTTGCCTTTATAAAACGCTTCCATGAATTAGGCCCAAAGAGTGTATCATGTTAATAAGCAAATTGCAACAACATTGGAGTGTTGGCAGTTCCATCGAAGGCAATGCACTGGAGGAGGGCAAACATTCGTGTAAGTCATTTGTTCTAATATTCCAATGCTTCTCCTTTATCACTCCTAGTTTTAAACAGAACATTCTACCCATATTTGGTGGAAAACTCTAATAGCAAAAACAACCCCCTCCTCTGGCAATTTCCAGGCCCTAACGTGTGTTAGCGCTCGTTAGATGAGACCATTATCTTGGTCCGAGGGACTTTACCACCTGGTAATTATCTTCGATGTGGCATTATATTTGTATTAGTATTTATTTGGTTTATATAGCGCTTTACACCGAAGCGCTGCACATTATAAAAATTATATATTAGTTTAAACACTGCCAGGAAACCACCAATAATTCACTTGACTGTATTCATTTATTTCCACAGATTACCTTTGAGAAATGTAGTAACGTTAAGCATGCTGCTATTTTCATGTTTTTGGGTGAAGGAGTTGGAGGGCGGGCGGGGGTGTACATTGAATCAGACATCCCAAAAGAAGTGAATGCGAAGAAGTCTGTCAAATGCCAATGTGTCTGCAACAGAAGCAAGCAAAGTGATAATGAAGGTGCCAAAACAAATATGGAAGTAATGCCATTCTTATATTATGGAGTATGGAGAAGCAGGCACGTGCAGATGGGGCCCTAGCACTTTGATGTATGTGATTAGGATCGCTCAGTCTGAGGCGGTGGTAAGCAATCATTAACACACCTCAGTAATACATTGTGAAAATTGCTGAAGTTTGAACAGACCTGTGATAGATTGATGTTAGCACACGGGTTATACTGCCGGAAGAAAAGTGCATTCAAACATTTATACATATAGTAGCAAGAACACATTATTTAATTAAAAAAAACAAGCAATTTCTCGTTGTGTATTACAGTGCATTTTGTCAGCACCATATATGAATCAACATTTACATTTAAGAACCTATATAGACTATCACAAAGCACAATGTGAATTGACCCTTGACGGGTCAGTATTTTTTTTTTAAACTGTGAAAGATGTTAAGTGTATGGCAATTCAAGAACACAGTTGCATCCCTCTGGAAATATGGCCAGAGCAGCAGAAAAGCATTTTGATCCTCCAATTACAAACTAAAAATAAAGGGCTAGACCCGGAGGAAGTGGAGGAGTTATTTTTGTGCTGGTTCTTCTCATTAAATGTTGCTAGACTGCGACCATTATTTTTAGACTTGGCCTATTTGAAGTGAAATTTCTGAAGAGGATGGGAAGCAGGGATAGAGTATATGACCACATTATTTTCTCCTTACGTGATCCATTTTTAATTATCAGACCAACATGCTTTTCTATAACACAACATAAAAGAAAATACACATTTAGAATCTTAGGTTAATGTAAAACGATTAACTTATTGTTTTACGTACTTGTTTTCTCATACATGCTCAAATTAGAAAATACAATTTCAAAAATGTGTGTACTCACAGAGCAACAAATCCAATGGATACATATGTACATGGCGGTGGCTAGTGGTGATCACAACTATATTGTGTTATTCTCATTGTTGAAAGGATACAGAAAATACTGCATATTATGAGTGATCACGTTCAGGGATCTGTGTGTGTGGTAGGACAGTGAAGGACTATACAAAAAGATACACTTTAGACCCATTGTTGCCAACGCATTTCATTTTCGAACGTGTAGTCTTGCAGTGATTTGTATGCATCTGTTTCATTCTGCTGATTGGTGTTGAAATAAGCACATTCTTCGGGTTTTGATATGAAGATATCTCGCACTGTGAAACGAGCATTATGTTATGGCTATTATCACAATCATTAGAACGAGCAAGGTTTGGCAAAAAGCACATAAAAGCATATGTGGAATCCGGATTGAGATGCTCACGTGATATTCTCTAATTCCCGAGGCATTGCAGGGGAGGGCTGAGGGGGCTATAGCCCCGGGTCTTTAGGTTGTATCCCTGGACAGAAGCTCAGGGGCTACAACCACAGGCTAGCTAGCCCTGAGCTCCGACATTAGCGTAGCCCTGGATCTTTTACAGACCTAGCAACACTCCTGCCTAATTCAGGAGTCTGCAACTGTCGGTTCTCCAGATGTTTCGGACTAGAAACCCCATCAACTCACCCCTAACCAGCATAGTCAATGGTTAGGCATCATGGCCCAAGTAATAGCCCAAAGCATCTGGAGAGCTGCAGTCTGCAGACCCCTGCCCTAATCAAAGGCTTGAAAAAGGCAAAGCACCATGCCAATTGTGAAGTTGCCAACTCGGGATCTATTTAATTGAATAAAGTATATTTCTATAGACAAAAGTAGTTTGACTATTTGTCTACATGTGAGAATGTAATCCTAGAGTTCGGCTCGCATGACCATCGTGGTCTTCATGTTGCAACCAGAGATGTAGTTCTTAATGTAATTCACCTTCGTGGAACCTAACGTAAAATCAACTTTGAACGGATTTAAGGCCTAAATCCAAAAGACGTGTGTTAATTTTGCATCAAAGTTAAACAGTTCCATAGACAAGGCTGCTCATTGAAATGGTCCCCCATTGGAAACATGATTATAATTCTGCTACCCAGTTTTGGGCAGATTGCGGGCCTGATTCACAGACACGTTTTATAATGGTGCAATCCCATTCAAAAACCCTCTGTGAATCGGGCCCTATAATTTTGCATTGCAGCACGAAGAAACACTGAATGGAAACCATGTAAGCACTGAAACTAGGCCAAGTACACCAATGATGTACCACAGGGTGGTAGGATATTAATTGGTATTTTCAACTGAACAAAAACATGAAAGTGGTCATTTCTTGATGCAACATTGATCTGTATCTCAAGTGACATTTTGTGAAAGACATACTACGTCTTTATTGGTGTAGGAGAAACACTCACAACCTATGACCAAAAGTTCAGGTCTCTTCCAAGAAAGTATCCATCTACCAGCCATGTTTCAGCTTCAGATTCTTAGTAACTATTCAGCTGCATTGATTCCCACCCTCAATTCTGTCCAGGCCACAATGGAATCTGTGTGTAATCAGTATAAATACAGCACTCAACATCATTTTGAGGCGATAATGGTAGGCCATACTGGCCAACTATGGTTTGTCAGCCTGGGTTGATAGGCCAGAATGCATTGACGATCTCCAATGAGAGATAAGGGATTTTACTGTCAAGTACAGCCCACCATGAGGCTATTATTACAATAAGCACCCCACTATAGCAAGTGGAGCACAAAGAAGGAAGTGTTGTAAAATACAATTTGGGGTGAAAAAGCGAGGCAACGCATTAGGCACTCTGGGGAACCAGCAAGCACGCACCTGGAGTGGGGAGCCCTGGAGCTGAAGAATAGGGGCCTGGAAAAGAAATGCATGGCCACCTTGAAGACGTCCAACCACTATTACACACAACCTCCTATGGAACGACGGACACTTATTGCCAAAGAGGGTCCAGCGATGGAGCACTGCAGACATAAAAGGTGGTGGACTGGGGAGGAAAATGGGGATGAATAAAAAAAATGCAGCAAAGCGAGTAACGGATGAGTAGCATGAGCCAAGTGATCATTCATTATATTGGCATTCAGACTAATACAGAAGATACATATAGACTTAAGAGTGCCTTGAGAACCCCTCTATTTATTTCCCAACTATGCAGGATACGTATTGGGCCATACAAAAATGTGGGTCCTGCCTGTCATAGAGAGGAGGTCCAAAGTGCAATCACAGATCAAGTGACTTTCCAACTTCAGACCTGGACCGATCCCTCTCTGTTAACTCACATGGTGTTGATCGCTGTACCCTTAATTTTAAAAAGTAATATTTTACTGAATAAAAATAACAGCAGAAAATGATAAGATCGGGCTGTTTTCTATAAAATAAAGTAAGGCATTCGTCCTGAAACAATGCTGTATTAAAAAAACTACTACAGTAAATGACTCCACAAGATTAAATATACTGGAAGCCTCCCTCATTATTACACTACAAGCATACCTGCATCAAATTCTAAATTGCACTCTGGAACAAAAGTGCTCTATATCTGAGAAATGGTGTATGACAGCAAAGTCAAAGACATTGCATTCAGAAAACATAAAGTAATGTCATCAATTTTGCAAACATTGCAAATAAAATTCAGCACGTTTCCTGAGACACAGGGCCTCATTACAAGTTTGCCGGTCTGCAAACAACGGTTCCAGTAAGCTTGCCATTACCGTTGTTTCCAGACCGGCAAACTACGAGTTCTGCGAGCAGGTGCCTTTCAGCCCGCCAGGTCTGACTGGGCGGGCAGAACGGCACCCGTTTACAGACCTTGACGGAGGCACCGGCACCATTCATGAATTGTGCCGGTGCAGCAGTCCTCCCCATTCCCATTGAGTCCAATGGGACTCAAATAGGAATGGGGAGTAATATTTTCCGGTGCCCGGGAATGGGCAATCATGGGCAAATGGTCCGCTGGGGCTGAAATTCCCTGGTAATTGCCCATTCCCCGGCGCAGGAAAATTCATGACTTTGGCGACAGCCAGGCCAGTATTTACCGGCACGGCTACCGCCAGAGTCATAATGAGGCCCAATGTTTTCTGGAATGGATGTTTGTGAAACATAAAGGCTTAGTGTGAGAATGCTGAGTCTGTTCTCTGTGTCTCGGATTGATTTGACCTGGCCAAGCGAAAAGAAGGAGAAGTCAGAATAGATTTGGCAGAAAGAAGTGACATTGCAATGAAGAAGGCGAAAGGATGAGAGAAGGGGGGAAGTGGACACAGCAGCCAGCAAAGGGAAGAGGGATGGAAAATTGTAAGGCACACAGAGAGGGGCTACAACAAGGAGCAAAAAGCCCAAGTCGCCAAAATAAAATAATGTGTGGTATTTGGTGCTGGTGGGTTATGTGGGTATCTTCCTGTTTCCTGAAAAAGCAGTAAATAAACTGGATTTGGCGAAAACTTGCAGAATTCAATGGTGCACCTCCCAAAGGCATGACAATGTTACCACAAGTCAGCCAAGAGTCTTATCTCCAGGGTTTGGGTTTCACAAGAAAAAATAAGATCAGCACGAAGTCCCTGCAATCCGTATCTGAACAGGATTCCCAGCTACAGATTGTCTTAGTGGGAACTCATGTTGAAGAACAAAATCTAAAGAGGATAAAATGTAAGCAGGGGAATGTGCAATTCAATGGCAGATTGGTAATACAAGAAAGATGGTTCGATTTATGGGCTGCTTGCAGTCAGTGCTACCTCTGGATATTCCTGGGTATCATTCATGGGAGTGCATGTGCACCACTCTAATTCATCTATCCTTCTTCGCATGCTACTAGCAGCTAAAAGCACTATCAGAACCTGTTGGAAGCTGGCAAGCCCTCCCTCAGTGGAAGACTGGTGGACACGAATGTGGTCTATGCTGTTGATTGAGAAGATACCTCTCTATACACAGGACAATGTGCAGGCCTTTTTTGGAAAGTGGGATGCTTTTTGTCTCATGTATGGACTCATAACCGGGACTTCACCTGCCTCACAAGGCTGAGGGCCATTGGCCCCCTCGATTGCTCCTAGGGCCTTTGTCTCAATATCTCCTCCTGCACCAACATCCAAAATGTTCACGTTGGTCTCCCTTGGCCGGATCTTTCAACCAAAAAGTACCAGATTCAATGTAGATCCCTCTCAACCGGGCTCGGACCTCACAATCACAGCACTTGCCGGAGTTCTATTACCCAAACTTTATTTACATTTGTTAGGGGTTTCCTTCCTCTAACTAATCACACTTCCTGTCTCCCTCAGTCGGGCTTGGCCCTTTCACTGATGTCAAAGACTTTCGAATGTGCGAGGCTTTTACTGTAGACCTCTGCAGGACCACTTTGACGTTCTCTTTTGCTCACACTCTTGTGTTATTTGCCCCAGTGTCTTTTGGTCTTGGTAGATTAGTACCATAAGCAGAAATGTTCATATAAATCTTTCTCTTAGTTTTTTCACTTTGCTGCTTTATAACAAGATATCACATATTTCGAAGGGACTTTAGAGTTGGCTATTTCCTGTCGCCAGACCACTGCGCTACTATGTATCAATGGCTTCACAGTTATCAGTAATTTAAAGTTCACCACAGGTCTGCCTTCCTTTGCGTCTCATCAGCATGTGTGCAGCCCTCAATCGTGCGACACACTGTTGCAACTTCAATCCTTCCTTAACACACACCAGCCTTTCATGTCGTTTGCTAACTCACTGGCTGTGTGCATGCCTTTCTTGTCTTTTGCGGCTTTAATTCATGAGTCAAGGTTAATATCACAGGCTTATCCTCGCCTCTCCAACTCTGTCGTTCTCCCGAGAGGGTCGGTGGCATCCTTGAAAAACAATTCAGTCTTCTTGTCTCAGATTTGGCCTTCTCTGCGTATCTTTCATGCCTCTTCGGAGGCAACGACCTCCTGCAGGGATCTCATGGGTTTCCCTACCCATTTCCCTCATCCCTCAATCGGTTATTCTGCTCCAGTGGGTTCTCCTTTTCCCCAGAAGATCTTCTACTTCTCGTGTTCCACCTTGCTCAGAGCGTGTCTCTATGTTCCGCCTATTATCCGTGTGGGGAGAGCTAATGGGTATCAGATGTATGTGATTAAAGTCAAGTGCCTGACTTTGCCTGACCCGATTAGTGGGACATGTCCAATGAGATATGTAAGGGTTAGCCTCTTTACTCTTGATCACCCTTTTCCTCAGCCCAGTGTTTGTGCAGAAAGGGGCGGAGTTGGGACATTGGAGAATCCAATTAAATAGGATGGGGCATGCGTACGGGAAAGGGGAAATACCCGTCTCACCATCGGTGACCTCACCCCCACTCCCTGAAGACCCCCCACCCAGGTTATTCTCCTACACTGGTCCACCACCAGTGTCTGGATCCAAATGCGATGGCCGTGCCCTGGCCACCTGAGAGAGAGATCCCTGGGGACTAGCACGTGAGACACCCTTAGGTTTCTCACAGCAGTCATTTTACAACTGGGCAGTACTGGATTGGTATCATCAGTGCTACCAGATGCAGTTCAGTTCTCTTTAGGGATTGGTTTCATGCTCTCAGTTAACCTAGGTACCATTTCCAAGGCACAACGACAGTCTAAGGAAACAGGTTCAAAGCTTTTCAAAACCTAGGCTAGGGTTAGATCTAAGGGTGGACAGCTATTGTTTCCAAGGAGCTACTTCATGCCTCTGGATCTTCTCTTCCCTAGGCTGCCACATGTGCCTGGAAAGTACAAAGTCTCAGTCACTTAGGTTTTATATTAGGAAGGCAGGCAGAACACAACGAAGCAATCCCCAGTCTGTCCCGCTAGAGTGTGCTAAAACCTTTCATATGGCTTGACGGGTGATATGCCCTTCCCCATCCTAGCCCCCTGTTAATGTCACACGTCACCAGTCCTCACTTATTGTTGCAGCACACGGAGACAAGGTGTGACAGTACAGAAGCTTCCTTACCCATGGCTTCTAACGGTGCCTTCTGTGTCCTTACATGAGACCCCATATATTTCTCTGGCCACAACACAGATATTGCGCAAAGCAATGTTTCCGTGGCAACTGCTGCATGAGCCACTTTAAGAATTCAACACTTAGGATTTCTGCACACAAGAATGCTATTTGAGGAATCGCTAATAAAAGGACGGTGCATACCTTCGTTCAGCCCTTTGCAACTCCACTAGTGTGTAGCCCAGGCTTGTGCTTCCTGTTTTCCGATTCCTGACTATTCCTTGAATATTTGCCTCATTACCGGTGGATACCTTTGGATTATCCATGGTTTCTGCACTTTGCTCCACTGGATTGCTGATACTTAGACCATGCACTCACTATTTACTCTTTCATCTGGCCATGGGTTAGATGCTATCTATCATTGACCCATGCTTCCTGGTAAAGACTTCTTCTCTCTCAAATGTATAACTTTGATGATACTCTTCTGGATTTCAAGTCATTTTCTTTCTTGGATCACTCTGTGGTTTACAAAAGAGTTGGATGCCCAGCTCTGATTTCCTTTGCATCACAATGGCTTTGGCCTTCCTTACCTGGATAAGCATATATACTGGCTTCTCGGTTTCTTGGTCATCACCTTTTGTGCTCAGAGCATATCATACGCTCCAAACAGTATTCAGTAGTCTGACTGTTTATTAGTTATTCCTGATACTTAACTCTCAAAAACATATTAATATTGCTTTTATAGCTCTTCAGGGCATCCTGGTTTGTGACAATTACCCCATTGTTCGGGTTCAGTTCAGTTGCATAGTAGTTGCACATTTTTTAAGAGGGGGATCATATTTCAGGTGACTTAGGGTGTAGTATCACATGCTCAATAGAAGACCTGAGACACACTGGGCCTGTGAGTCAGTTAGAAAGCTAGCTTGTCAGTGGTTGTAATATTTCCTTAGCCTTTAGTACAGGAAAGGACACAAGTAAGGGGCAAACACCCCTTCTAAACCTGTTAGTAGTGGAGTCATGAATCCTCTATGGGACACAGTGGGTTGAACTGGGTAACTTATAAGAGTAAGTCCTAACATTCTTGGGACAAATATTAAGCCTAGAAGGCATCAATCGCAAGCTTTTACTAAACTATGCTACACCCTTGTTAACGATATTTTGATATCAAAAGATCTTGAGAGATTTCATTTGTTACATCCAAATCACCTTTAATTGCTTCCCAGAGTTCCAAAATGTCACAGATGCCTATTTTCTGCTAAGAGCTCTCTTCTGTTCTTCCTCCTCCACTAACCAGGATGCAGCTATAATCATGACAATGGCAGTAGCTGTACTAATGTCCTAATACCATCCTGGTGGCCTTCCTAGGCTAGGCCCAGGTGTGTCTTTCTAGGCAAAGTTATCCAGGAAACGTCATTAGCATACATACAGACGACTCTATCCAAGGCACTACCGGGATAGGTTTTTTATTTTGGGGGGGCTGGTTGAATTAAAATTAACAACTTAATACCTCTATAAAGATATAACTTAGATGCATGGGCTCACCTAACTAATTTCAGATTTTAGAATTCCATAAGAAAACACAAGCATTTTTGTTTGTGAATGTGGGGGATCTGCCCCCATAGGCACAGTCATGTTTTACATACATTTAACAAGAAGTGTATTAGATACAAGCCCTATAGTCATCATGTTGCTTGTGTAATGGCAGAATCAAAGTGCACTACAAGTTCTTCTCATTGCGTTTATAAGGGTGAAACAGGGATGTGCAGAGGCTCGGCCAACAATCACAATGATACTTTCCATAGTACACTTTTGGTTAAAAAAAATGGCATCCCTTGTGTAGCAGTACAACAGGCCTACCTAGACTTAGGCCTCATTGATACTTGCAGTGCAGCTAGGCATCGAGAGTGTTTTGTCCATTTATTATAAACTATAAATGGGGTTCAGCAAAAGGAAACCAATTTCAGGCTTGTGGAAAGGCAGAGGCAATCTTATCACATGTATGGTCGGATTCAACATTATGCACTCTAATTTTTATATAATGTTATAATTGTTCATTTATAACGCGCTTAATACCAACAAGTGGTTTCTAAGCGCATGATCAGGACCTGTGTTTGTTCATCTACGACCAGGTTCCAGAAGCAACTGAAAACTCTTCTGTTTGACAGAGGGATTGATTAAATAAAACAAGCGTGTGACCCATGTAGTAACCGTTAATACGTTGCTCACTGCACCTCACCCCCCTTTCTGTTTCTTGTTTGTCCGTCTTGTGAGTGTCCTGAGGTCTTTGGGCGAGTGGCACGATATGAAAAATATATAGAAAGACAGAAAGATAGTGTTGCGCTGTGTTGTCTTGCTTCCAAGACAAAGACAAATGCGTTGCCCCTGAGCTATCCTTCCTCCCCTAAAACAAAAGAGGCGAGGGCCGAAAGGTTAATCCTATCCCGTGGCATTGCTCTGGGCAACCCTCCAGACCACTGGTCCTCAGCCTGCCAAGCCATTACAGAAGGGGAAAGACCCTTTCATTTTTATATACCACAGAGTGCAGTTACATTTCATAAAGATAATAAAATGAAAAGCCTTTGCTACAAAGCAGAGTATCCAAATCAAGCTTATTGTATTCCAGTATCCAGTTTATTAATTAAACATGTTACCCAGATACGATTTATTAGTATTAAATGCTTTCCATCCTGCTGTTAGTGTCTTTATTCTGGGAAAACAGAGAGGGAAAGAGAGAGAGGGAAAGCGACAGAGAGCGATCGGAACTATGAAATTACTGTAAAACTTTCCCTTTATTTCTGTACAGCGAGACATATTTCCACTGGCATAACAGGCTTTGAAGTACTAACTCCAAATTGTACAAATTTGCCATTTGTTCTGCTATAGAAATTGCCCTCATTACGGTTTATAAAATTACTGCAAGCAGGAACAATGTTCAAAGCTATTCCACTGATTAGACGGTGTCGCCAGAGAAAAAGGACTGCTTTAAACATTAACTGCGCTCTGCTTCAGCATACGCCATTATTGACCATTACACCGTGGCTGGATAAAAATAGCCCGCGGATCCAGCACGGAGACATGCAAGGAGCTGACAGGGCGCAGGCATTAACTATACCAATATCTGGTCTTATTCCCCAGAGATCCAGCTCAGCTTGTTGAAAATGGAGTGTTATAAGCTCCCGCTGACAGGATATCTTACTGATTCTAAAAATAGCACAGCTGGGGCAAGGCACAATAAACACGTGACCGCAATGTTTACAAGATTAAAACAGTGCTGGAAATAGAGCAGAAATACAACAATCCGAGGAAACTGCATTGGGTTTGTGTAATGAGCGGGTCTTTATTGAATTCACGCATTTTTCTTTTCCAATTGTGGTGCAATTCGAAGGGTCACTCAGGGCGTGCTGTTCGCTTGTATATGCCACCCCTTTTAGAAGGTCACGCTGAACATATAACTTGCAACCTCCACTTCCACCGACCTCTGTTAATCCAAAATGATTTCCACTGTGCTGTGGTGCTTCATAGCTAGTTTTGCGCTATGTAAAGCCAAATACAAATACAAAGAAATAGCAGTGGAATACACTGAGATGGATGGACGTGTGCAATCTAAAAATCAAAATGTGCAATAAACTACATACCCCTAACCGAAACAGAGGACATACATGTTTACCACCAACACATACTTACAGAGTGATCTTAGTGAATGTTTCTCTTCTCTTCTCTTAAAATCCATTGGACAGAATCACATAGCTTTTTATGAAGCATAAATATATTTGCACCCACCAAAAAGTGCATGTGTACAAACTGCAATTAATTAGGAAACAGAGCTTGCACAGATTGCGTCGCTTGTGTGTGATCTGAGTAGATGCATGCCTTGCTACTGACCTCCAATCTATGGAACATGTTTAGTTTTCTAAGGATTTTTTTCTTACATAAGAATCACACTAATTTAATAGTGCTCACCGCAATGCAACAATCCCACCTAAATGTGGAACAAGAAATAGTCAATTTTTTTATCTGAATATTTTATTTAAAATCATCAAGGAATTAAATGCAGTATTTCAATATCTCAAAAGGATCCCAGCAGCTTGCTTACAAAAAGGAAAACACAACATGCCTGCTATGGTCTCACTAATGTTTTAATTCAAATTCGCAGAGACATGCCGACATATAAAAAACAGTATGCATGGCTAGTTAGACAATAGGCTCACATCCTTGTACTTTTCTTTGTAGCTACAAATTGACATTAACTTTAATAAATGTGTATTCAAACAATCTACAATAGCCCTTGAAATCTGACCAATTCAATTTGCTCTGAAACCATTTACAAGTGTTGGCATTAGAGAATCCATGTGCACTAATATAGCTCACTTATTCTTGGTGGGAGTCAAATCTAAAATGTTGAATAGTTGAATAGTGTTGGAGACAAACTATTGGTTCCTATGTTGGGTATAGATACAGGTGTCTGTTTAAATGTTTATGTGAAATATTGAATTGGTTGCACATAATTTGAAAAGCTTGGGTTCAGGAATTCTGTTTCATTTTGGTATGCTGGGACAGCAGCAGCTAACACACTATTCTAAGGATTCAGGAATAGATTTCAATTACATTATGTTCTATAGCAGACACCAACCAGAAGTCATTCCACATTTCAATTTGGGATGTGTAAAGCCTCCAAGGATCCCAATTTGCTAGCGAAAAGCTTGATTATGGTGAAGCTACCTATTTTTTCAAATGTATTCGCTAATCACAAATCACATAGCCTTGCACTATATTCTCCATTAAAGTGATAAAGCTTGTAAACAAGGTTCACCGAAAACTTTTAATTGCTATCTGGGATTGAAGTAATGCTTGGAAACTTTGTCTTAATTGTCCGGTTTCATAGTACTCACTTTTTGTCGGTCTTTCAAAGGCCTAGGGCAAGCAGAGAAGCCAACCAACTTCAGGCAGCTCCACCAGGGAGCTCTTCTTTTCAGTCAGACCACCTGCTCCCCAAGTCTCTCTCAGGTAATCTGGTCTTGCCTTGGGAAAGGCCTCTGCACTCAATCCAATGTATGCAAATGCCTTTTTAATGAGATTTGCCCATCAGCCTATCCAGTTGGAACACAAATCTGCTCTTTAGCTGTAACACAGGCTCTCTTGCTTCCCCGTTTTCCCAAAAGTCTCCCTTGTGCCTATGTGTTTGAAATTAGATACCCAGCAAACTCAACCCATGCATAATAATTTGATGCAGCATTTTTGGATTGGAACGACCCTGTGATAGGCTCACTTCATTTATTCACACCGCCAAGGTCCTCCTCCCTATTTCCAACGGGCATTTGGATTGTTTGGGTCATAAGGGAATGTGTGAGCTATGAGATAGCCCTCCCGAAATGGGGGACAGAAAATTGACTAATAGATACATATATATATATATATATATATATATATATTTCTGATTATCCTCCACCTGGATATGTATCATTGACAATAATTGTATATTCCAATTCATAAGACTACTCTGAATCCAGAAACACCCTTCATTAATCTTGTGACTGCATGCAAATATGTGAATTAAAAAATTATACATTTTCATATAAGCTTTTACTATCCATATGATTGCTTTTTCTGATGGATTTCGATCTACGATTGTGTTTCAAATTGGACTAGAGCCAATGATGTATTTACCATTGTCAATTTCAATGCATCTTTTTGCTGCATATTTTACTATCCAATTTAGTTAGAATGTCATGTGTGCCTGCTGTCATGAACAAAGGGCCACTTTAATTGACTGACTAAAGGTTTAGATGGGAAACCTTCATGAGGCCCAAGGCTCTGCAAAGATTGCGGTTAGAGTCTGTGTAAGCCTCTGATTCATCTGAAGTTATATCTAATGGCTGACTACACAAACACTCATACACCAATTTGTTGCCAGGGTGTCCTTCTGAACAACATTTTAAGACCACAGAAAACCTGATCCTGGAATTAATTTTGACTTGATTAATTAATATTTTAAAACAGGCCTAATGTCTCAGTAAACACAGATGAGCCATTACATCTTTTGCACACTGATCAACGTGAATGTAATGGGGTCTGGAAAGTCCTGCTTTCAAAGGAGCTGACTTCTGCTCAGACATATGTCATGTGATCTGGAGTCCACAGATTAGGTTCAAAGAATGGTAAATCTACATGAGATATATTCTGTCTTATGTAACCGAAAAATGTGTAATTTAAATTATTTTTACTTGTAACAGCAATAAAACAATACTTTGTTTTGATCATAAATACATTATCCCTCTCATGTGATTTGTAATACCCATCTATTATTTCCTTATATTATACTAAAAGTCAAGTTGCACAATTCTGCATGTTCCCCTTTTTCATGATAGCATAAATACAGTAGCTCCCTTGCATTACATTATTTCGTTTTTAGTAAATCCTACAGCATATCATGTTGTCTCTGCTTAATTTGCTTTGTTATGTTCAACATACATTACATAATAGTTCAGATGGAAATGTCCTTCTGACCTTGCACCACTTACTAGACAACATTACATTCAAATAATACTTGCCATCTGAGATTGAATAGAAGGGTGATCTTCCATCACAAACACCCAATTTGCAGATGCAATATAGGTGAGTGTGGGAGGAGGGTCATGGGAAAGCAATGCAAATGAGGTACACACCTACAAAGCCAGGTTCACCATGCAGAGTTTAAAAAAAGGAGGAGGCCGCTTCCTCTTGTTCTGCAAAGTCGCAACTTGCCTCATTCCAACTCAGCGCAACTCAGATTTGGGATCTGAGCAAATCTGCAGGGCAAAATAAGCTTTTAAACATTTTTCACTTTCCTCACTCATTAAGAGTTAAGCGTATTTTTTCTGGGAAGATTACTTCATGAGGACATTTGTGTATCGGATATTTTGGATTTAATCCGCACGCTGATTTCCAGAAGTACTGCATGCATGTGCAAAATGAGTCCTTCATCAATGTGGCCAACTGACTTTAGCTGGGCTGCTAGCATTCTCCTTTGAGAGTCACTAATATTACTAGGTGATAATTCCATGCCACATTACCCTGTTCATAAAAAATGGTCCCTTTTGTTAATCAGAGGGTCCAACTTCACACTTGACAAATATATGTTGGAGAAAACCTCAACTAAAAGAGGTGCCCCCATTAAAGTTGTGTTCATTCCTGAAATTTGAATGTGTCTGCAATATCTCATCCCCTTTCACTATCCTCCGTTCTATCAAACATTATACTATTTAGTCACTTTTAAAGGGCCTTCTGATTTATACTGTGGTCCATTCATCTTCACTGTGTCTGGTTTGACTAGCTTGGTAGAAATGTGGTCTATAGAAGTGAGCACAATATCCCATCTGTAATCTCAACATTGACTATGACATGCAAACTAGTCCAGGTTTGAAATGACGAGACCAGACAGCATAGTTCTGAAAGTCTTGTACTGGCTTCCAATTAGCCATGGGGTTCGGTTCAGAAACTTACGCTCATCGTATAGCTCTAGTCTACACAGTGTTGTTGAAATATCTAATGACTAGAAAAATGATCAGACACGGAACGGTCATCCCTGTACAATTTCCTCCCTTGACCTCTCAGCTTCGAAGACGATTCCAGAAAGTACAAAAAAGGACTAAAAAACCCAACATTTCAATCGGGCACATTTTTCTCTACTTTTCCAAATAAAATAGTTTAAATCAGTTTGAATCAAAATGTTTACACATATAAAGGGCACTCAATACATAAAAATACAACAAATTGGTTTTCAGTACATAATAATATCAATAATGATTACAAAAAGGATTTCATCTAATGCTCCTTACAAAATGATATGCAAGACAACAAAGAGAACCCTGGGAATGATTAGAAGGGAAGACTCACCCACCCAGGACTCAAACACAATATCATAGACTATAAAGATGGTGTCCCCTATGCTCCTGCAGATTGACCTTTTGCTAACTTGAAGTTTAGGAAACACTAGTTATACATTTGAAAATACAAAAATATACTTTATTTCATTTTCATTAAAACATGTTAAAACAGACCAACCTATGATCTGTCACGTCAAAACATATTGTTTGCTCGGTTCGCTCGAACACCTAGTTATTAAATTCGTATTGATCATCTAAATAACAGCAACCAAAGTGTTCTTCAATAATCATCTTTTATCTCATAACGCATGTGTACTTTGTGGCAACCAGCACTCTAAAAACTCAGTGTTCTCTTGAACACTTAGTTAAAAAATGTGATTTGCTCATCTAAATAACAGCAACCAAAGAGTTGTTAAATAATCATCTCCCATTTCATATTGCATGTGCAATATATGACAACCAACGCTCTCAAAACTCATTGTTCTCTTGAACACCTAGTTAACAAATTCGTATTGCTCATCTAAATAACGGCATCCCAATGCTGCGCATTCTTCAGGAGCAAACATCTTCAGATAGAGTTGTTTTTCATTATGTCAAAACAGGATTGAGTGTTCATGGTTACATCTTAAATAAGACCAATCTGCAAAATTCCAACTAGCAAGCGCTGATATTAAAGCACTTTAATCCAGGAAACAACCAGTTAGTTGTTCATAAGCTCTAATAGTGACATGTTTCCACACATTAATGTAATAATTACTTTATAATTAGGTTGACATGTTCACTAATCAGCAATGAGATTTGGCAGGGTAAGTCGAGGTGTCCACAGCGCTTATACACGTAAATTGGAGTGAGCACCAGGCTGCGGGTGTCCTGAGTAATGTGGGTACACTGCCAATGTACTACCATGGAATGATTACAGCAGAACAAAGGATTCACAGGCACACTGCGCCAAGAAAGTGCAAGCTTTAGATGCGGTCTGATGTTTATTCAAGAAGGTCGGGTCAGCCTGACATGTATTTCGAGCTCAAACATAGCTCTTCATCTGAGGCTGATAGCTTACAGATGTATATCCAAATCATATTTAAAGAGTGCATTCATACAGAATGCAAATACATGTAAAAAATAACAAGTAAAAATAACATGGATTCCAGACACACCCAAATAGATGGCAGTAGGGGGCAACAGTTGAAATAAATTGAGATTACAAATATGCAATGAAGATATTTAATCCGTACATACCATAACATAGCAATGAAGATATTCAATCCGTACATACCATATCAGGGTTCAATGTATATTGAACATTGTAAAACAAATGACAAATTAGAGACAATATTAAAAGTGTGGAAAAAGAGATAATGAGGGAGAAAATTTGGAAAAGGGAAGGGAGAAAAACAAGGCAACAGACATCCATTAGTCGTTGAAAAAATAATAATGCAGCGAGGTCAGAGGCAATTCTTGTCAAATGACAATGACTGAGGAATACAAAAAGTACCTTATAGTTGAATGGGATAATTCAAGATCTAAAGGGGCATAAATTGCCCAATTTGATGGCAACTAGCATAGACGAATAAGTAAAAAAATCCAATTTAGAGAACCCAAGAACAGGACATCCATTGATGCAAAATTTCAAACATCCATAAAGTATTACCTCTAATGCTTCTCGGGTGCGGAGAGAATCTAAATGTGAAAAATTAAATAAAAGGTGAAAAAATTGAGGATTGAATCTAACTGATTAATTAAAAAACGTAGTTTTCGGAATAGAGAAGGGCATTAGGCTCATAGTACATTACTTAGTCATGATGACTTAGATAAATTGTGATTGCAATTCTAAATGATAAACAAATAAGGCTGTGCTGCATTGGCGCACCAAAACCAAAAAATATTAGGAGGCAAGAAATGTCTGAATTATAATCATTAGGGGCTGCAATATGCCCTGGAAAGACAAGGTGCCGAAGTATGACTATCGAAGGGAAGTATGAAAACCAAGACAGATGCAGAAGCGGCAATTGCCAGGGAAAATGTATAAAGAGGTCTTACCCGAAGGACGTAATAGTAAGCTGAACTCAGCGGCTGGAACGCAAGACCGCGAGTGAAAGGGGGACTTTGTTAAAAGTCCATTGTGTTCTGCTGGCGAGCTAAAAAACGGACTGACGTCCTTGCAAGGTCGCTAGAAATTGCGGGTGCCATCTTGTAAGAGAAAATAAAGTTGAATGCTAGCAATTAGCAAGGGTGACCTTTCCTGAAGTAATGTGAAAGACGGGGTTAGTAATTATTTTAATTCACACAAACCAGTTATATTTTAGGGAAAAACCAATGAGAATTTAGAATTGATAATTAGAAATTGCAATTACAACCATCTGGTTCAACAATTGTTGAAGCAGGGAAAAGTTGAGATAATGCTTAAGGATGAGGCATGAAAATATTCGAGAGAAAAACACGTCTTTGACAAAAATTGTGCAAAGAGCTTGCTGCCAACAAATAAAAATGATGCAATGAATACACATAGCGAATGCTTAAGTAATAAACACAAAGGTAAACCAATTGGTAATCAGGGGGCAAAGGCACGTGAGATGCAACCAAATCTAAACATTATAGTAAATGTATTAGTGATTATGATTTATAGAAACACTGCGAATTCATGATCTGAGTTGAGGCCCCTTATACTGTACGATATTTACAAATCAGTCGTGCCTCAAGTTTCACTTGCCAATGTAGTGCCAATGAGTGTTTGGCTTCCTGGCTACCAATAGTCGCCAGGTGTTCCCTGATGCGAATTTTGAGGGGTCTGATGGTACTACCAATGTATTTGAGTCCACAAGTGCAGATGATGCAAAATACCACAAATTTAGTGTTGCAGTTTATAAAATAATCCGCATTATGGGTGCCCAGTGCTCCAAAGGAGACAATTTGTGTTTCTAATGCATACTTGCACATGTTACAACACCCGCACTTGTGAAAACCTTGAGCCCTGGCCGAATGTAGCCAGGTGGTAGATGGACAGAGAGAACCCATGAATGAGGGGCAATGCTTGTTTTTCAAGGTTTTACCTTTACTGAAAGTGATAATCGGCTTAGGATCTAACCAATTCGAAATGTCAGAGTTTAGTTGCAATGGGTGCCAGTGTCTATTCAGTATATTATGAATCTTGTAGCTATCTGTGTTGAATCTAGTGATCAACCAGATTTTTTGACCGGCTGCTGTTGCTATGCGTTTTTTAGGAACTAACAACTCAGGTCTCTTCAACTGGCATACTGTCCCTGCAGTTTGATTAAGATTGGTGGTTGCGTACCCTATCTCTAAAAAATGAGATTTAATTAGGTTACTTTCCACAATTAAATCTTGTAAGTCCGAGCTATTTCCCCTAGCCCAGATAAATTTGCCTTTTGGGATGTTATTAATCACATGTTTTTTATGACAACTTGTTGCATGTAAGGTAGCGTTAACGGATGTGCTTTTCCGAAATGTCTTTGTCGTTAGACCCTTGTCGGACAGTTGTAGAGTGAGGTCAAGGAAATCAATCTGAGTTTGGCTGGTGGTGGATGTAAATTGGATCCCCCAATCATTGGTGTTCAAAAAAGACACAAATTGTTTGAGAATGTTAAGAGGATCAGTCCAAATCAGTATAACGTTTCCATAGGTGTATGTATTGGGCAAAGATTGAGTTAATGAAAACAAATGTTTGTTCGAAGTGGTGCATGAATGCATTTGCCAGTGCTGGGGCAAAGCTAGCACCCATCGCAATTCCAACCAATTGTTTAAAGAAGGCATTATTAAACAAAAAGACATTGGGCCTCATTACGAGTCCGGCGGTAACCGAGGTGGTAAAACCGCCTGGTTACCGCCGGACTCGTATTACTATTCCGCTTCCGTGAGTCCTGGAAATACCAGGGCATTACGACCCTGGTGTCCCGGGAATTCTGAAGGCGGAATTCGGTAAATCCCCATTCCCATTGTGTCTTAAAGGACTCAATGGGAATGGGGAAGAGGAAACACCGGCACCATTTCGTGATGGTGCAGGTGTTTCCACGTCTGCCTGCAGGCGGGCGGTGTTAAACCCGCCAGGTCAGACCTGGCGGGAGCATCACCTCCCGCCTGCAGGACTCGGGATCGTGCGGTCTGGAATTAACAGTGGCGGCGGGTTTACCGCCGCTGTTATTTCCGGACCGCCCAACCTGTAATGAGGCCCATTGTTTTGTTAAGTAAATAAACGCAATTCCTTTACCATTTCAACATGTTCAAAATGGGAGGCCAAAGATTCCCTGACCAGATAATTCACACTTTCTATTGCTTTTATATGATCTATAGAAGTGCACAATGCTTTCACATCCAAGGTTACAAGCCAGCATTTGTCATGAAATTGTATTTTATCAAGGATTTCTAGAACATGCATCGTGTCTCTGATGAATGTGGGAATAGTAAGAACAGCAGGTAATACAAATTAATTAATTTAAATAGAAATAGGTTCAAGAACACCACCACCTCCACTGACAATAGGTCTCCCCTCTGGAATGTCAACATAGTCCTTATGAATTTTGGGCAGAAAGTATACTGTGGGCATAATGGGACCGTCTACCATAAGGTAGTGTCTTTCAACATCTGTAAGTAGTACTTTAAGGTGCCACTTAGCTATCAATTGATTAGCTGTAGTTAGAATTTCATGTAAGGGGTTAGTTTGCAGCAAAAGGTAAGAATTGGCGAAATTGAGGTGCCGCATCCCCATTGTGATGTAGTCCGGTCTATCCATCACGACTACATTTCCGTCTTTATCTGCTTCCTTGATAATTAAGGCAGAATTTGAGGCCAGTTGGTGAAATGCTTTGGATTCCAATTTAGATAGATTTAGGTAGGTTGATTACGGTTAGTCAAACTATCATAAGCTAATGTATGTACGTCATTTACTACTGCCTGATAGAAAGTATCAATAATGTTATCCATAGGAAAGACAGGCGTGAACTTAGATTTTTTGCTGAGCTCTTTAATGTGTACATTCTGCTGAGCAATATCCAGGTTGTCCTGACCTTCTTGAATAAACATCAAACCGCATCTAAAGCTTGCACTTTCTTGGCGCAGTGTGCCTGTGAATCTTTTGTTCTGATGTTCACTAATCACACCACCTGAATTTCAGCATAATGTGAATTTCCGCCATCAGTGGACACACATAAGAAGTATGTGGTCAACACTGATGTGTACACTTGTCAAACTAGAACTAATCAAAACTACAGAAAAGTCAGTTTTTAACATATTATTTAGCGATTTGCTTACTCAGACTACAGTAAACTTCTGTCTGGCACTGAAGACCACTTTATGAGCCAAATTGAAGTTTCATTGGGTCAGGCTACTCTTCAACAGCAAACTAGAGACCCTGAAACATTTCCTCTACAGAAATTAGCCTGGACTGATGACAATATGCATAATTCATCCCAATGTGTAAGTTCATTAAGTAAAATGTGGGCAACAACCCTGCAGCTAACATTTAATAACACAATTAATGATAGTTCCCCCAGGTCATTTCCACTTTAACTTTTTTAAATTGGAATTACGTAGAGCCAGACACCACGTGTGTGGAAGGCATGAAGTTATTTTAATGTCCTTAAAATCCTTAAAAATATTATATAATACACAGTCCAGAAATAAAATGGTATAACAGCACTATATTCACAGGGCTATCAGGGCCTGGTGCTAAAGATGGTTTTGGCATTAGTATAATCAGTCTTACATCCTCCAAATCGAAAGCAGACTGCCAAACTCAGAGCGAATGAGGAGCTATGGCATCTTATCTTACTAGTAATCTGTCAAAGCTAATTCTGGGAATTAATTGGGTTGATATGGGAAGTTCTGGCATGTTTTCCATATTATTTACAAAGTACCAACCTTTTTTTATTTTTCTAAGGTATGACTTCCATTCTTCTCTCAGAGTATCATTTCTATAAGCTTTCAACCAGTTTTATAACTTTGTTAAATGTTGGGGCACAGACTCAGTTTCTCTAAACCTCAACAAAGCTGCTTACTACTCCACCACCATTGTGGTAGCATCTAACAGGAGCAAAGCCCTCTTTGAAGCAGTAAAACATTGTACCAAACCCTCATTGGACCCTGAGGTACCAGAAACTCAGAGAGACCACTGAATCAACGTCTCAAAGTATAAGCATCCCCTGCACCCTTGCACACACACACTGGCCCTCTGGACCAAATTCTCTCCTCTCTTTCCGCCCGGGATCGCCTAAAAATGATGGCCTCCCTCAAACCTACTTCTTACTCTGCAATATAATTCCAGCGCCCATCAATATACAATTGACAGGCCCGGCGCTTAATGTGCTCCTCAGGATCATCTATGCCTCCCTCGCAGAAGGATAATTCCCGGACACTCTCAAGACTGTTCTCATATGACCGCTTTTGAAAAAACCAACCCTACTTCCAGATGGTCTGGCCAACAACAGGCCCATTACGAGCCTCCTTTTTATTGGTAAAATCTTGGAAAAAGTAGTTGCTACACAACTACTCACCAGAATCGAACAACTCCACCTCCTAAATGACTATCAGTCATGTTTCTACCCAAAGTGCAGCATTGAGAAAGCCACCACCCAGGTGGTGGATGATGCTCTCCAAATCATGGATAAGGGTGTCTCATGCCTCCTCATCCTTCTTGACTCCCTGCTGCATTCAACACAGTCGACCACCACATCCTTCTCTCCCTCGTTGCTGACAGGATGGGATTCTCTGGGCCTGCCCTGAATTGGTTTACTTCCTACCTCTCAGGCAGAGACCTGGCTGTCCAAATGAACATGTTGCGTCCTAACCAACTCCAGGTCTCCTGCAGAGTTCCTCAAGACTCCAGCCTCTCAACAATCTTTTTTAACCTTTACATGCAGCCTCTGGGCACTCTCCTCAAAGATCTGTAAGACAGGCATGGTATAAAGAGAGACACAGACTCAAAAGTAACAATTTGACAACCATTATTATCAAACTTTGTGGGGTTGGTGTAATGACTATCTGGCCCTAACTCTAAGGGGCTTGTTCTGATGTTTCTAAGGGTCAACAATGTCCGTACGTCCAAACCCAAAGTTTGTCTGTGCCAAACCTATGTTTGGCCGCACTCTTAAACCAAATGTGATAGAGGGTCTTCTTAAAGGCAAAATGATAATTCAAAAGAAAATATAAACCACAGTTGGTTTCAGGTAGTCTTACCAATAGGTGTAGTTCTGTCGGTTTAAAATATCTCAACTCAAAAGGGTTGCAGCAAATCAATAAAGTTCACACGGTCTCTGGGTCTCTTGGGGTTTCCTTCCCCAAGCAGTGATCCTTCCAGTTACAAACAAAAAGACAATATTCTTTCCCCAAGTCTAGGCCTCTCTTCACAGAGTTCAACAGTTGGGCCTCTTAAGGTTCCCTTCCCCAAGCTTGGGCACCTCTGGTTTCACACAAACAAACAAAGATTCCTCTTGCCTGGATGTACCTTTCACTGCACAGTTGTTTCATGGGGGTAGCATCAGAGACTTTTGAGAACCCTGGGTTCTTTGCTCCTCCTAGGCGCGACCACTCTGACCTCTAACATTTCTCCTTATTCTCTGGCACCTTTTCCTCTTCTGGGCTTCTTTCACTCTGTCCTTTATTTTATTGTGCGCCCTGAACACCTTCTTTTCCTGTGATGCATACTTGCACTTTCTTTCCACCTTTCGGTGCCTCTTGCACACTTCTCTTTACTTTTCACCCTTCTTTCTTGCACCCTCTTTCTTTCTCGCCATGCTCTCTTGCATTCTCTGTGTTTCCTTTGGGTCACTTGCACGCTTTGCAAATGTTCGGGTTACTTTCACCCTCTCTTCACTGTCCATTTTTCTTCTCACTGTCTTTGTGCTGTCTCTCTCTGTTTTGGGTCGTTTGTGCATCTCTCCTTATTTTTGGGCCACTCACACCCCCCTCTTAGAGCTGCTTTCGCACCGCCAGCACACTTGCTGTGTCTTTCTTTACTTCTGCGCCTGTAGCGCACTTCCCTGACATTCTGCTTTCTTTCTCTTCGCACTTTCTAGATTTTGCCCCCTGTGCTTTACCTTTACCTTCTTTCGCTTTGCTTTGCTTTCTTTCTGCTTTCGCTCACCGGGCTCTTCCTTTCAGAGCGCTCCCGCTCCAGCCACCCACATGCTACTGAGTTTCCCTTAACTTCACAAAATTCATCAACATTAGTGCAGCGCCGGAGAGCAGGTCAAATCAGTTTAAATGAGTTTGGGTCGAGGTCAGGGTCTCACCACCTGCCCCTCGGTCATCCCTGGGACCCGCACACGCCCCAGGGGACGAGCACTGGCCTAAACAAGGTCAATCAACTGCCGTCCGCCCCACTCTGACTCCCTGGAACACAGCTCCATCGCCACGCTGCAGCCCCTCACACACACCAGGCCCCTGTCTTTGTGTCCTGCACTCCACAGGTCCTTCTGGGCTCCTCTACTGGCAGCCTTCTCTCCCTTGGCATCCTGGTTCAATCCTGCAAGCCCAGCTCGCTCAATGATCCTGGCAGAATCACTGTTTATATACTGCAGGTGAGAGTCACTCGGAGTCAGGTGTGCTCAGTTGTGGAAAAGTGCCTGACCTTACCTGACTCTATTAGTGGGACAATTCAAAGGTGTTAGATGGTAGGCCTCACTTTGTATCCTTATGTTGTTTCTAGGTGTAATCTTCATTATTCCCGGTCACCTCTTCCTCGTCCCAGTACTTATTGGAAATGGGTCGGGAGAAATGGTTTGGGATTGAAAACCATTTTGAAACACTGGAATATTATTAGGTGATTGACAAGGAAAAGAAGGGGATCTCCTACCCGTTTTTATACAATGGGGTTGCTCCCCTGTTGGGTAGATTATCAGCTACACTTGACATCCTGTCACAAAGGCACTGATCTCGATGGACCCCCTTTGGGTCTAAAATGTGAGGAGATAAATAGGTGTTGGGTTTAAAGTCATATTGTTGTTTCCTCTGACCCATCTCCCGGTCTGCTTTTGTTCTGATACAGTATTCCTGCCTCTCTCTTCGATCAGGGACAATGGGGCCTGCATATCCAAAAAAAGCTTCAGGGACTTCTTTTTCCTCCTCATCGCCTATTGTCCTGTTGGGATACTGTGTCTCACCTGGGGTATCCACATGATCACAGCCCCTGATTTCCCTAACCCAGTGATTGTCCCTCGCTCATCCACCCACAGGGTTGGGATACAAGAGCAATGGCCCGCCCATGGCCACCTGAATAGAGGATTCTAGGGAGTTACATGTGAGAATACACCTATGTTTCTCACATACTCTTCCCCAAGAATACTGGCCTTCTGCCCATTGAACACCTGATGATGATTTCTCAGAAGGTGGTCGTCTGGAATGTTCCTGACTAGAGGACCATTCCTGGGATTTACTTCTCTTTTCCATTTTAGCAGATGGCTTCAGCCACTCTTCCCCCTTCTAATATCTCCCTAGATGGAACATATGAATGATGGCCAAAAGAGGTTTCGCTATCTACCCAAGCCTGTTGGTTCTGTAAGGTCGGTTTAGTGGGTAGGTTGATCTTATTCAAGGGGCAGTATCTTGTGGGATGTTGAAACCCTCGACATGAATAACATTTTTGATTCACAGATGAGGTTAACGCAGAATGATCATCCTCTCCCTTTTTCTTTTCCATTAGGGACTTCGAGGTTAAATCAACTTGTTCTAATACTGGTGCTGTTTGGACCAGGAGGATAGTAACTGCTCCTAGGGAGGTAGATCTTGTGGGGAATACACAATCCTCCTTGAAATGATGTGGACTACTCTCACATTCTTATTCCCATTCCTGTGCAGGGTAATCGTTGGACACCATAATAGAAGTCACGGGGCACAGGAGGATCCAACCTCTAGGTTCCACCTCTGGCTGGAGCAGAGCCCTAGTTACTTCTTCTATAGAACCACAGTCTTCGGAGTCATCAGGATAATCTGTTATATATTTATCCTCTCTCATTCTCAAAGCTGGTTTATGGTCAATAAAAGACCTGGATCTAAAAGATTGTGTCTTTGGGATTGCAGACTCATAGAAAGGTCTCAATGGAGTGGAGATCTATTTCTCTCTCGCTTGTGCCTCCAATAACTCCTCTTCATGGATTTTGGGACATAATTCCATAATATGGCCCCAATCTCCACAAAACAAACAACTTTCTAAATAGGAGGATTCTACTTCATCTGGGGGCGTACTAGAATCCCTAGGAAGTGACGCTTTTCTTATTGGCTTCAACAAAGAATCGGATGTTAGGTCTTCCTGTAGGGGCTCCTTATCCAACCCCTTCATTACAGATATAGGTTCCAGTGAAAGAGATGATGACCCAGACATCGATCCATTAGGACCCCCTAAGATTTGGCTCCCAAAGGGAGACTCTCCCAAGTCTGGCACCTTTTCTTACAGGTTCCCCAACTTTCCACCATCATTGACTTTCATAATATTATGGCTGATGTTTCCTTTTTCCGAGGATGGGGAAGACTCAGGAAGAATATCTGTTCCTAACATAATAAAACCATCACTCTGTGAGGAGGTTGGTAAAATGTCCGGTACTTCAGGGGGGTTATTAATTTGAGAAGTCATATGAAGAGGGATCTATTGTGAGGTAACATTATTAGAGGTTCTACACCCTTTTACTATTGGTCTACTCTTGGTCCGATCAGAAGTGGAGACCGAGTTCTCCTGTGTCTCCATTTGTGAATCCTGAGAAAGAAATTATCTGACCCTTTTCTGATTTCGTGGAACCTTTGGGTTTCTCCTATCCCTTTTCCAAGAACTCATTTAGACCCGATTTTCCCAGGGAATTTCCTGTACCAATAGTCCCACCAGCTCACCTCTCAATCTGTATCATATTGTAAGAAAAATTAAGGAGAGCAAGTTTGATTTCCTCTCCATCGGCCAAAAGAGGTAACACCCTTAACTTCCCTTTTTGTCTTGTTTCCCCTAAAGGCATAAGGTATATGACGGAGTTTATCGGAATTTCTGCCTTAAACCCTAGGGAAATTATCTTTGTATCCTTATCAGGGATCTGACAAGTATGAGGGGAAAAAAGGTTATAGGTGTTACTTTCTACACTCTTCCTGGTGGAGAAAATGGCTTGTGGGGTCAAGGGGAAGAACTGGATTCCTATTCTTTGTTCCAGAGGATTAGAAGATTCCTGTCATTTTTCCATAGACTTCACCCCATTGATGGAAAAAAAGGGCGTGATTGAAATTTCGCTCAGAGCTAAAGATTTCTTGGCACCCGGGAGTGAGCTGAGGTTTGTTTATTTTTTTATGGGACTTTTGCTTGGGTACTGAAACTTAAGGACAGTCTTTCCTTATATAAATGGGGTCCACAACTTTTATCAGTTGAGCTGCATCCCACATCGGGCCAGCATCTCGGTGTCCCGCATTCCACCGGTCCTTCTGGGCTCCTCTCCTGGCAGCCTTCTGCTCCTTAGCCTCCTGGTTCAATCCAGCAACCCCAGCTCAGTCAATGATCCTGGCAGAATCACCTTTTATATCCTGCAGGTGATAGTCAATTGGAGACAGGTGTGCACATTTGGGGACAAGTGCCTGACCTTGCCTGACTCTATCAGTGGGACAATTTAAAGGTGTTAGATGGTAGGTCTCACTTTGTATCCCTATGTTGTTTCTATGGGTAATCTTCATTAATCTTAGTTGCCTCTTTCTAGTCCCAGTACTTGTTGGAAATGGGGAGGGGTAAATGGTTTGGGATATAAAACCATTTTGAAACATTGAAATATTATTAGGTGATTGACAGGAAAAAGAAGGGGATCCACTAGCACTGTTTTTATACAATGGGGTTACTCCCCTCTTGGGTAGATCACCACCTACCACTGACATACTGTCCTGAAGGCACTGATCTTGATTTCCATGGGTCTGAAATGTTAGGAAATAAATAGGTGCTGGGTTTAAAGTCATATTGTTGTTTCCTCTGACCCATCTACCTGTCTGCTTTTGTTCTGGTACAGTACTCCCACCTCTCTCTTGGATCAGGGACAATGGGGCCTGCATATCCCAGGAAGACTTGAGGGACATCTTCCTCCTCGCCTATTGTCCGTTGGGATACCGCATCTCACCTGGGGTATCCCTGTGATCACAACCCCAGATTCCCCTACCCAGGTGATCCTCCCTTGCTCGTCCACCCTCACGGTTCAGATACAAGAGCAATGGCCCTCCCCTTATCACCTGATTAGAGGATTTCAGGGGGTTACATGTGAGAATACCCCTATGTTTCTCACACATCCCAATGCAGCCATCCATCAATACGCAGACGATACTCAGTTGCACATGAAAGTAAATGCATGCAGGACATCATTCTTCTCCGGGATTACCTAGCCATCATCCAGTCCTCAAACTTAACCCATGCAAGACTGAATTCATCCTCGTTGGTTTGCCTGATTTGATCCACAACTCTCAGACTCAGCAAAATCCTTAGGCTTCACCGTTGACAGCAATCTGTCCTTCCAGAAACACACAGCCAAGAAGGCCCAAATAGCCTGGCTCAGAATCTCTGCCCTTTGAAGAATCAAACCCTTCATTCCACCGCAGGACGTCCGAACTGGGAAATACTCTCCGGACAGGGCTCCCAGCTGCTCACTTGGCTCCCCTAAAGGCAGTCCACCACATCTTATTGTGGGAGCATGTACATTTGACCGAATTACCCACACCCTACGCAAACTACATTGCCTTCCACTTTAAGCCAGCTTACTGTTCACGACTGAATGTGTCATCTTTAAGGCAGTCACAAGTAGCACACCAGCGTACGTGGTGGCTAAGCTCCACATATCTGGTGGTACATGCTCCTCATATAGCAAATCGACCAACTGGTTAGAATCAAAACTCGTCCACAAAGTGAGGACCCGCAAATAATCCTTCTCCTGTCAAGCACCCACCCTCTGGAACGTGACCGCGGTGTTGGCTCGGAATGCCTGCACAATTCTCCAACTGTGACAATCTCAAAACATGCCTCTTTCATAAACACCTGTCCAACGACTAATTCCAATGGATGCACATACTGAAGCACAGACCTCACAGAACTGTGCTACTGTTAAAAGATGCCAGCCCAAATGCCAGCTACCATACTCTGTATAGCACTTTGCTGCTCTCGAGCTAGGTCCACGCTTTAAACAATAAAATAAATAAAATAAAAGCTTCCGGAATGCCTTTCTACACTCTGCTATAATGAGAGCCCTAACATTTTAGCAAGGATTTCACTTGAAGATTTAACACATTTTCCTTTTTAGCAGGTCCAAAATCTAGTAAATTCAGTAGCCCACGATGAAAAGCGAACTGGAGATGGTGTTATCAGTTGACTATTTTTCAACATGTGATAGTCCTAAAAAAGTTGCACACGTATTCAATGTTTTTCCTTGTCCACTCCCTTGACTGTTTACTGTTTATCGTGTAGACCTCTTGTTTGTAATCTAGTCTTGTGTGCAAATCATCTCTGGCCATAAGCTTCAGTGCCAGAGCATCACTTGTGTTTTTATTTACAGTTATTAGTTCTCTAATGTGTTCACGTTGCGCATTTGTGATAAAAACCTATTAAGAGACGATCTTCCTCCGTTGTGAAACCCTAGAGAGTTACCTGGTATGGCACCCACACTCTTCCATTAGCCATTACTAACACCACTGCCTCAATTCCTGAAAAATGCAGACCCTATTAGGCCAGCCGATTTATCAAGTATTGTTTCATGAGGGTTCTAGGAGTGGCATCATAGCTTGTCTCTTCCTCAAAATCACAGTCAAGAAGGACTTGGGTGGATTTGATATTTATGTTATCCTGTTGAAAGAACCCATTCTCTGACATTTCTCCAGTACTGATGTAATGCGCATCATCTTCACAGCTTTGTCTTGTAAGGAAACAGGCAACAACAAAAACCTCTAAACAGGCCAATCTGCCAGTGACAGTTGTTGCTCTGTTTTTTTACATAAATATGGAAAAGTGTGTAAGGTTTTGGACATAGACCTAAAAAATATCCTGGAAAGCAACGCAGCACTGTTCGTTTATTGCTCTCCTGGAATTCTGGAAATACTAAACCTGCCTTTTTTTGCAGAGCTTGACCTTTCCGCAAACAAACAGGATAAGAGCATACAGCAAATTAACTAATATATATTCATACCAGGTGTATGTGTGAAGCATGGTTTAACACAGGGGACATTGTGGCACGGTGGACATATAACATTTACATTATGGACATTGTATTCTTTCTATCACCCTATGGAAGATGAAGCTGTGAGTGGACCATGAGCTCAAAAATTGATCCCTGAAGTGTATGCATTTGGCCACTAAGCCATAGAGCCCACTCAATGTACAGGGTTAGATAGGGCCTTTACTGCAACTATTGCACAATAACCACATGCCAGTGTTATTTTTAGATGAAATTCTAATGGAAAAATGAGTGCACTGTTCCTCAGACACGTCAGTTCACCAAAATGACATCATAGGAAGTGACATCACATGACCTTTTCCCTTGCCCTTTGACCTTGAATTATATCATTAGGTTGCATTCGTAAAATAGTAAGATAAAGGTTTATTTTGGTTACCAAACATATGGTAACTAGTGCAATGGCTTAATATTCCACGGGTGCACAACTAATGAAGTCACCCCGAGTGGGGCGGGTATGCCCAGACGTGGGTCCCGAGTCTGCCGGGCCTAGAGACCCAAGCTACTCCTCACTGATGATGCCCAACAAGGCTGAAACATGTCTGGGGATATTGCTTTTTTTTTAAAAACCGGTTCTGGGTGTGGTCTATTAAAACGCTCTGATAAAAAGCCTTGTTTTAGTGCTTGTTTGGAAGTTAAGAGCTCTCTGGCAGTTAATTTCACAGCACTCCATCGCTATACTACAGGCACCACACAGTGTATTTTTTCTGACACGTGTTGAAACCAACAGTAGAATGTGAAAGCTGCCGTACACCAGTACGACAACTCCGCAGTGCACAATTAAACTAATTTGACACTGTTGTGATGTCAAAGCTGCAGGAAATGGGTTCACTGCTGATGGACACACTTGGACCCTGCTTCTTCAAAAGAGCCTCAATGTTCTCCATGATCTCTGATGTTTAATGGCAGAAACTCATTAAAAGGCCTCTATCTGTCACTGGTTCAACACACAGCAGGAGGCCAGCCTGGGAACTGCATATTAGCTGTAGCAGGAAAAACACCATAAAAGACCACTTAAAATAATAGAACATAGAGAAGCTCCCCACCTTTGTCTTCAGAGAGACATTACTGTTTTCATGTTCCATGATGCCACTCGGGACACAATGGCGGGCAAAACAACAATCTTGTTCATACCTATTGATGAACAATTCTTAGAATCAACACACCTGAATCTAGGAGTCACTACAATATAATTTGGGAATATCACTATTTCCAGGGGGAGGGGAGAGTACCCCCTCAAAACACCTCGGAAGCCGATCTCCGACCCACTTCCACCCCAGCCACTCCCACGCTATTGGTATTTCATAGAAATGGGGGGGGGGGGTTAACCACCACAGCTCTCTTTGCTGCCCCACCACCTCCCTTCTCCACCCAAAAAATGTCAGCTCAACCCCCCCCACCACAGACACACTGACACAGACAAACGTGGCTGCGCCCCCTACATTCCCCACCACAAGCATTCTCTGTCCCCCCACACAGACATACTGACACACAAAGACACTGTTAGGCAGAAACCTGTGCAGTTCCCTTAGGGAGCACTGCAAAAGATTTAAGACTACAGGTGTTTGGCAGTAAACCCACTTGGTAGCAGTCTGTACCACACAGATTCACTTGGTAGCTGTGGCTGAGCAGTCAGACTTCCCTCGAGAAGAGTTAGGCAGTATACAGGGCATATAAAATAGGTACAGAAATACAGTAGCACAAGCAAACACTGACCAGAGCTTGGGTGTAAAAGTATATAATTATTTAACACACTCTTATGAAACACACTAGCACTAAACTGGTAAGATAAGTTCAAAACACAATCACTTTTATCATATGTACATCCCTGATTACTTGTTGGACAAGTCTTAGTTAACACCACTTATTTCCAGACAGAGGTGAGCGCTTAACGTTCGATGGCACTCCAACAAGTTAGATAAAAAGGGAGGGAAAACGGGAATTATGGAAGCATACACACTAAACACTTTTTAAAGACCCACAGCAAGTTTAGTCTACTGGTGAGCAAGGAAGTTTGGGTGCCAGGCCCACTTTCAAGGGAGCCAGGCGGAAGATGCCCAAGATCAGACAGTTACACAGAGTCTTCAAAGTTTGTGGAGGTAGTTCGAAAAAGGTTTAGTTCAGTGCAGAAAAGTTAGCTAAGGTGTCCCAGGCTAACACAGGTTCGAGAGACGAGGATTTAATACACCCCGTTCAAACGGTTGCAAGGGAAAGCAGGCGGAACACGGTACCTTAAATGGAGTGGATCCTCCACTGGGGCAGTTGTTCCTGGCAGCGGGTGCAAGTCGCAGCGCCGTCCAGAGGAAGAGAAGATCTCGTCGTGGAGGAAGGATGAAAGTCGTTGCACTGCCAGGGAAGAAACCAGCCGCGGAGTTCTCCGGTACAAAGGTACTACCCTTTCGGTTTGCGGTAGTGGTGAAAACGTGGTATCCTGTTTGCCGGGGTGCTTGGCGAAGGCAAGGCGGCCACGAGATAATCCAGGAAGGCGAAAAGAAGGTAGACTGGTTATCCCCACCAGTCGAAGAAAGAAGACTCTCCGGGCTGGAGATCTCCTCTGTCGTTGGGAAAAGTGGTGAGATGGTTCAGCAGGGCTCCACGAGTGGTGTCTTCATTGCAGGCCGGCTCAGCTTCTCCCTCCTCGGATTCTTAGGGCCTGTGGCGACTTCTGAAGTTCCAGTCCCCAAAGCCCTGCTTTTATGCAGCACACCCCCATTCACTCAGCCTAGCTGTCAATCAAACATGCTAAGTGGTGAGCTGGCCGGCTCACCACTTGGGCCAATCACACAAGAGTGCGACTTGAGTTACCAAGATAACTCAGGCCAGGGTGCCTAAACCCCTCCCATACCCCCTGTGGTACCCAGACAGAGTGGCACCACTTTTGGAGGCTTCTGTGGAGAAGCCCGCCAAAAAGTGGAACAAAGGGCTCGACTTGGGTTGGAGTCACAGAAGAGAACACAAACGCCATTTTAGAATCGAGTTCCGGCAAAAAATACCAACTGTTGAATTAATATTAAATAAATAAACCAGCGGTATGTTCGAGGCTATAAGAATTAAATAATTAAAGTTGGTAGCCTCGAACAATGGGAAAATCCCATAGAGATATATTCGCGGTTGAATATAAAAAGTAGTATCCACTGCCACCAGCCAAAACTCGATCAGGGGGGAAGGAGACGTGCCCCCTCGAACAACAGACCCCGGCGCAATCGAATTGCCCCGACCAGTACGTCCACAATATGATGGTTTGTACTGGTTTCTGTTCATAATTCGGGACAAGCAAAGCCAATGGTGACTTTACATGCCCTGGGAGACAGTAGTCAGTCCCAGGGTATGGAGTCTATGTTGGGGGGTCGCTACAACACCCCTGGGTTACGGCACAGAGGGTGCTGTGTAACCCACATCAAAAAACACATGAGACCCTATGGAGTAAAAGACCCCATAGCCCATAAAGCACATGGAAAGTTCAAGGAACACCTCAAATCATGTCTAAGAGTGGGAGCAAAAGAATCTCACTCTTAGCAGGAGAGAAAAAAATAAACCCCAAAAATCCAGCAAAACTGCTGGGGGACTCACTAGGTTTGGGAAGTTAGCCTCACAGAGAATTCTCCCTAACAGACACACACACAAAACACTTACCCGAGATGTCCATGACTTCCCTCTTCTGGCCTGGCCATGCCTGCCAGCCCCTGCGTGCAGTCGAGGGGTGTGGCAGTTCGATTTAGACAGACAGCTCCAGGCGTGAGCGGAGCTCTTTCTACGAGTGCCAAGTTTCCAAAGTATTATTTCTGTACTGTGCTCACTCTTGAGATGATAAAGTACAGAAGCATACATGTGGTCTGTCACTCCAGAGACATTGCAGCAGCAAAAGGTGACCTACCACTATCTAGACTCCAAAGTACAGCACCATGCACCTGGTCTTTTCACATCTGATGTGACACAGGTCAGCAATATGCATGCAGCCATTTCACTCCAAAGTACAGCAGCGACATGTGGTCTCCCACTGATGAGACTCCAAAGTACAGCAGCATACATATGGTCTTACACTGCTGAGATTTCCAAATAAAGCAGGATATATCTGCTCTTTTAAGTCCGAGACTCCAAAGCACAAAAGCATATATGTTTTTTCTTTACTGCTAAGACTCCCAATAACAGCAGCAAACATGTCTTCCACTGCTGATACACCCAAGTGCATCAGCCAGTCGTGGAAGTGTAAGAAAAGTAGTGGAACTATGTTCCCTTCTGGCCTGCCGCCGCTCCCCACAAACCCCATTGCCACACCCCCTTCAATGCGCAATCCAAACCCCCAAACACACTTGCTATTCAAGGGAATGTTCAGTGCAGTGCACTGAAGTGCAAGTTTAAACTTCTTCCTACACTTTTCTTTCAAAATGTAAACATTCCGGAATGGTTTCTTTTTAAAATAAAAGTACAGGAACAGTAAAACTAAAAAAGTAGAGTAGCACCACTCCCAACCGCCCCCTCAATCCCCCACTTGGACCACTGACACCAGCATGCATGTGATCTTGCACTGCTGAGACTCTAAAGTACAGCAGCATGTATATGGCATTCCACAATGGGACTCCAAAGTACAGTGGCATACCTGTGCTCTTCGCACTCTCGAGATTCCTAAATTCCGCAGCATACACCCAGTCTCCCACTGCTGAGACCGTTAGGATATCGCACAGAGGCAGGGCACATTAACAGGACCAAATAAAGTGCAAACATATGTTGAACTTCTAGATATATTTGACAGGTGCCTAAGATGTTCCTTTGTTGCACCACTATTTCAAATGATATCTAATCTTGGTTATTCCACAATTGTACCCTATAACATATTACAAGAATAGCTCACTTGCACTAAGTTAATTTCAATAAATGTCCATTTCAATTTTCAAATTGATCTAATTTACAGTACAATGGATTCATCTTGATCCAAATTAACACATGATTTAGAATTTCACATTAGACAGTGGATATTTTGTTCCCATGTCAACAGATACTCATTGTTCAAAAGCCTACACATGTTTCACTCCTAGGTCCCAACTTACTATCATGGGCCATTAAGTGAGCTTCTTCAGGGATTTCTATATTTGATCTCATGTGTGATTCTATATTTCTTCGTTGTGTATTCCACAGAGATTTGTGTCCAACCATCTATATCAATATATTGAGTTTATTTGCCTTTTTGTAGAGCAAGCTCAAAGCCCCTTTTGATTTATTCCTGACATCTTAATTCCTTTATTGAGGTGTATTCATTTTCCAATTTTTCACCACCATAATTCAAAGACAAATAGCGCAGCATGTTATCTGTGCGGTTTCAGCATTTATGTTGAACTTCATATGCGTTAAAAAATAGAAACTTCCAAAAAATACATTTTAATATTGTACAAAAATGCATACCGTTCACGTTCTCCAGACACACACCACCGACCTTACCACCAGGACCAGGTGGTGCCAAGTTTGAAATGCTCCTGAGAGATCTGGGGCCAATTAGATACATACTTTCTTATATAGACCCTCAAGCACATTCACCATTACAGCTATCAATGGATTGATCGGACAACGTGCCATCATGAAAGACCAATATTAAGGTGAATATTGAACATACATTAAACCAAATTAAACCTGTAATTCATGCTTAACTCATGCTCATGTATAAGTGGTAACTTCTATACGGCCACGCATACACCTACGTATTGAAGATGAGTTATGGCTGAATTGTGGATTTCATTTTGGACTCATATGTGTAACATTGGCATCTTGATATTGGATATTTTACAGCACTCCACTCTACATGCAACTCTGGAAATGTGATTTTTATGTGTGGTTATACAAATTATGCTCACTTTTCAACGTCGGAATTGTTAAACTTTTTGGAGTTTAGGCATACTAAAAATCATACAAATGTATATTCAAAGCAAACAACACGTACAGGCTCATTTTAAACGGGGTGGTGCGTTACACTGAGGCATAACTGTAGAATCGCAGTCAGACGTATTTGCTGTTATCTAAACTGCGAATTGTATTATATGTACTTACTCTGGCTCTGTATACTTGTACCATTTAGAAATTCAAGGGCTCTGAATGACTGTTGTTTTCTCCACTGTTCTCTCCCACCTTGAGCACCTTAAAACACTTGCCTTGTGTATAGGCACTTTACAAATAAACATTACCATACCATAAAAGCAAGTCATCATGCTTTTGTGGCTCCGCTTGATGCTCTGACCCATTTTGGAGCAGGGATGAGGCGGAGGAGGGGCATAGAGTGGAGATAAGATCTCTGCTGTGCTGACCTCCTCTATCTCATGAGTGCATTTTGTTTCAGGACTGTGTGAGTTTTTCATGCAGGCATATAACAAATGGATTCCCATGGAAACTGTCTCGGTGTTGCACTGCTCAAAACTAGGTGCATTCAATAGAATCCATTAATAAACGCTCCCTGCAAAGTGCAATTTGAAGGGAGTGTTTACTGTTCATTAAATGGAGAGGAAAATTAAACAGTACACATGAGTTTGCTTTGCTGTTACGCTTTCCTTTTCCCATCCACCCCACGAACTTTTCCATTTCCATGCAATGGAAACCACAGCACATAAATGCTAACCTCAGGAGGATAGCTCAGGGGCAACGTGCTCGCCTTGGAAGCAAGACACTGGAGAAGCACAGGTTCAATCCCCGGGTCCGAGCTTAGAAACCTCTGGGTATTAAGCGTGTTATGAATAACCAATTTCAATTTCAACCTTGGTGGCCCCTTGCATGCAACTGACATGTTTGTAAAACGAGGCTGTTAACAGGGATCCATCAATAAACATGGAGTGGGGATGTGCAAATTAAAGTCGTTGGGAACTGCTTGGCAATCTTATTCTTTAAAACAAAATGCAATGCAACAAGGCAGAAAGATAGCTTAGCAGGTAGTGAGCTTGCTGGTGAAATCTGTGTGTGATCTGAAGATTGCAAGATCAAATCATGTCAAGACCAAATCAGTCTTTCATCACCCTGAGATCCCTAAACGAGTTTCCAGCTTCATGTAGGCAATAACCATTTTATATAAAAGTGTTCTATGCAAAGCGCTTTTGTGCAAGTGCTTCATAAACAACAGATTAGTATTATGAATAACCATAGTACATTTTCATCCAATCGTCTCCAAGAGGAATTTTTCCAGAAACCTTTGGCTATTGGGCTCTAACAATGAGTTTGAATCCTGTCGATCGCTAAAATGTGTTCCGTTTAGGATGTGCATTTTTGGAGCAAGTGGTGGCCAAGGCAACCTCGTAGTTTTCATTGCCAGGTCAATCGTGCTTATTTATCCGTATGTGGTAATTATGCATTTTCATAGTTGCGATGGATATTTTCTCCCTGAATGCACAATTTGCATTTCTGAAAAAGTACATCAGCAAAGGAAGCAAACAAAATGAGTGGGTTTAGCCAGTGGAAAAACAAAGGCATATGTTTATAATGCCTGCCTGTCAACACACTGAATAGCAGTATTTAATGCATAAGTGCAAATGTAATGTATTAGCATCGTTCAAAATAGGCCCACAACTATTTCTGTAGGTAGGATTTAGTGTTTCAGGTGTAAACTACGTAACTAAGGTCAGGTCTCGTTAACAGCAACGTGTTTATATATTACATGGACGCGGTAGCGTCCATGTAGTTATGGTTAAGTTGGTGTTTCCATAGGAAGAGCATTTTTTGGGTGGCTTATAACTTCGCTCCCTCTGGACGAATCCTCACCAAACTTTGCAAAAAAAGTATATGGCCCACTCTGAGTTTGGAGAGGTTTGGTCCAGTGGGGGCAAAGTTATAGGGGGGGGTCCCAAAACTTTTGTTTTTTCCCATAGACATAATGGGAAAAAACTTTGCGCACGCCTACAGCCCAAACCGCTGGACGGATTTACACCAAATTTGCGGCAGGAGCGGGGGCTTGATCCCGAAAGCGTGCTTTTGCAAATTTGGTGTAAATCCGTCCAGTAGTTTTTTTTTAAATGACCAAAATGTAAGGCAAAAATATTTGTGATATCTCCGTTCGCTCCGTGGACGGACTTCCCTGTTCGCTCCGCGGACAGCGCCCCGATTGGCCAAGCGGCTTGCGTGATGTCCGCGGACATGCGACGTGTTCCCTGATTGGACAGCGTGGTGCGTGAAGCACGTCAGATTTTTTGTGGCGCCCGCCATCTTGCATTCGCCGACGACCGCGGACAGCGCGGTGGTAGTTGGATTAAAAATTGTATTTAGTGGAGTGTGTTGGTGTGTAAGAGTGTTTGGGGAGGGTGGGGGGAGTATGAGATAGGTTAAATGTTCTGTTTTTTTTATGTGCTAGATGCTTTTGTTGTGTTCGATTTGTCTGCGGACAACACGGCTGTTCTGAAATGTTCTATATAAACTAAATGGTGGGGTGTTCCGAGGACGGAGTATGTGTCCGTTTTGTTCGTAAGCAAGCTAAAATTGAGCTAAGAACACTCGCGGTGTCCTTAAATGTTGGTACATAAACAAAATGGGGGTGTCCTGAGGACGCTGTCCGTATTGTACTCTGGCAAGTTGAATGTGTTCTAAGAACACTCGCGGTGCTGAAATGTTTGCAATTAAACAAAATGGGGGTGTTCTGAGAACGTTGTTCGTATTGTTCGTTGTCAGGTTGAAAGTGTTCTAAGAACCCTCCTTATGTCCGCTGACATTACAATTTCCTATGGGCCTTACCCGACTTTTTGTCCACTAAACAAACGATAAATCAGGCCGCTGTGCGCCAACATTATCTGATAATCCTATCACTTGCACCATCAACCTGGCTGACCTGTTTTTGCAACACTAAATCATATCTCCCGCCCCTAAGCCTGACATTATCAAAGCATTCATATTCCCCGTCTCTCTCCGTGACGTTACAGTGTGCATAGCCAAACGCGCCCAGTCGTCTCCAGTCCTACGCAACTTTACACAGAACCCGGAAAACAACACACATCATCTCACAACATAGCGCGCCACAATTTGGAATATGAAACTGTGATTTAAAAGTAGAAAAACAGCAAGGTTGTACATTTCGTAAAGTACATTTATTTGACATCAAATGTTTAGAGAATATTCAGCGATTTGCATTTGTCTTTGCTGTCGATCCGCAAAAGTTCATCTTGACTCACGCGCTGTTCCTTTGCGTTACACAGGGTGTTGGTTTATGATAAAAGAAGGACGGTGGTCGCACTGATAATCGGAAGGCTGTTCCAACAGCGAGGCATTAGACCACCATAACGGTTGGTATGTTGCTTCTAGCCTCTAGTACCGCGTAAGGGCATATTGGTCCTTGGCGATTGTCCCATAAAATGGTGAGGGTCACGAAGTTGTTTACTAGGAGCTGCACCTGGCAGTTAAAAAATGCGTCGGCCCGGGTCTGAAAATCGTGGCATTGACAGTAGGGAAGGATTTACCTGTTTTAAAAACATAAATTAGTCTCACGAGCCGATCTTCATTAAAAATATTCATTTTATTTATTAGGGTGTGAAACTATTTGCTAGCGAGGATAGTGCAACGGAGTATGTTAACTCATTCCCACTAGCCCACCCTCTCTCCTCTGCCTTTTTCAGAGCCGTCTGAGCGCCAGCGGACCACTTCAGTGGTGATAGTGCGCGGTACAAAACAATATGCCACATTGAACGAACAAGTACAACTTAACCGGGCTTTAACGCCACGCTATTGTTATTATATTCCGGTATAAAATAATTTAAAGGGTTACTTACATTATATTGGCATTTCCCATTGTCTACGTGTAATGCAGTCCCTAAATACGACTCGGTCTGTGCCAACGATCTTTCTCATAGTGATATAATATATAAAAGCGGTGTCGTTTCAGAAATTTCATCCTTATCGTCTCTTATGTTTTTGCACCCCTCCTTCAAAAGAAGTCTTTTGGCACGATCCCTGTCTGTCAAGGTCAAAAAACAATAGAACCTTATAGTGCGAGTCGTGGGCCACTCCGGCCCGCAAGCAAAAAATGGAAGCAGCTAACCTTCACTGTGAACAAGCATAAATTCTTACTTTGCAACATTCTGTGTAAAGCCATCCCTGAGAAATTGCTTTTTACACTCCATCTTTGTATATTGTCTGCGTGCTAATGAAAAACGTTTGTTAAAGGGAGTTTATGGTTAACTTGCGCTACTAAAAACCTATGAAATTCAGTAAAAAAACTTTGTTAACTGGACGTTATGGTTAAGTTGCGCTAATAAAAACCTATGAAATTCAATGAAAAAACTTTGTTAAAAGGGACGTTATGGTTAAGTTGCACTACTAAAAACCTATCAAATTCAGCAAAAAAACTTTGTTAAAGGGACGTTATGGTTCAAAGTAAAACCGAAAACCCCCTGAATTTCGGCAGTTATAGTAAGATAAGCAACCATAACTCGCGCCACTGTGCACTGCTAACACTAACACCCAGGACATCAAAGATGACATCACAAATGTCATAACGTCCCTTTAACAAAGTTTTTTTACTGAATTTGATAGGTTTTTAGTAGCGCAACTTAACCATAACGTCCCTTGTAACAAAGTTTTTTCTTTGAATTTCATAGGTTTTTATTAGTGCAACTTAACCATAACGTCCCTTTAACAAAGTTTTTTTTACTGAATTTCATAGGTTTTTATTAGCGCAACTTAACCATAACGTCCCGTTAACAAAGTTTTTTTACTGAATATATATATATATATATATATATATATATGCTATTTCTTTATTTACATATCCATATTTTCTTAAGCGTGGCATACTACATGCAGGCTGCTTCAGAGCTCCAAGAAAAGGAAGGAAAAGAAGCAAGGCCTTGGCACATTATATTATGCCAACTGCTTTAGGGTTCTTGATTATTTGCTGTGAAAGACATGGTGACCATTATTTTCTCCCCCTTTGAAGATTTGTAGACATCCCTGTTGGGCCCAGTTTTATCAATGCTGTACTCAGAGTGAACCTGCTATTATTTATGGTTTGGGCAGCCTGCTGGGTTTTACATTCTTGCTGATCTCTGGATGCAGGGATGTCAGCTACTAGTACGCATGCCAGACTAGAGAATATAAAACACAGACTTTATTGGTGAGATTTATCTGGCTTATTATTAATGTCTCGGATCTTACAGCCGTACAGAGTATCAAACTCCTAGATCTAGCACGCAAGGAAGTACTAATTTCCCAGTTCACGCTGGGCTTTAAGAATCAGTTTCTCAATAACTTAGAGTTTGAAGCAATTCATAATTTAAAGTTTGTTTATTGCTTTAAGACTCACTTTCCATCATGCAGCACCTTGTTTTTAGCACGAAGTGTTTCACACAAAGGTCCACACCTCTCCACTTGGTCATGCAAACGTGCTTCCGGGTTTATAAGTAGTTTGTGATATGCACCTTTGCTTTTTGTCCACAGCTAGCTCTTTAGTATTCTCTCAGCGTGGCCTTGTCCGCTCAGTTTGGGTTCGAGTTTTGAAGTGTGAGCTCTTCCCCTGAGCTCTCGTTGGGCTTTTGCCACTGTTCAAATCTGTGATGAAGTCTCCTGACACTACCTGGATGGGTGGTGACAAAGGCTATGAGATGCAGGGCCCGAGGAAGGTGTGAATGAGATTCCTTGGCCCATGCCACTATGCCTCAGTCCTATGCTAGAGGTTCACCACATGTGACAAGAACATGCCCCTGCCCCTTTAAGGGAGCTACCATCATATACGGAATACTCAGAGGGTATGCAACCATGCAGTGCAACCATTCCCAAAGGCACAGGCAGCGTGACCCCATCTCATGGTAAGTGTCTTGACATAGCAAAACAAAAGTGGTGAAGGCTGGAAGGTTTAGAATAAATCTTAACCTCTGGCATTGCTGTGGGCAACCCTAAAGACCATCGTTCTTCACCTGCCAAAGCCATTACAAGAGAGGAAAGACCATATGCAAATCAGGCTTGGTCCAACACAAAAGAGACAGTCCAGCCCGAACTACTTGATCACATCCCTTCTGCACCTCTTTGTTTTTGTTTTGCACCCTCCCTCCCCCGAGTGGGATGGGTATGCCCAGAGGTAGGTCCTGTGCCTGCTAGGCCTAGAGACCCAAGCTACTCCTTACTGGTGAGGCCCAACAAGGCCGAACATGTCTGTCGATGTTTAAGGTCTCGTGCAGAAGGGATGTGACGTAGCAGTTCGGGCTGGGCTGCCCCTTTTGGGGTGCGACCAAGCCTGATTTGCATATGGTCTTGCCCCTTCTGTAATGGCTTGGCAGGCGAAGAACGATGGTCTAGAGAGTTGCCCAGAGCAATGCCATAGGTTAAGATTAATTCTAAACATTTCAGCCTGTAAAAGCAAAGGAAATATCGAGGCTGAGTACCACAAAGGAAATACACCAAACACGGGCTATAAAGATTCACAGATCTTTTATTCTGCGCAGTTTACAAAGAAACATAGATACAGATAGCTATCTGGCTCTCAACACCCCACAATGAGTACCAGCCCGTCAAAGAGAGGAGAGAGAGTGCTGGACATCGAGACATTCGTACTTTTATACAATATTACAGAAATATTGTCCAGCCCCTCTACATGTTAATAATCTGTGGTCTAGAGTTCGTGCCTAGTTCACATACAGTTTATACAATAATATGCAGACGGATTACATGAGTTTGCATTTCCATCAAGTTAGAATGGCGATGTATATTCTCTGATCCCGCGGTAAGCCTTAGTCTATATCCCTTCACAATGTAGTTCAGCCTGTGTCCACGCTTGGGATTTACTCTGCATTGTCCCAACGTTTACACAGGGATGAATCTTATGTGCGCGGACAATACTCAGACGGCAGTTCATACGGAGCACAAGGTCTCTTTACCCAGTCTAAACAGTCGGCTCTTGGACAACCTAAACATTAACAGAACTCAAAGGTCCGGGAGGCTTAGTTGCAAGTTGAAAACATAGTCCACCATTTTAGAACAGAGAATCATACGAACAGAAATCAAAATGGCGGATGAGTCTTAAAATGGCGGAAAAGTTGATCCAAAATCAGAACTTTGCAACGTGGTTTTCGCCATAGAGCAACCAGTCTTAGGCCAATATTAATCAAAAGGAGGCACTTTATGATTTTCTTTTAACAAACCCTCCTTTTGGCATAAACCAAGTGCTAAACTAGATATTAGTTGTTTCACAAGTAACTCCATGTTTCAATATCCATACATCCTGAATCACATTGATCAGATATATCAGTTGCCATAAGATCTGAGGTGGAAATTTCCTTCATTACAAATTTGTTGGTCATTCTTCCCGGTGCATGTACCTTTGGTCCTAACGTTCCCATAGTCTGCGCACAACATCCCCCCTAACATTGAACATATGGCAGGAAGACTTTGTATACAGCAACAGCAAAACAACAGAATACCCAGAATTATCAACAAGACCGAGAGAAGCTTCCATCCCCAAGATCATAAGAAGTCCCAGAACCAAGTACTAAGATCCCAATTCCCCACAGGAACGTGTACTTCAGAATTTAGGACATGCAGATTTGGTATTGCCTTAAAGATGGTCAGGGAGGATTCTGGCACAAAAACGCAGCAAGCGGACCCCACTAATTTGCATACTCCACCACGCTCAGCCAAGATGACGTCTAATACCATCCGGTTTTGTAGCGCCCCTAATCTGATTGCCTTTTGCTCTAGAGTCATGTTATAGATTATGTCAGTGGTCTGGTTGATGGTTTTGTCCAGTACTCTCGCTAGTCTCCTAATATCCTTGGAATTCATAATTTTCCCCCAAAATGGTACAAAAGATTTTGCTACATCACCCAGAATTTGTGGAGAAGTATCACCGTTCTCGTCCCGCCTTGGACGAGCCCTAGAGATTTCAGTGGTACTAGCTACAAATACCCCTTGTAGCAGAATTCCTAAATAACAAGTTCCCTGCCAATCCCCCCTAGGTAGCCATGGGAAAGCCTCATTACCGCAAACGAAGTAGACAGGTTCGCCTGCATACAAAGGTCTGTCCTCACTGGTCAAGTTTGCAACATTGGTGCAACCCTTGAAATCGCCCATTGACTGAGTACCATTCCTTTGTATGCAGAAAGAAACAGAGTTGGGGCCATGGTTAACAGTATAAGAAGTTGGCGTGGCATCCCTATTACCTATAGGCGCCATCTTAAAAGAAATCAAAGATTGAAAAGGTCGGGACAGTCTATCAGAAGGCCTAATAGAAGCAACATTAAGCTTGCTCCTATTTGCAAAGAGTGAGCATCCCAGAGGCGTTAGAACTCGCCTTTCAAATTCGTTCAAATTTGTCCCATCAAAATTTCCTGAGATACTATCATTCCACCGGCCAAAGAATAATGCCTGTAGAGAAGCATAACATGCAGTAGTTAAAGGCAAAGGATGAATATACCAGCCCAACCCCTAGTCCCCATTTTCCGGTAAATGAGAGCAAACCCAGCAATTTGTCTTATTCAAAATGGCATGGGTTGCGTTCATTATTAGCAGTAATGTATTATTATGATAGCTCTGTCTATGATGAGTGTCTCTAGGAGATAGAGTGTGCAGGTGTACGAAAGGTGTAGATTCAGTAGGGACATTCTCAGTAGGCAAGAATGTTTCAAGTGGGCGTACTTCTTCCATATACCAAAATCCTAAAGCAGCTAATACTGTGAAACTGGTTAACGCAATTACAAGAAAACAACACGTTTTAAAAGACCGTGTATTTGATTGTCTATTGTCATTGTTGGCCACACAGTCACTTGTTTGTTCTGCACGAGTAGGAGCGATAACAGGCATTTTTCCGTTGAAGCTGTTCTCTTTTTCGAAAGATTCCTGCGAAAACTCTGTAGTCCGTTTGCTGGTGATCTCCTGATCATGCGTATTCTTAGTCTTTCCTATCCCCAGCCACCTACTTTCCTTCAGATGAAAAAGATGTGGTGAAGGACAAGCCCTGTGGTTACTCCCCTGTGGGCACAGCCGAACCGTGCAGTAATTCTAGTTCTGTGGACGCAGATTGTACCTTGTGACTCCTGGTAGAGTGTGATCTGCGAACAGTGTGTCGTTGCTTCCTGATGGAAGTGATGAATTTGCAGCAGAATCAGACAAAGATGCAAAAGGATCTGTAGAGGAGTGTGGAGACGAAGCAGCAATTTCCCCAGGCGCCGCGGACTCAGGGAGTGTCTCCAGGACACCCTTGATGTTGCTCAATGCTGATCGGTCGTTGGGAACAGGGCAAGTAAGTTTCTCCTTATCTTCTTCGTCGTGTCTCAAAGGGAAAGGTATCCTCTTGACATGCGAAGCGTGAATCCAATGATGCTTTCCTTCTACTCGTACGGCAGTCTGTGTGGCCAGGAGGACCTGAAAGGTCCCTCTCCACCTCTGTTCGAGACAGGATGCTCTCTCAAATGCTTTGGTCAGCACCCAGTCACCAGGTCGGATGCTATGACCTGGCCCCTCGTATTTGGCTGGGAGGGCTTCTCAAACCTGTTGATGAATCAAGTACAGATTTTTAGTTAACCGGTCACAATATTCAGAAAGAAGTACATGCTCTATATCCCTCAAAGCCCTGGGTTTAGGAAGATTCCAAATGTTAGCTGGCCTTCCCATCCCCACCTCATATGGGGAGAGCCCAGTCCTAGTGTGCGGGCTGGTGCGCATAGAGAGTAACATTATCAGTAAGGCGTCCGGCCATTTCAAATTGGTGCCGGCACACGTCTTAGCGAGTTTGTTCTTTAAAATTCCATTGTGCCTCTCTACCAATTCAGCACTCTGAGCATGTCTGGCCGAATGGAACTGTTTATCGATCTGTAATCCCGCGCATATTTGTAGGATCACAGCAGCGATAAAATGTGGACCATTAACCGACCGGATGACCCTCGGCAAACCAAACCTAGGAAAATATTCCTTAAGCATGGTTTTCGCCGTCGTCATTGCTGTGGCATCTTTTACAGGGAAGGCTTCAACCCATTTACTGAAAGCACAAATGACTACCTAACACATATTTGAGGTTATTGCAAGGCTTCATTTCAATAAAATCAAAGTGAATTACCACGAAGGGAACAGAAGGTGGACCAAAACTACCCCTGGTGTTGATGTACCCTTCCCCACATTGTGTTGTAGACAAACCATGCAACTCTGGACAAAACGCTCCGCAGTTTTCAAGATGTTAACATTTAGCCACACGGTTTCTAACATTGTACAAATTTTCCTAGCACATATGTGGGTGGGACCATGAGCCATTGAAACCATCATAATGATGTACGCATCTGGCAACATCCATTTTCCCTCTAGGTTATCCACCCAACACCTATCATCATCCAACCTCACCAAGCCCTCAGCCCATTGCTTAGTTTCCTCTAGATTGGCATCGGCTTGAATATTCTTTATGGAATTGATTCCCTCATCTATAGTACAGACGTTTGTGGCTTCCCTTGTAGTGTACATATCTGAATAGAGATCAGTAGCAGTCTGTTTGGCTATCTGGTTAGCGAAAGCGTTCACTTTTCCTACATCATCTATGATTTTCTGATGTGTTGCGCATTTCATAATTGCTAGCTGAGTGGGAAGTGCAAGCGCTGAGAGTAGCTGAACTATCAAGGTGCCATATTGAATCTTTGTTCCATGTGAGGTCAAGAAACCTCGTTCTGCCCAAAGTCTACCGAAGTTGTGAACCACCCCAAAAGCATACTGACTATCAGTGTATATATTTACTCTAAGCCCTTCGGAAAGTTCACAAGCTCGGGTCAATGCAATAATCTCTGCGGCCTGCGCGGAGCTATGCAGCATTCTTTTGGTTTCCACAATCGTGCTTAGTGTAGTGATGGCATAAGCAGCAGTGGATGTACCATCCGGAAGTTTGAAACAAGAACCATCACAAAACAGCTCTCCTTGTGGATCGTTCAGAGGTGTATCTTTCAAATCAATCCTGCCTTTAGTTTCTTGCTCTGTGGTGTAAAGGCAATCATGTGACATTTCGTCACTGCAAGCGATATCTTGCGGAAGAGGTAATAATTCAGCCGGATTCAATACGCAACATCTTTTCATTTGTATATGCGGTGCAAACAAAATTAATTCATATCTCGTTAATCGTGCAGAGGTAAGATGTCGTGTTTGCGTTCTGTTTAATAGAATGTCTACAGAGTGAGGTACCAACAAGGTTAAAGCATGGCCTAGGACCATTCCCTCACTGTGTTTTACAGATGCAGCAGCAGCAGCGACTGCTCTCAGACATCTCGGCAAAGTGCATGCAACAGAATCAAGGGTGGAGGAAAAGTAAGCACACGGCCTATTCTTCCCCCATGTTCCTGCGTTAACAAGGCCAAAGCACATCCATCACGTTCATGCACATACAACTTGAAGGCCTTTTCATAATTTGGTGTGCCCAATACCGGTGCTGAACACAGTGCAGTCTTGAGCAAATCAAAAGCTTTCTGGTGTTCCAGGTTCCATGGCAATGGCAAAGAAATGCCATTCCTATCAAGGCTCTGAGTTCCTTCTGCGTATTTGGGACAGACATGCCAGAAATGATTTTAATTCATTCAGGTGTCAATCTTCTTCCCTCCTTTGACAGCATACCTAAATAGGCGACCTCCTGTCGACAATATTGAAACTTTTTCAGTGACGCTTTATGTCCCTGTTTTGCTAGATGAATAAGCAATAACACAGTGCCTTCTTTACAAGCACTTTCTGAATCTGCAGCCAAAAGAAGATTGTCGACATATTGAAGCAATATACAAGTGGTAGGCAACTCAAGTGTGTCGAGCTGTTCTTTCAAAGCCCTACTGTAAATGCTCGGACTTTCCATGTACCCTTGTGGCGCACGGGTGAATGTAAACGAGCATCCCTCTAGGGTGAACATGAACAGGTATCTTCTATCCTTGTGTTTAGGAATGCTAAAGAAGGCATTCTTAAGATCTACAACACTAAAATGAGTAGCAGAAGCTGGAATCATTGTTAAAATCGTTGTCACATCAGGCACAATAGGAAATTGTGGAGCGATGATCTTATTGATAGCGCGTAAATCAATAATGAAATGGAAAGGAATTGCATTATCCCCTTTCTTATACACCGGTAAAATCAGACTATTGCACAAACTACCTGCAATTTATTCAATTACCCCACGGTGTACAAAATCGGAGACTATACACTTCAAAGCTTGCTCACTATCAATCGAAATCTTATACTGAGGAATACGTGGCAACTTTACTCCAGGATTCAAGACAATTTTAGCAGGCTCAATTTGTAAAATACCGACATCATTGTCGTCAATTGCCCATACACATTCCGGAATGTCACTAAATTCCAGCGGCAAACGCCTAGTCAGAAACTGTGAGACAGAAGTTTTCTGTAATGAAATTGTCAAACGCACTCCATTCGAAGAACAACGAATTACTGCATTTATTTCCTTCAACAGATTCAACCCCAACAAATTCTCACCACAGTTTGATGTCAAAAGAAACGGACAGTGATCCGTGAATGGACCCAGTGAAATCGGTACCAGCAAAGAAACCGGACTAACCACTGGCATACCAGAAAACCCTACAGAAATATTAGTTTGCCCTGACAGTGGAATGTCTGGAACCCGTGAATGATCAATAGAACACTTCTGTGCTCCTGTATCTATCAAAAATAGATGTTTGCTATTTCCCACCATCATGTCAACGTAGGGACTTTTCTGATTAACGGGAATAGGTGTAGGTTCCAAACCCTGCTTCGGGCAATTCTTGCGAAACAATATATCATCAAAGGGAATGTCTTCAGATCGATATGCCTTAGAAGGATGATCAAAACTATTTCTATTATCCACACTCAGTGGCTGACTGTCTTGCGAAAAGGATGAGAATTCTGAGAAAAATGGCTTCTACCAGGACCCCCCGCCCCGGGGCGGACTCTGGATCGTCTACCCATAATACCATATGCATTATTTGACCTCTGCTGAAGGATCGGGCATTGTGCTCGCCAATGACCCTCTTGTCTGCAATAAGCACATTGGTTCGCGTGAACAGGACCCAACGGTACATTGTCTTGTGGAACATACTGTCCCCGAAACTGTGTACTACCCCCTCTAGGTCCTCTAACAATCTGTTGCAACAACACCTTGGTTTTCAAGTCTCCCTTCTTTCTCTCAAGCCTTTCCTTCTCATTATTGACTCGGTTTTCATAATACTGAGCCATATGCAACACTTCGGACTGAGACTTAGCTTGCCATGCGCTCTCAGAAGTCATAATTTGTGAGTGGATGTCGGGTAACAATCCGCGCACACATTTGTCCACAAATAATCTTTTTCCAGACTCTGTGCTTAAATCCTGTCCACTAAAATCTGAAAATACCTGTTCAAACTGATTAAAATAGTTAGTCGCACCCTCATATTTTCCTTGGATACAGGCAGTGAGTTTGTCCCAAACTATCCTTCTCTCAGGAATTAAGACTTTCAATTTTGTCACTATTCTATCAGGCAAATTCAGTATTACCTGCATTCTTACCAGCTGGTCTATCTCTATCTTGTCTAGCCAAATTATCCCATGTGTCCCCTAACCCTGGTATATTGGCTACTGTCCTAATTTGTTTCCACAAATCAGCAGGTAGGAGCACAGGAAATAACAAATCTTTATCACCCAGAGTAAATACTGACGACGGCAAGACAGATTCTATCTCTTTACACAACCCTGTCAGATTCTTTCTAATATCTGGGATGGATTGTCTGATGGTATTCACTTCCTGTCTTGCGAGCAGGACGTGAACAAACTGCGATACATAATGTGCATCAATATCATAGGCGGCAACGCCTGTTGCAGCATTAGCCGGATCCTCGACTTTGGGGACAAATGTCGGAGGCACCTCCCTCATAGGTAATTGAATAACAAGTACCTCCGAACGCTTACTAAGCAACAAAGCTAAAGCGAGCGCTAAAGCAGCTGAAGGAGTGTCAGACGAAAAAGCTCTTTTATAGATATTCAATAATTCTGCAGGACAACAAATCTTTCTCTGTATACATTCATCCTGTAGGTACTCTACCATTACCTGTATCATTTTCCTCTGCATTTCTGTCATGTACTGAGTATACGTGTCATATACCTCTACAGGAGATATCGACATATCTGAACTCCATCTAAGTGCATCTCTCGTACAAATTCGAGTTTCTTCACTCATCGACTTATTAAGAGGAAGGAACCGTTTCTGTACAAAACTACAGCCAAACTATCACCATCTATTTCATCATTCCTTAACTTCTCTAACTCCCTTCTAAACTCAAATACCCTCTCGACGTGCTCATATACTTTCTCAGCAGTATCTCTTGAATATGCTAAAACATTCAGATCTCTTAACCTTTGTGGGATATCTATATCATTCAGTCTGTTCCCATCCCTTCAATAAAAAAAGTTTTCTCAGGAAAACTATCCAGATTAGAGAGTGTAGCAAAGACATCAGATTGTTCACCCTTCTCCATGCACTTTCTAGCCCATGCATTCAGAACTCGCTTGCTTTCTTTAGAAACTGTATTGCGAGTTCCGATCTTTGATTCCGCTCCCTTATCAACTACAAACGGAGCAGAGTCACTTGGAAGAGAAAGAGTAGACAAATCTTGTACAATAGGTAATGAAGGTGCTATCACTGACTAAATATTGTCCAGCCCCTCTACATGTTAATAATCTGTGGTCTAGACTTTGTGCCTAGTTCACATACAGTTTATACAATAATATGCAGACGGATTACATGAGTTTGCATTTCCATCAAGTTACAATGGTGATGTATATTCTCGGATCCCGCAGCAAGCCTTAGTCTATATCCCTTCACAATGTAGTTCGGCCTGTGTCCATGCTTGGAATTTACTCTGTATTGTCCCAGCGTTTACACAGGGATGAATCTTATGTGCGCGGACAATACTCAGACGGCAGTTCATACGGAGCACAAGGTCTCTTTACCCAGTTTAAACAGTCGGCTCTTGGACAACCTAAACATTAACAGACTCAAAGGTCGGGAGGCTTGGTTGCAAGTTGAAAACATAGTCCACCATTTTAGAACAGAGAATCATACGAACAGAAATCAAAATGGCGGATGAGTCTTAAAATGGCGGCAAAGTCGATTCAAAATCGGAACTTTGCAACGCGGTTTTCCCCATAGAGCAACTAGGCTTAGGCCAAAATTAATGAAAGGGAGGCACTTTATGATTTTCGTTTAAGCCATCACATCTTTGTTTTTGCAAGTGCCCTGACATGCCGCTCATAAAACCTTGCACAGTAATGTTGCAGCTATCAAGGAAAGAAGTCTATCCAACCCTGCATATAATAGAACCTGAGAATTTATTAAAAAAAACTATAACTGAGAGCGGCACTTAGAGAGTGCTAATTTTATTATTACGAACTGTTGTTTAAAACTAATCACACCACCATCTTTCTTCAGAGCGGGAACAATGCTGCAACATTTTAAATAATTACTGGGTACTAAACCTACAAGGACTGAAACAGACATGCATCTAAATTGGTTTTGGTATAAAGATCTTTATCAAGGAGTCAGTTAATCCACTCTGTGACTTGCCAGGCCGACACTCCGCACTGCTCCTAGGTAAAGGGTGCCTTCAGTCCCCCACTCTTGCAATTGTCTGGTCACACGTTATCTTTATCTTGTCCCTTTTTCTTAGTCATAGGTCAGTGTTGAGATGTGAAGGGAAGTGAACTTCTTTACTAAGTTCCAGATTGACAAGGTGATACAACAGGATACGTTCAAGGTAAGTAAGTAGGGAAGGTACAGGAAAGGCATCCACCAGCCTCCACTCTCACAGGCTGCCTCACTCCAACTGACATTCATGGAATTTACAGGGACACTCGCACAACAACATTCCACAAACATACATCCCACCAGGCATTACATCAAGCAAGCATTCATGCAGGATCAAGGTAAGGGAGACACAAGACATAACATATTTCCCTCCTCAACAGAAATCAAGGAACAGGGTACAAAAAGGAGCATGAAGGAAAACCATATGGGAATGCGATCAAAGCATGATGCCAACACCACTCTGGCCACAACCAACCTCCAAACTTCCACTCCACTCACTCCATTCTGAAGAACAAGGAGCTATGCTCCCACCTACCTCATCCCCTCGGCGGCTTACAGTGAAGCCAGGCAGCCATACACATACACTCAAAGTCTGTTGTGGGCCCACAACAGACAATCTAACAACGAAACCTGCCATAACACAACACCCCACAATGCCACAAAATCTCAAACCAGCACCCTCATGCATCTTACCACCAACCACTAAGGTGCACTGATGGACAGTGCACCCTTCAGCTACTACTACGCCAAAGCAAACCTAACTAATGAACTAAAGTACAGGGCACAGGCACCCACACCATCGCACTAACAGGCGGAGAGAACCATCCTCTTAAAGAAGCAGGTCTACAACTCCCCAGTAGTAGGAGCAGGACACCCCCCCCGCCCCAAGTGGACCAAAGAAAGAGTCACAGGTCGGTGACCCCCAAGTGCCGGGTGGCCAGGTGAGGCTCTAACAGCGGACAATGCACCACCAACAACTAGACAGGTAAAGCCCCACATGCGGACCTGTACTGCAATCACAAACACACAGGGATTGGGTCAAAACAAACCCAAGAAGCGGTTCGCTAAGCCAACAGGCTGGGTTGTCAACACAAGACATACAACAGTTAGGCCTCACCGAACAAGTGTAAGCGAATTAAGCATAAAAGGCATGGCAAACGAGATAATCTTACTCTAATCAAGTCCAGTTGCCCTGACCTAACAAAGTCCATAACATTGGTGGTGCTGAGGAGGCCACATTTTGTTACACAAAAAAAACATACATACACTACATTTTCTGTCAGAAATGATGAAATTCTATTGTTGTCACTAACACTTTGGCAATCAGAAATGGCAGTGGCCACAACATACATGCTGAAGCTCGCATCCAAAACAAAAACACACCATCATGAAAACAAACACAGACAAACTCAATTAATCAGGCCTCACATGACAATGCACAAATAACAGAACAATTCTGAAAAGGTAAAATACCATGGTTGAATAATGTTGCCTCAACCGAGATGAAAAACAAACATGTCCTGGCTAAATAAATGAAGCAAGGAAATACAATGTCCAACACAGTTCGCCAGACTTGGCCAGCGGAGCGCCTCTCAAGTTCCAAGATCAAAAATGAAATTATAGCACAAACAGCATCGCACACCATGCCATCAAAAAAACGGATAAAAAACAATTGTCATATAACTTCATGTGTTTGCAGTATTACCCCAGATGAACACAGTAAATGTCTGCAACAGTACCTCAAAAGTAGAAAAGTAACGAGCCCTCACTGATGTGACGCCGTTCACACTTTTCTTTTCTTTCTTTAGCTGCTGCAGTAAACGGTCACTGCGCATCTACACTGATGAACTGTAACTGAAAGTATCTCAGAGTATTGTGGAGCCTAAATTCCATACCCGTTGAAGCTGCGTAGATCACGTAGGAGGTTTCTTTCCTCGCACCCTCAACGTCCTTGATGACTTGCTGTGCGACACATCCGAAGATGTCATCATTCTATCTCCTGCTCTCAGCGTGAACAGAGCTCCGGCTGCGTGCAAGATGGCCACACCAGACAATGTGGAAACCATAGCATAGCTGGTAAGCCAACTGCCGACATTCCTTTGCTAGCCATCGGTAACCACAGAAGGTTGCAGGCACTAAGCTGCCTCCGAAAGCCACCACTCAGTGAGCCGCTCTGCTCCTGCATGCTGCAGCTCACCAAAATACCAATGTTATGGTAGGAGACCTTAATGCTGCCCTTCACTCTTCTGTGTTGCAGCAATTGCAGATGCAACAGTTCTGTGGCCCCTCCTGCCCTCAGGGCCATCTTTGGCCTGATCCAAGAGTCTCGCCCAGCCTTCTCCAGACACTTTATAGAGTGTGTCCCGGGGCTATTCAGGACAATTTGAAGCTGCCATCGAACGTTTCTCACCACAGGTGCCCTGACCTACAGGACGTCCCCACTATTCATGGGTTCCTCGGACTGCCCCTTGCAGCCATGCTAATTGTCCTGGCACTGCAGGACGGCCCAAAACACCTTCCAAGGGCCTATGCCTGCCACTTGCAGCCACCCCCTCCGGCCCCGGCCCACGATGCCCTTGTCTTCCTTGTACTGCTCTACTGCTGGTCTCTGCAACAGGGGTCAGTTCACTTTTGGGTAGTGGGGGACAGTGTATGTCTCCTCTCCTGGTCTCTCACTCTTTCTTGCTTTCTTCCTTCCTTCCAGGTGCTGCTCCCTCTGGACAGCTGCAGGTTCCTGGTCCTTCCCTCCAAGCCAGCGTGTCACCATTGTTGAGAAGTGGGGATCACTCTGACACCTCAGGCAGGCAAGTGAACTCCTTTACCAAGTCCCATATTGACAAGGCGATACAACAGGATAGGTTCAAGGTAAGTAAGTAGGGAAGGTACAAAAAAGACATCCACTGGCCTCCACTCTCACCAGTTGTCTGCCCCTGTAAGTTCCATGAATGTTAGTTGGAGGGAGTCACACAACAACATTCCAGAGGCATACATTCCACAAGGCAGTTCATCAAGCAAGCATTCATGCAGGACCAAGGCAAGTGAGACACAAGACATACCAGTCAGTTCAATAGAGCTGCTTATCTGCCTGATTTTGGGTAGCCCCATCTTCATGGTGGCATCCTGATGCTTCTTGAGCTCCTTCATTATAGCTCCATCTCTATGTGCTAGAAAGGGGGACTTCTGACAAATCCTGACACACCCACTTGGTCCAGGTGCAAAATTCACACTGCTTTACACATTTGTCACACAATATCATTGGTTGGATTATGATTGGTTAGATTAACCTTAGATCAGCCAAGAGGCTTCTAAAACATGAGAAGTCCTTATTCAAAAGCTTGGTTGACCCCAGTAGCATTAAACAGGGCTTCCTAGTTTGTGAAAATTAAAATAAATCAAAATGTTTCATGAAACGTTTATTCCCTTTACAAATTCAAAACATATGATGCCAATTAACTCCTTGCACCTACACCTCCATTATAGTGTTATTTAATAACTAATCATAATAATGACACTACAAAGGTTTGTATATCTTAAGAAAAGCCAACCACTGTGATTCCTACCAAACATGGACACTCCCCTAATAACTTCAACATTTTCGATTATACATTTTCAATATACTCTCATGAATATATTAGCTTCAATGGTCTTTAAGCCAGACAAGCTGTCAAATATGTTTCAGAAGATACTTCTCAAATTCCTATTTTTTACCACAGCCATGATCAAATAGCTTGGAAATGTAAAGTCTTCCTTTTCCTTTAAAAAGTGGAAAAGGTTTGCTTCCTCATCTGGGAAGAAAACTTGAACCCGTCAGACATACATCATTTACATGCAATCACTGTACCAGAGGGTCCATTGAGACCAGGCACATGGCAGGAATCCCTATTTATATCCTTTATGACTTTGTAATCCAAAAAAAGACAAGCTAGTCCATTGTCAAGCAAAACTGGATTCCAGCAGCAAATTTACAGAGCACGTGACCGCCATCATATGGCTACATTGCATGTAAAGTTCACTCATGAAAAGGCTGCTTGTGACACGTTAATGATTATAACCATCTAAATTGGTATGCTTCTCCAGACATCAGCCAAAAGTAGCTATTATTTCTCATTTAACTGATGTGTGATATAAATCTGTTTGTATGAAGCTTTTTATCCATTGTTCACTGCTTTTTATACATTGTTCAATAAAAGATGGTGAACGTTGTATTTAAGAAACACCCCAGTACACAACACCCTTCATTCACCTAAATAACCTACCTCTTCACGTTGCTTGGTGCATCAACAACATGACATTACACGCATTCTGCCCTTATACTACATGGTATGTTGTAAATATACTTAATAAAATGCAAATAACTACTGAGAGCTTCTTTTAAAAAGAGCCATTAAGCATCCAGTAAATGTTTCCAAGCATGTGCTACACATACAGGTCAACTGCAAGTATGTCCTCACTTAACGTGTGCAACATTGCAAATCAATGACTCAGTTTAACTGTTCAAATGTAATCTAAATGGGAAGGTGCAAGCCCTTGTGTCATTTAGATGGTGTCCCCAGCGCTCTAAATACTTTTGTGGAACACTAGTTTCAGAGGTGGCATTCTCCCATAATCAATCGGTATGTGCGGCCTGGCAAATCCAGACTGAATCCAGACTGACTGGGTTTGCGAGCCTATGAACCAAGTTCTGCTGGGGAAATCTTCTGGAGGAAAGTGATGGTATGAGTCAAGCAAGAAAAGGAATCGTGTTGCAAAGAATTATTCCAAGGAGACTCTGATACGGTCGACAAAGCATGCAGAATGGAATGACTGTCATTCACAAATAAATGTAAACACTGCACCAGTCTCTATTTCAGTACCTTTTATTTTTTTTTATTTGGTTTTCTAGAATAAGCTGGTATGTAGGCAAAAGACCACGCATGGAAAATACATTTCAATCAATCTTTCTCAAAGTATTTTAAGATATATGCTGTTCACTGTTTGATACCATGCCTTCCTTACAGTAAAGACAGACACAAGTGATCTCAGTTCAAAGGTGTTTATTGTACTTCAATGGGTTGGCTGAACGTCTGTCTAACCTAAATCTAAGGATGTTTGCGACCATCAAATAATAATAACGTAGTGCTATTCGAGTCTCTGTCAAAATAAAAGTGGCTATACTAATAAAACTATTGCCAATCCTTACTTCTAAATACAAAAGTGCTTGGGACAATAATGTATGCAACGAAGAAAAGTGTTCAAGAAATAATATGTCATGACGGTTGAGCAGTTGGCTTCCCTTCCTCACGTTTTCAGCACGGGGCAAAGTGGCATGTTCGAGCTTCACTGCCACGAGAATACAGTTCAAAGCAGGGTCTTTTTTGCCAAGGTCTATATTCCAATAACAGTCTCTTACTGCAGAGGGCCTGTCGTAACAAACAAATAGATCTAAGTTCTATTTCTATCTGGATCTTCAAATGCACGAGTTCTCGCTTCCAGTATTCATCATGGGTCTCCCTTCTTCAGACTAAGACCCCTTTTTTGTCACAATGTTTACCCTTGGTCTCCCTCGTTCGGGCTCAGACTATGGATCTCCCTCAATCGGGCTTGGATCCCCTTGATATCAAAACCGAAGACTTTTGAATGCGCAATGGGTTTTTGCTTAAACCGTTGCAGGAGCACTCAAATTCACTTCACACAATATTCTCATAAATCTTTTGGCTTTTGTTTCTCTTGGTGGGATACCTTGCAGAGACCTTCGATTGAGCACACTCATGGTGCCGGAACCACTCTGTCAACGGTCTCGTATCTTTCCTTCTCAAGTTCAAATATTCATCAGCAGTTTACCTTTACTCGGGTCTTTCATCACACGCATCTAACAATTTTCTTTCCTGCGCTCGTTATACAATGTAGCTGCTTGCAACCTTCACTTCAACACAGACAGGTCTTGCGTCAGTCTCCCCAACTGACCGGCTATGTTGATCTCTCTGTTCCTTCTTTGTTCTTGGAACCAAGAACGATACCCGGACAGCTGCTGTTCCTCACTACCTTGGTCGGTTGCGCGGGAGGGCCTTTGGTATCTCGGACAAACAATGCAGGTTTCTTCAGTCTGGTTTCCTGGCCTTATTTTTTCTGCTTCGAAGGTTTCTTGAAATTAACAGTTTCTTGCCGAAAAGGTCAAGGGTATTTCCCTCATTGCAAACCCTTCTTGGTTTCCCGTCTTTCTTCTCTCATTCAGCTGCTGACTTGAAACTGCTGTTCCTTCATGTGCTTTGCCTCGCTCAGAGTGTGCTTGCGTGCTCCGCCTTTTATCCGTATGGGGAAGTTTAATGGAAATCAGGTGTGAGTGATTGTCAGTAATCGCCTGACTTCGCCTGACCAAAATAGCGGGGCATGTCGGGTACACTGCTCGGGTAGGAGAGTGCGCTGTCTGTGTGGAATGTTTGTGAAGGGAAGGAGGGTACAGTTCCCACATATACTACCTAGTAGGATGGGGTAAAGGTGTTACAGGGGCAGGAATACTGCATCTCGCTATCCGGTATCCCACTCCCCGAAGACCCCTCACCCAGGTGATCCACCCGCACTGGCCCACTCCCAGGAACTGGATCCAAAAGCGGTGGCCGTGTCCTGGCTACTTAGATGACAGATTCCCGGGGACTAGTGGGTGAGACACCTTCTGGTTTCTCACAATACTGATATCATGTCCCCTCTTTAACTCATACCATTAAAGAATAAGGTGACATGCAACAGGAGCGTTGGTTTAGCACCCCAAATCTAGTTTGCTTCAAAAGGGAAGAAAGTGAAAAGAGGAATATACTGTGAAGGCATTATGACAATTGTCACTGTCTCCTGGATTAGGTAAATATATAATCGGGACTTCTAAGTGAATACAACAGAGTGCAATCACAACAAAAAGCTTCACTCGTCTTCCAATCATATCAGAAACAAGAACATTGATTGAGCTGGTTTTGGGCGACTCATATTCCCATTTAGTTCTGGTTCAAAACAAACATTGTTGCATTTTCTAAATGTTGTGCCCTTAATATATGACTGTCAGATAAATAACCCTTTAACCTATTCTTAATGCATGAACGTCTATTAATGTGGACCTGCTTTATTATATCTTTTATAGGCACCAGATGCTATTATATTTTGGATCCTCCACTCTTTTGCTCTCATAGCATTAGCTATTAGAACATGTTTTAAATTAAAAGGTTGTAGAGGGCCCAGTGGCTTTTTTAAATTCGGAATGCTTGGACTATGATATTAATAGAATTTTTCCTATTAATATGGCCATCACCCCTGCATCGGGTGGCATACATGGCCGGTAACGGCCCACCAGTTCGAGCTTAGCCAGACCCAAGCGAAGCAGGCTCCCTGTTGCCTCCCCACAATCAAGATGGTGCCACCCGGAGAAGGACCTGTGGGGTTGGAAAATGCGGGCATACACTGTATGTTCTCACCCGAATTCCCAGCCACCTGATTGGTTGAGAGCCCTTCCCCAGGTGCGAATATTTGTATAAAGTAGTTTATGATATATGCTGACATGCTTTATTGGCACTTTACTCCCAGTACGTTTGGAATTTAAATACTGAACTTTAGGATCTTTTAAAGGTTGTAAAGGGCCCAGTAGCTCTTTTCAATTCTGAGTACTTGGCTATGATCTTAATTGAATTGGTATTACTAATCTGGCCATCATCCTCCATCGGGGCCAGAGGGTAATAACATTAACCTTTAGCTGATTAATGCGTCACTATAATGCGTCACTATAATTGTAAAATTACAGATACATGCTTTATGCCATGTTGTATGCAGTAAGCTGAGCCTGTTTACTTTTATCCAATTTATTGCCACTTTAAAATTAGCACAGTTGGCACTTTAACATTTGCAATTTAGGACAGTGTGTGACCGGCATTCAATCTTCTTATACTGAATTTGTTTTATTTTACTAATTATAGAGTAGGCTTAGGCTAGATGCCAGCATTTTAATGGTACCCACCTCTTATGCGTAGCAATTTGTAACTGGACAGTCTTTTGTAGCAACAGCCATAGATGACTTAAGTATTGGTTAGCAGAGCTGGGACATTAAGGTTAGTCATTTTATGTGCATCTTCAGGATATGCACTTCACAATTACCCTCTACAATCAACTAATGTTTCCAAATATGTTCTAAATCTTTTAACATACAAACGAAGCCTAGCGCATTTCACAAACCAAAGGGGATTACGATTTGTGCAATGTACGTGCGGTGTGCCGTTCAGTCTGCGACGAAACAGGCAATGTTTTAATATTTAAAATGTTCCATGAGGGATAATCTACACGATTATTAAGGGGGATTTATTGGAGTCAAGCATAGCCTTTGATTCGGTAAGGTAAGGCTCTCAGTGAGAGCTACAGTTACACACTGCAGGACTCTCTTCGAGTGAAAAAGGAGCATTATAGTCATTAGAAGCCACTACAAGTAGAGGAAAGGTCCCGAATTCTGAATATAGCAGATGGAATTTGCAGATTACTCAAAGGAATAGAGAATGCGTCCTTTAATGAAATTCTTTGAATTAGAGTTCTTGCTAAAATTAATAAAACCATATTGGACTTATAACTTACGTGCCAATTAGAATAACATCTTAAAGCTCTGCTCACTTGTTTCATTATAACAGTACAGCAGCGTTCTCCAAGAGACAAAGCTACTACATATCTTTAAAATACATGTGATTGCTGTGGTATTAATTAGGTGCGATTTTCATCGTCAAGAGTTAGCCTGAAAACATGGTGTGATTGGGACTCTTGAAGAATGGATAGTACAGAATCACATTCAGGTAGCACATCAAAATAATGTGTTGGTTTACACCATTTGTATGTGTGAGATTTTAATGAAAACCTATATAAAAAAGAAAGGGGCACTTTAGAAATGGCAGAATTGTACCTAGAATTTATTTTAAAAATGTTATTTTATTAGCAAGAGGCTCAGAACAGAAACACTATAGCAATTCTCAAAGATTGCAAAGTTAAGTCCTATGCAGTGTTAAGCAAAAGAGAGGAGGAAAAAATAAACTGACACCAGCATCAAAAATACAAGGTACCCATTATGTACTAAAATATGCATATTAATATTAGCAACCACTGCATGTATCGAGAATAAAGCAGCCTCGAACGGAACACCAACATACTTGGTGGCTGAACTCCACACCTTTGGAGGCTCTCTCACTTCATGTAGCAAATCTATCTAAAGGGTGGAGTCTAAGCTAGCTCTTAAAGAAACGATTTTGCAAGCAGTCCTTCTCCCGCCATCCGGAATTCAATCCTGGCAGAAGCTTGAAATGCCCCCACCATCCTCCAGTTCACCAAAACACTAAGGGCCCAATTCATAGAAACCAGTGCAGAAGTAACGCAAGTGCCGTGCGTCGAGAAGTAGCGTGCGCCATGTGTGCGCCAGCCGTGGCGCAAACCAGCAATTGTGTGGCACGCATAATCATGGATTTCCCGAGGCACCAGTAGCGATGGCACAATGAAAATAAAGCAGCGCCAGTAACGTCCCAAGACCCTGCCGTGCACTGGAAAAAAAAGTGGACTAATACGGCGCAAGGCCCCGTGCCATCCGTGGCCCAGCACACAGCCCCCTCATCGTAATCGCATGAAAAAGCTGCGCGCACCCCGGTCGCACAAGCCAAATTGCCTGGAAAGGCCTGCACGTACCCCATCCGCACTCCAGCGTAAACACATATACCCCCATCGCACCAGCCAAATTGTGTGGAAAGGCCTACGCGTACCTCATCCGCACCCCAGCATAACCAAGTACCACAGTCGCACCAGCCAAATCACATGGAAAGGCCCATGCGTACCCTATCCGCACCCCAGCGCAAACACGTACCCCAGTCGCTGCAGACAAATCACGTGGAAAGGCCTGCATGAACCTTGGTTGCAGCAGCCAAATCGCATAGAAAGGCCTGTGTGTACCCCTTCCTCACCCCAGCGTAATCGCGTACCCCGGTCGCAGCAGCCAAATCATGTGGAAAGATCTGCACGTACCCCGGTCGCACCCGCAAATTCGTGTGGAAAGGCCCACGCGTACCCCTTCTGAACCCCAGCGTAATCGCGTACCCAGTTGCAGCAGCCAAATCACATGGAAAGGCCAGCGCGCGCAGCCATCAGCCGCGCACATACCACGCAGGCATCTGACACCACATGACCCCCCCGCATCACCCGTGACCATACCCCACAGGCAGCCTACACCACATGGGCCCCCACATCACCTGTGACCATACCCCGCAGGCAGATCACACCACATGGGCCCCCCTCATCACCGGTGACCACACCCCACAGGCAGCCCACACCACATGGGCACCCCCCATACCCTATTACCATACCCTGCACACAGCCCACACCACATGGGCCCTCATCACCCGTGACCATACCCCAAGGCAGCCCACACCACATGGGCCCCCCATCACCCGTGACCATATCCCGAGGCAGCCTACACCACATGGGCCCCCTATCACCCGTGACCATACCCCACAGGCAGGCCCCGCCTCATGTCCCCTAACCCCCACCAGTGACGGCAACCTGCAGGTAGGCCCCGCCTCATGTCCCCCCACCCCCACCAGTGATGGTAACCTGCAGGCAGGCCCGCCTCATGTCCCCTCACACCCACCAGTGACGGCAAACTGCAGGCAGGCCCCACCTCATGTCCTTCCACCACCACCAGTGACGGCAACCTGCAGGCAGGCCCCGCCTCATGTCCCCCCACCCCCACCAGTGACAGCAACCTGCAGGCAGGCCCCGTCTCATGGGACACCCCCTACCCCAAAACACATTGGACCAACATACAATCATGCAGCACATGTCAACCAAAATGCCACCACACACTGTACACCCCTGGTGCACCTCAACACCCATCCATTGGTCATGCTTCCCAGTACATACCAGATGTCATGGGAATCCTAAAATCACACATGCATGCATACACATGTACAATATTGGTCAACAGCAGTGACACGCAACAGAGTCAAGGAAGAGTGAAACATGCACCAAACCATTGAGACCAGACACCACTTTGATTTCAACAGATAAAAATATATTAAAAAACATGCATGAAAGTCACACTCATAAAAAAAAGAAATAAAACCTGCATGAATCAAATAAAAAAACAAAACAGTGAAAACGGAAATAAGCGGAATGTAAAAAATGAAAAACTCCAAAAAGTGGCCATGTCCATCAATGTATGTCCAAATAAAAATACACATGACAACAAAACCATTCCTCCATGGTGCAAAATACATTTTTCAAAGAAAATGTCAACTATATACAAACATCCAGGGTCCATGCTCCCAAAACATGTGTGAACTTCGAAACAAAACCATCAAAAAGAACTATATAACAGATGTGGAGCAAAGTTCAGGAACTCCAAAACAAAAGGGAAAAAGCAAATGAAACCGACTCCTAAACACCTATGTACAAAGGCAGCGGGTTAGTCCTGACTCACCATTTCCCCCCAAGGTCTTGGCCAGGGCATCATCGAACTCTGCGTCGATTTCCAATAGGCGCGCCTGTGCTCTCCCCTCGAGGGCTTGCATGGACTCCAATGTGCTCCTCTCAAACTCCCTGCAAGACTCCTCGAGTGACTCGGCCTGCCTCTCTGCCCGACGTAGGGTATTCTCCGCCCTGGCCATGGTGAGTCGTGCCCCCTGTGCCCGCTGCCGCTCTGCTCTTCTGGCCAAATCGCTCCGACACAGAAGACATCCTTGTTGAAAGGTCCACGTGTGCCTCGTGCCCGATGGCCGATACTGCCCTCCCCTCGATTGGAAGCCCCGAGTCCTGGCGCCTCCTACAGCAAGCCTGCTGCTACCGAATAGCCCGGTGCCTGCACCTCCGGGACAGCCTCTGGGATGATGACAACCCGCTGGGCAGTCGTGCATGTGCCCTGCTGCTTGGTGCCTGCTTTTCCACCATTGCCACATGTCCTGTCGCAGGATGGATCTCCATGGTGACCACCTCTGCTGATCTTCCTTTGACTCCCAATCCTGGCAGGGATGTGGTCTCCACCACACTGGCAGCCAGGGTTGGGACAGGTACACAGGGGGCCCTGGTGGTATGTGGGCTGGAAGAGGCAAAAGGACGAATAGCACAAAGAGGAGGCAAACGAGGAGGGGGTTGCATAAGTGGCCAGCCCATGCACCCATTGCAATACCAGGAAATGTGCTAGCCAGTTCACAAGATGGCAGATCTCCTCGTAATGACGCACAAAGCCCCTGATTGGAAGCCTGCACATCATCACGGATGGAGTCTGCCCGCCTCGTGATACCAGCTTGCACAGGTTCCACCCTGTACCAAATGGCGACATCCACAGGCATTGGTATTTCCATCTGGGTAGAAACATCCACCAGCTGCGGATGGGTCCAGCCTGGGGCACGCACGCAGGTGCATACTGGTACAGTTGCCTACCAGTGACAGGATTAGGCACAGACCCCTCCACAGTGACCTTCACTGCCTCCGGACCCTGACCCTGGACTGCACCAGTGACACCTACGTGATCACCCCCGCCGGGCCGCATGGGCTGGGCTGATGTGGCCGCCTCCTCCTCTCCCTCCCCCGCCAACCTGGATGCATCCCTACTGTCTCTGCAGTGTCGTGCCCTTGTGTGGGCTCACCTGGCCCTCCCACTGCTGAGGAGTCCTCCACCACCTCTTGGACGTACCCTCAGCAGCTGCGGCCGTTGACTTGGACGCAGCACCACTCTCCTGTGACAGTACCTGGGAGGCAGACTGGGCCTTGCGTCTAAGCCTGCTGCCGTGCTCCACAGTGCCTTCCCCGTCCTCTTCTCCCATCATTGCTGTGGATAGGGAAACACAAACATCAGGGTACTGAACATGTGTGTTTGTCACAATGCTAATGTACATCCGTGGCACTGTCAGAGGTCACAAGCATCATCATCGTCCACTACACACAGGGAAGTTCTATTCACACACATACACAATCATGTCTCTCATTCATAACAGACATTCACATCCTTGGACAAGGCACTGGCAGCACCTCCGAATTGTCTCTCCAGCTCACACGCATCATGGGTCATACACGTCCCATTCACACACATCACCTGACAGTCATGAAGCAGGCCATGGAGCTATCATGTCACGGTGCACTCGAGGGAAAACTGGCAGCGTGAGGCAATCACAAATCAAGAACTCAAGTAACATACATCCCGGAGTGTTGGCCAGTCACACGCACATGTACAACATGCATGTCCATGATGTTGACATGAGCACCCATTTGTCACACCTCTCGCATGCCCCAGTCCAGACACAGGTATGCAAACATGTGCGCATCGTTACATGCCGGTGCGCATCACGCATTGCAACACAGACACCATTGATGTGGCACATGCTTGAATGGACTCATATGCAGCACTGTCAGGGACATGCACACAGGCATCTGTACAGGAGGCATGCCAGACATAAGGCCAAGGTGCACACTCCAGCCACACGTCAACATGCACTATGGTGGACAAGAACACATGAGCACTTACCAGTCGACTCCAGATGGAGCACCAACTCCAAGACCTGGGCATACAGCGCTGGGTTGAAGCACTCCAGGACCCTCATCTCATCGGTGGTCAACCAGCCCAGGCACCCCACTCGATCATCACCAGCCTTGAGGAGGTGCCGGGCCTTGTTGAGGGTCCTGGACTTGAAGTCTTCTCAGCGCTTGTGGACATGATGGTAGTCGCGGGTTGCCACCCCCTCTGCGTTGATGGCACCCACGATGTCTGCCCAGATCTTCTTCCGTTCTTCATTGCCGACTTGCAATGGTCCGGGGAAGAGGGCATCATGATGCCCCAGGACTTGCTCCACCAGGATACCAACTTCCCTGGCTGAGAAGCTGACAGCCGCCTGCCTCTCTGCCCGGGGGTTGCCACTTGCCTCAGATGGTATTGTGTCAGACAGGGCAACCCCCGAGGCAAGTGTGGGTGGGCAAGGTGGTCCTGGGGCTGGGCTGGGCTGGGCTGGTATGGCAGTCGGGAGTCTTCAGGATCAGCAGAGGTGGTCACAACGACAGGATCACTGGCAATGGCTGAAGAGCAGGCACAAAAATACAGGGCATGTGGACAGCAGGCACACAGAGTGGGCAGGCAGCAGCAGATGACTTGTAGGAGGCAGCTCAGGGCAGTTGGAGGCAGGTAGATTGGCTGGTAGGCAAAAGCGTGGGCCTTCCATGTTTCTCGCATGGCCAGCCGGAAACAGAGTGACTCCACACACGCAAGAGGAAAGGCCCTAAGCGCATAAGTTACATGACACGCGCTGTACGTTGGGCAGTGCTGTTCAGTATCGGGATAAAGGTGAGCGTAGGACAACAGTGCAATGTAAGTGCATTTCATGAAGACGGACGCGTGGACTTCGGACTTTTTTGGGGTCACACGCGATCTGTTCTCTGCTGTGACAGTGCGTACTTCTTGTTTTGGCAGGGGAGTTGCCTACGCCCACACGCGCGTGTAATTTTCTTAATTTTTTTCTATGAGGCAGACAGTGAGTTGTGCGCGCATTTCTCATACTGTGTTTGCCCCTGTGTGTCGTGTACCCCATTTTCGAGGTCATAGTACCCTATGTGTTCGTCACATATGCATTTTTTGTGTTGCTGGGTGCCACAGCATACAGCGTACTGTGTAATGTTTTTCCTTCACACATGGGCTACCGAGGGGTCATTTTTCACCAGGGGTTACATAGAACCTTGCTGGAGCACAGTGGTATATATTACATTACGTACCCTTCCCCCTCACTCCAATTGCTCAGGACAATTGATAGCTGCACTCCCATTGTGCTAATCCATCAGTGCCATGACTGGGAGGGCAACAAGAGGGAAGGGAGGCAAACGTGGGCGACCTGGGCGAGATGGCGGAGGTGGTGAAGGTGGCCAAGGTAGCCAAGGTGGGCGAGGTCGGCAAGGTGTCCAAGCCCATGCAGGGAGAGCTATGCCCCCCAATCAACAGGGTCAGGGAGATGCAGCTGATGCTGACGTCCCCAGCACCTGGGGTGCCGGACCAGCGTTGTCATCTGCTGTCCGGAGCAGCCAGGGTGTGGATGCTGCAGCGGCAGCTGTGGCTACCACCTCCCAGGCTCAGGGTCACCCATCCAGGACTGTAGTGGTCCCGGCCCAGGCCCAGAGTGACTCTGTGGCTGATTTCCATCTCCCTAAGGCCAAGGGACGTGTGGTGCAGGCTACTAGCACCAGCACCCAGGATCACAGAGCAGCAGTGTTATCTGCTGTCCGGAGCAGCCAGGGTTTGGAAGCTGCAGGGGCAGTGTTGCTACCATGCCCCAGGCTTAGGGTCACCCAGCCAGGACTGTTGTGGTCCCGGCCCGGATCCAGAGTGACTGTCCTTGTTCTTAAGGGCAAGAGACGTGCGGTGCAAGGTACTGACACCAGCACCCTGGTACGGATACTTGCAAGCCAGCCAAATGTCATCCCATCAGTGGGTTATTCCATGGCCCACTCCACCAGTACTCCAGCCCCTTCTGACCCAAGTGGTCCGAGCCCCTCTGAGTCTGCACGAACTTGCAGGAAGCAAAAGCGTTCAGTAGCGGGACAGGCTCCAACCCCAGGCACGGCACAGGAGCCCCACACGTCGAGGAAGAAGAGCTTCTGTAATGAGGAACTCGACATCCTCGTGAACAACGTGTTGGAGCCCGAACGTGACATGCTTGTGCGGGCAGGGAGCACACATACGCCTGCTCAGCGTATGGGCCACTGGCAGCGCGTCACGGATCGTATTAACGCCATGGGCCATGAGAGGCGCACAGCTCGGGAGGTAATCAAGCATTGGAATGACCTCTGACCCATAGCCAAGGATAAACTGGGTGCCGCCTACGCCTCCACTCTGGTGACTGGAGATGGGACACAGCCAGAGAACGAGGAACTCACTCCACATGAGGAGATTGTCAGTGATCACATTGATGTGGAGCAGATCCAAGGCATGGGAGACCTGCCAATTTATGATTATATGTCCGGTGACTGGTGATGCGTGTGTGTTGGAGACATGTGTATGATGCTTGGATGAAGTGTCATGATTGTTTTGCTGTTATGCCTACATTTGCCTGACTGCCATTGGTTGACCATGTCATGGTGGACTGGCATGTGCTTGTTGTCATGCAGTCTGCATACAGCCGATGTGCTGCACCCCGAGCCAAACCTCATTACCACTCCTGCACACTCATTCCATGTCACTCTCTGTTCAGCCTCTCTTGGCCCTCTTCCAGCTGCAACCTGTTATGGTGTATTGCCTGTGATGATCTTCCTATGCACACTTGCATCCTCTCATCACATCTCTTGATGTCTCTGACAGGTCACCCTGCCAGATGTGCCTCCTCAGAGGTATTCTCCTTTTCAGTTCCTTCCTCCACCAGCACACTGTATCCCGGTGACTGGTCATTCCTATGCTGGCCTCCAGCGACAGACTATATAGAAATGTCTGTGCTTCTACTCTCGTCCCTCTGCAACTCACCCAGGACTGGACTGTGTGAATGGTCTGTTTGTTTTGGGGCCAGGTATCTCCCTAGGACTATGGTGATGGCACTGGCTCCCAGGCACCACCCGCACTTGGGGGGGGGGGGGGTATTTACTATATTCCTCCAACCGACTGCCAACACTTTACACCTGATTCATGCACTTGCCCTTACACTGCCATCAGCCCGCAACTTTACATTTCCGGGTTATGTAGTTCTAGTGTACGTTGAACACGTTCCCATGTACTGCAATGCCCCCTCCCACTTCCAAACACAGGTCTCCACTTCTACATGTCTATTCACTTGCATTATGTCAATGTGACCTGGACTCATGCCTTCACTCTGTTCCACCAGCCTAGCATCGTAGCACCGGGTGACACTTGTGTTTTTGGTAATTGTTATTTCCATCTCATGTCATGTCACAAGCTTTGAATATGAATCAGAGACAGTAGGCATCAACTCACATCTCATGCTGTTTGACAGTTCAGGCATGGACATGCTACCGGTATATGTGTAATTGCATCAGTGATTCTGGTAACTCATCTATGCCTGTCTGGTGCTTGTGTATGAAGCAGGTGCTATGCACCATGCACTACATGTGGTGTGTGCCCTTTGACACACATCCATGTCTGCTTTCATGTTACCCTTGACTTCTATTCACAATGCGCACGTGGCAGAGTTTGTGACCTCAATGACATGGCAGGTTGATGTGTTGCAGGACTACACTGTGATACCTATGTGTGTGGGCTATGCAACTTACAAGCGTCTTCATGTATTTTTCTGTCCATGTGCAGGTGATGAGGCACTGGATGCAGAGGACAAGGTGGAGGAGGTGCAGGAGAGTGGGCCGCAACCAGGCACCAGTGGAGGACGTGGTGTGGTAGCCCACAAAGATCCACTGGTTCTACAATCCATCCTGGCCATGACTCACTCTGACTCCGACTCTGAGGAAGCTTATGGCTCTGGTGGTGAATCAGACATGGATTCCTTGGAACTGTCGCAGGTGAGTGATTCAACTGTGGGTGCTGGCCTATCCCAAACATCTGTAGTGGGGGGAAGACCCCTCACAGGTCCAGTCAGTGTTGGAACATCGGTCTGTGGTGGTTACGGGTGCAAGGCCGCGCTCCACAGTGATGGCTCCTGTTTCTGGGACAGCTGTTCAAGGGAGGGATGCAGTCCTGCATCCACAGACTGTGCCGGCACATCAAGGGCCAGGTTTCCTTGGGCCCTGCAGGCATGGGGCCCGCCAACGCGGTGGCCATGTGCCAACAGGAGATAATGTGTGGGAGCAAGCGGAACTGAGTGCATCCCGTGAGGGATTGCATGCAGACATCCATGCCACCATGTTGCAGATGCGAACATCTCAGTCCCGCATGGCCGCTGCCATGGAGGACCAGACCAGGGCTATACGTGGTCTACCTCCATTAGCACTGACACCTTCTATTGCTACACCAGAGGGTGGCGACAGCTCTCCCGATACCTGATAGCCGTGCGGACCACAAACTCATGAAGGGGTTTTATTTTTATTTATTTCTCAACATCTACACTTGTGGATGTTGAGGTGCACCCTGCCCCTCCACTTTCCTGGGTGGCCCCCTAAACCCCCCCCCCCCCGGTCTAACATGGGCATTTTTCATTTTTTTTAATCATTTTTTGTATATTGTGCTTTTATGTGACAGTGTGTTGCTTTGTGTGGCATCCAAGGGCATCCACTGTAGGTTCCAGCTGGGCCCATATAGGCTTGTCTCGTGTTGGTACACTCCTTGTTTGTGCCTTAGGGTCCAGATACATGTGATTCCTGATTTCCCTTTCCATGGGCTTGCAAGGAGTGCAGCATGTGAAAGTAACTTACACAGAGGCATTGAGGTTCTGTTCTATCTGTGGGCAGTCTCAAGTCCAACCTGTGTATACACCCCTAGTGGGATTCATTATTGTTTGTCCAGTGCATGGTTCCCATCCCTTTTTGTTTTGACAATGGGATCTATCATGTTTTCATGTTACATATTGATGTCTTAGCTTGCTGTTCTCCATTGTTGTTGGCCTTCCTGTTGTATGCGCTTCCCTGCCTCCTTTAGTTGGTAACGGATACGCTACCAATAGAAGGGTGCAATGGGTTGTTAAGGCACATTGAGGCACTTCTGGAGTTCCGATTGGTGATTCCAATTGGTGACTATCACAAATATTCACTGTTGGGACCGGTGTTTGTGTTATGTTATACTGGCCAATTCATGTTCCTGTGTACATTATTGATTTGATGTGTGAGAGTGAGTTATTTCAGAACTGGTTCCGTTTTTCATTGGACGCTTTCTGGCAGTACTGTTGTGTGTTGGCCATTAATGTGTCACTTTTGACGTTGCTTAGCATGGCATGTTATGGCAACTGGATGACATGGATTTTGGGATAGTTTATTTGACATACCAGCATTTGGATGTGTATTTTATCATGCGGATGGTGGCATACTGCATCTTCCATGTGTGCACACCAGATTGAGTTAGTTTAAGTTCTAAGGGATGCACACAATGTAGCACTTCCAAGGACAGATTCTCAGGGTGGTAAGGTTGAGACAGATGATTGTCCCTTTGTCATCATCGATTGTCACCTTTAATGTGCCTGCACTGTGTGCACTCCACAGGGGTTGGATTTTAGGTGAAGAATTGTGCCACCAGCTGGGTACGGGGAGCCTCGCCACGTGCCCTTTCCCCTCCCCCTCCCATGCGCAGTGGCCGTGAATGTGGTTGGGGATGTTTGGGCACAACCATGTCCACCGGTACGCCCCGCCGTGTTGCAAGGTTGTGCAGGACACATGCTGCCACAATAAACCTGTACACTACTAGTGGTGCATATAAAAGCACTCCACCAGAGTGGTCAAGGGAGCGGAAGCGTGACTTTAGCACTCCGAATGTATGCTCCACTATGCCACTAGTTGCAATATGTGCTGCGTTGTATCTTACCTGGGGTGGTGTGGTGGGGTTCCGTATTGGCGTCATCATGTGCAGCCTTCTTGAAGAACTTGACCTCAATGTCCTCGGTCTCACTGAGACATGGTTTACGGCCAGCTCCGTCACCAGCTTTGACACACTCCTACCTGATGGCTACAAGATCCTCTCCGCACCCAGGCCCAACCGCACTGGTGGGGGTGTAGCCCTTATCTTCCCTGAGTGGATTCCTGCCTCTGTCACTCCTACGCAGACCTACTCCTCTTTTGAATGCCTCATCTGCAGGCTTTCTCTCTCCCCTAGCCATTCCCTTACCGTGGCTACTATCTATCGGCCACCTGGTCAGATTTCTTCCTTCCTCTCTGAATGGGCAGACCTCTCCTCCTCACTCCTGGCCTCTAGCACTCAGCGCCTCCTTCATGGAGACTTCAACATCCACTTGGATGCCTTATGTCCTCCTTCTGGACTCTTTCGCGACCTCTGCGACTCTCTCTCACTCACCATTCTCCCCTCTGGCCCGACTCACTCTGCAGGGCACACTCTCGATGTTCTGATCCCTTCAGACTTTCCCCTCTCTGTCCCTCTCTCCACTCCTCTCTCTTGGAGTGACCACTTTCTCCTATAATCCCACCTCACCCTCCCTAACCCGCAGGCCAAGCCACCTCCTTCACTGCCACCCACCTTCTCGGTCATCCGACCCATGAAGCGCATGTCAATTGAGGCTTCCGCCGCCACCTTCTCAGCCCCTCCTCCCCCTCTGGCTGACTCACACCCTGACACAGCCCTCTCCACGCTCCACTCTTCTATATCTGATACTCTTGATATCCTTGCCCCTCTCATGAGAATCCACCTGAAGCCCAAAGCCAAGTGCAACTCCTGATATGACTCAGACCTTATCACCCTAAAACGCAGGTGTAGGGTGGCCGAGAGGAAAGGGCGTGCTTCAAGTTCATCCTCTGACAAACTGGCCTGCCGCCTGCTGCAAAGGCAATATCGGCTCTCCGTCCTCACCAAGAAGAGAGCTCATATCCAAGCCTGCGTCTCCGCGGCATCTAACATCTCGGCTGAACTCTTTAAAATCTGCAAGGGACTGGCCAATCCTGCCGCAGTCTCTACCTCTCCTGTCCCTTCCCAGGCCCTCTGCACGGCACTGGCTTCTCACTTCATTTCTAAAAGTCAGGACATCCTGTCCTCACTCTCCTCCTATCACCTCCCCCCCTCTACTCCCTGCTCTTCCTCTGGCCCTTCCTCTGCCACCCCTCCTCCATCCTTCTCGGCCTTTCCCCTTTTCTCTGCAGACAAGGTTTCTAGACAAGTCCGATCTATGAAAGTCTCGTCGAAACAGGTTCACACCTGTTCCTCCAAAACTATCAAGTACCACATCGATTCCCTGGCTCCTGCCCTGGCTGATTTCTGCAACCACTCCTTCGCCACTGGAGTCTTCCATTCCCCTCTAAAGCACTCCATTGTGCACCCTCTTCTAAAGAAACCCTCTGCAAACCCCTCCTGCCCGGCTAACTATTTCCCAATCTCCATCACTCCCTTCCTGGGCAAGCTCCTGGAGAAACTAGCCATCTCCCAGCTCTATCTCCACACTGAATCTGTTGGTTGTCTTCATGACCATCAGTCTGGCTTCAGAGCTGCCCGAAGCACGGAAACTGCTCTCCTGAACATCCGTGAAGACCTGCTCACCAATCTTGACTCTAATACCCCGTGCATTCTCATCTTGCTTGACCTCTCTCTGCCTTTGACACTGTCAACCATGCCATCCTGCTCAACTGCCTGTGTGATAACCTGGGTATCACTGGTCAGGCTCTGGCGTAGCTGACTTCTTTCCTCTCCAACCGACCCTCCCAGGTCCAACTGGGGTCCTTCCTCTCTGACATCTTTTTCTCTACCTGTGGTGTCCCCCAGGGATCGAACCTCTCTCCCTGGCTGTTCAACCAATACCTGGCACTCCTTGCCCACAGCATCACCGCTCTCTGTCCCAACCTTTAGTGCTATGTGGATGATATCCAGCTCATTTTCAGGCTACCCTAGGCCTCCTCCTCTCCCTCCCTCATCTATGACTGTCTGTCTGCCATCCAGGAGTGGTGTGCCGCCACTGACCTCTGCCTTAATGCCAGTAAAACTGAGATTCTACTCATCCTTCCCTGCAGCTCTCTGGCCGGCCTCTCTTGGCCCTCTTCCTACTCCCACCTGCAAGGCAAAAAACCTTGGGGTCATCTTCGACTCTGCCCTCTCCTTCTCCCCTCACATCTCTGACGTCTCTAAGAAGTCACACTACCAACTGCACCTCCTTAGAGGTATTCTTCCTTTCCTCTCCTTCCCCCAGAAGCTCACTATCTCCAGAGCCCTGGTTCTCTCTAAGCTGGACTATTGTAACAGCCTCTATCTAAATCTACCTGCCTCTACCCTCCCCCCTCTGCAACTTATCCAGAACAGACTGCAAGACTTGTCCTTGGCCTCAAGCCCAGGGACCGTATCTTTCCAGGACTGAAATCTCTACACTGGCTCCCAGTGGCTGCGAGGATTAAGTTCAAAACCCTCTGCATTGTACATAAGGCCTTCTGGGGTCGGGGGCCGCAATACCTTCAACTCTCTCTTCCTAAATATCTTCCTTCTCGAGCTCTTCGCTCATCCGCCTCCAACTCCCTCAGTGTCAGTCACTTCTCCAAGCAACGAGTTGGTGGAAGATTACTCTCTTCGGCTGGGACCTCTCTCTGGAACAGCCTTCCTGCCTCCCTGAAACTCGAGGAGAACCATCTCTGGTTCCGGAAGCACCTCAAAACCTTCCTCTTTGCCTCTGCTTTCTCTCCCCCTCTCCCCTGCTGATTTTCTGACTGAAACTGCTTGGGTTACCTGGCCACCCTTTCTGATCTCTGGCCCAGGCCCCCATCAATTTGCCTACTTGCACTGCCTCCCTGGCAACCCCTGCACCTGGGGACTGTTCTGTATCCCTACAGTCCCCCATTAGCACTTTTGTCTGCACTTCCTTGCAGTTGCCACCAGCTGGCCGTTGTTTATTTCTTATTTATTCCACTTTTCCCATGTACTGCACTTTCTCAGCTCCCTTCCCCCACGCACTTTTTCCTTTTCCCCCCTTCCCATGCACTTGCGCGATCTGAATGACTCTTGGCCTAGTAGGATTGTTGTCTGTCCTCCCCTTGTTTCCCCTCCTTGCCTCATCCGCCTTGAAACACTTGTGTATAGGCACGTTAAAAATGTCATATATCATATCATGTAGGTGCTCAGTGGGTGGGCACCTGTGGAGGGGAGATGGTTTGTCAGTGGTGTGGTTTAGTCTGTGTGAGGCATGCATGCATTTTCAGGGCCATTTGTACTCACCAATGAGACATGTGTTGCCATGCCTCCCAGCTTCCAGGGCCCGGTGTAGGGGTGACATTCTGTATATGAAACTATCCTGGGTGGACCCTGGATAGTTAGCATATACAGAGGTAATGATTCCCTTGGCATCACATACAACTTGCACGTTGATGGAATGCCAGTGCTTGAGATTCCGATAGATGTGCTCAGTGGCCCTACGTGGACGTAGGCCACATGTGTGTAATCAATGGCACCAAGCACTTTAGGGAAGTGCACCACCCCGTAAAAGTCCTGGACCATGGCCTTTCTTTCTGCTGGTGTTCTGGGCATGTATATGTGCCGGAGGACTGAGGGGCCTGCAGTCATGATTGCCAACACCTGGTGTAGGCAGCGTGACTGTGTGGCCTGTGAAACACCCCCAACTATGGCAGTTGTCTGCTGAAATGACCCAGTGGCCAAAAAATGCAGTACATTGAGCACCTTTTCCAAAGGGCTCAGAGCTTGGGAGCACAGGGTGGGTGATGTGAGTTTGTCTTCCCACTCCCTGACCAGGTCTAGGATGATATGAGGTGGGAACCTATACCTGCCATAGACCTGGTCATCAGGCATCCCAAAAAGGCTGGTCCTGGGTAAAACAAATGCGTGCCCTGGCTATCCTCCTCCTCCTGAAGTGTCTCACGATCACTGCTGCGATAAATGGTACCGGCAGGCTGCCGCCGGACTCAGGATTTACCGGCTCCGGACTTGCCAGAATCACCACGGCATTACAGCCCTGGTGGTCTGGTAATTCCGGAGCTGGCATTCCATTACTCCCTATTCCCGTGGAGTCCAATAGGACTCCAAGGGAATGGGGGTAGTGGAAACACTGGCACCATGCGGTAATTGTGCCAGTGTTTCCACGTCCGTGTGCGGCTGGTGGCGTTACGCTCACCAGGTCGAAGCTGGTGGGTGTAACACCACACGCCACATAACTCGGAGTTAGCCAGTCTGGTAAACGGTACCGGTATGGTTTTACCGGCACTGTTAAATCCGGACCGACTAACTCGTAATGAGGCCCATTGTCTTCATTCAAGACAAATCAAACTTTCTAAAATAAGCCAATCCAGGCCAAATGAGCAAAAGAGGACCTACACGTGAATCATTGATGGTGGAGCATGACACACATGAGTGAGTAACTCTTGCATCAGCTGAAAGACACGTGGTCATTAATGGCTCCCAGTTCTGAAAGGCTTAACAGTGACACTGCTGAAGGTTTACTAGATAACATAATGACCAAACAAATGGAAAACAGAGAGGACAAATCACATCTTCAAGATGGACTTGCTACAATTCAATCCTCAACCTTAAAAGGACTTTTAATCCAAGGCCATGACCAAATATTTTCCCATCTCTTTCATCATATTATTGACTATTGTAAATGTGTATATTTGGTGTCTCCACCAAGCTAGTTCTCTAAGTGCACAGGCAACAGACAGGGGCCTCGGATACAATATAACCCAGCACTCTCAACCTTCCCAAACACAATTGTTAATGTATCACACATGAGAAGAAATAGCAATCAGGAAACTTCAAAACCATTTCCTATCCAGGACACTCATAATTGAACTACTACATTTAAATGCAACTGGCACACATATTTTATTTACACACAGCAGGCAGTCATGTGTCAAAAGCAGAGTGCAATTATTTCTATGACCTTCTGTAAATGACCACCAATGATGATGTCACAAGTCATAAACAATTCAAAACAAACTTTAGTTTCTTTAACGTACAAACTAAATGACAATGTTTATTCTGATTAGGTCTCTGGTTTTCTCTTCTTCAGTTATTTTCTCCAATAGCTGGCTGTGGCAAGCTATAACGTATCTGTTTCCCTCCTGTTCTATCTTCCTTTTGTATATCAAATAGGTGTGCCATAGCCCTCCTACTGGGATACTCTTTCCCTCATAGCGCTCTGTGTGCCACATTGTGGTTTGATAGGCACCACAACTGAAAATAAATACCTTAGGCGTAATTACAAGTTTGCCGGTCCGGAAATAAGGGTGCCAGTAAGCTCACCGGCACCCTTTTTTCCGGACTGGCAAACTACGGGTTTGCCTGCTGGAGCCGCTGTGCCCGACATGTCTGACCCTGCTGGACACAGCGGTCACGGCAGACAAAGCCGTCACGGAAGCACCGGCACTGTTAACAACGGTGCTGCTGCTTCCGTGGCCCCCCTCCCATAGAGTCCTTTTGGACTCTATGGGAATGGGGATTAACTAAATTACCGGCGCCTAACTTGTGGCTGCCGGACTTGGAATAGCCCTGTGGCACTGGGAAGTCAGGCGCCGGTAATTTTTTTTGGGTCCGGCAGTCACACGTCGGTGGCACCCGTAATGACACCAATTCATTTTCTCTCTTCCTTAACACTGTTGGTGGTTAGCAGTTCAGTTTGGTTCTATTGAGGACTCTCTGTACCACAACCTCTGACATGTGAAGTATTAGAACCAGAATGACTTCTCCGGTTTTTCTTCTTTGTCTCAGCACCTCTTATGCCAAGCCGTTCACTTTGGATCTCTTGAGGCCTCCCGGGAACATACATTCTGCTTTGTGTAAAGTGGACTGACAAAAATTGATTTTAGTCCTCAAGCTAGGTCTGTTTTAGAAGTGGAAAAGAGCTAGCAGATTAATTGTCTGTATGTACCATACCATTAGCAACAGCATACGTCCCTCAGCATGCTGGTAATGACAGCAGAATTATTAGTTACTTTTCTGTAACTGCAGTTCTGCAGCGTTACTATCTTTCAGAGAGTCAAAAGCTTCAGTTATCCCCTGCCGTCCGACTGGGAACCCGTGGTACATAACATGTGCGATGGAAATACATTGCATACATACTGAAGCACATGAATGTTCTTAAAGTACAGCCTATCCGCCTCATTTTGTTAATTTTTTCACAGCCAATGAGGTGGACAGGCTTTTGCTGTAACCCAGGCAGACATCTTCAGATTCAAACCGTATTCATGTGACAAGGTATTCCAGAGGTTGCAGACTCGCTGGGGAGGAGGTGGCTTGCATGTGTATCTATGAAAGATACAACACTGAAGAACCATTATCACAGGTAAGTAACACATTATTTTCTATCACTGGATCTTTGACAGATTCACATGCTTGAATGGCTTACCAAGCAGTAACAACATGCATAAGTGCACAGCGTTATTCCAATGAAGCTTGGATATAGCATGTACCAACATATATTAAGGCATATGCATGCAAGAAAAGGTCAGAAAGGCTCTTTGTACTTTAAAGTAAACAGATGATGGAGGACTGCTTGATCAGTTACTGATTCAACCATTGAATGCTCATCAAGGCAGTAGTGCCTGGGAAAGGAGTGGAGAGACTTCCATGTTGCAGCTCGGCAGATCTCATGCAAAGAGACTCCAGCATGGAAAGCCAATAGTGCGGCACTGACTCGAGTCGAATGTGTTTCCACTGCAATTTTGATGGTATGGCCCAGCATGGTATGACAATGGGCAGGCACCAAGTCATCGTGCCAGTCCTTGCTGGGATTTGTCTTTGCCCTTCTGATGACCACCAAAGGCAAAACATAAACAATCTTAATTTCTGAAAGGAAGTGAGCATGGCGTGTAAAATCTCAATGTGGGTATTAAGTCCACAGAGTGTAAGCTGCGCTCTGCTAACGTTGAGTGGTCATGAGAGAGATGTGAAATCTGAAATGTCCAAGGGCAGGAACTTTGGGGGAGGAATGATGATTACTCTGTCTCCACAGTATTGTGTTTAAGGCAGATTGATGCAGAGAGACTGGTTCTCCCAAATTCTTCTGGCAGATTTGTTGTCCATGACGAAGGCCATTTTCCAAGAAATTAATTCATTTGTGCACCGGCTCATATGGTGGCTTCATTAACTCTGTTCAATTCCCATGCAGATAAAGGGTGCAACACTGGCAGGAATGAGCATAGTATCCCCTACAAGAAGGTCTTAATAATAGGAACGGAAAATAAAAAAGGTATCTGAGGGTCTTTTGTGTAAGAATGAATTGCTGAAAGATGGACTTTCAGGGATTCCTGTAACATACTAGTCTTCATCAGCTCCAGCGAACAAAGCAACAACTGCAATATTCGAATATCACATGGGTCCATACTCTTTATGACACACCATAGTGCAAAACATTTTCATTTGTTTGCCACGGGTGGATGCCTCCGCAGCTTGAAGAACCAATATGCACTCCTCTGGGAGATTTATTTGAACATTATTGCAGTGTTTTGGAGCCATGCTGTGAGCGATGAAGACTTTTTATTGTGATGGTGCATCAGACCCTTTTGTCTTGTTAGTGCTTGGTGATGTTTGAGCCGTATGGGTTCTGCTTTTGACATTTTGGCCAAAATGGGGTATCATATTTGTCTCACCCAAGCAGGAGCTATAACGATCATCTTGAAGAGTGGTTTCCTGACACACCAGAGCACTCTGGGCAGCAGACGAGTGTCCAGGAAGCCATACAGGAACTTTCCTTTACATGGAATCGTAAATCCGTCAACCAAAGATCCAAGCTACGAGAACCTGCTTGCAAAGTCATGGCACTTTGTGTTCACCCTGGTGGTAAAGAATTGGCTGGTTGTCCAGTTCCATTCGTGGAACCCATGCATAGCCTCTTCTGAGTCTATCCATGAGCATTCTAGGTGAAAACATACAGATAAATCGATTTAGAAAGACCGCTCCATGACCCCACGAAGCGGTCTTTCTTAATCAAACTGTCACACCCCTGCCGCACACAAGGGCGCGCAGGGGCTGACAGGCTCAGCAGGACCGGGAAGCGCAGGACGAGGAGAACAGGTAAGTGCGTGCGTGTTGGTGTGTGTGTATGTATGTGTCTTGGATTAGGGGAGACTTGGGTGGGGGAAAGGGGGGGTAATAACGTGGGAACGGAGGTGGGTGTGGAGAACAAAGGTTTGGTCGGGGGTTGAAACACCCTGAATTAAAAATAAAATAAATAAAAAGGGTTTTCTCTGTGAAAGGTCCCAGGATCTACGACAAAAGAACAACGGCAAAGTAAAATCGGTCTTTTTATCAAGAGACCTTAATAATGAGGTCTTTCCTCATAGAACAGTGAGCACATTTTCTTTTCCCGGCAGGTGCTTCACCCTGATCATGATGCTGTGCCTCACAGCCATTTCCCATATGTTTTTAGGCCTCCATAGATAGCAGTGATGATCTCCTGCTGCCATGATTGCATTTGTGGTTAATGGATGTTTTGACAATGGTCCAGCCATTGAGCATTGGTAGAAAGGATCTCAGGATTCAGTGGATTGCTCTCAGTTCCAGAACACATATTTTTAGATTGGTCTCTGCTGACGAGCATGTACCCTTTGTAGGTAATTCAGTTTGGCACAACACCCTGTGAGGGAGGCATCCTTCATGATAAATGTGGAAAAGGGTATTTGGAACAACATTTGCTTGAGTAAACTCTACCAGTTTGTCCAGCAGTGCAGTGCACACCTGAAGTGTCTTTATATCTGGCCATCCAAAGATCCTATGGCCTGCACCCACTGTGAGACTATTTCTTTCTGAGTTGGGCATCTCCTTTGCATGTATTCAGGGAACGAGAGATATACAAGAGGACATCATGCCTTGGAGGGATCTGCACTCCCGCACAGTACAAGTTTTATCGAATCTGAACTGGTTTGTCAGAGCTGAAAGAGACACAACCCTTTCTGTTGATGATGATCTGGCCTTTGGTGCAGACTTGTCAAAGTCTGTCGCTAGAAATGTGACTGTTTGAGCTGGGGCGAGGGCTGATTGATGTTGATAGGAAATCCCACAGTGCTGATTGACTGAATTGCTTCCTGCATGCATACGTGAGCTTCTGTTTCCGAAGGTCCGTTCTCCAACCAGTCATTGAGTTACAGGAATATTTGTATTCCCTCTGTCTGCAGATGATCTGCCACTGGCACTAGACATTTGGTAAACACTGTGGTTGCGGATCGGAGTCTAATGGGCAGGATGTGGAACTGATAATGCTGATTTCCTACTGTAGACCTGAGGTAGCGGTTGTCCGCACTATGGCTTGAGGTGTAGAAGTAAGCCTTCTCTAAATCCACTGTAGCATAGGAAACCCCCTTATCTATCCATGGGATGATTTGCTGCACAATGTGGTAATTTTGAATTTGGGATGCTTGAACTTGCTGAGGGAGTGCAATTCCTATATGGCCCATCATTTCACCATTATTTTTCCCCCCAGAAAACATCAGGGTTATAATTCCTTTCCTCTGTTGTGATTGGGCACTCTTTTCACTGCCCCCTTTTTTTCAGGAGCTTCAGAACATCATGCTGTAGCTGTGTCAAGCAATGATTGTTAGACACCACAGGTGTCGATTGTGGGGGCTTTTTGGTACATAGTATGTATGCTAGAGTTGGCGGGCACCACCTTAATACATTCTTTATTTATTTTTATTTATTTTACATTTATAAGGGGCTCACACAGCCCGCAGGCATCGAGGCGCTGTTACAGGAATTGTTTGTTTTTCTTAGTTGCGTAATTGTGTTTTTTTTTATTTGTCTTAGTTACGTATTTATAACGCGCTTAAACACCCAGAGGTTTCTAAGCGCGGACCCGGGGATCGAACCTGTTGTTGCTTCGTGTCGTCTTGCTTCCAAGACGCGCACGCTTCCGCTGAGCTATCCTCCCGGGACTATATTCTAGTCAATATAACACAAGTGTATCATTGTAGTACATAAACATATTGACAGGGTGGCATAAGCCACTGTCACAACACAGTGGTAAAAATATGAAAGCAACACAAGGACCATGGGAACCTCCACAGTTAACTGTGGGAAATCGTGTTGGTCGTGTGTGAAGATCAGTATTTAGGCAAGACCTTTTTCAATTACATGTTCATGTGAGAGACCGCAAGGTTACTAAGTTTCTGATGAAGGACTCAAGAAGTCCGAAATGCATTGGTTATACAACCCCTTGCTGATCTCTTCATTAAAGATGTTTTGATGAGTTTTTGAAAGCATTGATGTTTGACATGAATTTTCATTTGGCTTGAGTAACAAACAGAGAAAATTTGGCAGAGTTCCCATGGTCATTGTGCTGCCTTGTTTTTTTGGTAAATTCGAGTGGGTGTCTTCTAGACACTTTGCCTAGCTCCCAATTGTCAGAAGTAATGACACACCATTGACTTGCAAGCTACCTGATCTCAGCTCCCATAGGTGTGCCGGGTGGGAGGAGAATCGGTGGCAAGCAAAGCTTGTTTGGGCTTTTGGGGTTAGAGTGGCTAGATTTTCCTTGACCTCTGTTTGTGGAAAACATAATGGAGCTTTATTGATACCTGGACGAGGCATTGTGGGAAGGCAGTGAGCATCTTGTGATATAAGCCATAGAGGCTGATTACATTAACCTGGTGATGCACCCTCTGAAAGAGCAAAGAACTGTCAGTCCTTGCAACACAGAAGTCTTATGGCCCTTGCAGTGTTGGTATGTAATTTATGCCTTTCAGGGTGTCATAGATTGTCTGACTGAAGAGCTTGTGTCCATCGAAAAGCAGGTGTGGAATTTGGGACAACACTTCCGGGAAGAAGTTGGTAACCTTCATCAATTCATGCCTTTGCAAAACAGCTCTGTGCACAAGTTGCTCCGTACGCAAGTTGCTGAGCCCTAAGTCCGCTGCTTCAACTGCTGAGTCAGTAGCCGGGTCACAGGTTATCTTGTCTTTGTTCACTTCATTTCTAGGTTCCTCCAGTCGGTTCACAGGTAGTTTTTCAAGTATTTAATTATTCATTGCCAATGTTCTTCATTGTAGTGAGTTTTCATTCCTAACTCATTGGCCATGCTGGTAGTCATCAAGGCTGATCCTGACACCTTCTAAATTGCTGCCCCTTTTATCTGAGGGCCATGAACAGAGAGGCCGGATTGGGTAGTCTGCGTTGAACATCCGCAGTGATGACTGAGTCCAGTTTTGGCTGCCCCCACAGGCCTGGCAAGGCGCAGTCCAATGCCTTGTACTTTGTTTCGGATCTGTCATAATTGCAGATACTGATAGTGGTGTCATGTTCAAAATTCGTATGGTAGTGTTCGTTCGCCAGCATTTGTCTCTATGGCCATAGAGAACAGATTTCTTTTCTTCTATTTAAGCTTGCAGGTGGAGCAGCTTGGATGCGTTGGCAATCATAGTATGAAAGGTTGATACTCGGCTTGGAGAATCATACTTACCCTGTTTAGGGATAAAAAAGTCCTCCCACTCATCCTTCTATGGGGACGCCAGTGGCAGCTCAGGCTCTTATGGTTCACACACCAACCACTGTGTTTTCCTCATCGAAAAAAAACATGATATGGGTACAACATAGGGTTCGTCAATGTTCAGCATCCATCGGCTGTTCTTCAGAAAATGCCACCTGACCAATCTAGTTGGAGTCACCTACCTTGGCCGTGTTGCTTTTTTAGTGAGAGCTGTAGGCTCTAATGGGCATTTCTTGTTTGTCTTAGGACCTTCAGGTCTCAGTGTGCTTCTCTCCATCTGACACGCCCACTGGCACTGGTTAAACTATGAGACAATGTTCTTTAATGAGTACAGCAGTGATGACTGTAAAGGATCATCCATTTCATGATAGACTATGGTGTGACCCTTGGTAGTAGCAACCTAGGAGTGCCTGCAACCCCAGGCCCATGAGGGGCAAAGGGCAAGAGACAAAGAAATTAGAAAGATGGAGTCCAACAATACTCAACTGGAGCGTGAGGCACACAAACTGTACCTTGTGTAATTCACGTATGTTGTACTTTTCTTACTCAACAATGGGAAAAGTGCATCTGTCAAATACAGATAAATACCTTCTCATGTAATACACAACACCAAATAAAAGAAGCAGATATCCTCACTAACTTTGAGTCAATGGCCCTCATTACGAGTTTGACAGTAACCTGCCGGTGCTAACGGTGGGTTAGCAGCAGACTTGCCTTACCGTTACCGTCACTCAATACCCCGCTGTTACCAGGATATTACAGATGCTGGCAATGGCAGTACATTCCCAATCCATAGAGTCCAAAAGGACTCCATGGAATGGAAACTACTGAATCACTGGCACCGTAGTGAACGATGCCAGTGATTCAGTGATCCAGTAGGGGCCTGAACTCCTGGCAGGTCAGGCCTGCCTGTAGTTCAATACCCCTACCAGCAGTTTCAGAGTATGCCAGCAGGGAAATATGCCATAGCTGGTACCACCAGCCATTTTACCGTCATTGTTCCCAAACTGGCATACTCATAATGAGGGCCAATGTTTGAAATGCACGGGGCCAAAACCCACGCAGGCCCAAGGACTGAGTTCATATAAACTTTCAATTCATAGCAAGACATGCTGAAAGCCCCTTGTCTAAATACGAATTTTTACATTTATCAGGCAGATTTTGCCATGTGTTTTCAAATTGAACCCACTTCCTGTTACTAAAGTAAAGAACATCTCATCAGAATCCTAACACTATTGTTGTGAAGATAATCTTTTTTAAACTGTAATGTACATCTCATTCAGAACATGTGGTTATTGGTGAGGATAATATTACCTGATACCGTTTTGGCTTGGCATATATTGCATTAGCTTGTTTTTCAAGTGGACCCATGACCCAAGTTAACTTTAGGTCAAAAGTGTATTTTAATATATTTTCAAAGGAGGAGGTTTGTGTTAATGTGGTGAAGTTTGCACTCTGGTTCCTTCCTCCCCTACTAACACACTCTCCTAACCTGAGCTGCTGGAGTTATCGGTCTCTTGTTGGCGTCGCTGTGCAAGGTAGTCTCTCCCTTTTTTTAGATGAACATGCTTGTCACGGAGGGAAGCCACAGTGACTGCTGGAAAAACAGATGTCCCGTGACTTCCCTTCTGGAATCAAGCCGTATTAAGGGAAAAACCCAAATTCGGGGAAAAAACCTTTGGCGGAGTGTATACTCTTTTCCAATCCTGATGACAAGGCGGGCCGCTGGCTCGAGGGCTATGTTGAAGATGCAGGTAGAAGGAGTCGCAGTTCTGCAGGAAAACACTTTGCAAGTGGAGACGAGGCAATACAATGGTGTATGCTGAATCCAAAGCGGCCCGAACAGGAGGAGGTAGTAGGCAGGAAGGGTGCATGGACCCGGAGGAAACAGAAGAAAAAAGGGGAGGAGGAAGAATAGAGGGAAGAGAAAAAAAAGCGGTGTCCGAAGGAACGAAGCCCCAGAGAGGAAACAGAAGCGAACCGCTCAGGGGAGCGGTCGGGAATTTAAGGAGAAGGTGGGCTTCGTAAGAAATACAAACACAGGAGCGCAAGGAACTTCTGACCGGACCGAAGTGGGAAGGCAGAAATTGGGAGCGAGGAAACCCGGAACAGGAAACATCCAAGTGGGGGTTGCAACGCAACGTCCAGCCGGGAGGAGGAGGATTAAATACTCCGAGCGGTGCTACGTCAGTGGAGCCGCAAGCAAGAACACAGAGAAAGGACTAAAACACCCTACCTCTGCGTCGCCAACTCCAACGCGGAAGTATCCGCCAATCTCGGCTGCTGCTGTGGCGGCGGATGACAGTTAAGGGCATCTGTAAAAATAGATTTCCTATCCAGCAATCAACAGAATAAATTAGATCTAGCCCAAAAATAGCACCTCATGCTTAGGCTTACAAAGATAAACAGCTGTAAATAAAAACATGGGCTCATGAGTTGTTAAGATCAAGGGATGATCACATGATAGGTTGGCCTGTTAACCAGAATGAAATTTAAAAAGCAAACCATACACTTAAATGACATACACCTACCAATTAAAACACACAATCTGTTCAGCTAATAGAAAATCAAACAATGGGACCTGTCAGCTACTCATATTAATCATTAACTGAAAGCAAGCATTAACAGAAGGTTTTTTCTATGTGCAAAGTTTAACATAAATTAAGCTGACCATTTTATCTGACATTATTTTATGTTTAAACAAAACATTTTCAATATATCTTTGCTTTTGATCCAGAAATACACTGTGCTGGAGAAAATTAGGCTGTACACTGTGTTTCTGGATCTCAGGACGGCTTTTGATTTGATCTCCAGGAACACCCTATGGCATATTTTGCTAACTCGAAATGCCCCACCACAGTTCCTTTCACTCACAAGCACCGGCCATAATTTCTAGGATGTAGCGCTAGGACCGATAAAATTGAAGTGGATTCAGCAGTAATCCAATAAGCAATTTCAGACCCAACAAGACACAGAGAGGACGGTAGCATAAAAGCCCTGAACTACAAGGGGAGCTACTATCCCCTCGACAGGCACTGAAAGGTCACCTGGAACAGGATCTCTCTCCAAATCACACAGCTACTCAAAATGCTAACTCTCTCCTCTGCACCAACAAACAATAGAATGCAGCTATAACCCTTAATTAATTCAGCCTATCTGCACACATATTTATACACCTCCATGATCACCACATCATTCTTTAGAACGCAGTTATACCCCACGAAAATCATGCTAGCTTCACACATAATCCCATTCACAAACTCCACTGCTGCCAGAATGCAGCTTCCCAAGTACACTTGGCCTTGCTGCACACATTATACTGATCTCACACAACCACTGCACCACACTTAGCACTAGTATGCAGCTACACACCACTTGATCTGGTCTAGCTGCACACATACTGAGTATACCCAAGCACTATTTACTACGCTACTCTCTCCACTGACCTGGACTACGGTCACCGAGCTTGTTCAACCCACAATGCTTTGGAATCATAGCAATGGTAAAAGGTGCTATACAAATACCCCATAACATAACATACAGTTGCTATATTGTGAGAATCAAGGCACAGTACGTTATGGCCTTGGAGGTGAGCCAACACACCCTTTTGATGTGACCAAGGGTGTGAGAGAGGGGAGCGTATTGGCACCCCTGCTCTTCAACATATACATCCAGGAGATCATAGATTTGCTGGTTAAGGAATGTCGGGACTGTCCCAGGATGGCCGCAGAGAAATATCCAGTTTTATACCAGATAAGACCAAGGTTATGATCTTTAAGCCGCAATTTGCAAAACACTGCTCCATGTCACTCAAAGTAAATGATACAAAATTGGAACAGGTTAAATACTTTGATTACTTAGGTGTCAGGTTTCAAGAATCTGGGGAATGGACAGCCCAGATCGACAAATCAAGTACCACTATGGAGTAATACAGTGGGGCCATTAAATCCTTTTTCAGTAGGCACGGTAGTGGTGCATTCTCACCCACACTAGACTTGTATACAAAACAAGCACTATCTGAGTCTACCCATGGCTCAGAGATATGGGGCTGTAGTGATATAGGGATTCTAGATATCTATGAACATGGGTTTTTGAAAAAATCTGGTATTATTCTGCCAAAAGTGCTCCTACAGCATTGGTCTACTTGGAGCTTGATATTCTCCCTTTGGGTGACCAGGTTGCCCTCAAACCAGTTTTGTATTGGACAAGATTATGGCGGGTTTAGAGAAACACCAGGATGCATGCATACACTGTAGGCCCCTGGATGGTGATAAAAGCTCCAGATGGGTCAGCCGTGTGAAGAACACTCTCCTCTCTCCGGAAGAGAGGGGATTGTGGGAAAACACCCAGGGATGAGTTGTATTGGTTGCTAAGAGGTCGACAAAAACTCCAATATTAAGAGCAAGTGAGCAACTGGAGGTGAAAGTGCCTACACTTAAACTAGGGCCCGATTATCTTATGCACAGAATGGCACCTGGGTTTAAACCCTATCTTGACAAAATTACCCCAGCATACAAAAGATCATTGTATGTCTGCTTTAGGTGGGGGATATTGCCCTAGCATTCTCACAAAATCATGGAAAGATATGGGGATGGGGCGTGCTAGAAGTGGGGCAGAGAGTGAAACTGTGATACACTGCCTGTTGGTTTGCCCTGCAACCTTAAACATAAGACACACCTATTTAAGACCAGGTTTAAGGGTGGCCGGGATTCGCCTTTCAGGTGAGGCTGCCAAGTTCCTCAGACAGTCAGCGACGCCCCGCATTGTTTTTGAAACAACGTGCTATATACATCGGTCCTGGTTGCCAAGAACTAAGGTCTTAAAACAGGCGAACCCAGTAAATATGATAATAGAATGTGCATCTACTTAGGCTGATGACCTCTAAACTTACACAAAGTTGATGAATGCTGGTCAACCATGCGAGGCTGTGAGCATGCTCTCCTCGTTTTTAGGTAGTGAGCAGGATGATGGGTCTGATATAGTGTGTTTTGTACTCTTATTTGATTAACTGGATAATGAGTTTTACCATTTGTGGTACATTAAATATTAGATTTACTATTTTTATAAAACCTTTTTTAAATTCGGCAATACACCATCTTACATTTTGTATGTTTTATAGAAATAGTTTTATATGTGTGTTTGTACTAGAAATCCATATTTCATTGATGTGTAATATTTCTATCAAAAGATATGGATGAAAATATTCTGAGTCTTAAATGTTCAGCTCCACCCAGTCACATGTACACAAATATGATTAACATGTGAAAGTAAGCGGTATATTCGATTGGAGTATTTACCTGTTAAGCAAGACAATGGAAAGATATGACTAATCAGGAATTGGGATGTCAATATGACATAGTGTTGGAACACGAGAGGGTATTTCAATTGAAACCCACAGGAGGTAAAAAGAAAGGAGCGCTGGGATTTTGAAGGCTGTAGAAAGGGTAAACTCTTTCCAATTGGTGCTGAGCTAACATAATATCTGGAGATAGGGGAGACTATGAGCCTTATTCAAGAGGAAGCCTTAAGCAGATTTTACCTGTGGCAGATATGATTCCCAGAGGTGGATAAAGCAGAGACCAAAGTACGGAAGATTACCTGTAGGTGGTGATGATCCATGCTGGCTCTGCACCATTTAATAATTATCTAAAAGGGAGTATTAAATGCAATTATCACTATGTCCTCTAGAATAATGTATCTGCTAAATTCCTAGAATGGGTGGAACTGGGAGGAACACCACTAGGGGATTCCAAATAGATTGCTTTAGTGTTTAAGTGAGAAATGAAACTTGCCTTCACACTACATTTAACATAAGTGAGATTCCATTTAGATGAGAAAAAAAACCTGTCTGGGCTGTGGGCACAGTGCAGAACAAGTAGCATTTTCATGAACAGAGGGCAGAGCATTTTGTATATCGGTGCCAAGTAAAGGAAACCCTGCACATGTTCATAGGTGTAGTCTGACACTGGATTTGTGGACTTGTGTACAATATATCCACACTTTCAGAATAAATGTATAAATCGGATCTGTGTAAGCCATAGATGTTTATAATGTTATATTGGTATGTAATGGAGAATATCTTAGCTACTTCTATTCCCGTAGAGAAGGGTACAATTTCAAATGAACAGTCAAATTTCATCAATGATATTTGGGGTCATTACAACTTTGCCGGTATCCTACCGGTAAATCGGCCAGGAAACGGGCAAATGGAACTAACATTACTGGCACTTAGTCTGGTGTAATGTCCACTGGATTATGAGTGCCGGGTGACAGCGTAACTCCCAATTTCATGGGACTCCATGGGGAGGTTTGCTGATATTACCAGTGCCTGTAATACCCACAATGTTTGCAGGTAAGGTGGGGGAATTACCTTCAGCTTTTAGCTGGAGGTCATTCCGCTATCTCACTGGTAAACTCGTAGTTGGCCGATGTGGTAATGTGCCGGAAACTTGTCTGGGCCTTGGGCAAAGTGCAGAACAAGTAGCATTTTCATGCACAGAGGGCACAGCATTTTGTATATCAGCGGCAAGTAAATGAAAGCCTGCACATGTTCGTAGGTATAGTCTGACACTGGATTTGTGGACTTGTGTACAACATATCCACAATTCCAGAATAGATCTATACATCGGGATCTGTGTAAGCCATAGATATTTATAATGTTATATTGGGATGAAATGGAGAATAGCTTAACTACTTCTATACCCGTAGAGAATGGTACAATTTCAAATGAACAGTCAAATTTCACAGATGACATTTGGGCTCATTACAACTTTGCCGGTATCCTACTGGTAAATCGACCAGGATACCGGCAAATAGAATTAACATTACCAGCACTTAGTCTGTTGGAATGTCCACTGGATTACGGGTGCCTGGTGGCAGCGTAACTCCCCATTTCATGGGACTCCATGGGGGAGTTTGCTGGTATTACCGGTGCTCGTAATACCCACGATGTTTGCAGGTAAGGTTGGGGAATGACCTCCAGCTTTTAGCTGGAGGTCATTTAGCTATCTCACTGGCAAACTCGTAGTTGGCTGGTGTAGTAATGTGCCGATATACGTAATTACTGGCACGTTATTACTACACTGGCCAACTCATAATGAGCCCCAATGTGTTGAAATGGGAGGACCCTGAATTAGGTACACTCAAATAACACAAGGACATGTTTAGCAAATCATAACATAGGTTGATAAATAGTGCAGATAAAACAATATTCTGTGTTTCCTAAATTGATGGCACATCTTCCCTAAACTGAAGCCCACCAGAGCTTGATTTCATCTATATGAATATGCTAGCACCAAGCACAGAACATTGCACATGAGGACACATTGTTAATGGGAAATATCTACTAAATAAAATGTTCTGTGTAACATTTCTCTGATACCCATCCTTGGTATGATATGATACGATAGTTTATTTATATAGCAAATATACACAATGTGTTTCAAAGCGCTTCAAGACAAGGGAGGGAACATGGGAAAATACAATGGGCCTCATTACGAGCATGGCGGTAGCCGTGCTTGTATGGCAGGCACGGCTACCGCTATGCCCGCTACCGGCACCGCCTCCCGCGATTTGTCAATAACCGGCCCATTACGAGATGAAGCGGCCGGTAATTGCCCATTCGCGGGAGGCAGTAATGCCGGGCTCCCGATCCACATTCTGTCCCATAGGGCACAATAGGTTTGGGGAGCATGGTTGCACCAGCACCGTTAATAACGTTGCTGGTGCAATCATGAGTTCTGCTCGCAGGTGCCGCTCAGCATGCCTGGTCTGACCAGGCGTGCAGAGCGGCACCAGCGAGCAGAACTCGTAAAGTGGTGGCCCGGTATGAACGGTGCCGGTGCCTTACCGGCACCGTTCATACCGGGGCCTCCACTATTGTAATGAGGCCCAATGACATTCTTACAGGCCATGAACAGTAAGGATGGGAAATTAACTATCGTACTCAGCCTGACGACATTTCAGATAGTGCAAGAGCTAAGACATAGATAAGGACGGGAGGGGGAGAATGGGAAGGAAATGGAAACAGACAGGCAACTACTGTACTAGGCCTGGACATTTCTGCTAGAGCTGGAGAAAAACAAAAGGTGAGGGAGAGGGGTGCAGAAAGGGAGGGGAGGAACAAAACAAGCGACTATCGTACTAGTCCTAACAACATTTCAGATAGTGCTGGGGGGACAAGTAAGGGGGCGGAGGAGACAGACGAGGTTTCTATCATACTAGGTCCAGGGACAATTCTGATAGTGTAGGTGCACTGGAGCGAGTAAGGGGAGAAGAGGGGAGGGGAAAAGGGAGAAAGGGAGAGGAGGAGAGAACAGAGAGTAAGCAGTCAAAAAGAGTGGAAAAGCAAGAGGGGAGAGCGAATACAACAGCAGAAGTCAGTAGTAACACATAATGTTGCAAGCCAGGATACAAGATGAAGATGGGAACAGCATGATTCCGGGCCACCATGAGTACAATATGCAAAGGAAGTCCAACATCGGAGTTGAGAAAGGGTGATGCACCGTGAATCAATGAAGTCCATAAAAGTCAAATCCAGCATTGGCCACAAGAAGGTGATGGTGAAACCAGAATGTATCGGGACAGACTCCTGCAAAAGTAGGCTTGGGGGCACAAGGGAGCAAAGTAGAAGAATCAAGCAAAACAGGCAACACCTGTGTGCAAGAAGGGTGGGCGGCAAAAGGGAACATCACATGGGGACCATAAGGGGTGGGGATGGCCTGTGGGGACAGAGGGGGTAAACACATGTTTGTGCATGCTTACCTGCTGTCTGAGCAGGGGGTCGGGCCCTGGGTCCTCCTGGTCCGAACAGGTCCAAACAGGAATTGCCCTTTTCTTCGTCAGCCCTAGACTTCGGACGGCCGGGCGAGGGACCCCCTTTATCTAAGAGTTAAGAGCAGGAAGGAAGAGGCAGGGCTAAGAAGTAGGGAAAAAGAGCGGCAACCAGGAAGGAACCAGGTGGGCGGGGCTTGCTAAGTGGGGAAAAAGAGCAGGAACCAGGAATGCACCAGGTGAGCGGGGCTTGCTTGGGGTAATGGAGAAAATAAATGCAAAATGATTTATGCTGTTCAATAGCAGCAATAGCATAACCTGTATAAGCCGGCAGCAGCATGAAAGGAAATGTACATTTTATTGTGCTATTTGGAAAAAGATATTTAGAAATATATATTGTATTCATGTGGGTAAATGTGTGTGTATATAATATACTGTGGTGACTTACCCGACAAAGTTAAGGGTATAAATGTCAAGGTGCAACCTACTAGCCAGCTATAAAAAGTCACTTGGCACCTCAATTTCACACCATTACTCACTCACCTGGAGTCAATTATCATTAGCTAATGGCTAGCTGCGAGTGCACGTTTTTTCAGCCATGAGGTAGGGGACTGTCTTGGAAGTGATGCAACCTAAACCAATGCAGCCTGTTTCTTGTCCCAGAATCGTAGGGTGAGATTGTAAACAAGAGGATGTTAAATCACGGGTTCCACATGGAGAAAAGAAAAATGACAACACACCAACATGTTTGTTTGTAGCTGGCAAATAGGATGTCTCTGAATTTCTTTCTTGGCTCCTGTAGCGGTGAGGCTTCCCAAACAAAACACAAGTCATTACAAAGGGTAAACATAGCTAGGAACACTTGCATCCCTCAGTGATAGATGAAAATAATACCTGGGCTTAATATAATTCATAATTTCAGGAATTACCTATCATAATGCAATCTTTCTTATCCCAAACCACTCCATTCCCGACTTTCTGTCATAGGACAAAGCGATTGTTAGGCGTGTGATTACACTTTTGGATTGCTCACAATGTCCTCTTCTACGAAGGATCAGTGACCAAGCTAAATGCAGAATACGCTCTCATTTTGGAGTAAGCAGTTAGCTTGGAGAAGTAGTATATTTATTGGAAAATCTCGGAAGCCACTTCCCTTGGAATCTCCTATTTAACTTGCTGTCATGAAAACTGGAATGCATTAGAGTGCTCCATCACACCCTGCCCTAAGATATCAAAGATGGCTTCTGGACTATGACTAGAGGTCAAGAGAAGACGCTGATCATGTTTTCAGAGCAAACGTTCATTTGGGTGTGCAGACAAACACCTAATGGCAACCTGTATTGACGATAGATCAGGTGGAAACAACCACGGGGAGAAATGCTGCAGAGCCCTTGAGGTTGTAGACTGTAACTGCCACAGTTAAAACAAATACTGTGTGAACGAGAAGCATACAAAATAGAAGCCATCATTTATTATTAATGTGAACATGTGCAAAGGTGGGGAGGAGCAAGAAAAGGCATACTGAAAACCCCCATCAGGGAGACTAATGAGCACACGTTTTATGTTTAAACACTCTTCTGTGTAGGGCGTATACTCCACAATGGACAGTACCTTTCTGCTGACCGGGTCCCAACAAACACATGCTGGACACTGCACTGCTTAAGTATTGGATGTCATTAGGATTATAAGGAACAAGTTACTTACCTGTAACTATTCTTCTCCAGAATGGGTCTGGCGTGGATTCACATGCTCATGACCATTCCATGTCCTCAGGCTGGGAATCCTTGGTAAAAGAAATAACAGTTTCACTTTCACTTACAAACTGTATTTCTCCTTTAAACCAATCCCTGTCCTCTGGGTCACACTGCCCCTATCCGAGAACAATAGTTACAGTTAAGTAACTTGTTCCTTCTCCAGCATTGGGTCTGGCATGGATTTACATGTTAATCAATAACAAATACATAGCAGTACAACATTACACAACCACGGGATGTGGCAAGGCTCAACTGAAGCAACCAACTCTTACGTCTGGAACAGACTCAACTCAAGCAAACAGGGTTGCGTAGCACTGCTTGGCCGACTCTGCACTACTCCATGGAATCCCTGTCCACGCAGTAGAATAATGTGAAGGGGTGCGTGGACTGCCACTTTGCTGCCCTGCATATGTCTAGCAGGGGCACACCAGACAGTAACGCTGTTGTTGCAGCGATCGCTCTGGTGGAGTGGGCTCTCAGACGGCCGGGCAGCAGTCGGTTTGCCAATCGATGACAGTGCATGATGCTGCCAGAGGGCCACCTTGAGATGGAAGCCTTGGACAAAGCCTTCCCACGGTTCACAGGACCAAAGTTCACGAACAGTTGAGAAGTCTTCCGAAAACTCTTTGTGCGTGTCACATAGAACTTCAGGGTATGCGCAACGTCCAGCGAGTGCTAGGCCCTTTCAGCCGGTGATGAAGGCTTTGGGAAAAAAACAGGTAACACCAAAGCCTCGTTGAGGAGGAATTCCAACAGAACCGTCGGCATAAGAGAGGGGTGCGTCCGCAGCACCACCCTCGATTTGTGGAAAGTCAGGTATGGTTGCTTGCAGGATAAGGCCTGGATCTCACTTACCCTTCTGGCAAAGGAGATGGCCTCAAGGAAAGCCATTTTCCACAAAAGGAACTTGAGAGGGGCTTGATGCATAGGCTTGAAGAGAGCCCCCAGGAGCCTTATAAGAACCATTTTGAATTCCCATGCCAGGGCAGGAGCCTTCCCTGGTGGAAAAGATCAAAAAAGTTCTTTGATGAACTCCTTGACGAGTCGATGAGACCAAAATGAAGATCTTCCTGGAGACCGGGTGTAGCGGGAGATAGCCACCAGATGCACCTTGATAGAGGCGTGTGCCAGACTGGCATTGGCCAAGGATAGCAAGTATGGAAGAATATGCAGGGCTGTAATCCTCATAGGGGTAATCTTCTGAGACTGGCACCACATAAAACGCTTCGACTTGTGACCATAGTACTACAAAAGGCGGTGACGCCCTGGCCTTGTCGAGGACCTCCCTGCAGTCCGCAGGCAACTTATATCCTCCAAATTCTAGGGCTGGAGCAGCCAAGCCCTCAGGTTCAACGATCCTGGGTCGTGGTGAAGGATTGTGCCTCCTTCTCTTGTGAGATGATCCGAACCACTGGCAGCTTGACCGTAGGTGACACTGACATGCTGAGAAGGTCAGGATACCAAATCTGCCTCGGCCACGCCTCGGCTATGAGCATCAACCTGAATTGGTACTGTTTGAGTGTGTTGATGACTCATAGCAGGAGAGGCAATCGAGGAAATGCCTACAGAAACATTCCTTCTCACGGGAAGGAGAATGCGTCCCCCAGGCTTCTCGGTTGGTGGAATCTGCTGCGTAACTTCTGGCATTTGGAGTATGCCATCGTTGCAAGCAGATCGATCTGGGGCCTGCCCCACTTGCCAAAGATGTGCTCCACCTGGTCCTGTGGAAGCTCCCACTCGTGACAGGAGCGCAATTCCCTGCTGATGGGGTCTACAAAGGTGTTCTTGACTCCCGCTAGGAGGAACATCTCTTGTACGACAGCCCACCGCCACAAGTCTTGCACTTCCTTGGAGATCGATGGGGATCGAGTGCCCCCCTTTTTCCTGATGTAGAACATGGTGGTGGTGTTGTCCATGAAGATCCTCACCACTTTGCCCTCCAGAAACGGAAGGAACAACTTGAGGGCTCAGAACACTAGCCATAGCTACATAATGTTGATATGGAGATCCTTATCCTTCGACAGCCACAAGCCTCTGGCGTGCAGACGTCCGTTGTGGGCTCCCCAGCCTTCCAGGCAAGCGTCCGTGGTGACTGTCTCCTGGTATGGTAGGTTTTGAAACACTGTGCCCTGGGCGATGCTGGAGCGGAGGCCCCACCACCCTATCGCCCTACGGAACTCCTTTTCGAGCAGGATCTTGTCCAGGAAGGTTCCAGACGTTCTGCACGTCTGCGACTCTGTCAAGCAGGCCTTTGGATAGTTGATGGAGAATCCCTGATCCGTCAGAAGATGGACCGTCACTTCTGTGTGTCTGACGGTTAACTCCCACGAGCGGCCTTGGATGAGCCAGCCGTCTAGGTACGGGTATACGTGTATACCCCATAAACATAGATGGGCCGCCACTGGCGCAAGGCATTTTTTGAACACTCTGGGGGGCGACTTCAATATGAAAGGCAGGGCCTTGAACTGGTAGTGCTGGCCCTGCAATATGAAATGCAGAAACTTTCGATGTTTCTTGTGAATGGGGACATGGAAATAGGCGTCCTCCAGGTTCAGCGACGTCAAGAAGTCTCCTTCATCCAGTTGGGAGAGCATGTGCTGCAATATGACCATCCTGAACTTTTAGGAGTATAAGTATGTGTTGAGACACTGCAGGTCTAGGCTGGGCCTCCAGCCCACTGCCTTCTTTCTGACAAGAAAGCATCTGGAATAGAGCCCGGAACCCAAAGCCATTTGGGAACTAGATCTATCGGCCCTTTTTGCAGCATGGCCCATACCTTTTCCAGGAGCTGAGGGATGTGCTGCTCCTGACGAGTAACGGGAGGGATGCATGGATATCTCCGTTGAAACTCCAGGCTGTGTCCCAGGGCAAGAGCGTCCAGCACCCATCTGTCGGTGGTGATCTTCTTCCACTCGCTGACTAACCTTGTCAGCCGGCCGCCCACCGGGGTGCACGCGGGGGGATCTGACGTCCTGGCCGGTTCAGGCCTGTTTCACAGCCGGTGTCCTGCCCTGCGGGCGACAGTGATGCGGTCCTCTGCTACTGTAGGCCTTGGAGTGTCCCCTTTAGGCTTACTGTGTCGTGGATCTGGAAGGTTGACGGTACGAAGAGGAGAAACCTTTGGAAGACCTGCTTGATTTTCCCCTGGAGGAGCAAAAAGAAGAGCATTTCTGCTGGAGAGTGCCCAAGGAATGGACCGTCTCTGTATCCGCCTTGATGGCCTGGAGGGACTCATTGACGACTTTCCCAAACAAGTTCTCTACGCCGAAGGGCATGTCCAACACCTTCGCCTGGACTTCCTGCGAGAAATTTGTGGCCTTCATCCAGCCTCGTTGACGAAGGCAGACACTGTTCCCCATCTGCCGGAACCCTGTGTCGGAGACGTCCAACGCCACTGTAATGGCGTGATCAGAGGCAACTTTCCCCTCCTAGAAAAGAACGATTGCCTCCATCGTCTAATCGTCTGAGAGGAACTCCAGAATAGGGCCCAGCTTGTACCACAGCTCCCTGCCACGTGGCTAGGATCGCCATTGTGTTGGCTGCCTTGATTGTGGATGCCGCGGTGTAAATTACCTGCCTTCCCATGGCGTTCAGCTTCTTCCCCTCGCTATCCGGAGGGACCGAAGATGACGAGGACGGGTGAGCCGACCATTACTTTGCGGTCGCCGACCCCACTGAATCGGTGCGGAGTCCGGCACCCGATACTTCTTCTCCAGTCTATCACTTTTGGCTGTAGCCATGCAAGGGTTCTTCATGGGGGCCAGGCCCTCATCACACACGTCTTTCAGAAGGAGCACCGCCATGATTGTCTTCCTCCTGGACGTGCGCCTCTGGTACAAGAAACCCTCCTTCCTGGTTTCTTCGGGCACAAGCTGGAATATCTTGGAGGCACTGGCGATCATGGAATGGAATGACTCCACCTCATCTGGTGGGGACGCCCTAGGTGGCGTATCTAAATGCTGAGACCCGCTGCAACGATATCCTCGTCGTTGTGGCCGTATCCGTCCCCATACTTGTATCTGGGTCCACTGGAGCAGAGGGGCCCGACCCGAATGTGGAGGCTGAAATGGGGGCATCGGATGACACGTCCTATTCTTTGCTGGCATCTGATCGGGGAACTAAGGGACCATTGGAACTAGGACTGGTGGCATCCTCTTTTGGATCTCTAACACACAGGTGTGAAGGGTTGAAAGAATGTCCAGAGACACATCCCACAGCTGAGCTGGCAGGATCGGAACACTAGGCCTGCGCCATCGCCACCGTCGTCGCCATAATCATCCTCATCTTCCACGTCCTCCTGGACAGTGTGTAAGGACTCCTGGTTCTCGTTGTCCGTGGATGAGACCTCCATGGCTTGGGAGGGCTATTTCGGGGACTCCTCACCCCCCTTTTCTTCCTCCCTGTGGGGCTTGTACCGGGCCTGAGCTGCTTTCCCCCCTTCTGGCGTGCCAGAAGATTTTGCCAAAGTCACTGCGGCTGTGTCACGTCTAGGAGGAAGGGATACTTTCTGTGCTGCCGGGGCTACCCTCACAGGGTCAGCTTCCTTAGCCATCATTAGAGCAGATGCCACCAACTCTATTGTCAATGAAGTCTTAGCCTTAACCGAGCCTGCTTGAGCAGTTCGGCCTTCTTCTCCATCCGCGGTCTCTCAGATTTCTCCTGCAGTTTAGCCGGGGTATATGATTTCCTCTTTGAAGAGGAGCTCGATTGCCGGCTGTCAATGGAGGCAGAGGATGACGTTGATCACACCCTATCCACCTTGGGACCCACTTCCGCGGCAACCCCGGTGCACCCGGACTTGTGGTTGTTGGCCTTGTCTTGCACCCCCACGGATGAGGCGCCCTCAAAGGACTTAGAAGACTGCTCCTCGGACCGGCTGGTCCTGGGTGGGGCATGACCCTGCTCGGGGCATGGGGCAGAGGCCGTAGCGTTAAGCCACGCCGCCAGTCTACTGTGCCTATCATTGGTCTTCTTCTTCGAGAACCCCGGGCATATCCTGTACTCCACCTCCTTATGGTCCGGGTGCAGGCAGTAGAGGCATTGTAGGTGCTTGTCTTACACCAACACGTTCCGTAGCCCACAGTGGTGAAGGGCTTGAAGAGGGACCTTCCCTCCTTCTCCTCCATCATGGTCGGAGGGCATGTAGTAGGCCCGATGGCCTTCTGGAATTTTTGATGATCTTCGCCCCTGAGGGGTGCTGAAATTCACTGGCAACGAATCTCAGCTGTCGGCAGATGTAGAAAAGATCACACAGGTTCTTTTGGAACAAAAATAGAACCTTTTTCAGTTGAAAAGACGAAAAAACATAGAAGTAGCTCGCAGAGCAAACTCAAGGACTCCCAACACTGAAGCGTGTGGTAAAAATCTGAAGATGGCTGCCAGAGGAGGGGCTTAGGGAGAGGACTGTCATTGAACGGGGGCAGTGTGATCCAGAGCACAGTGACTGGTTTAAAGGAGAAAAACAGTTTGGAAGTGAAAGTGAAACTGTTCTTTCTTTTACCGAGGATTCCCAGCCTGTCGATGGGGAATATTCATGAGCATGTGAATCCATGCCAGACACCGTGCTGGAGAATTTCAATTTTGTGAGGCCATCATAATGGTACCTTTTCTTGTTTAGGGTCAGCTCATGGTCTCCCGTAATTGTTTTTTTTTTCATTTTGACTAATACAATCATTAACCATAAAGGCATCAGGTGTTCAAGGCAGCATCCTGATACTTTTGCAGATATGTTCCTTGGTATTGGGAATTATTTGGGCATTTTTTAATCATTGCTATACCAACATTAGTAAACTATCAATTGTAGCTTGAAGGAAGTGTCATAGATGGTCTGTTCCCCAATATACAAGCTAAGTTACCTTGTAGCCTGTGCTTGTACCCTAGTGGCAGTAACTGTACGTTCTGTAAAGTGACCAATAATGCCAGCAACAAGGTGGTTTTTAGAGCACATGCGGACTGCTGCTGGAAACATTCATAGCAGCATTCCTGACTAGTACTTAACTGCTAATTGAAAAAGTCCTGGCAATGATCATTTACGCTTTAAGACGGTTTCGGTCAGCTTCATGGGGCACACAGCCGACATCACTGAAGGTACCATGGATTCAGCGGAAAAAAGTACCTGTTTCTGTTCGCTGAAGGAATGTGTTAGAAACAATGATTGTGTCAAAAAATGTCACACTATCTTCCAAGGATCAAATATTTTAAAAAAATGCTGTCACCCTTCCAGCACTACAGCACATTACATCATTTGTCAAAAAGACAAAAGGAAATGACTTGTCAGAACTGCACAAGACCAAAATCACACTAAGTGTTCCAAGGGGGCGACAGGTCACGGTAACCTCAACGCAGTGCAACACTATCAGAAGTCAAGGAAAAATGTCTGACGTTCAGCAGACAAGTATGCGGCTTCTCACAAACAGCCACAAAGAAATGAAGATACAAAATAAGTTTCCGTGGGTTGTTCTATGTTAGTGGACAAGAGCAGTGAGATATGCTGGTGCAGTGTTCACTGATGTCTTGTTGAAGAAATTAGGGAGAATAAGTGAAATAAGTTTCCGGTAATACTGGAACAAACGAACCGCAAGTGAAGTTCAATCACTGGTCTTTACACAATGGTAAGTATCTCACTCTGCCAACTAGCAGACACAACTCCTACAGTAAAAACAGAAATTAATGTGTGATACTACAGACATGTAGTGTTACCAAGTGGTTCTGGGTAAGAATCAGGCTTTCGGCAAATATCAATAACGCATGTTTGCAGAGATTTTGAAGGTATTCTCATGACACAATGGGCCTCTGTACACGTCTGACTGTAATTCTGCCTGAAATACCACCAAACCTGTTTACCGTTACTGCAATTGGTCCCAAGGAGGACTGTAGGAATGGATTACGAGTGGTAGTAAAACGGCGCAAATCCCAATTTCTGGAGTCTGTGATACTCCAGGGAATAGTTTCAGATGTATTGCAAGCACTAACGCTGATGCAGTAAACCTGGCGTATTGGGAGGTGAAGTGGCAGATTTGCCTTCAGCTGTATGCTGGAGGAAAATCTTTCACTTTGCCTCCAATCTCGGAATTTGAAGCTGTGGGAGAGCGGCAGTGAAGTGGCAGTAATTCCATTGCTGCAATTTCACCACCATTTTTCTCCACTGTCAAACTCGTAATGAGGCCCAATGTTGTCTTCTAGTCTGATCAGGTCGAATTTTTTCGAAAACAGAAACTGATTACAGCTAATTTGTTATGCCTTGGTGAAGAAGTCATGTCCTTAGAAAGAGGTCACAGGAAAATGCCATCTGTCCAATGAGACTAAATTAAAATATATAAGAACATTGATTAAAGTTTTCAAAGGCCATAGAGAAATACTAAAAGAGTGGATAGTATTTTAAAAAGAATGATAATTTACTGAAAATTTAAATGAACAAAAAATGTCCCTGTTGGACATAATTAGGAAATAAATGTGTATAACGAATCCACGGAATAGGTAAAAACACATTCAGAGGGTAAATTGGAGGTATTAAACCTCACGTTTTGAAGATATTGCGTTTTTAAGGGCAAGTGAAGTAAGTAGAATGCATCGCTGCTCCCTGGCCACATATCAAGTGCGAGACCTGGTTTTGCACACTGCTGTTAAGAATTTCAATCAGGCGATACACCCTGGTCCCAGCCTAGTATGCAACGCACAAATGAAATACTTATTTTATTATGTCTATAGGTTCAATATTCTGAGTGACATACCACCGATATCACACCCCTTCTCAAAATACCCCCAGGTCACAATGGACCAGGAATCAGGCTGGTTGGTAAAGGTAATATATTTATTTAAAATTCAATCAAACGTATACTTTGTAATAGGGAGCAGCAATCACCAATGTGGTGACAACAACCGATAAGGAGGTATGTAAGGCAGTTAAATTCACTTTTAGCAACACAAAATATAGAACATCAGAGGAAAGAACACTTTTGGCTTGTTTGGAAGATAGCACTTAGGTTTTTATTTCCCCCTGCAAAATTCTCAACCCACAAATAAGCAATTCTGTCTGAATAGATATAAGGAAGCAGCAGGTGTTCAGGAATAAAGAACAGTAAACAGAATTTAAATACCACCTTCCCTCCCCAAACAAGAGAGAAAAACGGGTTGGAAAACTTACACTTTTAAAATGACATTCGAAATTGGCTGTGTAAAACAATGAATGTGTGCAAAAATCCTTAAATCAATACACATTTCTATGGGAGCAATATTGACAAAATGCTAACACTCATGAACTATAGTTTTAGCAAAAGTACACACTTTAAATCCGAATGGAAGTTTGAAAATAATTGAAATTGAAAATCACACGTGTAAAACTTTGCAGAAATGCGAATTCCCGCCTACATTTCACTAAACGGTTTTTAAGAAAAACGGGTGAAATACACTCTTTTGTGTTGGGGTGTAGCTACAGGTCTTATGTATAAATCAGAGTTGAAATGAAGTCTCTAGCTATTAAACTGAGGAAGATATGCAAGGTTGAATGAGACGCGTTTTTAGTAAAATGGGGCAGTGAAAACAGACAAGAACTCAGCTTGGACAAGAAAATATTTACTTTCGTTTTACTCTATGACTAGAGCATTCCGGCTAGAATACCAAGGAGGGACAAAGTAAGCTCTGGAGTTGATTCATGACTTCAACACCAAACCCCCAGTGTCCTCTCCTGTCGGAACCAGTCGGATCACTCGAAATAGGATGGATGGGTTAAGATTTACACAATATCAAAATGACTAAAGAAATGGTGCTTAGCAAGATAGATCAAAGACAGGATTGCAACAAGAATTCTGACAATGTGAAAATTTCTCAAGGTAAGGATAGGATGATTTAGAAATTGGGATGGAACAAAGCAAGGTATGCTATGATTTTCTATGATTCCTATTAATACTTGCAGTCCACTTTAATTTAAGATTTTGGACCGTCAAGGGTTCTGGTCATCACACGTATCTGTCTAACCAAGGACAGCAGGGCACAAAAGGCGGGATAGGGTCAGCTGGGCGGTTCTGGTCACCGGACTGCACACTGGACTGCGCTGGTTACTGGAGACGGGAGATCAGTGGGATGGCGAGTTTGTAGCAGGCATGCATTTAGTAGAAGCAAGCCAGACTGGATCAAAATGCTTCCCTTGGATTTTTGGGATTGCTTCAGAATTTGGGCCTAGCTGAAAAAGGAGTTCAGCAATGCTAAGGCCTTAGCTTGGTAAATAAAATCAGGAATCAGGAACAAGGATGGAGAATTCAGGAACAGGGCGCCACGCAGAAAATCAGGATGAAGTCAGGAATCAGTATCTCTTGTGTGCTGTGAGGTTCCCTTATTTATCATGCCAAATTACATCACTAAATTATATGGTAGGGGCAGTCCTACGTCCCATGCTCTTTGCTGGTTGGATAACAGGAAAGGATGTCATGTTTTATGGTGTTACCTTTACAATGTTTAGGAACCAACCTCAGCTCCAAGAACCAAAATCAAATTTGGGTAGGATGGGACGGCGATGAGGAATACGTTAGAGGAACATCCAGTCGAAAGAACGTTACCAGTTGGTAAGTAACTTGTTCTTCGAATGGATTGTGTCCTCCAACCTATTCCTCATCTTAGATAGACTCCCAAAGCAGTGTAGAAAGCTCTCTGGAGGAGGGAGTAGATTTTTAATATTATTATATAACTGAATATAGCACTGCTTTACCAAAAGCAAGCTCCTAAGACTGGGAAGCATCCAGACTATAGAATTTTGAAAAAGTGTGAAGTGATGACCAAGTTGCTGCTTCACAACTAGATTTTATGGGAACACCTCTTTGAAGGGCTGTCGAAAGAGGCTATGCCTCTGGTAGAAAGGGCCCTTATGCCTTCTTGTGGATCTTTGCCCGCCAATATGTAGCATTCTGAAATACAAAGCACAATCCAAAGTGATACGGTTTGTTTTGACACCGATTGACCCAATTTCCTTCCAGTGTAGCCAATGAAAAGTTGATTATCCACTCTACGCTTGGAAAGCCTAGAAATGTAAAAGCTTAGAGCTCTTCTCAGTCGAGCCTGTGCAATTTTTCCTCCTCCTTACTGGGATGAGGTGGAGGATAGAACACGGGCAGAATCGTAATTTGATTTAAATGGAAATCAGACACAAGTTTAGGTAAAAATGAGGGACAAGTGTGCAAAGGGTCAAATGTGGCACACATTAAAAACTTTAGAACCATATTAAGGTCCCAAACTGGGACTTGGAAAGGAAAAGGAGGGAACACATTGGTGAGTCCCTTTAAGAATTGTATTATCAAAGGAATTTTAAAGTAGGAACATTCCTCTGAAGAGCACTTGAAAATGGAAAGCGCTGCAAGATAACCTTTAATGGTCCCAACATTGAGACCTCCAAGTGCCAGGGACAAGAGGAAAGACAACACTTCCGGGATAGAACACAGAAAAGGATCAACATTCTTTTGCCTGCACCAGTTGCAAAGCTTTTTCCAACGGCAACGGTAGAGATTTTGTTGCTGGCCTTCATGCCGAAAGCAACACCTCCATGACGTCATCTGGAAGGTCCCAATCCTTGTATCTCAGCCTTTCTGATACCAAGCATGAAGGTTGAGAGTTCTGACCTCTGAATGGAGAACCTGGCCCCCCATTTGTTAGAGAAGGTCCTCTGTCTGAGGAAGACATAACGGAGGGCAGGTGGACATGTCTAGAAGGTCTGGGTACCATGTTCTCCTGGCTCAATCCGGGGCAATTAGGATCATGCGGTTTCCGAACCATCTCAATCTCCTGATGACTTGAGGAATAACGGGAATCGGAAGGAACACATGTAGCTGTGGTAAGTTCCACTCCACCTCAAACGCGTCCCCTAGGGCTCCTCTCCGGGGAAATTCCCTTAAGCAATACTTTCCGCACTTCCGGTTGATTCCGATCGCAAGCAAGTCTACCTGAGGGGTTCCCCAAAGGGTGAAGATCTCCTGAAGGACTTCCTGAGCCAGCTCCTATTCGTGGGACACTGTACTCTGCCTGCTCAGAGCGTCCGCCGTCATATTCTCCTCTTCGGCTAGATGAACTGCTGTCAAGGAGATTTATTCTTGAATTGCCCAATACCGCAATCTCATTGCCTTTCTGCACAGAGGTAGTGACCCTAAACCTCCTCTTTTGTTTAGGTAGTGCATGGCCACTGTGTTGTCCGTCATTATCAGGACATTTTTTCCTCTGACAGATGGCAGAAAAGCTTTCAGCGCTAGTCTGATTGCTCTCAGCTCTAAAAGGTTGATGTCTAGTTTGGACTCCGATGGAGACCAACGACCGTTCATTGTCAGATCGTTGGCATGAGCTGCCCAACCCATGAGTGAGGCGTCCGTCACTACTGTAATCTCTGGCCATGGTTGCCAAAAATGTTCTCCTTTTAGGATGTTCTCTGTGCAAGTCTACCACAGAAGATCCTGCCCAACCTTGTTCGGAATATGAAGGAGATCCGTCATTTGACCTGAAAACTGGGACCATTGAGTCTTTAGAGCCGATTGAAGGGATCTCACACTCAGGCATGCTTCTGGCACTAGGAAAATGCAGGATGCCATGAGGCCGAGCAACCTCAAGAAGTCATAGGCCTGCAGATTCTGGGCATTTTGGAATTTGGAAACCATCTGAAGAATGTCTTGAGCCCTCGACTTGGGAGGTGAGCTCTTTCCCAAGGATGTGTCTAATGCAGCCCCTATATACTGAAGCTGTTGGGAAGGTGTCATTTGTGACTTCTTGAAATTGAGGGAAAGCTGAGTCTGTGGAGAAAGTGGCAGTTGACTTTCAGATGATCCAGGGCTTGTTCGGCAGAGCGTGCCCTGATCAACCAATCGTCCAGGTAGGGGTAGATGTGAATCCCCCGTCTCCTGAGGTGCGCTGCCACCACTACCATTAACTTGGTGAAGACCCTCAGGCGGAGGTCAACCCGAATGGCAGGACTCGAAATTGATAGTGCGAATTGCCAAATACGAACCTCAGGTATTTTCTGTGCTTGAGATGGATTGGCACATGAAAATAAGCATCCTGGAGATCCAATGACATCAACCAATCCTTAAGATGAAGGGCCTGAAGGATCGGAGAAAGAGTGACCATCTTGAACTTGTCATTCCTGAGGAGCTTGTTCTAGCCTCTTAAGTCCAAGATGGGTCTCAGTCCTCTGTCTTTTTTTGGAAATCAAAAAATATGGGGAGTACCATCCCTTGTTCCTTTCTGCTACAGGTACTGGTTCTATAGCACCTTTCTCCAGCAGGGTTAAGACTTCCTGCTGTAGGAGCGGGTCTGGAAACTTCAAAGAGTGTCTCCCTGGTGGATTGCTTTGAGGTTGTGTTAGGAAAGGAAGGCAGTAACCTTGGGCTATTATTTCTGGAGTCCAAACATCTGAAGTAATGGCTCGTCATTCTTGCAAATGCTGCGACAGCCTGTCTTCCACAGGTGTCTTGTGATGCAAGTCCTCAGAGTGGTTTTGTGGTGGTTGTTGCAGCTGTTGATGGTAAAGAGGCTGCAGCTGGGGCTGGCTTTGCACGTTTTCCTGGTCCACCATGAGTGGCTTTTTTCTGGCCACTTTGACTGGCCGTTCCTCTCGCCTTTCCATATGAGGAGTAATAATGATAGGATCGTCCCCTCCAAGATTTACCTGATGCACGAAAAGGCTGAGGTTGCCTTATAGCAGCTCCTAAAGATTTGGCAGTCGCTTTTGAGGTATGCAACCTCTCAAGGCTCTTGGCAGCCTTGTTGCCAAAAAGGTGAGACCCGTCAAAGGGCATGTTCAAAAGACGGTTTTGCACGTCTGGTGCGAAACCCGACTTTCGCAACCATGCAAATCTGCGCATTACCATGCTAGTGGCCATGGACCTGCTCACACTATCTTTAGTGTCCAATCCATACTGAAGGGATTCCTGCATGGTCTCCTTTCCATCTCTAACAATGTCTAGGAATCCTTCCTGTTTTTCCCCTTCTGGTATGTGCTCCACCGCCATTGCAATGCACTCCCACAGAGTGTACGAAAATGTTGCCAAGGCACAAGTGGAGTTGGCCGATTTTGACGCCATACTCCCAGCTGAAAATACCTTGCATGCCCAACAATCCACACGCTTGTCGTCCCTATCTGGAGGATGGAAGGGTACGCCACCTTATTTGAAGCTGTGGCTGAGTGGACCACCAGACTCTCAGGAGTAGGGTGTTTGGACAGATAGCCGGGGTCGCTACTGGAAGGGCGGTATTTTGAAGTGAGGGACTTATTCACCGAAGGAATAGAGTCTGGGGTCTCCCAATTTTTGGCCACCCTATTTTGTAAGGCTACATGGAAGGGTAAAATCGGATCTTCGGTGGGACCATGATCCAATATATCAGTCAGATCATCCTGGATGAACTGAGTTGGTGGTCCAGCCTATCCTAAATATTCGACCACCTTTGTCATTAGCTGCCTGTATGATGGACTGGCATGTTCCCCTGGTTCTGGCCTGCCAAAATCTGTTTCAGGTGAAGTGTCAATTCCACTTGCATTATGCAAGGTTTCCACCAGATCTCTCATTCTGCTTTCCTCAGAAATCAGGCATTCTGGGACATTCGGGGTGCCATATTCCAGGCCAAAAGGAACATCCTCCTCCTCAGACATCTCTTGTTCTTCAAAAATTGAACTTAAGGATTTAAAATATTCTTTCCTTGGGAGAGGTTTGACATTTTTTTCTGGGAGAGGTGTAGCAGTAGAGACTGAAGGCTTTACGGCCTTTGCAGCTTTTTCTTTTGCTGCTATTTTGACAGCTTCTAGCTGAATTGGAGCCTTTGAAACATTCAGCGGGTTTCGGGGTCGACGTCGACAAGGGCGTCAATGGCGGAGATGAAATAGTGGATGCCGACAGAGCTGGCACTCTTCAAAGCTCGCCCTTCGAGGTGTGTCGGGTTCCGGATGGCGTCGGTGACCTCGAACGGTCGACTCGACTCAAGCAATCTTTTTCGCTCGGGGTCCTGGAGGGTTCCCGATCTTTTCTCCTTCGATCACCCGGGCTCGAGGGCGCGGGAGTTTCGGAACGGTATCGCTCCCGGCCGGCTTCCGAGGAATACACGGACCGAGGCTTAGCCTTTTCAAAAACCTCCATCATTTTAATTCTAAATGCTTCCCACTCTTCGGAGGAAGAATGTTTTGTGGGGCTTTTCATCCTTTTGGAGGATTTGTCCTAGGACGAGGTGGAAGGGGAACGGTGGCGTCTTTTTTTGGACTTTTTCGTCAAAGACGAAGAGTGGTGTGGACCACTTCGGGACATAGACCGATGCTTTTGCCTTTTGCGTCGAGGAGATTTCTTCTCACGGTACCTCGACTCAACGCTAGAGGCTTTTTGGCCAGGTTTTTGACCTACCTGCAGTTTTCCCTTCCTCTTTCGCAAGGCCTTCCTCATCATGGCCTGACACTTCATACAGGTCTCCATGTCGTGGCCTTCACCGAGGCACCACGGACATTCTCGGTGTGGATCCGTGATGGACATCTTCGAATACCGCAGGATTTACACTTTTTGAACCCCGAACGCGGTGTAGTCGGGGTCGACGACGAGTACATCCTCGAATATCGCTTCACAATAACTGCGTCACAGAACTACTCGAGGCACGCCGAGTTTCCGAAGTAACACGTACTGTGGAAAAACAGAACTGAGGCCAACAGGCGTTGCACGTGCTACTTGTATACCCGATGACGTCCCCCATGACGGAGGCCTTCGAAGGACTTCGATTCGACGACATCGACTCACGGCGCCCTCTGCCGAGAAACCTTTTCCGAAACAGCTAAAGCTGGATGCAATAGATCTAAGATGAGGAGTATGTTGGAGGACACAATCCATTTGAAACATATTTATACAGTGATGACCTCTGAGAAAATCAGATGTGCAGGTTACATATTTTGTGGGTGACATTTCAATCCAAATCCCCAGTCTGTGGGACCTGGTTTAGGCTTTCTGTGACATTTTGTCAATTTTAACCATGAATGATTTGGCCTAAAGTTTCCCAATTTTGTACATGCATGCGCATTTACCCCTGGGATATGTGTACAAAATGTCATGTGCGCAATTTCCATACTTTCCCCACAAACGGTTATTCTTCACAACTTCTGTTCCTTATGCAGTACAGGGTCCAATCATGTCTTCAAAGAAAGAGCATAAAATGAGATTTAAAATGACCAACTTTCAGATTTTTCCTCATTCTTGTGGCAAAGTTAAATGTTTTTACATTTCAGTTACAAACAGGCATTTAACCACCAAATGTCCTTAGCAGTCTTTTTTCTTTCAACTGGCAGCAGCTGTCAAATTCCTTTGAAACAGGATGAGGGGCCTCTTTCCTTTGACTGAAGTTTCCTGTCTTTCACACTTGACAGATGAGAGTCTTAACATGCTATTGTCTGAGCCTTAAGCAAAGACGAATATCTGATGCTCCCCCATTGTCCTGGGATTCAAAGCCCCCATGATAGCAATTAGCATTTCCTGCTCCAGAGGTTTATGAGGTGTCACCTTTCTCAGGGCTGGCATTCTGGGATAGCAAGTTTTTTTTTTCTTTGACATTGTTTGCCATTCAGCCTGGGTTTTTGCTTTGATTTATACTTTTAAATCTTAACTTTAAACATATAGAATTAAACAGTTTAGATGTGTATTTCTAACAGTAGCAAATCCTTTCACACGATTGAATAATCAAGCCTTTATATACTTTTATATACACAATTATATACTTTTAAAATGGGTGATTTTGCTCTTCATTCAGGAAAAAGCACATTTAACTTATTTCTTTTAAATTCGGTTTTCCTCTGCAGCTAATACATCCTTTAGACAGCTCTAGGTTTTTCCTTGAGTGCTGGAATTGTCTGCAGTATTCATACATGTATCAGACATTTGTTTATAATCTTTCTCTGCACAGCTGATTCTTGATATGTGTTGAAAAGAAATAGCTGTGTTTCCCATGTAGAAATGAAAACACAGTCCCTGGTTTGCTTTTCCAAAGATACTGTTGCTAGGAGCTGTCATTCCTCTGAGCCATAATGGATGATCCTGAGCATTTCAGGGCCTTTATGATCATAGTGGTTTATGAGAAATGAATGGACAGGGTTTGGTGCCAAACAGCACTTTCAAAGTTGAAAGATGGCATTTAAAAGAGGCATTTTGGGGTTTTCAGCACAGCAATGCTGCTTCTTTCCTTTGCTTGATGTTGAATGTGGCAGAGCCCACCAGCATGCCCCTGCAGTGAGGACTCTGTTTTTACCTACCTGAATTGTGTGTGGCAGGGTGTGCAGCAATTTTCTGGTTGTGACACAACACAGTTTTAAAGATCTTGGCATGCACAGGAGTCAGCGCGGAGTCAGCGCGGTCATTTTGGGCTGTTCCTTTCACAATTGCAGTAAATTGATGTAGTGAGACACATCTGAGTGGGTAAAAATATCTCACATAATCCCCCCCCTGACTTCGGCTTGACTTCCAGTCTTGGAGGAGTCAGGCAAGTGGGATTTTTCTTTCTTGAAAAAGCAGGTTCAGTCAGGTGTAATCCTTCTTCCATCAGCGAATGATGCGACACACACTCCTCGCCGGCTCTGGTTGGAATGTCGAACGATACCCCCAGCCTTCTCTCAGGTTTTCTTTTCTGGTGTGGCAGCGACACTCCAGATTTGCTTGGGTTTCTCTTTCCGGGTCCCCGAGGAGGCCCTCCTTGGTTGTTAGGTATAATCAGTGCACATCTATAAAATAGAACACAAACAAGTTATGACAATTTTCCCCCTACTGTCCTCCAATTGGGATTTCAGCAGTGGAATGTACATGCATTCAGTGAACATTGAAATATTTCTATACTTCAGAAGTATCCACCACCAGGTTTTCTATGGACTCCTCTATTTGCCGCAAAGTGTGCCTAGGTGGCAACTCTTTAGCCGATTGATGTGGACCAGGCCTCCAGATAAGGTGGGTACAATGCCTTTTTACGTATGAAAATATTGTAAATACGACAGATTTATTATTTTCCTCAGTACATTTACACACAGTTTTAGAGCAGAGGGCAGTGCAAGACAAAAACCAGAAGGCTTCTTTTAATGTTTGTCTACATGGATGTAATTGCCAGCCACCTCTGAAACAGAATGTATTTCTCTGAAGCCTTTCAAAACAATAAACTGCACACTGTGATAAAAGGGATGGTTTCTTTCCATTCAGCTTCAGAAACACTGTGCATGTTTTCCTAGAATTTTAGGATTGTATAACTAATAAGATAGAAAACTAAATTGCAATTGAGAATTCATATTTTTTAACAAGTTATGCTTTTTTCCAGTGAAAGCAAACCAGTATTGCACAATTGTATTTTTCAAAGTTCCGGTGCCGTGTGCATAATCATGCGGAGGCAGATCATTTTTACACTTATAATTTAATTTACACTCTAATTATAAAAACAGTGTGTAAAATGATGACTATGCACAGTATAGTTTACACCCATTCAACCTTGCAGTCAATGGGGTACATTACTATAAATGGTCAGTGGCAGCAGAGTCTTTGCTTAAGGGTGAGTGATTGTCATTGCACTGATCACAGGTGTTCTAGCCTCTCAAATCATCAGGACTACAATTAAAACATTCAAAACCTGACTCTCAAGGAAGTGCAAGCGCTGTTAAAAAACAAATGAAATTTACATTGGTAATTGAAATAGAAACTCAGCAAAACCTGTCCCTGTGATAATTCAGATAAGTATTTAACTTTATGTAGCGCTTCATGAATGGCTTGTCAAACATCTAGGTACTGTGATTATTATACCTCAGTCGATATTCAGTTAACCAACCTCTGAAGGATGTTAGCCAATAAGATAGCTCACCCGGTTGCTGCAATCTGTGCGTGATCTGTAGGTTGCGGGTTCGAATCCCTGCAAGTCCAACTCAGCCTTTCATCCTTTCGAGGTCGATAAAGGAGTACAGACTTTGGTTTGGTGGTAATTGTGATAAATATGTTCTATGCACAGCGCTTTGCCAAAAGAGCTATATAAATAACCATTTGACCACTAGATTAGACATAGAATTTAGCATTGAGACCTTGCCTCTCTGCACTGTTGTATCATAACACTGGCATACCATTAGGTAGTAATAGCTCCAGGAAATTAGGACTTTCATTAAACATCAAAAGACAATTCTGCTATCGAATCTCAAAACACACAATACAATTCATGTTTGCTTTACTATATAATTGGCTAGGTTTTTGTGATTTCAACATTTAAATATATACAGGAGAGATCAAATGGCCAGAAATAATGAAAGGTGTATTCTGTCACAATGCAGAAAGCTGCCGCATAGTAATGATGTCCATACAGTTTTTGCACACGTCGGCTGGATGTCGCATACATTTTACTCTTTTGCAAAGGAGAAAAGTAATTTACACTCTCTTAAAATCAAATTTACTCTCAAAGTTTAAAAATAGAGAGTAAAATACTCCCACCTTCAAAATCTTATCTGGAGCACTGATGTGGACCCATTTTTTTTTCTTTTGTCAAGTGGCCCTTGGTGAAGCGGATTCTGTAGGCGACTGGTGAGATTTTGTTCACAATTTCAAGAGGTCCCCGCCAGCTAGGCATAAATGTGCGTTCTTTGGCTTGGTTCCATTTGAACTGTCTCCTACTTGGTATTCCTTTTTGGTTGTCTTCAGATCATAGTGGGTCTTCATGCTGTCTGCAGATCTTTCTCGATTCCGCTGGCGAATCGAAAAAGCATGTTGTAGGTGTTTTCTCAGATTCTCAACATACTCATGAGTTGTAGAGGCATTTATCAATATCTGCGCTTGGGTTCTATAGAGCAGATACTGGGGTAGCAACATCCTTCATCCAGTCATCAGCTCAAATGGAGACATTTTAGCTGCAAAAGAAGGGGTAGATCTGAAATCCATCAGGACAAGTGGTAATCAAATATCCCAACTTGGCCCAGAATCTGCCACAAACTTTTTTAGTGTGCGCACAATGGTTTTATTGTAGCTCTCAACTTCACCATTAGAGGACCGCCGGTAGGGAATGTGTAGTTTCCTTTTTACCCCAAGTATCTCCCACATCTTGGTCATCACTTCGCTGGTGAAGTGACTACCTTGGTCTGACTCAATCCTTTGGGGTAGTCCAAAACGCGAGAAGATGTGATTGATCATCAGGGCAGCTGCTGTTTCTGCCTTCCAATTTGGGGCCGGGAGACATTCCACCCATTTAGTAAACAAGCATTTTACAGTAAACATGTACTTGTTCCCCCTAGAGGAGCGAATGATGGGCCTGATGAAATCTACTTGTAAATCTGACCAAGGCAGTGTCATCCCCCTCTTTTGGAAGGGAGCTCGGTGTGTGAGTGATGTTGGCTGAAATTGTGCACACACAAGACACCCCTTCAAGTAATGTTCGAGGTCCTGCCCCATGTGTGGCCAGTATGCAACCTCTCGCAAGATTTCTAATGTAGTATGAAGCCCCCGATGACCGGCTGTGGCCGCATCATGGGCGTGACTTAGCATCAGGCTTCGGATTGAGGTAGGGACCACCCACTGGTTACAGCCAGATATGGATCTCCTCACCAGCAAACTGTCTTGGATTCGGAACATTTTTGGACATTTCATCAACACTCTGAGGTCCTCATTCCCAATGAAATCGGTATCCGTCAAGGGAAAGTTCACAGAGTGTTGATAAAACTTACCAATGATTGGATCCCCTTTTTGAGCCGTGATTAAATCAGCATCTGGGGTCTCCTTACTCCACTGGGCAGTTGAGAGTTAATTGAGAGCATTTGTCTGGGACCTAGTGATAGCAGTGTCTTGGAATTCCCCCAACAGGGACTCAATATCAAGGTGATCCCCTTGTATGGCTCCGGTTGTGGCCAGCTGATCAGCTAGGTCATTTCCAGTTTTGTCTGGTCCTTCTATTCTGGAATGACCATTGATCTTTTTCCAGTAGATGGTCATCCCACTAGAGGCGACTAGATCATCAATATTTTGTATGAGCTTGCCATGTTTGAGTGGTTGGCTGTTAGCACATATCATGCCTCTGGTTTCCCAATTTGCCAGGTGCTCCACGAACCCGTTCCAGACATAATCTGAATCACTGATTTTGACCAGTTTGTGGAGTTGGTGTTGGATGGCAGTGAGGATGGCTGGATGGACTGCCATCAGCTCTGCCACCTGACTACTACGGGGACCAATTTTGTACCCAGCGGAGGGTTCTGGGGTATCATTCACCCAGGCATTCCCAACGCTGGCCACCAGTTCCTTTTACCCGTTGTTGTCAACATGGTAGGAGCACCCATCCACATAAACAGTGGGCATTCCCTCGCACTTGTCTTCTTCATAGACTTTGTGTGGGGAATTCATGTATGCCTCCATGTTGTCCTGGGTTTTAAGACTTTCGTCCTCGAGGCAGTTTTCTCTGGCACAATCATGCAAGTCAGCTAGACCTTGCGCGAGGGGACTCTTCTTGTTTTGGCCATATCTGACCTCCACAGGAAAGCCTTGCATTGACAGAATCCAGGAATTAATTTTGGAATTACTCACGTTTCCGGCCCAGATTCTGTCACTTTGAAGATATTGCAGAGGCTGGTGTGGAGTCTCCACTATGATGTGTTCCCCCTGTATGAACAGGCAGTAATTTTTCAATACCCACATCGTTGCCAGGAGTACCTTCTCACAATCGTAGAATTTTTCCTCCACAGAGGATAAAGTCTTACTTGCATAGGAGATGACTTTATTGACCTTGTCATGCTTTAGATAGAATACTCGGTTAAGCATGTATTTGAGAACCCTGTCTCCAAGAATAACTCCTTGTTTTTGACCGGGTAAGCGAGACACAGCGCTTGTGAGAGGCTTCTTTTGAGTTGCTTTACTGCCTCTGCTTGTTCTGGACCCCACTCCCACTTGACCCCCCCTTCAACAGATGGATCAGGCGTCTTGTGATCTCTGCGTAATCCTCAATGAACTTTCTACTGTATCTAGTAAGTCCAAGGAGGCTTCTTCGCTCACGCAAATTGTGGGATCTTTTAGTTTCAGGAGTGCTTCCACAATCTCATGCCCCAAGAAATTGACACGGGTCCTGCACCACTGTGCCTTTTGGAAGGATAGTTTTGCTCCAGCAACCCTCAACTGTGTCAGAACATAACAGATTTCCACTATGTGTTCCTCCACAGTTGCGCTTTTGATCAGAACATCATCTAGATAGGCTAGGTTACCCCTTTCAACCATGTCGGGCATGGCCTTGTGTATGAAGATGTTAAATTCATTGCCATAGTTGATGTATATGAAGGGAGTCCGGGTCCAAGTGCATTGCTGCCCCCAAAGGTAAAGGCCAGCTTGTATTGGTCCTCCCTACTGACAGGTGCAGTGCAGTACCCATTGGTCTGGTCAATGGCATTGTATACCTTTGACCACTGGATCTGGGCCAGCTCCTTGTCAATGTAGGGGAGAGGCAATCGGGACATGTGGACCTGTTTGTTTAGCTCCCTTAGGTCAGCACAGAGTCTCCGCTGGCTGTTGGGTTTTAAAATGCCCAGCACCAGATTATTAAAGGTGCTGTGGACTGGACGAATTATCCCACGGGACTCAAGGTTTTTGAATATTTCTGTGAGGGACTCCATGGATGCGAGAGGCAAGCGATATTGCTAAACAAACACGAGTCATACCCAGGGCCGTGGGAATTGTTGTATGGATTTTGGTGCAACCACAGTCATATGATTCCACCGCAAAGAGATCTTGAAAATCTAAGAAAACCTGTTTCAACTTTTGCTTTTGCTCCAGAGTCTCACAGGCATCATCTAGGTTGATTCTCTCTTCAACCATTTGCCTGAAGCCCGGAAAGCCTTCTGGTTTGGCTATCTCAGCGGAGTCCTCCAGCTTGACGGAGAAGTCCCTGGTTAAAGTATTGACATGGACAGAGGGGTTCAGGCAGGGAAGTCCTTGTGGACTTGGAAGATCACCTCATCCCTCCTGAAGTCACAGGTCACCTCTTCCTTGCCATTAGGGCAGGAAGAGTACACCAGGAAATTATCCCCTTGCCGGGTAAAGATCCTGTCCAGTGATATGTCATTGTCGATATCACTGTCAAAACAGTCATTGGGGATTGGTCCTATCAGTTCATTACCTAAATCTATGGAAAAATGTCAGTCATTAACCGCCATTCCAGTAATGGTGCCTGCACCCAGAGTGATACTCCTAAGGTCGCTGTTATCCATCAATATTGGAATGGTGCTATGTTGTACATTGACTAATGGTGTTGGGTTTAACCCCAACCCTTGCTGTTGGAGATGGGCGTTGAGGTGAACATCTGCATCAGGATTTTGCAGTTTCTGTCCTCTTCTAATTTTTACTTCAAGTGGGAATAGTCGTGTCCGTCCTGGGATGGTGACTTCATCTCCAATTTGAACTTCAACTGCATACGGTAGCAATTGGGCTGACCAAAATGCTTTCTCTAAATCATCAAAATCCATGGGATTACCCCCTAATCGGTACTATGCTTTGTAGTTTATCAGGTCCAAATTAATGGCAAAGTGATTGAGAATGTCACTGCCTAAATAAAATGCAGCAGGGACATCTTGCACGACCCAACAATTATGTACTATGCTTTTGTTGCCCATCGAAATTTTGAGCATACACCTGCTAGGCAGGAGATGTTTGGAATTGGGAGTTTCCAGGTCCATTTCCCATTTATCAATCCATTTAAATGTGGGAATGGCTGGATCTTTTGGGAGTTTTCGGAACATGGCTTCGCTGATGAAGCTCTTACCATTGTTCACGCACACTTGGGCGAGAACTGATTCCTTCCCCTCATTTAATTGAATAGGGATGAAGAACTGTTCTCTAATTTTCTGAATGTCAGCTAAACTTTGAGCTGGTTTCTCATCACTCTTGACGATGGAATTGGAATTTTCTGATTGTGAATTAGTATAACATTTCATACTATTTCCTTCCAGTGTGGAATGCCACTTGAAACTGGAAGGAAGGTTGATTTTCAGAAATAGAGAGGAATTTCCATCACCAGTTTGTTGTCCTACTGCAATTACTGTCACATCTGGAATATGATTGTTTTGAAAATGGAACTGAATATGATACTGTTTGTGTTGAACCATGTGGCATGTGCCATTTAAACTAACATGGTTGACACTATGTTTTAATTTTACTGGCCGGTTAGTCTGGGTCCAGAGGACCTTGTTCACGCAGTCTATTAGGGGGGACAACCTTCGCAGGATATCATTCTGAAGTAGACAGGATGTGCCCTCCAGCGTCACGACTATGACCGGGTGTTTCCGCTTGTGTCGCCCAATTTTATTTTCCAAATCCGCAGTCCCCTCGACAGGAATTTCATTCCCATCAAAGTTCTGAAGTTGTCCAGGAAGAGGGGTGAGAGGGATCTAGTATCTCTCCCCCCTTCCTGAATTCAGCTGATCAAAGGCTCTTTTTGACAGAAGAGTGGCTTGGGATCCAGGTCCAGCAGTCCCGATAATGTACATTGCCCTTGTACTTGGACCGGGGCATAACGTCTTCCTTCCTTCTCCTCAAGTGGGCAAAGATAATGTGCATTTTGGGCCAGTTGGTTGGTTAGTTTCTTGATTCTTGATTCCGACACAGGGATAGTTTGGGCATGATTCTGTGTGGGAGCTTGGGGATCTGCAAGAAAAATATGACAGTTGGATATTGGGGGAGTTTTGGGCTCCCCTGGTTCTGATTCTGGGCCGCCCCTCCCCCCTTTTTGGAGGCAGTCACCAGAATCCCTTGGGCAGTGTGGTTTTCTGGATTATCACTCTGGGGTTCAATGATGGACGATTCTAACTCAGTCCCCACATTCACCCAGTCTTCATTAGGATCTCTTGGGACCCATTTGTCTTTGGGAGGAGTTTCCCCGTCACTGAAGGAGAAGATCTTTTTTCCAGAATCCTCTGAGGACTCCTCTCCTTCAAATTGGAGGACACTAACCTTCTCCACAAAATGGGTCTTCTTAGGTTCTTTATTTCTCCTACCCACCTTCTGTTCCTTAGGTTGCAGACTTTCGGGGGCAGGAGATTTTAGTTCCGGTTCCTGGGTTTCCATGGGCTTTTCACGGGTGGGGAAGGAAGCTTCCTCTAAGGCTTTACACCTCCCTTCCCCGCTTGCCTCTTCCTCTAGAACCGGTGAGTTGTCGGGGTTCTCTCCCCGTCATTGTTCTGGATTACCAGACCCTTGGTTTGTGGGTTTCTGAGCCACCATGTTCATCTGAGGGTCCTGCTGAGCCCTCAACATGCGACCCAGATCCTGGGCAGGTTCTGGACCTGGCGCTTCAGTTGAGACAACCGTTCTGGCTGGTACGTGGGTCTCTGGTCTATCCTGGGTGAATCAGGGGAGGGGTAACTGTCCCTCATCGCATAATACCCTGGGTTTGGAAAATTGAGGTAACCCTCTACCCTGGGCCTCCCCTCTCCAGGATTGGGCTGTCTGGGCTCAGGAAAGTGGGGAAAGAAAGGAGGGTTGTTCTGTGGGTTGAAGTTTTGAGGGTACCGGGGAAAGAAACTCAACCCGGCATTTGGGGGATTACTGCCCTCCTGGGGAAAGTTAGGAGGGCGGTTTCCTGGGGTGATACCTACCTGGTTGGATCCCCCCCCCTCGGGCTGGGGGAGTCCACACATACCACAGGATGGGTTTGTTACCCTTGTATTCGGGGCTAATGTAATCAGGGGAGTTAGGGGTCCCATTTGTGGGATTACTCCCTGACTACCTGGCGGGGGTTGGCCCGAGGGCCTTCTGGTTCTTTGGCTGGATGGATTCTGTACAGGTATATTTCTAGCCCCCCCCCATCTTCAGATCTAAAATGGGGGCAACCTTCACCTCTGTCACCTTAGCAGCAGCAGGGGTGTTGGCTGGTTTGGGGTTTTTATTTGTGTTCTTGTTATGTACAGGTTTTTGTACCTCATAAATATGGTTCACCTGTTCTATGACCCAGTCTAGTGATGTCTTTTCATGAAAGTCCCTCACCAGCTGGGTCATTCTATATTTGGGGAGTGCATGGAAAAAGGTGTTGATGAACTCCCTACTATCTGTGCACACCCTCCTGGTGGTCTGCGCAAAGGCACGTTTGAGTTCCTGCACAAATTCTAGTGGGGACTTATCCTCCCCACACTGCCTTGCGGGCCTCCTGGGGGTTTCTATCTGCAGAGAAGTGTTTTAAGATGGCCGCCCTGTAGGTGGACCATTTTGAGTGATTCTGATCTTCCAGTCCCACAAAGAAACTGAAGTCTTCCTGGTCAGAGATATTAGCCCTAATCTTTGGGGATCTGTACAGGGACGCCGTCCATCAATTTCTGGGAGGTGCTGATCTGTCAGTCCCATCTTACCAACTCTGTTGAATTCTACACTCCCCATGGCCCCCGGTTCATATGAGCCAGTGGACATGAAGGTGGCAGAGCTCATGGTATTGAAGGTGTTTGAGTCTCTGAGTACAAGGGTCCTGATGTTAGGATCAGGGGTTGCTCTGTCCCTCTCTACCTTTTCTCTTTCAGCCCCTATTAGCTCGTGATAAGCAAACATCTGAGCCTTTTGTTCCTCTATCAAGGCTGCACTGGTCTCAATGATTTGCTCTTGCATTGCTACTTGTTGGTGGAGCCTATCATTCTTTTCACAGTGAGCCTCATTGTCTCTCTGCACTTCCTGCATGGTCTGGGAATACTGGGCCAATTTCTCCTGCAGGAGACTCACCTCCTGAGTTTTAGCATCTTTGGTCTGGGTGTTCCCTTCCAGAGCATCCTCCACCCGTCTGGTGTGCTCTAGTAGCTTCCCATATTCTGTTTTTAATTCATTGAGCTCCTGGAGGGCCAACTTTCTTCCCTCTAGCTCAGTTTTTAATTGGCTTACTTCCTGGCCTAAGGCGTCCCTCTCCTGACTTAGGGTGCCCCTCTGTTCAGACAGGTCATCCCTTTGTTTTCTGACACTCCTCATCAAATTCTGTTTGAGAGCGTTGGTCTCTCATAATTAATTTATTATTTTGCTCTTCCAAGGTTTCTATTTGGTTTTGTAGGGTAACTATCTGTTCTGCGCAGGCTCTATTATACAATTTTTGTGCCTGTTTCTGTTGACTCTGTTGCAGAGAGTCAACCCTTTCCTGACACTCCTCTTTTAGTGCCTGTAATTGGGTGTCTTGCCCTGCATTCTCTTTCTGTAGGAGAGCCAGATCCTATTTTAATTGTGTGACATACTGTCTAGATTCTGCTTCTAATTCTTCGCTCTTCAGTAGCATTTGTTCTGCAGAGTCCAGATCATTCTGGATTCTCTCCAGTGCTTCATCTTGATTCTGGCCACTCCTATGTGGAGGTATAGGTAGGCCGCAATTCTGGCAATTTTACTTTGCTCCTCTTTAACTTTTGGGCCCATGTACAATACACTGAGAGCTTGGTGTAACGGGCCCTTGTCCTGCCATGTATCCAGGTTCATGGCAGTGACCTGTTCTGTGATTTACTGCAGCCGGACCTGTTCATTCTTGTCTGGCCACTCACCCCTGACAAAAAGCTTGTGCAGGTGGTGCTCCCTAGCCATTTTGATTTCTACAGGGATCGCCATTTTGGAACTATCAATTTCTTTATGAATTATTTCGAGGTTGATTTACTTTTACAGACCGGCCTGGTCTATGGAGTATTTATTTTGAGAGGTGCTTGTACAGTGTAGCACGGTACACCAACCAAACAAGGTGTCTCTACCTTGCAGGTTAGTCTGCTGTGCTAGTCTGTCATGGGTGGTAACTCAAACTCAAAATCATGGCACGAGCCCCCAAATCTGTTAAGGAATTCAATCAGGCGATTCACCCTGGTCCCAGCCTAGTATGCAGCGCACAAATGAAATACTTATTTTATTATGTCTGTAGGTTCAATATTCTGAGTGATATACCACTCATATCACGCCCCTTCTCAAAATACCCCCAGGTCACAATGGAACAGGAATCAGGCTGGTTGGTAAAGGTAATATTTATTTATTTATTTAAAATTCAATCAAACATATACTTTGTAATAGGGAGCAGCGATCACCAATGTGGTGACAACAACAGATAAGGAGGTATGTAAGGCAGTCCAGATCATTTTTAGCAACACAAAATATAGAGAGGAAAGAACACTTTTGGCTTGTTTGGAAGATAGTAACTTAGGTTAGTATTTCCCCCTGCAAAATTCTCAACCCACAAATAAGCAATTCTGTATAGATATAAGGAAGCAGCAGGTATTCAGGAATAAAGAACAGTAAACAGAATTTAAATACCATCTTCCCTCCCCAAACAAGAGAGAAAAACGGGTTGGAAATCTTACACTTTTAAAATGACATTCAAAATTGGCTGTGTAAAACAATGAATGTGTGCAAAAATCCTTAAATCAATACAAATTTCTATGGGAGCAACACTGACAAGATGCTAACACTCATGAACTATAGTTTGAGCAAAAGTACACACTTTAAATCCGAATGGAAGTTTAAAAATAATTGAAATTGAAAATCAGGTGTTTGCAGAAATGCGAATTCCCGCCTAAATTTCACTAAACGGTTTTTAAGAAAAACGGGTGAAATACACTGTTTTGGCGTATTTGTGTTGGGATATAGCTACAGGTCTTATGTATAAGTTAGAGTTGAAATTAAGTCTCTAGCTATGAAACAGAGGAAGATATGGAAGGTTGAATGAGAGGCGTTTTTAGAAAAATCGGGTAGTGAAAACAGAAAAGAACTCAGTTTGGACAAGAAAATATTTACTATCGTTTTACTCTATGACTAGAGCTTTCCGGCTAGAATACCAAGGCGGGACAAAGTAAGCTCTGGAGTTGATTCATGACTTCAACACCAAATCACCAGTGTCCTCCCCTGGCGGAACCAGTCGGATCACTCAAAGTAGGATGGATGGGTTAAGATTTACACAAGATGAAAATGACTAAAGAAATGGCGCTTAGCAAGATAGATCAAAGACAGGATTGCAACAAGGATTCTGACAATGTGACAAGTTCTTAAGGTAAGGATAGGATGGTTTAGAGATTGGGATGGAACAAAACAAGGTATGCTATGATTTTCTATGCTTCCAATTAATAAGATTTTGGACCGTCAAGGGTTCTGGTCATCACACAGATTGGTCTAACCAAGGACAGCAGGGCACATCTGGCGGGATAGCGTCAGGTGGGCAGTTCTGGTCACCGGAACTGCACACTGGACTGCGATGGTTATTGGAGACGGTAGATCAGTGGGATGGCGAGTTTGTAGCAGGGATGCATTTAGTAGCAGCAAGCCAGACTGGATCAAAATGCTTCCCTTGGATTTTTGGCTTTGCTCCAGAATTTGGGCCAAGCTGAAAAAGGAGTTCAGCAATGCTGAGGCCTTAGCTTGGTAAGTAAAATCAGGAATCAGTAACGAGGATGGAGAATTCAGGAACAGGGCGCAATGCAGAAAATCAGGATCAAGTCAGGAATCAGTGCCTCTTGTGTGCTGTGAGGTTCCCTTATTTATCATGAAAAACGACATCACTAAATGATATGGCAGGGGCAGTCCTACAACTCACACCCATGATGCTATGATTGGGCAAGAGCATAGTTTCTGCCTTGCTCTTTGCTGGTTGGATAACAGGAAAGGACACCATGTTATATGGTGTTACGTTTACAATGTCTAGGAACCTCCCCCAGCTCTTAGAACCAAAATCTAATTTTCTCACCAATACATATTTATACAGTGATTACCTCTGAGAAAATCAGATGCACAGGTTACGTATTTCGTGGGTCACATTTCAATCCAAATCCCCAGCCAGTGGGACCTGGTTTATGCTTTCTGTGACATTTTGGCAATTTTAACTGTGAATGATTTGGCCTAAAATTTCCCAATTATGTACATACATGCGCATTTACCCCTTGGATATGTGTACAAAATGTCATGTGTGCAATTTCCATTCTTTCCCCACAAATGGTTATTCTTCACCACTTCTGTTCCTTATGCAGTACAGGGTTCAATCATGTCTTCAAAGAAAGAGCATAGACTTAGGTTTAAAACAACCAACTTTCAGATTTTTCCTCCTTCTTGTGGCAAAGTTAAATGTCTTTAAAGTTCAGTTACAAATAGGCATTTAAGCACCAAATGTCCTTAAGCAGTTTTATTTCTTCTTGTCTTTCAACTGGCACCAGCTGTCAAATTCCTTTGAAACAGGATGAGGGGCATCTTTCCTTTGACTGAAGTTTCCTGCCTTTCACGCTTTATAGGTGAGAGTCTTAGCCTGCTTTTGTCTCAGCCTTAGGCAAAGACGAATGGTTTATAGTGATAAAGTCGAATGACATAATGTCGAAAGTCATAATGTCTAAAAATAAGAAAGTCGAAAAAATAAATGTCGAATTTCTTTTTTTGGTTGCTTTTTGTTCAAAATGGGGGGGTTACCCCCCAACCTCCCTTTTTGTCATTTTTGTTTGTTTTACCCCTTTTTTTTACCCCCGGAACCCAAAAAAAAAACAAATTAAAAAATAAAGCATTCGACTATTTTTTTTTATATTTTTTTTTCCACATTATGTCTTTCGACATATTGTTTTTGACTTATTCACTGCCTACCAAGACGAATGTCTGATGCACTGGGGAACCCCCCCATTCTCCTGGGATTCAAAGCCCCCATGCTAGCAATTAGCATTTCCTGTTCCAGAGGTTAATGAGTTGTCTACCTTTCTCATGGCTGGCACTCTGAGATAGCAGGTTTTTTTTTCTTTGACATAGTTTGCAATTCAGCCTGGGTTTTTGCTTTGATGTATACTATTAAATCTTAACTTTAAACATATAGAATTTAACAGTTTATATGTGTATTTCTAACAGTAACAAATCCTTTAACATGCTTGAATAATCAAGCCTTTACACAATTATATACTTTTTAAATAGGCAATTTTGCTCTTCATCCAGGAAAAAGCACATTTAACTTATTTCTTTTAAATTCAGTTTTCCTCTGCCGCAAATACACTCTTTAGACAGCTCTAGTTCTTTCCTTGAGTGGTGGAATTGTTTGCAGTATGGATACATATATCAGACATTTGTTTATAGTCTTTCTCTGCACAGCTGATTCTTGATACTTGTTGCAAAGAAATAGCCCCCTTTCGTGGAGAAATGAAAACACAGTCCCTGGTTTGCTTTTCCAAAGATACTTTTGCCAGGGGCTGTCATTCAAATGAGGCCCAGTTCCTCTGAGCCACAATGGATGATCCTGAGCATTTCAGGGCCTTTTTGATCATAGTGGTTTATGAGAAATGAATGGATTTGGCGCTAAAGAGCACTTTAAAAGTTGAAAAGATGACATTCAAAAGAGGCATTTTGGGTTTTTCAGCACAGTAATGCTGCTTCTTTCCTTCTCCATGTTGAATGTGGCTGAGCCCACCGGCATGCTCCTGCAGTGAGGACTCTGTGTTCACCCCACCTGAACTGTGTATGGCAGGGTGTGCAGCAATTTTCTGGTTGTGATACAAACACAGTTTTAAAGATCTTGGCGTGCACAGGAGTCAGAGCGGTCATTTTGGGCTCTTTCGTTCACCTTTGCAATAAATTGATGTAGTGAGACACATCTCAGTGGGTCAAAATATCCCACACTGCAGAATGGGAATTTATAGGCCCATATTTCAGTGAGAAAAATGAAACTGTATGCCTTAGCATTCAACATGCAAAACTGGCCTGGCTGAGGTTGCCACACAAGGTATTAGGGTCACATGGCAGTAATGAGATCTGTACTATTTAAGAAAAGTGTTAATTGAACCACCAAATAGTAAAATCCAGGCAGGTTTTCAGGATATCCATAATTAATATTCATGGCACAAATCTAAAGAGAGTTTCATCAGTGATTATTTGCATATGTTGTTAGTCATTCTAAAAGCCTGGTTGTATTGAGCACCCGACAGGTCTAGCTTCAGTGCTGCTGTGCGTGAAAGGAGAGTCTCTCATTAGAGAGACAGGGTGTTGAGCCCTACTTATGGTGTATGGTAGATCACTGAATGGACTAACACAGGGTCTGCATTCACTTCCAAACATTGGCAAGGAGGATAGCGGGGCAACATGCTTGCCTTGGAAGCGAGTCGACACGGAGCAAAACAGGTTTGATCCCCGGGTCTGCGCTTAGAAACCTCTGGGTATTAAGCGCATTATAAATAACCTATCCTATCATATCATAAGAACACTTTTCTAAGTGCATGCCAAAGAAAGAGAAAGTGCTGTTTAGAGGATACTAGGGGAAAAACTAGACCAAATCACACTGGGATGGACCCATCTGCATATCAAGCTAATGATAGGGTGGAAATGTACTCTGGCAATCCACTGATGCTTCTTCAGTAATGCAGCCCTCAACCATGCCCTCAGTCACAGTGTGTGGTTGTGTCACGATGCTACCTGACTAGCCAACAACCTTCTTTATGCTTTAAAGGAGCCGCTCAGGTAAGGAATGATGCCTGGGATCTAGCTGATCGAGGTTTGCAATCGAGATTGAATCCCCCTTAAGTCTAAATAAATAAATCACACGTTTTATACAAGGTAATATTGTCTTTATCAAACATATACAAACATTTGACCGTACCAGGGCAATCTATGGCCTTTTGAGAGGCAAACTAACCTCTTCATTAATTTGTTGTATTTATTTTTTGTAAAGTGCTGTGTGAAACGAGAGTTGGTTCGGAGTGCTGAGAAGAGTGGCCTGAAGGAGGAGGAATATATCAAAGAGGCCGGAATATGGTTTAAGTATTACAGAAATATATGTCATCTGCCACCAAGTTGGTGTTTTCTAAGGCAGTATTGATGGATTAAGTTTTCCCGAAGTTGAACACAGAGTCCTTGGAGAAGTTTATGACTTCATGTGGTTCATCAGGTAGGAAGGAATCTTACTACAGAAAGTTCTGTGTGTGATCCAAATCAGCTTGAAATCAATGCTCCGCTGGATTGGAAGCAAGAAAAAATCAGCTTGAAATCAATGCTCTGTTGGATTGGAAGCAAGGACAAATCAGCTTGAAATCAATGCTCTGCTGGATTGGAGGCAAGCAAAAATCACCTTGAAATCAATGCTCTGCTGGATTGGAAGAAAGCAAAAATCAGCTTGAAATCAATGCTCTGCTGGATTGGAAGTAAGCACAAATCAGCTTGAAATCAATGCTCTGATGGATTGGAAGAAAGCTCAAATCAGCTTGAAATCAATGTTCTGCTGAATTGGAAAAAAGCACGAATCAGCTTGAAATCAATGCTCTGCTGGATTGGAAGCATGCTCAAATCAGCTTGAAATCAATGCTCTGCTGGATTGGAAGCAAGCACAAATCAGCTTGAAATCATTATTCTGCTGGATTGGAAGACAGCACCAATCAGCTTGAAATCAGTGTTCTGCTGGATTGGAAGCAAGCCAGTTAAGGCCTTTAAGAAATCCAGCAATGTGGTACTGTCTTCTGGAGCCAAACAGCAACAACTCTGCTTTAGTCACTGTAAGTTGAAGACAGAGGATTGTCTTTTTTGTAGTCGAGCATGAAAGCTATTGCAATATTCAAGTTATTATGTTAGCATGTGCCACTTCTACCTTGTTTCATTATTTGAAGGGGGATGGATTCCAGTGCACATGTAGTTGGAATTGGCATATTTTTGTCAAGCTGTTCATTTAGCGGGTTAAAGATAGGTTGGCATCAAACAGGATTCAAAGGTCTTTACTATGTCAGCTGGAGTGGTAGCTGTGAGGAACACCTAATTTTGTTCCAACGCCAGGAGAGGACTCTACAGCCCTAAAAGCCCTAAAAGCCTGCCTACCTGTTACATCTGTGCTACAATGACCAATAACACATCTCTGTTACATGAGGTTAATAACAATTGACACAAAGCTATAGATTTAGGCAATGCTTGTGTCACAACAGATCTAGGGACTGATCTGGTGATTAAGACTGTGAATATTTCAAACAGTGATCTTGCTCAAGAGGACAGCAGCACCTTTAAAGCACAGTGTGAGGTGGAATCAATTCCAATGAGACCTTGTGTGTCGAAGCAGGTCCCTGCTGAACGAAAGGTGGAAACCAGAACCAGGTGCACCAAACAATCTGTGAGATGGCAGAGGCTGCAGACTCTGAACAAAAACACTTTCAAGCCAGGTTCCATGTGGGTATGTAGAAGAATTGCACCAGAAGAAACACATAGACGATATCAGCATACAGAAGAGAAAGGGGCTTGGGGTGCTGAGTCTACACCTCACAGCAGGACAATACAGTTGAATGGGGCATAACTTCAGCCTGACACTAACATGGCTGTTAGGCCTGTTAAGAACTCAGAAATCTTCAAACCCACAGCAAGGGGAGGGAGTAAAGAAGAAAAACAATGAACCTAGCAAAAGTCCTAAGCCCACAGATCAGTGTGCAAGGGAAAGTTGTTGTATGTTCTAATGTAAACGTGTGTGGTAAGACCCTGCAACATCACCACCATCCACCTGTAATACCTGGAACTCTAGGGTACTTAGAGGTGGTCAAGGTGGAAGGCTGAGCCGTTAAGCAGGGTATCTTTAAGTGTGTGTCTCATGGCAAGGTAAATTAAACTATGTTAAACCCTAGCTTCATATCGGAAGACCTCATTTATGAAATATTGGCGACAATCTGAACCCTACCCTACCTATGTTTCCAAGCCGCAGTGTGCCACTGCCAACAGCGCACAATTAGAAGACTTATTGGAAGAAGCAGTAGAAAGGCTGTTACTAGAGAATACTTTATGTCCAGATGAGAGACAGATGCGGGCATGTTGGACGGTGGTGGAAAAGGAGCAGGTGTGAAGTAGAAAAGGGAGACATGAGCTACAGATGGGAGAGCACCCAGAGAATCTAGAGGCTCTGATCCCCTGGAAGCAGTCAGTGGGTAAGAGAGCCTGAAAAAGCACCTAAGGAGAGTTCTGAGGTTACTGGACAAATGTGCCAACTTGCTTTGGGGCAACGAAGGAAGATCCAAAGAATGGGATACCATTTAGAATCTGGAAAATGCTACAATGCTTTCCTGGATGAGAGGCATCTGCTCCCTCATTGGGAGTGAGAAGGGCACTATACCCCTAAAGAGTGAGACGGTCATCATTTCACTTATGAAGAAAGAGCAAGGGATCTTGTATATTGGAATCGGTATATTGCTTCATTTTTTTTCCAGAGACAGCAAGAGAGATGGGGTGAGAAGGGCAGCACAAGCGTTAGTAGTGGGACAGGAACTAAATACCTACCTAATGAACAGTGGCCCTCATTACGATACTGGCGCTAAACCATAGCGCTATTAGCACCATGGTTGGTGCCGGTATCGTAACAAGTCCGCCAATGTTTAATGGGGAATTACCACCCCATTCCAAGGTTGGCGGGGCGGTAATTCCGCATTGAACATTGGCCCTTCCCCATTCCCATTTTTGCACCATAGGGCTCAATGGGACTGGGGAAGGCGCCAAGTAGGGTACCGCAAATTGCGGCACCGTACTTAGCACCAAGGTCCCTTTGAGGGTCCCTACTTTAACGGCTGGTCTAAACCAGCCGTTCAGGTCGGGTCCAGCAAAGGGACCTCGAAGTAAGGCGCTAAGTGTTTAACGGCGCTGCAGCCTTTTACAGCGCCGTTAAACACTTAGCGCCAGGGTCCTAATGAGGGCCGAGTGACACTATACCCTGTACCGTGGAAGAAGTGGGCCAAGCATCGTCTTCCAAGCTGGACAGCAAATAGCAAGCTTGCCATGGGTTGAGGTGATCAACAGAAACTCAAAACATACATACATATGATTCAACATTACAAGGTTAAAAGAATGCTATAGGACCTATGGGGAGGCAACCAATATACAAACAGGAAATTATGTAGAATATAAACCCGTGAAAAGGACATTGCATCCACAGTTCATACCCTATTGTAGTTCAAACGAGTTCTGAAAACAACACAACAAAACTTACCTTCAGGACTAATATATAGTGAAAAAATTGCGCATTCATTATTATTTTAACAATCTCAAAAAATATGTGTACAAGACTAGTGCTTTGTTGACTTTTATAAATAACGTTATTAAAAAAAAAATAGGTGAATACCATTGCCTGGTAGGCACTGCTGACACGTGCAAGATTGGATGACTGCAATACATTGTCAAAGCTCCACGTAAGGAAGTCCTGGCTGTGAAAACAAGTCAAGTGCGACCCGCGGTTACAAAGGCGTGCATTATTCCAAATGTTAGATTTTAATAAACAGAGGCCATTCGGATGTTTTATGTTAGCAAATTCGTTCACATGAACCAAACCTATAAAATAGGTTTACAAAAAAACAGGGATGATTTACATGTGGACAGGTTAAATTTGAGTTTTTTAAATGGAGCATCCATATTTGATTTGTGTGTGCGTTTCCACAGTGGGCGGCAGGCAGCCTTTCCTTGTTCCGTGCACATGCTTTTTACACTCTCCCTAAAGTGCAAGAAACGTTTGAAGCTAAACGAGATCTGAACGTATTCAGCAGATAGTACGATTTAATGAACGGCGCCATGCGCGACCTAACATGTTTTAACTGGATGGAAGGCGCAAGGGGTTAGATTTATCTGATTTTATCCATCTCACTTGGACTCTAATCCTTTTGCGAGTTTCACACCAAAGAATATTTGAAAGATATTTTTAAACATCAGGGCCACTATTTGAAGTTCCATTTTCCTTGCAACAGCTTCGGGCTTGAGCTATTTTAACAGTACTTCTATAACTGCTGTGGGATAGGATATGAGACCCAGCGAAATGCAAAATCATTTTGAAGCTTTCTTAACATAGATCACCTTGGACAATGGGCTTCATTATGAATTGGGCAGTAATTCCAGAGCAATTGTTTACTGTTACCGTCACTCTATCTGGCGGAATTACTGGCACATTGCATGTGAGGTAATGGCGGTTTGAGACCCCATTCATGGAGTGCATGGGGATACATGTGGTATTCGGGGCATAGTTACCAGAGTGCTATTTCTCCCTGAGGTAATTCCTCCAGTTTTTGTCATTAAAGTGGAGGTTGTACCAACAGCACTTGGCTGGAGATAACGCCCTCACTTTAAAGGCAAACCTGGAATTTGGAGGTGCAGGTAAGGTCATTACCAGTACTTTCTGTTACCACATTGCCAAACATGCAAGAAGGCCCACTAGACCACTTGGATGTTTCCTAAAAGTTTTCATTCTGCGTTGGATGTGTTATTTTCTTTTTGTCAACTTCCTGGAAAAAAAATGACAATCTTAAGTGAAGAACATTTTTAGTTTTGGCTGTTAGCTGTCACTTGCGATACCTATAAGATAAAACTATTGCATTAAATCACGAGAAAGGGCACACAGCCTCTAGATGTTGTTTGGTTATTTGCTCACAAATTGACTGCCCATTCCATACTAATACCCATGGCAATTCCCAACCAGTTCCTCCCCCTCCCACTTAAAATACTGTCTCATAGGAACTCTTTGAGCTTGTTTTAAACAAGCCTTACCATCAAACGTTTCACTCGAAGCAGCTTTCAGTGTTTATGCAAAGCAGTCTTCTGAGAGTTAATTACTTCAATTGAGTTATAAACGCGATATTGGTGTAATATAAATGTCTTACTAGGTCTGCCTTCAGCCACTCAATTTATAAGCACTCTACGTGTCCTTCACCGGAGTACTGTTAAAAACAAGTATTAGCAATGCAAACAGTTTTGGCTTGTGTGTAAGTATTAGGTATTTGCCAGGCACTGCTATTAGACGCCTATGTACTCGCACCATTTTGCACCTGCCATCATCAATGGCCAGCTAATACCACTATGGATGTGCCTGCACAGTGCCTTTCCCATGCCTGCAAAAAAGCCCAAACTGTTGGCATTGCCAATGCTTGTTTTTTTCTTTATTGTGATTTGGTTTTGAACTAAAACCTTACATACATCAACAGATAATGTACATAATTTAATTTCACATATTAAAATACATAAATCGATTAATGTCCTTGTGTTCCGAATTATCAGCCTGTGGAGAATGTGGCAACATGTACTTTCAAACTAAGTGGTCTTGAGCATGGCCATAGGACGGTGGAGGTGGGGACAGAAAAAACATGGCAATAACCAGTGCTCTTCCATCTTTATCACTCCCCCAGTGCCTCCTATTATTAGCCTAACCTTGCCTCCATGCCCCCCTCCTTCCCTTCTTCCCCCTCCTACTCCCCCCACTTTTCGAAATGAATGGGCGACAGTGGGAACTCTAGTAAAACTAGAAGAGCTTTACTCCACTGCTGACAGTCTATGTATGAATCGTACGGCCCTTCTACGCGTCTGGTCATATATCCCCAACCTATTATAGATTGGCAGTACTGATATGCTCCAGATTGGACTCCCAGGATGGCATAGTGTGACAAACTGGGCATTGATACATTTTGAATCTCCTGCTGTTGTCTCCTTACTGTGTATGTGTGCTGAAATGTTCATATCTTTAGGTTACAAATTAACAGTATGTTGTGATCTTTCCTGTCCACTAAGCAGAAACAGTGGGAATATTATGCCAAAAGACCGGGACACACCAAATTAGTGTATACACAAAGCCCTGTTGACACACAGCTATGATGATCGTGGGTGGGACCTTGAAGGTGTACCATTGTAAGCTGGAACACTAGGAGCTATGGCTATATGGCGAGCAAAGTGGGATCAGCTTCATTACTCGCTAAAACCTGGCTGGAGACCACCTTCATTTATGGCTAAACAAGGCCCCTGAGGTAGACAATACGGGGGGCTTGTTATAGGCATTAACCACAATCTTGGTTCCTCCCACCGGGTACTGATCCCTAGTAGTAGCACAATCCTGGGAGTTGAGCTCATACTTAATTGAAACGAGATGCTCAACCTGGCGATAGTGAATTTGTATAGTCCTCCAGATATTAGTAGCTTGGAGGATATACAGGAATCCTTGGGAGAAATACTTACTGAGAGAACAAGCCAAGGGGATGAGAGAATAACCCTGTTGGGGGCAGACCTGAATGCCCCATATATAGATGACCAAGAATGTGCATTGTATAGCCACATCTCAAAATCCTGTCATATGCTACAAAAATTGGGTAACACCAAGGGTAATCAATGGGTGTAGTTCCTAAGAATCGGGGATCTTACTTTGATGAATGGGAGAACCAGGGGAGATGTGCCGGGGCAGTTCACTTGGAGCTCAAGTAAGAGCACAGCTACCCTGGACTACTTTTTCAGTAACAACGCTTGCATGATGAAGACAAGCAAACCGAAAATGGGATCAACAGTTTTATTGACCATGCCATTCTTTCTGTGGTCTTGGAGCTCCAAAGTGAATGCCCAGAAATAAAGGGTTGCAGTGGGACCTTGACAACCATGCGGGTAATCGTATATTCGCTGGCCATGTAAGTGACACCAACCAATTGTTCAAAAGTACAATATCAAGGGACATGGAGTGGTTGGTTACAGCCAATAGTAACGATATTGAGGAATGGGTAAAAGGTTTGGCGTCAATAGCCGGTCTAGACCAGCAGGAAAACCTGGTAATAATTGAGAGGCATGCCAATAAATTTGATATAGCCATATGTGGTGCAAAACGGGCCATGAGAGATAAATTAAGAAAACTCAAAGGTGATGGGATGCAACAGACCGTCATGATACAAGGCCATGGCGATAAAAGCTGAATACAGGAATTAGTTAAAACGCTGGCGTGCCTCGGTTAGTAGAAGCCATTGATAAGATATGATTTTCGCCCTATGCAGTAAAAAAAAAGCAGCACTATTTGGCAGCTCTTATCCTGACAGAATGAAACAATCGCTCAAGCCCATGCAGGAAAAGGATTGGTTACTCTGTCTGGTAGACAGATTGAGGAAGGAGGAGCCCATAACAAGCAAACATTTGTGTCTTTATTTGTTTGACATTATTTACTTGGATAATCCATGAAATTATGAAAAACCTTAAGAACGCCGGAGTGCCCGGCCCTAATGGATTGGCCAGTGTAGTGTTAAAGCAAGACCCGGAGGGAAGTGCCAAACTTCTTTGTATATCGTTTGACAGAGTATGTGCGGAGCAAGGTATCCCGGTATCTTGGACACAGTCGATCCTCCTACCTATTTACAAAAGGTGTGATCGATTGTCTCCATCGAATTACAGACTACTGTCCCTCCTTGATGTAACGGGTAAACTATTCTCCACTTTGGTATTGAACTACCTGCAAGCATGGGCTAAGGAAAGAAAGCTGCTAAATTTTACACAAACAGGCTTTTGGCCAGGGTGTTCCACTTCCCATAACTTGAGAGCGTTGGATTTATTGATAGAGGCAGCTGCAAAGAAGGGTGAGCCTGCTCTATATAGTTTTCATCGACTTTCAGGCAGCCTTCGATGGGGTAAGCTGCTCCACACTATGGGCAAAACTGTCAGGCTGGGATTGCCCGTGATGGCTGTTGGACATTGTGAGGAGACTGCATGATGGTACGTCGGACGGGTAAGGCTGAACGATGAGGGGTTGACAACAGCCCCAGTTTGGTTCAACAGGAGTGTTAAACAAGGGTTGTACAATCTTTTTATGGGGGATCTACCTGCCGCTTTTGCCAAGGCCACAGGTTGTTGCCCGAGAATAAGTGGGGTGACAATCCCTGGACTGATCTGTGCAGATGACCTGGTTATATTCAACCACACTTATAGTGGAATTAAGCATATGTTTGAAACCATAGTTGAATTCGCAGCAAAGAACGAACTGACCATTAACCTGTCCAAAACTAAGATCATGCTGGTCTCAGCCAAGAAAATAAATCGCCCTAAGATCCCTACGAGTTTGGGCAATCTGACATATGTCAACAAATATCCTTACCTGGCCCTGGACGTGAGCCAGAGCCTGAGCTATAAACACATTGTAGAGGCCAAAATGACCGAGTGTCGCAAACTGAAAAATATGATCGTGAAGTTTGCATGCCAAACAGCAGGCTATCCATTGAAGGGGATTTGTATCCTAGTAATGACAGACCTCAGTTGGCTCCACAGACTAGAGGGCTATTTCTGGAAATGAGTACAGGGGTTAGCAAAGAACGTCTTGATGGAATATTTAAGATTGGAACTGGGACTAGTATCATTGAGGGGCCAGTTGCTTATATGGCTGGGGGGGACGCTACCTCAAAGCTAATTCTAATCCTAGATCTAAGCTGTTGACAGTAGTGGGAGCAGATAGGGTGATAAACTGGAGAGTGGGTGATGGAGAATTCTCGAATCTGTCCAAACAACTATACGAGAACTAAGGATGGAGTCCGGAATTTGAGCGGGGGACTAAATAGGAAATACTAAAAAATCTGTTCAGAAGGAAACTAGCCCAATGGGATTGGACCAATAACTACGCACGACTGTCGACACTAAAGTCATACACATATGTATTGACTGTTGGGCATAGGTACCTGAGCCTACAGCCCTATCTTTACCAGAGTTCCTCGCTGGCGGTGCGCAGCCTAATCCTTAGACTCCGCACCAATCAACTACGACTCATGGTTTTTGTGGGAGCCCACCAAAAAATTCAGTTGACAGAGAGTGTACTGAATATGTAATGTTCCGGGTGTCCTTGAGACCCCTCCCCCCCCGGAAACGTATTCACTGACTGTAAACTTTTGGGTGATACATATGACCATACTCGGTGGATATGTTCACAACTATGACACTATAAAAAGTGATTTGTTTTGGACATACTGCCTTAACTGCGATCTCGAAAGCCTCCACATTAGCCTTTATTGGCTCTGGCATCGAATCGGTAACCTAATACCGACAGATAAAAAGGCACTCCGATTTGGCTGAGCCTGGAGAAAAATACTATAGAATGAAAGTAGGGGGGGCGTGGCTTGGCAGCCATGGACTAGGCTGCTTTTCCTAGGAGCTCCGTGATCCGAAAGCCGATCCGAAGAAGCGCCTGCAGCTAGAATGTTGATTCCAGCACGAAAAGCTCACCAGAATGAATATGAACGTGTGGGGACTTGAATGCCTGTCCCAGCAATAAGATTGAAGCACCATATCAGAAGTTATGCTACTTTGTTGCCTCCGATGGATGCCGCAAAATTTGCAACAAAATGGCGGCGACCTCAGACAAAGGAGCCCTTTGAAGTGAGGACCGCGAATGAGGAGAGCGCCCCGTGGAATGAGGAGTCGGCGCGTCTGAGTTGAGGTGGCTGATCGCTGTGCAACAGGAATATAACCGGCAAGGAGTTGGAGGCACGGCGCAGTGAAGCGGGCCGTTACAAAGCGCTGGGGCTGCAGGCGCACGGGAGTGCCCTGGGAGCGCCGGAGGAGGTGACAGAGGTTCCCACGCCAGAAACGCCTAACAAGGGCGTGGCAGGAGCTGGACGGCCCGACAACGGAAGCGGCAAACCCCCCACGGGCAGCATGACCTCCGCGACCGTGAGCTGATACAGAGGAATATCAGAGGCTTAGAGCAGGAGGCGAACACAGAGGAGTATGGGTGGCGGCCACGCAAGCACAACGAGGGAAAAGATGCATGGCGAGAACAGCAGATGGACCTGAAATTACCGCGCTGCAACGAGGAAAACATTGACACGAAACCGCCTCCACTTTCTAACTGCCACTATACCCAAACAAAAGTGAAAGTGGCAACAAAGCCCTGATATATTGAGCAAAATAGGACCCATTGCTGCAATATCCCCCCTGGGGCCCAAGGTGCATTCTATTACCGATGAGGTGAAACAGCAGGATGGACCATAATGAACAGACACGAGCATAAGACGCACTGATAGTGTGCCACGGCACAAAGGGAGCGGACAGTGAAACAGCGCCCCTGACAGGGGCAACAAGGCAATAAGCTGTGGATGTGGAGGCTCGTAAAATAGCAGATGATAAAGGGCTGAAGCTGAGGTCATAGCAGCGATCGGGCTGCATTGAGGAGATCGGCAGAGAAGCCTGGCCAGTGTCCCTTGAGCTGGGCTGCCCCGGGGTGCCTGCTAAGGTGCGTGGTGGGCAGCGACAGGTGCTTGGGCAGCCGCGAACGGAAACTATTTAATACGGCGACAGTCGGAATTACACCATTGGGCCTGTAAACCGTGCTAGATGCCAAGAAGGCATAAGAGGTCTCCATACTTTGCCGAGGGTGGACGCCTGAGGGGATTTTCTGCCATAAGTACTCTGGGGTGTCGGGAAGGAGCAAAGGGCCTAGAAGAGTGCGTGGACGGCACACTGAGCGCGAATACCAAAGAGCATGAAGCACAGAGCTGAGCTGGGTGGCGGAAGGCGCGGGAGCGGCATCAGCGGACATTGACAGTGATGCGCAGAGTATAAGGAGCACAAGAGGCAGGCGGTCCGATCGGGGCCAGCAGCAATCTGCAAGAAACAGTAAGGACAAACGGAAACGTGGGAGGACACAATCCACCCGTGGATATAGCTTAGCGCATGTGTATCCATACTGGGTACTTCGAGGTTATTGGTCTAGGCCTGGAGTGGATCGTAAGCAACGCGGTGGGATAGCGAAGTAGAATCACTGTGCCGCGAACAAATAGCCTTGGATACATGACCGGGACCGCAAGATGACGGGGAGAGTAATCAAGGGCAAAAGCAAAAAACCCACGATGGAAGCGTTTGCTAAGACACAGCAGTCTCCAGCGATAGTGGCGCAAATTCACCCACGGAAAGTCCCCCATGGACTGAAAACCAACAGATACTTATGGCTATAATGGAGCTAAGAGACTCATGGGGGATAGCAATGGCGGACCTGCAAACCTCCTTAGAGGCCAAAATAGACGCAGTGGGAATAGATGTCAACCTGCTGCGGCAAGACGTCAGGGCGCTGGCTGACAGGACGAGCAGTCTGGAGAGTGCGGTCAAAACTAACATGGACACCAGCACCAGTAACGCAAAGGAGGTCCACATACTAAAGCAGCAAGTGGCCAACCTAGAGAATCGTGCAGAGGAAGCTGAAGGTAGGGCGAGACGGAATAACATCCGTGTGGTGGGCCTGCTGGAAGGAGAAGAAGGCCAGGACCCTACTGATTATGTTGAGAACATGATCCTACAGGAAATAGGGGCTGACAAACTCTTGCAAGGATTCACAGTGGAGCGAGCGCACAAAGTGCAATAATCGCCAAGATACTGAATTACAGAGATCGCAAGAAGATTTTGGAGTACTTTCGAAAAGGAGGAACGATCGAAAGAGCCTCGGCTACTATAACAGCTTATCCTGATTATACCATGCTGGTCCAGAGGCAGCGGTATAGCTATGTGGCTGTAAAGAGGAGACTGCGCACGGCTGGCATCAAATATATGCTTCTGTACCCTGCCAGACTGAAAGTACTGCACAAGAGTAGAATGTTCTTTTTTGAGACCCTGGAGGAAGCAGCGACTTGGCTGGACTTGCAGGGCTGTCCGGAACGAGATGTGGAACGGGCCCAAGAAGAGCACGATAAGTGATTGGGATGTTACATGTATATTGGGGTATCACATAGCACGGTATCCCAGTAGAGACTTGGTTAAGACACTGATAGATGGGAATGGATGGGTAGTGTTGAAACTAGGATATGGCATCCTTGATTTTGCTGGAGCTTGACGGACTGGAATATAGAGTATTGAACACATGAGCAAGATGTATAGCGATGCGTGGTTGAATTGAAGCAAATAGGAGCGGCAGGACACAGGCACCTTACCCCCCCGAGTAGTAGTAGTAGTAGCAGGATAGCCATTAGGGCGACCTCACCCTTCGGAGCTTCGAGTACAGGCTATTGCCAGAAAGAGCTAGATGCGGGGGTGCCTGAGATCCAGGGATGGAGCTGGGCAACAGTTAGGGGAGTAATGTTGGGGAGGGAAAGGGAGGAGGGAGGGAGACGGAAAGGGGTGTTTGTAGTTAAGGGGAGTTTCAGCTGGGAACCAAGCCTATATAGTTTTGAGATGGAGGCTAGATCTGGACTGCACTGGTGGGGGGTTGAGGGGAATTCTGATAGGCCATGGGAGACCTTAAAATAATCATGTGGAATGTCAGGGGGCTTAACAGCTATTTAAAGCAGAACAAGGTCATGCTGTACCTGCGTAGACAAAAGATAGACATTGCACTGTTACAAGAAACTCACCTGACACGGGAAAAGATGGATTCGGTTGCTAAGAAATGGAAAGGGGTGGTGGCGGGTTCGTCATACTCTGCTTATGCAAGGGGAGTGCTTATCTGGGTGGCGCCGCATGTCCCGTTTCAACTGTTGCAGGAAGTAGCAGAGACGTATGGAAGGATGGTTATAATAAGGGCACTGGTAGAGAATAGGTAGATAAGCATTGTGAATACATATGCCCCGAATCAAAACACAACAGCATATTTCAGAACGCTGTGTACCAACCTAAGCGTATGTATGGGGAGTGCGGTGTTCTGGGGAGGGGACTTTAATTGTGTGTTAAACCCGAGAGTGGACAGATCAGACGAGAAGATAGATAGACCCACCCCAGCTGCCAAAGCGTTGCAGACATTACTGGATGACTTTGGCCTGGGAGACGTCTGGAGAACAAGACACCCCCAAGAGAGGCAATACTCGCATTATGCAGCCCCACAGCAGCTACATATGAGGCTGGATTATGTCTTTGCTACGTCAGAGGTAATTGCAGAGATCACGCAAGCAGAATACAAAGCGAGGGTCCTTTTGGACCACTCACCTCTGGTCCTCGGATGGCAATATTGCCCCCCGAGAGCAAGGATTCCGACGTGGCACCTCCGTGCGGAAGCAATTCAGGATCCCTTTTTCAGGGAGGATATGAGGGAGGAGATTATAAATTATTTTGAATTGAATACCGGTAGCGTGGATTTGGCGGGTACATTATGGGAAGCCTTCAAAGTTGTGATGAGAGGGGTAGCCATTGCAAAATCTAAAGGCCTGCAAGGGGGGGGGGGATCTTGGCTGACCTACAAGAAACAGAAAGGGAACTGGAAACGGTATTGAAGAAAGGAGGTAATATTAAGGAAGACATGGAAATGATACTCAAACTGCAGCATGAATGTGAGGGGCTCTGGGAAAGACTGTGTAACCTCAACTATAAAAGATATATAGAAAGACAGCATGCGGGAGGGGATAAAACAGGGAGACCCCTGGCGTGGTTATACAAGAGCGAAACCCCTAGACCCATGATTCGAGCGATAACAAGGGAAGACGGGAGCACAGCTGACACTTAAGAGGGAGTTAATCAGGAGTTTGCAGATTATTACAGGGTACTATATGGGGATGAGGGGGGAAGGGACCACGCGACAGTAATAGAAACATTGGAGGATATAGGACTGCCCAAAATAAGCGCTGAGGAAAGAGAGGAGCTGGACGCACCGATTACTTGATTACTTTAGAGGAGTTAGAAGAGGTGGTGAGGCAGCTGCCCAATAGCAAGGTTCCGGGGGCTGACAGACTTGCAAGTGAATTTTATAAAGCATCTAAAGAAGAGGTGCTCCCCCCAATGGTAGAAATGTTAAATGAAGCCTTTGAGGTGGGAAGATTACCAGAGTCACTTAGAGAAGCGATCATAGTACCGCTCCCCAAACCCAACAAGCCTGGGCATAGCTGTGGCTCCTATAGACCTCTGTCGATGTTGAACCAGGACAGCAAAATATTGATGGCTGTCTTGGCGAACAGACTGCGGACAGTGATTGGCAAACGAATACACCCCGACCAGACGGGCTATGTCCCGAATAGGAATATAACTCATAACCATAGACGACTCCAATGGGTTATTGAATTGGGGAGCGGGATTGAGGGAAAAATGGCAGTTGTGTCTTTGGATGCGGTAAAGGCTTTTGATTTGGTCAAGTGGCAATGGCTGCTGGCGGCCCTGGTGGGCTATGGATTATGGCCTGGATACATAAGGTGGGCGAAGATGCTATATAGTGAACCGCTGGCCAGGGTCAAAACAGGATCAGTGATATCCGAAATATGGCAACTTAGTAGAGGCACCAGACAGGGATGGCCATGGTCCCCAATGCTCTATATATTATCCCTGGAGCCCCTTGCAATATACCTCAAACAACAATACAATACTATAGGTATCGAGGTGGGAGGAGAACGTCTCTTGATCTCCTTATATGCGGATAACTTGCTGCTGTACTTGAGGCACCCAGAGGAAAATCTCCAGTACATCCTGGAAGTGATGGAGGGATATGCAGGGCTGTCTGGTATAGCGGTGAATCCTCAAAAATCTAGTATCTTCCCGTTAGGCAGTTATAGGGGAATCCCTGTGGGACGGTTACCGGTGTTACAAATATCATGGGCAGTTAGTACCTTCCGGTATCTTCGGATAGACGTGTACCACACAGTGGAAGAGGAGCATAGGCACAATACCGAGGTAGCCATTGAGAAAATCGAGAAGTGAATGAAATTCTGGGTGAAGTTGCCCCTAGCAATGATGGGACGAGGGGCAATGCTTAAGATGGTCGTACTACCTAGGCTCCTGCACTATTTTGGGAATATTCCATACCTGATACCCAAGAAGTTCTTCACTAAACTGAACAGCATGTGTAGGGAATTCCTGTGGCATGGTACCCGGAATAGGGTGGCACTATGGAAGCAGCAGAACTTTTATGAGAAAGGGGGAATAAAACTGCCTAATTATGAGGTCTATTATGTAGCGAGCCAACTGCAGTATATCGCCAAATGGCTCTCAGATGAAGTGACCCCCGAATCCAGGTTGTTTGGACATGATTGTGCCCCATTCTACTTAAAAGAGATGATCTGGGTGCCCAAGACAGAAATGGAAGAGTGCCCTAAAATGATGATGCTAGGGTGGAAGATGTGGCGCCGGGCATGCCAGATGATGGAGAACCCATTCCCATGCTCCCCGCAGGTACCACTAGTGGCACTAGCAGGGGGAGAAGAGCAGCTAAGGGTGACAATCAGGAACCACTGGGAACCGGTTGGGCTAGTAACAATGGGGGATATATGGCGAGAGGGGACCATCATAGACTTTGAAGCGCTAATGGAGGAAACAGGGTTGCATACGGGCCACACATTACGTATCACAGAATGGTGCAGAGAATTAGGAGAACATGGCCTGAAACAGTATTGGAAGAAGAACCAGACGATGCCATAGATACAATTTATGATATAACAGAGGGGGGGCACGAGATCTCCAGACTGTATGAGATGATGATGGGTAAGGTGGGGAAGGAATTAACACAACTGAGATTAGACTGTGAAGCGGAAGTGGGAGCCCAGATGGAGGACAGGATGTGGGAACGTGCCCAGGGGTACCATAAAAAGGTGTCGAGAAATGCGAGATTGAAACAGATACAATTGTATATTATGCATAGGGCATACATGACACCCAAGAGGATATCTAGGTTTGAGAGTGCAGGCAGACAAGCATGTCCTAAATGCATTTAGGAAAAGGCAGGCATGGTACACATGTTTTGGTCATGCCCGGTCATTGAGCGTTTCTGGGGAGAAGTAGCACAGAAACTAGAGGAGAGGGGGGTCAAGATTGTGGTGGGTACAGTATGAGCCTGTTTTCTGGGGGGATTGCCCAGATCGCAGAAACTCAAGCATGTGAGTAAATTGAAAGATCTAGCATATGTGCTCGTGAAAAGGAGAATTGCCATGGGGTGGAAGACATGCCACAGACCGCGGGTGGAGGTGTGGTGGTAGGAGCTACAGAAATGGGCAGATGCAGAAACAATGGTATGGCAAGAAGCGAGCAATGTAGGAGGAAAGGAGGAGGCGGAGACCCTGATGGCCTGGAAACTATTAATAGCAGAGTTGTTTGGGCCAATACAAGGCCCGGCAGAACCTATGGAAGGGGAGACCCTACCACAAGATGCAGGAACGGAATGAGGACAGTATTAGGCTCGGCATGGGGGGGAGGGATAAGGGGAGCAGTGACCGTAATTAAGCGATGCATAACTGAGCTGTTGATAAGCACACTGCAAGTTTGGTTTGTATTGTTTGGTTGTTTGAATAAACCAATAAAATCTGTTTTAAATAAAAGAGAATGAAAGTAGAACATGTATTTATTCTGACTGATATGGGGCTTTTAATATATGTTTACTGTATTTGTAAAGGATGATTGATTACTGTATTTTAACCATGTGATAATTGAGTGTGTATTGAAACATTTAAGCAATAATTACAATTATTATGTTATGGGCATTTCTTTTTTAAAATCTGTTTTATTGAAATTGTTTTTGTAAAGATTCTTTGAGAATCGAATACCATTAAAGAATAATAATAATACATTGATTACACATTAAAGCACTATAAAACGGTGTAAAATTCTTTAAACACATTTCACTAATTACGTAATTCCACAGATACAATTGTAAAATCCAATAAGAATATTTTAAAGACAAGTATTTGATAAAACATTTGTCAAAACATTTGTCAAAACTAAAATTATGCATGTTCACATAGAAGAGAAATGACCGAAGTCTGCAGTGATTCAATTCTCGCTACACTGTGTTGCCTGTACCTAATTGCTACTTTTCAGGAACCCCCCTCAAGATGGAGGCCGTACCAGCAACCTTTTGTGCTCCAACCTTTCTGCAGTAATTGCTAATTTGGGCGTGTGCCAATTAGTGCTTCCTGATACGATTATTATAAGAATGTCCACTGAGAAATTAGGTGAATTCATCAGCTCCACAAAGGTCACCGAGCAGTTGTCGATGAGTAATTATGTGACTTTAACGACTTCCAGGCTGGAGGTGGGTGTTACAAGCGGTGCCACGACAGAAAACAGCAATGAGTGACCGTTTGCGAATAGATTCACATAGTGACTGCGCCTCAACAAACCCCTTATCTAAGCACGATTATTTACATGTAACATGTTAGGGTGGTACACAAGCGTTTAAACCGCAAGTCTCAATCTCAGCAGATAATGTTTTCATGTGAGAAGCTGACGAGAACATTGTACATGCCTCCCTCAACAACAGAATAGAGACGAAACGATTGTGTTTTTGAAGAGGCCTGGCAACAGAGATCTAAATGTAATAAAACACACTAGAACAATAACCATTAGTACACTTTCACCATATATTTTGTCCCAAATGTTTTTCCAAGCATCCCAGGCGGCTTCCCCACCCTTTCATTTCCTTTTATGTCCATGCTTATTACCTCTTGGTATACCTAAATGATGTCCCTTTAACATGACTTGCATGTGTCGGTTTTACAATATCATGAGCATTTCCTTTTGTTTTTCCAGGATATGAAGAATGTGCTATTTGGGATGAGAGGTTACGGTGAACGGGGATAGAGCAGCGATATACTGTCCAATGCAAGAAAGCAGAGTCTAGCCATGACACAAGGTTATTTATTGAAACCTAAGTTGGTCCAAACACAGGACATGGAGACGGTAAGAATGAGAACACAATATTCTGTATAGAATACTACTCAAACAGTGGAACATTTTGATGCTAGTTCCAGATTTACAATCATATATAATGAACAGACCAACATTGGTCTACATGAATGCTCCAACTTTGAAAAGCAAATTAAACCCATCAGACTTTAAGCTTGTGGAAGCACCTAGAACGTGGCTTAGCCACAACCTTACTGGTTTCTACAGATGTGGGATGTGTAGGCTATGTAAGTACATTAAAGAATGTAAATATATCACATTTAATATTAAAGAGGAATTGCGAATAACTGATTTCATCAAACACAAAACAAAATTTGTTGTTTATACTATGGTTTGTCCATGTGGATTACACTACATTGAAAGCACAATCCGTGAGTTTAGGTGAACATTTGAGTGCATTGAATGAGGAGGATCTGAAATTCTCCCGCAAATTGCGTTGGCAAGAGTACCATCAAATGGATAGTAAGACTGACATAAGATTCACAGGGTTGAAAACGATACCAAAGGACCCAAGAAGAAGGACAGGCACTAAGGAGGGCAGAATCCAAGGCAATCTGTGACTACAGAAATGTAAACAAAGGTCCGAACACAGACCATGAGATGAGCTCCTTCTTGTGAGTGCTGATTTCTGATGGGATCAGGAATGTCTGTCAATTGCAGATATGTGTTGACTTGTATAGCAATTGTTTGTAGATGTTTTTCTGCAGCAAATATGTAAATTCAAATAATCCTGTACTTGGCTAGCTATTTTATGTTTGTGAAGGTGCAACGGATCATGGATCTGTTTATTTAGGTTTTGTTTGAAGAATTTGCATAATGATAAATGTAAAGATATATTTGACAAACGTATTGAACCACATTGACAAAAGTTGTTGAACATTTCAGACAATCAAGAGGAGTGTTTTGCTTGACTGTCTGGTTGATGTTTCCGGCCACCAGGACACTACACCAGGAATGAGGCTTTTTGACCTCACCCTTTCTTAAAGCTCAACAGGATAAAGGGTAGATACATACATACCTATTTTCAGTCAACATGACAAAAGAACAAGTTACTCTCTTACATGGTAATGTTCTTTCGATGGGATGGTCCGACGACGTATTCCATATCTATGACAGTAATCACCACAGCTGTGCTGCTTCGGAAAATCTTTCGGAGTCTGCATCCTGCGTCGATGACGTCGATAAGCCACCCTCGAGGACTTCCTCCGACGGCCGACGTCACTGGATGTTATAAGTAGGACGCACGACGCCCGTAGCCTTAGTTGTAGTTTTTTCCCAGAACGTGTGGCACCAGTCTTCTGCCAGTCTGACCACACAAAGCCTTGCGGAAACGTAAGCTGCAATCGCATAAGAAATTCTGTAGCGGGGAAGGCAGGGAGGGAGCGATATGGAATACGTCGTCGGACCATCCCATCGAAAGAACGTTACCAGGTAAGAGAGTAACTTGTTCTTCGAGGGGATTGGGTCCTCCGAAGTATTCCATATCTATGACAGACTCCCAAAGAAGAACCAATGTAAGGAGGTGGGAAAAATAATTTAGAAGACAGAAATTTAGAATGCCCAATCAAATTGCAGAGTAAAGGACCGCCTTGCCAAAGGCCAGATCCTGCCCACGGATACAATCGCGGGAGTAGTGACGTACAAAAGTATGGACCGAAGCCCAGGTGGCTGCATCACAGATGTTACGAATAGGAACACCCCTCTGCAGGGCAGTAGAGGCAGCCATACCCCTGGTAGAATGGGCCCGCAAGCCTATCGGAGGGTCCTTACCCGCCAAGCGGTAACATTCAGAAATTGCCAGGATAATCCATCGAGACAAAGTCTGCTTAGTAACAGCTTGTCCCAAACGCCTTCCAGCGTAACCAATAAAGAGTTGATCGTCCACTCTGACCCAGGACATGCAGGAAATGTAGAAGCTTAAAGCACTCCTAGGATCCAGCCTATGGAGCCTCTCCTCTTCCTTAACAGGATGCGGAGGAGGATAAAATGCTGGAAGAATAACCTTCTGGCTTAAATGAAATTCCGACACCATCTTCGGAAGAAGAGAGGACGAACTCTAAGGACAACTCAGTCCTTGTGAAACACAGTGAAGGGTGGCTTAACTGAAAGTGCCTGTAACTCACTCACTCTGCGAGCGGAAGAGACCGCAACTAAAAATACAGTTTTAAGAGTTAACAGTCTCAAAGGGCAGGAATGCAAAGGCTCAAACAGAGCACCCATTAGAAACTTGAGAACAAGGTTCAAATCCCAACCGGGCACCTGGAAAGATGACGGAGGGAACACATTAGTGAGCCCTTTTAGAAACTGAGAAATTAAAGAAATTTTAAAATAAGAACACTCTTCAGACGAGCGCTTAAATATGGACAGCGCCGCCAGGTAACCTTTAACAGTACCCACTTGCAGGCCCTTGTGGGCCAAAGAAATCAAAAAAGACAGAACCACAGGAATGTCACATGAAAAAGGATCCACATTCTTAATCCTGCACCAGTTGCAGAACTTTCTCCAACGGCAACGGTACAGGGACTTTGTTGCCGGCCGTCTGGCCAAAAGCAACACCTCCATCATGTCTTCAGGGAGGTCCCAATCCTTATACCTCAACCTTTCAGAAGCCAAGCGTGAAGGTTGAGGGATCTCACCGCTGGATGGAGAACCTGACCCCCCTCCCGTGAGAGCAGATCATCTCGGTAGGGAAGACGACGTGGAGGCAGATGGACAAGTCGAGAAGGTCCGGGTACCACGTCCTCCTGGCCCATGCTGGAGCAATGAGGATCATCCGGGAACCGAACCTCCGTAACCTCCGCAGCACTTGCGGAATGACAGGGACTGGAGGAAACGCATACAGCAGTGGGAATGACCACTCCACCACAAACGCATCTCCTAAGGCTCCTCTTGGAGGAAATTCCCACGAGCAGAACCTTTCGCACTTCCGGTTGACATTGGAGGCGAAGAGATCCACTTGAAGGGTCCCCCAAAGGGCGAAGATCTACAGGAGAATCTCCTGAGCCAACTCCCACTCATGAGAGATCGGGCTCTGCCTGCTCAGAGCGTCCGCCATCTCGTTTTCTTCTCCGGCCAGGTGAACTGCCGAGACCGAATTATCCTGCTGGATTGCCCAGAAACAGAGCTGCATAGCCTCCCTGCACAGTGAAGTGACCATGCCCCCCCTTTCTGTTGAGGTAGTGCATGGCCACTGTGTTGTCCATCAGAATCAGGACATTCTTTCCTCGCACAGTCGGCAGAAAAGCCTGCAGGGCAAGCCTGACGGCCCTCAGCTCCAACAGATTGATATGGAGTCTGGACTCCGATGGAGACCAACGACCGCTGACCGTCAATTCGTTGGCATGAGCTCCCCATCCCATGAGAGATGCGTCCGTCACGATCGTCACCTCCGGCCAGGGTAGCCAAAATGGAGCCCTCTTCATCAGATTGCCTTCGACGGCCCACCACAGAAGGTCCTGGGAGACCGAGAGCGGCACCTGAACGGGGTCTGACATCCCACCGGAGGACTGAGACCACTGGAGCTTGAGTGCCCATTGCAAAGATCTCATCCGCAACCTGGCCTCTGGCACCAGAAGAATGCAGGATGAAATGAGGCCGAGCAATCTCAAGAATTCGAATGCAGGGAGACTCTGGGCATGTTGGAACTTGTGCACCATCTGCTGAATGTGATGAGCCCTCACCTGGGGAGGAAAACACTGCCCCAGGGACGTGTCGAGCACTGCTCTGATGTACTGGAGCATCTGAGTTGGCGCCAAGTGGGACTTCTTTAGGTTGAGGGAGAAGCCCAGCTTGTGGAGGGAGTGGCAGGTGACGGACAGATGATCCAGGACTTGCTGGGGAGAGCGCGCTCTGATCAACCAATCGTCCAGGTAGGGGTAGAGGTGAATCCCCCTTTCCTGAGATGCGCTGCCACCACTACCATGAGCTTGGTGAAGACCCTCGGGGCGGAGGTCAATTCGAACGGCAGGACCCGAAACTGAAAGTGTGAGTCGCCAACCGCGAATCTCAGTTACTTCTTGTGCTTTGGATGGATCGGCACATGAAAATAAGCGTCCTTGAGGTCAAGAGACACCAACCAGTCCTGAAGTTGAAGGGCTTGGAGGACTTGAGAAAGAGTAACCATCTTGAACTTGTCCTTCCTGAGGAGTTTGTTCAAACCGCGCAAGTCCATGATGGGTCTCAAATCCCCGTCTTTCTTTGAAATAAAAAAATAAGGGGAATACCATCCCTTGTTCCTCTCCGCTACAGGCACCAGTTCTATGGCGCCTTTCTCCAGCAGGGATTGAATTTCCTGCGCAAGGAGCAGATCCGGACTCTTCAAAGAGAGGTTCGTTGGTGGATTGTCGTGAGGCCTCTGCCGGAAAGGAAGACAGTAGCTGTGGGCTATGATCTCCAGAACCCGCACATCTGAAGTAATGGCAGGCCATTCGACAAGATGCTGCACCAGCCTTCCCCCAACAAGTGAACCATGGGACATGGCCTCATGACTGAGCTGAAGCGGCTTTGGCATTGCCTGAGGGCAAAGAGGCAACAGCCCGAATGGCCTTGGCACCTCGAGTACCTTATTTTCCATCTCTGGCACTCCTACGGTGGCCCCTTTGACTAGCAGCTCCTTTCGCTTTACCAAAGGATGAGTAATAACAAAAAGAACCTCCCCTCCATTGCTGTCCCCTAGTACGAAAAGGCGGAGGTTGGCGAACTGCAGCGCCCAACGACTTCTCTGCAACCTTTGAGGTCTGCAACCTCTCAAGGTTCTCGTCAGCCTTGCTGCCAAAAAGATGGACACCATCAAAGGGCATGTTGAGGAGCCGGGCTTGCACGTCAGGAGCAAACCCCGACTTCCGCAACCACGCAAACCTGTGTATTACGGTGCTCGCCGCCATGGACCGGCTGACGCAATCTGCCATGTCCGAACCCGACTGAACGGCCTCACACATGGCATCCTTGCCATCCTGGACCATAGCAAGAAAACCATCCCGTTCGTCCCCTTCGGAAATATGTTCAGCCGCTAAGGAAACACAGTTCCACAGAGTGTGCGTGAAACGTGACAAGGCACATACAGAGTTGGCAGCCTGAAGAGCCATACCCCCTGAAGAAAACACTTTCTTCGCCCAACCATCAAAACGTTTGTCGTCCCTATCAGGAGGGATGGTAGGATACGACGCCTGCTTTGCTGGGGCCGTAGCCGCCTGCACCACCAAACTCTCCGGAGTGGGGTGCGTGTTCAAGTAGCAGGGGTCGCTACTGGCTGGGCGGTATTTTCGCAGCAAAGACTTGCCCACTGCCGGGAGACTCTCCGGAGCAGTCCAAGCCGCCACCACCCTCCTCTGTAGAGCCATATGGGACGGCAGTACCGGGTCAGTTGGTGGACCTTAGTCGAGGATATCCATGAGGTCATCCTGAAGAAAATCCCCTGGGGGAGCAGACCACCCCAAGTACTCAGAGACCCTTGACATAAGGCGCCGGTACGAGGAGTCGGCATGGGTGCTAGGCTCAGGCCTACCAAACTCCACCTCCGGAGAGGTGTCCAGACCACTGGCGTCGTGCAGTGACTGACGCAGGTCCTCAATCTGACTATGTCCCGAGATAATCTCATCTGGCACCGTATCAGGAACCATGCCATCATCAGAGCCCTCATCCACCTCTGAAATGTAATCAAGAGGGTGGAAAGTGGGCACAGAATGGGGAACAAAGCCATGCTTGGCCAGAGCCTTTCTAGGGGGTTCCACCGTTCCCCGGGGTACCCCCGTCGAAACAGCCTCAAAAGGCGTCGAATGAATCGGCATTGACGCCGAACGTAGTGCCGACAGCACCGACGGTTTCGACACAGGCCTCGAGGGCGGAGCCCCGAGCGTGTCCTTCGACAGCCTGGGCGCCGATGGCATTGACGACTTCCTTGGAGGTGGAGCCTCGAGAGAGTCCCTCGACGACCTTGGCGCCACTGGGCGTCAATGTCTTCTTCGAAGACATCACAGGTGCACATGGTCTCAAGCTTGTCGAGGACCGGGACCTGGAACGGGCATGACTAGAACGATTCCCCTTGTCCGAGCGGGACCTTTCCCGTGAATCGTGCCAACCACCCGAGCCTGAAGGCATACGAGTGGTGCCTCTAGTACGGTCACGCCCGACCCCACTCGGAGGTGCGGACGGACCGGTGCCCTGCAATTCAAGAATCGCCACCATTTTCTTACCGAAGGAAGCCCATTCCTCCGGAGTCGCATGCTTGGTGGGATAAACGACCCGCCGACTGGCAGAGTACTCGGACGAGGACAGGGAAGGCGACCGATGACGGCGCTTCCGGGAGTGCCTCGAAGAGGCAGAGGAGTGGCGGGACCCACTCCGGGACCGAGACTCCCTAGACTTACGACGACGAAGCAGAGAGTCGCCCCTCGAATAATCCTTCGAAAGCCCAGCGGACCTCGACTTCCGGGGCTTGGACACCCTACCGACCGACAGTTTCTTCTTGCGCTCCCGCAAGGCTTTGGACGTAAGCGACTGGCAGTCGACACAATCATCTGTGTCGTGGGCCTCCCCGAGGCACCAGAGGCAGGCATCGTGTGAGTCCGTCACCAACATCTTGGACCCGCAGTCCCCGCACTTCTTGAAGCCCGGACGCAGGGTGGAAGAAGAGGAAGACATCTCGAAAACTTCTTACAACCAAACAGGCTCAAAGAACCGAAAGAACAGAAACTCCAAAGAGTCGAGGCGCGCCGAGATCTCCGAAGCGAACACGTTCGCGGAAAAAATGGAACTGAGGCTACGAGCGTTGTGCGTCCTACTTATAACATCCAGTGACGTCGGCCGTCGGAGGAGGTCAGCGAGGGCGGCGTATCGACGTCATCGACCCAGGACGCAGACGCTGAAAGATTTTCCGAAGCAGCACAGCTGTGGTGATTACTGTCATAGATATGGAATATGTGGAGGACCCAATCCCCTCGAAACATTTTTACCAGAAAATTAGTAGATGAAGATGAATTACTAATTATTACTAGTTATAATGAGACAATATTTAAGTGGTGCAAGTTAAATCTTGGTTATCTACATTTTACGAACATCTAAGGTGTACAAATAAAAAAGTCATCAGACCGTGGCAATAGCAATTCATGCACGTAGCTTAATCATAAGCATAGATTCAGTGGACATGTTGAATCCAATCCTGGATGGAATATGGCGGGGATAAAACCCCACTGTCAGCAGATCACGGGTTTGTGCCAATTACGAGCAGGTTGCCACGTTTTCACTTAACAGTATCAACCAAAGAAAGACACAGGAAAAAAGTTTAGGGTGTTGGGATCATTACCCAATACAACCTATTAATAACGAAACAGAGGATCCAAACAACCTATGTATTGTTTCTCTAGACCTCGAACACCAAAATCAGTCCGGACAGTATATACTAATATCAACTTAATAATATAACATTTACTCAAAAAGCAACCCACAGTTATAATCTAAACAATTTTTCTAACTTTATTATTATTCAACAGTAATAGTTAAAAACACATAAAAAATGCAATCATACAAATCACATTTCCAAAAACGCCAGTAAAGTGACATGTGCTATACAGTACAAAAACTAATACCCTAACAATTAATACACTTGTCTAACATATAAAAGTAATAGCAGTAATTATCCTGCTACCCACTCTTTACCGTTGTTCAGTAATCAGAATGCCATTTAGTTCACATATATACTCAACTCACAGGACCAGTCCATAGTTGGCGGACACCTCTAACAAGGTCCTATAACAATTTAATATATTAATTTCATACATTGTTGAACATTACAGTGGTTTTTCATTTTCCAACATGTTTCATTCTTAAACTTGCTGCAGTATATTATAAAGAACTTCTTCAGGGGAACCAACGTGACAAATCCAATCTTCACACTCTTCTGGTGTGGTATTATGTGCAAAAATAGGCGAAAATTGGCTGACTCTTTGATTCAAATGTTCTGTTCAGGGCGTAGTACAAGTCCAAAAATGCAGATCCACCATGGGGTTAAAGTGCCTAATCAATATGCTGCCATCTTAAATGTATGGCCTTCGGCATGGAATTGCATGCTTGTATCCTTGATGTCAATAACCCTTCATTAGCGATGTGATATTGTCGTAGTTCTCTAAATGGGACCGTTCGCTACTTTGTAGTAACCGTTTTGTGTATTCCAGGATGCTCCTACTCTCTGAATATCTACATTCGTTCTACCGTGTCCTTAACAAATCAGCTAAATGCCATTGTGAAGTTGTCAAGATCCACACAGAGAGACTGTTCATCAATCTGCGGTAACCGCTTCCTTCACCCCGAAGTGCTTCTAATCACGGAATGTATGTGTTCCATTCTACTGTGTCCACCGTAGACAGCTGTATGGAACCGCGTTGGTTCATTAGCGGTGAAAATAAAGCATGAGTGGACGTTTAGAAACAGGGAATGCACATGACTTAGCATGCTTTCTTTAGAATATTGTTATTGTGCATTTGTATAGCGCCTTACAGACCATTTGTATGATCTCCAAGCGCTTGTGGGATGAACACCCTTGGGGAACGCAGTCCAGATTAGTGGAGAGAGTAGGGTAGTCTATAGTGCTTGGGTGCACTCTGTATGTGTGCAGCCAGTGCGGGTAGCTCGTCGGTCGCTACATTCAAACACGAGGTGCGGTGCAGTAGTTGTGAGAGATCAGTGGAATGTAAGCAGCAAGGTAGTTGGGGCAGCCATGGGCCTGTGTAAGAGATTTATGTGTGCAGCTATGCCGATTTTTTCATGGGGTATAGCCGCATTCTATCAGGGTGTTGAGGTGTTCGTGGGGTAGTATAGGTATGTGTGCAGCTAGGCTGAAATTGACCGAGAGGTATAGCTGCGCTCTACTGTTTGTTAGTGTAAAGTGGAAAGTGAGCACATTGGTATGAGTGATGAGTGACTGTGCTTACTGGAAGGAGGCCTCCGATTCTGATTACTTTCGGAGCCCAATGTGCATGCCGTGTCTGTCCTGATTGTTCGTGGTAGAGGATCTCGGAGTCAGGTTCTCCGGATGGTGCGGGTATGTTATCTTTGCTCAGTTTGCGGGTCCGTGAATCTGAGGCACTATTTTAGGAGTCATAGGCCGATATTCCGGGTTTCTGGTCATGGTTTATGGAGGGGGCTGGCTAACTCGTTGGCATTGTTAGGCAGAAACCTGTGCAGTTCCCTCTGGGACCACTGCAAAAGATTTAAGACTACAGGTGTTTGGCAGTAAACCCACTTGGTAGCAGTCTGTACCACACAGATTCACTTGGTAGCTGTGGCTGAGCAGTCAGACTTCCCTCAAGAAGAGTTAGGCAGTATACAGAGTATTCACAATAGGTCAAAAGAACATAGTAGAACAAGTAAACACTGACCAGAGCTTGGTGTAAAAGAGATATAATTATTTATTTAAAACCACATCTAGAAAAACACACAGGCACTAATAGTAAGCAATTCAAAAACACGGTTACTAAAAGATATACACTCCCTTAGAAGAATTTTAGACAAGTCTTAAGTAAAGCCCAACTTATTTTCAGACAGTGGTGAGCACTTAACGCAGATGGCACTCTAATAATTCGTTTTAAAAGGGAGAGAAAAGCAGAGTATAATATGAAACAGATCCCGACACTTTCATAAGAACAACACAAGAGAGGAAGGCAAGTAAAACCGTGAAGTTAGAATTCAGAAGGCCGGATCCACTTTAAGAGGATCAGAACGAAATGTGTCCAAGGTCACACGGTTGAAGTGCACAAGAGTCTTGCAAAGGTTCAAAAAGAGTTGGACCAAAAGAAAGGGACCAGTTAGAAGGTCAAGGCGGCCAGCCCAGTCCAGAAGGTTAAGGGATTAGTATTACCTTGTAGCAATCTTTAGAAAGGGAGGCCTGGCGGACACGGTACCTTAAAGTGGTGAGAATACTCCAGCGGGGGCAGTTGTTCCTGGCAGCGGATGCAAGTCGGTGCTTCGTCCGGGGGAAGAGAGGATCTCGTCGGGGAGGAAGACAGGAGTCCGTTGCACTGCCAGGGAAGAAACCAGCCGCATATTTCTCAGGTAAAAGGAGCGGTCCTTGTATTCGCGGTCCAGTGGTAAGTGGCTATCCGGTCGTCGGGGTGCTTGGCACGGGCAATTCGACCACAAGACGGCCTGGGATGCGAAGAGAAGAAGGTAAACTGTTGTGCCCACCAGTCAGGGGAAGAAGCCTCTCCAGCCGGGAGATCTTCTCTGTCGTCGGGAAGCGGTGAGTCGGTTCCACAGGGCTCCACCGGTGGTGTCGTCGTGGTAGGTCGGCTCAGCTTATCCCTCGTCGGATTCTCAGGTCCTGTGGCGACTTCTGAAGTTCCAGTCCCCAAAACCCTGCTTTTATGCAGCACACCCCCATTCACTCAGCCTAGCTGTCAATCAAACATGCTAAGTGGTGAGCCGGCCGGCTCACCACTTGGGCCAATCACACAAGAGTGCGACTTGAGTTACCAAGGTAACTCAGTCCAGGGTGCCTAAACCCCCTCCCACACCCCCTGTGGTACCCAGACAGAGTGGCACCACTTTTGGAGGCTTCTGTGGAGAAGCCCGCCAAAAAGTGGAACAAAGGGCTCGACTTGGGTTGGAGTCACAGAAGAGAACACGATTTTAGAATCGAGTCCTGACAAAAAATACCAACCGGCAAATTAATTTTAAATAAATAAACCGGCGGTATGTTCGAGGCTATGAGAATTAAATAATTAAAGTTGGTAGCCTCGAACAATGGGAAAATCCCATAGGGATATATTCGCGGTCGAATATAAAAAGTAGCATCCACTGCCACCAGCCAAAACTCGATCAGGGGGGACGGAGATGTGCCCCCTCGACTAACAGACCCCAGGGCAATCGAATTGCCCCGACCAGTACGTCCACAATATGATGGTTTGTACTGGTTTCTGTTCATAATTTGGGACGAGTAAAGCCAATGGTGACTTTACATGCCCTGGGAGACAGTAGTCAGTCCCAGGGTATGGAGTCTATGGTGGGGTGTCACTATGACACCCCTGTGTTACTGCACGGAGGGTGCTGTAGTAAAGGACCCCATAGCCCATAAAACACACTAACAGTCAAAGGAACACCATAAATCATGTCCAAGAGTGGGAGAAAAAGAATCTCACTCTTGGCAGGAGAAAAAAAACAAACTCCAGAAATCCAGCAAAGCTGCTGGGGGACTGATAGTGGCTAGGCTTAGTTGTGGGTGCTGGTTGGCTATGATCTCCACGATGATATATACAGACAGGCATCTTGTGGTCTTAGAGCGTGGGGTATGTCAAGTCTGGTGGAGAGGAGTATGCCGGGTTGAAGCATATGATTAGCAGTGGTCATTGTAGTCTGGCGAAGGTGCAGAGTCAGCAGTTGCATTTCCTAGAGCCTGAGACATAATGGCAGTCAGTCTGTTGGGGTAGGTCAGGTAAGGGAAGATGCGTCCCAGGAGTCTGAGGTGGGAGTGACATGATTTGGATGCATAATTGATCTAGTGGGACATGGTTCAGAAGGAGGTGGTTTCTAGACATGAGGCAAGCTGCTAGGTCGGGTTATAGATAGATGCTTGTTTTGGGAATTCTCAGGATAATTTGGGTATCGTCGACGTAGTTATAGCAGGTGAGGGTGTGTGCGCGGATGATCCCTGGGAGAGGGGTCAGGTAGAGGTTGAAAATGAGAGCTGAGATGCAAGCTCCTTGGGGTACACCAGTGTTCACCGGGCAAACAGTCGAGAGAACAGGGGGAAGGAAGGAACAAGTTACTTACCTGTAACTGTTGTTCTCCAGCATGGGTCTGGCATGGATTCACATGCTCATGAATATTCCCCGTCGTCAGGCCGGGAATCCTCAGTAAAGAAAAAATCAGTATCAGTTTTGTTTCTGATCTGTCTTTCTCAGTAGTAACCAATCACTGGTCTCTGGGTCATACTGCCCCCAGCCAATGACTGCCCTCTCCCTAAGCCCCGCCTCCGGCAGCCATCTTCAGATTTGGTAGCACGCAAAGTGGCAGTATGACCAAGTGAAGAGCCGTAGAGGGGTAGGAGGGAGGGTTCACATGTGAATCCATGCCAGACCCATGGTGGACAACAGTTACAGGTAAGTAACTTGTTCCTTCTCCAGCATGGGGTCTGGCATGGATTCACATGCTCATGAATATAAGAATACATAGCAGTACACACATGCACAACCAACGGGAGGTGGAAAAAAGGCTCAACATTAACCATTACATTAAAACTCAACATTAAGCAGTTCTTACCTCCTCACCAGGCTCACCTTAGGCGAACAGGTTGCGCAGCACCGCTTGGCCAACCCTGGACTCCTCCATGGAATCCCGGTCGACGCAGTAGAATCTCGTGAAGCAGTGCGTCGACCTCCACGTAGCAGCCCTGCAGATGTCCAGTAGGGGCACACCAGACAAGAATGCCGTGGTAGCAGCGATAGCTCTGGTCGAATGGGCTCTCGGACGGCCAGGCAATGGTCGGTTAGCCAACTGATGATGCGTGCGTGATGCAACCGGAGAGCCACCTGGAAATGGAAGCCTTCGAGAGAGCCTTCCCTTGGTTCACAGGTCCAAAGTTCACAAAAAGCTGTGATGTCTTCCGAAAACTCTTCGTGCGGTCCACGTAGAACTTCAGCGCTCTAGCCACATCCAGCGAGTGCAAAGTCCTCACGGTCGGTGACAAAGGCGACGGGAAGAAAACAGGTAACACCAAGGGCTCGTTGAGGTGGAAGTCCGACGGCACCTTGGGCATAAAAGAGGGGTGCGTCCTCAGCACCACCCTCATTTCGTGAAAAGTCAAGTATGGAGGCTTGCAGGATAGGGCCTGGATCTCTCCCACTCGCCGTGCGGAGGTGATGGCCACAAGAAATGCAGTCTTCCACGACATGAATTTCAACGGTGCTGAATGCAGGGGCTCAAATGGCACCCCCATGAGCCTGGTCAGCACCACGTTGAGTTCCCACGCCAGGGCAGGGGCCTTCACCGGAGGGAACGATCCGAACAGTCCCTTCATAAATTCCTTCACCAGGCGATGGGACCACAAGGACACCCGTCCTGTGGTTCTGGTGTATCGGGAGATCGCAGCCAGATGTATCTTAATGGAGGTGTGAGCCAGTCCAGCCTTGGCCACTGACAGTAGGTACGGTAGCACTTGAGGGGCCGTAATCCGTAGAGGGTTAATCTTCTGTGCACGGCACCAGACAGAGAACCTCTTCCACTTATGTCCGTAGCACTTGAGAGTTGAGGACGCCCTGGCTTTTGCAAGGACCTCTCTGCAGTCAGCCGGGATATCGTACCCTCCAAACTCTAGTGCTGCAGGAGCCAGGCCTGCAAGTTCAGCGACTCCGGGTCGTGATGAAGTATGGCGCCTCCTTCTCTGGAGAGAAGATCCGCGTCCATCGGCAGCTCGACTGGTGGGGACGCTGACAAGTCCAGAAGGACCGGGAACCAGATCTGCCTCGGCCACGCCGGTGCAACTAGGATCATCCTGCACCGAGACCTCTTGAGCTGGTTGACGAGTCGGAGCAGCAACGGCAACGGAGGGAACGCATATAGGAACAGGCCGTCCCAGGGGAACGAGAAAGCATCGCCCATGCTCCTCTGCTAGGGAAACCTGGTGGCGAACCTCTGGCACTTGGAGTTCGTCGCCATCGCGAACAGGTCGATCTGCGGTTTTCCCCATCGTCGGAAGAGTCGATCCACTTGATCCTGACGTAGTTCCCACTCGTGGCACGAGCGCAGCTCCCTGCTGAGTGAGTCGGCGATGGTGTTCTTTATCCCTGCCAGAAGAAAGGGCACCAGAAACATCCCTTGGGCGACGGGCCAATGCCACAGATCCTGGGCTTCCTTGGAGAGGGCTGGGGATCTGGTTCCTCCCTGCTTTCGGATGTAGAACATCGTGGTGGTGTTGTCGGTGAAGATTCTCACAACCTTGCCCGTGAGGGATGGGAGACAAGACCTGAGGGCCCAGAACACTGCACGGAGCTCCAGGATGTTGATGAGGAGCGTCTTCTCCTCCGGGAGCCAAAGGCCTCTCGCGTGAAGTTCTACGGTGTGTGCTCCCCACCCTTCCAGGGAGGCATCCGTCGTCACCGTTATCTGGTGGGATGGGGTCTGAAAGTCTGTGACCGCCGTCAGATGAGCGCGGGTGCCCCACCACCGGATCGCTCGTTGGAAGGTCTCGTCGAGCGGGATCCTGTCCTCGAAGCTCCCCGTCGCTTGGATTCAGCGGGAGTCGAGGAACTCTTGCAGAAGGCGCATCCGAAGCCTGCACAGGCGCACAAGATATATGCAGGAGGACATCATCCCGAGGAGGGACTTGATGGACCTCACCCTGGCCACGTCCGTGGCCAGCAGACGCTGCAATTTGCCCAGTATGGCCTTCGTCCTTTCCTCCGATGGTGAGGCCAGACGCGCCACTGTGTCGAGCTTGGCTCCCAGAAACAGTGCGACTTGCGACGGGACCAGGTGGGATTTGGGCAAGTTGATGGAGAATCCCAGGTCCGTGAGCAGCTGGACGTCTTTGCTGTGTGATCCACGGCAAGCTCCCTTGTCCTTGCTCGGATGAGCCAGTCGTTCAGGTAGGGGTAGACGCGGATCCCCTGCAGGCGCGCCGCCACCGGTGCGAGGCACTTGGTGAACACCCTGGGTGGCGACTTCAATCCGAACGGGAGGGCCTTGAACTGGTAGTGCCGTCCTTGGACCACGAACCTGAGGAACTTTCGGTGTCCTTTCAGAATGGGGATGTGGAAGTACGCATCCTCCAAATCCAACGACGACAGGAAATCGCCCTCCCAGCACGTGCTGGAGGGTGACCATCCAGAACTTCTGTGCCTTGATGTACTTGTTCAGTCGTCGCAGGTCCAGGATGGGGCGCCATCCTCCTGTCTTCTTTTTCACTAGGAAGTACTTTGAGTATACTCCGGAGCCCCGGAGCCTCTTCGGGACGAGCTCGATGGCACCTTTTTTGAGCAACGCCCTTACCTCCAATAGCAGTTGAGGGACGTGATTTTCCTTCCTGACCACGGATGGAATGCGGGGGCACTTTTTTTTAGAAATTCAAGGGCGTGCCCCTGGGCCAGGGCGTCCAGCACCCAACGGTCGGTGGAGATGGACTCCCACATGCTGACGAACTTCGCCAGCCGGCCTCCCACTGGGGTGCTTCGGTGGGGGCCCGACACCGCTGTCTGTTCAATCTTGCTTTGAGGACGCCTTGCCGCCTTGGCCTCCCTGGCGACGACGGCGGGGCCCACCCGACTTGCCTCGACCTCTATAGGCTTCCTGTGATGAGGAGCGGGCCGCTTGGCGGTACGTAGAGGAGCCACCGCCGAATCCCTTGGAGGCACCCTGCTTGCCTCCGGTGCTCCGAAAGGACGGCCTTCGTTGCCGGAGAATGCCTAGGGCCCTAGCTGTCTCCGTGTCCGCCTTCATGGCTTGGAGGGACTCATCCACCATTTTCCCAAACAGGTTGTTCCTGTCGAACGGCATGTCCAACACCTTGGCTTGTACATCCTAGCGGAAATCCGTCGCCTTGAGCCAACCTCATCGTCTAAGGCAAACGCTGTTGCATAGCTGGCGGAAACCGGTGTCGGCAATGTCCGTTGTCACCGTAATGGCGTGGTCCGACGCCACTTCGCTTTCTTGCAAGATCTCCAGGGCCTCGGCCCTCTTGTCATCCGGTAGGAAATCCAACAGGGGGGCAATCTTGTACCATAACTCCCTGTCGTAGCGGGCCACGATCGTGAGGGCGTTGGCCGCCTTAATCGTTGTTGCCACCGACGAGATAACTCGTCGTCCCATTGCGTCCAGTTTCTTCCCTTCACCGTCAGGCGGGGAAGTTCATGTTGAGGCCGATGCCCCCCTCACTTTCTTCTTGGCCGCCGCTGAGACGACCGAGTCAGGGGTCGGATGTGCCCTTAGGCATAAAGGGACTGCGTCGGGGACCCGGTACTTCTTCTCGTACCGATCCCTCTTGGCAGGCGTCGTAGACGGGTTCTTGAGAAGGGTGAGACCCTCGTCCCAGATGTCATCCAGCAGAGGCATGGCGAGGACTGCCTTCCTCTTGGCCTTGCGCCGTTGGTAAAGGAAACCTTCCTTCTTCTTCTCCTCGGGGCAGAGCTGAAAAAGCTCTGATGCCCTGGCGATCATTGCATGGAAAGATCTGATCTCGTCGTCGTCACCGCCGTCGTCATCGGTACCCGTCGTGGCCATGTCCGTTCCTGTGTCATCCCCAGGGACAGGGGACGTGGGTAAGGGCCGAGCAGGCCGCGAGGGCTGAGAAGGCGGGGCTGGATGGATCCGTCTTCTCTTTTTGGGGGGCTTCCTGCCGGGCCTGGCTCTGGTTCCTCCGTCGAGCCCGGTTCCGGGTCCTCCATCGGTGGTAAGGGCAATCTCGTCCTTATCTCTGAACATAAGGATTGTATTGCCAACAAAATGGCTGCCGAGTTATCCTGTGGCTCCGGAAGCGACGGGCGCGACGAGTGACTAGGACCCTCGCCAGTGCCGCCATTGCTCTCGTCGTCACCCTCGTCGGGATCCCTCCCGTGGGGACGGGCCTCTTCGACGCCCTCGTCGAGGCCCTCTAAGACTTCTACCAGCTCCTCCTCGAATGCTGTGTCCGTGTCCACAATGGCCACCGCCCCCCCCCTCTTTTTCCGCCGGGGTCTTCGGGGGTCTTCTCGATGGGTCTGAAAGAGGCTTCCCTCCGCGGAGGCAGGGAAACTCTGGGCCCCGAGGTCGCCTCCACTGGTGTAGCCTCCAAAGGCTGTGCCAGGGCCGCTGCGACTCCCTCGATAGAGGCCTTGGCCAGGTGAATCAAGGCCTTCACTGCCTTAGGCGTGCTTGAGACCTTCACCTTGGGGGGAGGGTCACCGCCTCGCTCCCCCGCGGCCGAATCCTTTGAGATCGACCGGAGCCTCTCCAGAAGCTTACCCGGGTTCTCGGATTTCCTCTTCCCCGAACCAGAGCGTTGGCTCGTGGTTGATGGTGCTGGGGAAGGCGCGCCCTGCCTGGCACCCAAAGAGCCCGACCGTTCTGCGCTCCCAGTGTCCGTGGACTCACGGTGCTTTGCCTTCTGTTGGGCCCCTGTCGCCGGGGCGCCCTCACAGGACTTAGAACACCGCTTGGACTTCTTCTTCTTCTTCTCACCTGACGGACTCCTTCCAGCCAGTTGGAGAGACGAAGGTGTCGGTCCCTGATGGTCCGTTCCGACATGTTCCTGCAAAACGCACAGTCCTTATCCACGTGCTTTTTGTCCTCATGAAGGCAGTAGAGACATTTCAAATGCTCGTCTTCCATGAACACATTCTGTAGCTGGCATCCAGGGCAAACCCTGAGCAGCTTTCTGGACGTCGAGCTTCCTTTCTCCTGGGCCATGTTCAGGTAGGCCGCAGAAACTTCTGGAATCCCCCAAGAAGCGTAACTCGACGAAATCTTCACCCTTGAGGGGCGTAGAAAAAAATCTGACACGGATACCCGTTAATCGGATGTAGAGACGGTGGAGCTTGAGGCTCTATTTGACCGAAAATTGAGAATTTATCCTTGAAAAAGCGCGAAAATGCAGCAAAAGCTCGAGAGCTAAACACGAGGGCTCCCAACACTTGAGCGTGTGGTAAAAATCTGAAGATGGCTGCCAGAGGCGGGGCTTAGGGAGAGGGCAGTCATTGGCTGGGGGCAGTATGACCCAGAGACCAGTTATTGGTTACTACTGAGAAAGACAGATCAGAAACGAAACTGATACTGATTATTTCTTTACCGAGGATTCCCGGCCTGACGACAGGGAATATTCTTGAGCATGTGAATCCATGCCAGACCCCATGCTGGAGAAGGTGATTTGTTTCCTGTTGTTGAGGAAAGAGTTAATCCAGTTGAGTGCCACATCTCGGATTCCTAGGGAGTGGAGTCGTTTGAGGAGGATTGTGTGATTAATGGTGTCAGAGGCTGCTGAGAGATCTAGGAGGACCAGTGCTGCGCATCCCTCAGTTTCATATTAGTTTCACGTTGGTTCGGATCACGAAAGGAATGCTCACCGAGTGCTATTTTATATATTGAGGTCCTTGTTTTTAATGTGCGTGCAATTTGAAACATGAAAAGCTCATTCCTCTTCCACTAGGAGAGGTGAAAGTAGGTGGTTGGGTTTTGTAATTTTGCTTTCATTACCATTTTGAACAAACCATAAATAGGTCTGTACTATATAGTTAAGCAAACCTTTACAATGGGGGCTAACAAGTGCTTACATAGATAGCTGCATACATTAGAAAAGTTATGATTACATTTAGATATTAAGAATAAGGGATCACACCGGTCATGAGCGTTATGAATTCATGAACGCTCTCACGTCATTTGGCGCATATAAACCAGTCATTTTCAAAACGGTGGCAAAAGAACAGTCAAAGATTGAAGCAGCAAACTCCTGCTTGGGCAGAGAGTATTAAAAGACTCTCTTTAGTTTGTAAGTTCTCTCTTTTGATTAAGGCTAATAGCTCAGACATTTAAAGGTGGATGAAGGCCACTCACAATTGACCCCTTACTTCATTTTGGCCATTTTCCAGATAAATCCATTATTCTAAATAGAATTGACATAACACCTGAGCTTAAGGAATGTGTTCTAGGAGGTATGAATCATTTCCTTCCAATGCGGGTGTCCAGGTGGTGGTACACCGACATAATAAAATAAGAATAGGATAATTAATCACTATACCGATTGAATTTACAGGCCAAGGCACTCCCCTTTTTCAAGACTAAGATACTAGATGAGTTTGTAAGGAACATACACATTATGAGTTAAGGACCACTGCATTTCCAATTTGGCTCTTTGGTGGCGGTAGATCCCCTCAGTCTATTGTTGATCAACAAGTCTTCTATAAGGATTATTTCAGGCAATATTCCATTGGAGGACTGCACAAGTGAAAGCAGTTCAAATTTATAATTCCTTACCAGAGAAACTACAAGAAGAATAAGAGATTCGGGTTATGCAATCAAGGTAATCACTTAGCATTTAAAGTTTTTTTTAAATCAGGCCACAACCCTTCCTGGGTAGAATTTTGAGCTTATGATCGCTTAAAATTGTAGGTATTGATGACAATTAGGAGTTTGAGAGTAAATTAAAGAAACTGAAGAGAAAGGAAATGGTTTTCAAAATTTTGACCACCTAAACGGTAATTTTATTATCTATAGAGTAGCACAATTTAATGTGTAAGCTACACTATTCATAGACACTTGGAGCATCTTTTGTTAGGGAACCACTATGAGAGTCTTTTAGTTTTCCCATTAAGACTATGGGTTGGTGTTTGGTGGTGGACGCACAACCATGGTGGTGGTAGCAGACTTGTTGGAGTATGGTGATTAATGATAAAGAATGGACCTAACAACTGCCCATAATTTTTTCAACATATGACACTGACATAGTAAAGTACCATGAGCAGCTTGTATGCTTTCTCCCTGCTCCTTTTAACTAATGCTTGGAACTATAATATATCTGCCTTTTTGCTAATATTATTGGGTGTACATTTGTCTATGGATTCCAGTTTCTATATTGGTGGAAACATAAAATGTGAAATATTTGTGTTACTGTAATTTATACCCGTTGTATTAATTTTTAAAAAAATGAATTGAATGACTGGTATAAGCCCTGAAGAAGACCTATCTGTTTAGGTCGAAACATGTGTCGGTGGCAAACCTAGTAAAGAAGATCATGTACCGAAAAAAGTTCTGAGAATGTTCTCTATGTGTAAAGATGTGTCTAAAGCACTAGCTCATGATTCATTCCAATTACAATACAAGTTGGGGTATAGCGCAAATGGTCAATATTCTTTTTCAATAACCTGAGTAAAAAAGGAGCATTAGGACACAACAAGAAGAACTCAGGGATGAGTAATATAAATTGTACACAAGTTTAGCTATGGCATGCTACGTGGAAGCAATATTCACAGCACGCTATGTACCAGCTCTTCGTGCCACAGAGGTACTTTCTTCTTAATAGGTGGCTCCTAATGCCCAGAGGCTGCTTTTACCTCTTGCTCCCCAAATCTTTGGGACTCATTACGAGTTTGGCGTTGCAATAAAAAGGTGGCACTATTTCCATCGACCAAATTCAGAGTTTGATCTTGAAGTGGAGTATTTACATCTAACATGATGCTGGAGGTAAATCCTCCTCTTTAAGGTAAAAAATCGGCAGCTGTACCGGGGGCGAGGGATGGGGGGGGGGTGTTACAGCTTGCAGTAAATCTGTCAAAGATCAAAAAATATACCTATTTTAAGTGATCCATGAAAATCGTGAAGTTGTGTAAAGACACAAAAAGTTGGCGATCCAGTGAAAAAGGCCACTGTTACTTATATGAAAAAGAAGATCTGGAAAAATGTACCGTAAAATAAATCTGCTCTCATCCCATGTTGTGCTTCATCTCACATGTGTATGCAAAATAGTATTTTTGTGCTGAAAACACCAATGATAGACACCAACGTTATTGCCTTGCCAAATCCTAAAGCTTCAAAAAATGATAGCGATATCTTTAAGAATTCACACCACTGCCTGATGACAATAGCAGAGTCGCTTTCCAGTGACAAGTGAGATAGTGCGTAAGAATGTCATTGCAGGTAATTAGATTAACAGGCATCTCACAGGGGCACTCCATGCCCTTAATTGGAGATTTTACCTTAAGTGCTACATAGCACAAGAGCAGTGTTGACAGGTTTAATGCTATAATGGCAAGTGTTCCGACAAACAAACATCATGCGTTAGACGTATGTGAGAAGGCATCCTAAAGACAAGGCACCATCTAACCTCATTTCAATGGCGAAAAAAAGCGAAAATAATTAAAATATTTGGGGGAAGAAATAGCACTCTATTCATGAATTACCCCATGAACCAGGAGGATAACTATCTATGTATTGTTCTATGTCAGATCAGATGTCAGTGTGCATCTAGGAAAAAAAAGACTGCCAAAGCCAATAGGCCTGACTTCGTAAAATTAGATGAAAAACAGAAAGGGCCTGATTCATGGAACGTTTTCCTATGGGATTGTGCCATTATAAAACACTTCCATGAATCAGCCCCAAAATGTCGAGTATTGATACTATGCAATGGAAAATGCATTGGTTTTCCAAGTCTCAGATGGTAAGAGGTAAACTTGAGGGGAAAGACCTGTTGAATTAATTGCATGAATTAATCAATACCTTCCACTACCACATTATATTCTCCGTGGACTGTACCAAGACAAGCTTACATTTTCTGGATTCCACTGCTTCAAGATACCCACAGAAAGGAACTTGTAGCTGCATGTTTCCATCCAAGTTGCACATAAAGATCTTATATTTACAGCCATGCAATCAGTAACCAATGCACAAACTCTACCACAATGATAAGAGATAAGCAACTCACCGCAATCCATACATCCTTTCTGTAAAAGGGACGCGCAAACAGTCAGATTGACAGGTAGTTTGATTGTGCATTCAAAATTCCAAGAGATAAACTACTACAAGAGTGAGGGAAAGCAGAACTCCAGAACAAGTACCCCAAATTGTCATCTATCCCCCATCTTTAACACATTTGAGCAGAATTAAGGACCTACATGCAGTACTCAGCACGGACGAAGCACTAAAGGACATTTATTCAATGAACATCCCCTTGATTGGATGGATAAAAGCTTCTTTCAGGGGTTAAATATGTCAGATATTGAGTATAATAATGCAGTCCATAAAAATATACTGTTGGAACTGAATTTCTTATGTTCAGCAATGGAGGGTAATCTGCTCACTGAAGCAGATCACTGCGAGACCAAGAAACTACACGGAACACTCACCCGAGAGTAAGAGGTACCACCCTCTACCATTGCTGATCAATTCCAACCATCTGGGAAAACGCTAACCCTACAATTGCCTTGAGAAAGACCTCATGGGATGAAACACGTGTCGGCACTAATGGAATAAAAGTATATCACATACTCTGTACCACATGTAAAGTTTTAGCAAAAAATATGTTGGTCACAAGAGTGACAACCAATGTGTGAATTACTGAAGGAAAAATAAATCAACAAATGTTGCAAACACCTAATGTGTGTGGAAATTGATAGTCATTGGATACTAAGGAACCACTGTCCAGCACCTAATTACAAGTTATTGGATCTCAGTAACCCAGAACAACCTAAGCTACACTATTACTTTCCCCCTAGAAGGACTAACCTGTCCCTTGTAGGAGGCTACCCCTGGCAGGAGCTGGTGGGGCGCCCATCTAAAAGATGTGGAGTCAGAATACATTCTCAACTAAACTATTGCTAAATCATTTCCTAAAGAGCCGTAGCTTGAATGTTCACAGAGGGAACAATTCCCTAGAAAACGTGACGCAAGGTCACCATCAAACCAGCTCTTTATACCCTACTCCCTTTTCACAACCATCTATGTACAAAATAGATACTGTAGCAGTGTAGAACTCTCTCTGGGAATAATCCCAAACACAAATTATCAACGTATATATACTAATATTTATAGTGTTATCTATGAATGTATGTTGTATTTGAAGACAAGAATTAACACCACTAACATACCCTAATTTTAAAATAGTAGAAAGCACAATGATTTGGAACCTAAGAACTGCATTTAGGAGTTTTACAATTTTATAAAACATATACAAAGAGTGAGTTAATCAGCAAACAAAATCAATAAGTTAAAGTTCATCCACTTTTGCCGCCATGCAATATTTCACAACACATTTCGGGAAAACCCTTCACCAGGTGAACAGGCACCTCCTTTTAAAAATTATTTAAAGAGATCATAAGACTTATTCAATCTAGTATTCACCATCTGATAAGAGAATTGTGCATTAAAGAGCAAATAAGAGAAAAATGCTAAACCTGACTTCATATTAGATTGCTTTGAGTGTAATAAACAGCCTATTAACCGGGTAAATTCAGTAAGGGCAAAAAGTTTTTTAGTTTGCTAGACTCATATTTCACCAAACCACTCCAAAGGACTCCTCTATGCAATTTCTTCAAAGAACACAATCAAAATCGAGTCAAATATTTGTAGGTAGAAATTCAAAAACGTGTGCGGATTAAGCAACAGTCAAAAAAGTCCATACCTTCAATAATTTGTACTTGGTTTTCTTCTTTTCTATCTTTATACTGCACCCCTTATCAATCCATTCCATCTTTCTTTTCATCTGTACGCAAATGACCCCCAGATTATTTCTTAATTTCTTCCATTGATTCTGCTCTGCAATCTATTGTTTCAAACTGTCTTTCTGCTTTTAAAAATTGGATGTTTTCTCATTTTCTCCATCTCAACCCTTCTAAAACGGAGGTTCTGTTCATTCCTGCTTCTACTATTCCTCCTCGCCTTCCCCCTCCGTCTCTCTTTTCCTTCGTCGTCTCTTCCTTTTCCACCATCTGTGCGTCACTTGGGTGCTACTTTTGATCTTTCTCTCTCGTTCTCCCTAACATCTCTTCTACTGCTTGTTCTTGTCGTTATGCACTTTTCAACATCCATCATGCTCACCCTATCTCTCTTTTCATACCACAAATCGTCTTGTTTTTTCTCATATTGATTACTGCTCATTTCTATTGCTTGGTCCTCCTGCCTCACATCTTCTTCCTCTTTGTTCTGTTTATAACTCCTCGATTCGTCTCCTTTTTTTCTCTACCTGCTAGTTCTTCTATTACATCTTCTCTACTTTCTATTTCACTACTCCCTTTTAAATCACATCTCCTCCACCACCTCCTCTCATTTGTCTTCAAATGTACCCATGGTCTGGCCTCCACCTATCTCTCTTCCTTTCTCTAGTCCTATGTTCCATCTCGCTCTCTCAGATCGCAGAATTTATTTCTCTTAACTGTTCCCAAACCTCCCTATGCTTCTTCTAGTTTCTGCTCCTTTGCTTTTAGATACATTTTGTTCAGCACCTTTGGCGAAAGGCGCTCTATAAATTCAATAAAATGAAATTAAAATGAAATACTGAACAGGCTGGTTTTTCAAAAAATACATCTAATACAAAACAGTCCCCTAAGTTCCAAAGAAGTGACACTAAAGTCACCTAGTAAAAACTAAACCATATGTAAATAAAACGGAATACAGTAAATTAAAAATATCTTTAATTTGAGCTTCTGATAGCATATTAAAAAAGAAACGAAACAAAATGCACTATCAGAAATAAGCTACTTATTCCTTAGGCATGACCTGAAGCAGGTCAAGCCAATTTGGACAATAATATTGAGTAATGGCTAATATCTGAAAATACTTGGCCAATTAAATGTACATTAAGAAGTAAAGACAAACTCACCACAATGATAGTGGATGTCAACAATGAATTCACCAACAAGTAGCAAAATGTTCCAAGGCTGACGCATTCGTCTTAACTAGATGACGCTCAACCAAGCACTGCGGTGCTCCATGCAGCTTGTACCAGTATAGACATTAAAGTTGAGTGTCTCGATACGGGCCCCATGTGTGCGGTGTAAGAAGTATCATAAATAATATTAATGGGTATCTATTTAGTGACTCTCATCTGAATAGGTTAAATGATGCAAAAAGAAAAACTAAATAAAAGGGACTGTGACCTGTGAGAAACCAGAAGGTGTCTCACCCACTAGTCCCTGAGGATCTGTCATCCAGGATGCCAGGACACGGCCATCACTTTTGGATCCAGTTCCTGGGTGTGGACCAGTGTGGGAGGATCACCTGTGTGAGGGGTCTTTCGGGAGTCGAAGTGGGACGCCTAGATGGTGAGACGTGGTATCCACTTCCCTGTAACACCTTTACCCCATCCTACCAGGTTGGATACTTAGGAATGCTACCTCCCACCCCCTTCACAACACAAACACTTTCACATGGAAAGCCCACTATGAGAGAAAACAGACTAGCACCCGAGCTGTATACTTGACATGGCCCAATGCATTGGTCAGGCAAAGTCAGGCTATTACTGATAATTACTCACTAAACATCCGCACATGGATAAAAGACGGAGCACGAGAGCCCACTATGGGTGAGCGAAAGCACATGAGGAAACAGCAGTTTCGATATGGGCACAGAGTGAGAGAAGAAAGACGGCAAAACAGAAGCGGATCGCAAGGAGGGAAATTCCCTTGACCTTTTCGACAAGGAACCGTTACTTTCCAGAAACGTCAAGAATTGGAAGCGTAAAACCAGGAAACCAGGCTGAAGAATCCTGCATTGTGTGTCGGAGATACCCGGGGCACTCCCGCATCAGTAATCAAGGCGGGGAGAAGCTCCAGCCACCGTGGCACCGTCCTTGGCTACAAGATCAAAGCAGCGTCAATTAAATCAACACATGCGGTGAGTTGGGGAGACTGATACAAGACCGGTCTGTGTTGAAGCTAAGGTTTCAAGCAGTAAAATTGTATGGCGAGCGCTGGAATGAATATTGTTAAAATGCGTGTTATAAAGGTCACAAGTAAAGTTGAACTGCTGATGAGTGATTCAACGTTAAAAGCAAGATATTATACCTTTGACAGATTTGTCCGGCATGCATGTGTGCTCAATAGAAGGTCTCTATAAGGTTTCCAGTTGAGAAGTGGCAAAAGTACAAGTTAGAAAAAGGTTATATCACGAAGAGGACGAGTAACTGTGAATCGAAGTGGCCTTGCGACGAGTCGAGCAAAATCCTGCGCACAGTCGAAAGTCTTTGGTTTTGATGAATAAGAAGAGTTTGGAAAAGTAGATAAATTTGGTCTGAGCCCGGCAGGCGGAGGCCAATTAAAGTTTTTGTTTTAAAGTGGTTCTGAGCCCGGCGGAGGGGGACCCGGGGTGAACAGTAAATCCCCCGAGAAGGTTTTGTGTTAAGGTTGGTCTGAGCCCGGCAGGGGGGGGCCCGGGGTGAACAGAAAATCACAGAGAAGTTGTATATGTGAGATCCTAAAGAAGACAGGAAATTTCATGTTTGTCGTGTTGCGTCAGGCCCTCTGAAATAAAAGACTTTTAATGGCAAAGAGACTTTAGCACAGAAGGCCCTGATGTTGAGGTTTTGAACTTCATCCTCGTGCTAGAGAAGACAGGGAGTGTCTGGGCTCGTGTGTGCCGCCTTGTCCCGTGCTGAAAACGTAGGGAAGGGAAGCCAACAGCTTAATATTCTGACATCATTTCTTGAACACTTTACTTTTGCATAACATTGTTTCCCACACTATTTGTATTTAGAAGTACGGATTGGCAATAGGTTTATTAGTATAGGCCCTTTTATTTTGACAGACTCTACTAGGAGTGCATTATTATTATTTGATGGTCGTAGCTTGCTTCCATCTTTAGATTTAGCATGATATAGGAATTTTTCAAACTCAATTGAAGTTCAATAAACACCCTTGAACTGTGATCACTTGTGTCTGTCTTACTGTTTGATACCACGCCTTCCTTACATACCCAAAAGAGGAGCAATATTACACTCAAGCAGAAATTAACATTTGTAAAAAATTAGTCATTTTTGAAAGATTACACCACCAATTTATACAGAATTATCAATATTAAATAGCACTAAAGGATGAACGTCATGATGCTGTAGCATATTGCATTATGTATTCTTAACAAACAACATATGAAGAGTAGCTCACTGTAATACAGAAAACCATATGCATAGTACCATTCACAAATTTCATGAGTCAAATGTAACAACCAAGATCCAACTCAAGGCTCATTCCCTTAGATAAAAGTGAAGGCATTCTGTCAATGCAAAATAATTTTCATTGTGCCAAATGTTTAACAATGGTACCTCCTCTTTTTGGTTTCTTTACAATTTCAAAGATAATACATTGCATCTGAGCAACAGAATGATGATGTTCAATAAAAAGATCTGTGGTTATGCAATCGGACATTAGCCTTATACTCCGTACATCTTTATTTGGCTATGAGTATTGTCAATCCAATGTAGTATATAATGCAAGAGCATTTAAGAACCTAGATAACATTGGTACACTCACAAGTAGCATAACCATGTAGTTCAGCTGACTTACTTGTACATGGATGTCTTATGGATTTGCCTCTAATCAAATTGTTACAGTGTTGACGGTGCAGGCATGGGTATGTACCCCTTCTGCAGGACTGCGCAGAAGTTGACAAATTCCTTTCTGCTTTGACTAGCCAATTTCTTAAGGATCCATGATTGTGATATGCCAGGGTGCAACATTTGCACTAGCCACTAGCCAATGGCTAGTGATGATTGAGTCTTTGGGAGTAAGAAATAGTGTGTGTGTGATGTGTGTGTGATGTGTGTGTGATGTGTGTGTGATGTGTGTGTGATGTGTGTGTGTGTGTGTGTGCGTAGAATTGAGGTGGCAAGTGATTTTTTATAGTTGGCTAGTAGCTTGCAAACTAAAATGTTTAACCCTGTGATATGCAAACTTGGGTGACTAGGACAGAATTGGAACTAAGTATATCAAGATGAAATGTAGTCACATAGACCGAATTGCAACATTCGTTCTGCATGTTTGCTCTTAATCATACTGATCATTGTAATGCAGAGACTTTCCTTTCAGCCTCTAACAATAAAGACTCCCCATATACTCGAACAGTAATCATATTACATAATTTACAGATTTCAGTTATTCTTCTGTGTATGTGATTCTTTTGATTTGTAAGTACTGACTATAAGGTAAACTATGAATCATAAAGGGAGGGTGAAACCTATTCGCATTAACAGGGTATTTATGTCAGTAGGTTTGGCAAATACAGTGGTAATCAAGATGTTTCCCCATATTAAAATCCTCACATCAAGAAAATGTATCTCATCTGTCAAACTTCATAGTAAATATGATGTGATTAGGTACACTATTTAAGAAGTTAATTAACTTTTCTAGTTCCAAGTCAGAACCTCACCATATAAGGAAAATACCATTAATACATCTTCAGTACAAGATCTGGTTGCCATTGTCTTTCAGGTTTTCAAGTCACATCTTACTGTTTTTGGCTGTCATCAGCTCTTCTCAGTGTGACCTTTTGAGTTTTGTCAGTCTCTTAGGCTTACACTAGCCTTAGATGTTTTCCAGTCGCGTTCCCCTTCTAGGAGGCAAAGGTTTAATCAGTTTCTTAGGCATACACAATGCTCTTCTTCCACCTAGAAAGATTAACCAGTCTCTATAAGCTTGGATACACTGCTTCTTCACTTGAAGGGTGTGGAATACATGTGAAACCACAGTCGGACCGTAGGCTTCTTCATCCCTCTTTTGAGGTAGGCCAGGTATGAGACTCCATGAATGTCAATGACTTCTTCTGCCCTGACAGGATACAGGATAGGTGTGAGACTCACGCGGACTTAATGGTTTCTTACATTAGAAGGTCAGGGCATATGGCACAGGTTTGTCTCCATCATTTCTATCATACTCCTGCTCCTCTTATCTTCTCATTCACCCCTCCCCCAAATTCCTTTCCACCACATACCACTGTTTGGGTTACCCATGGTGGGCTACAATTGCCACTTCCCCGAGAAGCTGTGTGTACTTTAACAGAACAAAAAGTGTATTGGTGTATATTGTATGAGTGTATGAGGTGAGCAGTGATCATTAAATAAGATGTTTGAGGTTGAGGTAGCTTTATTAGTCAGGCTTCCAGCACAAGCTTACTATCACAGAGGATATGCGCCCTCATGACATCGAGCCAAGAACTGTCACAATTCCTCAAGTTTAGGGTTATTATTTCTGAGGTTGTTATTTGCACAAACCAAGTTAGGATTCTGTCAAATGACACAAGAGTTGTCTGGAGCAATTTAACTAGAAAGGCGGGTGCTGAACCAAATGCTGTGGTAACTGAACACAGGAGACAAACAATATTAGTATTTTTATAATGACATTGACCCGGAGGGACACCCCACCATCCACAGTACAGTAGTGTATGAAACAGTGGTAGGCCTGTAGAATACCACCAGGTTTTGGACGTGGGACCAAATCCAAGATGAGAATATGAGAGGATGCAACATGATCTTGTTACAAGGCAAGGAGGGGGCTCGGCATCACAGAAAAATAGGCCTCACCAGAGATGGATGCTGCCTGGAGGATTTACTGAGTGGCAGCCAACAATGGAACCATGGCTACTGTGAAGGCAGCATGAAGCAAGACGCAGACAACAAATTCAAAGTTCAAAATAAACTGTTTTATTAAAAAAAATGTCAGGATGGTAATTGCCTATCTGAACAAAACTAAGGTACATCTGAGTCCAAAAGTTCAACTAATCTGTCTGTGTCCAAAACCTATCCTTGCTCTCACAACTAAGCTAAAAAATGCACAGGGAGGTCCACAACCAAAGAAACAGTGTTGACAAAAAATGCTCTGAGCTTCTTCCTGTTCACAGCTTTTGTTCAGCATCCTTCCCCAAGTATAAACCAGTTCCAAAAGAAAAGTCTAAAGGTTACCTTTCGTAAGTTCAATGCTAAATAGTTCTAAAAAAATACTCTGGGTTCCCTTCCCCAAGTTTTAGGCAACACAATTCAAACACAAAAGGGTCTTGTGGCTCTGTGCTCAAGACAACAAATGTAGCTCCTTAAGTCTTAGGGTTCCCTTCCCCAAGTCTATTATATTTTTTATCACAAACAGGTGGGCCTTTTGGTTATAGGATTTACTTCAATAATCTTTCAGGCTTTTTGAAGCTTTCAGTTAATTGGCCATTTCACGGTTTGGCTCTCTTGCTCCTTTATAAAGATCTGTTAATTCAATCTTCCTTAAATTTGAAATTCCATTAAATTCAGAATACAACATGTAATGATTTTTGTTTAGATTTGAAGTTACATTCCCTTTGACATTCAGCATGCAGTAATTTTGCCTAATTTTAATCTCCCCTTCATTTCGGGATTCAACAAGCATAGAGTTCTGCCTGGTGATTATGGTTTTAATCAGTTCAGTATTCAATAGGTATTGCTTTAGCTGTAAAGTTCACTTTCATTCAGCATGCTGTTTAATATTTGTTTGTTTGACGTTAATTGAAATGCCCAGCACTCAGAGACCTTCGAAAGCGTTCTTTTCAAGATATGTGACCACTCTGATACAATGTTTTTCTCACGCTGCAACATTCAACAATGGAATTCACTCTGGATCAGAGACCTTCAAAAACGCTCTTCTTAAGACACACGACCACTTTGATACAAAGTATTCTGTAACAGTGGTAAAGTTCAATCATTCGCGCACCGGGTTTCCCATTACATAGAAACTCACCAGTCTCTGCAATAGTTCTTCCAGCAGCGTGAAACACACAAACTCCTTGTTCTATTGTCAGTGGTCAAAATCCTGCCCTTTAGGCTCCTGTGTCGGCTCTTTGACACAGGGGAACAAGCACGTCTGTTGAAAGGGAAAAGGACAGTCTCTCCACACGGCTCCCTTGTCTGCTTTCAGTCAGCAGCATGGACCCCGAGCGCCAACGCCACGCTTTCTCAGACCACTTCTCCTTGTAGTCCCCCAGCGTCTTGGCATGTTGAACACAATGGACCATCCCACAGCACTTCCCTCCAGCGGCTCGCTTCACTTCCAACAAGGTTCCCAGCTGACCACACAGGCCTACCTGCTGCTCCTCTCTTTGTTGCTTTTCCCTCCTCCTTTTATACACCAGCAGCCCTCTATCAGGTTGCAGGTGTGTTTCCTCAATTAGTTTTGCCTGACCATGATTAAGGAGACATGCCTGACCTTCACAACACATTGCAGGCATCTTCTTCATCTCAGTACCAACGTGGCAGAATGGTAGTGTTCATTACTCTCAGTTGCCCCTTCCTCGTCTCAGTACTGTTAAGTGTCACAGTAGGGGAAATGAAGGAAGCTGACTTACAATAACCCATAAAGGTTGTGAGAGGTTAGGTTGTTCATCAATAGGAAAAGGGGGATACCATGTCTCGCCCGAGGGCACCCCACTCCCAATCCTCAAGGACCCTGCACCCAGGTGATCCTCCCTTGCTTCTCCGCACCAGGGTCAGGATTCAAAAGTGATGACCTTTACCTGCCAACTTGCATAGAGGATCCAAGGAGAGTAGGATTGAGAATACCCTCAGGTTTCTCACACTATGCCATGACATAAGAGATGCAATCTTTAAACTCAGAGACTCAGAGTTTAGGAAACAACATATACTACATGATCCGGGACTGGTCTCTATTTATCATGCGCCCATTATTCCAAAGGGTTTGGGACCGGTGGCGACGGGTCCGGCATTAGTTTCCCCACCACGTTGTTTGACGTTCCCTGGTTGTGGTCTAGTCTTTTTCATCATGGCTGCCACCGGGTGATTTAGTGTCCATTCACCCGGCAGCCGCCTTGTTGCAACCGTGCTTAGGAGTGTCTCCCTTTGTGTTGCCACGCTGCGTTCCTCTCTTGGCTTTGTTAAGCCCTCCTCTCCTTGTCCTCTCTGGACCTCAGTCTCTCTCCCTCTTTCTTCTGTTTCCCTTTCCTGCCCGGGGTATCGCCCCCACTAGCTCGCTTCCCTGGTGTTATCTTTCTCTCTATTACTCTCCCCGCGGGTTGCTCTCCGCTTGTCTTGCTTCCTTTCTCTCTTACTGTAAGATCCCTCACGTGTACTTACTATCCCGGCTTATGGGCGGTTGACCTCGTAGTGTAGGTGAAGAATTCTTCCCTACAATACAACTTCCAATAGTACTGAGGAACTATCTAGGAAAATGGAATGCCTGAAAGATGGAATATCGCCCCAGGAAGACAGCGTAGTGTAGATGGTATTAGCCCCAGAAGACAGCTGGCTGCAATGAGAAACATGCAATCAGTTTTCACTGGGGTTACAACAAAAAGGTATTCAATAAGAACCAATAGTGGTGATATGTCTTCCACTATGTCAGAATAAGAGGTCAACTAGCTGGGCGAAACCCTATAAGTGAAAGGGTAACAATTAGAGAAAGGAAGAACCTAACAACTCCTCCTCTAACAAAGATGTTCAACAAGATCTTACCCATGGGAGGTGAAATGCATGATCTGTGAAGCACCAGATAATCCCAAAATGTTTTAGCGGTGTAGTCAGGCAAAGTTCAATCCAGAAAATGGTCCTAAGATGAAAAACCTATCACTGCCGGCAAGAGGACGCCTAATAAGATGCTTGTATAGCAGTCTCTAGTCTAAGCACATTAAAGGATCGTAAGGAAATCCAAAAGTTCGTAGTTACAGGAAACCGTGAAGCAAATGCAGTCCAATAAGCGTTCCAAGGTCGACAAAGTTCCAAAAATGCGTGAGTGAGCAAAACGCGAGGCAAAGCAAATCCAAAAACAAGAGCCAAGGTGCGATACAGCGATTTGAATCCAGGCAAAAACAGCAGGCAAGGCAGGTCATAGAAGAGTTCCGAGCTCTGGGTAACGGGAAATCAAGAGTAACCAGGCTACATAACCAATGTAACAACCAAGATCCAACTCAAGGCTCATTCCCTTAGATAAAAGTGAAGGCATTCTGTCAATGCAAAATAATTTTCATTGTGCCAAATGTTTAACAATGGTACCTCCTCTTTTTGGTTTCTTTACAATTTCAAAGATAATACATTGCATCTGAGCAACAGAATGATGATGTTCAATAAAAAGATCTGTGGTTATGCAATCGGACATTAGCCTTATACTCCGTACATCTTTATTTGGCTATGAGTATTGTCAATCCAATGTAGTATATAATGCAAGAGCATTTAAGAACCTAGATAACATTGGTACACTCACAAGTAGCATAACCATGTAGTTCAGCTGACTTACTTGTACATGGATGTCTTATGGATTTGCCTCTAATCAAATTGTTACAGTGTTGACGGTGCAGGCATGGGTATGTACCCCTTCTGCAGGACTGCACAGAAGTTGACAAATTCCTTTCTGCTTTGACTAGCCAATTTCTTAAGGATCCATGATTGTGATATGCCAGGGTGCAACATTTGCACTAGCCACTAGCCAATGGCTAGTGATGATTGAGTCTTTGGGAGTAAGAAATAGTGTGTGTGTGTGATGTGTGTGTGATGTGTGTGTGATGTGTGTATGTGTGTGCGTCGAATTGAGGTGGCAAGTGATTTTTTATAGTTGGCTAGTAGCTTGCAAAGTAAAATGTTTAACCCTGTGATATGCAAACTTGGGTGACTAGGACACAATTGGAACTAAGTATATCAAGATGAAATGTAGTCACATAGACCGAATTGCAACATTCGTTCTGCATGTTTGCTCTTAATCATACTGATCATTGTAATGCAGAGACTTTCCTTTCAGCCTCTAACAATAAAGACTCCCCATATACTCGAACAGTAATCATATTACATAATTTACAGATTTCAGTTATTCTTCTGTGTATGTGATTCTTTTGATTTGTAAGTACTGACTATAAGGTAAACTATGAATCATAAAGGGAGGGTGAAAACTATTCGCATTAACAGGGTATTTATGTCAGTAGGTTTGGCAAATACAGTGGTAATCAAGATGTTTCCCCATATTAAAATCCTCACATCAAGAAAATGTATCTCATCTGTCAAACTTCATAGTAAATATGATGTGATTAGGTACACTATTTAAGAAGTTAATTAACTTTTCTAGTTCCAAGTCAGAACCTCAACATATAAGGAAAATACCATTAATACATCTTCAGTACAAGAACTGGTTGCCATTGTCTTTCAGGTTTTCAAGTCACATCTTACTGTTTTTGGCTGTCATCAGCTCTTCTCAGTGTGACCTTTTGAGTTTTGTCAGTCTCTTAGGCTTACACTAGCCTTAGATGTTTTCCAGTCGCGTTCCCCTTCTAGGAGGCAAAGGTTTAATCAGTTTCTTAGGCATACACAATGCTCTTCCACCTAGAAAGATTAACCAGTCTCTATAAGCTTGGATACACTGCTTCTTCACTTGAAGGGTGTGGAATACATGTGAAACCACAGTCGGACCGTAGGCTTCTTCATCCCTCTTTTGAGGTAGGCCAGGTATGAGACTCCATGAATGTCAATGACTTCTTCTGCCCTGACAGGATACAGGATAGGTGTGAGACTCACGCGGACTTAATGGTTTCTTACATTAGAAGGTCAGGGCATATGGCACAGGTTTGTCTCCATCATTTCTATCATACTCCTGCTCCTCTTATCTTCTCATTCACCCCTCCCCCAAATTCCTTTCCACCACATACCACTGTTTGGGTTACCCATGGTGGGCTACAATTGCCACTTCCCGAGAAGCTGTGTGTACTTTAACAGAACAAAAAGTGTATTGGTGTATATTGTATGAGTGTATGAGGTGAGCAGTGATCATTAAATAAGATGTTTGAGGTTGAGGTAGCTTTATTAGTCAGGCTTCCAGCACAAGCTTGCTATCACAGAGGATATGCGCCCTCATGACATCGAGCCAAGAACTGTCACAATTCCTCAAGTTTAGGGTTATTATTTCTGAGGTTGTTATTTGCACAAACCAAGTTAGGATTCTGTCAAATGACACAAGAGTTGTCTAGAGCAATTTAACTAGAAAGGCGGGTGCTGAACCAAATGCTGTGGTAACTGAACACAGGAGACAAACAATATTAGTATTTTTATAATGACTTTGACCCGGAAGGACACCCCACCATCCACAGTACAGTAGTGTATGAAACAGTGGTAGGCCTGTAGAATACCACCAGGTTTTGGACGTGGGACCAAATCCAAGATGAGAATATGAGAGGATGCAACATGATCTTGTTACAAGGCAAGGAGGGGGCTCGGCATCACAGAAAAATAGGCCTCACCAGAGATGGATGCTGCCTGGAGGATTTGCTGAGTGGCAGCCAACAATGGAACCATGGCTACTGTGAAGGCAGCATGAAGCAAGACGCAGACAACAAATTCAAAGTTCAAAATAAACTGTTTTATTAAAAAAAATGTCAGGATGGTAATTGCCTATCTGAACAAAACTAAGGTACATCTGAGTCCAAAAGTTCAACTAATCTGTCTGTGTCCAAAACCTATCCTTGCTCTCACAACTAAGCTAAACAATGCACAGGGAGGTCCACAACCAAAGAAACAGTGTTGACAAAAAATGCTCTGAGCTTCTTCCTGTTCACAGCTTTTGTTCAGCATCCTTCCCCAAGTATAAACCAGTTCCAAAAGAAAAGTCTAAAGGTTACCTTTCGTAAGTTCAATGCTAAATAGTTCTAAAAAAATACTCTGGGTTCCCTTCCCCAAGTTTTAGGCAACACAATTCAAACACAAAAGGGTCTTGTGGCTCTGTGCTCAAGACAACAAATGTAGCTCCTTAAGTCTTAGGGTTCCCTTCCCCAAGTCTATTATATTTTTTATCACAAACAGGTGGGCCTTTTGGTTATAGGATTTACTTCAATAATCTTTCAGGCTTTTTGAAGCTTTCAGTTAATTGGCCATTTCACGGTTTGGCTCTCTTGCTCCTTTATAAAGATCTGTTAATTCAATCTTCCTTAAATTCGAAATTCCATTAAATTCAGAATACAACATGTAATGATTTTTGTTTAGATTTGAAGTTACATTCCCTTTGACATTCAGCATGCAGTAATTTTGCCTAATTTTAATCTCCCCTTCATTTCGGGATTCAACAAGCATAGAGTTCTGCCTAGTGATTATGGTTTTAATCAGTTCAGTATTCAATAGGTATTGCTTTAGCTGTAAAGTTCACTTTCATTCAGCATGCTGTTTAATATTTGTTTGTTTGACGTTAATTGAAATGCCCAGCACTCAGAGACCTTCGAAAGCGTTCTTTTCAAGATATGCGACCACTCTGATACAATGTTTTTCTCACGCTGCAACATTCAACAATGGAATTCACTCTGGATCAGAGACCTTCAAAAACGCTCTTCTTAAGACACACGACCACTTTGATACAAAGTATTCTGTAACAGTGGTAAAGTTCAATCATTCGCGCACCGGGTTTCCCATTACATAGAAACTCACCAGTCTCTGCAATAGTTCTTCCAGCAGCGTGAAACACACAAACTCCTTGTTCTATTGTCAGTGGTCAAAATCCTGCCCTTTAGGCTCCTGTGTCGGCTCTTTGACACAGGGGAACAAGCACGTCTGTTGAAAGGGAAAAGGACAGTCTCTCCACACGGCTCCCTTGTCTGCTTTCAGTCAGCAGCATGGACCCCGAGCGCCAACGCCACGCTTTCTCAAACCACTTCTCCTTGTAGTCCCCCAGCGTCTTGGCATGTTGAACACAATGGACCATCCCACAGCACTTCCCTCCAGCGGCTTGCTTCACTTCCAACAAGGTTCCCAGCTGACCACACAGGCCTACCTGCTGCTCCTCTCTTTGTTGCTTTTCCCTCCTCCTTTTATACACCAGCAGCCCTCTACCAGGTTGCAGGTGTGTTTCCTCAATTAGTTTTGCCTGACCATGATTAAGGAGACATGCCTGACCTTCACAACACATTGCAGGCATCTTCTTCATCTCAGTACCAACGTGGCAGAATGGTAGTGTTCATTACTCTCAGTTGCCCCTTCCTCGTCTCAGTACTGTTAAGTGTCACAGTAGGGGAAATGAAGGAAGCTGACTTACAATAACCCATAAAGGTTGTGAGAGGTTAGGTTGTTCATCAATAGGAAAAGGGGGATACCATGTCTCGCCCGAGGGCACCCCACTCCCAATCCTCAAGGACCCTGCACCCAGGTGATCCTCCCTTGCTTCTCCGCACCAGGGTCAGGATCCAAAAGTGATGACCTTTACCTGCCAACTTGCAAAGAGGATCCAAGGAGAGTAGGATTGAGAATACCCTCAGGTTTCTCACACTATGCCATGACATAAGAGATGCAATCTTTAAACTCAGAGACTCAGAGTTTAGGAAACAACGTATACTACATGATCCGGGACTGGTCTCTATTTATCATGCGCCCATTATTCCAAAGGGTTTGGGACCGGTGGCGACGGGTCCGGCATTAGTTTCCCCACCACGTTGTTTGACGTTCCCTGGTTGTGGTCTAGTCTTTTTCATCATGGCTGCCACCGGGTGATTTAGTGTCCATTCACCCGGCAGCCGCCTTGTTGCAACCGTGCTTAGGAGTGTCTCCCTTTGTGTTGCCACGCTGCGTTCCTCTCTTGGCTTTGTTAAGCCCTCCTCTCCTTGTCCTCTCTGGACCTCAGTCTCTCTCCCTCTTTCTTCTGTTTCCCTTTCCTGCCCGGGGTATCGCCCCCACTAGCTCGCTTCCCTGGTGTTATCTTTCTCTCTATTACTCTCCCCGCGGGTTGCTCTCCGCTTGTCTTGCTTCCTTTCTCTCTTACTGTAAGATCCCTCACGTGTACTTACTATCCCCGCTTATGGGCGGTTGACCTCGTAGTGTAGGTGAAGAATTCTTCCCTACAATACAACTTCCAATAGTACTGAGGAACTATCTAGGAAAATGGAATGCCTGAAAGATGGAATATCGCCCCAGGAAGACAGCGTAGTGTAGATGGTATTAGCCCCAGAAGACAGCTGGCTGCAATGAGAAACATGCAATCAGTTTTCACTGGGGTTACAACAAAAAGGTATTCAATAAGAACCAATAGTGGTGATATGTCTTCCACTATGTCAGAATAAGAGGTCAACTAGCTGGGCGAAACCCTATAAGTGAAAAGGTAACAATTAGAGAAAGGAAGAACCTAACAACTCCTCCTCTAACAAAGATGTTCAACAAGATCTTGGTGAAATGCATGATCTGTGAAGCACCAGATAATCCCAAAATGTTTTAGCGGTGTAGTCAGGCAAAGTTCAATCCAGAAAATGGTCCTAAGATGAAAAACCTATCACTGCCGGCAAGAGGACGCCTAATAAGATGCTTGTATAGCAGTCTCTAGTCTAAGCACATTAAAGGATCGTAAGGAAATCCAAAAGTTCGTAGTTACAGGAAACCGTGAAGCAAATGCAGTCCAATAAGCGTTCCAAGGTCGACAAAGTTCCAAAAATGCGTGAGTGAGCAAAACGCGAGGCAAAGCAAATCCAAAAACAAGAGCCAAGGTGCGATACAGCGATTTGAATCCAGGCAAAAACAGCAGGCAAGGCAGGTCATAGAAGAGTTCCGAGCTCTGGGTAACGGGAAATCAAGAGTAACCAGGCTACATAACCAATGTAACAACCAAGATCCAACTCAAGGCTCATTCCCTTAGATAAAAGTGAAGGCATTCTGTCAATGCAAAATAATTTTCATTGTGCCAAATGTTTAACAATGGTACCTCCTCTTTTTGGTTTCTTTACAATTTCAAAGATAATACATTGCATCTGAGCAACAGAATGATGATGTTCAATAAAAAGATCTGTGGTTATGCAATCGGACATTAGCCTTATACTCCGTACATCTTTATTTGGCTATGAGTATTGTCAATCCAATGTAGTATATAATGCAAGAGCATTTACGAACCTAGATAACATTGGTACACTCACAAGTAGCATAACCATGTAGTTCAGCTGACTTACTTGTACATGGATGTCTTATGGATTTGCCTCTAATCAAATTGTTACAGTGTTGACGGTGCAGGCATGGGTATGTACCCCTTCTGCAGGACTGCGCAGAAGTTGACAAATTCCTTTCTGCTTTGACTAGCCAATTTCTTAAGGATCCATGATTGTGATATGCCAGGGTGCAACATTTGCACTAGCCACTAGCCAATGGCTAGTGATGATTGAGTCTTTGGGAGTAAGAAATAGTGTGTGTGTGATGTGTGTGTGATGTGTGTGTGATGTGTGTGTGATGTGTGTGTGTGTGCGTAGAATTGAGGTGGCAAGTGATTTTTTATAGTTGGCTAGTAGCTTGCAAAGTAAAATGTTTAACCCTGTGATATGCAAACTTGGGTGACTAGGACACAATTGGAACTAAGTATATCAAGATGAAATGTAGTCACATAGACCGAATTGCAACATTCGTTCTGCATGTTTGCTCTTAATCATACTGATCATTGTAATGCAGAGACTTTCCTTTCAGCCTCTAACAATAAAGACTCCCCATATACTCGAACAGTAATCATATTACATAATTTACAGATTTCAGTTATTCTTCTGTGTATGTGATTCTTTTGATTTGTAAGTACTGACTATAAGGTAAACTATGAATCATAAAGGGAGGGTGAAAACTATTCGCATTAACAGGGTATTTATGTCAGTAGGTTTGGCAAATACAGTGGTAATCAAGATGTTTCCCCATATTAAAATCCTCACATCAAGAAAATGTATCTCATCTGTCAAACTTCATAGTAAATATGATGTGATTAGGTACACTATTTAAGAAGTTAATTAACTTTTCTAGTTCCAAGTCAGAACCTCACCATATAAGGAAAATACCATTAATACATCTTCAGTACAAGATCTGGTTGCCATTGTCTTTCAGGTTTTCAAGTCACATCTTACTGTTTTTGGCTGTCATCAGCTCTTCTCAGTGTGACCTTTTGAGTTTTGTCAGTCTCTTAGGCTTACACTAGCCTTAGATGTTTTCCAGTCGCGTTCCCCTTCTAGGAGGCAAAGGTTTAATCAGTTTCTTAGGCATACACAATGCTCTTCTTCCACCTAGAAAGATTAACCAGTCTCTATAGGCTTGGATACACTGCTTCTTCACTTGAAGGGTGTGGAATACATGTGAAACCACAGTCGGACCGTAGGCTTCTTCATCCCTCTTTTGAGGTAGGCCAGGTATGAGACTCCATGAATGTCAATGACTTCTTCTGCCCTGACAGGATACAGGATAGGTGTGAGACTCACGCGGACTTAATGGTTTCTTCTGGCCTATTACAATGCAGGACAAGTGTGAATCTCTGCCAGTCTCAATGGCTTCTTCAGCCTCCTCAGGATCTAGGACAGGCGTGAAACCTCAGCAGTTTCAATATCTTTTTCAACCCTCTAAAGATGTAGTGTAGACGTGAGACTTCACCAGTATCAATGGCGTCTTTTGCAGGGGTGAGATTCAGCTGTCTCCCTGGGTGCTTTCAGTCTCTTCATATTTTATTTTGCAGGAGTGAGCAGTAATCAGTCTTCAAATGAACTCATCGGGCTCCGAGGAAGGTTCAACAAGTGCAATGTCTTTGCCAGACAACTGCCAAATTCATACGGCATTGGAGACAACTCCCCTTTACCGTTTTTCCCCCATTTTATTTTCATGTGTATATTCGTAGCCTGTTTAATTCCTGACTCGCCATAGATTATGGTATCCTAATCACACCTTCCTGTGCTCTCAGACTACAGGGTGTGATGTCACCTGGGTGGGTGGAGATAAACAGGGATAAACCCCTGCCCTCCAATTTGGATTTCACTTTCCTCTGCATCACCAGCATGAAGGCTCCTAACTTCTCGCTCTCTATGCATGCACCAGTGTGGCCTTTGCCGAGCACTATGCTTTCTTACGTTCACCCATATCATTCAGGGGGTCGCCCTCAGTGTTTAGATCAAGGCAGGATTGTTATCATCATTACTTCTGCGTTCCTGCATGTGTCAGGTCACTCAGGTGGTGCACACGGTTGTTTCAATGTTTATTATGAACGCAGAGGAGACTATCCACCACATTACTGAGAATTCAACATGCATTTTGCTTCTGTGTGGTCCCTACATGACACTTCTCACATCAAAAAGAGGTGGGCACAGTGGCCCCCTTCAAAGTGGGAAGACCAAATGACCCCTTTAACGTTACAGAAACTTTCTCAGCCTCCCGGTAGTCCTATGAACCACCAGAAGGAAAGGGCATTTTTACCTGATGCAAACATTTACCGTTATTCTCATGCACTAGTAAATGTTTCTAAATAAGGCCCATTAGGTTTTAGATTTCTGCCAAAAAAAGGTTTCTACAGTCTGATACTGGAAAAGGAAATTATGATGATGTGTATCCAGGAAGCGAGACTCATGGGAAGAAGCTATGTATTAGAGGAATCATTTTCTCAACAAAGTATAGGGATGCACACATCCATGAAAACATCAGGAACACTAAGGTTCAACATTTGGGTAGTGTCACGACTCGCTCCCTTCGCTCCCGTTCCCACCACTTGGGGGCATGATTTGGGGTATATTCCCTACTGGACCTTTCCTCCGAACCTTATGCTACGGTGCTGTGATGAATTGGGAGCGCTAAATCCCTATTTTCCAAGCTACTTCCCTTCCGGATCCATTCCAGGTTTTTGGCAGCCAGCATGCTTCTTTAACCAAATGACTATGCTTCCCAGAATGCCTGGCCCACTGCTCCACCTCCACCCTTGCAGGACAAGGTTGGGTGGAGGATAGGCAACAGCTGTGGCTGCAGGTGCAGCAATCAGCACACCTGAGGCGTGTGCTCGTTAAGCAGCTTTAAAAGCCTCAGTCTTACTTCAGTCCAGCGCTGGTCATCGTTTGCAGTGTTCCTGTTGTGACTAGTCCCTTGTTCCTTGTTCCTTGCCTTTGTACCTAGTTCCTAGTTCCTGTTTTCTTGTTCCTCTGCCCTGAATCTCGGATTCATGCGCTAATTGATTTCTGCTCCCTTGATTCCCTTTTTGTCTTCCTCTGTTTGCAGGCAGCATTTCTCAGTGCTTTCCCCTTTTAGATGCAGCCCAGTTTGTCTGTGTTCTATATTTCTTTGACTCTGTGCTTTGCTGCTGTAAACCCGTATGCCATAGCCTTCCTCTTAGATTAGCTTCCTGTCTTTTCCTTGGAGGGGTAGGGAGAAGTTTGCATTGGTTATTTCGTTTTTCCCTGCTCCTGATCCTTACTTTCTATTGGGATCCATTCCATGTTTTCCATTGCACTTCTACATTTATTTCCCATTTGATTATTAGGTGTGGTGTGCGGTTGTAGCTAGCTCCTGTGTGAATGCTTATGTTTGCCTCACTAATTTGTAATCACTATTCCAACTTAGGTATTTAGTTTTCCTCCCATTGCTGTTCTAGCCTTTCTGGGTCCCAGTTTCATCAACAGGATTCATGGGCTAGCTGACATTCAAGAGGTTTATCTCGTCCTCGTGAGTACTGTTCTTTAGTTCCCTTATTAAATACCATCAAGAGTGTTAGTTCACAGATCCTGTCATTGCTTGCCCTCCACGTGGGTTTAGCGCTGTCAGTACCTGTAACAGCAATTGGGGGTAAGGCGCTTGCCGACTTTCCTCGCGGTCAGGTGCTTACCCCACATCCCTTTTCATATATTGGTTTTGTTGTCACACTCTATTTGCACTCCTGGGTTCTAGCATACATGAGTCGTTGTTCCTGTGTGCACGTAGTTTAATTCGAAGCCTTTCACTGTGTAATTTAGTGCACATTTCCCTTGCCATATTCGCTGCCTTTGTACTCGCCTGACTAATCCTGGCAGGTAAAAACATAGTTGGTACATTTGTTCAGTGGAGAGTTTCCTAGCTGGCCTGTGCTTGCTGGTGAGACCAGATGGAGATCAAAATGCATATTTTTCCTTTGGTAAAGCAGAGTGAGCTTAAATGTGATGATTATGGACCCTCCTGAGTGGGCACCATCTCACAGCACAGGTCTTTTGGCGCTCGTCCTCAGCAGTAGGCTCTCCATGTTCTGCGAATGATTAAACGTATGGGAGGTGAACCTCATTTAGCAAAGTTTATCAAGGCATGTACCCCTTGTTCTCTGTGCCTAGAGGTGCGACTCAATGATCTCAGCCAATAAAGCAGGAGAGTCATGGGCACCGGGCTGCTGCTGGCACTCTTTTCCAGAGGAGACTTGCCCAGCATTTCGGTTACAGATGGTCCTTGTGGATGGAACTAGACTGATTGACACTTCTGTTGTGTTATGGTACAGAGAGCTAAAACGGGTTTGCAGATAGTTGTGGGTGGCTATTTGTTGGCCCTGTTCATTCTCTTTCTCAGCAGATGGACTCACATTTTTGGCAAAAAAAAAAGCTTAGCATTTAAGGGCTTCATTCTATTTTTCGAATGATGCAAATGTGTACCCCAAATCATATCATTTATTCACCTGTTATAATGCTGCAAGGAACAAAATCAAAAGGGATATTTGTGGGCTCAGCAACATTCAGCAATGTAATGCAATCCCTAAAGCCAATTGTGAAGGTCAACTTGAGCCGAAAATGGAACAGTAACACAAAAAATCCAGGTAATCAATATAAACAAAACACATTTTACAAAAGCAGGGACGTTTCCTAAACAAATAACTGTGAATGGAATAAAGTTGATAAAAGAATACTTTCTCACACACTTAACAGCTTCCCGCTCCTTAAGCGTGATAGCACAATGAATGTGTCCTGTTGATGCAACAGAAGAAAAGCTCTGGGAGGAATCTGCCAGACTGGGTATTATCTTGGAAATCTTACTGTGACATTTTTGGAGCAAGCAAATACTGGACCCCGCAGGGATTTCACAATGCTTTCGGCCATATTAGAAGCAGGCTTCAGCAAAGAAGACGGGCGGTCTGAAGGGTATTCCTGCTTGGCTGCCACTGAGGGCTAATAATAAAAAAAAGAGGACATAACACGATTGCCACTTTGGTGAAAATAAACTTTAATGTGTGGTACTAGGACTAATTATTTTGATGTATGATCATTTTTATGTGGGGTCAAGGTATGTTATGTTATCGTGTTTGGATAGCACCCAGTCACTAAAAATGACCTACTGCCCCCTGACTGGGCATTTACCAGCAGAATAACATGCAGACTCACTATGTTGGGTCTTAGGTTTGCATGATATGCATTGTTGCATTGCCTAGTAGAAGTGGTACTGCTGGTCGCAGGTGCAAAGGATGTTGGTGCCTGTTGGTGAATGTTGATGCGTGAATGTTCGATGAATGTAAGTTGGCCTGGGCGTTAGGTGACTGAGGATGGCCAATGGGTGTGCTATTGGTGCACATGTACCTGCGTGTAACTGGAAACTGAAAATACTGTAATGAAAGCGTGACAGCTTACCCAATACAGGCTCAATGCTTGATCACTGATTGGAGGCGTGTTCATGGCTACAATGCAATTTTCATGAAAGGGACTTTAAATGGCCTCTGGATGGGGGCACAGAAAAGTGAGCCCATCCACCACCCCCAACATGGCTTCCCATCCATCCTCACGTGAACCTCATGGAGTAATTGGGGCTGTGATGGAAGAAATGGGAGAGTCGCCAGCCTGCCTGCTCCATCCCCAGATCTGCTTCACTGCAATTCTTATGCTCCCTAGCTGGGGTGAAAGAGCAGTCTTGTTCCTTTTCGATACTCGTTGGGTGAGTAATACGGGTCACCTACAGGTGAGGTGCAGCCTTAGAAAGGCTGGACTGTAAATAATTGGCCCCTTCGAAATGTTCCTGCGCTAGATGCTGTGCATTAGGTTTCTGCCCACTTCTTTTCTATCTGTGGGCATGGGCGTATAGAATAAAATGCCATGGTGCATGCAATGCAGGACGCTTTTTCACTAGACCATTTCTTTGCTCAGAATCAGTCAGAACCTTACTAAGTTTGCTTAAATCTTGAAGCACAGATCAACTTAAAGCTGCCCTGTGTTAGTGAGTCTTTCTGTTGGACAATCGAGCTCCATTGCTTTTTAGCTTGGTTGAGCTGTCTCAGCGCCAGAGGAATCTTTGACCCAGTTCATAGCTGCATGGGGCAAGCTTGGCTGGGGGTGCTGGAGAGCTCCGTAGAAAATTGCAGCAGTTTGTAATATGTTGGAAGCGTGATGTTGTGTGAATGTTCTCTGAATGTCAGTTGGGCCTTAGCTGTAGAGGACTGTGTAGGCAGGTGGGAGTGCTCTTGTGTACACTTATCGATGTGCAACATGAAGCTGGAAATACTGTAACAATAAAGATATTGCTTGCCTTCATTCTTGCCTTGCAACCATTCAAACGTGCATAACAAGGCCCTACTTAAAGCTGAATCCCACCAAGACAGAATTTGTACTTCTGGGCCACCCCTTTCAAGCAGGAACACATTCAAAGGTGATTAGATGAAATGTGCTAGGACGGGTTACCACCCCCACCTCAATTACTCAGCAAATCCCTAGGCTTCACTTAGAATAGCAATCTATGCTCCCAACAATACATCGCAGAAAAAGGCTCAAACCACTTGGTATCAGATCACTCTACTCCACACGCTCAAGACCTTCCTCCTGCCCCAGAACCTCAGAATCATGGTGCTCTAGTCTCAAGGATCCCAGCAGCTCACATGGCCCCCTTTGAAGCAACGCACCAGGCCTTGGCTCCCTTCATCGCCGGTTTTATGGCATTTGATCACATAATCCCTTCCTGCTAAGTACTACACTGGTTCCCCATCCCAGCAAGGACTTGGTTCAAAACCACTCCCCTCACCTGCAAAGCAGCATCCCGATACATTGGCCTACCTGATGGCCAAATTAAAAGCATTGAGTGGTGGATGGTCATCTCGCGGTAAAACCATCACCAGACTAGACTGGCTTCCAAGGAGAAAGCAAGGAAACAGCCCTTGTGCTATATTCCGGTACTTTTTAACTTCATTTTGGTGGCACTCCGGACTAGTCCGAGCCTCCTTCAGTTTAGGAAGGAACTGAAGACCTGGCTCTTCCAACAACAACTGGGTGCAATCTATATTATGGCTATCGTGTGCACACCTGCATCAGTATAATGTAATGTGATAATTAATACTTTTTACTTTTAAACTCTCACTACCTATGTTTAAGTGACAACTTATCTTCAAACTTAGTCCCCGCCTGCTTTCATGGTTACAATACAGTGCTAGGAGAGTCACAAGAATCTGTAGATTTATAGGCGGCCCAGTGCCCTCTACATATGCCAGGAAGAGTGATAGTGAATGTTCGAGATTGGCAGACAAGCAAGAGAATACTCTGCCTCTGATTTGGGATTATGAGAAACACAGATACATTAGAAGGTCAGGGCATATGGCACAGGTTTGTCTCTATCATTTCTATCATACTCCTGCTCCTCTTATCTTCTCATTCACCCCTCCCCCAAATTCCTTTCCACCACATACCACTGTTTGGGTTACCCATGGTGGGCTACAATTGCCACTTCCCCGAGAAGCTGTGTGTACTTTAACAGAACAAAAAGTGTATTGGTGTATATTGTATGAGTGTATGAGGTGAGCAGTGATCATTAAATAAGATGTTTGAGGTTGAGGTAGCTTTATTAGTCAGGCTTCCAGCACAAGCTTGCTATCACAGAGGATATGCGCCCTCATGACATCGAGCCAAGAACTGTCACAATTCCTCAAGTTCAGGGTTATTATTTCTGAGGTTGTTATTTGCACAAACCAAGTTAGGATTCTGTCAAATGACACAAGAGTTGTCTAGAGCAATTTAACTAGAAAGGCGGGTGCTGAACCAAATGCTGTGGTAACTGAACACAGGAGACAAACAATATTAGTATTTTTATAATGACATTGACCCGGAGGGACACCCCACCATCCACAGTACAGTAGTGTATGAAACAGTGGTAGGCCTGTAGAATACCACCAGGTTCTGGACGTGGGACCAAATCCAAGATGAGAATATGAGAGGATGCAACATGATCTTGTTACAAGGCAAGGAGGGGGCTCGGCATCACAGAAAAATAGGCCTCACCAGAGATGGATGCTGCCTGGAGGATTTGCTGAGTGGCAGCCAACAATGGAACCATGGCTACTGTGAAGGCAGCATGAAGCAAGACGCAGACAACAAATTCAAAGTTCAAAATAAACTGTTTTATTAAAAAAAATGTCAGGATGGTAATTGCCTATCTGAACAAAACTAAGGTACATCTGAGTCCAAAAGTTCAACTAATCTGTCTGTGTCCAAAACCTATCCTTGCTCTCACAACTAAGCTAAACAATGCACAGGGAGGTCCACAACCAAAGAAACAGTGTTGACAAAAAATGCTCTGAGCTTCTTCCTGTTCACAGCTTTTGTTCAGCATCCTTCCCCAAGTATAAACCAGTTCCAAAAGAAAAGTCTAAAGGTTACCTTTCGTAAGTTCAATGCTAAATAGTTCTAAAAAAATACTCTGGGTTCCCTTCCCCACGTTTTAGGCAACACAATTCAAACACAAAAGGGTCTTGTGGCTCTGTGCTCAAGACAACAAATGTAGCTCCTTAAGTCTTAGGGTTCCCTTCCCCAAGTCTATTATATTTTTTATCACAAACAGGTGGGCCTTTTGGTTATAGGATTTACTTCAATAATCTTTCAGGCTTTTTGAAGCTTTCAGTTAATTGGTCATTTCACGGTTTGGCTCTCTTGCTCCTTTATAAAGATCTGTTAATTCAATCTTCCTTAAATTTGAAATTCCATTAAATTCAGAATACAACATGTAATGATTTTTGTTTAGATTTGAAGTTTCAGCATGCAGTAATTTTGCCTAATTTTAATCTCCCCCTTATTTCGGGATTCAACAAGCATAGAGTTCTGCCTAGTGATTATGGTTTTAATCAGTTCAGTATTCAATAGGTATTGCTTTAGCTGTAAAGTTCACTTTCATTCAGCATGCTGTTTAATATTTGTTTGTTTGACGTTAATTGAAATGCCCAGCACTCAGAGACTTTCGAAAGCTTTCTTTTCAAGATTTGCGACCACTCTGATACAATGTTTTTCTCACGCTGCAACATTCAACAATGGAATTCACTCTGGATCAGAGACCTTCAAAAACGCTCTTCTTAAGACACACGACCACTTTGATACAAAGTATTCTGTAACAGTGGTAAAGTTCAATCATTCGCGCACCGGGTTTCCCATTACATAGAAACTCACCAGTCTCTGCAATAGTTCTTCCAGCAGCGTGAAACACACAAACTCCTTGTTCTATTGTCAGTGGTCAAAATCCTGCCCTTTAGGCTCCTGTGTCGGCTCTTTGACACAGGGGAACAAGCACGTCTGTTGAAAGGGAAAAGGACAGTCTCTCCACACGGCTCCCTTGTCTACTTTCAGTCAGCAGCATGGACCCCGAGCGCCAACGCCACGCTTTCTCAGACCACTTCTCCTTGTAGTCCCCCAGCGTCTTGGCATGTTGAACACAATGGACCATCCCACAGCACTTCCCTCCAGCGGCTCGCTTCACTTCCAACAAGGTTCCCAGCTGACCACACAGGCCTACCTGCTGCTCCTCTCTTTGTTGCTTTTCCCTCCTCCTTTTATACACCAGCAGCCCTCTACCAGGTTGCAGGTGTGTTTCCTCAATTAGTTTTGCCTGACCATGATTAAGGAGACATGCCTGACCTTCACAACACATTGCAGGCATCTTCTTCATCTCAGTACCAACGTGGCAGAATGGTAGTGTTCATTACTCTCAGTTGCCCCTTCCTCGTCTCAGTACTGTTAAGTGTCACAGTAGGGGAAATGAAGGAAGCCGATTTACAATAACCCATAAAGGTTGTGAGAGGTTAGGTTGTTCATCAATAGGAAAAGGGGGATACCATGTCTCGCCCGAGGGCACCCCACTCCCAATCCTCAAGGACCCTGCACCCAGGTGATCCTCCCTTGCTTCTCCGCCCCAGGGTCAGGATCCAAAAGTATTGACCTTTACCTGCCAACTTGCATAGAGGATCCAAGGAGAGTAGGATTGAGAATACCCTCAGGTTTCTCACACTATGCCATGACATAAGAGATGCAATCTTTAAACTCAGAGACTCAGAGTTTAGGAAACAACGTATACTACATGATCCGGGACTGGTCTCTATTTATCATGCGCCCATTATTCCAAAGGGTTTGGGACCGGTGGCGACGGGTCCGGCATTAGTTTCCCCACCACGTTTTTTGACGTTCCCTGGTTGTGGTCTAGTCTTTTTCATCATGGCTGCCACCGGGTGATTTAGTGTCCATTCACCCGGCAGCCGCCTTGAGCAACCGTGCTTAGGAGTGTCTCCCTTTGTGTTGCCACGCTGCGTTCCTCTCTTGGCTTTGTTAAGCCCTCCTCTCCTTGTCCTCTCTGGACCTCAGTCTCTCTCCCTCTTTCTTCTGTTTCCCTTTCCTGCCCGGGGTATCGCCCCCACTAGCTCGCTTCCCTGGTGTTATCTTTGTCTCTATTACTCTCCCCGCGGGTTGCTCTCCGCTTGTCTTGCTTCCTTTCTCTCTTACTGTAAGATCCCTCACGTGTACTTACTATCCCGGCTTATGGGCGGTTGACCTCGTAGTGTAGGTGAAGAATTCTTCCCTACAATACAACTTCCAATAGTACTGAGGAACTATCTAGGAAAATGGAATGCCTGAAAGATGGAATATCGCCCCAGGAAGACAGCGTAGTGTAGATGGTATTAGCCCCAGAAGACAGCTGGCTGCAATGAGAAACATGCAATCAGTTTTCACTGGGGTTACAACAAAAAGGTATTCAATAAGAACCAATAGTAGTGATATGTCTTCCACTATGTCAGAATAAGAGGTCAACTAGCTGGGCGAAACCCTATAAGTGAAAGGGTAACAATTAGAGAAAGGAAGAACCTAACAACTCCTCCTCTAACAAAGATGTTCAACAAGATCTTACCCATGGGAGGTGAAATGCATGATCTGTGAAGCACCAGATAATCCCAAAATGTTTTAGCGGTGTAGTCAGGCAAAGTTCAATCCAGAAAATGGTCCTAAGATGAAAAACCTATCACCGCCGGCAAGAGGACGCCTAATAAGATGCTTGTATAGCAGTCTCTAGTCCAAGCACATTAAAGGATCGTAAGGGAATCCAAAAGTTCGTAGTTACAGGAAACCGTGAAGCAAATGCAGTCCAATAAGCGTTCCAAGGTCGACAAAGTTCCAAAAATGCGTGAGTGAGCAAAACACGAGGCAAAGCAAATCCAAAAACAAGAGCCAAGGTGCGATACAGCGATTTGAATCCAGGCAAAAACAGCAGGCAAGGCAGGTCATAGAAGAGTTCCGAGCTCTGGGTAACGGGAAATCAAGAGTAACAAGGCTACATAACCAAGGGGCAGCACAGCAGAGTTCCATAAGGCAGAAATGGGTCAAGAATCATAAGAAGCAACAATGAATCGATGAACATGAGAGATTGAATGAATTAGATTCAGAAGCAACACATTTGGGGTTGGGAGGGCTTTATATTCTTGTCACCTGACCTACGATGAGCGGCATGACTTCTTAGGTAACGTGACCCAGAACAACTGTGCAACCGCAGCCAGCGTCTCCTTGGCAACCCCCAGCGTTGTTGGAAAGAACAAGGCACAGCCAATGGAGCTTTACGCGCTGCATTCATTGCTCGTGAATAGTTGGGAGCTGCAAGTTGCAAACGGGGAGAGGAGTGGGAACGGCCATGATGAACTACACTAGTTGAAGGAACATGTACAGCCTCGGGGACCGACCAGACTGGATTCCTAACACTTACTTGTTACTTCACTGTTGGATCCGGTTGCTTGGCCCTACGTTCCACGGAGTAGCCACACGGCAGAGTTTGGGCTGTGATTCTTCCCCGTCTTAACACAGACTTTGCGAACTTCCTGGATCTAAGGACAAGACTTACCTCATCTGGGAGATCCATCAGCCTCACCAACAACACAGGGTTTTTTGTCTGCCATAAACTTCTTCCCCTCTCGGCTACTGTGGGACCGGGGCCACTGGTCTGCTGGTATTCCAACGATCAGAGTGGCGTCATCTTGTGGTAGACCTTATCTGCATAAAAAGAAACCAGCATTCAAACGCCAACAAAGAAAGAAACATCTGACAGAGGAGACCAGTACTTCAGGTGAGGAGTCGGAAGTAAGCTCAGTTCACAGTAGTGATTCTGACAGATTGCAACGTCTGCTCTCTCCCAAGATGGCAACGGCAGAACAAGTGCAAGAGCTAGTTGCTGCTGTGCAGTCCCTTACCATGGAGGTACAGAATCTAAAGGTTGAAAATACTGTCCTGAGACAGCTGGTATCTACCCGGGAACCCCATTCCTCCGATCTGTCTCCAATAGCACTCTCATCTGGGAAATATGACGGGTATCCAAAACGCCTCAAAGAATACCTTGAAGCTTGTAAGGTACATTGCGCCTTCCGCCCCACCTTATACTCAACTGACTTAAGCCAAGTAGGCTTCATGACTTCCAATCTGGTGGGTAATGCCCTTGCTTGGACCACCCCATTGGCCACCAATAATGATCCCAAACTCAGGGCTTTTGGATCATTTGTGGACAAATTGCGACAAACCTTTGAAAGACCCGAGATTTCTTACACAGCTTGTGAAGAGCTGCTCGATGTCGGACAAGGACAGATGGACCTCCTATCCTTCATCACGCTGTTCAAACGCCTGGCAGCTGAAGATCCTGTGTTTATTTTAGCAGGTCTAACGCAGGGCCTAAGTCATCTACCTTACTGCTAGGGATGTGAGGGTCCACTTTTAAGGAAATTGTCATAGACGGGCATATTTAGCCAGTCTAGCTTGTGTCCTCCGTAGTACCATAATTACGGCGACACAGAGTTCATTTCATTTCTTTCTCTCTCTCTTTTCAGTCGCAGTCTTCTGCCTCAGTAAGTTTAATGGCTGCTACTTTGCCCATCTACAGCTAGCATGCGCTGGCCAGGAAAGTTATCAGGGAATTCCAGACCTCATCAGGTAAGGTTCTGAGCACTTGATGGCCTTTCCATTTGTAATATCTGGGTCTATTTTCAGACCACATGTGGAGGTAATAATTTAGTTAACCCGATTTCATCTTGGTCCAAGACTCAAACCTTGAGGTCCAGTAGATTCATTTTCACCTTCGGTTGTCGCCAGCAGCTGGTTGCTCTCCAGGTCAGTGATTTTACAGCCAATACTGGGTGTGTCACTGGCTTCTGTGGTGTCACATAAGGGTTCACCCAGGTCTGTTTGATGCTCCTCTGCTCAGCACGGTTCATTTTTGGGTGTCACCAACCCTTTGGTTTAAGGTTGCACTTCTGTTTTTTAGGGTACCTAGTTCACTATGGTGCTCTCGGACCCAAATGGTTGTGGTAAATTCAGGTGCTTTCCAACACCTCCATATGGTTTTATTCGTCAGTCCACCAGCAATCTGTTAGGGGTTGTGATACATTGGTAAACAGCCATGTTTTTGTGTCTTTTTTACAGTACGGGTACATCCGCCTCCTGATGAAGATGTTGTACAAACTTACATCCCACGTCGAAACCGGTTGAGAAAAACTCTAAGAGATGTGATCTTTGTATCCCCTTTTCTGATCCACACTTATAATAGATGTGTTTCTAATAAGCTCGATTACGTGTTTCGGCAATTATAATACTAATGAATGCCGCTGTGAGGAGCAGCAATAGATTTCCTCTCATCTGTTTTTAGTATTAGTCTTGTGGTTGTTTTTTAGCATTTTGGATGTATGTCACTGCGTGCTGAGTCGTGAGTGAAAAGTTGCACTATGAATGGCAAGTATGAATGATGTTTTGCAATGTCAAATTTATTAGTGTTTTTTAAATGGTAATTTAATTGCTTTTCTATTTATGTATCACCTGAAAAAAATGTTGATACATTGATATAAATGATGTTGTGCTCAGGACACATTTTTCCGCTTTTCATGTCCTAATAATACTCTGGTTCAGAGGTCGGAGTTTTCCTGCTCCTTTCAGGTTTTGTAGCTGAAGCCGGGTGGCCTGAGCAAGCACAATACTCCATCTTCAGACAGGCCCTTAAAGAAGACCTCAAGGATGAACTGGCCCAGATACCACGCACTTCCTCCTTTTCTTAACTACTATCCAAGGCCTTACAGATAGAATACAGACTGGGGGAACAAAGGAACGAGAAAAAAAAACAACGCAGGGCTACCTGGTCTCCAGCACTCCCCACAGCAATGCCGTCAACACCTGGGACTCTGGCAGTCACTGAAAAACCAATGCAGGTCGAAACCATGAGAGCACCTCCTACCCCGGAAGAGAGAAAATGCTGAAGGGACTTGGGGTTGTGTATGTATTGCGGAGCCTCAACCCACCTGCTAAGAAACTGCCCAGAAGTCCCGCCCCGACGTTCGAGAAACAGGAGACCTCGCACCTACAAGGGAGTAGGCTTCGAGGTGCTTCAGATCGTCCCTATGTTACTCTTGCGGTTTCGTCATCACAGACACCTGAAGATTCTCGTCTCATGGGGGTTTCTTTACATCTGTCCTGGAGAGGAAAGGCAGTGGAGACTCTCGCTCTCATAGATTGTGGTACCACCGGAAACTTTGTCGACACCATGTGGGCTGTCAAAGTGGGCATTAACCAGATTCCTAATGAAGAGGATCAAAAGGTTGAAGGGGTGAACAGCACACCATTGAGCTCAGGCCCAAACACGCACTTGACTGAGTCACTCCGGGTATCCATTCAACAACATGTAGAGGACATGACCTTTGACATCATCAGAGATGCTCATTTCCCTGTCTTTCTGGCAATTGCTTGGCTTTGAAGGCACACTCCGATGATTGATTGGACTCAGAATGCACTCAGCTTTCATTCCCTCTATTGCAGACAGAACTGTCTACACCAAGCACTCTCTAAGCCTGCCACGTTGCAGATAGCGGATACAGACACCCGCATAGTCCACTGCGTACCGACAGAGGCCAGGGAATTTAGAAGTGTCTTTGAAGATTCATGACTTACCACGCCACAGACCAGAAAACTTCAACACTGACTTAATTCCTGGTGCCTTGGTGCAGATTGGGCGCATGTTCTCCTTGTCACTCCGGGATAAAGAAGCACTTCGACATTACCTGGATTCCAACCTTGAAAATTGACTGATTCAACCTTCTTCATCTCCCGCAGGGGCTTTTTTATTCTTTATTGCCAAGAAAGATTCTGCTGAATTACTAACCTGCATCGATTACAGGGGTCTAAATCGGGTTACCGTGAGGGATAGGTACCCAATGCCTCTCATCTCAGATATCGTCGAGGCACTGCAAGGGGCTTCAATCTTCTCAAAGCTGGACCTCCGGATTGCATACCATCTGCTCCGTATCTGCGAAAGTGATGAATAGAAGACCGCTTTTAGAACTCCCTTTGGTCATTCCGAATACAAGGTTATGCCTTTTGGCCTAGTCAACGCCCCAGCAGTCTACCAAACATTCATGGATCGCACTTTCTCAGATCTTCTCTTCCATTCAGTCATCATATATTTAGACGATATACTGGTCTACTCTCGCCCCACTCAGGAACACTCTAGGCATCTATGCTCTGTGCTGCAAAGGTTACAAGACAACCATCTTCTGGTTAAACTCAGTAAATGCCTGTTCCATGTAACCTCGTTCCTTATCTTCCATACGTCCTGTCCAAGGAAGGAGTCAAGATGGACCAGAAGAAGGTATCCACAATACTCAGTTGGTCTTCCCCTACTTTGGTGAAAGAAATGCAGAGGTTTCTAGGGTTTCCAAACTTCTATCGGAAATGTATTGCCAACTTCTCATGAATGGTTCACCCCATCACTAGCCTTCTGAAGAAGGACAGAACACCCTTTACTTGGACCCAAGAAATAGAAATCGCTTTCCAAAACCTGAAAGAAAGATTTAGTTCTGCTCCAATACTTCATCAACCGTTCCAGACCAAAGAATTCATCGTGGAAGCTGATGCCTCGGCTACTGCCATTGGAGCTGTACTGCTCCATGTACATGATGGGACAGAACACCCCATGGCCTATTTATCCAAGACTCTTACCAGTAGTAAAAGCAATTACTTGGTCATCGAAAGGAAGCTTCTAGCTATGAAGCTAGCCTGTGAGGAGTGGAGGCATCTTCTAGAAGGGGGAGTTAGACCTTTTTTTGATCCGCAGAGACCATAAGAACCTCAAAGCACTCCAGAACATGGAATGCACCAACTCTCGTCAAGCCAGATGAGCACATTTCTTTGCACATTATGATTTAACAATTACCCATATACCAGGCAGCCAAAACATCCTTGCAGACGCTTTGTCTCATCATTGCCCAGTAGAACATTCTGACACCTTTGCCCAAGAAAGACTGTTTCCTTAAGCGAGAGTCATCGCTCAAATTTCCACTTTCGGATAACAAGTTAAGGCGGCCACCTCACAAGAATCCTTCCAAGACCCTACTATCCACGGTTCTAAGGTAGAGGAAAAAGAAGGGTTACGGTTTCGTAACAAAAAACTGTACATACCAAAAGGGGTTCTCTGCCAACAAGTACTATATTGGTGTCACAACCATCAGACTGCTGGACATAGGGGGATAAAGGCAACCGAAGAACTGGTGAAGAGGTCTTTCCTCTGGCCAGGAATGTCAACAGACATAAAGACCTATGTTACAACTTGTGACCACTGCGCCAGAAACAAGTAGCGGTACTAGAAACCCATAGGACTGTTGGAACAGACCCTCTTAACGGAAGGTCCATGGAGTCAAATCTCTACGGACTTCATTGTGGACTTACCTAATTTCCCCCTTTCCTTGGGGTTCCGTCTGCTTCCCAGATGGCTGAAGTGTTCATTCGGGATATAATCCGTCTATATGGATTACTTACCCAGATAATATCTGACCGAAGTAGCCAATACACTTCTCGGTTTTGGAAGGCTCTCTGCAAGAAACTGAACATAGGACAGGCTCTCTCATCAGATTTTCATCTGGAGAGGAACAGACAGACCGAATGGTTGAATGGAACATTGGAGCAGTACCTAAGATATTATGTCAACCGTCTCCAAGACAACTGGCTGACGCTTCTCCCTACTGCGGAATTCCCTTACAATAACTCTTTAAATTCGGCTCTGGAAAAGAGCCCTTTCTATTGCACTTACGGGCTGCACCTGAGAGGCATACTTCCTATTGTGACCCCGACATTCAACATACCCTCAATTGAGGATAAGGTAAGACATATCACAGAAGCACACAAAACCGCCAGACTCGCCCTTATGGAGGCTCACCAGAGGTACAAGACCTCTGTGGATGAACATCGCACCTTTGATCCTGCACTGAGAGTGAGCTTTAACGTATAATTATCTACCAAATATCTCCCAAGATGGGTCCATCCCTCCAAATTGTCTCAGAGATACCTGGGTCCATACAAAATACTATCTCAAATTAATCCAGAAGCATTCCGTCTGAAGTTACCCAAAGGCCTTAGCAGGATACATCTGGTTTTCCATGCTTCTCTCCTAAGTCCAGCTAGGTCTTCTTCTACTACCGAGACACCCATACCCGGAAGAACAGATAACACAGGAGAAGAATACGAGGTGTCAGCCATCCGAGACTACTGCTACCGGAAAAGGTGATTAGAATATCTGATATCTTGGGAAGGATACCCCTCATCCGAGGGCTCGTAGGAACCCAGATCTCATGTGAAAGCCCCCAAACTCATCCCAAGATTCCATTCCGCCCATCTAGGCAAGCCCGGAAGGCCGGGGCTTCGGAGGGGGCATACTGTCATGCGCCGGTTATTCCAAAGGGTTTGGGACCGGTGGCGACGGGTCCGCCATTAGTTTCCCCACAACGTTGTTTGACGTTCACAGGTTGCGGTCTAGTCTTTTTCATCATGGCCGCCGCTGGGTGATTTAGTCTCCATTCACCCGACGGCCGCCGCATTGAAACCACGCTTAGGAGTTAATCCCTCTGTGTTGCCACGCTGCATTGCTCTCTTGGCTTTGGTAAGCTCTCCTCTCCTTATCATCTCCGGACCTCAGTCTCTCTCTCCCTCTTTCTTCAGTTTCCCTTTCCTGCCTGGGGTCTCACCCCACTAACTCGGTTCTCTGGCGGTTATCTTTCTCTCTATTACTCTCCCCACAGGTTGCTCTCTGCGTGCCTTGTTTCAGTTCTCTCTTACCTGTTTCTTCACTGTTGGATCCGGTTGCTTGGCCCTACGTTCCACAGAGTATCAACACGGTAGAGTTTGAGCTGTGATTCTTTCCCGTCTTTACACTGACTTTCTGAACTTACTGGATCTAAGGACAAGACTTACCTCATCTCGGAGATCCATTAGCCTCACCAACCACACAGGGTTGTTTGCCTGCCATAGGCTTTTTCCCCTCTCGGTTACTGCGGGACCGGGGCAACTGGTGTGCTGGTTGTCCAACGACCAGAGTGGCGTCGTCTCGCGGTAGATCTTATCTCCAAAAAAACAGCATTCAAACGCCAACAAACAAAGAAACAACCGGCAGAGGAGACCAGTTCTTCAGGTGAGGAGTCGGAAGTAAGCTCAGTTCACAGTAGTGATTCTGACACTAATGCCTATATGAGATTGACAGAAGAGAACAGCTATTATTGTTATAAGAATTGTGTAGCTTTGGCAAAGTGAGGTGGCACTTTCTGCTAGTTATCTAACACACAAGATGACTAAATGCACTGGTTCTAACTGTTTTGACTAGGAGGGGGATCTACCTGATTGGGCTAGGAAGAATACCTTGCTGAAACATGTATGTCAGGAATGGTTACAGCAGCAATCAGCAAGGAACATCCCCTGCAACAGGAGAAGGCAAACTACAAAGACTTCCATATCGCTGATGCACACAAATCTCCATTGGTCAATGGAGATTCCTGCTGGCCATGCTCAGGGAGGTACTGAGGGGAGGAAAATAGATTGAGTGGATCAGACTTGAGGCTCTGAAGAAGCAGACAGTGGAGAGCTATGGGGAGATGGGTTGCACACTGGAGAAGAGCAGCATGGTGTCAATATCAGGACAGGCCTTGCACCTGGAAAAAAATGGCCTCTGTACCTTTTAAAGGCTCAGGCTTCTGCACACCCATTAAAGCAGGGGCAAAGCAGGAATTTAGGGCTTCAACAAAAAGAAGCAGACCACCATCTAACAAGATAAAGTGAAATAAGGTACATTGAAATGAGAGCTATATAACGCCAATTAGGACTGCCAATAGTTTCAATGACAGTATTAAAGGCACAGCGAGATTTAGAATATACCCTCCTGTTGTAAATACAACAAATTCCACAGTGTTTGCTGGTTATACAGAGGTTTTACTATACATCACAGCAGGATGCTCAGTGTTTATACAGAAGCGATCAACAAAAGACACAATTCTTACAAAAAAAATGTCATGGATCATTTGATTAATTGACAAGTACAATCCCTTGAAAACTCAAAGAGTCACATGGGTAATACATTTTAAAACAAAACAGTACATAGTGCTCAAGTGCAACAAAAAATGGAACCAGTGTGAAATTGAAATATGCACTGGGACGCAGAATCATATGGTTTGGAGTCCCAATGCCCATTTTTGTAAGAATTGTGTCTTTTGTTGATCGCTGAGCACTGAGCATCCTGCAGTGATGTATAGTAAAACCTCTGTATGACCAGCAAACACTGTGGAATTTGTTGTTTTTCCAACAGGAGGGTATATTCTAGGTCTCTCTGACCCTGTTCACTTTGTCTTATTGAATGCTAAACCTACCTGGTAAGAACAGGGGCGTAACCAGGAGCACTATTTAACCAATAGTATTAAAGGCACTACATGACTCACTGAACAAGTGAAAAGGCAATCATAACCTTTATTGAAAGCATTAAGATATCAGAAGGACCCCATATCCCTTAACAGTTAACTGTGGCATGATACGTCCAGATCTCAAAGCATTACTGGTGGGTGCTATATCCCTGCGAAGAGGTAGTGTGGCAGAGAAGGAGTCGGCTACTATATGCTTGTGCTATAGCCCTATATCTGTGAGTTTGAGCTATGAGGGATTAGGTGCTAATGTATATCTCAAAGACTGTGTTGAGTTTATAGGACCTGGGAGAAACCTGCATCGCAGAAGGAAGAGAACCCTAACAATGCATCGGTTGATCCATGCTAGCACAATTAGTTAAGAATATTCATAGAGACAGATTTCCAGTTATGTTAGTTTGAGCTTCCGTTTGGCTGTTTGCTATATCCCTGAGTTTATGTTGAACTTATGGAAGGTCAGGAACCCTGTGAGGGGGGCATCCTGCCACTATATCATTTGACTACTTCTGTGACTATTACTTAAAAGTATTCCCAGAGGTGGATTTAAAAGAAAGACTGTTTGAACCTTCACCTTGTGTGTCACATAAACTCTAAAAATGTAAGAGCACATGGGATGAGCTGTATCTTTAACCTTAAAGCCTGTTGCACCACATAGTGCAGACAAGAGTGAGGAGCAACCAGACTCTAATGGCTGTTGGGATCAGAAGTTATAGAGTCCATATTATCCAGAGCATGAAAGAGAGAAGGTGAGCTGCTGCAGTGACAAAACAGCATGGCCTCAGTGCAGTGAGACCAGCAAAACAGACATCAAGGATGGCTGGCCAGACTCAGGATCCTTAAGAATCAACTTCCAGCAGGGGTGCTATCGGAGACATCAAAGGCCACACCTGCTAGCCCTATAGATGCTGAGCGCCAATTACAATCTCTATCACTGTGTTCTGTAACACTATGAAACTGAGAGTTTGGTCAGGCAATCCCACCATACTCATTCAGACTCACCAAAATATAGGGGTCAGCTTGCACGTAAGCAACAACGGGGAAGCAAGTATCAGGCATGCCGCTAATAAAAGAACTTTAACAATAAATCGTCTAAACACAGACATTCCTTAATTCTTCAGGTGAGAGAACTTAATCATAAAAGGTCAAATCTAATTCCCACTTGAGGAACTCAGATGTCACACCTTGTGGAACAGGTAGGCATGACAGGAAAGGAAGGCTATAAACAGGATGTAAAGATTCTACCAAAAGCTCAAGAACGAAGCATTAAACATAAGGAAACCACACAAGAAGACCACAAAAGGCCAGAGATTGACTAACTCGACGTAGAAACAGTCCTGACTCAAAACAAAACATGCACATATTTCTTGAGGAGCTCAAATTCAAAGTGGGCTTAATCAAACATGGACTACAAAAGGCCTACATAAAAGAGAAAGTCTGCAGACCATGTCAGAAAGAGCACTAAACCCTAGAAAACAGGTAATGTGGCATTAATATACGAAATGAGGCCTTAACGGCAGAGAGGAGTTGATATTCAAGCCAACATTGAAAAGCGCATATCTTTATATATAAAGCTGAATGTATGTATGTGTGTATGTTTGTCCGGCTATACAAATCCACACCGTTGAACCCACGTCTACCAAATTTTGCATGGATTCCTCTTTTGTCTGGGGCAAGATTGTAGTCTATGTTTGGATCCAAAAATGTTATATGCAAAAGAAATGTGTATGTGTGTGTATGTTTTTCCGGCTATACAAATCCACACCGTTGAACCCACCGCTACCAAATTTTGCATGGATTCCTCATTTGTCTGGGGCAAGATTGTAGTCTATGTTTGGATGCAAATAATTAACTCTGTAGTCACCTTCATTTACTGATGCTCACCACAATTCATTACAATATGTACTAGAAGGTGGAGCAATTTGGAAAAATGTCTGAAGCAAAATGTTCAATATGTATGTTATTCCTTTGAAATGTATTACTACTGTATACAGTTCGAAAGTGTTTATTAAAGCATTTTTAAAGGGAATGAAAAATATTTTATTTAATTCTTTATCATGCCACTCCAAATATGGGAAATGGCAAGGTTACAGTTTACTTAAGTTCATTCACGAGAAGAGAGCACAATCAATCAATCTTTCTTGGCCATTTTCTCAAAGGTGCTGAAGCCATTGAGTGACTGGAACATGCTGCACAAAAATGAACATTACTTGGAAAAGCTCCATCTGATGCGAAGCGAAAATCAATATCAAGAGCTTCTGAAACACAACAACAAACAGCAGCTCGACTTGCCGACCAGAGGACAAGAGCAACTTTCTCCAGGGTAAATGAGATGCCAGAGCAAACTGAAGCAAGACTTGCTGACATGAGGACAAGGGCAACATCCTCCAGGGCACATGAGACACCAGAGCAAACTGAAGCAAGACTTGCTGACAAGAAGACAAGAGAAACAGCCTCCATGGCACATTAGACACCACTCAATGGCCACGTCGGGTACCCCAGCTAGTACTGCATACAACAGACTCACAATAAACTGAATTGACATAGCTCACAAATGTGCACCCTTTGGCTAGCTCACAGGCTTTTAGCCTGATATAATTACAATGGTTCATTTGAGCACTACAGAACAAAAAGCAACATAAAGGGATCATGTAGAAGATGAAATCATCTCCAGTGGCTATCTTTCTAAACTATAAGAGTAACAAGATGTGCAAGTAAATATTTACTTGCAAAACTTGTTACTCTTATAGTTTAGAAAGATAGCCACTGGAGATGATTTCATCTTCTAAATGATCCCTTTATGTTGCTTTTGTAAAAGGGGAACACAATATAATTACTGTTTATATGGAAGAACACAACTGTCCTTACCATACAGGAAGCTGTCACATGCAAGTTAACAGCACATTACTTGAAACCAACTAGAAGTACACAATTCTCTTTGTTTTAGGTGTGAAACATATTAAGGTTTTTTGTACGATTGAAGATGGAGTAAGGGACGTTACAACAAGTGCACAGGCTTATCCTCAGTCACTTCACTTCACTTGGACTTGAAGCTGCAGGCACTCACAGTCTCTTGGATTTGATAGTAACCCAAACACCTCTTTCTTAGCTCTGATTCTTCCTCGTCTGCTGCCAAGGTTATCAGTGTCAAGTGATGGTTCTCCTAGACTCACCTACAGGTACCGACACCAGTTACCCTTAGGGCATCCGATGGGAGTCAGGCATCTGGAAGTGGACAACTAGTTGGAGCCCACTGTACTTTCTGGTTTTCCCTCCAGTTTTGTCTTAGCAGACTCATTTCTCAACTTGGGTTCAGACAAGGGTTCACTCACCAAGGTCCTTTCTGTCCCAGGTGAAAAGGCTGCTCCCCTCCCTTTTTCTGCCTCTCACCACCTACCACATTTCAACCTCTGATTGGTCTTCACCACTCTTTTTAGAACATTTCTTTTATCTGCTTTTTTCTCCCTCTCATTAGATTTATTTCCCTCTCTTTCTGTCCTTCTTTGATGTACTCCCTCTTCCTTTTCTGCATGATCTCTCTCTTCCAATGTTTCACCCTTTCTTCCACTCCGCCCTTTCTCTTTTCAACTTCAAGTTTACTATGATGTTTGACCCAGGTGCTTCAAAAATATTCAATAATTATAAACATATAATTTATATACATTAATGAATAAAATATTGATAATTGTTGACACAAGTCGTTTGAGGCCCATTTTCTACTGTCAAAAAATACAGCACAGCCCAATAGATATCGACACTAAAGATATGCATCTTACAGGCATAGAGATGGAGAGATTGACAGTGGCAAAGTGAGAACATGAAATTGCAGCTGTATGCATAGGCCAGTGGTAGGAATGCAGGGAGTAGGCTAGGCTGTTTATTGCTGATAAGGGTTTTCTTGCTTTGCTTGAACTTCAAATGTTTTGTTATGTCTTGTCATGCCTTTCTATATCTGGCAGGATTGTATGCACCCCTCACATACCTGCTCACCCTACAACTTCTAACTTATAGTGTAATGCCCCCAGGTGCTCCAATGTGAATCTGCCCACTAGGATTTTCTACCATGTGCCCCTCTGCAATTCTGCTTCTGTGTGTCCTACTGTAATGTTGCCCCTCTGAGGTTTTGTTCCATGGTGCACCATTGTGATTTCACCCCCTGGTGCCCAATGTAATCAGTGCCCTACCATGTATTTCTCCCTGATGCTCAATGTAATACATGTGATTGTCTTCTAGATATCACGCCTTAACCTTCCAGCATGCTGAGTTTTCGTAGGGACCCAGCCAGGACAATACCCTCTCTGAAATACCTACTCTGAACCCCTGTCATGAACTAGTCTCACCCCTGACTACTTGGCACCCACTATTACATACTCTGTAGTTCTTACATTTCACCCCATGTCCGCACTCTCATAAAGGGTCAGGTACTGGCCACTGTCCAATTCCAAGGATAACAGCACACTCCATGGTGACTGAGGACATCTCCTCACAATACCTTAAAGGCACCACCACAGAGAAGTCTACATGACCACATCCGATGGATGCTCCAAGGTGCCCACCAGACCCTCCACTGATCTCCCCACACTAACCAATGCAACCTTTATGCTCAAACACACAACACCTACACCAACAAAGCCACTTACACACTAAAATTGACTAACCGCCCAACAGACATCAAACAGCAGAAACATACACCTTAACAATCAACTTACATATCACAGCTCCGGCCAATGTATTGTAGCACTATGCGCACATAAGATTCTCCTCTGTATACAAATGCCATGACACTGAACACCTCGACACAGACCTGCATACAAAGCTCAAGATGCTTCTGGCCTGCACACATCAACAGAACAGCCAAGCTATCTTGCATTTTCTCTCACTCCCACTAATGTAACTCACCCACTACATTTCAGATCCGCCAAAGTGCCTGGAGGCCAATCAAATGGCAATGGTGCACAGTATAAATCTCAAAAGCATAACATAACAATCCCTTTCATGGAACATGGATGGTACCTCTGGAAATAATGACCAACATAACAAAAAAGGCTTCGAGTGGGATGAAGGCACTGGGGGATGTGAGATACACCGTCCTTTGGGCTAGTACTGCAGAGCAGGTGGTGACCCTGGCCTAATGTCGTACCAAACACCATCTCCATTGCTTTCAACTCTTACTTTGTTACAAAGCCTAGAACAATCTTAATCTGGAAGAAAAGAGGGGGCTGCTGCGTAGGAGGTGGAAGTTCGATTTCTCTAAAGACATACTAGATGCATGATTGGTCAATGGAAAACAGAAACTCTAAAATGTATAAATGAAGGAAAGACTAGGTAGCCACTAACAGTCTGAATTTTCCAAAGATACAGGGAATAAGAAGAAAACCTCTAGGACCCAGACTGTATCCTCCACTGACCCCCAGTCAGACGACGGGTCGCTTTCAAAATCAGGTGCATCAGTCACTGACCCCTACACAAGAGAAGCCCAAATTACCTTCAACAGAAAATTACCCACTACAACCCCAATAGAAACCTGCGTTCAGGCACTGCTCTCCTACTGGTGATCCCCTCTTTCAAATCAATCAGAATTGGAGGCGCCACCTTGTCCGTCCAAGCCCCCACTATCTGGAATTTATGCTGCGTAGCATTCAATGAATAGAGGACCACCTGGCCTTCCACAGGACCCTCAAGACATGGCTATTCCCCTCGGCATCCTGATTAACCCTGTACTCCCCTTTGAGCCAGCTATTCAACCCTAGAAGACTGCGGCAGTAACAAATTCCTATAAAATCACCAAATGGCTGTACAGATTTTGCCAAACTAACCTGACTAACAGTATACTCACTGCTGACCCCTGAAGGCTTCCCCCTCTGCAGAGCCTGCCACCCCTATAAAAGCAAACCGAAGCATTTGAAATCTAATACATATTGTGGCGAACCAGAAGAAGGAGTCTGACCAAAGTGCGACATGTTCAGGTGTGTTTATTTAAATCATAAGAAAATGCATATCTTGCCCTACTGCTATAAGGGGGATTCCCTACCAAACAAACTAAAAATAAGGTTGCTTGTCAACATCCAAAAGAAATAGTCCTTAGTTCAAACCCTATTAGCTATATGGCTTAGGAAAAATACAATATTTATAACAATATTTCACTTAGGAAAAATATAACAAAAAAAACGAGGCTGGAACAATAGCCTCTGTCCTTGGCTTTTGCCTGGCCCAATCACTTGGATCCCTTTCACAGAAAGTTTTGATTTTTTAAATGTTTGTCAGTTTCTTTTAGTACAGTTCTCAACCTCTCTGCAGGTTTGGTATGTCAAATCTTAATTTCATATGGTTCTCTATTTCATGGAAGAAAACTTTTCTGAATACAATTCCAACACTTCCAACTTGTTGCTTGACATGTTTTTGTTTTGTGCTTAAGGTCTGGAACCCTTCAGGTTCTCTTTCTCTCTCCAGATTTGCTTGTTATGTTTCGTGTTTCCTGGTCTCTCCAAAGTCCTCTGGCCATCTGACAGGCTTACTTTAGTGGGGCCTCGGTGGGGCATCTGCCCGTTCGGGTTTGCTTGGTTGCCATAACCCCAGTGGCTTTGCCAACCTCAAATATGAATGTCTCTCGGTTTCTCAGCCCTCTGTCCCTTTGATAGGCTTGTTTTAGCTATTCTTCGGTAGGTCGTCTGCCTGCTCGGGTTTATCTGGCTCCCATAACTGTTGTGGCTTTCCCAGCCTCCAATATCACTGTTTGCCCCTTTCAATGGAGTTAACTCTTTGGGAGTATTTGCTTCCCTTCCGCTGCCCGGCTCGGCAGCTAATGCACTTTTTGTGCGGAGGTCGGGGATCTGAACTCTCTGCTTCAGTCTGGTCTCGGCATCAGTTAACGGGCCCTCGGACCACCACAGCTTCCATGTGGTCGTGCCAACAGGCGAGATGATCGCTTTGCCATCTCCGTCTCTATTTCGACTTTGGCTTCTTTGTCAGTCAGGATGCCAGCCTTCTGTTTCTTGCTAGAGATTTGCTTGCTCTCCATGCTACCACTGACTCTGCGTTTTAGCGTGGCTCCAGGACATCTTCCCGTCAGAGGCTCGCCTCTGCATTGGATTCTCTCTCCTCCATTCCAGGTTCCACGTGGTTTTATGTACGTCATCAGAAACAAAAGGGGTGTGTCGTACTCTTTGACTGTGGAGCTCAGGCAGGTTCCAGTATTTCGTGAGGCCTAAGAGACTGAAGAAATGTCACTACCAGAATTCAAAATAGAACTAACAACAGTTTTCCTGATTCCCATGTAGGCACACACTGTGCTCTGGACAGAGAGGATCTTGCTGAGCAGGCTCACTTCCAGGGCTTTAAGTCGGCCGGGGCCTGCCGGGGCTGGGTCCCGGCAGGCTCCGAAATTTAGTTTTGAGGCGGGGCCCTGCCGGGGCCCACTAATCTCCCCTGGCAGCCCCGGCCACTACACGAAAAGGCATTTTTTTCTACAACCTGAAGCTCTCGCTCGTGAGCGAGAGCTTCAGGCTTCAGAAAAAAATGCCTTTTAGCCATAATGGTGGCGCCGCACCTGCGAGGCATCCCTTTAATCAAGTGATGCACGTGGGCCGGCGCCACCATTATGGAGAAAACGTGAGGCCGCTGGAAGCTGAGGCCTTGCTTTCTAAATACTGAAGCTCCTGCGGATTCGCGGGAGTTTCAGTCTTTAGGAAAAAGGCCACTGCTTCCAGTGGCCTCACCCTTTCAGCCTTAATGGTGACGCTGCCCCTCCCCAGCTGGCGAGGGGCAGCGTCACCATTAAGGCTGAATAGGCGAGGTGCTGTCCCCTGCCAGGTAAGCCTATACAAAATAAATACAGAGATCAGCACCCTCTCCCCAGTTGGGGAGAGGGTGCTAATATTTACAAAAGGCTGCCTGGCAGGGGTGCCAGTAGCCCATTGAGCCGGGCTCGTCAAGGGGGCGTGACCTAACGGCCCATGAAGGCCCCCATTGTTAGGCCACGCCCCCTCGATGAGCCCCGGTTCGATTTGTAGTGCCACTTAAGGCACTGCTCACTTCGCTAGCCGGAAAGGGGGCAGTTCCCCTGTTGGGAAAAGGGACAAATAGTCCAGAATCGTCACAATATTCTCTAACTCATCCAATGTATTTATCGTATTTATAGTGGAAAGTGAGTTTGCAAACTAATTAAAGCTACGCTAGACCTGACCTGGAGCCTTCCTGACTGGATAATGAATGCAAGAGGGAAATGCAGTACTGCATGTTCTAAAAATAAACAGCTCAATTCCTTCACTTTTACAAAATCGGTCATATGATTAATTACACGAACACGATTTTGTTAGAGTGCCAGTAATAGGAAAAAATAAAATGTAGAGTAAAAGACATAATATTATGTAAGTTCACGCATTACAAATGTGCTACACACTTACATTAAAACCAGTGAATTATTTCTTTAATTTGAACAAAAATACATTTTTAATGATTGAAGCACAACGGCAAAAAAGTGAGTGTAATACATTATGGTTTAAACAGAAAAGTAATGCATCACTGTTAATTTATAATTTCATCCCAAACATAGCCTGTTTTCACAATTTTATAGAACATGAAAAATTGAAGATCATGCATTCTTCTTAAATTGTTGCCGCACCTAAAACTGGCTGGTGCAAAACAGTCTGAAAAGAATGTTTATTTATGATGAAATACATTTTTTGATGGAGGAACGCAAATGCATTTATCAAACTAACTTGTGGTATGAATCCTCTTCATAGAAAGTAGTACACTGGGCCTCGTTACGAGGAAGGAGGTAACCAATGCCGCTTTTTGCGGCATGGCTACCTCCATTCCGGGTACCGGGTCCGGGTTCCCTGAATGGGGAAGTACCGGGCCATTCCAAACTTGTATGGCCCAGTATTTCCCCATCCAGGGAACCCGGACCCGGTACATCCCCATTCCCATTTCAGCCCCCATAGGGCTCAATGGGAATGGGGATGATGCTAACAACGGGCCCGTTAATAACCCCTTACCGCCCTCCTCGTAATGAGGCCCACTGTCTCTTCCTCTGGAGTAACACAGCCCCATCTAGTCAAGCGCACCATGGTGACCTCATCTGAAGTCCTACTTGCAACGATGGTGCCCTCGGTTGATCTGTACAGAACTGTGCTAGCACTTAGTGGTGAAAGTGTGTCATTGGCCGCATTTCACACAGGCATCGTAACCCTTTAACATATACAAATGGTTGGATAGATTAGACTGTATGACTTGCATTATTAAGCTCTGACACTATGTCATGTGGACAGAAGGATCCTATATAACTCAGAAGGGGGTAAGCCTATTTCAACAGCCACATTCATTGAAGGGAGAAATGATCGGACATGAGAGAAGCATAGAGCCTAAGTTTCTTAATATCTTTCCTCTATTTTCACCCTTTCCGCTGTGCTCCACAGTGTCACAGGAAAACATTTCTAAAAACTGATGCTGGACTCTTTAAGAGCACACTTATTCAGAGCTATAGAGTGAAGAATTGTAGATTGGTTTCTTCGAATACACAGCAGAAAGTGATGGATGGAAAGCTTTGAATGGCTTTTCATTCCAGTGTTTTTAAACCCTACCTGCAGTTGAAAGATGACCAATCATATATGTTTTGATCCTGCCCCCAAAGGAATAGTCCAGCCCAAACTGCTAGGCCAGGTCCCCACTGCCCACACTGAAGAGAAGTGGTCTAGCAGTTTGGGCTGGACTGCTGGTTTTTGGTGTGGATACAACCGTCTTTCATTGTTGTTTACCCTCTTCTGTAATGGTAAAGTGGAGTAAACAAAACTGAAATAGAAGGCTGCTTGGGAGAACTCCCACTAGTTATTATGTAAGAAGACAAAAAGAGAATTGAGTGTAGCTGGTGGGGTTGGTGGAGGCTGACGGGAAGGAGGCGAGTTTCAGATACAAGGGTATTATAGAGAGGAAGAAGGTCTTTATGGAAATGGAATGTAAATAGGAAGGTCTTCGAATGGCCATTATGTTTAAAAACCCCAGTGATTTCTCTAAAACTAAGTTCTGTATCCCTGGTTTGGAAAACACCCTGTGAAGATATTTGCACAGAATATAAATGGCTCAAGCATTATATTTGCGTGTATATCGAGGGGAATACACTTAAAATAGCTATGGTCACTTGTTAAGCAAATTGAACATCGGTTCTAGGTGTATCCACCATAAGCACCACTAGAGCAACTTTAAATTAAACAAAATAAGCATTAGTTGTAATTTAATCCACTAGGGGTGCCACTTCAGCAACTTTCAACGACACCATTACATTTCTCATAAAACATTGCCCCTGTTAGAAGCCTTTGGAGCCTTCTAGATAGCTCCCCCTTAATTTCTAACGACAAAAATAGCTATTGCCATTTGTCAAACAAAATTAGCATCAGTTCTAATTTCATCCACCAGGGGCACCACTTCGGCAACTTTAAATTAAGCAACATAAGCATTTGTTGTAATTTTATCTACCATGGATGCCACTATAGTAACTTTCAACCACACTATTAGATTTCTCATAAAAGTTTTCCCCTGTTAGATGCCTTTTGTGCCCTATATATAGTTCCTCCTTAATTTCTATAGCGGAAAAACAGACAGACACACTTTCAAAAATATATATCAGAATATTGCCTAGAAGATTTTAACAGTAAACAAGGTGACCCCCCCTCTCTGCTTGTTTTTACATTTAAAGACTTGTTGCATTGGAAAGCTACTGTCTATCTGCACAGCAATAATTTGACATCATGTAGGTGGTGTTTACAAAGGAGTTAGACAGGACTGTCCTCTGGCGCCTTCCTCATTATTTGTTTTTAGATATTTAGATAACAGTGCATTAGAGGAACATATTACTGACCTGACTGCAGATGTTCCATCAATGGGCCAGGACACATATTGGTATATTACTGAGCAGAGGATGGATGGTCTTGGTAGTTCAGTACTATGAGCACAAATGTTCATAGAAATCTTTCTCTTAAAGCAGTTTGTTCACTTTACTGCTTTATACCAAGATATCGCATGATCGTTGGAGAATTTCGAGTGGGCTATTTCCTGTCGCCGGACCACTCCATTACTCTGTATCACTGGCTTCACAGTTATCAGTAATTTAAAGTTCACCACAGGTCTGCCTTCCTTAGCGTCTCATAATCACGCGCGCCGCCTTCAATCGTGAGATATACTTACCAGCCGTTCATGTTGTTCACTAACTCACCGGCTGTGCACTTTCCTTTCTTGTCTTTTGCGGATTTAATTCACAAATCAAGGTTAATACCACAGGCTTGGACTCACCTCCCCAACTCCGTCGTTCACCCGGGAGTGTTTCTGGCGTCCTTGAAACACAATGCAGTCTTCTTGTCTGGGCTTTGGCCTTCTCCACATATCTTTCACTGCTCTTTGGAGGCAACAACCTCCTGCAGGGATCTCAATAGTTTCCCTACCCTTTTTCTATCGTCTCTCGATCAGTGGTTCTGCTCCAGTGGGTTCGCCTTCACACCGGAAGATCTGCTCCTTTTCGTGTTCCACCTTGCTCATAGTGTGTCTCTATGTTCCGCTTTTTATTCAGGACTGGGTGGAATGAATGCTGTATACCAGCTCGGACCGCCGGGAGTACATCAAAGGAGATGCCAGCAACATTAAGGGTAAGCCCGCAGCCGTACGATGGAGACACTGGGCTAATCAGTCTATGGCCACCCCATTTTTCTTAAGTAGGCTACCCTTGAAGTGAACCACGTGAAGCAAGATTGTCTCTTTATTACATGATACTAAATGATTGAATGTCGCCTATTTTATATTTTTCGATGCTGCTTTAAGGAGCATTGACACTTTTAGCCTGATTCATGGAATTATTTGCGTGAAAAACGCAGATTTGCACGACTTTCTGCCCGAAAATCCCCATACTTCAAACAGGGATTTTCGGGCAGAAAGGCACGCAAATCTGCGTTTTTCACGCAAATAATTCCATGAATCAGGCTGTTAGTCTTAATCACATTGATTTCCAAATAATGCATGCAATAGTTGCCAACCCAATGGACGTGATAGTTTGAACATGTGGGTTGCCCTCTATATATGTTTCTTTATCAGGGTAGGTCTGTGTAACCTAGATTCTTTTAAATAAAAAATAGTTGAATGCCCTGCAGCATTCATGTGATGGGTTGATCACTGTCATTACACGTAAAGGGGCCAGGAAGTCTTGAATAGATTTGAACGAAGTCCGAGAGATATTCAATGGTTGTGAGATTTAAGCTGCTAAAAATAACATTTTTGGCTCAAAAATGTCCTTTTTGTAGCCCCGCAAGTTTGATTTAGCATTGCCCTTATCATCATTAGTCACACATGTCTTCCATTTAGTTTTGTATCATCTTCATTTGCGTTTGAGTTGAAAATGTTCAGAGGTAAACAGCACAAGGTGATGATCTCTTCCTCCGTTTAGGCTTTTGAGTGAGCGACTACATTTATAGATATCTCTAATGCAGAGCAGTGAACGTTAAAATAAGTTAAACATGGGTGTGAATATTAAATTGGATTGAATGATGGAGTGAGGAGGTTATGAGTGAAGGGATGGGGGAGAGGGGTTAGAACTGGAGAAAGAGAAAAAGAGAGCTTCCTCTTGGAGTTAAACATCAGGCAGCCCACATCCATCATGTTATGGATGGCGCAGTAGCAGCTGGTAATGACTTCAGAGATAGCAAGGGTGAAGAGACAGCAGGGGTGAAGGGAGGGAGAAGAAAAATATCTGAGTGTTCACAGCAAAGAGGTGGTAGTGGAAGCTGAATGATGAGATTAGTTTACTCTGGCAATCGATGTGCAAGGTGAAGAGGAGCTGGCCCAGGACTGATGCTTGTGGGGCATCTACCAGAAGGGGTGTGGGATGAGGTGTTGGGGTTTCACGAGGTGTAGAAAAAGCCAAGAGGGTGATAAGAAGCCACCCAGTCAAATGCAGGAGTAGAAGGCGAGTGTGGGTTTCAGTTTAGTGTTTACTCTAGAATCATGGTTGGAGGTGATGGCATAATTTGTGAACCTCAAACCAGTTGACAAATACAGTCAAAGATAGCTTCAACAAGGATTTTGGAGTAGTGGGGTAGGAGAGAAAGTGGTCTGCATTATGAGGAATTGCTTGCGTCTGCAGTGTGTATCTTTAGTATGATAGTGGCTACATTGTAGCAGACAGGGAAGATGACTGCAGAGAAAGATACGTTGAAGAGGAGGAGATAGAGGAGGAATGGACAGGTGCAAACTCTGTTTAGGAAGAGTTCAATAAGAGCACAGGATGGATCAGCTGGGTGGGGAATTAGTATGAGTTCAGTGAAGTATCTGAAAGTAGTGTGATTGTGTGAAAAGGGTGGTAGTGGTACAATGTGGAGAGGAGGAGCCATGGGGTAAGGGAGAGAAACAGGAAGGACATGGTGGTGTACATTCTGTGCTTTGGTGCAATAGGATGAAAAATAAACAGCAGAGGGAGCAGAGGAAAAGGAACCTCTGGTTTGTGGGAAAGCCTGGCCTGGAATGTCACTTACAATTTGAGAGATAGAATATTAGGTCAGAATAGTGAGAGGATTGGCTAGAAAGTTGGCAGTACATTCCGGGGTGAGTTCAATGTAACTAGGCATAGGTGTAGATGGGAGGCTGTGAACTGAGGATTGGTTGGAGAGCATGAGGATTAGGGTTCATGCCTTGTGTTGTCAGCCATTTTGGTAGGGGGAGAGAAGGATGAGCCAGGCGAGCAGACTAATAGGGGAGACAGCTTGCCAATTACCGTTTACCTGGACGCCCGATGGGCTGAACGCCCTAGGTAGTAGTTAAAGATGAGGTGAGCGCTGTGTACTGAGTCCCAAGTGTTTTGAGGCTTCAGCAGTCCTGGCTGCTTAACAGGGCTAGGGCTAGAACACAGAGAGGCTTAGTGGATACCTCAATTCTGGGAGGTTGGCCCAATCGCAATTGCCTGCGCCAACCAATGGTGGATTGCGTGCAGCTTCTAGAGAGGGATCAGCTCGGATTGGGCAGAGACCTTGCTCGATATTCCTCCTTCTGCCGACCTTGCATGTGTTGGGGGGCTCCAGAATTGTATTCTGATGAGAAGGCATCTGCCGTGGGGGCCGGAGCAGGATGCCAATAGGATTGGCTGATGCCTCATATCCAGCTCAAGGCTAAATCACATGTGGTTTACAGGCAGCTTTCAGAGATAGATTGCAAAAGGGCCTGTTCCTCCTTATAATGAATCATAGGGGATTGGTTGCTCCTCCGTTGTGCCCCTATGTCCTGGCAACTGGAAAATGGCATGGTTTTATCAGTTGCAAAAAAATTACAAATTGCATTATACATTCATCTATCAGATTCAGGCATGATGTATTTAAAGTGTAACCTCTCCTCAGCTTTTTCCTTAAAATTAGAGCTTTCCTATCACCTATTGGAATCCCAGTTTAGGTCAGTAATACATTTGATGGCAATATTGCTATAATAATACCTCCATGAACCGGACTGGCTATTTTAGGCTACTTCAATCTTTGGTTTCAATGCCCAAACTCTAATCCTACCCATCATTTGTCCAACAACTTGGGATATTTCTGTCTAGAGTAAACTTCTCCTGTTCTCCGCACACAACACATCATACTATAGAGCAGTTCTGGTCAGTGCTAGTGATGACTCCTCAGCAAACAATGCTCACCTGTGTTTTGCAACAGCACTCCGAAAACTGATTTAATAATTTTAGCCATCTTGATCCTCTTTCTCTTCCTGATCTTAATCATCTTCCCTCGCTTTTACTTCGTCGAGCCGGGGATGTTTTAAAAATCCAATTAGCCTATCTTTGTTTCAAGAGATAGGACATGATCTATGTTAAAGTAAATTTAGAATGATCACATCACTTGCATTGAATATTTGCAAAGCCGATGTTCTCAAAATTGGAAAAAGGTGATACTGTTACGACTTGTCAACATCATTACTTAAAGCACTGACCTACAGTGTACAAGACCTGGAGGTTGACATTGTGCTTGGAACAATGCTGGCATAGGACAAAGAACTGTTCTCGTAAGGAACAGCGAAAAGTGACATAAGTGTGTTGGTTAAATAAGATATTTAGCACTGCACAAAACGTTGTACACATTTAAGGACTATTCATGAGTAAATGAAGAGAATTGTTTGGAGACTCAAGATGCAGGGGAAAAATGGGCCATCCCGGCACAGAGATTAAATATTGAAAATCAAAGTGTCAAAGTATCCTATATTCAAGGATACTCCCGCCCCCTGCACACTGTCAATGGCTGGTGTTGCCAATAGTTCTAAAAGAAATGTAATAATTATAACATTTTACAAAAAGAAGTGGGCCAATCTGCATAACAAATTAGGGCAATGATTCAATATAAACATTAGCAAGCAAGCAGGATATCCTTCCACATGCTATGTATCACGCATAAATGCCTATACGGCACCAACACAGGATTGGCTACCATCACGCAGGTCACTAAGATACAAAAATGTGGGTCTTCTGCAGATTCCTAGAGCTAAGCTAGAAATGGTGGCACAGGGGTCCTTTTGTTATATGGCTCTGAAAAACTGTAACAACATCCCACCAGATCTGAGGCTATGCCATTCTCTCATCAAGTTAATAAGAAACTCTGAAAACATTTGTATTTGCATGATTTGACTCCTGACTCCTCTTGACCCTGGTCTATGCTGTTGCTTATAAATTTGTGCTGGTGTTCTTTTTTTTTTTTTATTTCTTTTTTGTTCTGTCCGTCATGTCAGCTCTAGTATGCCTGCGGGCCTGTGATTATGCACTTTACAAATAAATATTAATTATTTAATTAATGCATGGATAGAAACTAGTACTCCAAGAATCTTCAATTGGGCAATCTTCATCAAAGTGGATTAATAAAAAGAATAAAGTCCAAAGGTTAGCTCAGTGTGCTTCGGGAAATATTGAACCCCTCATCAGGAGCATAATATTCAAATCTATATAAAAGGATCTGTAAGAGTGACATCAGCAAACCTTTCCTGTGATATACTAGTGATGTATTGGTTGGTTCTGAACTAGCTTTACCAATGTTACGTGAAGTATTTCCTTTTTTTATATGTGATGTATTTAGAAGGTTGAGTTCACGCCGATCACCACCAGTATGATAAATCCTTAGTTATGAATGTAAGAATGTGCAATATATTAATCTTTTCTGCATGCACACACACTAGTCAACCCGTTATGTCACATCAATTGTTATCTTTGTATATACTTTGTAACTTGTGGTTCATTGAAAGAGCAACATTGGTAAAATCTTTCCTCGTTCTTGTATGGAGCATAATAGGGAGTCAACATATATAAGTGACATATTTGATATGAATGTATTCTCTATTACATCAGATTATGTACAATGTCACGAGAAGTATTTTTTCCACATGTGATGTATTTAAGATGTTCAATTTATATAGGTGCTTGACACATCTGGAACGCAAAACTTGAGTCTGTAATTGTGGTCACGTACACTTTATTTATCTTTTGTTGCACACACACATTTTACATCATGACATTCCGATTGTTACCTATAATAAGGGGATCTACTTTTTCACATAGAATTTCATCTGAATCCCATCTTAATATGTCAACCCGTTAGGACTTTTTTGTTTATGTGTGAACATCTGATGTCAAGGTGACATCATCACGTTAAACGCTGTATTACGCCATAATACATAAAGCAGCCATTTCGGAAGCCACACAATCAGTGGGGTCCTCAACAGACAATGGGCCTCATTACAAGTGTGCCGGTCCGGTAACAACGGTGCCGGTAATCCTACCGGCACCTTTGTTACCAGACCAGCACACTACGAGATCAAGGAATCTTTACATGTCCCTCTTTTAATTTGCAATTAAGGGCAACTACTACAAGATAGTCTCAATCTTTTACATTACAGATGATTCGATACATATTATTCTACAGTGAAACTTACTTGGGTCTCCATTACCCTTAATTTGGGAGCTAATCCATTTTTTTAGCTTAATCTTCTTAGAAATGTTTATTTCCTTAATCACCCTAATGTGTAATTACAATGTTGGTTTCTTTTACTTTACAGACCATATCTAAATATATGTTTTAACATTATTTGAGAATCACTACTGCCTCTATTGGAATTAGGAATTGCTGAACATAAGAGAAGATTTTCTCTGATTTCATCTAAGGTAAATCAATTCATGTAATTATACGATGTCTATATTGAATCACATTATGACTAAACCATTCAGTACCCTTTTACTTACACATATTTACGTTTTTGATCCTATAGATTTGAAAATCATGCTCCTGATGGAGGATCAATATGTCCCGAAACAAGTTGAGCTGGCCTTGAGACTTTATTCTTTTCAATATATGACTTTGATGAAGATTGCTCATCTAAGATTCTTGAATTACTTTATAGAATAATATTGACTAAAGATAATACATTTTCAATAATTTAAATATTGCTATGCATTCATTAATGTTTATATTGAAACACTACCCTAATATTTTCAGCTCATTGACCCTTTTTTGACAGTTGTAATTATTTAAATTCGTTTATAACTATTCACAATAACAGCCATTGACAGTGTGCAGGGGACAGGAATATCCTTAAATATAGGATCATTTAACTCTTTGATTGTACTGACTGTGATTGTGTTGTGTTCATGACATTCTACCCTGTGGGGGCGTGGCCAGCGCACATGGAGTGAAGTCGGCAACCTGAGGAGCACCTGTCCATGATCCTACAGTGAACGATATTATGGCGATTAAACTGAACGTGCAGCAATAAAATTCACATGCAGACATAGAAGAACCCTTTTGCTGAACTCGACTGCGGTGCTGAAAGAAACCGGCAACCGAGAAAACAGAGCGTTAGAAAAAGCTCCCCCACGGCACCCAAGATGGCGGCCTCCATTGCGGGAAAGAGTGGAGGCTCACAACAGTGAGCCCGAACAGAGTCCAGGCGGGACTGCAGGAGGAGACCGCCGGGCGAAACCCCTCGACAGCGGACGTGGCGGTTACCATTTGACGCCACTAAAGGAGGCACCCCTAGACGACCGCACAGCGCTGCGCTCCGCTGACGGGTGGCGGGACTTTAGGACTGGAGAAAGCCCTGATACACGGACACGGGGAGCGACACCAAAGGGGCAAAAGCCCGTTAGCGGACCCGCACTAGGAGGCATGGGAGGCACCAGACAGCAGGGGAGAGCGGTGACGGAGCGTGCCGCATACCATCAACCCTCGCAAGGCAGCAGGAGAGAAGCGCCGGTGCCGGGAATAGTGCTTCCTGGAACCTGGGAAGCGAGGCCGTGACGCCTGATCCAGTGATCAAAGACACAGAAGGCGGATCGCCACAGACGTATAGCCTGAGCACCGCTGCAAGCCACAAGCAAATAGACAGTATCCATTAAGCGGCTGAAAGAAAAGAGGTGAGCCAAAGCAGGGGAAACAGCTGTCCACCAGGGGTAGCTGGATCACACGTAGCACGCCCCAGTCAGCCGCAGGCTAATAGTAAAGCCATTACTCTGCGGCGCTTAAGCAACGTAAGCGAGGCATAGAACACGGATCCATAAACGAGGCTTGGCTGTTGTCTTAGTGCACTAACAATGCACAGGTCAAAATAACAGGCAGGCAACACCAGAATAGCCCATACTGGACCGCTACCACGCACCACTGTGAAGCCACCAGCAATCTGCAGTGCAGGAGGAAATCGTTCCTCACTGTGCCAAATAACACTCCTCGGTGCTGGGCATTGAGGATCACTCCAGCATCCCACAGCAGGTGGAGAAACGCTCTGGTGGTGGGGGACTATTGACAATGGAAGGAAAAGTGTTCTGCTGGGGGAGAGCTGGGCAGGCACAGGCACGCCTAGATTTGAAACCTCTGTCCTAACTGTCCTAAATCAAAGTGGGGAACACTGAAACATACCTGGGAAAAACCGGGGACCCGAGGTGAAACAAAAGACCTGAGAAGGGTGGGCCCAGATCTGAGAAGGAATTTATCCCCCAGTGGCATAACACCCGAGCAAGGGCTACACACGGTAGACCACTACACTACCAAGTTAGACATAGTGCGAGAGCATGCGACCCACTACAAACACTGCAATCCCTGAGAAAGGAAATGTCACCTCCCAAAAATAAATAAAAAACAGCGACAATGGACTCATTTACGAAGGTCAGACCAAAGCAACAGCCACCACAAGATGTCGCAGTCACAGTTGAACCGCCAGTCCCGGTGGTGGACCCTAGAGACACTCAAATCCTACAGGCCATTGCGGCGCTTCGCACATCTATTGAGGACAAGATAGGAGAAATAAAATCTGATATACAGCTAATGCGACAGGACACTCGCAACTTGATGGAAAGAGTGACCAAAATGGAGGCTTCCCTAGAAGATAACGGTGAGACCACACAAGATATGAAAGCGAGAGTTCAGGAACTGGAATCAACAGTGGCGACACTGGAAATGCGCTCCGAAAGACGTGGAATGTCGTGCCCTCCGAAATAATATCCGAATACTCGGGATCCCAGAAGACATGGAAGGCCCGAACCCTACAGAATTCATAGAAACAATGCTACTTCAGGAAATTGGGGCAGGTAAACTCACCCACGGGTTCTCTGTAGAACGAGCCCATAGATCCCTTCAGAAACGGCCCCCACCAGGATCATATCCACGACCTATAATAGCGAAGATCTTAAACTTCCGAGACAGAGAGACAATATTACGGTTCTCAAGGGAAGGTGAAGAGATCAAAAGAAATGATTCTGCAATAGTCATGTATCCAGTCTACACCCCCGTGATGCAACGTGCGAGGAACTCCTTCATACCAATAAAAGCGAGACTACGGAAACTTAATCTAAAGTACATGTTACTTTACCCAGCAAGACTTAAAGTACTTTACAAGGGAAAGGCAATCTTCCTAGAGACTCCATCTGCAGCAAATATGTGGCTTGAACACAATAACCTTGCGGAAGATGCTGAAGAAACAATAAAAGTGGGCAAACGATGAATAGACGACCGGAACTGCACATGATGAAGACCACTACACTACGAAGGCACGGAATGGACTACAAAATTTTACTTAACGCTATAACAAACAGACAAAGAAATTGGACAGGAGCATGAAGGACCAAGCATGAGACTGGTGACGACCCACCCCACCTGGAAAAGTGCAGGCAAAATGTCTACACACCACCCGTACCGAAAGGCCTGGAGAGGCCCAAAAGGCTTGGGAGCCCCCGAGCATTGTGCGTTCGAAGCAACTGCTCGGGGCAGTTCTTTGTTGTTTTCTTTGGTTAATTCATTCATCGGAATGGAAGTTAAAAAAGTTGGTTTGTCTCCAAGTGGCAGAGCGAGGGCAAAGGGTGGGCGGGCGGAAGAAGCAGACGCAATGGGTAAGGGCTTGCAACTAACAGGAGTCTGTGGGGCTTAACTACAATCGCAGACAATCCTTATGAAGGGCAGGAGGACCCTGAACTCCCCACGGAAGCGCCATGGCAACGCAAATAAGGATGACATGGAACGTGCGTGGCCTGAGTACTTACCTCCGGAGAAATAGAATCAAATCCTACCTACATAGGAAGAGAGTGGGGATAGCTCTGCTGCAGGAGAAACACTGCACTGCAGAATCTGAGGCGAAACTCAGGGAACACTGGGGGGGACAGGGTTTCGGAGCTTCCTACTCCAGATACGCAAGAGGGGTTTACACTTGGATCAATCCCCAATTACTCTTCCACCTAACTAAGATTGAAAAAGACCCAGAGGGCAAATATGTGGTAATATGGGGAAGCTTCGAACAAACGGAAATATGCATAGTGAACTCATATTTCCCCAATAATAACATCCCAGCTCACTTAAACGTGTTGGGTACTAAAATGTTGCAATACAGGAATAGCTTTTTCATATGGGGAGGAGATTTTAATTGTGTCCATAACCCAGAACTAGACAGGTCCTTGCCCCCACCAAAAGGCCCCTCCGCGGCCACCACGTCCCTGAACACCATGACAGATGGGCTTGACCAAGCAGATGCATGGCGAGAACTGCACCCTGAGGAGAGAGGATACTCATACTTCTCGTCCCCACATAGCCTCCACACAAGACTAGATTACCTCTTCATAAACAGGGAGCATTTACCCCAGATAGAAGGTGCGCAATATCTAGGAAGAACTATCTCGGACCATTCCCTACTCCTGATGGAATGGAACCACATTGGCCCCCGACCTCCCATCCCCATGTGGAGAATGCCCGTAGAGGCTTTAAAAGATCCGGCATTTAAAGAGGAGAACAAGTTACTTTGTTACCTGGTAACGTTCTTTCGATGGGATGGTCCGACGACGTATTCCACATCTATGACATGTAATCACCACAGCTGTGCTGCTTCGGAAACTTTTTTCGGCGTCTGCGTCCTGCGTCGATGACGTCGATGCGCCGTCGTCGAGGACCTCCTCCGACGTCCGACGTCATCCGATGTGATAAGTAGGACGCACGACACCCGTAGCCTCAGTTGTAGTTTTTTCCCCCAGAACGTGTGACATTAGTCAACTGCCAGTCAGACACAAAGCCTGGCGAACGTAAGCTGCAATCGCAAAAGAAATTCTGCAGCGGGGAAGGCAGGGAGGGAGAGATATGGAATACGTCGTCAGACCATCCCATCGAAAGAACGTTACCAGGTAAGAAAGTAACTTGTTCTTCGAGGGGATTGGGTCCTCCGACATATTCCATATCTATGACAGACTCCCAAAGCAGTACCAGAGCAAGGAGGAGGGAAAGAATTTAGAATCAAAATTTAGAATTGCCAATCAAATAGCAGAGCAAAGGACCGCCTTGCCAAAGGCCAGATCCTGTCCTCGGATGGAATCGAGGGAATAGTGACGTACAAATGTATGTACTGAAGCCCAGGTGGCTGCATCACAGATGTTGTGAATAGGAACACCCCTCTGCAGGGCAGTAGATGCAGCCATACCCCTGGTAGAATGGGCCCGCAAGCCAGCCGGTGGGTCCTTACCCGCCAAGCGGTAACACTCCGAGATGGCCAAAATAATCCAGCGAGACAAAGTCTGTTTCGTCACAGCTTGTCCCAAACGCTTTCCAGCGTAACCAATAAAGAGTTGATCGTCCACTCTGACCGGGGACATGCGTGAAACATAAAAGCTTAAAGCTTAAAGCTCTCCTAGGATCAAGCCTATGGAGCCTCTCCTCTTCCTTACCAGGATGCGGAGGAGGATAGAATGCCGGAAGAACAACCTTCTGGGCCAAATGAAATTCCGTCACTACCTTCGGAAGAAAAGAAGGACGAACTCTAAGGACAACCCTGTCCTTGTGAAATACAGTGAAGGGTGGCTTAACTGAAAGTGCCTTTAACTCACTCATTCTGCGAGCGGAAGTAACCGCAACTAGAAACACAGTTTTCAGAGTTAATAGCCTCAAAGGGCAAGAATGTAAAGGCTCAAACGGAGCACCCATAAGAAACTTAAGAACAAGGTTTAAATCCCAACCGGGCACCAGGAAAGGTGACGGAGGGAACACATTAGTGAGCCCTTTCAGAAACTGTGAAATTAAAGGGATTTTAAAGTAAGAACACTCTTCAGACGAGCGCTTAAAGATGGACAGCGCCGCCAGGTAACCTTTAATGGTACCCACTTGCAAACCCCTGTGGGCCAAAGAAAGTAAAAAGGACAGAACCATGGGGATGTCACATGCAAAAGGATCCACATTCTGAACTCTGCACCAGTCGCAGAACTTACGCCAACGGCAACGGTACAGAGACTTTGTTGCTGGCCTTCGGGCCGAGAACACCTCCATCACGTCTTCAGGGAGGTCCCAATCCTTATACCTCAACCTTTCAGAAGCCAAGCGTGAAGGTTGAGGGATCTCACCTCTGGATGGAGAACCTGACCCCCCTGCCGTGAGAGCAGATCGTCTCGGTAGGGAAGACGACGTGGAGGGCAGATGGACAAGTCGAGAAGGTCCGGGTACCATGTCCTCCGAGCCCATGCCGGAGCAATGAGGATCATCCGGGAACCGAACTTCCGTAACCTCCGCAGCACTTGCGGGATGACGGGGACTGGAGGAATCGCGTACAGCAGCGGGAATGACCACTCCACCACGAACGCGTCTCCTAGAGCTCCTTTTGGAGGAAATTCCCGCAAGCAAATCCTTTCGCACTTCCGGTTGACACTGGAGGCGAAGAGATCCACTTGAGGGGTCCCCCAAAGGGCGAAGATCTCCAGGAGAATCTCCTGAGCCAACTCCCACTCGTGAGAGATCGTGCTCTGCCTGCTCAGAGCGTCCGCCGTCACGTTTTTCATCTCCGGCCAGATGAACTGCCGAGATCGAAACTTCCTGCTGGATGGCCCAGAACTCGAGCTGCATCGCCTCCCTGCACAGAGGAAGTGACCCTGCCCCCCCCCTTTTTGTTGAGGTAGTGCATGGCCACTGTGTTGTCTGTCAGGATCAGGACATTCTTTCCTCGCACAGTCGGCAGAAAAGCCTTCAGGGCTAGCCTGACGGCCCTCAGCTCCAACAGATTGATATGGAGTCTGGACTCCGACGGAGACCAACGAACGCTGACTGTCAGCCCGTTGGCATGAGCTCCCCATCCCGTGAGGGATGCATCCGTCACGATCGTCACATCCGGCCAGGGAAGCCAAAATGGAGCCCCCTTCATCAAGTTGTCTTCGATGGCCCACCACAGAAGGTCCCAGGCGACCGAGGGCGGCACCTGAACCGGGTCCGACATCCTGCCGGAGGACTGCGACCATTGCATCTTGAGTGCCCACTGCAAAGATCTCATCAGCAGGAGAGCCTCTGGCACCAGAAGAATGCAGGATGCCATGAGGCCGAGCAACCTCAAGAACCCGAACGCTGGGAGCGTCTGGGCATGCTGAAACTTGTGCACCATCTGCTGAATGTGAAGAGCCCTCACCTGGGGAGGAAAACACTGCCCCAGGGAAGTGTCGAGCACTGCTCCGATGTACTGGAGCCGCTGTGTTGGCGTCAAATGGGACTTCTTTAAATTGAGGGAGAATCCCAGCCTGTGAAGGGAGTGGCAGGTGACGGACAGATGATCCAGGACTTGCTCGGGAGAGCTGCCCCTGATCAACCAATCGTCCAGGTAGGGGTAGACGTGAATTCCCCCTTGCCTGAGATGCGCTGCCACCACCACCATGAGCTTGGTGAAAACCCTCGGGGCGGAGGTCAATCCGAACGGCAGGACCCGAAACTGAAAGTGCGAGTCGCCAACCCGCGAACCTCAGGTACTTCTTGTGCTTGGGATGGATCGGCACATGGAAGTAAGCATCCTTGAGGTCGAGAGACACCAACCAGTCCTGAAGCTGAAGGGCCTGGAGGACCTGAGAGAGAGTAACCATCTTGAACTTGTCCTTCCTGAGGAGTTTGTTCAAACCGTGCAAGTCCATGATGGGTCTCAATCCCCCGTCTTTCTTCGAAATCAAAAAATAAGGGGAATACCATCCGTTGTTCCTCTCCGCTACAGTCACCAGTTCTATGGCGCCTTTCTCCAGCAGGGCTTGAATTTCCTGCGCAAGGAGCGGATCCAGACTCTGCAAAGAGAGGTTCCCCGGTGGATTGTCGCAAGGCCTGTGCTGAAAGGGAAGACGGTAGCCGTGGGTTATGATCTCCAGAACCCACACATCTGAAGTTATGGCTTGCCACTCTACAAGATGCTGCGCCAGCCTTCCCCCAACCGGCGAACCATGGGACATGGCCTCATGACTGAGTGGTAGTGGTTGCGGCGTTACCTGAGGGCAAAGAGGCAACTGCCCGAGCGGCCTTGGCACCACGGGTACCCTGTCGTCCACCTCTGGTACCCCTGCGTTGGCCTCTTTGACTGCCAGCTCCTCTCGCTTTACTGAAGGACGAGTAATAGCGAAAGGAACCACCCCTCCACTGCTGTCCCCTAGGACGAAAAGGCGGAGGTTGGCGAACTGCAGCGCCCAGCGACTTCGCTGCAGCTTTTGAGGTCTGCAACCTCTCAAGGCTCTCGTCAGCTTTGCTGCCAAAAAGGTGTTCACCGTCAAAGGGCATGTTGAGGAGCCGGGACTGCAAATCAAGAGCAAACCCTGACTTCCGCAACCACGCAAACCTGCGTATCACAGTGCTCGCCGCCATGGACCTGCTGACGCATTCAGCCAAGTCCAAACCCGACTGAACGGACTCACACATGGCATCCTTACCATCCTGGACCATAGCAAGGAAACCATCCCGTTCGTCCCCTTCGGGAATATGTTCAGCCGCTAACGCAACACAGTTCCAGAGTGTGTGTGAAACGAGACAAGGCACAAATGGAGTTGGCCGCCTGAAGCGCCATACCACCAGAAGAAAACACTTTCTTCGCCCAGCCATCAAAACGTTTGTCGTCTCTATCAGGAGGGATGGTAGGGTACGACGCCTGCTTTGCCGGGGCCGTGGCCGCCTGTACCACCAAACTCTCCGGAGTGGGGTGCCTGGTCAAGTAGCAGGGGTCGCTACTGGCTGGGCGGTATTTTCGCGACAAGGACCTGCCCACCGCCGGGAGACTCTCCAGAGCAGTCCAAGCCGCCGCCACCCTTCTCTGTAAAGCCATATGGAACGGCAGTACTGGGTCAGTTGGGGGACCAACATCAAGGATGTCCGTGAGATCATCCTGCACAAACTCCCCTGGGGGAGCAGACCATCCCAAGTACTCAGTAACCCTAGCCATAAGGCGTCGGTACGAGGAATCGGCATGAGAGCCAGGCTCTGGCCTACAAAACTCCACCTCCGGAGAGGTGTCCAGTCCACTGGCATCATGCAGTGGCTGCCTCAAATCGTCAAACTGACTATGGGCCGAGACAATTTCATCTGGAACCTGACTAGGAACCAGGCCATCAGAATCCTCATCCGCCTCTGAAATATATTCCAGATAGCGAAAAGAAGGCACCCGAGAGTGCTTGCTCTTAACCAGAGCCTTCCTAGGGGGTTCCCCCGTGCCACGGGGTACCTCCGACACCCCGGCCTCGAAAGGCGTCGAGGGCGTCGAGTGAATCGGCGCCGGCGTCGAGAGAACAGGCATCGGCGTCGAGAGGATCGGCGTCGGCGTCGAGTAAATCGTGTCGACGTCAGATGCAGCGCCGCCAGCATCGGCGGCGTCGACACAGTCGTGCGAGTCCGTCACCGACATCTTGGACCCACACTCCCCGCACTTCTTGAAGCCCGGACGCGGGGTCGAAGACGAAGTAGAAGACATCTTCACACAAAGGATTTTCACAAAAACAAACGGGTTTGAAGAACCGAGAAGAACAGAACTCCAAAGAGTCGAGGCGTTAACCGAGATTCACGAAGCAACACGTTCCCGGAAAAAACGGAACTGAGGCTACGGGCGTCGTGCGTCCTACTTATCACATCGGATGACGTCGGACGTCAGAGGAGGTCCTTGACGATGGCGCATCGGCGTCATCGACGCAGGACGCAGACGCCGAAAAAAGTTTCCGAAGCAGCACAGCTGTGGTGATTACATGTCATAGATATGGAATACGTCGGAGGACCCAATCCCCTCGAAACTACAAGACTCCATAGATAACTTTATAATAGAAAACACAGGAAGTGTGGAACATGTAAGCACACTGTGGGATGCCCTAAAAGTAGTAACACGAGGAGAAATCATAGCAAAGGCTGGAGGTATCAGGAAACTGCTACAAGGCGAATTAGACCAGAGGGAACAGGAAATTATGAGACTGGAATCCGCCCCTGTAGACACCCCAGAAAGAGAGGAAGAATTCAGAACCGTTAGAGAGAACTGCACTGAGGCGTGGAGCAGATTGGCTAAGTTTGACTTTGTGACCAGAACAAATAGAACACATGCAGAAGCGGATAAACCGGGCCGGCTGCTGGCCTGGCTCTGCACAAAAGAACATCCTAGGCACACAACCACTGCATTGCAGGATGAGGGTGGCGAGGTGCACCGAACCAAACAGAGATTAAATTACACTTTTAAGTGCTTTTATGCACAACTATACTCCCACGAAGACCGAGTTCCCCAAGATCAAATGGTTGATATGGTTAAAGAGATAGGCTTGCCTAAACTGTCCCCTGCACAATCTGAAATCTTACACATGGACATCACATCTGAGGATATAACAGAGGCAATCGGATCCCTGGCCACGTGTAAGGCTCCGGGCAGCGACAGGCTGCCCCCGGAGTTTTACAAAGCATATGAACCCTCTCTGACACCTCTATTACACAAAGTCTTCCAGGAGGCTTACGAAAGAGGGATCCTACCTGATAGCATGAGAGAAACCCTTGTGGTCCCAATGCTCAAGCCTAATAAACTTGCAGACAAGTGCGACTCTTACCGCACGCTCGCCATGCTCAACTATGACGTGAAAATATTAACAACAATCCTAGCGAAGAGGTTGTCCAGAATAATAGGACATAATAGCCCACACTGACACAAAAGAGGAATGGTATGTGCTGTTATCCTTAGACGCCATCAAGGCATTTGATTCTATATATTGGGAGTGGTTGGTGGTAGTTCTAGAGGGATTTGGCTTTGGCCCTGTGTTCATTAGATGGATCAAAATTCTTTACAATAAACCAAGGGCACGGTTGAAATCTGGGAAACATGTGTCGGAGGCATGGGACATTTTCAGAGGAACCAGGCAGGGCTGCCCACTCTGCCCTATGCTTTACATACTGGGACTGGAGCCCATCATCTCACTCTATGCCGACAATGTACTAATATATGTTAGAAACCCTCATCTTAATATACCGACAATGCTAGAAGTCCTCGGCAACTATGCTAAGGTCTCAGGCATACAATTCAGAAAGACGAAATCCAGCCTGTTCCCCCTAGCAGGCCTGAAGGACAGGAGCGTAGAAGAACTTCCTCGGTAGGCATAAAATGGCAGACCACCTCATTCCGATACCTCGGGATCCAGATAATGCACACCCCAGAACTAATGCATGAACATAACACAAGGGCAGCACTACCGGCACTGCATAAATCGATGGGATTTTGGGCAAAACTACCCCTATCTATGATGGGCAGAGCCTCAATAGTTAAAATGATTGTCCTCCCTAGATTCCTATATGGGTTCCAGAATGTGCACTTCTACATCACAAAACCCTTCTTTCGACTACTCGAAACAATAATCTGAGAATTCTTATGGGGTAGAGGCAGACACAGGGTGGCACTATCCACATTAGTTTTACCATACAAACAGGGGGGAATCCAACTACCGCACTTAGAGAAATACTATTTGGCCGCCCAGCTGAGCTTTGTATCTAAGTGGTTAGCAGACGAGACCACATCTGAGACTCCTCTGCTACAGACCATGATCTTCCCGATACAACTGAAGGCACTTATTTGGTTTCCCCAAACCCTGTTGGGAAATGCACCTTTGCTAGCGACCCTGGGTAGGGAAATATGGCACAGGACTAATACGCTCATGCACCTAAAACATACTCCCCAGAAGTGCCAATAATCTCAGATCTAGGTAAAACTGATGCTGATCTGAATAATATTAGACTCTGGGAAAGAAAAGGGGTTTACACTTGGGGTGACCTATATGCCAAAGGAACCTTATGGCAGTTTGCATCGCTGCAGGCGGAAGACGATATTCACACCGGCCAATACCTGTGGTACCAAAGGATCCGCAAAATAGCACAGACAAAATGGGATACCTGGCCGGAGGAACCAGACACAGAACCCCTCACGACACTGCTGTATAATTTGGGGGAGGGAGGGAAATCAGTGTCCCAAATATATAGCCACCTAATTGACACTCCCAACCCTTGGAGTGCTGATCTAAAGAATAAGTGGGAAACGGATATGGGACGGGAGATGACAGACAAAGAATGGGATAGAGCACTGACATTTCCCAAAGAAGTATCTAGAAACCACAGATTCCGATTGATACAGTTAAACGCACTATACCGCACTTACCTAACCCCTTAGTAAAATGGCTAAATTCAACAAATCCACACAACCGAACTGTGTCTTGTCTGGTGTGGGGCAGATGAGGTGAACTTGATCCACATGCTATGGGAATGTAGCAAGACACAGAATCTCTGGGCGAGAATAAAACAAACGTGTGTGGAAGTGGGTGTGACCAGGTATGAGTGGACCCCAGTCGAATGTCTTCTGGGAACCGACCCCAGACTAGCGAAACTCAAGCATTTAGTTACACTGATGGACATAATGTGTATAATAGCTAAAAGAACTATCACAATTTCATAGAAAAAGCCTGCAGGGCCGAACTACAAAGTGTGGCACAAAGAGGTTGAAAAGTGGGCGAACGCTGAAACAAGGGCCTGGGAGGACAGTGTAGCCAGATCCACCGAAGCATGGCGCTAGTTGCATGGAAAGACATCATGACAAAATTGTTTCATCCCTCAGACGATAAACCCCCTTGAACAAGTCACCTGGTTGGTCTTAGAGATACACAGCTAGTGAGAACACCAGGCGCAAGACCAACAAAGGCCCAGTTGACTCCCAAAGCAGCCCTACCCCCCCCCCACTATCAGGATACCCCCCTTGCTAGAATTTCATGGAACATTTTACAAGGACAAAACAAGGAGACGGTTTAATGTTAATGTTGTTTGAATGTTACTGTTTAATATGTTATAGTATAATTAATGGAAAAGCTGTTAGTTTGGGAATTGGAGATACACCCATTTGAGGTGTTGTATTGTAAACGTAACTAAATGCCAATAAACAAATTTAAAAATAAATAAATGACATTCTACCCTGTACAGAATGCCAGCCAAGCATGCGTTCAGTTTTTCCAGATGCTCGAGAAACTGGCAATGAGATCATAAGAAGCCAGATCCGCTGTGTGCATTACAAATGTTATTGGTGAGTCTTGTATAATGTATTGGACTACCTTGCTTAGAACCTTGCGCTTGTACCGCAAACTTTTTTAGATTACCCTTTGTTTAATGTTTTGGCTCTTTTTGTCTTTTTCTTCTGGACTGCTACTGGATTGCTTTTGGTCAAAACAAAACCCTTTTATTTTGACATTTTGGAACCGCTTTGCAGGCTCACTACCAGACCTGCAGATCACTAGCTTAGTATTCTCATTCTGCACCCTGTTCCCAAAGTCCTACGATTTAGCTGTGTGTGTTCTTTCTAGTAACTGTCAGCACCCTCAGCACCAAACTGTGCTGCTCTCTTCATTAGTGTGGGAATGTGCTGACCGCAGGACCATGCCTCTGCTCCCTTTGGAGACTGGAATCTCATTGTTGGACTCATAGGATCCTTCTTGTCCTTTAGGTGAATCCTTGGTTTTACTTGGATCTGGTTGTTTGGAAACTCTGTATGTGTGGACACCACGTACGTTTGACATTAGTTTGTCGGGTAGTTATTCCTTGATAGATGGACTCTGGCTTGCTAACCCGGGAGTATGCATCTACTTAGGTTAATATGAGACACACTTACCTTTATTATGATAGGAGCGTGGAACTGGAGTAAGATACAAGACTTATTCTACATATTGGTCTACATTTTCTAACCCATGATACTTTTCCTTTTCAACGACATACTAGTCATGCAGTTGTGAATGCACTTGAAACACAAGAGCTTGGTATTATCAATAATCATTTATTCATTTTTTTTAAAAACAATTTTGATTGTATTATACAGTTAACCAAGTCACCTTTTAATACATAAGAGAAAAGAAACACATCAATCAAGACAACATTCTAAACAAGTAATAAAATAAGTGAATAAACCAAAACAGAAATCCACAATAAACTAATACACTTAAAATATTCATGATTCTTTTCTGCAATTTCATCAACAATAGAATAAAAGCATCGTTATTTCAGTTCATCAAAATTGTCTGTATCTGTTCAGGATCATACTCAATATTGCCCTGCAAGCCAACAGCCTTAATAAAACCAAGTCCCAATCCAAATAGTGAAGGGCAAACCAATAACAAATGCTTCAGAGTTTTAAAACTATTTTCTCCACCTAAATGGCATAGTCTCTCACTCATAGGAATGCCAATCCAGGCACCGGTGACTTCCAAATTAGGTTGTGCATTGAACTTAATTTTCAGGTAATCCCAGACATGATAGTTACCAAGGAAACTATTGATATGGCAGGGAATAACTTCACGTCCATGTAAGTAAAATACAATGCTGCAGTGGATTTGGTGGACAAGTCAATTGTCAGTTGTTCCTGGCTGTGAGTAAAAATGTAGTCATGCAAAAGACATTTAAACATGCCAAGCGGCAGACTCCCAGAAACCCTGGGCATGTTTTTAAAGCAAACCTAAGTAAAATCCTGTATTTTAGATAAATGACAGATACGCATAAGGTTTTTGCGAGTCTCAAGAGCATCTCTAAGAAGCCATAACAAAGTACCCTCATGGACATTCATACATTTCCAGTAAATAGTGAAATAACTCATATTTTAACAAGAATTCTCCTGACATTAAATTCTAGTAGAATAAACTCAGTTGGAGTATTTTAAGGTAATCTCAACAGGCTTCTCAGAGTACTTTGCTCTAAATTAACGAGAGATGCAATGCTCTTTAGGGCCCACATTTCCACACCATACAGGATTATGGGAAGAATCTTAGATAGATACAATCTAATGAGCACCCAACAGAATACTCTGCACCTTTATGCGAGAAAGATCTAATGGCTCCAGAAACCTTTGTTGTTTTTAGCTGCACCTGGTCCATATGCAGTTCCACATCCAATTTAGAATCAAGATTAATTCCTAGATATAGGATTGTACCACGTCCATGCCTTCCTGATTCAGCCTCCACTTCCAGTACTTCTTGTATTTTAGACAGAACGCCATTATTTTAGAAGTAGTAATGTTAATTTTGTGTGAATTCAATTGGGCATAGGAGTGCAAAAGATTTAAAGAGAGCTGCAGGCCTGAGGGAGCGACATTCTTCCAAAAGGCCCGGTTATTATTAGTATAAGCAGTAAATACTGAACTCCACCAACTTGATACATTCAACAGTTGTCTGATGGTAAGAATCTCCCCTCAATTTCTTAATGGTAAGTACATGCTGGGCCGACTGCAGATTAAGCGCAGCCATCATATGCATGGCTGCCCTCAATAGCCATTTTCTGTCCCTAAGAGCTCTACTATTTATTCATTTATTACAAGTCACAGACATTCATATAATTAGGAAAAAGGCTGTAAAAAAATCTAAGCCACTATCTTTTTTACAAGCATTAAATCAGAAAAGACATGCAGAATCCAACACACCAAACAAGACTCTGGATGAGGTAGCATCATTGGACTAGGTTTCTGTAACAATGAGATTGCTCTTAGGGCGTTCCTGCTCCGATTACAAATACCCACCCAGCCCTACAGACAAGGGGCTATCAGCCACGTTTGCTACCTAATCAAATGCAAATACACCCAAGAAAAAAAAACGGGGAGGAGAAATACCCCCAACAGAAAAACAGGAAAACAGACACACAGGAGCCTGTCCCACTGCTTTCGCACACATAGCTCCATGGCTACGGTGGATCAGTAGTACACGTAGTGACACATGGAGATAATACTATAATTACTGCATGAAACAAAGATAGGAAATGTATCTTTTAAGACGCATGAATAACCTGTTGCAAAGAAATATTTATTACAAAAGCATTTGTCTTTTCCAGTTAAAATATGTGTTTACATGCTTTTAAAATACTCCTTTGGGATTCGGACTTACTTCTTCAAATCCTAAAAAAACATGTTACTCCCAACTTAAAATTGGCTGTAAAATACTCACAGTGTAAATTCTTATCTGGAGAACTGTACCCACCATTCGAATAGTTGACTCACAAAAAATGCATAATTGCACCAAACTTAAAACATCTTTGCCCAGCGAGAATAGAAGAGATTATATTGCTCTAGAACCAATTTTCCAGGGAACACATTCCGGCAGTACTTACCCTAATGGGCCTTAATATCTGGTACCACGTGTTCCTTGTTCCAATTTGCTTAAATTTCCAAGAGCAGCCAGACATTTTCGGTCAGCCGCCCAGACCCTTCAATTCTCTGCCAGTCCATTTGTAATCAGAATCCATGTCTCTGATACACTTTATGCACCCGAAGATCTGCATGCTGAATCAATGGGAACTGCATGATTGCGGCCAAAGTCTTCTCAGCTTACCACCATCTTACACTTTTGGGTGTGTGTGCACTACATACACCCTTCTCATATCGGCAATGAGTGCACATACATAGTTATCTCCTATGCTACCTATATGGATTGACATAGAAGTACTTTGGAGTGAAATATATCCCTTATCCTGCATATGTTCTCTGTAATAACCAGCGTCTTAACCACACTGCCAGGGAATCAGTTAAAGGAACATAGTTCTATGCAAAGTCCCATTTAAAATTGAGTTCTCTGGGTACTAGGTCATAAAATAAATTGGCGTAAAGGTATACGAAGATTAACGCTGCTCCAAGTCAGTGTATTTATTGAAAATAAAAAACATTAGAACAATGTTTCCATTCTCATAAAAATGGGTTGTGAACAAAACTTGAAAATAATGTATTTCCTGCCCTAGAGTGTACTACTTTTCTGTTCACCTTCTCCTCTCCCATCCATAATTGTGTGTTTTGTCTGGTGTATTTATTTCAGAGTAGTATAATTAATAATCGGTTTTAGATGCATGATTTATAGGGCACAAACAAAGCACCACCTAGCACTGTACATAGCAACAAACATACTAAACAATTTCATGAAAAACCATTAAAAGTAATAAAAGAGAGACAATGGTGTCAGAAACTTCGGGAAGCGAGGTCATTAAGTTACTTACCCAGGAAATGTTTCTATGACCCTGATTTATTTGTTTCCCCACTCGCATATCAAGTGTGTATTTTCTTACTTTATTAGTGCTAAAATCCGGCATTTCAGCAGCTGTAACTCAGTAAAGACCCAATAAACTCACATGATCTCTGTATATACTTCAGTAGCTAATAATATGTGTTTGATTTTTATGAAACACAAAATCTTGAAAATCAAAATCTACATTGCAATAAAACACATTGGGCCTCATAACGACCCTGCGGGTCCGGTAACAATAGTGCCGGTAGGCTTATCGGCACTGTTGTTACCGGACCGGCAAAGTACAAGTTTGCGGGCCGGATGCCCTCCCGCCCGCCAGGTCTGACCAGGCGGGCGAAACGGCACCTGCTTGCAGACTCTGATGGTAGCACCGGCACCATTATAAAATGGTGCCGGTGCTACCGTCTTCCCCATTCCCACTGAGTCCTATGGGACTCAGTGGGAATGGGGAATACCATTTTTCCCGTGCCTGACTTCCTGGAACGCCAAGGTCGTAATACCCCGGTAATTCCGGGAAGCCAGGCACCGGAAAAAGCCTGAGTCCGGCAGCCAGCCTGCCGGTTTTACCGGCACGGCTACCGCCGGACTTGTAATGAGGCCCATTGAGCTCAAAAGGCTTTCAGGAAGCCTTCATATGGACATTGGGCTTCATTACAACTCTGCAGGTCCGGAATTAACGTGCCGGTAATTCCATTTACTGGCAAGCTCCCGGACCAGCAGAGTACAAGTTAGCTGGTGGTATGGCCTTATTTACCTCTTGCCAAGAGCTGGAGGTAACTTAAGCACTGCTCTATCAAAAGACAGCCAGTATTACCTGTACCGGTAATACTGGCAATCCCCCCCATGGAGTCCTAAGGACTGCATGGAATGGGGATTTACCTACTTTTGCCGGCACCTGTCATATGCTGGTAATTCCGGCATATCAGGTGCTGGTAATGGTAGGTCCATTTGCCGGTATCCTGCCGGAATTATCGGTGACATACCGGCAAACTTCTAGTGAGGGCCATTGAGTTCTATGGGATCCAACGAGGCAGCATTGACCACTCTTGAATAAAATCCAAGTTCAAAACGCAGTATGCTCATTACTCCTCTTAGGGAAAACGCAAATCACTGTCACAAACACTACTGGGACTTCCCAAATTATGTTGTGCTTTTTCACTTTCCGTTCAGGCTCCGTCTTCGAGATTATTAACATGCTCTATATTTAAACTTGCAAATATATTCCGTTTTGAAAAGCGCCCCCTTTTAAAAAATTGCTGTCTGCAACGGTGTAATTAAAAACAGGTTACTGCCTGATAATGAAGGGTTACCATAGGAACCACTTCTATTTATTAGCACCACAAAGGGACGCGACTCGTAGGTGTTTCTGAGAAAATAAAATTCTGTCAACGGAGCTAAAGAAAGATTATTTGTTATTTCTGCTTCTGTTTTGAAACATTTTATCTATATATTTTCTGCAGGTGGCTTGCTTTTTTTCCTTAAATTCAGTTTCTTTCAACTGTTTCTACTTTAATTGTTGGCGGCTGCAGTTTCATAATAATGTAATTATGTTTTTATATGAGTGATAATATGAAAGTTCCAGGCTATGACGAGGTTATCTGTTGAGGTCTCCCAGACACAGTTAATTAAATATAGTATGTACATTACGACATGATGGCAGATGGCACATTTATATCTGTCCCAGTGAACATAAATCACATTTCCATGCAGCTGTGCTCGCTTTGCTAACAGCCTGACTCCACCAGTACTTACCGTATGTGTATATTTCTATTGCATCATGTGCCAGATATTTATCCAAGATTGAATTCTTTTGGTTATGCGTTAATATGATTTTACACAGCAGTGTGAAGTGTGGCCAGCTGGGCTGTGTATTTTTCCTGACTTTAATTGATAACCCCAAATAACCTACAAAGATTAATTTATGGACTTTATCCCCAACCAGCCTCCGATCCATGTCCGTAAGAATTTCCAAGGACCTATTCTCGCATACCGGATACGTCTGATATTTCTTAAAATTCTATTTTATGTTATTCCAGACTAAATTGGAGACACTTATTTTCCCTCGAAATAGCCTTACTTTATTTCTTTTATTGCACAAAGATTTTATTCAACTCTAACTCCATTGCAATTAATAAGACCAATCATTGAGCATAATAAGGCAGTACACATCCCAATCACCATATAAGGATGAACTTAAGACTAAAGTAATACAGTTAATATGCAATTAAATGCATCTATATTGCCCCAGAAACATAGCTCCTCTTTTCATATAAATAAACACTGAGCTTCTTGATTAACTCAGGGAAAGTAGGCAAACCCACAAAAAGAAGGAGATGAGCCTGCCGCAGTGAAGGGTGCCGCTGTCTTTGGCTATTAGCTGTCCCAGCCCACTCCCAAAGGCAGGAAGAGGAAAGGAAGGCTTCAAAAACCAAGCCGGGTAACCCTTGCAGCGTAAACCTGCATCAGTAAAGGTGCCGCTGTCTTTGGATGTTGGCTGCCCCAGCCAGTGTGTGTTGGCTCTGCCCCGCCTGAAGGTAAGAAGAGGAAAGGAAGGCTTCAAAAACCAAGCTGGGTCACCCTTGCGGCGTAAACCTGCCACTGGGAAGAGTACTGCTGTCTTTGGCTGTCTGGCGGCTGGAGGAGGCCAGGAAAGGTGTTCATCTGTTCAGCTGAACGCTAAAAACTGCGCGGCCACATAATGATGGCGTTGGAATCGATGGAGCTGACCTCGTGAGTATGGATAATTTGCTCTCTCTTGGAAAACGGTGCATGAGAAGCAAGTTGTAAACTCCAGCTCTCGCTGCTTTTGCTGTTTGTTATGCCTGCCACTGTGTTTGTACTTGAGCCGTGACTCTTGTGATGCCTGTGGGCCCTCATTATACTTTACCATTGTACTGCCGCTGTATACTGCACGTTGACTTCATTCCATACTGGGCTTACGTGTTTTTTATGCCGTGGACTACTATAGCGACTACGTTGTTTGGTCCGCTGCTGGAATCAAAGACAAAAGAAACTTTATCGAAAGGAGAGATCTGACTTTTAATCATACAGCAGACCTACCAGACCCAACGTGGGTCTCAGTTTTACTGTACAACTTTTGACTTCATTACTTACAGGCCGATTCATGGAATTAATCGGCGCAAGCGTGCGAAAACATGCGATTCGCAGTGAAAGAGCGAAAATCGCAGTGCAAGTGCGATTATCGCACAGAAAACAGCGCACATCTATTCATGGAAGTCCGAGCACGCGCAAAATGTGGGATGTGCGCTGAAAAAGTGCACGGCGGACGCTGGCGCACAGGTCATCGACCGCCGTGCGATAAGGCCACAGCGAATTCGCACATAGCGCGGCGCACATAACAAAAGTAGGCGTAACACGTGGCGTTACACGCAGAATGGGGAACAACTCGTGAAAATGTGGGCGTCACGGGGGAAGTACAGGAGGCAAGTGCGCGGAACGCCCACACGCTCGCCTACAACACGTATTCATGGAATGGAATAGGGAAAAACAGCGCGCGGCCAAAGACGCGCACAGGCCCATACATGTCCGCCACACGAAAGCAGGCGGTAGCGTCCCTGCGCAGGCAAAAAATGTGCGCCAAAGTTCTACACGAGCGAGAAATTCCATACGCGATCGGGCCTGGGGGAGCGTGTGCGTGTATTTCAGGGGTGCGCGAGAAGTACCACACGCAATTGGCCTGTGCGCGTGTATTTCAGAAGTGCGCAAGAAGTTCCACACGCGATTGGCCTGGGCGCGTGTATTTCACGGGTGCGCGAGAAGTTCCACACGTGATCGGGCCTGGGGGAGCGTGTGCGTGTATTTCAGTGGTGCGCGAGAAGTTCCATACGCGATTGGCCTGGGCGCGTGTATTTCAGGGGCGCGCGAGAAGTTCCACACGCGATTGGCCTGGGCGCGTGTATTTCAGGGGTGCGTGAGAAGTTCCACACGCGATTGGCTTGGGCGCGTGTATTTCAGAGGTGCGCAAGAAGTTTCACACGCGATTGGCTTGGGCGCGTGTATTTCAGGGGTGCGCGAGAAGTTCCACACGCGATTGGCCTGGGCGCGTGTATTTCAGGGGTGCGCGAGAAGTTCCACACGCGATCGGGCCTGGGGGAGCATGTGCGTGTATTTCAGGGGTGCGCGAGAAGTTCCACACGCGATTGGCCTGGGCGCGTGTATTTCAGGGGTGCGCGAGAAGTTCCACACGCGATCGGGCCTGGGGGAGCGTGTGCGTGTATTTCAGAGGTGCGCGAGAAGTTCCACACGCGATCGGGCCTGGTGGAGCGTGTGCGTGTATTTCAGAGGTGTGCGAGAAGTTCCACACGCGATTGGCCTGGGCGCGTGTATTTCAGGGGTGCGCGAGAAGTTCCACACGCGATTGGCCTGGGCGCGTGTATTTCAGGGGCTCGCGGGTGTTTTTACACGCGATCGGGCCTGGGGGAGCGGGGTACGTGTATTTCAGGGGCTCGCGGGTGTTTTTACACGCGATCGGGCCTGGGGGAGCAGGGTACCACTCACCGTCTGCCTTGCATGTAGAAGAACGCGTAGCCAACACCCACCCGCTATGAAGTAATAGCGTGTGAACCTCAACGCCTGCAAAACACACGCACCGCACCCCACGAAAAGCAACGCCCGTGCGCGATACATCACAGATGCGCATACGCGCTAATGGCCTTTGGTCCAATGGAATCACGTATGCACACTGACGCGCTTACGCGCTAAGGGCCTTTCCTCGATTTACACGCTGACGTGCAGAATTTTCACGTGCCAAATCACTCCGTATCAAGCTGGCCACTTGTAAGCACACGGAAGACCATGCTCCTGCCCAAAAGGCCGAATTACTGCCCCCCAGAGCCCCGAGCAGCCTCCCACGAGCCATCTGCTGCTGCCTGTCTGCCTGCTGCCACCGTCCCCTGCCATTTGGTGCCTGCACATCAGCCATCTGCAGGGGTCCAGTTGCTTTGTCCACTCCTGCTGGAACAGAACACTCCCGACTGGAATACCATCGCTCCACAGCCCAGCCCCAGGACCCAGTTGCCCACCCACGCCTGCCTCGGGGGTCGCAATGTTGGGGCAAACACCATCCGAGACCACTGGCGACCCCCAGCCAGAGGGCCACCAGCTTCAGTCAGAAGGAAGTTGGTGTCCTGGTGGAGCTTGTCCTGGGGCATTATGATGCCCTCTTCGGATCACCACGCGCCGACAAGGAAGGACGGGACAGGATCTGGGACGACTTTGTGGTTGCCATCAACGCGGAGGGGGCGGCAACCCGCAACATCAAGCAAGTTAAGAAGCGCTGGGAGGACTTCAGGTCCAGGACCCTCAAAGGCCTGGCGCCTCGTGGAGGTTGGCCGGGGCAGCATGAGTACCATCCAGCTGAGGGTCCTGGAACGCATACACCCAGCGCTCCATGCCCAGATCCTTGAGAGGCAGTCCCGTCTGGAGTCGAGCGGTAAGTGGCCAAGCATTGCTGTGTGAGACAGGGCATGTTGCAGTGTGCTGGTTGTCTGATACTTGCCTGTACGTGTGACATAGGCCATGTACTCGTGTGTGTGTGCAGGGACATCATGGTCATGCATGTGAGACCAGTAATGTGTGAAGCACACGGTTGGTGTATGTGTTTAAATGCAACATGGGGAGCCCTATGCGGAATGGACACATGAGAGCATGCCAGTCTCTGTTCCTGGACATGGGTGGGGGTGAGGGATGGGTGCTGATGCCATGTACATGTATGGTGTCCATGTCTGTGTTTCTGACCTGCGTGTCTGTGACTTGTGAATGCCATGGATGCATGACACATGTCTGTGACAATGTTCAGAATCACTGATGCAGCCTAGTTATCCTTGCATCCACTGTGTCTGGGGTGTACGAGTCCAGATGGATGAAATTACGTTGAAGTATGTGCATGTGATAGGCATGACCCATGATGCATGTGAGTCCAAAAACAACACTGTATGCTTCAAGAGTCCCTTGGACATGCTTGCTTATGTCCGTAGCATGTGCCATGCCTGTTACTGCATGCGTTTTGCCTGCACTGACCCATGTGTTGTGGAGGGACATGATGGAAGTGATCTTTGACAGTGCCACTCATCTGCTGTTGCTTCCTGTCTAGGGGACCATTGTACAGTACCCTGATGCTTGTGTTCTATGTCTCCCTCTACACAGCGCAAAGTGAAGAAGAGGTCGGAGACGGCGCTGTGGAGCTAAGTGGCGGGGATGCCCCCACGGCTGCAGCGGAAGGGGTGGGTGAGCCCCCACAGGGGCTTGCAACGGCGGAAGATGGTGTGGAGCCATCCAGGTTGGTGGTTTCCACAGAGAAGGAGGAGGCCGCTACTGAGCCGCACATGGGGCCTGGTGGGGGCATCCCTGCTGGTGCAAGTGGTGCAGTCCAGTGGCTGGGGCAGGAGGCAGCACAGGTCGCCGTGGAGGTGCCTGTGCATGTCACTGTCCCTGACACTGTGACTGCACCACCATGCACCAGCAGGGATGCCCCATCCCAGGCCCGTCCGCAGGTAGGGGGGATGTCCATGTCATCTGACTCCCCTCCACCTGCGGACGAGGTGACCCCTGGCCGTATGGAGAAGGTCCTGATTGGTGTTGCGTTGCGCATGGCTGTCATTCGTGATGAGGTGCGGTCATGGTCGGGGGTCTCGTACATGTGTCCGGCACTCTGGCGACCCTCTCCTCCTCTGTGGAGGCTATGCGCCAGTCGTACTCCATGCCGTCTTCCGGCCCAGATGCCACCAGGGCCCCCTGTGGACCTGCCCCGACCAATGCAGCCACCTCGGTGGGGATCCCATCCCTGCCACAGTCGAGAGTCGAAGGTCCAACAGGGGTGGACACACCAGCAACTGGACCCCAGCAGATGGAGGATGTGACGGCATCATCGGGCAGGGCACGGGCACAACGGCGTCGGTGGATTCCATCAGCCTGGATGCCGTCGTGCTGGCACAGGCAGTTGCGTCGGAGGCAGCGGCAGGCTTGACGTGGGAGGCATCATGGCTCGGGGCCATCAACATCAGGGGTGCAGGCATCGGCCGGAGGGCAGGAGAACCCTGGAATGGGAGTGGCTTCCGTGTGGGAGCGGTTGGGCCAGCAGATAGGTGCGGAGCGGCAGCGGGCAGAGGAGGAACGGCTCACAATGGTCAGGGCGGAGAACTCCATGCGGAGGGCGCTGAGGCGGGCTAAGTGCCTCGAGGGTCTTCGCAGGGAGTTGGAGCTGGACACTGCATTATCCCTGCGGGACCTCGGGGCCAGGGAACATGCCCGCCTCCAAGCCATTGAACAGGAGTTCGATGATGCCCTGGCCCATGACAACAACCAGTGAGCTGTCGGACTAGCCCGCTGCCCTTGTAAATAGTTATGTAGTTAGTGTTAGGTTTCCTTTGCTTTTTTATTTATTTTGGACCTTTTGGACAATGGGCCACATTTTTGGATATATTTTTTTTTAATTAGGTAGTGTTGTTAGATAGGTTTCATTTATTTTGTTGGGATCATGGACCCTGGATTGTTCCTCTGTACATAGTTCACTGTTGGATTTTCTTTTTATTTTACAATTTACCCATGGAGCAATGGCTTTCGATTTTTATTTTCCATCGGATTTTCTTTTGTGGACTGTGACTTTGGACACCATTCCTTTGGATTATGATTTTTGGTTTTGCTTTTTTTCACGGACATGCTTCTTTTTATTTTTTTACATTCCAATTTCTGTTTGTTTATTTTTGATTCAATTTATGTTTCCTTTAATACATATTTCTTGATCAAACTTCAATGTGTAGTATCATCTCATTGGTTTCATGCTTATCATGATACGGGTTTTGAGATTCACTGACACCCATTGGATGTATGTGAGGGACATGTGTTCGTTTCCAAACTTGCAATTGGTGTTCTATCATGTTATTGCCATTTCTAAGTGGGTGGATGCAATACTCAGGTGGGTGTTCTGCATTTGGAGGCTGACCATAGGGACCAGGGATCTAGATTGTGATGACATGTTGGCTGGGGAACATGAGTTTGGGCCTGCTGGCAGGTGCCCCACAGTGCTGGGGGGTGGGGGTGCAGGGGAACAGGAGTTGGGGCCTGGTGGAGGGTGCACCACAGTGCTGGGGGGTGGGGGTGATGGGAGACATGAGTTGGACATGAGTGGGGGCCTGCTGGCAGGTGCCCCGCAGTGCTGAGGGGTGGGGGTGATGGGAGACATGAGTTGGACATGAGTGGGGGCCTGCTGGCAGGTGCCCCACAGTGCTGGGGGGTGGGGGTGCAGGGGAACATGAGTTGGGGCCTGGTGGAGGGTGCACCACAATGCTGGGGGGTGGGGGTGCAGGGGAACATGAGTTGGGGCCTGGTGGAGGGTGCCCCACAGTGCTGGGGGGTGGGGGTGCAGGGGGACATGAGTGGGACATGAGTGGGGGCCTGCTGGCAGGTGCCCCGCAATGCTGGGGGGTGAAGGTGCAGGGGGACATGAGTGGGGGCCTGCTGGCAGGTGCCCCGCAATGCTGGGGGGTGGGGGTGCAGGGGGACATGAGTGAGACATGAGTGGGGGCCTGCTGGCAGGTTCCCCGCAATGCTGGGGGTGGGGGTGCAATGGGACATGAATTGGTGATCAGTAGTGCAAGGAGACATGTGCCTTTGCTGGGGGGCATGCCCATGTTGGGTGGGCTGCCTGCGGGACATGACCAGGGATGCAGGGTGTGGGCTGCCTGCAGGGGCCGTGGAGGGTGTACAGGGAACACCTGGGAGGACCCACACTGCCAAATCACATGTAGGACTCCCCGGCACCCCTGAAATACACGTACCCTGCTGAAATTGCGTGTGAAAATTCTCGCGCACCCCTGAAATACACGTACCCTGCTGAAATTGCGTGTGAAAATTCTCGCGCACCCCTGAAATACATGCACACGCTCCCCCAGGCCCGATCGCGTGTGAAACTTCTCGCCCACCTCTGAAATACACGCGCACAGGCCAATCGCGTGTGAAACTTCTCGCGCACCCCTGAAATACACGCACACGCTCCCCCAGGCCCGATCGCGTGCGAAACTTCTCGCGCACCTCTGAAATACACGCGCCCAGGCCAATCGCGTGTGGAACTTCTCGCGCACCTCTGGAATACATACGCCCAGGCCAATCGCGTGTGGAACTTCTCGCGCACCCATGAAATACACGCGCACAGGCCAATCGCGTGTGAAACTTCTTGCGCACCTCTGGAATACACGCGCCCAGGCCAATCGCGTGTGGAACTTCTCGCGCACCTCTGAAATACATGCACACGCTCCCCCAGGCCCGATCGCGTGTGAAACTTCTCGCGCACCTCTGAAATACACGCGCCCAGGCCAATCGCGTGTGAGACTTCTCGCGCACCCCTGAAATACACGCACACGCTCCCCCAGGCCCGTTCGCGTGTGAAACTTCTCGCGCACCTCTGAAATACACGCGCCCAGGCCCGTTCGCGTGTGGAACTTCTCGCGCACCTCTGGAATACATGCGCCCAGGCCAATCGCATGTGGAACTTCTCGCGCACCCCTGAAATACACGCACCCAGGCCATTCACGTGTAAAACTTCTCGCGCACCCCTGAAATACACGCACACGCTCCCCCAGGCCTGATCGCGTGTGGAACTTCTCGCGCACCTCTGAAATACACGCACCCAGCCCGTTTGCGTGTGAAACTTCTCGCGCACCTCTGAAATACACGCACACGCTCCCCAAGGCCAGATCGCGTGTGAAACTTCTCGCGCACGTGTGTTCCCGAAACCCGTAATACACGTTCCCCGCTTTGCGTTTTGCTGTTTGCCAGTCCGGTAAACTGGTACAGGGTTGGCGCAGCCCTTTGCGATGGTTTTGCAATCTTGATGGCTTTTCCTTGCGCGAGGGCGTTCTTGGGGGCGTAACTGGCGCTGCTGCAGGGTTGCTGCGCCACTCTGCGCCACGTCTGCTTTTGGAGGCGAGAATCCATGAATACGCAGTGCGCGGAAATTGATTTGATCACACGCGGCTGGCGCAGACATTCGCACGGGCACGCTGTGCGCCAGCCGCGTGCGACACTTTTGTGTGAATTTCCATGAATTACCCTGTTAATTTGTTATGACTTGCTTTGACTTGATTATGATCGGATTACTTGCATTAGTTTGCATAACTAGTGCAATTTGCACTACAGACATATTTCATACACTGTTTACAAAGGTAAAGAGGTTAGCTGAGAGCTTCGTCATCTACACCCATTGTTGACAAGCAAACTGCAAATTGTTGCAAATTCTAAAGAGCTGGGGAGGCCTATGATAGTATTAGTGGTGGCTCGCTCTGTCCTTGTTTGATTGATTATTTGTACAACTTGCATAACTTGCACAATTGCATAATTTGCACTATTTGTTTGAATTGCACAATTTGTACAATTTGCATCAATTGCACGAGTGTCATTAACAGACCATTTCTGGCCCATTTTAAAATGGGGAAGAGGAAAGCCGAGAACCCCAACTCACCGGGGGGAGGTAAAAAAAACTGTTTAAGTTATTCAAACCTATTACAGATGCAAATATTCTCATAACGGAGATTAAAGATGTATTGGGAAAATTGAAGCCATTGATGCTGCAGATCCCACGAAATGTTTACCACAAACATGAACTGAAGTGCAAACCCAAATCTCTTAAATTTGTCTGCTATTTACCCTGAAACCCTGGAGAAACGGCATGCCAACTTAACAATTGAGACATATATTGTCAAGGTTAAAAAGGGAATTGATCTGCTGGACGTCTTTAGGGTAGACAATCTTGTTGCCCCTTGTGAGGGCAAGAATTATATATCCCAGTGTCTGGTCTAGATACATGCCCTGGCAGGGGAACTATTGAATGTCACCCTTTGCCTTTGACTGGCTCATACTCTTTTGAGTCGGTTGCTAGGCTAAGTGAAGCAATGACTGGTGAAAAGATCCCTCAAGCAGCCAAAGGGGTATTAATGCCTCCCGATATGGGAAGACATAAAATGGTCACATATCAGCTAGTTCCTGAGGGTGTGAATAGGGAAGAGGGTACCGGCAACGAGCAGGGAGGACTTAGGAGTCTTACTACAGATGTACTTAAACCCTGATTTGATTTGAATACCCATTGTTCGAACTTGTTACAAGATAGCTCTGGGTAGCCAAGCTGTGTGATGAACAAGTTACTCTCTTACCTGGTAACGTTCTTTCGATGGGATGGTCCGACGATGTATTCCATATCTATGACAGTAATCACCACAGCTGTGCTGCTTCGGAAAATCTTTCGGCGTCTGCGTCCTGTCGATACACCGTCCTCGAGGACCTCCTCCGACGGCTGACTTCACCAGATGTTATAAGTAGGACGCACAACGCCCGTAGTCTCAGTTGTAGTTTTTTCCCAGAACGTGTGGCACCAATCTTCTGCCAGTATGACCACAGAAAGCCTTGCGGAAACGTAAGCTGCCATTGCATAAGAAATTCTGTAGCGGGGTAGGCAGGGAGGGAGGGAGAGATATGAATACGTCGTCAGACCATCCCATCGAAAGAACGTTACCAGGTAAGAGAGTAACTTGTTGTTTGAGGGGATTGGGTCCTCCGACGTATTGTATATCTATGACAGACTCCCAAAGCAGTACCAATGTAAGGAGGAGGGAAAAAAATTTAGATTATATAAATTTAGAATGCCCAATAAAATTGCACAGTAAAGGACCGCCTTGCCAAAGGCCACATACTGCCCCCGGATAGAATCGAGGGAGTAGTGACGTACAAAAGTATGGACCGAAGCCTAGGTGGCTGCATCACAGATGTTACGAATGGGAAAATCCCTTTGCAGGGCATTAGAGGCAGCCATACCCCTGGTAGAATGGGCCGTAAGCCTACCGGAGGGTCCATACCGGACAAGCGATAACATTCGGAAATAGCCAAGATGATCCATCGAGACAAAGTCTGCTTAGTAACAGCTTGTGCCAAACGCCTTCCAGCGTAACCAACAAAGAGTTGATCGTCCACTCTGACCCGGGACATGCGGGAAATGTAGAAGCTTACAGCTCTCCTAGGATGCAGCCTATTGAGCCTCTCCTCTTCCTTACCAGGATGTGGAGGAGGATAAAATGCTGGAAGAATAACCTTCTGGCTTAAATGAAATTGTGACACCACCTTCTGAAGAAAGGAAGGACAACTCTAAGGACAACCCTGTCCTTATGAAACACAGTGAAGGGTGGCTTAACTGAAAGTGCCTGTAACTCACTCACTCTGCGAGCGGAAGTGACCGCAACTAAAAACACAGTTTTAAGTGTTAACAGTCTCAAAGGATAAGAATGTAAAGGCTCAAAGGGAGCACCCATTAGAAACTTGAGAACAAGGTTCAGATCCCAAACGGGCACCTGGAAAGGTGACAGAGGGAACACATTAGTGAGCCCTTTCAGAAACTGAGAAATCAAAGGGATTTTAAAATACAAACACTCCTCAGACGAGCGCTTAAATATAGACAGCGCCGCCAGGTAACTTTTAATGGTACCCACTTGTAGGCCCTTGTTGGCCAAAGAAAGCAAAAAAGACAGAACGACAGGAATGTCACATGAAAAAGGATCCACAATCTGAACCTTGCACCAGTCGCAGAACTTCCTACAACGGCAACGGTACAGGGACTTTGTTGCCGGCCGTCTGGCCGAAAGCAACACCTCCATCACGTCTTCAGGGGGGTCCCAATCCTTATACCTCAACCTTTCAGAAGCCAAGTGTGAAGGTTGAGGGATCTGACCTCTGGATTGAGAACCTGACCCCCCTCCCATGAGAACAGATCGTCTCGGTAGGGAAGACGATGTGGAGGGCAGATGGACAAGTCCAGAAGGTCTGGGTACCACGTCCTCTGGGCCCATGCCGGAGCAATGATGATCATCCGGGAACCGAACCACAATAACTTCCTCAGCACTTGCGGAATGACGGGGACTGGAGGAACCACGTACAGCAGCGGGAAGGACCACTCCACCACGAAAGCGTCCCCTAAGGCTCCGTTTGGAGGAAATTCCCGCGAGCAGAAACCTTTTGCAGTTCCGGTTGACACTGGAGGCGAAGAGATCGACTTTAGGGGTCCCCCAAAGGGAGTAGATCTCCAGGTGAATCTCCTGAGCCAGCTCCCACTCGTGAGAGATCATGCTCTGCCTGCTCAGACCGTCCGCCGTCTCGTTTTCGTCTCCGGCCAGATGAACTGCCGAGATCGAAATTTCCTGCTGGATGGCCCAGACCCAGAGCTGCATCGCCTCCCTGCACAGAGGAAGTGACCCTGCCCCTCCCCTTTTTGTTGAGGTAGTGCATGGCCACAGTATTGTCTGTCAGAATCAGGACATTCTTTCCTTGCACAGTCGGCAGAAAAGCATTCAGGGCAAGCCTGACGGCCCGCAGCTCCAACAGATTGATATGGAGTCTGGATTCCGACGGAGACCAATGACCGCTGACTGTCAACTCGTTGGCATGAGCTCCCCATCCCGTGAGGGATGCATCCGTCACGATCGTCACCTCCGGCCAGGGTATCCGAAAAGGATCCCCTTCATCCGATTGCCTTCAACGGCCCACCACAGAAGGTCCTGGGCAACCGAGGACGGCACCTGAACAGGGTCCAGCATCCTGCCGGAGGACTGAGACCACTGGAGCTTGAGTGACCATTGCAAAGATCTCATCCACAACCTGGCTTCTGGCACCAGAAGAATGCAGGATGCCATGAGCCGAGCAATCTCAAGAACTCAAACGCAGGGAGACTCTGGGCATGTTGGAACTTGTGCACCGTCTGCTGAATGTGATGAGCCCTCACCTGAGGAGGAAAACACCGCCCCAGGGACGTGTCGAGCACTGCTCCGATGTACTGGAGTCGCTGAGTTGGCGTCAAGTGGGACTTCTTTAAGTTGAGGGAGAAGCCCAGCCTGTGAAGGGAGTGGCAGGTGACGGACAGATAATCCAGGACTTGCTTGGGAGAGCGTGCCCTGATCAACCAATCGTCCAGGTAGGGGTAGACGTGAATCACCCTTTTCCTGAGATACGCTGCCACCACCACCATTAGCTTGGTGAAAACCCTCGGGCGGAGGTCAATCCAAATGGTAGGACCCGAAACTGAAAATGTGAGTCGCCAACCACGAACCTCAGGTAATTCTTGTGCTTGGGATGGATCGGCACATGAAAATAAGCGTCCTTGAGGTCGAGAGACACCAACCAGTCCTGAAGTTCAAGGGCCTGGAGGACTTGAGAGAGAGTAACCATCTTGAACTTGTCCTTCCTGAGGAGTTTGTTCAAACCGCGCAAGTCCATGATGGGTCTCAATCCCCCGTCTTTCTTCGAAATCAAAAAATAAGGGGAATACCATCCCTTGTTCCTCTCCGCTACAGGCACCAGTTCCATGGCGCCTTTCTCCAGCAGGGATTGAATTTCCTGCGCAAGGAGCGGATGCAGACTCTTCAAAGAGAGATTCCCTGGGGGATTGTCGTGAGGCCTCTGCCGGAAAGGAAGACAGTAGCCGTGGGCTATGATCTCCAGAACCCACACATCTGAAGTAATGGCACGCCATTCTACAAGATGCTGCGCCAGCCTTCCCCCAACCGGCGAAGCATGGGCCTCATGACTGAGCAGAAGCGGCTGCGGCGTTGCCTGAGGGCAAAGAGGCAAATGCTTGCGCGGCCTTGGCACCTCGAGTACCTTGTTTTCCACCTCTGGCACTCCTACGGTTGCCCCTTTGACTTGCAGCTCCTCTCGCTTTACTAAAGGATGAGTAATAACGAAAGGAACCTCCCCTCCACTGCTGTCCCCTAGGACGAAAAGGCGGAGTTTGGCGGACTGCAGCGCCCAACGACTTCACTGCAGCTTTGGAGGTCTGCAACCTCTCAAGGCTCTCGTCAACCTTGCTGCCAAAAAGATGTTCACCATCAAAGGGCATGTTGAGGAGCCTGACTTGCACATCTGGAGCAAATCCCTACTTCCTCAACCACGCAAACCTGCGTATTACGGTGCTCGCCGCCATGGACCAGCTGACACAGTCTGCCATGTCCAAACCCAACTGAACGGACACACATGGCATCCTTGTCATCCTGAATAATAGCAAGAAAACCATCCCGTCGTCCCCTTCGGGAATATGTTCAGCCACTAATGAAACACAGTTCCACAGAGTGTGCGTGACAAGTGACAAGGCACATACAGAGTTGGCCGCATGAAGAGCTATACCCCCTGAAGAAAACACTTTCTTCACCCAGCCATCAAAACGCTTGTCGTCCATATCAGGAGGGATGGTAGGATACAACGCCTGCTTTGCTGGGGCCGTAGCCGCCTGCACCACCAAACTCTCCGGAGTGGGGTGCGTGGTCAAATAGCAGGGGTCACTACTGGCTGGGCAGTATTTTCACGGCAAAGACTTGCCCACTGCCGGGAGACTCTCCGGAGCATTCCAAGCCGCTGTCACCCTTCTTTCCAGAGCCATATGGAATGGCAGTACCGGGTCAGTTGGTGGACCTTGGTCGAGGATATCCGTCAGGTCATCCTGCACAAAATCAACTGGGGGCGCCGACCACCCCAAGTAGTCCATGACGCTCGACATAAGACGCCGGTACGATGACTCGGCATGGGTGCCAGGTTCAGGCCTACAGAACTCCACCTCCTGAGAGGTATCCAGAATACTGGCGTCATGCAGTGACTGGCGCAAGTCCTCAATCTGGCTATGACCAGAAAGAATCTCATCTGGCACCGTGTCCAGAACCAACCCATCTTCAGAACCCTCTTCCACCTCGGAAATATACTCCATAGGTTGGAAAAGGGGCAAAGAATACGGGAGAAGGACATGTTTTGCCTTGGCCAGAGCCTTTCAAGGGGGTCCCCCCGTGCCATGGGGTACCTCCGACACCACAGCCTCGAAAGGCGTTGAAGGTGTCGAGTGAAACGGCGTCGACATCGAGTAAATTGGCGCCGACATCGAGCGTGGCGCCGACAACATCGACGGCTTTGACACAGGCCTCGAGGGCGGAGCCTCGAGAGAGTCCGTCGACGACCTCTGCGCCACCGGCGTTGAGGTCTTCTTCGATGACTTCACAGGTGCACACGGGCTCGAGCACGTCAAGGAATGGGACCTGGAACGGGCATGGCTGGAACGATTCCCCTTGTCCGAGCGGGACCTCTCCCGCGAATCGTGCCGACCACCCGAGCCCGAAGGCGTATGAGCAGTGTATCCAGTATGGTCACGACCAACCCCTCTCGGAGGCGCAGACGGACCAGAGCCCTGCGATTCAAGAATCGCCAACATTTTCTTCCCGAAGGAAGCCCATTCCTCCGGAGAGGAACGCTTGGTGGGATAAGAAACCCGCCGGCAGGCGGAGTCCTCGGACGAGGACGGGGCAGGCGACCGATAACGGCACTTCTAGGAGTGCCTCGAAGAGCCAGCAGAGTGGCGGGACCCACTCCGGGACCGAGACCCCCTAGACTTACGACTATGATGCGGAGAGTCGCCCCTCGAATCATCTGTCGGTAGACAGTGGTAGAGATACAGGGGTGGAGAGGGTGGTTAAAAAGAAGGGGGGAAGTTTGTGGATAGTGTGGCTAAAGGCCTGGCCACTCGTACAATAGGAGTGCAGGCAGCTCCTGCTGAGCGTGTGCAAATGGGCACGTATCCCTGTAAAAAGACCTTTGTGGTGATGACTGTGTGTGCAGTGCTTGAAATTACTGAGAAATACTAACTGCATTACACAGTATTACTGAGGAGGTTTCCAGCTTAAAGAAGGAAGTTGTGAAACAAGTCGAGGCCTCTGTAACTGGGTTGCTTAAGGTCAATGGACTTAGAGGCAACTAGGGCATGCTAGGTCTGGCCGGTAGGCCGGTGGTAGTATCCCCCCAATCAGGGACAAAAGGGATAACTGGGGTAGTTCACATACAAACCGCCAAGTCAAGGGCTGCGATAGTGAAGGTGGATCCCCAACTCAAATGATTCCCTGAGGGAACTGGCTTGCCTACTAGAGGTGTTCCTAACGCCCCAAAAAATGGCTCTGATGATGGGGTCTTAATGCCTATATTAGCTATTCCTAACGATTGTGTTTTTAGGAAAAACACAGCAGGGCAGAATAATAAAATGGTTCCCAGCCTTACATTGGTGGGCAAACCCATTAAGAAGGCATCCAAGGAGCGTGTACATGTATAATGTCCCCAGGCTGGGTGCTGGATGTTTTAAAAATCAGATATCACTGGTGAACAAAACTATTGATTGGCTATGCCACGTCAGGGGCTGCAGGTCGGTAATACAGGAAGACATTTTAAACTGTGTAAAACAAAGGATGCCCCTGGATGATCAGGATTTTACATAGATTTTCCGGGCAAACACTATATTTAGACTTGTTTTAACGGTCATTTCCAATGTTTTGACTATCTATAGGAATATTAGTTGGTGTAGCGCTCTTGTCCTGGGATCATACCTGTTCTTTGTACTTTTTTTAGTGACTGTGGGCTCTATTCACTTCTCAGTGACCAATGCTGTTATAAGCCACCCAACTCAATACAAAAATGTTAATATAGGTATCAGCTCGGTGGGGTAGACCCTAAATCTTATTGGTGTACGTTCATCTATGGGGCAGGCCTGCAAGCCTGTAATGGGAGAGTTTCTCCAGATAAGCTGGTACAAGTCACAGATGTTGTGCACCAGGGAAGCTCAAGGATAGACTATGTCTTGATCAGTTTAGCTAACTGGGACTTGGTGGCCAGTTTGGAGGTGCTCAAACTCAGCAACAGTGATCACTACCCATTAAGCTGTGTTTTGAACTGTGATTGGAGGGGGGACTGGTAGACCTGCTGACTTAAGGGATGTGAGTCAGATTGTGATTACTGGACACTCCAAAAGGGCTGTTAAATGGTCCTCTATAGATATGTCAGAGGCCAAGCCCAGTATTTACGCAAGTATAGTTCAACATGTTGTGGGTATTTGTCTGGCTGATTGACCAACCTCTAGTATTGGGGATTTATATAATGACATGGTGCAAGTTCTGTATCCTTTTCTCACTAAAACGGTGGGGGAAATTAGAAAACTTACTTTAGGAATTAAGGGCTGGTTTGATGATGAATGCCAGAGGTTAAAGCAATACCTGCTGTCCTATCTTAAAGACACAGGGCCTCATAACGAGTCTGCCGGTCCGGAAACAACGGTGGCGGTAAATCCGCTGCCACTGTTGTTTCCGGACCGGCTGATTCTGAGTTCGGCAGGTGGGAGGTGTCACTCCCGCCAGGTCTGACCTGCGGGAATAATGCCACCCGCCTGCAGGTGGAAATGGAAACACCGGCTCCGTCATAGACGGAACCAGTGTTTCCATTGTCCCCATGGAGTCGGAATGGGGATTTACGGAATTCTGCCTCCGGAATTACCGGGTCACCGGGGTTGTAATGCCCTGGTGTTTCTGACAATCACGGAGGCGGAATGGTATTTCGGGTCCGGCGGCAGCCTGCCGGTTTTTCCAGCACAGCTACCGCCAGACTCGTAATGAGGCCCACAGTGTTGATTGACAAATCACATTTGAGAAACCTGCGGGCTAAATACAAGGCAGTGCTTCTTGCCACTAAGAAAGAAGAATATTTTAAAAGTAAATGGGAGGAACTGCTGTCTTGTTGTGTAAGTGGTGATCAGGCTGGTTTTTGGAGAGTTGAACTCTGTGGGGCCAGTTTCTAGACATATTTCCCCTACTGAATGGTTCCAACACTTTAGAAATCTATATAAAAAATGCCAGGGAGAGACTGATGAAGGGCCTCATTGTCTAAGTCCTGAGTACTCTGGGTAGGACGGCCTATTATTTTCAATTGTAGATGTGGAGGCTTCCATTAAAGAGTTGGGGAGTGGAAAAGCACAGGGTCCTGATGGATTCCCAATTGATTTGCTCAAGGATGAGCTTAGCATATGGGTCCCTTTGTTGACCCATGTGTTTGACTATGTTGCTAGGTCTGGAAATGTACCACAATCCTGGCGGGATGCAACTATTTTGCCTATATTTAAAAATGGAAACAAGAAGCACCCTGGGAATTATAGGCCCATCTCCCTTCTGGATGCTATAGTTAAGTTGTATGCTAAAGTGTTGCTAAGCTACCTCCAAAACAGGGCATCTGAGGGAGTCCACATTAACGATCTTCAAGCTGGGTTTCAGACTGGGATCAGCACCGTGGATCAGTGTCTCAGGTTAAGTGCGATCCTGGCCAAGTATGTTACCTCACAGCAATGCAGAGTATATGCAATATTCGTAGACTTACGCACTGCGTTTGACTGTGTTTCACACAGCAAACTATGGTCGGTTTTACGAAATAAGGGAGATCCTGGGTACCTTTTGGCTAATATTCAGTCCTTATACACAGGTGGGGACTGGGTGGGGAGACAACAGAATCCTTTGTGGTAGAGAGGGGAGTTCGCCAGGGGGTTGGGAGACCCCCCTCTTATTTTGTAAATACATCAATGAAATCATGGAGGATGTGTTAGTCTGAAGCCTTGACCCACCAAATATGGGGAAAGATAGGCTCCATGCGTTATTCTACGCTGATGACAGAGTATTATTATCAACCACACGTATGGGCCTGAAACATAACCTGAAATCCTTTGTTGAGAGAAGCAAGGAACTTTCTATGGTGCTCATTTCTGAAAAGACTACAGTGATGGTATATGGGCAAACGTCCAACAAGAAAAATAAAATGAAGATCGTAAATGAAGGCTGTGTTTTGGAACAGGTAAGCTCATATGACTATTTGGGGTTCATGTTTTCTGAGGATCTCGCCTGGTCAGCACACCTTACAAAGGATGTTGAGATTTTGGAGAAATACAGTGATGGAGTTCGTCGATTCAATTACAATCACGGCAGGGGTGCATTCTCAACCGTACAAAATACAAAGCTGGGCGGAAACTCTGTAGAGGCTGAAATGTGGGGCACTGTTCAAGCAATCAGTTAAATGTGGCTGACAATTTTCTAAGAGCGCTACTCATGCAACCAAAAGGAGCACCATTGGCCAGCCTGAGGTTGGAATGTGACCTTAAGGCAATATCTGCGGTATTGCCGAATAAACCACTGCTATATTGGGCGACAATTTGATGCGCACCAAATTGGGTAATTACAGAGAGGCAATTAGTTTATTGAAGGTATCGGGTTCGGGCTCCCTGCCCTGGCTCAGATTTATTTGCAAAGGTTTAGCGGGACTGGACATGGATAACGCTTTGGAGAAGCCCTGCAGGTATGACTCCGGGAAGAAAGGAGATGGTGAAAAAATTGTGTTACGAAGCAACATTCAATAATATGAGAAGGGCCTGTAACAAACTGAGCACCGGATCTCTGTATATTGAATTTCAACCAACAGAGGGCTTTGAACCTTATCTAGACTGTGTTTGTCCGGGATACGTACAACCTTTATATATTCAGCTAGTTTTAACACTTTGAAGCTGGCTATGTTCACAGCTAAGTGGTCACGTCTTAACAACTGTCAATGCAAGGGATGTGGTACACCACATGCATCGATAACTCACTTCTTACTATTCTGACCAGGTTACAGGGACTTGAGGGAACGCTATTTGCTGCCACTTTTCAGGATGAGGAATATTAGACTAACTGCTGCAGCTATACCTCTCTGTAAAACCACGAATGACCAGAATGCAGTTCTTTTTATGTAGAAATAAGTTTTTAGAGCTTGGCTAAGAAGATCAAGTACTCTTAGATTGTTGTGCTAAATTGTTTAATTGTTACTGTTATGTTATTTGAAAAGTATCCATGCTGGGTCTGGTTTTTAATGTACACGATGCTGATGAATTTGATTGTTTTAGTCTTTCATATGCTATGTGTATTGTGTTTTTGCTTTTGTGGTTTTTACAGTCGAATAAAGCTATGTTTGAACAGGGAGGGTCGAATGGCTTAACTGGACCACAAAAAGCACACAAACCTAACATGGAATACAATTTAAATCGCACACAACAAATGTTCCATTAAAAATATCCCAAATCAGCTCAAATCTTTGCAAAAAGTTCCACGTGAAATAGGGCATCTATTCATCCAGCTGTGAGAGTTACCAAGTGTTGAACCCAACTATTACTCTTGAGCCAACCACCTGATCCCCCACACTCCAGAATGTGCTTCTTGGCATGCAATATGAAACACTTCCTTTTTTGAGAAAGGAGAGCTGTGTAATATTTCAGGGTAATACATGTTTAACACAGAAATATTTATAAAGCCCTACACAGTCAAAGGGGAAATCCTGGATTAGGTGCTGCATATTAGCAGTGGGCATAGTAAGCAAATGACCGCTGGGTGATGGGACGTGCATGTTACATATACCAGGGAAAGAACAAATATTACATACAGCAGTCCGGGGGACTAGCTATAAACAAGATATGATGCATCATGCACTTAGATGCAGGTTGGTCAGGGGGGAGAGTAATGTGGGTGTAGGAAGAGGGTGATCCTTCTCGATTGTGGAGTTTGAGATTTAGTAGTGATTTGATGGAGTGAATAGTAGGAGCACTCTTCACAGGGCGGAATTGAGCTCCAGTGATGCTGTGCCATAAGGGATAAAAAGCAGAAGCGAGAGGAGTGCAGGGTGCTCCGGGGACAGAGAGATTGGAGAGTGAACTGCGGTGGAGGGTGCCTGTGTGGGAGTCGAGGATGATATAGTGTTGGCTAGATAAGGGGGTGCAAGCCCATGCAGGAATGTGCAAACAAGTAGTAGGAATGAAAAGAGGTATTGGTTTTTCATAGAAAGTCAGTCAACAGGGAGGCAGTTTTTTGTAGGTGTGAGAAGAGCGGTGAACATTGTTGAGATAATGCGTTGTGACGTTGAATACTTTCTGAGGCATGGAGAAGGAATAAAGGTGGAGGTCAAAGACGAGCCTGGCACAGTAGTCAAGAAAACTAATGTCAGTTTGAGGGATTTGGTGGAGGTGAAAATGAGGAAGGGTGATTTTACCTGATGTTAGGCAAGTTAATCCTAGCAGCAGGATTGGTTGAGGTAATAAAGTCATTACACCAATCCTTTGCAAACAGTTTCCGTTTTCAACGCACAGAGGTCGGAGATGCCCACCGCCAAATCAATTCCCCTCTTCAACAGAACCTTTACACAGACCTTGATGAATGGATTTTCCTCTCCCCCGCTCTGTTCCCTACTCGTTCAAACAAGGATTTTGAGGGCGGATTGATACATTTCTCACATAGCAGCAAGTGTTTTCAGAGAATATAGGTATTTAAAGAAGCTAGGCTCAATTCAAAACGGAGTGCTACTGTAGGGACGCTCTTCGGGAGGGATAAGGCTGTCTCCAAATCAGTTCTTTAAAAATTGTGAAATCAAAGGGCAAAGACATTCCCTAGGCCTTCATGCCCTCAAAAGTGAACCAAACATCATGCCTCCCCACTCTCCCTACTGTACGTCTTGCAGCTACCTTGTTGAGTGAAGTCGTTCTCCCTCTCGACAATGCTTCGGCACTGAAGTCGGGCAACCACATGCCTAATGGTGTCAACACTTTGGGCCTGATCACGGCTTTGGCGGTATTAGCCCTACCGCCGAACTCCCCGGCACTAATAGCGCCGGAGCACGAGTTCGGTGGTAATGTAATTCCCCATTGAGCTCATTCGGGAATGCCCCATTCCCCATTGGGCTCAATGGGGAAAATGTATGCTCTTACCGCCAGCGGTAATAGCGTGAATTTTCGGCGGATTTCCCCGCAGCTCAGAGCTGGGGCGAAATCCGCAAAAGTCCTGATTTGGCGGACCCTTAAATCCGGCAGTAATAGGGTTACCGCCAAAGTCGTGATCAGGCCCTTTGTCTCCAATACGAAATAGCTGCCGACCAAAGGGGGAAAAAAACTATCTGAGAAAGTTGAAGCATGAGGGATCATGGGTACCTGTACACATAGGAAAGTGATTGTGTGACAGGAACACCTTTTCTAGAAGCACTATTTTCCAAATTTGAAAAACATATGTTGTACTGTGAGCCAACCACTAGATTGCAGACTATGCAGATTCACAATCCCCAGAAACATTAATTTTAACTTCAGAACAGAATGTTAAAAACTGAAGATTTCAGCTTTGGAACTGCTGGTTGGTCTTTCCAATCTCAATTTCATGTCATAGAGGGTTACTAGGTGTGGGGTGAGAAATGTGGGTGGAGGATGATTTCAAATACGTGGGTATACATATTACCAGACAACTTAATACCTTGTTGGTGTCTAATGCCTGATCCAATCTTGCTGAGACTCACATATTATGTCTAAAATGGGAGAAGTTAAATCTAACGTTATGGGGAAAGGTTAATGTAATTAAAATGGCCCTACTGCCTAAATTGTTATATATATTTAGTATGCTCCCTCTTCCTCAATCAGGAGACCTACTTCAGGAAATTGATCAAGTTTTCTCTTTTCTATTCTTTTGGGGAGATGGTAGGAGATTGAGGATCCCTAAAGATCTTCTCATGAAGCCAGTGAGCCAGGGCGGTTTTGGATTCCTGGATGTCGCACTGTATCACAGAGCCTTCACGTTTCATACTTTACATTTTTGGTTAAAAGGTGAGGAGGTTGATTGTCCTTACTGGGTTGTTATAGAGAAACATTCTGTCACCCTGTTCCCTCGGATTGTCTGCTCAGTATAGATAAGAGGTTGGCTGTTGATCAGACACCCTCTTTTGTTAGACATGTTCTGAAAGACTAGAGGAAGAGTTGCGAAATTGTTGGTGTAAGGTATCTTCTGAGTCTGGAGTCCTTGAAAAACCCAGCTATACGCCTTGACAATCGTACCCTTTCTTGGTCCTCTTGGCAAGCTGCAGGTATTTGGAGATTGGGGCAAGTTCATGATGGTGTTTTTATGCTCACCTTCGAATTTCTAAGGTTTAAATATAAATTGAATGGGTCAGAAGCTTGTTGTTATCGCAAACTATGTACTGTCTTTGAAACTTTGTTTTCATCCCTGAATGCTTCTCTTCATGATGTCCCTCCTGTTTAACATTTGGCTAGGAGAACTCCCCGTTCTGCTTCGTTCATATACAAACTTCTTACTCCTACTGAAGTAAATAACGCTTAGGATCTTGTGAGGGCTATCTGGTGCTTTGAATTGGGGTACAAGATCTCATGAAAGCGTATGTGTTCTAGTCCGTACCGGTTTAAATTAGATCTGAATCTGAGCTATACTCAGCAAAGGATTTTGCACTGTATTTATTGGTCTGCCTGGAAAATGAAAAAGTGTAAACTGGCGGAGAATTCCACTTGCTGGAATTATAAATATAATGCAGGCACCTTCTTATATATGTTTGGTCTTGTTGTAATATGAAATTCTTTTGGGAAGATGTCCTCCAGGGTGTGGACCTCATTCTGGGTCTTGCGCTTCCCTGTGATACTTTACTATGTGTCTTGGGGTTGTTTCCTATCGGGCTTCATTTGTGTCTTCGCCTACGCTTTTGGGCCTACAGAGCTTTAATCGTGGCCAAAAAGCAGATTTGAAAGTGCTGGAAAAGCGACTTTAGGCCCTCTGTAGAAGACTGGCTGCATGATTTATCAATTCTTTCATGTAGAGAAACAGTGACATACCAAGTCAAGAAAAAAGAAGATATATACTCTGACATTTGGGATATTTTCAATGCATTTTACGCTTGAGGTATACCCATTTTTTCCCCTTCTTCTTTCTTCTTTCTCTTTTTTACTCCTTCCCTTTCTCTCCTCTTCCCCTTCCCTTCTTAGCTAACAGATAATGGTTTACTGTTGTTACACTGTTTTGTAAATGATATACCTTGGTTTGCTTGCTTGTTCTTACTTTGTTGTGGATTGTATCAACTTGAAAATTTCAATCAATACAATTATAAAAATAAAATAAAAAAAAGATCTGCAGCTATGATTTGCATTCAGAAACTGTATTCAGCGCAGTCCTATGGCATAGATGTTACTTTTTAACACACCGCATATTGTTCTTAATAAACAAACGTTGCATAGTTTGCAACATTGTAAAACGGGCCATCAAGGGAAGGTAGGCCTCCGAACCTAAATAAGTGGGCGGTGCAAGTTGCCTATTTAAAAATACCTTGCAACCAAACATTCTGCCGCTTATGTAAAAAACAAGACATTTGAAACGGCCAGACACATTTTTACTGAATATTGTAGGATTGGAACAGTTTATATGTGCTTGTTGGGCCAGTTTGGGAGCCATTATGATTCAATCAAATCCGAATTTGGTTTCTATGCAACATTGCACTTTATAGTGTATGGCGGCGTATTACCTTGTTATTGAAGGATGAATAAATTAACTAAGCGTTTTAAGTGTTAAGTGTCATGATATAGGAACGGATGAATAAATTAACTAAGCGTTTTAAGTGTTGTGTCATGATATAGGAACTCATTTTTATCTAATATTTTATGCTTCTATTTTATTTTGTTATATGGAAATTGTATTAGTATAATATGTGATGTAACTTGATATATGTATGTATTTATACTTGTTTGTAAAAGTTCATATGAACGAAGACAAATAAATTTAAATAAATAAATATGTGTTTGTTAATAAAAAAACAAAAAATTAGCAGAACGTTCTATAGCTACTGATTCAGTGGAGGCCATTTTGTGAGCTTCAGGCCTGTGTCATTGTCATTGAAAGGATTGTAGATTGTGCATGCATTTTAAAATAAATAAACATTTCAAAGCGCGTGTGTGTGTGCGTGTTCGTTCAACCCAATAGTAACATGGCTTTTAGTTAATTCTGTTAGCAGTTCACATAAGTTATCCTAATATTCATGACAAACTCTGATGCCTATTGAAGCTTAAGGGTACATAGGGATCCAAGACTTGTCAGAAGGCTCCCAGAAGAACCGAGCCAAGGCTTGGATTTGCACTGCAGGAAAGATAAATAAAATCTCTTTCCAGTATCTTGAATGAAGGCTAGTGTGAAACATCCCAAAAATAACCAATCCAGAGCACTAGGAGAATACCTCAAATCTATCTGAAAATGAAACAAACCTGTGGACGTTCTGGTGGCTCGGACTAGTAGGAGCTTTTTGGGAACTTCCATGAGCAGTTAACTGGGAGGAACCTGAAAGAATATGTGATGCCCTAGAGCCCTATCCCTGCTACTGCCCACCTGAGGTTCAACTCCTTCTCTCCATATCCCACTTCCACCTACCTGATGCTTCACTATGTGCTTATACCTCTACCCATCCAAAATTCACACACCTCAGTGTTAGGGTCTGTCAACTCCTCTCTCAGCTCTCTGTCTTCTCCAAGAACCTCTACAATTCTCCTCTCCCAACCTCCTCCTTAACATACTTCACTGATGTCAGCTCCAACCTCTTGCTGAACACACTCAGCTTCTCCCTTAATGTCACCGCCAACCACCTCCTGATAACATTCCTGTGCCACTCACCGATGTTCCCTCCAACCTCCTATGTAATTCTTCTTTATCTCCTCCTTTAGCTCACCCTACAGTGACTTCCCTCTTCCTGATAGTTCCTCCCACCACCTCTTTCCTCCTCTTCACCTACCTTGTCCACTTTCTCTTTCTCTGTCTTGTTGACCACCTCTTTCCAGCCTCATGTTAACCTCAGTCTACTTTTAACTTCACATCTGATTCTCTACAAAGCTCCTTCTCCTCCTCCAAACACCCAAACAATTATCAAAATGGCAGAGGTGTATGTAGCGAGCTGGCCCACTCCCAGAGACTGCCAGACATAACCTAGCTCATGTGTTTATTCTAATCAGTCTCAGAATCTGACTGGGTATGCTGAGTATGTCTGTGGCTTCCATGTCGTGTAGCATATGAAACAAGCTTGATTGAATCCAGCCACCATTTTGGAATTTCACTTTGTTATTCTTGTGAATAGAATGCTTTTGCTGAGCTCTGCGTCCAGCATTCAGGTGAGCTAATGTTGAGCCGCATATGAAAGTCAGCAGAATAAAGGTGTCTCTGAGCATGGTTTCCCACATTGTGCTTGAATGCAAGGAGCACAGCTTGCTTTTACAATGGAAAATGTGCATCCCAGATACTAGTAATTATGTCAGTGGCAGTTGGTGAGCAGGTGCAAGTGGATCTAGGTCATGTGGCCTACGCGCCAGCCACTTGTCAATCATTGCTAAATTGTTGGTGCCTTCCCGTTTTGCCGCCCTTTTTCCCTACTTAGGCAGCCCATCAGCCTCTTTTCCTTTACAGTTGGTGAGCAGGTGCAAGTGTATCTAAGTCACGTGGTCTACGTCCCACCACCTTCTTAGCCCCGCCTTTTCCTATCTGCTCTTAACTCTTAGATCAACGGCATCTCGGGCCGGGGCATCTGAAGTGAAGGGCAATTCCTGTTTGGACCTACTTGGACCGGGAGGAACCAGGGCCCCAACCCCTGCTCAGACAACAGGTAAGCACGTATTGACGTATTTTCTCCCTCCGTCCTCACAGGCCATCCCCACCATCACCTGGCAAATCCAACATCAACGATATCGCCCCTAAGGCATGGACTCTGCAATGCAGCAACCTCACCCATATCAGCCTTAAGTCCATCAGCACCCCTTCATCGTCCACAATAAAGAGGTTGATTCTCGCCAATGTCCGCTCAGCTATCATCTGTGCAGCAGACGTCATCAACCTCATCACTACACACAACCTTGATGCCATTTTCATCACTGAGACCTGGCTGACACCCGCCTCCACTCACATCCTAGACATCCTTGTTCCCAACGGCTACAGCATCCAACACAGAGACAGGCGGAGGCATTGCAGTCATCCACAATATGGCCCTGCACCAGACTTGACGTCGACAGCATTAGTTCCTTCGAAGTCCTCTCCAGCCATTTCCCGCTCTCTCCGGTGTACAGTCATCTTCCATCTCATCTAAAGACCACCCAACACCGCCTTTATCAGAGACTTCACCGACCTGGTCACCACCATGTCCCTCAAGCAGGCCAACATCATCATCATCCTAGGCAACTTCAACCTCCCAGGCAACAAGGCCAACAAACTGATGACGGAAGCTCTCCTCTGCCTTCTCGACACCCTCAGCCTCACACAGAAAATGAAAGACTCAGCACACAAGAAAGGTAACATCCTCAACCTAATCATCACCACACTGCCTTCCCTCCACTAGAGCTCTCCCCTGCCGATTGACTGGTCTAACCACCTGGCCATACCAGTGAACATCTTGCATACCACACCAGTTTAGCCCTCCGAGCAGAAACCCATCAGACAAACCTTCAGGTCCTTCAAGAACTTCCCGGCAGAAGTCCTTACGTAAGACCTCCCCAACCTCCACATCAAATGGACCGAACACCCCCAACCAAACTGCGACTCTCTACTGGAAGCACTCAACGCCACCCTCTCAGCCTCCATCAACTGACACGTGCCTATGAAACAATGCACCTGCAAACCAAAACCGTCAGCAACCTGGTACACACACAAACTCAACCTCAGAAAAAGAGTCATCAGAGAAAGAATGGATGTGGTCCTGCCGCTCCAGGACCACATCCATTCTGGCACTTCTACAAGAACTCAGAGCAACCCACCAACAGCTAATCAACACAGCCAAGGCCTCCTACTATCAGAACACCATAGGAGAAGCCGACAACAAAAGCAGAGCTCTCTTCAAAGTAGTCAAGCACTGCGTCAACACGCTACCGACCCTGCCATACCACAATCCATCAAAAAAATCCACTGCCATCAATACCTTCTTCATTGACAAAATCAGCAAGATTCACCAGCACATAGACACAAGCTCTGCATCCACAGACGAACCTCACGTCCCTCTTCACAAAATCTCCACATCCTGGACAACATTAAAAAAAACTCTCTACAGAACACCTGGTAGAAATCCTGGCTGTCCTTATAGCCACATCATATACAGACATCCGCCTAGCATTCATCCTCAAGGACCTAGCTGGAGATCATCAACAGTTCCGTAACTTAAGGCACCTTCACATCAACCCTAAAGACAGGACAAACCCTCCCTCTACTAAAGAAACCCACTCTGGATCCTGACAACCTAGGTAACTATCGCCCCATCACCCATCTTCTCTTTGTAGGTAAGATCAATGAGAAAGTGGTAGCCTCGCAACTGCAGCAACAGTTTGAAACCAATAACTTCCTCCAAATCTACCAATCCGGTTTCAGAGCCAGATGCAGCACAGAGGCTGCAACCATACAGGTGGTCGACAATGCCCTCAACATTCTTGACGATGGTCACCCCTGCCTCCTGGTTCTACTCAACCTCTCACCGCTTTCGACACAGTAGACCACCAGGCACCCACGGACATCCTACATCGACGCATGGGGATCATAGACCTTGTCCTACGCTGGTTCAAGCTCTACCTCGCCAACCGCAAGCAGTTTGTACAGATGGACTCCTCTAGATCGCCAATGTAACCCGTCAACTGTGGAGTCCTGCAGGGTTCCATCCTCTCCCCAGTGATCTTCAATCTATACATGGAGCGGCTGGGAGCACTCTAGCCACAAAAAGCATCCACAACCAACAACATGCCAACGACACACAGCTATATCTCAAGATCAACTCCATCTAGGACATCCACAGGTTCAAAACCTACCTCTTGCTGATCAAGTCTTGGATGTCTTGGATGTCTAGTGCATACTTGAAGCTCGACTCCTCCAAGACAGAATGCCTACTCCTCACCAACAACCCCAAACACCCAGACCTGGCTATCAACCATGAATCCTGAGGGATTCACACCTGAGCTCACCTACTCTGCCAAGTCCCTTGGTTTCCACATTGACAAACACCTCTCTTTGAAGACACACATTGCTAAGACAACTCAGACAGCTTGGTATCAGCTCTCCCTCCTGTGAAAAGTAAAACCCTTCCTCCTTCCGGGTAGCTTTAGATCCACTGTTCAAGCACTGGTCCTATCCCAGCTGGATGGGGGCAGAGCCCTCCTCGAAGGCCTCCCGTCATCCTCCCTTGTGTCCCTGAGAAGTGTCCTACATTAAGCTGAACGTCTCGTCAAGGGGCTACGCAGATATGATCACATCACCCCGGCCCTCATCTCGACATTCACCGGCTCACACTGCACGCACAAATCACCTTCAAGTCTTGCTGCATAATATAAAAGGCAATCTCCCACAAGTCCCCCAGCTACCTCACCGAGAAACTCAGCATCTCTGGCAGGCAGCGCACCACCAGACACCAGAAATGATAAATTACTCACTGTAGTGACTAACGTACTCTTAGTCCGCTTTCCTCCATACTGCATAGGCGTCTCTTCCAAGGGACGGGAGACGGAACCTTTTTCACCAAAAAAACCTTCTTCCCCTTTAAATTTAGAGGTGCGCGGAGGCAGGGCCATGAGAGCATGCGCTGCCCTGACTCTGCCCTCCGGCGCCACACCTTAGCCCCCTTAGACGCGTCGACAATAGATTAACATTGCCCAATGACACCAGTATGATTAGGGGGGAGGATGGTGGGACTTATGGAGGAAAGGGGACTAAGGACTAAGAGTATGTTAGTCACTTCGGTGAGTAACTTACAATTACTCTTGCATTCTGTCCCCTTTCCTACATACTGCATGGTCAATTAAAACTGAATGTAGCCCCAGGGTGGAGAGGAGAACCTCCCTAAGTGAACAGGTTCCTGAGAACCACCTGTCCGAATGCTGCATCAGATCTGGAGCCGGCATCCAAATAGTAATCCTTACAGAAAGCCGAGGGAGTGGCCCATGTGGCCGCCCTGCTTATGACTTGCCAAGGGACATGGCGCTGGAAAGCGATGGCTGTTGCCTTGGTCCTGACTGCGTGGATATGCATGTTTGCCGGAAGAGGCTTGTGCTGCCCCTCGTATGCTTCTTTGATGGGTGAGACCATCCAGCGGGATATGGAGGCCTTGGAAGCCTGATAGCCTGGTCTTGTACCTCCAAACGTGACAAATAGGGCGTCTGACTTGCGGAAGCTCTTGGTCCTATCAATGTAGAATTTCAGGGCACGTATGACATCTAGGCAGTGCAGAACTCTCTGTGCCTCCTCCTTAGGATTGGCAAAAAACATAGGAAGAACTATTTCCTCGTTCAAATGGAAAGCAGACAGCACCTTAGGCAGAAATGCTGGGTGTGTCCACAGGACTACTTTGTCCCTCTGAAAGGTAGTATATGGTTCCAAGGCGACCATCGCCTGGATTTTACTGACTCTGCGAGCCGAGGTGAAGCTGACTAGTAAGGCCGTCTTAATGGTGACCAGCCTGATGTCCGCGGACGCCATTGGCTCAAATGGTTTGTGCGCCAGAGCGCCAAGACTATATTTCAAGTCTCACATGGGATGTGGCCTCTTGATGGGCGGGTAGAGCCTTGCGAGTCCCGTCAAATGTTTTTTGACAATGGGATTGGAGGAGGAGAAGACCCCCTCCTCCTAAATCCTGTAAGCCCCAACGGCTCCAAGGTAAGTGTGGCAGGTGTCCTCCTGTACACCTGAGGGGGCGAGGTGCGCTGAGAATGAGAGCATGTTGTCCAAAGTACATGCCAGGGGGTCAATGTCCTTGGAGTCTGCCCAGTGGCAGATCCTGGTCCATTCACTTTTATACTGGGCCCTGGTAGCCTTTCTCCGTGCACCCTGTATGATCGCCAGATAAGCCTCGGAGAGGCTGAGGTGCCTTAGCGTTATCTGCTCAGGAACCACACTGTGAAGGCCAGCTTCTGTGGTGCCGGGTGGATGGCCCTGCCCCTCTGCTGCGCCAGAAGATATGCTGGGACCATTGGAAGGTGAATGGGAGGCATCTCCGAGAGGATTAGCAGCTCCGAGAACCATGGCCGGGCTGGCCACCATGGAACTATTAGAATGATGCTGAGCTGGTGAGACTCCTTGATCTTGCAAATTACTCTGTGAATCAGTGGAGTGGGAGGGTAGGCGTAGGCTGTCATGATGTTGCGATTGTGACCTGCGGCGTGGGAGGCTGAAAGGGCTTGCCCATCCATAGATTGTAGTCCGGGGACCACGATGTGAGGTCCGGATGGAGAGATGGAGGAACGTTGATCATCTCGCTCCTGGTTCCATAATGCTGGGAAGTGCAGCTGTATTCTCCTCATCCTGAGTCTCGTGTGGGGGACAGCTAATGGAACCACTGCCAGGAGACCCAGGAGGTGCTGGTACCACCAGGCTGAGGACACTTCTCTGCTGAAGAAGTGAGTTGCGGCCATCTTGATAGCTGTGATCTTGTCCTCTGAAGGAAACACTTTCTCAGAGCACGTGTCCCAGATAAGGCCCAAGAATGTCAGACTGGGTGGCTTGCAGATGCAACCTCCTGAGATTGAGCGAAAAGCCCAGATCGTGCAGTGTTTTCATAAGAGTATGGGAAGTGTGGTGCACTGCTTCCAGAGATGTAGCCCTGACGAGACAGTTGTCGAGGCATGGGTAGACGTGGAGGCCCTGGGCCCTGAGGAGGGCCGCCACAGTATTCATGAGTCTGGTAAGGACCCTGGGGGCTGAGTTGAGGCCAAAAGGAAGGACCTTGTATTGGAAGTGGTAGCCCATGATCCTGAACCATAGGAAAGAACGATGGGGCTGCCAAATTGGGACGTTTAGGTAGGTTCAGATCCAGGGAGCATATCCGGTCTCCCTTGCACAATGTCTCCGCTATAAAAGCTGGCGTAACCATCTTGAATTTTTGTAGGGGTAAGGAGAGGTTGAGGGTGGAAATGTCCAGCACAACTCTCAGGCCTGCCTGGTTCTTTTTCTGAATGTTGAAAATCCTGGAGTAAAAGTCCAAGCCTCGCTGGGAGGCTGGCACTTCCTCCACGGCCTGGCTCTCGACGAGCGACCAGATCTCCATCAGAAGAGTTGCTGTACCAACTTGAGGGAGAGGAGGGGATGAGGGAGGAGAGGCTGGGATGAGCAGGCGGTACCCCGTGGCGCGAAATTCTGGTGCCAGAAATGTGCATGGAGAGCAAGCCTGCCCCCCACTGGAGACACATGGACCCGGAGGGGCATGTCATGCCTTCTTTCCCTATGTGGCTGTTGCGGAGGAGGGGGACTGGAAAAAGCCTTTAGTCCCCTCCCTCTTTTTGTTGCTTGTGCCGATGCAGAGTCGGCTAGCGGTCTTGCCTGGACCTCCGTTCTTGAAAGCTGCGGAACCCTCAGTATGTACCTCCCTTGTCGGAGTGCTGCAGTGACTGGGAGTAGGAGCTGGGCGGGGTCTTTGTCAGGATGGATAAAGACTTGGCCCGTTTGTGAGCTGTTTTTCTTTTTTGTCCAGCTCCTCGTCTGTGGTGGAGTGGAAGAGGTCACCCCCCTCGAACAGCAGGTCTAATATGCATTCCTGGACGTCCAGGTTGAAGTTAGTTGCACAGAGCAGGCTGTTCTTCTCATGTCCGTGGCGATGGCCCGGCCAGAGGAGTCAATGTGGGCCACGGTGGACTACATGATGTCCTGCACCACCAGCTTGGCATCGGCAAGTCCTGCCCTGAAACGTGATTGGCTCTACGTAGGAAACTCTGGGAGGAAATCTGCAATTTCCCGCCATAACCTCTGGTTAGCGGCCGCCAGCATGGCATCAGTGTTGGCCTGACGAAGATGCAAGGACGTGTTGGAATACAGCTTCTTCTCGTACGCCTCCAAGATCTTCTCCTCCTTGCCTAGCAGCGCCACAGAGGAGGAGGCTGAGGACGACTGAGGCTTGGAGTATAGTGATGCCGCAGCGATCACCGAGGAGTGTGGCCGAGGATGGGCCGATAGCATGAGTGTATCCCCCTCCAGCTGCCTGTACCTGCCATCCAGGTGTCGAATGACTGGCTGGACAGAGTTGGGCTTGAGCCAACCCTTCTTGGCCAAGGCGACTACATTGATCTGCAGTGGAATTCCCGTTTTAGCAGAGGGGCGTCGCGTGAGGACTTCTGGGAGGACCCCCTCTGCTAGTTGCTCGACCTCGAGCTGAGGAAGGCCCAGTTACTCAGCCAGCCCTGCAAGACGTTCATGGAAGACCTTGGCTGACGATGGCGTGTAGGGGTCCTCCTTATTGTCCGTGTCCACCTGGGGGTCAGGAGGATCCTGCACCGGTGGAGGAGTGGCGGGAGCCGGAGGCTGGGGTGCCGGGACCTGTGGCGGAGGCTGGTACGGAACCGCCTCAGGAATCAGCTAGTGGGCCGTTGCAGGTGACAAAGGCTGCGCCGGGGTCAGGGGTGCCAGCGGAGGAGTCGAGGTGCTGGAAGCATTGGAGGGAGTACCTCTCTGATGGCATCCCTTAAGATAACCTCCATTCGAGGGAACTTCATGAGTCTGAGGAACCTCTCAAAGAACCTGTCCTCACAGGCTGGAGGGGTTGTAGGGGATATAGACAGAGTAGCGGGCCCCATATGAACGTAGCTGGAACCTGCCCTGCGCAAATGAAGGATAGGCCGTAGGCCACATACCTGGTTCACACCAGTCCCACCTTGACACTCGTTCTTCAATGAATTCCCATTCCTGGTGCAGCGTCGGACGGATGCTGATGTCTGGCACGGCAGCCAGCTGCGTGTAGGTGCTCCCTCGGACATATTGTCAGTACTAGGCATGGCCCCTCGGACATATTGCCGGTACAAGGGTGTGGCCCCTCGGGTGAAGACCCGGTACGAGAACCTTCCAGTCCCTCAACATTGTCACTGGGAGGATCTGAGGATCCCTCTGCTCGTAGGCCGGTAGCCGGGGAGACCTCGGTGCACGTACTGGTAGTACAACCTGGGTGGGCCCTCCTGCGCGTGTGATTCCTTGGGATGGTGCGATGGAGAACAGAGACCCTACCTTGGGCCTGGTTCAATGTTTGACGAAGTCCTTCAGGTACTCTGGAGGCGATTTCTGGAAGAGCTCCCTCCACCTGGCAAGCCTGTTCTTCAGAGACCTAAAAGAAGTATCCGTGCATGGAATTACATGGCCGAAGCCAAACCCAGGAGCGCTGGTGAATTCAGCCCATTCCCGTCGACGCGGAAAAGGGGACTGAGGTGCGGCACCGGAGGGCAGAGCAAGGGCAGCGCATGCTCCCAGGGCCACACCCACGCACGCCTCTAAATTTAAAGGGGAAGAAGGTGTTTCTGGTGAAAAAGGTTTAGTCTCCCATCCTTTGGAAGGGACGCCCATGCAGTATGGAGGAAAGCAGGGGAGTTGCTAGGTCTGGAAAAGACCCGGGGCTATGCTGATGTTGGAACTGTTGGGACTGGGGGCTAGCTAGTCTTTTGGCTGTAGCTCCTGAGAGTCTATCCGGGGCTACAACCAAAAGATCAAGGGCTATAGCCCCCTTAGCCCCCCCCCCCCTAGCAACACCCCTGGAGGAAAGGGGACGGGACGTAAGAGTACATGTGCAGATGTGATAACCACTGCTAGAAAAAGGGAAGGACCAGAAAACAAGCTTTCTCTGCCTACACCCCAGGGCAGTGGAACCTCCTCCACGTCAGCATCAGACTCGCCCACACGCTCCTACAATTCAGAAAATAACTCAAGACCCACCTCTTCAAGGAATCACTTCTCTTAAACACCTAAGCCATCACATCGTCCCCCCGCCACCTGACTCACTAGACACCGTCTGCCGCTCTCCCCCCGCCACCCTGTACAGCTGCACCCCTCCTCTGTGCCCCTCTGTAACCTAGCCCCAGCTGTATATCTGTTCAGTTGTTAACTCTGAAAAGCACTCTGTTATGCATCTGTACTGTTGTATACATCTGTAAAGTACCCTGTTGTGTATCTGTATTGTTGTATACCTCTGTAAAGCACTCTGTTACTTCTCAAAGCTAGGTCTGCGCTAAAAAAATACAATGACAATAAATAATAGAAAAGTGTTTTATCTATAGGGCAGGACTTGATAAACATGTTTTTCCTGACAGCCACTACGTTACCATGCCGTTGGTTGTAAATGGCATGCAAGAACACCTTGCAGGGGATGGGGCCCCAGGGCTATTGCATGTCATAACTTGTGGGAATGGTTAAACTGTGAGGGTGCTTTTGTTTTGGATGTTCCACAGACATTCTAAGATTCTTTTAAACATGGTCCCATTCAATGTGACGAGCCCCTGCTAAAAGACCAGGGAATGGTGGATTAGGCGGTAGATACAATGCACCCAATACCTGATCTAAGCATCATCCAGATGGTGGTGGCACCCACCCCATGGCCACACACCCCTCTACCATGGGTACAGGCAAGAGACTTATCACCCTGTCTACTTTCTATGGGCTCTGTAACATTTAACTAAAAAAATAAATCTACATGGCTGTGTCCCCTGTCAACACAGTTGTTCCATCAGTCCCAGTATTTCCATTCAAAGGACCAGAAATATGCCACATGGAACATTGTTCCAAATCAGGCAGGCTGATTGTGAACTGTACAGGGCGTTTACTGCCTCGCCTTACAGTCTAAAATCCATAAAAATAATAATAATATATTTTACTAAATACCAATATGTTAACAACATGGCAATGTGATTAAAGATTCCGAGTGTCCTTGATTTGGAAATATTGTCAAAAGACAAAATACCCAACTTGATATTAACGCAGTACTACTTCATTGGTAAATGGTACACCATTCCTCAAAATAGATTTCTTTTAAAAGCAGACCAGGTTGTTTTGTTTTTTTATTAACAGTTGGTCTGGAACAGTCGTAATGGGATTTGTAAACCATAACAGGATGTTGGCAGCATGGTTCCTCAAGAGTCATTCATTGCTTTTTTGCCCATCTGTTTGGGGAGTTCTGCTGTTAGAATCACATCCAACTGATGAATCCCTAGACAGCAAAATATTTGGCTGCTTCGAATATATTTGTAATAGTTCCATGTTCAAAAGTGAATTAGAAATCCACCTGCAATCTGCTATTTCCAAATACGTTTAGCATGTTGTGCTCCTCGTTCTAACTCTACTAAGTATTTCAGCCTACACATGACATTTCTGACAGAATCATAATATGCCCAGTCTCAAGGAAACTCTCTCCTTACAAGTCGCCTTGGGCTGGCAGTATGAAGGAGGGATGTCGTGCGCAGCCTGGTCAAACGGTGAACATGTTATTTATTTTGATTCACATTTTGAGATCAGAAGTTTCACTTAAGGCAAACTACAGTTTGTAAATTGTTAAGCATTGAACGCTTCTGCTGTGCTTTTAATATGCATTTCAGACCGATTGCCTTGAATATAAGGAGAGAAAGATGTACGTATATATTATACTAGAGTGCTTATGGATTTTTTGAAATAACTAAAAAGCATTTGATGGAAGTACTGAAATGGTTAGCCAACCCAGAGAGACTTCTGGAGAATCCCTTATTTAGAAACAAAAAGATCCCAAGCAAGCTTAAATCAGTGGTGGCTAATCATGTTTTGATTGGAGGGGTGTAAATGTTTCCCACAAATATGCAGGAAACTAAATGTTTAAAATAATGGGTGAAAATGGTGCATTTTACAGCACATTTTTTTTGTGAAAAATTGGATCAAACGCCACACATTTTGTAACCAGCTTTGTAGGGTAACTCATGAAAAAATCCAATAGGTGCAAGTCACCAACAATGCACAAGAGTATTTTTCCAAGCATTTTCCTTTGATGCCTTTTCCCACAATATATGACATGTCTCTGCTTGCTTTGCCCATACATTTCCACGCTGGCCGCACCAATATATACCTGCAATTGAATATCAGAAAATACTGCGAATAACCCAGGAAATTCGTCCATTCTCCCCAAGGGGGAGCAACACCCTTTGGGACCCGGCAGGAGAGCCCACTACACAATGCCTGCCCTATGAGTTAGGGCAAGCGGGATCCCACTGGGGGTAACCCCGGCCCCACTCTGGGGACAAGGAATGTGAAAGGCAGGGCTCCACCCCACCTCCCTTCCCTTCCCTTCCAAGACTTCGATGTTCATTGGTTATATGGGAATTGGAGATGTGACCAATGTACAGGGCAACTTTAAGGTGGATGGCTTGGTTACTGATCCATACTCATTCGCACCTGCTGAAGAGACCACTGACCAATGGAATTCTAGTTTTTACTCCAGGGAGGGAGTTAATGCCAGGAGGAAGTCAGCTGACGAGGAGAGAATCTGCCAGATAGCATGCAATGCTGGCCCGCGCAGAGAAGCAGAGGACGGAGGCAGTCCTCGGCCGAAGAGCAGAGAACCACAACAATGAAGTGATGGGAGGAGATTGAGGGATCTGCGAGGAACGCAGCTACCTCGACGAAGGCAGGGACCCCAAGCTGATGTGGGCCGCTGAGGCAGGAAACTAGCAGAGAGGCACCACAAAGTACCGGTGTACTGATGCTCAAACATCCCAAATGGGTGAGAGAGAAGACGAAAAGACATCTGCGCATCCTGAAGTGGAAACAAGGGCGCGGATATGCAGGAACCACAGATGACAGGTCCAGTACTGAATCCCGCCGCTCAAGAGAAGGTGAGCAGCTACCATGTGGGACTTGTTGGCGGGTGGAGAAAAGGTCACAAAACAGGGCTGAATGAGCCCATAGCCCACCTGTACCCGAATAACCAAGAAACCCACAAGGGTGGGGGGGGCAGATAAGAGATACCAGCTGGGCCGAAGTAGACCATAGCACATCTGCAGCTGAGAAACCAAAGTCCCTAAAAGGGAGTAAAAGGAGGCAAAGAGCTCAGCCGATTGAGACCATAGCTTGACTGGGACTTAGTGAAGGAGCAATCCACAAAAGGGGGAAAGAATCAAATGGCATAGGACAGAACAAACCTGTAGCCCATGCGGGCTGAGTTATTAGGAACCCCGCGAGAGGAAGAAAGACTAGTTACAGTAGGCTAGGTGGAAATGGTCCATAACCTAGAATACAAACAACTTGCCCAAGAACAGAGATAGAACTTTGTTTATTTTTCTATAACCCTCAGGAGTCAGGAGAATACGCAGTCGAAGGAGGGATGATTGGCATTCTTTTAGGAACAAAAACAAAGAGGTGATGGCTGGAAGGTTTAGAATGAATCTTAACCACTGGCAATGCTCTGGGCAACTCTTCAGACCACCGTTCTTTGCCTGCCAAGCCATTACAGAAGGGGAAAGACCATATGCAAATCAGGCTTGGCCCCACCCCAAAAGGGGCAGTTCAGCCCGAACTGCAAGGCCACATCCCTTCTGCACGAGACCACAAGCATCCCCAAACATGTTTCACCCTTGTTGGGGCTCATCAGTGAGGAGTAGCTTCTTGGGTCTCTAGGCCCAGCAGGCACGGGACCCACGTCTGGGCATACCCGTCCCACTCGGGGTGACAAAGCAAAAACAAAGAGGTGATGGCTGGAAGGTTTAGAATGAATCTTAACCACCACTGGCAATGCTCTGGGCAACTCTTCAGACCACCGTTCTTCGCCTGCCAAGCCATTACAGAAGGGGAATTACAATTCAAAAATTACAATTGAGTAAGTCTTGTAATGGTTTATTTGCCATAGGATTGTCCCTCTTGCCTACACGTGTTTCGACCTGTGCGGTCTTTGTCAGGGCAAATTAATTAGATCAATGTCTATTAGCACTCAGACCCATGGGGACACATCCCATGGGTGCATGAAGAGATTATTCGCATGTTAATGTCCAAAACCTAAGTCACATTGCAAATATTTCTATTCAGATTGTACGCTGTGCGATTATATTAGAATACATGGAGTGAATGGCTCCCAAAGAGCTCTATGTGTTGGTTCGGTATATCGATTAATTGTATACCAGATTCGTATCAAAATAAGAGGCAAATTGGCCCAAATGGCATTGTTGCATGTGTTGAAACCTGATCCATATTATGGTGTGTGCGAAATCCGATCTCGTGCAGTGCGAGTGCCCAACCCCACGTGCGTGACTAAAGAATTGTATGCCCGTCCCCATCTTCCTCCCTGTTGCTTGAATGGCATCATTCACTAACTGTTTACTATATGTTGGCCACCACACTTGGATAATTGATGTGTCACTGATTACCTATGCATTGTACTGAATGGGTATTGTTCTTGGTTTTTCCTGTTATTTTCTTTCTAACATTTGTTACCACGATGAAATGGAAATGATATAATTTCATGATATTTGTTTGGTCACGATAATATTCTGTTGGGTCTACTAGACATAGATCGAATGAATTTGCCTTGCCAAAGACCGCACAGGTCGAAAAACGTGTAGGCATAAGGGACAATCATATGGGAAATAAACCATTCAAAGACTTACTCAATTGTAATTCTTATTATCTGACCCCATTTGTATTTGGAGCCATATAATTGCAACATCAGCACTAACATGTTTGCACAGCTCTGTTTTCCTGTCCACTAGTATATCTCCAATCTATGACTTGCCACAATACTCATGTTTGTTTTTCAGATAATGGTTCCTTAGTATCCAATGAGTATCAATTTCCACACGTGGTGTTTGCAACATTTGTTGGTTTATTTTTCCTTCAGTAATTCACACATTGGTTGTCACTCTTGTGACTAACATATTCTTTGCTAAAACTTCATATGTGGTAGAGTATGTGATATACTTTTATACCATTAGTGCTGACACGTGTTTCAACCTTTGAGGTCTTTCTCAAGGCTGTATATTAGTGACATGAGTGACAGTGTGCACGTTGAGTTGTGATAGAGGAACATTCATAATTATTACATTAAAGCCCATAATTGGTTGTCAGTATTTGACGGCACAACCATAGTTGACAAGTTCATAAACAATGTTAATAGTCCCGTGACATTTGTCGGGTGTGACATATTCACATATTAGCAATGCATTTGTGTGTATGTTAGTTGGTCACATGGGTTAAATTGCCATTGCATTTTATCATTTTCAGTCAGTTATAGTCATATTATACAATTGTTATTGTTTCATTGCATTATTAGCAAAATACAACGGGGAAACATTTTTTTAAATTAGTTTGGGGAGGTAAAATGAGAGAGAAAAAGAGAGAGAAATTGCTCTTTGGTTGCCTTGTTTGTTGGTCTAATTAACATTTGCGTAAGCTTATGAGGTTGGTTGAGTAAAGCTTACCAAATGTAAGGTTAGCATGTTCCCGGATGGTTGGAATTGAATTGCTATGTTCAGCAATAGTAGAAGGTGACAACTATGTGGAAGAGATTGAGGCAGTAATGAATTCTCCTATCTTGGTCCTAATGCTAAAAATTCCAAGGTTGGCTCGGGTTTCTTAGTGCCTCCATTAGGTGCAATTCACCAGACAAGAGGGACAACCAATGTGTGAACTAAATAAATCAACAAACGTTGCAAACACCTAACTTGTGTGGATATTGATACTCATTGGATACTAAGGAACCACTGTCCAGCGCCTAATTTCAAGTTTTTGGATCTCAGTAACCCAGAACAACCCTTGCAAACATTGGGACCTTAGGAGCTTGGTCCCTGTGAGATCCTCCTGACAGGCGGCAGGCCACGTAAAGAAGATAGCAACACACACACTAGCGCAAGACCCACAGTCCTAACAAGCTCTAAAACCACTTTAACTGTTTTTTTAGATAATACCTACAATGATACTTTTAGAAAGCATGTCCAAGTTGTCTCTGTCAATACATGCCATTATCCCCATGTAAGAACATCCTCCTACTGGCTGTGCCAGTAAGGAACAAGTTACTTACCTGTAACTGTTGTTCTCCAGCATGGGTCTGGCATGGATTCACATGCTCATGAATATTCCCCGTCAGGCTGGGAGTCCTCAATAAAGAAAAAAATCAGTATCAGTTTCGTTTTTGATCTGTCTTTCTTAGTAGTAACCAATCACTGGTCTCCGGGTCATACTGCCCACAGCCAATGACTGCCCTCTCCCAAAACCCCGCCCCTGGCAGCCATCCTCAGATTTGGTAGCACGTAAAGTGGCAGTATGACCAAGTGAAGAGCCGCAGAGGGAAGGAGGGAGGGTTCGCATGTGAATCCATGCCAGACCCATGCTGGAGAACAACAGTTACAGGTAAGTAACTTGTTCCTTCTCCAGCATGGGGTCTGGCATGGATTCACATGCTCATGAATATGAGAATACATAGCAGTACACACATGCACAACCACGGGAGGTGGCAAGGCTCAACATTAAGCATTACATAAAACTCAACATTAAGCATCTCTTACCTCCTCACCAGGCTCACCTTAAGCGAACAGGTTGCCCAGCACTGACTGGCCGACTCTGGACTCCTCCCTGGAATCCCGGTCGGCGCAGTAGAATCTCGTGAAGGTGTGCGTCGACCTAAACGTAGCAGCCCTGCAGATGTCCAGCAGGGGCACACCAGACAAGAACGCTGTGGTAGCAGTGATCGCTCTGGTCGAATGGACTCTCGGACAGCCAGGCAACAGTCGGTTTGCCAACTGATGACAGTGCATGAAGCAGCCGGAGAGCCATATGGAAATGGAAGCCTTCGAGAGAGCCTTCCCTTGGTTCACAGGTCCAAAGTTCACAAACAGCTGTGATGTTTTCCGAAAACTCTTCATTCGGTCCACCTAGAACTTCAGCGCTCTAGCTACATCCAGCGAGTGCAAAGTCCTCTCGGCCAGTGACGAAGGCGACGGGAAAAAGACTGGTAACACCAAGGGCTCGTTGAGATGGAAGTCCGACAGCACCTTGGGCATGAAGGAGGGGTGCGTCCTCAGCACCACCTTCGTCTCATGGAAAGTCAAGTATGGAGGCTTGCAGAGGTGATGGCCACAGGGAACATGGTCTTCCACGACAGGAACTTCAACGGAGCCGAATGCAAGGGCTCGAATGGCGGGCCCATGAGCCTGGTCAGCACCACGTTGAGCTCCCATTCTAGGGCTGGAGCCTTCACCGGCGGGAACGATCGGAAACAGTTCTTTCATAAACTCCTTCACCAGGCGATGAGACCACAAGGACGACTGTCCTGCAGTTCTGGTGTATCAGGAAATCGCTGCCAGATGTATCTTGATGGAAGCGTGAGCTAGTCCAGCTTTGGCCAGCGACAGTAAGTACGGTAGCACTTGAGGGGCTGTAATTCGTAGAGGATTAATCTTCTGTGCACGGCACCAGACAGAGAACCTCTTCCACTTATCTCCCTAGCACTTGAGAGATGAGGACGCCCTGGCCTTTGCAAGAACCTCTCTGCAGTCAGCTGGGATATCGTACCCTCCAAACTCTAGTGCTGCAGGAGCCAAGCCTGCAAGTTCAGCAACTCTGGGTCGTGATGAAGAATGGCGCCTCCTTCTCTGGAGAGAAGATCTGCGTCTGTCGACAGTTTGACTGGTGGGGATGCTGACAAGTCAAGAAGATCCAGGAACCATATCTGTCTCGGCCACCTCGGTGCGACGAGGATCATCCTGCACCGGGACCTCATGAGTTGGTTGATGAGCCTGAGCAGCAACGGTAACGGCGGGATCACATACAGCAACAGGCCGTCCCAGTGGAACGAGAAAGCATCGCCCATGCTCCTCGGCTGGGGGAACCTGCTGGCGAACCTCTGGCACTTGGAGTTCGTCGCCGTCGTGAACAGGTCGATTTGGGGTTTGCCCCATCACTGGAAGAGTTGATCCACTTGATCCTGGCGTAGTTCCCACTCATGGCACGAGCGCAGCTCCCTGCTGAGTGAGTCGACAATGGTGTTTTTTATCCATGCTAGATGAAAAGGTACCAGAAACATCCCCTGGGCAACGGCACAGTGCCACAGATCCTGGGCTTGTTTGGACAGGGCTGGGGATCTGGTTCCTCCCTGCTTCCGGATGTAGAACATCGTGGTGGTGTTTTCGGTGAAGATCCTCACCACCTTGCCCTTGAGGGAGGGGAGGAATGACTTGAGGGCCCAGAACACTGCTCGGAGCTCCAGTATGTTGATGTGGAGTGGCCTCTCCTCCGGGAGCCACAGGCCTCTCGCGTGAAGATCTCCGGTGTGCGCTCCCCACCCCTCCAGGGAGGCATCCGTTGTCACCGTCAACTGGTATGCTGGGGTCTGAAAGTCTGTGCCTGCTGCGAGATGTGCGCGGGTGCCCCACCATCGAACTGCTTGGCGGAATACTTCGTTGAGTGAGATCTTGTCCTCGAAGCTGCCCGTCGCTTGCATCCAACGGGAGTCGAGGAACTCCTACAGAGGACGCATCCGAAGTCTGCACAGGCACACCAGATAGATGCAAGAGGACATCATCCCGAGAAGGGACTTGATGGACCTCACTCTGGCTACGTCCATGGCCAGCAGATGCTGTACCTTGCCCAGGATGGCCTTTCCTCCGACGGCGAGGCCAACTGCGCTACTGTATCGAGCTTGGCTCCCAGAAACAGCGCAACCTGTGACAGAACCAGGTGGGATTTGGGGAAGGTGATGGAGAAAACCAGGTCCGTGAGCAGCCGGACGGTCTTTGCTGTGTGTTCGACGGCGAGTTCCTTTGTCCCGGCTCGGATGAGCCAGTCGTCCAGGTAGGGGTAGATGTGGATCCCCTGCAGGCGCAGCCACGCCGCCACTGTTGCTAGGCACTTGGTGAAGACCGTGGGCGCCAACTTCAATCCGAAACGGAGGGCCTTGAACTGGTAGTGCCGCCCTTGGACTACGAACCTGAGAAACCTTCGGTGTCCTTTTAGGATGGGGATGTGAAAGTATGCTTCCTCCAAATCCAACGACTATAGGAAGTCGCCTTCCTCCAGCTGGCCCAGCACGGGCTGGAGGGTGACCATACGGAACTTCTGTCCCTTGATGTATTTGTTTAGCCGACGCAAGTCCAGGATGGGACGCCAGCCTCCTGTCTTCTTTCTGACGAGGAAGTATCTTGAGTATAATCCGGAGCCCCGGAGTCTTTTTGGGACGAGCTCCATGGCTCCTTTCTTGAGCATCGCCCTTACCTCTAACAGCAGTTGAGTGACGTGGTTTTCCTTCCTGGCCACGGGAGGAATTTGGGGGCACTTCTTTAGAAATTCCAGAGAGTGCCCATGGGGCAGGGCATCCAGCGCCCAAAGGTCGGTGGAGATGGATTCCCACACGCTGATGAACCTCGTCAGCCGGCCTCCCACCGGGGTGCTTTGGTGGGGGACCGACGCAACGGCCGGTTCAGTCTTGCTTGGAAGCAGCCTTGCCGCTTTGGCCTCCCTGGCGATGACGGCGAGATCCACGTTACTTGCCTCGTCCCCTGTAGGTTTCTTGCGATGAGGAGCGGGCCGCCTGACGGTACGTCCAGGAGCCGCCGCCAAATCCTTTGGAGGCACCTTGCTTGCCTCCGGAGTTCCGAAAGGGCGGCCGCCCTTGCTGCAGAACACCCAAGGCCCGAGCCGTCTCTGTGTCGGTCTTAATGACATGCAGCGACTCATCCACTGTCTTTCCGAACAGATTGTTCCCGTCGAAGGGCATGTCCAAAACCTTGGCTTGCACGTCTTGGTGGAAATCGGACGCCTTGAGCCACCCCCGCCGTCGAAGGCAAACGCTGTTGCCCAACTGGCGGAAACCGGTGTTGCCAAATGTCCATGGCCAACGTTATGACGTGGTCCGATGCCATCTCACCCTCCTGTAGGATCGCCACGGCCTCTGCCCTCTTGTCATCCGGGAAGAAGTCCAACAGGGGGACGATCTTGTACCACAACTCCCTGTCGTAGCGGGCCACAATCGCTAGGGCGTAGGCTGCGTTAATTGTCGTCGCCGCCGACAAGATGACTCGTTGTCCCATGGCATCTAGTTTCTTTCCCTCGCCGTCCTTTGGGGAAGTTGAAGCCGAAGCCCCCCCCCGCTTTCCTCTTGGCCGCTGCCGAGACGACCGAATCCAGGGTCGGTTGTGCCCTAAGGCACAAAGGGCGCCATCGGGGACGCGATACTTCTTCTCGTACCGGTCCCTTTTGGAAGGCGGCATGGACGGGTTCTTCAGGAGGGCAAGACCCGCATCCCAGATGTCATCCAGCAACGGCACCATGAGGATTGTCTTCCTCTTGTCCTTGCGCCGTTGGTAGAGGAAGCCATTCTTCTTTTCTTCGGTGCAGAGTTGAAAAATCTCAGATGCTCTGGCAATCATGGCGTGGAAGGAGCCAATTTCATCGGGAGGAGACGCCTGAGGAATCGGAGACGGGGGGTCAGTCCCGTCGTCGCCGCCATCGTCATCCGTCCCCGTCGTGGCCGTGTCTGTTCCCATGTCATCCCTTGGGACCGAGGGGGGCGACAAAGGCTGAGAAGGCTGTGAGGGCTGAAGGGTAGCCGGATGAATTCTCCTCCTCTTGTTTGGAGGGCTTCCCGACGGACCCGGTTCAGCTGGGTCGTCCGTCGGGGGTAGGGGCAGTCTCGTCCTTATCTCCATGCATAAGGCCGGGATTGCCGTCAAAATGGCTGCCGAGATGTCTTGTGGCTCGGTTTTGTGAAAGGCGTGCCGGGAGCGACGGTTGTTCCTCCTCCATGGGAACCTCGTCGTCGCCACCCTCGCTCTCGTCGTCCCCCTCGTCGGGATCCCTCCCGTGGGGCCGGGCCTCTTCCAAATTCTCAGTCAGTTCCTCCTCGGAGGTTGTGTCCGTGTCTGTCACGGCTACCGCCCCCCCCCTCTTTTACCACCGGGGTTTTCACAGGGGTCTTCTCGACGGCGGCAGGGAAACTCTGGGCCCCGAGGTCGTCTCCACTGGGATAGCCTCCACCGGCTTCGCCAGTGCCGCAGCGACTCCCTCAATCGAGGCCTTGTCCGGGATCAAGGACTTCACCACCTTGGGCGTGCTTGAGGCCTTCACCTTAGGGGGAGGGTCACTGCCTCGCTCCCCTTCGGCCTGATCCTTCGAGATCGACCGGGGCCTCTCCAGAAGCTTAGCTGGGAAAAAGCACAAAAACGCAGTAAAAGCTTGAGAGCTATAGTACGAGGACTCTTTTACCGCACTTGAACGTGCGGTAAAAATCAGAGGGTGGCTGCCAGGGGAGGGGCTTAGGGAGAGGGCAGTCATTGGCTGGAGGCAGTATGACCCAGAGACCAATCATTGGTTACTACTGAGAAAGACAGATCAGAAACGAAACTGATACTGATTTTTTCTTTACTGAGGATTCCCAGCCTTACGACGGGGAATATTCATGAGCATGTGAATCCATGCCAGACCCCATGCTGGAGAACAATGCCATGACACAATAAGAAAACATCTCCAACCTGGCTGCACCATAGTAGGACAATCTAGCCACTTAAGAACACTTATGTTTGCTTCACTCTTGATGCCAAATAGAAAATGCAATGCCACAGTCAGAAAATATATCCAGACTGGCTGCACCAATGAAGGCCAGTCTAACCACGTAATAACACTTATGTTTGCTTTACTCTTTGTTAAGGTGGATTTCTAAAATATGGCTGGGTGGACAGATGTCACGAGGCCAACCTAGTTATTGTGAACTCTGGAGAACTCTGAAAGGCTAGCCAAACCCAATCAAGGTAAGCATGGAGAGTGGTCAAAGCTTAGTCTCAGGCGAGGTGAATGAAATCAGGGGTCCACAATGAGTCCACACTGTGAAATACACAATGATTATGCTTAGGTGGGTAAGTACAACAATACTCTATATATTACAGGCCTAAAAACACACTATAAAAATGAATCAAGCAGGTAATACTGTCACACAACACTTAGTTATAAAACATATATACAGTCACCTTTGGTTTGTAGAAATGCATACAATTCACTTGAAATGCAGATACGTAATTATGCAGTTCGGAAAACCCGTTTCAAGGATGTAGGCCCTAACTTTATATGTCCAATCCCTATGTTGAATGGGGCATTGTTCCCAAATGTCACAAAGTTCTGTAAGGAGTCTGAAATGAGGCATGGACACAGAACTCATGATTATGGTTACACACTTTTATTCAAAATAATAAAGGGGTTGGAAAATGCCTCACTTTCCCTACTCTAGGAGGTGTTTCCCTACCTCAGCCAAAACTAAAGTTCTGTCCTTTGTCAAGATGTCCAAAGCAAAATGTCCTGTGTTTGAAATCCTATCCTAGCACTCACATTCTAAAAGTAACTCTAAGGTGCCATTCTAAAAGTAACTTTAAGGTGCTAAGGGCAATGTATTTGGCCTTGCATGTGGACAAATGCTCAATTTCAAAAGAAAGGTGTAATTCTAACACAAACGTTGGCAATGTATAGTGCTCACAGTTCCAGGGAATGGCTCCCTTCCCTAGGTTTCCCTTTACCAATATAACAGTTCAACAAGACAATGAAAGTTCTTTATAGCCCAAGAGGATAACGTCTTCTACCCTTCTAGGGAAAAGTCTCCCTTCCCCAGGTCTGTTCAAATCATTCAAAATCCTAAGGGCATGAGTCTTCCTTGGGATTCTTTGTTCAACAAAACAACTTATATGCAAAAACAACTTGTATGGGGGTCCCAGCCTTGCAGGACACCTGGTATACTCGTACAGTTCACTTTATAAAAGTGCAAACTTGACTTTACCAGGTATACTCTCTTGCCAGGATTTTCTCATACAGTTCACTTCATAAACTTGCAAATTTGACTTCTGTTATTATTCCTACTTCTGTTATTATTCCTTTTGACTTATCTGGTTTCAAATCCCTTTTCATTACTTTACTTGCTCTTATCTGACCTTGATAGCATTGCTGTAGCGCCCCGTTGTGCTAGCTTCCCTTCTCAGGATTCACTGGTCTTTTATGGCATTCTCCATTCTTCTCAAGGTCCACGTGAAGCAACGCTCTGACGTCCCATCTCTGTTTCACAGGCTCACTGGTTTTGCATATTAGCTTCCATGTCTGTGGCTCCAGCTATGCTCTTGAGCCCTTCTTCAGGTTCAGGATGTAATAGTGCTGCTTTTCAGTTCCTGTGGCCGTCAGTTAGACTTTCCTTCTCTTGCTGCCACAGTGGCGGCACAGCGAACCTGCTCCAGCAGTCGTTCTCCTTCTGACGTCTCCTCGAGCCTACAGGCTCCACGGTCTTTTCTACGGCTTGCCAGTCCGTTGGTCAGCAACGAGGGGATGAAGCTTCCCCAGAGAGCATCTCTGTCCTCCATCATGGTCTAGGTTTTTAAATGTCCCAGCACCTACCATACGCTCGCAACCACTAGAGCGCGTCCTGGGCTTCTCAGCTTCACCGATCCTCATTTTTCCATTCAGCCTCCTCGTCCCAGTGTTTCTATACACATGGGAATGATAGGCAGTCATTTTCATTCTATGCACAGAATATTGAAAGATGTCATCAGTAGGTTTTATGGGTGGTTGAAGGGGACGGTCACAGTATGCCATTCAATACCGCCAAATGTAAACTCAGCATTAGTTTATTATTCAACAATGTCTGGGAAGCAAACTATGTTTAATAGGAAGGGTATCAATAGAACACCTGCATGTCTTGATATTATAGGGATGTGGTCCAAGAAAACACATATTGGTAAAAGGAAATGTTTAAACCCTGATCTAAAGTACAAGTTCTCTAATCTACAAACATTTGAGGTCAGGGTTCTCCTGAACTGAATAATTCAAGGAGGAATGTCACTTGCACTTATGTAGCTAGATGTTCAGGTGACAGAGGATTTCATCCCTGTCTGTCTCGGGTAGACTTTCAGGCAGCCCTTATCAGTTTTCCCTCTAATTATTTTTCTCTAAGTGCGGAAATGGTTTTCTTTCATGACCGAATTATTTTCCATGTGCTCAACTGGCCAAAGAGGTAAGGCACTTTGTTAGCACGTTTAGTTTGTGAGACATCATCTTCGAAGGGATGTGGAAAGAAATGTCCATCTCCCCAAACAATACAACTCTTTACAACATTCGCATAAAAGGTGCTTTTTACAGGAGCTTTTACAAATATATTGGATAAAAAAACAAAATGTTTTACATATGCGGTTCCTAATGGCCAACTCAAAACTTCAAGATCCTCCATAGTACCTAACAAAAGTACTCCTCTGTAGAGAACAATGCATGTATGTACAAAAAGCATTGTATGCTCAGAATAAACAATGGTCTTAGTTTTCGATATTTATTTGATGAGTGGCAAACACTGCTCAGACGCAATGCAAGACATCTTTTATGCCACTAGGAAAAAACACGTGTGTGTAACAAAGAACACAAATTGATAATCATAACTCATGTGTCTGTCAAAAAATAAGACCTGATAATCTTGTTTGCCAGGCGAATAATGGCAACTAATAAGAGTGTCTCGCTTAAAATGAAGATAAAAGATTGTGTGTCACTTTATGGAAGTAACTCAGAGGGGAGGCGAACATGACTCTCATAATGTTTGTGTGAACAGAGTATGATAATCATAACTTCTGTGCACGGTTTCCCATCAACATTTAAATGACCAGAGAGAAAAGCAGTAACAACACTTACACAAACTAGGCCCTACAGATAAGTAAGAGGCATGCCAGCCACTTAAAACTCCCTATAAAAAAGTCAAATACGCCTAACAAAAACAAAATGGGCACTCGAATAACATGGCCCATTCTAGAATGTCATCTCCTAGGAAGTTGGAACCCCACCATGAATGTTCTTTACATATCAGCCAGTGCACACATTTAGTGTTATTAACATTTAGAGCCCGATTCATAGAATCCAGCGCAGAAAAGGCGCAAAGAAACAATAGCGCGGGATGCATATTCATTGATTTCCCGAAGCATCACTAGCCATGGCGCAAGGAACATCAAGCAGCGCCAGTAACGCCCCCAACACGGCCCCACACGCAGTAAAAACCAAGTAAAATGCCTAACATGGCAAAAGCCTTTGCGCCATCCAAGGACCAGCATACAGCCCCCACAGCCTAATTGCATGTTTACACGCAATTTGTCTGGGGGTGCGGATAGAATACGTGCTGAGTTTTCACGCAATTTGGCTGGGGTGCAGACGGGGCACGCACAGAGTTTTCACGTGATTTGTCTGGGGTGCGGACGGAGTATGCGCTGAGTTTACACGCGATTTGTCTGGGGTGCAGACGGGACACGCGCTGAGTTTTCACGCGATTTGTCTGGGGTGCAGATGGGGTACGTGCTGAGTTTTCACGTGATTTGTCTTGGGTGCGGATGGAGTACGTGCTGAGTTTTCAGGCAATTTGTCTGGGGTTCGCATGGGGTATGCTCTGAGTTTACACATGATTTCTCTGGGGTGCGGACGGGGTACATGCTGAGTTTTCATACGATTTGTCTGGGGTGCGGATGGGGTAATCGCATGAAAACTCAGCGTGTACTCTGTCCGCACCCCAGACAAATCGCGCGAGAACTCAGCGTGTACCCCGTCCACACCCTATTCACTCCAAAACAACCTGCGATACCTGCACAAATCCACAGGAAGCATAACACTCCTGATGGGACTTCCACACCCCAACCCCCATCACCCCAGCCTGCAGGCAGCCCACAACACCTCTGACACCCCAGCCCCCATTACCCCAGCCTGCAGGCAGCCCCCACTACATGGGACACCCCAGCTCCCATCACCTCACCCTGCCGGCAGCCCCCACTACATGGGAAACCCCAGCTAGCAGGCAGCCCCCACTACATGGGACACCCCAGTTCCCCTCACCCCACCCTGCAGGCAGCCCTCACTACATGGGACACCCCAGCACCCATCACGCCACCCTGCAGGCAGCCCCCTCCAGACTGTACATTACCTGCATGCTGGATGCTTACAATGTGACACATGTACACTCCATCACTGGCGTGTTATGTACCTTCACTGCCGTGTAGTGACACCACCTAGAACGTCCTGTCAAAAAAATATCCTGCAAACAGAAACAAATGCATACACCTGAGCCACATCCTTGAGTGTGGCAGCTGCTCAAACACAATTGCTGTCTGCAACCATCTCCCAATATACACATCACACAAGTGAATGGCAAAGTGAGACCATGCAGTCCATGTAATAAAGTCATGTCAATAATTGCCATGTAGAAATAGTCACACAGTGACAGATTCCAAAGCACCCGCAATGTGTGCCACATGAACAGACACTGCCCAGGCGTGTCACGGCCTGAGCCTCAATAAGATGACATTACCAAAGCACAGATCATAATAAACACATTTCTGTTCCTCCCATGTGTGAAGGACATGACATGACATCCTATCAAATGATATGTCATCAAAAATGCGCATATACACAAGTGTAACAAGCCGCTATGAGTCTGCGGAGGGGGAAGACAGTGACGACAGAGGCACCGAATTTTGTAGGGTAGGTGACATAGAGATGGCGCCAGTGCATGGGAAGTGGAGAGCGAGAAAAGAGGGTCTGAGGATGGTGCAGGACAGTACATGTGAAGGACATCATAACAAAAAAATAAAATTCTAGAAAACAAAGAAACTGTGCCCAGCTGGTGTCAAGTCCAAGCCTAAGTGCAGACAACAGGTGTGAAGTGCAGGTAGGTGGCTGTTGCCATACATAAAAACAGTCCAATTTTGGGGGATGCCAGGGAGACAGTGTGGGTGTGCAAGTGGCGTGTGAGGGGACTTTTCCCCAAGTCCAGAGGGTAGCCAGGTGACCAATGCAGATTAAGACAGTGCATCAGGGTAGAGAAGTACTAAAAGCACAAGCAACGAGGAATGACTCAAGTCCAGAATGAGTACATGCCAATCAGACAGTGCGGTAGCCACCAAGACTGCCGCATTGGTCTGCCAATGTGTACAAACAGATACATTGCTAAATATACTGCTAGTGCAAGATGCAACACCACAGACAATGAAAACAGCACACACACATGCTGGTGAAGGGCAATCCATGTGCTTACACTGCATCAAGCAAATCCTGCAGAAAAACGTGACCATTTCACACTCCCATTAGTCACCACACTCACTAACCACCCAAACACAGTGAGGACCAATACACAGTGATGCTGTACATCTGAAAGCCAATGACCCCTGACCATGCACACCCAAACTCACCATTCACACACATCCACTGGTCAACCACTTGTGCATATGCCCCACGCAAATAAATATCAAACATGACACATGCATGCAAGTAAGCACATACATGAACAACAATGGTCATTACCACGGACACCAAACAGAGTAACAAAGAAACCAAAGAAGCAAACTGTAAACAAAAAAGTCAGGGAAACAATTACTGTGAGAAAACAAAATAAAATATATTCTCCAGATATGTCCAAAATAAACTTTTCAATATGTACATGGAAGAAACAAAAAAAGTCTATGTCCATAAAAGTATAGTCCAAATATAATGAAAATGAGATTTTCATTCAAAAGTCCACATGGGCATCCTGCCTGATGCCCGATACCTGCCACTCTGAGATGGTATGACCCGAGTCTTGTAGCCTCCTACTCCGAGCCTGCTGCTGCCAAATTGCCCGGTGCCTGCTCCTTAAGGACAGCTTCCTGAATGATGACAACACCCAGGGCTGTCGTGCACATGCCCTGTTACTTGGTGCCTGCTCTCCCTCCATTGTCAGAGCTCCTGTCATCGGATGGAATGGCGTGGTGACCACCTGGGCTGATCCTACGTCGACTCCCGACTCTGTCAGGGATGTGATCTCCACCAGATGGGACGCCAGGGGTTGGACAGGTACACAGGGGTTCTGGTGGTATCTGGGCCGGAAGGCGCCAGGGAGGATGACTAACGCACAGAGGAGGAAGACGAGGAGGGAGTTGCATTAGTGGCCAGCCCATGCACCCAAATCTAGACCAGGAAATGAGCTAACCAGTTCAGGAGACGTCAGACCTCATTGTGATGATCTGCAAACCCACGATTGGAAGCCTGCACATCATCACGAATGGTGCCTGTATGCTTCGAAATACCGGCTAGCACCGGTTCCACCGTGTCTCGAATGGCGAGATCCGCAGGCATTGGTGTTTCCGTTTGTGTGGAGAAATCCACCACCTGCGGATGGGTCCGGCCTGTGGCATGCCCGCACGTGCATACTGGTGAAGTCGCAGGCCCAGGGGCAGGATTAGGCACAGGCACCTCCATGGCGACCTGTACTGCCTCCTGCCCCTGAGTCTGGACTGCACCAGTCACACACAACTCATCACCCCTGCCGGGCCCCATGGGCTGGGCTGATGCGGCCTCCTCCTCCTCCCCCACCAACCTGGATGCGTCTTCCGCAGTGGAATGCCCCTGTGCGAGCTCACCTGTCCCTCCCGCTGCTGAGGAGTCCATGACCACCATCGCCCTCTTGGACCTCCCCTCAGCAGCTGCGGGCGATGTCTCTGTCGCAGCACCAGTCTCCTCGCTCTCCGAATATGTAATTAGCTGGGGGCGTGACTGGGCCTTGCGTCTGTGCCTGGTGGAGGCATCCCTGCTGCCCTGCTCCACAGCACCTTCTCCGCCCTCTTCTTCCAACGTCGCTGTGGATAGGGAGACATAGAACACATAAATCAGGGTATTGTACATATATGTGTTTGGCACAAAACATATGCACATGATGTGCACTGGTAAAGGTCACAACCATCATCACCCTCCACAACACACAGGTACATGCAATCTGAACACATTCACATACATGTCTGTCTTTCACAACAGACAATCACATCCTTGGACAAGGCACTGTCAGCGCATACAAATTGTGCATGCTCCTCACATGCATCATGGGACATACACATATCATTCATACACATCACCTGACAGTCCTGAAGCAGGGCACAGAGCTATCACAAAGTCCACTAATGTCAATTGTGCAGTAAGAGTCGAGCACACATTCAAATGCTCCAGTAACATCCATCCAGGCGTGTTGGCCAGACATACACTCACTTCTCAGACACATGCACATGTACACCATGCATGTCCATGATGCTGATGACAGCACGCATGTGTCCCACCTCTCACACAGCCACGTCTCAGCCACATTTAAGCAACCACATGCACATCGTTACATGCTGCATCACATCATGCATTGCAACAGTAACACTGTTCTTATCACATGTGCCTCAATGGACACACATGCAGCACTGTCTGGGACATGCACACAGACATCCGTACAAGAGGCGTACCTGCCATAAGGTCAAGGTGCACACTCCAACCACACTCCAACCACACATCAACATGTGCATGCACTGTTGAGGGCACCAACACATGGACACTTACCAGTCGACTTCAGATAGAGCTACAAATCCATGACCTGGGCATGCAGTGCTGGGTAGAACCGCTCCAGGACCTGCATGTTGTTGATGTTCAAGCATCCCCGGTGACCCCCTTGGTTGTCACCAGCTTTGAGGAAGCGCCAGGCCTTGTTGTGGGTCCTGGCTTTGTAGTCCTCACAGCGCTTGTGCACATGGATGTAGTCCCACGTTGATGGCACCCATAATCTCAGCCCAGATCATCTACCGTCCTTCGTTGCCGACTTGCGTTGGTACGTGGAAGAGGGCTTCATAATGCCGCAGGACTTCTTTGGCGCTGAAGCTGACAGCCCTCTGTCTCGCTGCCAGGGGGTTGCCACTTGCTTCAGATGATGTTTGTCCAGACATGGCAACCCCCCGATGCAGGTGTGGGTGGGCAAGGTGGTCCTGGGGCTGGGCTGTGGAGCGGTGGTCTGACATGTTGGGAGGCTTCTGAATCAGCAGAGGTGGTCACAGGTCCGACGACAGGAGCACTGACAATGGCTACAGCAGGCACTAAATTGTAGGGCACGTGGGCAGCAGGCACACACAGTGGGCAGGCAGCAACAGATGGCTCGTACGAGGCAGTTCAGGACACTTGGAGGCAGGTAAATTTGCTGGTAGGCAGGAGCGTGGGTCTTCTGTGTTACTCACGTGGGCAGCCGGAAACAGAGTGACTGTGCACAGAGGAAAGAGCCTAAGTGCGTAAGTTACGTGACACGTGCTGAACGTTGGGCGTGGCGTTCAGGATCGGGATAAAGTAGTGCGTAGGAGACCATCACACGCTTGTCCGAGTTATAGCAGACAGACGTGTGAACTTCGTTTCCACGCAATCTCATCACTACTGCGACAGTGCAAGCTTTTTTGTTTTGGCAGTGGATTTGCTTCCGCGCACAGGCACGTGTACTTTTCCCTTTTTTTATGAGGCTGACGGTGAGTCGGGTACGCATTTTGCATACTGTGGGTGCCCCTGTGTGTCACATACCCCCTTTCTTAACATCACTGTACCTTACGTGTCCTTCGCGTATGCATTTTTTGTGTTGCTGGGTGCCACAGCATACTGCATAGCGTTTGTTCTTTTCACGTGGGCTGCCGAGGAGTTGCGTACACATTTTTCATTTTTGGGGTGCCTGTGCATTATGCGGCCCGTTTATTTCCCCCTGGGGTTACATTGAGCCGTGCAGGAGCACACTGGTATGTTTAACATCACGTACACTGCCCCCTCACTGAAATTGCCCAGTACAATTGATAGCTGCGCCTCCCATTGCACCATTCCATCAGTGCTATGAGTTGGAGGGCAACAATTGGGAAGGGTGGCCGAGGTGGACAAGGTGTCAGAGGCCATGCAGGGAGAGCTATGCCCCCATCCAACAGGGTCAGGGAGATGCAGCTGATGCTGACGTCCCCAGCACCCGGGGTCCAGAAGCAGCATTTTCATCTGCTGTCCACACCAGTCAGGGCCAGGAAGCTGCAGGGGCAGCTGCAGCACCCACCACCCAGGCTCAAGGTCACATGAAATGAAGCATCCTGGAGGTCCAATGATACCATCCAATCCTGAAGCTGGAGTGCCTGAAGGATTTGAGAGAGGGTTACCATCTGGAAATTGTCCTTCCTGAGGTACTTGTTCAAGTCTCTTAAATCCAAGATGGGTCTCAATCCTCCGTCTGTCCTGGGGATTAGAAAATATGGGGAGCACCAACCCTTGTTCCTCCCCGCTACAGGTACTGGTTCTATTGCACCTTTATCTAGCAGGGTTAATATCTCCTGCATAAGGAGTCGATCTGGAACTTTCAAAGAGTTGTTACCCAGTGTATGACCCTGAGGTTTTTGCAGGAAAGGTAGGCAGTAACCTTGGGCAACTGTTTCCAATGCCCAAGCTTCTAAAGTAACAGCCTGCCATTCTGGCAGATGCTGTGACAACCTGACTTCTACTGCAGTCTTGTGCAGGAAGACCTCAGAGGGGTTTTGGAGCAGCTGACGCAGTGGCTGAAGGTAAGGCAGCCGTTGCTGTTACGGTCTTAGTACTTCTCCCCCATCCACCACAGGGGAATCTTTTATGTCCTCTTTGAGCTGGCTGTCCTATGCCCCTTCCGAATGTGGATTAATAGTGAAAGGACCTACCCTTCCAAGGCATACCTGTCGGGCGGAGTGGAGTTTGTCTTATTGCGGCTCCAATTGATTTTGCTGCTGCCTTGGAAGTTTGCAATTTCTCCAAACTTTCATCAGCTTTATTCCCAAATAAATGCGTGCGGTCAAAGGGCATGTTGAGAAGTCTGGGTTGTACGCCGGGAGCAAATCCTGACTTTCGCAACCAAACAAATCTGCAAATCACTGTACTAGCCGCCATGGCTCTACTGATGCTATCAACAGAGTCGAGACCAATCTGGAGGGATTCGCACATAGCGTCATTCCCATCCTTGACAATGTTAAGAAAACCGTCTCGCTCATCCCCCTCTGGGATATGTTCAGCCACCATTGAAATGCACTCCCAAAGGGTGTGTGTAAATCGTGCTAGCGTGCACGTAGCACTGGCAGATTTTAAAGCCATACTGCAGGCCGAGGAATCTTTCTTGGCCATAGCATCATACCTTTTATCATCTCTATCCTGTGGGATCATAGGCATTTTGTCTACCTGAAGAAGCGGCTGCTTGTATTACCAGACTTTCTGGTATAGGGTGTTTGGGTCTGAACTAGAGGCTCTGCATTTGGCTGTCAGTTTTTTTATTAACAGCTGAGATAACCTCGGGTGTTTCCCAATTTGAAGCAGCTCTCCTATACAGGCCATGGTGGAAAGGGACAATAGGGTCTTCCTGTAGTCCTTTGACTAATATGTCAGTGAGATCGTCCTGGTCAAAAACAGGCATGAGACTCGACCATCCCATACATTCCATGACCTTTGTCATTAGCTGTCTGTATGGAACTTCAGCATGGTTTCCAGGGTCTGCCTTTCTAAAATCAATCTCAGGGGAAGTATCAATACCACTGGCTTCATGAAGACATTGTTGTAAAACCTTCATGCAAGACTCCTCCGATATCAGTTCCTCAGGTACTGATGGTGTCCCATACTGCAACCCAAAGGGTCTTTCTTCTTCAGAGGACTCCTCTGCCTCTTCATAAATTGAAGAGAGGGATGTAATGTAGTCTGCTTGTGTATAAGTCCTTTCCAATAAAGTAGGAATTATACTAGTCATAACAGGAGCCGAAACCATCAAAATAGTCAACGTCAACGACAAATGCGTCAACGGATTTTATGTTTTCGATGACAACGTGATGGCTTTGGCGATTGTGTCGAGGGGATTGACAAAAGCATTGCAGAGGAGGTTGACACTCGAGGCGTCAGTGTCTTTTTCCTTGGTGACAGCGCCGTTGGCGCCGATGACGCATGTTTTGGCTCTGTAACCGAGTTTACCTTCAACATCGATGGCGTCGGTTTCTTTGTCTTCGAAGAGACTTTCTTTTGACTCGAAGGATGAAATCGCTCTCGATAAGATTCGGCGGCCGGGTCCGAAGATACACAGCTTTTGTGCTTCCTATATCTTTCGACCAGAGCACCGCCTCTAGGTGTTGTCGAGGGGGGCAAGGCTGCGTTCTCGAACACCTTCATCATACGGAGTCTAAACTCCTCCCACTGAGCCGGTGTACTGGACTGCAAAGGGCAAATGACCCGTTCAAGTGAACTGGATGACGAGGAGGAAGGCGGTCTATGGTGCCTCTTTTTGCCATGCCTCGAAGCCGAGGAGTGGTGTGAACCGCTTCTCGAACGGGACCATTTAGACCTCGTCCGACGAGGAGAAGAAGTTCTCGACTCGTCTGAAATGTCATGTTTGGAAGGTGTATGAGGGGGATTTTTTAGGCTTACCTGCCGCCAACTTCCCTCACAGCACTTCTTTAAGCCGGACCGAGTAGTGGACGACGCTGAAGATGACGGTTTGCATGAAATTGCGAAGAAAATCGAAGAAGATTTGCAAATTTTTGTCAGGAACTATGTGTTATGCATTCGAAGTTGTGAAGTGTGGAAAAACGGAACTGAGGACAATGGGCGCTGCGTGTTACGTATACCTGCAATGATGTCGACGTCAATATGGAAGCTTCCCTCGACAGGCGTTGACGCACAGCGCCCCCTACTGAAAAATAATTCTGAGGCAGCAAAGCTGAGATATGGAAATATCAAAGATAAGTAATAGGTGTGAGTACACAATCCACTAGAAGTGGGTGTTTATGAATGTTTTTAAGCGCATCCGAATTCTCAAACGGGATGCGCTTTAAAATGCACAGAAATGAGGCTCTTCCCCCTTGGCCAGTTCAGAACAAGCGCAGGGGAGGCGCAAATTATGGCAGGGTCCTTTCTGATCCGCCATGATGTGTTTTTGAAGTGTGACAGCCGCAGATTAAACTACGACTGTCACACTAGCATTTCCATCTGACAAAGGGGGATGGAAATGTTATTTTTATGTCATTTCAACAAGATGGGCCCCTTAATGACCTCTGTGTAATGCGCTCTCAGCAAACAAACACCTGGTTGATGGGAGCCTGGCATACATTAGTGTCGGGAGCGTGTACTGAAGTATGCAAAGGGGCTGGACAGCGCATCTTTGCACACTGTCCAGCCCCTCCCGAAATGCACAGGTTGCTTTTGAGACTAAGTTGACATGCACATTATAGTTAACGAGTGCATCCTCTCAGCTTCTTTCATTTGCATAGTTTTTTTGTGAATCTGCCCCACAGAGTCTACATGGTCTTCACCTTAAAGTAGGTCTTAAAACTGATGGTAATATTGAAAGGAGCAACCATGGGAATGTGTTAAGAGCAATATAGAAGGACAGCAGTAACATTATTAACTGGAATATACTTGATTTAGTGCAGGGAGGGACTGTAGATTAGGATCATCAGAGGCACAAATATATTAGTAATGAGTAATCGCTGCAGACTGATTGCAAATTGCAAGGGGATATGAAGAAAAGTAGAAAGAAGGACTACACATTTGCCTGTAGGCGTGCCTATGGGCTCAAAACATAGTGGCAGCATGAAGCTGTACATAGTCTGTAGCATGAATCAGAGTTAGGCAACAGAAACATTAAGCGTCAGCCTCTATGCAATCTTTATGCAAACAGAGAGCATGTTAACAAGGAGTATACAAAGGCTTAGTTTAGGAGAGAAGAAGATCTCGCACATGGCCCGCGATAAAACAACCGTGACTCGATCCACTGGAATTGGCATTTGCAACACATGGTGCGAGTACGCCCAGAGGAATACTTGTGATTGAGTAAGTCCTACATACGCTAGATTTACGCACCAATGGTCGTTCGGTCTCAGATTGTAATGGGATATATCTCATATTTTCCCTCTAGCCCAATGAAAATACCTTATTCACACACGGGAGAGGACCCTTTTCCATTTATCCACAATAACAAGAACAGTGGACTAATGCCTGACTAAAGGGTGAGTGATGATAATCGACTTTACCCGTTTAACGGTTGAAGAAGGGATGCAATGATGTTTCCTTTCGCTTTCTCCCCTCCTCTCCACCTCTTCCTCTCACCCCCCCCTTTTTCTTCCACCTTAACCTAGTAATGGAGTTTGACACAATTTGATAACTGGTGATCCACGATAGATGTATAGCTACGCCTTCCCAACCACAAAACGTTTGTTTGGTTTACTTTGATTCATGGCTGTCATTAATTAACCATGGCAATCTGATGATTTGAGCAGCTGAATAGGCTACTAATACGCCTATTCTTTGTTGTTTGTTTGTTGCTCCCCGATAGGTGGTGATCCCCCTCCAGATAGATGGACGATAAAGGGACTATAAACTCTTAAGGAGAAGAGACGATTAAGATTTCAACTGGAAATGTCGATATGCGATTGTTTTCAGTAGTCACTATTGAGTTTTAGACTATAATGTTGACAGAAATTGTATGCACAATTGTTTAATCCTTCACGAAAGCCCCTGAAGAATTTCCGAACATTATTTGCAGTAAAATTTACAACGGAAAGAAACATGTCGGGCATTAGTTGTGTGTGTGGAACGAGATGATGGTAATGATTGAAGATGAGAGTGAATGAAACGAGTTCAAGTGAGGTGTGCAAAGCGAGGTATGTTTGAGTGTGAGAAACAACACAGCACAGCACACTTTAAAGTCAAAGTTTAAGAATTCGTACCTATGAGTCCACCAATTGAAGGGTTCAGGCATTTGCATATGATTCTGTGAATTGTTCTTTTTAGATGTTCGCTGTAGGAGTATTGAGAAGTACAGTGCTCACACCGAGTGTTCTTAAAATTTGAGTGTAATTGAATAAATACAATATATATATTTTTTCTACAAATTTGTGTCCATTAGTGCTTGTTCGTGTGCCCAAAAGTGAATATGGGACAGAAATAGGGTCCACCTATAGTGGGTTGCAACTAGTAGCACCAGCTTTGTTGTCGTAAAGTTTTAAGGGTCAATCCCTTGATGTTGAGGGCATGCTGGTGTCACATACCCCCTTATCTCTCTTTTTTGTTTGAATACCATCAATATACATAGCTGTAAGCACCACGATATTTACAAAGTTTTGATGAGATTTGGGTCCAATGCTGCCAGTTCTATTGGGTTTTGGATAGGCTATACTCCCTGGATGGCATTAAATATGTGTTGCTCACTCTGCCGTTCCTTTATGAAGTTCATCAGCCTAGGAAGCCTCTTCAATCTTTTTGCACTTGGGGCCCTCACAAACTCTCTTTCCTCCTTTGATTTTTGTATAGGTTGCAATTGCTTTGTTTAAAGATATCTCCTTGGGGAAAAGACAACATAAGTGGGACAGGAGTTTCACTGATAAACACAGCTATTGCAACACAGCAACAAAGGGCCTCATTCCGAGATTGGTGGTAGTCATGGCGCTATTTAGGCCATGACTGCCACCAATAACGGGTACGGCACCGGTATAGTTCAATGGGGACGTACCGGTGTATTCCGACCTTTGCAGGACTGGTAAGTCCCCATTGAAAAAGCCATTCCCCATTCCCATTTGAGCCCCCATAGAGCTCAATGGGAATGGGGAGGGTGCAAATAGCTATGACATACTGTCAATATGATAACAATAAAGAAAGAAAGCAAGTTTGTGCGGTCCATTGGGTTCCATCTTTACTTTGTTCACCTCAAATATATGTGTTCCAAGTTTGCAAAACAACCTTTCGTCTGAGGGCCCTAACTTCCACAAATATTGGTCCTGAGTAGAACATCCATAACCACGAGATGGCCTGCTCTCTCTCAATGTTGTGAGCGCCAACCCTCGCCTTTACCTTTGATTTGCAAATTTCTTTTATGAGTTCCTGCAAGGATTTTCTTTTACCTTGAGATCATCTAGTTTGAAGCCATTATCCTGCAAAGATGTTTCTTGTGCGAGAGTAGTCTCTACTTACAATCATCTTTGTCTTGGAATTTATGCAAGCAGTTCATCCCATAAATAACAAATTATCTTGTCTGGTAGTGTTGTGGCTTTATTGATGGCATGGAGCAGCCAGCTTTGCCGTACACTATCACATGCGTGTAGCCAATGTCAATTTCCTATAGGATTGTGGGACAAGACTTTGAAACTCTTAAAATCCCTTTCAAGGGGCCTCATTACGAGGTTGGCGGTAACCCACCAGTGCCACCGGCGGGTTGCCCCCAACCCGTAACACTGTTTCTGGCACCCGAGATCCCGGTGCCACAGGGACATTACAAGTCTTGCGGATCGGGAAGTCAGGTGCCGGACAATGTTAGTCCCCATTCCCGTGGAGTCCACCGAAATGGGGACTCGGAAGCACAAGCACCCTTGCTAATGGTACCGACCTGCCGGGCGCAGAGGCCCCAAAAAGCAGAGTTATAGCCTGCGAGTCCAGAAAGGTTGCTGGCACATTACTTATTTCTGGACCGGCAGACTTGTAATTAGGCCCAAGGTTTCTTGTATAGTAAAGGAAAGGTCATACAGCTTGAACTACAATCCCCATTGATCTGACATGTAGGGATGAATGCCACAACGTAACTCTGGATTATGGATACCATTTGGGGGTAGAGTTTGCCTCCTTGTGCTCTGAGAAAAAACGTTATCCATCTAGGGGCTATACCAGCTATTTGCACAGCTTTTCTGTGTGTTCTTTTTTCCAACCAAAAGTCTTCACCCGCACCACTGCATCCATATTGAGAATTGCTGGTAAAAAAAGACAAAACCCCCTAGCTAGATGAATTTAAATCTATCAATTAAGCACCTAAGAAGCTGGTTCAATTGATGTATGGGTACAGTTTTGACTTCACAGATGTTATTGCATTGTTATTCTGTCTCGTGTTTGTCCTAGTGTGTGCATCTTTGTAATCCTACATTTAGATCTGTTTTGCTTAATGCTGTCCTGTCTCTGGCACTTTACTGATTCTGCACATATCAGGTTGTATCTGAAGTTCAAAGGTGTAAACTGTTATACATTAACATATAAATGCTCAGGAGTTGCATTCCAGATTTGAAATGAAATAATACATTACAGAGATCAAAACAATTATTAAAGCAAATAGATGGTTGAGACCTTATTAAAGCAGACACTTACCTCCATGCACAAATCCATGCAAAGTGCAATCTGATGGTCCAACCAAATGGATTAAGCTCGATTGGCTGAAGCCCACTGTGTAGGGCTCTAAAATAAAACCGGAGATAATCACAATGCAGAATATATATATATATACATATATATATATGTATCTATAGATGTATAGTACACATTGTTCCATATGTTACTTGTTTTAGCATAATGATAATAACATTTATCTTTTACTAGCTGATATACCCGGCGTTGCCCAGACTTTCATTAGCTCATAGGTACAGGTGACTGCAAAATTTCGTGCAGATTGGTGGAACAGTGTGGAATTGTATAAGGAACAATGCTTCGACAAGCAACAAAACCACAAGCCCACACATAGTTTTGACATTTGCTGAAATGCTGGGAAAGGGGTGGGGTATTCAAATATCATTCAGCCAGTAATGCCCGTTGGGTTCCTAACAGGCGACTGTGCAACATTTGGTGCAGATTGATGAAACAGTGTGGAATTGTATGGGAAACATATGCGAAGCCACAAACCCACCCACACATTTCTCAAACCCACACATTTTCACTTGTATTCATATCGATAGATGAATTCAAGTTTTCACTATCAAATCTATGTCAAAGAGAGTCAACCTCGTTCTCCATGGGTAGCATGTCACTGCATTGGTATATAACTAAGTCTGGCGCTGACGATGGACAACTCAGCAAGCTGCCTTTTCGCCTGAATTCGAGAGGCACTTCGAAGGGCACACCTTTGATTGTGATTGCACTGAAGTTATCTCCCATAAAGAATGGTAATCAGAGGAGGAACATGGGACTTGGCACATCAGCATGAGTGCTGGCATTTGTTACTAGGTATAGCATTTCATCAAGGCTGCTGAATCTGCCTACTCGAGGATGTGAGAGGGTTTAAATGGACCATCACCCCATCTACCACGCTGAATATTCACCTCACTTATAGATCCCCAGGTCCTATCTCCTCCTTCAAGGATGATGTAGCACAACTCGTCTCTACCAATACTAAGCCTAGCTCCCATACCCTACTACTAGTTGACTTTAACCTGGGTTTCAATGACCCGAAGGACATCCATGCCCCTGCCCTGGCAAATACCATTTCAGCATTATGTTAAAGTCACCGGATCTACAACCTGACACATACCAAAGGTCGGACTCCGGACTGGCTAGTGGACATCAACATCAACGCAAAAATAACATCCAACTCACATTGCCCATGGTCCGACCATCACATCATCATGTTCAAAATAGCCAATAACTCAGGAGGTGAGTCCATCCCTCCAATGGCTCCAGTTGCACTATCTAGAAACTCACGTAATATGACAGTAAACAACATCCTACTCCTGCTCCACCACATCTCTACACAACATAACCCTCAAACGAACGATCCATCAGACATGTTGGACCTTTATAACCAAACTCTCCAAGCAGCTATTGACAAAATAGAGCCTCTTACCCTGCGCAAAGCTAAACCATTATCCCACCTGAACACTTGGTACACTACTAACTTGAAAACTCTGTGCAACACTAAAAGAGCCGCAGAATCCTACTGGAAAAAAATCCCCTCTGACCTCAACAAAGCAGCCTTCTCCACAGCTTCAAAAAACTATCAACAAGCAATCATCCAAACTAAAAGTGCCACGTACAATGAAAGAATCTCAAACGCCAAATCAGAGTCAAAGGAACTCTTTGCCATCTTGAGAGAACTCAAGTCCCCTGTGACACCACCAGATGTCTTCATCAAAGATGAGAGCCGCTGCTCTGGTATTCAAAAACGCTCCTTGACAAAATAGCCCTTCTCCAAACCATAATTGAAACTAAAGAAAACAGCCTGAAACCTGACCACTCTCAACCAACCCCTAGTCCTGCCATCAACAATAATGGCACACCCTTTGAATTTCACCTGTTTGTAACATGGAAACCACCAAAATCATCTCTCGGCTCAAACCTTCAAGATGTCAGGGAGATATCTGTCCGCCCTCACTCAATAAACACTGCGCGACCGAACTGACACCTACATCACCAAATGAATCGATGCCTCTTTCTATAGCGGCACAGTGCGAACCAACCTCAAAGACTCTTGTGTCCTCGCGCTCCTAAAAAGATCCACACTATACCCCAACATACCGACTAACTACCATCAAATAACCACAGTGCCATTACTACTCAAAATTTGGGACAGAGCAGTTTATCTCCAGATTAAAAACCATTTGGAAACCAACTAATTACTTGGTATTCATCAATTTGGCTTCCACCCTAGACACGGGACGGAAACAGCACTACTCGAATCCCAAAGTACAAATGGACGTGCTGAAAGACAAGGGAAAGTTAGCACTCCTCCTATTGTTAGACCTCTCAGCTGCATTCGACCTAGTCACTCATAACTTACTTTACAATCACTTAGTCTCAGCAGCTCCTTCTCACCTAAAGCTATCCAATGGATACAATCCTTCCTCTCAGATCGAACTATGAGAGTCTTTTCAGCTCTTGCCATTGCTGCGCCAGCCCCGGTCACTTGTGGTGTACCCCAAGGCTCATGCATCTCACCCACACTATACAACAACATATTTACGAAGTTCTATTTGACCGGTTTGATGACTTGGGTCTCACCTACACAAATTAGGCAGACGACACCCAAATCCTCATACCCATCTCTGGCTCCTACGACACTGACACCGATTCACTCAACATTATCAAACCATCCAGACATGGATGGTCCAACATGGGTTGTACTTGAATGAAGATAAAACTGAACTCCTCCTCATGGGGACTCAACACCGTCTCAACAAACTCTCCAAATCCTTTGAATCATTCAGCTTAGACGGCAACATCATCAAGGTCTCGAAAGAAGTAAAAACCCTAGGTATTTATTTGGACTCTACCCTTATCCTAACTTGACAAGTTAACGCCACGGCCTTGGCCGCAGCTAACACATCCAAACTCATCAATGCCTGTAGGCCCTTCCTTTCACCCGACAGTTGCATTACTCTAGCGAGAGAACTTATCCTCTCCAGACCAGATTATTGCAATGCTCTTTATGCGGGCACCAAGATCCAGAATATCAAAAAACTGCTTGTACTCCAAAATAACGCCCTAAGAGCAGCTCTCAACATACCAAAAAAGACTCACATCTCATTGATCCGATGGAACACTCAGTGGCTACCTATACAAGAGTGAATATGCTTTTCAAAACACTCTCATTGACCTACACATGCCTACATAAGCTAGCACCCAAATAACTCCCAGATAAACTCATGGCCAAGCATTCTAACAGACCCACACGATCAGTTTACAAGCATTGCCTCATCATACCACGATTCAAGCTGCAGAATTCTGGAGGCAGTAGCTTCCCAGTGGTAGCGGCCAAACAATTGAATAACTTACCAGGAGCGTTAAAGTCGGAAACCTCCTACTAGGCCTTCCGAAAACACCTAAAAACGTGGCTTTTTACACACAAAGTACAGAAATAACCCACTGCATCTGCACAAGCGTACTCCCCTCCTAAATTCACAATCTCCGGGCCACCACCTGTTGTCTATAAGTAACCTTGAAACCACTGTATTTAATGTCCTTCAATTCAGCAACTATGTAACCTTGCAAATTTTGTAACCTTGCAACCATGTAACAATGTCAATAACCAGAACTAATGTATTAAGAGTGATGACATCTCTGCTATCTTGTAACCCTGTAACCATTCCTCTCGTTTACTGCCAAGAACAGCGCCTAAATGCCCTCTGGCTTGGTGTGCTATATACATTGCAAAATAAATAAATAAAAGCAGTGCCTCTCTAAGCAGGAACAATATTGAACAATAATGTATCTTTTGCCTCTGACTATGTATATTATCAGTGTTTAGGTTGTTGCAAGAAGTTAGGCAGGAGACTGTCACACAGATCATAGCATGACAAAAACAAGATAGACTTTATATGGCCAAAAACATTGACAACACACAAATATTAAATGAAAAATTATCTGAGTGTGTATGTGAGAGAGAGAGAGAGATATTTGCCAATACATGGGATAAAATGTATTTTGTAAGAGGTGTTGTTTAATAATAATTCTTCAGCAGTCTAACAACATGTTCTATTCTATAATCTTTATATATAAAGCCGAATGTGTGTATGTTTGTCCTGCTATACAAATCCACACCGTTGAGCCCACGTCTACCAGATTTTGCATGGATTTCTCTTTTGTCTACGGCAAGATCATAGTCTATGTTTGGATGCAAAAAAATCACTCCGTATACACCCTCATTTACTGATGCTCACCCTGATTTACTACAGTAGGTACTAGAAGTAGGCAAAATTTGGAAAAGTGTCTGAAGCAAGTTTTTCAATTTGTTGGTTATTCCTTTGAAATGTATTACTACCGTATGAAGTTCGAAAGTGTTTATTAAAGCATTTTTAAAGGGAATAAAAAAAATGTTTTATCACGCCACTCCAAATATAGGAAATGGCAAGGTTACAGTTTACTTACGTTCATTAAAAAGAAGAGAGCATAATCAATCAATCTTTGTTGGACACTTTCTCAAATGTGCTGAAGCCATTGAGTGACTGAAACATGCCATACAAAAACGAATATCACTTGGAAAAGCTCTTGCCGACTAGAGGACATGAGCAACTTTCCCCAAGGCAAATGAGATGCTAGAGCAAACTGAAGCAAGACTTGCAGGCATGAGGACAAGAGAAACATCCTCCAGGGCACATGAGACACCAGAGCAAACAGAAGAAAGACTTGCTGACAAGAGCATCACCCTACAGGGCACATGAGTCACCACTCGATCAGGACACGGGCAAAAACCGGGTGCACCAGCTAGTTTACAATAATTCAGAACAAAGGAATGGGAAAGGTTTTTGGCAGGCATATTCATAATGACAGTACCATACCATAATATTGAAAGAACTGGAGTATGGTGTGTACCTGGGCATATTATGTTAGTGACTGGCAAATGCCTATTACTCATATGCAAGCCAGAACCTTTGGCTTTGCAAATACTTGATTTTTGCAGGCCTTCTGTGAAAAGAACAGACGTGAGGACACACGCGTTGCTTTTAAATCAAATGACTGAAGTCACACTTGGTTAAGTTGCAATTAAACCCATAACTCTAGAAATACCACTGACGGGCCCTATCCAGCAAAAGGTTTGATGCAAACAGATTCCTAAAGGGTGTATTTTAGGTCGGAAGAGACAGATAGTGAATGGTCCCAGGGAATAGCTTGGCCACTGCTGGTTAATGGATGGGGAAAAAGCCAAACGACGCCCATAATCTGTACCCCCACCCTCACATCCCATCTCCCTCTTATCTATACTCCAAATGGAAGTTTAGGCTTATATATAATAGCCTAACTAAAAATGATTAAATAACAGCTCTGCTGGTACTTTATAAACCAAATTCAAGCTGAGTCCTCTGCCTGTAGCGCCCTGTAGTCCCTCTCTTTACATCCTTCCAACTCTATCTTTGATACTTTACCCTTCACGCTGTCTCCTATGGTTGTGTCTTATTACTGTACTCCCATTTACAGCTCTCCATTGATTTACAGATATTCACATTACATACCATCCAACACATACACACTGAAACAGAGTGCGTCAATGCAACACAAGACAAGTTGATTGGAATAACCTAAGTGTTTAATTAGTCATTAAAGGAACAATGTGATTCAATTATGTGATGGTGAGGAAAAGGTTTCTTCCGATAGTCCAAATAAAACAAGCAGAATGTGAAAGCTGTAACAATGAATCATATGCAAAGAAAATGTCTCTACAAAGTTCCTGATTTGGGCTCATCCTGTTCCTGCACTAATGTCCAGTGAAAGGCCTATGGATTTGCCTTTACATTGTGGGTTTACAGGATTCCTGAACCCACTTCCCTGAAGCCATAGCAGAGGCTCTCCAAGGCCAAAGTCAAAGGCTTTGTAGAGTTTCCAGAAGTCTGAGACAGAGGTGGAGGTTTCTCAACAGGAAATTCCTACATTACAAAAATGTCCATCTAAATACCGAACAGAACCCTAAGATCTAGCAATGACATATGTCTGGAACCCAAACAATATTTAAGAAAACGGTGGATCAGCATTTTCATACATCTCATCGACAAACTGGAACTCATTCCCCAAAGTAATATGTGCAATAGAGGAACACCTGACATTCAGGAAATAACTGAAAACCTGTCTCTTTGATTCACTAGCCTAAAACGCCAAATCATGGTCTAAGAAAAGCACCCAACCTCAATACAAAGACGTACACCACAAATTATGAGGTTCTGTTATGGCTGACAAGATCAAGTTAACCAATCTGGTTAACCACCAGAGAAAGAAGCTGTTACTTCGTTAACCAGTACACAATGCATTTCAGCTCAAACACTAAACAATATGCGCAACATTGGCACTCACACCAGATAAATGCAACACCCACACCTGGATACCACAACACCACATCTAAGATCATACAGCAAAATCAATGCCTCCTCCAAAAGCTCACATAATGGCAACATGCTCAAGTGCAACCCCAGGCCATAGTCAGACAAAATCACCAAGATGCAAATGCCCACCGACCCATCCCACCTAGAATCCAACCCAACACACAGTGAATGTTTTTTATCAAACAAACTACAAACAGAACAGCAAAGCACTCCTGCGCTCTCCCTTTCCTCCGACTAACAAGCCCACCTCTCTCCTTTTTTTCAGATCCACCAGGGCACCTGGAGATCATGAAAATGGCAGCGGTGCAGGGCACAAATCATATCAACATAACATAACTGTAACATGACACTGGTTTGTTCTCCCACGGTTTTAGGGATGTGCTAGGCAGTTGGTTTAACCTGTTCAACTGCCCTGATGAGGGTCCTGTATCCCAGGACACTGCCTCTTCTTGCTTCCTATGTCGTTGCTCCCTATCCCTTAGTGAGAATGAATTGTCTCGAACTTCCTGACACCGGGAAGTCAGCAAGGGAACATAATGATCTGCCAGAATTTCCTTGATTTCCATGGCAGTAAGGGGCATGATATTCCTTGGCCTCCTTAGGTATTGCTACCCTGAAGCGCAGCGGACGGGCGCAGCGGAAGCACCTCCGCATGGCCGAAGTCCGGCCAAAGTCAGATCCATCTGCGCCCATCCGCGCTACAGACGGGCTGTGGGCTGTTGGCAGAACTACTATTCAGCGCTACTCGTGATCCCAACTGATTGGTCTGGCTCCCCCTAATACCAAGTTTCTGCAGGGATGCAGCATTGTACCCTCTGCTGTAGGGCCTCACACTCACCCAGCGCAGGGTAGGTTGAATTGCCTCCTTCTTAATGCTCGGTCACTGATTGCGCATGCTAATGACTGTTTTACTTTTCTACAAGACCATTCTCCGGATCTTGTTTTTATAAATGAGACATGGCTCAATAAGTCCTCTACTCCTTCCCTGGCTCATGCCCTGCCTTCTGACTATCGGATTTTAAATTTGAATAGACGCTCTCTTAAAGCTGGCAGTGGTATCGTCTTGATTCACCATTCTGGCATTCAGGACCAGGTTCTACCCCTGGAACATTGGGCTATTATGGAAGCTCTGCTACTTTGTATAATTATTTCACCTTCCTCTGTTTTCCATTTTCTATTGGTCTATCGGCCTCCTGTCCCGGTCCCGCTTTATTGTGATGCAGTCATCCAGTTAGTGGCAGACCTTAGGCTCAGTTTGGAGTTCTCTTTGTGTTAGCAGATTTTAACTTTCACCCTAACAACTTTGCTGATGTACTGGCAACTCGCATCATTTCTGACTTTGCTGATTTAGGTCTCGTCCAGTTGGTCCAACTCATCGCCTTGGGAACACTCTTGATCTTATTTTTGCTCCAGCCTCTATGGCTACGATATTTGCTCTGGTACCTGTTTTGTGGTCTGACCATATGATTCTCCCGTTTTCTGTTGATCTTCCTTTTGGCTTTTTGCACCGTTGTACTACCGCACCCTCTTAAGAGGTCTTGGGGCAGGGTTAAGCATGCTGATGTTGCCCTGGCGGTAAATCTTCTTCAGCCAGCCGATGGTCTTTGCTGCTTTAAAACTCTAACCTCGTCGCTTATGGTTGTGGCTGACGCCCTGGCACCTATTAAACCTTGTAAAACCTGCTCCCGCCCTTCTGAACCTTGGTTCACTCCTAATCTAACTGCTCTGCATTTAAATCATAGACAGACAGAATGCAAATGGCAGGTGTCTTACTGCGCGCCATCTCGCATTGCCTTGCGCTTGGAGACGGCCGCCTATCAGGTGGCAATTATGTAAGCAAAATGTGCTTTTTTGGTATTAAGGTTAACACTGCCACAAATTCTCCCAAGGAATTGTTCAGGGTAGTGTACTCTCTTAACTCACCCACTATCGTACATGGTGTGGGTCCCTCTCAGAGCCTCTGTGATTCACTCTCTACCTTTTTTGATGATAAGATTTCCATCATATGTCAAAAACTTCTGGCCTCTGCTTCGGCCAGTACAATCTTGGTGACCTTAGTTCGGTTGGTGTTCACACTCAGAACTGGTCTTCTTTTCTGGTTTTTCTCAATCCGCGGTGTTGTCTGCGGTGCATGCTTTGAAATCCATCTCTGCGGAAGATCCGATTCCTCTGGGTATCATGAAGGAGATTAGACCTGATATTGTACACTTAGCACCGCGGTTAATGATTCTTTCTGCTCTGCTTCTTTGCCTCTTCCTAAGAAACCAAATCTCAACCCCCTGGTTCTGAGCAACTTTCGCCCAATCTCTCTTCTTCCTTTCTTTATGAAACCTCTGCAATCTCTGATCACTCCCCTTCTTTGATCTTTTCTTGAAGAGTTTAGTGGTACCGTGCTGGTGGCAGTGATCGATGATCTAGCTCAGATCAAGGATCATGGTGGTACGACCACCCTAGTCCTGCTGGACCTATCCGCTGCCTTCGACATGGTCGACCACGGTACTCTCTTGGAACGGTTGGCTGCAGCGGGGGTATCGGGTTTAGTCCTGGATTGGTTTGCATTTTTTCCATGTGATTGCTCCTAGTCCCTTTCTGTTCCCCCTTTTATTTCATCAGCCAAGTCCCTCCGATGTGGAGTCCCTCAGGGCTCTGCCCTCTCACCTCTTCTTTGTAATCTTTATATTCAACCACTTGTTAAATTGATTCACTCTTTTGGCTTCTGGTGTTTCTCTTATGCCGATGACACGCAGATTCTGGTGAGACTAGATCTCTCCCACTCTGCCTCTGCTGAACGTTTCCGCTCTTGTCTTCTAGCCATTCATTTTTGGATGGGCCAGAACTAGCTCTGCCTTAATGGCGAGAAGTCTGAGGTGTTGATAGTGGGTTCCTACCTGGCACCTGTGGGCTGATTTTCAGCTTTCTGGCCCTCTGAATTTGGTCCTGTACTCACGCCTTCTTTGGTGGTGAACATGGGAGTTAAGCTCTCAGACTGCCTTTCTATGCAGTCCCAGGTTAGTGCTGTCTGTCAGTCGGTGCATTTTAAATATCATATTCTTCGACAGGTGCTCCCTTACCTTCCTGTTAATCTGCAGCCTATGGTGGTATCCTTTTTCACAGTGGGATCTATCAACTATTGCAACGCTCTCTACCTTGCTCAGTCAGCCTATCTTACTTGGCGGCTGCAGGTGCTGCAGAATTCGGCAGCTGGTCTTGCTGTTGGTGCCCCCGGCTCAGCTCTGCCACACCGATTCTGGCCAAATTGCATGGCTCCCAGTGGCAAAGCGCATTGATTTTAAAGCTTTATGTCTGGTTCACCGTGCCTTCTATGGGTATGGTCCTGCTTTTTTGCAGGCTAAATTTTTCACCCCTATCTTCTGAGCAGGAATCTTCGTTCATCAACATCCTTGAGAGTGGTCGTGCCTCGGTTTAGGCTAGCCCGTGCGGGTGGCCGTTCCTTTTCTGTGGCGGCTGCTACTCTGTGGAACTCTGTTGCTTTGTGCTTCTTCGCACTAGAGGACCACCTCTCCTTTCGTTGGGCCATGAAAACATATCTCATCACAGTTTAACCACTGCCACTCTGCTCTATCACGAAACCTCCTAGCGTCATGATGCCCTTGTCAGTTTAGGTGTGCTCTATAAATGCAATTTATATTACATTACATTACAATTAGATCTCCCATCTAGCCTTTCTCTCGCCTCCTGCCCAGATGATACTGGTTCTCTCCTTTTTGTACCTCTTCCAGTCACCGTTTACAGATGATAAATCTCTTCCTTCAACCTCTTCTATATAACTTTCTCTAGATGGTAACTTTTTCCCTCCAATTCCTCAGTATCGCTCTTTCCAGTTGAAATCTTTCAACTTTCAACCTCTTGTGGATAATTTCAGATCGTAACTTTCTCTCTCCTACTTTCTCTGGACAACCTTCTCTACTCTAACTTCCTCCCACCAACCTCCAATAAACTCCTTCTGGCTCTCCCCTCAATAGACCTCTCATTCGACCAATCTCCTCCAAACACATTGCTCCAGCTCCTTCTCAAATACCCCACACACTTCGAATGAGTACGCTGGCTTTTGTAGTCTGGTCTCTTCTCCCCTTGAAGTGGTTTTAGGGGCATGGATTGCACCTGTGTAAGTTGAGCTATGAGTCAGTGTAATGCTCACCTGATATCCACGGGGGCGCCACTCAGTCTGGTTGGACCACTTACGACCTCAAACCCTCTCCTTTGGACTATTGTTCGGCCGAGGACCAGGTCTGAAAACCCAGGAATTTGGGTTTATCTTATTGTCTCTTCCTGCCTGGAGCTCACCTCCCTTGTGGACCCAACTTCCCCCCTAGTGCTCTCCTCACCTTGCTTTATTGTATGGTGCGCACTACGTCCTGCTTCTCTTTGCAGGGGTGTGTTGTTGGATGGGCGCGTCGCAACCTAGTTGCCTCACTGGTGCGGGCCCTCTGAGTCGAGACCTGCTGCGACTTCAGTTTGTCCAGGTAAGACTGCTGGTTTGGCAGTTTTGTCCTTTACTTTGCAATTTCCCCTATGAATGTCTCTCCTTCTTCCTTAGGTGCAAGAAGAGTTCTAGTGGTGCCGTGCTGCTTAGGGCTGTGCACGAGGTGGTGAGTGAAAGCATGATGCGCTGCGCTATTTGCCTTTTCTTATGCTGACCTGTTTGTTCTCCCTTCCTTACTGGCCGCTGCGATGTCCCCGAAAGGATGCTGCTGAGAAGATGGAGCGCGGTGAGTAAAGCGTAGCCTGTGCCGCCTTCTTGATCTTTTGTGTGCTAATCAGTGTTTCTTCTTTCTTGCAGGTCGTTCTTATGGCCTGAAGTGGACGTGGGCCGAGGGCGATTTAAACACAGGTAATCGTGCGATATTTTGGCTATTTCCAGTTTTGGAGAATAAACACTTACTAATGCTGTTTTTTCGTTCTCTCTCTTCCCAGGTTGCAGCTTCATCAAGATCGAGGGAACGTCGCCGAGATGGAAGATTCTCAGGACCCAGGGCGGAGGACAGGAGCAGGATTCACTCATAGGTAAGTGTAGACTAACAGTGTTCTTGTTCTTGCAGGTAACCGGCTCCGGATTGCTGGTGACGATCCGAGCTGAACGTGGTGAGTGTCAAACTGCAAGGTGCAGAGTAACGCGAAGCGTGTTTCTCAGGCTGGGCGTGGCTTATATAGCCCCCAGGTATCCCAGGTACCCCTAGGTCTGACAACACCTAAAAGACTAGACCGCATCGCTCGGTTCTAGGACTAAGCTATGCGGGGGCATCCATGTTGTGCCAAAGGCTATTGCCAAGCCCAGTTCTCAAGTTCTTCTAATCCACACATGAGCCTGGCGCCAAAGGCGCCAGGGCTGGCTCCAAGAGAGCATTGGGCGAGATGGTGAGGCCTTTAAGGCCATGATGGAAGTTTGTGGCGCAGCCCAAATGGCTTGCCTATTAGGGCCAGGGGGAGCGGTCATGACAGCCAGCCATATGCTTGTGATCATGTGGGCTGAAAGGTGTTTGGCCTGAGCGTATACTATGGATTGCAATTATTATGCATTTGAGGTCTTCCCTGAACAAGTGTAAGTTCTTGTTCCTGCCCCTTTGATTGCCTGCTGTTATTGCCTGTTGTGAACTGGGAACCTCTATATTCTCCGCGTGTGAATCAAAAGCCAGATAATGAGGGAATGCTGATCAATCTGCATGTAATACTTGTGTCATGGGAACATAGCAACTATGTAAACTCTGTAATGCTAGTGGGGGCGAAAGAGCAAGGCGTGTGTTTTTCACAGGCAATGTGTGAACATTTCATTTTATGTTTATTTGTCAAGTGAAATTGTGTATCAGTGGGAGCCTTATGTCCTGAACTGGTCAGCCTCTTTCACTTCAATGCTTTCTCCAGTTGTAGTGCCAAAAAAAGATATTTATTTCCATGCATGCTGGTGAATTCATATTGTTGCAACTCCACTCCCTTAATGGGAAAGGCATTAATTCCCATGCTGGATATTTTTCTGTCTGTCTAAGGGTGTTGACTAGCTCTCCTGCTGAGAAGTTGGTAGGGTGGAATACGATACCCCATCTTTGTGGTATAAAGTATCATGTTTATATACTTCAAAAACGTTGTGAAGGTGATATGTCTGTCATGCAGGAAGAATAGAGATACAACTGAGGAGAGTTGTTGTGGAGTAAGTAGAAGTAATGAGGGTCTAAATCTCTTAGTTCAGTTTGTTTTCTTCAAAGCAAAGACAGAACCAATAGATGTGTATTGCCATGCATCATGTTGTACCCATAACAGACAAAAGTATCTTTTGAGTAATTACATGGTTTTATGTACCCCAGTGTTCAACATATTTTAGGTCCATTGCACTATTGTACAATTGTAAGATTGTTGGGGTATGGCAAGTTTGTTGTATTGAAACACGTGCTGATCAGAAGTGAAGACATTATTTGTGGTTGTATCCTGATTTACATTGCCCTGCAAGGCAAGTAGCAAGTCTTTGACTTTGAGGAGGTCTATTCGATGATCATGAAAAACATAACTAAAGGATTGGCTTGCTCCAGTAATTTTCATGCATTTGTGATAGGTCTCAAGATACTGTATAGGATCAATTTAAGGCAGACGCAGAAGTGAACAGAGCACACTTTTTATTTTTATTGGATTTTAACACATAACAATTCTCACAGTGAGTAAGAAGAAAAGGTTACATATTCGTTCACTTTCGTTACACAGTTGGAGAGTGCATTTTCCAGATAGCTTAATAACGTCAATGTACTGTTCTTGAGTCTGTTTCTGTGCACAAAACCATGTAACAATTGAATTCAGAGGCATACTTTTCCCATTCTCTTTATTCCATTTCACCCCTCTCCCTCCCCCCTACCCCCAAGAGCTAGGGAAACGTGTTACCAAAATGTTGTGGGTACATGTTCATGGTCTCATTGTTATGGGCGGAAGGTGTGCAATAAGGTATCTTCAGGAACTCGCTATAAGGAGGGTGTTTCATTATGACTCTACTGGTGTTTGACAGGTAATGTGGAAGCGGCTTCAGGACAAACAAAGGGGGACGATGTCACAAGGGGGGGAAGGACCCGATCAGGCTCTTTACACAGTGGGTATTATTGCCGTTTTGAGTCTGATGTGTGTTTGATTAGGAAATCCGACCATAAGACTTCGCACTGAGTTGCCCTGCCATGTAGTGATGCGGTAATTTTCTCCATGGTGCAGATGTTCATCACAACATTGACCCATTCATTCTCGGTCGGGGTTAGAATTGATTTCCACTTGGTGGCCAGTAGAGCCCGAGCGGCGAGCAACAGATGGGGGGCTAAGCCTTGGACTTTCTCCCATTCATCCTCGATTTTCTCAAGACTGAACCGGACAAGATGGGGGTCCGCCGTTCTATGGATCCATCCAGGTCCTTAATCCACCCCAAAACTTCGTCCCAATAAACCTTAATTCGAGGACATCCCCACCACATATGCCAGTAGTCTGCGACTTGTCCACATTCACGCCAACAGAGTGGGAAAGATGAATGGTACATTTTGGATAGTTTATGAGGGTCGTACTGCCAGCGGTGCAAGAGTTTAATCGAGTGGAGTTTCTATTGGCATGATATAGAAGTGCGTGTTGCCATACGACACATTTTGTCCCATGTGTCTTCATCGATTTCCGTCCCCATGTCATTCCCCCATCGTGCCCTGAGGTTGTGCGTGTTCCCTCTACCCGCCTCAACTAGTATTTTATACATGGCGGATACCAGGCCCTTCCTGTCAGTCTTGGAGTCCAGCAATTTTTCAAAGGGGGTAAGCTCCCCACTCAGTTTTTCTTTCCATGCTGCCTTCATGAAGACTCCCTTAATCTGTAGATAGTGGAAAGTGGACCGAACGCCTATATTTAGGGCCTCCGTTAGTTCTGGAAGTGTGATAAAGGAATCACTTCGGAGAAGCTGGCCCACCCTTTCCTGCCCCGCTTCATACCACGACAGGAATCTCTCAACATTGGGGATGTGGTTATTTATGCCCGGGGACCATAGGTGGCTCAATGGAGACTGCCATGTTGTGATCTTTCTCATCTCTGAACCCTCCCTCCATTTCTCCCATATGGTGGCAAAGAGCGGGTGCTCCTTTGTCTTTTTCAATATTCTCTTTCGTGGGCCCCATAGCCACTCCGAGAGTGTTGCTGGGTCTAAAAAGTGATTAGCCATTGCTATCCACTGTGGTTCTTTGTGATTGCGCAAGTGGGGGACGAGCACCCGTAATTGGGCAACAGTATAGTACTTCTTGAGGTCTGGGAGGCCTACCCCTCCTTTATCTTTGGGCAACGTCAATGTGTCGTAGGCGATCCTGGCTTTTTTCCAGCGCCACAGGAATTTTAAGGTCGCTTTCTTAACTTCTATGAAATATTGCTCTGGGATTTTAATGGGAAGCATCTGAAAGGGATACAGAAACCTCGGGAGACAGGTCATTTTAATTGCATTAAGCCGGCCGAGCCACGAGATTGTCAATTTGTCCCACCTGGCCAGATCCGCGTGAAATTTGGTAAGGAGTTTTGGAAAGTTCGCTTCATATAGGTCATCTATTTGTTTCGTGATTCGGATCCCTAAGTATTGCATGGTGTCATGCTCAAGCGTCAGTCCAAAGGAGTAGTATTTTCTCTCATTTACCTCTGCTGTCCCCTGGAGGGGAAACAATATGGATTTGGTCCGATTGACCTTAAATCCCGATAACTGACCATATTCTTCAAGAAGGGATATGGCTCGGGGAATGGATCTTTCGGGGTTAACCACATGTAGGAGTATGTCGTTTGCATACAATGCTAACTTGTACTCCGTCTGTCCCAGGTGTATCCCCTCTATACCGGTGTCCGATCTTATGTTGTGTGCCAATGGTTCGAGCAATAAAGCAAACAGGATGGCTGATAGGGGGCACCCCTGTCTGGTACCCCGCTTCAGTTGAAACCACCTTGAGTATTCCCCCTTTACAAATAACGAGGCTGTAGGTGTCTTGTAAACTGCCTGGATTCCCTTTCTAACCTTACGGCCTATTGCAATTTTTCGGAGAACTTCCATCAAGAAGTCCCAATCTACCCTATCAAATGCTTTTTCCGCATCGATAGAGAATAATGAAGGGTCGGTGTTTAAATTGTGGGAGGCGTGTATCAGATGCAGAGTCTTGCACATGGTATCAGCTCCCTGTCAGCCCAGTATGAAGCCTACTTGGTCAGGGTGGATGATGCAGGGCATGAACGATTCAATTCTAGCAGCCAGGACTCTTGTGTACATTTTTGCATCTACATTGAGCAGAGAGATGGGGCGATATGACCCACATCTTTTGGGGTCTTTCCCCTCTTTCGGGATGACCGTTATGAGTGCTTTGTAACGCTCACCTGATTCCCGCAGAGGCGCCGGTCTTGACTGGGTGAATGCCGTATCTTCAAAGGTGATGTGTAACACACGGTTGGCTCTTTGGGCTGGACCTCTGTGCACTGTATGTCTGACTCGAAGAGTAAGATGTCTGCAGATAGAAAATATGGGATTAATGAACTGGGGTTATTGGGTGCCTCTCTCCTCTTCCCTTTCTCTTCTCCTGTAGAACCCCAAAGGTTAACGCCCTCACCTTAGGTAAGTGAACGCCGAGCTCTCCATCTGCCTCGGGGCAGGGTGCCATAACCAGTTTCTTCACTGGATAAGGGTGCAGGCCTCTTGACCTCAGAGGACTGCTGTCCGTCGTTAACTGCACGAACGGTAAATTCTGGACACTTCACATGTCTTAAAAGTCTTTTGTAATGATATCTCTTGTTTTGCAGGGTTCCGGCGATGGCGGAAGGCGGGCTGAAGGGAATTGAGGATCGAACCCGCGTGAGGAATAGAAGGGCCTGGAAGCACGTAAGTAAGCGCTTGTAGCCTGCTTCACGATGCGCACTAACTGTCCCTTTTATCTTGCAGGTACAAGTTCGGAGCTTTAGAGAAGCTGAAGGGTGCTGGAATACCCACTGGATTCGGCGTGGGAAGGAGTAATGGCACGTGAGTAATAAAGTTGCCCAATGTCTTTAAACGCACCTTCTTTTGTCTTTCAGATGCGGGATGCAGCGCCGAAGACCTCCGGAGCGTGCGAAGAGCTGGTAAGCTTTTGTCTTTCAGATGCCGGAATGCAGTGCAAAGACCTCCGGAGCATGCGAAGAGTAGGTAAGCCTTTGTCTTTCAGATGCCGGAATGCAGTGCGAAGACCTCCGGAGCATGCGAAGAGTAGGTAAGCCTTTGTCTTTCAGATGCCGGAATGCAGCGCGAGGCGTTGGTGACAGCCGATGGACCAGGTAAGAGATGCGCTGCCACTGAAGACCGTAGTGCTAACCTGTTCTTTCTTTGTCTTTACAGGTGCTGCTGAAGACTGGATTCCAGGATGATAAGCCTTTGTTCCCTTAGGCCCAGGATCAGAAGCTGAAGACACGGTGAGCGTTCTGCTGCAGAGAATGCAGAATAACTCAAAGCAAGATTCATCCATCGGGTGTGGTTTAAATAGCCTCCTGTAGTGCTTAGTAGTCTCCTTCCACAGCCTCGCCTAGGTAAGAAAAGAGTTCCTGCTTTCCAGAAGAGTTCCAGTGTTCTGAACCTAGGGAGTGGCTCCTGCCCCACCCAACAGGAAAAGTAGTCCCAAACAGAAGAGGATCAGGGGCTCAACTGGCAGGTAAGTAAACAGCATGGTCTGCTGCAGGTAAGTCCACCCAAGCATTATGAGCCCGGCGCTTCCAGCGCTGGGACTGGGCATCTTTATGAGCCTGGTGCCACTGGCGCCAGGACAGGGTCCAAAAGGTCCCAATTGAGACTGGCTGGCACTCGGAACCGGGGTTATGGGTCTGCTTCCAAGGGAGTTGGGCAAGTCCTGATCTTTTGGAAGCAGAGATCATGACAGCACCCCCCCTCAAGGCCCCTCCCAAACCGGGCTTCTCCGGGGGTTTTGGCTTGTTAGGAAATGTTCGATGAAATCTTTTGATTAGACGAGGCGCGTGGACATATTCTGCAGGTTCCCAGGATCTTTCTTGGGGACCGTAGCCTTTCCAGTCAATCAGGTAAAATAGTTTAGATTTGGAGATCTTGGAATCCAGGATGCTTTTGACTTCAAACTCGAGTTCTCCGTCAACTAGAATAGGTTTTGGAGATTTAGTTAGTCGGGTTTGAGGTTGCACGGGTTTTAATAGAGAGACGTGGAAGACCGGATGTATCTTCATGTGAGGGGGCAAGTCCAACTTGACCCCTACTGGATTTACTATGGTAGTGATGGAATAGGGACCAAGGTATCTTGGGTTGAATGTGCGTGGTCCTTTTAGAGGTAGATATTTGGTGGATAACCAGACTTGATCTCCTACTTGATACTGGGGGGCTTCCTTCCGATGTTGGTCTGCTCCTTTCTTGTATTGTTCTTTAGCCCTTTGAAGGTGAGAAACGGCTTCCTTAAAGGCTTGGGTGATTGTAGAATGCAGGTGGTCTACTGCTGGTGTTCCAAGATCTTGGAGTGGATCCAACTCCGAGGTTCGAGGGTGACTACCGTATAAAAGAAAAAACGGGGTCTTCCCAGTTCCCGAGTGGACAGAATTATTGTAGGCATATTCGGCTATCCAAAGGATATCTTTCCATGTTTTTTCAGTTTGTTGTAGCATGCAGCGCAAATACTGTTCCAGAGTTTGATTGGTCCTCTCGGTTTGTCCGTCGGTTTGAGGGTGGTGGCTGGTCGAAAGTCTCACATCAATTTGAGCCGACCGACAGCAACTTCGCCAAAAATGAGAAATAAATTGACTCCCTCGATCCGAAATTAGAACTGAAGGAAAACCATGCAGTCGGACGATGTTTTCGAGAAATTCTCGGGCCAGAGTTGCTGCTGTTGGTAAGCCTTTGAGTGGAATGAAATGCGCCATCTTGGAGAATAGGTCCACGATTACTAGGATCGTATTGTATCCGGAGCATGGAGGTAGATCGGTGATGAAGTCCATAGAAAGCATATGCCAAGGGCGAGGTGGGATGTCAATAGGGCGTAAAAGGCCGGCTGGTTTTTCCTTTTGACTCTTGTTTTGGGCGCATACTCCACAGGACATTATAAAGTCTCTGATATCTTTTTTCCAAGACGGCCACCAGAAGTAGCGCTTGATCTTTTCCGAGGTTTTGGCCATACCGGGATGTCCTTCCATTAAAGAATCGTGATAACAAGAGATTACCTTTTTCTGTAAATCTGTGCTGGGCAGGTATAACCGTTCTTGGAAATATAATAGGTTGTCCTTCACAGTAAAGTCCTTTCCCTGCAGATGCCAATTCTGTATGTCTGCTGGAGTTACCAGTAGCCTGGCTTTATCCTTAACTTCCTCTATGGATTGTGTGGCGATTACACCCAGAATTCTTTGTTCGGGAATGATAGGTACAGGTTTAGGATTGATCAAATGTTCTTCCACTCCCATCCGAGAAAGGGCATCAGCTTTACCGTTTTTTGTACCAGGTCGATAGGTCATTATGAAGTCAAACTCGGCAAAGAATAGTGCCCAACGGAGTTACCTAGAGGATTGAGCTTTTGCGGTTTTCAAATATTGCAGGTTTCGGTGATCTGTAATCACAGTAACGGTGTGTCGGGCCCCCAGAAGATAATGCCGCCAAGCCTTAAAGGCGGACTTGATAGCTAGAAGTTCCTTATCAGTAATAGTGTAATTGATTTCAGGAGGCGAGAATTTGCGGGACCAAAATGCCACGGGATGCAACTGATTGGTTACTGGGTCCTTTTGTGATAGAACTGCCCCCATGGCAAGGCTCGAAGCATCAGTTTCAACGATGTAGGGGAGTTCTGGGCGTGGATGTTTTAAGATCGGTGCAGAGATAAATCTAGTCTTCAAATTCTGGAAAGCTTGTTCCGCCTCGGTAGACCATTCAAAACATTTGTTTTTCTTTAACAAGGCGGTGATGGGCTGGACTATTCGAGAGAATTCAGGGATAAACCTGCGGTAAAAGTTAGCGAAGCCTAACATGCTTTGAACACCTTTTACGGAGGATGGCGATGGCCATTTGAGAATTGCATCAACCTTCTTTGAATCCATACGCACTCCGCTAGGTGATAATATGAATCCCAAGAATTCAACTTCAGTCACGTTGAAAACACATTTTTCCAATTTAGCGAAAAGTTTGTGTTGACGCAATCTCTCGAGGACCATTTTCACGTGTTTCCGATGTTCAGTTTCCGATGAAGAATAAACGAGGATGTCGTCAATGTAAACAACAACACACACATCTATGAGCTCTCTGAGGACATCGTTCATAAAATATTGAAAGGCAGCCGGGGCATTGCAAAGTCCGAAGGGCATGACCTGATATTCAAATAGCCCATACTTGGTGCGGAAGGCCGTCTTCCATTCATCGCCCTCTTTTACTCGTACCAAGTGGTAGGCTCCTCTAAGATCCAGCTTTGTATATATGCATGCTTTTCTGACTTGGTCCAGGAGTTCAGGGATCAAAGGTAACGGATATCTATTCTTAACGGTGATCTGGTTCAGGGCGCGATAATGTATACAAGTTCTAAGGTCCCCTTCTTTTTTTGGAACGAAGAACAAAGCTGAGGAAGCAGGGGACTTGGAAGGACGAATAAACCCATTCGCTAGGTATTGATCCAGGTATTGTCGGAGGTGAAGATTCTCAGGCTCGGTGAGGGCATAAATTCTACTACAAGGAGGAGTAGATCCAGGTATCAGGTCTATCTGGCAGTCATAAGACCTATAAGGAGGTAGAGAGTTAGCCTGATCCTTCCGGAAAACATCTTGGAATTCTAGGTATTCAGGAGGTAACTGGGGAGCCTCCGAGGAAATTGCTGCCAGTGCAACACCAGGTCGAGGGTGACAAGTAGAGACACATTCTGGAAACTGAACCGTTCTTGCTCGCCAATCGATCTGAGGATTGTGCTTCTCTAACCAAGGAATTCCTAGAATAATCTGGAACTGAGGGGCCTTGATCACATCGAACACGATCTTCTCATGGTGTCCCTCTTGACTTACTAGCGTCACTTCTTGGGTGGTATGCGTTACTGGTCCGGAGGCTATCTCCGTACCATCCACCGTAGTAATGACGTCCTTTACAGCCTTTGGACAAAGAGTCAGATTCATCCTCAAAACCATTTCATGATCCACATAATTGCCGATGGCACCGCTGTCGACGTAAGCTTCAATCGCATGTAATCGATCCGGATGTTCAGGGCTAATGAGGACCATAGGTATCACGAAATGCGAGGTCACGGAACTGGTTTTAACGCTCGGCAAGAGGACCTCGATTCTTGTCGGGCGAGGTTGTTTCCCTGCTCAGAGTTTTTGACCCTGGTAACTGCAGCTCCTACTGCCTTCTTGGCTGGTTTCACCGGACAGTCTCGAAGAAAGTGCCCAGAGTTTCCGCAATAGAGGCATAATTGCAGCTGTTTTCTCCTTTCCCGCTCCTTTTGTGTTAGTGGTCCTTTCAGGCCCCCTATTTGCATGGGTTCCCCGGAGTCTACTCCTTTGGTAGGAGTTGGTGGTTTGGAAAATACTCGAGCATCAAACTTGGAACGATCGGCCTTCCTGTTCTGCAGTCTGTGGTCAATTTGAACGCCTAAGTCAATATAGTCCGAACAGTCTTGCGGGGGATTCACTACTTGGGCTAACACATCTTTGAGCTCTCCACGTAGACCTCTATAAAACAGCGTAATCCTTTTGTTCTCAGGCCATCGAGTTTCCACTATCAGTCTGTTGAAAGACGCAATATAAGCCAAAAGGTCTTGATTACCTTGTCGCAATGAAAGGAGCTCATTGTCCAAGGCCTGCGCCTGTGAATGTCTTGCAAACAGTTTTTCCATACTGAGCTGAAAAGCTTGAAAATCATGGAGAACCGGATCATCTTGATTAACTAGAGGGATTGACCAGTCTGCCGCATTGCCACTAAGGTACGAAAGCACGAAAGCTACCTTAGCTTGATCAGTTGGAAAGGCTGCTGGCCGGCATAAGAAGTGCAACCGGCACTGATTAATAAATACTGCAAACCTCTTTGGGTCACCAGAAAATCGTTCGGGCGGAGCCAGAGGTACATTCCCAGGTAGGTTGATCTGCACTGGGTTCGTAGAGGATGTTGAAGGAAGATTTGCCCCTGATGCGGGTAACGGAGTTTGTCCGGCTTTTGACTGTAGCAATTGTCTAGCGAGATCGTCTGTTCGCTCCTTGGAAATAATCAGTTCCCTTCTTAGAGCATTCGTTTCCTGACGGGCTGCATGCACTTCTGCTCTTAGTTCCCCAAGTAACTAGGCTAGCTGGTCGGTATCCGAGGTTTCCATAGCGCCTGGGTGGGAGTTTTGCGGTCGGCTTTGCGTTCTGTAACGCTCACCTGATTCCCGCAGAGGCGCCGGTCTTGACTGAGTGAATGCCGTATCTTCAAAGGTGATGTGTAACACACGGTTGGCTCTTTGGGCTGGACCTCTGTGCACTGTATGTCTGACTCGAAGAGTAAGATGTCTGCAGATAGAAAATATGGGATTAATGAACTGGGGTTATTGGGTGCCTCTCTCCTCTTCCCTTTCTCTTCTCCTGTAGAACCCCAAAGGTTAACGCCCTCACCTTAGGTAAGTGAACGCCGAGCTCGCCATCTGCCTCGGGGCAGGGTGCCGTAACCAGTTTCTTCACTGGATAAGGGTGCAGGCCTCTTGACCTCAGAGGACTGCTGTCCGTCGTTAACTGCACGAACGGTAAGTTCTGGGCACTTCAAATGTCTTAAAAGTCTTTTGTAATGATATCTCTTGTTTTGCAGGGTTCCGGCGATGGCGGGCTGAAGAGAATTGAGGATCGAACCCGCGTGAGGAATAGAAGCGCCTAGAAGCACGTAAGTAAGCGCTTGTAGCCTGCTTCACGATGCGCACTAACTGTCCCTTTTATCTTGCAGGTACAAGTTCGGAGCTTTAGAGAAGCTGAAGGGTGCTGGAATACCCACTGGATTCGGCGTGGGAAGGAGTAATGGCACGTGAGTAATAAAGTTGCCCAATGTCTTTAAACGCACCTTCTTTTGTCTTTCAGATGCGGGATGCAGCGCCGAAGACCTCCGGAGCGTGCGAAGAGCTGGTAAGCTTTTCTCTTTCAGATGCCGGAATGCAGTGCGAAGACCTCCGGAACATGCGAAGAGTAGGTAAGCCTTTGTCTTTCAGATGCCGGAATGCAGTGCGAAGACCTCCGGAGCATGCGAAGAGTAGGTAAGCCTTTGTCTTTCAGATGCCGGAATGCAGCGCGAGGCGTTGGTGACAGCCGATGGCCAGGTAAGAGATGCGCTGCCACTGAAGACCGTAGTGCTAACCTGTTCTTTCTTTGTCTTTACAGGTGCTGCTGAAGACTGGATTCCAGGATGATAAGCCTTTGTTCCCTTAGGCCCAGGATCAGAAGCTGAAGACACGATGAGCGTTCTGCTGCAGAGAATGCAGAATAACGCAAAGCAAGATTCATCCATCGGGTGTTGTTTAAATAGCCTCCTGTAGTGCTTAGGTGTCTCCTTCCACAGCCTCGCCTAGGTAAGAAAAGAGTTCCTGCTTTCCAGAAAGAGTTCCATTGTTCTGAACCTAGGGAGTGGCTCCTGCCCCACCCAACAGGAAAAGTAGTCCCAAACAGAAGAGGATCAGGGGCTCAACTGGCAGGTAAGTAAGCAGCATGGTCTGCTGCAGGTAAGTCCACCCAAGCATTATGAGCCCGGCGCTTCCAGCGCTGGGACTGGGCATCTTTATGAGCCTGGTGCCACTGGCGCCAGGACAGGGTCCAAAAGGTCCCAATTGGGACTGGCTGGCACTCGGAACCGGGGTTATGGGTCTGCTTCCAAGGGAGTTGGGCAAGTCCTGATCTTTTGGAAGCAGAGATCATGACATGCTTTGACAAATGAGTCTGGAGGTTTTCCTGTCTCTAGGATTTCATTAAATAGTTCAACAAGAAAGGGTGTGAGCTGAGTGGCAAATGTCTTATAAAAACCCGCCGTATACCCATCCTCTCCCAGGGATTTGCCTAGTGTGAGTCGTTTAATGGCCTCCTGAATCTCCTCCTCCGTTATGGGGGCGTCTAGGCTCTCTGATTCATTGCACGTCAATTTGGGCATGTTGATGTCGGATAGATGGGACTGAATGCTAGACGGGTCTGGGTCTGTCTCTGGGGTGTACAAAGCCTCATAGAAGTCTGCAAAGGCTTCGGGGATGGTGGTCCTACTTATTTCTGTGTTAGGCCCTCCGTCTACTATTCCCTGCACCTTGTGTTCTGCCTGCTGTGCTCGTAGCCTGGCCGCCAGCAACGCGTCCGCTTTATCTCCTTTCTCGTAAAATGTTTGTTTTAGGAGGAGACGTTTGCAAACTATTTGGTCATGTTCTAAGAGGCATAGTTCCTCCCTCTTTTTTCTGGCTTGACTGAGTTTTGCGTGCTCTAATGTGTCTCCTTTTTTTGCTTCGTTATCTAGTTGGGTGATTTCACTGCGGAGTCTGTTTTCAATCAGAGTTCTCTCTCTCTTTTTATTGGCTCCCTCCCTCATGAGGATTACCCTCCCAAGTCGCTTTGCCCACATCCCAGACCCCCTTTTTAGAGACCTCACAGGTATTATTCAATCGAAAGTATTCAATAATTTCAGTTTTCCATCTCTGACTTGAAAACAGAGTCTTTCCATAGTGTCTCGTTGCATCTCCACTTTCCACCCCTCACTGGTAGGGATTCCCATAATATGTCGGCGGCCACCATATAGTGATCGGACCATGTGATCGGTGTGATTTCTGTGTGTGAGTTCGTGTTGGATAGGTCCTCGGAAAAGTAAAGGTGGTCTATGCGAGTGAGTGTATTGTGCGGGGTGGAAAAAATGGTGTAACCCCTCTCCGTAGGATGCATTCGTCTCCATACATCAGTCAGTCCATACAAATCCATCATTACCCCGAATTGAGCGTGATCTCCTCCGAGTTTATCACATGTTTCTGGATTACCAGGTTTCAAATCTAGCGTGGGATCAGCCCATATATTAAAATCTCCCCCAAGGATGACGTGACCTGTTGACTCTAGCATGATTTTGGGAATTGTTTTGGAGAGGAATTTAACTTGTCCTACATTGGGGGAGTAAATTGTGGCATCGTTGTGGACACATTCCCAATGGTTCCCGAAACAAGTAAGGCTCGGCCTTCTTCATCGGACCAAATCTTAGTATTCTTGAAGTCTATCCCTTTTCTAATGAGTATTCCCACTCCTCCCCTCTTTAATGGCCCGAACCCCAGAACTCCATCCCTAACCGCCTCCCAAGGACCGCCCTCTCATCACCCTTCATATATTTGGTTTCTTGCAATAACAGAATGTCAAGTTTCGATCTCCGAAATTCTCTAAACATGAGTGACCTCTTAGTCGGTGAATTGAGACCTTTGACATTCAACATTCCCACCCTTATGGAGCCCCTGCTATAAGATTCAGCGGTCATCATAACAACCGAGTCTGAGGCTATACATACTCTCTGACCATTTCCACCCACTTCTTTGGAGTTGAGACAGCCACACAACCATTTCGATTTTCCTAGATCTCAAGTTTACCCTAGATTTGACACTTGCTCTTGTCCCCCCTTTTGACCCACCCTCCCTCCCCCCTCCCCGAGTTCGGTGGTGTCCGATCGAGCCTAGTTAGATGCACTAGCCCGGGTTTGAACCACCAGTGGAGACTGGCACCTCACGGTCCCCTTGAAAAATAATCATCAAGATAACTAATGAGCCCCCGGTAACCTCCCCCCAGAGTTATCACATTTCTGCAAAATGTATGGAGGTCTCAGTCGCGTTTCAGCAAAAGACACCCATGTCATTCCCATGTTAAATGTCAATTCAAGCAAAATGAACCATACTTGTCGAGGGTCAACTACCCCCCTGTGGAGAGCCGTTTCCTCTGTGGTATTTTCTCGAGCCTTTCACTTTCTTTCTCTTAAGATCCTGAATCTGCCACTCCCTCCCATCTTTGGTGGCATCTTCTCGGGATTCTTCCTAGTAGGTCAGATATGCATGCTTTGATTTGTTTCTCAGATCTCAACCTGATCTTTGTGCCCTTGTGTTCGAAGAAAAGAGAAAAAAAGGGGTATCTCCATCTGTAGCGCGTCACAGGTTTTGAGCCATGTTGTAAGTGGTTTACACATTTTCCTTAGGGTCAGGGTCAAGGAAGAGAGGTCCTGGTATATCGTCATTTGAGCTCCACTTAGGATGATGGTGCCCCCACTCCTCGCCTTCTCCAGCACTCTCATCCTATCCTGGTATCGGTGAAACCGTGCTAGAACTGATCTCGGGCCTCCAGGTGGGCCTCCCGCCCCGTGAATACGCGCTGTCTTGGGTTCATCAATGTTGTCGTCCGCAACCAGGAGTTTGATGATGTCATCGAGAGTTGTTTTTTAAGTCCTCCTCCGTTTCCCCTTCTTTCTCGGGAATCCCAAAAAAGCGTAAATTGTTTCTTGTTTCCCGGTTTTCCAAATCATCCATCTTAAGTCTGAACTATTGTTCTCTCTGTTCTAGTTCAGTTATTCTGGGGGCCAGCTGTGCTTCCAAAACGTCAATTGATGCCTGATTGTTCTCGCCACCTTCGACCCTATCCTCTATGTTATCAAGGCGCTGTGTGAGTCTGTCAATTTTGCCTCCTATATTGGCTCCCATGTTCCTTATTTCCACCAACAGGTCTGCTATATCTCCTTTTGTGGCAGAGGTATCTGTGTCTGTGGTTGGCGTCAAAGCCATCTTGGGATCAACGGGGTGTCGGGGTGTTGGGCCGTATGCGTAGATGGCAAGTTTCTGTTGGACGTTCATACGCCTAGTGTCTTATTATCGACGTGTTGGACAGTGCATATTTCGGGATGCCTGTTACCACAGAGGAGGCACACGCCCCTTCATCCTTTATTTTCTCCCTTCGCTGTCAGCTTAGGCCGAATCCTTATAGGTTTATCTCCGGGGGCCTTTCCCTCTGAGTGGTAGTTGTATCTGTGATCGCAGACTGAGTAGGACCCTCAACTCGCGGGAAGGGTCGCAGATGGGGTTGTTGGCAACTCCGTGGTGTCGTGTATTTGCCTCCCTGTGGGGGTCCGTCCCTCAGGTGCAGAGTTCATCTGGTGTATCCTTCGTTCTGTTGGTGTTTCCTTAAGGAGGGATGACGATGGGATGTGGTGGATAGGTCAGCATGAGGGTGGGGTTACCTTGGGAGGCATGCTAGCTCCTCTCCCACCCTTCGCCGCCACCAATGGCACCCGTATTTTGCATGCAACTGTATGTGTCGTCTTCCATATGTCCCTCTTTCATAATAAAGTTTTCCTTCCCTCTCAAACAATCTTACACCTTCCTATATGGATATGGCTCCGAAAGTTGTGTCAAATGTCTCTCGTTTATTATCCTATAGGATGTATCTGAGGGTTATGGTCAGGAGTGCACCGGTGAAGTACTCCGCGGCCATGCTGTTTGCGCGCAATACTAATCGTTCCTCATGAGTGGGAAGCCCTCCGGATGATAGGCGGCCAGGCGTCAGTCGCTCAGCCGTGGTTCTAGCCGTACACTTTGCAGGGCGCTGCTCCGGGGTCTAGGGTGCAGACCGGGTCGCGTCTGGTGCTCCTGGGGTCCGGGATGAGTCCTTTATAAGGTGCGGATCAACGGGGGAGAGGGCACCGGAGGTCACTTACTTCTTGTGCTACGCAGGGAGTACCAGCATCTCGTCTTGTGCGTCCCAGGCTGCACCGCAATCTGGCAGAGTCACCGCTCCGTCTGCTCTGCCAGGGGGGGGGGCGATTCGGGCCCACCGCAAATATTTTCCTTCAAGGGAAAAGGAGGGACGGGGCCTGTGTCTATATTTCCTCCGTGGGGTGACCAGCGTCACAGCGTTTCTGGCGCTCTCACAACTCCCTTTCTCTGCTATCCTTGTTCACCGCCTGTTCGGCCGGCTCCCCGCACCCGAAAGCAAAGCTGGGCGGACACAGGGGCACAGCCTCCAATGAACGTTCTAATGGGCTGTTGCGCAGCAGTCGCTCCAGGCGGCCTACGAGTTCAGGCCGGAGTCGGGATCGATTCTGGTTTTGTTTTCATTTTACGATTCCACAACGATAACTGGAGGAAGCCGGGCCGATTTCACCTGGATTTTCTCCCATACGTGGTGATGACCTTCCCACCCTCCGTCGTAAGTTTCTTTTCTGGGGGGGGTCTAAAAACGGGGGCTCTTTCTGTTTTTCGGGACCTCGGGACGGGAGCTCACGCAGAAGATCTCATCCGCGCCCCCCTGGTGGCCACTCACAGAGCACACATTTTATTATAGACTGCTACACCAATGGGTCCAGTACGGAAAATAACTTGCTAATGGGATAGGTTGTCTTGGGTCTCAAACATCACAGTCTCTGGGTTCAACACAGTCTCTGGCTGAAACAAAGTCTGGGGTTCAACAAATTCTCTGGCTGTTTCATAATCCTCACCTATCTTGAGGTCTAGTCCCCAATGCCTCGTCGTTGTCTACCTCCTTGATGAGACACAATGGCCTCATAGCTATGAGGATCTTCCCTTCACCTGTCCTGTCCTCTCCCTTCCCTCTCTCCTTCACCTTCTCCATGCTTTGCTAAAGGTTTGTGCCTCGCCCACTCACACCCCTCAACTTCAGGGTGTGTGAACTACTTTCTCACTTTCCTTTGATTTTCTCCTCCTGTCTCATCCTTCTTTCTTCTCTTGGCGTCTCCTACAACCTCATGCTGAATGTACTCCTTTTCTCCTACATTGGTGCCTCATACTGTCACGACCCGTGACCCAGAACCCCACTGGCATGGTCACATGCCAGGTAGGGTTAGGGCTCGGGGTTCATTTGGGTCCCCAAGGGCCTTGCATTTTCACCGGGGACTCTCCTGGAGTCAGTCCTGGCGCCTTTGGCGCCAGGCTCATATTTGGAATGGGACTTGAAGGGACTACTTTTTATGAGGAGGCCTGCAGCCAACATGGAGGCACCCGCACAGTCTAGTCCTTAAGAACCAGACTGTGCGGTGCAGTGTTTTAGGGTGTGGTAGCCTGGACTACTTTACCTGGACTACTTTACAGGGTAGGCTATATAAACCACACCCAAGCTAAAGAACGTGTTTCGCGTTATTGTGCAGCCAGCAGCGTAACGCTCACCGTGTTCAGAGACCAGCACCTGGCGTTCCTGGAATCGCTGACCTGCAGAGGAGGCAAAAGAACATCATTAGCAGTTCCAGCTTACCTGCAGTCTTCCATCCTTCGATCCCAGCTGCTCGCGGTCTTCCATCCCGTTGGCAGCATCTTCAGAATATCGCGCTTGCACCGGAACAAAGCACCAGGGGAGGAGAGAAAAAGGGACAACGTTAAACAGGTTACTCACAGCAATCACAGCAGCAACCAAAATCTGCTCACCTGGCTGGGCATATCTTGGCCGGTTCTGCTCCGGAAATCACCGCACACCCAGAAAGACCATCGTAACCTGAAAAGGAATGAAGAATACAGGTTAACCCAAAAAGACATTAGCGTGCCGCACTTCGCGCTGAACCTACATTTCTTCATACGCTCCGCGTCCATAAATCCCGGCAAGAGCCGAACCCAAGCAGCGCACTCAGCGAACCTCTGCATACCTAAGGGGGAGACAATCAGGGAAATACATTAATAGCCCGAAAGAAAGCAAAGGCCCTCAAAGACTACTACAATCGAACTTACCTCTTTAAAGACACTTGAATGGGTTGGCATCAGTGAAGTTAACTCGGTCGCTTCAACCCGCAGAAACTACGCGCCCCTGCGCAGAAAGCAGGACGGAGAGCACGCCAGACATCATAACAAGGTGAGGAGGGGGGCCTTCAGGTCGAGTCCAAGGGGCTGGTGGGAGGAAACGAAATCTGATCCTAAGCCCAGTCCTCCTGTGTTTTCAGGCCCACCTGCCATAGAAGACATCATCCCGAATTGAGTACATCTGGGGGGAATCCGGCAACCTGGGCATACAGGCGTCCCCGTGGATATCAGGTGAGCGTAACACATACAACCACCTACTGGTTATATTCCTTCCTTGGTGTCTCCTACAACAACCTCCTGTTTTTATAACTCCACCTTCTTCCTCCTTCAGATCTTCCTCCTTAAGTCGTCCTGGCTTTTGTCCACCTACACCTTACTCCTTCTGATTTTCTACCAACTCCCTTTTTGCTCCTTGTCCACCTCTAGCTCTGTGTTATCCCTGGCCATCTTTCCGCAGCCTCCTTCTTCCTGCACCTCCACTATCTCCTTCTGCTTGCACCTCCACCCAAAACTCCTATGTTCCTTCTTAACACCTACACCCATGTCAAAAGACCTGCTATATAGTGGGATGGAAGTCCCCCCAGGTGGATTGCTCTGGTTTAACCACACTCAGGTCTTTTACTGGGTCTGACACTGTGTTGGTTAGGGCTTAACTGGTTGCGAGTACCCTGCTGGTTTTGTGGCCCCACTCCTCTGTGTGGGGCCACAGTTCGAGCCTTGAAAAAGGCTTGCAGCCATCCTGCATCTCGACTTTCACGACACAGGGAGTGGGACTGCGATAGTGGAGCCTTACTATGTTATTTCAAACAGCATTTCTCTGTTGCATGTGTGAGTATAGCAAACACAGATTTCTTAGTCTGCAGTTATTACGTAAGCATCTTCCATGCAGGGCCCAATATCCCTGCAAAGGGCAAAGTATTTCTCAAATTCTACTGCTTCTACTATGGTCCAACCTTCCCGGGTAGGTCTCATACCACTCTGCATAGATCTACAAACAGCATGTAGACACTCTTTCTGGAGATGGGTGTTTCACAGCTGTTGCAGATACCAATCTTTAGGAATAATTGCCCCATAGAGGTGTTGTGTTCCTAATGTACAACCCATTCTTGAATGATAGGGGCAGGTTCCGGATCAAAGCAATTAGCCTCTGTCAACTGACTGTGGGATCGTCCGGTAGGCCAGGATATCCTCCTCTCACTGCTCCAGTCCCAGCATCATGTAGCTGGTAGAGACACCCAGCCTCTGTGGTCACCCCATCCATAACAGTAGGATCAGTCAGGGGACTTTGCCAGATAAGTTGCCTGCTTGAGTGTTTGGTTGGCTAGGATGATTTGTAATATTGAAATCAAAATGAGAAAAGGCCAGAATCTATCAGGAGTCTCTGACTGATGTATCCAAGGGTCATTGGGTGTGGAAGGATTATATGGTCTGCACAGATAATGTTGGTGCATTTAGCCTCTTCCAACAAACAGTGTCTAAATGTGGGTTCACTCGTTCCCTCTCTCTAACTTGGATTGAGATGGCTAGTTTCCTTGGTACTAATGTGTTGGTAGGTGTATGGGAAATGGCCAAACTAGTCTGTTCATCATTGCATCATCTTTTTTTTCAGTTTTGGTTAAGGGAGCGTGCATGCTCCCTTATAATGGCATGGGCTCTGGTACTGACTCAGCATGTGGAAGAGGGAAAGTTGTAGGCCCGGTCACGGAGTGTCTCTTGGCAATGTTCTTGACGATGTTGATCAAAGAAGATAACTAGATCTATCAGGGAAGCAAATGTGTGGGGAGTCAGTCATCTTTCTAATTCGTTTTCTTATGTCTTCACATGGAGCCTAGTGAAAATGTGCTAAAAAGATGTTGTTTCAATCAAAATCAGCAGTCAAGTATTCAAGATTAGTGCTATGGATTGCTTTATCTCGGGTTCTTTGTCAATCTAGTAGTCATTAATGCGTGTTAGATTGCCAGTAGTCCGTTCCTGAAAAGGGAGCTGTAGTTCCTTCCTATCAGCGAATGTCATTGTTGAAATGCAGTGATGTACAAATAAGTGTGATGCCCTGAATGCTGCATCCTCTGTAATATTTGCCAAGAAATATGCAGTTTTAGATTGGTTGATAGGAAATGCAGCGGTTTGGAACAGGATTTGCATTTAGCACTGGTTTACAAATCTGCAGAATTTCCTGGAATCTCCAATGAACTTATCTGAAACAGGAAGAGGAACCACCAATACCCTACCCTTTAGCTGATTGTTTGACTTGCAATTTAATGCCTAATAAATGTCGCCTTAATCCACTATTCTGCACTTTCATCAAGTTAGGATAGCACAGGGACAACGTGCTGGCCTTGGAAGCAAGGCCACGCAGAGCAACAGGTATGGTATTAGGCGTGTTATAAAAACCAATTAAATACCTAAATAAAATAGCTTGTCCTGAACACTTTGCAGTGACTGGAAGAGGTCCTCAGTGCCCATCGTCAGCGTACCTTAGTAGACTTCACAATACTGTTAAGGCTCCGCAACGGAATGGTACAAAGATGACAACAGTAAATGCAGGACTCTGAGTAGCTGGACCACAAGGGTGGTACTGCAGCAATGAGAAAAACTGGAGTGTAACAAACAGCTTACGCCTCTCAGTCATATGAGGGTTGCAGATGCGAAGAATAAGGAAGTGGAAGTACTGTAGGGAATTTGAGGAGTAAATGATGGTGGCAGAAAATAAATTAATCAGAATACCAGTGGAAACAGGTAAACCGAATACTACAGTACCCACAGGACATCTCCTCTCATCTCAGGTGCCACCTAGACTTCCATCTTGAACATCAGGTCCCTGGTGTTCGAAGCATGCAAAACCATGTCCAGAGCTACTCTCCTACACTGAATGCAGAATGAAGATAAGAAAATTTAGACATGACACCCTTGACTACGCCAGAGATATTGTCTACTCCTGGCAAGAGTATTACAACAATAACAGACCTACCCCTAGACCAAACAAACCTTCTAAACCACAATCTGAAAACATTAATACAGAAAGCAGTGACATCACCAGTGGGGAACTAGAGGAAAGACCATCTACAAGTACTCCGGCTATCCCAACTTCAGTTTTGCCCAACATACCAACAGCCTCTGCAAGCTCAGCAACCACACCGACACCTGAAACTTTTTTAGGCGACGGAAAGCCAGACGAGGCAAAAAGAAAACCCAGACAGAAAAACAAGCATTAAAAGACCCTATAGTCATCAATATTTCTTCAAAACAACTCTCACAATCACAAATGGACAACCTAAACTTAGGAATATCCTTTATTCCGACGAACAACACTAGTTTATTCGAAGAAGAGATCAATTTGTTTAAACTTGTTCGGAAAATGGAACTTAGATTATTCTTTGACGATTTGACAGAAGGCACAGAGGAAAGAAAGTCCTCAGAATATTTGGAAATGAAAGACAAAAGCAATTTTTATCCCCAAATCAATCACCCATTGGTGAATCTATTTAAGATCAAGACCACTAAAGCCCTTAAAAGCCTGAAATATACTACCAGCAGTACGCTGAACACCAGGAAACACCAGCTCAATATCATCAAAGACCTAGCATCTGACAACAGCCTGACCATCAAACAAGCTGATAAAGGCGGAGCTCTTATCATCATGGACACTTTAAAATGCAACAAAGGATGTCATAAATTGCTATCAGACCAAGAAACCTATCTAAAGCTAGATGGGGACCCAATTCTATCAATCAAAGAAACTATCAAAAAGATAATTGATAAAGCGGAGGATCTAGATTGGATCTCAGAAAGAACAAGTAACTATCTAACCAACAGACATCCAGTGACTCCGGTCTTCTATGGCCTTCCAAAAATTCATAAAAACAGAACGGACCCACCCTTGAGACCAATAATAGCAGGCACTGATAGTGTCTTTCAACCGCTTGCAATATATTTGGACACAGCCCTACAGCCTTTTATACAAATGACAGAAACTTACCTTAAAGACACCACACATTTTCTACAGATCATTAAACTGATCAAAACAGATGAACCAAATCTACTACTGTTCACCATGGATGTAAGCAGTCTGTACACATCTATTCCGCACAACCAAGGCATTGAAGCTCTAGAATGGTTCTTACTCAAATACCAGGACATCAATATACACAAAACTTTCGCCATTGAACTCATCAATCTCATTTTGTACAATAATTATTTCCCCTTTAACAATCAATAATATCTTCAAAAATCAGGAACTTCTATGGGTTCATCTGTAGCCCCATCATATGCAAACATTTTCATGTATAGATTCGAACGAACATTTGTTTTGGACAATCCTATCTGGAAGGACAAAATCAAGAGCTGGTTCCGATATATCGACGATATATTCGGCATCTGGATTGGCACAGAATCAGAACTTATGCTTTTCTGGAAATATCTCAACGAATATAATGACAGGATTCAGTTTACTATAGAAATTGGTAAACCATCATTCAATTTCTTGGACATGACAATTGAAATTACCAACTCAGGGTTCAATACAAAAATGTACAGAAAACCCACAGATGTGAACAGTTCCCTGCATTTACACAGTTTCCACCCCAAACATCTCAAGGACAATCTACCCTATAGCCAATTGCTTAGATTAAAAAGGATAACTTCAGACACAGAGAAACTACAGGATGAATATGCCACTCTCAAAAACAGATTTATGGACAGAGGCTTCCCAGAAGAGTTATTGGACAAAACAATTAGAAGAACTGAGATACAAAGTCGAGAAGAATTTCTGACTCAAAAGACCAAACAAGTCAAAACTAACCTAACGCACAGCCTAAAATACTCCAGCCAAAGCTTTCAAATCAAGCGAATAATCCATAAAAACTGGGATTTAATCAAAACAGACCCACAACTGAATTCCCTTTTTCCGGAACCACCAATATTAGCATTTAAAAGAGGAAACAACTTCAGAGATCGACTTATTAAAGCAGAGACAAGAAATAAACCTACTCAAACATTCCTGAGCAAACCTAAACATGGTACTTTTCCATGTCTTAGTTGTCAACATTGCTCCAATGTGATTAAAGGGGATCATATTAGACATGCTATTAGACATGCAAATACAGGCAAGAAAATTCCATTGAGAAACTATGCAACCTGTGACTCTAAAAATGTCATATATGCACTACATTGCCCGTGCGGGAAATATTACGTAGGCAAAACAACGAGGAAGCCAAAAGAAAGATGGACGGAACATAAATCCAACATCAGAACAAAAAACATCAAATCACCCGTCTACAGATCGTAATCACAATATTGCACAAATGAGGGTAGTAGTTCTGGAAGTTCTACCCCCCTACCCAGAGGTGGGGCTATTGAAAAAAGACTTTCACAAAGAGAACTGTACTGGATCCATCGACTCGACTCATTAAACCCATTAGGTATTAATGAGGACTACTATTTAGGGCCTTTCCTATAAACATCTATATTGAAAAAAACCCTGATCCACACCGCTACATCCAAAACTATTCAAATTGAGCCATTGCAGAATCTAATAACATCAGATTGTGAATCCTGAAATGGGACAGCGTTTGAATTTCTTTGTGACTAGATTCACAGATGTACCTATCCATTGATGACCGTGTATAAATCTGTTTCACCATGTCTTACCATTTACAGATAGGAAACACTCACTTGTCTCTTGGTCTAAATATATACAATAACATCTGTATACATTCTAATTTAGACCTATCTTTGAGTCATAGTTACACTCCATAGAATGTGAATCCTCTAATGGAACAGCAGTGTTTTTGAATCTCATCAAAACCTCTCAATTTTGTAATCTTGTAACTTGTTAATACTGTTGTTTAATTTATACCAACACATTGAAAACATATAAACATATTCCGGCACTCCGTTACCTTGTTGTCATGGACTGTCACTTGAATCCCCACTAAAAAGATTTTTTGACTGACTATGTAGTTACCGTGACACTTACAATCGTGCATCACCCTGCACACGAAATATTCAATCTTTATTGGCAAAATGCAATTAACCAATAAATATGACATTTCATGACTCCCGATTCATTGCCGACATAGTAATCGCTTCTTTTGTTTACTCAATTACTATATAGTAAACATTGTCGCACTACGCGTGCGCGTTACCCGAGAGGACTACTTTTTTAGGAGCAAGCATTTGCACGCCTATGTCATTGCTATGACGGTATAAATAGTAAACATACACTGCAGTCCAACAAGCTCCAGCACGACGGCGTCAGCTACTGCGACAGTTACAGCGTCCCGCGATTCTTTGTTTTTAAGTAAGTCCTCATGAGCACAGGCTCATACAGCCACTACTCTGTGCTTTATAAGCACCTTACTAAAACGATACTTACTTATCTTTCCAGTTTCGAGGCATCCGCTCAGTGACACTTTGAATGTTCACATCGATCTTCCTGTTCCCAATCTACCTCCACCTCCTGATTGACGGTTTTTACGTATCCCTAACAGGTTAGCCCTTTTTCTCTATACACCCGTCTTTTTACAGATAAGACTTGCTAAACTTAGTAACATAGACAGATCGAATATGTCCAAGCAATTATAAGTGTCTTATTGTCCAAACAAACAAATGTTTAGCAATTCTCTGCAATTCTTCACCATAGTAAAAGCATTATCACTATTCACTTTTGCGAAAACTTTGACTTATTATATACTTCTCTCAAGCCATTATGTGCTTTCCTTTCCATAGGCAACTACGTGCATTTGTTATACCAGTCCTTTTTTTGATGTTGAGGGACAAGACAACCAGTGGAACCTTTAAATCTACACACAAGGTTAGCAAGCTAACTCTTTTTAGATTTACACTCTCTAAATTGTAGGATTACTTATAAAATAATTTCACAACAGTATGCATAAAATTGCAATTTACAAAAAAAATGTATTTCCTTACAAAATGGTTGAGATAAGATATACTATGATGAGGATATTTTGTCATTGTTTACATTGAAACTTCAAGCTCTGAATGTTGAATTAATTGTTGATTGCCAATTTTTACTTATTCTAAAAAATATTTTTTCCATAGAAATGATGAAAATTCTCGAATTATGTACCCCTGATGAAGAGAGAAATCTCGAAACGCGTTGGGTGATCGCATTATGAATTAAAACCAAATTCTTGTGTGAAAATCTTGTTATATTTACATTATGTTTTGATTGAAAATTGTTGTTCAATCTGACCCATAACAAATTAAGAATTTATGAACTTTCCTAAAAACATATGAAGTCCTTTGGTGACTCTAGATGACAGTGTCACATTACATTGTCTCATGAGAGTACACCTCATTGTGAAATTATTTTTCTGTTTATACAGATCTTGGATAGTGTGCAGGGGACGGGAGTTCCCCAAGTTGGGAACATCCACCTTCTTTTTTTTTTATCTGCTGCTTCATGATGGCAGGTACCAGCATGAGAGACTCCATAATGGGAAGCTGGAAATCCAGGACCTTGGTAAGGTGGAAGAACAACCTGCATCATGAAGAATAGCTCATAGATGAATGTTTGGAGGGTTGACAGCCAAAATAAGAACATCTCCTTGTTTCCCTGGAGACAACGTGCTCATTTGGAAATTGGCCTGTAGTTAGACAGGGCCAAGTCAATCTGGGCAAGATGATTTTTGTCCTGTGTTCAAGGTCATCACAGTGACAATATTCTCTCAATGTTGCTCTGAATGGACCAATGTGACCCTTTGCATTAGTGACTTACAATTTCTAAAAGAGATCCTGTGGCCATGGCCAGTGTTTGCAGTTAACATATGCACAATGTAGCATGAACACTGATCTTTGCAAGGGAACAAAACGTGTACAGAAGTCATTATTTCCATTGCTTGGGCTCAATAATGCACGCAGATTTATACGAAGGAAATACACAAGTCTGAGACTTCACCCAGGTAGTCTGTGCACAGCTTTAAATATCACAGAAACTGGAGAGACTTAAGCCACAGGCAGACATCTACATCCTCGACGACAGGACAAATATAGCTCAAAATGGATCTTTTTAAGGACACTGACTGTGCAGATGCTTCGATGAAGTCAAACAGGGGGCATAAGGATGACTACTGAAGACAGAAAAACTGTGTTTTTAAGCAGGGCCAAAACTAAATTGTAGTCACCATATGAAGAGCTGGTTGGAATGGATAACGTATGACTGTGGAGGTAAAACAGTGAATAAGAAAGAAACAGTGGAAGTACAGCTGTAAAGTGAAGTCGCGTCCTGCATTTCAATAGATCGGAACACGAGGGCAATTGGTGGTCTGCATCGTGATATTAGAGCATGGCAAACATGGCAGCCATGTTGCACGCATTACTTTCATTCATCAGCGAGAGAAAACTGGCAATCACATTTTAGACTCGGTGCAGATAGTCAGCTTACCTTTGGTTTGTCTATCTGAAGCAGGCATAGAAAAAGAAATAGGAGAAAATATTTAAGACAAGTATCCACGTTATGTACCTCTCTGATAAAATATCCAGTATTTTACGAAGAGCTATCACAGATGGTGAAAGTTGAATTTTAGCATTATGCTAATACAATACCTACCACAAAACGTTTACCTAACAGAACATATACTGAAATGATGTACAACACAGGGGCAGTGAAGTAATTATTATAATAGCTTGCTGTATCTAGTGCTTACAATATAGATTACACTAACACCCAATATTTAAAAGCGTTCGATACTTGTGTTGAGCACTGAACAGTAAGCAGATAACCCACCGACTTTTCGGTCTGCTTAGTGAGAACACATCTTAAAATAAACTTCTGCCTACTGCACTTAAACTTAGACGTACAGAGTAATGCAAATAAACGTAGACATAAAAGACATGTAGAAGCCCAGTGACGGGTGCAAATATGGCTGTCGATATACGGTTAACTGTGGGGAAAACAAATGTTTACATGTTTTTCAAACCTCCACAAATCCCTGTATTGCACATTTGAAAGAACAAGTCATTGAGCAGCAGGCAAGGTTTGAATCCATATGCATACACTCAGTATGAATTGATTACATTTTAGATGAATGAGTTGGAGAAAGCTCAAGTAAGTGAACGCCATTCTCCCACACCGTCCAGCTCAGTCACACAAATCTGGCAGCAAGTCTGCCTGCATCTGATTATGATGCAGGTGGAGATGCTTTGGATTCTTGGCCATCTGCAAGTTTTTTACACCTGCAAAAAACAATCGCATTCTATAGGAATCCGTGTAAGTGCCCCCCACCATGCAGAGACACGGCAGACAGCATTAATGATTGTTTGCATGCATTATTAACACCTCAACATGTAAACAAGCAATACTGCATGGAGAGGATTGCTAAAATGTATGCTTACATGTAAGCCTTCCTCTCTGTACACTAGTCAGGTAGATCCAAAAAAGACTCACTAAGTGTCCAGCAAAGGTTTCATTTTTAATGGGCCGAAGGCGAACAGAATCATTTTAGGGCTCATTTTGAATGTGGCCTAATGTAAGCAAAATGCATAAAGTCTTGCGCAAAGAATGCCACTTGCGTTTCCACGCTCCATTCCTCTCCGTCATACAAATATTCCCAGCATTTGCATTTACATGCATTTTCATGCTGGCGCAAATGCTCAGGATCCCTATAGAGTCTTTATGCGCCAGCAAAAAACAGGCGGACTCCATAGGGATCCATTGTAAACGCTGCCTGCCACGCATACATGGCAGGCAGCGTATACTTCATTGCTACGGCACAGTGCAAAAAAGTGGAGCAAAAGGCAGCGAACATGCTTGTGTGCTGCCTTTCGGCCTGGCACTTTTGAACTCTGTTGTGCAAATGTCTAGAATTCGGCAGCAAGGACCTGGGCACGCCAAGGTGCTAGCATACAGGTCCCCACTGCCGAATTACAGTGCAGTTCCAAAATGAGCCCCTTTGTGGTTTGTGACTCATACTCCGATTTTAATATTCTAATCAGACCTGAACAATAACATGCCATTGGTACAAAAAGAAGAAGTGAAAAATACCCCTTCACGTGTGGGCAAACGGTTGCCACCACACAAAACGTGGGTGATCCCCTAGTTACTATGGCTGGGCTGTTATAGTGACCTCCTACTGCCTCAGACTGGTAGGGGCTTTCTTTTGCACCTTGGCTGGATATGTGGTTCCCACACTGCACAATTAAGTCATTACTGCATACTTTGGCTGTTGTTCCAGTGAGAAGTGGAAACGAGAAACATGTTCAAGTGTCAACCAGACACATGGGGCGGGGGGACCACTGTGATCAATTAAGGCAATGCTCAGGGCTTCTGTTGGCTCTTTTTGGCATTTAAAGACCAGGACAGACCAGAATGCTATGACTTGAAGTGCTGGTGCAGCAGATGTATTTTGAAACATGCTAATGGTATTTTTATTTTTATTGAAGGTCACCTGAAGTCAAACAATCTGTACACTCTGTGTCCAGGCTGGGCTTTTGTTTTAAAGATGTCCATGTGTTACTTTTCCATTTTATTCTCAGACTTGAAAACATGATGGGCAGAAGTCTGTCTTCTTACCTAACCATTAACTACAGTTTTTTTCATAAACATCATTTTATCTGAACATGTTAAAAATAGAAGTATTCAGACTTCCACAAAAGGTCCCGAGTTTCAAAATGTGAAGCTTGGGATTGTACTTCAGTCCTCTCCAAAACGTTAACTAAAACGGTTTCCTGTCAAGTGACTTTAACAATACCAATATCTATGCAGCAAAAATGTTATTGTGCTGTGTTGCCGACAGGTGTTCTTTTAGAAGTAATTTTTTATGAAAAGACTTATCTAAATATATAGGCGGTAAGGTGTTAAAATGGGCCTGAAGGGGGTTGGAGGAGTGATAATATGATATATAGAGAAGAGTTTTTTTTCGAAATTATTACTTGTGCAGCGTTAGAAAAGCATTTACGGATGTGCTGTTCTCTTCTCTATGGCATAGGTGGTGTTGCCTTATTCCAACGACAATATTGGATGGCTTTTAAGAAAACTGACATAGTCGACACACATTCACTCCACACAAGTGTGTATCCATGAAGGAATACAGTGTCCACAATCATTGTGGCTTTGATCTACCTTAACTAGTCCATAGGTGATAGGCCGGATAGGCTGTTTGTATGTACTGTTTCCCCGAAGAAGCTCCTAGAAGCGTGTGACAATAATTAGAAGGAACGAAACATGTTGGGTTCAGATATAAACACCCACATTGTTGTGGTCGTCCAACAATAAATTGATGGACAAAATGTAAGTAAAAGAGCACTTTGCCTTTACATACAGCAGAGATTAACTCTTGAGGATAACTTGTGCAATTGTGGACTTTTATAGACCAGTTTTTAGAATGAATGGTCTGTGTCAATTGAATATGTTGTGATTTGTGTATGACTTTTTATTAATTGCTGTACTTTGCACAAGCACAAGCCACTTTTGTGGTGGGATGCACTGGCCACTTTGTAAGGCACAGGTCACTTTCTGTGCTTTTATATTATACGAATAATGTTGTTTGTATAGAATATTGAATAAAACAGAATTGTTGAAGAATTGATGAGGTGTTCCCTTGTTAAGGTTGAATCTTCCTTGGCAATAAGGCACCTCTGGTGAAGTGGGTTCATAATGAGTATATCATAGGAACACCTATTGAGTGATCCCCATAGAGATATAGAGGTTGTGAGCTGCTTTAGATTGTTTGTGTCTTATAAACCCGGGGTGATCATGACCTCACATCTTTCCCTTGTGTCCCTTAGTGTTAGGAATGTTTATTGCAAAGGGGCATGCTGTATGTGAAGGGTTTCTAAGTGTATACGTTCACTGATTACTATTTAATTTGCCTCCGAGTCCACTTTTTTGAGCAGATTCATTTGTGTTTCAAGCTTGTTCTCTCCATTCTGGAAGAGAATACTGTCTGGAACGTTGGGCTCGAATGATTTCAGTGCAGTAGAAAGAGCAGGTTGTTCAGTAAACTGAGATGTTTTCCAAAAGTTATCAAGGTTTTCCCTACTGCCACATGTTAACCTAACTAGCTCAGGGGAGGAGATGGAAAAGGATGGTTTATTGAAGATTATTTCCAGAGGAGCCCAACAAACACTGTAAACGGGCCCAGTCTATACTTAACCCAGCAATTTTCAAAAGTGTGCAGGCATTGCACAAGAAATGGTTGCGCAGCAGTCTCTGGGCTGTGTCCTCAGCAGGGAACCTGCATGCTGAAACCCGCCCTAACCTGGAAGAGGTTTAAGGGTGACCCAATTACCCCTACTATAGAAATGTCCCTTCATGGTCATTTGCCGCGGAGGTGTCCTTGGTTGCTGCTACTCTTTGAGAACACTGGTGCTTACATTGACTGGTGCCTACATTGTTGGCTTGCAGCCTGAAATAATCCCTCATTTCTCCTCTGTGTGTGAGGTGGTTTTACTGTTGCCTGCACCTCTACAAAGAACACCAGCATATTTATGTAGAGCCAGATTTGACATATTTACTTTATTCATTCTGTCCATCCAACTATGTGCCCTTTGCTACTAAAAATATTCAACTTGTACATGTTTTACTCGTTGATCAGTCTACCACCTGCATTGGCTTGCAGCTCCAGATTTATTATAATAATAATAATTCTCATTTATATAGCGCTACGAACCCTCACGCCCCTGAGCGCTGTTATTATTACCCAGAGTGTGTGGTGCTCGTTTATCGACCTCGGAAGGATGAAAGGCTGAGTTTGTCCCTGCCGGAATTCGAAACTGCCTTGGCAAGGTTTGCACACATGTCATAGTGACCGCTCTACCCGCTGTGCTATCTGACTGGCTCAATTATAACTTGGAAATGTACCTGCTGTACCATACAAAACACGGCGGGTGTTGTAAGCCACCATATCTAGCAGGCTTGCCTGAGCATGCGCTCAAGCCCCTAATGCATCACAAACTGCTTGAACTATAGATTATAATACTCCTCAACTGCCTTGGAATCCCGCTGAGGATAATTAGCTCAACACATACTCTTATTTTTGGCCTCCTGCTAGAATGTCGTCTACATATAATGGACGACAAATCCCCCCAAACAGGCAGGATTTTCATGTGAGGGAATGCAACGTTTTGACGGAATATCATACCATGCTTGAGGCTCACGCTTACAAAACTCCCACCCATGTCTACACTTGTCCTCTGCTTCGAGGATGACTTCCGTTTTGAAACGCCCTGCACTTGCGAGATCTGAATGACACCTGGCCTACTAGGATCGTTGTCTGTCTCCCCTTGCTCACCCCCCACCCCCCGCCTCGTTGCGCCTTGAAACACTTGTGTATAGGCGCGTTATAAATGCCATATCATATCATATATGTTGGGCTCATCACAGCTCAGTCCTTTAATACTACTGCTATCCCCTCCCCACAAAATCACTGGCAAGCAGCTATCTCGGTGTGTGAGAGCTTAAAAAAAACGACAAATAAAATAAAAATAAGTAAAAATATTCGGCCAACAGAATGGAGACCCGACATCCAGGAACCCAGTACATTCTGAAGATAATATTTGGAAGATATAGATGATGTATTATTCTAGAAATATATAACTGGAATCGGGTACGTACTAGCTTAACTCAATCTTTTATGAAATGTACAGGGTGCCCATGACACATCTCAACCAACACTATATCACTGGATGCCATATGTAACCAGCTGTACATACAACTTCACGAACCATCTACGAACGCGAATCAAATATGGCCCCGCCTGATGCATGTCCAACAGTGGACGAACAAACAGATCTCTTTTACTGACTCCAAAGCCTTTTAATTCAACTGGCTAAACTCTATGAGCCCCCAATCACAAAACATCCAGAACATGTAACGGCTAGTAATTCTTTTTGACCCTCGACCCACGTGTGATTTCCCCGAAAGCTAACATCACCACCTTTGCATCTCCAGAGGCACTCTGCCTGCACTCTCCATGTTGTATCGTGTTCGTGTACAAGGGGTTCCAGGCAGAAACCATCAACAACCTCCACTATGGTGAAAACTATGCTGCCTGGATCATCTTTGAAGTATGGCATTCCGACCACATCACTCTGGCGTGAAAGTCCTTACACCGTCCCCTGGAGCTCGCGCCAAAGCAGTCCAAAGTTGTGTGCCTCAATACATTTACAAGAACCCAGACCCTTATATGCTGCACAGACACCTAAAATAGTGAACCTGCTTGAGGTTAGGCCAGGAAAAGGCAGGTTGAGCAATTAAACAATTATGGGTAGCACCCTAAGGTGCCCCAAACAAGGGGTACCACAGTGGCCGTACAAAGATAATATCTGACTCCATTACCGGGGGGTGGGGGCTTCACAAAATGGCCCTTTGAATGAGGGTGTATAATTCCTAGCACTAGCTCTGGTGGGGACACATTCCATGTGTAACCCATTGCTCCTTCACCGCACACTTGAAGACAACACCTATGTGCCACAGAGTAATAAAAACGCCTTTGTGGCGGTCAGTAGAGAGCTTGCCTTCAGCTTGACAGTCATTGCCAGCAGCCATCATACTCAACATAGATGGGAACACAGCTGGAAGTGGGCCTCAGCAACCCCATGTATCATCCATATTGCCTCGATAAACCCTTTAGTTTACCCCCACTTCTTGATCCTTAGCTCTCTGAGAAGCGGCTCAGAAGAGGCATCAAAAGAATTCCACAACCACTAATATAATGGAATTCCACTTTCAGTCATGGCTTCTTTCCGGCAGCACTTTGCCTGTGGGGGAATTGGTGTATCACTGTTTCTATTATATACGCATAGGATTAAACACAGCAAGTACAACCCGAGCTACGAGCGTTCAGAAAATCTCTAAAAACGTTGCTTTTCAAGTAACTACCCTCCCTCTTGCATAGAATCCTCCACGTCTTGTCTTTTTCGTTTGTATTGCGTGTGTTAATGTCAGGGCCCTGATGCCCGCAGGATCCCGGCGCTCTAGAAATCAATAATAAAATAAAATAAATAAAGATGTACACCACCTCGAAGGGCAGTGTCATATTTTAACTCCTCCTGTCAATGGGATCCCATTTGCTGCTTGTGAGGCTAACCTGGCACGCCCTACTATCTGTCACTACACCAATCACTAGCATTGATGTAGATCCAGCCCGGGGCAGAGACGTTTTTATGGGAGGGCAAAAGAGGCACTTCCCCCGGGCCCCCAACTTGGAGGGGGCCCCACAAGGCTGCCTGATCTAAATAAGTAAGATTACATGTGTCACCAGACTTAAACAGCACACATCAGGATCTTTTGGCGTGCTGCAGAGGGTCTAAACCTATTATCTGTCGGTTGTTCTGCCTTGATCAATTCAACATGTAATGCTGGCTGTGTTCACTGCGGTATACATAATCAGTGTGCATAGTCAGTGTGCTCACTACTGCACAATTCTTGTAGCATTCCTTCTTTCCTATGCAAATTATTTTGATCATGCGCAATAGCCAAAGGTCTAATGCATATTGATAGTTTAGAAGTTAGCTCAGTGTGTTAAGCACTCATTGCAGAGATATGTGTTTATATGCAAGATTAGAATAGCATGTTCCATCAGGGATGGCTAAGCCTTTCCTATGACCGAAGTTTATAAACGTGCCTGCATATGTACTTGGTTTTGCAGCACAACAGGTGCTATTATCAGCAGTGTACCTGCACCACACAGGGGTTGCTATACAAACTAACATGTCATCATCGTATGATGGTCTAGAAATTGGCTTGTTCAAATGGGGTGTTGTAAAACGAAGGCAATCACCTCCAATGATGAGCATAAACGGTTAGTCAAAGAGGTAAATAAGTATCCAAATTTAAGACTGTGGAACGAAAGTGTTCATCCTTGTATCCAGGATTTGCCAGCAGACAATACAGTGATCCTGGTCGAATCATCTAATATCTCTTACATTACTGTGCTGTCTTCTGTGAGGTTTGCCTTCTCGCATGCTGGTGGGATCGTTGAGCCCATTGCTTGATCTTTTTTCTTATGGAGGCCATTTGAGTGGAAGGGGGTGTTAGACAGAACAGAGCGGACCAGATGTTATAGGCCTCAGGCAAGCATATTTTAAGGTCTGCTCATTTAACACAAAAAAACTGTTTGCTTTTTTTTGTAAAAGTCAAAGGTTTTTCTGCATGTTTATAAATGATAATTTCACAAGCCAGTATTTTGTAAGTATTTAAAGCTTTAAAATACAAAAGACAACCCCAGATTAAATCTGTTAAATCACATCAGTTGGTAAACGGGTACTTATATAGTTCCCTTGATGATGGAGAAACCGAAGCTAGAATCATTCCCATTTCGCATAACACCCTTCTATAACATTTTGTTTTAAAAAATTGTCATGTTCGTAATGTGATTTATGTACTTTCCAAGCCAGTTTTATAAAATGATATTATTTTAGTTCATGATAAGAACTGGAAAAGAAAGTTCTTAAATGCAGAAATTGCAGAGTTGGCACAAATCCCAGTTTCACCCCTTAACCAATGTGTGATCCTGGGCATCTAATTTAATCTTGTATTGCCTAACCTCTGAAAATTGTCAGTTCCTAAACCTTTCAAAATTGTCAGCCCTTCAGAGTGATATCCTTCTGAGGGTATGATCTTCAGAAAAGCCGCATTCAGGGTTTCACTGGCTATAGTGTTGCTTCCACTATAATAGTGAGCACTGACATATTGCACACCACAGGCATTTGTTCTTTTGATCTCTAATGGCAATACTATATGTAAACCATGTCCCACTTCTAATCTCTGTCTGAATACAGACACCTTCCTGGTGGCTTCTAATCTGCATCCACTATCCATGCTATGGTATGTGTAGCTTTCTCCTTCGTTCCAATTGGTCTCCTGTATCCATGCGTGAGCCCGTTTGCATTCTGTGAGGCAGCTAATGTGTGTCTATTCTGGGTTACATGTACCTTTTACATACAGTACTGCATTAATACTACAGGCTGTATAACTTCCTGGATGCTATTGATAACTAGTCTCCCGTATCTATGCTAGAATAGAAGTGACCTCTTTGTAGACTGCTAATGTTGGCCTTCAAATGCCACTTGTTTATCATTCTGATTAGAGCAAGAATGAAGTGGGTAAGGGGACTTAAAGGGAGTAAACATGCTTACTTTTGCATGCTGTGAGGGAGCATATCAATGTAGAGGTTGTGATCACGTCGAGGGGGGTAAAAGGAAGGGTGTGACCAGATATTCTTGATCACTTAATTTCTTTGGTTTGGTGGAGGGGGGCCCCAAAGATGTCCGTGCCCAGGGCCCCAAACGTGCTTAAAATGGCCCTGGGACTCACAGAATGCAAAGCTCAGCTAGAAAATAGCCAAGGACGTGATAAACGTGACTCTTTATGGCATGGGCCGTTTGGCAGCAATGCATTTCTCACTGGAAATCAACTGCCCACATGTTATAGCACACTCAGTGTACATTGAGTTTAAAAACAAAAGTGTGTACTCTGTTACAAGTGTACACCAATCTTTAAATGGTTAAAGGTTTGATCGCTTTAAGAAAGCATGTGTATTGTTATTTAACGTCACGCCGATATGTAATTCCATTTTCGCTTGATAAAACTCAACACTGTGAAGACCAGCTGTATATGAAGGAACCAAAAGGAAATCAGTCTTTCTGAGCACGCCAAATGAACTCATCTGCCCTTACTAAATGTTGCTAGGAAACCGTTTCGCAATTGCCTCAGACCATGTTCCCCTCACAAAGTTTAAAGCTAACCAAAATTAACAAGATAAAAAAACGTCTCATATAAGAGAGCGGACACTTTAATTCAAAAGCACAGCATCAATCTGCTCCGGTAGTCACAGCTGTCATTGTTTCTACCTGCGAGGCATTTCCAATTTCATATTGTTTTATGCCTTTTGGATCTCTCATGTCGCTTGTCTTGGCGTAATTGTAACACATAGATAACGGCTGGTGTGATGATAAACCGCCCTCTCTGCTGCTCGAGTGCTTGTAAGAGTGAAGAGGATACCAATGAGAGGGCTGGAAGTCACAATACAAATCTGAAGCCAGGTTCGGATTATTACCAAGCATTTGAAGTCCCATTTTACTGTTAGTCATGGAATTGCGCCTGCAAGGGAAGCCGGTTTATAGTTAAGGTGACACTTATCATCCATAGGAAATGCAAAGCCTATATGGCAAATTACTTTTGAACGTAGGACGCATCTGCACAATATTTGACATTCCCAATCTTGGGCTATGGCTCCACAGAACTGGACAATTTTGTGTAAATCCGGTTCACAGTTCAAAAGATATAAAGGGTGTGTTTTTCGCTTTTCATTTTTCCCGTAAGAAAAATGTCACATTTTTGCACAAGCGCACAGCCTAAACTGCTGGGCTTATTTGAACCGAATAAGAAATAAGCCTGGCACAAAGTGCTCTAAGAAAATCCTTCATTGGTTTGTGGTTATTCGCCTGGTAGTGTTTTTTAAATATGGAATAAAGCAGGGTGCGCTGGTATCAAGTTCTCAAATCGCTATTGGAAATTCCCCAAAATGATATAAGGGATGTAAATTGAACAGTTTTGAGGCCAGGGAGCAACTGGTGCCAGCAGGGAAGATATTTATATTATCGCACCTCCCTCTTCTTCATCACAGTACATAATTAGTAAATTTACCTGAAACCCTACATCCCTTTTCATCGTCCCTGTACTGAATAGTCAGCTTACCTATATACCCACACCTCAATCTTCCTAAACCACTAACTCAACCTCACTCTTCCTTATCACAGTACACCTCAACCATCAACATACTGTTCCTCATCACAGTACCCCACTACCACCATGTCACTCTTCTTCGTCACAGTGATCCACTATCTCCAACTCACTTTTCCTTTTCAAAGCCCCCCAACTACCACCACTTCACTCGTCCTCATCATTGTACCAGACTACCACCACATCACTCTTCCCAGTCACAGTACCCCACTACCAACCACTCAATATTCCTTGTTACAGAACCACACTACCACACCTCACTCTTCCTCGTTAGATTCCATCACTACCCCACTTTACTCTTCCTCATCGCAATCACCAACCACCCCATCTCAAACTTCCTTGTCACAGTCCCCCACCACCCCACCTCAGTCTTCCTCATTACAGACCACTAAAACCCCACCTCAATCATCCTCATCACAATCCTCCACTACCCTACCGCACTTTTCCTCGTCAAAGACCCCACTATCCCATCTCACTCATACTCATCACAGTCCCCCCACTACCCCTACCTCCTTTCCTGTGGGAGACATTTACCCATTTAGCAGAATTCCCCTCCATCTCCAAGCTGCACTTCAGCAGTTACCAGCAGAATGGCTGCGCTGGCTCCTTTTGAGCACTGTTGCCTCGCATCAACACTGTGTTTGCGGCTACAAAATGATAGTTGTGCTGTCTTGCCAAGCACCCAGTGGGCAAGATGGAAAAGGGGGCACACTGAGAAAAACTGCGAGTGTGTTTTCTTACACGCACCAAGAAGAAAATCAAAAAGCAGTGCTGCTTTGCTGCTAGCTCCACATTTCTACTTTGAAAAATGAAATCTTTGTCATTTGAAGTGATGGCACCCTGATGCTCTTTGTCATCTATTCAAACTCTACACAGTTCTGATCCAGGGAAATCCAGCTGTGCCCATCCACATTTAGATTGTGCTACGGTAAAAGAAAGCATTATCACTGAATAACAGGCTGTGTCAGGCATGATCTGGGAAATCATCAGAAACTTTACTCTCAGCCATGCAGAAAAACGCCTTACTTTTTGCTACAAAGTGTCAAAAATAAACCCTGAAGAAGCCCTAGCTCTCTGTGCATATGTCAATTTCAGTGAACCTTTGCCTTGAACATATTGCTGTGTGAGTGAAACTGATTAGGGCTGCAAACAATGTTTGGAATCCAGATGGGAGAGAAAACCAAATTTGAAAGGGGCATCCCAGCAGAATTCACCACGTGTCAAAATGTGCTTTTGCAAACAAGAAAAATGCCTATTTTAAAAGTATTTATTTATTTATTTATTCAGATTTGTAGAGCGCACATCAGCCCATGGGCATCGTGGCGCTTGTTACAGACAATATCTTAGTTACATAGGATACAGTAATTACATACAATACAGAATTTACAGTGGACATGCATACAGTATGATGTTGAATAAGGCCCTGTCCTTGCCTAGAAATGTAAGGGGGTTTGGGTAAAATCGAATATAATTTTTTATTTTCACAGACTTGCCTCAGCTTCAGAACAAAGTAAAATAAAATAAATAAATAAATGCATTGGCTGTACTGGGGAACCAGCCAAACAGGTTTCCTGCTCAGTTTACTTGGACATTTGTGTTCTAGCAACAGGAGTGGCCTTTCTCCATTTAGAAGTGTGCCCAATAGCCTCTCTGTGAAAGTTGAATTTAGAAGTGTACCCAATAGCCTCCCTGTGAATAGATGAATTTAGAAGAGTGTCCAATAGCCTCACTGTGGAAAGCTGAATTTAGAAGTGTGCCCTATAGCCTCTCTGTGAAAGTTGAATTTAGAAGTGTACTTCTTGGTGAAAATTGACTTTGAAGTGCATTTAGAAGCTGAATTCAGAAGTGTACCCAATAGCCTCTCTGTGAAAAGTTGAATTCAGAAGTACAATTAGATAGTTGCATTTAGAAGTGTGCCTAATAGCCTCTCTGTGCAAGTTGAATTTAGAAGTGTGCCCAATAGCCTCTCTGTGAAAGTTGAATTTAGAAGTTTACTCAATAACCTCTCTGTGAATTTTAGAATCATGCCCAATAGCCTCTCTATGAATTAGAAGTCTCTGAAAGGGCATGTAAACCATCACATCTCACCAACACGCTTACTCTCTCCTTACATCACCACTCAACTAGAACACAGAGATACTATGACACCATTCGGTATAACTGTTCTCATATCAACATCCGCCGCTCACTCCACATCACTCGAAGTAATCAATGCTGGTTACACACCCCCCAGCGAAGCGTTCTCCTCAGGCATAACGCAGCCACATCCGATCTGGATAAATCGTGCCAGAACGAACACATACTCCTGACCTCTCAACCACCACACCTACCGCTAGAAAGCAGCTAATACACGATACTTCACGAACTGAACACATACCCGGTGCTCACACGCACCTTTTGACTCTATCTACTCTCTCTACTGATATGAACTTCGGTTCCCAAGGGCGTTCAACCTACCAGCGCCTTCAGACCATACCAATGGTATATAAGGCGCTATATAAATGCAAAATAACATAACATAACATAACAAAAGGAACCACAATGGATTTCTGGGACACCTACGTGTTACTTTTTGCCCTTGGAAACTTTGATTGGCCAAAAGGGAGAAATATCACACGCCCATCAGACTTTGTGGCTGGGCTCCAGCTTGACACAATAGAGTTCCAGGACACCTACGTGTTATTTTGGAAGTGAAACTTACCATTCACTCAAACTGGGAAATTCCAGGGCTAAACTGACATTTGGTTGTAGCCTGGAAAAAAATGGTCCTAGTTAGAGGACAAAGGCCAGCCCATTTTGGCTCAATACACTATTTAATGAATAACCTTTAAAGACCGTTAATTCTATAACCAGACAATGCAGTAATGTAAAGGTTGTACAGTTTGAAGGTAATTTTCATAGCTTTAAAACAAGATATTGCGGCTGTCCATCGCATGTATGAGACGTAAACGCCAGGAGAATGTGAATCATGGGAAAAGTACATATGGTGGAACATTAAAAATGTATGGAAATATGCCCTATGATAATATGTACACATGCTTAAATTTGTGGGATTTTGGGTGAAGCAGTTCCACTAAAAATCGCGAAAAACTATTAGATGGGTGAAATAATGTCGTACAGACCTGGGAGTTGGATTACCATGTTCTGTATGAAATGTGCAATCGGCCTATGTAATTTGCAAAAGTGCCACAACTGTATAAATGTGTGATTTATGTTAAGATTGATTTCAGGTAAAAAGGACTGTGGGATGGAGTTGCACCTCATAAAAACACAACCCCATAAACTGAGTCCCCTGCTTGAGGAGGCGACCAGGATAGGCTGACCTATCCGGTTCTTAGGGGTAGGTCTAGTTTAGTTCTGCCCAACAATAAACCCTGTGATGTCACCCGCCTTATAAATAAGGTGGGAAGCTCACAGAGGTGGACTCTCTTCTGAATTTGCCAGCTCCTGCATATCCTGATATTCTACACTCATATTGCCAGATCCCAGATTCTACTGCGAGGCCAGGGCATAGCTGACCCTATCCAGGCAGGGCCATTGATCCATAACCCCCTAAAAATCCCAATAACCATGGGGGAAATCTGTGGTAACCTTTTGGAGTATCCTGTGACCAGACCAGCTTTTTCCACACCATCTGCATGCCAGCTGTACCCTTGCTATCTAGTGACCAGACATGCCCAGCTGTTGTTCTGCTAGGAGAGGCCACAGCCTTGCTGTGACCAGAGCCTTTGAGTCCAGAACCCGGTTGACTGCCCCAAATCCCAAACTCAAGTGTGGATTGTGAGCATTGCCCCATCCAGTAGCACTACATAGCCTACCCCATCTTGATACTTTGTCTTTGTCCTACTCTCTGAGCAATCCCATGACTACCCTGATAACTTGTTTAAAACTGTTTGAATTCTCTGCGGATTCTGTCCTTGATTTCATATTGTTAGCACAATCTCCCATTCACTTCTGTCCTGTAAGACCGTAGCAATATTTTGATTTAATAAATTAATTCTCTCTAAAGAAAAGGGGCACACTGCGTGAAGCGTTACAACTGCAGCATAACATTTCTATTCACGGGTGGCGTTCCTCTTTTCTAGCCATTAAATCTAGTGTAAGTGAAATTTGTCTTTCTTTCCAAACCGATTTTCTTTCTTAATTGCTTTATTTTACCAAAAGCGAATTTCTTCCACCTTGAAAATCTCATCCAGTAATTCAGCTATTGTCACCCATTCACTTTGCTATTGTCCCTGTGTGCATCTATCACCCAGTTTAAAAAACGCATTCCGATTCTGTGTATTTCACCCGTTTTTCTTAAAAACCATTTTGACATTTAAAAATGCGAAAAGAGAAAAATGCATCTTTTCAATGTGTTATTTTGGCTGCCATGTGTTCTTACCTTAAACTTGCTTTTTGAACTGTATGCCTTTTGCGTGATACCTTGCCTTGTAGTTGCTATTACTTTTGCATTCCTGATACTGTGACAAATCATATTTACCCCATTGATTTAACCACACATTAATTGATTATTTACTGATTCCGAGAATTATTTACTGCAATTGCAAAGGTTTTAAAACCCGGTTTTGCCTCCCATTTCATGAAGCAGATTTAAATTCTGTTTGTTGCCCAGTGTCCCTGATTCCCTGCTGCTTCTTTCTATCCAGAATTCAATTAATAGGGATTTGAGAGAACATTGCAGGGGGAAATCTTAACTCGGTGCTATCTACCAGAACTGTAAAATCGCTCCTATTCATCTGTGCTTGGGATATGTTTTTGTAGAAGGTGAACCAAGTGTATTTCATCATTTTACATTGTAATGATCACCCCATTGGTGTTTGCTGCCCAATAATAAAATTGTATGATTTAATTTGAATTTTAAAATAAATAAGTATTGCATTCCCACCAACTGGCCTGGTTCACAGTCCATTGTGACCCCAGGTATTTGTAAAAGGGGGTGTGAGACAGATTGGGTGCCAGCTCAATCTGAATTCGCAGAAAATAAAGTGTAAGCATTCCAATTGAGCGCTACATCCAAGCTAAGGGGGAGGGTCCTGGTCCAGTGTGTCACGCCCGATTGCAATCTTTATTATAAATTGGGGGCTCATCCGGGATTTGAGTTTGTGTATTCACCCATGACAGCTTAACACAGCAGGCTAACCTTCAAGGTAGTGATACTTTGTGTGGTTGGAACACTGTGTTACACTGTAAAAAGCGTCTCTCAAAACAAAGATCTTAAGTACCAGGCCTGTGTATAAAATTAAAGCTAAATCAACTCCAAAATAGACAAAAAGCAACAGAATACAGACTACCCTTACATAAATAAATTAATAAAGAAAGAACACTCTCCAAAATGGCCACATTAGAGATCAACACGGCTAGAGAGCACCTCCTGCACAAGTTATTTGTCAGAAGGGAATGGCAGCAACAAGATGAGGAAGTCTGGCTAGGAGAGATGATTCAACAGGTCACAGACATGGATGTGTGGCAAGACGGTAGCCTGTTACATCAAGCCTTAAGTGAATTCTACATGAATCCAAATCTTTAAGAAGAGCAGAGTAAAATGGTCCGAATCACAGCCTACATTTTTCTCCACATGGGGGTGATGCAGGCGAAATTTGAGGAAAATAGAAATCTGGCCCAAAACCAATCTAAACTCTTAACTCAAATTCAGAATGAGCTAAAACTAGTGGAAGAAAAATTGCAAAAGAGCCAAGATTCTGAGGTCCAGGTTGAGAACTACATCAAACAGTTAAAAGAGGACTTGGCTCTACAACAGCAAAATAATGCAGACCAAGTGGCCCAGGGCCCAATTAAATGCCTTAAGAGTGGAGTGTCAAGAAAAGGTTGACTCTTTGGAAGAGGGTCAACTGAAATTAAAACAAGTGAGATACAATAACAGCAGCGCGCAGCAAATGGTCACTTTACAGAATCAGATAAAAAATTGGAAGAGGAAAATAATAAATTAATTATGAGAGACCTCCACTCTCAATCAGAATTTGATGAAGAGCGTCAGAAATTATGCGCCATAACACAAACAAGGGATGACCTGGCTGAACAAAGGGGCGATCTGTATCAGGAGAAAAAGGCCCTACACCAGAAAATGTGTAATTTAAAAACGAATCTGGAGAGAAGGGAGTTAGACCTCCAGGGACAGACTGGCATAAAAGAAGAATGTGAAAAATTAATGGGACATAGGTGACAAATGGAACTCGAGTTAGAGCAGGCCATAGAGACTCTAAAGGTGCAGAAAAAGGAGGTTCACCTTCTGCAACAGAAATGGTCTCAGTGTTCCCAGACCATACAAGTAGCGCAAAGAGACAAGGAGGCCCTCTGTGACAAGAACGATGGACTCCACAAGCAGGTGGCAGCTCAAGAATGTGTCATAGAGGCCAGTAAAGCCATGATAGCCGAACAAAAGGCTCTGACCTTTACCTATTATCTAGAGGTAGGGGCTGAGAAGGAGAAACTAGGGAGGTTGGAGAAAGAATGTGCTAGATTCAACCCAAACTGGAGGGACCACAAACAAGTAGAGAGGGACAGGGCATTCCCTGATCATAGTATGATGACCTCTGTCTCAAGGGACTCAAACCCATGTAATACTTTGTGCACTGCTGACTTCATGTCTACTGGTTCACATGAGCCAGAAACCATGAGGCCATCAGAGTTAAATAGGCCTAGCATGATGGAGCTGACAGGTCACAGCCCCCAGAAATTGATATAAGGGTGTCCCTGTATAGATACAAAAATGTAAAGGCCGATATCTCTGACCAGAAAGCCTCCTATGACGAAAAAGTCGGGGAATTAGATCTGCAGAAACACTACCTCCAAAGGGACCAGTTGGTTCGATTTGCACAAAAACAGCAGAAAATGAGGCCCCAAAAGAGCATTGTGAAGACCTCCACCCAATCAGGGCAGTAGTCAAAAAACTACTCTCCTGTGCGCCACAGGGGAGAAGAAACTAGGCCCCACCATTCTGCGAGCCCCTCCCAAACTCAAGGAATCAGGGAGTGCCTAGAAGATCATGAGGGGACTTCAAATAGTAGCAGCTCTGAGTCTGAGGGCGAATGGACTCCGGTGACGCGGCAAAAGGCGGCAAAAAAACTAAAAAGAGTTCTGGTGAAAGACCCCATTAGGCAGATCTAGGCCATAACACTGTACCATAAAAACTCAAAATATTCTGTCTAGGAGCATTTGGAACTCTATGAACAAATGATGGGCACTTTTCACATAAAAGATAGCCATAACTGTATAGATCATGCCAAATGGACGTTCTCTCCAGAGTACTCCAGCTTCTTTGCTGGACTGGAAGAACAAAACCATTCAAGATGGTCCACCTACAAGGCGGCCATCTTGAAGCACTTTTATGCCCACACAAATCCCCAAGAGGCTCGCAAAGCCCCCTACAATTTACAATGTGGAGAAGATTGGGTCCCACGAGAATTAGTGCAGGAGCTAAAACGCGCCTTTGTACAAACCACCATGAGGGTGCACACGGATAGTAGAGAATTTATAACTACCTACTTTGATGCAGTCCCAAAATACATCATGACCCAGCTGGTGAGGGATTTCCATGATAAAAGATCTCTAGAATGGGTAATAGAGCAGGCTACCCGGATATATGAGGTCCAAAAACCTGCAGAAAATAATAATCAGGTAAAAAAAAAAAAAACAACACCCTTGCTGCTGCTAAGGTGGCCGAGGTGAAGGTTGCCCCCATTTTGGACATAGAAATGGGGGTGCCTAAAAATGCACCTACCCAAAACTCAAATCAAAATCAGAGGGCCGAGAAGGTCTTCTGGCCAATCAGCAACAGGTGGTAGCCAGGGAGGTAATCCCACCAATGGGACCCCTAACTCTCCTGATTATATAAGCCCTAGATATAAGGGCCACCGGCATATATTGGGGTATGTATGGACTCACCCAGCCCAACAGGGGGGGATCCAATCAGGTAAGTACTCCCTCAGGAAACTTCCCTCCTAACTTCCCACAGGGGGGCATTAATCCCCCAAATACTGGGTTAAGCTTCTTTCCCCGGTATCCACAAAACCTCAAGCTGCAGGACAACCCTCCTTTCTTTCCCGGCTTGCAAGAGCCCAGACAACCCAATCCGGGAGAGGTGAGGCCAATGGTGGAGGATTACCAAAATCCCCAATACCCAGGGTACTTCAGGAGAAGGGATAGTTACCCTTCCTGAGAACAACCGAGGTATGAAAAAAAGACCCCCGTAGCAGCTGGAACGGGTGTCCCAACTGGAGCAACAGATCCAGAACCTCACACAGGACCTGGGTCGCATGTTGAGGGCTCAGCAGAACCCTCAGATGAACATGGCGGCTCAGAACCCCACAAACCTAGGGTCTGGCATCCCAGAACAATGATGGGGAGAGAATCCCGACTACTCACTGGTTCCAGAGGAGGAGGCACAGGAGGAAGAGCAGTGTAAAGCCCTAGAGGAAGCTTCCTTCCTCACCCGTGAAAAGCCCCTGGACACCCCGGAACCGGAACTAATATCTCTTGCCCCCGAAAATCTGCAACCCAGGGAACAGAGGGTGGGTAGGAGAAATAGAGACATCAAAAGGCCCATTTTGTGGAGGAAGTTGGTGTCCTCCAGTTTGAAGGAGAAGACTCCTTAGAGGATTCTGGGAAAAAAATATTCTCCTTCAGGGGCGGGGGAATTCCTCCCAAAGAAAAAGGGTCCCAAGAGATCTGAATGAAGACTAGGTGGGTGTGGGGACTGATTCCGAGTCACCCATCCCTAAACCCCAGAGTTGTCAAAAAAATAGTAATGGAGGGAGTCTCCCCAAAAATTAGTTGTAGTGATTGCCACCAGGTGAGGGAGGGGCAGCACCGAGCAAAGGGAAACAGGGTATTCCAAAATCTCCACTATCTCAGGATGCCAAATTTTTATTACATATTCCCAGAATCAGGCACAGAAAATTGTCAAAAACTCCACTGTGTCGGAGTCAAAAAAAAGAAATTGACCACTCAGCTTGCCCAAAATGCCCATTACCTTTGTCCGCTTGAGGAGAAGGAAGGGAGATTTTATGCCCCGGTGCGAGTGCAAGGACAATGTGGATATTCGGCGCTGGTGGACACTGGATCCCAAGCCACACTTCTGTCAAAAAGGGCCTTTGAGCAGCTAAATTCAGGAAGGGGGGAGAGACACCAGATCCCTCTAACCCTTCTTCCTGGACAACTCCAGAACTTCGATGGAAATGAAATTCCGTTCGAGGGGACTGCGGATTTGGAAATAAAAATTGGGTGACACAAGGTGAAACACCCAGTCATAGTCGTGACTCCAGAGGGAACCCCCTGTTTACTAGGGAATTACTTCCTCTGCAGGTTGTCTCCCCTAATAGACTGTGTGAACAAGGTACTCTGGACTCAGACTAACAGGCCAATGAAACTAAAATAGAGTGTCAACCATGTTAGTTTAAATGGCACATGCCATATGGTTGAACACAAATCTGATCATTTTGAATTTAATTTCCAGAACAATCACATACCTAACATTGGTGATGGGAACTCCTCGCCATTCCTGAAAAATCAACCTTCCTTCCAGTTTTAAGTGGCATTCCACACTGGAAGGAAATACTTTGAAATTTTATACTGATTCACAATCTGAAAAATCCCAATTCTATAATCAAAAGTGATGAGAAACCAGCTCAAAGTTTAGCTGACATTCAGAAAATTAGAGAACTGTTGTTCCTCCCTATTCAGGGGAATTCTCACATTTAAATTTATCGATAAGTGGGAAATGGGCCTGGAAACTGCCAATTCCGAACATCTCCTGCCTAGCAGGTGCATGCTCAAAATTTCTATAGGTAACCAAAGCATAGAACATCATTGTTGGCTTCTGCGAGATGTCCCTGCTGCATTCGATTTAGGCAGTGACATTCTCAATCGGTTTGCAATTAATTTGGACCTGATGAATTACAAGGCCTGGTCCTAACTAGGGGGCAATCCAATAGGCTTTGATGATTCTGAAAAAGCATTTTGGTCAGCCCAATTGCTGTTGCATGCAGTTGAAGTTCAAATTGGAGAGGAGGTCACCATCCCAGGACGGACACAACAATTCCCACTTGAATTAAAAATTTAAAAGAGGACAGAAACTGCAAAATCCCGACGCATATGTACACCTCAATGCCCATCTCCAACAGCACGGGTTGGGGTTAAACCCAACACCATTAAGCAATGTAGAACACAACACCATTAAAATATTGATGGATAACTGCGACCCTAAGAGTATCACTCTGGGCGCAGGCACCATTATTGGAATGGCAGTTGATAGGACCAATCCCCAATGACTGTTTTGACAATGACAGTGACCATGACATACCACCAGACAGGATCTTCATCCAGCAAGTGGGAATTTCCTGGTGTACACTTCCTGCCCTTATGAGGAGGAAGAGGTGACCTGTGACATCACGCAGAATGAGGTGATAATCCAGGTTCACAATGACTGCCTCTCCTACCTGAAACCCTCTGTCTAGGTCAATACTCTAACCAGAGACCTCTCCACCCAGCTGGAGGAGGCCGCTTAGATAGCAAAACCCAAAGTCTTTCCATGCTTCAGGCAAATGGTTGAAGAGCGGGTCAACCTAGCTGATGCCTGTGAGACTCCGGAACAAAAGAAAAAGTTGAAACAGGTGTTCTTAGATTTTCAAGATCTCTTTGCTGTGGACTCGTACGACTGTGGTCGCACCGAGATCCATACTACAACAATTCCTACGGACCCTGGAATGACTCCTATGTTTGTGAAGCAATATTGCTTGCATCTCGCATCCATGGATTCCCTGACGGAAATCATCAAAAACCTTGAGTCCTGTGTCATAATTCGTCCAGTCCACAGCACCTTTAATAATCCGGTGCTGGGGATTTTAAAACTAAATGGCCAAGGGAGACTCTATGCAGACCTTAGGGAGCTCAATAAACAGGTTCACATGTCCCAATGGCCTCTCCTGTACACTGAACAAGGATTGGCCCAGATCCAGGGGTCAAAGGTATACACTGCCATTGACCTGACAAATGGGTACTGGACCGTGCCTGTCAGTAGGGAGGGCCAATACAAGCTGGCCTTTACCTTCGGGGCAGTACACGTGGACCCGGACTTCCTTCGGATACATAAACTCTGGCAACAAATTCAACATCTTCCTACATAAGGCCATGCCCTAATTGAGTGAAAGGGGTAACCTGGCCTATGTGGATGATGTCCTGATAGAAAGCTCAACTGTGGAGGAACATACAGCAGAAATCTGTTATATTCTGACCCAGTTGAGGGTTGCCAGAGAAAAACTGTCCTTCCAAAAGGCACAGTGGTGCAGAACCTGTGTCAACTTCTTGGGACATGAAATAAATCCTGCCGGTCTTTGTCCCCAGGAGAAGAAAGTGGAAGCACTCCTAAAACGAGAAGACCCCACAAATCTGCGTGAGCTAAGAAGCCTCCTTGGAATGACTAATTACAGAAGGAAGATCATTGAGGATTATGCGGAGGTCACAAGACCCCTGATCCAAATGTTGAAGGGGGTGGGCGGGTCAAGTGGGAGTGGGGTCCAGAACAAGCCAAGGCAGTAAAGCAACTCAAAAGAAGTCTCTGACAAGCGCCTTGTCTAGCTTACCCTGTCAGAAAAAAGGAGTTTTTCTTGGAGACAGGGTTCTCGAATACATGCTTGACATCAGTATTATATCAAAAGCATGACCAGGTCAATAAAGTAATCTCCTAAGCAACTAAGACTTTATCCTCTGTGGAGGAAAAATTCAACGATTGTGAGAAGGCACTCCTGGCAACGGTGTGGGAATTGAAAAATTACCGCCCGTTTATACATGGGTAACACATCATAGTGGAGACTCAACACCAGCCTTTGCAATACCTCCAAAGTGACAGAATCTGGGCCGGAAATGTGAGTAATTCCAGAATTACTTCCTGGATTCTGTCAATGCAAGGCTTTCCTGTGGAGGTCAGATTTGGCCAAAACAAGAAGAGTTTCCTCGTGCAAGGTCTGGCTGACTTGCATGATTGTGCCAGAGAAAACTGTCTCGAGGACGAAAGTCTTAAAACCCAGGACAACATGGAGGCGTACCTGAATTCTGCGCACAAAGTCTATGAAGAAAACAAGTGCAAGGGAATCCCTACAGTTTATGTGCACACGTGCTCCTACCATGTTGACAACAACGGGGAAAAGGAACTGGTGGCCGACGTTGGGAATGCCTGGGTGGATGATGCCCCGGAACCTTCCGCTGGGTACAAAATCGGTCCCCGTAGTAGTCAGGTAGCAGAGTTGATGGCAGTTCACCAAGCCATCCTCACTGCCGTCCACACCAACTCCACGAACTGGACATAATCACTGATTCAGATTATGTCCTGAACGGGTTCGTGGAGCACCTGGTTAATTGGAAAACCAGAGGCATGCTATGAGCTAATAGCAAACCGCTAAAACATGGGAAGCTAAGCTGGGAAGCTCACAGAGGGGGGCTCTCTTCTGAATTTGTCAGCTCCTGTGTATCCTGATATTCTACACTCACCTTGCCAGATCCCAGGTTCTACTGCCAGGCCAGAGCATAGCTGATACTATCCAGGCAGGATCAGCGATCCATAAACCCCACTAAAAATCCCAATAACCAGGGGGGAAAGATGTGGTACCCTTTTGGAGTATCCTGTGACCAGACCAGCTGTTTCCACACCATCTGCATGCCAGCTGTACCCTTGCTATCCAGTGACCAGATAGGCCCAGCTGTTGTTCTGCAAGCAGAGTCCGCCGCCTTGCTGTGACCAGAGCCTTTGAGTCCAGAACCCGGTTGACTGCCCCAAATCCCAAACTCAAGTGCGGATTGTGAGTATTGCCCCTTCCCGTAGCACTACATAGCCTACCACATCTTGATATTTTGTCTCTGTCCTACTCTCTGAGCAATCCCATCAATACCCTGATAACGTGTTTAAAACTGTTCGAATTCTCTGTGCATCCTGTCCTTGATTTCATAGTGTTAGCACATTCTCCCATTCACTTCTGTCTTGTAAGTCCATAGCAATATTTTGATTGAATAAATTAATTCTCCCTAAAGAAAAGGGGCACACTGTGTGAAGGGTTACAACCGCAGCATAGCTTTTCGATTCACGATGGCATTCCTCTTTTCTAGCCATTAAATCTAGTGTAAGTGAAATTTGTCTTTTTCTTTCCAAACCGATTTTCTTTCTTAACTGCTTTATTTTATCAAAACCGAATTTCTTTCATCTTGAAAATCTCATCCAGTTATTCAGTTACAGTCACTCTTTCACTTTGCTACTGTCCCTGTGATGTGCATCTATCACCCAGCTTAAAAACCGCATTCCGATTCTGTGGATTTCATCTGTTTTTCTTTAAAAAACGTTTTGACATTTAAAACTGCAAAAAGAGAAAAATTCAACTTTTCAACATGTGATTTTGGCTGCCCTGTGTTCTTACTTTTAACTTGCTTTTTGAACTGTATGCTGTTTGCTTGATACCTTGCCTTGTAGTTGCTAGTACTTTTACATTTCTGGTACTGTGATAAATCATATTTACCCCATTGATTTAACCACACATTAATTGATTATTTACCGATTCCGAGAATTATTTACTGGAATTGCAAAGATTTTAAAACCTGGTTTTGCCTACCATTTCGTGCGGGTTAATTCTGTTTGTTGTCCAGTATCCCTGACTCCCTGCGGCTCATTTCTATTCACTGCTATCTACCCAAACTGTAAAATGGCTCCTATTCATCTGTGCTTGGGATATGTTTTCGTAGAAGGTTAACCAAGTGTATTTCATCAGTCTACATTGTTATTATCATTCCCACCAACCGGCCTGGTTCATGGTCCATTTGACCTGGGGTATTTGTAAAAGGGGGTGTGAGAAGGATTGGGTGGTAGCTCAGTCTGAATTTGCAGAAAATAAAGTGAAAGCATTTCAATTGAGCGCGAGAGTCCTGGTCCGATCTGTGATGCCCGATTGCAATATTTATTACATTAATTCTCACAGTCCCCTATCAATCACACCTAAATCTTCCTCATCACACCCCCCCACTATCCCCACCTTCCTTTTCCTCGTCATAGCCCCCCACTAGCACCACTTTCTTCCTCGCCACAGTCCGTCACAACCCCACCGCCCTCTTCTTTGTCGTAGTCCCACACTAATCCCACCTCACTCTTCCTCATCACAGTCCCCCACAACAAATCACTCTGCATTGTAACCACCCCCCACTACTCCCACATCACTCTTCATCACAGTACCCCACAACACCACCTCACTCTGCATTGTAACCACCCCCCACTACTCCAACATCACTCTTCCTCTTCACAGTACCCCAATACTAATCACTAGCATGACCCCATATCGGTCTTCCTCATCCCAGCACCTAATTATGAATCCTACCTTTACTATCCCCTCCCTTGTACTCATCCCGTTACCAAAGGTATCTTTGCCCCCACATACCTCTTCCTCTTCCCAGTACCCACTGGTAATCTTATCTTTACCCACATCTCTCTTCCACATCCCAGGAACCAATAGTAGTCTTACCTTTACCCCCACATCTCTCTTCCTCGTCACAGTCCTCCAGCACCCCACCTTACTCTTCCTCATCATTCTCCCCAACTACCCCACTTCATTATTCTTTGTCACAGTCCCCAATAACCCCACCTCACTCTTCCTTGTCATGGTCCCCCACTACCTCACCTCACTCTTCCTCGTCACAGTCTCCCACTACACACACCTCACTCTTCCTCATCCCAGTACACCACTAGTAATCCATTATTATCTAGTGGACACAAACAAGATGAAATACTTGACAAACCTGATGTTGGATTGCTGAAGAACAATATGATAATAAATGATGGTACGACGTTCATTCATCGCACGTTTTTTGCTGAAAATGTTATGCTGGAAAAAAAACATCAAAAGAGTATGGGGGGCATATAAGGGGAAGTGTGGGGTGGTGTATAGGGAATAAATAATAGTGGGGGATTGGCTGAATCCCCCCCAAAAAGATATTCAATGATTTTTTAGTAAAAAACCTGCTTCTTTAAATCGGTTCCATGTGTTAATTTCCCCACAAAAGTATTGCAATACAAACATATCGCCATATTTTTGTGGTGATATTGACCCATGGACCCTGCGGGGTACACCCCCTTAACCCCTGCATTATTTAAAAATGTGCGGGGAACACCCCCGCAATCCCCGCTCCCACAAATCACACCCCCAAAAATATTGCCTATGGGGAGACAAACGGCCATATGTACGGCGGTATTTTTGGTGGGGATATTTTACCCTTAAATCTAGTGTATGAAGGTTCTTCTCAGCTGAGCATGAAGGATTTTGAAAGGAAGCAGGTAGTTCAATGGGATTGGTTAACATGGAACTTGGATATGAACTTAGGTGAAAACCTAGGGTGTGTTGTCAGTACCAACTTGTCTTTGTGGATAACAAAGAAAGGGTCTTGCACTGACAAAGCTTGTAGCTCACTGACACTTCTTATGGAGGTGACTGGCACCATATTACACATTTTTACTATTTGTTAAAGTAACAGTGTCTGGTGTTAAGTGTACGTGCCTCCTTGATGATTTCCATACACCTTTAAGGTAGTTTTAAATTACCAAACTCTATGACTTCAGGAGACAAGCTGCCAAGTTCATAGATTGAGGATGTGGGTGTACGTTGTCCACCCGTGTTGGGTTAGCATGTTGACTGGGCACAGGAGCTTGATTGGGTTGCACATCGTCAGTTTGAGCAGATGCAGAAACCAAGGTTGTCTTGCCCACATTGGAGCAACCAGAACTAGAGTTGCTTGTTCCTGGTGCATTGTGTGCACTATTCTGAGGAGGAGTGGAGTTGGTGGAAAAGAGTAAGCAAATTTCCCTGACCAGCTCATCCATAGAGCCTTCACCTTGGATCTGGGTTGGGGAAACCTGGATGCAAAGTCTGGAGATTGTGGGTTTTTGCTTGTGGTGAACAAGTCTAAAGAAGGATAGGCCCAGAGGGAAAAGATATAGTCTAAAATTCCTCTGTTGAGTTGCCACCTGTGTTCTTCGGGTAAGGCATATCTGCTTAGAGAGTCTGCTAGAGAACGGAGTTCCCCTGGAATGTGTTGGGATACTAGGAACATGTTCCACTTGAGTGCCCACTTGCACATGTTCTGGGCAAGTATCGACAGTCTTGGAGAGTGTGTGCCTCCCTGCTTGTGTATGGTGCAATCTGTGAGGACTTGCACTGTTTGACATGTTAGATGCACCTGAAAGGCTCATAGCGCTTCAAGTACTGCTACTAGCTCTAAAAGGTTGATGTGATTTTGGGCTGTGATCTGTGTCCATAGACTATGCACTGTGTGGTGGAGGTACTGGGCTCCCCATCTGGAGAGTGAGGTGTCTGTTGTAACTACCGCTTGCACTGCAGGATAGTGAAAAGGTTTTCCTTTTAAAAGATTTTATTTTGTCCACCAACGAAGAGCTTGAACTAGGTATTAGCGAAACCACCCCTAGATCGTCCCACTGACCACTTGCCTGAGACCACTGTTTCGCTAACCATTCTTGCATTGGGCGAATGCCCAACCATGCGTTAGGAACTAGGTAAATGCATGAAGCCATCATCCCAAGCAAGCACATTGCTTTGCCTATGGTTATTTCGCGACAGGCCAGATATTGAGGTATTTGCAGCAGTATGTTTTGTACTCTTTCATTTGAGGGGAAAACTAGCCCCTCTTCCGTTTTTATGATAGCTCCTAGGAACTGTTTGGTTTTGCTTGGAACGAGACTTGATTTTTTCTTATTGATTGAGAATCCCAATTGAAACAGAATATTGATTGTCCTTTGGGTGTTTTGCTTGTAAATTTGATGGGATTACACTGTTATCAGCCAGTCATCCAGATAAGGGCACACTGGGATCGATTCTCTGCATAAGGGCATAACCACTACCGATAATACCTTGGTGAATACCCCTGGAGCAAAGACAATGCCGAAGGGTAGCACCTTGAATTGGTAGTGTTGATTCACTATTTTGAAGCGCAGGAACTTTCTGTGCACTGGGAACATTAAAATATGAAAGTATGTATCATTCATGTCCAAAGTTGACATGTAGTCCCCATGTTTTAGCAGTGGGATTACCTCTTAAACCGTAGTCATGCAACATTTCTGAGGCTTGACATATGTGTTTGCAGTGCACAGGTCTAGCACAGGGCGCATTGTAAGGTCTTTCTTTGGCACAAGGAAGTACATTGAATAGATACCCTTGTTTACCTGGTTTGCTAGGACGATTTCTATGGCATCCTTTAGTAGCAGTGCTTCGACCTCTTCCAGCAGAATGCGCTGTTCCTCATGCATCGTTTGTCTTGGCGAGTTGGCTGGGTGGTGTTTGCATGAGTTCTATGCAATAGCCTCCTGCCACGGTGAAAAGTACCCACTTGTCTGACGTGATCCCCTCCCATGCGTGGGTAAAATGAGAAATGACACCTCCTACTGGAGAGGCATGGGAATGGAGGATCTGCCACTACTTCTCAACTTTCTGTGGCCCCTTTGAAAATTTTGATGGGAGGATTGCCCCTGCGAGGAACCCCAATATGAGGTCTGCCCGCCCTGGTTGTAATTGGAGGACCGCTGCAAGTTTTGTCCTCTAAGCCGGCGTGTATTAAATGCACCTCTCTGCACAAAGGGTTTGTTTGGGAGCTGTCCCAGGGATTTTCAGTGTGTCCTCGACCGCTTTCCCAAATAGGGCGTTAGGCTCAATTGGCATATTTAAAAGGGTGACTTGGGTTTCCAGCTTGAAACCTGATTAACATAGCCATGTATGGCGTTTAATGGGGGTACCCTCAGCTACTATTCTATCCTGCCTGCATTTATCTGCTGCGTCCAGATTATTTTTCAAGATGCAGCTTGTCACCTGTTTACCCTCAGCTACTGTTTCCAAAAGCTGTGTTTTTAGGGCTCTGGGGCTGAGTCTATCTGTTGTGAGATCTCGACCTACTTATGGCAATTATAACTCACCAGGAGCATGTTGTTGACTATCCTTACTTTGTTAGCAGCCGTGGAAGCTAACTTTCTGCCCAATGTGTAAATCTTTCTGCCCTCCTTGTCAAGAGGGTCTTTGGCAGAGGCTACAGGTGTGCCTGCTCTTTTCCTTGTGGTGGTCACCACGAGAGAGTTAGGCTTTAGCTGCCCCTGGATGTACAATGGGTATGAAGGGGCTGGTCTAAACATTTTCTCAATGCGAGGGTTGACTGCCCTTTTTAGGTTGGGGGTAAGTAAAGAAGGCTGAATGCGCCTTTGAATAGATTGGAGCAGTGAAATGAACTGTGCTGCAGATCTCTTATCCCAGAGGATGTCCTCTACAAAGCCTTTGTCGACTTGTGCCTCCTGGGTATCGATTTTAAAATGTTCTGCAGCTTTTAAAAGAAGATCATTATACTGCAGCTGGTTACAGGGGAATCAGCCACAGGTTGCTCAATATGGTCTAGAGATGGAATGATGTATACATCATCATCATCATAATATTGGTCAGTAGCCTCCATGTCCCCTTGGTCTCCTTGGTCTGCTATTGAGCCAGGGTCCTGAGAACATGTAGTGTCATACTAGTATAAGTGGTCAGGCATATTTTGATAGGTAGAGATACTAGGTGGTGTCACGTCTAGGTGGGGTCTTTTGTCGTCGGGCTGCTTATTAGCTGCATCGCCTTGGTAAATTGATCAGGGTGTTGATCAAAAAAGTTAACAAAGCTACACATGCTCCTCGTAAATCTATCAAACTGTTCCAGGGTCCATTGAGAGGAGCTTGGTAAAACTGTGGTAGCAGGGGTAGCGAAAGGCTCTGGTCCAGGAGGCTGTCTGGGGTGTATTGCCCCTTGGAGGATGTCACTAGGGGAAAAGTGTTCTTTATACTTTGTAACCTGAGACTTTGAGGATAGGGACGTTGAATATTTTGAGGTTTTAGACATTTTGGATTTGAGGAGATGTGTTTTTTAATGAGTTCTCTCATTTTGGAATCATTAGCAAGGGTTATTGACGTGTCTTTCAACGCGCAGTCGCCGGTACCCGAGGACTTGTCTGATTTGTTCGCAGTGTCAGAAAAAGGATTCAGCGTCTATTTTAGGGCCCTGTCATGTGTCGAATGCGAAGGCCCAGAGGACAGGGATTTTTTTTACCTTCCCTTCGACACTGTGTGTGGCTTATCAGTCGACGCACGGTCGACTGTCGGCCATGGAGGGTTTGTTTAGTGTGGCGTGTTGTGTGGGTGCTTGAGCCACATAGTGTCGTCTCAGTAGCAGAACCCCTAGCCTGCCTGTTGGAGTCAGGGGCTAGGACGTGGGAATCTGTTGAATCCCAATTGCCCTCTGCGTCACTTAGGATGCTGACTCCCTTAACATCCATGGTGGCCTCTGCCTGCGTGGCATGATAGGCCAAGCGTTTAGTCTTCCAGTCCTTTATTGTCTTGGGCTGAAACAGTTTGCAGGACTTGCACTGTTTTTCAGAATGGTCGCTTGGAAGGCAGAGATTACACAACTTGTGTGAATCCTTCCAGGGAAACTTCCTGTTACAGGAAGGACAACCTTTAAATGGTGTGTTTTCCATAGTATGGAAAGATGGCAGCTTGGCGATGTTAAAGGAAGTATAGGAAAATAGGCATTCTCTAAATGAGATGAATTATGACCTCCCCCACTCTCCCTACTGTGCAGGGCTGAGGCCTGTTGGAGCCTAGGTGGGCCGCAGTCCGCAGACAAAGTTTGTTCAGACGGGAGTCGTCGTCATCGACAAATGGTCTTGTCCTCGAAAACCATCAACAGAGATCTTGCGTCGTACGTTCGTCGAAAGGACAGAAAGAAAGTCTAAATTTTAAACTTTGGATAAGTAATGGCGTTAGCCAGAAGAAGGTACTCTGCAATTTGCGTCCGACTATGATGGCGGAAAAAACTAATCTGAGAGACCTCGATGCATGGAGGACCATGGGTACAGGAGACGTCACACTAGGGGTAGTATTACTGGCACACCCTGTAGACGTCCCTTTTCGAGTTTTGAAAACAAAAAATGTAATACTCCGGGGCTACCACTAGATATCGGCCTAAGTATAGCATGTAATCTAAGAAGATCCACAAGCCTCAGAAATAAATTTGCTGGGGAAAAAAGTGTTCTGATTTATCGCAACTAAATTAACGCTGGTGATTGGGGAAGATTTTCTCTGATCCAGCAATGGTCAGAGAAAATTGATTTCTATAGGAAATCCATTTGCACCCTTGAAGTGTTTTAATATTTTTGATCTGCTTTTGTTACTGAAGAAGGGCTTCGAACCCAAATTTTAAGTACCAAGGTCGAGAGACTTACCCTCTAGACCACTGGAACGTCTGGTCATGATACTCGTGAATATGCTTGTTAGGATTGTACTTTGCAGAAAATATTTAAGTACAGCTTTGTAGGTGTAAAATGCACCTTTTATACTTTGCTTCCAACATCATAGCAAACTCTCCTCCTTTGTTGGGTTATTTTCCAGATGTTAATAATTAATTAATCAAATCTTCGGAAATGGAAATGTTTAGTTATGGGGGGACTCAGTTGCTGTTGGGATCCCACTGTTAATAATTTCTATTTCCAGCACAGAATAAAACCCATTAATTTCATCAGGTGTGGAAAGTGTGATGACTCCTGTGGAGTCATCACTGAATCCCAGCCAGAGATCTCCTCCCATGTGTCCAGGAGACAGCAGTCCCTACCTGATCCTGACCATGGGGGTGGTGTTATATGGGAGGATAATATGGGAGGCGATAGCTGTCAGGGAGATGTGGTGAACACATCAGAAGTGACACAGTATTCTTTCCTTCCAAATGAAGAAGACTCTATAATTCCTAAATTCCTGATGGCCTGTTGTCACTATCCAAATCCCTACAGTTTATAAACCCTAAAATACCTTCCTGCCTGACATTCTAGACAGAGTAACATTGTACATAACACCTCCTGTCTCTGATGCTTGTGTGCTAACCAAAAATCCCAAACAATCACCTCCGAGGTACTATAAATTCTATGGACTACAGCTCCCATAAAGCCTCAAGTACTGAGGCGAGGAAGTGGATGATGGAGTTGATATGGATCAAAAGAAATACTACTCTGAACAGACAGGCTAGTTGTTGTAATGAGACTCAATAGTGCGTGACATTTAAAAATGGTGTCTGCGTTTGTTGGAGAGAGAGAAGCCTAACGGAAGGAGAAGGAAGCAGAACCACGGGAACGGACCATGCTGGTGAGAGCAGGTGTTCTCAGGCTGCCGCTTGCAGGCTGTCCTTACCGGAGTGGTGCGAGGCCACAGAAGCCACTGCAATTACCGTCAGAGGACAGCTGGGGAACCGGCAGCAACAGCCCCGCTACAGGCAGCGCGGTCAACCTCAGAAGCAGCAGATTTACAGGCGGATGAATGCAGAGCCAGTGGAAGAGCTGAGAGAAAGTTTGCAGAGCGGAGAAAGCCATCTGGAGGTGAAAGCTTCACTGCAGCAACATGCCACAGGTTGGAGTCATTGCCAGACACTTGTTAGTCTGCCCAGAGATGTTGGGGGCCTCGCGGCAGACCGACAGGCAGGTGAGCCAGTAAGAACTTATTTTGAATACCAAACAAATAGAAAACAAAGACAGAATTTGCCCAAATCCTCATGTATGAGATGTCCATATGGGGAAGGTTGGAGCAAGAATTGCCACAAGCCAATGAATACTACTGAAGCAGTTAAAAGGTTGAACGTGAACAAGTCTCCATATACGTGTTATCAAAAGCAGATGAACACTACTGAAGAAGTCAAAAGGTCGAACTTGAACAAGTCTCCTTATATGCGAAGTCAATGTGGGGAAAGATGGGACAAGTAATACCTCAAGCCAACTAAGCATATACAGGGAAGGAATACATCTGTGTTATGCTGAAAGACAGTGAGAAAATTAAAAGGAAGCCATGGTGAGAGAAACACATCAGGCAGTGAGCATTTGGGGAGAAGATAGGAGAATATACTAGGGGATCTGCAGACTCCAGAAAGGGATTCCTGGCAGGGGAGTACACAAGATAATCCACCTGAAATACACAGAAAATGCAGTCATTATGGGCAGATACCTAGCAGGAGAGTTTACAAGGGGATTTGATAGACTTGCTAAAGGCTTCCTGGCAGGGGGTTATACCAGCAGGTTCTCCGTAAGAAGTTATTTTTTTGAAAGAGACACTTTCACCATCCTTAAGGAGCTACTGTTTGGCAAAGACATTTTTGCCATCCTTAGGAAGTGGTTGCTTGAAAGAGACAATATTGCTATCCATAGGAATTAGCTGCTTGAAAGAGACACTTTTGCCTTCTTTGAAAAGTGGTTATTTGAAAAAGACACTTTGGCCATCCCTGAAAAGCAGTTGCTTGAAAAAGACACTTTTACCATCTTTACGGAGCCATTATTTGAAAGAGAGACTTTTGCCATCCTACATGAGGCATCCAGGGGAAAGGAAGCACTCTCTTGATCCAAAGATTATTTTGTTGGATTTATTGACTTATTTTTAAACACTTTTTCCCAAGCCTGAATCAGAGACGTTTTCCTTACACACTTAGTTGTCCGTGTTTAGTGTGAGGGTCAGATTAATGTTGTGGACACAAGAACACTATATATCATTTTCACTGATCTTTAGTTTTAGTTTCCTGGCTAGGGAAACTATTTACGATAGGGACAGATAGGCCTTTATCCAACCTTTTTATTTTTATTAAAGATGTCTGATGCTGAAAACACTACCACTTTGTGCCAGCCTCTCATTTCTGACCCCTCACAGAAGTGACGATCTCTTAACTAGGATTGTCCACAATACAACAATACGATAAAAAGACTGAAGCCCGTGGCCTACGACCACAACTCATATCCCCTTACCCACTGTCCCCTCGCTCAGCTGCAGGTCATATTCCCCTGCCTAGTAACTTTCCAGATCCTACCCAGCATGGCCTTTGGCTTGAATCTTCTTGCAAAAATGTGCCAAAAAGAACGTGGGTATTTGCAATGGCATGGCCTTCGGACATGTCTACTGAACCTGTTGCACCAACTTGGTTAAAAGACCATTCCCATGGTGTGAGGGCCAGGCCTATTGCCGAGACCTAGATCACCCTCACACAAAAACTATCAAATCCGACTGGCATTGGAGTTAGTGGTCCCGTGCATGTTTTAGCATACATTTTGAAAAACACGATTTTTCTGACCCTCCCTTAGTCGCATGTACAATTACCACAACATTTCGGCGATTTTACAGTAAAAACATCTCTCATCGATGGGAAATAAATGGGGCTACTTCGGGAATGGAAAAACCCTTGACAATTTAAAAATCTTCCCCATCTCCACTACAACTCTCCATGTGCCCCCGTTCTGCTTTCTAGGACCCACCCTCTTGTGAAAATCTTCGCTGACCGTCTCTTATTAACTTTTCTCTCACCGGTTTGTGTGACGCATTTTCTTTCGAGCGCGTCTTGTGATATTTCCACAGGCATCATGCAAAAATCCTGTGGGATTCCCCTGATAAGATGAAAATGGTCTGATACAACAGGATCCCAAACCCAACCCCAACTCTCCCAATACACATGTGGTCCTCTTTCTTCTTCTATCCTGATATGAAAACACATTTTTGGGGGTGCCCAAGGGTGTGGATGTGCTTCGGGGCTCTGCCTCACACTCTGGCGCCCAGCCGTCAGTCCCCCTTTTTTCTGCGCATCGGCACAATAGGACTAAGCTAACTGATTTGGGGGCTGGATGGAGGCGTGTATGGAGGAAAGGAGACTCTGGTCTAGGAGTACAGCAGTCACTACTTTGCGTACATTTTTCTTACTCAACATCTTATCCCCTTTCCTCCATAGGGTATGGATGATTACTCAGCACATGAACTAGCGTTCATGCAGTTATGCTTGCAGAATGCAGAGGGCACAAACCAGGTGGGTGTTCTGCTGATAACATCCCAGGACAACATGTTTATGAAATGCTACTCAGTGGCTTTAGCCCTCACCGCAGGAGTGTGCAACCCGCTAGGAGGGGGTATTTTTGGACCTTATATGCTTCAAGCTTATACACTTGTAGCCTCAAGTCCAGCTGAACCAGCCTTCTCTGGCCTTCTATTGGGATCTCCCTGACGCTTAAATCCTTAGGATCTTCTTTTGTCTTTCTAGTCACTGTTGAAATAGTAAGCTTATGTCTCTCTCGAAGTTTCACAAAACAGTTTTTAATAGGGCACCATCACCTGCCTGCTCTAGGGTCCTAACTCCTGCCCTCGTCACCAACTTACCACTGATCTGCTGTTCATTCTCCTCTGCACGTGAAACCAGGGGTTGTCCCTCTGCCTTTTGTGGGCTTGACTCATCATTCGGATCATGCCCTCACTCCTTAGCCTTCCTTGGGCTACACTATTGTAAGGGAGGCATGGTATCACAAGTATAACACTAACACAAAAGGTACAATTTGTAAAACCTTTATTGAAGTTTTAATGGGGGTTGGAGAAATTCCTACTTTGCCATATAGCAAAGATGGGAGTAGTCTCGACCATCAAATAATAAATAAAACAGTCTTAGTTGAGTCCGTCAAATCAAATTGGCTTATACTAATAAAAACCTAATGCCTGCCCACTATCTTATACAAAAAGTGTGAAAAGGAGAATATGTATGCAAAGGAAAGTCAGGGTTCAAATATAAAGAATAAATGTGGCTGAGTCAGCTCTCCTCCCCACGTTGCACAGCACAGAGTAATGGAGTAAAGCGATCCCTGAAGGCAAGATGACACACTCTGGCTCAGGCTCTTAACACAATAGACAGTTCCAAAACGTGGACCGAGGCCCACCTGGCCTTCTACATTAAAGTCTTATTTTCCACTTTTCAAAACAAAGTTCACCAAAAAGTTCATGTTGGTCCCCCTCTGTCGGGCTCAGACCTCTTAAAGCAAAAGTTCACATCAGTCTCCCTCAATCGGGCTCAGACCTTTAATAGAAAAACAAAACACTTGCAGGAGTTCCCTTCCCCAAGCTTAATTCACCTCCTTTAGGGTTTCTAATTCACCTCCTTTAGGGGTTCCCTTCCCCTAACTTATTACACCTTCCGTCTCCTTCAGTCGGGCTCAGACCTTTTCTTGACGTCAAAGACTATCAAATGTGTGTGGCTTCTTTTCTACAGACCTCTGCAGGACCAGTTCGACTTTCTAGCTTTCACCTCATACTCCTATGTTATTTACTCCAGTGCTTCCTGGTCTGGGTAGTTCACTGTATTCTGCACCAAAGTTCAACCTTCACCTTTTTACTTTCTCGTTTTCTCTGGGTTCATTTCAATCAACTCACTTTTACAGTTCATTCCCTTTATCGCTTCAAACTTTTCACCTTTCACAGAGACTTTCGAGTGTGCTACTTCCTTTCGCTGGATCACTCTGTAACTCAGTATTGCTGACTTTCTAGATATCGTTAATTTAAGTTTAATTTGCAGGTCTGCCTTTCTTCATGTCTCACCAACACGCGTGCAGCCTTCAATGATGCAATATAATGTTGCCACTTCAATCTTTCCGTCCGGTCTCTCATGTTGCTTGCCAAATCACCAGCTTTGTGTGTTTCTTTCTTGTCTTTATTGTCTTCCAGTTTACAAGTCAAGGTTAGTACCACAGGCTTGGCATCACCTCCCCAACTCTGCTGTTCACCCGGGAGGGTCGCTGGCGTGCTTGAATCACAATGCAGCCTTCTTGTTTGGGATTCGGCCTTCTCCACGTGTCTTTCACTGCCTTTTGGAGGCAACGACCTCCTGCAGGGAACTCCTGGGGTTCTCCACCGGTGGCTCTCATCCCTCAGTCGGTTGCTCTGCTCCAGTTGGGTCGCCTTCGCCCCGGAAGTTCTGCTATTACTTGGGTTCCACCTTACTCAGAGTGTGTCTCTATATTCCGCATTTTATCTGTGTGAGGAGAGCTAATTGGTATCAGATGTATGCACTTAGAGTCAAGTGCCTGACTTTGCCTGACCCAATTAGTGGGACATGTCCAATGCGATGTGCTAGAGATAGCATTGTTACTCTCAGTCGCTCTCTTCCTCGGCCCAGTATTTGTGTAGAAATGGGGGGGTTGGGACATCAGAGAATCCTATGTAATAGGAAGGATCATAGGTACGGGAAAGTGAGGAATACTGTGTCTCGCCATCAGCGACCTCACCCCCACTCCCCGAAGACCCGTCACCCAGATTATCCTCCCACACTGGTCCACCCCCAGGGTCTGGATGCAAAGGCGATGGCCATGCGCTGGCCACCTGAGAGAGAGATCCATGGGACTACCAGGTGAGACACCCTTTGGTTTCTCATACTATCCATCTCAAGCTTTTCTAGTCTGAATGTGCAGATTCTTCCTCTTTATGTTCCTGAACCAGATCTTCTGGGTTTCTGCTTCCTCTGTGTGGGATTCCCCCCCCTGTGATGCATTCCTTCTTCCAGTTCCCTCTCCTTCCCCATTCGGATTGTTTACCCCTTTAAGCTGTTGATGTTCTCTCACTACATCCTCCAAGTCTACTCCACAATCCTTCTTCTCTCTCGAACCCCCACCAATCTCCTTCATTGTGCTTCAAACACCATTAAACTCCTTACTCACACTCCAGTCTCCTCCAAACTCATATCACTAGCTCCAACAGCAAATAGCGACAACGCCTGACAAAGAGCTTGGCTTAACTAGCCCTGTGACTATTCCCCTGGGGTTGGGCTTCCTGTGAGGGACTGCATCTCTGGAGGTGAATGAGCCTTTGATTGGCTGAGTTCATCTAAATGTGGTTTGGTGCTTTGTTGTTGGGCAAAGCCGTTAAAAGGATGACCCACCATTTTGCACTGGTCTTCTCTTTCATAGAGTGCCCAAACACCTCTAATGAAGCCTATTATGTAGAAAGATTATAGAGTAGGTGCTTAGGCCGATGAGGTTTTTACTTGATGATAGCCTGGGGAAAAGCACAAGTAGATACATTGCCATTTCCCTACAGGAGCTCTCTGCACTTGTGCTATGGGGAAACGAATGGCATCATAGTTTGTAGCGGATATGCTCATACGCACAATTAATTCAAGGGAGTGTCCTGGGCCCCTGACGTCTTTGCAGGCTCGTTGAGCAAGTGCTGCAGAAAAAGCACTTCTGACGTCTACTTGTGCTTTTCGAACAGCCACTGGGGGAAAGTGCAATGGCCCTTATTAGGAGGCTGCCGGTAGGCCGCCGGTGCTACCGGCTGCCAACCGGCACCCTCTGCTTACCATTTCCACCACCTGATATCGGGTAACATGGACTGCATGGGAATCACTGAAGCATGGTGCCGGTGCCTCAGTGAAAAAGCTGCCAGTAGGGGCAGGTGAGGCCTGTCGGTAGTTCACTGGCCTTACTGGCAGACTTGTAGTTTGCCAGTCCAGAAAAGGTGCCAGTAACTATTGTTACTGCCACTTTTTCCGGATCGGCAAACTTGTAATGAGGGCCAAGGTGCCTCTGATGTCTGGTGGATGTTTGCTACCTGCAATAATGTGATATTTTTCCTTCACTAAGTGTCTTCCCTTGCTTGGAATTTCAACTTACTTAAAGGTGAAGTATTCATTATCTATAGCAGCACCACTGCTTCTTTCTGGACATCGAGAGAGGCTTCTATGGCTTCTTCCATATTGTTCCACATTTTTAAATTTGGGAGTTGTCAGCTTTAAAAGGAACAGGACCGCTTCTTGTGCAATAAGTCTTCAACAGGACTTGGTCTTTGCGAGATGGTTTGACTCACTGGTATGTGTGAAGAGAAGTATCTTCAGGGGAGTGAAATTTGGATCTACCTAATTATTATTATTATTATTATGAAGGTATTTATTGAGCATGGACCTAGCTTTGAGAAGTAACAGGGCGCTTTACAGAGGTTTACAACATTACAGATGCATAACGGAGCGCAAATGATACCCATTTGGACAACAGGGGGATACTGCACATTATTGTCCTGTCCACAGTGACCGCGTCTAATTGAGCTTGACCAGGAGATCCTCCCCATACCAGCCATGGAACCATAATCCACTAGCTAAGGAAGGAACTCTTCCACATGGACTCCTAACTAGATTTCCTCAGTGTTTGGCATGGGGCATTGTCACAGAACTCATTTCCACATGGATCCCATGGCAGTCCTAATTTGTGTTTGCCACTTATTTCTGAGCCCCAGCACTAATTGTCTCAGACTCAGTTTGATTATGATCTGGTGTTTTGGCAACTTTATTATTGCAACTGCTAGTCACATAATAAATACCTATAGAATCAGAGCAAAATGTAGACACACTTAAACATTTGTCTCATGTCAAGACACGAGTATGTTATATTATGTGTATGTACATCGGTATTTGTAAATCACACATCTGCCATAGTGACATAGTACACCCATCAACCACAATAAGCTGGTGGGAGTTATGTTATGTTGATTTATACCACGCACTGATACCACCCAAGGGCGGTCTCTGGGCCCTCACGTGGCTCTGCAAGAAAGAGGACGGGGTTGATTAGTGAGGGAAGAATGATAGGATAGGTGCAGAACCAGGAGAAACTGGTGTCGCTGTGTGTTGGCTTGCAGCTTGTAACTTTGCTTGCACTGGCTTGTTGTAGCCTTACGGGTAAGGTCTAATGACTTGGATGTCTGTATGTGACTTTTTGTTATGTTGGGGTGTGTATGTGTTTTATGTGTAGATTGGCAGGTATGCGCACTGGCTTGTTGTGTCTGTACGGGTAAGGTCCAGTTCCGGGTTTGTTTGTTGCACGTGAGTGTTGCTTGTTTAGTATGTGTGTTAGGTTATAGGTTGGCTAGCCCAGTGGGTGTGTATAGTGTTTGGGTGGTGTGTTTGAGGAAGTAGAAGGGGGGGGTTAGTGCTTTGGCTACTTGCTAAATTATTCTATGTGGCTAATCTACACAGTCATATCTGTTGTGACCAATCACTATTCTCCATAATTCGATCTGTGTGATTCATAGTTAATCTTCCCAATTCCATCTTAATGGGACGTGTGGCTAATCTTCACAATTCTATCTAAGTCTGGTGCATAGCTAAATGTAATTCTCCCTAAGTGTAAAGCATTGATAATTTTCACAGCGCTATCTAGAAGTGACACTCGGTTGAACTTCAACTTCACAATTCTATCTAAGGGTGATGCATGGTTAATCTTCTCAACACTATCTGAATGGGATGTGTGGCTATTCTTCACAATTCAGTCTAAGTCTGGTTCATGGCTAAACTTCCTAATTTCCTCTAAGTGTGATGCATGTTTAATCTTCAAAGGTCTATCTTGAATTGATGCATGGTTGAACTTCACGATTCTATCCATGTGTGATGCCTGCTTAATCTGCACAATTCTATCTAAGTGAGACGCATGGTTAATCTTCACATCTCACTCTAAGTGTGACCCATGGCTAAACTTCACAATTCTAGGTGTGACGCACGTTACACTTCAACATTCTAAGTGTGAGTTGCAGCTTTAACCCATCTATGTTGACATCAGGGGAGCAGCCGTGGGTGGTGGCAACAGTGGGCGGGGAGATGCTCTTCCTGATGTGCATGTTAGAAAATATCTGAGCACCAGCACTTACTGTTGTACAAAATTAAGCACATGGGTAATAGGTGTAGAGGAAAAGGGACAGTGAACTACAACCAGAAAACCAGAAAAGGGTAACCAGAAATGCCTGAGCGCTAACTCGCCACTAAACCTTCCTCTTTGCCATTAAGGAGTACAAAGAGATGGCCTGAGGGAAACAGCCTGAACCGCATAAAACCATATCAACTTCATGATAAGTCATTTATAACACGCCTGTACACGTTTCCTGAAAAAAAAACTCCTGTAATCATGAGTACACAGATGGGATGGCTCACAAATCCTCTTCTCTAAATACATGCAGCCAACACCCAGGAGACTGTTGCAACGTGGCTTCTTGCTCATACAGCCGAAGGAGCTCTCTAAGCCACCTGGAATCGTCAAACAGGGATGTCTGCTCCAGGGATGGTAACCTTAAAAGTACAAGGAATGATTACGCTCTTGCGGGTTTCCCACTGTTTCAGAACAGATCATTACACTTAAAATGCCTTCCTGCTCCCTGCCACTGCTTTCCTCACATCCTAAAAGATGTTAAATGGTTAGTCATCCCACAAGGAATGGGGCGATTGCTAAAGCTAGTGATACTGCTGGACAAATCCTCCCTTACAGGGTGAATGAAAATTGGGGAGTCTGTCTTTCCACCCTTGATTCTGTGGTAGATGTGGGCGTGTGGGTCCAAGCACTGGTTGTACTACGAGGCAAAAAGCAAAGCAAAAGAAAACCAGACATCGGTGCAAACGAGCAGAATGGGCTCCACTGGTCTGCAAATTTAACTTACCTTGGCAGTGATGCTCACAGCAAATATGGGAATACAGGGATCCCAGAGTCAATGAAAAAACAATGAAACATTATCATATAGCCAGTGTGAGAGAAAACACGAATGTTGTGTGAAATGTTTGTGCCGGCGAGGCAGAGATTAGCGATGGTAAAAAAGAAGTGAATCCCTGTGACGTGCGGCCCACTGAACCACATACAGAATCCAAACTATAGAAATAAGGTGGACCAGGTATCCAAATAAAGGGGGCGGGTGTAGTGGGATGATTGGAGAGAGGGGTGGGGGGTGATTTGAAAGTCAGCCACTTGGCGGTGCAAGGGGAGAGGTCGGACAAGGAGCCGCCCTGAGAAAGTACAGAGCACTCGCACGTTACATCATTTTGGCCCTCACTGTATATCGTCATTCTGTTTGTACTGCTTACAAAAAAACGACACCGTATAACAAAAAAAGGCACGATTGTAATATTTGCCACTGCCAACACCGTTCACTTTCTGAATAATGTATGGCGCAAGCAGCAAGGACACGAACGGTGCTAGACCAGCTCCATTTGAAGAGCCTCTTTGCCAGATGTCCGTATGTCCTTTCTGAAGAGGGCACACTTCGCTGTACAATGAGGCTAAGTTTTTTTGTGTATTCCAACTTCCAGATGTCAAGCGAGGTCCAAGATTGTGCTTTTGTTATGTTTTCTTCACTCAATCAGCAGATTTTTTTTGTTGCATCCATCTCAAATTCCCAAGGATGTGATTTATAGATTTTCCATCTACTTCGCGTTCCCTTTTGGCAGCGTGAAGTGGAAACACTGGAAGCGCTCAGGCCCAAGCCGCGCTTCCAAGAGGGCTTTAAAGATTCGGCATCAGTCACTGCAGCTTGTAATATTAATGGGTTTTGACCGTGTAAGCCGTTCTAGTTCATTACATGAACCATATAAAATGCGCAATGACATTAGGAACTAAATTGGCATGTTATAATTGGCAAACCTAAGCAAGAGATGGTGATGTAAAAAACAGAGAAAGAGGCGGGGAGAGTGGGCAATTCTGCACAACTACAGAAGTTCAGGGGTGGGGGCAAATTCTTCACTCTGTCATTAAAATGTCTTAACGAGAGGCTAGTGCGTTTCAGCTGCTATGTAAAGCTTGCGATGGTGCAGATTTAGGGCCTAATTCCCAGAAACGTTTTATAATGTCAAAACCCCATTGGAAAACGCTATGTGAATCAGGGCCTTAGAATGTTCTCGAAAGTCATTTGACCACAGTTCAGGAGATAATCAAAACGCCAGGTTTACCAAAGCACTATCATTTCGTTCAGTGCGTGTGCTGATTTTTATACAGAGGTTTCCTCTTTCATTTGTTCTGCTCAGGTGCATGAAGAATTGCGGTCCACAAAGATCATGGTTTCGTTTTTTGATGATTTTATTCAATTAATTCTTCCCTTAATGGAGTATCAAGTGGTGCCGACACGTGTTTCGACCTTACAGGTCTTTTTTAAGTCTACCAACATAAGTGTCTGGGCCTCCCAGTTCGTTCTGGGTTGTTGGAGGTTGGGGCTGGGTCCGCTTGTTCTTGAATAAGCTGAGGTGGTTGCCTGGGTAGTTGAAAAATGGAGAGTGGTGGTGAGGGCCGGTGGCCAAATATTAGGTACTAATACATAGAACAACTGGATTGCCCGTTTGTTGGGGGTGAATATGTGTCCTAAATGCTGGTTCAGTGCTAGGAGGTCTGCCACATCCTGTTAGTCATGCTGCTTACATCATACATGGTGTCTGCCAGTTAACCATTAAATGTGTTTTCCTCGGTTTGAGTGGCATGAGATATCTACAAGTGAGTGACCCTTAGGCAATGCTGGGTGTTATTCCCGTGATATAGAGCCCGCTTGCTTGGTGCCGTTTATAATTGTGTTCGGGTATATTCTATTTGCTCACTCAACTGCCCTGCTAACAATGGGGAGTGTGCCAGGTGGCGGTTATGTGTGGTAAGGGCTCTGGTACCCGGGGACCCTTCTCTTAATAGTTCCATAGGAGGAACGGGAGAAGGGTCAGGGGCTGCGTGCTTGTCGCTGCTCCAAAAAATGCATTTGGTGGGTTCCTAATCGTTTACTATTGTAGTGTTATGATACACGTGTGGGGGTGCATGGTGGCAGATATCTACAGTAGGGACTCCGGTGCCCGGGGACCCTTCTCCCCCCGAGGTTCCATAGGGGAAGAAGGGAGAAGGGTCACGTGCAGGGTTTGATGAGAGCATGTGCTCTCCATAATTGAGTACAGGATTATATTATATCATAATGCTGCGGTTGCCGCGATCCCTAAAAGACATCTTACGTCTTAATGTTAGGTCCGTCTCCGCTATCGGATCAAACTACAATAGAGTAGCTTGTCCAGGAGAGTTAAATGTTAGAGAGGCGGTCATTGACTGGCCTAGATGCAGTCCCTGATTGGTCCCTGATTTCTGGTTGAACATGGCTCTGGCGTACCTGGGAGGCTAATTATGATCATTGTGAGAATGGGGCTGGCAGTGGATTGCCACATGATCCTGTGGATACGAAACTACGTTATATTCGTATTAATGTTATGGTCACTGATTTCTGGTTGAGCGCGGCTGTGGCGTGCCTGGGAGGCTAAAATATGTTCATGGTGAAGATGGGGCTGGCAGTGGATCGCCACATGGCCCTAGGGTTAAGAAACAACGTTAGTCTCATTGGTGCTATGCTCCTGAGACGTGATCGTCTCGAAAAATTGTGGCGAGCCTACAATTCAAAGGTTGTGGCTGCATCTTACTGAGCCTGGCAGTGCCAGTCATTATAAACTAAGTGTTAAACACCTTGCATGCGTGATATAGCTATTGTCATAACCGTAAAATTGTCCATTAATGTGGGTCAACCTAGTTGTCGTAAGATTGTGGTGGGCCTTACAATTAAGGTTGGGGCTGCAAAAGGGTTGGTCTTTCGTGCGATATAGTCACTGTGGCGGGTCAGTGTTGAACACCTGGATGTGGGTAAATATTGTGCCTAGTTAGTCCACAGTTGGGCCAATCCCTTGCTTTGAGTGGTTGGGTGAGCAGGGGGGGCGTCCCCAGTGGTGTGAGCAATGTCTGTTGGTGGAAGCCCGTGGATGGGTGGCTGGTTTAGAATTGAACATTGTTCAGAAGAATGAGTCATTTCCTAATGTGTAATTGGACCGATATAGTTTCATTTCACAGAAAAACATTTAACTCATGTTCAGTGTTAAGGCCTAGTTCCATATTTCTCGTTCTGCAGATGAGTCTTGCCTCATTCTGTCGTAGTCTCAGGGCCCTGTTGCCTCCTCTGGCGTCTGGTTTGATTGGTTTATAGTGCCATTTTCGAATGCTATATTTTCGAAATGCCATTTTGTCGAAACAAAATTGCCGAAAAAAAAAAATGTCGAATGTTTTTTTATTTTATTTTTGAAATGGGGGGGTTCCCCCCCAAACTCCTGTTATTTTTATTGACACCTTTTTTTACTTACGAAACAAAAAAAAATATAAAAAAATAAAATAAAAAAGAATACATTCAGAATTTTTTGGGGGGAATTTATTTTTTCAACAAAATGGTATTTCGAAAATATGTTTTCGAGAATTTAACCAGATACCGGTTTGATCATCTCTAGGCCGAAAAATCTGATGTCTTGTTGATTATCCATCTGGTGCTTTTCCTGCCAGTGGGTGGCTAGTGGGTATCTGGCTTCCGTTACCCTGAGGGAGTGGAGGTGCTCCCTGATTCTTGTACGCTGTTCACGTATCCTGCATCTTATGTATTTGAGGCCACATACGCATATTATCACATAGATCACGAACTTCGTACGACAGTTTATGAATTGGTCAGTCTTTTTCTCGTAAACATTTCCAACTTGTACATTGTTAGTGATGATGGTGTGTGGACACATTGTGCAGGTTTCACATTTATGAAACCCTGACCCAGTCTGTTTAGTCAGCCAATTGCTTTGCTTATTTGTCAGAGGTTCCATAAATGAGGGACTGAGCATGCTTTTGAGTGTTGGTGCCCAACAGTAGGAGATTTTCAGTTTCTCTGATATCCATTCCCTTAGATCCTGGCCAACTCCCAAGATATGCCAGTGCTTTGCAAGTATTCTCTGGAATTATGCGCTGTCCCTATTGTATTTGGTGACAAACCGGATGACATTCATTGTTTTTGCAGGAGTTTCACGTTGTTTTGTCTGCAGTAACTCAATTCTGGGGACTGTAGTCACATGATCAATGGCCTTGGAAATGTTGCTGGGTTTGTATCCTCTTTTCTGGAACATTCTCGGAGTAGCTCACACTCTTCATTGTATGAGTTGGTCGTGCTGCAGTTTCTTCAAGCCCTTATTATTTCTCCCTTAGGTATGTTTTCAATCACAACTTTTTGTGACAGCTGGTGGAGAAAAGGACTGAGTTAACCACAGTGGTTTTTCTGAAGGTTCAAGTCTCAAGTCTGGTTGTCATTGTCGTGATCCCAACGTCAAGAAAATCAATGGTTTGGTTACTTTCTGATCCTATCAGCTCTATTTCAAAGCTGTTAGTGTTCAGATATGTCTTGGATTCATCCAGTGCCTCTATTCCGCCTGTCCAAATCAGCAGAATGTCATCTATGAAGCGGTATCATTTTAAAATGTACCTCTTGTATTTGTCTTCTCTAAAAGCATGTATCTGTTCGTATTTGTGCATGAACAAGTTTGCAATTGATGGAGCATAGGTGGCGCCCATGGCGATGCCTTTCCTTTGCTTGTAGTGCGTCCCATTGAGCAGAAAAATGCTGTTAGCCAGAGAAAATTCCAGGAGTTCTTTGGCCATTGTCAAATGCGCAAAATGGGAAGCGGAGATTTGTGCAAACGCATAATCAATTGCATCCAGAGCCTATCTGTGCTCAATTGTTGTGTACAATGCTTTAACGTCAAGGGTAACTAATGGGTAATTGGGTTCCCATGAAATGTCTTGTAATACTGCCAGGGTATGCATAGTATCCTGTAGGTAAGTCGGGATTTTAGGCACTTCTTTTTCAATCACATTGTTGATGTATTTGGCTAATGGTTCGTTGATGGAACCTATTGCACTCATTATGGGTCTGCCTCTGGTATGCTGATAAAGGTTTTGTGCACCTTTGGTAAAAAGTATATAGTGGGTGTCCTTGGGTGATCAGTTCTTCGGTATTTTTCTTCATCATCCGTTAGTAGTCCTCTGTTGTGCCATTTCTTAATCAATATGATTGATTGCTCCTTGATGTCGTTAATTGGATTGCTGGGTAGTGTCTCATAGCATCCTGGTGTTTCCAGATGGGTCTGGGCCATTGTTATGTAATCCTTTCTGTTCATAACGACGATATTGCCACCTTTGTCTGCTTCTTTGATTATCAGATTTGTATTCTTGCAAAGGTTTTTCATTGCATGAATTTCCTGACTGTTCAGATTCCTGTTGCGTCTTGCTTTAGGGTTACATTTTTTGTCTTCCATTTTATGTAAATCTCTAGTTACTGCTTTGAAGAAAATATCAATCGCCTTATCAACTTGCAGGTTGGGGTGAAAGTTGATTTACTCTTTACTTCTTTTGTTTTGATGTTGCATACTTCTATGTCCAAATCCTGCATCAATGATTCCTTAGTCTGTTCCTCCTCATTGGTGATACAGGTTAAATTTACTAGCAGGTGTGTTTGCTCCAATGTGTCCATAGTTATGCTACTAATGGTGGGCGTGGGTGTCAGTTTAGTTTTCCATTCCACTTTCTTGGAGAAGAATTTTTTTGAGCTTCAGTTTCCTGGTGAATTTGAAAAGATCCACATGTGCATCTGAGAAGTTCAGTTGGTTGGTTGGTGCGAAGGATAGTCCTCTATTAAGCATAGTTATCTCTGCTTTTGATAATGGATGATCTAACAGGTTCATTACCAGGTTCATCTCTTCTGAACTTGTTGCTGTAGTTGTGTCCTGGATCTGGTCAATCTTAGGATGCCTTCTTTCTCAGTGTTGCGGTTTTTTGATCCCGCCCCTGCTTCCTCTGTATCTGCTCTTGCCATTCTCGTATTTGTTTCTAAGGGATCCTGGAACCTCACCTGTTTGGTGTTGATGGGTTCGTTTCCTTTTCTGTACTTTTTTATCTGGTCTAAAAAAACATATCCTCATTGTATACTTGCAGATATGGCTTCCGGTTCATTGGTTTCGTTGGGTTCATCTTGCTGGTTAGATGCTCCATCAGCCGTACTGATTCCACTAGTCTCTTGTGGTCTTTCCATATTTTCTGTTTCACTGTCCACTTCTGAGCTCTGTGGAGAGCTGTTGGGAGTGCTCTCCTTTGAAGAGGTTTTGTAATGTTCGTCATATTTTGGTTGGAAGGAGAAGATCCTATCTTCCCTATAGTCCTTGTCATCCCTCGCAAACTTGCAGCATTTTCGTATCTCTACTTCTTCTTGGTGGCTTTATAAAATATCATACATAATTTTGAAATTTGTCAGAAAATCCCCTACTGTCAGGCACCAACATGCAAAAGCATGCTCAGTCCCTCATTTATGGAACCTCTGACAGATACGCAAAGGAATTGGCTGACTAAACTGACTGGGTCAGGGTTTTCATAAATGTGGAACCTGCACAATGTGTCCACACACCATCACCACTAACAATGTACAATTTGGAAATATTTACGAGAAAAAGATTGACCAATTCATAAACTGTCGTACGAAGTTTGGGAACTATGTGATGATATGCGTATGTGGCCTGAAATACATAGGAAGCACACTACGTGAACTGCGTACAAGAATCAGGGAGCACCTCCACTCCCTCAGGACTACGGAAGCCAAATACCCACTATCCACCCACTGGCAGGAAAAATACCAGATGGATAATCAACAAGACATCAGATTTTTCAGCCTAGAGATGATCAAACCAGACGCCAGAGGAGGCAACAGGGCCCTGAGACTACGACAGAATGAGGCAAGACTCATCTGCAGAATGAGAAATACGGAACTCGGCCTTAACAATGAACATGAGTTAAATGTTTTTCTGTGAAATTAAACTGTATCAGTCCAATTACACATTAGGAAATGACTCATTCTTCTGAAAAATGTTCAATTCTAAACCAGCCCACCATCCACGGGCATCCACCTACGGACATTGCTCACACCACTGGCAACCGCCCCTGCTCACCCAACCACTCAAAGCAAGGGATTGGCCCAACTGTGAACTAACTAGACACAATATTTACCCATATCCAGGTGTTCAACACTAACCCGCCACAGTGACTATATCGCACGAAGGACCAACCCTTTTACCGTTAGGGACCTCCCTGCTCACCCCCTACCCTAAAACGGATTCAGTCCTCAAGGCATCATATCCCATGTGAATTGGCCAACCGCTGTGATCTCCTACATACAAATTGGCAATCCAATGTGACACCCCTCAAGGATGATGCCCTTGAGGGGTGCAGCCCCGACCTTAATTTTAAGACCCACCACAATTTTCCGACAACTAGGTCGATCCACATTAATGGACAATTTTACAGTTAAGACAATAGCTATATCACGCATGCAAGGCGTTTAACACTTAGTTTATAATGACTGGCTCGGCCAGTCTCAGTAAGACGCAGCCACAACCTTTCAATTTTAGGCTCGCCACAATTTTTGGAGACACTCACTTCTCAGGAGCATAGCACCAATGTGACTAACGTTGTTTCTTAGCCCCAGGGCCATGTGGCAATCCACTGCCAGCCCCATCTTCACCATGAACATATTTTAGCCTCCCAGGCATGCCACAGCCGCGCTCAACCAGAAATCAGGGACCATAACATTAATACGAAAATAATGTAGTTTCGTATCCACAGGGAAATGTGGCAATCCACTGCCAGCCCCATTCTCACAATGATCATAATTAGCCTCCCAGGTACGCCAGAGCCGCGTTCAACCAGAAATCAGGGACCAATCAGGGACCATGAACCATCCTCCAAACGAGCCCCTGCATCTGGGCCAATCACTGACCGCCACTCTGACATTTAACTCTCCTGGACAAACTACTTCATTGTAGCTTGATCCGATGGCAGAGACGGACTAACAATAAGAGGTAAGATGTCCTCTAGGGATCGCGGCAACCGCCGCATTATGATATATTCCTGTGCTCAGTTATGGAGAGCACACACTCTCATCAAACCCTGCACGTGACCCTTCTCGCTTCTTCCCCTATGCATCCTCTGGGAGAAGGGTCCCTGGGCACCCGAGTCCCTACTGTAGTTATCCGCCAACGGGCACCCCCACATGTGTATCATAACACTACTATAGTAAACGATTAGGAACCAACCAGATGCATTTTTTGGAGCAGCGACAAGCACGCAGCCCCTGACTCTTCTCCTGTTCCTCCTATGGAACTATTAAGAAAAGGGTTCCCGAGCAACAGAGCCCTTACCACACATAACCACCACCGGCACCCTCCCCATTGTTAGAACGCCATTATAGTGAGTAAATGGAATATACCCGAAGCACAATTATAAACGGCACCAAGCAAGCGGGCTCTAAATCAAGGGAATAACACCCAGCATTTCCTAAGGGTCACTCACTTGTAGATATCTCACGCCTCTCAAACCGACGAAAACACATTTAAGGGTTAACTGGCAGACACCATACATGATGTAAGCAGCACGACTAACAGGATGTGGCAGACCTCCTAGCCCTGAACCAGCATTTAGGAAACATATTCACCCCCAACAAACGGGCAATCCAGTTGTTCTATGTATTAGAACCTAATGTTTGGCCACCGGCCCTCACCACCACTCTCCATTTTTCAACTACCCAGGCAACCACCTGAGCTTATTTAAGAACAGGGCGGACCCAACCCCAACCTCAAACAACCCAGGACGAACTGGGAGGCCCAGACACGTATGCACAAAGCATAGATGAAGGCATACCTCTGCCCCTTACTCACCAGGTGAGCTTTGTCCACCACTCCATCTTCTTAATGTCTCACAGAAACCTTTTTCTTCTCTCCTTTTGTTTTCAAAACCTGTTTCGCAAATTTATGATGCAACATTCTCATGACTATACACAAATGTAACTGTACGTATGTTGAATTTAACTAATTTTGTAAACTTCATGAAATGAATACAGACAATGTGAAATCTGACACCATGTCACCTCACTTGGGATGGTTCCAACACACACATCATGTGGTTGATTAATGACACTCTGTTAAAATTAATGACACTCTGTAAAATGTATTACAATGGCTGAAATACTCCACACTGGGCTCTCATACTCACGATGCAATGTGCACGACTTCTATTAAACAAATCCATCCATTTCCATGTACCCAAAAACCATGTTGGTAGCCTTGAAAAAGACCTGTAAGGTCGAAACACGTGTTGGCACCACTTGGTAATGCCTTAACTGAATAATTCAATTGAATAAAATCATCAAAAAAACAAAACCATGATCTTTGTGTACCGCAATTCTTCATGCACCTGAGCAGAAAAAATGAAAGAGGAAACCTCTGTATACAAATCAGTACATGCGCCGAACGAGTAGAAACTAAAAAACAACTTCTCATGACACATACAACAGGCACCATGAGCACGGGCTTCTTTTAAGTTTCTACCGAGTGGCTGCCAGTGCACCTTAATACCAGAGACTGAGGACGCAGCAACCCACGGTTCCTGGTGCTCCTAACAAATTGTTATTTGTGGTCTGCCTGGAACGAAAGTGTGAGCAGTGGGAGAGTGGCACAAAGGGATGAGGGGATGGGGAATGAGGGAAGGACCATAGTTTTTAACGTGTGCCATTGCAAACGATGCCGTTATCCGTGGAGTATTGGTGGGTATGAGTGTTGTTGTGTTTCAGGAGGACGATTGTTACGGTGTGCCTCTGCGAACGCTGCCGTCATCCGTGGGGTATTGGTGGGTAAGAGGGTTGTTGTGTTTGGGGAGGACGAGTTTGTCACGGTGTGCTGCTGCGAACGCTAACGGCATCTGTGGGGTATTGGTGGATTGGAGTGTTGTGGTTCGGTCAGCGTTTCTGTGCACCTATCAAGAGTGTACAGCGGGGGAGAGTTTCAAGAGGACAGAGTGAAACTACAGGTTTTGACTGTGTTTCTGAATGCCGGGTGATTGTCAATATTGCGAATATGCAGGAGTAGTGGTAGCGGGTGACTTTGTCTAGAAGAAATTCCGGCCCTGTGTTGTGGATGGCCCAGTGGGTGATGAACATGGCTTTAAAGGTAGTGCGTCGACCAATAGGGTGCCAATGGAGGACTCAGTGTAGGGCTGAGGTGTTCTCTGGGGGATAGGTTAATGATCAGGAGGGCTGCAGTGTTTTCTCTTTGCAGTTTTCTTAGCTGAAACGCTGGTTCACCTAGGTAAAGGCAATTTGCGTAGTCTAAGCAGGAGAGGATGATGGAGATGATGGCAGAGAAACAGTGAGGATAGGCGAGGTAAGGGAAAATATGCCTGAGGATGCGTAGGTGGAAGAAACAGGTTCTGGAAATGGAGTTGACTTGTTAGGCGAGGGATACATCTGTGTCCAGTGTGCATCACAGGATTTTCACTGAGGTGGAGGTTGCCAGTGGGTGGCCTAGGGATTGCGGCTATGGAATAGGTTGGGGGAAGAGTGATGTATTCCTGCAGACTAGGATTTCAGTTTTCCAGGATTGAGGATGGGTTGGTTAATCATCATCGAGTAGTCAATATCCGAGAGACATGATGACAGATCTGGACGGATGGGCCTGGCCATTTTGGGATTTTTAGAATGATCTGGGTGTCGTCTGTGTAGTTGTAGCCGGTAAGATTGTGGGAGTGGATGAGTGCGGGCAGAGGGTTTAGATAGATATTGAAGAGCAGGGGAGACAGGGATGCTCCTTGTCAGACCCCTTTTGTTACTGGTCATGAGGTGGAGGGGAACGGGTGGAGGAGCTTGATTTGTGAGCAGTTGGAGATGAAAGAGGAGATCCAAGAGAGGGCTGTATTTTTGATTCCTAATGAGTGTAGCCTGTCTAGGAGGATGGTGTAATCAATGGTATTGAAGGCGGCAGAGAGGTCAAGAAGGAGGAATACAGCGCAGCCTTCTGTATCTGCTGTTCTTTTTAGGTCGTCCCAGACAGACACTAGGGAGGATTCTGTTCCTCTGAGCGGTCAGAAGTTTGATTGCGCATGGTCCAAGAAGTTGTTGGCTTCAGTGAAAAGGCCAAGCTGCTTGTACACTGTATGGTCCATGATTTTGGCAAAAAAGCGGGTGTTAGAGATTGGCCGGTAGTTCTGGGGGAGGAGTGGGTTGAGTGTAGGTTTTCTGAGGAGGGGTTTGATGTAGGAGGTTTTTTGGGCTTCTATCAACAATGTCTGACGCTGTGGGCGTATCTGCAGGGTTGTCCGTGATGTGGTCCACCCCACTCAAACCCTAAGAGTCTTTCAATTCCCCTTCCTCCTCACCTGATGAAGACGAGAAGTCCAACTTCCTTCCACGAGGTCGACGAGTAAAAGTCCTCTTCTCCTTGTGTAGATAGGGTCTGCCTCGGGAGGAAGCCACCGCGACCCTTTGGGAAAGAATTCGCGGGGGCTCCCCCTCCGCGACAGACAAGAGCGGCGAGGGGAAAAGCCTTACGGCACAAAAACCCCTTTGGAGTGTAGGTATCCGAGAGGAAGGTCCAAGCCAGCTGGTAATACGGGAGGCTGGCTATACTGATGGTAGGGAGTAGCAATAAATGCAGAGCACGGCCCTGAAATAAGAGGGCTCCAGAGAGTGAAAACTAAAACAAGTAAGGCAGGAGGAAAGAAAGGAGGAGAACAAAACAAGTGCCCGTGTAAGAAAAGGAGCACCACGTATGAAGAGAGAGAGAGAGAGTGGAACAACAGGAGGAAAATAGTACAGGAGCGGATCACCGCTAAGCGAGAGTACTGTGGAGCGCTAGCAACGAAGAAGAATTCAGAAGTTGCAACGCGCCGAACCGCTGAGCGTGAACAGAGAAATAATCTCAGCGGCGGCCATGTTGGAAAAGACTAGAACGTAACCTCGCTAGCGAGCACAACGTGGCGGCACGGTCTGACGACCGCCATGTTTCCACCTCTTCCATAACGCCAGGAACCTGCGGTTGTGACAGCTTCAGGGAAGGTACCCAATGTTAGTGGTTGAGGATTGAGCATGCGATACTGCCTGCATAGGTTGAGGCTAGGATAGTTTTGAGGTGGGTGGGCGGGCAGCGATCCTCAGGGGAGCCTGATGGGTGGCTTTGTGCTAGGAACGAGAGGAACTCCTGGTGTGTGATTGGAGCGAAAGAGGGGAAGGTTTGTATCACAAGGGGGTTTCGTTAGGGGTCGGACTGTGAGGTGGTAGGGGCATTTGCTCCAATTTAGAGATGATGGTGGAGTGTCTGTCGATAGTGACATTGTGCAAGTGTTCTGATAAGGTGTCACATAGGGATTGGGAGATGGGTGGAGGGGGGTTAGAGCAGGCCGGGGAGTTGAATTCTGATATGATTCTATGCAGTTCTTTGCACAGGTTCAGAGAATTTCAAATTCTGTTCCCATAGAATACTTTCTAGGTTTTCCTGATTTCCAGTCTGTCTGCTCTAGTTAGTCTTGCTAGGGCAGTTTTGTTCTGGGCCATATGGATGGTGCTCCAGGTCCATTCCAGACAGTGCTTGTGAGTTTTTAGTGATTTGAGACGGCGAAGTACCATCTGGGTGTGGGTCCTGATCTCTGAGAGGTCAATTTTGTTGGGGTGAAGGGAGCAAGGGCGTACCGGAACCAAAGGTCAAAGAATTAGATGGTAGGTTGCCCCTCCTGGAGGGATAGTGTTGGGAGAAAGGTGAGGAGGGAGTTGGCTAGATCTGGGGTCATAACGACTTTAGTCCATAGCGGAGGGAGAGGTGTGGGGGTTGGTGGAGGTCAGGCGTGATCTTTGGTGTGAGACGCGGTGATCAATGGTACACAGAAGAAGATTGCTGAGTCATCAGTCTATGATAGGGATCTGGGGGCAGTGTGGATACTTTTGCGGTGGTGAAGATCGCATTGAGGGTGTGACCTCCAGTGTGGGTGGGCGTGGAGATGTGTTGTGTCAGCTTGAATGCTTTTAGGTTGTCTGTGAGAAATCGGGTCATAGAGTTTGAGGGTGAGTCAAAGCAGATGTTGAAATCCCCTAAAATGGTAAGTGTTGGATGGAGGTTGAGGATGTTTGTCAGAGCATCATAGAGCATGTCTGTGATGTTTTTGTTGTAGCCAGGGGGTCTGTAGCAGGAAGCTGTGCAAGGTGGAGGGTGAGAGCTGGGGTTTTACCAGAAGGGATTTGTAGTCTGTGGTGTTGGCTGAGGTGTCCTTATATATTTGTGGGAATTGGTGTTTGTGTAGTATCGCAAGTCGTCCACCCCTTCGCGATCTATTCCGAATGATAAGGTTGAACACGGGTGGGAAGGACTCTTGCGCAATGCACTCGTATTCATCAGCAAACCAGGTCTCTGTGATGAAAGGACATCTAGGTTTTCCTCTGTGATGAGGTGAAAGATGTGGAATTTGTTTTCAGAGACTGACCTGGCATTGATGAGGGTGCAAGAGAGTTGATGGGGTATGTTTGCAAGTGCTGGACGGGTTGGTTGGGAATGGTAGGAGGAGCAGGAGTGGAAAAGGTTGGGTGGGACGGGGTTGAGGGAGGGTGTGACCAGGCGGTGCAGGGCTGTGTTACGGGAACGGGGCTGGTTGTGGTGGGTAGGGGTAACAGGGTGGGTAGTGGAGGGTGTGGTGAGGAGGCGTGGGGAAGTGTGTGTGAAACAGGGGGGATCGGTGAAGAGGGGATTAGTACTAGGACCAGGTTGGGTGCCAGTGGGGAGGTTTGGGCCTATAGTGAGGTGGCATGGTTTGGGATCTGGGTTGTAGAATGGGAGAAACTAGGAAGGGACTGGGGTGGTCTTGGTCTGGCCCTTTCCTTGACTTTCGGGCAGCCCATGGGGTGTGGGCGAGAGTCCGGAGGGGCTGTGGAGGTTGGGGTTTTGGCCAGGGCTTCTCTTGCTGCACTAATAGAAGTGAAGGGTTGTTTGAGGGCGGGGTCGCTATGTTGTTCGGGCGTGGTGCAAGCAGAGAGTGTAGGTGAGTAGCTAGAGGTCGGGTGGGAAGGTTGTTTTGCCTGGCTCCCTGGGCATTCTGGAATATTCCAGGGGTCAATGTTTCCTGCTCGCGCTCTCCATCTTGCCGCTCTTCATTGAGCCAACTGAGATCTACTTGGAGGGTCGAGCAGTATGGCTCATTCACAATAGATAACATACCTATCACTGTATCTCAAGTAATTAAGACGCTGGGCGTATATCTTGAACCTAGCCTGGCCATGGAGAGGCAGGTTAATGCCATTGCGTCCGCAGCAGCCTATCATTCGAAACTAATGAATGCAGTTAGGCCATTCCTATCACAAGAGAACCGCCTCACTATTGCAAGGGCCATCATTGGATCTAGTCTTGACTATTGCAATGCCCTTTTTGTTGGAACTTCCCAAAAAAACTTGGCTAAACTCCAGCTGGCTCAGAATAACGCTCTAAGGGCTGCTGCTGGAATCTCACGTAGGGATCACATCCCTGGTGTCAGAAGACAAGTGCAATGGTTCCCTGTCAAAGGATTGTTTTTAAAACACTTGCTCTCACAAATAAATGTCTCCATGGGCTAGCCCCCCCCTATGTAGCCCAAAGGATCATCAGACAAGCATCCTCTAGACTGTCCAAGACTGCTTACGCCAATCGCATCATTGTCCCTCCTACTTGCAGAGGCTCTAGCTTCTCAACCATGGCAGCGACATACTGGAACACCCTGCCAGCCCAAATCAGATTGATCGAATCTCATATAGCCTTCCGCAAGGCACTAAAAAGCAGCCTGATTGTAGGACGGCCTCCCCTTCTAACCTGTTTTATGCCTCATGCCCTTTGTTGTTCTCATACCATGTACTGTACCGTGAAATGTAACCTGTGCTGGGGTCTACGGACTCTCTTTAACTAAGCAATTGTATCAAACTGGGGCCGCTCACTTGTAACCCTGAAGCAAGCCTACTTTCATCTTCTTACAGCGCCTCGTTGCCCATGTGTTGTAGTGCGCTATACAAATCCAAAATAAATAAATAAGGTGTAGCAGGTCCGATGGGGAAGGCTGGGGTGATGGGTTGTGCGTTCTGTCTGGCTGAGTTGGAGTTTGGTGGGTCTCATCAGGCCTACTGGTTCGCCAGCGTGCGACTCTGATTTGATCAGTGTGTGGCCTGGTGTCTAGCCTGTGGGAAGTGTGCATCATATTATGTGACTGAGTAGAGGGGGCACGTCCAACTGGTGTACAACATTAGATGTATACTTACCCTGCCTTGGGGGAAACTGGTCAGGGCAGTAGGACTGGGTTTTGGAGCCACTGGGAAGAGGGGCTGGGGAGGTGCGCCTAAACGCGCGTATCACAGTAGTAACATTTCCTAGGACTCCTGGATAGAGGGAGGGAAGCCTAAATGGGCGATACAACAGTAGACAGTAAAAAGCAATAGCACCTACTTTTGGAACACCTGGACAGTGGGAGAAACGCCAAAAATGGGTTGCAGCAGTAGACAGTGAAATACAGAACCGCCTAGATTTTGGAAACCTGGATAGCGGGAGAAATGCATAGATGGGATTGCAACAGTAGATAGTAAAATACAGTAGCACCTAGATTTGAGACACCTGGATAGAGGGAGAGACGCCCAACTGGTAATACAATAGTAGACACTAAGATGTATTAGCGCCTAGTTTTGGGACACCTGGACAGCGTCTAAATGGGCATTCAACAGCAGGCAGTAGAATACAGTAATACCTAGATTTGGGACATCTGGATAGAGGGAGAAACACTTAAATGGGCATACAACATTATTGTGACAATAGACAGTACCTTACAGTAAATGGGGGTTGCATCAGTAAAATGCAACAGTATAATGCAGTGGCACCTCGATTTGGGACACCTAGATGGCGGAAGAAATGCCTAAATGGTGTTATAAGAGTAGACAGTCAGATGCAGCAAATGGGGGTTGCAACAGAAGACAGTAAAATGCAGTCGCACCTAGATTTGGGACACCTGGCTAGCGCTAGGGACATCTAAATGAGCATACAAAAGTAGGCAGTAAAATGCACCTGGATAGCGGGAAAGACACCTAAATGGGCATACAAGAGTAGACAGTAAACTGCAGTTGCACCTAGAGTTGGGATATCCGGAAAGATGGTTCAATGCCTAGACGGGTGTATAGCAATGCAGGCAGTAGCTATAAGGTATGGGATACCAGGGCAGGGGGGTAAAAGCCTTTTGCTGCGAGCACAACAGTGGACAATTTGCCTAGGTGTGAGATGTTGCTGCCTGACCCAATCTGTCTGAATGTGAGAGGTGGCAGGCTAACACAATTTACCGAGATGCAAAATATGGCAGACTAAGAAAGTCTACCTAGATGCGAGATATGGCTCGCTAACACAACCGACCTAGATGCAAGGTATGGCTCAGTGACAGTTGGCCTAGGTGTTGGGTGTGGCTAACATATGAAAGTGCTACTGACCACAGGCATTTCGGAGATATAATAATAGGATAATAAGATGGGTCGGACAGTCTAATGGGGAGTAGAAATTGCTGGTCCACCTGTCCAGACCTTGCCTACTTTGTCAGTCGCTGCTGGTTGACGGCTGCAGGTGCCAAAGGCTAACACGAGCCAACAAGGCCTGGAGCGGCTTCTTCTTCAGGAGCTGCCCTTTGCCTTGCGGCTCTTCGCCGAAGGGGGCTGCCCTGGGAATGTTGTAGATGAGGTGTTCCAGGTCACAGGGGAGGTCCATGGTCCAATCAGTGGGCAGAGGGTGGCAACGGAGGTGGGCAGGAAGGGGGAAGTGCAAAGGAGTGGGAGATGGGAGGAAAGAGGTGCAGAGTGCGCTGTGTGTTTTAAATTTTCCAAAGATGGGCTCAGAAACACATTTATTTCAATCCAAACGAAAATGGGAGCGATGGTGCTCCTTCACTGCACTCACCCTTATTGCAGGCAGAAAGAGTCCTTAGGGGGCTCAGCTACAGGGCCTACTGCCTCAGTGCAGCTTCCAGTGTTCGGGAGGCCCACGGGCCAATCAGCGGGCAGAGGGCGGGCAGGGAGAGGGAAGCACAAAGCAGGGAGAGCGGGGAAGAAACAGGTGCAGAGTGTGCTGTGTGCTTTTAATTTACCAAAAATGGGCTCAAAGAAAACACATTTAGTTTCAATCCAAATGCAAAGGAGCGCTTGTGCTCCTTCACTGCACTCACTCGGATTGCTGAAAGAAAGAGTGCTTAAGGGGCTCAGCTGCAGGGCCTACTGCCTCGATGCAGCATCTGGTGTTCGGGAGGCCCACAGGCCAATCAAAGGGCGAGAAGGGAGGCAGGCAGGGAGAGGGAAGCGCAAACGAGGGGGAGCAGAGAGGAAAGAGGCGCTGAGTGTGCAGTGGGTTTTTAATTTACCAAAAATGGGCTCAAACAAAATGAATTTAGTTTAAATCCAACCAAAAATGGGAGCGCTAGTGCTCCTTCCCTGCATTCACCCTGATTGCTGGCAGAAAGATTCCTTAAGGGCCTCATCTGCAGGGCCTACTGCCTGTGTGCAGCTTCCGGTGTTCGGGAGACCGACAGGCCAAGCAGCAGGCACAGGGTGGGAAGGGAGGCGGGCAGGGAGAGGGAAGCACAAAGGAATGGGCACAGGGCAGAAAGAGGCGCAGAGGGTTTTTAATTTACCAAGAATGGGTGCAATGACAAAGAAGCATGTTTGAAAAAAGAAAGTATGGATACCCAACATCAACCAATATACTCATGTTCTAACATCTTACCTACAAAATGTGCTTAACCGTATGATTGTATGTCAACAAGACATATCTTTTCCAAATCTATAATTTTTTTTTATAAACCATTGCTTTTGATTGCTTTGTTTCAATATGTGCAGTTGGAGCTAGCAAAGGCAATAACACTAGAATTAATTTGATTATTTATTGAAATCCCAGGTCTAGGAATGTTGTGTCCCGAAGCGGTGGAGTCATCTGGTCACTCTTTGCATATTCCATCTTTCTTAAGAGAGTCTGAAAGTTTGTGGTACTGCAGGAGACTATTTGGTTGTGAAAATCGATGACTCTGGCTGGAGTGGAGCTGCTAGCTCTTCCAAGCAGCTCTAGCCAGAGCCAGCAATACTACAACAGCCCCAAATAAGCAACTCACTTGTCCCTCATATCTTCTTTACACTCTACCTTTGACTCTTCTCTGCCAAGCAACAATATGTCCACTCTATCTTCACCTCACTTGCCTCTCATCATTGTCGCCTTTTCGAGAATTCAAACCACATTCTTTCCCCTGCTCCTTCCGATGCCACATCATCTCCTCCCGCCTCTGCTATTGACTTTGCCAACTACTTTACTTCTAACATCTTATCTACTTCAGTCCTCTATTTCCCCTACTTCCTCTCCTCCTTCCTTTTTCCCAAGTTGTTCTACTTCTCCCTCTTCAGTGATGTCCACGTTCCACCCTCTCAACAATATGGACATTTCCTCTGCCCTGGCTAGGTCTCATCCCATTTCCTCCCCTGACAATCCTCTTCCTTCCCTCCTAATCCTGCTAGTTTATTCAACACTTCTGTCCTATCTTACTGCCCGTTTCACCACTTCTCTCTCCTCTTCCACTGTTCCTTCCCATTTCAGGCATGCCTTAATCCTTCCTATTTTGAAAAATCCAACACTTTCCCCCTCCTTGCGGCCCAATTTCTCTTCTCCCTTTTCTCTCAGAGCTTCTAGAGTGTGTTGTTTATTCCCAAGTTTCCTCTTTTATTAACCTGCTCTCTCCCTTAACTCCCTTCCAGTCTGGCTTAGGCCGCGACACTTCACTGAAACTGCTCTCTTGTCTGTCACCAACTTAATTTTCACTTCTCGCTACTCTAAACTTTCCTCTTTTCTTGTTCTTCTTGGTCTCTCGGCTGCGCTTGACACAGTTAACCACGCACTTCTTCTCTCTTCCCTTGCTTAACTTGGCTATTGTCAACTCTGTTCTCAACTGGTTTCATTCTTACCTCTCAGGAAGCACCTTCTCTATTGCTGGGGCTGGCCACAATTCCTCTATTTTGCTCGTCCCACATGGTGTCCCCCAATGCACAGTCCTGGGCCCTCTCTTTTTCTCCCTACACCTCTCCTCTCGGCTCTTTCATCTCTTCTTTTGGCTTTTCTTAACACCTCTACGCGGATGACCTGCAAATCTTTCCATCCTTCACCTCTTTTACCAACACTATTCACTCTTCCTTGACTGCCTGTCTTCTTGATATTCAGTCATGGATGTCTTCCGAAACATGTCTTGGGATGATTGTGGTCTCGTGCAGAAGGGATACGACCAAGCAATTCGGGTTACACTGCCCCTTTTTGGGTGGGACCAAGCCTGATTTGCATATGGTCTTAACACTTTTGTAATAGCTTGGCAGGCAAAGAACAATAGTTATTTTCTTCTATGCACATACCATTCCCATTCTACTCCCTTCCTCCCTCTGCCTCCTTTCCCCTCTCTACTATGTCCATCTACCCGTCGACACGTAATCTTGGTGTCAAACTTTATTCTTCATTTTCCTTCTCCACTCATATCTTTTCTATATTTAAAATTTGTAAAAGCTCCCTGGTTCCTTACTTGCTCCTCCACCAAACTCCTCATCTCCTCTATAGTTTTCTCCAGACTATTCTATTGTTTCTCTCTTCTCGCTGGTCTCCTGGTGTTTCACCTTGCTCCTCTTCGTTCAATCTACCATTCTGCACTCCCCCCGCAATTCTATTACTCACGCTCTGCACTCTCTACACTGCTCTCCTTTGATACTCATTCACTCTTTAACTTCCTTTGTATTGTTTTTAAGTGTCTATATAGCTTGGCCCCTCCCATCTCAATCTTTCTACTCCCCAACCTGTACACTCCATTCCCAATCCCTTTTTCTCTTAACTGTACCTCAGACACCCTGTGCGCCATCCCGTATCCACTTCTTTGTTCTGCTTGCGCCCAAATATTGGAACTCTCTCCCTCTTCCTCTACACTCTATGGGCCTCCTTATAAGGTTGCCGTTCCGGTAACAATGGTATCGGTAAGCTTGCCTGTACCGTTGTTACCGGACTGGCAAACTATGAGTCCTGCTTGCGAGAGTCTCTTCGCCAGTCAGGTCTGACCTGGCGGGCGTACCGGCACCCGTGAGCAGACCATGTCAGATGCACCGGCACCATTCACGAATGGTGCCGGTACATCCGGCCTACCCATTCCCATTGAGTGCAATGGGATTCAAATGGGAATGGGGACTAATATTTTACGGCGCCTGGGAATGGGCATTTAACGGGTCCGCCAGGGCAGTGATGCCCCGGTAATCGCCCATTCCCAGGCACCCGAAAGAAAATGACTCTTGCAGCAGCCGGCTACCACCATTGCCATAATGAGGCCTATATCTTCTTTTTCCCCTTTTCAAGACCAGCCTTAAAGCTCATCTTCTCTCTCAATGATCTGTTGGTTTTGTTTCTTTGACATATATATTTTTATTGTACCATTATCTACTTTGTTGAGCGCTTAGAAGTCAAGCATAATGAAAATTTTAACAAATACAAATAAAAGAATGTCCAATCAAGGTTCAATACAAAATATTTACTTTAATTAAAAGCACCAATATGCAATTAAAACTGTACTAGAAAACAATAACAAAATCCACCCCTCAAAAGGAAGACAGAAAAATGCAAAATGTAGTGATGCAAGCCCTCTGAATACTTAGCAGGGAGAAAAGAAACCACGTCAATGTTGTAAAAAGGATATGTCTTTGGGAAAATGTTAATCAGCCTCTAAAGTACCAACAAATGGACATGGGCTGCTGAGGACTTTCAACAGTATATTTCTTAGTTCTTGGAGGTTCAACAGCATTGAACCAGGCTTCTTATTTTGTGACTGGGTCCAATCATGTTACAATGTAGCAAGTCACAGTGATCCAGGCGGGAAGTAGGCTTGAGTCAGGTTCAAACTGAAGTGGTTCGAGGCATCATTATAAGGCTACGGGTTGGAGTGGACATTCCGACATTCGAGTTTGGGCCAGCAACAAAGATGTTGGTGGTTCAAGGCAGTGTTCAAAAGGTGGTGGTTCGAAGATTTCTGAAGCAATGAGCTTCTTGTTCGAGCCGGCCCAATTGACCCACTAAGCTGGTGTGGTGTAGCAGCAAAAAGTGGTTCAAAGAGTTTTTAAGAAGTGTCAAAGGCAGCACAGCAGGTCCTGTAGGTTCAAATGCTTTTGAAAGTGGTCAATAATGGCCCAATGTGGATGGAAGTGGTAAAAATGCAGGTGACCCATTGCTTTGCTTCTTTAGTTGCTATGAGTCCTAATCCAGGGGCTCAGGGACAAGATGAGTCCTTATTCTTACTCTCCCAACATTCGAAAGGTTGGCTAACACTTTCTGGCGTCCATCACCTCCAGTGAAGTTCTGGGGACCTGTGTAGCTGTCAGAGAAGCATCTTGCTCCATCAGCAGTTCAACACCAATGTGCCCTGGTGATGGGTAGGGAGCAGAGCTTGCCTCAGTATTAAAGCGCTCCTTCACCTCAATGGCAGAGGGCTTTGAAAAGATCATCTCTCCCAAAAGAGGGCAAATGTATTTTTCTTGCAGTCCAGAAATGAACCAAAGAAAAAGGGGGGACCCCTTGCTTATAAAGACAGCAAGCCATCAGGAATTGGTTAAAAGCACGCCTGCTTTAAAGGGTCCAATCCTTGTTAAGATAAAATGTGATGTGTGTCTTTTCCATCATACTGAAGGTGCTTTGCTGAGCAGAAGGTGTGGGAGACGGGAAGCAATGAAAGTCCCACAGAAAACGAAAATGGAGGAAACTTTCCTTCCTTTGGTTCTGCTCTTCCTGTCTGTTCAAACCTGCCCCCTTCTCTAGACCTGCACTTAAAAGTCCTTTTTGTATGCAATACCCTGTTGTGGGGCTGGCCCTTTTGTTAAGGGTGTACCCTTTGAAACCTGTTTTCCAGGACAGCTCCTGCTGAGGGCTGGCTGGAGGAGAGAGGTGTTACCTGACCTCACAAAGGATCAAAGAGAGGCCCAGTCTTTCCTGCTTGTTGTATGCTGGTGAGCCGAGACAGCAGTCTGACTAGCATACACAACACCTGTTCATGGCTGTCAAGGGTATGGTATATATTAGATGTGGCTTTTAATAATTATGTGACCTACCAACCAACAAACCACCCATATATGGCTTATATGTTTACATTATCCTGCCACCAGGTTGGTAGGCTATAATATGATCATGCTTTGGTGACAGGGGCGAAGAGTTAAATGCAGTCCCTGTACTGCAGTGACTTTGTTGTCACAGTAACTGTCAAAAGAGGAACCTGTGATCTCTAAACCTCTTCTATGCCACTGGAAAACGTGTGCTGCAGATCAGGAAACTGATGCAGTAGGGCAAAATGTACACTATGTTTTTGGCATGGAGTTTGATAAGTGGGGGGTCTGGTTAGCAGACCACCCTTTCTGAGATGGATTACCCGCTGTGAGAAACAAGGAGGTGTCTCACCCGCTAGTCCCCAGGGGTCTCTCTCTCAGGTGGCCAGGGCACAGCCATCATCTTTGGATCCAGACCCTGGGGGTGGACCCGTGCGGGAGGATCACCTGGGTGAGGGGTCTTCGGGGAGTGGGACACCTGATGGCAAGGCACCGTATCCCCTTCCCTGTAACACCTTCACCAGATCCTACCCGGTAGGATATTTAGGAACTCTACCCCCCTTTCCCTACAGGAACATTTTCACACGGACATCCCACTCTGGGAGAAAACAGACTCACATCCGAGCATTGTACCTGACATGTCCCACTACTATGATGAGACAAGGTCAGGCAATTAATGGTAACCACTCACACCTGACTTCCATTAAGCTTCCCAACATGGATAAAGGGTGGAGAATGAGAGCACACTCTAAGCGAGCAAAGCACACAAGGGAACAGTGTTTTCGAGACGGCAGCTGAACAAGGGGAGGAAGACGGCAAACAAATAAGGGTGCAACAGGAGGGAGATACCCTTGACCTTTCCGGCAACAAACCTTTACTTTCCAAAGTCCTTCAGACCAAAAGACTTAAGGCAAGGAAAGAAGACTAAAGAATCCTGCATTGTGTGTCAGAGACACCTGGGGCCCTCCTGCATGGCTGATCGAGTCGCAGAGGAGCAGGAGCCGCCGTGGTACCGTCCTTGGCTCCAAGATTAAAGCAGCGCCAGTAGGATTAAGACAGCCGGTGAGTTGGGAAGACTGATGCAAAACCGGTCTGTGTTGAATTCAAGGTTGCAAGCGACAACATTGTATAACGAGAGCAAGAAGGAAGATTTGTAATGCGTGTGATGAAAGACGTGAGGAAATCTGAATGTTTGAACTAAGAGAAGAAAGATACAACACCTGTGACAGAGTGGCCCACCAAAGCGAGTGTGCTCAATCAAAGGTCTCTGTATGGTGTCCAGCTAAAAGTGATAAAAGGAAAAGTAAAAGGTGAGAATGAGAATGAGAAATTAAGTGAATCAAAGTGGTCTGCTACGGTTTGAGCAAAATCCATTGCACAATCGAAAGTCTTCGATAATTTCCAAACTTTAACCCTTCACACATATTCTCACATTAAGAGGTTGAGGTTGCCTAGAAGAATTATCACTGCCCAAGTCTGCTCTCCAACCTTGATTCCAACACCCCGTGTCCTCATCTTGCTTGATCTCTCCTCTGCCTTTGACACTGTCAACCATGACTGATAACCTGGGTAACACCAGTCAGGTCCTGGCATGGCTGGATTCTTTCCTCTCTAATCGACCCTCCCAGGTCCAACTCGGGTCCTTCCTCTCCTCTATCTCTATCTCTACCTGTGGTGTTCCCCAGGGGATTAACCTCTCTCCCTGCCTGTTCAACCAATACCTGGCACTTCTTGCCCACCGCATTGCCGCTCTCTGCCCCAATTCCAGCGCTATGAGGATTACACTCGGCTCATTTTCAGGCTACCTTCAGTCACCTCTTCTCCTTCAATCATCTCTGACGGTCTGTCTGGTATCCAGGAGCGGTGTGCCGCCAATGATCTCTGCCTTAATGCCAGTAAGACGGAGATTCTCCTCATCGTCACACCCCCTCCCTCCTTTCCTGCCACTCTCTGGTCGGCCTCTCTTGGCCCTCTCCATGCTCCCACCGGCAAGGCTAAAAACCTTGGGGTCATCTTCGACTCCACACTCTCCTTCTCTCCTCACATCTATGACATATCTAAGAAGTCACACTACCAACTGCACTTCCTCAGAGGTATTCTCCCTTTCCTCCCCTTCCCCCAGAAGCTCACTGTCTCCAGAGCTCTGGTTCTCTCTAGGCTGGACTATTGCAACAGCCTCTTTCTAAATCTGCCTGCTTCTACTCTCCACCCTATGCAACTCATTCAGAACAGGACCGAGAGACTTGTCCTTGACCTCAAGCCCAGGGATCGTATCTCTCCGGGACTGAAATCTCTGCACTGGCTCCTAGCGGCTGCGAGGATTAAGTTCAAAACCCTCTGCATTGCCCATAAGGACTTCTAGAGCCTGGGGCCTCAAAACCTTCAAATCTCTCTTCCTAAATATCTTCTTTCGCAAGCTTTTTACTCATCCGCCTCCAACTCCCTCAGGGTCAGTCGCTTCTCCAAGCAACGAGTTGGTGGTAGATCTCTCTCTTCGGCTGGGGCCTCCCTCTTCAACAGCCTCCCCGCCTCCTTGAAACTCGAGGAGAACCATCTCTGGTTACGGAAGCACCTTAAAACCTTCCTCTTGGCTTCTGCTTTCTCTCCCCCTCTCCCCTGCTAAATTCCTTGCTGAAACTGCACTGGTTACCTGACCACCCTTCTGATCTTGGACCCAGGCCCCGCCAGTTGCACACCTGAACTGCCGCCCTAGCAACCCCTGCACCTGGGAAGAGTTTTCTTTATCCCTACAGTCCCCCCTATATCTGCACTTACCTTGCACTTGCCACCAGCAGGCCGTTTTTTATTTATTTTATTTATTCTATTATCCCATGTACTGCACTTCCCCCTCCCCATACGTCCTCCGCACTTGTCCCTTTCCCCCTTCCCATGCACTTGCGCAATCTGAATGACACCTGGCCTAGTAAGATCATTGTCTGTCTTACCTCTGTTACCCCTCCCTTGCCCTGTTGCGTCTTGAAACACTTGTGTATAGGCGCATTATAAATGCCATATCATATCAAAAGGCTTTCATGTCCACAGCATAACCAGTCCCAAAAAGATTGGATCGCCAGCCACCATACTTTACCATCAAATGTTGCAAGCGTTTTAATCCTTTCAATGCGAGTACCCAGGCATTCTATCAGGACATGTCTCAATGTCTCTACGCTTGCATTATGTGATTGTTGCTATCCAATCCTTTCTTTTTAGTCATTTTTGGCATACATAGGATTGTCACAAAAGTCACTCACTTCACAGTCACTGGAACTCAGTATGGTCCGCGCATAGATAGCTAGACCTGTCAGGAACCAATTGCCCTTATTCAGCCATTCCATATTAAGGTCTTCGTACAGGGTGTTTTCTTGAGGACAGATGATTAACCTATACGTTGACACTATTCTCCAACCTATGTAATAACAAAGAGAAAGAAGACCCAATTAATAACTCAATGAAGCTATCGGGAGATAAAGAATATTTTTCCACTCTAGGCCAATATCATCACCCACACTATTACCCATCAAATTAGCTGGTTTGCAACTTGTGGTATTTGTGATCTGTTTATAGATCTTTTTTATGTCTGGCACCATTTGATTAATCTCTGTGCTGATAAGGCCAGTGCCATCTCCGGAAACCTCAGCTCCCCGGGGATCCGTTGACGCCTAGGCACTGACCCTCTTTCTGTTTAGAAATATGGGTGCTATCCTCAGAGGTTTAGATGGAGTCATGGTTTGTACCCCAATAGTTTTTTAGTGGGAGCAGTCCCCTCATTTTCAGGGGTCTGTTTTCGGTCGTTAACTCATGCTCCCACTTAGCGACCCTTCTTTTTCCTCTAAACATGGACCCCCATTATCCAAAGGACAACTCCTTTTTGCCATTTGTCCTTTAGAAGTGGGCCTCTTTGACCTTGCAGGATTATTTGGAATAGAGATTGAATTTAAGAACTGCGCTACAGATGTTTTATTTGTCTTAAGAGCTTTCTGATTTTTGTTTTTTTGCCAATGGGCTATGCTTGGAGGTTCATTTAGAACCCCCTCTGCACTTCTGATCTTTTTCTTCCTTTTAGTTTCCCCATTCATCTTAATTGGCTTGATCCCCTGTGCACTATTCGCTTCTTTTGCTAAATCAGTTGGGGAGGTGCCACTCTTCTTTATTCCCAGGGAGGTGCCAGGAATGAGCCATGCAGTTAAATGCCACCATAATGGACTCTGATAGTGGCGTGTCCTTGAAATCTAATAATTCCTGTTACTGATTATTCATCATTGGTCCGGCCCCTGAGCCAATCCTTCTTTTGGCATCATTCAACACCAATTCCACTGAGGGGGACAGCATATCTATTGCACCTTGAGTGGTAGACCATGTTCCTTGTAGTTCCTCCATCCACTTTGACTGTTGTTTGATGTCTAATTTTAATTCAGGCAAAGGAACAGAAAGATTTTCATTGATGGCTGATTTTAATCCCACTATAGAACTTTCACATTCTCCTACTTCCCGGGTGATTTCCAAAAGCATCCCTGACTGTGTTTGTACCTCTCCCCTGGGAAGCTTAAAGACGTTCACTAAGGAATTTAGGACGAAATTTAGTGCTGACAGGGTAGCCTCGTTAGCCCCTTTATGCGAGTCTTCCTCAGTCGCCACTCCTTGCCTCCTTTTGTGATCTCATTGCCCGAGTTATTCGCCCGCGAGCCTCCGGGGACCTGTATTGGACTTAATGTTAGGCCCGAGGCTATGGGATAGATGTATTGGTAACGTGATCTTGCGGTCTATGACCTTCATTCGGGGGACTACTACTAATGTTCCTCATGTGTCTAGTCAGATCGCAATTGCCCATTTGATCTTCTCCTTCGCAGAGGTCTATGTCACCCACACTGCAACATTTCCTTCTAGGGAAGACGTTTTTAATCATTCTTTTCATAGTGCTAGCTGTTAGGGTGAATTCAAGACCCTTCATTCGCATCAATTTTGGCCCTGGGGTGTTAGTTAGGGGATCAGCCTCTGGCTCTTGGGTTATTTTACTCGTTCCCTCTGAAAAAGATGGACGAAATTGATCCATCTGTTGATGTAAGAGGTAAACCTGAGAACATCTTTTTTCCTTTGGATTATTAGGCGCTGTCGGTTCATCTAGTTCAGGAGCCCTTCAATCACCTTCCAGAAGCCCACTCCTAAGATAATATATTTAAGACATTACTTGGATGATTATAAAGAGTCCTTACAAATTAGTACACTCAGGTACTTTGTCCAAGGTAACTAGACCTCCTGGGGTCAGCACCTTTCCTTCTTACATATAGTAGACTGTCTCTGACCAGCTCAAAGGGTGCACTGGCCCGCAGTCACCGATTTAGAGTGAGGAATGAACTGCCAACAGGCTCAAAGGCTTCAAGCCCGCAGTCACCTAGTTGGGTAGTAGTTTGATCTCCTAACCAGCTCAAAGGCACAGGCCCTGCAATCAGTGAGTTGGTTTATAATTAGGCCTTCCAACGGGCTCCAAGGCACCTGGCCCGCAGTCACCCAGTTGGCTTATAACTAGGTCTTCCAAAAAGGCTCAAAGGAACCTAGCCTACAGTCACCTAATTACACCTGGCTCAAAGGCACTAGGCCCACAGTCACTGGGATGGAGATGATTTAATAGTCATCAAACAGGCTCACAGGCGATTCGTCTACGGACACCGTGGTTGAGGAATCCCTGGTCGAAAAGGTCTTACAGACTCTGCTCAGGCTTGAATCTGCTCAGCTTGCTTTGGTAGTTGGCTGGAGACTGTACTTTGCGTTCACTGCCGCCACATCCAGTTACCTGTGTAGTCAAGCTGCTTCATAAATGGTCTTACTTCAAGTCCTCACAAGGGCTTTGTTCCACCAAATGATGTTCTTGTGGTTACTGTACAAATTTATTCAGAAAAAAGGGAGCTATCTCACTCTAAATAGAGACTGTACGGAATGTGCATGTCAGTTTGAGGATTGAGCGCCGATTTGTGTTTTTTTAAAAAAGTTTATTCTACTGGTGTCTGCATTACAGCACTCTAATGAGCCTTCTTTATTCAGTTCCGCTGCTTCAGGCAGTAAGCGGCACCCCATAGCCTGCTCACTATGTTCACCCCCTCCTTCTGCTCACTGCTGCTCTCTACTCCTCAATTCCTGCGTCTTCACACCAGATGGAGCGGAGCTCGCCTGAATCACCGCTCACAGGTTTTTCTACTAACAGTTTTTATTAAAGCAGCCCGCTAGCGGGAGGTATTTCGATCTGGCCAGTCCTGCTCCAAACCCCCCACCCCTGAGTGCCCTTCCCTCAGCCGGGCTCTTGGATTGCTCAGAACTTTATCCCACCGGGAGCGAGGCAGGGACTGATGGAAGTCGATAGTAATCGGGGAGGGGAAGTAATCCTTGCCTTGAATGTGTTAGCCTTTTTATGCCTCGGATGAACAGTATGCGCCGCTTTCAGTTTCTTACCAGTTTTAGCGTTCTCTCTGTGTCCTTCTCTCACCGCCCAAACACCTCCTCGGATAGAACCACTAGCTCAAGTTTCTAAGAATGAATGGATGTTTTTGGACTACCCCACCCGCATCGGCAGCAACGCAGTAAAGAACGGAAACACAGCAACACACTCGCCGTACTCCGCTGCACTTCACTTCTGCAGGGAGTTTTGATGTTTAAGCTCCTCCTTTCCCAAGGGAGGGTGAAAAAAGAATAACTGGCAGGCAGGCAATAGCTAGTCTCTGAAAGGTCCAACACAGCAACACACTATCCGCACTCTGCTGCACTTTGCTGCTGCAGGCAGTTTTGATGTTTAAGCTCCTCCTTTCTCAAAGTAGGGTGAAAAAAGACTGGCTGGCAGGCAGGCAATAGCTGGTCTCTGAAAGGTCCAACATGGCAACACACTCGCCGCACTCTGCACATTGGGCCTCATTACGAGATTTGCGGTAAAAAGTAATCCTTACCGGCATGGAGGCAATACCGCATCCGAGTAGCTTTGATGCCGCTAAAAGCGGCAGATTACGAGAATGCGTTCATGCGCGTACTGGGATGCCAGTAACATCCGTACCGGCATGCCGCTAACGACACTAAAACCCCCTTTAATGGCATCAGGTAATGCACTGACACCTCCTCTGCCTCCGTCCACCCCTAAATAACGGGCACCGGCAATACCGGGTCCAGCGATACCAGCTCCGTCAATACCGGAACCGGAAGTAACATCATCGTGCTGGAACGGGAAATGCAACGGCGGCCATCTTGAAAAACACAATTGCAATCCTCCACACACATGACCTGGACCTTCAAAACACCACACACATCTTGACCAGAATGCCCAAAGCAATCAAGAAAGGTGCCACCTGTCAGCGAAAGGTGCGCTTTTCTGAAGACGAACTGAACATGTTGGCGGACACATTGGTCGAGAACGCTGATGTCATTTTTGCTGCAGACCACAGGCAACCTGCACAAATAAGGAAAAAGGAGATATGGGAGGAAGTGGCAAGGAAGGTCAGTGCGGTCTGCACCACCGCCCGCACTGTAAAAGACATTAAGAAGCGGTGGGATGACCTACGTCTCCGTGTGAGGAATATACTGTCCGCCAATCGGAGCCAGGGTCTAGCAACAGGCGGCGGGGCCCACTTCCCCATCAAGCTCACCAGATGGGAATAGACATGCGCCAGTACCATCGACATGCAGGGCATCGAGGGAATAGGAGATGTGGAGTACCGTCAACGGCAGATGGAGGTGAGTGTCCCCACAAACCATAGAAAACCAAAGCATGATGTTGGCAAACTAATGTGATAGTGACATAAGGCAATGCATGAGCCATCATACACACATGGACACATCCCTATCCAGATGCTGTCCCCAGCACTGTCACATCAACATGCATGCTGCATGCCAATTCCAAAACTGATACACACCCCACAGACAGCAAAACAGCTGCACACTGCACGCAAACCACAACACAACGGTATGTCACACAGCAAACACCACCTCAAACATGTGAGAACATGACATATGCCTAAATAACCTCCCCCCATATAGCAAGTAGCAAGCACCCTCTATGCCACAACTCAAAGATTGCAATGCATCACACGCGAACAACTGCACTAACACCAATGTATGCATGATGCACGTACAACCATCACTGATGCCATGTCTCTCTCGGTCCCACACAGGCACAGATGTCGACAATGATGGCCAGGATACCGCGGCACAGGCCAGGACACTGGCAACAAAGCCCAGGGCCAGGGATGATGGCACCAGGCCATCGACATCGAGGGCCACTACGAAGCACCAACTGCCACCCAAAGCAACACCATCAGGACAGGCCAAGGCACAGGAGCAGCAACCAACAGGTGCGAAACCGCAAGAGGAAAGAAGAACACAGGACGTATCCACTAATCCGGAGGCAGAGGCAGACGGGACCCAGTCTGCTGCCAACAGCTCCATCGGGGAGGCAGTTGCCTCAGCACCCAGAGTGGAGACGAGGGAGAGACCCAGGTCGAGGAGTGCTTACATGAGGACAGCAACCTGTCCGGGGATGGTGCACGCACACCAAACCCCCAGCAAACCTCCCAGGACACCCCACAGGGCACCCCAGATGGCACCCCTCAGCAACAGTCAGGAAAACAGTTGATCAAAGAGGCATGGAGCTCACCAAAGGACAGCCCTGCATTGGGCCCCTCGGCAGATTCCCCTTCCACCTCCAAAGCTATTTGGGACGTAAAGGGGCGCATGGCCCGAATGGAGGGGCGGCAGCAGCAGCTCACGGACCTTGTGAAGTAATATGTTGCAGAGGGTGCATTGACAAGGCAGGAGGCACGTGCGAACACTGTGGCCATGACAGGGCCATGGACAGGAATACCAAGCTGATATGCGAGGGGCTTCAGCAGTTACCCAGGTCCTGGCCAGGATCACACAGACCTTGGAGGTGTAGCGTCCTGCCCAACGGAGGCTCATGCAAGCACAGCATCATCTTCCTGCACACCTGCCAGCTCTACCCAAACAAGCCCTGTTCGAAGATGAACACGCACCACGCGGCGCTCAGATATGCAGCCCCTGGAGGCCAAGAAAGGCTGCCAGTAGCAGGGGCAGCCTGCATGTGCAGACTCTAGTCGCATATAATGACATGCATTGCACATCATGTGTGGGGTGTTGTGGGGGAGAGGGGGCGGTGTGTGTGGGGGTGTTGTGGGGGGAGTGGGAGGAGGTGCTGTGGAGGGCCAATACACTATGCTTAATTATACTGTTCAATACACCCATTGTGTGGAAAAAAAGATATCACAAGTGGACATTGGTTATTTGGCGTGTGTTCATTCAATGCATTACAGTGTACAGTACCCATCCACCACCACATTCTGTGTCCATACGCACACGATCCCAGTGCCCAGAGTACAGCCACCATTGCACCCTCTGCATTCCTGTCCCACATGAACAATTGTCAATCACTGATTGGCGCACCCCACGTCCATCTGGTGCATTGCGCCCTGGAAGACGTGCAACATCTTCTACCTCCTCATCCTCATCCACACCCGGTGCTTGCTGGTCAATGTCAGCTGGCAGAGGTATGTTACACCAGATGCACATGTTGTGTAGCATGGCACAGGCCATGATGATCTTATCCACCTAATCAGGACCGTAGAGGAGTGCGCCAACAGACCTGCTGAGGCAGCAGAGCTGTGCCTTCAACAGGCCAATGATCTGCTCAACCACAACACGGGTATGGGAATGAGCCTGATTGTAGTCCTCTTCGTGCCTGTCCTGCAGATTCCTGACAGGGTTGAGGAGCCACGGCTTCAGGGTATAGACAGCATCACCTGCATGGCAGCACAATAAGGTATGAGTGAGGGTATTTCCTCTATGACATCTGTACTAAGCCTGTCCATTATTCATGTTGGTACACAGGATATCACCGTTGTTAGTCATTGGTTAGACATATGCGCAACTATCTGGCCTGTTCACTCTTGGCGACGACATGGTTTAGGGCATGTGTGACATACAGGACTGAGGGGCCTTGACATCGGACTCACCACACAACCAGATAGAGTGAGAGGGACCATGACATGGTCACATTTGAGGGTTGTGTGGCAGGTGATGTCACAATATTCAGATCAGCCAATGTTTGTATCTTTAGGATGATGTGTACCATGTCAAATGTACTTTGCATTCTCATGCTTGCAGCCCTTTTATGACGCCATGCACATGTCCCGTGACGTCTGCACTCATTTTATTGTGACACTATGTGTTTGGTGGTATGCTCCACAGGTGTAGGTAGCATTCTCCTAATGATGCAGGGTGTCCACTTGCATGCTGGTACTCATGTACTGTGGATGGTTACCACTGAAATTGCACTAATATAGGTGATGTTGACTACTTTGCAGGTGTGTTTACGTGCAGTGTTGGCACAAGTTTGTATTTCATTTTGCATACGTCGGTTCACTTTGCCATGTTGGCATGCAGCGCTACTCTGGTGGAGGGCCAGTGACAATCGGTGGATTCCCTGGTTGGAATGTATTCATGCGCATTCATGGATGCATAACCAGTGTGGTGCTTTGATGCGGTCATGTACATTACGCCTACTCAATGCATGTTGCTGTTTTGTGTTGCAGGGGGTACGGTCTGATGATGTTCAGTGGACATGTTGAGGGGTGTGGGCTGCTTGCAAGTCTGACATATTGGCATTGTTGTGCCGCAAGGGTAAGTGGGTTGACATTTTCAGTGTCATGTTCAGGTTGGGATGTTTAGGTGAGAGTGCTTTGCAGTATGGGCAGTGTCCAGTCACCACCCCATTCTCACCCAGGTGGAGTATGCATCTCTCCCCCCACTATCACCCAGGTGTAGTTTGCACCCCCCCCCATACACTGCCATGGGCCTGTGAGCAGACTCACCCAGCAGCCAGGCACGTCGTGCAGCATGTCCCTCTATGTGGCGGGGTAGCGAGGAGTTCCGCAGCACCATAGCATCATGGGTTGATCCGGGAAATCGGGCACAGCAATGTATGATGATCTTGCTGGAGTCACATGCCATCTGCACATTGATGGGGTGGTATAGCTTACGAATGCGGTAAACGACCTCCATGGCATGAGGGGCTACCAATTCCACATGGGTGCAGTCAAGGGCACCAATACAATGAGACATGCCTGTCGGTGCATGGAAGCCAATGTATTTGTCATTCACCTCCTGGGCAGTCCGTGGTAGGGATATGTAGTCCCTTGTGTGCTTCAGGAGAGCATTCAGCACTTGGTTCAGCATGCATGATATACAGGGTTGTGATATGTCATGCAGCTGCCCCACTGTGTGCTGGTAGGTGCCTGTGGCCAGGAAGTGGAGCACAGTTACTACCTTAAGTAGAGGGGGGGTGGCGGTGCGTATTTAAATCAGGCTGACTATGTCGTTGTCCATCATGTCCACAATGGAGGTGATGGTGTCCTGGCGGTACAGGGTGTGGATCTGCACAGTAGTTAGGTTTTAAGGACTGGCCCTGATGCGAGGAATTGGTGGATGCCTACGTGGAACCAGTGACTGCACTGGGGGGGACTTACTGGGCCTGTCCCACCCTCCTCCTCCTGCATCTCCTCTGTTGTGCCGGTTGTACTTGTTGGTCAGGGAGTGACAATGCAGGCATGTCCTCCAGCCACGAATTTGCAACAGCAAGTGTGATCATTTTGGTGTAGGAAGGGGTGTGGTGTGTGGGTGTGCTCCTTTTGTGCTGGGCCAGGCTCCATTGCCTCCACCTGTACTAATTGTGTGCACCTGTGGCAGTTGGGAACACAGCAGATTGCCTTTAACGTGTGGTTTTCGATGCCGGTGATGCCGGCATCAAGGTAACCCTAATTACCGCCCTCTGGATGCCAGTAGGTGCATGTCCGCGTGACTTGTAATGTCCTCCTGTTAGCAGCATCCCAGTATTGCTGGCCCGAAGGGGACGTGTGCCCACGCACATGCCGGGAAAGAGGGGCATGGTCTCAGCGGGGGCGCTAATACCGGGATCTCTACTCTTAATAGGCCAGACTGGTAAACAGTGCCGGTATTCCCTTACCGGCATCGTTTTTGCATTACCACAATTCTCGTAATGAGGCCCATTGTGTTAAAGCGGTCCAAGCCCGAATGAGGGGAGATGTGTGGTCCGAGCCCAATTGAGGGAGACCATTTGTGAATAGTGTGCTAAAGTGAGTCCGAACCAGACGGAGACATTTCAAGTGTATCTGGTGGATCAAAAACAGATGTCCGTGGGTTTCGCCCATATACAGTGTAGAAGGGGGTCTGTTCGGTGCTGGCATGTATGGAATTGTTGTATGCGTATTCTGCTATCCACAGCACATCTTTCCAGGTGTCTTCTGTTTGATGCAGCATGCATCTCAGGTATTGCTCCAGTGTCTGGTTTGTCTATTCAGTTTGGCCATCGGTCTGGGGGTGATGGCTTGTACATAGGCGAACGTCGATTTGTGCGAGTTCGCAGCTCTTTCTCCATAATTTAGAAACAAACTGGCTGCCTCGGTCTGATATCAGAATCAATGGGAATCCGTGTAAGCGAACAACTTGCTCCAGAAACACCCTTGCCATGGTGGACAGCAGGCCTTTCAGTGGGATGAAGTGAGCCATCTTTGAGAACATGTCTACCACTACTAGAATGGTGTTGTAGCCCTTGTGGGGACGCAGGTCTGTGATAAAGTCGAGCGACAGCGTGTGCCAGGGTGTAGGAGGTATAGCCAGGGGACGAAGTAGACCCCCAGGTCTTTGTTTTTGGGATCTGTTCTGTGCCCAGATCCCGCAAGTTAACACGTATTGGGCCACATCCCTCCTCCAGGTTGGCCAGCAGCAGTTCCTCTTGATTTTGGCCATCGTCTTGGCGATTCCCGGATGTCCCTCTATTAGTGAGTCGTGGTGGTTGCCGATGACTTGGTGTTGCAGCCTTTTGCTTGGTATCTATAGACGTCCCTGGTAATAAGGTAGCCCTTCCGTGATCGTATTATTTTGTCCTTTCGTCACCCACGTTTGTTGGGCTTCCTGGTTCATAAGACGATGAACTTCGACTTGCAGGTCATCCAGAGGTGAAGCAGTGACAAGAGCGCCCAGAATTCTTTCTTTTGGGATGATAGCTACGGGGGCTGGTATTGCGTATGCATCTTCACCCTCACCCATGCGGGACAGAGCGTCTGCCTTTCCATTGTGAACCCCTAGCAGGTACGTGATCACATAGTCGTATTCTGCTAAAAAGAGGGCCCAGTGGCGCTGACGAGAAGACTGCTTTGGTGGATTTCAAGTATTGCAGATTGCAATGGTCTGTAATCACTGTGACTGTGTGCCTGGCCCCTAGGAAGTAGTGTCTCCATGCCTTCAAAGCTGCTTTGATGGCCAGGAGTTCCTTGTCGGTGATTGCATAGTTTATTTCTGGTGTTGAGAACTTGGATGACCAGAATGCTACCAGGTGAAGTGTCTCCATGCCTTCAACGCTGCTTTGATGGCCAGGAGTTCCTTGTCGGTGATTGCATAGTTTATTTCTGGTGTTGAGAAGTTGGATGACCAGAATGCTACCATGTGAAACTGGCCAGTATCTAGGTTTCTCTGGTAGAGGATTGCTCCCATGGCGACGCTAGAGGCGTCAGTTTCTACCACATACGGGAGATCGGGCCGAGGGTATTTGCAGGACTGGGGCTGTGGAAACTTCCGCTTCAGCTCCTGGAAGACCTCTTCTGCTTCTGTGAACCAACTAAAGCGTTTGTTCTTCCGAAGTAGTGTGGTAATCGGATGGACGAGCTGGGAGAATCCTGGAATTAACCGATGGCAGAAGTTCGCGAAACTGAGGACGCTCTGAACTCCTTTCACAGATGTTGGTGACGGCCAGTTTAGAATGGCGTCCACTTTGCGGGTGTCCATTTGAATGCCAAGCGGGGTGAGAATGAAACCCAAAAACTCAACTTCGGTAACGTGGAAGGAGCATTTTTCTAACTTGGCATACAGATGGTGCTGCAAGAGTTTTTGGAGGACCGCTCGGATGTGGGCGACATGATCTTGCCTTGAAGTTGAGTAGATCAGGATATCGTCGATGTAAACTAAAGCGCAGACATCGAGCAACTCCCAGAGCACATAGTTCATAAAGAACTGAAACGCTGCCGGGGCGTTGCATAGCCCAAACGGCATGACCTAGTGCTTGTACAGACCATACTTTGTATGGAAGGCAGTCTTCCATTCGTCTCCCTTTTTAACCCTTACCAGGTGATAGGCCCCTCTAAAGTCTAGCTTGGTCTAGACCTGGGCATCCTTGACTTGGTCTAAGAGTTCAGGGATGAGTGGCAAGAGGGATTGGTTCTTTACCGTGATCTGGTTCAGGGACCTGTAATCTATGCAGGTCCTCAGGTCTCCTTCCTTTTTGGGCACAAAAAAAGGGGCGAGGCTGTGGGCGACTTGGACTGCCGGATGAAGCCGTTTGCCAAGTACTGGTCCAGGTAGGTCTTTAGGTGGTTGTTTTCTTGTTCCGTAAGTGCATACATTTGGCTACAAGGAATCAGGGTCCCAGGTATAAGGTCAATTTGGCAGTTGTAGGGCCCGTGTGGAGGAAGCGCGTTAGCTTGTTCCTTCTGTATAGTCTAGATATTCTAGTGGCAGTGTCCCTATCATACCGATCGTTGCTCTTCCCTTCTGGAGGGACTTCACCTGTCCACCTGTCCACCCGAGGGGGCTTTTTCTTCATAGCAAGTTTCTGCGCAGTCACCAGAGAAGGTTAACACTCGTAAGTGCCCGTCAATTAGAGGATTGTGGGCCTCCAGCCAGGGTATTCCCAGGATCATCTGGAATTTCGTAGTGCTGATGAGATCAAAAATTATGTTTTCCCGGTGACCATCCTGGCAAAGAAGGGTCACTTCTTCCGTCCGGGTTTCAGGACCAGAGGATAATTGGGTGCCGTCGACTGCCGTGACGTTTTCTTTTGCCAATTTCTTCCGGAGGGGTAGACCCATCCTTTCTGCCAAGACTTAATCCAGCTAATTGCCAATTGCACCACTGTCCATGTAAGCTTCCAAGGCGTGCATTTTGGACGTCTGGTCGTGACTTATCAGGATGAGTGGTACGACTAGGTGCGAGGTCTGAGGTAATTCCTTCTCCTTGCTCGACAAGCGGACCCCTACGCTTGCTGGGCATTGGAGTTTCCCAAATTGGGTTCTATGTCTGTGGCCCCCACTGTCTTTCTGGGTGGTTTCACGGGGCACTCATGAAGAAAATGACCTGGCTTGCCGCAGTATAGGCATAGCTGCTGTTGCCTTCTCTTTTCTCATTCAGCTTAGAGGGTAAGAGGGCTTCGCAAGCCTCCAATTTGCTTTGGTTCAGGATGGGTCTCGGGTTGCCGAGGTTGAGCTTGTTTGGGTCACACACACACTGTTCGTCCTTCTGATCAGGCTCAATCGTCCTTCTGGTCTTGTAGCCTGTGGTCTAGCTGTACTGCCAAGTCAATGTATTCTGCACACCCTTCGGGGGGGTTCACTACCTGAGCCAACATGTCCTTTAACTCTCCTCGCAAGCCCCGGTAGAAGAGTGTGGTTCTTTTTTCTTTTGGCCAATTAGTTTCAGCAACTAGCCTGTTAAAGGTGGTGATGTACGTTAATAGATCCTGGTTACCTTGTTGGAGGGACAGCAGCTCGTTATCCAAGGCTTGACCTCTGGTGTGCCGGGCGAATAGCTTCTCGAGCTCGTGTTGGAAACCCCTGAAATCACGAAGCAATGGATCATCACGGTTGACCAAGGGAATCAACCAATCTGCAGCACTGCCTCCCAGATAAGAGAGCACAAACACAACTCTTGACTGGTCATTTGGGAAGTCTCCTGGTCTGCACAGGAAGTGCAAACAGCACTGATTCATGAATATTGCATATTTGTTGGTATCACCTGTAAAGCGTTCAGGCGGGGCTAGGGGTACAGCTCCAGTGAGGACAACCTGCACGGGCGTGGACTGCGGAGGTGCGGTAGACAGAGTGTATCTAGGCAGCGGGGCTTGCCCTGCCTGCGTTTGTAGAAACTGCCATGCTAGTTCTTCCGTGCGATCACGCTTTACAATGAGTTCTCTTCTTAGGGCATTGGTTCCCTGTCGGGCGGCGTGCACCTCGGCAGACAACTCCCCAGTAACTGGGCTAATTGGTCGGTGGAGTCTGAGGATTCCATGACGCCCAGGCAGAGGTTCGGGAGAGGCTTTGGGTTCTGTTAAGCTCACCTTATCTCTGCAGGGATGTCAGGCGCTGATGCGTGGAGTGTCTGCTTCCCTGGTTAGAGGCGCTGCACGTCTTTTGTTCCATGGACTGGCCTTGGGTCAGCTCCTTGTGTATTTGGTTGGTGGGCTCTCCCTTCCTGCTTACTCTCAGCAGGGGCGCAATGTCCTGTAGGATCCAGTTACTTCACTGACCCTTGAAGTCGAGTGGCAACCCAGTACTGCTGTGGTCGCAACTCGTGTTGCTTGTGTTGCTCTGCTTGTTATTGTCTGTGTAATCTGTTGTATTGTATGTTGTCCGTGTCCAGTTATCTGTGTTGTCCTTTGCTGTGTGCTGCAGTCCGTGCTCGTTTCACTGTTGTGACTTGTGTCGCTGTTGTGGCACTAAGCCCTCCTCGGTGTGAGTTGGTTTGGTCCAATGCGTGTGAGCAGCTGAGCCAGTAGGTCAGGGTGGCCTGACTTGTGTCTAGGGGGCCAGCGCAATCTCAGGTGCGGTTTGCGTGATCTCATCTGTTATTTCTTTCTCTTTTCCAGGTAGCTGTGAGCCAGCATGAAGAATGAATCGGTCGATGGCGACAGAAACGGTAAGTAATGCGCAGCTCAGCAGTTAATCTTGTTTTCCTTCTCTTGCTTCTCCAGGTGCCAGTGACCGATGAAAGCTGGAGTCCTCGATGAAAGCTGGAGTCCTCGACGAACAACCAGGTCATTGCTGGAGGCACAGGTAAGTATGCAAGGCCCGATGGTCTCCGGCTTTTCTTTGCAGGTTTGTAGAAGATTGCTGGCAGGAGTTCCTCGCAGAGCGTTACGCTGCTAACTGCAGAATAACGCAAAGCATGCCTAAGGACTTTGGTGGGGCTTATATAGCCAACCACGCCCTGCCACTCCCATTGTGCAATTAATTCCAGAAGCTCTCTGCCACACCCATGATTGCAGACTAATCCACAAGCTAATGGCTTAGAGCCACGCCCTTAACTGCAATTAGCACAAAAGTCAATCATTCAGTGGCAGACCGACTATATCTGTGTTTTTCTTGAGGCTAGCTCCATGAGCCTGGTGCCAGAGGCAACAGGACTGGGTCCAGGAGGCCCTCCTTTGAGGCTTGATGCAGTCAGGGCCCTTAATGTGCCCCAATGTTCCCACTGCTACTGGGCTGGGGCAATCTGGTCTGCTCACCGTGACAAAAACAGGAAAGTGCCCAAGTGAAAGTAGACTACAAAAAAGAGCGCAATTGTGAAAGAGTGTAACAGAAAATGGGGCATGAATCAGACCACTATAAAGTGAACTTTTATGGATGGATACAGTGTGGCACGGCCAAAGTCTGGCAAGAGGTGTGTGACACAGTATGGAGAGGAGGAGAGTATAGAACCACCAATAAAGCCAAGAGGGCGACAAAGGGAATCTAAGTCAATGTAAAACTGTGCACAGGGCAGGTAATGAGCCAAGGGATCCTGATTGCGTGACCTGTGATGGGTGGACCGTGTTTTCCGACAACTGCCCTAGACCAGTGAGCCCTAAATTGTGAACATTGTAAAATAAAACCAAAAAGAAGCACTGTAAGCGAACTGATAGTGCCATTCAGAAGAAGGGTCAGGTTAACTAAGAGTTGTGTTGAACTTTGATAAGCAAATACTAGTCGTCACATTAATGTCTTGGGGAAGGGAACCCTGAGACTTGAGGAAGTGCTCTCTTGAGGACGGAGCCTGTTTCTTTTTCTTTAACAGTGTTGTTTGGAACTTGGGGAAGGGAACCCCAAAGATTGTGCGGAACTGTATTGGCTTAAACTGGACAAAGGTAATCTTGAGACTTTTGTGGAACTGTTTTAAACTTGGGGGAGAGGAGCTGAAGAAGAAGCCAAGAGCTGGAAGAAGCTCAGAACTTAGTGTTGATCACTATTTCTTTGGTTATAGCCATCACTGCACGTTGTTTAGCTTTAGTTGGGAGGGCAAGAATAGGTGTTGGACACAGACAGACTTTTAAATTGAACTCTTTACTCAGACCTTCCTTAGTTTTGTTCAGGTAGGGAAATCCCACATTAGCATAGGGCAAGTTAGGCCTTCTGACATACTCACATTTACTTTAATAAATCAGATTGTTTTGAACTTTGAATCCGTTGTCTGTGTCTTGCGTCATAATGCCCTCACAGGGCATGGAACTGTTATAGCGTCACAAGTACGGAGATCGGTCTTATGACATCAGGAAGGAGGGTGTAATGGAGCATGCTTCTTTCTTCTGTTCAAAATTCTTACTGCTGTTTGAAGCCAATAAAGGAAAGGGGGAATAACAGGAAGCCTATGTGCCATGCCATGGAATTTGAAGATCTTTGTAGATAAAAGAAGTCAACAAGAGATTTATACAAAACACCAATTAAAAAAAATGTGGAGGATCAGAGCTCAAAGTCAGAGGCACATTTCATCATCTGAGAATCCGTATTCTGCCTTAGTTGAAGAATCCACTCGAATGCAAGTAGGTGATCAAAGTTTAGGGTACTCTTGCGATCTAAGAATTTAGTGATGTCATAGTCCAGGTGTAGGCAAAATGGCTCTCCAGATGTTTCAGACGATGACTCCCATGCTCCCACACCATTGACTATACTGGATAGGGCTGATGATTATTGTAGTCCTATAAATCTGGAGAGCGGCAGGTCCTATAACTCAAAGGAGTACAATCACAGGCATGGTTAACTCTAATGGACCACACCAGAATCAATGATATCTCCAGGGTCCACTCAAAAGCTCCCTTATAGATTGCGTTCCTCAATTAACATTTGGTATTGTCAGGAGTAAGAATGTATTGGTCACTAGGCCACAGACTGAAAACAATTCAGCTTCAGACAGCTAGAGAATGAGATATGCCTCTGCAAATCATCTCTGTACCGACAGCCCCTAAGGTTATTGCTCCCGCTGAGAATGGTTGAAATAGCAAAAGACCAACAGGCAAGGAGATGGCTCAGCTTATCTTATCCTCCAAAATACGATTGCATGCTGTTAGAAAGAAATAAGTTTAAACTTCAGCTAAAGCCACTCACTGTGCTGGTCCTTACCAGAAAGATCACCAGGCCACCCTGTCTCCTGTACAATAGCCATGTATTTATAATGCAGACCAGTGTTTTAAACATTGAAATGTTACTGACACAGTTTATATAGTTCAAACTCAATAGATAAACTTTGAAATGCATACTTACCCATGTGCCACCGGTTTGAACAAAAATGAGCGTGTACATATTTTTTCCACAAATTTCCAATGCTATATTTTGCAAATGGAGAAACATTTGGAAATTGAATATTGCTGGGGTTCGTTGCCCTTCAATGGCATTGGATGGGGTAAAGGAATCTTGTGGCCGACTGAGTCATTACACTTAACTGATGTGCTGACAAAAATACTTATGTTCTCCGTTCTATGCTTCTGACATTAATTGATAAAAACTGACAAGTAAGAGCCAGCACTCTTCTCTGCGGAGCAAAGGCAAGAGAGCAATGATACTCTGTGCAAGCCTGCAAAAAAGTCTGCAAGTAGGGTTATTGTATTTTCTGAAGTTAATTTATAACACAGAGTGTTCACAGTGCATGCATTAAAATACTGACTGATCAAGGAGGAGGATTCGGCACCAGGACACTGTAAAGTAAAGAGACACGTAGCGGCACCCTTTCCGTTGGATACATTACTTTCAATATAATAACCCCATAAAACTGGTATTTTTCCTCTTTCAATGTTACAGGTGATCAAAGTAGGAACCCCAGTGATCATTCATGTTCTTCATTTCATAGATCCGGAAACAGTGCTATTAGGCAAGGCAACTATCCAACTTTTTTACAGTGTACTTATTCTTTGCTAAGTAATTGTTCAAAATCCCCTGGATATAAAATGCCAGGCAGGACAATTGGTAGACGCCAACTCTCACACAGGAAATCCACAGGGTGCTCCATTTTCATATTTTATATGTCATTGGACATAAGCATGTGCGCTTTTACGGATTTATCAGGAGGGTCTATAAAGACAATTTATAACTGTTACCATGTTTTCTCCTGTTGACCCTGGAAAGTACTTTCACCAAGTTATATTATTATTATTATTAAGTACCAAGGTATGACTTGTTTTCCATATTCAGCCATTTTCAGCTTTCACGGGACTACAAATTCATTGCATATCCTTGTTAGGTTTCAGAGAATCTTAAAAATCCCTTGTCCACCACCTAGAAATGTTTATTTTCACCTAATCCCCAACACTCGCAGACATATCCCTCATTCCACTTTGTACCTGTTGGATATCTCATTTTCTCTAAGACTGTTATACATAAAATCAATCCATCACACTACCAAACACCTGGCTCTTTATGGCCACCATGCGCACATTTGGGTATTAGGTTTGCCTCTTTTAATAGTATTAAACCTTTAGTAGAATGTAGTGCAACACTTTATGCAGTCACTTTCCTAAAATTCTCTTTACCATAAAATCACCATATTGCACAGCAATCCCTCAAGCTTTCTACTGTTGAACTTGCCAGCAAACCTGCCAGTCCCTGGTTGGTGAGAAGAATATTTGGTATGAACAATTCACTCTTTTTAAGGTAATTCTTTATTTCTCTAGAGACTAGTTGTAGTCCCTTATCGCTAATTAACTGTCAGAATACTGCTCCTTTTGAGCACTTGCTCACTTTACCTAACCTCAGCCACTATTTTGATATTTGCCACAACCTTAATCTCCAGCCACTTGAAAAACAAATCTCTCATGAAAATAACATCTCTCTCTCGCCTGCTCTCTCTCTCCCTCTCTCTCTCTCTGTCTGCCTATCTGTCTGCCTCTCTTGCTGTAATAGGGCCAAAAATGTAACAATGCAAATTGTTTTAATATCTACACTTATCAACTTTAGGAAATCACTGAAATCCTTCACCGGGGTGCTAAACCAATTATAGCCAAGACCAACTGATTATATTGTGTCAGACAGAGCCCAAAATCCACGCTAACGATTTGGGTACTTGCAGTTCCTGAAAATAGGATAACGTGGTAAATAATGTAATTACTTCTTTTTACAAATCTTACAATCCTTGATTGAGCAATTGCATTGTAGATTAATATGCAATTGGTCGAATCTGTATGATAACTTCTTCTCATGAACAACTTGAGTAATGACAGAAACTCATTAGCTATTAGCTCATTTGATGACTAATTAATAACCATGAATGACGTTTCACAAGTTTATCACTGTTGAATGCACCATGCTTTCAAACCTAAAGCATTATGATTGTCAACACACTGTAATTCATAAAATGTTAACACTGTTCATGTCAGTTAATATGTAACCTAGTGGTCCTATATTGGCATAAAATTCTCATTTATTAAAGGTACATTTGAATAGTTTAATCTTGGTGTTTATGTCAGTCACTGTGGTTTATTAGTATTCTAAAGACAGTATAGAGGAAAATTGCAATTGGATATAATGAAGGTTTAAAAGAAAGTAAGCTGAAATGCAATTGCAAGTGAATTCAAATGAAAAAGAGTAAATTTAGGAGGACAAGGTGTTATATACTGAGTTGAAAGATTTGACACACAGAAGCAGTGTTTCCCTACATGTATGCTTACTGAACCTACAGCACATGTTTACGTAATCTTGCACTTGCCGGCAAAGATTGTTCCAGTACAAGTTGAGCTTACTTCAAACAGAAGTGAGTCTAATTGGATAATGAACGCACATCTGAATTATCTTTTGAAAGTGGTAAGTGTAACCCTGGAAACACTAGGGTTGTTCTGTCTCCACATAGAAACGTATTGTAGTAAATGGAAAGTGTGAAACCTTCCTTAACGGAGTAAGGAATTATTTTACTGAGCACATTGGATTCAATGTATAAAAAGCATATAAAGTAGTTGTGGCGGGGAAGTAACACAGAATTGGGATTGTTGGAGTGTTGTGGGCTGTCTGCTCCTGTGTTCCCTCCACAGTGCTGCTATTAAATATGTACCAAAGTAACTTCACCTAAGTTTGAGTTCCAAATTTGATTTCCCTGACAAGATGTTCACAGCTTCTTTAGCTCAAATAACTGAGCTTGTAATTAGTGCTGACACTGATGTGCTCCCTGAGAGACGTCAAAGAAATGAAGTGAAAACATTTCAATGACTGAAATCTCTTACTATATTATATAGCAATCAATAAATAGAATTTATCCAGAAAAGAAAGCAATACAATGTCTATTAAACGGCAGTGGACATGCTTTCAATATCCAGCCTGCACTTTGGACACAAAGCTCCAGAATGGGAAAAAAGATAATGGGCTAACACAAACAGGGACAACCCACTACCAAATTAATTGTTTACCTGGGTTGACAACAGGCAAAATAATTTCACCATTTCTCTGTTTCGTTTCCAGACGTTCAAATTTCTGAGCTTCATATCGCTTTTTCCCTTCCTCTTCTTGATCCTTGCTTGGAAACTGAAAGGTAAAAATATATACATTGTATACTAAAACTAAGATGCTGAAAATAAAGACGAACAATGCCTAAAATATACTTCTGTTTTAATATATTACACTAACTTCTACCATAAGTAAAATAAAAAAGTCATTCCAAAGGTCCAAAGGAATAAGTGCAACAAATCAGGAGCAACTGTTAAGATTAGCTTTGCATACATGATACTGAAACAGGCGAGGATATCCAACAAGAAGTACTAAGGAGTGAGGCTCTCTTCACTTCACAACTATGGCCACTAAAGGTGATGCCTGAAACTAACGTGTCGAAGTTCATTAGGAGCATAGAAAACGTACCTGCTTAATATAGGCCAAGGATCTTCCCTACCTCTCACTGTGTTCATCAAAAGTTGTATTCTTAAAACAATTATATTGCAGCCTGTTGATGAAGTTATTAGAATGCCTTAATGGAATGAAGCATTCTATTTGTAGGTATAAGCTTTCTCCAACCTGTATGATACCAGAACTGCAAGTAGATCTGGATTGCTACATCAAGTTGTAAGATTTTAGGAGACATTTTTGCCAGCAGGCAAACCCTTCTAAGTACATTGGGTGTCAACAGTTTTCAGCGGACATCTAATACTATGTGTATCAATATATAGTCCTTTTTATGAGTTATGTTATGTCACTTATGTTTGCCTTAGTTATATCACGTACATTTTCTTGAAGGTTGTCTAGTTGTTCTACTTTTATGTATTGAGTTCATACACTTGTACATCATATACATGTTTACAGCAGCTCAAGGTAATTAGGATGGTATATTCTGCACATGAGGAAAATGTACTTTTTGTAGTCTGTCACTCCAAAGGAAGGCAAATAAGCAGTGCTGTTGGATAGATTGCTTTGCTTATCAATCGAAGTAGCATTCATTTGCCCAGTATCACAGGGGATTTGCTGGAATATGTTTCAAAGAAATTGGATTATTGGAAACACAGAGTCTTAGAGTTTTAGAGAATGTTTCATAATGTCATTTCCCTGCATGTTACATGCAAGGAATCAGTGAGGAAGGGCTGATATTTGCTTCAAGATGTCAGTCTCACAAAGCAACTGCTGGGAACAGTGTGCAAGCCAGAATGCATCGGTGTGAGACAGGCATGGCATCAAGAGGGATGACACAGACAACAAAGATATATTTCAACTAATATTTATTTATAATCAGGATGGTATAATGCCTAACTAACCTTCTGCTATGGCAGAACTTCCTGCCTAAAGGATGTCTATGTCAGTATATCCAAAAAGTAAACAGCCTGTCTGTGTTAAAACCTATGCTTTTCTTCACAACTACAACAAAACTAGTGGGGAATATGTTCTCAACCAAAGAAGTCAGTGTTCCCGAAGAAATGTTCACATAATAGCAATGTAAGTTCCTCAAAGGTTCTCTGATTCAAGTTCAACACAGTTCCAATGTAATTTCCTCAAGTTCAACAAAGTTCCAATCCTTTCAGCAGGGCCCAAGCAAGCTCTGAAGTTACCTTCTGTAGATTCGCAAATATCACAGTTCACATCAATGGGGTCTTCCTTCCCCAAATTTAAACACAACAAAAGTTCATACACAACACTGTAGTCTTGGACTCCCTTCCCAAAACAAAGGTTCTCCAATTTTAACTCTCAGGGTTCCCTTCCCCAAAAGTCACTTCCAGCAGTTAATTTGTTACAAAATGTTTATTGGCTTATAACTTCACGAGAGATTATAGGGTCCCCTTGACCTCTTCTTTAATTAGCTTCAACAATAGTTCACTCCTCTTAGTTGCTTGTCAAACCATTTTCATCACATCTGGTCTAGACGCAGTTGTCAAACCACATTGTCCACCCATCACAGGTCACGCAACCAGTAACCACATATTTTGTTCATGAATGAAGTTTTGATTTTAGCAAAGTTTTAATTGTTCACAAATTCAAGTCTCTAACTTTACTCTGGAGGTAACTCTGTGGCAATGATGGCGTTATACAATTTCTGTTGTGCGGGTGCATTCAGCCTCTTTAGCCAAAAGTCAGTAACATATGCCAATGTTCACTGTATGGGCCCCATAGCCGCTCTCATTTCGTTTTGTTAGGTTTAACAATGAAGATTTGCAAACATTCAGCTTTTTGTTATGTTTGGTATTCAAGATTGCAAGCATTCAGCTTTTCATTACGTTTAACATTCAAGATTTGCAAATATTCAGCTTTTCGTTTCGTTCAGTATTCAAGATTGCAAGCCTCAGGATCAACAGCCCCTCCCGGAGTGACCGGCATCTCAAGTTTCCTCTGAAACTTACCGGACAGCAACTCTGCTTCGCCAGGTGCTTTCCTTTGCGCGTCCAGGCCTTCGTGCTAGACCCCACCTCCGCTCTTCTTATCGGTCACTATCCGTCCTTCCTGACAAGGGTACCCAGTCTAGTCCTGCATTCCCATTGGGACTCCCAGGAACCTTTTTGGCATTTTGGCGCTTCGGCTTCTCATCCCCTCTGCACGGCACTTCTCAGGTTCTCCAGTCATCCTGCACTTTCTGTATCACTTGTACTCCTCAAACCTCTCTCTTTCTCCTTTGGCAAGCCACCTTTTATACGTTCCCTGATTGTTGATGGATTTCAGGTGAAACTAATAATTCCTAATTGCCTGAATTTGTGAAAACTCATTAGTGTGACATGCCTGATCTTCATGGCTATATGCATCCAAGCCTCTCTTCCTTGTCACAGTGCCATAGTGGTTTTTACAATGGGAAATCTGCATTGCTCCTAGTTGCCTCTTTCTGCCCAGTACTGAAATGGAATTTGCAGGTGATGAGGGAATGTGACTGACAATAGCCTGTAAAGGCTAAGGGAAGGAGGGTAGGTCAATATCAGGAAAGGGGGGTGATACCATGTCTCATCATCAGGTACCCCCACTCCAATCGCCAAGGACCCACATTAAGGTGGTCCTCCCTTGCTTCTCCACCCCCAGGGTCGAAATCCTAGAGTGATGGCCCTTCCCTGGCCACCTAAACAGAGAATCCCAGGGGAGTAGATGTGAAAGTACCTTCAGGGTTCTCACAATCAGTATGTTACTAAAAATTCAGAACTGGATCAGTGTGTTATGACATAGAATCATCTGGTCACCCAACTGTCGACGTGCACATATTATATGTTGGGAACAAGTTTGCAAATAATATTGCTCTGTATGATTCCAATATAATTTCAAATACAATTCAAAACACAGTAATGGCTTGCTATTGAAATTTCGCTTTCAGAACACTGCTCCACCGAAAATAAATCCACTCTTATGTTGACAGCCAACTCTCAAAGTGAAATCTGTACACACATTTGAATTATTTGGAAGGCAGCATTAGACTTTCCCAGATATTTATTGACTTGTCCATTGGAAGCTGGTAGATTTGGCAGTTTGTTTAAAGGGTAAGAGTGGGAGAGAATGTATGAATTACACTTTGCCGGCTACTTGGCTGCAAGTGCATCAGTGTCTTGTCCTGTAAAATACATGATATAGGTTCTGTAGTCAGTCTGGCTTCTCGAGCGATCAGTTGAGCCTGAACAACTGAAAGTAATGGTATTTGTATAAGATGCACAACTATTGAGAACTGTCACCTATTTCCTTTCATTAATTGTGGAGATTAGATGACTTAATGTCTCCACAACACCGTTTTCTTCTATTCCAATTTGACAAACTAATGAAATTACCAGTAGTCCTGGAGGCATTGGCTCCTTACATTCAGAATAATATTCCTGAAATGTTTCTGCAGATAGCTTGCAGGTTGCTTACATATTCCATTTGTAGTTGCAGTTCAAATCTCTGCAGGGTAAATCTTGGAAAATATCCTATAATGCTATGTAATGTTGAACATTTCTTGTTGTCCCCACTTCCAGGTGAGATGGTGGACAGTGTGGCAAGTATCATGTAACCCTCCACCCCAAATGCCTATACAAAAGTAATCCAAAACAATTAAGAAACAGTACAGGCTACTTCCTTTGACTGCCCCACACAGCTCACAAACCATTTTTCTCCCCATTAGTTCTCTACCTCCATTGCCCATAACATTTTTAGTGTATCAATCTTCCATTGCACTCTACTTCCACCCATTTCAGAAACATACTGTTCCATTGCATATATGAGCAAGTGCAGATTGGGGATTAGGGCATGTGGAGCACAGCTAGGAGCGTGCCGAGAGTGTTATGGAATGCACAGGGCAGGAACGGAAGCATGTTACAATTTTCTACAAGGAATCATCTCATAAGAGTGCTCTTTTCATAAAGCATATGGCTATTTTTAGGTAAATGCTAAGTGTAAAAGTTAGGATTAGGATAACGATTAGGTTTAAGCAAAGGTTTACAGTTACACCTGGATTAGGGTTTGGTTTAGGGTCAACGTTATGATAGGTAATAGTTTTAGGGTGAGGCCACTTATGTTTAAGTTTAGAGTTAGGGATACGTTGAGTGTAAGGTATGGGTTTCGGGATATGGTTAGGTTTATTTGCATTTGAACAGATTTAGCGGTCAGGTTAGTATTAAATCAGAGTAGTGGAAAAGGTTGCATGGATAGAAGGAATTTTAAGGAATGCACAATACCCCTTGTAAGGTTAAAGGAATGAAAATCATACTAGGATGGAAGAATGTGTGGTTTTCAAACCAGAAAAACACACTTACATAAAAGATGTAGCGCTATGTGTCCAAACTGCTTTAAAAACATTTTAGAAAAACAATCCAGCTGAGTCCTTGGTGTCCTTGCTATTTTCTCCATGACAGTCTGTGTGCAGTGGTGAGGAACGGGTTACTGGCAGGAGGAGAAGTTTGCCAGTTCAAAAAGAACTGCCAAGTCCTTGGTGTCCTTGGTGATCCGTGTGGAGGCGTGTGGCTCTGCGACTTGCTGCTGGTATTTACACCCGGGAATCGGATAAAAGCTGCTCGATGTGTCAGGTGAACTATAGGAGAATCTTGTGCAAGTCTGTCCAGTGGGCTGAGAGGGCGGGGGGGAGAGTCGGACTCAGGCAGCTCCTTAAGCTGCCGGGCGTGCCCCGCCCTCGATCGGTCCTTGCATAGTTTGTGATTTTACTGTAAAGCAGGGCTTACTGAGGCCCGCTGTCTGAACTTTGGCCACAACGCTATTTCTGTCCGGAACCGTTTTTTGGATCTCCTGAAGGCTTTGGAAGACCTTTTTGATCTTAATGTAAAACGGACTCCTCTGGGGGCATAGCCTTGGGTTTCCTGCCAGTGAGCTGCTGTTGCTGAACCTGTTGCTGTGGTCAGGGGCTGCAAGGCTTACCTCTCCTCCGCTGGTGGTCGCTTTATTTCTTTGACCATCATTGTTATATTGACAGTGACTGAAAGTTTTAGTCGGTTGTATGTGGTTTCTTCTTCCCCGCTGTTATTGTTGTTCGTCAAGGCGTAATACTGTTGCAGCGTAGATTACTACCTGTACTTGCAACGTGGGGGCTGCGAGGAGTGCCTCTACCCCGTTCTGGTTTCTTTTTGTGTAACCCTCTCAGTGAGCAATAGGCTGGGTTCCTGCAGAGCCTGACATCAGCCTTCTGTCTTCCGTCTACTGTTTTCAAAGGTGTAAAGTTCAAAGTCTGGATACCCTGGCTATAATCCTTTATATCTTTTTAAACCCTCCCTTGACATTTGTTTATGTGCTAGTTACTAACTCTAGATTTTAAGTGTTTTTAGGACTCTTGATCTTTAGGATCTTCTACTTTTTTTTCTACTTTCCCTACATTGCACTGTTTCAATCAGTTTCAACTGGACCCACCTCTTTCCAGTGTTTAATCTTGCTATTTGCACACCAGTATTATTACCATTATCCAATAGCATGAGGAAAAGGAATGCTGGGGATGAGGGGATACTGGGCGGGAGCAGGAAAGGGTACCAAGAAATCCAAACTTGGCAAACCTGCACAATCGGGTAAAGATCCACCGAAACATAAATCCAACCTTTCACAAAGGTCCTTGGATTCCTATATGGATGTAATGGCCAGTAAAATAGTGAGCTGCATTAATGCGGCAGAAAAGGCTGTAAGGGTGATTGTCCTGACTCAGGAGGGAGCCGAACGCCTGCCAATAGTGGTGAATCGGGTAGTTTGGTGGGAACCGTGTCACTGGCAGAAAGCATTGCTTAAAAAAAAGGGAGCAACAGCAATGGAGGATTCAGAGCAAGGGATGGAAGAAAATATACCAGGTAGTTCCCGGGGCGGGGTTGGGGGTAATCAGGTGGGTGCTTGGCATGAGAATATGGCACTGATTTGGAGCCTTCATTCACCGGAGATGAGAAGCTCTGGCTAGAAACATTGTTAGATGCAAAACGTAAGCCTCTCCAGTTGGTTCTTCAATCATTACACCCACTTAAGGCATGCTTATTGAGTATGTTGGCAATCATGGATGATTCTATCAGAGCTTTATCAAATAAGGTATCGGATCTGGCCATGGCCCAGGCTGTAGTGGAGGTGGGAGCTGGTCCTGGCAGAGTGGGGGAAAGGGATGGTCCCAAAGTAAGTTGTGGTGTGGTCAGGGAAGGGGCTCTGCAGTCAATTCCTGCTGACGGTGCAAAGGAGTGTAGACCCAAATCAAAAGAGGTTAATTAAACTGCATCCCATGGAGGGGGAGTTGGAATGAGCAAGACTCAAGGTGTGGGATGGGAGCCTTAGGGACTAAGGGCCTAATTCACAGAATCGTTTTATAATGGCAAATCCCCATTGGAAAACACTCTGTGATCAGGCCCTAAATCTTCAGGGGTGTGCGATCAAACCACCCTAAATCTGCCTCCTGCAGCTGTCCCTTTTGTAGGGATAATAACTGGTCTACCTGGGCTTCCGAAGAGTGGCTTTGAGTCAACCATCTCCCTAATAAATAAAGCCACGCACTGGATCCACACTAATCTGATTGGGCCTAAAGTTGACCCAGGCATCATTATCATGATAAGGGTAGGCTGGGTCAGCACAAAGTCCAAGCATCTGGGAGGGGACTGTGTAGTGGTATCATTCTGAGACCCAATGGTGGTCAGTTACTTGATCAGTTCTAATCTTTCAAGTGGTCTCAAACCTAATTGTAGCAGACTCCATAGTAGTCTACTTTCCCTGGACTATTTCTATTCTGGTCTGGAGTACCAGCTTGCCCAGGGGAAGGGCTATTGTGGAACTGTTGGGGGAATGAAGGGAGGGGGCAGGGTCCCTGGTATCCACTTTTTGGCCGCTGTAATGTTGGAGGATGGAGGACAATTCCAAAGCAGGGTGGGTTGAATCGTAGGAGCGAAAATGAACCTATTGCCGGACCAGAGTTAGTCAACCGGTATCAGGTCCTAACCTCCTGTGAAGATTTGGATTGACAGTCAGGTATCCTAGCCCGGCAGGCTGATCAGGTGGATCTAGAGGAGGGGGTGGAGGAGTGGGGGGCTGTATGTTGTGAGGGAGGTAGGACCCCTATTATGGTGTCCACAGAGTTCCACCTGTTATCATGGAACATAACCGGGTCAAGGGGAAAAATTGAAAGGGCAGATATTATTCAGCTCTTAAAAGCACATGAAGTCATCTTTTGCACGAAAGCTGGGCATTGGAGAATGCACTGTTGGATGGTTTCTTATCATTTGGGAACCAAGCTAAGAAAAATGCAAGAGGAAGATGCTATGGGGGCCTGACAATGTTAATTAGGATTTCTCTTGACTGTAGGGTTAGGGTGTTGGAGACCGATATGGACTTCCTTCAGGTGATCCGCATTTCCCCTGTAAAGGGTTATCCGCTTTGTATTATACATTTTTAAAATAGCCCTCATAAAGTGAAGGCAGACAGGCTTTCAAAAGTTAAGGCGTTTATCGATGATCTTTTAGCCAACAGAAGGAACAGGCATGAGCACTATATTTGGGGAGGGGATTTTAACCTCAAAATGGGTGTGGGTCTACCTAAAGATCTACTAGATCACAGCCACAGGTGAGGGATGCTAGGGGCTGTGCTAAGGGTCTTTAAATGTGCTTATGGCTTTCAGAATGGGGGTTTTCGCTCGGTCAATGGTCATTTAGCACCAGATATACCTGGCCATCTGACCTTCAACAACCATCTAGGCTCCTCAACAATAGATTATTTCTGTATTTCTCTGGATCTTTGGGACAGGGCTGTGGGCTTTGAAGTACTGCCGGATCTCAATAGTGATCATCATCCTATCCATTTGACAATGAAGGGGGTGTTAGGGGAGGGGGAGCGACGAGACATCTCAGTGTGTCCGGTAAAGGTGTTGGCTCACTGTACGAGAATAATTAAATGGGAAAAGATAAGGGATGCCAATTTGCATCTATCTACAATATCGGAGAATGTACCTTTATTTCTCAGTATTTTAGATGGCAGCTTGACTGGGGAGATTGTGGACCATTTTGTGGAACATTTGGGGGTTTTCGGCAAAGGTTTCACTGTTCTCAGTAAGAGAAATGGGAAGGCTTCAATTACGGGGTGGTTTGATGAGGCTTGCAAAACTGCAAATTGAACTCTGCTGAAGGCTCTCAAGGATCCGGTCTGTAGTAGAAGCGAGATTGCCCATGCCAGAGTTAAATACCAGGGCGAGCTGAAGAGAGGGAAATCGGAGGTGGAAGGCGAAGCCTGGGAGGGCTTTCTGGATGCATCTAAACCTAACGATTAGAAGGCCTTCTGGGAATTTGTGAAGGGGGTATCTCGGGGTCTACTATGGAAAGGTCCAGTGGTACCCATGTGGAGGAGGCAGCATGGCTAGATCAATTTGGGACCTTGTTCAGGGGAGGGAATGTAGTGGACAGACCTGCCCTGAGTCATTCCTCTTTGAAGTTTAAGTTGGAGGACGTGTCCAGAGCAATTAGTCAACAGGCCCGTAATCAGGCGCGGGATTCCAATGTGCTTCCTTCTGACCTATTTCGGGATCCCCTTGATTTGTGAGCACCGCTAGTTACTGTAGTGTTTAACGCCTGTATGGAGACGGGCAGTTATCCTCTGTCATGGAAAAAGGACATTATCTATCCTATAGAAGGGGGACCCAGCGAGCCCGATTTCATATAGACCAATTTCCCTTCTGGACATGTTCTTCAAGATCTTCAGGAGAGTTCTGTTGTGGTCAATAGAAACGTGGCTCTCTGAGGAGCCGGTCCTGTCCAACATACAGTTAGGTTTTCAACCCAGGGTTGGTACCATGGAGCAGAGTCTCAACCTGTATATATTGGTGGCCAATTCAGTCTTTTGTAAAGGTGAGGGGGGTGTGCCTTGCGTTCATGGACCTGAGCACAGCCTTTGACAAAGTAGATACGTCAAAACTATAGGCCGTGCCCATGGGTCCATGGACTGCCCGGGGGATATCTTGAGGGTTTTGGTGGAAATCCACAGAGAAAAAGAGGCCTGTGTACGCAGTGGTCTGGGGGGACACTGCACAGTCCGTTTTAAGGTTGGGTGTGGCGTCCGGCAGAGATGCGTTTTGGCTCCCATTTGATTTTGCTTATACATCAATGGGCTATCAAAGGATCTGATTGATACAAAGGCTGATTTTTTGGTTTTGGGGGGTAGGGCCTTTCCTGTGCTGGCATATGCGGATGATACGGTGTTATTAGCCAGAACCCCAAGAACTTTACAGATCCTTATTGATGCGTATGAAACCTTTATGGGAAATTTGGGGCACAAGATCAACACCAAGAAATCGGCTGTAATGGCCTGTGTAGGTTGTAAGCGGTCAGCGAAAATGTGGCCTATGGTATGCAATGGAGAAATTATCCTACGGGTGAAGGATTTTGATTTCCTTGAGATTAGGTTCTCTGAATCTCTTACGGGGAAGGCGCATATAAAAAAAACAATCCGGTAATCTGACCCAACAAGTAGGGGGCATCTCCCGCTTTCTCTCTCGTTGTGAGGGCCAGCCGCTGAATGCTGTGATTAAAATGTATTTGCCAAAATCGAAGGCTGTCACTTTGTATGGTGCTCCGTTATGGGGTTTCCAAAATTCCAAAAGGGTCATGAGCTCCAAGTGAAGGAGAATTTGTTCTTCAGGAGACCCGAATTCCTCTCCCTGTATCTCTATTTGTAGAGAACTGGGCATGGAATTTTGGGAGGACCAGTGGTCCTTGGCTCCGATAATCTTTTGGGTCAGGATATGGGGAAATGAACGTGCTTCACTTTGCCATTTTATAATCAGGTCCGTAATGGCCCCGGGTGGTTGGAGAAGAATTCTGTGGCTTGATTATATTGATAAAGCACTAGTAGAGAGCAATAGAAGATCTCGTTCCCCCCCAAAACGCACTATTGACCAAAATCCAGTTGAGAATCTTTAAATGTTTATTGGGGGATGTGCTCGCAATGAAGAGAACTCTTCTGGATTATGTGACAAATTCAGATAAAGAGCATGCAGTGATTAGCCTGGCCAATGAGATACAACCCTACTTACTTTGGGGCACTACCAGGAAAGACAGATGGTTAATCACACGTGCAAGGTTTGACTGTCTTCTCCCTCGTGGAAATACAGTTAATTGGAATGGTTAGCCGGATTTGGCGGGGTGCCCAATGTGTGGCTATATAAAAGAAGATTTGGCCCACCTGCTATTGTTTTGCCCGGGTTATAGTGGGATTTGCAGAGCAACTTTGCTGCCAGTCCTAAGGGAGGCTAATATTCGCTTTTATAGGCCTACTATCTTCTTTCTCCTGAGTGCTGACACTGTTTTAACTTCGTGGCATTGCTTTCTATTTTTAAAAAGAGTTATGCACTTTAGGAAGAGGCTGTTTACGCAAATGATACTATCTGGCTGTCTGTACTGTTTTATTATCTTTTTGAGGATGTGAGTCTTGTTTATAGGACCTTGCCATCTTGATGGTTCTTGGTGTGAAAGTCCTTTGCAAATTACTTTATGTTTTAACATTGGATATTTTTTATCTTTGTATTGTATATGTTTTGTAATATGTTGGTATGAACTTGTGTGGAACTTCAAGGGAAGGGATTTTATTGATTTTAATTAATTGTGTCCTATGTTTTTATGTGTTTGATGGATTTCGAATCCGAATAAAAATATTGACTGACTGACTGAAAAACAATTTGAGAAATTAACCTGCAATAAAAGCAATTTAAAGAGAATACATTTTGAATACAGAACTGCAATCTCTGGTACATCTGGTAAGAGGCACTCTCAGTTTCAGTTAGAAAGAAATGTATATCTCCCCAAGTCATGTAGATGAATTTAGACAGAAGCCAGAATGCTCTAAAATCTGTTCAATGCCTGCAGTGCATGGACAGTTCAATGTATTACTAGGGAAATCTCGGAAACGGCTGCAGGTTGTCCCGAACTGGAGGATTCAGATGACCGTAAGCCTTAGGAAACAAGACCATATGCCCTCAGCTATGACATCATTTAAACTAGTCCCGAATCGCACCGTCAGTGCCTCCAAAATTCTCTGCAGCCTTCATCAAGCCCTCTCGGATATTCCATCTAAATATGTGTTTCATATAACTAAGTACTACAACACTGCAAAGAAACAGAATTTTGGTCTGCTCTCCATCTCCGGACAAAAAGGTTATAACGAAGAGGTAAACTGATATTGTGGGTCCCAAATTGCAGAATGCTTTTCCAAAGAACCTGAGACTGCTGAAGAATTATTGGCATTTTAAAAGGCCTTAAAAGCGTCTTCTTTGCAAAAAGTGTTGTTAGCTCAAGTTGAAGGTCTTACTTAGATCAGGTTCACAGAATCTACTATCAATCCTCTTCTTGATGGTGGCTGAATATTCTTTGATGTATCGTTATCTAAACATTAGTTCTATGCAGATTGTATTGCAACAGTAGAATGCATCCCCTGGGCCGGCTACAAAAGAAGCCTCCCTTCCCTCTGGTATGAACGAGTTGAAAGATTCTTGTCTCCTTCCATTTTGCTTTATTTTTTTTACGCAACTCCTTTTAGATTTTACAATCACTCTACAATACTTTTCATAGTCACATTTATTTTCCGGATGCCACCATGTTTATGAGAAACCTGGAAAAAATATTCCACGTGGGTCAGGGTTAGCACATGTAAACACGATTTTCTTTAATGGTTGCCTATCCATTGAAAAGAAACAGCTCAGGGGAGCAGACTGCAACCCACTCAGTCCCGGTTTCCCTCCAGAGACCACTAGCTTTTTCCTGGGGAAAATATTAGTAATGTAATTATAATTGTGACAAGATTCCCTGCTTGAATGCAGATGCCGGCAGCGCAAGGGTCTTGGGTACTGGGACGATCATGCGCTCTAGGACATTGACTCTGGTCTAGCTAGATGGGGTATCCCATGGGACTTCACACTGCAGAATGTTTGCTTAGTAGGTGACTATCATAAAACAACCATGTGATCTGCAATGTTGCACTGCTGGGACCAAGAGCTATCTGACCTTCCAAGAGTTCAAGAATGTCCCTTTAAGGTTAAAGCAAAGAAAACAGAAAATTGACAACCCTTAGATATCAATCTGCAGAGACTCTTGTGTAAGCTTAAAGTTGACAAAAGTTGTGAACTCACAATAATACTAGTAAGCACCCCCATGCAATTAAAGCAAAGGTTTGGGTCCTGCGATATTCACAACTCGATAACAGGTCAGCTGAATGCAGAGTATATTTGTGAACACCAAGACGGCCCACCTGGTCCTTCTCTCATTTCAGGGAGAGGCTGTAGAAACCTGAGACGAAAAGTAGCAAGCCTACTTGCTAAATTAGAACAAACACAAACCTAGCAACATATCCACCATCAAATCAAGCACGATTAAACAAATGGAATTCTAGATGGCCAACACCTCTCATGTAGCCTCAGAAGGAGGGAGCAAGAGGCAACCAATCATGAACCTACCCTTACCTTGGGGCACTGAGACCACCCAATAAACGGGGAGCTGGCCTGGGGGAAAAGGAATAGCACCAAAAACAGAAAAGTGTAGATCATTAGAGGAGTATAAGAAAAGCATTTGGAGCGTGTTGGTGAGCAGGGATAGGAGAAATAGGTAAACATTGCGGAGAAGCAGGTTTGGAGGAAGAGTGGAGAGAAAGCAGAGGGGGAGAAGATTTTAGGACGTGGTAGAAACATAGGTGGAAGGTGGAACAGTGTTGTATGCGGTTGAGAAACATCACAGGAAGGAGGTGGAATACTATTGGAGCTTGGTTAAAAACTTCATAGAAGGAAGGTGGAACATTCTTCGAGGTGCTAAGAACATTCATTCATAGAAGGAAGGTGGAACATTCTTGTAGGAGGTTTCACCCCCGTTAGAGGAGGGTGAGGCTTTGTTGAAGGAGGTTGTAGAAAACACCCAAAGGAGAAGAGGGAAGCATGGAAGGTGGTGGGAATAGGTGAAGCATTTCCAGATGAACATATTCAGGGAAGGCCGACAACATGAAGTAGACTAAGAGAAAGAGATCACTTAAGGAGGAAATAAGGCAAGCAAGTTGTGAGACCATCTAGAATAAGTGCAGTATATCCCCGATATGAAGGAGACGCCCCCATGGTGGGAGGAGGTTTGAAAGCATGTAGTGGCAATAATGAAAGGAGGGCTAGTACAGAAATTACGTGTGTCAAGCGTTCACCCACTCCAACCATATTCTCGTGTTCCAGCAGCCTTGCAGCCCTTCCCGAGGGCCAAGGATATTTGAGCAGGTGCACAAGAAACCTTGGTCCTCACTGCTGTGAGGAATCAGGTAAATGTGTCCCTTTACCTTACGGGGAGACAACCTGGAGACCCCTGTGAGGCTAGGGAGGTGACCCACTAACCAAAACCCTCCCCAGAGGTCTGTGAAAGTGGGACCTCACTTGAGTGACTCCCCTCTAGGAAACAAGGCCTCCCATTCCTATAAAGAACTTGCTATGAGGAATACTCTCTTCATATATGGGAGTGGAAAAGACAGCTGTTAATTCTTTCTTGCATTCCAACCCTATTGACGTTACTCCCATATCGTTGGCTCAAGGTAATGCTGGAATCCCCTTGAACTCAGCTGCTGATGGAAAACAAAAGGCCAGTACTTGAATGAGGAGAAAGAATCCTAAACAAACCTGGTGCCAGCGGTAGCCTGGGGATCCGCAAAGAGGAAAGCGAGACACTGAGAAGGGCAACATTACCGAGACAGAAACAGAGACGGGGGAAGAACTGTTTTACCTGGTGGCATGACCACGCTGCAGCCATGGTGTGCCCACGAGATGCAAACCGACGCCGAGACCAGCTGGAGACAACAGAGGAATGAGCCCTCGGCTCTTAGTGTGGAGAACATGGAAACTGACAAGACGATCAGGAGACAAACCATCTTATCTGGTGGCATGACCACACTGCAGCCATGGTGGCTCTGGGGCACGCAGACCAACGCTGAGACCAGGGTAGAACAGAGGAATGAATCCTCTGCTTGCGGTGCAAGGATCACTGAAACTGCAGAGACAAGCAGGAAAAGGAGAACATCAGAGACGCCATCCCGCTGGAGCACAACCGAAGGCAGAGAATCTAGCAGGGTTGCCCAGGGTTAAGCGAGTCAAGTGGAATCAAACAAAGAGACAGAAATAAGTAATACAGAGGGCCAAAGGGGCCTGGAGATGCCTAAAGATATAAGAGACATTGTTACAAGGGAACCTGAAGGGTTCAATCAATCTATACAAGGCTCAATATTAGGTGAAAGAAAAGTTTCCAGTTGGTGGAAACTGACTAAGGGTATAACCCCTCCCCTTCAAGAACTTGAGACATTTGGTTTGAACATTAAAAGGAGATTTGAAAACTTATTTTGTGACCTGTTAAGAACGAACATTTTTTCCTATGACCAGTACTTTGGGAGGAATTCAACTAACATTGGCCATGCGAAGCAAGAGCTGGGAGGCTATGGCTCTGGATCATTTTTATGTTGTTTTTTCTCTAAAGTGGCATGGTCAGATAGGGAATAGGATTTGGACTCAGGGCTACCTTTTGATATTGACAATTGACGAGCACCCTTAATTTAGTTTGTAGCCACTCTTAGCAATAGGGACAGAGAGGCATTTTCTTTTTAGTTAAACAAAAATCCTTGAAATGTTAACCTCAAGTCTGACATCTTCTTCTGGTTCGTCACATATGATGTCAGAGAGGGATCTAGACCAGCTGATAGAAGTTTGGGACCCATTCAGTTTACAAAACTGTCTGTAAAGACCAAGGCTCCCACTCTGGCAACTCCAAAGTCTATCAGGTTTGACTTATATAGCACAGAGAAGGTTCATATATCCCCTAACGAAAGTCGATTACTTGTCTTAACATTTCCCCCCCACCTGGAACTTATGCAAGCTTGGCCCCAAAGTCAGGCCTGGCAATATGCTCTAGAAGTCGAAGCCGGATTAAAACCCTGACTCCCGGGGAGAGGTTAAGATAATCCTCCATGACCATGGGCTCAATATTTACATGGCCATGGATGTGGATGCTATTGCCCAAAGTATATTTGAGCAGTCCCCCATCCTGATTCCCCAAGAAGTGGAGACACTAACGGGAACAGTAATGGGGTCAATAAGATTTGGGGAAGCTGACCTCGATAGGAAAGATACAACCATAGTAGACGCCGAAAACATCTCCCTGTTAACCAATCTTGCTTTTGTCCAAAGGAATGATCTCGCTCTTCCCGAGGTCTTTAGGAGTAACGTCGGAAGAACATGGGCGAAGTCAAGCCAGGCCCTTCTTCTTCATCAAAAAGTGGTTGCATTATAGAGGGGACACAGCGAGAGATGGCCTTCCCCAGACTCAGTCAGTGATCCCCCAAAGATACAGGAAAATGGTGTTGGACCTGGCACATTCTCATCTAACTGCTACCACCAGGGAATAGGGAAAACCCAAAGCCAGGTGATACCCCGGTACTATTGGCCGGGAGTGTTTTCAGATGTAAATAGTTATGTCACAAATTCTGATATCTGTCAAAGAAACGCAGCCACTCTGGTACCCAAGCCCTATTATACCCCTTACCAATCATTGAGGTACCCCTTTCCAGCATAGCGACAGACATAGTAGGATCTTTAGAAACATCTATGTTGGGGAACAAGTTTATTCTTGTAATTGCTGACTACACTACTCAGTATCCTGAAGCGTTCCCCCTTAGAAACAACACAAGACAATAGATTTTAAAACACCTTCTTCCCTTCCTTTCCCAAGTTGGGTTTCCAAAAGAAATCCTCACAGACCAGGATACTACCTTCATGTCCAAAATTATGCAAGCGGTCAAGGACATTTTACACATCAAAACCTTGCATACCTCGGTGTCCCACCTTCAGACAGATGGCCTTGTGGAAAGGTTCAATCAAACCTTAGAAAGAAGCTGGTAGAGGCCGATGGTCATAATTGGGGATGTCATGATTCTTTGGGCCTTCTTTGATATTAGGAAAACAACTGAGGCCTCTCCAGGATACTTCCCGAATGAATTGTTTGCCTACTGCATCAGTGGTTGGTCTCTCTGATATTGTCCGTGATATTGCTAGGATGAGGCGATTTCTTCCTGCTTGATGTTCACAGTGGAGCCACTTCAGGCCTTCATCTGGAGAAAGGGTCAATCCAATATGGCCACAGGAAGTGATGTCAGGATTGAAAAATGGCCACCGGAAGGAATGTCACCAGACCAAGATGGCCACTGGAAGTGACGTTCCAGACAGAAAGTGAAGACAAAAACCAGAAGGGATGACACACACTCTCATCACTTGATAACCTAATCCATCAGAGGTTGGTCTCCCTGATATTGTTCCCTGGTGTTGCTGAGATGAGGCGATTTCATCTTGCTTGATGTTCCCAGAAGCACCTTGTGACCTTCAGCTGGAGATAGGGCTGATCCTAGATGGCCCCAGCAAGTGATGTCACCAATCCAAGATGGCCTCTGAAAGTGATGTCATCAGAATGGCTGCTGGAAGTGACGTTCCAGACAGAAAGTAGAGCCAAAAACCAGAAGGGATGACACACGCTCTCGTCACCTGATCTCCATCTCCATCAGTGGTTGGTCTCTCTGATATTGGCCCTGGTGCTGCTGGGATGAGGCGATTTCTTCCTGGTTGATGTTCCCAGAGGAGCTTCTTGTTGCCTTCAGCTGGATTCCTGATTTCATTCAGGTCTTGATTTCCTCTAAAACCCCTCAATCATTCACCCATTCCAATCCGTGGCCTGTCTCCATTTACATTGTAAAACAAATGTTGCACCCTTTTTTCGACAGCCTTGAGATGTCTGTTAATTTGCCACCCATGACATGACCCAAAAATGTGGATTAGATCCTGGAAATGATATTTTTGGGAAATGCCTGCTATTAACTAAAGACAGTAGCTTTTGCTCAATAATATTCTGTAACATTAAATTCCCGCCCCTACAAACGTGTCTCTGTGAATAGTCAGGCTTCTACAAACAAAGGATTCAGAGAAAACTATTACTGCAGTTGGCAAGACTCAGAAGACAATTGTGCATTAGGATCACTGACTATGACATGGTAAAATAAAGTGTAATGCCATTAGAATTACTATAGATGCATTATGCCAGATGCTTTCACGCAATATTGCCCACCCCTTGATGCTAACGCCCATCACTTTATAAAGAAAGATTAGTACTTTTAAAGAACTCTGCCTTTCCAAGCCACTCTACACCAACTTGACTCCTTCTCACTTGACTCCTTGTCAGGAGCTCTAACCTCCTCTTTCGGTGACAAAATTGATAGACAGACATGGAACTTTTTGAATCCTCTCTATCACCATCTATATGGACCAACCACTGGATATCCTGCATGACATATACCCTTTTGCTCTTTAAGCTACCCACAGAGTATATCAGTTCTGAGCAAAGTGTCTGAGAAACCTCCCATAGCAAGTAGATGAAATGAGGATAGTAGACACGGGAAGAGGCAAGACATCCTCCCTTTCCATCTACTAAACCATGCGTCCCCACCTTTAAGAGAAAAAGCCTTTATAGAGTAGAGGACAACCAATCCAGAAGTGTTGTTAGGGGGAGTCCAAACATGTGCACTGAGGTGGAACCTACAGGCTGTGAGAAACCAAAGGGTGTCTCACCCACTAGTTCACGGGGACTTGTTATCCAGGTGGTCAGGACACGGTCATCGCTTTTAGATCCAGTTCCTGGGGTTGGACCAGTGCGGGAGGATCACATGGGTGAGGGGTCTTCAGAAGTGGGGGTGAGGCGGCCAATGGCAAGACCTGGTATTCTGCCCTTTCCCATACACCCAACCCATCCTATTTTATAGGATTCTCTGATGTCCCAACTGCCCCCCGCCCTCCTTTTCCCCTTTTACACAAACACTGGGCCGAGGAAGAGGGCAACTGAGACTAAACAGGTTAACCCTTACATATCGCATTGGACATGTCCCGCTAATTGGGTCAGGCAAAGTCAGCCACTTGGCTTTAAGTACATACATCTGATACCTATTAGCTCTCCTCACACTGATAAAAGGCAGAACATAGAGACACACTCAGAGCAAGGTGGAACACGAGCAAGAGGAGAACTTCCAGAGCAAAGACAAACCTACTGAAGCAGAGCAACGTACCGAGGGACGAGAGCAAAGAGTGGAAAACCAGAGGAGTTCCCTGCAGGAGGTTGTTGCCTTCAAAAGGCTGTGAAAGATGTGTGGAGAAGACCAAATCCCAAACAAGAAAGCTGCATTGTGTTTCAAAGACGCCAGCAACCCTCCCGTGTGAACGCCAGAGTTGGGGAGGCGAGGACAAGACCTTGACTCGTGAATTGAAAAACTGTAAAGACAAGAAACAAACGCACACAGCTGGTGAGTTGGCAAGTGACATGAAAGACTGGTGTGTGTTAAGGAAAGATTGAAGTTGCAACATTATATTGCACAATTGAAGGCTGCACGCGTGTGGATGAGACGTGAAGAAAGGCAGTCCTGTGAATAAACTTTGAAGTAACGATAGCTGTGAAACCAGTGATACTGAGTAACGGAGTGGTCCGACAATAGGAAGTAGCCTACTCGAAAGGTCTCCATGAAAGGTGAAATGTTTGTAGCGATAACGTGAATTAACTGTAAAAGGGAAGTGATTCAAATTAACCCTGAGGAAAGGGGAGAGTAAAAAGGTGAACATTGAACTTTGGTGCTTATGACATTGAACTACCCAGACCAATAAGCCCTTTGGCAAATTGCTCACAAGTGTGATTTGAAGGAAAAGTCAAAGTGGTCCTGCGGCGGTCTGTAGTAAAATCCATGCACATTCGAAAATCTTCAACATCAGGAAACGGTCCGAGCCCGACTGAGGCAGATGGGAAGTGTAATAAGTTAGGGGAAGGGAACCCCTAAAGGATGCAAATTAAGCTTGAGGAAGGGAATCCTTGCTAAGTGTTTTGAACTTTTGCTTTGAAAGGCCTGAGCCCGACAGAGGGGGACCAGCGTGAACCTTTTGGTGAACTGTGTTTTGAAAGCTGGAAATAGAGACTTTAACATGGAAGGCTAGGTGGGCCTCGTTCCACGTTTTGAACTGCCTTTGTGTGAAGAACCTGAGCCAGAGTGTGTCATCCTGCCTACAGGGACCGCCTTACTCTGTGCTGTCTAACGTGGGGAGGAGAGCTGACTCAGCCACATTTATTCTTTATATTTGAAAACTGATTTTCCTTTGCATACATATTCTCCTTTACACACTTTTTGTACAAGAGATAGTGCAGGCATTAGGTTTTGTTAGTCATAGCCATTTTGATTTGATGGACTCAACTAGGACTGTTTTATTTATTATGTTGATGGTAGAGACTACTCCCATCCTAGTTATACAGCAAAATAGGAGTTTTCCCAAACCCAGAGACTTTAATAGAGGTTTTGCAAATTGTACCTTTTCTGTCAGTGTCATACTTGTGATACCATGCCTCCCTTACAAGGATCAGATGTGTGGTTGTCAGGGGAGAGAACGACAGGGTGCTGGCTTGACTTCTGCTGAGAGAAGAAGGCACCAAGAGGCCAGCCACTGTATGTCAAGACACTGAGCCACTGACCACACCTGAGGTTGAGGAGCCCTACACTGTGAATTCAAAGGCAAATCCCTAAGCATCATAATCGGGAACAAGTGGTGAGAAGGAGGCCAGTGGGGGGGGGGGGCAAAGAGTAAGATGCTGTACAGATGGAAATCCGTAAGTGTCAGAAAAGCATGAAAAAGAACTTTGATACCATGTACTCTGGTGGTGTGCAATAGTCCATTGGTAGAAATAAAAAGAGAGAGGCTAAGACACTAGCTGCTGCAAGAGAGAGAAATCCCTAAGCATCAAGAGTCTGAGCAAGAGGAATCTGATATATTATACTTTGATTCGGGGAAAGAATTAAGTGAGATAGAGAAAGAAACTAAAAGCAACCGGACAAAGGAACATGTCCCAAAGTGGGAACCACAGTAAATACTGCTGACTGAATTGTGACATATTTATGTTTCACTAAAGGATCTGTGAACTTTAACTTTTGTGCTAGTGCCTTTCTGTGGGAAACCATGCCACACATCCTTCTTCTAGTTAGATTTAGCAAATCATCTGACTGAGCCTATGAACTTTGCCTGCAAAAAATATCAAAACTTTTTTACTTCTTCTTGCATTAGATTTTTGTAGACTAATACATTAATTCTTGTCATCCTGTTTAGTCCAACAGGATATTAAAAAGAAATAAAATGTGCTACTAGCTTACAGCAACCAGTCTAATTGATGATTTTCAGGCACAATTGCACCCTGGTATGGTTACGGAGTCAGCTCTAGTCATAGTATTGGATGAACCTTACATTCTAGTTATAGTTTGTAGTGGGCGTGCTACAAGCTGTATACATGAATACATTTTGCAGAGCAGCTGATGGCACCGATGTCTAAGCTCCCTTATGAGGTGCCATTTGAGCAGCCTTTAACAATCCTGATCATCAGCTGGTCATTGTCCATTTCTAACAGTTTGGCATCTCTGGTGCAACCCTGAAGTGGAACACTCCCTTACCCAACTGATCACTGCCAAGATGTGTGTCTTTTGCCTTATGAATCTTCTTTTAATTCTCTCACTTGGAGGGACCCCAAGGCTTTGTATTTTTTGTATTTGTATTTATTGATTTATAGAGCGCTTTACACCAAAGCGCTGTACAATTGAACAACTTAATACATGAAAACATAAACAATATAACGGTAGAAGCAAATTACAATATGAATCAGTCAACAAAACAGTGAGAAGAGTAATTGACTGACGGAAATAGGGAGAATAGTGGAGTAGGACTGGGTGGGGGTGGGGAGGGGTGATGATGAGTAGGAGGAGGGAAAGGGAAAGGTGAGAGTGGAGAGGTAGGGGAGGGGAGGGAGATAGTCAAGGGGAAAGATAAAGGAGGGAGGGGAGGCAGGAAGGGGAAGGGGTTTCAAGGAGGAGAATGGAGAAGGAGAGATTTAAGCACCAAGATCTTTGGCACCAAATCACTTAGGTTGAATTAAATTATGGTCTCTCTTGCACACCTGGTTGTGTTTTTGGTATACTCTTTTATCTTTATTCCAAATACACTTATCATCTTTGCTGCCATGATGGAACCTGTACTGATATTTGAACTAGTTTTTTATATGACCTGTCAAACTGTTGTAGACAAGTTGATGAATCACTAAAACCTACAAATGAACTTACATTTTAGGCTCCAGGAGTTAATCTTGCTTTCCGGTCTCCTAAATTCTAACCCATATGCATAGGTCTCATTGCTAACGGTACCGGTGCGTCTGTGAAAAGTCTGCCAGCCGCGGCTGCTGCGCCCGGCAGGTGAGACCTGCTGGGCGCGACACCCCTGGCAGGCGAACTCATAGTGTGTTGGTCCGGGAAACAAGGATGCTGGTACGCTTCCTGGCACCCTTGTTTCCGGACCACCACACTCGTAATGAGGCCCCATATGTCTCCTGATCTTCATTTGGTGTACTGGCTCCTTAACTCATGAGCAATACAGAACAAACCCCTCTTCCTGTCCTCAAGCCATTATACTCAAAGGCCAGGTTTTACATGTCAGTCATTCCCTACATTCATCTTCCAGTAACCTTCCGGTGGCACCTACCTTCAACCTATCTAGAAATGGAAATAAACCTTTCTCTCATTGATCATCTAACCTGTGGAATTCTTTACCCAATAAGAATAGAAAAATCATAGATTAGCTCCAATGTTGGCAAACCATAAAACACAGATCTATCCACAATAACATGTGCCAGATCAGCAGTTCCCATCCTCATCTATTCTGAGTTTCAACTGCGCAATCCGGTACCTTCACCTGGTTAGGCGCTATAGTGCTCAACTACTTTGTTGGGGACCATGGGCCTCATTACGAGTCTGGCGCTAGCCGTGCAGGAAAAACCGACAGGCTGCCGCCGGACCAGAAATACCATTCTGCCTCTGTGATTGCTGGAATCACTGGGGCATTACAACCCCGGTGACCCGGTAATTCTGGAGGTGGAATTCCGTAAATCCCCATTCGCATAGGGCTATATGGGGATGGGGACAATGGAAACACTGGTTCCGTCTATGACGGAGCCGGTGTTTCCATTTCCGCCTGCAGGCGGGTGGAGTTACTCCCGCCAGGTCAGACCTGGAGGGAGTGACACCCACCGCCTGCAGAACTCGGAATCAGCCGGTCCGGAAACAATGTTGGTGGCAGATTAACCGCCACTGTTGTTTCCGGACCGGCAGGGCCATAATGAGGCCCCATGTGTACCTTACAAGTAAATAACAAGGATATAGTATAGAGATTTCCCACATAGAGCAATTGTTTGTAGATCGCCTTCTTTTTAAAACATTAGCAGTATCAGCGGGGGAGCCAGGCAATCGGGAGGCACTTGGCCGCCATCGAAAGGGAAGTGTGCTCCACACAGAGCCCGTCTTCCTATTTCATGGTGGCCATGTTTGTATAGTATTTTCTATCTGTGAACAGGACGCTGTGAGGTGACCCATTCACAGAAAGAATTTCGTTTTTTTAAACCATTAGCACCTGTGTAGGGATGTACACGGGTGCTAATGGCGATATGCCCCTCAGTGGCAGGCTGACCCTGTAGGTAACGGCCCGCCACACCTTGCTGCGCTGGGGCCCTTAACTTGGGTGGTGGACTGTTACCTATAGAGTCGGCCCGCCACCTCGGGCATACTGCCGCAATAAACCCCAAAGTACACCAAATCTGCAATCTCCAGCTGGCTTCTCCTTTGTGATTGCTGACAGCTCTAAAACCAATTCTAATCCTATTTGACAATCTTGGTTTTAAAGAACATTTTGTGCTGATATCTATAGGAGGAAGCAGGGTTGATCAAACATTTTTAAGAGAAAGATTCACATGTGTAGATGTAAGTTTCCTAAAATTAAAAGGAACATTGGGGCTTTCCATTTAGAAGGCTATTAAGGACAGCGTCAACAGCGGCAGAAGAAAAACATGTTTCTTCATGGGAATCTACGAACCTCTTTTTGGCTTTGCTGTATGGCTTTTGGTAGAATGTTAATTAAAAAGCAACTGTTATGCTATTATGGCCTATTGCTTAATGTTTTCCATGTCAGTAATTGTGGATCGATTCTCAGAATGTGTGTCTGCGCTGAGTGAATAAGGCGCATAATCTGTATGTATTGTGTGCTTGTTGTGCAGGGTGACATTTTGATGCATTATGCATTAGAGTGATGGTGCAGGCATGCTTGCTTCCATGCATGTCGACGGGCTTCCTGCACTGTGAGTCATGCACTTGTCCTATAGACCTGTATGTGTTTATAGTTTGTTCTCATTTTCTGTGTCTGAACCGTCCTCAGATCAGCGTGATCTTCTGGCAGGGAATATGTTGTTGTTGTAAATGTTTATTCGAACAATAAAAATATTATTTAAACACATACATATAAAATATCACAATAAAACAATACATTGGTGCTATTAAAATATACAATTGTTCAATGCAATTTATATACACATTTTACAGTAAAGTTAAAATGCAACCCCTTGCCTTCTCAGAAATTCCCTTCTATAGTACATTGCAGCCTTCAAGTACAGCTGTAAGGCCCATGCTGATGGTTACGTTTCTGCCCTTAATAAAAAAGATAGTGCTGGCCTATATTGACGCAAATCTGTGTGTCTCAAAACTCGCAGCATGGTCTGCTCTCTGATAACGCCATACCCAGGACAGAATAAAATAAAATGAGCCAGGTCTTCTGACAGGGCAGCTAGAATCATCCAGTTAGCCTGCCCAAGAATATGTTATCATAGATCTATGCTGTTGCCAATCTCTGACTTGTGAATGCTGGCGCTGGTAACTTCTTATGGCCTGACGTTTTTCAAATCCACCAGGGTCTTTTTTTATAAAGTGCAAATTGCGTGCAGGGGCCCACCACCATTATGTCTTGCGTGCTGTTGGTCCCAAACATGAAATGTCCCTCCTTCACAGCGTGCAGTGTAATTGTGAACAGTAAATATAGGCGGAATTATCTTTACTCTTCACTTTTACACTTCCTTTTGTAAAGATATATTTTTTAATGACGTTTTGCAGGTGGTGTTTTACAATGTATTCCTACTTACCGGCACAAATGCAAGGCGTATTGCATAGGAATCCATTACAAAACGCAGCCCACAAAGCGTACTTTTTAACAAATAAATTCAAATCAAAGTGTAAAAGTGAAGACTGATTTTATGCCTGCATGAAAATCTCATGCTGGCATTAAACCCAGTGCTCTTGCAACACGGAGGAGAGATGCAAACTCCACTTTACTTCCCTCATACGGCTTGGAAAGCCACTACGGCAGATATGATATGATATGGCATTTATAACGCGGCAGTTCAAGGGTTAAGCACTCGCCTGAGCCTGACAAGGCACTATCCAAGTGCTCAATAATGCAATTGCCATTAAATGGGGTAATAAAAGCTATTGCAGTGCTTAGAAGTAGAAGAAATATACCATGAAGTGCAATATAAAAACTTGCATAAACATTAGTTTAGTTTATTCATTTATAATCCGCACCAGGCCCAGGGGTATCATTACTTGTATTAAATGAATGAGGACTATAGAAGGCGCAGTGGAACAGACATTATTTCAGCAGATGTGCTTTGTCTCAAACACGAAAATGCAGAGGGCCAAAGAATGGCACGGTCTTGCTCTCAAATGCACACCGACAGTTCAGTAACTTTCATATCTTATGTGGGACAAGTCAGTGCTAAAATAAGAAGCAGCAGTCCAGCCACACCATCAGGCTTCATTTAAAAGCATTTCCACTTACTCCCTTCTACTGCATTTTATAGTCTACCTAAAGGTCAAAGGTATGGAGGTTCCTAGAATCCACTCTTCTGTACTCGTTTATTTTTAATTCGCTCAAATATTTCTTAAAGACTCACCAATTTACCCTTTCCCTGCACCAAAAGTGTATCAACAAGCCAATTATTAGCTCATTTTGCTCCCTGCTGCCATATTTTGGTCATTTGCACAGCAGAGTGCAAATGTGCAGGGCAAAAGGCAGATTGACAAGGGGGTCCTGGGAGTCTCTCTGCCAGACATTAGTCCTGGTTGCGAGAGACTTACCCAGAGTCTTTAGCTCACTATCTTTCACAGAGAAGAAATATCCTAAACATAGTCTTTGTCCTGCCCTGGGGCAGTCCAGCACCGAAATGCTAGGCAATTCTCCTCTGAACAAGAGTAACAACAGCATCCCCAGACACGTGTTTCGGTCTGGTTGGACCTCATCAGTAGGGAGGAGCTGTGCCTCTCTGAGAATAGTGAGCAAGGCGTCCACGACTGGATTCCCCTAGTAACTTAGGGTGAGACCCAAAGTTACTTAAATATGCAAATTGACAAGGGGGGTCTTGGGAGTCTCTCTGCCAGACATTAGTCCTGGTTGCGAGAGACTTACCCAGAGTCTTTAGCTCACTATCTTTCACAGAGAAGAAATATCCTAAACATATCAGTCTTTGTCCTGCCCTGGGGCAGTCCAGCACCGAAATGCTAGGCAATTCTCCTCTGGACAACATTACCAACAGCATCCCCAGACATGTGTTTCGGTCTGGTTGGACCTCATCAGTAGGGAGGAGCTGTGCGTCTCTAAGAATAGTGAGCAAGGGGTCCACGTCTGGATTCCCCTAGTAACTTAGGGTGAGACCCAAAGTTACTTAAATATGCAAATTGACAAGGGGGGTCCAAATTGAAAAGGCAGGGTACATGCGTATGGCACATTTTGCTGTGCACATGAGTAAACGCTGTCTACCATGCTTGCATGGCAGGAAGAGTTTACAATTACAATTAAAAGCTGCTTACAATGCACGCATAGCAGGAAGTGTTCAATTGTAATTACTCTGCCGGCCATGTAGGCACGGTAGGCAGCATTTTTCTGTAAATACTGCCTGCAATGCTTTAAGGATTCACAGGGTTTGCGCTGGCATGAAAATGCATGCTGGTGCAAATGCTGGGGCATTTCTATGGCAGAGAGGAAGGGAAGAAGAGGAAACACATGTAGTGTTCCTCCTCCCCTCGCCGCCATACAAATGTATGAAAATGGGACGTGACAGGAATCAGTAGGGTAAATACTTTACGTAAGGCTTTCACGCTGCTGATTCCCATTATGTGGAGCCAAAAATGAGCTCCACAATGTTTTGAAAAAACCCTAAAAAAATGTAATATTGGCCGCAGACTCAGGCCTGTTTAAGAAATAAGTATAGTGTATGTTTGCATTCAGCCTAGAAAACAGTGAAGGGGTCATTTTGAATTGGGTGCAGTGGTAAAACTAGGTGTAAATGCACACGTAATGGGATTATGCCTTGTTTCACCATAAAAGACATTGGACATGGACCATGGACATGGGGCACGAAGTTTGCATCGTCTCTGTGCGTTCTTCCCAGGGAGCTCATTTAGGAAGTCCTCCTAGCGTAAATGGAGGTTCTAAAAATAGGGATAACAGAGTTGCGCCTGTCTTAACCCCTCTATTCACACTACAGGACATTTTCATTGTTTTAGAATGCCTTCAAAAACAACTTGGTTTCACACCCGCATAAGATCTTCATGCTGGCGTTTACAATGATTTCCTATGGAAAACGCCTGCTTTTTGCACTTGCATGGTAAGCAGTGTTCACAATGAAAAATAAACGCTGTCCGACATGCCATTATATCGGACAGCGTTTAACTGCTAATTAATAATCAACCCATATGCAAGTTGGTGGGTCCTGCATGTAATTCGGATATGTTTTAAAATTACCCTCTGAGTGATACACAGTTAGTGCAGAATGTAATTTTGGCAGTTGAACAGTTAAGCACTTTTCATGTTTTTAAGTCCCAAAAAAAAGCCCAAACTTTTTTTACGGGTTCCGGCATCCCTCTTTTCACACTCTGTGGCCCAATTCGGATTTTCCATTTTGTTGACAGCCTTGAAACACAGAGTGTACCTGTCTTTTTTTACCTCACCATTGACTAAAAATGTTTTTGTCATGGTGGACGTTTGCTCCCACAAGTGTAAGCTTGGAAGTAGTTTGACTTCCAAAAACATGGAATAACGTTCACATTGTTAGGCTAGAAATTTCTGAATTTCATCTCCTAAAAAGTTAAATGATGCACTGGCTAGCCTTTTTTCTTCACATGTACTATCACCAAAACATGTTGTGGCATGAGGCAGAAAAGCAACATTTAATGATACAGACGAAGTGGTTCTCCCATACACCAATAATCTGCTGACTGGTGTGGAAGTGGTGAGAGTGGTCTGCTGTGGTCCACCCTGGTGATTCTGAGAGGATTGTTTTCTGTGGCTGTTGAGAAAAGGAGGAGTCTGTTACAGCCTCACAGCCACACAGAGACATAACCTCACTTCCAGCGCGGAGTGCACGGTGTTGAAGTGGTGAAAGTAGTCTGCTGTGGTCCACCCTGGTGATTCGGAGAGGATACTGAGAAGATTTTTTCTGTGGCTGTTGATGGAAGGAGGAGTCTGTTACAGCCTCACAGCCACACAGAGACATAACCTCACTTCCAGCGCGGAGCACGCGCAGTGTGGAAGTGGCAAAAGTGGTCTGCTGTGCTCCGCTGGGTGCCGGTGAGGACGGTGCACTCGAGTCTCAGAGCGGTAAACAAGAATCACTAAATCTACAGCTAACATTGATAATCGGAGCTAAAGTGTTAAGCGTCCCATAATCTATTGTGGTATGGACTCATTAAATTGGAAACAACATAAAAGTACACCCCACTTTGTGAAAGACATTGTTATACTGTTCTAACGTCAAGTTTTATCCATTGATTAAAAATAAATAGCCCAAAGCCACTCGGAGCCACTTGGAGCCTAATATAAAATGAGGCAGTAAACTGTGGGAGAAGATCTAGAAAATGGCTACTGTCAGAAATCGCTACAATACGTGCATAACACGTGAAGCGAACAGAGAGCCTGCGGGCTATAAGAACTAATTTACCTCCAACCATCCTCGCTCGGCCGTGAGACTGCGGTACAGAGATCCTTTGATCTTGGCCAGCAAAGCAGTCAGGGGGGTGCGCGGCTCGATTGGAAGATCCGGTGAACTGAAACTAGGTCCTGCTGTGCTGTTCTGGTGTTCGGTGTTTGGGGCTGACCACGCCCACTGAAACCGTACCAGAGCAGCCAAGTCCTAGAGCCCGCAGAAGCAAGTAAACACGTTAAGAAAGTTAAATTAAAATAAATTCGACAATCACCAAAACATTATAAGAAGATACAACATTATCCAGCCAAAGGGACAACTAATCGAAGACACCGGAAATAAAAGTGAAATATGAAATTACAGAGCAATTTCAGCCAAAATGACAGGAGAGCCCCGGAATGGGATGGAAATACATTGGAAGAGGTTGTAGCCCTCAATAACCCAGAAGTAAATGAAGAGCAAGTTGGGTGGCACACACATAATTGTGAAGACAGATATAAGGTCAAGACACAAGAGCATAGAGGAGTAGCATCCCTTACACCTTTAATAAATGGGGAGATGAGGGAAGAAGAACATGCTGGAAGAGATCATTGGAAAAAAGGACTTGAATTTACTGTTACAACTACAAAAATACAAAAGCAAATAGAAGACCACTTTGGCAAAAATAGATCTAAAAGTGCAAATGATGAAGAAATGCTATGGATGAAAAATAACTTTTTGAACCCCAATAAAAGATCGAGAAGAGATAGGGGGACAGTAGACATGACAGTCCCCACAATACTGGGCTTAAACACAAGTGAATTGTCTATAGAAGAACAAATCATGCCTAGTTCAGATAAGATTCATGAGTCGACAATGCTGGGAAATGAAGAAAATGTGGAAAATTGACAAAGCTGTATGGAAACAAGTATTGCTCAACCGGAGAAAATACAAGATCGGGCAAATGAAGTAAAAGGAAATACACTTTCTGCATTAAACTATGTTCTGAGCTCCTTGGTGCCAGTATTTGAATTACTAAAGAGAGAGGTGCAATCACAAACAGGCATCCTCCTAGAAATGACAAAAGATTTGGCAAACCAGGATGGGGCAGTAGTGGGTTGCCAAAATGTGCTAAATACAAATATTCTGCAAGGACTTCAAGAAGTGAGAGTGGAATGCATCAAACAGGGACTGGATTTATCTGTCATTCAACAATCTATGGCATCCCGGAAAACATATGAGGAGTTAGACTTCAAGCTGAAACATGATATCCTATTATAACTCCAAATTCTGAATCAAGGAAAGTCAGATACAGATGAGAAAAGAGACCAAGAAACCCAAAACTCCCTGATGGATGATACCCCACCGTCGGAATCTGTATTCGAAGAGTTCAGGAGATTGGCAAATGTGGGTGACGTTCTTCAAGAAGAAGAGGAGATAGCATCCTCCCAAATGGCAAATGCAATAATGGAGAATGAGACCAACAAGAAGGGGGTAGATGAAGGTTCTGATCATCCAGCATCTTGGGGAGGTAAAAGAGAAAGAAAAAGAGAAGCAAGGAGACAAAGAAGATTGAAAGAAAACACAAAACAAAAAAAGTGAGAAAAAAACAAAAAATCAAAAGAAAAAGCGACACAATAACTCAGAAACAAATAACTTCCTGAAGAAAATGTCAAATACATTGTCAAAACAAACAGGGGGAGAACAGGAAGCTATTGAATTTGACCCTGAGGAAAAACCCTGTGGGAACACAGAATTAATGAAGAAACAAAAAAATCTTGGTGGAAAAAAGAAAATCTGCAAAGGCCAACCAGTTGTCTTGTTAGAAGATATGAATCCACCAAGGAAGTGAACAGGCTGCCAAACAGAAATCGAAACAGCTGGTCTGACACCATCAGTAGAACTAGTAAAGACCAAGCAAAGCCTACCAATTGCACCAATATTCTTAAGAATTAAGCAAAAAGCAGGAACATCAAGAAAAACTGAAAATGCTGAGCAAAGTGGAGAAGTGAAGCCCACTTTGAAAATTGCATCGACATTTCTGAAAAAGGCTGAAGTAGAACAAAAACAAAACGGCTTTTGGAGAAGAAATAAAGATGGGGGAGGGAAAGTTTAGGATGACTGGCGAAATTAGGAATGGAACAGGGAAATCAAAAGAAGTGAGGGGGCCTCCCATTACAGACTCAATAAGAACGATTTTGGTAGAGACCCCTAAAGAACAGCTGGATGGAGAAGTAAAATTACCATCACCATTTGCCATGCCAATTATTTGGCTATCCTCAACTGCAAATAAAAACCAGATAAAATCATTAAATAGAGGGACGATCTTATCACTGTTAAAAAAAAGTGCCAAGTTTATATCTCATCAATAGCAATGACATTGAGTTTGTGAAATTCCCAGACATAGAACATCCCCTGGTGGCAGAGGTTGGATGTGCCTCAAGAGAGGTGTTCATGGCCATTGAAGGGGCAAAGGACGATCTGAAGAATCTGCATCTATAAATTTCAAACACAAGGCCAGAGACTCAGACTCAGCAGGGGGGAGGAGGTTCGGAAAGTATCACACATCAGGGGAACACAAAATCCCCCAGATTGGTCTCGCAGGCGGTAGGGAGCCCAATGGTATACCCCAAAGTGATAACACATGAAAATGCTTTGTCTCTACTCCCAAGCATTCTAACAGAGGTTTTGCAAAAACTAGGGTTGAGCCAAAAGCCTTTGAGAATGATGATCTAAAAATCTTTCGTTGGAACACCTGGAGTCCGAATAACTTCACATCCAGGTCCATGAAAAACTATCTCTTCGGGGGTGGGCGGGAGATATCATAATGTTGCAGGAAACATGGATGGTAAACTAAGTGGCAGTAGAGGGTTTTTCTATAGAGACACAAATGGCACATCAAAAAGCAAGTGGCCGGCCAAGTGGGGGGATGCTTACGGCTCTTAAATGTGCTAAATTCAGGCATATACACCCAATTGATTTTAAAATGCAAGGACTGCTATTATGCAAGGCAACGTTGAGAAGGTAGAAACAGGACCTGGAAGTGATAGTTTGCAATGTATATTGGAAGCCTGCATGCTCTGGTTTGAATGCTTTTTTAGATAATCTATCACAGTACTTGGAAAAGGTGAAAATACAATTTGCAGGGGCAGAAATAATATTAGGGGGGATCTGAACTCCCAATGCCTGCATTTATCAAAGGAGCAAACAAACCAAACAGGGCGGAGGGTAACAGAGAATGGTCACACATGGGTGGATTTCTTAAGGATGTTGGACCTAAAAATGTCAAATGGCAATTTCCCAGGGGATATACCAGCAAAACCAACAAGAGTTCAGGGCACCTCGGTGTCAACACTTGATTATCTAGTGGATTATTTGAACAGAAGGCAAGGCTGGACATCCGAGAGGGGGGTGGAAGTGACCACCTAAGGTTAGAGCTCTCTTTTCCAGAATTAATACTGGAAGCCTACATGAGAGATACACAAAAACTGGAGTATAGGAAGGGACGAGTGAAAAAGTATAAGGCGGGGGGGGAGTGAAACTAAACGAAAAATTATCAGTCTACTCAATATGAAAACAGCTCACCTACAGGTTTCATAAAATTAATCTGGTCAATCTGCCCACCAAAAGTAAATATAAGCACAAACATGCATATGATGAGGAGACAATGATAAAGAAAAAAGAACAAAATCCAACAAGGGTAATAGTGAGGTCATAAAAGAGGAGGTAAGGCTATTGACTAAAAAGTATAAAGAATAGTCTAAATCAAAGAAAATAGATAGACATCCAAAAGATGGTGAATATATGCTAGAATTATTAGCGAAAAAGAATTCAAATGAATTCTGGTCTGTTATCCACAAGCTGGAGGGGAACTCGGTGCCACAGCAATGCAATCTGGTCAAAGAAGAAGACTGGATCTGCTACCTAAAATCAGCCTTTGGAAAACCTGTAAAAACTGTCTGTGAGTTTGACACTCAAGCAAGTTGGCACTTGTCATTTGACAAAACCTATGTGGAAGAACTGATTATGAAAGGCTCCTCCACAAAAGCAGCTGGACCAAATGGTCTTACTTATCAAGTAATGAGGAATAGACCGGATCTATGGGCCAAACTTCTCAACTGACTCTTTAGGGAGATCCTTGCTAGAAGGCAATTGCCACCCTCCTGGGGCTCCGCAAATATAATCACTTTGTTCAAGGGGGGAGATAGGACGGTGGCAGCAAACTACCATCCTATTGCCCTCTTGGACATAGATCGTAAGATATTCATGAAGATCCTGTTGGGAGAGTTGGAGACCTGGGAAAGAGAAGTAAAGATACTATCAAGATGCCAGACGGGTTTTAGGAGAGGGCTCTCCACCACCCTAAATGGTATAGTGTTAAATCTGTTAAGTGAGAAAACACAAAAGAGTGGTGAAGAACAACTCTATGAGGAATGTGTGTACTTCTCTAAGGCCTTTGATCAAGTGGATAGGGGAAGGCTCTGGCAGAAAGTGAGGGCAAATGGGATTCCAGAGGGAATGTTGGTTATGTTGATGGAATTACATCGAGAGAATGACATCAGAGTCCGGTTGGATGAGCAGGGTCATCTGTCAGAACCATAGAGGGTGAACTGGGGGGTGGGGAGGCAGGGCTGCTTGGGGGCTCCATTTTTCTTCAATCTTTATTCAGTCGACATGGGGGATTTTCTGGAGTCCTATGCGTTAGCAAGTCCAGTTTTGAATGGGTTAAAAATACACTGGCTTCCCTACGCAGACGACGTTGTGTCTTGGATAGAACCGCAATGGTATTACAACGTCTATTAAATGAACTCCATCAATATGCGAGTGAAAATGGGCTCTCACTCAACCCTGTCAAATCGAAAATATTAGTCTTCAAACAGAAAAACAAATATATCACATCTCGTCAATGGGGGGAGAAAAAATAACAAGAGTAGAAGAACTTGTTTATCTGACCTTCAAAATATATGCTGACCCAGCAGTATACAAAATGGAGCTTGAGATCTCTATGAAACTAAAACCCCTGGCGGCACAGATGAAAAAGATACTAGGTAGGTACGGAAAATTCTCCATCATACCAGTAATAAAATTCTATCAAGCAAAAGTGGTCCCCATTTTACTCTATGTGTTGGAGGCAAAACCTCAGCTATGGAATACACAATGGCAACAATGGGAAGGCCTCCTGTGGAAACAGGCACTGGGGTTCCCATTGTGTTTATCAATGGACAACCTTAGGTTCCAACTGGACCTTACGTACCTTGAGTCACAGGCAGGGTGGAAATTGATAACACTCCAGCAAAGAATCATCACTGTACAAGAAGACTCATTATACTCAGTTGTAAAAGCTCATATGGAATCGGGTAAATCAAACCTACTTGTTAATCTAACCTGTCTTGTGGCAAAATGACTATCAAATGCCAACATAGAAAGCAAATTATTAATGGAAGACCCGACGAAAGCCAAAAAGAAATGGGAGGAAATGGATTGGATCCAGACAATTGAGAAAATAAGATCAGGGTCCAACCCAAATCCCTTTCAGGTAGTAGATCAGAAATTGGGCTTCCTGAGTAAATATTTGGTAAAGTTCCCTGACTGGAAAATCAGGACCACATTTTTAAGGTTAAGATTGAATGTCCTCAAAACAGGTGAAATCTTGACAAAAAGAGAAATGGGTGATCTGGCATTAAAGCTGTGCCAGACCTGTGAAAATCCAGAACTGCAATCTATTAAACATTTATTGCTAACCTCCGATGGCACACTGGAGGCTAGACAGATCTACTTCAGCAAATTCACATACCCCGAACTATATGATACACAAGAATCTTTATTGGAAAGGCTGACTGGTGGACAATCACAAGAAATGACAACAGCAGTGATACAAATGCTAGAGAGCTGTAAAATCGATCTCTAGATGTGATATAGGAGCATATATATAGAACTACTTATCTCAGCTATAGATAGGGTAGAGTTGTTATCAAGAAATGGTAGAGAGTTTACCTTGTTAACACTGTGGTTGTCAGGTTCTACCAATGAGATAAAGAGGGTGAGTGGGTTTTTGTCTTTGCTATGATTTTGATTTCTCCTGTTTTTGGTTTGGAAAGGAGGTTTTATTTAAAGATTGATTTTATGCACGATTTTATTAGGTTTCGAGTGATATTTTTGTCCGAAATTTGGAATTACTGTGAATTATTTGTAAAAGGTTAATAGTGGGCATATGCAAGAAAAAAAAAAGAATTAATAATCTGCTGGCATAGGGAAGCAGATTTTCAGTCAGTTTAAATTTCAACAAAGTTTCAGTTGATTGTATGGGTGTACAAAGTATTATCAAGTTTGCACTGAATGCTTTGAATGAGCTGTAAAGGAACGTAGTGAATGAACATAAGTGCCATTTATACAAGAGTGACGCCAGACATGGGTGCAGCATTCACCAGAGAGCATGTGTACACTGTGATTAAAATCCACTTTCCCTATTTAGCATAAATATGTAATTTCATAAAATAGTGTAGACGTGTTGTACTTTTATACAAGTGGTGCTTACCTGTGCCAGTGCCACAATCTGTTATGCCTGCTGCCATCAAGTATGTCATATAAGCAGTGGTCATTCGATTAAATGTCAATGCAGGATCTTTGGTGAAAGTTACATCACCAGTCTGACATCTTAACAAATAGGGCAGATTCTCAAAAAAGTGTACACATCATTTGTGCTACTTTTAGAAATGCGCATTTCAGGAGAGACTGTCCAGCCCCCGTGCACACAGTAGTGTCGGGAATTCGCTCTCGACATTAATGTATGACAGGCACACTGCAACCACGAGGACATTTCACAGAGATGGATCCTTAAAGGGTTTGTCTCTGTGAAATGCTCATAAACAAGCATCTCCAACCCTGTTTGGGGGATGCAAATGCAGGTGTGACAGTTTAAACAGTGTCTGTCCCAGTTAAAGAAAAAAACATGACAGGGTCAGACATGACCCTGTCATGATTTGCATCTCCCCCTGTGCCTGTTCCCAACAGACGCAAGGGGCTGGCCATAATGTCTGTGCATTTAATAGCGCATCCTGTATGTGTATACATGATGCGCTATTAAATGTGCAGAAACGCCCCATGATTTGCGCGAATGCACCAAGGGTTGAAATGGGCATCTTCAGAATTGCGTCTCCGATGTGCATATTCAGCTGCCCTTCGCAAATTTGGCTGCTTTTTGGATGCAAGTAGTGAGATGTACTAGCACATCTCATCACTTGCGCACCAAACGGTTTTGAGAATCTGGAATATGGTATGCAGCACGGCAAATGCACAGGTACACATCACAAGGTGCATCTGCCATCTCAAGGTGCACTGTTCAGATATTCAAATCGAGGCCTCAGATCTCATTCACAGTTTATTCCAGTTTGTATAGTTACCAATTCAAAATATGCCTGTTCCTGAAGAATAGGTGGGGGGCGGGGCGGGGGGGGGGGGTTTACCAGCATGTCCCAAACATTCAGTATTCCTGTCTTTTTGCTCCAATCACGCCTACAAATGCCTCGACTTGAATTCTTGGGCAATCTCCAAACAGGAGGTAGCAACCCATTACTGCAAGCAGTGCTACATAAATACCCCAATTTAAGCATACTCAACCTCATCAATGCATCCCTTACAGAAAGCACATTCCCTGATGTACTAAAAATGCAAACCTACCCCGGGCTGAAGACACCCATACGTATCTCGGATGGCCTGGCCAACTATTGCCCCATCACACAACTATCTACCCATGATGGAGAAGACTGTCACAATATAGTTACAGAAAAAGGATCCCTCAGTACAATCTCCTACCAGACTCGCAATATGGTTTCCAAACCTGATGTAGCACAGAGACCTCCAGCATCCAAGTTAATGATGATGCTCTACAAATTTTTCGATTTCCACTTAAGTAATATACACTTCTTTGCCACAATACACAATGTATTAAAAAGTTTACATTTTAGTGTGGAAACTTTCCCAATGTCTACCAGCAGATATTTTAGTGGGATTAACGTGGGAGGAACTCCAACCATGGCATGCAGCATTGTTGCCACCTCGTGCCAGAATTGTGGCACCGCAGGATAGGCCCAAAACATATGATACGAATCTGCGCCCCTTTGTCCACATTGCATGCTTTCATCCTGCACGGTTGGGAAGAAACTAGCCACCCTAGCCAGGGTGTAGTGCATCTGATTCAAACCTTCAAATTGAATAAGCCTCAATCTTGAATACAACACAAATTCCCTTGTTAGGAGGCAGCATCTGCACCATTTCGGGTCGTCAATACTCCCACCAAGGTCTCTCTCTCCCAGTTGGATTTAACTGTAATTCTCGGCGGATGAGCGATCTGCACCATCTTGTATAATCGCGCAACGTGACCCCTATGTCTTTCCTTGGACGTCACTTCCCTGATACATTCACATGTTTCTGGCTCTTGTGGGAATGATGGCCATTTATGGCGTGCTGCTGCTCTGATTCTGAAGTAGTGTAGCAACCTAACCGGGCTCGTACCCAGTTTCTCTTTGAATTCTTTTTGTGTTATAAACCTGCCCCATGGGAATAGGTCACCCAGCACCATCTCTTTACCCAGGTCCCAGGCCTTTTGCATATCTGTGTCGTACTTGGGGAAGATATGGACAGTTCCAAAGTCCAATTGTTCTATTATATGGGGCTGCTATTTCTAAGCACTTGAACAGCCAGGTCCATGCACCTTCTGTCATACGCGCTGGGTCGAATACACATGAGTCTTTATATTGTTCATCTTAGATGATCGCCTTGAGGTCCGTTGGGGCAGCTCCGTAACGCTCCATGTCTATATGCGGCAGTTTGGGGGGTCGCTGCATACCAGTAAGTAGCTCGCATATTTGCTTGGGCCACCAGATAGCACAATTCGAAATCCAGGGCGGCCAAGCCACCCCTTTCGTAGGCTTCTGTAAATCTCTGCCAGCTCATGCGTGGTACCTCTCAACCCCACACAAAATGCACTGCCATGGATCAGAGTTTTATGAAGAACGTTTTGCCCAGCCATACCGGTATGTTTGTAAAATAATACAGGAGCTTAGGTACCACTACCATTTTTAAGAGCGATGTTCTGCCATACATTGACATCGGGACTTTCCCCCAAAGTTTGAGCTTTATGGCCAAAGTATTCATATATTCTTCATGATTCAGTCCGTTTAGTAACTGTCGGATGCATGCTACCTTCACTCCCAGGAATTTAAGATTTGTTGAGGTCCATTTAAGTCCCATGAGGTCAGTCAGCATTACTGTGTTGTCCGTCAATGGGAACAGCTCAGATTTGGTAGCATTAATTTTGTAACCACAATCGATGGACAATTTGGCAACTTCTGTCATGATCGGTCCTAAATGTGTCTCTGAGTTCCTTATAAACAGTAGGGTATCATTTTCATACAAGGATATAACCTGGGGTGGTCCTGCTATGTGTATGCCCCTGTGGGCGCAGTGTTCCCTAATCTGTTGTTCCAATGGCTCTATTGTAAGTGCAAATAATAGTGGTGAGAAGGGACAAACCTGTCTTGTTCCGCGTACAAGTCCTGTTGGTTCTTATTCTGGCTGTTGGGTTGGTGTACAGGAGTCTAACAGACAATGTAATATTCGTCAAACCCAAATCGTCTTATTACTGCAAACAGGTAGTTCCAAGACACAGAGTCAAACGCTTTCTCTGCATCAAGCGATGTTGCCACCGCCTGAGCCTGTTGATCAATCTGGGATAATATAGCAAAAAGGCATTGCAGATTAAGGGCCGTAGATCCGATTGGGAAAAACCCCAACTGGTCTGGGTGTATAAGGTGAGTCATGCATGGTAATGTTCGGAGGAGCTCAGAGAACCAAGGTCTTGCCGGGCACCATGGCGCTATCAAGATGAGTCGAAGGGTCAGTGACTTCCTGACCCTGCAGATGAGCCTTTGAATCAGGGGAGTGGGGGGAAACGTGTATGCATTAATGCCATTCCACGTGATCTGCAACGCGTCCCCAGCGATCCCCTGCCTTGCCCCAGCCAGGAAGCAAACAGAGGGCACCTCCTTTTGTTTATGGTGGCAAATAGGTCTACCTAAGGATGGCTCCATCTGTCGAATATCCCAGAGGACTGCTTCGTTCAACTGCCACTCGTAGTTGTCAATCCCCAGCCTGATGAGCCTGTCCTCCTGCAAGTTGGATTCCCCCGGCAAGTGGACTGCTGATACGTAAATGCTGTTGGGCAGTGCCCACTCCCAAATGTCGATAGACAGCTGATAGAGCGGAGGGGACCTGCTACCTCCCTGATTGTTGATGTAATACATGCAAGTGGAGCCGTCTGTCTGGATGCAGACCGAATTGCTGCTGACAATGGAGGGGAATGCTTTGAGGGCAAGCCAGATGGCCATCATCTCGAGCCAGTTGAAATATTCCAGCTGTTCCTGCTGCAACCATACTCCACGGACACTGTGGTTGTCCAGGTATCCCCCCATCCCCATAGGGACGAGTCCGTGGTAAAGGTGATCTCCGGAGAGGGCTGCCTCAACGGTCGGCCGACTAACAGGTTGGTCTCTGCACGCCAAGTCTGGGTGCAGGTGCTGTGGTACGCTGAGTAGAGCTGCCTGGGAGCCCATCTCCTGATTCCAAGAGGCTGAGAAATGCAGCTGCAGCCTCCTCATTTTGAGTCTTGTTTGTGGCACAGCCAGTAGCATGGGAGCTCCACCTTAGTAAGCAGAAGGCTTGGAATGCAGGCTCTAACCACCAGAAAAAGCTTCCATTCCAAGCCTCCCTTTGTTCACTTTGTACCTGTGTCCTCTGTTTTGCACCCCTAACCCTTCCTTGAAGTCCCTGCCGGTGTCCAGCTTTCAGATCATACTCGCCAGTTTAAAACTGAAGGCTCCCCTGAGGCTTGCCATCAATGTCCCCATCCATGTGATGTCTCGATCTATCCATCTATGTATTTATTTATTTTATTTGTATTGCGCATAGACATAGGCTGTAGGCATAATAGCTCAAGGACACACAATTAGGATCAGAGAGTAGGGCAGGTATGGACAGAGATGTGTTTAGCAGAAAAGGATAGTCTTGAGACCCCGTTTAAATTTCAGAAAGCTGGTACAGGCTCTCAGATTAGGTGGAAGGTCATTCCAAAGCCTTGGAGCTGTGTGGACAAAAGAGTTCTGTGCAACACTAGTCAGTCTTGCCTTAGGGATAAGCAGGAGAATTGAGTTGTTAGATCGCAGGACCCTTCTTTCCGGCAGCTGGACCAGTTTCTCTCGGAGATATCTGGGTACATCTCTATGCAGGCATTGATATGTGATGCAGATTGTCTGGAAAACCACTCTCTTTTCCACTGGGAGCCAGTGGAGGTTTTGTCTAGTGACAGAGACATGGTCAGATCTTTTAAGACCTTCCACCACCCTCACTGCATTATTTTGAATGACCTGTAATCTGGCCAGTTCCCCTTTGCCAACTCCCTGAAGAACGCTAGAACAATAGTCTATGCGGGCGCTGCTAATCGCTCTTGTGATTGCCGCACAGTTGGATCTACTGAGGAAGGGTCTGATTTGGGTCAGCATTTTCAGATAGTATCCTTTGCTAGATACTAGGCCACTAATATGTGCTTTCATGGAAAGCTCCTGATCCAGTACCACCCCCAAGGTCTTCACCTTGTTAAGCGCCTTAATTCTGCAGCCTGAGATGTTAAAGACTTGGTATTCATTCCCAAGTTTTCTAGTCTAGCGAACAGTGCCAGCAATCATCAGCTCTGTTTTCTTGGCATTCAGTGCTAGCCCATTATCCCTCATCCAGGATTCAATGCGGTAGAACACATGGTTGACAGAGGTGGTGTCTTTGGTATGGTCCCCGGTGACACTCAGTGTCATCGGCATAGTTTTTTAATTTAATTTATTTAAATGTTTTCTTAGATTTTACATAACCACAACCAACAATAACCAAATAACAGTTACAAAGTTATATAATCCCGAATTGCTTCATACTGTTCCCCATTAACTCCCCAACTATAGCCTGTTTGTTCCCTCACTTTTATTCATTCTACCACACTGTCTCCAACGTTCTCTTATGTGCCTTGGGTGGCACCATCTATTTCCTGGTGATTAAACAATGTCACAGTCAATTCAATCCATTGGAGAACGTCTGTTCCACATTCTTGTTTTTGTACCCCCAGAGCTTTTTCTCACACCCCGTTTCCGCCACTGACCACTTCTTCAGGTCCTCCCTCCATTTGTCAATGCTAGGCTCTGTGGTGGCTTTCCATCTCATTGCAATGCTACTTTTAGCTAGTATGTAAATGGGGTCCATCATCTTTGCCATGGTTTTCTGTTTAGCATTCTTCATAAACAGACCCAACATGCAGGCCTTCAGAGATTATACATCCAAACAGATGCCCCCACAAGCTACTTTACTCGCCACTCTCCCCCAGAAGGTCTGAATCACCCGGCATCCCCAAAACATGTGAATCAATCCTGCATGTTCTTCTTTACATCTGGGACACACCTGACTCTGGGCCCCTTTGAATTTTGCTACAGCTGCGGTGTAAGGTATGCCCTTTGCGTAATGTACAATTATATTAGCTGTAGCCTGGCATTCCTAAACACTCTTTTATGGTATAGGGTGATCCTTTTGCATTCATTCTCTTCAAACATTCTCCCCAAGTCTTTCTCCCACTTGCCCTTACATTTCAGTTGCGCTAGCGAGGAGCAGTCGATCAATACTTCATAAATTCTGAAAATAGCATGGCTCCCTGTCAGAGATGTTTATGAGCGTTTCCATATATTCACATCCAAAAGTCTCCCCTGTGATGGCTGGCCACCTACCTTTTATTATAGATAACATGGTCTTGTGAAGCAGGAATTGGCGCTTGTGTATACTCGTGTTCTCCCTCAGCCATGCGAAATCTAGCCATCCCTCATCATTCCTCAGACCTCCTATCGTCGCTATTCCCATTGCCTCCCAGTGTGTCCTCACCCTCTTCCTATCTACATGCATTTCCGACACCACCTCTGCTAGAGGCGTCTGTGGTGAAACTGGGTCTCCCATTCCCATGGATCTACATGTCCTCTGCCACACCTGTATCCCCAACCTGAATAGATGAGGGTAACTACCCTGCTCCTTCGAAGAATTCCAAATCAAGTCCCTGAGGAATAGACTTTGTAATGCTGGTTGTAAGAGAAATGTGTCCCCAGTGGGATTGTCTGCCATCCAGTGCACCACATACTGCAGCTGGCACGCCAGGAAGCATAGTTCAAAGTTTGGGTCCTTCGGTCCCCCCTGTGTGTATGGCCTCTGCAAGACATTCAACGCCACTCTATGCCTTCCAACTTGCCAGAAGACACCCCTGCATGCTTGGTCCAGTTCCGTGAAGAACTTCTCAGGGATGATATATGGGACATTTCCAAAGCTGTGCATTAGCCTCAGCAGAGCCACCATTTTTAATAGTGCCGCCCTGCCCACCATTGACAGGGGTAGTGTTAGGGAGGATTCTCATTCTATGGCTAATTTCCCTCACCTAGTGAGTCCCCCAGCAGCTTTGCTGGATTTCTGGAGTTTATTTTTTCCACTTGGTAAGAGTGTGAGCCTTTTTCCCACTCTTACATGTGTTTTGTCATGTGTATTTCTACTGTTTGTGTGAACTTGGGCTCTGGAGCATGCCACTCCATGAGTCCCACTTTTTGTGTGTTACACAGCACCTTCAGTACAGTAACACAGGGTTGTCTTTGAGACTTCCCAATGACTGCATTTTTCTGGATCTGACTACTGTCCCCCAGAAACATGTAAAGTTGCCATTAACTTTATGTAGTCATTCAAAACTGCAGACCCAGTACCCCCCCATCTTACATGGAGTACTGGAAAGGGTTAATTCCTATCCCTTTTTGTCTGTGCCTCTCTGAGCTTTGTTTTACTCTTTTAACATTTAGACTTGGCTGGTGGCAGTGGTATCAACCCTAACTTTTCTACCGCGATTATATTATATAAACGTTGTATTGTTCCAGGCTATTATAGTAGCCTAGAACATAAACCCGCTTGACCAAATACTCTTTCTTTTGGCTCCGGTCGGGTTTATTCACCATTTCTTTTTGTTAAAGTCCTTCTTGTGTTTTACTTTGCGCGGCAAACCAGGTGTGCCTTCTTTGTTCACCGTCTTTTGGCGGGCTTCTCCAGAGAAGCCCTCCTCTTGGCACCTGGATGTCTAGGTGGGCTGAATGTGAGGGAGGGGTGTAGTCACCCCCTGCACAGGGTCACCATGGAGACCCGAGTCGCACTTTGTCATGATTGACTGAGGTGGTTGTCTGGGCCGGACAACCCCCCTGCTGGGTGATTGACAGCCAGGCTGTGTGAATGGGGGATTTTCGCATAAAAGGCAGGACTCTTGGGCTGGAAATCAGAGTCGCCACTGGAACTGCAAGGAACCGAAGAGAAGCGAAGAGAAGCGGAGAAGAAGACCGCTGCTGCAACTACCGAGTCCGGGTGAAGCCCTGCTGCGGTCCTGAGCTATCTACCGTTCAACGACAAGAGAAGATCCAGTCCGGAGTCTTCTTCCCTTGAGCCTGCTGGGATCAACCAGCTCCTCTTCCACAGGCAGAGCATCTTCTTGGTAGAAATCGCTGCACACTGCTGAAGTGGTCCGGATAGCCATCTGAAGAGCCTCTCCTGTTTTAAAGGAGCGCACCTTTTATTCACCGTCGCTGCTGCTGGCCTCATCCCTGCGTAGTGCAGCGCACTCCAGACGTCCTCTTTCTTGTCCCCACAACTGAAGCGCCAGGAACTTTGAGTCTGCAGGAAACTACCAGGAACAACTGCCGTGGCACCAGCTTCTTCAACGAATAAGGTACTGTGTCCAGCTTCGAGGAACTAGGGTGAACCCTTTTCTCCTCATCCAAGGCTTGCCCTTGTCTTCCTTCCCTCTTATAACTTTTGCTTCCTCTGTTGACAATATCCAAGTACTCCTGGCAACGTTGAATCTTGAACTGTCTGACTGTGTGATCCTCCACAACAGGAAGCCGGTTCCACTTGACATTGGCACAGGCCTATTGACTTTTATTTTCCTGTCAGCAAGTGTTCGCTGATTCTGTCTGCCTTCACAAAAGTATTGCCTATGATTTTTGCCCGCAACTCTCTTTTGTTAACTCAGGTGTTAAGTGTGTTTTTACCCAGGTTCTTTCCGCGGATACGCGTATCTTAAGAAAGACTGAACTGTCATTACTGTAAAAAATTGATCGCCTGTGTATTCCCGGTAACGTCTTTTGTTTCCCAACAACAGTACGTCTAATCATAAGGTACTTACCTTCAGTTGTTCTGCACAAATAGAATCGGTTGTGGATAGTGTATTTTCCGTGTGGGTTTAGTTTAATAGAAATGAAGTGTTTTACCAACAGATGGTCTAGAAATAAATGTACTTTTACTTTTCAACCAAAAACCTTGAGTCAGTGTTTGCTTGAGTCATAGTAATTGTGGCCCTGTGTTTAATTTATACTACTGCTCATTTGCTCTTGAGATAAGTCTGGCTGTTCCGCTACTGCTACCACTTTAACCGTGTAGTACAGGCTTGTACCAAAGGTGAACTTGTATTACCACTTATAGTCTTAATTGCTTAATTGCCTAAGGGCACTGCACAGGATTCTACCTAACAGGCAGTTTACCCCAAAACTCCATTGATTTGTCCAAACCCTCCTTGGCCCCGACTGTGTTAGCTTCATGCTCCAGTTCAGGGTTGCAGTATATATTCAGCCCCCGGTATTTGAAGGAGTCCTTACTCCACTTAAAAGGTAGGACCGGCAGTGCTGCATCTCCAAGTGTCGCCGTCTCTGCCAGTGGGAATAGACAAGACTTGCTCTTGTTTATTCCGATCCCCGTTAACGTACTAAAATTGTCCATCACCAATAAATATGGCAGATATACCTCTGGGTCCCTGAGGTATTGTCATGAACTACAGAATGCGCCCCTTTTGGACTTCCTGGTCCTTGTCTCAACGGGGCTTACACTCCCTTGTACTTCCAACATGGCCGTCCACTGTGAAACCCCTTCCTCGCTCTACACCTTGGACGTAGCGTGTTCTATTTATAGACCGCGTCTCAATGCTATTGCGAAGTAGCGACCAGACGTGTGCTCCGTAGCTCGCGGTATTGTTTCCCTTGCATCTTCCAGCCTACCCCATTCCTAGTCCCTTTCCTTTCTTTCTTGATTCCTGGACTCGTGTGCTAGTGCTAGTAGCGCACTCTGTTATTTTCCCAGATTCCTGGATCTTTGCATCCCGGAACTTTGAACGCAATCGGAAGAGACTTGTGCAGCCTTATTCAAGACTGGATCAGTTCGCAAGAAGGCATCGATCAAGAAATCCAGCAAAGACCAAACTCAGGTGAGAAGGGGGGAACTCCTTGAGAGGTATAGCAGAGTATCGTTTGCATACATTGACACTATGTGCCGCACCCCATCTATCTCTATTCCTGCGTCACTGTATTCCTTTCTCAGGAGTGCTGTGATGGGTTCCGCGGCCAGTATGTATAGCATTGGGGACAGCGGACACCCCTGTCTCGTCCCTTTCTGCAGTTCCCATAGATCAGAGAACATGAAGCCCATCCTAACCCTGGCCATCGGCTTGATATATATCAATTTTATCCACTTCATATACTTTGGCCCTACTCCCATCTTCACCATGGTGGCATATAGCCAATCCCAATGAATGGAGTCAAACTCCTTAGTGGCATCCAATGAGGCAACCGCGCACTGATCCGCCCCGTCCTTCATACAGAAGATGACATGATGCAGTCTTCTCAAATTCCCAGCTATGCATCTACCGGGGACATATCCTGTTTGGTCTTGGTGGACTAGCGTCGGTATCACTTTCCTAAGTCTGTTTGCAAGGAGTGCGGTCAGGATCTTGCTGTCCTGATTTAATAGGCACAGCGGTCTATAAGAGCTACTATCCGTGTCTTCCTTGTTCGGTTTAAGGAGTGGAATTATCATTGCCTCTCTTAAGCTTCCCGGGAGACTACCCAGCTCATATGCTTCATTGTACACCCTGGCAAGTTGTGGTGCAAGCGTATCCACATAAGCCTTATAAAACTCCCCGGTAACCACATCCGTACCAGGGACTTTCCTGGAGGGTAATGTTCTAATGGTGGCTGCGGCTTCCTCTGGGGTAACTTGCTCTTCCAGAATGCTTTCTGTTGCACATCGAGCCTCGGCACAGTGATTAGGTCTAGCACATCCTGTATTTCCTCGTCTAGCACCCCGTGTGGGTCCATGTACATTTCGTAGTAATATTCGGAGAAAACCTTGTTTATACAGTCCTGTCATGTATTAACCTCCTCCCGCTCTGCATTGCAGGTGGTGTGTATCGCGGATCTCACTTTCCTCTCCCTATATAACCAGGCTAACATTCTCCCAGTCTTATCCCATTGTGCGTGCCTTCTTTCTACATGTCTCGCATAGCTACATTTTCCCAATGTGTCATATACATCTGCCACAATATGATCTCCTCCTCCATTAGGTCCTGCCTACCCCCCTGCCGTTCTACCTCCAACAACTTCCTGTCCGCATCATTGAGGTCATTAATAATGACTTTCTGTATTCTCCCTGCCATGGCTATCATCTCGCCTCTGATCACCACTTTATATTCTTCCCAAACCATGCCCACCCGTTTCACGCTGCCTTCATTAGTTTCGATAATCTCATCCGTGGTTTTTCTAATGTGTTCTAGAAACGCCTTACCCTGTAGTGCCACAGTGTCTGTCTCCATGTGGGTATAGTCTGTCTAGTGGGCACCACCCTCCAGACCGTCACCAGGGGTGCATGGTCTGACAGGACCCTAGCCTGATATTCCACTCCCACAAATTCCCTGATGCATTCCTGTACCGTGAACAAATAGTGCAGCCTGGTGTAGACTTTATGGGGGTGGAGTAGTGTGAGTATTCCCTCTTATCCCCATGTATTGACCTCCATACATCTGCAAACTGAAAGTGCTGCATAAGGGCACGCAGGCGAAGCTGGTCTTTTACACTTGGACTCGGACCGATCAATAGCGGGATCCAAGGTATAATTAAAGTCACCACCCCATATAACGGTTCCTACCCTGTAGGGGTCCAACCGCACATACAATGGCCTAAAATACAGTGGCATCATGATTAGGGGTGTAAGTGTTGACTATGCATACCTCTCAATTTTCCAGCATGTCGTGTAATATAACCATTCTCCCCTCATCATCGGTCTTAGTACCCAATCTCTTGAATGGGACAGTGGGGCTAACCCATATCAAGACCCCTCTGCATAACTTGAAATGCAGAGCCCACCATCTCCCCGCCAGCTCCCATGAGGTTTCCAATTTTTTTAGTTTAGGTGCATTTAGATGTGTTTCCTGCAGAAGAGCAATCCCAACCTTTTGTCTTCTCAGATAAGCAAATACCCTCAGCCGTTTAACATAGCTATTCAGACCAAAGACATTCCATGGCATGATTCTTATCCCATCATCCACCTTATATCATCCCCTCATCTTCCCCCCATCTGACCAGGACAGTGTTCTTCTTGTACTTCATATTAACAGACTTATCCCTCCCCTTCCCTCCCCTCCCCTGTTCCTCCCCACCCTCGCCCAACATATAACAAAACTTCCCTCAACTATAACTGTCCAACAATGCCATGCATGCTTAGAATCTTCCTGCTTTTGCCCCCCCCGATCCCCTATTGCTCTTGGGCTCCTGGTGACCAACGGGTGGGTACCATATTGTACCCTATAAAAAGGATATGGGGTAGTAGGCGATCTTCGATCTCGTGTCTAGTTCTTGTTTCTCCTGCAGAACATCACATCTTGCAGTTACAGAATATATCGCATATCTGAGCTCTTTCTCTCCATGGTAGTGCAGCTTGGCGACTCCATCAGCGTTCCAGTATTGTAACTCCTCTAGTCATCCGTCGCTGCCGCTGGACCCCTCGTACATCGTCCTCTAATATGGTGCTCCTCCAGTGATGGTATTTTCGCAGCATCCATCCAGTCCTGTGCTTCAGTGGGCGTCTTGAAAAACAAAGACTTCCCATTATGGAGTATCTTCAGCTTAGCAGGGTAGATAAGCATGTATTTGATCCCAGCTTTTTTCAGTCTCACTTTCGTGGCAGTGAATTGTGCAGAGCTCTTTTGTACTTGGAAGGTGTAGTCCGGGTATATAGCCAACTTCGCGGAGGCTCTCTGTATGTCGCCCACATTCCTGGAAAATGCTAGGATCTTCTCTCAGTCCTTGTAGTTGAAGACCTTCGCTGTAATAAGCCTCGGCGGAGCTCCTGGCGGCGGCCTCCTTACCAAGGAGCGGTGTGCTCTCTCTATGGTGAAGCCATGGGTCAGGTTTCCAGATCCCAGTTCATGCATCAGTAGGTTTTCTATGTAATTGGTGGGGTCCTTTCCTTCCACTCCCTCCGGCAGGCCGACTATCCTTATGTTTTGCGCCTTGCTCTTCCCCTCGCGTCTTCAGCTCTGTCCTCAAGCAACTTCCCTTTCTGGTGCAAAATGTCTTCTTCCTTAGATGTCTGTTTGCTCTTCGTGGTGTTCTCCAGCACTTGTGCATCTAGTTTACCTGTGTGCTCCGCCAGCCCCCGTATGTCTTGCCGTAACAGGCCAACGTCTATCCTGACTTCGTCTATCTTGGATTCTATCATTGCTTGGGATGCAGCGATGACATTCAGTATTTGCTGGTTACCCAAGTCTGCCGCCTCTGTGTGACCCTTGATGTGTGTCTTCTTATTACGTTTAGTTGTGTCATCAGCGGAGCCTTCGGGGTTCATGGCAAATGGTGGTCTGTTTGCTCTTCCCTTTGTTGCTTTTACCAGCCATCAATCTCGTCTAGCCTAGCCTTTCCTGTCTCCTTGGTTCTTTACTCGGATTATGTCTTCCCAGTGTATGATTCACCAGTGTCCATAAAGGTTGCTGTGGCTTCCTTGTGTACAGGTACACCCCCTCCACCGTCGACCTACTGATTGTTATTCTGATTGTTCTTTTAGCAGGGCTCTTTCTTTTGAACATCTACTTGGGTCTCCGGGAGTACTTATAATGTCCTGCAGCTCCAGGTTCCGCACAACAGCTCACCAGTCTCCCTGCATATCTGATCGATTTATGCCTTATCTCCAGCCTCCCTCAGCGCTTGAAGCTTCATTGTGGTCTGAGGTGTTGGATGGTATTTATAACCCCAGGGTGTTGCGCGCACCCCTCAAACAGTATCCTATGGGCTTCTTTGGAAGATTGCGACCAGCTTAGACTGTCTTGCTTGCTCCCAGCTCCACAGGGGTGCCACAAGGGCTCTGATTCTGCTGCCTTGCTGTGCTTGTTATTATCGCTACACCTGTTCTACACTACCCAGGCTCCTCTGTGCCAGTCCATCGATCATTGCCACTGCAGTCTTGTGCTACTCCGGTGTCACCTCTTGGTTGCCTCGAGGTTGAGGTCTTGTATTGCTTGTATATCATGTGTTTCTGCCCTCTCTTTTTGTTTGTGGGCTTTCCAGTGGGTGCTTCTGGGGTTGCTGGTGTGTGCACGATCTTTCATGCCACCCCCGGATCGCTGGCCTTTAAACTGCCTCTGGGCGCCTCTCTGTTATGCTTTGTAATTGCGGTGCATTGCTAACTGCCCATCTAGGTATTACCTTGCTGCAATTATCCTGGTTTCCGTTGGCACTGTGCTGTTACTGCCTGCTTGTGTGCCACCGGGACTGGCTCGGCCTACCCCAGGAGGGGCCGGTATTCAGCACTATGCACCAGGTTCACACATCCCAATTCGTGGGCCAGTCCCACATCTCCGGAGTCTCTATGTCCCCCAGCACCCTGGAACGTCGTAGCGTACTGGCATTTCTATACTCTCAAGGATGTGATTACTACAGTTCTCTTTAACCATCTGGGGGCCCACTTGGCCTTGGTTAGCCAGTACTACTGCTCTTTCGCCACCATACGCACTGTAGAGCCTGTTTTCTGGCAACTGTATTCTTTCATGTTGCTATCATGCCATTTCTTGCAGCTGCTCTCCTTTCGCCGTATGCAAGAATATTTTTTGTTCCAATCATGTGTCAGTTTCAATGTTTTGGAAGGCTCGAACTCTGCCTTCCTGTGCCTGCAACTGTAACTGTAACGCCTTCCCCAACCTCTGTTACAGCGTTCACTCCGCCGTCCGTCGGATTCCACCAAAGGACTGTGTATCTTCACTGGAAACAATGTACCATAGAAGGCAGCTTCCTTAACTGTCTTTTATATGCCGTCTCAGTCCTTGCAAGTGTTATTGTAGCGTTAGGGGTCATACATGCAACACAGCCAACCTGTTTGTTCGCCGGGTGGCACTGTGAAGGTGTGTGCTCCTCCCGTAGCTCTCCCTCGTTGTTCTTCTGCAATGCGCACCGTGTCCGACACTCCGGTGTGTTTTTTGGACCATACGGACCTTCTGTATGTACAGCACTACTTCGTAGCGTTTCGCCAACTTTCTCCCTCACTATGGTAAGGTCTCTTGCGCTGGGCAGCTTTATCCTTCAGCAGCTGCCGGTCAGGGTCCGCTTTTGTTAGGCTGCTGCGCGACTCTTCTGCTTTCTGTGTAACTGTCCTGCAGTTAAGTCCTTTGTTCCCCATCCGCCGCCATCTTGTTTGATTCCACCAATTGGATTCAGTAAATTTCTCTGGCTCGCGATGTGCATCCCATGCTGCAATTCACACTGGAATGTCTCTCATGTTGTGCTTCATATATTCATGTTTATGTAGTTTCGGATTTGCGTCTCGCAGCTGGTTCAAAGCATATTAAATCATCCGAATCGGTGGAGGATGAGCAGGAGAACTTCGGAGACATGTACTATGCTGTGGCCATGCAGCCATGCCCCCGCTGTTATCAGCATAGTTAGCATACAGGGTGTCTTCCTCATCCAGCATGCTAAAGAGGGAATTGGTAAATATGTTAAACAAGGTAGGCAAGATACATGCCCCCTGTGGCACCCCGCATGTCACCAGATAACTTTTGGCCATGGCATCCTTACAAAAGGCTTTGGCCATTCGGCCAGAAAGAAATGATTTGGCCCAGTTGGCCAATATAAGATGATCCACCACATCAAATGCAGAGGACAGATCAAGCAGCATAAGCATAACTTTACTGCCCTCTTCAAAGTGATGTAGAATATTGGAGTTAAGATCCAGTAGCGTGGACTTGGTGCCGTATGATTTTCTGAAACCCGACTGTTTATATCCTAGAAGGTTGTGGGTTTCTAGGAAGCCCTGATTCGGGATATATGCTACCCTATCCAACAATTTAAGAAGACATTTTAAGAAGACAGGGTATATTTCTAATGGGGCACTAGTTCTCTGGCAGAGCTGAGTCAAGAGATGGTTTCTTCAAGAGAGGGGAGATCCATGCCTGTCTGATGGAGCTGGATACATAATCCTCTTGAAAGGAGCAATTGACAAATGTGGTTATTATTGGCAGTACTTGAGCTGCACAGGCTTTAACAATCACTGCTGAGCAGATGTCCCCCTTGCATGTTTTGGGCTTAAGACTAGCCAGTATAACTGCCACTTCTGTTTCTGTTACCTCCTTACAGGGGAAAGGTGCAACGATGTGTGGAGGAAGATTGTAAATCGTGGAGTCTTGCATAGAGTCTAAGTTGGTATAGATTATTGTGGTATTTTTTCTGATCCTTTCAATTTTTCCTCGCATTGCTTCCTGTATGTTGGTACACCAGGTGGTATCTTTAACAACTTCTGTTGTGATGGGGCATGGGGTCTCAAGTTCCTTTAGGATCCTAAACAGTTCCTTGGTATTAGAGGGTGCTTCAGTAATTCTGTTGTCATACAGCTGACTTTTTGCCTCATAGATAACAGTTTTTTACTGCTTGGCGGCATTGGAATAGTCCAATTTTTTGGCAGTAGATGGACCATTCTTCCAGTTTTTTAAAGCCTTTTTCTTAAGGCACCTAAGTTTGTGAATCTCAGTAGAGAACCAGTCTTTGGACTTTGTTAGCTTTAATGAGGCGCGATTTATCTGGTGCTAGTTGGATTATTGCCTCAGTCAGCATAGTGCGATACATTTCTGCCAAATCATTGGCGCTTGTGGTGTCAGGCAGGGCATCAAGTATAGGGGAAATGGATGGTTCTAGAGCAGTTGGCGTAAGATTGCGCAGGTTTCTGCATTTAAACCAGGTTCTAGGACCTTGATTACTTTTATGTTTGATAGTGCAGGGAAGGGAAAAATGCACAACAAAGTGGTCAGACCAGGGGCACGGGCTATATTGAGATACTCTAGGTCTACATTGTGTGTAGCCATGCAGTCGAGGGTCCTTCCCTTATCATGGGTTGCAGACTGCACCCATTAGGAAAAACCTAAAGCCGTCAATGTGGAGCTGATATGCTGAGCCATTTTATCAGTGGATTCCCATGCATATCAACCAAAAGAATCAGTTTTGTATCGCATCATTCAGATGCATCAGAAAGTCCAGCATTTTATCAGGGGGGTGATAAATAAGGACGATGTTGATGGTAGTATTAGCGTCCCTCGTGAGTTTAGCAAGTAGAATTTCACAATCTGCTATGGCAATGTTGGTAATCTGCCGGTGCTGAAGTGATAACCTATAGATCATGGCTAGACCCCTCTTAAATCCTGTTGTTGGTTTGCCTGCAAGATCTTGTAGCCAAAAGGAATAGCCAGGCTAGTTACGGAACTGGCGGCAGAGTGAAGCCAGGTCTCAGTAATCTCACAGATATTGAAGTTGGAATCAGTGATGTAGTCAGCCACTTCGGTAGCATGTCTGGCCAGAGACCAAGTGTGAGCAGCAGGCATGCTAATGGCTTATGTGTCAGCTGAGTGCCTTGTATCACACTATGTCCTAAGTGCGGGACAACAACCGCTTCATGAGGAGAAGGTCCTGGGGGCAGTGATGGTACTACAGTTGAGGTGGTGGTTGTATATTGCATTATCCTCCCCAGGCATGGGCTGTCCACAGGGCTTATTCCACATGCCTCACGGATAGATACATTGTCAGGTCAGCAGTAGTTACACCTGGGTCCACATGTGGGAGCTCACTTGACATGGCTAAACCGTGTGCAAAGTCGGCAGAGTGCATTAGCGGCAACTGTTCTGCTAATACAGATGGTGTGTCTAGATGCTTTGGTACAACCAGGGCCTTTAAACTTGTGTGGTCAGAAAAACATCCATTGTGGCTGCCATGGGGACACGAGCAAGGGGAGAGCAAAAAGCAAGAATGTTACCTGTATGCAGTAACAGCAGCAGTTCCTCTTGCCACTCACCGGACACAAACTAGCACTAACCGGCATGTCAAACGCACTGGCGCTGATGTGTTTTTCAGGACTGGGGGTGCTAGGAAATGTTATACAACCAGACTACAGATCAGGAAGAGCTATAAGATAGGAGCGTATAAGCTCAGTCAGTCAAGCAGACTTGGAGGCACTAATATTCCAAAAGGTAAACCGGCATACGAGGAATTACTGAAGAGGTGGAAACTTCAAATCTAATTGGCCTAGGCCAATAACTAGCATTTGATGCGTACGAAACAGCAAAGCAACAAAAAGCTGTAAGTGCGCAATCACAATCACTCAAATGCACGTAGGTTCCTATTCACAGTTCTTAATTTCAATTGTTTGCAGGTATACTGTAAAACAAACACGACACACATTCAATAAGCAGAGAGAGAGGTACGCGAGATGGTTTAAATAGCCCGTACTATCTATCTACAAATATTTGTAAAGTGCCTTTTGCCATAAGAATGTAAGTGCTAGTACTCAGAGACTTTATATAAATGGTATATGGTTTTATTGGAAAATATGGGTTTTAAGATTACACATGAAACCGAGGAGATGTTTGGTAGATTGTCGATCTTGCAGAAGGGACGAGTAGGCAGTATGTCATCAGCATAATTTTGAAAGCTAATGTTTTCAGATATTAGCCAATCATGAAGTGGTTTTAAATATTTGTATTTGTATTTATTATTTCATATAGCGCCTTATAGTTAACAACAAGAACACATAAACATGGAACAGTAGAAGCAATAACAGTAAACATGAATCAAACCAGAAAATCGGCATGTAGAACAATTTGCATGAGAAAAGGGGAAAGAAGAGGAAAGGGCTGTGGAAGGAGGGAAGAGGGAGAGAAAGTAGTGAGTAAAGTGAGTAGTAGGAGGAAGGAGAATTTAGAAGAGAATGGGAAAAATAAAGAGAACAAAGGGAAAGGTACTGGGGGGAGGGAGAGAAGGGTGAGAGGGGGAAGGAAATATATGTTAAACAACAATGGGGGCAGGCAGGCCCCTTATGGTATCCGACATTCAACATTTAGATCTTCTCAGTTGTATACATCAAGTTTTACGTTGGCAATGCATTCTTTTAGAAATTAGTAAATCCATTTGGAGGGTTTTCTGAAATGTTGCCAACTTGTTTCAGCCTAGCCATGAGTATAATATGCTCCATGGTATCAAAGGTGGTCGACAAGTCTAAAAACCTAAGTAGTGCTGTGGAATCCAGGTCCATGATGTTAAAAAGCCAGGCTTTTATATCATTAATAGCTGTCTCAGTGCTCCTCCCAGGGCACAATCCGATTGTCACCTAGCCATTGTTCTTGCTCAGATGTTCTTGGAATTTGTTAGTGACAATTTTGTCCAGGATTTCTAAGAGAAACAGACTATTAGCTTCCTTTATCGTACAGGTCTAATGTAGTTTTCTTAGGTAGGAAAGTAATCCAAGTCCTTTTGGGATTTTTAGGGAAGTATCCTTCACAAATGATCTGTTAACTAAATCCATGAGAACAGAAGCTAATACTAAGGCACAGTGTTTAATCACAGTAGAAGGACAGAGATCCCCATGGCATGTAATTGGATGTATCGTTGTTATTATATCAGTTATTCTTTCTATAGTAATAGGAGAAACGTTAATTCAAGGAGATCAATGTCTCCACTAAAATCATTCGAGATGGTGTAATCAAGAGCTGAAGATTGGCTTGCCAGTTTATCTGCTATCACGCTCTTGATATTTCCTGTTTTAGCGTGGAAGGCTTGCGCAAGAGAGTTACAACACTTGCATGATGTGAGCATATGAGTTATACATGCCTTTTGGGAACTAAGTTGGTGTAAGATTTGAAAACGTTTTCTCGGGTTGACTCTGCCATTTCGACTTGGCATCTTCTACATCGCTTACTTCTGGTGTACCCAATGTTTCCCCAGGTTGCACTGCAGTAGTAACATTTTTCCTCAGGATGGTGGACATTTTGGGTATATTTGTCCTGTGAGCTAACTCTTACAGGAAAGCTGCTCAGTGCTAGTGACATGGTCCAGCTTTGCGAACACCTGCCAAGTAGAGGTGGTCAGCCTTTGTCTTGTCTTTTAACTGCCGTTTGTGCTCTACTAGAGTTACATCCCTTACCAGCAGGGCTCAAACCACTAGCAGGTGACCTATGCCCTAATTAGAGGATTTTGCTTTCAGCTCAGCGCTGTTAACGTGGCTCACAGTTTAGGGCAGGCTGATGCAGGCTCCAATGCTCATTAGCACCTTACTCTATGCTAGTATATTCATACTTTTACGAAGGATTAAGGGCTTGTCAACTGTAACCTGCAGATTGCACACACACTATGAAGAAAGCTATTACTGAAACTCACAGAGCCATTGTGCCGGCTGTAGACCACTTTCAAGCAATGGCTTTTCGTGATGAACCATCTTGTCAGCTAAAGTGAGGGCTAAACGTGCTGACCTGTCTTACTGGCGCAGATCAATTTGAGATGAGTATTGAACTGGCCAGGCTGTTTTACGAGCTGCGTTTAACTTGAAAATGCAAATGCTGGTCAATGAAAAGAACTTGCAAACACAATCTTTGCGGTTTATATCTTTTTGGTAAAATGACTCCTTGCACTTGAGGTCAATATACTAATCTCTTAAAAAGGCCTCCCTTAGTAAAAATTAAACTGGTAAATACCAGACACACAGTCATGAATAGAATGCAAAGCATGGGCTTCTGAAGGTCAAACAAGCTGAAGGACAAAGAGATTATATTCTCAAAGTAACATTGTTGACATAAGTTAATTTTAAAGTTATGGAAGATGAAATCATTTAAGTGGAAAGGCTATAATAAGGCTGTACTAACTCTTCACATTGTTTTTATTCATAAGGTAATACGCTTAAACAACACCACTTAAATTCCTCCTTCCTAAAACTAATACCCCCTCATTATAGATATGCAGAAAATAAATGGTTTGCTTCTGTCAACGTATGGGTAAAAAGAATCCGCTTCTGATGAATATAGGACAAGTCTCAGTACAAAAACTCACATTGGGAATACGTGCACAAAACCCAATTACCAGCGGACTGTTTTTCCTGCATCTCAACCTCTGTGCTGTGAATATTTATTCAGAGGAACAGCAGCAGCAGGGAAGAATTACGAGTCAGGAGGCAGCATGATGGTTTTAAAATGGAAATTGTGCAGGCTGACAAGTGGGTACTTTAGTTAGGCCTGAGAATGAAGTATGTTTTCCATTTTAGAACCAGCAGAGTTGTACTGCCCTCGCTCTCAACTGAGGCAAAGGAAGTAGAAGAGCAAAGGCAAGACTGTCTGGACAAGGGTATTCAACCTAAATACTCATAAACATGACAACGGGTACACCTAAATACTCATAAACATGACAACGGGTACACCTAAATACTCATAAACATGACAACGGGCACAAACGTTACAGTCGGAAACATTTTTCTGTTTAACGTAAAAAGCAATCATAGCAATGTGGCGCCGAAACACAAAAACTCCCAAGGGGTGCCCGCTGCTGAAATACAGCTCATTGGTTTCTGAATTGTGGCATGTCTCATGTGAGCTAATAGCGGTACATTGAACATTTCACGAAAGCAATTGTTTGTCCAGTCTGGTCAGATTTTGGCATAGCTAGTATGCATTGTTACATATCAGGTGACAAAGTGCCATCCCAGGATACAGCTGCTGGTACGAAATTTAAAATCAAAGAATTAGAATAACATGTATTTATTTTATTTATTTATTTGAATGTAAAAGCGCAGAGCAGCCCTGAGGCATTGTGGCGCTGTTACAAAAGATTTACTTGTATACATGTTACATGGAAACGAAAACATTACATTGTTCATAATATTATCATAATGGTGTGTTCCTTGGTTACAGTGGAACACAATACAGTATAATCTAGTTGAATAGCTTTGTGTTCAAAGCTTTTCTGAAAATAGTGAAGGAGGTTTAATTTCTGAGTTTGAGTGGTAGGTAATGTGTTCCAGTTTTTAGGTGCTAACACCGCGAAACTGGCACCACCGGCTTTGACTCTTTTGAAGGCAGGGACTGAAAGCTGGTGTGAGTATTGGTCCTGTTTGGGTCTGTTCACGGTCACCTGGTGAATTCGTTCTGAGAGGTACGGGGTGCAGACTGCGAGGGGCATCTGTGTGTGATGGTGAGGGTTTTGAACAGTATGCACTCTTTGATTGGGAGCTAGTGGGTGTCTCGTCTGGCTTGAGAGATATGCCCTCTTCTCAGAATACTTAGTGCCACTCTAAGGGCGTTATTTTGTGAGATTTGCTATTTGTTGATGTTTTTAGATGAAGTGCCTAGGAGCAGTACATTGCAATAGTCCAACTTAGCACCGATGGTGGCTCTGGCAATGTTAAGGCAATTTTTGGATGAGAGGTGAGGTTTTACTGCATTAATGATTTTGGTTGTGAGAGCTGCGGACGATCTAATGGCACTGACATGCCGCTTCATTGATAGGGTGGAGTCGAGGCACACACTCAGAGTTTTTCCTGCAGCAGAGACCGTGATTAAAGTATTCTCAATACTGAAGGTGCTGTATTGACTGTCTAGTTTGTGCAGAATTTCCTTGGGACCTACCAGAAGGATTTCTATTTTGACCCTGTTAAGACATAAGCCGTTAGCCGCCATCCAGGCCTGGATGATTGCGTAGGTCTCTTTGAGAGTGTTAAGGTCTTGCTCGTAGGAGCCGGATAGCGGGAGGAGAATTTGCATATCATTGGCATAGTTAGTGAAAGCAATGCCGTGCTCGTCCAGATCGTTAAAGAGGGGTAATGTGAAGGGATTGTAGAGGGTAGGGGAGGTGGATGATCCTTTAGGGACTCTGCAGTCAATTGGGGATGGAGTGGCTTAGGCCTGGTCAGAAAAGACCCTCATGGCTCGGCCTTCCAAAAAGGATGTTATCCAGTCTGTAGCTTCTTGGGAGAAGTGAGCAACCTCTGTGAGGTGTCTACATAGGATTTTATGGTCGGCCAGATTGAAAGCGGCCGACAGATCCAAGAGAAGTAGAAGTGCAGGCTTGCCCTTATCCATTGTTTCCAATAGCTGATTTTTCAGGTCTAGCAAAACTGACTCTGTGCCATGATATGGACGGAAGCCAGATCGATTTCCCCCCAAAATGTTGTGCAATTCCAGATAAGCCTGAATCTGCAGGTATGCTAGGATTTCTAACAAGAAGGGAACGGTGGTGTTTGGCCTGTAGTTATTAGGAGAATCAGGATCACGATTTTTTTTTTTATTGCGGTCGAACCCATGGTTTTTTGAGGGGTGGAGGGACGAGGCCTGAGGCAAATGTGGCATTGATAAATGCTGTGAAAAAGGAGCAAGTGACTCAGCACAGTCTTTGATCAAGCTGGCTGGGCAGATGTCTCCCTTACAGAGCGATTACTTGATATGTCTCATGATAAATAGGACTTCTGATTTGATTATGTCTTTGATGGCAAATATTTTTCGCCTTTTGTTAGGGAGTGTCTCACCTAGTACTGGCCCAATGACTGTGGTTTTCTGAGCAGGGGCCTTGGGCAAGGTGTTGAGGTGTGACTTATTTTTTTTGCAGAAGGGTGTTTATTTTGTCTAGCATGGCGTGTTGAATATTGTTACACCACACCTTGGGCCTCATTACAAGTCCGGCGGTAACCGTGCTGGAAATTCTGGCAGGTTACCGCCGGACTCATATTACCATTCCGCCTCTGTGATTGCCAGAATCACCGGGGCAGTACAGTACGGGTAATTCCGGAGGCGGAAATCGGTAAATCCCCATTCCCATGGAGTCCCATAGGATTCCATGGGGATGGAGGGCATGGAAACACCGGCTCCGTCTATGACAGAGCCGGAGTTTCCATGTCCGTCTGCAGGCGGGTGGTGTTAAACTCCCGCCAGGTCAGACCTGGCGGGAGTGACACCTCCCACCTGCAGGTCTCGTAATCAGCCGGTCGGGAAAAGAACGGTGGTGGCATATTTAGGCACCTTGTCTTTAACTATTTGTTGTGTGGACATGGGAGGTACGAAAAGTTCTTTGAATATTGCAAACAACTCTTTAGACAGAAATTTGGCATTGTCGATTCTGATACTGAACATTCTGATTATGCTCTACAAATACTTATCATCTGAATCTAATAAGGCAGATTATATAAAGGAGATGACGCATATTTGCATATGCTTGGACAAAGAAAGGGATTGAATAAGGATTTGTGCAGCAAAAGGTAGAAGCAGATTCTGGGTATCCGTCATCACCCAAGAGGCAGGATCTATGGCTGCGGACGGGGAGCTAGTACCAAGCGAGTTGGAATTCTAACTTCCACATGAGATAAAGAACAATAAACCTTTGTCCTTTACATATGATTCAGTTTGCTTTAAATGTCTTCTACATGCATCCTAGTGCACCTTGTATACATTCCCAAGCATAGAGTTAATGTCAAGTAGGTATATTTGTAGGGTTACAGTTTGCCTGGCGAGTCATAGTTCCTAGCACCGTTGGTGTCAAGCTGTCCGGGCTCTTCTAGGATACAAGCAGGAACCAACAAGCAGCCCTCTCCAGGCACCTATGAAAACTGTAAACATGTGTGGTGCACACCATACCATTTAGGATATCCTCATTTCCCTGTCACATCATCTTCTCACTCCCGGTCACACCTCTTTCTCACTCCCCAGTCACCCTCCTCAGTCATCAGTTTTCATTCATATTCCTGGGGTAAATCCCCATGAAGTGATTTGGAATGCTAGTGTATAGTAGAAAGTATAACACATTTACTCTGTGTACAGGGCACTGATTTCAAAAATTAGAATCAGGATTCCCATATAAGTAAAGGTGTGTTCCACCAGGGTTTCAGTTTTGGACCTTGACATGTTATTTCCCGCAGTACCTGGCAGATAGCACAAATATGCAGCCTTGTCTGTTCTAGAAGGTGGATAGAGAGACTCAGCCCAGGGAAGTGTCCTGATTTGGGAAAGAGATATGAGCCAGCACAGAACTGGGTAGGATAGTGTTAGGCCGCTAGTGGGCTCTTCCTGATCTTCCCATCAAGAAGTCTCCTGTTCAAAGTACAGTAAAGGCCCAAAAGCAAAGCCTGTGATTAAGAGGCCTCCTCCTTGTGGTGTAGCCTTTGCCCCTGTATGGTAAAGCAGAGTCCCCTACCATGCCTAAAAACTCAACAGCGCAAGCATAGTACTGATCCATCTGATGAGCCACTTGGGAGAGAGACTTTTTAGAGTTAGCCTGGGCAAAGCCTCTGGAGGAACTCTGATGCACAAAGGAGTCAGGGGACTGTAAGTGTGTGAACGGGAGGAAAGGGAGGAATGGGAAGAAGGGCAGAAATGGTGGAATCACCTCTGTGAGGGGGGAATACAGTTGGGTAACCACCGTGAGAAGGAACAGCGGTGACACCTTCTCCCGGACTGAACCCAGCAGCACTGGGAGCCGAGAAAACAGGCAGTGACAGCCCAGCGGTTCCTGCTCCCTTATCGCGTGGAGCCGAACTGGAAACAAACAGTAAAGGCCCGGCGGTGTGCAACCTCTTCATTCACAGCGTGTCATTATATAAGGAGGACACAGCTAACGGGAAACCCTCGCATGTGACCGCAGGCTCCGCACAGAGGGAGAGTCGGGCAGGTGGTCACGGTCTCTTGCACATTCCCGTCTCCCATGCAGCCATGCGCCACGCGGCTTTCCCCACAGATGCCGTCACTAAGTTACACATATCCGAGTCCGCATTTCCCAATCATTGCTCACCTGCCTGTGGGAAGTACAACACTACGGAAGCGTTGATAGCATCGTCTGGCAGGGAGACAGAGGTACCCCGCAAAACTCTGGTGTTGACAGGAGAGATTGCATGGCAAACCACGGGCAAAGAGAAAGGGGGCAGAGCTTGGGGGTCTATTTATAGAAAAAGAGGCCAGAGCAGCCCTGATTGGTCCACACAGCCCCAACCCCTATATAAGAGTGAAACTGATGAAGGATTGTGTGTGTTTTTCCGCTTCTCTTGCAGAACACCGGTGAAGAGAGAGAGAGAGAACTGCACCTGAGACGCTCTGGGCATATGAAGACTAGGCGTCACCTTTCCATGGTTCATCCTTTTCACAGAAGAAAGAACTCTATTCAAGAACTTTGAACAATCATTTTATTTTATTTTTCTCTTCTTTGTGAACCTGAATAAAGGCAATTTTAAGTTCCTTCAAGCCAGCTGTTGTCTGCCTCATCCTTACAAAGTGGTTTCAACCCAGCACTCCACCTAAGTCAATGCCTAGTGTGTGATGCCCAGCTGGAACCCTTATTTATATATTTTTATGTCTAAAGTTCTTTTATTTCTGGACGATGTACCCTTATATAACGCCCCTCTCTTTGGATCCCCCCCGGTCTCACTGAACCAAGAAGTAGGTTTATTTTGCAAAGTTATAAGATTTATTTGATGAATTGAACAATATACATACCACACTTTTATGAATATGAACAATATCTAGATATCACTTATTAATATTTATACACTGATCAGCAATGGGTGATATCCCAACAATCAACAATCTCTTTAATCAATAGGAGTATGGGTGAGAAGAATAATGTGGCAGAGAATAAAACTTTGTGTGGGTTCAATGAAATGCAATGATATGAAATTAATGCAGCACAGAAATGAAACTTGATATGAATTCAATCAAAGACAATGCAATCACTCTTTCCCCTTGTTATTACTCCATCCCCCCTAATATGCAGTATGAAGAGATAGAATGAGAACACACAGGTTTCAGTAATATACAATCAACAATGCAGTTCAATCCCGATTCCCCCAGCAAGCATAGAGAACAGGATGATTTTACAGAGGTCACATGCTTTTGAATGTGGTTTGAAATGAAAGGGAAAAATGCTAAAAATTGATTTTAATTCGCTAAATGGGAATCAAAACTAGTGGGAGCTGCATTGGATAGGTTCAGGTACACACTAGCAATGATGCTTGAATGACTGGCTGATAGGAAACCGAAATTCAGAGATTGCATGCAAGAAATAGCAATTTTATATGGAATGAAATTGAGCCAAATGCAGAATCGCAGCAAACTTTTCAGTGCGCGAGTAATGCGATTACAGAAAAACTATAAGGAGTTGGAGTGCGGTTCCTAGTTCGTTTGAAAGCTAAGGATGTTAGCTTCGATTTGACATTTACATTTCCTAGCATGTACGGTTCTAAAGTTACAGAGGTTTTGGTAAAGGTCGATTTTTCAGAAAAGAGTCAAGATTTCAAATGAGAGATGAGCTTTTTGAAGATTACAAACAAGGATTTCTTAACACTAAGGGAGGCTATGAAGATGCGAGATACCAACGGTACAGCCACCAGTCAGAGGCGCCACTGTCTGATCTTTGTCAGCTGCGACACTTGCCTTCTTCAGCAAAAATATTAGCGCAATTATCACAGGATTATATGGATGAGAGAAGGAGTCAGGATAGACAAAAGAGATTCTATAAGGCAGTTCTGGATATGTTGGAATGGTTGGATAGGATTACTTAAAACTAAGGGATGGCTATGGACAGTTCTATGCTAAATACTCACAACTATGGTTTGGAATGGGCCCGTCAAAGATCTGGTCAAATGTTTGGCTGGAATTCGCTCGCCACCGGACAGGATTCAGGGCACCTGAACTCTGCACTCAGCACTCTGCGCGGCCTCTTGGATTGGATCTGACGGGTTGGTTCTGGGTTACAGCTCTGTTCTACTGGTTTGGATCTCTGGGTTCTAGCAAGGGTACTTGGCAAGAAGCAGCCAAAACAGCACAGCCAGGCTGTTGGATTGGTTGGGCCCCGTGGAAGTTTGGGGTTAAAATCAGGTTGCAAGATTCTAAAGGCCAGCTGAGAAGGGTTCAGCTTTTTGGATTGGGCCTTTTGCTTCAGGGTTCTGGAGTCTGGATATGGGTTCTGGAGTCTGGATATGGGTTCTTCCTGCAGAGCGCTTCGCCAGTCGATCAGTTGATGGGTGAATGTATGTGTGTCTCTGTGCCCTCAACAGTCCCTATTTATATATTTCCCATGGGGGTGGGGAGGCTGATTATACTAAGCCCACCCTCTAGGAAACTGATTGGTCTAAGTATTCCGTCTCTCCTGATTCGAGAAGGAAACAGTGTGTCATGATGTGTCATGTGTATGGTCCAGGGAGAAAAAACTCCCCTTGGTGTCTAACCAGAAAATCTATTTTTCATAAAAAATATATTCACAATATCCCAAACTTGCTAATATTACATATTTACATTACAGATTAATTAAGACACATGTCTGTCAAAGTCCCATCTTCTGGAGAGCTTTGGTTCACAAATGACAGTTTTTCGCGCTTTTGGTCGGTTACTCAGTGTCAGTTCTGTACCAATTTTTTCACATACATGCACATACCATCTGGGCATATTCCTGTAAAGTTTCATATTTTAAACATTTTCACAACTGCTACAAAGTCCACATTTTGATAATTCTGTCTCTGAATATCGCACAGATTCCAGAGTAGTATTAAACTTTAAGCGACATTTTCATTTTAATAACCTCTAAATTCCAGATTTGTACCAGTTCGGCACAATTTTCCATAAGTCTTTTTCTCAAACATATAGTTTCTTCAGTTCCCAATCCACATTTTCAGTCTAGCCCCGCCTCCAAGGCTTGGCTGAGCCAGAGATGCAACCTGAGCTTGTTCCTGCCAGGGCTGGTTTCTGCTGATGACCCAAATTAGCATTCCCTTTCAGTTCAAGAATCCCATTGTCTCTTAGCAGAGCTACAGGCCAAAGTCCCCCTCCCAGTTCCTTTCACACAGCCCTGCCAGTTTCTCAGCAGAGCGGGGGGGGGGGAGATTCCTTAGTTGGGTAGAATGTGTGGAATGTCTTTGAAGCTCAGTGTGGCTAACTTTACTCACTTTTAAAACAGTGTTTAAATAGTCTTCTCCTAAAATACAAATTACATTTTTACAAATATATCCACAAATCTCTTAAGTCCAGCCTTTTTAAAATATAATTTTGAATTGTATCCACCTCTATTGCTTTTGATAGGAGTTATTTTCCATACTTAGATCTTAATGTAGAAGTTTAAATTGACAGGTTAAGTAATCGCTAGCTTCAGACACAGGCGAGCAGCGGCATTGCGCCCATTTTTAACATATTTTTCCAAGTAAGCATCCTTCAACGTGGATTTTCTTCTGATAAATGTACTTCTGATGACATTGTACTTCGGTGGATTCTTGAAGTAAAGTGATGTTCAACACCCAAAAAGGAGGTTGGACCATTTGTGAGGTTTGGGAACCATGATTTTTGCAAATTTAACAGCCAAAAAAAACGGATTTTCAAGCAGCCCTGTGTTTCTCTTGCCATGCAGGACAGCTTTTTCTCAAATAGTTTCATTTTCCTCTGTGGGCAGCCAAATGATCGGTTTTGGCAGTGGTCTCCTGTGTTACCACTGACATAGGCAACGGTGGATTGGCGGCCTATTGTTCACGTTTTCCTGCGCACTTCTGGGTGATTTTTAGCGAGCATAATGCTTTCCGGCGGTCATTCTGATGTTCCTGATGCACACAGTACACAGTAATGTTGCAGGCCCTGGACTAGTGGGTTAAAACATCCCACAGGACACCTGCCTGGACTATGGTAGAACGATTATATAATACAATGATTAGTCCCATATATGTAATACCCTATGCCAGTTCAGTGTAGTTACCTTGCAGTGATCCGAATGCAACTGTGCCTAACTGCCTCCCGTCCTCAGGTTTCTCCATTATAACTTCCATAGGCATCCAAATGTGGCAGTGCCTAAAAGCGTGACTCAAGGCCTGACAGCCATAAATGCCTTGTGAAACCAAACATGCCTGACCCTACCGTACCAATTCTCAAAAACTATCCCTCATAGGTCATAGGTGGCCAGTTTTCCTACAGGCTCAATGTATACATCAACCTAAGATAGTAAGTGCCCTTTCATGGTGTAATAACTGAGTTCCATCGAGTGTGTGTCCTTAAAATACAGGTTCCCTTCCGAGATCTAAGGTACTTTTAACAAAAGAAATACAGTAAATAAAATGAAGTAGTAATAATGTTTATCCGAAATGTAAACATGAACATATAAAACAAAATTGCAATGACCGAACAAATTATACATAGGTTATGCCCCTACAAACGCCATTGTCACTACCTATGCTTAAAATAATTTGTATACCTAGATAAACATTAAGCTAAATTCTTCAGGAGTCTTCTTCTAAAGGCTGTCTTTACAATTAAAAACATCATACAATAAATCTACCTCATTGTATTGCATGCACATCTTCATGGCGTCCGTACATGCCCTTGTATTATTATTAATAGAATGCAGTCTCAGCCATTCTTCCTAATATCCATATAAACTCTACAAATAATTAAAACATGCATTAAACCTTCTTGTCTACCCAGGTCACGTGGGCATATCCTACTTGAGGGCAGCCAGCTCACCCTAGCTCTTAGAGTAAAGACATTTAACCTGACCATCAGTATTATCCTATGACACTCAGGAGATGTAATAGAAGCTACAAAGCATAGGACCATTGGATGCAGGACAGTAGAATTTTAAAGATGAAATAGTACACATTTTTTCCTGAGTTATGCCAAACTCTGTTTCCCCAGTCCTTGGTTTTAGTAGGTATTTACGCAGGATGTTCGAGAGTTTACCTAGGGCGTTAATATCCCCCAGCCCCCAACTTTTCATCAGAATAAAATGCAGATCTCCGACCGAGATTTAATTCCCTACATAGAAAACACCTCTGAAAAATAAACTGATTATAATACAGTTGAAATGTGTCTGTTTCATTAGTCGAGTCTGCATTAATCATTTTGGGGGTCATTTTTGGAGTGGAACATGTAAGCATAAAATTGCTTTTACGCTTTCATTTTCTGCTCCAACTCATTTTCCTGCTGTCCTGAGGCATAGCAGGGCAGCAAAGCAGAGAAAGTATCATCGCTTTGCTTTCCTCCTCTATCTCAGGAGAGCACCTCTTTTTATGGCTGCAGGAGATTTTCATGCAGAGGAAAATGAATAGATTCCAACGGAACCCGCCTAACATGAGCACCTGCGAATGAGCAGGCCGATTCCAGGCAGCGTGTTAAATCCATCAAAGTGGAGCGTAAAACTGAAGAGTAAATGCAATGTTGGCTCGTTTTACACTTTAGACTCTCTGCTTCGATATTGATGAAAATTGAATGCAAGAGACTCCATAGCACGTACTCTGCATGCAATTTCCATTTTATTTGTAAATGCCCTCCGCCCCCAGTATTCCTTAAGTATGCACACATGTAGAAGCATGAACAACATATCTTCTGAGGGGAGAAGCCTGTCAGCAGCTCACCTTCTTAAGGGTCAGTGTCCCCCAATAGACAGGCCGAGGCACTCTTACGCTTTGTCACTACAAATAAGATCCACACACTATGGCATTAGAAAAGGTAAAATATTGTATTTAGAAAATTTTGCAACCCTTATTTTTAATTTTGGTAAATGGTGCTGCCTGTTGGTAAGCACAGGAGATGGGTTAGTGGCAGTGGAATACTCACGCTCCATGGGTCAATCTGGACCCTGCATGCGGTGTAGATCTGTTATAGTTTCTGCTGTTCCACCTAACATTCCTAGTAACTCGCAGGGGTAGACAGGGACACCAGGAATAAGAATGAACACTGATAGGTGAGGTGGATGACTGAAGAGTGACAAGGAGGAGATACTAAGAAGGTTCATGATGTCCATTTTAGGACTTCATTATTCCGCCTCCTCCTCCTCACTACTGCTACTCAGTCGTCCTTGTCACACATCACAGTTCATATTAATGTATTTGACATTAATGTTATGCATTCGCACAGCAGTTTGTAGTATTTTAATTTATATTATTCAAACACAGTGTGAGAGGGAAGTATGAGAAGGATAAGTAAGCATTTTCTGAAATGAATACTGATGTGTCAGTCTTAGGACATCCTAATTTCTCCTCTACACATCTGCTCACTCCTAAATCACCCTTCTTGCTCATCAGCCTTTATTCTCTTTCCTAATGTCCCACGAAAACTCACTTGTTAGGAATAAGAATTAAATCTGATTAATGAGGAGAATGACTAAGGAGTATAAATGATGAGTGACGAGGAGACATGAGAAATTAGGGCATTCCAAAATTAATGCTGTAGTAGTGCTAATAGCTTTGCTGCCCTCATATGACACGTGCTGTTAATAATTCTACACTCATCTACCCTGTGAGCCAAGTTAGTAAAACATCAACTGTTCTGCTTCAAAGAATCCAGTCTGCAAACCAATTGAAGTGATAACCGAAATGCCTTAAATTACGCTCCAATTTCCCAAGTTAACCTTATTCTACATCTCCATACCTCACCTCAAACTAGTGCTAGTAGAATAGAAGTGTTTGTACACTATAACCTTCTGCATACAAGTGTAGCTTGTACCAGGGGTCTCCTTTCTTTTAAGAGTGCTCCAAAATGCCTGCCACTAGCAAAAGAACAGGTTCTAGATGAAGTTCTATGAGGAAAGCCTACTGAGACACTAGCCGAGCAGTGAAACAGAATGAACGTCTTCATAGCGTTGCAACGGATTTTACTACAAAATCATATCTAACCTGGGCATTGACGGGTGCAGAAAGTCAGGGCATCCCAGGACTTTGGGAAAACAAGGTAACAGGCAATAGAAAGCAAGAGGAATGAACTGATTCCAATGGCAGGGCCTGGGTATCCCAAAATGGAGGATACTCAGGGCACCTGTCAAATTCAGCATGGAGGTGCCACCAGCCCATACCCTGCTCTGTGGGCCACACACAGGTGCCCAAAAACATACACTAGGGGCACAGGGTTGCACCCCCACCCATGGGTGCCATAATGGTATCCCATGGGTCTGTACACCAAACCAAAAACAGGAAGAGCTGCAATGCCAGGAGTTCCACATGGACTCCAATCCATTTCCAGCATCACAATTGCACATTCCCATTTTCCCAGGGGCCAGTTAGGACAATCCAAAACCCAGGCACATATCAGTGGGAAGTTTTACTGGCCAGGTATCCACGCTGATATAAAGACCTTTATCCAGACGTGTCAAATGTGTCAAAAACCCAGCATGCACATCCCACTACCTGCCCCTCTGAATCCATTATCAACCATAGAAGTCCCTTTTTCAAGAATCGGCATCGACATTATTAGACCTCTAGAAACATCCAGACTTGGCAACAAATATGTCCTTGTGATTGTTGACTATGCAACTAGATACCCCAAATGTTCCCAATGCGAAATAATACCACACAGCAAATCCTTAAACACCTCCTACTGTATTTTTCAGGGTTGGCTTTCCCAAGGAAATATTAACCGATCAAGGTTCATACTTCATGAGCAAGCTTATGGCAGAAGTCAAAGAGCTACTCCATATTACCACCTTATGAACTTCTCTGTACCATCCCCAAACCGATGGCTTGGTAGAAATATTCAACAAAACCCTGAAATTAATCCTGGGAAAATTGGTAGACAAAGACGGGAAAGACTGGGACTGAATGATCCCGTGAGCACTATTTGCAGTGAGGAAAACCCTGCAGGCCTCTACAGGATTCTCTCCTTCTAGCTACTTTATGGCAGAGAGCCCAGAGATGCCCTAGACATGCTCCGGGAAACCTGGGAAGAACGAGAAGAGGCACCCATTCCCACCTCGCAAACTGCTACTCGAATGCAAGATCATGAGACTTGTTCGAGATCTAGTCTGCACTCATATGGAAAAAGCCCAGAGCCAACAAAAATCCACTTACGACAGGAAGGTGTGCCTAAGATCATTCGCCATAGGACAGAAAGTATTAGTCCTATTACCCACATCAGAAAACAAGCTTGTTTCTAAGTGGCATGGGCCCTATGAAATAGTAGAACAAACAGGAACCTGTACTTATAAAGTAGCCCAACCGGACAGAAAAGAGAAGGTCCATTTATATCACGTAAATTTCTTAAAAGAGTGGAAAGAGAACCCGTCAGCCACCCATGCTAAAGTACTATCCTGTTTGGTTCCAGAAGAAACAGACAGCTTTGAACTAATTCCTCCAGAGCTATCTATCAACAGAAAGATCTAAAAGATGTAGTTACATAATTCCCCAAAATATTTTCAGAAAAACCAGGAAGAATAAAAGGCACTTACCACTATATTAGAACACCCATGGGAAAAGTGGTCAATTTCAAAGCGTATAGACTGCCGAATGCACGTAAACAGATAGTGGCGGAGGAAATATACAAAATGTTGCAAGCAAATATTATCGAGCCTTCTTCGAGCCCATGATCCTCCCTTATCGTATTGGTCACTAAACGTGACTGTTCCATGTGTATTAGCTTTAAGAAATAGGAAGTGTGGTTTACAGTGGAATATAAACAGTTTCACATTTAGGGTCAAAGGCCTAAAGCCATGGTTACAATCATTGACTTTTTTAAGGTTTCCATTCTGTTACCAGTATTTCTAGTACCAAAGTAAGCACAATTGGATTGCAAGGCCTTTAAAAGGAAATATAAATGATATTAGTACACAGCGAGGGGGGTGTGGAAGCCTACCAGCCAAAGAGGAGGCTCGTAGCAGGGGCTTTACCACATGGTAAAACCCCACTCCGAGCTGCCTCAAAGCAGGTGGCAGCCATCTTCCCTCGACGGGTTTTCCAGGTATGAGCTGCCCCGCTTTCCCGTGCCCTTGCGTGCTATTCCCCAACCCCACCACCTTTTGAACCCAATAAGGCACCACCCAAACTCCTCCCATTTACCTTCTTGCTCCTTGTCCATTGACTGCACTGGGAACAGTAGTGTTCCCGGCACAGCACCAACATCAGCAAAGCTGCCATGGAACGCATGGAAAGGGAAATGGGACGGTGTATAGTCCCTTCCTCCGGATCCATGGCGACCATCTTTGTTTTGTGAAAGTTGCAGTTTCGCAATTTACAAACTATTTGTACTCTGGTACATCGTGCAGGTGTAAAAATAGCAATATGACACGGGCAGGAGGCACTATGGTCCCGGGGCATTACCTGGCACGGTAATGACCCCCTGCCTGTGTAATATTGCTTAAATATGGATCAGTATATTCAAGAATGAACTTCAACATTTATAACAAACATATCCAAGACCAAGAATAGGAGTTGAGTGGGAGAAGGAGATTGAATGTGGTGGGTTAATATGAATATATTTGTTATTTGATGTGTATGAACTTGCAAGGCAATGCCCTTCCCCGTTTCCCAAGGTCGAGCTGTTATTTTTGCTGTAATGAAGGTTATGTGACCGCATTCATATCTTGTTAAAGCCGCTGCATTGTATTCCACACGCATGCAGCCTGTGCCTGCTTCTCAGGGTGCTCCATAATGAAGCGATAGAATATGGACTGAGGGCATGGCATCAACTTTCCTGCAAGATTCAGGGCTTTACTATCAGCTAGAACATTTGATTGAGCTTTTTTGCATTTGCATAGCTTCTAAAATATGCACTTGAGGGGAAGGGCGAACGTCAGACTTTTGCAAACTTTACTATTAAAGTTATTCAATGTATATGCGAGAAGGTGTACAATGCCACCGCGACCACTACCCTTGCTTGTATATCACGTGCAGTTTAGCACTTGCGAGAGTGGCTATACTACACATGGGCAATTCATTGTACATTTCACCAGGATTGGCAATTGAGATCTATAAAGCTCACCTAGAATAGTGGTATCCAAAGTGTTAAGGTTTTATTTAATGACAAAGATTACCCACGCAGCTGATTGTCATATGGCGTTCACCTTTATTGTTTTCCGTTTCAGCAAAGTGTTTCAGGGCAAATAAATAGATAAACTGGTTGTGGGTCTTTCCATTGTACCATAATTGCAATTGTGAAGTATACAGTCACCAATTGGGTATGTTGGCACGATAAACAGATGCCATTGTTTTGTTACAGTAGCGTTACTGTACTCGGCGCAAAGGTACTAATTAGCTAAATCCCTCCTCCTTTCTTTCTAACACTCTGTCTCCATGGCTCATAAGTGTTTTAGCTGCTTGTGAATAGAGGATGGCACCTTAACGGATAGGCCTACAGGCTACCAGTGGCTGTATCTAGTACACTCAGCACCTTGGAGACGGAGGAGACATGGGTTGAACACCATTGACAGGAGAGATGATGTTGGACCTTAAAGTCTGTTCTTCGCCATAAGTTGGTTCCTCGACACTTTTAAGTCTGTTCTCCTTTGATTGATCTTCATCATGCTTCTAGATCACTTGATCCCTACTATACAGAATTGTACCAGGACCACCACATAATCATGGCTCCTCCATTTGCACTATGACATACAGGGCTATTGCTAGTTGGGACAGCTGGAAGGCTCTGAAAGCATATGGCACTTAGAGGGTGGAGCAGCTATCGCATTCAGTCCAGCGACATTGGCTGAGAAATACTGAGCTCTACCTTAGTTTCCTATAGCCACTATGCCCAGGAGCTGTGAGCATCACCAGAGGGAACAAGGTACCCACAAATGAGAGGCCATGACATATTTCATGCCTGTGAAAAAAAAACAATAGGTGAAGCTGCATGGACTATAGCTGCTCAACATGGAGCAGAACAGGAGGGCCTCCAGGACACACCAGAATTCCCTTTGCCTAAAGCCGAGGTAAAGCAGCACTGGGAGGCCATAATGTTGATGTTTAGGGTATGTGCAGTGGTAGAATAAGGGACATTGAAATTCCATTACAGTAAACTATTAAATATTCTAGCCAAAGCCACCACATCACTAGACTCATTAAGACAAATTGGAAATTATCCAATTGGAGACACAACTGAAGAATCTTTTCTCCAAACCCCCAAGGAGTGTTTACAAAAGAGGGAGAAATGTTTGTGACCAATTGGTGAAGGCAGAGAAAATGAAGAATGCAAACCAGCCAGTTTTACATAAAGGAAAAAGTGAACTTTCCCCTCTCTAAGTTGCAACAATTGTAATAACATCATGAAGGGTGCACGGTCAGGAATTAAGATTAAACTGAGGGACTTCGCCACATGCGACACTAGTAACACCATATATGGGCTGAGTTTCCACTGTGGAATTTATTATGTGGGCCAAAGCACTAGACGGGCTAAAGAACAATGGAATGAGCACAAGAGTAGCATACGTACACATAACACCAAATCACCAGTGGCAAGACATTTCACCGATAAAAAACCCTCTGTGGCACAATTACGATGTATCATATTGGAAGTGGTACATTAACCACCAAGAGGTGGAGATTTGATTAAGAAATTGTCACAACGGGAACTAGTCTGGATAGACATACCTGATGTATTACATCCTACAGGCATGAATGAGGATTTTTTTCTTGGTGCGCTTTCTTGTAAAAATGACTAATTATCTATTCACTCACATTAATGATCATTTTAATGGAATGTAAAGAACGGACATGATCACAGTGAAAAGGAAGATGAATTATGAAATTCAGAGCTAGTTCTATAGCTTGTATTATGGTTAGACTATGAACGTGGTAAGAAGGTACTTATACAACTGTATTGACAGGATTCCTAGATACTCTGTGAGATCACTTCTTATGAATTCAAACTTGATAGGTACAATTACCGTAATTTCTCTCAGAATTTGGTTGTGAAATATCAGACATGGAACTTATAACAGTAGAGGAATGTTAATTGATGTTAGACCCTAATATCTATTAATGTTTACATAGATCGGCTCTGGAACTAGTTTTACTAACTGAGGTTTATTTCCATATCCTGCTTTTTTTTTCCAAGTGATTTTTGTTACTTTTAACAGAACCTTATACCTCAAAATCTTTTTTCCCATTACCATTGCAATACAGGAACTTGACCTCACGCATTATTGTGTGCATGTACTTTCTTTCATGGAATGACGTAATTATGCATTAATGTGACGTTAGCACGTATCACGCAGAATACATTAACAGACATTTTGAAATGATTTGCATTAGGTTCCCCGAGTCATTACATGAATCACTGACCACCTCGGCAATAGTACGTCTTTTTGACCGGACATACTGGCAAATTTGGTTGTTAACGGAGAGAACTTCCAATAATACTTTGATTCCAATCTAGTTACATACTTTAGTAAGGTATATTAACTAGTTCATACTAGTTTTTTTTTTTACAATTGCAGTTTGAGCCATACATGTGAATTATCATCCTAAGCAAATCCCACACCACAGCATTCTATGTTTATTAACAGTGGAGGTAAGCACTTTCCTCTTAACATTGAATAATACCTTTTTTGAATGGTCATAACTAGGGAGACGCTGATTTTTTGCATTTGATTTTTATTCTTTCAACTGAAGGGTGATACATACATAGATCAGCTCGTAGAATTTTGATGATGGAGTAGAAGAATACTTATTTGGCGCCTTCCACATAGCTAAGATTGCCATACATAAAGAATGTACATTTTCGATTAACAATGGTTAGCTTTACTTTGGTTTCAGAATTTTTCTTTATTGCATATTGTTTCTACAGTTGTTCACCTACACTAAAATGTGACACACGAATAGAGAAGGCATGATTGATTGATTTGTTTGATTAAGGACGGAAAGAAAATGAGTGATTAACTCTCCAATAATCCGGGTGAATAATTACCTACTATCTTGGAAGATTGAAAAATAATTTGACTTGTAACATAACTTTTGGTTGATTATAACTAATGATACATTCCCCAATGCCCCATTGGTTAGTATGGTATGATATGGTATTGATATTTTTAAAGCACAAGCTATCACCTTTAAAAGGCATCCAGGCGCCAAGAATGGTCACTGGAATATTGACACCAAAGCACCGGTCAGACAGGAAGTTAGAGGGAAAACCAAAATGTTTTTAATCTCTGCCTAGAATCCAGATGTTTCACAGTGAGACGAAGCTGTATTGGCAAGGCATTCCAAAGCCCGGCTGCTAGTACTGAAAATAACGTCTCCACCACTCGCAAAGCCTAAACTTGGGAAAAGAAAGAAGACCAGTAGTGCCAAAACATAGTAGGTGTAGGGGATTGTAGTGAACAAGCCTATTGCTAATAAAAAAGATGTTCAGTGAAGGTTGACAAAACCCTGTTGGTTGCGGGCGCTGGCAGGGAGTTGGTGCTCCAGTACTGTCGGTAGTTATTCACAGATCAGTCTTAAGTTGTAGAATTGGGGCCCCCCAGTACATCCAATGCCCTGCAAGCCTCATCGCAGTTGCCCCTCGTGTCCTTGCCAAATTCAGCCCTTCACTTTAACATGGGACTACCAGCTTGGTCCCCCTCTGCCATTGGCGCTTTCCATCTGATCCACACGTCACCCTTCAGGGCCCACACGCCCTTGCCCACCTAATTTTTCCGCCTCTCATCAGCACCAGCACCTCCGGTGCCCCTTCATGCATTAGAGTCCTTGCACCTGCAAGCCACCCCCCCCGTTCTTGCCTCACACTCCACTCCATTCCTTGGATCAGATATTGATCTCCAGCATTACCTGTCCCCTTTTTGGGACTTCCCCCACTCCACCCCACGTCCCGCGCGAACACGACCGCGCCCACCATACGGGCAATTCACTTACACCACGGCGCATCGACTTGCTCTGTGATTGACAGCTAGGCTCACCCAACCCATCCAGTCCTATGTCAGGGCCCGGCCCAGGCCACATATCCAAACATATATCACAGACACCTTTCCAATCAGATCTTGCCCTTCTCTTCCCAACCAGGAAGTGCCTGCTTTATTTCGAGACGAGACATAATTTCTGCGACTTTCACCATTCGGGCCACACGAACATCCTCTCAGGTAAGCTTCACCCCCTTCCTCTACAGACCCAGCCCCACCGCCTGCTAAACTTGCAGCAAGCACCCCCCTAGCTTGCATCGCACTCCCCTATCCTCAACCTCAGGGTTACAATTCCTGACACGTCGGCCAGCCGATGGCGTGGCACTCTAGTCCGCACGTCTTATCATGACGGCCCACCCACGGCTTGGCACTCCAGTCCGCTTTCCTTGGTTCCCCCCCCAATTCCATCGCTTTGCATTCACCACGTACTGGTGACACACCAGCTTCTCCCGGTGTGCGCTATACGCATTTACTGATGCACCAGCAATTGAGCAGCACAGCCGGGCTATCCAGCAATGGGGCCGTCTAACCTGCCGGCACGGCAGTCCCCCAGTCGCTGTCTCTCACCCAGGGACACCGGACCAGTGTGCCTTCCCCTCTCTCCCCTCCGTATCATTCGTTTTCTTATAGGCCCCACACGGTGGGCTTGGGTCGTCACCCCTCTTCCCTTGACGCTACCTTGTAGCTACTATGATCCACTACTGGGCCCCTCCGCCCTCTCTCGTCCACCCCGGGGCCTCTACATAAGCGGCCTATCTTCACTGACCCTCCCACACGACCTTCTTTTACCCAGCCATTAATCCGACGATATTCTCACGGGCCAACACCTCCTTCCCAGCACTCCAGGTCCATCAACACGTCCGTACCCGGTCCACTTGGGCTTCAACCACTCGCGCCTCACTCCAACCTTTCCCCAACTGGGACCTTTACAGTAACCATGGCATCATTCCACTTTTTTCATCTTCCTTCTAGATGAGCTAACAAGCCACGATCAAACACCCTATCCAGGGGTTTTCGCCACACGCTCCAACACGAGCCCACTCTACTACCCATTGGTAAGCACAGGCCCTCCTGGCACTTAACTAGCATTGTTTCTGTCCGACCATATTCTAGGTCACCTAACCCTTACCTAACAACTCTCTCTCTCTCCAATTCTCTCATTATTATTTTACTTTATTTTCTCCTCTCTCCTTGGTAGTCGATGTCTATCTGACCTTCCTAACATGTCAATACCTTGCCTATATTTGTATTAACAATGATGCAATATGTTATCAATATGCCTTACTATTCTGCACCAACCACCATCACCCACTATTCACCAGGCATCTAATTTCACATACCATGCTGTTCAACTCCTGTTTTGTTTTTTTCTTTACTGTGGCCAATTGTGTTGAAATGATATATGGACCTCTCCACTGTTACTCTCAATATACAATATGTCACTGCATCTCGCTCACTCTCCCACTTCACTTATCACTCACCAACCCTCACTCCACACAGCCTTGAGAAAGACTTTGGTTGAAACGCGCATCGCCTGTGTTTTGTTTTATCACCCAGGCACAATGTGCCGCAAGTGTTATGTTGCACCTGAACTAATAAATTTCAATGCGCAACTACAACTCAAGACTGATCTGTGAATAACTACCGACAGTACTGGAGCACCAACTCCCTGCCAGCGCCCGCAACCAACAGGGCTTTGTCAACCTTCACTGAACTTCCACAACCTCCCCGGGAACCTTGGAGTTTGGTTCCCCGACAAAACCCTGTGCCAGACCACAAATGATTGGTTGCGCAGGGGACCAGCCTGACCCGACATTAAACTACTTACCCCTTGCAATCTAATAAAAAAGGGGTCTATAATAAGATTTGTGCACAAAGCATAATGCTTTAAATTAGGCATGGTCTTCTACTGGTAACCAATGTAGCATCAGCAAGGCAAATAAATGTGGGCTTCGTATCCCAAATGAAAAATTAGTCTGGCTGCAGTATTCTGGACGAGCTGCAATCTATGTAAGGCCATTCTGGCAAATCCAAATAGGCTGAATTGCAGAAATCCAGATGATTAGCCACACATGCATGTACCAGCTGCATTTTGTGACAAAGCAATCTAGAAAGCTATCTTTTACAAGTTTATAGATCAAAGAAGCAAGTACTCAAGACCAAACTGAGGTGATAGTCCAGAGAAAGTGAAGGGTCAAGTGAGACCTCGAGGTCCCTAACTTTCTGTCTGTGATCATCAAATGGGACAAAATCCAGGGGCAGTTGGCATATATTTATCAAACCACAGACTGGGGACTGATGACTCTAGATTGTTATTGTGCAAAGAATGAATTTGAGAATGAGGGGGATGAATTGAGCATAAGACTTCTGTTTGCTGAATGTTGATCTGATGCCGGTTCAAATTCATCCAAAGACTGAATTGTTCCAGAAATCCTTCAAAGCACTCTACCTGCAACCTCTCTAAGTGCCCTAGACTAAATCAGCTAACTATCATCTGCATAAATAAAAAATGAAGCCTCAATTGTCTGGATTAAGTTAGCCAAAGACCTCATATAAAGATTAAACAGCAGTAGCCTAAGTGAGGAGCCATGTGGTACACAACAGGTTATTCATGTTTTTGAGGTTTCAAAAAGCAGTGTGATATTATGCTAGAGGACAGGTGGATCGCACCATCAATGTCACAAGTTAGCAGAGTATCTAGGGCACATCAGAAACCTTCCCCTCCCCAGCAATAACGGAAGACTCCGCAAGGTTTACTGTCTTATTCTCCAATAGACAGGGATAATACAGGAACCCACAAATCTCCAGCAATGTCAGCTCCTGAGCCTGTGTCACCCAGTTTTGTATCGTGGTGACGATGCAAACACCAACACCATCCCAAAAAACCTATGGGTGCCCCCCATTGGTTAGCTCAGGCTTACTACCTACGGATCCCATATAGATCTGTATTCCCATTGGTCTTCCCATGTCAGGTGGCTTCGCCTGAGACTTCCCCACAAAACTATCTATTACTTTGTTGCAGGGTACCACAAAAACCATTGGCCTGTGCAACATTCTACACCACCCCATGATTAGAGCATCTGAATTAGCTAGAGGGGTTCCCCTCAGGCCTGGGACCCTGTTTCGTTCACAACACTCAGTGTACCTTTTTCAAGGTAATGAGAAAGACTATGCACTCCCATTGTTGCCACTGGTCTGATCACTTAGCCTGAGAGAGTGCCTGCAGGTTGCAGTTTTTGGTGGACAATGCATGTATCAATTGTGTCTGCTTCGCTGGGAGCAGCTCCTGTTCTCACCATGAGTAAATAGCCATTGTTCGACTCTGCTGGGTCACGTGTGCGAGGACCGCAAAACTAAGTCTTTCTGTCCACAATTATGAGGATTTTATTATGAATTTCACAGGTGGCTCACTGCCTCAGGAATCAGGAACTTTCCACCCGTCCTTGTCTTTGGCTGAGTACACTGTCTCCATGCTTTGTACTGCAGGGACTGCACCTCTCCCTCCATGTATTTGAGGCCTGTTTACGCATGCGTTCTAATATTTCCTTAGAGGTTAGTCGCGATAAAGCCCTATAGGTTCCTTATACATCCATGTAGCTCCTTATAGTTAGTTGCGATGAAGCGGTTGCAAGCTCGGTCCACATATGTTTAGCTTCTTGTGTTTCTGCATTTGGCTAGATTAAAGGCAAAACTCTTGACAGTATGTACATGTACCTGTTGTAAGGAAGGCATGGTATCAAAGTAAGACAGACACAAGTGACTACAGTTCAAGGGTGTTTATTGAACTTTATCAAGTGTGTGATAAATGCCTACCTAAACCTAAATCTAAAGATAGGAGCAAACCACAACCATCAAATAATAATAACACAGTCCTAGTTGAGTCTTGCCAAAATAAAAGGGCCTATTGCCAATCGTTACCGCTGAATGCAAGTAGTCTGGGGGAATGTTCATGAAAAAGAAAGAACGTTGTCATAAAATGATAAGTCTGGATGTTCAGGCATCTTCAGTATGAGGACACAGTTCCAATACCAACATCAGGGTGTTCTGTGCCCAAGTCTCTTAAGTTATCAAAGTCACTTGATTCAGGGGGCCTGATGTACCAAAACAAACAAAAAGTTTCATTACAAATACTCAAGTCAGGTGAGTCACTCTTCATCCTGGATCCCCCTCAGCCGAGCTTTGATCCTCTTCTCTACTGCTTATAGTATATCTTTTCTCGGGTGACTCATCGTTCACCCCGGAGCCCCCTCAGTCAGGCTCTGATCCCTTTTACACAATTAGTCTCCCTCAGCCAGGCTCAGACCAATTGTAGTTCGTATTAGCTATCGAAGACTTTCAAATGTGCACAGGGATTAGCTTGATCCATTGCAGGACCACTTCGATTTCACAGTTCACAATTTTACACCCTCAGTTGTACACCTAACAGAGGCCTTTGAATGAGCACCCACGTGGTGCGGTACCACTCTGTACATGGTATCCATCTTGGTTTCAAAGGTTCAGTCACTCCTTGAATATTCAATTACATTCGCATTGCTTATCACATACACCTCATACTCTATTCTTTGCAGATTTGTTCATACAATGTTGCTGCTTGCAACCTTGGTTCTAATACAGTCCGGTCTACTATCAGCCTCCTCGACTCACCGGCTGTGCTGACTTTACTGGTGCTGCTTTGTGGTAAGAGCCAAGGACAGTACCACGGCAGCAATCGCTCCTCCCCGCCTCAGCTATCGATGCAGGAGAGCCCCGGGGACCTTCGACACACAATGCACATTTCTTCAGCTTTAATTCCCGATCTTAGGTTTCTCATTCTCGAGGGCTCGTGAAAGTAGCAGTTTTCCTCCAAAAAGGCCAAGGGAAATTCCCTCCTTGCAATCCTTTCTGGTCTTGCCATCTTTCTCCTTGCATTAAACTACCATCTTGGAACTGCTGCTTCCTTGTGTGTTTTGCCTTGCCCAGAGTGTGCTTTTGTGCTCTGCGTGTGATGGAAGTCACGTGTGTGTAATTATCAGTAATTGCCTGACTGTTTCTGACCGATGTCAGGTATACGGCTCGGGTGTTAGTCCGTTTTCTCTCACAGTGAGCTGTCCATGAGGAAGTGTTTGTGACGGGAAAGGGGTGGCGGGGGGTTTGAGATCCTAAGTATCCTACCTGGTAGGATAGGGAAAAGGTGTTACAGGGAAGGAGATACAGCGTCTCATTGTCCAGTGTCCCACACCCACTCCCTGAAGACCCCTCATCCAGGCGATCCTCCCGCACTGGTCCACCCCCAGGAACTGGATCCAAAAGCGATGGCCGTGTCCTGGCCACCTGGATGACAGATCCCCGGGGACTAGCGGGTGAGACACCTCCTGGTTTCTCACACTGTCCTCTATCTATAGAACATATAAGCATGTTCTTCATTTATATGTGTGTGTGGCTCTGTATCTTCATGCAGGAATGCAAATTTCCTTTGTGACTAATGCTGCTATGTAGTGTTGTCACTAGTGACGTCATCACGGCTGGTCTTTGTCATCAGTCAGTTTTGTCCATCAATAAGGCGCCTGTCTGCTCGAATCCATCAATTGGGTATAGTTTGAAGGGTCATTTGAGAGAATGTCTCTCTGCATATGTAGGATACATTGTGTGCATGTGTGCCCGGTGATTGGCCGAACAGCGGGTTAACTCTTTCATTTTTCATTCTACGGGTTGACATTCACAAAGGGACATGATGGCCATTTGAGGGACTCCCTCTTCAGTGGCATGGATGTATCTCTGATGATGAGAGAGCGGAGATGTATTAGGAGAGTAGAATGATGGACAGTTTGAATGCAAATGAGATCCATCAGGAGTATGGCCCCACCCCGCTGTCATTGCAGCCACTAACACTAGTTTCGTACTCTGTCTGGGACGGGACCCAAATTGAGCATCATCCAAAAGGGTATGCTCGTCTACAAAGGATTGTAATTCAGCTGTTGCCACCACCTCCATCAATTTACTATGGTATGGTAGCAGGGAAATAAGAAAATTAAATAAATCTTCAGGATCCAAAGAGGTCTTCTTTAGTAAGGGTATGACTGCAGCAAACTTCAAGCAGTCTGGAACTAGGCCCAATTCGAAGGAACTATTAATCACTTGGCAAAGGTCCAATGCGACCAAGGATTTTGCCTTCTAGATAATTCTATCTGGGCAGAGTTCATGAGGCCAACAGGTTGGGGAACAAAGAGCCATGATCTCAAACAATGAGACAGTTTTAAGGTGAAAGGAGCTGAAAATATCAATGGGGTTCAAATTTCTCAACAGGGAGTTTGGAGTAGCAGATCGATTATTAACTAAGATGGTGGGAGCCGGATTTACCCAAATTGACCTTTTACAATTGACCTTTTGCACAATTGACCTAATTATAGTGGTCCTAATTGCCCTTCTGCTCAATTGGCCTTTATATTATTTTAGTTATTTTATATATGTTTTGGGTTGGTTTTGGATTATAAATGATATAAAGGGATTGGGTGGGAAGTTTCAGGGGTTTTTGGATTGTGTGGGGGGTTCCCCCGCATATATGTCCTACTTCACCTTCTAAATTAGATCAATTCTCCTGAGGTCAATTGTGAAACGGTCAATTAGTATACAACCTGGAAGCCAGCTCACTCTGAATCTTAAGAATTTTATTAGAGGCGAACTGGGACAGATTTTTACAAAGAGTCTGTGATGGTGTGAAATCATTATTAAGAGCTGTAGAGCACAGCTCAGAGAGGACTTTAGACAGTTCCTGGGCAATATAAAGGCTATTGTAACAGTATGACCTGAGCAAGGGGGTGAAGCGTATTTGTCTGGGGTATGACGGCAGGCTAATGCACCCTGTACAGCTTGGTGAAGCTCTGAATGGATTTTCTCACTGGCAGAGGTCTTAATGGTGTTCTTAAATGTGAATACCCCCCCAGCAGTATCCATGGTTGACACCCAGAGGAGTAACGCCACCAGGTAATACCACAGGTTACTATTGAGTGGAAATTATTGCCCACTGTCTCCATCTCATGGTTATGTTACTGGGTCTTAGTATAACACAGCTTTTGTCATTTGACTGGCCCCTTGGGAAGGTAGGGAAACTCCCTTGGCCTCTTGGGAAGGCAGGGAAACTCCCTTGTATATAGTCTGTTCTCTGGTCTGAGGTCTGATACATTTTATCATACTATTTTTTGTACATGCATTCTTTTACATTCACATGTTGTGTATAACTGTAGTGAGAGTGGATCTCAAATAGTTAAAGAAGGTGTTCCTCTCCTGAATTTCACCTGGAATTGAGAGTATTTCGATATAGCTGACATGGTTGAATAGTGCTAGAAAATGGCATTGAATGGTGCACTGTGCCCAGTGAAGTGCTTCGTTATTGAGTATCATATCTTTACATTCCCCTCTGGCCCACTGGGTTACATATACAGTGGGTAACTATGCAAGTATGGATTGTTTCTGTGTCCTTGATCCAAAAAAATAGCTGTGTTAGTAATAGATGAAGTGGTTGTATTTGCCTATAGTTTTGAGTGTAGAGGAATCAATGTATCAGTCTATATTTTATTTTATTTATTTTTATTTTAACATTTGTGTAACACCCAGACCCACAGGTATCACAATGTTTGTACAGGGTAATAACAGAGTAAAAACATTACAGATCATTGAGTTTGAAAGAAGTAGTATGAGCAAAGTAGGTGACAGTTCATACTTAAAGTTATAGTCATACTTATTGAACAGCCAAGTTTACAACAGACGCTTGAATGATGGGTAGCAGGGCTCATTTCTTAAGTGTGGAGGTAAGGAGTTCCACGGGGTGGGGCCTCTGGTGCTGAAACTAACCCCTCCTGCTCTGGCTAGTTTAAAGCGTGGAACAGTTAGGGTGAGCTGATGAGAGGAGCGCAGTGAGCGGCAGTGGTGTTTCTTTGTGATGCAATGGTTCAAGTATATGGGGGCTTCATTGTAGATGCATTGTTGCGCTACAGTCAAGGGATCTAAACTTGTGAGAATTTTGTGTGTGAACCCTTCAGCTTTGACAAGGGGTGAAGACACTCTCTTTATTTGCATAATGGCTCGCTTGAAGTGCATACAAGCTATAGTCATCTAGACTTCTAATTTCATTAACATGAATCCTATTCATTTCTACGGTAGCAGAGAATTTATTATACACATCTTTCTTTAGTTTAAGCAATTGGTGTGCGCGCATGCATGTGTGTGGGTTTGCAGGGAGTATTTTAGGGAGAGTTTTTCCTGAATTTAGAGCCGCCTGCTTCAGTGCCCTTATTTCTTACACCAATTACATCTTTCCCTCCTATTCTGGTCCTCTTTTAATTGATTCTGGTACATGGGTCTCTGTTTTATTGTTGATATAAGTGGAGGCTGTATTTAAGATCGTCTCAGTCAGCATTCAGCATTTCATTGCCTTCAGGCTAGGTGCGCTATGAACACTATGGGTCAGCCTCAGTTAATGTGTGGTGGCCAAGAAGGTTGTTTAACAAAGCAGCCCTACACACTTAACTGTCCAATGGCTGGCCACATTTGGGAACGCATTCTTTTTTACTCACAGATCCTTAGCAACTAAGGATACAAGCAGTTGGCAAAGTTCCCCGGTATCATAGTTAATTTGCCCTAGTTTTCATTGATTATTACCCTACCACAACAGAAAGCATTTATTTGGACCCTGCAGTATGGATGGATGGATTGTATTTCTTTTAAACCCACCTCAACTGAGTTATTTTGTGTTTACACAGTCGCATCCGAATGAATTTATGTTGACCCCATCTCACCATTTTGCGTTTAGAGGCTATCACATAACGTTCAAGGCAGTGAAGTAGAAGCTTGTGATCTATAAAATATACATTATTTGATAGGTCGGAATATATAAACATAATTGTTCTTTTATAACGCTCTTAATATCGGGGACCAGTTTCCAAGCGCGAGCCCGGGATTCGAACCTCGGTTGCTATAAACACATATATTGCCAGCTACATCAATTTCTGGACTTGAGGATATCTATTCAAAAAAGGAAGTGCAGGATGGGACTGTAACTTCGAAGATGGTTCAGACAAATTATGTGGAGGTTTTATGAGAAAATGGAGACAACTGAATGTCACTTGTGCAAATGCCACTATCAGCATTCCCTGTTTTTATTATTATTTTACACAGTGGTACAACGCTTCAATCTCATTACTCCACTCTGTCTCAACCTTCACTACATCTGCCCGTAGCCCCCTGTATAGGGCTGTGAAGGCAATTCCTTTGCTGACATTGTTATTGAAGGCATTCAATTGCCAGTAATTTAACGAAATACAGGCAGACCAGAATAATCAGATTTACTGAATCAATAATTTGCTCATTGAAAGAATGTGTATTTAGGAAGGCCACAGAGAACTGCAGAAGGACAACTAAAAGTAAAGTATTAGCCAGCTCACAAAAGACACTGGGCATCATTAGGAGTTGGGTGGTATTCCGGTGGTAAATTCACCGGAATACCACCCAATGGAATTACCATTACCACCACTTGGTCCGGTGGAATTACTGCCGGATTACAAGTGGCAGTGGCAGAGATAATTCCCATTTTTATAGTGTCCATTAGACTCTTTGGGGCATTTTTGGCAGAAATACCACCGGCGAAATTACTGCTGCAGTAATTCTGCCTATTTCACTTATTTTCAGCATAAAGCGAGAGGATTTACCTCCAGCATTATGCTGGAAGTAAATCCCTCACTCCAGGGTCATACTCGTAGTATGGTGGTGCGGGAAAAGTGGCCGTAATTCCGTTTCCGCCTATTTTTTCCAGCACCGCAATACTTGTAATGAGGCCAATTGAAACAGGAACTTCCAGCATGAACATTTTATAAGGCAATTAGCAAAAAATACCTGTTCTCCGAACGGGTTCTGTGGATAGACATGACAACACTCTCAATTGTTAAAAATCAATGATCCTGTAGGTCGCTGTTCCGATTCGCCTATCAATTGATGTGCTTTGTAAACTGCACTGGGAATGGGCATGTGTGGCTGGATGACATACCCCGGAGCAGACGTTGGGAGGAAGCGAGAGTTGGTGTGGTGCTGCATACTGGGACCTTCTGTACTCTCTCTCCACCTGTTGCCTCACCCTCGCATGTTGCAGTTCAGTGCAGTGCATTGCTGTGCAAATGTCCCAGAAACTGTACATTCTAGGGTTGAGGACCAGTCCTTCTATTGCCACATCGATGTTACGCCGATTTCATGCAACCTTCTCATGTGTGAAGGTGCTGAAATATGGTGAAAGGGATGGGGTGTTCAAATGTCATGTAGCCAGTAATGTACAGAGGGTCCTAACAGGTAACTATGCAACATGTGGTGCAGATTGGTGAAACGGTGTGGAATTGTATAAGGAACAATGCTTTGCGAAGCCACAAACAAATTTAGAGTTTTGCTGTAAACCTGGAATAGGGGTGGGGTGTCCAAATGTCATATAGCCAATAATGTACAGAGGGTCCTAAAAGGAAACTATACACAATTTGGTACAGATTGGTGAGACAGTGTGGTGTGAAATTGTATAAGGAACAATTCTTTGTCAAGCCACAAACCCACACACAAATGTTGGCTTGTGCTGAAATCCAGGGAAAGGGGTGAGCCGTCCACATGTCATGTAGCCAGTAATGACCGGAGTGTCCTAACAGGTAACTATGCAACATGTGGTGCAGATTGGTGAAACGGTGTGGAATTGTATAAGGAACAATGCTTCGTCAAGCCACAAACCCACAAATGTTCACTTTTATAAATATAGATAGGACCAGGTGAGATACATTATAGGAAACTACAGGAACATATGAAGGTTGTGTGGCAGCCCTCAAAACAATCCTGTTCAATGCACTGCTAGAAACAGGTAAGGATTCATGGTACGGCAGAATACTATGGGCCACATTACAATTGTGCTTGTCTGGAAAAAACGGTGCCGGTAAGCCTACCAGCACTGTTTTTCGGGACCGGCACACTACAACTCTGCGGGCGGGTGCCGTCCCGCCCACCAGGGTCAGACCTGCCGGGCAGGACGGCACCGCCTGAAGAGTTTTCATGGGAACACCGGCACCGTTGTTAACGGTGCCGGTGTTCCCATGTCCCCATCCCCATGGGAATGGGGACTAACAAAATTACCGGCACCTGTCTTCCCGGCCACTGGACTTAGAATAGCCCGGACCCGTAATGAGGCCCAATGTAGTTTTCTACTGCATATCAATAGGAACAGATAAGGCTGTAAATTGCAGATCGGCAACTTGTCAGAAGTGGTAAACTTTGAAGATAGGAATAAGCGAATGTCCTGGAAATGCTTGTCTTTCAGAATCCACAGTAGCACCATCTCCCATCCCAGCTCCCGCCCCTAGGTTTAAAGCATCGAAAAACAGCTGTTTAGAGATGTATTCCCCCTTGAAACATGTACTTTTGGCTCGAGTTCTCATGCAGTTCCTGAACTTGAACAACAAACCTGTGCAATTCTGGGAAGATCCCTTTATCCAGCTGAACATCTTTTCGTCACATTATGATTTGGGGAATCCAATCTCAACAGGACCCCACAGACCACAAAGTTTTATTACAACACCCTAAATTAATATATTAATATTAATATCAAATGCTCATATGCCGCTTCATGCTCGATTTCTGCAGCTGCATTTAGGAATAAGTGCAATTATAATCCTATTTAACGGTACTCCATGTATCGGCGCTAGGTCCGCCCTGCTTGGATTTGAACTTGCTATGTGCAGGTAGGTTGTATGCCAAATGTGAGTGCTTAACTGGTGAGCTATCCAATTAAAGCCAACACTGAAGGCAGAAATAAAGTATATAAAATGGAGAATAAAACCCAAACTAATTAAACTGGTGAACAAATAAAAGGTTATAACTAACTGCATCAATTCTGAAATGCAGGAAAGAGACACTCACTTCATGTATGGTTGACTTCTATTGATTTGTAATTGGACATTTTCAAATCGTCATACTATTCAATGTCTAACAATGAAAATGCGATAACACCTTATTTAAAAAAACAATCATAAGTAAGCATTCCCAAATTCGAAGTTTTAGTTCAGACAAAAAACAATTACGACAAACGTAAAACCTCTTGCAGCACTTGGAACAAACAGAAATCCTCCTTTATATTAGCCAATCTATAATGGGCATTTATTGAGTGTGGACCTAGCTTCGAGAAGCAGCAGAGCACTGTGCATCAACGGGTTTATAGGAATAGAGGTAAGGGGCACACATTACAGTACACCATTAAGCAAACGGAGCAGTAATTAAACATGAGGTGGGGTTGGCTGTGCTCCTTGAAGAGTAGGGTCTTGAGCTCCGTTCCGAATTGTATTGGGGTGAGTGCAAGTCTAATATTGATAGGCATGATGTTTCGCAGCCTGCAGGTATACATCGAAAATAAAAGCCTGTTTCCTTTCCGCAATAACAATGTCCCAACAAGAGTCACTGCAATTCGCCTGGGCAACCTCAATCCCTTCCGGAACACCTGGGACCCATTTATGGACTATGCAGACCGTTATCCGGCCCTCACACTAAAGCCGCCTAGTGTCCGCTGGCTGAACTGAACTTCGCACGGATATAGCCCAGTCCAGTATAGAAATATCCCCCGCCCCCGTCACCATTTTCCTACCCGAATATTGCTATGAATGAGTTGCATACTAAATTCCTTCTTCTAATATCTATCCTTCCAATGTAATGAACTGTACCATCACAATCATGTGCTAATTCCGTGGTCTACTGTTTAATTGATTTATTTTTCTCATTGTTATTGATTAATATTTGAATAAAATGTATATTTTGAAGAAGAAAAAAAAAAGCCTGTTTCCTGTTCTTTTGTTGTTGTTTGCATTTTTGCAGGGCTAATTTGGCCAGGACTTGACTTATTGTATCACTTTGGCCACCAGAGATGGATGATTAGGATATAAATTTCTTTTCAACAGCTGAATGAACAGTCATAATCAAAAGGATTGGATTTGTCACAAAGAAATGATTTATAGTACAAAAGAATATATAATTTTGCACAGGGCTTCCAATAAGCTACACATCACTAGTACTAGATATGTCGATGTTACATAAGTTCAAGTAAAGAGGTGTCCATACCATATGTTATTCACATAAATACGCATACTAGTGAGACTGAAAAAACGCACATGGCTCATATAGCAAAATAGCAATAAAACATTAATATAGGTTACTAACAAATACACTGGTGTATTATAACCACACACTGGTGAAATTAAATCATTTGATTTGGTTGTTAACTCTATAGATTATCTTCTCACAGCTATGAAGTTTGAATAATTCACTGAATAAGGTATCATACGTAGGCCTCCTCCTTATCTTTCCATAACCTAACCATGCACAGTTTAGTGATGGTTAAAGCAGCATTCATTCATCTGGACACATGTTTAATTAATTCATTTGTGTTGGAGACGTCATGTAAGACTGGCATGTGTGCCTCACTGGGTGGCAGTATTCCTGTGCAAGTGTACATCCATTTCTATACTGCATTGCAAAACTCATCAAGCTTAAGAGCACGAGCATCATCATGTTGGCATCTTCCTGAACATATTGCCAATGTTGGCTATTGTCGGATAGTCCCAATCTGTAAAGTTGATCACATGTCAAGTAACAACCATATGAGATATTAAACTGCAAATGATTTACTGTGGCTTCTCGATTTTGTATTTTGAGTATGGTATTTCGCCAGATAATAGCTCCTTTATGTAACAATTGGCGTATTCTTATTATTGTATGTGTTTTTATTTGCTTTGGGAAATGAGTGTTCTGTATTAAAAGATGGGGGTGTTAAAGATACCATATTCTTTAATCATGAGCTCCCTTTCTAGACCCATCTACCTGAGTACACTGCTAACAGTATGGGAGAGTTGGAGTATCTGGTAAAGTTGGGTTGCTTAGAAGTAAATCTGCAAGTCCACTGAATGAAACCCACTAGCCAATACATCTGCTTGTAGTTTTCCCAAATGAATTAAGTTCTGACTTAATAACTGTCTGCTAGAATGTTCTAGGAATGATCAGAAGCATCCCAAATATGTAATTTAATGTTGGTTCTAGTGCATTCTACCCCAAAGCGTGATGTGTAGTGCAGACCATTTTTACAGACTTAATGTTGCATTCTCCCAGATAGTGTGTAGGTTATCCTCTATAATATCAGTTAGCCCTTTTTTATTCACTTTAATTTCAATATTGTTTTGCCACTCATGTTGAAGACAAAGTCTGCAATATCTCCCCTTTATTGGTATGGTGTTAGGTCCTCACATTTCCCACAATCAATGTATTTCTCACACAAAAGAGGGAATTCTATGATTAGATAAATAATATATCATAGCACGTGTTTAGGGTCTCTTTCTAGCAACATTATGTCATTCACACATAATATTTCTTTAATTTTCCAAATGGTCATATGTGGTATGGCTACCTTTGCTAATTGTGCCTTGATGCACTGCTATTACTAAGGGTTTCAACACTAGCAAAAATAGCAAAGGGGACGATGGGCATCCTGCCGGGTACCACAAGGTATGTTAAAGGGATGAGAAATCTATCTTCCACTGCAAAATCTAGCTGTGGATTGCTAGAGAATAGCTTAACTTATAAAGAAAAACGAAACCCAACCAGAATCTCTTCAAAACTCTCAACAAATATTGCCACACAACCCTTTCAAGCACTTTATCTGCATCTCGTGGCAAGACGAATTCTGCATTGTTAGCATTTGGGTCTTGCCACAGTATGTGTAGTGCAACCTCATATTGGGAGTCATTAAGAGTTGGGCGGTAAGGGATACCGGGCACCGTTAAGGAGACCGTTGCCGGTAATCCCTTACCGCCCAATTCCGAGGTCCCTTAGCGGGACCGGTAAAGGACGTGTGGTCTAACCACACGTCCTTTACCGGTCCCGCTAAGGGACCAGGGCACTAATAACGGGCCTGCTATTTGCGGGCCCGTTATTAGCGCCTTCCCCATTCCCATTGAGCCCTATGGGGGCATGGTTGGTTCAATGGGGACTTACCGGGTCCTCCAAGGTCGGAATGACCCGGTAAATCCCCATTGAACCAGACCTGACCCAGACCCGGTATGGGAGGCAGCCATGGTGCTAATAGCACCATGGCTACCACCCAACTCGTAAGGATCCCCATTGTCTTTTGCCATTTTGTTAGGCTGGAAACCCACTTGACATCATGTATTAACATCAGGTTGACCTTTTTAAGTCTAGTTGAAAGAACTTACGCCAAACTCGCCAGGCCTGTATTTATTAGATATTGGCCTATATTGGAGCATATAGTAGGGTCCCTGTATGGTGGGGATCACCATAAATACTACTTGATTGAATTCTAAACAAATTATACGTTGGAATTCAGCTCCCAGAAATAGTCTTCTTCAAATCAGTGTAGGATGAGGGTTGGCCTACAGATTTGATAACATTATTTGCAGGACATTGAGGCCTGGGGCTTTGTTTGCTGATTGTATTTTAAAGGCATCCTTAATCTATTCTTCATTGATTAGTACTAGGAGGACTAGTAACAGCAGCAGTAGTAATAGTAGTATCAGTAGTAGAAGTAAAAACATTTATTAAGCACAGTCCTAGATAGGACTTTTCTTTTCACTGACTGAGTGTAGGTATCCAATTTACAATCAAGAAAGGATGGTACTTATCCATAGGATTTTCAGGGATGTCTGATGTATACAAGGGTTCATAGAATTAAAATATGCATTTATTCCTGTAGGATCCATGCACACAGAGCCCTTCTGAGCTTTAATTGATGCAATCCCAATGAAATTTATTATGTAATTGTGCCGCTAACAATCTTAATGCATTTTCTTCCTGTTTATTTTTCTGCTATTCCAAATAGAATGGCATGTGCTCTGACAATTTAGCATAGACATTATTAATCAGATATATAACATTAACAAGCTTCTCTGGCAGGGATCTTGTGGGCATTTTAGGATCTGTGTGAAAAGACCGAAGAAAAAGGCCTGAGTCCCAAAAGCCCGAATTTCTTTTTTCCCATTTGTCCGCATGGATGTATGCAGGGGGAGACCCCTGCATGCTCTGCACCTTACTCCTATACATTATTTATTAACTTTACCCCCCTCACATATCCGACAAATGGGCCCAGGCTTTTGGGCTTCGGTCTTTTTGCCCTCTGTCTTTTCGGGTGTTTCCGGCATCTTAATATACACCCGGCTCACTATTTTTCATTTCCTGTTCTAGATCCAAGAGCTTCAATGTATTATTATTCTTTTAGTGGATGCTTTTTGGAAATAGAGCCCCTAATGAAAGTCTTACCTGTCGTCCTTAGACTTAATGCATCGAAAGTTCTCCAATAATATTGTGAAGGGGTCGCTTTAAGCCAACATTAATTGGCGATTTATTTCTAACAGGTCTGTGAACATGGGATGTACGACTGATTGTAACTGGTGAATGGTCAGAAACCAGATCAAGACCCCAGGTAGAATCAATTGTGATGTGATGATATAATCCATTCTAGTGAGTGTTTCAGGAACAAATGACAAGAATGTAAATTCTCTGCCCCTTGGTAGGAGTAAACACTGTGGTTCAACAAATTCATTGTCTAAGTACTTCATGTAATATTTCCCTTTCCCTATTATGAGAGGAATCTTGGTGACACACTCCGTCTATGATAGTAACCATAGTCATGTTCCGAAGGCCCACCGATAATAATTGATGTATGTGAACACTCTGATGAAACTATTCATATTGGGCAAGAAAGGTGTTTTGTCCATATTTGGTGCATATAAAGAGCCTACAACTACTTTATTATTTCCAATGTGTAATTTTAGTGTAACACATCTGCCTTCCCCATCTGTTCATGTTTTGATAATTCTACAATGTAATCTCCCATGTATCAAAACGGCAACTCTGCATTTTTTTTAAAATTAGGTTAGGAACTATGATATACCATTCTGACCCAGGTTCACTTCCATTTCTCAGTTTCTTTGCAGGTGAGATGTATCTCCTATAAATGTACTAGCCTGTGTGTGGGGAGATGCAAGTGTAAAACTTTCAACCTTTTAAAATGATTAAGACCATTAACATTTAGAGATACACGTTGGTATAGTACAGGGTGCAAACTTTGCAGTGGCGATTTGCTAGTGGTATTTGGTTCTTAAAGAGTAAGAGATGGTGTGCTGTGTCTACATGTAGAAGTGAGGTGGCGAGTGACTTTTGTATGTCTGGCTAATTGCTTGAAACTTGAATTTCTGAACCCTGGTCCAGTATTACTTCTAGTAATGATAACATCAATGATCTGAATGTGTGGAAGAGATTGTGGTTTCAGAATAATAGGCATTACACATAGTTCCATACCAATATGAGTTGGGGGATAATCATAAAAAACAACCTGATTTGTGTACCCATCTGTGAACCGTGCGAGGATATGATTTGTATATCCATCTATGAATCGTGGGAAGATATGTAGCAGGCAACAACATGATGGTTTATATTATTACTATTATATATCTAAAATAAAAAAAATGATCAATAGATCTTTTCATCACTGCTACATAATCAAAGAAACAGCTGTGCTAGTCAATTTTACTTTAGGAGGGTAGGTGAGCATTTGCTTAGGGTAACCCAAACAGCATGTAGCTCTCAATTTAAGAGTATCATATTTTCAGGAAAAACGTCAAGTGATGAAGTCCCTATATAGTAACACACACTCACTCTATATGTCATGGCTACGATCGACCGATAAATAAGAAGCATGACACTTTAAGATATCATAGTGGTGGTGGAATCTGTAATGGCTTTGAAACATAATCTAAAGGAAAAGAAAGGAAAATCATATCTAGGCATCAAACTCTTAATTGGAGATCTAGATTGAAATTATTTTGGGTGGCGTCATCACTGTTCATGGAGATCCATTCTTCTCTCTTTCCATTAGAATTAGTTTTACGGTAACAGAAAATGTTCCGTCAATCTTCCTTGAGTGGTTGTCCCTCATCATCTATTGAGTTTTTTTGGGTGCTTATTTTGAAACATCCATTTGCCGTGGTTTCCAAAATGGTATGTATCAAGTCATTTCTACAGGTTGCTAAAAGAAATTAGTACATCATAATCTATTATAATCATTCTGGCTGGTTCCAGTAGGCCATACTGGAGTTTGCCTTTTTAGAATCCATGTTCAAAACATTTTTTCCTATAAATCATCATCTCTCTAGAGACGTCAGATAAAATATAGATTTTGTGGCACTGGTAAACTAATGGAGCTTTTACTTTTGCCGTCTGTAAGATAAGTCTTGCATGCTGATGTCTGAGGATACATGTTATAAGCACCCTAGGTCTGGCAGGTTCGGGGTAATCTCTGGGGTGAAACCAATGTCCTTGTTGTAGTTTCAGACAGGGTGTGAATGCAAGCTGATGGATTTTCGGGATCCATGTTTCCATACATTTTACTGCATCATGTGGTATGTATTGACCCACTCCGCTGTGATAGGCGGAATCACTTGCCAGTTATGGGGGAAAAAACAGCAACAATGGCGGCAAAACCCTTGTGCGTGCCAAAAACCTACAAAAACCTCCCAAAACAGTGTGCTTCAGCACACAAAAAGAGGGATGCACAACCTGCCACTCATGGTGCATGTGCAGGGGAAAGAGAGCACACCCTGCAGAAATGTGCCAGTGGGTTCCATGAACAGCAAACAGAGTGCAGAGAGAAAAGCAGCATTTTGCAAATAAAACCCCAAAATATGCTTACAAATGACATTTGCTTTGTTGCCCAAAACTCCAAAATGCCCATAACACAACACTTTCAACATTCACAATCTTGCCTTCCATGATCATGAAACATTGTGAAACATACAAAGTCTGAAAACTGAGAGCCTCCACATCAAAATCTGGGTGCAGTACCCTGGGCAGCCAGAATGACAGCTGTCAGAGAAGTTACTAATGAAACTTTAAAAGTGACCTAAAACTCAAAAGCCTGCTGAATTAGCAAACATAAACAGGATTGTTGCCAAAAAGGAATACAATTTTTAGTTGTGTTTTTGATTCCACATATTTTAAGGGCAAGAAAGAAATGTATTTGTATGTGATGCAACAGATGTGGTTTTTGCTAAGTTTAATAGTTAATTAGATTGGCTGAAGCTGCAAAGAACTGGAAAAGCAGGTTTTTTTCCAGAAGGAGGGCCTTCCTCTCAGCAGAAACTCACGGTGAGGTGATAATTGCTGGGTAGCCCAGACATCTGGTCTACAGAGAGCAAAGGAACAATGACCAAGTGCAGCCCAGGAAATTGGAAGTATGAAAAGGGGTCGTAAATGGCCTCTGGAAGGAGCAGGCAAGGAGGAGGATGCCTTGGACTGCAGGGAGACAAAAAGAGGCGGAGCCAAGCGACCATCTGTTGCTAAACATGAACAAAGAACACTTTTTAAAAGACTTAGAACTTGCTATACAAAATGGTGAAAAATATAAAAAATAACAGCGTTATTAATTTAATTTCTGACTGCATGTGTGAAGAGGCGGCAGAAATGTGTGACATGTTCTGGGCAGGAATGGCAAGATATGTGGTTTTATGCAAAATGTATTACTGTTAGAATTGTGAAAATGTACACGCATGTCCCCATGTTAAACACGCATATTTGTGGAAATCTGCAGAAAAATTGGAAAGTGTGTTCATAGCAAAAAGGGCAAAATTCTGTAGAAATGGGAGACAAGATCCCACCACTGCAGGGTTTTGAGGAATAGCTGCTATGTAAAATATGGCATCTTTATGTGCGATTTGTATAAAGGTGACCAATGTAGAAATGTACATTTAATATAAAATCAGATTTGGAGACCAATGGCTAAAAGGAGGTCTCTGAGGATTGTAAAGCAAATCATTAAACCTGACATCACCCAGCCTTGATCCAATCACTCAAATTGCAATGCGGAGATGAAGTGGGGTCCAATCCCAGCTCACAGGGGCAAGCTTAGCTAAGCCGGCCCACACACCCCCTTTGTGATGTCATTTTTATAGCATAAATAGAGACAGCTGATAACACATAGGGACAGACAGATCCACTCACTCTTCTGATGCTGGCGGAGCGCCCTGCTGCTGAAATCTACATCTTCCTTGTTCCAGACTCCAGACTCCAGAAACTTGGCAAAGCAAAGGCCTATTGCATAGCTGAACCATTCTCAGCTAGGCCTCAAATTCTAGAAATGAACCGCAAAAGCCTAGGGGAAGCATCATAATACAGCCGGGCTGTGCTGTTACTGCTCGCCTGCTGAATTGAAATATCCTCAGAACCAAGAAGGGCAGATCCCGTCCAGTCCTGTGCCGTGCTGTGACCAGAGCGCCTTGCTGACCCTGTCCAGTCCGATGTGCCCAGCTGTCAGTCCCTGACATATCCGATTCAATGGTCCAGAATCCTGATGGTCCATAATCCAGACGGCCCAGAATCTTAAATCCATTTCTTTTATGAGTATTAGCAGGAAGCTAGAAACTGTTGATTCCTGTGCATTATCTTGTCCATTCCCAACGTCTGAACTATACTTACTTCCATAATCAGTAACATTGTCTAAATCTGTAGTGAAATCTTATTCTGTCTATCTGTAAAAGCATCCTTTTCCTAGTCATGTTGTCAACTTTGATCTACTAATTTCATTAGAGTGACCAGCCTAGCTCTCCAAGGTGGACAGCGAGGAACCGGGACTGAGTCGCGAATCACTCCCGACTCTCACCTGTGCCGTCCTGGTGGCTTAGCTGGGGTGCTCTAGTCCATTGTCAATATTTTTCTGATTTTAAAACTGAAGCCCCTTTCCATTCTCGCGCCTATCTCGCAAAAACGACCTTTACTAAAACCACTATAACTCCCTCCATTTTTTGTGATAGAAACGAAGTTTCAACTTCTACTTGTGCCTAACATCCATAGCTATCCATAGAACCCAAACAGTGCAGTTCTCCCGTTATCGCAAATATTGTGCATAGAAAAGTTTGCCGCGCTTTTAAAATCCTGAGAAATTTTACACGTGTAAAATAGATTTCAACTGCTTCCAACTTGGATTTTAAGATTGCAAATGCTTTCTGCTGACTAAATCATTGCTTATGCATGTGTGCAACTGTTCAAAGCTGTTCAAAGCTGCTCTGATAGGAATTTACAACAATTTAAGCATTTCCCCACACAATTAGAGTTCTTGCTCAGCCGCTTTAAAAGTCATACTGACAACTGAAAAGCCCACTTTGTTTTTCTCTTTCTGTGTAAGGGGGAAAGGGGGAAGTGAGACACTGTGATCTGTACTATTTCTGAATACCTGCTATCTCCTCACATTTTATTAAATTTGCTTATTGGTGGGTGGAGGGGTGTTGCAGGGGGAATTTTCTAACCATCGTGCTATCTCATCTGAAACCAACACAAAAGTATTATTTTCTGTGCTGCATTTGTTTTGCTCAGTACTTAGTCCTAGTGTATTAAAGATATCATTCTGTGTTCTGTCACCCCATTGGTGATTATTGTGTACCTATTAATATATATATTGTGATTTTGATATTAAATAAATCAATAAATAATACCTTTAACAAAACCAGCCTGATTCCTGGTCCAGCATGACCCGGGGTATTTTTAAAGTAAGGGGTGTGATACGAGTGGTACATCTTTCAAACAATTGAATCTATATATCAAATAAGTGTTTCCATTGCGCTGTACACTAGGCAGAGAGCAGAGTGTATCGCCTGATTGAAATCCTTAACAAATCATTGCCATATATTTTCTCGGGTAAACTGAAAAATAATGTATTGTTCCTCCAGCTCATTCAGCATCTGAGTGCAAGATAATTCAATTTCCTGGACTCACATGAAGATGCCCTAACCCCTCCACATAATCTTCAAAAGGTCTTCCCCTGTGCGTCATGCTCGCTGCTACCATTGCCATTGCAGTGTACATTTCCTTGATTTCTGCCTTAAGTGAGATGGCCCACAGATGGTAAAGATTGTTTCATGGATGAAAGTTCTGTTAAGGTCATGGAAAAACCATTTTGAAGCTGCTCACTTGCAATTCTATTTTCAATCGTATTCAACTATTGTAGACAATTCATTTTGGAAGTATTAGTACTTTTTGGTGGATCTGGAAATAATTCTTTGTAGGAGTGTCCTTTAACATTCTTCATACTAAACTACTGTGTGTCAGACCTACTTGCAGGCTATTTCAAGAGGATAAGCTATATCAAAGCAAAATTGTCATATGTAGGATTATGGTCGTTATTAACTATATATATGTATATTGTGGTATTGATGTTATCACCTCTGAGCCTTCAAGAGCAAAAGTCTATGTTAATGTACCAGCCTTTATTCTTACTGGGAAAAATACAGTTCAACCAGCCCTCCAGATACGGTGTGTCCCTTTTACGCACAGATATCTTGTCAATACGGCCCTTTTAATTCTTCCCTGCGTACCACTTATACAGGCTATTTATAGCAGCACCCCCATGTATCATGGAGCTCACTGGTGACAGACAGGCAGGCAGCAGCTTGTAAATCCACTCTTTACTTTAGTAATCGACACAGTTCCTTGAAAAAAGCAACTGGGATGAGTCCTGGTCTGTTTATTTTTTTTAACACTCTCCTCTGTTAATGATTCTATCAGGATAATACTTTCTGAGTAATGTAAAAGGGAATTTGTGTTTTGTTCACTTTGTTCAACTGCCTGCATTTTGTAGGTTAGTGTTATTAAAGCATCTTGAATCATGAACATGCTTTTCACTTTGCTTTAGGATACAGGTAGTATTGTATAAAATGAAAATTGTCTTACACAAGGGCTGCATTTCTGCTTAATTGGCTTTAATAGATGCAGCGCAGTTGCAGCAGCATGGGCATTTCATACTTTGTTTTCTTTTCATCACAGAAGCACACCAATTGCATAGCTAGGCATGTGGTCTGAACTTTAACTCCCTTTTTGACCACCCACCGCAAGCAGGTATAAGGGATACAGGTAGAAGCAGTGTTGTATATATTTTCAGTCGCACAGATTGTACCGGTACCTCTCAACAGGACTGCTATATATTCAGGCACAGTTGTCTAATTCATCAGCGGAGCTGCTATATTCACAGCAAGGCTGATAGCATCATGCCCACATTTCTTAGCAGGACTACTATGTTTTGGGACAGTACCTGAATTTCTTAACAGAGCTGCTGTTAAGAAAGCATGAACATGTGTTGGCATTTTATTTCTGCAGCGAGCTAAAGTACAGAACAAGGACAGTGTCTGTGCTCTTCCCACCAACTTCTGACAGTGTTAGAAGATGGCATTTCTGTTATATACTTTAATCCCTTCTACTCGGTCTTGCGCTTTTCAAAACTTCTGCTTCTCCCATGTCCGATTACTGAGTACCACTGCCAAAAATCTAGCACATTTCAAAGCCTCATTATAAATCTCCTGACTAATGTAGGATAGTCCAAACAAGCTTAGAGCTTTTGACAAGCCATTTATGTCAGACAAGCCTCACATGGAACTGCCAATGCCCTAACCCTATGTGCCTTTCAGTATCAACAGCCTGTTGGCAAAGGCAGCTCAGCGAGTCAGTAACCCTGCTGCAGAGATTATTGAGTAACCTGTTAGTTAAAATCCTGTTAATAGGCGAGTTAATGAGTCTGCATCAGAGATATGCATTTAAGATGCAGGTGACATTCAATTGCAAGACAGATTACTTTATTTTCGACTTATCAAAAGGGCTACTACCTGTTCAGTGATTCAGAACACATACATTTCATCGGGGACGCTCTACTTGTAAAGGCTCATAACACACAACTCATCAGGGCTGCTATACCTGTGATTGCTCGGAAAACAAATCTTCAGGGCTGCTGTGCTAAAAATGGCTCGGAACACAAACCTCATTGGGGCTGCTATACCTCTGATGGCTCAGAAGTAGACCATGCACATCCCATGAGGACCACTATACTTGTAATGGCTCAGAACAGACGCACCTCATCTGGGCTGCTAGACCTTTTTTAAATAGAAAAGGCATTTTTTGCTTTTTGTATATTTATTGGTGCTATGTTAAAAGAAAAACAGGATAGGAAGAGCAACTCTGAACCTAAGCAATACAGAAGAACAAAGGTCTGGCGGGGAGGAAGGGGGTGAAGGGACAGAGAACATAATGGACAATCCAAAACAGGAATTTGAGCAACAGGAAGAGAGGACATTGAGCTACATGATAGGGCAACAATGAAAGTGAGAAGGGAAACAGAGTTAATAATAGGACAAACACAATAGGAGAGAGGGATAGAAGCAGAGCAAAAGAGACATTTGGAGACAGTAAAATAAAACACAGTTCAAGAGCAGGTGGGGAGAGATGGAAATAGAAAAGCAAGACTAGAGAAGGGCCAGCAAATAACATAAGAGACCGTTCAAGAAAGATTATCAAAAGGAGTAGCAACCACAACCAATAAAATGAAAAAAAACAGAGCAATGACATGAGAGAGGAAGAGGTATTATATCAACCGATACAGCGAGATATAGGAGGGAAAAAGCAACACTAGAATGCAGAGGTGGGAGATGCAGAGTGACGGAGAAACTGACTGCAAAATATGACATTGCAACACTTAAAGGTGAGAGGCAGAGCGTCGGAAAGTGAGAGACAGGGGAAACAAAGTAGCAAAGGGAAGGAGAGATGGAGCAAAAACATGGAGTGGCTGTCAAGCAGGTAGTGCCAGGCAGCAACAGTAGGCCAGAGAGGCAGAGAAGTGATGCTGGTAAATTGAGGCACTTGATTTATGAATCACCCAATGTGACTAGCTGGCATCTGCAGTAACTCTTTACAGAGTGTATGCCGAAGTATCCTGAAGATGAAGCTGGGTAGTATGCATCTACAAGGTTCTTGTGTGGGGAAAATGTTTTCCACGGGTGCAATAAATGATTTAGAACCACTTTGAAATACAGCTTGTTTGTCACTTATGTTTTCTAACAAAGTTCCAATTTTACGCACAATCTTGCGAAGGAGGAAAATCATTTTTACTCTTTTGAAATTTGATGTATTCTCGAATTCAAAAATTGGGAGTAAAATACTCTCTAATTCAAAAAATAAGAAGTAAAATACTCTCACTCCAAACTCCTATCTGGAGCACTGAGTTAAACAATAAGAAACCGTCTGCATACATTAGAATTGATATGTAGTCCAGTGCCATGCATGCTGATGAAGACAGCACAAAGTGTGTTGCAATGATCAATCACTTCCTTATAAACAGCATCTGCAGTTGCACTTAGTCTCTGAATATGAATTTCCCCATTTATCAAAGATATGACAAGCCTTACTCACAATCCAGATATAAAATGCAGGATTCAATTGTATGGTTGCATGGGTTGCATGGTTCCCAGAAGAAATGCAATATGGCCACCAGATTTTCTTTCCTCCCTTTTATGTACAAGCACCATGCCAGTTGTCATCACTATTCAAAAATGCTCCTTTAAAGATGTTCTGTACACAATCCTCACCCTCTCTCCTCCATTCAATAAGCAGCAACATGCTGAATCAAACAACGGGTAACCGCTGCTGCACTATATATCCACTGCCTGCTGCTCCTCATCTCACCTTGTGCAGCATGGAGCAGCAGTCCCATCTGCAGGGGAGTCTGTTTAAACCTATTTGTGTGTACTATATATTGATATTTCCGCCAGAAGTATAGAATTTAGATAGCACGTCACACACCTAAAATGATTTTCTAGATCCGGCGGAAGTCTATTTTTATCCGCTATTTCTTCTGCTGGCCAAGTTGCCAAAAACATCCCGCTGTGCTCTGCGTTGTTGTTCTTCATCGCTTCAATCCGTATATGGTTTTCATACTGTCTGCAGCCACTTCAAGAAACTCTGTGTCTTCCCCAACTTACAATGCTAAATATATATTGAAATGTTGTTTGCATATTAGACAGTTCTGTGTTGAGATGGCTAGCAGACATGGGGTTCTTAAATCAAGCAGACAATTTGCGGGCAGGCAGCCTTATCCCACCATGTATGGTGACTTTTAAATGCCCACAATGAACGTGGCCACCTTATCCCTCCCCAACTCACTAATTCCCCACCATACAGGGAACTATCTCTCACCTTCTTCAGCACTTTCATGCTGGAGTTACAAGATGAGTGATACAAAATAATAGGACCAAACACTTGCAGACCAGAGATCCAGAAACTTCAAAGCATTTATTAAACCTTCAACAGGCCTCCTTCTTTACTGGCTTGTACCAATTATTGTTTGACCAACACAATGAAGTTTCTGTGAGGTAACAGGTTTGGTGTTTTCTAAAACTCAAAAGAGAAAGTCGATTATTCTTTTGTTGATTTGTTAGACTGTCCAATTTTGAATAGTCATTTCCAAGATATTTAATCCTACTGTTTTGCATGATGATTTCTCCTTTAATACCATATACTGAAGCTTATTCAAGAAATTGCAAATAACAGTAATAATTTCTTATGGACGATAAAACAGCTAGGAAATCTATCTTCGTCTGTTAGACAAACAATGGATGTGGCATACAAGCTGCTTCCTGAGCAGGGCACGAGCCTGCAGTTGGCGTGCTTGGCTTGAACAGATTTTTTTCTCAGACCGCAGACATTGGTTTTTCGCGGTATGTGTTGAGACATTTCTAACTGTCCTTTTTAGCTACAGAGTGTGAATGGTGAAGTTACAGAAATCCAATGTAGAGGAAATCTCCTTAAGAACTGAAATTCTAACCTTTGCTGTGTTATAGGCCTTCACAGACTGCATAAAGTAAGACTTGAACAGTCGAAGTTACAAAGATCTTAACTCTGAATCAGAGAGGAACATGTGACCTAATGACTTTTAAGAACGGACATTAAGATGTTCCAACTCACTGGCCGCAATTTTTGTTAGCAAATTAAATATTTATAGGCCAGGCCAAGAGACAGACAGACAGACAGACAGACAGACAGACAGACAGACACACACACACACACACACACACACACACACACGGTTAGCCATCTTGTTCGGCTAGCGTGAGCCGCTTTTTGAGTCTGGAGGGCTGGGGAGAGGAAGACAGATGGCAGTAGACTGGAACTCGGAGAGGAAACCATTTATCGTGCAGATGTTTGTTTTTCTTTCCAGCATGAGTACAATGGCTCTTGCTGAGGCTGTATTTAGACTGGTCGTAGAGTACAGGGAATAAATGTGTTTTCCATGCATTTAAACTAGAATTACATTATCATTGCTCTTACTCAACATGTTCAACTCTTATGTGATAGTTTTATTGTTAGGAGTGATGGCTTGTTATGTTACCTTCGCTATTCCTGCTGCTTGCCTTATAAGCATAAATGTTTTTAGGAAATAATGGGTTAAATTCAAATACATTATAAATAACCCAGTGTCATTCTCATTTGTGCGAAGACTCAGAGCTGCCATCTCCAAAAGGTGTTTTCAGACTCAATAAAATACCCTGGCTGTTTGTGTTTTATCATGCTAAAGGCACAGTGAACTAGGCCCCAAGATACATAGCGCTAGCATTGTGCTTGCCTTGTTTTAGGCATGAATGACTGATGATCAGGAGCCATTAATCACAGCCTCCTTGTCAAAGGTGGAGATCCTCGACTTCTCGTTGCTCCTTAATGAAGGAAATCAAGAAAAACCGGCATGATGCTTAGCATAGTGTTTTTCAATGCATGCTTAAGTCATGCTGCAGAAGAGCTGGAAAGTTGTGAGAGTGATGAGGACACTGCTACTATAGTGTAATACAGTCAAGTGTGAATTCTTGCATTTAATCTTGTATTCAGCAAGCAGAAAGTTAAGAAGTATTACAGAATGGGGCTGGAGACAGCTAGTGTAATTGGCAAATGTTGTGCTGTACAATTATATGTAATTTTAGGACAAAACATACAGAAGACCTGTCATGTGATTTGACCCTAAAATAAAAAAAACATGTATGGAGGTTGCAGAGTGAGCCGACGGAACGAGGAGCTTCAACGTGAGATGTAAACAGTTGCACATGGGAGGTTTGAGATAATCTATCCAGAATCGTGACCAGTGTAGAGGACCACATCTGGGGAATGGTAAAGCTATACAGAAGAGGGTCCAGAGTTGACATACTAATGATTTAAAACCAAATGTGAGACCCAAGTGTCCAAGAATTCATATACTAGAGACAAAGAGAAATACTTTTTTAGATTAAGAGTGACATTTAAATTATTTAAAAGAACCAACACAACATAAGACATGAACATTAAAAACATTATTATTATTATTATTATTATTATTATTATTATTATTATTATTATTATTATAGTTAATGAGCACATCCCTAACAACAGGAAGCAAAAGAGAGCTTTACAGTCATAGGGGAAAAGCACAGTGAGGGGTGAAGAGAAAAAGTGAACAAGGGGAAAACAAAAAACCAGCACTGGCAATTAACAGAAGGGATCTACATGCAACTAGGAGAGGAAACAGTGAGGGGCACATTAACAAGAAAAACATTATTGAAAACAACTTCTCAAACTTTTAGGTATGTTAGAGGCATGCTAGTTTACTTATGTAATTATTTATTTATGTATTTGTTGTGATGCATGTACTTGGGAGGGATGGAACCTTTGGGTGGAATGTGGAGTGCCTTGCTATTGATGTAGAATGTTATTCTTTGGTTAGAGGCAGTTGGCTTGTTGTTTTTCTGGGCACAGGCTGGGGGTCTTTATTGCTTGTGTAACTTGTAAATAAACTTCTGTTATGCCAACATAATAACTTGTGGAGGCCACCCTTACATTGGCGACAATGATTAAAGGCAGAGGCCCTTACAGACCCCCAGCAAATCCAAGAGAAGCAAGTGGTTAACAGGATGCTCATTCCCTTGAGAGTGAGAAAGCTGCTAAGGTACCATAGCAAGCATGCCTACACCGCCGCGGAGAGACTGCAAAGCCTGTGACAAATCATAGACCTGGCTCCTGGGGAACCAAGGAGATTACTACAGTTCTACACTGTGTCAGTGGTACAGAGAGGAAGAGATGAAATGCGGTGGATTTCGTCCAGGAGCGGTGAGTGAGGTGGCAGCTCCCATAGCAGTGATCTACAGGAAGCGTCCCAGCCCAGTGTGTTAAATTATAGTGAAACTGTTGGTATTGTGCACTCATGGCAAGGAAGTGAAGCCCGAGTGAACGCGAAGGGTCTGACATTTGCATTGGTACCTGCTGCAGAGTAACAGTGGACATTTACACAGCTTTTGTGTATTTATGGGAGAGAAGTGAAATTGGCTTTGAAACACGCACACTAGTAAAATCATTGGCCAGTCTGAGGCATGTGCCTAGATCAGCTGTGATTGACTGTGGTGAACACAAACGTGTCAGTAACCATGACGCACAAATCCATAGCAACGGACCAGGCATGTCAGCTGATTTGAGACACAGTAGCGATCGTGTGCGAGAGCAAGAGAAACAAATATGTGCACCCAGGTCCCACAGGGGAAAGGCACACATGTGAAAACTGTGTTTATGGTGAGAGGAGTGGCTCCGAGAGGCAAAACAAAGGTGAGAGTGTCAGATATTACACACAGCTATGTTTGAGTAAAACAAGTGAGACTAATCAGCAAAGCGATTGCTCGTGCATGACTAAGGCACGTGTTAACCGCAATGGTGTCAAATAACAGACAGGGAACAGACTGTGTGTCATCACAAACAAGGGGTGAACCAAGAGAAGAATCCACTGAGCATAGTTGTAGCAAGAGTGCCAGGCCCGCCAGTATTTATGGTCAGCCCTGGACCAATAAAAATAAAGTGGCCAGCTTGGAAAAAAGGATTTATATATCATGTTAAAGCAGCATGTGGGAATAATATCTCTGCGGAGCGCAAAGTTTCACTTTTGATGCATTTTCTTGGATATGAGGGACACAGAATTTATGAAACATTGCCCGAAATTCCGGATTTGGATCAGGAAAGTGGTGTTAGTGAGTTTGACAATGCATTAGTGAAACTTGACCGTCATTGTGATGTTAAGACCAGTGCTGGGCTAGAGAGATACAACTTTGGAATAAGGGAACAGCGAGAGGGAGAGAATGTGGAAGAGTACATTACAGCGATACGCCATCTGGCATTAAACTGTACATTTGGGGAGAAGCTGAATGAGCACATACACAATCAATTCATGATCCATTGTGCAAATGATAAAATAAGGGAGGAGATATGGCTAAAATATGAACCAGACTTGGAGGAGGTGGTAGCCATAGCAAAAAGGGTCGAGCACTCTATGCAGTGTGTGATCAAGTTAGCAAGGAAGGAGAATAGAGCTGTTGCGAGTGAAATATTGAGAGTGGATCATCATGCCATGGAATATACGAATGTGAAGAAAAAGGTGAAGTAGAGAGCTTCAAAGGGTTTTGAAACAGTAGATGAGAGGAATAGCAAAGAGAGGGGTGGTACGAGGGAGGAGAGGCTATGTTTTCGCTGTGCCAGTGCAAGTCATTTTGCAAATTCACCAGTATGTCCGGGTAGAAGGGTGACGTGCAACAAATGTAAGAGATGGGGCCATTACGCAAATTGCTGCAAGAACTATATGTTGGGAGGAGGAAAGAAAGTACTCTATGTGGGCGAGGATATGCGGCAATCATCTGGTGAGGAGGAGCAGAAGCGTGTAGAGGTTGTTACAGTGAACATGGTAATGTGCAGTGGAAAACATAGTTGTGACAGCCCATTTGCCAACATATATGTGAATAGAAGGTAGTAAGTATAATGGCTGATTCAGGAGCAAAGCTGTCGCTTATGTCACGCAAGGTGTATGAGAGCGTTGTGGGCGGCAAGGTGGGCGACCTTTCATCATTTGATAAAAGACCAGAAGGTTATAATTGTGGTAAGATTGAGGTCACTGGATACTTCATGGCAAGGTTGCAGTTCAAGGGTAGTGAAACGCAAGGAAAAGTATATGACAAAAGGAGTCGAGAGACACTACTGGGATGGAGGGAACAGAAGGACACTACTGGGATGGAGGGAACAGAAGGGTTTGAAGATGAAACTTGACCCCAATACGGACAAGCAAGAAAATTGGATGTGTGAAGGGGATGGTTCACGGAATTATTTTAAAGGAAGGGAGCAAAGCAGTGGTACAAAACTTTGTCCCTTTCCCATGACTCTCAGGGATGGGGTGAAGAATGAGCTCAAGAGGTTGAGGGAGGTGGGCATAATTGAGCCAGCAAAGAGTGCTGAATGAGTATCTCACTTGGTCGTCGTACAGAAGTCCCGTGCAGAATTAAGGTTATGTGTCGACCTGAGGGAGCTAAATAAGTGCATAGTAGCGGAAAGACATCCCTTGTCTAACATATCGGAAATGCTAACTTTCATTGGTAGTGTCAAGTTCTTTAGCAAATTGGACATGGTGTCCGCCTACCACCAGATACAACTTGATCAGTCATCAAAAGAACTTACAGCATTTATTACCCATGAGAGTATCTTCCAATTTTGTAGGATGCCCTTCGGCTTTGCATCTGCATCTTCTGTCTTTCAAAAGGTGATGGACAAGTTGTTGAGGGGCATGGAAGGGTGTGGTGTTTTCAGGAAGACATCTTGTGTGTGGCTCTACGTGGGAGAAGCACGAAGAGAATGTGAGAAAGGTGGTGAGGATTTGGGAAGAGCGAGGCATAGCGGTAAAATCGGAGAAATGCACTTTTGGGAAAAATGCTGTGGCGTATTTGGGACACGAGATATCCGTGAAGGGGCTGCGGCCAAGGAAGGAGTTGGTAGAAGGTATTAAGAAGGTGTGGTTGCCCAAAGGGAAAGGGGGAACTACGATTACTTCTTGGTATGATAGAGTTTTATCATAAATTTGCGAACAATTTTGCCGATAAGTTTACCAAAATGAGAAGTTTGCTCAAGAAAGGGGAGGAGTTTGAATTGGATGCCCGGTGTGGGGAGGAATTTCAAGGAATAAAAAGGGACATTGACATGGTTGAGGCTTTGGTTGTGTTCGATACTAGAAAGAAGTGTACCATTTCTGTTGATGCCAGTGATGCTGGCATAGGTGCGGTATTGACCCAAATTGGGAAGGATGAGAAAGACATGGTTATTACACATGCATGGAGAATGCTCTGAGGAGCAGAATGAAATTATTCGGTATTAGAGAAAGAAGCATTGGCCTGTCATTGGGGAGTTGAGAAATTCTGAAATTTTGTGGGGGGATGGTGTTCAACATAAGGACTGATCACAGACCACACAAGTCAATTTTTAAGAAAAGGGACATTGAGAAAGAGTTGGGTGGCAAGGCTATAGGGGTACAAATTTGTCGTGGAGGTTATTTCAGGAAAGGAAAATGTAAGGGCAGACCATGTGTCGAGATTGTGTGAGGGTGAAGTCCAGAATGGGGTGATGGACGATAAAATTACGGATATGGTGCTTGTGTCGCATGATGGGGTTGTTACCCAAGAGGAATGGGTAAATGCATTGATGGCGGATGAAAGTTGGATGCAGGTTAGGCGTTATGTTCAAGCAGGATGGCCTGAAAAGAGACTTGAATGGAGAGTAGAGGTCATTGTGGGAAGTGAGATCTGAATTAAGTGTGAAAGATGTAATGTTGTATCGGTGGGATCGCGTGGTGGTCCCGGGTGCCTTAAGGAGGAGGCTGGTGATGTTGGAGATGAAGGACATATTGGCATCTATAAAACCAAACGAGTTCTAAGAGGGGAGTATTGGTGGCCGGGATTCGATCGTGATGTGGAAAGGATTGTGGGTAAATGTGTTGAATGTGAGGTATCTGGTAAGACGGGGTCGCAAGACAGCAACACGTGATAAATGTTGATGCCCCTGTTAAAGTGTGGAGTGATTTGGCTATGGACATTGTAGGGCCAATGGAGATGGGCCATGGCTGCGGTAGATTTATTGTTGTTTTGGTTAACCTATTTTCGAGGTGGACAGAGTTCCAAATAGTGCAAGATATAACGGCTCAGAGTATGGTTGAGTTTTTACAGGACATTTTTGAGAGGGAAGGTTTCCCGGTATCGATTTTGACCAACAATGGGAGACAATTCGTTGGAGGACGTTTCCAGGAGTACTTGAGGTTGTGTGGTGTGAGACATAAAAGAACAGCATTGTACTAACCCCAGACCAATGGGATGGTAGAAAGAGTCAATTGTTGTGTGATGGAAGCAGTACGAATGGCGGGAACATGCAGAAAAGATAGAAAGATGGCAGTGAGAGATAGGTTATATGCCTTACAGTAAGCCCCGCTATCACATACAGGAATGAGAACCTTTGAGTTGATGAGGGGAAGAAAGCCCCACACCAATGTTTCGCCACCACGGTAGGGTGCGAGAATCAGATTGAGTGGTGGAAGAGGTAAGAGGAAGGATGGTGAGGAAGAAAAACAAGTGGGTGAGGAAGGTCAATGAGAGATCAGGAAGGAAAAAGATCAATATTGAAGAGGGAGATTGGGTTTGAATAAAAAAAGGAGGTTATAAAATGGAAATATAGTGTTAAATACTGAACCTGTGCAAGTGACAGACGTTTTGGAAGGTGCTGTAAGAGTTCATGGTGGGCAAGAGTGGAATATGTCCACAGTAGCAAGGGTGTTGTATAGGCCACAGTGGAGGCATGATCAGGGGAACCAAGGCAACTAAGTATCTCCTAATTGTGTACACCCACATTTGTTCACATATGTATTTTCTCAACAATATGCATCTTAATTTCCGCATTCTGTATATAGTTGTGTGTGTGTTTGTGGGAGCGTGTGTGTGTAATGGGGGGAGGTGTGTTGTGATGCTTGTGCTTGGGAGGGATGGAAACTTTGGGTGGAATGTGGAGTGTCTTGCTATTGATGGAGAATGTTAGTCTTTGGTTAGAGGAAGTTGGCTTGTTGTTTTTCTGGTCACAGACTGGGGATTTTTATTGCTTGTGTAACTTGTAAATAAACCTCTGTTATGCCAACAAAATAACTTGTGGAGGCCATCCTTACAGTATTTATTTTCTGTATGTGATTGTATAGCACTTTTACCCAAAGTGCTTAATATGAATGAATTTGGTACAATAAATGAAAAAACAATCAGTAAGTAAGGATGAAGGGCCAAATACAAATTACAGAATCAGGAAAAGGAAATCTGTAATAAATGAATTTTAAGCAGTTTTTTAAAAAGAGCGAGACATAGAGAGGAGTCAATATCAAGAGAGATAACATTCTAAGGTTTAGTGGCAAGGAGCTAAAAAGAACGAGAGCAAGAGGCAAGGCAAGTTGGATGAGGAACAAAGAGAAGAATTTGAGAAGCTGACCGAAGGTTACGAGCAGGGTGGTAAAGAGAAATCAAGGAGAATAAGTAAGCAGCGGCAAGTGCATTGATACCTTTGAAAACAAGGCAAAGAAAATTGAATTCACAACGAAGCTGAACAGGTAACCACTTTAAACAGGCAAGATAGGGAGAGATATAAGTGGAAGGGAGTAAGCAGAAAAGAATTGGTACGGGTAGTATAGCTCAGTGGCAACGCGCTCGTCTTGGAGGCAAGACAGTGCAGAGCAATACAGGTTTGAATCCCGGGTCTGTGCTTAGAAACCTCTTCGGTATTAAAACAGTACCTGAGAGACCAAGGGAGAAGAGACCTGAAAGCAAGGAAGGATGATCTACAGTGTTGAATGTGGAACTGGGGTCAAGCAGAATCAATAGAGAAGAGAGTTTAGGATTACGTGCGTGACAGATTGAATTAGATACAAACAAGAGAGTGGTTTCAGTAGAGAAGCCAGACTGAAAACCAGTTTGTTGAGGAGGGAGTAAGTTGTGCAGCTTAAGATAAGAAGAAAGTTGTACATGAACAAGTTGTTCCAAAGGTTGGGATAAATATGGGAGAAGGGAGATTTGGCAAAAACTAGAAAGATCTGAGGAATCAAGAGGGAATTTATTAAGAAGCAGAAGAACAATGGCTTGTTTAAAAGCTAAAGGGAAAGAACCTCAGGCAGAGAGAGATTTAACAGAGTAGTGAGAAATGGAGCCAGGGTAGGAAAAAGAGACTTAACCAAGGAAGCCGGATTAGGATCCAAGTGGGCAGCAGTAGGGTGAGTCTCTAAAATCAAAGATGTCATGTGACCTTCAGAGATAAGTAAAAAGGGGGGAAAGGAAGAAGTAACCAAGGAAGAAGAAACACAGCAGTGAGAGTTTGGTGAATTACATGAATCAATACTAACATAGGGAGTCACAGCATTTTAAAAATATCTAATGGTTTCAATCTTTGCAAGAAAGACATATGTTAAATCCACTGGAGTAAGATTAGAAGACAAAGAAGGAGGGAGGGGCCAAAAGCTTGTTGAGAGTGTTGAAAAGCAAGCCTGAGGAGAAATAAGCGTTTGAAAATAACTGATCTTAGCTTGTTTGAGACAAGAGATATAGGAGTTGAGTGCTGATCAAAATAGTTGATAATTGGAACAAGAATTATTTTTTAGCCAGTGACATTCAGCTCTATAGGATTGGATCCTTAATGATTAAAAACAAAAAGGAGAAAGCCAGGGCCGAGGAGGTCTGCTCTAACATAGCAATTCTGAGAGGGGAGAGACACTATCAAGAGAAGAGGTAATAGCAGAATAGAAACTAGTAGGATAAGCATCTGCATCAGAAGAGGAGAACTGGCTGCTGTTAGAGGTTTGTGCTAAGAAATTAACAAAAGGTGCCTAGTTAGAGGTCACCAAGTGTGACTGCGACTCTGATGGTTTCCTACGTATCTCCCATTCCTTTCTTTTGTAAGGCTTCTGTAAGACTTTGAAGTTATTCAATACGTGAACACTTACTTAAGGAATTATGGATCCACTTTCTGTGTTTTAATTACAACCAAGCTCATCGTATGTCACCTCTTCTGGCATTATTAGAATCAATTCCCTTATTATGTCACTTCCTGTAGTGTCAATGAGCATGTGATGACACTTTTGCTACTGTTTCCCAATTATTTTGGCTAAGTTACAAGTGTTGTTGAACCTTGACTGAGATCACAGGCTCTAGTTTGCTTTGTATTTGAAACATTTACTATTTTACCCATTTGTAGCAGGTTCCATGTTTTTTGTAATTTAGCGTCACCTTTTAGGATGAAATGAGTTTTGGAGAACAATATAATGACCTCCTTGTTGCTTGTATGTATTTATTGTTTATTTGTATAGCGCTTATACACAAGTGAAGTGCTTCAAAACGCTTCAAGGCGGGAAGGGAGCAAGGGACTACAGTAGTCATTCTTAGGACTTGAAGTTTCCGAATAATCTAACAAAAACGTATCTAGCGTACTAGGCCTGGCGGCATTTCTCCTAGTGCAAGTGCATGAAGTGTTTCAGGCTCAACCAAACTAGGGAGGGGAGACAAAGGGGTGACAAGACAGAACTCACTAGTCCTAGAAAGTTCGGGTCATGCAAGTGTACAGACGGACATGCGAGGGGGTTGGGGGTTATGTGCGCCTAGGCTAGCAGTGCCCTGGGTTAAGTGCAGAGAGGTTACACCGCTCAGGGAGCGTATGTTGAAAGTGCAGTAGTCTGAACATAGTACAGAGGCCCTGTGGCAAGTGCAAAGACTCATGGGGGAGCCTGGGACCTGTAAAGCTCTGAAAGGTGAACCAGGGGGAAGGAGGAGTGAGACAGGTGAAAAAAGAGAGGAGGTTAGCAGGGGAGAGGGAGAGGGAGGGAGGAAGTGAAGAGGAAGGTCTTGAGCACCCCCAAATCTGTTTAGAAAAACAGCTCACCCGCAAAGACAAGCGGAGGGCTCTAGAAGGAAGTATTTAGCAAGAGAGCGTTGTAGATAGTGCAGGCCCCGGCTCCAGAAAGCCTTGTGGACTAAGCAGAGGGTCTTGAACTAGATCCTAGCAGCCACGGGGAGCCAGTGAAGGGATTTCAGTGCCGGAGAGATGCGGTCCCTGGTCTTGAGGCCAAGGATAAGTCTTGTGGTTCTGTTATGGATGATTTGTTGCAGAGGTGTAATTTGTTTTCAATTCTCTCTGGCACTTTCCTTATAATTGTGGGCAGTGCTAACATCAATACTTTTTAAGAGCTTTAAAACACACACTGTGTAAGAACACACAAACAGCCAAGAAGCAGATTGTACAAACATAAATAAGAAAACTATACTTAATTCTGTGTTTGGTAGCTTTCTGATGTGCGCCAACTTTACTTGTATCAAGTCTTTTTTAAATGAGACTACTTCACTTTTTCCTTTTTTGAAAGAACTTTTTTGCCAAGCACCCATCCTTCGATGCCAGTCAACACTGCCACTAAATAATCAATAAATGCTCATATTGTAGAGAACTGTCCTCTATACGTTGTTTCCTGATCTTCTTCTGTATCCGTGTAGGTAAGCTATGCTTTTCTAAGTACATTTAAGCCGTGCTCTATATATAGAAATCTTCCAGCCACGAATGCCTGTTGCCATGGCATAGCTGTAACTCAAATGGCATATCTTGATGCACCTTGTCACATCTGCTTGTGCGCGAATTAAACTGCAGGCAGCTGTCAAAATACACCTGCACTCCACGGTGTGGCAAAACACTAATGCGGTACATATTAATTTCTGTGCTTAGCCCTTATTTTGAGTTGATCATTTCTTGAACCGTGGCATTTGGCAATGCACACTCGGCCATTTCAAAACAGACAGACAATAGAATTCGTATTTGAAAAAAGTTATATAAACAATTAAAAAAACAAATGTTACTATTTTATTTGTAAAATTACAATGGGGGTTTTCTTGCACCCAAAGGGATTAGAGAATGGACTGGACACCCAGACTGACTCTTGAGCTGTCTTTGACTTACTCAAACCCGCTTTGGCAGAAACATCTTGTTTCATCCCCACTTTTATGTCCTCCGTGAACCCAACCTACATCTCTCATTTTCTTACCTTGCACCCTACCTCATGATGCAGCAGCATTGTGGGGATTGGAGGGCAGTGTCTATGAGGGAAGTAATGGTAGTTTTATACAGACCTTCAAATGTACCAGGGGGCACATTTTTCAATGGCGTTCCCGGAACTGTAGGTGGCACGCATTCGTATTCGGCAAGGGCCATTCACGAAGCTGGCAGGCACACATTTAAAAGAGACCTTTAATCATCTGCCTGGGTGTGTGCCCCTTGCAAAAGAGGGGCTCACTATCCCCAGCAATAGCATGTATGCTTTATATTACCAAAGCATATGCACACACTGAGAGGCATCACACGTGCAGGGTCCACATTTCGAAGGGAAAAGGGGACTTGCAGTGCCCCCCATGGAGGGGAGATGTGGCAGTTAAACACTGGCCCACTTCCGAGAGGTAGACCGCCTCTTGCTACGCCGTCCACCTGCACTGGATGAACCGTCCACACGGTCAAAATATGGTCTCCAATTTCTGGGAGCTTGCGCAGGTGCCCATTTGTTAATGATGGGCATGGGCACTGACCCAGATGCAGATCACGACTGTCTTAATTTAGCCAGTAGTCCCCTCGCAGCACCCTTCTCCACTATAATAGCATCACTTGTATCTCCCACAACAGCCTGGTAGCGGATTACATAATCAGCGTGTTCAACACACATGTTATAAATGTTGTACTAGGGTCAAACACTGTGTGCTCTTTGTTGCCGCAGAAGCAGCTAGAATACCCCTTTATAATACACAATGCACGTATTCTGTTAAAGCTGTTGTTCCTTCCCTGTGTCGGGCATATACACGTTTACATTTCTCGGTGTAAATAAAGCAGTCTATTTTGCTCCAGAAGATGTTCCCAAGCAGCTGCGCTGGTGAGGGGGAGACCCCTCGTAAAAGGCTGCTCGGGCGGACTTGTGAAGAGCCATCCTGAGTGGCAGAGGCCACACGCCGTGACTCTGAATTATGGATCTCATGTGCTGATGTTTGATGGGGATCTGTGCCTTGCCAGTCAGGGGCCTCGCCCACTTGGTGCTTTAGCATCATGTTCATCAAAGGTGAGGTGACCCTCAAGAGCATTCTCACAGAGGGGGTGGGTGTGTGCTAGGCGTTTTGCTGTACAAATGTTCCCAAAAACAGTCTGCAATGTATTCCAAGATTGCGGGCGTGCATGAGCGTCTCCCCCCACCGGGACGCATTATCAGCAACCTAATAAAGCTACGGTAAATTGGGATAACGGATTCCCCTCTAGATCCGACCTGAAAAAGCAGACAGTGTGCAGCATCCGACCTCGGGAACAACCAGAGAGTGGCCACGACACACCCACGAAACACCTGCAAAGACGCCCGGGATGGGCAGACAGGCCTCATACAACTAAGGATACACCAGAGCAGGGGTAGAGGCGAGAGGATATATCCTCGCCCCAGGCAAGGGAGAGGACCACGACCGGACGCACAACAAAGGAGACCAGGCCAGAAGTGGGAGAAGACATTTTCGCCACAGGGAAGAGGGAGGATCCTCCCCACCCCCATGAACTCTGAAAGAAAGCGCCCTACAGGCATAACACAAGGCTGGGAAGAAAATTAAGAGAGTGGCGGCGCAAAGGCAAAATAAATATAAGGGACTGCTCCATTTAAAGGTCAATGCCCTACGAAGAAGGCATGAGAGGTCAAGGAGAGACTCCCCAAATAATAGGGCTAGAGGTCAAAGTAGGGGAGAACAGTTATACCAAAAAAAGGCAAGCTTCGGCGTGTCTAGATTGTCCACAACACTAGCAAGGCAGGGGGAACCCTAGAGACAAAAAAATACAATCCAGAGCTGGAAAGGGGACAGAGAGCGCGACAACAGCAGGTGACAACCACGTGAAGAATCCCCCACACCAAGGCAAAATTGGAGCACAAGACTATTTAGCAGGGACACATCAGGAATTCTGATAGAGCCCACATGTCCAAGACAAGGGGGAAAGCAGCGCTGGCAACTTCACATACTCCCACGAGCAAGACAGGAATTGAGCATCAAACATGTTATGTTATGTTTATTTAATTTATATAGTGCTTTACGCCAAAGCGCTGTGCATTATAACAACAAGAATACAATAACAGTAGACGCAAATACAAGATATGAGACAAACTATCAATACAGCAACTAGAACAATTTGCCAGCAGAGATAAAAGAGGGAAAAAGGGGTGGAGAGGGGAATGGAGTGGGGAACAGGAAGTGAGATAAGGTGAAGGCGAGAGAGGGGAGAGAGGGGACATAAGAAGAGACAAGGTAGGGGTAGAGAGGCAAGATGAGAAGGATAAAAGACGGGTGGGGGATCAGAGTATCAGGGAGTGGAGTGGAGAAGGAGAGATTTTAAACATCTGTGGAGTAGTGAAAACGCAACACACTCGAGAAGTGGAGGATCAAGTCATAAATCAAAAGCGCCAGAGATACGACCAGAAGGAACAATGGCGGCAAGCAAAGACATGGTTCAAGGAATTCCAAGAACATTTTATGACCTTCTTTAACACTCAGTTTGAAACGTTAAAAGAAGAAATGAAACAACCAATACAGGAATTGAAAGTGGACGTGGCCAAACTGGGGGAAAGAATGGACATGTTGGAAAAAGTGGTACAAAATGTGGAAGAAGAAGCACAACAAAGCAGGGAAGCCCTGGAACACTTGGCACACCTTTCACATAATTTAGAGATTCAGTGTGAGGTCTTGGAAAACCGCTCACGAAGATCCAACATTAGAATTAACAATCTGAGGGGGCGCAGGCAAGATGGCGGCCTGACTCTAAAGCTCCGTCCCCAGCCCTGCATCTTAAGAGGAGATATTGCGCCTTTAAACTCGTAATACGCCTATAAACTTATTCTCTCGCTGGGGGAACACAGTGCCGCCTAGGAAGGTGACGAAACAAGCCTCGCCATGGCCGGAATGCCTCAGAATCAGGCCCATCGTCTCCGGGGGTCCCTCCTAGGTGCCGCGCTCTGCGAGCAACGAGAGGCGAAGAAGGCAGGCTTTCTGCCACGGAGGAGAGGTGGATACGAATCCATCCGATCCGAGGGAGCAGCGTTCAGGAGGTCTCACCTGTTCCTCCCTGGGAGCGAGGAGGGCAGACCCCCTTGGTCCCTGAGGCTACCAGCAGCTGCCGATCGAGACCACCCCCCTTCTTCGCTGCGGTGAGGCCGGCGCAGGTGCGCGCCTCACCAGTAGCTCTCGTGGCGGGTTTCCGGACAGCGAGCACACTGAAGGGGAGGTGGCCAGGGGAGCATGGGCACACAGACAAAGCAGCCCAAACCATGCCAGAGTAAGACACAGAGCGGGTAGGCATCCAATGGGAAACAATGTTTCCGGCTCTGCAGGGAGGGACAGAGGAGCAGCTGAAGGCCCCGCGGGGGAAAGATTGGATGCAACAGAGGGCTTCCATGGCTTAAGGAAAGACTTGGGGGATAAAGCCAGCACATGGTGACAGTCCACGACAAGCAAGTACGGCGGTCAAGGGAGGCTGACAGACCAGCACCCCTGTTCACAGGAGTGAGGGGCAAGTCACTGAGACCAGGCGCAGGATACATACAGAGGTCCTTGAGGTGGTGTAACATGCTGGGCCCCAGAGGCGGGCCCCTGAGCTCCCCTCCCGGGTGACACCCACAGCTCCAGTAGCAGAAGAGGATTTAGAGAGCCCTCCCGACTGGAACACAGTTGGTGGTGCAGACTGCCACACTTAGATGCGGAGGAGCTCGCAAGGAGGTCCCAGGGACGTCACTACCCTCGTGGGGCTGTATACCGGGCCTCTCTGTCTGGTCTGATTGTGAGGGTTCACGCCCATAGAGGATAAGAACAAGTGCGGAAGGACACAGGAGTGGCCTGGCGAGATTGTATCTCTGAACCCCTGGAGAACAGAGTAAGGGAGATACCAGACACCACATGAGTTGGAAGGAGGCCCTGTCGAAATTCCATTTTCACACCGAAGACGTTGTGATGGAAGCGGGAAGTGCTTACCTGGCTACTGCGGAATTAGGCTCCATCAAGTCTGATATACAAACCATGCTGGAGGAGATCAGGGGGATGAGAACGGACATGGCCAAGGTGACCACGCTGGAGAAGAGATTGGAAGGGGTTGAGGCGAACCAGACATCCACGGGGCTCTTAGAAACACAGATGGAGGCCCGCTTCATGGAAATGGAACGACAGGAAGAAGAGTTGCGCCTGAAGGTGGATGACAATGAAAACCGTGAGAGGAGGAACAACCTCAGGATCTTTGGGCTTGTTGAGGCGGAGGGGGAGACCCCGGAAGGCTTGGAAGGCAAGGTACAGGATATATTCAAACTGACTCTCTGTATGGAGGACGGTGACAAGCTCATGATGGATCGAGTTCACAGAGCGGGCGGAGGAGCAAGGGGCCCACGGACAGTCCTAGCACGTATGCACTACTATGGTGACAAAGTGAGTCCTTGAGAGAGCGAAGCGGATCAGGCAAATACATTATGGAAACTCCAGTGTGTCCATTTTTCAGGACCTCTCCACATATACATTGTTGCAACGTAAGAAGTGCGGGGCCCTCACCAAATGGCTCCAGGAAAAGGGTGTGAGATACTGTGGGGATATCAATTCTCATTGGCATTTGAATGGGAAGGGGAGAGGCACCACCTGGTGGCAGAGGTGGAGATCCAAAGAATCATGGAAGAGCTGCTGTGCACCCAGGGGGGCCCGTCAAGGAAGGCGGGTGGACAGGGCTCGACCCCCACATGTCGTCCTAGAGACTTGAAGCGTTGCGAGGCAAACACAGGGGGAAAAGAGCCTCCAAGTTCCAGAAGCTGAACACTCACCCTGCAAGGGGAGAAGCCCCCTGACGAGGTGAATGTGTGGGCTTGTGATGTCTTCTATTGCACACAGTGTAGTGCCTTGAAATATTAGGGGCCTTTCAGAGGCCCAGTTGTCAGGAGGAGATTTAATGTTTCACTGTTCCTTCTTGTCTTCTTGCTTGCTGGCGGAGATGGAGTCTACCGTCCAGGTTAACGTTGATGTTTCTGCTTATCTTGTATATGCTCTCCGGCGAAGTGCTGCAAGGGTGTTGCCCCATGGGGAAGCGACATGGGGCAAGGGGAGTACAAGGAAACATGGAGGAGGGGGGGGGGCTGAAGGATGTATATTGAGATGAATGAGTGCTTCCCCCCCCTTGGCCTGCTGTCAGTTAAAGGGGTTCAGTGCGAGGGAGTTGTTGAGTGGAGTACTCAGGCAGGGATGGAGCCCCTGCTGGTCCGTTAACCATCTACGGTAAGTTTAGGCGGCGGAGGCGGACATCTCAACTTTGGGAGAGGGGGGGTGTGGATGGAAGGGGAGGGAGGGGTGGGCGGCAAACCACAGGGAGGGGCGACACATGCTATTCTATCCATACTTTGAGAGGCCCGCAGGCCTAGCTGGTCACGGGGAACATGAAGAGAGAAGCGTCAGGAAAGGTTGTGGCTGAGGTGCTAATTGGAACCCTGAACGTGAAGGGTCTAAACTTACAGAATAAGAGGTCCCTCACTAGAAATATGTTTAGAAAACAGAAACTGGAGGGCCTCTTCCTGCAGGAAGCACACTACCGGAGGGGTGCTGAGCCATTAATCAGAGGGGGTGGGGATACTACTGGGAAAATCATTCGCACTGGAGGGGGTGGGGATTAGGAGAGGTTTCGGGGGAAGGTTTCTGGCCATAAAAGGTACCCGGGAAGGCATACGAGTTACGCTCACCATCCTCTATGCCCCTAACATTGGACAACTGGGGTTTCTGCGGCAGGTGTTCAGAGTGATGGACGAGTGGGCTGAGGGTGCGCTGATCCTTGGGGGAGACTTTGATTTGATTCTGGTCCCCCTGCTAGATTGGTGGTCGGCAAAGGGTCAGCGACCAAGGGACCCCACGAGGGACAACCTTGCATTTAGGGACCTTCTGCAGGAGCATTTTGGGTGGATGTATGGCGTAAGGCCTGGCTGACAGCAGCGGGATACACCTTTTTCTCGCCCCCCTACCAGTCATACACAAGGATCGATTTTTTGCTGGTCCCGAGGGAACAGGAAGATGAGGAGGGTGCCCCAAGGGTAGACACTATTACGTAGTCAGACCACGAGCTGGTGACGTTGACCTGGCGACTACCAGAACCGCACTGAACTTTAGGTGGAGATGCAATGACACATTGTTGAGGGACCAGGCGTTTTGAGACTTCATGGGTAAGGAGGTGTGGGGGTTCTTCGAGACCAACGACACTGGGGAGACGGCCATGGCAACGGTGTGGGAGGCAGCCAAGGCCACGTTCAGGGGATTACTCATAGTGGAAGGAGCCCGCAAGAAGAGGGAGTTAATCAAGACCAGAATCCGAGAGGAGTTGAGGGCAATGCGCCTTCAGCTTAACCAGGAAGGAGTCGACAGAGGGGCCTTACTCAGCGACATGAGAAACAAAAGACAGGAATTACATACAGTCCTAATTGGTGAGGTGATCAAGAAGATGAGGTACACTCGCCACAGATACTATGAGAAGGGGTACATTCTTGGCGCGGAAGGCTAGGGGGATGTAGAGTGGTTGCTGGTATCCGAGGAGTGGAAGGACAGATCTCCAAGGGAGCGAAGGATTTAGCAGAGTGCTTCGCAAGTTACTATAAGGATTTGTATACTAGGCCAGGGAATGAATCGGTGGAGGATATTTGACACTACCTGGCCAAATGCAGCCTCACAAAACTGTAGGGGTCAGAAAGAGATGCGTTGGAGGGAGAAATAACTGGGGATGAGGTTCTGGAGGCTATCAAAGTGTTGAGGGTTGGGAAGGTGCCAGGAGATTATGGCTTCACGGCCGATTTTTACAAGCAGCACCAGTCCCTGCTGGCAAAACCCCTGGCCAAACTGTACAACTCAATCACGGGTGGAGCATGATACCCCCAACCTTCTTACAGGCTATGATAGCTGTTATACCAAAAAGAAGGGACGGACCCGACAGAATGTGCCTCGTACAGGCCTATATCTCTTCTCAACGTCGACGCCAAGATCTTTGCCAGACTCATGCGTCGTGTCTAGAATCATGTCTCCCCCAATTAATTCACCTGGACCAGGTGGGCTTTGAGCTGAACAGGCAGGGGCGGACAGCGTGCGTAAAACTCTCCATGTTATGAGCTCCCTGATGGTGCAAGACGGAAGAGCGCTCTTACTGTCCCTAGATGCAGAGAAGGCTTTTGAGCTGGTGAGCTGTGCCTTCATGGGGGAGGTCTTTGCATCTTTGGGGATGGGTCCAAGGTGGATGGGGTGGCTAGCAGCCCCATTTTCGGAGCCCATGGCTAGAGTGGTGGTTAACGGAACTGAATCGAGCTCTTCCCACTACAAATGTGTACGCGCTAGGGTTGCCACCTGTGCCCACTGATTTACACATTAGTAATGGAACCATGGGTGATTTTGATCACGGATAATAGGGAAATCAGAGGGGTGGAGACGGGAGGGACATGTTGTAAACTGAGCCTTTTTGCAGATGGCAGCTTACTTTACGTCTCTGATCCATCACACTCGGTCCCTCATGTCCTGGAGAGCCTGGAAGGGTATGGTAAGGTGTTTGGATTTAAGGTCAACCTGGGTAAATCAGTAGCGTTCATCATTGGGAACCTGGCAGAGAGGGATAAGACCTATGTGGCTGTGCTCCCTTTTACGGTGCAGACGGAGATGTTTTGGTACCTAGGGGTACAGCTGACAAGTGACCTGAGGGACCTGTTGTCTGCGAATTTCCTCCCCCTGTGGGCTGCAGTGAAGTGTGACCTTGAAAGGTGGGGGGGCCTGGGACTGTCCTGGATGGCTAGGCTCAATTTGATCAAGATGGTGGTATTACCCACATTTCTGTTTTTGTTCCAAATGCTCCCGGTAACCAGGCCATTCCTATTGGGGGTAAAACGTGTCCTACTGCGGTTTCTCTGGGCGTGGAAGAAGCAGAATAGACTATGACACACTAATTCGACCCAAGGAGGAGTGGGGAGTGGGATTCCCAGACCTGGCAGTGTACTACAAAGCAACTCAGTTGCAAGTTCTGGTGGATCACTTTGCCCTGGATCCGGGGAAACAGTGGGTGGCAATGGACAACAAGGTGCATGCTCCGGTCACGTTGAGTGAGTGCTTGTGGGTCCCTAGGCCACACATCCCGAACAGAGCCCTACAGCACCCGGTTTTGGAGGTTTTGTGGTCAATCTGGAAGGAGGGAGGGGGAAACAGGTGGCTTTCGTCCTGGCCGTCTCCCTTGAGCTGTGCCTGGGCGCCCCCGCTTCGGGACGCAATAGAAGAACCACTGGCATTCCAGTTATGATATGAGGCGGGCTCAGTAGGGCGGGCCAACTATCGGTGGGGGAGGCTTTTATGTCCCTGGGTGACTTGGAGAATGCTTTGGTTTGCAGCGGTTTTCGCCTTTCCGCTTTCTACAGTTAAAGGGGGTTTTGACAGAGGAGAGGTGAGGGATAATCTCAGAAGGGAATTAACGGAATCTGAGAAATTTCTAATATCACACAAGGATCTAAAGGGCGTATAGCGCGATTATATAAACTGATTCACTGGCAGCTACGAGAGATCCCACGGCCCGAGAACCAAGTGGGGGCGAGATTTCGTCTGGATATTGGGGATGGGTTGTGGCTCCAAATGTGCAAGTGGGCCCATCAATCTAGCAGATCGCTCCAGTACAGACACCAGGCCCTCAAGCTCCTGCACAGATGGCATTACCCCTGATGATGGCACGAATGAGAGAGGGCTATGACTCACGCTGTTGGAAATGCTGCAAGGAGAGGGGCGATTATACACATATGTGGTGGGGCTGCCCTAGGGTGGGGGGAGTACTGGTAAGAGGTCCTCTCTTGGATTAAGGGGGTTGACGGGATTCTAAGGGACCTCTCTCCGTGGCTCGTCCTCTTTGGGGTGCGGGTCGGTGAGAATGATGAGGAGGTGCAGGGTCACATGCTTCACATTATGTTGGTGGCCGCTAGGTGTTGCCTGGCCCAGCTCTGGAAATCCCCACGCATGCCTGTTGAAAGTGAGTGTGTGACGAAGATCCGCGCCATTTTCGACATGGAGTATCTCACCAATCTTTTGGCGGAATCTAGGGTTAATATTGAAGCAGCCTGGCTTCCCTTCTTCGAGAAATATGGGCGGCCGGACCAGAAGGGCTGAGTAATCGATGGAGTGATGGAAGTGGGATGGGGAGTTCCCTCAGTGGGGATACGGTGCTGGTTGGGGGCATTCTCATGGGAGGACTGAAAGTAGGGTAATATGACCTTTCTGTTCAGATATGCCTTGTGGCGGAACCCGGACTCATGACGAGAGTTCCATTGAACTGTCGGGACTCAGGAGTGAACTTTTGATTGGAAAGACATGGCATGGTATTGGGGGGTGCTATAAAGGGGATGTTAATGAAGATTTCAATGCTGTTTGATGTTGTATGATTAAAATGCTAATAAAATTGATTTTCAAAAAATAATTAAAAATCTCGCAGAAACAGTGGAGGATAAAGACCTGAAGGGCACAGTCCAACAAGTCTTCACAGACCTTCTGGCAAGTAATGGGGGAGATGAGATACAGCTGGACAGGGTGCATTGCCTGCGCCCATGGCGAACATGAGATTCGGTGCACGCCCAAGAGACATATTAGTAGCACTTACGTTATACTCCCAGAAAGAACGCATTCTGAGGAAAGCGAGGATGGCGGGCTAAATTCGAATGAATGAGGAGGAAATACAACTATATCAGGACCTTGCATAGTCCACACTACAAAGGAGGAGAGAAATGGGCCGAGTAGTGACATTTTTGCCGACAAAACAAGTAAGATATAAATGGACATTCCCGTTTGGCCTACTTTTTACATAGGAAGGAAGACGACGTAAAATCACGACATGTGAAGAGGGAATGCAGATTTTGAACTTACAAGAAGAGAGCGAAGAAGCGGATGAAGAACAACAAAGAGGTAACAGAGGGCGCAGAAAACCATGGGAATGGAAAACAGTGCCACAAAAGGGGAAAAGCAGTCACAAGAAATGAACAAGGAAACAAAGACGCAAGATGGCGAGCAACAACAACAAAGGTTGGAAACCGAGGGGAAAACGGAAATAAGCAACACCCCAGGAATGGAGTAAGACAATAACATGCAGCCCATGAGGGGAGTAAGGGGGGAGAAACTTGGAATCCTTAGTGGGGTTTAGAATAATTTTGTGTCACCCCTCATTTACAAAATGATCATGATCCCCTTTTGCTCAAATTATGGGTTCCCACTGCTGGTAATGTAAATTGTGCTACTCAGGAAAGACTTTCAGTGTTATCTCTCTCAAATAATCAACACAGATTTTTCCTTCGTCCAAATTCATTTAAAAAGAAGGTATTACTTATTCTCATATTGTGCCATTGCTTAAGGACTTTTTTGGCATTTGAAAATAGGCATGTTTCCTAGATAGATGTCTGAATCTTTGAGTAAGCTAACTTTGCCTCATCTTCTGCGCCCGGCTGACCCACAGAAATTTAAATGTCCATAAAACGTCTTGGTTGGACAATGAACGCAGGGTAGCTAAGGAAACCGGGTTTTGTGTTCTAAAATCTGATAAAGGTAGCAATCAACAATTTATGTGTAAAGTTAGGTAACATTATAAATGATGATCGGTTAAAATGAAAAGGAACATAAAGAAAAAAAAGGCAAAAAAAATCACAATTTCTGGTTAATATTTGTAAAGGGTGCAATAGTGAATATTCCAGGTTGCACTTTTAATACCGCAGGAAATACAGTGGTATCATAATTTTAAGGCGCTAGTTAGTACAGAAAGTCTAACTGTTATCTTAGAACCTCATCATTCTTTGATCTTCACTCTTTCTGAGATAAGGGAAACCAGAAGGACACAAAGTAGGTTAGCACCTTGCACAGACTATGTTCCCATTGTTTTATTTTTAATGAAGTAGGGATATGGTCACCTTTCATCATGACATTTTTTAACACGCTGAAAAGATATTCACGAATTCCCCTGGTGGGGGGAGGAAATTACCTACCTTTTTAAAAAGTGGGAGCAAAGCTCCCCCTTTAAACACTTCTCCATATCCATCATTGATTCTACAGCAGAAATCTATAAGAAAGTGTTCTTGAATAAATTAGAGAAGTGGTTTATAGAAGAAGGAATTTTATCACACATTGAAGCTGGTTACAGTAGTGAAATCAGCAATATTTAGGTTGTTTTTAATTTTTTTAACGTTTAGATTTGTAATTATATTTAGTTTTTTGCTGAATTCCAGACAGCCTTCGATGTCGATCTGCTGCAAAAATAATGAGAAACACTTCAAAGATTGAAGGTTCCGATTCCAGTTTGCTATGGTTCAAGGGGGGGAAACCACTAAGCCTTTCCCTGTCAGTAAAGTTGTTCAACAGGGTTACCTTCTCAACACCTACGTTTCTCACTATTTATTATTGATGTTGCTGTTGAGATTTCCAGTATGGTATTGGCTGCACCTAACATTGCTGAAGAAAAACCCTAATTGCTACTCTTATCCCACATGCAGCTCAATAGATTTACAATGGTTTGCAAGAGTAAGGGCTTGGAAATCAATATTTCCAAATTAAGAAATTGAGTGTTGCCCCAAGAGGGACCATCAAATCAATGTTTACCTGTTGGGGTGAAGTAATAGATTGGGTTAATGTGTTTGTTATCTTTTGATGCGCTTTTTACAAAATGCCCCCCGATTCCAAGCTTACCTAGAGCTCCCTAAACCTATCCAGAAGAGATGTGACAGTGTGTGGATTTGCTCCACATTTTGGGGATCATGCTCTAACTCCAGCAATGGTGCAACAATGCCCACAAGCCATGTCAGCTACTCTCTATAGAGCCAAACTTTGGGACTATGTAAATCTTTGCACATTAGAAAGAAATGAAAATAAGTTACTAAAACTTTTTTCTGTGGGTGGCATTCAGTGACCAAACACTTCCGGTAAGTCTTGAATTAGGCAGCATGGGGATAGGTAGTATTGCTCAAATCAGACCCTTCCTATACTGCATCAAGGTAAGATCTCTTAACTTACAGATAGACATTACATGAGGATTTTACTAGCTAAACTGAGAGGTACCATAGTTCCAACATTTGAAGCATGGTGCTTACTAAAGATCTACATTGCAGTCAGCAAAGGATGACTATAAGCTTTTTTCTTCGCTTTTGACATCCCTCCGTTTGGATTCGGTACCTTGAAGCATGCCTGATTGTTTGTTCAACATGAATTAGAGTGCTAACCATACGTGGAAATAAAGCTGCAGCAAACGAGGAATCTTCATACAGAAATAAGTTTGGGCACCCCAACCTCAACTAAACGTACAGCAAAATGGAGGAGGGGAATGGGAATTACATGCAGTACAGGGTTGTCCAACTCCAAGCCTTGAGGGCTGTAAACCTGACGGGTTTTCATGATATCTATCCCTCAATATTCATGAGGACAAATTTGCATACATTTAGAATCATTGTATGCAAATTTATTTCATGAATATTAATGAGAAGTATGATGAAAATCTGACATGGATCCAGCCCTCGAGACCTGGAGGAGGACAACCCTGCTGTAACATATGTGATGGCATGGCTGAAGACCTGATACACTTTTTATTTGTTTGCTCTACATACTTGAAATTCTAGAAAACACAGGTTTGCCTAGTTCAAAGGCAACGTAGTATAAGCTTTACCCCCGAAGCCTTGCACATTTGCACTAATAGCAGAGAGTCTGCTGTATTTAATGACGTTGCCAATTTCCTTTGGTGAGCATGGAACTTAAGTCTAAAAAGATTACAATGGTCTACACAAGAGTGTATAGATTGAGTTGTGTACAGTCCTTTCCAAATTATCCATAAAATACCCTATATGGAACAATTATATTTTTTCTATATGTATTATTTGATTTTTAAACTGTAATGTATTTGATTGTCAGAGTTATGCTATCTTCTTATATGTTATTGGGCTTATACATGTGTAGATTGATTATTTGCTATTATTTATTATGGATCACTGGATATGACAAAAGTAAGGTGTTGTTGTATAGTTTGTGTTTTTAATTTGTAACTGAGTGACTGAAGCAAGCATTTGATATATTTCTTGATTGATTAAACATTTATTGATAATGAAATGCCCCACAAAACATATTTTCATGCCACCAGTGCCCAACAATTGATATCAACATTGTCTTTTAAAATATATTTTCATGCGGTCAGTTCCTAACAATATATGGCAACATTGCTCTGTAAAGAACATGTTCACGCACCCTGTATCCAACATATGTAGCATTACAATAGTAAAATCCTCATCATGCTGCAGGTACCCAATATATGCCAGAATAGCACATTAAAACACATTTATATGCTTCCAGTGCCCAGTATATGCCACTGTTACCTCCGCAAGAATACATGTTCACATTGCCTTACAAATATTGACACTGTAAACACACAGATTTTCATGATGGCTGTGCTCAATGTACACCAGCATTTCTCAGTGAAAACTCGTGTTAATGCGGTTTGTACCGAGGTTAAGCCAGTATTGTCACTATAAGAACATAATTCCATGCTGCCTGTGTCCAATATATGTCAGTATTGCCACTGAAAGAATTTCTTTTTACATTGGTTGTGCCCAATATATCTCTGCATGCCACTGCAATTTTCTGGCTGACTGTGCAAACTATCTGCCAGAACGTCACAGCAAATGCTGACTGTGCCACATATAAGCTAGCATGCCACTGTAACAAATACGGTGTCTTGCTGACTATGCCTGATAAATGCCTAGGATCCTGGTTGGAGGTGATTTCCATTTCCTGGAATCTCAGAACCAGCATTAGCATATCCAGGGACTGTCTGCTTAAACGCCTTCGAAACTGAGTGAGGTAGCCTTTGACAGAAGGTCAACCAAAACACTTCAATAACACATCACTGGAGCCAGGACAACAAGGGTTTTCTAAAGTCTTTGCCTTTGCTCTTGGTGAGAAAAGTCTTGATTAACACTGGGGTACAAAAGGAAGAGGTGTTTTACAGCTATAGGGATCCATTGTAGATAGTGCATTTCTCTTGCTACAGAACCCAGTAAGACAAGACCACCATTGTATAGGAGGCTTAAAACAATCACCGACACAATTTAGGGTATGCCACCGCATCCCATGAGTGGTTACTCTATAGGCCTGAACCTATAACCAATACGTTAGTCACATCCTCTGTATGACAATTCTGGGGAATGCATTTTATATCTTCCAGGGATATTTTGCTGCTTTTGCCAGTTAAAAGCTGCCTTGCTGAAATAGCCATTGTAAGGAACAAGTTACTTACCTGTAACTGTTGTTCTCCAGCATGGGTCTGGCATGGATTCACATGCTCATGAATATTCCCCGTAGTCAGGCTGGAAATCCTCGGTAAAGAAAAAATCAGTATCAGTTTCGTTTCTGATCTGTCTTTCTTAGTAGTAACCAATCACTGATCTCTGGGTCATACTGCCCCCAGCCAATGACTGCCCTCTCCCTAAGCTCCTCCCCGGGCAGTCATCCTCAGATTTGGTAGCACGTAAAGTGGCAGAATGACCAAGTGAAGAGCCGCAGAGGGGAAGGAGGGAGGGTTCGCATGTGAATCCATGCCAGACCCATGCTGGAGAACAACAGTTACAGGTAAGTAACTTGTTCCTTCTCCAGCATGTGGTCTGGCATGGATTCACATGCTCATGAATATAAGAATACATAGCAGTATACACATGCACAACCACGGGAGGTGGCAACAAGCTCAACAATAAGCAATACAACAACTCAACATTAAACATCTATTACCTCCTCACCAGGCTCACCTTAAGCGAACAGGTTGCGCAGCACTGCTTGGCCGACTCTGGACTCCTCCCTGGAGTCCCGATCCACGCAGTAGAATCTTGTGAAGGTGTTCATCGACCTCCACGTAGCAGCCCTGCAGATGTCGAGCAGGAGCACACTAGACAGGAACGCTGTGGTAGCAGCGATCGCTCTGGTCGAATGGGCTCTCGCACGGCCGGGCAGTGGTCGGTTTGCCAACCGGTGACAGTGCATGATGCAGCCGGAGAGCCATCTGGAAATGGAAGCCTTCGAGAGAGCCTTCCCTTGATTCACAGGTCCAAAGTTCACAAACAGCTGTGATGTCTTCCGAAAACTCTTTGTGCAGTCCACGTAGAACTTCAGCGCTCTAGCCACATCCAGCGAGTGCAAAGTCCTCTCGGCCAGAGACGAAGGCGACGGGAAGAAAACTGGCAACACCAAGGGCTCGTTGAGGTGGAAGTTCAACGGAACCTCGGGCATAAAGGAGGGGTGCGTCCTCAGCACCACCCTCGTGTCGTGAAAAGTCAAGTATGGAGACTTGCAAGATAGGGCCTGGATCTCTCCCACTCTTCGTGCGGAGGTGATGGCCATGAGAAATGCTGTCTTCCACGACAGGAACTTCAACTGCGCCGAATGCATAGGCTCGAATGGGGCCCCCTTGAGCCTGGTCAGCACCACGTTGAGCTCCCACGCCGGGGCAGGGGCCTTCACCGGCAGGAACGATCGGAATAGTCCCTTCATAAATTCCTTCACTAGGCAATGAGACCACAAGGACGCCCGTCCTGTAGTTCTGGTGTATCGGGAGATGGCAGCCAGATGTATCTTGTTGGTAGCGTGAGCCAGTCCAGCTTTGGCCAGCGACAGTAGGTACGGCAATACTTGAGGTTGCCGTAATCCGCAGAGGGTTATTCTTCTGTGCACGGCACCAGACAGAGAACCTCTTCCACTTGTGTCCATAGCATTTGAGAGTTGAGGACACCCTGGCCTTTGCAAGAACCTCTCTGCAGTCAGTCGGGATATTGTATCCTCCAAACTCTAGTGCTGCAGGAGCCAAGCCTGCCAGTTCAGCGACTCCGGGTCGTGATGAAGAATGGCGCCTCCTTCTCTGGAGAGAAGATCCGCGTCCGTCACCAGCTTGATAGGTGGGGACGCTGACAAGTCCAGAAGGTCCGGGAACCAGATCTGTCTCGGCCACACCAGTGCGACTAGGATCATCCTGCACCTGGACCTATTGAGCTGGTTGATGAGACGGAGCAGCAACGCGTACAGGAATAGGCCGTCCCAAGGGAACGAGAAAGCATCGCCCATGCTCCTTGGCTGTGCGAACCTGCTGGCGAACCTCTAGCACTTGGAGTTCATCGCTGTCGCGAACAGGTCGATCTGGGGTTTGCCCCATCGTTGAAAGAGCTGATCCACCTGGTCCTGGTGTAGTTCCCACTCGTGGCACGAGCGCAGCTCCCTGCTGAGTGAGTCGGCAATGGTGTTTTTTATTCCTGCCAGGTGGAAGGGAACCAGAAACATCCACTGGGCGACGGCCCAGTGCCACAGACCCTGGGCCTCCTTGGATACGGCTGGGGATCTGGTGCCTCCCTGCTTCCGGATGTAGAACATTGTGGTGGTGTTGTCGGTGAAGATCCTCACCACTTTCTCCTTGAGGGATGGAAGGAACGATTTTAGCGCCCAGAACACGGCTCGTAGCTCCAGGATGTTAATGTGGAGAGACCTCTCCTCCGGGAGCCAGAAGCCTCTTGCATGGAGATCTCCGGTGTGGGTCCCCCATCCCTGAAGGGAGGCGTCCGTCATCACCGCCTCCTGATACGCCGGGGTCTGAAAGTCCGTGCCTGCCGTGAGGTGCGCACGGGTACCCCACCATAGAATCGCCCGACGGAACTCCTCGTCGAGCGGGATCCTGTCTTCGAAGCTGCCCGCCGCGTGAATCTAGCGGGCGTTGAGGAACTCTTGTTATGGACGCATCCAAAGTCTGCAAAGGGGCACAAGGTAGATGCATGAGGACATCATCCCGAGGAGGGACTTGATGGACCTCACTCTGGCCACATCCGTGGCTAACAGACGCTGCACCTTGCCCAAAATGCCCTTCGTCCTTTCTTCCGACAGAGATGCCAATCGCTTCACTGTATCGAGCTTCGCTCCCAGAAACAGTGCCACCTGCAACGGGACCAGATGGGATTTGGGGTAGTTGATGGCGAATCCCAGCTCCGTGAGCAGGCGGACGGTCTTCGCTTTGTGTTCGACGGCGAGTTCTTTTGATCTTGCACGGATTAGCCAGTCGTCCAGGTAAGGGTAGACGTGGATCCCTTGCAGGCGCAGCCGCGCCGCCACAGGTGCGAGGCACTTGGTGAACACCCTGGGTGCCGATTTTAATCCGAACGGCAGGGCTCTGAATTGGTAGTGATGCCCCTGGACTACGAATCTGAGGAACTATCTGTGTCCTTTTAGTATGGGGATGTGGAAGTAAGCATCCTCCAGGTCCAGTGACGATAGGAAGTCGCCCTCCTCCAGCTGTCCCAGCACATGCTGGAGGGTGACCATCCTGAATTTCTGTGCCTTGATGTACTTGTTCAACCGATGCAGGTCCAGGATAGGGCACCAACCACCTGTCTTCTTTCTGACGAGGAAGTATCTTGAGTATACTCGGGAGCCCCGGAGCCTCTTGGGGATGAGCTTGATGGCACCTTTGTTGAGCATCGCACTTACCTCCAACAGCAGTTGAGGGACGTGATTCTCCTTCCTGGCCACGGGAGGAATGCAAGGACAATTCTTTTGAAATTCTACCGAGTGTCTGCGGGCCAGGGTGTCCAGCACTCAACGGTCGGTGGAGATGGACTCCCACACGTTGATGAACTTCATCAGCCGGCCTCCCACCAGGGTGCTTCAGTGGGGGTCCGACGCTACGGCCGGTTCAGTCCTGCTTGGAAGAGACCTTGCCGCCTTGGCCTTCTTGCCGACGGCGGCGAGACCCTCCTTGCTTGCCGTGGCCTCTGTAGGCCTCCTGGGGCGAGGAGCGGGCTGCCTGGCGGTAAGTAGAAGAGCCACGGCTGGATCCCTTGGAGACTCCCTGTCTGCCTCCGGAGCTCCGAAAGGGCTGTCGTTGCTGAAGGACTCCTAGGTTTCGGGCTGTTTCCGTGTCTGTCTTGATGGCCTGGAGGGACTCATCCGCCGTCTTTCCAAACAGGTTGTTGCCGTCGAATGGCATGTCCAACACTCTGGCATTGGCCACCTTAATCGTCGTCGCCGCCGACGAGATGACTCGTCGTCCCATGGAGTCCAACTTCTTGCCCTCGTTGTCCGGCGGGGAAGTGGAAGTTGAAGCCGCCGCACCCGCTGCTTTCTTCTTGGCTGCTGCCGAGAAGACAGAGTCCGGCGTGGACTGGGCCCTGAGGCACAAGGGGGCGGCATTGGGGACCCGGTACTTCTTCACGTACCTGTCCCTTTTGGCGGGTGTCATGGAAGGGTTCTTCAGGATAGCCAGCCCCTCGTCCCAGATATCGTCGAGCAATGGCACTGCGAGGACCGTCTTTCTCTTGGCCTTTCACCGTTGGTAAAGAAAACCTTCCTTTTTCTGTTCCTCAGGGCAGAGCTAGAAGAGCTCGGATACCCCTGTATCCGTCGCCGTATCTCCTGAGGGTCCGGCGAGGGAGATGAGGGGTCCACAGGCCTCGCAGGCATGAAGGGTGGCGCGGGGTGGACTCTCCTCCGCTTGTTCGGAGGGCTTCCCGACGGTCCTGGTTCTGGGTCCTCCGTCGGGGTCCGTGGTAACCTCGTCCTTATCTCAGTACATAAGGATTGAATCGCCAACAAAATGGCCGCCGAGCTATCCTGGGGCTCGGGTAATAGCTGCAACGAACGGGATGGTTGCTCCACTGGGCCCTCGTCATCGCTATCTTCGATCACATCAGCGGGAACCTTCCCCTGGGATCGAACCTTCTCGAACCTCTCGTTGAGGCCTTTCACGGTTTCCACCGGATCCTTCTCGGAGGCTGAATCCGAGTCTGTAATGGCCACCGCACCCCCACTCTTTTTCCACTGGGGTCTTCACAGGGGTCTTAACGATGGTCTGGAAAGAGGATTCCCTCCAGGGTGGCAGGGAAACTCTGGGCCCCGAGGCCACTTCCACTGGTGTAGCCTCTGCCGGCTTTGCCAGGGCCGCAGCGACAACCTCGATAGTGGCCTTTGCCGGTTGGATCAAGGCCCTCACCACCTTAGGTGCGTCCTGGGCCTTCGTTTTGGGCAGAGGGTCATCGCCTCGCTCCCCCTCGGCTCCCTTCGAGATCGACTGGGGCCTCTCCAGAAGCTTGCCCGGGTTCTCTGACTTCCTCTTCCCCGAACCACAGTGCTGGCTCGTGGTTGATCGTGCCGGGGAAGTCCCGCCCTGCCTGGCAGCCGAGGAGCCCGACCTTTCAGCGCTCCCGGTGCCCGCGGACTCGCGGTGCTTGGCCTTCTGTTGGGCCCCCGTCGCCGGGGCGCCCTCACAGGACTTAGAAGACCGCTCAGACTTTTTCTTCGCCTTCTCACCTGCTGTGCCCTTCTCCAGCCAGGCGGTGAGGAGGGAACGACGATCCTGCTTGGTCCGTTCCGACAGGTTCTTGCAGAACGCACAGTCCTTCTCCACGTGCGTCTTGTCCTCATGAAGGCAGTAGAGACATCTTGAATGCTCGTCCTCCTTGAAAACATTATGCAATCTGCATCCTGGGCAGCTCCTAAACAGCTTGGATCCGGGCGTCGAGCTTCCCTTGTCCTGGGCAATGTCCGTTGAGGTAGGCCACAGATCTTCTGGAATCCTGCAAGAAGCGTAACTCGATGAAAACTTCACCCTTGAGGGGCGTAGAAGAATTCCGAAACGGGTCCCCGTTATCGGAAGTACAAACGGTGGAGCTTGAGGCTCGATTAACCGAAAAAATGAGAACAAATCTCCTGAAAAAGCGCAAAAACGCAGTAAAAGCTCGAGAGCTCAGCACGAGGACTCCCAACACTTGAACGTGCAGTAAAAATCTGAGGATGGCTGCGCGGGGAGGGGCTTTGGGAGAGGGCAGTCATTGGCTGGGGGCAATATGACCCAGAGATCAGTGATTGGTTACTACTAAGAAAGACAGATCACAAACGAAACTGATACTGATTTTTTCTTTACCGAGGATTCCCAGCCTGGCGACGGGGAATATTCATGAGCATGCAAATCCATGGCAGACCCCATGCTGGAGAAGGAGTAGAAACACTTTAGGAATAGGGCAGGCCTAGTCCTTGATCATTTCACCAGAACAAAAACATAACCAGTTGGACTGCCATTTTCACTAAAGGCTGTGTGCCAATCCAGAGAATGAGTGCTTGGTGGCTGTATGGTGCCAAAGTCCCAGTATTCATGAGGCCTAGAGGTGTGTGATGATTTACCAGCCCTTGTGGTGAGGTCTTTTTGGTTGACTTGCTAAAGGTATCCGAGCAGCCCAGAGTATTTTGCAGAAAGTGTGTATGTCAGAAACAGAAAGGGAAACCAAAGGGACGCAAAATGGTAAAAACCTTTGAGTTGCAACAGGACAAGAACTTTACAGGAGTTAGTGATTTCCTGTCATTATCAACCAAATCTAAGTCATCAAAGGTGACATGAGTCACTGAAGTACAGCTGGGGATAATGTGATATTGCTGTGTGCCTCTCTGAACTCCCTAAGACACGTTGGCATGTCCAAAAGACACTGCTAATTTGATTGCATTTTCTATTGCTCTCTAGCAGAGGCTGCTCCTGCCCAAATCATTTTCACTATCTCAATAGATTTTCAGCTGATTTGAGGATGTAACAGATTCATCTGCCTCAGTCTGTAAGCTTCTTTCACTTGTGAGAAAATGGCTTTAAAAAAAGATTTTTTTTTTGGGGGGTATGACTGGTCGGGCACCAAGATGTAGTGATCCGCCTGAGTGGCATGACTTGAAAGCTGCTACATAACTGAGTACAATTTACCCAGGCACCCTGGGAGGTGCAACAGTGACTTGCAGAGCCCTTATAGCATGGGTCTGCAACGTTTAGCTCTCCAGATGTTTTTGGACTGCAACTCCCAAAAGCCACTGCTAGCATAGTGAATGGACGATGGGAGGTATAATCTAAAGTATCTGGAGACCCACAGGTTGCAGACTCCTACCATATAGCCTCTTCCGAAGTTGGATTCCTGTCCCCATATGGTGTCCTGGATATGAGGGGGACTTCATGGAGTGGCTAATCAAGGCCAAATGTTGCATGTAATATGGTTGCTAGCCCACACTGTATTTAGGGACAAGGAACACAGCTGAAATAATGTATCCTGACTCTCCCCCATTTTAGAATGGAAGTTGATGGAGGGTTCTTTCAGAGGTACTTTGCTGTCCCCCTTATGACTGGGCAGGGCATCTTGGGTGACAGACTGCTGTGCCAGCTGCCAGTGAGGGGTTAGAATAGAGTCCCCCAGAGGCTATGTTGGGTGACAGCAATACTCCCCTAAGGGGGTCCCTGCGGAATTACTGTGGAGTTTGTTTAGGTGTAGCAGGGGATAGTCCCTTATACATTTCAAAGAATAATTGGTCTCTCATGCACTGGAGGAGATGTAGCTGGACTGCTTGTAATTGAGCAATTTAAAGGTTAATAATAGGCCAGCATAATAAGGAGCAACAACAGAATAATGTAATATAGCTAGCCCATGTTCTACCTCTGTTTGATATATGATCTGGGGCTCTATGGAGTGATAAGTTGCCTCATTGTGGAATACTCCTACGCACAGACTTTGCCTAGAGACCACACCAAGGTGTGTTACATAAGAAAACCCGTTCAATATCACTGTTTCATTGTTTAGCTACAGTTGGAAAAGGGTATGGATGAAGCAGAGACAACGTTATGGGAACAGTTGCCTGAGCAGGCTTAGCTTCAACACAGTTGTGAGTTCTTACCTTGCAACAAAGAAGATTGCTGATAAAGCAGAGAGTCTTGAGAAATGTTCTCAGTGAAACAACATTATTTGAGGTTGCATACAAAATTGCAGGCTTAAAACTACCATGTTTTTCTCAGGAGCTATTCCAAGAGTTTTTACAGTGAGATGAATCCTTGATAATAGAACATGGCAAGTCACACAGACTCCTCTTTGACTATCAGAAGAAGAATGGATTGTTACCTGACGAACTAACCAGGATTAATGTGTTCAATTAACTCTGACATATGTTTAGGAGGCCAGCCTAGTTTAGTGGAACAGGGGAACGTTCTGGACAAGCCAGACCAATCTACGGTAGCTTGGCATGCGGTCAAGACTAAGGGCCTGAGCACGACCTCGGCGGTAACACTTAAATCCGACGGTAGCGCTATTACTGCTGGACTTAAGGATCCGCCGAATCAGGGCTTTGGCGGATTTCGCCCCAGCTCTTGGCGGTAAGAGCGCAAATTTTCCCAATTGAGCCCAATGGGGAATGGGGCATTCCTGAATGGGCTCAATGGGGAATGGGGACTTCCAAGTCCGCCCAACTCGTGATCCCGCGCTATTAGTGCCGGGGGCTATGGCGGTCGCGCTAATAGCCCCCGCGCTAATAGCGTTAGCGTTACCACCGAGGTAGTGATCAGGCCCTAAGTCTCAGAAGGGGTGAGAGTGATCAGAAGCCCACAATAAACACAAACAGTAAAACTCCACAGAATACACTTAGACAAATGTATATCAGAAATACATATACATTTATTATGGGCCTTATAATTAAACACAAATAAACCACAGTAATATAAAAGTTACCACACAGGTCTTCCACTATTTAACATGTATACAGTTACATTTTGCCTAATGCAGTAGAAGGGAAAACACAGCCAAAACCTGTAACAGAAGGGTAAGTTAACACAAATATAGCATTAGGCAGTTCTTCAGAACCGTCCCAAACTTAAGCATTCCAGCCCTACAAAGTGGGGAGCCTTGTGCTCAAAAGTGCATTAGTGTGTTAAAAATGTGCAACCATGCATAATGAGAGAAAGCGGGTCATCTTCAGGGAGCTGTAGCAGTTCAGGAAGGGGCTTGAGGTGATGAAGAACAGTATCCCACTATATGAGGAGGGTCTACCCAAGGCAGAGCGACTTTCAATTTTCGGGAATAACTAGGGAGCGCAAGTTGGCCCCGCTAAAATGAGTATCTTTTTACAGATTCTCGTGCGTAAAGAAAAATGGCTGTGCCAGGGGGCCACTGGTAAGTGATACAAGTACTCAATGACCCTCTTCAAAGTCCAGATCAACTTTACCAGTCTAGTCCAGGTCACTTGTAAGTTCAATCCCTGCAGTGGATGTCGCTCCGGCTCTCAGCGGCAGCAGGACGGGATGATCATCCGTGGCGGGACAGGAGCCTTCTCTCAGCTCACGATGAAGAAGACAGTTCCAGTGCAGCACATCTCAGGGCACAGGGAGGCAGGCAGACAAGGCTCCTACAATGACCGTCACCAAAGCAGGGAGACACAGGGACCGCAAATGCTTGCTGCGTGGCGCACTCTCCTAAATCGCAACCCACAAGCGCTAGGACTCCTCAAGTCTTGAGTGTCAACTCAGGATGGCGGCGCTCCTATGCAATAACCCGGGTTCAAGCTGGTCAGTTTGCTGAATGACCCAGGAAAACTTCCAATAAGGCTCTTTTGAAGGGTAATCAGGAGGTGCCAATGGAAGTCCAGAAAAGACCCTAACCAAGAATAGAAGATATATTATCTTGGCCGAAAACCAATCGCATCGTATGACCTACATCGCAAACACAGAATCGTCAGTATAACCATAGGGTGTCCATCTTGTGTAACATCCGCCATTTGCTTTTTTCCTTTCTGTCAAAGTGCTTTGCAAAACATATTATACTCTGAAAGCTCTTACTTGGTACGAGGCCACAGCTTGCATGTTGAAAGATCAGCCCAGACAGGAATGCCAAACAGTACAGAAATACATTGTTTTCCTCCCTCACTGAGTCCTTGAAAGCAAGCAGAAACTGCATTTAATCAGCGGCCCAGGTGCCGGCCTGTCTCGCTAATGCTGTAGCAATAGGCAGTTAAAGCATGAATCATACTTTTTAGCGGTCCTCCTTCGCGGATCCTTCATAGAACAGGCTGACCCCTAGTTCACAAATAGAAACTAATAGATAACGTGCTTTGGAATGTGTGTCTCTCGAGAACACGATATCCTTGCTGAACAAGTGCTTTATGTTCTGTACAACAAAGAACTATGTCTGCAACTGTTGCGAAGTATAAGAAACTTGTCATAATGTGTCATATTTGTCATAATTGTCAATCACCGAACCCTAGCTCAAGAAGATACATTATGGGCGGTTCTGAGGTGCCTGGAAGGCTTGCTTTTTGTATATATGTTATGTTATGGGTACTTTTTTAGCACACCGTCACCAACGGAATTGGTCCCCAGACGCTCTGGCGGATCTGTAAACAGGAAGGGTGGGGGTAGGGTTAGTCGGGAGGAGGGGAGAAGGAGACCGGGAGATGTGGTGTGCTGTTGGCAGCTTCAGCTCGGTATACACCGAGTGCTGGGCTTTGGTGCTAGTTTCGGATCGGATGAAGGCCTCGAGTGCTGTGGGTGAAGTTTATGTGTTGTTGTTGCGGTGTGGTAAAGTGCGTGTGGACTGCTGGAAGAGAGATGGTTGTGTGGTTTTGTGTGGGTTTAAGTAAGCAGAAGATTGAGGGTTGGGTTAGTGGGGTCTGTATCCAGGTTCAGGTACTTATGATTCCGTTGTGTACCTGTGGGTTCGGATGTTGCTGTGGGTTTGGATGTTGCTGGTTCGTGGTGGCCGACTCAATTTGGTGGTGTTGCGCTGGTCCAACTGTATCCTATTGAGTATAGTTTGGATTGGTGGGTGCGTCTGAACCTAATCTTCAGGTGTGGGACTGGGTGGGTGATATCTATTCTTAGGTGACCTAGTGTGACCCTGGTCGGTTAAGGCTTTGAGTGGTTCAGGGTTGCGGTCATGTTGAAGTGTTGTCCTAGTGGATCAGTCTTGGTGAGCGTGTGTATTCAGACATTCGTATCCTTCCGTCGTGACTGATTCTTTGATTTCCGTGGGGTGAACATCCTTGAGACTGTTGTTTAGTTGTAGTTTGTGTTTCAATGATGTTCGCTCTCTTGCATCTCACGAGGTCTGGGTGACACACGTTTCAAGGCGTTAGACCCCAGTCGGCCGACTGAGCATATTTTTGCAATAAACCCTAGTACTTGGAAAATTGAACCTTGTGTCTGTCGTATCACTAGTATATGATGATTGTGCCTTTGTTTCCTTATGCGGAGTGTCAGGGCCTTGCAAAAAATGGTGCCCGAATAGGGACGCTCCCCCTTTTGCTCCATCGTATACGTTAAGTTTGAAGAAGGCGAAACCGAATCGAGAACGAGGCCGTCGAGCTGGGATCGAAAGGTTTTCGGGGCACCCCTGTAAAAGTGATGAGACTCCCTTGCAGATCTGTACACAGCCGATCTTGTATATGGACGATGAATGATAATGATGTTGGTTGTTTGAAGGTACAGCCAGTAAACATTGTTTTAAAGGAAGGAATTACATTACCACGCATTCCACAATATAAGATTTCAGTGAAAGGAGAGAAAGCATTGAAATGCATGGTTTCTGATTTGATTAAACAAAAGGTAATTGAAGAGATTACAGCTAGCACTTGCAATAGTCCAATTCTTCCAGTATATAAAAAAGGAGGTAATAATATACCGTACCGTTTCATAATTGATTTGCGTGGATTGAATAAAGTAGTTGATCCTCAATTTCCATTGGTCCCAGATGTGACTACCATTTTAACCATGATTCCAGCATCTGCATCGTATTTTAGTGTTGTAGATTTGAAGAATGCATTTTTCAGCATTCCAGTACATCCATATAGCAGATATTTATTTGCTTTTACTCTAGGAGGAAGTTCATTAACATTCACACGAATTCCACAAGGTTACACTGAAAGCCCGAGTATTTATAGTAGAGCATTAAAAGAACTAGACATGCTAGAACTACCAACAGGTTGTGTATTATTCCAGCACATTGATGACGTATTAATTGCAGCAGACACAGAAGACATTTGCAAGGAGAGTACAGCAACATTGCTGACACATTTAGCAGCACATGGGCACAAAGCCTCATTAAAAAATATTCAGTATTGTCGAAAGGAAGTAGCCTATTTGGGCTACCTCCTTTCGAAGGAGGGAAGGAGACTGATACCAGAAAGGATAGAAAGCATCTCTGGTATGCCTATTCCAAAAACGGAGAAGGAAGTCACAGCTATAATAGGCATGGCTTCACATTGTAGGCAGTGGATTGCGAACTTCGCCATGATTGTGAAACCAATGACAAAGAAGGATGTTGCTTTGCCATGGAGCGTGTAATGTCAAGAGGCATTTGATATGCTCAAACCTGCATTGTGCTCAGCTCCAGTTTTGGGCACACCAAATTATGAAAAGAATTTTAAGTTATTTGTACATGAGAACAGTGGTTGTGCTTTGGCTGTCTTGAACCCAGGAACAAGGAGGGAGAAATAGACCATGTGGTTATTTTTCTTCCACGCTGGATCCTGTTGCATGCGCTTTGCTGCACTGTTTGCAAGCTGTTGCTGCGGCTGCCGTGTCAGTAAAACAAACCGAGGGGATGGTTTTGGGTCACGCCTTAACCATAATGGTGCCTCACGCAGTAGACGTTCTTATAAATAGAAAGCAGACGCAACATCTTGCATTAGCCAGGCTGACAAGATATGAAATATTTCTATATGCACCGCATATTCAAATTATGAGATGTTGCGCTTTGAATCCGGCTGAATTAATGCCCCCTCCCAATGAAAGGATGGGTGAAAAAGAATTCCCCCATGATAGTTTAATGGTTACTGAGCAAGAAACGAAAGGAAGAACTGATCTAACAGATACCCCACAGAAAGAGCCAGATGGAGAACTGTTTGTGACGGTTCCTGTTTCAAATTACCTGATGGTACATCAACTGCTGCATATGCCATCACGACACTAAAGAGTATTGTAGAGAGCAAAAGAATCCCATACAATTCAGCACAGGCTGCAGAGATAATAGCGTTAACCAGAGCATGTGAAATTTATGAAAACCTAAATGTAAACATATATACTGACAGTCAGTACACATTTGGGGTAGTACACAATTCTGTTCGACTATGGGCTGAGAGGGGTTTCCTGACATCACATGGAACAAAGATTCAACATGGCACTTTGATAGTCAGACTGTTTTTTGCTCTTGCACTTCCTAAACAATTAGCAATAATGAAATGCGAAGCGCATAAAAAGGTAACATGTAACGTTGGAAAAGGAAACGCATTTGCAGACAAAATTGAGAAGCAAACTGCCACTGATTTACATACGAAAATGTGTATTGAGAGGTCAAAAGAGGTACCCTGCATGGTAGAAAATGGAATTGCCACAGTTAAACAGATGCACACAGAAGCTACTGCATACAAAATAAAAGCTTGGTCTGAGGGTACAGCAGAATTAGACAGAGGGTTGCTGGGTGGACAAAACGAGTAAAGAATTGATGCTGCCCAATGCCTATATATCAGCGATGGTGACTATGGCCCACAGCCCCACACACATATGTGCTAAAAAAATCATTCAGCATCTAGATACAGTATGGCAGAATCCACACATTAGAAAAACTGCCGACAGACTAGTCCAAAACTGCATGACATGTTTGCAACACAACATTGGAAAAGGGACCACGACTCCTGTAGGTAGTTTTGCCCCCCCCATGCCATTTGAAGTGATCCATTTTTATTTCATAGAAATGGAAAGGTGTCAGAATTTCAAGTACGTCCTTGTAGTGGTCTGTGCATTTAGCAAATGGGTGGAGGCCTATCCACTTAAGGATTGCACAGCAATGAGCACAGCGAAAGTGATGCTAAAAGAGTACTTTTCCCTTTTTGGCCTGCCACGTGTCATATAGTCAGATAACGGCCCGCATTTTATAGCGGCCATAATACTACAAAATTTGTGCAGGCCTCTAGATTGATAAACGATTCCATTCGGCACCCGATGACTGCCGGCCTTGTTGAGCGCCAGAACGGTATTTTGAAGAATAAACTTAGCAAAATATGCTCAGGGAGTCAGTTGAAGTGGCATGATGCATTGCCATTAGCTTTATTGTGCATGTGAACATCTGTGCAGGCAAGGACTGGACTCTCGCCGTACGAAATCGTGATGGGGAGACCCGCGAATGTTTGGAGCACCCCACAGCCTAAACGTCTGAGTGAGATTAGATACACTTTGCTCAGCACTTATTGTAAACTGTTAACTCAGAAATTGTGTTTGATTCATCAGCAGGTGCAGGAGGCTCTTCCTGTCAGATATATCGGCCCAGGGCATTGTCTGCAGCCTGGAGACTGGGTGCCGACGTAATATTTCGAGCAGAAGTCCTCACTGGCAATGAGGTGGAAGGGCCCTTACCAGGTCCTCCTGGCAACACAGACTGCAGTCCGAGTGGATGGTCGCAAGGCATGGATCCATGCGATGCACACAAAAAGAATTCCATTCCCTTTGAAAGAGGGATCCAAACGCCGAAAAAAACCCAGCTGCACTCGATCACAAAGACACCATCGCCAGTTCTCTGCCAGAAGTGCTTCATACACCTGAGAAAGGGTCAGGGGAGAGTGCAACGAGGATCAAAGGGCCAAAAGTGCCTCAGCCTTGCCCGACTGCTGCCGCATCATCACTCATTGCATCCCAGGCTGACACTAACCCTGCCCACGGAAATGAAAATGCATTATTCATTGATCACACAGTACCTGGAGCGATAAGGTACAACCTGAGTTCTCAAAATCGGAAGTGATCTGATCTGCGTGTTTGTTTTGCCTCTGTTCCCAACACAGATGAATTGGGAATCGGAGGCCTAGGGAAGTGGAGCGTATGAGCTGTATCTGGGAATCGGAGGCCTAGGGAAGTGGAGCATATGAGCTGTATCAATCTGCATCAAAAAATTGAAAGCTCTGAAACGCTGAAACGCGGCTTCCCGGTGATACCTTTTGAAAGTGAATGGCCAATGCGAGCCCGTGGGGACAAGCGGTGAGGCATATGGTACCAACACAACTGATGCTTACTCTAACAGTTTTGGAGCACTGTGCAGAGTCACAATAAGCTTGCTACTCATTTATCAAGCAGGCTAACGAGAACTGGCCTGAACGCTTTGCTGCTATTTGAACGTTTTGCTGTTTAACGAGTGCTGCTGTGAAGAAATTATTTGCGACGAACATTGCTGAGATAAGGATTGCAGACAATGCCTATACTTACTCCTGTTCCCTCCTGCACCAACGCTGATGATATTATAGAGATAGAGACTAAAAGAATACCTAGAAGAATTTGCTGTAGGATACATATGTTAATAATTATGACACTACTTTGCATTTTGATTACACTGATCCCAATATTTTGGTATTTGGAAACTGTGCATCCTTTAAGCTCATTTTTGCCTGCTACTAATGCTCCTGCCATAAACAGTCCGGTACATGTGCTCTCCTATACTCTCCCTCCATTAGAAGAGAGACACAGGAAAGGGTATGACAATAACACATTGCTTTTGATTATGAACATGACTCACACTATCCTGAATAGAACGAATTTTTGGGTCTGCTCCCATTTACCCCATCAACACCTCCAAGTATTCCGAACAGGGACAGCGTGCCGGTGGGGGAAGTTTTGCTGTATGTGCTTCTTGTACTCTCTGTTTGCTTCCCTTTCATCTCAGGGAGAGAGCCTCTCATCACCCTTTCATCCCATGCCACAGTCCTGGAGGTGCTGTTGATTCCCTTGGGCTCTGCAGTTGGAGGGAAGGCCTTACTCCTGCCTGTGGCAAGCAGTGACATCCATAAAGTGAATTGTCATTTAGGCCTGTACTTGGCCTCAAGATTTTTGATATCGATCAATGATTCAGCGGAGACAGAGTTGCTCTCTGTCTCAGACCATGTTCTGAAAGTGTTGACATTAAATTAATATCTGGAATTCTTGCCTATGGGGAGGTTCTGGACGAAAACGGATTCCCTTCTATAAGTCCAAGTTCATGTAGATGCAACTGCAAATAAAAAGGGCAGACTATTTCTTAGGTAATAATGGCATGGTACCATTGTTTGAGATGATCTGTGAAGCTTTTAACACCACTAAAAGAGAGGGAAATATCAGCGGGACTGAAGCCTAAGCTGGAGAAAAGAATTTGAAAGATAGAACAAAAGCATCAACACACCAGTTTTATTCTAATATAGAGAAATTTTATGGTAAAATGAGAACAGCGTGAGACCTTACAATAAGAGATGGCACCTTACAATAAGAGATGGCGTTAACCCTTCTTAAAACTAAACAATTCTATTAATCTCACTCAAATAGGGTAGGTAGGCTTTTGGTTGGTTTGCTTAGGGCATCTAAATCATCCCAGGTTCTTAGTTAAATTAAAGCAAGAGCCAATGGGAGAAAAAAAGCCAAACGTAAAACCATCCCCAGGTATTACTCTGACTGTTTCAAGACTTTACCGTCCAATGCAGCAGGATAAAAGTGCAGGATAGAAGTGATATTTGGAAGGGGGCTTTTCTGTTGGCTCTTACAGGGGAGGAGTGTGAGACATGAGACGGCCTTGTTATGCCTGAAAAAATTACTTCTGTTATTATAGTCTTAGCCCCAACTGAAGCTGAAGGGTAGGATGGCTCACAGTCTTACATTTTCCACATTTGTAATAATTCTGGTTTCTTTTGTTGATGATTTGAGTCAGGGAAGCGTGGCCTCCTATGTAGATCTTATAAACATATTGCTGTCTTAAATGGCTACGCTACAATGTATATAGAAAGGGGTTGCCACTTGGACTCTCTTGTACCAAAATTGTTTAACCCAGACCAGATGGGATTCGTCATAGGCCAAGAGAATCACAATAATATCCAGAGAATGTTATATGATATGATATGGTAACAGGGCAGCAATGCTCTGAGTAGTGCATCCAGTGCAGCGCAGCTCTGGAGAAGTGCAAGGAAGCAAGGGACTGTAGAGGTTACAGTTACAACCCCTAAGTGAGAGGAAGGCCCGGGGGCACTGCAGGAGTGACTGATCAAGAGAGAGCCTGGGACCCAGTGAGAGTCTGAGGGTAGCCAATCATCCAGTCAGTGCAGCAGACAGGTCGGGCAGGTAGATCAGCAGGGGAGGGAGAGAGAGAAAGCAGAGTAGAAGAGGAACGTTTCGGGGTGCTTCTGGAACTTCAGGTGATCTGGCTCAAATTTGAGAGGGGCAGGGAGACCATGGGGGCCATCCATGGGCTCCCTGCCCCTTTCAAACTTTAGCCGCTTGTTGAAATAGGCAAGAGATCATGTATTCCCTTCCCTTTACAAACCTTGCATGTATATGAAGCGCTTGACTCCATAAACTGGTCTTTTCCATGCCTGGTGTTGTCTAAATTCAATTTTAGCCTTAATTTTCTGAGAATGGTCCTGAAAAATTATTCCTATCGCCAAATCAAAATCAAAGTGAATTTGCTTTGGTCATCTACAAGTAAAATACAAAGAGGCACTACCCGTTATCCATTGATATGCTCCCTTTCTATAAAGCTCTGTGCCCAAATGGATAGAACTAATGCAGACATTGAAGGGATCACAATGGGAAAGTATTGATAGAATGCATGACATTATTGCATCAGTGCATTGAATGCAAAAATGTCACGTTTCTTATGAAAACTCAGTTACTACTCGCCCAACCATAGCCAGAAAGCTAGATGAATTTGAATTGGTCCCAGGTCAAAAGCCTAATTTAGAAAAATCGAAATAATTAAACATTTCCGAAAACAGAGAAACAGATGCCTTGAAACCATTTTGCCATTGGAATAGGCATCCCAAAAAGTTGGTTAATATCATGGCTTTACATCACACACTTATACCACCATAATGTTCCCAGGATCATCAAATCCTTATCTAAGGATATGGTAAAGTGAGGAAAACATGACATTTTCTGAATTGACAGGATTATAGGTGTGAAAATGAACATTCTTCTCGACCTCGTATACCCGTTCCAGACACTTCCAAGTAAAATACCCCTCTCAGATATTAGAAATATCCCATAGCAGATAACCAAATTCATATGGGTGCAGAACATCTTGAGAGTTGCTAGACTGACCTTGATGGTGACTTGAAATAAGGGAGAGGGACTGGATTTGGCCAATAATTTGCAGTAGCTCTTCTAAGATGCCATGGATGCATAATTCGCAGAATTTAAGTTGTGTGGAGCCTGCAATTCACTAAGATCATGTTTTGGTATTGCGGAGATGTCAGAAAAAATGATGGGCTCTCTATCTCCGCATATCCCCTAACTCTAGTGTTTCATACATTAGAGTGGGATAAAAATGAGACAATTGGGCACTTTTCAGAGGGGCTTTCATTCTGTTATGAAGGTTGTAAACAAGCATTTTCTGTCCTACATTTTGAGTGATTCAGATGTTGACTGTAGAGACATTTTTCCTGGCATCCTTGAGGTCACCAACATGGTGGTAGAGTTGACACTTGAGGATCTCTGTCTTCTGACAGTCCCATTTTGGAAGATTTTAGACCTTTCTCAAACCTTGGACACCAGGGTGGAACTTTCTGCACATTCATATATGGCACATTGGGGGGGGGGCTAATCTTCAAGTAGAAACTGATGAAGCTTCATGCAACATCATATGGGCTAGGGCTGCTAAAACACTAGTATGTACTCAGTTCAACAGAAATTCATGTACGTTATGCTTTTGCTGGTATATTACCTCTGTACACCTTAAAACGATCTACCAAACACAGCTTCCATTTTGTCAGTAATGCCTCCAGGTGAAAGGATCACTAGAACATATGTGGCGAAAACGCTGTGTGATACAGCCATACTGGAAGGAGGTGCTTTTGTACGTCAAAGCATACCCCCTTGGTGTTATTCCTTTGAGATTCTGATCCTTATGAAATCTCTTGGCTGTATGGGTGATCCTTAAGCCTGATAAAGCATTGTTTAGTTGAAGCTCGACTCACTGTTGTAATCAATTGGAAGTCACCTCTTATCCCCTGCCCTGAGGTCAACTGGTCTCCACAAAGGACACCTGCCAATTTACAGGTTCAATACACAGTTTATTTTAAATAATAATGAAACAATTGGGGCCAAAAATAAACTCAAATAAGGTGATGAGTCAGAATAGCTAATTCATAGGTCTGTTTATCTCTCAAAGCAAAAACATTTCTCAAAAGTGCCTTGTGGTCTCTGCTCTCTGTCACTCACTGTACTTTGGTCTTCTGGGTTTCATGCCTTTTATCCAGTGGGTAGGATGCCTCACTTGGCCGTGCTGGCTCGGACAACAAAGGCTTTGGGCCCAGGTTCTAATTATACTGGAACCAGCTATTCCGAAAGGCTAACAGCTTCTTCAAAGGGCAAAGTTAGCTTAGAGGCTTTATAGGCTGCTCTTGGGACTCTTGACCACGTCCCTGTCTTGCAGTCCTGGATCTACGGCTCTGTAGCCCACAGTCACTCTCCTCTTTGCTGCCCCAATGTGGGCTGGTACCGAAAATAACTTTCTCTATCTCCACCTCACTAATCACAAGCTTCTGATTGGCCTCCAAGATGCTTCTATACGTGTTTTTCCCCCTCCAATCTCTCTCACCCACCTCATAGATCTAGGGTGGGTATGATTATCACTGTAATTCTCTCCTTTTCTCGCTTCACAACCCTTCTGCAATTGCTCTTGTGTTACACCTCCTTCCAACTCCTAAATCTCCATAAGACTCTCTCTAACCATTAGCTATTATGTTCCCCCTCTTACCTCCACCTCCTTAGCTCTTCCTCTTTCCACGCCCTCACTGTCATGTCTTAATTTCACCTCTGCTCCTCCTTCCAACTACTTCTTCTCAGCACCACCTCTCTCTGTAGCACCCCCTCAGCTATTACCTACCTCTCCTTCTCCGCTTCTTCTTTCTCAACAACCTTCTCTGCTCCTTCACTCTCCTCCAGTCTTCTCTCTACCTACAAACTCTCTACTCTCCAACTGCTGCGAAACTCGCTCCTCTGCCTTCTCCATTTATGTACTGTTTATTTATTATTCACTTGTTAGGCGCCTATACAGGAAGCAAATTGTGTTTCAGAGCGCCCACAGGGCAACAGGGAGGAGACAGGGGATTAAAGACACCGTAATTACACAATAGTAAATAATTAAATACAGAGATATAAGAAGAGACAATGGGGAGGGGAAGACAAACCTACTATGCCTTGTGAGTGTTCAGACGTGCAAGTGCATCAACACAGCAGTGCACTGTTTTCTTTGAGTCTTTTTATTATATCTAGCTCCCGTGTCCTCTGTATGTCTTTCAGGTGTGCGTGATCTTTGTTAGAGGCCTGCAATATGTCCATTTTAGGTTTTAGGGCATAATGTTTTCTATTTGAATTCATTAGCGCTGTCCATTGTTCCACTGAAACTGACCTTGTTAAGGGCTGTCTTCCATTTTAGATTGCTAGACCATACATGCATGGTAGATACCTCCCTCAAAGGTGTGGAGCTGTGCGCACCCACTACCTTATCTCCTGCTGACACTTCTATGGTATGTAAGTCTCGAGAATTCCGTGAGCAAAGGTCCTTTAGTATCCTGTTTCGAATAGTGTCTTGCTATGTATTGCAATTGCACTCAAGTTGTATGGCATCATGCAGTTTATTCTGGGGGCTTTTCCAATGTGCATACGAGGAGAGCCCATTTAAGTATCAGGCTATTCCATTAAAGGGACAGTACCCTTCAAACTAGTGGTGGACCCGAGGTGACAGGCCACAGGCTCCAAATGCTGGTGTGATGGGAGTGACCAGGGATCCTCCCCACACCAGCCCCAAGCCATGCAACACAGAGCCATTGGCAGCCTCCAATGCCGACGGACACCAACCAAACGCTCATGAAGTGTTTGGATTTGCATTTTTTTAAAGGATCTCTCTCTACCCAGCATGTAAGTCAAGTTTGAGTATGATTGGAACAGTGAATCAACCTAGCTGATGGCTGTAAATGTATAACAGTGTTTAGGACACACCATTGTTCAGCACAGATCCCATATCAGGCGCAGAAATGATGTCCATGATGTTCTTACACCTTATCCAAAGTCCACAGAACAGCTGAGTTTTCATCCAGTGTGCAAGTGCAGATACTCATTAAAATAATTATGTGGTTTGATGCTAGTATATGGAACTACACACTTTTTTCCACACTCACTAATATCACTCGAATTAATCTGATAGCTGTGAAGTGTGCTACGCTTCTGTGATAATGTTTAGGGAGGGTGAATAGTGCTAGTCTACATGCTCTTAAAACCCCTGAGTGCCTCAATCACACTTGCCACAGAAGTCCTTGAAGTACAGCCCAAAGCGCCCTTAATGACTCGGATGTGCCAAAAAACGTAGGTCTTGGCACGCAGCACTTAGTCTCATGTGAAAGAGTAAGGAAGTGAGGGAAAGGAGGGGAAAGACGTTTCAGCTAAATTGTGATATTGTAGAAAATTGAGTTGCGGGGGAGCAGGTGTGGGGGATATCAAGAAGAGCTGTGGGGTGTGATGCTCGGTATCATGCCCCTGGGACGGTATCAGGTAATATTATCCCCTTTAATAATAACTCCATATACATGGTCATCAGGAACGGCCATAGGCGATATTATTAGTGCGGATCATTTATGGGGTAAATGGGTGAGGGGTTTGCGGGGGTGTCCCCGGCTCCCTTTAAAAATATACAGGGGTTGTGGGGGTGTCCCCCGCAAGTTCCATGGGGTAATATCGCCGCAAAAAATATGGCGACATTTTTGTATGGCAATATTTTTGCAGGGATATTATCACATGGAACTCCCGGGACCCCCGCTAGCAGGGCTCGGCCTCTCGTACCTTTAAAGAATACGCAGGACGCAGATCTTGCTAGTTCGGGTTCCCGGCACGCTCTGACGAGTATGTCCACTTTATTTATGCTGCACATGCGTGACAGCGGACACCGCTGTCGAGCTCACGTGACTTTGTCACATCCCTCCTTTTTCATAACAAAACATCAAACAACATTCTCTATAACTTGCGGTCAAAGTGACATACAGAGCTGTGAAGGTATATCAAAAACAGTGTGGGAGCCCAACTTAGGCAAACACTTTCCACTGTCTCTTTGCTCCAGCTTGGGTCCATGAGGTAGTCCTTGAACCTGATCTGACATCTCCAGCCTTCCCGGCGGGGGTAGCTTCCCCTTGGTTCCTCATCGCTTCGCTCTCTCTCTCGACAGTGTCCTGCACCTTCGGGATCCCCTGTGTCCTCTACAGGAGTTTGCTCCCTGTGCATCGCACATGCCAGGGATGTTTCCACTGCTGGCTCAGGTTGTTGTCCCTCTCCGGTAACTTTCTGAGTTTCTCCTTACCGACCCTCGCAGGTTGGCAGCAATCACCATGGACCCTTTTACGTGGGTCACTTCCATGGGAGTGGGCTCATAGTTGGGAGACAGTTTCCCTTCTGGATGCCGGTTTCTCACCAGGACCACGTCGCCCACTTCAATGTTCGGAGGATTCAGGCGTTTTCCTTCTCATTATGTGCCTGCCTTTCCTCAGATGTCTTCTGGTTATCGATGACACCGGGTGGTCGGCTATCCATCTCAAGAATCAGTCCACTCGGGCATCTGTTAAAGAAAGCTTCGGCTTGAGGTACACCCACGGACTGGTGGGTTGTCGACTGATACTCTCTGAGGAATTGGTATACATTCATTTTCAATTCACCTCCTTGTCCCTGTGAGATGAGAAATATTTTGTTCAGCGTGCGCATGAAGCGCTCTACCTCCCCATTTGCTCTCGGCCATCCTGATGTCACTTTTCTGTGCGTGATGCCGCAGTCACTCATGAATCCTGCAAATTGTCTCCCTTGAAACGGCGGTCCATTCTCTGAGCATATCAGCCATGGAAATCCGTGAATCGCATAGACTTTTTCAATTGCCTGGATTGTATGTTCGCAAGATGTGGAGTCCACTAGTTCCACATCCGAGTATCTTGGCCATTGGACCATCAACACCAAAAAGTACATCCCTGTCCCCGTTGACCCAAAATCTACACGCACAGTGTCCCATATGCTGTTGCTACGCTCCATCGATTCGATGCAGGGTTCTTTGTTGACAGGGGCGACCTTCTCCTCAAGCGCCGATAACTCACAACCAGCCTCCTCGGTATAACAATCTGTCACCCTTGTAATATCAGGCCTTCTCCCGATCTTGAGAGTTTGTGGCGGACTCGCCACAGTTGCTGGATCTCGCGTTGCATATCTTTGCCTTGGCGAGACATCTCCACTAGAGTTGACTTCCAGTCACCGCTAACAACTGTGTGTTCGACGAGCCGGAAGCATTCATCCCCACGCGATGAGTCTGCCACTTATGTCAGAGCTACCGGTAATGCTGCATCCACTACTAGGCAAACATGGTCTTTGCAGTCCCAGAATGACTTTGTCCCCTGATCACTGCCACTCATGGGGTGACATGACAGGTAGTCTGCCGGTCGGTATTGCAGTTTCACCCCATATTCCATGAGAGAAAGCATTCATCTCTCTATCCTCAGTGGTGGTTTGGATGATGAACCTGCCAGGATTGGGATGAGTGGCTTGTGGTCAGTGATGACGGAAACAGGTTTCCCCAGTACATAGATGTAAAAGTGTTGACAGCCCCACAACACAGCCAGCGCCTCCCTCTCAATTTGGGAGTATCTTTGTTCGGTCGCCGTCAGCGCCTTGCTAGCAGAGGCAATGGGTCTCATTTGTCCGTGGACGTCTGGCTCAAGGAGCACGGCCTACAGCCCTACAGGGTTACATCCACAATTAGTTTGGATTCCTTCCCGGGGTCGAGGAATGCCATTGTTTCTCCTCCTGTGAGGGCGGCTTTTATGGTGTCAAAAGACTTCTGTTCCACGTCAGACCATGACCATGACCATGCAATGTCTTTCTTTGTCAAAGCTTGAAGGGGTTCGGAGAGAGGGGTTCTTGTCGACGTAATTTCCCAGAACTACAGCCTTGTAGTAGCTGGTTGCGTATCATTCCTTCCTCATTTTCCCAGTGGCACATGCTGGCCTGTTGACGTAGCCGCCTGCAAAATTGCTCTATTGATTCGTCCTCAAGTTGCTTCTCGCTGCACATCATGAAGCGTTCAAAGTCCTGGTTTGCTAGAGGTTTGAAGTGCTCTTTGAGCGAGTCTTTCACAGCCTGATAAGAGCCATCGGTGGCGGGAAGGGACTTGAAGATGCAATGTACCTCAGATCCTGCAGCGTAGAGGAGTGTTGCCACCTTCGCTTCATCATCCGTCCCACCCGTGGCCTTAAAATACATCTCAAGTTTCTCGAACCACAGCAGCCGTTTTGGACCCAGTGACGACAGAGCGCCAGAAGCGTCTAACTCTGGCATGGGGGCTAGTGTGCCTTGTTGTCTGGGCATCCTCCCGATCTGTGGGGGTGCATTCACCCTTGAGCGCCATCCCCGGGGTTACTCATGTCCACGGACCACACAGGTACCTACCACTGGTGTGAAGGCCGCAAATTCGCTGATGGAGCGGATCACCAAAGTGTTTAATTTGCACAGGCACCCACTTTCGGGCTACGTTGTGGTTCTTGGTGGTGAGGGTTGGCGCTGCTTTAGATGGACATGGGGTGACTCATGATGTGCCCTCTCTTCCTATGGTACCAGCGGGAAATAGACGGAGAAAAATTCCTCTGTACTAGAGGGTGTAGATAGGCGAAGTCTTTTGACATGCACTTTTTTTTGTTGAAAATGGTGCCCCCCGCCCCCAGACCCTTCCTGGTGGCTCCCGTGGCCTTTTTAGCTCAATTTCACCCTAATGAGCTCAAAAGATACACTGGATTGCGCACGAGCACCTCACGTGTGGGGCCGCAAACATCCAAAGCATAAAATGGCGGATTGAATTTTCCGACGCGGGTAGCGCTCCTGGTAGGCATCGAAACAGTGATGTAGACCCTGATTCTAATGTCGGAATATGGATCCCCTATCAAGTCGCCTCATCGCCAGTGTGATGCTCGGTATCGTGATCGCGGGACCCCCACTTGCAGGCATTGGCCTCTCGTACCTTTAAAGAATACGCGGATGAAGGTCTTGCTCATTTGGGTTCCCGGCACGCTCTGACGAGCTCCAGGGTACGGCCACTTTATTTATGCTGCAAATGCGCGACAGGAATCTCTGCCGTCGCGCTCATGTGACTTTGTCAAATCGGGGAGGCAATGGGGGTTATCAAGAAGAGCATATTGTTTCTGTGTACTGTATGGTATACTTTTCCAACCACCTTCACAACCTCTAAGTGGTACTCTAACAGTCGCATTAGAACATATAATTAAAATGGCTCTCACCAATATCTATGCACTTGGCCTGGAATACTGTACAACACTTTACTCTGGATAACAACTACTCTTGCATTCTGCACACAGTAACATGATTCAGTATAAAGCAAGTCCCTCATTAATCTCTCACACTGCACAGAAAGGCCTAAATGGCAGATAGAAATTGCTGTTGTCAAACAATAAAATCAAGCAAATTTTACTTTCCAATCTCCAAATACCAAACCACACTCCAGAATCTTGTCATCTTGCATACTGATGGCAGTAATGCAAACTTCCCAGGACACCCAGACTACTCTCTATAACCCTTAAAGTATTATATCATGCCACAGCTCACCTTGTCACAGTCATCTGGAAATATTACACAGCGAGAAATATGACACAGCGATCGCTCTATGCTGGCTTTCACTGACACACTACATACACTTCAAAAAATGGTGCACCATCTTCAGGGTTCTCACCACACCAAAGCTATCCCTCTTGGCTGCTTTGCTCCCCCCCCCCCCCAATTGGTGGCCTACCCCTCCCTTCCACCTCTGGCAAAGAACTCTTTCCAGGGTCCTTAAAGGGGCTCCTTCTCTCATCCGCCCTTCGTGTGTTTTTAGGCCCTATTTGCTCAGTTCTTTCTTCTGTCCTGAAAGGGACACCATGGGTATCAATGGGCAATGAATATCACTGGGGTTGGGGACATCACTGTTAAAAGCAGGCTAACTACATGCTGGCACACTATTGTTTCCCAAATGTGCATCTTACATTCGTCTAGAAAAAAGAAAAATACGTTTTCAAACTGAAACAAGCTCTTAAACGTACTTGTTTTCTTTAAAATGTGTTGATTTTTTAGATCGGACTGCCACACAAATACCCTGTGATTTCTGTGCCCCTTCCTTTGTCTTTTAGCACAGGATATATTTCTAAAGCTGTTATATGCTTGCCAACCTGCTTAATCACAAATACATGTTTCTATTGTGCCGACGAAAACTGTGGGTTCATGGATGCGAGCTTTTGATTTTCACGATGGGGGCAAAAGTTCCCCCACCCTCACCCTGAATACCACCCCAACCCATCCCCTGGCCGAACACATTTTATAGCACTTGTTTTTTTTTAAAGGAATTGCTAAAAGTCATAAGATTTACAGCCAGTTTTAAATATATAACTTCTTAGAAACAGTCAATCAAACTGCTGAGCTACCCTGGTAGCCTTCTACTGTAGGACATCTATGTCTATTGATCCCTTAATGTGTTCAAATCGATGGATTAACAACAGGGCAGTTCATGTGGAACAAGTTACTTACCTGTAACTTGTTCTCCACCATGGGTCTGGCATGGATTCACATGCTCATGAATATTCCCCGTCGTCAGGCTGGGAATCCTCGGTAAAGAAAAATCAGTATCAGTTTCGTTTCTGATCTGTCTTTCGTAGTAGTAACCAATCACTGATCTCTGCGTCATACTGACCACAGCCAATGACTGCCCTCTCCCTAAGCCCCGCCTCTGGCAGCCATCTTCAGATTTGGTAGCACGTGAAGTGGCAGTATGACCAAGTGAAGAGCCGCAGAGGGGTAGGCGGGAGGGTTCACATGTGAATCCATGCCAGACCCATGCTGGAGAACAACAGTTACAGGTAAGTAACTTGTTCCTTCTCCAGCATGGGGTCTGTCATGGATTCACATGCTCATGAATATAAGAATACATAGCAGTACACACATGCACAACCACGGGAGGTGGCAAAAGGCTCAACATTAAGCAATAAAAAAACTCAACATTAAGCATCTCTTACCTCCTCACCAGGCACCTTAAGCGAACAGGTTGCGCAGCACTGCTTGGCCGACCCTGGACTCCTCCCTGGAATCCCGATCGACGCAGTCGAATCTCGTGAAGGTGTGCGTCGACCTCCACGTAGCATCCCTGCAGATATCCAGCAGGGGCACACCAGATAAGAACGCCGTAGTAGCAGCGATCACTCTGGTCGAATGGGCTCTCAGACGGCCTGGCAGCGGTCGGTTAGCCAACCGGTGGCAGTGCATGATGCAGCCGGAGAGCCATCTGGACATAGAAGACTTCGAGAGAGCCTGCCCTTGATTCACAGGTCCAAAGTTCACGAATAGCTGTGATGTCCTCCGAAAACTCTTCATGCGGTCCACGTAGAACTTCAGCGCTCTAGCCACATCCAGCGAGTGCAAAGACCTCTCGGCCGGCGACGAAGGAGACGGGAAGAAAACAGGTAACACCAGGGGCTCATTAAGATGGAAGTCCGACGGCACCTTGGGCATAAAGGAGGGGTGCGTCCTAAGCACCACCCTCGAGGCATGGAAAGTCAAGTACGGTGCTTTTTGCAGGATAGGGCCTGGATCTCTCCCACTCGTCGTGCAGAGGTAATGGCCACCAGGAATGCAGTCTTCCACGACACAAACTTCATCGGTGCAGAGTGCATCGGCTCGAATGGGGGCCCCATGAGCCTGGTCAGCACCACGTTAAGTTCCCACGCCGGGGCCAGGGCCTTCACCGGCGGGAACGACCGGAACAGTCCTTTCATAAACTCTTTTACCAGTCGATGGGACCACAGGGACGTCCGTCCTGTGGTTCTGGTATATCTGGAGATCGTCGCCAGATGAATCTTTATGGAGGCATGGGCTAGCCCAGCCTTTGCCAGCGATAGCAGGTACGGCAGCACTTGAGGGGCCGTAATCCGTAGGGGGTTGATCTTCTGTGCTCGGCACCAGATAGAGAACCTCTTCCACTTATGACCGTAGCATTTGAGAGTCGAGGACGCCCTGGCCTTTGCAAGAACCTCTCTGCAATCGGCCGGTATATCGTAGCCTCCAAACTCTAGCACTGCAGGAGCCAAGCCTGCAGGTTCAGCGACGCCGGGTCGTGGTGGAAGATGGCGCCTCCTTCTCTGGAGAGAAGGTCCGCGTCCGCCAACAGCCTGATGGGAGGGGACGTTGACAAGTCCAGAAGGTCCGGGAACCAGATCTGCCTCGGCCACGCCGGTGCGACGAGGATCATCCTGCACCGGGACCTCTTGAGCTGGTTGATGAGTCGAAGCAGCAACGGCAACAGAGGGAACACATACAGGTATAGGCCATCCCAGGGGAACGAGAACGCATCGCCCATGCTTCTCGGCTGGGGAAACCTGCTGGCGAACCTCTTGCACTTCGAGTTCGTCGCTGTTGCGAACAGGTCGATTTGAGGTTTGCCCCATCGTCGGAAGAGTTGATCCACCTGATCCTGGCGCAGTTCCCACTCGTGACACGCGCGCAGCTCCCTGCTGAGCGAGTCGGCGATGGTGTTTCTTTCTCCTGCCAGGTGGAAGGGAACCAGGAACATCCCCTGGCCGACCGCCCAGTGCCACAGATCCTGTGCCTCTTGGATACGGCTGGGGATCTGGTGCCTCCCTGCTTCCGTATGTAAAACATTGTTGTGGTGTTGTCTGTGAAGATCCGCACCACCTTGCCCTTGAGCGACGGGAGGAACGATTTGAGAGCCCAGAACACGGCTCGGAGTTCCAGGACGTTGATGTTCAGAAGCCTCTCCTCCGGGAGCCAGAGGCCTCTTGCGTGGAGATCTCCGGTGTGGGCGCCCCAGCCTTCCAGGGAGGCGTCCGTCGTCACCGTCTCCTGGTACGCCGGTGTCTGAAAGTCCTTGCCCGCCGTGAGGTGCGCTCGAACGCCCCACCACAGAATCGCTCGACGGAACACCTCGTTGAGGGGGACCCTGTCTTCGAAGGTGTCCGTAGTCTGCAGAGGCGCACCAGGTAGATGCAAGAGGACATCATCCCCAGGAGGGACTTGATGGACCTCACCCTGGCCACGTCTGTGGCTAGCAGACGCTGCACTTTGCCTAGAATGGTCTTCGTCCGTTCTTCCGACGGTGCCGCCAGGCGCCTCACTGTATCGAGCTTCGCTCCCAGAAACAGGGCCACCTGCGACGGCACCAGGTGGGACTTTGGGTAATTTATGGCGAATCCCAGGTCTGTGAGTAGCTGGACAGTCCTCGCAGTGTGTTCGACGGCGAGTTCCCTCGTCCTTGAGCGGATGAGCCAGTCGTCCAGGTAGGGGTAGACGTGAATCCCCTGCAGGCGCAGCCGCGCCACCACAGGTGCTAGGCACTTGGTAAAGACCCTGGGGGCCGACTTCAATCCGAACGGCAGTGCTCTGAATGGTAATGGCGTCCCTGGACGACGAACCTGAGGAACTTTCGGTGACTTTTGAGGATGGGAACGTGGAAGTAAGCATCCTCCAGGTCCGACGACGATAGAAAGTCGCCTTCCTCCAGCTGTCCCAGCACGTGCTGGAGGGTGACCATCCTGAACTTTCGGGACCGGATGTATTTGTTCAAACGACGAAGGTCCAGGATGGGGCGCCAGCCGCCCGTCTTCTTCCTGACGAGGAAGTACCTTGAGTACACCCCGGACCCTCTTCGGGACAAGCTCGATGGCGCCTTTCCTGAGCATCGCCCGTACTTCCAACAGCAGTTGCGGGACGTGATTTTCCTTCCTGGCCACAGGTGGAACGTGAGGGCACTTCTTCAGGAATTCGATAGAGTGTCCTCTTGCCAGGGTATCCAGCACCCACCGGTCGGTGGAGATGGACTTCCACACGCCGACGAACTTCGTCAGCCGGCCTCCCACCGGGGTGCTTCGGTGGGGGCCCGAGGCCACGGCCAGTTCAGTCCTGCTTGGAGGTGGTGGCCTTGCCGCCCTGGCCACCTTGGCGGCGAGGCACTCCCTGCTTGCCGCGACCCCTGTAGGCCTCCCGAGACGAGGAGCGTGCCACCTGGCGGTAGAACGACGAACCACCGCTGGATCCCTTGGAGGCACCCTGTCTGCCTCCAGAGCTCCAAAAGGGCTGTCGTTGCTGAAGGGCTCCTAGGGCGCGGGCCGTCTCCGTGTCCGTCTTTATGACTTGGAGGGATTCGTCCACCGCCTTCCCGAACAAGTTGCTGCCGTCGAACGGCATGTCCAACACCCTGGTCTGGACGTCCTGACGGAAGTCGGTCGCCCGGAGCCAACCCCGTCGTCGTAGGCAAACACCGTTGCCCAGCTGGCGGAACCCGGTATCGGCAATATCGGTTGCCACCGTTATGGTGTGGTCCGACGCCACCTCGCCTTCTTGAAGTATTTCCAGGGCCTCGGACCTCTTGTCGTCTGGTAGGAAGTCCAATATGGGAGCCAGCTTAAACAAGAGCTCCCTATCGTAACGGGCCACGATCGCCAGGGAGTTGGCGGCTTTGATCGCCGACGAAATGACCCGCCGCCCCATGGCGTCCAACTTCTTTCCCTCACCGTCCGGCGGGGAATTCGACGTCAAGGCTCCTGACCCCGCCGCTTTCTTCTTCGCCGCCGCCGAGACGACCGAGTCTGGCGTTGGCTGGGCCCTGAGGCACAGGGGAGCGGTTTCGGGGACCCGGTACTTCTTCTCGTACCAGTCCCGTTTGGCTGGTGCCGTGGAGGGGTTCTTGAGAACCGACAGGCCCTCCTCCCAGAGGTCATCGATTAGAGGCACCGCGATGACAGTCTTCCTCTTGGCCTCCTGGCGCTGATAGAGGAAACCTTCCTTTTTCTGCTCCTCTGGGCAGAGCTGGAACAATTCGGACGCCTTGGCGATCATGGCATGGAATGAGCCAATCTCGTCGGGCGGCGAGGCCCGTGCGACGGGAGACGGGAGACCCATTCCGTCATCGTCGCCCTCAGAACCCGTCGTCGAGCCCATCGCACCGTCATCTCCCGACTCGTGGGAGGATGAGGAGGGAACTGTAGGCCTTACGGGGGCGAGTGGAGGAGAGGGTTGGGTCCTCTGTTGTTTGTTCTGAGGACTTCCCGACGGGCCAGGTTTCGGGTCCTCCGGCCTGGGCCGTGGTAATCTCGTCCTTATCTCAGAGCAGAAGGACTGGATCACAGACAAAATGGCCGCCGAGCTATCCTGAGGCCTAGGTTCCGGTTCCGCCGGAAGGGAAGGCTGCTCTTCCTCGCCATCGTCGTCTTCCTCGGTTATCTCCCGAGGATCTTCCTTACGGGATCGAACCTTCTCGATTTGGACTTCGAGATTCCTCACGGCCTCGGTCAGTTCCTCCTCCGAGGCTGACTCCGAGCTCGAGGAGGCTACCATGCCCCCCCTCGCTTCTTCCATCATAGTGGCCATGACGATGGGCTGAAAAGAGGATTCCCTCCTTGGTGGCAGGGAAACTCTAGTCCCGGAGGCAGTCTCCGCTGGCGGGGTCTCTGCCAGCTTGGCCAGAGTCGCCGCGATCGCCTCGATAGAGGCCTTTGCCTGCTGGGTAGGGGCCTTCACCACCTTAGGTGCGTCCCAGGCCTTCTCCTTAGGGGGAGGGGCGATGCCTCGCTCCCCCTCTTCTGAGATCGGACGGGGCTTCTCCCGAAGCTTACCCGGGGTCTCGGACTTCCTCTTCCCCGAACCGGAGCGCTGGCTCGTGGTTGACGTGCCAGGGAAGGCGCGCCCTGCCTGGCGACCGAAGAGCCCGACCTTTCGGCGCTCCCGGAGCCAGAGGACTCGCAGCGCTTGGCCTGGTGTTGGGCCCCCGTCGCCAGGGCGCCCGCACAGGACTTAGAAGCCCGCTCGGACCCTTTCTTCTTCTTCTCACCCGTTGAGCCCTTCTCCAACCAGCTGGCGAGACGAGATCGACGGTCCCTCATGGTCCGCTCCGACAAGTTCTTGCAGAACTGGCAGTCCTTCTCTACATGAGTCTTGTCCCCATGAAGACAGTAGAGGCATCGCAAATGTTCGTCCTCCTTAAACAAATTCTGCAGCCCGCATCCAGGGCAGCTGCAAAACAGCTTGGGTCCGGGTGACGAACTCGCGTCCTGGGCCATCTCGAAGTAGGCTGCGAATCTTCTGGAATCCTCCAAGAAGTTGATTCAACGAAATCTTCACCCTTGAGGGGCGTAGGAAAATCCTGCAAAGGGTAGCCGTTAACGGGAGTAGAAACGGTGGAGCTTGAGGCTTGAATAACCGAAAAAAAATTGAAAATTCACCTGAAAAAGCGCGAAACACGCAGTAAAAGCTCGAGAGCTAGCACAAGGACTCCCAACACTTGAACGTGCGGTAAAAATCTGAAGATGGCTGCCAAAGCGGGGCTTAGGGAGAGGGCAGTCATTGGCTGTGGTCAGTATGACGCAGAGATCAGTGATTGGTTACTACTACGGATGTCAGATCAGAAACGAAACTGATACTGATTTTTCTTTACCGAGGATTCCCAGCCTGACGACGGGGAATATTCATGAGCATGTGAATCCATGCCAGACCCCATGCTGGAGAAACATGACTTCAAAGTGAACAGTATTTAATCTCCAGCTACACGGCCCCTGTGCATAGATGTACTGACAGTTTACCAGCAGAGGCTTCTCCATAATGAGTGCGGGGTGCCGACCCTGGGTACCTTCGCCCATTATTGAGGAGCCATGGAGCCAGGCCAGTGTAAATACTGCTCCTCGGCTGCTTGAACTGTTAAAGGAAAACGTGGTTTCCGTTTGACCGTTCTATTCTGCAGCCTTGTAAATCCAATGAGCCAGGCAAAGCCTGGGGCGTTTTGCTTTCCCAACATTGCATGGCCCATTGGGGATGCTAGTTGAGGAATTGCATGTTTGTATGTGCGATGGGAAGCACTGTTGTGCCTCCTCGCACATACAAACAGAGCAGGCCACTTCGTCATTAGTGCTCAAGCTCTTGCACGCATGTACATGAGCCAGGAATCGCTCTTTGCATCCTGCTTGTTGTTCATGCTACGTGGAAGCTCGAGCGCTGGGAGGAAACATCAGGACTAGGGCAGAAGGTATGTTAGTTTAAATATGTGCATGTATACGTGTATGCTTGTGTTGTGTGTAATGCATGAGTGTATGATGATGGGTGTGCGTGTGAATGAGAGACTGCATGCTGCGTGGGAAGATTGTGTGAATGTGTGTGCGTATGTGTTTGTACTGGGACGTGGAGTTTGTTTTGGCAGGAGATTGGTTGTGCATCAGCCAAAATCATCTACCCATGTGAGGTGCTTGGGAGGCCCAAGGGGGCAGGCTTGGTATTTTTTGTTGTTGCTGGCCGTCTATGATAGATGCCTAGTTAAAAATACCATGCCTACTCCTTGGGCCCCCCCAGCACCTTGCATGCACACATAATCACACTGTGTGTGTGGCGCTGGGGGACACAGAGGGCAGGCATGGCATTTTTTATTGGGCTTCTATGATAAAGCAAGCATGGTAAGTGTTATTACGTCGATGTCGCTAAACTGGCATTTTAATGCACCCAGACTAGCCATTTCTTTCTGTGGCATGTTATTTTGTATTGGGCATCTTTAAGAAAGTAAGCATGATAAGTGCTATTGTATTGCCAGAATGGGATTTTGGTGAAGCCAGTCTAGCCATTTCTTACTGTGTTACTCATTTTGTATTGGGCATCTTTAAAAAGGCAAACATAAGTGTTATTACGTGGCTAGACTGGCATTTTGGTGCAGGGAGTCTAGCCATGTATTTACTGTTGCTTTACATTTTGTATTGAGTATCTTGGATAAGCAAGCACGATAAGTGTTATTATATAGCTAGAATGGTATTTTAATGCAGCCAATTATTACAGTATCATTACTGGCATTATGCATAATGCAAATGTGAACATGTGCTTAAATGGGAATACTGCCATATATTGGTGCAGCCAGCCTGGAAACGTATGGACGCAGCCAGTGTTACAATGTTTTCATGCTGGCATATAATGTTGGCAAATGCAACTTGAAAATGTGTTTGGCGAATTGCTCCTTTGCACTGTTGGTGACTTGCATCTATTGTATTTTTTCATGCATTACCGTACAAAACTAATTTCAAACATTTTGACATGTTATCCAATTTCTGCACCATTTGAAGTCATTATTTTTTTTAAATCTCTGGGTGGGAATCCCCCCTGTTCCTCTTAATTGGTTCAGGCTCCCTCACTAGGCTCAGTCACACTGCCATATTTGGGGGAAATATTGGCACCCCTCCAATCAAAAAATTCACCAGCTGTCACTGGGGTGTACAACCAGGAAATGAAAACTGTGAACAATCGTACGGGGGCAAAGTAAGATTCATGCAACCATTCCTAAAGAAACAAGGGAGAAGTTGCCTCCTTTCCCCCTGTATTTGGCACCTTTATGCAATATTTAATTTGTTAAACAGACTGTCCTTGACTATCATTTGAAACTGAGGTATGAGGGATATCTCTTCTGTTAAAATGACTATTTTTGACTAGGTATTATTTAAAGCAGAGCCGGAAGTGATGTCTCTTCTGCTAAATACCGCTTCGAACTACACATTATTCAAAGCTGTGATGCAGTCTCTTATTGACTGCAAAGGCATTTTTGCAGCTGATGAACTTGAGTTAACTTTTTAGGATGTATATTAACTTGATGCAAAACGCATTAAACCCACTGTGAACATGCTCAATTACACTTTTTTTAACCAGATTGGTAAAATATAGGTATACTTAAACCCGTTTGGCCTGTTGACCCTTATTTGATGTTCCATCACCCCGCCCCACCATGATGTATTTTTTCCGCCTGGTTTGCCCATCCCCCTGCCACACCAATACTGATTTCTAGTGACCCCACTACCAGGCATCCATCTCAAGGATGCAAATGTCTTTGTGCGAAGAAAGCAAAGGCCCACAAAAAGCTTTTAGATCTTATACCACCTGTACATCAATTGTCTCCTGCAGTCAAGGCTTGCTGTGGGCCAGATTCTTCACACCCAATATTCAGTATTAGTAAGTCCTTTGTCAGTATGAATGTATATGTGTGGTGACCTAAAGTAAACGAAGACTGATAATAACAATTCATCAAATGTGTTTGACTCCTTAACAAATTCAACCGTCATTGAGTGGAAAAATCCAGCACATCACTGATTATCGCTTTATTATGACCACGTTATACATGTAGATTCAGGTTAATGATTTTTTTTAAAGGTCAGTTAGTTGTTGTAGAGCTGTCATTTGAACTGAGAAACCACATAACCATATAGCTCATTCTACTCTAAATACAATGTGGGTTCAACGTGACATTTTCAATGATTCCTTTAGCAAGAATAATGTGACAACATTTATGTTTACAATACATATTACCTTGCTTTACAGAACACAAATAAGCAAGAGTTTTTGTCTAAGGCAAGTGATGCATAACATGTTTAGGGAACACAGGAGTTTACCTGAATAGGTGGCACTTCAATAATCTTGTCAACATTCTTAAGGGATAGAGGCACATACCACAGAGTTGCACGGTTGGTCAGCCGCTTGGCACCTTCAACAAAAAAAGGGCAATAGAAAAAACTCAAAACGTGCAATAAATTAACAATCAAACTTTGTTTTACATTTTGTACGCAAAGTATCACATAAGCAGTATAATGTGTTGCTTACTAGAACTCCCAGCTTTGACATTTTTAAATGAGCAGCACAGATCAGAGGCGTTCATCTTTCCTGGAAATCTATAGGATGATCTGTGACATAGTCAGGACCATCATAAAATAAAACATGCATCCATTATGCTATGACAGAGGGAGCCATGGGATTTAGGGACAGGTTCTTAACCGATCAGAACAATTCAAGAATGACTCTAGAACCTTGGCAGAAGAGAAAGGAGGATAAGACTGATGAGCAGTAACTCAGCCTGGATCATTTGTAGAATGCACCATCTTGGGAGAAATATCTTCAATAATTTAGAAATGCACAAACGCTACGCATTGCGCACTACCATGCAGAGGACACTGAATAAGGGAACCCTCATTTGTTTCAAAACCTCTGTTTTGGTGTCAACACTTCCCTTTAATTAGCCTGGTAAAATATACACTCTAGAATTGTATATAGGAGTTTGAGGTTAAGATAGTGGTAGCTACTTATGTTTTTACCGTGGTTACACATGTGGGAGGCAACAATATGGTGCTGGAAGGCATTGTAAAGAAAGAACTAGTAAATGTCAAACAACCTAGAGGTCTGATTTTGTCCCTGGCAGCGCAGTTCAAAAGAACAGACTCTCACCTATGTGAAGCAGCTGGGCGACTATGCATAGTCATAGATACTCTGGCCTCTCCTATTGTACGATTCGATTAGCAGAAACTGTAGTTCTACTAACAATGTTACTAACAAAATGAGCTAACGTTAAGAAGATACTACTTGATTTGGGAATCCAGGCAAAAGAGAATGGATTGCTAACTCACTCTCTCTATCACGTCTAGGGAGGAAGAAACTTCATTTGAGGAAGGGAATGACCATTGATATGCATCAAAGGACATTTCAACATTTCTGTAGGAAAACGACAAGAGAAAACTTCATCCATGGATTTCACAAAAAATAAAACAAAATATAAGCGCTCTTTTTGGAGTGTTGCTGGTCGGCCGGCCAATCAGCATGCTCCCTCCAGCCAAACAACTTCCACTCTACTTGACTAGGTGAATGGCACTTCCTGCACGCCCCCGAGCGGAGCACAGCCACCTAAGCCTACGCAAAAGAGAGGAGTGATGTCACCTCTGTGCCTGGCTTCCCACGGTGTACCCATGTTGCCACAGCAACCCAAGGTTGAGGGGGTAGTCATGGCTCCTCAGTGCAACTGGTGCTAAAAGCCATAGCACCCAAAAGGTCAGGGCAATGCCTGGTATTCAGTGACCCGCAACAGTCCTCGGTTCCCTCGATATGTCAGGCTTTCTGAGTAAGTAATCCACAGCATTTACAATGCCCCAGGGAGCTATTTCTTACGTCTTGCACTCTGGCTATGTAAAATATATTAAAGCGGAATCCCTCCCGCTCCCAATGATCACATCTCTTTTATTATTCAACACAAAAAGCAGAAATGCTCTATCCTTGCAAATTAAATTGACCCACCTGGGAGCTGAGCTTTCCCGTGGAGAGCATTGACACAAAACATTGAAATGTGGAGACATCCTATCCAATGTTGCATTCTGTGTTTCAACCTGCATGTCACTGGGCTGTGGAGGCCACAACTGGGTGTGTGAAATTTCTTCCAAGGGGATTTCTTCCAAGGAGCAACCTGCTTTTGACTGTTTACCATCAAACCGGCTATACTTGGTGGTCAAGCCAAACTGTTACATTCTGAGTCACCAGAGTCTGGAAGCACCTGCTCTGCTCCGGATAGCATCACTGCCTCCTGTCTAGGCTTGTCATGGCATCCAGCCTGCCATTACCGTGAGCATAAATAAACCATAGTCCAGAGTGTTTTATATCTCATTCTACTCCTAATTGCGTGCCGGGTTAACAATTCTTCTCCAGATAATCTTAATGAGCGTTTCGCTCCAGCCGCAGGTAGTATCGACTTCATTACCTACAGCACTGGGCAACTCCCAGCAGCTCCGAAAGGCCAGCTTACTGGTGAAGACTCACATTTCAGGCCCCTTTTACTAAGTCGTAAGAATTGTTTTCCTTTTAGGAGGGCGATAATGTTTGTTGGCTTGGCCATTTCTTAGGACATTGCCTTGCCCAGTTTATTATCAGTCCCCCATGCTACCATAGGACTATTATTCCATCCATTTCTTCTGACTTTTATTTAAACATGGTTTTTTTTGTTAGTCTTTGTTTCACGTGGTTTTTTTGCCTACTTCACATCCTGTCATATATCTTTGTAATTTGGCCAGTGCAAAGATATAATTCCGTTAAAAAAGCGCTCATTACAAAAGAAAATTCAACAAATGTATCGAAATGAACTAATCCAATTGACACATGAGATACTATAATTTGTAATAGTCTGGTTCTAGCTGTAAGCAAATCATTGAACATAGTTCAGCTGCCTTTTAAAAAGAACTTTGTCTAGGATTACTCAGGAACCCTTTAAGAATTCAATCCACGTTCTTTGAAAAAACACAGTAGTCCCTGGGAGGATTATTTTCTTTGGGTCTGATTTTGGAAGTACTTGGTAATTACGAAGAGGGGACCTGCTACGTTTGCACCTTGATGTCCACAGATCCCCAGAGCATAGTTTTCAATATTTCCACCGCAGAGTGCAAAGGTGTAGAGTAAAAAGGTGGTTTACTCACTTGTATGCCATCGTTTTGCACTCTGCAAGACAGGCAGTGTTTACAATGGACTCCATAGGAATCCACAGCATTTGAACCAGCATGAAAATACATATTGGCAAACATGCTAGAGTACATGATTGCAGGAAAGAAGAATAAATATTGCATGGGTAAGTGGGATTAACTATCCAACGCCAACCATAAAAAGGACTCTAGTTAGTTCTGGAAAATGGTGGCAATCGGTTCAATTAGAATAGTACAGTACAGCATAGTAAACAGTTATGGTATGACCACTATAGTGAAATGTATAAGAAAACCAGGATTTTCAAGGTAAAGAACGTTCTGTTTAATCCTAATACGTTAGCCTGAATAGAGACCCTTCTAATTACAATGTAGGAAATAATTGAATGCACAGAGTAGGAACAAGTCCCCTGGACCGGAACGATTACCAGTCAATCTCTTCATTTCCAAAACATTGATCTGGGGTGCTAATCTTTCCTTTGTGTGTATTTAATGGTATTGGAGGTCATTACGAGTACGGCGGTAAGGGTTTAACGGCACCGGTAAGGATGCCGGTGCCGTTAACCCCCTACCGTCGCATTCCGAGGTTCCTTAGCGGGTCCCACTAGGGCCAGCTGGTTTTACCAGCCGCATTTAGCGGGACCCGTTAAGGGACCAGGGAGCTAATAACGGGCCCGCTATGTGCAGGCCCATTATTAGTTCCTTCCCCATTCCCACTGAGCCCTATGGGGGCTCGAATGGGGAATGGTTTTCAGAATGGGGACTTACCGGGTCCTCCAAGGTTGGAATGAAGTCCCCATTCCGACTACCCAGACCCGGACACGGGTTTGGAGGCAGCCATGGTGCTAAGAGCACCATGGCTGCCTCCAAACTCGTAATGTCCCCCATTATCTTGGTATCCCGTTCATTCATCAACAGTAATTACTTTGTGGTAATTTACTGCAAAGTAATTACTTCGAAATTACATGACAGAATATGGGTAATTTTGGGTTAAGCAGTAAAACGTGGGTGGGAAGGGTTTTTGGTAGGGGTAGCAATGACGGGGAATGGGGAAGTAATTACTGTCAATGTAATTACATTGAACCATTATCTCAGTAGGCATTATACCCCCCTTGTGAAGGAAGGCAGAAATCATTGCCATACATAAAAAGGGGTGGAGGGGGGGTTCGAATGACCCAGGCAACATTTGCCCTATTTCTTTGCTCGATGCTGCTGGGAAGATCTTTGCCAGATTACTCCTTGATCACTTAAGTAATTTGCTAGAAAGAACTAACCAAATCACCCATTTACAGGTAGGGGTTCAGTTAGGGGTCAGTACACCTGACCAGGTCTTTAGACTACATCTGCTGGTCCAGAAATGAACCCCTATATGGCATTTGTGGACCTACAGAGAGCCTTCGACAAAGTCCCCTGTCTGAAATTATGGGAAACACTGATCAGGCATGGTGTCCCGCAGCCCCTGCTGTTGGCAATTAAGTTACTTTACGCACATAAAGAGGCAGTTGTGAGATGGGGTCTGGGTGGGGCCACAACAACCCTGTTTAAGGATGAAAAAGGCTTCCCAGAGAGAATCAATGGTGTTATCAATGCTTTGCGGACCATACCGACTGATGCCTGTGAGGAATCCAATGGAGTCATCACCAATTCCCCGGCAGTAACCTCCTCCCATGTGGCCAGGGGACCGCAGTCGCTACCTGATCCTGACCCTGGGGGTGGCTACATGAGGGAGGATCACATGGGAGAAGACAGCCTTCAGAGAGATGTCATGGCTTCATTGGGTGAGACATGGTATCCCCCATTTGCCCTCGAATAACCTCATGGCCTATCGCCATACATCTACACCCACTTTTAGAGAAAATAGAGAAACCTTTTCCCAAGATTCTATAGACCAAACTTCCATTCCTGCTCTAAAATGTGGAAGCTCCAAGAAAACCTTTTCCAGTTCTAATTATTCAGCATGTAGAGCTCATTTATCATTTAGAACTTTTGAAAGTGATTTTCCAAGTAATCTACATCAACCAACAACAATGGACTCATTTTCCGACAAGCACCCAAATACTGGGATGAGGATGAAGTAAAGATCAATGCAGAATGAAAGGAGCCATAAACTCAATGAGCGTTGTGGTTGTTTTCAAAGTACACCTGTATGCGTGAGATTTAAAGTCCAGAGGCCAAGTTATAAAGGCTGGTGCTGTTTGTAAAAAGATGTGTCATCCATCCACGAGGCTCAGCAGAAGAGGAGAAGAGAAATGCTGAGTGGACAGGCCACCCGCTAGGGGCGAGTGGAAAACTCCTGGCTGCATGACAATTCCAGAAGGCAGCGTTTCACCTTCCGGGACCTGGATCGACACAGGCGTGCAGAGGCGAGGCTGCGAGAGACCCCGGAGCAAAGCGAGAGCAGACCAGCGAGGAAAGCAGTAAACATTTGCCAATTGGTTGCAAACAGGTCCGGGAACGCCAGGAAGAGCCGGTGAGTCAACCCAAACACAATGGGGACCATGGGGCGTTTCTACAACTGTGCCAGATATAAACCATACTAATGAAAGCCTCAGAAGGAGAGAAAATAAAGAGACTGAATGAGAAACAAGAAAGTATATTGTGAACAAGGCCCCTCACAAGATATGATTGCATGCAATACAAATATGCGGGGTATCCAAATCGAATGATGTATCCAGGAGAAATACTATGCCAAAAAGGGTATGCACAACTGTGGAAGTAAAAGAGGAACTTTTTCTACATCAGGAATAGTCCCAGACTAGTAACTAATCTATCTACAACCTGCTGGACTTCCTGATTTGTGATCTCCCAACAAATAGATGGGAATTCCGTAAAAACCTTTTCAAACTGAATTCTGAAATAACAATGTTTAAAAGATCAGAACAGAAGAAGAATATGGGAATCCGGAAATTTGTGAAGCAAAACCGGAAGAAACAATTGGACGCTACTTTTTCAAACTAAATGAATAGAAGTAGAGAATAGAAACACATCTATTAGCATTGTCCTCCTTTTTTAAGATCCTGTGGATAGAGAAATCTAATAAAATCATCTTTTTTCATCTATGAAGCAGCTCTTTAAGAAATTTCAAGTACCTCACTCGAGGGTGAACTGTAAAAACAAAAAATTAAACAATTTTTATTAAAATACTTTTACAGAATTGATCAACCTGAGTCTTCTATTGTGTTAATAGATAAGGGTACACTCAGGCCAGAGACCCGTTTCCTGGTCCTTTTTGTGACTATAGTAAAAGAGGAACAACATATAATTCTAAGAAGTCCTGGCAGGAGATTAAGCCAGGCAATTAAATTTGTTTGTGAATACAAGAAGTCCTGCCAGGGGAGCATACCAGGCAGTTTTAAGTCTACAAGAAGTTATTACAATTGTGTGTGAAAACAAATGAGGACACCTGACAGGGGAGTATACCAGGCAGTTGCAAGTCTACAAAAAGTTATTACAATTGTATATGAATACAAATGAGAAGTCCTGGCAGGAGAGTATACCAGGCAGTTGCAATAAAAGAAAAAGTGAATACAATTGTGTGTGAATACAAATGAGAGGTCCTGGCAGGGTAGTATATCAGTCATTTACAATCCTACAGAATGTCCTAAGAAGAAGTATACAACTGTGTTTACCAGATAAAGGGAACTTTTAATAGGAACTACAAGGCAATGTAGCTGTGTAAATAACAGTACGGTTGTGGCCCAAGAAAGATACAAAGAACTGTTAGACAAATAATTATTTCTCTTAAGAAGGATTCCAGGGGAAGGGAGCTATACCCCGGAACCAAGGCTTTTCACCCTTGGAGAACTTTTGTGTAGGAGCTGTTTATTCTTAGTTTGCAATCTCTTTTGCAATTTCCTAAGGTTAAAGACCTTTCCCTTTTCACCTTATATTTTAGTTAATAGTGAAAGGGTCAGAATAGAACTTTTGGACACAAGGGCGGATTTGACTTTGACATCCTGACACAGACAGATCCTAAGGCCCTGATTCACAGAACGTTTTCCTATGGGATTGTGCCATTATAAAACGCTTCTGTGAATCTGGCACTTCGTTTTTGGTAAGGGAATTCCTCTTAGAGCAGAGAGGCCTTTTACCAAACCTTTTGTTTTCAATAAAGGTATTTAACCAGAAACATGGCATACTTGAGTACTGGTTTCATTCCTGAGACTTGGCAGAGATAAATACTGAGTGCTATTCTTTGCTGACGATGCAGTACTGATTGTGTTGACTCCTGTGGGGCTAAAGAAACAAATGGAAGTCTTTAGTATCTTTTATGACAACTTGGGCTTGACAGTTAAACAAAATTAAAACTAAAACCATGATCCTCAGGCCCCCAAAAGAAATTGTCCCAACTCGTGTATACAAATTGGTAAAAGACCAATTGAACAAGTATGTGCTTTTGATTGCCTGGGAGTTAGGCTTTCTGATACTGGAAATTGGCGCAAACAGATGGATTATTTTCTCTCTCTACACATCTCCTCCTGCTGCAATCATTTCGTCCTTTGGGATATCAAATCACTTCTATGCAGATGATGGCCAACTTTGTCTATCTTTTTCCTCCTTTTCATCTTCTATTCACAACAACCTTGTTTCTTGTCTTCTGGCTATTAAATCCTGGATTTCAGATCATTTTCTCGTCCTAAATACAACTTAAAACTGAAGTTCTTTTCTTTCCTGCTAATACTATCCCTTCTCCCTCTCCTCCTCCTTTTGGTTCATTTCCCCCTTCGCAACCACCTATTTCATCTTCTGCTCATAATGTTGGTCTTTATCTTGACACCGACTTGTCTTTTTCTCATCATATTTCTATTACTTTGCATGCTTGTCGCTATTATCTTTTAAACATTCATAAATACCAACCTTTTACTACGTTTGATGCCACTAAGCTTTTGGTTTCTTCACTAATTTCTTCTCTTTTCTTTTATTGCACGCATCTTTGGTCTTCCCATCTCTCACCTGGTTTACCGTAAGTCTGTTTTCAATGCTTCTATTTGTCTCTTATATCTTTTTTCTTCTTGTGATTCCATTTATCTGTCCCTATCGTATTTAGGTTGGTTTTCCTTTAATTCCAGACTTAAATTCAATATCCTTTCTCTTGGTTCAAGTCTCTTTATGGCCTTGCGCCAGCTTAGCTATCTTCTCTCATTTCATTTTATTCTCCTGCTCGTGTGCTTCGCTCTCCATCTCAATTTCTATTATAACTTCCTCGCCTCCCTTAAGCCCAGTCACGGTTTCGTTTGTTCACTTTGCCAGCTCCATGTCACTGGAATGCTCTTCCTCTATCACTCTGCTTTATTACTTCTTATTCTTTATTTCGTACCACCCTTAAGAATAACCTTCATCTAGATGAACAACTATGGATACTTTTTGTTCGTTTTTTAATATTGCATTTTATTGTACTGTTAAGTGTGTTCTTTTTGTTCAGCGCTTTGGCGTAAAGCGTTATATAAATTACAAATAAAATACAAAAATTACCTTGAGCAGGTGCAGTGTCACAACTGGAAAATTAATGAGAGATCTTGGGGGGAGCGGGGGCTGCAGTCAAACCAGCCCTTCACAATTACAAAATTCAAGCGCGCCAAGCAACTCTCTATGGCGCAGAGATTTGGGGCCACTGTACGGCCAAATCCTTAGAGGTTACAGAAAACTTTTTTGCTGCTCCCAATCCATAAGGACATACAGCCCCGGCAGTACAAAAAAACTGCATAGCCTCATTTGAGCAGAATATTGGGCAACAGGGACACCTATTTCTGAAGAAAGTCAAAGGTCCTCATTCCAACCTTTGCGGAATGGGTCAACGGCTCCGCTAATGGAGGCAGACCCGTTAAACCCATTCCGCAACATTACGAGGTCCCCTTCCGGGACCCGGTAAGGACGCCTGGTAAAACCAGGCATCGTTACCGGGTCCCGCGAGGGGACCAGGGAGCTAACAACGGGCCGGTCGTAATCAGCCCGTTGTTAGCTCCCTGCACCCATTCCCATTGAGCCCTATGGGGGCTCGAATGGGAAGGGTAAGGTCCGGGCCCGGGTTCCCTGAGGGAGGAATTACCGGGCCCTCCAAACTCGGAATGGCCCGGTAATTCCCCATTCAGGGAACCCAGACCCGGACCCATGAGGCCCAAAGTCTCGCTTTGCTACCATAAGCAGACACTGGCCGTGTACTCAGCCTTCAAGAAACATGAAATCCATTTGAATAGATCCATGTGGCTATAGGCCGGTCGATACTTGTGGTCACAAAACAAATCTTCTAGATAGTTTTCCTTTTAAACAATTGCCCATTAAGTACAACAGTTGCTTGCTTGAATTTGTGCAACTCGACAATACGACTCTGTCAAATTTAACTTTGGTTGGGCATCTAGGGCACTTTATTAAGGTGATGATACCTCGTGCATGGCCAACAGAAAAACATACAGGGCCTCATTCAAAGATGGCGGTCCGGTAAAGTGCTGATATTTGTGTATACCAGCTCTTGACTGGACCACCCAAGTACGGGTTTGCCGGTGGGGCACCTGGGTTAACTCCGGTGCCGGTGAAGATAAGTACTAAATGCTGGTATCGTGGTGGCTCTACCGCTAGGATCCCGGCATACTCGGAATGAGGCCCACATACATTACAAATATTATGCATGTGAGCTTCCACAAACAGCCATTCTTTGTACAGAAGCAAATGCTCTCTGAAGTAGAATACTTTGTGTATCAGTCGTATCACCTGGATGGATTCATGACTGTAGAAAATTGACATTTCTATGGCAGCAGTAGAGATCCGCAATCATCCTTCTTAGGCATTAGGAAACAACAGAAAACAGATCCCTGAGGAAAATAGATTTCTTGGTCTCGCAGTTTAGTATTGACTATTAGGTGTTGCTTAAACACCAGCTGTATGCCGAAACAAATGCATTGGCGTTCTCATTAGAGAGAGATGGGTTGTGAGGAGGTACACAGAGCTTGTAGGTGTCAGTTGGTTATTTCCCCACCCAATGACTGCCCATGGCTTTGCTAATGCCTAAGGCTATTCCCAACCATACTTCTATGTCCCGTCCCCTTTCCTCCATCCTGTATGGGCGTCCCTCGCGAGGAACGGGAACGGAACCTCTATCCCACCAGAAATATACATTTTCCCTTTAGATTTACTGATGCGCAGCCCCGGGAGCGAGGGCTCCCTTAATGCCGCCCACCAGCGCCACACCTGAGTCTCCTTTTGCGCGTCAACGGAAACAGACCGCTACCACCAGCGCTCCTGGAGCAGGCCTCAAGCCTCTTAATTCCACGCGCTTTCCCCAAAATCTTTTCTTTTCTTTTTCTATTGCAGATTTGGGAACACCGTCCACCGGTGCCCTAGGTTGTCCCCTGCGCAAGTCGGTTTCCACAGGCTTTAGCAGGAGCCCGTCGTGCAACGGTTCCTTTCCCACAGCAGATCCTCACGCACTCTATCTCCAGTGTCTTGGTGAAGACCACGGATGGAACAGGTGCTCCATGTGCCTCTCTCCAATGCTTCTGATTAATTGAGGTACTTTGTGAATCTTTGCTTGTTTCTGATTACTGGATTACCTGGTTATGGAAACCTTTGCCTGCCTCCCCGACCTTGCATCTGTCTTGTCCTTGCTTGTTTTCATGTCTCCTCGATCTCGGTGTAACGGTCTAGAGCATGACATGAAACGTCAAACAAACCTTGAAATGGCTAGGGAGAACACAATTCCTAACAGAAATGAAAATGCAAGAAGTGACACAGAGCAACCCGAATACACCAGCTTGGCGGATGGTGGGTCCATGACACGGAAAAAGAAAATACACCCAGCATACGGACATGCGAGGGACGAACTGTGCGGAGAGACGCGGAAAGGGAAACTCTACCCAGTACGCTGCCCTGCAAGGGACGAACTGTGCGTAGTTGCAGGGGGGAGTCGGAGGAACAAGCGGCTGAGAGCGGCCTGTGGGCAGGACCCAGTGGGGAAGGTCTGCTGCCAGGGGGGTCTCTAGCGGGTGGGCGGACCCGGGCCAAGGGGATGCGAGGGCCGAAACACTGCATTGCTGCAAGTCAGCAGCCACACTGGCGTTTGGCTGTAACTACGTTCCTGAGAACGGGAGCAAGCTAGAGCGGCCCCGAACAGAATCTCACAGAGCCGGCGACCAGATACAAACAAAGTCACATCCACACAAACTCACTTACCTGTAAATGGGGCACAGCCAGGGCGGTGGGGGCAGCAGGAACTGGGAAGCAACACAGGGCGCCATTCTCCCAAGAAGGGGGCGGGTCTTGGAGGAGCATTTATAACCTGGGAAGGAAATGGGTCCTGATTGACCAATTAAGCTCTGTCTATATAAGCCCAGAGGTATGATGGGAATCCTGGTTCACTCTCGGTTTTGTTGCAGAGCCAACCAGACGTGGAGACAGGAGCTGCAGGAGGGTTGTGGGCGTATGAAGACTAGAAGGAGAAGAATTTCCAGAGGTCCTTACTGCATCCCCTGTAAAGAACCAGAAAAAGAACACCTCATAAAAACAGAAGGAGAAGAAAATAAATTCTTTCTGTGAAGAACTCTGATTTATTTTTTTTTGAGTTTATGAAAATCCTGACATTTGCTTGTAAGTCAAATAAAGACAAACTTGTTCTTTCTTCAAGACATTGCCTGACTGTCTCATTGTCACAAAATTTGGTGGCAGCGGTGGGATCTAAAAACACGTCATGGAGGCAATCATCAAGGCGCTGGCAGACGGACAGCAGCAGCTCCAGCAATTGGTGCAGGTTCATAGTCACCATGCCCAAGCAGATCGGCAAGCGCTACAACAAGCTGTACAATTGCAAGTTGCCACCCAGGACACCCTACAGCAAGTAACGGAAGCCGTGATTGCCTATAGAGGAACAAAACCTGCCCCTTCAAATGTATTGCAGAAATTCCAACAGGGTGATGATCCGGGATATTTCTTTGCAAACTTCGAAAGAGTTGCCAGGAACTCCCAGTCGCCGGTGGAAAAATGGGGCCACTTTATAGCACCATTATTAACTGGCTCTATGCAAGCGGCATGCCAGGCAGCAAACCCCAATGGAGAAACAACCTATGCCGACATCAAAAGAACTATTCTGGAAGAGATGGGTGTATCGACAGAAGCTCAGAGAAACCCAACTTTGCAACGGAGAGACCCCAAGGCAACTGTATTACCGAGTACATGATTTAACAGAAAAATGGTTAAAGCCAGCAAACTGTACTATTCCGGAAATCCTGGAGAAGGAAAAACTAGAACAGTTTGTAGAAGTCCTCCCAAGCGCAATGCAAAGATGGGTCCGGCAACATCATAAACCTACACTCAACGAAGCAATAGACATCGCTACAGCTTTCCAAAAGGCGGGGGGAACACGGACAATTCCACTGGAACTAAACCAAAGCATACCTTCCAGACCAACAGGTTCTGTTGAATCCAAGCCACCCTGCGTGGAACACAAGGGAGTAACATGCCCACCACCAACAGACAGCCAAAATGTTTTGATTGCGGAGAATGGGGCCACATTGCCCGGTTTTGCCCAAGAAAACCAAAGGCCGAACCAATGGAAATCGGTTGCATCCAAAATCGCGAGTTCCGAAGAAGACGGGAGTATTACATGGTGGAGGTCCGAGTCGACGGCGTACCCAGACAAGATCTACTTGACAGTGGAAGAGAACAAACAGCCATCAGACCAGAAGTAAGTGTCTCTGGGAAAAGAGGGGATCAAGTAATTCCGGTAAAATGTGTACATGGGGACATCAAAACATACCCTTCCGAACAGGTCACTATAGAAGTAAACGGAGTTAGCACACCTTTGGAGGTAGCCATCATGCCTCATATACCAGCCCCGGTGCTAATAGGAACAGATCTACTCACCTTTAAAGACTGTGTTAGAGATACTGAGTGGCTAAGAAAGGCTGCTTTTTCACATACTGAAATTGTAGAGAATAGTGGGAGGTTATCAAAGAAAACTAGGAGAGAAGTACGGGAAGAGAAAAAGAAGTGGGTGGAAAGATTCAGTGGACTTGTAGACTGGATTCCGGAAGCGAAAAGGGTCTCCTTTAGAAGTGAAACACTTGCAGACCCGACCTTAAGGAATGTCCGGGAACAAACAATGAAGGATCCCGAAAGTCAACCCAACTACCCCAAGTTCAAAGTCCGGAGAGGCCTTCTATACAGAGTTACCAAGAATCAGAATGAACAGAATGAACAGGAGGTAGAACAACTACTAGTAGCTACTAATTTCAAATCGTCCATAATTGAATTGGCCCACGATAACCGGACAGGAGGACATATGGCTCGAGAAAAAACCCTAGATAAAATTCTGAAGAGGTTTTATTGGCCAGGTATATATCAGGAAGTGGCCAAATATTGTGATGAATGCTCACCATGCCAGAGGTCTAACCCAACGAAACCCCTGCGTGCACCTTTAAGGCCCCTGCCATTGATAAAGGAGCATTTTTTTCAGATTAGAATGGATTAGGTGGGACCACTGGAGCCCAGTAGTCACGGACACCAGTATCTGTTGGTAGTAGTAGACTATGCTACAAGGTATCCTTAAGCCTTTCCCATGCGAGGAATCAGTACGGTACAAGTATGTAACCTGTTGGTCCCGTTCTTTGCAAGGGTGGGGATACCGTCAGAGATAGTAACGGATCAGGAGTAATGCACAGAGTATGCCAGCAGTTGCAAATCAAACAGATACACACGTCCATTTATCATCCCCAAACAGATGGGCTGGTAGAGCGCTACAACAAGACCATCAAACTAATGCTCAAGAAAGTAACGACCCCTAAAGGGAAAAACTGGGACAGAGCAGTACCATGGGTACTCATGGTACTAAGGGATACCCCGCAATCCTCCACAGGGTTCTCACCTTTTGAGTTATTGTTTGGTCATCAGCCGTAAACAGTACTAGACCTCGCTAAGAATGAATGGGAAGAGCAAGAGGAAACCACAACTCTAACAGATTACGTGATAGAACTAAGGGCTAATCTGTCTAAACTGAGAGAGTTGGCCAGAGTAAATTTAGGAAGATCTCAGTTGGCGCAAGAAAAATTCTACAATAGGAAAACCAGAGTACGCAGTTTCAAAATCGGAGACAAGGTACTGGTGTTGCTACCCACTAGCCAAATCAAGATGTTGGCTCAGTGGAGAGGGCCCAACAAAATAACGTCAGTCTTAGGACCGGTAAATTACATGGTGGAACAGCCAGATCGGAGAGAGAAATACCAGAATTACCATATAAACCTACTAAAGGAGTGGAAGGCACCCGACAGGGAAACAACGCTTATCCAGGTTGCTACACTAGAAAAACACGAGCCAGCTTTCAGTACTGTTCAGTGGGGTGCACAACTCATCTCAGAGGAGACGAAGGAAATGGAAGAACAGCGCAGACATCTGAGGAATGTATTCTCCTTCTACCCAGGAAGAACCAACTTGGTAGAACATAAAATAGAAACTGAATCTGTCCCTACTGCCATCCCCAAGGACAGCTGTGCAGGCAGAAGTGGAGGAAATGCTGCGGCTGGGAGTAATAGAACCATCCTGCAGTCACTGGTCCTCTCCAATTGTTCTGGTCCCAAAGCCAGATGGCAGTATCCGGCTTTGCAAGGATTATAGACAGTTAAATTCCATCTCAACATACCAAGCCTACCCCATGCCCCACATCGACAAACTGCAACCCCTCGGGTCTGTATCAATTTACGGTACTGCCATTCGGACTGCATGGGGCTCCTGCAACGTTTCAATCATTGATGAATCGGATACTAGCACCCCACAATCAATACAGTTCTGCCTACCTGGATGACATAGTTGTGTATAGCAAAACCTGGAAAGAACACCTGGAACATCTCAAAGCCGTAATAACCTCTCTACAATCAGCAGGGCTTAACATAAACCCGAAGAAAACTTTACTGGCCGCCAATCAGACCAGATACCTAAACTATGTAGTCGGAAATGGGGTTATTAGACCCCAATTGGACAAAATAGAAGCAATTGGGAAACTACCCATGCCCAGCAACAAGTGAGAGCATTCTTGGGTTTAATCGGCTATTACCACAGGTTTATCCCTCTATTTTCTTCCATTGCCAGTCCTTTAACGGAAGCCCTCAAATCATCCTACACTGGAAACCTATTAAAGGACGAAAAAGCATTTAAAGCCTTTCTTGAACTTAAAAACATCATATTGGCGCATCCGATTCTACGATGTCCGAACTTTCAAGAGCAGTTTTTTCTACAAACGGATGCCTCTGGGCTAGGATTGGGAGCCGTAATCCCTAATCTCACAATGTAGTGAGACAGAGTTGCATACTGTGGCCTTTATCAGTCATAAACTGTTGCCCCATAAGGTAGGATATTCTACCATTGAGAAAGAGTGTCTGGCAATCAAATGGGCGATTGAGACCCTCGGGTATTACTTGGCTGGACGAAAGTTTACGGTGTTCACAGATCATGCACCTCTTCAGTGGTTAGCCACCCACAAGGATTCCAACCAACGAGTGTTGAGGTGGTTCCTCACATTACAGGAGTTCTGTTTCCAAACTATTCACAAACCCGCGGCCTTTCAGCTACTTTTAGATTATCTATCCAGGAGTCTAGATCAGCCCGAACGGCTCGATGATTCGGGAGGTGTATGGAACGGTCTAGAGCATGACACGAAGCGTCAAACAACCCTTGGAATGGCTAGGGAGAACACAATTCCCAACAGAAATGAAAATGCAAGAAGTGACACAGAGCAACCCGAACTACACCATCTTGGCGGATGGTGGGGCCGTGACACGGAAAAAGAAAATAAATACACCCAGCGAATTGACATGCGAGGGACGAACTGAGCGGAGAGACACAGAAAGGGAAAATCTACCCAGTACGCTGCCCTGCAAGGGACGAACTGTGCGTAGTTGCAGGGAGGAGTCGGAGGAACATGCGGCTGAGAGCGGCCTGTGGGCAGGACCCAGTGGGGAAGGTCTGCTGCCGGGCTGCCGGGCCTCTAGTGGCTGTGCGGACCCGGGCCACGGGGACGCGACGGCCGAAACACTGCATTGCTGCAAGTCAGCAGCCACGCTGGTGTTTGGCTGTAACTACGTTCCTGAGAACGGGAGCATGCTATAGCTGCCCCGAACAGAATCTCACAGAGTCGGCGACCAGATACAAACAAAGTCACATCCATACAAACTCACTTACCTATATAACTGGAAAACAGTCAGGGCGGTGAGGGCAGCGGGAACTGGGAAGCAACACAGGATGCCATTCTCCCAAGAAGAAGGGGGCGGGTCTTGGAGGAGCATTTATAACCTGGGGAAGGAAATGGGTCCTCATTGGCCAATTAAGCTCTGTCTATATAAGCCCACACGTATGATGGGGATCCCGGTTCACTCTCGGTTTTGTTGCAGAGCCAACCAGACGTGGAGACAGGAGCTGCGGGAGGCTTGTGGGCGAATGAAGACTAGAAGGAGAAGAATTTCCAGAGGTCCTAACTGCATCCCCTGTAAAGAACCAGAAAAAGAACACTGCATAAAAACAGAAGGAGAAGAAAAGAAATTCTTTCTGTGAAGAACTCCGATTAATTTTTTGGAGTTTAGGAAAATCCTGACATTTGCTTGTAAGTCAAATAAAGACAAACTTTTTCTTTCTTCAAGACACCGCCTGACTGTCTCATTGTCACACTCGGCTTTGTTATTTCCACTCAGATTGCTTGCTCAACGGATTGAAACTTGTAAGTGACCACGCAGACTCGGAACTCTACTTGGACTGCGTTGCCTCACGTTCTATTCCTGTCACTGTCAGCCTGTTGCCAACCCGTATTTTGTCTGGATTCCCTCTAGTGGTGCAGAAGAAATAACTTTCCGCCTTCATTCCTTATTCTCCCGCGCATGGACTAGAGACTGCATTGGTGTGCTTCAGGAGCTTTGTTAGGCGTTTGCGTGCTGTCGGGCTAGTTGGCATTCTGAGACTAGAGACTGCATGCCAATCCGCTAATTAAGCGTCCTTGTGCCGACGGTATAGACTGTCATTGGGATCATTTTCTTCCTGCATCACGTACTAAATACCCGTCGGCTTTCTCTTCAATTGGGTCCATCCATACTCTCCAACACGGTAAGCCTTGTTTAATTTCCTTCCTTTCATAGAAACAGTCCTACATTCATGTATCATAAATACCTATATATTGCAGGTACACCTGTAGTTTTCAGGAAGATAATATTAAGAGAACTCCTCTTCTAGACCACTGCTATAGTCATGTCCAGGTCTGCCTTTTTTGTAATTAATAGTAGTTGTCTAGTCCTGCTATCTGCATCTTTGGTAATCTTCATCTATTCCTTTTGCAGCCTAAAGTGTTCGTTTTGTGTCCATTCTTCCAAGTAATTGATCCCTCTGCATGCTTTTTAAGTCATCCAGAGGGGTACATTGTTGGAAAGAACTTGTCATCTACACTACGGATTCAAACCCCTGAGGGACCAGTCTCCTCGAGTACAAGGCGAGTTCTGACAGAGGCCGAGGGCGCACAGCCTACCTGGTGTACATCTGAGGTACAGGGCGGGGCAGAGCCGGTGCAGACAGGCATGCAGGCCGAGCCCGGAAACATGCCGGCTTCAGGTCCACGTGCTCAAGGCACGGACAAAATGGCAGCAGCACGAGACAAGATGCCTGCCACTCCAGATCCTCAAAAGTGCAAACCCACACAGGCAGGTGCGGAGGCCCACCAGCCAGTCAATGAACAGAGGAGAAGTTTTACTTCAAGGGCAGACTGGGTACTAATGACGCCTGTCACATAGACCACGTCATACCCCACCAGCTCGGGTTCCAGGTACAGTGATCCATGTACGGACAAGGACTGGGGAGACAGCAGGCGTATTCGCCACAGACTCCGGTGCAGGATCACCCTCAGCCAGCCTGTGAGGACAAATTCATGTCTCTCATGTGGTCTCCACAAATGGCCTCAATTCTCAGGGGCATTATCAAGGACATGTTGCCTCTGACTGCGCCCACACAGACAGCCGCAAAACACAGCCCATGCTCCCGCCTCCAGCACCGCTTCCGCAGCAGCCCATTCCTGAGGCTCCTGCAGTCCCGGTGCAGGTGCAAACCCCCACACAGCAAGCAGCTCCAAAGGATGCTGGCATCACCTCCTAACCCCCCCGGGGCAGACGACCAGCAGGACACGGACGAGGAGGAGCAGGACACAACTTCCTCAGCAAAAGCCTTCCACGACAGGATTGCTGGCCTGTCAGAATACCTGGGCATCCCCCAGCCCCAGAGGAGCTTCCTGAGGCAGAGTCCTGGTGAAGGTCCTGAGCATCAGGACGGAAGCGAGATCTGGCATACCCCTACAGAAGCATGTGCAGGCCTTGGCCAAGAAGGGATTGCTCAAGCCACACTCCACGCAACCTGTTAACAAAAAGCTGGATGCTAAATTCAGGCAGGCTACTCTCGACACACTGCAACCTCTGTTATCGGTTATTGCTGCAGCATCCATGTATGCCAAGATCCGGACGTCCTCCTCTAGTACGGCATGACAGCCCTCTTGAACAAGGAAGAAAATACTCTTCATTCATACAGCAGGAAGGTCTACTCTAATGCTGGTCTACACCTCAGGCAGGCCAACGCAGACGCCATTCTGGATGCAGCTAATCAACGCCTCTGGAGGGAAATTGCAGACTTCCTGTCTGACATCCCTAAGGACAAGCAAGCCTCTTTCAAAGCTGGCCTGGCTGAGGCAAAATCCATGGCTCAGGATATTATGAAGGCACAGTAGGCCACATCGACGTGGCTAACAGAACGATCTGTCTGGCAACAGACATGAGGCGCACGGCCTGGTTAAAAGCTACCAGGTTCAACCCGGATGTCCAAGATAGAATCTTGGACCTTCCCTTCGAAGGGGGTGATCTTTTCCACTCCACAACTGATTAAGAGCTGTACAAGAAGAGCAGCTCTGAGACAGCCAAGTCACTGGTGATTCTTACCAAGCCAGCAGCAAAGCCTTTCTCACAGGGACAGTCTCGCTCAGACAAGAGGCGATCTTTTGGCAGTTTCTGCAGGTTCCAGGACCGGAAAGCCATGCAGCCTGACAGGTCTCCCAGTCAGCACAGGCGGAAACACCACAAACCCTCAAATAAGGGGTTGTTCCATTCCCCCTCCCACTCATCAGCCTCTGACCAGAAGAAACAATGACAATTATTTTTGGTCCACAGCACCCCAGTTGGGGGCAGGCTGGCCCTGCACAGTTCGGTTTGGTGGGCGAAGTTTGCGGACGCATGGGTCATCTCAGTGGCATCCTGGGGCATCCGGCTACCTGTTCCTTCTCCTCTCCCGAGTTCTCCCCCTCTCCCACAAATCGGTACACCATCACTCCTAGCAGAGATTTGCTCACTTGTGGAGAGCGAGGTGGTAGAGGCGGTCCCTCCCCGCCCCCCAGCTGGACAGGGCTTTTACTCCTGCATCTTTGCTATTCAAAAGAAGAACCAGGCGGGTCTGCGAGTAGTGTTGGATTTGTCTTCCCTGAATCTTTACCTACCCCTGCAGAAGTTCAAGATTGTGACGCCAGCGCTCAAAGCCGAGACAGTGTGTGTGTGTGTGGAGACTGAACGTGCTCCCTGGACCTGAAGAATGCATATCTCTGTGTTCCTATTGTGCAGCCTCGCCGGGCCTTCCTCAGGTTCTGGGTAATGGGCTTGCATTTCCAGTACAAGGTTCTGCCCTTTGGGTTAAATTCAGCTCTGAGTCTTAACGAGGGTCATGAATGCGGTGGCAGCTCTCATCAGGTCAGAAGGGCTGCATGTCTACCCGTACTTCGATGACTAACCAGGCCTCGTCTCCGGAGCAGGTTCGAGCCTCTGCAGACAGGCTCATCTACATCCTATTCGACCTGAGGTTTTCAATCAACTACCAGAAATCTCAGCTCACCCCCACACAGACGTTATTGTTTCTGGGTTTTTTGTGGGACACACAGCGTCAGAGGGTATTCCCCATGGGGGACAAGATTACAGTAATTCCGACTGCCGTCTCCCATTTCTGCAGCAGGTCGAGCACCACGGCCTGGTGGTATCAACACCTTCTGGGAGTTCTGGCAGCATGCCTCATGCAATCCCGTACACCAGACTCTGCATGAGGAGGCTTCAGTTGTTTTTGCGGATTCCTGGGATCAGGAGTCGGGCAATCAGGGGGCCCACATCTCCATCCCCCAACATCTGGACCATGATCTCAAATGGTGGCAGCAGGAGGAGAACATCTTGGTGGGCAGACCATTCCGTCCACCCCCCATATAATACACCATTACCACGGACTCCTCCCTCCATGGGTGGGGAGTCATGCTGGGAACACACTCAGTGCATGGGCTCTGAACCCAGACCGACCAGCAGAATCACATCAACTGGCTGGAACTTATGGCAATCTAGTTGGCCCTCAAGTCCTTTCTCCCAACCATCAAGGGCAGGTCTGTGTGCATTAAGACGGACAACAAGACCTGCAGGTACTATATCAACAAACAGGGGGGCACCAATTCCCTGCAGCTGTGCTCGCTGAGCCAGGAAATCTGGGAATGGGCTATCAGTCAGGAGGTGTGGATCTCGCAGTGAATCCAACCTGGAAGAAGACAGACTCAGACGCCTGGCCGTCGACAATTACGAGTGGCAGCTGAATGGGAGAGTACTCCAGGAAGTGTTCAGCAGATGGGGCCACCCCACCACAGACCTATTTATGACAGTAAACAACCGCATGTGTCAGCAATTTGTGTCCTGGGGAAGAAGGGATGCAACTCTCTAGGGGACGCACTCTAGATACCCTGGGACGGGATGTGGGCATATGCATTCCCACCCACACTGCTGGTGCACAAGGTGGTCAGCAAGATCAGGAACTCGAAGGAAATCCTCATAGCACCGTCCCTGTGGCAGCTGTCAGCACAGCCGGAGATGTTGCTTGCCCTCAGGAAAAGGCCTTCTACTAGCGCAGCAGGGAGGTGAAGCACTGCACCTCCCCCTGGAGAGGCTAGCCCTAGCGGCATGGTTTCTGAGCAGTTAACGCCCCAGCACCTTCAGTTGTCTAGCGACAATCTGGAGATCATTCAAAGTGGCAGAAGTCAGGCTACATGCAAGCAGTACATAAGCAAATGACCGAGATTCTGTTTTTGGGCTAAGGAAAATGGGGCGAATCCACTGACATGCACCCTGAACCAAGTCTTATCATTCTCGGCCTATCTTGCCAGATCGGGGGTCCAGGTGGATACCTGCAGGACACACCTGGCCTCTATTCGCCATAAAGGAACTCCAAGTCTCTTATCCTGTCTTCGGCCAATCCCGTAGTAAAGAAAAACCTGTCGAACCTGGCCAGGCAGTATCCCCCGGTCGAACGCCTGCATCCCGTGTTGGACCTCAACGTGATGCTAAGTGCTATAGCCCACAAACCATTCAAACCCATGGCCACTGCAGACATTAAACTGGTCACTGTGAAGGCAGCCCTTCTGGTTGGTCTTACACCAGCTCGCATAGTGAGTGATATCCAGGCGTTAGTCACCTCAGAGACATACACTAGGTTTTACAAAGACAAGGTTGTGCTTTGCACACACCCCAAGCTCCTTCCAAAGGTGGTGTTATCCTTTCATATCAACGAGGAGATTGTGCTCCCCACAATCTTCCACGACCCCAAGGAAGAAGCAGAGAAGACGCTGCACTGTCTGGACGCCAGGAGAGTGTTGAAATTCTATCTAGACAGAACGAAGAGCATCCGCAAGACGGACACACTATTTGTAACATTTGGAGAATCCAGGCCTGGGCAGCAATCCTCCAAGGCATCCATAGCTTAATGGATGACAGCAGCGATCCAGGAGGCATACAAGGTGCAACGTAAGGATCGCTGCAGGACATGCATGTGGCACGTTCCCTGGCAGGTGATCAGCAGGGCGGGAACATGTGCCACCCCGTTGGCCTTTTGCAAATACAACTGCTTGGATACCAGAGCCAAGTCAGATGCAGCATCCGGCCAACTGGTGCTGTGTAATATATTTGCCTAGAGGGTCAGGCTCTCCTCCTCAGGGCATTGTCTCCTCCCCAGGGCATTGTGTCGGTTGTAATCGCCCATACAAGATTGAGGAAAGGGAATGGGACGTAGGAGTAATTTAGTGTTAATCACTGGAGTTACTAACATACTCTTAGTCCATAGTCCCCTTTCCTCCATACGTTCCACCATCCATCCCCCTATAATAAGACCAGTGAGGTTGTTAAAGTTTAATAAAGCCGACGCGTCGAGAGGGGACCGAGGTGTGGCGCTGGTGGTCGGGGTTAAGGGAGTCTACGCTTACAGAGCCGCACCCCCACGCACCAGTAAATTTAAAGGAGAAATGTATTTATCTGGTGGTAAAGAGGTTCCGTTCCTGTCCCTCGTGAGGGACGCCCACACAGGATGGAGGAATGGTGACTATGGACTAGAAGTACGTTAGCCACTCTGGTGAGTAACACTTAATTAATCAGTGCCTCACTGCCCAAAATGCATTTTTCTAGGATCTATTTCAGTTAGCTCCACTAAGCATTAGTAGCAAACTGTGTGCTGGTATTTCTAATTAATCATCCAAGAGTTGATGGTGTACTTGCAGTAGTAAATGCGCTAATCATTTAATAAAAATGTGTTAACCAAGTTTGCCTCCAGCCACTTGCTTTAAAAACAATATGTGCCCTCATAAAAACTAGCATTGGCAAAGACACATTTTTTGGCTTATCACATGCCCAAGTACTCACATAATGTTCCAGCTGTTGCCATTTTATAGCTAGGCAGTACTAATATTGTAGTGCCTGGCAAATGCCTATCCTAGTCCAATCCCCCAGCCAATATTATGGCGTTGTCAATTATTGATCTGTTTAGCCTCTAACTAGCACCAGGGACTTATCATGCAGAGTCAGGTGATCATTCGGTATCAAGTAAAAAAAATAGTTTTACTTTACTCGAGAAAAAAAAGATCGGTTTAGAAAGACCACTCTGACCACACAGAGCGGTCTTTATATATCGAACTGTCAAGCCACTGTCGCACACGAGTGCATGCAGGGGCCAACAGGCATGGGCAAGAAAGGAATGGCTCATCCTGTGAGGTAAGTGGAAATGGGGAGTGGTTGGGGGGTTCAACCCCCCAATTTTTAGAAAGCTGGCGGAAGAGGGTGAGATTGGGGAGGAGAGTGGCTACGGAGGGCAAATGGGGGGAATGGAATAGGATATTTTGGCATTTTAAGGGAAAAAGGTCTGTCATTTTTGTGTTCAGCCTTTAAAATGCTGAAATATCACATAGAACCGATAATTCGGTCTCTGCTTTCTGGTCACAGTGGAGAATCAAGTGCTTAACGTCTATATCCTCGGTCTGTCTTTTATTAGAAAAATCAAACATGGCGACCCTATTGTAAATAAATACACTACTATCATTGAATCTATGGTGAGTTCTAATGTGTGAGGCAGCAAGTCACAAAAATGGTAGAAGTAAAGATTTTTTTTTTTTTTTTTTTTTAACCAGAGCCCAATCTTTAGAGAATTTCAGATAACTAATCCTGAGGGTGCATGACCCCCTAACGATGCTCTTCGACAAGCTTCGGAAAATGATACAGTAGTACAATTTTACAAACGTGTCATAACAAAGATGCTCTTTAATTCATTCAGGGATACTAGCAACGGAGAGCCTCTTGGACTGCCTCATTAAGAAATTACATCCATGTCTATTACATGTTGATTTTAGGATGCCAACTCATGGCCAAAGTACAATATTTTCTAATGCTAATCGGGCATGAAATATGTATAGCAAATTAAATACAGCAGCACGCTCGGAGTACATCTCCGGGACTCACGCATTGCATGTTATATTATATGCCCACCTATGACATTACTCAATGCATACACCCTTCTTCCTACATACCTATTCTCATAAACCAGAACTGCATGGCCTCTAAATACTGCTTGCTCTCCACTAGCACCCTTCTCTGCTTCTGGTCATGTGTGCATAAAACATGGTGACACACAACATCATGATCAGAGCACATCTCAGTTCCTCACGCATGATACCTGAACAAATCTTCCCTTTTCAATCATGCTACAGACAACATCCCAACTAGGCATTCACACCATGATTTGCCGGAAAACGGAACCATGTACAAATGCACCCGAACAAACCTAAAGAACATCAAGGTCGTAACAATTGCTGATGTGCTATGCACACATTTCGAAAAGAATCGCTCAACATAATGATTCAACTCTAAAAAGAATACATAGTTAAAATGGGATTCGGGTACAAATAGATAAATGTGCCTAACTGCATATAGCTGAATGGGGCTCATAGGGAGGCTGAACACAAAATGCAGGCAATTATTTGTTTTTCTATTTTGAACACAGAAAGGTTCTTTTCTGTGACAAACTCGAAGCATAATGTGCAAGGATAGTGCATTCTTATAATTTCTACCGGTGTTAAGGTTCCTTTAACGTTTTCATGTTTTAGGGTACTTCTTATGTGTAATAGACCTCTGGGTGTGCTCTCGTCATAATCTTGCATTTCTTGGGTTGTCACTGATATACAATCTCCTCCGTTTCACTTATTGCATCTGCATGCACTACCATCTTTCCACTACGAGCTGTACATACTCAGACATTCTCTGCTACTTCAAGACAGAGCCAACTGCTTTTGACTTCCCAAGTTTCCACAGGTGAGCTAAAGAGAGCTATGTCACCTATCTCTCTTATAGTCAATACACGTCAGAGTCAGAGATAACACAAACAGAATACGAAAAGCAGTCCAAAACCAAGCCGTGTCGGTGAATGAGAAATCCACAATCAGGAGAGGGAGCAGGGAACTAACAGGAGACCTCAGAAAACGAACTTGGGCAAGGAGGGACAAGGAGAGGCAAGTTTCATGAAGAGCAGGGTTGTCAGCAGAAGGTACCAACCACGGATGCAACTTACTCATTATAGAGCACTGCAGTGTGTTCCTGATGTCATCTTATGGTAGTTGACACGCGAACCAGTCAACGAAAGCTGATGGGGCATAGCATCAATCAGCTGATGCCGTGCTATGTGCCGCATTGGCAAAGGGAGCTCTGGGACATGTAATCCCTCCATTCACAGAGCCTCCAGGGAATGATGCCATGGCGCTGCGGGGCACCACAGTACATTGTGAGCATGTTCCTGACAGTACCCCCTAAAGGCCCATGACCGGACATCCAAAAACCAGAAAGACAGAGAAACCTGGCCACCAAGCGAGAGGACTGAACGTTAGTAGCAGGTTCCCAGGTGCGATCCTCAGACCCATAACACGTCTAGTCCACAAGCATCCAATACAGCCTGAACTTAATTGGCACTGCGGCTGGTTTAGCTGGGACATGTGTATCTGGCATGCAAGGTTTCAGTAATGAAACATGAAAAACAGGGTGGGTTTTCCAGGAGCGAGGAAGGGTTAGATGAATAGCCACCGGATTGATGGCCTTCGCAATTGGGTATGGACCGACGTCAATGGGTAATAGTTTACAAGCTCCATGTAAGTGTAGGTGTCAAGTGGACAACCAAACTTTGTCTCCAACAGCGTAATCAGGGGCTTTAACCCTATGTTTTCTGCCCATTTCTTTTGTGCCTCTTTAGACACTAGTAGGTTGTCCAATAACTTTGTCTGCACGTTTTGCAAGGAGCGTGCAAGTTCCATAGCAGCTGGAACCTTGTGTTCAAATTAACATTTTCAGGAAGCATTCTAGGATGGTATCTATAGGATGCAAAGAATGGTGAGGTTCCGATGGAAGCATGCAACGCATTTTTGTGTGGGAATTCTGCTGTGTACAGTGCGTTCAACTAGTTTTCTTGGTTCTCTAAACAGAAACACCTGAGCTACTGCTCCAATATATGGTCCAGTCTTTCGGTCTGGCCATCAGTCTGCGGGTGATCGGCTGAAGAAAACCGTAGGTCCATTCCCAGCGTAGCAGATAGGGATTTCCTAAGGTTTGAGGTACATTTTTAACCTTGGTCGGACACCACAACAGAGGCTAGTCCATGTAAATGGAAAACATGGAGGAAAAACAAACGTGCTACCCCTGCAGTGGTAGGTATGCCACGGCAGGTGACGAAGTGTGTCATCTTCGTAAATGAGTCCACTATTAGTATTATGGAATCGTGCCTGTCCACCGGTGATAGTTCCACTATCTGATCCCAGGATGCAGTGTGCCAAGGTTGTACGGGCCCTGGCAGGTTCTGTAATAGAACCACAGGCTTAACAAACATTATTTTACTTTGTGCACATGTAGCATATGTCAGTTAGTACTCCTAGATGGCCAGCCACCTCTGAGTCATGACACCATTAGCAACGCATTGCACATCTGTCGTGGGTAGATATAGCAATGACCCATTGACAAGAAGCCCATCCCTTGTTTCTACTTCATATGGGGCTTGTAATGATACATTAGCGAAAGCCCATTTCTTGAGTTGGTCCATCAAACATCAGAAAATATGTTCTGGGCCCAGGACGGAGTCGACAAACTTTTAATTCCCCTTTTCCAGCTCATATTGGCATGGCAGGGCATCATCCACCTTTCCATTTTTGGATGCAGGTCAATAAGAAATAATAAAATCATAGGCTGAGAAGAACAAATGCCAACGAGCCTGGCAGGCTTTAGTACACTTAGTCAATTTCAGGGCTTGTACGTTTTTGTGGTCTGTATACACCTGCACAGCGTGTCTAGATCCAAGTAGATGGTGGCCCCACTCACATCCTTAACAGCCATCAGTTCCTTTTCTGTAACGGTATAGTTCCGTTCCACAGGTGAAAGTTTACGCAAGTATAATGGGACAGGGTGAAGAAGCTGTGCAGTTTTACAACAATGAGATAGCACAAAACCCACATCACCATCAGATGCGTCTGCTACCTCCACGCATGGGTGGTGACGGTTCGGGTGTTGCAGTACGGAAATCTCAGTGAAAGCTCTTTTGAGTGAAGCAAAGGATGTTTGAGCTTTGATGCCCCAGTGGAACGGACAATCCTTCAGAGTAAGGCAGGTCAACGTTGTGACAATGGTGGTGAAATTTCAGATAAACCGATTATAAAAGTTGGAGAAACCCAGAAAGGATTGTAGTGCTTTCGCAAAGTAGGAGCCGGCCAAGATAATACTGCTTGTACTTTAGTATCATCCATTATCATGCCTTCTGGGCACCGTACATATCCATGGAACTCAACTCTATGAGTATACAAAGAAAATGTTTCTAGTTTTGCAAATAACAAATTGTTTCGCAAACAGAGTAGCACCTCACGGATATGAGCAACATGCTGAGTAAGTGATGGGGAATAAATCAAAATGTTGTCCAAATATAGGAGGACAAAGACATAGAGTATATGGCAGAATATATTTAATAAAATGTTGGAATGTTGAGGGAACATTACATAGGTCATAGGGCATGACAGGGTACTTAAACAAGCCATCCCACTTTCAGAAAGGCCATCTTCCACTCATCTCCCAGCCTCATGGTTACCAGGTTATAGGCCCCTCGAAGGTCTAACTTCGTACAGAGGACAGCACCTTGCACCTGGTCAAGTAAGACCAAAATAAGGGGTAGCAGGTACCTATTCTTAACGGTTATGGCATTGACTTTGCGATAATCGATACAGGTTCGTAGTTCATCTCCTTTCTTTGGTAAGAAAAAGAGTGGGGTAGCCGCAAGTGACTTGGAGTGACGTATGTATCCGCTTAGTAAGGACTAGGTTAAGTAATCTCTCAAATGGGCATCCTCATTGTATGTTAATGGGTATATACACCACACGGAATACAAGCTCCAGGATGGAAATTGATAGGACAGCCATATTCTCTATGAGGGGAACACGTACTGCCTTGACCTTATCAAACATGTCCATAAAATCCTGATAGCAATCGGGAAGGGTGTTTTGTAGAGCACCCTTATCGTGTAGCTTGTCCGGGACTGGATAAACCTTCCAAGGGTCATAGGTACGATTCCCCACAGAGGGAGGATCGGAAAGGTCACTGTCTTACTTTCTCAATCTATGGCTGAGTTGTGTAAAGTTAGCCAGAGTAGCCCTAGGATAACCCTGGAGTGAGGGGCGGCTATGATGTCAAAGCTCAGATGCTCTACATGATCCGGTAAACAAGTCACCGACATGGATTTGGTACTGTGAGTTATAGGTCCAGACAATAAGATGAACCCATCCAAAGAGTGCACAGGTTCAGGTCTTTCCTTTACTACAACAAAGATTCCGTATTCTCAGGCAAAAAGAGCATCCATGTAAATACCCAAGGCACCAGAATCGAGGAAGTAATCCACATATACAGGGCAGCACCTATCGACTCATAGGCACACAGGTAGACTGAAGTGCATGCTTGTGTGGGGCAGAGAAAACTACATGGCACGTTCCATGTGCCCCCTCTATAGTTGAGCCTTGCCACTTCCCAGACTTTGTGGAGGTCTATGAAAAATCTTAATATCTATGCTTTCGCTTGGGGATCCTCCCCATGGGTTGTTTTACCCAAAGTTGGTTACCCACCAATATGATCATGTGCCCTCTATGTAAGGAGGGTGATGAAACAGTTCTGCATTTCCTGTTTTGCACTAGAACAATTAAGTTGATAAAAATTGATATGTTGCCATGCTGAGAGAGGCTGGGGTCTGTGACTCTGACAGTGCTGTAACATTTCTGAGCCAGATCTACATGTTGTGCGTGCAACGGCACATTACAATCACAGAGCCTGGCTACTCAGGTCGTAAACCTGAGCACAGAAGAGGCTGCAAGCCTTGACTCTCCTGTTCTGTTCCTCCATTAGATCTGATCCAACGGATCTTGTCAATTCTTCACCACATAGCCCACGCTTTGGTTCATGCTTAATAATTGTGGGTCATCTCTCAGCTTGATTTACCACGTAGTCCAAACCAAGTCCAAATTTTGTTTTATTCTTGTAAAGCACTTGTACTTTATAGCGAATAATCGTTCTTGATTTTATGTGTTTTTTTTATTTAGCTTTTGGAAATGTTAAATTGGCCATGCTATTTTTAATCATGAACTTATTGGCTTTTATTATATGTACTTTTATGGTTAATTAACCAAAATAAAGTTTATGATGATGATAATCCTCAGAGTAAGCACATTTCAAAGTGTGACTCGCTATGCCACAAACCTTCTGTGGCCTAAATACACTTTTTCCAGGTTTGATAGGTAAAGTTGCATACTGGAACATACAGCCTACAAATGAATAAGAATATTTTCACTGAGGGCACATGATACAACGGTTTGACCCAGAGAAGACACCATTTGTCATAATTTTAGCATCAAATGGACTCACCAAGAAACTAGGAACCAGCCTAGCCATTTCAGGGGTGAATTGAATTCCCCTACCAGGTCTAAAGAGCGTCTTACCACACCACTTAAAATGGTCTACAGGCTGGTCATGGTAGTAGAGTGTGCTAGCGTAGTTCAATCACACTAAGGAACATCTGCCAACAAAAACGTTGATGCTTATAATCTATAAAGATACATTTGGGGACACTAAATAACAGCAATAACACAACTTTGCAGTTGTAAACTCACACTACAAACTCCATTAGTGAATTGCATCCCCTTCTTTTTAATGTTGCAGATGGTGAAAAAAGGCTTGAATGGAACAATACTAGAACCAATGCCAGTGGTTATGATTAATTCAAAACCTTCCAACCACCAGACACGTTCCGGTTTGATTGTGTCCCCCTAATAGAGAAAGAGGGCATGACCAGAAATGGATCCCCTCCTTGCATCCCCATAACAAAACCTGCTGCACCACACTGGGCCAAACCAGGGCAAAACTCGTCCTGCTCAAGTTACCCTGCAGAGAGGACACAGTCTATTTGTATTTTGTTTATTTGTATAGCGCACAAGGCCTGAGGGCAACCGGGTGCATTATTTAGTTACAGGCAGGTTACAGTCACAATATTTTTAATCCGGAGCCCAGGTGAGTGAGACTGCCCCAGCAACCCTCCATGGCCTGCTATTTTAAAAAAAAAAGGTCTTGCGCTACCTTGGAACCGGCGCTACTCGCCGCAGCTTCCTCATGGCAGCCACCTCCCTCAGCCTCCCTCCGCCCGCCTCCCAGCCCCTAGTGTGTGCCTGACTGGTGCTCTGGCCATCCTATGCTCGGTGTACACACCGCAGCAAACTCCTGGCTGCTCGTTTTAACCCGGAGCCCAGGTGAGTGAGACTGCCCCAGCAACCCTCCATGGCCTGCTATTTTTTTTAAAAAAGGCATTGCGCTACCCAGGAAACGGCGCTACTCGCCACAGCTTCCTCATGCCAGCCCCCCCTCTCCCTCCCTCCGCCCGCCTCCCAACCCCTAGCGTGTCCCTGATTGGTGCTCTGGCCATCCTATGCTCGGTGTACACACCGCAGCGAACTCCTGGCTGCTCTTTTTAATCCGGAGCCTAGGTGAGTGAGACTGCCCCAGCAACCCTCCATGGCCTGCTATTTAAAAAAAAAAGGCCTCACGCTACCCAGGGACATGCGCTACTCGCCGCAGATTCCACATGCCAGCCACCCCCCTCTCCCTCCCTCCGCCCGCCTCCCAGCCCCTAGCCTGTCCCTGATTGGTGCTCTGGCCATCCTATGCTCGGTGTACACACCTTGGCGAACTCCTAGCTGCTCTTTTTAATCCGTATCCCAGGTGAGTGAGACTGCCCCAGCAACCCTCCATGGCCTGCTATTTTTTAAAAAAAGGCCTCGCGCTACCCAGGAACCGGCGCTACTCGCCGCAGCTCTCTCATGACAGCCACCTCCTTCTCCCTCCCTCCGCCCGCCTCCCATCCCCTAGTGTGTCCCTGATTGGTGCTCTGGCCATCCTATGCTTGGTGTACACACCACGGCAAACTCCTGGCTGCTCTTTTTAATCCGGAGCCCAGGTGAGTGAGACTGCCCCAGCAACCCTCCATGGCCTGCTATTTTTTAAAAAAAGGCCACGCGCTACCCAGGAAACGGCACTACTTGCCGTAGCTTCCTCATGCCAGCCACCTCTCTCACCCTCCCTCCGCCCGCTTCCAACCCCTAGCGTGTCCCTGATTGGTGCTCTGGCCATCCTATGCTCGGTGTACACACCGCAGTGAACTCCTGGCTGCTCTTTTTAATCCGGAGCCCAGGTGAGTGAGACTGCCCCAGCAACCCTCCATGGCCTGCTATTTTTTTAAAAAACGCCTTGCGCTACCCAGGAACCAGCGCTACTCGCTGCAGCTTCCTCATGCCAACCACCCCCTCTCCCACCCTCCAACCCGCCCACCTCCCCTGATTGGCGCATCCACCTGGTCATAACTGACCTTCCCAGGGCAGCCCGCTGACCGGTCGCCCCTGCGGCTAAGGGCCCCAAGGGCAAGGGTGGCTCCGACATTGGCGGCTCCAAGATGTGTCTGCAGGTGTCAGCAGGGGGAAGCCAAGGAAGCCAGCAGTCAACAGACACCAACAAAAACTGTGAGCGTGGCAGAGGTGGGGAGTGGAGCAATTACTCTACTCCAGAAAACCCCTACCACTCTATTTTACCTCCAAATAACACAGACTGCCATAGACTCACACCATGTACACTCAAATAGATATGAGACCACCAGACTGAACTTATTCAGGACAGGATTGTCGAAGTTGCCTTGCACCACTAACATACTTGTCAAGGTCAACAAGCGCTGCACTTAGATAGAACTTGAATGTTAGCATGTCCACACTTGGATGGAATTGTGCATATTGGCCTGCGCCGCATCTAGACAGGACTTTGAATGTTAGCGTACCCGCACTTATATAGAATTGTGAATGTTAGCACGTCCACACTTGGATAGAATTGTGAATGTTAACATGTCCACACTTGGATAGAATTGTGAATGTTAGCATGTCCACACTTGGATGGAATTGTGAGTGTTGGTATGTCCAAACTTGGTTGGAGTTGTGAATGCTAGCATGTCCACACTTAGATAGAATTGTGAATATTAGCCTGTGCCGCATCTAGATAAGACTTTGAATGTTAGCATGTCCACACTTGGCTAGAATTGTAAATGGTGGCCTGCGCCACATCTAGATAAGACTTTGAAAGTTAGCATGTCCACACTTAGATAGATTTGTGAATGTTGACCTGTGTTGCATTAAGATAGGACACTGAAAGTTAGTGTGCCCGCACTTGGACGGAACTGTCAATGTTATCATGTCCACACTTAGACAGAATTGTGAATATTAGCCTGTGTCGCATCTAGATAAGACTTTGAATGTTAACATGTCCACACTTGGATAGAATTGTGAATGGTGGCCTGTGTCGCATCTATGCATGACTTTGAATGTTAGCGTACCCGTACTTATATAGAATTGTGAATATTAGCATTTCCACACCTAGATAGAATCGTGAATGTTAGCATGTGCACACTTAGATAGAATTGTGAACATTAGCCTGCGCCGCATCTAGATAAGACTCTGAATGTTAGCATGTCCACACTCACATAGAATTGTGAATACTGGCATGTCCACACTTGGATAGAATGGTGAATGGTGGCCTGCGTCGCATCTAGACGGGACTTTAAATGTTGGCGTGCCCGCACATATATGGAACTGTGAATATTGGCATTTCCACACCTAGATAGAATCGTGAATGTTAGCATATCCACACTTGGATAAAATTGTGAACGTTGGCCTGCGCCGCATCTAGATGGGACTTTGAATGTTAGAATGTCCACACTCATAGAATTGTGAATATTGGCATGTCCACACTTGGATAGAATTGTGAGTGATAGCATGTCCACACTTGGATAGAACTGTGAATATTAGCATGTCCACACTTAGATAGAGTTGTGAATGTTGGCCTGCCTTGCATCTAGATAGGACACTGAATGTTAGCTTGTCCGCACCTAGCTGAATGAGTGTTAGCATGTGCCACACTTGGAGTCGTGGATATTGGCCTGCACCACATCTGGATGTGACTATGAATGTTGGCATGCCCACACCTGGATGGAGTCCTACACATTGGCCTGCACCGCATCCGGATGGAATTGTGGGGGTCGACAGGTGCCGCGCCTGGACAAAACTGAATGCTAGCACGCTAAAGGTCAGGTAACCCACTAACCAATATAAGCTCAAACTCTGCATACTTATCTCACTCAAAAAACTCACACAACCATCTCTCGCACAACAAGCCACACGCACTTCACAACACTGCAACAACACATAAGCCGGAACAACAGCACACGCGGACTGACACCGATCCAATACCTGCACCAAAGCTCAGCATCTGGTGTATACCGAGTTGAAGCTGCCAATAGAAAACCACTCTTCTCACTATCCTCCTCCCTCTTCACCCTACTAACCCATCCCACCTTGTCATTTACAGATCCGCCTAAGCGCCTGGGGACCAATTCCGTTGGTGACGGTGCGCGGTACAAAAACCTTTAACATATTTACATTAAAATATACAAAATATACACATGATACAGTTCAGAAGTTCAGACAACTCCCATTTGGTACAGGACCAAGAGTTTGCAAATGGCTTTATGCATTTCGGTAATGCTGCATACAGGCTAAAAACAATAATATGCAAGACTGCCCAGCGAAGTGCTAGTGGTTATGATTAATTCAAAACCATTGAACCATCCACCCATCCTTCACTTTTTTGGTTTGCTTTGGAAAAAGCAATAAAGGGTTCTCGGTAAGCTCAAAGTTCGGCATGCATTATAAAAAAGGAACACAACAAAGCACACGTGTTGCATAGAATTTCCCTTTAAAAATGTTTCAAATAAAATATATTTAAATTCATGAAAAACGGAAAGCAAAGATTGCGATGCGTGCTGGTCCGTTCCTCCACCTTTGAGCACCTTTGGCGAGGTGGCAGCTAGCCCTCTGTTATCTTCTTGTGTTTATCAATCTGTGGGACATCTGGCATTTTTCATATAAATTATAAAGCTGCAGTGAAATAAGCAATGGAATGAGCGTCGTCAGAATGAAAGCTCCAGGCAAGATGCTGCGTGAGCTGCCAACTTCTGATTAATCAACGCTAATCTCGTGAAATGTTTGCAACCTGTCCGCTCAAATTCTGTATTACTAGGCTTCGTTGCCGCAAGAGAGGCGATGGACCATTAGGAGGGAGAGCAAGGCTTCTTGGCAGTACACAAAATTAGCAAAGAAAATCCAACTGTGCGGCTATCTCATTATAACAGCGTTACCCGCTGGGAGCTCGTTTGCAGTTTGGTTATGATAGAAAATGGGGCTTTCGGAAGAATAAATGACATTCCTATGGTGTAGGAGTGAGATGGATGGCAGCAATGTGTTAGCAAGAAGCAACATACCATGTTTTTTTTCCTTTGGGGTGGGGGAGTTTAATGAGTCCGACGGTCCACCAAGAATGTCCACAAATAGTAATTACCAATACCACAAGCAGCAATCTAAGGGTTAACAACTGATGAAGAGTTTGCAGTCTAGCCCGCTTTCACCGACCTACACTTTCACCAAATCACTTTCTACCGATTGTTTGCACTTTTTCTGTTGTAAAATGAAGGCGGTAAGTTGTGGTAAGGCATATTATATGAGGGTGTAGTAGGCTAAGGGTGGTGGGGAGTGCGGGGGCCCTCTCCCCGCATTTTGCAGTAAAGAAAAGTGGTAAAATCCGTAAAAAAAGGAATCTGGGAAAGTGTAGGTCGGCAAAACATGCTCTGTTTCTAAAATAGCCCAAGGCCAGGTTTTCAAAAACTTAGATATTGCTCTCCAATCCCTATGAACAGGTTGGAAATAGATGGCGAGCAGCAGCATTACATGGGGACAAACACCACTGACTTCACAGTAATGTCCTCAGCATGCCTTTTGTATCTCCATCCACAAAGGAAGGGAGCGCCTGAGCATCTTTGATCAGTTCCTTTTTGACCCTCCCACACCAGGCATCCGTTTGGCCTGCCCTTTTGGGACAAGGTGCCGGTAACTGTTGTTAAAAGCACCTTTTCTGGACTGCCATACTCCAAGTCTGCCGGTAGGGGCTGTGAACTACTGGCAGGCCTGACATGTCCGTTGTTCAGGCCCCTACCGGCAGATAATTCACTTAAGCACCGGCACCATTAACAACGGTGCCGGGGCTTCAGTGGTTCCCATCCCATGGAGTCCTATGGGACGCCCTGGGAATGGGAAGGTACCGTTCCGCCGCCGCCGCCCGTAATATCCCGGCATTGTCCGGGACTGGATTAACAGGTTTACCTCCGGTAAACCGGAGGTACTAGGGAGGCTTACCAGCAACCTCCTAATGACCCTGGAGTAGTTCTTGAATGAGTGCAGAATTAAATGAATACCACCCTTTGGGTGGGGAAATAATTATAGGCTACCTTCGATTTCCTTGATATTCAAACCCATTGTCCTGTCGTTTGTGCAGGCGTGTGGTTGCTAAACACAGGGAGAATGTAAAATGCACCTGTGCTCAAGAATTCTGGTGCACTAATAATGAGCCCCTTTGAGTACTAGAGAATCGACAACCGCATTATTTACTTAACACACATGCTCCCCTGCTTTATTTTTGTAAAATGTTCAAGGGTTGGAGCCACTGCTTATTTCTTGGTGGGAGGCAGTGAGGTTCTTTATCTTCTTGTGTTTTTACTCAATGCCTCATGTGAAACAGGAAGAATACATGCCCAATAGAAGCTTTTTGAGACGGGCAATGGGTTCGTTTAGACTGCTTCCCAGTGCTTCTTCAAACATCAAACTGCCAGAAAAGAGTGGATTAAAGAGAGATATGAAGCAGCTTCCTCTGTACTTCCATCAGAGCAGCTGAAGGCTGGGAAGCCCAGCTGCCTTTGAGTGACAGGCAACCCAGCTTCGATTCCTCCAACTTAACATTGATCTTTGCTCTGTCACTTGAAGGGGGAGTATTTTTAGCTCAAGTGCGACCCCTTGCCCCATGGCACTTTGAAAAACGTTATATATAGCTAGGTCATTCAGATCATCTGCTATTTCTGAAATCGGTGTCACTCATATTAAACGAGCATTATGGCAATCCATGTGTGAACGACTGAGCCAATGGGCGCCGCAGGGGAGCCCAGGTTTCCATGACCACTGACAGGCGAGGCTCATGGGCTGTTCGTGTGCAGACGGCTGAAATCCACTACTTCTGATCTAGGAGGATTTCATGGTTTACATTCTACCCGATGATAATGTTTCCACAGTCCCCCAGCGGCATGGAAAATGCAATTAAATGCACGTGCAGTTCAAGATGTTAGCTATTTTTTACATTTATAGTAGGCATATGAAATAAAGCGGCCTTCGTTCCAGCGAGCATTGGGATCCCGATTACAAAATCAAAATGCGAAGGAGAAGGAGAAGGCGGCCGAGAACAGGCAATAATAGTTTTAGATGCAAGAAAGCAGCGAAACAACGTTTGCCAGGCAAAGTATTACTATGTATATGTGTGTTTCAGCTTTGTGTAAAGTAGCTGGCCTTACTATTTCATTCCTGTAGCTCGTTTATCCAATCAGGTTTGTGCTTGATGAAAATTATCGCCGTGCAAAAAAATCGCCGAAAAATGGCAATTTTTTTGTGGGGACATTATTACATGGAGCGGCGGACACCCCCGCTGCCCCTGTCCCTATATGTATGATCACCTATATAATATCGCCACAACCTTTTCACAGCAATATTATATACGGCGACCATATATATAAAGCGATAATATTACCCGATACCTATAAATCAGCATCAGGGACAACCTGATTGGATGTATACTCAATGAAACTCAATATCTCTGGTTCCTATTCCTCCTCCGAGCCCCGCTCCTTGCCACTCTCCCCAGCCCACATGTAACCTTCTTGGTGCCGGGTGGGGTGTGTCGGGGAAGGGGGCGTTCCCTCCCTTAGGGGTTCTATGTCATAATCCTGCCTGTTGGAGGCCGCTCCAAAAAAGGCTTTTTAGGTGGATCTGTGCGGCCTTCAACAGGTGGGATTATATCTTTTTGGAGGGGTTGGTGGGATTTCACCCCTCCTGAATCCCCAGGGAGCGGTTCCCCACACACCCCCTTCTCCCATGCTGGCAAGGTTTCCTTTATATTGGGGGTTTCACTCTACAAGACTCCCTTCAATCCCCCTCCCTACCACGCAACAAACATTGTGCCACGCCCCCATACACACACATATAGACACACATTTACTGGTCCTCACCCCTGCAACGTCACATTTCTGGCTGCACCTTTCATGTCAGCCCCTGTGCACACTCGTGTGTGGCATGGGGCAGGAGTTGGGGCTCCGGGACTCAGTCTTTTTTTGCCCACGATCAATAGATCGCAGGCAAAAGTCTTCATACCCCCCCCCTAAAACCCTACCTTCATGTGGCATACCAGTGTCATTTGCTACCTTCCTTAATTCATCTATAACAAATAATTCTGTGACGATGTGAGCAGGCAGCGTACAAGCACCGCTAAAACAAAAGATTGCTAGGCATCCATGCTCCCATTTCTAGCCCCATGCATGGTGGAGAGCGGAGAGACATAATTCTGCCAGCATGTCCTCGTCAAGGCATTCCAGTGCAGGTAAAGAACAAGCCACTCTAGCCTCAGCGATACATGCGCCTGCATGCAAACTAAATACAGATGTGGGATTTTTCCCTTTTCTCTGTGCATTGTGGGTAGAGGAGACGGGGCCCGCTGTGCATCCTGAGATCCAGGGAAAAACAAACAACATCGGCATAATCTGCCCACATGTTTCTGTGAGGCTGAATCGTGCAGCCCCACCTGGCCCAGCAAGCAGCCAGAAGCAGCAGAAGATGATCCCACATGTGTTTTGGTCAATTTGAAAAAGTCGTTGTATGTGGGCATGAGTGTTTTGAATCGTAGGCAGTATGTGTACATGCAAGAGTTTGACTGAGTATATATGTGCTTGCATGTATGGGTATGTGTGTGACTGGCTAAGTGCAAATATGCGTGTATACAGGTCTGATGGGTCAATGTGTTTAGCAAAGGAGGGGTTCACACCAGGATCGAGAGAGATATGGCGCAACATCATCAACATGATTTAAAATGACAATGTCTGCATATATTCTGCATGCAGGATCATGAAGTGTTTTACAGTACGAATGCTAGCATCTATTGTGTGGTCGACATGATAAAAGTGATTTAGAGGCGCAATGTATGCATATATTTTAGGTGTAGCATCATACAGTGATTTACTGTGGCAATGCTTGCCTATATTGTTGGTCTACAGCATGAATGGGATTTTCAGTGGAACTTCAGCCAGATACTGTGGGCGCAATATCATCAGTGATTTACCAAAGGCTAAAGCTACCACTCCTTTGTGGACTACCTGGACAGTACTCCCACAGGACCACCTCCATGCGCCGCCACACCAAACCCAACCACTGCAATGCACTCAGAAAGGTGTTCCTTTCTTAGGAAATAGTAGGCTGTCTTCCTCCACCTCTTCCTCATCCAATACTGTAACCACACACCCTACTTCGAATGGATTGTGTCCTCCCACGAATTTCTCATCTTTGAAAATTGTCTTCCAGCTTCAGCGGCTTCGAAAAAAAAAAATCTCAACAGAGGGCGCTGTGCGGCAGCGTCGATGACTTGATGTTCCTGATAGGCCTCCGTCCGATGGTCAACGTCATACGCAGTATATGTAGCATGCCAGGCGCCCGTTGGCTTCAGTTCTGTTTTTCCGATGCAGCTTTCGCTTTAAGAGAAATTATGGCGTGCTTCAGTTCGTTAAATAAAATGTCATGTCTTCACCCTTGACGCCCAAGACGGGTTCTAAGAAATGTCAGCATTGTGGGGCGAAAATGTCCATCATCGACCCCCACCTAGTTTGCCTGTGGTGTCTCGGCACGGAGCATCGTACGAAGGAGTGCAAATCCTGTCAGGCAATGACAAGGCTCTGAGAGAGCGCAAAGGTAAATTGGCAGTGGCTAGAATCCCAAAATCCCCTCCTGTCCCAAAAAAACATACTTCATATGAGTCAAGAGATTCTCTTTGTTGAAAAAGATTGAAGAAATCTCGATCAAGAAGTCGTTCACGTCATTCTTTGTCTTCTTCCAGGAAGTCATAGGTCGTCTCCTTCCTCGAGTGACTCCTCGTCGAGAGAATAGCATGTCCAACTAAATCAGACTCCCCAGCAAAATGGGAAGAGATTCGGAGGGAGATGATTAAAATCTTCGAGAGAGAAGCCCCTACTCCCTCGAAAGAAAGACCATGTCCCGGTCGCTCTGCATAAAGACGACAAAGGAAAGTCTAAGGCTAAACCCTGTGCACCCTTGAGTCTGGGAAGCAAGCCTGACGAAAATCGAGAGCCTTCAAAGTCTTAAAAGAATGAAAAGGTGTGGAGGACTGTGATGTTGGAAATGCATCGGAGGGACAGGACCTCTGTATCCTTGTCCTTTACTGTTTTTTATCCTGTGTTCTGTCGTGTTTTCCGCACAGGCGTTCATGTGGGACTCCTGGCGGTGTAGCTCTCTCTCCTTTGGTTTGGTGAACGGACCCATGGGATACCCTTATGGCACCCATGGGTAGGGGTACAACCCTGTGCCCCTAGTGTATGTTTTTGGGCACCTGTGTGTGACCCACAGAGCAGGGTACGGGCTGGTGGCATCTCTGTGCTGAAATGACTGGTGCCCTGAGAGTCCTCCATTTTGGGATGCCCAGGCTCTGTAATTGGAATTGGTAGATTGCTGATGGAGACAAAATGGCCCCCATGGCCTCTTGCCTTCCATCACCTGTTACCCTGGTCTTCCTGAAGTCCCGGGAAGCCCTGCCTCTGTCCCTTCCCACTGACTGGCTGTTGGGTGGAAGTTCCATATATGGTAGTGCAGGGAAGTGCCGACCACACTGGATGGAGCCTTCTCAACCACCGTATGTTGTGGGTACACCTGTGGGTGGGACCTGGGTGAATGGAGTGTGTGACAAATATACATTCTATGTTGTGGCTGTCTAGTATCTGGTGGTTGACACAATGGTTGAGACAGCCCTGCCCAAAACCGGTATGAATGCAGCTTGGAGGGTTGAATGGCTCGGTACTTGTCCCAATACACATAACTTGTTGTGAGTGTCTGGAGAGAAGTGAATGGCCTGAATACCTTGTGTGCCTGATTGGTTGCCTGCCTGCATGAATGCCCGTAGTCGTGATTGGATGCTTGAGTGCGACCCAGCGGAATGAATGGGAGATCAACAGTATATCTGGGGACCTCTCACTGCTAGGAATCATGTTCAGAAGCTGAAGTCCACTACGACGAGTAACTGGAGTGAAGCTTAACCTTGAGCGCTGCTGGACGAGAAGAATTGCTGTTGCACTCCTTCGCAATCGGAAAGCTGCTGAGCTTCAAGAACTGAACCAGAGAGGACCTGGTAAGGGGGCCTCTTCCTGAGCTACGAGGGACCATCGTGCACAGCTGATCTTTGCCTAAGCTCACTGGTAGACAGACCTTCGACAGGCTGATATGGGGACTGCTGCGGAACTCCAAGGAGAAGCGCCTGGACTGTTGTCCGCCACTGTCGACGACCGCCGTCACCAACTGGTACCGTCGTGCTCCCGTTGCCTAAGAACTTCATTGATCCAAGAACGCTCTCGTCTGCATCGTAGCTGCTGTATCCTGCTGGAGAAGGCCTGACCGTCGATGCGCCAAGGAGCATCCACCGGTGGGTTTCCCGCCACCCAAAGCCCACAGAGACGCCGACAACTCAACGCCCTTGCTGGGCCACAGTTCTTCAACTCTTTGCAGTCCAGAACTATCGACACTGAGGTGCCCCGCACGCCTCTTCCTTGCAGGACGTTTACGCTTCCCCGTCAACGAGCACCGCTAGGAACGACAGGGCCACTTCACCGTCGTAGCTTGACCTGTTCTCCGTCAGACGTTCGATGACCCGTGACTCCTGCTGGAAGGGAGGACACTCAAGAAGGGTTGTCGATTTCCCTGACGTGGAACGATACACCAAGGAACTTAGGGGTTGCAGAACTATTGGGAAGTATAAGGGTGAACAATATATGGACTGGGCTTGTATCTTTCGTCTACAGGTTGCCCAGGTGGGGGGATCTCCACACAGAACTGTGTCCAGGTATGCAGGACCAGTATTCTGCCTATTGCTCAACCATCTTGCTTTCCCCTTCTTCTCTCTACTGCTGGTTTTCCTCTTTATTTTGATCTGTGTGTCATTCTGACCGTATGCACTTTAATAAGATCTAATAACGTTAGTGGTACCACTTTAGAATTGTACATATTTACCATTGTTGATTTTCGGAGCACAAAGTGAGTTATCATGATCGTGTATATGACTTTGAATATCAATTATATAAAGACTGTGTTTTAACCGATACAGTGTGTGGACATTCCTTCGTGGGTGTTCGGGGACTACACTGTACTTAAGAACCAGCTTGCATCACCTCCTGAGAAGCTAGACCTTGATTGCTCGACCACGTACCAATAATAGAGAATCTTGGCAGGGGTCTCTGTGCCTCCCCTCTACCACATAGAGAGCGGAAGTACGGATCCCCCCTCCGGTCTTTACAAGGACCTCAACAAGTCAAGAGTCCAGCCCATCGAGGGTTTTGTGGAAGACATATTTGAAGAAAACAAAATCAGTCCCAATCGACGCACTCGACGTCGTATCCTTCGACACCCATATCAAAGCCATTGACGCCTAAATCGAAGGCTTCAACGCCTCGAGGTCTACTTCGAAGACTTTTTCGGAACCATTGAAGGCAACACAAGAGAAATCTTGCAAACCTATACCACAAAAAGATTGTTTTAAATCTCTGTTGTCAATCTATGAAAAACATGAACCATCCATCTCATGATGATCAAACACTGTTTGGTCTTCAATATAGCACTCCAAATGCACCAGACGAGTTTATTTCAGAAGAATCTAGACCTAAAGATCTCTATGACAAACTACAAACAGCCAGTGGAGTAGATACATCTCCTGAGCTGGAATTTGAAAAGCCAGATCCTGCAGATCATGCTGACAGCTCATATAGAAAACTGATCAGCAAGGTAGTATAATATTTGCGATGGAGTAGACCTGTTCCTCCTTTTCAACAGGATGACTTGACGGACATATTAGACTGTGGTCCACAGAGGGATCCCATTTTTACTTTCCATATTGCTTTGCAAAAAAGGGTTACAACAAATTGGGAAACCCCAGATTCTATTTATGTGCTTAATAAAAATGTTCCCAAGAAATATAGACCATCAAGCAGTGACCAAGATTACTTGACCAAGCACCCGACTCCAGAAAGTTTGGTGTTCCAAGCAGCCACGTCCACAAAACAATCTGCTTATCCTACCATTCCTACAGACAGGGATGATAAATGGGTGGACGCTTGGTGGTGGAAAGTATTTACTGCCAGTAGCATGGCCTTGAAATCGGCAAATGCGACTTGTGCCTTATCTAAGTTTTGGTTCATCCTGTGGGATTGCGCAGCAATGGCGGCTGACAACATCCCCGAAGGGGAAGAGTGAGACTGCTTCCTGGCTATCATCAAGCATCGTAAGGAGGCAATGTGTGAGTACCTCCAGCCAGGTCTGGAAACTGTAGATAATATTAGCAGATCCATGGCAACTAGCACCATTCTATGCAAATTTGCGTGGCTGAGGAAGTCTGGGTTTGCACCGGACGTGCAATCTAGATTACTCAATATGCCTTTTGACAGCTCAAGACTGTTTGGTAGCAAAACTGATGAAAGTCTGGAAAAGCTACAGACCTCAAAAGCGGCAGCAAAATCTCTCAGCGTCGCTATTGGACAGCCTCAACATTCCTACTCCGGTACGTCATCTTGGAGGGGTGAGTCCTTTTGTTTCTACTCTTCAATAGGAAGAGGGAGAGGACAAGCTAGTCACAGAGGACAAAGAAGATTCCCTCGTGGCGGACGATGAAGAGGTGCTAAATCAGCCCAAACAGCAGCAGCTTTGCCATCAGCCGCTGCTTCAACTGCCTTAAAACCTCTCAGAGGTTTTTTTTGGCCACCAGGGGGCTCTCGACCCACGGGCCCCAAAAGTGACCTGAGCCCCCACTTCCCCCCCCCCCGTGCCCAACAGCAGCAGTTTGAGCCATCGGAAGCGCCCCCCCACCTCCCGAGTGAAATCCCGACAAAAATCGGACCTTCAGTTGTGGAGAAAAGTTAATCGGAACCTGCCTCCCCCTCACCCACGAGGACACCACCTGGAAAGGAGGCCGCGTTCACACGCGGCCCGCACTACCCAACTCCTCCCTCAGCTCTCCCGGCAGAGGATCCACGCCGCGCAGTAACTCCTGGGAAAGCCGCGGACACCCAACCGACCGACATACGTTGGGGGCCGATCGACCGCAGTTGCTTCTGCATCCCCGGACACCGGCACCGCGACAAGCTGAACCAATCTGCAGTGGTGAGTGCCCATCCCCCCTGGGGTGCTCCATGGCAACTCGCCTCGACTGGGGCCCACTTCTCCTCACCGGAACGTGCCCCGCCCGGGGCCTGGATTTGAACAGCCAAGCGGGGGGTGCCATACACCGACTGCGACGCTGGCCCCCGCTCTTCACAGCACTAACCCCATTGGGCCATAAAATCACCAAAGTGCCACTTTCGTCCCAGCCTCCACTGCTTCTAGCCGGACCTACCCACGCAATCCCTCCGGACTCCACCACCCGAGGCCTTTCATCATATGGAAACGAACTCGACAGTGCAGTGAGACTACGCAGAGGGTTGGGCCCCCATTCCTGGGGCGTGTGCTCTCCTCTGGCAAGGCCTCAGCCCACTGCCTGATCAGGACACGGATAAGTGGCCCAGTAAAACAGAGAGCAGCGGAACACCTAAAGGCGTTCACCCCCCACCTCGTCTGCATCCAAGACCCTCTCCTTGGGGCCTCACCTCACAGACTCTCCCCGTAGCCCCATTACGGGCCGGCATCGATACTCAGGCCCCCCTGACACGACATTAGACCCACCGAAGGGAATTGACCGGAACGGAGGGTAGAGCCCCTGGAGACAGGGCGTGTGCCTCCTCCCACTGAAGAACCCCCGCTCTAGAGGGTCATTGCCTCGGTGCCCCTCCAACACTGCCTACGTGCCTCTCAACACACCAGGACAGAGGGTAGGGCCCCCGATCCTGGGGCATGTGCCTCATCGCATGCAAGTACCCCATGAACATTCCACGTAAGCTTGCCAAATACGCCTACACCCTGCAGCCGCATGCTTCCGACCCAAGGCCAATAATGTCACTAGAAGCCTCCGAAAAGGGTGCTGCTGCTACCAAGGGAGACATCGCCGCCCTCCTAAGTGAAATTCGGAACATGGGTGCCAACCTCGGCAGTAAAATGGATAAGATGACACAGAGAGTAGACAACATCGAGGAGAGACTGGAGGGAGTCGAGAACAACCGGGCCTCAATCGACACCCTAGAAGCCCAAATGGAGCTTAGAATACGAAGTATAGAGAAGAAGGAGGACGAGATTCACCTTAAGATAGATGATTTGGAAAACAGAGAGTGAAAGAATAACCTGCGGTTTTTTGGAATTCCTGAGAGAGAAGGAGAGGCAGAGGAAGACCTAAAACAAACGATACACGATATCGTCAAAATCCTGACGGCGGACAAGGACATTGATGAACTCAAGACCGAGAGAATTCATAGAGCTGGCGGCCCCCCAGGTGGCCCGAGATCGGTTCTTGCCAGATTCCACAGATATCAGGACAGAACAAGGATACTTGATAAAGCCAGGTCCGGAGGCACGCTTACCCTTGGATGGGCCCAGATTGCCATTTTCCAGGATCTTTCATCGCTGACACTGGCCCTAAGCTGCCTCTGTGGTCCCCTCACAAGATGGCTAAGAGATCAAGGCATGAGATACAGATGGGGATACCCCTTCTCCCTCGCGTTTGAACATGGGAGCAGGAAGTTTTTACTCTGCTCTGAAGAAGAAATCTGAGAATGCATCGCCGACCTCCTCGGATCAACCTCGGGGGAGGGAACTCAGGATACCCCTGCACAAGACAGACCAGGATGGGAACTTCCGGGCCTGAGAAGGAAACGAGTAAAGGGATCCAGAAAGTACAGGCGACCCAACGACACACCAGACAATAACAAATGACAACGCGTGCCCAAGCTCTATATCCCGGCGATCTTTGCTTCCGAGGTCCCTGCAGTGGACCTAACTACATCCCGGATCACAGCACTCCTGTATCACCGATTCCATCAGATGCCACATGAACAGCTTGAACCGCAAACGCGAACTGCCGAGGAATGAAGACTCCGGAAACCGCATGTATCATAATATATACTAGCACACAGTTAAAGTTGCTGTTATTTGTAATATTCTCGTTTGTTACAGAATTTTATAAAAGAGGGGACGGGGGCTCAAAAATGAAATGTTGATGTTATTAGTTGACAGGGCCATGCGGTTACGACCCTTGCTGGTGGTCCGACAATAGACAGGTTGTTCACATCCAGTCCAACTCAGACGCCATCACAAACAGACACAGACCCTCATCGAAGAACCAAAGAGCAATGTGAGAGAACAGAGGGCAAAGGGTATGATGTTCAATACCCTACAGGGGCAGGTGGGGGGAGGGAGACAGGGAATGGCACGCCCTCAGGTAAAGCCTCTGTCATATAGAGGCAGCTACTACATTATCTCCAGCATGGCAATTTCCTGCAATGGGCAGCGTGATGTTGCGACTGATCTCCATGAACATATTAATGTCCCACAGACATATCGAATCAAGTGACAGGCCGGGCACACTTAAAATTGGCACGCTGAATGTTAAGGGACTTAACTCCCCCACCAAGAGATCAGTGGTAACGAGAGAGTTCAAGAGGGCCAAACTAGATATACTCTTTTTACAAGAAACCCGATACAGCAAGGCAGAAGAGAGGAAGATCTTATATGTTAAGTTAGGCTCTGAATATTGGGGCTCTGGCCCGCTGAAGAAAGCGGGAGTCAGCATATTAGTCAACAAAATGATTCAATTTGAACTCTTGAAGTCATGGATGGACGTCAGTGGCAGAGCACTAGTCCTAGTGGGCAGGATACAAGGCACCGTCATCACCCTGGCGTCAATATACGCCCCCAATACAGAACAAACCAGATTCCTGCAGAGGATAATCCCGAAAGTCATGAGCGAAGCAGAAGGCGAGGTAATACTCGGGGGTGATCTGAACACGTGGATGGATCCGGAACAGGATAGACAATCAGGTCGCACCTCTACGCCTCCTCAAGCGGGCGACGGACGCCCACCGGCCGCAGATATGATGGATGCCTACAGTCTCACCAATGCGTGGAGACATACCAATCCCAACCGTACTGGCTTTACTTTCTTCTCAGCACCGCATACAACCTTTTCCAGAATAGACTATATATAGCTAACTGCGGACCTCATCACTGCAATGACTGATGCCATTATAATCCCGGTCTCATGGTCAGACCACGATATGGTCATGGTTACCCTTGATCAAATGGCCCTTCCTCGAAGATGCTCCAAATGGCGGTGCAACAAGACTCTCTTTAAGGACCCAATTTTCCGGGAACAACTATAGCAGGATATCACCCAATACTTTGAGATTAACAACACGGGTGAAACTTCCATGAACACAATTTTGGAAGCTGGCAAGGCGACCTGAAGAGGGCTACTTATTAAAGAGGGAGCAGCGAAAAAAAGAGAAAGACAACTGATAGAAAATAGACTCCGAAACGAAATTACTCAGCTTGACCTTATGGCACAGTCAGCCGACCAAGATAGACTACAAAAGATTAAGGAGGCCAATGACAAGAGAGAGGAACTACGACAACTGGAGGCGGGCAGCATTGCACGCAAGCTTCAATGCCTGAAGCAGAAACACTATGAACATGGGGACGAAGCAGGCGCTTTACTAGCCGCAAGACTTTGCGGTCAACGCTTAGAGAGGTGGGTGCCCACGATCGAAACAGAAGGGAATTTCTGCGAACCATTTCCCCCCAGTGTCCCGGAAGCCTTTGCCGACTTCTATGAGGAGTTATACACGTCACGCGCTGCTTCGCACCCAGAAGCGATAATTGAGTATATGGACAAAATACCCTTGCCTACCCTGCGGTCCGATACAGCACATACCTTGGAAGCCCCCATCACAGGGGAAGAAATTGAAGAAGCAATCAAAAGACTTCCAACAGGGAAAGCCCCCGGGAACGACGGGTACACAGCGGGGTTCTATAAGACTTTCAAAGATGCTCTCTTCCCATTCATGGTTGACCTATTTAACAATATCCTTCAATCCGGTGTGGCACCCGAATCCTTCTCTGAAGCACTGATAACAGTCATCCCCAAGGAGGGTAAGGACCCAAAGCTGTGTGCCTCCTACCGTCCGATATCCCTTCTATAAATATCGATGCCAAAATGTATACGAGAATCCTTACTGCAAGGCTGGGGTCACACATGCCATCAATAATCCACAATGACCAGGTGGGTTTCATCCCAGGCAGACAAGGCGCGGACTCCACCCGGAAAACCCTGCACTTAATCCACGAGGCCCAAACATCATTGAGCAAACCAGCGCTACTCTCAATTGATGCCGAGAAGGCGTTCGACAGAGTCGAATGGCATTTCCTGGAGGCCACGCTAAAGAAGATAGGCCTAGGCCCCACGCTCCGTCGAGGGATCAAAGCTATCTATACATCCCCAAGAGCATCGGTCACGGTGAACTCCCAATTCTCCCCCTCAGCAGGGGTACGAGACAGGGTTGCCCCCTCTCGGCAATACTTTTCGCGCTGTCCCTGGAGCCCCTCGCCGTAATACCGCGAGCAGATCCTGCAGTGGAAGGGATTTGGGTGAATGGCAAAGAATATAAGATGGCCTTGTATGCGGACGACATTCTGCTCCATGTGTCAAACCCAACATCTTCCATTCCACGAGCGATCCATCTGAAAGAGGAATACGGCACACTCTCAAGATTCAAGATCAACAAATCCAAATCCATTCTTTTTCCACTTCATGACCCATCTCCGGAACACCAAATCGCTCTCGAGGAACTTGGGCTGATAATCGGAGGCCCAACAATGAGATACTTGGGGATAAACTTAACGCGACACCTCGACAACCTTTACGACGCCAATTTCCCTCCACTTCTCGAAGCCCTCAAGGCTGATCTTAAGAAATGGAAACCGCTGACAATCTCCTGGATGGGGCGCCTAAAAACAATCAAAATGGTGACCCTCCCACGGTTCCTTTATCCCTTTCAGGTCTTGCCCATCACAATCCCAGAGCATTTCTTTAGACAAGTCAGAAAGGCCATACTAGAATTTCTGTGGAATGGAAGAAATCAAGAATCCCCTACAATGTTTTAATATTACCAAAGAACCTAGGAGGAGTGGGCTTACCAGACATAGAACGCTATTACCAAGCCACACAGCTCAGAATCTTAATCCCACACCTGCGAGATAGGAAGGACCTCCAATGGGTCCAACTGGACAACAACATTTTAGCCAACGTAACTCCGGCAGAGTGGCTCAGGGTCCCCAGACCAAAACTTACGAGAAGACTGCGCAACCACCCGATACTGGGCACAATGTGGAACATATGGAAGAAGGGGAAGCGATGTTGGGAGTCACCACATGGCCTTCGCCCCTAAGCCATCTCTGGTCCCCCGGGATCAGAGAAGAAATCCCGGAACACGCTAGATACAAATCGTGGTTCGATGCCGGCCTCGCGAGAGTCGGTCAGCTGTGGAGAAAAGGGAAATTCATCTCAATAATGGAACTAGAGGAAGCCCTCCAAATTCACCCAATACCAGTCTTCCTGTACCTGCGATTGAAAGGCGTTTTATCCAGAAGGGAATGGAAGGCGTCCACACAGAGAGAACTAAGGCCCTTTGAGACGATCCTAGACACGACTGCCACCTCCAAAGGCCTCATAGCACGGATGTACAAGGCTCTAATTACGAAAGACGAAGCGCCAAACAGCCGTCTCAAGGCAAGATGGGAAAGAGACTTCGGCAGAGAGTTCAACCAGCAGGCCTGGAACAAAATTTGTGAAACGCCATCCAAACTATCAATCGTAGCCCAGTATAAATTACATGCTATAAAATTGCTCCACAGATGGCAGTACGATCCATACAGACTGTCCAAAATATTCCAGACCTCCAGCCCAGGATGCTAGCGACAATATTTTCTTCTTATTGGAACAATGAACGTTAATGTTGTTATGGTGGACTGGAACAATTTCGTGAAATAGCTCCTAAAGCATAATATGTATCCACCTGTAGGTTCACATCCAATGCCAAAATTAATAAAAGTCAAGTTTAAAAAAAAAAAAAAAAAAACCTCTCTGAGGCCTTAATCCACAAGACCGCAGTGGGAGGCAGGCTCTCACAACATCTGAAAGAGTGGCGAGACATTACTTCAGATGCTTGGGCACTGGAAAAGGTAGCCCAGGGTTACTGCCTTCCTTTTCTAAAAAGGTCCCAGGATCATCCACTGGGGAAAAGCTCATTCCAGATCTGCTCCTTATGCAGGAAATGTTGACCCTGCTAGAGAAAGGTGCATTAGTACCTGCTGCGGAAAGGAACAAGGGTTGGTACTCCCCGTATTTTCGAATCCCCAAAAAGGACAGAGGACTGAGACCCATCTTGGACTTAAGAAACTTGAACAAGTTCCACAGGACGGACAAGTTCAAGATGGTTACCTTTTTCTCAGAACCTTCAGGCCCTCCGACCCCAAGATTGGATGGTATCACTGGACCTTCAGGATGCTTACTTTCATGCCGCCATGGAACGGGAGAAGGGACTACACGTGTGGTCCCTTCTCCCTTTCCATGTCGACCATTATAAGTAATGGGGAAAAAGGTAAATAAAAAATTGGCTTTCAATGGCGGTCCAAGCTCGTTTGTGGTGGAGGCGAAAGAATGAAGGGGACCGGCACAAGTTCGCCATCGCAACATGAGCGGGAATACCATACAATAATGATTGGAAAAGTAACAATCAGTGAAGAGAACACACAATCTTTACGGTGCGCCGGATTATAATAGGCAATCGTTTACAAGAGTAAAATATACTTTTCTCTACCATACAATAAGCCCCATAATCGATGGACCTTTATTACTATCCCCGGTCTCCACAGTCCCCTTTCCAGGCCATGGATCATTAAAAGACCCGGATGGCACATGCACACCATCGCACAGGACAGCCCTTCTACCCTTTTAAATTTTATATTCTCAACACTACCTCAATGCCTGCTTTCAAACAGTCACACATCCATCCACCAATCACTTCCAAAAACTGTACATGTAACCCTATGAAGATATTAAAACTTCCACACACCAACTGCCACTTAGCAAATATTTTGCATCTGCGTTTCCCTTACTTATACAAAACAATTGTACACATTACTCCTATAAATGCACATATGCATTGTGCAGTGAGAGAAGTGCATAAATAGAAGGGGCAGTACGGATGGGCAAGTGCTCATGAGAACCCAGGAGGGAAATGCCAAGGGATGCCAAAGTGGGACACCACTGGCTGACTACTGGAGCAGAGGTGTTCCAAGGGTGGGGTGCATCTTAACTGTAACATCCCTTTAACAAAGATTTTTCTGTCATTTTAATAGGTTTATATATGTGAAAATGTTTCATAGTGTTACATCAATGTATATAAGTTATTAATAATTCATCTTTTCATATATATGAAAGAACTATAAACCTCCTTTAGGAAACATAGTTTTTGCAACACATACTTATGTCTTTTGTTATCAGCAGCGCATGCTGGGGATGCAAATCATCGTACAATTGCCTACGGCATAAGGCTCAATCATAACCCCAGCACAACCAAACCACCTTTATTATTCACTGCACCTACCCTGCATCCTAGTTCAGTGTCCACTTTACCCTAATAAAGTAAGCAATGCCCAGTGCTCATAGCTTGCAGTCATGCAAGTCTCCGAATCCATGGGGAATGGGCTTCGGCGCAGCACTGTAGTTAAGGTTAAATGGAATTACATAGGAAATCCAAAAAATGAATTGCTAATAACTTTTGACTCACGCAACGGATTCGGCTGAAATTTTGCAAAATATCGTTTGTCATGGGCGCCACAGACTGGAAAGTTATGGAAAGATGCTTTGAAAAATAAAAAAGTTAGTAAGAAAACAAAAAAAACACAGATTCGGCCTAGTTACCGTTCATTTTCCCATAGACAAAAAGGTTATATTTTGCCAGACCACTGTGAAATACCAGAGGGTATCTCACCTAGCAAACCTCAAGAGTCCCTTATTCAGGTGGCCAAGAGAGGGAGGACCTTCTCTTATCCCAACCCGAAAGGCAGACGAGTGGGAAAAAAATCACCTGGGTAGGGGAGCCCAGGGTTATGCTCAGGAGAATGCCCAAAGGGAGATGCAGTATCTTGCCAGAGAAGGAGAGGAGGGCGAGATATCTGAGGCTTTTGTGGGCTGTATTGCAGCTGCCTCCCTTCCTCCCATTAGAACTCTCCTGCCCCGATCCAACATCCCCTTCGTACGTAATCAATCCTCTAAGGTCCCAAACCTGATTACACCCAAAAAGCATAACTCCCAGAATCATTGTTTCACCAGTCTTCTTTCCAATACTCCCCATCCTTCTTCTTCCCATTCCTCTGATTATCACTTTCCGCATTCCCAGCCTGCTTTGACAACTCTTTTCCGTTCCCGCAATCCCCTCTGTTCTGTTCTACATCCCGGTCATTTTCGTCCATTTTGAAAACCTCCATCATCATGTCCCGTAGGATACTCTGGCACTCCAACCTCTCCCCTTTCCAATGTAAAGACTATAATTTCTGATACCCACACTTTTCCCCAAGATAGAAAAACACACTTGTAATAAACCTGTTTACCTGGCATGTCCTGATGCAAGGGTCAGGCCAAGTCAGGCAATTAACTTGAATCACGCACACCTAATTACTTTTCCTTTTCCCCACAGGGATAAAAGGTGGAGTGGGAGAGCACACTACACGCACAGCAGACAGCACGACGAGACGGCTACCCAAGGGCAGCAGTTCAAGAGAAGGAGAAAGGCGTCAGGAAGCGAGAGGGTGGCGAGGAGAGAAGTGGCCTTGCCCTTTTTATCCCAGACCAGCAGAACCTTCATGAAGGAGAACCTAAGACCGCAGACAATAGCACAAGTGTCTTGCAGCAGATGTCAATGGTACACAGAGCACGTTGACGCTGATAAGTGGGAGCGAGAGAAACTCATGCTAACGTGGTAACAGCCTTGACTCCAATAAAGCGGAAAGACAAGCGTTCATCACATCCAGTGAGTCTAGGGGAGAACCGATAAAAGCCGGACTGTGTTGAATGAGGAACGCAGAGTAGCACGTTTGAACTGCATTGAACTATGAAAGTTTTGAATGGATACCAGCTGCAGAGGGACCCGGCACCACATGGGTGTCACTCCGAAAGACTCTGGTCGATCCTTGTTTCAAGAAAACTACAGAAACCAGAAGGCCGTAGGAGAGCCGCCAGAAGAGGTAAAAGTGTTTGTACAAGGATTTTAATAAACCTCCAGTACGATCAAAAGACTTTGATTCACAAACTTGAGAAACAGGGGAAGTGAATCCTGCATGGTGAAAGTAAAAGGGGAAGTGTATGCCATAAACAATACAAGTGAAAGTGAATGTGAAGTTGGCAAGGATGAACCCAGAAGAGGGGTGCCAACAAGAAGAGGGCAAAGTCTAAAGTCCTGAGAAACAGTGTGTCGACAAAGCAAGGAATGTCCACTATGAACTGTTTGAAAAGATAGTGAGACACTAAGGACGGGACAGGAGAGGTACACTGTCCCGCTGGTCATTTTGGAATCCAAGCCCGATGAATGGAGAAACCAAGAGACGCTATAAGACAGGAGAAGTACACTGTCCCGTTTGTCAAAGAAGGGTCAGCCCCAGTAAAGGGGGACCCAAGGGTGAGTAGTTATCACCCTGATCAAGTGAACCTGAGAAAAGAAGGTTCACAGCGAACTGCTGAACAGACTTTTGTGAGAACCATAGTAGGATGACTTGTTGAAAGCCATAAGGAACCCGGCGGAGGATTAGTTGTGAGGTTTGGCAATAGGTTTCTTAGTATAGGCCTTTATTATCTGACACAACGCCACAAGGACTGCCTTATTTTTCATTTGTTGGTCAACGCTTGTTCCCATTTTAGATTTAGGTTCAGAGTAGGTGTTTTTCCACCATGCATACAGTTGAATAAACACTGTTGAACTGTGATCACTTGTGTCTGTTTTACTGTTGTCACCATGAGTTCCTCACAAAAAAAAAACGCTGGTCAGATTTGGATTAGGACTGAAACAACTTGGGCAAGAAACGTTGACTCGTGGTCCTTTTGTGGTTTGGGGTTATTCCAATCAGTAATTTTTTTTAGTATTTGAAAGAGAAGGGAGTGCCCACTTCTCCAAAATAGATCTTGGGTAAATTACCAAGAAACCAGGTGTTCATAAATGAAACAGCCGCCATCTTTCTTTTTTCTCAATCAATGTGGTCATAGGCTGCACAACAGGGGGTGCAAAGTTATGGTGCCTTTAGCTGAATTTCCAGGATTTTGCTGCAATACGTTTTTTGATTAACTAAAATGTTTTTCATTGATATATGACAGTTAAGGTGAGTCGGACTCACATACGAACCCCTTAAAATCATATTGTTAAAAACTTTTGATTCGAGTAACGGATTTGACCGAAATTTCGAAAGTGATTATGGACTTGTGGCCCCTGTGTCCCGCCCCCCACCCACCCCAAACAGCAAAGTTTTGGAAAGATACATTAAAAAAAAAGAAAGTTATTAAGAAGACAAAAGATTTTTTTTCCAAAGTTGCAGCCTACTTCACATTCATTGCCAGGAAGCGTTGAATCGCGATCCATGCGTGGTTTGGGGTTATTCCGTGCAGCAGTTATTTAAATATTCGACAGAGATGGGGCGCTGCCTTCTCAAAAATAGATAGCTATACCTCAGTGATTTGCCAAAAACTATGTGTTTTTAGAAATGAAACAGCCGCCATCTTGTTTTTTTCTCAATACAAGAGATATTCAAGCTTATACCCAGGGATGTGGGAAAATGAAAACGCAGGAAAAAAGCTATTTGCAGGTCAAAAAGCATGCAAAATCATGATAGAGGTGGAGGGGGTAGGGAGCAGGGGGCTGGAGGGCACCAAGTGAAATTTGGGAGTTGGAGGGGGTCCAGGGACTGAGTTTGCAACACAAAGCCTTCTGTAGCCTTGGCTATAGTCGCAAATAGCCGACATCTCAAAGAAACTGTCACAGAAACACGGTGTGCTGCGGGGGGAAAGGGAGAGGGTCGAGGAGGCCATCTGGGGAGTGGGGGAGCTGGCACAGATGAGGGAAGCCTGAAAGCATATCTTTTTTTTAATGGTCGTTTTCCCGATATTCGCAGCTATACTCAACGTAATAAAGGATTACGGATAGCCGAGGGTATGTGTAGTTCAGTACCCGCGGATACAGGGTTTTTTTTAAAAGATATTTTTACTGCTAAAGTGATGTTGGGGTGAAAAATCACAGGTCATGGCCAGTGATAAGACTGCCATCCAGGTGTCGCATCCATGCAGTAATCAGGACAGACCCTGCTTAGCTTCAAAGTGATGAAGGGACCAGCCTCCTCAAACCATTTTGCCCGATAAATGAGCCAAAGTTACAAGACCACTTAGAGAAATGGGCCAGCCCTTTGCTTGCTTTGAAGCTGAGCAGTGTCAGTCCTGCGTTGAAGCTAAGCAGGCTCAGTCCCGGTTACTGCATGGATGGGTGAGGGAATGGGCATCCTAATCATTTTTTTTAAACCGTGCTACTGTAAGTCCTTGAAGGTTTTGCACTCTGAGACAATTTGTAGTCCCTTATGCTGAATTGCATTCTGGTACTTGTGGTCTCCCATTCAAGATGGGGGAATAAAGATACAATTTTACACTTTTTGCCTAACATAGTTATATAAGGATTTATATATTTGAGTGACACTATAGTATGTGTAATTTTCAAGTTATCATTATGAAGCAGAGTATTGTTGAAAGATACACATGGGGGTAAGGAGGGTAAATGATGAGAGGGCAATTTAGTCATGAGTATTTGTCCACGATGTGGCAAGAGAGTTTGCAATCCTGGACACTGGTGCAGTTATTTTCCCCTAATTGTGGCTGCTTTTCAGGGCACAAGTAAAGGACGACGCATGTGGATGGACAGCGTAATGTTTCTTCAGAGGGCGGACGCAACCCCTTGGTGTTTGAGGGTACCAAGCTTGCTCAAGTATTATACTACCAGGATTTTACTCTGGTTGTCATGTTCCCAGTGCAGCTGCTTACTCAAAAGACCACAAGCACTTGTTTCGTATTGGGATTTAGTTTTCCAGGGAATATTGTACGACAGATTGCTGGGTTTAAAAGGTGAGCACGTTTTATCCTTTGCCAGCATATTTATTGGAACATTTCCTCTCTTGGGTTATTTTTCTCGTGTTCCTTACTTTTTTTTAAAAAAGTCCAATGCTTTTTTGTCTTGTGCACTTTCGTCTAAGGAGTATGTCAATTGAACTATATTTGTATATTTCACTTTAAGATATATGTTCACTTGCTTACATATATTCATGGGTGCCAGCTTTTGATTTTCGCTAGGGGTGCAGAAAGTACCTGGACATATATTATCCTAGAAGCCGGTCATTTGTTCCTGTTTCCGTGCTGCTTAAATGTGGTTAGTTGGGGTTGTGCAATGTATGGCAACAGTCACCAAGCGACCGGCCATAAAACAAGGGAGTTGGAGCACGATTCGTAACCAAAGTGTGCGGTCCATGGCAAATAATGTAATCTCACTGCGCATTGCATAAATACTTTGCGAGTTCTCAAAGCCTACAATTTTTTATACATAACAATACCACTGTCAAAACAGGACAAAATCAGTTTGTGATTGATGAATGTCTTTGAGCCATGGGTTGCAAGTGTTTTAGAATATAGAGCAGCCGTGCCCACCGGCCATGGTCGCAGGCCATGGCTAGTGATTGGTCTGGGAGCGTTTTAAAATGGACAGAGGGCACAGCCTTGACCATTGCTGAAGACTATGTTAGTGGTCTGGAAGCATACTAAAAATCTAAAAAACAACAAAACCCTTGAAATTCAAGGAAAAAACTTTAGTTGCAGGGACAAGTTGTGTGTCGAGTTGAATGTGCTCTAAGCTAAAATGGTAATGTTCTTTAAGCAAGAGGTTAGCAAAGTTGGATGCAGTTGACTATCCATTTTGAAATTGCTGATTTAGAGATAGGGTCCCCTTCTCTTCCTGTGGCTATTGATACACTAAAACGGTCTTTCTGATATCTTTAGTCCTTTAGCGTTAGTACATGAGAGTCCTTCGTACATCCAGTGTATGGACGCTTTTTCTGCTGCGCTTGTGGGGTGTTGGAAAAATGCAGGAAGCTCGATTGTTTGAGCTACATGAAATGTAGATATACATTTTGTTGAAAACCGAGGGTGTGTGTGTAGCACTACCTTCTCTTTGTGGATAACAACAAAGGGGTCTTGTACTGAAAGAGCTTGTCGTTCACTGACTCTTCTGATAGATGTGATAGCTATAAGGAGAGTAGTCTTATAGGTGAGATATGTAATACTGGATTTGTGCATAGGCTTAAAGGGGGCACCCATGAACCTTGTAAGTACAATGTTTAAGACCCAGCCAGGAGTAGGATTAGAAATTGGAAGGTATAATTTCTTTACACCTTCCATTAAGGTTTTAACTACTGGCTCTTTCCACCATGAAACTTTGTTTTGTGACGTGTTGTATGCTGACAGAGCAGCTAGGTGTACTTTCAGGGAGTTAAAGACTAAGCCCGAATCTAGTAGGTATAGTAGATAGTGAACTATATTTTCTGGTGAGCATTCAATTAATTGGGTTGAGTTAACATGTTTTGCACCATAACACAAAGAGTTTCCATTTGTTAAAATAGCAATGTTGTGCGTTTGGTTTGCATGCCTCTTTAAGGATTCCTATGCATCGTTGGTTAAGGGTGTAAGTGACCAAATTCTATGACCTCAGGAGCCAAGCTACTAAGTTCAATGTCTGTTGGCAGAGGTGGAGTGTCATCCCTTGATTCTGTGTTGACATGTTGTGGGGGCATAGGAGTTTTATGGGAGGGCACAGGGACATCGTCTGTAGGTATGAGAACCATGTTTGTCGTGCCCACATTGGAGCTATCAGGATAAGTGTTACTTTTTCCTGGTGTAGCTGGTGGACTATCTTGTTGAAAAGAGGTGTTGGGGTAAAAGCGTACACAAATCTCCCTGACCAATTCATTAGTAGAGCGTTCCCTTTGGAACCTTTCTGAGGAAACCTGAACATGTAATCTAGGCGTCGTGCGTACTCCTGAGTAGTGAATAGGTCTATTTCTGGGCACCCGCCAGTTTGAGAAGACGTTGTGTCGCACGTTGGGTTTAGTTGATACTCGTGTTCTGAAGGTAGGACTACACTTCTGCTTAGTACGTATGCCAGTGAATTAAGCTCCCCTGGAACATGTTGTGCTAGGGGGAACATGTGTTTTAGTGCCCACAGCCAAATGTTTTGGACTAGTTTGGATAGCCCTGGATAATGTGGCCCCCTGTTTGTTTATGTAAAACATGGCAGTGGTACTGTCTGTTAGGATTAATACTGTCTTGTGTACTAACTGAGTCTTGAATGCTTGAAGTGCTTTGAAGACTGCTAGAAGTTCTAGAAGGTTGATATACTTTTTGGCAAATGCTTTTGTCCACACACGTGTGCAGTTTGATGGAACAAAATGAGCTCTGCATCCTATTAGGGATGTGTCTGCTGGAAGAGTGGCTTTGATTGGTGGTGTGTTTAAAGCAGTGATTGAACTTGATGTTGCGAAACCACCACTAGATCGTACCACATCCTGCTTGCTTGCGACCATTGTTTCACTAACCACTCTTGCTTTGGACGCATGCGCAGTCGGGCATGTGGCACTAGATAAATACAGGAGGCCATCAGTCCAGAAGGCGCATTGCCTTTTGCACCGTTACTTGATGACTGGCTACATACTTGGGTGTTTGGAACAACATGTTTTGGACCCTGTCATTTGAGGGGAAGACTAGTCTGTCGATTGTTTTTATTAGTGCCCCAAGGAATTGTTTTACTTGGCTGGGCACTGGACTTGATTTCTACTCGTTTATGGAGAAGCATAGTTGGAACAGCACATTGACTGTTGGGTTTTTTGTAGGCACCTCGGTTTCCTGTTATTAGCCAGTTGTCTAAGCAAAGGTACACTGGAATTGACTCTCTTCACAAGTGGGCGGCTACAACTGCTAGGACCTTTGTAAATACCCTGGGGGCTGAGGCTTTGGCGAATGGTAGCACTTTCGATTGGTTGTGCTGGTCCCCCACTTTGAATCTGGGGTATTTTTTGTGCGCTGGCAACATTGAAATATGAAAGTATGCATCTTTCATGTCCAATGTTTGCCATGTAATCCCCTTATTTGAGCAGGGAGATTACCTTCAATAACGTAGTCATCCTGGATTTTTTAGGCGTGTTTGCAGTGTGCAGGTCCAGCACTGGCCACATTGTTAGATCTTTCTTTGCAACAAAGAAGTACTTTGAATAAATACCTTGATGTTCCTCTGCAGATGGCACCATCTCTATTGCTCCCTTTTCTATTAGTGTTTGGATTTCTTGTTGTAGGATTTGAAAATGTTATAGAGATGTTTTCTTGCACATGGTGGGTGGAGGCGTGGTGATTTCAGAAACTCTATGGAGTATCCTTTTGCCACTGTTGCGAGAACCCAGCGATTTGTGTTTATTCCCTCCTATTGCTGGGTAAAAGGTTTTATGCAACCACCCCACTGGGGATGCATAGGAGAGAACGTGAAACGGCTTGTCATTTGTTGGCAGGGGTTGCTGTGCCTCCAGAAGCTGCAACCCTGTCTCGCCCTTTTCCTCTGCGAAACCCCCTTTGCTGGTAGTATTGATAGGAGGTAGAATGAGAATGAGAACTGTAAAAAGAGGAGTCAGATGTTCCAGATCCTGTTTGATTGGACCTGTTGAAGCCTGGGGTACAAAAAGTACATCACGTGTTAAAAGCCCCACACTGGACATATGGCTTGTTAGTAATTTGTCCAATTGTTTTTATGGTCTCATGCTCTTTTTTGGGTGTTTTGAGTTGTTAATCGAGAGCTTTCCTGAACAGGACTGTCTCCTCCATAGGCATATTGACTAGTGCCGCCTGATTTTCGGCTTGAACACTGAGTCACGGAGCCATGAGTGCCTCTTGAGAAGCATACCTTCAGCGATGACTCTCCCGAAAGTATCTGCTGAGTGCAGGACATTTTTAAGGATGTTTTGCACTACTTGCTTGCCTTCTGTTGAGATTTTAAGCACATGCAACCTCATCCCATTGGTTGTTATTATAGCTTGCAAGCAGGGTTGTGTTTTTTGCAATTCTGGTGATATATGCGCCTGAGGTGGTGATGCAATTTCCAAGAGTGTATATGCGTTTGCACTGCTTGCTCTATGGTGCCTCTGAGGTAGAGAGAGGAACACCAGCTCTCTTACGGGTGGTAGTAACTACAAGGGAGTCTGATTTCACATGTTCCCTGATGTATAGAGGTTCAGATGGGGACGGTTTGAAGAACTTTTCAACTCTTGGATTTACTGTCCTTGTGGGAGAAGGCGTGGAAAGCGATGTAGAAATCCTCTTTTTAATGGACTGGACCAAGATGATAGCGTGGCTGACAGGCTTCTTTTCATTAAGAATATCCTCAGAAAAGTCTGTGCTATCAAGGGCTACCTGTTCTGTGTGGATATTAAAATGGTGAGCAGCTTTTATGACAGGTCATTGTATAATAATGTATAATGAATCGGGGAAGTATGACCAGTATCTGCTGTTGTAAAACTGGGGTGTCAATAATAGTGGCATCTGGAACATCCCGATCATCTAGGTATAAATCATCAGGGTCTTGACTGGGGTCGTCCTGGTCAATATACAAGATGTCCTGGCCTGCCTGGTCAGGCTGAGTGTTGTCATGCTGAGAGCCCTGAAAAGCTCAGACAGATGTAAGAGCGGGCGTAGGAGTGGGTGGCGGCACACACCATGGTTGTTGTGACTTGAGGGCTTGTGCCTCTTCCAGGTCTAAAGTCTTCTGACGAATAAGGAACTTATTCATGAAGTCGACAAAGAAGAAAACCTTATCCATAGTTTCTTCAAATCTTTCCTTTGTCCAGGTGCCTGGTTTTGGAGTGTCAGCCACATGGAATACAATTGCCTCTGGGTCTCTAGTAGGTTCTGGTTCATCCCTTGCCTTTTCCGTTGTAGAGATGAAGAAAGAGGGGAATGGGCCTCGTGGTATCCTTCTGTGGCAACGAGAGTGTGTGTCTTAGGGCTATGGGCCTTTTTATGGTGCTCTTCCATCGAAAAGTATGTTTTGTGTTTTTTCGACAGATGTTTCGGCAGGACCGCAGCGGGTTTCTTTTTTAGCAGTGGTTCGGTAGGTCGCGAGGTGGCTGTTGCCGGCGTGCAGCCTTCCTTCGATGGAGCAGCCTTGGGGTATGTGCTTAAGTGTAGGTGTGTGTGAGCGTCTGTATCGCCAGAGGCCTTCCCCATAGCAGTGCTGCAAATGCATTTGGGGCTGAGGACTGACACCTGGGAGCCTGATGGTTCCCTCAAGGTGTCTTCGAGCTCTGAACCAGAGCCTTCGCTGCCCTGGTCTTCCTGAGCCCACTCAGAGACCACTGGCGGTTTCAGACTCTGCCATCATGGCATTTGCCACCCACCGCTTTGTTTGACGCTCTTTAAGTGTTTTCGGTCAAAAGAGCTTACAAGATGCGCTACAGGTCTCCTGGTGATCATGGGGAAGCAGGGGTTGCACACTCTATGAGTGTCTTTACACAGGAAATTTCTGTTACACTTTGGACAGAGTTTAAATGGAGTGAACTCCATATTTGAAAGTGAAATAAAGGGCAGCAAGACAAGAGCAGTAGAAGCAGGGAATGGAGGCAGGCATTTTTTTTCTGAGGAATTTTGACGCATGAGGGATCATGGACACAGTCGACATCACACTAGGGATAGAATTACAAACACTATCCTGCCGACGCCCCTTTTTCGAACTTCGAAAACTTCATGTGGAATACTCTGCCGCTACAACTAGAAGTCGGCCTATGCAAAGCATGCGAATCTAAGTAGATCCACAAGACGCAGGAATATATATAATGTTCAAGATACTAACAGAGCACTTTTGCACTATGCACTTTAGGTTTTTAAAGGACTGAGAGTTATGTTTACAGTTATGTTTACAGCACTATGCACTTTATAATCTTGAACCTACGAAATACGTAGTGATTAGGAAAATACAGCTCTTCACACGGATACAGTTTGTAAATAGAAAATCCATTTCGGGCAGTATGCTATTAGTTAATCAATTGTTTAATTACACGATGCCAGCATTTGATTGTAACTCCAGGCTGTGATTGAGAATAATATGTAATTACACAACGAGCAGGTTTCATTTTTTAATCATTATTAAAATAATATATTTTAATCATTGTGAAAATGAAAATGAAAACCTGTTACTACATAATGTACGGCCTTATAAAATAATTGTGATATCCCTAAAAAAAAGTATTCGCTTTAATACACTATGTATGGGAATTCACACATCTTAAAATGGCCGCCAGCATTCAACATAGAATGCTTATGGGGTATTTCAAGAGTTGAAATAGAAGAAGGACAAAATGTGTCGGGCGGAATCATAGAGATCGAGCCCTTCTGTACTTAAAAGCAGTTTGCAACCTCATCATATTGTATATGTGAGCAAGCAGCGGGAGCGTTGCGAAATGCGTCGTGAGTTTAATGCCTTGAATAAAACTGGATATGGCATAAGAACCTTTGGCGAATGGTGAATTGATTTATTTTTTGGAGATCCATGCTGGCGTCCTAACCGCGAAGAGTGCTGTCCTTATGTGGAGAAGTGCAATTACTTTTCCCCTTGTAATAAATATATAAGTTAAAAGTCCAAACACAAAAAGAGCTAGCGGTCTCAACTGCAATAATAGGGTAAAAAAAGAATGTCTGGGCACAGGTTCAATTTGAAGTGCAACTGTGCAAAAAAAGTGCAGTTTATTAGACACAAGAGTAAAAGGCCAGTATAAAGATTCTTGCTACCACGAACAGAAGAAAAAACCTCTAAAAACGTTTCACAAGTTTTCCACATGTGTCATCCACAACAGGACTTCGTCAGGCCATTATGTCAAATACAAGTTCAAGCTCAATTCTTAAATAGAAAACGGAATCCTCTACTTCCCTTCTGAGTCACTCCGTGTCTTTAGGAAGATGTGAAAAAATAATCGTTTTGCTGAATTTCCTTTAAGAACGTGTAAAGACATACAGTCCATAATAGCAAACAGACTCTATGTCAGCCCAGTACAATGCCCAAAGATAGAAGGGGGTGTCATAAGAATACTTGTACTTGGAGTTATGCAGGCCATTGACTAAGTCCCCTAGCAGTTACATGTACACATTAAATAAGGGGTATGATACATAAGAACCCATGGATGACCCACAATTCACCAGGAAGGCTCTCCAGATGTTGTGGACTATGAATCCCATCAGACGTAGCCAGCATAACTAATGGGGATGGTTCATGGAATTCGTAAGAATATTTGAGAGGACAAAGGTTGCAGGTCCCGAGACTAGTGCACCAAAAAAACTGTGATTGAACAAATATGATGAGTTAAGGTCATTGCCATCATCTAGAATGCCCAAGGGTAGCAGTTTCGGTACTACATAAGAAATGGAAATCGTGACTGGTAAGCCCAAAACAGGCGATTGGAAGAAAGGTGAATTTAAGGGCTGCACATTTTTTAACAAGCTTACGAATGAAAGGTAGAGCACTGTTATGCCTACAACTGGCCAGGCTGCCAGTTAAAAGTCTATTTTCGCAAAACTCGAAATCCATAATTAATGTATTTTTATGCAGGCAAAGAAAGGTGCCAGAGGAAAGGAAAGAGTTGAATAACACTAGTAGGAAGCAGCTCAGGTATTAACCATTTTGACAAAAGAAGTAGAAATGGGATTGTCTAGGTTCAAAGTATCTTTCATAGAAGACAAACTATTAGTGAGATGCAGGAGGAGGCGGGATGTCATTTAAAAACAAACACAACATGAATGGACAAGAGAGAAATTAGAATGGCATTATTTGGAATATGGCTTTCACCCCCTAGGTGGGGGGCAGACATGGCCAGTAACAGCCAGCCAGCCCGATCACAAGGGCCTCAGAAAGGGCTGTGGGTCATAACGGCCATGTCCGCACCCCTGCCATGGGGGTGAAAGCCATTTCTTTTTTTTTCACCTTCAGGATATTCGATGCCAGGAAATTAAAAAACTGGAAAAAGATGGCAGTCGCTATAGGGAATAGGGACTCTGGGCCTCAATTGGACCCTGCCAGTATTCTGCTGGTAGAGACACCAGGATACCGGCAAATGTGTATACCGTGTCCGGAGGTTGGTCCGGCGGCATTGCGGCCAGATTATTTTTATTTTTTTATTGTATATGGTTTAAATTAAACCTTTACAAATTCATTACATACAGAAGTTAAAATTTCTTTACATCAAGAAAGAAGATACAATTAAGTGCATAATAAAACCATACAAAAACAGCATTAAAAATTAGCAACAGAGAAATAAAACAAGAGAGCAAAAGGCTAAGGAAGAATAAAAAAAATGAAAAATCATATTTAAATAAATGATAACAGGTTACTACTGTTCCTAATCTTGTTGCAGCTCACTCACAGCCTAAATTTCATAGTTGTTATAGAAAAATATGCATACATTTGAGATCCGTTGATTATACTCTCACTATTACTGAGTGATACAGCTCCAAAGCATTCTGAATTTCTACTTATAAACGCACAAAAAATAGAGTACCCCTGTAGCAGCTATAACTACTTCACCATAATTCATAGTGATTCACAATAGTTCACAAATCATAGTTTCCCTCACATATTCGATACATGTATAGCTTTAATAAAAGCTGCTAAAGCCAGCCCCTCCGAAACTTTAGGCTACTAAGACACCGTTTCCAGAGTAGATCCTCACAGAATACTAGATTTTGTCAACAGGTAGTCAGAAATTTAGTTCTTAGCCCCACAAGAGTAGGATTATCACATTTCAGAACAAGATGTTTAATTGACTCTGGTTTTGCCTTACAGAATCTACATCCCAGTTCAACAATTGGAATTTGTTTCCTCCTGTACAGGGTGTCCTTGGTTGGTAAGAGGTTCCACCTTACCCTAAGGAGGAGCCCACGATAGAAAGTGAAGGAGGATGGGGAGGCGGTTCCTCTGCATTTGTGTTCATGAGCGAGATGGCTCATTGATGCATATGAGTGGAAGGCATCGGTAGTTGCGATCCAATCATAGGCCAGCAAAGATTTTTTAGTTTACAGGGGATTATTGGTGAGGGGGTCTAGATTAGAACCAATATTAGATAGAATCAATTCACATCTCCCCTTGAGGTCAGTCAGAACTATTGACAACTCTACATTATCTCCCAAAAGATGGTACAGGGAGTTAGGTATAGGGGTCATAATTTTGTAGTATTTAGAATACCCATAGCAGATAGCTCTAGGGCATAGATTCGTTTCGGCACTATCTTTCATTCAAAGAACATTATCGCCGGTTTCAATGAGAACCGCCCAAACTTGCTATCAATTTTTACGATTTGAGATTGAAGCATCTTAGATTTTTACATCAGGATATCAATGCCCAATTTGATTCCCTTGTTTGTGGAAACCCAGATATTTAACATTCGCCGATGTTTTAATAGGGGTCCCTTCAATCATCCAAGAATGGTGGTATTTCTTAGATTTTACTTTCGAAATGGCCAAGCTTTTAGTTTTAGCAGGGTTTATAATAAGGCCATTGTCTTTAGCATACCCGGCAAAGCTATTCAAAAGTCGCTACATTCCGACCGGTGTTAGATCAAATATCAGAAAGTCATCTGCATATGCTAGCCATGTGATTTTACTATTCCCAACTTTAGGGGCTATCAGTCCTTCATTAGCTAAGCAGATTGCTACATCTGACATATATTGATTGAACAGCCAAGGGGCTAGGACGCATCCCTGTCTAACTCCACAGTAACACCGAATTTGTTCTGATAGATCCCCTTTTTGGCTTAGTCGAACTTGTATTCCACCATTCTCATATACCCCTTGGATCAGCCTAATCAGACCAATCGGCAGGCCCCAAATTGCCAGTTTAGCCCAGAGTTTACTATGGACTACGCAGTCAAAAGCGGTCGAAAGGTCGATTGAGGCCATGTACGTACAGCCCTTCCGTCTTCTCCAGGCATCTTGTTGTATGCGTTTAAGGACCAGCCCATTGATATTAGTTCCATGACCTTCGCGGAACCCCGTCTGCATTTTGTCAAGAGGGTGGGCCCCCTTTGCCCATTCCTCTAAACGTGAGAGTAGAAATACAGAGAGGATCTTACAATATGCATCAATTAATGAGATAGGGGGATAATTCTTGGGATCTGCTTTACTCCCACATTTATAAATAGGGATCACATGGGCCGTGCACCAAGATGGTGGAATAACCCCTGTGCTGAGGATGTCTTTACATTCAAAGTGCAGCAAGTTTTCCCGCAGATTACAATCTGCCTTGAAGGTTGCATTAGACAATTAGGTCCAACGGCCCGTGATTTTTTACATTTAGTTAATAGGGACAGAATGGTATCTAAGTCCAAAAGAGCCTCCCATTTGGGGTAATCCTGATTATCAATGATGTCCTTCAACTTCTCAAATTGGACTTTTGTGGCAATCTCAAATCTGCTCTCAAAGAATTCAATCCAGCTTAGTTCAGAAATTGAGTTTAGTGGTGTAACGGCAAAATTGCCGCCAGATTACGAGTGCTGGCGGTGTGGTGTAAATCCCCATTCATGGAGTCCCATTGGACTCGATGAGGGGATTTGCCATCATTACGGTGGCGGTAATGAGGGCTTTTATTGCCGGTAGGGCGCAGTGCCCCACCAGCAAACCCATAGTCGGGCGGTCCAGTAAAGTGCCGGTATCCGTGGATACCAGCACCTTTTTACCGGACCGCCCGACTCGGAATTACCCTGTATGTCCCTTTTCGATTTCTATGGCGTCTGGGATCTGAAGTAGCGCAGGGACCGGAGCTCAAAGCCCCGGTCCCACGGGTGAGTTAGGAGAGGGGGAGGGGTGCAGAAGGGGGTTCATTGGTTTTGGGGTGTGTGAGGGAGGTGGTGAGGCAACAGGGCGAGGCTGCCCACTTACAAAAAAAAATGTAAATGGCACCACCCGGGTAAGGGCATCGAGTGGCTGGAACAGCGGGCAGAGAATGTATATTCTTGCCCGCTGTTTCAGCCATCTGATTGGCCAATGACCCTTCTACAGGTGAGAATGTTGCTTACAATAATCCATTGAAGGTTATCAGTTTTGTGTAAAAAGACATTTTGGTGAAACAAGCAATACAAACAGAATGTGTTGAGAAGGAAAGGTGGTAGCTGGTCCTAGGGAAAGAAATCTTGGCTAGATTTCTTAACATGCAGGAAAACACATGTGCACAGTGGGTTGTAACACTCCAAAAAACCCTCTGAAAAAACATGTCACAAAAAAGCTCCATTGCACACACGACCATACCACTCTAGAAAAAAACAGTCTTCATTTAATCATAAAAACGTGCAACCAACAGTGCATGACAGTATTTAAAGGCAGGCATAGATGACAAGCCTCGCCTTGTGGCATACAGGTACATGAACACTCCCCCCTCTAGGGTGGAAATCGCCATGCGTTCCACTTGAAACACCAAGCTTCCTCAGGCTAATCTTACTCCACGTTCGTGAAACACCAACAAATTTAAAACAGGAAGCGACCCAGCATGAGCATCAAGCTCCTCCCCCTTTCCTCGTTATTTCCGATCACGTGATCGCGTATTGCCGCATTCACTTCCATGCAAAGCAGGCTGCCATCTTGAAATGACTGAATAACCATAAATATCAGCGTTAATGCCATCTACTAAACCATGAAATACATGTTTGTAGAATCTACGGGATATTCAGGGATAAGCTTTCTGCTCATTGCCCTTTACTCCTACCCTTTGATAAATTAACAAAAATTATCATGTGTATATTTTATAACATGGTTTGAGTTCATCACCCATGATGAAAACTCAACCATTACGCCCCAAGGTTAAAGCATTCATTCGAAACAAAAGGCAGCGCAGCATCGATACCTCTTTAAGTCTACGTTGTCGAGCAACAATGCTGGACACTATACATAATTTCCAAAGCCGTGAAAAAAAGTGCAAGTGCATGTACTGACAGGCATCGTCCTCAAAATATCCGAAAATATTTTTCATATATGTCACATAATAGCATCCTATCAAATATAATGACTCATAAAAACAGACATAGCAGCATAATATCCCATGACAGCACGATATCAACGTGCAAAAAGGCAAAAAGCAGCATTATCTCACTTAGCAGCATAATGTTAAAGTGCAAGTGCATGTTGTCCTCGACTTCATATTCAATAACAGCATAATATCCCATGGTGACATGATATTAACGTGCAAAAAGGCACATAGCAGCATTGTCTCACTCCAGCAGCATGATGGAAAAGTACAAGAGCATATTGTTCTGAACTTCAAATTCAATGGAAGCTGGTGATTTTTCTTCGATATTACTCTGAGCCAGACTTGCCATATAGTCCATCAAATTCATTGTAAAAACACAAACATTTCAGAATCAATGTTGAGGCCCTGGGGTCTCAATGTATCAAATTTACAAATTAATGACGCCTCTAATTGCTGCAGTTTAAGTTCTCTATTCCCTTTTTGTGTTGTGGAACATGAGCTAAACCCAAAAATAATATCTCCTTAACATTACCCCCATGTTTGTCTAAAAAGTGTCCTGTCAGGGGTTTGTGACATCACCATTTTTTATAGCTCTATAGTGCTGCAATATGCGTAAATTCAGGGCTCCTATGGTCGAGCCAATGTAGTGGAGACCACAGGTGCAAGTGATGACATATACTACAAACTTGGTCAAGCATGTCATTTTGTGTTTGTATTTCCATCTAATGCCATTAGAGCTAATGAAGGGCTTTTTGGATACAAAGTCACACATTTTACCATTAGCACATTTACGAAAACCTTCCAGTTCTTGTTTAATAAAATGGCTTGAAGGTATACTGGTTTCTGTGACCACCATACTGGGAGAAAGTATCGTTTTCAGGGTAGGAGCCTTCCGATATGTCACATTTGGTGCTTCTTCCAGCACCTCTTTGAGATCTGGATCAGCTAGAAGTACATTCCAATGTTTACACATAATGTGTTTTATGTTTCTAGCTTGATGGTTATAGCCAGTGATGAATCTAATGTTCTCCTTATTCTTTGTTTTGTTTGCTTTAAATAAGTCTGGCCTTATAATTGTTTCAGCTTTGTCAAAACAGCGTGCCTCCACATTCTTGGTGTACCCTTGTTTGACAAATCTTTGGCCAATATGTTTGGTTTCAACCTGATAGTTAGAATCATTACTGCAGGCTCTTTTGGCTCTCAAGAACTCTCCATAGGGAATAGAATTTTTCAAACCTATGGCGTGGTGGCTCATAGCATGTAGAGTGGAATTGGAACTGTTTTTTTTCCTAAATAGCTTGGATGTTAGACTGTCGTTCTTAACAATAAACAATACATCCAAAAAGACCAGTTCTTTTCTATTATAGTTGGATATTCGTTCCAGATTTAGATAATTGATGTTCAAAATGTTTACATAGTTGTGCAGTTGTATCTCGTTTCCATCCCATATAATAAAAAGATCATCTATGAAACGGTACCACACAACTATGTGTTTGGTAAACTCTTCCATTTCCTCTGTACACGCTACTTGCGTCTCCCACCACCTCATATAGAGATTGACATACGTTGGGGCCCTACACAATCCCATTGTCATTCCCTGAGTTTGTTTATATATGGAGGCCTCATGTAAAAAATTGTTGTGTTCTAAACAGAACTGTAACATCTCCAACAACATATCATTGTGTTGTCAGTGACTGATGGATCTCATTTCCAAAAAGAATTTACAAGCTTTAATGCCAGCTCTGTGTCTGATAGAGGGTTATAACGAGACAACATCCAGGGAAACCAAGATGTATTCAGGTTCCCAATTGATATTGTTAAGTTTAGTGAGCAGATCAGCTGTGTCTCGTATATATGAGCTAAGACTGGAAACAAAAAGTTGAAGGAAAAAATCCAAATATTTGAAAGTATTTTCAAGAAGACTGCCCATTGAAGAGACAATCAGGCGACCAGGAGGATCAACAAGGCTTTTGGGAATTTTAGGATTAAAATAAATGAGAGGTGTGACTGAATGTGGATTTTTAAGAAACCAATATTCCTCATCATTGATCAGTTCCAAATCACACCAATTACACAGCATAGAGTAGTACAGCGTATTGGTCTCATTCAACACACTTTTGTCCACTAGCGTGCAATTGCTAGTTACACTCAATTGTCTGCTTGCTTCCAAATTATACTTTTCACTGTTCATGATCACTATCCCACCTCCTTTGTCTGATGGACGTATGCCTATTGAGAGATCATTCCTTACATTCTCCAATGCCTTGTATTACAGAAAGTTCAAATTCCTAGATGACGATGATATTTTGGCAGACAATTTCTTCAGATCTTGCATAACCAAACTTTCAAAAGTGTCAATAGGACCACATATTATGTTAGGACAAAAAAATGATTTGGGTTTAAACTTGCTAGGACAGGCAATATCTGTTGGTATCCCAAATTGTTTTTCTAATGTAACAATGTCCAATGTAGAAAATATTTCCCACTCTGATTCAGTTTGTTGTTCCATACTAGCAAGAGATATTTCTCTATGTGGTTTATCTTTCTTCCTAGAACCTTCATTGACCTTCGTGGCATAAAATGTAGTCAGTTTAAGCTTTCTAGGAACTTGAAAAGGTCCAGTCTGGTGGGCATGTAGTCATAGAGATGTGTAGGGCTGAATGATAGTCCTAAAGATAATACCGAAGTTTCTTCTCTAGTGAGCACTCTGGTAGATATTGAAAATCTTTAATTGTAGGACCAGGGGTGCTGCAGCACTCACCCACAGCGGTGTCCACCCGCCTAACTTTTGTAACATGTATGTTACTATGACTTTATGAACTATGCACTTTTTGATTTAATAAAATGACTTTTAGAATACAGCTTGATCTAGAGTGCTTGGGCAATGTTTTAGTGTTTTGTTCACAGTTATTTGCACATCTTGGACTGTGTATCAACCCAAATCCTCTCTTTTTAAAATATATATGTATATATACTAATAGCTTTGGCCAGTGCAGCTCGAACTCTTTACCCGCAAGGTAGAACTGCCAATATCATAGCACGCCGGAACGTGTCGGCGTGGAGCTCAGCACCAGTGTTAATTTTGGAGGAGGAGTGCACGGCAACACGGAGAAGTTGACTGTATGTCCTGTTGCTGCTCAGATTGCCCAACACAGATACAACGAAGAACGCAAGCACGGGGCAGCAGCTGGAAAACCCTTTAGCAACGCGGAACTGCAGGTTGGAGAACAGGCGGCAAGGCAAAGCAGGGTAAGTATGGAGGCGGCGCTGGGAAGCGGGAAAAGTGTGTATACAAGAGCATTTGCAATCCTTTATTCCTCGTAATAAAACACGACTCTAAAAGCCTATTTGGACCTGAATCAGCGTTCCATAGCCAAGCGGCTATTTCTGTTCCCTACACATGTGGTGGGGAAACATTAAATAGCAAACAAACAGAGGAGCCAGGGATTCCAAACCACTGCTATTTACCTTCGAAGGGGTATTCAAACATGGCAAACACTCAAGTGCAAAAAAAGCAACACAATGGGCCCAAGCTCACACTATTCAACGAAACATTGAAAACAACGACAAAAGAAGCACCCACTGAAGCAATACCTAAAAATGACAGTGGAATTGGCCTACCAAAAGAATTAGAAAAATCACAATGAAAGGAAGTGAGTAAATGGTGGGAAGAACATTCTTTAAAAAATTATATAGAAGTTGGCAGAATACCAAGGGGTCTGAGGATTCTAATAATTCCATCCTTTTAAGAACAGGACCCACTGATGTTAGAAGAATGGAATGAAGCCACAAATGAATGCTCTAAAACTTTCCTACTCTTGCTCATCAAATATGCAGGCAGTGACTGTGCATTATTGCTAGAATAAATAACAGAAGTCTAAGAGAAACTAAAATTGATAACAGAAACTGGAGATGGGAGGAAGCTGAAGGGCACAATGGAGAAAAACTTGTCAGAATACGAGGAAGAAATCAAACAAAGGAAACAAAGAAAGTTTCTGCGGGACAAGGAGGACTACGAAACAGGGAGGGTGTATACCTTCGCAAGAAGGTTTGATCAGCTGAGACAAGCATCCCTTAATAAACCACCGCCGACTACTGAAGTAATAACAACAAGCGCAAGTGAAATTTCCTCAATGTCAGAATCAGACCTAACAGGGAGCGACACAGAGGAACCACAAATCCGTTTACATTTTTTAGACAAGATGCACTTGCTGTGCCAAGACGGCAAAAAGAACAAACAAAAAAGAGGTGGAAATTGAAATCGGGGCAGAGGAAGAGGCGGCTGAAACAAACGAGGAGGGGACAAAGGAGCAGGAAGCTCCCTGAACAATACCCCGGCCAGATCTCTGCGCTCTGGCAAATGAGCGAGGCTGATGAACAAAATGATGGCAGCTTTAAAATAATAAATCTGTCAGATCACACTCTAACTGATTCCCGACAAAAAGTACTAAGTTTGGGACTAAACTTCTGTCCTAACGCTAAAAATGACTATGTGGAGGCTAGGATAGATTTGGATCACTTCATTCGAAAGGTTCGACTCAAGACATTTTTTGCAACCAACAGTTGGCAACAACGCAAAAGGGAAGCACAAACAGGAAGAACAGAAATTGAAATAAGGGAATTGGACATATTATCAGATCTTATGGAGCTCGAGAAAGGTACTGACATGGGAGGAGAAACTCTACCCATTGACCTTACAGAAGTAGGGATTAACACAGATTGGATGGTCAAAAGCAACTTGAAATCCAAATCGAGATTTAACCTGACCATCAATGCTGGGAGTAACATTGAAGTGTTTCAAAGCCTCGTTATAGAGGACTTAAAAAGTTTACGCAGAAGATCTAAAAACCAAACACCTAAAGACAATCTGACAGTCAATGAAAGAAAAGCCAAAAAGAACTTCAGGAGCTAAAGAACTGTATTATAAAACCTTCAGATAAGGGGCGGAACATAGTCCTACAAAACAAAAACGAATACATTAATCAGGCGTACAAACAACTCAATGATACTAGCTGCTATGCGAGACTGAAAACTAATCCCATGAAAGAACTAGAACAGACGGTGAAATCTTTCCTTGAGAAATACGAACAAATGGGCATTATATCAGAAGAAACTTCCAAATTTTTGTGGATCAGTAATGCCATAACACCAACTATACATTTTCTACCCAAATTCCATATGAATTTGAAAAAAACACCTGGGAGACCTATAGTCTGCCTCATAGGCTCAGCATTAGAGAATGTGTCCAAATATATCGATGAGGCACTGTTTCTCTTCGTTTCTGTACTTCCCTCATACATAAAAGATATTACAGACTTTCTGTGCAAAATAGAAGGCATCCCTTGGGAAGCAGAATATTTAATGGCAACGATGGATGTTGTTTCTTTATACACATCCATTGGACATGAGGATGGCAAAAAAGCATGTTTACATTATTTAAACACCAAATCACTGAACTTTTTAGAACACACCAAAATGGTGATGAAAATGGTCGACCCATGCCTAACAAATAACGTCTTCCTCTTTAATGACGAGTATTTCAAACAGGTAAAGGGGACCGCAACGGGCACGACTTTTGCATCTTCATACGCCAATCTGATGATGGTTGCATGGGAAGAACTAGAGGCATGGTTGGATATCAATCAGGAACATACACAGAATGTGGTTTTGTGGATCAGATACGTCGATGATTTATTCATTATCTGGAAAGAGACTGCAAAGGGCTGGTTGGAGTCAAAAAATTGAACCAAAATTCAAAAATCTAAGATTCACCGAAACTCACAGTCGGACATTTATTACCTTTCTTGATGTGAATATCAGAATCGTCAATGAAAAAATAACTTGCGAACTGCATAGGAAAAAGATTGGCTCCAGCACACCATTACATGCACTCAGTGGACACCCAAAAAATCTGATTTGGAGTGTCCCCTATGGTGAATTTGTGAGACTAAGAAGGAAAAACACCACCCTAGAGTCTTATGATCGTGAGAGCAAGATAACGGCCGCAGGTTTTAAACAACAGATGTATCCTAAAAGAGTCATCGAAAGAGCCTTCCTAAAAGCAAGGTTAGTAGAGAGACAGACCTTATTGGCTGGCAGACACAAGAAAGAAAAATCAGAGGGAGAAAACAGTACACGGTTTATACTCACGTTTGACAGCCAAGCAAAAACAATTAAAAGCATTCTGCAAAAACATTGGAACATTCTGTTAGCTGACCCTGATTTGGCCAACAGCCTCAAAGGCCACCCGGAGATCAGCTTTAGGAGAAATAGATCTTTTAAAGACATTCTGGTCCAAAGTTTTATGGCCAAAGAAGAAGAGAAGACACAAATAAACTGGTTAACTATTAAGAAGAAGGGCTTTCACAAATGCACATGTTGTAACATTTGCAAGTATGCAACCAATTGTGGAACATCTACACATCCGGTGACAGGACATACAGTTGCAATCTCACAGTGGATCACCTGCGAAAATGACCATGTGGTATATGCCCTAACCTGTGCGTGCCAGAAATGGTATACTGGCAGCACGAAGTGTAAATTGAAAATTCGCATACAACAGCATGTGCGTGCCATCTTGCATAATGACGCAAATTATCCAATGGCAAAACATTTTTACGAATGCCACAATAACGATATAGACAGTTTCAGATTCTTTGGCATACACAAAATAGAAATGGGCCCGAGGAGAGGTGACAAGGAGAAGTTGCTCAGACAAAAAGAAACCCGCTGTATACTTGACTTCAAAAGCAAACAGCCCAACGGGCATAATATTGACGAAGAGCTGTATACTTTTCTGGGTTGCTAAAAAACATTCATGTTCCCTAAAAGATAATAAACGGTGACAAAAAATATCAGACAGTAACTATGTGTGCCCACTTAATAAGTTTCAGCTTCCCCATCGTGGGTGTTTAATGTGGATTTGTCAATCGAAATTAATGTTTGAAGGCAAAATTTGTGATTTCGATTAATGGCAAATAATTGGTTGTTTTAATGTTTTAACAAAGATTTCTAATGTGTTATTGGTGATTGTTTTTAGTACACTTTTGTGAATGAAGTAAAAATTCTTATGAGGGTAAGATGGAAACAGATTAGGGGTAGGACGTCACACTCATACACAAATGAGTGGTAGACTCACACATTGTGGATAATGTTCATAAACAGCGGTAAACTGCCGAGTTTCTTAAAAATTGTGCTGTGTATAGCTGATGTGGCAAACTTTTACATGATTGGGCCTGTAAAGTGAGATACTGGAGAGACCTTGGTAACTAAGATTTGCACTGTGCACTTTATTGAACACTTTTTTCATTGTATTGGGTATCAAAAAGCTATTATAACATTAAGCATTCTAATGAGGCATTTGATGCAAGTACCTAGACATGATGGGATTGAGGTATATGTCACTGGAGAGACCCTGACTATCAAGATTTGCACTTTGCACCTTATTTTGAACTGAATATGCTGCTATTGCACTTGTCACTTTAGATTTAGGAGTAAATGCTGCTAATGCACTAAGCACTTTAAAGAGGCACCTTATGAAAGGAGTTCAGATGGGTTCCAGATGACGACTATAACGACGACAATCGGCAAGTATGCGGTTGCAACTGTTAATGGAATACACAGCTACGATAGTCAACATTTTTACCCATTACAATATGCACGATAAAGGGTCAAGGATCTGCATCAAGCACCAGATCACAGATTGAAAGACACAATACACTGCCAGAATAAGCCACACTAAAACGCATGAAACATCGGGATGCGAGTATGACAGAGTACATACGATAAATACAGATACACAGCACTTTAAACTCCAAAGCACACTAGGGTAAGATGGCCGACACACGATTGAGCCCTTAGTAAATAGGACAAACTGGTCCTTTTTCTATTTCCGCTCCAAACCTTCCTCCTCCCCCTCCTTCCCGTCTTTCCCTCATGTTTTAAATGTTTTACTGACAATGAGGCAAATCGTTGAGAGCAAGCGGGAGGACATACATACTTTGGTCTTTTTCTATTTTTGAATGGATTTCCATGCTTTTTGTAATGCACAAATTTTCCCTGGAGTATAAATAAAGGAAGAAACTGAAAGAATACATTGGTGTGGACCCGGACTTTCTTTTCCAAATTTGGATGGGCTACTTATAGCTGTGGAGAGTGCAGCTCGAACTGCCAATATATATATATATATATATATATATATATACAGAAAAGCCCCCAAAATTAGTCCTCAAGTTTTTGACATAGCTGAAATTGTGACAACAGAGCTGGCTGGTAAAATAAATAGTTAAAATTAATTAATTAATTAAAGGGTGAGGGTGAATTACATGATAGGGAGGCTGTCAGAAACCAGAATATTCCCAAGTTTTTGAGAGCAAGTAACCAGTTAGACAGAAATTCAGAGAAACTCCTGAAATAAATCCCCAAAAGATATTAATAGAATTAAGTGTAGGATAGCGAGTGAATATTAAATGAACCAAAAAATAGGTAGAGAAATAGAGCTGAAGATAAGTACATCTGTTAATTGCAAACATAGGACATAGATCATTTAATTAATTGATGACAAGAATGTATGCAGTGCGTGGTCAAACCAGTTGCCTTGGCTATGGGGAAGTTCATTTCCATGGTAACCATCCAGGGGAAACATATCTGTCCTGAAACATTTCTTCAGAAAAAAAGCCTCGGGCATTTTACAAAGTAAAGCAGACATATTTAATTGTTCACAAAAGCTGTTAATGTAGTACTGAATTTTGCGTCGTATTTTTAATGTTTACCAAGCCGCAATCACGTGTGTTGTTCATTTATTTTATGTGTTTTCTACAGCACCATACTTTTCGCAGTGCAGTCGCTTTCAAGCACTTTGGGAAAGAAGATAACATGAAGGCATAATCAAATGAAAGGAAGAACTAAAACCAGTTAATATACAAGACATGAGTGGGTATATGTTCAAAAGGGTTTATAGTGACTTTTTTTTTCGAATGCCATATTTTCGAAATGCCATTTTGTCGGCACAAAATTGCCAGAAAAACAAATTTCGAATGTTTTTTTTTATTTTATTTTTTTTAAATGGGGGGGTTCCCCGCCAAACCGCCGTTTTTTTAAACACTTTTTTACATACGAAACAAAAAAAAACATAAAATAAAAAAATAATACATTCAAAAAAGAAATTCGGCAAAATGTTTTTGACAAAATGGTATTTCGAAAATATGTTTTCGAAAATATGACCGGATACTGTTCAATAGAGAGTAGTACAACACTGGGATCGCCTCTAGGGAATGATGATTTTTGGTATGTTGAAAGACAATGGGCGTCCAACACAAGATGTATTACAAGAAATACACAATTGTGCTAGCATTGCTTGATTCATTAAAGGGATGGTCTAGTAAAAAAATTTATTTCAAAAATAGATAGGCCACGTAAAAAAAAAAATACTAGCATCCTCCGTTTTAAAACTTCCTATGTAAAATTTTGAGCTATTCAAGCTCAAAATTCGAAAAAGCAAGCACAGGGGCGCAGCCATTTTGTGAAATGGAGGCCCTCCTGTGCTGGCTTTTGCTTTTGCGGCACTAATGAAGGAAAAGCCAGCCAGCTGTAGTAAACAAAGTCTACCGCTGGGTGGCTTTCCCTTCATTAGTGCCGGGACTCGGAGGACGCGGACCGGAGACCAGAGCAGGAAAGCTGCAGCTGAATCTCGGTAAGTGCTATTTATTTTTTTTACAGAAAATAAGCACTAGCTGTGGTTTTTTTTCTAAGTTTTCCGGGCTGGAGGAGCCCGGAAAACTTAGAAATAAAACCACAGCTTTAAAAACATTGTATTTATGTTTGCGGTCGCTTTTGAAGCGACCGCAAACATAAATACAACGTTATTGTGTTGGAAAACGCTGCGGTTTTAAAACCGCAGCGTTTTCCAACACAACCGCGTGTGTTTCTGCCTGCTGTGGCTATCACTTTGGGTCTCCGGTGCTCCCAGGGGAGCACTTGAGACCCAAAGTGAAAGCCACAGCAGGCAGAAACACACGCGGTTATGTTTACATGCCGTGGGGAGCCCGAGAGCCCCAAATGGGAAATGCTAAATGCTGCGTTGTCTCCTAAATCTGCTTTCCCATTTGGGGCTCTCGGGCTTTTCCAGATGTGTTGCCTCATTTCTGACTTACCTTTGGGAAAACTTCAAAACACACAATAAAATAATAAAGACTATGATGTTCAGTGTTTATTATTTTTGTTCCCAAATATTATAATAACTATCAATTCAGATTCAGGCAGACACAACGCAGTTGTTTTCCGCAATGCCGCGTTGTGTCTGCCTGAATCTGCTTTTCCATTTGGGGCTCTCGGGCTCCCCGTGGGGAGCCCGAGAGCCCCAAATGGAAAAGCAGATTCAGGCAGACACAACGCGGTTGTGTTGGAAAACGCTGCAGTTTTAAAACCGCAGCGTTTTCTAACACAATAACGTTGTATTTATGTTTGCGGTCGCTCCAAAAGCGACCGCAAACATAAATACAACGTTTTTAAAGCTGCGGTTTTATTTCTAAGTTTTCCGGGCTCCACCAGCCCGGAAAACTTAGAAAAAAAAACGCAGCTAGTGCTTATTTTTTGTAAAAAAAATAAATAGCACTTACCGAGATTCAGCTGCAGCTCTCCTGCTCTGGTCTCCGGTCCGAGTCCCGGCACTAATGAAGGGAAAGCCACCCAGCGGTAGACTTTGTTTACTACAGCTGGCTGGCTTTTCCTTCATTAGTGCCGCAAAAGCAAAAGCCAGCACAGGAGGGCCTCCATTTCACAAAATGGCTGCGCCCCTGTGCTTGCTTTTTCGAATTTTGAGCTTGAATAGCTCAAAATTTTACATAGGAAGTTTTAAAACGGAGGATGCCAGTATTTTTTTTTTTATGTGGCCTATCTATTTTTGAAATAACATTTTTTACTAGACCATCCCTTTAATAAATACTGAAGTGCTGGAGGCCGAGTCAGAGCAAAGATGCACTGCAAATGTAATAATTATGAGCTCATGTGTTACGAATAACACAGACAGAGCTCTTACTAATTACAAGCATTACTAGAAGAGAACATAGGGGCACTCATTTTAGCTACTTTATAGGGATGAGCGCCACCTACATTCAGGCCTGTGAGGTTAAGGGTGTCCATATGTTTCCGAGACAGATGTGTAAACCAACTGAGCCACCTAAACTGGCTTGAGCAATCTAAGTTGGCTACTACGAGTAGACTGTTTGTACGATTTCTAAACAGTTGCATTTTCCAGATGTGTTGCCTCATTTCTGACTTACCTTTGGGAAAACTTCAAAACACACAATAAAATAATAAAGACTATGATGTTCAGTGTTTATTATTTTTGTTCCCAAATATTTTAATAACTATCAATGCAGTTATTCACATAGAAGATGTTGCACTGTTAGTCGTGAATGGATGACAGGATTTAAGTTGTGTAATGGAGGCTATCAGCCTGACTCCTCTGGGTTGCCAGCTGGCCCTGGTCCACCTCTGTGGACATCGCGGGAAGGCAGGTTGCAGCTCGCCTATCCACAACTTGTTCTGATGTTTTTTTTGCACCTTATTACTGGCTGGAGACAAGTAATGGAGCTTAGGCAATCCCACTACGGTTTCTTTCATCCCAATTCTTTAGTGTAGGGAATCTTTTTAGGGTTCTACCCAGATCCTTGCAGTATCAGGTTAGGGTATTGTCAAAAAAGCATCTGCTGCCTCCCTCTAAAATAACCAAGGAGTTACAACAATATCTTGGGCTGATGTCTCAGGCCCGGCTCCAGCAGGGTAGATGGGGGGCCAGCCCCCCCACACCCAAGGCCACTCCCTGGCCCCACCTAGAAAGGAGGCCTCGACAGTGGGACCTGAGGGAGTGGGTGCTTTGGTGTGTGGGGCCATTTCGCGCTAAACGTGCAGCAGTAACCACAGAGAGATTAGCTTTCTGAGAGGCTGCACTGCCGGAGGCCCGGCCAGGATTTGTTTGCTTGCCCTGGACAATAATCTATGCCCCACAGCCATGAAAGCACAAATAACTTGGGAGATGAGGAGCCATTCATGCATCTAAGTGAGGTGGCACACTTACTCAAGCAGGTTGCCTACACCTATTTTCTCAGACCTAAAATCACAAAGTTGGTTTCTGTATTTTAAAGTATGTTTACTTTTTGTGGCATTATGTCTTTTTTTCATATCATGCTTAACTATACCAAACGATAAACGACAGGTGAAATTGTTTGCACACAGATTTCTGCAGAAGGTGCATCAATTGGCTGGGGGCCCTTCCAAATTACATTGAAAATATATATTCTTCTGCATTAACTTGAGTATAAGTGACAAAATAAGGTTGGTAGTAACATAAATGTAATTCTGGAAGGGAGAGTAGTAAAATCAAAAAGGTGATAGGGGCAAGGCTTTGAATTAAACATTACCACTATCATTGCTCTGCACAACATTCCATGCCATCATTCTTTAGTATGTCTGTGCCATTACAGAAGGGAACGAAGGGGACAAGATTAGCAAATTACTCTTAGTACTTCCACCAAACGTGGCAGTTCAGTCTCAATGGCTAGGCCATGTACCCTCTGCACTGAACCTGAGCAACCAAAGGTATTATTAGGCCTTACGATGTAGCAGTTTGGGCAGGGCAGCTCACATTAGTGACAGGGCAGTGCATAGTCATGTATGCAGTACAAAATGATTTTGCACTGCAAACATAAACTTGCACAGTTCCATGAATCAGGGTTTGTGTCGGCAGGGCAAAGTCACTTTTCAGCAGTGCAAAGTCACTTTGAACCATGCAAGAAATTCCATGAACCGGTGCCCCTAGTCTTAAAAGCACACACACTTCTTTACATTATTTTAATAATAGAGTTCCAGAATGTGTCAATTGAAATAATAATAGAAATGTTTGCCATACATTAGTTTAGAGCAAAAATTCATTTGGATATAAATAACTTTCTTTGTATACAAATTGAATAAAAACACAATTACAGACATCTCTTAGAGCCTCTGGTAAAATACAACTTTGTATGTTCACCTGAAAAATGGTACCTTGCTGAATTGAGATATGTTACTGTGTAGAATTGCACAAATGAAGTGAAGTAGAGTCTGCAAAATGCAAAGCAGCATTGCACCTAATCAATAATAACATTACTCCCTAAAAATAATAAAGTTCAGAATGTAAACAAGCCAAGGATTTTAGTACGGATTTCTACATTACCAGGAAAACATTGATACACTTATAAACAGAGCGTAATGCATTGATGTGTAATTTCATGAACAAAAATGTTGTTTCTTTTCCAACAGTAAGCAAATTAGGATGGATTATCCTATTAAGAATATATGCCAGAAAAATATCGTGATACACTTGTATATAAAAATAGAAGCCTATTGTGACTACAATAAGTATTATAATATTTTTGAGACTTATAGGGAATACATTACTGTTTGCATCTGCATGGCCAACTATAGTAATCTGAGGTAGCTGTGCAATGCTGATTTTCCAGGGAATGTGACAACAAGCTCAGTTGTTTATTAGCCCTGCATACGTGGTTGAATGCAGGTGAGGATGAATACCTAAGAGATTAGCGTGGCCATCTAAAGATAAATAAGGCTAACATTTCTTAAATCAGAGAAACTCCTTAAACGACCTATATGAAATACCATCTGTTCAAGGCCCCTTGTTAATGAGATGCCTTCCACAAACCCATCTCAAGGGCATTTATTTGAAGGAAAAATGCATATAAGGCTTAAAATGCAGTATTATGATGCAATACAATCTAAACTATTTACGTGAAACCCTGGCCTGTGAAAGCCAGACCCAGCTTCGAAAAAAGATTACTGCACTTAAGATCTAAACTTTGAACTAGGCCTCCAAAGAAACATTCCAGCTGGAACCATGAAAGTCATTGGAAACAATAGCCCAGGCATGATTTTGCATCTCCAATTCGAAAACAAAGGTGCACATTTTTGATTTAAACATGATTTCAGATCCAAAACACTATTTTCAATGAAACTTTATAACAATGTGCTGTAGAATCAAAAGAAAAGTGGTGTTGCACCCATGAGATTTTCCTCTTGCCACTGTTTATTAATAATTGATCAAATTAGTATTAATAATTCTACAAACAATAATTGCACAAATTCACACTGCATATCCTTGCATTCATGAGTGTCATGGCAACAGAGAAATCCATATTTCATCAGTGTCATGTTTCCACAATGAGATATGGAATAAAATATTATTTTGAATTCAACAGTGTCCAGTGCATATAGCCGTCCTTGTCACATGTTTAGAAATATGATCAACCTATGAAATTTAAGGGGTGTATTCTCTGCCTGCTGGTTAAGCAAGCCAAATGAAAGATGCGACAATTAAAAAGTGTGATGTCACGATGGCATAGTGTAAGAATAATTCCATTTATAAAAGTGGAAACAAATAAAAGTGGAAACCAACAGGGAATGAGGAGAGAGCTCTGGAATGAAAGGCTGCAGAGAAGGAGAACACTAAAAGTATGAGATTTCAGCTTGTATATTATCTGAAGGTGACTGGGCCATCCCCATGTGGAAACGTCTACCTGAGGCAGACCTTCTTTCCTAGAGGAGGGAAAAAGAGACCCGAACAGGGCTGGCTGACTGGCATTTCCTTTGAAAACAATTGACCATCCCTCCTAATTCTTGTCCTAAAAGAATGTTTGAAAAGTGAGTATGAAAACTCCCTAATGTAAGTAGACATTGTGAGAAACCTGAAGGTGTCTAACTTACTAGTCCCCGGGAATCTGTGACCCAGGTGGCCAGGATACGGCCATCACTATTGGATCCAGAACCTGGGGTGCACCGGTGAGGGTGCATCACCTGGATAGGGGTTCTCAGGGAGTGGAAATGGGACACCGCCGGGTGAGACGCGGTATCCCCCTTCTTCCAACACCTTTTCCATATCCTGCCATGTAGGATACTCAGAAACTCAACGCCCCACTTTTTCTGACTGGAATAATTTGGCACAATACAAAAGACAACAGACTAACACCGGAGCCTTTTTCCTGACATGTCCCAATCCAATAGTCAGGCAAAGTCAGGCAATTGACCAGAATCACACACACCTGACGGCCCTTTCCTTTCCCAACAGGGACAAAAGGTGGAGCACAAGAGCACAATACAAGCAAAGCAGACTGCACGACGACTCAGCTATCCAAGTACGGTAGTTCAAGAGGAGGAGAAAGGCGGCGAGAACCGAAAAGGTTGACAAGGAGAAAAGCGACCTTGCCCTTTCTGACTCAAACACGCGAAGTCTCTGTGGAAAAAATCGTAAGACCGCGAACAATAGTCAGCGTGTGTTGCAGCAGATGTACACGGTACACTGGGCCCTCCTCCGCTGATAATGAAGCCAGGGACAGACACTTGCTACCGTGGTACCGGCCTTGACCCCAGAGACAAGAAAAGCCAAGCGGTTCATCACAGCCGGTGAGTCTAGGGGAGAACCGATAAGAAACCGAACTGTGTTGAACAAAAGTCGCAAATGGCAGATTAAAGAAAGCACTGTTAAGATTAAGGGAAAACTCGCTGCAGAGGGGTCCGGCACCATGTGGGTGCTCATTCGAGAGACTCTGGTTATTCCCACGTTTGTTGAAACTACTGCTAACAGACGGCCGTAGGAGAGCCGCAAAAGAAAGGTCAAAAACTGGTCATACAGAGGTCTTGCAAAATCCTCTGTTAAGTCAACGGTCTTTGACTGGCAAACGATTGGAAACCAGGGGAAGTGAATCCCGCCTCGTAAGAAAGTAGAAGAAATTGTGTGATTGGCAAAAGTTGGCAGGAGTTGCAAAAGTTGGCAGGAGTGAAACCGATGAAGGGATGCCGATGGAAAGGGGCGAAGCCTAAAGTCCCGATGAACAGTGTGTTGACAAAGGTGAACCCGACAGAGGGATGTCCACAGTGAACTGTTAAAAAAAAATATGGGGCCTTATTCACAGAGCGTTTTCCTATGGGATTGCGCCATTATAAACTGCTTCTGTGAACTCAGCCTCATTGAGATTTGTGAATGCCATAAGTGAAGTTGATTTGAGGAAAGCCATAGTGAAGCCGACGGAGGGAGGCTAACATTTGAGAAGGGTCTGAGCCCCGGAAGAGAGGGATCCACGGGTGAAAAACCATCACCCAAAGCAATAGTTAACCCGACGGAGGGAGGCTAACATTGGAGAAGGGTCTGAGAAGGGGTGTCCAAGCGTGAAAAACAATCACCCCACCGAGATATGAATGCAACGGAAGAGATCTTTTGAATACAAACCAGAGTGAAACCGACAGGGGGAGGCAGATATTCGAGAGGTGTCTGAGCCTGGAAGAGGGGAACCCAGGGGTGAAGAATCATCATCCAAGTGCAATCTGAAAAGAACTTATGGTTATGATTTTTGTAGAAAGGAACTTTTTGAGGGTCTGAGCCCGGAAGAGGAGGATCCAGGGGTGAAAAGGCATCACTCAACGTACAAGCAGGAAGGAACTTTTTGGATCACATCAGGTCCTCGGAGGCCAGAGACTTTTTATAGAAAAGAGACTTAACCACCAAAGGTCCTGATATCTGAGAAGCGGAACTGCTGTCTTGTGCTGGGAAAGCTCAAGCGTGTGCTGTGCTCAGGAGTCCCACCTTGTCCAATGCCAAAATGTGGGAAAGGAAGACTCCCGGCTACCACATCCTGACTTATCATTTGTGAACACTTCTTTCTTTCTTGTGAATCCTATCCCACACTCTTTTGTATTTAGTTGTAAGGATTGGCAATAGGTTTATACTATTATAGGCACTTTTATTTTGACCTGACGCCACTAGCACTGCCTTATTATTATTGTATGGTGGTAGCTTGCTCCCATATTAGAGTTAGGTTTAGATTAGGTGTTTTTTCAACCTACCTATACAGTTTAATAAACACCCTTGAACTGGGATCACTTGTGTCTGTCTATGCTTGATGCCTTGCCTTCCTTACAACATAGGCCCTCTAGAATCAACCTAAGTACCAGGCTACAATATAACATAATAATTCAAACATAAAAGAAAGCAGGAATCCTTGTGACCAAGGTTGGATCCCCTTCCCCTAGCATCAATTCAGAATGTTTCAAAAACCAAAGTTCAATTGCAGGAAAATTCTTTTCACTAGCCAAGTTCCACTCCAAGGAGAATACACAGTTTGTTTCCCCCAATGTGTCTTTCACTTGGCAGAGTGACCATCTCAGTTCAAATAAAGGTTTCTCACTCTTAAAATAATCAACAGTGCTATAACCTTCTACTTGACTAACCACAACGGCTCACTCCAACAATTGAGTTGAAATAGACAATGCCAAAAGTTCCTTTCTTGAAAGCCAAATTACTTTGCATCATATTGCACTTCTTCTTCATAAGCAACACCTTAGTCAGGATGGTTCATTCAGAGAGTTACACTTCACTCATGATGGTTAGACCACAATTTATCAAAACACAGCAGTGGAATTGTCACTTTTTTCCACTACAACCTTCCACCACATCCACAATTTATCAAAACACAGCAGTGGAATTGTCACTTTTTTCCACTACAACCTTCCACCACATTCACAGTACTGTAAATCATCTTCTTCCTGGTCCACTCGCCTGCCAAGATTAACCACTATTTGTTCCTTTTCTGGTGTACTCACCTGTCAAGATAAACCCCCTGCTACTAGGACTACTTGTACTTTGTGGGGAGGCCTGCTCCAAACTTTCCACACAGCAATCTTCAATAGGGAAAGTGGAACCTGCTCCAGCTTCTTGAATAAGTCTTTTGACTTGCAACACAATTGGCTTACAGCTTATTTTCCACAACAAATAGTGATTCTCACATTGGTCTGCACATTGATCTACTTGCCATAGGCAATGCAGGTTACAACTCTCCTGCTTGATCCTTTCTACAAAGAGGGATTTACTCCTGCTGTTTCTGATGTACAAACTTATTAGCTGTTGGCAAAGTAATTTGCAACTTTCTCCCACAGGGTATTTCCCTCTGGGACTGCCACCTTCAAATTGCCTTGGTTTCACTTTCAGCTTTCTTTAGCTTTGTCAATGTAAATCACAATGTCCCCTTGCTGCATTTCCCTCTGTGGAAAAATTGTATCCCCTTTGTGTTATTCTGGCCTTGTTTTGGCTGTGCCAATAGTTCCTTATTAGATATCCCTCTTTAGAGAAATTGCATTCACTGTTCTTAATTATTGCCCCCTTTTGGCTTTGGCAATGCGGGTTGTAATTTTCTTCTACTTGACCTCTCACTTTTGAGAGATTGCCTTCACTTAACCCAATTATTGCCCCCTTTTGGCTGTGGGAATGTGTGTTTTAATATTCTCGATCTTTCCTTTTAGAGGGATTGCCTTCTCTCTGCTTTATTCTACAAGTTTGGTATGCAACAAGTGCATTTCTGCACAGAGGTCTGTTTCGGTGCGCCCCGGGGTCACCAATGTCAGGCCAACTCACAGGTCTTTTCTGGTGTCTCCTTTGGACCCGCTGCTTCTGCTTCTGGGCCCGTCTGGACTTCCCTCGCATTTGACAGCTCTGGCCTGCCTCCGTCTGCTTGCACTGCCTTTGAATGGAACAAACACAGCTAGACACGCGCTGCAGTGAACTGGTTTCACGGGGGCGAGATGCAGGACCTGGAAAGCGTCTTTCTCCTTCAAGATAGCTGGCTTCCACACCGCTTCCTGCTCAACGTCCTCTGCACCCAACGGGCACCACAACCTCCACCAGTTTAGCTGCACAGCGTCCCGCTATTGGAAAAGCGGCAGCACCGACCTCTGCTCTCTTCTGTGTCATGATCTCTGCTTCCAAAAGGTCAGGGTTTTCCCAACTCCGTTGGAAGCAGATCCATAACCCAGGTTCTGAGTGCCAACCAGTCCCAATTGGGACCTTTTGGACCCAGTCCTGGCGCCAGTGGCACCAGGCTCATAAATATGCCCAGTCCCAGCGCTGGAAGCACCGGGCTCATAATGCTTGGGTGGACTTACCTGCAGCAGACCATGCTGCTTACTTGCCTGCCAGTTGAGCCTCTGATCCTCTTCTGTTTGGAACTACTTTTCCTGTTGGGTGGGGCAGGAGCCACTCCCTAGGTTCAGAACACTGGAACTCTTCTGGAAAGCAGGAACTCTTTTCTTACCTAGGCGTGGCTGTGGAAGGAGACACCTAAGCACTACAGGAGGCTATTTAAACCACACCCGATGGATGAATCTTGCTTTGCGTTATTCTGCATCCTCTGCAGCAGAACGCTCATCGTGTCTTCTGCATCTGATGCTGGGCCTAAGGAAAAAGGCTTACCATCCTGAATCCAGTCTTCAGCAACACCTATAAAGACAAGAAAGAACAGGTTAGCATTACGGTCTTCAGTGACAGCGCTTCACTTACCTGGTCCATCGGCTGTCACCAACGCCTCGCGCTGCATTCCGGCATCTGAAAGACAAAGGCTTACCTACTCTTCGTGCGCTCCGGAGGTCTTCGCACTGCATTCCGGCATCTGAAAGACAAAAGCTTACCAGCTCTTCGCATGCTCCGGAGGCCTTCGGCGCTGCATCCCGCATCTGAAAGACAAAACAAAGGTGCGTTTAAAGACATTGGAGAACTTTAATACTCACGTGCCATTACTCCTTTCCACATCTAACCCAGTGGGTATTCCGGCACCCTGCAGCCGCTCCGAACTTGTACCTGCAAAATAAAAAGACAGTTAGAGCGCATCGTGAAGCAGGCAACAAGCGCTTACTTACATGCTTCCAGGCGCTTCCATTCATCACACGGGCTCCATCTTCAACTCACTTCAGCCCGTCATCCGCCATCGCCGGAACCCTGCAAAAACAAGAGACATCATTACTAAAGACTTTTAAAGACATTAGAATTACTCAAAACTTACAGTTCGTGCAGTAAACGACGGACAGCAGTCCTCTGAAGTCAAGAGGCCTGCTCCCCTTATCCAGTGAAGAAACTGGTTACAGCACCCTGCCCCGAGGCAGATGGAGAGCACGGCGTTCACTTACCTAAGGTGAGAGCGTTAAGGAAGAAGAGAGAGACATTCAATAACCCAGTTCATTAATCCCATATTTTCTATCTGCAGACATCTTACCCTTCGAGTCAGACATACAGTGCACAGAGGTCCAGCCCAAAGAGCCAGCCGTGTGTTACACATCACCTTTGAAGATACGGTATACGCCCAGTCAAGACCGGCGCCTCTACGGGAATCAGGTGAGCGTTACATTCTGCTGCGCCGTCTTCTGCTTCTTCTCAATGGCCTACACCTGATAGGTCCTTTCAAAGTTCCTGCACGGGTGTAGTTCATTATAGCAACTAGACCGCACACTACACTTTGCAAACTCTGGACCCCTCTTCCTCGTCCCAGTACTAGGAGCCTTATAGGACTTGAGGCCTCATCATGAGTTGGGCAGTAAGTGTGCCCTATTTCCACCGAGTGAAAATAGCATTACCGCCGGGACCCATGGCGCAAATAGTGCTGCATCACAAGTATGCAGGCACGCGCACACAGCCCAGGCAGTAACGCTAAATGCGCCCGGCGGAAACATCTCCCAAAAGCGGGCTACCGCCCAAAACCCGGCACTAATAGCACTACCACTGTTGGCACTTTTAGTTGTGGCGCAAATCACGCCGGCGGGAAACGCGTCACCGATGGAATGGTAAGCATTTTGGTGGCCATTTTGAAAATCACAATCCATCAAAGATCAGAGCCCCTGGCAGCGATCCACGCTCCCAGAGTATCTGAAATGTCTCAGGGGAGGGTAAGGGGCAAGGCAACCCAAGATCGCCTGCGTAAGCCCTGACGCAAAGCTTGAGGTCTTGGTGGATGAGGTTATGGCCCATCATGCAGAGCTCTATGGGACCAGACAGCGGAAAATAACATTCCAGCGCTGCACACAAATCTGGCAGTAGTGAGCCAGAAGATGTCTGCAGTCGGCCACGTCCCCCGGGATGGGGAAGACTGCCTTAAAAGGTGGAATGACAGCTAGGCCACAGGTGGAGGCCCACAACCAGAACTTGACCTCACGCCTTGGGACGAGAAATGTAGCTCGGTCATCGGCATGGAGGATCGAGGGTGTTGGAGGAGCTGAGGTGGGTGCTGGCAGCCACTACAGGCACCTTGCACAGCACCCATGTGCCAGTGCACCAAAGCCACCCCTGTGAGCCAGAGCAGTGGGGAGGGCAGCCAAGTGACACTTCCAAGCGCCATGCACCATATTGCCCTGGCGGGGTCACAGCAGTGCCCCATCGGGACCTGGCAGTGACAAGTACCAGACCCCCCCAAATCGTCATGTGTAACTGTGAATTTGGTAATGGGGATCAGATGTACGCAAGTCAAGCAAGAGCTAGGCCAGCAATGTACCCCTGCCATGCCACATGGCCAAATGCAATCGCCGAATGTCCCCCAACCCCTTCCAGCACGAGTCCCCATCGTTGCCAATCCACTACCAAACGCAGCCAGACCAGGCCTGTGCATCAGTCCAAAAGCCGGAGCCACACCAATCACCATAAATCTACAGTTGTGTATGCCAAAACACGAGAGATTTCTTCATAACGCCAGCCCATATGTCCCCTACAGGCACACAAACATTGCCAGAGGCATCAGGGTCCAAGGACACAGTGTGGCCATCTGTATCTGCGTCCCTCCCGCACCAACACCACAAGCACCACGGAAAAGGGACCAGCCACTTGTAGGCGTAGGACGCACCCCACGACGCCCTGCCGCAGCAAGGGCTTGCCTACGCCATCGACACAGCCCACCAGGAGCACACACGTTGCCACTGAGAACAACACTGTGGCAGTCCACACCGCCAGGGAGGACACCCCCGCCTACCGTGTCTTTTGAGGAACAAGGAACGAGCAGCAGCATTGACAGTCACCATGCGGCAGTGCACCCGACAGCAGGCTGCAGACTGCTTCACCCACCACACCCAAGAGCCCAGTCCGTGCCATGGAGCGCAACCCTAGCCCACAGAGGCCGCGGTGCGCACACACCCCCCAACCTGACACAGACACCAACTCCTATGGTTCCCCTGTTGTCAGCCACTCTAGGCAATCCAACCCCTCACCATCTCAGCCTACAGCCACTCTCGGCATCATAATGGAGCGGCTTAATGAAATGGAGGAAAGGCAAATGGAGAGAACTGCCACTGCACACAGTGACCATTTGGAGGCCATATGTGATGCCATCCATTGGGTCACGAGGAGGATGGGCCGTGGCAATGAGAGGACCAGGAATGTTGTCACGGCATGCATGGCTTCACTGACTGGGTTTGGGCAAAGGTTGCGCAAGTTGTGAGGGATGGGGTTTCTGCCCTTGCTGAAGAAATCAGGGAGAGCAGTGCCCACCAGCGTCAACAGCTGCAGGTGGCTGGATCAATTCCTTCCATTTCAACCAAACCCATGGAGGAATCACGTCAGAGCACCCCTAGGCGGAGTTCCCTGCACCAGCTGCGCTCACGTTCCCCAGATGCTGTGAGTCAGAAGAAGAGGGAAAGGCCTTCGTAAATGTCATGACTCGTGTTGGCCTGAGTGACCTTTCCATGGACACGATGGTGGGTGGTGGTGAAGTGTGCTGGGGTGCTGGTGGGGGAGGGAGATATTGTGCCGGGGTGTTGGCAGGGGGTGGGGGAATAGTGTGCTAGGGTGTTGGTGAGCGTGGGGGGAGGGGGGAAAGTGCTGGGGTGTTGGTGGGCACCAGAGGGGATAGTGTGCTGGGGTGTAGGTGGGGTTTGGAGGTGGTGTGGAGGGGGATAGTGTGTTGGGTTGTTGGGGGGGGCTAGCTAGTGTGCTGGGGAGTTGGTGGGGGGAGAAGGGATAGTGTTTGAACAAGTTACATTAAAATATGCTTAACTGAAAACATGCAAGGACATTCATGATTGTGTTCTTGTGCACTTTATTCACGTGCTGCTTGTGTACTGAGTCAGATCACTGTTCTAGAAGTATTTGTCTATTAGTGCCAGTTGGGCAAGTCTCCCTTCCCTCTCATCATCCCTGTGGGGTGTGTGCTCTGGCTCCTGCCACATGGTGGTCCTCTCCATCTTCCTTTGGGTGTAGCCTGCCAGCATCAGGGTGTAGGGGCAAAATCGTCCTCAGGCAAATGTTATGGAGCATTGCACACACCAATACTATTTTCCCAACTTTGTCCGGGGCATAAATGAGGGCTCCACCCGGAGTCCAAAGGTGCGCTCTATGCAAATGCGGGTCCGGCTGTGGGAATGGTTGTAGGCAGTCCTATGTGGTGTACATGGGTCACGCACAGGGATCATCAGCCACACTAGCTGCGGATATCCAGAGTCATCTGCATGGTGTGAAATACGGACATCAGTCATTTGTCTCATACATGGGTCTGCAGTCTCAATGTATCTGGCCATTGTTAGCCGTGAGCAATATTATGTGCATCCTTCCCATGCAATGTGTGTGTGTGATGGGTGTTCATCCTTTGTATTTCATGCCACACATTCCTTGTCCTGTATATGCACCCTGTTTTATTTTGGTGGGTGGTCTGTGGTGTGTCCCAGGTGACTGCACATGGGCAAACGGCTGTGGCACAGGTGGGCATGCTGTTGGGTGCTGCTTTGTGGATCTGCGATGTGCCACATCCAAGATGCATCGTGGTCCATGTGGTTTGATGTGTCATCAAGATGGGAACGGTTTGTCCATCAGCATGTGTGGCCAGGTGTGTAAAACTTGTGCATGCACCCTTGGATGCCCACCTTCGGAGGTGCAGATGTTGACTGGGTGCTGCCAGTGCATCTTCTTGACTTGCAGTGCTTCCTTTAGTTGTGGCTACCCCCCCCCCCATCCCCATTTCTGTTCTTATGCTTCACTGTGCATATGTGGCTGCATTTGTACTCAACCACTATTCAGGTCAGTTGTCATCTGAGCCTCTCCATGTATCCTGGCAGTGTGCTGTTGCATAGAACCATGGAGTGGTGTGTTGAACCTGGGTAGCGGGCACAGCAGTGGGTGATGATGAGGTCAGGGCCACAAGTCACCTGCACGTTCAGGGAGTAATGGTGCTTCTGGTTCCTGTATACAGCTTAATGGGCCTGGGGCGCCATGAATGCAACATGGCTATCACATTGGGCAGTTGTGCAGTGGCATAAAACTGTGCCTTCATGTCGTTGACCTGGGCCTGGGTGGCAGGTAGTGCTATGTGTCGGTGGACATGGCGCAGAAGGACATCCAGCACCTGGCCCAGGACGGCGCTGAATGTGGGCTGTGCCATACAATGAAAAATGCCACGGAGTGCTTGAAAGTGCCAGTTCCCAAGAACTGCATGACTGCCACCAGCTTCAGCAGTGGGGGCACTGCTGTGCGGATCCTGCTCCCGATGTCCTGGATTGTGACAAGCAGTTCCGAGTCTTCCTGTTCAGGCGGTACTCTGTAACCAACTGGGTGTCGCTGAGTGTCCAGGATGAGGGCTTGGTCCTGGGTGATCGCCTTGCTGGTGCCATCCTCCTACTCCTCCTCCACCTCTTCCTAATTCCACCCTGCGCCCCTGTTACTCCCTGTGCCCTGGCCTGGTTGGCCTGCATCTCAAGCTCCAGGCGCAGCATGAGCAGCTACCTGTCCCAGCTTCCAGCAAAGAATGGTTGCATGGTATTGGTAGCAGTGGGGCCTGGGTGTGTCTTATGTAGGCCTCTGGTGTGCATTGTGCGCTTCTGTGGCTTTATTTATGGCACATGGTTTCAATTGTTATTTGAAACACTCGCGTCTTGAAACACTTGCATATAGGCGCGTTATAAATGCCATATCATATCAATTACCTTCAGCTGCAGGCTGGAGGTGTTTCTCGGCTGTATTAGCGCTGAATGGGCACTAATACCGCCATACACACAATTGTGATCCGGCTGAAATATCGCTGTGTGTTGATGGCGTCATTAGTGCCGGCTGTAATTGCACCAGCTGTAATTGTGCCAGCTGTAATAGCGCCGGTACCTTTTGGGTCCGGCACTAATTGTGCAGGGTCCTGATCTGTCAGAGTGGTATTGGCGGCGCTGATACCGTTACCGCCGGATCAACTCGTAATGAGGCCCTTGAAGTCCATAATGTTCTCAGTTATTTCAACCTCTTTTAATCCACTTTGTTTAGGGGAATTGTTTGATAAATGTTTAGGGGAAAGTTCTAAAGGAGGTTTAGGTTTATGACCTGAAAACCCTGTTTAATTATTACAACTAGAAATAGTAGCATTGATTCCCTGCCCCTTATATACATAATGTCCAAGTTTACCAAGCGGGTTCTAGTACTTGGTACCTCAGGTAAGTCTTGGAGGGGAGGTCCCTCTGACGACATGCCATCAAATATTCTGGCATCAGGAGACCTTCATCCTCAGAAGAGGATAAACACTGTGCCTCTCCTGACAGAGTTACCACATTCCCTTGACAGCCTTCCCCTCCCATGTGATCCTCCCCCTGATACCACCCCCAGGGTTAGGATCAGGTAGCATTTTCCTTTCCTTGGCCACATGGGAGGAGACTTTAGGCTGGGATTCTGTGATGACTCTACAGGATTCATCGCAGTAGCGTTGCACCTAATTTGTGGAAGGGTGCACATTTCCACATCTCAAGGATTGATAGATGAATTGTGACCTGTGAAATCAACAGCTATTTAAAAAGACAGTATCGGGATGAAAGGGAGCTTAGCTGTGTCACTTACATTTCCACAAAAAATTATGCAAAAGCAAATTACCTGAACTCCTCACTCATTTAGGGGAGGGCGCTGCACTAGTGAAACCCAATCTGTGAATCGAATAGGGAAGTGCATTTATTCCTTTATAAGAACATCATAAAACTATATTCCAATGTTTAGTGGATGAAAGGCTTGCATTCAACATCCATGCATATGCTAGAAAGCCACAACACCACATCTACACAGGGTAGGGGATTCATTTCAAATGTATTTTACATTAATGTAATTTTTCTATGCAATCTTTCATCAATACCTATACTTGCCATTGATAGTGAAGAGAATACAATGTTTTAATTTGTTATGTGAAGTAGTTGAGGACTAATTATGGACTTGGATTGTGTTGTGTTGTATACCAAATGCATTGTCGTATTAGAATTAGAAAAATATATAATTGATTGATCTTTTGTGAGAATGTATGTGTGCACAGCATTTAGTGAGATTTGCATAGGCAGACCAATTCTTTTTTCAGTAAACCAGTTACAAATGTACAGCTATTGTATTGTGGTGAGTTCCCCATCATATAGTTAGTGAACCACCTTTCAAGTGATTAAATATAATTCATTTCTGTCAGATGTGCACAAAAGAATTTACTGAAAATGTCCAACTCTTAAGCCTACTTCGATATCTATTTCTTGATCTTGTTTCATTCTTAATGAAGCTCAGGACTTTCGGACTTCTCTGCGCATCACTCTTTTTGCATTATGAATTTGGTTATCGAATGGTTTACTAATGCAACTGCCAACTACCAGCAACCAGCCTCATCTGGCAGAGGCCACATGAGCGGTAAGTGCACTTATCCATCTATCCATCCCATCAGCACTATAAGCTGCGGATGCTTGCCAGAAAGAGATATCGAGATTATTTAATACAGATGTGGCCATGTCAATATTAACTCCAAACCACAGTATACGGTTGCCAGAATGATGGAGAAATTGCTTTGATTTTAGAAATTGGGAAGTGGTCACTGCAGAAAATAGTATTGCTGCCCTATAAGTAATCAAGTGTTGCCCAACTTTGGCCACTTCTCTATGTTTCCTTTCCTGGTGGGTCACCTCTGATAGACCATTCAAAAGTGCTAACTCCTCTTACCTAAGGAACGTAACCCACTGATAACCACGTCTGTTCACTTTTTCCTGCACTAATACACAATCAGGCTGAATGTTCTTAAAAAAGGAACACCAATCATTATCCTGACAATACGCACTTAAATCCCCGCCCACCAGCATGATCGACGGCACCTCTGCAATCAGTGCACATTGTATCTATGTATGTGAAGATATCCTCAGTACAATTCCCCCATGGAGGATCATATACATTTACCAGGAGCGTATATTTCCTTTTCACTTCAAACCTCAGTGTGATTTCTACAGCTATGACATTGTCATTAATAAGTACAGTAGTTAACAGCTCAGAGCTAATAGTTTGCCTAACCACAAACATAAGGCACCCTTTTTTGCTACAACTTGGTGTACCACAAAACCTTTAATGTACACCATTTCAGTCGTCCAAGTCTCCTGAAACATAAAGATGCCATGTTCCAACAGTAGCGGGAGAAATCCCTCCTCAGAAAATAGGTGTTGATGTTCTCTTGTATTCCAACTAATTAATTTTAGACCTCACTTAGGGGCAATGTACTGTTGCGGTAGGAAACTATTCCCAGCCTTGGACCTTCACTGATGATTTAGAGATTTTACCAGTCACAGATTTAGTTTCCAATGGCACCCTGTTCAGTTCTTTTATGCATCTTTAACAGCAACTGGACAATGGTTTGTCAGGGGCCTTTATATCAAATACATAGCCAAGTGAGCTCAATGTTGATAAGTGAGAGCGTATCAAGGAAGCTGTTTCAGCCAGAGAGCAATGAAGGCATGTTAGTTTCCGCCCTTTTACATTCAACTGCTATATGAAATCAATGTCTGTCGTGTTAAGTATCTTCAAAGATGGTATCTCCGCCAGTAGTTTCAATAACAAGGCCTGATTTAAATACTTTGGGTCTCTTGGCGTTTTTACTGGCCCAATGGTAAGGATTTTAGGATCAAGAACAGATGACACTTGCAGTGGAGCTGTAGCAGGGCCTAACACGATGTTACCGATCGAATTGGTAATTAAATTCCCATTACGGGATCCTCCATGTGCTTCTGAACTGCTCAGCTCAACTTCTGCAAGAGGAGCAGGCAGGGAATTTATCGCTGGAACTATGCTGGGTCTGATCATCGGACCTACTATCACCTCCTTAACTAACCAACTAGTTAAGGTGCCAACACTTTTCTGCTGTCTTTTCTTACTTTGAATCTCTCTTATTTTCCGTTTTTTTTTATTTTTGCATGTTATTGGCAACTATGATAGAGTTCAAAGGAGCAACTGAGGCATCTGCCACTGAGGAGTGTAATATGGAGGCTACATTTTGTGTAAAATGGACTACATGCTTTGCGCTCCGGCACCATCTTTTAGGGTTTTGTATGTAAGTGGAGATGCTTCGTTATCATTGCCCACTATAGATTTGTCAATCACACTCTGTATGCTTTCATCCTCATTTATTTGGCAATCTCCATTTGTTTCTGGAGCGCAAACAGTAAAGACTACTGAATAGTAACCTGATTTTGCTCCAGGAGCGATGACAGTTGAAAACCAATGTTGCCCTGTTATTTTAAATCCTTGTGTATACAGCTGCAGAGCTTGAGGAGGATTTTCACGGCTAAGTGAAGGATACTAGAGTTGAGGGTGGCTGCTGTACTCCTTGTACTTGTGTTTATTGTACTAGGATGGCAGTCATCACCATTTCCTTATCGGGCTGATCCATTTCTGTTGCTGAAAATAGATTAGGTGTTGTGCACATCCAAGGTGATTTATCAATATTGGGTGGAGATGTATGAGAGAGTATGGGAAGTCGAGTCACTGGAGAGGACCCTTTATTTGAAAAGTCGACTCTGTACATCCTGAGGGATTTGCATAGCTCCATGCAAAGAGTAGCGTAAAGCTAATAGAGAGTTATTGTCAATGCCAATTAATGACTGATTAGCGCTACCTGAGAGTTCGTCTTCAATTAGTGCCATTAAGGTATCCTCTCCACTTGTTTTGTGGACCACGTTTGCATTTTGTTCAATTTACGAGCAAAATATGCTGTAATCTGCCCACGAGTGGGCTTATCCTGTATTACCGCTGTGGGCTCTGGCGGCGTAGGAATTAAGGCTAACCCAGTCTGTTCATTACTTGTCGTACAAGGCCTGGTTGTTGCCTTTGTATATGGCTTGTATTTATGCAGATTGTAGGCTTTGGACCTACTCACTGTCTTTCCTGGCATATTTAAATCAAGCTTAGGCATACCAGGCACAATTCTAAACCAAGCTTGTGTGTGTTGCAACTCAGAGGAGAGAAAAAGATAGTAAGACCAGGGCGTAGGTTTCTTATCTCAATTCTGATCGGCACAATGTAAATGCTACTGAGGCTCGCATAGTCACCCCAAGTTCCAGTGGAACAATGAAGTAGCACACCCTGGCTCCTCTTGACCCAGCAAACCCCAGTCAACCACTTATAAGGCATTTCCCACAATGCTAGGTCAATGGATCCTCCTCTGCACAGCACCAACTGTAAAAAGACTTGCCAACCACTATAGAATGACTCACCCCTACAAAAGGGAAAGAGGCTGCTTTTTGGCCAAGCCGAGAGCCAGCTAGCAGACACTATTCTATGGCCCCAGGTAGGCTCAGTTATAGCATCTCCTATTCCAGGTAGCGCTGCAAGGTGCAGGTTGCACTCACCCACCACCGTGCTTACCTCAACGGGAGCTTACTGAGCTTGGCAGCCACTCTCACCTTCAAGCATCCACAGAACCCCTTGCCTGTCTTTTTCCCATGGGACCCAAGGCCACTACACCACTATCTTGGCCGCTCCACTGCTACGGCCAGCGCATCTAGCACCAGGCGAGTTGCAGGATGGTCTCCGATCTCAAGTCTCAGATCCAGGCTCAGAGCACAGGTCGGCACGGTTGAACAACCTTCACCGCCAATACCACATTCACTGGAACATGGGAGCTCAGGAGCAAACAGGACCGCTGCGACTGGCCGTCGTTAGACGTTAGAGAAAGGGCCCACAGAACATGCTAAGCCTCACGCGTCAAGCCGCATTGCACTGCTAACGCAAACTCACTAGCTCGGAGCCTCTTCCGACACACCATCCTGAACTGAAAATGTATAAAGGTGTGTTGTAAGCAAGGCATGGTATCATGAATGAAGACAGACACAAATTAAGCACATTTCAAGGGTGTTTATTTAGCAAAGATGGGGTGGTAGAACGCCTATCCAGGCTTATATCTAAAGATGGGAGCAAGCTCGACCACCAAATAATAAATAACGCAGTCTTGTCAAATCAAAATTGCCTAGAATAAAAAAAACTATTGGCAATCCTTACGCTATAACAAATGTGTGCAGGAAAAAGGTGTATGCAAAAGAAAACAGTGTTCAGGAAAGTCTGTATCAGGATGACTGACCAGTGGGGTTCCCTTCCCCCCGTTTTCATCATGGGACAAGGGGGCACACTCGGTCTCTGGCTTCTTCCGCTCGAGGATGCAGCTCGTTACATAAGCCGGGGCCTTCCGCGACAAAGTCTCTTTCCAAAACAAAGTCTCCCATTCGTAGAATGCCTAGACACACACAAAACAAAGTTCCTTCTCTTTAGGCTCTCAAATTTCTCAAGGCTCAGGTTCACAGTTCATACTGGGTCTCCCTCGATCAGGCTCTGACCCCTTTTAAACATAAAATCTCAATTGGTCTTCCTCTGTCAGGCTCTGACCTTTTACAAGGGATTTAAAAGTTCCTGTAGGTCTCCCTCAGTCAGGCTCGGACCTTTAAAACACAGCACTTGCAGGGGTACCCTTCCCCAAGCTCACTTCACATCCTTTAGGGGTTCCATTCCCCTAACTTATCACACTTCTGGTCTCCCTCAGTCGGGCTCTGACCTTTACCTGATGTCGAAGACTTTCGAATGTGTGTGGCTTTCACTGCAGACCTCTGCAGGACCACTTTAACTTTCCAGCTTTCAAAACACAGTTCAACAAAGTCTTACATTTTTGTCTAAACAGACACTTTTGATTGGGCACTTTCACTATGCCGGACCACTATGTTACTCTGTAGCACCTGTCCACAGTTCACAAGTTATAGGCAAGGTGCAGATGTCTTCAAGGTTGTATTCCATTACATGTCCCATAATGCACCTTTCCTTATGGTTAAATAGCAGATTTCATGCTCACAAGAAAAGTTTATATATTTCTGACAAGTTCCCGCTTCAGCCTCACACGCGGGCCGCGTTTCCCCTCACTCACAAACTCACTGGCGATGAGATGCTGTTGGGAAAAGACTTGCTGCTCTATGGTCTGAGGTCAGAGTCTCACCACCTGCCCCTCTATCTCTCCATGGGGATCAACATCAACCCAGGGAAAGCAGCACTGGGTTATATCTGGCCTGCTGCGAGCAGCTCTGCTTGCTTTTTGGCTCTCTCTCCAGGCTGCAAGCCTCCAGCCACACCGGGTCAGCGTTCCAGCGTTTCACTTGTCATTGGCCCAAGTTGCAAGTGGGGCTGGGATTGAGAAGGGAACCCCTGCTGGACTCAGCCACGCAGCCTACCTTCAGTTCTCCCAACTGCCGTTTCCTGTTCTGCCAGAAACTCCACCTTTTATACACCTGGGTTTCTTTAACAGGCTGCAGGGGTGAATTCTGGGCTGGGTCTGCCTGTCCTTGCCTGACGCTCTTAGTAGGACAGTTTAGTATTAACATTGGTCAGTCTGTCTTCTGTCTCTCAGTGTGGTTTTGAGTAATCTTTACTCTACTTAGTCGCCTACTCTTTTTCTTAGTGATTTTCAAAATTGGGGAGGGTGAGTTGTGATGAAATTGTCCCTTAAAGGCAGAAAGGGTTTGATTGTGATTGAGCACTTGGCCCTGCTTGGTCTCAGTGGGGCAGGGCCACTGCATATTACTAGAGGTATTCTTTCTAGTTGTAGTACATGGGTAAATCAGTGCATTAATGGAATTCTGAGAGTTGTAGTTTCCTGTTGTGACGATAGATAGCTTGTGTATGGACACGACAGAAAAGGAGGGATGTATTAAATGTCTCCTGGGTTTAGAAAAGGGGGGGATTAGGTTACTTTTAAGGGTCAAAAGATGGTTTGATTTCCCATAAAATTTTCTCTTTCCATTTTCTAAGTTAAAGAGATGGGGTGCAACAGGATTCTGCTGACAATATCCTCCAAAGACAAAGGGGATATCGGGTAGGGGCGTGTCTGACAAAAGAGGGGAATACCATGTCTCACCTGAGGGCATTCCTCCAACGTTCCCCAAGGATCCCCTGTCCAGGTGATCCTCTCGCACTGGTCCACCCCCAACGTCTAGTTGCAAAGGCGATGGTTGTGCCCTGGCCACCTCAACAAAGAATCCCCAGGGTCTATATGTGAAATCACACTCAGGTTTCTGACAGTATGCAGCATCCAGAAATGTGTGCATTGCATCAGAAGCATCATAAATGTGTGCAAATACCGTGAGAAACAGAGGCAAACCAGAAAGCAGCCTTCACTACCTACAGTCAAGATCCCCCACTTTCCAAAGGAGGCATGGTACAACATCACACAGCTGCACGATAACACTGCACACTGTCTACCGCCCCCCTGGTCCTATGGCTGACTTCCATTCCACCATCGCACACCTCTTATCAGACAACCTCAAATCCTCTTCTAGGGTCATTCTGGCAGACGATCTTAACCTAGGACTACACAATCCGAATGATGCCTGAGCTAAACCCCTAGCCAAAGCTTTGGAGACACTAGGTTTTTCACACTCCATAATTAAAGCAACACATAGTAAAGGTCGGACCATCAACTGGCTATCTCACCACAACTGCCCACCGGTTGTCACAGCCAACTCTCCCCTCCCATGGACAGACCAACACCTCATCCTCTTCACCCTCTCCTCACCGAAGCTCCAAAAACCCATCATCACGCCTCTCCCCTCCTCCTCCACCAGAAGAGCATGCCTCCTTACTAAAGAAAGGTTAACCCCCTACCTCAGGGTCCCAGTGCTATCATCCCCTTCTCCAAAGACCCTAATGAACTCGCCACCTCCCTCAACTCCAAACTCTCTAATGCAATTGAAGCCATCGCCCCCCTAACTATCCGCAAAGCCAAGTGCACCAAGCACTCCAACACTTGGTTTACTCCGGAACTCTCGGACCTATGCACAAAAAAAAAAAAAAGAAATCGCACAGCCCTATCAAAGTGGCAAACCAACCAACTTGCATCAGACAAGCTTGAGCTCAACAAACTATCCAATGAATGCAAAAAAGTCATCTTTTCGCACCAAGGCCAACTCATTCAATACCAGAATCACCAATGATAAATCCAACTGTAAGGAGATATTCACTATCTTCAGGGAGCTACAAACCCCTGCCCTCCCGCCCCCAAGCCATCCAGAAAAATGAAGCCTGGTGTGATGACATCCAAACAGCTTTGCTCCACAAGCTTGACACTCTCCAGAACAGAATCCGAGCCAACCAACTTCACCCACTCCCCTCCACTACCGCCCAGTCATTAACGGAGATAAGACTGAACTACTACTGTTAGCCTCCCACTGACTCTCGCATTAAAGTTGGTGACCAGACCTATCCTTTACCATAGACAACACAACCATCCCTGTCTCACAATCAGTCAAACCCTTAGGAGTCTACTTAGATGCCAACTTAACCATGCCTAGGCAAGTTAGCACAATCGCTGCCTCAGCAGCATATTACTCCAAACTCCTTAACGCCACCGGACCGCTCCTCTCCACCACAAATTGCCTAGCCATTGCCAGAGCCTTAAAAGGCTCAAGGCTGGGCTACTGGAATGCCTTATTTTCAGGAACATCGGCTAAAAACGTGGACAAACTCCAAACTATACAAAACAATGCCTTGCACGCTGCTCCGGGTATCCCCAAAAGGTAACATCTCAGCAGCCAGACAACAAGCGCGCTGGCTGCCTGCCAATCCACCAGCGCATCCTCTTCAAAACGCTAGCCCTCATGCACAAATGCATACATCACACAGAACCCCTCTACCTCTCTCACAGAGTCGTCAACCCTCACACTTCAAGACCCACAAGAACACCATACACCAACCTACTTGACGTTCCCAAAGTCAAACGTGCTGGGGGGGGTGGTTTGTGCAAGCTTCCCGTTCATTGCTGCCAGGCACTGGAACAGAGCTGAAACTTCTCATCTCACCTTCCGCAAAGCAATCAAAAATAGACTGTTCGCCCAAAACGTCACATACGCTGTACATGTCCCCCACACAGCCACCGTGATATGTTTATGACAAACATAGGTAGCCCACTGACATCGTACAATGTGTGGAGAAAGATGTATGTATCTAGTCAATCAATGTTAGCCAAACTCAGTTAGGGGATAATGTAACCCAGCCTCCTACCAAAATATTGAACTAAGCCATGTAAGTTTGTGGGCTAATGTAAACCCAGCTGCCCATCTGTATTTACTGTAACTAAGACGTTATCTTGTAACAGTGCCTCGATGCCCCTGGGCTGTGTGCGTGCTGTCTAAATGCAAATAAATACATTATTTACTTATTTATTGGGTATTTAAAATGTGCCTATACACAATTTGCTTCAAGGACCAACAAAACAGGACGTGGGGGGGGGGAGAACAGGGATGGCAAAAACAAAAACGGTCCTACTAGACCTTGTGACATTTGGATTGTGCGAGTGCAGTAACAAAAAGTGCAGGTGGGACGGGAGGATGGAAGTGTCGGTCAGGGTGGAAGGGCCCATGAGTTAAGCGAGTGCCCAGGGAGGTCAAGAGGACAGAGCAAAGGGAAAGAAGAGAGTGCAGGAGAAGAAGTTCCACATGCTAAGTGCAAGGAATGGGGCTGGAGGGGCCCAAGAGGTGTAGGCACAGCCAGGCTAGTGCAGGGGGATGGAGCCCGGAAGGGCAACTGCAGGTTGGGAGGGGGGGGCATTCAGGGGAGACCAGGTGCAGGGTAGACTGGTTGAGGAGGGCCTGGTGCCCTGTAAGAATCTGAAAGAACCAGGCCACCAGTCAAGAGGCAGAGGGAGACATTAGGAGGGGAGGGGGAAGGGAAGGAGTACGAGAAAAGGAGGGCCTTGAGAAGCTTCCGCAGCATAAGGAGATCGAGCTCAAGTCTGAGAGGGGCAGGGAGGCCATTCCAGAGGGAGGCACCTGCAGAGGAGAGAGATCTACCCCCAAACTCAGTTTGGAAAAGCATCTGATCTGCAGAGAGTTGGAGCTAGAAGACCGAAGGGCTTTAGCAGTAAGCTATTTAGGGAGAGAGAGTTTTATGTAGCGCAGGCCCCAGGTAGCCCTGTGGATGATGCAAAGGGTCTTGAACTTGATCCTCGCAGCAACCGGGAGCCAGTGGAGAGATTTTAGGGCTGGAGGGATGGGGTCACTGGGCTTGAGGACAAGGATAAATGTTGCAGTCCTATTCTGGATTAGTTGAAGGCGGTGAAGGGAAAAGTTAGGCAGGTTGAGGAAGTGGATGTTGCAGTAGTCCAGCCTGGAGAGGACCAGAGCTCTGGAGACATTGAGTTTCTGAGAGAAGGTGAGGAGAGGGAGAATGCCTCTGAGGAGATGCAGCTGAAAGTGGGCATTCTTGGCAAGGTCCATGATGTGAGGAGAGAAGGAGAGAGAGGAGTCGAATATGACACCAAGATTTTTTGCCTCACAGGAGGGTGAGGGGAGGGGCGCATGAGGGTGGCCAGAGTGTAGGAGGGAAGGAGGGAGTTGGGATCCCAATGAGAAGGATCTCGGTCCTACTGGCATAAAGGCAGAGATCATCAGCAGTGCACCACACCTGAATAACAGACAGACAGTCAGGATTGAGAGAGGCGGAAGCAGAGGATAGAAGCTTGAAGGAGAGCTGTGTGTAGTCTGCATAGCACCAAAACGTTGGAGAGAAGGTGGAGATCAAATGGCCTAGAGGGGCAAGGTAGATATTGAAAAGCCCTGAGGGACACCAAAGGTGGAGAGTAAGATGGAGTGGAGAAAAGGGCCCAGTTGAACCTGGGAAGGTCAGTCAGAGAGGAAGGAGGTCAGCCAGTCCAGTGACAGGTCCATGATGCCAAGGGGGGATGAGAATGGAAGGAAAGATGGAATGGACAACATGTAGCCGTAGGCATCATTTGGGGTCAGGCTTGATCCAGAAAATTGTGCATGGACAACAAACCCAATAGGGAAATGCAAATAGATGTGTGATGGCCTAGCCTGCATATAAAGGTTATTGTAGTAAATGTAACAATGTTGTTTGTTCACTGGTTAAGGGGAGTCCCGTACTTCATGAATGTAGGAGTCCATTTTGGCCCTCAATCATAGTGGCAGGTACCTGATGGCAAATTATGCATCACATGTTTGCCTCCAATAATAAAACATTCTCCATTCACAACTCAGATACTGTGAGAGAGAATTTCATATATGAAGGGGAGGCTCTAGATATGCAGCCATTAGAAGGAGATACGAGCCATATGAGTTGGTAGGATCAACGTGGGCATCCTACAGTGAGACAGGTGTTCTGGGTTCAGGTGGTAGAGGAGGAACAACCCAAGCACAGGATGAGCATAGCACATTCACACCATGCACCACAACCAACACTGCCACAGCAAGGCTCAACACCCAGCCATGCAAGGAAGACAGCACCTTGGAGGATGATATGCGGCAACATCACTGCACGGTGTGCAGCTTGCTCACCTCCATTCAGTGCACCCTGGGCGAGGGCCTTGTTGGCATGTCAAGAGACATTGACGAATTCAGGCAGTCCATGGAGCATGATACACAGGCAATCTGGGAGGAGTTGGACAAATTATGTGATGGCCTTCAAGAAATGGAAAGGAGACAGGTAAACTACCAGTTAAGACAACATGCAGAAAGCATGGCTATGTGAATTGCATAGTAAGTGCTATGTATATGGGTCCACTATAATCACAGGCTCCACATGGAGTACAACCTCTAGTGTTTAATCAGAGGACCACCATCCATCAACCAATGCCTCAAGCTCTGCAACACCAACTACACTCCCTGCAAGATGAGGCAGTAAAGACAGGAAATGTATATCCTTGAGATGGAGCAAGTGACATACGTGAGGATATGTGCCAGGAAATATATCTAACTTGCTAATTTTATAAACATTTAACTGAATGTGATGCTCCCTATTAAATGATTTGAGGTCAGAATGATACTTTATACAGAAATATCAAGGAATTAATGTTAGATACACAAACCAAAGTAAAAACAAAACTCACTAGTCATTCTTCTCTAAGCAAAACATTATTTGCGTGTAGGCTTTAATAAAAGACACATCTAACTACAGATGCATCATGCTGCATTTTCTATCAAGAAAATGGCAAACATATTTACAAAGTTAGAATTTGTATTATGGATCACACTATATCTGTTGACAGAACAAACTATTGTCAGATTACGATTACAGGTAGAAATGGTGTACATAGCACATGTTTTCTGTTACATGACACAGAATATATCTATCAAGCAGCACCTTAAGCTGTGAGCTTACAATGACCCAAAATGAACATGTAATGCACAAGTAACCATTTAGTTAAAAACAAGAATGTCCAGACACATTAACATACCACTTACATCAACGGAAGAATATAAGCAGAGCAGCTGTGTGCACTTAAAACAATGAGCCCTGTCGTCAAACCTAAATAAAATAACCTTATATGCAAGATTCATATTGAAAGTAGAGGCTAGATGATGGTCTTGCTCTTTTTAGCTAATCTGAAAGACTGGTGCTGCAGTATTTAATGTGTACCTCGTCAACCATCAAGTACATTTTCAAAGAAGAAGATACTTACAATGGTATTCAACCATTGACCCTGGAAATCAATACGTTTTCCCAATCTGTTTCTTTAAAGTTCACTTCTTGTCTGTGCACTTGCACAGTCTAAATGATACTAGGCCTAGTAAGATCGTTTGTCTTGTTCTCCCCTGTTTTTTCCCCTCCCTGCCTGGTTGTGCTTTGAAACACTTGTGTAGGCGCATTATAAATAACCAATCAATCAATCAATCAATCAATCAATATGTCTGCTTCACCTTTCCTCTCCCTTTCCTTCTCTTTCTCAATTATTGTATACCATTCTCTTTCTTCCTTCACCCCTTCACTGTCGTACCTTTTCTTCCTGTTTTATTTCCCTTTCCTCTTCTTTCTCCTGTCTTTCTTTAGCTTACCTTTCTCTGTCTTTAGAATCATCTATATTTCTTCCATCCAATTTAACAATATTTGTCCTCCCACCCACTCGTTTGGAGTGATCGTTGTCTCTTCTTTATTACCCTGCCTGCCTCTCTGTCTCTGGATCATTCTCAGCCTCTGTCCACTTCCCCTGCAGTTTGCAGCGCTCGCTATACTCATCGCGCATAGACACTGGCTTGTGTTTGTTTAATTTAGCCCCATTTGTAACATCTTTATATTTATTTTATTGGGCATTTGTAAGGCGCTTATACATCAAGAAATTGTGTTTCAAAGGGAAGGGAACAAGATAACAGCAAGACAATGGAATATGATAACAGTGTTGAGCAAAAACCAATAGTGGTCCTACTAGGCCTTGTGGACATTCAGAGTGTGCAAGTGCAGAGAGAGAAGATACAAAGGAGGGGGTAAGTTCTAGAGGTTCCACAGAGGGGGGTGGGAGTGCCAGAGAGCCAGTTGCACAGGCAACAGGTAAGTGCCAGGCAATGACCACTTGTTGGAAGGGAGGTCATCAGCCAATACAATAAGTGCAGGCTTGTAAGACAGCCCAGGTCAGTTGGTGCCCAAAGGCAAGTGCAGGGGGAGGGTGGATGCTGCAGACTATTGGAACAGAAGGCCGGGACCCCAAAGGACACATAAGGTCCCAGGCCATCAATCACAGCGACTGGGGGATTAGAATGGGAGGGAGAGAGGGAAAGAGAAGGATAAGAGGAAAGTCTTGAGGAGTTTGAGGATATCCAGCTCAAGATTGTGAGAAAGGGGGAGGCTGTTTCAGATGAGGTAGCCAGCCGAGGAAAAAGAACGGCCACCCGCTCTCTGCTTAGAGAAGCGTTTGACAAGCAGAGAGTTGGAGCCTGAGAATCAGAGGGATCTGTAAGGGCAGTATTTGGTGAGAGCAAGTTGCAGATAGCGTGGTCCCCAGACCAAAGACTGCCTTATGGATGATGCAGAGGGATTTAAATTTGATCCTTGCAGCAACCGGTAGCCAGTGGAAAGATTTTAGGGCTGGAGAGATACGGTCCCTGAGCTTGAGGCCAAGGATAAGTCTTGCAGCCCTATTCTAGATTAGCTGGAGGGGGTGGAGAGAAGAAGAAGGTAGACTGAGGAATGGGCTATTACAGTAGTCCAGCCTGGAGAGTACCAGAGCTCTGGAGACATTAAGCTTCTGGGGAATAGTGAGGAAAGGAAGGATGCCTCTGAGGAGGCAGAGTTGGAAATGGGGCTTCTTGGCAAGGTCCAAGATGTTTGGAATGAAAGAGAGAGAGGAGTCGAAGATAACTCTCGGGTTTCTGGTTTCAGAGGAAGGGGAGTGGGAAGAACCCATTGTGGGTGGCCAGAGTGAAGGGAGAAAAGAGTCACGATAGGAAGAATCTCAGTCTTGCTGGCATTGAGACAAAGATCATTGGAGGAGCACCAAGACTGGATGGCGGACAGGCAATCAGGAATGACAGAAGAAGCAGGAAGAGATGCAGAGGGTGGTGTGAAGAAGAGTTGGGTGTCATCTGCATATCAATGTGGAAGTGTGGGGAGAAAGTGGAGATGAGGTGAGCAAAATTGGAGGGATAGATGTTAAAGAGCCAATGCAAAAGGATAGAGCCCTGGGGAAAGCCACAGGTGGTGATAGGGGTTGGTGAGGAGATAGAACCCAGGATAACCTGGGAGGGATGGTCTGTGTGGAAGGAGGAAAGCCAGTCCAGTGCCCACTTCGAGATACCAAGGGTATCATGGAGCCGCTTTATGAGGATGGAGTGGTTGGACGTGTCAAAAACAGAGAAGAGATCCAGTAGAATGAGAACAGCGAGTGAGATGGAGTCAAGAGATGCAAGCAATTCTTCACAGGTGTTCAGGAGAGCAGTTTGCGTGCCTCTGAATGGTTGGAATCCAGATTGATGGTTGTGCAGGCAACCAACACACTCAGTATGCTGGGTCAGTTGGGGGAAGACCAACATCTCCAGAAACTGCCCAAGGAAGGGAGTGATAGAGATGGGGTGGAAGTTAGCCAGACACGAGGGGTTGGCAGAAGGCTTTTTCAGGAGGTGGCGCACAAGGTAGTGCTTGAACAAAGAGGGGAAAGACCCAGGGGCAAGAGAGTGATTACAGCAATCAGCGAGTGCTTGGATAAGGGAGCCGATGTTGTCCTAAATAGTTCTGGAAGAACAGGGGGAGACCTGTTTGGAAGAGACCTTCATAGAACGGACAACTCTAGTGACCTTGTCCGATGTGATTGAAGAGAAGGAAGAAAGGGTGGAACGGGGAGGGGCAGAGGGTGGCAGGGGCATGGGAGATGGGGGGTAGGGGGGAGAGAGAACTCAGGATGTCTTGAGTTTTAGCAGTAAAGTGGGTGGCCAGTTCAGTGCAGAGAGCCTGGGAGGGAAGAGGCAAAGTAGAGATTGCAGCTGGATTAGCTAGTTCATTGCAGATTTTGAAGGGTTCAACCATGTTGTTAGAAGCTCCTGAGATGCGGGCCTGGATGTGAGCCCTCTTCTTGATCCGAATGGAGAGACGATATTGCCTTTGGAGAAGGCGACAGGTCAGTTTATCAGAGGATGAGCTTGAGGTCTGCCACTTTCTTTCAGCAGCTCTGCATTTGCATTTCAGGGCTGCTAGCTCAGTCGTACCAAGTGTTACGCTTGGTGACAGGTTTCAGATGGATCCTCATGACAGGGGCAAGAATATTGGGAGTGATAGCCAGATGGAGATTGTTGAGAGCAGAGTCAATATTTGAGTCAGTAGTGGAAGGAGGGAGGGAGATGAAGGTGGAGGTGAATGCAGCAACTGACACTCATTTCATCGGACAGATGTCCGCAAACAAGGTTGGCCGAGCTGGGGGAGTTTCAGTCAGAGGGCCAAGATGTCCCAGGTGGGAGGAGAGGAGGGAGTGGTCGGCACAGGAGAGAGGGGTGGAGAGAGGAGTAGAGAGCAAAAGATCAGTATGGTTGAAGGCATGAAGAGTGTGTCCAGCTGAGCGGGCAGGACCAGAGCGGAAAATAGAGAGGCAAAGAGACATGCAGAGGTCCCGGAAGAGAGTTGAGGCCATGATTGAAGAATCAAGGTGGACGTTGAAGTAACCCAGAAGGAGGAGTTTAGAGGTGAGTCAGGAGAGAGGAGGAGAAATTGGCCCATTCTGAAAGGAAAGAGGAGATAGGGCCTGGGGACCTGTAGATAATGGTAATGATCAGAGAGGAAGTAGGGGATATGCCAAACTTGCAGAGCAGGCTTTCAAAGGAGGAGTAGGGCTGGGTGAGTATGAGGGACGAAGGGACCCGCTCAGGGAAGATCAAGGCTACTCCACCGACAGCTTGGTTGGGACGTGGCCTCAAGATGATCTTGTAGCCATCATGGATAAGAGAGTCAAACGCAGTGACTGAGCTGGCATTGAACCACGTCTCTGTGAGAGCGATGACATTGAGATCAAAGTCTTCAAGGAGGAGACAGATGTCTAAAGAATATTTGACAGCGGAACAAGCATTAAGTTTGGCTAAGTGAAGCCGGTCACCACCCTTGAAGGATTTTCGAGGTGGGATACCAGGGGGTGGTACACCAGTCGGAGGTGGTGAAGGAGGTGTTGAGAAAGAGGAAGAAGGGGTAGCAGGAGTGGGAAGGAAGCTGATGAGAAATGTCAGGCGCCGGTAAAAGAGGAGGAGATTTGGTTGAGGACCCTGAGCCATGATAGTAACATTGTAATAGACATTAATGATGCACCTCGAGGATGAGAGGCCGGAAGGGAGAACTTCCCATCAGGTGCCACCATTAATGGATGAGGAAGAGCAAGGGGAGAGAGTGGAGATCACATGTGGAGTCCAAAGGTCAGGCGAGGGTACAGAAAAGAGGATGTCCGTGACAATGAGTCTGAAAGTAGCGCTGACAAAGGTGTCTGCGATAGGTAAGCCAGGATTAGAGGAAAGGAGATTGTTCTTGAACTTTTTTCTTCCAGACTTCGTGACAGAGGGAGGATAGGTAATAGAATGCAGTTAAGAGTAGATAGGAGAGATGGTGAGAGCCATGGAGATGGTAGAGAGGGAGTAAAGGTACAGGCGGAGATAGTGCACAGGCATGAACGACTCACCAGGTGGCCTAGTAGCCGAAAGAAGTGGATAATTTAAAAAGCACACGTAGTTTTGAATTTGCAAAAAAACACACAAAAAAACACAAAATGGAGGTTACAGGATTTTAAAAAGCACACATAGTTTTGAATTTTCCAAAAGCACAAAAAGGAGGTTGTAGCAATTTTAAACAGCACACCTAGGGGGTCATTCCGAGCTTGGTGGTAAGGGAACAACGATGCCAGTAAAGGAATACCGCATCGATTACTGCTACGGGCTATTCTGACCAGCCCGACCGCTATTAGCGGCATCGTAAAGTACAATGCCGTTAATAGCAGTCTGGGCGCGGGCATGCGACCCACCATGCCGGCATTAGCGGCATGCCGAAAACTGAAGTAGATCACAAGTGAAGTCGACATGCAAATAACGGCTTCATGAAGGCGGAAAAAGTGGTTACTGGCATGCCGTAAATACCGGCATCGCCGACTTACCGTAAAATGCCCTGAGCAGTGTTCACAACTGCCACAGGTGCACACAATCAGCACAGGTGGAGGCAATGGAGTCTGGCACAGTACAAAAGGAGCACACCCACACACCACGCCCCCTCCCACAACATGATTCCAATAGTAGTAGCATTACTGGAGCTGGAGGACATGCTTGCATTGCCACAACATCAACAACAACAGCTGCCACCAGAGAGGAGAAGGAGGGTGAGACAGGGCCAGCATGCCCAACCAGTGCAGCCACCGTTACCACGTCAGCAGCCCCCAATCCCTCGCATCAGAGCCAGTCCTTTCAACCTAACCCCTGAGCAGATCCACACCCTGTACCGTCTGGACCGGGACACCATCACCACCATAGTGGACCTGATACACGACGACACAGTGAGCCTCATTGAAATACGCACCGCCATCCCCCCTCTACTTAAGGTGGCGTCTGTGCTCCACTTCCTTGCCACAGGCACCTACCAGCACACAGTGGGGCACATGCATGGCATATCACAACCCTTAATTTTCTAGATACTGAACCAAGTGCTGGATGCCCTACTCAAGCAGACAAGGGACTACATATCCCTACCACGGACCTCCCAGGAGATATTTGATACAAGACTTGGCTTCCATGCACTGGCAGGCATGCCAAATTGTGTAGGTGCCCTCGACTGCACCCACGTGGAGTTGGTGGTCCCGCAGGCCATGGAGGTGGTGTACCACAACTGCAAGCAATAACACTCCATCAATGTGCAGATGTTATACGACGGCAGCAAGATCACACATTGTTGTGCCCGATATCCCGGATCAACTCATGACTCTATGGTCCTGCGGAACTCCACGCTACCACGCTTCATGGAGCGACATGCTGGATGACGTGCCTGGCTGCTTGGTAAATTGCATGACTGCCACATGGCATTGAACTTAGAGGAGAGATGCACACACCACCATGCTGACAATGTTGATGTGACTGCACGATGTGCACATCACCGAACACTGTGCCCCAAAGCATCACAAACAGTACATGACACCCAAATCCCATAGGAATGAATTAAGGTTGACACCTATCACTACATGTCTAACAGGAAATCACGCCACATCCCACAACACGTGCAACACTCATCAGCGGCCCTCATCCTCCGTAACGCCATCCTGCACCATGCAGGGCATATGCACTATGTTGCTGTCTCCAGCATATTACCACACAGGACAAGCATCCCTGTGAGTGCATCAAACTGAACCTACAAGGGAATCCACTGTCTGGCACAGGGCCGGCACACTCACAGGAGTGCTGCCTGTCACCATGGGAATGATCAGCGCTGATTGCCCAATATTGCACAGACTACTGTCAACGCTCCCTCTAAGTAAATCTCACAGAACACAACACCTCACTAATTTGACACTAACACAGCTGTATGCGTACACGATGCATGTGCAAGAAGACGTCAGTGCACACCATGTATCATCTTGAAGATGCAACCCACACAATCAGTCCATGGCACAGTACACAATGAGGGACTGAAAAAGGCGTCAATACATCCATGGACATGTGCATGTGGCCAACGTAAACCTGCAGGCATGTGTGACTAGTACAGCTGTCCATCATGATTCGCCTGACATTTACCTTTAATTGCCTCTCATGCAGGTGATAGTGGCTATCCCTTGAAGCCGTGGCTCCTCACCCCTGTCCGAAATCCACAAAACAGGCACGAGGAGGACTACAATCGTTCCCATACCTGTACCCATGTGGTCATCGAGCAGACCTTTGGCCTGTTGAAGGCACGTGCCCCTGCCCCCTGACATTGAACTGCTACCACCTGGTGATGATGAAGGGGAAGAAGAAGATGTGGCTGGACATCATTGCGGTGCCGATGCACAGGAGGGACGTGCTGTGCACCAGTATGTGATTGCACAATATTACTGACACACATGGCAGCAGAGGGTGACATGATGGTTGGACAGAGGGCACTGGGTGTGGGGGTACATTTATACTATGCACTGTAAATGAATAAATGACACATGCGCAATGATATCCACTCAGGTTTTATTTTTCACACAACCGGTGTTTAGTTTAGTTTAGTTTAGGTGTATTAAATGTAACAAATATAACAATGTAAATGTAAGTGCAAAATCCCTCCACCACCCTCACCCCACTCCCCCTACCCTCACAACTCCCCCACACACCCTAACGCCCCTCCCCCCACAACTCCCCCACACACCCTCACCCCCTCACTCTCTCCCACAACCCCCCCACACATCCTCACCCCCTTCCACTCCCCCCACAACTCTCCACACATTTCCCATTGAGTCTCCAAAGCTTACATGAGGCTGCCCTGACGATTAATTGGCACTCCCTGGTCCAGGGGGCGGCATGTCTTGCCGGTGCAGGGTACGTGCTGTCCTGCGGAGCGGGCTTGTTTGTGTAGAAGTGGAGGAAGACGGTGTGGCCGCCTGCTGTGATTGTGTAGCGGGATGCCCTGCCTCCATGGCATCCGCTATGTGGCCTAACACCTGCCGAAGGGCCGAGACCTCTTCGCAGAGGCGGCTGGTGTTGTCAGCAAATGATATGGCCATGAAGGCAGTGTTGTCCGTGATGGACCTGCCTAGAGTGGCTAAATCCTGACGCCACTCCTGTCTGGCCAGTCTGTTGTCCTGGACAAACTCCTGCACAAGAGCAGTAAGCAGGTCAGACCGCTGCGGCCCTGCGGGTTCACCTGTGGAGGTAGTCGGCCCCTGGATGTCCTGCCCAGCCTGCTCAGCCTCCCTAGTCGTGAAAATTGGACTCAAGTGTCTCTCCGTCTGCTCCTGACCAGACTGCTCCGGGGTGGTGGCGTGCTCCTTATCGACGGACGATACTTGGGGGGGGGTGCCGGAGGAGTTGGGGTATGGAGCACTTCTGAAACATCGTCCTCCATGGGCACCCATACGTCATCCTGTGTGTCCTCCACAATCTGGGATTAATTAATAGATGCTGTTCAATTGTAAGTCACGTGTGAGGAGACCACATTTCAAATTATTCTACTTCAATTGGATTTTAGCTCATATTACTACAGGTGTTGTTACCTTCTTTGGCCACTGGAAACTTGGTGGTGCTGTTCTGTATGCACTTTTAAGCTTTTAATTAAGAGCATACCTGGCACTGAAAGGCTGTTTATTCTTTTACCTAATCTAAGAGAAATATGCCCAACGCTTGGGAATTATTATCTTCTGTTCTCTTCTGAGCCATCCAAAACTCCCTTTTTGCAGTAAGCTTGGAGGGGGTTGTGCAGCCACTGTCTAGCCTGCACAGGTCTGTATTTTAGCTAATTTCAGCACGTTGAATCTTCTTGAAACTTCAATGCTTCCCATTCACTAAAGTGGCTCTGCCATCCATTTTATTCAAAATGGCCACTCACTACTGTTGCGTTTCTGTGGTTAGCAAGCTATTTATGTGTATCGTGCATCTTGCGTTTCAGCATATATATTGATTATATCATGTTACTAATGTGTACTGGATGCAGGTAACATTCTTCAAGTCTACATGCAAGTTTGACATAGTAGCTGCTTTTCTTCATGGTGAATGCATATCTGCTTCATGTCTAATGTATCTACTTGTGTCTTTTTGGCAGTAATGTCACTTGTTCTCATCTTCAGTTACAGTATCATCATTTTTTCTAGAGTTTGCAGATTCATCTCTTTCGATTCAAGTGACATAATCCTCTAATTTCTACGATATGGAGGCGAGGGAGGGGCAGACAAGATGAATGACATATGCATCTGCCTCTTGACACATGTATGAAATTCCTGTTATTTTGAAAAACAAACCCATTTTGCTTAAACACAACATTATCAGTGATGTCAGGTTGCCTCGTTAACACAGCAAACCTAATTTTTCAGTGAAAATTTTGGTTTGTATTAGTCTTGTCAGTGAAACTAGAAACTGGTTAAATCAGCAACTGTAGTTCCAGGAAAACTTGGTTATAATCCTGACGTGCCAATTTAGACAACATTGTGTGATCTTGGGCTGCTCCAGTGCCCCAGTTACCAGATGAGAACAAATTGTGACGCTTAAAATCAAGCCAACTGTTAAACCGTTATACGGACAACGCTTATAGACATTCTTTTACCAACAGATAATCTAACATTTGCAGCAGTGATAAAATAAATGTGCAAATGCTAAAATAGTGTGCAAGGGAGAAAACATGTTTCGCCCCAACCTGGATTATCTAAAAACTATTTTGCATCAGGATAAAAATTAAGACGACTTTTTTTTGTTCTACATGTGCTGTGTGACATAAAAATAAATCAAACATTGTAAAAGAATAGTCTGCTCTTTATTTGTCGTAGAAAAATCCTTTTAGATAATATGGATTGCTGCACAGCTGTTTGCTCCATTCCATATTACACAAACAGCAAGAATAGCGCTAAATGAATTTGTTCACTTTTTTGCACATGGGCAGAGTTTAGTTAATTCTGCCCCCGCTACCAGAGTATCTGCGGCCAGATTATCTAAACTGCTGCAGAGCACATTTTCATCATGATGCACATACAAGGTCACACGTGTTAACAGGATTTGAATATAGATAAGTGTGACAAAATGACTAATGACCTGCAGGAGTACAAGGATGAGTAGTGGTTAAACTGCCCACTTAGCCCTTAAACTACTAAAAATCAACAGTGATGCCAGTCATAAATTTGAAATAGGCACAGTCAAGGTACATAGCTCCTTCACCTTGTGTGGTAGCGGTGGACCGAGGGCAGGTAGAGGGGTGAATCGTATCAACGTAGCAACCCAAACAGCAATAATATAAATGAAAGTATGTTCAATCAAGGTTCACAATATGTATACTTTAATGAAACACACCAATATGATTATAAAAACACTAGCAAAAACCCACACCTGTGAAAAGAACACAGAAGATGCATAACATGAAGATGAAAGAACTCTGGGTACTGTGGCTGGGGTGAAGAGCAAAACATTGCAAAAAAGGTTGTTTTCATAGAAAGGTGCAAAAGGCTAGCAAAGCAGTCACAAGGCCCCCACAAATGGCCCAGGAGGTTGATAGTTCAGCAGCGTTGAACAGAGTCTTGTTGGCACTGTGGTTTGCGGTTGAGCTGGGTCTGGTTCATCCAGGCGGTGATGCAGCATCAAGTTGGGTTTGACTAGAAGCTCTCTGTGGTGCAATGCAGCGTTGGAAACTTGCAATTTGATGAGGCCACCAGGTTAGGTTCCACAGTTGGGCCTGCTTGATGCAGTGAGTAACACTGATAAATAACACCCTCATAAAATAGTTTTTTTTATTGTTTACATTGTCTAAAGTGTATGCGCACTGGATATAGTTGAATTGAATGGCTAGAAACTGGATGTGTGCATTTACTTGTTTACAAGATCTAATTTTGAAAGGTTTTTAATGTACTGATTCTGCCAGCAGTTTTTTAATATTACAGATGTATTTATTGTACAATTGTTGTTTTTATGGCATTTGCGGTGTTTCTCTTATTTGTATTACTGCTGTAAGACAAATGTCGAATAAAGCATTACAATGAATGAATAAAACTGGGTCAAGTCAACGGGCAAGAAATGCTTCCAGTGCTGTTCTTAGACGTGGGGGTTCAAAGACTTCCACATCGGTGAGTTTCTTGTTCCAGCAGGGGTAGGCAACGTGCCCTGCTGGCGTGATGCAGTGGCAAATTGATTTAATGCAGCAACCCTGTGGTTCGCAGTTTGAGAAAGTGCCACGGGCACCACTGTGGGTCCAGTCTGGTTCAAAGGCATTTGGACATGGTCGACTGGGGTTGGAGGACAATTGGAAGCGGTGGAACACAGAAATCCAGATGCTTTAGCTTCTCTGGTGTTGTGAGTCCCAATTAAGGGGCTCAGAGACAGGTTAAGTCCTTTTTCTTTACGTTCCTGGTCCAGGGAGGCTAGCTGGAACCAGCAGGAGTCCCTCATCTCCTGTGAGGAGCTTCGATACCGGTGCAGCTGGCAAAGTTGGCCTTCGACCCCCTCTTTCCCATGCTGATTCTGTCCTCCCTCTGCACCGTGCAGCTGGCCGCCCTCTGTCCTCCAAGCCCAAGTACCTGCTCACCCTGCCACCCTCACGCACTGCCTCCGGGCCACCCCTTGCACAGGGGTCTGTATCTGTACCCATACAGTCCCCCCCTTTTCTTGCTGCACATATCAGACATACCCAGCCTGCTGCCTTAAACCCAGCACTTACCACTTGCTGGCTGCACTACCATTGTTTGTTGCCTTTTTTATTTATTAATTTATTATTATTTATGTTTTTCTCTTTGCTCTGCACTCTCTTTTTCTCCCCCCTTCCATGCACTTCTCCCCCTCCCCCTCTCCCATGCACTTGCGCGTTCTCAATGTCACTGGGCCTAGTAATATCGTTGTTTTTGTCCGCCCCTGTTCCCCTTCCCTTCCCTTGTTGTGCTCTGAAACACTTGTGTATGAGCGCGATAGAAATAAAAAAATCAATCAATCAATAGAGTGCAGGTCTTGTCCAATGGCAGTCACCCTCAATGTTCCTTGGGGATAGTAAGGGGGTAGAGCTAGTTTCTGCCTTTGAACCCCTGCCTTCATCTCACAACTGGAGGAGCTTGGACAGGACTGCTCTACCAACATGGTCCAAAAGAAAGCTATTGCTCTTGAAAGTCTAAAATAAATCAATGAAGGAGTGTGAGACCCCTTCCTTTCAATGTAAAAGGCCACAGGGGATTGAATAAAAGTAAACCTGCTTTATGGGGTCCATTCCCTATCAAGGTGACAAGTGAGTTTTCCCCTTCTTGCATCATACCAAATGTGCTGTGCTCTGCAAGAAGTGCAGGAGGCAAGAGGACAGAGAAGCCCACAGAAAACCAGGATGGAAATCCTTCTGGCAGTCCCAGTTGCTCTGTCTGACTTTCTATATCTGCCTGTTTCCCAAGCCTGCAACTTCAAAGGCCCTTTGAAATGCAACATTTGTGTATGAGGATGGCCATTTCCTTATGGGTGCGCCTCTTTGTAGCATGGTTCCCAGAAGTCCTTTTGCTGAGAGTTTCCTGGGCTGGAGAGGTCTCCAAACCTCTCAAAGGATCAAGGAGAGACAGATTTACTGGCAATTATCCTGCTTAAAGAGCAGAGACATGCAACAAATCCATGTAGCTTTCCATATGTGGCCCAAGCTCAAAGGGTTGAAATGAATATGATGCAAATGTGATGTGGCTTTAATACGTGTTCTATCAGTCAACATACAAAAATGCAGGTATATCTTATTCTTAGAGCTCACCCTACCACCAGGCAGATAGCCTGAACAATTAGTATAGTTTGGGATCAGAGGTGCAGATTTAAAAGCAAACTGTGTCTGCAGTGGCACTGGAGTCATAGCAGCTGTCAAACAGGGCAGATGTGACCTTTGCACCTTCTCTGTGCCACTGAAGATCAGGAGCTGTTCACTATGCTTGTGGCATGGAGCTTTCTGAAAGGGGGGGGGGGTGAGTTTAGCAAATCACCTTTTCTGAGATATATTATCTGCATAATTTTAGTTTGAATAACCAAAAAGCCAGCGCTTCTAAACCCTTTTCTATACCCTTTCCAGATGGCAATCCTTCACAATACAGAAGTGCAAAGCCGGTAACAAGATACGATTAATAACAGAAGTGGGTCAAAAAGAATAACATGCTTTCAGGGGAATACCCATTTAAAAAACACTGTCTGATTCTACTTCTTGGTTTGCATAATGAAATTATTATTACTAGCAACAATGCACAAAATGCCGTTTGCTGTGTGCCCGTAAGCTGTGCAAATTCTGGCGACGAGTAAGTCCTTATATCAAGAATTCCAGTAACCCCACAAACTATTTAATGGATTCTGCTAGTTCCTGCCAGTGCTCGACATTGCTGTTTATAGATGCAATGCCACATTATTTCCGAACTACAAGCGAGTAACAAGGACAATATTTCTGTTGCGTTTTGACCAAAACTGAATCCGACAACATGCTTTCGGGAATAAGATGTATTGTGAAATCCGGCTAAAACCACCCTGGCAGGTCAGTTTCCACAGCAACCATGAGAACATTTTCTGTGTGCAGCTAAGACCATTACGCGGAAAATTATGCGGCACAGTGCACAGCGGAGTGTAAATAGTAAGGGTCCTTTCACATGGAAGCGAAAGTATATCGTGTCTTGTATAAATCACTGAATTAAGCATACCACAGTGTGAGAATGATGCATCCCAGACCTGCTGTCATATACGATTATCCATCTGCAACTAAAAATGTAAGATTTTCATAACCAAAATGGAAAATCCAGGACAAAGTACAGCTGGCAAAAGACTAGATCATGTTGTACTTATGGTTCGGTTTCTTCTCATGTCTCTTAGAACTTGCTGAGATGACTTTTTAAAGAAGGTTTTACTTTTTCAAAATGAATTAAAAAGTATTGTAGAAGGTGATACAGTAATTTATGTTCCCTTTAAAAAGAACTGGTAGCACAAAACATACTACGTACACCTGAAAACAAAAAAGAAATCGTTTTCCTTGGGACTGCATGACCGCAACCTAGGACTCAAGATGATTTGGACCACTATCCCTAGCTAGGTCTGAAGGGAGTTGTAGTTAAAAACATCAATTTAGATAATTGAAACAAATTCCCTTATTATGATTCTGGTGCAACAGCATAAAAAGACAGCATTTCAAATACTTACACCTGCAAGAGCATAGATTTGGAAGTATTTACACGTGCAACCACATAGGAATACTGCCTAATCACAAGGTTGAATGTCACCACAAAAAATCTGTCAATCTTTTCATTGAGACATTCTCATCCACGCATATGAATGAAAAAGTGTCCTAGGGCACCCTTGAAAGAGTGATATCTCAGATTGTCCATTCTCTATCCTTTCCAATGCAATGCACAGAAGGGTCATTACTGACCCTACTGCGCATTACAGCACATTGGCCAGTAGTTATATGGTTCGCTACCAATCCGTTTGCATCATCAAAACGAGGAATGAATTGTATGAAAACAATATTACAATATAACCTACGCCGACTTTCTCAAATATTGGGCCTCATTACAAGTTTACCGGTCCGGTAACTACGGTACCGGTAAGCTTGCCTGTAGTTCTGTAGTTACCAGACCGGCAAGCTACAAGTTCTGCTCGTGTGTGTCTTTTCACCCGCCAGGTCGGACCTGGCGGGCAGACCGGCACCTGCGAGCTGAGCATGTCAGATGCACCGGCAGCATTCTGAATGGTGCCGGTGCATCCCGCCTCCCCATTCCCATTGAGCCCATTGGGGCTCAAATGGGAATGGGGAGCATTTTTTACCGGCACCCGGGAATGGGCAAATACCGGGTCCGGCGGGGTCGTAATGACCCAGTAATTGCCCATTCCCGGGTGCCGGTATAATTCGCAAGTTCAGCGGCAGCCTGCCGGTTTTACCGGTAAGGCTACCGCCGAACTTGTAATGAGGCCCATTGTATGTCGTATTCAGCAAATACATATCTGTTACTGCCCAACTAGTGGTATTTCTGTAGTCAGGGGGATTTCACGTATCAACATATGAGTTAACAGTAAGTACTGGATGTGGGAATCTGAGTGAAGCATTGTGCTCTAGTCATAATTATGTCATAAGTATGATATCGCTAGCTCTTACTGGATATGGCCATAGTCGTGTATTTTAAATTAAATCTTTTGTAAAGGAATTTCAGCACTAAGCCGCAATTAGCACTCGATTATCTTTAGGTCATGCCATCATACTGGCTTCTTGATCCCATTGGAGATAGCAGTCAAAAACAAGTTGTCCATAGTTTTGAAGGCTTTTCCTGAAGGTGGTGCTGTTTTGTGGTCTGAATATTTTTAAAGATAGTTTTCAAGAGCTGAGGGGACTGAACCGAAAACATTGGGGCTTTTGCTATTCATGATGTGCGAAATCAGTAATCAATTGGTCTCTGATGATGAAAATAGATGAGAAAGGATATAGTGGTGGCATCTTGGGACAAGAAAACAATGTTGAATACACTGAAACCCAAATGAGCTATACACTGTGCCCTGAAAATTAGTCTACAGGTCTCAGGAAATCAACAGAAGATCCTACGGTAGTAGTAATGCGATTTCAATAAGAGAGGTGCATCAGTACTTGGGCTGCCCCATTTTGAACCCACTGTAGCATTTTAAGTTTCTAAGTAGTAGGGCCAAGAAGACATAAGCCATTAGTCTACACTATTAAGGAGGATAGTTTTCATATCACTGCTGTGACAATCATTTTAAAACCTGGGAGAGACTCAAGACCCCTGCAGACTACCTATGTAACTGGGGACAATTATGATGCAAAACCATCCAAAGTCATATAACATGACTGATTAGTTGAACAAGAGGCAAACCAGTCAAAACCCAATCCTGGCACTTTAAGGTTTACTGTAGTAAACTGGATTGCCATGACTCAGTATGTGAAAAGTGACTGAAACATCCAACATGGCTGTCGTTCTTTCATGCAAGACCGCCAGGATTTTACTACGAATGTCAGTTCAACTAGAGCTATCTCTGTCCCTATACCAGGGTGCAAGCCTGATTAATGTTCAGTCAGTAACTATGTGATTGAAATGAATTTTGGCATCAAGCTGAATGGAAGCCACCATTACAAAGAGCTTCAATGGGTATGTAGGAAATGAATGAGTCAAGCATGTTACCAGTTCTGAAGCATGCGTTCACAAAATGTGTGAGAAAAGTAGATAGTGTTGGTACCAGCTCGTACATAATCGACCAATGCCAATCATCATCTGAGACTGACATGAATTGATATAAAGATATTTGGTATTTTTGGATTTTTTAAAATGTTTATATTGCTTCAGTCCACAGTGCTTTAGTGAAATGTAAACAACCATAAAAAACAATGTAAAAATAGAATGGGCCTAGTAAGCTCACAGCTTAAGTGAATGAGTTGTAATGATCCTGAAAGAAAACAGAAAGTTAGGAAAATGGCCAGAGGTGGATTTCAACTTTTGGGTGGAAAATGACAATGGCTGGTGAAAGATGGGCAATAACAGGAAAATAACTATTAAAAAGGAAAAAAGAAAGAAGAAAGCAGGAAGAAGCAAACAGGGGTTGGTGAGATATATAATTGGTTATTTATAACAGGCTTAATACAAAAGAGGTTTCTAAGCGTGGACCCAGCATTCAAACCTATTTTGCTCTGCGCTGTCTTGCTTCCAAGACAAACGCATTGCCAGTGAGCTATACTACCTGTGACAATGAGAAGGGGAGGTGAAGAAGAATAGAAGGAACAAATGTAGGGAGGTATGGTAAGGTGTGGTGGAGAAGCCATGAATAGGTTTGAATATAATGCAAAGCAATTTTTAAAAAAGAAAGCAAGATGAAATAGGAAGCACTAATAGGAAATGGCGGCACTAAACAAGCAGCAAAAGCCCCCTACTGGGAGCCTTTGCTTACTGCAGCCACAGCAGAGTTCAACATGAGCTGAAGAGGCTACCTTCACTTTCATTTTACGTGTTCGGTGCTCTCCAAGCCCAGGGAAGCACAGAAAAAGTAAAAGGAAGGCGAAAAGCAAAGGTGCAGCAATTACAAATACAACATTGTTGTATTTGTGATTGCCGTGGTTGGAAAACCACAGAAATCATAAATACAAGAACGTTGTATTTCTGACTGCAGCGGCTTTCGCGTGGAGTCTCTTGGGCTCCCCCAAACTGGGGGAGCCCAGGAGACACCAAGCGAAAGCCGACGCAGTCAGAATAACAACGTTCTTGTATTTGTAAAGACTGCAGCATTTACAAATACAACAACTTTGTATTTTTCACTGCGGCGGCTTTTGCTTGGAGTCTCCTGGGTATCTCTCAGGGTTGGCAGAGCACAGAAGACTCCAAGCGAAAGCCGCCGTATTGAGAAATACTGTGGCATTTCGAAACACAATCGTGTTGTGTTTCTGCCTGCAGCGACTTTCACTTTGAGTCTCCTGGGCTCCCCCGGGGGAGCCGAGGAGACTCAAAGTGAAAGCAGCTGCAGGCAGAAACACTGTGGCATTTGGAAACACAACCGCGTTGTGTTTCTCTCTGCAGCGGCTTTCACTTTGACAACGCGGTTGTATTTAAAAACGCTGCATTTTTTAAAATACGTTTCCCAGGCTCTTCCGGCTCGGAGGAGCACGAGAAACTTTGAATGAAAACCGCAGCATTTTTATATACAACAAAGTTGTATTTATGTTTGCGGTAGCTTCAGCTTGGAGCCTAGGGGACTCCAAGCTGAAGCCACCGCAAACTTAAATACAACATTTTAAAATCTGCGGTTTTCTTTCTAAGTTTTCTGGGCTCCTCCAGCCCGGAAAACCTAGAAAGAAAACTGCAGCTTTTATATTTGCGGTGCTTATTTAAAAAAAGAAATAAGCACTTACCTAGATGCAGCTTTCCTGCTTGCATTCTCTGGTCTCAAGCACCAATGAAGCAAAAGCCACCCAGTGGTAGCTTTTGTTTATTACAGCTGGCTGGCTTTTGCTTCATTAGTGCGCCGAAAGGGCAGCACAGGAGGCTTATCCATTTCACAAAATGGATGCCTCCTAGTGCTTCACATTTTTGAGTTTGTGCTTCATTTGCTCAAAACTTTATATAGGGACTTTTTTTGAAAATATTTTTATATTTATATATGTTTTTGATTATGGGCCATCTTTTTAGCCAATAACTTTTTTGAGCACACTATTTCTTTAACCAGTCGCCAACAGATGTAGGATCTTCTATACACAGGTGAACAGAGGTGACGTTTAAAGGGAGGTTTGAGGAGATCCACACACAATGGCACCCCCAGATGAGCATGAAGAAACAAAGTAGAAGCTGGGAATAAATACATGATTATTATGAAAGTAGTGGGCACTACAATTGGGGCATCATTCTGGATGATTCTCTGCCCATGGTTCTTTACATTGGTCATATGTGAGAGATGTGCCGGTTCCATTTGCATAGTTCAGCTCTTCTTTGTTGCATCAAATGCGGTTCCACAGGATCAGTGTTTCCTTGACGCAGGGAAATTCAATGACCATGACCAAGGACTTCATAGGAAAAACTATAGATGATAGCAATGTGCTATTATGAAAGTAGTGGGCACTTCAATTTGGGCATCATTCTGGATGATTCGCTGCCCATGGTTCTTTACATTGGTCACATGTGAGAGATGTGCTGGTTCCATTTGCATAGTTCAGCTCTTCTTTGTAGCATTAAATGTGGTTCCACAGGATCAGTGTTTCCTTGACGCAGGGAAATTCAATGACCATGACCAAGGACTTCATAGGAAAAACTATAGATGATAGCAATGTGCTAAATATAGGAATGTTTCCTGGCTTGCTTGCCAAGAAAGAGAGGTTGTCAATAAAAACCCCAACAGGAGAACTGTGACTACTCTGAAGGCTGCAATGACTTCCTGTGATACCCTGCTTCATTTTACATTTTCTGGCTCTGACAGATGATTCTGTGTATGGAAATTCCCACATCCATCTTAAGAAGAAATTCAGAATTCTGCCAGCTTGCCAGATGGCAACTCCCTCATGTGATGACATCTCCTGTATGTGCTTGAGGCGGGTCATCAACGGGTCTGGGTGCTGCCACGAGCCATGTGATGCATGACTGTGGGTGGTTTAGGGAGGATACCGTGGCTACCCACACCATGCAACATTAGTGGAACATTGAGAAGCCATAGAACACAATCACTACAAGACAGTAGCCAGTCCTCAACCTCTTGTTCAAGAGTGTTCACAGAAGTACAGGTTCCTTGAGGGTAATCCAAAGGTTTAGCCAGAATAACAAAATAATATTACCACATAATTTTAATTAGAGAGAAAGCATAGAGACATGTTTCAGAAAGCATGAGTCTGCCAGTAGAGACTCACTCACTCACTCACTCACTCACTCACTCAGCCATTATCTCCAAAGTGGTAGGGAGGCTGGACAGTCTAGGAGCATCCCACTCCTATGCGTTAATGTTCCCCCAGAATAGCAATTAGTGAGAATCCAAGAAGGTGGGCTGGGGCCATGACAGCTTGTATACAGAAGGAAAAGGGGCATAGATAGGCTCTCTGAAGTGGCAGAGGTGTCACGCATTACCAGAAATGTATCAATATTTCAGGAAATCTGTATTCTCAAAATTCGATGGATTTCTGAAACCACTTCATGCATTAATGTTAATTACTGCATGCAGTATGTCCAGTGGAAAATCAACTTAAGTTTAAATGATGCCCCTAGTGATTGGTGTCTATGCCACCCAGTATGAAGAAATAACCACATGCAACAAATACTTAAACACTTACAGCCTCACCACGAGTTGGGCAGTATCCCTACTGGGATACCGCCCAACTGTATTTGCGTTACCGCCCAACCCTCCGGTGGTATTACCGCCGAATCACGGGTTGGGTGGTAACAGTAATTCCTCATTGGGGAATTTTTGCCACAATTACCGCCGGCACTATTACCACGTGGACAATCAGCATTTTTCCAGCTTAGAGCTGGAGGTAAATGCTGCTACCCCGAGATTGAGTGGACCCTTAAATGCGGCAGTAATAGCTTTACTGCCACATTTAAGGGCTACGCCCAACTCGTGATGAGGCCCTTAGTACTTTAATCCTTCTAAAGGGGCTTTCCCAAAAATCGGCTTACAGATAATGGATAAAACTTTATGTTAATGTTAAAGATCATTTGTACTGCGCACTATCACCACCGGAGTGGTTCCCTGGTGCTCTGGCGGATCTGAAAAGGATGGCGTGTCGGGTGGATTAGTAGGGCATAGTGGAAAGAGGTAGAGGGAGAATTGTGATGCCGTGTTGACAGGTTCGGTTTTGTTTGCACCATTCGCTAAGCTTGGGTTGCGATTTATGACTCGGTAGATTCCCATGTGCTGTTGTGCGGGATTATGTGTGGTTTGTTTTGCTGTTGCAGTGTAGTGAAGTGCATGCGGATTGCTGTGCATAGAAGGGGTTATGTTTGTTTAGTGTTTAAGAGGTGCATGTTGAACTTGAGGTTGTAGGTTTGGGTTAGTGGGGCTTTTCTTACCTCGTTGGTTCGAACTTCTATGCTCAGCGTCTCTGCCTGTGCTGTATGTTTGTAGCAGTTCATTAGCACATGGTGGTAGCTTTCCCCTCTAACCGTCTAATGGTCTATAGTCATGAGGTGGTGAAGGCATCCCCCTATCCTTAGGTGGAGTTGGTTATGGTTGAAGGGTTTGCTCTTAGAAAGCCAATGGTGTGCCTACCCTTGCCTCCCCCCAGCACTTGGTACGGGCTTCCCACCCCCAGAGGAAGGCGCTTTAGGGCCTCCAGGGGGGCCAGTTAATTGGGTAATGCTCCTCCCACTGCAGCTATGGTGCGTGTCCCTGCAGTGATGTCTAGAGTGGGGATATTGTTTGGTGGTGGGTCTTTTTTAGTGTCCCTCCCTGGCTTCTTCCTTCCATGTGCACTTGCTGCAGTGTATTCAGTTCACAGTGTCTTTGTCATTCCTAGTCGTTCCCGTCTGATTCTGAGGTGAAAAGTCAGGTTTTAAGTAGTTTTCTGAATTTAAGTGAAGTAATCTTTCGTAAGGTTTTGGTTCTAGGTGAATGTCGTTGCTTGATCAGAGTGGTCTTGTCGGTCAGTAGATCATTATTTTCTTTTGTAGGAATTCTGCTCTTTGGCCATTAATTGCTCTGTGCAGTATGCACATTGTTTTGAACTTGATTCGTTGTTTGGTAGGCAGCTAATGTAGCATTTACAGCACTGGGGTGGTGTGTTCCCTTCGCAGTAGTCTGAGGAGAAATCAGCCGCTGCATTTTGGATACGTTTCAGTTTCTTTAGCAGGCGTTCTGGCATTCCGAGGCATAGGCTATTGGCATTATCTATTCTGGACATGATGATGGTGAGTGTTTTATGGTTGAAGAAGGATGGTAGCATCCTTTTTACGGTGTCCAGGAGGAAGAAGCATTTCTTTATTATAGTGTTTACTTGTGGTTCTAGTGTTAGTTTGTTGTCAATTAGGACTCCAATGTTTTTGACTGTTTTCAATGGTTGCAGTGCTGTTCCTAGTTCTATGGGCCATGGGATATAGTGGTTGTTTTCCTGGTTTTGGGGTTAAACCATTATATCTGTTTTGCCTGGGTTGAGTTTGAGGCTGTTTTTGTTCATCCATTCATAGATTTCTTATAGACAATCTTCCAGTGTTGAGTTTTCTTCTTGTGCGTCTTTATGTGAAAATGAACAACCAAACTTTAGATCTCCTCTGTATGGAGACCCTCTGCACCTCTGTGTGCAGAACCCAGATGGATGGTTTAGTAGAGTTAGCCAATAGGACTCTGAAAAACATCTTACAGAAATTGGTTGAAGACAGCAATAAATGGGATGAGCTGCTGCCATTGGCCCTGTTCACATAAAAGAAGACTACCAAGCACCTTGAAACACTTGTGTATAGGCGCGTTATAAATGCCATATCATATCATATGTCCACAGACAATCACCCTTTGAGCTGGTTTATGGACGAGAACCTCAAGACACAGAGCATTCTGACGCCCAGTTTATCCAGATAACTATGGAATGATTAGTGAGAGAAATCATCCACAAGCACCTACAGGCCAGTCATGAAAAGCAGATGCGCCTACATAATCACCAAGGTCGCCCGAGGAAACTCCATGTGGGTGAACAAGTCCTAGGTTTCCTCCCCACTTTAGAGAACCAACTCTTTGACAAGTGGCATTGTCCCTATAGATTCAATGAGGTTCTCAGCGATATGAACTATAGTTCAAGAGAACAAGCATTAGAAAACTTCCCAGATCTAAAACATCAGCTGGCTGAAGACTTAAAAGGAGCCTGGTGACCTTGAATTGATTGCCGGTGATACAAAATCTACCTGCTAGACTATGCAAAACAATATCTTAGCACCTGAAACTCCACCAGGCGGCTAACCTGAATGACTACCTAAAAGACTCACAAATGTCTTTTTAGATGAGCATGGGAGAGCAGCGGGTTTTCAATTTCGAGACACACTACTTCCTTTTAAATGGGTAAACATTTCAAAAACCTTCACAATAAATTGATAACACGATCTATCAATGTGTAAAGATTATGTTTTTCAAAGTTTTCCAAAAACAATCAAACTGCTGCTTTTCATTGGCAGAAGTGACACAAGATATTCCTAGCAGCAAACGAGAATAGAGGAGACAGGAAAATGGAGGAGTGAGCAGCAGGTGTGTGATGGGACATAGGAAACAGAAAAACAAAGTCACAATGTGAGAGGAAAAGGACCCAGGCCAGTAGTAAAACGATATTTGTTAAAATTGTGCGACGGTGTGTGGGAGTAGAAGGGATAGGAGAGGATTCGCCTGTTCCAAAGAGAAGCCTCATAGAAGAAAAAAACGACTTCCCCTGAAAAATAAATATTGAAAAAGGTGTACAAATGTTGATCCTAAAATAAACATGAGCCCTTGACAACGTCCTCAGCAGGTTATGTGTGTAAATAAAAAAGTAAATGATCAGTGGTTTGCCAGTTGGCCGAACTGCCCAGTTGCCCATTGACGTTTATCATATATATATTTGATGTCTGTGTAGTAAAAGTATGTGCACACCGAAATGTTAATTTGTATGTATTTCTTTAATTAACCTATTGATTGAATTCTGCGAATGCTTGGAAGGGAGCATTTGAAGGGTTAATATAGGTTGATACCTAGAACCTAAATGAACACAATGAAAGATCATTTAAGAACCCCCATTTATTTTGCTGAACGGATATTGATTTGTCATGCTGTTTGGGAAGAGTGATTAAGGGAGCTGCTCCCTCAAGGCAAGGCTGAAAGTGTAACTACGAAAGTGGATAATTAGTAGCACCAAAAAGAAATACTTGGCCCCGCCCAGGCCATCCAGTTCATTTCAGAAGCCTTGAAAGTAAAAAAAAAAAAGGCCCAAATACCTTCTCAGCATTGTTTGTTACAATAAGGAATTCGCAGACAATCTGGCAAACTACCTAGGTCCACATAATCCTCCAATGCAACATCAATGCTGCTCTTTAAACTACATGAATAGTTTCTAGCACGCATGTATACTTAAGGACATCAACTGAGGCCATTACTACTATTGCATGTTTATTATATTGCTTATACATTTATTAAACCTTATCTCTCCTCTAATAAACGATACAATATAATTACTGGATACACTAGTTGTCATTGCAATTGTAACATTTGCTCATTCTTCTTGACTAATAAGCTCTGTTTGTCATACTTTTGTGGCAATGGGCACGTTTTTGCATGGCATCTGGACGGACTTCATCAGGAAGATGATGCTCACGATCAGGCTAACTAGGCATACATGCCACTGGCCAACACAAAATTGCATGCACCATAATGCTGAGGAAGAGGACATGGGCGAGAGAAATAGTGTCAGCCTTCCCAACCATCACTGATGAAAAACACATTGGCATGTTGGGCACCACACCCTCAAACTGCAATTTCCTACAACTCCAATTTGTCAATTCAAATTGTGAAGAACAAAACAAATCATCTGGGAAGATTGCACAGATTCACAAGTTAAACCTCTGCCTGTGTCAGTAATTTCTCATTTCTGGTGGGAAACATGTTGGATGATTTGAGCAATGATGGCGGGCTCATATGGAGCTCAGCCGTGGAGACATGAATGTGAATAGAGTTTGCCTTCAGCAGTGGCTGATAATACACTGAAAACGTGTTCCCTATCCAAAAAATATATCTGGCCTGGCATACACTAGGATAAAAGGGGGGAGGGGTGGAGGCAGTTCTCAGCGATGTCACTGCCTTTCAATAACACGAGGCTTTCTGAAAGTAGGCCAATTTTGTAGTACTTAGATGAGGGAGGTTGACGAGAGTGGAACCAGCAGTGATCAGTCATAGCAGGACGCTATCCCAACTGGGGCATGGCACAGGAACTCCCAGATATTGTTGAGGTTGCAAAAAGTTGCTACAACAACTTCAATTAACTGCCTTAAAACCCCCGTTATTCTATCTGCAGCCTTTGGCAGCACAGATTTAGGGTACAGTGAGGAGACAGTGCTCTTTTTAAATGCCAACTTCTCTATATGTTCCACCGTCACTGGTCCCACCAATACACCAGTGTATCCTACTGGCTGCTTAGTATCTAATGAGATGACCAAGGTTGGAATCACCTGCAAGTGCTGTTATGAAGAGGAGAAAATCAAAGTACGCTAAAGCATCACAATGTTACTGAGAATAATATTCAACATTGCTTCCCTGATAAATAGTATGATTTATTTTCTCTGGTACGCGTGCAATGCCTGTTTCACACTCCATTGTGGAATGCTGTCTTGCTGACGGAGCCCCAGCTTTGCCTTTTCCTTCCACATCAGTGCATAAGAAAGTAGAGCAGGAAAAGGTGTTGTCTGGGCATAAGTGTCAAAGGCTGGGACTTGACTCAGAATACCCTTACAATTGTCCAATTTTGCAAATCTCTCAAAGTGTGGCTTTTTCAACAGCACCTGGCCATGGACTAATCCCAATGGACACACAGAATGCAACTCATAGTATAGCATGGGGCCCGGCTAGTGCGGCTACATGCTTGTCCTCTGAGGGAACATCTAGAAAGAAAAACGCAGACACCAGAGTAATAAAGGGGTTTATTTAAAGTGTAGTGTGCATTTATTTCTTTGTGTTCTGTGTGTTTTGGAGAAATCCATCCAACTCACCATGGGGCTGGATGGAATGTTAAAAGCAAAGAAAAGAGAGAGGAATAAAAAGGAATAGAACTCCCCTGCCCAGGAATGAGCTGAAATGGGGAAAGAAAATAATCCAAAGAGGATTGAAAAGAGAAAACGACAGTTGGAAAGGACAGTTGGCTAACAGAGAGAAAGAGAAAGACTAAACTGGGGGGTCGCTGCCAAGAGAGGGCTCCTAGGGCCTAGCATCGGGTGGCGCAGGGAGCCCCCAGAGAGTGATTCGAGGGGGTCTAGCTGCTATGCCAGGGACAGCTCAGCCACCCCAGGTCCATGGTGCCTGTCTGTCCGCCCGGGGGCAAGGCAGGGCGGGCCCAGTGATATTCAGGGCTCACATAGCATGCCAGGGGCTGCCTGGGCGAACAGCCAAGACTGCGCTGCCTGGCCGTGCCCCCAAAGGCCTGCCTCGTGGCCAGCAAGGAGGGCCCTTCAATTAAATCCTTCCAGGTTGCATATGCAAGGTGCAGCTCGAGAGGTGAAGCGAGGGAAATCGGTAAAGCCCACTCCCCCAAGCGGTGTGGTGCAGTGAACAAAAGTCTGTATTATGCCCAGTGACTAGAGATGAATATAGATCATGGTTCTGCAAGAATGTTGCTGAAAGCTAGTCATGTGAGCATGCAGAGACAGAGATGGATTCAAGCTACCTGTTTGAGTCTGCACAGGTGAAGCAGTGCCATGAGACACCAAGATGAACCCTAAAAGAGGTGTTGGAGAGTCTTGAAGACCACTAGCAATATGACGTGCTAAGAATCTAAGACACACCATTGAGACTTGGAGAATTTGGGAAGAACGCTAGTTGTACGGGTGCTTAGAAGTTTGGGAAGAACTTGAAGCCTGAAAAATATATGACTCAGTGCTCGCCTGTAGCCATTTCATGAGCAATTCATTGTGGGTATGCTAATTAGCTCAAATGCAAGTCTTTTGATCCAGAAATTTGCCCTTTTCCCATAGTGCAGTGCTATCTTATACATAGCTTTTTTCAACCCAAGACAGACATTTCTCAAGGATGCATACACCTACAGAAATGTTTCACCATTATTAAGGGCCATCAGCTCAGTATATTCTGAAATCCTTGTCGTCGGAGCACTGGGGTATATATTCAGTGAAAAATGTTAGTTGAAGTGACACAGGTGGCATCATTTATGATACTATATATTACATAATTGACAACATCACTGAAAACTAGAGGACAATGATGATAGGTATACCCTGTTGCCACATTGCCAGGGGCTCGGCCCAGCCCAGCCTGGGAAAGAAGCTGCTGGGCCTAGCTTGCGGCCAGGTATAGTGGCCACTCAAAACTCAGGTCGGGTTTGTGGGCCAATGACCATGAACACACCTTCACATTCCCCTGGCTATGGCTTTCGGCCATGCCAATTCCCTGTCTGGCGACCTGAAGTAGGCACAGGGCCTGCCTACCTTAACCCTACAATAAGTCCATGGGCCACTAGCCATAGCTTGTAGCCATGACCAATGACCACACTGCCCCAGGCAATGACCCAGGCCTATTCTGGCCACAGTAAGGGTGCAGAAGTAAAGGAAGGGTCATTGTGGTTGGCATAAACATTTATTCAAGTGAGAAAATTAAAAGAAAACCCCATCTTGCACAAGCTCTAAGAGGGGTTTCCCTACCTCAAGCAAAATACTAATGTCATAGGATGTCCAAAAGCAAACGTCCAAAGTCCTATGTTAGAACCTTATCTCAGTCCCTCACTCTCTACATTAAACTAAATAAAAAGGAGACATTCCTAGTCCAGAAAAAAAGACTCCCTACCCCCAGACAAAAAGGGCAGTTCTTGGTTTGCAAGTTTCTCAAGTGTTGGGGGAATGTCTCCCTTCCCCACCCTTCCTCAGGCTTCTGGTACAGTTCATCAACTACTGGGGGAAAGTCTCTCTTTCCAGCCCTCCTCAGGCTTACAACACAGTTCATAAATTGGTGGGGAAATGTCTCCCTTCCCCAACTAGCCTTTCTCAGGCTTCTTCTCTGTCTCTGGGATCCCAGGCCCTGGTTGGCAGACCTGGTTCTCTTCTACCAGGCACTGCGACGAAGAGGAATGGCTTGAATGCTCCTCCGAGCTGTGGTGGGTTCCTGACCCTGGTTGGCAGACATGGTGTCTTTCTACCAGGCACTGAGATGGAGAAGAGTGGCTTGGATACTCCTTCAAGCTGTGGTGGGTCTGTGACCCTGGTTGTCAGACCTGGTTTCCTACTACCAGCCACTGCAACGTAGAAGAGGATGTTGGATGCTTTTAGATACTATGATGGATCCGTGGCCCAGGTTGGCAGACCTGGTTTCCTTCTCTATAAGGTCTCTCAGTCCCAAACACAGACTTAGTTTACTCGCTTGCCAAGTTCTGTGTTCATCTGGTTATTCTCCCAGTTCTCTTTACTGTCTCTTGATCTCACATGCAGACTTGGTTTACTCCTCTGCCAAGAGTTGCATACAAATAGACCGAGTTACAATTGTCCGAATGACAATTGACCTTTTGCACAATTGACCAAATTTTAAAGGTCAATTAGTACATATATGCGAGGGGGAAACCCCCGCAACCCACCACCCAATCCAAAAACCCCAGCACCTCCCCACCTAATCCCCTTGTATTATTTATAATACGAAACCAACCCACTATATATATATATATATATATATATATATATATATATATATAAAAATAAAAGGTCAATTGTACAAAAAGTCAATTAGGACCATTAAAATTCGACCAATTAGGTAATTCGGTCAATTGTATTCGGTCAATTTGGGTAATACCCTGCCAAGTACTGTCACCATATGTATTACTCTCAAAGTTCTCTTTATAGCCTCTTGATCTCACATGCAGACTTGGTTTAATCTCCTGCCAAGTACTACGTTTGTATTTCTTATCCTCACAGCTCTCTTCACTTTCTCCTCTCTTATTCAACAGCCCTGGTTTGCCTTCCTTCCAAGTACTGTCATGAAGAAGATTGCGTGATAGGTCCTTCTCCTGCAAAGGTAAAGGTCCCAGACCCTGTGCCCCTTATTACAGTAGATCTGTAGTGTTTCTCTTGGTGTTCCCTAGGGGTTATCTCTTCTCCCCCACTTTTCATATTGAAGAATCTGAGGGTACGGCAGGTTAATAAATGTATTTATTAATTTATACTTATGAACGTAACATTACTTAAGTTATATTCTAATCTAACATAAGGGGACATGAAACAAGAACGTGTCTTCTATCCTCCGTCTCTCCAACTGCCATCATCTCCTCCATTCCAAATACGATTCTCCCTTCACGTCATTCCTCTTCACAGCTCGTGCCATCATCTCGCGCTGGATGCACGAGCTGTATGCACGAGCTGTGCAATGCTAAGACACTACACATCCCCCTTCTTTACAGAACAAAGTCTTGAGTCTATTTAGACTATCTAGTCTACATAGTCAGAAAGATATTTCGGTGGTCTGTAATTCCTCCCTGTTCTGGATCTCATTTTATCCCTTCCATCTCCTCCTTCAGGCTGGTTATCTGTGTAAGTTGGCAAGGAAGACACATTCAAGAAACTTCTACTTCTACTACCATTCTCTCCCCATGCGCATTCATCATATCTGTTTATGACTTCACCTCCTCTCTTTCTCTCTCTGCTCACTTCCACCATACCATCAGATGTATTCTTCTCACTCTCATCTCTTGTTATCATTACTCTCTCGTTATTCCAGACTCTGCCATCCTGCGGTTAATAAATGTATTTATTAATTTATATCATGTCCCCTGTCTCATCATCTGTCAAATCGGGTAAATCTTCAAATTTTTCTTGTCCGGCTGGACCTAAACAATGTAACAATAGAGATTTTTTCCTCTCTGTGCAGTAATTCGCCCCACACACAACACGCGCATAGTGCTCAAAAGCTTTAAGCCAACGTTTCCACGGGAGTATAGGTTCTCCCACTTCTGGTAAAAACATATGGGGTGGCTGAACCCCCTGCATCGCCATGTTGATCTGAGTGGTTGGTGATTTTTTTAGACACTGGTTGTTGAAATCACTGTTAGAGGGAAAAACACTGAAAGCTATGAAGGTTGATTGTTGAAATCACTCTGAGGAGGAAGAACAGTCAAAGCTATGAAGATTGATTGCCAATAGAAAAGAAACCACTGTGAGGAGGAAGAGTAGGAATAATGAGGATTCCCTTTCTCACTTGAGGATTAAAACGTTCATACTGGTGTTTAACAAAGTATTAAGATATTTCTCCATGGACTCATAAGAAAACTTTTTTTTTTTTTGAGTGTGTGTCGCTATTGCAAAAGAAATAACTCAAATGGCACAGTCCACATCAACGCGGTTGCACGTGTCAGTTTGACTTCTTACAGTTGACACGGCCGAGTCAGCGTGTGTACACTTTCATAGTGCCGACTGGCCCTGCCTCTCCAGGCTCTCCTTAGACTGTGATCCGCGTGTAAGGGCGGATGTGGATGCCCGCTCGGAAAAAAATTGGTGGGCAGCTGACAGTAGACAACGTGCATGCGCAGCAGTGAAATGGTGACGAAAAATGAAAGCCCACTGTGCCCCTCGTAACGGATCGCCCTTCGCTTCCTCTTCCTTTCACTATTATTTTGTTGGGCCGCGCACCACAGCGCCACCTGCAGGATGCAGGGGTGGTTAGCACTCTGACTGTGCTGAACAGTATGCGGATACAATCGACACGCTTGGACGTAGGCGGTGAAATGCCGCTTACCGCTCCTACCTTAGCAGCAGCCGGAGATCCTTCTCAACGGCCGCATAAGGTTTGCCTCGTCGCCACTGAAGAATCTGAGGGTACGGCAGGTTAATAAATGTATTTATTAATTTATACTTATGAACGTAACATTACTTAAGTTATATTCTAATCTAACATAAGGGGACATGAAACAAGAACGTGTCTTCTATCCTGCGTCTCTCCAACTGCCATCATGTCCACCATTCCAAATACGATTCTCCCTTCACGTCATTCCTCTTCACAGCTCGTGCCATCATCTCGCGCTGGATGCACGAGCTGTATGCACGAGCTGTGCAATGCTAAGACACTACACATATACAGTTGTTTTTAGGGCTTCCTATACCCTCTGGGGACCCCCAACCATAGGCTCAGACACCTAAATAACTTTAGGGTCTTGGCTGCAGCCCTCAGGTCGGACACAATCTTCCCTGTGTGCTTCTCTGTCTCACCGGCGCTCTGGGTCTTTCCTCAGCATGCTGCAGTGGCTCCGAAGCTACTGATCCTCTTCCGGGTGTCTCTTCCAGCTGGACAGTATGGTCCTGAAGTGCTGTGCTGCTGGTGCTTTCCCCGGCCAGCCTCTCAGTTCGCTCAGCATTTCTGATGTAGACCGCCAACTTAAGGGTCTCTGCGCCTGGGTCTGCTCCTGCTGCTCTCCCAGCCGAGCACCGGTCCCTCTCGCGGTTCCTCTTCGGAGCATCTGACATTCGGGTGAGTCCGTTGCCCGTTTTTATGTCAGTTTCCAATGCAGTCAGTAGTTGGAGACTAGACCTCTCACTCAAGATTTTTTGTTTGATCCTTGCAAATCTGCACCTCCTTGTCACAGTTTCTTGGCTTGGGTCTTCATGATAGTTACCCCTATTCTTCCTTGTCTCAGTTCTTTCTACTTCTTGCATGTTATAGTAGAATATGGGATAGGAGGGTAGGGCTGGAGAGAGTGGGGATGAGGGGGAGGTGTAGGTGTTCGGGGGATACCACGCTCTCCCACAATAGTCGTCACTGGTCCCAGAGGGGGTTTTCCCTCCCATGAGATCAACCCGCTGAGTACCAACCCCAGGGGGACTATCGGGTAGGGGCCTCACCTCCCTGGTCTCATGGGAAGGGGCTCCCCCTACAGAAGCAGTGATAACATCCTGGGATTCGTCACACCACCTAAAGTAGCCACTTTACTGCCATAATGGGTCCATATTACAATTCTGGGAACATGCACTACACATAAACCTATAGAATATGTTTGTCATATGTCTTGAAATAGAGCAAGACAATGTTTTTCTCTGATAGGTAGTTTCCCATTATGTACTCCGTGATGTCACCTCTTATGTCCTCGTTGTGCTCTAGTTTCCAGTGACATCATTGTTGATGTAATAAGTTATGTAATAATTTGCGTTACTGAGGGACCAGGAAGAGAAGGGGTGCAATATTTAGTTTTTAGCATACATTTTGAAAATAGTTTCCTTGTCCTTTTTTCTTGCAATAATTTACATTGAAATTACAAAAAATGTGCTGCAAAATTACAATGAGAACTGCTCACATTAAGGAAAAAATATATATATTTTAATTTGTGAAAAGCATCAGTTGCTGCAGTGCAACATAGGAAATACCTACAAGATTTTAAAACATGTTCTCCACTAAGTTTAAAAATAATCTACTGAACAGATTGGCACCAAATCACCAAAAGAAACATCTGCACCCATTGAGCCCAAGTCATTTCGTATTTGAATCAAATCCTTATGGCGTTTGAGGCTGCGCACCTGTTCAATGAATGCACATTTTTGCCCATAGGAAAAACAATGCAAAAACATAACTTTTTCATTGCTTTATCATTTTTAAACCATTGCACGAATGTTAATAAAACTTTTTTTTTAAATCTGGGGGACGGGCCGAAAACATCTTTGGTCTATTTCATACAGATGCGTTAAATGAGACAAAAGCTATTAGCAAAAGCATTTGTGCAAAGTCAATTGATACATCTCAGCTGTCACCTTAACTTTAGGGTGATGACCAATAACTGATACGTATACATATATACATACACTCCAAAAAAAACTTTGTTAAGGGGACGTTATGGTTAAATTGCCCTGACAAAAAACCTGTGGACTTCAATAAAAAATGTATTCGCACATCCCATTATGGTTGGAAATAAAACCGAAAAACCCCTGAAATTCGCAAGTTATGGTCGGCTTAGCACCCATACCTGCCCTCACCACTCTGCACTGGTTTCTAAAACCACGCGTGTTCTCACATCAGTTAAAAGGTACCTGGCCACAGCATGCACTGAAACACTACCCTTACTAGATCCCTCACTTTCTGCATGTACAAACATCCCAAACAAGGTGCGCATAGAGAATACATCACTAGTTGACCAAACAAGTACAGTATTACACCCATTTCTAACTATCTGACCCTCCCCAAGCACTGTAGGAGATCAAAGTAGGTTCCTAAACAACAATTCTCATGGAGAATAGATCATGAACAACTGTCGGCCAAACAAGTGCATTATGTAACCCCTCTCTTACGCTGTAAACCTCCCCACGCACTGTAGGACAGGAAAACAGTTTCGGAAACAACATTTCGGCTCTGCTGATGACCGCTCTGTCCTGGGATCCAAGATGTCGGGCGCATCCACACAATCTGATGCACATTACGGCTCTCTGCAGCCAATCGGGTAGGACGTTGCATACCTGCGGTCATGACGCCACCCCCTAGCCATTCGGTATCTTGTCTGCGGAGCGAACAAGGAAGTGTAACCGCGGAGCGGACATAGATATCACTAATTTGTTTAGACGCATTTTTTGGTCGTTTTAAAGGAAACTACTGGACGGATTGTCACCAAATTTACAAAAGCACGCTTTCCAGACCAAGGCCCTGCCCCTGCCGCAAATTTGGTGAAAATCCTTCCGACGGTTTCACCTGTAGGCGTGCACAACGTTTTTCCTCCATTCAGTTTATGGGGAAAAAATACGTTTTGGGCCCCCCCCCATAACTTTTGGACCCCTGCACCAACCAACACCAAACCTTGCAAAAGAATTCAGCGTTCCCCATACACTTTATTTTTGCAAAGTCTGGTGAGGATCCGTCCAGGGGAAGCAGATTTTTAGGCCACCCAAAAAGTGCTCTTCCTATGGAAACAGCAACTTAACCATAACTACACAGCCATTATCGTGGCTGTGTAATACATATAAATGGTGAGAGTACCCAGCAACATATCCAAAAACCAAAAAAAACCACAGTTGTCGAAGGTAAAGTGTGTTGTTCCTCCTTTGGAAGACAAAAAAGCAGGAAATCTTTCAACCATTGTTTTGACAAGTCTAGGACAAGGATATGTGGTTGACATGGTTAAAAAGTGTGGAACCAGGAGAGCATCTTTGAAGCAAGAAGAAATACAGAAACACTCCTGAGGAGGTGCCACAGCCACGAAAGACTTGGAATATAAATAATTGAGGCAGTTATCTAAAGAGAGATTTGATGCTATGCCTATTAAACAACAATTCTTTTTTTTCAGCAATTCCATTTTCTTTCAATTGGTTACTTTTACCAGCCGAGGGCAGCGCATGGGATTTTCAAACGGATGGCCTTGATTTGGACACTCGTGCGTAGCTTAAACATTACCCAGTAGATTTGCACACATGTGGGAGCCCCCTAACTAAGAACAATCATGGTACAACGAACCTGTTCTATGTGATGTTCCACACTTAGGAGAGTCTACAGCCACGTTTTAGTTCGGAGCTATGTGATCACTGCGCCACCCATAATGTCGACCAATAAAATGCTGACTTCCATTACGGCAGGCGCAGGGATCGCATTGATCACTTTTGCCCGCATCCCCAACCGCCTCCCTTCCCGTCCCTACTTATCTTTTCAGCAGCACAGGCGGCACACTTCTATGTGTGCCGACTCCTCCAGTTCCATTCCACTAACATGGCTCGGAACTGGCGCTGCAACCCCTGACTCCCATTAGACCAAACAAGGGGAGCGGGGGACACCCCCGCAAACCCCACTCCCCTTATTAAGTCTAAAGGGATTCTTCTTTTTTTTTTGCTTTTCAATAAAGAGATAAACGCTTTTGCCCTGTACCAAAATTCCGACTGCGACCTCTGTCGGAATTTTGGTACGCAGTACTGTACTGGTCTGCATTATATAATCGACATTTGTGTACGATACCTTTTATCTCAAATGCACCTGTGAAATGTATAATGAGCTGAACCAACCTAGAGAAGAAGTTATTTGGCCTGGTTCGTTCTCAATTCGGGGTCTTCCACATTTGTGTAAATTGCGCATAGCTGTACAGAACAAAAAGGTAGATATTTTAAAAGAAAATACATTAAATGTGCACCTTCCACACTCGTGTGGCTGTTAAAAATATTGCCATAGCAACAAAAAGACAACCGTGGTAAATAACCAATAAGTCAAAACTCAGTAGGTTGTGAGTAAATACTACATTTAAGAAATAAATAGCATGCAACGGCAATTAAAGGAGGGTCAGTTAATACACAAAAACAGGAGTTAAAAGGATGAGGGGGCATTCAGAGTTAGCACATGTGTGCAGTTTTAATCTTTTGCAAAAACGTAAAGCATGAAATATGATTAAAAACAGGCAACATGACCTACAACTTGTTTTGGCACTCTGTTTCGCAAAAGGTGTAAATGCTGCAAGCTTTTCAGTGGATTCCTATAGAATCCACCTGCTTTCAGCGTGTGCAAAAAACAGGCGGACCCCATTGGAAGCTATTGGTTTTAAGCTACCATGAAAATGTCATACTGTCGTAAAACCATGTCCTATTTTAAGAAAGAGAGGGAGGCAAGGCAGAAACGTATGTCCTGTCCCGTGACTCCACTCCACCTCCAAACAGAATCGAAATCCTCCAAGCACAAAAAAACAAGGCATAAACCGCTTACGCATTGGTTTTACACCTTAATGTTACGCTCTGACTTAGAAAATTGACTCCAATACGTGCTCACCTCTGTGGTTAATCTTTTGACTTGGAATCTGAAAGTACGATTCTATTTTTAAAGCCCAATGGGTTAAGCCATTTTGAAAAGACGCTGTGTCTTGTTCAATTTCAGGGACCAGCAGCAAAGTAAAAGTTATGTACATGCGAAAGCAATCATCACACATCCTCCCGCCGACGCCACGCGGGAAGAGGAAAATGGATCACCATGGCAACCGCGGGCTAGAAAGTACTTTTTCCGATCAAACTAAGCGAAAGGTTCATCAGTCACCAACTATGCTGATGTACCGAAGCAGTGTGCCGCATATCTGCCAAATACAAACTGACTCTGTACACATGTCAAAACACTGCCGCCTGTAGATCGAAGCAAATCACAACAGGGACACACTAAATGCACCGGCATTCAGGGGGAGGAACAGGCTGCAGTCGCGTGGGACCTGCATCCAGTCATACAATGCATTGCTATGCGCAGGGGACGCGGGGGGGAGGGGGGGGGGCTGCTGACACCCCGGGTCTGGAAGCACAAGCACATCTGTATTGACAGGCTTTAAAAGACCTGCCACGAAATATTACATTTTTTAAATTTTACATTTACATTTTACTAGAGGTCAAAAATAAATGATAAGGATCATGCCGAACATAAGTGTTTCTATTCACGGACATGGAAATTGCGCCCTTTTTGGTGTGAAAAAGCAGCTGGCTATATATGCGCTTTCAACTGAGCCTGGCTCGGTAAATCAGACACAGGGGAAAGAAACGCCATCAAAGCGCATCCATTGTGAAGAGGCATACGCTTTGATCTGCTGTTTTATGATGCACATTAGGCTAAGTAGGAAAGACCCTGAGCTCTGTAGCGCGGTTGCCTAGCCTCCCTACTGCATCCTCCTCCCGATCCCCAGAGATGGTTGGTTGCCTGCCAGAGACATACCCCAGGCCAGCTGGGGTCCGCTTGCAGGTGCTGCGGAGCCTGTCTGCAGGCTGCCCTGCCTCCTACATGACATCATGCTGAGTCCGGCCGGCCACAAACTCACTTGTGTGGCACTCAATGTCTCCATTAACTCGTCCATGTGTTTCCTGGGGCCCACCACAGCATCCTGACCTGCCCGGCAGTACGGGACCAGCAGTGCTCATGTGACGGGCCGAGACCTGTGCCACTCAGGGAGGGCCTCTCCCTACACAGCCACTGTGTCTGCTCTATCTGGACAGAGACAGCGGCCTCCTCCCCGGGAACACAGAGCCCTCTCCCTGAAACTCCAGCATAGGAGCGCCAGCACGCAAGATTCTGCGGAGAATCCAGCAGGGACAGCCAATCGGCCTAACACACCAGCAGCTAGCGGCCATTTTACAGTAGTCTCATACATTCCCACTTCGTTTCCATCCAAACAGGAGGCCAGCTCGTCAGTACTGGATGCCTCATATCAATAGATTACACCTACTATTCCAATCCTGGTGCTGATACAGGGCCAGCCCTAGGATTTGCCGGGCCCTGGGGGACAAAAGACGTGTGGGCCCCCCTAATTTGCAGAAATAGTGACATCAGTGATATCACAGAATACGCAAAGGTATCATGGAAAGTAAATTAGAAACATGTTGCCACGCCTTAGGTAGCAAACAAATACACTGTGACGTCCAGTATATATATGAATTGTCAATATTAACATGTACCTATGTCGCAATATCAGGAGTGAGGCATTTTTTTAACTAGCAGACAGCTGAATTTATTTATTTTATTTATTTGCTATTTGTATAGCGCACGTACATCCCAGAGGCATCTTTGCGCTTGTTACAAGAATTTTATAAGCATTTTCAGTAGGCAGGGCTACATGTGACCGAGAGGTCTCTTAGTTACAGATACAGTAATCATCACATATTTTAGTAGACATAATAAAACAATTGAGTAGTTAGATGAAGAGTTGTGTTTTGAGTGCTTTGCGGAAGGCTTGGTGTGACTGAATCATTCTTAGGTTGGGCGGAAGGGCTTTCCATTGTATGGCGGCTATCGTGGGGAAACTGGATCCTCCTGCACGGGCCTTTTTGGTTTTAGGCACAAGGATAAGGTTAGAGGACCCCTCCCCAAGAGGTCTTGTGGCAGTGTGTTTGACAATCCTCTGTACAAGGTAGGGAGGGGCAGCATCATGGAGGCATTTGTACGCCAGGGAGAGAGCTTTGAAAATGATTCTCTGCTTAACCGGGAGCCAGTGGACCTGTCTCCTGATTTCGGAAATGTGTTCTTTCCTTGAGGTCCCCGTGGATGCCCTGAGGGCATTGTTTTGCGCAAGTTGTAGTTTAGAAAGGTTTTTGCATGACGTCCCGGATAGTAGGGCGTTACAATAGTCTAGTCTGGAGCCAATGATGGCTCTGGCTATGGTGAGACAATTCTGTTCGGATAGGAATGGTCTGGCTGAGTTGATGATTTTCGCGTAGTAGGCTGATGATGTGGAAATGGCATTCACTTGTCTGTCCATGGTGAGGTTTGAGTCTAGATAGACGCCAAGTATTTTGACATAGTCAAAACACCTTGATGGGTGTGTTGTCACCTTGTATAGACTTCTAATTTTGGCAGAAAAGGCATAGCGTGATAAATGGATTTGCCTGTGAGCACTCACTCATATTAAGCGACAAAGCCTGGATTTCAGAGCAATTTGCAATTCAGGTACTTGAACGCATCTCTTCCCAGATGTAATTGGTAGAAATACTGTTTGCAAAAGGTCTTTTTGAAACTTTAGTTTGAAAACACTCTGTGGAAGGCATTGCAAAAATATTGCGATTGTGTTTTGCCAACTGAAACTGCTGTTTTTGCAGATGTTTCACAATTATTTTTATTGTGTGAATATTTGGGAAATATTAGAGCCTAGATGGCTACGCTTTACAAATGTAAAAATAAATAAAAATGAATAAATATTGGCCAAATGAGCAATATGCTTTTAATTGCAAAAGCTACAGATAAGGGTTATTTTGATTGTAAAAAAAATAATAATAGCAAATAATAACTATGTTTATCAAGTGCTGCTCACTACAAATTGGAAGGGAGCCTCATTAATGTACCCCCTGAGCCTTGATTGGAGGAGGTGAGCAGGCCAAAACTGTTACCCGGTGCAGAATAGCAGGGGATCCTATAACAGAAAGTTGCAAAGGCAACTGAGCGGGTTAGGAGACTGTTGCTGGGATGTTATATGTTTAGACCTTCCTGTAAATCATATGTCTTCTTTCCTATTCCTGTGGCAACATGTGCTGTGAAATGTGGTGTTTTGACATGGGGGATCAGTACAGCTCCCTCGCTTCACTCAGTGTGGGAAATTTTGCCTCCATGGCGAAAATCAAAAGCTGGCACCCAAGAATATACACACAGTAAGTGAACATATCAAAGTGAAAGATACAAATTTAGTTCAACTGACCCTTTAAAAGAAAGTGCCCTCGACAAAAAAGTCATCAACAGAAAAATAACCTGAGAGAGGATATGTTGTAATAAATAGGAAGGCAAACCCAGCAATATGTAGTGATATATTCCCTGGAAAACAAAATCACAATATGAACATGTGCTTTGATGATAATGTTATGTGTCCGCACTGGAAACATGACAACCTGGGTGAAATCCTGGTAGCAAAATGCTTGAGCAAGCTTGCCGACCTCAAAAATACCCAATGTGGTTTTGTCCACCCTCTGAAAAATGTTACACTGTCCACCCACATGCATCCTTTACTTGTGCTCTGAAAAGCAGCACCTGGCCACAACCAGGGAAAATAGCTGCACAGTCTCCAGGAATGCAACATCTCGTGCGACATCCTCTGTAAATATTCAGGACTCACTTGCCCTTTCATCAATTCCCTTCCTCAACCCCATGTCTGACTTTCAACAATACTCTGCTTTATGAAGATGGATTTAAAAGTACACATACCACAGTTAGGTGCCCAATCAAATCTATAAATCCTGACAGAAAAATGTTATGCAAAAAGAGTATGATTGTGGCATTATTTTCCCATACAAATAACAGAATGCAAATCAGCACAAGGCACAAAAAATGGCCTTTGTATTTTCAAGATGTCAAACATATAATGTGTGAAAAAATTGCATGTTTATATTTCAGTGTTTAGCAAATGCATGGTTCATATATGATGTGATGAAAATACCACATTCAACCCAAAAAAATGCTTTTTGGAGCATTAAACGTGAACAACTGAAAATAACGTAGCCGATTTAAAAATGTTTTGTGTGATATATTGTGAATTACCTAGAGGAGAGGTAGATTTAGGCAGTTAATTGGTGCTTTGTGTGTGCTTTCAGAATGAAAATGCCTATTTGCATTTCTTAACACAGAAACTTTACACACATCTCCTCCAAAACAATGGTCTCTTAAATGGGCTATCACTTGTAAATCGTCCCCAATTTAAATGCTCTGCTTGAAAAAATAAAGTGATAAGTAGTCATTAAGGGGCCTGCAGCGACTAATGGGCCGCTGGGAGTTGGTGTTGCTTTCTGGAAAGCTACAGGAGGTTGGGAGACGACACTGTGGCCTCACGCAAGCTTAGTACATGGAAGCCCCACAGCCCCCATTAAAGTAATACTCTTTGTATAGTTGAGGCAGGCACTGGTGTCTGCGGGGAGCCCCCTCTGATAGCTTCTGCAGCGGGGCCCTGGGCCGCCGCACAGTCTGTCCATGCCTCAGACCGGCTCTGTGCAGATATATTGAATTACGCTGAGCTTTCAAGAGGACTCGTATCTAGTAAATGAATTCACTCATTGCCTGTAATATGCTCCTGAAGATTGAGCTCCCCACAGCACCATCAGACTTCTGAACCTGCCCCCAGAATTAATGTACTGCCTACAACCTCTATATCTCATATGCCCCCTGCCAGGGGATAGAAGGTAGGGAATCCACACTCAAGTGCGAGCTCCTCATGCACCGCTCCTTCCATCCAAGTTTTCTGACCGATTCAGCCCGCTCCACATTTAAATGTTTTAGGTGACCATGCACAACTTCTGTGATCCTTTCTATATAGTGCTACAGAGAACTCTCCCTGACACCTCTCCCTCACCCACTCTCTTGCCAGTACTCTGACCTACACAAGGTTTCTCTCCCTTCTACCACACCATCACTTATCTACTATTCAAAAGACTAACTTCTGAACTTAGCTGATGTCACAGACAAAGGATCAACACACAATTCAAAGCCAAGGTCTCAATGTTCAATCATCTTTATTAAACAACAAAACAAATAATAAGGAATTTGGGTGAACTGTAGTAATGTTGTGGGGAATGAAACATGCAAACAAATCAGGCTTCTTAGACTATAGTCCATCAGTGTTTCACTCCCTCACCTGGCACCAAAGAAAGTCACTCGCAGTCTGTTGGGGTTTAAGTGCCCCATCGCTTTTTTCTTGGTTATTGTAGCTGGATGCTCATCTTTCATAGAACATTTCAAGGCGTGGTTCTTCTCTTGTTGTGGATCCGGTGACACTAACCTTGCTGCTCCGAGTTGTCTGCACATGGGCTAGATGTCAGACTCTTGAGGATCTTAGCCAAGATTGCAGTATGCCCAGATATGTCAGGCCAAAATCCCATCCAGCACTTGGATCTCAGCCAACCCCTTAGCTGATTCCCCATCGTCATGGACACCACCCCTTCCTCGCCTGTCTCTCCCCTGCCTTTAATCTTTGAAGTCTTGCCACGATCAGCTCCTATCCTCCTCCCTAGGAATTCCTCCTCTTTTGTGCTAATCAATTCTCTGAGGTGTTACCACTTGTATCCACCCTCTCCTTTTCTTTAGAGATCTTTCCATTAGCTCCTGTGTTTAGTACTCTCCTCCACCTCCTGGTTATTATTTCTACATTCTTCTACATTATATTTCCTTCAGCCTCTTTCAAATTATCTGTAGATGGGGTGCCAAATCTGACCCCCAACACCCCCCACATGACTCTCAACACGAAGGCAGAGCAACGACAGATGCGCCTCACTCTTAGGCCCATCAATGCAATCATCGATGTATCACAGGTGAGAGAAGCGTTACTAAGACAGCTGTTTAGACCATACCCAATCAATGATTTGGACGACATGCAAATTAAATCGATCGAGCATGTCTACTAAAAGCAAAGCCAGAAATAAATGACATCATCACTGACATCACGACGTAGCCATGTTTGTACATGAAGTACATAGTCATCCATTCATGAAGTGTACATAAACATGCACTAGTTTATTGCATATAGGCACAAAGCACATGCTTATGACTCACGTAGGTAGAGGACAGGTGCACATACATATCTCTTTATATTCACTTCTTTTGCCAAAGCTGAAACCACAAGATGCAAAGTATTCATATATAGCTTGCACTTTATTGTTACTAACGTGGAGAAGCAATAAGGAATGATATGAAAGCTATGGGTCTCTGAAATGGATAGCAAAGGAGAGACAGGCTTCGAGTGTATGAACATGCTGACATGATTGCCGCAACCAGAGGTGCACAGAGACAAGGCACTGAGCCAAGGACAAGTGGAGACGGAATGTTCCAGTTACCAAGACAATGAGCCAATTGCAGAAAATCAGACTACAATCCTCATAATTACAAGCAAGACAGCTTCACTTCGTGGTCTCGACACACGTGACCCAGTCAAACACGACAATGCCCATTCAAATCAAGGTAGACAAAGAAGACTCTTCCACTAGAACTAGAGGGGGAAAAGATACAAGTGTTGCCCACAAACTGTTGACTAACTGCACTCTCCCTCTCCCAGGCTTAGGTGATCAGAGATGGCAACATTAGGGAACACTTTGCACCTCTATGTTAATTCCCATTGCCTTGCAAAGGTACACCCAGTCTGGTAACCGTCCAGGGTCCTAAGGATGGGAGGACACATTTTGCCCAATCCAGATTCACCTTTCACATGGGGATATAATTTGTTGCATTGGTCTCTCTGCGACCCTGCAACATTTTAGATTGATACTAGTAGAGGTGGCCCTATGAGGAGCCACTAGATATAATTATCCAATTGTAGAACTAACCCTATATCTTCTATATGTATCCTACCCAAACTGACCAATGTAAATGTGTGATAGGTTTCTGGGATGGAACCTGAACTTATGACTTCATACTGGTATAAAACCAGGTGACACATGCTTAAAATACAAGAGCTCTGGAGGATACTTGTTTTTCTTCTGTGATGTCTGTCATTTTGTTTGCTAATAAAAGACAGTAACTTTGCCCCATGGCTGAGTCTTCCGGTCTTGTGGCAGGGAGTCTTTGATGGGCCCAAGTGTTCTCTGCTGATAATTGGGGTGATAATGGGCCCCAGCCACACCTATACAAAGTGGTACCAAAGGAGGGTCACTAAGATTATTCATCGAGAAACTGCCCTCGTCCCGCCGCATGACTGAGGGTCTATGTGGCGACCCGCAGTAACCGATATCTACAAACACATGTGTATGAAGAGAAGGCCGATAGGAGCCGCCTCTGGAGGAAAATTCTTGTCCGCTTTCCGTGGGACATCTATCAGAACGGACGGCAGAGTGGCAGGTTGTGGGAGAGTCAGTGTCTGAAAGAACTCAGCGGATCACGGAGTGTAAGTGTAGACTCAGCTATTTGGCAAATGAGGGAAGGTTCGCTTGGTCTCTTGTGTTGAAGCCTTTGTTTGATGTAAGGATACCTGTTTGTTAGGTGGTCAGTTTGGGCCAGTCAGCTTAGCTTGCGGATGAAAAAACTTAGAAAAGATTATATACATATATAATGGTGTCCCTGTGAGTAAGGCAATGTAGCTTGGTTCATGGATGAATATAAGCGTTTACCTTGGTATATTAGAAGCTATGTTATATAGGAAGGTGCATTTCTATAAGGTGACACTATAGAAAAGTGACACAAGATTTATTGGCTGTCCCTGTTAGGAGACAGGAAGGCAGCCGTATACATGGTATGTTGTGTTTGCCATTGTGTTTGGGGCAGTTTATAAACATATCTATGGAAAGATCAAGTTTTGAAACTTCTTCCTCTACAGTATTGGTGACTTCACCGACGAGGTTGTGTAATAGGACCTGGGATGTACAGAATGTGGCAAAACCTATTGGGTAGTTTGCCGATTGTGACTGAAAACAGTGCAATTTGGGTGGAACTCGCAATGTTTACGAGTGGAGTTGTGATTGAGGAGAGCCGCAGAGCGGCAGTGAGTGGAGCACGCCTGTGTTTATGGTGCTGAGCCAGAAGGGTTAACAAAAGATTTGTTATATTGTGTTAATTAATATTGGATGTATCGAAATCCCGATTTGAGGTCAAGTAAGTATTGATAAAGTGTTATATAAGGGTAACGAAATGAGGGATACACCTCTACAAAACCTGTGCAAGTCCCTCCCACGGTATCAGGACAAAATACACAAGCATAGCGTGGAACGGACTCGCGATGGAGAGGGCAAGTTGGCAAAGCCATGGCCCAAAGACTAAAGTTTTAACAAATATGTGCAGCACCGAATAACTACTTATTTGCAGGCAGCTTACAAGGGTAGTAAAATAGGTAAACGATTGGCCATATTAGAGTTATGGAAAATGTTTCAGGACAAGGAAGGGGACATAGTTTGGTGAAATTGGATGCTGAGCCAACGGGACATGGGGGACGAACAGCCCTCGGCTACGCCTCCCACTTGTGCTCCCCAAACAGCGGACACAGATACAGCAACAGAAGAACAAGTTACTTACCATTGGTAATGTTTTGTCGACTGGATGTTCCTCCCACGTATTCCTTATCTTTGATATTCAATATCCAGCTTCAGCTGATTTGGAAATATTTTTCAGAAGAGGGCACTGTGCGTCAATGCAGTCGACTCGGTGTCCCTCGACAGCCTCCAGCTCGAGGATGATGTCATCAAAGGTATATATAGCATGCGCAGCACCCGTAGGCTTCAGTTCTGTTTTTTTTCTTTTTTTCAGTAGAACTACCCGCATAAACACGGGTTTGACCATACTAAGCTTTGACGGAGCGAAAGCTGTAATAGCATGGGAAATTCTACTGGGGGTAGACTGGGAGGGCGATGAGGAATACGTCGGAGGAATATCCAGTCTAAAGAACATTACCAGGGGTAAGTAACTTGTTCTTCGAATGGATTGTGTCCCTCCACGTATTCCTCATCTTTGATAGACTCCCAAGGTCTATCAAAGAGGGTGGGAGGTGGAGGGACTAAGAATCATCAATGGTTTCCATGAACCGAATGGAGTACAGCTTTTCCAAAGCTTCCATCCTGACTCATGGAAGAATCAAGGAAGTAATATTTCGTCAACATGTGCATTGTAGACCATGTAGCTGCCTTGCAAATGTTTTTGATCGGAATACCTCTTTGCAGAGCTGAAGAGGTAGCCATGCCCCTGATGGAATGGGCCCTCAAGCCTTGTGGAGGATCTTTGCCCGCTAGCCTGCAGCATTCTGAATTGGCTAGAATAATCCCTCTGCATAAGGTCTGGTTTCTCACAGCCTGAACCAGTTTGTGACCGGTATAGCCTATAAAAAATGGATCATCACAATCTAGAAATGTAGAAGAGTAGAGCTCTGCGTGGATCTAATCTGTGTAACCTCTCTTCCTGCTTGCCAGGATGAGGCGGAGGGTAGAAAGTGGGTAATACAATTCTTTGTCCTACATGAAAATCTGAAATGATCTTAGGCAAAAATGAAGGCTTAACCCTCAGGACGACCTTGTCCTTGTGGAAAATTGTAAAGGGTGGTTAAGATGATAGTGCCTGCAATTAACTCACTCCACGGGCTGAAATTAGTTCTAAAAACAAAATGGTCTTGAACGTTAGTAACCTTAATGGACATGAATGCAGAGGTTCAAACGGTGCACACATAAGACATTTTAACACCAGATTAAGGTCCCAAACTGGTACCTGGAAAGGAGATGGAGGGAACACATTGGTGAGACCCTTCAGAAATTGTGTCACCAGTGGGATCTTAAAATATGAAAATTCTTCAGACGAGCGCTTAAAGATGGAATGCACAGCCAAATAGTCTTTAATTGTTCCAACCTGGAGTCCCAAATTGGCTAGGTACAGTAGAAATTATAACACTTTTGGTGTTTTGCATAGCAAAGGGTCTATATTCCTGTCCCTGCACCAGCTGCAGAATTTGTTCCAACTGCAGTAGTACAAGGACTTTGTTGCTGGCCTTCTGGCCAAAAGCAAAATCTCCATTACGTCATCCAGGAGGTCCCAATTCTTGTATATCAGCTTCTCAGAAACCATGTGTGAAGGCTGGGAGTCTTACCAGAGCTGCATTGCTTCTCTGCAGAGTGGTAGTGACCCTACACCTCCTCTCTTTTGAGGTAGTACATGGCCACTGTGTTGTCCGTCATTATCAGGACATTCGCTCCAAAAGATTGATGTGTAGTTTGGACTCCGATGGAGACCAACGACCGCTGATTGTCAGATCTTTGGCATGGGCTCCCCAACCTGGCATCCATCACCACTGTTATCTCCGGCCATAGTTGCCAAAAAGGTTCTCCCTTCAGAATGTTGTCTTTGCAGGCCCACCACAGGAGATCCTGTGCGACCCTGCTTGGAACCTGAAGTAGGTCTGACATGTTGGCCGAGAATTAAGACCATTGTGTTCTGAGAGCCCATTGAAGGGATCTCATTCTCAGTTGAGCCTCTGGCACCAGAAAAATGCAGGATGGCATGAGGCAGAGTAACCTCAAAAAGTCGAAGGCTGGGAGACGCTGGGCACTCTGAAACTTGGAGACCATCTGCAGAATGTCTTGAGGCCTGCCCTCGGTGGCGAGCTCTTTCCCATGGGTGTATCCAGTACAGCCATGGTAAACTGGAGCTTTTGAGAAAGTGTCATATTGTAATTGAGGGAGAAGCCCAGTCTGTGAAGAGAGTGGCAGGTGACGTTGAGATGGTCCAGGACTAGTACGGGTGAACGCGCCCTGATCAGCCAATCGTCCAAGTAGGGGTAGACGTGAATCCCCCTCTCCTGAGACTCGCTGCCACCACCGCCATCAGTTTGGTGAAAATCCTCTGGGCGGGGGTCAGCCCGAATGATAGAACTCAAAACTGATGAAGAGAACCGCCAATGGCAAACCTCAGGTACTTTCTGTGCTTGACATGGATTGAAATGGATTGGCACATGAGAATAAGCAACCTGAAGGTCCAATGATACCATCCAATCCTGGAGTTGGAGGCCCTGGAGGATCTGAGAAACTGTGACCATCTTGAACTTGTCCTTCCTGAGGAGGAACTTGTTAAAGTATCTCATGTCCAAGATGTGTTTTAGCTCTCCGTCCTTCTTGGGGATTAGGAAATATGAGAATACCATCCTTTGTTCCCCTCTGCTACACGTACCGGCTCTATAGCACCTTTCTCTAGAAGGGTCAACATTTCCTGCACAAGGAACAGATCTGGAACCTTCAAAGAATGCCTCCCCTGTGGATGGGTCTTAGGTCTCTGAATGAAGGGAAGGCAGTAACCGTGGGCTATGGATTCTAATGCCCAAGCATCCAAAGTAATGTCTCGCCATTCTTTCAGATGCAGAGTAAGTCTGCCTCCCACTGGGGTGTCGTGAGTCAAGACCTCAGAGTGGCTTTGAGGCAGCTGAAACAGTGGCTGTTGGTAAAGATGCCCCTGCTTGAGTGGCCTTTGCACCTTTCCCTCCTCCACCAAGAGAGAATCTTCTTTGGCATATTTGTCTAACCATTCCTCCCGCTCTTCCAACTGAGGAGTAGTAGCAAAAAGATCTAACCCTCCAAGGCTGTCCACTGTGGCAAAAAGGCTGAGGCTGCCTAATAGCAGCACCTAAAGATTTGGCTGCCACCTTCGAGGTCTGTAGCTACTCAAGACTTTCGTCAGCCTTGCTGGCAAAAAGGTGAGACCTGTCAAAAGGTATGTTAAGGAGCCTAGATTGCGCATCCGGTGCAAAGCCAGACTTCCTCAACCAAGCAAATCTGCGAATTACGGTGCTTGCTGCCATGGCCCTGCTAATGCTGTCAGCAGAATCCAGACCTGACTGAAGAGACTCGCACATGGCTTCTTTGCCATCTCTAACAATAGCCAAGAAACCGTTGCTTTCCTCCCCTTCAGGAATATGCTCAGCCGCCATAGAAATACAGTCCAATAGAGTGAATGAAAACTTTGCTAAGGCACGTGTGGAGTTGGCCAATTTAAGAGCCATGTTCCCCTGCAGAAAATACTTTCCTTGCCCATGCATCCACCCTTTTATCATCCCTATCTGGTGGGATGGTTGGATAAGCTGCTTGTTTTGAGGTTGCAGTAGCTGCCTGCACCACCAGACTTTCTGAGGTGGGTGTTTTGATAAGTAGTTGGGGTCACTACTGGATGGGTGTTATTTTCTTGTCAAGTTCTTGTTCAATGCTGGCGTCTGCACCACATTGCAATTGGTGCAATGTGGAACGATAAAATGTGATCCTTTTGCGGAGCCTTTTCAAGGATGTCTGTTAGATCATCTTGCTCGAAGGGGAGGGCAGGCCTACCTCATCCCAAGTAATCTACAACCTTAGACATCAACTACCTATATGATGCATCTGCATGTTCATCAGATTCAGGTTTAGCAAATTCTAACGCTGTTTGTAAGTTTTCACAAATAACTTTTAGCCTTGATTCCTCTGATATAAAGCTATCAGGAACATTTGGTGTACCATACTGTAACAAAATGGCGCATCGTTATCTGATGGCTCATTATCCTCATAAATCGAGGTTAGTGACTTAAAATAATCCTTTCTAGGTAAAGTAGTATACGTTTTTATCAGGTAAGGGTATCAAAATGTTTCACAAATTTTGAACCCGATGCTCGAGGAGTCGTCGACATTTTCAATGAAGTCGTTTTCGACTTTGATGGCATTGATGGTGTCAAAGGCGCCATTGGTGTCGATGGCGCAGCTGGAGTCGATGGCACAGCTGATGTCGATGGCGCAGCTGGCGTCCAGGGCGCAGCTGGCGTTGATGGAGTCAACGACCTCGACTTATTCTTTGACTTGCGGCTTGGCTTGTCGAGGGTTTTTGTTTTTCAAAAATGTTCAACATTTCTAACCTGAATGCTTCCCATTCGGCAGGAGTAGAGGCCTTGGTGGGACAAGATATAGCTCTCTCAGGAGAGGAGTCAGACAAAGAAGTCGAAGTGGGTGACTTATGGTGCCTCTTCTTCAACTTTCTCAACGAAGACGAGGAGTCACTCCTCGACCTGGACCTTTTCACCTTCTCCCTTTGAGGAGTTGCTGCTCACATCGTCCGAAAAAGTTTTCTTCGATGGGGTAGTCAATGGGTATTTCTTGGGGTTTCTACCTACCGCCAATTCTCCCTTTCACTCCTTAAGATCTTTTCCGGTCATCGATTGGCATTTCGAGCAGTCTGAGATCTTGTGCTCCACACCGAGACACAACAAGCATACTTGATGCGGATCGGTTATAGACATCTTGGAACCGCAGTCCTGACACGTTTTAAACCCGGTCTTTGGGGGTAGTCGAAGATGAAGATTTTCGCAAACAAAACTATTGAAGTGCGCCATAGTTTTCAAAGCGTAAGCTTACTCAGAAAAACAGAACTGAAGCCAACGGGCACTGCATGTGATATATATGCCTTCAATGTCATCATCCTCGAGACAGAGGCCCTCGAGGGACATCGAGTTGACTGCCTGGAATGCACACCGCCCTCTGCCGAAAATGTTTTCCGAAGCAGCTGAAGCTGGATATTGAATATCAAAGATGTGGAATACGTGGGAGTACATAATCCATGATTGTACCCCATGAAGGAACCAGCGTATAGCGGCGATGGCACACTTGATGGCAGAGGGCAAGCAAGTAGAGCACCGTGAGACATTAGCAGCGAATGTAAGGAGCGCAGCCAGATGCAAGCAAAGCTAAACGAGAATAACTTGGGGAAAACAGGGCTTAGTGTAGGCCAAGAATCGATAGTATCGAACGAATGGATAGAGAGACGGATATTGCTCAAACTGGACGGGAAAATAGCAAGTGAGAAAGGGGACATGGGGAAGGAATTAACAAGTAGCAAAGACACTGTTACGGTTCCGCAACCTTGTAACCTGTCCCGGCATCCTCGTTTGCACAAACCAAGAAAATGTACAGGTAGGAGGCTCCCTTGGAAACAAGCTGCAGCAACGCTGGCATTCCGAAAATCTGTTGTCCTGACTACCGCATCTATGTGGTCATGTATTCTGGATTAGCTGCCTGCCGCCGCTGATCCTGCTTCCACCGGCAGTTTAAAAGCCTAGCAGTGCGGGAGCTTGCTGCTTCTGATTGCAGCTACTTTCCCTTTACCAGCATTCCAGTAATATTCCAGTGTTTTGGAAACCCAGCTCCGACTCCTACTTGCTAAACGGACTGCCTTTTTGCCTCTGGTCCCATTACCTTGTCTACCTGGTTTCGATTCCGGCTTGCTTACGGACTGCGCATTGCCTCTGGTCCTGATGCTTACCTGATTTCCCAGCTTTGACTCCTGCCCGCCAGACGGACTGCTTGATATTCTTCCTCGTGGTTCAATACAGCATCACAGTTACATTCTGATCATCAGGTGTAACTCCTCCTCCTTTGACCGTACCACTCTATGCGTATACAGTCAGCCACTGTCCCTCATTCATTGCCATCAGTGTGCCTTGTATAGACTCTGGAAGGACTCCTGGGCCTTTTTGGAAACTGTGCACATTCAGGACGCACTGCAGATACCATCGATTATGCACCATCCTGGTTCTAGCATGTCCCTCGTGCCGATTGGGCTCAGCATTCCCTTACTAACTTCCCAGTTTATTTTGTTTTCCTTGTCGTTGGTTCTGGACTCATTCCTTCACCAATTTCTCTGCATCATCATCTTCACCAATCTGTACCCTGTAAGGAAGTGCTATTTGGTTACCTTGTTTTTAATTTCCCTTATAGTTCAGGGGGTGACTATATCTTGTTGTATTCCAGGTCACAGTGGGTAGACGGTTCCTATCACATACACCATTCGTTCTGAAACACACCAGAGTCCTGCCAGGTGAATTCTGCTCTCTTAGAGAATGACCTTATCCTTGTTTTCACTAGATACTTCTCATCTTGTCTTTTTCTTGCAGCCTGGTTAAGTGGTGGTGTGTTATACCTGCTCTTTTGTGTGATTTGTCCCCCTGGCTGTTTGCTACTCCTCCAGCAGACAGGTGTATCATAAAAAAGAGTTCCCTTAAGGGAGGAGACCTGGGTTCAGGAATAACCCAGGCTCTTCAATCAAGGCTATCCTGTTAAAGAAACCAGCACTTATCTACTCCTCCGGAACCACTGGTTCGGTGAGCAACAGACACAGAGGATGAAGCTAAAGAATGGGCAGAGGTAATGGAGGAAGTGTATAGAAGGGAATGCGAAGAAAAGGAGGAAAGTGAAAGACTGGAAAAAGAAAGGCAGTGAGCAGAAGCATGAGAAAGAATGGAAAGGGAGAAAAGAAAACAAAGCTAGAAGACATAGCAAGAAAAAACACGGAAGAAGAGTGGGAAAGGCAATTGCTAATCAAGAAAGAAAAAAGGAGGTTAGAAGTCGAGCGGCTCGTTAAAGAACGCTGATGCAGAGAGGGAGGAGCGCAAAAGCGAGCGAGACAGAGACGAGAGCAGGGAAAGGCACTCTTCAAGAGTGGTAGAGATTAATATGGACTTGCCACGTTTAGACGATGAGGATGGGGAAGGTATAGGAAGAAGGATAGGGGAACTCTATAGGAGCAGTAGAAGCAGCACGGCTGCCCCATGGGCAGACAGGAGTGCTGAAACCTCAGTGAAGGGGGAACATGGAGTGACAGATCGAACAAAGGTAAAGATTTGGGAAGACACCATGTTAAGGAGATTTAGCTTTGATGAAGACAAAGAAGGGGACAGTGACAGTAGTATTGGGACCATGGGGTCAGACGAGGATTCACAGGGGAGCGAGGACGATGAGGAGAGGTGACACTCACCGCTCAAGGGAAATGAGCCAAGACAGAGACCCAATATGGGGAGGTGAAGAAAACATGGAAAGAGGAGAGGAGGCCATTGAAGGGTGACTACTGCATCTCGAGGAGGGGTCATGAAGCACAGGAAATATCACTCTTTATGTGCAGAGGCTCAGGGCCCGGTCAGGATGGAAAAGAACAGAGATGACAAGGGCATTCACTACTATTAAAAACATGGGGAGACAGGATCGAGGAAACACTGACAGAGTTCCCATTATTGGAGAAGGGTGGTGGGCGACCTAATTATATACCATGGCAGCAAATGGACAAAGATAATATAAGATGCAAGCTGCCTTTGTTAACTGTTGGAGCTGGCAAGTGGATCCATGAGATCGAAAGACTAACAGCAGGGATGACATTAGCAGTAGGAGACATGAAGAGTCTAATCTCAGCCATTCTTGGGGAGGTAGCTGACGATGTATAGGGTGAGCAGGGTATCAAGGAGTGACCGTAAAAAACACGGCACACAGTGGTGCACTGTTAAATAACTGCTGAGCAGCCGTATGGCGTGCTTTAAAGGTTCAATACCAAGACACTTCGGACATAAGCACGATCATGACACGCAAAATGCGTGAGGACGAAGACACACTTCAATATATTCAACAGATTCAAGATAAATGGGCTCTCAAACTGAGAGAATCATGGAATAAAACAGCAGGGTTATTTTATCACATATTATGTCAAGTATTACAGGAGCAAGTGCAAAAGCCGTTTAAGAAGCCAGTAGGGATGGTCAGAAATCGAGCTAACTATAGTGCACTATTGCAGGTTAATGCAAAATAATGCGAGAAAGAAGCACGAAGAGAGGAAACAAGAAAAAGCAAAGTTAGTGCAAAAGAAATGATCTAAGTATACAATGGAAGAGGCACTGTTAACAAGTGCAGGAGTAGTTGCTCAGCATGCGCAGAACCGACCACAGATGACAGGGGGAGGTTATGTGGGGCAAGGGGATATGAATCAGTGGCCAAAGGGATGAGGAGGGATACCTCGGGGAAGAGGGTTTGCGCATCCAATGCAGCAGAACGCAGAAGGGTTTCATGGGGGACAGCAAAGACCAATGGGGGTCCTGCGCAATGTTTGGCGTGCGGACAAATTGGCCACATATCACAAGTGTGCAGATACAGGGGCGGAATGCCTCAGAATGGTGCACTGCAGCAACAGCCCACATACCAAACAGAGCAGACTGACGATTATGCCCAAGAACACACCCATGCGTAGGTGTACGCACCACAAAAGACGCAAACCTAAGACATGCAAACGCAGTAGTACCAGCCCATGACACATGCATTACAGACGCAGGGACACATGCAGCAGTCACAACCAGCACAGCAGGCACCGGCCCAACAAAACATCATGACCACCACGCATGCAGGCTCCACGATGATGACTCCTGTGCGAAATCTGGGAGGAGCGACTGTTGTAGGGGGCAATCCATTTACCGGGACGGAGATGTCATTATACCCACAATAGGATAGCTCACAGACAGAACTGATGTGTACAATCCTTTTTGTTACACCCAATCCGGCTGAGTAACCACGTATAGGGGTGGCTATAGGTGACAAGACCTTTTGCTTTCTCGTGGTTATAGGGGCAACTAGGTCCTGTATTAGGGAGGGGAGATACCCAATGTCGGGCATTGCCATGATTGCACAGGGATTCACTGGGGCCACAGATCTGGTTCCTTTTACTGATGAACTACCATTTTCTGTGGGACAATACAAGTTCACTATGCCATTGTTATATTCCCGACAGACACCATTGAATAAAACGAGTAGAGACAAGATGAGCCGACTTAACATGACCATTTCATTGACAGACCAAGCGATTGTGTGCTCAACACCAAGGATTCATTACATGAATATGAGGGAACTGCTCCAGGCTTATTGTGGCCAGAAGGTACAGAAGGGGGTGCCAGTGGATACTGAGCTGTTTTCATATGGGGTGGAAGTATTAATTGCATGACTCCCAGGGATACAGGGTAGGCTGCTACGCATATCAAATGAGTTCATATTTATACCAGAGATTCCCTTAGATAAAAAAAAGGGAAGGTGATCCCAATGGAACTCGAGGCAGTTATAGTGAGAGACGAGAGAACAGTATGGCATGGGACTGAGGATACAGGATGATCATGGAGGACTGTAATTGCAATGGGGGAAGGATACAGGTGACTGACTTGACGGCTGAAGAGTTATTCCAAGACGATCGATCAGATAGTGAGGTGGTGTTTGACATAAGCATTACACACTGGGTGGAAATACATTACAGAGAAGTGCCGCAGAGAATGGCTGTGTTGCGAAAACCCCCACCACCATTTCTCGAGGAAGACTTAGGGCGTGTAACCAGTGTCTTATGGACCAACAGTCCCAATGATGTGGGTCTGTTAAAAGGGATAGGAGAGGTTAAGATAAAGCCAAAACCAGGGGCTATTTTACCAAGGGCGTGACAGTATCCCCTATCGAGGGAAGCAGACAAGGGCATTTACATAACTGATTCAGCCCATAGATCAAACATGTGGTATAGCCACATGGCCAAAGGGGGGAAACAAATGACAAAAGAGAGCTGTTATGTCTGCTCTCTAATCCCCTATGGCAGGAGTGCATGCAGAACGTTTGTGGCAACTGAAATTCCAGCGGCAAGAGCACAATGCCTTATACATTTATTGCTATGCACCACAAGAGGACGATTTCATGGGAAGCGTGCCACACTAAGGTGGATGTCGGACAAGACGTTCCGGTATGGAGATAACTGCATAAAGACTCAAACTGACAATTACTGAAATATAGACAAAAGTATAGATTTTATCACAAGGGGTGCACAAGGGGGAAGTACAGACAGTGACACAGAAGGAGTTACAGTGTCCCAAGACAGGACCCAGGGAAATAGGAGGAATGCCAGAATGCTGGGAAAAATCGGTGTATGGACAAGTATACACAAGTATACACAACAGACAAATGGAAGGAAGGAGAGGTTGGGAGCAAAGCACATGCTCTCCTAGTGGTTCCAGTGGAAGTAGTACAGCAAGAAAATGACAAGTGCTTCAAGGAATGGGAAGCGAGTGCCAAACTGCTCACATGGGTAGAACACAAAGCAGGGCCCATGCCCATCGTACCGCTCAAGGGAGCAGCTTTATGTTTTCAGAACGATGGCGAAGTAGAGGTTGGGGAAAATCAAGGATGTAAGCAGATTTCGAGGATACCAGGCATGAAGGTAGGAACAGCAGTGTTCATGGACCACTATCGGGCCTGTGGGTCGAAGGCATATTTGCATCTGCCACCCAACTGGGGAGGAATATATTCACTTGTACATCTGAACACCCAAGCATTAGTAGTTCCTCAGAAGGACATACAAATAGAAGGATTCCCTAAAATGGATGCCACCAAAAGAAAGGAGAGATTTGCAGGGTTGACCAGAGTGAAAAGAGGGAACTATGCCTCATCAGTATAGATAAAGCGCCACGCTGTTCAGCATAATTGTGATGTTCTTCGCATCTTTTGTTCCAGCAGTACAGACAAGCATAAATGCTAAATGGCTCCAGATCATGCGTTGGGAGCTGATGCAGACAATAAACTCAACAGTCAAGGGATTCAACACCATTAAGGAAGAGCTGAGAGCAGTTAGGCTAATGGCCCTCCAGACCAGACACGTTCTAGATCTCCTCACCGATACGGAGGGAGGCGTTTTTGCAAAGATCGGATCTTCTTGCTTGTCACGATTTGCCCCCCCCCACGGAAGCTCTGGTACCACTGGAAGCGCCGCCATTGAAGTTCCCATGCGTTTCTCCCATCAACGTGCACCGCGGTCTAGTGTTTCTCTCCCGAGCTGCCCTCCCGTTCTACTTGACTGTGCTGACTCTGCCACTCGGCGCATTGCAACCTTTGTTACTTTTCTGACTGGCTAGACACTGCCTTGTATTTCCTTACTCCCTGTCTGCCTTCTTCCTCCCCCTCCTGCTAGCCTTCATTGGCCCTCCTGTTTCTGCCTATTCATTCCTGCTTCCTCGCGCTCGACACAGCTTGCAGCCTGCAACTGCTGCTTCCTTCAGTTTTGCTGGCAATTGTTTTCATCACCGAATTGCATGGACTTATTTGGATTATCCTTGTGGAGAATTCCTACAGCAAATCTTCACCAGTGATAATTAATTCTTACAAGATCTGCATAGAAGAACTAGCCTTCTTCAAGTACAAGGTTTTTTTTTCTGCCAAGAGGCTTTTCCCCCTGGTTGGGCTGGTTACGGAAGGCACGCCATTCTGTCCTTTTGTTTATCTTTCTCGGGATAGGGGGGTGACCTCCCGGAACAGACCCTATCTCTTCCAGAAGAAGAGTGCCACCAGGAGACAGAAAACAGACTCTACAGCTGAACCACTGGAATTCAGAAACTCCACTTTGTCATCAGGTGAGAATGAAGGCAAGAAGTCTGAATTTTTGAGATTGCTGCACATTCGTTCCTGCCAATGACGAAGGCATCGGGATGCTGACAGAAGCCGTTACCCGTCCCTCTGAGCTGCACACGAAGATGGAGGCAGAAACAAAAAACATAGGAAGAGGGTTGGCTGTCATATATATTCTCATGGATACCAACATGGATGGCCAATAGACTCAAGCTACTGGCAGCGACTTCGAAATTAGTGTTGCTGCCAGTTTGTGTCATCAGAGTAATCTTCACACAGTGTAGAAAGACAACTAAGAAGTGTCTAGGGATGAAAGTGCTGATAGATGTAGAGACTGAAGAAGACGAGGAAACAAAAACACAAAATGCACTGAAATCACAATTGAAGCAGTGTCCCCTGTTCCCGACAGGAACAGTGTTCCAGTATCCCTACAACACCCATTATTATTGGGGAAAATGGGTTTGGTGCAACCCTGAGGGGAACTGCAGTTACGTGACATGTGTGATGCTGGAAATGCACTGGAGGAACAGGGCCTCCGTATCCTTGTCCTTTACTGCTTTTTATTGTGTGTTCTGTCGTGTTTTCCGCACAGGAGTTCATGTGGGACTCCTGGCGGTGCAGCTCTCTCTTTTGGTTTGGTGAACAGACCCATGGGATACCCTTATGGCACCCATGGGTAGGGGTGCAACCCGGTGCCCCTAGTGTATGTTTTTATGTGTGGCCACAGAGCAGGGTACGGGCTGGTGGCAGCTCCGTGCTGAAATGACTGGTGCCCTGAGCGTCCTCCATTTTGGGATGCCCAGGCCCGGTCATTGGAATCAGTAGATTCCTGATGGAAATAAAATGGCCCCCCATGGCCTCTTGCCTTCCATCACCCGTTACTTTGATCTTCCCAAAGTCCTGGGAAGCCCTGCCTCTGTCCCTTCCCCCTGACTGGCTGTTGGGTAGAAGTTCCATATATGGTAGTGGGGAAAGTGCTGGCCAGACTGGCGGGAGCCTTCTCAACGACCGTATGTTGTGGGTACACCTGTGGGTGGGACCTGGATGAATGGAGTGTGTGACGAATGCGCATTCTGTGTTGTGGGTGTCTAGTATCTGGTGTTTGACACAATGACTGAGACAGCCCTGCCCGAAACCGGTATGAATGCAGTGTGGAGTGTTGAATGGCTCGGTACTTGTCCCAATACACATAACTTGTGAGTGTCTGGAGAGAAATGAATGGCCGGAATGCACTGTGTGCCTGATTGGCTGCCTGCCTGCATGAATGCCCTTACTCGTGATTGGATGCTTGAGTGTGACCCAGCGGAATGAATGGGAGATCAACAGTATATCCGGGGACCTCTCACTGCTAGGAATCGTGTTCAGAAGCTGAAGACCCTACGACGAGTAACTGGAGTAATTAAAGCTTGATCTTGAAGCCCGGCTGGACGAGAAGAATTGCTGTTGCTCTCCTTCACAATCTGAAAGCTGTTGTGCCTCCAAGGACTGACCAGAGAGGACCTGGTAAGGCGCCCTCTTCCCGAGCTACGAGGGACCATCGTGCACCAGCTGACCTTTGCCAAAGCTCCCTGGTAGACTGACATTCGACAGGCTGCCGACCCGAGACGGGGACTGCTGCGGAACTCCAAGGAGAAGCGCCCGGACTGTTGTCGCCACTTTTGACGACCGCCATCGCCGACCGGAGCTGCCGTGCTCCCGTTTGCCTAAGAAGGAACAAGTTACTTACCTGTAACTGTTGTTCTCCAGCATGGGTCTGGCATGGATTCACATGCTCATGAATATTCCCCGTCGTCAGGCTGGGAATCCTCGGTAAAGAAAAAAAACAGTATCAGTTTCGTTTCTGATCTGTCTTTCGTAGTAATAACCAATCACTGGTCTCTGCGTCATACTGACCACAGCCAATGACTGCCCTCTACCTAAGCACCGCCTCTGGCAGCCATCTTCAGATTTGGAAGCACGTGAAGTGGCAGTATGACCAAGTGAAGAGCCGCAGAGGGGTAGGCGGGAGGGTTCGCATGTGAATCCATGCCAGACCCATGCTGGAGAACAACAGTTACAGGTAAGTAACTTGTTCCTTCTCCAGCATGGGGTCTGGCATGGATTCACATGCTCATGAATAAAGAATACATAGCAGTACACACATGCACAACCACGGGAGGTGGCAAAGGCTCAACATTAAGCATTACATCAAACTCAACATTAAGCATCTTACCTCCTCACCAGGCTCACCTCAGGCGAACAGGTTGCGCAGCACTGCTTGGCCGACCCTGGACTCCTCCCTGGAATCCCGATCGACGCAGTAGAATTTCGTGAAGGTGTGCGTCGACCTCCACGTAGCAGCCCTGCATATGTCCAGCAGGGGCACACCAGAAAGGAACGCCGTGGTAGCTGCGCTCGCTCTGGTGGAATGGGCTCTCGGACGGCCAGGCAGCGGTCGGTTTGCCAACCGATGACAGTACATGATACAGCCGGAGAGCCATCTGGAAATGGAAGCCTTCGAGAGAGCCTTCCCCTGATTGACAGGTCCAAAGTTCACAAAGAGTTGTGACGTCTTCCGAAAACACTTCGTGCGGTCCACGTAGAACTTCAGCGCTCTAGCCACATCCAGCGAGTGCAAAGTCCTCTCAGCCGGCGACGAAGGCGACGGGAAGAACACAGGCAACACCAAGGGTTCGTTGAGATGGAAGTCCGACGGTACCTTGGGCATGAAGGAGGGGTGCGTCCTGAGCACTACCCTCGTGTCGTGAAAAGTCAAGTACGGGGCCTTGCAGGAAAGGGCCTGGATCTCTCCCACCCGTCGTGCGGAGGTGATGGCCACAAGAAACGCTGTTTTCCACGACAGAAACTTCAACGGGGCCGAGTGCAGAGGCTCGAACGGAGGTCCCATGATCTTGGTCAGCACCACGTTGAGCTCCCACGCCGGGGCCGGAGCCTTCACCGGCGGGAACGATCTGAACAGTCCCTTCATGAACTCTTTCACCAGACGATGAGACCACAAGGACGTCCGGCCCGTGGTTCTGGTGTATCGGGAGATCGCAGCAAGATGAATCTTGATGGACGCGTGTGCCAGTCCAGCTTTGGCCAGCGTCAGCAGGTACGGCAGTACCTGGGGAGCCGTAATCCGTAGAGGGTTAATCTTCTGTGCGTGGCACCAGACAGAGAACCTCTTCCATTTGTGTCCGTAGCATTTAAGAGTCGAGGACGCCCTGGCCTTTGCAAGAACCTCTCTGCAGTCGGCCGGTATGTCGTATCCTCCAAACTCTAGCGCTGCAGGAGCCAGGCCTGCAAGTTCAGCGATTTCGGGTCGTGGTGGAGGATGGCGCCTCCTTCCCTGGAGAGTAGATCCGCGTCCACCGGCAGCTTGATTGGCGGGGACGCTGACAAGTCCAGAAGGTCCGGGAACCATATCTGCCTCGGCCACGCAGGTGCGACGAGGATCATCCTGCACCGTGACCTCTTGAGCTGGTTGACGAGCCGGATTAGCAGTGGCAAAGGAGGGAACGCGTAGAGGAACAGGCCCTCCCAGGGGAACGAGAAAGCATCGCCCATGCTCCTCGCCTGGGGAAACCTGCTGGCGAACCTCCGGCACTTGGAGTTTGTCGCCGTCGCGAACAGGTCGATCTGGGGTGTGCCCCACCGTCGGAAGAGTCGATCCACTAGATCCTGCCGTAGTTCCCACTCGTGGCACGAGCGCAGCTCCCTGCTGAGTGAGTCGGCGATGGTGTTTTTTATCCCTGCCAGATGAAACGGCACCAGAAACATCCTTTGGGCGACGGCCCAATGCCACAGGTCCTGCGCCTCCTTGGACAGTGCTGGGGACCTGGTTCCGCCCTGTTTCCTGATGTAAAACATGGTGGTGGTGTTGTCGGTGAAGATCCTCACCACCTTGCCCTTGAGGGACGGAAGGAAGGTCCTGAGGGCCCAGAACACTGCACGGAGCTCCAGGACGTTGATATGGAGGGACTTCTCCGTCGGGAGCCAAAGGCCTCTCGCGTGCAGATTTTCAGTGTGCGCTCCCCACCCTTCCAGGGAGGCATCCGTGGTCACTGTCTCCTGGTGGTCTGGGGTCTGGAAGTCCATGCCCGCCGTCAGATGCGTGCAGGTGCCCCACCACCGGACCGCTCGGCGGAAACTCTCGTCGAGTGTGATCCTCTCCTCGAAGCCGCCCGTCGTTTGGATCCAGCGCGCGTCCAGGGACTCCTGCAACGGGCGCATCCGGACCCTGCACATGGGAATGAGGTAGATGCAAGAAGACATCATTCCGAGGAGGGACTTGATGGACCTCACCTTGGCCGCGTCGGAAACCAACATCCGCTGTACCTTGCCCAGGATGGACCTGGTCCTTTCCTCCGATGGGGAGGCCAGAAGGGACACTGGCCCTCATTACGACCCTGGAGGAAATCGAAAAACGATGGCGGAAATGTAATCCCGCCATCGAATACCGCTCGGTGCGATTATGACCCGTCACCGTAAAGTACGATGCCATTAGCGACACCGTAGTGAACGCCAACGCTAACTGCACCAAGTACGCGCATGCGCGCCATGCAAAACCGTAATTACCACCATGGTGCAAAGGTACGCGAATTCTGACCCTAGCGGACATTTACTTAACGCCATCAAGCATGGCGGAAAGTACCATTCCGCCATGGTGAGAATTACGGCATCGTGAACCAACCGTAAATGGCCCTACTGAGTGCCTGTACACCACTCCCTGCCCACATTGCACAACTCCTCGTAGGTGCAATGAAGTCACACAATGCAACCAGTGAAATGTACAAGTCACCCATGCATGCCAACGAACAAATGAATGTAGGGGCTCCAAGTGCCTTGTGAGTGGCCATCCATATTTGGCATGTCACCATTGCCGTACTGATGCAGCACAGGCATGTGAAGGTTCAAGTACAGCAATATGAACTGAAATATGAGACAAAACAACAACAGGCCCCCATCGCTTGACACCAGTGTAAGGCAACATTCAAAGCAGTATCCTGAGGGAGACTGCACCAGCCCTGTACTCTTGCCAGTAAACAAACCAACCATCAGCATAAGCATGTACCACACAAGTTGGCAGAGTGACTGAGCAGCCAGGCTCATCTCAAGAGGGGCCAATGGGAGCTGCAGGGCACAGATGGCACGAATACAGAAGCTATTCCAATGGACATGACCTCAGTCTCCCTCCAAGAAACGCACGCAAACACAGGCACCTGTGACCAGCCATTTTCTGATAATCACATCATTCCACCAATCCACCTGGCTGACCGGCATCTGTTACACAAAAGCTAATCCCCCGCCCCTGAGCATGACATCATTAAAACAGTCATAATGGCAGCCCCTATCCCTGACCTTACTGGGCTTCGTAGGCAAACGCGGCCAGTACAGTACCACGCAACTATACTCAGAAGCCGGAACCCAATGCAGATCTTCTCACAATACATCGCTCCACAAATAGGAATATGCTACATTACTTGCAAAGAATAACGCTACACGGTTAATATCAGAATAAAATTTTAATGCACATCAAATTCACCAAGCCCATACAGCTATTAGGTCATAAACTCCAAAATATTTTTCATTACTGTGTGCTGCATCCGCAATAAATGACCAGCTTCTTCTTGTGTGACGCCCTGTTCCTTCATGGTACACAGGGGCTACATTCACGTTCAAAAAGGCAACATGGAAGCGCCTAGAACCGCAGGGCCGCCCCATTAGGTAGGCACTAGTCCAGCTGAAAGGTTGATATGTTGCTCCTAGCCACTAGTACTGCGTAAGGGCATGTGGCCCATTGGCGATCGTCCCATAAGATCGTAATGGTGCTCCACTGATTAACTCGAAGCAGCAGGTGTCGGGAGTAAAAGCCATCTGCAGGAGTGGCATACAGATGGCAGCGGCAAAAGGGGAGGAGATACCTGTCACCCAAATGAAATGAAAAAGAATAGTATGGGCATCAGAACTTCATTTGTATTACTCACTTCAATGATCACACTAAATCTACAGCCATATGCATGCTAGCCCACTCAAAAGGATTATTTCCACCCAAAAATCACTTGCGAATCATAACTATATAAATCGAGGTGAAAACACTATTACAAACGAGTGTTTGTGTGCATGCGTCTGTTAAAACAGAATCCATTAGATGGGATTAGTAACGTGCATAGACACAAGTGTTTGAAGGCGCGTCGAGACAGGGAGGGTTCAACAAGGGCAGATAGACGATGGTCCCACTATGGCAGCTCTGCATCACATAGCGCAGGGGAAGGGGATAGATTCCAAAAAGCCATGTACATGGCAAACTCTCAATTAAATCATCTGTCCATGCATCCATACATCATTCCCTCATCCCGGTATAAAAACGCCTGATTATATACTCACATAACATTTGAAATTTCCATTGAGTCCATTGTGCGTAATGCAGTCTGCAAAATCCACTGTGCTCCAGCCCGGAATTCTAGTGTTGTGAAGTAACATGTATTTGGGAACGTCCTGCCTTATCGTCCACTACGCTATTGTGCATCCCATACTATTCATATCAATCATTGCATTCTCGCCATGGCCCCTGTCCCAAGGACATTAAACAATAGAACGTTATATTTGCAGTCAGACCTGTGGGCGTCTCCTCGCCGCTAGCTGAAAACCGAAAGCGCTGTCCTTCGAATTCCTCATTTGCAACATGACGTCGAAAAGGCATCTGTGACCGCTTGAAATCACAAATTCATCCATGTAGTGCGGCAGTGTGTGAAAATGGCAACTGGCTTCACTCACAAATGGGACGCCCCGCCCATCGGTGAACCTCGGTACAGTGCTGCATGAGGGTCCACCGTTAATCGAGTACTACATTCCACTGACCCTTCACAAGTTTGTTCGCGACTGCAAAGATAGTATGTGAAACAATGGGACCATAGCAGAATGAACATATAAACCAATATTTCACTGCCATCGGGATTAAATACATGATTGTAATAGCAAGATGCCATGCGTCACATTGCAGCGTTGTGTGCGGGACGTGCTCGCCCAAAGGGGATTGCAGCTGGCACAGGTGGAATGAATCACCACAGGTGGAGGCTATACAGCCTGAAAACACATAAATTGCACACCCAACCCCCTCCCACAACCACACCCACTCCAAAATGCTACCGGCAGGACTAGCGATGTTGGCCCTGGGGGACCTGATAGCACTGCAAGTACTCCAACTTCAAGAAGAAGACGAACACCAACTACTACAACAACCGACCGCACAGAGGAGACGCAGGAGGAGGAGGAGGGCAAGGCAGGGCCAGCAAGGCCCACCAGCACAGCCACTACCACCACGCAGGCAGCCCGCAATCCCACGCCTCCGAGCTCATCCGTTCAACCTCACTGCTGAGCAGATCCACACCCTCTACCGTTTGGACCGGGACACCATAACCGCCATTGTGAACATGACACACGCTGACCTTGTCAGCATGATAGATAGCCCAACCGCCATCCCACCCCTACTGAAGGTGGTGTCTGTACTCCACTTCCTGGCCACAGGCACCTACCAGCACACAGTCGGACAGTTGCATGGCATTTCACAGCCACTGTTGTCACGGACACTATTGCAAGTGCTCGATGCCCTCCTGAAGCACGCAGACGACTACATCTCTTTACCACGCTCAGAGCAGGAGATTACAAACACAAAAGTGGGATTCCATGCACTTGCCGGCATACCGGGTTGCATTGGTGCCATCGACTGCACCCATGTGGAATTGGTTGTCCCACATGCCATGGAGGTCCAGTACCGCAAACGGAAACAATATCATTCTCTTAATGTACAAATGGTGTGTGACTCCAACAGGATCTTTTCACATTGTTGTGCCCGATTTCCTGGATCAACCCATGATTCTATGGTCTTGAGGAACTCTACAATACCACGCTACATGGAGCGACACGCAGGGAACAGATCCTGGCTACTCGGTGAGTCTCATTTCATGCATGATAATGTGGGGTATGTGATGCGGCAATGACCTGGCAGGAAAGGGGTCGGGGGATGCGTACGTAGCAATGTCATTCCACAAACATCCTTTATTGTCCACATACAGGTGATGCCGGGTATCCACTGAAGAGATGGCTCCTTACACCACTCCGGAACCCACAGAACCAGCATGAGGAGGACTACAACCATGCCCACTCACGTACCCGTGTAGTCATAGAACAGGCATTCGGCCTACTGAAGGCTTGTTTCCGCTGCCTCAGCAGGTCTGGCGGGGCACTCCTGTACCGCCATGAGAAGGTTGCAAAGATGGTCATGGCATGTGTCATGCTACACAACATGTGCGTACGTAGAAATGTGCCCATGCCCCCTGACGCAGAACTGCAAGCACCTGAAGATGGTCATGATGAGGGTGGGGATGTGGCAGCACCTCAAGGAGTCCGCGAGGCACAGGAGGCCCGTGACATTCGTCAGAATATCATAGATTCATGCTTCTAGCACTCACGCCTGGTGGCTGATACATGGACACGGGACTTGTGGCACTGTGTGTGTCTGGAACATGCACAATGTGGACTGTACGCCTATAAAGGCCTCGTACACAAAGATCAATGTCCACACATCTCATTGGATGATTATGAAATGTTTATAGCATATGTGAAATTATATTACACACCCCATCGACCCGCCACCCAAGAAAGCCCAACACCCCCCTCCACCCTCCTACCTCCCCCCCGAACACCAGTGTCCAAAGATGCTCATTGTCAGTGGGCAGACGCTATTGCAAGCCCCCTCTCCGGGTATCAGGGGCACCCCTGCCTGTGGAGCGCAGGTTCCTCCCAGATCTACGTTGGGGGTTGCCCTGGACGGAACTTGCAACGGATGATGTCTCTGCCTGCTCACGTCCATGCATGTCCCTAAGGGTTTGTGAGAGCTCAGTGAGCACACGGCGCACAGCGGCAAGTTCACCACATACGTCTTTGGACGTCGCATGCAGTTCCCCCCTCAGGCTCTCGGTGCTTCTCTCCATTTGTACCCTTAGTGTCTCTGTACTTCTCTCCATTTGTACCCTTAGTGTCTCTGTACTTCGCTCCATTTGTGCCCTAAGTGTCTCAGTGATTGTTTCTATGGCTGCCTTAGAACCCCCACATTCATCAGCATGCTCCTTGAGGAGCGTGGCCAGTTGCTGCTGTTGCACGATCACCTGGTCGAGGGACTGTTGCCTCTGCTGGGCCATGCCCATTTGCGGTGGTGTCACAGAGGGGCTGATCACCTCATGTTGCCTTGCCACAGGGCTTGTGGGGGATGGCCAATCGTCGTCTTGTGGGTTGCGTGGTATCCTCATGGTGTACGGGATGAAACAAACAGGGGGATTGAGACAGGTCATGGATGGGTCCTACATCGACAGCACCGTTTTCTGTGTCGGAGCATGCTGGCATTAATGCAGTGTCACCTATGGTGCTGCTGCCACCAGAAGCAGTGCCTTCTGTGGCATCCATTGGGGGGACCTGTGGTGCTGCTGTTGTGGGCATGCTGGCTGCTGGGGTGCCTGTTGAAGTCCCCTCCTGTGTGCTGCCACTTGATTTGTGCTGCTGCCGTGTCTTGATCCGTGCAGTTGAGGTGGAGGGTCTTTGGCCGTTGGTCTTGGCCCTCTTTGCAGGTGTGCTGGTAGGGGTGTCCTGAAGCTCGTCGTTTGAATCGGACCCTGTGGTGGAGTAAAGGAGGGCGAGCGTTATTTATGGGTCTGTGGAAATTGGAATGGCAATGTATCACATGCATTGGGGTGGTACCTGAGGGTGATTTGGGTCAGGGCCTTGGAGGTGGTTTCATTTTTGTGTGGATTGAGGATGCAGTTGTTTTGCAGCCTGCAGTTAGGGTGTGCATGCTGCACGTGTAGAGGGTGTTTTTAGGATTTTTAATTATTTATGTATTTAATGTGACTTTTAAAGTGCGCTATCAGGCCAATGTATGTGGACGTTCTCCTGGACATGTGTTTCTGTTGCACTATGTGGACACATGGTACTTCACATGATTGGACATTGTGGATTTAGCATTGTTTTATTTGGCCCACCTACCTGATTCTTCGGATGTCTGCACTCCTTTCTCCATCCCTCCGACTCCCTCTATACTCTCCATTCCAATGGTGGAGGCACAGATTTCTTCCCAGGGGGTCAGTCAACTTGATGGGTGATTCCGATCCTCCCCCGGTAGCTGTGGCAATGTTACGGTTGGCTGATAGTATGCTCCGTACGCGTATCCGCAAGTCGTCCCATCGCTTTCTGCATTGCTGTGGGTTGTGGGGTGCGGTCCCCACCGCACTTACCCGCTGTGCCACCAGGGCCCATATGGCCTTCTTGTTCGCAAGTGCCGTCCTGGTCATTTGCGTCGAGAAGACGACAGCAGCATTCTCCTGGAGGGTCTCTGTGAGCACGGTGAGTTCCTCATGGGAGAAGTGGACCTGCCGCTTGCGGTCGCACGCTTTTTTAGCAACTTTTCCCATTTTGATTGTTTTAACTAGGGTGGCTAACGGGTTGGGATGTGTCTCAGGGTCGGATTTTTAATGGTTGTGTTGGGATTCTGATTTTATAGGTGTACGGCGTGCTGTTTCCCGTTCCGGCCCCATGTTTTTACTTCCGTTTGCGTATATTTACGGTCACCGTATTTTGCGATTACCGCTCATTACGGTGACCGCTATGATGGGTGGCGGAATTGCACCTAGGGCGCCGTACGACGGCGGTGAGGGGCGTTTTGGGGACATTTCCGCCATCGCGGACTTTGCACTTCCGCCATGGCGTAATGCTCGTGCCCGATGGGTCAGAATTAGCCGCACTTTACTCCATCGTGCAATGGCGGAAACACTATTTACGCTATGGCGGTCAGGTCAGTTACTTTCCGCCAGGGTCGTAATGAGGGCCACTGTGTCGAGCTTCGCTCCCAGAAACAGTGCGTTTTGCGCGGGTACCAGGTGGGACTTGGCGTAGTTCACGGAGAATCCCAGGTCCGTGAGAAGTTGGACGGTCCTTGCCGTGTGCTCCACGGCGAGCTCCCTCGTCTTGGCTCGGATGAGCCAGTCGTCCAGGTAGGGGTAGACGTGGATCCCCTCGCGGCGCAGCTGCGCCGCCACCGGTGCAAGGCACTTGGTGAATACCCTGGGTGCCGACCGTAGTCCGAAGGGGAGGGCTTTGAACTGGTAGTGACGCCCTTGGACCACAAACCTGAGGAATTTTCGGTGCCCCTTTAGGATGGGAATATGGAAGTAGGCATCCTCCAAATCCAACGACGACAGGAAGTCTCCTTCCTCCAGCTGACCCAGGACGTGCTGGAGGGTGACCATCCGGAACTTCTGCGCCTTGATGAACTTGTTCAGACGTCGCAGGTCTAGGATGGGGCGCCATCCTCCCGTCTTCTTCTTCACGAGGAAGTATCTCGAGTAAACTCCGGAGCCCCGAAGCCTCTTTGGGACGAGTTCGATGGCGCCCTTCCCGAGCATCGCCTTTACCTCCAGGAGAAGCTGAGGGACGTGAAGCTCTTTCCTGGCCACGGGGGGGACGCGCGGGGACCTTCTTTGAAACTCGAGCGCGTGGCCCCGGGCTAAGGCGTCCAGCACCCAACGGTCGGTGGAGATGGACTCCCACACGCTGACGAAGCTCGCCAGCTGGCCTCCCACAGGGGTGCTTCGGTGGGGGCCCGACCCCACGGCCGGTTCAATCCTGTTTCGACGAGGCTTTGCCGCCTTGACCTCCTTGGCGACGACGGCGGGGTCCGCCAGACTTGCCTCGTCCTCTGTAGGCCTCCTGAGACGACGAGCGGGCCGCTTGACGGTAGGTGGAGAAACCGCCGCCGGAACCTTTGGATGCGCCCTTGCCTCCGCTGCTCCGAAAGGGCGTCCGTCGTTGCTGCAGAACCCCAAGGGCCCGGGCCGTCTCAGTGTCCGCTTTAATGGCCTGAAGGGAATCGTCCACTGTTTTCCCAAACAGGTTGTTCCCGCCGAACGGCATGTCCAGGACTCTGGTCTGTACGTCTTGACGGAAGTCCGTAGCCTTGAGCCATCCACGCCGCCTAAGGCACACGCCGTTGCCCAACTGGCAAAACCCAGTGTCGGCGATGTCCGTCGCAATAGTGATGGCGTGGTCCGACGCCACCTCACCTTCCTGTAGGATCTCCAGGGCATCCGCCCTCTTGTCGTCCGGTAGGAAGTGCAGCAGGGGAGCCCGTTTGTACCATAGCTCCCTGTCGTAGCGGGCCACGATAGCCAAGGCGTTGGCCGCTTTAATCGTCGTCGCTGCAGACGAGATGACCCTGCGTCCCATAGCGTCCAATTTCTTTCCCTCGCCGTCCGGTGGGGAAGTTGATGTGGAGGCTGCACCTCCCCCGCTTTCTTCCTGGCCGCCGCGGAGACGACGGAGTCCGGGGTAGGCTGCGCCCGGAGGCACAGGGGGGCCGCGTCCGGGACCCGGTATTTCTTCTCGTACCGGTCTCTTCTAGCTGGCGTCGTGGAAGGGTTCTTGAGGAGGGCGAGGCCCTCATCCCAAATGTCGTCCAGTAGAGGCACCGCGAGGACCGTCTTCCTCTTGGCCTCGCGCCGTTGATAAAGGAATCCTTCCTTTTTCTTCTCCTCAGGACAGAGTTGGAAAAGCTCGGATGCCCTGGCGATCATGGAGTGGAACGATCCAATCTCGTCGGGCTGAGAAGCCCTGGTGGGAGGTGACGACGGTAGATCCTCGTCGTATACCTCGTCGTCCGTACCCGTCGCTGCCGTGTCAGTCCCCGTATCATCCCCTCGGGTGGACGGAGAGGAGGGCTGGACGGGGCGCGACGGCTGAAAAGGAGGTGGAGGGTGAATCCTTCTTTTCTTGGGCGGGGGAACACCAGAAGGTCCCGGTTCAGGATCCCCCGACGGGAGAGGTTCCTCCGTCGGCAACGGTAGTCTCGTCCTTATCTCTGAGCATAAGGACTGTATAGCCAACAAAATGGCCGCCGAGTTGTCTTGCGGCGCTGGCAGAGGGGAATCCGACGGGCGATCAGGGGCCCCGTCGGCACCCTCGACGATGTCGTCGTCACCTGCGTCGAGATCCATCCCGACGGGCCGGTCTTCATCCATGCCAAGGCCGTGGCTTAAGACCTCGATCAGCTCTTCCTCCGAGGTTGAAGCCGAATCTACGACGATGCCCTGCCCCCCCTTTTTCTTCCCCGCCGGGGATTTCACGGGGGTCCTATCGATGGGCACAAAAGAGGACTCCCTCCGAGGTGGCAGAGAGACTCTGAGCCCCGAGATCGCCACCACTGGTGTAGCCTCCACAGGCTGAGCCAGGGCCGCCGCGACAGTATCGATAGAGGGCTTGGCCGGATGGATTAAGGCCTTCACCACCTTAGGTGCGCTCACCGCCTTATCCTTGAGGGGGGGACACTGCCTCGCTCCCCCTCCGATGGGGCCTTCGAGCTCGACCGGGGCCTCTCCAGGAGCTTCGCCGGGTGCTCGCCCTTCCTCTTACCCGACCCAGAGCGTTGGCTCGTGGCTGAAGGTGCCGGGGAGGGTGCGCCCTGCCTGGCGCCCGTAGAGCCCGACCGTTCGGCGCTCCCGGTGCCAGCGGACTCGCAGTGCTTGGCCTTGTGTTGGACCCCCGTCGCCGGGGCGTCCTCAAAGGTCTTAGAAGACCGCTCGGATTTCTTCCTCTTCTTCTCGCCTGACGGGCTCTTCCCTTCCAGCCAGTTGGCGAGGCGTTGATGGCGGTCCTTCATGGTCCGCTCCGACATATTGCCGCAAAACGCACAGTCCTTCTCCACGTGCGTCTTGTCCTCATGTAAGCAGTAGAGACAAAAGGAGTGTTCGTCCTCCTTAAAGACGTTCTGCAGCTGGCATCCAGGGCAGACCCTGAACAGCTTTCCGGGCGTCGAGCTTCCCTTCTCCTGGGCCATGTCCGGGCCTGAGAAGCTTCTGGAGTCCTCCAAAAACGTAGCTCGACGAAATCTTCACCCTTGAGGGGCGCAGACGAATCCGACACGGGTCCCCGTTGATCGGATGGAGAGTCGGTGGAGCTTGAGGCTCTTTTGACCGAAAAAAACGAAGTTTTTGAGAAAAAACGTGAAAAAATAGCACTAACGCTCGAGAGCAATAGCACGAGGATCCCAACACATGAACGTGCGGTAAAAATCTGAAGATGGCTGCCAGAGGCGGTGCTTAGGTAGAGGGCAGTCATTGGCTGTGGTCAGTATGACGCAGAGACCAGTGATTGGTTATTACTACGAAAGACAGATCAGAAACGAAACTGATACTGGGTTTTTTCTTTACCGAGGATTCCCAGCCTGACGACGGGGAATATTCATGAGCATGTGAATCCATGCCAGACCCCATGCTGGAGAACTTCATTTGATCCAAGGACGCTCTCGTCCGCCTCGTCGCCGCTGTATCCTGCTGGAAAAGGCCCGACCGGCGACGCACCGAGGAACAACCACCGGTGGGTTTCCCGCCACCCAAAGACCACAGAGACGCTGACGACTCGACACCCTTGCCGGGCCACAGTTCTTCAAACTCTTTGCGGTCCAGAACTATCGACACCGAGGTGCCCCACACGCCTCTTCCTTGCAGGACGTTTACGCTTCCCCGTCAACGAGCACTGCTAGGAACGAAGCGGCCACTTCACCGTCGTAGCTCGACCTGTTCTCTGTCGGACGTTCGACGACCCGTGACTCCTGCCTGAAAGGGGGGACACTCAAGAAGGACCGTCGATTCCCCGACGAGGAACGCTACAACGCCAGGTACTTTGGGGTTGCAGAACTATTGGAAAGTCTAGTGGGAACAATATATGGACTGGGCTTGTATCTTTCTTCTACAGGTTGCCCAGGTGGGGGGATCTCCACACAGAACTGTGTCTAGGTATCGGGGCCAGTATTCTGCCAAGTGTTCAACCATCTTGCTTTCCTTCCTCTCTCTACTGCTGGTTTCCTCTTTATTTGATCTGTGTGTCATTCTGACCGTGTGCTCTTTAATGAGATCTGATAACGTTAGTGCTACCACTTTAAAAATGTATACATTTACCATTGTTGATTTTCGGAGTACAAAGTGAGTTATCGTGATAGTGTATGTGACCTTGAATATTAATTATATAAAGACTGCGTTTTAACCAATACAGTGTGTGGACATTCCTTTGTGGGTGCTTGGGGACTACACTGTACTTAAGAACCAGCCCGCATCACCTCCTGAGAAGCTAGGCCTTGATTGCTCGACCACGCACCAATAATAGAGAATCTTGGCAGGGGTTCTCTGTGCCTCTCCTCTACCATATAGAGAGCAGAAATACAGACCACCCCCCTCCAGTGCGAGTCTTTACACTGGCAGCAGCAGTGGGATGCTTATGGTTTTAAGAATCAGTGTATAACCGTGCCACTTATGAAGGATATCTGTACTTTGTTAAATTAAGGTTTAGTCTTGTACCAGATAACTGCATTACAAGCAATGGAATCTATTGGACTCCTTACACATATGAACTCCCTGAATCTACACGATGTGTGGAGAACGCTTCATCCACAAGACAGAGATTACACCTTCTACTCCACAGTACATGACAGCTCTTCAAGAATAGACATGTTCTTACTGTGGGGGTGCCGAATGGGCAGGGTGTCAGACGTTAAGATACTTGCACGCACGCTCTCTGATCATTTCCCCGTGTTGTTACAGATCCAACTGGATAATACTCTGGCCGCTCGGCCCGCCTGGCGCTTTAAGTCCGAGGCTCTGTCTGAACTCGTTTTTAAAGCTGAGATACTATCGAACATAAACACCTTTTTCGAGAATAACAACACGCAAGACACACCCGAGAGGACACGTTGGGAGGCATTTAAAGTATACATTAGGGGGATGTGCATCTTGCGGGAGGCCGGGGTTCTCAAAGCCATAAAACAGGCCCTACACTGCTCCGAAACAAAGCTCAAAACTCTAGAACAACAGCATGCTTCCGCGCCAGCTCCGGCACTCCTAGCAAAAATCAGAACTGAACTGGAAGCGTTTGAATCCCATGCCCTGAGCGAGGCGCGATACCTTGCTTGCCCAGTGGCTGCCTGACGGTATGGTGAGGGTGACAGACCCGGTAGAACCCTAGCCAAATTAGTACGAGTGGAGGGAGGTAGGTCCCGAATAGATAGTATTCTAGACGAACAGGGCCAACGAGACTGGTCTGATCAAGCCATAATTGACACCTTCGCTGGCTTCTATGCCAGTTTCTATGGCCCCCAACCAGAACACAATGCTCACGACCTAGGCGACCTGCTAGAACGCATCCCCATGACCCTTATCTCCCAAAACACCATGGAACAACTTGACGCCCCGTTTACCCTGGAGGAGATAGTCCAGGTAATCTGATCTACCGAAAAATAAAGCTCCGGGTCCTAATGGGCTCACAGTTGAGTTCTATCGGGAACACGTTGCCATTCTAGCTCCCATATTGCACAGGGTCTGGACCGAATCTCTCTGGATAGCCTCCCTTCCCCCCTCCTTAAGGGAAGCCCTGATCACCGTCCTCCCCAAACCAGGGAAACCCCCAGACGGATGTGGTTCCTATAGGCCCTTATCGCTTATAAACACAGACATGAAAATCTTTGCTAAAATAATTGCGAATAGATTCCTTCCATTTATGCCCCACCTGATCCACGCAGACCAAAGTGGATTTGTTCCTGGCCGCTCTACTACACTCAATATCTGCCGATTATTCAATGTAATGTCCAGAATTGACCCGAAGGCGGACGCAGTGGCGGTCACGCTAGATGCCCAGAGGCGTTTGACATGGTTTCATGGAAATACCTATGGGCCGTGCTGGAGAAAATGGGAATAGGTCCACACATGATTTCTTACATAAAACTGCTATACAGTGATCCAATGGCCAGAGTGCTTGTCAACTTCATCGTCTCCTCTCCCTTTGCGCTACACAGGGGTACCCGCCAGGGATACCCGTTCTCCCCCATCCTTTTTGTGCTCGCCATCGAACCCATGGCAGACCACGTTAGGGACCGACACACCCGCAAAGGTATTCGCCTACAGGATACGCCTGAAATCATCTCATTGTATGCTGATGATGTACTCCTATATGTCAGAAACCCCTCCACACATCTGGACCCGATCATCCGAGACATTACAAAAATAGGAACTTACTCTGGCTTTACCATCAACTACTCTAAATACGACATATTCCCCCTCACTCTGGCAACCCGGCAACCAACATGTGAATTTCCCCTACGCTGGTCCCCAGGGGGCATCAAATACCTGCCGGTACAAGTGTCACTAACCAAAACCTCCCTACTGGCAGATAATTACGAGACAGCAGCACAGCACATTGAATCTAATATGCTTAAATGGCGCAGCCTCCCTCTGTCCCTGGCGGGCAGACTGTCACTAATAAAAATGATCGCGGCCCCTAAGCTTCTCTATGTCTTTGCAAACATTCCAGTGTGGCCCGGGAAGCAATATTTTAAGAGGTTCCACGCGGCGTGTGCCCAATTACTTTGGCATTCCGGGGCAGTCCGCAAAAAGTGGCTACATATGACCGCCTCCCTACGAGAAAGGGGGTTTCACAGCCCCAGAACTAACCCTGTACTGGTCTGCGGCACAGGCCCAACACGCCACGCACTGGTACGCACACTTGAACCCGCCCCCTCACGTCAAATTGGAGAAACTGGCAGGGGATGGGACCAACATCATGACCCTGTTGCTACACCACACGTTCCAGACGGATGCCCCAGCAGACCCCGTGGCCACCACGATCAGAGCATGGGATAGGATTTTGAGCCAGACACAAGGGCATTACCCATACTATGGGCCTCATTACACGGATGGCGGAGAACCATGGCGCTATTAGCGGCATGGTTCATGCGGTAAAATACCGGCACCGCCTTGGCGGAAAGGGGAATTACCGCCCCATTCCAAGGTTGGCGGGGAGGTAATTCCCCCTTCCACCATTGCCCTTCCCCATTCCCATTTTTGGCCCATAGGGCTCAATGGGAATGGGGAAGGCGCTAATTACGGTACCGCAAATTGCGGTACCGTAATTAGCTCGCTGGGTCCCTTTGCGGGTTGGTTTTTAACGCCTGCAAAAAGCAGGCGTTAAATCCCCCAACCCGCAAAGGGACCTCGTAGTAAGGCGGTAAGGATTTACCGGTACCGGTATTTTACCGGTACCGGTAAATCCTTCCTGTCATCAGTGTAATGAGGCCCTATAAACGGCTACCCATTCGACAATTCCCAGGACTCTCCCCCGCGCACGACCATCATTTCATTCAACACTGGGAGGCCCTGGGGTATCGAGCACTAACTGACCTATACCCCGACGGTAAATTCATCACCCCCCAAACATGGCGTCCCGAGCACTCTAACTCGGCGATTGAGCTACTGCAATACTTCAGACTTAGAGCGGCGGTCCGTACACTATGGTTATCCTACCCAGACGAGCCCCCAGACTCACCTGAACTCCAATATATAGCAAACTCCACAGGTGGCAGTGGCATAGTATCTTCTTTATACAAAATGCAGCTAGCAAAACGTGGGAATACATCCCTCAAACCACGGGGAGCTTGGGCTAGAGACCTGGAAATGGAAATCACTGATGGTATGCCTAGGCGCAAAGTCTCCCTTAGTGCCAGATTCCGCTGCATACAATATAAACTACTCAACAGACTCTATTACACACCGCACAGAGTAGCAAACTTTACACATACCCCGAACCACAGATGCCCGAAATGTAACTCTGAAGAGACAGATCACATGCATATGTTTTGGTCCTGTACTGCGCTGAGGGCGTTCTGGCTGGCAGTAGCGAAATCGCTCACAGAGATAATTGGGTCCCCAGTAGACCTTGACCTGTTTGCCCTACTGTTTGGAATATGGTCCGGAGAAAATGAAAAAGAAATCTCAACATTTTTAAATGTAAGTGCTATTGTTGCGAAAAGATGTATTTTACAAGGTTGGAAGCGCCGCTCCCCCCCCACCCTCGAGATGTGGTTGAAAGCCCTCACCTGGGTACAAACCTGTGAGGAAGAGTACATTGGATCCCTGCCCACGCCATCTCGTCCAAAGAATGTATGGACAGAATTCTGCAGTTATCTGAACCATAGAGAGGAGATTGAGTGGAGCTCCACCCCCCCGCCAGGTCCGCCCGGCGCATCACCGTAAGTACCAAGCACCTTGACCCCCCCATTTTGTCAACACCCCCCCGTTCGTGAGCTCTCTCAAAAAGTGCATGGTATAATGCCCAAATGCGACATTGTGATTACTATGTATGTCTGTGCAAGATGTGCTATACCTGTCTTAATTTTCTGCCAATAAACAAAAGTTTAAAATAAAAAGAAAATATGTCTCATTATGAAGAGGTTGAGTAAGCTTCTTAAGACTTAGCAAAGGCTTTTAACTCCTCGGACCGGACCCTGTTGTGGAGTAAGCTCCACAATTGGGCGTGCCCGCCACCTTTTTGTAATTGATCATCTGCCTTTATTCAGATACAAGGGCCCCTGTTGTTAGTGGGCACCCATTGAGTTTGCCACTAATAAAGGGGTAAAACAGGGTTGTCCAATGGCACCCTTGCTGTTTGTGATTTTTCTTTCAGATTTTAAGCCTCATTCCCAACAGGAAGGTACAATATCATCAGTTTTAAAATTAGTTGGCTACTCTACTCTTTTGTACGTGGAGCACACCATTCAACTTGATCTTACTCCGAAGGGAACGGGACTTAGCCTGGGTTATGCAGCTCGCTCCTTCGAGCTTAATAGTTTAAATTTTAATCTTTTGAAGATCTTAGACCAAGATCGAAGTAGTGTGCATTTATTGCTACCTAAGAGGTGTTTTTTCAGGCAATTGTTCGTGGACTTCACATTTAGAGCAAGTGGAAAAAGTCTACCGACAGACCTGCGCAGCCTGACAAGGTTTTATTATAGGTTTGATGGCCACCGACTTGATAAATGCATACATGTTATTGAGGAAAAGGTTCACTCGGCTGATCTGTACAGTAGTGAAATCTGGGGCAACGTGAATTGTTTAGTCCTCCATCATATCAAGCATGCATTTTTGAGGAAGCTACTGTGCCTGAGCACCCCTGGGGTGGCTCTGTGTTCCGAAGTGGGTAGTCTCAGTATCAGTCTGCAGGTTGAATTGAGATTTCTGGAACTCTTCAGGAAACTATATGCAACAGCCCCAGAAAACCAAAATGGCAGGAATGCCATTGGAGAGATCGTTTCAAAGTGCCCCCATGTTACCTAACCTTGGTTTAGGAAGTGTGCTGTCTTGTGCAAGAAATGGGGTTTAGATATTACTCATCTTAATGTGGGTGCCATGAATAAACAACAGCTAAAAAATAAAGCTAGGGAGTTTGAATTTAACCAGGCCATGCAGGGTATTAGGAAGCTGTGCTCACTGAGATATCTAGCTGCCACATGCAGCTCAACCTCAATGAATACCCCAATAAGCACAATACCATCACCTGCCCAAAGTTGCATTGTGTCAATGGTCAGGGTTAATACTCTACCTTTAAAGGATCGTATGTCCTGGCTTTTTAAGAATAAGCACTGTTCCTATGGTAGTGGAGCTATTTACACACCGGAGACAAAGGGCCTCATTATAAGTTTGCCGGTCCGGTAGTAACTGTGCTGGTACGCTACCAACACCGTTACAACCGGACCGGCAAACTACGAGTTCTGCTCGCGGGTGCCTTTCTCGCCTGCCAGGTCTGACCTGGCTGGCGTAACGGCACCCGCGAGCAGAGCATGTCGGAAGCACCGGCACCCTTCACGAAGGGTGCCGGTGCATCTGGCTTCCCCATTCCCATTTGAGCCCTATGGGGCTCAAATGGGAATGGGTACAAATATTTTCCGGTGCCCGCCGATATCATTTTTTTTCTGGCATTCCCAAATGGGCAATTACCTGGTCGTTACGGCCTTGCCGCACCAGGTAATTGCCCATTCGCGGGCGCCAGAAAAAAAAATTATACCGGCATGGCTACCGCCAGTATTATAATGAGGCCCAAAGACTCAAAAAAACAGAAATCTTCCTTCCTCATGCATCTAGCCTCTGGCTCAACCTGTCGGGGGGCAATGATAGAAAGGATGTAGTCTTAAGGTTTTGCCGTAGTAGCCTAGACTACCAAACGTTGTAAAGAGGCATGGGTGGAAAGGAAAATGGAGTACGAAGGTGGCGGCCTGTGCTTCTTTGCTAGAGTTCCATCACTGACCCCTCTACTTCCTGTTTGAAAGGCAATAGTGTCTTATGCCTTGGACCCTCGTCCAGGATGTCAGTAAGCTCAAACTGAATCTTTGGGCTCAAAGGGGCAGATAACCCAAAGGTGACGACTATCTATACCATCAGGTGCTGAAAAGCGGCCTGTGACTTTCCCGGGTTAACAGCTGCGAGCATGTCAACCTCCGGCAAGGTGCCCTTGCTGCTTGCCTCTATCACGTCGGCCGCAAGATCCACCACATCCTCCTGTTTCTGATAAAACTCCTCTGGCATGTCCCTGACCTACCTTGAATGGAGGGGTTACAGTCTGAAGGGCATGGGGGATCCCTCCTTATGATAAATGTTCTCTAAATTGTACATGTATTGTCTTTTCTGGTACCAATTCCCTCGCAACTCCAGCATCGTCGAGCTGAGGTCAGAGGACCGGTATCCAAGACGGAACGGTGTGATCCTTGGACCTGATCTTGTTGCATCTATTTATGGCTCATCTGAGTGCAATGGGATCCGTCAATGCCGTCGCCACCGGGATCGAGACCACTGGTGCTGAAGCCGCCGGCATCGAGCCGAAGTCATCAGCGGCAGTACCTTGGCGGAGATGTCTGCCTGAAGGCTTCCCATTCCTCAAGAACAGAGCCTTGAGTCGGGAAAGGTGCCTGTTGGCCTCTGCCTCAGAAGGTTTCCTGGAGTAGTGGCTCCTCTTCTTTGATGATGAAGAGTGGCGTTTCGAAGAACTGCCAATGGATCTTGACTTCTTGCAGTGCTTTTTTTTTCTTGTCCTTTCAGATGGGGAACTATTCCTCTGTGCCAAGGTCCACATCCACTGATCTCGAGTCACCCTTTTCCTTATGGAGAAAGGTGCATAGCTTCACTTCACGTTCTTGAAGTGGTGTGTCGATTGGCATGACGTGCACTGATGCGTGTTGTGGTCTTCACCAAGAAGTAAAGACAGATGCAGCACGGGTCCAAAACTGACACCTGGTGTCTGCAGTCGGTGCAGGGCTTGAATCCAGAAGACTTCATTGGATTTACATTTTGTTGTATAACGAACACGAAAGGCAAAGATTTTTAGAGAAATTCCATTGAATTGGAAAGCGCATCGTTCCTAGTAGCGAGCAAGTGCAAAGGAAAAAGTAACTGAGGCCATGGCACATGGTGCCTCTACATATACTAGCCCCGACAAGCAGAGCCAACGAAGAGCAGCACTGTGCCTCCCACCCCCTGGACAGCAGAATGGTTTCTGAAGAGCAGCTGTGCTGGAAGATAGATATCAAAGAAGTGTAATCCATAGGAGGAAGGAGTCCATTAGAAGTAAGACATTTTCAGTACAACTGGCACACCCAAGACCTAGTCGCCAAACAAATGTCCCCTGGAAAGCAGATACCACAAGGGTGCCACTGCCCAAAATGTTGACACTTACAGATCAACCATAAATCTTACTTCAAAGTCATATTGTGTACCAAAATTTTAAAGGAAAATGTGATCTTACAAAATCCTTGAATTTGTGCACTATCTTCAATTCCTTAGTAAAAAAATGGTCAACAGTATATCTGACTCACAACCAAAGAAACCCCCTTTGGCGAACCTTGCCTCCCTCAACCCTATGCACCCCTTAAAGCGGTCTACCATAATAAAATGCATTTTGAAAACCACCAGAAGATGTCTCACCCTCTAGTCACCGGGGATCTGTCGTCCAAGTGGCCAGGACACGGACATTACTTTTGGATCAGTTCCTGGGGGTGGACCAGTGCGGGAGGATCATCTGGATGAGGGCTCTTCGGGGAGTGGGAGTGGGACACTGGATGGTGAAACGCGGTATCCCTTCCCTTTAACACCTTTTTCCCATACTACCAGAGACCTTCAGCATATATTTGTGTCAGTCTTCTGTTGATTTTACATTTGAGAAAGCTTGGGTGAATGGGAAGCAAGTGAAGGCGTTAATTGACTCAGGTAGCAAGCAAACCACCATAAGAGCTGATCTGGTCACAACAACGGACCTTGTGAACGCTACCCTAGTTAGAATTACCTGTGTAAACGGGGACAATGGGATATACCCCACAATACCCTTATACATTAACATCAGGGGTGAGTCATGTTTAATATCTTCAGCCATCATTCCTGGGCTGCCTGAGGAAGCTATTGTGGGTCGGGATTTCCCAACATTTCTCACTCTTTTGCAGGAACCCCCACCTCCCTATAGAGTTTTTTTACCCCAGGACTGCTGGCACTCTAATTATTCCCAAAACTCTCCAATATGGGATTGGGAAAAAACAGAATCCTGTGAACCTCCCACGAGGTATAAAGAACCCATTAAACCAGAGTCAACCCCTAGAGAACAGTTTGTTGATTGTTTTCGAGAGACCAATAAAACCACCTCGCCTCTACTTACACAGTAAATAGAAAATCAGTGGAATGTGCGAGAGTCCTTGGATATATCTCATCCCTGTTCTTTCCCAGGTCTTAATGATAAAGAACCTGGACAAAGACCAGTCATTTCCATCTTGCATAGGGTTAAGGGTATGTGAGAAACAAGATGTTGTTTCACCCGCTAGTCCCGGGGATCTGTCATCCAGGTTGCCAGGACACAGCCATCGCTTTTGGATCCAGTTCCTGGGGGTGGACCAGTGCGGGAGGGTCACCTGGATGAGGGGTCTTCGCGGAGAGGGTGTGGGACACCGGATGGTGAGACGCGATATCCCCTTCCCTGTAACACCTTTTCTCCATCCTACCAGGTAGGATACTTAGGAATTCAACCCCCAACCCTTTCCCGACACAAGCACTTTCCCACAGACAGCTCACTGACAGAAAACACACTAACACCCAAGCCGTATACCTGACATGTCCCAACGCAAGGGTCAGGCAGAGTCCGGCAATTACTGATCATTACACACACCTGACTTCCATCACACTTCCTCACATGGATAAAAGGCAGTGTACGAAAGCACACTCTGAGCAAGGCAAGACACACGAGGAAGCAGCAGTTCCAAGATGGCAGTTTAATACAAGGAGAAAGATGGCAAGACCAGAGAGGGTTGCAAGGAGGCCTTGACCTTTTAGGAGAAAAAACACTACTATCACAAGACTTCGAGAATAAGAAACAAGACCTGGAATTAAAGCTGAAGAAACGTGCATTGTGTGTCGGAGCTGCCCGGGGCTCTCCCACGTCGATAGCCAAGGCAGGGAGGAGCGATTTCTGCTATGCTACTGTCATTGGCTCCTACAACAAAGCAGCGCCGGTGAAGTCAGCACAGCTGGTGAGTCGGGGAGACTGATAGCAGACTGGTCTGTGTTAGAACCAAGGTTGCAAGCGGCAACTTTGTATGAAGCAATCTGAAGAGAACAGTGTGTGAGGCGTATGTGATGAGCGACGCAAACATAATTAAACATCCAAGGAGTGACTGAACTTTTGAAACCAAGATAGACACCATATACAGAGTGGTCCGGCACAACGTGTGTGCTCATTGGAAGGTCTCTGTTAGGTATTCAACTGAGAGGTGGCGAATGTAACTTGTGAATTGTGAAATCAAAGTGGTCCTACAACAGGTCAAGCTAAATCCTGTGCACATTCGAAAGTTTTTGATTGCTAATACGAACTGCAATTGGTCTGAGCCCCGCTGAGGGAGACTGGTTGTGTAAGAGGAAGGATCTGAGCCTGGCTAAGGGGGATATTGGGTGAATCGTGAGTCACCTGAGAAAGGATATTTTCTGAACATTGGAGAATGGGATCTGAGCCCGCAAGAGGGGGATCCAAAGTAACGAATGTGGTATAAAAGGGATCTGAGCCCGGCTGAGGGGGATCTAGGGTGAAGAGTCAATCACCTAACTTGAGTACTTGTAAGAGGAAAGGAACTTTTCATTTGTTTTGGTACATCAGGCCCTCTGAATCAAGAGAAGTTGATAATTTAAGAGACTTGGGCACAGAATGCTGTGATGTTGGTAATGGGACAAAGTCCTTGTGCCAAAGAAGCCAGAGAGTGTGATATTCTCGTGTGAACCACCTTGTCCCGTGCGTAAAAAGTGGGTAAAGGAGGCCAACGGCGTGAACATCCTGACCTATCATTTTGTGACCACTTCTTTTTCATGAACACTACCCCACACTATTTGTATTTGGCAGTAAGGATTGGCAATAGTTTATTTTTTAGTATAGGCCCTTTTCTTTTGACGAGACTCCACTAGGACTGCTTTATCATTATTTGATGGTCATAGCTTGCTCCCATCTGTAGATTTAGGATTAGATAGGCAGTTATCACACCCTTGTTGAAGTTCAATAAACACCCTTGAACTGTGGTCACTTGTGTCTGTCCTACAATTGATACCATCACTCTTTTCCTGGGCAAACTCTGGGAAAAGCTGGACATCTCCCAGCTTAATCTATATACTGAATGTGTTGGTTGCCTCCATGACCACCAGTCTGGCTTCAGAGCTGCCAGAAGCATGGAAACTGCTCTGCTAAATACCAGTGAAGACTTGCTCTCCAATCCTGACTCTAATCTCCCTTCTGTCCTCATTCTCCTTGATCTATCCTCTGCTTTTCACACGGTCAACCATGCCATCCTGCTCAATCGTCTCTGTGACAACCTTGGTATTACTGATCAGGCCCTGACCTAGTTGACCACCTTTCTCACCGACGACCCTCTCAGGTCCAACTGGGGTCTTTCCTCTCGTCTATCTCTCTACTTGTGGTGTTCCCAGGGGTCTAAACTCTCTCCCTGGCTCTTCAACCACTACCTGGCACCTCTTGCCCACCACATCGCTACTTTCTGCTCCAATTTTCAATGTTATGCGGTTGTAACTCAGCTCTCTTTCAGGCTCCCCTCAGCCACCTATGTGTACTCTCTCATACCAGACTGTCTGGCCGCAATTCAGGAATGGTGTACCGCCAATGATCTCTGCCTTAATGCCAGTAAGACCGAGATCCTCCTCATTGGGACACCCACTCCCTGCTTTCCTCTCTCTCTGGCCGCCTACTCTGGGCCCTCTTCCTGCTCCTTCCTGTGAGGCTAAGAACCTTGGTGTCATCTTCGACTCCACCCTCTCCTTCTCTCCTCACATCTCTGACATCTCTAAGAAGTCAAACTATCAGCTGCACCTCCTCAGAGGTATTCTTCCTTTTCTCACTGTCTCCAGAGCTCTGGTCCGCTCTAGGCTGGACTATTGCAACAGCCTCTTTCTAAATCTTCCTGCCTCTACTCTTCGACCTTAGCAACTGATCCAGAACAGGACTGCAAGACTTGTCCTTGGCCTCAAGCCCAGGGATTGTATCTCTCCAGCTCTGAAATATCTTCACTGGCTCCCCGTGGCTGCAAGGATCAACTTCAAGACCCTCTGCAATTTCCACAATGCTTTCAGGGACCTGGCACCATTCTACCTCCAACTTTCTCTTCCAAAACGTCTTCCTTCTCGAGCTCTCTGCTCATCCACCTCCAACTCTCTGAGGGTCAGACGCTTCTCAAAGCACAGAGTTTAGGGGCAGATCTATCTCCTCGGCTGGGGCCTCCTTCTGGAACAGCCTCCCTGCCCTGCCTATCTCATACTTGAGCAGAACCACTTCTGGTTCCGGAAGCAACTCACGACCTTCCTTTTCGCTTCTGCTTTCCGTCTTCCTCTCCCCTGCTGATGCACCTGACTCCTCCACGCAATGGTCACCTGGTTCCCCTCTGAACTCGGGCCCAGGCTCCTGCATGTCCAGTTGCCCTCGCACTGCCTCTGGACTCCCCACCACTTAAGGGTCTGTATCTGCAACTCTACAGTCCCTTTTCCCTGCACTTATGAGCCACCCGCTGGCTGCACTTGTGAGTTAACTGCACTTCCCCCTTCCAATCCCCCCTGGCACTTCTCCCCTTCCTTCTTCCCTGCACTTGCGCGATCTCAATGACACATGGCCTAGTAAAATCGTTATTTTGTCCCCCCTTGTTTCCCCCTCCTTGTCTTGTGGAACCTAGAATCACTTGTGTACAGGCGCGTTATAAATGCCACATCATATCATATCATGCCTTTCTTACATTTTATTGAAATAGATCCTGTCCATTACCAAAAGATTAAAACAGCCAAAGGATCCAACATTTGCCCTAATCTCATAGCTGATTCCACTGACATTCAGGCAGACCATGTAACACACTTCTTCAACCTAACAATTCAGCAATGTTCTTAAGGCATGTCAGCCTTCTCTAGATTTCCAAAATCCATTAACACGTAGCACACTAAGAAACTTCAAACGCACATAAAAAATAGCTCTCGAATAGTCATGTTTCCATCCGTCTTCAGATCCAAAGAGGAAACCGAGTTACACTGCTCACATTTTGGGGTGACATTCTTGCCAGTAGAGAAAATGGAGCCCATTCCCTACCCATACTGTTAACCATTCCCGTCAACATAACGACTGAAGCATGTGGCTGACATATCTGGATTAACCTTGCAATGGTTCAGTGGACTTCTGAATAACCAATAATGTGTAGGATTTCCAATGTGTTAGATTTGTCTTTACCCAGTCCAACTCTATACTCCATCAAGGAGTCCCCTAAGGCTCTCCACTCAACGTTTTCTATTTAATGCCTATACAAAAGTGAACTCCTTTACAACCATAACATCCAATTTCACTCCTACTCTGACAACACACAAATCTACTAGTGTATCTCTGGAAATGTCAACCTTGTGTAGAACCTGGCTCACTACCACAGTCACATGAGGCCCAGATGCATGACATTAGCCTGAAACTCATCTGTGACAAAAAACAAAGTTTTTCTACTAGGGTCTAAAATTCTTCTTAGACATCCTGACAAAACGCAGCCTATTTGGCACATCTGCCTCCTTATCCTCCAAAGCCAAATACCTTGGAGTCATATTGGACAACAACCTTAGCATTTACTCTCAAATTAGAGCCATGGTGCTTCTATCAACTTAAGCCAATACAGAAATCCTCACATTCCTTCCTCCTGACAATCATGCAGCCATCAAAGGGTCTCAAGGCAGGACTATGCTGATACCCCCTTCACCGACCTTTCTGCGTACCAAATCAAGAGATTAAACTTTTTGAAAAACAAAGCAGACCACCTTGTTGCTTTTTTCTGTAAAACATCCATGCATAGCTGCTTTCTGGGGGAAGCCACTCGATCCCTGTGAAGCTATGTCTATAAACTACTATGCCTTACTTTCAAATGCCTGCACTCAGCAGCCAGAGCAAACATGTATAACAAGGTCCACCCTTACAAACAACCCACTCATGTGTGTCTGGAAGTCCCTCTGCATAAATATCTTAGCAGACACGACAAAAGATTCTCAGTGACAACTCTGTCTCTATACAAACTCTTCCTTCTCACATTTACAGTGCCAACTCTCTGCTACAATTCATAAAACTTCTAAAGGCCTGACCCTTCTCCTCCCCTGCCCTCTTGCAAAGTGCCTAGAAAGAATTTGGTGTGTGATTTACAAGCTAATAGTAAATAAACAAAATAAATAAATCTGTGGTGGCCATTTCATGGTACACCCGCTCCCACAATTCAGTGTGCTGGTTGATTCACAAAATGGGCAAAATGCTTTGTGTGAGAGCCTGCAGCACACACATTTGTTCTCCACTTGAATGTGCACAGCACAGACAGAAGGGGATACAACTTCTGTTGTTAATTGGTCCCCTGGAGTTAATTTTTAATGACATAAATCCAAAGTGTACATCTAATGTAACAAGGGGAATGGTGACAAGAATTTTCAAAGAAATCAGTTTTGGCTTTTGCAGCAGATACAGGCAGCCTGTAGCTTACACAGCATGTTACAAAGGCGTTAACATGCCTTTGATCTCTATACCTTCCAGCACAGCATCCTCAAAAATGTTAAAATACACCTTCAAATCCCAACTAATCATGGCCGCCAACAGTGCCCAGTATAGCAGTTTAACCCCTCATTAACTGTTTACTACAGCACCACAAAGTAGGATTGTACCACTCCAAAATGGAATACCGATTCAGGTGATATATGTGATCGTCTCTATGAAAGCATGTGCTTCTTGATGAGCTATCATTTGGAGGAAGATGAGATATGGTTCTGTACCAAGAATTACCATCAGTTTTCCTGCCAAGCCCATGCAGTGAACAGAGGCCATCAGCATTGGCATAAACATGCTCATTTTAATTGCTGTAAGGAAGGAATAATAGTGTGAAGTATTTATGCTGATTGTGCTGATTTCCAGCTTCACAACATTTGAGCAGTATTCATGCCTTACACCATTTATCTCTGGGACACCTGAAAAAGCAGCTCTACTAAGGCCTTGCAAACAAGTTTCAGGTTTAGTAACCAAGCTTAAGTTGCAAACGGTGGTATAACATAAACCCTGCCACCAAGCAAGGCCCCTTTGTAGCAAAATGTACATATGCCATAAGCAGATACATATGAAGACTTGGAGGGGGTTCAGCATAAGAGAGCAAAAGTCTCATACATTGCATCACTTGTTGTGCTTTTTGAGTTCAACCCCTTACAATATGTCCATGCTGCCTTTAATTCTTTCTTAACCATCTCTTGAACCATGTCCTACTTGACGGGCACTACTTCCCCTTGTGAGAGGAATAGAAAGAGATAGCAAGCAGGAGAGCTAGGGACAGCGAGAGGGGGGAGCGAGAGAAAACAAGAGGGAGAGAGAGAGAGAAATAGGGGTGTATGGAGGAAGAAAAGAAGAAACATTGAATGAAGTGATACAGAGAGGGTGCCAGATCTCTCTGGCACCATCTCTGTATCACTTCATCCAACGTTCCAACGTTTCGTCAATCTTTTCAACAGGGCCGCTTTACCCATGTCATATTTTTTACTGCAGCAAGCTTCTAGGTGACTCATCTACCTGGCGTTTCAGCATATATACATTTACTACACATCTGGTTACTTATCTTCAGTAAATATGATTTCTTCTCACTCATATATATGTTGACTTTTGTTTCTTCAGTTAAACCTTTATTCTTTAAGTATCATCACATCGTTTTAGTGCATCAATGTTTCTTCTCCTTTAGACATCACTTTGCACCTGTCAGATTTTCTTTACAACTCTTCGATATTGAGTGGTGTCTGCAATTCTCCTTCTACCACTTCAGTTCGAGGGTACGGTTATCTGAGTGCATATTGTCTCTCATACACCAGATGCGGTATTGGAATGATTCCTGGTGTCATACACAGTGTCTTCATGTCTTTCATCCAATTTGTCGGAGGTGAGGTGGTGGGTTTTATCAATGATGTACACATCTGCTTCTATACATTCCGTCCTCTGGTCGAGTCCTCGACCACCTCCTCCTCAATTTTCTTCATTTTTCCTCCACAGAATGATTTCTTTGGGATCCAAATCTTAGTCACCCCCCTCAGGCCACCTGCATTATTTATGTGTTCATCCACACTCCAAGTCATATGGCAGCACTTCCCAAATGGTTGACAGAACACCCAACGCCCTATATAGTTCTTATGATCCTTGGGGTAGTAAAACCTGGTCCCTGGCGTTGCCAGAGGACTTTCTCTCAGGTTCTCACGGGTGGTGTTTTCGTCAGCCAAAGCATTCACATCGATCATTATCTTCATCCCAATTGCTTTCTGTGCTGTCATGGTGCACTGTCCTATGATTATTCTTATAAGACAGAATCCCAGCAACATTAACACTAGTATTGCTCCAAGTAGTTTGAAGGCATTTGCCAACCAGGTTGGAACCCATGAGAACAGGAAAAAAACAATCTTCCTCCTCGCTCTCGTATACTTCTTCCACCATCTTCGTATGCAGGGTTGACAGCATAATTTTTGTTTCTGTTAGGATTCGATTTTCTTCATCATGGGCAGGTGTGAATGCACAGCAGAAAGCCCCAACTTGGTGCACACACCTCCTTCCATTGCTGTAATTAAATACAGGAAACACCTGTTCTGGAGGGCCATAAGCCTAAAGGCCCTTAGTTCTTCTTTGATCGCGTTAAATCCTTTTATCGTTTTGTTGATCGTTTGCAACAGCTGCCTACTAGTGATTTGTAACCACTTGGCGTTCGCTGCAGCTTGAATTGCTGGCATGAATATAGCGTAAATATCACCACCGTTCTACTGAACAATGTATGCCCTTCTGGAATGTCATGATAGGCTTCTATTGATTTTACCGAATAGGAATTCTCTCTCTTTTGTAGGATAAGGTTAAGGGATCTTTTCTTTCGTCAAACAGATGCACACCAGAGAAAGTCTATGATCTCCATCAATAGTAATGAACAAACTCCTCCCCATTTTGGTGGCAACTTCATACATGCTATTGATCCACAGGCCCAGTAGTGGTCCTTCAGGACTGCTGCTCCTCCCTTCATGCCTGGTATGTCAAAACCACAACCACACTTGAGGTTTGCTCCAACTTTTATTGTGCCATTATTTCTGAAGGACAGGGACGCATTCTTCAGGGGTAGTATCTGCAATGGTCCCCCCTCATCATCGACCCATGCTAACAACTTTGTGATCTTAGGCCATTGGCCCTTACATTCCTTTTCTGCATTCACCACCACTGCTTTCCATTGTCCTAACAATGCCATTGCCTTGCACACAATCAGTCCATCTGCCCATCCCTCAGGAGTAAGGGCTGTTCGTTTGTTATGTAGCTGACCACTTTCCCAGCATTCTGGTACTTCTTTCCCTTTCTTACCCTAGCATTGTAACATCGATTTTCCTCGAATCTGATTCCTGCTTCATTCATTCCAGGCTGCTTGTATTTCATTATTGGGTTCATTGTCTCCTGCTTTTCTCTCAAATTCATCTCTTGTATATAATTGTCTTCCCTTTGGGATGTCGCTTTATTCACCGATACTAATGATGCTGTCTTGCTTTGGAATTGTCCTCTGGTTAGGCAAGGTGTGTCAGGCAGTGTGTCTTTTTTGCTGGTACATCTGTTGCTATGAATATTTTATATGCTCCCATAGCATAAGGAATAAGGGAACATAAGTAACAGCTTCATTCTGACGATTTTCTCCCCACTTTCTTCATGTGTGCTACCACATGTTATTCTTTAAGTGGGCACAATTATCAAGATATGAATGTATATCTTCATTATCTTCCCCAGCATTCCTTTTAAGTCGCAGAGTTTGTTTGGAAATATCAGGAAAAATATCACTCGTACTTTCGTTGGGGATAAATATAGATGTCTCAATATTAGACACTTCAAATGCATTATAAAACAATATATCACGAAATGTGAAGAGCATAAGTAAATAAAGACAACACATAAGGCAAAATGTAGTTACAAGAAGTATTGCCATAGTATTCAGATGCCACATTATCTCTTTTGGAGTAGCTTGTCTTCTTGTTAGAAATGTGTCTTATATAATGAAAAATATCCATTTGTAATACAATTATTCACCTTCAATCACATTTCAAAATGTGCACTTAGGCCCCCTTCTCCTCTCACTTTACACCTCTGTCCCCAATGCTCTCTTCCTTCGGTATCTCTCACCACTTTTATGCTGATGATACCCAGCTCTTCCTTTCCTTTTCTTCCTTCACTCCTGACATTCACCTCAAACTCTCTTCCTGTCTCACGGTTATCAAAACTTGGATGTCCTCCCACTTTCTTACCTTAAACTCTGACAAAACCGAAATCCTATTTTTTCCTGCCAACACTCTTTCCCCCCTCCCTCCCTCCTTCCATCCTTTTCCCCCCTACTCACCTCCCCATCTCTGCCTCTGCCTCCAATCTCGGCCTCCATTTTGATTCTAACCTCTCCTTTACTCACCATATCTCACTTACTTCCTGCGCCTGTCGTTACATCTTTATAATGTTCGTAAAATCTGTTCCTCCCTTTACTTCCATGCCACCAAACTCTTAATTTCCTCCCTCATCTTGACCCGTCCCTTCTACTGCTTAGTTTTCCTCTTCAGCCTCCCAGCCTCTCATCTTGCCCCCCTTAAATCCTGCTACCACTCTGCTATCCACACTCTCGACTCCCTCGATCCTTATGATTCCATCTCCTCCTTGCTCTCCTCACTCGGCTGGCTTACCTTTCACTCTCAACTTAAATTCAACTTCCTCTGTCTTGTCTTTAAATCTCTTCACGATCTTGCCCCTCCTTACCTTTCCTAACCCCTCTCTTTCTACTCTCCCCCTTGCACCCTCCGTTCTGCTGACCTCTTCCTTCTCTCTGTCCCACCCCCTCCCTGCACTTCCTCTCACTTCCGATCCTTTCAGCTCCTTGCCCCACTCCACTGGAACTCCTTACCTCTCCCCAATTGCTCCGTTCCCTCATACTCTTCCTTCCGTTCCTCCCTAAAATCCCACCTTCTTCAATCCCCCTGCTGACAGCCCTTCTCTACTTTTCCCCCTCCTTCTCCCCTTGCCTGGTTTCTACATTATGAACTTGGCAAATTGTTCTGCACACTGTTCTTGTTCATTTGACTCATGAATTGTATTCTATGGCTTCTAATGTATTATTGTTCTTTTATGTAAAGCGCTTTGGCGTAAAGCACTATATAAAAGTTAATAAATACAAATACAAATAACAGGAACTGAATTATGATTGCAATAATAACTCTGCGAATGATAGGACTGTTTTTAGGATTTCCAAAAAAGACGTCCACCATTCGTCGCACTGGAGACCTTTCGTCGCACTTGAGCTGGATATGTTCGGAGTATGTATACAAAAACAGCATGCCAAAATGTGTGCAACGTTTCAGGTAGCATAAAGTGTGCTGTGCAATATTCGTGTCTTATTTTCAATGTATAGTCTGTTTTTTGTTCAACTGAAAATGTTCTGGAACAGCAAGTCCATTTGTTTCCTTTTCAACCTAGGAAATGTCAATTTGTTCCAGAATGTTTGTAGTCCACTTGTTCTTTGTTTTTGCCCTTGGTAGCTGATCTGGTCTGCATACAGAGAATTTCTTCTCTTGCTTCGCTGTCAGCGGTTGCCGGAGGGGTCAAGGTCTCTCCTTTGTAGAGCTTTTTGTCATTCAGGTGCAGCCAGGCGCTTCTCCTTTGAAGTTTACCGGCATTAGGAATGACCTCCTCTACTAGGTACAGTTCCTCAAAACGGAGCTTGTTCCAAGAACAAACAAAACTCATTACTAGTACTTTGTCCATTGGGTACAAACTAGGCTGCTTAAGCAAATCAATAAAATCTGTTGTTTGGCTATCTTCCTCAATCTTCTTCGATCCTTACCTCTGATTTTTGATCTGTTGAGAAATAAAAGAAACACTAGCGGTCATATTTGTTAAATAATCATGCATCTCATCCCCTAATGTTTTTGCTACACTATGGGCATCAATTTTTATTTGAGTGGGAGGAGCAAGTGGTACTCGCATGCGGTGTCCAGTCACCAACTCATGAGGAGTTAGGTTGTGATCTGAGCCAGGCTGGCTTCTTAAAGCAAACAAAGCAAGCAGAAGGCAATGTAACCATCCCTTCTTCAATGTAATTTTGATTTTTGCTATCCTTTCTTTGAGGAGTATGCTTAGCCTCTCACAGGCACCATTTGCCTGTGGGTGATAGGCGAAGGAAAACTTGTGTTTTATGCCTAATAAAAGAACTATCTGTTCAAACAAATAATTTACAAAAATGCGGCTCATTATCAGACCGCAAGACTTTGCACACACCCCATCTAGGAAACACCTCATGCACAAGAATCTTGGCAGCGTATGTGGCATCGGGGTGCGTGCATAGACCTGCCTCGATCCATCTGGAAAAGGGCCATACTACCACTAGCATGTACCTGTAACTGTTGTATACGTGTAACATATCCACTTAATCTATATGCAGAGGCTGAAATGGACCATTGGGTCTAGGGATTGCTCCTTGCACTGTTCGCAAGGTGTACCATGCTGTATATTTCTGGCACACAATGCATTTTCCACTAAACTGTGCAACATGTACTAACAAATGGTTCCATGTCATTTCATCGTGGGATTTTTTTTTCGCTGGTTTTTTTACCGCGATTATTTATTCAAAAAAACCCATTGAATTTTTTTTTAGAGGGGGGGTACCCCCCGACCCTCCCATTTTATAAAAAAATTCTATGGGGTTTTTTTGAAAAAAGAAATTGCGGTAAAAAACGCCACAAAAAACATCCCTCGACGAAAGGACGTCATACCTAACAAATTTGGTGTGAACCAGCCTTCTGCAATCATTGCAGTAAGACCCTCTCTCTGGTGGCATACACGGGTTAGTGAAGCTGCTCCAGTGCCACCTTCAATAATGTTAAAGGCATAGCTGACTTTCAAGTGTTGTCCTGTCTCCATATAGCCTCAGTGGGGGAAAAGGAACACCCCTAGAGCTCGACCTCACAGCTCAATTAGCTGTACAATAGATAACATATTAAAACATTCCTGCATTAGCATTCATCATTCTGACCCCTGCTTAACATCCTCTAATTCAAAGTCAGAAATATTTGAAAAATATGCTGTTCTTTTGACGTCTGCGGTTTTGTTACAGTGAGAAATCAGGACTGCCCCTTTAGTACGGGCTGCGCATCTTACCACGGTGATAGCCAATGGGAGCTTTAGTACTTTAATGAGCTTGCGCAATAGGGTTGCATGTTGCCGTCTGCACGGCGGAAACCCCTCCTTTTCCAACATGACAGCCCTGCATTTACGATTGTCGTCACGTAGGCGGAGTCAGAATACACCATCACTTCCTCATCTTCAAATCTCTGAAGTGCGGCGATGAGCGCCACTAATTCTGAAGCCTGTGCTGAACAATGTGAAGGTAATCTCGCACTCGTGACTACTCCAAATTCACCATTCTTTTTTAACTTCACTACTGCCGTCCCAGTATCACCAGTTGTTTGGTCAATTTTTGAAAAACCATCAATAAAGAGAACTTCCCCTTCCTCCAAGGGCATTTTCTCTAACATGGGGAATATCATCATAGAATTCAGTATATGCAGTGCAGTCATGTACATAGTCCTCCTTTTCTACTGGCTCTGCCATACATGTAGCTGGATTCACTATTCTACATCTAACCATTTTGATTGCTGGACTTCAAATAATCACTTTGTATCCAGGTGCTCATTGTGTAGTCACTGTACTTTTGGGTTTTTCCAAAATGGCAAATAGGGAATGCTCGACAAATAATGTTATTGATCATCATATTGTAATACTGGTAGCTTTTTCAATCGTGAAAGCAGCAGCAACTTATGCTCGTTTGCGAGTGTAATGTCCTTTCATTACTGGGTCTAGAATCCCACTATAATAGGATAATGGTTTGAGTCCATGTCCTAATGTCATCTTCTTTGTAAGTACTGCTGTCATCACTTCTCCATTTGAAAAAGTAAAACTCTATAGTCTGGTACTCCTAGCACAAGGGCTGTGCAACTCGCCCTTTTCAACTCTTTGAATCCTTAAATCATGTCATCTGTCCATATTATCTTACTTTTGCCTATATGTGCTTCTTTGAGTCCTTTTAATAGTGGTTGAATATGTGTGTACTGTAATCAAAAACCCAGGCCCCACAATAATTACATAGGTCTAAAAACTGTTGCATTTCTCTTACTGTCTCAGGTTTTGGAGTTTTCATGATTGCTTCGGCTCTCTCAGGTGTCACTTTTCTCCCCTCGAGAGATGAGCTGTCCTATGTATAGGACCTCTTCCTGACAGTATTGTAGTTTTTCTTTGTCTACTTTGTATCCTTTTTCTGCTAGTATTGGCATTAGTCGAATGGAGTCATCCCTGCATCTTTCCTCTGTCTCACTGCACACTAATATATCATCTACACACTGTATTATTGTGCTCAAAATGTATGTTACCCTGGTGCATCTGAAGGACTCTATTAAAAATTGATGGGGACTCACAGTACCTCTGAGGCAGTCTTGTATGTTTTTAGGTGCCGATTTCTGCACGGAAATCAAGTCAATCCCATGTGAGTCTTCATGAAGGGGAATTGGAAAGACGGCATTCTTTAAAATCTATATCTGTAAAATATTTGGCTTTAACTGGGATGTTACATAATACTGTAGCAGGGTTTGGAAGCAAAGGAAACTCTGCTTCAACAATATTGTTTAAGGGGCAGAGATCCTGAATATATCTCCTCGACCCTCAGTTGATTTCTTCAATGAGTACACAGCCGTGTTACATGGGGACTCTGATGGCACCAATATTACCGGCTTCATTAAAACGGAAATGGTCACAAATATGCCTTCATCTGCTTCTCTAGACATGGAGTACTGCCGTGCACGTGGCAAAATTTCTACCGGTTTAAGCTTGATTTTAACTGCTCCTGCTCCACTCAATAGACCCATGTCATATAGGCTGCTGGTCCATAAGATGCTTGGCACCTTTTCTAAAATTACGGTTTATTTTTTACCAATGCCATTCTTTGTGGTATCTCTCTATTCTAATTTTTCATCCAATAAGTGAGACTTATGAAAAATACGAATTCGTCGTCCGAATATTAATCTTTGAACACGTCTTCGTCTGTCAAATCTGTCAGTCTGTATCCTCCCTTAAGGACTATTACTGTTCTCCATGCTCTTCCCTCATCATTTGTCCCATGAACAACCAACTTTTCTTGATTTACTGCTGCTGCCTCCAACTCTATGGGAATGACCTGTCCCTACTCATCACCCATAGGTATTTCTGTTCTAAACAAACATTAATCAGGTATATTCTCAATATTTTCCCTGTCAGTCCAGGAAGCCATGTCAACAAAATATTTACTCCATACAAAAATATTTCTGGATCTAAAGGGACCCCTGGTAATGCTTTTTGCCTGTAAAAGCAAATATAAACTCTCACATTTAGATAATGTATCCCTGGAGTTGAACACAATATCCCTTTGTCAGTAAAAGATATCGTCATTTTTAATTTTGTCATCAATTCACACCCTAATATGTTAAATGGTGTCTGCCGAGAATATAATAATGGCATTGACACGTCATGTTCACCTATAGAAAGTGGTAGTTTGTCAGTAAAAGGAACACACTTGTGGCCCCAGAGAATCCATGTGCATTCCTGTCGATCCCAGACATTGGGTATTTTCCCTCCCGAACACAGGAACGAGTTGGCTCCTGTATCGACCAGGAACAAAAATGTCTTGCCTCCTATTGTTACCCTGCCCCTTGGTTCCTCTTGTGGGTCTGGTGTCACAGATAGTACTGAACACATCAAGTTGCTCTGTCGGCTTTCCAATTGTGGATATAAATTCATATCCCTATTCCCGTAAAAGGATTTACTCTCACTACTGTCACACGCTCTATCCTGGGTGTGGATACTTATGGAGCTCCTATATTCACCTTCCATTGTGGAATTGTCGCTTGTTGCACTGGTGCGTACTGTGGTTGTTGTGTCTGCACTTGTTGTGCATGCATGGGTGCTTGCTGTGGTTGCCCTTGTGGCGACTGTATTTGCTGTGGGATTTGCTATGCTTGCTGTGTTTGTGGCACGCCTGTCTGATATTGTGTGTGATCTTGGGCATACTATTGCTGTGGTTCTGTATTGCACTGCCGAGAATAGCCCATCCCCCATCTTGGAGCTTGCCAGTTTTGCTGCATGCCTCCTCCTCTACTTCTACACGTTTGGGATATATGTCCTGTTCTCCCACAATTCCAAAATTGCTGTGGTTGTCCACCATTAAATGCTCCTTCCTCATAAGGCTCTGTGTCGGCTTCCTTATAATCCTCCCTGGAAAAAAAGAGCGGAGACCAATGCTTCCATTCTGCAGGTAAAGGAGCCAATAACATTGGGGAAGAAACCAAGCCATATACCTGTAAAGAGCCCTCTATGTTTTGAAACTGTTCAGTCCCTATAACCGATGAACATGTGTGACTCTGAGTGCAAGTAGGATATGGTAGCCGCTTGGCTTGAGGTGACCTTGTCCCCTAAGGGGGTCACACCCAGTGGATTCAGCTTGCCTTGACCCCTATGGAGTCTGTTGCATAGCAGGCTCACCTCCCTAGTCGTAAAGGGGGTGGCCCCCGAAAGGGAAGATGGGACATATTTCCTGGATTTGTCAATTTTAGTGGATTTAGGATGATGGGCAGCACAGGGTCAAAACCTTTGGTGGTATTGTTTTTCAATGTTATGCATGATGTCATTGGAAAAATCTTCAGCACCAACTGATGAGGATGTGGTTTCACCAAGCAAACAGGTCACACTTATGTCCGAGAGGATGATGTTGAAGAAGACTAGGGCATCCAACTTTTGCCACCAAACTGGGTCCGGAGTAGGTGGAAGTGAAAAGTTCACGTTGTCAATGTATTTTAAGAAGGAAGAAGTAGCATTATTAAAGGGACAGTCAGTCTAAATGTTCAGGCCACTGATTATTAGGACCTTATTTGCTACAGACTGAAGGTTAGTGATGTTGTGAGCGCACTCTCTGGGAAAGAACGCAGCATCGCCCTGTGGCCTATAGATAAATGCTATCAATAGTGTTGTTTTCAGTTTCAGAGAACGTTTGCCGAGCAGATTTTCAAAAGTGGTAATAGAGCTAGTCCAGAGCTTGGCAACTTGGCTATAGGGCAGATAAATGAGAGTGAGACCTGCTTGGTTCTGTTCCTGACAAGAATTTTGAGCCCTCTGGGAAGCAAAATGTCTCAGAAGATGGTGATATTGGGCATAAACCACATTTCAATGACAACAAGGGTATCAATATAATAAAGTATGGATATTGCAGGCATGCTTTGGAGGTCTTCTCTTACGTCTGTCACACTTTTTGTCAGCCTCAATGGTATGCTTGTAAGAAGCCCCAAAAGGAAGAATGGTTGCAATCTGGACATGTGACTGACTTCATTTTAGCTCTAAAGGTGTTTCAGATGTACAGGTGTGACAGGAACTCTCCCAATTGTAATATTATCAACCGCAAGGATGCTCATGTAAGTAAGGATAAATGTCTACATCCTTCATATGCTAATGTGATTAAACACTGCACCACCTCTACATAATTACACGGCTGCCATAACTTTTCTTATTTCTATGTTAATAATCTCAAAGGTACTCATATAAGTGACCTTAAAAGAATAAATGTATCTTTCATGCTCGACATTTGTCTGGCTCTGCCTCAGTCCAATGTACATTGTATTATGCATGCCGGCCCTTAACATAATATCAACATCAATGGTACTCATGTAGGAAAAATCAAAAGAAAGAATTGTTGTATCCCACAAGCTTGATATGAGGCTAGATCAGCCCTAGTCTTTCAGAAGTACATGTAGGCCATGAATTCTTCCTATTGTATTATGTGAGGGGTCATAAATGCAAGGCGGGAAACTTGATAAAGGTCTTTCCCAAGCAGCCATTGTATTAACTTTAATAGGATGTGATAAACGCCTCGCTATCCCTAACCTAAAGAGGATTTCCCTGCCTGTCCAACTAAGACTAAAGGAAAACACTCTAACCAAAGGAATCTGTCCCTCACACTTATACATACATCAAACTGATAAGGGCAGGATATGGAAATTTTCAGGTTTAGCAAAATAACAATTATGTTTAAACTTAAACCTTATAACCAGATATCCTTGTAACCAGGGTCGGATCCCCTTTCCACAGGATTTAAAAAGGATTTTCCAACTAAAATTCAAAATAAGAACATTCCTTTTAGTAGCCAAGTTCTGCTCCGAATATAACACTAAGTTCTTCTCTCTCCAAAAGTCTTTCACTTAGCCTTTGGCAAAGTTTCCACAAAATGAAAATGTTTTGTCTTCACACTTATAGTTAATATTTCAACTTAACTTCTCCAGGAAAAACAAACACGCTCACAATTCTTCTTCATCAACAACAATGTCTTGTCAGAATGATTTTACCATAGTTCATCAAACGCTTTAGTGGCCTTGCCACTTTCTTTCCCTCACAATCTTCAACCACAATACTGTACTTCAATGTCTTCTTCTTTGTGCACTAACCTGCCAGGACTACCACTAATAACCCCTTTCCTGGTATACTTGCCTGCCAAGATAAAAACTCCTAATACTACTACAAGTACTCTGTGGTGAGGCTTGCTTCAAACTTTTAGAAACCTCTTTGCCTTTCAACAACATTGAAATTCACAACTTCTTCTGTGAGGATACAATACCTATTGGTGCTATTTATTCCACTGATTTTGGTTTTGGTGGTGCTTGTTGGTATCTTGTTTAACTGTTACTGCCTCTTCACTCTGGGAATAATGGTTCCTATCTTTTCAAAGCATTGTCCCCTCTTTACTTTGGCAACAGTGGTTATATGTTTTCTTCAGTATTACCCCCTCTTCACTTTGCCAATGTGGGTTTCTATCTTGGTTCAACAGTGCCCCCTCTTTACTTTAGCAATACTCTTTGCTTTGGCAATAATAGTTGTAACCATTCTTTTCTTGTCCTCTTTCAAAGTTCTTATAATAGCAATATGACTTTCTTGCAATTGTTCGGTATTCGAAATAATTATTAGCAGCAAGCGGTCGACTACGGAGCGTTCCGGGATTACCTAATAAAGGTAACTCACCGGTCTCGTTATACGTGGCCGCTCGATTCACTGACACTGATAGTTCTGCTTCATCTGATGCTTCCTGAAAAACTGACTGCTGGTTGTGTTCACGTGGCCCGTGCCGATCAGGAAAGGAGCCTCTCTTGTGCACTCCGGTGCTCGCCAGCCACCAGGACAAGGCGTGAAATAAGGAGAGCCTCTCTCTCCGAGAGGAAAGCTTGTCAAAACACTGCTTCCCGCTGCACGACTTCTGCATTTCAGGTTTTCAGTCTCAAAGACCTTCTCAGGACCGACATCCGCTTGAAAGACAGAAGCGGCTCCAGCGTCTTCGTTTCTCTACTGCTGCAACTGCGACTGGCAACTTCTTCTACTGATCCACCTTCTTGTTCCAATGGCCTGCACATGAATGAGCTTTAAATATTCAAAAGTCCTGCTCCGGTGTGGGTCATTAGAACAACTAGAACCACTGCATACTACATACAGCATTTCTGTACCTCTGAGTCCTTCATCCTCATTCCAGTACTTAGGGCATTGTGGCACTTAAAGTCCCCAATGTTCTGGTTGGTTTTTATATCAAAGTCCTCAATTTTACAATAGGCCATCAAAACTGTAGGATCTCTAGGGAAGTTTGGGAGGATTTGCTCAATTTTCCCGATCTGAGCCACCTCTCATGTGATCCGTCCACAGAACACCACCCCGAGGGTTAGGATCAGGAAGCCTCTGCCTTTCCCTGGCCACATTAGAAGGGTGCCAGAGCAGGGTTTCTGGGATAATCACCTCTGATTCATCACAATTATTACACACCTTAATGGTAATAATTTTCCAAATCTCAGAAGGATGAAAAGCAGTCACATGAATGCTTGACATATGAATAACTGCCCCAGACCAACAAGGGTATAGGCGTGCCATTAAATCCCCCAATTGCCCACTGCAACTGTACCCATTTTGTTGACTCCTGAATGATGTCAATCTCAATCTTCCCTATCTAGGTTTAAAACGGTGGCCTGCAGGTTGCACACACAATCACACAAAGTCGCACATACACACAAACACACACATCTGCAGCAGGTGCATTAACCTATTGGGACATGTATCTGTAGGGTTTAATGAGCTGTTTTTTCTGGGTAACATTTACAGATAAATAGTACTCTTTTTCCACCTTTTAACCAGCAATCCTATCCATCAATCACTGCTGGTATCACTGTCTCCATTTTAAGTTATCTTGTGCTTTCTGTTATTATGAATCTCTGCAGTGAACAGGTACAATTATCTAGATGTTCATGTGATGCTAAGGAGATGGCTCATAAACCAACCCAAACCACTGTATGAGAATCGCAAGAACCATAAACTACTTTAAACATCTTTTGATTTGATGCACTTTGTCTCCCCATCTCACTACCATCCTTATCAAGGTTGAAGCAAAAAACTGCAATAGCAGGTTTGAGATCCGCTGGCCCTGTTCAAAAGGTTTACGCCCAAGGCTCATAGGTGAAACAAATTTAATTGTTGTCTCTGAAATCAGAATACATTAAAAAATTAACCTATACAACAAAAATGAAATCTTTGCACAATTTAGTTTGGGGTAAAATCCTATACAGTGCACAAATGATAAACACAATGCACCAAGGTCAAAGTTAGAAATCAAATATATAAATGTGCAACTCTTAAAGGAAGACATGTTTGACACTGTTTCCAATATTGATCTGCATACTCAAATTCTGTTCATACTCTGGATATAGGAATGTTTCATGATGAACTTGTAGCCCTCAATCAGCATATTTGCACAACCTTTTTTTAAAGGCATTTTGATTGGTTAATTGATCATTTTGCTTAGCTGGTAAATAGCATCCTGCTGCGTGGACATGATGGTATGAAAAACTCCTGTATAACCTTTTAGTAGAAAGATTGGTTTTAATTGTTTTAATTAGAAAAGGGCAAGATGGGGGATTGAAAATATATATATACTAAATGTGCTCATCAGTTCTTTTTTTTCAAAAGAATGTTTATATGTTTAATTCATTTTCCAATGGGTTGTTGTTCTGGGTTGATGGTTTAAATTATATCATTCATGAGGTATTGTTTTAGATTAATTGTTATGGTCTGCAAAAGAGAGAAACATGTGCTGGGGTGCTGAAAAGCCACATCAACTTGGGATTTCAATTTCCCTTCCAGCACCAGTTGAAAATGTGAAGGAGCAGGAGTTGACAGAAATGGGTGTCTAAGAAAGAGTAGGCTGTATCAGGTGAATGAAAGGGAATCGCTCATGAGCGGTAAGGAGAGAACCCATATGGACTAAATGTCAACAAGTCTTAGAAACAGGGGAGTTCGAACAATGGTGTAATTTCCTAGTAATGTTCGTAGTAACTCTCCTAAACCACAGCTACTATGTCACCATACACAATTGTGTTAGCTCATCTCTTACTTTTCAGATGTGTATCAACCTTATGCAAATCAGTCTAGTGCTGTCTTAAAAGGAGAAGGCTCACCCGGAAATTTGGCCACATCCACTCTGCACGAGACAGCAAACAATCCCAGATGGATTTCAGCATTTTAGGGTTACCACAATGATGTATATTGTGAGCTTCTAGGCCAATTATGCAAGTAATCAACATCTGACGAAGGGTTTGGATAGGTGCACACCAAATGAACAGGTGTACATTAGCGATTAGCCAACTTCAGAAAGTACGGGGGCTGGGGAGGAATACAAACCCTGACACGGGGTTTGTGCAACAACTGAAACAAGGAAAAGTGTCTACATCTAGAGACACTCCCGTCCCCTGCACACCATTGATACTGATACACTATCAGTCAATAATAATGAAAATAGAGTGTATTCTTCTAATAAGTCAAACTTTAATCGAAGCAAACAGTTCTAAGTACTGTAAAAATCACTTCAAATCAACATAAAGGAATAAAGGCATTCAATACATAGAAATAAGCCATTGATCATGAGAAGAATATATACAAATTAGCAACTGAAATAATGATATACAATCCGAATTTTCAAATGATGAATTTCGTAGTAGTGAACTCAGATGCTCAGATGCTCTACGCGTTTCGGGGAATAACCCCTTCTTCAGGAGCAAAGTAATCTGAAAATGTATGCATCAAAAGTACACCATCAGTATATTGTTTCACAATGTTAAAACAAGGATGTACACAAAAATTGAGCAATCCAACACCGCTAAGTGCAAAAGAACAAAGATTTTAACTAATTCATAAAAGTACATGAAAATCCACATTTAGGTACACATAGGTGATCAAGATATAGAGATCAATTTAACCAAGGGTGTGACTCCAAAAAGGGATGGGAAAATGAGTAGGCTCAATAAAAGCGAATACCTGAAATAAACACGGGCGTGCTGAATCTGATGTACAGTGGTACTGTGTGGAGAAAAATCCACGAACTGCTGAGGTGCAAATAAACTTTTTTCGAGGTCATAAACCTGGTGTAAAAAATAAATAAATATGTATAGCCACTTGTGTGAGACAAAAACATTTTAGGTCAAAGAAAATTATAACCTGCTGGAGAGACAGTTAACAATCGAGCTGCTTACCACAAAATTGAGCCGCAGTCGCTTAACTATATTAAGATATTCGGGGTTCCAGCCGAAGCAATCAGGAAAGGTCCAGCTTCAATCCTAGACACTTCAAGAGTCAATCGAGGGAGTACTCAAGAAATGCCAATCTTCAGAGAGTGAGTAACACAGCTGGATACAGTTAATAATCCACTTCGAGATGGCACCCTTAGAGACGCGATCCCCCTCTCTGCCTGTAGCTACGGAGACAAACAGTTGATCTGTTTTCCTTAGCGGTCTGGTCTTATTTACATAGCAGAGGACCGCCCTACGCATATCTAGGGTGTGTAGTTTCACCTCAGCCGAGCTTTGCGGGTTCTGGAAGAAAGCCGGAAGCTCGATGGACTGGTTTACATGGAATTTTGATATAAATTTAGGTGAGAACCTAGGGTGTGTGCGTAAAACAAGTTTGTCTTTATGGATAGTAAAGAAGGGATCCTGCACTGACAGAGCCTGAATTTCACTGACCCTTCTTATAGAAGTAATAGCTACTAAGAAGGCTGTTTTATAAGTCAGGTGTTTGAGACTGCTTTTATGCATGGGTTCGAAAGGGGGGCCCATGAGCTTGGCTAGCACCACATTAAGGTCCCACCCTGGTGGTGGGTTTGAAATAGGAGGGTGAAGTCTCTTTACTCCTTCCATGAAGGATTTAACCACTGGTACTTTCCACCACAAATCCTTGCTATGGGAAGTGGTGTAAGCCGAGAGGGCTGCCAGGTGTACTTAAGTGAGTTAAAAACCAATCCTGCATCTAGCAGGTGGAGCATGTATGTAACAATAGTGGAAGGAGTGCAATCAACTGGGTTGATTTGTCTACTCTGGCACCAGATAACGAACCTCTTTCACTTGTCAAAGTAACAGTGCCTTGTGTTTGGTTTCCTAGATTCCTTTAGGATGTCCATACACCTCTGTGGCAAATTGAGGTGTCCAAACTCTATGACCTCAGGAGCCATGCTGCCAGGTTCAATGAGTTGGGTTGCTGGTGCACTGTTTGACCTTGGTGCTGGGACAGTAGGTTGTACCAGGCTGAAAGTTTGATGGGCTCGCACACCGCCATCCTGCGTAGGTGTGGGAACCACGGTTGTCTTGCCCACATGGGAGCAACTAGGACGAGCGTCATCGACTCCCTGTTCATCTTGTTCACCAATTTCCTGATGAGAGGAGTTGGTGGAAAAGCGTACGCAAACATCCCTGACCAGTTCATCCACAGGGCGTTCCCCTGGGAGTCTGGTTGGGGGAACCTGGATGCAAATCCTGGGCATTGTCTGTTTTCGCTTGTGGCGAATAAGTCTATAGTGGGGAAACCCCACTGAGAGAAGAGATCTTCTACGACCTCTCTGTGAAGAACCCATTCGTGTTCCTCTGGGAGGGAGACTCTGCTCAGAGCATCTGCTAGGGAATTGAGCTCCCCTGGAACATGTTGTGATGACAGGAAGATGTTCCGTCTGAGTGCCCATATCCAGATTTTCTGGGCAAGCTTGGACAGATTTGGCGAGCGAGTCCCTCCTTGCTTGTTCAGGTAGAACATGGCTGTAGTGCTGTCCGTCCGGATTTGCACTGACAGGTTTAGTAGGTGGGGCTCGAATGCCTGAAGCACTCTGAATACTGCCAGAAGCTCTAGCAGGTTGATGTGGTTCTTGGCCACTGAGTGAGACCAGAGACCTTGAGCTGTGTGGTGGAGATGGTGAGCTCCCCACTCCGTCAGACATGCATCTGTAGAGACTACTGCCTGTACTTCGGGATCGTAAAAGGGTTTATCCTGTGCGAGATTCTCTCTTGTCCACCAGTGAAGGCTTTGTCCTAGTGTTGGCGAAACGACCACTAGATCGTCCCACTGACCACTTGCCTGAGACCAGTGTTTCACCAACCATTCCTGCATGGGACGCATGCGCAGGCACGCGTGGGGGACCAGGTAAATGCATGACGCCATCATGCCCAGTAAACGCATTGCTTTGCGTACCGTTATTTGTTGACCGGACTGATAATGCGGAATTTGCAGTAGTATATTCCGAATTCTTTCTTCTGAAGGAAAGGTCAACCCATCCTGGGTATCCAGGATTGCTCCTAGGAATTGTTTTGAGGTGCTTGGCACCAGGCTTGACTTCTTCTCGTTGATTGAGAAGCCTAACTCGTGGAGGAGGTCGATAGTCCTTTGAATGTTTGTCCTGCAAATTCCTGGGGTTTCGACCCGTTATGAGCCAGTCGTCCAGATAAGGGTACACTGGGATTGCCTCCCTGCGTAGGTGTGCAGCCGCCAGCGCCAGTACCTTGGTGAATACCCTTGGTGCTGAAGCTATCCCGAAGGGCAGTACCTTGAATTGGTAGTGGCGACTGTCCACCTTGAAGCGCAAGTACTTTCTGTGCGCTGGGAACATGGAAATATGAAAATAAGCATCTTTCATATCCAAGGTTGCCATGTAATCCCCCTTTTTTAGGAGGGGGATTACCTCTTGTAGCGTGGTCATACGAAATTTTTGGGGCTTGACATACTTGTTGGCAGGCCGTAAGTCCAATACTGGGCGCATTGTCAAGTCTTTCTTTGGCACAAGGAAGTAAGCTGAATAAATACCCTTGTTTACCTGGTGTCCCGGGACGAGTTCTATCGCGTCCTTTTGTAGAAGAATGGCGATCTCCTCGAGGAGAATCTTCTGATGTTCTAAGGAGTGTACTCTTTGTCGTGGAGGATGGTTCCGGGGACGCTGCAGTAGCTCTATACAATATCCTGTGGATACTGTTGACAGCACCCATCTGTCTGATGTGATCCCTTCCCAAGCCTGGGTGAAGTTTGAAATGCGTCCCCCTACTGGGGTTGCGTGAGAAGGGACCCTGAACTGAGCGTCACTGCTTTGGTGGAGGCGTGCCGCCTCCCTTGCTGGGGCTGCCTCTGCCTTTACCACGACCTCTCCTATTACCTCTGCCGTAACCCTGGGTAGACTGTTGGTTGTTGTTCCACTGTGTACCCTGCCCCTGGGAATAGTTAGATCCTCTCTGGGAATTTTGGCCGCGTGGGAGACGAAAATTACTATTCCCTCTTTGGTTAGGGGGTTTATTGGTTAACTGGCCAAGGGATTTGAGTGTCGCTTATTCGTCCTTGGCATTTTTCAGTGCGTCTTCGACCGCCTTACCAAACAACAGATCGGCTTCCACCGGTTTGTCTAACAATGATGCCTGTGTTTCTGCCTTAAAACCAGACTGCCGTAACCACGCATGTCTCTTGATAACAGTACCTTCTGCTATCAATCTGCCTGCGTTGTCCGCGGCGTCGAAGGTTGCTTTCAAAATGCAACCAGACACGGCTCTACCCTCCGCGGAAATTCGAGCTAATTGGCCCTTTAACGGTTCAGGAGCAGAGGCTATGAGTGCCGCGACTTCTTCCCACTGATGGCAGTTGTAGCTGGCCAACAGGGTGGTGGAGTTAGCAATCCTTGCTTGATAGGTGGACGTTGAGGCTACCTTCCTGCCGAAACCGTATAGTTTTTTGCTCTCCTTGTCGGGAGGAGCTTCTGACGAAGACAAGGGTGTCCCAGCCCTCTTACGAGTGTTGGTGACAACTAGGGAGTCTGGCTTCAGATGTCCTCTTATATAGAGAGGGTCAGACTGTGCTGCCCTGAAAAGTTTTTCAACCCTGGGATTGACTGCTCTGGTGAGGTTTGGGTTCACCAGGGATGGATCTATTCTCCGCTGAATGGATTTAAGGATAGGGATGGTCTGGGCAACAGGCCTCCTTTCTCCCACTAGCTCTTCTGCGAAGTCCCTTTCCTCCTGTACACCGTGGGTGTCAATGTGGAAATGTTCTGCTGCGCGAGCGAGAACCTCATTTAGGAGGGGTTGGTTATAGACCGGGGAGTCGGTAACCGGGGCTTCGTTCTCTACCGGGGAATCTACTCTGTATATTTCCGGGTCATCCTCTTCTTCTTCCTGTTCCTCATCATCCCCATAGTAGCCCGTCCCGGTTTGCTCTTCTATTATACCAAATTCTTCTTGGTCTTCACAAAAGGAAGCCTCTCCTTGATACCGTGAGTATGGTATTGCGTAAGGTTGTACCTCGAGGGGTTCCGACCTCATCGGAGTTTCAAACCGGGCCTTCTTACTCGGGGGGATAGGATCAGTAGAGGCTGAGGGTGTGGCCCCTTGTGGATTATACGAGAGGAAATGTTCTGGATTTTTATCATAAAAATCAGCCAAAGAAGACATTCTTGACATGACCCTATCTATGTCTTCACTGGACCATTTTTTGGAACTGGGAATGACTCTCTCAGCAAGTCTATGGGATTTATCTTGAGTAGCTTTGCTGGTTGTGGACCTATCAGCAGACCTGGGCTTGTCTGTCTGTTTAGGGTGGGTGGAGTGTTTCACAGGTGTGGAAGAATGTACAGGTAGTTTCTTCTGCTGTTTTCCCCCCTCCCCGTGCGTGGAAAAATGTTTTCCCTGTCCCTTAGTGGCTCCGGAGTTTTTCGACGCCTGGCGTCGAGGATCGGGAGAGGTGTCCCTGTCCTTCGAGCGTGGGGCCTCGCTGGCTTTAATTGCGGGCTCCGACTCCTGGAGCGCGGCCTGGGGGTGGAAGTCGTCTTCGTCTTCCGACGATCGAACTTCTGTTAGCCTAGGGAGCGAGGCACTCTTCGCAAGAGTGGATGATTGCCTGGAGTCATGCGGCGATCTTGATCGAGAGCGCCCAGAGGACACCGAATCGGACCCTTCTGTCTGTGCCTCTTTTCGAGAACTCGACGTCGTCGAGTCTCGGTTGGACTTAGTGTGTGTAGTATGTGGAGCGCTTGTGTCGCCGGGGGTCTTCCCCATAGCCGCCCTGCCGGACGACCTTCCGAGGTCGGGGACCTGGGCTCGGCTGTCTTTCGACGCCGTAATGCCCTCGCTGTCCGAAAGTACGGCGTCGTTGCCATCGCTGAAGGCGCCCTCCGCTGCCATGGCCGCCTGCCTGCGTGGTGGGCCCAACGCTTCGTCGAACGGTCCTTAAGTGTCTTAGGTGTAAACCTACTACACGCTCTGCAGTTCGCTTCGGGGTGGTCCCTCGGCAAGCAGAGATTGCACGTGGCGTGCCTGTCGACCCAAGGGTATTTGCGATTGCACTTGGGGCAGAATTGAAAAGGGGTACCCTCCATACGCACCTTGAGGCAGCGGGCTGTTAAGTGTAGGAAATGTATAAGGTGTACCTATATACCAAGAGTGTAGAGTATGTACCACCCCCCACTCTCCTACTTGCAGGGCCGAGGCCAGCGGCCTACCTTCTGAGGCCCAAATCCGTTGTGCAGCAGCCGACAGTCGATTTCTTCTCCAGCCGGTGTCGAGTGTCGAAGTTCGACGTTGGGGTGGGGAAGGATGTCAATAGATTATTATTTTAAATTCTAGCAAAAGTATGGCTAAGGCCAGGGGACTCTGCAAAATGCTTCCGACCAGTATGGCGGAAAAAAACAATCTGAGGATCCTAGACGCGTGAGGGATCTTGGGTACAGTGGACGTCACGCTAGGGATAGTATTACTGGCACGCCCTGTGTCGACACCCATTTTCGAATTTCGAAAAACAAACTGTAATACTCTGCAGCTTCCACTAGATGTCGGCCTATGCACAGCATGTGATCTAAGCAGATTCCACAAGCCTCAGAAATATATATATATTAACTAAGTTGTATTTCAATTGTATTTGGCCTGCTTCTATCAAAAAAGTGCTCCTGCTGAGAATGATATTCTGTGGAACAAAGAGATCATTTTAATAAGCCGGTTCATGGGACAGATATATTCTTCTATTCTCCCAGTGTCAGGGGTCAGGCCCAGCTCAAGGCATTTGTCATTATCTTCAAAACACAAGTCCGTAGATTTGGGCTGAATCTCAAGTATAAATCTTGAATTTACATGTATTATCTGTAATTTAGAAACAAGGCCTTAGTCTTGAGTAAACACAGCTGTGCCCATTAAGTCTTCCCTGCTTTGATCCAGGTGATTGGTAATGGTGCCTGTGCATTCTGTATTCAAGGAAGCTGAAACTTGCACAAGCATACCATTTCTGGTGAACTAAAATTCACAGTTTAAATTCACAAAATGTCAAAGCTACATGAGATATATATTCTGTCCCATGTAACAGAAAATATTCACGTTATATTGGGTCTACTTGTTATAGCACTCAAACAATAGATTGTTCTATTAACAGATATTATATAGATGCTGTGATGTATAACAAATATTCCAAGGTGGTATCTAAGTTTTGCATTACCATTTTTTTTATAGAACACTAACATTCGAGTTGTACAGCTCAGTATTTTCCCAATGCAACATGACAGCAAACATGCAGAAGCACATTTTAAATCATGATTTCTTGTGTTGATTAAATCCGACAAAATAGCAGGGTTTTCTTGTAACTTCATATTATCGGTTTAAAATTAATTATATGATATTTCAATATAACCCAATTCGGAGTTTGCATTATTTAATGGAGAGCATTTCTTTCATATGTTGTATATTTTATGGATGTCGTTCCAACACTTTAGACGCTAAGGCAACCTCTTGGCCAGAATGTATATGATCTACTTACAACTTGGTTTATCAGGCTGCAATCTACCAGAAACAAATCACAATCTCACAATCTCACAATCTCTCTCTCTCTCTCTCTCTCTCTCAGATTACAGTTTTGTGGGGGAGTCCCAGATGATTTCAACATTTTCATTGTCAATTTTGTAAATCAAAAGACGTTCTATGAAAAGGAGACCAGACAGCGATTTTGAAAAGATTAGACCCAAGATTGAGACACTGATGCCTCCCGCTCAACTTTGCTGCTAGGAAAATAGGTGGATTTTTATGAAGATTGTACTTCAACCGATAAAGGAAATCTCTAAAGAAGATCATCACATAGAGTTTCCTGAATTTCCTTGTACACAGATTCAATGGAGAGTGGGGTGAAAGAGATGGGAGATAGAGGTGTACCACAGGGCTGGATAGGATTCCTGATTGGCTGTGGCAAGAAGCAACCATTCTAGTGCATTTACTAGAGCAGAGCGGATCTACTTATTGGACATAAAATTGTCATTTTACAAATTTTTACAAATTCTAACCTCTTTGTCTGCTTCTTAATGACTACGATATTTTTTTATGAACATATTTCTCTTTCAATGGTTTTAGAATGGGAATACGGGCCATGATGTATTTTTGTTAAGTTAGCGCCCAACTATTTTCGGTAGTGTGGGAAACACTGACTCTGGTGTGGGGCAGAACTGGGCAAACTGCATTCAGAAGCCTCTGTTCCAATTTGCAGTCCTCCACTTAGGATAGAAGGACCCAAATATCAGCTGATGGATAGATGGGACGAGAATCAGGTGGATTTCAACAGTTTTACCTGCATTTTAATCCGTGCCTTAAGGTTATTTTTAGATATGTGTGCTTCAGAGTCATTGGCTTTTGATAGGGTTTTTAGCTTTTTGCATTTAATGGGTTTAGAGTGGTTGGAATGACCTCACTTATCTACTAGCTCTCCAATCCTGTGTTGCCGGCCTCCGCAGGGTTAACAAGTTGCCATGCCCACAATAGGGGCAGAAGTTGTGGACGAACGTTGAGGGAAGTTGGGGGGATTCTGGGTAAGGCGCGCTACGCGGGAGAAACCGTTGACAATTATAATAAAATGTTGTTCCTCCTTATCCCTCCGTGCGTGTGCGTATGTTTTACTTTGCCGTATACACGGCAACATTTGGCGACGAGGACCGTCCCGCACACGACGGAGTCTTCCTTCTCGGCAGTCTGCCGAATTCTGTGGCCACTAGCATTCCGCCAAGCCTCCTCCTCCTCCTCAAGCCGCCCGCGGCTGCTGACACTCCGTCAGCCCCCTCCTCCTCCTGAAGCTGCACATCGTGGCTGTTGGCAGTCCGCCAAGCCTCCTCCTGAAGCCGCCCGCAACCGCTGACATTCCGTCAGCCTCCTCCTTCTCCTGAAGCCGCTGGCACCTCGCAGCACATGTGTTGTGGCCCAAACACCCCGCTGAGTGTTCTCCTCCTCCTCATTGAAGGTACCACAAGCCTGTTGAACGCATACCTCACCTTGGCAATCCGCCAGGGCTCCTTCTATGCCTGCTGCTTAAGCAGCTCGACTGCCTCCTCCTGATTTTGTGGTGGTGACTTGCCACATGCGCCCCTCAGTTGGTGAGGGCCCACCACCATCCTGAAGCCAAGAGACGCCTCACACCCTGCAATACGGCGGCCCATGCCACTCAAGCAGCTGCACTAGATTAGTTGATGGAGACCACGGCTGTATAAGCGGCCAGCCCCCCACAAGATCCAGAACTTCAGTGAATGACACGGGCACAACCGCCGGTGAGTGCATTCAAATCACTTTGTCATACCAAACTGCGCCATTTCAATAACGCTTCTGAGGGCACAGTTGGTCCTACAAAAGTAGACAAGGCCAATTACCCTCTGACATTTGGGCCCCGTAGCCGCACCAGTGAGCATACGGTGCCCACTCATATACCCAAAGAACCCAAGGGCGGTGCTCTCCCACACTCACTAACAGAGGGACGCAAAGTCCATCTACTCAAGAAGGGTGTAGCAAAGTGATCAACACCTTGCAAAATGAGCAATCCTGCGTCACCCCAGCCTGCCCGCGCAGCTAAATCCATACAATTAAGGATGCCACCCCCATTCACCACGACGCCCCAAGCCACAAAAGGGCCCAGGCGGACGCAGTGGATGGAGGACTTCCATCACTTTGTGAGAGGGTCAGGAGACGGTGACTCCCCGAATATCAGAGACATCGTCCTCAATTTGGTGGGGGGAGAGATTAAGACCATTGTCAAGACAATCCCCGCAGCTGAACAAAACAACTTTGCAGAATTAATTAAAGCACTGGACAAATTTCTCATAATTTAAGTAAATCGCGATTATGAAAGATACCTTTTCAATCAATGTACACAAAAACCACAATAGACAGTGAATGAATTCATAACTCGCTTAAGGGTAAAAAAAGCTCACTGCCAATTTGATGCGTTTTCCCTTGAAGAAGCGGTACGCCTCAGAGTTATAGAGGGCTGCCTATCACCCTCACTCAAGAAGCAATTGTTGAAGAACCCCTCACCATCCCCAAAGTCAACAAGCTTCCCGTATATTTGAGAGAGTTGACGCCCAACCCGCATCCATGACTGGAACAAATAACCCAAAACAAGACACCGCCGAACTCATAGCTGCCATACAACTACCTCGCCAGGGCGACAAAGGACCACATCAATAGAGACCACAAGTCCCATGTCAACAGAGACAATGCTATTGCTGCAGAATAACATTTCCACACTCAGGATCATGCCCAGCTCTTTCACAACAGTGCACGAATTGCGGGCGAGGAGGACACTGTCAGTCAGTATGTAAAGAAGGGATACCGTTTCCTCCAGTACGCCCCCAAGCACCCGTCAGGATGCCGTTCCCCCCACCGTCCCCACAACACAGACAGCAAAGATACTACCAACAGAACCAACAGCGCTACGTTACAGCTATTGATGAATACCAAGAACATGAGTACCTGCAAACATTTGATCACACGGATCAAACCCAATTCTTAACGAATGAATATCACAACCCACCAGAAGGTTACGGTAGGATGCACTCTATCATGATCCTACAGCGACCGCATACACCACATAATACAACCCACATAATCAAGACGAATATGTCAACCTCACACTCGACAATGAGGAAGCCAGTGAAGCCCCCAAAATTCCGATCAAAATGGAAAACTGCCTGTTTCATTTCATGATAGACTCTGGAGCCACCGTAAACATAATGGGTGAGCAAGATTACGCTAGGATCCCAAATCCACCAGCGCTCGAGTTGTCACACTCACAAATCTTTCAGTGGGGCGCTGCCACACCCTTGCAGACAATTGGGCATTTTACACGCCGGTTCCTCCTAAATGGGCGACAGGTGGATACCACCATCCATGTCATTCACTTACTCACCAGAAGTCGATGCCTTCTCAGCTATCACACAGCTTCTCGCCTGGGACTGATTGAGATTCATATGAGAGCTGGAGACACCATCACCGCGACGATGAACAGACAAGAACCGAAAGAACAGATTGGGACAATTCTGTGTAATCAATCACAAAACCTCGTCACAAAGGAGGACATTGTACAGAGATTTCCAAAAATATGCTCAGGTTTGGGAAAACTCAAAGGTCCCCCTATCAAACTTCACATAGACCCCAACGTAAAACCAGTGCCACAACATCCAAGAAAAGTTGGATTTCACCTCCAAGAAGCAGTGTCACGAGAACTTCAGCAACTACTCTTCAATGGCATCATTGAGCCAGTGACAGGTCCAACACCTGTCCCCTCTCATCATCGTACCCAAAGAAGGGGGCAAATGATGCTTGTGCGTCGATATGAGAGTAGCCAACACTGCTATGCAACGCGAGAGACATCCAGGTCCATGCATCGAGGATATGATAGTGCAGCTGAACAATGCCCGCATGTTCTCCAAACTCGATCTAGTCCAAGGTTACCACCAACTGGAGCTGCACCCTGACTCCAGAGCAATCACAACTTTTGCAACGCACGATGGTTTGTTCAGGTACCAGAGACTAAACTTTGGCATCTCATCTGCAGCTGAAATTTTCCAGGAGACGGTGCGCCAGATCATCAGACCGATAAAGAGGAACTCTTAATTATAGTAAAAAAGAAAAGGGAACTTTTCTGCAAAATCACTGTTAGACCTCTGCGACTCGTATGATAGGTACAAATTTTGATAGTGTCGCAATGGTGTGTACAGAGAACGGAGACAAAGAGTTCCCCTAAAACGTTTGTACAAATTTGGAAGAGGTTCATGCACACATCAATTACTGCGCCACAGTAATGAGTAGATTCCAAAGAACTGATTCTTATAACATGCTGGATATTTATTGGTGGCCCTTTACGATATCACTGCTCGTGCATCACGCGTCATTTCCCGAATCCGACGTATGATGCACGAGCAGTGATATTTCCAGCACCCTTTTTCATGAGTCTGATGGGATTTAGCCCGCTACTACGACACAATGCCTTCTTGCAATTAGCAGATAGATAACAGTAATTGCCCTGATTTGATAAAGGCACCCCAAAAATGCTGAAACATGTGTTATCGTAAAGGGCCACCAATAAATATCCAGCATGTTTGTCCCTCATCCAAACCTGCATGTCAAGCACCAAACCAAAGTCATTCTCATTGAAAACCTCACCAGGCATGCCCAAGCCTGGATTTAGCTGACTGGTATGAAGCTTGATGGATTAACAGGTCAACTCTCACCCAGTACAAAATCTCTCAGATTCACTTTCAAATGTGACCTCTCCATCGAAACACACATCACCAAGTAGACTCAATCAGCATGGTACCATCTTACGCGCCTCAGCAAAGCAAAGACTTTCATCCATGCCATGAGGTTCATAAAAGGTGTTCAGGCGCTGGTCATCTCCCATCTGGAAAGTGGCAACAACCAATCCTCAGGAGTCCCGGATGCCACCTTGGTGTATACAAAATCTTTCTAGCTAGATGCAGCATGCCTCATTACAGGAGTAAGAAAGTTTAACCACATCATCCTAAAGGAGCTGCACTGGTTACTCCTTCAAGCATGAATCATGTTCAAGACCGCTTGAATCACCACCATAGCAGCCACAACCCAAACACCACTTTACTTGGATGGGAAATTCACACCTCCCGAGTCCAGCACAACATCATAAGCCACACTATCACCAAGCTGGACAAAAAGAACTGCAAGAGGGAAAAACAGGAAACGGGCCATTCTACTAGGCACAATCTCTGTAACACATCACAAACTCAAATAAGACCGGACCCTTACATCCTACAGTTCAGGAACGACCCTACATTTCAAACACCATTGTGCCACTTAACTGTACCTCTCCCTCTGAAGCCCACCCCACCTACTCTGCTACCACTGCAACCTACTAGTAACCCTGTGCGTTTGTCCCACTTTTATAGTGTTACATTGTTTCCTAGCTAGGTTTACAAATTATAAGTTACATGCACACATACATATAAGGGCAACAGTAATTGGTTTCTAGTTATTCTGGGGTTAGGACAATGGCAATATGGCTGTCCAATAGTAAACCTGACAGGTGGCCCTGGGGTATTGGTTTCTCATGCACTACGAGCAGAGATCAAACTCTCTCTGGAGTCGTGCACCAGGTGTAGTTCTATTATGTTCTGCAACACATGCTGCAGTGTATGTTGAAAATCATGATAGGTTTAGATGTGGTTTCTCAAGAATTTCCATCACTTTGTACTTTTGATTGTAATATCTTATAGGGACTGCATTATCTTCAAAATCCCGACTGTTGACGCTTTGATGCCACATAAATGGGCTCTTTCTCTCCTCTCACATGCACTATTGCTCTTGGCGCGCTGTAGTGGCTTTGCATGTAGCGCTTTATGCAATTGCGATAAATAAATTGATAAACATAAATATGCAGCAACAGCAAGTCCTTAATCACTTTTCCAGCTAATGACTTAAATAATCTTGTGAATTCTTAGATGGTAACTCAACACCCACGTCTGTCTGTCCTTCCTGTACATGCACTGTAGTGATGGCACATAGTTAAGAGAGGTTTTCCTTACTTGTATTGTTGTATTGTATTATTTATTCATTTATATAACGCTCCAAACTCTCATGTATCTGGGCGCAGTACAAATTACATGGGTGGGTGCTAGTCGACACTCCAGACAACTTTTGTAAAGTGCCTAGAGCCAGAATCAAAGATGTCAGAACGTGAGCTAGGTGATGATGAGTGTTAGAAAGTGGCTAAAGTCTGAGATGGAGCTGAGAAGTGCACAATATGCCAAGAGTCTGAGAGGAACATTGAAAAGGCAAACACGTTCCCCAAAGCCTGGGTGGGGTGCAAGGAAGTCTGAAAGATGTCTAGAGCATGAAAGTAGCATCTAGAAATGATAACAACCGCCTAAAGCCTGAGAGGAGTGCTGTGCACCCCGACAGATGTCTAGAGTTTGGTGGGGCATTGAGATAGTTTACTCAAAGGAGGTCTCCCTTTAAAAACGCAAGAAATGTAATGGGCCTCATTATGAGCCGGGCGGTACGGCAACAACGATACCGGTAAAGGATTACCGGCATCGCTTACCGCTCCGGATGATCATGACCCGCCAATCCGCTATTAGCGGCACCGTAATTAACGGTGCCTCTAATAGCGGCATGGGCGCGGGCACGCGACCCTCCATGTCGGCAATACCGGCATGGCGTAAACAGGAGGACATCACAAGTCAGCCGGCCATGCAAATAACGGCCCACTGAAGGCCGAAAAGTACCTTACCGGCATGGAGCAAATACCTGCATCGCAGACCACCCGTAAACGGCCATGTGCAGTGTTCCCAACTGCCACAGGTGCACACAATCAGCACAGGTGGAGGAAATATAGACTGGGCCAGCACAAAAGGAGCACACCCCACCCCTTCCCACACCCAGTCACACACCAAAATGATTCCCATACTACTAGCAATGCTGGGGCTGGAGGACATGATTGCAGTGGAACTCCAGCTACAACAACAACAACAGGCAGCACAGAGGAGACGCAGGAGGAGAATGAGGGTTAGGCAGGCCCAGCATGCCCCACCAGCGCAGCCAGTGGTACCACGCAGGCAGCCCCCAATCCCTCGCATCAGAGCAAGTCCATACAACCTAACCCCTGAGAAGATCCACACCCTGTACCGTCTGGACCGGGACACCATCACCACCATTGTGGACATGATACATGACGACATTGTCGGCCTGATTGAAACACGCACTGCCATCCCACCCCTACTGAAGGTAGTGTCTGTGCTCCACTTCCTGGCCACAGGCACCTACCAGCACACAGAGGGGCACATGCATGGCATATCACAACCATTATTCTCATGTACGCTGAACCAAGTGCTTGATGCCCTCCTGAAGCACACAGGTGACCACATTTACTTAACACGGACTGCCGAGGAGATCTCAAACACCAAAGTTGGTTTACATTCACTGGCCAGCATCCCTGGTTGCATTGGCACCATCGACTGCACCCATGTGGAATTGGTGGTCCCACATACCATGGAGGTAGCGTACTGCAACCGTAAGTTATACCACTCCATCAACATGCAAATGGTATGTGACTCAAACAAGATCATCACACATTGTTGTGCCCGATTCCCCGGATCAACCCATGATTCAATGGTCCTGCGGAACTCCACGATACCACGCTACATGGAGCGACATGCAGGGCAGAGATCCTGGCTTTCCGGTGAGTTGCATGTTAGGCTCATGGAAATGCGATGTGGGTAGGTGATTGGGGGAGAGATGCATACTTCACCTGGCTGAGATGGGGGGAGAGATGCATACTTCACCTGGCTGAGATGAGGGGGAGACATGCATACTTCACCTGGCTGAGATGGGGGGGGGGGGGAGAGATGCATACTTCACCTGGCTGAGATGGGGGGAGAGATGCATACTTCACCTGGCTTAGATGGGGGGGAGAAGAGATGCATACTTCACCTGGCTGAGATGGGGGGGGAGAGATGCATACTTCACCTGGCTAAAATGGGGGGGGGGAGATGCATACTTCACCTGACTGAGATGGGGGGGGGGAGAAATGCATATTTCACCTGGCTGCGAGTGCCTGAGAGAATGGACCATGCTCATACCTCAAAGCAGGCCAGACCGGACCTGACACCTGACCACATAATGCATGATGTATGTAGCCCTACCATGTGAATGATGCAGTGTCACAACCATTCCATAGCCATCTACATGTGCACTGTAGACAATCAGACCGTATCCCCCACAACACAATGCAGCTACAAGCAATTAGTATGGCCAATACACAGCACCAAATACCATCAACAGAAAGGACCGTCCTCCATTACTGCGTACAAAGGAGTTACATGAGGGTCAAATACATTAATACACCACTACACTGACACAGAGGTGCAACAAAACTGCATGTCACCATTTGTTGTGCATAGTGAGATCATCATGAGGCTGCCATCAACGGTGACAGGATGAAAGCATACAAATGACTGCACATCAGCCAGATCCTGGTAACAACCGGCGTGGACGAACACAGTGCATGAGCACTCACAAGGAACAGGACCCCCCTGCGCCCACTAGACGATGGCACGCACACCTGTCCATAAGTGGAATACACACATAGCAGTCACATCATGTGTATCTATTCATGCATGGAAATGTGGTTGCAATCAGGAAATAAATGCATGCCATGGTGTCATTGATACAGGTCCCATATGATGTGATGACTTACACATATACATTGTTGCCCATATGCAGGTGATGCAGGCTATCCCCTGAAGAGGTGGCTCCTTACCCCAGTCCGGAACCCACAGAACAGGCACAAAGAGGACTACAATTGTGCGCATACACGTAGCCGTGTGGTAATTGAGCAGACATTTGGCCTCTTAAAGGCACGGTTTCGCTGCCTCAGCAGGTCTGGTGGTGCACTCCTGTACCGCCATGAGAAGGTGGCCAAGATCGTCATGGCAAGTGTCATGCTACACAATATGTGCATCAGATGGAATGTGCCTATGCCCCCTGACGCTGAACTGCAGCCACCTGACGACGAGGATGAGGAGGGTGGAGAGGGGGCTGCACTTCAGGGAGGCAGCGATGCACAGGAGGGACGTGCCATGTGTCAGACTCTGATCAACCAATGTTTCTAGCACACATGGATGGGGAGTGTGACATGGAGGTGGCACTCAGGGCACTGGGTGTGTCAGAGACATGGACACTGTAGACTGTTCACCAATAAAGCACACGTACACAATAAGCAATGTCCGCACATGTGAATTATGATTTCCCAACAGGTGTATTTAAGAAATATAACCAAGTGCACAAGCCCTCCACCCCACACACCCTCTCCCCCTCCCCCCTCAACTCCCCCACACACCCTCTCCCCCTCCCCCCTCAACTCTCCCACACACCCTCTCCCCCCTCCCCCCTCAACTCCTCCACACACCCTCTCCCCCTCCCCCCTTAACTCCTCCACACACCCTCTCCCCCCTCCGCCTCCCCCCTTGACTTCCCCACACACGGTGTGCAGTAGCGTGCAACATTAGTCCACATGGCACCAGTATGCCTGGCTGTACCTACAGCCCTCCCTCTCCTCCAGCACCAGGTGCACCCCAGTCCGATCTACGCAGGTTCCGGGCAGACCTACGCACGGGGCTGGTCCTGGTTGAACTTGCATTCAAAGATGTCCCAGGTTGTTCTGGCAATTGTGGTGGACGCATGGCCTGCATTGCTGCCACCATTTCGGAGAGGAAGTGCCGCAATGCTGCCAATTCGGCGCAAATGTCCTTCGAGGTGGTCTTGATTGCTGTTTTCAGGGATGCAGCACATTCCCTAATGTCATCCCTTGCCCGGCCACATTCCGTTATATGCTGCGTCAACAGCCCTGTGAGCTCCTCCTGGCGCCTTTGAATAGCCCTGATCCCCTCTTGGCTGGTTGGAACTAGGGTGGATGTGTGAGGGGTTTCCACCATGCTTTGTTCATCATGCACAGTTGGTGTGGGGCTGGCACTTGCGGGCCATGAATCACCAGGTGACAGCCCGTGCATGCTGCTGTTCTGCAAGCTGCATGGGGATAGTTGTGGTGAGTGCAAGGGGCCTGTGGCGGGTGTTGCGCCATGCAGCTGAACGTCTGCCTCATCGTCCGATACGGCTGCTGTGGCAGCTGTCTCACCCACTGTGCTGCTGGCAGCCAATGCTGTGCGTTCTGCCACTGCCTCCTGGGTGATGGTGGCTGGTGTGGGTGCTGTTGTGGCGGCCGTAGTGCACATTGGTGCTGTGGCCTCTGGGGTTTTCTTGTCCGTCCGCAGTGGTGCAGGTTGGCCTCTACCCCTTGAAGTCGAGGGGCGGTGTTCTCCCTCCTCGCCCCTGGCCTTCTTTTGTGGTGTGGCATCTTCCTCCCTGGTGTCCTCGTCACCGCTGTCTGAATGCGTGCCTCTGGGGGACCAATAGAGGGAGAGGGTTAGTGATGGGTCTACAGGCATCGGGCATGCATTGGGGTGGCTGCATTCATATGGAATGGCAGATGATTGACATTGGGTGAGTGACATACGGGTTGCTTGGCTTTTGGGTGGGTGATGCATGGAGGCGTCTGGGTTGAAACACATATGGGGTGCATTATGCATGTGGACAAGATGATGCTGTGCACTGCCTGTAGGCAGTCTTGTACATATGTGTCTGGTGGACCCTGCTCTACATCATTGCACTGTCAGTTCAGGTGGACATCATCGTGGTGGTATTAGCGTTGTTTCACTTGGGACACCTACCTGCATCGGCTGATGACGGGGCTCCTCGCTCCATGTCCCCCACTCCCTCAATTGCCTCTGCCCCTATGGTGCTGGCGCATATCTCCTCCCATGATTGCAACTTGATGGGGGACTCCGCACCTCCGCCTGTCGCCATCCCCAGGTTGCGGTTGGCAGAGAGGATGCTCCGCACGTGTAAACGCAGATCGTCCCAGCGCTTACGGCAATCTTTGGGAGTTCGGGGTGTGGTGCCAACGGCACTTACTTTCTGGGCAACCTCCGCCCATATCTGTTTTTTGCACTGCACTGCAGGACGGGACATGTCGGAGGAAAACACAACATCAGCATGTTCCTGCAGCGTCTCCGCCAGCATGGTCAACTCCTCTCGTGAGAAGCGCTCCTTGCGCAGGCGATCTGTGGTTTTTTTAACAGCTTTCGGCATGGTGAGATGCAGCAGTTAGTGTTGGAGGTGTGGCAGAGTTCTGGGGGATAGATGGCTCCTAGTTGCAGCGGATGGCAATGGATTGTGTTTTTAAAGATGGCCGCCGTGCTCGTTCCCGTTCCTGTGTGATGACGCTACTTCCGGTTCCGCTTATTAACGGTGACCGCTAATAGCGGTTACCGATGGCTTGGATGCCGGAGGAGATATTTGCACTACGTACGATGCCGGAAAGGGGATTTTTCGCCCTTTTACGGCATGGCGGTGGGGCCATTACCGGCATGGCACAAAGCTTGTGCCCGCATACTCGTATTAGGCCGCTTTTAGCGGTCTATTACCAACACGGACACGGTACTAGCGCCATGGCGGTAATGACCGGTACTTACCGCCCGGGTCGTAATGAGGCCCAATGTGTTTTGCAAATGGACAGGCTTCTGAATAAATTTAAAGTTGCCTCAGAGTAATTTTATATTTGGGCATGTTTCTTATACTGTGCTTAGGTGATTTTGGTATAGTTTGTGATTGTTTTTAATTCTTTGGGCCTCATTAGAAGTTTGGTGGTAAATCCACCAAATTACTGCCAAACTCTATTACTGCTACCACCACGTTGTCCAGCAGATTTACAGCGGGATTGCAAGTGGTGGTATGGTGGTGGTGTAAGTCCCCAGTTTTGGAATCCATGGGGATTTCTGCAGAATTACTCCTGGTGGTAACTCAGCTGTGGTAATTACACCAGGTTTTGCTGATTTTTGTAGGTAAAGTGGCAGATTCACCTTCAGTTTTTTGCACGAGTTAAATCCTGCACTTGACCACCAAACTCGTAGTACGGCAGAGCAGTAATGCTGTGGTAAAGTGTCGGTAACCACATTTTCGTCATTTTGCAGCCTTTTTTACCCACATGGCTGTACATTAATATGCCATTATTTGTGTATCATTTAAGTTACTACTTTATTACTAAGGGCATCAGAATAAATTATGCATTATAATGTAGTGGAAGATAGTATAGTTGTCTTGTATAGTGCCTTTCTGTCACTATTGGTGGCCTTGCTGTGCTTGGGTCTGTTAGAAAGAAAGGTGGGTGTGGAGGGTCATTAATGGGACAGTGAGAGAGGCATATGCAAAACCTGTAGTGTGGATGGGTGCCATGCAGGTCGGAAGTACCTAGCTCTGTGTGCCACTCTGCTTCCTATCAGTTTGGCAGAGAAACCTGGGAGTATGTTATCCATTGGTACGGGCCCAGGGTCTGATAGACTACAACGCTTTGTGTCTGGTTACTTGTGGGAGATTGTGATAGGGGTAAGAGTAGTGCTTCGGTTTGTGTGGATGTGCTAGGCCTGTGGTGGCCATCTGTAGGGGGTTATGTGTGTAGTTTAAGGTGCAAGGAGATTTAAGAGGGGAGTTGGCCTTACAAAGAAAAACAACCTGCAACACTTCCTTCCTACCCCTGGAAATTTGCAGACAGGTCCCATTTCTCTAGATCACGCTGCCACCTGTCAATCCTCTATCCCCCGCCCTCTCTCTCTCTCTCTCCCTCTCTCTCTCTCCCTCCCTCTCTCTCTGTCTCTCTCCCTCCCTCCCTCTCTCTCTCTCTCGCTCTCTCTCTCTCGCTCTCTCTCGCTCTCTCTCGCTCTCTCTCGCTCTCTCTCGCTCTCTCTCGCTCTGCCACCTTGAGTCAGTGTCTGAAATACATTGTATCTCATGAGGAACAGAACAAGCATCTTTGAGTTTGCAGATGAGGGAAAGGGGCAGTCGGTAAAACTTCAGACATTACCGTGAGCTACCTACTAAGGGATATGGAGTTGAAGAACATTTGGTTCAGAGAAAGTGCTGCTTGAAATTTGAGGGCCGCAGTCACCCAATATAATTTCCTTAGTGTGATGGTTGGCAAGCTAAAAGATGCCTCAAACCTCTCCCTAACATGCTCAGGTGCTGTGCTCAGTAGCCTACTGGGACTTCTGCCCATCGAGGCAAGGCGTTCATCAGGCATTAGTCAGGGCAGGGGCCAGAATCCATTCTTGTTTCTCCCACAGGTCTCCCATGCCGTCTAATTGCTGTATGCATGTATACCAATATTGTTGACTATATATGTACAACTGCATCATCAACTTGATCTTTGCTCTAGTTGGCTATCAGATGTCACTAGAAGCTCGTCTGTGAAATATACCTCTATTGCTCACTCTATGTAGGGTGACCAGATTTAAAAAGTAAAAACCAGGAAAGAGCAACAAACATAAAGGTAGTACTAACTCTTGAAAGTGGCTGTCAAGGCACTACACTTCAGTAGCGGTTGGAGGAGAAGGGGGGTTGGAGGTGAAGGGGGTTTAAGTGTTACTGTTCAAATAAACACATATTATAATTAATGTATCACTAATTTATCACAAACTAACACTATGTTAAGTTGTTAAATGCTGCATTTCTTCTGTGCGAGATTGTGCATACCTTCCTGCCAGCTACGAAGGCCTACTACCAAAAACCGGGACGACTGCAGCTTCCAATGGATACATGGGGCCTCATTACGAGTTTGGATGCAGCCATGGTGCTATTAGCAAACCGGGCTCCATTACCGGGTTCCTTCAATGAGGAATAACTGGGTCATTCCAACATTGGAGGACCCGGTAATTCCTCCTTGAAGGAACCATTCCCCATTCCCATTTGAACCCCCATAGGGCTCAATGGGAATGGGGAGGGAGGTAATAACGGGCACATTATAAATGGCCCGTTATTACCTCCCTCTTCCCCTCGCGGGACCCGGAAGGACGTCCGGTTTTACCAGACGTCTGTTCCAAGTCCTGCAAAGGGAAACTCGTAATCAGCGTTCCCGTAATGAAGGGTGCCGGTCCCGTACCGGCACCCTTCATTACGGGAGCGCAAGGGCCGTAATGAGGCCCATAATCTTGGCAAAAGGGGACAGAGCTCCAAATTACGGGACAGTCTTGGCAAAACAGGGACGTCTGATCACCCTAACTCTATGTATGTATTGTGTGGGTGAAGGGTGGGATGAGGCGCAAAGGGCCTTATTGTCCTGTCGGAAAGCTTCTTACTCGGAGATGCCCATACCAGAAGTGACACGAAGCACACAGATTCATACACAAAAAGGAGCTATGTACATCTTTGGCCATTTGTGATTTGGAAATTCTTACAGGGCAGCCTTGGGCATCTGATCAAGCTGCCCTAATTGCGACTCAATCGTAGTCTCATAGCCAGAGACTAGCACAGTGGTAAAATATATGTATCAAAATCTTCTGCCAATGATTGCCACCCAACCATAAATATTTTGTTATTCTTAAGAAATGAGGCCTAGACGATTTTCCAAAAGAACCCCGAATATGTACATCATATGGCATGTGGAAGAGGGTCCATGAACATGCACAAGTCGATCATCAAACGGAGGACAAGCGGAACTCCATTAAGGCAGTGGCTATATAATCTGACTCTACCCAATCAAGAAACAGGCTGCTACGTTTTACACCATTCGAACACAATTTTTTGAGCAAGGGCCAGATTTGACTTTTCTCGTTCCTGATTCGCACACTGCGATATTTACTTCCAGCTATTTACACTGTAAAATGTTCTACTATTTACACTGTAGAATGTGCTCCCTGCTATCCACACTCTGTTATATGCTTCTTGATAAGTTGCACATGGATAGCTGCTCCCTTTCATTGCATTCTACTAACCTTGCAGTATCCACACATCACTGACCACACATCTCAACACACCACTTAGCACACTCACCGAACCACCACAAAGCACAGATACCAGCATACACATGAGGGCCACCACACAAACCCACACCTAAACGGACACTAATCCACAGACCAACCCAAACAACACAGCACACAAATGTACCATAACATTGACATATCTGGGTACATTGAGGCCACATCTCAATCTACTACGCGCAAGAACTCCTAGAAGCTTACCCCGACACTGAGCCCTGTTCTGTCTGATCTGCACTGAACACAACACCAAAGCAGAAGCAGACATGACCTGATCCCTTCTTCACACCCTAATCAAGCTCAACCCAGTTTCCATCCATTCCGAAAGCACTAAGAAACCATAAAGTATTGAGCTGTATAAAATCCATTACCATGGCCTATCATATCTGGTATACCAGGCTGTTGATCATGAACGGTGTTAAGAATAATCTCCCGATATTTATACCTTTAATTTCTATTGAGCAGAAACGTGAGTTTGTCCATACAAAACAGTGCCCCCTTGGCTTGGGAAATAAAATGGCTTTGAAATGTGGCAACCTAAACAGACCCTATAAAGCGTTGTATAATTCAGAGAATTAATATATAGGGCATCTTTGCTGATGCCAAGAAAAAGTGACAATATATGAACTAATAACCAAATGAGCGATACATATGGTCCACTATCGACCCTTTCTGCAAAGATTGTGTGATATACAGGACGATAAATAAGAGAATAATTACTTTGTATTTGACTAATCTTTGATCCTTATTATGTTCAACCTTTTTTATTCTTCCCCATCCTGAATCTTCGGTACCTAGGAATGTATGCCGATAAGGCCAACACACCTTTAGGGTCTTCTGTTTGCTTTCATTCTTTTCTGCATGTATGGTGCATTTCTCCAAGGTTCCGCCCCTTGGTCTGATGTCATTTCGGTTTTGTGTTTTATTTGATTGGTCTGATTTATATTTTTTCTGGATGGACGGTTGCCATTTCAATAAATATTGTTTTAAATAGGTTTCTTTGGCGTATAATACCAGGATAGGAATAATTGGTTTAGATACCCGCACACAAGAAATGAGACCTCTTTAAAGGCAAGTAAGAATTTCCAGTGGTGGATCATTATGTTTTGTTAGAATGTATTACGCCAGCTACTGCTGTAAGTAGGGGTTCACCCTGCTTTCTGTTAACCTAAACAGTCGTGCCATTCTTTTTCATACTGGAAGGAGCAGTAAAAGACACAAATTGGCTAAAAATGTCATAACGTGGAAACCACATTCAAATCATGTGAACAGCTTACTTACTCTTTCAAGCTTTGGGCGCTTTTCAATCTTTTGCAAATGGCATGTAAATAGAGCAGATTCAGCATTACTATGAGATCCAGTTGTACAAGGCGGATCTTTACACGGTAAACAACAATGGACGAATGAATGACAGTAATTGAAAGCACGGAAATAGATCCCATTTTGCATCCTTATCATATAGAATGTCGTGCGGGGAAGCATTTTCTATTTCAGAAAGCATTCCCAGATGGGAAAAGAACGTCTATTTTTATATCGCGCCCAGTAAATTCTATTTTAGATGAACAAGAAGGCGGGTTTCGCCAATAACCATGCACGTATGATTTCATCTGATATGTCTGCTCTGAATATAGCCCAAGAGCAGTCAAGATAGAGAAGGCAGGACCTTATTCTAACAATAGTTGGCTTAGTGGTGGCCTGGGCCCGATAGCATACAGGTCATCGTATTACCTTTCCAGCCATTGAAAGTGCCTGGCTGGCTTTCAAGGAAGCCAGGGGATTGATTCTAAGATTGCTGCGTGTGACCTCTGGCTGCGCTTCTGTACTTGCTGAATTTCATAAAATGGAGAGCCCTGCGTAATGGCATGTTTCCGAGTTGCTCGCCTTTTGTGCTGATTTTTTTTTAAATGGGCTCTTCAAAGACAAAAGTGCACCTAAGTTTTTTGGTCCTACATCAAGCAGCAGCGGGAGGCCATTTATTTCATTTAATCTGATCTTGGCAACTAAAACAGGGATTCCTTCAAAGGAAAATCGGTGCCATGGAACTTTTGCCCTTTGCCATCTTGAACTGTGAATGATGCAGCTAAAACAGGTTGCTCTGCATCGTTAAAGGGGTCTGGGAAGAGACGTAGGTGCTAGTCAGAAAGGGAGGCATTGAACATTGGGTAACCATTAGAGCATGTTTATCAGATCTCCAGACTTGAGAATACCCAATGTTGCAAAGTTTGCCTGTTTTATTCACTTAGTAGCATTGAAAAGTGTTTTGCCCACACCATTCACTTAGCAAATGTGTATTACTAGCAAACTACATTTGGCAACAAAAAAACGTGCATAACCATATTTGCAGGAATTGATTGTGGCGAAGCCCAAGTGGGCCCAGTCACGCGTGCAAAGGGAGACCCGAGTCACGTGATTTGGGCGTAAATAAAGGTCGGCCGGATGATCGTCATTCTGGACCGAGTGAACAAGCAAGTGAGTTGTGTTGTTTATTTTGCGCTCTGAATGAGTGAGGCCCGAGCGGGCCTGCAAATATATCCTGACTTCCTCATCAGCACCGGAGGTTAGGTTTAATAACATAACACTGGCGACGAGGAAACTCGACACTGCGCGTGTGTTCCTACACTTCTGAAAAGAACGCGAACATTGCGGCGGACGATCGCAATGTTCCACGCGAACATTCTACACGCCGGGGAAGCACAACAAACGTTACAACATTCCACAGCCACTCTGCTGCCTACACACGCGCCACTCTGCTGCCTACCAAACGCTCGATTATCACTGCATCAGGATGGCCCAGATCAGCCTATTGAAACAGCGCATGGACAACAAAACACTGTTTGTTTTGACCAACACCCATGATACACAGGGCAGACTGATACAGCCCAGTCTAGGAGAGAAGAATACCCCACAGCTCAACATACCCACACAAGGGGAAGCCTTAGTGGGGCCAAACAACTCCCACATTGCCGAAAGGAGTCCCTTGGAAAAGCATGTGTGCACACGTGTCACCAGAGACACAAAAGCGCACAAACAGCACCCATAACATATACCCAGCAAGCCCAGAACATTGGCAAACATGACAAGGCCACATGCCAGCCCATCAAGAGCTGGGGCCAGCAACGCTGCACAAAGGGACAGCATATTGAGACCGGATAGCCAGGAAACCTCACAGACCACGCTCATGAGGCTGTACGACCCCGCCACCACAGGTGCAGCGCTCCGGTGGGGCATATGGATCCAGCAATTTGAACTCCACTTGCTAGCGAGAGACATCACTGAGGAAAAAAGAAAGCGCACGCTGCTAAACATTGGTGCCGCAGCATTACGCTTGTTCAACACACTCCCCAACAACGGGGCAGCGGATGATTATAACAACCAAAGTGGCGCTAACCAACAAATTTAAGCCTGAACTCAACTCAGACTATGAAAGGTTCCACTTCTGCATGAACCGCCAGAGGGAGAAGGAGACAATCAGCGATTTTCACACCAGGCTGAGGGAATTAGCATTTGGGTGCGAGTTCCCCAACGAGGAATTCATGATCCGTCTACAAATCATCAATGGGCTATCATCCGAGAAGCTGCGAAGGGCAATACTGTCGGAGAAGAATGTTCTGCTAGACCGCATACTAGCAATGGGAAGGCTCATAGAACAAACAAATGGGCAGGTAGCAGTAAAAGAAGCCGCAATGCAGCGCCTACTGCTAGACAGACCCCAGAAGGAAGAAGAAGTGGCAGCAATCCGGAGACGGCAAGACGCACGGCCACAAGATAAAAAACGCTAAAACAACACAAAACCTGGACGCTTGCAAGGGCGAAACGACACCTGGCAATGGTGCGGCGGCCCATGGCACCGAGGTGAGCCATGCCCCGCATGGAGTGTACCATGCCGGAAATGCAAACGGTTGAACCATTTCGCAACCGTGTGCCTGAACCCCACGATCCCAAGAAAATCAAACCAACACCACCAAAGAGACGCAAAACATGTCTCGCCCCGCCAACAAAGAGGACGAGGAAAAGCCAGAGCAGTCGACAGCACACAGAGATTGCCCAGCAGCAGTGGAACAGAAGAGTCCTCACACGAAAGTCTGTCCCCAGACAGGCAAGGAAAAGAAAGTTGGAAGAAAACAAACAGGAAAGAACACAGCGTGCACATGATCTCCGCGATAGAGCCGCACAAAACAAAGCCTGGAAAGAGGAGGAAGCAGAACAAGCGGCCCTCATGTACCATCCTATCGGATGGAAGCCCCACCAAAGTGGTCATTGGCACAGAGGCAACGGTCAATGTCATGCCTATCCACATGTATAACAAACGAGACCCGAAACCGACGCTCCAAGACAGGCGAGTGAAGTTGTATGCATTTGGCAGCAGAAAACCATTACCAGTACACGGGTCATTCCGATCAAACCTAACATACGACAGAAACATATACAGAACCAGAGTTTACGTAGTAGACGCAGGACTAGAAACGCTACTGAGCTGCAGCACGGCAGAGAAACTGCACCTGATACAATTTGCATTCAGCGTCAAACCGACAGAAATTCACGACCTTCTCAGAAAACACCATCGAGTATTTCAAGGAATTGGGTGCCTCTGCGGAAGAATGATCAAGTTAGACATCGATCCGACAATAGAACCCAAGACTGTACGACACTGCCGAGTCCCCTTCCATATGAATATATTGAAATCCATTGATAAGCCAAAAGGCATAACCCCTGCCTTCTCGCCCACCCAAGAAGAATGCGACGCAACACAGATTGCATTCTTTAATAAAATGAATAAGGCCAGGGACATCATAGCCAAATTCCAAGCAGCCTCTAAGTCACCCACTAAAGACACACCAGAGGAACGTGTACACCAGACGACCCAATTCAAGTTCCATCCCATCACTACCAATGACATGATAAAAACCCTAGCATCCATGAAATCCACCACGTGCGCCGAAAACATACTCCCGGCCAGCCTGATCCTAGACCATCCAGCCATTTTTGCACCAGCTCTAACTAAAGTAATAAACACATCCTCCCGTGATCAAAATGTACCAAAAAGCATAAAAAGGGTAACAGTCACGCCCCTTGTAAAAAAACCTAACCTAGACCAAAGGGACCCAAACAACCCAAGGCCCATAACTAACTACAATTTTATACTTAAAATCATGGACAAAATTGCCACCACACAACTTCAGGAACATGTAGAAAGCCCAGAACTCCTCCATCATCAACAGTCAGGATTTCGACCAGCACATAGCACAGAAACAGCTATGCTGGATCTACAGACCAAGATGCTTAACATTATTGATCAGGGAAAAGCCGGCCTGCTAACACTTTTAGATCTGAGCGCGGCTTTTGACTTACTAGACCACAACTTACTTAAGTCAGCTCTAAAAGAAACAGCAAACTGCTCAGACGAAGCAATAAGCTGGATCATGTCCTTCTTACAAAATAGAACATCTAGAGTTCACTGGGGAAATTTATTTTCAATAGAAAAAGAAATTACATGCAGAGTCCCCCAGGGCGCTAGCATGTCCCCACTCCTGTTCAACATATACCTCAGGTTTCTATGTACAGTCCTTGATAACATCAACACGTTCTTTACCAATTATGCTGATGACACTCAGCTGGTAATAGAACTAAGTGGAGACCACCAAAAGGACAACAAAAAACTCGACACAGTGTACAAAGCAGTGGAGAAATGGATGGACCAAAATTGGATGTGTCTAAATGGCAATAAAACCAAGCTCATGGTCTTTAGTTCCAATTTGGTCAGATCCAAGCTCCACCCCGCATATAACACCTTTACCATCAAAGACACTCAAATCAAAGTCGTTAACATGGTTAAAACCTTGGGGATGATGTTAGAAGCATCCCTGGGATCCGAGGCTCAAACCCTTTATGTGAAAAAAACATGCTCCTACCACCTCCGCTTATTGAAAGCCATTAGACCCTACCTATCGGAGGAAAACAGCGCCACGATCGCAAGAGCCACAATTCTATCTCGCCTCGATTACGGCAACGCGTTAATACTGGGTTCTAACAAAAACTGTTACCACAGCTACCAAGTCCTGCAAAACAATGCAGTGAGAATCATCAAACAAATATCTAGGAACCAGCACATTAGCGAAGCCAGGAAAGAACTACACTGGTTAAAAATCGAAGAAAGAGTCAAATTTAAGTCACTCACGCTTACACACAGATGTATATATGGCAAAGCTCCAGCTTACATGAGAAGTAAAATCATCCCATATAAGCCATCCAGAGAGCTAAGATCAGCCGAACAAGGACTGATTACGACAGCCCCTTTCAGACTCAAAAACGGAGCGGGCGAATCCTTCCCTGTCACTGTAGCAGGCCTCTGGAACAACCTCCCGGGCCAGATAAGGATGGAAGCCAACTACCAACACTTCCAAAAACAATTGAAAACTTACATCTTTAAGTAAAACATATAATACTTCCTGCCCAGTTCTATATCTGCTCTAATGTCTTGTGCTTCGTGTATGTTATCCGTCACTTGTCTCTCGTGTTCCTGTCTCTGCGCACCGAAGCTTGCGAGCTACCGGCGCAATACAAATAAATAAAATAAAAAAAATAAATAAAAAATGAGAGAAGCAGTCGAGAAGGAACTGTAAAAGCTGGAAAAACTGGGGATAATTAAAAAGAAGTCCGGCCCACCCCATGGTTTATCATCAATGGTGGTCGCACAAAAACCAAGACAACCCAATGCTGTATATATGCTGTGAATATGCATCAACATGAAACTACCCAATGTGGCCATTTGACGTGAACGCCATGTGACCCTGACCATTGATGAATTGATCGTAGATCTGACAGGGGCTAAAGTATTCAGCAAGTTAGATCTTAGGCCATGCTATCACGAACTGCGCCTCGCAAAGAAATCGAGATACAAAACAATCTTTTTGTCCAATTTAGGCCTTCGAAGATATAAAAGATTAAACGTTGGTATCTCCTCGGCGGCAGAAGTCTTCCAGAATGAGATCAGAAGGGTACTTCACGGCCTCGAAGGAACCACCAACATAAGTGACGATATCCTGGTAAATGACACCACTACCAGCGAGCACCACGAGCAACTAGAAGCAGTCCTCCAATGACTAGAGGAGGCCAGACTCACCCTAAACTCAGAAAAATTTGAGTTTAACAAAAGTGAGCTCAACTTCTTCGGATATGTATTTAATTTCGATGGAGTATCACCAGACCCAGCCAAAGTGAGTGACATAAAAGGCACAAAATCTCCCACGTCAGCGTCCGAAGTGAGAAGCTTCCTGGGTATGGCGACATACTGCGCAAGATTCATACCCGATCTAGCGATCCTTGCAGCGTCACTGAGAGAGCTAACAAAAAAGGACAAACAATGGGAATGGACAGACCAGCATTGTGATGCTCGCGTTCCAGTACATAATGGACTCTCTATCCAGCACACAAAGATGGCGTTCTTTAACGCAGACCAAGCCACAGAACTCTTAGAAGATGCCAGCCCGGTAGGGTTGGGAGCAGTCCTCACACAAGTGGACAATGACGGCAGCGTATACCCAAATGCATTTGCCAACCGAACGCTAACAAAGACGGATCAAAACTATGCACTCATTGAGAGGGAGGCGCTGGCGGTTCTATGGGGCTGCCGTCATTTCAGAGTGTACATGTTAAGACAACCGGCTAAAGTGTTTACGGATCCAAAACCTCTAATTCCGATCTTCAGGGCGTCTGCTCCGCACCCCCCGGCTCGGCTCGAAAAGTGGATGCTACAACTACATCCGTTTAACATTGATGTTGAATACAAAGCCGGAGCAGATAATCCAGCGGATTATTTGTCTCGCTCCCCACGCCCCGCCACCCAACATGAGGAACAACACGCAGCTGAGACAGAAGAGCACGTATGCCACGTGATTGCAGGCGCTCGCCCACAAGCACTCACGCTGCAAGAGATAGCAGATGAAACAAGGACAGACACCTGCCTATAACGTACCATCCAACCAGTCCGCTCAGGGGACTGGAAGAACTACCTAACAGCCATAGCACAGCGCACACCAGCGGACCAAGAAAAGTTACAGGTACTATTTGGCATCTGCCATGAACTCACGTTGTCGGACGAAGGCATTGTGATGAAAGGACACAGAATCATTCTACCTAAAGCACTGGAAGAAAGGGCCCTGAAGCTAGTGCATGGAGGCCACCAAGGCATAGTAAAGACCCAATTGTACCTGAAATCGAGAATGTGGATGCAGCAAATGCAACACCATGTGATAGAACTAGTAGAATCTGCGCTGCATGCCAATAGTCAAGGAGGCTAGCATCGCCCGAACCAATTGTCAGTGCGCCCAGGAGCCGTACGAGGTGGGAATCAGTAAGCATGGACTTTTGTACTATCGCCGGAGAGGGGTACCTCCTAGTCCTAGTCGATGAATTTAGCTGGTACCCGGAAGTGGAGCACGTCAAATCTACAAACGGAGAGTCAGTCCTCACAGCACTCGAGAAAGTATTCGCAGTACACAGACTACCCAGCAAACTGAAAAGCGATAATGGCCCAGCGTTTACCAGCCAAGAACTTAAACAATTCCTCAACAACCTCAGTGTCAAACATAGGAGAATCACTCCATGCTAGCCGCAGGCAAACGGTGACACAGAGCGTTTCATGCGGTCCCTCAACAAGAACATGCGGATCGCAAAAGAACACCCACCCATGGCTGACGGCAGAGTACAGGTTCCTGCGAGCACTTCAGCAAACCCTGCACATGTCAACCGAAGTAAGCCCAGCAACACTAATGTTCAGGAAGCCGATACAAGCCGAGCTCCCACTACACCCAAGCTGGGTAAATCCTGACCCAGACATACCTCTCCTGGAAGAAAGACGAGCCAGGTGGAATGGGAAGGAAAGCCAAACACGCCACGCTCAACACCGTTGCAGCCAGTGGATACCGCATTGGTAAAGAACAGAGCTCCCAAAAGAAAATGAAACTGACTTACGAGTCCCACCCTTGGACTGTCCAAGGTACCAACCATAGTATAGTGACAGCCGCCCGTGGAACCAGAAACTTCCAGCAGTGATGTGGAAAGAACGGCCCGGAGCTGAGGCAAATGGTGGGACTCTCCAAACAGAGTCAGAGGCGCCATTGAGAGCAGACAAAGGCAACTCACCGCAAGCGGATCCGGAACTAATCCCGGCCCCCAGCAAGAAACGACCACCCCGAACTCCCCCAGGGTATTAGAACCTGAGAGGGCTCATCCACGGTACCAGCTGAGAAAGAGGCCAAAGCCGTCATCCCGGCTACATAGATATGTGCTCCAAGGAATCTACCACCACAGGAACAAGACAGAAGAGAAGCAGCAAGAGACAATTATTCAAATGTTATGTTTCTTCAGCATAAGTTTGGGAGGAATGTGGTGTAACCCAGGTGGGCCCAGTCACATGGGCAAGGGGAGACCCGAGTCACGTGATGTGGGCGTAAATAAAGGTCGGCCGGAAGATCGTCATTCAGGACCGAGTGAACAAGCAATGGAGTCGTGTTGTATATTTTGCGCTCTGAATGAGTTAGGCCCGAGTGGGCCTGCAAATATATCCTGACCTCCTCATCAGCACTGGAGGTCAGGTTTAATAACATAACATTGATGCATGGTGCTCATGAGGCAGGCAGATGTGTACATCTATGCGCGCACACAGCACAAGTGAGTCTGACATGAATATAGGATTCCTTCGCGCTCATTCTCCTGGTGACGGTTGCTAGAAGTTTTGTATTTCTTTCTTTGGAGATGGCTCATTGAAGGGATGTGTTGTGCCCAAGACAGGCTTTTGCGCCTGGGCAGGCAGGTATGGGATGCTATGAGGCTCATGCCTGCAACCGCAGTAGGAGGCATCAGTAAGTCACAGCAAGTGAATTGAGAAAACTCTGTATCATTTAACTTTGACATTTCTTTCAAAAACGATTTTTTAACTCAATACTATACACATTGCAAATTGTACTATATGCTAAATTATAGTTAAGCAATATGCCCCGAGCGGCGTGGGCATTACCGACTCAGGTAATGCCCGGTGGCCTTAACGAAGTCCCCGGGGCATTACCAGTGTCGGTAAGGCCCCCACCGCGAGGGACATGTAGCTATTAGTACCCCGGCCCACAAGATCTCCTTAACCGGGGAAACTAAACGCTGCAGCGTTTTGGGACAGAAAAAAAGAAGAATAAAAAAAGACCAAGAAAATAGCTGCCGGGAAAGGGAAAACAGAGTTTGTTTTCCCTTTCCATGGCGGCCATCCGGAGCACACGCGCTGGGAACAGAAGTGTTCCCAGCGCGTCCGCTCCCAAAAATAAAAAAGAAGAAGATAAGTGGGGTTGGGCGGGAGGAAGAAAGGGAGGGGAAAAAAGAAAAACGTACCTCAGTCCCCGGCGGGGGGACGATGGAAGCCTCCAGCCATGTGGAGACTCGGAGCGGGGATGGCTGTTTTCCCTTTCAATGGCGGCCATCCAGAGCACACGCGCTGGGAACAGAAGTGTTACTAGCGCGTCTGCTCCCAAAAATAAAAAAGAAGAATGTAAGTGGGGTGGGGAGAGCGGGGAGGTGGGAGGGAAGGGAATACAAAAAAATAAAACATACCCGAGTCCCCAGAGGGGGGCGAAGGCAGCTTCTCAGCCGTGGGGAGGATTGGAGCGGGGATGGCCCCGCTTTGAGCCTCCTCATTGGTTGATGGGCTGCCACACCCCCCGGCGTGGAAAAGGCGGCTGGAATCCCAGCCGAGAATCGAGGGATTCTCGGCTGGGTAAAGCCCGGCGAGGGCCATCAGAATGCTTGTTTCATTCTGATTGCGCCCTCGCCGGGTACTAATATATTATACCCTATAAAACTCTATGCTATTATGTATGCACCAATGTCACAGAGCCTAGGTGAGTGAATGGCGGTGATATATGGGTGATGCAGGGCGTAAATCCAGTAAACGGTGAATGCTGGTCTGTTCTACTATAGCTCTCAAAGGCTGATGTTATATTTCAGTGGTGAGATACATTTTCCATTTCCACACTACATCACTGAGTACATTAACAGAATACTTATAGTGAAGCGATATTAGTAAAGTGCATTTGTGATGTTTGCAAAGTTTTGCAGGAACGTTATGAAGTGTGCAAAGGCAAAGTCCTGTAACTAACTTCGCTCTGGGTCTATCAGAATTGTAGATGTTAGTAACTCCATGGACAGAGAAATGAAACAAATGGAGTCCATTTTCCCTTTCTATGGCGGCCATCGGGAGCGGACGCACTGGGGACAGAAGTGTTCCCAGGGCGTTCGTTCTTGAAAAAGGACCAAAAAGAAGGTAAGTGGGGTTGGGAGGGGATTGTTCGGAGGAGGGGGCGAAAACACTTACCTGAATCCCCGGCAGGGGAGGATTGCAGCCTCCAGCCGTGTGGTGGCTCAGAGCGGCATTACCCCGTTCCGAGCATCCTCATTGGCTGAGGGGCTGCCACACCCCCGCCGGGGATATGAAGGAAGTTTAACATTCAAGAGATTCTGTGTCGGATAAAGCCCCGGCGAGGGCCAATCAGATTGCGTGTAACAATCGGATTGTCTCTCGCCGGGTAATAATAAAGAAATATACACTTTATTCACATGATTTATGTTACAAATTTAAATTCAAAGCTCATCTCTTAAATCAACAAAAGTAACTAGTGCACCACTTTAAAGTGACTATTGCTATCATGAAATTTGAACAAATGAGTAAAACAGCATCAAAACACATTAGCTGCTAACAAACTTCAACCAGTTTGAATTTGACACTTGGGGTATGTGTGTCACTCTGCTGTGTACTGAATCTTTATAATGCTAATGCCGCTTATCTGCGGCACAGTAATCAACTAGTGGTTTATTAATCCAGCTGCTCAAGCTGCAGCTCACTTATGCCAGACATGTTTCATTCCATTGCACAACTGACATAAGTGAGGGAACTTCTTTGCGGGTAGTTCAAGTTAGCTTGGCAGAGAACTCTGGTATGACAGACGATCTTCCTTAGTTCCAAGTTTGAATTACAAAGATGTTTCCTTAATACCACTGAAATTTACAACACCTACAACATAATGCAAAAAAACGGCTTTAATTCATGCTGTTCATCAAATATACTTTAGCACTGCTTTTAAATAAAAAAGACAAAGTGCTTACCACCACTGTATCTGTGGTCAGTTCTGGTGGGTCAAGTTTCTACTGTGTAGGTGCATGCCTACATACAAAAGACAAGTATTTGTTTGTTTGTTTGGTTTGTTTGTTTACTCATTCCAACACCGTCATTTCAAATGACTTGGTTTTATATTTAATAACCACATTGTGCATCATGTGCAGTGTAAGCCCTAATGGTGTCGGCACTTACTTAAACCATAATCTTGTGGTTGAGAATTCCCATCAGGAGAAATGTATTTATAAATATCGTCACCCGATAAGTCAATTCCCTCCGGTGTACTGCATAGGTGGGAAGCACGAACAGAGAAAACACGGACCGCTATTAGGACCTACTAGCTCAAGCAGGTTGAGGTATGCTCGACACGATAAGTGAAAAGCTTTCTTTATTTGAATATAAATGTAAGCCGGCGCCCTGCACTGCAACTCCCTTCAATCACTCGACATCCCTCTCAACCGTCCCTATCGAACACTCATGACGCTCTGACCCAACAATCTCTCTCACGTGCAGGCGGGGAGCCGCGGCAACTTCCAACAATAACATTACATCAGAATACTACACAGGTCTTTTATGGAGATCAGGTCAGACATGTACACACGATTGAGAAACTCACTTTGACTGACCTCTAATCATTTCGTACGTAACAAGTAGTTAAAAAGGACGTGGCTTCACGTTTAAATCGCTCCCCTCTTAAGGCCCTGTATACACAAATGCGACAGGAATCAAAAGGGAACAGAAAAAAGAATGAACAATACCCAAACAGATGTTAGTACAGGTACGTGTTAGCAGGTCTTCAATTCGAGTGAAGCAGAAGAGGTCAGCTGTTGCTGATAAGGTAGAAGACATGCACCTTAAAATTAATTCACACTTCACGGTAGGTGCCTTGGGATGAGCTGCGCTGTGTGCAACTATGAGCAGGGAGTGGCGACGCAGACAACTGTTGAAATGCAATGAAATCGGGGCATGAAAGCTAGCCTCCATGTGTGAGCACGGAGTACTGTAAGTACTGTCACTACAAATGAGCTTTCCTGATTATCTGTGGTCCACGGGATAGCACGGAACACGCTCCTGAAGCAATCCTCAACTCCCTAGAACACTAAGTGGGATAGGACAGGGAGAGTTATAAGCTCCTGGGAGTCAGGTAGTCAACGGCTTAGGGAAGCCACACTTAGCCCCAGTAAGAACGACAGACAATAGGGGTCAACTGGCTGTAGTACTTGGGACTCCTGGGTTAGGGAGGCGGGAACAAGACCAGAGCAGAAAAGATAGAGAGGGACAGCCCTAGCACCAAAATCCCAAACCCTGCTAGGTCCTAGTTACCTTTGCCCAGGAGATACAGCCATCCTGTCTGCAAAGATTATTTAATAAACACCCTTAGATTTGACATCCGAGTCTGCATGGTTATTTGTGGCGGGCCGCCCAGTCACATGTGGTGTTAGAAGTGGGATTGGCCAGATCCTGAAACAGAGATCGCCTACACCCATCATAAGACGACAACCCATACAGAGATGTATCCCCAGGAAGACCCATTTGAACATCTAGCCCCAGGAACCAGAGTTGCCAGGTCGATATTTCAGCCATTGATTACGCGTGCATATTTACCAACCCGAAGATCCAAGCCCTCTTGGTTGAAATAGCTACCGGACCCCCACACCTGTGAGCAGGGAAGGTATTCACCTACTTCTGTTGGGATACTGTCTGGGAGACCGAACTAATCTTACGGGGAGCTGAAGCAGAGATACGCCAAAGTCTGTCAAAGAAACAACCTGACGTGGAATCAGAGAGTGGGTCAAACCCAGGAAGACAGATAGATTGCTACCAGAATGACAGCAAGGCTACCTAATCCATAGAAGAAGAGGGGTCTTTTGCTGAATCTAGGCCCTTGGACTCAGGGCTTATACAAGAGGATCCCAGGTGGATCTGAAGACTGACAACCAATCTGTGTCAGAGAGACAGAACATTCCAAAGGAAACTGGAGCTATGGATACCATACCATGGGAAGAAATACAAAGAAACTCTCTGAGGCCATCTCCAACACCGGTGGCCATTCTGCGAGAAGGTAATGAGAAGAACGAGTCAAGTCCTGTACCAGCTAGGCAACAGGGTCAGAGCATTTAAGGCAAGTCCTAAAACCCAGAGACAAAGCCTGCAAATATGTACAAAGTTACACGATTGCTTGGGGAATTAATTCAGTGGGAAATCTTATCATGATATCGAAAAGGGGTATCAAAAGGGTCACATGGCCCAAGTGACTCCAGAACCACCAGAAAATAATAATTCCCGAGAGCGACACCCGAAGTCGGCCCGTGACCCCCGAGACCCCAAGCCTTGAGATCCCATCCCTTCTCAGACAAAGCAGCGGAAGGTCTCTCACCAGAAGAGATAGCCCAATTGAGGGCCATCCTATTTCAACAGTGGCCAGATTATTAAGGCGGAGGATGACAAACATATAGAGGCAATTGGGTCGCCGCAACTGACCTGGACCTGAGCTCCAGGGATACACGCTCAAACCAAACCCTCACAGAGAAAACCAGAGGACAGAAGAAAAAGAATAGATCCACTAGAGGGTGGACCCCACATCAGCAGTTGTACACACAAGGGGATTTCTTATATGACACCTTCAGGGTTCCAGTAAAGATAGTGGGGAATGGAGTGTGGGGCCTTTTGGTTTCAGGCAGCAGTTATACTGTAGAGGAGCAGACATACATATCCACAGGAGATTCTAACCGACTACATCCCCTGTATTGGAGGCATGAGACCGTGCCCTGTCCAACATCAGCTGTTGTACCAATACCGCAGCAGGTGTATGGAAGATGGTATCCATTAAGAAGACCATATCGAATGTACCCTCGAGTTGATGACAGCCTATAGGAGGAACTTCCTGAAGGAATATGAGAAAGAGTTGAGAAAATTAACTAATTACATCATATGATGAAAGTGTGCACAAAGTCCTGAAATACTGAGTGAAGACGATGTATGTATCCTAGAGGAGAAATTACTAGGTAAAGAATCAAGTGAACCTTAAAGTGTAAAAGAACATTACACAGTAAAAAGTGTTGCAGAAAACCAAAGTATAAAGAATGTATAGATGCTGAAACGCAAGATAGACCAAGTCATCGTATAAGCTAGCTATAAGTAGTGAATAGAATGCAGGCGGAGCCGCCATTGTACAGACACTGGACATTGGTATCATAACGTAATAAATGAAAGAATCATGAAGAAAGAATGAAAGGCTGTGTCGCAGTAGAATAGCAGGTTAGTGGAGCTGCTTTGGGAGGCTGCCTGGCCTAAAGTCAAGAACTGAGAAGTCGAGGTCAGCTATCTACACTGAAGAGGAACATGTGTGCTGAGGATGAATCCGCTCACGTTAAGGTGCAAGAAAGAACACAAAGGATGCCAAATCTCAATTCATTTAAAGCATTCAAAAGCTTGCAGAATGAACAGAATCGTGGTCTCTGGTCACGTGAGTAATGATGGAAATAAGGCTCGAACTTGGAGTTCCAGACACAATAGCGAGTGCCCTCACTCCCTTTGGATTCCCAGGACAAGAATACTCTGCAAGGCCAAGTACAAAGAGAATTTCATGGCAGAAGACATGGGTGATGAGATGTTGGGTTAATTGGGTGGTAGGATAGCTTCATGTCCTACCTACTTGCACCTGGGTATTGGCTTACGTGCAGCTAATTGAACCGATTGTTCCAGACATGGCAGAAGCATTCCAAGCCAATTATGTTAGTCCATATAACGAAGGACCTTATAGCTTGAGAAACCAATGAAACACTGTGTGACTGATTTTTCTTAAAATGACACGTTTGAAGAGGTAGTCATGAGTTGTCCACCTGATATCAGACAGCCAATAACAAACCTAGCTCCTATATTATTGTATATCTAGATGTGTTCCTTAACCAATCCTAACCCTTGATAGGTGTTTCACTAATGCCACGTAGCATGACGTCATTCTGACGCACAAAGAAGTATATAATTGTATTTTTTGTGGAAATCATTGAGAGAATGAGCGTATGTTCGTTGATGTTCGTAGTACACTCCCTGTTTTAGATAATTGCTAATAAAACAGCAACTTGCCATCTTCTTGGGTTTGTCTGGTTATTTGGACTCAGAATTATTCTGGTGTAATCCCATCCAATGCAGATGCATGTTCCAAGGGCCATACGCTCATGTGGTAGGGGTGAAGATGGTTACAATCTAAACTAGTTTGGCTTCAGAGTTTCGGACGATCAGGCATCCTCTGCCATTAGCTGGAAGATGGTGGAGTTTCCTGTGGAGAGCGGCCGATAGAAATAAACTGGCAGGAAACTTCAAGATGGTGGGCAGGTCCCTCTTTGAAGAAATCCCTACTTGGTTTCCACGGGCGCTCCGCAGGAGTTGATACCGAAGGCCTAGAGTTGATTAAACGGATGTAAGTAGACTAAGGGAAATGGCAATATAAAGGGGCGGGATTGTGTTATTTTATGAAAATAAGTGGGTAACCAGAAATGTTGTGTGCATAAAGAAATGCCTAGGTAATCCTATTTCTAGGGAGATAGAAGAAGACGTCTCAAATTCCTGTCGGAATATTAAGAGAGAGGATACACACAGTTGGGGCCGTGGAAGGTGACGTCTTAAACTCCCTATGGGGTAATATAAATAGAGGCGAGGAAAGAATACCTAAATTATTATAGGAAAAAGAGAAGGTGATCACAGGGGTAAATGTGTATTGTGTTATTATTTTGATTATTAGTTGATGTATGAAGTTTTGAAAAGTGATCAATTGTTAAAGTTGGAAGTGAAGTAGGTTTGAGTTAAGTACAGTAAACGACTGGCGCCAGTCAGAAGACAGACAGGTTTTTGAGACAAAAGAGGACTGAGCAGCGATTGATGGTGCTTACTCATATTTATTGTTTTTGAGATTAAAAGTGTTGAGCAATAAACCTTGAGATAAGTAGAGATTTATTAAATATAAACAAGGTAACAACCTGGTAAGTAGCGACAGTTAATTGTGACTTGTCCGTATGGAGGACACTCCTATTATGCACCTTTGTAAAACATTACCACAACATGCGCCCAAGCTCAAACAGTACAGTGCAGTGCAGAATGGGTAAAGGGCCCAGCTGATAAAATGTTCATGCCATGGCCGTAAGGGGGATCATTGTCAAAGGCAGTATTACAACACATGACTACATATGTGCATGCTGCGTACATGGGAAAAAAATTAGAGAAAAGACAGGCAGTTTTAGAACTTTGGAAAATGTACTAAGAGGAGAAAGAGGACCTGTTACCAGAGGAGTGGATGCTTAATCAGCATAAAGGGGAGGACACCGAGCCCTCAGCTGCTTTTGCTGCACCCGAGACTAAGAACGTAGATGCAGAGGAGACCGGATTTTTTCCTTTAAAAGATTAAAAGCAGCAGCGGGGTATAGTAACCCGACATATGCACCCCCTGCTTATAGTAGCGATGACAGTCCAGAAAAGAGTAAAAAGAAGGAAGACGGATTTAAGTTCATACAAGAAAAAGAGGATCGAGGCGAGAGATCGAATATATCAACAGATATAGACAGAGAAATTAAGAGATGGAAAGGAGGAAAGGATGGGGCCGATGGGGTAACGCTTGTACAGAACGAATGGATGGAAGAACAGATATTACTCAAGTTAGATGGGAAAAGCATCGAGGAGGTTAGGCAAAGGGAAGACAAAGACGACCAAGAAAAGAAAGATAGGGAACGAGAAAAATGGTTTAGGGAGGATGAGCAAGGAAGGAAAAGCAGGGAACCATGGGAAAATATATATAGAGAAGATCAAGAGAAAGAAGAAAATCGGGCAGAGGAACAAAGGAAGTATGACAGTCGGAAGAAAGAAATAGAAGAAAGGGATTGGAGAGCAAAAAAGAGATATGAAGAGGCACCAGTGAGAGAAGGAAAAAAGATTGCAGAGAAGAAGAAGAACGAAGACAAGAAGTAAGAAGGGAAGCACAAATGCAAGAAGAAGAGAAGGCAAGAAGAGATGCGGGAGAACGAAGGGAAGGAATAAACCAGAATAGAAGGCAGCAAGGTCTCGACACCAGTCTCGTAATTAAAGAACGAATAAGACCGAGCGATGAAATACACGGAAGATTGGAAAGATAAGCAAAGTTTTCCCAATGAGAGAAATGGCTCAAGAAATACCTAAAGTAGCACAAGAAGAGGAAAGATATGATGCAGAAAGTATTGGAGAGAGGATTGATAAGATATATCAGCAAATGAGGCAGAACAGCGTGTATGGGACTCAAGGGAGCGGCAGACGGTCCCTGATACCAAAACCACAGGATGAAGAGGAAAATATATTTAGCGATGAACATAGAGCACTGTCTTTGAGTAGATTACATTTAGATAGAGAAGAGGAGGATGATAGTCACACCAATTGGGGTAGAGCAATGTCAGATGAAGAAAGGGAGTCAGGTCCTGAGATAGAAGGGGAGGGTACATGCGCCCCCTTGGTAAGTCAAAATCTGGATAAGGAGGTAAAATGGTCAGATCTGGAACACCCTAAAGGAAAGAACAGCAGATCCTACACCATATCCCAAACTTCCCCACAGACGATCGTGCAGTGCGAGAGGAGAATCTCCACCTTATGTGAGTAGGTTAAGGTGGTTACCAGCACAACAACTGATAGGGATGATTACCCCTGCATCGGGTAAACGAATAATGGGATACAGTTATGGGATGGAAAAACAGAGTATATAGAAAGCAATTTCAGGAAGCTTCGCACACGCATTTGGGAGCACATTGCCAATCTTACCGGCCAAGATCCGAGGCTACCGTTGGCTTTACATTGGCAAGAAAGTCTTCAAATAGATAATAGAGAAGACTTAAGATTCAAAGAGCTAATGAAAGCCAAATGCAACAAACGCGCAGGCGATCTGACATTAAAACTCTGACAGATGGAATCTAGATGTATTTGTCTTTTAAGATGTACAACTGAAGGGCTTAACAAAGACCATGAAATGAATTTGTTTCTGTAACAGATCTGGCATGGTTGGAAGACAGGTACTCCAGTAACCACAAAGAGCTTAAGCTATACCCTATCTGGAAACATGCTGGTTTACATATATGCTGTTGAATCTCTGACACCAATCTCACTAATATAGGAGTATCAGACTTGATGTACACAGACTCTAAGTCTCGGAAGGATAGCTCAGCGGCAACGTGCTCGCCTTGGAAACAAGATGACACGAAGCACCACTGGTTCGATCCCCGAGTCCGCGCTTAGAAACCTATGGGTATTAAGCGCGTTGTAAATAACCCATCATATAAGATCATATAAGACCACCTATTATTAATAATATGTCACCAAACGTATGTTTCTTTGTCCAATGATCACAGATTGCATTTTGCCGACTAGCACATGTTTCTTGCGAAAGCATTACTTGTGAGGATGCAACCTATAACTCCTTCAGTAATATACTGTATTAATGACAAATGTAATACAATGCTCATTAGGCCTCATTACAAGTCAGCTGGTCCGGAAACAGCAGTGGTGGTAAATCCGGCGCCACCGTTGTTTACAGATGGCTGATTCCGAGTCCTGCAGGCGGGAGGTATCACTCATCGCCAGGTCTGACCTCGCAGGAGTAACACCACCCACCTGCAGGTGGACATGGAAACACCGGCTCTGTCATAGACGGAACCAGCATTTCCATGGTCCCAGCCCCATGGAGTCCATGGGAATGGGGCTTAACAGAATTCCGCCTCCAGAACTACCGGGTCACCAGGGTTGTAATGCCCCGGTGATTCCGGCAATCACAGAGGCGGAATAGAATTACTGGTCCGACGGCAGCCTGCCGGTTTTTCCGGCACGGCTACCGCCAGACTCGTAATTAAGCCCAATGTATTCTATTTCAAAAGTTTTTATTATGATAGAAATTATGGTAACACACATAGATTATTCATGGCACCTGTCCAGTTGGATCGAGGTGATTTTTGCATCCACATTACTACGGGAAACAACACATGAGGGGACCATATTAGCCCTGACATTATATTACAAACAGAACAAAGTAATCAGATTCAAGAGACTCGGGTCTGCCAAGGGCAGACCTTAAGTCAGTGCTACAGCTGCACTATACTTAAACATCCAGAATACGCACTACATTTCCCACTGAGCAACGCTCTTAGGACTCTCGTGATGTCATTTCGCTTGCACACAAACATCTTGCACTATTTAATAACATTTTCAATGGCGATCGGGTTCATAAACATATGCGGACCACATGTGAGGTGATTCCGGACAGGACACTTTCCTTATAATTTGTAAGAAAACAGAGGAGATACACAATTGTATTATGGCTTGTTATTTACTAAATCACAGGGCAACAGCCATACTTGTTCAATGCCCTCACTAACAAGTAACACAATTTAACAGGACTCACAACCCAGGAAGGCACAATTCGCCAGTACGGGGTAACTGACAACGATGTCTTTGAATAACAGAAGAGGATATCAAGCCCACCTATTAAGGTATGGTCTGCTTATGTATTTAAATTATTTCATGCCAAACAATGTTATATTGATATCGATCAAGCGGCAATACTATTATATTTGGGAGACCCTCCCAAAATGGCAACACAGCCTTTCATAACAATGCTGAATTACATTGTTTCATTTTGGACTCTCAATCAGCGGACAATAGGTGAGAAACTGTCAGCCCCCCTCCTCCCACCCACTAGCCCCCCAACCCCCACCTTTCAGTATATGCTCATTTTGGAGATTGGGAAACACAGCCTATCTGGGGCACACCATACTTCACCATTTAGACAGTCTCATAAGTACAATTAGGTCACCAATCATGGAATGTGATTGCACAAATTGCACAAATCGCAACCAGTTCTTGTACATCACCAACATCAATGAGACTTCTCATGTGCTCTGTGAATTTATACCAGTGCTTACAGGCATACTCTATTTCATGCTATATTTAAGGATCACCCAGTAATTAGTCATTTATTATAACAGCATGTTTCTTTTCCCCTTGTATCCTGTCCCATGGTATGTACTTACAACAGTGATTGTACAAAATTATGACGATAATAATTCTTGCATCAATTTTCAATGTATAATTTCAAATTTGTATGCAAACTTTTATGTGAATCTAACATCGATGTATTTTGTAACAAATGACTGAAATCTTTGAACAAGCAGCCTTGAAAAAGATTTGAAGTCGAAACACGTGTTGCCTGTATCAAAGACAAATAATATACCTTGAATGATAAAAGCACAAATCAATATTCTAAAGAATCAGAAATATTTCTTTGAAAGACTGTTTATGAAACTATATTTTTGTTTATAATAAGCCAATCTTGCAGGCAAAACAACGTGATTCTAAACAGAGGCTACACGCAAAGTGCTAGTGGATACTACATGTATTTCTCGTAACATTATGGTTTAAGGGTTAGCCATAAACCACCAGCCATGCAGCAGGCCCCATAATTAAACAAGATCTGTCTCAGCGCGTTTGGACACATTATACCCTACCCCCACTTTAATAGACAGTCATGGGATGGTGTTCTCACAGTTCCTCTTGCTTGAGGAGGGGGGTCGAGAACGCAATATATTCCAAGGCCTCAGATGGACTTAAAATGCAAGTTACCTAGTTTGACTTCGGGGGCTGGAAAAATGGTTCTATGAATTAGAGAAAATGACACAGAGAAGGAAATGCGTTGGCGATAGGGGACATAAAAGGTCTATTGGCAGCTATTCTTGGAGGGAGAGCTGATGACATTTGGAGACGAGCAGGATATGCAAGTGTGACAGCACAAAATATAGCGCATGATGAGAGTGCCATTTAATAATTGCAGGGCGGATGTTTTGAGGGCTCTCAGGGTATAGTATCCCAATACATCAGATATGGGTGCAATTATGACACGTAACATGAAAGAAGATGAAGACCCTATTGCTTATATTCAGAATATTCAAGAAAGATGGCAGCTTGAGACGCGTGAACAGTGGGAAAAAATAGTGGAACTATTCTATCATATTTTGTGTCAGGGATTGCCAGATGCAGTACAGAGACAAATGAAAAAACAAGTAGGAATGCAAGCGGAGCTGTGGGCTGAGATACAGTTGACTTTTGTGCATTATTGCCAGTTATTGTAATTGTAGTTGGTTATTTATAACGCGCTTAATACCCAGAGGTTTCTAAGCGCAGACCCGGGGATCGAACATGCGGTGCTCCACGTCGTCTTGCTTCGAAGGCGGGCGGGTTGCCCCTAAGCTATCCTCCCTTGACAAGAGAAGAATAGAAAGAAAGAGAACAGAAAGGTTGAGGTAGCCAAGTTAGTTCAGAAACAATTGTCAAAATTTGCTATAGGAGGGGTGGTATTGACAAGTGGAGAAGGAGCAGGCACGCAGGAAATAACGGGTGCATCGCAGGCGAATAATGTACACCCAGTGGATCAAAGTGGGTATGGGTTTTAGCAACAAGGAAGAGGTGGAGGATTTAGAGGAAGAGGAGGTGGATTGCAGAACACCCAAGGTGGATTTCAAAATGCCCAGGGTGGAAGTCAGAATGTTCAGGGAGGATATAATGGTGCATTTGCCAGAGGGCCACCCCTAGTGTGTTGGAATTGTGGGATAACAGAGCATATTGCACATGTATGTTGAAACCGAGGAAGCACGCAACAGAACGGACAACATTCAAGAGGGGATACAGATCTTCCACCACCATACATTACACAAGAGGGCTATGCCCAGGATCACACATCCTATCAGACACAGGCGCTGCAAGCACAGCAGACACAACAGCAGGGGTCGGTGCAAATGTACCCACCGCAAGGGCAATCGCAACAAGCACCTATGCAGACACAACAGAATGTGAACACAGGGCAAATACTAACACCTAGAATAGGGGGTGTCACTGTGGTAGGAGGGAGTCCTTTTACGGGGATAGGGGTGAATGTGTACCCTCAATAGAACAGCTCACAGGGTGACTTGATGTATTTAGTACTATCAGTAACACCAGACCCCCAAGAGGAACCAAGGGTTGATGTGATGATAGGAGGCAAATCTTTTTCTTTTCTTGTAGACACTGGGGCCACTCGCTCTTGTATAAGGGAGGGAACATATCCAAGGTCAGGTATTGCCATGAATGCTCGAGGGTTCTCTGGATCTACGAATTTAGTTCCTTTTACTGATAAATTGCCTGTTTCTATAGGGGAATGTGACATGTCTGTCCCCTTGTTATATTCGGGAAAAACGCCATTTAACATTGTGGGTAGAGATTTGATGACATATTTTAACATGACAATTTCATTCACTGATCAAGGAAGAGTTTGCTCCACTCCAGGAATATACTATTTAAATGTAGGAGAGTTTATACTGTCATTTAGTGGACAAGTGGCTCTATGAGGAGTCGCGGTAGATCGGATGTCTTAATGTATGGAGTAAGCATTTTATTGACATGACTACCTGGATTAGTAGGGAAAATTGTGAGGATACCTGATTAATTTTTATTCAGACCACAAGTACCTATGGATGAGGAAGAAGGACAGGCTATTCCTATAGAATTGAAAGCAGCTATAGTACGAGGGGAAATAGCAATGCTTGAAGGAGTAGATGACGAAGGCAGAGCATGGAGAACAGTGATAGCTCTTGAGGAGGGATGCAGATTGACTAACATAACTGATGAAGATATGTTCATAGATTAACGTATAGATGATGAGAGTGTTTTTCATAAGCATTACATATTGGATAAAGATTGAGAAAAGGGCAAACCCATAGTGAATGGCACTAATGCAGCAAAGACCAGCGTTTTTTCAGGAAGACAGAGAAAGTGCCAAGTGTCCTTTGGACTACAGGCCCATATGACATTGGACTATTGAAAGGCATAGGGGAGGTTAAAATAGAACTCAAGCACAGAGCAATTCTACCACGAGCAAAACAGTACCCCATGTCTCAAGAAGCTGATGAAGACATCTTTGAGACTATATCAGCATTGATGAAACAGGGAATTCTAGTGCCATCGGAATCCCTGTGCAATACTGCGGTGTATCAATTAATAAATCCAAAGAAGGGTGATGGAGATTTATCCAGGACTTGCGCCCTCTTAATTAGATTGTAGAAGCAGAGCTTCCATTAGTTATGAATCCTGCAACAATATTGTGCAGCATCCCAGTGGAAGCTAAGTACTTCACAGTGATTGATTTGAAAAATGCATTTTTCTCGATCCCGTTGCACAAACACTCACACAACCTTACTTCTTTTACGTCGAGACAAAAGAGACTAAAACATACTTGATTGCCTCAAGGGTACTGTGAGCCCCCGTCGATATTTAATAGGGTCCTACAGATGGATTTAGGCAACATGAAACTCAAGAGTGCAGCAATTTAGTGCATAGATGACATATTAATCTGTAGTGAAACAGAGGATGAATGTAAGCAAGACTTTGTTCAGTTAATGACTATATTGGCAGACAAGGGATACAAGGAGAAATTACAGTATTGCCAGGAAGAGGTGTTGAACATAGGTCAATTAATTTCACATGAAGGAAAGAAAGTGACACCTGAGAGGGCTAAGGCTATTATGAAAACACCAAAACGAAATACAGTGAGGCAAATGCAGCAATTTCTGGGCATATGCAATTATTGCAGGGCCTGGTTGTTCGACTACAGCACATATACAAAACCGCTTTTGCAAGCACTTAAAAAAGCACAAGTTGGAAAGGAGAAGGTAGAATGGACTGAAGAAATGGAGGAAGGATTTGAGGAATTAAAAAGAGCAATTTGTACAGCTCGAGGTTTGGGAATCCCCAATTATAGTGAAGAATGTTAATAGTTTTTGCATGCCAATGGGTCAGTAATGACAGCAGTAGTCACACAAAGAACGGCACTGTGGTATAAACCTTTGCCATGTTATAGTGGGATTTTAGATCCAGTCATGAGAGGACATTGTCCATGGAAACAATCTTTGGGGCTGCTGCCGCATTTGCGATTAAGAAGTCCACAAGTATTACCATGGGCTGTGCAATGACACTATATGCGGAGCACGCTTCATTTGCCATTTTAGAGAAACCCAAAGGTACATTGATGTCAAAAGAGCATCTGCGTATGAGGTGATGATTTCTAATCCAGCGATTAAAATAATAAGATGCAAAATAGTGAATCCAGCCACATTTGTAGCTGAACATATAGAAGAAGGTGATCATGTACACGATTGCGCTAACTATGTTGAATTTTATGATGATATACCCTGTGTGAAAGAAAATGCTTTAGCGGGAGGGGAGATTCTCTTTATTGATGATTCTTCAAAAATTGACCAAACTAGTGGGGAGATGCATTCAGGATCTGCAGTTGTAATAGCACACATTAAATGGTTAATTTGGGTAGTGGGGAGTGCAAGACTACGCATTTTTCAGCACAGACAGCAGAATTGGTAGTGCTTATTGTTGTGCTCGAGAAACACAAAGGTCAAGAAGTGACGGTGTACAGTGAATCCGCCTATGTGACGTCAACTGTACATGCAGGGCTGTCACGCTGGAAAAGGAGGGGTTATCACTGCGCAGATGGCACTCCATTGCAACATGCCTCTTTATTGGAGAGGCTCATTAAGGCTCTACAACTCCTAGTGGCCATAGCAGTCGTAAAATATGCTTTGCATACTAAACGAACAGACTTTATTTCCCTTGGAAACAAAGCCACAGACCTAGAAGCCAAAAATGTTGCGTATTCTTCAGAAATTTTGAATTTCAAAACTGAAAATTAGAAGCATGCCGGTACGAGAGGGGTTGTCAATTACACAACTAGTAGCGATACGGGGTAGAGCCCCGCAAGAATAGCAGGAGCTATGGAGACGTAGGGGGTGTTCATTATCCCCCACAGAAGCATTATGGAGATAGGAAAGAACTGGAAAGTCAGTGATGCCAGCGGCATTACTAAAAGTCGCACTCAAGCAGCTGCATTACACCCCACGCATATAACCCGAGAAAGTCTTGCTGCCACTATTGCAGAGGACTAGTTTGTTCCCAATCTATTGGAACACATTGCAAAGTTCATTGTGAATTGCATCGTGTGTCAGAGGTTTACAGCTGGGCATACACTAAGAACAATCAGAGGAGTAATACCCCGTCCAAATGGCCAATTTCAGCATTTACATATCGACTACACATCCCGATTCCACCTATGCAGTGCAGTTCTTAATGCGCGAAGTCTTTCCAAGATGGGGTGTGTGCAAAGTATTAAGGTTGGATAATGGGCCACACTTTGTCAATGAGTTGTTTGAACAAATAGGGCTTTTATTGAGCATAAGGCATAGGTTTTCTTCTGCTTATTACCCACAAGCATACAGGATATGTGAGAAGCTCAACGACCTCCTTAAGGAAAGATTAGCAAAGATCAGATTAACTTTGAAAAAGGGATGGCTATATTGCATACCCCTGGCCTTGTATGCCCTTCGAAATCAGTCAGGTTCAGATCATCATCTTACACCCCATGAATTAGTAACAGGGCGCCGCATGAGGATGCCCCATACGTCCCCATCTAAAGTCAGGAATGATGCCCAGAGTATAGAGCAGACTCTAGGTGATGAGATGCATGATTATTTGACATGCATGACTACCAGTGTTTCTTTAATTTCAGATCAAGTCAAGCATCGGAGGGGGGGGTTGAGGAACATGGAAGAGGACGGCCCAGTAACCAATCCAAGTGAATTATTACCACCACCAAAGTTATATTTTGGAGATCATGTGCTTATTAAAAATGTCACCCGTAGATGGCATGAGCCAAGGTTTAATGGACCTTTTCAAGTAGAGGAAGTTTCCCCAACTGCAGTTAGGGTGGCTGGAAGAATAGCTTGGTTACATTTGGGTGACATAAAGATCTACAAAGGCGAGACCCTCCCTCTAGTACCCGCTGGCTGGAAAGCAAGACAAGAAGAAGAATTGCCACGTGTGCAGACTTGATTGATGACCAAGAAAAAGGACGACACGGCAGTGTGATTTAAAACAATTATTTTGGCTTGGAATTCATTGACCACTCCTTAAAATTGTGCAGGAAGTGCATAGACTTGCAGAGAATTCCAGAGCTTAAACCTACTTTTTAGAGATTCTTTGAAAGAGTAACATCATATTGACACTATGCTCAAGCGCCAATTCATTATTAGAAATTGGAAGAGAGCTCAATACCCAGATTGATTTTTGTTAGCATATCCATTTTAAGAATAATACATGACACCAGCCGATAGTGACACACATATGCTTGTAGTTACACTTTTTGTGTTTATAGTCCAGTCATACCCTACCTTTGTTAGGAGAAATGTTAATATTCTTACGTTTCTTCATGATCCAAAGAACAGCCGAGTTATAAGAAGGATTTTAATTGCAATAATTGAGCAGATTGTGCAACTACAAATGTGATTTGTGCACCTGTTCTAAAAATGATTCAGAACGAAGAAAATGCAGTTGCAGGGAGACTAACAATTGAACAGGAAATGGCGTGGCACACTAAATGTTTTTCTAGACTTTTATACATGTTATACATATGCATGTGCTTTCCCTTTTTCTTTCTGTATCTTACATTTCGAAGTCTTTATCATGCTGATGGTTCAAATGAAAACACGACACATGTGAATTTTCCCAGTATAAGTACAAATGATGATTATTTCTTTCACCTATTTGGGCATGTCAGGTGACATAAGAGGTATGCAGAAGAAGATAACCAGGGGATAAATGCCTATCTTGATAGTTCAGGTCACTTGGGGAATAATATGTGGTACCAACATGTGAAAAAGTGGAGGAGAGAGCATCTGATGAGTACTGCTATGTCTGCTCTCTCATCCTCTATGCCACGAGTACATTAAGAAGATTAATTTCAAAAGAGATGCCGGTACATGATGCGAAGTGTCTCAGCCATCTAGCAGCATGTGCTACCAGAGGACAGTTCCAAGGGAGCTGGGCATACCTGCAATGGTTATAAAGGCAGTCGTTCCCATACCAGGATCATCATATCAAGACACAGCAAATGGAAAAACAGCCTGGATGGACAGACAAGATGCTTGTGTAGCCTTCTGCGGGACAAGACAAAGTGATGATCGAAGAAATGAAGAGGATTAATTGCTCTGACAAAACTGAAATGCGAGGATGCTGGGAGTGCTCACAGCTGTTAATTTATGGGCGAGTGATTACGACCAAAGGATGGGAAGATGGGATGATGTCATGTGCAGCTCATCTACTAAGGAAGGTACCAGTGCACGAGGTGTAGAAAGTGAATGATGAGTGCCTAAAATCATGGGCCAAGAACTCTAAACTACTGACATGGTTGGATGATGAATCAGGACCAATTGCTGTGGTCCCACTGATTAATGCGACAATATGCTTTCGAAGCACAGGTAAAGTTCTAGTTGGCGGGAATGAAGCGTGCAAGAACATAATTGATGTTCCTAGAATGAGGAAAGGGACTGCTGTCCTAAGGGATCAATATTGGGCCTGTGGATCCAGAGCATATATGAAGTTGCCCAGGAACTGGAGAGGAGTGTGTTCCAATGTACTCTTCCATATTCCAGCCTTGATGATTCCTTAGGGCGACCTAAAATCGAGGGATTTCCACAAGTGAATGAGCACTTGAGAAAAAGAAGGTCACTTGCACTCCGGCAGATGAAAAGAGAGAATTATTTCTCATCAAAAACAATGAAGGCTTATGAAGACATTGCTGATGAGCACATGTTGTTCAGCAAGACTGATATGATAATGACATCTATATTTATGCCTAGACTTCAAACAGTAGTGAATGCCAAATAGCTGCAGATTACCAGATGGGAGCTGTTACAGACAATCAACTCCACTATAAAAGGATTTAATGCCATAAAGGAAGAATCAAGGGCCATAAGGTTAATGACCCTCCAGAACAGGTATGTCCTTAACATGATTACAGCAATGGAAGGAGGTGTTTGCAACAATGTCGGGACTTCTTGCTGTACTTTCACACCATCTCATGACGGTGAGAACGGGACTTTGACGGGTGCTATAACCATGTTGACAGAATTGCACACGAAAATGGAGGTGGAGACAAAGGCTATTGGAGATGACGATTGGTTCTCATACCTGTTTGCCTGGATTCCCGACTGGATGACGAATATATTCAAGTTTCCTGGAGCAATATTTGTGATGATAATGTTCAGATTCTGTGTTATAAGGATAATAATTGGACAATGCCAGAAAACAGCAAAGAAAGCAGTGGGAATGAAGATCATGATTGATTTGAAGGATGAAACAGAAATCAACGCGCAGACTGAAACTACCATTGTAGACTGCATAAAAGCAAGTATTGTGGCATATGAGGGAACAAAGTTCCTGTATCCAAGATATCCTAAACATTATGTGGGACGTTGGGTCTTCTGTACCCCAAGTGGAGAATGCAATTACATGACATGGCGTGTGGATGAGCATATTAAAAATGTGGGCACCCTGAGGGGGGTGACGAAGATATGGATACCAAAGAAACGTTTCTTCAAGAGAAGATTCAAAGAAGGAGGAAAACTTGAGGAGGTAGTTGAGGTCTCGGCCAGAGGGCGGAATGTAGAGGAGCAGATGTACATATCTGCAGAAGATCCTACCCCCTAACTCTGCTGTATTGGAGCAATGACATGTGCTCAATCTAACACCAGCTGTTCTACCAATACCGCAACGTGTGTATGGAACACGGTATCCATTAAGACGACCATATCGAATGTACCCTCAAGTTGATGACAGCCTGGAGGAGGAATTCTGTGAAGGAATATGAGAAAGAGTTGAGAAAATGAATTAATGACGTCATATGAAAGTGTGCACAAAGTCCTGAAATACTGACTGAAGATGATGTATGGATCCTAGTGGAGAAATTACAAAGTAAAAAAATCAAGTCAACCTTAAAGGGTAAAAGAAGAATATTACACGGTGCAAAGTGTTGCAGAAAACCGAAGTTCCACAGCGATGATCCCTAGCTAAAATTGTCCAACCCTAAATTGTCTATGGCCTTGTTCTTATAGTCAGGGTTCAATGTAGACAAGTGCACAAAATTACCCCCAACAGTCAGACGTCTTGCCAAGGCAAGTAATGGCAAAGCCAATAGTATATGAAATAGGATTATTATAAACCCATTGACCTATAATGGGAGTATAGGGGTAGGTTAAAAGCTCTGTAACTTATCCCCCTTACTCCGAATCTTCCCAAGTCTTTGTGGAACAAAGGAAAGGTGTCCTGGCTTGCTTTCCCTGCCAAAATCTGCATGCCTCGATTTTTAGGGGATGCAGGTTCGAGAGATTTTCCGGTTGGGATCTTTTGCTGGTGCAAGGACTCTCTGTGAAGAAATGCAAAAACCAACGATGCAGCACCCCTCTCGGGACTGGACTTGTGTCGGAAAAAAAGGTTTCGGACAGTGCACGCCGCGCAGAGCGATGCAGCAGGACTCAGTATCCGTGGTCAGACTTTCTGGTCTTTCTCCGGTCCCCTTGGTGCTAGGACGCCACAGAGGGTGTCATTGCAGTGGCAGTTGGGGGTGTGCCAAGTTTCAGGAAAAAACTCAGAACGGCGACAAAGTTAATCCGGTAGCCCAAAAACTACACTGGTCAGCCACAGTTCCCGGGCACTTCCGAAGGCGGTTTTTGTGCCGGACACCTAGTAGGCTTTGGGAATGGATGGTCCCTCTACTCCTGGGGTCGTAGTACCTTCACAGACCTACTGAAGATCACGAGACAGACAGGGCTCCACCGGGACTGCAACAGAAGTTGGTTGCCAGGGCTCCTTCAGTCAGGTTTCAGGTTCCTTTGCGGGTCTTCTCAGCTGGACAGGATACTTGGCTCTTTCAGGTTCTTCCAGGATCTCTATGAAATGCATGCAGGGGTCCTCTGCTTATCCTAAAAGCCAGGTAGGAGTCGAAAGTCCCACTAGCCAATAGCAGAACTAGCCCACACACTCCCCACAGTGGTCCAATCAGGACCACTGGCGGGAACACTCATGCATGCCACTCAGACACACAGATACCAGTATGTGGATTAGGGTCAGACGACCCAGCCCACATCCTGCCTGTCAAACACACAAAGCCCTCTAGTAGCCAGCCAAAGGCTGCTTCTTTCCCAGGCACTGGAAGTCCTTACATGGATCTTCCTGGACTCTGAGGCCAGGAAGAAGGCTAAACAACAAGATGGAAAAGAATGGCCGAAAAACCTTGTGGCATGGCCATGTTTGACCAGTAGCCACAGTCAGTAGCCAAACGTGGTAAACGTGGTTAAGCTAAAACGAAATTCCCCAAAAAGTGGGGAAAAGTCACTGCTGCCACCAGCCCATCTTTTAAACACATCTAGAGTAACCCAAAAATCCTTTGAGTGTTAGTCTAGGGCAAAACAAAAATGCACCCCATTGCACTGCAGTGTAAGATGCTTTGTGCAATGATAAAAGGTTACCACAAGTGATACAAAAGTAACAAGTAGCAACATAGTAACACGACTAAGGGAAACACTGTTTGCCAGTACTGATAGCCTTAAAGACATACTTTTACCATCAAAAGATTGAGGGGAACTGTTTACCGGCCGCAAGTTTCATCCCCCCTGAACAACCTGAGGAGGCTCCTTGACATGGGAAACTCGTGGCCCTAATACTAAACCTTAGAGGACAAACGAAGAACACCTCTGGGATAAAACCCACACAGACATAAACCAATAATAACTGTATAGTGACACCATTCACTTATGTATTCAAAAATGTTTTTTTCTTTATTAAGACCATAAATGTTAAAAAAAAGTACTAAATCACTTTCAATAAAACAACATACAAGCAGGGTACTATTGGCCTACAATTAACAATTCCATAAAACATTCAAAGTGGTAAAAGTGCTCTCTTACACACCACTTATCATTCATTCGCTACCATACCCATACTCCAATCACCATTCACTGGAATAAATATACTAGTCGAATATAACCATACAGAGTGCCCTCCGTAGTCTGAGGTACGCTCTCAAAAACCCTAAGTGTCCTAGCTATGCGAATCCTTATAGCTCAAGGTCCTTTGTTAATTTAATAAACTACTCAACAAAGTTGCCTTAAACACTGGCAACAGTAATGCCCAACATGTTTCGTTCTACAATATACAATTATAATGCTTTTAGAACTTCTTCAGGGGAGAAAACACATCCGACATGTACAATTTCTTTTACTAGCATTCGACGTGGTGAGAGTGTTCTTCCATAGTCTGTGGTAACTATAATGAATAATAATATCCACGGCGTGGTAGGCGCGTCTTCTTGGTAAAACAGCCTTCTGTGCTCGCAACCTTCACGTACAGCTGGAAACAACACAGCCTCAACTATGTGCAGCATGTGAGACCCTCCCGTGGGTGTCTTGGATGGCACTGAGTCTTCAATTATATGGTGCTGTCCATTGACATCTGTGCTCCTGACGGACGTCCCCGAGGTGCGGTTCAACCTGCTTGCCTGGGAACGTTGGGAAAAGGGCTCCGAGTTCGCCTGCTCTGCTTCCACCAATCAATTAGTGACGTGACTTTCACCTGATTTAAGACATATCAGATTCCCCATAACATGGGAGCAAAGGCCAGTACAGTGAAGCTTAAGACTTCACTGTACTGCAAAAAGTACAGGTCAGGATCAAAAAATAAAAGCAAAAAGTTTGGGGTTCCATAATGCTGGAAAGAAAGGTGCAGTAAAGACAATCTTTCCTAACAACTGGACATTCGTATCATGAAATAATACGCCAAAGAATCATGAAGAAAGATTGAAAGGCTGTGGAACAGTAGAATAGCAGGCTAGTGGGGCTGCTTTGGGAGGCAGGCTGGCCTACAGTCAAGAACTGTGAAGTCGAGGTCAGCTATCTAAGCTGAAGAGGAACATCTGTGCAGAGAATGAATCATCTCACGTTAAGGTGCAAGAAAGAACACAAAGGCTACCAAGTCTTGGTTCATTTAAAGTATTTAAAAGCTTGCAGAATGAATGCAGAATGAGAACTGTGGTCTCTGGTCACGTGAGTAAAGGATGGAAATAGGGCTCAAACTTGGAGCTCCAGACACGATAGTGAGTGCCCTCACTCCTGTTACATTCCGAGGACAAGAATACTCTGCAAGGCCAAGTTCAAAGGGAATGTCATGGCAGAAGGCATGGATGATGAGAGATGGTGGGCTAATTGTGAGGTAGGGCAGCCTCATGTCCTTTATACTTGCACCTGGGTCTTGGCTTACATGCTGCTAATTGAACCAAATGTTCCAGACATGACACAAGCATGCCAAACCAATTGTATTAGAACGTATAACGCAGGACCTTATAGCTTGAGAAACCAATGAAACATTGAGTAACTGATTTTTCTTAAAATCACACGTTTGAAGAGGTAGCCATGAGTTGTCCACCTGATATCAGAGAGCCAATAACAAACCTAGCTCCTATATGATTAGATATCTAGATGTGTCCCTTAACCAATCCCAACCCTTGATAGGTGTTTCACTATTGCCACGAAGCATGACATCATTCTGATGCACAAAGAAGTATATAATTGTATTTTTTGTGGAAATCACTGAGCGAATGAGCATACGTCCATTGATGTTCGTTGTAAACTCCCCGTTTTAGATCATTTCTAATAAAACAGCAACTTGCCATCCTCTTGAGTTTGTCCTGTTATTTGGACTCAGAATTATTGTGGTGTAATCCCATCCAATACAGATGCACGCTCCAAGGGCCATAAGCTCAATACCAACATCCGCCCTGAGTTATTGAACTCATACAATCAGCTAAAGGAAAGTCTGAGAGCAACCTGTTGTGACCATGTGGACTGGGATACATATACATCAACCAAAGTGTCTCTCCAAATTGGAGCAAATGTTTGGGAAACCAAGGTTCTGGTGAATTCAGCCCTTCCAGAGGACCTCATCATTGGGAAAAGGTCCCCTGGATTCAGCCAAAGGATGGCTTCCCTGTGCTACCAAGAACCAATGGGAAAGTCCTGAATACCCCAAGTGAATCGGAGGACTGAGTGTTATGCTTGTGGAGGAAGAGGGCATACATCCTATCAGTGCCGAGATGATCCATAATTCCCAATGGGCAAAGCCAGCCAAGAAGAAGGATTACGTCCAGTGAAGAGATTGGAGATGACCAGCAGGAGATGACCCCCTCCCCGAGAAAATATCCCTGAAAGAACTATTAGAGATCTTGGTAGAAGCCCAGAGGACCAAGTAGCTTCAACATCAGGAGATGCTCAACTTACTGCATGAGACTATGTCCACCACCAAACCCAGACAGCTAGATGGGAAATAGGGAGAGGCAGCACAAGAAGGAAACTGCAAAGCAAGGTGGAAGTATGTAACATGGCCTGCTTCCAGGCTCGGTCAGGTGAGGGATGGGCGAGCACGACCTGTGCCCCGCTATGGTGCCTAAGTGCGCAACCCCCACTCAGCCCCTTCTTACCTACTGTGTGGGAGGATGTGCCGTCGCCAGGGGACCGCTGAGGAAGCCGCAAAGCCAGGATTGGTGGCGCTGAGCGAGATGGGGCCTGGAGGGAGTGCGCCGAGGACCGAGCAGCAGGCAGCAACAGGTGAGGGGACTGTGAGAGAGGCTGCCCCCCTGCAACGACGGCAACGCAGACCCGGCCGGAAGGCTTCCCATGGGGTGCGGCACTCAGTACAAAACCGGCCGGCCGCCACAGGGGAGAGGTGTGCAGCTACAGCAGCAGGCAGCACCTGGAGACTGCACAAACAAGGAGGCCTAGAGTCCACTAACCCAAAAGGGATTCAATTTTGCAGGTCAAGGCCTCTACGTAGGTCACATTGGTTTGAACCCACTAAATGACAAGGTTTAATGGATTCTCTGCAATAACCAGAGAATCCACTAAGCCACCAGGGACACCCTTAATTATGAAAGGCCTGAAAGACTAAACTTTCCTAGACCCCATAAGGCCCCTGTTAAGAACACAGCACATCATGCAGAAAGGGGGCAGGGCTTACAAGACTTTATAAGCCCATGTGAGGAATATCAAGCCCTTCCCTGGCCACACCCCTAGAAATAAGGCAAGGCATTGGTCAGGATAAGTATCCTAAACTAGAAGGGGCTGGGGTATTTAGGTATGTGCATGTGAATGATTCAGTGTAGATTAGTTGGGTGGGTGAGGGTAAGAGGTGGTGGTAGACATCTGAGAAACCAGAGGAGGTGAGAGCGAAAAGAGTGTGCAGGCTACTATAAGGAGGGGGTCTGTGCAATGTTTGTTTGTAAGAGTGGAGAGTGTAAGGTGTAGAGGTAGAGTAGGAGTAGTGGAGTGGTAGTGGTAGTAGTGGCAGAGGTAGTATAGTAGTAGTTGGGAGTTGAGACAGTAAATAGTGGGAGTAGTGGAAGAACGAGTAAGTGAACTAGGCAGGAGAGTAGTGGTTGGTAGTAGAGGGCGGTAGTGAGGGCTACTGAGTAAAAGAGACCTATAGTAGTGGTAGGACGAAGTAAGGCAATAGTAGTAATAACAAGTAGGAACAGCAGTAGAAGGAGAGTAGGAGGGGTGACAAGGGGTGGCTAGTGGTAAGAGTAGAGAGAGACAGCGAGAATAAGGAGATGAATAGCGAGAAGCGAGGAACTAGAGTAGGAAGAAGGAGGGAAGAGAAGACAATAGAGATAGAGGGGTAGTTAGAGGTAAGATCAATAGTAAGAACAGGATTATGAAAAAAAGTAAGATCAAAGGGTGGAGGTAGAAAGGCGGATTGAGAAATCGGAGAGAGGTGGGAGCAGAACATCTTACGAGACCACTATAGTGAAAGTGTCAGGTACGAGCAGGTCTGAGAGAAGTGAGAGTGACACCGGGCAGAAGAAGGTGCAAATCCTTAACTCTCTAGAACACTAAGTGGGCTAGGAGATGGAGAGTAAGAAGACCCCTGGGAGTCAGGTAGCCAATGCCTTAGGAAAGCCACACTTAGCCCCATGAAGAATGATAGACAGCAGGGGTCCCTGTCTGTAGTACTAACAACATTTAGAGCGCCTCAGTTAGGGAGGCGGGGACAAGACCGGGGTCGACAAGATAGAAAGGGGCTGGCCTAGCACCAAAATCCCAAACACAGCTAAGCCCCAGATACCTTTTCCCAGGAGATACAGCCATCTGAAGACTGCCAACCAATCCGTATCAGAGAGCCAGAACATTCCAAAGGAAACTGGAGCGTGCAACATCTTTGGACTTGCCATCCGAGTCAGCGTAATGGGCCGCCCCGTCACATAACCTAAGCGACATTACAGAGGAAAATGAAGGGTTTTAAAAAAAACCTTGATCTGTTGCCATGTTTTCAAAGTTCTGCTGAAAGAGAGAATATCAGAAGTCTACTGAAGAGCAATTAGAAGGGCATCCAACAATAAAAAATCAGCTAGAGAATATGATCTGTTTGTGGTGGTGGGTCATGAAAATTGATAGACTCTTTACTCCTCACTGATCTCCCCTGATCTGGACCTTTAGCTAGATAAGAAGGTGGTTTATGATTTACAGACTTTACATTTAGACATGTGGCTTTATTAAGAGTATGGTGTAGCATGTACAAAATGATAGTAACAGTATTGCAGCCATTTTAACCACTCCATCATTTAAATAAAATGTAACTGGAGGAGCGAATGAGGAAGCACCTCCTACATTTGGCAGAATACGCCATGAGGATTTACCATGTTAAATGCTGCAAACCCCAATAGAGTCCTGTGGGCCCCCAGAGAGGGGAATAACGCTGCCGCACTGCCACTTAAAATTACTGCCAGAGGGAGTTGGGTAGTGGAAACATGTTTGGCAGGATTTCATGTTGAAAAACCACAATACTAGTAATAAGGCCCATTGTATATAAAAAAAACCTTTTCTGGCATGAAGCGGGAGGCAGTGCCGCTGCTTGAATGTATGTGGATACGTACAAATTTCCTGACCCCAAAAAACAGCCGCAACATTCAAACTTGTCTTGGGCTATGCAGAGAGCACCAGGGGTAGAGCAAACAGGAAGTAATTATCTATGTCATTGTTATATTATGTTTATCTTATACTTATGAGAAGAGTATTGTTATAGCTCTGGTTATGTGATGATAATGTTATGGTTATGTTACGGTATGCTTATGTTATGGCTATGCTTTGGTTATGTTATGGTTATCGTATGTTGTGGTAATGTCATCTTATTGTTATGGTAATGTCATGTTTATGTTACGTTATGTCATGGTACAATTATGTTAGGACTATCCTTATGCTATGACTGTTATGCTATAATTATGCTGGTGTCATGCTTGTGTTATTTATGGTTATGTGATGCCATGTTATGGTTAGAATGTGGTATGAATGTATCATGATCATGTTATTGTTATGGTATGCTATTTTTTGATTATGCTATGGTTCTGTTATGGTATGGTTAGGTTATGGTATGGTATGGTATGGGTATGTTACGAGTTTCATCACCTGTGATACAAAAGGAGCTTGGCGAAGAAGGCATAAGTCAGAAACAGGTATACAAACATGAATGATGTAATGGCAAATCAGTGAACGCGGACAGATGCGTCCACTGCATTAATGTTATGGATAAAGGTGAAAGGAGTGTCCAGTGTGAAGCCCAAAGATGTAGTAGATGGAAAAGTGAAGGTGTAGCACTTGCAAAAAGATCATTCATGTTGACAATAAGATAGGATGCACGGACGGACCGGGATCGGAATGTGCAAATGATGAAAACGTGTTCTTAGTGGGGAGAGATGTGATGCACAGCTCACGCCCATGGAGGCAGCCTTTTAAAAGAGGAATCTCCGTGTGAGATGGGGCCCGCAGGCACAGTTTGATCCCACCCAGGCCCTGGTGCGCGGGATAGTCATCCCGCTACGAGGGGTCTCAGCAGCATTGTGTATCGTGACCTGAGGAGCAGTGTGCATAATAAACTGAGAACGGAGGGCCAGGGTGCAGGCGACCCGGCCGTAGATGAAGAGTGTGGAGGAGGGCGCCACGGTCAAGAGTGATAGGCTTACTACCCCGGGGGAACAGAGCCCACCAGTAACGCCTGTTCCGTTGCGTATTGATCGGAGCTAATGTATTATTACATTCCTTGACAACTCGTGTCCAAGCTTCCACAATATCGAGCGGTCATTTAAACATTGTTTATTTTTAATTCGGAGTCACGACTTGGAAGCACATACATCCAACGCATTTCGGACTGGCAAAAGTCCTTCATCAGGGACCGCATATCAGGTATCCTCCATCTGTATCAACGATCCACAGGGGAACATGTGCTAACGGTGTCCTGTCGCAGCTTCAGTTTCCTGCGTGAACCTCGCGAGACAGCGTGGAGGCCATCGAGAGCACATAGTTCGGAAATGTATGGGGAAGAATGCTCAAGAAAATGGGTCACATGTCAAAAGGAGAGATGCCTCAATCTTCTCTAATTATAGATGCCTGGAAAAGGACAATTATTTGCAACATAGTGCTGCTTGCAGAAGTATAGTACTAAAGGATCTATGTGACGAACAGGTGAAGCACATGGAAAGGGATAAAAAAAGGGACGTGGGCTGCAGCTGCAATCTGTTAGAAGGGACATGTTAATTTAACACCACTCAGTGGCCCAGTCTCTGATGGCTGCACTTCCTTACATGAAATGATATTGGCCCTGAATTAATGTCTTTTGTCCCCCACATGTACGATGGACTAATTTTTCTAGTCATTTTCTTTCCCCATAGTGCACTGACTCTTGCCCCTTTTGGAGGGGATCTGCTTCACTCCTTCCAGTTATACCCATGTCCCACAGCCCTGTTTCATTCTCCCTTTTTGAAAGTGGTTTAGTAATTTTCAGGCATTTGCTTTATGGGACTAGAGATCGACCAGTTGACTGTATGCATTTCTCCATCCGCATTTATTATTGGCGACGAGAAATACGATTTGAGAAGACAGTGAAATGCATAGTTAAGGCTGCGGTTATCTGAATGATGAAGGGCTATTATTTAATAGACATTTAGTCCTCAAGTTCTGTCTTTTAACTATTGTACAGCGTGCCATAAAAGCAGAGCCACATTATTTTCCAATATCACACTCTCTAAAGCATATGTTTTCCTTGATAAGCCGACCTGCTCAGTACTTTCTGATCGTGGTTGGATCAGCTTAAGTATTGAGAAAGCACATATCTTTTGCTTGGGGTTTGGATCTTGGAAGATGAATGCCTCAATACTAGATGAGATATCTATATCGGAGCATGGGGCAATGCACTCCTCGAAGGCCCCCCGTCTTCCTCCCTTGTGCCCCTGAGAAGTGTCCTACACGTAGCTGCACGCCACATGAAGGGTCTATGCAGATATGACCACATCACTCCAGCCTTCATCGACCTTCACTGGCTCCCACTGCACGCTCGAATGACCTTGAAATCTTGCTGCATCATCTATAAGGCAGTCGCCCTGAAGTCACCCAGTTATCTCGTGGAGAAACTCTGCATCTCTGGCAGACAGCGCCCACCAGAAGCCAGGACACGTGCAGACTTGAAATCCGCCTTTGCAAAAAGGAAAGGACCAGAAAACAAGCCTTCTCTGCCTATTGCCCTAAGACTATGGATCCTCCTCCCCATCAGCATCAGACTTGCGCCCACACTCCTACAATTCTGAAAAGAACTCAAGACCCACCTCTTCAAGAAAACTCTCCTCCTCAACAGCTATGCCATCACTTCACCCTTGTGCCACCTGACGCGCTAGACACCGCCCACCCCTCTCCGCCCCGCCACCCGGTACAGCTGTACCACTCCTCCGACAGCCTCTCTATCCTACCCCCCGCTGTATGTCTGTTCTGTTTTTACCACTGAAATGCGCTCCGTTATGAATCTGTAATGGTGTACAACTCTGTAAAGCGCTTTGTTTTGTATCTGTATTGGTGTGTACCCCTGTAAGGTACTCTGTTGCTTCCCGAAGCTAGGTCCGCGCTCAATAAATACTGTAATAACAATAATAATAATGAGGAAATCGTTTTTTTAACAAATAAATACAGGCATTGCAGTGTTGGCAGTGGTCTTGGAAGGGTTCAAACCAACTCTTCAGGACAGATTGATTTTTATTTCTCTAAGTAAAGAGAAAAATACATATGTGAAGAGCTCAACATTGGTTAAGAGGAGCGCTATAAAAAAAAAGTTATATCGATTTAATCACCCCAATGATATTTAAATGGAATGGAATGGAAAATTATTTGTAAAGCACGAGCTATGGCCCAAGGGCATCTAGGCGCCAGAAGCAGGAATAATCAGACGTCCAGCTCACAAGCGCTGCACAGAGGGCAGACAGGCTCAAAACAAATGAGTTTTGAGCGCCTTAGGGAAACTGAGATCTGAAATCTCACAGAGTTGGGGAGAAAGAGCATTCCACAAAGAGGGGGCATCAACAGAGAAAGACCACCCTCCAGTCCTTAACCTACGATATCTGGGGACGAACAGCAAATTCAAAGAGGCAGAACGTAAATGTCTAGCAGGAACATACCTATTCAGCTTTGCTTCTAAATATTCTGCTCACGTGTTATGAATTGTGCAGTGCACAGTACAAAGAGCCTTGAATTGAATACGCTTCTTCACGGAAGCCAAGCTGCCGCAGCAGACTAGAAAGATGAGACCTTCGTGTAGCTCCCAATGCAAGGTGCGCAGCGGCATTTTGCAGAAGCTGCAAGCCGTAGATCAGGAAATCGGGTTGCCCAAGGTAGATACTGTTGCAGTAGTCTAAAGAGCCTATAATTGATACAGTCAACAACCTAGGACGGAGTTCCGTAGGAAGAAAAGGCAAAGTCTCCTTCAGAATCTTCACCTTGAGGAGTCCAGAGCTACACATTGCAGCAATCTGCGCCTCTCTGGAACCTGATGACAACAGTTTAATACCCAGAATCTTGACTGAATCCTTGGTTTGGGGCAGGGCCCTAAGGAGTCAGACCAGAAGTCCGGAGTCCAGAGCGTGTTGGGGGGATCGGAACCAGTCACCAAGATCTCCTTTTTTTCTCTGTTTAGCTTCAACCAGTTCTTAGCCATCCAAGTGCCAATCACAGATAAACAGTCTCGCAATTTTGAGGAGGGATCTAACTCAGGCGAGTTCAAACGGAAAAGCAGATGGGTGTCATCGGCGTTGGTATTGAAACAGACCCCATGTCTAGAAATAAGGGCTACCAAGGGCTGCAAATAGAGATTGAACAAAAGCAGGGACAAAGAATAAGCCTGGGGAATCCCGCAAGAAAGTACCACCGGGACGATTGAAATGGGGAAGGGACACCAATTTATTGTGCCTACTGAAGAAAGATGTAAACCATTAAAGTGAAATGCCCGAAAAGCCCACACTTTCCAAACTTTGGAGGAGAATACCATGATCAATCGTGTCAAACGCCACGCAGAGGTCGAGAAGTATTGAGGCAATGAAGCTGGCGTATGACCAGTTTAAAAACTGGCTATTAGAGTGGAAAATACTCAATCAAATAACCCACACTCGGAAAGTGTAGGGGGGTGGCATTGGGGTGGGAGTTTTATGGCGTGGCAGATTAAACTTGGTGGGCAACAATTAGAATAAGGATGTTTTCGATCGCAGAACCGCCCAAGTTTTATCGAAAAAAGAATTGTATTGGGTCAATGTTTCTTGATTATCAAAATGCATTTAATGATGAAGTCCTACAACCAGTGCAAGATGGGATTCAGTAATCCCATCTGGTTTTACAGCAAAGGGGGGGTTTTATTTAGCATTTTTCTTTTGATGAGCTATTGTACATATGTTTAGGAGAAATATCCTACTGATGTGGAGATCCCCCCTCCTAGTTCATTTAATTTGGTCAAATTGTGTTTTTATATATCTGATAGGAGTCACAACAGTATGGGTCGTTCAGGGCAATTACTTTACTAAACTCAGAGTATAAGATCTTCATGAAGCTCTGTTGATTGAGGTTGCCAACATAATATTAGCTTTACTTGAGCCCATCAATATGGATTACCCCAATGTGCAGCTTGTGGTGAAGCTGGATGACTAAGACTATGTTGATTAGCACCTATACTCTTTCCAGATGCCAAAAAGGCCTTTAATCTGATTTACTGGGAATACTTACAGGAACATCACAAATGGGGCTTTCTCGCAAGTTTTCAAGATCAGTTGAGGAAGTCTGTGAGGAAGTTTAGACAGATCTAAACATCATGGGTTGGGTATTGGTGGGGAGGGAAACAGGGCTGTCCCCTTTCCCTAGTCCTTTTAGCACATATCCTTCAAGCTGTAGTCATCAATACTATACAGAAGAGGAATGTACCATGTTTTTAACATTTCAAGCCACTAGGATATGGTTATATGCTGATGATAATACACTTTATTTGACCCCTATGTGTTAGAAAATAAATGGGTACCCTGAATACGTTTTTATGGCTATCTTGCATAGCTGTTTATCAGACACGTTTGGCAAAGATGCAGGTAATATCAACCAATGAAATAAGTCATGCTTGCCACACAAGTTGCACATAGGTTAATCTGCCTCTCCCCAAAATATACTGCCATATATTTAACTAATTCTAAAAAAAAACTATTTGAGAAAAATGGAAGCCCGTTTAAGTTGAGGTAACTGAGCTGTTGGTCAAGTGTAGAAAAATGCCTTTATTGTGTCTGGTCGCATACATTTAGATGAAAATGATACGTGTGCCACAATAGCTTTTTCTCTTTCAGATATCGCTTGCGTACTAAAGAATTTTAGGGAAGTTTAATCATTTTATTCTTTCTGGGCTGGAAAAGCCACCAGATTAATGGGTGAAAGTTAACTATTAATTTGAACATAGGGACTTGGGTGCTCTCCAAAATAGAAAGCTATTATCGGTATGAGAATGTATCCTACATGAAGAAGCTAGACCCACTATGTGTAGCCCATTTGAGATTATCGTAGTAGAGGCTATTGTTGCACTGATAAAGACTTATTATTTTATAGAAAAGTATCACCCAAGGTCAATAGATCATGCCAGCGCTACTCAATTTATTTTGCTAGAGCCCACCATGCATGCCAAAACTTGCTTCTAAAACACATTTTCATGCAGCCAAAGCCCAATATATGCAAGTATTGCCAATGTATTAACACCCTTTTAGGCTGTTGTGCCCAAAAGCAGATCATGAGGCCTGTCAAAACAATATACCAGCACTGTCCAGCTCTCATGCTGCCAGTCCAGTGCCCAACATCATGTTTCAGCATTGGCCTGTAAAACACATTCCCATACTGCCTGTGCAGAAGGAAAATGAAAGAGCTCTGTCCCAACAATATTACCACACGGTACAGCTAGATGTGCACAAAGTAGATAAGGCCTGTCGACACTACAGGGCTGATTCATGGAATTATTTGCGCCGAAAAACAGGGATTTGTGCACCATTATGCCCCTATATATCAGCACTGCCCTCCTTTCATACTGCTGATGCCTACAGAAATGAATGGCGAGGCTTGTCTCAACAAGACATTGCAACATATACCAGAATTGCATTGTAAAACATGTGTCCATGTTAAAAGTGCCTAACAAAATGTATCATCATTAATCTGTAAAGCATATTTTAGCTGCCCTTGTTGCCCGAAGTTGGTGCCAATGTTCTTCTACCTGCCCTAAATCTGTCCCACACCGCTCTCAGTACCATGGCTCTATCCCATGGGCTCTTGCTTGCCCTTGAATTATCTTGAACTGCTCAAAATCATAATCCTCCCTTGCCCGGGTTACTGAATCCTTATCATAGAGTGGGATCACAACAACCCCCACCCAATAAGAGAGAACCCTTGGCATGCCCCAGATGAAGAGGTGAATGACCTATTGTCATTGATTTGGCATAATGGTGCATTGGGCATGCTCATAGCAGGCAGGAGGTGCACCCACTGTGTGGACAAACCATACCTAACTCTATTTACTTCAATGTGCTGTCATTTGCGATCATGTTTGTATAACTGACACTACACTTGTATCTGTGTGGGGGTGTGTGTTTCTGTGTGTATATGTGTTTCTGTGTGTGTGATACGCTAGCTTTGCAGTGCTGTTTCTACTGGTTTGCAAAATTATTTGTTTGCGATATCCAGAAATTGCAAGTTTTCTATGTGCCTGCACAGAGCTATATTATGTATACAAAGGGAATGCCCTGCCAGGAAATATTTAAATCATCAGAAATAAATTAATTGAGCTTATTAAATGTAGTGGTAGCAGAGACACTTAAAGGCACTCTGCTCGATGTTCCCCCTGTACGTCCAGGGCAAACTGACTCAAAATGATTCTGTGCTCACAAATCACAGTTGGTTACTTTTTTTTAAAAGGAATAAAGGCACCGTAACAGCACCAAATTCCCGGTGGGCTTTTTTCCATACCTTTGACACACATAACCTGATGTTTCCAGGACACACATGCCCTGATATTTCCAGGTCTCCCGCAGAGAGAAGCTCCCCCTTAAATTCTAGAGGGTGAGTGATGCGAGTACGGTATATACCCTCACCAGCTATGTAGAGATACCACCTTTTGAGAATTTGGCGTGGTTATGGTCTTGGTGCCTTTTTTTCATGTGTTCTTGCTTTTGGTGCAGGACTCACTAGAAATGAGCTTTGGGCATTAAGGTGCTGGTTTTCGTTATGCTCACAGTGGTTATACTTGCTTCATCAGCCATCACGTTGTGCTGGTTTTACATATCTACTTTTATCTTTTGGTCCTCAGGGGTCGCCCCATTCTGGTTGGTCCTGAGGAAGGCAATACATGGATAGTTAACCGCTGAAACGTAAAGCCCCCTTTCAAGCACTTATGGCACATAGGAACGAGGCTATACAGTTAGTTGACATATAACTACTCTTCGTACACGCCTGTTTTATGATTAGGTTCTCGTTGGCCTGTTGTTGCTCATGCTAAAGACTAGTTAGATAGCATGTGCCAAGATGTTAGAACATACTTGCTTCACTTGGCTCACTACGTGCCTCGAGTCTTTCCTCCATGATAAGAGCCAATCATGTCTACATTTATATGTGTTATGTTCTACTCTATGGATGCGTTATATTTTGTATATAAATGTCTCATGTATATTTGTTTATCTATTTGTTGAAAGACAAAGTGATTCACTATTTTTGTGGAATAAAATACCTGTAAATATCGAGCAGAGTGTCATTGAGTGTCTCTGCTACCACCACATTTGATGAGCTCAATTAATGTATTTCTGATGATTTTAATATTTACTGGCGGGGCATTCCCTTCATATTTCGCTAAACCCTGGCCCTGGCCAGAGTTGGGGACACCCAGAAAGTCTATACTCTATATTATGTATGCCGTGCCTGTTTTGAAGTGCTACACTCAGTTAGACTTAGTATGCCACACTGTGTTATGTTACGCTACGCCATGTCATGTTTTCAACTGTAGAAACATGTTGTGTAATGTCTGGTTCTGCTGGGATCAATGTGCTTTTTCCCAAAGCCAAATGCATGTTAACTAGAATGTTCCTGAGTGCTACTGCGTGTACATATTCACTCCTTTGTGAGAGGGGGAGAGAATATGATGTTGGTTTCCTTTTATACAAGCTGGATAGGTCATGTTATATTATGTTTAGGCTTCATTATAACAGGGTGCAGAATGTCAAGTTGTAAGCCACAAGCCACACACAAAAGTCGCTCGCCCTCATTTGTGAAAGGACGGTGAATGATATGCGCGCACACGCAAAAACTTGAACAGATGTGTAGTCCTAGCGCTAACCATGACAAATACATATCAAAATCCAGTTGTGAAAAAGAATATATCTTTAATCACCAAGTTTCCTTTTGTTGACAATTCCAAGATCCATACTTGAGCATCATGTGTCTATATCTAATTCATACGCAGGAAGTAAGTACTCACGGGGACCACTCTTGGATGTACCATGTTCCGCTGCTTCAGTTGCACATGACATGCGCTCTGAGCCACATACGTTATATATACATTATAGCTGACTGCCATGATTTGACATTGCCATTCAAATGCATTGGATTGGTCATGCAAATGACTGATGTTTACATGACATGCTCCCCAGTGTTTACTTTGCTCTCTGTTGTGCTCATGGTTCTCTCCCACCCATATTTTGTCTGGAAAGTCAATATTTTTCTGCTTTTATGTGTATCCGTAGGGACTGAGGAAACAAATAATCTGGTTTCAATCTGTAGACAATATTCACAAGAGAAGGTAAGAAAAATAAATGGAGATAGGAGAGAGGAAAGTAAGAGGGCTAGAGAGTTAGGGGAAAAAGCAGGAAGAGGCAGAGGACAGGAAGTAGAAGGTAGAAATATGGATGAGAAAAATAGACGTGGGTAAGAAGAAGCAGACAAAGATCAGCGAGCATGAGTTACAAGGAGGTGAAGTGGGAACGTATGAAGATGGAGAAGAGATAGAAAAGAGTTGGAGAGAATAGAGAATAGAGAAAGTGAAGGAAATATGTTTAAAGGTGGGGATACAAAGTAAGTGCATGAGCAAGAAGGGGAACTATAGAGCCAAGATAAAGGAAAGAGAGAAAGTGCAGATGACATGCAATGGGCGGACATTCAATAGAGAGCGAAAAGAGGAGGGAAAAATAGGATGAGCAATGGACTGAAAAAAGAAGAAATGCAAAGGACAGAAAATGGATGAGGAAGAGAAAAGATGAACAGAGACAGAATGTGAGAGAAAGGTGGGCAAGTCAGAAAGAGGGACAGCCCCCCGCATCCCACACCCTACCCCATTGAAACGTGAGGCCATGCCGCAAGCACAGAGTTCTGTTCTGGGGCAAATGGCGTCAGGCATCAGTGTAATATATTGTTTTGATGCATTTATTACTCGTGGTCTTTCCTATTGGGAACGCCCGAAGTGATAATGTTATAGAAACATTACAACACTTAATTGATCAGAGAAAACAATTCACTTAAGGTCTGGGAATTGGAACTCAAGCAAACTGAATAAAACACATTGGCCCTGATGTACAAAGCGTTTTTCCAATGGGAGCCTCCCACTGAAAAACGTTTGTGCAAACCAGGCCCTTTACTGTCACTGGAAAGCGCTGCGCACGGTCTGTGCATTTGTGGGTGCTAATTCAACCAGGCCTCTCACAGTCACTTTCATTTTCTGTTTCCAATGATTGGCGTTGTTGGCTTTTGCGTCAGGTGGGAGACAGCAGAGCAGGTATTTCATAAAGCGAGAAGAGTGCACTACCTGTCAGGATGTTTTCCGACATCACGTTGACCTGGACTTCTACCGAGTGCTTGGAGGTGTAGGTGATCTCGGCACTCACGTGGCTCACCTCCCCTATGCACATGGGGGAGAGGAAGTCCGTGCGCTCCACGCGGGCGAGGGCGGCCACACAGCGCTCCTGGAACGGAAGCACAAACAGAACAGGACACGTAAAAACTCCTGAACTTAACGCCACCGCCAACAGGGGGAAGGCTGGTGCACCTGTGAACATAGCCTGCTGGGTTGTCCTTGTAATTTCAAGGACCTAATTTGAGAATGGCTTTAGCGTTTTCATCATTTTCAATCCAGTAAATGTATAAACAGAGATACAGTATATATGTACAGTGTGGATTGGGTACAATGAAGGCCTGAATACTTAGACGCCGGGAGACCTTTCTTTTGGTTAGATTCATAATATGTGGTCTACCCTTCCATGCTGACAAAATGTAATGAGGCACTGAATTGTACTGCACCTGTTCGCATCACACCATGTTCTACCCCATCCTTGTGTACACTATTAAAATGTAGTATGTCCTGGGTTTGACAAATATATGCATCTCACAGCTACTTATTATATTCTGGCGTTTTGTACTGTGCCAGAAAAAGGTATGTGCTGTAAGTAGTAGAGATCACTGGTCTCCACTGATAACCATTTCCAAGACTCAGTGGAATCAACTGGAATTCTCCTCATGGCCGGTCAGTGGAGGTGCAAAAATCCCACGTGCCCGTAACTGGATGCAGTGGAAAGAATTGGACACTGACCATCTAGAATGAGTAATTTAGAACATATTCTGTTGAACCTCCATAAAAAAAACTACAAAGCCTTGTCTAATTGCAGCCAGTGAGGTTTGTCCTGAGGTAATCTCGATGTGCACACAGTGTAGCTTGGCCCCCAGGAACGGGCGCCACTTGTAAGGGGCCAGCTTGGGAAAATAACAATTCCACTGTTTACCCCCATATCAATAGTAATGATATGATAGGTTATTTATAACGCGCTTAATTAATACCCAGAGGTTTCTCAGCGCGCACCCAGGGATCGAACCTGTGTTGCTTTGTGTCGTGTTGCTTCCAAGGCGTGCACGCTGCCCATGAGCTATAATCACTATCAATAAGGATTTCAGAATGACCGAATGCCCGATGGGCTCTAGTTGACTTTTGAACCTGCTGTGACGTCACCTTATAAGACTACTTAGGTGAGCGTCGACCATTTGGATTTAATCGATAATCGATCTGAATGTTTCCAAAGCCTGTGAGAGGTCGGCCCCCCTCTTCCCTTCCCTTTACTTTTGAGGTGCTACGAAACCGCTATGCTAAACACATACAATGGAACAACCTTCTGACGTACACAAGCGTTATGTTAAAGTATAATATCATTGATGTGACAGGAACTTTGCTTTATTGTATCACAGGCATACGTTTCCCACGAACAAACAAGTGGTTGTAAGCATTTACTTTTTACTCTGTCAACGCTATACAAACTTAAAAAAACGGAAACGCAATTAAGCTTTATAAAATCAAACAATAAAGAGATAATCCAGAGCGAAGCTACAGGAATTAATCTGTCTAAATACTGGGCGCTGTTACAAGCACTTTGTCGGCTCGCTCTGTAAAGAAACGGCAATACTGCCACCTAGCGGAAAAGTAGATGCAGTTTCACGAAAATAGGAATGCTTCAGAAATAATCCGTAGAAAAACCTTCAAAACCGAATAGAAGAACATGACTGCATCCTACATGCATCTATCCGTCACAGGAAAGCAGCTGAGATACAATGGTAGTAACGCTGGTTACAAACAAAGAAAGCATTGACACAGCAACGGTTTGGCTGTTGTGCAACCAACCCCCCTTGACTGCGCAGCGGCATCGCGTGTCCTTGGGAGAGAGGGCCTGGGGAGGCGGCCAACATGACCAGAGAAAGGTAGTCCGACCCTTTGCATAGGATTGTCAGGAGATGTCTGGCAACTTGCTCTAGCGAGCGACAAGGAAGGACTGCTCTGGAATACTTAGGTACTTATAAACACTACCACGGACTGCCATCGAGTTACAGGTAGCTGTCCCAATTTCAAGAATTGCTCTCAAATGCTCAGGTTTTTGTGCTAGAGCCACTGCCTGCCATTGAGCGCCAGGTACAGGCTCCATTTTCAAGGTATGTCATCAAATGCGAAGGTACTTTCACCACTGCCCCTGAGGGCGCACAGCGCCGGCCTTAGGACGGAGCCGCCCACGGGACCGCCCATGGCGCCATTACCCCTCTCCTCCGGCATGCCAGCTTGGGGGGAGTCCGTCAACGTCACCCCAGCTGGCGTGGTGGAAGAAAGCGTAGCAGGCACCCCATTCAAATTAAATATGCCCTGCTCTTGTGCTGGCACCAGGCTTTCCAGCGTGGGCGCGGGATGGATTTAATAACAAATGGGTGCTTATGCTTTTGCATCGGCACCCTATTGAGGTGATTATCTCCCCGCACTGGTGTGGGAGCGGGTCGGTTTTCATTACAATAGGGCGCTGATGAATTAGTATCAGCGCCCTACTCCAGTGATTTAACTCCCCGCTGCTGCGCGGGAACAGGGAGTACAAAAAAAATTGCCCTCCCTTGCCTCACCACCCCAGCTTTGACTAGCGGCAGCGGCACTGGTGGGGAGGTGGGGCCAAATGTGTGCTTCACTGCCCGGGCACATGCTCTGGCGTCTGTTCCACTGCCACACATTCTCGCGCTTCATGTTCAGCGATTGCTCTCGAATGTTCAGGCACTTGCGCCACAGCCATTAACTGCCATCGACTGCCAGGTGCTCCATTTTCAAGGAATGCTCGGGTACTTGCGCCGCTGCCAGTGAATGGCATTGAGTGCACAGGTACCCTTCTCCACGTTCAAGGATTGCTCGTGTTATTTATTTCTTGATGGCGGAGGAAAGAATGAGTCTTTGTTGGGGATAAAGTGCACGTTGGTTCAAGTTGGGAACGCGAATGCTGTGTTGCCACTTTGTTCAGATACGTAGTGGTGGCTGCAGACCTTCCCAATAAGTGGCGCGCGCCCCAGCATGCGAATCTGACACGGTGAGCAAGCAGGAAAAGCAATCCAGCCAGTTGGTCCAAAGTTGATTTGGGTGTGGGGGTTATTCCCCAAAGCAAGGGAGCTCGCCTTGGAAGCAAGAAGACACGGAGCAATACAAGGTTCGATCCCCGGGTCCGCGCTTAGAAGCCTCTGGGTATTAAGCGCGTTATAAAAAACCTATCATATCATATCAAAGAGATCGTAGATAATAAATGGGGCCAAATGGTGCGTTTGGCGGCACATGATCCACTGTGGCAAACCACGCACTCCCCGACAGCTCAAGACTTAACTGTCCTATAAAGACCACCGCGTGGACACCCAGTGCCTTCAGAGTACTGTCTGTCATGTGTCTTGTCAGGCGCAGGTTTCTGCGCCATGTAACGCCTCATGATCAATTGCCCATACCTGTCCATCTAATGTTCTGCGCCTGATGCAGGACTGCCCCGAAGACTACTGTTTGCTTATTGTGGAAAACACTGTTACCACAACAGATATAATACTGCCAGCTCCATGTTTGTCTGGAGGGCAGAATGCCCCTCTTCGCTGGCGGACATATTGGCACAGACTTCTCTTATTTTCTCCTCTCATCGTTTTGGGCTTCAAGACACCTAGACTTCCTATCTAGTTATATCTGATGACCTCACTTGCTCCTCTTGACATGGACTCCTTCCTTCCTTTGCCCCCTACACTGGATCTCTATGGCATTGCCTCCTTGCAGCACTACCTCATTAGCATGATCCTCCAGGATACAGTGGATTCCGTGGACTTTCCCCCCTTTCTTCTTTGCCCCTCTCCGTCCAGCTCTCTTCCCTGCTTTCCTTTCCACATGCATCCCTGCACTGTCCTAAATATTCAGGTATGAAGAAAGACTCTGCCAGAACGAGCATTATTTAGTCGGTGGGCTTCCTTTCTCTTACTTTTGCCCTGTTCTTCTCCAAAATCATCTTCCCCTTCCCTCTATCCCATCCTGTATGTGCCTAGAAACAAATAATCCAGTATCGTGTGCTACATAGGCGACTAAAAAGCAAATGATGTTGATGAGACTCATCATTTAAAAATATGTTTGATAAGATTGCCTGCGTAATGTAATGTAAGTGGTCTTGTATAACGGCCATCGGCTGCTACTGGTGGCCTCATTGTGCATGGTTGGTTAAGAAGGGAGGATAGCTCAGGGACAATGCGCTCGCCTTGGAAGCAAAATGACAGGGAGCAACACAGGTTCGAACCCCGGGTCCGCGCTTAGAAACCTTTGGGTATTAAGCACGTTATAAATAAACTATCATATCATATCTTATCAGAAAAAGGGGGTGAGGGGTCATGAGTGGGAGAGGCAGATTGGAAACCAGTGGTGCTGATAGGTCAGAAGCAACCATTTCCTGTGTGCCAATTTGCTTTCTTGGGCTTTGGCAGAATAACTTGGGGGTATGTTATGCATACAGAAGACCACATCTGATGGGCTACAACGCATTGAGTCTGATTAGGCACTGATGGGAAGAGTGTGGTACAATTAAAGAGGAGAGGTTATCCGTGGTTTAGCCTTACAAGGCAAAACAACATGCAAACATGCACTCCTACCCCAGGCCATCTGCAGATGGACCCCATTTCTCTAGCTGCAGGAGGGTTCTTAAATATGAATGTGTGCTGCAGCAACTGCAAAGAAAGTGTTGAGCTCGGTAGTTAAGGGAAGGTGGTGTTAGCCATCTTTAAGAGAAATATATAGGGTACGCAAACACGCCATAGAGAGACTCCAATGGTGTTTTTTTAATGATTTCTGCACTGGAACCCCCTCATCGTTATAGTGTCCTGATCAATTACCACCACCTCCTCCTCCACCCACCATGGTGCAAGGAAGCTAAAAGTGGCGCGTGCATGATCTTCCAACTCTCACTGCTTTAGGGGTCAATAAGAGTTACAATGTATACATATTCTCGAGTTCCTATTGCCAGTGGTGTTGTAGGGGCACAATGACATTTATTGGGTTTTAAGAACACGCTTTTCTTTGTTTAAACTAAAGTGTTATTCCTCTGTTATTTTTAAATAGGGTTTCCTTCCATGATTTTACTGCTTTACAAAACACTCGACGGAATAATGTCCTAGTATAAGCAAAATATTATAATTTGTATCTATTTATCTTAATCGATAGACAGAACACTAACAATTAAAACATTGCCTAACATCGGGTGTAGAAAAGCAAAAGTTAGATTTTAAATAGTGTACGTGATGGATGTTATCTGCTTCATGTAAGCTTTCACTTCTGTAAAAATGAAGCTATAGCACCACCTAGTGTAAAGATTAGGCAGTGAACGATACTAGCGCTGCGTTTAGTTGCCGATTCTAACGTGACAGCAGTAGTACATTCTAACATAAGAATTTGAAAAAAGACAGTGACGGTAAACGTACACATGCAACACCTAAAAGAAAGGTAGTGAAACAATCGGGGATATCTCTTGGTTGTTGAATCCTTTCAGAGAATAAAGCCTATGCAAAACACTATAGGGTTCGAATAAAAGAAGTACGATCTGGTGGGAAACGCAAAATGCATATTAAAAAAAATTCAACTTTTTTCCAAAAATGTATCGTACTTGATCTTGAAATAAATGTTTACTAGGGATCCGTTAGTTAAAATATATAACATATTAAGTTTGAAAACCAGAACAGTCGCATGCAGTATACAGTTGCGTAATCGAAATTATGAGTGCCTTAATAAGGCTTTTGAAAACAAGCTTAGGGGTTTAGCTTTGGCTAAGTGAACCTTCATTAAAACCCTTAACCTAGAATTCCCTGACGTTTGAATCGTGCATGGCCTCGCCTCAGTACTCCATGGCTGCAGGGCAACACATCTGGAGTTCTGTGGTTTCATTTTACAAATGGTTGGGATCAGGTGCACGAGTCCAATTAATTTCAAAATAAGTGAACCAGTCCCAGATGGCATTAGTTTGTCAAATGAAAGTCCAAGGATGGGAAAGTGATGTTCCATGACACGGGGCATGTTGTAACCTTTATTACTGCATTCGCCCCCTAACCTGCGGATCTCCTCTCACCTGGATGGGCAAGTTGCCACCCACCGCCACTCTATCGCCACAAGTTGCCCTTCAAAACGTAGGCAAAAGTTGCAGAGATCAGGCTACATTTAGGCAAGAGCACAAAGCCTGGCCTAGAAATTATGGCACACGCGACACACATCAACGATTAATTAATTAAAACCAGGCTAAATACCTTCTTCATTAACAAAAATGCAAAGATCAGAGGTCTTATCAATGCTTCAAAACCAGACCAAGCCCATCCCATCCCATCAACGGGCACAGCCCAGGTCCAGCCCCCCCTGGACTGACTCCTCCCTCCTTTCTTTTAGCGCACGCTCACTTCTCTTAAATCTACTGATTTCTTCTGGGATTCTCTAAGTAACAACTCACTGGCTCAGTGATCACTGCCATCCTCGGTATTGTCAATGGCTCCCTCAGTGAAGGTGCATTCCAAGAGGAGCTGAAGGCAGGTCTCATAAGATCCTCATCACCACACCCACATCACAAGATGACACGATCATAAAACATCCCAATCAGCCCAATTCCCCACAGCCCCTGGCCCTAACTCCTCTACTGGAGCCTACCACTACTCTGAAAGGTGCCCTCCTCAATGTGAAACACAACCTAATCATAGACCAACAACTTGACCTTTTAGTGGTTACTGAAACCAGGTTGCACCAAGCATCAGGCCCACTACTAACGCTAGCCACCCCCCCCTGACTTTAGCATACATAGGGCTGGCCATCCAAATTCACTGCGAGGAGATAATGCCATTATTGCAAAATCCAGCCTCTAACTCAGATCATGCCTGCTAGACACTATGGAAGGCTATGAATTGCTCTTCCTTAAACTTACAACAGACCCTAAAACTACAACTAATATTCTTATTATTTACAGAGCGCCCAACCATGCTAACCACCCGGAATCTGACATCCCACTCCTCATCACACCCTATCTCAAGCCTATACCAAATTAAGTATTCTAGGGGACATCAACCTAGGCTTTAATGATGCCCAAGACCATAGAGCCAGCGCACTCCACTCCTCCCTCACTGACATGAATTTCACCCAATTAGTGACCTCACTCACACATGATAAGGGTAGGACACTAGGCTGGGTAGTGACAATAAATGTCTGTTTATCTATTGACTCCATCATAGCAATTAATTGGTCTGACCACCACTTAATTTGCTTCAAACTAATAACTAAAGATAAACTCACCATCCCTCCTACGACACTCTGCCCCATTGATGAAACACCCGTAATCTCAAAGCTGACAACCTCAACCGGTTCTGTTGGAGGCCCTCTCCACCCAGATCCCCACCAACTCCAACTCTAACTGCCTTGCCAACATTTACAACTGCCTCAAAATCACTATTGATGCCTTACCCCCACTCACCACCAAAATACAGCAGTCAGCTAAACGCTCTAATTTTTGCTTTATCAAGGAACTTGTAGTGCTTTGGTGCAACAAAAGATCCTTGGAACACATTCCTAAAAAATCCCTCTCCATTGACTCGGCCAAATCTTTCCTGGAAGCAAACAAATCCTAAAAATCCGCCATCATAATACACAAAGCAAACACCCTAAACACCAGTATAAACAATGCATCCCCTAACTACAAAGAACTCTTGACCATTCTTAGAGAGTTGGAAAACTCCATCCCATGTAACACTCCTATTAATACAAGCAAAGCTTGGTGCACTACTATACAGAATGCACTTGCTTCAACAATAGATACACTCCAACACAAAATCTTAGCCAAAAGAAAACTAGCAAAAGCTCATCTCTCCCACTTCTGAACACCGACCATGAAAACCTAGTTACGCAATTCAAATTCTCACGGGTCAGCAAAGACCAGGTCCTGGACACCATAGCTAGGCTAAAACCATCTACTGCAAAGGAGATTGCTTCCCCGCACAGTTAGTCAAACACTGCGCACCTACACTAACTCCTATCATCACCAAATTTGTAAATGCCTCCTTCTGCACTAATGTTGTCCGAGCCATTATTAAAGAAGCATGGGTTAACCCACTCCTCAAAAAAAGTCACTAGACACTACAGTACCACGAATTACCGCCCCATAACCACAGTTCTGTTTCTGTTAAAAATAATCGATAAAATCGCCTACTCACAAATACAAAACCATCTTGAACAGAACCACCTCCTAGGAGCTAGACAATCTGGCTTTCGGCCCAACCACTGCATCGAAACGCCTTTACTGGACCTTAAAATCCAGATTTACTCCATAAGAGATGCCGGTAAGCTATGTATCCTACTTCTACTAGACCGATCAGCCGCATTTGATTTGGTGGACCATGACAAACTTTGCAATACTCTGTCAGACAACTTCCACTTCTCGCATGAAGCCACCCTCTGGGTCAAATCCTTTCTCTCAGAACGGACCTCAAGAGTTTCAATAGGAAACGAAGCTGCTGGCCCCATACCAGTCCCCATAGGGCCACCGCAACGCTCATGGCTCTCGCCCACCCTCTATAACGCCTACACTAAGCTGCTATTTGCTGCCCCTGATGCCATGGGTGTCATCTAAACGAATTTCACAGATGACACTCAGATTCCCATCCCCATCACTGGTAACCATGAGCAAAACACAACCACAGTAAATAAGATATATGCCAGAATCCAAAACCAGATGGCTACCAACAGCCTATGGCTTAACGATGAAAAAACAGAGATTCGTATCGTGGGCTCCCCTGCCAAAATTAAATCTCTCCACCCTGATTATTCATCCATCACTATCGATGGAACACCCATAGCAGACCTCAAGCAGGTCAAAACACTGGGCGACCACTTAGACACTAACCTAACAATGACCAAACAGGTTAATGCCCTCTACTCAGCCACCTCCTACACTGCCAAACTCATCACCTTAAGTCAATTTCTGGCACCACAAAACTGTATCACACTTGCCCGTGCTCTCATATTGTCTAAATTAGACTACTGCAACATACTACTGTTAGGTTCCACAAATACAAATGTGGACAAACTCCAACTATTGCAAAATAAAGCTCTGCAAGCTGCCCTTGGCATAATAAAATCTGACCACATCTCCAAGACCAGGAGGGAAGCATACTGGCTTCCCATTAAAGCAAGAATTATCTTTAAAACTTTCTGTAATACCCACAAATGCCTCACTAAGATGGCACCCATCTACCTCAACAATGCCATTACCCATGACAGGGCCACTAGAACACTGAGATCTAACAATAGCACCAAACACCTTGTCCCACATTTCAAATATACAAGGGCAGCAGTTTCCCAGTGATGGCACCCAAAATCTGGAACTCCCTTCCCGTGCACACCAGACACGAGCCCTCTCGCCAGAGATTTTAAAAGTTGTTAAAAATCTGTCTTTTTAACAAATACTAATCTGTGCGCGCAGAGAAGGAGCATGCGCTACGCGAGGCAATTGTGGCGCAAAGCAGCAATTGTGCGCCACGTGTTTTCATGGATTTCCCGAGCCATTACTAGCTGTGGCGCATTGAATATCCAGCAGCGCCAGTTACGCCCCCAACAGGCCCCTGTGTACAGCCAAAAGACCATTGAAATTCCCAATACAGCGCAAACCCCGCGCCATCACACAGCCCCCCTCCATCGTAATTGCGTGAAAAATCAGAGCGTACCCCGCTCGCGCCAGCCAAATCGCGTGAAAAGGCCCTTGTGTACACCCGTGAAATCGCATACCCCGCTCGCGCCAGCGAAATCGCTTGAAAAGGCCCTCATGTACCCTCGCGTGAAAAGGCCCCCCCTCCGAGTATCCCCACAAAATCACATACCCAGCTCGCACCAGCCAAATCGCGTGAAAAGGCCCTCACATACCCCGTGAAATCACGTACCCCGCTCGTGCCAGCCAAATCGTGTAAAAGGGCCCTTGCGTACCACCCCCCACCAAATCACATACCCCGCACGTGCCAGCCAAAACACATGAAAGGTCCCTCGCGTATCGCCACAAAATCGCATACCCCGCTCACGCCAGCCAAATTGCGTGGAAAGGGCCATGCGTGCTGCCATCAGCCGCAAACACTCCCTGTAGGCAGCCCACATCACAAGGCACCCCCTCAACACCCGTGACCATACCCCGCTGGCAGCCCACACCACAAGGGACCCCCCCCATCACCCCTGACCTTACTCCACAGGCAGCCCACACCGCAAGGGATGCCCCCAACACCTGTGACCATACACTGCAGGCAGCCCACCCGTGACCATACCCCGCAGGCAGCCCACACCACAAGGGGCCCCCCATCACCCATGAAAATACCCTGCAGGCAGCCCACACCACAAGGGACCCCCAATCACGAGTGACCATACCCACAGGCAGCCCACACCACAAAGGACCCCCATCACCTGTGACCATACCCTGCATGCAGCCCACACCACAAAAGACCCCCCAACACCCATTATTATACCTGCAGGCAGCCCACACCACAAGGGACCCCGCAGGCAGGCCCTGACTCATGTCCCCCCACCAGTGAGGGAAACCTGCAGGCAGGCCCTGACTCATGTCCCCAACCCCCACTAGTGATGGACACCTGCAGGCAAGCCCCGACTCATGTCCCCCCACCAGTGACGGCAACCTGCAGGCAGGCCCTGACTCATGTCCCCCCACCAGTGACGGCAACCTGCAGGCAGGCCCTGACTCATGTCCCCCCCACCCCAACCAGTGACGGACACCTGCAGGCAGGCCCCGACTCATGTCCCCCCACATCTGTACACCATGCAATCATGTAGCATATGTCGACCCAAATCCCACCACACGCTGCACCCAAACGGTGCACCTCAATACTCATCCATTGTTCCTGCTCCCCATTACATGCCCCATGGCATGGGGATCACAAAGTCACACATGCATGCATGTTTGCACACACATGAACCACATTGCTCAACATCAGGGACACATAATACAGACAAGGAACATTGAAACATGCACCAAAACATTGAGAACAGACACCACGTGTACTCCAACGTATAAAAATGTATTAAATATCCAGAATCCAAATGAAACACATAAAAATGAAACCAGTGAAATAATGATCATACAAAATGAAAATGAAATGGAAATCCATGAAAAAAAAGAATGTGATGGGAACATGAAAGAATCCAAATTGTGGCCCATGTCCATCGTACCATATGTAAACGCAAATAAAAATCTGAATAAAACCATTGCTCCATGATAAAAAAAAGTTCCAAGAAAACCACAAGATCCAAACTATATACAAAGTTCACAGGTCCATGATCCCCAAAAAGTACAAGAACATCATAAAACTACTATAAAAACAAACTATATACAAGATGCGAAGCAAAGTCCATGAACTCCAAAGTAAAACAATAAAAAAGGAAACCTAACCCTAATGAACTATTTACAAAGGCAGCAGGCTAGTCCTACGACTCACCAATTCCCCCAAGAGTTGCGGCCAGGGCATCATCAAACTCTGTGTCAATTTCCCTGAGGCGGGCCTCTGCTCTCCTCTCGAGGGCTCGCATGGGCTCCATCGTGCTCCTCTCAAACTCCCTGCGAGTCTCCTTGAGGAACTCCGCCGGCCACTCTGCCCGATGCAGGGTGTTCTCTGCCCTGGCCATGGTGAGTCATGCCCCCTCTGCCTGCTGTCGCTCTGCACCGATTTGCTGCTCGTCCGCAGGTAGTGGAAGATCAGTTGACGTAGATACAACGCTACCTGCGGACGGGTCTGGCTTGAGGCATGCCCGCAGGTGCATACTGATGCATGCGCAGTTTCAGGGACAGGATTGGGCACAGGCCCCTCCACAGTGACCTGAACTTCCTCCTGCCCCTGGACTGCACCAGTCACACCTACGTCATCACCCCGCCAGGCCACATGTGCTGTGCTGATGTGGCCTCCTCCTCCTCTTCGTCCACCACCAACCTGGATGACTCCCCACTGTCCTCCGCATCGGATTTCCCATGTGTGGTCTCACCGGTCCCTCCCGCTGCCGAGGAGCCCATGACCAACTTCATCCTCTTGGGCTTCCCCTCAGCAGCTGCGTCCATTTTTGCAGAAGCGGCACCAGCCTCGTCGCTCCCGAAAGATGACATAACCTGGGAGGACTGGGCCTTGCATAGGTGGCTGGTGGAGGCATCCCTGCGGCGGTGCTTCACAGCGCCACCTCCGCCCTCTTCGTCCGTCGTCTCTGTGGATAGGGAGACATTGAACACAAGCATCAGTGTACCGAACAAATGTCTGCTTGGAACAAAGCAATTGCACATGAGTGCCACTGTCAAACGGCACAACCATCACCCACCCCAACACACAGGTCAGTGCAAGCAACAAACATGCACCATCATGCATGCAATGTGCAACAAACATTCACATCCATGTATAAGGCACTGCGAGCACATCAGAGGAGGTGCTGCACCTCACATGCATCATGGTACACGCACATCACATACACACACATCACCTGACAGTCATGCATCAGGCGATGTAGACCTCCCGTCACAGTGTACTTGGGGACAACTGGGCCGAATGAGTCAATCACACATTGAGATGGTCATGTGTCATGCATCCATGGGGTTGGCCAGTCACACACTCACTACTCAGACACACGCACATGTACACCATGCATGTCGATGATGGAGACATTAGCACCCATGTGTCACACCTCTCGCATGCCCCAGTCCAGAACCAGGTATGCAAACATGTGCACCTCGATACATGCCGGTGCACATCACGCATTGCAACACAGACACCATTGAAGTGGGTCAGGCTTGAATGGACTCACATGCAGCACTGTCAGGGAAATGCACACAGACACCTGTACAGGAGGCATGTCAGACATGAGGCCAAGGTGCACACTCCAGCCACACACCAACATTCACATGCCCTATGGCAGACAAGAACACATGAACACTTACCAGTCGACTCCATACAGAGCACCAACTCCAAGACCTGGGCGTGCAGCGCTGGGTCGATGCGCTCCAGGACCCGCATCTCATTGGTGGACAACCGGCCCAAGCGCCTCGCACCATCATCAGCAGCCTTGAGGAGGCGCCGGGCCTTGTTGAGGGTCCTGGACCTGTAGTCTTCCAAGTGCTTACGGACATGTCAGTAGTTGCGGGGTGCCACCCCCTCCGCGTTGATGGCACCCACGATGTCCGCCAAGATCTTACTCTGTCCTTGTCGACGCAGGATGGTCCAGTGAAGAGGGCATCATAATGCCTCAGGACTTGCTCCACCAGGATGCCAACTTCTGCGGAGAAGCTGACAGCCCTCTGCCTCTCTGCCGGGGCGTTGCCACTTGCCTCAGATGGAGATGGGCCAGACATGGCAACCCCCTAGGCATGTGTGGGTGGGCAGGAGGTCCTGGGGCTGGGCTGTGGAGCGATGAAATGGCAGTCTGGAGTCTTCAGGATCAGCAGAGGTGGTCACAGCAACAGGATCACTGGCAATGGCTTCATAGCAGGCACCAAAATGCAGGGCACGTGGGCAGCAGGCACACAGAGTGTGCTGGCAGCAGCAGATGGCTCTAGGAGGCAGCTCGGAGCAGTTGGAGGCAGGTAAATGGCTGTGTGGGCAGGAGCTTGGGTTTTCCGTGTGTTTTCACGTGGCCAGCCGGATGCAGAGTGACTCAGCACATGCAGAAACAGCGTGTTAGCGTGAAATCAGAGGATAGGCCCTAAGCTCACAAGTGACGACGTACACTGGATGTTGACGTTCAGTACGGGTTAGGACAACAGTGCACTGTACGTACTTTTCGTGGAGACCAATGCATGTGATTCATATTTTTGTGGGTTCACATGCGAGTTGATCACTACTGTCGCAGTGTGTACTTCTTGTTTTGGCGGGGGAGTTGCCTACGTGCACACGTGCATGTGTGTGTGTTTTTCTTCATTTTTCCAGGCAGACATTGAGTCACGCATGCATTTTTCCCACTGTGGTTGGCCCTGTGTCTCACGTACCCTATTTTCGAGGTCATAGTTGCCTGCATGTTCCCTGCGTATTCGTTTTTTGTGTTCCTGGGTGCCACAGCCTACAGCAGGATGTTTAATCATCGTATGTGGGCTACTGAGGAGTCATGTGCACATTTGTTTTTGTTTTTGGGATGCCTGAGGATTGCGTGACCCGTTAATTTTCCCCAGGGGTCACATACAGCCTTGCAGGAGCACAGGGGTACGTTTTCCATCACGTACCCTGTCCCCTTCACCCCAATTGCCCAGGACAATTGTTGTCTGCACCTCCCATTGCGATAGTACATCAGTGCCATGACTGGGAGGGCAACAAGTGGTAAGGGAGGCAAAGCTGGGCAACCTCCCAGAGGTGGCCGCGGTGGGGGATGTGGCCAAGGTGGCCAGGTTGCCGAGGTGGCCGCAGTGGGTCACGTGGCCAGGATGGTACACGAGGGCAGGGTCCAGGCACATGCACAGACAGCTATGCCCCCCCACAAGCGGGTCAGGGAGATGCAGCTGCTGCTGCCATCCCCAGCACCCGTCAGACCCGACAAGCAGTGCCATCTGCTGTCAAGAACAGGCAGGGTGTGGAAGTTGCAGGGGCAGCTGCAACTGACACCACCTCGGCTCAGGGTCAGCCAGCCTGGACTGGATTGGTACCGGAACAGGCACAGGACGACTCACAGGCCGATTTCCGTGTCGGGAAGGCTAAGGTGTCAAGGAGTTCCCCCTTCTCACCTGGGTCTGTACTTTGATTGAGTCCTTGGTCGCTGCCTTCTTGTGGACGGTCCTGGTTTTAACTAAGGCTGCTTGAGTCTCTTCCGACTCTAGGGCGCGTTCAGTTCCGGCAACGCGGAATCCAGGAATCCAAGGATCTAGGATGAGCGCAACTAGCACACGAGTCCAGGAAACAGGAAGAAAGGAAGGGGTAAGGAGCGGCTAGATGCACAAGGACAGAGAAAGAATACCGCGAGCTACGGATCACACGTCTGATGGCTACTTGCAATAGCATTGAGACGCGCAGATCCACGGAAAGCGTGGTCTATAAATAGAGTATGTTATGTCCAGCGCATGGAGCGAGAAAGGGTCTTAGCGCTGGGCGACCATGTTGGGAGTAATAGAGAATGCAAGCCCTGTTGAGACAAGGACCAGGAGGTCCAAAAAGGGCGTGTTTTGACGTTCATGGCAGCATGCCTCCTCCGAAGAACTTTTCCTCCGAGTTTGCCCGGGTGTGTGAGGTGAAATCTTCTGAGCAAGCGAGGGGCCTTGATGTTAGAGATAGATTCCCAGGTTCTTTCACTAGAAGGGTATACTTTCCATTCGACCAGGTATTGAAAGCTGGCCCCGTTTACACCTGGAATCGCAAATTCAGGACACCTCATATTCCAGTTGATTGTCGACCAGCAGAGGAGGAGGTCTACAGGATTTCCGGGAGGATGGAATGTAGGGTTTCAGTAAGGATGTTTGAAAAACTGGATGAATTCTTTTCCAGGAGTCGGATAGCTGGATCCGGTATGAGACAGGGTTAATAATTTCCTTGATGGGAAATGGCCCATAGTACCGTGGGGCCAATTTGTTTGGTCGTAGGTGTCGGGGTAGTAGTTTTGATGACAACCACACCCGGTCACCGAGTGCATAAGAAGGGCCTGGTCTTCTTTTGGAATCCGCATATCTCTTGGTCTGTGATCTGGCCTTTTCTAAGTATTTCTTGGCCTCCTGGTGTATGCTGATGAGGGTTTCGATCCAGGAGTCAACAGTAGGTACTGGTGTAGGATGAGGAAGGACAGAGGGTAAAACCGATGGATAGAACCCTTGACTACAATAAAAAGGGCTGGTCTAGAGCGCTGAATGGTCAGAATTGTTGTAAGCGAATTCCGCAATGGGTATCAGGAGCGACCAGTCATCCTGGACCTTGGTGGCGAAGCATTGAAGATACTGTTCCAGGGTCTGATTTGCATGTTCTGTGGCTCCATTGGTTTGAGGGTTATATCCCGAAGAGAGGGCACGTTGAATTCATAGAATCCGGCAGAGATGTTTCCAAAAATTGAGAAATGTATTGAGGTCCTCGATCAGATATGATCTTGGAAGGAAGTCCATGCAGGCGGAATATGTGCTCCAGAAATATTCCAGCTAGTTCGGAAGAGGATGGTAGTTTACAGAGCGGCGTAAAAATGAGCCATGTGAGTGAACAGATCTATGGTGACCATGATGGTAGTATATCCTTCTACTCTGAAGTCTGTGGCGATGATTTCCCATGGCTTAGTCGGCAGTGTAGGCTGCAGAAGAAGGCCCGCTGGTTTCTTGTTATCATGCTTATTTTGAGCCCAGACTACACATGTTTGGATGTAGTGCTGTACGTCAGATTTCATTCTAGGCCACCAGACTGTCTCTGTATGAGACAGAGGGTATTGGTGATGCCACGATGCCCGGAGTGAGGTGTGTCATGACAGAGGTTTATTATTCTCTGTTGTAACTTCTGTGTAGGAATGAACAGTGCATTATCCTTGAATAAATATCCTTGCTTGGCCTTTAAATTCCACTGGTTTTTCCTTGAGATGTCCTTCCACAACCCAGAGGATTGGGTTTGTGCTCGGATTTCTTCCAGGAGGTTGACTGCTTGAGCTACGAAGATCGTGGGGGAAAACATCTGCGGATATGCCTTATCTTCAGTGGTTACAGAGTCAGGACATCAATACAAAGCATCAGCAATCAGGTCATGTGATCGAGGGACGTGAGGGATGTGGAACTGGTACTGGGCAAAAAAGTAGGCCCAACGCGCCTGATGACTATTCCTACACTCCAATGACTGTAGAATCTGAAGGTTCCGATGGTCCGTACGGACTTGAACAGGCTCTCTAGCTCCCAGGAGTAGGTGTCGCCATTCAGTGAATGCTTGGCGGATGGCTAACAGTTCTTTTTGCAGGACGGAATAGTGTGTTTCACTTGGAGTTAGGGTTTCTGAAAGATAAGCAATGGGGTGTTCCAGCTTGTCCTGTAATTTCTGTTTTAATACTGCTCCTATAGCGTAATTAGAGGCATCCGCTTCCACTAGAAATGGCCGGCTTGTGTCGGGTTGGGCCAAAACAGGAGCTTGTATAAACTCGGCCTTCAAACGCTGGAACGCAGTGTCTTGCGGTGTTGACCAGATAAAAGGGGTGTCCTTCTTTAAGAGAGCCACGATCGGTTGAACAATCTCGGAAAAGGTGGGTATGAATTTCCGATAGAAATTGGCTAGTCCTAGGAAGGATTGGACTTGTTTCAGAGACGTGGGGGCTGGCCACGCCAAAATGGCTTTTACCTTTGATGGATCCATTCCAATTCCCTCTGGACTAAGGATGAATCCTAGGTAGTGAACAGAAGTAACGTGAAACAAGCATTTTTCAGGTCTGGCTAAGAGTTGGTGTTCACAGAGTCTTTGTAGTACTGACTTTACATGTTCTTCATGCTTTAAAGGGTCCTTGGAAAGTATCAGTATGTCGTCCAGATAAACAATAACGAAGAGAAACAACATGTCAGAGAACACCCTATCCATAAAACGTTGGAACACTGCCGGGGCATTAGCTAGTCTGTATGGCATGACCAGGTATTCGTAATGGCCAAAGGGTGTTCTAAAGGCGGTTTTCCACTCGTCTCCTTCCCAAATACGGATCAAATGGTAGGCACCCCGGAGATCCAACTTGGTGAATATTACTGCGCCTCTCACGGCTGCCAAGATATCCGATATCAAGGGTAGTGGGTACCGATCTTTGAGGGTGCATTGATTTAGGCCGTTATAATCGAGGCAGGGTCTGAGTTCCTGGGTATCCTTCTTGGGGACAAAGAATAAACGAAGCACCTGCTGGAGATTTTGAAAGTCTTATGGTGCCGTTTTCAAGGTTGGTGTCCAGGTATTCTTTGAGGGCCTTTTTCTCAGGTTCTGAAAGGATAAACATCCTGCCGAAGGGAATCACTGCGGAGGGATCTGTTTCAATTGCACAGTCTTCAGGTCTGTGTGGGGGTAAGGCCTGGACTATGACAGTCGAAAATACATCGGCATGTCCTTGGTAGGCTCAGGGACTTGTATGATATTGGAAACCATAAATGGTGTTTTTTGATCTTTAAATGGTTCCTTAGGGGGTGTTGACGAAGGTTCCAGGAATAGACAGTGAGTCATACAAAACCCTGAGCCTAGGAATAGTGATCCTGCTGTCCAATTGATATACGGATTGTGTTTCTGTAACCAGGGCATACCCAATACCATGGGGAAGTGGGCTGACTTAATGATATCGAATCTAATCAGCTCTTGATGATGATTTATTGAGAGCCGGATCTCCTTGGTCTGCAGGCTTATGGGCCCTGAACTGAGGGGCCTTCCATCGATGGCCTCCACCGGCTGCATGGTACTTTGTGCCTTGTAAGGTATTTGGTGACTGGCAACCCACTCTTGATCAATGAAGATCCCCATAGCTCCGCAGTCCACCAGGGCCAAAATAGAATAGGTCTTGTTCTTGGAGGGTGATAGAAATGCCTGGAGAATGACCAGTTTGTTTTGTCCAAGAGAGTTCAAGGATGGAATTGATGTGGAGCAAACATCTCTCTCCCGAAGCTCTGCTCCATCTAGGATCGGGAGCTGGCGTTTCCCGAATGCTGAGGAGGTGCTAGAGGACATTCCCTAACCAAATGTTTGTCCGAAGCACAATACATACACAAGCCCATATGGATCCTTCTCAACCTTTCTTGCGGTGATATGGGTCCACGGAAGGCTCCAATCTGCATGGGTTCTGGTTCTGTGACTGTGCTTGGGTTTGTGTCCGTTCTGACTGTGCTTTCACAGGACATATTGGATACATTCCCCCTGCACTTCTTCTTTTCACCTTCCTTTCCTGGATGTGGAAGTCTATTAGTATGGCTAGGTCCATTAATTCCTGGAATGAGTTTGGTCGAGCCACTCTGGCCAGCTCATCCTTTATCTCATCGTTCAGTCCTCTCCTGAACAGGGTGAAACTCGCCTCAGAGGACCAATTGGCTTCCTTGGCCAATTGTTTAAATCGGGTCACATAAGTGAGCATATCCTGGGAGCCCTGTTGAAAGTCTAACAAACGTTCCTGGGCACTATAGACCTGCTAAGGACAGTGAAACATGTTTTTAAGGGCCTGTATGAACCCCTCATAATCATCCAGGAGGGCATCGCCAGAGTTAACAAGGGGTGTAGCCCAGGTCAAAGCATTGCCGGAAAGGTGGGATATAATGAAACCCATCTTAGCCCTGGGAGTCGAAAAGTAGTAGGGCTTAAACGTAAAGTGGACCAGGCAAGAATCCAGGAATCCGCGAAGGGTTTTTGCCGAACCATCATATTTGTCAACAATGCCGCCCAACAGGACCCCTTCTTTAGTGGCAGTATCCCGGGATAGGACCAATTGTTTGAGTGCAGCGTTTTCCACCTTTAGGTTTTGAACCTCGGTTGAAAGTTCCCGCATGTCTCGCATCAGGTCCTGAACGGTGGCCTCCATGACGTTATCAAGTTCAGTCGGGTGGCGTCTCAAACTGTCAAGAAGTTCCCCCCTTCTCACGTGTGCGTTACGTCCAGCACATGGAGCGAGAAAGGGTCTGAGCGCTGGGCGACCATGTTGGGAGTATTAGAGAATGTAAGCCCCGTTGAGACAAGGACCAGGAGGTCCAAAAGGGGCGTGTTCTGAAGCTCATGACATAAGGCACATGTGGTGAAAGTTGCTGTCACCAGGTAAATTGGTTCTGGGGCAGCAGTGTCATCTGCTGCTCTGGGCAGCCAGGGTGTGGAAGCTGCAGGGGCAGTCTCTGAGTCACTCAGCCAGGACTGTGTTGGTCCCGACCCTTGGCACAGAGGCAGGTGCGGTGCAGTGTCCTGGCAACAGCACCCAGCTGCCAATACCTGCAGTCCGACCTTCGGTCGTCATGTCATTGCCTGCTTCCATTGGCCAGTCCGCCTGTGCTTCAGCCCCTACTGACCAGAGTGGCACAAGCCACTCAGGGTCTGCACCACCTCCCAAGAGGAAGAAGCGTGCTCCAGCAGAACAGGCTGGGACCCCAGACATGGCTCAGCCCACAAACACGTCAAGAAAGTGGAGTTTCTGCAATAAGGAACTGGATGCGTTCGCGGATTACGTGTTTGAACACGGCCGTGACATGCTGGTGACGGCAGGGAGCAAACATACGCCTGCTCAGCGGAGGGCCCACTGGCAGTGCATCGTGGACGATATTAGCACCTTGGGATATGAGAGGCGCACAGCAGATGATGTGATGAAGCGTTGAAATGACCTTCTACGCTGAGCAAAAGCCAAGCTGGCTGCAAAGTTCGCCTCTACTCTGGTGACTGGCAGTGAGACACCATCAGACGACGAAGAACTCACTCCACATGAGGAGATCGCTGGGGATTTCATTGCAGTGGAGCAGGTCCAAGGCATGGGAGGGCTGCCAAATTATGAGACAATGTCCAGTGAGTGGTGATGCGTGTGTGTCCAGGCCATGTGTATGTTGCTTTGGTGATTTGTTATGATTGTCAGTTCAGGCTACATTGACATTAATGCCATGTGTGACCCATGTGATGTTGGACTGATACGTGCTTGTTGTCATGCAGACTGCATATAAACCATGACCTGCACACAGAGGCAATCCTCATCACCACACCTGCTCCTTCCTTCCATCACACTCACTATGCAGCCTCCCTTGGCCCTTTTCTTGCTCCAACCTATGGTCGTGGATAGCCTGCGATGATCTTCCACTCAACACTCACCTTCTATCGTCACATGACTGACGTCTCGGTGTGGTCACCCTGTGAGCTGTTACTCCTCAGAGGCATTCTTCCTTACCTCTCCATCCCCGAGCAGCTCACTGTCTCCATGGGACTGGTGATTCCGATGGCGGACTACTGCAATGGGCAGTACCTGAATTTCTGTGAATATACACTCTTCCTTCTGCAACTCTGCCAGACCTGGACTGTGTGGAATGTCCTTTGGCCTTGGTGCAGGGTATCTCACTCGGACTGTGTGGATGGCACAGGCTTACAGTGGCTACAAGTGTTCATTCCTGAACCCTATGCATTCACAGCAAGTCCATATGGGTCCTGGGCAAGCAATTCATTCAACTCCATCTCCAGTATTTGCTTCCAACTCATGGTATTTCATCATCCCATTCCCGCTTACTCAGGGTCAGTTGCTCCTCATGGCCATTAGTTTGGGGTTCTCGTCTGTGTGGAGTGGAAGCCTCCCTCTGGTACAGCCTCCCTTCCTCTATGAAACTGCTGTTGTTGCTTCTCTGGGTCTGGGGGCACTTCTGATGCTTCCTCATGTGTTCTGCTTACTGTCCTCCTCTCCCCTAGTGTAGTCCCAGATGACTGGAAGAGTGCAATTGACCCCTGCCCACACTGTCTGCTACACATGGTACTCTGAGCAACCATTTTGAGCCAGGCACTTCCTCCAAGCCATCCCCTGCCCTTGGGGGTGGGGTTTACTGTATCCCTACAACCCACTACCAACACTTTCCACAGAATGACTGCACTTGCCATTACTTTGCCATCAGTCCATGACATTCACATTACTGCCTCTGTGTTCTCAATGACAGATGAGGCCGTACACGTGTACTGCACTGCACCCACACACTTCTGAGCCCTGTTCTCCACTTCCGCATGCCTATTCACTTGCGTCATGTCAAAGTGACCTGCCACTGATGAATCCATGTGCCTTCCTTCACTGTATTTCAACACCCTAGCGTCGTTGCAGCCTGTGACACGTGTGTTTTATCATAGTGATTTCAATGAAATGTCAAATGACATGCATTGTACATGGCTCATAGACAGTAGTATTGAGCTTCCATCTGGGTCTGGTTGACAGTTCGGGTATGGCTATGCTACGTGCCATCTGTGTGTTGGCATCGGCCATGTTTGTGGAACGACTATGCCAGTCACAAGCTTGTGTGTGATGCAGGTGCTATGCACCATGCAGTAGGTGCCTTTTTTGCCATTTGACATGCATCCATGTCTGCTTTCAGGGTCCCGTTCCATTACATTGGCACTGCATGCATGCCCGGGTTTGTGTCGTGTGTCACATGGCTGCTTCATGTGTTGGCTGTCAACATTGTAATACCTAGGTGTGTGGCCTATGCTGTTAACATGTGTGCTCATGTCTTCTTTTGATTTTGTGCAGGTGATGAGGCACTGGAAGCAGTGGAGGAGGAGGAGATGGCGGATGGGGTGGAGTATTCAGAGCCCCAACAAGGCACCAGTAGAGTGCGTGGGGTGGTAGCCCTTGCAAATCCATTGGTGCTACAGACCATCCTGGCTAGGGGTGTTTCTTAGAACACCTCTGAAGAACACTATGCCTCTGGTGCGAAATCAGAAATTGAACCCTCATTGCTGTCGCAGGTGAGTGATTCTGCTGTGGATGCTGTTCTGACAGACACCTGCAGTGGGGGTAGACCCTTCAAGTGGCCAGTCAGTGTTGGTATATCCGTCTGTGGTGGTTACGGATGCAGGGTCACGCTCCACACTGTTAGGCAGAAACCTGTGCAGTTCCCTCTGGGACCACTAAAAAAGATTTAAGACTACAGGTGTTTGGCAGTAAACCCACTTGGTAGCAGTCTGTACCACACAGATTCACTTGGTAGCTGAGGCTGAGCAGTCAGACTTCCCTCAAGAAGAGTTAGGCAGTATACACAGTATTCACAATAGGTCAAAAGGAACACAGTAGAACAAGCAAACACTGACCAGAGCTTGGTGTAAAAGAGATATAATTATTTAATTGAAACCACATCTAATAAAACACACAGGCACTAATATTAAGCAGTTCAAAAACACGGTCACTAAAAGATAGACACACCCTTAAAAGAATATTAGACAAGTCTTAAGTAAAGCCCCACTTATTTTCAGACAGCGGTGAGCGCTTAACGCAGATGGCACTCTAATAATTCAGTTTAAAAGGGAGAGAAAGGCAGAGTATAAATTGAAACAGATCCCAACACTTTCACAAGAACACAGCAAGAGAGGAAGGCATAATCAAACCGTGAAGTTAGAGTTCAGAAAGCCGGATCCACTTTAAGAGGATCAGAACGAAATGTGTCCAAGGTCACACGGTTGAAAAGTGCACAAAAGTCTCGAAAAGGTTCCGAAAGAGTTGGACCAAAAGAAAGGGACCAGTTAGATGGTCAAGGCGGCCAGCCCAGTCCAGAATGTTAAGGGATTATTATTACCTTGTAGCAATCTTTACAAAGGGAGGCCTGGCGGACACGGTACCTTAAAGTGGTGAGAATACTCCAGCGGGGGCAGTTGTTCCTGGAAGCGGATGGAAGTCGGTGCTTCGTCCGGGGGAAAGAGAAGATCTCGTCGGGGAGGAAGACAGGAGTCCGTTGCACTGCCAGGGAAGAAACCAGCCGCGGAGTTCTCAGTTAAAAGGAGCAGTCCTTTTGTTCGCGGTCCAGTGGTAAGTGGCTATCCGGTTGCCGGGGTGCTTGGCACGGGCAATTCGACCACAAGACATCCTGGGATGCGAGAAAAATAAGGTAAACTGGTTGTGCCCACCAGTCAGGGGAAGAAGACTCTCCAGCAGGGAGATGTTCTCTGTCGTCGGGAAGTGGTGAGTCGGTTCCGAAGGGCTTCACCGGTCGTGTCGTCGTAGCAGGTCGGCTCAGCTTCTCCCTCGTCGGATTCTCAGGTCCTGTGGCGACTTCTGAAGTTCCAGTCCCCAAAACCCTGCTTTTATGCAGCACACCCCCATTCACTCAGCCTAGCTGTCAATCAAACATGCTAAGTGGTGAGCCGGCCGGCTCACCACTTGGGCCAATCACACCAGAGTGCGACTTGAGTTACCAAGGTAACTCAGTCCAGGGTGCCTAAACCCCCTCCCACACCCCCTGTGGTACCCAGACAGAGTGGCACCACTTTTGGAGGCTTCTGTGGAGAAGCCCGCCAAAAGTGGAACAAAGGGCTCGACTTGGGTTGGAGTCACAGAAGAGAACACAAACCCCATTTTAGAATCGAGTCCTGGCAAAAAATACCAACCGGCGAATTAATATTAAATAAATAAACCGGCGGTATGTTCGAGGCTATGAGAATGAAATAATTAAAGTTGGTAGCCTCAAACAATGGGAAAATCCCATACGGATATATTCGCGGTCGAATATAAAAAGTAGTATCCACTGCCACCAGCCAAAACTCGATCAGGGGGGACGGAGACGTGCCCCCTCGACTAACAGATCCCGGGGCAATCAAATTGCCCCGAACAGTACGTCCACAATATGATGGTTTGTACTGGTTTCTGTTCATAATTTGGGACTAGTAAAGCCAATGGTGACTTTACATGCCCTGGGAGACAGTAGTCAGTCCCAGGGTATGGAGTCTATGGTGGGGTGTCACTATGACACCCCAGTGTCACTGCACGGAGGGTGCTGTGTAACACACATAGTAAAAACACATGAGACCCTATGGAGTAAAGGACCCCATAGCCCATAAAACACATTAACAGTCAAAGGAACACCATAAATCATGTCCAAGAGTGGAAGAAAAAGAGTCTCATTCTTGGCAGGAGAAAAAACAAACTCCAGAAATCCAGCAAAGTTGCTGGGGTACTCACTAGGTAAGGAGATTCAGCCTAAACAGAGAATTCTACCTAACACTCGCCCCCCCCCCCCACACACTAAGGGACAGGAGGATTTAATCCACTCCTGGATGAATCTCATACCTCTAGTCAATCACATACATCCTAGAGAGACCATCAGCATTTTGGTGGTAACACCTTGACCTATGTTCTATGGTCAAATCAAAGGTTTTCCTTTGTAAGCTATATGACCTACAAACCCTTTGAGGAACATCATTCTTTTTAAAGTTATAGGGGATCTGGTTGACCAGTCCCTCAGAAGTTGTTACAACTTCTGAACCTGTGTTAGGCTTTTTCAAGGGGTCTTTATAAAGGATTCCCTTAGATCTAGAGGGGCCCCCAGAGGACCTCACCACCTCTCTGTTGGGAGAAGGTTGGGTTTTAGGCCTCTTGGCTGGAGGGTATGGAGATAAACAAGGTACATGCTTCTCCTTCCTCTTAGATCTACCTTTACCTACTTAAGGAGTTTCTCCTTAAGTCTAGGAATTGGGTTGGAGTCTTCCGTGGAAGGTCCAACAGTCTGAAGGTTTTTGGCCTTAGACTTTTCTTTTCTGGTTTTCCACCAGCACTGAGAATTACCAGTTCTCTTAGGCCTAGTTAGGGTTCCAGTAGGTCTATCCACCTCTTCCTCAGAAGCAGGGGGAGTCACAGACTCTATAACTGGGGGAACAATGATGGAGCTTGGTTGGGGCTCCCATTTCCTAACATGTTAGCCTGAAATGTGCCTGGGTCAGAGGTCAACTTACCAACACCAGGGCTTGTAGTGGGGTTCTCAGTAGAGGTTCCCACAGGCTCAGAGTGGCTCCTTAAGGTGGCCTCTCTAGCCAATTTGATTTGGTTCTGGGTCTCCATACTGGGAGGCCTGGGGGTACTGGATACTACTCCTAGAGTTCTTAGATCATTCCCCAACAGGACTCTCCCAGGCACCTCAGTCTGAACACTGACAGGAATCGACACTGTCATGTCATTACACTGAATGAGGGCTGGTAGAATTGGAACCATTTGGACAGGGCCCCCAGACATTTTAGTGGGACCTTTGGGTGCCTTAGCAACATCCTCAGGCCTGAAAAAGCTTTCATCCACTACTGTTCTGCTGGCCCCAGAGTCTCGCCTGGCAGGGGTATCCTGACCATTGACAAGAACACTGTCCATATAATAAACTTTAGAGTTTTCTGGTATGGAGTTGTACACACTCCTATTGTGATCACTAACCAGACCCATGGACTCTACTGTTACACTTGCTTGAAGACCCAAAGATTCTTCAGCAAAGACTTCAAAGTGCGCACTAGCCATTTAGACTTTCTCCTCAGGAGTGAAGGCTAAGGAGACTGTGCTGATCCCTGTAGGTTTACCCTTACATCTGGGATCTCCTTTGATGTGGTCAGTTGCCCCACAGAGATAGCATGTTCCAAATGCTCTCTGGAAGGGTGGCTTGGCCTGACCTCCTTCTGGTTTGTGACCAGAAGGTACACTAGCCTGTTGTGGTTTACCCTGGGGCTTCCCCTGGTTATTTTGTTGTTTGGGGCCCTCTTTGGGTTGGGAGGTATTAGAAATCTCTTGGTTCCCTTTTGGTGGCTGCTCTCCCTCATCCTTTTTCTGAGTGACCCCTGAATCCTTGTGAGTGGCCCTGTTGGCAACCCACAAGTCAGCAGCCTTACCTAGCTTCCTGGAATCTAATTCCTTTGAATCAGCCAAGTGCTGTCTGAGCTCAGGAGAGCTGGCATCATAAATTGACTCCAACATAACAAGATTTCTCATTCCCTCATAAATGTTCACCTTGTAACCCTTAATCCATCCCTCTACGTTTTTCAAACACTCACTCACCCAGGTAGCCCAAGGGGTACCATCATTCTTTTTGCGGGTCCTAAACCTCTTAAGGTACTGGGAAAGGGTCTTCCCAAATCTAGCTATCAAAGCTAGCTTCACACATTCATAATCCTTCTTATCCACCTCCCCCAACTCCATTACCACATCAGTTGCAACAGGGGGAAGCCTAGAGAACAACCAGGTAAGTAACTCATTCCCTGTGATGTCCTGGAGCCCATGATTATACTCAAACATTTTTAACCAATCCAACACATCCAACTTAGGTTCATACAAACCCACTAATTCCTTAGGCATCCGGGGTCTTTTGGAACTGGAACTCCTAGAGGAACCAGAGGAGAGAGAAGCATTTTCCACAGACAACTTCTTCATTTCTAGTTCATGATTAAGCTCTATTTCTCTGAGTCTTAACTCAAGTTGCTTCTGCTCAGCCTGGGCATTCATTCTTCTGAACTCTAGCTCTTGGTTTCTTTCAGATTGAGCAATAAAACGTTTGTACTCTAATTCAAGCTTCATGTTTTCAAGTTCAAAATAAGCAGAGTTACATATAGGACCTGGTATAGGCCCAGTAGGTAAGGCAGACAGAGGCTCAGAGTGGCTAACTCCATTAGGTCACTTTCCTCTTCTGACTCATTATCAAGGCTTTGATTCAGATCAATACCATTATTAACACTCTGTAGTATACAGATATTTAAAGCTGCTGTAGCATAGATTATACAACAAATGTCTATAACCAGCTCACCTTGACAGATCGATGGCTCCAAATGGGAGGACCAATGCAGCTGGGAAGGCTCCCCTGCCAGAGCCCTGGCCCCTCCACCCAGGGTAAAGTGACCCAGGGGAGAGGGCAGGACTCCCAGGGAAACCCTCTAAGGGAAGAAAACCCTGGACGTGTTCCACTCGTGCGGATCGGGAAGAAGTTTGAAGAGTAAGCGTCTCCGAAAGCAGAACCAGGATGTCACTCGGGAGACTTCTTCTAGGTACATGGGAGAGGAAGAAAATAGAAGAAGGTAGAGGAGAGGTTAAGGGGAAAGAAGAGAATGGGAAATAGAAAGTAATCCTCTCACCAACGAAGGAACGAAGTTGGAGGAATAATGTTCAGTGCTGGAGATCGGAGGAGTAGTGAACCTTCGGGAGACTCTGGAAGGAAAGCAGCACGTAAGAATCCTAATCGAAAGGAAGGGGAAGCCCTCACGGATCTGAACTTACTCTAATGTAAGTCTGGCAGGAACGAGAATCAAATAGGTCTGCCAGGGATGGAGACTGAGAAAGAGGCGGGAGAATGCTGCAGGGTGAATCTGAATAGGGGATGCAAAACAGGGTTAGAAGGAACAGTAAGCACAAGAGGCAATAACTAGCAGAAGTGAGAAGGAGGTCTCAGAAGCGAACTCACGGAGCGCCAAAGGCAGAAGCGACGCGAAGCACTGTCCGCTTTGATTCCGGATAAAGGATCACGTGAGCAGTTGGCCGTACGTCAAATGAACGTGCAACAACTGGACCGCTACAAGCAGAATGGGGAGAATCACGGGCATCCATCTTGGAACTGTTCGTAAGTAGAGTGCCGCACAAGCGGGTCCTTGCCCACAAAGACCACTTGCGGTGATGTGCAACAGTATGCCCCCTCCTCCGGGAGGGCGCCCCGGGTTTACCCGGATGAAGTAAAAAGAAACGCTGCACCAGACAAGGTGCGTGAACCCCAGAAGCCGGCTCCCAAGTTCTTTCCGCAGGCGAATAACCCTTCCAGTCGATTAGAAAGTGCAACCGACCACATCGGAAGCGCGAGTAACAGATAGCCGCCACTTCAAACTTGGGACCACTGTACGTGAGCACCGGAGGCGGTAGAGAACCCTCATTCCGGTGAAAGCGATCCCGCACCACTGGTTTGATCTGAGACAGGTGGAAAACCGGGTGGATCCGAGACCAGGAAGCCGGTAAGGAAAGTCTGACAGCAGCCAAACCTATTTTTGATAGAACTTGAAATGGTCCAAAGTACCTGGGAGACAGTTTAGATGGAACCAAATGACGAGGAAGGAATTTGGAAGCCAACCAAACCGAATCACCGACGGTAAGTTCCATAATGTCACGACGGTGCAGATCAGCATTCCTCTTTGCTCGATCCTGAGCCTTCTGTAAAGACTGCTTAGCCAGTTTCTGTCCTTCGTGGATGTCAGTAATTAGTGAACCAACACCCGGGCAGCCAGAATCAGAAGGTGACACATTCTGAGCAAAGGATGGATGATAGCCATAGGAACAAAAAAAGGGCTGGTCTGGAGTGCCGAATGTTTGGCATTATTGTATGCAAATTCAGCAAACGGAAGCAGTTCTACCCAGTTATCCTGTGCTGCTGAAATAAAGCATCGTAAGTATCCTTCGAGGGTTTGATTTAACTGCTCGGTTTGACCATTAGTTTGAGGATGGTATCCAGAAGAGAGGGCACGTTTGATGCCCAGAATGCGACAAACATGTTGCCAAAAGAGAGAGGTGTACTGGGGTCCTCTATCCGATACTATGGTATCTGGCAAACCATGGCGAGAAAAGATGTCAGAGAGGAAGACCTTCGCCATGAAAGGTGCACTGGGTAGTTTTCGTAAAAGAGTAAAGTGCGCCAACTTGGTGAAGTAATCAATAGTTAACATGATCATAGTCTTGTTGTCAGATAGTGGTAGATCCGATACAAAATCGGTTGAAATGATTTGCCAAGGCCGGTCTGGAATGGGCATTCTTGCCAATAATCCCAACGGCGGTGTTCGAGGAATCTTGGCATGAGCACATATTTTGCAGGCTGCAACGTAGTCCCGGACTTCAGATCTTATGGATGGCCACCAGAAATGTCGTTGGATGAGTTCTAAGGTGGAGAGGACGCCACGATGTCCTGCAGCTTGTGAGTCATGGCAGATCTTTAACACCTCCAGTTGTAAGGAAGGGATGGGAATCAGTACTTGAGTACCATGAAAATAATATTCGGTTTCCTTGGTTAAATGATGGGTAGTTGCAAGTCCTTCACAAAACGCTCTGTTAAGGTTGGTGGCTGTTCGTACTTCTTGAAGGAAATCGGTCAAAACTGCAACGAATCGAGCATTGGAAAACATCTTTTCAGAGCAGAAAGAGGAAGTTGGAGAATCCTTACGGGATAAGGCATCCGCTCTCAAATTGTGTTTGCCAGGCCAGTAAATAAACTCAATCCGAAAGGGCAAAAAGAAATAAACCCATCGGGCCTGCCTACTATTTGTGGTATAAGCGTTCTGAAGAACTTTGAGGTTTTGGTGATCCGTGCGCACCCTAACTGGAAAAGGAGATCCCAAAAGTAAATGTCTCCATTCCTCGAAGGCGCGTTTGATAGCCATCGGTTCCTTCTCGAGAACAGAATAGTTTAACTCAGCAGAATTGAAAGTCTTGGATAAGTATACTACAGGTCTTTCATCCCCCTGTTCTGATAGCTGTAATAGAACGGCTCCCAAAGCATTCTGAGAGGCATCCGTTTCCACAATGAATTGTTTGGATTGGTCAGGGGTGATCAAAACGGTTTCGTAAGTAAACATTTTCTTCAACCTGTCAAATGCCTTCTGAGCCGATTCATTCCAGGAAAATGAGACACCTTTCTTGAGAAGTCGAGTCAAGGGAAGTATGATTTCTCAGAAGCAAGGAATACATTTCCGATAGAAATTAGCGAATCCTAAAAACCTCTGGATGTCTTTTATCCCAGCAGGAGCGGGCCAGTCCACTACAGCTGAAACCTTTTTTGGATCCATGGAAATTCCCTGGGAGGATAACACAAACCCTAGATAGTTTACTTGTTTCTGGTGAAATTCACACTAGGAGGCTTTACAGTAAAGACGGTTTGATTTCAAGCGTTCTAGTACAGTATTCACATTATGAATGTGATCTTCCTGGTTGTTGGAATAAACAAGGATATCATCAAGATAGATGATAACAAACCGGAACAGTATGTCAGCAAATAGATGGTCCATGAACCTCTGGAAGATCGCTGGGGCATTTACCAAGCCAAATGGCATGACATGGTATTCAAAATGACCAAAAGGAGTACGAAAGGCAGTCTTCCATTCATCTCCGGGCGCGATACGTATGAGATGGTACGCACCACGAAGATCCAACTTTGTATACCAAGAAGCCCCTCGAACTGCTTCCATGATGTCCGTAATGAGTGGCATGGGATACTTGTTGGCTGTGGTTATTTTGTTGAGTCCTCTATAATCAATACATGGACGGAGTTCATCCGAGTCTTTCTTGGGAATAAAGAATAACGATGCTCCCGCTGGTGACACAGTTTCAGTAATTAGACCATTCCGTAAATGGGTTTGTAGATATTCTTTCAGTACTAACTTTTCACTTTGAGAAAGAACGTACATACGACCAAAAGGGATGGGTTGATCAGGAAGTAAATCAATGTGACAATCATCCCTTCTATGAGGAGGGAGAGTAGGAAATTCGGGGTTTTCAAATACCGATCGATATAGCATGTGACAGTCAGGAATCTCGAGTTGGCTTATGGAGGATACAGCGGATTTGGTTGTCTCTTCGGAAGGTATGCGGATCCCCACTGACTCTTGAGCAAGACAATGATGGACACAATACTCCGACCCTAGAAAAAGGGTTACAGCTGACCAATTTATGAACGGGTTGTGGGGTCTCAACCAGGGGAGCCCTAGAATGATAGGGTAATGGGCCGTCCTAATGACATCAAAGACTAGGGTTTCCTTATGACTTGCCAGCATGCAAGTGAGCGGAATAGTCTGTTCTTTAATGGGACCAGAATTTAGAGGACTACCATCCACTCCCTGAATGGGAGTGACAATAGTTTTTGGCACCTGAGCAATTCCGTGTTTCTTTGCCCACTCCTCATCCACAAAATATCCAGCCGCTCCGCAGTCAATCAAAGCAGGGATTCCTGGTATGATGTTTTCTGATAACAGACAAAGAGACTACCACCATGGACTGGTGTGTTGGAGAATTATCAAGAGACATACTTGTCTGACATGGGGAAGAATACTTCTGTACGCTTACCGGTCTTCCCCTAACGGTAAGGCTTTGAAGTTTCCCGACTTCGGGTTCGGAGAGCTGCGTGGAGGAACCAAGTGGCAATTTTTGAAAACATGAGAGGATGATCCGCAGTACATGCACAGCTTTAAAGTCCTTCTCCTCTCCCTTTCAGTAGCCGAAATCGGTCCTCGAACGGTCCCGATTTGCATGGGTTCTTCGGTCTGAGTCAGATTTTTTTGGGTTGTAGGGGTAAACTCTAACTGAGGTCGTGTTCCTTTGCTCTTTTTTCTCTCGTATGTCCATTCATGCATACGGTAATCAATTTGCATGGTTAAAGTGATCATATCTGCTAAATTAGCGTGGCAAGGGACCTTAGAGACCTCATCCTTGAGTTCATCCGTTAGGCCTCTCCGAAAAAGCGTGAGAAGGCCTTCATCTGGCCAGCCCAGTTCGGAGGATAGTTGTTTGAATTGAGTTATGTACCAAAGCAATTCTCTGCTTCCTTGTTTTAGATCGAGGAGCCGTTCTTGCGTGGCAACTGAAATTTCCTTCCTACCGAACATGGTTTTGAGGCTGTTGGTGAAGGCAGAGTAGGAGTCAAGGATTACGTTGTTGGAGGTAACTAACGGGGTAGCCCCATGCTAAAGCAGGCCCAGAAAGATGTGAAATAACATAGCCCACCTTATCTTTATCGGTAGGGAAAAAGCGAGGTTTGAAAGTGAATTGGATAGTGCAGCTGTCGAGGAATTCTTTTAATTTGTATGGATCACCATCGTACATAACAGAATGTAACGACGACGGGGGAGTGTCAGAAAAGGCTCTAGCTACTTGATGCCGTAGTTGCACATTGTCCTGTTTTAGGGATTGCACCTCTAAGGACATGGCCTGCATAGCCGCCATTAGCTGCTGCATTTGTTGTTCCATTTGGGACATCGGCTGTCAATATCTTTGGCGTCACTTACTATTAACACTCTGTAGTATACAGATATTTAAAGCTGCTGTAGCACAGATTATACAACAAATGTCTACAACCAGCTCACCTTGACAGATCGATGGCTCCAAATGGGAGGACCAATGCAGCTGGGAAGGCTCCTCTGCCAGAGCCCTGGCCCCTCCACCCAGGGTAAAGTGACCCAGGGGAGAGGGCAGGACTCCCAGGGAAACCCTCTAAGGGAAGAAAACCCTGGACGCGTTCCACTCGTGCGGATCGGGAAGAAGTTTGAAGAGTAAGCGTCTCCGAAGGCAGAATGAGGACGTCACTTGGGAGGCTTCTTCTAGGTACACGGGAGAGGAAGAAAATAGAAGAAGGTTAGAGGAGAGGTTAAGGGGAAAGAAGAGAATGGGAAACAGAAAGTAATCCTCTCACCAACGAAGGAACGAAGTTGGAGGAATAATGTTCAGTGCTGGAGATCGGAGGAGTAGTGAACCTTCGGGAGACTCTGGAAGGAAAGCAGCACGTAAGAATCCTAATCGAAAAGGAAGGGGGAGCCCTCACGGATCTGAACGTACTCTAATGGAAGTCTGGCAGGAACGGGAATCAAATAGGTCTGCCAGGGATGGCAGACTGAGAAAGAGGCGGGAGAATGCTGCAGGGTGAATCTGAATAGGGGATGCAAAACAGGGTTAGAAGGAACAGTAAGCACAAGAGGCAATAACTAGCAGAAGTGAGAAGGAGGTCTCAGAAGCGAACTCACGGAGCGCCAAAGGCAGAAGCGACGCGAAGCACTGTCCGCTTCGATTCCGGATAAAGGATCACGAGAGCAGTTGGCCGTACGTCAAATGAACGTGCAACAACTGGACCGCTACAAGCAGAATGGGGAGAATCACGGGCATCGATCTTGGAACTGTTCGTAAGTAGAGTGCCGCACAAGCAGGTCCTTGCCCACAAAGACCACTTGCGGCGATGTGTAACAACCATCACTGTTTTCTACATTTGCTGGGGGGGTAGATTCCTCTGTACCACCCAGACTTTGGTTTTCTAACAATCTTTCTATAAGTTCCATTTTCTTGCCCTTCTCAGAGGGATTCTTATGTCTACACAATACTTTTAAGCAATCAGCAGTTTTGGCAGACAATGATTCTAGGGTATAACTCTCCATAGCAGACAGTTAGAAAATCAGCTTTTTAGTGCTAAGCTTTGTGGTTAGTTGTCCTAAATTGTTCAAAAAGCACTCTAAAGTGTATGCTCAATACAAATCCCACCACTGCACACCAGTGTTAGGCAGAAACCTGTGCAGTTCCCTCTGGGACCACTGCAAAAGATTTAAGACTACAGGTGTTTGGCAGTAAACCCACTTGGTAGCAGTCTGTACCACACAGATTCACTCGGTAGCTGTGGCTGAGCAGTCAGACTTCCCTCAAAAAGAGTTAGGCAGTATACAGAGTATTCACAATAGGTCAAAAGGAACACAGTAGAACAAGCAAACACTGACCAGAGCTGGGTGTAAAAGAGATATAATTATTTATTTAAAACCACATCTAATAAAACACACAGGCACTAATATTAAGCAGTTCAAAAACACGGTCACTAAAAGATAGACGCTCCCTTAAAAGAATATTAGACAAGTCTTAAGTAAAGCCCTACTTATTTTCAGACAGCGGTGAGCGCTTAACGCAGATGGCACTCTAATAATTTAGTTTAAAAGGGAGTGAAAGGCAGAGTATAAATTGAAACAGATCCCAACACTTTCACAAGAACACAGCAAGAGAGGAAGGCAGAATCAAACCGTGAAGTTAGAGTTCAGAAAGCCACATCCACTTTAAGAGGATCAGAACGAAATGTGTCCAAGGTCACACGGTTGAAAAGTGCACAAAAGTCTCGAAAATGTTCAGAAAGAGTTGGACCAAAAGAAAGAGACCAGTTAGATGGTCAAGGTGGCCAGCCCAGTCCAGAAGGTTAAGGGATTATTATTACCTTGTAGCAATCTTTAGAAAGGGAGGCCTGGCGGACACAGTACCTTAAAGTGGTGAGAATACTCCAGCGGGGCAGTTGTTCCTGGCAGCGGATGCAAGTCAGTGATTCGTCCGGGGGAAGAGAGGATCTCGTCGGGGAGGAAGACAGGAGTCCGTTGCACTGCCAGGGAAGTAACCAGCAGCGGAGTTCTCAGTTAAAAGGAGCGGTCCTTTTGTTCGCGGTCCAGTGATAAGTGGCTATCCGGTTACCGGGGTGCTTGGCACAGGCAATTCGACCACAAGACGTCCTGGGATGCGAGGAAAAGAAGGTAAACTGGTTGTGCCCACCAGTCAGCGGAAGAAGACTCTCCAGCAAGTAGATCTTCTCTGTCGTCGGGAAGTGGTGAGTCGGTTCCGCAGGGCTCCACCGGTCGTGTCGTCGTAGCAGGTCGGCTCAGCTTCTCCCTTGTCGGATTCTCGGGTCCTGTGGCGACTTCTGAAGTTCCAGTCCCCAAAGCCCTGCTTTTATGCAGCACACCCCCATTCACTCAGCCTAGCTGTCAATCAAACATGCTAAGTGGTGAGCCGGCCGGCTCACCACTTGGGCCAATCACACCAGAATGAGACTTGAGTTACCAAGGTAACTCAGTCCAGGGTGCCTAAACCCCCCCCCACACGCCCTGTGGTACCCAGACAGAGTGGCACCACTTTTGGAGGCTTCTGTGGAGAAGCCCGCCAAAAGTGGAACAAAGGGCTCGACTTGATTTGGAGTCACAGAAGAGAACACAAACGCCATTTTAGAATCGAGTCCTGCCAAAAAATACCAACCGGCGAATTATTAAATAAATAAACCGGCGGTATGTTTGAGGCTATGAGAATTAAATAATTAAAGTTGGTAGCCTCGAACAATGGGAAAATCCCATACGGATATATTCGCGGTCGAATATAAAAAGTAGTATCCACTGCCACCAGCTAAAACTCGATCAGGGGGGACGGAGACGTGCCCCCTCACTAACAGACCCCGGGGCAATCGAATTGCCCCGACCAGTACGTCCACAATATGATGGTTTGTACTGGTTTCTGTTCATAATTTGGGACTAGTAAAGCCAATGGTGACTTTACATGCCCTGGGAGTCAGTAGGCAGTCCCAGGGTATGGAGTCTATGGTGGGGTGTCACTATGACACCCCAGTGTCACTGCACAGAGGGTGCTGTGTAACACACATAGTAAAAACACATGCAACCCTATGGAGCAAAGGACCCCATAGCCCATAAAACACATTAACAGTCAAAGGAACACCATAAATCATGTCCAAGAGTGGGAGAAAAAGAGTCTCACTCTTGACAGGAGAAAAAAAACAAACTCCAGAAATCCAGCAAAGCTGCTGGGGGACTCACTAGGTTAGGAAATTCAGCCTAAACAGAGAATTCTCCCTAACACACACTACTTGCTCCTGTTCCTGGGGCAGCCCAGCAAGGGAGGAATGCAGTCCTGCTGTCATGATGCCTACCCCCGGAGCACCAGGCTAGGCCCAGCCCCCCCGGGAGCAGGCATCACGCCCCCGGGTAGAAGCCCAGCGGCCCTTTATAGGGGCTCTTTGGACTCTGTCCCGGCGCTGTTGGCGCCAGGCTCATGTTGGACATCAGTCCTGGCGCCATAGGCGCCAGGCTCATAAGAGGAAGTGTTTGGTGCACTTACCTGAAGCAGACCATGCTGCACACTCACCTGATGCAGACCATGCTGCATGAAGAACCAAGCCAAATGAGGCTTAGGAGGGACTATTTTTCTGAAGGAACTATTTTGTTACTTGGGTGGGGCTGTGGAAGAATACTCACCTGGAACTTCTTCCAAGGCTATTTAAGCCACGCCCGGACAGCCACACGTGCTTCGCGTTGTTCTGCATCCCAGCAGCTGAACGCTCACCGTGTCTGCTCCTGCACCTGGACTCCAGCCACGCTCGCCTCGAACCTGGAACACCTGTAAGGAAAGAAGAGAAGAGAAAGGTGAAAACCAAGAACTTATTCAACCTTCTTACCTGCATCCGGAATCTTCACGCCAGCATTCCTGAATGAAGACTTTCATTTAAAAGCACCGCGTTGCTCGCTGCAGCGCCGCGCTTCACTCACCTGTTCCCGAGACGCCGCCTGGCTCCATCGTGGCTCTCAGCACCGGTCGCCACATCTCTGCACCTAGGGGAGAGAAGAAGAGACAAAAGGTGAGCAAGGGAACACAAGAGGAAAGCCGAATTTTCAGCCATATTACTTACCGGCTTTTCTTGGTGAACCATTCCACATCTCGGGTCGGCGCCGCATCTTTGGCAGGTACCGCACCCCGGCCCCTATGGGGAAAGGACAAAAGACATTACTGGGGAATTATAAAGACATTTAGAGGGGTCGCCCTCATCACTAACTCACCTGATTTTACCACCGGCAATTTAACCCCTCAACGCATCGCCTTTGTTCTGCACCTGAAATAAAGGACAGATCACAGGTTAGGAAAAACAACATAAAAGGAGGCTCACACTTGAACTTTTGCATCTTCATACTTACGGCGTATCGCTCAGAAAAGTCAAGTGGATTTGCCAGCGCCATTCTGAAAACCAGTGAAGTAACGCGCGCCCCTGCACCAGAAGCAGGATGGAGAGTTCATCCTTCCAAACCATAAGGTGAGCTTAAACCGGGGGTTTTTGGAGGAAGTCAGAGAAGAACGAAGGGGGAAAGGGGGGAGCAAGCACACTATACAGCAGACAGTTAATCCCCTTTCTCATCTGCAGAAGGATATTCCTACGGGCCAGACAAGCAAGATTTGGGGGTCCTGTTCAATCGGTGGTCCGAATTCTGCGCATCACGCTTGAAGAGGCCACAGCAACCCAGACCAGACCAGCGCCTCCTTGGGAGCCAGGTGAGCGTTACACCTGCAGCCACAGACAGCGCCAGGTATCCTTGGGCCCGACAGGTGTGTTGTCTGGCAATGCGGTGGTCGTGTGCCGCTTGGGAATACTGTGTGGGAGAATTCCATGTATGTCATTGCACAGCAACAGGGGGCATCATGTGAGATGATGGCTAGGGCGTGGAAAGGGTGGCCAATTCCATTCTCTTTTTTCCATTGGCGGACCTGTGGCCTTAGTTGCTTAGCAACTCGGGCATGTTTTGCCTGATTTGAATGGGTGTTCCCACGCGCGTGGCGCGGGGCGTGGTGACGTCATCGCGTTACCGCGTTCCGCGGAGCGGGATGACGTCATCGCGTCACGCGAGTGCCGCGGAATGGGGATTTCAGTATGGTTTTTGGGCCGTAGTCTCAGGGTGTTGATCCACTGTTATCCCGGGCGTGAGATGTAGTACTCTGCCTGTTTTCAGGTCATCAGTTGGCATAGATAAAGTAAGAACGAGGGGATGCCTTTGGAAGTAACTTTAACCCTAACACTCTGCAGAAGATGCTCCTTTCCTTTGCAATGTATTTACTTAGCACTTTTACTCTAATTGTAGAAGGAAGAGGCCCTATCTATACAGACTTGTACTGTAGTGTTTTTCGGAGAATTGAAAATCGCTGGAATAGGTAAGACCCGTTTTTTGGCCTTTATTAGAGTAGCGGATGCTTACTTGACATCTAGGGCTGGGCATCTTACCCTCAATTTTTTGTATTTTAGGCACTGATAGTTCGTTTTAGAAAATTGGAAAGAAAGATGATGGGTGACTATGCCACTGAGTTGTGACTGTATCCAACTAAAGAACAGTTTTTAACACCCGAGGATGAGCCGGTTTCTGTTGTTGTGCCAGGCTCTAATGTGGTTGGATATTCCCTAAATTCCTTGTGTTCGGGATTAGGAGGTGAATAAAAATGAAAATACTGCCATTGGTAGAATTCCTCTAGGTACTCACTTACGAATTTCACTTACTGCTGTAATAGTGAAGAGCCAGTACTGACTTGGCTTATACGGTCAAAGACATTTCTTCTGACCGCAGATCCAGTACATGATGTAGTGTGTAATAGATACCCTATTGGTGATTAGGATTTGGCTATGGTGATTGATTACACTGATTATGCCCGTGTTAGTGATACGTGTTTGTCTTTGTATCCTTAGAGATAGCAACCTGGTGTATATGTAGGAAGAATCGACCTGGAGCACAGGATTACTTCTGCCCCTGATGAATGTCCGGTTACTTTGAAACACAGAGGACTGAAACTTATATAAATTGGGCTGGTTCACACAATGGGAAATGTGAACAATTGAGTTGCCATTGTTGTGTTGTGCTAATGAAATTTTTGGCATTTAATTCTGTACACTGTGAGGTGGCATGATTTTAAGATGTATATGACTATGTTATGTGTTTATGTTTTTTAAAACAAATGAGTGTATTTCTTGTGCTAAAGAGTGATTAATATATTAAAAATGATATTTTTGGGTAATACTGCTTTTTGATGATTATTGAGAACACATAATGCAGCCTATATTTGTTTCATGGTTGCTACAAGAAATTGCTGTCTTCATGTATTACCTTGCCTGTCTCCATCATTGATACCCTTCATGCTGTATGCGTTACACTGCCCTCTTTAGCTAGAAGACACCCACTCAAGATGGAAGGGGTCCATGTGGTGACTTTGTCACATTGAGGCACTTGTGCTATTGTGATTGGTCACTGTCTGACAGTTTCACTTTTGGGTCCTGTGTTCATGATATGTTATGCTGGTAAATGGATGTTCCTGTGTAAGTTTTTATGTTTATGTGTCAAGGGGAATTGTTTGTGACCTATTTACATTTGTCAGAGTGCACTTTGTGACAGTTGTGTCATGTGTTGTGCATTTATTTGTGACTTTTTACATTGCATGGCATGGTGTGTTGGCCGGCCGACATGGGTGTTGGGAGGGTTTAGGTGACATACCAGAATTTGGATGTGCTGTTTTGCATGGGGTTAATGGCATACTGCATCGTGAATGTGTGCCTTTTGGTCACACAGGATTGTGTTGGTTTAAGAAGCTAGGGATGCACACAATATAGCACTTCGAAGGAGACATTCTCAGGGTGGTAAGGTTGTGACAGTTGATTGTCCCTTTGTTATCATTGATTGTCACCTGGAATGTGACAGGCCTGTGTGCACTCCGCAGGGATGGGATTTTAGGTGAAAAATTGTGCCACAAGCTGGGTACGGGCAGCCTCGCCACGTACCCTTTCCCCTCCCATGCGCAGCAGGCGTGCATGTGGTTGGGGATGTGGGGGCACCACCATGTCCACCGGTATGCCCCACCGTGTTGCAACATTGTGCAGGACACATGCTGCCACAATAGTCCTGCACACTACTGGTGGTGCATATAGTAGCTGTCCACCGAAGCGGTAAAGGGAGCGGAAGCGTGACTTTAGCACTCCAAATGTGCGCTCCACTATGGCCCTGGTTGCAATATGGGCGGCGTTGTATCTTACCTGGGATGGTGTGGTGGGGCTCCGTATTGGCATCATCATGTAGGTACTCAGAGGGTAGGAACTGTTCCCTGGGAAGGTGATAATGGTTGTCATTAGTTGGGTTTGTCTATTTGTCTGTGTGTGACATGCATGCATGTGCACCGGCATTTGTACTCACCAATGAGCCATGTGTTTCCATGCCTCCCAGCTTCCAGGTTCCGGGTTTAGGGGTGACATTCTGAATATGAAACCATCATGGGTGGAACCTGGATAGTTGCCATGGACAGAGGTAATGATTCCCTTGGCATCGCATACAACCTGCACGTTGATGGAATGCCAGTGGTTGCAATTGCAATCGATGTGCTCAGTGGCCCTAGGTGGACGTAGGGCCACATGGGTGCAATCAATGGCACCAAGCACTTTGGGGAAGTGTGTGCCGCCCTGTAAAAGTCCTGGACCACAGCCTGCCTTTCTGTGGGTGTTCTGGGCCTGCCTGCGGACTGAGGGGCATTCAGTCATGATTGCCAACACCTAGTGTAGGCAGCGTGACTGTGGGGGCTGTGAGACGCCCCCAACTATGGCAGTTGTCCACTGAAATGACCGAGTGGCCAAAAAAATGCAGTACATTGAGGACCTTTTCCAAGGGGCTCAGTGCTTGGGAGCACAGGGTGCGTGTTGTGAGGTCATCCTCCCACTCAGTGACCAGGTATAGGATGATATGAGGTGGAAACCTATACCTGCCATAGACCTGGTCATCAGGCATCCCAAAAAGGCTGGTCATGAGTAAAAAAATGTGGGGCCTGACTATCCTCCTCCTGCAGTGTTCTACAATCACTGCTGCGAGGAATGGTACATTTATCGTAGCTGTATACGTGCATTTGTTGTTTGCACGCACTTTTATGCATTGGCTTTGGTGCACAGGGGAGCTTCCGCCTGCTTTCGCGTGGCATACCAGTTTCCGGGTTTGCGCGTCTTTTGCCACAAGCCGGTGAGTCCTGTTCAATTCAATGAATATGCGTTGTTAGCGCCCGTGTGGGCGTTGCAAGGATTTTACTGCAGTGCTTCCCCATAATGCCCACATTTTCGCGTGTTGTTCCCCATTTCACGTGTTCCGCCCCCTTTTTAGGTGTGTGCGCTGGACGGTGTGTGCCTTCGCTGGCCGTATCACGCAAGGCGTTCGTGGTGTCACAGTGACGTGTTGGACCCGCGCGGATTCAATGCAGGTCTCAGTTAAGCCACGCACAATGTGTTCCATGAATACGGAAACGGGCGCTTGCCGGCGAAAACATGCGATTGCACCCGTTTTCGGTGCACATTTATTCCATGAATTACCCTCATGATCTACCTCCCGACTCATTTGTCTTGTAACTATACCGAGGACTTATACTTGCACTGAGAATATATCTGTTTCTATTTGTATTTATATCACTGTAACAAGATCCAAGTCTGTTACCCATGATGTACCTTGCTTATCTAACCCAACGTATCTGTATGAAAAATAACTACTCTCTCACTGTAACCAGAGATTCAAGCCTTCTGTAACTGACACCGTAATACCTCTGGGTTTGGGCGTATAACAAATGCAATAAATAAATAAATGAATCCCTCATCAAGAAATCTTCAGCTGGTTTACATGGACCCATCATTCCGCTGTCTGTTCCTCTTTTAGAATTTGTAATCAGTAGGAAAAGGGATAGATTTTATCTTTGATCACGGAAGTCCTGCACAAAAATGGGAGACATTTTTACTGATTTCAAAATGATAGAGATAAAATCAATCACCTACCTCCTACTTGATGTCTGCAGGTCATAGTAGGTATTTGCACTTACTGCAGACTCCTCCAGATATCTTTGGGAGTGTGCAAAAGCATGTTGGAGATGGTTTGACACATTTTCCACATATTCAGGAGTGGTAGAGGCATTGATCAATGTTTGTCCCGGTGTTAGGTATAACTTATCTTGAGGCAAGAACATTTTTCTACTGGTCGTGAGTTCGAAAGGGGCGATCTTAGTAGCATACGTAGAGGTAGAATTCAGAGCCATCAGGACTAGTGTTAACCGTAAGTCGCAACTGGGTCAATAATCCACCACAAAATTCTTTAGAATTCCCACGATTGGCAGATTATACCATTCTATCCCCTCTCACTAAACACCAGATGGTAGGCAATACGTAATTGTCTCTTTATGCGTGCAATTTCCCAACTCTTAGTCATTCCCTTATTGACAATCCTAGAAAAATCAAATTTTTAAGGGAGGCAGAAATGAGAGAATAAGTGTTTGATCAATAACATAGCTGCTGTCTCAGGATTGCAGTTCGAGGCAGGGAAGCATTAAACCCACTTCATAAAGTAACAGTCAGCATTTATTTGTTGCCATGTGCAGAACAATCACTAGTCCAATAAAGTTGATGTGAAGATCAATCCATGGTAATGGCAGTCCTTTTTTTTGTAGAAGAGCCTCATGAGTGGAAGAGCTTGGTTGGGTGTGAACACACACCAGACACCCTTTTAAATAAATATGTAGGTCCTGGCCGATGTTCTGCCAGTAAGCAACCTCACCTAGGATTGCCATTGTCTACTGAAATCCCCAATGACCAACTGCTGCTGGATCATGGGCATGGTTTTACATTATTCTTCAAAATGAGGTAGGTACTACCTACTGGTATTAACCAGATTAAGGTTTCATAACCAAAAGTATGTCTTGATTTTTTAATATATTCAGAAATTTTAAAGGTCTTCTTAACCATGCCAATTAAATTCAGATAGGGGAATATTTTCAGGGTCTTCGGGATATTGATAGAATCTTCCAACAATTGGGACTTCTTTCTGCGCAGTAATAAGATCTTGATCTAGAAAATATTTTCTCCGTTGCAGACTAGAAGTCTTGATTTGTGCATGAGTTTGTGATCGTGTTATTACTGTTATCTGTATTTCTCCAAGAAGCTATCAATTTATTCGCCTTGGATTGCTGTGGTTTTGGCTAGATGATCAGCCAAATAATTTAGTGTTTTATCGAGATCATCAACTTTTGAGTGACCCATTATCTTTTTCCAAAAAGTCTTATGATTGGATGTCACTAAATCATCTATTGTTTGGATTTACTTCCTATGTTTTAGGGGTTTGTTGTTTGCACAAAGAATACCTCTGGATTTCCAGTTGACTTAGTGCTTAACAAATCCATTTCGAACATAGTCGGAATCTGTTAGGATTATCAGTTCCTGGAGCTGATGGTTTACGATAGTAAGGACAGCATGACATATGCCAATTGGTTCTGGGACCTTACTATGCCAGGGACCAATTTTATAACCACCTTTAGAGTTCAGAAATGTTATTCTCCCAAGTATTTCCAAAGCCTGCTACTAATTATTTTTCATCATTTTCTTTAATATGGTAGGAACATCCATCTACATAAACGATGGGCATTCCCCGAGAGGTGTTCTCGACATACATTTTATGAGAAGAAGCTACATATGCCTCCAGATAATTGGCTGTTCTGTGTTATTCCTCATATAAACAGTTATCTTGGACACAATCATGTAGATTAGCTAATCCTTGTGCCCCTGATCTATTTTTATTTTAACCATATCTGATTTCTACAGGATAACCCTGCATTGAATAAATCCAGGAAGTCGTCCTTTCATTGGAGACATTCCCAGTTCGGATTCGGTCACTCTGTACATTTTGTAAAGGCTGGTGGGGGGTCTCAACTATTCTGTGTACCCCATGGATCAACGTACGCTAGTCTTTGAACGCCTATACCGTTGGCAGAAGTGATTTCTCACAAGCATTCAAATTGATCTCAATGGACAATGATGTTTTGCTTCCGTAAGAGATCACTTTATTAACCTGATCAAGTTTCTGATATAAGGCAATGGTTCAACAGGTGTCAGAAGAACAAGTTACTTCTTACCTTGTAACGTTCTTTCGATGGGATGTTCCTCCGATGTATTCCTTATCTTGATAGATTACATCCCAGCTTGCAGGCCTCGGAATTTTTTCAGTAGAGGGCGCTGCGCGTTGACTTCCCTCGAGCTGGTGTCCCTCGACAGCCTCCGTCTCTGCGCCAACGTCATCGTGCGTATAAATAAACTTGCGCAGCAACTGTTGCTCAGTTTCGTTTTGAAGCTTGAAATTAGCTATGCACGAATTGATTATTGACCTAGAAAGAGCATAAGCTGCAACTACAAGGGAAGTTTTACTGCGGGGATGGATGGGAGGGGCGGTAAGGAATACGTCAGAGGAACATCCCATCGAAAGAACGTTACCAGGTAAGAAGTAACTTGTTCTTTGAAGGGATTGTGTCATCCGACGTATTCCTTATCTTGATAGACTCCCATAGCAGTGGTGTGAAAGAGGAGGTGGGAGTAAAATTGGAATATTTCCCTTTAAGAATGAACAGAATGCAACATAGCTTTGCCAAATCTTGTCTCCTGGCTAGAGGAGGAATCCAGACTGTAGAATTTTGTAAAGGTATGTGCGTACGACCATGTGGCAGCCGCACATATGTCCCGAATCGTTACCCCTCTTTGAAGAGCCGAAGAGGCTGCGATACCCCTGGTTGAATGAGCCCTAAGAGGTTAAGGGGGCTCTTTCCCTGCCAATTTGCAGCATTCTAGAATGGCTAAAATAATCCATCTGTAAAATGGTCTGTTTTGTGATTGGCAATCCTAATTTGTGTCCTGCATGACCTATAAACAGTTGGTCTGCTTGCGTTATCCTAGCAAGTCTGCTGATATAAAAACTCAAGGCACGCCATGGATCTAGCCTATGTAGCCTCTCTTCCTCTTTACCTGGATGGGGAGGAGGATTGAATGAAGGTAAGGTTATTTTCTGAGTGATGTGGAATTCAGAGACCACCTTTGGGAGGAAATTAGGCTTCACTTGTAAGACAACTTTGTCTTTGTGAAAAATTGTATGAAGAGGTTTGCAAGATAGAGCTTGTAATTCGCTCACTCTTCTGGCAGATGTTAGAGCCACTAGGAAGACTGTTTTAAGGGTGAGAAATCTTAATGAACAAGAATGGAGTGGTTCAAAAGGAGTACCCATCAGAAAATTTAAGACTAGATTTAAGTCCCACAAGAGAACTTGGAACGGCTTTGGGGGATAGACATTAGTTAACCCTTTCAGAAGAACAAGTTACTCTCTTACCTGGTAACGTTCTTTCGATGGGATGGTCCGACGACGTATTCCATATCTATGACAGTAATCACCACAGCTGTGCTGCTTCGGAAAATCTTTCGGCGTCTGCGTCCTGCGTCAATGACATCGATACGCTGTCCTCGAGGGCCTCCGTCGAGCCGACGTCACCGGATGTTATAAATAGGACGCACGACGCCCGTAGCCTCAGTTGTAGTTTTTTCCCCCAAGAACGTGTGGCACCAAACCACTGCCAATATGACCACAGAAAGCCTTGCGGAAACGTAAGCTGCAATCGCATAAGAAATTCTGCAGCGGGGCAGGTAGGGAAGGAGCCATATGGAATACGTCGTCGGACCATCCCATCAAAAGAAGGTTACCAGGTAAGAGAGTAACTTGTTCTTCGAGGGGATTGGGTCCTCTGACGTATTGCATATCTATGACAGACTCCCAAAGCAGTACCAACGTATGGAGGAGGGAAAATAATTTAGAATATAGAAATTTAGAATGCCCAATCAAATTGCAGAATAAAGGACCGCCTTGCCAAAAGCCAGATCCTGCCCATGGACAGAATCGAGGGAGTAGTGACGTACAAAAGTATGGACCGAAGCCCAAGTGGCTGCATGACAGATGTTATGAATAGGAATACCCCTCTGCAGGGCAATACAGGCAGCCATACCCCTAGTAGAATGGGCCAGTAAGCCTACCGGAGGGTCCTTACCCGCCAAGAGGTAACATTCAGAAATTGCCAAGATAATCCATCTAGACAAAGTCTGCTTAGTCACAGCTTGTCCCAAAAGCCTTCCAGCGTAACCAATAAAGAGCTGATCGTCCACTCTGACCCGGGACATGCGAGAAATATAGAAACTTAAAGCTCTCCTAGGATCCAACCTATGGAGCCTCTCCTCTTCCTTACCAGGATGTGGAGGAGGATAAAATGCCGGAAGAATAACCTTCTGGCTCAAATGAAATTCCGACACCACCTTCGGAAGAAAGGAAGGACGAACTCTAGGGACAACCCTGTCCTTATAAAACACAGTGAAGGGTGGCTTAACAGAAAGTCGCTGCAACTCACTCACTCAGCGAGCGGAAGTGACCGCAACTAAAAACACAGTTTTAAGGGTTAACAGCCTCAAAGGACAAGAATGTAAAGGCTCAAACGGAGCACCCATAAGGAATTTCAGAACAAGGTTCAAATCCCAACCAGGCAACTGGAAAGGTGCCGGTGGAAACACATTAGTGAGTCCTTTGAGAAACTGAGATGAGCGCTTTAATATAGACAGCGCGGCTAGGTAACCTTTAACAGTACCCACTTGCAGGCCCCTGTGGGCCAACGAAAGCAAAAAAGACAGAACCACAGGAATGTCACATGAAAAAGGATCCACATTCTTAACCCTGCACCAGTCGCAGAACTTTCTCCAACGGCAACGGTACAGAGACTTTGTTGCCGGCCGTCTGGCCGAAAGCAACACTTCCATCACGTCTTCAGGGAGGTCCCAATCCTTGTAACTCAACCTTTCAGAAGCCAAGCGTGAAGGTTGAGGGACCTGACCTCTGGATGGAGAACCTGACCTCCCTCCGTGAGAGCAGATCATCTCGGTAGGGAAGACGACGTGGAGAGCAAATGGACAAGTCGAGAAGCTCCGGGTACCACGTCCTCCGGGCCATGCCGGAGCAATGAGGATCATCCGAGGACCGTGCCTCCGTAACCTCCGCAGCACTTGCGGGATGACGGGGACTGGAGGAAACGCATACAGCAGTGGGAAGGACCACTCCTCCACGAACGCTACTCCTAAAGCTACTTTTGGAAGAAATTCCCGTGAGCAGAACCTTTCACACTTCCGGTTGACACTGGAGGCGAAGAGATCCACTTGAGGGGTCCCCCAATGGGTGAAGATCTCCAGGAGAATCTCCTGAGCCAGCTCCCACTCGTGAGAGATCGCGCTCTGCATGCGCAGAGCGTCCGCCATCTCATTTTCGTCTCCGGCCAGATGAACTGCCGAATTGAAACTTCCTGCTGGGTGGCCCATAACCAGAGCTGCATCGCCTCCCTACACAGAGGAAGTGACCCTGCCCCCCCCTTTTTGTTGAGGTAGTGCATGGCCACTGTGTTTTCCATCAGAATCAGGACATTCTTCCCTCGCACAGTCGGCAGAAAAGCCTTCACGGCAAGCCCGACGGCCCTCAGTTCCAACAGATTGATATGGAGTCTGGACTCCGACAGACACCAACGACCGCTGACTGTCAACTTGTTGGCATGAGCTCCCCATCCCGTGAGAGATGCGTCCGTCACGATCGTCACCTCCGGCCAGGGTAGCCAAAATGGAGCCCCCTTCATCAGATTGCCTTCGACGGCCCACCACAGAAGGTCCTGGGCGACCGAGGGCGGCACCTGGACGGGGTCCGACATAGTGCCGGAAGACTGCGACCACTGCATCTTGAGGGCCCACTGCAGAGATCTCATCCACAACTTGGCCTCCGGCACCAAAAGAGTGCAGGATCCATGACGCTGAGCAACTTCAAGAACTCGAACGCAGGGAGACTCTGGGCGTGTTGAAACTTGTGCACCATCTGCTGAATGTGATGAGCCCTCACCTGGGGAGGAAAACACTGCCCCAGGGATGTGTCGAGCACTGCTCCGATGTATTGGAGCCGCTGTGTTGGCGTCAAATGGGACTTCTTTAAGTTGAGGGAGAAGCCAGGCTTATGAAGGGAGTGGCAGGTGACGGACAGATGATCCAGGACTTGCTCGGGAGAGCGCTCCCTGATCAACCAACCGTCCAGGTAGGGGAAGACGTGAATCCCCCCTTTCCTGAGATACACTACCACAACCACCATGAGCTTGGTGAAGACCCTCGGGGCGGAGGTCAATCCGAACAGCAGGACCCGAAACTGAAAGTGCGAGTCGCCAACCGTGAACCTCAGGTACATCTTGTGCTTTGGATGGATCGGCACATGAAAATAAGCATCCGTGAGGTCGAGAGACACCAACCAGTCTTGAACTTGTCCTTCCTGAGGAGTTTGTTCAAACCGTGCAAGTCCATGGTGGGTCTCAATCCCCCGTCTTTCTTCGAAATCAAAAAATAAGGGGAATACCATCCCTTGTTCCTCTCCGCTACAGGCACCAGTTCTATGGCGCCTTTCTCCAGCAGGGATTGAATTTCCTGTGCAAGGAGCGGATCTGGACTCTTCAAAGAGAGATTCCCTGGTGGATGGTCGTGAGGCCTCTGCCGGAAAGGAAGACAGTAGCCGTGGGTTATGATCTCCAGAACCCACACATCTGAAGTAATGGCACGCCAATCTACAAGATGCTGCGCCAGCCTTCCCCCCAACCGGCGAACCATGGTACATGGCCTCATCACTGAGCTGAGCGGCTGCGGCAGTGCCTGAGGGCAAAGAAGCAACTGCCCGAGCAGCCTTGGCACCTCGAGTACCCTGTTTTCCACCTCTGGCACTCCTACGGTGGCCCCTTTGACTGGCAGCTCCTCTCGATTACTAAAGGACGAGTAATATCAAAAGAAACCTCCCCTCCATTGCTGTCTCCTAGGACGAAAAGGGGGAGGTTGGCGAACTGCAGCGCTCAACGACTTCGCTGTAGCTTTGGAGGTCTGCAACCTCTCAAGGCTCTCGTCAGCCTTGCTGCCAAAAAGATGTTCACCATCAAAGGGCATGTTGAGGAGCCAGGCTTGCACATCAGGAGCAAACCCCGACTTCCTCAACCACGCAAACTTGCGTATTACGGTGCTCGCCTCCATGGACCGGCTGACGCAATCAACCATGTCCAGACCCGACTGAACGGATTCACACATGGCATCCTTGCCATCCTGCACCAAAGCCAGAAAACCATCTTGTTCCTCCCCTTCGGGAATATGATCAGCCGCTAAGGAGATACAGTTCCACAGAGTGTGTGTGAAACGAGACAAGGCACAAACGTAGTTGGCAGCCTTAGGCGCCATACCCCAGAAGAAAACACCTTCTTCGCCCAACCGTCAAAACGTTTGTCGTCCTTATCAGGAAGGTTGGTAGGGTACAACGTCTGCTTTGCGGGGGCCGTAGCCACCTGCACCACCAAACTCTCTGGAGTAGGGTGTGTGGTCAAGTAGCAGGGGTCGCCACTGACTGGGCGATATTTCTTCGGCAAGGACGTGCTCACTGCCGGGAGACTCCTCGGAGAAGTCCAAGTCGCAGCCACCCTTCTCTGCAAGGCCATATGGAATGGCAGCACCGGGTCAGTTGACGGACCTTGGTCGAGGATATCAGTCAGGTCATCCTGCTGAAAATCCCCATGGGGGCAGACCACCCCAGGTAATACGTGACCCTTGACATCAGGCGCCTGTATGAGGACTCGGCATGCGTGCTAGGCTCAGGCCTACCAAACTCCACCTCTGGAGAGGTATCTAGACCACTGGCGTCGTGCAACGACTGACACATGTCCTCAAGTTGGCTATGACCAGAAAGGAGGCCATCAGGAACCTCTGCAGGAACCTTACCTTCCTCAGACCTCTCATCCACCTCAGAAATATAATCCAGAGGATGGAAGAAGGGTACAGAAAAAGGAACAAAGACATGTTTAGCCTTGGCCAGAGCCTTTCTGGGGGGTTCAAGCGTGCCACGGGGTACCTCTGACAAAGCCGCCTCGAAAGGCGTCGATGGAATCGGCGTTGACGTCGAGCGCGGCGCCAACAGCTTCGACTGTGTTGACACAGGCCTCGAGGGCGGAGCCCTGAGCGTGTCTCTCGACAGCCTGGGCGCCAATGGCATCGATGACTTCCCTGGAGGCGCAGCCTCGAGAGAGTCAGTCGACAACCTCAGCGCCGCAGGCATCAATGTCTTCTTCGAAGACTTCACAGGTTCTCACGGTCTCGAGGGCGTCGAGGACCGGGACCTGGAACGGGCATGTGTAGAGCGACCATCCTTGTCCGACCGGTACCTCGAAGGCGCCCGGTGGTCACGGCAACCGCTCAAGCTGGAAGGCGTACGAGCAGCATCTCTAGAACGGTCACGGCCGGCGTCTTTCGATGGCGTGGACGGACCAGAGCCCTGCGATTGGAAAATCACCAACATCTCCTTTCGGAAGGAATCCCATTCCTCAGGAGTGGAATGCTTGTTGGGACAAGCAACCCGCCAACGGGCGGAGTCCTCGGACGAGGACGGTGAAGGCGACCTGTGACGGCGCTTCCTGGAGTGCCTCGAAGAGGCAGAGGAATGGCGGGACTGACTCCCAGACTGAGAACCCCGGGACTCACGACGACAATGCGGAGAGTCGCCCCTCGAATCATCCGTCGAAAGACCAGTGGAACAAGACTTCCGGGGCTTGGCAGCTTCTTCTTACGCTCCCGCAAGGCCTTTGATGTGAGCGATTGGCAGCCGGCACAGTCATCCGTATCGTGGTCCTCCCCGAGGCACCAAAGGCAAGCATCGTGCGTGTCCGTCAGCGACATCGTGGACCCGTACACCCGACATTTCTTAAAACCGGACTGCGGGTGGAAGAAGCCGAAGACATCATACAATATCGCAAGGAAGAAAACGAAAGAACAGGATTCAAGTAAAACCGAGGCACGCCGAGATCTCCGAAGCGAACACATTTGCGGAAAAAACGGAACTGATGCTACGGGCGTCGTGCGTCCTATTTATAACATCTGGTGACGTCGGCTCGACGAAGGCCCCTTGAGGACAGCGTATCGACGTCATCGACGCAGAAAGCAGACGCCGAAAGATTTTCTGAAGCAGCACAGCTGTGGTGATTACTGTCATAGATATGGAATACGTCGGAGGACCCAATCCCCTCAAAATTGGATTACTAGGGGTCATTTGAAATATGATGGCTCCTCCGCAGAGCGCTTAAAGATTGACAGCGCTGCGAGGTAGCCCTTGATCGTACCAACTTGAAGACCTGAATTCGCCAAATAGAGCAAAAAAGATAAAACCATTGGTGTACTGCTTGAAAAGGGTTTGATATTCTTTTCTCTACACCAGCTGCAAAATCTGTTCCAACGGCAGCAGTATAAAGTCTTTGTTGCTGGCGTTCTAGGTGAAAGCAACACCTCCATGACGTCATCCGGGAGATCCCAATCCTTGTATCTCAAGCTTTCAGAAACCAAGCGTGAAGGTTGAGGGTTCTGATGTCTGGATGGAGAACCTGACCTCCCTTCTGCAACAGAAGATCCTCTCTTTGCGGAAGACGAATCGGAGGGCAGATGGACATGTCCAGAAGGTCCGGGTACCACATTCTCCTGGCCCAATCTGGGGCAATTAGGATCATAGTCTTCCGGAATCTTCTCAACCTCCTGATCATCTGAGGAATGACAGGGACGGGAGGAAACGCGTATAGAAGTGGAAACTCCCAGTCTACTACGAACGCGTCCCCTAGAGCTCCTCTCGGGGGAAATTCCCTTGAACAAAACTGATCGCACTTCCTGGTGATGCTGGTGGCTAACAGATCCACTTGAGGGGTTGCCCAAAGGGCAAAGATCTCTTGAAGGACTTCCTGAGCTAGCTCCCACTCGTGGGAGACTGTGCTCTGCTTGCTCAGAGCGTCTGCTGTCAAGTTCTTCTCTCCGGCTAAGTGAACTGCCGATAGAGAGATTCCTTCTTGAATTGCCCAAAACCAGAGCTGCATTGCCTCTTTGCACAGTGGCAGTGATCCTACGCCTCCTCTTTTGTTGAGGTAGTGCATGGCCACTGAGTTGTCCGTCATTATCAGGCAATAGTCTAGTCTGATTGCTCTCAGCTCCAACAGGTTGATATGTAGTCTGGACTCCGATGGAGACGAACGACCGCTGATGGTCAAGTCGTTGCCATGGGCTCCGCACCCCGTGAGTGAGCATCCGTGACTACTGTTATCTCCGGCAATGGTTGCCAAAAGTGTTCTCCTTTCAAAATGTTCTCCCGACAGGCCCACCACTGAAGGTCTCGAGCCACTCTGTCCGGACTTGAAGGAGATCTGCAATTCTACCTGAGAATTGCGACCATTGAGTTCTCAGCGCCCACTGGAGAGATCTCATTCTCAGGCGAGCCTCTGGAACTAGGAAGATGCAGGATGCCATGAGGCCTAGCCACCTCAAAAAGTCGAAGGCTGGAAGAAGTTGGGCATTTTGAAATTTGGTGACCATCTGCAGAATATCTTGAGCCCTCGCCTCTGGTAGCGAGGCTCTCCCCAGGGAAGTGTCCAGGACCGCTTCAATGAACTGGAGTCTCTGTGATGGTATCATCTGTGACTTCTTTAAGTTGAGGGAGAAACCCAGTTTGTGAAGAAAGTGGCAGACATAATATAGTTGGATCTGAGCTTGTTCCGATGATACTGCTCTGATCAACCAATCGACTAGGTAGGGATAGACATGGATCCCTTCCCTCCTTAGACTCGCCACCACTACCGACATTAGCTTGGTGAAGACCCTCGGGGCGGAGGTCAGCCCAAATGGCAGAACTCGGAATTGATAGCGAGAGTTTCCAATTGCAAACCTCAGGTATTTCCTGTGTTTGAGATGGATTGGCACATGGAAATAAGCACCCTGAAGGTCTAGAGATACCAACCAGTCCTGAAGCTGGAGGGCCTGAAGGATCTGAGAAAGAGTTACCATCTTGAACTTGTCCTTCCTGAGGAATTTGTTCAATTATCCTAAGTCCAAGATGGGTCTCAGTCCTCTGTCCTTCTTCGGTACTAGGAAGTAGGGGGAATACCAACACTTGTTCCTCTCCGCTGCAGGTACCGGTTCTATGGAACCTTTCTCTAGCAGGTCTACAATCTCCTGCATAAGGAGCGGATCTGGAAACTTCAAAGCGATGTTCCCCGGTGGATGACTCTGAGGGGTGTGTAGAAAAGGCAGGCAGTAACCTTGGGCAACTGTCTCCAATGCCCAAGCATCTGACGTAAAAGCCTGCCATTCTGCCAGATGTTGCGTTAACCTGCCCCCTACTGTTGTCTTGTGAGGGGAGACCTCAGAGGGGTATAGAAGTGGCTGACACAGATGCCGAGGGTAAAGTGGCACCTGCTGCTGCGGTTTTTGTACCTTTAACCTGTCCACCACGGGTGAATCGTTTCTGGCCCCTTTGAGCTGGCTGTCCTCTGCCTTTTCCGAATGCAGAGTAAAAGCGAAAGGACCTACCCCTCCAGGAGGTTCCTGAGGGGCGATTCGGAGTCTGTCGGATTGCAGCCCCAAGAGATTTCGCTGCTGCCTTGGATGTTTGTAACTTCTCCAGGCTGTCATCAGCCTTCTTACCAAATAAAGAAGTGGCGTCAAAGGGCATGTTCAAAAGTCTGGCTTGTACATCTGGAGCAAAACCAGACTTCCGCAACCACGCAAATCGGAGGATTGTGCTACTTGCCGCCATGGCCCTGCTGATACTGTCAGCAGAATCAATGCCTGTTTGAAGGGACTTGCACATTGCATCTTTCCCATCTTTGATGATGTTTAAAAAGGCTTCCCTTTCCTCTCCTTCTGGGAGACAGTCAGCCACAGATGAAGCACACTCCCAAAGTGTATGGCTGAATCTTGCAAGCTTGCAAGTGGCATTAATAGATTTAAGCGCCATGCTACATGCCGAAAAGACTTTGACATGGCATCAAACCTTTTATCGTCCCTGTCCTGTGAAATAGTAGCAAATGCAGATCTACTATTGGATGAAGTTGCTGCTTGTACAACCAAACTCTCTGGAGTTGAATGTTTGCTCAAGTATTCAGGATCTGTGGCAGATACCCTGTATTTGGCAGATAGTTTCTTGTTAACTGCAGGGTTAACTTCAGGAGTTTTCCAATTAGCAGAGATCTTTCTTTGCAGAGCAGTATGCAAGGGAACAACAGGATCTTCCTGTGGACCTTTAACTAAAATGTCAGTCAGGTCATCCTGCTGAAAAGAAGGTGTAGGTGTAGACCACCCCATGAATTCTATTATTCTAGCCATCAGAACCCTATAAGGGGTCTTGGCATGCTCCCCAGGGTCTGGTTTAGCAAACTCTACTTTTGGAGAAGTATCTAAACCACTTGCCTCATGTAAAGAGTCTTGACGATCTTTTAATCTGTTCTCTTCAGAGATTAATTTCTCTGGTATGGGTGTTGTGGACCTCTGTAAACCAAAAGGTCTCTCATGGTCAGAATCCTCCCATTCCTCATATGTAGAGGACAAAGCTCTAAAGTAATCAGACCTAGGATATGGTTTAAAACCCATTTCTAGAGCAGAAGGGGCCAAATTGGTTGTCACCGGTTGAGAAAACATCGAAGTTCTTGACGTGGAAGTCAAAGGCTTCGACAAAACCAAAAAGGGTGTCCAAAAAGTCTGAAGAGACCTCGAAGTACTCGAGAGGCTCGGAATCCTACTCGGAGTCGTCGAAGTTGTCGACGGCATCCTCAAGGTCATGGTCGAAGTCTTCGACACCTCTACTGTCTGAGATGTATTGACAGTTGTAGGTCTGTCTTTTATTGGAGTCGACAGTGGCGTCGAAGACGGTGTCGATGCAACACATTTATGCGTCGACAGACCCTTCGACAAAGGCGTCGATGACGCAGATTTAGAAGTCAAAGAAACCTTCGATGACGGCGTCGATCATGCAGACTTACTGCCTTTACTCGAGGGTTCATGACGCTCTCTGGTAGTTTCTTTCGCCGGGTGCAACGACTCACGGCGTTTTGATTTTTCGGGTCTTTCACCCAGGGTATCACCTTTGGCCGTCTCTGAGGGGGTCGAGGCTGCTTTCTCGAAGACGCTAAGCATTTTCTTACGGAATTCCTCCCACTTAGCTGGAGACAGAAGACGACGAAGAAGAGGGAGATCTACGACGCCTCTTCTTAGAGTGTTTCGATCTCGAAGACTGATGGGAACCGCTTTGAGACCTTGAACAGGAATGTTTCCTGTGACGGCGAGGAGACGAATCTCTCGACTCTGCTGAAGAAACTTTCGAGCGAGTAGAAGTTTTAAGAGTTTTACCTCTTTCTAGCTTCCCCTTATGCTCCTTCAAGGGTTTTGCCATCATGGACATACAGCCCTCGCATTCCGAACAGTGATGCTCCGACCCCAGGCACCACAAAATGATCCTGTGAGACTCCGTCAATGACATTTTCTTCCCACAATCACGACACTTTTTGAAGCCGGACCGTGGGGTCGATGGTTCGGATGAGGAAGCCATCGAATTAAGATGATATCTTCAAAGAATAAGTTGAATCTTCTTGAAGAAAGAACTGGGCAACACGATTCCGAGGCCCACGAAGCACAGAAAAATGGAACCGAGCAACGGTCGCTGCGCGAGTCTATTTATACTCACGATGATGTCAGCGCCGAGACGGAGGCTGTCGAGGGACACCAGCTCGAGGGATTCCTCTACTGAAAAAATGTCCGAGGCCAGCAAGCTGGGATGTAATCTATCAAGATAAGGAATACGTCGGAGGACACAATCCCTTCGAAAATGCAGTTTCCAGGAAACACTTCTAATTTGTGATGGGATAAGCCAAGCATGGAGCTTGGGATAGACTTCTTTCCAGTAGTTTGTTTGAGAGTCCCCTTAATTCCATGTGACATTTGCCTTCAAAAGATTGATCAAGGGTTGAGTGCTCGTTGCGTAATTCTATATGTATTTACAACTTTATTTAGCCAATCCTAAGAAGTTTTGTAATTCACGTATATTTGTGGAGTACTTCAATTTCAGTAGAGCCCCTACCCCCTATTTCTGGGTATTGAGATCCTCAGGTCCGTTTTCATGGCCAAGAAAGTGTACTTTAGTGCTGCACCACTGTGCTTTCAGAAGCGATCATTTTGGACCTGCATTTTTCAGTTGAGTGAATACATGTCGAATTTCCTCCAGGTGTTCCTCCACAGTTTGACTATGAGGTAATCTACATAGGCTTAATTCCCTCTTTCAACAAGGTCAGGCATGGCTTTATTTTAGGAATGTATCAAAGTCATTTCCATGATTAATATACCCAAAGGGAGTTATAGTCCAGGTGTATTGGTGCTCCCAAATATAAAGGCAAGTTTATATTGGTGTTCACAGAGTACTGAGACAGTCCAATGCCCATTAGGCAAATTGAGGGCAATATATGCTGCAGAAAACTAGATCTGTGTATGGCCCTGATCAATATAAGGAAGAGGCTACTGTGACATGTGCACCACCTTGTTCAATTTCCCTTAGGTCTGCATAAAGTCTCCATTGTTAATTTGGTTTCAATATTCTAGTAGTGGGTTATTAGCGATGCTGTGGATTGGTCAAATAATCCCATGGGATATCAAGCGTTTAATAATCTCTGTGAATAATTCCATAGACACAAATGGTAGCCGGTATTGTCTAAAAAATGTTGCAGCCATATTAGGGTTTTTTGGTATGGTGGTATAATGAAGGGACATTTGTCCACAAATATGGCAATCTAAAAATATTTGTCTACGTTTCTTGTGTTTGCCCTACTGTCTGACAGACATTAGCCATATTGCTCTGCTCTTCAAACATCTGCTGAAGCCTGGAAACATTTCTGGGGTAGTTATTTCTGAAGTATCTTCCAATTGGGCAGAGAGATCTTTGCTTATGGTGTCTATGTAAACAATTAATTCCTTAGTATTGAGGTAGTTACTAGTAGCGTTGAATAATATGTCATTTTCTAACATCTCACAGGTATAAGGGCGCAGGGAGTATACCATAAAATCCCCCCTTGTCGAGTATAAATAGTTCCTTGTCTCCAACCATCAGCATTGTGATAACAATCTTCAGGTATGAGACCAATCATGGGATTGGTTAAATCCATTGATAAGTGTTTGGAATCAACAGCCATTCGAATGGAGTAATCTGGGGAAACACTGAAGATTTGGGGATCGTTATTATCAACTAAAATTAAATGGTGCCATCTTTCCAATCCACTAATGGAGTTGGAGTAGAGACAGGCCCTGCTGCAGGTGAATATTATTTAAGTTAATAAAAGCTTCTTCATTAAACAAGGTCTGTCCCTTTTTGACTTGTATTGCCAATGCGTATTGTTGAGTATTTCCTAGAGTAAAAATCTCTTCTTTAATTTCAACTTTGGTGCATAAGGCAATAACTGAGTGGATATAAATGTCTTTTTTAAATCATGGAAGTCCATCGACTTCCCTCCAATTCTTTACCAAACTTTGTTATTAATAATATCCAAATTAATTGCGAATTGATGTAATATGTCATTATTGATATAAAGTTCAGAAATTAAATCTCTTACAACCCAATAATTATGATTTACCTTTTTGTTTCAAATTCTGATCTCCAGCATACACTTGATAATAATCACATGTTTTGATCCATCGCATCAATCCCCGATTCCCACTTAGCTATCAGATTAAATGTGTGAATTTTCTGATCCTTCTGTAATTTCCTAAGCAAAATTTCACTGATGAAGCCTCTTTGTTATTATTATTATTATTATTATCATTATTATTATTATTATAATTATTTTATTTGTAATGTGCTTAAAACCTCAAAGAGGCACAAAAGCATAGAATATCAAAGAGCAAGGTAAATATAAAAGGAGTAAGATCAGATCCATGTCAGGTAACAGACAGAAGCACAAGTCAGACCAAGAAGAACACTGTCATTGAAAATGCAGGTTGAGTCTCTTCTTGAAAGTTGGAAATTCTGAGATAATCTTTCTTGAGTAAAACAAACTTTAGAGAGAACCAGTGCCTTGCCTTCACAGAGTTGAAAAGGTAAGAACATTAGTTCTCCTTTCCTTTGTAGTGGAGATAAGACGCTAATTGTGTCTCTTGAGTTTTTCCCCCAGTGGACCATAATCCTCACTGGAGTTCTGCCATAGACAGAACTTCAGCATATTGCCCTCCAAAGTTGATGATCACTTGTTAATAGGAGGAAGATGTATTCAGGGGATGTCCCTTCATTATCATCTTGCTCTTTCACACATATGATATACATTTCTGGGACTTGAGTGTTCTGAAAATGAATCTCCACTCAGTCAGGATGTTTTTTCAATAAAGTGACTGGTGCCATTCAAACTAACATAACTCTTTAGTTTGATCGGGCACCAAGTTTCAGTCCAGAGGACCGTTTTAATACAGTCTCTCAGAGGCCATGTGTGGAATGAATCACTTGCCCAATAAAGTCGATCTGAAGATCAAACCATGGTAATATAGTTCCTCTTTTTTTTAGAGGAGACTGGTGAGAGGGAGAAGTTGGTTGGAGCTGAACACACATCAGACACCCTTCAAAATATTTAGGTCCTTGCCGATGTTCTGCCAGTAAGCAACTGGGATCTCCTAATTATCCAAGGGGAGGTTTGAGGGTAATACAGTGACTTTTCCCTCTTCTTCGGTTCAGTTCCCAGTACTTCTTGATATATCAAAGTCACCTGACCCCCAGGATCTATGAGAGCCAATAAGTCACACTGTCACTGAACTTGGATAAGCACAAAAAAACGTTCATCTTTCATCTCCAACTTACACAAAAAGTGTGAGTGGATAATTCGGACTGCATTTTATTGATATTTGAAATTTCATGAAGTTACCCGTGGACGGCCTCCTCAGGGGCATTCTTCTGAGGGTCAAGTCGATGTGGGTTGTTCAAGGACTGCGAATGAAGGAAAATACACTTACTAAATTAACATCGGCAGGGGGATTTTCACCCCTTCTACCAGTTCCAGGTTACCACTACTGCTTTGATTGTGATGCCTACAAAAATCACCAGAGGAGGGAAAAATCATTTTGTTGTAATATCTCTGGTGGCATTCTCGAGTTTAAATCTTCTTTGGTCTCGTGTCTAAGAGTTTCTTTGCTACTGTTTCTTTTCATTCAGGTTCTTTGTTGTACTACTCAACTCAGATTCTCTGCTCTTTTGGAGGAAACATTACATTTGGGAAGGAAGAACCACTGGGTTCTATCTCCAGAGACACCTCCTCTTCCTCAAATATAATCATCACATTGTTCTCCTGACTAAAATGTAACTTTCTTGTTTTTATCTGTTTTTTTCAAGGAGTAAAGAGGGTTCACCATTGACCTTTGCCAGTTTTCCAGCAAACTAATGGGTATTTCACCCCACTTCATAAAAAGGCACTTAATAGTCAACCTTTATTTGTTGCCACGTGAGGAACAAATCTTTAGTCCAATAAAGTTGATCTGAAGATCAAACCATGTCATTCCTCTATTTTTCTTTTTAGAGGAGCTCGGTGAGTGGAAGAGGTTGGTTATAACTGAACACAGTCTAGACACCTTTTTAAATAAATATTTAGGTCCTTAACCATGTTCTGCCAGCAATCAGCCTTAAGTGGGATCTCCTAATTATCCAAGGAGAGGTTTGAGGGTAATAACAGTGACTTTTCCCTCTTCCTTGGTTCAGTTTCAAGTACTTCTGGAGATATCAAGGTCACCTTACCCCCAGGATCTATGAGAGCCAATAAGTCATACTGTTTTTATGGTTTGTTTTTGTGAGAATCTGTTACGCTCACCTGCTATCCACGGGGACGCCCTCATGCCCTGGTTGCCGGATTCACCATGGACCTTCCTGATTCTGGACGATGCCTTCTATGGCGGTTGGGCCTGAAAACGCAGGAGGACTGGACTTAGGAACAGATTTCCTTTCCTCCCACCAGCCCCGTGGCTGGACTCGACCTGATGGCCCACTCCTCACCCTGTTGTGATGTCTGGCGTGCTCTCCGTCCAGTTTTCTGCAGGTTGGTGCGACCGATTTAACTTCACTGGTGCTAACCCATTCAAGTGTCTTTAAGGATGTAGGTCTGGTTATAGCAGTCTTAAAATGTCCTTGCTTTCCTTTCTTGCTATTAATGTCTTTTCTTTGTTTGTTTCCCCTTAGGTGCACGGAGGTTCGGTGAGTGTGCTACTTGGATCAGGCTCCTGCCAGGATGATGGACGCAGGAGCGTATGATGGATGGTAGGTTAAGCGCGAAGTGAGGCGCGGTAATGTCTTTTCTCGCTAGCCTGTATTCTTTATTCCTTTTCAGGTCGTGATGGTCTTTCTGGGCGTGTGAAGATTTCCGGAGCGGAACCGGCCAAGAAATGCCCAGCCAGGTGAGGATTTCGTTATTACTGCTGTGAATGCCGTGAGTAACCCGTTTTAACGTTGTCCTTCTTTCTCTCTCCCTCCAGGTGCTTCGTTCTGGTGCGTGCGTGGTATCCTGATGATGCTGCCGACTGGATGGAAGACCGCGATCAGCAAGAATCGACGGATGGAAAGTTGCAGGTAAGCCGAGACTGCTAATGATGTTCTTTTGTCTCCTCTGCAGGTTCGCTGTTCAAGGATCGCCGGGTGCTGGTCTCTGAACATGATGAGCGTCACGCTGCTGGCTGCAGAATAACGCAAAGCACGTTCTGTAGCTTGGGTGTGGTTTATATAGCCCTCTGTAAAGTAGTCCAGGTAAAGTAGTCTGGGCTACCACACCCTAAAACACTGCACCACACAGTCTGGTTCTTAGGAACTAGACTGTGTGGGTGCCTCCATGTTGGCTGCAGGCCTTCACAGAAAAAGTAGTCCCTTCAAGACAATGTCCCAATCTGAACATGCGCCTGGCGCCAAAGGCGCCAGCACGGACTCCAGGAGAGTCCATGATGATAATGCAAGGACCTTGGGGCCCCAAGTGAACCCTGAGTCCTAACCCTACCTGGCATGTGACCATGCCAGTGGGGTTTTGGGTCACAGGTCGTGACAGAAACCTGAGGGTGTTCTCGATGGTAGACCACGGAAATCCTTTGTTCAGATGGCCATGGGAGGGCCATCGCGCTTGGATCCTGGCCCTGTGGGTGGACAAGCAAGGGAGGATCACCTGGTCAAGGGGCCCTTGGGTACCGCGGAAGGAACGCCCTCTGGTGAGCCCCTTTTTTGTGATACACCCCTCCCTGACAACCCCTCTGTCATTATGGGATATTGCCACCACAGTCCCATTCTACCCCAGTACTTCCCTTACAGAAAAGGCAGGAGAAAACACCTTTGTCCATGACACATCTGTGCCCCCTATGGACTTTTTGAGAGATCTTTTGGGAGCAAGGTCCGAGGCCGGAAGAGGGAGGCCCTTTGTGACCCCTAAGAGGGCACCAACCCCGGCAGAGGGAGACCCGTGTGAACCTTGAGACTGAATTTGGCACCAGAGACAGAGTGGTCTGGCACCACGTGGGCGCTCATTCGAAGGTCGCTGTCTGGTGCCCCCTCTCCTGAAAAAGGAAAGTGTTGAACTGAGAGTATTGAAACTACAAGTACCAAGAGGCCATAGGCAAGGGCTGACGTGAGGTGTCAAAGTGGTCAAACCAGGGTCAATCCAAACCCCTTGTAATTGAAAGTCCTTGACACGTTTTAGGAGTTTTGACACCATGAATGAATTGTTCCAAGCCTGAGTGGGCACTTTAGAGGGAGCCTGACTGGGGGCTGGGACCCAGACTTAGGTAAATGGAAAAACCTAAGGAGTCTAGAATGTCTTTTTGTTGAAAAGTGAACTGTAGCAAATGCGAACCCGACAGAGGGATGTCAAGAGAAAGCTGGGAGAAGGGAACCCCCGCTTTCTGATGAAATTTAGAGATTGTGAACTGTGGAAGGTGTGAACCCGACTGAGGGAACTGTGAAACTGGCATTTGCGCCCGGCTGAGGGGAATGCTGTGCGAACTGTGATATTGTGAAACACGCACTTGCCATGGAATAACAGAGTGACCCAGCGAGACGTGATCGCCCCTCAGAAGCCTCTGTTTAAATTGGCAAGTGCTTTGAGAGGCTAACGCTGAAAGAAGGATCGGAGCCCGGCTGAGGGGGATCCTAGGGTGAAGAGAAATCACCCGACGTGAAGGTTACCAGAAGGAACCGTTTGTTTGGTTGGTCTCAGCATATCAGGCCCTGTGAAGCAAGAGACTTTGCATGAGAAGAGACTTGAGAACAGAAGGCCCCAATATAAAGAAAAGGAACTGTAAGCTTGTACCAGAGAAGCCCAGGAGTGTGCTGTGCTCAAGAGTCCCGCCTTGTCCCGTGCTAAAAAAAGTGGGGAAGGGAGACCCCGGCCATAACATCCTGACTTATCCTTTTGTTAACACTTCTTTCTTTTCATGTGAACATTATCCCACACTATTTTGTAGCATAGCAGTAAGGATTGGAAATAGGTGTTTTAGTATAGGCCCTTTTATTTGACTAGACTCCACTTGGACGGTATTATTATTATATGATGGTTGTAGCTTGCTCCCATCTTAGATTTAGGTTTAGATGAGGCGTTTATCACACCCATTTTTACAGTTTAATAAACACCCTTGAACTGTGATCACTTGTGTCCGTCTTGCTTTGATACCATGCGTTCCTTACATTTTCAAGTAAAGATATTGGCTGTGTTAGGGTAAACCTCAGGGTTCCAATTAATTCTGCTTTTAAGGTATATTTCTGTTATGGGTAGCTTTCCCACAATTTAGTATACAATATGCCTCTCTTTGTTTCCATGTTAAAGTTACATTCACTTTAGAGTTCCGCATACACTGGTTTTGCTTGGATTTAAAGTTGCATTCCCTTTTAAATTCAGCATCCAGTGGTTTTACTTGAAATTAAAGTTCCATTCACTTTTAAACTCAATATGTACCAGTTCTGCTTATTTGTAAATTTTTCACTCAGTTCAGGATTCAATAGGGACGGGTTGTACTTGTAAAACGCTTTCACCTCTTCAAATTAAAGTCCTGTTCACTTTTGCATCCAATATGTAACAGTTCTGCTTACTTGTTAGGTTTTCATTCAGTTCGGTATTCAATAGGCAAAGGTTCTACTTGTAACACACTTTCACCTCAACCCGCCGTTTAATAGTCTTTAAGTTTGTTTCAAACAAAATGCCCAGCACTCAGAGACTTCAAAAACTTCGAAAACATGCTTTTCTTCAACATGCGGCCTTAACTCTGAGACCTTTGAAAACGTGTTTCCTCAAACACGCAACCACTCTGATACAAAGTATTCCTTTTGAAAATTTCAAACGCTCGCGCACTGGGTTTCTCCCTCATTAGAACCTCACTGCTCATGTTCACAGCTTTCCCAGCAACATGGGACACACAGCCTTCTGCTTTTCACTTCAGGGGTCCAACTCCTGCCCCTCAGGCACTCCTGTGTTGACTTCTGAGCAAAGGAGAACAGCATCTTGAACTCAAGGGAGAAGGACAGCCTCTTCACACGGCTCCCCTCCCAACGTTCAGTCTGCTCTACAGAGCTCCTACGATTCCCTGAGGCTTGCACTGGGGGTCTTCACTCAGCTCTCCCAGTGGCTCCCCCAGTAGTTCTCTCACTGGATCTATTTGCTGCTGGCTGGTCTCCTTTTATACACCTGCAGCCCCTTGACAGGCTGCAGGTTTGGAAGTCCAATTGACCCTGCCTGACCACAATCAACAGGACATGCCTGTCCCTTACAGCTCGTAGCAGGCATCTTCCTCGCCCCAGTACCAGAGTGGTAAAAGAGATTAGTCTTCATTGCTCTTAGTTGCTTCTTCTTCTTCCCAGTACTGTCAACTGTCATATGAAGCATTGAGGGGAACTGGCTTATAACAGCCGAGGAAGGGTGGGCAAACGTTGGGTTGGCCGTCAGATAAAGAGCGATACCATATCTCGCCCAATGGTAACCCAATCCCAGTCCTCAAGGTGATCCTCCCTCGCTTCTATGACCCCAGGGTAAGGCTTCAATAGCGATGGCCTTTCCCTGGCCACCTGCGGAGAGGATTCAGTCTAGGAGGGAGAATACCCTCAGGTTTCTCACACAAAAAAACCTTTCATCTTTCATCTCCAATTTACAGAAAAAAGTGCGCGTTAGTGGATAATATGGACTGCATTTTGTTGATATTTGGAATTTCATGAGCTTGACCTTGGGCAGCCCCCTCAGAGGCATTCTTCTAAGGGTAACGTTGATGTTGGTTGTTCAAGCAGAGGTGAGTCATTGTTTACTAATTGGTTCTAGAGGAGGTGATTGGCTTCTCATCCAGGGAAGATCCTGGCTCTGATTAAAGTATGTGTGTATCGGGTGGCAGACTAAACCCTTTGCAGAGCTAGTGGTGGTCAAAACCACTGAGTAGCATGTCAGGAACTAAAGAAGTAGATTTTTGATAATAAACTGATGTATCTCCAAATGCAGAACTTCCGAGTATCGAATGTGCAAAATGCTGCCCCGATGCAAGGTAAAAGCTGAAATGGGGGAAAAGGAGGCCCTTCACTGGGACGAATGGGACATGCAGGGCAGGTGGTGGGCTAGCAAGGTTAGCAGGGCCACAAGATCAGCAACAGCAGTGGGTTCACCAGGCTTAACAAAGCCAAAAGGGGCAGCAGAGAGTACAAACACACCCGTCAGTGTTCAATTATAGCAAACAGGTTGCATACTGGAAGAATGAGTGCCAATATAGACCACAGCAACCCTGTTTTCAAGGAAATATGCCTAGAACACCACCAAATGTCCTCTTACAGACAACATCATCCCCTTCCCTGATACGAATCAGACAGCTTGAAAACCCTTCCCAAATCCAAATGCCCTTGCAGTTTCCCCAGAACCCCCACTATTCCCCAGATAGACCAAGGACCATTCTGACTATATCAGGAGGGTGTGGTCCCAATGTATTACTTGATACATCTAATTCAGAAAGTCCCATCTGTGAAATGTAGTACAGAAGGAATACCTGTGCCCAGCCTAGTAGACATGGGGGCTATCAAATTAGCTGTGCATTTTGACAGTTTCCCAGATGTCTACCAACACAGGGAAGGCAGTAGGGGTACCCCAATACTACAGTCATAAACTCTGCAACCAAACCCCTCAGGATCACATCATAGGTCCTATTACTGCCATTCACGCATTCCTCCTAAACCTTTCAGGTCCAGTTAACTTGTTGGCTGAGAGGTTGGAGTATTCTTAAATGTTCCCCATAATAATGCGCAAGTCGCCTTGCAACTCTCCAGGTGGATCCAGAGGAAGAATCACTAAGCGAGGAAGAGTGGTGAGATTATTTGAAAGCCCTTATTAACTTCATACCAGCCTTTCTGTGGTCAACCCATGACAATGAGGTAGGATTCAATGACACTGCCAAACACATCAGGATAAAGGCAGAGCCCTTCAGGAAGCTGCCACACATCCCCCAGCTCCCATTAAAGCCAGAAGCACAGCAGGAAATAATCCGGCCATTAAATCACTGCAGAATCAAGGTATAATCGTTCTGACAACTAGCCCATGCAACATCCAGATATTGCCTGTGAAGAAGCCAGGTTTTGTCAAAGACCTGAGAGGTGAAAATGCTGTGGTAGTGCCATTATTTACAGCTATGATACTGTCATGTATCCATTCCGAAAGTACCTATTTTAATATAGCAGATTTGTGCTCAGCATTCGTCTCTACCCCCATACATAAAGGCAGTCAATATTTCTATGAATGTTCACACACAGGAATCCAGTACACATGTACCAGGCAGCCCTAGGTGTACATGTAATCCCCTACCATTGTTTCCCCAACAATTAAAGAAAAATTAGATGACATTACATTTCCTGGGAAGACTGTGGAATGCATGGACGACCTGCTGATAGCCTCACTGTCCTATGAGGTATGCACGCAGGTCACCGAAGTACTGCTGACTGCGCTAGCAGACAAAGGACATAAGGCACCCAAACAGAATGTATAATTATGTAGGAAAATGGCACACTGGATCATGAAATTACTGAGGCTCTGCAATTTATAACTCCCTCCCGGAAGGAGGCAGTGCACAAGATTTCAATGCCCCAAACCTTTACACAAATTAGAGCATTTTTAGGAATAGTTGTGTTTTGTCAACAATGGATTTGAGGATATGAAGAAATTGTTAAGCAGTACACACGACTGAATAATACACACGACTGAATAATGTAAAGCCATTGCAGTAGACTTCAGAAGCTGAGGAATGCATTTAATGAGATAAAGAATAGTTTAGCCAGTACTCCTGCATTAGGATTTCCAAATTACAAGAAAGGATTTGCACTATACTGTCACGAGAGAAATGCTTTTGCTCTGGCTGTCCTCGCCCAGAGACATACGTCTGTGGCTTATTCAAGTAAAGAACTGGTAAAGAACTGGTCCAGAAGCAGCCAGAATGTCGCTTTGCCTACAATGAGTTGCAGTAACTGCACTTGGTCTGAAACAATGTGAGAATATTGTGTTGTGATCTGCCTTAGAGGTTGCAGCCCCACACTATGTTGTATCTCTCTTAAGGAAAACCAAATCCCAGCACATATCCCTATCACGGGCTAGCAAATATGAAATACTCCTCCAATGTTAGTTTAACCAGATGCCCGGTGCTGAACCCAGCATCCCTGCTTCCCACTCCACAGGATCTTCAACCACATCATACTGAACCCCATGATTGTGTTGCTATTACAGATTGCTTACTGACACCCCAAACTGACTTAACTGATGTTCCCATCCCCCTGAAGCATACCCGTTTTACTTGGGTCATGTTATCGAGTTCAGAATGGGAAATTGGTTGCAGTGTATGCAATATGTGAGCATGGTGAGGTGGTGGAGAGTGGGAAGTTACCTAGGTCACTTCTGTGCAGGTCACAGAGCTGTAACCACTCAGAAGGTTGTGCAAGTTAGCCACCCAATAGTATATTAATGTGTATGTGGAATGGAAGTATGCGTTTGGGGTAGCCCACAAATTTTGGCCAGGTCTGGAAAGAGGGGATTCTTGACAATGACAGGGTCCCATTTTAAGAACAGCCAATATGTAAAGCCACTCCTAGATGCCATCATGGTTCACAAAAAAACAGCCATAATTAAGTATGCCACTCATCAGCCTTTAGATGAGGACATTAGCTGCAGCAATGATTGCTGTTTCTAATTGGAAGATGGATATAATCTTCCTAGTAAAGTAATTTCTGATGCTTCCCCATTTAAGACCCTGAAAGATTTGGCACAAATGGAAGAAAATGCTGCCTCCAACGATCATGATAGCTGGACAAGAAAGGTCTGTCGATTACATGAAGAGTCTCTGTGGAGAGATGACCATGGTTGACTAGTGGCACAGAAATGTTATTGTCATATCTTGTTTGAGTGTACCGTGGGCCACTCATATGGGAAAGGCAGGTATGATTAAGTCATTCAATAGGTTCTGGTTTGCCCCAGAGTTCTCCAAAATGGTTCAAGAGTATTATAAGCGTGACATTATCTGCCTCCAAAACAATGTGGGGAAACCCATTCCTGATGCCCATTAAGCTCGACATCCCCCTTATGGCTCTTTTGGGGGTCTTTAGATTGATTGTCTTCAACTTCCCTTTCGATGTAACTGACAGTATCTCCTTGTGATTCTGGATGTGTTCTCTGGGTGTGTGAAGACATAACCCTGCTGAAGGTCAGTTTTGGTAACAGTGGTTAAGACATTGGTCTGAGATTTTGTGTGCAGGTTTGGTGTACATGTTAGTATTTACGGCAAACAGGGGTCGCACTCATATATAATGTGGTGAAGGACGCTTTTGACAACTCTGGATGTCCAACCTAATTTACATTATCAGCACAATCCCCAGTCCCTGTGGGCTGTAGAGAGGAGAATTGGCATCAACAAATGTAGATTAGCAAAGACCTGCCATGAAAAAGGGTTCAAGTTCCCCCCGTATTATTCAGGATGCAAAGCACTCCCAGCAGGAAAACAGGGCTCAGCCATAATGAAATATTATATGGGCTGTCTGTAAGGTTCCCTACAGTTCCACCTGTAAAATACAACAATGTAAGTTTGCACATAACTGATGATAAAATATTGGGGTATGCAAAGTTCTTAATTTCTCTGTTTTGTTCATCACCAGGTCAATGCAGCTCTGCCTAGAGAACCACTTGTGCCTGGCCACTCTCTGCAGTAAGGCGATTTAGTACTGTTGAAGATACACAAGAGGAAGACGGCATCGGCTGCATGCTGGAAGGTGTCTCATCTGTCTTTGTTGGTCTCAAGCTCTGCAGTAATGATCAGGGGCACCCTACGTGGGTCCTTGTGACACACTATAAACGGGCTTCTGCACCAGTTAGCTGGAAAACATGTTTGTTTTATGATCCCAGTTATATTGGTATCTCTCCTGGTTTCTAATGTCTCATATGCCTCTTCCTCTAAATTAATACAGAGTTGTAACCACTAGGCCAGTCTCCCTCAGCTCAGCCTGCCACATCAACCCAATGGCAACCATCCACCACACCAACTTACTTTTGCTTCCACTCGCCTCCATCTGCACTATCTCGCTGTTGTTGCCATGGAAATAAGAAAGGTGCTCATTCCCTTTTCTTTTTTCAATGATGGTTGCCACCTTTGTTTCTCCTGTTTGCATTGGAAATTGGGCACACGCAATAGGTGCAAGCCTATTACCCACAACAAAAATACTTCAACAGTTTTAACACCCCGGAGGGAGCCCCAGGGTGCAAATAGCAACCTCACTTCAATCAGTCCTACATTACATTCGGGGCTGGGGAGCATTATCGGCCCTGTACACCCCTGAACGCAGGGGTGATCGCTACATGATCTTATAAAATGGAACATCTAAGTAGAAAGGAGTTACTGGATGCTGAAGGAGGCATTATCAAAGTTTGCTCTTGTAGAAACATTTATGTATTTCTCCCCTTCGGTGCTGTCCAGCTTATTGCGTTTATGAAACACTATTAAATTCTAAATGCAGTTTACCAGCGGTACAATGGCACAAGCAGTATATTGTGCACCTACCTAGCCTGCTGGTACTGGGGTACACTGCGGGCACACACGGAGCATCCACCTCCAGAAACATTACTGGGGTGCAGCATATATTTTTTTTGGAGGGCCCATGTATGAGGATTTGCCTTCTGGTCTGGTCTCTTGGCACATCAGGACAGGAGCCCCCTCGAGATAGCTGCAGGAGCAGCTATCACATCATCCAGGTCACGGATCACGTTGTGAGACTTCGCTGACTTGAGAGCAGCTGCACACCATGCAAGGAAACCACGGTAGGCATCTGCCATGTCTGCACCACTCCCTCCCAGGGCCACCTTGGGCCAGGTCCTATATGCACACCGCCGCCATCCGCCACGTGGAGCTAACACAAATACGGAAAATGGCTGCTGCAACACTAGCAGAGCTTTGCTGACCAGGGTTGCTTAGCAACCATTAGATTTGTCCTTTTTCAACCACTGGCACAACCGGAAGGCGTGAGCCGGCACCTTGCCCCTAAGATACCGCCTACAAGGCTTAGCCTGTCTGTGCCTGTGCCCCAGTCGCCACAAGATCGCCATCAGGGCAGGAGCCCCCTCGAGATAGCTGTGGAGCAGCTATCACATCATCCAGGTCACCGAATCACGTTGTGAGACTTCACTGACGTGAGACAATGCTGCGAGAGCAGCTGCACACTGTGCGAGGAACCCACGGTAGGCATCTGCTGTTTCTGCCCCACTTCCTCCCAGGGCCACCTTGGGCCAGTTCCTATACGCACGCCGCTGCCATCTGCCACGTGGAGCCAACACAAATACCGAAAATGGCTACTGCAACACTAGCAGAGCTTTGTTGACCAGGGTTGCTTAGCAACCATTAGATTCATTCCTTTTTCAGCCTCTGGCACAAATGGAAGGCGCGAGCCGGCACTTTCCCCCCTAAGGCACCACCTATAAGACTTAGCCTATCTGTGCCTGTCTGTGCGTGGCCATCGGCCTTTGGCTGGGAGGATAGTCGCCTGTTATCATCCTCCACCACCACGACTGCTTTATCCTTGGACATTTCCACCCTAGCTACTGCCTATCATGCAGCATCTGACCGTAAGACTACGAGCATCTCTGCGACTTAAGTTATAATACCTGTTAGATACCTTAACAGCGGTAAAGTTTGCCATGTGTCTCCCTAAAAAGTTACGTGCACTGTGTCTACCTGCCACTAAGCCATATCGGCCCAGCCATTGTATTGCGTTTTTGCCTGTATGTCCGAACTAGCTAGTTCTCGTATTTGCCCATTCATTATGATTGCCTGCATCTGTGATTCAGCCCAACTGGCGCAGCCATTGTATTTAGTTTTTGCCTGTATGCCCTAACTTGCTAGTGCCCGTATTTGCCAATTCATTGTGATTGCCTGCATCTGTGATTCAGCCCAATTGGCTCAGCCATTGTATTGCGTTTTTGCCTGTATGTCCCAACTTGCTAGTGCCCGTATTTGCCCATTCATTGTGATTGCCTGCATCTGTGATTCAGCCCAACTGGCCCAGCCATTGTATTACGTTTTTGCCTGTATGCATTAATCTGCTAGTTCCTATACCTGCCCACTCTATGCAACTGGCCATCGACATGGCTCCAAACCCGCTCACCTGGCCATTCATACTGCCCTGCACACAAAGGATTCCTCCTACACCTTTCCTCCCTGCACTCATTATAGGTGTGCCTAACCCTGCCACCACAAAGGTCATCTCAGCACCAATCGCAGGCATTCCCTCACTTAAGTCAACACCAGGAGCTCAGGCTCATACGCTCCCTCCACCCCTACACTGAAGGAACCAAAGACTAGGATCCTGCTCCTTCCTTGTATCCTCCACTACTAACAAGCACCCAGTAAAACCTCTTCATTCGCCCTCTCCTACAACTACCTACAACTACCTCTACGCCTAGAACCCGAGACACAATCACCAAGCGTCCCACTGTCACAACCAAACCTAAATCTAGTAACAACTCTACCACTCAAATCCAACTTGCACTCATCAATGCAAGGTCCTTGCAAGCCCATGCCACAGAAATCCATGACCTTATCACTGACCTGGAGCTTGACATACTAGCCATCACAGAAACTTGGCTACACAAAGCCACCGGACCAGCCATTTGCCAATCCCTACCACCAGGCTACACTATCCTCCACCAGGATAGAACTACGCACAAGGGTGGGAGGGTCGCCCTTATTGTCAAAGAAACTCTGAAGGCCGGACAAATTAAGTCTGCCACTTCAGATAACTTTGGCGCTCTCTCTGTAAAAATCTCCTTCTCTCCTAATGACACCATGAGGATACATTTAGTCTACCATCCTCCAGGCCCCCTTCTTGACGCCCAAGCCAATCTCTTGCACCTCCTAGGCAGTAACCTCAAAACCAACACAAGAGCCATTCTCCTAGGAGACTTCAATCTTGGATTCAAGGACGCAAAAGACAAAAAAGGTAAAGCCTTTGCGAAGTCTCTCCTTGATTTGGGTTTTATTCAAAAAGTGGACAACCCAACCCACATCAAAGGACGCATACTGGACTGGCTAGTTGATCATAACTGTGGTGTTTACATCAGCTCTAACACCCCATGCCCATGGACTGACCACCATCTTCTGCATTTCCACATACCTACCAGAATAGTTGCCCAACAAAGCCCTCCTATGCCTGCCGCCATGGCTAGATCAAAAGAACTGCTCACCAAAGACAGAATTCTCTCCCTCCTACAAGTATCAGCATTTGCATTACCACTCTCCAACAACCCCACAGAACTGCCCGAGTTCTACAACGCCATTCTCAAAGAATCGGTAGACGCCATTAACCCACTAGAGAAAAAAAGAGCTAAAAGTATTAAACATGGCAACTCCTGGTACAGCCAGGACCTACTTGACTTAAAAGCACTCAAAAGGCAAGCCCTGAACAAATGGCATTCTTGCTCCTCTGCCTCCACTCGTGACACATACCTCACAATTGCCAAGCATCATAAAAATGCCATGCCGTAGCGAAAGCCGTTGCTTACAACCTCAGAATTGACAAAGTAAAATCCCAGTCCAAGGAATTGTTTGCCATTTTCAATGAACTGGTCGTCGTCCCCACTTCTACACATCAGATCGTGAAGGATGAGAAATGATGTAAGAACATCCAACATGCTATGTTAGACAAAATTAACCTACTCCAGGAGAAAATGAAGGCCAACTTCAACAACCTGCCCAAGGTTGCGCCCCTAACACACACTGGTTCTGAGCCTGATCCCTGTGCCCCCCCTGACTCAAAACCCCTGATACCCTTTGCCTTCAGGGAAGTAACCATACCAGAGGTCTTATTAATCATAACGCATATAAGACCGTCACTGTGTAAGGGCGACATCTGCCCCGCAATTATAATCAAGGACTGTGCTGTAGCATTAGCTCCCCTCATTAAAGCCTTTATTAATGCTTCGTTCACCTCTGGCACTGTACCCTCCTCCCTTAAGGAAGCATGGGTCTGGCCTTTGCTAAAAAAGCCCACACTGGACCCAGACTCCCCAAACAACTACAGGCCTATCACCACTGTGCCATTCTTGGTGGACATTCTAGATAAGGCTGCATATCTACAGATTCAATCCTACCTGGAAATGCACAACATCTTGGGGAAGAGGCAGTCTGGCTTTTGCCTTCGGCATGGCACAGAGTCAGCTCTGCTAGACTTCAAAAATCAGCTACTAGAAAACATGGACAAGGGCAAGTCTGAGCTTCTTCTGCTCCTCGATCTGTCGGCAGCATTCAACTTGGTTGACCACAAGATCCTAGGGAAACACCTCACAGACTCAGGCCCATTTCTCCCGCGAAGCCACCACTTGGTTAACAACCTTTCTGGAGGGCCGAACCATGAGGGTCTTCTCAGATCAGGCATCAGCCGCTCCATCCCCCATTGGTTGTGGAGTGCCACATGGCTTGTGCACATCCCCTACCCTCTATAACCTTTTCACCTTACCATTATTCAATGACCTAGAAGAATTCGGCATAACGTTCACCAATTATGCAGATGATACACAAATTCTTCTCCCCCTATCTGGTGACTATGGGCAGGTCCTCAAAACCCTACAGAAGACATATGCAATCATCCATATATATACTGAAGGGTAAATCCCCTACTCTGTGGAGGACTGGGGAAAGAATTCAACAAGAATCAACAAATAATGTCCCCACAGGGTATAAAATAATGGTGATGCGGTATACCCATTACCGATGCTCACCTCGTTTTCTCTAGCCTCGAAAAACAGACAATTTTTGCACAAGAATATTGCAAACAAGAATTACCACGGTCTGGATATATTGCTCCTTGATTCCAGGTGGTATCCTAGCAAGTCTAGTGCAAAACAATTTCAAAGAAAAGATCACTCTAGACTTGATATACTTACACCTAATTCCAGACGGTGTCCTGTCTATGTACGTTTAGCCTCTTGTTGGCATATGATCATGTCATTAATGTTATGAAAAGAACATTGCTTTAATTTTTACACTTGACTAAATGCAAAATCTTAACCATAAACGAAACAATATTTCTCGTTATTTTAATAGAAAACATAAGACAATCTTTTTGTACATGAGCCTCACTACCATTTTACAAAAGTTTTTCTTAAGACGGGCTCAATTTTAAATACATAACATATTTCAGTCAAATTAACAGCATCTGAATAAATCATGCACCATAAAAAACAATAATGATTGAGAACAAATGAACATTCCAGTTCCTATCCCAAGGTAAATGTAAAGGAAAAGAGACAAATCGTGAACAAAGTAATCAACACCTCAACTGGGAATAGAGAAATAAAGAACTGGAATGAACACCCAGAGCCAGTGAATAGTAAAACGCCATGTTCTAAAGAGTCTTGCTTGTGGCAAAATAAAATGTGTGCACATAGTCCAAAAAGTGAAAGGTAGTTGGATATGTGAATAGTTGAATTAAACAAGAAGAAGCCGTGTTGAAGGTTTGGCAGAGAGACAAATTGCATATAGAGTCCAGGTCATCTAAATAGAATCAGGCATAAGGAACTGTAGGAGTTAAAGGTGTAGGAACAGCACCAAATCTGAGTAATGTGCCCGGCACCAAGGGGGTAACTTTACCTCAAATGGGGTTATAAGAGAAGTGCCTGGAGCCAAAGCCCAGCAATACCAAATTGGAATCCTGTGGTGTCGGCTAGCTGGGGGATACTAGTGCGCAATATGCCCAATGTGGTGTGTGCACACTCCACTTGCCGAAAGGGAAACAAAAAATCAAACCACAGTATGTATGTTTCTCTCTAACTCCAGATTCCTAAATCCTGAATAGTAAACAATATACTGAAACGAAACAGTCAAGGTAGTAAAAGAAAGGCTGTACCTGGAGCTGTGGGCTAGGCTGGCCATAGAAGATTGCGTGTGCTCATATTTGCACGTGGCTAAAGAATCGCTGATTGCTCGTCTTTAATGGGTGCATCTGGAAATGGAGGGCAGCAAATGCCAGAATGGCATATTAAGGCAACATCCTCACTGTATGCTAACCTCGACTATAGTATGGGCTGTGGACGTTGGAGAGCAGCAGCAGCAAGTCCGTACTCACCCGATTCCTATGAGAAAAGAAAATTCAAGTCTCTGCTGTGGGGTGGGCGTACAAATCTTCCGGGATAGAAAAACGGCATATGCCGTCGTCGCGGAGTTCGCACAGTTTCACCAGTTAGACTGTGTGAGGCTGAAAGTCCTCATAATAATGATGTCCAAAGGTAAGTAACGCAACCCTGATCAGGTGGAATGCGCCCTGGTTACAAGCGTATTGATATAGAGTCATCGAGTTGTGTGACGTGCGGCTGAGTGTCCCCGTTGCTCACGTAATTCGAGACTGGTAATACAGCCCGAGTTGCCGAAAGTGCACCATTGTTGTGGTAGTGGCCAGAAGGGAGAATTGCACCCAGCATAGAGTTATTCCTCAGCGGTCAAATAGACCACTTAATTCGAATGGAAGAAGAAGTAACATCTGTGGGTATTGGACGTGTAGTCTGTATTGTAAATGCCTGGATAAAATAGTGCTGTTAAATCTAGGAGGCTTCTATGTGCACTGTGCAATCGTGTAGCTGATCAAAAAGAGGGAAAGATACCACATAAAATGAGCCTAGCCTAGTTTCATAATAGTAGATACCCTCTGGAATCAAAGGGAGTAGATGAGCTATCTAATGGCTCAACGAAGCTAGGAGAGAAAGTCAGAGCCAGCGCCTCTACCGTGTAATCGATAACAGAAGATGAGAGAACTCAAGCTGACTATGGCGTGTCCCAACTGCAGTAACAATTGGCAATGACATGTCCAATCTGATGTGCTGCAGTAATATGGCTAGTAGGCCATATGAACAATGAGAATAGAGAGGACGCTCATGGAGCCACATTGAATCAGATAGAACTCTGGATCCTTTCCCGAAAGCAGTGACCTAAAGAAAAGGTGACTGGAAACAAAGTAGATATGGAGTGGTAGGACTGTGCTCCGGGGTGGCCCCCAGCAAGGAAGGGACTAGACTTAGAAGGTACCCAAAATCAATATAAAAATTGATGAGAGGGAGTTTCTTCATTAAGTCCTCTCAATTTGTCAAGGGTTCGCAGACGATGAATCCATCTAGACTCTTATGCAATCATCCAGGAATGCATGGCAGCCAATGGTCTTTGTCTCAATGGGGATAAAACGGAAATCCCATTGGTAGACCCCAAGGAGACCTTGAACAAACTAGACAGCAAATACAGCAACTTCAGCATAGAGAACACTGTAATCACAGTCTCTGCTGCAGTAAAAACACTGGGAGTATACCTGGACTCCACTCTGTCTATGGATGAACAAGTTAGTTATATCTCATCATCAGCAGCACTCAGAACTAAAATCATTAATGCTGTAAACCCCACCTCTCCTCCAAAAACGGTCTCAATATTGCTAGAGATACCATAGGTGCAACATTGGATTACTGTAAATGTCCTCCTCCTAGGTACCGCCTCAAAAAACCTTAAATTACAAATCATGCAAAATAATGCTCTCAGAGCTGCTCTTAGTATCCCTAGGAGAGAGCATATCTCTCAGGCCAGACAAGAAGCCCACTGGCTCCCGATCAATGAAAGTATACTGTCCAAGGCACTCACCATACCACAAAGATGTATATCTCAGTCGGCACGCCCCTACTTAGCAGAACAAATACATCAAGTACAATCCCACAGACCTAAACGTGACCAATACTCACACCAACCTACAATCTCGGCCTTTAACAGAGCCAAAGCCGGGGGGTCCAGCTTTGAAGTGCTAGCACCAAAATCCTGGAACTCACAACCACTCAAACATTAAAAAAGAAACCTCTCTCATGGCTTTCAGAAAAGCGCTGAAAACCAAATTATTCAAGTAGACTGTACTTTCTCTGCTGTTCCCCTGTAACCATGTAACACCAATACTGTCTGAGCTATATTTATGTTGACATGTACCTAAGAGCTGTATCTATGTTAACTTGCACCTAAGTGAATATTCCATAACAGCGCCACGATGCCTGAGGGCAGCTCTGCGCTTTATAAATGGAAATAAATAAAATAGAAATAGGAGTAGGAGTAGTCCTTTTTTTCGAGCTCCCAAACTCAGGGAATATTGGCAGATACCCTCAGCAGCCGTTCAGCATGGGGAGGATCTAGGCAGCAGTGTGGCTGGCAGTGATGCAGATCTTATTCCAGCAGCTGGCCGTCCCCAATGTGCCCTGGGGATGGTTCAAGAGCAGAACTTGCCTTCTGCCTTGGACAACCTGTCTTCACATTACAACTGGAGGACTTTAGAAAGGACTAATCTCCCAACTGGGTCCTACCAATCTTTTTTCAAGGGCTGGGTTTAACCAGACAAAGGAGTAGGAGACCTCTTCTTCTAAAGACAAAAGCCCACAGGTGATTGAACTAAAGCAAGCCTGCTTTAGGAGTCCAATCCATGTCCTTTGAACAAATGGTCTTTGCCTTCGGACATCAGACCCAAAGTGCTTTATGCTAAAGGAAGTGGAGGGGAAGGGAAGGAAGAGAGAATGTAGAGAGAAACAAGATGGTGGAATATTTCCCCTGGCTGTGTGGCGCTACCCTGGTCTGCACTAATATTGCCCCCTTCCCTTGTAAATAGCCTCAACGGCCCTTTTGGTATGCAGCACCCTGGTGTGAGGCTAGTCCTTTTGTAATGGGTGTGCCCTTTGATTCCTGTTCCCAGGACAGCTTCCCTTGGAGTGGCTTTTTTCTTGAAGAGAGGTGTTACCCTACCTCACAAATGATCAAAGAGAGGCAACACCCATGGCTACTGTCTTGCAACAGTAGAGACAGCATGGTTGGGGGGAATACACATAATTAATTACACAGCTAAACTGGGTTCACAGGGCTGACACATGCAATTTCAAATTGATGTGGCTTGGATAATGATGAGGGATACTAGCCACCATACCTAAAACTCAAGTGTGGCTATTATTTACAGTTCAACGTGCCACCAGGATAGCAACTCTCATAGTTATGTAGCCTTTGGTAAAGAGGTCCATATCGTAAATACAGCCACTGTGCTGTAGTAACCTGTCTGTCACTGATGCGGTCAAGAGGGCATATGTGACCTGAACCTGCTCTGTCCTACTGGAGAGCAGGTGGTGCAAATTCAGGGACTTATTCAGCAAGGGCAAAAGTGTATACTTTGCTTTTGGCATGGAGCTTAGGAAATGGGAACTGGCCAGCAGGTTACTGTTTCTGAGATTGAATTGCCTGCACCATTGTATTCATTAATAACAATTAAAAAAGTCTGGGCTTATACGCCCTTGGCAGATGGTAACTCGTCACATCAGGCTTCAACCCTTGGACTATGCCAGGGAACCTGAATGCCCCCTGGTCCTGAGCAGAAAATGGGGAGAAAATGTACTGCCAATGAAAGTGATCTTGGTCCCTTCAGCTGTGTCCCCACAGTGACCCTACCCAGGCCCTGTTGGGGACCCCATTGTTTTATCCTCTCTCGCTCCCACCATGACCCTGGGCCGGCTAAGGTTGGCTTTTGAGCAGATGTCCTAAAGCAAATATACCTCGATTGGTTACCCATTAACTTCACCATGGAAGCCCTCTGCCCTCTGGCCATGCCACCATATGCTAAACGTCCTATAAAACTTTGAAAGGGCCACTATTTGGTGGGATCATTTTTGCCACCAATCTACTGCCCTTGCTTCAGCTAAGTTAAGAACTTGTAGGTGGGTAATTATCTCACTATAATGTCCACTCACAACTTCTACAATGCTTCAATAAAAAGTATAAGAAAAATTACGATGGTTCATACTTTGCTTCAACATCCTTTTACGTGTAATCTGTCTTCACCAATAGATTTTAGCAAAGCCATACTCACCCCAGCCTGACTGTTACAGTGACGAGTACTAATAATAGCACCAGCTTCTTCTATCATTTTCAAGATTGTTCCACCATGGACATTCCCTGCAATGTTAGCGTCATCAGGGCGCATTATGCTGTGATGATAAAAAGAGATCAAGTGTTAACAGAATTGATGCTATGATTTGCGTTACTGACAAATCGGTAAATGCGTTACTGACAAATCGGTAAAATGATAATCTATCTGGAGATGTCAAAACCATGTTTAGCACCCTTGGCGGGAGAAGCAACTAATCAGGTTGCTATGATCACAGGCTGAGTCGCACAATCTCGGCCCGCCTTCTGAGCAGCCAGATGACTTCTTTCCCTGCCTCACTATCTTCCCCCATCATTCCCCTCCTTTCCCCTCGGATGTTCGGTCCCTTCCCACCCCCCAGCACCACTTACTGATTTGTTTGAAGGTGGTGCTGCTCCATGACCCTGCTGGCCACCATGGAAATGGAAGAGGGGCTCCCTATGGATCTCCGCCTTTCAGATCCATGGTAGCCATCGTAGGTAAGTATTTTGTTTCAATGAACGAGATGCCGTGAAGTGTCCTGTTCATTCACACAAAATCAAAATACATTGCTGTTAGCACCCCAGGTTTCCAGATTTAAAACCTGCAGTTCTAATCGCAATAAGCATCCGTTAGAGGGGCTTCTCCAGCTGGTAGCAGCGCTGGGGCTGATGTTAAGGGTCTCGCTTTGCTCGAGCCTATAACTTGGACCCCATGCCATTACCAGCCGGTGAGGCCCCTTAGCTGCCCCCCGAACGGGTGCTTATTACATTCAAAGTTAGCTCAGTTGACAGACACAATTGAATCTTTCTAAACTGTGAACAAAATACAAAGGCTACATGTAGGGATAAGAGTACGCTTCAGTTTTCATTGTTGATTAATACATAGCTAGCTGCAAGTTGCCACACATTATTTGTGACACATTCAGACAATCCTGGCTTTTTAGTATACACAACTTTGCATGTTGTGTTTGCAGACTCGAACATCATTGTTATAGTTGGACTACAATTTCCAGAAAGTAAAAATGTAGTTGGGTCAAAGCTAGACCGAGCTTGAGATGAGAGACACGACGTGAGGCACCCTGGCAATTATGTGTTCCATGTAATTCTATAGGGAGTATTCCAGCAGTGCGGGAGGTAATGTGTGCTTGAATTCCTGTTCTGTTGGAACTGGGAAGGGAACGACAATTTATACTAGTTTGTACATTTCAATAGTATTTTCCAGTTTATGGTTAAATAGTGGGTTGGTTGTTCAACAGAAGCACAATATTGCTCTATTTAAAAAACTGAATAGAACACAGTTAACAGCCCCTGATAAATAATAAGGTTCAATTAAGGAGCACAATGCTCGAATCTATTGTGCCCATTGCAAGGTCTGATTTCAACATTGCAAGGTCTGATTTCAACATTCAACAAACTGATTTCAGTGTGCTCAATAAGCGATATTGAGCCTGAATGCATCTTGCCCATTTAGCAGTCCAAGCCCTAACTCCGTGATGCTCAGTTACCACTGCAAAATCCAATTGAAGACACATTCATAATTCCAAGATACTGCTGCAAGGAAAGATTCCATCATAGCAGGGACTGACTTCGTTAGGCCAGTAAACAGTGAAGGTTTTATATTCAGAATAACTATTTCTCACTGCATCTCCCGATACCATTAAGCATAGAAAGCACGGCAAGGCCTGATTTTATTATAACCAGTTTGCAGTTGTGCTGAGTTGCAAAAACTCACCATTTTCTGATGTGAGGGGGGAGAGCCACTAGGGACTGGTTTGGTCTGGCTGCTACGAGGTGTACCCCCCAATGGGTGGAAAGTATGGGTTCCCACAGGCTCGCCACCCCCACCGAGGCGTCTTATGACACCTAATTAGGTGTTACAGTTTAATCATTTCTAACACCCTGACAATGACAGTAAGGATTTCTACACAAACAGTAAGAGCTAGCTTTCAGGTGGCTTCGCCCAAGATTGCTTTACATCCCAGAAAGAAGTGGGAGCATAGCATTGCCACCACTCGCTCTGCTAAACCCAATGCAGACAGTAATAGATTGCTCCCCAAAACAACTGGGATAACATTGTGAGCTGCAAAAGCAAAGCCCATGCAAGGACGCAAGAAAGCTGCTCCTAAACTTCCAATCAGATGAAGTTGTATGAACGCAGACCTTGCAGTCAGGTGGAGCACACAGGAGCAGTGACACACGGTCTGGTGCACGTGGAACGCCACAGACGCCCGTGCAGGAATCAGAGTTCTTCAGAGATGGCGCCAACATTTCAAGTAACATTTATAGACACAGAAGGCACAGGTGGGGAAAATCTCCCAATAAACCAAAGTAAAACGAATAGATAATGGAGATTCAAATAACTGTTAGGGGAAGTACAAGTATGAGACAATTTAAAACCCTGAAACAAAACTACAATGGCCCAGCCAATCTAAAAGACCCAAACAAGTGCAAATTCCCCATTAGAACTATAAAAGAGGAGGAAAGAAAATACGTTTAGGAGGAAGCAGTTGCATTTACAAACTATTCCTGGAAACCCAGCGACTGCGCCACCTGGTCAGAGATAGCCAAAGCCATGGGCCACCGTCAGCAGCTCCTCTGGATAGAGCTAACTCATAGTTCCTACCTGCAAGAGGAAAGACTGCTTGAAGGAAGGGGGCTCTCGTAGATGGTCCTGTGTCAAGGAAAAGAAAAATGGAGGTGCAGAGCTTCTATTAATAAGAATGGGCCGTGGCAGGTTGGTGACACTATTGTGGCTGTTTTAAAAGGACCCTGAATGTGCTTGAAGGGAAAAATCTACTATGAATGTAGGAACAACCCTGCATCAGTGGGTTTAAGTTGCTGGTAACGGCCCACCCACCCGAGACTCAGTGAGAGATTAGTGCTGTTACCTTGCTATGCACCCCTTACAATGGGGTGATTGCTATTTGTACTATGGGGCTCCATCCGGTGTGCAAAGTTATTTTTTTTTCTTTTTCATGGGAGTCGGGCTCCACACGTGTTGGGTGAGCCCAATCACCCATGAAAAGGAAGAAAAAAACAAGATGGCACCCACCATATTAAATAGAAAAGCGGCTGATCCCATTTTCAATTTCTATGGTGGCTGCCGAGGACGGAGCACTGCGATCAGAGCAGAAAGCAGGTAACCTGGGAGAGAGAAGTTGGGGTAGTTTGCAGGAATATCATGGGGGGGGGGCTGGAGGAGGGTGGAGTCGTCAGGAGGCAACAGGAATCTTGACACATTAAGATACTTCCTGATCATTTGTATTGTATCCTTTAGATCCAATAGGCAAGTTTGCTTCAACCCCTTCCCTAAAAAGCTATTCAATAGAAAGTATTAATTTGAACCAGATCCATAAGGTGTCACCTATGTCGCTGTTCAGCCTTACCACACATTCTATTTTGCCCAGCTATACTGCAAGGACCGATTTCATTACCCCAGCTTCGCACTTCAATGCATGATTCCATCATTCCCTATTAGCAAGCCAAGGCCTGATTGCATCATGAGAAAATGTAATGCCAGATTATTTCTTGTCAAGTTACCAGTCAGAAATTCTATTATGTCTGGTGAACCCTGCAACATCATTATGATGGCTCTGTACTATACAATTTGATTTCATTATGCCAAGATGGAAAATAAATACCATTATAACCATTTACCACGAAAAGGCCAGGTTTTATTATGCCCAGTTAACACTGCAATGCCAGATTCCAAAATGTTCAGTGCCTGAATCCATTGTGCCAAGTTAGATTTGCAACGCTTGGTTTCAGCATGTATAATTAGCCTTGTAAGACCCAATGCCTTTGGTCCACTATTCAGCTATATTAGGGGAATTATGCTTCCATGTATTTTTTTGTTTTATTTTAATGTTTAAAGTGCAGACCTAGCTCGAGAGCAGTGCAGAACTGTACAGGGTGTGGTTAGCCAGGGTTTTTGCTAGAATCTTTTAACAGTAAGCAGTACTGTGAGTTGCAGTCTGTGCATCCATTGGGATTAGTCAGGTGTTGTTGAAAAAAGCTACGTTTTGAGATATTTGCGAAACCGGAGAATCGTGGTGGCATTCAGAGCCAAAATGGGGATCGAGTTCTAGAGGGTAGGTGTGTGACAAGAGAAGGATTGTGTGTGGGTCCTCTCATTGTGAACGAGTTGTGATTTGAGCCAGATGGTTGATTTGCTGCGAGAGGAGTGTGTGCCACCAGATATGTGAAGTTAGCTGCCAGGTATGCCAGTCGCCTACTTCGTGACTGCTTTGTAGATAATAAGGCAGTCTTGAACAGTATCCTGGCCTGGATAGGGAGCCAATGCACTTTGCATAGGATGGGCATGATGCATTCAAATTTCTTCTCACTCATTATAAGATGTGCTGTAGCATGGTAGACTTCTTTTAGGGGCCTGGGATCCCCATCAGGAGGGCATTTCTCCCATCAAGGTGCAAGACCACAAGCACCTGCACTAGAGTCCGGATGTCCTGTGGAGGGATGAAGAGTTTGATTTTGCAAAGGGTGGCTATTTGGAGCCAGGCTATTTGGGCCTTCTTGGCTATGTTTTTCTGGAAGTACAGGCTGCTGTCAACTGTCAATGGTGAAGCCTAAAGATTTATCTGAATCTGAGTGCTGCAAATCAAATCCTTCTAGGGCATATCATTGCGTCATTGCTGGACAAGTTGTTGTTTAGCATGGGAACTGATGAGGATGATTTTGGACTTGAATGGGTTACGTTTGATGTAGGCACTAAACATCCAAGACTGGATGATGGTTAGGTAATCGTAGAAACGACTGATGGCCTGTGGGCTTTTTTCTGATGTACAACTGAGTATTGTCCATGTGTTGGTGGATGGCTATATAAGGATCTTTTAGGAGTGTGCCCAGAAGCTTTATTTAAAGTATAAAAAGGATGTGCAAGAGGATGGAGCCATGGGAGACTCTGCAGAAGACTGAGAGTCAGTTAGAATGCAACATGTTCATCTGGACGGCCTGGTGTCTTCCTGATAGGCAGAAGGAAAACCAATTCAGGATGGCACCTTTACTCCATCCACGTATGCCAATTGAAACTAAAATGCCCAGTTTACCCTATAATCAAAGACAAACCATGAGGGCCTAGGCCTGTGAAAAAGAAGGCCATTTGGCTCGACACTAGGCCGCCGTCCAAGTACCATAGGCACTGGATATTTATGTATTGGTATATTAGTTGTGCCCCTAATGTTATAGATAGAAGCTTGAGGACACACTAGCTCGGGGATTATCTTCCGGACATTTTAGCGGAAGAACAAGTGATGCTGGCTCACTGAAAACCTAGGGCAATCTATAACCTTTTAGAGGAAGCAGGCAAACTACATTAGCTTTATTGGACTTGGGTATTAGTAAATCTGCTATTAGATTGGATCCGGTATATCCTGAGGAGATGACCGGAAACTAATGTGTCCCCATTACCTGTGTTCATGGGGACCACGAAGTATACCTCAAGGTCAAAGTTCAATTAAACATTGCAGAAAAACAAATCCAGATCGAGGTTTACAAGAACCACAACTACTTGAGACTGACCTACTGGATTTTGACAATTGGTCCCATGAAAATGAAGAGAGAAAAACACAAGTCAAGGATAAAAAGTGAAATCCCTCGAGCTGATGACAAAATGATGGATTAACAACAGAGGGAAGTTGGAAGTGACCCTGAGACTTTCTGGATATAGCTCATGCAATCCTCCGACCACTTATGCTAACTCCATGTGCCAAAAACTCTTTGGTAGTTTAAAACATTCGTACAGAATATGTGAAGTAGTCCTGGGACTGCCCTTTAAGGTGGGGGTGGTTGGGGTAGGCAAGGGCGCTTGGTGCTGCTACCTGCAATGTGATGCTGGGTCCAGGGCTGGTATGAGGAAAATCCCCTAGCTACCCTCCCCACAGCATGGGCACAGGTAGGAGGTAGGGGATTGTAACATATACAGTCCATAAAGCTCTGGCCCTTTAAGAAACCATATGCAAAATGTTTCACTGAACACTATGTGAGAAATCAGAAGGTATCTCACCCGCTAGTCCCCGGGGATTTGTCAGCCAGGTGGCCAGGACATGGACATCGCTTTTCGATCCAGTTCCTGGGGGTGGACCAGTGTGGCAGGATCACCTGAGTTAGGGGTCCTCGGGGAGTGGGAGTGGGACACCGGATGGAGAGATGCGGAATTGCCTTCCCTGTAACACCTTTACTCCATCCTATCAGATAGGATACTTAGGAAGTCAACCCCCTCACCCCCTTTTCCCAACATGAACACTTTCTCATTGATAGTTTGCTACGAGAGAAAGCAGACTAACACCCGAGCCGTATACTTGACATGCCCCAATACAATGGTCAGGCAGGGTCAGGCAGTTACTGACCATTACACACACATGACTTCAATTGTACTTCTCCACACAGATAAAAGGCGGAGCACGAGAGCACGCTCTGAGCAAGGCAAAGCACACAAGGAAACAGCAGTTCCAAGATGGTATTTTAATATTAGGCGAAAGATGGCGAAACAGAAGGGGATCACAAGGTGGGATGTGCCCTTGACCTTTTCAATGAGGAACCATTAAATTCATGAACCCTCGAGAACAGAAAGCGTAAAACCAGGAAACAAGGCTGAAGAATCCTGCATTGTGTGTCTTAGGTACCAGGGGCCCTCCCGCATCGATAGTCGAGGCGGTGAGAATCACTTGCTGCTGTGGTACTGTCCTTGGCTCCTACAACAAAGCAGCGCCAGTGAAGTCAGCACAGCCGGTGAGTTGGGGAGACGGACACCAGACCGGTCTGTGTTGAAGCTAAGGTTGCAGGCGGCAACATTGTATAGTGAACGCGGAAGCGAACAGTGCATGAAGCGTATGTGATAATCAACACGAGTAAAATTGAACAACAGTTGAATGATTGAACTTTGAAGCCAAGATACGATACCTTAGACTGAGTGGTCCGGCACCACGTGCGTGCTCATTCAAAAGTATCTGTAAGGTACCCAATTGAAAGGTGGCAAAAGCGAATGAGTGTCAAAGAATTGCAAGTTGAAGTGGTCCTGCAACGTGTCAAGCAAAATCCCACGCACAATCGAAAGTCTTCGATGTTAATAGCGTAAAGAAAGTTGATGACAACATAAATTATGAAGTTGGTCTGAGACCGGTGGAGGGAGATCAGCTGAGAGCTTTTGGTTAAAGCAAGCATGTGCTAAAGTTAAATTGAAATTGGTCCAAGCCTGGCAGAGGGAGACTAATTGAACATTGTGTTGATGAGGATCTGAACCCGGCTGAGGGGGATCCAGGGTAAACCATGAATCATCTGAGAAATTTGATGCATGAAAATCCTACAAGCATTGGGTTAAGAGGATCTGAGCCCGGCTGAGGGGGATCCAAGGTGAAAAGTGGATCGCCTGAGAAATTCAGTACTTGTGAAATCCTAAGAGGAAAATAGCTTATTGTTTGTTTGTCGCATCAGGCCCTCTGAAAGAAGAGGCTTTGAAAGGCAAAGAGACTTGGGCACGGAAGGCCCTAATGCTAATGATTGAACTGTATCCTCGTGCTAGAGAAGCCAGAGACTGTGCTAAGCTCGAGTGTACCGCCTTGTCCCGTGCTGAAAACGTGCCGAAGGGAGGCCAACGGCCTGAACATCCTGAGATATCATTTTGTGAACACTACTTTCTTTTTTATAAACACTGTTTCCCACACTATTTGTATTTAGAGGTAAGGATTGGCAATAGGTTTTTTAGTATAGGCCCTTTTATTTTTACAAGACACCACTAGGACTGCGTTATTATTATTTGATGGTCGTAGCTTGCTCCCATCTGTAAATTTAGGGTAAAATAGGCATTTTTCAAACCCTTTTTGAAGTTCAATAAACACCCTTGAACTTTGGTCACTTATGTCTGTCTTATAATTGATACTATGCCTTCCTATTGATACTATGCCTTCCTTACAACTATCACAGTCATATAGTCCACAAACCCTTAAACACAAGACCTGTGGTTCGCGCAATGTTCATAAAGTACGGAAATACTCACTCCTACAGTTAACACAGAGGCACATCTCAGCAACTGGGGCAAGCAAAAAAAAGGAAACGCAAGAAGGTCCATAACATGGGGGTTTTGAGTGAGAGTAGGAATTTGTTTGGGGTGAGTTGGTGAATGGACAGAGGAGAGGAGAGGAGGGGAAGGGAGAGGAGGGGAGGGGAGAGGAGAGGAGAGGAGGGGAGGGGAGAGGAGGGGAGGGAGGGAGGTTGGGAAGAGGAGGGCACAGGAAGAATGGAGGAACATCAGTAGCTAGAAGGATGAGGTTGGAAAACAGAGTGCAGATGATGAGTGGAGGAACATCAGTATAGAGGAGGAGGAGGAGGAGGATGGGAAATGGAGTGCTACTGAAGAATGGATGAATATCAGTACAGAAAATGAGGCGGTTGGAAAGAGGAGCATAAAGAAGGAGTGCAGGTATATTAAAGGAGGTGAGAAGAAGATTCTAGAGGGGACATGAGGTTAATTAAGAAGGAGGTGTGAGAGATTGAAGAGAAGAGGAACATCAAGGAGGAGGTGGGAGTGAGCAAAGAGGAGGAGAGGTGCAACTTAAGTTAGAAGACTAAGCGACAAGGAGAGTAGGTAGGAGAGTAGGTTAAACCAGGATCCAGAACATCATTTGGAGAAAGAGAAGACTGTGCCCAAAAGGGGTGAAACAGGGCAGGCAAATGTACGTGTGATGAGGAATTGAGGAGGTGCAGGAGAAGATTTGGAGATCAATGAAGTAGAACAGGAACTAAAAGAAGTCCCATTGACCAAGGCACATGGCGGGGAATCATAGAGGAGGGAGAGAGTGGGCTTGTGGGTCACGTTTGCAGGACCCTATGGCAGGGAGTAGGTCACTGCCTGAGTCAAACCACCAGTAGAAGCTCTGAGGTGGCTCTTGCCTGATGGAAGCAATTGGGCCTTTCAGTAAGATTGCATAAAGCAGTGTTGTACAGCTATGCTTTGGGGCCTGCAGGAAGGAGAAGAGAACCCATTTCTTACTGTGTACAGTTGTGATTTCCCACTTACATTTCGTGACAGGGGATACCTAGAAATGTTCTTCATATTCTTCAATGCAACTGGCCATATGTCCAGTTTAACCTGTTTGAAGTGTGTGGTTTGTACGGTTTACTGCAACTTTCCATCCTGTCCCGTGCAATGTTTGGCGAATAACACCATAATGACCTGTATAGGCCTGCAAACTAGCTTTTCTCCCACATGATGCTCTTATTGGTGAAATGTTACAGTGGGTCAGTACATTTAATAATCTAAATTGTATACATTTAAACAAAACATATGGTGCCAAGTGTTTCTGCCATATTTCTGCATTTCAAACTTAACAGAAGTGTGAACTCTACTTGTGGCAGCACTTAGCATTCAAACACCATTACATAAATACCAATAACAAAATACATTTTTTTTTAAGTAATCAGTAGTAAGACTTGTGTGGGGCTCTAAAACGAATACAATAATTAAACTTAGTCTAAATTACCCAATCTTTGGTAAGGAGATTTCATTCTAGAATAGGTGCCGATATAACAAAAGTGTCATCAATTAAGGTATGATTGGTGAACTGTACAATGGTAGAGGAAAAAACTTTGACCAGAGAATACTCTGACTTCATAATTCATAAAAAGTCACAAAGACCCTTTAACGTACCCTCAACATTAGGAAATATTCATCTTTCTGCAACATTAGATAAGATGCGAACATTTTCGGGCAAATTCTTAAAAACAGAATACGAATATAAAAAGTGCACAGGGTGTGCTTTTTTTATTTGAATTAGTTTGAGAAATATGCAGGTCCTCATTTGATCAAAGGTGACCTGCGCCTTTTAGGGGGTTAGGCAGCAGCGCAAATGAAGCGCCAGCCAGGCCCTTGGCATACGCGCGACTGTGTAACAGACTCATAGCACGAGCACATTTTGCAGTGATTGGTTTTAATAGGGCCGTCATTATGAAATGCACGAGAGTAAAAGCATTTCTATTCCTGTTTGAGGGATAGAAATGCAATTGGTATCAAGCACTGCTGTTATGGGGTAATGTATTTGCTGTGTGCACATTTGAAAGTGCATTGTGTTTCTGAATACAGTGTGCATTAAAAGGCAAAGAAACACCCCCCAATTTGTACAGCAATACATGTTTTGAAAATCTGCATCTTTGGAAAACTCTTTGAGGTCCCGATTCTGAGCTTCTGAGAAAAGTAGTGAAGATGCTGACATTCTCCACTTTGGTTTCCAGCACCATCATTCTGAGGTGGGATGAAGAATTGGAGGAGAGATATGCTTTCCAGCAGCAAAAGCTGCTAAAATCAATCATTTTAATAGCGACATGTGCAACAGTCGCACTGTGCACACTTCTCAAAAGACTGGCCGTTTTCTAATTTGCAAAAGTGTCCTTGAGCTTTCAGTAAACTAGGAAAGGGGTGCTGCGGTCTAGGTAATGCTATTTTTACAAAGGGGAAACTGTGTGCAGTATCTCACACGCACAGAAATGACTCTAGTCGACCTGTATGATACGAACTGCAACTCGCAATTAGATATCAGCCTCGTCTGTATAGCACTCATCTCAATGGAACATAGCCTTATCCCTCCCGGGGCACGGACACCCACAGACACCTGCAACAATTCACTTCGAGACCTCATAACACACATCAACTCTGCCACTAGAACGAAGCTGAATGCCATGAAAAGAATTCGAGCCAGATGCGCACATAATCAGTCTCCTCGACTCGCATACTCTCCCGCGAGCCTACTATAGCACCTTTCTACTAGCCACATCTCCATGGGTCGCTAGCAGGGACATTGCCGGCCCTACCTACCTCGTACGGGATAAAATGCACACATGCATTGTAAAATCATCCTTACATTTCTCACACCTCAGACTTCGGTCCCCCAAGGGCATTCAGCCGCTGCGTTTTGAGGCCATACCAATGGGATTAGGTGCTACACAAAGGCCATATACCATAACTTGTAATGGTGAAGATATTCCCCTTCTATGTTTTGCAATAACGCATACAACCACACCAGCCACACTCAATTTTCCATCCCAACTTACACTTCCAAACCTCTCACTGTGTCAGGAATGTGCATAATAACTAGCACTTTCACACTGGCTGTTCACTACTCAAACTCCCCAGTCCCTGCCTTACTGCCAAACCGACTCCCAACTGATACCTTACACGCTCCGGTTCCTCTTGCACTCTCCAGCCCTTTCTTCTTTCTCTGTATCTCTTTTCCTCAGTCTCCACATTGTTCCCCCAATCTCCCACTCCATCTGTATCTCATTTCCTTTCTCCCAGTCTTTTTCGCTCTCCCTCACATTCTCTCACTCTGCTGCTTGCTGCCCACCTCCCTCTTTGGCCCACCTCACCCTGGCTTGGCTTTTGCTTGTTTCTCCCTCTCTGACCCACCCCTTTCTCTTTGGCCCCTTGACTATTGCTCCCTCCTTTGCCCACTGCTCCCACTCTGGCCCACTGCAACAATTCTGGCCCCTGGACCACTGCTCACACTTGGGCCTCTTGCTGACCACTAACACTCTAACCTCTTGCCTATCGCTCCCTCTCTCTAGCCCACTGTTCACTCTCCCTTCATTTCCCCGCTTAGTATGACGACTTTTAAAAAACTGCAGATTGTATGTTGTTTTAAAAACGGCCGATTTCGTATTTATTTCTGTAACATCTGATTTCTTGAGTTTTTGGGAATCGAAAAGCCTCTATATCCTGGGGGATTTGTGTGTGTGGGTGATGAACATTTCACAGGCAGTTACACTGTAATCTGAGAGAAAGCGGAAGGGAGAAATTGTTCATCAGCATTACACTTTTGCAAGGGATGTGAAACTGAAAGTCAGGCAATGGGATGTGTTGGACAAATGGTACTGCCCTACATAAAATAAAACAGTTATTTGCTGGCAGGTAACATTAGCATGATCAGTACTGTACGTTATGTTTTTAAAATGTATTTCGCCACATGGATGGCATCTTGCTGCTACTCCGGAGATCAAAGTTGCAAAAAAGGGACACAGATTAAAAAAGAAAAGTCTTCAGAGTGCACCGAAAACTAAAATTGTCTGCAATAGCATGAAGTGCTAAAGGAAGAATATTACATAGTTTGGCTGCAACTACAAAAAATGCCCGCCCCCCCCCAACACGTGAGCGTCAAAATCGTGGGACTAGAATGGTAAGAGAAGATAGAGAACGTAAGACTGTGATGGTACATAAGGACAGAATTTAGGCTGAAGATATTCAGCCCCAGTCTTGTAAATGCTGCATTAACAATGCACATGGACTTAAACTGGATTCGCTTATCAACCGGGGGCCAGTGCAATTTACGCAGAATGGAGAAATGCGCCCTCCAAGAGACATGCACCAAAGCTCTAGCTGCAGCATTCAGAAGCAGCTGCAATTGACGTACCAAATAGGCCGGCTGAGCGAGGTAGAGTGAACTGCAATAATCTACCCCATTCATAACTAACAAGTTAGTTACCGGGGCATGAAATTGAGATGGAATGAAGGGTAAGATCTTATGAAGCAGCCTCAATTTAAAATGCCCACTCTGACATACAGAGGCTATCTGATCATTCATAGAGAGAGAAGAGAGGAGTTTCACCCAAAGGTCCTCTACTGCTGCGGCAAGAGTAGGAGGCTGGCCAAATGCACTTGGTTAGAAATCAGCAGTCCAAAGGCAGCAAAGCGAGGAGAAAGAAGAGGAGGGAAGGCCCATCACCAGTACCTATGTCTTGTCCCCATTCCATTTGAGGCAGTGGTCTCTCATCTAACACCCCACAGTCTCCAAACAACCCTGTAGCTGAGATGCCATGCTAGGTTGAGCAAGATCTAGCTGAATGATGATTTCGGTGTCATCAGCGTAGGAGAAGCAACAGGGGCCATGGGAGCGGATGAGCCCAACCAAAGGATGAATGTAAACATCTAAGAGAATAGGGGACCGAGCGGAGCACTGGGGGATCCCGCAAGTAAGAGGCACTGGTTTAGAGAGAAAGGGGGGAAGAGAGAGAGAGACTGGGCACGATAAGTAAGGACAGAGTTGAAACAGAGAAGCACCTGATCAAATATGCCTGCACTAGCCAGATGGACTAGCACGGTGGAGTGGTAAACTGTGTCAAATACAGCAGACAGATCTAATAGCATCAGTGCCCCACACTCCGCCCTCATTCAGCAGACCAGCCAGGTCATCAACCACAGAACCTACACTTTCTGTGCCTCTGCCAGAGTGGAATCCAGACAGAAAGGATTCAAACAAATTGTAGATTTCCGAAACAAAGTAAGTAAAGTAGAGATCAAAGATTCTAAGAGTTTCATAGGAAACGTGAGACGCAAGATGGGGCGATAATTAGATAGAACAGTAGGATCGAGCGAGGGTTTCTTTAACAGAGAGATGACTGAAACATGTTTCAGTTCGGCTGGAATGGCACCGGTTGAACAGGAGTCATTGACCGCATGATCTACCAAAGAGGCAATAGCAGGCATCACCTCCGTAAGAATGTTCAACGAAATAGAGTCAGAGGGGGATGCAGATTTCAATGTATTAGTAGCAGCCATTATGTCATCGGCAGAAAAGAAAGGAAAAGTGGACCAAGTTACCTTATAGGGGTCAAGAGCAATAACAGACATATTTGAGGTTTTTAAAACTAGAACAGCAATTTTCTCATGAATGTCCACAATCTTCTGATCCAAAAACTCCAAAAACTCTGATAGGGAGTCAGAGAGCCTCCGTGAAGGAGGGATTACTGATGCAGCGGAGGAAGGAGTGGACAGGGAACGTACCAAATCAAATAAGTATTTTGGCTGATTGATAGCAGCTTCTATTTTATCCTTAAAGAAAGATTGTTTTCCCATAAAGATCGCCTTATGGTATATGGCTGTTGCTTGATAAAACAGTATCTTGTCAGATTGACAATACACGATTCTCCACTTACGTTCAGCTTGCCAGTGCTTAAGTCTCGCAGAGACTTATGGTCTACATTGAACCATGGCTCTGAAAACGCTCTTTTTTCCTACATAGTTTCCAAGGTGCCACATGATCGGCCATATTATTGAAAGCAGAGACCAAAGTAGAGAAGGAGCAGTCTTCCACAGTCTCACCATGCAATTTAATCTGGGGCGCAATATCAGATACTGGGGCAGAATGCCATTTACGTTTCTTAGTGTTGAATCTAACAGGAGCAGCAATTGGGGACAACAACCATCTATATAAAGGAATAATAAAAAAATCGGACAAAATAACTGGAAGCACAGGAAATACCGTGATTATTTAGTCCAGGGCAAAAATCAGGTCAAGTGTGTTACCTAGCTGATGAGTAGGCTCACTAACAAATTGAAACAGACCTAAATCAGACATATTAGTAATAAAACAGGATGCTAATTTGTTATTAAATTTATTGGTCGCCAGATTAAAATCAGTAACAATCAAATTTGAGTATTTCTGCTGTAATTCAACTAAATATTGCACAAAAAGATCGCAAAAAGAAGAATCATAAACAGGGGGAAGATGCGAACATGATAGGGTAAAGTAGCAGTAATTACCACGCAAGTTAAAAAAAGCCTCCATATTAATGTTGTGGTCTAGAGGCACAATTAGAATTCGAAAGGGAAGATTTATAAATAAATGCAATGCCACCACCAGGGTGGGAGGCAATATAGCTAACAATATTATAACCATCTGGAACGGTTTGAGCCACTGCAGGGCCAGAGTGCTCACCTAGCCAATTCTCATTCATACATATCAGATCAAGTTTGTGATCATCCAGTAGATCATGGCAGGCATGAGTGTGCACCGTTAAGAAGCGCACGTTCAGCAGAAAGCAACAACGAGGTTCAACACAGGGCAGAGCTTCTGCCCTCTCCACTTCCTAGGATTTTAAAAATCCAATAGGTAATACAGTATCTATTGGAGCCAAAGACAGAATTTTAGCACGTTGCAGCCTGCCAAGAGCCCTCTCCAGAGTGGGCGCTACAGCATTATTACCCGATGGCCCGGCCTGTGCACAGACGGGCACCAACGAGCTTGCCTTTTCAGCATGCATCAGGCGTATCTGCTGCGCCCGTCCGCTGCGTGCTCCACGACACACATTAAGCAAAGCGGGGAAGTCAGCTGAACTGAAGAGCCATAGAGAGAGAAGAGATACTGCTGTCAACTGGCTGAAATTGAATAGATTAAAGAAACGTTACTCTGTAAATTAAACGCACACACTTCAAAGGATATTTAAGGGAAAGGGAGTACACCACAATTAATAAAAAGATATTGGGCCTCATTACAAGTGCTCCGGTCTGGAATTAACGCAGCCGGTATAACCATACCGGCACCGTTTCCGCGTCCGCCTAATCATGACTTGCGAACCCGGAATAGCACCACCTCCAACCGCCAGCGCGGAGTTAAAGCTCTTGTAAACTCTGCCTGCACGGAAACTCCTCCGTTGCCGGCAATACGAAACACCGCGAGCATCACAACTAGCGCGGACATGGAAACACCGATAACAAAACTACCTACCCACCAGAAGGGCAGAACTAATGACTGGGTCGCAGCCCACAACTGCAATATCACTTGCAAAGCCCCACAACCTCTTGTATGGACTGACCATTTCCTCATATTATTCGACATCTACCATAACAACCCTAACCTAAAACAGCGCCCTTATGCACCAGCGTGCCTGACCAGAAACAAGCGCAACATCACTGCAGAGACCCTCACACCACTAATCCTCCCCCTTTTAAACACTATCCCAGCTACTGCCGACCTTAACCTTCTAGTCGACACCTACAATGATGTCCTAATTAGCACCATTGATGCCGTTGCCCCACTAAAGCAACGCAAATGCAAGCCCATAGCTCACTTGAACGCGTGGTACACACCGGAACTCAAAATTATTAGAAAAAAGAAAGCCAAGATGGAAACCCTATGGAAAACCAACCCCTCTGCAGAAAACAAAACTAATCGCACGACCATTTCCTCCCACTACAAGAAAGAGATAATCTGGACTAAAAAAGAAGACTATAATGGCAGAATAATCTTCTACTAAAGAACTCTTCACCATTCTGAAGGAATTAGAAAATCTGAATCCTCCAACAGATACCTGCGTGAAGGACAAGGCATGGTGTACCAGCATCCAAAATGCCCTAGCTAACAAAATCACTGGTCTTCAAAACAAAATCGAATCCAAAAGATTACAACTCTCAAACAGTAACGCCTTCACACCCAGCACACCTACCCCTACTAGCAATACGTCTGGCTTTACATTCAAACCAGTTACTATACCCGAAATTCAAAAAATCATAGCATCCCTTAAACCTTCTAATTGTAAAGGGGACAGCTGCCCCGCTCAGATCATCAAAGACGCGGCGCGAGACCTTGCCCCCTTCATCTCCAAACTAGTAAACTTATCCTTCTCTCCCAATTCTGTACCCAACAACCTAAAACAGTCTTGGGTTCTCCCTCTTCTAAAAAAACAATCTCTTGACCCGGCCATTCCCACCAATTACAGGCCCATCACCATGGTCCCCTTCCTGCTAAAAATCCTCGACAGAGTTGCCTATCTGCAAATCCAGGATTACTTGGAGTCCAATCAACTGGCTTCCGCCCTCAACATGGAACGGAAACTGCCCTTGTTGACCTTAAAAGCCAGATCGATGACATCAAGGACAAAAACAAAGCAGCCATCCTACTCCTCCTAGACCTCTCAGCAACCTTTGACCTGGTTGACCACAAAATACTCTGCAACCACCTCTCTTCTGCAGCCCACTTCTCCTGCTCTGCTGTCATATGGATACAATCCTTCCTAACCAACAGAACCATGAGGGTCTTTTCATCGGTGGCTGCAGCAGACCCCATCCCCATTACCTGTGGTGTCCCACAAAGTTCCTGCGTCCCCCCTACCCTCTATAACATCTTCACGAAGCCCCTTTTTGATAAACTAGACCATCTGGGTGTCACCTACACCAATTACGCAGATGACACCCAGATACTCCTCACCATCTCGGGAAACTACAACACTGACACCACCAAGATTAACAAAATCTTCTCCATCATTCAGGCATGGATGGCCTCACACGGCCTCTGCCTGAATGATGAGAAGAGCGAACTCCTCCTGGTCGGGTCCCCTAATAATCTACAGAAACTCAGCCCTGAATATTCGAATTTCACCATAGATGGCAACATCAACCCGGTTGTGAAAAATGTGAAAACGTTAGGCTTCTACCTCGATGCCAATACCAACCTTGCCAAACAAGTCAATATGACTGCCTCAGCCACAGCATACACAGGAAAACTAATGAGGGCCTGTAGACCCTTTCTATCTACAAACAGCTGCCTCATTCTGGCGAGGGCCCTCATACAATCAAAGCTTGACTACTGTAATAGCCTTTATCTTGGTGCCAACCTAGCTATAATCAAGAAACTTCAAATCCTCCAAAATAACGCGTTGAGAGCAGCACTAAATATTCCCAAGAGAGAGCATATCTCCCGCACAAGAATATCTTGTAAATGGTTATCCATTCAGCAAAAAATTGACCTAAAAACCCTCTGCCTCACCTACAAAGCCTTAAACCACCTAGCCCCACAGTACCTGACCAACAAACTTACTCTCAAACCTAACATAAGAGTCACTAGATCATCCAATACTCTCAGCCTCATCGTGCCCAGATTCACAGCCAAAAGAGCGGGAGGCTCGAGCTTCACGGTTCTCGCCCCTCAACTCTGGAACACCCTACCACCGAATATTAAACTGGCAAAATCCTTCCAATTGTTCAGAAAACTAGTCATTAGTTGGCTCCTGGAGAGTGTAAACCTCAGATAGACTAAGCTCAGTACTTTTTGTGTATATTGTACATACTTTGATATGTTTCCTATTTCCTGCCTGTACACACCATATATGGCATTTCTCTGCCATAATTGTATAACTGTTTTTTCTACTGTATTCCTTGTAACTTGTCCTTAAGCGCCCATTTACCCCTGGGTCTGGAGCGCTATACTAAATAAAATAAACAAACAAACAAAATGGCGGTAAAACCGTGATCACGGTGGCGGTACCGCCGCCACAGCGAACATGATGTTAAACTGTGCCTGGTGTCCTGAATCAGGCCACAGGTGCACCAAATCAGCCCAGCTGGACCCAGCAGGCCACTGGGTGCGTACAAAAGGGCCACACCCAGCCCACCTCAAAACAGAACCATGCAGGCAGCAGCTCTAGTAGCATTGGGACTGGGCCTACTCAACCAACAGGCAGCACTGCACATGATGGCAGTAATGTTGCAGAGGAGGAGGAGGAGGAGGCGGAGGCGGAGGAGCCGCAGGCGGCAACCAGCTAACCCTGTACCCATGGCAAACCCCATTGTCCAGCCGGCAGCACCCCGCAGGCAGCCTGCAGTACCACGCATCAGGGCCTCACCCTGGATCCACACATTATACCGCTGGACCGTCCAACAATCCTGTACATCTGTTACGGACTTGCTGGTCGTGCAGAGTATGAATACCTCCGTCCCCAAGTACCACACAGGCAATACCAGAAACACTGCCTGTGCAATCTTTGAGGCCACAGGTGTGGTAGTCTGTCGGGCCTGGATTCGGGAACAGCCAGAAGAACCTCTTGAACGCTGTAAGGCAAAAATGTTTATGTACAGGGCAGAAATGTAATAACACAAGAATACAGGAATAGATATCTAAGCACTGCTTACCTATGAGCACTGAAGGGTCACCCAGAGATGGGAGAAGAACTGGACCCCGTGCAATGATCCGGACTAGCTTCTCCTAGTGGGGGTTTGGCCCAAGTGAGCCACCGGGATAGCTTGATGTCAGGGGCACAGACAGGTAAACACCTAGCGTAGGGCCAATGGCCAGAGTTCCAAAACAAAACGTTATCCGTAGAGTATCCAAAATACAATTCCGTGGACTGGCAACAAATGTTCAAAGTTCCAAAGCAGATTCGGAGCGTAGGCAAAGATAGTCCGTGAGACAATTCTGTGGTCTGGCAACAAATGTTCAAAGTTTCAAAGCAGATTCAGGGCGTAGGCAAAGACAGTCCGTAATACGGAAGCGTGGTCGTGAGGGAAATCCAAAATTCACAATGAAAAAACAAAGCGTCACACAATCCTGGAGGAAAACAGCTGTGAAGCAACGCTTCCGTGTTTCCGAACGCATTTAACCAATAGCAGAAGTCATGTGATGCGTAACACGGAAGCGCTGATGCGTGATGGAACGTCACGTGATCCGTGACGCGCAGGTCTCCGTGGAAGGCGTCGGGTGTTGTGACCAAGCGGGATTCTCCAATTTAGTTGCCAATGACGGGAGGGGCGAGACACGCCAGGTCTGTCATAACGTGCTCTACTAGGGGCGAGAGAACGTAAAGATGTTCGTGTGCCTGGGTGTGTGTGTGTCGGGTGATGGGATGAATGGAGGCTGAAGGCGGGTGTAGACGTGTACCTGTAGGGGGTGCACTTGGTTATGCGGAAGACGTGACAACATCACTGGCCTGATAGAGGACGACATCAGCAGCCACATAGACACCCCCACTGCCACCCCCCCCTGAAGGTCGTGTCTGTACTGCACTTTCTTGGCACCGGTACCTATCAACACACAGTCGGTGAGCTGCACGGTCTATCACAACCCTGTTTCCCAATAATCCTGGTTCAGGTACTGGATGCCCTGTTGCGCCATGTGTCTGAACAGATTGCCCTACCCCGTACCCTCCCCCAGGTGATTGCCACCAAGTTGGCCTTCCATGCCATAGCAGGCATGCCAAATTGCATAGGTGCAGTCGACTGCACCCACATTGAGCTGAGAGTACCACGTGCAATTGAAATGGTGTTCCGCAATAGGAAACAGTACCACTCACTGAATTTACAGATGGTATGTGATGCGACGCAAGTGATTACACATTGCTGCGCACGTTTCCCGGGCTCAACCCATGACTCAATGGTACTGCGGAATTCAACATTGCCACGGTACATGGAACGGATGTATACAAATTGGTCGAACTACAATTGTTCGAATTACAATTGACCTTTGCACAATTGACCGAATTGTGAAGGTCAATTGTTACATATGTGCGGGGGGAAACCCCCCGCAACCCCCCGTTATATATATATATAAATATACATATATATGGGATACATTACTCACCGTAATCGTATTTCTGATGCTTGTATCTGCTTAGATTCACATGCTGTGCATAGGCCGACATCTAGTGGAAGCTGCGGAGTATTACAGTTTGTTTTTCGAAAGTCGAAAATGGGCGTCGACACAGGCGTGCCAGTAATACTATCCCTAGTGTGACGTCCACTGTACCCAAGATCCCTCACGCGTGTAGGATTCTCAGATTGTATTTTTTCTGACATGAGGAAGCATGAGGAGTAGCGTGAGTACAGATAATCCAAGCAGATAGACAGAAAGGTAAGACTACAAGTAATCATGCGCCTTCTCTCGGAGGGGAGGAAGGGTGGGTCGCATGTGAATCTAAGCAGATACAAGCATCAGAAATACGATTACGGTGAGTAATGTATCCCTTCTGAGGCTTGTGGAATCTGCTTAGATCACATGCTGTGCATAGATTAGCGAGCAGTACCAGAAGAAGGAGGTGGGATGTGAGAAGGGTCATGAGCAAACAGGTGTCTTAGAACCGCTTGTCCCACTTGTGTATCTGTCTTGGAATGAGTGTCAATGCAGTAATGCTGAGTAAAAGTGTGAATAGAGCTCCAAGTAGCTGCTTTGCAAATGGTGTCGAGGGGAACATTTGCAATGAAAGCCAGAGTGGCACCAATGCCTCTTGTAGAGTGGGCCCTTGGCGTAAAAGGCAGAGTCTTCTCAGAAAGAGAGTAACACAGCTGTATACAGTTGATAATCCACTTCGAGATAGCGCCCTTAGAGACGCGATCCCCCTCTCTGCCTGTAGCTACGGAGACAAACAGTTGATCTGTCTTCCTTAGCGGTCTGGTTTTATTAACATAGTATAGGACCGCCCTACGCACATCTAGGGTGTGTAGTTTCACCTCAGCCGAGCTTTGCGGGTTTTGGAAGAAAGCCGGAAGCTCGATGGACTGGTTTACATGGAACTTGGATATGAATTTAGGTGAGAACCTAGGGTGTGTGCGTAAAACCAGTTTGTCCTTGTGGATAATAAAGAAAGGATCCTGCACTGACAGAGCCTGAATTTCACTGACCCTTCTTATGGAGGTAATGGCTACTAAGAAGGCCGTTTTATAAGTCAGGTGTTTGAGACTACTTTTATGCATGGGTTCGAATGGGGGTCCCATGAGCTTAGCTAGCACCACGTTGAGGTCCCATCCTGGCGGTGGGTTCGAAATAGGAGGGTGAAGTCTCTTTACTCCTTCCATGAAGGCTTTAACCACTGGTACTTTCCACCACGAGACCTTGTTATGGGATGTGGTGTAAGCCGAGAGGGCTGCCAGGTGTACTTTCAGCGAGTTAAAAACCAACCCTGCATCCAGCAGGTGAAGCATGTATGTCACAACGTTGGAAGGAGTGCAATCAACCGGGTTGATTTGTTTATTCTGGCACCAGATAACGAATCTTTTCCACTTATCAAAGTAACAGTGCCTTGTATTTGGTTTCCTGGACTCCTTTAGAATGTCCATACACCTCTGTGGTAATTTGAGATGTCCAAACTCTATGACTTCAGGAGCCATGCTGCTAGGTTCATAGAGTTGGGTTCCTGATGCACTGTTTGACCCTGTTGCTGGGACAGTAGATTGTACCAGGCTGGGAGTCTGATGGGTTCGCACACCGCCATCTTGCGTAGGTGTGGAAACCATGGTTGTCTCGCCTACATGGGAGCAACTAGGATGAGCGTCATCGATTCCTTGTTCATCTTGTACACCACCTTCCTGATGAGAGGAGTTGGTGGAAAAGCGTACGCAAACATCCCTGACCAGTTCATCCACAGGGCATTCCCCTGGGAGTCCGGCTGGGGGAACCTGGATGCAAATCCTGGGCATTGTTTGTTTTCGCTTGTGGCGAATAGGTCTATAGTGGGGAAACCCCACTGAGAGAAGAGATCTTTTACTACGTCTCTGTGAAGGACCCATTCGTGTTCTTTTGGGAGGGAGTCCCTGCTTAGAGCATCCGCTAGGGAATTGAGCTCCCCTGGAACATGTTGCGATGACAGGAAGATGTTCCGTCTGAGTGCCCATATCCATATTTTCTGGGCAAGCTTGGACAGATTTGGCGAACGAGTCCCCCCTTGCTTGTTTAGATAGAACATGGCTGTCGTGCTGTCCGTCCTGATCTGCACCGACAAGTTCAGTAGATGGGGCTCGAACGCCTTCAGCGCTCGGAATACTGCCAGAAGCTCTAGCAGATTGATGTGGTTCTTGGCTATTGAGTGAGACCAGAGACCCTGAGCTGTGTGGTGGAGAAGGTGAGCTCCCCACCCAGTCAGGCATGCATCTGTAGTCACCACGGCTTGTACTTCGGGATCGTAAAAGGGTTTCCCCTTTGCGAGATTCTCTCTTGTCCACCAGTGTAGGCTTTGTACGAGTGTTGGCGAAACGACCACTAGATCGTCCCACTGACCACTTGCCTGAGACCACTGTTTCGCCAACCATTCCTGCATGGGACGCATGCGCAGACGCGCGTGGGGGACCAGGTAAATGCATGACGCCATCATGCCCAGTAACCGCATAGCTTTGCGTACTGTTATCTGTTGACCTGACTGATAATGCGGAATTTGCAGAAGTATATTCCGAATTCTCTCTTCCGAAGGGAAGGTCAATCCTTTCTGAGTATCTAGGATAGCCCCTAGAAACTGTTTTGAGGTGCTTGGCACCAGACTTGACTTTTTCTCGTTGATAGAGAAGCCTAATTCGTGGAGGAGGTCGATAGTCCTCTGAATGTTTGATCTGCAAATTCCTGGGGTTTCCCCCGTTATGAGCCAGTCGTCCAGATAAGGGTACACCGGGATTGCCTCCCTGCGTAGGTGTGCCGCCGCCACCGCCAGTACCTTGGTGAATACCCTTGGTGCTGAAGCTATCCCGAAGGGCAGTACCTTGAATTGGTAGTGGCGACTGTCCACCTTGAAGCGCAAGTACTTTCTGTGCGCTGGGAGCATGGAAATATGAAAATAAGCATCTTTCATATCCAAGGTTGCCATGTAATCCCCCTTTTTTAGGAGGGGTATTACCTCTTGTAGCGTGGTCATACGGAATTTTTGGGGCTTGACATACTTGTTGGCAGGCCGTAAATCCAATACTGGGCGCATTGTCAAATCTTTCTTTGGCACAAGGAAGTAAGTTGAATAGATACCCTTGTTTACCTGGTGTCCTGGGACGAGTTCTATCGCGTCCTTTTCTAGCAGAATGGCGATCTCCTCGAGAAGGATCCTTTGATGCTCTAGGGAGTGCACCCTTTGTCGTGGAGGATGGTTCCGGGGACGCTGCAGTAGTTTTATACAATATCCTGCGGATACTGTTGACAGCACCCATCTGTCTGAGGTGATCCCTTCCCACGCCTGGGTGAAGGTGGAAATGCGTCCCCCTACTGGGGTTGCGTGACAAGGGACTCTGAACTGAGCGTCACTGTTTTGGTGGAGGCGTGCCACCTCCCTTGTTGGGGCTGCCTCTGCCTCTTCCACGACCTCTCTTGTTACCCCTGCCGTAACTCTGGGTAGACTGCTGGTTGTTATTCCATTGTGTACCCTGTCCTTGGGCGTAATTGCCTCTTTGTGAATTTTGGCCGCGTGGGCGACGAAAATTACTGTTCCCCCTCTGGTTAGGGGGTTTGTTGGTAAGCTGGCCAAGGGATTTGAGAGTTTCATATTCATCTTTGGCATTTTTAAGTGCGTCTTCGACCGCTTTCCCAAACAATAGGTCGGGTTCCACTGGCTTGTCTATTAAAGAAGCCTGGGTTTCTGTCTTGAATCCCGACTGCCGTAACCACGCATGTCTCTTGATAACAGTACCTTCTGCTATCAATCTCCCTGCGTTATCAGCGGCGTCGAAAGTTGCTTTTAAAATGCAACCAGACACGGCTCTCCCCTCTGCCGAGATCCGAGCCAGCTGGCCCTTTAACGGTTCTGGCGCAGAGGCAATGAGCGCCGCGACTTCTTCCCATTGATGGCAGTTGTAACTAGCCAACAGGGTGGTGGAATTTGCAATCCTTGCTTGGTAGGCGGACGTTGAGGCTACCTTCCTGCCAAACCCGTAAAGTTTTTTGCTCTCCTTGTCGGGAGGAGCTTCTGATGCAGATAAGGGCGTGCCAGCCCTTTTTCTAGTGTTGGTAACCACTAGGGAATCTGGTTTAAGATGTCCCCTTATATACAGAGGGTCAGACTGGGCTGCCCGGAAAATCTTTTCAATTCTGGGGTTGACAGCTCTGGTGAGGTGAGGATTTACCAGGGAAGGATCTATTCTTCGTTGGATGGATTTGAGGATAGGGATGGTCTGAGCGACTGGTCTCCTCTCTCCTACAAACTCCTCCGCGAAGTCCCTTTCCTCCTGTACACCGTGGGTGTCGATGTGGAAATGTTCCGCTGCTCGAGCGAGAACCTCGTTAAGGAGGGGCTGGTTATCAACTGGAGAGTCGGTAACTGGGGCTTCGCTTTGTACTGGGGAATATACTCTGTAAATTTCCTGCTCATCTTCTCCCTCCTCCAGGTCCTCATCCTCTGCATAGTAATCTGTCCCGGTCTGTTCTTCCATAATTTCAAACTCCTGGTCCTCTTCAGGGAAAACTTGTCCCTGGTAACTGGGGAGTGGAGTAGAATATGGAGTGGAGTAAGGCTGAACCTCGAATGGATCAGGTCTTTCGACCCGGGGCTTTTTACTTAGCGGGATAGGATCGGAGGAGCCTGAGGGTGTGGCCCCTTGAGGGTTATATGAAAGAAAATGTTCTGGGTTCTTATCATAAAAATCAGCCAAGGAAGACATCCTAGACATAACCCTGTCTATGTCTTCACTGGACCATTCCCTGGAACAGGGTATTACTTTAGTAGGAGATGACTTATGGGACTTTTCAAGGGTAGACTTGTGTTTGCTTGTCTGCCTAGGGTGGGAGGATGGCTTTACAGGGGTGGAAGGCTGTGCTTTCCGCTGTTTCCCCCCTTCCCCGTGCGTGGAAAAATGTTTTCCCTGTCCCTTGGGGGCCCCAGAGACTTTCGACGCCTGGCGTCGAGGGTCTGGAGAGGTATCTGTGTGCTTCGAGCGTGGGGCCTCACTGGTGTTAACCGCGGTCTCGGTATCTTGGAGCGCGGCCTGGGGGTGGAAGTCGTCTTCGTCTCCCGACGATCGAACTTCCGTTAATGTGTGTAGCGAGGCACTCTTGGCAAGAGTGGATGATTGCCTTGCGTCGTGAGGCGATCTCGATCGAGAGCGCCCAGAGGACACCGAGTCGGACCGTTCTTTTTGTGCCTCTTTCCGGGAAGTCGACGTCGTCGAGGTCCGGTTGGTCTTAGTGTGTTTAGTGTGTGTTAGGTGTGTAGCGCTTGCGTCGCCGGGGGTCTTCCCCATAGCCGCCCTGCCGGACGACCTTCCGAGGTCGGGGACCTGCGCTCGTCGGCTGTCTTTCGACGCCGTAATGCCCTCGCCGTCCGAAAGTACGGCGTCGCTGCCATCGCTGAAGGCGCCCTCCGCTGCCATGGCCTCCTGCCTGGCGTGGTGGGCCCAACGCTTTGTCGAACGGTCCTTCAGTGTTTTAGGTTTAAACCTACTACACGCTCTGCAGTTCGCTTCGGGGTGATCCCTCGGCAAGCAGAGATTGCACGTGGCGTGCCTGTCGACCCAAGGGTATTTGCGATTGCACTTGGGGCAGAATTGAAAAGGGGTACCCTCCATACGCACCTTAAGGCAGCGGGCTGCTAAGTGTAGGAATATATATAAATGTAACTATATATCAAGAGTGAAGAGTATGTACCACCCCCCACTCTCCCTACTTGTAAGGGCCGAGGCCAGCGGCCTACTAGGCCCGGGCCGAGGCCAGCGGCCTTCCGAGGCCCAGATCCGTCGTGCAGCAGTCGACGGTCGATGACTTCTCCAGCCGTCGTCGAGGTTGAGGGTCGACGTTGGGGTGGGGAAGGGAATGAATAAGAATTATAGTTATAATAACAGCAAAAGTATGGCTAAGGCCAGGGAACTCCGCAAGATGCTTCCGACCAGTATGGCGGAAAAAAACAATCTGAGAATCCTTACCAAACCAATATATATATATATATTTTTATATATATATATGACAATGCATTACTTACCGTAAAAGCATTTCTGATGGTTGTATCTGCTTAGATTCACATGCTGTGCATAGGTCCGACATCCAGTGGTCACTGCGGAGTATTGCATATTGTTTTTCGTAGTCGAAAAGGGGACGTCGACAAGGCGTGTCTGTAACACTATCCCTATAGTGACGTGCGTTGTACCCATAATCCCTCACGCTTCGAGGTCCCTCTGTTTGTATTTTTCTGCCCTGAGGGAGCCTTCTAGACGTGAGTGAGTACAGAAAAGAGAGATATAGAAAAGGTTGTCTATGTTCCTTCCATCCGAGCGGGGAGGAAGGGTGGGCGCATGTGAATCTAAGCAGATACAACCATCAGAAATGCTTTTACGGTAAGTAATGCATTGTCTTCTGATGTTTGTTAATCTGCTTAGAATCACATGCTGTGCATAGACTAGCGAGCAGTACCCGGAGTTGGAGGTGGGTTGTGAGAAGGAACAGTAGAGAAAAGATGTCTTAATACTGCTTGTCCCACCTGGGAATCAGATCTAGAGTGGGCATCTAGACAGTAGTGTTTTGTAAAGGTGTGTACAGAACTCCAGGTTGCCGCTTTGCAGATGGACTCAAGGGGAACATTTGCAATGAATGCTATGGATGCCCCAGTGCCTCGAGTAGAGTGTGCTCTTGGCTTGAAGGGTAGTTCTCTCTTGGCAAGAGTGAGTACAATCCATCTAGATATAGTGGATTTTGAAACTGCATCTCCTTCTCTTCCTGCTGCCACCGAGACAAAGAACTGATTAGTCTTTCTCAGTGGACTAGTTCTTTCCATGTAAAACATGACAGCTCTGCGCACATCAAGTGTATGCAGGCTTTTTCCTCCTAGATTTGAAGGATTTTGAAAGAACGTTGGTAGTTCTATAGACTGGTTGACATGAAATTTGGAGATGAATTTCGGTGCGAACCTTGGGTGTGTGCGTAGAACCACTTTATCCTTGTGAACTGTTACAAAGGGGTCTAAAACCGAAAGGGCCTGTAGTTCACTTACTCTCCTAATGGAGGTAATAGCTATTAGGAAAGCAGTCTTAAGTGTGAGATCTTTAAGAGTTGCCTTGTGCATGGGTTCAAAGGGTGACCCCCATGAGCCTGGTGAGTACCACATTTAGATCCCAGCCGGGAGCTGGGTTTGCTATTGGAGGGTGTATTCTCTTTACCCCTTCCATGAAGGCTTTGATTACTGGGATCTTCCACCACGATACTTTGAGTTGTGAAGTGGTGTAAGCAGAAAGCGCTGCCAGGTGTACTTTAATAGAATTGAATACTAGACCCGAGTCCAGTAAATGGGTCAGGTACAGAATAATTTGTGTGGGAGAGCAGTCAACGGGGTTGATACTCTTCCCTCTACACCAGATGACAAATCTTTTCCATTTGCTAGAATAGCAGTGACGAGTGTTAGGCTTTCTGGCCTCTCTGAGGATGTCCATGCACCTCTGTGGAAGTTGTAAATGTCCAAATTCTATGACCTCAGGAGCCAGGCTGCTAAGTTCATGGTCTGAGGGCATGGGTGCAGTGTCCTGCCCCTGTCTTGTGACAGCATGTTGTACGGGCAGGGCAGTTTCACTGGAGGAGATAGAGACATCTTCAACAAGTGAGCGAACCATGGCTGTCGGGCCCACATAGGGGCCACCAGTATCATGGTAACTTGTTCCTGGTGCATCTTGTGCACTATCTTGTTTAGAAGGGGAGTCGGGGGGAAAAGCGTAAACAAATTTCCCTGACCATGGAATCGATAGACCGTTCCCCTTGGACTGGTTCTGGGGGTACCTGGAGGCGTAATCTTGGCATTGAGAGTTTTCCAGAGTTGCGAACAGGTCTATTTCTGGGAAACCCCACTGTGTGAAGACGTCGAAGACGATGTCTTCTTGTAACCGCCATTCGTACTCTACGGGCAGGGGGAAGTCTCTGCTGAGTTTGTCTGCTAGCAGATTGAGTTCCCCTGGTACATGTTGTGATAGTAGGAACATGTTGTGTTTGAGAGCCCACTTCCAGATGTTCTGGGACAGCTTGGACAGTCCTGGAGAGTGAGTGCCCCCTTGCTTGTTGAGGTAGTACATGGCTGTGGTGCTGTCTGTGAGGACCATCACTGTCTTTCCTTGTAGGTGTTCCTGAAAGGCCTTCAGTGCTTTGAACACCGCTAGTAGTTCCAGCAGGTTTATATGCTTGGATGCTAAGCTCGGAGTCCACGCTCCGTGAGCAGTCTGATGGGATAGGTGAGCCCCCCATCCTGTAAGGGATGCGTTGTGGTTAGAGTGGCTTCCACTGCGGGTGTGGCAAAAGTTTTCCATAATAACAGGTTTTCTTTTGTCCACCACCGTAGCGAGAGAACCAAGGCCTGCGAGACCACCACTAGATCGTCCCAATATCCGCTGGCCTGACACCACTGGCTGTTGAGCCACTCTTGCATTGGGCGCATGCGCAGGCGCGCGTGAGGTACCAAATAAATACATGACGCCATCATTCTTAGCAAGCGCATTGCTTTGCGTACCGTCACCTCTCGACCTGCCACACAATGGGGGATCTGAGGGGCAAGCAACGATTACAGAGCTTGTGTTTGTCCTTCCAAGTGTATTTGCCCCTACAGCGTGGGCAAAACTTAAAAGGTGTCCTCTCCATAGCTGAGGCAATAATAACTGGTGATAACAACCCCAAGGGAAAGATAGGGGAGAAAGAAAGACATTCTCAAAGAGAAGATAAAAGTTCAAACCCCCACTCTCCCTACTGTATGTTGGCCGGCGAGGCCAGGCCACGTGTTCGGCAGCGCCGAAGGATCTCCTCCGTCTCTTCCCCTCCGTCAAAAACTTGCTCGGCAGAGAAACAGCTTCACAGCTAACGTCGAGGGGAGGGATCTTTAACAATATAATAAGTATAATTAAGGACCGAGGTCCGTAGTAAGTATTTGCAATGTCTCTCTAGGAGCTCCGCGTAAGGCGACCAGAAGCTGGGCGGAAAAAAACAATCTCAGGGACCTCGACGCGTGAGGGATTATGGGTACAATGCACGTCACTATAGGGATAGTGTTACAGACACGCCTTGTCGACGTCCCCTTTTCGACTACGAAAAACAAAATGCAATACTCCGCAGTGACCACTGGATGTCGGACCTATGCACAGCATGTGATTCTAAGCAGATTAACAAACATCAGAAATATATGTGCAGTCAATTGTGCAAAGGTCAATTCGGATCCTCGACTTTCGGTCAATTCGGTAATTCGAACAATTGTGTCCGAACAATTTGGGTAATACCCATGGAACGCTATGCTGGACAAAGCACATGGCTATTGGGTGAGTACAGCTGCCAATGCTCCGGACCTGTGTAAGTGGGGTGTGTGTGTGGCCAGGGCAATGAGCTACGTGAGTGGGCTGCTGCGACTGCACATGCATCACCCCCCGCCCATCCACTGAATAGACAGCAGAACCCAAACTTCACAAAGCAACACATGACAGGTAGCCACAGTGTGGCCGTACACACCCTGCCACCTGACACAAACAGCCTGAACTCCCGCTGGCACACACCTGGAGCCACAGCAAACCCCCCCCATAATATGCAACACAGCACTCACAGTGCACATGATGGCTGTACATGAGAAGTTCTGCATCTACTACATCATTACTGTGGAGTGACCCTGCCATGTGTGCACATCACTGCACAATGCCATACTCACAAGCCACATGCACACCAATGCATTGGTCAATGTCCAGCTGCCAAACCCCACTATGATGGCCATAGAAGATTAACACCCATCAGTGAAAACACTGCATGACACATACGCATGAATGAACAATGACACAATATTGCACTGCATCTGATGAAGACATGATACTACCAACACTGACATGTCTCCCACATCTACATCCCATGTAGGAGATTCCGGATATGCACTCACGCCATGGCTGATGACGCCTGTACGGAGGCCAAGGAACAGGCATGAGGATGCGTACAACAGGGCACATGTCCGCACACTTGGCATGATTGAGAGGACATTTGGACTACTGAAGGCTTGGTTCCGCTGTTTAAGCAGATCTGGCGGATCACTGCTGTACAGCCTAGTGAAGACGGGTAAAATTACGCTAGTTTGTGCCATGCTGCACAATCTGTGCCTGCGCAGGAACATTCCAATGCTCCCAGACGGAGATGATGAAGATGGGGATGGGGACGGAGACGGAGACAGGGATGGGATGGCACAACCACCTCCTGGGGGTCCACTAGATGGACAACGAGCATGGGATGCACTGATTCGCATTTACTTTTGAGAGATATGGTGATGCCACTAAATGAATAAAGTTTATTTCCGTGACCAAATTGTAATTGTCCCTACGGGTCGGCCATGTGTTTTCAGGCATGGATCTGTCGTTCGTAGAAAAATTTCCTATGGACCTTACCCGACTTTTCGTCCACTAAACAAATGATAAATCAGGCTGCTGTGCACCGACATTAGGTGATAATCCTATCACTTGCCCCATCGCCCTGGCTGACCTGCTTTTGCGGCACTAAATCATACCCCCCGCCCCTGAGCCTGACATCAACAAAGCATTCATATTCCCTGCCTCTCTCTGTGACATTACTGGGCTGCGTAGCCAAACGCACCCAGTCGACTTCTACGCGACTTCACACGGAACCCGTAAAACAACACAGAGCATCTCACAACACAGCGCGCCACAATTTGGAATATGAAACTGTGGTTTAAAAGCAAACAGCAAGATTGTACAATTGGTAAAGTACATTTATTTGACGTCAAATGTTTAGAGAATATTCAGCGATTCGCATTTGTCTTTGCTCTCGATCCGCAAAAGTTCATCTGGAGTCATGCGCTGTTCCTTTGTGGTACAAAGGGTGTTGGTTTACGATAAAAGAAGCACTATGGTCGCACTGATAATCGCAAGGCTGTTCCAACAACGAGGCACTACACCACCGTAACGGTTGGTATGTTGCTTCTAGCCGCTAGTACCGCGTAAGGGCATATTGGTCCTTGCCGATCGTCCCATAAAATGGTCAGGGTGGTGAAGTTGTTGACATGGAGCTGCACCTGGCAACTGAAGAACCCATCGGCCGGGGTCTGGAAATGATGGCATTGGCAGTATGGAAGGATGTACCTGTATTAAAAACAAAAATTAGTCTCTCCAGCCGATCTTCATTAAAATGATTCATTTTATTTATTGGGCCTGAAACTATTTCCTAGCGAGGATAGTGCAACGGAGTATGTTACGTTATTCCCACTAACCCACCCCCTCTCCTCCGCCTTTTTCAGAGCCGCCTGAGCGCCAGGGGACCACTTCGGCATTGATAGTGCGCGGTACAAAATGCCACATTGAACGAACAAGTACAACTTAACCGGCCTTTAATGCTACGCAATTGTTAATATATTCCGGTATAAAATCATCTAATGGGTTACTTACATTAGATTTGCATTTTCCATTGTCTAGGCGTTATGCAGTCCCTAAATACCACTCTGTGCCAACGATCTTTCTTATAGTGAACAAACATGAAAATCGGTCTTGTTTCTGAAATTTCATCCTTATCTCTTACGTTATTGCACCCTTCCTTCAAAAGAAGTCTTTAGCCACGGTGCCTGTGTCAAGGTCAAAAAACAATAGAACCTTATACTGCGAGTCGTGGGCCACTCCGGCCCGCGAGCAATAAATCGAAGCAGCTGACCTTCAGTGTGAAAGTGCATACATTCTTACTTTGCAACATTCTGTGTAAAGCCATCATTGAGAACTTGAATTTTACACTCCATCTTTGTATATTGTCTGCGTGCTTTGCAGCCCTAGAGAACCATAAATATGGAGATAATTGTCTATTTATGTAAAAGTGAGATTTATCGTTTGTTTAGTGGACGAAAGGTAGGGTAGGGTCCATAGCAAATTTTACTACGATCGAACGATTAATGTTTAAAAACACATGGCCGACCCGCAGGGACAATAAAAATTTAGGACCAGAAATACCATTTAATTGTACTGCATATGAAATGACAGATGTCCACCCATTATGGTACTTTTCAAAGGTGTTGTATTTTCGATAAACCAGGTAAGAAAGTGCATTTGGTAGGTAAGCTGTACACCCGTGCCCACCCACCACCCAAACGTACACACACCCAACCAGGCCCCAAACAACGAACCCCCTAATGGACCTCCCCCACCACCCAAACGTACCCAACCCCCTACACCCATGGTGTCCCCAAATGTCATGTTGACTGGCATCCCCACATGCCACTATTTGCAGGGGCGCTTATGCGGTGCCGTGTCCTTGCTGGTGGCTCCAGTCACCCGACTAGAACGCCTCCGTGCCCTGGCAGTGGCAGACCTGGATGGGGTGGTGCTGGCTGAGGTGACTGTCGGTGTGACTGTGGGCAAGCGCCCTTGAAAAGCCTGCTGGGCTACCAACATTGACTGAGCAATGCTGGATTGCACACTGTTCCCTTCCCTGACATGGCGTGCCATGGTGACAATGGTGGCCGCAAATCGTCCAATCGACCTGGACAGCCGCCGCACCGACGTAGCATTGCTCTCACGCTGCCGCCTGGCCTCCTCCCGCTGATGACGGCCTCCTCACGCTGCAGCCTCGCCTCCTCCAGCTGACTTTCCACCAGCTGCGTCAGGGTGGCCTGTTGTTGCTCAGAGTGCTGCAAGCGTGTACTGAGCTCAGCCATGGAGGGAGTTGGGGAGCGCATGGGGCTGTGCAGTTCTTGGGGGCTGAACTGTAGGCCATGGATGGGTGACACCTCATCCATGTTGTCCCCCTCACACTGTTGTACTGCTTCGGCCTGCATGGCCGGGGCAATTCCATCACTTGATGCAGCCTCCTCAGCTGTGCAGATGGGCTGCGAATCATCATCCGGGGCTAGGGTGGGTGCCTGCATGGGGATGGTGGCGTATGCTGGTGTGGCTGATGTAGCCGGTGTGCCTGATGCAGCCGGTGTGCCTGATGCAGCCGGTGTGCCTGATGCAGCCGGTGCTTGTGTGCTAGAGCAGCTAGCATCATCCTCCTGGGCAGAAGTGCTGAGTTGGGCGCGTGCAGGTGGCCGCTGCATTGCCTCTTGGCCATTGCTGTCACTTGTCTCGACTGTGGGGATACAGAGGGCATGCTGTTAGTTGTGTGATGTTACTAGATGTGTCCATCACATGCATCCAACATGATAATCCATTACCACTCGCATGTACACTCTTGTGACTATTGATGCACTCAGGTGTGTGTGTCTGCTTCCAGTCAGGCACGCACTGTGTGCATTTCCAGGGTTCATGCTTTGGGATGTGTTACTTGTCATCTGGCCAGTAAGTGGGTCCATTGGGGTCACTCCTGCCCTGTTGGGGGGGCATTGTGAGTGGGTCCATTGGGTCACTCCTGCCCTGTTGGGGGGGGCATTGTGAGTGGGTCCATTGAGTCAATCCTGCCCTGTTGTGGGGGGCATTGTGAGTGGGTCCATTGGATCACTCCTGCCCTGTTTGGGGGGGGGCATTGTGAGTGGGTCCATTGGGTCACTCCTGCCCTGTTGGGGGGGGCATTGTGAGTGGGTCCATTGGGTCACTCCTGCCCTGTTGGGGGGGGGGCATTGTGAGTGGCTCCATTGGGTCAATCCTGCCCTGTTGGGGGGGGGGGGCATTGTGAGTGGGTCCATTGGGTCACTACTGCCCTGTTTGGGGGGGGGGGCATTGTGAGTGGGTCCATTGGGTCACTCCTGCCCTGTTGGGGGGGGGGGGCATTGTGAGTGGGTCCATTGGGTCACTCCCATTCAGACTTATGGTTTTGTACTATGTGCACTTACCAGCATGTGCAGGTGGGCTCACTCCTGCCTCTGCCTCTCCTATGCCGTGGATGCCTTCAAGGTGCATGACACTGCTGCAGCGCTCCTCCCACGGTTGCAACTTGAGAGGGGATGCAGGGCCTTCACCAGTGCCAGTGCTGTGTTGGCAGTGTGCAGTCATGAGGTTGCGCACCCAGAGCCTGAGGTCATTCCACCTCTTATGGCAGTCCTTCACAGAGTGTGTGGTCACACCGACCGCTGTGCACTTGCGTGCTGCCTCCGCCCATACCTCCTTGCGCTGTTGCTGAGTAGCGCGCCGCTGGTCTGCACTAAAGAGCATTTCCACATGCTCAACAATGTGGTCCACCAGAACTGTGAGCTCAGCCTCACTAAAGCGCGGCTTTCGCTGTCTGTGTGCTGGTATCATGGATGCCATTCGATGAGTTGTCAGTCTCAGGGAGGTAATCTGACCTGTGGTGTCTGAGGATGGCAGTGGATTGTGCTTTATATAATGGCCCCCTCTCTGTTTCTGTTTTTTTCCCACGATCATGCTGTTTCCGCTTCCGGTATTGGTGTTTCCGCTTCCGATGTTTCCGTGTCGGCGGGGGCGGACACGGGTTTAGCACCGTTTTCTGTGGCGTAAAGTCCATGTGCGTGGGCGTTTACATGACGGCGGCGACTCCGTTTCGGCCTCGGTGTGTTGCGCGCGACCCAAGTGCCATAATCGGCCCTTCTTTCCGCAACCTTGCGGTCGCAGAAGTGGAGTAACCGGCCTCACGGAATCACCGGATTCCGGCACGGCCGACTCGTAATGAGGCCCATTGACTTTTAAAACACATGCAGTATCTCTAAAACTAAATATCCACACATCAGCCCTCTCAATCTCAAAGTTTAAACTAGTTGCAACAACACATTGCTTATAACCAAGTGGCTGAAGGCACACTTGGTTTAGTTTCAGGCATTTTATTAAACATGAGCTGATGTACAGCTGCAAATGAGCTATAGCCTTTCAAGTTACTACTTAAAAATAACAATGGCAACCCCATAACAGCACATAATTTGACTATGACATAGTTTGACTTAAAGAGATCCCGAGAAAGTGTTTAGGCAGGAACGGGGTGACAAAATGTTGAGAATGGCCACATGGATTAGCATGGCCATGGTTGATCAAATGAGGGGTAGAAATCTGAACAACACATACAGGCTGTGTGTCCATCCACACATCTCATATCCCTACTATGTGTACTCCTATCCTGATAGTTTTGGCTAGAGTGGGACGTAGTAGCAAAACCTAAATAATGTGTTTGTATCCTGCTTGTTAGAGGTGCTAGATTAATTCTGTTGGGGACGACTCAGCCCGTCAGCCATCAAAGGTAAAATCACTGAGTGCAATTATATTTGGTACTAACATCTATAATCACAGCACATAGAAATGGGAGAAGATCTCAGAACAACACGCAGATGGGGAAATGTATGCATTAAACGTATTCCTTATTGTTTACCATAAATGTACAGCAATGTACATACTCTATTTTGTACCATGGTGCACATAGTTTCATTTCTTCTCTGCAACTACACTATCCGGTAAAGTATGGGATCCAAACAAAGGTTTCATACGCAGGTACTAAAAGCTGCCAGTACATTGTGTACCGCAAATATAAACTACAAGAGAAGCAAGCTGTACATTTGTGTCCATTATGTTTGGTCCACATGTTTTACTTATCTTGTAAATGTGTTCTCATGTTCTTTATACATTTCCCCAAAGGCACACAGTTGTCACAAAGGTATCTTTTATGGAAGCAGTTGGCCAGTGAAGTCAAATGTAGCTCTTGGTAGCAGTTGGCGTCAAGGTAGCCAAGTCTTCTACCATATAAGCAGGAGCTAAATAACTCCCAACAACTTAAATCCCTAAAATGTTGTTTTGTATATCCAAACAACATTGGCTTAATACTATATTTAAACTGTGGTGCATACGACTTTTGTAGTCACATACAGGCTAAAAGTATGCAAATCAAAAAATGCCAATAAAGCACAAATTTGAACAATTCACCATCGGCTATTTACAAAAACACAGACACTACAGTGTCATTTCACACCCAAACTAAATTAAAACTTTAGGGTTGGCGAAGGCTCATTTCCCACCCAACTGATCAATGTCCCCGGTTTTTTGTTTGCCATTAATTATTTCGCAGACCTGTTACATGAACCAGCAAAGTCGCACATCTGTAGCTCATTGCCTTATCACAAATTAAGTTCATGTGACAAAACGTGAGCTGATATTCCTTGAAAAGATGGATACAAATCCCCAGTAGAGGCTAAAATAGATCCTTCTATTAGAGTGACAGGAAAAGTGGCACCAACAACTGTCACACAACTTCAAGCTACCAACACGTGATAATGATTGGAATGTGGAGAAGGTAAATCGAATGCCTTGTTCCCTGCTCTACACTCCATGCCAATAGTTTTACCATAAGTGGTGCCGAAGCATCTACAATGAGCCAAAACAAAAGGCGAGGTGAAATGATGAAGAAAAAGACAAGTGCAGGAAAAGGGGTGAGGGGCAGATACACGTGGAACAGAAACGGAACACAAATAAGGCCGAAAGGGGGTAAGGAAAAATCGTGGAGAATGGATGATTAAAAAGCCACTGCTCAGAAAAACAACAGCAGGAGGCAGGGAAATGACACGCGTGTACTATAAGAAATAAAATACTCCAAACTGTGTATGAAAAGATTTCCGTTAACTCACAAAGATAAACAGTCCATACCGTCACAAAACGACTCTGAGACTTGCAACACGCAATTTCCCCATGGAGTACAGCTGAAGGTATTTTGTCCAATATATATCACGAATTGTGTAAATAACGGTTATTTGTAGAAAAATGCCAAAATAAGCCCGAATGTGGCTTTTCACTGAATACAGCGAAATGCTTACATCACAACATACTGAGCTTCACTCATTTAATTTCTTCTTACAAACATGCTTTTTTCAATTGTTTCCGCATGTCATTTTTTGTACTGTAAGATAACATGAAAAAGAAGATGCTGTCCCATGCAAATACTGACAGAGCCATGCATAACCGTTTGTTAATTCGAAAATTCGCATACAGATCCTTAATACACAACACCCTTCAGGCAAACAGAAAACGGCCAATTCCCATTATCCCACAGCAGGATGATATTTTCTATGTATACGCACCCGATGCGCTTTGCATTACATTGAAGAAGTTGTAGTCTCCTGTTGGTTCTCCACATGGATCTTATAACCTGCAGCATTTGTGCAGAAATAAAATACGACGATCTGGCCGGCAAACCTCAAAGAAAGAAGCACTGGGTTCCTGCACCTCACCGCCCTCGATCTTACTCCCCACGCGCTCTCTGTTCAACATTATATCAGGCCACCAAATCTAAATGTTTGCTTTCTGGATCATGCGTTTGTTTCCCTGCGGAGCAGGCATGTCCAAGGCAGCGGCAGGGCAGAATCACCAGGGACCTAGAATGCTTCTTTTGTCAAATAGTGCATTGGTGCTGTGGGTCTATCGGAGGTCAAGAACCTGCCTCTGCTCCGCAGCGGCCCCTTCCCTCCCGCTCGACAGGTATGTTGACAGACAGCGAGAGTGGCAACGGGATCAGCCATCTGCCTGCACAAGGCGCACGTACCCTGGATACCAAATCCAACACAACTGTTCGCTGTTTGCAAAGCCAGAAAATAGTTGCTGTGGCGAATGATGGAGAAGTCCACCCAGACCAAATATTAGGCCTAAAAGGGGAAAACAACCCAACTCTAATAAGGACTGCAGAGCATTTTCTGCATTGACGTTACGTTGGGGATATAAACACAGCAACATGATGTCCATGTTGCATCAATTAAAGAGGCAACTGTGATGAATACTTTCATTTTCAAACTATCAGCAGTGTGACCTAAGAAGAGCAACCAATAAAAAAACAGAAGTGTGTTGACCCCAAAAAAGGCTTGTAGACTGACTAAAAGAGAGAAACATGTTCTCAATTGGACTTGGCTTTGATTACTTTGTCAAGAAAAGATGAATGATCAATGTAATTAGTCAATAAGCACCTGAAACACACAAGTCTTAATACCTGCTATGCTCACATGTGCAGTGTGTGATGGTGTGGCCGCCTCAAATAATTACACGTATGCTGTCAGACGGTCCAACTGTGTTTATTGACTTTACAACAGGCCAAGTGACTGTCAGTTTTACAATTTGATCTTAAGGTCCTACTGGGTCCTTTAGGGAATCTGGCGCTAGGGGCGTCCCTCGCTATCTGTCTCCCACCAGGTTACCTCTTTCCTAGCCCAGGCGTCCTTAGCAGGGATGTCATTGATCGCAAAAGGTAACACCGGTCTGTCTTTTTGCTGGCATCTCTATTGGTGTCTTCCCTAAGGTGACAGATGACTAACTCACTGGATATTTTGAATACTTTCCCTAAGCTATCCTGCTTAGAACTATAGGGAGTTAGGGATGGTGCCTTCTTTAGCCCGCTGTCACACTCTTTTCCCACACGCTTTCTTCTTGACCCTTCTATACACTAGTCTCCACCCACTGTGACAAATCATCTTCCGGGGCTCAGTGGTCCAGGAATGAATATCCGTTTCTAAACCATTAAATGCCCCACATCTGTATTACACCAGAAGGGATCCGAACAGATTGGAATAACAAGCACATTATAAACCTCCTTGTCCAATTTTGGTGACGTGGACGGAACGGCAGGCATATCTCCGAAAGGTCATGGATCATTGGTTAGTTGCAACACAACAAAAATACAATTATTACCCAATCATAAAAGTCCAGTTAAGGTTTTATACAAATATCTACTTTATTAATATCACAATAGACAGTTCTAGCACACTACCAAATACAACCCACCCTGTAAAGGACTGCAGAGGACAGACAGTTTCAAAGAAGTAAAAGGATGCACTCTGGATACTGACAGGAGGGTGGTCGGTATAGTAAATAATCACAACAGTTCAAGTATACTTCGCTTCAGCACAAAGGGAGAAATGGGTCTTAAAATGTCGCTAGGGGCCTTCGGAGAAGGAACAGGGAGACATAACCACAATATACTTTGTGCTGTAGATGTTCTTGGTACTTGACAGGGGTAGAGTCTGTTTCAGGGTGCTTTGCAGCGTCTGTGATAGTGTTCAAGATGGGAGACAGCTGCTGGTATCAGGTGACAAAAGGTTTGGCAAGCAAAGCTTGACCAATGTCTGCAAGGTGGCCTACACGGCGGCTCAGAGTCAGGAATCGTTCTCTCAGTGCTGGTTCTGAAGACGTCTCGGATGGCTTTTAGTGACTGCAGCATAACAACAGTCAGTGTTGCACTCGATTGCAGCTCGAGGGACTCGACTGGCTCGAAAATTTCCTTTAAGGCGGATGGTGGTAGATGCTTGTCGAGGCACTTCTCCCACCATCTTCAATGGGCTTGTGTCGTCCTTTAAGGTGGATGGCCCACAGCTGTAGAGGGTGTTGTAGGCAGCTGCCTTGTCCTTGGTTGTAGGTTCAGAGACCTTTTGGCGCTTCCTACCTAGGAAGCTTGCTGCAGAGCCCAACAGGGCACGTTGTGTGCTGGCTGGGTACTGGTTCTGGGGCAGCCGAAGGATCCTCAGAGGTCTTTATCTCCCTTTGTTCCTTGTGAGATGTTTAGGGGAGGGATCTTGCTTCCCTCATTAGAGGTACTAGCCTTCCTTCACTGGCGGAAGATGTAAGGCAGACTGTACCTTCAGCCCGGGTCCAACGATAAGTTTGTCTTGCTAAACCTTGCAAAATCTTCAGATGATCTGGCAAAAGAGGGGCTCGGCCCTCTTTTATTGCCATATGGACCACAGGGATTGGAGTAGGATAAACCTACCTTAATGAACCAATAATGGGTCTCCACCAATAACCTCCTGTATGTGTGAGGGCATAACCAGAGAGCTTTGCAACAGAAAAGGTAAAGGGGTGAAAACATGTACTACTAAGTCGCACCCATCTTCATGTCTGTTGTGGATCAAAGGGTCTCTCTCATTAATGGAGCTATCTGTGGTTCCTGATTAAAAGCAGCAGGTCTCCCTGGAAGCTGCAGCAAAACCAGACTTTCTGGCTCCTGCAAACCACATTCTTGTACCTTATGAATAGGGTACAACTGCAGAGTGTACTACTGTAAATACGCAGTCCCAGACATGACAGTTCACTGTCAATGAAACTGAGGGGCGGGAGCTGCAGTCAGGTTGACACAGTGCATATGAATGGTTGTAGGGTTTCCTGTCTCCTTTGTTAACCTCTGCAGCCAGAACTGTTGAATTACCCAGTTAATGATATGCAAATCACTGCCACCAGCTGCAAGGCCCAACAAAAGGACAGGGTGGATCCATGTAGCCTTTGATAATTAATCAGGCTGGCCATGGCAGAGGGAATTGGTTTGGTCCTCCCCCTTCTGGAGATGCATTGTGCACCCCTCCTGTTGTATCCCAACTAAATATGGCAGAGCTGACTATGCCTGTAGACTATGTCCACTCAGAATACACGGGTCTATACGTATGTCATGAGGTGAGCATAGGAAAATGTGTGTGGATTAGTACCGCACATTTTCCGGAGGTTGATCTACCATCATTCAATTTCATTTCATTTTAAAAAAAAGCCCAGGCGAGCACACACCCACCGTGTGGATGGTCGAATTCCTCACACCCACCAAGTTGCAATCCCTCTGATCTTACTCTGCCTTTCCACCTGCATCTTTTGAACTTAAGTCTCTTCTTATTCCTGATATTACTGCCAGTCTTTGTTCCAACTACCTTGCTATGTTTAACCTGACGTTATCTTCCCTTCACTCCTTCCAGCCACTCTACTCCTATGCCTCTTGCTATTATTCTGTTATTCTCTCTCTCTTCCCACCACTTCTATTCTCCAACTCCCTGTTGCTCTTAGTACTCACTCTCTACTACTATTATTACTTCGTTATTTACATTATCACTCTACTACTCGTCTTCCCTCTAGTCTTGTTCTTCACAGCCATTACTATTACTACTATTTATAACCTCTCTCTCCCTCACTGCTACTCGTGCTACTCCTGCCACCTACTATCTCTACTCCCAACTATGACTACCTCCACCACTACTCTGCTACTACTCCTCTACCTCAAGCCCTCACACTCTCCACTTTTACACACAAACACTCCATAGACCCCCTTGTAAAGACTGGAGGGGGGGTCTTACTTCTGCTCTCTATATGGTAGAGGAGAGGCACAGAGGACCCCAGCCAAGATCCTCTATTACGCTAGCAATGGATGAGCAATCAAGGAGTAGCTTCTCAGGAGGTGATGCAGGTGGGTTCTTAAGTACATTGTAATCCCCAGGCCCCCACAAAGGAATGTCCACACACTGTATTAGTTAAAACACAGTCTTTCTATAATGAATGTTCAAGGTTATGTACAATATCACAATAACTCACTTTGTGCTCAGTTATCTACAATGGCAAATATACAGTTCTACGTGGTACCACTATTATTATTAGATCTCATTAAAGTGCATCAACTGTACGGTTAAATGTCACACAAATCAGTTTGTAAAGGAAACCAACAATAGATATAAGAAGAAAGCAGTTGGTCAGAACAATAGGCGGAATACTGGCCCCGTTACCTAGACACAGCTCTGTGTGGAGATGCCCCCACCTGGTCAACATGCAAAATAAAGATATATCACAAGCCCAGTCCATATATTGTTCTAGAAGTCTTATTTCCTTCTAAAATGTTCTACAACCCCAAAGTACCTGGAAAAGTAGATTTCGATGTCGGGTCATCGACAGATCCTTCTTGAGCAGCTCCCTTTAAAGCATCAGCCACGGATCGTCGAGATCCCTCAACGAAAGTGAACTCGGCGTTGAGGCGGCAGCTTCGGTCCCAGCAGTGCTCGTCGACGACGATTCCAAGACATCCTGCAAGAAAGAGGCGTGCAGGGCACCTTGATGTCGAGAGTTCAGGACCGCAAAGAGTTTGTGAACAACTGTGGCCCAGCAAGGGCTTCGAGTCGTTCGGCGTCTCTACAGTTGTTGGGTGGCAGGAAACCCACTGGCAGATGCTCCTCGGCGCGTCGACGGCCTGGCCTTCTCCGGCGCGATAAGGCAGGCGGTGGTGCGGAGGAGCGTGTCTGGGAATCAAAAGGTCTTAGGCAAAGGATGAGCGTTGAGGCTCCGGACATCGGCAGCACGGCGTCAAGCGGTTCCCGGTCTTGGGCAACACAACTTCGACGGGCCTCCAGCAGTTATGCAAACCTGCGAACCCTGGTCGACGACGGTGGACGGAATGTCCGGTGCTGATCTTCATTCTCCTCGGCGGTCCCAGTCTCCGGTCAGCAGCCTTTCGAGGGTTTGACTTCCAGGGAGCTTCGGAGAAGGTTAGCAGTGTTCGATGGTCCCTCAGAGCACAGGAAGAGGGTGCCTTAACAGGTCCTCTCTTGGATCAGTCTCGACGGCTTTCGGATTTCAGTGAAGCGAGAGAACAGTCAACCTTTTTCTTCAGGCTGGGCTTCGAGATTAAGCATCAGTTTCAACTTCAGCTTCTGAACAATATTCAGTGGTGAGAGGTCCCCAGATATACTATTCTGTCTCTTATCCACACTGCTGGGCCATGCCCCACAGCCAATCATCTAGAAGGGCATTCAGCAGTCAGTCAGCCAATCAGGCATACAGAGCATTCAGGCCATTCTCCTCCCTCTCAGACACTCACAACAAGGAATGTGTATTGGGACAAGTACTGTAACACAATGGGTGTTTTCTCTTTTTTTGACCTCTGGAAGGTCAAGCTTACATTCCTACTGTGTATTCAAAATACATATTAGCACTCAGTCACGGTCTATGGAGAAGTAATTCTATTGTACTATTACATATGTATACTCAGTACACCATATACTTTTAACAACACTTACTAGGGGGCCGTCACTCAAAGGAGGGATATGGGACCCCTAGTGTAGAAGGAAAGAATAACGGTGACTAATTCCGATTCTTACAAAAACAAAACACAATTGTTAAAAATCAGGCTTAGTGTTTTAATAACAACAATTAATGAGATCAATTTAGAAAAAATGGGGCATTTTACATTAGATAATGCCCGTTTCTAGATTTTTTTAGGGCTTTCTATGCATAACGTTGTGTATTGTTTTATTTAATTAGACAGCGTGATGCTAGCGCCTATAAAAATCTTACACCTATTACTGATATAACACACTTAAGGATCCTTACCAATAAGGTCCTTACGTACATATAAACACGATAAAACAGACCTACACCTCAGGTCACTTTAAATTCTTATTGACTATGTCAAATTGCTTTATAACATAGATCATAAAAAAGCATGAGACCAGCTCATACTATGATAAGGTCGACCGGTTTCATAACCACACTTGTTTAGGTCATCTTCTTCAGGACGTAGGTTTCAAAAGGGGGTGACTGCCTGATGGAAAAACTTTTTCCAAGTATGTGTGTTCTTACTCCTACAAGGAAGTGAGAAAAAAAAAAGGGGATATATCACTCCTATAGTCCCTTAATTGCATTCATGTGCTAATTTCCTCTCAATACAGTGCTTGAAAAAAGTATTTCTCAAAATATTAGCTAAAAGATCAATTTATATAATAAAGCTGCTGTTTAGAATTCAAAACGGCACCTTAAAAGGCACTTGACAAGGGAAGGGGTAGGGAAGGGGCGTGCCCAGAGGTGCTCCTTGTGGTCTGATTCATTCATGCATAATGGGCTCTTGTTGGTTCACTTTATAGCCCTATTGTGCAGCGGATGTATGGAAAAGTAATTAAAGATATTTTTGTCTTACCGCCATGTTCAAGCTTATGGCGCTGACTTATATTGCCTGTCCTAATGCGCGTTGCGCAATTTGTCTTGATCCCTGCAGCCAACAAGGAGAAACAATGGAAGGATCAACTTCCATACAGCACTTTAACTGTCTCATAAATCGTGTACTTGTCATTAGCACAGATAAATTTAAAGGATATGTAAAGGGTGCTTACCAGTTCTTTTTTTGTGCTTCTAATACGCGTTTATCATCATGTGAAAAATAGAAGGGCTGAAGGCGCCGTGGGATCGGCTAGGGTAGCGGCTGTATTGCTGCTTTCCTAAAAGGAAGAAAGCCGCGAGTACGCCAGCGTTATATGTAGCTCTCTGTTACAGGAAAGTAGTTCTGTATTCATGCCGATGTGCTGTCTCAATAGGGTGCAAAGGCTGCTAATTCATACCTTAGATCCTAACGTGTATAAACACTGTCGGGTCCGCTGCTCTGGTCGCTCTGCAGCTGCTGTTTGTAACGGGCTGCCTAGGAGCGATTTTAATTACTCGCGTCCATAGCCTCTCTATGGTTACAACGCCATGTTGACAAGGTGGACTCAGTCGCCATCTTTAGTCAGGCAGCTCAAATGTAACCGGTATGTTTGCAAAACTAATTGAAGCCTTGTACGCTTATTTTACACAGTGGAATGCAAATACATTTTTATGAGGACTTCCTGTCTTTTCTACTCTATTTTCTTTTTTCCAAGCAAATGATACATGCACGCAAGTGGCTTGTGGGCGTATACTGGCGACCCTGTCCGGCCCATATCCCAGTGTTAAAAATTATCTGTACAACAAGAGATGAAGTAATGGCTAGTTCTGTTTGGATAGAAAGTCCCTCGTCATCGGACAATTTTGACAACATCTTTAAAAGCAATTATTATACATTACGTATTCAATAGTGTTTGAATTAACAAAGATTGTAAGTGATACATAACAGACAAACACACCCTGGTTCCACAAAAAGTTAAACATATTTGGAAGGGAAAAGGGGAGGGGAGGTGGGGGGTTATTGTTTGGGTCCACCAGTCCTATTTGGTAGGACATTCACTCATCACATGGTACCATCTCAGTGGCCAAAAATGGATACATTGACACATAAAACCGTATTGCAACTTTTTTAACAAACAGTATGTTATGTACATCACAACGGCACAATGGCAAACTCAGGGGATCAATTGCTATCATCAGGGGTGCCTATCTTCTAGGAACTGTGGCAACTACTATATCGAGGGGTCAAAGACATAAGTGTGTCCACAGGAAATTGTAGTGACATTACCAATGAATCAGCGTGGGAGAACTGCCAGCTCATTCCATTGGATTTGTTCATTCAGACCGCTCTTATGCGTATTAAGTCTGAAAATCCAATTTTGTTCCCTCCTCAAGGGGATGTTATGGTAATTCCCACCTCGTTTAGGAAATTGTATTTTTTCAATGACTGTCCATTTAAAGTCTTCAGGAGCATGTTCTTTTGTTATGAAATGGTTGACCATTGGAGCTGTGAGTTTTTTAGTTCTAAGGCACGACCGATGTTCTATCATCCGTTTTTTAATCAGTCTCATTGTCATGCCCACATACTTCAAATTACATGGACAAACTATCAAATAAATCACTCCTGATGTATTACAATTGGTAAGATGTCGTTGTACCCAGGGAGTACGTAATCCCAGGTCTATTTCTTTTGTGCGTGCCGTTTGTGGGCACATGGAACATGACCCACATGGGTAGTGTCCTGTTGGATAGCTACTATGCCAAATAGTTGCAGTCTGTTTTTCTTTATCTTCACGTAGTGTGGTTACTAGTTTGTCTCTAATATTAGTTCTTCTTTTTAAGGCAAATTTTGGTTCTTCCAAGTTGTGTTGTCCAGTATTCAGAATTGGCCACAGATTCTTAAATTCCTTTTTAAGTTTATTCACCATAGGTGAATAACTCAGAACAGCCATTATATTATCCTGTTGTGGTGGTTTAGGATGTTGCTGAAGAGTAGTGCTCCTAGGAATATTACAGGCTCTCCTGTAGGTGGAGTCAATAATCCTCCTTGGGTAACCTCTATTGGCAAGTTGTTTAAGGTTTTTGCCTTGTTCTTCAAAATCAGTTACTTGAGTGCATGTTCTTCTGTAACGAAGGAATTGGCCAAAAGGCAAATTGTCTTTAAGTGCCTGAGGATGGTAGCTTGAGTATGTCAAAAGTGAATTTCTGTCTGTTGATTTTTTATAGACTTTGGAACATAACTTGTCTTCTATTACCATAATGTCAAGATCTAAAAAATGTATTGTTTTTTTGTTAAATTCCAATGTGAATTTTAAGTATGGATTCTGTACATTCAGCCAGGTATGGAACTCTTGGAGGTCTGTCTCTGAGCCTGTGAATATCATGAAAATGTCATCTATATATCTTTTCCAGAGTTTAATCTTTTCTAGAAAAGGATTGGAGACTGGATAGATGGCATCACATTCAAATGAGTTAACGTATAGGTTTGCTAGGCTGGGCGCAAAAGTCGCTCCCATTGCGGTACCAGATATCTGTTGGTAAAAGATATCGTCACATATGAAGAAGTTCCTGGTCAGGGCTATTTCTGCCAGTTGGATTATCAGACCTGGTGGTGTATTGTGTAATGCAATACCTGATTCCAATAGCTGTTGGACCATAGAGAGAGTCGCTCGTTGTGGTATTTTGGTGTATAGTGACTCTATGTCCATCGTAACCAACCACTCCGTTTCCTGGTTGAATACAATGGTGTCAAGTAAATTTAGCATGGAAGTCGAGTCCTTAATTTATGCTCGCATTTTTGGAACTTCTTCTTTGATGAAATAATCCACAAACTGTGAAAGAGGTTCCAAAATGGATTGTATCCCAGACACAATAGGTCTTCCAGGTGGCGGATTAATACACTTATGTATTTTAGGGGTAGCATAAAATGCTGGTATCCGCGGGTGTGCTGGTGTTAGAAAAGCAGCCTCTTTCGCACTTATGTATCCCTCTGCTTCCGCTTCCTCGATGATACTGTTGATTTGATTTTTCAATTGATTAGTGGTATTTCCTGGAAGGACACGATAACTCGTCGTGTCTAGTAAAAGGACATTCACCATATTATTGTAATCGGCTCTATTTATCACGACGGTGGCTCCGCCCTTATCTGCTGGTTTAATGACAATGGCTTCATTGTCAGCAAGGGTTTTTAATGCTTCCATTTGTTGTTTGGTGCAATTAGAGTGTATGAATGGAATATTTTCTTCCATTTTGCTTATGCTCTTAAGTAGAGCTTGTTCAAAAGTGATTGACTCCACTGTATTGGTTCCATGTGGGGGAAAGAATTGTGACGGTGGCTTCAAACCAGTTGCATCTTGTTTGCCTGGTGGAATTGCTGCAAAGTATTGTTTCAGTCTGATTTTCCTCATCAGTTGACTAACCTCGATTCTGGTTTGAAAAGGGTCATAGTAGGCAGTCGGAACGAACGATAAACCTTTTTGAAGGATTTCTTCTTCTGGTTTCGTTAATATGTGTGTAGATAAATTCACAACTAGAGAAACACTGGTTGGGGAAGCCCTCATCCTCTGCTTCGGGTAGCTCGTGGAGATTGGTTTTGCCAGTGCTTGTTGCCTTTGATCCCTCCACGTTGTCCTAAAAAAGAGGCATTGGCGGGTGCTGCCGAGGCCTGGTTGTTGTAAAAGTGTACTCTCGGGTTTCCTGGGTTTTTCTGTAAAGTAATCAACTCCCACATAAGGATATATTTTCTCGTGGGAGAATCCAATGACAAAAATGATGCCATGAAATTGAAGATTACTCTGGACATATACAATGCTAAACTTCTGGCTCTAGAAACATCATTGAAAGAATTTAAAGATTTCAACTTAAATAAAAAGCTGACTAAATTAAAAAAAGATCTGGCAGCATTCTCCCACGAGAAAATATATCCTTATGTGAGAGTTGATTACTTTACAGAAGAAGCCAAACAGTCCAGACGTGACGCAGCCCAGCTTAGATTTCAAAATATGCAGAAAAATACGAACAGAAATAGATCAGGCTCGTCATCTGGGTCATCAAACAGCTCAGGAAACCCAAGAGTACACTTTTACAACAACTAGGCCTCGGCAGCACCCGCCAATGCCTCTTTTTTAGGACAACGTGGAGGGATCAAAGGCAACAAGCGCTGGCAAAACCAATCTCCACGAGTTACCCGGAGCAGAGGACGAGGGCTTCCCCAGCCAGTGTTTCTCTAGTTGTGAATTTATCTACACACATATTAACGAAACCAGAAGAAGAAATCCTTCAAAAAGGTTTATCGTTCGTTCCGACTGCCTACTATGACCCTTTTCAAACCAGAATAGAGGTTAGTCAACTGATGAGGAAAATCAGACTGAAACAATACTTTGCAGCAATTCCACCAGGCAAACAAGATGCAACTGGTTTGAAGCCACCGTCACAATTCTTTCCCCCACATGGAACCAATACAGTGGAGTCAATCACTTTTGAAAAAGCTCTACTTAAGAGCATACGCAAAATGGAAGAAAATATTCCATTCATACACTCTAATTGCACCAAACAACAAATGGCAGCATTAAAAACCCTTGCTGACAATAAAGCCATTGTCATTAAACCAGCAGATAAGGGCGGAGCCACCGTCGTGATGAATAGAGTCGATTACAATAATATGGTGAATGTCCTTTTACTAGACACGACGAGTTTTCGTGTCCTTCCAGGAAATCCCACTAATTATTTGAAAAATCAAATCAACAGTATCATCGAGGAAGCGGAAGCAGAGGGATACATAAGTGCGAAAGAGGCTGCTTTTCTAACACCAAATACGGATACCAGCATTTTATGCTACCCCTAAAATACATAAGTGTATTAATCCGCCACCTGGAAGACCTATTGTGTCTGGGATACAATCCATTTTGGAACCTCTTTCACAGTTTGTGGATTATTTCATCAAAGAAGAAGTTCCAAAAATGCAAGCATACATTAAGGACTCGACTTCCATGCTAAATTTACTTGACACCATTGTATTCAACCAGGAAACGGAGTGGTTGGTTACAATGGACATAGAGTCACTATACACCAAAATACCACAACGAGCGACTCTCTCTATGGTCCAACAGCTATTGGAATCAGGTATTGCATTACACAATACACCACCAGGTCTGATAATCCAACTGGCAGAAATAGCCCTGACCAGGAACTTCTTCATATGTGACGATATCTTTTACCAACAGATATCTGGTACCGCAATGGGAGCGACTTTTGCGCCCAGCCTAGCAAACCTATACGTTAACTCATTTGAATGTGATGCCATCTATCCAGTCTCCAATCCTTTTCTAGAAAAGATTAAACTCTGGAAAAGATATATAGATGACATTTTCATGATATTCACAGGCTCAGAGACAGACCTCCAAGAATTCCATACCTGGCTGAATGTACAGAATCCATACTTAAAATTCACGTTGGAATTTAACAAAAAAACAATACATTTTTTAGATCTTGACATTATGGTAATAGAAGACAAGTTATGTTCCAAAGTCTATAAAAAATCAACAGACAGAAATTCACTTTTGACATACTCAAGCTACCATCCTCAGGTACTTAAAGACAATTTGCCTTTTGGCCAATTCCTTCGTTACAGAAGAACATGCACTCAAGTAACTGATTTTGAAGAACAAGGCAAAAACCTTAAAAAAACAACTTGCCAATAGAGGTTACCCAAGGAGGATTATTGACTCCACCTACAGGAGAGCCCGTAATATTCCTAGGAGCACTACTCTTCAGCAACATCCTAAAACACCACAACAGGATAATATAATGGCTGTTCTGAGTTATTCACCTATGGTGAATAAACTTAAAAAGGAAATTAAGAATCTGTGGCCAATTCTGAATACTGGACAACACAACTTGGAAGAACCAAAATTTGCCTTAAAAAGAAGAACTAATATTAGAGGCAAACTAGTAACCACACTACGTGAAGATAAAGAAAAACAGACTGCAACTATTTGGCATAGTAGCTATCCAACAGGACACTCCCCATGTGGGTCATGTTCCATGTGCCCACAAACGGCACGCACAAAAGAAATAGACCTGGGATTACGTACTCCCTGGGTACAACAACATCTTACCAATTGTAATACGTCAGGAGTGATTTATATGATAGTTTGTCCATGTAATTTGAAGTATGTGGGCATGACAATGAGACCGATTAAAAAACGGATGATAGAACATCGGTCGTGCCTTAGAACTAAAAAACTCACAGCTCCAATGGTCAACCATTTCATAACAAAAGAACATGGTCCTGAAGACTTTAAATGGACAGTCATTGAAAAAATACAATTTCCTAAACGAGGTGGGAATTACCATAACATCCTCTTGAGGAGGGAACAAAATCGGATTTTCAGACTTAATACGCATAAGAGCGGTCTGAATGAACAAATCCAATGGAATGAGCTGGCAGTTCTCCCATGCTGATTCATTGGTAATGTCACTACAATTTCCTGTGGACACACTTATGTCTTTGACCCCCCGGTATAGTAGTTGCCACAGTTCCTAGAAGATAGGCACCCCTGATGATAGCAATTGATCCCCTGAGTTTGCCATTGTGCCGTTGTGATGTACATAACATACTGTTTGTTAAAATAGCTGCAATACGGTTTTATGTGTCAATGTATCCATTTTTGGCCACTGAGATGGTACCATGTGATGAATGAATGTCCTACCAAATAGGACTGGTGGACCCAAACAATAACCCCCCACCTCCCCTCCCCTTTTCCCTTCCAAATATTTTTAACTTTTTGTGGAACCAGGGTGTGTTTGTCTGTTATGTATCACTTACAATCTTTGTTAATTCAAACACTATTGAATACGTAATGTATAATAATTGCCTTTAAAGATGTTGTCAAAATTGTCCGATGACGAGGGACTGCCTATCCAAACAGAACTAGCCATTACTTCATCTCTTGTTGTACAGATAATTTTTAACACTGGGATATGGGCCGGACATGGTCGCCAGTATACGCCCACAAGCCACTTGCGTGCATGTATCATTTGCTTGGAAAAAAGAAAATAGAGTAGAAAAGACAGGAAGTCCTCATAAAAATGTATTTGCATTCCACTGTGTAAAATAAGCGTACAAGGCTTCAATTGGTTTTGCAAACATACCGGTTACATTTGAGCTGCCTGACTAAAGATGGCGACTGAGTCCACCCTCTCCAACATGGCGTCGTAACCATAGAGAGGCTATGGACGCGACTAATTAAAATAGGAGATCGCTCCTAGGCAGCCCGTTACAAACAGCAGCTGCAGAGCGACCAGAGCAGCGGACCCGACAGTGTTTACACACGTTAGGATCTAAGGTATGAATTAGCAGCCTTTGCACCTTTTTCTTTTGTTGCTGCCCTATTGAGACAGCACATCGGCATGAATACAGAACTACTTTCCTATAACAGAGAGCTACATATAACGCTGGCGTACTTGCGGCTTTCTTCCTTTTAGGAAAGCAGCAATACAGCCGCTACCCTAGCCGATCCCACGGCGCCTTCAGCCCTTCTATTTTTCACATGATGATAAACGCGTATTAGAAGCACAAAAAAAGAACTGGTAAGCACCCTTTACATATCCTTTAAATTTATCTGTGCTAATGACAAGTACACGATTTATGAGACAGTTAAAGTGCTGTATTGAAGTTGATCCTTCCATTGTTTCTCCTTGTTGGCTGCAGGGATCAAGACAAATTGCGCAAAGCGCATTAGGACAGGCAATATAAGTCAGCGCCATAAGCTTGAACATGGCGGTAAGACAAAAATATCTTTAATTACTTTTCCATACATCCGCTGCACAATAGGGCTATAAGGTGAACCAACAAGAGCCCATTATGCATGAATGAATCAGACCACAAGGAGCACCTCTGGGCACGCCCCTTCCCTACCCCTTCCCTTGTCAAGTGCCTTTTAAGGTGCCGTTTTGAATTCTAAACAGCAGCTTTATTATATAAATTGATCTTTTAGCTAATATTTTGAGAAATACTTTTTTCAAGCACTGTATTGAGAGGAAATTAGCACATGAATGCAATTAAGGGACTATAGGAGTGATATATCCCCTTTTTTTCCCTCACTTCCTTGTAGGAGTAAGAACACACATACTTGGAAAAAGTTTTTCCATCAGGGAGTCACCCCCTTTTGGAACATACGTCCTGAAGAAGATGACCTAAACAAGTGTGGTTATGAAACCGGTCGACCTTATCATAGTATGAGCTGGTCTCATGCTTTTTTATGATCTATGTTATAAAGCAATTTGACATAGTCAATAAGAATTTAAAGTGACCTGAGGTGTAGGTCTGTTTTATCGTGTTTATATGTACGTAAGGACCTTATTGGTAAAGATCCTTAAGTGTGTTATATCAGTAATAGGTGTACGATTTTTATAGGCGCTAGCATCACGCTGTCTAATTAAATAAAACAATACACAACGTTATGCATAGAAAGCCCTAAAAAAATCTAGAACCGGGCATTATCTAATGTAAAATGCCCCATTTTTTCTAAATTGATCTCATTAATTGTTGTTATTAAAACACTAAGCCTGATTTTTAACAATTGTGTTTTGTTTTTGTAAGAATCAGAATTAGTCACTGTTATTCTTTCCTCAACACTAGGGGTCCCATATCCCTCCTTTGAGTGACGGCCCCCTAGTAAGTGTTATTAAAAGTATATGGTGTACTGAGTATACATATGTAATAGGTACAATAGAATTACTTCTCCATAGACCGTGACTGAGTGTTAATATTGGGACAAGTACCCAGCCATTCAACACTACACACTGCATTTATACCAGTTTCGGGCAGGGCTGTCTCAGTCATTGTTTCAAAAACCAGAAACCAGACATCCACAACAAGAAGTGCATATTGGTCACACACTCCATTCACCCAGGTCCCACTCACAGGCTTACCCACAACATACAGTCACTGGGAAGGCTCCAGCCAGTCTCGCCTGGACTTCACAACAACACCATATAAGGTACTTCCACCCAACAGCCAGTCAGGGAGAAGGGACAGAGTCAGGGCTTCCCAGGACTTTGGGAAATCAAGGTAACAGGCAATAGAAAGCAAGAGGCCACAGGGGCCATCTTGTCTCCTATCAGGAATCAACTGATTCCAATGGCAGCACCTGTGTATCCCAAAATGGAGGCTACTCAGAGCACCTGTCAAATTCAGCATGGAGCTGCCACCAGCCCATACCCTGCTCTGTGGGCCACACACAGGCGCCCAAAAACATACACTAGGGGCACATGGTTGTACCCCCACCCATGGGTGCCATAAGGGTATCCCCTGGGTCTGTACACCAAAACAAAAACAGGAAGAGCTGCACTGCCAGGAGTCCAACATGGACTCCTGGCCAGAAAACAACACAGAGCACAAATGAAAAAGGACTACAGGACAAGGACAGGGAGGCCCTGTCCCTCCAATGCATTTCCAGCATCACACCCCTCTCTTCAATAGCGTTCGCACTCCTGTCACTCTCGCCTCCTCTGGTCTCTCGGATGTCCTCCACCACCTCCAGCCCTCACCCAACTAACCCATACTGAACCATTTTCACACACCTTTTTAAATACTCCACCACCTCCTCAGGATGGAATATTTACACTGTCCAATCACTTAGCTTACTCCAGGGTGTGTGAGAGGGGAAGCACTTATGAGGGATTAGTAAAGCCGACCCCTTTTCAACATGGACCCTGATATGGTCCAGGGAGGTCGGTTATACAACGGGTGTTCTAATAATAATGAAACCCTGTTAGTTCAGTGGGGTTTCCATAGCCTTCCCAGAGACCTTTTTACTATCAAATATTCCCCGATGGGCTAGTGGTGGTGGGGCACCTCGTCGGGCACAAGTTTTTTGATGGACCCTGCAGCGTTTTACTGTTCGGCTAGGACGTCCCTCTCTCAGCTGCAACTTGTGTTGTGGTCATCATGTCATATCCTGGTGCCGCGTAGGCCATTGCGTGTCCCGCAGCACTGTAGGTGGGCCGGGCCCTTGTTCTCAGGCCGGGGTCCTTTGTGGGAGTGTCTTCCATCACCGACTGCTTCCTTGGGTGGCTGCCCTCGATCTGAGTCCATTTGCTGTGGGGACACCGCCTTCCACACAGGTAAGGTGGGGATGGACGGGCCTGACCACACTCGCTCGGACACCGCGGTGGGTTAGAGTGGGTTCCCTCCCTCTCCTAACAGGGCCCAAACACAGGCCCCATCACATACATCCATTCTTGCTTTGCAGGCTGGTCCCTGGGTTTCCTGTCCCTGCTTCTTGTTGAGATGCATGTCCAGCTCCCATGCCCTTTGCACAGGAAAGTGAACGTGCGCAGCTCAAGGGGGGTGGAAAGCGCAAAGTAGGAATAACAAATATAGTTGTTTTGTAGCAGTCATGAAAAATATATGTAGGCCCACGTAGAGGGCATGAGGGATATTGAAATATAGTAGTTAAAATATGTAATGTACTATGATGAAGACGTAGGCCCTGATCAAAGATCAGAGAACTACGGAAGCACCACCATATTGGAAGTGAGGCCTAGTATGTTGCAGCCCCTGTTGGACGTGGAGTGTAGTGCAAAAAAGCGTTTGAATCACCTTCCCATCCCAATCTCCGACAGTGAAAGCGAACACAGAGGCCTCCAAGCTGAACAGACAAAAAAGCTATTGTATCGAGCAGGAGGCCTGCGCAACTAGAAAGGAATGTGAATGGCCAAGAATAGGCAGGGTTGCACCCATTCCGAAAGACACGCTCATGGGAGCCGGAGCAGAGGTCCTGAGCTGCCAAGAAGCCCGGCCTAGATTTACGGCAATAGCAACCCCCAGAATAATGGTCATCACATTTGAAATGCTAGAGGCCCATAAAACAGAATACCCAAATCCATCAGAATTTGGCCGATTGGTGTTTGCACTCGAGAGGCCCAGGAGAAGCTCTGGTGAGGGGCAGCTGATAAGGGGAGGGGGAGCAAGGAGTGAAGCATCCTGTGATTTATGATATAAGGAGCAAGGGGTGATGCCAATAAATTAGTCTCACAAAGGGGAGGCATGGTCTGGCATCAAGAGAAGTGCACCATTATTCTAGAGGGCCAATTTGACCTCGAAGGTATCCACTGAGCTCATGTTAATGACCAGGTGCACACCACACGACTAGGCCCATGGAGAGGATAAAATTCCAACTGGCTCACCAATCAGGTTGCAGCAACCCAAGATGACAGAGTAGGGGACCACATTTTAGAGGGCTGGGGCAGATTAGGATGTGGCCAATTGGGGGCTGGACATAGGGGGATGGTAGTATGTATATAGGCGATATGATAAGTCATTTAAAATGCGCCTTTACACGTGTTTCTAGGCGCGAGGTGGTAGCCAATGAGGGTGGAGATGAACACTGTATATTGTGTGCATCATTAATGACAATGTCTTTCCTTATAACCCCATGTTTGCTTTAAACTAACTGAGAGCTCTGAGGCAGTTTGGTTCAACAAGACTATGTCACCTTTTTCCTTTTTGTATACAAAATACATTTGTTTTCCTTGCAAAGAGGTGCACCAAGCTTTTTTCCTTAGAGGAGTGTTATTTTTTGTCTGGTTGTCTAGAGGTCTGCCTTAAAAATGTGGTGACCCCACTGTGACTGAGGATTCATGGCTGCAGATCCAGAGGGGGCACAGCCACCTGGAGTGACCAGTCCCCTGTACACAAACTGGAGAGATTTACTGGTGCTGTGTTGCTTGCATTCCTGTCTTCTCTTTGGAGCGGGCGCAGATCTTGGATTGTGCAGGTCATTGATCAAGGAAATTTGGGGAGCATGTACATGTAAGTGCACATTTTGTGGGAGAAAACAGTACAGGTGTGGGGTGTGCGAGTGTAGGGGAGTATGGGGGTGTGTTGAGAATGAAGTGAATGTGTAGTGGAAAGACCATGTGGCAGTATATATTCTTTTTTGATTTTTAATATATAAAGTAAAAGGATAAAGGAGTAACGGGACACTCTCCAATTGGGGGGAGAAGATAGCACTGTATGATTAAAAAGGAAAAGAGGAATAAAGCTAGAGGCCCCATATATTGAGAGGACATGGGACCCTGCGCCAGATATAAAGGGGGTGTGAGGACGAAGAGTAGTTTATTTCTGTGTTTTATTGTGGTGTTGTGGACAGAGGTAGGGTCTAGTTTTGTTGTATAGATTGCAGTGTAGTGAGATTAATGTTTGTTTATGGTTTAAGTGATGCGTGTGGGGTGTAATGGTGTGAGCTAAAAGTGAGGTGTGTGTGTGTGTGTGAGGCGTGACGAAGGGGGAGGGCAGGGAATTGGAAACAGGGAAGGGGTGGAGAAGGGGACGTTAAGGCACCACTGTACCGGAGCCTGGATTAACTAAGTGTATTATAATTGAGGAGGGGTAATTAAAATGGAGCTGTCAACCCCTTTGGAGTATATATGTACGGCTCTTCCACTGTATAGGGAAAAAATAACAAAGTACATCGGGAATTGGTGGCCGAGACAAAGGGAAGGGGAGGGGAGGTGTACACACCATGGCCCGAACATGGACTGAACAGGAGGTTTTGGGTCACATGTATATGTTTCTAGCAGCAAAGTATAGGGGGGATAAATTAATAACAGAAAGGAGGTATTGGAATTATGGAAAATGTTGGAAGCCTTAGAAGATGCCCCCTCTGACCCTTCAAAGACAGAGCGGGCCGCCAGCAGTGTGTGTCCTGGCCCGAACACACCCACTGCCTAACGTGCCCAGGGTTATCCACATCCACCAAACACAGCCCAAGCAGCGCAGCCTCCTCCAGCAGGGTGCTATCCCACACGTGCAGCATCAGGGAATAGGGTACATGAATCCCAGCTATGTTCCGCTGCCTACCACCGGTCCTCCTCCTTCAAAGTTGGCCCATTATGAAAACCTCCAGAACGCCACAACCTCTGCAGCCACTCCAGCTCAAGTGCATACAGAGTCAGAGCGGAAGCCACAGAAGGAATTAGAGAAGGCGTTAAAAAGGACAGACAAAGAGTTAGCAAGATTCAAGTTAGGTAGAGGAGATGGGCAGAGAGCACCTGCTGGGACAGACGAGTGGAGAGCGGGGGACATTTTGCTCATGATTGACAGTGCAGCGATCGTGGATGTGCATGTGGAAAAAGAAGGTAATGGGCAGTATTCCAAAGGGCAGCAGAGGCTAAGGGTGCGGCGGAAGTTTGGATTGTGGGGGGGTCAGTTCTGTCTAACGCTGACATGGGGACAGGTGCAGAAGAGGAAGAGTGGGACACGGTGGATGAGCTATAAGAGCAGGAGACACCACCCATAATCTCACCGCGGTTGGAGAGTTTGTGGGGGGCCAAGTTAAGAATACGCCATGGGTGCATGGTGGTAGTAAAGGGAAAGCAAAGGGGGAGAAAGAAAGTGGTACAGCCGGTGGGGACACAGTTTCTGCTGCTACATAAGGGTCCCTGGAGGGTGCAATATGTACCCTGGCCACACATGGAATTAAATAATTTGATGAAGGCGTTACCATCCCTCACTGTGGGTGTGGGTAAGTGGATATTGTGACGAGTCAGAAGGTCTCATCCATTTAACTACCAACAGGAATGTCTCTCCCATACCAAATCCCCAAAATACACCCTGACTCAAGTCCCTCAATACCCTAGGGTCTGAATCAACAACAGGTATACAAAGTACTGGGACAAGGAGTCTCTGCTCAGCTACAAGAAAGCAAAAGCACAACCAATGTTCTAGTCTTTTTCTTGGTCCTGGAAATAACCAACCAATAAAAAAGGGGAAAAGAGAACACTGGTTGTTGAAAAGTGGCAGTAGTAGAACAGAGTCCAGAAGCAGCAGAATGAGAGAAAACCAGAGAAATAGAAGTGTAGAAGGGGAAGTAAATCTACAAATTCCTGTTACGGAGCGGAGACCGAAAGTGACAGACAGCAGCAGCGTGGAACATCAAAGCAGAGTTCTGCAGGCGCTGCTCCCTTTGATTGGCGGAGGGGAGCTGAATGTCGATAGTAGAGGGAGAAGTCTCATGATCACTGGGCGAACAAGGTGCAGTGGAGCCCGCACATGCTGAATCCATTCGGAGTCCAGCAGCTCGCTGCTGTGGGTGGTGTTTCCTACGGGTGGCAGCAAGAGCAGAACACCAGGAAGCAAGGCAAGGGACTGCCGACTGGTTGTGGAGTCCTGTGGCAATGCAAAGCTGCTGAAAAACAGGGAGTCGGCGTTCCAAGAGGACGTACTCACCTGGAGGCACCACCAGAGCTAGGTAGGCTGGCAGAGCCTCATAGCGCCTGCGGTCAGAGAGAGATGCAGAGACCAGAGGGGCAGCTGGAGAAAACAGGTTTGCACTGAAGACTCCCTGAGCCGAAATTAGAGGGTTGGAGCCTCGTAGCTTCACCTATCATGGAGACCCGTGAGGGACAGCACACCAAAAGAAGTTAACCTGGGCCAGAAAGAAGAATGGTCCCAAACACTGAGGACGTCTATAAAAGGAAACAGGTCAAGAGGAAAAATTCCCTGTAACTGTGTGAGAAAATTATTTGTTATTCTTCAACCCAGTGTTTGGAGGATCATTTAAATATACTTGGCAGGTTAGAGAACCAAGTGTATTTGGCAGACAAATATAAGGGGGGAGGGGGACACAGCCTGGGCAGGAGAGTATACCAAGGTTGTGAGCCGATCTGAGACCCAACTAAAAGGCCCAGGTTTATAAGAGAACCTATATACATATAATTGGCTCGCACAGATCTTGGCAGAAGTGTAAAGACCAAGACGGTGAATCAACATAAAATTGGACAAACAAAAATCCCTTATGAAAACAAAGTGACAATACTCCTTTAATTTAAAAGGAGCGTAAATTGTGGAAACACAATGTTTGGTTTGGAATCTTTATTTGGGAACTTATAAACCACACCAAAGGGAAGGGAATTAAAACAGCTTGAGTTGTGGCAATATCTTTTTTGTTAAACACTTTAACTAGTGCTTTGCATATTGAACCTTTGTAGAATACAAGCTAGAGACGGTTGCAGAGGACCAGACACTTTATTTTCCCTTTCGTTGCACATTTTGTAGAATTTAGTGTGAGGGTCAGATTAGTTTTTAGACAAAGACAGTGAATATTATTTTGGACATCCTGATATGGCTGTCTCATTTGTTAGTTTTGTTGAGGCAGGGAACCCCCTCATAGATATAGGGCTAGTGAGGCATGTTTCCAGACCCTTCTATTATTTGAATAAAAGAAATTGGGTAAACTACCAACCTTGATTCTGTCTCTCAATTCTGACCCTTCACATATGGTGTCAGAAGTGGGATGCACACTGGCTGACAGAAACCAGGGAACCCCTTGACTTTTCCTACATACTTCCACTGACAAGCCATCTATGCTTTTAACCATCGAGCAACTGCAAGGGCAAGAATTTCAGCTCCAAGTCTCTTCAGGGGAGCCTGTTTAAACCTTAAACATCTGTTGTTACTAAAAACCTAAGTTCCTATTTTTCGGCAAAGGCTTCTCTTTAAAGGACGGCCACCAGATGCCACAAAACTTTCATACTACGCTATAGGTCCAGGTCCCAATAGTAAACTCAATCTTGTTGTTATGATGAGTGACGACCTATCACCAATAGGATTGTTTGGGATTAAGCCCAATCTACTAAAACCCTAAAAAAAAGGCCGAAAATGTAGTTCCCCAGTTTCCCTTAATTGAGGAAAGGTCTAGCTCAGAAAACCTTCTGGAAGAGCACCATGAAATCAGTGAACTCCCAAAAAGGGTGAGGAATGAATTGATCTTGTTTGGTCCAAACTCCAACCCAGTGCCCATAAAACAGGAATCCGAAGATATGGCCAGCAGGGAAGCTTTAATCCAACGCCTCACTTACCATCAGATTCAGGATGAATGGAGTCTCCACAAGGGTTTGGAGAGTGTTGCAGCCACCCATCAACGCCCTATCCTGCCCCATGGAATTTTACAGCCTTATTAAGAGGGAGACGATTTGGGAAGTTTCTTCTTGAACTTCGAACGCTTGGCTCAAACGTTCTGTTAAGTTGAGGAAGTCAATGCATGCTATTTAGCCCCTCCATTGAAGGGAGAGTTACAGACTGCCTATTAGAGTCTAAACCCCCCTGGAACCACTACCTTTAATGAAATCAAACAAGGCATGTTGCTTAGGGTGGGTCAGACAGATCATCTTGACTGAAACTAGTTCTGAGACCTCAAACTTACCCCAGGAGAAACCATAATAGAGTTAAGGGCCTGGGTACAGAAAACCTTATCCCTGTGGTAAGGGAAGAAAACCTGGGATGAAATCATGGAAACCCTAGGTCTGGAACAGTTTATAGATAGCTTACCGCCATACCTACAAAAAGCGGTCCTACAACTGACCATTGCCATAGTGTAAGGAAGGCATGGTATCAACAGTAATACAGACACAAGTGAGCACAGTGTAAGGGTTTTTATTGAACTTCAAAAAGGGTTTAAAAAAATGACTATCTGATCCTAAATCTACAGTTTGGAGCAAGCTACGACCATCAAATAATAATAATACAGTTCTATTGGATTCTAGTCAAACAATATAATGCAGTCCTAGTGGTGTCTTGTCAAAATAAAAGGGCCTATACTAATAAACCTATTGCCAGGCCTTACCTCTAAATACAAATAGTGTGTGAAACAATGCTACATAAAAGAAAGAAGTGTTCAAGAAATTATATGTCAGGATGTTCAGGCCATTGGCCTCCTTTCCCCACGTTTTCAGTGCGGGACAAGGCGGTACACTTGAGCTTAGTACAGTCTCTGGCTTCTCTAGCATGAGGGTGCAGTTCAAACATTAGCATCAGGGCATTCTGTACCCAAGTCTCTTTGCCTTTCAAAGTCTCTTCTCTCAGAGGGTCTGATGGAACAAACAAAAAATAAATTCATTTCCTCCCCCAGGCTCAGATCCCCTTTTATACAATGCTCGTCAGATTTTCACATATCCAGTGTCTCAGGTGATTCACGATTCAACCTGGATCCCCCTCAGCCGGGCTCAGATCAGTTTCAACACAATGTTCAATCAGTCTCCCTCTGCCTGGCTCTGCCTGGCTCGGACCAACTTTAATTCACTTTAACACAAACTTGCTTAATCCCACAAGCTTTCATTTGATCTCCCTCCTTTGGGTTCGGACCAACTTTCCCTACTTTTTACGATTCAATCAATCAGTCTCCCTCTGCCGGGCTCCGACCGACTTTAACTATTTTGTCACCGACTTGCTTGGCAGTATCAACATCGAAGACTTTCGATTGTGCACAGGATTTTGCATTACCCATCGCAGGACCACTTCGATGTACCGTTCCTTTGCCAATCTTTCACCTTTCAGCAAAGGAGCCGAACAAGGAGGCCTTCAGGCCCGATAGTTAAACCAAAATTGTATTGTGTTGCAGGAATGCAAAACAAGACAGGAATGTGAATGGCCGAGCACGGCTAGGGCTGTGCCATCCCCAAAGGACAAACCCATGGGAGCCGGGGGAGAGGTCATGAGCTGCCAAAAGACCCAGTCCAGATTTAGAACCAAGCCTTTTTCCTCAGAGGATTGTTTTTCCTTGTGTCTGGTTGTCTGGAGGTCTGCCTTACAAATTTGGTCACCATGACGTCATCCAAGACCCGATTAGGTACAGGGCACCTGGCAAAACCCTGAAAAACCCAGGTGGGAATACTTGAATATACTAAACCAAAAATTTCAGGGTGGGAGGTCAGAAAGACAGTTCCAAAAATACCGAAAAACAACAATTGATGATACTGCAGTCCTTTTTACACAATAAATACATTAAATACATTTATTGTGTAAAAAGGACTGCAGTATCATCAATTGTTGTTTTTCGGTATTTTTGGAACTGTCTTTCTGACCTCCCACCCTGAAATTTTTGGTTTAGTATAGTCATCCAAGACCCTACGCAGGGACAGAGGATTCCTGTCCTCACATCCAGAGGGGACACGCCCACCTGCAACGACCAGTCCCCAGTGCACAAACTGTAGAGGTTTACAGGAGTCGTGTTACCTGAATTCCTGTCTGTTCTTTGGTGCGGGTGCCGCTCCCGGATTGTGCAGGCTGTTGATGAGACCCCATAGTGGAGGAATTCGAGAGAGCACATAGATGTAAGTGCATCTTTTGTGGGAGAAAACAACACAGGCAGGGGAGTGCGACTGTTGGAGGGTGTGGAGAGTGGTGACATGGTGATAGTGGTGTGGTTGTGGAGTAGGAAGATCACGTGGCATTTTGAATTTTTTTACATTTTTTTTATTATTATATGGGGTAAAGAGGATAAAGGAGTAATGAGATCCTTCCTGATTGGGGGAAGAAGACAGCGCTGTATAACTAAGAGCAAAAGAGGAATCAGGGTCGAGGCTCTATGTATTGAGTGGGCCTGCGATCTCTCCGACCAATATAAAGGGAGCGTGATAATAGTATTTTGGTGTTTTTATTGATGTTTTTATTGTGATGGTGTGGACCGAGGAGGGGTCCAGGTTTTTTGTGTAGAACTATTGAAGTGGAGTGGAGTGAGTTTTTGGAGTATGGGATATATTGCTACAAGAAAAGAGTGAGGTGTGTACATGTGGAATTTGATGAAGGGGACGGGCAGGGTATTGGAAATGGAAAAGGAGCGGGACAACGGGGCAACAAGGTACCACTGGATCGGAACCTGAATAGGTCAAGTGGGGTGGCAAAAATGGAGCCCACAACCCCACTGGAGTATATGTGTACAGCCCCTCCCACTGAATAAGGAGAAGCGCATGAAATATCATAGGGAGGGGTTTGCTAAGACAAAGGTGATATGTTTAAGCCATGGTCAGAGCAAGGAACAAACAACAGGGATGTCCTAGGCCACATGTACACGTTTCTAGCTGCGAAATAAAAGGGGAAGATGTTAAGGACTAGGAAGGAAGTGTTGGAGTTATGGAAGATGATAAAGGACTTAGAAGATACCCCTCCTCCCACCCGGGCCATGGGAAAACAGTGAGTGGACCACCTCTCACGCTCACTGCCCTGGCAATTCAGGAATCCCCCGGCCCACTGGTCACGAAGCAATCAGCACAGCCAGCACAAGAAGCGCAGCCACCATCATTAGGGTGTTACCCTAAACGCGCGCGCAGCATCAGGGTACACAAACCCAACCTAGGTCCCCCTTGCCGGCCACCGCTCCTCCTCCTACTTCCTCCCAGGCTCAGTATGAGAATCTCCTGTACCACACAGCAGTCACAGCCGCTCGTCCTCAAGAACAAATGGGTCTAGAGTGTAAGCCACAGAAAGAGTTAAAAGAAGCGTTGAAGAGGACAGAGGAAGAGTAGGCGAGGTTGAGGGTGGAGGGAAAGGATGGGCAGCGGACACCAGTGTGGCCAAACAAGTGGAGAGCAGGAAACATTTTATTCAGAATTGATAGTACTCAGTGTCTCATCCCGCTTTCTGGTGATTACAGCAGATACACTGAGGCCATCAACTCTGTGTACTCCATTATACAATCTTGGATGTTGGAGAACGATCTGGTGCTTAGTGATGCAAAAAAAGAGCTGATTATCATTGACCCAGAGGCACAGACTAATATGTGTTTCAGATAGCTTGCTGCAGTATTTCCACTCTTCCTGTGGGATATATTGACCCACTCAACGCATTGCCCACATCACTGAGCTGCATTTGCGCAAGAAACAGCAACATGGCTGCGCTGGCTCCTGTGTGCCCGAGGACCTCAAAACTGCATTTTTGGCAGCAACAGAAAGATGGCTGCACCAACTTGCCACCCACATTTCAGGCGGGGTGGAATAGGGGACACACTGCAGGAGCATGCCAGTGTGTTCTGAAACATATATATGGAATCACGTGAACCGGCAGCATTGCACTGCAGCAAAAGTCAGAAATTGCCCTTCAGAATGAAACATTTTCACCCTTTCAAAATGCTGCTTTGGTGCCAATTCCACCTGTCATTCTGAAACCACTGTGAGTAAAAAGGCCCAGTCAAACCAACTCTCAGAGAAATCAAAAGCGTTTATTTCTTGACAAAATGTATCCAGGCGCAGCAGTTCAAAGAGATTTTTTACTCTCTGTGCAAGGTCAAGGATAAATGTATCTATACTTTAGATAAGAGTCCCGCTGCAAGGAAAATTACTACAGCTGCCAATACAGTGGCAATCAGAGGAGCTGCAAACCGAATTAAAGAAAGAATGCTAGCAGTTTTTAACACATGTGGAAAAATGGGCTGTGCTGACTGAAGAGAAAAAAATTGCAAGTTTAAAACTCAATTGTTAATGAAAGTCTGTTTACTTAGCAATATAAAGCGATTATGTTAGTGGTGATAATACACACATAAGCTATCTTCTGTCACAGGTTTGTTTAATTCCAGACTCAAACTAAGAAATTAAACTGTTTAAAATACATAGGCTGGAGTTGCAAGATCTCAGAAAACCTGTGATTCCAGTTGCTAGCCATGTAACTTTCCAAAGGAAGGGAGATACACCCTATATCCAGGACAAGGAGGTGTGAAGTGCCAGCTTGAAAAACTTTGTATGGGACAGGACAATGAGAGTTCAGAAGCTTGTCAGACATTAGTCTGTGCTCCAGGCTGGGATAATAGCAGTCCTGGGACACTCACCTGTCAAGTGTGAAGGGGCAATAAAACCTTCAATTAAGACTGGACATCCTCATGCCTAGAAGGAAATGACAACTGCTTGCAGTTGAAGGAAGAAAAAAAAAACAGGATCAAGTAACAAAGGGACTGCCTTTTGATGCCAGAGACTATGTTATAAAGAAACTTTAAGACTTTTATTTCTATAACAGGAATTAGGAAAAATGTTAAAAGTGTGCAGTTTCAAATCTAATTTGTGGGACATCTTTCAAAACTTGGTAGAAATCATTGTCGCATGGGGAATAGAAGTTACGAAATATGGCAGATTGCCAGGAAAGTATTAATGTGGCAAACATAAGATTTTGTCCATACATCCCTGGGGACAATTCACATTTGTGTATAAAATTGTGGAATTTTAGGCCAAATCTTTAATGTGTAAAATCACCAAAATGTGTCAGAAAGGTGAAACAAGGTCGCACAGAATAGAGGTTTGGACTAATCTGTGCTGCACATCATATGTAACCTTTGTGTATAATTTGCCAAGAGATTGCAAGTAAAGAAATGTAGGTTTTTGGCAAAATCGGATTTTAAGTAACGTAAATGTGGTAGTGTTGGGACATTGTAAACTTCACCTCAGAAACCTGACATCATGCCCTTAGAAATCCAACCAGCAGAGAGCAAGGCAGATATTACTACCCTTGCCCAATCCTATTGTTAGGGGCGTATGTAATAAAGCCTGCCCCGGTCATATACTCTGGTAAAAAAGAGCCCCTGACAACACACAGAAACACAATGATTCCTGACTGATTCCTGATTTCCTGCCCGGCGTCCTGTCTGTTCCTGTCTTCATCTTGCATTTATCCATTCAAACTCCAGATCCCAACCACAAGGCCAAGCATTGCTGATTTTGCTTCAGCTAAGCCTCAATTCTAAAATAATCCCCGTAACGAAGGGAAACGCTCTGGTGTTTTGGGAAGCATCCTGAACTAACCCGGATTGCCACTCACTGCATGCTGCTGCCACCCTGCTCTCCTGATGCCCTATTTTATCCAGTAACAACAAACCCAAAGTGGGAACCTCAACTTTCACTGATAACTTGAGGTAGAACCAAGTAATATGAACAAAAATGGTACCAGGAGAACAAGAGAGACTGAAGAAGGTGGGCAGACAAATATGAAGCTCAAATAGTTATATTCATTTTATTAGGATTTGTCTAAAAAACACGTAGACGCATATTAATTTAATTAATTCTAAAAAACATTTTACTAATCATGCAGCCATACATTCACTCTCTAATGCAATATCTAAAAAATATATTGACATGCTAAGAAATTACAGAAGCTGATCATTTCATTAAACCACTTCTTTTCCATTGTGTTGTTAATAATTCACAATGTTATTAATAACAGTTCATTCCCAATATAATATTTAGTATCTAATATCAGTATATTTTACAGATACAAGAGATGTGGAGGACAGAAACGGGCGAGTCATTGGATCACTCAATTCTGTTTTTCTATTTCGTGGTCAAAAAAGGGCTCCCCAAGGAGGTACAGAAAGCACTCGAAAAGATAGTGGGGCGGGCGGAGATACAGTTCAACATCACTGCAAATGGTTGTGAAAGAAGGAAATGGAAACGGCACAAAGGGTACAGACAAAGGAAGTGAAACTAGTGCAAAAGAAGTTAGCAAAAATGTCAGTAGAGGGGGCGGTAGTAGCCGCACTGAAATAAGGCCAGATGGAACACAGGGTGATCATGGCAGAAGAACAAGCAGCACCCACATGGGGAGGTAGTTACGATCGAATGGTGGAATTCAACCACTGTATCAGGGATGGCCCTCAGCAGGGTACTCACAGAAGAAATGGGGATTTGCAGGCCCCCGAGGTGGAAGGGGGATTTTAGAGGAATGGGTCAGAGAGGGGGAACGTGGGGCAATATTGGACATGTGGGAGGATGGTCAATTTTTCACAAGAATGTAGGAGTAGGTAAGTGGCTGTATAAAACCAGAAAATTCCCCTGTACGTGCAAGGTGCCCATACCCACAGTCCTATACCCCTGCACCCACAGCAGCCCTGTACGATGCACCACTGCCCATGACCCCGCCTTCCGCAGGGGCCATTGTAGTGGAGGGAACCCTTTTCGTTTTCTCCAGGTGCAAAACCCTACCCATATTAGGACAGCCCACAGAGAACCTTAGCGTGCCCAGTCCTGTCAGTCACTGGCAACCCAGAAGAGGAACCCTTAGTGGGCATGAAGATACGAGACAAATCATTAATTTTCATAGTAGACACAGGTTTAAAAAAATCTTGTATCAGCAGGGGGCATTTCCCTTTGTCAGGTGAGGTAACGGACATGAAGGAGTTCTTTCTGAGGCAATAAAATCGTGTCCAATCACAGAAGAATTGCCCATCAAAATAGGTAATAGGGTGAAACGGTTCCCATTGCTGTTTTCAACGGCATCCCCCGTTAACCTGCTAGGGAGAGATTTGCTCAGTAAACTCAATATGACCATCTCGTTTACTGAGAATGCGGTGATGTGTTCCACTGCAAGCATGTGCTAAATAAGGGCACTGGTGATCATACATGCATTAGGGAATGAGGCAGCAGCCAGAGAAATACCAGTGCACCCCTATTTGTTAATGCACAAGGTAGCAATGCTACTGAATGCAGTACCACATTTGCCCAATTAGTGCTGGAGAGTACCATAAGAACACTTATTTAGACCAGCCCAGCCCCTGCAACATGTTGCAGAGACCTTGATTATGCTTGACCTATAAGGAGAGCTAGTGTCAAAAGAAAAGATTTTCCTGCTAGGGATGGATACGGAGGAAGGAGAGGGTGTACAGTTCTGTGCATAGATCCGACCCAGCCCTTAAAGGAGGTAACAAACAGCGACTTAATTGAAGATAGGGACATTGATGGGGAAATCATATTGCAAGTTTGTGTCCCATGGTATAATGGTGCAATATCGACATGTCCCGTGTCCCATGCTATTTGCAGGAAGTGTCCCACCCATTCCTCAAAGTGATTTAGCGCAAGTACCTGACAATTTGTGGACAAACAACCCCCATGACGTAGGACTTTAACGAAGTCTTGTGCCAGTACAGATTACGCTTAAACCAGGTGCAGTTTTTCCCAGTGTCAAACAGTATTCCTTGTCCAAAGCAGCAGAGAAGGGAATAAATGACACCATCACAGCTCTCTTACACCAAGGCATTATGGTACCATCCAATTCTCCCTGCAACACGGCCATATACTCTGTCCAAAAATCAAAGGGTTCGAGCTAGAGGATGATTCAGGAAGTACGCCATCTGAACGATATAGTACAAAGTTTCCAGTTGTGCCCAACCCTGCGACAATATTTTACTGTCACTGATTTGCAAAATGCATCCGTCTCCATTCCATTGCATCCTGACTCTCAATACTTCACCACATTTACATATGGCGCGAGGCGATTCCAGCACACAAGCTAGGGTACTGTGAGTCTCCCAGTATCTTTAACAGGGTGCTATGTGCAGATTTGGGCAACATACATGTGCAGAGTACCATTATTCAATAGGTAGATGATTTGCTAGTGTGTAAGCAGTACAGCGACAACTATATGATATTGTTGAAGTTACTGGCTGACAAAGGATATAAAGTAGACACAGCAAAGCTGCAGTACTGTAAATAGGAAGTATTGTATCTCGCCCAACTGATTTCTGTTAATGGTAAGAAAGTTACTCCAGAACGTGCCGCAGCAGCGCACAGAACACGTCAACCAGTGACAGTTAGGGACATGCAGAAGTTTCTAGGGTTGTGCAATTATTGATTACTCGACATACACTAAACCATTACTGCAGGCACTCAAATAGGCCCAAAAGACAAAGAGCACATCACATGGACTGAAGAAATGCACACTAGTTTTAAAGACCTCAAGGATGGCATTGCTACTGCCCCAGTTCTAGTGAATAAAAATTATGTCGCTGGAATGAACCCCAAAGAGCAATGTGATCAATTAGCGGTTTAAAGTAATAGTATGGCGAGTGGTGGGCACTTTGCAGTAGCTGTTGTCTATTTTACTGAAGCTATAAAGTGAAACCCTAGGAATTACAGCTGAGCCTTTTTTCTTTTGGGGTCACTTCATTTGGGGGGAGACTGGCATGTAGAATGAGCATGTAATGTTTTTTTCTATGGCAGTCCATGTCCGTCATACATATCCAATACGTTGTGCTTACCTTTGGGGGAAGATATTTCCATTTTGCATTTCCTCACCATAGATTTCAATGGAATCCCAAACTGCTTTGTCTTGTCCATTGCCTGCACTTTACGGCAAGCAAAGTTTTTTAAATGTACTTGCCTACTTGGCACAGTTATTTTTGTGGGCTCTGGTGAGCACTTACTGCTGCCAGTAGAGGTGGACTGTTTCTCCGATTCATGTTTTCTGTTTTAATGCAGCACAAACCACTTTACAATGGAGTGCTTGAAGGCACAGACCTCTGAACGCACACTCCAAAGTAAATACAACCCACTAGGGAATAAGCCCAAGGGATAGTTTTGTAAGGATAACAAAGTTTTATTAATATAAATGCCAGCAAAGAACTCAGCTGCCCGAGAGCGCTCTGCCAATAATTACATGGGCAGCACACTAAAAAGACCAAAAGCATCATCAGTAACGTGATCATATACAGTAGAAATTCACATAGCTGTTTTGTGCGGGCATATACCGAGGCCTGCTCCATAGGGGATGCAAGGCGCTAATTGGCTGCCTCTTTCCAGTCGATCTTAGTGCACGTGGGTCAGCTGGGCTCATCCTTGCGGTGAAGGTCTGGGCGAACATTAGAAACACTCTATCTAATCTAATCTTAACAACAGGAACTAGTCATTCATTCATCATGGCAGGCACCTGAACATCATATGAAAGGGGTGCCAGAGAGAAAGGAGGATAAAATACAGTTACGTTGACCCCCACATTCAGGGCTTCACTAATGCTGCAGTGCCCGCACCCAAGGTCACTCCCTGTGGTTTGAGCTATGATTTACCTTCCCTGGTGCCTCATGATACGAGAAGACATGCGTTGCCATTATAGAGCTATGTGGTCGTGCAAGCTTTAGATCTGTGGCGGGCATCCGCTGGCCTGGCGGGGGGGGTCAGGGGCGCAGTGGCCATTTTGTGGAGATGGATGGGCACTGGGCTGGGGCCTGGTATCGTCTCACGCTCGGCAGGGCGCATTCTTGGAAGCGATATTAGATATTTGCAACATGGAAAGGACAAGAGGAAGATGGACTTCAGTGGGAACAAGGCTCAAGCGGAGCTGGCTTGGTGTGCCGATGTCGGCCTAGGAGTGAACCTGGGATGCATGCATTGCAGGCCATCAACACATCTGGTCTCAGCCTAATACAAAATTGAGTCATGGGACAGGGACATTGCTAGTGCTATTCACCTACTTCTATGCACTACAGGGCTTTTATATGTGCCCTGCGGGCGGGACATACTCCCCCCTTGTAGGTTATATTGCCTTGTGTGGGGTCGGCCGAAATTAAAAGCAGCTAGTGGGGTGGGATAGGCTCATTTCCATCCCAACATTCCCCCTTTCGTTACTTCTACAGTAACACTCTCCCTCCCTCCATTTCTCTGTTCACTTGCTCTTCTTTCTGCCTTTCCCATGAGGGGAAACCTTTGATCGGCATCCATGCTCTACAAAGGCATTGCAAGCTTTCCCCATGCTGCGCATACTGTTCAGGTGTGCAGGTAATGTATATGCATCCCCCTCCCCTACTAAATCTACCCAATCCTCTTTGTAATTCTCGGGGTCTGGCGGGGGTGCAATAGTCATATGATATAATGTGTCTAATTCATCCCCATGACCATGATATATCGTAACCATACGATATTTAGGATCATCATTTTGCTCTGCCTGTACTTCTACTTCCTTGGTATCATGAGGCACGTTTTTACTATTGCTATTCCCAATTGTCACCATCATCATTGCACTATTAGGTATGGCTTTGGCAGAACAGCGGAGACTCAACTGGCACACGTAAAAAATCACCAAGATGAACACAATGATAGGGATCTGCATCTTTACAGTAGTTCCAAGCCACCATGATACCCAGCTGAATTCCATGTTGACCCAGTCATCTTCTTGTATTCCTGCTTCCTTTTTCATTTTTACACCAAGTTCGTGCACCGCTGCAATCATGTGCAATAGTGTCCCATTTTCAGCGTCTGTAGAAGGTACGAACGTGTAACATGAACTCCCGATCTTTTTGCAGACCCCACCCTCCATGGCTGTGAGGAGGTTGAGGACAAACCAGTTTTGCATTGTCATTAACTGGAGAGCTCTCATTTCCACCTTGATAACATTGAACCCTTCTTCAGTGTCATTTGCCAACTGGATTAGTTCCCAGCGGATGATCTGAAGCCACTTGGCATTGGTTCTTGTTTGAATGCTTGGCACAAGAGAAGCAAAACATTTCTCTGCGGAACTGAAAAGTTTGTATTTGTTGGGTATCTGTGTGAGTAGTTCAGAAGAATCTTGGGACAGATAGTTGGAAGATCTTTTTTTTCCTGAACAGACTGTTATGGCGCTCTTTCTCTGGGAGGATGCGAAAGCTTGGAGGTGATGCAGTAGGCATTACTTCTGCTGCCTCAGCCGTTGCTTTTCCATCGTCAGGCAATGGTCCCCCCTTTAGGTGCTTCTCGGGTACTACCAACAGGGCTGAATGTAGTGTTGCAAGCAAATAATAGACCCTCCATGATGTCGGGAGGTGCAAATACGCTTTTACCACAAACCCAGTAGTAGTCCATTAGCACTGCAGTTCCTTTTCTGAGATCTGGAATGATCACGGTTCTGTTGCAGTGTTGGTTGGACCCCAAAGAGACATCCCCTTCACATAGAAAAAAAAAGTTCATAATTTTCCTCTTGCTGTACTTTCACTGGTTTTTCGATGGCGGTGACGCATGTTCGCTTTGTGAATGCTAATGTTCCTTCGGAATGGCTACAGAGTCCATCTGCTTTGCAAATGAAAGTTGTTTCTCAACACTTATTTTCCATGAAACTTGTTCCATCTCAGGCCAGGAAGGGTTCCATGAAGCACTTTGGATCTGTTGATCCCACTTTGCATTTGCGACTGTCTGGATCCCGAAGTTTTAGTTTGACGCTGCGTTCCTGGACAGTGCCCTTCAACCTACATAGTACAAGGTGGATGAGACATTGTGATTCTACTAAGGGTACCGCTTGTGGTACTAAAACCTTGGGCGCCCCAGATGCGTGCAGTATTAAAGAACACACATAGCAACTCCCATTAGTCGTTCGTCGTACCATTGCACTCATGTCAGAGTATCAACTATTTGAGTGCCGGGATGGCAAAGGCCTTCCACTTTATCTAGTCCTAAACCATGGTACGCATTATATTTATTCTGGCGTGTTTGCCATTTTCGTCTGTCACTGCGCAAGGGAAATGTCTTTTCACTTAACAATGTTCTATGTGAGCTGCTCCTGTTACATAATGACCGTTGTACACGTGGTGCTAGTACTTGAAACATCACACTATTACACAATGTGGTTTGGGAGCTGCTACAGGTGGCATTTGAGGTGTTAGGCATTACAAATTGTTCGCTACTCGTTGCTAAACCATTATCATTTACATTCAGTCGTTCATTTAGGGTTGGGGGAAGCAGAGCCTAGGACTATTTTAGATACTGAGGTAGGCAACATGTTAAATACTGAGGTAGATGTTTGTACATTGGAAACTAAAGAGGGTATTGACGTTACATTCGGAGCATCAGATGACACATTCGTTATATTTTCACTGGATACACGAATATCTGGGTCTCTTTTGGTTGTGTTCTTATGCAAGCTGGAGGTTTGGGGATAAAGTGACACTCCAGGTCCATTTCTGGCCGTTCGACTCCCATTTTCCCCCACCCCCCTCTTCTTTTAGATGGGTCCCCCAGATAAAAGATGCTCCCCAATGGATACCCCCAATAAACATTAAGAAAACAAACAAAAAAACTACAAATTTCATACCACAATTAAAGCTATATCTCCTTAAGTAGCTTATCTTATCTCTACTGCTATCTACATTTGCATTTTCATTCAGCGATGTCAATTCCATCATTGTTGCACCTGCCAAGAGGGAGAGAACGGGATGGGAAGATGAAAGAGGGGCAGAGAGATAGATCGAGCGAGAGATAGAGCAAGCAAGAGAGAGAGAGAGAGAGAGAGAGAGAGAGAGAGAGAGAGAGAGAGAGAGAGAGAGAGAGAGCGCATTACTTATGGTACCTTATGCTCTAGCAGGAATGCATGTTCCTTTTTACATATGTCACATGCAATAATAAAAATTCACTTAGAGCTACTTTTTTAGGGCATGGCGCTAGTTGTCTGACTCTCAGTCTGGGTTATTGGGGGTCCATCACCCTGTGCTTCCCGGACATCTGAGAGGTAGAGCCAGTACCGCAATCCTTTCACTTTTACAGCGAACGGGGTGCAGTATACCACTTTGTACGGTCCGTCGAACGGGGTGCAGTATACCACTTTGTACGGTCCATGGAACCTTGAAGAGTTCCATTTCTGAACGAAGCTTCGCACATAGATCCACCCTCCTGGCATTAAGGGTTGCAAGGGGGTGGTTTCTAACGGAGTCCCCATGGTTGTTTCACTCTCGGCTGTGAATGAGAGTGCAATTTGTTTTGCTATAGATCTTATTGCATGGGTGAGCTGTGTGACGTACTCCTTAATATTCTTCTACTAGGCCGTTCTGTGTGCATCAGAGGCTCTTCTTACTGGTGACAGTGGTGTTTGCATGCGTCGACCAGTTACAATTTCATGGGGGGGGCAGGTGGTGGTCCTTGCTAGGCTGGGTGCACAGCTGAAACAGTACCAGGGGCAGGCAGTACACCCAGTAGTTTTTCTTTAGATAGTTGCATAATTTGGATAGTCTGCTCTTGAGGAGACTGTTTATTTTCTCCACCACCTCATTCACTTGCGGTAGGTAAATTGAGCACATCTTGCGATTTATCCCTAGAAGGGATGTGGCCTCTATGAATAATTCATTAAAGAAATGCGTTCCGTGGTCTGATAGTGTGGCCTTGCATACTCCCCATCCGGGGACACCTCTTTAACTGGGAACTTCGCTGCACACTTTGCATCTGGGTGGGCACAGGGCCCTGCCTCCACCCATCGAAAAAAGGGACACACCACCACAATCAAGTATCGGGCCCCATTACACCTTTCCCCTGTGTCTGCATAATCAATGTGCAGATCATGGAAGGGGCCCACAGGGCGGGGCAGAGTGCCCCATAATGTTCTCAGAGTCATCCCTGTGCTGAATACTTGGCACGTGGTACACTGAACCACCATCTTGTTCAGGTATTCCTATAGATTTGCAATAAACCAATCTTCTTGGAGATCGGCAGCTATATGCTCTTTCGAACTGTGTGCAAGGAAATGTAGTTGTTCAAATGCTGTGTATAGTAATTCAACTGGCATAACAACTTTTCCAGTTGTTTGTTGTCTCCACAACAGATCAGTTGGTGACTGGTTACACCCTCTTTTGAGCCGTAGTTCTTTTTCTGGAATCGGTGCCCTGCTTTGCAATTCTATTATTTGGGCAATGGGGAGCACCGTGTATGTGTCTGGTTTTTGTGTTGCTTCTTTACTTGTCAGGATTCATTCTGCACCCATATGCACCGGGAGATACGCTGCTTGTTTGGTTGCCGCATCTGCAACCGCCTTCCCCAGAGATATTTAGTCTGTGTTCTGCGTGTGTGCAAGGCATTTGACGATGGCCACCACTGACAGTTCTGCAAGGGCCAAAATCAACTGGTTTAGTAGTTCTACATGTTGCACTAGTGACCTGTCTGCTCTCCTGAACCCTCTCCTTCTCCATCTTGAGAGGCCAGGGTGTACCGTTGTGGTGACATACGCTGAATCAGAGTAAATTGTCACACAGCACCCTTTTGATGCGTGAAGCACTTCAATTAGGGCTACAAATTCCACTGCCTGTGCAGAGTAATGCATTGGCAATCATTTCATAATCAATTTTTCATATTCCTCCGTCTTCTATCCTCACTCCAGCAGCCACTACATGTTTTCCCCCTGTTTCCTGGTCAATGGACGCTGACCCATCATCGAAGAACACTTCTCCCTCATCTAGGGCATACTCCTTTGCCTTCAGTATGTCATCTCCTTCTTCCTCATATGTTGCAGAGTCATGCTCTAGCACGTCATCGACAGTGTATGGTTCTGTAAGGAACGTGGCAGGATTTACTGTCTTACACCTTACCACATGGATATTGGGGCTGGATAGAATTATTTCATAAGCTGACACTCTCTGGGTTGTCACAGTAGATTTCAAACGTTCCAATATTGCAAACAAGTAGTGCTCGACGTATAGGGTGATGGAGCACCCCATGACAATGGCAGAGCTTTTGTGAATGGCAAAGGTGGCCGCTGCAAGTGCTTGTTTGTAAGCGAACTGACCCTGAATGACCGAGTTGAGTGTGGCACTATAATAGGCGAGCGGCGTGTGTCCCAGTGAGCTTGTTTGTGTCAGTACTGCAGTCATGAGGGTGCCATTTGAGTGTGAAAATAAGTAAAATTCCTGATCACAGACAGGGGTCGCTAGTAGTGGGGCTGTTGAGATCAGATTTTTTAGGTCATTGAAACCTGTTACCATGTCTGCTGTCCATTTGATAGGTGCTTTCTCTCTTTGTGCTTCCTCCAGCCCTTGCAGGAGCGGCCTGGTGTAAGCTGCATAATCTAAGATCCAGGCTCTGCAGTAATTGCATAGTCCCAGGAACCTCTGCATCTCTTTTACTGTTTTTGTTTTGGCAGTGGCACATACTGTTGCTGCTCTACATATACTGGAGTTTTTTCTTGTCCACTTTGTACCCCTTTTGTGAAAAGGACGGGGGTCCGCTGACAATAGCCATGAGGGGGCTTGGCACTTTCCTGTACTGTACCATAATATCAAGGGAATGCAGATTTCTAAAACAATCTCCCCATCATTGTTGTCGTCCTCAAACAACTCTTCATCGGTTAATTCTCGTAATGGTATATTGGAGTCAGTTCCCAGCACTGTGCGCCACTCGCACCCATGGATGTCAGTACCTAGTACAATACTTTTTGCAGATACTTGCTCCCCTTCTAGATCCAGAGACAGAATGGTACCAGTTATTACTACGGGGGTTGCAACGGTGCGAAAGACAAAATCTGCAGGCACTCTCCATTCGTTCCTGGTAAATTCAGGTACTGCTCTTGCTAACACTCGAATTCCATAGATCAGCATATAGGGGTTTACAGGTATCCCACTCGCCATTATTTCATTTGTCACTGCATGGATCACCAACATTGCTCTGAGGGAGCACATGCCGGATGTGGAACAGACAATCCCTCTCTCAGTGAATGATATGGTAATATTTAATTTACTGAGTAAGTCTCTTCCCAGTAAGTTGACAGGGGAACTTTCATAATAAAGGAGTGGTGCTCGCACTACTTTTCTCCTTATCTTGACATCTAAATCTTCTGTGTAAGTAACCGTTACCACCACTCCAAGTAATCCTTGCATGTCGAGAGTTTGGCTCGATAACGGGAAGTCACCTTCGCAAATGCATTAATTTTCTTCCGCTGAGTCCACCATAAAGATGAACTGTTTGTTTCCAATCTCTGCCCGCACCAGTGGTTTCTCTTCTGGATGCAAGGTCGTTGCTAGTACTGGACACGCAAGTGCTCTCTATGGGATGTCCTAGTCGGGATAGGTGTCTGTCCCTGGATAAGCGAAGGGGTCCCCTCTCAGCACACAGGCATCTTGAAATGGCGCGGGTGCACCGTTCAGGCGGTGGCAAAAGGGTTTCGGTTTCCTCCTACCTGTTGTTTGTGGTGAGTCTGGAGTATGTGCATTGCATGAGGGGGGTGGCAATAGGTATTGGGGCCAGGCATCTGGGGAGGTAATTGGGGGTAGGGTAGGGATATCTCATATGTTCCTTGTGCTGGCCCCTGTGGACTACCAGGTTGGGGTTTCTCGTATTGTTGTCCAAAATAGGGTTGGTTATATTGATAGTTTCCTCCCCGCCTGCTGCAGCACTCCCTGGCCTAGTGCCCCCACCTCCCGCATGACCAATACTGCCCTTGGCCCCCCTCCTCTGGGCCCTTGTCCACTGAATCCCCCTCCTCTCTGTCCTCAGGATCCACCTTGTCCTCTTGCCGTTCTTCATTGCCACTGGGGTCCCATGTATTGCTGATTTCCTCCCCACTGTTCCTGCCCATTGTCTGCCCACACAGCGGCCATCCTCGCCTGTGTGGCGATGGAGACACCTCCCTCTTCCCACATCTGTTCTGGGGGCAGTGCTGCTGCCACGGTAGCTACTTTCACTAGTTTTATCTGTACAAGTTTCGCTTCCTCGGCTTGCCTCCTCTGAATAGTTTCCTCTTCCCCCTCTTTGATCCTCCTACAATGATGCACTATGATGCTTTGAATGTCGGGCCAACCTTTTGCTTCTATCCCTGCTATCTTATCAAGTGCCTTCTATACTTCCTTTGGGAAGCCCCGCTTTATAATGAAATAAAATAGGGATGTTGGGGGCCCTGCTGGGTGCGCGGCGAATATGGCAGCCTGACCCACAGGCTCTGCAGCCTGGGACCTCATCTTGACTTACTATGCTGTGCTGGTGTGTTTCACTCGATCACTGCAGAGTGATTATGCCTCCTGATAAACTATGCTCTGGCTTGTCCATGGTTGGAGGGGCTGAGGTGCCAGACTTGTGTCGAGACTGTTCGTTTACTGGAGTGCATAGCAGTGGCTTGTAGGCCTGCACCATTTCATAAGAGCTGTACGACGCTCTTAACTGTGTACTGGTGTGCAGCGGTGACTGTGGAGGCCTGTGTGGTTTCACAGGTCCAGTGATCCTGAAGGGACTGGTCTCGGGGCTGCAGCTCTTTGTTTTCCTGGCTTCTTGTCTCCCCGTCCCTGCCATCTACACGGTGTGGCTGGGTTCAGGGGCTGTTCGGCGGGCGGTGTCTGCCCACCGCGGCCGCCGCATTATGGGTGGAGCCTGGAGTCCAGCTTTGGTCCAGCTGTTGACGCCTGTTCGGCTCCAGCTCTGGTGGGAGCTTAGTGTTCTTCAGGAGGCTCGGGACTGAGGCTGGGGGGGAGCTGCCTCCCTCTACTTGTGAATGAGTGACGCTCCCATTGATTCAGTCCCTCATCCGGATCTTGCTGCTCACAGAACTGCATTTGCTGTCTTCAGCTGGTGTGGGGCGGGGGGCCACTGGTTCCCTGGAGTGGAGTTGCGCAGTGCCCTGCCGCGGGTGGCTCCCAGGCTGCTAGATAACCCCCAGTCCTGGTTGCGGGCCAGGCTACCGGATTGTGACTTTAACCTGCTTTGGCCGCTTTCTCCCTGTGACCTGTGTGTGGGCCTCACTCTGTGTTGTCTATCCTCACAACTTGTCAGCAGTTGGCCTCGGTGCTCGGCCCTTCTGAGCTTGTGACGCCTGGGTGCTTTCCCAAATTCTGGCTAATGAGGTGAGTGCACATCACCCTGTTACATCCTTGCACTCCCGCTGCCCATCATTGAGAGAGGGTCCCCCCCTACCAAGGAAGTTTAAGAACACTTTTCCTACCTGCTGCTATTGTTTCAGGGGTACACTGCAAGTGCTCCCCCACGTTTTCCTGTGTTTGTGCATACAGAAGATACATGGTGGTATAGGTGGGTCCGATGGCGCTAACCTGGGAGTGACTGCTGGGGGGCGCCGTCGGAGGCAGGGCCCCAACAGACTTCTCGGCCCACCTGACTTCTCACTGGTTTCGGCTCCACCCGAATTGCAATCTGACCCTTTCCAGGTCCCACAGCCCCTCTGGACGGTCTGCTCTGCTTGGGTTCTGAGTCTTCATGGGCGGCTGACACTCAGGGGCTGTGTACGGGCCTTAATCCACAAAAAGGCTGCCCTTTGTGAGCATTGCTTCCACACTAAATTGTGCACATTGGGCAGGCCCCAGGTTACTGGGTCTTGTTTGCCCCCACTACTATACATCCCAAAGTCTTATGGAGGCATTGATCTGCTATCATGGCCAAGGGGAGCAGTAAGAAGCAAAGTTCTATCAACATTTACACTAAAGCAGCACCTAAGATTCAGGGGGGCTCGGAGGGGGATGGTGGCGATCCACAAGAACAGGAGGAGCTTACTGAGTTGCAGCGCATGATGGATTACATGCGCAAGGGGTTCATCACTCTGCATGCCAAGTTAGACAACATGAGTGGCACCATATGCGCAATTAATTCTCGAATGGAAAAGACTGATGCACGGGTCACTGAAGTTGCATCCAGGATTGGGACAAGGGAAGATGACACCACGGCACTGAGGGCAGATGTGGCCTCTCTCACAAGGCAAGTGCAGTCCATCAGTAAGAAAAATGAGAACCTGGAGTCTCGCTCAAGACGCAATAATATATGCATCATAGGTATCCCTGAGAACAACTAGGATGGTTCCATGGAGGATTTTGCAGAGCAAACTTTTCTAGCACTGCTGGATGTCCCTAAACGTTCACTGCACTTCACCATCGCGCAGGCCCACTGCTCTCTGGCTCCCAAGCCCAGGCCGGAGGCTCCTCTGTGCCCGATAATCGTCTGTGTTCTCAACTATCGGGATAGGGATGCATTGCTCAGGGCGGCCAGGGCCAAGGGGGAGCTAATGCTGGGCTCCAGCAGGATCCATCTATATCCTGACTTTTCAATAGCGGTGCAGAACGAGCGCAAGTCCTTCTTGTCAGTGAAGAAGAGGCTCTGTGATCCGAGGGGGGGTATGCCATGATGTACCCGGCCAAGCTCAGGGTCGAGCATAACGGGAAAGTATTCTTCTTCACTGTACCTGAGGAGGCTGCAAAATTTTTGGAGGAAAATGTTGCTGGTTGACCTGAGCTCGTTGAAATTGCCTTGCTGGTCCAAGTGTCACCTGGCCAGGAGCTAGTTCTTGATCTCTTGTTGTGTTCTTACTTGAGAAAACTCCTGAGGAATTGCTCTCCTCGACCTATCCACTGCCTTTGATCTGGTGGACCACAAGACCCTTTGTCATCATCTCTCCACTGCAGCGAATTTCTCCCCAAAGGCCTGTAACTGGATAACCCTGTTCCTGCAGGACAGAGCAATGAAGGTTTTCTCCTATTCCTCCTGTGCTAATCCCAGCATCATTAAATGCGGGGGTCCCACATGGCTCGTGCATTGCTCCCACTCTTTACAACCTCTTCACAAGGTCTCTGTTAAAAATCCTGGACACTCTGGGTATCTCCTATATGAACTATGCTGATGACACCCAGGTGCTCATCCCCCTCTCGGGTGATTACTTGACTGACCTGAACACCCTCAACTCTGTCTACTCTACGATCCAATCCGGATGGCAGAAAACTGGTTATGCCTCAACAGTGAGAAAACCGAACTTCTGCTGATTGGCTCTCCGTCCACTTTCGGCAAGCTGGACAAGCAATATAGCTCCTTCACAGTTAACAATATCCCCAGCACTGTCTCACAAGCTATTAAGATCCTGGGTGTGTATGTGGAACCCAACTTGACCATGAACAGGCAGGTCAATGCCATAGCTTCTGCTTCAGCATATCACACCAAAAGTATTAATGCTGTGAGACCGTTCGTATCCCAAGATAATTGTCTCACCATCGCCAGGGCTATAATTGGATCCTGACTGGACTACTGTAATGCCCTTCTTGTAGGAACCTCAGGAAAAACCCTTGCAAACTACAAATGTCCCAAAATAATGCCCTTAGGGCCGCCACAGGGCTATCTCACAGGGATCATATCTCAGGGCTCAGGAGGCAGGTCCACTGGCTACCAGTCAAGGAAAGGATAATTTTCAAAACCCTTGCCTTGACACCCAAGTGCCTCCACGACCTGGCCCCCCCCTTACTTGGTACAAAGAATCTCCAAGCCCCTTGGTACCAGGTCAGCCAGAACGCCATAGTCTAACAGGATAACTGTTCCTAAAATACGTAAAGCGTGTGCTGGTGGCAGTAGCTTCTTAACCCTTCCCAACCCTGGCTGCCACCCACTAGAACGGCCTCCCTCCACATATTAGGCTCATTGACTCTCATGCAGCCTTTCGCAAGGCCATTAAAACTAGGCTCTTTGTTTAACACTGTATGTATTTATTCTGTATCCAATTATGTGGCTGCAACGTTGTAACCTGTACCATATACACCTCTGTACCTGTAACCATGTAAACTGCAATAAGTCAAACTCTGTGGACGCCATTCATGTAACCCAGAATCAAGACTTCTTACGCTCATCTTATAGCGCCTCGATGTCCGCGTGCTGCAGTGCGCTCTACAAATCCAAATAAATAAAAAAAATAAATGCATTGTTACTATGCTGTAAATGCACTACATACTTGTAATGCTGTATAAGGTTTTGTTGAGATGCAGACTGGGCTGCAACCGGCGCAAAGCCCCCATGCAAGGTAGCAACTGTTATTATCATTGGTTAATGGTCAGGATGGGAGGGGTTTGGGAGTGGGGGAGGTTGGGTGAGCAAAAAGTTAAAAAGTTGCTTGACTTGCGCTTCTTCTGAGCTAACCTGTTTGGGAATGATTCCCTGCTGGCCTCGGTCAGGCTTCTGTTGACATGTGTCCACCGACTAGATGGCGGATGAGGGCCTAGTAGGCATGAGCTGGAATGTCAGAGGGCTGGGCAATCCTGTCAAGATGCGCAAATTGCAGCTTTATGTGGAACGACAGAAAGTCTGAGTTCTCTTTTTGCAGGAGACACATGCTTAGCTGGGGGATGTGTTAGATTTGCCAGGTCATAGGGTCCCCAGCACTACTCCACCACTTACTCCACTCAGAGCCGCAGTGTGATGATCCTGCTTCATACGTCCCTCAAATTCACCCATAAAGTGACACATATAGACCCCCATGGACGTTATGTTGGCTTGTTATTGGGGCGGGAGGTGTCCTACTTAATGTATATGGTCCAAACATCGATGACCCTGAATTTTACTCCCAACTCACCTCTTTATTGATCGGGTTCCCTCTTATTCCGACACTGTGGGATGGTGATTTTAACACCATAGTAGACACTGATCTGGATAGTTCCAGTACTAGAGCACATCCTCTGTCCAATGCAGCTAAGACCATCATAGAGGCAAAGGCCTCTCTGAAAGTGGTTGATGCATGGAGGCTACTACACTCTCTTTCCTGTGATTTTTCCTTCTACTCGACGGTGCATGATTCGCATTCTCGTACTGACAGATGGATATTGTCAGACACACTTGTAGGTTGCATAGAGCAGGTATCAATCCTGCCTGGGACCTTCTCAGATCACTCCCCGGTCACAATCTCGTTGACATGAGGTGAGGGATGAGGGACGGCGCGTTCTTGGAGAGTGAAACCCAAAGCTTTGCTTGATCTGGTTTTTGAGTCAGAGCTTGGCTCAAGTATCGATAATTATTTTGAGTTCAATGCCGGGACAGTAGATACTCAAGCCACCCTGTGGGAGGATTTCAAAGTCTACGTTTGTGGCGTAGCCCTGGAGAAAGAGGCTGGGATCCTCAGATCGATTCGCAGATCCATTAGGAATAGCAAGCTCCTACTTGCCCAGCTTGAATGCGTCCTCGCCATCCAATGTTATGCTTGGTGAGAGAGGGTCCGCTCTGGACACCTTTAGAGGCCATTCAGACCGGGAACGCAAGTTCCTAAATGATCTCAAGGCCGCTAGACAGTATGGTGAGGGAGAACGTCCCGGCAGACTACTGGCCAGATTGGTCCAGCAAGAAAGTGGTCCTCTCCATATTCCTTCTATTGAGAGAGTGGATGGTACACTTGCCCTCTCTGCTCAGGTTTCATTCTTTCTATGAAGCGTGATATGCAAATGTCAACACAGCCCCTTCATCAGATATTGAATCATTCCTTGATAGTCTCCTGCTGTCTGTGTTATCTGCCAAGGCTAGAGAGGTGCTTGACTGGCCAATGAGGAGTGAAGAAATACTGGGAGCCATCGATTCGCTCCCGATGGGGAGGGCCACCGGTTACGACGACCTCACCACTGATTTTTATAAGTGCTATAAGGGGCGCCTTGTTCCCCGATTATCTGCCGTTTGGGAGGAGGCATGCGTGATTGGCAGACTATCCCCCTCGATTCGCGAGGCGATAATCTATGTACTGTTAAAGCCCCACAAACCAGCTACACAGTGTGGCTCATATCGTCCCCTCTCCCTTATAAATTGTGATGTCAAGATCTTTGCTAACGTGCTGGTCCTTCGGCTAGCCCAGTATATGATATATGACGTTATTCATTCACCCTGATCAGGTGGGATTTATTCGGGGGTCGCTCCAAGGCGCTCAACCTATGGCACCTCTTTGACATTCTGGCCTGGATTTACCCAGAGACACAAGCTGTGGTGGCAATCTTAGACATGCAGTAGGCATTCGGCTCGGTATCCTGGCGATTCTTGTGGGCAGTATTGGAGAAGGGTAATTTCGGCCCCCGCTTCTTGTCTTGGGTTAAACTACTTTATGCATCCCCTGTTGCAAGAGTCTGCACCGTGGACCGGTACTCCACCCAGTTTGAGATTGTCAGGGGTACCAGACAGGGCTGCCCCTTCTCTCCCCTGATATTCGCAAGAGCTATTGAACCTCTAGCAGATAGGATTCGCCAGAGACATGCCCATAGGGGTATAAGACTTACAGGGAACCCATAGATCATTTCGCTTTACGCAGATGACGCACTGATCTACATCCATTCCCCTCAGGAGAACCTGGCTCTAATCATTAATGATGTTCTCCTCTTTGGTGAATTTTCCGGGTTAAAAGTTAACTACAAATTCCACAATGTTCCCACTGATGGATGTTACCATAGCTCCCTGAGACCTTCTTGGGTTTGCTTGGTCTCAATCAGAGATAAAGTACATTGGGGTTGTAGTCACACGTCACTGGGCCTCGCTATACGACCACAATTACGGGAGTTACCGCTCTTCCCTTGAGCGGAAGCTTGGTGGCTGGGCGAGAGTTCCGATCACAGTGGCAGGACAGGTGGCACTCCTCAAGATGGTGATACTCCCACAACTTCTTTATAGATTCCAGAATGTCCCGCTCTGGCTGGGGATTGAATTTGTCAAGAAATCCACACGGGTGATCAATAGCTTTCTATGGCACTCGGGTGCGGTCCGCCTAAAATTGGACACATTAGCAACCCCTTAAACACAGGGAGGGTCCGCTGACCCTAATTTTGAGCGATACTGGACAGCTGCCCAAGCTCACTGTGCTGCATTTTGGTTTGATCATGGCGGATCTCACTCTCAAGTCAAACTGCAGCGCCTGGCGGCTGGGAATCTAGACATCAGTCCCCTGGTTCTCCCCTCCTCGGTCCTGAAATTGGAACCCGCTGAGTTCATAATGTATGCGTGGAACAAACTTTGGTGGCAAGTGGGCACCCCCAACCCATTCCACTGTGACTTTCCCCTTTGGAACTGTCTGCCAGGGACTCCCCCCATGAAGGGTTCGACTGTGCGCAACTGGTCGTCAGCTGGGTCTCCTATGAGATGAACAAGTTACTTCTTACCTTGTAACGTTCTTTCGACGGGATGTTCCTCCGACGTATTCCTCATCTTAGATATATCCTTCCAGCTCTGCTGGCCTCGGAAATTTTTTTTCTCCAGAGGTCGCTGCGCGTCGACGTCCCTCGAGTCGATGACCCTCGACAGCCGCCGTATCGACGCTCGACGTCATCTTGCCTATAAAGGCCGCGCGCAGCGTCCGTTGCTCAGTTCCGTTTTGTAGCCCACAGTATTACTGTCTGGACTAGACTAATCACCCTGAAGGAGCGTAAGCTGCAACAACAAGGGAAGTAGAACTGCGGGGATGGATGGGAGGGTCGATGAGGAATACGTCGGAGGAACATCCCGTCGAAAGAACGTTATAAGGTAAGAAGTAACTTGTTCTTCGAAGGGATTGTGTCCTCCGACGTATTCCTCATCTTAGATAGGCTCCCATAGCAGTATTCTATATTTGGAGGAGGGAGTACTGACTTCACGCTGTCTTCTATTGATGAATAGAATGTAGTACAGCCCTTCCAAACCTAGTCTCTTGACTAGAGGAGGAATCCAGATTGTAAAAACGTGTAAAGGTATGGACAGACGACCATGTAGCGGCCGCACATATGTCTTTAATCGGCACGCCTCTTTTGAGGGCCGATGAAGCTGCAATACCTCTGGTCGAATGAGCCCTAAGGTTTTGAGGGGGCTCTTTCCCTGCCAGTTTATAACATTCCAGAATGGCTAGAATGATCCATCTGGAAATGGTCTGCTTAGTTATTGGTAACCCCAGCTTGTGACCTGTGTAGCCTACAAATAGCTGGTCTGCCTGTCTTATCCTGGCTAGTCTACTAATATAAAAACTTAAAACCCTCCTAGGGTCTAGTCTGTGTAACCTCTCTTCCTCTTTCCCCGGGTGAGGAGGAGGATAGAAAGATGGTAGGGTAATCTTCTGAGAGATATGGAATTCAGAGACTACCTTTGGGAGGAAATTAGGCTTCACTTGCAGGACAACTTTGTCTTTGTGAAAGATTGTATGAGGGGGTTTACAAGAAAGAGCTTGTAATTCGCTCACCCTTCTAGCAGATGTAAGTGCTATTAATAAAACAGTCTTAAGGGTAAGGAATCTTAACGAACAAGAATGGAGAGGTTCGAAAGGTGTACCCATCAGGAAAGTTAATACCAAGTTTAAATCCCATAGGGGAACTTGGAATGGTCTTGGGGGATAAACATTGGTTAACCCCTTTAGAGACTGTATTACCAAGGGTAATTTGAAATAGGATGGTTCCTCCGCAGTACGCTTAAAGATAGATAGCGCTGCGAGATAGCCCTTTATGGTGCCAACTTGAAGGCCTGAATTTGCTAAATATAGTAGGAAGGACAAAACCATTGGTGTACCACATGAAAATGGGTCGATATTCTGTTCTCTACACCAGCTGCAAAATCTGTTCCAACGGCAGCGGTATAAAGATTTTGTTGCTGGCCTCCTTGCCGAAAGCAACACCTCCATAACATCATCAGGGAGGTCCCAATCCTTGTACCTCATCCGTTCAGAAGCCAAGCGTGAAGGTTGAGGGTTTTGATGTCTGGATGGAGAACCTGACCTCCCTTCTGTGAGAGTAGGTTCTCTCTGAGAGGAAGTCGAATTGGAGGGCAGATGGACAAGTCTAGAAGGTCCGGGTACCACGTTCTCCTGGCCCAATCCGGGGCAATTAGGATCATGGTTCGCCGGAATCTTCTCAACCTCCTGATCATTTGAGGAATGACAGGGACCGGTGGGAACGCGTACAGAAGCGGAAACTCCCAGTCCACTATGAACGCGTCTCCCAGAGCTCCTCTCGGAGGAAATTCCCTTGAGCAGAACAGGTCGCATTTCCTGTTTAGGCTGGTGGCGAACAGATCTACCTGAGGGGTTCCCCAAAGGGTGAAGATCTCTTGAAGGACTTCCTGAGCTAGCTCCCACTCGTGGGAGACTGTGTTCTGCCTGCTCAGAGCGTCCGCTGTCAAGTTCTTCTCTCCGGCTAGGTGAACTGCCGATAGAGAGATTCCTTCTTGGATTGCCCAAAACCAGAGCTGCATCGCCTCTCTGCACAGGGGTAGTGATCCTACGCCTCCTCTTTTGTTGAGGTAATGCATGGCCACCGTGTTGTCCGTCATTATCAGGACGTTCTTCCCTTGTACAACTGGCAGGAAAGCCTTCAACGCAAGTTTGATGGCTCTCAGCTCTAACAGGTTGATGTGTAGTCTGGACTCCGATGGAGACCAACGACCACTGATGGTCAAGTCGTTGGCGTGGGCTCCCCACCCCGTGAGTGAGGCATCCGTGACTACTGTTATCTCCGGCCAGGGTTGCCAAAACTGTTCTCCTTTCAGAATGTTCTCCTGACAGGCCCACCACTGAAGGTCTCGAGCCACCCTGCCGGGAACCTGAAGAAGATTTGTCATTCTCCCTGAGAATTGTGACCACTGAGTCCTCAGTGCCCACTGGAGGGATCTCATTCTCAGGCGAGCCTCTGGCACAAGGAAAATGCAGGATGCCATGAGGCCTAGCAACCTCAAAAAGTCGAAAGCTGGGAGACGTTGGGCATGTTGGAACTTGGTAACCATCTGTAGAATATCTTGAGCCCTCACCTCTGGTGGCGAGGCTTTTCCCAGGGAAGTATCCAGGATCGCTCCTATGAACTGGAGTCTCTGCGATGGTATCATTTGAGACTTCTTTAAATTGAGGGAGAAGCCCAGCTTGTGAAGGGAGTAGCACACGTGATTTAGCTGGATCTGAGCTTGCTCCGGAGAAACAGCTCTGATCAGCCAATCGTCCAGGTAGGGGTAGACGTGAATCCCTTCCCTCCTTAGACTTGCAGCCACTACTGACATTAACTTGGTGAAGACCCTCGGGGCGGAGGTCAGCCCAAAAGGCAGTACTCGAAATTGATAGTGAGAGTTGCCAATTGCGAACCTCAGGTATTTCCTGTGTTTGAGATGGATAGGCACATGGAAATAAGCGTCCTGAAGGTCCAGAGATACCAACCAATCCTGAAACTGAAGGGCCTGGAGGATCTGAGAAAGAGTGACCATCTTGAATTTGTCTTTCCTGAGGAATTTGTTCAATTCTCGCAAGTCCAAGATGGGTCTCAGTCCTCCGTCTTTCTTTGGAATGAGAAAGTAAGGGGAGTACCAGCCCTTGTTCCTCTCCGCTACAGGTACCGGTTCTATGGCACCTTTCTCTAGCAGGTCTATAATTTCCTGCAAGAGGAGCGGATCTGGAGCTTTCTGAGAGCTGATCCCCGGTGGATGACTCTGAGGAATACGTAGGAAAGGTAGGCAGTAACCTTGGGCAACTGTTTCCAATGCCCAAGCATCTGACGTGATAGCCTGCCATTCCGCCAGATGTTGAGTCAACCTGCCTCCTACAGGTGTCCTGTGAGGGAAGTCCTCAGAGTGGTTTTGGGGCGGCTGATGCAGATGCCGAAGGTAAAGAGGCACCTGCTGTTGCTGCGGCTTTAGAATATCTACCCCGTCCACCTCGGGTAGTCCTTCTTTGACCCCTTTGAGCCGGTCGTCCTCTACCTCTTCCGAATGAGGAGTAGAAGCGAAAGGACTTGCCCCTCGCAGAGGTTCCTGTGGGACGAAAAGGAGTCTGACGGATTGCAGCTCCTAGGGATTTTGCTGCTGCTTTTGAAGTTTGCAGTTTCTCTAAACTGTCATCCGCCTTTTTCCCGAACAAAGAAGAGCCATCAAATGGCATGTTCAAGAGCCTGGCTTGCACATCTGGGGCAAAACCCGACTTTCTCAACCAAGCGAACCGCCTGGTTGATGTACTTGCCGCCATTGCTCTGCTGATACTGTCAGCCGAATCAATGCCCGTCTGGAGGGATTCGCACATAGCGTCTTTACCGTCCTGTATAATATTCAGGAACGCATCCCTTTCTTCTCCCTCCGGGATGCAGTCAGCCGCTGTAGAAGCACACTCCCAAAGTGTATGGCTGAACCTAGCAAGGGTGCAAGTAGCATTAACAGACTTTAACGCCATGCTACATGCTGAAAAGACTTTCTTAGCCATAGCATCATATTTTTTATCGTCCCTGTCCTGTGGGACAGTAGGATAAGCCGTCTTGACGTCGGTAGAGGATGCTGCTTGTACCACCAAACTTTCTGGGGATGGATGTTTAGACAAGAACTCTGGGTCAGTGGAAGATACCCTGTACTTTGCAGACAGTTTCTTATTTACTGCTGGTATTACATCTGGGGTTTCCCAGTTTGTCATGATCTTTCTCTGAAGAGCTTTATGAAAGGGCACCACTGGATCCTCTTGTGGGCCTTTGTCAAGAATATCCGTGAGGTCATCTTGCTGGAAAGATTGTGAAGGTGTAGACCACCCCATGAACTCTGTAATCCTGGCCATTAAGGCTCTGTAGGGGGTTTCAGCATGCTCCCCCGGGTCTGGCTTAGCAAAATCCACCTCAGGGGAAGTGTCTAACCCACTTGCCTCATGTAAAGAATCATGAAGATCCTTTAATCTGCGCTCTTCAGAGGAAAATTCCTCTCTCACTGGGGTTACAGGTCCCTGTAACTCAAATGTTTCTTGTTCGGACAAATCACCCTCTTCTAAAATTGAGGATATAGTTCTCAATTGTTCTGAACTTATAAAGGGAGTAAATCCCATTTCCAAGGCAGAGGGTGCTGAACTTGTCATTATTGGCCTCGAAAACGTCGATGTCGTCGACGCCGAAGGCTTCGAGCGTGGCGTCGAAAACAGAGGTGGAGGCCTCGAGGACCTCGACAGAATTGGAATTTTACTCGACAATATCGACGCCATCGACGTCGAGGGCCTGGGGATCGTCACTGGATGTGTGGTCACCATGACTTTTCTCGGCGTCGACGCCGGTGTCGAGGCCGGCGTCGAGTCGACAGACCTGTGTGTCGAAGGTCCCCTCGACAACGGCGTCGAAGACCTCGACGTCAACGGAACCTTCGTCGACGGCGTCGACGGAACCTTCGAGGAAGGTTTGGAGGTCATGGTCCTACTCGAGGGTTCGAGACGCGCTCGAGAGGTTTCTTTCGCCGGGTACTGCGACTCGCGGCGTTTTTGACCTTCGGGTCTTTCGACCAGAGCATCGCTCTCGGCAGTCTTCGAGGGGGTCGAGGCCGCTTTCTCGAAGACGCTCATCATATTTTTTCTGAATTCCTCCCATTCAGCCCGGGAACTATGTTTCGTGGGGCAAGGGATTCTTTTTGGCGAAACAGAGGAAGAGGAAGACGGAGAAGGGGATCTTCGACGTCTCCTCTTCGAGTGTTTCGATCTCGAGGAGTGATGAGACCCACTCCGAGACCTGGAGCGTGAATGGTGACGAGGAGACGAATGTCTCGACTTCGTCGAAGAAGAAGAAGCTTTAAAAGTCTTACCTTTCTCCAGCTTCCCCCTACGCTCCTTCAGGGCCTTAGCTGTCATGGACATACAGTCCTCGCACTCCGAACAATGGTGTTCGGCTCCCAAGCACCACAGACAATTTCTGTGAGGATCGGTTAACGACATCTTTTTCCCACAATCTCGACATTTTTTGAAGCCGGATCGAGGAGTCGTCGGTTCCGACGAGGAAGCCATCGAGTACGGTATCGAATAACTCGAGGTAAATAGTACTAAGAACTGAGCAACGGTATTCCGAGGCACCGAGTAGCGCGGAAAAACGGAACTGAGCAACGGACGCTGCGCGCAGCCTTTATAGGCAAGATGACGTCGAGCGTCGATACGGCGGCTGTCGAGGGTCATCGACTCGAGGGACGTCGACGCGCAGCGCCCTCTGGAGAAAAAAAATTTCCGAGGCCAGCAGAGCTGGAAGGATATATCTAAGATGAGGAATACGTCGGAGGACACAATCCCTTCGAAGTGTAAGCTATGGGATCCTTTACTGAGTGGCATGATCTGCCCGATTCCTTGAGAGCGCGTCCCTCCAGATGGCTGCAGTATGCAGGGCTGCGCCGGGCGATCGAGGACAACTGGCAGGAGGAGTTCCCCTCACTTCCCCTGATGATTCACTATTAACTATGGATATGGCTGGCTCCTTGGCAGGTAGAGGGATGTTGTCCACTAGACAGGTTCCGTGGAGCATGGAGTAGAGAATTGGGTATTGATATATCTGGAGAGATCTGGGAATCCATGTGTGCCCGCACCCAGGAGGTATCCTTTAATTCTAGATTCTGGTTGATTCAATTTAAAGTGCTGCAGAGATACCACTACACTCCGGCTAGGCTGCACCGTATGTCAGGGGAGAGGCCCTCTGAGTGCCCTAGATGCAATACAGACAATGCTGGTTATATTCACATGCTCCGGTTTTGCCCAAGAATTGCTATTTTCTGGGAAGGTGTATGTGATGCTATTTCACAGATGCTGTATTGTACTATAGCACCAACCCCAATGACATGCTTGTTCCATGAGTTTTCCAATACTTGCCGTAGCTACAGGAAGTTGGCTGGTCTCTGCATGTTGCTTGCAACTCGTTGTATATTGTTACTATGGTTGTGCCCTGTAACTCTCACCTTGGATCAATGGCTTCAGGCCATAACTTGGGCTTCGGATGTGGAGGAGCGATAGTACACTATGCAGCAGGCCACAAGTAGACCTAGGAAAATTTGGGCCCCCTTTCAGACTTATATGCATACTCTGACTGCTGCCAAGGTTGGTGGCAGCGATTCTCTACCAACCCCGGATAAATAACACAGTCAGTAAATTTTTAAGTGTTCCCTGTCTCAAGCCTCATGTTGTAAAATATGCATATTCTGTTCTCAGAACCTGCGCGGTCACAATGTCGGATGCTACGCTGTTGATAAAGGTGAACAGGTGTACATTTATTCTCGTCGCTCCTTGTTGTAATGTCAAGCATGTTAAATAAAGGTTTAAAAAAAATAATAGGGACATTGATTGGTCCCACACAGTGCCGTCTCTGCTCTCCACATCTCTTGGACCCGAAGAATGAACTGCACCGCGTCTATCTCATCTCCAATAGTCCATTGAATTATTGAGTGTAGATCGGGAGTATCTAGGAAGGCTCTCCGCAGTGCATCCCATACACGCGCTCGAACGCTGTTAAATGACGCCCCATCATTGGAGTCGTTACTTACGGTTACTCCTGGGTACCCTGCTTTCACCCCTACTGATTCTGCCTGGTCTCCCACTGCAGATACTAGTAGGTTGATATCTACTATGGCAAGAGGCACCCCCGCTGTCTGTTTCTCAAAGGCATAGATCCATTTAACCGTGCCCGCCGTGAGTGGGGGGAGGGATTGAAGGAGGTTGTTTTTATTCATCTGTGCCCATGGGACATAATCAGGATGACCTGCTCCTTTGTGGATCAGGGGCATTTGCAGTTTCGATTTCACCTTCCCACCTTTTACACCACTCCCTTTCTTTTTTGCTAATGCCATTCTCCCAATCCTTTCTCTCAACTTCCCTTCCCACGTCCCTTCCACCCTTGGTGTCGTCAAATGTAATTGTTGAACCCCTCCCAATGCCCCTTCTTCCACATCATCAAAGTCACTCCAGTACTCTTCGTCCCTTACTGACCCTACGTTTTGATATCCCAAACTCTGTTTCCCCATCACTTTCTATGTGCACGGCCCGTATGGGCATGCTGTCAATCCTGAAAATGAAAGCATAGAACTCTGAATGCACACTCCAAAGTAAATAAAACCCGCTAGGGAATAAGGCCAAGAGAGAGTTTTGCAAGGTTAACAACGTTTTATAAAATATAAATACCAGCAAAGAACTCTGCTGCCTAGGAGCGTTCTGCCAAAAATTACACGGGCAGCACACTAAAAAGGCCAAACGCTTCAGCAGTGATGTAAGCATATACAGTAGAAATTCACATAGCTGGTCTGGTTGGTGCAGACATATACCTGGCGAGGTGCGGGGTCAGGGGCACAGTGGCAGTTTAGTGGAGACGGATGGGCACCGGGCTAGGCCCTGGTACCGCCTCACGCTCTTTGCATGGTGCATTCTTGGAAGCGATACTAGATATTTGCAACATTGAAAAGACAGGAGTAAGACGGACTTCCGTGGGAACAAGGCTCAAGCGGAGCGGGCTTGGTGTGCCGATGTCTGCCTGGGAGTGAACCAGGGATTTGCACATTGCAGGCCATCAACAAATCTGGTCTCAGCCTAATACAAAATTGAGTCGAGGGACAGGGCATTGCTAGCGCTCTTCGTCTACTTTATATGTGCCCTGCGGGTGGGGGCTACTCCCTGAACAAGATGACTTGTCATTTCTGATCTCTTCTACCATGCTAGGTGGAGGAGGGTCCCCTTGTCTTCGCCGGGCTTCTCATAGAAGAACCATGAAGGTTCACCGAGTGCCTGGCAGGACAGAAAGTGGGGAAGGTCAACCGAAACTCTCCTGTCTCACTCCCTGCCCTGTGCCTGGCTGAAACCAGTTCAGACAGGGAGGCTGGTTGTCCCCATTGGACAGCCACCCCCAAGTTTGAATGGTGCATGGAACATGTTTGGTGGACTCAGCCGGTGTTCCTGGGTAAATTCCGAGGTCCGGGAGCAGAAACTGAGTCGACCACTGGAACAAGAAGATTCTGAAGAGGAGGACCGAGAAGGACGTTGCCAGCACTTCCAATGAATGCCAGAGCCTGTTGAGTCGCTGCTGCTGTCCTGACCTCATCACTGCAATCGACAGCGAAGATCTGAAGAAGACTACTTCCTCCCATAGACTGGTGTGCCTAATCAGTCTTGAGATGAGCTACAATTTGCACCCTCCCCAGAAGAGCTATGTCCCCGCCCCCCCCCCCTCGAAGCATGGTTTGACCTGAAACTTTGTGGGCATCCTTCTAAGCCTGCAAAAACTCTATCCAGCTCCAGAGAGTCCCCTCCCCAGAGGCGAGGACCGAGAAACTGAGTAGAGTGGGCCGCTGTGACAAACAACTGTCCATGTTCACGAGCCTGCAAAAACGCACCAACCAGACATGAGCTAGAAGAACTGCAGCTGGACGTTTCCCTGTGCGAGCGCTGTTGCCAGATCCACCAAAGTCACCAAGATCGAAGAACAGGAGACTGGGTCTGTTGTCGCCTCTTCGCTGCAGCTGTTTTACAGCAACTGCTTCTTCATTCAAAAGGTACTGTTTACCCCAGGTACAACCTACCAGGGGCCTGCTTGTGTGATTCTGTGACTCTTGGGTCTGCAAATAGCTTGTATCTCACTACCCCCAGATCCAGATCGAGTAACATTGGGGGGACAACCCTTTGACACTGGTCCTTGGGGCACCCATTCAGGTAGCCATACTAGCCTTCCTTAACCTATTTGTAAACTCTGATGTGCTTACCTGCAACTCAGGTGGATCCACTGTGTTTTGCCTATTCTGCCAATTTCCTGTCAAACCTCCAGCCACTGGTGGTCCATCTGAACTTTGAGAGACTTGTACTAGATAGGGTTGAACTGTTAGACAGGATGGGGTTGAAGGAATAACAAGTTATTAAGAGTTTGAAAAGTTTGCATATATGTTTCTGGTTGGCTTACTATGTAATTTGTTACTGTAAACACTACAAAAAGTATGGCAAGTGATCCTGTACTGTATATATGAGGATGTATAGTACTTACCTGAACTTATAAAATTGTAACAGTGTGCTTTGAGTACATTATGGGCCTCATTACAAGTGTGGCGGTCTGGAATTATGGGTGCCAGTTGCACCGTGCCGGCACCCATTTCCAGACCGCCACACTACAACTCTACAGGCGGGGGCCGTTGTGCGTGGCAAGTCTGATCTGCTGGGCATAAAGGCACTCACCCGCAGAATTTTCACAGAAGCACCGGCACCATTAGCAACGTTGCCAATGCTGCCATGTGCCCAATCCCATAGAGTCCTATGGGGCTCCATGGGTATGGGGACTAACATTTTCAGGCGCCTGACTTCCCGATCCGCCGGGACTTGTAATGTTCCTGTGGCAGCGGGAAGTCAGGTGCCAGAAAAGTGTTATGAGTCTGGTGGCAACTCATCGGAAACACCAGAAGGGTTACTGCCAGACTCGTAATGAAGCTCAATGTCTATTTATATATTGCTTTTAAGTGTGTGTTTTCTTGAACTTCGCTGCAATCTTTGTACTTAACTACAGCCCTCCTCCCATCTTAGACTAAGCCTGGCTGCTTGTCACTCTACCTTACCCTTGGATAGTTCAGGCTGATCCTAAGAGGTGTAACCCTGCTTACCCTTGGTGGGCTTTGCTAAGTCCTTTCACAGACAGTGGTCCTCATTACCAGGCTGGCAGTAACCCGCCGGTGCTACCGGTGGGTTACCGCCAACCTCATAACACTGTACTGCCGCCTGATATACCGGTGCCTCCGAGATATCACAAGTAGTGGCGGTACGGTTACTCCCCATTCCCAAGGAGTTCAATAGGACTCCATGGGAATGGGGTCACTGAAGCACCGGCACCGTTGCTAACGGTGCCGGAGCTTCAGTGAAATGCCTGCCAGTAGGGTCCAAAACTACCGGCAGGCCTGACCTGCCGGTAGTTCAAGCCCCTACCGTCAGACTTGTAGTGTGGTGGCCCGGAAAGGGTGCCGGTAAGTTGTTACTGGCACCCTTATTTCTGGACCGCCATACTTGTAATGAGGGCCAGTGACTTGAAAAACACCCTTACAGAATGTCATCAAAATGGCTGTCAGTTTGCTTTAAGACATGTCCTTTGGCCATCTTGTTTTTCAGCAAGAAACTCCACATACTGGTATGCACTTCCTGAGATACAGCAATTGGATTCTTAGGTTAGTGCCTTTGTGTGGCTGAACTGGTCTGGACTGGGTTTGTGACTTTGGTCCCAATAGACATACTGGTCAGAAAGTATCTGTTGCTGGGCAAATATGCGGCTTGTAGCTGTCCAGATTTCAACATACCTTGCCTGTTTGAATGGTACAGATGCTTTCCATTGGTGGGTCGGGGTGAGTCCCAGCTTGGATTTTGGATAAGAGGAGCTTTGCCACCATTCTGAAGGTTGCCCATAGGTTACTAGTCAGAGGGGGAGCCTTCACTGAAGACCCAGAAGACTGCTGCGACAGGCAACCAGCATTGGCCAAGCCAATTCCTGGTGCACTTCCTGTGCCAGAGGAGACCCTTCCTGTGCTGTCTTCTCCTGGATGTGTGGGAAAATCTGACCAGACGTCTGCCATCGTTTGCGCTGCCTGTTCCCTCCCAAGGCCGTTCTGCTGTGGACACTGTCCCAACTGTGGAACTCTGCAGATCCTCTACTTGTGGCTCAGGAACATAGCTAATGCCGCTCTCGACTGCGAAAATGCACCTACCTGCAGCCTGTTTCTTTCCACTACCATGAGTAGGGCCAGCGCTCCCTGTGTTTTTTCGCTTCTTGACTTTGAGTCATGCTGGTTCATCCTCCCTGTGGGAGTCACTGGCTGCTGTCTTGCAGTGTCAGACTGATTCATGCTGCCTCTCCCTCGGATCGGAGTCGGAAGCGGCTGCGCTTTGCTTGGCTTGGGCTTGGCCTGCGGCAACCTGCGGGGAAGGGTGGCCTGTGGAGCGGCAGACAGGCTAGCAGGCTTCCAGGCGGCTTCCGAGTGCTGCAGCGACGTCCCCTGTGACAGGCTGCGGCTCGTCGTGCACAGCGCTCGATTAGGGAGTGGAAACCCATGAGCCAGCTAATAAAGTTCACCCAACGTCTTGTCCCAAAACTTGCTTTCTCATTTAAGCATATCGCCTGCACCGTCTCGATCTCCCATAGCCACGCAAAGTGGGATTGCCAGTGCTACCTGGGCACACTCATTTATTTTAGCTGAAAACTGGGATTGACGGTGCTACTTGGGCGCACGCATCTATTTTAGCTGAAAACCTGCGCCTGAAAAGTGATGGGAAGAGCTGTGTGTGGCCGTGCCGAGCTAAGCGGGAGACTGCAGAGCCTTGACTCTTTGATCCCGCATAGCTGGTTGTTCCTTGGCACACGAGGCACACGGGGCACACTTGGAAAACAACTGTCCCGCGAGCTCTTACTCCCTTTCTCCTTTTGGATTGTCTAAACCAGAGGTTGTAGGTACATAAAGGGTATAAAGGGGAAAACAGCCAAACATATGTTAACGCAGATCTGTGCTGTAACTTACAGCTGGATATTTAAAGCGTAACCTCAAGAGCTCAAAAGTAAACAGGAAAAAGTGGTCGGGGGAGTACGGATTGGGGGGGAGGGGATTTCTTCGTTGAGTGCCAATACCGAACCACAGATCCCAGTAGCACCGTGAACGTGAGCATCAATAGTATAATTTGCATCGCGGCGGGAGCTAAACAGGGAAAGAGGGGAGAACATAAGGGGGAGAAGGAGAGAGTGAGAAGAGGGGGAATCGAGAGTACCATTCGATCTACTGAGTATCCCCCCCCTAAACAAAACCAAAATTAAAATTAAACTACGGAGTACAGCACACCTGGACCTGACTAAGGTGCCAGAGTGGGACGGCTCCTATTTAGAACCAGTAGCACAATCCACCACAATGGGGAATCCTTCAATGAGAGGAGAACTGGAAAACATGCCAAATAACCAGCTTTCAATTGTGGCTCAGATCCACAGCGCAAATCAAACGCTGGAGGTAGTGGACAACGACAAAGAAATCCAGACAGATCGAATAAGCCATTGGAAAAGAGGACTAGAATATACAGTCACCATCAAAAATATTCAAAAAAAGTTCAAAGAACATTTAGAGAAAAGAAGGAGTAGAAGCCTGGGCGAACTAGTTGGACAAACCCGCTAGAAGAAAATGGAAGGAGGGAAAAAAAAACAGAATGAAGTACAGTAGTTACAGGAAAGTGTACAATGTGAAATAGAAACCAGTCGGGGAAGAACTAACATCGAGTCACAAAGGAGAAATACCTCAATAGAAGACATCTACAACGGGAATCAAGAGGAAGGGAAGAATGGAAAAAAAGAACGTAACCCAACCCGAGTGACACAACACTGAGTGCTCTCAACTATGTCTTGAACTCACTTGTGTCAGTTTTTGAGCTACTAAAGGGAGAGGTCCAGTCCCAAGCAGGAATACTTCTGGAACTAACAAATGGACCATAGAGGCTTCACATTTCGCTAACAAATGAAGTGGCGAAATGTGAAGCCTCTATGGTCGGCCTTAGTAATGTGATTAACACCAAAGTAATTCCATCAACAGACGAAGTTAAACAAGAATCTATAAATAACAGAAAAGAAAATGCTCTCCTTCAAACTCTCCTGATTGAAAACGGGAAAGTAGAGGAGACCGGAAGGGACCAGATTCAGGAGATTCTACGAAACTGGAGGGGAAAACCACTATCAAAAGATGTGGCGTGTCAGGCCGGAGAATATAAATCGAAAGAGCCTGAAGATACGCCCCTATCAAAATCCACCATAGAAGAACTGCTCAAGACAGCTGAAGCAGTAGAAGAACAAGAGGACTTGGGGAAAGAGGATGAAAGTATAACAAAGGAAGAAACTGGAGACACCATAAACGGCTTCAACGCAAGCTGGACAGAAGCAAGCAAACACAATTATAAGAGAAGAAGAAAGACAAAGAAGAGACGAAAAGGAGAAAAGACGAGCAAGAAGTCATCCCTCACCTGACTAAGAAATAGGGGAAAAAATTAAAAAAAAATAAAAAAAAATCTGAAAACAGAAACTACAAGTGAAGAAAACAAACATGGGGCCTCAGAAAAAGGAAAAAAGCAGAAAAATAATACCAGGGATAAAGATTTAGAAGACAGACAAGAAATAACAGAAGGAAGTCCAGAGATCCGGACCCAAAATCAGAAGGTTGTGAAAAAGGCAAATCAAGAAGATCGAACAAATACACCAAAATTAGTGGGCGTGTGTATTGGCCTGCGAACTGAAGTGTCAACTAAGGCCAGTGAAGCACAGAAAACCAATAGCAGTAAACATCTGAAACTGGCCCGATCTTCACTAAAAATTGCAAAATCCCTCAGGAATTGGGGAAGTCAAAAATAAAAATTGCCCCAATATTCGAAAAAGGTGAAGAAAGGTGAGCGGACGCTGCAAACTATGGGACAGCAAGAGCCCCCAACCCATGTGTTCCTGAACCTAGGTAATGGAAAATTCCAGACCATCCCTGAAATGGAAATAAAAGAGACCAGTCCAAAAAACGGGTCTTCAGGATTCAAAAACTGGTGTAGAAGTGAAGAGACAGAACAATGAACCAGCGAGCCATGAGGCAACCTCCACTGGCTTTGAAATTCCAAAACTATGGATGAAGACGTCCGCAAAAACATCAAAATCTAAAGCCCTTAGCAGAATGACGATACTGTCCATATTCAAGAAAAGCAGATGTCTCTACCTATTTTCCACACAAGATATGCAATATGTAAAATTTCTGGATCGGAAAAATGTGTTCTTGGTGGAAATTGGTCTAACCTCAAAAAGAGCACAAACTGCAATCTTAAAAGCAAGTAAAGAACTTGAACAAGAAGGCTTAACAGTGTACACCTCTCCCTCTGACCCCCCTCGAGCCCAATTAAACCAACAGGAGTGGCATAAGGAGAAAAACCAACGGGATGGAAGGGCCCCCCGGGGTTTAGGATCAGAAGTAATAAGAACAGCTACTCAAGAAACATCATTGCAGGAAAAAACACTGGCAGCTCTACCGGACATACTGACACAAGTTTTGAGAAGCATGGGCTTGGGCTTCCAGAGACTTTAGTTGGAAGGGACTGCATATAGTTAGCTGGAACACAAGAGGATCCAGCACGTTCAGGGCGAAAGAAACAAAAGACTATCTTTTTGGGGAGATGGATATCTTGGCATTCCAAGTAACCTGGCTGGAAAACCCAATAGAGATAGAAGGTTTCATAACATTCTGTTTACCAGCCAGTCAAAAAAGCAAAAAGGAAGGCCGGTGGGGGGGATTAATCATCTCGATTAGGAATTGTCGCAGTAAACACGCCACCCAAATTTGGAAAGAGGAAATTGGAATATTGGCCTGCAAAATTCAGTTTACCAACGACGTAAAAGAGACTGCCTTAATTGTGATAAATGTCTACTGGAATCCCGCATCCTCCACAATTCAGATTATTTTGTGAAAACTATCAAAACTGCTGGGCAAGATTAAAACAGAGTGGGAAGGAGCAGACATCCTGCTGGCAGGAGATTTTAATGTGGAATGTGTGCATTACAAAGGGAGTACCAAGGGGGGTCGAGAAGTACACACCATCTAACAAAGGAAGGGCCTTGCTAGATTTTACAAAGACTTGGGACCTGAAAATGCTAAACAACATCAATCAAGAGGAGGAAGAACCCTGCATGACCTGGCACAGAGGCAAATCTGCCTCAGTGCTAGATTATATCTTTGTCAGCGAGGGATTATTCTCCCGCAAATCGGAACTAGAAATAAAACAAGAAAGAGGCAGCGACCATTCGAGATTAGAACTATCCTTTTCAGATGGCCCTCAATCATCCGAGCTATGCTATAAGCAAGAGCTAGAAGGGATAAAAGGGAAAATAAGGTTGATCAAATACAACCAAGAAGGGAAAGAGCTAAACAAAAGATTACAAAATATCTCGGAACAGATGACCCAAGAGCTATCCCAACCAAGAAAATTCATGAATACAATATGGTCACTAGCCCGCCAAAACCTTCATCGAATAAAGCAAAGCAGAAACACCTTCATAGCTTTGATGAGGAAGTCAGCGAAAGAAAGAGAAACTTGAGAAAATGTATTGGAAGAATTAAGATCCAAAAAATGGATCAAGAATCTTACACTCACCAAATAAAAATAATTAGACGAAACTATAAGTCTTGGATAAAGAACCATAAGGCCCTCCTTCATCAAAGAGACGGGGAGCACATGTTAAAATTAGTCGATACGAGAGCTCGACTCCCAGGTTAATGGTACGCTATGTAACCTGGTGCCAGAGGAAAAAAAAAGGATAGAACATCTTACGAACAGCTTTGTGAAAAAATTAAAAGAACTAGACTGCGAGCCATTAGACAAGGGGTGGAAACTGTGAGTAGAAGAGAATGAGATCATGGAGGTAATATCTAAGGCCTCAACATCAAGAGCCGCAGGTCCCAATGGCCTCACCTACCAGGTTCTCAGGAAAAATCCAACACTTTGGGCAAAACTATCGAAAATACTTTTCTCTGAGATCCTACAGCAAAAGAGCTTCCCCCGTCCTGGAAGATAGCAGTGATAATAGCATTATTCAAGGAGGGGGATAGACTAAATCCCTCAAACTACCGCCCTATCGCCCTCCTGGATATTAAAATATTCATGAGGCTTTTGTTAAATGAACTCTAGATATGGGTGGAAAAGGAGAAGGTATTGTCCCGAAACCAAACTGGGTTTAGAAAAGGCCTATCAACGGCCTTGAATGGGATTATGCTAAACCTATTGAGTGAAAAATCAATGGTCAAGTGAGGGACACCATTATTTGGGGGCCTGGATAGAGTTGTCCAAAGCTTTTGACCAAATTGATAGATCAAGGCTTTGGTACAAATTGAGAAAAAAGGGGATCCCAGAGACACTCCTGTCAATGTTAATGGAACTCCACAGGGGAACAAGCGTAAGTGTCAGGAGTAGGCTTGGCCTAGGGCCAAGTACTATTGGAGTTGTGGGGCCAGGGACCATGAAGAAACCCATATCCAGAAGGGTATTGTACTTTAGAGGGATGTTATGCCCTTTCTGCAGACAAAATGCGGCTACAAACTACAAATCCCAGCGTTTGGCTCGCCAGGACTACAATCCCCAGCATGCTTCGCGGGCTCGGGAGCCAATGGGAAGCCGCGCTGGGTGTGGCTCGCGAATGCCCATGCGCAAGCCCCGAGGCACGGGGCTTGTGCTCGAGACACCGAGGAGAGAGGACGTAAGCCCAGCAGCTCCCCGGAATCCATACGCGAGGGGCCCAGAGCCACTGGAACAACGATCCGGCCCCTCGCTGATACAAGATAAGTGCCGCTCAGCCCAAGCAGAGTATGGGAACCTTAGGGGAAGCGCAGGGGGCATTCCCTGATCCCCCCCAGAGCCCCTGCGCATCACGTAAAAGCTAAGTGGGCGGGTTCACAGGAAAGTTACATTTGCGAAAGTGAAGGAAGGAAGTGTGCATGGTTTCACGTGCATTCGTCTCGTGGGGAAAACGCCGGAAGGGCGCATGAGATGGAGGAGTACTAGTTGGGGGGCACCCGGTCTGAGGAAAGACCGCGTTTTGGCACCCGGACTGAGGGAAGACCGTGTTTTTGGGCAAACTGTAAAACTTGGGGCTTGATAAGCCACGTGCGGCAGCGCACCCTAAGATCCGTGCAATATATATATATAAAAACGCTGAATGCGTGTTGAGTGAGTTTGTGAGAGAGTGAGAGACCAACAGAACGTAAGACATACGCTAATGCTTGTCCTTTGTTTTCTTTTAGTTTGAACCTGATTTGAACCTGAATCTCGGACTGCAAGGACGTGGCACAGGACTTGACAGCCTTTGCAGGACAGGACTTCCAAAGACTGAAGCAAAAGCTAAGTGTGCTAGTGCATGTGACTGTGTTCATGAAAACGAAAATGGGCTCATGTCAACAATTGTTTGTTGCTAATCCTAGTATGTTTACTGTAGTGCTCAAAGGAGCACCTACGTGTTTGTTCTAAGGGTAAGGTGAAGGAAAAACACCTTTACATGTAAAGGTGTTACGGCAGTTCCACCAGCCAGTTTGAGGAAAGTGTGCAGACATCGTATACCCTAAAATCCCCAGTCCCATCCATAACCTCTCCCCAACCCTCAATCCGGTTATCCTAAAATCCCTCTACCTATCCACTCATCGAGATCCTAACCCTCCTTCCCCGCTCTGGTTAAAGAGGTCTGTGTAAGCTCTGACTTACAGGCACTGAAACCATTGAGGGGGTGGTTGGTACTGCGTCGCTCCTGCGCCTAGGACCTGAGCATCCTGACAGTACGGGTGTGCTTGGACAACAAGGGTCACCTATCAGATCCAGTCTCAGTAGAAAGAGAGGTGAGACAGGGTTGCTTGGGGGCACCTACATTCTTCAACCTATTCCTAGCCCATGCAGGGGAATATTTGAATCCGGCTGCGTTGGCCAGTCCAGAAATTGGAGGTGAAAAAGTATTCTGGCTGGCCTACGCGGACCACATTGTCCTGCTCAACAGAACCGCTATTGGCTTGCAGCGATTACTGCACAGCTTGAGCAAGTAAGCAGAGGAAAATGGGTTGATAATAAACCTCAAGAAGTCAGGATCTTGGTAATTAAGCACCCAAGGAAAAAGATCAACTTCAAGCATTGGGTCCCAGATGGGCAGAAAATCCCACAAGTAGAAGATATTACATACCTAGGATATAAGATCTATGCAAGCCCAGCTAACCACAAAGTAGAAAAAGACCTACTCTCCAAAACATTCTCCTTAATTCCCCATCTGATTAAAATTAGAGGTAAATATTGTAAATTCTCAGTGGTCCCAATGATAAAATATTATCTGGTCAAGATAGTACCAATCCTACTATACGGCGTAGAAGCCAAACCTCAATTGTGGGACTTGAACTGGGCTAAAGTGGAGGGTAGAATCTGAAAGAGAACTCGAAATCTACCATGAAGTACACCAGGAGGACAGTTGAGATTTGAATTAGGATTAAAATCCCTGAACTGACTAGTAGAATGGAAGCTGTTGTCCTTCTACAGGGAGACTGCATATCCTAAAAGTGGCTCTCTGTATGAGGAGATCAAGAAACATAATCAACTGAAATCTGGGATCCTGCAGGGACTGGAACAAAAAACAAAAAAAGCTCTAATTAGAGTGGGCCAAAGCATGGAAACACTGGAGAAAAATCCCCTGAAGGTAAAAAAAAGAGCTGTAAACATTAGATTGGATAGAAACAATTGGGAAAATAAGATCATAAACCCCAAAGAACACCTTTCTGGTCGTCGATACAAAAATGGGAACACTCCCTAGGTACCTAGAAAAATTCCCGGACGAAAAAAAATCAGGAACAACTTTCTCAGCGCAAGACTAGATCTATTACCCAGAGGAGAAATATTGGAAATGCGAAATCAACCTGATCGGGCAGTGCAATACTGCGAAAGATGTGTGATCCTAATGAACCAGTCCCTCAGAGATCTACTGCTCGAATGCAAAGGAACATGGGATCAAAGAGTAAGAATACTAGGAAGATTTGTAGAAAGAACTGACTGGCTATTATCAGAGAACACTTGGCATAGAATAATAGCAGGACATGAAACACAGCTCACAATAGCAGTGGTAAGATTTCTCCAATCAATACACTTGATGGACTACAACATCTTAACCAAAAAAGAAAGACTGAAGAAATAAACATAGACCAGCACCATTGGTAATTTAAAGATTAGCCAGAAAGGGGGATCTTGAAATAACAAATGAACTATATTTTGAATATTTGTTATTTTGAGGGGGAGAGGGACACTCAAACATAAATTAATGAAATGGAGATCTTTACAAACCTTTAATAAACATATGCCCTAAATGAACTGTGAAAGAGAAAGGAGGAAAGTTTGGATCCCAGAAGAGTTCTATTGATTTTTACCATTCCGTTTTCTCCTTTCCTCATCTTCCTTCTCTGTCTTTTAATTCTTTTTCGCCTTTTTCGTTCTCGCTCTTCTTTTTTCATTTCATTTTATTTATTTTAATTTATCATCATAATTTAGCACGACAAAAGGAAGCGATTTGTACAATTTTACATGAGAAGGTTGAATATCAAATTGTAAAGGTTTTTTTATCTATTGTAAGTAGATTGTAAACCAAATACAATTTAAAAAAAAAAATTCATGCTGTATGTCTGTCTGAGCCATCCCAGAACCGGAGATTGGAACTAGCACAGAGTCTATCACAATGCCCACACCATCTTCAGTCACTGCACCTGCAACCACTGGACTGCCAATGGAGAGATCGAGTGAAATACGTGTCCCTGAAGATGCTGGATGCCAAGGTGTGGACACGTAGAAAATCTGAATAAGAAGTGCGAGAACATTTGCCTGTTTGAGACCCCCTAACCCATAGGGAATCTATCGGTGCAAAGTCCACTCCCTGGCACTAACCTTTCTTGGTTCTGATCTGTGGAGTTCTAGGAAGTGCCTGCACTCCCTTTGGTAACCCGTTGATTGGTGGTATAGGTTATGTACCCTTTACTTTTGCTTACCTATTTCCATCAAGAATTTCTTTTAAAAGGCCTTTTTAGTTTGGTAACACTTGTGCTGTGGAACTTAGACTTCCTACCCACAAAATCAGGCACTAAACTGATCAAGGACTCTATTGGGGAACTGCATAATTATTTACTTGATAGGAAAGGACTGCATAAATGAGGTCACTACCTTTTAATTATAACACAGATGGTGGTATATATGTTTGTTGCAGTCTTTCTCTTGCCACTTTCTCATTACAGTTGTAATTTGCATTATTGAATTGCTTATTAATGTCTTGACAGGTAAAATGTTGTGGAACTCCTTTTTGAGGTGCAAGCAGGGTGCATAGATGTGTAGATAGGAGTGTCTTGTATTGTGGAGTATACTTAAGATGTACTTGAGTCTGTTCTTAAGGCCTAATAAATCTGTTGTTATACGTCTCTGTGCTGCCTTTATTATACCTATTTATGCTGTTAATTGTACTAATGTCAAAGTTTTTAGTTTTTAATCATTAATTCACAAGCATAAAAACACTTATAAAAGTGTTTGGTATGAGTCAAACCAAACTCACACAGCATGGTTATAAAAAAACAATATAAATTACAAATTAAACATCCATATATCCACATACAACGATAAAAAGAATTACAAAAACAGACAATAAATGGATTTAACAATTTTTCAAAACATGAGTGTAATGACTCAGGTACAAACAATACCCGACATGTTTCAGTTCTTGGTTGCTCAGATGCATGAACTTTCTTCAGGGGAATATTTCAATTACAAGGTTTCCACCATGCAATCCAAGGTCACAATTATGGGTTCTCACACGTTTCCTAAACCAGGAAACAAAAAGGGCAGTCACCACCCATATACATCAGTCAGATAAGCTCAGAAACAAATTCCATACATCAGTGCAGTTTGTTTAATAAATCACAAAGCACTGATAAAATTAGGACATGATTGCACTGAACCTGTCCCCGATAACAAGCTACATAACTCTTCAATTGGTACCAGTAGCGCCGGTGTAACTACACCAAAATTTGGCCGTTGACTCCAACAAGTCGAGTCTTGATTATTCGATAGCTCCCTAGTAGCTGAAGGTCAACTTCAATGCTGCAAACCAGTCAAAACATACAATTCATCACAATCAGACCACAAAAAAGTTTCTCCCTTTATCATGGAAACACCAATATGTCACCAAACAGCCCTTTTTGCTGCACCAAAGGGTACCACCACCACACCGTGATAATATTCCATGGCCGACATGTGCCCAACAACCCCACTGGTTTCGCCTTGGTATGACAACGCCATAACCTGTTGAATTTAAGAAACCGTAATCTCTAGTGTACAGTGCGGTACACCCACAGTGGTAAAAACAATACATCGTACCTCCTTTTCCAATGTGTGCCGTGTCATTATATATCCTGTTCCTCTTAGAAATGGATCAAGAATCGCTGCATTAAAGTATCCAAGGCTAAAGACCTGTATGGAAAACGAAGCGGGATAACCTCTGTAAAAGTAAACATCTCCGTGTCGCTGTACTCATTTATTTATAAAAGTATCAAATGGCCCCAGTGAAGACCGCTTATCAAATTGTACCACATAAGACTAAATATCCCTAGAGGCATACCTGTGACATGCGTAGCGAAAAATGCTCCGGACCAGCCGTGTCTGCCGTACCAATGTAAAGCACGCTGTGCTAGGATTATCTAATCTCGCGTTCAACCCGGAAGTGTGTAGAGCGACATAGAAAGAGGACTACGGAGGCAGTGCCATAGGAAAGGAACACAAAGAAAGGATTTATGTGCTAGGGACCTACAGCTATTGCAATTTACACAAGGTCCCAGAGAAGCAGCGCTGGGAGAGCTATACAGATGAAAGATGGGCTGGAATGCCATACAAAGTGATGGTGGGCCACCGCACGGGCCAACATGACGGGCCCAGTTGCCCAAATGTAAATTAAAATAACCTGTCACCTCAAACGAGTACCATCCTCACGCCAAATCCAACAATTAAATACAAGTAAAAAACACGTATGAGAAAAATTAAATAACTGTAGAGAGGCCAGATTACAGAGTATCTACCAGAATCACACTACCTCTTTTACCAAGTAAGTCAGGACATTCAAAGAAAGGCAACCACGATGACGCTGGATTGCATGTAGGACTGCAGAACACACCCGGACATTTATCCTGCACATAAATTCAACCATGGCACTACACATTACATCAAAATTATGACCACAATGATTGTCTCATGGAAGGTATTACTTGTGTGTATGTTGCCACTCAATTTCTTCATTTAGACCCACAATGTGGCTTTGACATTTAAATATCATTTTCTGTTCAAGCAATAACAATTTCTTATCTGTTTCACACTTGTTCTTACCCACCACTTTCTTCAAAATTACCCATCTCAAATCCTCATGTGTATGCTTCATTTGCGTAAAATGTTTGACCATGGGGGCTGTAAGAATCTGATTCTTTATACAGCTACGATGTTCCACCATCCGTGTCCGACACTTTCTATTCGTTTTCCCAATATATTACAATCCACATGGGCATGTGATTAGATAAATTACATTTTCCGTGTTACAATTCGTCATGTCATCAAGGGACCACATCATAGTCGGATTCAGTAAGACCTGTTTGGTTTCTTTTGTATAAGCACACATAATGCATTGTCCACAAGGGAAATGTCCTTTGACAGGTGGGAGACCCCACAGTGTAGTTTGTCTAGGTGCTGTCATCTGTTTCACCGATATATCGTTCCTAATCAACATGTTTCTGATGTTTTGACTTTTTTTGAACGCTATTAAAGGAGGATGTATATACTTGTCATTGTAAACCTTTCTCCAGGTTTTGTTAATGATACCTTTGATTTTATAAGACAGATTCGAGAAGGTATTTACAAACACAATGCGGTTCTCTTTATTTTCCCCTTCCTCCTTTTTCTCTAGTAGAGCTTCACGATTATTATTAAATGCTCTTTTGGACGATGTTTTCACCAATTTGGCCGGATAACCTTTGTTGCATACATTTTTGGACAATACGGCCGCACTACTACAGTAGTCCTGTTGTAAGCTGCTATTCCTTTTTAGTCTTAAAAATTGTCCGAAAGGTAAGTTTGTTTTAATGTGGTTTGCATGATGACTCGAGAAATGTAACAAAGCATTTTTGTCCGTCTTTTTGTTATATGATTTCACTTTTAATTTCCCTTCATGATGAAAAATAGTAATGTCTAGGGAATTAATTTCCTGAGTAGTACCCTTTGGTGCAGCAAAAAGGGCTGTTTGGTGACATATTGGTGTTTCCATGATAAAGGGAGAAACTTTTTTGTGGTCTGATTGTGATGAATTGTATGTTTTGACTGGTTTGCAGCATTGAAGTTGACCTTCAGCTACTAGGGAGCTATCGAATAATCAAGACTCGACTTGTTGGAGTCAACGGCCAAATTGTGGTGTAGTTACACCGGCGCTACTGGTACCAATTGAAGAGGTATGTAGCTTGTTATTGGGGACAGGTTGAGTGCAATCATGTCCTAATTTTATCAGTGCTTTGTGATTTATTAAACAAACTGCACTGATGTATGGAATTTGTTTCTGAGCTTATCTGACTGATGTATATGGGTGGTGACTGCCCTCTTTGTTTCCTGGTTTAGGAAACGTGTGAGAACCCATAATTGTGACCTTGGATTGCATGGTGGAAACCTTGTAATTGAAATATTCCCCTGAAGAAAGTTCATGCACCTGAGCAACCAAGAACTGAAACATGTCGGGTATTGTTTGTACCTGAGTCATTACACTCATGTTTTGAAAAATTGTTAAATCCATTTATTGTCTGTTTTTGTAATTCTTTTTATCGTTGTATGTGGATATATGGATGTGTAATTTGTAATTTGTATTGTTTTTTATAACCATGCTGTGTGAGGTTGGGTTTGACTCATACCAAACACTTTTATAAGTGTTTTTATGCTTGTGAATTAATGATTAAAAACTAAAAACTTTTTTATAATAGAAACAACTAGTACCGGGTCTATTTTTTCAGGACTGAAGGTACCAGTATTGTGGGCTACACACCAAATACATATGCACAAGATCAGAAAAATGTTATATGGTGTAATGATCTCCTTTACATATTAATATATTTGGGTCATCCCCTGACCGTGTGAGAACGTTTGAAGAGGGGCTTGTTGTGCCTTATAGGAAGTGGTGTTAATTGTACTAAAACATCAGCCTGTGATCTCCTTAAGTCTCCCTACATTACCTGTGAGAGATTGGTTAGACAAAGGGCCTCATCACGAGTTTGGCGGTAAGCCTTGAATCCGGCGGTCGTGCTATTACCGCCGGATTTTAAGGTCTGCCAAATCAGGGCTTAGGCGGATTTCTCCCCAGCTCTGAGCTGGGGGGAAATCCGCCGAGGGGAAATCCGCTGAAAATTTGTACTATTACCGCCGGCGGGAAATCCGCCGGCAGTAAGAGCGCGAAAATTCCCCATTGAGCCCAATGGGGAATTTGTCAGGCCGGTTAGTGGCAGTGTATTTAATCCCTTCCATTCCAGCAGATGCTCGAATGTATGTATGTGTGGATTGAAGTGTGAAACCTGATTATTGATTGTACTTGCGCTATTCTGACTTGTATGCTCTAATTTTTATAGAACACGTACATTTTGCATGCTTAGAACTCTTAGCATTAATACTTGACTTCTATCATCTGTGCCTCGCACTTTTGCAAAGTAGTTGCATTGTAGCCTGTTGGATTAGCTCTACAAGTCTTGTTGATCGTGCTAGCCATTAGCCTCTTTTGATTTCCTCACGCATTAACAAACCCATCTTTTGAGAATACCTAGATTAGAAACCTGCACAGGCAGTATATTCTTGTATTGATTCTGCAGTCAGTGTGCCTTTTGCACGCCACACACACTGCAGGCATAGCCCAAAACTACAGCTGATCAGCTGTTCTGAAACTTAAAACTACAACTCCCAGCACTAGCCGGGCCTTAAAATGACATCAGCAGCGGGTTAGTGCCGGCATGTTTGCCAGGCCGGTTAGTGCTGGTTGTGCAAGGTGGTGCATACCCGGTTTCTTCACCATGCACCTACTTGCCAAATTACTGCTGCCAAACATTTGTGCATGATACAAGGTAAGTCTTACCAGCTTTAGTATGAACATAAATGTCACACACCTGGGACCGAGGATCCGCCATCAACATAGAATGGCGAATCTCATGGCCAGTCATAAATATCTTGCTGTGCTCCCTACTATTGATTCAACAAAAACAGCAGAGTTATCAGAACCATCCCCCATGCTATACGCGACAGCGATAAACAGAAATAGGATGCAGTCTACCGTACAGATAAATGACAACATAATGAACAACAGTGACCCGATGAATGCGGAAACTGAGGTAAAAACTCCCCGCTCCACATCAATCAAAGTTAGCCCCAGCAACAATGACCGGAATCTTCAACAGGATAACCGACTTTCCGTTGCTTTATTAAATACTCGGTCTCTAGTACAACATGGTATGGAGGTCGCTGAACACCTTGCCATGCATAAGCCAGGCCTGTTTGCAATTACAGAAACCTGGCTGCATGCAGGTGCGCAACAAGCAGTCGATGAATCAGTTCCTTTAGGTTACAAAATGTACCGGAAAAATCGAACTGAACAATGCGGATGGGGGGCACACTTCACTAACGATTCCTTTGACTGCCATTTATAAACCAACCCGACTTGGAGGGATGTGAAAACCTTTTGGTGAAAATGAAGATTAACCCAAATACCTCATTGCCCATATTCACCCTCTATAAACCTCCCCAGAACCTTCTCCTCATTGAAGAACAGCCTACCGCCCTGCTGAACAACATCAGAAAACCCAACTCCTATGTGATCGTCTTGGGTGATTTCAACCTATGGGCAGAAGATTCCTTTGACAACAAAGTGAAAGCATTACTATCCTCCAGTAGAACGTGGAGTGGCTTCAGCCAAATCATAAATAACCACACACATCAAGGTGATCAGAGTTTAGATTGGGTAATGACACACAATCTGGAATGTCAGACAGTTGACATTGCCCCCTGTCCATGGTCAGATTATTTTCTGATTAACATCGCATTAGCACTAGCAGTAGCCCCGCACAAACTCAATACTAACCTTAGAACAACAAAGAAATAGAGAAATTTCAAAAATGTCTCACCTCTTACCTTCTCCACTTTATTAGCCAGTAAACTAAACAATACTGAACAACTTGAGAATATTACTGACTTAGTGTCACACCTATCCTCAGCTATTAATAAAGTCACTTCAGATATACTTGCACCCGAAAAAACCCAAGACAATCAAAGCTGAAGTCATGAAGAAATCATGGTTCAATGACGATGTTATGAAGGACAGGAAAACAAAAAGAGCATGTGAATGTGAGTGGGGAAAGAATCTATGCCCACCTTCATTAGCTAAATTCAAGGAGGCAGCTCACGCCTACAAGAAAAGCATTATTAACGCCAAATCAGAAAATTATAACGCCCGAATCAGCAGTGTGAAATTGAATTCTAACGAACTATTTAAAATTCTCAAACAATTTGAGCATATTACCTCCCCTTTCCCCCATACAATAAAAGACTCCGCTTGCTGTCAATCCATGCAGAATTAATTATCATCTAAAACCTCTGGTCATAGATTGGCCATTGCGAAACAACAAGCTAGTCTAGTGTCCAGAACCACTCAAGACCCGGTGAACACCATTCCCAAACGTAAGAAGACATCACCATCCCTAGATTTGTATTTCAAACTATTCAGAACAAAAAATTCTCAATATAGTTGAAAATCCCAAATCCACCACTTGTCTTGGAGACGTCCTCCTACTGACATTCTAAAGGGTTCTCTAGAGGTCCAAGTTCCTTGGAACAGCAGAATGGTCCATATGTCCTTCAGGGACAGGTATGTGCCAGCATCATTGAAGGATGTCTGGATCACCTCTCCTTCTATAGAAAACCACACCCGATCCGGCCAATGCCAAAAACTATAGGCCCATAACTAATGTTGTCTACCTATTGAAGATTATAGATCAAGTAGCCTATCTACAACTGAATAAATTCATCGAGGAAAATAACATACTGAACATCCATCAGCCAGGCTTCAGAGCCCGTCACAGAACTGAGACAGCCTCATTGGACCTCAAATCCCACATTACAGGAATTGTAGAGCAAAGCCAGCCAGCCCATCTGATGTTATTGGACATCTCTGTGGCTTTTGATCTTTTAAAACCATTGTCAAATGCTCAGATGGAGCTTAGCATGGGATCAAATCTTTTTTAGGCCCAAGAACGTCCAGAGTAGCGGTAGAGAACACACAGGCATTGTCAATCCTGTCCACGTGTGGAATTCCTCAGAGCTCCTGCCCATCTCCAATTATTTTTAACATCTACACTAGACCCCTCTTGACTTGCAGGATAGACTCAGAGTCAATTATGCGAACTACGCAGATGACACCGAGGTACTGTTTAAACTCACTGGCATACATGCACAAGACACTGATATCCCGAATGAAGTTTATCGGGAGAGTCAATCATGGATGGCACAGAACTGTCTTGCATTAAATATTGAAAAAAACGGAGCTTCTGATAATAGCATCCAGCCAAAGCAAAGAAAAACTTCTATGACCATTTTGCTATCTTTGGAAATCAAATACCTTTCAGTAAATCTGTAAAAACATTGGGTGTTGTCCTGGACCGCAAGCTTTCTATGAAGCAACATGTATCGTAGGTTTGCTCCTTGTGTGGCCATGTTACCAAACTCATACAACACACTCGCCCCTATCCTTCCATTAAAAATAGATCACTGCTGGCAACAGTGCTAGTCAATTCCCGTCTCGACTATTGCAACAGCTCGCTTGCCAGCACTTCTGAAAGCAACCTACAACATTTGCAGACTTCTCAAAATGGCGGCATAAGGGCCTTTTATGGACTCACTAAACGTGAAAACATCTCCTCATTCAGGTAAACTTTACATTGGCTCCCTGTAAAACAGAGACGGAGCCACAAGATTTTATCTTTCACATAAAAATGTATACATAGAGCAGCTCCCCAATACCTCTTGGACAGGATATCCGCTAAACAACCCGCTAGGTCTCTACAATCCAATGATACTCTCTCATTGATCCATCCACACTACCGCTTGAAGAAATTCAGCGGACGAAACTTTGAAGTTCAGGCATCCAGGGAATGGAACTCCCGTTGAACATAAGAGCATCCTCTTCTCTGATGATTTTTAAGCAATCAGTAAAACTCTTCTTTTTAATTTGGTCTAACCTTTCCTTCTGATTCTGTCCCCTCCACTCTCCTCTTTGCGTTCTGAGGCCTATGGGCGTCTAGCGCATAACAAACATTTGAATAAATAAATAACATGAGCAGAAACACCAACACAGGTGACAGCAATGTGGAAAGTACTTCAGTCCGAGCACTTTGTTCCCAGCGGGTATGAGCTCTAAGATCTGTTTCTAGTTTGAGCAGTAAGGAGGTACTGGGGTGGCACAGCTAGGAGAGTGGCTCGTTTTTGGGTGGTGGGAATAGTGTGGTAGGGCATGGCTTAGTTTTTGACGGTCTTATGGACTGCTTTCCAGCAGAGCTGGTAAGAGCTCCGAAGCTTGATCACAGAGAGAGACCGGTTGTATGCTGGAATCCTGGCAGAGCATGTTGGGTAAGATATTTTCATATTTGTGATAACTCTTCCTGACCTGTGTCAACTGTAGGGAAGGCATGGTATCACAAGTATGACACTGACACAATGGATACAATTTGCAAAACCTTTCCTGAAAATGGTGGGGTCGGAGAAACTCCTATTTTGCCCTATAACTAAGATGGGAGGAGTCTTGACCATCAAACGATAAGCAAAACAGTCCTAGTGGAATCTGTCAAACCAAAATAGCCTATACTAACAAAACCTAACGCCTGCCCTATCTCTTGTACAAAAAGTGTAAAAAGGGGAGATGCACGGTAAGGAAAAATCAGTGTTCAAAAGAATAAAGGTAGTTGAACTAGCTCTACTCACGTTAAACCTCACGGATTAAGGCTGTCCGTATAGGCAGGATGACACACTCTGGCTCGGTTTCTAACACTTTAAGCAGTTCCAAACTGTAAATTGAGGCCTGCCTGGCTTTCCACTTTAAAGTCTCTTTCTTGACTTTCAAAATTGTATTCCAATGTAATATTCACAACGGTTCCCCTCTGCTCTGCCGGGCTCAGACCTTACAGCACATAGTTCCCGGAGGTCCCCCCTGTCGGCCTCAGACCTCTCACGTCACAGTTCAACACAAACTTGCCGGGGGGCTCCTTTCCCCAAGCTTATTGTACTTCGGGTCTCCCTGTATTGGGCTCGGGCCCTTTTCAGATGTCAAAGATTTTCGAATGTGCATAGCTCTCTTATCAGACCACCGCAGGACGACTTGGACTCAAAAGTTCACGTTTACTCTTGCTTAATTTACTTTTACTGTTTGTTTGCTTTATAATTTCAAACAAACGTACCTTTCACAGAGACTTTCGAATGTGCTACTTCCTTTCGCCGGACCACTCCGTTTCTTAGTATCACTGATCTCACAGCTGCCTTTTACTTTTAAAGTTCATATGTGGGTCTGCCTTTCTTCGCGTCTCATCCATTATGCGTGCAGCCTTCACTTGTGATATAATGTTGCTACTTCATTCAATTTAACACACACTGGTCACTCAGGTTGCTTGCCAACTTCCCGGCTGGGTGCGCTTCTTTCTTGTTTTGCTATTTCCAATTCACGAGTCAAGGTTAGTACTACAGGCTTTGCCTCGCCTGCCCACCTCTGCCGTTCACCCAGAAGGGTTGCTGGCGTCCTTGAAACAAAATTATATCTTCACTTGTGGGATCTGGCCTTCTCCATGTGTATTTCGCTGTCTGTCGGAGGCAATGACCTCCAGTACGTAGCCCCTGGGGTTTTCGGCCCACTGCTCTCGTCCCCTGGTCTGTCGCTCTGCTCTAGTAGGTCTGCCTTTGTCCAAGAAGTTCTGTTCATACTTGTGTTCCACCTTGCTCAGAGTGTGTCTTTAGGTGTTGCCTTTTATTCCTGTGAGGAGAGCTAACTGGTATCAGGTGTAAGCACTTAGCGTAAAAGTACCTGACTTTGCCTGAACCCCCCCATTAACGGGACAGGTCTACTGCAATGTGAAACAGTTAGTCTGGTTGCTCTCAGTCACGCTATTCCTCCGCCCAGTGTTTATGTAAAAAGGGGGCGGCGGAGCTGGGACTTCGGAAAATCCTACAAAATAGGATGGGGTAGATGAACAAATTAGGGGGAGCACCATCGGCTGTCTCACCCCTATTCCCCGAAGACCGCTCACCCAGGTGATCTTCCAGACTGGTCCACCCCCAGGAATTGGATCCAAAAGCAATGGCCGTGTCCTGGCCACCTGGATGACATGTCTACGAGGACTAGCGGGTGAAATACCCTTTGGTTTCTCACACAACCCCAGAAGCTTTTGCTTGGACTTGACGATTATTTTTCCTTATCCCTAGGTGAGTGGGAATCTTTTTCCCCTCTCACCTAGTCTTTTATTCTTTTTATGGATGACCTTTTTGTCTCTTGATGGTGTGTGATTGGAGTTAGCAATTACTGCTCCACATAAACTGTCCGACCCATCTTATTATCCTATCATTATACTATCTAAAAGCATCCGTTAGCCACATCCAACGGCTAGGCCATTCATCACTGAACCATATCTTGCATCTAGGTGGATTGTGTTAGCAAGCCATTCCTCGCATTTAGACAGAATGCGTTAGCCAGCCATATCTGGCATTTAGATATATTGTGTTAGCCAACCATATCCTGCATTTAGACAAAGACAAATTATGTTAGCCAGCCACTTCTCGTATTTAGACAGATTGGGCCTCATTACGAGTGTGGTGGTCCGGAAACAAGATTGCTGATAAGCTTACCGGTACACTTGTTTCCCGGACTGCCACACGACGAGTCTGCCCGACGGGCCTGCTGCATTCAACAGGTCTGACCCTGCCGGGCACAGCGGCCACAGCAGGCAGAACTGCCATGGAAGCACCATGGTTTTGGTAATGGTAAATTTCTAAGTGATATACTTTGCACCCGTCCCTTAGGCCCTTCTCCCTCTTTCCAGATGTCCCAGGTCTAAATGTTGCTGCATTAAGAATTGTCAAGGTGTCACATTTAGTTAGAATTGCAAAGATTAGCTGTGCATCACATTTACATAGAACTGTGAAAATTAGCCACCAAGAAGAACGTTCAAAGTACCCAATGTATTAACCACCCCTTTTCCTGCTTCACTCCTACACACCTAGCCAAACTACACACAATCACACACCCAACAACCACCCCAGGAACTGGACTTTACCACTACAGAAAAAACAAGCCAGTGACCTTAAATACCAGCCAATTTAACACATAAAACATACACCAACATAACATACATCAGCACAAAACAACCCAGATATTGGAGAACGAACACACACACACACACACACACACACACACACACACACACACACACACACACACACACACACACACACACACACACACACACACACACACACACACACACACACACACACACACACACACACACACACACACACACACACACACACACACACACACACACACACACACACACACACACACACACACACACACACACACACACACACACACACACACACACACACACACACACACACACACACACACACACACACACACACACACACACACCCACCCACCCACCCACCCACCCACCCACCCACCCACCCACCCACCCACCCACGGCATTAGGCCTCACCCCTTATGGATACAACAAGCCAGTGCACACAATCAACCCATCTGCAACCCAAAACAGAGACGCCAGTTTCTGCTGGTTGTGGGCCTTTCCTATCCTTCTACACACACTAACTAACCCCGTCCTCTTCCTTGCAGAGTCACGTGAGCACCTGGAGATTGCCGCTCGGTGGTACCGTGTGCGATTTAAATCAACTTAACCTAACCTTACCTGACTATACCCAAGAGTTCTATCTCCTTTCACACTCAAGACAGCCAAATGATGACGGCGGTTTTGATACAAAAGAGCACTATGGGGCCACAAACCTTTAGCGTATTACAGCAGCATGCTGGACTCAGTAATGTAGGGGCAATTTCTGTGCGAACAAGCTCTGGCTGCAGCAGGCTTTGCTTTATAGAAGACTACCACCATCACAATGGGATGTTCAGTGACAGTATGTGAGGAGCATGAAGTATTGCCATCCCAGAGAGGTCCAAATGCACATTGACAACACAAAGAGCCTCGACATACAAGGTCATACTGTTGTCATGATTCCTGCCCCTCATGTCCCCAGCCCTCCAAGATGTCAGGCTGGAGCCAGGCCACGATCACCTACATGGCTCTCAAGGGCCTCTCCATCCCTCCAAAGACCCACTTGGAGTCAGACTTGGCGCTTGTGGCACCAGACTCACTCACTCCCATAGGATAACATTGGGGATTGGACTTGTAGTGCATTGATGGGGACAAGATGGATGCCCCCACATATTTCGGTTCCCAGAACTGCATGTGCAGTCTAGTCTTTTGGGTGTGGTTCAGCCCAGAGACACCTGGGATATCCAGAGACTATTTAAGCCACACCCAGGCTGAGAAACATGCTTTGCGTTTTCTGCACCTGCAGCGTGACACTCACCGTGTTTGGATCGGTCTCCAGTAAGCCTGCATCTTTCGTCTGCGCTCAGCTCCTGCAAGAACACTGTTAGGAACAGCCTTACCTTGCGGCGCTTCTGCCCTTCATTCATCGCTCCTTCTGTTCTGCGGGAATCTTCGGCGGTGTCATTCCCATCCCGGCACGCCGCTTCCTAAGGAAAAGGGAAAAGAACAGAAAAAAGGCATTAGTAAGCATTCTGCAAATCTTCGCTTATTTTTAAATACTGTACGAGCTTCAAATGCTTACCTGAATCCCAGCCGCTCTGGGGGAACTCTGTCTCCGGAACTTCTCATTCATCTGCAAGAGAGAAAAGACACTCCAGGTTAGCGTGGAAACATTTAGAGGCGCCGCATACTGCACTTACCCACCGCATTTGTTCTTCATAACTGGCATCCACGCTGAAAACGTCGCGGCACCTAAAAGACACAGAAAAAGAACTCAGTTCAATGCAAATACGAAAGGGGTGCATCGCGCTCTCACTCACCTTCAGCGCTATTCATCTCAGCAGCACGCTGCCATCCCCGGACGCCGGCCATCATATAAGGTAGGAAAGGAACGAAGTTAGAGAACTGTTCAAAACACTCATTATACTTACCTGTCGGACTCTTGCCAGTGAAGTAACTAGGCAGCAACGAACCCGCATCAATCAACGCGCCCCTGCGCTGAAAGCAGGACAGAGAGCACACTATCCAAGAAAACAAGGTGAGCTGTGGATCAAAGGGAAGGGTTGGACCCCGGGGAAGAAGGGGTTCAAGCACACAGAGACAATAGGGAGTTAAACTCTACCAATCCTGTGTTTCAGGCCCAGTCTCCAGTCTAATAGCCTCCAGGGAAGGGTTGGAGGTTGTAAGATGTAAGAACAGGCTGAGTGACGTCCCCGTGGATACCAGGTGAGCGTTACAACTGTTCAGCCCCTACAAACTGTCTGATGTAAAACAGTGAACAATGCCACCTTCTGTGAGTCTAGAAAATACCCTACCATAGCATAGATGTTATATTATGTTGGCCGAAAACCGATCGCATTATATGCCCAGCATCGCCAATTACAAAACCGTCAGCATAACCATAGAGCGTCCATTTTCCTCACAATGGAGAATAAGAATAATTAAGTTGCCATTGTTTTTTTCGTTGATCGAGTATTTGGCAACTTTCGATACTGTTAGGTGGAATGAGTTTAACATGTATATGACTATGTGATGTGTATATGTTTTTTTAAAATGTTTGTATTACTTGTGCTTGAAATAGAATAATATATTAAAAATGATATTTTTTTGTAACACTGTTTGGTATTGAATACATAGAACACAGAATGCAGCCCATATTTGCTAAGTGGCTGTTTTGAGATTCCGCTATTTGAGGTTACACCAATTGTTTGATACAGATCGTTGTTTGTGTTCCTTCCTTTTGTTGAAGTACATATTATAAATCCTCACTTAGTAGGAGGGAATATCACCTGAGTGTGGGGCCACCCCTGTAGAATATTATCTGTTCCCGCAGGATCCGCCATTTGCTTTCTCTTGCTTTTCTGTTCAAACGCTTTGCAAAAATGTATTTAATTTCGTTCTGCTCTTGCACAAAGCAAGACCACAAGTTACATGTTGCGAGACCAGCCCAGACAGAAATGCCCAAGCAGTACAGAAATACATTGTTTTCCTCCCTCACAAGTCCTTGAAGGCGACCCAAGAGGCATTTAATCACCAAGCCTGGTGCCAGCTAGTCTTGCTGAAGCTATAGAAACAGGCCGTTAAAGGCATGAATTATACTCTCCTTACGGCCCCCCTTTTTGGGCCCTCTTAGATCAGACTGACCCCTAGTTCACGAATAGAAACTAGAAGATAGCATGCGTTGGAATGTGTCTCTCCTAAGAACACGGTTTGTTCACTAATTAAGTGCATTATGTTCTCTGTAACAAAGAATCCTGTCTGTGTCTTGCAAACTGCAACTGTTGCTAAATCAAGTAATATAGATTAACAAAGAAACGTCTCAGAAGGCGTCATATTCGTCATAATTGTCAATCACCGAACCCTAGCTCAAGAAGATACATTATGGGCGGTTTTGATGTGTCACAACTGATAGTATGATTGTCCTTTTGTATATATGACACTGTTGTAGAATGTTCGCTCTCTTGCGTCTCACGAGGTCTGGGTGACACACGTTGCGAGACGTGAGATCCAGTCGGCCGACTGAGACTATTTGCTTTGCAATAAACCCTAGATTTTGGTAATTGAACCTCGTGTCTGTCGTATCAGTTTGTGTGTGGTGATTGTGCCTTGTTTCCATGTGCGAGGGTCTTTAGGGCCTAGCAAAAAATGGTGCCCGAATAAGGACCCTCCCCCATTTGCTCCATCGTGTATGTTGAATTTGAAGAAGGCGAGAAAAAAAAAAACGAATCGAGGACGAGGCCGTCGAGCCGGGATCGAGAGGTGTTCGGGGCACCCCTGTGAAAGTGATGAGAGACTCCTTTGCAGATCTGTACACAACCGGTCCCTGATCGACGAGTCCGGCCAGACAGCAAGAAGGCGAGGGTCCCGAAATGAGGCAGATTGAGCCACATACGCAGTCACGACGATCCTTGGTTGCGTCTGTATACGGACGAATTGCATCTTGAGAGACGGGCTGATTGATCAGGTGCGTCGTGCCCCGATTCTTAACAGCCCTGATATTGGTTAAGAGTTGCTCTTGCAAGATCAAGCGCCCAGAGTAAGGTACGTGTAAGATCAAACATGCCTGGGAAATTGTCTTCCTGTCTAGTGGGATTTTTCCACTGCAGTAGACAATCTTTGGAAACTGGCCAGGCTGTGCCACCTGTAGGGTCGCCAGCGTTCGAGATGTATGTGAAGTATGGGATAGGAGCGATCCTGTTTAATGAAACTTGGTATAGGCAAGCCAGACATGTAGAAGATTCGCAATGGCCGAAAGATGGTAGTTTTGAGATGCCTCGAATAGAACATTTGGAATCAGTACTGCTGCGCAAGAAAGCACACCATGCAACATTTGACGTCATTAGAGACTGGAGGAAGGAAGCTAATCTCTGTTTAAGAAGTAGAGAGAAACATGCACGTAGGCACAAGTCTAATGCAGACAGAGCGCTAGAACTGGAAGAGAAGCAATGGGATGAGGATATCAGATGGGCGGATAGGAGTCTTAAATTAGGCATACAAAAAATATATCCACAACAAGATTTCCATTCATCAGATGAACTAATAAATAAGATTTTGATTGACAAGATCGCCCTAAAAGTAAAATTGACACAATTACGCCAGTGCCCATTGCTCAACCTCAGTGGCCACCCCCCCTTCTAGTTGTTCCATCTGCTCCGGCTCCCCCTGAACACGTGATCCCATTTCCCCCTCCACCTACAGAGCTTGAATTAGCAGCTATCAGAGAAGGCAGCTTTGCAGAGGCGAGGCCTGCACAGAGAGGAAGCACTAGAGTAACCCGTAGTACGGTTAGCAGGGAGAGGAAGAGAGAACTGAAAGAACAGGCAGAAATGTACATTGAAAGCAATGACGAGGGATTGACGCCGATTTCAATGTATGACTACACGAAGCTCGGTGAAAAACAGGTACTGTTGGAATGCATGGGAGAGTATCTTATGAATAGATGGAAGCAATTAACTGGCATGGTAGCGCTGCATAAGGTGCGAGATCTGAATGCATTCTCACGTATGAGGGAAAGTGAGGCAGAAATAAAAGAGCACATAGACAGGCTATTTGAGTTTAAAGATGAGCTTGATTAATTATATTCAGAGATGTTTTCTGTTCCTAGGTTTCGGCACAGAGAGGTAAAGAGAGGGAGACAAGAGGTGACACCATATGTCGTGCGGCGATTTTTTCTGCCGTCAAAACCTGTTAGTGAAGAAATAGAAATATGTACACGGGAGGCGCTTAGATGGATTACGGATGTTAGTATTCCTATAATGGAGGTGTATGATACGTTTGAACAGTATACGATAGAAATGCAAAGGAAAGTATTGCAAGTAATGGTTGAATATTTGCAAGATAAATATGTTGAGAGAAATGATTGCTGTCCATCTGAATTAATGGCAGTGTACAAGAGAGGGTGTTTAACTGCAACTGGAAAGACTGCTCTATCCCTTGGTCTAGCTATAGTGCTTAATAAGAGAGAGAGAGAAGGAAGGACAAGTGCGATATTTCCCATGAGAAAAGTCCCTCCCACTTTTGTACCGAAAGTAGAAATTCCTGGTATTAATGGACAACCAGTGCAGGTAACAGAAGCACATTATACAGCACAATACGTATATGTCCCTTTTTCTAGACAAGAGGTGAATAATATAAAACAAACAATCCCTGATTTGAGAAAGAATCCGGCAGGATTCTATGAAGAAATTGAGTCATATTTGAAGTCATCCATTTTTACAATGAGTGATATTGACCTATTATTTCCTGTAATTCTCCCAGCAGATATATGGAAGCAAATTAGGAATGCAGATGATAGCGAAATGCTGGGTGATACATGGGAACATTTGATAAAAGAGGATACGGATAGAAAGGCTGGCGAGAAGCCATCGTCAAATATGTTAGCATTAACAGCGCGAACAGTACAGAAATTGAAGATTTTGCTTCCTGAAAGGAGAATTATCTGGGACAAATTAACTGCATGCGTGCAAGGAAAGGATGAATTGGCTACTGACTATTTCAATAGATTTGAAGAAGTGTTTGCAGATTTCAGTGGCCAAGATTTAAGCACTGAACCGGGGAAAAGACTATTTGTTGACAAATATGTGAGAGGGTTGCTGCCGAAATTTCAAAATTTAATAATGATGTCTGAGAGTGCATGGCAAGCAAAGTCACAGAGTGAAGTATTACACATGGCACAATATTATGAGAATAGAGTAAATTCAGAGAAAGAGGTGAGGGATAGAGTGAATCTAAAAACAAGAGTGTTACTGCAACAAGTAGCAAACAATAATAGGGGCGGAGGTAATACATAGACGAGAGGGAATTCCTCGAACATGCACGGAGGTCAAATTGGACTGAATCAATGTGCATATTGTAAGGAAGAAGGTCATTGGAGAGCACAGTGCCCACATTTACAGAATAGAAATGGGAATGCCCCGAGAAGACAAAATAGAGGTCGCCCGGGAACAATAACCAAGGAAATAACAACCAGAATCAGAACCAAAATCAACATCAGCAAAATGGTACAGGAGAAGAAAATGTTTTTAATACTCAGTCCAATGCATACTATTCTGGTGACTTCACATCGGATGATGTATTGTTCCACTACGACAACCCAAGACAGTGGTTGGAACCAGTGTCTATTCCCGTTGATCAGAAAGGACCGTACGTAGAAATGAAAATTGGGAATAAGGAGCACACTTTCCTAGTGGACACAGGTGCACAGAAGTGCTCAACAGACCATCACTTGGTTCCAGAGATACCACTGTCAGGGCAAAAGAATGTTTCTGTAGGGTTTGCAGGCACCCCGATAATTAGTCCAGTGTCACAGTCAGTACCCATAATACTAGGTCCATTCACTGAGTCTTGCCCGTTCGTTTTGACATAAAACTGCGGCGAGAATTTATTGGGGTTAAATATGTTGAAAAAATTAAGGGCGGTTATTCATTGTTCTTCTGATGGAGTGTTTTTGACAATTGCACCACAAGAAATGCCAGTATCACAATTTTTGTCTAAGCCATTACCAACTGAATTAAGCAAGGTACCGACTTCTACATGGGCAATGAATGACAACGATGTTGGTTGTTTGAGAATAGAGCCAATGAGAATTGTTTTGAAAGAGGGGGTCACATTGCCACGTATCCCGCAGTATAACATTTCGGTCAAAGGTGAGAAAGCATTTAAATGCATTGTTTCTGATTTGGTTAAAAGAAACGTGATTGAAGAAATTACTGGTAGCACATGCAATAGTCCGATTCTTCCAGTGCATAAGAAAGGAGGTAATGAAATATCGTATTGTTTCATAATTGATTTGCGCGCATTGAATAAAGTAGTTGATCCCCAATTTCCATTGGTCCCAGATGTCACTACCATTTTGACAATGATTCCAGCCTCTGCTTCACATTTTAGTGTTGTAGATCTTAAGAATGCATTTTTTAGCATCCCAGTACATTCAGATTGCAGATATTGATTTGCTTTCACGTTAGGAGGGCGTCCTTTCACATTCACACGAATTCCACAAGGTTACACTGAGAGTCCAATTATGTATAGCAGAGCATTAAAAGAACAACTGGACATGCTAGAATTACCAACGGGTTGTGTACTATTGCAGTACATCGACGACCTGTTAATTGCTGCTGACACAGAAGACATTTGCAAAGAGAGTACGGCTAAGTTATTGAAACATTTGGAATCAGATGGACATAAAGCGTCATTAAAAAAATTCCAGTATTGTCGAAAGGAAGTGGTCTATTTGGGCTACCTCCTTTCAAAAGAGGGAAGGAGACTGACACCAGAAAGAGTAGAAAGTATCTCTGGTATGCCTATTCCAAAGACACAGAAAGAAGTCAGAGCCATAATAGGCATGGCTTCATATTGCAGGCAGTGGATAGCCAATTTTGCTATGATTGTGCAACCAATGGTGGCACTGACAAAGAAGGATGTTGCTTTGCCTTTACCATGGAGTGAGGAATGTCAGAGAGCATTTGATCTGCTCAAAGTTGCATTGTGCTCAGCTCCAGTTTTGGGCACACCAAATTATGAAAAGGATTTTAAGTTCTTTGTGCATGAAAATGATGGTTGTGCACTGGCTGTTTTGACTCAGGAACAAGGAGGAAGAAATAGACCATGCAGTTATTTTTCTTCCGCGCTGGATCCTGTTGCATGCGCTTTGCTGCGCTGTTTGCGAGCTGTCGCTGCAGCTGCCACGTCAGTAAAACAAACAGAGGGAATGGTTTTGGGTCACGCCTTAACCTTAATGGTCCCTCACACAGTAGACATTCTTTTAAATAGTACACAGACGCAACATTTTACATCAGCCAGACTGACTAGATACGAAATTGTCATTGCGCCACATATCCAAATTCAGAGATGTTGCGCTTTTTATCCTGTAGAGTTAATGCCCTCTCCCAATGAAGATACAGGTGAGAAGAAATCACCACCCCATGATAGTATAACGGTTACTGAACAAGAAACGAAAGGGAGAATTGACCTAACAGACACACCACAGAAAGAGCCAGACGGAAAACTGTTTTGTGACGGTTCCTGTTTTAAATTGCCCGATGGCACGTCAACTGCTGCCTATGCCATCACGACACTAAAGAGTATTGTAGAAAGCAAAAGAATTCCATACAATTCAGCGCAGGCTGCAGAGATAATTGCATTGACAAGAGCATGTAAAATTTCTGAAAATTTGAATGTGAACATATATACCGACAGTACGCATTTGGGGTGGTACACAATTTTGGTCGACTCTGGGCTGAGAGGGGTTTTCTAACATCACATGGAACTAAAATTCAACATGGCCCCTTGATAGCACAATTGTTGTCTGCACTCACGTGTCCAAAGCGGCTAGCAATAATGAAATGCGAGGTGCATAAGAAAGTAACATGTAACAATGGAAAATGATGTTGCAATGTATCCCTCTAGCCCCCCCCGGTCCTGTCGCTTAATCCCAACCCTCTAGCCCCTGTGTTGTCCCTGGGAGTCCCTACCCCCCTGCCCCTGTGATGTCACTGCGTACGCCTGCCCCCCGGCTCCCTGCTTATACCCCCCTGGCCCAGCCCCTGTGATGTTGCTGCATACACCTGCCCCCCGTTTCCCTGCCTATACCCCCTGGCCCAGCCCCTGTGATGTCCTATGTGCCCCCACCATTCCAGCCTGAGCTGTCGATGCATACCCCGCCCACTGGTCCCGTGATGTTGCTGTTTACCCAGCCCCTCTTTTCCCCTCGATGTCACTGTGCACCCACAACCCCTTAGGTCCCATGTTTCACTGTTGCCCTGACCATCTCGTCTCTGAGCGCGAAACCACTGGTCCACTATGATACCACTGTGTACACAACCCGCACCTCCCCGCCGTGATGATATGCGCCCCTGCCTCCCAGCTTGCCCCCTAAGATATTGCAGTTTACCCACGTCCCTCTCGTGTCCCTAGTAGTCACTGCGTTCCCCAGCTCCCCCCTCCCCCCGGTGCCCTTGATGTCTCCATTTCCCTGCCCCCTGGTCCCATAAATGTCTGCCTGTACCACTGGCCCCTGCATGCCTGTTTTTTACCCCTACCTCGGTCACCCGCAATGTCGCTGTATACCGCCCCACCGGTAATCATGTACCATTCCCAGGCATGTCCTCCATTCCATGCCTTAGCACATGCACAGTCTGGGTGTCTCTAGACCGGGTGCAGTAGCTAGCCTTCACATGCACGCTGCTCTTGGCCTATGGGAGTATCTCTGCGACCTCCCTCTTTGCATACCTTGCCATCGAGCGCATTTGAAGTGCATTATGCTTAGGCACTTTATGGATGAACCATCATATCTTACCATATCACTATGCTTACTCTCTACTCTACACCATCACACAATTAGAGTACAGCTATACCCCCTCGATAAATTCAGTCTAGCTGCTCACATACGAACACTACCCCAGAAACTCCTCATCACTCCAATAAAACACAGCTATATCCCATGACAAACCGGCCTAGCTGTACATATAAGCGTCCTACAGGCCTAACACAGCCAAAACCCAGCCTGAGTGTCTACCCACCAGACTGCACACATTCAACTGGTATCTCTACAACCACACCTAATGCTATGATGCAGCTACCATGAAGCAATTTCATCAACTGCACACATAACTGGTGCACCCACACACCCTACGAAACTTTCTCTCTCTACTGACGTGGACTGCAGTGCACGAGGGCATGTGTACCCGCAACCCTAGGACCACAAGTTTCACTGTTGACCAAACCACCCCGTCACTGTGCCCAAACCACTGGTCCACTATGATGCCAATGGGTGCCCAGTCCCCTTGCCCACTCGGAGTCGCTATGCGCCCCCAGCTTCCCACCTGGGCCCCTAAGATATCACAGTATACCCATACCCTTCTATTGTCCCATGTAGTCGCTGTGTGCCCTGCACCTCTGGTCCCTTGATGTCGCTTAATAATGCAGCCCCTTTTGTCCCGTAATGTCTCTCTACACCTCTTGACCTCCATCGCTGCTGTTTGCCCCTATCACAGCCCCACGATGTCACTAGGTACCCAGCCACTCCAATCACATGTACCACTTCCAGGCATGCACCCTGTCTGTACCTTAGTCCATTTACGGTGTAGGTTCTCCGGAACGTGTGCAGTAGCTAGTCATCACATTCTTGCCACACTTGGCCTGCGGAAGTGCCTTTGTGTTCTCCCTCCCCCCCCTTGTCACCCAGCGCTTTCGAAGAGCACTGTGCTTAGGCGCTTTGTGGATGAACTATCATATCATATCATATCATATCACTACACTTACTATCGACTCTACGCCATCACGCACTTAGAGTACAGCTATACCCCTCGATAAATTTGTTATCAGGTAATAATATCGCCATATATATGGTCGCCGTAAATAATATCGCCGGGAAAATGTTGTGGCGATATTATTTGGGTGACCATATATATGGCGACAGGGGCAAAAACAAAAATAAATAAATAAATAAAATGGGGGTTGGTGGGGTGACTGGGTCTTGGCTGCGTTAGGCCTGTAGGACGCTTATGTGTGCAGCTAGGCCGGTTTGTCATGAGCTATACATACATTTTATTAGAGTGAGGAGGTGTTCTTGGGGTAGTGTTCTTATGTGAGCAGCTAGGCCAAATTTATGGTTCCATGCAATAATGTCACCACAAAAAACGACCATTTTTCGGCAATATTTTTGCATGGCGAGATTTTTGTGGTGACATTATTACATGGAACCATAAATTTGGCCTAGCTGCTCACATAAGAACACTACCCCAAAAACACCTCCTCACTCTAATAAAATGTATGTATAGCTCATGACAAACCGGCCTAGCTGCACACATAAGCGTCCTACAGGCCTAACGCAGCCAAGACCCAGTCTGGGTGTCCACTCACCAGACTGCACACATTCTACTGATATCATCACCACCACACGTAACGCTAGGATGTAGCTACCTTCAGACAACCTCTTCAGCTGCAAACTTAACTGGTGCACCCACGCACCCTTCAACACTCTCTCTACTGACATGGACTGCGGTTCCCGAGTGCGTTCAACCTACCAGCACTTTGAGGTCATACCAATGATATATAGAGCGCTATATAAATACCAAATAACATAACATAACATATCCAAACTGTATCAGGCTCTATTAGTGGCGCAGGGGGGGAGAAATTGATAAATTTAAGAGGAGGTGGGAGCGAGACATGGGAAGGGAAATGGAAGCGGAACAGTGGAGAAGATTATGTACGAGTGTGCACTGTACATCAGTGGCCTGTCGATATAAAACTGCATGGGCTCAAACTCTTATATAGGTGGCAGTGGAATCCAGTGAGGATATCTAAAATGTTCCCAGGGACGGACCCTCAGTGAGGGAGAAAATGCAGGCAAACGGCAGACTACTGACACATGTGGCGGGGGTGTGGGAAGGTACAGAAGTACTGGAAGGAGATTCTGAGATGGATAAAGGGTCTGGAGGGGGTGCACAGGCACCTTGACCCCCTACTAGTATTGTTCAGAATGGAAAGGGTGGAAGAGGGCAAGGTGAAACTTCCACATATGCTACACTACCTGTTGCTAGCGACCAGGGCATGCCTGGTAGGGGGATGGAAGAGAGAGGGACTCTCGCGTGAAAAGGAATGGCCCACGAAAGCCCTGGACTTGTACAGAATGGAGCAACTTACTAGACAAATACATGATCTGACTCCATCAAGGGAAATGGAATGGGCAGCCTTTCTTGAGAAATACGACCCGTAATGACCAAAACTGGATGATGGGAGGGAGGGCCCGGTGACTATGAAGGACCCAGTGGGGAGTGAATGAACAAGGCACTATGGACATAACCAGGGGGGGCAGAAGTGGAGGGGAGCATTGTGTGCCGGACACAGGGAGAAGTGCGAATGAACAATGTTGGTGGACCACAACACAGACCCTGAGGCGGTGATGCAGATTCCATAAGTGAACATGGAAGAATGACTCTAAATAGGAGATGAAATGAATTACTCTAAATAGGAGATGGAACGAATGACTGCAGGAGCTCAGAAAACAGGCTTCAATAGAATTACTAATGCACCAACCCTGGGGCTGTACAAGGCACAAGAGTGGAGAGGGAGGTGGAGGGGGCACGGGAAGAGGGGGGGGGATGGATGAATTCAAAGTTGTTGTGGGGGGAGAAAATAGAAATCTGCATGGTGAAAGTCTAACAAATGCAATTAAATGGGCTAAGCATGTTCTATTTGTGCAGATTTGCTAATAAAAAATATTTGAAAAAAAAGGCCTTTTTGGTTTGGTAACACTTGTGCTGTGGAACTTAGACTTCCTATCCCCAAAATCATGCACTTAACTGATCACAAACTCTATTGGGGCACTGCATAATTATTTACTTGCTAGGAAAGGACTGCATAAATGAGGTCACTACCTTTTAATTATAACACAGGTGGTGGTATACATTTTTGTTGCAGTCTTTCTCTTGCTACTTTAGCATTAAAGTTGTACATTGCATTATTGAATTGCTTGTTACTTGTACTTGCGTGTGTTCTTATGGCCTAATAAAAGTTTTGTTGTACATCTGTGTGCTGCCTTTATTACGCCTATTTCCGCTGTTAATTGTACTAACACATCTGCCTGTGATCTCCTTAAGTCTCCCTACAATACCTGTGAGAGGTTGGATAGACAAAGTGTCCTCTAACTCTGTTGACCAACTAGGTTGGCCTCTCAGAACCTGCCTACATGGCAGCCTCTAAAAATCCCTCTTAACACCTGTTAAACTCAGTGGTTAGCAGGTGCTAAGAGGGAATACTTGACTTGTATCATCTGCGCCTCACGTATCATGCTTTTGCTAAGTAGTTACATTGTAGCCTGTTAGATTAGCTCTACAAGTTGTGTTGATCGTGTACTCATATTCAAGGAGTTAGTTAGGTCAGGTTGGCGCAGGGTGGGCAACTCAGTTTGTCACGGAATAGGCTAGTTTCCTTTTCACAGTATAGGCTAGTTTCCCTTTTCACAGTATAGGGTAGTTTCCCTTTTCACAGTATAGGCTAGTCTCCCTTTTCACAGTATAGGCTAGTTTCACTTTTCACAGTATAGGCAGATTTCACTTTTCGTGGGGTGGTCGAACTTCAACTCTGGCATATAGTGCGCTTGTTGAAGATTATTTGCAGAGTAAGCTGTCTCAGAACAGATATTGTAGCCTAGTTACAGTTAATCATTATCATGTCTGTTTGATGAGATACAGACTGGGTAGGTCGTAAGTTAGAGACGTCAAATAGTAATGCAGACAGTGGGGTAAAGAATAACTACTGAAATAGGAATACTGTGCTGTTACATAGAGGTGTGGGAAAAGTAATGTCAATCGGAGTACATCTATTTCACAGAAAATAGATACAAACTTTTGGAAAATAATTTTAAACAGTTGTGGGTGCTTGGGAGGAATACACGCCCTGACACTGGAGGCTGTGTTAAACATAAAACCAAAAAGTGTCTAAACTTAAAGACACTCCCGTCCCCTGCACACCTTACATGCTGAAATAAATCAGTTTTCAAAGCATTTACACTTTTATATAAAGAAATGTCAAGTTAGAACGTAAATAACAACATATATTCACTTGAATCAAGAAAAACAGATATCATATGGCTTCACATATGGCCAGCATGGAAAACAAATCAAAACAGACAAAGTAATGCACTCCCAACTTTGAAATACAGCTTCAAGCTCTATGCGTTTCGGGGAATAACCCCTTCTTCAGGAGCAGAGGATCTGCAAATACAGATATGAATAGAATTAGCACTCATAACATCACTCTCAAGATTTCAACTGCCTAAACAGATTCTACTGAAGCTATGCATTAAATGTCATGTCTACACACAAATCCAAAGAAGTTATACATGATCATGTAAAGTGGTAGTATAATCACAGAAAGGAAACTTGTGTGACTCCAAAGGAAAGCCTCAAAGTGAATTATACCTAAGTAATAAAACATTTTTATGTACCTTATAAAGAAAGTATCGCCAAAAAATGTTAAGTGTACGTCTGTGCACAGCGTGCACAGAGACCAAGATCCCTGCGGAAACTCCTACAGTCGTCTTCAAAACAGTGCGGTTAAAGAACCCTAAAATGCCAAAACATATAAACACCAAATGAACAAACTAAACTAAAAAAAAACCTAAAGACTGAATTGAAACCATAATCAAGTGCACCTAAATCAAACCAACGGCCCATCCGTGCAAAACAAAAATCACCAAAATTAAAATACACATATTGCCACCACCTCTATAGAAACCTCTAAATTAAAAACACCCCACCTTAAGGAAAACCAAACCTGTGAATCTAACCAAACCTCCACAGTGATATATTTACCTATGGCATATTCCTGCCAACCTATCACAGTGTATTAACTTCAGATGATTGCAGGGCGTGGAAAATACTGCATCAAATGTGAGGCATCCTGCCCTTTGTAGAATCGTACTGTGAAACTAATAACATTGAACACTTAATATCCCTTTAAACACAATACACCTCTCACATAAAAAAATGGCCAAAGGACCAAACCTTACCTTATGAGACTCCCCGTTCCACATTAAAGTAGACCGGCTTTCCTCGCATTCACCCGCACCGCTTCCAAACCGGTTATGCAGTTTTTAACGTTATTTATGCTGGTTCCGGGTGGTCACATGACAAAGTCACATGACCCTTCGGATAATCAGCAATACTATCGAGTGATGCCGTCTACGTATGCTTCTAAATGCGCGCAGGAAAAGAAAACCTGCCCGCAACGAGAAGCTCAAGTCTTCTACTGCATGTAATCGGAAAATAAAGATAACTTTAAGAATGAACACCAAAAGCAAATGAAAAAATAAAGAATGCATGTTACCTAGCCCTACATGCACGCACATTTAAATAAAACAATGGAATGAAAAAACCTAACAAAAAATTAACAACAAAGTGCCACTAACAATCGAAATGATAACCGCTCACCTAAATAGTGCCGAAACACAAAAAAAAGGGGAGGGGGAAAAAAAGAAGAAGAACAAGTCTCCAATGAGGAACCAACATAGACGAAAGACTCAAAATGTTTTTTTTAATAAACTAATGCATTAACAAAGTACTACTGAACTACTGATCATAAATAAAATACCTAGAGAAAAACGCAATACAAAACTAAATTCATAGTGACTAAAATAAACCAATATTTACCCAACCAGGGAAATTAAAACCTAGGAGCTAAATTCCTACAAACTCGTGCTGATCTTGAACTAACAAACCACCAACTCATACATTCACCTCGAAGGAATCACCCAGTATACAACTCTGGGAGCAAACAAAGCACTACATGAAACCTAGACCTCATTTATTTATACATATTTAGAATTTAGAGACATGAACCTTTCTCCTTTTCCAACCATACCAATTCTCCTAAATAAAACAATTCATTGAGACCTCTTGGAGATACAGTATCCAAGAGGTCAATCCAAAACATCTCTCTCTGAGACAACATTCTCGTGAAGTCACCTCCTCTAGGGGGTTTCTTCACCACCTCCAAAACATTAAACCTTAATTGCGCAATAGTGTGTCTGAACGAATTAAAATGTCTAGCTACTGAAGATTTTACATTCTTACATCTGATATGGGATTTATGCTCAGTCAATCTTTCACGAGCTGATCTGGCTGTCTGTCCAATATACATCAACCCACACGGGCACTTAATGCTGTATATCACCCCTATGTATCTGCATGTGGCAAAATCTCGAAGCTTAATTTTCTTACCCGTATGTGGGTGAAGAATATATTCTCCTTTAACCACATTATTGCAGTGACTGCATGTCAAACAAGGGAATGTACCCTTTTTTTTGGTAGCAATGTCATTTGAGTTTCCTTCAGACCTCTTTCTGCTCTCACAACTCTATCCCTAATACTTCTGCCTCTTCTATAGACCATCATCTGAGGGCTTGGGAACAATTCCAGAAGTAAAGGATCGTGATGGAGAATCGACCAATGTTTGTGTATAATTCTTTTGACATGCCAACTTTGTCTGGAAAATTTAGAGATGTGCAATATTGCAGCTGGCTCCTTCTTGGCCTTAGGGGTGAGCAATTACTCCCTTGTAATCGGGAGCCCCCTGTTCCGGGCATCATTCATTATCAAGCTTTTGATAATGATTGGATCTCCATTAAAACCAGGTCCTTCCTTCCTAAAAAAACATCTGATTATTCCAGTACTGTTTGGACTTCCTAAGATTCATAAAAACACATCATATCCTCCATTGAGACCTATTTATTTATTTATATGTATATAGCGCGCAAGAGGCCCAGGGGCATTGAGGCGCTGTTGTTGCAGGTACGGACAGTATTCTAGATCCTTTGTCTAAATATGTCGATAAGATTTTACAACCTTTAGTCAAGTTGATACCAACTTATTTAAGAGACACAACTGATTTTCTATTGACAGTTAATGAAATTGTTTGTTTATCTTCAGAATGTATTCTGTTCTCAATGGATGTGTGTAGCCTGTACACCTCGATTCCACATCAGGAAGGAATTGAGGAGGTAGAGTGGCTACTATTACAGTCTGTGATTGTAGAATGTGATCCACAGTTGGTCGTTGAACTCATCACGATCATTTTGAACAATAGTTACTTTAGGTACCAAGATTCTTTCTTTGCACAAGTTTCTGGAACATCCATGGGGTCAGCGATGGCCACAGCGTATAACAATATTTATATGTACTGGTTTGAAAAGCAGTTTGTTCTAGATAAAGTTGAATGGTCCAGCAGAATTATTGTTTGGAAATGGTACATCGATGACATTTTCGGTGTGTGGTGTGGCTCCAAAGAAGAACTCAAAGAGTTTTTTGATTATTTAAACAATGTTCATTTACGTATCAAATTCACGTTGGAAATTGGTGATCCCAAATTACACTTTTTGGATGTTCAGTTAGAAATTGTTAATAATCAGGTCAAAACATCACTTTTTCACAAACCGACAGATGTTAATAACTTATTACACTTTGCGAGTTTCCATCCGAAACCAATGATGGCTAGTCTTCCATACAGTCAGAATTTACGTATTAAGAGAATCATTGCTGATACAGATGAGTTTAAAACTGAATGTGAGACACTTTCACAAAAAGTTTCAGCAAGAGGGTATCCAGCACAACTTTTGAATGATACCCAGAACAGGGCGCTCCCGATTACAAGGGAGCAATTGCTCACCCCTAAGGCCAAGAAGGAGCCAGCTGCAATATTGCACATCTCTAAATTTTCCAGACAAAGTTGGCATGTCAAAAGAATTATACACAAACATTGGTCGATTCTCCATCACGATCCTTTACTTCTGGAATTGTTCCCAAGCACTCCGATGATGGTCTATAGAAGAGGCAGAAATATTAGGGATAGAGTTGTGAGAGCAGAAAGAGGTCCGAAGGAAACTCAAATGACATTGGCTACCAAAAAAAAGGGTACATTCCCATGTTTGATATGCAGTCACTGCAATAATGTGGCTAAAGGAGAATATATTCTTCACCCACATACGGGTAAGAAAATTAAGCTTTGAGATTTTGCCACATGCAGATCCATAGGGGTGATATACTGCATTAAGTGCCCGTGTGGGTTGATGTATATTGGACAGACAGCCAGATCGGCTTGTGAAAGATTGACTGAGCATAAATCCCATATCAGATGTAAGAATGTAAAATCTTCAGTAGCTAGACATTTTAATTTGTTCAAACACACTATTGTGCAATTATGGTTTAATGTTTTGGAGGTGGTGAAGAAACCCCCTAGAGGAGGTGACGTCACGAGAATGTTGTCTCAGAGAGAGATGTTTTGGATTGACCTCTTGGATACTGTATCTCCAAGAGGTCTCAATGAGGAGTTCTCCTTGAATTGTTTTATTTAGGAGAATTGGTATGGTTGGAAAAGGAGAAAGGTTCATGTCTCTAAATATGTATAAATAGATGAGGTCTAGGTTTCATGTAGTGCTTTGTTTGCTCCCAGAGTTGTACACTGGGTGATTCCTTCGAGGTGAATGTATGAGTTGGTGGTTTGTTAGTTCAAGATCAGCACGAGTTTGTAGGAGTTTAGCTCCTAGGTTTTAATTTCCATGGTTGGGTATATATTGGTTTATTTTAGTCACTATGAATTTAGTTTTGTATTGCATTTTTCTCTAGGTATTTTATTTATGATTAGTAGTTGAGTAGTATTTTGTTAATGCATTCGTTTATTAAAAAAAAACATTTTGAGTCTTTCTTCTATGTTGGTTCCTCATTGGAGACTTGTTCTTCTTTTTTTTCCCCCTCCCCTTTTTTTTGTGTTTCGGCACTATTTAGGTGAGCGGTTATCATTTCGATTGTTATTGGCACTTTGTTGTTAATTTTTTGTTAGGTTTTTTCATTCCATTGTTTTATTTAAATGTGCGTGCATGTAGGGCTAGGTAACATGCAGTCTTTATTTTTTCATTTGCTTTTGGTGTTCATTCTTAAAGTGATCTTTATTTTCCGATTACATGCAGTAGAAGACTTGAGCTTCTCGTTACGGGCAGGTTTTCTTTTCCTGCGCGCATTTAGAAGCATACGTAGACGGCATCACTCGATAGTATTGCTGATTATCCGAAGGGTCATGTGACTTTGTCATGTGACCACCCGGAACCAGCATAAATAACGTTAAAAACTGCATAACCGGTTTGGAAGCGGTGCGGGTGAATGCGAGGAAAGCCGGTCTACTTTAATGTGGAACGGGGAGTCTCATAAGGTAAGGTTTGGTCCTTTGGCCGTTTTTTTATGTGAGAGGTGTATTGTGTTTAAAGGGATATTAAGTGTTCAATTTTATTAGTTTCACAGTACGATTCTACAAAAGGCAGGATGCCTCACGTTTGATGCAGTATTTTCCAAACCCTGCAATCATCTGAAGTTAATACACTGTAATAGGTTGGCAGGAATATGCCATAGGTAAATATATCACTGTGGAGGTTTGGTTAGATTCACAGGCTTGGTTTTCCTTAAGGTGGGGTGATTTTAATTTAGAGGTTTCAATAGTGGTGGTGGCAATAGGTGTATTTTGATTTTGGGGATTTTTGTTTTGCACGGATGGGCCGTTGGTTTGATTTAGGTGCACTTGATTATGGTTTCAAATCAGTCTTTAGGTTTTTTTTAGTTTAGTTTGTTCATTTGGTGTTTATATGTTTTGGCATTTTAGGGTCTTTAACCGCACTGTTTTGAAGACGACTGTAGGAGTGTCCGCAGGAATCCTGGTCTCCGTGCACGCTGTGCACAGACGTACACTTAACATTTTTTGGCAATACTTTCTTTATAAGGTACATAAAAATGTTTTATTACTTAGGTATAATTCACTTTGAGGCTTTCCTTTGGAGTCACACAAGTTTCATTTCTGTGATTATACTACCACTTTACATGATCATGTATAACTTCTTTGGATTTGTGTGTAGACATGACATTTAATGCATAGCTTCAGTAGAATCTGTTTAGGCAGTTGGAATCTTGAGTGAGTGATGTTATGTGTGCTAATTCTATATATATATATCTGTATTTGCAGATCCTCTGCTCCTGAACAAGGGGTTATTCCCCAAAACGCATAGAGCTTGAAGCTGTATTTCAAAGTTGGGAGTACATTACTTTGTCTGTTTTGATTTGTTTTCCATGCTGGCCATATGTGAAGCCATATGATATCTGTTTTTCTTGATTCAAGTGAATATATGTTGTTATTTACGTTCTAACTTGACATTTCTTTATATAAAAGTGTAAATGCTTTGAAAACTGACCGACTTATTTCAGCATGTAAGGTGTGCAGGGGACGGGAGTGTCTTTAGGTTTAGACACTTTTTGGTTTTACATAGAGGTGTGGGGCCAGCATATGTGAATAGACTCTGTTTGCAGTGATAGGGGAACCTTCCTAACAGAAGTTACAGATGCAGTAGCATAAGACATATTGTGGTATCAAATGAACATTCTTCATTTATAATATGGCAAGCAGGTTGTAACAGCAACCTGAGCATATCTTCCAAAGTACGTGGTAGCTAGTGTGATCCGAATATAGCAGGGGGCTCAGAAGTTGAGCTTATCGTAGCAGATCGAGGCGGTGTTTCAATGTCTTATGGCGACTGGTTGTGTAAGGCGTACACTACTGGTATAGGTGGATGGGACACGACTCTGTGGGGATTTGAGTGTTAGAGTCCAGTATGTGGCTGCACTTACATTTACTTCTACCGATGTCATACATGAATGTTAGCGAGCATGTACATATACAAGAAGGATGAAGTGGTTAAGGCTCACCTGTGATGGGGAGGAACAAGGTCTTACCCCGGCACAGTCCGGCAAACAGGAGGCAAAACAGGGCCTTAATCCTCTACCTTTGCTGCAGGATGGCTGCCACCTTACAGTGAATCGGATTGGGTGATATGCTAGGCGTTGCCTAGCAACTGAGGGAAACAGCCTCAATCTCGGCCAGCGTTGCGCCGGCCATCTTGGGTTGGGCAGGGGCCTGGCTGCAATGTGGCAAGCGGCAAAGGGGAAGGAAATAGCACGATTTGTGTGCTGGGCAATGAAGACAAGCACTATGTAAGTGCCTCTGCTGGGTGGATGGTATCAGGCACAAATCATGTGCAGCTGTAGCTCGTGGATCGGGGCAATTCTCACCCTATGTGGCGGTGACTGTGAGGATCGCAAAGATCAGCGCAGGCTTCTGCAAACAGGAGGTCGCTGGAAGTCGCTGGAGGTCTCGGTGGGGAGAGGATGGCTCCTGCCCACTCCGTCGATGGGGAGGTGTCTCTGACTCCAAGGAAGGCAAAACAGGGCCTTATCCTCAGCCTTTGCCGCAGGACGGCTGTCGCCTTACAGTGAATCGGATTGGGTGATAATGGTTAGTGCTGGTGTATTTCATTCCTTCCATTCCCATTCCATTCAAGCAGACGCTTGTCTGTATGTATGTGTGGATTGAAGTGTAAAGCCTGATTATTGTTTGTACTTGCACTCACGCTATTTTGACTTGTATGCTCTCATTTTTATAGAACACGTCCATTTTGCATGCTTAGAACTCTTGGCATTAATACTTCACTTCTATCATCTGCGCCTCGTGCCTCGCGCTTTTAGTTTAGTTTAGTGTATTTATCTCTATAGTGCACTTAACCCTCAGGTATCTAGGCGCTTTAGCTTGGTTACAGAGTTACAGATACATGTCAATTTGCAAGTCATTGAATTAAACATACATATAAGATTTACAAAATAGAGCCAATACAAATACAAGTCATCTCACAGTAGAGTTAAGAATACATACAACATTTACAATTACAGTAGATGATATAGCATATGGTTTGTGTTACAATGCAAGTGGCAAGCATAGGTACAGTGAGAACAGTCACAGTATACAATTTCAGTACTAATATTGCTGGGCAACAAGCCATGTTTTCAACCTAGATCTAAAGATCCAGAAAGAGGGTTTGGCTTTGATGTCAGTGGGAGGGAGTTCCAGCACTAGGCTGCTAACACTGGGAAGCTTGAGTCCCCTGCCGTTTTTAGATTATACTTGGGTATATTGAGGCAGTGTAGGTAGGATGATCTAATGGGTCTGGTCGAGGAGTATCTTGAGAATTTGTCAGTCAAGTATTGGGGGGCTGTACTGGCCAGGCATTTGCGAGTGATGATGAGTGTACGTAGTTTAATTCTGTCCCGTACTGGTAGCCAGAGTGATTCTCGTCTGAAGGACGAGGTGTGACAGGAGCGTGATATGTTCAAGGCACAACGAAGGGCGTTGTTCTGGAGACCTTGTAATCTATTCAGGTTATGCTCAGTAGAGCCTAGGAATAGGGTGTTAAAGTAATCCAGTTTGGACAAGATCAGGGCCCTTGCTAGTGTGAGGCAGCTGTTAGTGGATAAAAAAGGTTTGCAGGCGTTGATTAATGTGTTACTATATGCTGTTGTGGAGGCTGTGGCATTTACTTGTTTTTTGAGAGAGAGGGTGGCCTCATTTTCTTTGCAAGGAGTCCCCTGCGGACTCCATACTTACCTTGCCTGCTGCACTTCTTGCCCCTCCAGCACTGCGAGCGGAGCTCTTGCTGGACAACGGTTCGGCTTCCCGGAGGAGGCGGACTTCGTCACGGTCACGTGACGAATCACGGGACTCACAGCCCGCATTTAGTGCCGGCCCAACCGCCCGAGCGGCGTGTGTCATTTTCTTTGCAAGGAGTGCCCTGTGGACTCCATACTTACCTTGCCTGCTGCACTTCTCGCCCCTCCAGCACTGCGAGCGGAGCTCTTGTTGGACAACGGTTCGGCTTCCCCGAGGAGGCGGACTTCATCGCGATCACGTGACGAATCACGTGACTCACAGCCCGCATTTAGTGCCGGCCCAACCGCCCGAGCGGCGTGTGTCATTTTCTTTGCAAGGAGTGCCCTGCGGACTCATACTTACCTTGCCTGCTGCACTTCTCGCCCCTCCAGCACTGCGAGCGGAGCTCTTGCTGGACAACGGTTCGGCTTCCCGGAGGAGGCGGACTTCGTCGCGGTCACGTGACGAATCACGTGACTCACAGCCCGCATTTAGTGCCGGCCCAAAAACCCTTGCGGCGTTAAGCTCTGGAGGCAGTAAGGGCTGGAGCCGCTGTTTTGCTGTTTGGCTGTGACCTGTGAGTAAATTGGTCCGGGGTCCAGAGCTGAAAACTTTTTTGCACTATCATCTCCAGTTCTCAGGGTTAGGGGTGAAGAGTCAGACTCCGGCAGCTCCATTAGCTGTCGGGCGTTCCCTACCCTGAGACTGAGTGCACCACCGGGTTTCACTGATGATTGAAGTTACTTCTAAATCATTTCACTTGACCTTGTTGGTATAAAGGACATTCTTAAAACTAGTATATTTTATGTCATATTTGTATTCACAATTTCCTATTTGCCGGGCATAGATCCATTTCTAACTACATTTTTAAATTTAAGAGTGCTTTTGGGGCAGTTTTAGATCTGCTTGATGCTGCTTCTTGTTTACAGTGCAATATTTTAGATATTAGTGTTTACTATCTCAAAGACTGTTTATATGGTAATTTTTTTTTTTTTAATTGCTACATATTGAAACTCAGTCTTTGAGTTTAGTTTTCTCACTTTTATCCCTCAAGTCCCCCTACTTGGGTTTTTGTTCTGTCTGAATGACACGTAAGGGACTTTGAAGCCAGGCAGCTATGGAGGCTTCTCTTGTTTTTACTCCTTCTGCTACTGGAAATCTCCCCTCTGCTTCGCCAGTCACTACTTTACCAGGGGATTCCATTCCTGCTGCCCCGGGTAATCCACTTCACGTATCAGTAGATGTTTCCCATGACTCCTCTCTCCTAAAATCTCTGGCCCAGGACCAAATTCATGCCAGAGATAGGTCTGAGGTACTGAATGCTATGGGTATTATTTCACGTACACCAGCCTACAATAGTTGCATCTTTAATGGAAAGATATTTCCATAGACACACAGGAAGAGCGTCTAGCAGCTACTATAGCCTCTAATCTTGAGGAAGGCGGTAATCTACTGAGGGCTAGGGGCCATATGGATCACTCTAACAACAATATGGTTAACACTGTGCTTTCAACCCCTGCTCAATCATTTCCTAGGACGCCTATACTGCCTGTTATGGTGGATGACTCTGCAGCCAATGCTACAGAATCATCGGTGGTTACTAAAGAGGTTGTTGATCGCTTTTCCCCCCCTGTGGTTAATAGGAACGGTGTTATTCCCCCCATTAAATTTACGCCGGATGTTTATTCCTCCGTCAGGGGTGTAAACCATACCTCCTCTATTCATGTTAATCTTTGTGCCAATCTCGCTGTAATTCCCAATACTCCTACAGTGAAATCCATTGTGTTTAAAACTCCACTTAATAAATCTTCTCATCTCACCCCTAAAACAAAATCCAATTTGGGTACCCAAGGTAAACCTATCCAAGGGAAAAAAATCTCAAATTTCTTTGGAAAGAGGACTGCAACTAGCACCCTTGTTAAATCTCTACATTCACTTCCAATAGTGGCCACATTGGATCATACTCATCTAGTTGATGTAGCTAAGAAACTAGAGAGAGAAGATCCCCTAGCTCAGGATATTGACGATATTAGCATAATAGAATGTGCTGATAAGGCAATCGCTGAGAGCCATCTGGGTCTCAACTCTAATAATACAAATAATATCACCCAGCAAATTTGTGATGATTCCTATGTGGGCTCTCCCTCTGACCTCATCAATTTTATTGATGAGTATACAGAAAAAAAAAATTGGTTGAGAGAAAGGGGTCTACTCCCAGACTTAAAAAGGGATCATGGCAGCGAGTCTATCCTGCATCATACTCTTAAAAAGGCGGATGATAGAATTAAACTTTCTTAACATACTCTCTCTGCTCTGAACATGGTTTTGAGTTCCTTTGTGAGCTTATATGATAACATATGGTCAGAGGTTAGATCACACTCTCTTCTTCTCTCTGAAATCTATTCCAAGTTAGAGGGCCTTGATAGATTCGAAGAGTTAGTTAAAATTATTAAGGAAGACCATCCTTTATTGCCTACACTTGGCTCTGATCCCATCCTCTCTAACCAGTCAACTGCTGATACCCATTTGGTTAATAAAATGCTCATTGGGAAAACGTCGAGTACACAAGGGGTAGTTCTAGATATGGGTTTGGGTACCACTGTCCCCCGATGCTCGGTTCAGGATATTTGTGATCATCCATCTAGGATTCCTTCAATGACTTCTGAGGGTGTGCGAGAGGTTTTTGGCATGGACGTAAAACTCCCTATCACTCACACAGAAGTCATTACGGAATTAATGGAGGAGAACGTCCAAGAGGAGTCCTTCGGTCATCCTCTCAATTCTATTCCTCAGGGTCTTCCCCCTGTGGGGAGGACTCTAGAACTGGCCGATCCACTTAAGGGAGTCCACGTCGCCTCTTCTGCGGATCCTATATCCATTCCGACTTCAGAGAATCCATCTGATCCTAATCATTTTTTTAAAAATTTATTTTTGGCAAATACTTCAGCTCTAACAACCCCTTCTCTTGTTTCCAAGGGGACTGGGAACCCTGTTGAATCAGTGGTTTCTGTGACCTCTATTTCTAATATGGTGGCCATTCCGGCCATAGTTAATTCACTTCCCTACCAGTTCTATCTAGCTCACCTGAGGCTTTGGTAGATGGTTCTATCACCATTAATACTATCCCTCCAGTAGTGGGGCCTAATATTGAGGGGGTTGTAGACATTTCGGTCTCCAGCCCTCCGATAATGGTTTCAACCTCACTGGAGCCGATTTATACCAACGCTTCAATTGAATCAACCACCAATACTATTATCAAACCGCAGGATTCCTCCCCAGCCGCGGAATCCCTAACTATCCCTTCTAACTCTATATCTGGGGTAGATCCGCTCCATCCAGAGACCACTCCCTCTCCGATTGCGGCAAACTTGGTTAATATTGATACGGTTAAACATCTATTCCAGGTGCTACTTGTTCCTAAAATTGCTAGTGGGGTAGTGCCTAATCCAATTATAATCCCTCCTCAGGATGGGGCTCCATCTATTCCTTCTTTATCTTTGGACCCCCCCTCTTTCTTCCGTTTCTGAGGGTCATCCTGCCAATACCGGGCCTACTATGAGGGATTGTGGGATGGGAGTTCCTAATTTAGTTCATTCAAGCATGTCAAGTGTTGGCCCTGCTACGGGCCGTGAAGGTGATCGTCCTGTGCCTGATTTCACCCATTATAGCAAGTCTTTCAAATCATGTGAAAGATTCCCTGTGGGTCCAAACGTAATCCAAAATAGGTCTATATTAAGGGGTGCAAGGGGCACTGATTTGGAGGTTGACTCCTTAACTCAGTTCACTAAAAAGATCACTGATTCTCTACATCAACCAACAGAGGCAAAAGATTATCTTGATATTATGCAGCTTACCAGTCTCTGGGGTCAAGACATGCCAATTTGTCTTAACCGTGGTAATATTTTAAAAAAATGTCATCAATTACCCTCGCTCTCACTCATCTCTAGCTATGATATGGATAGTATTTTTTTTCCTATTCAGGGTCGGGTAGATGTGAGTAATATCGTTCTTAAATCAAGAGTGGTACTGGAACTGATTATGGGGCACATGGAAGGGTTAATGCAGCTTGGTTTTGAAGCAAACTTACTAGACTCCACTCAGTTTTCCAGTAATAATGGAGGGGGTGCAGAGTATAGGGGAAACCTTACTGTGGTATATCATCCGGAAAGAGCTCCACAGCCCCAACGGAGGCAATTTACGCCCAGATTTAATGGAAACTCTCGAAACTGGGCACAGTTTACAGCAGGTCTGTGGAAATGAGTATCATCCGATTCTATCGGAACTTTCTACTAAGGTTCTCCCTTTGAACAGCTTTGTGTTTCTATCCTGGAACTCCAGAGGTAATTCCCATCTCTTTACGAATTTGGACACTGTAACTATGATTAGGGCTTCACACTGTTTTTTCTGCAGGAAACCTGGATGCTTTCAATTCCCGTTCTAGATGGATTTGATATTTCTTCTCAAAATGCTAAACCTAGTCTGGGAGGGAGGGCCTCTGGGGGCCTTCTTATAGGAATTAGAACCTCCTTTGGCTTTAGGAATAAGGTTCTTCCGGATATGCCCTTTGGCATCTTGTCCCTGGAGGTGACTTCTCTTGATCTAACGGTTAGTCTCCTTTTGATTAATGTATATTGGCACATGGGCATCTCTGCACTTGAGCCGTTTCTGCAAAGGCTTACGGATACGCTTCTTTCTTGGAGATCTCTGCACCCTGGGGGGAAATTGATTCTGGCTGGTGATCTTAACTCTGATTGCTCTATCTCTTCTGAATCCAAATATGATGACCTGGGATTGGCTATGGAGGATGACTCTCGCCTAGGCCTGAAATTTGTAAGGGGTCGTCTTTGGAATTTCGCTTTGGATTCGGTTGGTCTAATTTGTCTTAATGGCCATTATGATGCCACTAACTCACCTTGCCCTACATGGCGCAGATCGTTGTCAACATCTACTTTAGACTATGTCTATGTAGATCATTCCCTGACTCCTCTTTCGTCTGAAGTCAAGGTCTTTTTCAACCCACTGAGTGACCATGGTATCCTGCGGGTTTCATTTCTCTGTCCTTTTCCCATGAAGTTTCTGCCCGTTGGGGGACCATGCCATCTCCAAACTGTGGGACAAGGGACAGGGGTACGTTGGACACCTAAAAATATCAGTTTACTTAACCGTAAACTGATCTCTTCCTTTAATCATACCTCTTTCTCTTGGAAATTAGCAGTTTTCAATACAGTTCACTTTGACAGTTTTCTTAATGCTCTTCACAGCAGTATTCACGGCCTGCTTAGGAAGGGCGTCTTCAAAAAATCTCATCCTCATAGATTCGATCAAGAGCTGGCTAATGAAAAGGCCCTCACTCGGAAACTTATTAGAGGTGTACAAGCTCTAGATACTGAGTGGGTTGATAAAAAAATTAAAATTAAAGCCATCCGCCAAAAATATAAAAATTACTGTAAGTCAAGAAAAGCTACTATGCTACAAAACGACGCGGAGCATATGCTTGTAGTACTAATAAAACAAGATCTGAGGGCATTCTGGGTTACTTTGGCCAGCCTAGATGATGTGGCGGAGGCCGATCAGTTGAATGCTATCCCAGAGGTTCAATGGGTAGAGCATTACACTGAATTGTTTGATACAGGGGGAGAGGGATTAGAATTAGGTCCTTTGGGGAAGAATGTGTCAAAGGATTCCTGGAAGCCTGTAATTGATTCTGAGACAGTATTTGGACTTATTTCTAAAGCTAAGAAATCTAGGGCTCCGGGGCCTAATGGCCTAACTAACAACACATTCAAAGCTGAACCAGAACTTTGGGCCAACCTCCTCTCCTTACTTTTCCAAAACGTTGTTAATTCTGGGAATGTACCCATTAGCTGGCAGACCGCTCACATTGTTCCCATTTTTAAAAGAGGTTTACGTACTTTGGTCAAAAATTACAGACCTATTTCTCTTATCGATGCGGACTGCAAGCTTTTTGCTTCTAAGCTTCTTTCCCACCTTAACGTCTGGACCAAGGAAAATCATATTCTCCCGAAACAACAAACAGGTTTCAGGGTGGGCCATTCAACTAATCTTAACGGCCTCACCATTACTGCCCTACAAAGTTCTACCTGGGGTAAATATGACGGTTCTCTCTATGTTGCTTCAATCGATCTGTCAAATGCCTTTGATTTGGTAATTAGGTCAAGACTCTGGGAAAAGTTAACCAAATGGGATATTCCGGCTGGTCTTCTAACTCTTATCATGGCAATGTATAAGAACTCGGGGGTCCACATTAGGATCGATTTGGCAGCAACTCTTTCCAGAAGGATAAGGACCCGTATTGGGGTGAGACAGGGTTGCTCTTTAGCTCCCTGTCTTTTTATCCTTTATATGGCAGATGTGGGTGATTTTCTGGGAAATATAGGCATGGTGAGCGCTAAATTGGGGGATCTTAGGCTCTCATGGTTGGCATATGCCGATGATTTTCTTCTCTTTGATCACACCAAAGTTGGCTTGCAGAGGCTTATCTGCAAATTTGAAGAATACGCCATTCTTAATGGGCTGAAGATTAACCCGAGCAAAACCTGTACCATGGTCCTTTCAAAGGGGAGAAAAGGGAATAACAAAGTACGGAAAATAGGTGGTGAAAATATCGTCAGAGCACACAAAATCGTCTATCTGGGATTTCTTATTCTGACCCAACCATCGGCGATTGAAACTTAGACGATTTCTTAGACACAAACTGCTCCCGCTCATCTCCCAATCCATAAGATTAGACAATAAATATTGCATGTTCTCTTTCAAACCTGTAGTAGATTTCTACAAGGGTAAGGTCACCCCAAAGCTACTTTATGGAATGGAACTTCACTATTAGGCACTTTTGACTTTTTGGGACTCTCTCGAGGGTATCTATTGGAGGAAAATTTTGAAACTGCCGAATTTTATTCCAATAGTGGCCATAAGATATGAACTAGGGCTAGTTTCACTGCGAGCCAGGATTCTTTGGAGAGTCCTTACTCTTTTTTCAGCCCTGCTCTCTCCTAAACCTGATACCCTCTATGTTGACGTGGGTCACACGATTCTCTCCCAGGGATCTTTGGATCATAATCTTTATCTCAATGCATTCAGTGATCTCTGTGACAAGACCCTGTCAGATATTTCCACTGATAGGGACACTTTGTTAACGAATCCCAATAAGGTTAAGGAGTGTCTATTTAGTCATGACTGGAGCAATACAATTGGAAAATTGCATTCTTATCCCTCTCTCAGTGACCTTCAATTTGATCATAAGAAAAGAGGACTGTTGTCTTTTATTCTGACTCAATTCCCTAATCGATGTTACCGTGTACTTCTCCTTGAACTTAGATTGAATCTCCTTCCCACCAGGGAAGTTCTTCATAGAAGGAAGGAGTTTTCTGATTTAGACCCTACTTGTCGCTTCTGTAAAACTTTGGGGGTGATCGAGTCCTCTCGGCATCTCTTTCTAGAATGCACTGCTTTGATAACTCTAAGGGACAAATATTTAGCTAGATTTAATACGATGGGTCAATTGGGGGCTGATAATCTTATCTGGTCACAGTGTCTTGCTATTACTAACATTAAGGATGGGCTTGCTGTGCCGGGTTTTATTAAAGCTTTAGATTTGTACGCCCCCCTTTTATGATTATGCCTGTCTATTTGAAATCTTCAATTTCTGCTATCTCTTTGGTAAAAGCTGTTTTTTAGTTATTTGAAGATGTATTGGGTATTTTATATTTCAAACTACTATGTCGAATTGTAATTGCACTGATTCTTTTAAAATGTGTCCCTTACTATTTGGAAATTGGATCTATGTTTTTAATGTATTACCTTAAAGAAAAAACACTGTATGTATATCTGAAATTTAGATGTAATGAATGTTTTCCTCTTCTTAACTTCTTTGTAAAGGTTTCTTTTGTAAACCATATACAATAAAAAATAAATAAAAAAAAGACAAAAAAAAAAAAAGATAGACGCCAAAGGTTTTCACCTCTTTGGCAACTTTGAGGATATTGCTGTCGATGTTAAAGGATTTGTACCTGGGTCAAGTTTATTTAGACTTGAGTGCCGACAATCAAACGTTCCGTCTTGTCGTCATTAAGGCAGAGGCTGTGTGTAGCCATCCATGCCAGAATTTCAAGATAGATTTTGTTTCATTTTTCAGAATCTCCTTCACAGCAACCAGGGAGTGTGATGAGGACCTGAGTGTCATCTGCATAATTGGTGTAGGCGACAACCAGGTTATCAAGACTATCAAAGAGGAGCTTAGAAAATATGTTATAAAGCGTTGGTGAAACACAGGATCCTTGATGGGAACTGGCTCAGCCGCTGCAGTGGGGGCGAAGGCTCTGGTAGTTCTATTAGTGAGGACGGAATGGATCCAACTAGTGGCATTAGGGGAAAATGCTGCAGCGGTGGAAAGGTGTTTGGTCAGAATTTGGTGGTCAACAAGGTCGAACGCTGCTGATAAGTTCAAAAGGAGCAAGATGGCCAAATTGGCCTTGTCTCTAGCTTCATTCATTTGGATTTTTAAGTCTAGAAGGGCTGTTTCTGTTCCATGCCTAGGTCTGAAACCGGACTGTCACAAGCCGAGGAGGTTATTAACTTCTAGGTATTGTTGAATTTGTAGATAGGCTACTCTATCTTGTATCTTTAAGAGGAACAGGACCGTTGTTATGGGTCGGTAATTTATCGGTATGTTTTGGTCTAAGTTGGGTTTTTTGAGGAGAGGCATGATCCATGCCTCTTTGAGATTGTTAGGTACTAGGCAGTCTTTAAAGGAAGCGTACTTTTGCTAAGTAGTTGCAGTGTAGCCTTTTAGATTAGCCCTACAAGTCGTGTTGATCGTGCTAGCAATTAGCCTAATTTGATTTCCTCACGCATTAGCAAACCCATCTTTCGGGAACAACTAGATTAGAAACGCCACGCGCGCTGCAGGCATAGCCCAAAACTACAGCTGATCAGCTGTTTTGAAACTTAAAACTACAACGTTGGCGGCACGTTAGCGCCAGGGTGTTTGTCAGGCCTGTTAGTGCTGGTTTCTGCAAGGTGGTGCAGACCCGGTTTCTTCACCATGCACCTACTTGCCAAATTACTGCTACCAAACATTTGTGCATGATACAAGGTAAGTCTTACCAGCTTTACTATGATCATAAATGGCACACACCCGGGACCAAGGATCCGCCATTAACACAGAATGGCAAATCTAATGGTCAGTCATAAATATTTTGCTGTGCTCCCTACTATTGATTCAACAAAAACAGCAGAGTTATTAGAACAATCCCCCATGCTATACATGGCCATGAGAAACAGAAATAAGATGAGTCCCACGTACAGATAAATGACAACATAATGAACAACAGTGACCCGATGAATGTGGAAACTGAGGTAAAAACTCCCCGCTCCACATCAATCAAAGTTATCCCCAGCAATAATAACCTGAATCTTCAACGGGATAACCTACTTTCCGTTGCTTTTTTAAATACCCGGTCTCTAGTACAACATAGTATGGAGGTCGCTGAACACATTGCCATGCATAAACCAGACCTGTTTGCAATTACAGAAACCTGGTTCCAAGCCGGTGCCCAGCAAGCAGTCAATTAATCAGTTCCTTTAGGTTACAAAATGTACAGGACAGATCGAACTGAGCAATGAGGGAGGGGGGGGGGGTTGCACTTATCACGAACGATTCCTATGACTGCCATATCATAAACCAACCCAACTTGGAAGGATGCAAAAAACTTTTGGTGAAAATGAAGATTAACCTGAACACCTCATTGTCTGTTCTCACACTCTATAAACCTCCCCAGAATCCACCCCTCTTTGAAGAACAGCTCATTGCCCTGTTGAACAACATCACAAAACCCAACTCCTATGTGATTGTCTTGGTCTCTGACAACAAAGTTAACACATTACTATCCGCCATAAGAACGAGTGGCTTTATCCAAATCATAAAAAAACCACACACCAAGGTGGTCACACTTTAGATCGGGTAACGACAAACAATCTGCAATGTAAGACAGGTGACATTGCACCCTGTCCATGGTCAGACCATTTTCTGATTAACATCGCTTTAGCACTACCAGTAGGCCTGCACAAACGCAATACTAACTTTAGAAAAACAAGAAAATGCAAGAATTTCAAAAGTTTCTCACTTCTTACTTCCTCCACTTTATTAGCCAGTAAACTAAACAATAATGAACAATTTGAGAATATTACTGACTGGGCCTAATTCACAGAAGAGTTTTATAATGGCAAAATCCCATTGGAAAACGTTCTGTGAATTAGCCCCAAAGTGTCATGCTTATCCTCAGCTATTAAAGTCACTTCAGATATACTTGCACCCGAAAAACCAAGACAATCAAAGCTGAAGTCATGAAGAAATCATGGTTCAGTGACGATGTTATCAAAGCTAGGAAACCAAAAAGAGCATCTGAACATGAGTGGAGAAAGAATCCATTCCCACCTTCATTAGCTAAATACAAGGAGGCAGCTCACGCCTTCAGGAAACGCATGGTTAAGGCCAAATCGGAAAATTATAATGCCCGGATCAGCAGTGCCAAATCGAATACTAACAAACTATGTAAAATTCTCAAAAAATGTGAGCATCATACCGCCCCTTTCCACCCTACGATAAAAGACTCAGCTTGTTGTCAATCCATTCAGAATTAATTCTCATCTAAAACCTCTGGTCATAGATTGGCCATTGCAAAACAATAAGCTAGTCCAGTGTCCAGAACCACTCAAGCCCCGGTGAAAACCATTCCCGAATGTAAGAAAGACATCACCACCTCAAGATCTGTATTGCAAAGCTGTTCAGAACAAGAAATCCTCAATATAGTTGAAAATCTTGAATACACCTCTTGTCTTTGAGACGTCTGCCCTACTGAAATTCTAAAGGATTCTCTAGAGGTCCTAGTTCCTTGGATCACCAGAATGGTCAATATGTCCTTCAGGGACGGGTACGTGCCAGCATCATTGAAGGACGTCTGGATCACCCCCCCTTCTAAAGAAAACCACACTCAATCAGGCCAATGCCAAAAACTATAGGCTCATTATTAATGTTCCCTACCTATTGAAGATTATACATCGAGTGGCCTATCTCAACTGAATAAATTAATCAAGGAAAATAACATACTGAACATCTATCAGTCAGGCTTCAGAACCCGGCATGGAACTGAGACTGCCATATTGGACCTCATATCCCACATTGCCGGGATTGTAGAGCAAGGCCAGCCAGCTCTTCTGTTGTTATTGGACCTCTCCGTGACTCTTGATCTTGTTGATCATGATCTGCTGCAAGAGAGGCTTAAAACCGTTGCCAAATGCTCAGATGGAGTTTATCATGGTATCACATCTTTTTTAGGCCCAAGAACATCCAGAGTAGTGGTAGAGAATGCCCAGACATTGTCAACCTGTCCACGTGAGGAGTTCCTCAGGGCTCCTGCCTATCTGCAATTCTTAACATCTACACTAGGCCCCTCCTTGACTTGCTGGACAGACTTGGCGTCAATTATGCGAACTACGCAGATGACACCCGGTACTGTTTAAACTCACTGGCATACAGGCACAAGACTCTGATATCCTGAATGAAGTTTATCAGAAGATTCAATCATGGAGGGCACAGAACTCCCTTGCATAACTGAGCTTCTGATAATAGCATTCAGCCAGCGCATAAAAAAGTGATGTCCTCTATGACCATTTTGTTATCTCTGGAAATCAAATCCATGTCAGTAAACCTGTAAAAACATAAAAACATTGGGTGTTGTCCTGGACCACAAGCTATCTATGAAGCAACATGTATCTCAGGTTCACTCCTCATTTGGCCATGTTACCAAACCCATTCATCACACTCGCCCCTATCCTTCCATTAAAAATACATCACTACTGGCAACAGCGCTAGTCAATTCCTGTCTCGACTATTGCAAAAGCTTCCTTGCCGGCACGTCTAAAACCAACCTGCAACGTTGCAGACTTCTCAAAATGGCAGCATCAGAGCTATTTATGGATTCACTAAACGTGAATACATCTCCTCATTCAGGAAAACTTTACATTGGCTCCCTATAAAACAGAGAAGCAGGCACAAGATCTTATCTTTCACATACAAATGTATACATAGAGCAGCTCCCCAATACCTCTTGGACAGGATATCCGCTAAGCAACTTACTAGGTCTCTACTATCCAATGATACTCTCTCATTGATCCATCTGCGCTACTGCTTGGAGAAATTCAGCGGGTGAAACTTTGAAGTTCAGGCATCCAGGGAATGGAACTTACTCCTGTTGAACATAAGAGCATCCTTGTCTCTAATGATTTTTAAGCAATCAGTAAAACTCTTCTTTTTAAATTGGTCTAACCTTTCCTTCCGATTCTATCCCCTCCAATGTCCTCTTTGCATTAAGAAGCCTATGGGTGTCTAGCGCATAACAAAAATGTAAACAAATAAATGAATAGCATGAGCAGGAACACCAACACAGGTGACAGAAATGTGAAAAAACTTCAGTCTGAGCACCTTGTTCCCAGCGGGGATGAACTCCAAGATCTGTTTCTAGTTTGAGCAGTAAGGAGGTACGGGTGTGGCACAGCTAGGAGAGTGGCTCGTTTTTTGGGTGGTGGGAATAGTCTGGTAGGGCATGGGCTTAGTTTCCGACGGTCTTATGGACTGCTTTGCAGCAGAGCTGGTAAGAGCTCCAAAGCTTGATCACCGAGAGAGACCTGTTGTATATTGGAATCCTGGCAGAGCCTGTTGGGTAAGATATTTTCATATGTGTGACAAATCTTCCTGACCTGCGTCAACTGTAGGGAAGGCATGGTATCACAAGTATGACACGGACACAATGGATACAATTTGAAAATGATGAGGTCGGAGAAACTCCTATTTTGCCCTATAACGAAGATGGGGGTAGTCTTGACCATCAAACGATAAACAAAACAGTCCTCGTGGAGTCTGTCAAATCAAAATGGCCTATGCTAACAAAACCTAATGCCTGCCCTATCTCTTGTACAAAAAGTGTACAAAAGGGGAAATGTATGCAAAGGAAAAATCAATGTTCAAAAGAATAAAAGGTAGTTGAACCAGCTTTCCTCCTCACGTTAAACCTCACAGATTAAGGCTGTCCCTATAGGCAGGATGACACACTCTGGCTCGGTTTCCAACACTCTAAGCAGTTCCAAAAAGCTGTGAATTGAGGCCTGTCTGGCTTTCCACCTTAAAGTCTTTTTCTTGACTTTCAAAATTGTATTCCAATGTAATGTTCACAATGGCCCCCCTCTGCCGGGCTCAGACCTTACAGCACGCAGTTCAGGGAGGTCCCCCTTGTCGGGCTCAGACCCCTCACATCACAGTTCAACACAAACTTGCCAGGGCCTCCCTTCCACATGATTATTGTACTTCGGGTCTCCCTCAGTTCGGCTCGGGCCCCTTTCAGATGTCAAGCACTTTCGAATTTGCATAGCTCTCTTTGCATACCACTGCAGGACCACTTAGACTCAAAGTTCACATTTACTTTCGCTTAATTTACTTTTACTGTTTGTTTGCTTTATAAAGTCAAACAAATGTACCTTTCACAGAGACTTTTGAATGGGCTACTTCCTTTCGCCGAACCACTCTGTTACTTAGTATCGCTGATTTCACATCTGCCTTTTACTTCAAAGTTCATTTGTCAGTCTGCCTTTCTTCATGTCTCATCCATACGCTTGCAGCCTTCACTTGTGATATAATTTTGCTACTTCATTTGCTTTAACACACACTAGTTTACCTGGTCGCTTGCCAACTTACCGGCTGGGTACGCTTCTTTCTTATTTTGCTAGTTCCAATTCACGAGTCAAGGTTAGTACCACAGGCTTTGCCTCACCTCCTCAACTCTGCTGTTCACCCCGAAGGGTTGCTGCCGTCCTTGAAACACAATTCAATCTTTACTTGTGGAATCTGGCCTTCGCCACATGTCTTTTGCGGTCTGTAGGAGGATATGACCTCCAGTAGGGAACCCTTGGGTTTTCGGTCCATTACTCTCGTCCCCTGGTCTGTTGCTCTGCTCCAAGACGTGTCCTTCATCCCGAAAGTTCTGTTCGTACTCGTGTTCCGCCTTGCTCAGAGTGTGTCTTTCGGTGCTGCCTTTTATTCCTGTGAGGAGAGGTAACTGGTATCAGGTGTATGCACTTAGTGGAAAGTGCCTGACTTTGCCTGATCCCCCAATTAACAGGACAGTTCCAGTAAACTATGAAAGAGTTAGTCTAGTTACTCTTAGTCACCCTCTTCCTCAGCCCAGTGTTTGTGTAAAAAGGGGCGTTGCGGGAGTTGGGACTTCGGAAAATCCTACAAAATATGATGGGGTAGATTAACATAAAAGGGGGAATACTGCATCTCACCATCGGCTGTCTCACACCCACTCCCCGAAGACCCCTCACCAGGTGATCCTCCCGCACTGGTCCACCTCCAGGAATTAGATCCAAAAGCAATGGCCGTGTCCTGGCCACCAGGATGACATGTCCCCAAGGACTAGCTGATGAAACAGTCTTTGGTTTCTCACACAACCCCAGAATATTTTGCTTGGACTTAGTGATTATTCTTCCTTGTCCCTAGGTGAGTGGGACTTTCCCCTCTCACCTAATCTTTTATTCTTTTTATGGATTACCTTTTTTTCTCTGGATGGTGTGATTGGAGTTAGCAATTACTGCTCCCCATAGACTGTCCAACCCATCTTAATATCCTATAATTATACAATATAAAAGCCTGTATCAGTTGCACATTCATCTGTTAGCCACATCCAACACCCAGGCCAACCATCACTGAGCCATATTTCGCATCTAGGTAGATTTTGTTAGCCAGCCATTCCTCGCATTTAGACAGATTGTGTTAGCCAGTAATATCTCACATTTAGACAGATTCTTAGCCAGCAATATCCCACATTTAGAAAGATTGTGTTAGCCAGCCATAGCTTGCATTTAGACAGATTGTTAGCCAGCCATATCTCGAATTTAGACAGATTATGTTAGCCAGCCACTTCTCCCATTTAGACAGATTGCGCCTCATTATCAGTGTGTCGGTCCGGAAACAGGGGTGCCGGTAAAGTTACCGGCACCCCTGTTTCCAGACTGCCACACTACGAGTCTGCCTGCCAGGGCCGCTGCACCTGACAGGTCTGACCCAGCCGTGCGCAGCAACCATGGCAGGCAGAGTTGCCATGGAAGCACCAGCTACCTTAGCAACAATGCTAGTGCTTCCGAGTCCCCATTCTCATGGAGTCCTAAGGGAATGGAGACTTGCAAAACCTTCCACCTGACTTCCCGCTCCGCCGGGACTTGTAATGTCCCATAGCACTGGGAAGTCAGGCGGCGGATCCAGTGTTATGGGGTCGGCGGCAACCTGCCAGTCGCACCGGCGGGTTACCGCCAACCTCGTAATGAGGCACATTGTGTAGGCCAGCCATTTCACGCATTTAGACATATTGTTAGCCAGCCATTTCACGCTTTTAGAGAGATTGTTTTAGCCAGCCATATCTCACATTTAGACTAGCGGTTTTGGTAATAGTTAATTTCTAAGTGATACTGCATCTACTTTGCACCCCTCCTTTAGGCCCTTTTCCCTCTATCCAGGTGTGCCAGTTCTAAAGGTTGCTGCATTAAGAATTGTGAAGGCGTCACATTTAGTTAGAAATGTGAAGATTAGCCGTGCATCACATTTAGATAGAATTGTGAAGATTAGCCGTGCATCACATTTAGATAGAACTGTGAAGATTAGCAGCGCCCAGATTCTGGCACTCACTACCCCCCAACATAGGCAATGAGCCATCCCACGTACTACAATTCAAGAAATTACTAAAAACCTGGCTCTTTAATAAATTCTTACCTACCAATCGAACCCTGTATGCGCATTGCACCATTGTTTACCCCCCAAACCATCAGTCCTGAACCACGGCATCACTTTGCCAAGTCGCACAACGTACTGCGTATGACCTTGTTCTCCGTGCAACCATTAAGCCTAAAAGTATTCTTGTATCATACTGCCAACTGTTTTAGCATCGTATTGCCTAGTTTCACTATGTACTTCGTATTACGATGCTCTCTCTGTAACCAATAAGTTTAAAAGTATTCTTGTAAACTATGCTGTGATACCCCCGGGTCTCGGCGTACTACCAAATGCAATAAATAAGTAAAATAAATAAATGTAGATAGAATGTGAAAATTAGCCACCACGAAGAACGTTGAAAGTACCAAATGTATTAACCACCCCTTTTCCTGCTCCCTTTCTACACACCTAGCCAAACTACACACAATCACACACCCAACATCACCAACACTCGCATACAACAACCACCCCAGGCACTGGACTTTACCTCTACGGACAAAACAAGCCAGTGAGCACAACCATAACCTTAAATACCAGCCAATTTAACACATAGAAAATACACCAACTAACAGATATCAGCACAAAACAGCCCAGGCATTGGACCTAAGCCTTATGAAAACACAAGGCAACGTGCTCAACCACAAGCTTAAATACCAGCCAAGCTACACATAAAACACACAAACACACACCCAACATAACAGATACTCATTTACATCAAACACCCCAGGCATTATGCCTCACCCTTACAGATACAACAAGCCAGCGCACACAATCAATCCATCTGCAACCCAACACAGAGATGCCCGTTTCTGCTGGTTCTGGGACGATCCTATCCCTCTAGAGTCTAGACTCACTAATCAACCCTAGCCTCTTCCTTGCAGAGCCACGTGAGCGCCTGGAGATTGCCACTGGGTGGTACCATGTGCGATATAAATCAACTTAACCTAACCTAACCTTACTATACCTATGAGTTCTGAGTTCCATCTCCTTTCACACTCAAGACAGCCATATAATGATGGTGGTTTTGATACAAAAAAATCACTATGGGCCACAAACCTTTAGCATATTACAGCAGCATGCTGGACTCAGTAATCTAGGGGCAATTTCTGTGCGAACAAGCTATGGCTGGAGCAGCCTTTGCTTTATAGATGTCTGCCACCATCACAATGGGATGTTCAGTGACAGTATATGAGGAACACAAAGTATTGCCATCCTAGAGAGGTCCAAATGCACATTGACAACACAAAGAACCTCAACATACAAGGTCATACTATCTAGCCCCTCCATATTGTCCAATGTAAGACAGTGAACCAAGCCACCTTCCTTACTGAACCAATCACTGACACTGATGACATACATGACTGTGCCAAATATGAGGGCCCTGACGATGACATACCAAAAGCGTGAGGCTGTGCTCTTGATGATGGAGAAGTTTACTTTGTTGACGGTTCAGTGACTATTGACCAGAAGATGGGCAAAAGACATACAGGTTCAAAAGTGGCACGGTTAGTTGATGGGAAATATTAAGTGTTTGTGCAAAAGAGATTACCCATGAATTACTCTGCCCAGGGTGCAGAGATCGTTGCTCTGATATAAGCACTACAGCAGGCCCCGGGGTGTTGAGATACCATCTACTTAGATTCAGCATATGCTACTACCACCTTTCATTCTGGATTGTCAAGATGGAAGGGGAGGGGGTTTAAGAGGGCAACACTCTACGCTGTTAGAAAGAGTGATCTATGCACTCTCACGGCCCACACTTGTTGCTGGTGTCAAGTGTGCCGTGCATACAAATAACACAGGCCCAATTTCTCTTGGTAAGAAGCAGCAGACCAAACTGCCAAAGTAGCAGCCTACCTTCCAGTGCCAAACATCACAGAGTATGCAAAAATAGCTAGTATGCAGTTATAATTAAAGGTCCTGTACACTACAGTACCAGTTACCCAGATGATAGAGCTAAGTGGCCAGGCACAACAGAAAACCTACTATGGCAGAAAGGAGGGTGTGAGCAATCCCCCACCAACATTATATGTAGACAGGTCATCACAGGTAAGGTGTTAATGCCCCAGGAACTGGTGATGGTAGCATCTGAACAACTGCACTACCTCTTGCATGTATTGAAGCAGCTCCTCGATGCAGACATACAAGAGTATTGGTATGTGCCCAATATGCAGGAGCTAGTAAATGTGTTAATTTCAAACTGTATTATTTGTCACACATACAACAATGGGCAAACATTGCAGACGCGGCAAGGCACATTACTGCGCTCCAGCAGACCATGCAGGAAATTACAAATTGATTTCGCTGACATGGAGGAACGGTGCAACACATCTCAGTAATTAATTGTTATTGTTTGCCCTCTCTCACGTTGGGTTGAGGCTGGAACATGCGCACATCAAGATGCCAGTCAGCTGCATAATTTTTTGTGCGGGAAGTGTTTCCTTGTTGGGGAGTGTGCAAAGTACTTACATCTTATAATGGCACCAACCTCTTCAATTAGCTATTTAAAGATATATCAGCTCCCTTAGGGATCAAGCACAAGATGTGCTCAATATATCATCCTCAAACCAACAGCGTAATCGTGCGCATCAATGGCCTCTTAAAGGCTAAACAATCTAAACTTTGTGTTACCCTCAAAAAGAATCGGGCCCACGGTTTGCCCTTGGCTCTATTTAGTATACTGACACAGCCCTGCAAGGACCATTACCATTCCCCTCATGGAAATAGTGACAGGGTGTCGCTTGCACATGCACCATCATCCTTGCAAAGTGACTCTGATGCTTAGGACTGTGTCCATTTAGGGTGACAAATTTAAAATGTACCTGTCTCAGCTAAAGAAGTCAATAAAGATCATCTCTCGGCAGATAGCGCCAACGAGAACAGAAGAACACAGCACTGCATCGGAATCTGCGAGCTTGCCACCACTTCAACTGAAACCAGGAGATCTCATGTCCGTTAGTAATTTTGTCCGCAGTTGGAATGAGCCATGGTACAACACCACCCTACCGTCGTCTATACCACTAGATTTGCAGTCAAACTTAAGGAACTGTGGTATTGGGTACACCTCTCTGATGTCCGGCAGTCTACCCATACAGCACCTCCTTCACCCAATTCTTTGTCACCCAAGTGATTACATTCTGTTAGTTTTGTTCACCTTACGCCATCTGCTTGTTTTTCTTATTCTTTGATTGGCCCGTACTACCTTAACACATCTTCGCTACTTCATCTCCTTCAGCGCGAATAGCACTGTTGCTAGAAAGTTTTCTCAAAAGTTGCCATTTTATTAAATAAAAAAGGGATCAGATAAACGCCTTTCTTTCCCTAACCTAACAAAGATGGCCCTGCCTGGCAAACTAAAGCTAAAGAAAAGTGACCTAGTGTCCAACAAGTATCTGACCCTCAAGCAAGTACACATAACAAAATAATACAAGGAATGTCTGGCTGATTTTGGGTCCACAAAATAATATACCAATTCAAACTCAAAGACTTTAGAAAGTACTCCTTGTGACAAGGGGTGGACTCTCTTCCCCTGGATCAAGTCAGGAATACCCAGAGCAAGGCTCAGTGCCAATAAAGTTCAATTCAGCATAGCACAAAAAGTCTTTTCCATTCACTGGCTCCTTCCACTTGGCCAGAAGTGTCTCTTTCACAAATGCTTGGTCACAAAACAATTGTGATTTTCCACAGTCTCTTGCTTGACAAAGTAAATGTCTCTCCCGCAAAACACAAGTTCATAAACCAAGGGCAATTGTTCTCTTCAAAGAGGCCAAGTAATTATTAACACATCACACTTCCCCGTCAAAGGAAAATTGTCAGGATAGCATAAGATGTATTTTCAGCAACACTTCATCAAGAAAGGTGATAGAAGGACCAAGCTCTTTTCAACACACCTTTTACCACAACCACAATGCTTCACATCATCTTCTTATTTCCTGGTCCACTTGCCTGCCAGTACTAACTACTACAGGTCCCTTTTCCTGGTGTATTCACGTGCCCGGATAAAAGCTCCTACTACTTCAATTGTGTTCAGTGGTAATGCTTGTTCCAGAATTCTCCACACCAGCATCTCAAGTGAAGAGGTTTGAACAATAACTGCTTATCTTTAAAGTTTCTTGACAATATGTGTTACAGCTCTCCTCAGATTGGTATTCCATAAAAGGGAAGTTGCACCCTTTTTGTCTCGGTCTTACTCTTCTATAGCCTCTTGGCTGTTGGCACTGCAGGTCACAAGTTTCTCCCCATTGGCATCTCATATAAGGAGAGTTGTACTCCTACACCCTTTGTATTACTCTCATTCAACCTCTTGGCTGCTGGCAATGCGGGTTACAATTACCCCCCCAACTGGTATCCCTTGTTAGGAGAATTGCGCCCTGGTTGGCCTTGTTTATTTCTTCTGCAAACTTTTGGCTTCTGGCAATGCAGGTTACAATTATTCTGCAATTGGTATCCCTTGTCAGGGAAGTTGTGCCCTAAAATGATCCAGTTGGTGAATGATGCGGAATAAGGACTGAATGCGATCAAGAGTGAATTGCGTGCAATCTGGTTGATGACCCTTTAGAACCAGTATGTCCTAGACCTGCCGACAGCTATGGAAAGGGCTGTGTGTAAATAAATTGGACTTTCATGTTGCACATACGTCCCACCAAACGATGCTGAAACAGGTCCCTGTCCCACATCATAGGGCCCCTTCTCAAGAAACTCATAAAGAATGAAGCAGGAGTAGGAGCTCAAGATTGGTTCGACGCAATATTCCCGTGGGCACCAACATGGCTCGGCGCAGTGGTGAAGATCTTGGTCCCTATTGTTGTACTCCTGCTGGTGATGTTGTGCACGTGCCAGATGCTATTTTTGTGCTGTGTAAAGACACTCCCGGCCAGTGCCATGATGATGATATCGATAGGGGCAGGCGTAGCTCCTCCTTGTACAAAAGATGGGCATGCTCAAACAGATGATCCAAAGAAACCTCATATTGTAAGAATTGACCAACCCATACAACCCCTGGGGACCCTAACTACACCCTCACCAGATCCAGAAAATTACGTGGAACATTAGGTCCATCTAGCTGGTGAAATACGCCTAACCCAGGGGGTTGCATCATGTGTGCAGGGTGAGGGTAACCATGGATGATTATAGTGCATTGGAGGCAGCTGGGTTAGTTTATGGAGGATTAACTAAAGGAAAGCATGTTGGAATGCAAATCCAGCTCCCATGCCCCCCAGACGATTTAGGTTTGGGAAAATATATTACTGCAAGCAGAGATGAACACGTGCGGGCGCAGGGGGGTGAAACATGCAAAACCGGGGTAACGTGTGTAACATTTTTGTAGCAAGTTGTCGACCTATAATTAGGCACAGGGGAGGGGTGGAGAGTGTGAGTGTGTGTGTGAGTGAGTGAGTGTGTGTGTGTGTGTTTTTAGAACATAATAACTGAGAGAAAATGAAGAAAGTGTCAGCCCTAGTCCCCGCTGTGGGAAATACTGAAGCACCGCCATATTAGAGCAAAGCCTAGCGTGTCGCAGGCCACGGTGAAAGTAGTAGTACAACATGGCAATGAGTCCCGAATCACTTTTCGGTCCCATTCCCCAGCAAAGGAGCTGAACGAGGAGGCCTTCAGGACTGAAAGATAAAACATAATTGTATCATGTTGCAGGCCTGCGAAACCAGACAGAAATGTGAATGGCCGAGAACGGGTAGGGATCCACCCATCCCGAAGGACAAGCCCGTAGGAGGCTTGAGCAGAGGGTAGAGGTCCAGAGCTGCCAAAGGGCCCAGTACAGATTTAGGGCGCTAGTGCCACCCAGAATGATGGCCATCCCATTTAAACTGACAGATGCCCATGAACAGAACATCTAAATCCTTCACAATTCAGCAGTTTAGTGTGGTCCTCGAGAGGCCCAGATGAAGCTCCAGGGAGGGCCAACTGATAAGAGGGGAGCAAGGAGTAAGCTGCCCCGAGGTGCAAGTGGTGATGCCAACAAATTCAGTTCTGTTCCAGGGAGGCATGGCGGGGCACCTGCGTGTCTGGGATCAAGAAAAGTACTTCTTTATTCTAGTGGGCTGATATGACCTCAAAAGTATCCACTGAGGTCATGTTAACGACTAGGCCCATGGGAGGATAACATTCTCAGAGGCCTGCCAATCATGAAACTAGAACCCATGGAGGTGGAGCAGAAGACCACGTATTAGGAGTCTGGGGTACATTAGATGCAGCCAATTGGTAGAGGTACTAAAGGGGACTGGTAGTATGTATATGGGTGGTAGCCAAAGAGGGAGGGGGATGAATACTGTATACTTTATGCACCACGAGTGAGTGACAAGGATGAGCTTTATAATGTTCTGCCTGCTTTGAACGAACCCAGAGAGCTGCGTGGCAGTTGGGTTCTACGGCACCCTCTGTCACATTTTTCCTTTTTGTATGCAAAATAAACCTTGTTTTCATTGCAAAGAGGTGCATCAAGCATTTTTCCTCAGAGGATTGTTTTTCCTTGTGTCTGGCTGTCTAGAGGTCTGCCTTACAAATTTCGTGACCCCAACGTGATCCCAGACCCTCCGCAGTGACTGAGGATTCCTGGCTGCACATCCAGAGGGGCCACGCCCACCTGCAGCGACCAGTCCTGTGTGCACAAACTGGAGAGGTTTACAGGCGCCGTGTTGCCTGAATTCCTCTCTGTTCTTTGGAGCAGGACACCGCTCCCGGATTGGGCAGGCCAAAGTAGGGCCCCATGACAGAGTGCACCTTTTGTGGCAGAAAACAACACGGGTGGGTGGGTGCGACTGTTGGAGGATGTGGAGGAGAGTGGTGATGTGGTTATAGTAGGAAGACAATTTTGCATTTTGTATTTTATGTAAACTTATTTTGTAAAGAGGACAAAGGAGTAACAGGATCCTTCCCGATTGAGGAAAAAAGACAGTGCTGTATAACTAAGAGGAAAAGAGGAATAAGGGTAGAGGCTTAGTGTACTGAATGGGCCTGGGATATTTCTGCCCGATATAAAGGGGGGGTGAAAACGAAAAGTAGTATTTGGGTGTTGTTATTACTATTTTTATTGTGGCAGGGTGGACTGAGGAGGGGTCCAGGGTTGTTGTGTAGAACTATTGAAGTGGAGTGGAGTGAGGTTGTGGATGGTGTGTGCGGGGGAGCATGGGATATATTGGTACGAGAAAAGAGTGAGGTGTGTACACGTGGAGTGTGACGAAGGGGACATGCAGGGTATTTGAAATGGGAAAGGTGCAGGGTAACAGGACCGGAAGGTACCGCTGGATCGGAACCTCAATAGGTAAAACACTCAGACGCAGGGTGGCTAAAATTAACCTGGCAACCCCACTGGGGTATATGTGCAGAGCCCTCCCATTGTATAAGGAGAAGATCATGAAATATCATCGGCAGTGGGTTGCTGAGACGATGGGGTATGTTTAAGCCATGGCCAGAGCAGGCGACAAACAAGAAGGATGTCCTAGGCCATATGTACATCTTTTTAGCAGCAAAATATAAGGGGAAGAAGTTAAAGAATAGGAAGGAGTGTTTTGGCGTAATGGAATATGATGGGGGACTTCAAAGATGCCCTCCCAGGTCCTGCAAATATGGCGTGTTGACCACCACAGTCGTGTGTCCTGACCCCAACCACGGCCACTGCCCTGGCGATTCAGGCATCTCCCAGCCCATTGGCCACAACACAAGCAGCACAGCCAGCACAAGAAGCGCAGACACCACCATTAGTGTGTTACCTTACACATGGAGCACAAGGGTACACAGTCCAATCTATGTCCCCTTCCCCACCACCGCTCCTCCTCCTTCCTCCCAGGCCCCGTATCAAAATCTCCCGAACCCCATACCATCTGCAGCTGCTTGCGCTCAAGAACAGAGGGATCTAGATGGTAAGCCACAAAAAGAGTTAGAGTAAGTGTTGAGAAGGACTGAGGAAGAGTTTGCGAAGTTGACGGCGGATAGAAGGAATGGGCAGCAGACACCCATTTGGTACAGACGAGTAGAGAGCAGGAGACATTTTGTATATAAATGATAATACAGCAATCAGAGACGTGCATATTGAGAAAGAGAATGAGGTGCGGGGAAGGCAGCAGGCAGGAAGTATAATTTATCCTTGTTCTTTTTATAATACGCTTAATACCGGAGACCAGCTTGAACTACTGCACGGTACAGTCCAAGGGAGCGGGAGTAGGGAACGAGGAGTGGGATACACTGGACGAGCTGGAGGATGAAGAGGCCCTGCCCGTGGTACCGGAGAGCCTGTGGGGGCCCAGGTTGATGAACCGCTATAGGCACATGGCGGTTGCCATGGAAAAGTAGGTGGAGAAAAAGAAGGTGATGAAGACAGTGGGGGCACAGTTTCCACTGTTGCACAAAGGACCGGGGAAGGCACAGTATGTACCATGGCCACATATGGACAAGAATAATTTGATAAAAGCACTGCCGTCTGTACAGCTGGAGCCGGAAAATTGATTTATGCATTTGAAATATAGATGGAGGGCATTACCCTGGCCGTGGGTGACATGAAAAGATTGCTTGTCGCAACACTAGCAGATCAACTGGATGACATTTGGGGTAATGCAGGGTACCTTGGGGTGCGAATAGGTGATGACAGTCATGATGGGGCCCATTTTAATGATTTCAGAGTCCGAGTCTGGGCGGCGCTGCAATGCGCATTCCTAGACACACTTGATCTCCAGTCAATAATGCAACACACAATGCGGGATGCCGAGAATCCAGCTCAGTATATTTTACAGACACATGAGATGTGGAGGGCAGAGTCATCGGGATGGTTAATTTCGTTTTTCTATTTCGTGGGGAAAAAAAGGGGCTCCCCAAGGAGGTTCAGAAAGCACTCGATAAGATAGTGGGGATTGAGGCAATGGGGTGGGTGGCGAAACAAACCATAATTGTACATCATTGTAAACAGTTGAGAGAGAAGGAAAAAGAAATGACACAAAGGGTACGGACAGAGGAAGTGAAACTAGTGCAAAATAAGTGAACACAAATTTCATTAGAGGGGCGGAAGGGCAGACGAAGCACAGGGAGGTCCTGGCAGAAGTACGAGCAGCACCTACATGGGAAGGTGGATACAACTGGAATGGTGGTTTTCCACCACAGCACAGGGATGGCCACCAAGAGAGTACTCACAGGGGAAAGAGGGATTTTCAGGCCCCCTGGGTGGAAGGGGGTAAGGAGGAATGGGTCAGGGAGGGGGAAACATGGGGCAATGTTGGACATGTGGGAGGATGAGACATTTTTCAAAAGGGATGTAGGAGCAGGCAAGTGGCTGCATACAACCAGCAAATGCCCCTGTTCGCGCATGGTGCTCCGGCCATGTACCCACAGTTCTATGTCCCTGCACCCTCAGCAGCCCTGTACGGCCACCACCACCCATGGCCCACCTGCTCCCTATCCACAGATTCCACAGTTGCAAGCGTCGGTACCCAGTGGCCCACAAGCACATGCAGCACATCCCACGCAGCAGCACGCCCCCCAAGTGCCCAACAACAATGCAGTGCCCCATGGCACAGTAACACACTACCAAGGGGCAAGTGTAGTGGGGGGGGGATATCCTTTTGTCTTCCCAGGGGCAAACACCTACCCAGATTAGGACAGCCCACAGAGAACCTTAGCGTGCCCAGTCCTGTTAGTCACTGCCAACCCAGAAGAGAAACCCTTGGTGGGCATGGAGATAGGAGACAAACCTTCATTTTCTTGGTAGACACAAGTGCAACAAAATCTTGTTTCATTGAGGGGCATTTCCCCCTTGTCAGGTGAGGGAATGGCATGCAGGGGTTCTCTGGGGCAATAACATTGGATCCATTCACAGAAGACGTGCCCATCGAAGTAGGTAATAGGGTGGAACGGGCCTCATTTCTATTTTCAACGGAATTCCTTGTTAACCTGCTAGGGAGAGATATGCTCAGTAAAATCAAAATGAGCATCTCGTTTACTGAGAATGGGGTGGTGTGTTCTACCCCAGGCATATGCTACATAAGGCCAATGTTGACCATACGCGCATTAGGGAATGAGGCAGCAGCCAGAGGAATGCTAGTGCACCCGATCTGTTTATATACAGGGTTGCAATGCTACTGAATGCACGTGGCCAATTAGTGCTGGACAGTAGCATCTGAATTAATATTTAGACCAGCCCAGCCCCGGAACATGTTGCAGGGACCATTATTCTGCTTGACCTAGAAGGAGTGCTAGTGTCAAAAGACGAGGTTGTCCGGATAGGGATGGATTCGAAGGAAGAAGATGGCATACAGTTTTGTGCATAAAGTTTTGAGCCCTTAAAGGAGGTAAGAGACAGCGACTTATTTGAAGAGAGGGACACTGAAAGAGAAATCATATTGGCAGTTTGTGTCCCATGTGAAATAATGTACAATACCACATGTCCCATGACCCGTGCTGTTGGTAGAAGGTGCCCCACGCTTTGTTCAAAGTGATTTAGCGCATGTACCTGACAATTTGTGGACAAGCAACACCCATGATGTAGGACTCTTATGAAGTGTTGCACCAGTACAGAGTACGCTTAAAACAGGTGCATTGTTGCCAAGGGTCAAACAGTACTCCTTGTCCAAAGCAGCCGTGGAGGGAATAAATGACACCATCACAGCTTTCTTACACCAAGGCATTACTGTACCATCCAATTCTCCCTGAAACACGGTCATATACCCTGTCAAAAAATCAAAGGGTTCTAGCTGGAGAATGATTCAGGATTTACACCCTCTGAACATTATAGTACAGGCAGAGTTTCCAGTTGTGCCCAACCCTGTGACAATATTATGTAACATACCCACCACAGCAACCCATTTTATGGTAATTGATTTGAAAAATGCATTCTTCTTTGATCCACTGCACCTGGACTCTAAATACCTCAACGTATTTATGGATGACGGAAGCCAATTCCAGTACACAAGCCTCCCACAAAGGTACTCCCAGTATCTTTAACAGGGTGCTACATGCAGATTTGGGCAACATACATGTGCAGAACACCATTATTCAATATGCAGATGAGTTGCTGGTGTATAGCGCCAATAGCATCAGTGCAGTGATGACTCTATTACATTGTTGAAGTTACTGGCTGACAGGATATAAAGTAGACAGAGCAAAGCTGCAGTACTATCAACAGGATGTATTGTATCTCGGCCAACGGATTTCCATTAATGGTAAGAAAGTGACTTCAGATTGTGCAGCAGCAGCGCACAGCACACCTCAACCACTGACAGTTACAGACATGCAGAAGTTTCTAGGATTGTGCAATTATTGCAGAGCATGGATTGTAGATTACTCGACATACACTTGACCATTACTGCAGGCATTAAGAGTGCAAATCTATGATAGTACTGCTCACTCCGTGCTGATCATTAGAGTTCAGAAAAGAGTGGACATTCGGTGCCCCAGGTACCGTTAAGGTATACCCAACTTGGTTGACGTGATGATACAAATAGTATTGTACCTTTAATGATTTTTTAGTGATCCCCTCGTTTTACCGCAGGATCTCTAGCCTAATGGCGCGCTGCGTTCTAATCAGAACGCAGCGCGTCATTAGACTAGTGATCCTGCCATATAACAGGGACCACACATCATCTGGGACTGTGGAACTTCACCCCACATATATCAATACACATTGAGCTCACACTCCTGGTAGGGATACATAACATTAAGTGCTCAGTTTGGATTAATCCCTGAGTTGGGTAGAAACACATGTCAACAAAAGGGCATACCATATAATAAGGGCACTTTTTGCACTCCTAACTCTGTTTTCATTGCATAATACCAGGCAATCAGCTATATATTATATCACTAACAAAAAAACCTTGTTAAAAGGGATGTTATGGTTAAGCTGTACTACTAATAAACCTATGAAATTCGATGGAAAAACGTTGCGACAGGGACTTTATGGTTACAGGTAAAACCGAAACCCCCCAGAAATTCGCCAGTAATGGCAAGGTACGCAACCATAACTCACGCTACCACTGTGTACTGCAAGGACTAACACCCAGGACCTCAAAGATGACATCACAAATGTATTTGATGACATCACTGATGCCATCACATGTCTGGCTCCCTTTTGTTTGTTCACTGACATATGTAGGGCAGGTGGTTTTCTTCATTGACAGGCAGGAAGTGAACATTCAAAAGGTACTATATTTGTAGACCTTGCCCTTTTCATATGTCCTTACACTCTTTTCCTAAGGGTTCATCCACATCATGTGATACATGTACATAGGGGAAGAAGCAGGCCTGAAACACATCAATCATTTCTGGCATGAAGACAACCAGGTAGGGTATGAACATTTTCTGGTAATACTGCTGCTTTTATATATATATATATATATATATATATATATATATATATATATATATATATATATATATATATATATATATATAGGCATATTTGTGTGTGTTGTGGTCTCTTTATGGTTTGTGTGTAGTAGTACAAAGTACAAATATGTAGTCATTGAGGGGTTATTAGGTACTTATTACATGTTTCATAGTACGCAAAACTCTGAAAATAAAGCATTCATCATTATACTATGTAGCATGGCAGAAATTTGAATGGGTTTGGTTCTACCTGTAACCATAACGTCCCTTTAGCAATGTTTATCCATTGAATTTCATAGGTTTATTAGTAGTGCAACTTAACCATAACGTATTTCCCTTTAACAAGTTTTTTTGTTACTGAATTTCATAGGTTTTTAGTAGGGCGCTTTAACCATAATGTTGTTTTATCATAGTATTTTCAGGAAAGGTGATAGGGTTTTAGTAGCACAACTGAACCATAGCGTCCCTTTAATAAAGTTTCTTTCACTAAATTCCATTACTTTTTAACAAGATACGCTTAGTTTGTATAGATGTACTGTACAGCATACTGAAGTCAGTGGCTCTATACTAATAGCCACAGTGGTTGGGAACACTGCGTCTGTTTGCGGACATCGGGTGCAGTCCAACGTGCCGAGAAAGGGAGGGTTGGTCATAAAAAGTGGTAATATGCAGCAAATACAAAAAACATATAGAAACAGCATCAAGTGTGTGAATGGGAAGGGCAAATGCAGTAGATGTACCAAGTCTGTACTTTCGCAACAAAGAGCACAAAGGCATAGGGTATGTAGCATAATGGAAGCACCAACAACAAAAGTGGCATTTGCCTTCATCAATGTTACCGCACACCTGATTCACAATCGAACAAAGGACGAAGAGGCAGAGGTTGAGACGTCCACTACTGAGAGCAGAACGCCACTGCAACGTGGTGAGTACACAAATGTTTATGTTGTAATTGCACAAGCCCGGTAGTGTACAATAGTAGGAAAGCATGATGTTTTCTGTTTGTGCGAACAATGGCTACACCCTAGAATGGCTGGAGGAGAATTTTCTGCATGAAGAAATGAGTGAGGACGATAGACCTTATTAGTACCCGCCGCACTGTGAAAAGGGAAAGAGTTACTGCAAGGGCAAGCACCCTAGAATGGCTGGAGGAAAATTTCCTGCATGACGAAATGAGTAAGTACAGTAACCCCATAGGTAGGGAATGCGGTGGCAAGAGTAAGACAATTACAATGTAGTGCTTTATGTAAATTACCCCATTTGTTGTCCTTTAACAGAACATACGAGAATACAAAGGAGTACACCAGAAGCGACACCTTTTGCACAGCAACATACGGCCACCGAAACTAAAGTAAACGCTGGACATATAAAAGTACACTGCCTGGATGCCAAAATTGATCAATTGCTCCTCCAATTGAACATATTATGGGGAAAATAAGATATCACTGCCCGACTTGCACATGCCTGCCTTCTCCATTTACCAGCCCCCCATACGCGCAAAGTGCATGTGATGAGAGACGCTTCGATGAGACCTCAATCCCATCTTCCCCTCACCAGCAGCTTGTTGAAATGGAAAAACCCCTAGTATATGTATCTGTTTCTGGTCCCCCTTCCCTATCTGAATAGTGGCTATGAATGTCTGCTAATAAACATTGATATGTTAATGTGTACTGATTGTATATGTGCCTTTTCCTTTGTTTTAAGAAGGCCATTGTAAGGGTGAAGGGCACAGCACTAGTGGGCATTATTGCAAATGAGGAAAATGGAGGACTCGTACGACTGCCGCACCTGGCTGCCCTATGCGCAATCACAATGAAAGCATCCGTAAAACGCCAGTACGGGCCGCATGTTTGCATGCACAGAACAGCCTGTAAATAGTTGCAGGACCGTAAGATTCTCTGTCGCACAACTGCACACATGCGTATCTCCTCCTGTAACACCTGGTGACACCGTCCCTGGTCATGATATACAAAGAAACGTGTGATGTAGTTGTAGAAGGTGGAAGCGCGCACCCACGTCCTACGAGTACCTTTGCACATAAACATTCCACCTACTGTATCATGCTCACACCAAGCTTATGTAGAAATGTTCAATACACGTGTGCCATACATTGAAGTAGTCCAGAGATGGTAAGAGTATCCGTAGGAGAGCAATGCACGTGGCAGCAAAGTATTACGGCCAATATACATCCCGCAGACAGGCATCCAAATGGAGAACAATGGTAACGGAACAACGGTGCGCATGGTCCCTTATTTGGTGGACACAAGCCAGATCCATGCACATCGAAAGAGGACAATTTTCTGCAATATATGGAGTGTTACAGTGAGAGTGCGCCGTTACAGAGATCCTACACTCTTCCTTCTGCATGGAGGTAGTGTAGGGAAACACTTAGGCCCACTTTGCGGTGTCATGTACTCCACAACACTCCTATAAAAGGGCACAACCCATAAGTGCGCTGCAATCCCTGTTTGGCTTTCCAGAGAAGACCAGCGGTGCACGTTGGTTCATGCAGAAATTGCTTTCTCACCAATTGTGTGCCTGCAAAGTACCTTTCCAAGAAATGGCCACCAGAGCTTCTGCTACTACCTCTGACTCAGGAGCACCCACACCCACACCCTCACCACCAACACCTCCTTCTGAAGGTCCTGAGCAAGGGAACAGGCATCATAATGTGGAGGTCCATCGAAAAGGAAATGAGAATAAAGTAGAAGGAATCCCCATTGCTTGCAGCCAGCGTGAGTCGTGGGTGTGGAAACTATTTAGGACCATTGGAGAAGTGCCAAAATCTCGTGCAAACCAGGTACAATGCACTGGCACTCAGTTGCGAAAACCTGGCTTTTACAGCTACGGCACCACCTCCATGCGGCGGCACCTGAAAGCGAACCATCAGGCAGCTGTTCTGAGGGGTGTCCCCTTCCAAGCAGGCAGTAGGTTATTTTCCTCTACAGCATCCTCTGTATCTGCTCCAGCCACCACTAGGGACACTCCAGTGGGCCACTGCATCCCGCAAGAAGCCTTGGAGGACATACGCACTGCAACAGACCCGTACCTTTCAAAGGTCACTTGCTTTTGAGGCTTCGGTCTGGGAGCATGACAAAGAATGCCCCCTACCCAAGTGAGGTGCACTCCACATCTTCTACTCTCCATGTAGGATTTCTTACCCCTGTGATTGGTACCCTTTGCCAAATCTCCCTTCCATTGCTTGCTTTTGTGGTGTGTCTTTTATAACAACAGGAAAAATCCTATGGAACCAGAAAGGAAGGGGTGGAGACAAAAATGTTCTATCAGAGCCACCTTGCACCGTTGAAAAATAGAAGTTGAAAGAAAGCATGTAGGGGTGGCGCAGCCTATGAGCGCCGTGTACAGAGATCGCAACAATGGACGGCGGGACTCCGGTAAAAGCATTGTACGCGTTTGCAAAACGAAGTGGTAGCTCTGAAAAGAGCCTTTTTGTGTTCTTTGTGTTTGCAAAATTGGAAGTGGCGAATAACCACAGGGAAAATTCTTGCTAGACTTGCAGGAAGGGCTGCACTGCATTTTGGATAATACGCAGAAATAGCTCATTGACAGCATCAGTCAGATGAACTCCATCGGAACGAAAAATGTTGGTACTACGAAACGTAATGTTTTCATTGTGGAAGGAGAACATTCCAACATTGCGCAAAAAAGTGTAAACAGCGTTGCTCACATCGCGCCACACTTTCTCCATTTGTGGCCCACACGAGGAAGAACGCAGCCACATCCATCTCTGGGCAATGCGAGAAAAAAATTATGTGTGAATTTGGAAACATTCGTTGCCAAAATGTCTCCTTTATTGCAAAGCTACAATGAAATGCTGCTAACATGCCCTAAACTATTCCCTCCACAATGACCAATAATAACATCTGGATGAGCAACGTCACCAAGCTGGCACAAAGAGGACCCTCTTCATCCCACGGATTCCGTGCCAGTGCACGTCAGCATTATGGAACCCAAGGTGTGCTGCCAATGCACAGCGTTCTGTGTAAACTTGTACCCAATGTATCCAGGAGTCCCTCAAAAGCCATATAGGCCGCCTACTGAACGGCACAACCATACCCGTAGCCATCTCCACTCCTATTTGCAAACACACGTTCTGGCGCAATCTGTTGCTACACACCACACCCAGGAAATACTGACCAATCCCAACTCCTGCACAGTCCCATTTCCATTGCAGCCACCCTGAAAAGACCCAGATGTAGCACGTGCGCACCTCCAAATGGCGTGGCTTTCGCAAACAGTAATTTGAATTACTTGAATAAGGACTGCTGCATTTGAATGGATTCTTTTTGAATTGTGAAATTGGGATTTACCAGCATTTACTTTAGATAGCGTGCTTTGCTTGCTAAAATTGTGTTCAACCGCAAGCTTTTGCAACTTGCCAAGCCGTGCTACTTTCAACAACAAAACTTCTTGAACACTCGAACGTTCTCATTTGTTTGTCATTGCTGCCGCGTGTGTTGCATTGCGCATTGGACTCACTTTGATTGCGAACTACACTTCCAAGCAGCCTCTACGCTGCTGAAATAGAAACGTCAGGCGCTTCAGCGCCGGCGCTTCTGGGACGGTGCCGGTCTACGCCGGTCCCGGTGGGCTCCCTATTTAACATCTCCACTTCCCTTGTGGACTCAGGTTAGTCAGGGCTGCAAGATACAGACTAAGTACTTTGCGTAAAATTGAAACGTTAGTTTTATTAACTGAATTTGAATTACTTGAATAAGGACTGCTGCCTTTGAATTGATTCTTTTTGAATTGTGAAATTGGGATTTACCAGCATTTACTTTGGATAGCGTGCTTTGCTTGCTAAAATTGTGTTCAACCATGAGCTTTTGCAACTTGCCAAGCCGTGCTACTTTGAACAACAAAACTTCTTGAACGCTCGAACGTTCTCATTTGTTTGTCATTGCTGCCGTGTGTGTTGCATTGCGCATTGGACTCACTTTGATTGCGAACTACACTTCCCAGCAGCCTCTACGCTGCTGAAATAGAAACATCAGGCGCTTCAGCGCCGGCGCTTCTGGAATGTGCCGGTCTACGCCGGTCCACAGCGGGCTTCGGCCATCGGCCTTACACTCTGTCCATCCACTAATGGGTAAGAAATGGGTTACTTAAAGTTCTTACAGTTGCTAACTGATACTAACAAACTGGAAAATGAAAGGACGGTTAGAAGCTTCCTTGACAATAAAGCCATTTCCCCGAGCCTCTCTATCCCTGACAAAAACCTAGGCACTGTCACCTTGCCGAAAGAAGCACATTTTAAGACCAGCTCGAGACCGTCCACTTCTGCTATTACCTGCCCGGCACCTACTTGCCCAGAAATTCCACCCTGAAAATAGCACTCCTAAATACTAGGTCACTCAACAAACATTCACTTGATGTGCACGACTACATCATCCAAGATAACCTGGATATACTCTTCCTCACGGAAACTTGGTTACAAGAACCAGTAGGCCCAACCATTGACAGCGCCGTTCCGCTTAATTATAACATCTACCACGAAAACAGAACATCAGGAAAGGGCGGGGGGGTAGCTATAATAGCTAAACAGATGTTGAAGCTGTTCACCGCAAATATTTCTTGCACGGGCTGTGAGGTCCTTCATCTTAAATTCACGCCCTCTAACAATCACTATATCAACTTCATCATTCTGTATAGGCCTCCTTTACTGACTTCCGACTTCAAAGACGACTTATGCCATATTTTGAACAATTTGAAGGGAACTAATACTGGGACTATCTTTTTGGGCGATCTGAACAGATGGCGAGGTAACCCCTGTGACAAAGAGGCTATAAGTCTAGAAAACAGTCTAGCAAACATTGACTACCACATTGCCAATAAAGACCCCACTTGTATCTCTGGTAATCAACTTGATTGGATTATCTTTAATAATGTTCAACTGACAGTGACCAATACCATTCCATGCATTTGGGCAGATCATCATAAAGTTGAAGCCCCACTTTCCTTCACCTCCAAACTCGATCACCTTGACAATTCCCCTAAATCAGTCCTAAGCAGAAACTTTAAAAAAATCACACATGACATTCTTAATGAAGGACTTATAATGTCATGAAAAATACCACTGATAATGACTCTTGCGAGAACATCATCCGCACATTTAGTAATCACTTCCTGGAGCTATTTCACACACATGCGCCACTTAAAAATAAACAGGCTCGCCCTAATCCCAACCACCAGCATTGGTTCACGTCTGACCTGAGCATTTTCAAGACAGCTAAAAGGAAATTAGAAAGAACATGGCTTAAAACCCCTTCAGAGGAAAATAAAGACAATTGGAAAAAAATGCGATCTCTTATACAGAGCTAAACTGACGGAAGTAAAAAAAGATTTCTACAATACTCAAATCACCAGTGCCTCGAATTCCACCGGGAAATTATTCCAAATCCTAAAATCCTTCGAAAAACCACCTACACTTTCCTCTCCCTTCCAACCAACTTTGACAGACTGTGAAGCAGTTCAACTTGCCTTCTCAAATAAAATTTAAAAAGCCAGAGACTCCATCATAAGTTGCAATGTATCGATCCCACCTCCATCTGTGCAACCTAGGATAACGAACCCTGACTTAAACATTCCTAAATTCCTATTCTCCCCAGTTTCTACTAAAGACATGAATGACACTCTTTCCGCCATGAACTGCACCACCTGCGCTGAAAACATCGTACCTCCAAAACTGATTTTGGACAACGCCGAAATCTTTTCCCCTTTTCTCTGTCGCATGACAAATGCCTCCTTTAGAGATTGTAAGGTGCCTACTGGAAATAAAACTGACACAGTCACTCCCTTAGTCAAGAAACCCGGACTAGATCAACAAGACCCCACTAATCTAAGACCCATTACCAATTGTAATTTTCTGTTGAAGGTACTTGATAAAAGTAGCAACCAAACAACTGCAAGAGTATGTAGACCAACACAGCCTCCTACACCCCCAACAATCGGGCTTTAGAAGTGCTCACAGCACAGAGTCAGCACTGCTGGACTTGCAGACCGAAATGTTGAGCATTTTGGATAAAGGCAAGACAGGACTGTAAATCATCTTGGACCTCTAGGCAGCTTTCGATGTATTAGATCATAAAAGCTCCGAGAGGCCCTAGGTGTAGCTGGAAACTGCTCCCAAGATGCAATAGATTGGGTTCCATCTTTCCTAGAAGACAGGAATTCTAAAATCAATTGGGGAGGCCATTCCACCTCACCCAAACCTGTAGATTGTGGCGTCCCTCAGGGAGCTAGTTTTTCTCCCTTACTCTTTAATTTATATATTCATTGACTCTGCAACATTCTATCACAACTTGGAATCTTCTTCACTAATTTTGCTGATGATACACAGCTCATTATGGAATTGAGTGGAAATCATTCTATAGACAACGACAAGCTATCGGTCATCTATAACACCATAGAAAACTGGATGTTAACACACTGGATGTGTCTCAATAGTTCTAAAACGGAACTCATGACTTTTGGAAACGCAAAAGCCTTAAACAATCTTGGCCCGAATTCTCCGAATTCTCTATAAAAGATTCCACCATCAAGGTATCAAATAAGGTCAAAACCTTAGGTATTTACCTACAATCCTCCCTAGGTGCAGAAGCCCAGACCGCTTATCTTAAGTGAAATTGCCAATATTATCAAAGGCTCCTCTGCTATATCAGACCATTCTTAAACACCAAGAATAGCGCCACGATAGGGAGAGCTACTATTCTGTCTCGCTTGGACTATGGAAATGCATTAATGCTTGGCGCCAGTAACAAATGCCTGAAACAATGCCAGACTATCCAAAATAATGCTGTCAGGTCCATTGTAAACAAACCTTAGCGAGAACACATTACTAAGGACAGGAATGATCTTCATTGGCTGGCAGTGAAAGAACGGATCTCGTTTAAATCACTGACCTTAACCCACCGATGTCTCTACGGCACGGCGCCAGCATATTTAAAAAGAAAATTCAGCTGGTATGAGCCAAGTCGCTGCCTGAGATCTACCAAACAAGGATGATCAATCCCTGTCCCCCAGGCAAAGCCACCGGCCTAGGTCGAGCTTTCCCAAACCTGGCGATCTCTCACTGGAATAAACTGCCTTGCAGCCTTAGACTGGAAAGCAACATTCTATTTTTCAGGAAGCAATTGAAGACCTTCCTCTTCAAATAACTAGGCTTCTACTTCATCGCTCTGGGTCGCTTCTCTTGCTTCCCTTCTCCCTTCTTTTGTGTTGTCCCGTGAAATTATTGTCCCGGAGTCTTTTTGTCGCGCCCTGATGCTTGCTAGCTTTGGCGTGTAATAAATAAATAAATTAAAAAATGTTTTTGAAAAAAAACATATTGCCCTGTGTGGTGGGCTGCACAAACACATTTTAAGCGTCACAGAAAATGGGCGTCTTGGTGGAAGTTGAGAAAAGTGTTTTGTTCTAATTTTGCTAAAGCGACGTCTAAAGAAACACCTTTTTGTGTGCTCCTTGCTAGGGATTGCTCCCTGCTTTTCCTTCTTACATTACTACACGAGTGTCTGCAGCGTACATTGTACATAGTGCAACAGATGACTAATTTCAATAGGGGGGAAAAAAACAATCAACGCCACTGTCAATCGTCACACTAGAAGCACTATGGTTCTCATGGGCACAGAAGAACATCTTAGCATGGAACAGAAAAGCATACATACACCGGAATCGATAATCCGTAGTCCCATTTTCATGACAAGCACATTAAGAAGGACAGCAAGCAGCATGTGTGCTTTGCCCAACTACCGCGACAGCCGCGCCCCAGGAAAGCAGGGCCAGTTCTTCTTCCCTTTCCAGTACTCTTTTACCAGCACTCGCTAATTGGCTACTGTTAAATGATTACTTACGCATCCACGAATTACATCTAAGAATAGTGCATTTAACGATAGTACATCTATTCAACAGCCCATACCAACCGTTAAACACACAGAGGTCAAATGTTCTGTAAATCAAAATCACCTGCACAGGAAAGTACTTTAAAATGATCTACGAGTTCTTCACCCACATATATCGGCTTCGCAACCCATTATCACGCCTAGTAGGTATTACTATTTTTTGTACAGAACAGTGCCAACTGTATTATAAGTTTGTAGCAAGTGATCTCCATAACGTCCTCAAAATTCGTACTGTTATTTCTCCCATCACCTACCATTAAATGGCTCCTACAGTGGTAGGTGGTGGCAAAGTTGCCATTTTCCCATAACAGCCATTGGTATATGGAAACGGTTACTCTGTTCTTTTGTTCCATCAATTTTACAATGCTTTCCCCGATTAGTACCCGGCGAGAGTCAAGCAGAATGTAAAACACATTCTGATTGGCTCTCGCCGGGTCATTACCTGGCCGAGAATCCCTCGGCCGGGATTTCCCTGCTTTGTCCACGGCAGGGGGCGTGGCAGCCCCTCAGCCAATGAGAATGAGGAGGCTCGAAGCGGGGCCATCCCCACTCCAAGGCTCAACATGGCTGGAGGCTGCCATCGTCCCCCGCCGGAGGGGTCAGGTACTTCCCCCCCCCCCTTACTTTCTTCCTACAGCCCCCACCCTCCCAACCCAACTTACCTTCTTATCTTTATTTTTTCGGGAGCGGACGCGCTGGTAACTGAAGTTTTCCCAGCAAGTCCGCTCCCAATTGGCTGCCATGGAAAGGGAAAACCGACTCAGTTTTCCCTTCCCTGGCGGCCATTTTCTCTGTCATTTTTTTTTTCTGTTCCGAAACGCTGCATCATTTCGGGACAGAAAAAAAATGCTTTTAGTACCCGGGTCTTACAGGTCTTGCGGGCCATGGTACTAATAGCAATATGCCCCGAGCGTCGGGGGCATATTGCTTAATTAATGCACCTCCTATCAAATTTGTAAAAACCGCACACAAAATGATCACGCAGCCTTTCCCACCAAACTAAGCCAAGTGCATACATTGCAAGCATAATGACAGTTTCCTGCCGCACGTCATAGATAACAACATTAGTTAAGCAATACAAAAATGTATGTGTGCATTCACAACAGTAACATTCATAAATATACATAAGGAAATTAAAGCCCAAAAGCAATGCCTGCACTCATGTAGCAAGCATACATATGCAGAGAAGTACATGCAAATGGGCACACAAAAGCATTATTTGTTTGCACTCTGTACATCTTTCTGCACCTTTTTGTCATCCTTCCATAATGCGAAGTACTGCATTTTGAAAGTAAATAGGCCTACACTAATACACACGTGTTTCATAACCATTCATACAATACACTCCCAAATAACCTACCTACCCCCTTAACAAACATGCTTATGCTCCCAATTACCCATTCATATTGTAAGCCTTCCATTTATAATCACACACTTCCTCTTCCTGCCAAGACATCCCCCTATAGATTTGAAGAATGTATTGCACAAATGTAAGCACTATGCCATTAGCCAACATATTTTGTTACCATCTTCTTATACAGGTGCAGTACCCACCTATCTCCGGAAAGCCACTGGAGTGTGCACTTCAAAATACAGCCTGCAATAAACCTACTCTCAGCAAGCAACAAAGTAAGTACAATACCATCATACTGTTGTATGTCTTACTAGAAGAGTACACAATTGTTGTATAGTACCACATAGATGTGTGGCCATCCACCAGTATGTACTTTATTGTTACTGATGACACCTCTACAGGTGCTCAGTGTTTGTTATGTCGCCACCATTAGACTAATCCCCACATAGTAAGATACTGTCCCCAACCGAAAGTTAAGACACCACTGCACAGTGACACACTTCCAGTTAAATGCCTACCCTCCTATTGACCCACTCATGCACATTGCACAGATATACATTTCAATTTTTGCACACCCACACTTCCCTTTCTTCGCCAACAGCTACTACACAATACCAACCAAACTACAACTCCGTAGAAAGCAACGCAGAAAGAGAGCCACACAACCTAAAAACACAGAAAGCAGCCATGCACTGCAAGCTGAACGTGAACAGAAAGTTGAAGGAGAGGTAATTCAGTCATCAAGGAAAACAAATGGATCTACCAGCAAAGACAGTGTAGTCGATCTGTCAAAATGTGAGAATGAAAAGAAAACCACTAAAGTGCAACGCACACTACTGCTAAGATAGCACGTACAAATGGTAATGTAACCACAAGCAAGCATTCTAAAAAGTAATTTTACAAAAAATGTTCTACCACAGAGTCCTTCAGAACCTTATAAATAGAGGGTAGAAATCGCTCTCAGCCCTCAAAACCTACCACAGAAAGGTCATCCTAGAAGTTCTTGTAGACAGTGCAATGAGCGTGAAACGGAAATTGTTTATAGTAATTTTGAACAGAATGAAACCACTAACAAGATTAATTGGTAAATTGCAAGCACTGCTTCGAAACAAATGCAATGTCAGCATAGATACCTTAGACCACATCTGTACAGGTGAGTGGAGTCACACCACCAACACAGAGCCATGCTTCAATGAAGAATCATACAAACAATAACAAACAAACCAAATTGCCTTACATCGGAGTGGACGAGGGTATGAAAAGATAAACAATACCATAATGGAAGAGGAAACACTGCTTTCAGAAATATCCCCATCAAACTTAGATGTCACTCTTCATTCCACCAAAGGAACACGCCTCACCTACAAATGGCCTTGCACATCAATGTGTAACGTTCGCTAATGCTTAATCAAATCTTTGCAGCAATTCCTCAATCAGTAGGTCAAAGGAAATGACAAAAGAAAAAGAAAAATACTACAAACAATGGAATCCTGTCCAGTGCTCAACTACCCTGCAATACGAGGACATTCCTTAGCCTGTATTTCTGGACCTGCTTGCAAACCTTCCACTGTATCAAAATGTTAGCAACCCACCATTCAACAGTCAAAAATCTAGTTTACAAACTGTACTATGCAAAAAGTCCAGCTTTAGCATTCGAACATTTAAATGTCATTCTCCTACATGGTACAGCCAAACAAGTGCTTGAAGAAATAGAGCACAACCAAAGGAAATATTGAGGAACTGAAGAGCACTTACAAACTCCAGCATTTCCAGACAATAGTAATGACAACAGTGCAGCCATCAACTTTTTATATCACACATACAGAAAATAAATACAAAAGTTCAAAAGCAAATCTGCTGAAATGCCAAACCAAGTATGTGTGTGTTGTCGTAGAATTTCCTATAGAAAGAGCACCAAAACTATAGCTATAATGCAGAAAATAGAAGGCAATAAGGAATCCCCATGGTTTCAATTAGCTCTTTACCTTATAGCTGAAAGCAAATACGAAATCACAAACACCTCCATACTGTGCACATACTGCACTGCAAAACTTGACAATAACGAAAGGCCTTCACGGACAATTAGTAATACTTTGGAACTACTTCCACTGCCAAACGCACTGCAGCAGCTTAATTTGTATGAGACCATTATAATCCAAACAGTGCACCCATTTCAAGCAATAATACGACTTCAAATGAAAACTGCAAAATTGCCTCCCACCGAATTACTGAGAAGCATTTGTGGTAAAGTAGTTTATTTACCATTAGATCTCAAAGAAAATGTAGACACTCTATGAGTGCAGAGGCCAATACAAGAATCTTTGATTATCCTGGTAAATGGTGTACCTGCAAAAGGAAAAAGAAATTGGTAGCAACTAGTGGACTTTACCAAACTTAGGGAAGCGTTGCAATACCTTAAAGAAAACAATGAATACTACAAGGAAATAAACGTTCAAGAAAACCTGAGAGAAACAACAGAAATAATTCAGGACTCGTCAACAACTGGCCAATTTGAACATCTAGATCCTAGTGCAGCCTCCAAAATTTTAGACAATTCACCCACTGCACTCCAAAGACACCATAGACGATGCACTAGAAACATATCAAATGCAGCAAGCTAAAGGAGCGCCAATCAGTATGTCGGAAAAAAGTGTGGAAACGCGAGCCTTTCCGCTACTCTTCCCGACCCGAAAAGGTGGAAGATATGATGAAAGAGGCACACAAATAACAGCATCAGAGTACCGCTGTTTACAAATGTATTCTGAAGACCCAAGATTTAGACAGAACGTGCAGTAAATATTCCACCTGCTCTTTGAAAGTGATCTGGTAACGCCATGTTATAGAGTTGCCCACACATTAAAAGCAGGTTCCCATTTTCAAAACATGTCGCTACACAGCTACTTCAAAAGGTGCAAAAGAAGGACAAAGTTTTATAGTCAAGTATTACAAATCTCTTCGCAAACATGCGTGGTACGAAAGAGTAGTGGTTCCGATGGCACTCAGATTTACGGTGTATGCTACGTAACCTTGGGCCACCCACATGGTTTGTCACTTTAAGTTGTGCAGAGTATGAATGGGAAGACTTGCACACTTTCCTACGCATAGCAAATAAAAATAAAACCGGTGTAGACATGAAAAAACAGGAGAGCTTTGCTCTCTCGATCCAGTAAATGTTTCACGCTACTTTCATCATCGCTTCCTTGTCATGCTGCACTTCATTTGCAATAAAGCACTTCCTCCCCTTTCTCCCACTTCTCTTTTGGAGAAAAGAATATCAAGCCAGAGGAGCACCACACAACCACATGCTTTTGTGGATTAGAAATGCTGCTAAATTTGGTGAGGAGAGTGATGAAACTGTTCTGCAGTTCATTGACAAATATGTCACTTGCGAAATCCCTTCGGAAAGTACACATAGTGACCTACAAGCACAAATTTTGCAATTCCAAAGACACAAATGTGGCAATTATTGGTGACGCAAATATAAGAACATAGGCAAATACTACACCAAATGCCACTTTGGTTTCCCTAGACCAGTTTCAACAAGAGGCCACGTAAAGAGCTTCATGTCTTCGGTTCTACACAGTGTGAAAGGAAAATCTCCTAAGAACACATACTGCATAAAAAAGGAGAGAAGCATCAAGGTACATCAATGATTACAATGCAATTATTGCCCTCCTATGGAATGAATGCCAATGTTGATGTACAGTACATTGCAGACAATTCCACTGCAGTTGCACGATATGTCACCGCCTACTTAACCAAAGCAGAGAAAACAGAGCTCAAAGACCTCTGGGATGACATATGTTCTGACAAAACACTGGCACACAACTTGTACAGCGTTGGCATTAAAATGCTGTCCCATAGAGAATGTGGTAGCTACGAAGCCGCTGACCATTTAACCGGCACCGCCTTATATGGGAAATCTGACAACATAGTGTGGCTAAGCCTTGGCCCTGCTGCATCCAGAAAAAAAAGAGTACTTAAATTGTACGAGTACGTACATACAAACAATAGCCAAAAGCGATCCCAACAGCCAGGACATTTTGAAGAACAACTTATTGGACACATACTACCCGAATAGGAGTATTACTTTAGAAGCCTTGTGCCTGTACCACGTAGCCCAAAACTTTGCATACAAAAAAAACATTAAACCAAATGAGGAAAAAGATAAATACAGAGTGAAAAGTTGTGAAGGCAGCCTGGTGAAACTTCCTAAACGCAGCCTAATTAATCATATGAAGTTGTCATTAAAAACTCCTCCACACAAAGAACTGTACTACATGGCTCTACTGCAACTTTTCAAACCCTGGAGAAAAGAAGAAGATTTATTAGCCACCTACACCTCCTATGAAGATGCTTCAATGCTAGTGAAAGGACAATTACAGATGAAAACTTTACACGGTACAAAACCATATTGGACAATGAACGCCAACAAGAAGAAGAACTTCAAGCACAACTAAATGTAGAGACCTCTGAGAGTAATGAACCTTCCCAAACAGGCAGCCAAGAACCAATTGGACAGCCAGTCATAGCAAATGAGGCAGAATTAGACATGACAGAAGTAACCATCACTAAGATTCAGTATGAGCACTGTGCAGAAGAGTTGGCAGTACTGAAATCCCAACTAAACAATGAACAGCATACCATTTTTGTCGAAGTAAGTGAAACCATTGAACATGGTATACAGCACGAAAGTAAAACTTGCACCTGGGACAACTACAAACCCGTACTGCTGTATATAAGTGGAGAAGATGGGCCAGATAAAACATTCTTAATAAAAATTATCAGTAAATACCTCCAACAATTAACAAACAACAACCTTTCTGCTGTTGTAACCGCCCCTACAGGTTTGGCTGCCTACAACATAGGTGGAGTCGCTCTACACAGATTGCTACTCCTTCCAGTAGAACACCAAAAGAAATTAGAGTACTCTAAACTTTCAGCGGAGTATGCTATGGAGCTACGCAGAGTTCTGAAACAAATGACAATGCCTTTAATAGATGAGGAGAGCATGGTCTCCAACCTAATGTTGGCTTTGAGTCACCTTAGATTGCAAGAGGTCCTCAAAACAGACTACCAAGAACTCTTTGGAGGAAAACATGTCATTGCTTTCAGAGATCTCCTTCAATTAACACCAGTCAAAGGTGAACCTATCTTCAAAACCTTAGGACACAAAGAGTGCCGTAAAAGTCTTGGAAGCATCAGGAATGTAAATCTCTGGCAATGTTTCCAATACAGAAAACTAACTCAACATGTGTAAAACCAACACATGCATCAGTCTGCAGACCTCACCTACATCAACATTTAAAAAAATATACAGATTGGTGTACTATCAAAGGAGGCACAGTCTGCCCTCAATACTAGACGTATCCATGAGCTGTACAGGCATAACACATGTGCTACGGATGTCATGGAACAATTTGCTCAGAAAAATATCAGCTGTATGTCCTTAATGCCAACCAACTCTAGCAAGTTGTGCACAATTTATTGCAGTAAATGCTGCAAAAACAAAAACAACCACTAGCGGAAATTCATGCCACAGACAAACTCAACGTACAATGTATGACCATACCTACGTATCAACAAGACATAGCACGACTACAAACCTTAGAGAACTCTATCTCCAACACAACTGGTTTAGAGAAAATGTAACATTATGTTTCAACTGTAGAGTTATGTTAAACCGTAACATTGACGTAGAGCAAGGTTTAGTTAATGGAGCACTTGGTACATTTGTTGGCTTCCAGACATTCCCACGGGACAACAGCATTCAGTTTGTAACCATCATGTTTGACAAACTTTCAGAAGTCAAAAATATAGGATGCACAACAGCGCAATTCCTTCTTTTCAAAGACATGTATGTACGCAGAGAACAGTTCTCTATATCGCTAGCTTATGCAGTAACTAATCATAAATCGCAAGGTCTAACCTTAGATCAAGCAATGATTGATATTGGCAGCACAGAAGGCATGAGTGACGTAGCACAGTCACGGCTACGTACACTGGAAGGACTGTATCTAGTGAATTTTGATACAACTGCAGTCAGTGCAGACATTCCTTGGATCATAGAGTACAATAGACTATGTGCACTGTGCACACCCAATCTGAAAATGTACCCTATTCCTCAGAAACTGAAAGGTTTGAAAAGAAGGCTCATTCAATCAGAAGTTGTATATGATTTGGCAACAATTGCTTTCAATTTCTTTGATGGTACTCATACTACATCAACTACCAAAAGCACATACAAAAGGAGTCAAAAAGACAAACCATACCCAACTCCAACCACAAAAATAAATGCCTCTGCAAAGAAAGCACGTACCCTTCTATCAAAGTGCTAAGACACAGAAGTACTTGGTCCATTCAAATTTTCCAATCAAAGAGGTGTTAATTGCTATGCAAACGTAACAATGAATGTTCTATTCCAAATGCCAGCAATTGTGAAAAACATTTATTTAAATAGTGCAGACCAGTTGTGTTTGCAAATGCTTGGCCTTCACAGAAATGCAGTAAGTAATTCTGACACCACTTACAGTGTCTCAGGAATAAGGCAAGAATTGGACTACAGTGCTGGAATGGAGAAATTCACTTTAAACCGACAAGAAGATCCACAGGAGTTTCTAATGCACTTACTACAAATACTGGAAAGGAAAAGGAAAAACATAATCATTAATGAAATAGTTCACATTTCCTACGTGTGGAAACACATGCACGGTGTGCAACCATGTCATTCAGGAACAAGTCTCTAATGAATGCTTCGTGTATATATCAATACCTAACTGTGACTCCATTCCATTTCAACAACTGGTGCAAAATGCAAACCACAGCATGTTGTGTACGTCCTGCAATTCTGATGATCGTTCAACGCTACATATACACTCACAATATGTAATATTAATGCTCCTAAGATACAATGCCGATGCAACCAAAAACAACTGCAAACGTACAGCCTTCACACACGGACAGGTATAACTTGGAAAGAAAACCTTCACAACAGTAGCCATAATCTACCACACAGGTGACTCAACCAATGGAGGCCACTATACTGCATACATTAGAAAGCAATGGTCATGGTGGGAATGCAATGATACTTCCATCAGTCCAAAGCAGAGATTACCTGCAAATCTTGCAAATGCCTACTTAATATTCTTGAAGCCAAAATGTACTCATTGATGTACAAACCTACTATACCTTACTCCCCGGCACCAACCAGTACCTTTGTAAGTGGACAAAAAAAATGTTTTCCTTCCAAACTGTTGACCTAAAGCAACTTAGCATACTGCAAGCATTGACGAAATACACTAAAGTGTGTGTTGGCCATTTCTATCCTCAATGAACCCAATGAATACACTCACACAAACAATGTGTGTACACAAATCACAGTAGCAGTATTTTCCACAGGATACGTGGAAAGAAAAGTGCTAAGTATGAAGGTTCACAACTATCCTCAGTAACCTCTGAAACCACCATGTCCACAAATCAGTCACCAGCTCTCCAAGAATAGTCATACAACTCCACGACATAGGGACCTATCATCACGTAACTCCATAATGGTGCACTACCACTTCAGAATGTACACAGATGTCCAAGTAGCAACAGGAATACACAACCTTCTAAACATACCCTGTAAACAGTAGGAATACGCCACCTGGTATCCAACTGCAACCAGAATATGACAATGTTATTTGCAGCATTCAAACAACCCAACTCAACCTTCAACAAATACTGTGCTACAAATATATTGTAAAACACTTCCAAAGTATGAGCAGTTACAGTACGCCAACAGGTATGTAATTACCGTCAGAATTCTGCACTAGCACAGTACAATGCCACAATATTTGTAAACCACAAACAGCAACCAAACGCATAAAGAAACAGTGGTACAGAAAGGAAGCAGGTAAACATTTACAAAATACCACCTACTATACAACGCCACCAATCCTACCAACCCTTACATTTCCTCCTATTTCAAGAGTAAACTTTAAAAAGTGCTGTAACCACTCCAAGTGTGACTATCATTCATTGTGCACCATAGTAGCAAATACATTTTGAAGGTTTTTTATCCAGCATGGATTTAATTTTCCCCGCAGACCCAATGATTATGCAAAGGAACACAGGAACTGCGCTCATTGCACAGTACACTGGTTCAAAGCATAGTACTTAAGAAGTACTAGTTATGAGGGTCCACAAAGTAAAAAATGTATGCTATGTAGTGGACTGAAAACTAACGAAATACCTGCTCTAACATGTTCTGTTCTCTTTTCCCACAGATAACGCAGCAACCAGGACCACAACATTTCTCACTCGATACACAAAACACAGTACAGGCCCTCCTCAATCCAAACAGTAAGTCTGCAATGATTGCTATTATTCTTCTCTACAGTGCAATGTGTGCACTTATTTCTGCTATACACATAGCAATACCACCATTTGCAATGCACACCTATAATACACTATGCAGCTTGCGCCTACGCCCTACACGCTTCACTACACCCTGTAGAGTGTAGGGCCTCCAGCCATTCACTCAACATTCTACACACTGCCCACAATTGCCGCTGCACTGTACAACTATGCATACAAACATCTATTCACGTACCACTAACCCCACACATAATACACCCACCTACCCCTTAGCCACTGCAGTTGACATTGGCTGCCATTTCTTCCACAAAATACATAACCTGTTTCCTACATACACTGGTCTCCTCAACCTATAATAAATGGACACACTGAATGCACAACACTATAGTAACCTACCCGACAATCTGCACAATCACAACCATACAACTTGATGAATGCATCCATACATCTTACGTAACTGTCGTAACTGCTGCAACATTTGGCTCCTTGCTTTCCACTGGCACCGTGCAGGCCATTAGGTCATTTTCATGGTTATGTAAGCAGCACATGGTTCATAGCTCGGGAGCCATATTGCAACCACTGCGTTACTGCTTAAGTTTTCAAACTTCTGTTTCCCTTTCTTATTGTGTAAAGGAAACAGCATTTGAACACCATAACCCCCATACACTGTCTGACGACTGTACACACTAACTCCTTTTCTTTGTTGAACGACACCAAACTGCATACGATGGGCCAGCCACCCACGTATTCTGAGGGAGCGAATACACAGTATGCCATCGTCCACCATTGCCTCGCAACACACTGCACATATAACTGGTCCTTAGGCACTGTAAAAGCACATTTAATGTATGTTGCCATCTGTGCATTCACAGCACCATGTGTATGGCACCATCATCTCTACTTGTACGTCGTACTACCTTCACCGTAATGACACTGGCAACATTCGTAAATGCATGCTACAATCGAAACATGTTGCCGGCTGATTACTTTTTTTTCCCAGCATCATCTCCAGAAAGTGAAACCTAATATACCTCTCCTTGAACAGGACACACGCTCTTTGTACAACAGCCTTGAGGGGAAAGCATGTTTAGCTCCAAGGTCGGACATTGTATGGAAGTATAGCAAAAAAGGATACATAACTTACACTGCAGTTGCTCTGCCCATGTGCCCCAAAGGTAGTCTGCAACAATACCATACGCCGTATACTGCCATTTCTCGCCCACCCAATAAAAGCATTGAATTTGCTGAAGTTATGCAAGTACAACTTTACATCACATGTGTATTACGAATAAAAAGAATTAAGCTGCTCTTCTGTATGTAAATTCATAAATATGCTCTAACGCACACTTTCTCCGCGGTACATTGTACAGAGCTTTGTGGCGGCAGTAAGGGCGCACCGTTACAGTGCCATGTGTCCACCATTCCCCATAAATTGCAACTGTGATTGTACTTCCTTTTGGTACCATTCTGCCCCACCCTGTGCAAATGCAGACATAAAGGCCAAGACGAAAAGGGAACACAAGTCGTGCACTAAAACAGCACACAAGATGCTCACTTGTGCAGTGCTACATTCCCTATTTTGCCCTTTCTATGCCCTTTGACACAATTACTAGGTCTACGCACCCTCAGTGTACTGAACGTTATAATGGCCACAGGGGCATGCAGCGGTTAACCGGCACACAAACATCGACAGCTCACATTTAATTGACGCACTTCTTAGCAAAGCAGCTCCTCAATTCTCCAGCAACCCGAGGTGTCCCCCATGAGAGTTCTTGTTTTCTTACTTTCTTTGCAGACAGACAGACACATTGTGCCGTGGGTCGAACAACACTCGCTACCACTGTCATGTTTTGTAAAAAGGAAACACAGGAAAAGTGTGTCTGGTGGCAATGTTTCCAAGACATTTGGCTTGTGTGTAGCCGTACAATCACAGTATCACCTACAAAACAAAGAGAAGACAGTGGGGTAACATATGACGCTACTCACTAACATACAGTACATGGTCCATGAGGCAGCCAACTTTCACAATATCCTTCCTGCAAAGTCTTGTCCTGTACGCTGCCACTTATACCGGCAACTTACATCTACTCTTATTCCTCTTTCTTCTGAGATATTTTGCACCTTATTGCGCATGCCACGCCTTCCACATTCCAATAGACGGGTGGTGGACCAAGCACTGGAAGATTACCATAAGCGATTTCTTTTCTGTCGTTATTATCTGGGCTGACCTGACCGATATGGGCCAGTATGTCCATTTGCGGTTGAGGCAATACGAACCAACCTGCAAACCTTTATGTTGTATGGCATCCCAGAGGCACCAGCTGCTACCTTGTCTGCCTTTCAAAGAAAATGTATTGTTCTACACGGCCCACCAAGCACCACTAAGTACTGCTTTTCCCACTTTTCTAGACGAGAACAGAAGTACAGAAGTGCATGGACGGCATTGGTCACTGAATTTTGTTTGCGAAATAAAAGAGGGGTGAATGTAGCCAACTTACACATTGTCAATAACATTCTGTAGCAAAATAAAGCACTTCCAACAATTCATTGTGGGGTTACTAAACTACAGGAATGTTCTGGAACTGTATGCTCTGTGTGCGCATGTCTGATTTTGCTTTTGTTTATGTTGTTCCTTTCCGGAGCTAGGTGCTCACATGACAGAGTGGGCTACGCTTGGCACGCACATAAAGAAAATACCTGGAGTGCACGCCATGAGGAATGACTGTCCACAAGTAAAGTCAGTGACGCCAGTGACTGCTACGATGGTGTATGCCACACACAAGTATAGGTAATGGAAGTGATGCTCACATTACAATTTCACACAGTAGAAGCGCCAACCGCGTTCATTGGCCATCTCAACAAGTAAACAAAACAAAGCTAATAGTCAGACGGCCTGTATTTGGCTGCACTTAACAGCGTTGATAATGTTGTCGGCTGCAAATGTATGTAAGTTGGTCTGTACATTATCCATACTTTACATTAGTAATGCATATTAACTAGTGTCATGTCGCAATATCTTCCTTCACTCTAAAAGCACAGGGTATTATGCGAGGAACACCATACGAAACATAAATGGCGCCATCTCAGTCCCTGAATGGCAGCAAGGCCAATGACGCACACCATATGCAAGTGCAGGCACTTCACACTACCTCTACTGGTGTACCAACTGCAAAATGTCCTCCATTCTGTAATAGTGAGCACCCGCAGCAGAAATACATATTTGCAAGAGTGTACGCTGGAGTTACATATCAGTTTAAGAACGGACCCAAAGAAGGCAACATTCTGAAACCTACTTCCAACCACTGGCCAGCCTGTTAGGTCCAAGGGCCCCAGCCATGCACACAAGCCAGTAGGGTTTTTGGAGGCACAACACAACATAGCCCACTAGCTGGAAATATCCTCATTTTGTCTGCAATGCACTCCCCATCCCCAATGGATTCTACCTGCACTCAGCAAAAAAAAAGATAATCGCCTCTACAGCTGCCCGCCAATGAAGAGTATGTGAATACCTGCGTAAATAGTCCATATCGCAAAACGGTGATGGTAAAAAATTCCTTCCATGTGCCAATGTCTGCCTGCCCTCCCTAAAGCAAGGTTGTGGCCAAGCCCTAGGCTCCTGGGTACATGCGGAAGCCTATGGCCTCCACCCATGCACCCAAGAGCCTACTCCTTCAACACACCCACTAGAAGGCAATAGAGGCGTCCATGCTACCATGTGACCACATAGCTATGCTTATTAACTCGTATCATGTCGCAATATCTTCCTTCACTCTCAAAGCACCGGGTTTTATGAGAGGCACACCATACGAAACAGTAGCTGAATGTCAACAAGGCCAATGACACACACCATATGCAAGTGCAGGCACTTCACACCACCTCTACTGGTGTACCAACTGCAAAATGTCCTTCTCAACCATTCTGTAATAGTGATCACCCACAGGACACATACATATTTCCAAGAGTGTACGCTAGAGTTGCATATCAGTATAAGAACGGCCCCAAAAAAGGCAACATTCTGAAACCTACTTCCAACCAGTGGCCAGCCTGTTAGGTCCAAGGAGCCGAGCCATGCACACAAGCCATGAGAGGTTTTGCAGGCACAAGACAACAGAGCTCACCGACTGGAAATATCCTCATATTGTAGGCAATGCACTCCCCATCCCCAATGGAGTCTGCCTGCACTCACCAAAAAGGATAGTCGCCTCTACAGCTGCCCGCCTATTAAGTACATGTGAGTACCTGCATAAAAAGTCCATATCGCAAAACTGTGATGGTATAAAATTCCTTCCATTTGCCCATGTCTACCTGGCCTCCCTAAAGCAAGGCTGTTGCCAAGCCCTAGGCTCCTGGGTAAATGCGGAGGCCTACGGACTCCGCTCATGCACCCAAGAGCCTACTCTTTCAACACACCCACTGCACACAAGTCAGTAGGGGTTTTGCAGACACAAGACAACATAGCGCACCGATTGGAAATATCCTCATATTGTAGGCAATGCACTCCCCATCCCCAATGGAGTCTGCCTGCACTCACCAAAAAAGGCTAGTCGCCTCTACAGCTTCCCGCCAATGAAGTATATGCGAGTACCTGCGTAAAAAGTCCATATCACAAAACTGTGATAGTAAAAAATTCCTTCCATGTGCCAATGTCTGCCTTCCCTCCCTGAAGTAAGGCTGTGGCCAAGCCCTAGGCTCCTGGGCCTATGGCCTCCGCCCATGCACCCAAGAGCCTACTCCTTCAACACACCCACTAGAAGGCAATAGAGGCTGCATGCTACCAGGTGGCCATGTAGCTTTCCTGACTACCGGTACGTATGGGTACACTAATGGACTAAAAAAAAGGCTACATTCTCCAACCTACTTCCAAACAGTGGCCACACTGTTAGGTGCAAGGGCCCTAGCCATGCACACAAACCAGTATGTTTTTGCAGGCACAACACAGCATAATACATTGACTGCAAATACCCTCATATTGCCTCCAATGCACTCCTCATCCCCAATGGAGTCGACCTGCACTCACCAAAAAACGATAGCCGCATGTGCAGCTAGCCCCCAATGAAGTATAAGTGAGTAGATGTGTAAAAGGTCCATATCGCAAAGCTGTGATGGTAGAAAATTCTTGCATGTGCCAATGTCTTACTGCCTTCCCTGAAGCAAGGCTGTGGCCAAGCCGTAGCCTCTTGGGCATGTGCTGCTACCTACGTTCTCCGCCCATGCCTCCACACATGCCTCTAAGAGCCTAGTCCTAGTACACACCCACTGCAAGGCAATAGAGGCATGCATGGGAACATGTGGCCATGGTGGTATCCTGACTACAGGTACTTATGGGTACACTAATGGACCCAAACAAGACAACATTCTCACACCTACTTCCAGCCAGTGCCCACACTGTTAGGGCCAAGGGCAGTAGCCATGCACACGAGGCAGTGGGGGCTTTGCAGTCACAACACAACATAGTACACCAACTGCAAATATCCTCATATCGCCAATACACTCCCCATCCCCAATGCAGTCTACCTGCACTGACCAAAATATGATAATCCCCTGAGCACCTAACCACCAATGCAGTATATGTCAGTAGCTGCACGAATGGTCTATATGGCAAAAGTGCGCTGGTAAAAAATCCTTCTATGTCTCAATGTCGTAATGGCCTTCCTTGAAGCAAGGGTGTGAACAAGCCCTAGCCTCTTTGGTACATGCAGAGGCCTACGGCCTCCGCCGATGTACCCAAAAGCCTAGTCCTTGCACATCCACTAGAAGGCAATAGTATGCACACTAACGGACCCACACATGACAACTTCCTCACACTTACTTCCAACCACTGCCCGCACTGTTAGGTGCAAGGTGTTAGCCGATCATATATATGGGAATAATATTACCTGCTGACCCGTTATCAGCCACAAAGTCAGGTTTCCCTCCTTATTAATTCTTTGTGTTCTTCTAGCAGCCCTTTTATGTGCCTTCTTCTGTGAAGGTGCCACCTTGGCACTTCAATGATGTTGGTGCCCTTGCTTAGTTTATTATGGGTGGTGGATTTTTCATTATTTGCTTTCAACATTTTTTGTTGTCTACGTTTCTCTTTTCCTGAGATAGACACCTCATAGTTAAAATCAACCTCTCCCGCTTCCTCTTCCAAGGCAGTAGGGGGTTCAACAAAAGTGGACTCCCTAGGGATATTTTTTCTCCCTGCCCTTTACCACTGGGGCAGTGGTAGGTTTTACTTTAGGACGAGGGGGGGACATTTTCCACTGAAATACCAGGATATTTATCATTGTGGGCTACATATGTCAAAGTTATTTGCGAAATCTGTTCCAGCAAATGAGTCGGTTTCTGGGTTTCATAGGAGATGAAATTACAGAGTTTCAGCAATAACTTCAAAGCGAAGTTAACAGGTTCATTCTATACCATCGTTCTCCTCTTTCACGATGGAGCAGTTAGTCCCATCCTGCACATCCAGGTCATCCCCCAAAAGATTCAGATTTTCAGCCTCCCAAACGGAATCCTCAATTAGCACTGTGAATCAGGGTGAACAGAACAACCTTTGGCTTGTATTACACGCAGACTCTAAATAATTTGGCACAGTGTCTTCCGTATGTGCAGTAACACAAACATTTGGACTGATAGGACAGGCTAGCCTTTGAACTTCAGTTAGTAAGGATATGAACAGATTGAGTAGGGAATTATTATTGTCTATCTCGATAGAAGCATTACCTGTCCCTGAATTGGTTTCCAAATATATTGCCTGCGAGAGGGATTCAAATGAGGAGGCCGCGCTGTATGTGAGAGCAGGCCTGCACACTGAAATAAAATCAGCGCAGGACTGCCAACCCCCTACACGTAAGTTACGGCACCTGTTACTTTATCATGCCACGTCCAGCCCAGCGTAGTGACGTGGTGTGGACATAACAGCTGATCTTGCACCAGTGTAACCACAAATTACCTGCACCCTGTTAAGACGCCTGCTTTGTCCTCCCCAAGAAACAGCACTTTGTCGATATGCAACATCTTTGCACCTTTTACTGCACAACACCTTTTAGCATTGATAGTTAGATAGATTGGGATGGAAGGGCGGGGACAATTTATCAATGACACCTGTTCTACAAACTACACACAGGCAACTATGGACCACCAACAGAAAATAGATAGCAAGGGAATGGGCGACTGTTAATTTATTGCACCAATACCGGAGTGGGGGACAAGACACGCCCCTTCCTATTACAATAAGTTCAAAGACAACACAACTAGGAAGGTGCCACGCCATCACTCACAACAATTAGACGGAGAGAAAAGAACAGTGGAAAATATGCCTACCTATAGGACAACCGGATACATAGAACAAGATTTATAAGGACTAAGAAATATAACCAACTAACCCCAAGCTCAAATCTCTGCATACCTAACTCACACGAAAATCCACACAACCATCTTCTCGATCAGCAAACCGCACGCACATAACCACACCGCAACAACAAACAACACATAAACCGCACCAACAGCACACGAGGTCTCGCATTGGTCCGATATTCACCATACATGCCAAAATTCAGATGCACCTGGAAGGGAGAGTTCCACAAGGAAATCGCGAGATGCATATTTCCCCATAAGAATGCATTGGGGTTACATTTATTTTAGGCGGGAGATCGTGAAAAATAACATTTTTCACCTAAAAATCTGGAGTATTGGGATGTATGATTTCCATACATGCCAACATTCGGTCATACCTGGGAGGGAGATTTCATCAGGGAAATCGGGAAACCAATATTTTCCCATAAGAATGCATTGGGGCTACATTTATTTTAGGCGGGAAACGGTAAAAAAATTGCAATATTTTTCGCAGAAAAATCGGGAGTCTCCCGCCTAAATCGGGAGGGTTGGCATTGTAGGGGAGGACTGGTCCAGGAGACCCCCCTCGCCTGCGTCTTCTCCCCAGGTGAGGGCTATGGCTCATTGGGCGTCCCCTCATGCCACCCGGGCCCAGGTGATGGAGGGTTCACCCGCTGGAGACATTGCCCACACGTATTGATTGTCCACATGTATTAAAATTTAGCTAGGCCCAGAAACAGGGATAGATAACACACCCAGGTACCAACTGGTGCCTATGTACCACGATAAGGATATTGTAGATAAGTTGTGGCACACCACCATCAAAGAGCCCTGTATACTAGAATGGTACGAGGAAGTTTGGGTAGATTTGGAAGGAGATGGTGGATGTATATATCTAACGTGTACTCCAGATGAATACGCCAGGAGAGGTGAGAGCTTAAGGGGGGTGTGCAGAGCATGGATGCCCATCAAAGGAACTCCCGCATGGGATGAGGCAGTGATGGACGAAGCAGAATGTAGGAGGATAGAAGATTTAAAGAATTCGTTACTTAAGTAACGAAAGGGGGGAAATGTAGGGGAGGACTGGTCCAGGAGACCCCCCTCGCCTGCGTCTTCTCCCCAGGTGAGGGCTATGGCTCATTGGGCGTCCCTTCATGCCACCCGGGCCCAGGTGATGGAGGGTTCACCCGCTGGAGACATTGCCCACACGTATTGATTGTCCACATGTATTAAAATTTAGCTAGGCCCGGAAACCATTTTGTCTGGCAAAGATGGTGTGAGCTCAGCGCACTGTAGCGCGGCTCCCACCCTTGGAGAGTCTCAGTCATCCCTGTCGCCGCAGCACCCTGGCAGATCCGCTGCGAGCACGTTCCCACGAACAAGACGGACATGAGCTAGCGTAATACACTAACATTGTATCAGTTCACCTCCCGCAGTGTATCATCGCTCCCAGCATGACCCGGCCAGCAGGCCAGGGAAATGAAAAGAACAGTAAAATGGTCATCAGATGGCAAACAGTCTTTATATATTAATGTCAAGACCACTCGCAAAGTATGCTTTCTTCCACAAAATCCCTTATATTACAAAAGCCTGTAAAATGTATAAACATAAGAAAGCATGCTTCCATGATATAAGCGATGGCGAGCCCACACCATTGCAGTTGGGTGCTAATAACAAAGGAACGCACCAGGGATCTATTTGTTACGTGTATCACTGGGAAACTTACACTCTATGGGCTTGCGCCATAACTGAACTAATGCTGCTAGAGGACACGAGAAGACGAATGTAACCATACAGAGGGCTTATGTGAAGGATGCACGAGAAGGCGCTTGTCATGTGTGCATGTCTAGGCCCCACATGTGCCACCACCGTCACGAACAGTGGCGGGTTATTTTCTATGTACTCCACCAATCCTAATTCTACCTCACTTACTGCAAATATATATGCATATAACTAAATACTGTAGTTGTTAAAACATAATGTATGAATAAGGTGCTCAGACTGGGTATAATCGAGACACATCCAGCAAAGTTTAAATGCATGTTTTGTATTGATTTGAATAAGTATTATAGAGTGTTCAAATGTTTGTGATGTCTTTACCTAAAATCGGCAACACACGAGGGAGATACCTTTGTGAAATACGTGCAAGGCCATTCCCCCTCCCACCCTGCGAAGGCTGCCAAGCCATGAGAACAGAGGCCGCGCCGCACTGCTTTACCTCCCCCAACCAGACTGGAGCCGCTTCAAAGATTTGTAATCCCCTCTGTAGCACCCAAGGCCGCGGCCCGCCACCTGCATTATTTTCAGCTCAGCAGTAAACCTCTGCCTGAACACACGCGCCCCCTCGTAAACCCCACAACCCACCGGACCATCTCAGACTTATGGCCCTGTGCAAACAGGACACCCAACACTTTGACAACACACAGCGAAACATCCATAACAACTTCTAACAAGGCAGGAAGACCTGTACCGCCCGTCCAAGGCCCTGAAGCTTAGCCCCTCGACCTATGGCCCCGGTCAACAGGACACTGGTAACCATGTCCTGACGTATTACCCCCAGACCCTTCACAAGGTACATTCCTCCTGTGTTGCATTAACCTGTAGTATAACCTATTTGAAGATTTACTGAAGAAAATAATATTGAAATGACTGAATGACTGCGGTGTGCATGGCATAGGGCAACCAAGTCAGGAAAAGACATTCATCTCTGACACTGGCCACAATGGCACAACACCACCGTCCGGATGAACTCAGCCGACCTGCCAGGCCCAGCCCAACCCACGAGGCTGACCAGTGACGTCTTCCAGCCAAAGCCAACCACATCGCAGCAGCACCTATAGTTAGTTGTCGCCACCCAATCCCATTAAACTTGTGCCCCCTATAGTGTGTAGGTTCTTATGACATTTTTTGTAAATATGTACGCCTGTCTTTGCTATTGTCGGACAGAGCGCTCTCGGAGTTTGCAGAGTTCTTTGCATGCCCTATTCTGATTGATAAACTCCCATTTACGCTCACCCGCACTCTGTCTTGGCCTTATTCCCATTTTGGGAGAGTCCTTCATTGTCTCTCATTGCGGGGAGGATCGTGCTGTTTGGGGACGCTTGCCTTCAGTGGTGACCCCGAAAGCGTGATTTTTATTATTATTAGTATTTCCCAACCTAACATTACCATCCCCTTTTGGCACGAGAATCTCCGGTCGAAAAGGGATACGCACGGTGAGCCGGCTCCGGGAAGCTGCCCGCCAACGGCGACCGGTACACTAAGAAGTGCGCACTCAATAGAGAGAGGGTACGGGATCCCGGTTGAAAAATCCCCTTTGAGTACCGCTCGCCGGAGCCGGGGCTGACTGTTGAGCTGACGGCGACACTGCCTGGACGGACCCAGTTTCGGAGACTATCGGTTCAAGACGGGCACGTGAGTACTGAGTGCGAGCGATTGTAAGGGGAGCGGGGAGAGAAGTGTAGGACAGGTAACGAAGAGGGGGTACGCAGATCTACTAAGGATCATCTTAAATTTTCCTTGCTTTTTCTTTGCATATGGCCATTAGGATTACGAGGTGAATAAGAGATAAAAGTGACGGGAACCTAGCTCCGAAAGGGGGTGGAAGGCGGCGCCGCATAGTGCTATCTTGACTAGTACTGGGAATATATGAAGAAGTGGATTATAAGATAAAAGTGCTCAGCAAAAGGGGGCACTGCGAATATATTAGTGACCGCTATTACTTCTTTCTTTTCTTTTCTTTAGGGGTAGGAGAGAATAAAAAGTGAGATTAACACAAACTTAGGGGAAAAGTAAGAGAAAAAGAGTCCTACTAGAAGGGGGGAGAGCAGGCTAACATATATATATATATACATGCGCATCCATATATTCAAATAAGACGGACAGGGACAGCCGGCTAGGGAGGAAAGGGAGGGCAGCTTGAATGGTGAATTGAGTGGTACCAAGAGGTGTGTGCACCTCGTATGTGTCAGAAGACAGTTTGATGTTGCGAATGCGTAAAACGGCTATAAATGTATAATAGTTAAATGGTCATGGTAAGTGTGACCGGATAAAAATTTTTGAAGACAACGTTGATATAGTGAAGTGAGTGGGTACCTTTTGATTTCCGGGTTGATATTGTCAAAATAAATGATGGGTTGCTCTTGTATGTGCCCCCCAAAGAGAACAGAGTAGAAACTGTGTACAGTCAGTTTTGTATTGTGCAGTCAAGGGGGGGAGAGCCCAAACGAGCCTAACATTGAATGTGAAGTAGAATACAAAAAATAATATTGATATTACATTTACATTGTAGTTGCAGACACACAGAGACACACAAGCACTAGGAGGGCACAGAGATGGGGGCTGAAACACCCTTATCACATATTTGTAAGAATCTCCCAGGGTACGCAGAACGGATTAAGAAATATCACGACCAATGGATAACTGAGCTGAAAGGAGAGGGGTTACCCCAGATATGGCCAGAGGGAGGGTCATTTGATAAGAGTGTTCTGGATATGGTGACCACATGCATTTATTTGAAGTACAAGGGGAAGCAGTTGCAAAATAGGAGGGAAATATTAGATCTTTGGAGGTTATTTGAAGAGATACCACCGCCTAAAACACCAGCATTAAATCCTGATCTCCCGTCCACCACAGACAATCCACTACTGATACAGAAAGATGTCAAAGAAGTGTCAAGTGTAGCGCCACCAGTAGAGGTAATAAGTTTGTACCCGATATTAAACAAGCCTGTACCTGCAGAAGGATACAGTGACCCCACATATGTGCCTCCCCCGACAACTACTACACCCCACCGGCCCACGGCACCCCCACCATATGAAAGTACGAGAGAGCGAGGCCAGGCGAGTACACAAAGGGTAGACATAGAGAAGCTCACAGATGATTTACAGTCAAGACTGTCAATAGCAAAAGATGAGCTCTCAAGGATAAAGGACATGTGTGGGCAAACAGCACTTAATGCGGCTAGATCAGGGCGCACGTCTAGAGCGCCAAGTGAGAATAGAAAACCTGAAGAGGGGTGGAAAAAAGGTGAGATACTGTTCAGAATTGAAGAAGAACCGACACGAATAATTGAAATAGGGACGCGAGAGGAAGATACTGACAATGAAGAAAGGCCTATGGGGGACAGAGAGGAATTACTATGTGACATAAGGGACGAGTTAGAAGAAAGCGACAGGTTGAGCATGGCAATGGGAGGGGGAAGCGAAGGGGGGGATGGTACGTGTTCGATGAGAACACTGGATGATGAGTGGACGGGGCGATTAAGGAACAGAGTGGGGAAAATGGCATCACTGGGAACCTCAGCAGCCAAAACGGGTCCGGATGCAACGACGAAAGGAAGGCTACAGCTCCCGTTGATACACAGGGGAGGAGGGAGGCCTAACTATATCCCATGGGCGCAGATGGATAAAGCCAATTTATTAAAGCTATTGCCCCCGTTATCAGGAGGGGCAAGTAAGTGGATATACGCCTTTGAGAAACATACTGCTGGGGTACCCCTAGCTATAGGAGATGTGAAAAGTCTGCTCGTATCAGCAGTGGGCGATCAGGCTGAAAGAGTATGGGTAAAAGCCGGTTTCCTGGGAGTAACGTTAGACTGTGACCGCCATGATGGGGCCTCCTTTAACACAGTGCGTGCCAGGGTGTGGGATGCCTTACGCGAAACATTCCCAGATACGCCAGACTTACAGTCAGTGATGCAGTGTACAATAAATGACGGGGAGGAGGCTATGGATTACATTTTTCGGGTCCAAGAGATGTGGAGAGCAGAAACGGGCACGCCCTGGTATCAATCGACATCTTTATTTTACTTCATTATAAAAAGAGGGCTCCCAAAGGAAGTGCAGAAGGCGCTCGACAAGATAGCAGGTATTGAAGCAAAGGGATGGCCAGAAATTCAGAGCATAATAGTACACCATTGTAAACGAATCAAGGAGAGGGAGAAGGAGGTGGCGCAGAAAAGATTGGCAGGCGAGGCGAAGTTAGTACAGACAAAGTTGGTGAAGGTTGCAGCAGCAGTAGCCGCGCTCCCACACAGCAGGGAGGGAGATGATGAGGAGGAGGGGCTGATAGCACTACAAGGAAGGGTGGCAACTAATTGGGCGGGAACAGGACAGCGGCAGTGGAATGAGCAGGAGCAAGGCGGAGGTCCGCAGTGGCAAGAGTGGACCCCTCGAGGGGGACGAGGTGGGTACAGGGGCCGAAGAGGAGGTGGACCGGAGTACGGGGGAATGGGAGGAAATGGATGGCAGGGTCCTAGAGGTGCACAAGGAAGTTGCTGGAATTGCGGGCGAAGGGGGCATTACTCTAGAGAGTGCAGAAGCAGACCCAACAACGGGTTCCAAGAGGTAGAACAATATGGCCATCCCCACCCGGGAAGCCCATATGGCCTTCCGATGGGACAACAGCAACTGAGAAACCCAGGCCAGGGTAATGCTGGCCAGCAACAGGGACCCCAGTACAGAACACAGAACCACCCACAAAACAATGACAGTGTGCAATACACGCCAGGTAACCCTTTCGCGGTACATGCAAACGGGGCCCCCGCGCCAGCACCTTACAACGGCATGTCAGTGGTTTCCGGAAGTGTCTTTAATGAAGGGGGGGCAATGAGACACCCCGCATAGGACAGCCCACAGAGAACACTTGCGTGTCCAGTTCTATCCACCACCTACAATGCAGCAGAGGAACCATTGGTAGGGGCGCAGATAGGAGACAAGCAGTTCATATTCATGGTTGATTCGGGAGCGGAGAAATCATGTGTCAGAGAGGGCCGGTTCCCGTTATCTAACAGGAAGTTAGAGACGCAGGGGTTCTCTGGGGCTGTAATTGAAGTTCCTTACACAGAAGCATTGGATGTAACAGTGGGGGGTAAAACTGTAAAGGCACCCTTACTGTACTATGAAAACTCACCAGTAAATTTATTAGGGAGGGACCTCCTGAGTAAACTTAACATGACCATATCATTTACCGAGAGAGGAATAGTGTGTTCTACACCCGGGATATGCCCCTTGCGTGCGATGCTGGTAGTGCAAGCCTACACAACCACACAGGAAATACGAGGGCTGCCACAAAATGAGGAAATGTTCATTGAAGGGCTAAAGACTTTGGCCCTCATAATTCCAGAGCTAAGAAGCATGGACTGGAGGATTCCAGCGGAATTCCTCTTCCGCCCCATAGTATGTCCCAACGCAGCACCAGGATCAGTGGTATCATTGGACTTGCGCGCTGTACAGGTATCAGCGAAAAGGATCGCTGTGATTGGAGTGGACAGGGAAGGATGTGAGTGGCGCACAGTGCTGTGTACAAACGCCAACATCGCCCTACGAGAGGTAACAGATGAGGATCTCTTTTCAGACACAGAAGGGGATGGCGAGATAGTAATGGAAATAGCGATGCCCTGTGACATTTTAATCCAAGCCAGGGAGACCCCCGTCCAATTGATGACAGTGGTAGGAGCACCACCGTCATTTTTTGATGACGACATGAGGCTCGTACCAAACAATTTATGGACAACAGGCCCCCATGATGTAGGGCTGTTGCACGGAGTACAACCTGTGGTAATAAAACTAAAGCAAGGAGCAATTTTACCCCGAGTTAAACAGTATCCATTTTCCCGTGAAGCTGAAGAAGGGATAAAAGAAACAATAAATGCACTACTAGCACAAGGGATAATAGTGCCTTCAAACTCCCCATGTAACACATGTATTTATCCAATCAAAAAAGCGAAAGGAGGGTCTTGGAGGATGATACAGGACTTACGCCCCCTCAATGATGTAATTCAGAAGGAGTTCCCTCTAGTCCCGAACCCTGCATCGATACTATGCAGCATCCCGAAAGTGGCATCACATTTCACAGTAGTAGACTTGAAAAACGCATTTTTCTTAATACCCCTGGCTGAAGAGAGTAGATACCTTACAGCCTTCACACTGGGGGGTAAGAGATATGAACACTGCAGACTACCACAGGGATACTGTGAGAGCCCGAGCATATTCAACCGCATATTGCATGAAGACTTGGGAAACCTATCAGTTGAGAGTACGATTATTCAGTATGTAGACGATCTATTAGTGTGTGCACAAGACGAAGCAACATGTAGAAAAGATTCAACAACGCTCCTGACTTTACTGGCCAACAAGGGATACAAGGTAGACAAGGAGAAGCTACAGTACTGCCTGACTGAGGTCTTATACCTGGGACAGCTCATATCAAAGGATGGAAAAAGAATAATTCCCGACAGGGTAGAAGCAATAAGATCAGTAGGAGCACCCACAACAGTGAAAGATATGCAGAAATTATTGGGGATGTGCAACTATTGCCAAGCATGGATATTAGATTATGCAGCATACACGAGGCCCCTCCTACAAGCACTCAAGGAAGCACAACAGGAGAATGAAAAAATACAATGGTCAGAAGAGATGAGCGAATCATTTCAATCATAGAAGGAGCTAATTTCAAGCGCTCCAGTATTAGCAAACCCTGATTATGGACGCAAATTTTACCTATTCTCACTCTGCAAGGAAACACTCATGACAGCAGTACTGACACAAAAAACGTCCTTAGGACACAAGCCATTGGCTTACTATAGTGGTACTTTAGATGCCGTGATGCAGGGCCATTTCGCGTGCGAGCAATCACTCGCTGCAGCCGCGTTCGCGATTGAGAAAAGTGCTACAATAGTAATGGGTTGCTCTGTGACATTGTTTGTGGAACATTCATTATTTGCAATACTTGAGAGATCAAAAAGCACACTGACCACACAGCGGGCGACAGCCTACGAGATTATATTGTCCAGCGCCAACATCCATATAGTGAGATGCAAGACAGTGAACCCCGCCACATTCATTACAGAAGCGTGCACACTAGAAGACATGCAGAACCACGAATGCGCAACTTACACAGGAGAAAGAGGGGAGGACACAGTGGTGTTTGAGAACGCTCTAAGCGAGGGGGAAGTGTACTTTGTAGATGGGTCTGCATCAATTGACGTGGACACGGGAGAAAAACACGTTGGCATGGCAGTAGTGAGGTTAGAAGATGGTGAGTATGAAACACTAGTACAATACCGCCTCCCATAACATTACTCCACACAGGCAGCAGAACTGATTGCGCTCATAGAAGCACTACATGCAGCAAAGGGTTGTGCAGTGACAATATACACAGACTCAGCTTACATGACGACAACAGTACATGGAGGTCTAGCAAGATGGGGGCGTAGGGGATTTAGACGGGCAGACGGAACACCAGTACAGCATGCAGAATTGTTGAAAGAGCTAATTGAGGCCCTACAGAACCCTACTGCAGTAGCAATAGTAAAGGGCCAAGCACATACATCCAACACAGATGTTGTGTCTTTGGGGAACGCGGCAGCGGACGCTGCCGCCAAGGAGGCTTCCTATTTTCAGAAATATGACACAGGTGAGTACATGCTTAAGCACAAGAGAGACGAAGAGCCCCCAGAAGGATACAACATGATGCCCATATCACAAATACTAGAATTGCAGGAAGGAGCTAGTGCAGAGGAAAAATTGATGTGGACAAACCGGGGGTGCAGCAAGTCGGGAACAGACCTGCTGTGGCGGCAAAATAACTCGGGGAAAGTGGTAATGCCAATACAGTTACTAGAAATTGCATTTCAACAGCTACACTTCCCTGCACATAACACCAAACAGCATATCGCAGCAGAAATACAGGAAGAATGGTTCGTGCCCTGTCTCCAGGAGCATGTGTCTCGATTGGCAATGGAATGTACAACATGCCAAATATACAATTCAGGAATGACATTACGTACTCTCCGGGGAACAATTCCTAAACCCATTGGCCCATTCAGAGAACTGCATATAGATTACGCAGACATGGGGGAAAGGTGTAATGGCGCGCGGTACATGATCGTGGTTGTGTGCCCATTTTCAAGGTGGGTGGAAGCAGGACCCTGTGCGCGACCTGATGCCAAGAGCGCCGCCAAGTTCCTAGTAAGGGAAGTGTTCCCGCGCTGGGGAATTTGTGACGTTATTCGCTCAGACAACGGCACTCATTTTGTGAATGAGCTTTTCAAGGAAGTAACTACATTATTGGGAATAAAACATAAATTGTGTTCGATTTATCATCCTCAAAGTAATGGCGTAGTGGAAAAGATGAACGGACTATTAAAGGGCAGGTTATCAAAACTATGCTTTTCATTGAAGAAGAATTGGATTTACTGTCTACCCCTTGCGCTATTTGAATTGAGAAATCAGCCAAGCAAAGACCACCATTTGTCCCCGCACGAGATCGTGACTGGGAGACGAATGAACACAGCACACTCTCCACTGCGCGAACACTCAGATGCTCACAGAAGCACCGCAATATTGGGAGATGAGTTCACAGACTATTTAAGGAAATTGACAAGGGCAGCGCGCATGATATCAAAGCAACTCTCCCCACCCTTCACTAGAGAAGAGGGAAACGTAACAGGATCTGTCACGGAGCCAGAGCAACAGCTACAGCTGATGCCAGGCGACTCAATTTATGTCAGAAGCTTTGTGCGTCGGTGGAATGCACCACGATTCCATGGCCCATACGAGGTAATATTTTGCACGCCCACGGCAGTGAAGGTGAAGGGCTTGAGGTACTGGGTGCACTTGACCGATGTACGGAAGGCATATAGCAATGTACAAGAGGAGGTAGATGAGGAGGCACAGACAACAGCAAACGATGCAACTGAGCAGAATGTCTGAATATGAACTTGTGTGTGTGTGCGTTGGTACTGGACTTGAATGGGAGAATAACTGATAAGGATACATAAAAAAAAAAAAAAAAAAAAAATAAAAAAAAATGTGTTCTCTCTTTTATCTTGTTGAGTTGTATATAATTAATGGAATGACCAAATTATGGCCTGTATACACCCTTGTCTGTGAATACCCCTCCCCGCATCCCCACCCGCTTCCATTCCCCGTCAAATATATATTGGCACTGATGGTGCTAGCAAAATGTTTACATGCATGCACTTAATGCACTTTTATATCTCAAACAGGAGCTTCCATGGCATCTAACGGGCAGCCTGCAACGGTTAGAATTAGTAGAATGAGAGAATTAGTACATGAGAGATGCAGATATTCGTATGAGTGTGGATTATCTGTATGCATCACATTGTTTTTTATGCTAATGTTTGGCCTGGTTACATATTGGTTTGTAGCGTTCATCTCTATCGAGATGAACGAGGGGGGAGGGATTAACAGCACTACTGGGCCCAATACAACTACAAGGGCCAATACAAGGGAAGGTGATTTTTTGATATGGGACGGAACTAAACTTGTATGGGGGTATCATACCACACCATCCAGTGCTGTCATCGTACAAAGAAAAAAGCCACAAGGTGGAATGCAGAACAACACAGTGTCTCCACCAGGGGTATCTAATTACAATGCCCACAGTTTAAATGACCGAAACCCGTCTGCCATATCATGGTTGTATAACACCCCCACCAGCCAGCCTGCCCCCCATACTAAACAACAACCTGCCAGATAACGTCAGGAAGGAAGAGGAAAAGCTACTAGCAATACATGAAATATTATATGATGCATGGGCTAAGGGGGGCGGGAATGAGAAAAGGGGGTCTAGTTTGTCCCTTGCCCAGGGAGTTGGGAAGTACATGAGGAACAAGAACAACAGACGGAAGAGGGAAGCAGGGAGGAGGAAGTATGATGAGTACTATGGGCTAGGTCTAGATAAGATGGAAGACCCACGACACCCCCACCAAACAAATAAGTGGTATGCAGATATGAGTGCCACAGCTAAACAAACAACAAACGAGAGTTGTTATGTCTGCTCCCTCATCCCTCACGCATCAGGTACACCCAAAGTATTGTTACCCAAAGAGTTGCCAATTATAGATGCCCAATGTCTCCTTCATCTCACGTTATGCAGGATTAAGAACACCTTCTAGACACATGAAGTGACTTTTCAAATGCTGCAGAACGAGAAAATGTGCTACCCAAAAACGGCAGGGGTGGTATGTCTAAAAGAACCATTTTTTGTAATTGAAGGGACACTTTTTTCTGATACCAAGCGGAAGGATGAAGAAGTAGTGTGCAAAGCGGAAGCACTGAGAGGTGTGGCACCGGAGAAATTGCAGTGGATAGAAGAAACATGTACACCAGTATGGAAAGAACACATTTCAAAACTAACTTGGGTAACCGCCATCGAAAAACCTTTCAAACTACAGAGCGAAATGGACTATGAACTGTGTTTTAAAGGAGAAGGGAGGACCTCCATGGGAACAAACAAGAGCTGTAACAAGACCCTCACCATCCCAGATCTAAGAAAAGGGACTGCGGCCCTTATGGACACGTACTGGGTATGCGGCAACCAGGCATACCTACACCTCCCCCCCTCATGGAGTGGCAGCTGCTCAATGGCCACTCTGCACTCAGCCCTAATGGTGATACCAGAAAGCCACATCGATGGGAGCAAACGGACACAGGAACGCATGCAACAGAGCGTGGCTCAACCAACTGCAGAGTCACAAATATATGTCCTGTCTTCCGGAAGCAAGAGAGAGGTGCTGACCCGTAACAGACGAGCATCAAATTACATATCAAAGGCATCATCAGAACTACTGGCTCAGATCCCACACAAATATCGATTATTCAGCTCAGCAGAAACATTTTTTGCCTCGCTCGTCTCAAGTGTCCAAGCAAGGGCAAACGCAAAATGGCTCCAGATAACCCGCTGGGAATTGATTCAACTGGCAAACGACACTGAAGAAGGGTTCAACATAATAAAAGTGGAACTAAGAGCTTTACGACTGATGACCATGCAAAACAGGTATGTCCTGGACCTGTTGACGGCGATGGACGGCGGTGTTTGCCGAAAAATAGGAAGTGCCTGCTGCACTTTCGTACCCTCTGAAGACGCAGAGAACGGCTCCCTGTCCCATGTGATCGAAGCAGTCCACAACCTAGGAGAAAAAATGAAAATGGAAGGTGGAGCAGAAGACAGCACATGGTTCGATAACATCTTCTCCTGGGTCCCCTCATGGCTTGGAATAACTGTGAAATTTTTGATGCCAGCTGTGGTGTTCCTCCTTTTAATTTTTTGCCTGTGCCAGGTGGGTCTTCGAGTTTGTGCTAACGCAGTACCAAATGGTGCAATGATGATGGTGACAGTGGGCAACTCACACGGTACAATAAAAACGATGCAAGAAGCACAAGTACAAACAGGGATAGATAACACACCCAGGTACCAACTGGTGCCTATGTACCACGATAAGGATATTGTAGATAAGTTGTGGCACACCACCATCAAAGAGCCCCGTATACTAGAATGGTACGAGGAAGTTTGGGTAGATTTGGAAGGAGATGGTGGATGTATATATCTAACGTGTACTCCAGATGAATACGCCAGGAGAGGTGAGAGCTTAAGGGGGGTGTGCAGAGCATGGATGCCCATCAAAGGAACTCCCGCATGGGATGAGGCAGTGATGGACGAAGCAGAATGTAGGAGGATAGAAGATTTAAAGAATTCGTTACTTAAGTAACGAAAGGGGGGAAATGTAGGGGAGGACTGGTCCAGGAGACCCCCCTCGCCTGCGTCTTCTCCCCAGGTGAGGGCTATGGCTCATTGGGCGTCCCTTCATGCCACCCGGGCACAGGTGATGGAGGGTTCACCCGCTGGAGACATTGCCCACACGTATTGATTGTCCACATGTATTAAAATTTAGCTAGGCCCGGAAACCATTTTGTCTGGCAAAGATGGTGTGAGCTCAGCGCACTGTAGCGCGGCTCCCACCCTTGGAGAGTCTCAGTCATCCCTGTCGCCGCAGCACCCTGGCAGATCCGCTGCGAGCACGTTCCCACGAACAAGACGGACATGAGCTAGCGTAATACACTAACATTGTATCAGTTCACCTCCCGCAGTGTATCATCGCTCCCAGCATGACCCGGCCAGCAGGCCAGGGAAATGAAAAGAACAGTAAAATGGTCATCAGATGGCAAACAGTCTTTATATATTAATGTCAAGACCACTCGCAAAGTATGCTTTCTTCCACAAAATCCCTTATATTACAAAAGCCTGTAAAATGTATAAACATAAGAAAGCATGCTTCCATGATATAAGCGATGGCGAGCCCACACCATTGCAGTTGGGTGCTAATAACAAAGGAACGCACCAGGGATCTATTTGTTACGTGTATCACTGGGAAACTTACACTCTATGGGCTTGCGCCATAACTGAACTAATGCTGCTAGAGGACACGAGAAGACGAATGTAACCATACAGCGGGCTTATGTGAAGGATGCACGAGAAGGCGCTTGTCATGTGTGCATGTCTAGGCCCCACATGTGCCACCACCGTCACGAACAGTGGCGGGTTATTTTCTATGTACTCCACCAATCCTAATTCTACCTCACTTACTGCAAATATATATGCATATAACTAAATACTGTAGTTGTTAAAACATAATGTATGAATAAGGTGCTCAGACTGGGTATAATCGAGACACATCCAGCAAAGTTTAAATGCATGTTTTGTATTGATTTGAATAAGTATTATAGAGTGTTCAAATGTTTGTGATGTCTTTACCCAAAATCGGCAACACACGAGGGAGATACCTTTGTGAAATACGTGCAAGGCCATTCCCCCTCCCACCCTGCGAAGGCTGCCAAGGCATGAGAACAGAGGCCGCGCCGCACTGCTTTACCTCCCCCAACCAGACTGGAGCCGCTTCAAAGATTTGTAATCCCCTCTGTAGCACCCAAGGCCGCGGCCCGCCACCTGCATTATTTACAGCTCAGCAGTAAACCTCTGCCTGAACACACGCGCCCCCTCGTAAACCCCACAACCCACCGGACCATCTCAGACTTATGGCCCTGTGCAATCAGGACACCCAACACTTTGACAACACACAGCGAAACATCCATAACAACTTCTAACAAGGCAGGAAGACCTGTACCGCCCGTCCAAGGCCCTGAAGCTTAGCCCCTCGACCTATGGCCCCGGTCAACAGGACACTGGTAACCATGTCCTGACGTATTACCCCCAGACCCCTCACAAGGTACATTCCTCCTGTGTTGCATTAACCTGTAGTATAACCTATTTGAAGATTTACTGAAGAAAATAATATTGAAATGACTGAATGACTGCGGTGTGCATGGCATAGGGCAACCAAGTCAGGAAAAGACATTCATCTCTGACACTGGCCACAATGGCACAACAACACCGTCCGGATGAACTCAGCCGACCTGCCAGGCCCAGCCCAACCCACGAGGCTGACCAGCGACGTATTCCAGCCAAAGCCAACCACATCGCAGCAGCACCTATAGTTAGTCGTCGCCACCCAATCCCATTAAACTTGTGCCCCCTATAGTGTGTAGGTTCTTATGACGTTTTTTGTAAATATATACGCCTGTCTTTGCTTTTGTCGGACAGAGCGCTCTCGGAGTTTGCAGAGTTCTTTGCATGCCCTATTCTGATTGATAAACTCCCATTTACGCTCACCCGCACTCTGTCTTGGCCTTATTCCCATTTTGGGAGAGTCCTTCATTGTCTCTCATTGCGGGGAGGATCGTGCTGTTTGGGGACGCTTGCCTTCAGCATGTATGGATTTCACACCAAAGCTCAGCACACAATGAAAACCGAACTGAAGCTGCCAACAGCACACCACTTCTCTCACTTTCCTACTCCCTCCTCCCCTGACTAACCTACCCCACCTTCTTCTTTGCAGACCCGCGTGAGCGCCTGGGGACCATTTCTGTTGGTGATGGTGCGCGGTACAAATACCTTTAAACACTAACAGCATTGTCTAATCGTGCTCTATAGTTTGATTAAACTTTTTTTTTGTTTCCTATATCTATATGCTTCTCCTAGAACTTTCTCCCAGTACGTGTTATGCTTTTAATGTTGTTTATTTAAAAAACACACACAAATATTTTAACACGGGAATGTGTGTTGCTTTTTGTGTTATATTTTCGATTTCAGCTGTATGTGTCCTTCCTTTGTGTCTTTTGCACTGACTTTGCAAAATTGTTCCGGTTTTCGTTTCATGTGCACCGCATCATTCCGGGCGTTTAAGTATAAATCAAGGCATATTTAAAACAAATACCTTTCAAAGCTACGTATTCATGTAAATTTTGTGCTAAAGCGTGGCAAAACGATCGATCCTCAAAAGAGCTGTATAGGGACTGCAGGGCGACTCGCCTGCTCATTCATGCCGCGCCCCCCTCCCTGACTTTTGCTGCTGTGAGTAGCAACGCCATCTCCGTCAGCGCGCCGATAGCCCTCCTTTTCTGACAGTAACCACATGTGCCCTGCTTCAAACATATAAAATAACACATCACATCTGTCAGTTGGCAATCAGATGCTTTAGAAGGTAGTTCGGCGAGCCCGAGAACGGTCTCAGACTGTATAGGTAAAAAAATGGGACACGCAAACAGTACAAATTAATTAATAAAAAAATGAAGCAGTAATAAGCATCCTCTGAGAATAATTGAACTGCTCAGTTCAGTGCCCTCCCAATGCAGCGGCCATCTTGAAAATCAGTTTTCCTTCATTACTACACCCGCTGAACAAGGAACTAGTCAGGTCCCTTTTACAGAATGGGAACATTAGAAATGAGATATTATTTGAGAAGTAAGTGATGAGAGTACTGCATTCTGCTACTAAACATATATTAATGTTTTGAACATATATTGTTTCTGTATTGCGCCATTATAATATTCGTGTATTTACATTTTAACATAATTAATCATTACTATATTTTTTAAAATATTTTTGTAAAAATGTTTATCTTCCGTGGGAACTTGGCTGCCAAGAAAACGATTGCACGGCATTTCAATATGGCGTCACAATCGCAGCAAGCGGCACCTCTGCCTTTGACAGCAATGTACTGCATGGGACCCGGCCAGCCGTCCAACCATGGCCGTTTGAAATATATACCCCTGCCGCCCAGGTGTGGAGGTTGGAAATAGGGTAGGGGACGCGGATTTTTGCCTTACCGGCTTATCTGGATGGCGGAGGAGGAGGGGGCCATGGCTTTGACCAGGGACATCCTTCAGAGGCCTGGGATGCGGTGCTGGTACTGTTCAGGAAAGCGAAGAAGTCGATGCTCCGCAGCTACTGGTAGAGATGCTGATACTGGAAGCAATAACGACGAAAGGGGGGAGGGAGGGAAGCAGAGCTCACCTGCTCTGCAGAGAACCACCGTCAGCACACCCAGCCGCTCTTTCCAAAACTGCATTAGTTCTTTATCTCAAGATCAAAACAAACATGCAGTTGCAAACATACAATATTAGCAAACAAGCTATAGAAAGTAATCACAGATTTATCAGTAAAATGCTAAGAACTGATATATATGTCTTGCCACAAAGGCTTTTATATATTTTTAAGTGTAATAGCACCGTACATGTATTTATAAGGCAAATCCTGGACACCATCTCTGAGTAATCCTGCAACCACCAAGATTATCTTTTTACAAATAAACAAAATATTGCGTTCTTGGGCACGTTTTCCAATTATACCAGCAAGACTTCCAAAAGGGATAGGGGATTGTTTTCCAATTCGTAAGGCTGATTGATATTTCTCCAGCTGGATGATCTAGCATGATGTGGCCAGCTCAAATACATAGCTTTCAACGTTTTTTCATCCCATGGCTGCTGAAAACACCCAAATTTGCTTTTGGCGGGTGAAAGCCCATCAATTTATATGGGAGGGTAGAGAGAGTAGCGGTTGAGTGAGCTGCTTTTAGGCTGGGTGACGCCCACAAAAAGGGTGTGAGTTGAGAGGTATGCAAATATATTTAAGTTACTCAAAAATATGTATGTCCTAATCATCAAAACGAGTCTCCAATTGCTGGTTGGCATTCAGAAACATGTTGCCTACTGGGATATTTAAAGCTGCCATACCATCCTGGCTATAGTGTGCCCCTTTTAGGGACTGTGGCGCACACGGTCACGTGGTGTTCGCCTGAATAAAGGTGGGCGCCTGCGACGCATGCGCCAGTTTAAGCAGGAGACCCAATGATTAGCACGTATACATGCCAAAATTTGAATGAACTTTTGCAAGGGAGAAATAGGTGCGCGTGCACCCCCTCTCGGACCTGCAGTGCCTTTTCATGGAAATGTTGGGGTGAGTTAAAAAAACTTGCAAGAAAACAAAACAGTGCATTAAATTATCTAGCGAGGACATTTGATGCAAATAGAGATTTACCAAACCATCACTAAAAAACAGTATGGTTATTTGTATGTAGATAGTTCTGTGATCTAAGAAGCACCCGTCTATAAACCTGGAAGATGAGTAATTGACAAAGATATGCTGGCCTTAAAGAGGAGCCTGATACAGCTGAAAGAAGCACAGATGCTCTTACCCAGTCAATGCAATTTCACAAATCCATGTGAGACAGCAGTTCCATTGTGAAGGTTCTTATTGTGAAAAATAAGGAAAGCCACGCTTATGACACAGTGAAGAGGGTAGGTCGAAGTCTACCCATGCTTCCCCTCCCACCAAACACACAAGCTAGAAGAAGAACAAAAGAAACCATGATTGATCGTACCGTTTCAGACTGATTCCCACTGCCCCTATTATGGACAAATACGTCGAGCACTCAGTCAACCCTACAAGCCAGGAGCAGTGAAAACAAGGTGGATGAGGAGCCGCAAGATGCTACGAAAGACACCTCCATTGACAGTCTCGACTAAAGTGCCAAGAAGCCATGTACAACGCTGTTAGGGGCACCACGACATGGCAGCGTCAGACATGAAGCACATGTCCCATCCGCACATCGGGACACCCTCACGCTCCCAAATACATGAAGAACACCTGCGCATAGCTCTATAAGTTAGAGGACGAAACATACACACACTCTTTGCATGTTTATTATTTTTCCATTAGCCAGACCGCAGCAGCATAGAAAACCGCAAGAAGCAAGAGATCGTGTGTACAAGCTTGGAGAGTCTCTCAGGCAAATGACCCTATGAAACTGCAGGAGCACCCGAAGGACCTAACGGAGCCACGAACAGCTAACCTATGGATACTTTAGAATAGCACAATATAGAAGGCTGTTATGGCCCCGGCAAATCACAACAGAATACAGACCCTCGGCTGGAGCTGAGGTGCATGTGCTCCAGCTGCACGAAGGACTGAAGGGTGGGACAGCACCTGCCGCCAAAGCCACCAGATTCAAGTGATATTGCATTCCCTGAACTGCAGTAACACCAGTATAATAAATGTGAATAAATCAGAGTAATTCAGATCTGCAGAGCTCCAAACCACGGTCTCTGGACACGTGACCAGCCAAGCAGATGATGAACCGAAACGGGGGCGTGGCCTGAGCTCATGGAGTAAAGGCAAACCTCAGTGGAGCTCCGTCCGGAATTCTCTACGATTCCTCATATCTGCGGTGTTTACCCACATTAAGCCTTGCAAACACCATCAACAGGCAGTGGAAGCGTTTCTGCATGCCAAAACCGAAGAAACGAGAAAGATCGGAGCAGGTTTCATGCAAAACAAAGCCTCCAAAAATGAACCCCCGGTCAGACAAGATGGCGACCGTGGCGGCAGCCTGAGACGGGGGAAGGGCGCATTGGGAGCGGAGCGCTCCAACGGACATTGAGATTAAAACACGTTGCCGCCTGGCTTTGAGCACCCGCTCAGCCTGCTTGCCGTGCCTGAGAGGACAGCGAACAGCGACCCAACCTCGGTGTTGTAGGGTCCCGAGGACGAGGTGAGGCAGTGCGGCGGAATGTGTGCCCGGAAGACCTGGTCCCTGAGGGAGCCGCGGACCAACTTGCGGGGCCGGCGATAGCCCCAGCTGACATAACTGCACTACACAGTCGGCAGCGGCGCTTGCCTGGGCACCGAACTGGACGGGCCGGGAAGCTGGAGGTCCCGGGAACCTGAGAACCACTCCAGGTGAGAGCGACCCTTTGAAACAGCAAATGCACCGCAGGCGAAAGACTTTAATACTTAATCAGTCCCACCCGGCGGCTGAAAGCGGTCCTGCTGAGGGAGGCGACTACGCACTTATAAGGAGGCCTGCCTCCACTGCCTGCCCCGGCACCACAAGTGTGCTCCCTGGACCCAGGGGCCCCACAAAGAAACTTAAATCTACACCCAGGCAGACTGCAGCATCGTGCGAGCAAGCCCCGAACCGGAATGGGTCTCCCTATCCCCAGAGATCACCCGACATCAGCCTGAAATACTGTTGAATTCACCTGCTGATGTTAACGGCCACTTCTGGACCCTCTCCAGCCACTCAATATTAATACTGGACACAAGATCCTGATACCTGGACCCTCGCCATGCCCCGGGCCTTGGACAGTGAAAGAAGTCCCTCAGGGTTGAAAAGGTTTTGCGCCACACAAGATACAGGGACGCACCGGCAGGTCTGAAGCACGTCTCAGACGGCAGCATACTGCACTGCCCCTGGACAAACATCCTGTATAATACCACCACCATAACTTCACCACAGGTCAAGCACAGCTGCACACCTAGGAAGCGCCAAGTCCCCCCCCGCCAAGGGAGCTGAGACTGACCCCGCTAGCGACCTACACAGTGGTCAAGCGATTCATGGATAGCTGCAGGTCCCCAGCCTGAGACAATACCACTATCATAGCTCCCAAAGCCATATCAAGATAGCTGAAACGTGCTGAGTGAGTCATTACTGTAGGACTCCCACAGCAGACAGGGCTCTGGGGACTGCTGCTGGGATAACATCATTGCCGGAAGAAGGTTGCACTGCGCACAAACGCCTGAGCCCGTTAAGAAAGGGGCGATGCCCCACTGAGAACCACCACAGCAAAGGTGTATCTTCTAGACTACTGCGAGCCCCTCTCGGGACACCACCAACACGACAACGTGCAAGGCCACAGAAGAGATGTCTCCCCCCCCCCAAAAACAAAACCAAGACATCTATAATGGACTCATTCGCGACAACTAGGCCCAAACAGTCGCAAAATAGGGCTACCGCCGGGGACGAAGCACCAGCCCCCAAAGAGGCACCCCAAGACACACAAGTCCTTCAGGCCATAGCGGCGCTCAGGTCATTCATTGATGCGAAAATAGAGGAGGTCAAGTCAGACTCGCACCTGATGCGTCAAGATTCCCGCAAGCTGACGGAAAGGGTGACCACGGCGCAGACAAGCCTGCAAAGCACTGTTGAAAATACTTCAGAGCTACCGAAGCTCGAAATGAGAATAGCCCAACTGGAAGCACGCTTGGAAGATGCGGAAGGTCGTGCCCGCCACAGAAATATACGTATATTAGGTGTACCAGAGGACATGGAGGGGCCGAATCCAACCGACTTCGTGGAGACTCTACTCCTACAAGAAATAGGGTCGGGAAATTCACTCAGGGATTCTCTGTTGAACGGGCTCACAGATCTCTACAGAAACGGCCCCTGCCAGGATCATACCCACGCCCAATAATTGCGAAAATCTTAAACTTCCGCGATAGGGAAACGATCCTGAGATACTCGAGAGAAGGAGGGGAGATCACACGGAACAACTCTAAGATAGTAATATACCCCGACTACACTCCTGCGGTGCAACAGGCCAGAAACTCTTTTGTGCCAATAAAAGCAAAGCTGCGGAAACTCAATCTTAAGTATATGTTGCTCTACCCTTCCCGCTTGAAGGTCATCTACAATGGGAATGCAACATTTCTGGAGACCCCTGCTGCAGCAAACATGTGGCTGGAGCAAAATAACCTGGCAGATGAAACGGAACCCACAATGCAAACGGAAGCTGCGAGACGCAGACGAAAAAAAGATCTAAACCAGGACTCTTTGTCACAGGGCAACACGAAGTTTGGCGATTGACCTTAACCATCCATGCAACAACAGGGCCGGAAAACAGAAGCAGACAATATTGGATACGTAAGCAACTAGCTACAGCACTGCTACAAGATGTCCTGGACGGGGCTCCAGGAACCACTCAGGAGGCCCGACACGACCCACCCCTACGAAGCCTGTGCTGGCAAGACGCCGGCACGCCACCCGCGCCCGACGACCTGGAAAAGTCCAGACGATGCGGGAACCTCTGAGCGTTGCAAGTTGCAAGCAACTGCTAGAGGCAGTTTATTGTTGACTGATTCATTTCTGTTATTTGTTGGATCGAAAGTTAACACAGTTGGAAAGTCTCCAGACATGAACTCAGAAACCTCGGGAGGCCTGGGAGGAGGGACGGGCCGGAACAGATGGCACAAAGAGACAACGCGATACCCCGTTTGCGCGGGAGCTGTGGCAAAGACCCAAGATGTGGGACCAAATATACCCCAGGAACTCTTCTCTGGAACGGCATGGCGACAGGAATCAATGTCTTAACCTGGAATGTGCGAGGCCTGGGCTCCTACCTTCGCAGAAATAGAATCAGGTCGTACCTCCGAAGGAAAAGGGTCGGAATAGCCCTGCTACAAGAGACCCACTGCACGAAAGAGACTGAGATGAAGCTGAAAGATCACTGGGGAGGACAGGGGTTCGGAGCTACTTATTCCAGATACGCGAGGGGGGTATTCACTTGGATCGATCCCCAACTTCCCTTCAGACTGATCAAGCTGGAGAAGGACCCTGAAGGCCGATTTGTGGTACTGAGGGGCCACATCGAACAGACAGAAGTATGCATTGTGAACTCGTACTTTCCCAACACCAACATCCCTGCCCACCTGAACTCGATGTACACCAAGATTGCACAAAACAGGAACTGTGTCTTCATTTGGGGGGGGGGACTTTAACTGCGTACACGTTCCGAACCTAGACAGATCCACACCCCCTACGGGAGGCCTGACGGCGGCCTCATCGGCATTCTGCGCCATGTTAGAATGACTGGAATTGGCCGACACCTGACGCAAACTGCACCCGGGGGAGAGAGGATACTCTTATTTTTCGTCCCCACACGGCCTTCACACCAGACTTGATTATATTCTCATTGGAAAGGAACATGCATTCCAAATACAGAAAGCCCAATACCTGGGGAGAACCGTCTCTGATCACGCACCCCTCCTGGCCGAGAGGAACAATACGGGACCCAGACCCCCTATACCCATGTGGAGAATGCCGACAGAGACCCTAGGCGATCAGGCTTTTAGGGAGGAACTCCAGGATGCTATTGAGTCCTACATAGAGCTGAACATGGGAAGTGTGGGCAGGGTAGGTACTGTGTGGGATGCGCTGAAGGTGGTAATGCAGGGAGAGATTATAGCAAAAGCAGGCAGGATTAGAAGACACCTGAGGTCAGATCTGGAAAACCGGGAAAAGGAAATCGAGAGGCTTGAAGCTGCCCCCCTAGATGGAGCTGGAGGAGTGGACGTCCTTAGACAGCTAAGAGAGTAGTGCAGTGTTGCCAGGGATAGACTAGCTAAATTTGATTACACCACTAGAACTGCCAGGGCACACGCGGAAGCAGATAAACCTGGCCGCATGTTTGCCTGGCTTTGCAGGAAGGAGCACCCCAGACACCTAACCACAGCACTAATGGATGAGGATGGTACCTTGCACCAAACACAATCGGGCATTAATGATGCCTTCAAACGCTTTTATGCCAAGCTATACTCCCATGAAACCCAGATCCCCCGAGAGGAGATCATAGACACACTGGAAGAAATAGGGCTGCCCAAGCTGTCACCGGCACAAGTCGAAGCACTAGATGCAGACATAGACATGGAAGACATAACGGAAGCAATTAAATCTCTAGCCACAGGCAAAACGCCTGGCAGCGAAGGGCTTCCCTCGGAATTTTATAAGACCTACGAATCGACCCTTGCACCCATGCTGCACAAGGTCTTCCACAAAGCATTTGAACACGGAGTCCTACCCGAAAGCATGAGAGAGACACTAGAAGTCCCAATACTTAAACCCAACAAACCTGCTGAGGAATGCGGCTCCTATTTCCCCCTCACAATGTTAAACTACGATGTCAAAATCCTCACCACGATCCTGGCCACGAGACTGTCCAGACCCATAGGCGAGATAGTGCATACCGACCAAAGCGGTTTTGTACCGGGCTGAAACACCTCTCTTAATTTGCGCAGGCTCCAACATATAATAGATCAGACCAATCAGAAAGAAGGCTCATATGCACTGCTGTCACTGGATGCCATAAAGGCTTTTGATTCTATTTATTGGGAGTGGTTGTTAATGGTCCTGGAAGGGTTTGGATTTGGACAAGGGTTCATTAGGTGGGTAAGAGTGCTATACACAAGGCCACAAGCATGAGTAAAGATTGGGAAATACGTCTCCACAGCATGGGATATAGAAAGGGGAACCAGGCAAGGCTGCCCACTGTCACCCATGCTTTACATCCTGGGATTGGAACCCATCACAATCTTCTTCAGGAAACAGTTTTTTGACACGGGCATAAGGGTGGGGGGGGCAGGACCACATAATGTCACAGTATGCGAATGACGTACTCCTGTACATCAGAGACCCGCATCTAAATGTACCAACCATACTGGAGGTCCTGGATAACTACTCCAGAGTTTCTGGGATACAGTTCAGCAGGCAAAAATCATGCCTGTTCCCCCTGGCAGACCTGAGAGGACGGAACGCTGCACATCTCCCTTCAGTGGGAATACAGTGGCAAATCAAATCCTTCCGCTACTTAGGGGTAAACATCCTGCATACACCCTCACTAATGCACGAGAACAACACCAAGGCAGTGCTCCCTGCCTTACGCAGATCGATTGGATTCTGGTCTAAGCTTCCCTTATCTGTGATGGGAAGGGCATCAGTCATCAAAATGATTGTCCTCCCCAGATTCCTATACGGGTTCCAGAACATACATTATTACATCAACGCCCCCTTCTTTTTCTTGCTAGATACACTTCTACGGGACTTCCTATGGGGGAACAACAGGCACAGAATTGCATTCTCCACACTAGTCCTACCATATAGGCAAGGGGGGATACAACTACCACACATGGAGAAATATTACTTAGCGGCACAACTCCGTGTAACCAAATGGCACTGCTCTGACAATTAATCTCCCCAATACAATTGAAGGAACTAATCTGGGTGCCCCGACAGCTCTTGCGCAGGGTACCGCTACTTGTCGAACTGGGCAGGAAAATATGGCTTAGGGCCAGAACACTCTTGCACATGAAACACCCATACTCACCGGAGATCCTGCTGCTGGCAGACATATACTCAACCAATTCAGATCTGAGTAGCGTTCAGGCTCTGGGAAAGATTCAGGTTATACACCTGGGGGGACCTGCACGCAGGGGGCAATTTCTGGGAATTTGCTACATTACGTGAGGAGGAAGACATGCCAGGCGGCCAGTTCTTGTGGTACCACAAGATCCGAGAGAAAGCACGGACCAAGTGGGCGACCTGGCCTAAAGAACCCGAGGCAGACCCCCTAGTCACGCTGCTATACAACCTGGGGGAAGGCGGCAGACCAGTGTCTCAAATTTATGGACAACTTAATGACACCCCAAACCCTAATAGTGACATGCTGCGGTCTAAGTGGGAAGAGGACCTGGGAACCGAGATGACCGACAAAGAATGGGACAGGGCGCTCATTTACCCTAAGGAGGTGTCCAGGAACTCCAGGTTCCTCCTTATACAACTAAATGTACTGTACCGTAAGTACCTAACGCCACACAGAATAGCAAAATTTAACAGGCAGACATCACCCAGCTGCGTATGGTGCAACAGCGAAGATGCAGATCTGTTCCACATGCTATGGGCCTGCACAAAAGTACAGAACCTCTGGATAAGAGTGGAACACGCCTGCACAAAGGCGGGCGTGACGAGACACAAATGGTCACCCAGCACATGCCTGCTGGGAACTTGCCCCAGACTAGCCAAATCTAAACACACAATGAAACTCATGGACATGGCGTGTGTACTAACTAAAAGGACCATAGCAATGGCCTGGAAACGCCCCACTTGCCCACAGTACAATACATGGCTCAGAGAGCTGGAACGATGGGTGGGTGCGGAAACCAAAGCCTGGGAAGATAGCGTAGCCAGATCCACAGACTGCACGAGCGGGGCCCTGGACGCATGGAAGGAACTAACATGGACCATGTTCCACCCCTCAGATGAGAAGCCCCCATGAATGCCTCGCAGACCCGCAACAACTCGCTAATTATGAAACCACCTGAACAGTTATGCCTCGGAAAGTTACCTGAAGCCCATTCCTATCCCCCCTGCTCCTCAGCATCCCCTCCCGAGCTGAGATAGCTCACGCTGAAACGCACAACCAACATATGGAGACAGTTATTGTTGTTTTGTTATTTTTGTACCGTTCTTTCTTTCTTCTCTTCAATTTCTTCCTTTTATTTCCTAAGAATAAATGCCAGCATGCTCATGTTCCTATGACAAAATGCCAATAATGAAATTTACAAATAAATAAAATGATGAACCGAAACTAGCAGCTGGGAAAGAAGGACAGTCTCACGAGCCAGACAGAAGTTGCAACAAAGTTGTTACAGGAGAAGCCGAGTGTCGCATGTTGAGAATGAGTGCTCTCACAGGCATTGGTGGTGCACACATGCTAGAATGCAGACACATAGTTGTTCTTATTACCTTGAGAAGTTACACTCCGAGCTGAGAGTCGACTTGGGTCCCAGGCCTGCAGACGACAGCTCTAACCAATCACAGTATGGGACCCTAGCGGTGGATAGAAAGGGGCGAGAACCAATTATTAGACCCTCACACTGCAATATTGTATGAGTATCATTTTTGGGGGATGAAGCAGGTCAGCCATCTGACATGGAAGAGACAATAATCTAACAGCTATAGGGCCTGCCATAGGTGGACTATCACTCAGCACCCAGTCTGGGTGCTCAATAGGTTTGCTGGAGAGGGGCCCAGATTGTGATGCTCTCATGACTCAATATTGTATCAAAGCTGGCCTGAGAGCCAGAGCTCACCAAGATGTCCACGGATTTCTTCTGTCCTTGTCCTGATCTCTGTTGGTTTTGGCTGTAATAAACCACAGTTTGAACTTGCTGCGGGTCTGGGCTCGCGTTCCTTGTGGGAAAAGGAAGGAGTTAGGCCTTCCATGAGTTCTGAATCTGCAAACTCCTAGTAGCCCTTCTGCTTACCTGAGAGTTTTATCCTAACAAGTTGGTAGCAGAGAGATGGTTGGCTGCGCCAGCCCTGCAACAAGCCGACCCCTTTGCCGCTGAACCTGAGCGGTTGTGGGACCCTTGTGTGTATTTTGAGAACACCGGGAAATGCATAACTGCATAAAGGCCGTCGGAAGCCGTTTTGAAAATCATCCCACCTGGAATCAGCGTGTTGTCCAGGCAGACCAGGACATGGAGGTGAGCGCTTTGACGGGGGAGCTGGTAGCTGAGCAGCACCAGCGCAGCATGGAATGTAAGTATTGGTCCAGACAAACAGCAATTGTGGGTAACAGTGGGTATTGTTGGGTACTAGGGAAGTATTGTTCATCAGTGTGTTGTAGCATCTTTGGTATTGTTGTGTGAGTAGGAACCGGAGCAGAGGTAGAAGTACCTTTCCTTTGTTAGGCAACATTCGGGTTTAGAAGCCTTGTATGGCAAGAGTTTGCGAATAAGGTATTCCTGTGTGTTGATCGTTTTAGCTCAGGTCATAGATTACGGTATTCCCTGGGAGGTTAGCTGGAGCTATCCTAGATTGCAGAAAGGTTAATTGGCTGATTAAGTCTCCTGGAGAGAGGCGTTTCACACGTTAGGCAACGCAACAGGTGCAGTTAATCACAAGGGAATAAAGGTATAGTCTGTCCTGGAGAGGCAGGAAGACAGCTGTGGGGTCTTTGTGGGGTGGGGCAATGGGTCATTGTTGTGTGAGTACCATCATCCATCTATTTGTATTATGATTTAGCTTGGTGACGTCACCCTTAGGTCGGTGCATAGGACAGAGAGTTTTGGCGGTGAGGAGCTAGTGTTGTGAACTTGGGATTGGCAGACGAGGTGAACCAGTGGCGGTGCCCAGGCGGCGCATGCAGAGATGTGTAGTGGTATGCCTGGGAGAGGCAGCAATTGTGAAGGAGGGGCAGTGCGTTGAGCATGCCTGCTAAGGTGCAGAGCCAACGGGGCTCTTAGAACTTTAAATGCGTTATCACTGCACTGTGACTTTTTATCCCCTTAACAGCAGACTCGAAAGCCTCGATTTGCGGTCAGGAAAAACAAGAGTTATAAAATGTAACAGGGAACTAGCAGGGGAGTAACTCACCTTCAGCATTTGTGCAATACATTGCCACCCTATAAAGAAAATGTTTTAAGTACAGCATAGAATGGTCTAAAGGCACTGAAGGCAAATTCACCAAACTGTGGTCGCCTTGCAGCAGTTTCTCCAGAGACGTGCAGCAATCACTCCTGACACACATACAGAGCACTTACAAGGGGAAGAGGTTGACCCAACACATGGCTATATTTGAATTGTGGTGCATGTTCCAGGAGGGAGAGGGGGAAGCTGTGAGGCGTATGTGGATTCTGAACCAGCACGAGGTGAAGGAAAAGGGATCTCACCCTTCCGCACCTCCCACTGCCCCTCCCATTGTAGTGGCCGATGACACCGATGATGAACAAGGGATGTATCCAGTAAGGGAATTAAGAGCAGTAGAGGGAGAGTCAAACCCGACATACAAACCACCACCATACACTAAACAGGACAAACAGGATGTGGAAAAGCCTGCTAGCAGAGCAGGAACGAGCAAGGAGGGGCTGCAGCGCGCAAAGGCAGACTTTGAAGACATAGCTACGGAAGAATGGATAGCGGCATCGATACTCCTAAAACTTAGGGAGAAAACAACAGGGAAGGCAGAAGGGGCGACTAAAGCAATGGAGAGTCTACAAAAGGAGCGTGAAAGGCTTGACTAGGCAGAACAAATGGAGTAGGAGGAAAGAAGGGAGAAGGAACGGGAGGAAAGGGAACCTGAGGAAAAGAAAGGAGGACAGAGGAGAAACTGGAACGGGAAGACAGGGAATGGAGAAGGGAGGAGAAGGAACTCATGGAAAAGGAATGCGAAGAAAGGATAGAGAGGGAACTAAAGGAGAGCAGAGTGGGAGATGAGGGACAAGAGGGAGCGGGAAGCGGAGAAGGCAGAGAGGGAGATGGAAGAGCAAGAAAAATGCAGGTTAGCGGAAAGGGAGCAGAGGAAGTTTCAACTAGATAGGCTGGCGAGGGAACGAGCACGAAAGGAGGAGGATGAGCGAGCAATAAGAGCGGCCAGTGAGCAAGCTGCGCTGGAATGGGAGAGGAAAAGACCGGAAGCGAGTAGAACCAAACAGCACAGATATACATGGAAGAGGCTCAGTGGGAAGTGGTGGCACATGTCTAGGGATCTGGGCAGGAGGCAGCAAGTATAACCTGGTAGACGTTATCCTCAGTACAAACCCTAACGCTGACTCAACATCAAAGCAATTGAGTTTTTCCGATGACTTCACAATAGTAATATGGATATAGGGTCTGACAATGATGACAGACATAGTGGTGGTGAGAGGGGGGGCAGAGCATACTCTACCACATGAGGACAGCAGAGGGAGCATTATGGGAGTGTAGATCCCATGGACACAGAGAAGGAGGGGCCGAGCCAGAAGAACAAACACAGCAGGAAACAGATAGGTGCACCGCACACAACACATATTACCCCCTTTCTCCTTTCCGCCCAACCCAAAAACCCTCTCAACCTTGGCTTACTCCTCAACTCCTCTGTATGCGACGCCTTCTCCAACGTCTCGAGAGACTCTGGCTCAAAACTCCCTCGCTTTCTAACCAAACCTCTTACCTCTCTTACCACACACTCTATGACTCTTGTCTTGCCTCTGCTAAATACTCTTACTTCGCCAACCTATTCCAACCTCAAGCCACTCACCCTCGTCGTATCTTCCAAACTCTCTCTCGACTTCTCTCTCCCCCCACTCCTGATCCCTCCTCCAATTCTACACTCTCCCCTTCTGATTTTGCCAACTTCTTTTCCTCTAAAATCCACACCCCCTCAGATTTCACTTCTACTCCTCCCCCCTCCCTCTTCCTGCATGTCCATCTTCTCTCCCATCTCCCCTTCTGAAGTCTCCACCCTCCTATCCAAAGCTCACCCCACATCCGCTCGAACTGACCCTCTCCCTTCCCTTCTCATCCGTAAGTTTTACCCTCTTCTTATCCCCTACCTCACCTCCTTCTTCAACATCTGTCTCACCTCAGCTACCTTTCCCTCTACCTTCAAGCATGCCACGATCATCCCTATTCTGAAGTGACCTTCTGCTGATCCACTTATCACCTCTAACTTCAGACGTATCTCTCTTCTCCCTTTCCTCTCCAAGCTTCTCGAGCACTTTGCCTACACTCAGCTCTCATCCTTTGTCACTAACTCCTCTCTCCTACCACCCTACCAATCAGGCTTCCGTTCCCAAACATTCCACTGAAACTGCTCTCACCTCTATTCTTAACTCCCTTCTCTCTGCTCGCCATGCCAAACAATCCTCTATCCTTATTCTCCTAGACCTCTCTGCAGCCTTTGGCACTGTCGATCATCCCCTCCTCCTTCACACTCTTTCTTCCTTTGGCTTCAAAGGCTCTGTCCTCAACTGGTTATCCTCTACCTCTCCTCCTGCTCCTTTACTGTCTCCTGGGGTGGCCGGTCCTCTCCTACCTATCCTCTTGAATATGGCGTACCCCAAGGATCGGTACTTGGTCCTTTCCTCTTCTCTCTTTACACCTCCCACATTGCCCCTGTTATATCCTCGTTTGGCATCTCCCACCACTTCTATGCCGATGACACTCAACTCTTTCCCTCTTTCTCGTCCTTCTCTTCTGACCTTCACAAAAAACTCTCCTCCTGCCTTACTGCCATTAAGAACTTGATGTCTTCCCGCTTTCTCTCTCTTAACACTGACAAAACCGAAGTTGTATTCTGTCCCTCTAACTCTCTTCCCCCTTCCACTTCTCCCCCATTCATTCACTTCCCCCTCCAATCTCCCCATCCCTCTTCAAGCTCGTAATTTAGGCGTTCTCTTTGACTCCTCTCTCTCCTTCTCCCAACATATTTCCCTCACTTCCCGCACCTGTCGCTACCACCTCTTCAATATTCGCAAAATCCGTCCTTCTCTCATTGTTCACGCTACTAAACTCTTAGGCCCTCATTACGACCCTGGCGGAGGACCATGGTGCAATTTGCACCATGGTCCATGGCGCAAAGCTGCCAACTCCGCCATGGGGGTTGGCGGACTTACCGCCCCATTCCGACCTTGGCGGGGCGGTAAGTCCCCAATCCCCATTTACCCTTCCCCATTCCCATTTTTGCCCCATAGGGTATAATGGGAGTGGGGAAGGCGTTAATTACGCCACCGTAAATTACGGTGGCGTAATTAACAACAGGTCCCGTAGCGCCATGGATTTTTCCGCCCGGAAAAACCAGGCGAAAAAAGCACCATGGTGCTACGGGAACTCGTAGTAAGGCGGAAAGGTACGCCATGCATTACGCTGGCGTAAACCCCTTTCCGCCAGGGTCGTAATGAGGGCCTTAATCTCCCTTATCTTCTCCCGCCTCTTCTACTGCTCTTCCCTACTCTTTGGACTTCCTGCTTCTCATCTTGCCCCTCTAAAATACATCTACCACTCTGCTGTTCGTACCCTCTGTCTCCTTACCTCCCGTGACTCCATCTCTTCCTCTCTCTCTTACCTTGGCAGGCTTCCTTTACACTCCCAACTTAAATCTCAATTTCTCTGCCTTGTCTTCAAATCTCTCCAGGGTCTCGCTCCCCCTTATCTATCCTCCCTTCTCTCCTTCTACTCTCCCTCCCGTTCCCTTCAGTCCGCTGATCATTTCCTTCTCATTGTACCTCCGTCCACTTGTGCCTCAGCCCGTTCCTGCTCCTTCCAACTCCTAGCACCTCTACACTGGAACTCCCTTCCTCTTGCTATCCGTTCTACCCCCACCTTCACCTCATTCCGCACTTCCCTTAAATCTCTCCTCCTCCATTCTCCTCCCTAAAACTCCTTCCCTCTTCTGCTCCCCCTCCTTATTCTTTCCCCCGACTATCTCCCCCCTCTGCCCTCCCCCCTCTCACCCTTGCCCTTCCCTCATCCTACCTTTCTCCACCACTCCCCCTATCCACTCCCACTCCCCTTCTCTACCTATCCCCCTCAGTTAATTGCTCTTTTCACTGTTTTGTCAATTGATTCATAATGTATTTGCTTCAACCGTTATATTGTTTGTTTATGTATTATGTTGTTCCATTGTACAGCACTTTGGTGTAAGGCACTTTATAAATCAATAAATACAAATACAAATACACATATGTCAATAGACTCAGGGATCTCCCAGGGTGCAGGAGAGATGAGGCAGCACTGCACACTCTAGAGGACAGTTGTCTAGAGCTCATGAAACGAACAAACGAGTATGCACACTAGAACCTGTGGACATATGACAGATATTGAGAATGAAAGGGGGCCTATTCAGATCAGACAGTATCGGAGGATGCCAGAGGAAAGGGCAACGTACTTGCAGATGCCACTATTAGAGAGGGGAGAGACAAGACCTCAGTATGTGTCCTGGAAACACACAGACAAGGAAAATGTGAAGTGCAGATTACCCTCATTGAGTGAGTAAGCTGGGAAATGGATTTATGAAATGGAGAAACTGACAGCAGGGCAGAGGCTAGCACTGGGCAACGTCAAGGGACTGTTGGTTTCAATATTGAGTGACGCAGCTGATGACATATGGAAGAGGGTGGGATTCCCAGGGGCGACTATACAAAACATAGCACATGACGGGTCGCCATTTGCAAATTGCAGAGCAGCAGTGTGACAAGCATTACGGACACAATACCCAGACACGTCAGACATCGGGGCAATTACGTCACACAAAATTTGTGATGATGAAGACCCTATTCGGTACATCGAGGAGATTGAAGAGCTTTGGCGCCTTGAAACCCGAGAGCCGTAGGACAAAACAATAGCCATTTTCTATCACATCTTGATGCGGGGGCTACCTGAGCCAGTGCAAAAGAGTCTGAAGAAATTAGTGAGAATGGAGGCGAACGATGGCCAGAGATACAGCTTACAAAAGTGCATCACTGCAGGTTATGACAGAAGAAGATGAAGCAAAAGGAAGACAAGGCCAAACTAGTACAGAAGAAGCTATCAAAGTATGCGATGGAGGGGGGCAGTCATAACCAGCCCCACCCCGCAAGCACCGGCCCCACAGCTGCAGTGCCAGCAATCACAACAATACTCACCGCCCATGGGAGGAGGGTACATGGGGCGAAGCAGGTTTCAGCCTGGGTCACAAGGAAGGGGAGGGTTCCAAAGAGGGCGTGGCTTCGGACCACAGATGCATCACAACCAATGGGGATTTCCAGGGTATGGCCAGCAGATGCAGCAGGGAGTAGGGGATTTCCAGGGAGGTTTCCCATGGCAGGGGAGGGAACCACCTCGGACAGTTAGGACATATTTCAATAACCTGCTGATTTGGAGGTACACAGCATAACTGGGGAGACCAGGAACAGCAGAACTATCACGGAGGACAAGAGGACTATTATGCTCAGGGACAACAGCAGCAAGGAAAGACACAGCACACATATCAACAGATGCCACAAACGCAAGTACCAGCACCCCAACAGGCACAGGCACAGAACCACAAATGGCAACGCCACTACCGCCGTAGCTACAGGCGCCACAGATCAAAAGGACCACACAACAGCTAGCACAACTACAGGACAACAGCACAGCAGAACCAATGAACACAACAGCAAAAAGTATGAGTTAGGCGACTGGGAAGAGTTACCATGGTGGGGAACAACCCCTTTATAGGGATCGGGTTATACATTGTAACAGATTTTATGACATGGCACACTCCAGCCAGGGACCTCTTCCACTGACACTGAAGGTGGCACACAATAAAAACGTTTTTTTATATTTTATTTGATTCTGTCATGATGCCTACCTCCAAGGTGCCAGACAAGACCCAGCTACCCCAGAGGCAGACATCATGTCTTCAAGGGAAGTCACAACAGCCTCAAGTAGGGGCTCTTTGGACTCAGTCCTGGCGCCTTTGGCGCCAGGCTCATATCGGGCCACAGTCCTGGCGCCATAGGCGCCAGGCTCATAAAAGGGGACTTTGTGTTAAAGGTGCTTAGTGTTAACTTTACTGATGCAGACCATGCTGCAACATCCAGGCCTTCTGAGGCCTGAATGGGACTACTTTATCTTTGGAACTACTTAACCACACGGGTGTGGTCAGGGGAGGAATACATACCTGAGAGGAAGGATACATACCTGGAACTACTTTGAAGGCTATTTAAGCCACGCCCAAGCAGCAACTCACGCTTCGCGTTGTTCTGCATCTAGCAGCTGGACGCTCACCGTGTTTGCTCCTGCATTCTGTCTTCTGCCACTCCTGCCAGCATCCTGGAACACCTGCAAAGAGAGAAGAGAAGAGAAAAGGGTAAAGAAGAGTCCTTACCTGTTAAATCCGCATTCCGGAGACATCTCGCCGACGGTCCTGAAAAGGAAGACATCCATTTAAAAGCACATCGCATCGATCGCTGCAGCGCCGCATCTCACTCACCTGTACAAGGTACCACCACGTTCTACGGCGACATCTGGACTCGCAGCCACATCACCGCGCCTAGGGAGAAAAAGACAAGAATAAAGGTGAGAGGGGAAAGAAAACAAGGAAACCTTAATTTCCATTACAAAGCTTACCTTTTGGGTTATTCCAACTTCATTTCGGGTCGGTGCCGCATCCTGGCATTTCCGGACCCCGGCCCCTAAGGGGAAAAAGAGACATCAGCGTCAGTGGGCGCATGAAAAGATGTTATCCAACGCCCATTAAAGACTTACCTGATTTCTTCTGGATTGATCTTTGTTTCAGGTCGGTGCCGCATCCAGGCATTTCCGGACCCCGGCCCCTATGGGGAAAAAAGACATCAGCGTTAGTGAGCGCATTGATACAAGCACACTGAGAGAACTCTCATCAAGCTCACCAGAGTCTCATTCTTCGGTTCCACAGCTCTTCTCGGAATAATTTCCGCACCTGAAAAAGAGACAACGAACAATTATTATTGCGGAATCATACTCATTAACAGAATCCTTACGGTACTATACTGGGAAAACAAAACTTGAACCCTCTACAATCAAAATCCCAGTGAAGTAACTGGATACAACGCGCCCCTGCATGAGAAGCAGGATGGAGAACTCAACCTTTCAAACCCTAAGGTGAGACTTCACGTGGGGGTCGCAGGAGGGTTTCGTAGAGGGGTGAGAAGGGAGCGGGAGGCTTATACTTTCTCCCGCAGATTGTTAATACTCCCTTTTCACATACAGAAAGATATTCCTGCGAGCCAGACAAGCCAGATTCGAAGGTCCGGTCCAGTCCATCTTCCGGGTCCTGCACTTCACCATAGAAGAAGCAACAACACTCCAAACCAGACCTGCGCCTCTGTGGGAGTCAGGTGAGCGTAACAGATTCCTGGAATCTTGGCTTGAGTAGGCCCCAACCCGTCTCACACCCACCTTGACAAATATCCTGTGTCCCAATGAGAGCGGGATATGCCGTTTTTGGGTACTTGGTGGTAGGATACGTACAAGGTAAGCTTGAGTTTGGTAATTTGGACAGCCAGAAAGGTCTCTGGACAGCGGGGCCAAGGATTTGGGCACTGGACAGTGGGGTTAGGAGATCTGGTTATAGGTCAGCTGGGCTCTCCAGAATGGGATCAGCTGGGCATAGGGTCTGCTTGCTAGGCTCTTCTAAAGGGGATCAGCTGCCTTTCCTCCTTTCTCCATGGATTATTGGGTATGCCTGGAGCTGGATGGGTGGTTCTGCCTGGATCTGGATGGTCCTGCCCGGATGGAATCAGCTGCCTCTGGTTCTGGTTTTTTAGTCTTTTAATCAGGAATCTTGAATCCCTCTTATGTCTGCCTGTCTCCCCCTTATATAGCCAGAGTAACATCATAGAATTTTACAATCTGGGGAAGGACTCTGGACTTGCCCATCTACTGGGATAGGACAGGCTACTGGTGTCCCCTCCCCCTTCTGGGTTGATTGGTTCAGGGGAAGTGACATACGTTTATGTGTGTGCATTTTATGACTCCTTTTGTCTCTCAAGCCTATTTTTTACAAAAATGAGTCATGGAGCAAAACTTCAAATCTGTACTAGTCACCATCATAACAAGCAGATATGATGATCCCATATTTCACAAAGAATTGGTCAGTCCGAATGCCAATTCTGTGTGATGTTGTATCGCCATTTGGCACAATTTTGCCATTTCCTGGAGAAACATAATATTTGAAATTCTTCAAATCACTACACATATGCTCAGCACTATTTCACATATTTTCCTCAGGTTTAATGACTGTGCCATTTTTTAATTAACCCAGAAATGCATTTTTCCTGCCATTCCAGTCCACCACGTGCCAGAAAGAAGCACATGGTCTCATTGTACTTGTTTAAAAGTCACAAGAAAATTGTCATAATATCACATTCCTGCTTATTCAGATTGCGGGGGAAAACGTCTTGAAGTATAAATGTCCTTGATTGTCAGTGAGGTGGATGTGTGGGGGTGCTGCCACCTCCACAACCAAATTGACTTCCCCTGGGTCAGCCTAAACACAGGGTTTCCATGACGCCCTTTGAAGCCAGGCAGTTGGGCCGGGGATGGGTGTCAAAGGAAATCACACCTCTTGGTAAAAAAGTGCTGGTTCTTCTTGGGTCCTTTGTTCCTTTTGGTAGTGATGCGGGCCAGTCTGATGAGGCTGCAAACTCCCACACTTTGGCCCTTTCATGTGCCCATGGGGGCTGGTTCACTTGTGGAGGTAATTATTTTCCCATGGAAGGCCGGGCACCTTTGAAGTAAGTGCCTGGGCCAACCTGTTCTGCTGGTTTCCACATTTTTTTTCTTTCTTTCAACAGCAACCAAGTCTTTTTGGGAATAAATATAATGTACATTTTAGGTAGCCATGCCACTGTAAACCCCCACATATACAATACTGTTTCTGTGCAAGCAACACTGTCATTTGTCATTTTACTTTTAAACAGCATTTTTCTGATTTTCAGAAGAGCAAATTCACACGTGTGTTTATTTCAGTTCATTTTGAGTTTACCAATGCGGTTTTTGCAGCATACAATTCCTTATTAGTTAACCTTCTGCAGTGCTTTTACAGACATGGTCAGTTTCTGGACACAGAGAGGTACACTGCCAAGCATTTCTCTGAAATTGACATGAGAAAAAGAAACACAGCGTTATTTATTTCATTTACAGCAGTTTGTGCGCAATGGTTTATAGAAAAAGAAAACACAAGCCGTGTAATTTCCCAGTAAATCAGCTGTTCTGGAAATGTATTGCCTCACATCTTGGTACTCAGCAGAAGTAAAGCATGCCAGGGTGGATTTCCATGAAGGGCACAACTTTGTGATGTTTTCAAATGAACTCAAGAGCAAATTGCAAAGCTGTCTTGGATGTCATGTGTGGAGCTTTAGTATTCAGAAAACAGAACATCAAATGTTGTGCCGTTCGGCAAGCAGGTTATTTTCAGGTGATTGCAAATGGGGGTAAAACAATGTAGAGCAATTCTTTTGGTGGCATTCTTGTGTTTAGTGCTTGCCACATATATGCGCCATGGAAAGAAAAGCGCTGCCGTTTTTCTACATTATTTCCATGCGGTTTTTAGTTTGAAGGGATTTCTGCAAGGGCCTTAAGCACAGCATGTACCGGCAAAAGGAAAGTCCACAGACGAACTTGCTGTGTCCCATCCTGTCAGTCACAACCAATCCTGCGGAGGAGCCTTGCATAGGTGTGGCGATAGGCGACAAAACGTTTTCCATTTTTGTTGACACTGGTGCGACTAGGTCATGTATCCGGGAAGGGGCATTTGCGTTGTCAGGCGATGCCATGAACACTCAAGGATTCTCTGGGGCTCGAGAAGTGGATCCTTTGACTGATAACATCTCACTATCTATAGGAGGTCTTGACTTATCACTACCTTTACTTTACTCTAGAAATACACCAGTGAATATATTGGGATGTGACATCATGAGCAGACTAAACATGACAATCTCATTCACAAATAAAGGCATAATTGTTACACCTTTGCACCGATGGTCGCTCTGGCGACAACATCGTGTGTATAATACGATGCCGCCTTACTCACCCAAGATGGCCGACGCCTCTGAATCCGTTTGTGCGGGCCACGGTGCAGAGGTTGCACGTTCTGTACTTTCACGCCGCGACGATCATGTGACTCCATATATTCCAACCAGGAAGTTCAGCAGATGCGTCGCTACTCTCCAGATCGGCGCTTCGTAAGTTCGTTCCTAGGGAAAGTGGTTCATATCCCGTCCTCCTATCTTTAGCTTTCTGAAACTAAAATATCCTGTTCTATCTGCCCTTTTTTTTTCCTTAGACTCTTTCCTCTCGTCAGTCCACTTGTCACCTCTCCGATAGGTATCGAAGTCAGCCTGAACAGTGAGTCCCCGGGGGTCTATAATTCCCTTTTTGTCACCCCTACTCTTAGCAATTACACTAACCTCTGCTTCTGGTTTCCGGAAACACACTTACTATCTCTATAGGACTCATCCCCTTCTTGAAGACTTCACACAGCATTCCCGAGCCCCTCGACTCCGTACCCGGAGTAAGTTAGTCATAACTTTTCTACCAAGACTCCAGACTACCGAAGGTGGACAAGACTCACCTCTCCTTTCTCTCGCCCAGGATCAGCCTCGACCTCACCTGACTCCTTGAAGGAAGCCTGGCAGATTCGTCCCGAGAGTCCACAGTTTACCGTCACAGCAACACAGGGTTTTTCTTCCCCGGAGGGTTTTCCCTGGGGACCGTGGTTCCTCTGCAGCTGAAATAACTAACGGCTGGGAGGAAGCAGGGCTTCCCGGGAAGCTTTCACTTTCTGCATTGTTGCTGATGCGAAGTCTGCCCGCTACCCAGGTTAGTGAAACTGCACAACGGGTTTTGTCTCAGATTGGGCACAGTTTAACAGTTAGCGACGCCTAATAAGGAGAATATTCGATTCAAGGCTCCTGGGCAGACGGTAGACTTCTGATGGAGCAACAGATGCAGCAATTAATGGCAGCCATGCAGTCTATGTCTTTGGAGATGCAATCTCTGAAACAAGACAATGCTCAGTTAAGACAACAAGTCGCTCAAGCTTTTTCGGAGACTCCCCCTTATGCCTTGCATACCGATAAATATGACGGGGATCCTCACAAACTCAAGGAGTTCCTTGATAGTTGTATGATTCAGTTTACCTTTAAAGCCCGTTTTTTCCCGTCCGATAAGGACAAAGTAGGTTATTTGATATCCCACTTGACAGGCCCTGCATTGGCCTGGGCTACTCCCCTAGTCACCTCGGGAAATGCCATTCTAGACTCATACACAACCTTTACTAATAGTCTACGATCTATGTTTAGTAGGCAGGAAATTTCAGTTTCTACTCAGGAAAAATTACTAGATTTGAAGCAGGGCAATAAGGATCTCATGAGTTACGTGACTCAATTAAAACAGCTATCGGCCGAAACAGAGTGGCCGGATGATGGTCTCCTCACGCTGTTTCGCAGAGGTCTTTCCGAGGAGCTGAAGGACGAAGTCTCAAAGGTTCCTCGTCCCGCCAATCTAGCCGAGATGATTGCGCTTACGATGCAGATAGACTACCGTCTCCATGAGCGCTTCCAGGAGAAAAAGAAAGGGAAACCCTCTAGACCCTTCTCCGGTTCTCCTTCCCCTTTGTCTCGATCACAGATTCCCGACGAACCTATGCAAATAGGATTGGCCAGAGGCCCCTTGTCAGATGGAGAAAAAGAAAGACGAAAGAGTCAGGGCCTATGCATGTACTGTGGGGCTTTATCTCACATGTTAAGGGATTGTCCCATCGTTCCTCCTCGTCGGACCAGGAATCCGATGCAGGGAAACGCCAAGACCCTGTCGTAAGGGGAACCACGGCAGGAGGTCCTGAACGGAGTTCCCCAAAAAGACTTGGTACTTCTCTTAAAGAGGAGATGACGGAACACACTATGTTAGTACTTCCCATGCTCTTGAGATTACCAGACTTGGAGCTGCAAGGAGTCCCAGCATTAATCGATAGTGGAGCAGCTGGCAACTTTATAGACGACCAGTGGGCTGCAAAGTATGGAATCATTAGATCCGCCAAGACCTGTATAACCCCCATTCAGGGGGTGGATGGGTGCCCCCTCAGTTCCGGACCTATTAGAGAACAGACAACCCCTCTTACATGCCAGATTGCCGCCCACAAGGAGACGTTAGTCTTTGACTTGATCAAGACTGCTCATTTTCCCATTATATTGGGGTTACCATGGTTGCGAACCCATAATCCCTTCATAAATTGGGCAGCGGGAACTTTGTTTTTGGGTTCCGAATATTGTGTCTCCCATTGTCTTGCTCATTCCTCTGTTGGGATTCAAGCTCCTTCCATGATGGTTGAACCGAGTGAAGGCCCATCGATTGGGATGGTCAGTGAGATCCCGAGGTGTCATCAACTGTTCCAGTCCGTATTTTCTCAGCCAGAATTCCCTAAATTACCTCCTCATCGTCGGGATGACTGTCATTTGGATTTGTTCCCGGATCGACCGATACCTTTCGGCCGAATGTACATTTTATCACAGCCGGAAGAAAAGGCTCTCAAAGACTATCTTCAGACTAATCTTCAAAACGGTCTTATAACTGAGTCCAAATCACCAGCCGGAGCCTCTTTGTTCTTTATTCCCAAGAGAGATACAGAAGAACTAGGGCCATGCATAGACTATCGAGGGCTTAACAAGGTTACCATCCCGGATAAGTATCCCATGCCGCTTATCCCTGACATTCTTGAAGCCGTCCAAGGGGCTTCTCTCTATACCAAGCTAGATTTACGAGGGGCATATCATTTGATTCGCATCGCTCCTGGCGACGAGTGGAAGACTGCCTTTCGGACCCCATTCGGTCATTATGAGTATAGGGTGATGCCGTTTGGATTAGCTAATGCTCCCGCTGTTTTTCAGCGTTTTATGGACCATCTATTCGCCGATGTACTCCTTCACTATGTAATCGTCTACTTAGATGATATTCTAGTTTTTTCACAGAGTATAGAGGAACACATCGGTCATGTCAATTTAGTGTTAGACCGACTTAAGGCCAACCAGCTATACTGCAAACTAGCAAAATGTGAATTTCACAAGAACCAGGTGACATATCTAGGGTTCGTGTTGTCTGCCCAGGGGATTTCAATGGACCCTCGGAAGATCTTGGCTGTTTTAGATTGGCCGTCACCATCAAACGTCAAAGAGATCCAACGATTTTTGGGATTCGCAAACTTTTACAGAAAGTTCATCCCAGGATTCTCCAAAACCGTGCTTCCCATCACCAGTCTTCTGAAGAAGGGGAAGACTTTCGTTTGGGATGACTCTGCGCAGAAAGCTTTTTCGGACCTGAAGAGCCTTTTCACGTCCGCTTCCATCTTGCTCACCCCGGACCAGTCTCGACCATTCATTGTTGAGACTGATGCGTCTCACCATGCTCTAGGGGCAGTTCTTTTGCAAGAAGACGAGTCAGGAGAAGAAAGACCAGTTGCTTATCTCTCCAAAACCTTCTCCTCCTCGGAAATAAATTATTCGGTCCTCGAGAAAGAATTGCTGGCAGTTAAGCGAGCATTTGAGGAGTGGAGACATCTTTTGCTGGGCTCGGCCCACCAGGTCGAAGTTCGAACCGACCATCACAACCTCAAAGTGTTGCAACAAGCCCACACCACGAACAGTAGACAGGCTCGCTGGGCTCATTTTTTTCTACCATTTCGGATAGAATTTACTTTCCTTCCGGGAGATCAAAATCTTCGAGCCGACGCACTTTCACGAAAGGACCCTCCAATTAAAAAGTTCCACCCAGAGCCTTTCTTTCCTAAAGCTAAATTTCTGGCAACAGTGACTGATTTTCTACATACAGTCAAACAGGAAACTGCACGTCTGGATCCGATCTGCAGGAACTTACAAAAGACTCATTCGCTTACCCAGGAGAAAGGATACTACTTTTTCAAGAATCAAGTGTTCATTCCGACCCCAACCCTTCGGAGAGAAGTCCTGTTCATGTGCCATGACTCCAAAGCAGCAGGGCATCGTGGATATCAAAACACCCTTGAGCTAATTACTCGTAATTTCTGGTGGCCTGGTCTAACTAAGGATATTCAAGATTATATATCAGCTTGTACTATTTGTCTGCAGTCTAAGACTCCAAGGTGTCCACCTTTTGGTTTACTCACCTGCATGCCTATTCCGGACAAACCCTGGCAAGTCATTTCTACTGACTTCATTGTCGATCTTCCTTTGTCCTCTGGCTACACCACCATTATGGTGACTATCGACTATTTCACAAAGATGGCCCACTTCACCCCTCTGCAGAAACTCCCAGGGGCTCCTCTAATGTCAAAGATCTTTATATCAGAAATCTTCTCCAGACATGGTCTTCCTAACACAATTGTGTCTGACCGGGGTCCCCAATATATCTCGCAATTTTGGAAGGGTATATGTCAAGCATTAGGGATCGATAGAGCCCTCAGCTCAGGATATCATCCTCAAACCAACGGGCAGACTGAGCGCCTTAACCAAACATTAGAAACTTATTTACGTTGTTTTGTTTCTGCAGCACAAGATAATTGGGGAGAACTCCTACCCTTGGCAGAATATGCTTACAATAATGCCAGCCATTCGGCGCTAAAGACCAGTCCTTTTTACTGTTCATATGGTTACCATCCATCCTTTGAACCTTCTATCTCAAAGTCCTCCTCCAGATGTCCTGGAATTGACAGTCTAATCGATGGCATTCAGAAGGGACAACAGCTCGCTCGGATAGCGCTGCTAGCTGCCCAAGATCGAGCCAAGAGGGTAGCAGACCGCCATCGACAAGATCTGCCCTCCATTCAAGTCGGGGACGCTGTCTGGTTATCGGCTCGGTTTCTCCCGAGACATTTGGTACCGTCCAAACTGTCGCCCAAATATTTTGGACCATTTCAAGTTATAGCATTGGTCGGTCCGGTAGCAGTCCGATTGGAGTTGCCTCCTTCTTGGGCCCGTCTTCATCCGGTCTTTCATGTCTCCCAGATCAAATTATCCATTAAGGATCGATTTCAACGCACCTCTGCAGTTCGTCCCCCTCCAATAATGACCGATACTGGTCCAGAATTTGAAGTGGCAGGGATTTGCGACTCCAGATATCACCGGGGTCGCTTGCAATTCCTAGTGGACTGGAAGGGTTATTCTCCTGCCGAACGGACATGGGAATTGGCATCAGGAGTTCATGCTCCCTTATTGGTTCGACGCTTTTTCAAGCTGCACCCGGGTAAACCGGGTTATCCCCCCCGTAGGAGGGGGCATACTGTTACACCTTTGCACCGATGGTCGCTCTGGCGACAACATCGTGTGTATAATACGATGCCGCCTTACTCACCCAAGATGGCCGACGCCTCTGAATCCGTTTGTGCGGGCCACGGTGCAGAGGTTGCACGTTCTGTACTTTCACGCCGCGACGATCATGTGACTCCATATATTCCAACCAGGAAGTTCAGCAGATGCGTCGCTACTCTCCAGATCGGCGCTTCGTAAGTTCGTTCCTAGGGAAAGTGGTTCATATCCCGTCCTCCTATCTTTAGCTTTCTGAAACTAAAATATCCTGTTCTATCTGCCCTTTTTTTCCCTTAGACTCTTTCCTCTCGTCAGTCCACTTGTCACCTCTCCGATAGGTATCGAAGTCAGCCTGAACAGTGAGTCCCCGGGGGTCTATAATTCCCTTTTTGTCACCCCTACTCTTAGCAATTACACTAACCTCTGCTTCTGGTTTCCGGAAACACACTTACTATCTCTATAGGACTCATCCCCTTCTTGAAGACTTCACACAGCATTCCCGAGCCCCTCGACTCCGTACCCGGAGTAAGTTAGTCATAACTTTTCTACCAAGACTCCAGACTACCGAAGGTGGACAAGACTCACCTCTCCTTTCTCTCGCCCAGGATCAGCCTCGACCTCACCTGACTCCTTGAAGGAAGCCTGGCAGATTTGTCCCGAGAGTCCACAGTTTACCGTCACAGCAACACAGGGTTTTTCTTCCCCGGAGGGTTTTCCCTGGGGACCGTGGTTCCTCTGCAGCTGAAATAACTAACGGCTGGGAGGAAGCAGGGCTTCCCGGGAAGCTTTCACTTTCTGCATTGTTGCTGATGCGAAGTCTGCCCGCTACCCAGGTTAGTGAAACTGCACAACGGGTTTTGTCTCAGATTGGGCACAGTTTAACAATAATATGCTCCTCATCAGGCATCGGCATGATGAATGTAAGGCAGGTTGTTCAGGCCTATTGTGGGCGCACAGTACTGAGGGGGGTTCCAATGGACCCCGAGATGTTTCAATACGGGAGAGACATTGCCATTGCATGGATGCCAGGCATCGCAGGGAAGGTATGGCGAGTACCTGTTCAGGCCAGGGACACCATTGGATGAATCAGAGGGAACAATAGTGTCTATAGAGATCGAGGCAGTGTTGGTAAGGGAGGATTGGATTGCAGTGCATGCAACAGATGACACTGGGAAGGTGTGGAGAGCAATAATTGCCGTCGCAGAAGGGTGCAGGCTCACAACAGTGACAGATGAGGAAGAGAGGCTGGAGATGGAAATGATGTTCGAAATGAGTGTAATATTCTGGCTACAGATTCATTACAGAGAGATACCACAGAGGATGGCGCTGGCACTTGAGGCACCGCCCTCATTCTTTGAGGAGGACATGGCCAAGATACCAGACAGCTTATGGACCACCAGTCCTTATGATGTACAGTGCATCAAAAGCATAGGGGGAGTAAAGATCGAATTGAAACTAGGAGCAATATTACCCAGACTAAAACACTATCCCCTACCCAAGGAAGCAGATGAGGGCATTTCTGACACAATCGTTGCCCTCATTGAGGGAGGCATCTTGGTACCATCAGAATCTCCATGTAACACAGCAGTGTACCCTGTGGCAAAGGCCAAGGGGTGGTCGTGGCGTTTCAGACATGATTTAAGACCCCTTAACCACATTGTAGAGGCAGAGTATCCAGTAGCAGAAAATCCAGCCACCATATTGTTTGGCATTCTGGCAGAAGCCACTTGCTTCACAGTTATCGATCTAAAGAACACATTTTTCTCAATATCACTGCACCCCGACTCACAGGGTCACACCAGCTTTATGTGCCGTAGCCAGAACTAGAAACATATTCGGTTGCCACAGGGGTACTGCGAGTCACCTTCGATCTTTAACAGAGTAATCCAGATGGATCTAAGCAACAAAGAGACAGAAAGCACAGTCCTACAGTATGTTGACGATATTTTGATTTGCAGTGAGAAAGAAGGCAAGTGTAGGAAAGACTCAGTAAACATGCTGACAGTACTAGCTGACAAGGGGTACAAGGTGGACAAGGCCAAGCTGCAATATTGTCAGAAGGAAGTTCTATGCATTGGTCAGGAAAGACTACACCACAGCCGAAAACAGTGAGGGAAATGCAACAGTTATTGAGGTTGTGCAACTACTGCAGGGCGTGGGGTTTTGACTACAGCACATACACCAGGCCACTCCTGACTGCACTTAAGGAAGCCCAGAGGGGAACAAAGGCCCTACACTGGACCACAGAGATGACTGAAGCATTTGAAGGGTTGAAGCTGTCCATATGTACCACACCAGTACTAGGGACGCTTGACTACGAGAGGGAATTCCTCCTGTTCTCCCAACTGATGGTGTAGTGATGAAAGTTGAACTGACTCAGAAAACAAGCATGTGCCACAAGCCAATTGCGTACTATAGTGGGCAGCCTGACCCAGTGATGAGAGAACATTATCTGTGCCAACATTCCTTGGAAGCTGCAGCCTTCGCAGTGGAAAGGACATCAGCGGCGACAATGGGGTGCACCACCACTTTCCACGTGGAACATGCCTTGTTTGCGATACTGCATAAGCCAAAGAGCACACTGACCACACAGAGCTCATCAGCGTACGAGGCCACACTATGGGGGGGTTGCAAGACAGTAAATCCAGTCACATTTTTAGTAGACGTCCTTCAACCAGGAGACTGGACCCATAACTGCACAAAGAATATTGAGCAATTCAGTGAAACACGCAAGGTGGAGGAAGATGCACTTGAGGGGGGAGACTTGCTGTACATTGATGAGTCATCGACTATTGATCAAACTGATGGGATAAGGAGGACAGGAACTGCTGTAGTGAGACTGCAGGAGGACTGAACAAGTGAGGTTGTTGCAAGTGCACGGTTACCGTCTCATTACTCAGAACAGGCAGCAGAGCTAGTGGCTCTCATATTGGCGCTAGAGCACAGTGTAGAGAAATGCGCGATGATCTGTTCTGACAGTGCTTATGTCACATCAACAGTGCATTCAGGATTGGTGCGATGGCTCAAGAGGGGGTTCAGAAGGGTAGTTGGGACCCCAGTACAACATGCGCTCTTGCTAGGCAAACTGATTGACATGATTGCATACCCAAGGGAGCGAGCATTGTTGATATACAAGGTACATACAAAGGGAGAAGACACAATCTAGAGAGGAAATGAGGCAACAGACTATGAGGCAAAGTGTGCAGCATACTTTAGGGAACTGTGGGAACTGAAGGAGAGATCCGGAGTGAGGAACATGGTGATGAGGGAAGATTACAATAACATACGCGAGAGAGAAATTATGGAATTGCAGGGAGCTGCACCACAGGAGGATAGAGAGTTATGGGTGAAACGAGGGTGCTCCATTTCTCCAAAAGACGCCCTATGATGGCAGAACAACACAGGGAAAGTGGTCATGCCATTAGCACTATATAATACAGCATTGGCACAAATGCATTATCCAACAGACACAAGGAAAGAGGTAATTGCTGCACGCATTGGAGAATCGTGGTTCTGTCCAAGTTTGAAAGAACATGTAGCAAATTTCATTAGCAGCCGCTTGACTTGCCAGCAGTTCACAGCTGGACATACTTTGAGAGTTGTGAGAGGAGCCATACCAAGACCCGGAGGCCCATTCCTGCATCTCCATTACGTGGATATGATCCAAGTGTGCCATGGATACCGCTACATGATAGTGGTTGTCTGCCCATTCTCCGAGTGGATAGAAGCTCGGCCCTGTTCACATGCTGATGCTCTTAGAGCAGCAAAATTCCTGGTCTGGGAGGTATTCCCAAGATGGGGCGTCTGTGATGTCCTGCGGTCTGACAATGGCCCTCACTTCCCCAATGAAATGTTTCAGAACATCACTACCTTGCTAGGGAAAAACACAAATTTGCCTGTGCCTACCACCCGCAAGCAAATGGGGTGTGTGGATGCCTTAATGGCTTCCTAAAGGAGTGCATTACCAAAACTCAGCAGAGTACCAAGAAGAACTCGCTTCATTGTCTACCTTTGGCACTATTTGAATTGCGCAACAAGCCAGGGTCCGACCACCATTTAACGCCCCACGAGGTGGTGACAGGATGGCGCATGCATCTCCCACTGGTTCCTCCTACTAGAGCATTGAAGGATTGTGAAAGTAGTGCTGATGTGCTGGGTCAAGAGATGTATGATTATAACAATTCTTTGGTGTCTAGCACTTCTTTTATCTCTCGACAGATACAGCAGAACCAGGGCAGGCCTGAAGACAACAAACAAGTAAATTCCGATGACACAGAATCAGAGACTGCAACAAAACATTCAGTGTAAGTGTGAGACTTGGTTCTCCTAAAAAACCTCCCAGTCCACAGGAAGGACACCCTTATACTTCTAGGGCAAAGAAGGAGACAAAGGGGAAACCTAAGATCTCAGGAAAGAAGAAAGGTGCCACCCCTGTGCACAAAACCAGGACATCCCGAGAGGACAGTCCAAGGTCACACCTGTGACCCCTCCATCAGCTGAGGCTGAATGTAAGGAACAACCAGAGAATAGCGAATCAGTTACTGGTGAAACAAAACTGGCAGAAGCCCTTCCCCATGTTGGAGATCTGGATCCTAAATACCATCATGAGCTGCAGAATTTGCATGAAGAAGGTGGACGCTTTAGGGCAGACTTCAGCAGAGGTCAAAGAGAGTGTCCTACTCTTGAAGGACTTTGACAACAGGCAGCTTCCCAGCTGGATGGGCAAGAGCCAGGGAAGCACAGGCTGTACTGGGAGGATGGCCCCCTTTACAGTGAGCCTATTGAGTCTACCCCAGGAGACTACAGAAGATTGTAGTGCCTCAGGTGGTGAGACCCCAGTTTCTACAGTCAGCCCATGAGATTCCTTTAGCTGGTCACTTAAGTTTTAAGAAGACCAAGGAAAGGATTTCTCTGTATTACTACTGGCCCAAGATGGGTCTGATGCAGATAAATTTTGTAGAAGCTGGCAAACTTCTGGCAAGAGTGGAGCCAAGAATGTGGCACCCTTGGTGCCCCTCCCAGTGGTAGGAGTTCCTTTTGATAGGGTAGGAATTGACAGTGTTGGTCCCCTAGACCCTCCCTCATCTTCAAGCAACCGATTTATATTGGTTGTGGCAGACCATGCTACCAGGTATTCTGAAGCCATATCTACTAGGACTGTTACTGCTCGGGCCCTCCTTGGTATCTTTACCAGGATAGGATTTCCTAAGGTGGTTATCTCAGACAGGCGGGCCAAATGTATGTCCCACTACATGCAAGCCATGGGGAAAAACTGTGGACTGACCTACACATTCTCAACAGCCTACCATCCCCAAACCAATGGGTTGGTGGAGAGGTTTAATAGAACTATGAAGAGCATGATATGTGCTTTAGAAGAACCCCTTCGAATAAAGTGGGACCTTCTACTGCCATGCCTTCTCTTTGCTGATAAAGAAATCTCTCAGGAAGGGGTTGGTTTCAGCCCTGTTCAGCTCCTCTATGGTCATCCGGGTTAGAGGTCCATTGGCCCTAATTAAGGAAGGATTGGAGAGTGCTCCTTCCCACAAGCCAGTGAGAGCCACTGACTATGCATTAGGTCTCTGAAGGAGAATGACACAAATGATGACAGAAGCTTCTGATAACTTGAAAGCAGGTCAGGCTCTGGTTAAACATTGCCATGACCTGAAAACCAACATGGTTGAGTTTACTCAAGACCAACTAGTTCTAGTTATGGTACCTACAAGTCAGAGGGCCTTACAGGACAAATGGATTGGATCCTTCAAGGTTGTGGGCAAACTTGGAGGGGTCAATTATTTAGTGGACTTGGGCAATCCCAAGGAGGCCCCTAGGGTCTTTCACACTAACTGCCTAAAGGCATATGTATCCAGACCAGAACTGGGAGCTTTGCTCTTAGCATCTGATCAAGAGGAGGAGGAGAGTGAACCTCTACCTGACGGTTAGATGGAAAAATAGGAGTTAATCTCTCTTCTGATCTGACTCTACAACAACAGGAGGAGTGCAAAGTTCTGTGAAATCAGCTTGCCTCCCTGTTTCCACTGACACCAGGCTTGACCCCTTGGGGCCCGCGTGATATCCTCACTGATGACGGTCTCCCTGTCAAAAGCAGGGGTTACAAAATGTCAGACCATATAAGAACCCACAGAAAGGAAGAGGTCAAGAAGATGCTTGATCTTGGGGTAATAGAGCCATCTGCAAGTCCATGGGGTAGTCCAGTTGTGTTAGCACCAAAGGCAGGATCCAAGGAGTTCAGATTATGTGTGGACTATAGATCTCTTAATGCAGTTACCATGACTTATGCCCATCCTTTACCTAGGACAGATGAGCTGGTGGACAAACTTGGTTCAGCCAAGTTCCTCAGTACATTTGACCTAACATCAGTCTATTGGCAAATAGCTCTGACAGGCCATGCCAAGGGGAAAACTGCATCTTCCACCCCAGGATGCCTCTACCAGTTTAAGATTGTGCCTTTTGGACTATAATATGCACCTGCTACATTCCAAGGGATGGCAAATCATTTTCTGAATGGGATGGAGGACGTCTGCATGGCATACCTGGATGACTTTGCAGTGTTCAGCCCCACTTGGGAAGAGCATCTTCACCACCTGCGATATGTATTGCAGGCTCTTGAGCAGGCCCATCTTACCATAAAGGCAAGCAAATGTCAAATTGGTCAGAGCAAAGTGGTCTACCTTGGACATGAGGTAGGAGGAGGTGAAATAAGGCCATTGCCTAGCAAAGTACAAGCTCTACAAGACTGGGCCACCCCTACTACTCAAACCCAAGTGAGATTATTTCCTGGTCTCACCGGTTACTATAGGAACTTAATTGAGAACTATGGGACCACAGCCTTTCCCTCGAATGTGATCTCCTCACTCAAATTCCCCAAAAAGGTCAGGTAGAATGAGGAGTGCACCAAGGCATTTGAAGGATTTAAGAAATCCCTTTGTCAAGCTCCAGTCTTGAGAGCTCCTGGCTACAACCAATCCTTTATTGTACAAACCAATGGTTCAAATACAGGAATAGGTGCAGTTCTGAGTCAGCTGGATGAGAAAGGCAGGAAACACCCTATCTGCTTCATCAGTAGGAAACTGAAGGACTGTGAAACAAGGTGGGCAACAATTGAATGTGAATGATTTGCCATTGTGTGGTCTTTGAAGAAGTTTAGACCATATTTGTATGGATCTACTTTTGTAAATCAAACAGATCACCAACCCGTGAGATGGTTAATGCAGATAAAGAGGGAGAATCCTAAAGATGGCCAGTCAATCTTCAGGGGTTTGATTTCACCATAGAACACAGGCCAGGGTGTAATCACCAAAATACTGATGTTCTCTCCAGAAAGTATGACTGACTGGAGTAAGGAGATTCATCCAGGATTTGAGCACTGTTTTTTTTTACTTTAGAGTCTGACAAACTCCATAGACATAATCATTTTACATTGTGTCACGCATCACCTTCAGTGTAGTAACAGAGAGAAGTCTTCCAGATTTCCCAAAGTTGAAATACCTTGTCTTTGCTTAAACTACGGTTTCCAAGAGCAGTGAAGTGAAATTGTCTTTACTTACATTGTAACTTTCTAGACCCAGCACACACTATTTTACAATAGGGTGCTGGGGGGTTACTTAGTATCCCCTTTGTCTAGTTTCTCATGTAAGATGATGTTAACCTTTCTACAATTAAGGGCTGGTGGCAGTGGTTTACTTTTTCCTACCATCGTGTGTTGTACTGCGGGTTGCAATTGCAGCTGCAGTAAAGCACCCATGGGTGCCCATTTTGTCAAAATGGCCGGTCTTCTTTTTTCGCCATTTCTTGTTGGAAAGGTCTTTCTTGAGATTTGCTCTGCATGCCAAACCAGGTTTGGATCCCTTTGTTGACTTTGTCTTTGTCGGGTTTCACTGCTGAAGCCCGCCTCAGGCTCCAGCATGGCTGGCAGCGCAGGAAGGGAGGGAGGTGTCCGAAACTCCCTGTGCTTAATCCCCTTGGTTACAAGAATGCACCCAAAGGTGATTGGCCAGCTGGCTGTCCTTGGAGGATAGCCACCCTGCTGTGTAAGTGACAGCTAGGCTGCGGATGAATGGGAGAAACCTGCATAAAAGGCAAGGCTTTTGGCTTGGAAGACAGAGTCGACCACTGGACAAAGGAAGCCAAAGAAGAACTTGGAAGAGACACTTGCTGCATCTCCTGAACCGTTGGTTTAACTGGTGATGCCCTGCTGCATTGCTGAAGCTCTGAATTTGCCTCGACTAGAGAAGCCCTGCAATGGACGACTTCTATCTTTGGGTTGGTAGGACCAATCATCCGCAAGGCGGACTCGTCTGGACATCCTCTCGGAGCTGGCTGCTGCAGGAACTGATTGCCAGTGAGAGGAACACCAGATCAAGTGCATTGTTTTTAAGTCGGAGCCGAACTCCAGGAAGATCCTGCGGACTCCCATGAAGCAGGACTGACCAAGCCTGAGCCACCTCAAGAGAGTGCTGGACCCCAGATAGGAGGAAAGCCCATAAAGCTATCTGAGAACGGTGGTGCTATTTGCGAGAGCTGCGAGAAGCTGAAATCCCAAAGTGTCTCTGATATGAAGTTTGCCCATTGCTGTCGCCAACCTTAAATTAGTAGTGCAGGAGTCCTCAGACATCCTCCCTCTTGTCCCCATGACTGAGGCTTGGGAACACAGGATCTGCAGACCTACAACTGGAAAAGAAGCCAGCTGGAACCAATTTATTCAAACCAAAGGTACTGTAAAACAAAGGGGTTGCTTACCTCTTGTTGTGTACCCTGTACCCTTGCTAGCTCTCAGTTGAGACTTGTGTTGGTTGCTTTTGCAGAGTTTATTCCCTCATCTTTTCCTTTTGACACTAATCTCAGTATTGTTCTAAATGTGCCAGTGATATATCAATGTCCACAGTGTCCTAGTTATTTAAGTCACCTTATGGTGTAGGAAGTGTCTGTGTGCCGTCCCAAATGGGTATCTACTGATTTATTGAAACTGAGAGTGTGTAGTTTTGAAGTATATTATTGTTACATATTTTGCTCCCTTCTATAGAAGGCTTATTCAACTGGCTGTTAAATTAATACAAACCTGTTTAATCAACAAGAAACCTTGAGAGTAAGTGTTTATTTGGATACTTGTCACTGTGAATCTCTGTGTGATAACCCTACTGCTGACATTGACCCCTCTTGAGATAAGCCAGGCTGCTCAGTCACTCTACCAACTTGTGTAGTACATGCTTATACCAAAGGTTGGGTTAACTATTGCCAAGAGGACAAGACTGGTCCAGTCTCCCACAGGGTACTGCATACAATCTTGCCTAACATGGAATTTAAGGGTACTGACAACTATTAACACAATAACACCTTTCTTGTGATTTTCAGGCGGGCAACTTTATCGTCTCATCAGCTGCACGGACGGAGCAGCGTAAGTGGTCATGTCTGAGAAAATAAACTTTGTTTTAACTCTTGTGTGTGTATTGATTCCGCCTGGAGTATTGGGCATTATAGTTTGGCAGCTCTATTTTGTAATGCATGCTACCGCTGTGTCCCCTACAAACATTCCCCTGACCCAGGCAGGAGGAACTACCATGTCAGATGGAAGGAGAGACACTGCTAATAAGGTAAGGAGAGGTAAGTGCAATGTTGATGCAGACATGAAGGGAGTTGACATGTATCTCACAGACACAGCACGAGTAACCAACAACATGTGGTACAAACACATGTCCAAAGTTGGCAGGGACACCACCGGAGTGAGCTCTTATATCTGCTCTTTAATCCCCTATGCCATGAGTGCTTCTCGTGCGTTTGTTGCAACTGAAATACCTGCAGCAAAAGCACAGTGCTCGATGTACCTCGTGATATTCCAGACACAAGGCCAGTTCCAGGGGAAGACAGCAACCTTAAGATGGATGTCAAAGGGTACGTTCCCATATGAAGATAGCTACATCAAGACATTAGACATGATGAACAACTACTGGCAGCTCGATGAAGAGTTGCAGTATATAACTGATGGGCTAGAAAAGTGGGAAACAAACACTGTGCACTGAAAGAATTACCATGCCACTGGACTCGAACAAAGGAAATAGGAGGAGAGCCCGGCTGCTGGAAGAGACGACAGATATTGATCTATGGATGGGTGTACACCAACGATGGCTGGGAAGACGGAGTGGTGGGAGGCAAGGCACTTACCTTAGCCAACTCACCAGTGAGCAAGGTGCAAGAAGAAAATGACAAGTGCCTGAAGGAATGGGACAAGAGTGCAAAGCTGGTAACGTGGGTGGAAAACGAAGCTTGACTAATGCCAATAATTCCCTTGAAGACACCGGCTCTGTGTTACCAACACAATGGCAATTAGGAGGTTGGTAAAACGTGGGATGCAAGGCGGTTGAAATAATCCCGGCAATGGGAGCAGGAACAACTGTACTGATGGATCACTATTGGGCATGCTGGTCTAAAGCATATGAGAATTTGCCACCAAATTGGGGAGGAGTATGCTCCCTAGTAAACATCAATATGCCATCATTGGTGGTACCCAAGAAAGATGCAAAGCTCGATGACTTTCCAAGGATGGACAACAACAAAAGGAAGAAGAGTTCATTAGAGGGAACACCACCCATCCAGGCAGAAAAGATTAATGGGCACAGAGGACTGAGCAGAGTGAAGAGAGGGGGGAATTACTTCTCATGCAAATAGGAAACTGCCTTGGACGAAGTACCAGCAGAGCACAGGCTGTTCAGCAGGTCCCAGATGTTCTTCACATCACTGATACCAGGAGTACAGACATACGCAAATGCCAAATGGCTACAAATGATTTGTTGGGAGTTGATGGTAACCATAAACTCGACAGTGAATGGATTCAATGCCATAAAGGAAGAGTTCAGAGCTATAGGGCTGTTGGCGCTCCAGAATAGGTATGTTCTGGATCCCCTTATAGCGATGGAAGGAGGAGTTTGCGGAAAAATAGGGAGTTCATGTTGCACATTCATACCAGCTAACAAAGAAGATAATGGAGCTCTTTCAGATGCAGTTGCTCAATTGGCACAAATACATGCACGAATGGAGGATGAGGCACGTGGAACAGGGAAGGACATGAGCTGGCAAGTGTATCTATGGTCATGGATGCCATCATGGCTGACTGATGGACTGAAGGTGATAGTAGGAGCACTAGCGTTGGGGGCAGCCTCCCTGTGTAGGGTCAAGATCTGCATCAGAAGATGCAAGAAAACAGCAGAAGAAGCAATAGGAATGCAAATTCTTATCGATGTCAACATAGGAGGAGCAATGGATGTCAATGTAAAAGAAAAAGACAGACTAAGGGAGAGAATAACAACATGTGGCCTATTTCCAGTGGACTACAGTGGATAGAGGCACAATAGTGAAAATCATATGAAAATCCTTTCTATCAGAGGCAAAGGTCGGCTTTAGCTGGAAATATATTAAATATCAAGAAGTAAACACTGGAGCAAAAGCAAAGTGGTTGCTGCTCTCACACCTTTCACCTCATGATCAGAACAAGATTTTCAAAGTGTAAAGATGTAGGAAAAATGGGTGCAGTAATATGAGATGCAAGGGGACATTGGGTAAGATGGTACAAGTATCTTCTGCCATTTGACGAGACATAGTCCTGCCTCCTGTTTCTTGACCTGCCCTTACATTTGCAGGTTTTCATCCTAGTTGTGTGCAGGTAAAGTGAATGGTTGAGTTTCCAAAAACCCCAAAACAAAAATTGTCCACATTTGGGTTTATATATGTCATATGAAGCAGGTTCAAGATTCTGAACCTGTTTGTAACTGTCCACTAGGTCATTGACAAGGTCCTGCAGGAAAGATCTAGATGACAATGTATAATTGATTAGTATTTCCTCTTTGCTTGTGCCATGTGGCTAAGAAGTTGAAAAAGTGCTTTGGAAATAGTTTGTAACATAACATTATAAGACATTTGGTATAGGTAAATATGGCAGCCAGTGGCAGAGTAGAGAAGGAAGGACACTGAAAATACAGGAGCTTGTTTCAAATAAAGTATGGGAAGAGTGTACATTTAGCAATGGCTCCATTATTATTCAGCAGTCAGGCAAGCAAGACATCTGTGGGTAGAACACCAAAGATGTCACTGTTGCAGCTCTGTGATGTAACAAGGCTCAGAGACATCAGAACTCAGAGCATGCACTCCTCTGCTACAGAGCGAAGGTAACAGTGATGTGACAGCATCTCAATATACAGGCAGCCTCTTATTTAGTTTCAGAGAAGGTCCGATTACTGTTCTATTGATTTATATGAGGCAGATCTTCTTCTGGTTTTACACTTTTCACCTCTTCAATCAGTGCATGGTATCACCCACACTGCTGTGATGTCATGATGACAAATGACAAATTCCCAATTGTGATACAACTCTGGTATAAAAGGATGCTCACTAGGGAGCTGCAGTAATGAAGACCTTGAGCTTGGTCTGGGAGGATGACTGCTGAAGCAAGGGGCATGAGATGCAGAGGTGATTAGGACAAAATAACCAAATAGGGCAAAGGGTGGGGGCAAGGGGAAAAAGGTGAGTTAATAAACCAACCAATCCCACCTCTCACTGCCATTAGACTCTCCACGCTCACCCTCACATTACATTATGCCCCCTCTCATCTTTCTGCCCATTCTCCATTTCCCTGACACAGTGCACTCTTCTACAATTCCGTTATCCCTCTTACCTATCTCTACATCCACCTCTCGCCTCCCCCTCTCCTCATACTTCCTTCCCCATTCCCCCTTCCCCTCCTAACTCTCTCTTCTACCCACCATGTTCCCTATACCACCAATCGTCCCCCTTGCCTCCCTCTCAACATTGTAAACCCCTCAACCCCATTTCCCCACCTCCTTCCCTCTTGTGCCCAATCCACCCTTCACCCTCTTCTCATTCTACTCTCTCTCCGGTCTCCCCCTTCCTCAATCTCCCAGCCTCATTACCGCAACAATCTGCTCTGCCTCATCTTTTCCACTTTATCCCGCTCTCACCTCTTTTACTCTTCGTGGCCACCTATCCCTGCCTCACCTCTTTACCCACTTCCTCCACCTCCTGCCCCTTCTTCCACCTTCCCTACACCCTTTTCTCTCTATCTTCTCTCTCACCCCTGCATCCTCACACTCCTCTGTATCCCCCAACTTCTTACCCAGGCAGCCTGCTCCCCCACTCCATCTCCCCTCCACAACCCTCCTTCCTATTCTCACTCTAACCCACCCATCTTAACTTCACAATTTTCTTCTCTTCCCTCCTTACTTTTCATTCCTCTCCTCTCCTTGCTGCCTCTCCCATTTCTATCTCCTCTCCCACTCCTCCCCTCCCCAATTCCTTTCTACCCTTCCACAACCTCCCTTAACCCCATCTCCATCCTCCCTTCTCCCCATCTCCCTTTCTTACCCTCTTCTTCCCCTTACCCCTACCCTTCTCATTCTTCCAACTGACGCCCCTTATTCGCACTTCTCCCTTCTTCCTCTCTACACTTCATCATCTGCCCTTCTACTCCTCCTACCCATACCTACCCCTTCCTCCCCTTCTCTCTCCACCCTTTCCCCAATCTCCCCCTTTTCTCTCCCACTACCTCCACTCCTTTTCCCTCCCCTTTAATCCTCTTACATTCTGACCATCTCTTCGCATCTGCCCTTTCCTCTTACCCCTCCTGCTTGCGTCCACCTCCCCACCTCACCCCCTTTCCTATTGTGCAATTACCCCCGCCTGCCCGTCCCCTCCAATACTCCAACCTCATCCCTTCTCCCCACCCCCCTCTCCTCCTATTCACCCTCCTGTTTCTCCACTCCACATATATGGTGTGCCCACAAAGGGCCACCCAATAACGACACGCGGAGCCAAACTATTAACGTGATCTCCTTTATTCTTCTCTTCACATCAAATCCCCATTCCCCCCTTTACCCATCCTCTTCCTCCCTCTTCCCGCCATCCCATCCCTTGTCCTTAGTCCTGCCTCCTTAACGGGGCCTTGTCCTGTCTTGGCTTTGTCTTCATAACACCTCCCTCATGCTTATCACAAAGGTTCATGTGCTTACATTTGTTCGATAATGCGCACGGGTTTCCTTGTGGTTCGTTGCAGCCTGCCAGGCGATTCTCAGGTCTCCCCTGGCCATTCAGCTTCGGGCAGGTTGTCCTCTTCTCTCTTGTCTTGCCCGTTGTCTCCTGCTGCTTCCATGGTTTCAGGCTCTTCTGTGTGTAGTCGCCAGAAGAAGGAGGCATTCCAGGTTATTTCACACCCATCCCCTGTTGCAGTCACCATCATTCCTTTTACCTCGGTGATGAGGAGCGGGTCTGGGTCATATCTTGAGTCGGTTTTCCTTTGTTGTCTCTGCTTCACTAGGACTGTCTCACCGACCGGGAGGTCTGGCTATTTCGCTCTCCTTTTCTGGTCCGCCCACTCGTTTTGCCTTCCTTTTCTTTTCTGCCTCCCACTCGCGGAATTCCGCATCTTGTTCCGGAGTGGAGTCTTCTACTTGTAGGATGCGGGTCCGGGGTTCATATGTTATCATGAGTTCCAGTGGCGTGCGTCCGGTTGTTTCAGGTGGGGTGTTTCTGTAACTCCTCAGCCTCTGACATATCGCCGAAGGTAGTGAGGTTTTGTCCGCAGTAACTTTCTGTCTGGTTCACTTGATGATGGACATGAACCGCTCCACCATCCCATTGGCCTGCGTCCACAGTGGTCTGATTTTCTATTGATGGAATCCCAGGTGTGCAGCTAGTTTCCAGAACTCATGTCCTTGAAAAGGTAGTCCGTTGTCGGTTTTTATGTTGTTTAGTATTCCCCATTCGCTGTTCATCAACTACCCCTGCTACATGGTGGAATGCCGTGGATTGGACGTGCTTTGCCAAAGGGAATCGGGAGTATTCATCTATCATCATGAGTAGATGGCCTCCTTCCACTAGTGGGCCATAGAGGTCCATGGCCATATGTTGCCACAGCCCTGCTTGTAATGGGACTATTTGTAGAGGGCATGGTGGCGTGATCGCGTCCATGTAAGGGAACCATTCTTGGTTGCACAGTATTTTCTTTGTGTTTGCGATCCCACGCTGTCCTTCATGGGCAATGGTTACAATTGCCTTCCTCAGGCACTTGGGGACCACTAGGCGTTACCACTTAGTAGTATTCCCTGTTCTGTCGTGGCTAGTTCTTTTTGTATCTTGGCCATTCGTTCCATTTCTTTCCTGTCCACTTCCCCGTCTACAAATGTTTCCTTTGCGAGATGATTCCATCTGTTTGTCTTCGTGAGGGTGGTTGCAGCTTGTATTGTGGGTCGGCTCTGCTTCTGGTGGTGAATGTGTTGGTGGTGATAGCGGGGGGAGTGCATTGCTTGATAGATAAGAGATGTAGGCCTCTGCTTCATGTGACATGGATTCCTCGGCTTCCCCCTCCGGGTGCCTCGAGAGATAGTCTGCCATGTTGGCATCATCTCCAGGTTTATGGATGATGCGATAGTCATACTTTTGGAGTCTGATGCCCCACCGCTCAATACGCAGCAGAATTTTTGTTTTCAGGTTGCCAAAGAGGGACAGCAGCGCTTGATGATCAGTGATGAGTGTGAATTTTATGCCTTTGATAAAGTGGTGGAACTTTTCACATGCCCATACGGCTGTCAGGCTCTCGCGTTCAGTTTGAGAGTGTGCGTGTTCGGTAGGTGGTAGGGCTCTGCTGTCGTATGGAATGATGATCTGTCTCTTGATGTCACTTGGGCCAGCCTGGGCTAGGATGGCTTCGAGGCCAACAGGGCTGGCATCGACGATTAGTTCTGTCTCCCACTCTGGGTTGAGGTATGCAAGCTCTATAACCCTTAATTCCTCTCTTCCCTCCACTTTTACCTTTCCCACCATCTGCCCCCTGCCAACCTGTCCCCTTCTCTTCTACCCCTGCATGCTGTCACCCACTTCCTACTCCCCTCCCTCTCTTCCCCATCATCCTGCTGTACTTTTTCCATCTTCCCCTTCTTAATCTCCCCTTGCACTGTCCCAGACACCACTCTTCTACTGAATTCACTATCCCCTGCCCTTTCTCCCCACTCCACTCTCCTTTGCCCATAACCATGTAATTCCCCTCTCTAGTTCCCTCTACCCTCTTCCCAGCTACTTTTCCTCCCCTCATACAATCCATCTCTGTACTCCCTCTCACCTCAAACTGTCCCGCCATGCTCCGTCTCCCTCGCCCCTTCCTCACCATCCTCCCTCTAACCTACCCTCTTCAACCCTTACATTTCCCTCTTCTCCCCTTCTCTTTCCCTCCCTCTCCTTTCCACCTCCCCATCTATTCTGTCTCCTCTCCCCACCCTTCTCTTTGCACTTTCTCCCTGTGACTCCCTCTTATCTACTTGCCTCTTTCCCCTTGTGTCCCACTTCCCCTCACCACCCTTCCTCTCCACCTTTTCACTTAATCCTTCTCCCATAATCTCCCTTTCTATCTTGCCTGGTTTGCACCTCGATGCTATTCCCCATTTCCCCTCACCCATTGCACTCCCTCCTCTCTGCGCATCCCTTCTCCATGCCCCCTCATTCCCCTTTCACATACTGTTGATTCCACTCTCTCCCACATATCCATCCCTCTTACCCCTTCCTCTCCTCCTCTCCCTCTCCCCACCTTGCCCCTTCCAACTCCTCCTTTCACTCTGCCACACCCCCTTCACTCCCCATCTTCTCCCCTTTATCTTCACATCTCACATGCTCCTCCTTTTCTCCCCCTCTATTCCTCTCTCATTTCCCCTATCTCCCCTTCTTCACTCCTCATCCCACAACGCCCCCTTCTTCCTTTGCTCCCTCCCTTATGACCATGCATCAAAATCTCTCCTCTGCCTCCTGTCACACACAACTCCCGTGAGCTCACCTTCCTGTCCAGACACCCCTTCCCCATCAACATGCCTCCTTGCCAAATCACAACCTCCCGCACCTGCTTCAGTCCTCCCCATTTCCAACCATTCCCATTACCACCTACCTGCTTTGCCTAATACCTGCCCCACCTCTCTGTCTGGAACCCTATTTGTTCCTTTTGTCTTTTCCCTCCCATCAGCACTACACCCCTTCCCTTCCTCTTTTGCCACCTTCTATTGCCCCACCCCTTCCCTCACAACCCATTACTGGCTCTTCGTGCACCACTCACTTTGGTCTCTCCTTCACCCTCTCCCCATCCTCCCACTCTCCCTCACTCCTTCCTCCATTCATCTATGCTAACCTCTCCCTTTCCCATTCTGTCTTCCACTACCCCATCACTCCCCTTTCCCACCTCTCTTTTTCCTTTGACATCCTGTCCCACACTGCCGCACTCTGCACCCTTCTCTCCCACCCATTCCAGCTATGATCAAACCAATCTCCCTACACCCTCCTCTATCCCTGCTCATTGTACGCCCCTTTTCACTTTTTTCACCTTTCCTCTGCCTTATCCCTGTACACCTAGTGTATGTTTTTGGGTGCCTGTGTGTGGCCCACAGAGCACGGTATGGGCTGGTGGCAGCTCCATGCTGAATTTGACAGGTGCTCCATTTTGGATACCCAGGCTCTGCCATTGGAAATAGTTGATTACTGATAGGAGACAAGGTGGCCCCTGTGGCCTCTTGCTTTCTATCGCCTGTTAACTTGTTTTCCCAAAGTCCAGGGAAGCCCTGACTCTGTCCCTTCCCCTGACTGGCTGTTGGGTGGAAGTTCCATATATGGTATTTTGGGGAAATCCAGGCTAGACTGGCTGGAGCCTTCCCAATGACTGTATGTTGTGGGTACGCCCTTGGGGTGGGACCTGGGTGAATGGAGTGTGTAACCAATATACATTTCATGTTATGGGTGTCTAGTTTCTGGTGGGTGACACAATGGGCCTCATTACGAGGCCGGCTGTAAGGGGTTAACGGTACCGGTAATGATGCCGGTGCCATTAACCCCCCCCCTACCGCCGCATTCCGAGGTCCCTTAGCGGGTCCCACTAAGGCCGGCTGGTTTTATCAGCTGCCCTTAGCGGTAGCCGCTAAGGGACCAGGGAGCTAATAACGTGCCCGCTATTTGTGGGCCCGTTATTAGCTCCTTCCCCATTTCCATTGAGCCCTATGGGGGCTATAATGGGAATGGGGAATGGTTTTCAGAATGGGGACTTACTGGGTCCTCCAAGGTTAGAATGACCCGGTAAGTCCCCATTCTGACTACCCAGACCCAGACACGGGTTTGGAGGCAGCCATGGTGCTAATACCACCATGGCTACCTCCAACCTCGTAATGAGGCCCAATGACTGAGACAGCCCTGCCCCAAACTGGTATGAATGCAGTGTGGAGTGCTGAATGGCTTGGTGCTTGTCCCAATCCACATTCCTTGTTGTGAGTGTCTGGATGAAGAAGAATGGCCTGAATGCATTGTGAGCCTGATTGGCTGCCTGCCTGCATGAATGTCCCGCTGAATGATTGGCTGCTGAGCTTGGCCCAGCAGTGTGAATGTGAGACAGAACAGTATATCTGGGGACCACTCGCTTACTGGAATCGTTCAGAAGCTGAAGTCGAAACTTAATGCTTACCTTGAAGCTCAGCTGGAAAAAGATCTGAAAGATGTTGTGTTCCAAGAACTGATCCAAGAGAGGACCTGGCTAGGAGACCTCTTCCTGAGGTATGAAAGACCATCGTGCACCAGCTAACCTTCACCTAGGCTCCCTGGAAGTCAGTCCACGAAAGGCTGCCAACCGGAGACGGGGACCGCTGAGGAATCTGAAGTGAAGCGCCCTGACATTGAAGTCCATCATCGTCGACTGAGGTTCGGAGGACCAATGTAACCTCGTCAACTGGAGCCGTAACGCTCCATTGCCTAAGACATTTGAATCAAGGAGTCCGTTGCTCATCACCGTCGACCACTTTGTCCTGCCGGAGAAAGTCAAGGTCGCTGATGAACCAAGGAGAATACGCCAGTAGGTTTCCCACCACCTGAAGTCCTCAAAGACCCAGACGAAGATCCAAAAGCCAGCCGTGGTTGAGTCCTGATCGCCGACGCCAACCGCTGACGACCCAACGCCCTTGCTGGGCCTACGTTCTTCATCGATCTACTTTGTGGCAACAAACTATCGTCATCCAGGTGCACCGCATACCTCATCTTCGCAGTACGTCCCTGACCGATCGTCGACCAAAGCTGCTCCCTCGACAACATTGTTCAACCTTTTCTTCGAGGGATCTCGACGATCCGTGGCTCCTGCCTTAAAGGGAGTTCACTCAAGAAGGATCCGTCGACGACCTGTCGACAAATTCTGCTAAGCCAGGTACATTGGGGTAGTAGAACATTTTTAGAAGGAACGAGACTCTGCTAAACAATACATGGACTGGGCTTGTCCGTAAATCTTATTTACAGGTTGCCCAGGTGGGGGATCCTCACATAGAACTGTCCCTAGTGGTAGGGGGCCAGTATTCTGCCAATTGTTTCACCAACTTGTTTTCCTCCCAAGTCTATTGTTGATACCTTTTGCAATTGATTTATATGCCATTTGAAACTCTCAGCAGTTGGTGCATTTTAATGGAATCAAGAGTAATTGTGGTACCACATAGAGACTGTATATATTTATCATTATAGTATTGTGTGAGCACAAAGTGTGTTATTCTGATTGTGTATATAAATTGAACCTTATTTATATAACGAGCTGTGCTATCACTAACATAGTGTGTGGACATTCCGTTGTGGGGGCGTAGGGACTACACTGTACTTAAGAACCATCCTGCATCACCTCCTGAGAGCTTAAGCCTTGATTGCTCGTCCATTGTTACCGCTTAGACTTAGAGAATCTTGGCTGGGGTGCTCTATGCTTGTACTCTGCCATATAGAGGGCAGAAGTACAGATCCCCCCCTCCAGTCTTTACCGGGACATAGGAGGGTGTGTCAGAGGAGAGTGAGGGTATATGGCAGAGGGTGCGTGGTTGAACTAGAAGAGAGAAGTGGGCAAGAAAGGGGGCAGGAAAGTTGGTGGGGAAGTGAATACAAATAGTGAAAAGATAGAGGGATAGAAAAAGGGAGAGTGAGAGAGGTGGCAGGGACTAGGGGTATGAGTGGTAGAGGAAGGGCAGAAGGAAGAGGTAATTACTGATGGGCAGGGATTAAAGGGGATGGGAGAAGAGAGATTCAGTATGAGGGGAAAAGGGAAGATACAGGCAGAGTACAGGGATAAACGGAGTGAAGGAATGGAGGTAAGGGGTAAGAACGAGAACAAAGTAAAGTGGTAGAGGGGAGGGGTAAAAGGGTGAGGCAGACAGGGGTTATAGCAAAGGGGTGGGTGTGGGGAGAAAGTGAGAAGCTGTTAAACGGGTCCATGTGTGTGCTCCCTCCTCGATAGTACAGACCGACGACCTTTGGACTTGTGGCTTACTTTATGGAGAGAATCATTGATGCACGACATGTGATGATCCCTTGAGTTAGAGTGCATTGTACATTACCACCCACAGAGACCGGAAGATGTTCCTCATTGTTTTTGTGATGGGCCCTTCATGTGAACAATGAAGATTGACTTATCATAGTGTCTGTTTTTTCCTTTAAATGGATGATAGATTAATTCTCGTAAACCATTTTTGGATTCTACAAGTGAAGAAGTAGATAACGGATGAACAAATGGATTGCAAATGATTACAGATGAAGATATATTGGATGGAAGAGAATTAAGATGTCCATCTAATATTATCAACGCTGATTCGCTTGTTTATATATACCAGTTTCATATATTTCCTGATGAAGATGGTTGTCAGCTTGTTCCTCTCCTTTTAGAGTGGCATGGCCTAGACAATTCTATTTCTTCGAAACTACATAACAATTTGATACCTTGAAAATTAGATTAGCTATTAGATTACACAAGGTAGTAGTAGTAGAAAATTAGTTTTTGAAATGGTGTGTTTTATTACATTTAGCACTTTATGACTTTTGCACTTCAAAGTCTTTTTGATATTATCTATTTTTATAATATAATACTTTATTATTCTACTTATCTGAATGCTTTTCACTTTGTATGCTGATTCAGCACCGCGATAATTTGCACTCAGTAAGGGATTTGGACAAGATCCAGTCCACTGTTTGAACAGCAGTATTTTTATACTGCATTGATCTTAACCTCAACTGCAGTGGGGTTAATTTGGGTATATTTGTATATTTACAATATTCCATATATTACATTAGAGTGGCAAACATATTCATTATTATAATTACAGATATGTACTTTATTTTGAATAACTTTTATCCATGAATGTACATCTATTTTATCATCTATGTGTTATTGTGTGTGTTTTATCATGGTGATACTTCAAATATGTATATTTTATACCATCCTTGACCTCCTTGGTTTGCACAATAGAAGTCGAACCATTTATTTAGTAATGTTATAATACTTATTGTCCGTGTGACCGCCTTTTTGCTTTTTCTGATCTCTTGTTGTTCCCCGGGTACATGTTGTAGGGGTCACCCATCCTTTGGTCACTATGTGAGTGAAGGAATGGCAGGAGTAAGGTAGCAAAGAGGGAGGAGAGAAGAGAAAGATGTGAAGAACAGCAAGGAGGAGAAGGGTGGAGAAGTAGCAGGTGGAATGGAGGCCAGGGGAAAGAGTGTGTGTCAGAAAAGACAGGGGCGAATGCTGTTATGGTGGGAGGGTGTGAAGGGAGATTGAATGAGCATGAGGAGGCAGACGATGTGAATAAGAGAGGGGGTAGGGGAAGTGGAGGGACACAGTGTGAAGACAGGTAGAGAGAGAATGGAAGACGGGAAGGGGAGATGTATGAGTGATGAGAGGATGAGGCAGGGCATGGATGGTGTGAGGGGTGAAGGGTTTGAGGGGCTTGTGGAAGAAGACCATTGGAAGAAGTAGTAGAACATCGGAAGGCAAAGAGAATGAGAGGTGAACATCAGGGAAGGATTGAAGGTGAGTGGGTGAAGGGGTGAGTGGTGGACATGGAGTGAGGGTTTGTTAAATGTGGGGGAGAGACAAAAAAGAAGAGGGAAGCAGGAATGAGGGGAATGGGAAGGAGAAATAATGGGCAAAGGCCAGACGATGGTGAGGGTAAAAGAGAGGGAGAGCGTTATTGGGAAAATATGGTTAAAGAGGTATAGGGGTGTGCTGGCGAGAGGGATGCATGGTGAAGGGGGAATATGGATAGGAGAAAGATAGAGAGAGGTTGGATAGGGAAGGAGAATGGGGAAGGGATAGATGAGAGGGTGTAGAAGGATGAGAGAGGATGGGGAGGAGTCAAGTGGTGTGAGGAGGGAGATAATATGGTAGGATGTAGAGGAGACAGGTTTGAGAGTGGAAATTGAAATGGTTTGGGGGAAAGGGTAGGAGATGGGAGAGAGTTGCGAAGAAAAGGGGAGGGGCAATGGGTAGAGGGGGAATGGGGTGTCAATGAAAAGAGTAGGAGGCAGTGGGAGAGGTGGGGGTATGAGGGAGAGGTAGATTATGGCGATGGGAACGGGCAGGAGGGAAGATGGGGAAATAGGAACAGTGGCATGAGGAGGTCGCTTGGGGAAGTGAGTAAATAGGGAAAAGGAACATGGGAGATAGGGAAGAGAGATGGTGAAGCGGTAGATGAAATAGTTATGAAGAGGAAGGAGTCAGTGGTGTGCTGGGTTGGGATGGCATAGGCTGAGGGAGAGAGGGAAAGGAGTGAAAGGAGAAGTGGAAGAGTATGGGGAAAGGACATGACTGGGAATGAGGAAGCATGTAGAGGGTTGAGGGGCCCTCTGTTCCCACCATAAAAAATCTTAATCCAAAAAGGAACACACACTGGACAAGATTCAAAGCTGTTTATTACAGCTGGGTGAGCACAAATCAAACAGAACAGTGGACTGGAACTGATCGATGAGAGCTGAGATCTGGGTATACTGCAAACATTAGTTTTATACTATGAATACAGTGGTGGAAGCATCAGAAACAATCACAGCTCATATGTTCGTATTTTCAAACATTCCCAAGAAACTCATTGGCTAAGCTACGTCATATCCTTAGAGCTGAACGTATGTTAGTAGAACGTGATTGGGGCAAGCAGGTCAGCAGTGTCCCACCTCATTGCCTCCCCATGTGGCGCCAAATTTCTTCTCACACCTCCCGGGAACAGTTTGTAATCAGTAAAATAACATTAGTGCTGATCATTGGTTCTTTATTATTCGGCCATTGGTCGACACCATCGTGAAAAAGCACAAGACACCCTTCTTCTGGTAAAAAGGGAGACATTCACACTGCCCCTGCTGTATAACGGCCTATGTAAATCTTCTGGTGGATACTCTGAAGGCTGGTCACCTCCCAGGGACACCGAAACTTAGTTTGATTGGTCTTCCCAGGAGCACCGCTCTGCTCAGCTTCCCCATTCTAAAATCCACCTGCCGATAGGCACTTATAGCTGTGTGAATGTTTCTCTGGCTCCGGCTCACTTCCCCTCTACCACCAAGTGCCCCCTGGGATTGGCTTGTTGCCCTGTCATTACATCACCCTGTGCTGTCTCAGTTGCTTCAGCCTGCCCGTGACACACAGCCTGAGCTTTGTCTCCCTCCTCCCTAGCCCGTGGTGTGATGATCATCTGCTCAGAGCAGGGTCCCCGTGCGAACCCCAACCTGGTGGCATCCCTGCTAGATTTGTTTACCTGGGATTTGTACCTATATCATAGTAATTTACATAAGCTCTCTGGGCTGGTGGTGTACACAGCGTAATCCTACCCCTGCATTTCCCTGTGGGGCCTTCATTCATGGTGTTACTATTGTTTGTTTGTGTGTCTGTATCTTCCCCCGCTAGGAGGTACCCCATCCCCTCTTGCCTACTCCCGTAGGCGGTAGGTGTGTCTGCCTATCTAATGCTGAATTAGCACCTTTAGTACATTCCCGCTTCGATTGATCTTTCGATTCACATCTCTTTACTGCTCATTTCCCCACCCTTTCCCTAACTCTCCCACACCTGTGTCACCCTGTTCATGTCCCCTTCTTCTTCATACCATTCTAGGTATTTTCCAAATACTAGTATTTTTGTCCCATTAGGTGAGCCCTCTGCCCAAAATGCAGCGTAATTTTCTAAATCTTGTGGGGGCGCTGCAGAAATTAACTATACATTATGAAACATGCTTTTCTCTGGTGGAAGTTGCACTGGCCGATGAGGCACTGACCGACCGAGACGGCAACAAGCATCACAAAGAGCACAGGGACAGTTATTGTAAACACTGCTGCCAGCCATTCTGGAAACCAGGCAAATAACAAGTCAAGCCAGGTGTTTGACGTGGTGTCATGGGTCTCCTTTATCATTCTTTCATGTATGGTTCGTTTCTCAAGAGTTTCTGTAAGTGTCCCATTGGCAGTATCATTAGCGGGTATTGCTGTGCAGTATGTGCTCCAGACTTTCTGGCACACGCCGCCTTCCATTGCAGTCATAAGGTCCAATATGTAACAATTCTGTAGGGCCATCAGATGCAAAGCTCGGAGCTCTTCTTGCACTGCATTCAGTCCTTTATTGGTAGCATTAGCCAATTAAAGCAGCTCGTAATGCGTTATCTGAATCCACTTCTCGTTAGCAGCTGTTTGCACCCCAGTAAGCAGGAGGCAGTAAAAAAACAAAGTAAAAAACAAAGACGCTTTGCTGAAGAGTCTCAAATGTGGTGGGATAGCTTCCAAATTCTGGGTGGATGCTGCTGATACGTAGTTGGTTGCTCTCTTCCACCTTGTTATCTTTGATTGTTCTTCTCATGTCTCTATTGGCCCTGCTGCTTTATTTTTCAATTTCTGTGTGGATAGCGATAGCGCATTGAACGGGATCAAATCTGCTCGGGGCAAGACAAATACAGGGCTCTGGAGGGTCACAAGTGCACATACTCCTCCCCAATCTGGGGGTAGCTGGGCATATGCTCTTGTGCTCTTGTCCCACAGGCCCACCACACATCCATCACTGCCGCTGTTCCATCCTGCAACAACGCAATGTTCACCCCCGCACCACTGTCACATTTGCTCTGAAACACAATGAATACTGTGTGAGTGGTTTTATGTAAACTGGATGATGTTTTTCATTTATCCATGTAAGGGCATGCACATTGGCATTCCATATTTTCCTACATCTAGTATCTATCTTCTTCACCACTTCTTTCTTCAAACCCCACCAGTACTTCTGCATGACACTGTGCCATCCCTCTTTCCCATTTTCCATTTTAGTACACAGAACCCTATATTCGCATAAAGGGTTTGGTTTAGCACCATGGTTTATAATGTCTTGTTGGCATCTTACAGAATATTCTCTTGTGGGCATTGACCACCTGTTTTCCCCTCTGTGCCCCTTCAGTATTATACTCTAATATCATGTCTTGGTAGCTTCTCCCTGGGCCATGCTTTATAGTTGTCTGTGTACAGCTCCTCCCCTTCATCTTCCATTGTATTTCTACGGCGTGCCACTGGAACAGCCCCCTTGTTTTGCACAGGGACATATGCATCAGACATCCCCCTTCTTGTACTTTTACCTCCTGTGGCAGGAATTGTTTTGGTGTCCCTGCAAAGTGTGGGATGAGTGAGCACACATAGCATGTGCCATTGGTGCTCCCTCACACCACCCTCTTCATCTCTTTATACCATATATTTCCAGGCGCAAGGTCCTCTCCCTCACCAATAGCACTGTAGAATTCTTCAATACTAGATACACTTCTTTTGGTGCGTGTTTCCCTTCCACCATCAGCTGCAGTGCCTGTGTTACCCTTACGCATTAGGAACCAAAAAAGGAAAAGAAGACAGAACAGAAAATCAGAACAACTCAACCCCTATTATATTTGCATCACCTTTTGCTTTTCAGGTTTAGGTTTAGGTGTTCGGGCTAGGAAGGAGTCTTGGTACAGCTTTGCAGGGTCTAGGTGGGTTTTAGCCTGGTAAACATGGCATTCTCACATTCCCCAGTACCAAGATGACAATGGGCTCCCATAGAGTTTCAATGGTGTCCTAATTCCCCTAAAATGGCCGCTCAGTGGGTCATTGCCTACGTTGTCATAGAGAACCAGACATTGGGCATAGAGGACTATAAAAAGCTCCGCCTCCGCAGTTACACGCGCTTTGCATTAGATCCGCCTACCGCGGTGTAACGCTAACGGCGCTCAGCTCACAGACCTGCAGAATAACAGAAAAAGTCATGTTATGAACTTGAATGGCTTCATAGAAGACTCACAGATCATAGACTTAAACTTACCTGACCAAAGTTTCCGTAGCATTAGTCCTCTGAAGGGAGACATCTTCCTCCATAGTTCCGCAGTTAAGTCACAGTCTTCGTCCACGCTTGCAGCTGCTTTCTAAGATCTTCCGACCTCCGAAAACCTGAAAAGACAAAGGTACCAAGGTTAATTAATGAGCATTACAGACTAAGGGTGAAAGAAGATATTTATACGCGTATACGTACCTGAAGCTCCGACGAGCTTTCTCCTCACATTCCAACGCCGCGCCTCACAGAAGAAAGTCATAGCTTCATAGCAAAGACACGCTGTGCCGTGCACCTTACCCTAATTACGCTAGCATACTTACCTCAAAATAAAACTCACAGCTAGGTATGGAAGGCACTTCGTTCTGCGCATTTTCACTACAAGTAAAACACACATACATACCTCAGAGAAGACTTCATGTTTTTCTTTGCCAAAGCATGAATTCCTTTAGCAAAATTATTTCTTCCAAAAGCCTGCAAAAGAAGAAGAAAGAGACTAGAATAAAGACAACAAGAGATATCTCTCCAACCCCAGAAAATGTTTTCTCTCAGAGACTTCAGAGCCCTTTTTCTACCCAAAAACGTCTTTTAACAATGAAGAACACTTACCTAAGAGGCTCATTCTCTCATTCTGTCTAACAGCATCAGCGTCTTCTGAGCCTCAACACCTATGCATCCCTGCGTGAAAGCAGGACGGAGAGCTCCCTAACAACTAAACAAAGGTGAGGAGAGTGTGGACCTTAAGAGCAACGAAGGGGAGGCAGTCAGGGTGGGAAGATAGGGAAGAGCCCCAGTAAAATCACCACTTATATTGATTATAGTCACCCCCATTTCCTGTTTTTCTCTCTCTTATGACAGGGGAAAAATCCTAATGAGCAGAACTACAGATCAACAGGGGGTTTGAACCATTTACGCTCCTGCTGAGACAAGCTAAGAGTTACAGAACTTGAAGCCGTACTGAAAGACACTCTGCCTGAGCATAATGGAGACCACAGATATAGATAATTTGTCCTAGTTATTAGGGGAATTACGTGCTGAAGTCCATGCAACACGGTCTGAAACCAATTCCTTGAGGTGGGAGTTGGTGTTTCATAGAGAACGCACTGATGAATTGGGTCATCAACTATTACAAACACAAGCAATTCAAGCCCCACTTCCAGGTGGTCTTCCTCCAGTGCAAGCTTCTCCACCAGGGACTGCAGTTCAGGTGATATTACCTGGAAATATTCCATTAGCACCCCCAGAACGGTTTATGGGGGATCCGAAGCGTTTCTCAGTATTCATGAATCAGTGTCATTTGCATTTCCTGAGCAGACCAGGGGTTTCCCATCTGACCAGTCTAAGGTGGCATCTGTATTATCCGATTTAGGTGGGCATGCTGCAGATTGGTCCATGCCTTTGGTAAACAGGGATGATGCTTTGTTAAGAAACTTTCCTGGTTTTCAGCAGGAACTAGAGAAGCTCTTTGCTGATCATACTCAGGGACAGGCCTTGGACAATGGAATACTTTCCTTACAAGAAGGCAGTCAAGATTTTCTGGCATATGTAACTTCTTTCAATCGATTAGTAGCAGAAACTAATTGGCCCGAAGAAAATAAAACAACACTCTTTTATCAGGGTTTACGGGGGGAACTCAAAGACATATTGGCACAGGTTGTGAATCTTCCCACGGGTTGTGCGGAATTCATAGATCTCACTATACAATTGGACCATTGTTTGCAAGATCGACGAATAGACCATTCCCGGTCAGATAATAGATCATACTATGTCCGTCCAAAAGACACTGGGAGTCACCATGTAACTGAGAATCATCCTGAGCCTATGCAATTGGGGGTGTTCGGGGCCCCATTTCAAAAGAGGAAAGAGAGAAGAGGAGACTACAGCATTTATGTCTCTATTGTGGCTCAGCTGGATACTGCTGTGGAACTGTCCGGTGAAACCTCCCTGGAAACCGGTAGGAGCCTTGGATAAAGTTGAGAAAGGAGACAAGAAGGAAGAGCTGATGGAAAACTCCAATGCCCGATAAGCTTAGAGGTCGGCTTGTCGAGCCAGAAGAAGGAATCCAGGATCTCTCATTTTGTTGTACCCGTGATCCTAAGTAGTTACCTTCAACCTTCCAAATTGCATGCTTTAGAAGCATACATGGATAGTGGTGCAATTGGAAACTACATGGATCACAAACCCGCAAGCAAGATTGGTATTGCTATGAACCCTAAGCCACTGGTTGAGAACGTCACAGCGGTTAATGGTACTCCGCTTATCTCAGGACCAGTGACGAAGTGTACTGGAGTTTGGACCTTGCTCTGCCAGGATGAACATCGAGAAAATACATTTTTTGACCTAATCAGTGACCCATATTTCAAGATTATTTTAGGCATTCCATGGTTAGAGAAACCTAATCCACAGATTGATTGGCGTGCCAGAACCTTAGTATTCACAGAAGAATGCAAATGCTTGTGTTACAGAGGAGAAGAAGATTTAGGAAAAAAGGTCAAGGTGGTAAGCACAGGAGGCCCCACATTGGGGTTAATAGGGATCTTACCTCCAGAGTATCACGATTTTCAGGACGTGTTTGAAAATGAACAGGCCTACGTGTTGCTGCCCCATCGGCCCTACGCTTGTCAACTTCATCTAATTCCTGGATCTTAAACACCCTTAAGCAGAATCTATGCCTTGACTGAGCAAGAGAATACACATCTGAAGACATACCTTTAAAAGTACATTGCTAATGGACTCATTCGGCCTTCAAAGTCCCCTGCAGCTTCTCCTCTATTCTTCGTGCCAAAGAAGCAGTGAGACCTCCGCACCTGTATAGATTATCGTGTGCTAAATCAGATCACAGTAAAGAACAGATACCCGCTTGCACTCATTCCAGTGTTTTTGGACCAAGTCAAAGATGCTAACATTTTTACGAAACTAGACATTCAGGGAGCTTATCACCTGGTGACAATTAAAGAAGGTGATGAATGGAAGACTGATTTCCGCAGTAAGTATGGATTATATGAGTACCAAGTGATGCCTTTTGGCTTATGCAATGCCCTGGCCGCTTTTCAGAACTCCATGAATGATGTGTTGCGTGAGTGGTGAAGCTGGCATTCACAACAATTATATTAAAATAACCAATTAAAAGACACTAATGAACACACCCCAGTAGGGAATGAGACCAGGACTAAGTGCAGGTGAAGTAAAAGACAAGTCTTTATATAAAGTAAAATGGGGCACGCAGAGGACTCTGTTTACTCCGAGAGCACTCTGCCCAAACCTAAAAAATACACATTATATTACAGAAACACATCAGCTATGACGTGTGCTATAGGGCATACATAAAGTTGTGGTCATTGGACAAAGGGGACAGGACTGTATCCAAACTGTAGGGGTGGTACGCCCAGATTGGCTAGTGTTGAGATGGTTACTTCGTGGAGCACGCAGGTCAGCTGGGCTCATCTGGGAGGGGTGCACGGTCAGGCGATGTCCAAGCTGTGATGATGTAGACTATCTAACATTTGCCCTTATGGCCACACATGCCTGAACATTATTTATATGTTTTGACATATAAGAATTATATCGCTAGACATTTGACCTGGACAATAAAAGTGAGAATACATGGTCCAGGTGCCTAATCTGTTCACAATATTTCATTGACACATTCATCAAGTGTTCCTTTAGATCTCAAAAGGGAATGGTTTATTGTTTGTTGGTATGAAAACAATATATGGCCACACATAGGATTACTGCTGGGGGTGAACTAGGGTGGCACACAGACGAGGGGCATGCAACAGTCACATAAATAGGCTTTCGGGTAAGGGGGCTTGTAGTCTATATTTCTTTCAATGGGGTCTGTGGTTGCAAGGCAGGTTTGTGGAGACAATGTTTTTTTCCAGGACCAGGCTCCGGCCTGGTCATTCACAGGGCAGTGATGTAAAAGGGAAGGCAAGAGATAGAGTGTTTAATTTGATACTTCTCGCGCCCAGGCTTCCGTGAGAAAAGGACAGCCGCGGAGATGGCAGAGATGGCAGAGGGGAGGAGGTGGCGGGTTGGCTTGCTGACTGTGCGTGAACACTGAAGGGGAGAGATGCAGGCTGGCTTCTAATGTTTGAGTGTGTCCGAATATAAAATGGAGTCGGTGACTAAACAAAATGGAGTCTCGTGGCGTATATGCCATGCACTGTGTCATTCAATGGGTACTGTACACCCTGGCCAGAGGCACGTGGTCAGCCATGGAATGAGCATATCATGTGCACTCTAATAGGAATGAAGGGGGGGCCTGTGAGACCCTTCTTCTCTTACAGTTGCTAGATGTGTGCGCGTGGTGTACATTGATGACATCTTGATCTACTCAACCTCAGCCCAGGAACACATTGCCCATGTTCGGGCAGTACTTATGAAGTTACGGCAACATCAGTTGTACGACAAATTGGAGAAATGCTTCTTTCATGTGACTTCTATGAAGTTTTTGAGATTCTTCTTGTCACCACAGGAAATTCAGATGGACAACAGAAAAGTAGAAGCAGTTTTAACCTGGCCATTTCCCACATCAGTGAAAGGAGTCCAAAGTTTCTTGGGATTCGCCAATTTTTATTGGCGTTTTGTATCTGGTTTTTCTCAGCTTGTCCTCCCAATAACATCGTTAATACGAAAACATAAAAAATTTGATTGGACCGCTGAAGCTGAAGAGGCCTTGCAGACCTTGAAGAATACATTCACCACTGCTCCAGTATTAAGACATCCCCAGCTTGACTTATCGTTTGTGGTGGAGACTGACGCTTCCAGTACTGCTATGGGAGCAGTACTGTCCCAAAAGGATTTGGAAACCCGGACAGCTGCACCGAGTAGCCTTTTGGTCTAAAAAAATGGCAGCTTCAGAATTGAATTGAGCTATCAGCGACAAGGAGTTATTAGCTATTAAAAATGCTTTCAAGGAATGGAGACATCACTTATTAGGAGCTCCACACACTGTCACTGTTCTTACAGACCATAGAAACCTGCAATATTTGCGCTCCGCAAAGGCTCAGTCCTCACGAGAACTCAGTTGGCACTGTTTTTCGCAGAATATGAGTTTGTTATAACATACCGCCCTGGTGTGCGTAATGGCAAGGCGGACACCTTGTCACGCATTGGGAAGAGTGAAGATGTTCAATTAACTCAAGATCCTGTGAGTATTATCCCGGAAGAAAAAATGTTGGGAGTTACTGGAACTTCTGAAGAGGATTTGAAGACAAAGATTCGGATTAGTATGACACCTTCTGAGTTAGAGGCCTGGGAGTCCAAATGGCCTAAGTGTTCAATTCAAGAGAATCTACCATACTTCCAGGGGCGTCTTTAGCTGACCACTCGGGTCCTGCAAGAGCAGGTACTGGCAGATTATCATTGAGCTCTGCTGGAGGGTCATCCAGGAATTGCTAAAACAATTGCTAAGGTTAAAAGACATTTCTGGTGGCCTACTTGGCGCAAACACATCATCGATTTTATCCAAACTTGTGGAATATGCGCCCAAAATAAAAGTTTAAAGCAAAGACCTGCAGGACTTCATCAACCCTTAGCCATTCCCCCTGCACCATGGCATACCATATCAATGGATTTCCTTATAGAGTTACCCCCTTTTTCAGGTTTTATCTAACGCAATTTTGGTGGTTGTGGATTTGTTTGCCAAAATAGCCCATTTTGTTGCACTAAAAGGAATTCCACCGGCATCAGTTCTGGCTAAAGTTTTCTTGGAATACATTGTATGTCTACATGGGTTTCTGTCAGTAGTAGTCTCTGATAGAGGGAGACTATTTGTAGAAATGGCTAGGATAGAAGTGCGTTTGTCTACTAGCCACCACCCACAAACCGATGGACAAAGATGGCAAACAAATCAAACTTTAGAACAGTATCTCCGATGTCTCCTCAATCAGATGGATCAGACTTGTGTGGATTTGCTCTGGATTTCAGAGTACGCTTACATCAATTCTGAGCACACTTCTACAGGTCAGACTCCTTTCTACATTCTCAATGGTTGTCATCCCAGAACCTCTGCCTTTGATCCACCAGAGCCATTAGAGATGCCAGCGGTGCAGAGTCTACACGAGAACATTACCCGAATTAAGAAGGAAGCCTTGGCACATCTGACTGCTGCAAAAGAGAGTCAAAAGAAATTTGCTGACAAATACTGAAGAGATACTCCGGATCATCAAGTGGGAGACAAGGTGTGGCTAGCTTCCAAACACATTGCGCTCAAAGAGCCACGTAAATTTCAATCCAGATTTCTGGGCTCCCTTCCCAGTGGAAGCAGCCATCAATCCTGTGGCACTAAAGCTGACCCTTCCATCTCACATGCAAATTCACCCTGTATTTCATGGTTCCCTTATGAGGTCAATGATCCCAGGAACCAGACTACAAAAATCTCCAGAACCGATGATTGTAGAGGGTGAACCCGAGTTCCAAGTGAAAGAGATTTTAGATTCCATGGTAGTCAGAAAGAAATTGTTTTATTTGGTAGATTGGAAGGGTTTCAGTCTACAAGACAGAACTTGGGAACCTAGTTCTAACATGTATGCTCCCCAGTTACTTAAAAGATTTCATCAGAATCATCCAACCAAGCCAGGGCCGGAGGGTCCACCCCTGGGAGGGATCTTGGGGGGAAAACTGTCATGATCACCCCCAGGGTTTCAGGTTTAGGTTTGGGTGTTTGGGCCAGGAAGGAGTCTTGGTACAGCTCTGCGGGGTCTAGGTGGGTTTTAACCTGGCAAACATGGAATTCTCACATTCCCCAGTACCAAGATGACAATGGGCTCCCATAGAGATTAAATGGTGTCCTAATTCCACTAAGATGGTCACCGCCCGGTGGGTCATTGCCTAAATTGTCATAGAGAACCAGACAATGGGCATAGAGGATTATAAAAGCCCTGCCTCTGCAGTTAAACGCGCTTCGCGTTAGATCGACTGACAGTGGTGTAACGCTACCAGCGCTCAGCTCACAGACCTGCAGAATAACAGAAAAAGTAATGTTATGAACTTGAATTGCTTCATAGAAAACTCACAGATCATAGACTTAAACTTATCTGACCAAAGTTTCCGTAGCAGTAGTCCTCCCAAGGGTGACATCTTCTTCCGTAGTTCCGCAGTCCAGTCAAAGTCTTCATCCACGGTCGTAGCTGCATTCTAAGATCTTCCAACCCCCGAAAACCTGAAAAGACAAAAGTACCACAGTTAATTAATGAGCATTACGGACTAAGGGTGAAAGAACATATTTATACGCCTATATGTACCTGAAGCTCCAACAAGCTTTCCTCTCACATTCCAACACCGCGCCTCACAAAAGAAAGTCATAGGATCATAGCGAAATCACACTGTACTGCACGCCTTACCCTAATTACGATAGCATACTTACCTCAAAATAAAACCCACAGCTAGGTACCGAATGCACTCCATTCCGCGCATTTTCACTACAAGTAAAACGCACATACATACCTCAGAGAAGACTTCAAGTTTTTTCTTTGACAATGCATGAACTCCTTCAGCAAAAGTATCACTTCCAAAAGCCTTCAAAAGAAGAAGAGAATAGATTAAAGACAACAAGAGAGATCTCTCCAACCCCAGAACCTTTTTTCTCTCAGAGACTTCAGAGCCCTTTTTCTACCCAAAAAACTTCTTTTAACAATAAAGAACACTTACCTAAGAGGCTCATTCTGTCTAACAGCATCAGCGTCTTCTGAGCCTCAACATCTACGCATTTGTGCATGAAAGCAGGATGGAGAGCTCCCTAACAACTAAACAAAGGTGAAGAGAGTGTGGGCCTTAAGAGTAAAGAAGGGGAGCCAGTAAGGGTGGGAAGATAGGGGAGAGCCCGAGTAAACCACCTCTTATATTGATTATAGTCCCCCCCATTTCCTGTTTTTCTCTCACTTATGACAGGGGAAAAATCCTAATTAGCAGAACTGCTGATTAACAGGGGTTTTGAACCATTTACGCTCCTGCAGAGACAAGGTAAGTGGGGTTGCATAGACAATTTTGAATGGACCGCAAAACCTTGTTTCCCTTCAGTTCCTTACAACGTTGTGAATGAAAACTCTGTCTCCTGGATAGAGAGGCTGTGCTTGCGGAAAGTACCTCTCCCGGTTGGCACTTGTGCACTCTTCAACATTGGTTGGCGGACATGTAGATTGCTGGACCTGGCTGGAGATCTATTTGAGGACATTTGTCAATTCTGCTAAGTAATCTTTCATTTTGTCTCTGAGGATCTCTGAAATAGGGTTAGCATCCAAAATTGAACATGCATGAGGGACAGGCGCATTAATCCTCCTACTCATTACAATTTCATGCAGAGCCAAATGATGATCCGCACTGGGTGAGTTGCAAAGAGCAAAAAGTGCAAGCAGGACGCCAGAAAGCCAATTTTGGCACAGAGAAGAGGTTAGCTTTGCCCAGTATTCTTTAAACAAGCCATGGAGCCTTTCAACAATTCTGTTCGCCTGCGGCTGGTACACTGTGGAATGTTTGTGTTTTATCCCTAAGAGGTGCATTATCTCTTTGGAAAGGTTGTTGGCGAAATGCTGGCCATTGTCCGATCTTATCTCGTCAAATATTCCCTACCTTTGAAACACCTCACTTACCGAAACAGTGGCCGCACATTTTGCATACTTTTTTGCACAGGGCCCAGCCTGAAGCCAGCGTGAAAAGTGACAGATGACAACAATTGGGTACTTTTAGGATGAGCATCTTTCTTGCATATCAACATAGTCAATATGCAAGTGCCGGAAGGGCCCTTGCAGTTGCGGTATTATTCCTCGGATGGTTTTTAAGGTATGACCGGACTGTTGGCAGACCATACAGTTCCCCATAAACTCTGCCAATCACTGATGCAGATTTGGCACATACCATCCCTCACCTTTCTCTGATGCTATATTTCTTTGGATATGTGGTTTGGAAAATGCTATTGCTCGAGAGCTAAGTACAGCAATTTCCGAGCATCTTGCATTTTCCCGTACTATTTTGTCTCCATAGTAGGTCTGTTGGGGAAAGAGAACACCCTCTTTGTATCCACAAGTCCTTTTCTTCTTTTGGGACTTCTTCTTGTAATTCAATTATCTGTACAGTTGGTATCGCATTGAAACCTTCCTGCTTATCTCTTTCCTGCCGCCTTTTCCTCTTTTCCCCTGCAAGCATTTTTCCATCTGGGAAGAATACCCTGCTTAATCTCTGGTAAGTAGGCTGCTTCTTTGGTTACTCTGTCAGCCATTTCATTTCCCAAAGAGATTTGGACCTGTCCACCTTCATGGGCTGCACATTTTATCATTGCCACTTCCACCAGCACTTTCAATGCCTCTATCAACTGCCCAAGTAGTTTGGCATGCTGTACTGGTGCCCCATCGCTTCTCCTAAAACACCTCCTTTCCCATCTGGCCAACCTTGAATGTATGGTAGATATTATGTAATGTTTAATGCCCTTATCATTGCAACTAGCTCTGCCGCTTGTGCTGAATAGTGTGATGGTAATTGCATCTGAGATGCAATTATATATTCCCCATGTATGTAGCATAATAAAGCTGCTCCTGTATGTCCCCTGCTAGTATCAGGGTCTATACTTGATGCCCATCAATATATACCATGTCTGCCCCTTCTATTGCTTCTTCCTTAACATGTATGTCTCCTCTCATTCGATCCATATGTGCTGCGCAGTTGTGAATATACTCCCTCTCAGCTCCGGGTTATGCTACAAATGTTGGTGGATTTACCACACAACACCTCACTACCTCTTTGGCTGGGTTTGTTAGTATCACCTCGTACCCTGATGCCATCAGTGTGGTTAGAGTGCTTTTTTGTTTTTCCAGGCCAGCGAACAGCGAGTTCTCCGCGTACAGCACAACAGGGCAGCCCATCGTGACTGCCTTTTCTATTGCAAACGCTAAAGCTACAATCGCTTGCTTTCATGAAAAGTGTCCCTGCATTACTGGGTCCAGAAGGCCACTGTAGCAGGCCAATGGTTTGTGCCCCTGTGGTTTCCTTTGTGTAAGGACAGCAGTCCTCACTGAGCCATCTGAGTGGGAGAACAAGTGCATTTTTTTTTTTTACAGTTTGCGGTGGTCAGTACTGGTGCATGTGCTAGTTCCTTGTCTGTGTTGGGAGTGTTGCACAATACTGTGGCATGGTTCGATAGTACTGGAAATTCAGCCTCAACAACATCGTCCAGGGGGCATAAATCTTGTATAACTCTCCAGTACCCACACTTGGATTGCTTTATCAGGTATATAGCTGTGCTACATGGCGAAGAAGATGTTTGTAAGATACCTTGCTCCCAAAGGGCATGCAAGTTCGACAATATTCCTTCATTTGCTTCTCTAGACAATGGATATTGTTTAGCTCAGGGTAGCAGTGTTCCTTCCTTTAGTTTTATTTTCACCACCCCACTTCTTGTAGTACCCCTACATCATGGGGCCCTTTGGTCCATAATTTTTCGGGGACTCTCTTGAGGTCTTCATCTGCATGTATACTCCTCTTTTTCAATAGTTGTGTCAGTATTGGTACAAGCTTCTCCGTGTCTTTTACAGGACAAGGTATTTGTAGCTAAAACACCATTTCCACCTCTTCCTTCTCATCAGAAAACTGTTGTTCATCAGTTACTCCTGTGATTATTAATGTTGGGTCGATGCAGAGCACTGTGCGTCACTCCAAATGGTCATTGTCTGTCCAACAGAGGATCACCATGTCCTTATGAACTACTACCTCCTCCAGCTTTAGCACAAGTGTGATACCTTTCAAGTTATCCCTTTGACAATGTGGTCTGAACATGATTTCTGTTGCCAGTCGGACACTCTCCCTTGCATTCCCAGGACCCATCCCAGCAGTATCTCCACCCTGTACAAAAACATGCTTGGGTACATGGGTTGGCCTCTCAATGTCCTCTGGGAGTGTGCTTCCAACAGGAGCGCAGCCACTTGGGTGTAGTAAATGCCTGGCGTTGTGCATACCATTCCTCTCTCTGTGAATGATATGGTGGCATGCAACTTGCTGAGTTAATCTCTCCCTAGTATGTTGATGGGAGTGTCTTTGGAGTTCAATAGTGGTGCTACAATGTGTTGTGTCCCTTTTGTGAGTCACAGGTCTTTTGTGATAGGAACTGTGACCACTGTCCCAGAGAAGCCCTGCTTGTCCATGATCATTTTTGACAACTAGAATCCCTCTTCTCGTATACATCATTTTGTCATGCCTGTGTCTATGAGGAAAGAAAACTCCCTGGGTCCTATTTTCACTGCTACCCCGGGATCCTCATCGAGGCCGTCAGTTACTGCTAGGACTGGACACACTCAAGCTTTTGGTGGGGCCCCCTTTTGTTGTGTGTTGCCCTGCGGCTCGCTGCTGCCACTGTTGGAATCTGTACCATAGCTGAGTTCCCTACTACCACCTCTATGGATCCCCCGGTTATCTGCTGTGCTCCTTGCTGCAAGGGCATCTCTCCCTGCTGCATCAAGACTGGGTAAGGCTGCATCTTCCTGTGCTTGGGCTTGTTGTGCAAAAGGACATGTGCGAGCAATATGCCTCATGTTTTGGCATATAAAGCATGGCCAAAAGACCCTGTATCCTGCCCTCCTATATCCTCCTCTTCCTCGTGGCTGGTACCCTCATCCCAATGGGGAAGTACCCACATGTATATCATTTTCCTACTGTGGCACCCCCCACTGCAGCGTATACTGCGGCGGCACGTAACCCCCTGATTGTGGTCTTTGTCCTACGGGGAACCCTCCCTGTGGACTTAGTGCCACTGTAGGTGCGTCGGGTACGAGCAGTGCCTCATCTATGGTATACTTCACCAGCTTCTTTTGCACCAATTTGTTTTTTGCTTTCACTGCATTCTCTGCCGCCTGCCTCTCACTCTCTTGTTTTCATTGGCAACAGTGCCCAATTGTTGCCTGTATTTCAGGCAAGCCCTTATTTTCTATGCCCACAATCTTGTCTAATGATGCCTGTACTTCTGTCGGCAGACCCTTTATCAATAGGTGATAGTAAGAAGGGTATGCATTCCTCCCAGGACTTTCGCGTCTCTTGTGTCCACAGATCCTACACCCATTTTATGTACTCTGCTGGGTCATCGTCGCTTTTCATTTTGTGGGTCATTACGGTGCCCAGCTCATAACTACCGGGAGACATACTTCTCAGAATCACCCAGACGTGTGGTTGACAGTTATTAAATGGGGCTCCATCATGGGCATTTGTGCTTAATTTCACCCCTTTGTACCCAGCCTGGTTCCATATTTTATCTTCCTGCTCTCCTATGATCACAGCGAATAAGCTTTTCATGTCCCCTATGGCCAATGTCACCCCTGCCCTCTTTTTCGCGAGCGCCTGTATACATTCACTGGCCCCTGCCATAAAGGAGGCCAGGCTGCATATCAAATGGTCTCTGTCCATCGTCTGCTATGGCACATAATGTGTCTCCCCTCTCCCCTTCTCTAGTAATGGCCTTACTCTTGTCCTTGGACCTAGCCCTCCTCCTCCTGCTTTGGTAGCCTGGGTCAATCCCATTTTCACATTCCCCACTCTACTGCGGAGAGAGGTGGACCAAACCCTTCCACTCCCGTCACTGTCTGGGCGCTTTTGCTTCTCTCCTCCCCTTCTCTCTTTCTTTTATCAGGTGCCCTCCTCCTCCTGCTTTGGTAGCCTGGGTCAATCCCATTTTCACATTCCCCACTCTACTGCGGAGAGAGGTGGACCAAACCCTTCCACTCCCATCACTGTGTGGGCACTTTTGCTTCTCTCCTCCCCTTCTCTCTTTCTTTTATCAGGTGTCCACTCGTCGCTGTCCCCATCACTCCATTGTTCACCTAGCCGTCCGTCATCTGAATCTGCATCATCCTTGTCCCCTCCTTTCTCCTCTCCTTTCTTCCCATCTTCCTCTTCTTCATCCAACTTGAATTTTTTTCTCCCTGATAGGCATTCCCCCTTATATCCCTTACTTTTCCTATGCACCTCCTCCTCTATCGCTCTCTCTGCTTCACTGAATAATACACCCCACCTGCTGTTGCATGTTCTTTTCTATATCTGCTAGGTATTTACTCTCTCCCCCTGTGTGGACTTACTCTCTTCATGCATATCTGTCTTTTTACCCCTGTCGATTTTGTATGGGCCCCTCCTGAGGTTTCTCGCAGGGGGTTTGTGTACTCTGCTGCAGGTCATAATGACGGATAGACACCATGGGGGGGGGGGGCGGAAAGCTGGATACGCTCCCTCCCGTACTCTCCTCTCCCTCCTTTTTCAACCTTTTTTCTCCTCATATCATTTCCAGAGCCCCAATATGTTCTGTCTACTCTTCAACTTAGAGCCCTTGTAATTTGTTAAGAAATACGAGAACATATTGTCTCTGGTTTTGCTGTCAAATGTTCCCTCCCCAGCCCATTCATGGAAAAACTTACCTGAAATCTCCTGGGCCCATTGAAAATTGTACTTTAATATTTTATCACGTTACCGGGGCAAGTTTCGGCACATGTGATCCAGGGGGCTTACTAAGTAGGCCATTATTCCCTTACCGCCTGTTGTTTTTTATCCAAGCCACCCTTTGTATCCTTTCCACTTTTCTTCTTCGCCTCCCTTTTATCCCATTACACACACACTCACTCCCTATCTCACCTAGCTCGCCGTTCACTCTGGCTCTCTCCACAGGACAATCCAAGCACTCCCCTCAACATGCTGGCCCTCTCCACAGGACGGACCACTCACTCTGTCTTAGTATCCAACAGCCCTCTCCACAGGCCCACAGTTCCCTATGTTAGAATGAATAAGCGTTGTGCTTCCTCCACGACCACAGCTACAAAGCCAAGCACACTTTTTTACATAAGGTAGCTCCTGGTGTTGACCCTTCCACCACAAGTCCACACCATAAGACAACACCATCTACCACACGTGTGTCCCTCTCTAAACCGCCAGAACAGAAACATTAAATGACACACCTCTTACCGCAATGACGCAACAATACAATCACTGTTAGTACATGCAACTCCCATCTGACGGGATTCGGCACCCACTATGCACCTCTCCTGCTCTAATGCAGGCATGCCCACACTTGCGTCCACTCCCTATTGGGTGGCACGCGCTCATTTCTAATACTACTACGGCTGATCGGCCGCCCTCCTTGAGGATGCATCCTAGACACCATAAAAAATCTGTCCCTCCCCCTCCGTGGGCATGCAACCACTACCACTATGCAGCATGTTCTTGCATGGTTATACTCCTGTCCTAGAGACCCTTGAATCCACTCGGTACCAAGCCTCCAGCACAAGATCATCCATCCCACTGAGCACGGGCAGAGCTCAGGACCAGGCAGAAATGTGTGATCTCTGCATCTGAAGGGCCTCCTCGGTGATGTGCATTGGTCAGGCCTGCGGTCGTCGGACCTGCGCCCCCGAGGGGGGCGGCCTGGATACCATCAGTTAACCGGGCAGAGTGAGGCTCTCGCTGGGGCCTCAAGAAAATGTATCAGGGGTCCTCTGTTCCCACAATATAAAATCGTAATCCAAAAAGGAGCACACGCCAGGCAAGATTCAACGCTGTTTATTACAGCTGGATGAGCACAAATCAAACAGAACAGTGGTCTGGAACTGATTGATGAGAGCTGACATCTGGGCATACAGAGAACATTAGTTTTATACTACGAATACAATGGTCGAAGCATTAGAAACAGTTACAACTCAAATCTTTGTTTTTTCTAATGTTCCCAAGAAACTCATTGGCTAAGCTAAGCTACATAATATCCTTAGAGCTGAACGTATGTTAGTAGGACATGATTGGGGCAAGCAGATCAACAGTCTCCCACCTCATCGCCTCCCAATGTGGTGCCACACCGCTTTTCACACCTCCCGGGAACCGTTTGCAATTAGTAAAATAAAATGTTGACCTCTGGATCTTTATTATCCTGCCGTTGGTCAGCAACATTGTGAAAAAAACACGAGACGCTCTGCTTCTTGTGGGAAGGGAAACATTCACATGGCCCCTGTCGATATCCCTGAAGGCTGGTCACCTTCCAGGTACACAGAAACATACAGTTTGATTGGTCCTCCCAGGAACACTGCTCTGCTGAGCTTCCCCATTCCCATATCCACCTGCAGACAGGCACTTATAGCTATGTGTTATCTGGCTCACTTCCCCTCTACCCCCAAGTGCCCGTGGGATTGGCTTGCTGCCCTGTCATTTCATCACCCAGTGCTGTATCCGCTGCTTTGGCCTGCCCGTGATGCACAGCCTGAGCTTTGTTTCCCTCCTCCCTTGTGGTGTGATAATCATGTGTTCAGAGCAGGGTCCCCGTGCGAGGCCCAACCTGGGGGCATCCCTGCTAGATGTGTTTACCTGGGATTTATCCCTATCTTGTAGTAATTTACATAAGCTCCCTGGGCCGATGACATACAAAGTGCAATGCTACCCCTGCATTTCCCTGCGAGGCCTTCATTCACAGTGTTATTACAGTTAGTTTGTGTGTCCATGTCTTTCTCCCCTCGGGGTGCCCCATCCCATCTTGCCTACTCCCGTAGGTGGTAGGTGCATACCCCTATCTGATGCTGAATTAGCACCTTTAGTACAATTGGGATAAGGTTTGGGAAGGGGGTATGGGGATGGAGTGAGGAGTGAAAATGGTGTGGCAGCATAGGGAAAGGGCAGGAAGAATGGCATATGTTAAGAGGCTAGATGGGGTGAGGGTGGGTGAGGGTGAGATGAAAGAAAGGGGGATAGGACAGTGGATGGTGAGGAATCTGGTGATGGTGAGATATAAATGGAGTGGGAATGGAGGAGAGGAGAGGGAAAAAGGAAGAGAATAAGGAAGGAGGTGTGAGGTGAGGGGTTAGGGGAGTGAAGGGAGAGATGGGTGATTGTGAAGAGAGGCGAGGACAAGGAGACAGTGATATGAGTTGATGAAGGAGAGGTGACAAGAGCAGAGGTGGACTGGGAACCAAAAGAGGCCCTGGAAATCATTTTGAAAGTGGCGCCATATTACACATGTTCAGAATGCCCGACCCTTTTCCTATGGGAAAAATTGGAAATACCTCACAAAAGAGGCCCAAGGTGCAAAGGCCTTCCGGGAAATGTCCATAGTTCCTTATGTGCCAGTCCAGGCTTGGAGGAGAGATACAGAATTGGAGGTTGGACAAGGGGAAAGGGTGAAGGAGAATTGGTAGAGGAAGGGGTTGAGAGGTAAGAATAAGAAGGAGGTAAGGTGAGTAGAAAGTGGGTGGATGGGGAGGGGAGAGAAAGGCATGCGATAGAGGGATATAGGAGGGAATGGGGATGAGGGTTAGGGGACAGGACATGAGTTAAGAGGGGGATCCAGTAGAGGGAAGAACAGAGGCATAGAGGAGCCAAAAAGTGGAAGTGGGATTGTGAGATGGGGCAGGAGGTAGAGACAGGGAAAGGGGTGGGAGAGAATAAAGGAGAGAGAGACACACAGTGGGGGGTAGTGGTGTGAGTAGAGGGAGAAAGGGGAGAAGAGAGTTAGTGAAGTAGGGAAGGAATTAAAGAAGATGGGTAGACAGGAGGTGATAGTTGAGGGAGAGTGGAGGCAAGAGGGGGTGAGGAGGGAGAGGGTAGGGGGAGGTAAAAGAAGGAGAGACAGGGTGATTGGGGGAAGTGGGTAGGTGAAAGTCGGGTGAAGAGATAAACGTTAGTGGCGTAAAGGAAAATGGATGAGTATGTGAGTGGATGGAGAAGGGGATGGGAGGACAGACGAGAGGGGCGAGGGAGACCGGGGGAGGGAAGGAAGTAGGAGCGAGAGGGTGATGAGTGTGAGGAGGACAGGGAATGTAGGCAAAAATGGAAAACAGGCAGAGGTGAGTGAGAAGGAGAGGCAATGGGAAATACAGAGGGGAAGTTTGAGGATGGGGAAGTGGAGATGGGGGATAGGGAGGAGAGAGCAAAAGGGAGGCATAGTGAGTGTTTGAAGGAGGGAAGCAGGGCACAAGGATAGTGTAGAGGATGTATTGAAGAATGTGTGGGAGGAGTAGGGATGGGGTACGCTGAGTTGTAGGCAAATGGGTGGAAGGAGAGCTGACAAAGGACAGTGGCAAGGATGTGGGTGGCATGAGATGGGAGCATGAGGGAGAGGATGGATGGGTGAGATTGTAGGGAGTGAGAAGGGAGGGTATTGGAGAGAGATATGTAAGGGAAATGTGGGGGGGAAGTGGCTGAGGAATATGGTGACACCGAGGAATGGAATGAGTGTTCGTGTAATGAGGGAGGAGGAATGAGGAAGGAGAGGGGGGAATGGACAAGAAGAGGATAGGGAGGCGAGGGGAAAGGGATGAGGTAGAAGCTAAGAGGGAAACGGTGAGTTGTTGAGAGGGTGTGAGGGGAAATAGGGCTGTGGGCAAAGGAGGAGAGGCTGGGCGGGTGTGGGAATGCAGAAGGAAAAGGGGTTATGGGTAGAGAAGAGTCAGAGGGGAGAAAGGAGAGATGGGGTGATGTGGACAAGGTGAAAGAGGAAGGCAAAAGGGGATAGGAGAGAGGGGCTCAGGAGAAGGGGGGTCGGTGTGAGGATAGAGGTGAGGGTGTGTGAGGGGAAGGTGAAGGGGAAGGGAGAGATGGGGCAGACAGGGACAGAGGGAAAGGGCCAAGAGGACATTGGGAGGGCTAAGAGGAAAGTATCGGGGAGAGTGAGTGGCCCTCATTACGACCCTGGCGGAAAGTAACTGACCTGACCGCCAGAGCGTAAAAAGCGTTTCTGCCATTGCACGATGGAGTAAAGTGCGGCTAATTCTGACCCATCGGGCACGAGCATTACGCCATGGCGGAAGTGCAAAGTCCGCGATGGCGGAAATGTCCCCAAAACGCCCCTCACCGCCGTCGTACGGCGCCCTAGGTGCAATTCCGCCACCCATCATAGCGGTCACCGTAATGAGCGGTAATCGCTAAATACGGTGACCGTAAATATACGGAAACGGAAGCCAAAACATGGGGCCGGAACGGGAAACAGCACGCCGTACACCTATAAAATGAGAATCCCAACACAACCATTAAAAATCCGACCCTGAGACACATCCCAACCCGTTAGCCACCCTAGTGAAAACAATCAAAATGGGAAAAGTTGCAAAAAAAGCGTGCGACCGCAAGCGGCAGGTCCACTTCTCCCATGAGGAACTCACCGTGCTCACAGAGACCCTCCAGGAGAATGCTGTCGTCGTCTTCTCGACGCAAATGACCAGGACGGCACTTGCGAACAAGAAGGCCATATGGGCCCTGGTGGCACAGCGGGTAAGTGCAGTGGGGACCGCACCCCGCAACCCACAGCAATGCAGAAAGCGATGGGACGACTTGCGTATACGCGTACGGAGCATACTATCAGCCAACCGTAACATTGCCACAGCTACCGGGGGAGGATCGGAATCACCCATCAAGTTGACCCCCTGGGAAGAAATCTGTGCCTCCACCATTGGAATGGAGAGTATAGAGGGAGTCGGAGGGATGGAGAAAGGAGTGCAGACATCCGAAGAATCAGGTAGGTGGGCCAAATAAAAAAATGCTAAATCCACAATGTCCAATCATGTGAAGTACCATGTGTCCACATAGTGCAACAGAAACACATGTCCAGGAGAACGTCCACATACATTGGCCTGCTAGCGCACTTTAAAAGTCACATTAAATAACTAAAAAATTTAAAATCCTAAAAACACACTCTACACGTGCAGCATGCACACCCTAACTGCAGGCTGCAAACAACTGCATCCTCAATCCACACAAAAATGAAACCACCTCCAAGGCCCTGACCCAAATCACCCTCAGGTACCACCCCAATGCATGTGATACATTGCCATTCCAATTTCCAGAGACCCATAAATAACGCTCACCCTTCTTTACTCCACCACAGGGTCCGATTCAAACGACGAGCTACAGGACACCCCTACCAGCACACCTGCAAAGAGGGCCAAGACCAACGGCCAAAGACCCTCCACCTCAGCTGCACGGATCAAGACACGGCAGCAGCACAAATCAAGTGGCAGCACACAGGAGGGGACTTCAACAGGCACCCCAGCAGCCAGCATGCCCACAACAGCAGCACCACAGGTCCCCCCAATGGATGCCACAGAAGGCACTGCTTCTGGTGGCAGCAGCACCATAGGTGACACTGCATTAATGGCAGCATGCTCCGACACAGAAAACGGTGATGTCGATGTAGGACCCATCCATGACCTGTCTCAATCCCCCTGTTTGTTTCATTCCGTACACCATGAGGATACCACGCAGGGGCACCCACAAGACGACGACTGGCCATCCCCCACAAGCCCTGTGGCAAGGCAACATGAGGTGATCAGCCCCTCTGTGACACCACCGCAAATGGGCATGGCCCAGCAGAGGCAACAGTCCCTCGACCAGGTGATCGTGCAACAGCAGCAACTGGCCACGCTCCTCAAGGAGCATGCTGATGAATGTGGGGCTTCTAAGGCAGCCATAGAAACATCTACTGAGACACTTAGGGCAGAAATGGAGCGAAGTACAGAGACACTAAGGGTACAAATGGAGAGAAGTACAGAGACACTAAGGGTACAAATGGAGAGAAGCACCGAGAGCCTGAGGGGAGAACTGCATGCGACGTCCAAAGACGTATGTGGTGAACTTGCCGCTGTGCGCCGTGTGCTCACTGAGCTCTCACAAACCCTTAGGGACATGCATGGACGTGAGCAGGCAGAGACATCATCCGTTGCAAGTTCCGTCCAGGGCAGCCCCCAACGTAGATCTGGGAGGAACCTGCGCTCCACAGGCAGGGGTGCCCCTGATACCCGGAGAGGGGGCTTGCAATAGCGTCTGCCCACTGACAATGAGCACCTTTGGACACTGGTGTTCGGGGGGGAGGTAGGAGGGTGGAGGGGGGGTGTTGGGCTTTCTTGGGTGGCGGGTCGATGGGGTGTGTAATATAATTTTACATATGCTATAAACATATCATAATCATCCAATGAGATGTGTGGACATTGATCTTTGTGTACGAGTCCTTTATAGGCGTACAGTCCACATTGTGCATGTTCCAGACACACACAGTGCCACAAGTCCCGTGTCCATGTATCAGCCACCAGGCGTGAGTGCTAGAAGCATGAATCTATGATATTTTGACGATTTTCACGGGCCTCCTGTGCCTCGCGGACTCCTTGAGGTGCTGCCACATCCCCACCCTCATCATGACCATCTTCATGTGCTTGCAGTTCTGCGTCAGGGGGCATGGGCACATTTCTACGTATGCACATGTTGTGTAGCATGACACATGCCATGACCATCTTTGCAACCTTCTCATGGCGGTACAGGAGTGCCCCGCCAGACCTGCTGAGGCAGCGGAAACGAGCCTTCAGTAGGCCGAATGCCTGTTCTATGACTACACGGGTATGTGAGTGTGCATGGTTGTAGTCCTCCTCATGCTGGTTCTGTAGGTTCCGTAGTGGTGTAAGGAGCCATCTCTTCAGTGGATACCCGGCATCACCTGTATGTGGACAATAAAGGATGTTGTGGAATGACATTGCTACGTACGCATCCCCCCCCCTTCCTGCCATGTCATTGCCGCATCACATAGCCCACATTATCATGCATGAAATGAGACTCACCGAGTAGCCAGGATCTGTTCCCTGCGTGTCGCTCCATGTAGCGTGGTATTGTAGAGTTCCTCAAGACCATGGAATCATGGGTTGATCCAGGAAATCGGGCACAACAATGTGTAAAGATCCTGTTGGAGTCACACACCATTTGTACATTAAGAGAATGATATTGTTTCCGGTTGCGGTACTGGACCTCCATGGCATGTGGGACAACCAATTCCACATGGGTGCAGTCGATGGCACCAATGCAACCCGGTATGCCGGCAAGTGCATGGAATCCCACTTTTGTGTTTGTAATCTCCTGCTCCGAGCGTGGTAAAGAGATGTAGTCGTCTGCGTGCTTCAGGAGGGCATCGAGCACTTGCAATAGTGTCCGTGACAACAGTGGCTGTGAAATGCCATGCAACTGTCCGACTGTGTGCTGGTATGTGCCTGTGGCCAGGAAGTGGAGTACAGACACCACCTTCAGTAGGGGTGGGATGGCGGTTGGGCTATCTATCATGCTGACAAGGTCAGCGTGTGTCATGTTCACAATGGCGGTTATGGTGTCCCGGTCCAAACGGTAGAGGGTGTGGATCTGCTCAGCAGTGAGGTTGAACGGATGAGCTCGGAGGCGTGGGATTGCGGGCTGCCTGCGTGGTGGTAGTGGCTGTGCTGGTGGGCCTTGCTGGCCCTGCCTTGCCCTCCTCCTCCTCCTGCGTCTCCTCTGTGCGCCCGGTTGTTGTAGTTGTTGGTGTTCGTCTTCTTCTTGAAGTTGGAGTACTTACAGTGCTATCAGGTCCCCCAGGGCCAACATCGCTAGTCCTGCTGGTAGCATTTTGGAGTGGGTGTGGTTGTGGGAGGGGGTTGGGTGTGCAATTTATGTGTTTTCAGGCTGTATAGCCTCCACCTGTGGTGATTCATTCCACCTGTGCCAGCTGCAATCCCCTTTGGGCGAGCACGTCCCGCACGCAACGCTGCAATTTGACGCATGGCATCTTGCTATTACAATCATGTTTTTAATCCCGATGGCAGTGAAATATTGGTTTATATGTTCATTCTGCTATGGTCCCATTGTTTCACATACTATCTTTGCAGTCGTGAACAAACTTGTGAAGGGTCAGTGGAATGTAGTACTCGATTAACGGTGGACTCTCATGCAGCACTGTACCGCGGTTCACCGACGGGCGGGGCGTCCCATTTGTGAGTGAAGCCAGTTGCCATTTTCACACACTGCCGCACTACATGGATGAATTTGTGATTTCTAGCGGTCACAGATGCCTTTTCGACGTGATGTTGCAAATGAGGAATTCGAAGGACAGCGCTTTCGGTTTTCAGCTAGCGGCGAGGAGACGCCCACAGGTCTGACTGCAAATATAACGTTCTATTGTTTAATGTCCTTGGGACAGGGGCCATGGCGAGAATGCAATGATTGAAATGAATAGTATGGGATGCGCAATAGCGTAGTGGACGATAAGGCAGGACGTTCCCGAATACATGTTACTTCACAACACTAGAATTCCGGGCTGGAGCACAGACTGCATTACGCACAGACTCAATGGAAATTTCAAATGTTATGTGAGTACATAATCAGGCGTTTTTATACCGGGATGAGGGAATGATGTATGGATGCATGGACAGATGATTTAATTGAGAGTTTGCCATGTACATGGCTTTTTGGAATCTATCCCCTTCCCCTGCGCTATGTGATGCAGAGCTGCCATAGTGGGACCATCGTCTATCTGCCCTTGTTGAACCCTCCCTGTCTCGACGCGCCTTCAAACACTTGTGTCTATGCACGTTACTAATCCCATGTAATGGATTCTGTTTTAACAGACGCATGCACACAAACACTCGTTTGTAATATTGTTTTCACCTCGATTTATATAGTTATGATTCGCAAGTGATTTTTGGGTGGAAATAATCCTTTTGAGTGGGCTAGCATGCATATGGCTGTAGATTTAGTGTGATCATTGAAGTGAGTAATACAAATGAAGTTCTGATGCCCATACTATTCTTTTTCATTTCATTTGGGTGACAGATATCTCCTCCCCTTTTGCCGCTGCCATCTGTATGCCACTCCTGCAGATGGCTTTTACTCCCGACACCTGCTGCTTCGAGTTAATTAGTGGAGCACCATTACGATCTTATGGGACGATCGCCAATGGGCCACATGCCCTTAGGCAGTACTAGTGGCTAGGAGTAACATATCAACCTTTCAGCTGGACTAGTGCCTACCTAATGGGACGGCCCTGCGGTTCTAGGCGCTTCCATGTTGGCTTTTTGAACGTGAATGTAGCCCCTGTGTACCATGAAGAAACAGGGCATCACACAAGAAGAAGCTGGTCATTTATTGCGGATGCAGCCCACAATAATCAAAAATCTTTTGGAGTTCATGACCTAATAGCTGTATGGGCTTGGTGAATTTGATGTGCATTAAATTTTTATTCTGATATTTACCGTGTATCGTTATTCTTTGCAAGTAATGTAGCATATTCCTATTTGTGGAGCGATGTATTGTGAGAAGATCTGCATTGGGTTCCGGCTTCTGAGTATAGTTGCGTGGTACTGTACTGGCCGCGTACAGTAAGGTCAGTAAGGTCAGGGATAGGGGCTGACATTATGACTGTTTTAATGATGTCATGCTCAGGGGCGGGGGATTAGCTTTTGTGTAACAGATGCCGGTCAGCCAGGTGGATTGGTGGAATGATGTGATTATCAGAAAATGGCTGGTCACAGGTGCCTGTGTTTGCGTGCGTTTCTTGGAGGGAGACTGAGGTCATGTCCATTGGAATAGCTTCTGTATTCGTGACATCTGTGCCCTGCAGCTCCCATTGGCCCCTCTTGAGATGAGCCTGGCTGCTCAGTCACTCTGCCAACTTGTGTGGTACATGCTTATGCTGATGGTTGGTTTGTTTACTGGTAAGAGTACAGGGCTGGTGCAGTCTCCCTCAGGATACTGCTTTGAATGTTGCCTTACACTGGTGTCAAGCGATGGGGGCCTGTTGTTGTTTTGTCTCATATTTCAGACATATTGCTGTACTTGAACCTTCACATGCCTGTGCTGCATCAGTAAGGCAATGGTGACATGCCAGATATGGATGGCCACTCACAAGGCACTTGGAGCCCCTACAATCATTTGTTCGTTGGCATGCATGGGTGACTTGTACATTTCACTGGTTGCATTGCACAACTACGAGGAGTTGTGCAATGTGGGCAGGGAGTGGTGTACAGGCACTCAGTAGGGCCATTTACGGTTGGTTCACGATGCCGTAATTCTCACCATGGCGGAATGGTACTTTCCGCCATGGTTGATGGCGTTCAGTAAATGTCCGCTAGGGTCAGAATTCGCGTACCGTTGCGCCATGGTGGTAATTACGGTTTTGCATGGCGCGCGTGCGCGTACTTGGTGCAGTTAGCGTTGGCGTTCACTACGGTGTCGCTAATGGCATCGTACTTTACGGTGACGGGTCATAATCGCACCGAGCGGTATTCTATGGCGGTATTACATTTCCGCCATCGTTTTTCGATTTCCGCCAGGGTCGTAATGAGGGCCAGTAAGTGGTGAGATAGAGGGTATGTGAATGGGAAAGGGGAGGTAGAATGGGGAAATGGGGAGGGGTGAGAGGGATATGAGAGGGACAGGGGTGGGACGGTGATGGGGCACAGGATTAAGGGGAGTCAGGAAATCTGCATGGGGGCAATAGGGGTAAGGGGCTAGAGGGATGAGTAAGGAGGGGGAAACTGGGGTGAGGTGAAGGTGGCCAGGTAGAATGAGCAAATAGAGTGAGGGGTTAGGTCTGATGCGGAGACAGGAGAGAACGGAAGGCGCAAGAGGGACATGAAGAAAGGGGTTAAAGGGGAGATTCGGATGAGGCGCCCTACTGAAATGAAATGTGGATGAATGCGAGGATTAGGGTAGGATGAGGCAGAGAAGAACGGGAGGGGGTGGCAGTGAAGGCAGATAGAAGTAGAGGGTAAATTGAGATGTGGCAGGAGGTATCCCCCGATTTCCCTGCAATATTTTACCCTTTTAATGCAGCATTGTTTAGGGGATATCAGGATAGTGGGGCTGGGTAGGGTAGGCTAAGGTACATTAGAGTGTGGGGACAGAAGAAGGGGGATATGGAGGGCTGGTCCCCCAATAATAATGCTGCAAAATGGGTTGAAATGTCCCATGTCGGGAAATGTTACACATCTTTAAGAGAAACAGGAATAAAAAGTGTGGGCTGAGAGGTGAAAGAGCAGAAGGGCATATGTGAGAAGGGGAAGAGGGAGAGGAGAGGGACAAAGGAGCAGTGATTGGGAAAGGGGAAGGATAGGGAGAAGGAGAGGAGAAGGAGAGGAGAGGGAAGCATGGGAATGGGAAAGTGAGGAGAGTAAGGTTAACAGTGAGGGGTGAGGGGCGAGGGATGAGAGTGGATCCAGGGGATAAAGATGGAGAAGCGAGTTTGGTAGAAAGGGAAATGCAATGGAGTTCATGGAGGTGGGAAAGGTTGATGTGCCAAGGTGGGAATGGGAAATGGGGAGTATAGGCAGGTGGAGTAGAAGAATAACATTGGGTAAAGGAGGCATGGGTGAAGCTGGGGAGAGAGTGTGAACCGGAACAGCCGACCCAGCCCTTTAAGATGAGGTAGCAATGGAGATGCAGAAGTTACTCAAACATCAATAATCAAAACCACTCACGAAGTTAGCAAAGTAGACTGTTTTATTATCAATTATCTAAAACAGGGAGTACAACAGACATCAACTGATGTCTCATAGCATGGTCTCTCAATTTGCTTCATAAAAAACATCATACTTAGAATAAAAACTTGTCATTGATGACGTTAACCTACGTATCTACTAACGTCATCCTACGTGGCAAACTACAAAAACCTAGTGGCAAATGTGTTAGGTTTAGAGGGAACATCTAAGTATACGTTCCATACTAGTCTAAGAAAGTGATAGGCTCCTGAACATCAGGAGGGACTACTAAGCCATCCCCTCAAACAAGTCACTACGAATGTCACTAAATACACTATGTCCCATTGGTTACACAAACTATAGGGCTAGGGCTCTTAATCATGCAGCCCCCTACAATTGGTTGGCACTCTTACATCTGTCAGTACTTTTCCACCCACATTAGCAGCACACAGCCTGTACATCCAGGTGCTGGTGAGCTGGTCATAACCACAGCTCCCCACCAATTAGCATATCATATATCATCACCTCAGTTGTCTGGCTTTGAACTTGGCCTTGGAAATGTTCTTTGCTCTGGAGATACAGGGGACTAGAGGCACACTCTGCCCTTCCGCGTAGGTTTGGTTCGTCATGTTTGTCCAGTTCCATCCATTCACGTGACTGAAGACCACAAATTTGAGCTCTGGTGCATTTAAAATACTATTTTTAATAGACCTCTGATGTCTTTCTTGTTTTCGTCCATGCCTTCTGAACAAGAGTTTCATTATTTCACACAATTGTAACTAATGTCTGCTCATCCCAGTCCAATAAGACCCTGGTTTCTTGGGGCTGATCCAGCCTTGCCTTTCTGAGATTCACTTCTGTAATTTCGTTGTTTTTCAACTGCGACAGACTGGAAAAGGCCTTCCTTCTCTGGTCCAGCTCTGCTACAATACGTTGTGGAAACATCCATTCTTTACTTACTCCTATATATGTATCGGTTGACACATGCCGCAATCTATTCACTATAAAGCTAGCCTCAAGAATACTTCATCTGCTTGCATTTCTTTGCATCTGTACACGTGTAAAATAACTTGATACCATCATCATTTCTGTAGCATAAGTTTCTTCCTCTCGAGCCCGAGATGTCACTTATCGTTGATACTTTCTTGATGCCTTATAGACTATAGTCACTTCTCTTGTCTCTGCAGCTCTTCTATGTACATCAGTTTGGCTTTGTGTGACGTCACCAATCTGCTAGTTCATTCATTGGTCCTGATTCTTCTGAGATTTCAACAAATGGCCATCATACTGTCTCGTATGCAGATATGGCTTTCTCAATGGTAACATTGCCTCCAGGTTTCTCCTTAATATCAGTATTTTCACTGGTACTGCATGTCTCTCACACTCTGGTTCCCAACATGTAGGCAATATGGGTGATATGGTTGAGGTGAGGGTACTTGGCTCCTTCTCTCCATTCTCACCTCTGGGTGATTCATGGACCACTCTCCCATCATCTTTCACATCTAGACATCCGTTTCTGAAGAAGTGCTTCTTTGGGACCCATATCTTGATTACTCCTTTCAGGCACGTATACATACTTGCAAGGTGTCCTTACATACCACATGTCCAACATACAGGAGGTCTCCAAATTTGCCCTTTCTACATGCCTTGACTATTTTTCTGCAAGTTTTGAAAACCTCCCTAGTTGTTCTGGAAATGTCCTGATTATTCTGGAAGCCTTTTCCCTGTGGTACGAATCCATTGTTACTTTGATCGTACTGCCTATGGTTATTAAACTGTGGCATACATGCTGTTTGCTGTTAACTCGACCCTTCTCTGCTAGTCAACATTGCCCCTTCTATAGCGTATTTTGACAATTTTCTCTGCGCTAATTTAGCTTCTTAACCTTACCTAGCGTCATCTTTGTTTTGATTTTTCTCCTGCAACAGTCTGCAATAATGTGCAATGGTCAGCTGAATTTCTGACCATGGTTTCGCTTCCATGCCCACACATTTTTTGAGCTGCTTCTGTACTGGCTCTGGCAGCCCTTGGCATAATATATGATAGAATACAGGTATAGATTTCCCTCAAGACTCGCGAGTTTCCAAAGACCCTTGCTTTTGGAAATTTTGAATGTAAACAAGAGGATCATCCCCTTCCTGCATCTTTCTCATCATTACAGCGCCCATATATAACGTGTCCGGATATAGCACTCTGAGCGCTTTAGAGACTGCCGCTCTACAGCTATTAAATGGTGCTCCATCGTGAGCTGTGTTCTGCATAGTGACACTTGAGTATCCTGCTCTCAACCAAACATTGCCTGCTCTCTCCCCAAGGATAGCGGCTAGAAGACCTTTAATGTCTCCTACAGCTGATGTGTTTCCTCCTGTCATTTTTTCTAAGTCACGTATCCATTTCCCAGCGCCAGAAGTTAAACTCAGGACTTTACACCTTAAATTGTCCTTATCCATTTGTGGCCATGGTATATATTGTGGTCTGACTCCTCCTTTTTCTAACAAGGAAACTGCGATATCCCAAACTCACATTTATCCCCCATCGTCTGTTTGTCCAGAGTAGGGACAATGGTTCCACACTGCTTCCTTCCTGGCAGTGATCTTAACCTGCTCACAATAGCTGGCGAGTCCCCCCTCTCACTATGGGATCTCCCTCTAGGTCAATCTAGTCAAGCCAGGGATTCTGACGCCCTCGACTTGGGTAGATCTAGATCTGACCCTCTGAATTCTCTATCTATAGGAGAACATCCCTCAGGACCACATGCATTACCCCACTCCTCCTCGCGGAAGGCTTCTCTGTCTTCGTCTGACATATCCTGTCCCCAACTTGTATGGCTTCCCTCCTCTTCGTCTCTATTCGGAGTTACTCCTTCTAAAGACACCTCTTTAGGTTCAAAACTACATGAGCATCCCTCTCCATCATATAACTGCGTACTTTCGAGTCAATCATTTTTACCCTCTCCTTTCAGTTCTTTATCAGTCCTCATATCATGATAGACTTTATCGATCGATTGCGTCCCAAATGCTTCTAGAGTCAAATTTATTCTCTAGATTTGCTCTATATGGACCTGGTATTGGTTCTTGTGCTGGGAAGAATTATTCTATGTCCTCCCATGCTACTACTGGATTAGGATACATAAATTATTTTTCTACACGCTCAATGTCACGTGGTCTCTGCTTTCTTTTTCATCCTATTTCATCATCAAGTTCTCTTCGCTTCCTTGCTTCTTCACTCATCCTTTCTTCTTCCTTTCTTTTCATATCTCTCCTCTGATTTCTCCTTCGTATTTCTTTGTCTCTATGTCTTTGTATTCCTTTATCCCTTAATTTTTGTTCTTCCTGTTCCTCTCTCTTTCTTCCTAGCCTTTCTCATTCTTCGGTTGCCCTCGGTCTGTTGTCATATTTTCTCTGTTCTTCTGCCCTTTCTTGTTTTTTCAGTTGTTCATCCTGATACAACTTCCCCGTCTTTGTCTATTCTTCCCTTTTGACCCATCTTCTTTCAATCATTGCTCTCTGTCCATATCTTTTTTTTCTTGTTCGTCTCGATCTTCCTTTAGCCTTACTTCCTCAATGCTCTTACCATCAAGTTTGAGCAAAACCGACCACCCTTCCTTTCGTTCTGTATGAGCGCTACCTCATAAGCCTTATCCTTTTCTCCCTTCCATCTCTTTATTTCTCTTCCTATATCGAAGGATGTACTTGGTCTGTCCCTTCTGTCCTTTCTCTCTTTGTCTCTCGGGACTTTAGAGATCACCTCTCTTTCAGGAATTTTCTCTGTACCCTCGTCACTGCTATGCGCAGGTGACTCATATGCCGTATTGCTGTACGCTGCCGCTGCCTTAAGTTCTCTTAATGGATACACTCTGTCATCTTTTATACTATCGCCTTTTACTACAGGCACAGTGGGGGGAGCAGAAGTCTCCTCACCCCCTCTTTGCAAATGTTAAGTATCCAGTCTTCAGGAGGCAGCTCTTCTCTTTCCTCTTGATACATTTTCCAAAGCTCTAAGCTCGCTAGCCTTTTAACTAATTTGTTTCCCGTGTACCCTGCATGCAAATATGTCATCATGTGTTGCAAAACTGCCTTTTAAAGTGATCCCCCTTGTGACCATGACATGAACATCTTGTCTGCCATGCCCTTAATCCATTCCGCACTGTACTGTTTAAGCTTAGGTGCGTGTTTCAGCAACTGCTTACATAGATGTTTAAGTGGAGTAACATCTTCCATTTTGACTTGCCACACATGACTGTCAACACTCACCTTTACACTGCAATTTTTTCAAAAATACTTTTTCAGAAAAATAATACAATATGAGCGTGCACCAATCATTGCAGCTCCAAACCCTTTATATCACGTTTTACTCCAATCTACGTTATTTACTAAATACACCAATTCAATTTCAACAAATAAATAATTAACTTTTAAATCTCATGTTTTCCTTTTTACGTCTCTTAATTTGTATAATATTTCTTAACCACAATATATATCTATACAATACATAAAACACACAAACAAACTGACATACTCGACCGGCCACATATATCTCAGTCTGCGATCATCGAGACTTATGCCTGCCCCTAAAAAATACCCTGATTGGGAAGTGAATCGTTCTCTTTAGAAAAGTCTTTCAACGACTCTGTGGCCTACGTCATCTGCTAATGAGACTCTAGATACGACTCCTTCTGTTACATGCTATGACGCAGAAGACTGGGCTTACTCTAATGTGTCGTTCCTCGTCTCACAATTTCTTAATTGCTTGGCTCATCGTCTCAAGTTAATTACTTAATAACTCGACGCTCATCGTCTCAAGTTGTCTTTACCCCAACCTCTCTCCGTTACTCGTTTCCCCTTATCACTTTCTTCACTCACTGCCCATTCACAATTTTGCCACCTCACTCAGTTTTACTCACCATTCTCTTTTTTCAAATTCTGGCTCTCGGAATCGCCTCCTCCTTATCAGCCGCTTCAACCTTCTGTCTGTTCAGCTTCCTGTAGAATTCGGGAGGGGATTTCTTAGAAACCGAGGGACCCATCTAACCGACGCTGGCAAGGCTTAGTTTAAAAACTATTTCCACTATCTACAGGGAGCTTCACGTCCTTTCAGCCGAATGGCAGAGGACATTCAATATTGCAGGTAACCCAAAGCTTACTTAGGTCAACGGCTCTTTGACTATCCTCTGCTACCACATGAACCAGGACAGCCAACCGAGCCCTTTAAGACGAGGTCGCAAGACTTTGAGATGAATGGGGATACAGAAGTTACTCAAATATCAATAATTAAAACGACTCAGGAAGTTGGCAAAGTTGACTGTTTTATTATCAATTATCTAAAACAGGGAGTACAACGGACATCTCATAGCATGGTCTCTCAATTTGCTTCATAAAAAACATCATACTTAAAGTAAAAACTCCTCATTGATGACGTTAACCTACGTATTTACTAACGTCATCCTACGTGGCAAACTACAAAAACCTAGTGTCAAATGTGATAGACTTAGAGGGAACATCTAAGTATACATTCCATACTAGCCTAAGAAAATGATAAGCTCCTTAACATCAGGTGGGACTACTAAGCCCTCCCCTCAGACAAGTCACTACGAACGTCACTGAATACACAGAGTCCCATTGGTTACACAAACTATAGGGCTCTTAATCATGCGGCCCCCGACAATTGGTTGGCACTCTTACATCCGTCAGTACTTTTCCACTCACATTAGCAGCACACAGGCTGGACTTCTACGTGCTTTTGAGCTGGTCATAACCATAGCTTCCCACCAATTAGCATATCATCACCTCAGTGGTCTGCACGTCAATTAAGGCTTTGAACTTGGCCTTGGAAATGTTCTTTGCTCTGGAGAATACAGGGGAGTAGAGGCACGCTCTGCCCTTCTGCGTAGGTGTGGTTTGTCATGTTTATCCAGTTCCATCCATTCAAGTGACTGAAGACCACAGATTTGAGCTTTGGTGCATGTAAAATACTCTTTTTTAATAGACCTCTGATGTCTTCCTTGTTTTCGTCCATGCCTTCTGAACAAGAGTTTCATTCTTTCACACAATTGTAACTAATGGCTGCTCATCACAGTTCGATAAGACCTTGGTTTCTTGGGGCTGATCCAGCCTCGCCTTTCTGTGATTCACTTCTGTAATTTCATTGTTTTTCAACTGACACTCTGGAAAATGCCTTCCTTCTCTGGTCCAGCTCTGATATAATACGTTGTGGAAACATCCATTCTTTACTTACTCCTATATATGTATATGTTGGCACATGCAGCAATCTATTCACTATAAAGCTAGCCTCAAGAATATTTCATCTGCTTGCATTTCTTTGCATCTGTACACATGTAAAATAACTTGATATCTTCATCGTTTCTGTAGCATAAGTTTCTTCATCTCGAGCCCGAGATGTCACTTATCTTTGATACTTTCTTGATGCCTTATAGACTATCGTCACTTCTCTTGTCTGTGCATCTCTTCTATGCCCATCAGTTTGGCTTTGTGTGACGTCACCAATCTGCTCGTTCATTCATTGATCCTGCTTCTTCTGGGATTTTATTCAAATGGCCATCATACTGTCTCGTATGCAGATATGGCTTTCTCAATGGAAACCTCCGCCTCCAGGATTCTCCTTGCTATTGCTATTTTCATTGGTACTGCACGTGTCTCACACTCTGGTTCCCAAAATATAGGCAATATGGACGAGATGGTGGAGGTACTTGGCTCCTTCTCTACAAGTGTGTTTGAGAAATGGGAGGAGGGAAAGGGGAAAGGTGTAGAGAGAGCAGGAGGAGAGTGGGAAAGATGAAGGCGAGAGCAAGAAAAAGGGAAAGTGGCAAGGGTGAGATGGGAGTTAGGCACTGGCAAGGGGAAAACCAGTGCATGGAGAGAAGGAGAAATAGAGGAAGGAGTGGGCATGCAGGTGTGGTGTGGCATGTGAAGAGTACATAGAGCGGGGAAGGGGGCAAGTGAGGCAGGGGAATGATGGGACAAAGGAGGGAGGAGGGCAGGGCAGATAGGTGAGGGAGAGGAGCGAAATGGTGCACAGAGGAGAGAAGAGAGAGGAGAAATATGGGTGTGCGATGGGAAGAGGTGAGCCATGCAGGAGAAGTGTATGGGAATGAGCTGGGAAGCACATGAGGAGGATTGGAAGGGAAGAGAGGTAGAGAGGGGCGGTATGGTGAATGGGAAGAGTGGGTTGAGGGGAAGGTGACGAGGAGAGAGGGAGGACCGAATGGGAGGAAGAAACAGAAAGGTTAGTCAGGGTTGTGAAGTACAGGCTACGAACTTTTTGAATACTTGAAACATTAATCTGACATTAACACGACTTGAGTCATTTTGACTAAGGACCATTGCCTTTGAATGAATTCATTTGAATTTCGAAATTAGAAAATATTAGCATCTAACTTTGAAACATGTCCTGTTTGTTTGATTGTGTGTAACTAATTACGAGCATTTTGCATTTTGTCAAGCTGTGCCACATTCTACAACATAATTTCTTGGAACGCTTGAATGTTTGCATTTGTCTGTCTTTGCTGCTGCGTGTGTTTAACTGGCGCATTGTACATATTTTTGCCTGCAAACAAGAAAGTCAGCGCGAGCTGAAAGATTATATTTTTCAGCTGGCCGCTCTGATTCTCCACATTGAAACGGATTTCTGACTAAATTAGTCAGCCCCTTACGAACTACACATCCCAGCAGCCTTTGATTACACCCACACAGGATCAACAAAAACGGGTAAGAAATGGGCTATTTAAAGTTCCTACAGTTGTTAACAGATGCTAACAAACTGGAAAACGAACGGCTGGTTAAAAGATTTCTCGACAACAAAGACAAATCTCCGAGCCTCTCCATCCCTGACAAAGACTTAGGCACAGACACCTTGCCGTATGAAACATATTCCCAGACCAGTTCGAGACCCATCACCCCTGCTATCACTTACTCAGCACCTACTTGCTCTGAAAATGCCATCTTGAAAATCGCACTCCTAAATACCAGGTCACTCAACAAGCATTCACAAGATGTGCATGATTACATTATCCAAGACAATTTGGACATACTCTTCCTCACGGAAACTTGGCTGCAAGAACCAGTAGGCCCAACCATCGATAGCGCCGTTCCCCATAATTATAACATCTATTATGAAAACCGGACATCAGGAAAGGGAGTAGCTATAATAGCTAATCAGACTTTGAAGCTGTTCACCACAAAAATTCTTTGCACGGGCTGTGAAGTTCTTCATCTTAAACTCACGCCCTCTAACAAACATTGCATCAACCTCATCATCTTATATAAGCCCCCTTCACTGACCTCAGACTTCAATGACGAATTATGTCACATTTTGAATAATCTGAAGGGAACTAACACTGGGACTATCCTTTTGGGCGATCTAAACAGATGGCGAGGTAACCCCTGTGACAAAGAGGCTATAAGCCTAGAATACAGTCTAGCAAACATTAATTACCACATTGCTAATAAGAGCTCCACTAGCATATCTGGTAATCAACTCGACTGGATTATCATAAATAACGTTCAACTGACAGTGACTGACACCATTCCGTGCATTTGGACAGATCACCATAAAGTTGAAGCCACACTTTCGCTCATTTTCAAATCTGATCATTTCGACAATTCCCCCAAACCAGTTCTAAGCAGAAACCTTAAGAAAATCACATATGATATTCTTAAAGAAGGCCTTACACACTTCATGAACAATACCGCAGATAATGACTCTTGCGAGAATATCATTCTCAAATTCAGCAATCATTTCCAGGAGCTACTCGACAAACATGCGCCACTTAAAAATAAACAGGGTCACCCCAACCCTAACCACCAGCATTGGTACATGGCTGAATTGAGCACTCTTAAAATAGCCAAAAGGAAATTGGAGAGAACATAGCACAAAACCTCTTCAGAGGAAAATAAAGAAAACTGGAAAAAATGCGATCTCTTATACAGAGCCAAACTAACAGAAGTAAACAAAGAATACTACAATACTCAAATTACCAATGCCTCGAACTCCACTGGGAAACTGTTTCAAATCCTAAAATCCTTCGAAAAACCACCCACACTTTCCTCGCCCTTTCAACCAACCTTGACTGACTGCGAAGCAGTCCAACTTGCCTTCTCGAATAAAATTTAAAAAGCCAGAGACTCCATAATAAGTCACAAATTATCGGATCCGTCACCACCTGCGCAACTCAAGATGACGAACCCTGACTTAAACATCCCTAAATTCTCATTTTCACCAGTTTCAAAGATATGAATGACACTCTTTCTTCCATGAATTGCACCACCTCCGCTGAAAACATCATACCTCCGAAACTGATCCTAGATAACGCTGAAATCTTTTCCCCTTTTCTCTGTCGCATGGCAAATGCTTCCTTCAGGGACCTGAAAGTACCGACAGGAATTAAAACATTCACAGTCACCCCTCTAGTTAAGAAACCTGGACTAGATCAACAAGACCCCACTAACCTCAGACCCATTACTAATTGTAATTTCCTGTTGAAGGTACTCGACAAAATAGCGACCAAGCAACTGCAAGATTATGTAGATCAACACAGCCTGCTACACCCCCAACAATCGGGTTTTAGAAGTGCCCACAGCACAGAGTCAGCACTGCTGGATCTGCAGACAGAAATGTTGAGCATTCTGGACAGAGGTAAAACAGGATTGTTAATCCTCTTGGACCTCTCGGCTGCTTTCGATTTGTTACATCATGGAAAGCTCCGAGAGGCCCTAGGTGCAGCTGGTAACTGCTCCCAAGACGCAATAGATTGGGTATCATCATTCCTAGAAGACAGGAATTCAAAAATTAATTGGGGTGGTCATTCCACCTCACCCAAACCTGTAGATTGTGTCGTCCCTCAGGGAGCCAGCTTTTCTCTCTTGCTCTTCATCTTGTATATCCGTTGTCTCTGTACTCTTCTATCACAGCTTGGTATTTTTTTCACCAACTTCGCTGACGACACACAGCTCATTCTGGAGTTGAGTGGAAACCATTCCATAGACAACGACAAGTTATCGGTTATCTATAACACCATTGAAAACTGGATGATAACACACTGGATGTGTTTTAATAGTTCCAAAACGGAACTCATGACCTTTGGAAACGCAAAAGCCTTAAACAACCTTGGCCCGGACTACTCCGCATTCTCTATAAAAGACTCCACCATCATGGTATCAAACAAGGTCAAAACCCTAGGTATTTACTTACAATCTTCCCTAGGTGCAGAAGCCCAAACCGCCTATTTGAAGCGAAATTGTCAATATTACCAAAGGCTCCTCTGCCGAATTAGACCACTTCTAAACATCAAGAATAGCGCCACGATAGGGAGAGCCACCATTTTGTCTCGCTTAGATTATGGCAACGCATTAATGCTAGGCGCCAGTAACAACTGCCTGAAACAATGCCAGATTATTCAAAATAATGCTGTCAGGTCGATCGCAAGCAAATCTAAACGAGAACACATCACTAAGGACAGAAACGACCTTCACTGGTTTGCAGTGAAAGAACGGATCTTGTTTAAATCACTGACCCTAACCCACCGATGTCTTTATGGCACAGCGCCAGCATACCTAAGGAAAAAATGTGGCTGGTATGAGCCGAGCCGTAGTTTGAGATCCGCTAAACAAGCATTGATCAATTCCAGCTTCCCAGGTAAAGCCACTGGCCTCGGTCGAGCTTTTCCGAGCCTGGCGATTTCCCACTGGAATAAACTGCCTTGCAGCCTCATACTGGAAAGCAATATCCAACTCTTCAGGAAGCAATTGAATACCTTTCTCTTCAAATAATTAGGCAACTATCACATCGTATCAGGTTGCCCTCTTTCTGCTTCTCCCCTCTTCTCTCTATTTGTGTTGTCCTGTGAATCTCTGTCCTTGTGATATTTTCGCGCCCTGATGCTTGCGAGCTTCGGCACGTAATAAATAAATAAATAAAATAAAAATAACAGGGAAAGAAGGATTAAACGAGTGACAGCAGAGAAGTTAGAGTTCAAAGGGGGAATAGGTTCACAGGAAGCAATGGAAAGAGAAGAGTAGGGAGGGACGGAGGGAGGTGGAGGGGTAAATGTATCCAGGGAATGGAGAACGGAAAATTGGAGTTGGCATGGGAAGCAGGGGATTGGGAGGCCGTGCTGAGAGTGGTGATAGAGCACAAGTGCATAGGAGGTGGGAAGGGGAGAGGAGAGGAGAAGAGTGGGCTGGGCGATGAGAGGAGAAAGAAAGAAAAGGGATGATGTTGAAGTGGGAGGAGAAGAGGGAGACGAGGGAGACGCAGGATATGAGAATTGTGAGGCAGGGAACAGAGGGATTAAAGAGGGTGACAGGGAGGGAAAATAGCATCAGAGGAGAGATTGGGATGGGGAAGGGGAGGGATGAAATGGGTTGGGGCGAGGAGGAGCAGAGACAATGGAAAAGACAGGAATGTTGAGGTGAGAATGGGGAGAGGAGGACAGAGGGGAGACGGGTAAGCGGGTGAGAGGACTGAGGAGGAGATGCGCATGTGTAAGGGAAGTGAGGGCAACAGGAGTAGGGGATGGTGGAGACAGATGCACTTTGGGGAAGTGGACATTAAAGGGAGATTGGGATGTAAGAAAAGAGTTAGCAGAGAGGAAGAAGACACAAGAGCAGAGAGAAACCAGGGTGTGAGTGGAGATAGGGTAAGGGTGGAGATGATATGCTAGACAGAGGAGATCACAAGGTGGGGAAGGGCTAATGGGAAAGGGATGGGTTAGGATATGGCGAGAGGGATAGGGTGGAAGTGGTTGAGGGAGAGCAAAACAGGGTGCGCAAGAGGGAAGGATCATGTGGGAGGAAGGTGTTGTGAGGGAAAAGTGCCTGAGCCCTTTAAGAGCTAAGGCAAGGCTGTAGGTGAAGGAGGAAGAGTCAGTTGATAATAAAGAGAGTTCGAGAGCAGACAGTGTTGTGTGGTCTATCCGTTCCCTATGCACTCCATGCCAGCTAACAGAAGGGAAGAGAATGGTTAGAAGATACATTGGAATTGTTAAGGGGAAGGAGGGCGATGGGGTGGGGAGAGGAAGTGAGGCAGAGTAGAGAGGTGAATGAGATTCGGTTTGGGATAAAGAAGATGAGGTAGAGGAGGGCAGGAGGAGACTTGGAGGGTGATGGGCTGGCCGAACGGGGGGTATGGGAGGGATAAAATGGTTTGGGACTAGTAGGGAGGGTTGGAGAGGGACAGATTGAAGGAGAAAGTAAATTTATGATGAGAAAGGGTGAGAAAAGAGGGGATGAAGATATGCAGGGGGAAGAAAGAGTTGGGGAAGAGGGAGGAGAGAGGTTAAGGGGAGGCAGACAGAGATTGGCAACATTGAGAGAAGTTGAGAAAGGAAGGATATATGGGGGTGTAAAGAGAGAGGGGAAGCGAGGAGAGAAGTAAAAATAGAGGAGATTGGAGGACAGTGCAAGGAGCAGGGAGTGTAGGAGTAGACAGAGGGATGAGCTGAGGGGAATGCAGAAGGGGTCAGATGGATGAGTGGAGCAGGAAAGGGAAAATACGAGGGAGTAGAATCAGGGGAGGTGCTAAGGTAGAGGAGAGAAAGGAAGGGTAAAGGGACATGGGAGGCAGAACGAAGAGGAGGGAGAGAAGGAGAGAGGAAATGGGAGGGGAGGGGGAGTGGGATGCAAAGAAAAAGTAGGAGAGGGTGATGGGAGGTGAGAAGGGAATGGTGATGATGGGGAAAGGGATGATGAGGATAGAGGACTGGGTGAAAGAAGAGAAGGAAGTGGGATGGGGATAAGGCGCAAAGGGGGTGGGAGGAGGGCAGGGGGCCTGAGCAGAGGATGGAGCTAAGGAGGGAGGAGTTGTAAGAGATGGGGAGCAGGGGTGGTAGACATGGTGGGACAGAGTGCGGGCACACAGTAAAGCTATAAGCGGGAGTGGTTAGAAGAATGGTAAATGGAACAGTAACATTGAGGTTGGGGAGAGGGAGGTTAGTGGGAAAGGGAGGCTGACGAGAGTTATTCACGGGTAAAAGGTCATAGGCGATATGGGAAGGGGCGTGGGGTAGGAATGGGGATGATCTGGAGGTAGAAAGTAGAAGACGACAGGATGCATGGGCTAAAGGGGTACGGGAGGGGGAGGGTCGGAAGGGGTGTGAGGGAGAGGAGGCAAGGGGAGATGAAGTGGATGAGGAGGCTGAGAGAAGGGAAGAAAGTGGAAGAGGGCATAGGGAAGAGGGGCCAAGGGGGAGCTGGGGTGCGTTCAGGAGTAAATAGATTGGGTGGGAAGAGAGACAAAGAGAAGGTAGGCAGACATGGTGTGGTGCAAGGGTTTTGAGGGGATACTGGGGAGGGAAAGATGCAGATGGGTATTAGAGGGAATTAGGGTAGGTGAGAGAGGGAGGTGGAGGTGATAGAAGACATGGAAGATGGAGTGGGCAGGGGATAGTTAAGAGGGAGTGGGGAAAGTCGTGGGAGAGCAAAAGGCAGGGAGGTAAGTGAGATGTGGGAAAGATGAGAGCAGAAGACAACATGTTTGGGATAAGGGGTGAGGACTTGGGATGTCGGTAGGGCAAGGAGGGTAGAAAAGTGAGTGGGACATTGTTGGGGCAGGGAAAGATGTGAGCGGCAAGGCAGAAAGAGTAAGGGGTAGCGGGAAGGCTAGAGGGATTATTGAGGGGAAGAGCCATCAGTAGAGGCATCGCAAAGAGTGAGGAGGGGGGAGACAATGAGGGATTTATGAGGAATGCGAGGGGAAAGAGGTGCAGGGACAGGAGAGGGGCCAGGGAAGAAATCAGACAATTAGAGGAGGGGTCTCGAGGGAGGGGAGGACATCAGAGTGGGGATGGGGCCTCATTTACCTCCAAACTCGCATCCGGGTCCGTCACCCGCGAATGGGTAATTACCGGGCTACTCCAGCCCAGCCTGACCCAGTAATTGCCCTTTCGCGGGTGCCGGGCCCAGTGCATCCCCATTCCCATTGAGCCCCACCAGGAATGGGGAGGGTGGTAGCACCGGTACCATTAGTAACGGTACCGGTGCTATCATCATGTTCTGCTCGCGGGTGCCGGTACGGCCACCAGGTCAGACCTGGTGGCTGCAAGGGCACCCGCAAGCAGAACTCCTAGTATGGCGGCACGGTATCAACGGTGCGGTAGCGATACCGGCGCCATTGTTGCCTTACCGCCATGCTTGTAATGAGGCCCCGGTCTATGGGGATTTTGATAGCAATTAGGGATGAGAGGAAGTTGATAAGGTGCACATGGGAGGGGCCAGATCGGGGCAGGAAGGAGTGAGCAGAAAGAATGAGTTGAGGGGTGAGATTGGGTGGGGAGAGGTGAGGAGAGAGTGGAGGGAGACAGTGGTGCGGGAAAGGACGAGTAATGGGTTAGGGGATGAAGAGGCTATGCAGAGAGGGGAATCTAGATCAGGAACGTGGGTTAGGGTAAGGGAGATTGTAGAGGGGGCACGGGCATGTGGGGTAGAGATGGGGGATGGCTTAAAAAGGAGTGGGGTTGGGAAAGAGGGTTGCGGGGGAGTAGGGACAGTGGAAAGCAGATGGTGAAGGTGTGCATGGCAAAGCTGAAAGGGCAGGTGGAAGGGGAAATGGAAGAGGGGACCATGAAGTAGGGGTCAAGAGGGGACGCCTAGACAGGTGGAGGGAGAGGTGATGGGGAGCAGAGGATGGGTGCGCTGGGGGAGAGGGGCAGTCAGAAGCTGGAGAGCAGAAGAGGTGAGAAGGAAGAGGAACATGGGAGGGGACAAAATCAGAGACAGAATGGGGAGGAAGAGGAGATGAGGGGAGAGGGGTATGGGATCGAGGATGAGCAGGAGGCACATACAAACGTAGCCAAGACGGTGAAGGGGGGGTGGGAAGCAGGAGAATGGAAAGGGGATAAGGGGAAAAGGGATGACAAGGACAGAAGAATGGGCTGAGAGTAGAGAGGGAAGTGGGATGGCGAGGTGATGGGAGAAGGAGAGCAGGGGTCTTATACAAAGGAAGTGCTAAGGGATAAGGAGGAGGGGCAAGAGATAGGGGAGCAGGGATGGGAGAATAGAGGGTGCACATGGGAGTGGCAAAGTGTTATGGAGGTGGTTAGGGAATGGGAAATGGAACAGGAACAGGTAAGTAGGGGAGATAAGATATGAAGGAATAGGAGACGTGGGGAGGGTTAGGCAAGGGAGAGAGGGCACGGATGAGATGGGGGATGCGAATAGGTGTGAGGTAAGAGGGATGAGGGGGGGAGCTAGGAGGGTCGAAAGTATAAGAGGACAGTGTGCATGGGGAGTGAAGGGACAGTGAAGGGCCATGGGGGAAGAGAGGGGAGAGTGTTGGAATAGGTGGGGGCTCAAAAGGAGATGCAGAGAGGGAGAGTGATGCAGATGAGAGAGGGTGCAGGGGTACGAGAGGCAAAGCGAGGAGAGGGAGAGGAAATGGGGGTGGAGGAAGGGATCTGGTATGTGAGGGATTGGGTGGAGCAATAAAAGTGATGAGCAGAGGTGTTGAAGGTGGGAATGGGAGGGTGCAAAGAGTGGGATAGAAAATAATCAGGATGAAGCATGGGGTGACAGTGAGGGGAGAGATGGGGTAGACAGGGAGAGGAGAGGGGTGAGGGAGACAAGGGTGTGGGTAAGTCGGACTAGTGGGTAAGAGAGCAAGGGAGCTACAGAGAAAGAGGAGTTTAGATCAGGAAGAGTGATAGGGTAAGGGTCGTGTGGAGGGATCTACGTGAAAATACTGCATCCATCACCGCAAATCCGAAAATATCGATTTTTTACAACTCATTTTGGTGAAAACAAATGCGGGGAGTGCACCCCCCACCCCACAGTCCGCCCCCACATCAACCCACTTTAATGAATATTCCATCCCCACTCCCGTCTATATTGGTGCGTAAAATAGTTGTGAACGAGTCAACATTTTCAGATTCGCAATGATGATCTGCGCAGTAATGGGGAAGGGGCAGAGAGGGATGGGTATTATTGCAGGGGGAAGGGTGTAGGGTTAAGATGGTTGAGGGGAGCAGGGTCAGCGCAAAGAGAAGACGGAAGGAGTGCATGGTAAAGTTGAAGGGGAGAGGGAAAATGGGAGAGGAGAACTGGAAGTAATGGGTGACAAGGGGAAGACTTGACAGAGGAAGGGGAAAAAAGAGGAGGAGGGTGCCATGGGGGAGATGGGCAGTAGAAATGGCAAGAGTGGGAGTAGGAGGCAAGGTGAGGAGGACACAAGGACAAGGGGCACTGTGCAGAGCGGGAGAGGGAAGGAGAATGTGGTGATGGTCTAGAGGAGATGGGAGGGTAGAGGTGAAAGCAGGATTAGGATGTGTAGAATCAGGAGCAAAGGGAGGGCAGGGAAATGGGTGAGCGGGAGGGAGATGGGGGAGGAGCAGGGATTGAAGCATCAGGAAAGGATTGAGGTCGTGTTGGGATAGGATTAGAGCAATGGGGTGTCAAGTTTAAAAATAGCCCAATGTGAGAATTGAAGATTGAACTCTGAATTAGAAACAAGATTTTCAAGTAGATTTAGGTTAGGGGATTGAGAAACTTCAGGGGGAGCAAGATTTCAAGGTGAGGGTTAAGGGGGATTCAGGCTGGTATTCGGTTTGGGATTGACTTTGGTTTTCAGTTCAGTTGCATTTTTCCCATTTGGTTTATATACTCACCTTCTTCACCTTGCCACCCCCCCCCCCCCTTGGCCCTCTTTTTTTCATTGGTCCTGGACACCTCCATGCTGCTTACTCCAGCAGTGATCCTCTCTGACCAAGGTCCTAGTCTCTAATGAAGCAACTCCCTGGTGACCAGACTTCTACATCATGGGCTTGTCACAATGGGGAATTTATCCCATGTCATCATGACATCACCGCAGTGTGGGTGATACCATGTGCCCCCTGACTGAAAGGGGAAAAAGAGTGGAACTAGAAGAGGATGTACCACTTACAAAAAGTACTGATCATAACATGTTTTTTTTCTCCAAAAGTACTCTACATTTTCTTCCTATCTGTTTGTTTAATACTGCTCTCTTGGCCAAGGTTCATATTTGCTACTTGGTCAAAATTGTGGGATCCGATGAATTAAAAGAAGAGTATTGCAAATATTTACGCCAGTGGGGTAATAGCTTGGTGGAGTTTTAATCTATTCTGCAAGTGGGTTTGCCACCTATTCTTTAATATCAGGAAGCTCACTCTACTGCAGGGAATTCCACACTTCTGTGTATAAAGTGAAAGAATAAATGTGAACCAGGCACATGAAGTCGGAATTTCAGAGTCTTTCCGGTCCATTTCTTTTATATGTGCTGAACTTTAACCTGCTCAGCCTCTTGGCAAAACTAAGGGGATGATGCGTTCACATCTAGATTTCCCCTTCAGTCCCTTATCAGGGAACTGGAGGCCAAGGACTAGCCATATATGGTAGCTTGTTTGTTTGTTTGTTTTATTTGCTTGTATAGCGTACCAAGCCCAAAGGTATCAGGGCGCTTTTCTTAAAGTACATGTTTACAGATTTATATACAATACAGTGCAAAATACAGTAAGTTATACATTAGTGGAAAAAGAATATTGGCAATTACAAGTATATACATGAACATGGAATTTATACAAGATGTAAAAAAGAGCAGGTTCATAGTTAGCGCTTAGGTAAGCTGTTTGGTATCCTCTGAATACATTACAATGTGGATGAGCTTCATATTGGGTGAAAAATCATCCATTTCCTTTTCCAGACAGGAAAATGACTGTAGAGACTTTTACTGACAAAACCAATGCCCCCTCTGTTGTAAAGCATTATGCTAGACATTCAGGATGCATCACTGAAGTACAGACCAGCTGTAGTCTAGGTTTGGTTCCAGGTAGGCTTTATTCACATATGTACAATCTGTACAATACTCCAGTTACTCTTCATGTATTTACAGCACGCGTAGACATGGACAGGAACATGGGAAGGTATAAACATCACTAACAAAGGAGCAGACCCACCGGCCATCCATTCAACCCAGCTCAGGCCCCCAACTGACACTCACAGAACATTCACACACTGATCCACCCAACATTCTCCTGAGCTGCATTCATGCACCAACATTCTACAGCAATTACCCAGGCCAGTGGCAAGACAAGACTACATTACAATATCTCCCTTTCATATCAGACTCACCACACACAACATCTCTCTTTCATAACAGACTCACCACAGACGCACCACAACATCTCCCTATCACCAAAACCATCTAACCAAACAAACACCTTCCATTTGGACCTGCCACATCCAAACACAGAGCCTGCCAGACTCTGGCACCAACCATACACAGCCAAGGAAACCAATCACACATACAGGTGGGAAAGAAAACAGGGGGGAATCATGCATTTGCCCCACCACGGAACCGGTGTCACCACAACCAGGACACACAAAGGAGCATAATCCAAGTCCAACCAACTAACACATAAAAAGAGGTGTTGCCATGACAGGTCAACAATTGCAGAGGGGCTACTGAGATCACTCCTCTTCCTCTTTACACCCTCACATCACAACCAAATACAAATCGCTCCCACTTGACTCCCACATACATCCCACAGAATCACCAACATGCTGAAAAACAGTTACTACCACAACCAACAATCAAACTACAACCAGTCAAGGAGAACATACGCACATAACCTGATCACAGAAATCATGCAAACCAGACACTACCAGACCCATGCCAAGACACCAGAAACAAATGAAATGCTCCTGGTAGCATTAACTTATTGTTTAACATTGCTATAATAACTAAAAACTATAACAGCTTAAAATATTTGGGTACTCTAACAACCTATACATTGTTTACTTTCCTTAGTGCACTGTATTTACATTTCAAATTCTCATTAAGCATAAATCCTGAGGCCTTTTTCCTATTACTCAAAATTCTTCTCTAAGGTCACAACACTTTAACAGCAATTGCATTAACCTTTATAGACTTCAGGGGGCGTGGCCAAGCAGCCATGGAGTGAGGACGCCGAATCTACGAGCTCCGCCAGAGCCGCAGTAGTCCGATCCTGAACTGACTCTCCGAGCCATACAACACCTCCACGCGTTGCTCCAGCCGCGGCTGGGGCGAAGACCTTTGCCTGGCAGCTTTCTCCGAGAAAAATCGGAGCGCGGGAGCCTGGTGCGACGCTCCGGCCCGGCTCCCCCTCTGCTCCGGACAGCGCACACAAAATGGCGGCCGCGGCGCACTAGCGGTCCCCGACCGCGCACAAGACCTGCTGGGGACCCGCCGGGCAGCGACGCCCGTGGCCGACTGGGCACACGCACCTGGCTGGCGACGCCTGGGCGCGCGGCCTGACCACTGGAGCCATCGGACCATCGGGCGGCCTCGATCGATCCCCCGAACTACACTCCGACCGACTTCGGCTGGGCACCCCCCTGAGGCTGGGGAGAGAGACGGAGCGCTATCGGTGCACGGCCGAGGCACTCAGCCCTGAGGAGGAGTCTGCCTGCTGAGGAGCTGGGGGAACCCCGCGACACGAAGGCCGCGTGTTCCCTGCACCAGGCGCGCACCGCGGACTGCGGCGGGGGAGCCTGCCCTATCCCCCGAACTGCACTACGGGCGAGCCGACCGACTTCGGCTGGGCACCCCCCTGAGGCTGGGGAGAGAGACGGTGCACTATTGGTGCACGGCCGAGGCAGTCGGCCCCGCTGCCGCGGCTCCCCTGAGGAGGAGTCTGCCCACCGCGGCATTCATCGAAGGCCGTGCCCCCGCTCCCAGGATCAGTGAGGTGAGGAGCTGGGGGAACCAAGAGATACGGAGGCCGCATGTTCCCCGCACCAGGCGCACACCACAAACTGCGGCGAGGGAGCCTGCCCTGGGGAGCGTGCTGGAGCCCCGCGAGATGAACAGAGCCCGGTGGGGCCGACTCGCTGGGTGCGCTTAGCGGTGCGCGACTGGGCACGCCACCCCCCCGGGCGCAGGGCTGGACGACCTGCACTCGACACCATTGCTCACTCTCAGCGGCACCACAACCTAGCAGGTAGATCCTGCCCTCTGCACTGGGCCCGGTGGGCTGGCCTGTGGCGGCGACCGGGACAGACCCCATCGGCGACAACGGTGTGGTGGGAGCCCACCCACCCAGCACCAGGGCCGGGCCACCGAGGAGAGTTGCTGCGCTGAACCCCTGCGAGGGGGGCAGCGAGAATCTGGAGAGGGTCGCGCCGCTCCCTGCAATGGCCACCTCAAGGAGTAAAGCTAGAAACGCCACGATGGACCCCTTTGTGACATCGAATCCTCACCATGTCTCCCCCTCCGCGCTGAGAGGCGCAGCGACGCAGGCTAGCCAAGAGGAAAACACCAAGGACAACCAGGTGCTGGAGGCGATTGCAGCACTAAGAACTTTCATAGACACGAAAATCGGCGAGGTCAAAGCCGACATCCAGCTTATTAGACAGGATGCCCGCAATCTGACGGAACGCGTTACCATCATAGAATCCTCCCAGAAGGATATGTCGGACGATACAGCGGACCTCAAGGCTGAGGTGGCAGACCTCAGGAGAAAGGTGTGCTACCTGGAGGCGAGGTCAGAGGAGGCGGAAGGACGCGCAAGGCGCAACAACATCAGAATACTAGGCATTCCTGAAGGGACAGAGACCACAGACCCGACAACCTACGTAGAATCCTTAATACAGCAAGAAATAGGAGCGGAGAAGCTCTCACAGGGCTTCGCCATAGAGAGGGCCCACAGGTCGCTCCAGAAGAGACCCCCTCCGGGTTCCTACCCACGTCCCATCATAGCGAAGGTCCTCAACTTCCGAGACAGGGAAGCCATCCTGAAATTTTCAAGAGAGGGAGGTGTAATAGAACGAGGTAACTCTAAAATTACCATCTACCCTGATTACACACAGTCGGTACAGAGAGCAAGGAACTCTTTCGTCCCAATCAAGGCCCGACTGAGAAAACTGAACTTAAAGTATATGCTCCTGTATCCTTCCAGATTAAAGGTGATTTATAAGGGACGAGCGATATTCCTGGAGTCGCCGGCTGCGGCCAACATGTGGATGGAGCACAACAACTTAGCTGAGGTCCCTGGGGAACCCTCCCACGAGAGCCACGGCGAAGAAAGCAATGAGCGGTAGACGGACGCCTCGGCATGGGCTCCCTCGACCCTTGCCTGGAGCACTAGAACGAGGGGATACATCACCATCACTGAAGCAACACTACCACAAGAGAAGGCGAAATGACTACTGGGCCTGCGCGGCCTCCTCCACATGCACACGAACCACGAACCCACCAAAGACAAGTGCAGGCCTGTTGCCAACATACACCAACTTGCGCCAGAAACCCGGACGGGGAAAGGCAGCGCAAGAGCGCCCGAGCACTGCACCCTTAAGGCAGAGGCTGGGTGCACCAGTTATAGTTACTGTTTTCATGTTACGGTTGAGACTGCCCTACTCCTGATCACCATTAGCCAAACCGAAGAGGACCCAGGACCAGACCTCGGAGCTTACCAACTTGAGCAAGCAGAGCGTGATGCACTGCTGCATCACAGATACTACGTGGAGACCACCACGGCTAAAAGTAATCTCACAAAATGGCCACACAACCCAGGATAATTACATGGAATGTCAGGGGGATGGGATCCTACCCACGAAGAAACCGCATACATTCGTACCTGAAGAGGAAGAAAGTATCAATCGCCCTCCTGCAGGAAACGCACCTCTTAACTGATACTACGGACAAGCTGGTAGATTACTGGGGGGGGCAGGGCGGCGGTGCATCCTACTCGAAGTACGCACGCGGTGTATACACATGGGTGAGCCCGGGTACACCATTCCACCTGATGGGTGTGGAAGCGGATAAAGAAGGTAGATATGTGATCATATGGGGCATGCTGGAGAACTCTCGGCTGTGCATAGTGAACTCATACTTCCCCCAACACGGTATCCCTACTCATCTCAAGAAGCTATGTGCCATAATCACGTACCACAGGGAGGACACCATCTTATGGGGCGGAGACTTCAACTGCGTGCTGAATGAAGAAATGGACAGATCCACTGCGCCACGTATCCTCAACACCTCCGCCCCCCGAGCACTCTGCAGCGCGATCGAGGACTTGCACTTAGTTGACGTCTGGAGAGATTTACACCCCACAGACAGGTCCTACTCATTTTACTCGGCCCCCCACGACCTGCATACCAGGATTGACCTCTTTTTCATCGATAGTGGGCTAACTTCGCAAGTCGAATCTGCGTGCTACCTTGGCAGGTCAATATCGGATCACTCCCCGCTGCTAATACAGCTCTGCCTCAGGGGCCCTAGACCACCTATTCCGATGTGGCGCATGCCGACAGACACTTTAACAGACCCCGCATTCAAGGATGCCCTGGGTGAAAAGCTGGAAGAATACATAAATATTAACAAGGGATCAGTCGAGAAATGGAGCACACTATGGGATGCCATGAAGGTGGTAACTAGGGGTGAGATAATAGCTGAAGCAGGAGGGATTAGGAGACAACTGAGAAGGGAGCTCGAGTCAAGGGAGGAGGAGATCAGACGCCTGGAGAACAATCTCCACCCTACCAAGGAGAAGGAAACCAGACTGAAGGAGATCAGAGAAGAGTGCAGAATTGCATGGGAGAGGCTGTCCAAATTTGACTTCTCTGTGCGAACCCTTAAGGCACACAAGGAAGCGGACAAACCAGGCAGGATTCTTGCCTGGCTATGCAGGAGGGAGCACCCGAGGCAGGCCCCCAAAGAGATCAAGGATAAAGATGGCACAACTCACAGGTCACAGCAAGCAATAAACGACGTATTCTCAGACTTCTATGCCGAACTATATGCTCACAAAGACCGAATCCCTGAATCAGACATCAGAGACACCCTGGCCGAAGTTGAATTGCCTAAACTGAGCCAGGAACAACGAAATATGCTAGGAGAGGCCATCACTATTGAGGACATTTCAGAGGCGATCAGATCCCTTTCCACGAGCAAGACCCCTGGGACAGATGGCCTAACTCCAGAATTTTACAAGGCTTATGAGGGGGTCCTTGCTCCCATGCTGCACGGAGTATACACGGAGGCATATGAGACCGGGATGCTACCAAGTAGTATGAGAGAGACCCTCATAGTACCAATACTCAAACCAGGCAAACCAGCCGACGAGTGTGACTCATATCGCCCCCTAGCGATGCTAAACTATGATAGTAAAATATTGACAACGATATTAGCTAAGAGGCTCTCTAGGGTGATAGGATCCCTGATACATGAGGACCAGAATGGTTTTGTCCCAGGACGCAATACAACGGCCAACCTGAGAAGGCTCCAACACATAATGGCTCAAACAGCTGAGCATAACGACGACCTGGCAGTACTCTCGCTTGATGCCACAAAAGCTTTTGATTCAATATTCTGGGAGTGGCTGATCGAGACCCTGAGGGAGTTCGGACTTGGTGAACATTTCATCCGGTGGGTTAGGGTGCTATACAACAACCCAGTGGCGAGAGTGAAGACAGGAGGCATGGTGTCGGGGGCTTGGGCTATCCAAAGGGGAACCAGACAAGGGTGCCCACTGTCACCAATGCTGTATATCCTTGGCCTGGAACCAGTGGCAATCTATTTCAGGAGGCAGCTCTTCGACGCTGGCATCAACATCAATGGGGTAGATAACATCATTTCCTTGTACGCTGACGACGTCCTCTTATACATGCGAGACCCACAACTGAACGCACCAACCGCGCTAGACATCCTCGACAATTTTGCGAAATATTCAGGGATAAAATTCAGCAGACAAAAATCTTGCTCCTTCCCCCTGGCTGGGCTTAAAGGGAAGGGCGCAGAGGAACTACCCGAGATCGGGATCCAATGGCAGCCGGAAGCCTTCCGCTATCTTGGTCTCACCATCATGCACACCCCAGCCTCCACTCATGAGTGTAACACGGAAGCAGCAATGCGCGGAGTGCGCAGGTCTATCAAATTCTGGTCGAAGTTGCCGCTCTCATTGATGGGCAGAGCTGCAATCTCCAAAATGATTATACTACCGAGACTCCTCTATTACTTTACCAACATAACATACTACATACCCCCGTCCTTCTTTAGGAAACTGGAATCACTAATCAGAGACTTCCTTTGGGGCCGGGCCAGACACAAACTTACACTGAACATCCTTACGCTCCCATATGCAGAGGGTGGCATACAACTGCCTGAGTTCCAGAGGTACTATTTGGCAGCACAACTAACGCACGTCGCTAAGTGGCTACTGGATGAACCGACTGCTGAGACAGGCCTCCTCCGTCAACTAATCACACCTATGCACCCAAAAGAGGTGTTATGGAGCACTCGAATAGGGCCCCCTGACCCACCCATGATTGTAAAGCTGGGGAGACAAATCTGGAACAAGGTCAGATTACTGCTCGGACTGCAACACTCATATGCACCGGACATCCCCATGCTTGCAGACGTATGCAAAATCCCCACAGACTTACCATCGATGAGGAGCTGGGAGAACTGTGGCCTCTATACATGGGGAGACATGTTTGATGAGGGGCTGTTCAAAGACTTCGACTCATTACAATTGAAGGATGGGCTTGCCACAGGACAATTTCTATGGTACCAAAGGGTGAAGCACGCAGCCAAGACAAATTGGAACACTTGGCCTGAGGAGCCAGAAATACACCCCCTTGTGCAGGAAATGTACAACCTTGGCGACGGCTGGAAACCGACATCGAGGCTATACACACGAATAAACGACAGGCCTAACCCGAGAAGTGCGCGCCTGAAAGAGAAGTGGGAGACTGATCTGGGGACTGAAATCACGGACGGCGAATGGGCAAGAGCCCTGCTGTATCCGAAGGAGGTGTCACGGAACGCCAGGTTTAGGCTGCTCCAGCTGAATGTCCTTTACAGGACTTACATGACCCCGCACAGGATAGCCGCCTTTAATGATAAAGTCCTCCCGACTTGTCCATGGTGCCCCTCCGAACATGCTGACATGATCCATATGTTTTGGGCCTGCCCCAAATCACAGAAACTCTGGCACACAGCTGAGCAGACCTGCAGGAAAGCGGGAATGGAAATGTACGAATGGACACCTAAAGAGTGCCTGTTGGGCACTCACCCGAGACTGAGCAAAGTCAGGCACTTAGTGAAACTCATGGACATGGCGTGTATACTAGTGAAGAGAACGATTGCTATGGCCTGGAAGTCGCCCGCTGGTCCCAGGCCTGAACCATGGATCAGGGAACTGGAGAGATGGTCCGCTGCTGAAACAAGAGCCTGGGAGGAAGGGAACAATTGGGGCGGAGAAGAAGGGAGCACCACACTAGAGTCCTGGAAGGCCCTCATGAGAGATATGATCTTCTCCACAAGCTACAAACCCCCCTGAGTTGACTCTTCTTGCACAGACTGTAAGCTTGAAGCACTGACCAGGACGGCGGGCCCGGGCACTCCCTCGAGCCACCCCCCATGTGAAGGCAATGGAGAGCGATGGTGCTGGGCTCTGGGCTTGAAGCACGAAGAATGAAGAACGGTAGGGCAGAAGGAAAAGGGCAGTCAAAGTAGTTACCACTGTTTTCCTGTTTCTGTTTGTTGTTTTTTCTCTCTCTCTATTTTCTCTCGTGTTTCCTTTCTTTTTTGCTGCGTGTTCCTTTTCTGTTGTTCTTTACAGTTTACTTGGCAAACAAGATACGCTACAGCTGAAATGACGCGCATCTTTTGCGCAACTGTTTCTGTTACACTTATAAATGCCAATAAAAACATTTAAAAATAAAATAGACTTCACACCTCTTGTATTTTTACTCCATAAGTGCGCATCTACTAAAGATAGCCGCACCATCCAAACTTTTATGAAAGTCCCCATACACTTTGCATTTTAAATTTGCATAAACTTCACACTTTTCATATAAGTGCGCAATTATTGAAAATTGTCGCACCATCCAACCAAAAAAAAGTTGGAGGATGTCCCCAACAACATGACATCAGTCACACCTGCAAAAACAAGCGGTGTGGCCGACAGAAAAATTAAAAATGTTCCCTTTACAGTGTCATGCAATAAAACATATACGATTTCCACTTTACTTTTCCTGTATTAACTTTTAGATTTTTAACCATTATGACAAAATGACCTTTGTCACCATACAATATAGTTTATACCATCATGAACCCTTGGGCCACAACATAAAACACATTCCACAAGACAACGGCCCATAACTATCAAAATTATTACTACATAGAACATGCACAATACATTACCATAGTGTTTCCGCTTGACTACAGTCGAGCTTTTAAAATGTCCCCACCTACCAAAATGGCACTGAAACAACCCGAGTTTTAAACTCCCATATCACTTTCAACATAAAAAAAAACACTTTATAATGGCACATTAAAAATGTCTCACATTCACCACATTGGAAAATCAAAAATATTTTGCATTGTTTCACCTTGGCAGGGAGTAAAAAATGTCCCCCTTTTCCATTAAATAATAATACGTTATTAGATTCAATCCTATAACATCACGTCACATTTTACAATGTAATATCTCCAGCTCACGTTATCTAAATAGAAGTCACCTGCAAAAAAAAATGTTTGTTATACATAATCTCAAATACAAAACCTGAGCTTTAATACACACTAACAAACATTCGTGGTACTCTATCCTCTAAGTGCCACTTGCTCAACAGTCCAATTGGCTGTCAGCCATCTGTCACTACGTGCACCTCTAATGTGTCACACAGTTCATACTTTATTGTAGTAAAAGTTGCCACGCCGTGTGCTTCAACACTGCCAAAGAAACCTTGCACCATCATGAACTCATCACTCCAAAACATTAATGCAGTTCCATTTTCTGAACGAAAAAGAAAAAAAAATGTATATAAAATAACCCATTTCAGTACTCATCTGCTTTTCACTGTCACCACTCCAAACACCAAATCCATTATATATTAAATGATGGCAGCCGTAATTAGTAGGGAAAAAAAACAATCGCATTGGTGGAACGCAGCTTGAACCCTTGTACGGGAACACCATCTCCATTTCCTGAAATGTAATCACGTAGGGCTCCGTTAGAACATTCTTTCATCTAGTGCCCATATTTCCTTATCTCCGCATTCGGAGAAAGATCCTTCCTACATAGAGAGCTCAGCAATCACAGCATTCCAAGCTTCGCCATGCCAGATGGACGTTCCACAACGTCATCATAAGATGGCGAAGCGCCAGTAACGGTTGCAGTGGGCGGGAAAGAGGCGCGGCGTGTGAGGAAAAAAAAAACGCTTTGATATTTTTGGAAGTGGGCGGACCCAGGTAGGGCGGAGCGGTGTCTGGGTGGAGGGAGCTGGGATTAAGGAAATTGAGTGGACTCTCTAGGAGGGTGCAGGGAGAAAGTGTTCTCAGAGAAAGTGGTAAGAATGGGAAAGGGGGGTGGGAAGACTGAAATGAAGGGAGGGGTGGAGGAGGGGGAGAAAAGGGGCAGAACTCTGGTTGTGAAGTCTACATCTGTGGAGGGGGGGAAGCAGGGAAATGAGGGGCAGCATCGCAGCAGGTCTCCACAAAAGAATGATGGTGGGGGGACGGTTAGAGATATTTCAGGGTTGGGGTCCCAGGAAAAGTGTATTTTGGAGGGGGTGGGGGCCTCAGTAAGCGGTGTGCCTGAGGAGGAGCAGATTCAGTATGAAAGTGTGTGGAAGGTGGTGTTGAAGCCAGATAGCTGTGGGAAAACGTTTCAGGGGGAGAATCCGATGGTGATTGCTGGATGGTTGAAAGAGGCTGTGGGGAATATCACTCGGGTGCAAGTGGTGTCTGGGGGTCGGTTGTTAGTGGAGGGGTTGGGTGCTGATAGTAAGGCTAAGATACTGGAGATGGGTTGTCTGGGTAGGCGCGCTGCGCGAGTGTTTGACCAGAGTGGTGTGTCGTGTAAGGGGGTGTTGTATGGGGTCCCGGTGACTGTGAATATGTCTGAGGTGGAGGAGCAGCTGGCAGAGGTGGGGGTAGTGGAGGCGTGGAGGCTGGGGAGGAGAGATACACATGGGGATATGGTTTCTACAACTGTGGCAGTGAGGTTTGCGAGAGCGGAGTGCCCGGAGGTGGTGAAGTTGGGATATCAGAGGTTTCGTGTGAAAGCTTATGTAGCATTGCCTTTGAGATGTTATAAGTGTCAGCAGTTTGGACATGTGGCGAAAGTATGCAGGAATGAGAGGCATTGCGGGAGATGTGGTGGAGATCATGATATTAAAGAATGTAAGATGGAAACTCCGGAGAAGTGTGTGAATTGTGGGGGGGCACTCTACTGCGTTTAGAGGGTGTGAGAGTCAAAGGGTGGCGAGAGAGGTGGTGCAGGTGAGGGCTGCGGAAGGTTTATCTTATGCGGAGGCTGTGGCTAAGGTGAAACCGGTTCGAGTAGCGAGTGAAATGTGTAGGAGAGAGTCGGTGGTGAATGAGGATGCAGGAAGGAAGGGAGTGGTGAGAGAGGTGAAAGGCATTGAAATGGTGGTTATTCCGAAAACTGAGTTTATGTGTTTTATAATAAATGTGTTGGAGCTGGTTCAGGGGAATTAACCAGTCAGTGTGTCGAATCTTACGAAAGGAGTGGTGGAAGCGGGGAGGAGGTTTTTGAATGTTGTAGATGTGTCGGAAGAAGATGTGTTCAAGAAGGTTACTAAAGTGCGGAAACAGAGTGGGGCATCGGCCTGAGAATTTTGCAGTGGAATGCGAGGAGTTTGTTGAGGAATGGGCAGGAGTTGAAAGCGGTGTTGTGTGGGGAATTGAATGTTGATGAGGTTTGTATTCAGGAAACGTGGTTAAGGGGTGATCAGAGTTTTGTGATTCCGGGTTATGAGTTGTTTCGTCAGGATAGGACGGAGGGGAGAGGAGGGGGTGTAGCTGTGGCAGTTCGGAAGGGGTTGGTTGCAAGGGAGATTGTGGTAGATGGAGCAGTGGAGGTTATCGGGGCGGGGATTCGGGTTGGAGGATCAGAAGTTTTAGTGTTGAATTATTATAATCCGTGTGAGGTGGTGGAGGTGGATGTACTGTCTGAAGTGATAAGGGGACATGTGGGACCTTGTGTTTTATGTGGTGATTTCAACAGTGCCAATACGTTGTGGGGCAGTGATCGGACGGATGCAAATGGGGAATTGTTGGAGGGTATGGCGGATGAATTGAGTCTGTTTTTGTTGAATGACGGTTCAGGCACACGATTGGATGTGAAGACTGGGAAGTTGTCGTGTTTGGATCTGACCTGGGTGTCTGCTGCGATTGCGGGCGAATGTGACTGGATGGTGCGTGAGGATGGGGATATGGGGAGTGATCACTCTGGCATTTTAGTGACTGTGAGGGGTGAGGTAGGGGACAGATCCCGGATGATTGGGAGTCGGTTGAATTTTAGGAAGGCTGATTGGGAGTTATATAAGAAATTGTGTCAGGAATTGATTGTTTCTCGGGATAGGGATGAGGGGGTGGATGAATGGAATGAGCATTTGGTGCAGGGAATGAGAGCGGCGTCGATAGCGGCAGTTCCGGAGGTAGAGAAGAGGAAAGGGGGGAAGGTTGAGGTTCCTTGGTGGTCGGTGGAATGTTCACGGGCTGTGGCAGTGCGTAAGAAGGCGAGGGCCAGGGCAGTCAGAACGGGAATGTTGGAGGATTTGTTGGCATATAAGAAGGCGAAGGCGGTGGTGCAGAGGGTGATTAGGGAAAGAAAGCGAGGGTATTGGAGGAGATAGTGTGGGTCTTTGGGGAGTAATTCTGATGTGGGAGAGGTTTGGAAGCAGTTCAAGCGGATGTCCGGGTTAATGAAGTCGCAGGGTAGTATGTCTGCGTTGTTGAAAGGGGTAGAGGTGATCAGTGAAGATGGGGAGAAAGCGAATTTGTTGGGGGAACATTTTGCGGGAGTACATAGTTCAGAGAACTTCCCGGAAGCAGTGAGACTAAGTATGGGAGTGGTCGAGGAGGAGATGCGGGAGTCGTTGGTGAATGTTGGGCCTTGGGAAGAGCAGTATGAGGCTCTGTTTTCTATGGCGGAGTTGGATAGGGCGATTCGGAAGGGGAAGTGGTCAAGTCCAGGAGTGGATTGAGTCATGTATGTATTTTTGGAGAAGTTGTCGATGGAATGTAAGTTGGAGGTGTTAGCTTTGTTCAATGAGATCTGGAAAAGTGGAGTTTTACCGAGTTTATGGAAGAGAGCGATTGTGGTAGCGATTTTGAAGAGTGGCAAGGTCCCGACGGAGTGTAAGTCATATAGGCCGATTGCTTTGACTGTTGTGATGTGTAAGGTTATGGAACGGATGATAGTTGAGCGCTTGGGGTTTTATTTGGAGTTGAATGGGTGTCTGAGCAATTTTCAGAGTGGGTTCAGAAAGAATCGTTCAGTGGCAGATCCATTAGTGAGGTTGGTGACTGGAGTGGAGGAGGCGTTGTGTGATGGGGAGATGGTGGGGCGTTCTTTTTAGATTTGGAGAAGGCGTATGATATGGTGTGGAAGAATGGGTTGCTGGTGAGACTGTTGGAGATGGGTGTGAAGGGGGGGATGTTTCGGTGGATCAAGGCATTTTTGGCTGATAGGACCTTTCAGGTGAGAGTGAGGGGGGTGTTATCTGAGGTTTGGAAGATGGAGAATGGGACACCGCAGGGGAGTGTGATTAGTGCGATGCTGTTTAATGTGATGGTGGACGGTTTGATTCGAGCTTTGGAGGGTCTCGGATGTCAGGTGGATTTTTTTGCAGATGATGGTGTGGTATGGGTAAGAGGGCGGAGTTTTTCGTTGATGCAGAATCGGTTGCAAGCTGCAATAGTGCGTATGGAGGAGTGGTGTGGGAAATGGGGCTTTTCGGTGTCTGTGGATAAAAGCGTGAGTATGGTTTTTTCAAGGAGAAGAGTGCAGCAAGGGTTGGACTTGGTTCTGAAAGTTGAGAGGGTGAAATGCGTGGAAGAGTTTCGGTATTTAGGAGTGATTTTGGATAGAAAGTTAAATTGGAATTTGCAGGTGAATGGAATGGTGGATAAGAGCAAACGAAGGTTGAATTTATTGCGAGCTGTGACTGGGAAAGAGTGGGGTGCTCAACAGAAATGTCTACGAATGTTGTATAAACGGTTAATTTTGAGTGTGATGGATTTCGGATGCCAAGTGTCAGTGGGTTTTACGGCAAGTCAGAAGTTGCGGTTGGACAGGGTTCAGGCAAGGGCTTTGAGGGTGTGTTCGGGTGTGATGAGATCCTCTCCAGCGAATGCGGTTCAGGTGCTTGTGGGAGAGATGCCATTGGGGTTGAGGAGAGATGCGTTGAATATGAGATGATGGGTGAAGTGCAGTGCGAAGAGCGTGGCTCATCCGGTGCGTGAATGTTTGAAGTATAATTGGAGGTTTGATTATTATAGAGATAGATGGAGGAGGAAAGGGGGCACTTTTGGGTTTCACATGTGGGAAAAGGGAGTCTAGTGGGGTGTGGGCGATTTGATGACTGTAACTGATACGGATTTGGAGAGATGGCCGAGGTGGATGATGGGGTCTCCAAAGGTGTGTTTGGAGTTAGCGAATGTGGTGTCGAAGAAGAGAGGATTGCGGAGTGAAATGTCTACGAATGTTGTATAAAGGGTTAATTTTGAGTGTGATGGATTTCGGATGTCAATGTCAGTGGGTTTTACGGCAAGTCAGAAGTTGCGGTTGGACAGGGTTCAGGCAAGGGCTTTGAGGGTGTGTTCGGGTGTGATGAGATCCTCTCCAGCGAATGCGGTTCAGGTGCTTGTGGGAGAGATGCCGTTGGGGTTGAGGAGAGATGCGTTGAATATGAGATGGTGGGTGAAGTGCAGTGCGAAGAGCGTGGCTCATCCGGTGCGTGAATGTTTGAAGTATAATTGGAGGTTTGATTATTATAGAGATCGAAGGAGGAGGAAAGGGGGCACTTTTGGGTTTCACATGTGGGAAAAGGGAGTGCAGTGGGGTGTGGGCGATTTGATGACTGTAACTGATACGGATTTGGAGAGATGGCCGAGGTGGATGATGGGGTCTCCAAAGGTGTGTTTGGAGTTAGTGAATGTGGTGTCGAAGAAGAGAGGATTGCGGAGTGAGATCAAAGCTTTGGGTCAGGCGTATGTGGCAGGAAAGGAAGGATGCAAGGTGTTTACAGATGGTTCGAAGGATCCAGTGTCTGGGAGAGTGGGTATGGCGTATTATCTGGAAAGCACTGGGGAGTATAAAGTGGGACGATTGACGAATGATGTGTCAATTTTTACGGCTGAGTTGGTGGCGATTGCATCAGCAATTGATAGGGTGTGCGAGTTGGGGTTAGATAAGGTGGTGATATTTTTAGATTCATTGAGTGGGTTGCAGGCGATTATGGCGGGGGATGTTGATAGGAAGGATGTGATTATGGATATCAGGAAAAAGATTGATCGGTGCGTACATGGGAGAATGGATTTGGAGTTGGCGTGGGTCCCCAGTCATAGTGGTATTTTGGGTAATGAGTTAGTGGATCTGGCGGCGGGTGAGGGTATGAGAAGGGGAGAGGTTGATGTGAGATTACCTTTAAGTGTGGATGAGGTGAAGGCGGTGGTGGTGAGACGGGTCATGGATGAGTGGCAGGAGAGGTGGGTGAGTGGGGCGAAGGACAGGTGGATGTTTGGTCTTTGTGGGAAAGTGTCAGTGAAGGTGGATGCGGGGAGTCTGGAATGGAGGAGGGGGGAGGAGGTGATGCTGAATCGATTGAGGATAGGGCATGTGGGGCTGAATGAATGTCTGTTTCGAGTGGGGGAAGCAAGAGAGGGATTGTGCGGTGTGTGGGGTGCCTGAGACTGTGGGACATTTTCTACTTAGATGTGAGAAACATGTTGCAGAGAGAGAATTGATGAGGGTTCGGTTATCTGCGCTGGGCATGGCTGAGTTGAGTGGGAAGGCTTTGTTGGGAGGTGATGGGGTGAGTGGCAGGAAGAAGAGCAGTGTGTTGTTGGATTTTGTGAGACAGACAGGGAGGTGGGAGGAACTGTGAGTTTATGTGAGCTAAATAATGATTGGTGGGTTAGGTGCACATCATCCTTTAGGATGGGGAAGCGCCTGCGTGGGTCCGCCCACGCTTTCGATAATTTAGAAGAAGAAGAACAACAACGTCATCATTTAATTACAGGCGGCAGGGAGGTAGGGTCATGTTGGGCCTCCCATAACAACTGCCATTTCAAAACCCAGCGCTGTCAGTACACAACACAGGAGGCACTTTTGCCTCATTTACAGCCTGCCACCGTGTACCCTGTACATTATTCTCATTACTGCAGCTGGAAACACGCTGTAAACATGGCACACAGGCATTTTCTTTTTTATTCGTTTTTCCTTTTTAAACTGACATCCAACGGACCTTGCTGGGTCACAGAAACTCACGGCCTTGTCAAGTAGCGTTATTTAAAATAGGACAAGTTAAGCATCACCGCCACCTGCTGGATTTTCGTGGGATAAAGCCCAAAGTCATTACAAGTCTATTTGTATTTCCAGCTCTTATTCATTATTACTTCAGCTGGGCTCAGGACAATCACACAGCCGTCCCAAGTGTCATTTTAACACATATTACTGGGCATAGCTATTCCTTGCCCGCTAGCTCTCTGGGGAATTTCCTGTTGTTGGGGCCTCCCTCCCAGAGCCCAAATGTCATTTTAATTTTCATTGCCGGGCAGGATGGTTACATTCAAGGCCTTGGGGGAACGGTGGGTCACTCTAAACGCTGCTTCCCCCCCACAGCTCTCCTTACTGTACATTTTATGTTGCTGCAGCTCCTCTGTGAGCACATTTCACAGTCCTGTTTCTTTTTTCTTCGTCTATGTCCTTCATTATTACTGGTTCTCCTCGTCGCCAATGTTGTAAAGCCTTATGCTAGACATTCAGGGTGCATCACTGAAGTACAGACCAGCTGTAGTCTAGGTTTGGTTCCAGGTAGGCTTTATTCACATATGTACAATCTGTACAATACTCCAGTTACTCTTCATGTATTTACAGCACGCGTAAACATGGACAGGAACATGGGAAGGTATAAACATCACTAACAAAGGAGCAGACCCACCGGCCATCCATTCAACCCAGCTCAGGCCCCCAACTGACACTCACAGAACATTCACACACAGATCCACCCAACATTCTCCTGAGCTGCATTCATGCACCAACATTCTACAGCAAGTACCCAGGCCAGTGGCAAGACAAGACTACATTACAACACCCTCCTATCTCACTTCATTACACTCTTTTTACTATACGTTTACACTTCCAAAAACCGTTCACGGTAACAAGAAGGATAAGGAGAGAGTGGCACTCGCTTTGTCCCTCCTGCTTCCAAGTGGGCACTGTGATAGGTTTTGGCAATTAGGTGGTGCTTCAGCGCTACCTATAATCTCAAACTAATGCATGGGAGTAAATCTGGGAGGGAGAAGGCATGTGTAGGGGATACACAGATTTTAGGTGTTGTTTGGGTATTTATCCACCCATTGCTATTCTAATTCCTGTGGCCATTTTGGCCCAGGATCGGTCCCTCCCTTCCTAAAACACATCCCACTGGGATCTCTTTATCAAGCAGTAACATCAAACTTTGGCATGCCAGTATTACTTCTAAACTGTCTGCTGAGAGCTAAATCGTTAATTGCTGCTAGAAAATTAATCACTGGCATAATAAAAATGTCTTAAACAAGTGTGCCTTCAACCCCTTGATTTGTATCTGTTCCTTGCACTGTTGTTCTGCTAAAAACCAACATTGATAAAGCCAACATTTTTATCTGACTTTCTCAGACTACTCACTCCTGACATTGGTCCATTTGAGAGCTGTAAAGTAATGTGATTTCATTTGACTATTATATAAGGCATATTACCAACCTTCAAATGTGCAAATCCAGAGATGTCTTCCAAGTACAAGAACGTGTTCTGTTTTCTAGTTTTACAACGGTAGCGGGCGCCCCTCTCTCGAAAGAACAGACTTGATAACCTGTTCAGTGGTTATTAACCACTTGAGAGTTCGCAGCCACTGCTTTTACTCACTGTGCCTTTCACAGATGGGAAATATCCATTTGCATATCAGTCTTTGTCCTGCCCAGGGGCAGTCCAGCACCGAAATGCAATGGCAACTCCAACCTGAACGAGAGTACCACCAGCAACCCCATACACGTGTTTCACCCTTGTTGGGGATCATCAGTGAGGTGAAGCTGATGCCTCTCTAAGCACAGTGAGAGGGAGACCACGTCTGGTTGCCCCCAGGAGACCTAGGGTTACCAATCCCAGGTTCCTTGAAAAATAGTTTTACAACGGTAGCGGGCGCCCCTCTCTCGAAAGAACAGACTTGATAACCTGTTCAGTGGTTATTAACCACTTGAGAGTTCGCAGCCACTGCTTTTACTCACTGTGCCTTTCACAGATGGGAAATATCCATTTGCATATCAGTCTTTGTCCTGCCCAGGGGCAGTCCAGCACCGAAATGCAATGGCAACTCCAACCTGAACGAGAGTACCACCAGCAACCCCATACACGTGTTTCACCCTTGTTGGGGATCATCAGTGAGGTGAAGCTGATGCCTCTCTAAGCACAGTGAGAGGGAGACCACGTCTGGTTGCCCCCATGAGACCTAGGGTTACCAATCCCAGGTTCCTTGAAAAATAGTTTTACAACGGTAGCGGGCGCCCCTCTCTCGAAAGAACAGACTTGATAACCTGTTCAGTGAAACACGTGTATGGGGTTGCTGATGGTACTCTCGTTCAGATTGGAATTGCCATTGTATTTCGGTGCTGGACTGCCCCTGGGCAGGACAAAGACTGATATGCAAATGGATATTTCCCATCTGTGAAAGGCACAGTGAGTAAAAGCAGTGGCTGCGAACTCTCAAGTGGTTAATAACCACTGAACAGGGTACAAGGGGGAAAAAACAGGTCTGGATTTTTTTCTCATGCATAGACACTTTAAACTTGAGAAAGTTTGAAAAATGTGCAAAATAACCTGATAAAAGATTTAGACTCATCACAAGTTTGCCAGTCCGGAAATAAGGGGCCGGTAATACAGTATACCGGCCCCTTTCCGGACCTACAAGTCTGCTGTTAGTAGCTCTGATCTACCAGCAGGCCTGACCTGTCGGTACATCAGAACAAAAATGTGTGAAGAGGTGCACACCTGGTTACTTAATTTCAAGAAATGATTCGAAAGGAAGCTCAATGGAGTCAAGGGTGGTTAAGGTGCTCCCGGTCTGATCTTGGCTATAAGGTCAAAACTCCATTACAGAAGGAGGTTCCTCGAATGCTTTGGGGGGCATGACCTGGGCATACTGTGGCAAATCAATTGCCTAGATAGATTAAATCACAGTCCACAATATTCAATAGTGTGCAATTATTTACTCATAAAGAAGAATAAATACAAAAATGATAATTGTAACAATTCAATGGTTACTGAACAAAAGAAATTAACATTTCATTCCAAGAAAAAACTTTAATGTTAACACGATGTGCACTATTTGTGCGGTTCTTTTGCATTTAGCAAGTTTGATAAGTACATTTGAGTGCGAAAAAATAAAGTTACATAGTAACATTCACAATAAAACAATTAATGAGAACAGATGTCTCAGTAGGGAATAGTTCTGGGCTGAGACAAGGTGATATAGCTCGCTGTGTCTCTTCCTATTTGCTACGACGCATTTCGGGCAATGATGCCCTTCATCGGGTAAGTGATATCTGTGGTTCTATTTATCACTTGTGGATTAAAGTAATAGTGTGTGAATGATGGTATTTATTACGTGAGGAAAGTTATCCTGTGTGCATTGTTAACTGACCTGAGAGTTCTCGGGGTGTCTGCACCTGAATCTTCACAAACCGGATAGACCTTCGCCGTATCTGGTGGAAAAGGATTGTGTGCACTTAGATTAATGAGATTATAAAATGCAAAAGATGATTTGTTGTGAGCGGTCAAACATGGGACCAGTCGCTAGACAATAGTGCTGGGTCCCACGTTATGACTGCATTACAAAGCTGTAAAGTTTTCATTATTCCCTACAGGACAGGTGCTCTATGCACCAAGCCCCTGATACAAAAAATATCACACTGATCTACAGATTCCTTGAACTCTGAGGTGAGTGTATCTCAGGTTATACCTCACAATAGAATACTTTACAGCTTTTCCTCATCTAAATGATCTAGAAAATTCTTCAGTCTGCAGATTACATCGCTATTGTGTCTTTAAGGGATATTACAAACAACCAGGGTAGGCCAGACATTTTGGGTTATTTGGACCGCCAGCATATCAGATTAATCAATGCCTAGATTAGTTAGTTAACTTGAAGATGCCCAAAACAAAGGGGGGTCTGGGAGTCTCTCTACCAGCACAATCACGGCCCATTGACCTGTTCTTGGGTGGATGTGCTGCGGTACTCTTGTTCAGAGGAGATTTGCCTGGCATTTCGTTGCTGGACTACCTTTGGGTGGGACAAAGACTGATATGCCTATGGATATTTCTCCTCTGTGAATAGCACAGTGAGCTAAAGCGTTGTTGAGACTCTCCCGGGGGCCATCCACCCAATAACAGGTCAATGGGCTGTGTTCATGCCGGTAGGGGGACTCCCAGGCCTCTTTATGCAAATTCTGAGTTCTTTGGGTTCTCACCCTAAATTACCAGGGTAATCCAGACGTGGACCCCTTGCTCACTGTGCTCAGAGAGGCACAGCTCCACCTCACTGATGAGGCCCGAATAGGCCGAAACACGTGTCTGGGGATGCTGTTGGTACTCTTGTTCAGAGGAGATTTGCCTGGCATTTCGGTGCTAGACTGCCTTTGGGTGGGACAAAGACTGATATGCCTATAGAAATGTCTCCTCTGTGAAAAGCACAGTGAACTAAAGCGTGGTTGAGACTGTCCCGTTTGCTACCCACCAAAGAATAGGTCAATGGGCTGGCTGTGTTCATGCCGGTAGAGGGACTTCCAGACCTCTTTATGTAACTTGAAGATACCGTTTTCAGTCACCCCTATCATAAACCCCACACTTGGTTTCCCACAAGGGCCTCTTCTTGCTTGGATATGGTATGTAGAATAGCCTTGCAACCAGATTATGCTGGTTTCCCATGTTTCCTGAAAACAAACAATATTATGGGATTTTATAAACAGATACCACTCATGCTATACTTTAACAGAGGGTAGTGGTACATTGATTACCATGTGGGGGGCTCACTTCTTAGTCCAGAGTAATTAAATCACAGGCTAGGGAAAATTTGAGAAATTGCTTCTTATCATTCACACTCGCAGCCTCTCCAGTGAGCCTGGCCTTCCCAACGGTCATAGAGCGTAGCTCAATACTGCTACTAAAAGTAAGGTTCTAAATTCGATACAGAGTAAACCTTCTACTAAGTGCAGCGACTTTAAACTTAAGCAAATACTATCCATGGTCTCATCTGTTTTATCTGGCATTCTAACAACATTATAAATATCTTGCGGAATTACTGAAAAACATCCTTCCTGTTTTCTCAGCCAGTGTGTAACTTTGTTGCACAGAGAGTATTTTGATTCCCATGTACTCATTGTTAGCTTTGGGACCCCCACCACACATAAGCGTGGCTTAGTGAGTCGCGCATTCTTCTCCGGGGGCGAATGTCTGGCTGTCATTTCTAGAGGAACAGGTCTATTCTTAAGAAGTTCTGGAATATTTCGAACACTCCGGGTTTCAGAGAATAATCTGATAGGGGCTTCTGTGCCTCCTAGCCAGCGGGTTCAATTGCGAATAGCGTTTAATTACTGACAGAACATTGTTGTCCACAGGTCTTTGAGTGCCATAGTTGTTTCCAGACCCTCTAGCCCCATGTGTGGCATTCTCCCAGGATGTTTAGTGGTATCTTCCCCTCTCAATACACTCATGATCCCTGAAGCAGCTCTAGACATTGGCTGTGCTGTACTAACTTCCTGTAGTGAGTTTCTTAAAGTCTCAAACTCTGCCCTTAGGTCTGCCAACTCTTTTTGAACTGGTACCAGCATAGCCCCCATGTTCTCACAGTCTTTACAGTCTCTGCATTCTTTATAGCTACTAGATCCTAGCTCCTCATGGTTACCATGAGGATGAGCTTTATTTGTCAAATCATTCAATATCACCTGTGCACTCCTCCTCCCATCACCATGAATAAAGGCCAGTTTGGCCTTCCTTACCATATCCTCATGCAAAATAACCTGTCTTTTAGCCATTGCTAGTTCGGAGGGGCCTCCTCAATTTCTTGGTCTATCCATTTCAGAGGGTCATATCTATTACAGACAACAAGACTTTCTGGGTATTGTGAGAAACCCAAGGGTGTCTCACCACTTAGTTCCTTGGGTTCTGCCATCCAGGGGCCAGGACACGGCCATCGCTTTTGGATCCAGTTCCAGGTGGTGGACCAGTGCAGGAGGATCACCTGGGTGAGGGGTTCCTGGGAGTAGGAGTGAGGCACCCAGAGGTGAGGCACAGTATCCCTGCTCTTGTTTCCCTGATTCCCTATCATATTACCTCAGAACTTTACCCCCCCCCCCTTTTCACACACACACTACTAGATGGACGGAGTGCTGTGGGGGAAGACAGACTCACACACACCCAGTCTGTTTAAAATCTCCCGACATCAGAGCCAGGCAGAGTCAGGCACTTGCCTACAATGACTCATACCTGAATACACGGAGGGCAAGGCGTAAGGCACGTAGGAGCAAAACCTCCATGTCGGCAGCAGTATCGCAAAGGAGTGGTGGCAGACCCAAGTAGGGCAGTGAGAGGGGAGAGGACCTTTTCCCCGTTGTATGGTGATCAACTATCTCCGAATGGTCGGCGAACAGCAGGAGCAAAATCTAGCAGGAATACTGAGCGAAGCTTTGAAATCTGTGCACGATATCCAGGGCCCTCTTGTAAATCTGCAGGAGGCAGAGAGGAGTTACAGCCGCCAGAGTATCATCCTTGGCTTGAGGAATTAAGCCACCGATAAAGTAGCTTTGTGTAACCAGTGAGTCAGAGGGAACTGTGAGATACCGGTATGCTTTGAAGTGAAGTCTGCGAGCAGCAAGATTGTTGCAACGTGAATGGCTTTTTGAAAGGCCCATATTGAGAGATGCAAGTGAAGGCTAAGCGGCAAGAGGGAGTTAGCAATTCTCTCTTTGAGAAGACCGTTGAGTCTCTCACATATTCCGGTTGCTTGCAGGTGATAAACAGAAGAAAACTTAGGTTTTATACTAAACAAAAGGCTAATCTGTTCAAATACATCATTAACAAAATGGGCCCTATTGTCGGATCTCAGCATACGACCGATGCACCCCCAACCGTTGAAGTTGCCAGAAAAAGACTCAATGATAAGCTACTGCAGAGTGGTCCGGCACCTGGTGTGCCCAGTCGAAGGTCTCTGACGGGGCGTCTTTGTGTGAAAGTGAAAGTGCAGAACTGAATGAACTAAATTCAAAGTGGTCATGCAAAGTTCACGGCAAAACCCCTTCGTACAATCGAAAGACTTCAAACCTGTTATTGATCATTAAGGTGAAGAGGCTTGAACCCGATCGAGTGGGGCCTTACTTGTGAGACATTGGTGAGAAAGTACATGGACTTGAGCCCGGCTGAGTGAAGTCCATGTCAAAAGGAAAAGAGAAAGGTCTGAGCGCGATGGAGGGGGTCCTGAAGTATTCTTTGTTTGTAACGTTAAAGCATGTGAATCGTACAGCAGGATATTTCCCAGTGGAGAGACTCTTGATGGACACTGAAAGAGAGACTTTGCTTAGGAAGACCCTGCCTTGTGTAAAGGACTGCTTCCATGTGCCACTAGCATCAAGTGTACTCCAAGCTCGAAACTTGTTCCACCTTCTCCCGTGATGAAACATGGGGAAGGGGAAGCCACAGTTCAGCAGCCCTGAACTACCAAACCCCTTGGACCTTTTCCTTTTTGTTATACAATGGGCCTCATTATAAGCATGGCGGTAGCCGTGCCTGTAAAACAGGCACGGCTGCCGCCGGAGTTGCATTTATACCGACACCAGTTAATGAGGAATTACTGGGTAATTCTGGCATTGCCGGACCCGGTAATTCCTGCATTGCCAGGTGCATGTCATTCCCCATTCCCAAATGGGAATGGGGAAGCCGGATGCACAGGCACTGTTATAAACGGTGCCTGTGCATCTGACATGCTGCGCTCGCGGGTGCCGCTCAGCCGGCCAGCCAGACCAGACCCGGCGGGCTGACAGGCGCCCGCGAGCACAGCTCATAGTATGGTGGTCTGGGAACTACGCCACTGAATGCTTACGGGTACCGTAGTTCCCGGACCACCATGCTTATAATGAGGCCCACTGTTTTTATTATATATGACATCATCCCACACGATAGAGTAAGGTTTAGAAATAGCTTTTTTTAGTATAGGCCATCTTGTATTTTGACATGACATGACTAAGACAGTGTTTTCTTTATGTTGATGGTTGTAGCATGCTCCCATCGTTAGCAATTAGGTTTAGAATAGGCTTTTTCCAACCCATGCAAAGTTCAATAAAAACCCTCGAATTACATTCCTTGTGTCTGTCGTGCTTCTGCTACTGTGCCTTCCTTAAGGTTTATTGGCGTGATTGATTCACTCACACTCACTTGGATGGAACACCTTAAAAAAAATCCCAAAGCCCCGTATTGCGTTTAAAAATACAAGCACAAGGAGGCAAGCAGTCCTGATTACTCTAAAATGACTATGCACAAGAGAATAGTCCTTGACAAGATAAAGATAGCTCTGAAAGGCCTGTATATCGACTTGATGAATGTGAGACGCATGCAGATGTGACACTTTAGTGAGACCACATGGAGTGTTGTGTCTGTGCATGCAGAATCAGAGAGTAGAGTGAACGAGGCAAGTCAGTCAGACTACAGATGTGTTCTGCAGTGGTTCCCCCAGTGAACTATTGGACTAACCTGGCAAGGGGTAGGCCCTCCAGTCCCTGACGCACATCCTGTTCAGAATATGGGGCTCATTGTCTTTTCTATTTTAAACTGGTACAGTCCTTACAAGGGCTGGCCAATGCCTGAAGGTGAACTCACTAACCCGGAGTTTGTTGAAAGGTACTGAGCTCAGCAGCATGCCCAGTTCTTAGTATGTTGTGCAAGCATTACCTTCAGTAAACGGAACTGGGAGACCCTCAACAGAATCCTCCATGATTTAAATAAATATAATAAACACTGGGGCTCATGGAATGTGGGTCTGGCAATGGTATCAAAAGAGTAGAACATTGTTCATATAAAGAACACCTTGGCTACCATTCCCGCCATTTTCATCACACTCTCCACACGCGAATGTATCCCACCCTGACGTCACACTACTCCTGTCGTAACTCCTATGGTGGGGAGTCTGCACTTTCACATGTTTGCCAAATGGAAGCTATCTCCACCAGCCTACAAGCCATCATGGTACTATCCAAACAATATTTTGGCAAGTTTACAAATCACCAGTGCATTATTCTACGAGACCCAAGTCTGGCCCATTTAAATCAACAAAGGTAGTGCTTCAATGTGTTTCCACAATAAAAGATAGCAGACCTTTCACCATCAGCAAAGAATCAAGCTTGGCAGACCTACTGAGTCTCTGTAAACTAGCAACCCAAGGACGCAAAACAGAGCTACCCAACCTCCCCTTTCTGACCCAAGAAAGGTGATATTAATTCCAGATACCTGACAAGGTCACCAATACAGTCCCTAAATGCATGCTTCTTTCCTTGTTATAACGGAACAGTCCTAGTAGCCAAGGGAAACCCCTCTCCTGCGCCATAGGAGGCTTCTGGGAAGTGCAACCTACTTGTGCTCCTGAGATACTAAAGTACATGCTGGCTTCAGATCTTGCCCAATGCCATTACTTGTGATAGTACTATGCATAGGGGTTACTAAGGCACTATGAGAAAGCCTGTCTGCATGACTGACTCAATCAGACCGCTATGTCCTGCCAGAAAACAGAAAAGTGACACTGAAACTGTTGGCAACCTAGTACACCCAGGAACTCACTGTCAACAAGTCCTACATCAGCAAACTTGAAAAGCTCTGGCACTCAAACACACAGCCTAAAAAGTCTGGGCACCATTAAATCCAGCCACACTACACGCAAGCTGTCAATCTGAAAAACAATTACAATACCAAAATCCTAAGTGTAGCCAAAAATCAAATGCAAAGCCCTCTCCAAAGCATTCACACTATGCTTCAAGCCATTCATGCTACCTGTCATTGCACATCCTGTTGAAGACTCCACCGGCATAAACATATTCTTTGTAAACCAAATGAACACTGTACATCACAGCATCAAATTCTCAAGGACTAAAATGGACAGCTTACCCGTCCTCTCCACAACATACCTTAATGGCACACAATCCTGCCCCTCACAAGAGAAAAATAGCAATCCATCATCAGCTTTCTCAAAGCAGCATCCTCTGACTTCATACCTTCATCAATCATTACATTCCTCCAACCAGCAGCCCTCCTTCTGTTTACACAATCATTAACTCCCCCATTCATTCTGGTACTTTCCCGTAATTCCTTAAAAATCCAAAAATCCTACTCCTCAAGAAAATGCATCTAGACCCCGACGGTCTTTCCAATTGACCTCCCTTTCACTTACCTCTCATCCCATGTCAAACTAGAAAAGGCTATTGAAACCAATAGCATCATGTGCAACAACCTTCTCCAGTCCTACGAATCGAGCTTCTCACCTCACCTCAATGCAGTATCCACGTAGCTAATGCAGTTCCTGCCATCAACAGGTGTAAAATCCTCTGACACACAATGCACCCTTTGTCCCAGTGCGAGACCTGCTGTCTCGGCAGGTGACCGCCAATCACTGCTATGCCTAATGTGACGATTCTTGGGATTCCGTCACTTCTCCCCGGGGGGGGCCTTCCCCATGGGGCTAGGGATTGAGGCTGCTATTCCTTAAGGCTGGTGTGTAAGCTGGCGGACTTCATAGGTAGAGACTCCCACCTTAGGGATAAGGACTCCCTTTCCTTTATGGAACTTCATAACAACCACCTAAAGGACATCCCTACACTCTCTCACCCTTCTAATGGATCAGCCTCTCAAGTCTCTATTTGTTACTGTGATGCTGACCCATTTACACCTATACTGGAAGAGGTAGAATGAAAACTATACAAAGGTTTGGCAGCCAACCATAGTGAGATGAAGAAGAGGTAAGAACGAGTAGAGCTCAACCTACAAAGGCAAACAAAAGACTCTGGGCCTCATTACGACTATGGCAGTAGCCGTGCCAGTAGTTACCAGCACGGCTGCCGCCAGAATCGTTTTTTTACCGGCACCCAGCAATGGGCAAATACCAGGGCATTCCGGCCCCACCGGACCTGGTAATTGCCCATTGCTGGGTGCCGGTATTTCTTACTCCCCATTCCCATTTGAGCCCCATAGGGTTCAATGGGAATGGGGCGCCCGGTAGCACTACCACCATCGAAAATGGTGCTGGCGCTACCGGGTAGGTCTGCTCACGGGTGCCATTCTGCACGGGAGGTCGGACCTGCCAGGTTGACAGGCACCCACGGGTAGACCTCGTAGTTTGCTGGTCTGGTAACTATGGTACCAGCTAGCTTACAGGTACCGTACTTACCGGACCAGCAAACGTATAATGAGGCCCTGGGGAGGGACCAGTAGTATTTGAATAAAAGAGAGAAAGGACTAACTTTCAAACTAGAAGGAGCTTGCGATAGTCAAATGTGGAGCAGTAGTGAAGCCAGAAGTGCGAGCCGGGAAAATGACAGCCGGGACGGAGACTGGCCCATCCCGACCATATGAGTAACGGTGAGGCAAGATGCCAACCCGAACTTAAGAAGAAGAGTTTCAGGCAGTGGCGTGACCCAAGGAGGGTGGACCGGCTGGCCCATAAACAATGCTGATACTGCCACGGCCTAAAAGGAGGAGGTAAACCACCAGGAAGAAGATGCAGACCGAGCCGTGGACATCCTGCGGTGGAGAGAAGCAGCCTGGATTCCATAGGAAGAATTGGTGATGTTTTCCCACAAGACAGAAGCTAACGGGCATAGCAGGAGATCTGGGAGGGGGCCAGGATATAACCGCATCAAGGTTGCATATCCTCACCAAAGTCGTGACCCCTTTGAAACTCTAGAGAAGTACTGGAGTAATCTCCCTTGCCAAAGTGGTGAATCCTTTGAAACTCCAGAGAAGTATGCGAGCAATCTCCCTTGTCACAGTGGTGACCTCTTCGAAACTCAAGATAAGCAAGGGAGTAATCTCACTTGTCACAGTGATAACACCAGGAGAAGTAAAAGTAAAGAAACACTCAGAAGTAATCTCCCTCATCACAGTGGTAGCACTAAGAAAAGCCAAAGAGAAGAAACACTCTGGTGTAATCTCCGTTGTCACAATAGGAATATTGACAGAAGTCAAAGAGAGGAAACACCAGGGAGTAATGTTCCTTGTCACAGTGGTGACATTAAGAAAAGCCTCAGTGAAGAAGCAGTCGGGAGTAGTCCCCTTTGCTATAGCAGTAGTTGGCAAAATGGACAAAGTCAAGAGTGCAACAAGAGTGATCTTTCTCGTCACAGTGGTGACCATGAAATTAATAAAAGTCAAGAGTGCTTCAGGAGTACTCTCCCTCATAACAGTGATTAAAATATCAGCAGTGCAGAAAAGAATAGACAATCAGAGCTGTTTAGAGAGAACTTTCAGTGTGGGAAAAGGTAAAGAAGGACCGCAGGAATTGTGGAACCAGTCTGTAAAACTCTTCTGGAAGAAGTAAAGAGACCTTTGAGGATTATTGGGTGAGTCAGGAGAAGGGAGCCATTCTCCTGCCCCATTACCCTTTGAATCAGAAACAGAAGCAAAAGATTGAAAATGACTCAACCAGTTAGCAGGAGAAGGGAGCCATTCTCCTGGTATTTTGTTTTCTATAAATACTGAACTATTTTGTAACTTAGTGGTAGGGTTTTTTTTTTATTTATTTATTTTTAATATATTTTTATTTTATTTTCTCAGGTCCAACAAACACACTACAACTGTTTCAAAACATAGAAAGCATCATATTTTAACACGTTTTCAAACTCCCCAACTCCCCTCTCCCCCTTTAAACTAGAGCCAGTTCTCACATATCATTTACGGGAACATCACTGGGTGGCACACTACCTAGACTGCCATCAACCGGGTCCTCAGTTTCGTTGTCACCCTGGTGAGGGTTTGCCAACGAGGCCACCAATTGCCGCCAGGCCAGCAAGGGCCCTACTTCTTCTTCGCCCCCCTGGTGACCGCTTCAAACCAGACTACGGATTCAGCTTCCGCCCATCTCAAGAGGTCTGTCCACCACAACTCCATCCTAGGTCTATGGGCCGCCTTCCAGCCCATGCCGATCCTACGTTTGGCCAAGACAAAGGCCAGGTCCTTCATCTTGCTTATGTGTTTCAAATGCCGGGGTCTAGGGAATAGTCCAAGCAGGCATGACCAGGCCGATTCCACATCCAGCACCACCCCCCCGCCAGCCAGTTTCGTCTTGACCTCGTTCCAAAATCTATGCACCTCCGGGCAAGCCCAAAACATGTGTAGCAGTCCCGCGTTCACCTCCCCACACCTGGGGCACTGCTGTATAGCATATCCCCCAAACTTTGCAATCTTCCCGGGGGTTAAATAAGCCCTGTGGGTAACATACAATTGAAGCTGTTGGAATCTCGCGTTACGGGACACCTTTTTATGGTACCTCTGGGCCCGTTCCCACTGTCCATCCGTCATGGGTCCTCCCACCTCCTCCTCCCAATCTTGTCTCAATTGGAGCAACTCCTTCCCTGCCCTTGTCCGCAGGAGCTCATATATCCTCGATATTTCGTGCCCGCCCTCCGATACATCATACATGGTTTCCAGGGAGGCATGTGGATCCTCCGCGAGCACTGTCTCCGGCCATCTTTCTCTAGTCTTTTTCACCAGCCTAGTGTAGGTTATATATTGGCCACCATGTACTCCCGTCTCTTCCTGCAGCCGCTGAAAGTCCACCGCCTCCCCTTCCTGCCATATGTCCCCGAGGGTGGCTACGCCTACCGGTTCCCAGTATCTGTGGACCGATTCAAGTAGTTGGGAGTCGCTCCCACACAGAGCCGCCAAAGGGGCCTGCTGGGAGTATGGTCCCGAGTCCCCCCCAATCTTCCATGTCCTGTGCCAGATCTCCCAGCCCAACCTCAGTAACCGCCCCTTGCCCACCAGTTTATCTCTGCTCAACCACACCACTTCCATCAGAAAGTATGGGGCTGAATCTTCGCGCAGGAGCCTGGCTTCCGCTGAATCTTCAGTCGAGAGCCACCTGGCCACGTACTGCAGCTGCCCCGCCAGGTAATAGAGTTCGAAGTTAGGCAGGCCTATCCCCCCCCTGTCGCACGGGTTCTGGAGCTTCCACAGAGCCACCCTATTCCTAGAGCTGCCCCACACAAAACCCCTACACACGCTGTGAAGTTTTGCGAATAGGCTTCTGGGTATCAGAAACGGGATGTTTGTAAAAAAGTGCAAGAGTCTAGGCAGGACCACCATCTTGAGCAAGGCCGCCCTCCCCATCATGGTCAGGGGCAGTCTGGACGAAAATACCATACTATTCTTAATCCCCTCTATCGCCTTTTCCGTGTTGTGCTTGTGTTCTGTCTCGATCTTGTGGTAAATGTTTACTCCCAGATACCTAAATGTTACGGGCTGCCATGGTATTGGCAGAACAGGCAGCCTCTGCACCAGGACATTCCTATATCTACCCAAAGGGAACAGGCTGGACTTTCCAGGGTTCACCGATATACCGGAGAGGATGGCGTACCGTTCTATCACCTCTAGGACGTACTGTAGGTTTTCTTCTGGGTAGCGTAAATAAAGGAGCTTATCATCCGCATATAATGATATCAAATGCTCTCCACTGGCCGTGTTTATGCCCACCTCCCCATATTGTTGACGCAGGCATATTGCCAGCGGCTCAAATGCGAGTATATATAGCATAGGTGACCAGGGACATCCCTGTCTGGTCCCCCCGCCCAGTTGCCAAGAATCTGAGACCGTGGACCCTGTCTTGACCCTCGCCATCAGGGTGCTGTAAAACAACTGTACCCATCTGAGGTATCTGGGTCCCACTCCATACCCCTTCAGGACCGCTTTCAGCCAGGGCCATCGTACCGAGTCAAAGGCCTTGACCGCGTCTAACGACACTATAGCCAGCTCGCCTGTGTCCTCCTCAGTTTGGTCTGACATGATGTAGCCTCCGGTGGTTATCGGTGATGTTCCTGCCCGGAACATATCCCGTCTGATCTGGGTGTATCAGTTTCTTAATCACCCTCTTCAGTCTATTGGCCAGCACCGCCGTGAGTATTTTGCTGTCCTGGTTGAGCATGGACAACGGTCTGTAAGACCCGCGCTCCACGGCCGGCTTGCCTGGTTTCAAGAGTGGCATGATTACAGCCTCACGGAGGGACAACAGGAGTTCTCCCTTCTCATAGGCCTCGTTGAAAGTGGCAAGCAGTGGCTGGAGCAACTCTTGTTGGTATGTTTTGTAGAACTCGCTGGGCAGCCCATCCGAACCCGGCGCCTTGCAAGTGGGCAAGTTCCGAATCACTACCTCCAGCTCATCCGAGGTGACGGGTGCGTCCAACTCAGAGCGTTCTAGATCATCTAAGGTGGGCAGCTCAATGTCCCCCAATGTGTCTAGTATGTCTTGGCCCATATCCTCCCCCGTGTCCTCAAACAAGTGTCTGTAAAACTTAAGGAATTCCTCATTTACCTCTTTCTGGGTGTTGCATATGCTACCTCCTTCGCCCTGAATCTCACTAATCACCGAGCGGGGGGTCTCACTCTTGTACAGCCAAGCCAGCAATCTGCCCGGCTTATCGCCCCCTGCGTGTATCCGCTCCGTATATTTCCTGTAGCTGAGTCTACACAGTCTATCCCAGAGTGCACTGCAGGACAACTGTTGCTCCTCTACTTTGGTTCTGTTATCATGAGCGGTGCTCAAGCAATGCGTGAGCTCCTCTAGCTCCTTTTCCCCCTCCCAGAGCTCCCTTTCGACCCCCCCTGGAGCCCTTTAACTTGGGAAATAGCTACCCCACGCACCACCACCTTAAACGCTTCCCACAGTGTGCCCACAGAGCTTACGCTTCCCGTGTTCGTATCAAAATATTCTTCAATGGCGTCCCTCAGGCCCTCCCGAGACCCCTCATCCTGCAGAGCCTCGGTCCTAAATCTCCATGTAGGGATCTGCGGGCGTGGGGGCTGGTGTCTCCAGTATACCACCAAGGGCGAGTGGTCTGACAGCACTCGGGCCTTGTATTCTGCTCCTTCTATTTCTCTCCCTATCCCGGCTGTTACAAACATGTAATCTAACCTTGTGTACAAATCATGTGGCGCTGTGTAGTGTGAGTACTGTCTATCCGTGGGATGCAGCCTCCTCCACGCATCCTCTAGGCCTAGGTCTTTCAGTAGGGTACTCAGCGCTTTAGCCGCCGGTGCCGTTTTTCCTGCCCTATCCTTGGACCTATCCATACTGGGGTCTACGGTACAGTTAAAGTCCCCCCCCCACACTACCGTACCTCCCGCCAGGGGGTCAAGTTTACCGTAGAGGGTTCTAAAGTAAGCCGCTGTATCGTTATTGGGGGCGTACAAATTTATGATGTGTATTTCTCTGTTTTCCAAGAGACCCGTCACCACCACCATTCTACCCTCCGGGTCCACCGTAGAATCAAGCACTCGAAACGGCACGTGGGGCGCCACCCAAGTGACGACCCCTCTGGCATACGCTGAGTACGCCGCCCCCACAACGGTGCCCTTCCATTTCCTCCCGACCACCTCCAGCCTTTCCCTAGTGAGGTGGGTCTCTTGCAGCAGGGCTATGTCTACGCACATCCTCTTTAAATACATCATCACTTTGCTGCGTTTAAGGAAGCTGTTGAGGCCCCGTACATTCCAGGTCACAATTCTGAGACTACCCGATGCCATCTAGTCGGTCTATCTCCGTCCCATCCCTCCCCATGATGTTCCCCATGTAGGGTCGTTTCCTGGCTCCTTCCCTTCTGTTAACGAACCGTGCCCCCCTCCCCCTTCCCCAACCTCACACCACTGCACACAACTCCCCTCCCCCCGTTCCCCACCAACCCCCAACAATAGCCCAGCTCCATCCCTGGATCTCAGGCCTACCCACGTCTGGACCCGTCTCGTGACCAAGAAGAAGGACCCCGCGGGGTGTCACCAATCTAACAGTGACCTAACTAAGTGTATTACTATCGGGTGCAGAGGTTGCTCCCCAGGAGCTCCCAGTCATCTATTTAGGAGAAGTGAATTCAACGGGACCCGCCGGCAGATGCCGTGACTTCCCCCACACAAGCACAATATTGAGCTATATTCTAGTCCCAATGTCATAGCTATGGCCTCACGGGTGCCTCTGCAGCGTGCTACTTATCTCCATCCGCTTCTGTCTGGGCATCCGATTCCTGCGGTCGACCTTGCATATCCAGCCATTCCATAGCGTCGCTCGGCGTCTCAAAGAAGAGGGATCTGTTCTTATGGATCACCTTTAACCTAGCGGGGTAAAGCAACATGTAGCGGTGGCCTGCCTCTCTGAGCCTCCTCTTCACCGTTCCAAAGTTCATTCGACTCTGTTGTACAAGCAGCGTGTAATCCGGATACGCTGTTATATTCGCTGAGCCCCTTTCTATCGTGCCCCCTTTCCGGAAAAATTCGAGAATCTTCTCGCGGTCACGATAGTTCAAGATCTTTGCAATCAACGGCCGCGGGGGGCTCCTGGGGCCGGTCTCCTGGTCAGGGCCCTGTGCGCCCTTTTGACCGCGAACCCCTGGGTCAGCTCTCCGCCTGTGATCTCCTGCAAAAGCATGGTTTCAACGAAGTCTTTGGGGTTCGATCCTTCCATTCCCTCCGGTACCCCCACTATGCAAATGTTATTGCGCCTGGCGCCCCTCTGCCTGCTCTGCTCTGTCCTCCAAATTGCCCACTCGCTGCACGAGGGCATGAAGTTCCTTGGCGTGTGTATTGCGCGCCTCCACGGGGCCAACTCCTGCTCCAGTTCCCCAGTGCGCTACGCGATCGTTCGCACATCCAGGCGCAACAAGTTCACTTCTTCTCGGACCGCTCCTATCTTGAGGTTTAGGCCCTCTTGCAACTCTTTCATGGCCAGGCCCAGCTTCGTCTCCCAGGCCACCTTCAGGTCAGGAATTGCTGCCAGCACCTCCTGGATGGTACCAGGTGGGTCCGTCGCCGCCGCAGGGGTTTCTTTGCTCTTGCCCCCTTCCGCGCCCGAGGACGACCTAGCATAGGTCTCCATCGTAGGCTGCTTGATCCGGGGTCGCACCACCTTGGAAGACATCCTGTTGCGTCGATTGGGCCCACTGTATCCTCGCGGGGTTCGCTCGCCGGCCCCTTCTCAGAGAGGTTTCGCTGAACCTGGGTTCACTCTGCTAGCCCGCCACAACCCATGGCCTCTGCAGTCTATCTGGTTGGGCTCGCCCACGTTCCGACCAACCTTGTCTTCCTCAGCTCGTCGGACCTTTTATGGCCCTTTGTCCACAGGTGGCCATCTTGGGTGCTCCCCTTCCTTTGCATGACCTCCAACTTCTTCGGGGTCTAGTTCCATGAATATACAGTCTCGCCGTTGGGGAGGGCACACACTGTATGCCCCCCACTTTCATACGCCTTTAGATGCACCGTGGGCTCGAAAGTACGCCAAAAACCATCACTTTTTTCCCAGGATCAAGACCGGATCATCGGGAGCTCCTCCAAGGAACGTCCTCTCACGTAGCCATCAAGCCACGCTCCCAACTTAGTGGTAGGGTTAGAAGGGGTTTTGGACAGAGGACAGAGACTCTTTCTTTTGACCCTCAACCGACGAGCAGCCGAGTTACCTTAGAGTGGTTAGGGGTAACCCTGTAGAGACAGAGAAAGTTAGCCCCTTTTTGATGATTAGTTAATAAAATAGAGTTAACAATGCCACCTCTTTGTCTGACTCCTTACTGCACCTCCCCACACTAAAGAGAAAGTAACTTCACATCTCCTCTCTCCATGGTGTGGCGCTAGACAGAAACAACTCAGCATATCTGCTAATGCTGAGAAAATGTATGCGTTCTAAATTCGAAATTCGAGCCACTCGAATTACATGTGGTTTGAAAGGTTTGAGCCAAAGTTGAATATATGAAAAGTTTGAAACAAAAGTTCAAACCCACTGGCTATATAAGGGAGCCACGTGGTTGAAATTCATGCAGTCCTGGGTAGCTTTCAGAGAGGTAAAAGCTTTTAATGTAGGCATGATTTCGACATTTGGGAAAGTGACAGTTGGAGTAGTTGAGAGGAAGGAAGGGTTGGGAGAGGTGACGAGGATGTGAGGGTTTGGACAGCCTGATTTCAAAAAAGGTTTTAGTATTTTTTTATTTTTGATTGTGCTGTTTGACACATTCAGTTTTTCACCATTTAAGTACGAAATTGGCATCAGTGTATTGATAGGAAATCCCTGAGAGCTAGGCAAGACCTTTGATTTTGTGTGAGACTTTTTGGGGTCTGTTGAAAATAACAGTAACAATTGGCAGGATCTATTGACAGACATACAGAGTCTGGAAGTGAGTGAACGCATGGTGCACGTGCCCTAGAGCAACACTCGGTGCAGGGGGGAGCAGTAAATACCTTAGCGCAGCTTGTGGAGATTGTGTTGAGATGCTTATGTGACACTTGCGGTCGGAGAAAGTTACAGACATTCCGGGATGCATGGCGTAGTTAGCAGTGTCCATGTCTTGAATTGAGTGAACTGTGCAAGTCTACTTGGGTTACACTAAGGGGGGCATTCAGGAGTCATGACGCAAGATGACCATGCATTTACTGAGGGATCTGTACAGGGGTCTTTGGGTGGCGTTCGGGTGCAGAGAATTCCTGAGCGCAGGTTGTGTTATTGTGTTGACACGTTGGCTTGACAGAGAAAGAGTTGGGAGAAAGGTACAGACATTAAGTGACTGTCCATCTCTTGAAGTGAGTGAACGGCACAGGTGCCCTTTGCAGACACTCAGGTGTACAATCAGGGAGTAACAACAAAGCAGAACGTCTCTTGAACTGAAGGAATTGGGCAGGTGTCCTTCTGTGAAACTTGGGAGCAGACAATCATGCACTCATGACACAAGATGACATTTCTTGAATTGATGTGACTGTGGTGGTGCCCTGGAATGACACTTTGGTGTAGTGAGGAACAGGGAATCCCTGGGCGCAGCTTGAGCTATTGTGTTGGCAGTGGTATAACACTTGCGCTGGGAGGAAGGTACAGAAATTCAGAAAAGCAGATGATACCTATCAGTGTCCGTCTCTTAAAGTAAGTGAATAGCTCATTTGAGACAATATGTCTGGAGAATCCAAATGATCTAGAGGCAGGGGAGACTTGTTGTGTGTGGTCCCTTTACACCAGCTGCACCACTTGCCATCTGAACAGAATATCACAGGGCCAATTGAAGTTATCATCAATCAAACATTCCACACCTCTCAAGTCATTCTGAGGAACTTGCAGTATAAGTACATGCATACATATTGTACCACAATGATGCATCCAGGCGTTCAGAGGAGGTTGCGCTTTCAATTCCATCCACTATTGCAGGGGGTGAGGTGCAGATCACCTATAACAACGATTGAGTCAGATTGAGTCAGAGCAACGCCTAGTGAACTTGAATTGCAGGTTGAAATTGAAAGTTCCAGGCCTCTGCCTCCTCTGCCTCTGCCTCCTCACCGAGGAGGAGTCTGACAACACATTTAGATGTTTTGTATGACCTGGATGATAATGAGGATCAATATAAAGATTATTATGACCCATCAGAGTCTGCACAGGAATGCGCATTGCTGCAGGAAAGCAGTGATTCTAGTGGTGAAGAACAGGCGGGGAATGTGACCAAAGACACAGAGGCAGATGGAGTAGAAGCTCGCCCCACACCTGCATACAGCCTCTTTAAAAAACAGGCTTCTGGTAGAACATCAGATAGCGAAAATCAAAAATGTAAGATTAGGCCAAGTGGGCCATTATAAATACTTGGGTTACAACATTTGTAGTTGCCAAAGGAAGAAGGAGCATCTGGAATGGATTCCAAGGAAATGTGTAGCATATGCATCTCAAATTAAGCTAATTACTGGCAGATATGGAAAATGTTTACTACGGTCTGTAATTACTAAACAATGACGGTGCTACCTGCTATTCTTTTTGATACAGATCTTTTATCATATAGACAGGAATCAGACTCAGCCTATTTTAAGGGTCAAATATGGCAACGGGCATTGGGGTACCAAACTGTGATCCTGCGTCTGTAATTCGACAGGAACTGGGGTTACGCTGCATGACTGAAGTGGAGGTCCTTTGCTCTGTTTTGAAAGTCACTTTCCCCCCTGTGAACACTCTACTTAGTAAGCTAAATGGGATTATGTTGAATAACAGTTGTCAATATTTCACAAAATGGGTCTAGAGTAATAAATTGTTGTTAACCTCTATGGGGCAGCCAGTGGAGAACTTACAGTGGAATCCATCGAAAGTGAAAAGGGCAATCTGGGAGAATGATTGGATTCAGACGTGTGATATATATAAGAAATACGTTCCATTTCGAACAGTGCTGAAAGGGGATTAAACGCTCTCAGAGTGCAACCTTACATCAAAAGATTTCCCTTCCCCTATTGACAAAATAAATTTGTGAGGGTTCGAAAGACCATTTCATCGGCAATGGAACAGAAGGTGCTCATTGTAATATGGGAAGGGTAGAAAGAACATGAAGGTTTTGTAAGGACGAAGAATATTGAAACCTTAGAACACCTCCTAACGCTTTGTCCTCAAAAAGTATGGGTAAGATGTAAATATTTGAGTACATTTTTTAGATAATAGAAGGATTCTTAATGATACTGGTTTTTGGAAAGAAATTGTAAGTGGAAGACACATTTTAGCATCATTAAGGTGTATTGATGAAATTATGATTCTTTAAGCTACTTCCTTGAGAGTATGAAACTATATCGTTTTTTTCTTGTTTGGCTGTTACATTAAATTAATGAGAATTGTGTAGGGGTTTATTTTAAAACATGTGCACGAATAAAAAATAAAAAATGTTTTAAAAAAAATAATGCAACGCATAATCAGTTGCCCCTTAAAGAGCAGCGCCACACCTCCCACCATCACCACCACCAGCACTGCAGTCAGAAAAAAAACATCCTGTGTGTTGTAGCAGTATTTGTGGCAATATGTCACATAGAACAACATGCAAATGATGCTGGCCACCTGCACACAATGCTGACATTCTGTGTCCTGAGGAAAGGCTGGAACCAACCTGGACACCACATCTTTGCGGACCAATTTAATGCAGCACCCTGCACAGGTATGTGAATAATTCAAATGTCCACTCTTCCCCATACAAAATGCCAAATAGCATTCCAGCACCAGTCCGCACAATTACCACCGAAAATAATATAGCTGTGGCTTTTCTTGGGACACCAACCCTTTCCCCTAGTACTCCAGCAATGCTTACCAATAGTGCCCAATTGTATCAGGCCAGTGTTGTGGAAGCATTTCAGCATGGTCTAAAATATCACCCGGCACATGACAGAAAGCGCCCATGATGGCCCAGCCCCCTTCTTTTTTTATCTGTGGACTACCCCAAGGTTCCACCCTGTAACAATTGATATTGAACCCTTGTAATTATATTGATAGCGAACCCTTATACTCTCCCAAAAGACAGTACTCTATTGCTCAATATTGTGATGACACAGAGCCCTCCTCAAAGTGTCATCTTCATATATATCCCTGAGACTTTGGGCAGAGTAGAGATCCAGATGGGGGAACAGAAATATAAGTACATAAATATGTTGAAAGTGCATTTCTGTCTTCACTCTTTCGGTATTAGTGATTCTGCATTGCAGTTACTGACCTCTTTCCTACCAGACCACCCTCCGCTGGTTACCATTCCTCATTTTACCTTCTCTTCCCATACTCTTTCTTTTGTGGCATTCCCCAGGCTTCTACTCTCTCACCTGTTCTGCTGAATGTCCATGTTCAGCCCCTTATTTCCCTGATTAACTCTCATAGCTTCCATTTCTTCACTTGCACCTGTGACACTCAGATACCCGGCCACCCTAATGACTACAGATTCACCATTTAGCCTTGTTTTCATAACTATCTACTGGTCATATCTGAAATGGATGACCGACATGTCTCTGGAACTGAGCTCTGAAAAAGAACATATATGCTAAATGACGGCTGACCGCACGCTCTGGGACCCCTGCATGTAGCTGTTCCTCAATTTCCTCTCCACAGTAAACACATGTGGCTTGAAACTTGTTTCTCTCTCTCACGTGTCCTGCAATTCAAGTTGCGTCTTCCTGGTTTTACCAACTCTAACTTCTCTGCTGGATTCTTTGCTTCTACTCTACTTCTGCCTGCCTCTCTGCAGCCCCGGCTCAATCATGACTTTATTACTGGAATTCAGTTTACCCTGTACTCCCTGCTTGTACCTTTACTGACTGTGAATGATCCAGGAAACTGCTGTCCTCCTCATCACCAAGTCTCTCAAATGTTCTCACGCTTCTCTCCTTCTGTTTTCTCTCCACTGACTCCCACTATGTTTTCGCATTCTCTTCAAGGATCTCAGTCTAGTCCATCACTTATACAACAATGAGGTTCCTGTCTGTCTAAGCAGATCGTTTTTTCAAACATACCCCTGCTCCGTCTCTCAGATGTGCTCTCTTCTAATAATAGGGACACCAGGATGAGGAACACTACGGTCGACCCTGGTTACGCAATTTACAAGTAAGGACCGAGTGCTGAAGACAATTACTATAGGAGACCACAATATAAGGAATGTAGAGAGAAATTCAATTTGCTCTCTATTATTTACTCAAAGTTAGTCGACAATGTATTATTGTACAAAGTCAAAAACTGCTGCCAATCAAAAATTACAGGTAAATGATAGAGATAAAGCCTGCAATTAATACCTAATACGACAATACATAATATATACATTTCATCAATAATTATTTACATAATCAGTGTAAAAACAGAGATAAATACAGAAAAACACAATACACACAAAACAATAATTCATATCAGTGTCACTAAGATCGTCATCTATGGTGCAGATTGAGACAACACCCGTTCTCTGTGTGGATGGAAAGGATGGAGTAGAAGGAGCGGACGGAATGGATCGAGGGGATGGAGTGGAGTGGATGGAGCGGATGGAGCGGATGGAGTGGATGGAGTGATGGAAAGGATAGAGCGGATGCAAACGATAGAACGGATGAAACAGATGGAAAAGGTGGATGGAGTCGATGGAAAGGATAGCGTGAATAGAATGGATAGAAAGGACGGAGTGGATATATCTCTGTATCTCCTACATTTGCTACGTATATGATATGTACCTGTATCCCCATGTTATCTGTATCACATGTTTACCCCCATCCACCCTGTCACTTTCTATACGTAAACCGCTATGTACGACCCCTGTCCTGCTCTCGTGCTTGGTCGCAGGCACTTTACTGATAACCACCATATCACACTAATAAGCTTACTTTCTCCTATACACCATCATTCAACTAGAACACAGCTATACTATGACACATTTGGTCTAGCTGTTCTCATACTAACATGACCCCACGAACACCTCATCATCCTCATAAAACACAGCTAGCTGAGCACATACCGGCTAGCTTAGGCCTCTCCTCAGGCCTAACACAACCAGAACTCAGTCTGGGTGTCCACCCTCCAGACTGAACACATCCAAATGATTTCCTCAGCACCTCACCTACCTCTAAGAAGCAGCTATCCTGCAACAACCACACCAGCTGCACACATATCCGGTGCACCCACGCACCATACGACACTCTCTCTGCTGACTTGAACTACGGTTTCCAAGGGCGTTCAACCTACCAGCGCTTTGAGATCATACCAATGATACATAAGGCGCTATATAAATGCCAAGTAACTTAACATAACATAAAACAGATTATTTAATATGTAGCTTAAATAAAGTGCTTCAGCGATAACTCTACTACAAATTCTTAGCCTACTGACTAGGGCTAATTTCTATCTCAGATCTGCTCAACATTTCCTTCTGAGCATCCCTCGCTTCCCTTGCTCACATCTTGGTGGGCGCTGCAGTTCCTTCCATGCTGTAATAGAATCTGTTTCTACTTCTAGCTTTGTTTTTCTTCCTCTCGTGGTGCCTTTCGGAAAAAAACTCCTCAAACCTCATTTGTTTTCACTTCACTTCTACAACCTTCTAGGGCGCCAACACCTTCTCTAGTTGAACCCCAGCACCATGAAACCCTGGGTGTACATGCACTATATATATATATATATATATATATATATATATATATGTGTGTGTAGCATAACATAGCACAGCAAAACAAGAAACCACCCCAAGGTCACTGCAGAAGTCATGGTTCAACAGTCTCCAGAAACTCCCGAAAACCACAGAAATAGAGAAGACACACACGCACACACGCAGACACACACACCACTCCCCGCCCCCTTGCACTGGTAACTATGGGCCTAATTCAGAGGCGTTTTATAATGGCAAAACCCCATTAAAAACTCTGTGAATCAGGGCCTATATATTTTGAAACCGCTAATGTTTGCCCAATAGCTAACACGTTAAAAGAAATACATAACACACATACGTCCAAATCCCATTGCAGCCGCTTCAGTGTGACATACTGCACCTGAAAAGCATTAAGAGAGTAGAGAACGCGCTTCTGATTTCCATTTTCCCACGCATCTCGTGGCATTACAGGGAGAGGCGAGGTGCCAGGTAATTCTACATATCCCGAGGAGCCCCAGGCGTGCATGACATGCGCTTCATGCACGAACTGCTTGCCTTTGAACTCCCGGAGCGATGCTTTTTGCTACAGCGAGTTTCACAGACTTTCTCGCACGTCTGCGAGATCTCAGAGCCACGCCAGACCGAAACTGGGATGCCTGCTCCACCCTCGGGGGTCAGGGAGACTCCACCAAGCTACAGGGCATGTTGCACATCGTCCCAGGCTCTCAAAGTGAAGCACACAGTCTGTCAGCACCTTTTCTATTCCGCAGACCTTTGTTTGTTCGTGTCTGACAACTCTCAATTCGTTGCGCAATAGAAAAGGTGATTTACGCGTCTGGGTTAGGATAACTCTCTTAAATGGTTGCAAAATAGCTGCCTCAGTATGTGTCTGAATCGGTTGTAGGTCAAAGGATCGACAACCAAAGGAGCGAATGGTCAAAGGGTCGACACCAAAGGACCGAAAACAAAAGGATCGAAATTTTATCCATTTATTTTTTTACATTTATTTGTTTTTTTGTGGGGGTTCCCCCAACCCCGTTTTTTGTGGTAAAAACCCCTTTTTTCCCATAAACGAACACCCCCCCCAAAAAATGTAATTTAAAAAAAAAATTCGATCCTTTTGTTTTCGGTCCTTTGGTGTCGATCCTTTGACCATTCGACCCTTTGTAGTCGACCCTTTGACCGGACACCGTCTGAATCATTGCCCTACATGCCAATGCATCCACTCCATTGGGAACATGAGTCCAGTCTTGAGTTCATCTCTGCATTCTGGGACTTGTAGCCCTGCATTTCCCAATTATAACCCGGGACCACAAATCCCAGAATGCAAAGTTAAAATCAGGGGTGGATTTGCATCTCATGAATGGAATGGATAATGGTAGCATGCAGGCATTGCTGGATCATGGGTCAGCTATTAAGGCACCACGTTCTGGATCTTCCTAGGGCCTGGGGTTGAGCCTCTAACCTGCTGAAGGCAGTGGTCGAAGTGTATGAAAAGAAGTAGTGGGTCTATGTTCCCTGCTGGCCTGCCCCACTCCCCACAAACCCCATCCCCAAGCCACGTCCCACGCACAATCCAAACCCCCAAACAAACACACCTGTTGTTTAAGGGAATGTTCAGTGCGCTGCACTGAAGTGCAAGTTTCAACTTCTTCCTACACTTTTATTTTAAAACGAAACCAATAAAAACGAGTAAATGAGCACCACTCCCAACCGCTCACGCCCACTGGCTTAAGGTCCACTTGCTCTTTCATTTTACTGATGAAAGTTTAATAAAATGGCACTGTTGATTAGAGTGAGCCATCTTTATGGGAGGGCAAAAGAAGCATGTGCCCGGGGCTCCACCTTGCGAGGACCATAGAGAACTACTAATGCAAAAAAGTCGATGCCCATTGTTTTATAAACCACAAATAACACGTCATGATATTGTATAGTGCGCTGCTGAGGCAGTGAGCTTTGCGCCTGATGCTTGGATGTTGTTGGCAAGTAAATTCTGATCTGATCAAATAATCCTGTATCTTCTAATGTCTCTGTGTTGGTATGCAGTGATATTATCGAATTATGAAACAACAAATTAATTTTGATTGAACCCAAAACATTTTTAAAAAATTAACACATTTTTAAAAAATGTACGTTTGTGTTTGGGAATGGGAATAGTAGGGTTTGGGGTGGGGGAAAAGTATTAAAAACATTAAAAAGAGGGGGGCTCCAGGGGTGAATCCCCCCAAACCAAAAAACATTGGGAAAAATAATGTTAATTTTTTTAGATGTTTTTGGTTCGTTCAAAATTCATTCTTTGTTTCAGAATTCGATAAAATCGCATGTAACCCTCTGTGTTCACTTTAATAGATGCAGTTTATGAGTTCACTATAGCACACGTCTTGTGGCATTTTCCTCTTTCTGTGTAGAATATTCTGATCATGTGCAATAACCAAAGTTGAAATGCATATTGATACATCTGAGTGTAAGGATGGTTCAGATAAAAGCTAAGTGTGATTTGATTTGAATTATTCATCTTGTACAGTCCGTGAAACATACTGGACATTAGTACCTGGCGGTTGAGAATCCACAGGATACACTTAACATGGATTGGCTCGTTTCCAAGCCATACCACAGTGTAATTCCGTGGACGCACTTGCGTGCATCGTGCGCCGGGTACACTCTTTTTTTTTTTTCAGGCGACCCTGGAAAGGTAGAAGGGACCACATGTAGTCCCTTCTCCCTTTTCCAAGGTGACCATTTTTAATGTTTATTTTCCTCCCATTCATTAGTACGGAGCAAGTTGGCCCAAAATGGTGCCCTGTTGCTCTGTACTAATCAAGCAGTACGCACGGTCTAGTGTTCCTAGAACTAACGCATACTGCTGCAGCACCTTTTCAAACGGCAAAAGAAATGCCGCTTGAAAAGGTTTTGTCAGCACATTAGTATTCCGGGGCTGCAAACCCGAAAACTAATGGCAATAACCGCCTCGCCAGCGGGCTATTACCGCCTTAAGGTAAGGCCCCGGTGGCATTACCTTAGGTGGTAATGGCCCGCCGGTTCGGCGGTTATTGCCATAGAATAAACTGCATCTGGTTGCAGCTGGAACAAAATATGGACGGGGATGTTCACAGGCCGCAAAAAAGGGGGGGGCAGAATCATGTAAAAAGAAAAGTCTTCACTTCTTTGCAGAATCAAATAAGGGTGTTCAAGTCACAGATAAAGCAGGGTAAGGCATTCCATAAGGGAGGACCAGCTACCGGAAATTGGCTACAGTCTCTGTAGTCACAATTTGATGAGAGAATAACCAACAAATTCATGTTTGCAGAGCATAGGGATGGTGGGGGTTGAACTTGTAGTATGTTCTGAACCAGATATTTAGCTGCCAGACAATTGAGGCACTTAAAAACTAGACAAAGGATTTTGAAAGTAATACTCTGAGCAGATGGTAATTAGTACAATGAATGCTGAACATCTGAGTTTAGTGCCTGTTTAGGTGGATTATGAATACATCTTACTGTACTATTCTGTATTTTTTTAAGGCTGTTCTCGGAATCCTTTGGCAGACCGATTCATAGAGCATTGGCATAGTCCAAAGCGAAAATTAACTTAGGCCCCATCCATAACAGGGTGGCCGTATTCTGGAAGAAAAGATAGAATCCAACAAGGCATACATTCGTTTTCAAAAATTGATTAGCGGCAATTGCTATTTAAAGCTTTCTTGATTAGCAAAAACATTTATTAGATTAGCAATTTTTTACTAATATTTTTACTGTCACCAGAAGTAATTTCTACTCAAGACTTAAAATGAGTAACAGAACAGCATTTATGTGTGCAGCAGAAGACATTAGTGAGAAGAGTGTCTGTAAAATGTAAAGGTTAGCTGCATGAGTGGACACAAATAAATAAATATGATAAAAAGACTCTGAAAACAGTTTCCAGTGCAAGGCTCTGTGCAGCTGGGTGCGTTGAGTGTTGCAGAGGGCAGTGCCCCATATATTTTATGCTTTATTCATCATTTGCTGTGCAAGAAGTTCAGACGTTCCACAAATCAAAATGTTTACAATGTTGAAGGAAAGCCATAGTCTGACACTAAGTACCTAGTACAGTGTTGAGACAGGCAGAGCAATTGGCAACTTCCGGTGGACAAGATGAGCTCTTGACTGTGTTACGCTCACCTGGTCTCTGCGGAGGTGTTGGGGCACGGTTGCAGCCCTCCCTGAACTTGAATCACCCCCTTCAGGCCTCTCCCTCAGTAGAAAAGCTGTGAAGGGTGATACGTGGTGGTACTGCTCCTGCGTGGAGCTAAGAGTGTGTGAGTGCGCCAATCTGTGATTGTTGTACCTCTCGAACCCTTCACTCCAAAGTACGGTTTCTGTGAGCATACGCCGGCCGATAAAGCTCACCTGTGAATTATGGAAGAGAAGCTCTCCGTCCTGCTACTTCTGGCAGGGGCGCGTCGAATGGGATCTAGTTCCTTCACTGATCCCTGATAAGGATTAGTCCAGTCCAGCTGCATTATGCTTCTCCTTATGATTGGTAAGTCTTTCTTGAGCTCTTGTGATGCTGTTCGTTTTGTTTAATGTCTTTATATGTTGCTCCTATTTATGCCCGCAATAATGTCTCTCTTCTGTTTTCTTCCCTTAGATGGAAATGCGGCCTCAATGCAGATGTGAGTCGCGAGACGCGGCCGGATGGAAGATGGATGCTACCGCAATGTTCGACAGTAGTTAAGTGATGGTTTAAGGCAAGCGCAAAGTATGGCGAAGCGCAATCTTAAACTGACTGTTTTTTCAATGTCTAACCTTGTCTTCTGTTTTTCCTTGCAGGCGCTGCTGTCGACGATGGAGCGTGTCGTGCTGCGGTGCCAAGATGAATATTTCGGTGTTCCAGAAATTGTACAGATGAATACTTGGTTAGCCGAAGAGATGTACAGGTAAGAACAGCTTCCCCCAGTTGGTAAGTATGCTGGCAAGAAGCAGGATGTCCAGGAAGCAGGATCTTCAAAGGTAAGTCTGACCTCAGGCGACGGTGAGCATTACCCTGCTTGCAAGTGCAGAATAACGTGAAGCATCTGTCTTGAGGATCGGGGCAGCTTATATAGCTGAGATCGTGGGCACGCCCATTAGGGCCGGCTTACCAGCCACACCCTGCCACTCCTAGAGAGTGAGCACGTGCGAAGGCAATCCATTAGCAGCCACACCCAAGAATACACTTGGGGCTGCTTAATGGATGGAATGTTCAAGGTTAATGCATCTTGCTTAATGAAATGGAATGTTCAAGGTTAATGCATCTGAAGTGCTATGTCCATAATAAAAGCTTTTTGGAGTTAAATGGATGTTCTTGTTTACTTTTGTTCATGAGCCTGGTGCCAAAGGCGCCAGGACAGTGTCCACCCAGGTCTCCTGTGCATGCGACCCCTGCATGCCTGTGCCCCTGACTTCATGACCATGACAGACTGTCATTGATATCAACTGTTTTCAATATAGCATTAAATACCACTTTTGGGGGAGGGCAGGTCTGCTAAAGGTCCTTAACCCCGATCCAGGTAGGCGCAAGTGCAGCATTCCAGCCCCGCACCCGCAAGAAAGCTGCATTTATCGCTATTGGCACCCAGAGCTGCTATCTGTGGTGCTGATACTTTTTTTGTAAAGAGAACCAGGCTTTGTCAAATTCATGCTTCTCTTAAAAAAGAAATGACACATGTCTGCGATTGGAATAGACTGTTTCCAGGACCTGGCAGTGAGCCAGGTGGTGCACAGGAGTGTGCAGCAAGGGGAGAGGGTCCAAGTGTGGCATTTCAGTGGAGACTTGTCCTGGGACACTGCCTCTAGGGACAGGGTGAAGGCTTAGCAGACGTGCAGAGGCCCAGCATGAAATGCGGGTGGCTATTTGCAGACCGTGTTTGCGTTCCGAGCCTTCGGATTGGCCAGATCTCTCCCACAGGTGGTAATGTATATCGCAAACATAATCGTAGAGCAAGCGAGCTCTGGAGGATAACTGCAGTGTATGGTGTTGCAGTAGAGCTTTAGATGTACCCACTGGATGGAACTATTGATCACTACTTTGCAGCATAAACATCTAGTTAACTTTGTGTATTCGTTATGTAAGAGGAAAGAAAGTAAAAGACAAATCAGAGTGGGTTTCGTAGCAGGCAGAGAACTTGCCTAACTAGATGGAATATTGTTCTTTGCAGCATCTCACTTTCAGGGTAGCTGGTCTGAAGCAACAGCTAGAAAAGATAGAATGTCAAGGAGTATGGGATCAGCTAATAGGTTGAACACCAGTTGCAGATGTATGCAACCAGAAGGTCACATAACTAGGTTTGCCATCAAAAGCATTTGGCCGTGTGAGGAAGTACATTTTCAAAAGTGTTCACTTGTCAATATGATGCACCATCCCAACACAATTAATATCGTTGACACGATGAGATTTAGATACACCAACCTGAACTTATTGAAAAACAGACATTGCAGTATTTTACAGTTGCAATAGTGTAATTATACATTATGTAACAACTTAAAAGTTTAGGAATAGGTCTTCAGGGCTCTTTAAAAAAGAATAAAGTTAACATACTGGTCTTTGCCAAACTTGATAAAGTTAGCTTAATAAAAGTATCATTCTGATTACTTCTGGTTTGCAACTATTTAAAAAAAGAAATAGCTTTTATCTCCTAGCACTGCCACAAAGGCCTTTGTCACTTAATAGTGGATCATAGGATTACTGCTGCACTCTCTCACCAATAGTGCCATTGAACTTGCAGTGAACAGAGAAAAGACGGCGAGATATCCCTGAGGGCCAGAGAAGAAGGCAGGGTCCTCTGCTGTTTCATTGAACAGTGTGATTTAAATAGCTAACTGTGCTACACAAGTGGCAATTTAATTAGCAAACCTACAGAATTTAATAGCAATCTGCTTATTGTATGCCTTCTCCAATGTAACAATCTTAGCCAGAAAAAAGAGGATGGAACGACTTCATTTATTTGGAACCTGAGTCTCTCAGACTCATTATGAGTTTGGTGGTATCTCAGTGGTAATTCCACTGAGATACCAACAAATGGTGGTTCCTGTTGACATGACTTGGTCTGACAGTGTGGTAGGTGGTGGTAGGTGTTTTTAGTCCCCATGAATTGGATTTCATAGGACTCCATGGGGATTTCGGCAGTGTGACCACCAGCATTAATACTGCTGATTTGGCCATTTTTGGGCAGTAAGGCAGATGGATTACCTCCAGCATTCTGCCTTATCTCCAACCCTGTAGTTCGGCGGTGCTGTAATACAACTGCATTATCACTGTTTTTTACCACACCGCCAAACTCACAATGAGGCCCAGTGGCCAGGTTATAGAAACTTTGCAATGGTGCAAGTGCAAAGTTGCACCGTATTATCACTAGGGAAACATTTTCCCTAGTGCAAAAAATATTGGAAAACGACAAGTGCAATTTTTCATGTTATAAGCACTAGGGAAAAAATGATGGTATTAGCACTACAATAAACTTTGCCCTAGTGCAAAAATGCATTGAAAGTGCATGTTTTTTGCACTAAGGGAATTTTTGCCCTAGTACTTATACCATGGAAAATTGGGCTTGTCACAGTGCAAATGTTTCTGAATATGGCCCAATGTTTTTTGCGCTAGGACACACTTTGCCCTAGTGCTAAAACAGTGCAAAGTTTCTGTAATCTGGCTCCTGGTGTCTATCAGAAAGAAAACTCCAAAACCATGGCACGACTGAAGAAGTTATCAGAGAAAATACTTCAGACGAGATAACAGGTTGTTATGGTCCATGGTATCAAATGCAACGGACACGTCGAGAAGTACCAACAGGGATAGCTGATTCATATCTGAGTGGTGCAAAGCATCGTTCCAGACAGAGATCAAGGCTGTTTCCATATCATCTCTGCAGCTGAAACCAGATTGGTATAAATGCAAGATTTCATGTATTTGCATGAAGCCTAGCTGTTGTGCAACTACTTACCCAAGGATCTTAGACATCCAAGGCAAACCTGCTATGGGGCGATAGTTGCCTAGCACTGTAGTGTCAAGGGATGGTTTCTTTAGAAGTGGAGTGATCCGAACAAACTTAGGTTCTGATTCACAGAGCATTTTCCAATGGGATTTCACCATCATAAAAGGATTCTGTGAATCAGGTCTGGGTGTGGGGGCGGAGGGGTTCCTCTGATAATAAATTACAGGAATCAAGATGGACAGCAAGCAATGAGAAATAACGTCTTGCTACCAAAGCATGCAGAACATTCAAGCAAGAAAGAGTAGGTTTTAGTTTCTGCAGCATACAACTTATATCAATGGTCATTTCTTTAAAAGAAAAACTTGATTGACTGCATAATGAACTGGAGACACTCCAGATAAGTCAAGAAGTTTAGCACTTGTTCCAGAGATCTGTTCATGTGCCAAATAACTGCACCAAATTCTTTGAAGGACGACTCACCCTTTCCTCTGTCTGGGGTTGATATACTTCCATATGTATACTTTGGTGACAGTAACACCTGCCGTCCTGCAAAGCAACATATCCGCACTGGATACCACTTAAAGCTAGCGCAGCATCTGTTTGGTGTAGGTCCAGAGCTCCTCCAAATGAGGGTTCTAAAATCTGGGCAGACACTCTCAACGAGGAGCATAACGTGCTTCTTAGGAGAGGGGCGTAGCTAGCCAAATTCGAGACAGTGGAACCAATGTGTTGAAGCTCATATCCTGGCTTTGCAGCTAGACGATGTAGTGATCCTAGAGAAATTGTCTTTCTCACTGTACTGAGTACCGTGCTGTCTTCTGTGAATAGTTCTGCCATTTTACAATTTGTTGCCATTGTTTAGCTAAGTGCCTGCTGTTTCTTTTCATGTCAAAATAGTTTGTTTTTTTGTAGAATTTGAAATGTTCTTCACATCATGAATAACAAAATGCAAGTATGTGTGTTCAATGTATTTACAGCTATAAAATACAATAGTAGTAAAACTCAGCTGGGATTGTTTAAGCCCACATCAATTAGTAATCTTGTACCTGTATGATTTCCTTGATGAAAATGAAGCTAGACTCATTCTCCTTTTGCATAACATGCATTTATAAAGTTTTACAAAATATTTTAATGGTGGGGTATTATGTGATGGTTGCACTTTCCAAGGTCTACAAAACAGGGTATTATTTTAGACCATGAACGTCAAACATTCACAAACAGTTGCGCCTTGCTTTATGGCAAGAACTGGGAAGCCATGTGGTCAAGTGCAGAAAGTGCAGACTGGAATCAAATCCCAGCTTCACCTCTTAACCAAAGTGCATAACCCAGGGCTAAAAGTGTAAACTCATAGCGCTGAACCTGTCGAAATTGCTACTCTATTAATATTTCAAAACTGCCACCCCTATAAGAGTGAAGGTACTTCTCTTCAGGAAGGGATCACTCATGCTTTAACTGGCCATAGTGCTGTTTCATTTTTTATAATAATAATGAACATTCATATATTTCACACATAAAAAATAAACAGTTCCTTTTCTCACAAATGGCAACACTAAGGTGCTTTTCTAATTTCAGTCTACGTCCAGATAAATGCACCTTCTTGGTATCTTTTAATCCATGTCCACTATCTGTGCTATGGTATGTTTACCTTTCTTGTTGCTTCCATTTGATCACTTTTATCCATGCTTGATCATGTTTACATTTTCTGAGGCAGGTAATCTTCAGTGTCCATCTTAGTTATGTGCACCTTTTTCATATGTCTACTGATACATGTTCTACACTAGAGCCCAAAAAGCTTCCTCATAGATGCTATTGTTAAAAGTGCCCTCTCTCTATGCTAGTACACAATCACTATACCGATTCCAGCAAGGAATACAGAGGTAGGGGGACTTGAAAGGAGCACTCATGCTTATTTTGATAGCTGACAGTGTAGCATATCAAGCTGTGGGCTAGGATCAGGATGGAGGATGGGGGGTGGGGGGTCGGGGTGGGGACTAGAGATTCTATATTCCTTCATTCCTTTGGTTTTGGGGGGGCACACATGTGTCCATTCAGCTGGCCCCAAAATCCCTAGAAATGGTCCCGCTGTTACTAATTGTGCCACTATTGCACAGGGAATGTACTTTCTTATCTGGAAAGTGTAAAATTCCTTAGGCTCTCATTCAGATAAGAGGGCAAATAGCAGAAGAAAACAGAGAACAAGGCTTTCCCTTCTTTTTTCCTGCATCTGTTCATGCTGATGAGCAAGAGGTGAACACGCTGCATAATCACAGCTAATCGAACAAGTAAAGTGTTGTGTTGGATACAATGTGGACACAATTATAATACAATCCAAATACTGCACATCATGCACGTAATGTGCAAAATGTCTGCCCGCGTGCAGACAGTCCCTTGATAGTAGAACATGTACGTCTGCTCATCCCACAACATGGGGAAAGTGGAGTAACCTGAATGTAATCCTTCAATGAAATGCACCTATGATCAGGGACAAACTGAGGGCACACCCCTACAAAAGGAACCTAAGCCACCCAAACTCACTGAGCCCATAGCAGTAATGGAGTGGAATAGTCTACTTTGGACGGAGTGATGCAGCTATATCACTCCAACATCGCCCCAATGTGATTTACAGACTCTGCCATTGCCCCAATGAATTGGAAACCTATCTCACCCTCATTTCCCCAATTCTACCACATACATACATAGCTATATGCATCATCAATGGTCCCACATCTCTCCCATCTTAGAAATGCCACAATTGATGCTTGTTGCAGCTTGGATTACCTTTAATAGTAACAACAATATGTTCTTCAGATGGCTTTAAGCCAATGTACTCTACATAGAACATTTTCATCTACAGTTGTTATTGCCCATAGCCCATTCGGTACTCAAACTTGGGTGGATGAAAGGCTGAGTTGACCTTGCTGGGATTCTAGCCTGCACTCTGCAGATCACACACAGATCTCAGTAGTGAGAACTTAACCTGCTGAACTGTCTTATCATTTAAGGCTCTCACCTTGGCTTGTATGGTCCTCTGCATCTTTATCTTCAAGAGAGTCTGAAATGGTAGACCCTTGAAAAAAATCTCAATTCCAAAAACAAATGCATTAAATGAATACAAATCCTGGGCCACTTCGTTCGCCTCCAGATTGATCAAATTTAGAAAGCATGGCCATAGAATGCGCACAGGACTGATCCTCGTCTCACCTTTCAACAGCATCTGAAAACAATTCTCTTGCAGCACAATTCCCATTGATCCCTCCATTGCTTGCTAGTGCTGTGGTACCTGGATGGGTCATTATGCACTTTATCAATGAACAATCAAAATCAAATCAAAATGATGAAATATGAACATAATTATTATAAATGTACCTTTTTTCCTGATTCTTGGCTCCTCCGCTGCTGGTGCTCAGAAGTAGGTAGAGAGTTGTTGACATTTCTCTCCCGGAGTCCTCGCTCATTTAGGGCACAATCAGAGCGCTAGCAAGCCCAGCTAAGACAGCTTCCGATCTGTGATGCTCGCCCGGAGGACCTACAAATATGTGCTGATTTTTGTGTTGTATGGGAACATTTCTCATGTCTACCAGAACATGCTGGTGACTGTGTTGCTGGTATTTTTTCTGAGCAGTGAAAGAGGAGTTCCAATGCCCTGCCGCTGGGCAGTGTGAGATGTCGACTACCATTTTACTCTCCTCTATCCATTAAAAAGTAGAGGTGCCCTTGAATCCCATTTGCCTTGCTGGGTGTTGAACCATGAGTCTAATATCTGATGGAGTCCTGGTTGTGATCCTTTGCCAATAAGCACTATGGGAGCTTGCCTTCTCCAGAACAGGGATCAATGGAATTGGCCATCATTTTACGACTGCACCTATGAGGGCAGGAGAAGAGTTGTGCATGCTAAAAGAAGCTGGCAGATGCAAATATTCTACAAACGAATTCTAGCACGTGGCCCTTTACTATACACTGACAGGTTTGATAATGTCTTCAGTACATTGATCTAATTTAATGAGCCACACCTTATAAATCAGTGTACAGCCTCCTTATTTACATACTTGCAAACATGACCCATTGCAATCTGTAGGTGCTTATCCAGTCCTGTTTTCTTTCTTTGCATTCTGGGATTTGTAGTTCCACTTTTTAAATTATAAAACTCGGACATCAAGTCCCAGAATGCAAAGAAAAAAACAGGACTGGATAAGCACCTACAGATTGGAATAGGTCATGTTGGCAAGTATGTATTTACCCCTCACAATCACGCTAACCAAGGCAAGTTGCCACACACATTTTTACACAGGACAGACCTGGGAGCACCAGGCTGACTAGGTCATTTCGACCCTGCTTCTGTGCACAACCAAGCCCCTGAAGTCTCACTTAAAGAAGTCCATACTCAACAGTGCAGAAGACGGATTACCTGTGCATACATTCAAAGTGTTATGGTGCAGTGTCAAGTTGTTACATTGACTCAACACCTGAGTACAAAGAGGGCATTGCCTAAGTCCTGGGAGCTAAAGGTTTGAAACGGGCTAAAACTGACCCTACTTCACCAACCTTACATGGAAACAATAAAAGAGCACCTGAAAGCGGAGGGCGTGGTTAGCAGCCATGGAGTAGGACGCCATCCCCTGCAGCTCCTGCCTGATCCGAGACAGATCCACTAAGGCTGAATTAAGACACCAACATTAACACCCTTCCAACAGCTGCAGTAAGAAATAGAGCTCAGATTAAACTGGTGAGTCGGATCACTCCATCATAATTGTGCTCCTGTTGGGAAGTCCGACAACTACTCCGGGAACAGACACAGCCCCCAGACAGCACACAAGCGTTACGTGAACCAGGAGAAATATACCCCCGGAGAACACTGCAAACACAGCAAGCCAGCCTCCAATATATAATTGTGGACCGCCTTGGATCATTGCAGGTAGCAGAGCAACAGAGTCTGGGCCCAGAAGATTGTGAGCGCAGGTCCTAGGACCTCACTGGACACAGCAACGACTCATAAAACTTGGCTTGTGAGTATGTGTGTCTAAAGTACTCAGTTTTGCGAGCCCAGCCTTTCCTCACTCAAGGAGAACGTTGCCACTAACTGCACACCAGCAGATACCCCCAATCAACAGTGCACTCCCATTGGACCGCAAGCCACCCGCTTCAACTACAAGCCCCAGTCGAAGCTGTACACAAGGACTGCAGGTGGTGCGGACATTAGGAAGCACAGATACAGGGTAAGGGTTAAACCACACAGTGACCCACAACATAGGAAACTGGGGTTGTTTCACACCAACAGCATGAGAAAAAAACAAACAACTTGAGCGTGGACCCAGGAACAGCGCTGCACACAAACAGCTTTGAAAATCCTGGCCCGGAAGCTATAGTATCCCAAGTGGGGAGCCAGAATTCTCCACATTTTAGATGCCTCCCAAACCAGCTAAAATGAAGGGAAACCAGACAACTATGGACAACTACACTAAGAATTCATTGCAAGTGCCCATAGAAAACAAAGATACGGACAGAAATACTGTGGGAGCAGAGAGTCAAATCCTTTCGCCCATAGCAGAACTAAAAACTTCTCTGGAGTCTAAAATAGACAGGGTTATGGTGTACGTCACGCTCCTGCACCAGGACGTCAGAACACTGGTTTTTGAGACCCATAAACATTGAAACGCAGCTCGGCAAAAACACCACAGAGATCTGGAAAACACACTGAGACGTCCATATATGAAAACAGAAGGTCAAAATACTGGAAAATAGAGCGGAGGAGGCAGAAGGGCGGGCCCGCGAAACAACATCAGAATCCTTGGCTTATCAGAAGGAGAAGAAGGAACAGAAGGCTTTACAGTAGAGAGAGCACACAGAGCCCTGACCAGGAGACCACCCCTGGGAGCGCCGCCAAGACTAATAATAGCAAAAATACAAAATTACAAGGATAGAGAGAACATCTTGTCGTTCTCAGGAACAGGCGGTACTCTTCATAGGGCATCAGCATATCTTGCAGTTTATCCAGACTACACCATACATGTGCAGAGACGCAGAACTCAGTTTGCGTCTGCAAAATAGAGACTCAGGAAAGCAGGCCTTAAGTACATGCTCATATTCCCTGCCCACCTGAAGTTCCTGTATAAGAATCGCTCCCTATTCTCTGAACTCCCAGAAGATGCACGTACACGGATGGACACAGAAAGAGTTGGACCCCCGCGGAATGAACATTCGAACAATTCCTCCTACAAGAACTGACAGAACAGTGAGTAGCATGGTTACAACACCGAGCGGCACATAGGCAAACCAAAGGTACTCTCTGCAGAACTGCAGAGATCTGTCCAGCACTCATGAGCATCTTTACCTACTATTTGACTGGCTACCTTCTAGGAAACACTTCCTGATTACCTTGTGGCGGGTCTGAATCCAAGAACCAAACCACAGTATCTAGTGGTAGGAGGCAACGCCCTGGCAGCTTGTACCCTGCCCTCACTTTTCTTTTTCCGGGTTCCAGTTTATGAACCCACCCGCTGCGCACCCGCCTCCCAGTCCTGTGACTGAGAGCGGAAGCGAGAGGCGGATGCCCCTGAGCATGTACTTTTTTGGTGGTTGATTGTTTCAAGTTGGGTAAGTTCGGAGGGGGTTAAAAGACCAATGTTTGCCTTTGTTAAACCCTATATGTGAGTGTGACTGTACAAGTGGGGATAAGTTTCCTTGAGAAAAAGACAACAGAAGCGAGTATAACTTAAACAGGAGGCCACTACTTAAGACCGTCCGAGTCATGGCAGATAAACTCAAATTTGAGACCTGGAATGTCCGGGGTCTTAATATTTTTGTTAAGAGAAACAGAGTGTATAGATACTTACGCAGAAACAAAATAGATATAGCTTTATTGCAAGAAACGCACCTTACGGCAGACAAGTAGGACACAATTACCAAAAAATGGGGAGGACAAATGGTACGCTCCACATATTCAGTTTATGCCAGAGGGATTTTGACCTGGATAGCACATTCAGTGCCCTTCAGAATAGCTCAAACCAAAACGGACGACGAAGGCAGAATGACACTCATAATGGGTTCTTAGAGAATGTAGAAATGTGCATGGTCAATACATATGCTCCTAACCATAACGTGGCATCATTCTTCCAGGCACTCTACCCCAGACTCAGCCCCTTCAAAAATGGCACCCTGATTTGGGGAGGCGATTTCAATTGCACACTAAATCCGCTATTAGACAGATTGGATAACAAGCTCACGAGCCTGGCACCCCCAGCTAGGGCCCTACAAGCACTCTAGATTAGTTCGAACTTTTAGATGTTTGGAGGTCTCTCCACCCAGACACTAGGCACTACTCACATTTTGCTGCTCTACAGGCAGTCCAAACTAGATTAGATTATTTCTTTATCGGGAAATGATTAATGACTATCTGGAGACTAAATACAAAGGTAGGGTTCTCTCATACCAAGCCCTGTTCCTTCTTACCTGGCAACACACACACACACCATGCCTCCAGTCCCAACGTGGAAATTAAGAAGCTAAGCGCCACAAGACAACATATTCAAAGACCATATCAGAAATAACATCACTACATACTTTACACAGAACACAGGGAGCGTATCTGCGGCAGGAACTTTGTGGGAAGCATTCAAGGTGGTTTTTAGGGGAGCAGCGATAGCCAAATCGGGGGGCATCCAGGCGTTAATCTTTAAGGAACTTGCTTCAGCTGAAAATGAATTGAAGGACATTGAGCAGAACTCTATTAATCAAAATCATCAAGACATCATATCGGAAGGGACTGCACTGAAGCAGAAATGCTTAAGTTGCTGGGACAGACTAGGGAAGAATAATTACTCTGGATATGTAGAGAAACAGCACGCAGAAGGGTATAAACCCAGCAGGCTCCTAGCCTTGCTATACAAGACGGACGTAAAATGTGAACCCATATACTCACATCCACAATGCCTCGGTTACTGCATGCAATACGCAAGTAGGGATTAACGCAGCTTTCTATGAATTTTACTGCTCCCTGTACCAGAACGACACCCACACTCTGAAAGCAAAAATAGAGGAAGCATTAGACAAAATCAACCTCCCTGGACTAGACGCTGCAGCATCCAACAGCCTAGATGTTAACTTGGAAGAATTACAACAGACAATACGGCTGTTACCTAGAGGCAAAACTGCAGGTCCAGATGGCCTGCCAAGTGAGTTTTACAAAGAATTTGCAGCAGACCTCGCCCCACTTCTTTTAGACATGTATAAGGAGGCATTTGAATCAGGAATTGTACCCCCTAGCTTAATAATCAACTAAACAAATCACCAACGGACTGCGGATCCTACAGACCATTATCCATGCTAAATCAGGATAGTAAAATTCTTACGGCCTACTAGCCAATAGGCCCAAAAAAGGTATTAACACCTTAATACACCCTGACCAGACAGGCTATGTTCCGGGTAGGAATATAGCCTGGAATCTACACCGCTTACATCATGTCATAGACTGCACTAAATCCCTAGACACAAATTGTGCAATAGCTGCCCTAGACGCCATCAAGGTGTTCAATTCCATTAGATGGGAATGGCTTTATGTCACGCTACAGCGATATGGTATTGTACAGGAATATATTAGATGGGTACAACTAATATACACAAAGCCTGTCGCCAGAGTCAGAACCGATACTCTACATTCTGGCCGTAGAGCCGATTGGGGTGTACTTGCGGCATGAATACATCGAAGCCGGCATAAATATAGGTGGGACACATCATCTAGTATCTATTTATGCTGATGATACACTATTGCTTGTACAAAATCCCGACAATAACCTTCAGCTCATATTAGATGTCATAATGCAGTTCGCAACACTATCGGGAATCACACTTAGCGTTGAAAAATCATGACTGTTCCCGCTGGCAAAACTGGCCAAAACACAGCAAGATGGACTACTGGTTCTGACACTATAGTGGAAACTAAATACAGTTAAGTACCTAGGGATTAATATATATCATGACCCTGTGGCAGAATATAAAGCTAATACACTGAAAGCTCTTGAAATTATGCAAAACTCTATGAAGTTTTGGACACGATTACCCCTTTCAGTGATGGGCAGAGCAACAGTGCTAAAAATGGTGGTTCTCCCAAGGTTACTGCATTATTTTACAAATATCCCGTACAATATACCAAAATCCTTTTTCAAAGCATTGGATACCCTGTGTAGAGGGTTCATATGGCAGCACAAAAGATGCAGAATAGCACTGAAGACCCTTCAGAGACAACATGAAGAAGGCAGAATGATATGATGGGTTATTTATAACACGCTTAATACCCAAAGGTTTCAAAGCGTGGACCCTAGGATCGAACCTGTATTGCTCTGTGTCGTCTTGCATCTAAGGCGAGCACGTTGCCCCTGAGCTATCATCCCGAGAATCAGAGTGCCACAACATGAATTATAATTTCTTGCTGGGAAACTAAAATCTCTGGTCGGCCGGCTATCAGACAAACCCACTTTAGACACCTAGAAACCTTATTGCACCAACCAATGATACCACATTATTACCTGCGTAAGATATTGTGGATCAAATAACCTCAGAGCAGCCCATACCCACATTTAGCAACATTGGGCATACAGCTTTGGAATAGAGCTTGTAAGCTACCTAAAATTGTGAATCCATTCTCCATCCAAATTCCACTGGTGCCCATGGCCCCGGACAGACCCCAGACTAGATTGAATATGCGTACACATTGGGAAACATGGGGATTTGCTACGGTACGTGATCTGATACAACATAACTCCTTTATACCCATCCAGGAGCTTAGAGATAATACAGGCTTGCATCAAGGCCAGTACTTAATACATCACACGATCATGCGAGTCATAATACATAGATGGCCAACCTATCGCGAAGTAAGCAACACAAACTCGACAATAGACCTTATGTAGGACGTAGCGGAGAGCGGGCACGTACTGTCTAGAATATACTAATTTCTTCTGACTGTAGGGTTTTCCCCTGGACTAGCTAAATGAGATAAATGGGAGACAGACCTGGGCGCCCCCTTTACTGACTCTGGGTGGTCAAAAGTACTTCATTATCACAAGAGAGTGTCTAGAAATGCTAAATTACAACTCATTCAAATGTTCACACCACACAGAGCATATATGAGACCCCTGAGAATTTCCGGATTCCCTGGTGCGTCGAAAAGTGTTGCCCGAGATGCAGTGCCATAGAGCGGGAATGTTGCACATGTTTTGGTCCTGCCCGAGGATAAGGTGGTAGTGGGAGGAGATTGCTACCAGAATGAACAAGGGAGGGCTGACGTTGGATATCCAATCTCCGGCTGCAGGACTGTTGGGCAATTTCACACGACCAAAAAAATGCACGCCATATGCACAAGATGAAAGATCTGGAATATATTTTGGCTAATTGCAGAATTGCCATGTCTTGGAAATCCCCAACGAGCCCTAGAATAGAAAACTGGTGGCGCGACCTACATAAATGAGCCCTGGCCGAATCAGTGGTATGGCAACGGGCAGCACACACAGAGAAGTCCGAAACCAATGACTAAAAAGTATCTTGGAACACATTGCCGCACACCTTATTTGCCCCGTAGCCCTTAGACTCTGCACCAGCAAGCCCATTGGAGCTGGCACCTACATGAATCGAAGCTCGCAAGGACCTAATGGTTACACACACAGCTTAACAGACTAGAAGGCATAGGCAAACACAGTTGTGGATGGGAGGGAGGGGGTATTGGGAGGGGGTAAATTTACAAGTATTGGTTGAACCGTTTTAGCTCTAATCACGTGATCTTTTTTTTGTATTGTGAAGTAAATCAAAAACCAATAGAGATGTTTAAAAAAAAAGAGCACCTGAAAACAATTGAATATAAAATATGGCCCATAAAATGCTTGCGCTTTTTATTTTTTAAAAAAGGTAGCTGATCTAAAATCCTGCATTTAATATGTAGAAAATTACAGCAGGTGAAACAATCTGAGATAATGCAGCTGTCCAGAAGCAATGGAAGGTGGTCATGAAGCAGGGGACCTTCTGAGCACCTTTATTCGTAAGGTCACGTGCATGCAGCTGGGCACACTGTTAGGTATTCAAAGCGCTCACCAACTGTGACCTCTGCCATCACCCCAAACATTCCCTCATAAACCTCAAGAGTGAATATGGCCTTCGTGGAATACACCCTGTTATGTGATGTGCTATGGGCTCCAAAATATTGTCCAGGTGGTCTGGAATGGAAGCAAGCTATTATTTTCGTAGGATGTCGCCTGAGATACTGCGTTAAGGTGAAAAGCTCTCTTGGCCCTGTGGCCTGTTCTACCGCAACCCGTCCTCAAATATGACCTGTACCACCTTTTTCTCTTTACTATTAGAGTTCACAACGAGAGGTCCATGCATAAAGATTCTCATGCTGGTCAAGAAACCACCAATAGTCTAAAACATGATGGGAAGGGGACTGGTGCAATAGGTGGGCCGTGATGAAGCTAAGGTCTAAACATGATGGGTCCATTATGTTGTGCTTCTAGGGTTAAACAGAACGTACTCTGTAGGATAATACCTCTAGCTACGCCCTGCCTTGATTCTAGCCTTGGTTATTAGTTTTAATTATGAACCTGATTGATAATAGGCAGTACATGCCGGGCATGTACTGGTTGGTGTCTGTAGAGTGTTTTAGTTCGACTTTCTACTATAGTTGGTTCGATGGGGGTTGTTACAATGAAAATTCCCATTGGGAAATCCTGTTGCGGACATTCTCGGCTGATGGGGTCTCAAAGATTCTACTTGCCCGTTGAGACTGGTGGATTCCCTGGGGATACTTAGCGTTTAGAGAAAGCATGCCATGAATGAGGACAAGTCGTTTTTGTTTGCTTGGCTCATAAGGGTGCCATTCTCGTGGGTGATGTCTGTCAATTTTGCGATTATGGGAGGCCGCTGGTTAATGTGCAAACTGGCTCAACCTTGCACTTGTGATTGTGTCGGTGTAGGTGCCTGAAACACCAGAAACCATTAATGGACTTGGTGGGGAAAAAAGATGTCACCAGCTTTCAACCATGGCTTTTCCCATCAGAATCAGTGCTGAGGACTTGGTGATGACAACGAGGACTTGGTGACAACGAACCTGTGTGACTGTCATTGACTGACTGCATTCTTTATTTAATACCAGACTAAAGAGCATGTGTTTGTGTGGTGGAGAAAGGGAGTAGAGTAAGATGTGAGAATATGGAAACTGGAGAATTTCACAAAAGGATAATGGAAGCGTTACAACTCAGATAAAGTGGTTTATATGTGAGGCAGAGGGGCATGGCGTGGCCAGCTCAGCCTCATTGCACGGGACGCTCAGAGGGACTTCATGTCAGGAAATCCTTCCAGTTGCTGTGTATAATCTTCCCATTCCTCAATAGTCCAGTCCACCTATTAATACGTCTTGCTTCCTCCCAACTGCAACAATAAGGCAGTAGTGACCTTCAATGTCCCATCTATATGGGATATAGAAGGTGATATGTGGCACTGAAGGTGAGCCCTGCTCTATAGTTGTAATTTGGTAGAGACAGCTATCTATGAATAGTTGGACTAGACTGCTGAGAAATTGGAAGACTTCCCAACACAGGTGCCTTCGAGAAACCCTTAGGGCTAGGACACTGTCACAATTCCGGATAGACCACATGTCGTTAACACTGCCAATGAATATTGATCTTTCAGAACAACCTGCCTGCTTGGAACTATCCATATTTTTGTTTAGGTCAGTGTACCCCCGGGCATAAGGAGTGAGAGTTGAGAGGTCTTTGTCTGTGTGGAATAGATGAACATGCTGTCTTCATTGGCATGCAGCTACGATTAGCGAGTCCCTTGCCCATGGCAACATGAACAGATCCTGTCTAGGGCAAAGAGGTGACTCACAACAGCTAATGGATACCTTTGTGGCAGGTTTGGTAAGTGTGCCTCTTTGAGCACATCAGCAAATTTCAGTGCCTGAAAAAACTTTTGCCAAGTGGCTTGATTTGCAACCCCTCGTTCCTAGGAGCCACAAGAAAATACATAAAGTGATGCCCACCTTAAGAGGACTTCTATGGGTGCAGGCTGTCTCAGAGGACACTTTATGAATCCTTACTGCTTGCCCAGGTCTCAATGCAGCCACTCAATGCTTGGTGACCAGATGAGAAAACAGAAACATGAGCCGTTTCCATGTGAATCACAAGTAAGGAGAGCTCCCACCTTCCGCGTCCTCTACTCTCTGACTCACAAGAGGTTGCAACATGGCCATTTTGTACACTGCTGCCTGGAAGCTGGCATTTACAAAGCCTGTCACCTTCTGTAGAGCTGGCTTTGGGTATGCAAAGTCCTTTCATGCATCAGATCTGGTCCGTTTTTTTCTGGGAATGTCTTCTGTATGGTATGATGTTTTAAATGAAGATAATATACAGATGAACACCAAGAAAAAAAAAGAAACATGGGAAAGACATATTAAAGTGTTTCATGCATTTTATAAAGTGTGATTAATTTAAAAAAAAACCCTATCATTCAACTTTGTATTTGAGTTTGGCCGAATACTTGACCAATTTCCACAAATTTTGACACATTTTCAATATGCGATTCTGCAGATTACTAGTATCTATTACTAAAGTAGTTGAGACATATTTTAGGTTTAGTGTTGATCTGCTTTACCGTGTTGTGGAACGGGAAGTTGACCGAATGTGATCTTCAATAAGGCAAATGTAGTGCCTTCACGATTGATCGAGGACACTCTTAAAGAACTTAGGTGTGATGTCCATCATGATATTATTGATGATGCTTTAAGGGTTAACGATGTTGTCACTAGCTATCTTATCTGTGATGTCATGCGTGGGGTCTAGAGTAGCAGTTTCTTGGGATGGTAGTTAAGACGCAAGACATGATAAGTCCCCAAATTCTTTGCTTAAGTTAGTAATCCAATATTTCCCATTGACCTGCCATGCACTTCTCATGCCCTGAAATACCCTCTGCCTCCTTTTTATGACATATGACATAAGGCACCCACGTTCCAGCTTCCCAGTATTTTTAACACCTGATTTCTCCTATTCCGAGGTCCAGTTTTCCGACTGACCAGTTCAGCATAGATTCTGATAGCGTCTAGAAGGGATCAATTCCCCTCCACATCGCAAATACCTTTGTAAAGCAAGTGCTTGTGTTTAGTACCCTTCATCTCCGATATTAGATGTATACGCACGGTTCTACGCTTGCTAATCCAGTGTCTCCATCTTCGTTGCTTGCATCTTTGCAGAGCAGCCACGAAGATTGAGGGTGTGCTCTAATGTGCATCATTTTTTGGGGAGACTGCCTCTCAATTTTCCCACCTCTGAGGACTGGACTGATGGCGGGTTACTTCAGACTTGGCCTATAAAAGCATAAACACTGAATGAGTTGTAAGTGGATCCCCCTCGCTAGCAGGGATCTGCAAGCTTCAGCTTTCCTCTTGCCTTGGACTATGATGCCTATTATCACTTATCATTGAGCATGCTTGCTAGGGAGGATTGAATTTGTAGTAACACATATCTGGGGAGTCAATGGTTTCAGTCCCCTCCAATATCATATCGACTCCAAATGCTCTTGTCCTGCTTAACTTGGACTGGTTGGTGTGAAATAAATCACTTTAATCCTGCGCACCATTTTCTTTTGTGTATGTGTTCTTACAAAATAGCCACACATAGCTTTCTCTACTTTATTTTGGTAGCAGCCCAAATTTCAACCTGGAGATACTTTCTCTCTATTTCCGCCTTTTATCTTTAAAAGGTGTTGGAGATTGGTCGATATGCTAAGGTCGAAACGTTAAGTCTGAGACTTCAGTTCTGATAGTATTTTATATAAAACCTGGTCTGTCATTACTGTGGTATCCCTATTTCTAGCAATATATAAAGCAGGCGGGCCCTATAGGGATTCATTGTACACACTGCCTGCCATAGTCGCATGGCAGGCATCATGTACAATTAAAATGAAAAACTGCCGACATGCGAAAATGTGTGGCAGCACTTACTTGTAACTATGAACGCTGATTATCATGCACGCATAGCTAGCACCGTTCATTAGTAAAATTAAACACTGACCAACATGTGAGGGGCAGCATTTAATTGTGATTGTGCATGCTGCCTGCCAATCATGGCAGGCAGCATGCACAATAAAAAGTAAATTCTGCCTGCCAAGCAAACGCTGCTTTTCTATTTATCCAGTTACTAGTACCTGGAGGATTCTAGCTCAAGATTTCTGAGGTGAAGGATACCCATAACTCTGACAAGATGGATCTCTGTAACAAAGATGATTCCTGGAAAATCTTCTTAAATTCATTATGTTCTATTTTTGATAATTACTGTTTAATAAATTAAATTGTTTATAACATTTATGTTTACACTAATTTTACTTTTTGGTTTTATCACTCTGTTAGTAGATTTGTGTAAGTACTTATTTTGTCAGTGACCTTATGCCACTTTCTGTTCCTTCTCCCCCTTCTGTAATATGACAACATTTGCAGTTAAGTTGCACGACATAAATAAGTATCATAATGTGTGCTAAATAAACCCAATGGGAACACTTTTTGTTTGTCTATATATGCCAAATTACTCAATTGAGCAAAATGAGTCCAGGAGGTTTTCCATTCGACAAAACACGGAGGCCCTGATGAGGGCTCTACCCCAATTAGATGGAAGTGGGTATTTGGCCGTCCATTTTGTTAACAGGTGAATTAGGTTTATAGGAACTAGCAGAAGTACCTGTTCTCGGAAAGCGTTCAGTAGACAGACATGATAATACTGATCCTGTTGGTCACTCTTCCGTTTCGCTTATCACTTGATGTGCTTTGCACCCTGAAGTGATCTGCTCTGAGAATGGGCACGTGTGGCTGGCTGACATACCGTGGGGCAGACGTTGGGGGGAGGCGAGTGTTGATGTGCTGCTGCATACTGGGACTTTCTGTGCTCTATCCCCATCTGTCGCCTCACCCTGGCTTTGTGCAGTTTTTTGCGGTGCATCCTAGGGCCTTAAAATTAGGTTTTCAAGTTCTTTGTTCCTGGTGTCGGGCCCGGTCCTTCTTTTTTTAAAATAATTATTTTTATTAAAACTATTAAGAGTACAAACATGAACAATTCAAACCCATTACTGAAATGACATTAGAACAATATCAATAAATACATTTCTATATTTTTTAATATATATATTCATCTACCCCACCCCTCTCTCCACCCCTTCTCCCTTCATTTTCCCAATCTATATCTCTTTTCATTTTAATATTTTAAGTCTTTATGTTTTAACGTCTCACTCCTCTCCCACTAGGGACCGGTCCTTCCATGAGCACATTGATGTTTCGCCAATTTCAAGCAACCGTCTCATGTGTGAAGGTGCTGAAATGCAGAGAAAGGGGTGGGGTGTCCAAGTGTCAGGTAGCCAGTAATGTTGGAGAGTCCTAACAGGTAACTATGCAAAGGTTGGTGCAGATTGGTGAAATGGTGTGGAATTGTATCAGTAACAACGAACAATGCTTCGCCAAGCCACAAACCCACAAACAAATCTTGACTTTTTCTGACATCCGGGGAATGGGGTGGGGTGTTCAAATGTCATGTAGCCAGTAATGTCCTGAGGGCCTTAACAGAAAACTATGCAAAATGTGGTGCAGATTCGTGAAACGGTGTGGAATTATATAAGGAACAACGCTTCGCCACAAATCCTGCCTCAAACAAACAAACACATTTTGACTTTTATATATATATAGATTTAGGTATTTATTTATAACTTGCTCTCACTAGATATTCTCCCCCCAGATCCTTATGTTCATCCGGCGCCAACTCTCTGTGTGGTAAGCCCTTCGCTAAACCGCTAGATGGTGGCTGATCTCTCTCCTCAGCAGGCTCCCGTCTATGGAATCGCCTCCTCCTTCCTATTCGTCTTGATCGAGATCGCCTCAAATTCCAGAAGCTCCTCAAGACTTGCTGAGATTGGTAACCAGGGCCCTTATGTGCCCACCTGGGTCCTGGCCTGCACACCCAATCGCCTCCAGCTTCCACCCCCACTCCCAGCACTTTGCCTTGGCACCCACTGGCCTATGTCACCACAGACCTGCACTTACATTATTGGCGGCTGACCACTCCACCTAGGCACTTACAGGTGCTCACTCCCTAGATATTGATACACCTGGCACTTACCCCCTCCCTCCCCACTCCCTCATCCCTTCTTTCTGCACTTTCACATAATGAATGCTCACAAGGACTAGTAGGTCTGCCACTATCTTTCATTGTTGTATTTGTTCTTCACTCCCATGTCCCCTCCCTGTTGCCCTGTGGGCGCTTTGCAACACAATTTACTTGATGTATAAGGGCCTTACAAATGCACAATAAATAAATCAATATATAAATGAATACATATATATATACCGTGGCCGTGTAGTTATGGTTAAGTTGCTAATCCCATAGGAAGAACACTTTTTGGGAGGCTTATAACTTCGCTCCCCCTGGACGAATCCACACCAAACTTTGCAAAAAAAAGTATATGGCCCACTCTGAATTTTTTTTGCAAAGTCTGGTGAGGTTTGGTCCAGGGGGGTCAATGTTATAGAGGGGGTCCCAAAATGTCTTTTTTCCCCATAGACTGACTGGGGAAAAACCTTTGCTCACGCCTACAGCCCAAACCGCTGGATGGATTTTCACCAAATTTTACGGCAGGAGCAGCGGCTTGGTCCCAAAAGCGTGCTTTTGTAAATTTGGTGAGAATCCGTCCACTAGTTTTTTTTAAAATGACCAAAAAGTAGGTCACAAAAAATTAGTGATATCTATGTCCGCTCTGCAGACACACTTCCCTGTTTGCTCCGCGGACAGGACACCAATTGGTTAATCGGCTTGCGTCATGTCCGCGGACATGCAACATCTTCGCTGATTGGATGGTGAAGAGCGTAAAGTGCGTCAGATTTTTAGAAACGCCTACCATCTTCAATCCACAGACAGCGGCCGGTGTCCGCGGACATCGCGGTAAAAACATATTAAAAAACACAATATTGCACTTGTCAAACTTTTTTTTTTATTTCTTTATTATTTTCATTTAACAACAAAACACATAACATACAAACAACTTTAACATAAATGGCTTATTGGCACTTCGTACGGATCTTGTCCTTCCATTGTAGTTTCATAGTTACCCCAGCAACCTTATCAGTTGAGTCTGGACCTCCCGTGGGGTCGAGCACCAAGTCTGGTATGCATATTGTTCTATTCTTGGTCTTCGTGCTTGGCCTTACTATTTCACATATGGAGCCTCTATTTCTGAGGGATCTTCGGAGTTTCCTTCCTCCGGGTGGCCAAAGAGGTCTTGTATTAGTGTGTTCCATGCAGTCAACTTGTGCGCAGTTTCACCTTCCCCTCTTATCACTGCTCTTGTCCACACCACTGTCTCTGCCTGCGCCCACTTCTGAAGGTCTGACCACCATGCCTCCACACGCAGGCCCTCCTTTGAGTTCCATGTCATTGCTATCCTTCTCTTGGCCAGTATACTTATCAAATCTTTCATCTTCGCCAGACGCGATTCATGCTTACCCCCTCTCGAGAAGAGGCCCAGTAGGTACTTTTTGGGATGTTCCACCTGAATTTGAAGTCCGCTTCCCGCTATCTTGAGTCTGATCCCGTCCCAGAACTCTTGTATCACTGGGCAGGACCAGAACATGTGTACCATGTCCGCTTCTTCTGACAAGCAGCGGGGGAACCTGCTCTGGGCCCCTGTATGGACTTTATTCATCTTCTTGGGTGTGAGATACGCTCTGTGCGTTACATATAGCTGCATCTGCCTAAATCTTGCATTTCTGGATACCTTTTTTGGGCATCGTAGGGCCCTAGTCCATTCTTGATCACTGAGGGGCCTCCCCAACTCCTCCTCCCAACGCTGCCTCGTGTGTTGTTCCTGTGGGTCTTTGGCCTTCAGTAGCTGTTCATACAACCTGGAGGTTGTGTGTGTTACCTCTGCAATGTCATACCATACGTCTAATGCCGTTTCCTCATCCTAGTCTTCCCAATCTGGCCATCTTCTCGTGATGTTTCTCAGCATGCCGGTATGTAGGATGAATTGACCCATATGTATTTCATATTCATCTACCATTTCGTGGAAGTCCGCCCACCTTCGCTCCCTTCTCAGGTCTCCAATTTGTGCTACCCCTTTAGCCTCCCAGTGTGCTCGATATGTTGCTAGTGTATTTGTGTTCCCTCCCAGGAGACCCGCTAGAGGGATTTGCGTTGACTGCGGATCCTTCACCCCTTGGAGTTTCCACACTCTTTTCCATAAATCCACTGCAATGTTGAGCATGTTCGACAGGGTTCTAAGTCGGGGTCTGTCGAGCCATTGTATTTCCCTTAGGTAATACTGTTTCAGTGCAGGTTGGAAAATGCGAGTGTCTATTGTTTTGTCTTCCCCCAGCCATTTTCTGCAAATTGTAGCTGCCCCGCTAAATAATACCTCTCAAAGTCCGGTAGTCTGATACCCCCTTCTTCGTAGTCCTTCTGCAGGCTCCTTATTGCGAACCTATTTCTCCCTCCCCCCCATAGGAATGAATGCGTTATTGTATTTAGTTTAGTGAAAAAGGCCCTGGGTATGCTGTATGGGATGTTCGTGGGGAAGTATAATAGGCGGGGCAGCACCACCATTTTCAGGAGGGCTGCTCTTCCCATCATTCCCAGTAGTAGTGTCCCCCAGAAAGTCATTGACCACTGTGTTCTTTCTAGTGCGACAAGCGTGTTGGATGCATGGGTATAAGCGGTATCATGATGTACCCCTATACCCAAATATTTGAAGGTGCGGGGCACCCATGTCAGACCCAGGTCCGGCAGACAGTGTGGGGGGACGTGTTTCAGACCTTCCAATGGGAAGAGGAGGGACTTCTCTCTATTAATCGCTATGCCCGAAAGCCTAGTGTACGCCCCGATCGCTTCTAGGAGGCAGGGTAGGTTAGTGGTTGGCTCGCTTACGAATAGGAGCATATCATCCGTGTATAGCGAGATTTGCTGGAGCACCCCATCTATGTCCAGTCCGTTGTTTCTATATTCTTCTCTAAGGAATACCGTAAATGGCTCTAGAGCCAGGATATATAACATTGGCGATAGCGGGCACCCCTGCTTGGTTCCCCTATGTATCTTCCAATCCTCGGAAATGAATCGCCCAGTTTTCACCCTTGCTCTGGGTTCCTTGTATAGTAACCTGATCCATCGGAGGTACCCCTCCCCGATACCAAAGTGGGTGAGTACACCCATCAGCCATTCCCAACGCACAGAGTTGAAAGCTTTGACAGCGTTCAAAGACACTATTACGCTCTCGTCTTGCAATCGATTTGTCTCATCTATCACGTGGTGAAATCTGCGTGGGTTCCAGGACATGTTCCTTCCTGGAACATAGCCCGTTTGGTCCGGGTGGATCAGCGTGGGTATTACTTGTTTTAAGCGGTTGGCTAGGACTGCCGTTAGTATTTTGGCGTCCTGATTAATAAGGGATATTGGCCTATAGGAGGAGCATTTCCTAGGGGGCTTCCTGGTTTGAGAATCGGGACAATTATTGATTCCGACAGGCTTGTCGGGAGACGCATGGTCTCATATGCGTCTTGGAATGTCTCAAGCAGTTTCGGAGCAATGGCGCTCTTGTACGTCTTCTAGAACTCCCCCGGAAGCCCATCCGGGCCCGGGGTTTTGCCAGTGGGAAGTTCTGCGATCACCATCTCTATTTCTTCCACCGTGAGGGGTGCGTCCAGTAGCTGAGCCTGTTCTTCCTCTAGCCTCGGCAACCCTATTTCTACCAGTGCATCTGTTATGTCCTCCGGGTCTATTTCCGGATTCGGGGCGTACAGGTGCTCATAGAAACGCGCAAACATTGCATTAATGTGCCCTTGGTCCCTGATCTCTGTCCCGGTGTGATCTTCTAACACCGTTATGGGATCCTTTTATTCTCTTGTCTGGTAAGCCAGGCCAGGAGCCTGCTAGGTTTATCCCCTTCCACCTGTAACCACTTCAGGTACCTCCCATAGTTTAGCCTCCCTAGTTTTTCCCAGAGCAACATACATTTAGTCCGCAGCTCTATCAGCTCTCCAGGTTCCTCCCCCTCTAGTCCCGCTCGTTGTTCTTTCAATTCGATCACCCTCTCGAGTTCATTCAATTCCCTCATGGCCGCTCCCGTCAGTCCTCCTGTTTTGCCTATTGCCGCTCCCCTTATTACCACCTTGAATGCGTCCCATAATACAGCGCCACTCTCAACACTGCCCTCGTCTTGCTCAAAATAATCATCGATCACCTCCTGGAGGTGTTCCTCAAACTCACCCTCTCTCAGGGCCTCTGCTCGAAGTCACCACGCTGGGATAGGTGCTTTTCTACTGGTGTGTGCCCATGTCGCCACTACTGGGGCATGATCTGAGAGTGTGCGTGCTTTAATGGTGATTCCCGTGATATCTCGTAGTGATTCCCTGCCCACGAATATATAGTCTATACGTGTGAATGTTCCATGTGGTGCGCTGTAGTGTGTATAACCCCTCCCCTCCCCATGTACCTGCCTCCATACGTCTGCTAGCTGTAGCTGCTCCAGGATCCTATGCAGTTCTTTGGCTGGGGGCGCCGGCTTCTTGTATTTATTATCAGATCTGTCGAGGAGGGGATTCAAGGTGCAGTTGAAGTCGCCGGCCCAGATGAACGTAGCCTCCCTATATTGCGCTAACTTGGGCGGTAGCTTTGTGAAGAAGTCCGTTCCATCAGTACTTGGTGCGTAGGTGTTGACCTGGCATACCTCCTTGTTTTCTAGCATGCCATGCACCAATACCAGCCGTCCCTCTGTGTCAGTCTCCTGCTTGAGTAGCTGGAACGGGACCCCCGGGGCAATCCATATTAGTACACCTTGTGCGTAATTTGAATATGTGGCGCTGTAAATCTGTCCTCCCCATTTCTTGTCCACCTTGGCCTGCCTGTCTCTTGTGAGGTGTGTCTCCTGCAACATCGCTATCTTGATTTTCATCCGGTTTAGCCAGGCATAGACCCTAAGTCTCTTGACATATGCATTGAGTCCTCTCACATTCCAGGTAGCTATCGTCAGTTCATCTGGTCCCATGATCTTCTTTGTTTGCTTGGCTTCATTATCCCACTGCCATGTCCTTGCACCATGCCCTTTAGTCTCCTCGTGCCCATCTCCCTCGGTGTCCTGGTCCTGGATCTATGCCTCTTGATGCAGCCACTGCTGCTGTCACATGGTTCCTGTCCCATGTTACTCCAGTCGCTTATTGTCTGTATTTTTTCAGTGTCCTTTACAATAGTCCTTCTGTAGTTTGTGCCTCCTACTGCCCATCACTCCATTCAACGTCCTTAACTTCAACAAAAAATGAAAAACTAACGCCCAGCCACCCTCCCCCTCCTCGGGCTCCGCCGCTTCTCTCGTCATGCTCCTGTGAGGGGGGCAGACTCGCCACAGCGTGATGCCTTAAAACTGACATCCAAACTAGTAGTTCATTCTTCCCGGGGGCGCCGCTTCTCTCAGCCAATACAGCTAAAGTGGGGCTGATTGCTCCTCCATGGTTCCTACTAGCTTCTTTTAATTTACGTAATGCTTATTGTCTTTGTTCCAGGTTGCCTTTGTTACTCCTCATCAGGGTCTATTTCCAGGATTGATAGCGTTTCTCTGCCTCACCTGAGGGAAGCCTTGTGAGTCCATCCAACTTTGGGCCTCTTCGGTGGAGTCGAAAAAACATGTTTTGCCTTGGTGTATCACCTTGAGTTTAGCGGGGAACAGGAGCATGTATCTGACCCCCGCGGTCCTGAGGCATTCTTTTGTTGGACCGAACTGTGCCTGTTGCCTCTGTACCATGGCCGTATAGTCCGGATACATTGTGATCTTGGAAGAGTTTGTGATGATTCCCCCCCCCCTCTTGAGAACGCTAGTATTTTCTCCCAATCTTTGTAGATCATGATCCTAGAAATCATCACTCTCGGGGGGGCACCCGGCTGGGGTCTTCAGGTCAGGGCTCTGTGTGCCCTTTCTACCACAAAGCCTTGGGATAGACACCTACTCCGACCTCCTGGAGGAGCATGTTTTCGACGTACTAAGTGTCTGCGAGCGTTGCAGCAAGATTTTCTTTTGTCATATGGATGGGGTAGTGTAGTTGTTCTAATGCTACTTTTAGAAGGGTGACAGGCATTACTGGTTTACCAGTGTTGTCTTGCCTCCACAACCTGTCAGAGGGGTTTAAAGAACCCTTTTGACGCTTCCACAAATTTTTCTCCTCCTGAGGTGCCTCCCCCTGGAGCTCCATTAGCTGAGTCTGCCCCATATTGCTATAGGCTTCTGGTGTGGCTCGCGCTACCATCATCCTCTCATTGGTACGTGCCACCTCCAAGATTGTTTCAGTTTTGGATGCCATGCGCTTGCTTTCTGTGTCCGCTTCATGATTTCCACGTGACACGAAATCCGTCTCCTTGGTATGAGCGGCGCATTTCACGACCGCTATGCCCACTGGGAGCGGTAGTGCTTTTATCAGCCTGTCCAATAAGGCTGCATGTTGCACCGGCGTGCCGTCTGCTCGGAGGTAGCCCCTCCTTTTCCAGCGCGCTAGACCTGCATGCACTGTGGACGTCACATAGGCTGAGTCACTGTACACAGTTACTTCCTGGTCTGGATGATTCTCAATGGGGAGTATCAGTGCCAGCAGTTCTGCAGCTTGCGCAGAATAGTGAGAGGGTATTCGCGCACTGATGAGTACTCGAAACTCTACATTCACTACGTGTTTTACCATGGCCACGCCTGTATACCTTTGTCCGTCTTCTTGGTCAATTCTTGAAGAACCGTCAATGAAGATGATCTCTCCACTTGCCAGGGCGTTTGCTTTTACCCTGGGGATCTCATCATAGAATTCCTCATAGTTCACACAGTTGTGTATAGGTTCTCCCTCTGTGACTGGCTCAGCTATGAATGTAGCAGGATTCACAGTTTTACATCGAACTATTTTGATCGATGGGTTAGAGATATTCACCTCATAGGCGGATGCTCTCTGAGATGTCAGTGTGCCGTTTGGCTTCTCTAGTATGGCGAAGAGCGAATGTTCAACATAAAATATCATGGAGCACCCTATCACAATGGATGATGCCTTTTCGATAGCGAATGCGGCAGCAGCTAGATTTTGTTTGCACAGGAAGTGGTCCTTCATAACCGGGTCCAGACTCCTGCTGTAATATGCTAGGGGCTTGTACCCCAGCGAGGTTCGCTGAGCGAGCACTGCCGTCACAAAATTACCATCAGAGTGTGAGAACAGGTAGAATTCCTCTGCATAATTAGGAATCTCGAGAACTGGGGCCTTACAAATTGCCCCCTTGAGTTCTGCAAACCCTTTCTCCATTGCCTCAGTCCATTCAATTTCTCCTTTTGTTGCCTGGGCTTTCTTTAAAGCCTGATGCAAGGGCTTGGTATATGAGCTGTAGTCAAAGACCCATGCTCTGACATAATTTCACAGGCCTAAGAAGCTCTGCATTTGTTTTAACGTGAATGGCTTGGCCGTGTTCATGATGGCTTCAGCCCTTTCTGGGGTTACCTTTTTCCCCTCATGAGATATCAGTTCCCTATGTACAACACCTCCAGTTGACAGTATTGCAACTTTTCCTTATCAAGTTTGTATCCCTTTTCAGCTAGTATAGTCAATAGCTGGACAGAGTCGTACCTGCATTGTTCCTCAGTGGTGCTGCAGATCAGAATGTCATCTACGTACTGCAAAACAACACTGTCCACCGCAATATTGCCTAGTTCCATTTGCAGGACTCTGTTGAAAATAGAGGGGGACTCGCAATAACCCTGTGGCAACCTCGTGCTTTTCAGACGCATCTGTCTGAAAGTGAATGACATCAGGTCCTGAGAGTCACGGTGCAGTGGAATTGAGAAAAATTAGTTTTTCAAAGCAATCACCGTGAAATATTTTGCCTTAGTGGGTATATTACACCGTATTGTGGATGGATTGGGGACTAGAGGGAACTCGGCTTCAACTATATTGTTTAATGCTCGTAAATCTTGGATTAAATGCCAGGACCCTCCCTTTGATTTTTTGACATGGTAAATCACCGTATTGCAAGGTGATTCTGACGTCACTAGGATGCCCTGCTCCATCATGGCGGAAATTGTCTTCGCAATCCCTTCATCTGCCTCTCTGGACACGGAATATTGTCGCGCTCGTGGTAAAATTGCTCCTGGTTTCAGTTTAATTTTCACTTCACCTGCCCCCTTCAGGAGATCCACGTCATAGGGCCCTGTAGTCCATACTGCGGCAGGCACATGGGCCATGTTGTCATCAAAGTATGCTGGATGTACCAGCGCCAGCATCATTCTCTGTGGCACCTCCCGTCTTATCATTTTGACCCAAAATGTGAGACTTACTTCCACTCTTGTCTCCTCTAGGTCAGGGTGATCTTCGAACAGATTGTCATTGGTGACGTCAGTCACTCGATACCCTTCTTCGATGGTGATAATCTCACACCATTGTCTGCCTTCGTCATCATATCCTTCGACCAACACCACTTTCCCTCGCACTGCGGCAGATTGTATAATTAAGGGAAATACTTGTCCCTTCTCTTCGTGCATGGGTATTCTTGGCCTGAACAGAAATTCATCAGGTGTCCTCATAGTTTTGTCTGCGAGGCCTGGCAGTCCTGCCATAAGCACCCGCACGCCATATGCAAAGACTTCTGGCTCTAACGGTACAGCTCTCGTGGCTATATGTCCTGAGTATGCTCTGATCAATTCGCACACGTTTGAATAATGCATTCCTGGAGTGGAGCACACTATACCATTCTCGGTAAATGAGATGGTCATGTTTAATTTAGTCATTAGGTCACGGCCCATAATATTTACTGGGGTCTGACGTGAATATAATAGGGGTACATTAATTTCGCGCTCTCCCACTGAGACTGGGAGTGTGTCTGTAAAGGGAACTGTACTATGAGCTCCAGTGAAACTCTGAGTATCTATGGCCTCGCCGGACAAGGCAAATATGCCCGCTCATATGCACGAGCACGTTGCACCCGTGTCAACTAAGAATGAATATTCTTTCCCCCTTATGGTGACATTCACCCTTGGTTAGGGTCTGGTGTCACTGATAGGGTGGAGCACATCAGAGTCCCCTATGAGCTGTCCTATTTCATATATACGTTTGGCCCACGGTATACTTGTTGATTTCCCCCAGCCCCAGGGTTAACTCCCCCTCCGGAGCTAGTGCCCTGTGACATTTGCGGTGGTGTCTGCTGGGGTTGTCCCTGTGGCAAGTTCCCCATGTTCGGTGGTTGAACCACTTGCTGTGCACCTTGCTGCACGCCTGACGCCTGCGGCTGCACTGTGTAATTTTGTGCACCGCCCTGTTGCGGGACGGCAGGCTGATTCACCATGCCTGTCCCCATCCCTTGGCTGCTTTGCCACATGCCTTGGCTTTTGCACATGCGTGCCACGTGTCCTATCATTCCACACAGCCAACACGTTGGCAGTGGCCCGGCCATCTGTCCATCTGACATAGCTGGACCGCCCATCTGCGCATTCTGAAAGCCATTTTGATTATTCTGAAAGCCTCCCTGGTTACCTCGAAACCCTTGATTACTCTGCCATCCTCTTCCTCCAAAACCCCTTCCTCTTGGGCAACATCCTGCGTTACCCTGATTATTCTGCGATGGGTTGGTCGCTTGTTGTGCGCGTGGTTCGGCTGGGCTGGTGAGCATGGCTCCCTCGAGAGCATACTTCGAGAGCTTCTTTTGCACCAGCTTTGCCTCCTCGCCCTTACGAGTTGCCTCATTTTTCTGATTCTTTTCTTGCAACATTCTACAGTAGTGTGCAATTGTCAACTGTATTTCGGCCCATGGTTTTGCTTCTACTCCTACCAATTTTTTGAGCTGCTTCTGCACCGGTTCAGGCAACCCTTGCCATAATATGTGGTAGAATACAGGGATACATTTCGTCCAAGACTCATGCGTTTCGAGTATCCACGCGTCCTGAAAATTCTGGATATAAATAAATGGGTCCTCTGACTCTTTCATTTTTCGAGTCATTATAGCCCCCATATCAGAAGTGTCTGGATATAGCGTTCGCAGTGCTTTCCACACTTCTGCCCTACAGTTATTAAATGGTGCTCCATCATGGGAGGTGTTAGTTAGGGTTACCTTAGGATAGCCTGCCCGTTTCCATACATCATCTGCTCTTTCACCAAGTATGGCAATTAGGAGGCCCTTAATGTCCCCTATAGCTAAGGTGACACCCCCCGTCATTTTCTCTAACTCGTGTATCCACTTTACAGCTCCCGATGTCAGCATTGGAAGCTTATTTTTAAGGTTCTCTCGGTCCATATGTGGCCATGGAATATACTGTGGTCTGGCTCCCCCCTTTTCTAGCAACAGGAATTGGAATGCACAGTCCTCCTTCTCTTTCCCCATAGCTCTCTGGTCTATCGCCGGGGTGGCATTCCCGCCTTGCCGTCTACCTGGCAATGCCCTTAATCTGTTTGCATAGGTAGGTGCTGACGCCCCCTCTGACCGTGGGGTCTTCCTCCATGTCGGCCGGACTGCACGGCAGACTTTGGTGCCCCAATTGTGGACCCGCTAGCGTCTGACCATCGTACCCCTCGGTCCCGTGGGAGCCGTTTTTTGCACCGTCTCCCTTCTTCATGCGCCACATCCTCTGTTTCCCCACCGGAGTCAGATTCTGAATACTCCCAGTTTATACAACTTCTTGCATCTTCTTCGTTCTGCCCAATCTCCAGCCTGTCTCGGGACAGTCCCCTGCTCCCACTACTTCGGGTGACATCCTCAGTGTCATATAGCTGAGTGCTCTCTAAGCGCTCATCTTCCCTTCGCCCATCGGATATCTGCTCTAGCCCCATCTCGTCGTATATTTTATCGATCGTTTTCCGATGCTCCTGGTGTCGAAGTCATCTTCAACATTTGTCCCGCTTGTACCTGGTACCGCATCGCTTGCAGGAAAGAATTCTTCTGTCTTCCCATTCTACTGCAGTATTGGGTTTAATCACTTCCTGCTCCAAATATTCACGATCCCGTGCCCTCTGTCTGCGCTTACGTTCTACTTCCTTGTCTATTTCCTTTCGCTTCTTTGCTTCTTCTCTAGCCTTTTCTACTTCCATCATCTGTTCATTTCTACATTCTTTTGCCCTTCTACTCCCCTCATCTTCCCGCTTTTTTACTTTCCTTTCGTGCACTCTCCTTTCTGCCTCTAACCTTAACATGTTCTGCCTGTACTTTTTATAGGCTGAGTACTGTGTGCGACTGAGCGGTATTCCTTGCTCTTCGCGATGTAGTTGTTCTCGCCTAAGACTATCTTTCTTTCTAGTCCTTTCATCTCTTTCTTCTATCCCTTTCTCTCTCTCTCTCTCCTTTGCATCTCATCGGATCTCTCCCTTGGCCTCAAATCATCACTTCCTTTTCCATCCAACTTCGGTAATAATTGACCTCCCATCCATTTGTCTTTCGCGAATGCTATCTCATCACCTCTATCCTCATTTCCCTTATGTTTATTTCCCTCCTTCTCCTTATCTGGAGGTGCACAACTCCGTGCCCAATCTTTCCCTTAATCTTCGCATCTCTCTTTGTCCCTTGAGACTGCGGAGGCGAAATTGTTTTCCTGTCCTTTTCCCTTACTATCGTCACTACTGTTCGTAGGCGACTCATATGCGGGGTTGCTATACCCCGTGGCTGCCTTAAGTTCTCTTAGTGGGTAAAGACCATCTGACTTCCTTCAATGACTGGCTCAGGCGGGGCTGGTGGTGCGGTAGGCGTCTCACCCCCCTCTGTACATACATTTAGTATTCAGTCTGTGGGTGGTTCTTCATTTCTTCAAATATTTTCCGCAACTCTAGAACAGCAAGACGTTTCTCTAACTTCTTGCCCGAATATGTGGCATGTAAGAAGGTTGTCATGTGCTGAAAAACAGCCTTAGAGAGTGACCTGTTCTGGGGCCACAGCAAAAACATCTTATTGGCGGTACCTTTAACCCACTCCGTGCTGTATTTCTTTAGTTTGGGTGCATGCTTAGGCAGTTGCATGCACAAATGCGCAAGCAGGGTAACTTCCTCCATTTTTAATTTCGTCACTAACAATATTTACACAGTTCTTTAACCCTCCAATGGTATGAGCGAGCATCACATACGCAAGCTCCAATCCAATCTTTTCCCACCAAAATTTATACCAACAATTTACTCAAAACCCATCAATCCAATGGCGATTCCCTCTTAGTTACAGAATCGTGTAAAGCCAAAATGCATTTCAACCAATCATTAATACTATTATTTTACATTTGACATACAACAAGACACATATGACAGACACTCGACAGACCAGAACACCAGCTGGACACACGTATACCTGCCTTCTAATCAATACCCCGTGATGGGGTGTAAACGAACCCCTTTGATGCCGTCTTTAATCGTCACCGTAGCCTAAATTGTCCCCCCACTGTGGGCTATGAGTTCAGGTTTCTTCTGACCACTCTTTAAAGCGCAGGAGTAAGGCAAATCCTTACATTTTTATCTCAGGTGCCCCCCTGATAATCCTTACGTTTTTATCTCAGGTGCCCCCCTTATAATCCTTACTTTTGTCTCAGGTGCCCCCCTGGTAATCCTTACGTTTTATCTCGGGTGTCCCTCCGGTATCCACTCTTTATTTCTTATGCTCGAGTCATTTCCCCCTATATATATACAGTCTTCTCTACTTCCAACTACTTTATTTTTTCTCCTCCACCCTCCATTACCTTTCCCTTACTTACTCTAATGCCTACAAGACATTTGCCAAAGTAACAAGTTTGTTGTTTCACTCACCGATCGCATCTTTTCCTCTCTGGAACTTCGGGATCACCGCCCCTTCCTCTTCCCGCTTTTAAGGTTTTCGTCCGATCCGCTGCCCGTGGGAATGAGAAGGGTTATATTTGGAAAGGCAGGTTTCTTCAGACCCTCTGCAGATTTTCGAAATTTTACTCTATCATTGTCCACGGGGAGCTTCTCAGTCTACTCAGCCGGAATGGCGAAAGGACTCGTGATCTTACCAAAGGCCTAGAGTTACTTTGTGCCATCGGTCTAATGGTATCTTAGTATTAATGATCAATAATTAATGGCCGTAACCATCCTCACGCTACCAAGTGTTCTGGGGAAGAGGAAATCGCTGACGGGCCCATAGGTCAGCGCTCACCCTCCAGAACTTGTAAGACAAGATAGCTGCACCACGTGAGCACAGGGGGTGCAGGATTCACTTACTCCAATGAGGACTCAGTAAGTTGGCAAAGGGAAGTCAGTTTAATGACAATAACATCAAACAGAGAAACAAATGGAAATCAGCAGCATTGCGATCACCTGTCTCGCTCCGACTTCCTCGAACTTCAGTCGAACAGCAATTCTTATAGGCAAAAATCATCACAGACGTCTAATTCTATAAAAAAATCATCATGCAATATAATTGGTTAGGAAAGGTAACTTAAGTATAGGTGTTATATCTGTATATGATAATAGGGCATGCGGATTGGATACTTCTTATCGGGTAGGCGTCTACGCCCATCCCTCTACATCACGCGTGATAGACGTCACTACAACTATGACATCCTATTGGTTACAATATCTATAGGACTCCAGATAACTTGGTCCATTGTGATTGGGCAGGTTACACCCCTAGACATTCATTTCCACTTTTAATTAGCAGCATGCAGAATGGACACCCCTGTGTCTGGTGTCCCAAATTTCACCCTGCCTCCCTTCCATCAATCAGTGTTTTAGGGCGATGCGTCAATTAGTTGGCTAAGGATGGCCTTGAAACTGTAGTCTCTTATCTGGAAAAGTTATGGCATCCTCAGATCATGATGACATCAGGCGATGGTACTTCTTCGCGCCTGGCTGGTCACGTGTTAGTTCACCATGAATCTGCTTCAGTTTCCAGCTTTTAGTGCATTTAATTCTGTGTCAGCCTAGCCACCTGCATGGGCCCCCTTTATCTTGACCTTCATGAGGCAGGCTGGTATGCTCTGAAGTTGAAGTCTTGTGAGCTGACGCTCTCCTCCCCTTCTCTGGTTGACCTCGATTTCCTAGGCATGAGCCGCTCTTTGTTGAGTTTCGATTCCGCTCCTTTACTTGCCTTTGGCTGGGTTTCGAAACTTGACATGTCAGGCCTCTGGCCGCCTGGATACATTTCTGCATTTACAAAATGGAGTCGCACTTGTATAATGTGCCTTATTGAGGTAGATATATGGTTGGCGCTTGCCGCTCTATCTTCTACTAAGCATTGCAAGCAGTATCGATTTCTTAACATCTTGCGTTTCAAGCCTATTTACACACGTTTAACAGGACAGTTGCTTCCATCTTGTCTTGTAGCACCTTTTCCTCACGTTGTAACATTGTCTCCTCTCTGTGTCTATTCCATTCATTTTCGTAGTTACTCGCACTGGCGTGTTATCTTCGATAGCTGCTTTTGTTCATTCACGGGTCTGTTCAGGCTTTCATTAAGGCTTTTGTGGTCTCTTTGTGGACCGTGTGTAGGTACTCCTCATTTCATATCAGCGGCTGGTATGGCTGTCTGATAGGGTATAGTGCTGCCCAGGGTTGTCTGGTTATGGGTGCTTCAACCGGTATGGATCTTCTGATGTATACTGGGCAGAGTCCCACTGCAGCTCTTTGTAGGTTCATTTGCTCTTCATACGTCACATACCTTGGCGAGTATGCTCCTGGTACCTCGAAATTAGGGGAAGGGGTGCAGGCCTTGTCTGGGACCTCCTCTACACATCAAAATATGGTGGCCACCATTTTGAAAGTAAAAATGGCTGACAAATTCACCACACAATACAAGTTCAGCCAAAGGGTGAAAAAAGAGGTGTGGTTGGACAGCCAATGGGGAGGCTCAGAATGCGGGCATTACCATATGGTAATCCCGCTGCCCTGAGCCTCCTCACGGTCGGCAGCCGCCATCTCCCCTCGCTGGGGAATCAGGTAAGTCACTACACTTGGGCCTGTAACTATGGGCCCTGGGGCATTACCTTATGGGGTAATGGCCCGCAGTCTCAGGGATTATTGCCTAAATAAGCTGATTCATTGCTGTAACAGCTTGAACCTGGGTCTACCTCAATGCACCATCCATCGTCTTCAGCTCATTTACAACAAGGCTGCCAGGCTGGTCTTGGCCTAAAAAGAGGAGACCACAACACACCAGTCCTCATTGCCTTGCACTGGCACCCAATAGTGGGGTGCACTGAATTTAAATTGTTGCACTTACTTGTGTCCTCCCTGCATGCCCCCCTTCTCTCTCACAGTGTGTCACTGCTGTGTCCTAGATCTTGTTTGCATCTTGTTTTGCACTCACATGTATTGTTGCATGGACTTCTTTTATGGCATGCATATCACTTACCTGTTTTGAATACTCCTCTAAATCTGTGAAGGATCAGTTGTCACTGTCCCATTTCCCTTTCTTGGTTAGCGGGCGCCATGGCGCATCCTGTTCAACAGTAAATACATTTTTTTAAACAATGCCTGAGGGCGATTATGTGTACTTTAAAAAAACGAAAACACAAAATAGGGGAACCATCAACGGGTTATCACCAGAGCCAACTTGTTCCTTTCCCTGTCCTATTTGATTTGACTTGGGACAACTTCCAACCGATCACTGCAATTTGTCGTCACTTGCAGATCAATCTCTTTGGCTCAGCATAAGATTCGGTGCTGCCCAAGTACTGCTCAGCAACTGCATAGGCAAGAGAATGGGGAGTCAATTCTCTCTCTATTGTGACCAAGGATATTACTCTTTGCCGTTCCTCTGATTGCTCTCTTTTCCCAGATGGCTGCCAAAATAGAGCAGTCTGATGAAGTTATCATGCATATTGCTTTTATTTGGCTGAAGAGGGTCTCGTTTGCAAAGAGTCCTCTATGTTATGCGCTGGTCGTACCGAAGCCCTCATGCAATCAGTATGGATGAAACCGAAAACTTACAATATTTTAGAATTACTGATTATTTTTTTGTGTGTGGCTTTTTAGCTGAAATTGCCTATTCTAGTACCTATAACATTGCAGGGCAGAGTGTTTTTTCTTGCTTTTTTCAAACCCACCATAATATTAATGCTAAATAGTAGACATGATCTAATGCTTCAATCACAAGAATGTCAACCTACACTGCACTGATGATCCGCAATGAGAATTAAATACATAACTGGTTGCTTCTTGCATCCTTGAGAGAAGTCAGACTTGGATTGATAAAGCTATGTTTAACATAGTGTTTTGCAAATAAGAGCATGACAATGTTCTCATATTAATCAACAAGCAAGCTTTTTATCTAAATTACATACCCATAGTGCATTGCTTGTGTCTCTGGTTTGGAAATGAACTTCCAGTGATGACTGCTAGGTGGTACTGTGCATGGGTGTCTTTTTAACTGAAATGCCTATTCTGCTATCACATTGCAGATAGAAGGGTTTCTTCAGGATTTCTCCACCCCCCAATAATAGTGATGGTTAATAGTAAACATGACACAATGCTTCTATCAAAAGACTCATCAATCTCTACTGCACAGATAAGCCCCACTGAGGGTGAAAGGCACGAGTGGTTGGTTATTGCATCCTTGAGCCTGTCTGTTTTGGGGTGATAAAGCTATGTATAAAATAATAATGCTACACTACAAAACTATGGCAGTTTACTCATATGAAGAAGAAAGCAAGAAGTTTCTTATACCCATAGAACATTTCTATGTGGCTCTGATTTGGAGGTGAACTTCCACTGATAGATACTATGCAGTGCTGCAGATGTGTGCTTTTTACATCTAAAATTGCCTATTTATTCTACTATGATATTATAGGTAGTGTAGTGTTTTCTTGCTTTTTTTAAACCCATCATAATATTGATGGTGAATGGCAAACAAGACCCAATATTTCAATCTTAAGGATATTAATGTATGCTATGCTGCTTGATAAGAGATGAGGGTGAAATCTCTATGTGTATATGGATGTCTGTCACATTATTTGAAATGTCAGTCGTGGGTTGAAAAGGCTACAGATAAAACTACAATGCTCTAGAACACTGACAGTTTTCTGATATGAAGCAAAAGGCTAGCTTGTCGGCCATTTTGTGTAGCCATACTGAAGTGCTGTGTGGTTTTGATCTGGAGGTGAACTCGCTGTGTACCGGTGTCTTCTTAACTGAAATGACCTATTGTGTGTGTTAATCAGTACACCAAGTACATACTTTATTTATTTATTACATTTATATAGCACACCTAACCCTTAGGCATCTGGGAGCTTATGCTTAAGAATATGGTTACCCTGCATACTTAGTTACATTCAGTACAGTTTCATTTCATACTTGGTAGGTTACATTACTACTTACGATTACGGTTACATTTCATGCTTAGTCAGTTCCATTACATTCTTACATTTATAGAATCGATTTCCATCTTCCAATGTGCATACCTTTCCTGCAGAGTATGATCAAAATCTTAGGGTGGTACCTAATGCTCAATGATAGGCTTGGGGTCAATTCTTAATGTGTTGGTTGAAAAGCCAGGTTTTGATTTTTCTGCGGAAGGACCATAGTGATTGGTCTGTCCTTAACTTCTGTGTCATAGCATTCCAGTAGTTAGCTGCAATAACAAGGAAACTGGAGCCTCCTGCTTTTTGGTGTTTGAATGTTTGGGTAGTCAATTGCCCAACATAGGCAGAGCGGGTTGGTCTGTAGGAATGTACTTTAGAGATTTGGTTCGAAAGGTAGAGCGGGCGGTATTGGACAGACATTTGTGTGTTAGTGATAGAATTTTGAATTTAATAAGGTCTCTTACTGGGAGCCAATGATCGTTTCTTCTGGTTGTGGTGATATGGTCGGATTTGGGGATATTGAGTGCCGCTCTAATTGCGTTGTTTTGAACTGTTTGAAGTTTCTTAATGTTTTTCGCAGTGGAACCTGCGAAGATGGAATTACAATGGTCAATCCTGGAAAGGATAAGTGCTCTATCAAGTGTGATGCAGTTCTCCACAGTTAAGAAGGGTCTGCATGCAGTGATAGGTTTGGCAGTATACTGATACAAGCAAGAGGAATTCTTGGTGTGTGATGGGAGAGAATGAGTCAAGAGAATGTGTCTGTGTGGGGGTTATGAGCAGAGGTCTCTGGGTGAGTGGGAGGCAGCGGTAAATATTTTAGTTTAGGAATGATGGTGTGTCTCTTTCAATGGCGACATTATGGAAGTGGAGAGAGAGGGTGTCGCATAGGTCTTTGCAGCTTGGAGTGGGCAAGCATGAGCATGTGGGGGATTTGAATTCTGCTTTGATTCTATGGAGTTCCTTACTCGGGTTGCAAGCATTTTGGATTCGGATCCCATAGAATGTTTTCTTGCTTTTTTTGATTTCCGATCTGTATATTCTGGCTGTCTTTGCTAGCGCGGTTATATTCTGGGCTGACGGGTCGGCTCTCCATGCCCGTTCCAGATGGTGCTTGAGCGTTTTGAGTGGTTTGAGATTGGGGGTGAACCACCTTGGCGTTGGTCCGGATCTCTGCGAGGTATGGAGGAATACAATGCCGAGTGATCAGTCCATGACAGGAGGCGGGGGGCTGGGTAGATATGTTTGTGGTGATGAATACTGCATTGAGGGTATGACCTCTCATATGGGTGGGAGGGGACGTGTGGTGTTTCAGGTTTAGTGGTTCTAGATTGTCTGTGAGCGACCTGGTCATGGAATTTGATGGGGAGTCGAACCATATGTTAAAATCCCCTAGGCTGGTGAGAGTTGGGTGGAGGATGAGGTTGGTGGCCAGTGCTTCACTAAATGTGTCTGCAAAGTTATTGTTATAGCCGGGAGGTCTGTAGATGAGTAGGAAGCTGTGTGAGGTGGAGGGTGTGAGTTGAAGTTTTACTAGGAGGCATTCATAGTCAGTGGTGGTGGTGGAGGTGTCCTTGGTTATTAGCTTGAATTGGCCTTTGTGTAATATTGTGAGCACCCCCCTTCGTGATCTGTTCCGGACGGTGAGAATGTAGCCAGGTGGGAAGGTCTTGTGTGCAAGGGATGGATTCAAAGTCATCAGAGAACCAGGTCTTAGTAATGAATATGATGTCTGGGTTTTCATCTCTGATGAGGTCATGGATGTGGAGTTTATTTTTGGAAACTGACCTGGTATTGATGAGGGTGCAGGATACTTAGTGGGATGCCCTTGTGGGTAATGGGTGGGTGGGCCTGTGGGGAACAGTGTGGTCTGATGTGCGGTCTGGCAGTGCGTAAGAAGTGACAAGGAGAGAGGTGGAGTGTGGAGATGAAGGGACAACTGGGGGGGATAGAGTTAGGACTGGGTTAGGTGTGGGCGGTGATGTTTCTCCTATAGTGCAGTGGCAGTGGTTGCGAACTGTGTCGGAGGATGGGTGATGCAAGGGTGGGCATTAGATGTCTGTGGTCTTGCCCTTTCCTTGCAATATGAGCAGTCATGGGTATGTGGGTGAGAGTGGGTGGTTCACTGGTGTTTGGGGTTTTGGCTAGAGCTGCTCTTGCTGCTTGAAGGGTGGGGAAGTAGGAGTTGGGGGTGTTGTCTAGTTGATTGGTGACAGTGTGAGTGGGAGGTGTCGGTGGGTGTTTGCTAGCGGGGTTGGAGCCTGGTGGGTATAATAGGTGCCTTGCTGCGTCCTCCGGTGTGTTCTGGGGACAGGGTTATCTAATCCCTCTCTCCATCTTGCCGCTCTTAGTTGCGCAGAGCGGGATCTATGGGTGGGGGTTGAGGAGGGTTGGTGTGTTGAGGGCAAGGGAACGGAGGTGGGTGAGGTTGCATGCTGAAGGAGTGCAGTGGAAAGGGGTGGGCTGTGTGGTGGGGTAGGGAATGACTGCGGTGGGTCTCATTGGGCCTACTCGTGCACCAGCGTGCTGCTCCGCTTTGGCCAGTGTGTAGCGTGGTAGCTATCTGGCTTTAATAGGCTGAGTTGCGCGGATGAGGCTAGGTTGCACTGAGTGCTACAATCCGGGTGTGGGTGGCAGACTCCTATGATGGAACGCTTCTCGAATATGAGGGTCCTGTATAGTGGGAGAGAGGCTTAGCGATCACAGTGCACCATGGGTCCAGGCCAAAACTGGAGAAAGTTAGGGGTGAAACCACACCTAGATTCAGAAGACATGCACAGTGGGAGAGAGGCCAAGGTCCACAAAGCAGTTTAAATACTTTCACAGTGCAGTTTAAAATATGGGAGAAAACAGACCTAGGTTTGAGAGTCCTGTATAGAGGGAGAGAGGCCTAGGTTTCACAATGCAGTTTAAATACTTTCGCAGTGCAGTTTAAATACAGGAGAAAGCACACCTAGGTTTGAGAGTCCTGTATAGTGGGAGACAGGCCTAGGTTTGACAATGCAGTTTAAATACTTTCACAGTGCAGTTTACATACGGGAGAAAACCATCCCAGGTTTTGAGAGTCCTGTATAGTGGGAGAGAGGAGGCCTAGGTTTCACAATGCAGTTTACATATGGTAGAAAACACACCTAGGTTTGAGAGTTCTGTATAGTGTGAGAGAGGGCTAGGTTTCAAAATGCAGTTTACATACGGTAGAAAACACACCTAGGTTTGAGAGTCTTGAATAGTGTGAGAGAGGCATAGGTTTCACAATGCAGTTTACATATGGCCAATAACCACATTGATATCTCAGTGTGGCACAGGCTATGATTCAGCAGTACTATCCAAGTGTGGCATTCTCTATATGTGACTCACGGCCCTGGCACCAAGTCTCTGAGGGTGCGATGCATGCCAATAATCACAGCGCTGTTCCAACATGGCGCGGGCTAATAATCACAGTATTATTCTAGTGTAGGTACGTTTGCTATGTGGCAGGGTTTTCAGGGTAGAGTGATTGCTCTATTCCTCACCCAGGCCACTCCTACCTTAATAGTTGCTGTTGGTTGATGGCTGGCCACTGGCTTCCCCCTGCTGACACCTGCAGACACAACCTGGATTTGTCCTTCGACGCAGGGGCTGCACCGGCAGAGGGCTACCCCGGGAGGGACAGTTAGATATGGGAGTTAGCCAATCTAGGGGGGTCGGGCTGGTAGGCATCATGTGGGTTGCAACAGAGGTGAAACGGGTCCGGGAGGGTGGTGGGAGCGTGGCTGCAGTCAGGCTGAGGAAACCTTTGCAGAAAATGTAAACAGGCCCAAAGTGGTCCGGGGGGCCTTACCACTCTGGTTTGAAGAAGAAGGATGCGAAGGATGTAGGAGGAGAAGGCTGGCTAGGTCACCCTTATCTCTGATTTGATCCATTTGGATTTTGAGATCCGAAAGGGCCGTTTCAGTACCATGGCATGGGCGGAAGCCTGATTGGCAAACGCCAAGAAGGTTATGAGTTTCGAGGTAGTTTTGAATCTGTACATAGGCTACTCTGTCTATTATTTTTAGTAAGAAGGGAACTGTTGTAGTAGGCCAGTAATTGGTAGGCACATTGGGGTCTAATGTGGGTTTTTTTAAGCAGTGGGAGTACCCATGCTACCTTGAGATTTTCTGGTACTTTGTTAGAGGCAAAGGAGTTATTAATCAGGGTTGTGATAAATGGAGCCAGGTTGTTTGTGCATTCTTTAATCAGAGTGGCCGGGCAGATGTCGAATTGGCATCTTGAGGGTTTTTGGCCCTTAATGGTTTTGATGGTTTCAGTTATGGTGATGAATTCAACCCTGGGGTGTGATTTTGGAGGGGCGTTTCCAGTAACTTTCAGCATTTCTTTTTGTGCTACACAAGTGTTTAAGCTCTGCGGAAAACCATGGGTCGATGTGGGCTTTGGGTTTAGCTTTGCGGATGCCCAGGGGTGTCACTTTGTTAATAGCTGCCTCCATAGTCTGGTTATAGATAGCTACCAAGGTTGTGTGATTGGTGGCGTGATCCATGTGTGCGATAAGCGGTGAGAGCAAGGGAAGCATGTTGGCAGGAGCAATGTTACGATGGTTGCGTGCACGAGTCGCTGGTGCGAGGATGATAGGAGTGCTGGATTTTGTGGGTGTGCTGATGTAGAACAATATAGTATTGTCGTCTGACCAAGGGCAGGGGTCGTTATTGGAGATATTGGTGATGCAGTTGTGGTCAGCAAGCCAGTCCAAGGTGCGGCCTTTGGCATGTGTTGGGCCCGCGGTGCGCAGGGTGAAGCCTTGTGCTTCAATAGTGTTGGCTTAAGCCAGGGCTTGGCCGTCGGTGCTGTCGTTAAGTCCTAGATTGAAATCCCCTAGGATGAGAACTTTGGAAGTGGGTTTTATGTCTGTAGCCAGTACGGAGGCTATGTCCTCCTCAAAGGAGGAGGTGGGGCCTGGTGGTCTATAAATGAGGTGTAATCAGATAGATGCTGTAGCAGATAAGGTTATTTTGGCAGACAGCAAGGCTTGGTTGGATGTTTCTCTTATACTAAGGTTTGTTTTGGAGATGAAGGTGACTCTGCCTCCTTTCGAGATTGTCCTTTTCTGATGATGTAATAACCATCAGGTAAAGCAAGCAGGAGGGATGGGCCGGCTTCAGGATGCAACCAAGTTTCTGTGATGGCGATAAAGTCTAAATCCTCAGTGGTGATGAGGTCTGAGATGTCCAGGGCATGTGCTGGGAGGGATCTGGTGTTAATAAGGACTCCCTTGATAAGGGTGGACATGTCTCTTTCTTTATCCCTGCTGGTCAGAGTGGTTACTTTAGGTATTTGAGGTTTTCTCGCAGCAACTGCTGGTTTGTTTATTGTGGTCGGGTTCAGCTTAGTGGTTGCACGTGGTGCAGTTAGGTTAGTCTTGGTTGCTCTAGAACGGGAGTCACTGAAGGGGGTTTGTTCCTCTAGGCTGATGTGGGTTACTGGAAGAAGGAGGGGCTTTTGTCCTGTCGCTAAGTCTTTCATTTCTCTGCTGGATGATTTGGGTAGTGGCTGAGGATGTGTCAGGGTGCTGCGTGCGATGTCAGTGGTGGGGTTGACCCAAGCTATGTGCTTCAAGATTAGATTTGTTGCCGTGCTTTTGTGTCCCAGGGTTGACCTGGTGAGGTAGGCAGTAGTAATGTGTAGGGTAGGATGTGAGGTTGACAGAGCTGGGTTTTCTGGTGTGATGTTGGTCGTATCTGACTCCTTGTTATTGTCCCCATTGTTCAAAGGTCGTGCAGTAGTAGAGAAGGTTTTGTAGGTGGTTTGAATGGGTGCATCTGCGGGAGGAATGATGATGGAGGGTTGGTAAGTGAGTTGGGGAGTACTTTGGCCATACTCAGTGTGTGAGGGTGGTGCATATGGGGGATGGAATGTTGATGAGTTTTATTGAGAGCTAGAGTTGTTAATTTTGGGCGTTGTGACTATATATGTAAGGGGAGGGGATGCTTTGGAGGCTCGTTGAAGTGGGGCCATGGTAATTAGGTGGGGGGCTGGCCGGCACAGGAGGAATGCTCACGTGACTATAAATTGTATGGTAGCTATACTATCCTATGTAGGTGGAGGTGGTTGTGAACTGTGGGCTGAGGAATGAATAGCCGGAGTGGCTAGATGAAGGGAACTAGGGTGTGTTATCACTGAGCTGGGAGGTTATACACAGAAAAGTGTGCTGTGAGGGGGTCTAGATTAAAACACAATAGCACTATAACGTTTCTTGGAGACCTGCATAAGTACAAATGCCATGGGCAATGTGGTAAGTGTCTTAGGGCAATACCCACAGCAATGATCAAGGTGCCGTCACAGACTAAGGCGGGCTGGCAAACATACGGCGTATCAGTTAGGTGACATCAAAGGCAATACATTAGAGGATAGGATACAGAGGTGCGTATGGCGCATTATTTGGGTAAAGTGAGGCACAAACGGCGCAGTACTCAGGGAGAGGCACCTGCTCGGCCGGGTGCTAAAAGCTAGAATAGTCGATCTGCCTCATGTAGTAAACTCGCGTTATGTACTAGACAGTGATACAGGGCAGCGGCAGTGCTTCAGATGTAAAAAATAGGATGGGCTCTATATGGGAGCGAGTGTGCCGTAGCCAGTCATGTAGTATGCTGGAGAGGATTGGTAGTCTTACTGTAGCGGTGTGGTGAGGGTGGGGTGGCAGAGTGTGACTGAGTGCTTAGAAAAGTATGTCACGCTAACCTTAAACCTCAACAGTGTATCGAGGAATGGATCAGAATTCATGCGTATATAGGGGATTGTAGAGCCGGTGGGTTGCATGAGATCGCACCAGCTAGCGTAGCGTTCCAAGCGCTTCCCAGCACTCTGACAGGCTCAGATAGGAGCCTTTGATTCCAGGCCTTTGATGGGAGGGCCGGCTTATGCCTGCCAGTCCTCCTAATAGGCTAAAGTGGCATCTGGCAGTCAATCAGCTCGTACAGCTGACTCACTACAGGTGGAGGAGTGCAAAGGAGATTTATGTGGCGGCCATCTTGGAAATCGACCAAAAACGTGTTTCAATACACGCATTGTGAAGAAGGCAGATTTAGCATGAAAGTGTTGCGCTGGCTACAGATGTAGGCGTCAGAACGGCATTTCAGAACAATAAAACAAGAGTGTCATTCAAAATGTGATCAATTGTAGCAGCGCACTACACGAGGTGTAGTGAAAGCCAGATGGGGGTACCTCCTCCGTCCGAAAAGCAGCATAGATGGATGATGGTGCACGGTACAAGGGGAACCTTCCTAGGCTCAAGGAGCGACTTCCTAGGATCAAGGAATATACAACATGCAAATGTTTGCACTAATTAATATTAAAGTTGTAGAACGAAGATGGGGCGAAGACAGCATTTCAGAAATCATCTTCACTGTTTTGATAACCAGGTGTGTAACATACCATTTACCAAAAGGGGGTGGCATTGCCTTGCCGTGACTTCACGTCCTGTGGTATACCACTTTCAGTGCCAGGCTATTATGCAAGTCCATGCAAAAAAAGATGAGCATACTCGTCCTTGCCACTTAAGGGGTTTTAACGTTACCTACTTCATATACTAATTAGTTCCCCACTAATTTCTTAGGACTGGTGCTGTGGAGGAAGTCCTTTCACTAGTTAATGTGAAAGGGGAGCACAGCCAGGGGTCTTTCGTTCCTGGAAGCCTGTCTGCTACTTGCACTCGCATGCGCAGCACACGTGCCAGTCCCGGGCTCCCCGGCGCTGCTGTTTTCTCACGCTTCTACAGCAATTACTCACTGTCATCGTAAAGCCGGCAGGTGCCCAGAGCCTCGCCTTGGAAGCGCCGAGCGAAACTGCTTACTCAGTGGGAGCGAGAGTGGGCGGCCAGGCCCCTGCTGCAAGCCCGGGCATTGCACTTACCGCTCACCTTCTCATATGCGAAGTCTTCCCACCATTAGTTTTGACACGGGATAAAGCTGCCATTCGTGCTGCGTGAGCCTCCTCAGGACTGCGTGGAGTCGGCGGTTGACGGCTCGTGCGTGCGTTATTTTTGTCCCCTCGGCTGAAGTACCTAACATCAACAAGGGTGCGTCTAATGCAACCTTTCTCTAGGAACATCTAAAGCACATTACCACTGCCAGCTTTTGTTAACTATGCAATACAGCAAGAGAACTGCCGAGAATGTGGTCCTACCCTACAAAGCAAATTTAATAGACCAGCATTGTTACTTTGTTTTAGACCATAAACCAGCAGCAGTAAAAGAGACAGCAACAACATGGTAGGGGCACTGTAAAGGCTACCGGGGATGTTGTGAGAGATACACATGACCCCCCAAAATTAACCTATTTATCAGGTGCACGTGCTGCAATTCCCTACGCCGCCAGTCGCCCATTTCACCCAAAAAGCATATTGTTACATTTCTTTAAACAAACAAATTATTGCACTTTTAGCAAAAATGTCCCTCCTCATTGTGTTGCAATTCCTTGCAATGCCTTGCAATGTGTAGATAATATCAGGGCTTTAAATGGAAAAAGAAGTGCAGGTACTCACTAATCAAGGCGTTAAGTGGGCCGCGGCACAATCTGGAAGGAATTTAAAATGTCTCTCAAATTGAGGCCTATCGAGGCTCATTGACCCATTTCAATTAATCTCACAGGGTGTGTCCCACTCCATTTTCATAGTTCTCCATTTGTCGCAGTTTGTGTGTGTGTTGCTTTTCTTGTCGTATTCTCTATTCGTGTCCATTTCTATGTCTCTCCTCACACTCCCACTACAGTGATGTTTTCACACCCTCTTAAACGTTTTATGTAAGTCCTTGGGAGCATGCAGTGCCGAAATAGCTCAGTGACTCCAACCAAACATCCAGTCTAAAGGTTTACTGTTGAGCCATTAATTTTAAATTTGAGTCTGTCACCCTTCTGCAACCATTTCCCAAAGACTCTCCTCAACCAAAGGCTTATTTTGACCCGTTTAACAGCCTTGTTGTGATGCCCAGTGAGATCAAACCATTTGCCAAGGTACACACACACTTTAGTTAAGCAGTGAATCTGGGATTCTTTTACAAAAAACTTCTGTTCTGTTTCTATGCATTGTGTTAAGAAAATTTGAATATCCACATACATGAGAGTTTATTTTTTGTGTGTCAAACTAGCAGACATGATTGATAATGACAGGGGTCAATTCCTAAATATTAAAGTGGGGGGACTCATCAACAAGCGCAATGTGACGTCGCCAGAAATTAGCATATCAAGGTGAAATATGCACATTTCATTAAATTTGCTTGACATAACTACCCACAGTGAACAGGACGAATGGCATTTGCCTTTCATAAAATCAACACACAAAACCAAGAGAGGATATTTTCTTCTAACAGTGTTTTTGAAAACTTCTTTAAACGGTGAGTATGTTTTAAAAACCAAGGACCAATACAAATGTTTCCCTGGGACTTGCAGTACCGAAATGGGACATTACAACTTTAGTTTGTTATTTTGCATCAGGTCCTACAGTGCAATGTTGAAGTCTCCCGCTGACTGCGATTTGATCTCTGAGGTCGGCTTTAATTCATAAATTCAAAGAGGACATTCAATGTTGCTCATTTTAGCTGGGGGGACTGAGTACACCCTCTGAATAAAGTGGGTGGACTCCGTACCCTCGCGTGTACCCTCAACTTGAGCCCTGGATAATGATGACGTAAATAAACTAAGCTTTAAAAGGGGATATTTATTATTGTTTGCTTTCATTGTCAAATAAAGAGGAATTTAGCAGGTTTGGAAACTGGAGGTTTCAGTCCGCAACGTTACATCACAAGTCCAATTACTTAAACATTTACATTTTAGACAAGGCACAGCTAATAGCAAAGAAAAGTATGAAAAAAAAGTTATTGCCCAGGCTTTACAAATCAATCCGTACTTCAGGTGAAAACGTTCATGGGTAACAGGTAAAGCCCAATTATCAAAATGGTGTTCCACCCCTGATGTGCTGGCAGCTGTGGAGCAGCATATTTGTCTCTCCTTTTGTTCTGCAGGGTGTGCCCTGAAGGAGACATTATGGGCACTGCCGGTGGGGGAGAGAGGAGGAGGGAGAGGGCTCTGCTTTCCTCAGCAAAGCCTGCAGGACCTGACTCCTTCATTTCGATACAGTCCTTTTCACCTCGGCACCTAGTCGAGTACCTAGTCGAGTACCAGTACTCGCTTTTTGCTTTGACAAGTACAGGTGCTTATACTTTCAAAAATAAGAAGTGCAGGCCAGATAGGACCGGCCCATTTGAAGCACTTAATATTAAACCAATTTGAAGGTTTCCTACTGTTCTTTTATTTAAGAAGTACAACACAAAAGGGTGCCTCCACCCGCCATGCACACTTCTACCTTGAGCAGTATGATGGAAGAAAGATGCTTGTTCCTGTTTAGATGGATTTCTAAAATTAACCCTGGTGGGCAAATTTTGGGATGCCACCCTAGTTATGGTGAACAGGGAGACTGATAATTTAGCCAAAACCTAAGCAAGGTAGTGTGGGGAGCAGTCAAGGCTTAGTCTCAGGAGAGTGTGAGTGTGGTAGGGGGACATCAATGAGTCCACACAGAACAACACACAATTATTCAGCTTAGACAGTCAGTTATAAACATACAGTTATTCATTTAGTTCTTTAGAAAACAGTGAAAAATTAAACTAGCAGGTAGTAATATAACACAACATCACATAAAACAAATATATACATTCTCCAGTACGTTCTCTTACAATATACATCACTTAATAATTAACCAGGTGAAATAGGTAAGTACTACAGATGTAGGTAAATGATGAGAGACAGTCACACGTGCAATTCCCTTTACTTTAGAAGTCCATTCCTAAGATGTATGGAGCTCAGTGCCCACATGTCACAGATTCCAACACAAGGTTTCCCACAGGAAGGTGTTCTCAAAAGGGTTGCAATGGATTTGTGGTGGTAATTTAAAACAGTCCCAAACTATTTCAAAGTTGAGCCACAATTTTTCAGAAGAAAGTTAAGTTCTCCTCTCTCTTCCAGACCCAAGGCTAACCCAGGGACAGGACACTTGGCCCTGGGTCGATGACCAAAGGTAAGTGAGAGGGAGATAGGAGACAAAGGGCATGGCAACCAATGTTATCTGATGGAGGACGAGGATGGGAAGCAGGCACAGGTATGCTTACCTACCCTCCTGACTCCAAACTTTCCTGCAGTCACAATGTATCATCTGGTGGTCACTGGTAGCACGGTCTTCTGTCCTTTGTTTGGGTGAGAGGTGGTCATGGGTTGCAGGTTTGAGTGCTCTTCTGGTCGGGTGGAACTGCAAGATGCTAGACCTGTCGATGAACAAATGCATCGATTGGAGACTTCACAAATGCAAGAAGGTGAGTAGTAGTGATGATCACCATTTGCAGGCAACGACCAGCGTCATTCCAGTTGCAGTCAAAGAAGCAGATACATGACAGGTTCCCTTGATGACAGTAAGCTGAAAACCTGGAAGAAGGTGGCTTATGGCATAAGATGGCGACTACCAAAGTTCCGGGCTTGAACATATAATGGTGACAATTCTGGCAAGGTAGCTCACAACAGAGCTGATCAGTTCACTGGTTAGTCCAGGCACACTTCTGAAGGATTTTGGGGCATGCAGCCTCAAAAGATGTCAAGACTAGTTGGTGCCACTAGTCCAAGGGTCGAAACACTGATGAGGATCTTCTGAGATCAGGTAAGCGAGCAATGTTTCACCGGGCCAATCCCTGGAGAGGATGCTGGTCCACTGCAAAAGTCGTTCCTGGGTCGTCAACGGACTGCTCTTCTTCGAAGGATTCTTGCAGCCCTTCATATAAGGTGTGTATGGGGCCTTTTTTGCGCACAGAAACCTTGTCACTTTGGCCCTTTTAATTCTTCCTTGCGTACCACTTACACAGGCTATTTATGTCAGCACCCCCATAAATCATGGAGCTCACTGGTGACAGCCTGGCAAGCAGCAGCTTGCAAATCCACTCTTTACTTTAGTAATTGCCACCGTTCCTTGAAAGAAGCAACTGGCATGAGTCTTGGTCTGTTTAATTTCTTTAACACTCTCCTCGGTTAATGATTCTATCAAGATAATACTTTCTGAGTAATGTAAAAGGGAATTTGTGTTTTGTTCACTTTCTTCAACTGCCTGCATTTGTAGGTTAGTGTTATTTAAGCATCTTGAATCATGAACATGCTTTTCACTTTGCATTAGGACACAGGTAGTAGTGTGTAAAATGACAATTGTCTTAAACAAGGGCTGCATTTCTGCTTAATTGGCTTTAATAGAGGCAGAACAGTTGCAGCAGCATGGGCATTTCATACTTGGTTTTCTTTTCATCACAGAAGCACACCAATTGCATAGCTAGGCATATGGTCTGAACTTTAACTCCCTTTCTGACCACCCACCGCAAACAGGTATAATGGATACAGGTAGAAGCAGTGCTGTATATATTTTCAGTGGCACAGATTGTACCAGTACCTCTCATCAGGACTACTATATATTCAGGCACAGTAGCCTAATGTATCAACAGAGCTGCTATACTGTATGCATGTCATCGCACAATGCCAAATATTCACAGCAGGGCTGTTTGCATCATGCCCACATTTCTTAGCAGGACTGCTATGTTTTGGGATAGTACCTGAATTTCTTAACATAGCTGCTGTTAAGAAAGCACAAACATGTGTTGCTATTTTCTGCAGCAAGCTAAAGTACTGAGCAAGAACAGTGTCTGAACTCTTCCCACCAACCTCTGACAGTGTGAGAAGATGGCATTGCTGTTATATACTTCAGTTTCTTCTACTCGGTCTTGCACTTTTCAAAACATCTGCTTCTCCGATGTCCGATTACTGAGTCCCACTGCAAAAAATCTAACACATTTCAAAGCCTTATTATGAATCTCCTTACTAATGTAGGATAGTCTAAACATTCTTATAGCTTTTGAGAAGCATCACATGGAACTGCCAGTGCCCTAACCCTATGTGCCTTTCGGTGTCAACAGCCTGTTGGGAAAGGCAGCCCAGTGGATCAATAACCCTGCTGCAGAGATTATTGTGTAACCTGTTAGTTCAAATCCTGTTAATAGCTGAGTTAATGTGTCTGCATCAGAGATATGCCTTTAAGATGCAGGTAACATTCAATTGTAACAGTTGACATAACTTTCAACTTATCAAAAGGACTACTAAATGTTCAGTGATTCAGAACACACACATTTCACCCGGGATGCTCTACTTGTAATGGCTCATAACACACAACTCATCAGGGCTGCTATACCTGTGATTGCTCAGAGCACAATGCTTCAGGGCCGCTGTGCTTGTAATGGCTCAGAACACACACCTCTTTGGGGCTGCTATTCCTCTGATGGCTCAGAACAGACACATCTCATTTGGGCTGCTATACTTGTAATGACCCAGAAGAAGCACATCCCATGAGGACGGCTATATGTGTAATGGCTCTGAAAACACACCTCATCAGGGCTGCTATACCTGTGATGGCTCAAAAGTAGAAAACGCACTTTCCATGAGGACCACTATACTTGTAATGGCTCAGGACAGACATCTCATTTGGGCTGCTATACTTGCAATGGCTCTGAATAGACACATCTCATATTGGCTGCTATACCTTTTTTAAAATAGAAAAGGCATTTTCAGCTTTTTGGATGTTTATTGGTGCTATGTTAAAAGAAAAACAGGAGAGGAAGAGCAACTCTGAACCTAAGCGATACAGAAGAACAAAGGTACGGCGGGGAGGGCGGGGGGTTGCATTGGGGGCAAAGGGACAGAGAACATACTAGAAAATCCAAAACAGGAATTCAAGCAACAGGAAGAGAGATACTTGAGCTACATGATAGGACAACAAAGAAAGTGAGAGGGTAAACAGAGTTAATAATAGAACAAACACACAATAGAAGTGGGGGATAGAAGCAGAGCAAAAGAGACATTTGGAGACAATAAAATAAAACACAGATCAAGAGCAGGTGGAGAGAGATGGAAATACAAAAGCAAAACTAGAGAAGGGTAGGCCAGTACCATAAGAAACAGTGCAAGAAAGATAATTAAAAGGAGTAGCAACCACAGCCGAGAAAATGGAAAAACAGATATAGCCAGAGTAATGGCATGAGAGAGGAAGAGGAGTTATATCAACCGAAACAGCAAGATATAGGAAGGGTAAAAGCAATAATAGAATGCAGAGAAGGGAGATGCAGAGTGACAGAGAAACAGACTGCAAAATGTGGCACTGCAACACTTAAGGGTGAGAGGCAAAGCATCAGACAGTGAAAGAAAGGGGAAACAAAGTAGCAAAGGGAAGGAGAAATGGAGCAAAAACATGGAGTGGCTGTCAAGCAGGTAGTGGCAGGCAGCAACAGTAGGCCCGAGAGGCAGAGAAGTGATGCTGGTAGAGTGAGGGACTTGATTTATGAATCACCCGATGTAACTAGTTGGCATCTGCAGTAGCTCTTAACAGAGTTAAGCTGGGTAGTATGCGACTACAGGGCTCTTGGGTGGGGAAAATGTTTTCCACAGGTGCAATACATTATTTAGAACCACTTTGAAATACAGCTGTTTTGTCACTTATGTTTTCGAACAAAGTTTGAATTTTAGGCACAAATTGGATAGTTGTCAGACACTTTTTACTCTCTTGTGAAGGAGGAAAACAATTTTTACTCTCTTGACATTTGATTTACTCTCTAATTCTAAAAATTGGCGGTAAAACACTCTCACTCCAAAATCCTATCTGGAGCACTGGACTCTTGACTCCTACATAGATTTGAAGAATGGCTGCAGGAGTACTCCTCTTATGCAAAACTGGAGCTGAAAGGAAGTGCAAGCCCACCAATGGAAAGGATCTGCACAATTCAATCAGCCAGTAGGTTCACATCCGCCCCAACAGCAGACTATCTAGCACCAGGGATGTGGACTGGGACTGGATAGTCGCAGCCACTTCCTGAGCAACACATACACAACGGCTTACTAGCCTGTGAAAGCAGCAGCTTTCCCGGGCAAGTGCATGAATTTATATGAGATTTCCTGACCTGGGAAGGCAGGAAGTGGTCAAACCTCAATATGGCCAAAGAACAAGCATAAATCTTGTGGCAAGGTCATTTTAGGGAATGACCCATGGTTAGTAGCCATACGCCTTAAATGTGGAAGTTCACAAGAACAAAACAGCACAAACTGTAAATATGTAACTGCTGCCACCATCCTGTCTTTAGGCACATGTAAAAGTGACCAAATATCCCAAGTTTAAAAGTCAGGAAGGTACAGAATTATCCCTTTTGCACTGGACTGTAATAAGGTGCTGTGTACAATGTACAAATACATGAATTTAAATGGGAAACAAAGTTTCCCAGTACTGATAATCTGAAGGACTAGTCAGTTTGCCCATAACAAATGACCAAAAGGCAAGAGAAATGAAGCTTAAGGCTATACTTCCCATCAAAAAGACAGGTCAGGATAAAAACAAAAGAATGGGATTCCATAGAAAATCCTGAAGGGAAAATTGCAAAAAGAAAATCTTTCCTAACAGTCACTGATGAAACTTTCAATGCTTGTTTGCCTTTCACCGTGAATGGCAAAGAAGCATTGTCAAAGCCAACAATTTTGGCTTTTGTCTGGGAATGGGAGAGGCATTTTACAGGCACTGCCTCAATGGGGCCACCTAACCATAAAATGCAACAGCTGGCAAATGGTGTTAGCACCTATCCATACCATAGCAAGGCCTGACACATGCCTACCTGATGCCCAAAGATTTGGCTTTGCCAATGTTTTTTTTTTTCCATAGAACTTTTTATTGGCATTTATAACATACAATAGAACAAAGAAACCATAGCCCCCCCCACATGCCCTACCCTCACACCCCCACGGGTCTTGATACATCACTATATTTCTCTCAAGTTCAGTCCATTATAGTGTCCTTACTTTACCCTACCCTCACCACCATCCACCCATTCTGCACATAGTCCAAGTTCCATTGGATGGATCCACTCATGCTCCAGAGTCCTCCCCTTCCGAGCCACCCCCTTCTCCTTGTCCCATACCCCTTATCACGCTAATCCCAGAAGCCTCATGCTACGAGGGCACCAAGCAGCCCTGGGATCTCGTTTGAGAAATTGCAACACCAAATCCCAGTCCAAAAGAAACAAGTGATACTCTCCTCTCAATGAATATGTCACCATCTCCAGTGCCGCTAACCTCCAAATCCTTCCTACCCATTCATGCTCCGTGGGCCCCTCCCTTGCCTTCCATTTCTGTGCTATCACCAGAGCCCCCGCGATCACCAAGATCACATATAGTTTCCTCTGAGCCTTCGTCCGTATCTTGTCTAGGGTACCATCCAGCCCCAATATAAACAACCCGTGTTCGCGCCCCCAGTGGTAGCAGTGCCCATCATGTCTCGCACCCCTTCACGAATCTTGAGCCAGAACGGGACCACCTTTGGGCAGAGCCACCACACATGTCTCCAGGTACCCTCCTCCCCACACCCCCTCCAACATAAGGCGGTACCGGTTCCAGGCCAATATATTTTAGCTAACCTGTGGGGGGTGAGGTGACACTGATACATCAGCTTCACCCAGATTTCTTGAAGTTGTAAAGAGTTAGTCAGCCTGGGAATCCACACCCATAAGGATTGCCATTGCTCCAATTAAATTGTTTGCCCAGTTTCTTTCTCCCAATTAGTCATGAAACCCCTCTTACCCACCTCCTCCCCCTCCTTGAGCAGCCTATATAGATCCCCCACAAGTTGTTTGTCCCCTGTGTTAGTACAAACATATTTCTCGAATTGGGTAAGCTCCCTAGTGGCCGCCCCTTTTATAACAGGGTGTTGGGCCCAGTGTCTGAGCTGCAGATATTAGAATCGCTCCTTTTCCCCCACCCCAAAAGTGTTCTTGCAGTTATATAAGTCCCTCACCTGCCCTCCTTCGTAAAGATCCTTGAGGCACCTACAACCCCCTCTTGCCACGCCTCGAATCCGGAATCAATCCGCAGCCCTGGGGTGAACTGAGGATTAGCAAAAATGGGTGTGAGAGGTGATGGGAAGGTAGTGAACTCAGATCTCCGTACCGCTTCATCCCATTGCCTACCCACCAATTCCCCAATCGCACTGCAGTACATCCTCCTGGGTCTATCCTCCCGAGGCAGGCACAGAACCCCATCCAGCCCGTAACCCACCACTGCTCTATCCATTTCCCTCCACACCTTCCCCTGTCATCCTTCAACCAGTCGCGTAGTATCCGCAACTGGGCTGCCCGGTAATAATTCACCATATCTGGTTCCCCCAAACCCCCCTTATTTCTGGGTGTTTGCATCAGCCTACTCTGAAGTTTAGGCTTCCTCGACCCCCATATGTAGGCCTGAGTGAGCTTTCTCAATTTTCTGAAGAAAGGGGCTGGTACCCTGACCGGTAATGCCATAAATAAGTACAACAATTTTGGAAGAATAGCCATCTTTACGGCATTAACCCTGCCTAACCAGGACACAGCCAGTGGACCCCAGCTCAAAAGCAGCCCCTTGATTGTCCCCAATATCGGGAGATAATTCGCCTCGTACATTCGCTCTATCGTACCCGTGATGACCGTCTCCAAATACCTTATTTGACCCTTCGCCCAGGCAAACTCGAAACTTTCCCTTAGTTCCTTCTCCACCCCAGGGGCTATCTGTAAGCACAACACCTCAGACTTACTTTTATTGATCCGTAGCCCTGCAAGTCGACCAAACTCCCCAAAAACTCTGTCAACTGCCTCCAGAGATACTTGGGGGTTCGTTAGGGTTAGCAACATGTCGTCCGCAAAAGCGGCCACCCTGTGTTCCCTCCCCCCAAACATCACCCATTTGATCTCATGATTAAGTCGGATTTTACTCAAGAGCAGCTCTAAATAAATAGCAAAAAGAAGCGGCGACAGCAGGCAGCCATGCTTCGTGCCTGTAGATACAGCCACTGGATCGGACGCCTCCCCATTAATCATCAGGCACAGTGTGGGATTACAATAATTTGCCTCTATCCTACCCAGAAATCTGTCCCCGAAGCCCATCTTGCGCATGGTGGCAAAGAGAAAGCTCCACTCCGCTCTGTCAAATGCTTTCTCGGCGTCAAAGGCCACCACAATAGCCTCCATCCTAGATTTATTCACTTTCTCCATAATATGGGCAATCCTCCTGGTGTTGTCGTGCCTCTGCCTCCCCTTAATAAAACCAGACTGATCTTGCTCTACTAGGGATGGAAGAAGGGGTTCGAGCCTAGACGCCAATATTTTAGTAAAGATCTTCGCATCCAAGTTAATTAGAGCGATCGGCCATATATACCCCGCACGATGTAGGATCTTTGCCCGGTTTAGGGAGCAGCACCACCTTCGCTTCCTCCATAGATGGGGTTATTCCTTTCCCTCCTCCAAAGGTATTATATAAAGAAAGCAGTCTCGGGCCAGTACGTCCCTAAAGGTTTCATAGAAATTTGCCGTGAACCCATCTCGCCCAGGAACTTTGCCGAGGGGAAGGGCCGCGATAGCCTTGTGCACCTCCTCTATAGTTAGATCCTTCTCAAGCTCCTCCCTGTCTGCCACATTGACCCTGACAAGCTGACATCCCTCCAGGTACCTCCCCTGATCCCCTTCCACTGGGCTATTGGATCTATACACTTCTCCATAGTACCTCGCAAACTCCCTTTTGATCTCATGAGTCTCCATCACCTCCCTCCCCCCGCCATCTTAATTCTCAGTATTGTTCTATCCTTCTCCTCGCTCCTCAGCTTTCTTGCCAGCAACCTATCCGCCCTGTTCGCCTTCACGTAATAATTCTGTTTAAGGTGCAGCAGAGCCCTCTCAGCCTTAGTCGAGACTATCGTATCCAACTGGCCCTTAATCACCCTGTACCTTTGTCTAACCTCCACGGAGGGTCTAACAGCCAGCTCCTGCATGATCACTTTCAACTTTGCCTCTAGATCTTCCTCCATCTTCCTGCATTCCCTCTCCCTCCTCGCCTTGATCCCAATAATCGACCCTCTAATGGTGGCTTTAAAAGCATCCCATACTATCCCGGGTTCCATGCCCTCCGTAACATTCTTCTGAAAGAAGTGAACCATTTCTTGTCGCAGCTCTTCCTGGAGCACCACATCCTTAAAAATATGAGAAGGGTACTTCCACTTCCATAGCCCCCCTGCCCGAGACGGCAGTGCAAGCTCCAACACAATCGGGGCATGGTCTGAAATCGAAATCGCGCCCACCTCAATTTCCCTGAGTTTTCCGACCAGAGCACGGGACAACCATACATAGTCTATCCTAGAGGCAGTTCTGTGCACATGAGAGTAGAAGGTATACCCGCTATCATTACCTCTCTTTATCCGCCACGCATCCACCAATGCCAGGTTCTCCATTTTGGACAGTAACTCACTGGAGGGTTTAGTCTGGGCATGAAAGATTCTCGCCCTCCTGTCCCTCGCCAGGTCCTAGGCTAAGTTGAAATCCCCCGTAAGTATTATGCGAACCTTAGCCGCCCTTTCCAGTTTACCCAACATAGTTTGTATAAAGTGATCCTGCCCTGTGTTAGGCGCATATAGGGTAGCCACCGACCAAACTTCCCTGCCACTTTGAAGGTTCAACACGAGGAACCTGCCTAAACCATCTCGGGAAGAGCCTATAACCACAACCTGCAAACCATTTCTTAGGGCTATGAGGACCCCCCCTTTCTTCCCTTGACCATTCGATTGATGGATGCGGTCAAATCCCTTCAGCCTCACCCTCATTCTGTCCTTTTCTTGTATATGCATTTCCTGAAGACTAATAATGTCAGGCTTTTCCCTCGCCAGCGTGAGTTCCACCTTTTTTCTCTTAACCGGTGAATTCAGACCCCTGACATTCAGGGACAAGATTTTCAACCCTTCACCCATTGCCCAAAAACACCACGATTCCCCCTCCGAGAAGACCAAGACCCATGCCCTGAAACCCCCCCACCAAACCCGTAAACCCCCCCCTCACTGGGTGGACACTGCCAGCCTCTAGCCCCCCCGACCCTCTCCCCCGGGAGCAGTGCCACTTCCTCACCCCAGCAACCCCATTGTCAGGTCATCCCTGACCCTTAGGTAATCCACCATGACCCCAACCCTCCCCAGCCATTTCAACTGCAATTAACACCCCTCCCCGGGTTCCCCAAAGATCAATCAGAACGTAACCCAGAAGTCAACTTGGCAACCCCCCCCCTGCCTCTCCCCGCACACCCGCAGCCTCTCCCCGAGGGGGGACCCCCGCCGGGCCCATCCTCCTCCTCACTTTCCTCCTTGGCACCTGTGTTGACCATTGCCACTCCTTACGTTTGGGACTAGCTCTCCCCCCATCCAACGATTCACTTGAGGCTCGGTCCACCTCTATCCCAAGGATGGACGCACCCTCTTCCATTGATGTGACACTTCTCTGTCTTCCGTCCAGCTCAAACACCAAGCCAAATGGAAAAGTCCACTTGTATTTCAGGCCCCTCTTCTGCAGCTCCTGCGTTATGGGGCGCATCTGCCTCCTCTTATTGAGGGTAATAGCCGAGAGGTCCTGGAACAATTGAATCGATGACCCTTAAAATGTTCTCTTTTTGAGCGTACTCGTGCAACGCCACTAGGACATCACGCAGTCGGGCACCGGGTTCATCCCTTCTGGGTCCCACTCTGTGAGCCTTCTCCACTCTGACCTCCTCTGGGCTCGAGACACCAGCAAGGGGAGCAAACAACAACCTCACCGTCGATAGGAGGTCCGAATCTGAGATCGACTCCGGTAAAAACTTTACTCTGATGTTGGCCCTCCTAGACCTATTCTCAAGATCCTCAGTTTGAAGCTCAAGGTTGTGAGTAGCATTGGCCAGACTCTCCACCCATTCCTGCACTTTATGAGAGTCTTCTGCCAAGTCTTGGAGACACCCTTTCATTGGTGTCCACCCTTGAGCCCAGGTTAGTTAAGTCACTGCTCACTTCCCTTATCGCCCCCGCGAGTTCCTCTTTCATTTTGTCAAGTTGTCCTTGCATGACACAAATCATCCTATCTCCAAAGGATTGAAAGCAGTCTTTCAGGAGCTTCTTTGTGACCCTTTCCTCCCCTTGACCTTCTTCCAGGGCCCACCCCTCCTCGCTCCTGCTGCTCTCTTTCCTTTCCGCCCCCTCCTCCTTTCTCCACAACTTCTGTAGCGTCCCCTCCGGAGATTTCTTCTCCCCTTTCGCTGGGGTCCCTGGCGCCTTTCCTCTGTTTTTGGACATCCTTTCCCGCACCAAGACCACCCGGCACCACCACCTCCCTTGACCAAACCCAACACCACTCCCACGTACAGGCCTGTGCTCCCCACTCACCTCCGGGCCCCCACACCACGTGCCCCCCAGGTGCCTGGAGCACAAACACCCTCTGCCGCCGTGTGCCCAGTGAGTCGGGGTGCTTATATCCTCTTGGAGATTCGATGCAATCTACAATGGCCAGCGGCTTCCGAAGAAGATCCAGATTGCCATACTAGCCTAATATATAGCCCAAGGGGGGGGGCAACTTCTCTGTACACTGCTGGCACACTCCCAGTGTGACAAAGAGAGCGGGGCGGGGTGAGGGGACAAGGAGCAGTCACAATAGTCAAAGCTCCAGATGACTTTGTGTCACTTTTCTCCCACAAAAATCTTCCTCCCACTGTCCTACAACGGTCTTCCCCTCTCACAAAAACGTAAGGCTGCTGCTCGATTCACCGCTATAGCTCCAGGCCTTCACCTGCAGCTGCTCCACTTCGCACTTCCCCAGCTGCAGGCTCCTCCTCCTCCCTCCAGCTAGAATGGAGCCCCGGGACGCCCACACACCAACTCCCGGCTTCCCGCAGGCTCCGGGGCAGTCACTTCCTTCACTGCCGAGAGCCCTTCTCAGCCGGAATCCAGGAGCTCAGCCACGATCCAAGGGCGCCCCAAGGGGCAAGGATATGTCCGGGCCGGCACCGGCTCACCCGCGGGCCCCCGCCTCTCCGCCCACGCTCCTTAGCCGCCGAGAACTCTCCAAGAGCTGTGCGCCTCCCTCTTGATTGCGGAGAGCCCCTCCTCCGTCCACCGCTGGGCCCGGGAGCGCCCGCTCTCAACGCTTGACCCCACCAGGACCCGGTGATACCCCAGGGGGCCAAGGCTAGTCCAGGCCGGCCCCAGGACCCACACGGATCCCTGCCTCCTACCAGGCTGCACACCCCGGGTCCACCGCCGCGAGCCACACCACCACGGGCACCAGCTCCACAGGTGCCGTCCACTGGCCACACCACATGGCCTGAGCACTCTGCGTTCCTCTTCCCGGCGTGGGCCCAACAATTACGACCAGGACAGGCCGGGCTCTGCCGCTCCGTCTTCCGAGCCCGTCTCACAACACCGGCAGGCTCCACCACTCCAGCCACCGGCACCAGCAGGTAGGGGCACCCCGGGAGGTGAACTGCTCCAATTAACCCACTTTTTTGGCTGGGAGCTCCGGGAGCGCCTTTAGCAGAGGGTGGTCTCTCCGGCGGCCATCTTGGATCCCCAATGTTTGTTTTTAACAGTAATTCAGTTCAATGAACAGATGACAGGGCAGACATATTTCGTATAAATCAGGTAGGCAAACACAAATTCAGTTAAGGCTTTTTTATTACACCAGGAGCTGACTTCCATCTGCAATTGGGTCTTTACACGCCAGAAAATTGCTTAGAAATGCTGATGGATTCCCTTAAAACACAAAGCTAGCTCAAAGAGAGCCCAGAGGGTGTGTTTTTGGCAGAGAGGGGCAGGTAGTTGGTGTGAATGGCCATAGGGATGATCACGTCCATGGGTGGTCAATGGGTGGTTAAAAACACCCAGCGGCTATGTGTCTCTCTCTTATCTTCACTTCTCACACCAATACAGCACCACCAAACAGCCGACACTATAAAAGTGAGGTCAAATTATTAACTTACCTGAGTAAAAGAAATACATTGGTGTCTGTTTTGCTCCTCGTTGTGTTAAAACTTTGTCAAGGAAGATGAATTAGGCATACTGAAGATTACCTACCGTACATCCCGTACATACTCAGGCCATTCTCATCCATGCAAAAAATGACAAGCACTGAGTTGACTGGAGAGAGATTCTCGCCTTGCTAAATCTGAAAACAGCCATTCAAATGAGCCTGGTGGACAGATCAATCGGAAAACATTTGCAGCTCCATAGAGTTGCTCCCCCTACACCGACTGTGAGGAAATCGACCATCTGCAGGGGGAGAGTGAGTTCACATGGACTTTTTTGATTTTTTGATAAATGAAAATGAATGATGGGAGATCATCCTCTGAGAAATGTGTGAGGCCATTCTTCACACATTTCATCTGCTTCCCGCACAGAACGCATAGTCAGTGTACTCTGGGAAGACACAGCCTACAGCCTCCGTCTTCCCCTTTCATATTCAGCTGGAATGTGACAGCCAGGGGTACATCAAAGCATCTCAAGAAGGGGGAAGGCATGCCTTCCTCCAGATAGGTCAGCCTAATTTAAATATCAAAGGATCAATGGATCTGCTACCCTCTTGTGTTAATTTGGCAGGTGGTAGTGCATACTAACAAGAGAAATTAAGACAAGCCTGAAGGGGTTTGGTTGCTAAACAAGACACCAGGAAAGCGGGGCGGACACCCCTTTGGAATGCAATGTATCCGCTTGAAGCTAGTTCCTACCTCTCTGAATGAAAGGCAGTGAATGGCCTGTCTGGGACCATCAGTTACTGCAGGTGTTCCTGCAGACCGGACCCCTTTCAGAGGGATGAAGGATATGATTTAAGGGAGCCATGAAGTCTGCTTCCATTACAAACTTCAAGGAAGACCTGCACTTTAATCAAGAGTCACAGAGGGTTCAGTTAACCAGCGAGACAGTTTGATCTACAACAGACAGGGAGATGGGGTGGGACGTAGGTACTGTTGTCACCCCTGATCTGTCCTGTTGCAGAGCATTCTGGTCCTGCCCTCATGCATAACAAGAAGATTGTTGGTGGGGACCCAGGATTGGTTCATTAAGGTGGGTGTAGCCTGCACCAATCACTGGGGCCCATTTGGCTTTAAGAGAGGGCTGAACCCCTCACTTAGGAGATCATCTGACGACTTCGAAAGGACTAAGAATGACTCATTTGTACCCAGGCTGAAAGTGCAGTCTACCTTACATCTTCCGCCAGTGAAGGAAGGCCAGGTCTTCCAAGAGGGAAGCAAGATCCCTCCCCTAAATATCTCCCAGGGAATAGAGGGAGATACCAGACTCAGAGGACCCATCCAGCAGCTCCAGCACCAGTAACCAGCCAACACACAGCATACCCTGCTACGTTCTGTCAGCAAGCTTTCTAAGTGGGAAGTGCCAGAGAGTATATGAACTAAGGACGAGCCCTTTGCCTGCAACCACTCTCCTGAGCTTTGGGCCGACCGCCTTGAAAGGACGACACAAGCTCTGCGAAGAAGCTAGGAGTGCCACACAAGCATTATCCAGTGTCCATCTTTTAAGGACATTTTCGAGACAGCCGAGTCCTCAAACTGCATCCGGCTGCACCACTGATTTTTGTCATGTCACAGCCACCAAAGCTGTCCGAGACGCCTTGACCAGCAGTCCAGATCCACCAACCAGCACAGTGACAACGATTCTTGGCCCGAGCCACAGCAACGCCCAGCCTGCAGCCGTCCATCCAGCCTTGCTTGCCAAACTGCCTGCTGCCTACCCGCAGCTGTCTCCCGCCACTCACTCTGTCTCAGGAGCTGCAAAATGCTCTGGAACCACCTCAAAGTTGTTCAGCACCAAGAACTTCTTCAGCACAAGGTACATTGTTGTTCCCCCACCCTGGTCTTTCTCTGAAGACCCCTAGAGACAGTTACAACCCTTTTCCTCTTTGGTGCTGGAATCGAATAACCTTGAACAGTAAGACTGATTACTTTACCAACTACCCTCCAGTATCCAGAGTGCATCCCTTTCCTTCGTGAAACTGTCTGTCCTCTATGTTCCTTTACAGGGTGGGTTATATTGCTTAGTGTCCTAGAAATGTCTTTTATAGTAATAATAAAGTAGATATTTGTATACAACCCTGACTGGACAGTCCCTTTTGTCATTGGGTAATAATTGTTTTTTCGCTGTGTGACAACTAACCAACGATCCATGACCTTGTGGAGATAAGCCTGCCGTTCCGTAAATTTTACCAAAATAAGACAAGGAGGTCTTATAATACACTTGTATTACAATCTGTCCAGATCCCTTCTGGTGTACTAGAGGTGTGAGGTTGAATGATGGTTTAGAAACCGATATTCATCCCTGGACCACTGGTGCCCAGAAGTTGATTCATCACATCGGTTGCAAGTGCTTGGATCACTTGGAGCCTTGCGCACACCTTAGTCACCCAATGATAAAAGTACTGTTGCAGGCAACCTTTAGTCACTGCTAGGTAATAGTAATAGTCATTGAGCTTGACATGGAAAAGGCAAGACCAAGGATGTCCTGCGCGTTTTATGTCAAGAAAGGAGACTTCTCCACAGCGCTAAGGTTAATAAACCTGAGTTGCTGACCACCCTGCAAGCTTGGGTAGAAGTGAGGGCGGTTGCGGAGAAGACCCCAGGGGATGGGCTCGGCCCTGTGTACCTGAACAGACAAGACTTTCTGGAGGGGGGAAACGGACAAGGAGGGCCGCATGAGCAGTGTTTCTCGCCAATCATCCCGCTGGGGGGCAAGTGTGGTTTCTCTACACTCTAGAGTGTCAGTGCAGACAGGGGCTAGTGTGGCATCCCACGGGTCCCTGGCCTCAGCGCAGTCTCTAAGTGGCCCAGTAATTTTTCCAGCTGTTAATGAGGTAGAGACTAGAAAGCTCCTGCTCAAGGAGAAGAGACTAACGCTAGAGGAACAGAAAGAGCGGGACAAGGTCATGGTAGAGATGCGCAAGTTGGAGCTTGAAGAGCAGAAAGGGGCCAACAGGTCCGCCTCTAGTGAAGGCAGCAGGAGTGGCTCAAACCAGAGTTCCCTGGATAAGCCCAGACGGCACATCCCCAAAGACTTAGTACAGGCTTATGAAGTGGGGACGGATAGTTTCGACTTATTTGAAGCATTCAAGCTGGCATTGTAGCTGAAGGAGGTGGATGAGGTACTGTGGAGTGCAGCCCTGATGAGTCGCTTTCTGACACCAGGGTCTGATGCAATTCTTCAATTAACTTCTGAGGAAAGGCCCATTTGTGAGAGCATGAAGGCAGCCCTCCTGGGGAAGTTCTGTAAAACCCCAGAACAGTATCTCAAGAGCTTTAGAGAGCTTGAAAAGAAAAGTGGGCAGACATTTGAAGCGTTCACACACTTGTTGAAATATCTGAGCTGGTGGGTGACTGGTAACAAAGTTGACACATTTAAAGGGATGTACAATTTGATTGCGTGTGAGCATGTGTTGAAAAATTGTGAGGTTGTCCTACACCAGCATCTTGTGGACAAGACTTTCTCAGACCTTAGGGAGCTTGCAAAGGCTGCAAACAGCTTTGTGAGCCCTCAAGTCCAGAAAAAGGCTCAGGCGAGCACACCCAAACCGGAAGAAAAATTGGCGGACAAAAAAGTAAAGAAGGATGGGAAGGATAAATGTCCGATCCAATCCTCTTCAAAGTCTGATCCCCAAAAGAACTAAAGGAAACCCCCAAACTCTAGTTCAGTCGGGCACACCAAAAAGAAGAGCGCAGGTACCCCTAACAATAGAACACACGCTTTCTCACCAGACAAAGGTTGTTTCGTGGAAGGAGCTGGGCCACAAGAAAGGGGATCCTTGCAAGGGCTTAACCAAGCAAGCCATAGTGAATGTTGGACTTGTGGAAGAGGCCATCATTAGTGTGGGTCTCTCAGAGGAGGATTTCCCACTAGGCCAGGGAGTGGCCGAATGTGAATTGGTTACACTAAGTGGGAATGGTACTGGATCTCCAGAAGAGACCCCATTTCCCAATAATAATCAACTCTATCTAGAACACATGTACATCAATGGACACAAAACTCCTGTGGTCCAAGACACCGTGGCTAGCATCACAACTGTCACCCGGCAGTGGGTACAGGCAGGCCAGTATATTGCTATGCCTGATTTGTGCGTAAGGGGATTTGATGGGAAGAGTAAGTACCTCTTGGTGATAGTAGAGTCTAGCTGGCGAGGTGAAATGACCCAGTGCCGTGTAGCAGTGAAAGACTCCATCCTTGTCCCAAGTCTGTTGGGTATTGATCTTCCAGGTCCCAAAATAGATGCAGTGGCTACACGGCCGTGGACCAAAGAGAACACCAAATTTAACACTCTGAGAGCCTTAGGGCCTGGAGTGCTTCCAGAGGGCTTGTTGGGAGGACAGGTGTGTCCGGTAGTCCAGTTCCACAGACTACTGAGTTGCCTACTCCTGTGGGAGAGGGGCTAGTAGGCAATGAGGACCCTACTTTGGTAGCAGGGGACTCTGTGACTTCAGAGTTGCCTGGCATAGCGCAGGAACCCGAGGTGGAGGACCAGGTGGGCACAGATCTGAAGGGTCTGACCAAGCTGAATGAGTTCGCATCAGCTGGGGGCTCAGTTCAGACTGACTTCTACACAGCCCAGAAAGAGTGTCCCACGCTTGCGGGTCTGCTGAAGCGAGGCCCCTGGACTGTTAAAAGTGTACTGGGAGGTTGGACTCCAGTACAGTGAGCCATAGGATTCTGGTGCCTTCTGAGGGCGAGGGCACCAGAAGGCTGGTGGTTCCCCAATGCCACAGAAAGTTCCTTTTGGATTTGGCTCACAAAATTCCATTAGCAGGTCACTTGGGAGTGACTAAGACAGAAGACCGGTTGTCTGCGCACTTTTACTGGCCGCCGTTTGGCATAAAAGTTAAGGAATGTGTCCGGTCCTGCCCGACTTGTGAAGCTTCTGGCAAGTCAGGTGGTGCTGCAAAGGCCCCTTTAATTCCACTACCTGTGGTTGGGCGGACTTTTGAGAGAATAGGCATGGATATTGTGGGTCCTTTGGATCCTCAAACTAGCTCAGGGAACAGCTATATCTTGGTGGTGGTAGACTACGCCACAAGATACCCTGAGGCTGTCCCTCTGAGAAGCATCAAAGCCGCTGTGGTTGCAAAGGCTCTGATAGGGATTTTCTCCCATGTTGGATTCCCCAAGGAAGTCGTTTCTGATAGGGGATCAAACTTCATATCAGCATATATGAAGGCTATGTGGGAAGAGTGTGGAGTCACCTACCGGTTCTCTACCTTCATCCATACACAAACCAATGGGCTTGTTGAGCGGTTCAACTAGACCCTGAAAGGCATGATTGGTGGCTTGGAAGAGCACCTGCGGAGAAAATGGCATATTATCCTGCCATTCCTTCTGTTCGCCTACAGGGAGGTGCCACAGTACAGAGTAGGATTTAGCCCCTTTGAGCTTCTGTTTGGACAACCTGTACGAGGTCCCCTTAGTCTAGTGAAGGAGGGATGGGAAAGCAAACCCTCATCCCCGTCACAAGATGTGGTGGACTATGTACGCAGCCTTCGGTCTAGAATGGCAAAGTACATGGAACAGTCGACAAAGAATCTAAAGGCCAGTCAGGAGCTGATGAAGACCACTAGAAGACCAGAGTGACAGTCTATTCTCCAGGTCACTGGTTGTGGATTATGGAGCCTGTCAAACCCAGTGCCCTTCAGTACAAATGGACAGGGCCTTACTGTGTGCTGGAAAAGGTCAGTTAGGTGAATTATCTCATTGACGTGAAAGGACCTAAACAGATGTGCAGGGTCTTTCACCTCCGCCGTCCAAAACCCCTTTAATAGCCAGGATGACTTGGTCATGGTGTTAGTGACTGACGGAAAAACTGAGGAGGAGGCTGATCCCCTGCTAGACTTCCTGCACACTGAAGCCACAGATGGGTCAGTTGAAGGTGTCAATCTAGCAACAGACCTGTCAGAACAACAACTGACAGATTGCCACCGTTTACTGGGACAGTTTGCCAGTCTGTTTTCTCTGACTAGCACTGATAGAGCCATCCCACAGCCCCTGGGCTAGCACAGTGGTACTGGTCCCCAACAAAAAGACCAGTAGTGTGAAAACTGAAGTTTGCTTTTTTGTGGACTACAGGGTGTTCACTTCTGTCATGAAGACAGATGCTCACCGCATTCCTCGGGCAGATGAGCTCATTGACAAGCTCAGTGCTGCCAAGTACATGAGTACTTTTGACCTGACAGCGGGGTATTGGCAGGCTGCCTTGACTGATGGAATGAGAGAGAGGTCATCATTCTCAACCACGGAAGGACATTATCAGTTCACTGTAATGCCCTTAGGATTGAAGAATGCCCCTGCCACTTTTAAGAGAATGGTTAACCAGGTTTTGTCTGGTTTGGAAAACTTCAGTGTTGCCTATTTAGATGACATTTCTGTGTTCAGCCACACCTGGGAGACTCATGTATCCCATCTGAAACAAGTGCTCCAGGCGCTGCAGAATGCCTGACTTTCAAGGCCACGTAGTGCCAGATAGCGCAGGGTAACGTGACTTACCTAGGCCACCTGTTCGGTGGAGGTAAGAAACAACCTCTCGAAGCAAAGGGACAGGCTGTGAAGGAGTGGGAAATCCCCACCACACAGACGCAGGTGAGACCATTCTAGGTCTCACCGGGTACTACCAGTCATTCGTCAGAGGTCATGGGACCATTGCCATGCCCCTGAATGATGTAACATCCAAAAAGATGCTAAAGAAGGTAACTTGGACCCCCGCCTGTCAAACCTTCTTTCAGGATTTAAAGGATGGATTATTGTGAATATAAAGTGTAAGACTATGGTGAGGGATTCATTATCCAAACAGTTGCTCATGACTTTGGGATTGGACCAGTGTTAGCGCAGCTGAACTCTGAAGGGGTAGAGCAATCTGTTGTCTATATTAGCAGGCGGTTGACAAAAAGTGAAAGGAACTGGCCCTACACCTTTGTGTCTCACTTTACAATCCAGATTGAGCACAGTCCTCTGCAATGGTTAATGGCCATGCAAAGGCAGAACCTAAGCTTTTGCATTGGGCCCTATCCCTACAGGGATTAAATATGGACATCCAGCACAAGCCAGGCTCCCAGCATGAACATGCAGATGGCCTCAGCCGGTAATTTTGCCTTGATGATAAACCAGACCCCCAGTAGGTAGGTGGTTCACATGTTGAGGCTGTTTCTGAGACTGGAGAACCATTGAGAAAAGGAAACCACAAAACACTGTGGCCCTGCTACTTCCTATTTTCCTCACTCAGAATAGTGGAGCGGGGAAGTCTTAGTGACTCCTATGTACTCAAGAAAGAGTGTTAATTTGGATGCTCGCCACCATCCCTGATGCTACATCGATGCCGTAAGGCTTTTTATTCATTGAGCATGGAGAAAAACTAACCTGAATTGTTGGCCTTTAATAATCTGGTGATTTGTATCAATGCTAGGGTGACCAGATGTCTCGGTTTTCCCGGGACAGTCCGGGGAAATCACACTCCATCCCGGGGTCCCAAGAGTTTTTTAATTTAATGAACCCGTCCCGAGATTGGATGGGCGGGTGGCTGAAGTCCCAGTTTTTGCCTGGAACTGTTTCAGAACTCCTGAAATCGGGGGTCCGGCACAACTCTTCCTGCGCGTGAAAGCTTTTCACGTCCCCATTTTCTCCCCCTTACCCTGTTGGGTCACTTTCCTCCAACGAGAGGAGTTTGCCTGGAACGCACCCAATGCAACAGGCCAGCATCATAGAAGTAGGACTACAGTTTATCGGGTAGGCAGCCCTGACACTTCCTTTGTCTTTGTTTTCAGCACTCAGAAATTAGCTAAGGATGGACATCTCTGATCAAGCCCCATCAGAAAACCGGTGCAGTGTGTTGGCGTATCTACCTCAAAACATCAAACCTTTTACTGCGAGTGCCATAACCTAGAGTTTTCTTTTCTTTTAACCCATTTCTGCAGCAATATATGCAGGGAAGCCTCCTGCATCCCCCCGCATCCCACGTACCTTAATGTAGATCCCAACCCCACCCCCATCTATCATTTCTATTAAATTTGAAGTAAAAAATCCCATGTTATGGTATTCACAGTAAAATGGTTGATATTTTACTATTATACCAGATCTGCCTTTTGTCTGTAACCACCTACTATGTATAAGTGCCATGATACCTCTGGGTCTGGGCGCTATATCAAATGAAATAAATACATAAATAAATAAATACATACAATTTTGATAAACTATTGAATGACAATAAACCACATGACATAGGTGTTTATACATTTTAAGGTCAAGTGTTCCAAGGCGGCCAGTTTGAGAGTGAGATTAGTTTGGGTGGCGAGGAGAGACGTCCCTGTCTAGATTTGGGATGAACATGCAGGTCCTTAGCTGACCTTAAGTACACCTGAGGACTTCAGATACATTTGCACCACATTCAATTCCCAGTGCTTTGAAAGAATGGATCTCTGTTTTCAAGGACAACATTCCAAAAATATGAATGTCATTTTGTGACCAACTATTCTGTGGTGTGTGATATTACACCATGGAGTAGCTTCTGAATAATTGCTATTTGTTCTCGCTATAGCCTTATCAAGTTAAAGTCAAGCAGATTTTTTTTATTCGTGAGATTGAGTGGGAGTCCATTGGTCTAGATGGTGCGATTGTTAATATGGCAATCCGGGGTTGGACTGGGAACCAAAAGAGGCCCTGGAAATAATGTTAAAAGTGGCCCCACGTTACACATTTTCAGCAAGCCAAACCCTTTTCCTATGAGAAAATGTGGAAATAAAGTAGGTTACCATACAAAAGAGGCCTAGGGTGCAGAGGCCCACCGGGAAATCGCCAGAGTTCCCAAGAGGCCAGTTCACTCCTGTACCAGTATAAATGGCGATAAACGCAATGTGTATTATTACAGGGTCTTTTGGCACCCAGCTTTGGCGAGGTCCACTGAAGGTGGGCCTCCATACCCAGTTTTTGAATATAGTTCTATAGTGTTACCAGGTTTGTTTTCAATGATCTGGAACACACATTCCATGGGGTAATTTGATAAACCTTCCTCTGCAGCAATTGTACCAGCTCCAGCCAAGCAGCACACACCATGAACCCTAACATTCATTGAGAGGATATTTAGCCTTTTTACCATTGTGATCTATACACAGGGTAATATTGACCTTTTTTACTCATAGAGGAGCACCATGTTTTAATAGGCCACGGCATAGATTCATTCAAGCTTAGGGGGAGGTAGAGACCCACCCTCAAGATCTATTTCTTTTCTACCTATAGGAACTTTGGTAAACAAGAAATACCAACAATTGTCAGCCACCTTCTAGACTCAACCAGAAGTTATGACGTTTGGAATTACTCAGTGGAAATACTAAAACACGGTAAGATCAATGATCTCCTCCCTGTGAGAGCGAGATCTGTCTTTTCTTAATAAGACATGCATTTAATGCCTATTGAATGCATTGTAATCAGTTCCTGAACTAGTACACACTCTGAAACACATATCTATGTTCATTCCTTGACAGAGAGAAACAGGACCCCTTCATTCCATTTTCTCTTCCCGTCCTGATGAAGGCCACTCAGTCCTCAGCAACCCAGATCAGCTAATGAATGGCCGAAACACTGTTGTGTCGACTCCCCCCCAGTGTTAAATGTCAACACTGCAAATGTTGTAATCTGATGCACTTTGTCTAACATGTAAATTGTTTCACTTTGATTCCTGAATGTTGCAAGGGATTGTACATGTTATTCTGTATTTAAGTCCAGGCATACCGGCTTGGAAAAACATCAATATGTCAATCACAGATGCGGCTGCATCACAATTTGGGCGTTAACCCCGGCAGTATTACCGCCAGGGCTATTTGCCCTACCGCCAACCCCCCGGCGCTACGAGCGCCGGATCGCGGGTTTGGCAGAACGGTAAGTTCTCATTCCCCATTAGGCCCATTCGGGTTTTCCCGCCGGCAGTATTAGCGCCAGAAATCGAGGCCATGATTTGGCGGACCGTTCAATGCAGCGGTAATAGCGTTACCGCCGCTTTTAAGGGTTACTGCCAAACTCGTGATGAGGCCCAAAGTGTCTTTTCATTAACATGTGTCCTGTTGAAAAAATGTTTAAAAGATTTTTTATGGATTAAAGAACTTGATAAAAATGAAAATCCTTTTTTCTTCCAATCTAAAGCAATGTCATTTATCTTATAAGTGAAAATTGTGTGAAGTGTGTACGTCATGTTCAGTCACCCTGATAACTTTTTTCTCTTAATTATTAACCCACCTGGGTAGATTAGGGATTAGTCAGGGGCCCTAGTGTTCACTAATGGGTGAAGAGAGAATGGATTTTAGTTCAGTAGTAGTCAGGGGTAGCTGGCAATGTGAAGGATGGATTTTAGGTATTACCAGGTGTAGCAGGAGAGGAGGTGGTATAAAGGCTCATTACCAAATGGCTGGGAGTAAAAGCTGCAAGATTTCCCTCAGCTGAACTCCCTTTGCTTGGGTTGCCTGGGACTAAGTGGCTCCAGTAACAAGAAGTAAAGTAGGAGGGCTGGCAAGGAGCATCTAATTGTGGGAGGAGGGAGGCAGGAACATCAAATGGTAGATCGGGAGCGGGGCTGAGCTTGATGTTACTCTCATTTCAGTTGAAGCCCCTTCTGAGGATGGAAAGACCATTCATAGATGGTGGTTTTGAGGTCAGAGGTCACCTGTTCAGCCCACAGATCAACACTGGATGGTTTGTGTAGGTCCCCTTACCTATGTAGGCAGCTTCAGGCAGCCATCTTTGAGTTCTTTTAAGTGTTATTATAGTAACTCTCTCAGAAATCTGAACTTCTGTCCTTTCTTAGTGATCACACTCTCCACTCTATCTATAACCTACCTACCCACACAGGGGGTAACTCTTTGAGTCGCTTATTGATCTTCACTTCTCTCTCAGCCACTAATACTACTGTCACACCATCCATATCTGATCATTCAATTCTTTCCACTACCATCTCCTTTCCACCGTCTGGCCTTTCCTTACCACTTACTTCACCTATTGCTAAAAGGAAATTTACACCTTCTGCCATTCCCCCTTTCTCTCTTGTGCACTAGGACCCCAACTGGCCATAAAGCTGGGGGTTGCCCAATAGCACTTTAAGATGAGTATCAGCAGCCGTGAGATGGATGGGGATGCAGATTAATACTCTTGCATCGAATCAATAATGACAACTCAATAATTTGGCAAAGGGAGTCCATTTAATGACAAGTACAAAAAACGGGGAGTTCATCAGCTTTTACTTGATCTTCCTTCTCGCTTCACAACTCCAACAAACTTCATAAAAAACGCATCATTTATACTAAAAACTCGTCATCACTGACGCGTAACGCCTAAAATGTTGCATGCAATTCTATTGGTTCTAGGAAGGTAACTTTAATATAGGTACTATATCTGTACATGGTTACGAAGTGAGGGGATTGGATAAACAGTGTCAGGTGGGGCATCTGAGCCCTTCCTTCAAAATGGCTACCGTAGATGTCCCTAGAAGTACAACGTCTCATTGGCTCTATTAACTATAGGACCCTAGATTACTTAGTTCACTATGATTTGGTTGGCATCAACCCCAATCATACTTTTCCACCAGCCTAGCAGCGTGCAGAATATCTGGCCAGGTGCAGGGAGTTTGTTTGCCCCTCCAGTATCCCTCCAATTATTGCAACAATGAATCATCACTTCAGTGGTCATGTGTCAATTATTTCTTTGTATCTTGGCCTTGAGACTGCTCTTGATCTGGAAAAGTGAAGGCGCCTGGGCATGGCACCTTTCCATGCATAGGTGTGCAAGTTTCATATCTGCTGCTGGCTCGGTCACGTGATTCCGACACCGTGAAAGTCGTCTTATTCTCCATGTAATTCGTACATTTGATTTAATTTTATCAGCCATCTGCCTCCTGAGGCTTATCTTGACCTTTCAGAATAGGATACTCTGCTCTTTTCCTCATTAAATGCATCTACTATTGGCCTACTTCAGCTGGTATGACCATGGCTTCTTGGCATGACTTTTTTCTGTCTGTCATTAATTCTCGATTTTCCTGCTGCAAAACTCTCCTTGTGGGACCGTAAGTAACCTTTGGGCACTTCTGCTCTTGCGCATGGTGGAAGTATACTTATGCACAGTTCTTTTCTTGAGGTAGATATGTATAGGTGCTTCCCGTACTCTATTTTACTATTAAGCTTTAGCAAGACTCTCGATTTTCTTAGCTTCTTGTGGTTCCTTGCATATGTACACGTGTAAACTAGCTGAATATCTGCATCATGCTCATGGCATAAGCATCTAGCATTTGACATCGTTATTTTGCTTTAAACTCAGGATGTCACTTATCCCTGGTGTTTCGTCTCTTTTCTTCATTCATAGGTCGTCATATCTTTTATGTGTGAGTCAGTCTGGGTTCTTGTAATGTCACCATTCGTCTTCTTTTAGGACTTTCTTGGCTTCTTCCGGTATTGCATTTTGACAATCGTCATTCTGTCTCGCTTGTTGGTATGGTTTTCTCAATGGGTACCTTACTGTCCAAGGTTTCTTAGGTGCAGGTACTTCAATAGGTGCTGTCAGTCTGATAGGTACCGGGTAGAGCCCTGCTGCTGCTCTCTGCTGGTTTATTTGCTCATCATACATCACATATTTCGGCATGAACATTCCTGACACCTCAAAATGGGTGGTGGGGGTGTGAATCGTGTTTGGGACCTCCTCTACACTCTGACCTACAGATTTTACTCTCCTCCTTCACACCTGATGCCTCTTCCACCAACATAGCTTCCAATCCCTACTATATGACTCCTTCTCCTCTCACTTCCCACTGCTTACTTTCACCCATAATTCTCAGCATCACCCCATTCATATGCTCTCTCCGCACAACCATGCATCAGCATGGGGGCGTGGCTTAGAAGCCATGTGAAAAGACGTGCCTGTACGGGGGCTCCCGCTGATCCGTACATAATCCGACTGATACCGCGCAAGGACCGCTGCGATTTGGCGAAGATTGTGAAGACTGTGTACATGAAGTTCGGCTGCACGCGAGGATACATTTTTACACGGGTTCGTATTGCGCACGTGTACTTAGGAGCCGAGTGAAGCGCTGGTGGCGAGACCTCGACGGACGACAAAATGGCCGCCGCCTGACGAGGGGACAAAGGAGCGGTGGATCGGGACTACAGCATACGTGCGCCCTCTCGGCGGTACGAAGGGGGCAGCGCGACCCTGCCCATCTGGGGGGAGCGCCGGACAACAGCGGTGCCTGAGATTGTTGGGCGAGCTGGGACTCTCAAACTGAGTTGTGGTGTATGGGCATAGTGCCTCCCTGCCTTGGACCTGAGAGCGGCCAGAAGGACGCTCCTGACTGGAGATATGTCAAACAAGCATCTGAGGGCGAAGAATAAACAGCCCACGCTCGACGAATACGCCAAGACGCCGCCCGGCCCGGAAGGAGCCAGGAGCAAGGATAAGGCTCAGACCAAGGAGATGGCCGCCGGTGGTGCGAACCAGGAGGTCCTCGCTGCGATCGCGGACCTGAAGGCGACGTGGGAGACCAAGCTCCAACTTGCTGTGGCCGAATTGAAAACTGCGATGGAACTACAGGTTGGGGCGGTGCAGGAGGACGTGAACCTCCTGAGGCAGGATGTGCGAGCCCTGGCTGAGCGCACGGAAACTTTGGAAAAGGAGATGGGCCCTACTGTGGCGGACTGCACCGCACATAAGCGTGATATCCATGCCCTGGTGCAGCGGGTGGGCAACTTGGAAAGTAGGGCTGAAGAGGCGGGAGGACGTGCCCGGAGAAACAACGTTCGCATCGTGGGCCTGCCGGAGGGGGCTGAAGGCCAGAATCCCATGGAGTTTATTGAGAACTTGCTGCTGCAGGAGATCACTGGGGGAGCCCTGTCGCAGGGGTTTGCGGTGGAGAGGGCGCACAGGGCCTTGATCAGGAGACCACCGCCGGGGAACCCGCCTAGGCCTGTGATCGCCAAGATCCTCAATTATCGGGATCGGGAAAGGATCCTCGAACACTTTCGTAAGGGGGGCACCATACGGTGAGAAGAGGCGACCATTACTGCTTACCCCGATTATACCTTGCTAGTGCAGCGCAGTCGCATGAACTTTGGCGCGGTTAAGAGGCGATTGCGGGCAGCTGGGTACAAGTATATGTTGCTCTACCCGGCCAGACTGAAGGTTTTCTTCAAGACTAAGATGCTGTTCTTTGACACTCCGGAGGAGGCCATGGAATGGCTCGATGCACAAAACTGTCCTCAGGAGCCAGATGAGCGGACGGCGGATGGAACGGGAAGAGATAAGTGACGCTGCGGGCCCGGTTGGGCTTTGAACATTGGGACTGGAATATAGTCTTTGTGACTTTGTTATGGAAGTGTATGCGTTAGGAGTTTGGAACATGGTCCGTGTGCGCGGATACGGATGCGAGGGAGGGGAGCCTCCAGGGGCTGTTCTTTGTACCCCAGTTTGAGTTTAGGTTAGTCACTGTGTGTGGGGTGACACCCTGTCGGGTTCTCTACTTGGGTTCCAGAGAGAACCGAACACGGGGATGCCTGAGATCCAGGGATGGAGCTGGGCAGTTGGTTGGGTTAGGGGGGTGGGGTGGGTCAGTTTTTATATGAGCCTGGGAGAGGAACTGGAAATGGGGGTCTTTGAGGTGGGGGGGAGGCGAGCAGACCTGGGAGGGAGGAGGGAGCTACTGATAAATCATGGGGGACCTTAGGATACTAACGTGGAACGTTAGAGGGCTTAACAGCTACCTTAAGCATAACAAGGTCATGTTGTACCTAAAAAGGCAAAAGATAGATGTCGCCTTGTTACAAGAGACGCATCTGACACGGGATAAACTGGAACTGGTGGGGAGGAAGTGGAGAGGGACAGTAGTGGGATCTACATATTCTGCCTATGCTAGAGGTGTGCTGGTTTGGGTTGCACCACATGTCCCGTTTAAGCTACTTGGGGAGGTTGTGGAGTCTGATGGGAGGCTGGTCATGGTAAGGGGGCTTGTGGAAAATAAAGTAGTGTGTATTATAAATACTTATGCTCCCAACTGTGACACGGCGACATACTTTAGGACACTGATCACTAGACTTGGTGAAGGGATGGGGGGTCCGGTGATTTGGGGTGGGGACTTTAATTGTGTACTAAACCCCAGGGAGGACAGGTCGGATGACAGGGTGGTCAGGCCCAGCCCGGCGGCTAGGGTACTGCAGGCGCTGCTGGTAGACCTTGGCCTGGCAGACGTGTGGAGGACGAGACACCCTGACGTGAGGCAATATTCGCATTACTCGGCCCCGCACCAGCTACACACAAGGCTGGATTACTTTTTTGCCACTCCGGACGTTGTCGCGGAGTGTGACCAGATAGACTACAGGGCGAGAGTCCTTTCGGACCACTTGCCCCTGGTCATGCGATGGCAACTTTGTCCCCCACGTGCGCGAATTCCAACATGGCGCCTTAGGGCGGAAGCGCTCAGGGATCCAGTCTTCAGGGAGGACATGAGGGAGGAGATAGTTGCTTACTTTGAGGCGAATACAGGTAGTGTCAAGTCGGCTGGTACTTTGTGGGAGGCCTTTAAGGTTGTAATGAGGGGGGTTGCCATTGCGAAATCCAAGGGATTATTGGGTGGAGTCCTGGCTGATCTGCGTAAAGCCGAGATTGAGTTGGAGAAAGAGCTGGGGGAGGGTGGGATTGATACGGAGGAGGTCACTAATCTGCAGCAGAGGTGCGCAGAGCACTGGGACAGGCTCTGTAATCTGAATTACAGGAAGTACATTGAGAGGTTGCATGTGGGGGGGACAAGACGGGCAGGCTTCTTGCTTGGCTATATAAGAGCGCGACCCTGAGATCCCCGATCCGATCAGTTATCACTGAAAAGGGCGTGGAGGAGGACACCCAGGAAGGGGTGAATGGGGCATTCGCGGAATATTATCAAGCATTATATGAGGATCGAGAAGGGGGAAGCCGGGAGGAGATAGAGGTAGTACTTGAAGACATAGGCCTGCCCAAGATAAGTGACGAAGAGCGAGAGGAGATGGATGCTCTGATCACTCTGGAGGAGCTGCAGGAGATTGTGCGGCAGCTACCCACTTGCAAGGCCCCAGGAGCGGATGGGTTCACCAGTGAATTTTATAAAGCGTATGGAGAGGAGGTGCTCCCGCCTATGCTGGAGCTGCTTAATGAAGCGTTCGAGGTGGAGCGGCTGCCGGAATCGCTCAGGGAGGCGATTATAGTACCGCTCCCCAAACCCAATAAACCGGGACATGATTGTGGCTCCTACCGGCCCCTGTCGATGCTGAACCAGGACAGCAAGATCCTAACAGCTGTCCTGGCGGCCAGAATGCGGAGGGTGATAGGCAAGCTGATCCATCCTGACCAGACGGGCTATGTCCCGTATCGGAATATTACTCAGAATCATAGACGCCTTCACAGGGTGGTTGAATGGGGGTGCAATGAGGACAGCGAAATGGCGATAGTGGCGTTGGACGTGGTTAAAGCGTTCGACTCTGTGCGATGGCCGTGGCTGCTGGCGGCTTTGGGGCGGTTTGGACTGGGACCATGCTACATGAGGTGGGCCGAGCTATTATATAGTGCACCTCTGGCTAGGGTCCGTACGGGCGCAGTGGTGTCAGACAGATGGCAGTTAGGTAGGGGCACTAGGCAGGGGTGTCCTTGGTCCCCATTGTTGTACATACTGGCCCTCGAGCCCTTAGCGATTTACCTCCGGCAGCAGTATGATCCGGTGGGCATAGAGGTGGGAGGGGAGTGCCATCTTATATCCCTGTATGCAGACGATATGCTGTTATACCTGAAACATCCGGAAGAGAATTTGCAGTATATCTTGGAGGTATTGGAGAGGTACGCCTGGTTGTCCGGCATAGCGGTCAACCCTCAGAAATCCGCACTATTCCCGCTAGGCAGTTATGTGGGGATACCGGTGGAGAGGTTGCCAGTGCTGCGGATCCCGTGGGCGACGAGCTCCTTCCGGTACCTGGGCATTGATATGTATCACACGACCGAGGAAGAACACAGGCATAATACCGAGCTAGCTGTGGGGAAGATTGAGAAGTGCATGAGGTTCTGGGAAAGATTGCCTTTAGCGATGATGGGTCGTGGAGCTATTCTTAAAATGGTGGTGCTGCCCAGGCTCCTGCATTACTTTAATAACATCCCGTATATGATACCTAGGTTGTTTTCGCTAGGTTGCATAGTGTATGCAGGAATTTCCTATGGCACGGCACGCGCAACAGGGTCGCATTGTGGAAATTGCAGAACTCTTATGAGAAAGGTGGCGCGAAGCTGCCGAACTTTGAGGCCTATTATATGGCGGCGCAACTGCAATATGTGGCCAGGTGGCTCTCGGATGAAGAGACCTCCGAACACAGGCTGCTAGGGAAAGACTGTTCCCCCTTCTATCTGCGGGAGGTGATCTGGGTGACCGGTTCATGGATGAGAGAGCGTCCTAAAATGCTAGCCCTTGGCAGGAACATATGGCGGCGCGCCTGTCGGATGATGGGTGACCCCTTGCCGTGTATGTCGCAGTTACCTCTGGTCGCCCTGGCGAAGGAAGACGGGCAGCTGAGAGCTATTCTTCGGACATACTGGGAGTCAGTGGTGCTGATCACTATGGGCGACATCTGGCAGGATGGGACCCTGATGGAGTTCGATGAACTGGAGGCAGGGTCGGGGCTACACAGGGGTCAATATGTGACATATCATAGGGTGGTCCGGGAGGTCCGGAGCACGTGGCCCGAAACTACTTTGGCCGATGAACCGGATGCCACGCTAGAAATAATGTATGACGTATCAGAGGGGGGGCATGAGGTCTCTAGGCTGTACGAGATGTTGATGACAAAGGTTGGGAAGGATTTGGGGCACCTGAGACTGGAATGGGAAGCGGAGATGGGGGCCTCGATGTCGGATGGGATGTGGGAGCGCGCCCTGGGGTACCATAAAAAGGTATCGAGGAATGCCAGGTTTAAGCAGATACAGCTCTATATTATGCACAGGGCATATATGACCCCCCTTAGAATTTCCAAATTTCTGAATAATGGGCGCCAGGCATGCCCCAAGTGTAACGAAGAGAATGCGGACATGATACACATGTTCTGGGCGTGCCCAGTGATTGCAACCTACTGGGGTGAAGTGGCGCGGAGGCTGGCAGGGAGGTGTATCACACTTAGGGTGGATTCGGCTTGGGCCTGTCTGCTGGGAGGGTATCCCAGGGCGCGTAAACTTCGACATGTTGAGAAACTTAAAGATCTAGCCTATGTGCTTGCCAAACGTAGGATAGCCATGGGGTGGAAGAAATGTCACAAGCCGCGAGTGGAGGTCTGGTGGCGAGATCTCCAAAAATGGGCTGATGCCGAAACTGCAGTGTGGCAGGATGGCAGTATGGCAGGGGAGGAGGAAGAAACAGGCTCTCTCACAGCATGGAAGTTATTGTTAGCTGAGCTGTTTGGTACGGGGTCGGCCTCGGCTGGACTTGAGAGCGATGAGGCCCCACCGCATGGAACGGACACTGATGGCGGACACTCTACAGGCTCATAGGGGGGAGGGATGGGGACTGCAGTGCCTTATTTTTTGTTCGTTTGGTTTTGTTGTTTGAGGTGTTTTATTTATGTTTCGTTGTAATGTTGTTTGGTTGAGATAAAATAAAAATATATTTAAAAAAAAAAAAACATGCATCAGCATCTGCACAAATAGAGGCATACCCACTCGCATGAGGGCCTGCAACTCTACCGCTCTGCCTTGAACTCTCTCAAGTCTATACTTACTAGAATGAAAAGGGAATTCTACCTAACCCTCACTGATTCTCACTCCAACTGTTCTCGCTGGCTCAGGGCACCCTAAACTCACTCCTCCAATCTCACAACTAATGATCTAGCTGAATAGCGTGCTGCAACAATTTCCAAAATTACAGATTCTGTGTCCAACTTCATCACCTCTGCTAAGCACTCCAACCTATCCTCTATCCTAATTCTCCCTGATCGGTCTGCTTCCTTTGACACTGTCGATCACTCTGATCTCCTTAATATTCTCTTTCTTCTTGTGATTCGTTATCAAGCCCTTGCCTGGATTGAATCCTACCTTGCAACTCGATGATTCTCTGTCTCCTGGAGCAGAAACACCACTGAACTCACTCCTCTATCTGTTGGAGTTCCACAAGGCTCAGTCTTGGGTCCGCTCCTCTTTACACTCTACACCTCTGTTCTTGGGGCACTAATCTCCTCCTTTGTGTTCTCGTACCAACTCATTGTGGATGACACCCACATCTTCTTCTCTTTTCCTGAACTCTCCTCTGATCTGCCTAACAACATTTCCAGCTGTCTCTCTGCCATTAAATATTGGATGACTTCGAATCCTAAGATGTAAAACTGTACCAAAACAGAGATGCTCTTCTTCCCTGCCAAAAGTGCACTCTCATCTCTTCCAATGCCTATTCAGTTCCCACCTGACACTCTCCACTACTCCTCTTCAGATAGAAACCTTGCTTTCATCTGACCCTTCTCATACCTTCTCTACTTTCATCTCCAAAACTGGAACAGCAGCTCGCCTCAACCTCCAAAGTATTAGGGACATCAGGCACCTCCTTCCTTTCAACACCGTCAAGCATCTCTTAACCACTGTTTTCTTCTCTAAACTGGACTACTACGCAGGCATCCTCTTTGGTCTCCCCAACTATGCTTTCTGTCCTCTCGACAAGATCATTAACTTCACTACCTGGACTCTCTTTGAACTCCCTCACTTTACACCTACTTCCTCGTACCATCACCAGGCCGGATGGCTGATGATGCAAAGAGGGCCAGATTTAAATTTCTTTGCCTGGTTCACAAATCTGTCCACGATAAGGCACCACTGAATGTATCCTCCTCTATCCAACTCTACAAGCCCCCTCGTAATCTCTGCACTGCCTCAACTACCCTTCTGACTCCTCACCCTCCTTGTGCTTCCTTTCGCTTCTGCACTTTCTCTCTTCTTGCACCACTTGTATGAAAATCTCTTCCTGCGGACATCTGAGAAACAGTCCACATGGATTTGTTCAAAACCAAACTAAAAGTTACCTCCTCGCCTCCGAGTTACCCTCTTAACCTACCCTCATCTGCCAGTTAGCTAACATGTTTCCCTTACCTCTAACTTGCCTCTGTCACTAATTTCCTCTGTCTCCACTACAGCACTTCACCCATCATGCTCACATACAGAGCACAGCTGTCCGTACCACCTACCTGCACTTACAAATTCCAATGTTGGTTATCCTTAATGTATGTATGTCCACTTATGCATTGTCCCCAGTGACTGTTCGATGTACTCCCCACCACAACCTGGTCAGAATGTTCCTCAAACTCACCCCATTGAAAGAGGATCACAGATTTCCGTCAAATCTGATTTCTTATCTATTGTACATTCTTTTGTGATCAAATGTATATAAATAAACACAATAAATAAATAAAGTAACAATTTATTGCCAATCCAAATGTGCTTTATACACCTGCTACACCAGTGAAGACTTGAGTTTTCAAACATATGTAGATTGCAGTAATTAGGAATCTGAGACCTCAGAGTAGTTTATTGTTTTATTTGTTTATTTATTTATAGTGCAAATTGGTTAATTAAAATCTTATACACTTACATATAAATATTGTACATTATAGAAAACAATAAAATGTATATTCCCTTAAGAACAATACATATTTCAAACATAGAGAACAGCAAATAAACAACTCCATCATTCCTATTATCAACCATGGGATAATTCACAAATTCACACTTCAATTCACAATTACTTTAAAACATTACATAAAATATATGCATACTAAAACTAATTATAAATTCATAGATTAGCAGGGGACCAACAGCCTTCTCTAGTTCATTCTTCTAACCTTTGAATTTTTTTAATGTATTTAAGAAAGGAAGCATTACTCACATGCTCCCTTATTAAGATAACCTATCTACGCTACTAAAACTGCATAGCTCCCTGTGTAGCCATTAGAATGTTAGTAGTGGGGTGATCCTACACCAAAATTGCAGGCAGCACTCTTACAATTTCATTCCAAATATAGAATGACGCTCCCACGTACACTATAGTTTCAGGTGTGTACATTGCTGACCAAAATTGATCCGATGCTGCCATTCTTAGGTCACTTGCCAGATCTCTGAACCCTTGTTAAAGAATTCTTGACATTCTGTGAATTTTGTCAGCAAGTGTCAGCTGGTTTCCACCTCCTTCTTACACAGCCGGCACTATCTATCCTCGTACATAACAACCTTCCAGCTCCCCAAAAATTCATAACAAGGGAGTGCATTGAACTGGAGCATTATGATAAATAGTAACCATGCCGGGTTGTGATATAGCTTTTTGTTATCCCAATTTCATATCCCATCAGAATGTATTGGGTATACCTTTTCTTCTGCTGAGTTTGGTCATGTTATTACACATGTCACACTCCATGGCTCTCGTTTTGATGCGTTTTTGGAAGGTACCAACCTCAAGGTCATCCCTGGGCATTGGGTCCCAATATCGTTCATAAACATTAGCACATTCTTTTGCATCCCTGTCAAAAATTAATTTGTGTTTGGGTTGTCATCCATGTTTGCGGCTATAATGCTCATTAGGCTGTCCCCATTCCGTTCAGACATGTCTATTCTAATGAGCAGTTTACAACACTGTATTTTCCATAGTGTGTTTAGGGAGGTCAGGCCCAATTCACATCTTATGGCTTCAATAGGGGCCGCATCAGGGATCTTAAGAACTGGTCGCCATTTTTTCCCTCCAGTCGATCAAACCATGACAGGTATTTCATCTCTATTGTCTCTAGTGCATAGAGGATCCCTGACACTATACTGTTTTTTATAGAGTTGTATAAACCCCTCCACAGAGTATCCCCTTTTTTTGCCCATATATTGTTTAATCACATTCCATCTGCCTATCATTTTATTCTTTAGGGAGCATTCATAAAAGTTAGTGACTGGAATGTTCATAATCGGAATACCAAATAAGCGTACCTATTCACCACCTCATTTAGTTTCCAATTGGGGGCGTGATAATAGCTCCATTGTCCAGGCAGATCGCCAATTGTTCTAACCAACTGCTTTCCTCTTATATCTATTGTTGGTTTCCTTTACAAACTGATTTGTGTGACGTTTAACCGTACAGTTGATGCACTTTAAAGAGATCTAATAGTAATTGTGGTACCACGTAGAACTGTATATTTGCCATTGTAGATCTACTGAGCACAAAGTGAGTTATCGTGATATTTTACATAGCCTTGAATATTATAAAGACTGAGTTTTAACTAATACAGTGTGTGGACATTCCTTTGTGGGGGCTTGGGGACTACCCTGTACTTAAGAACCAGTCTGCATCACCTCCTGAGAAGCTAGGCCTTGATTGCTCGACCAGCGCTACCCTATAGAGAATCTTGGCTGGGGTCATCTGTGCCTCTCCTATGCCATATAGAGAGCAGGAGTACAGACACCCCCCTCCATTCTTTACACATATACAAATATGTCTCTTTTTTTATTAATGTCTGATAGGATATGGTTCAGGAGAGTCAAGTTATCTAAAGTGCTGAGACCTTGTCTAAATCCTTGGGGGTGATTAGTTTCTCTGCGCTTCTCGATTGATTGATAATTTTTAATAGTAGTGTGCAGAAAACTTTACAGCATGTGTTTGCCATAGCCAACAACTGCTAATTACTCAGTTTAGCTCTAGATATTAGAGTACATAGCCCGCAGGAGTGCTGCTCACTTCATCAGGTTTTGTTTAATGACAACATTAGCAAGGCCATCAGGGTCCGACGCTCTTGATGTATTAATATTGCTAATGATCTTAATAATATCATCCTTGCCAAATGGCAACTCTGTAGTAATATACTTCCGGTCTCCCATAACAGGTCTTATTGCATCATATTCCTCATAATAGAGGTGGCGCACGTAGGTTTCCCATTCACCCAATGGTATGATGTTGGTGTCAGTATCATCATTTTCCATCAGGTGCTGTCTATAAAGGTGCCAGAACTTTTTACTATCTGAGGTTTTACACAATTTGAAAACTTTCCTCCAGTTGGTATTATTCATACTAAATCTGTGGGCTTTAAGCCAGTTCTTGTATCTCATGCGCAGGGTAAATTCCCCTTTACATTTTTGCTCCGCATCCAGGTCCATCGCCAATTTAATATTCCTAATATCTCACTTGAGTTGCTTTTTCTCATTGTGAATGGTCTGATCCTACACATTTGAATGTTTCCTTCCTGACGCTTAAGTGATGCTAGCTCTTTTAGTAGTCTTTAAAATGAATTTGATTGTGGGGGCTAACCCTGACACACCAGACCCAATGTTATCCTTGTTATCCAGAGAGAGATAGGTGAACATTTCATTAAATATGGTCAAGTTTTTTTTCCGTCCAATTAATCCTGTTCCCTCTAGCTGTGGTTTGAATATTCAAGAATCTTTTCATGGCGTGTATTGTCTGGCACTTTACTGCCTTAAAGGTGTATTTGAGTACCAGGTGGTCACTTTGTTTCATTGAGCTATGCTCTAATATTCCCACTTGCCCCCTAATATCCTTGGACACAAACATATAATCCAACCGGTAACTCACTGTGTCATTCGTCCATGTCGATTTGAATGGCTCACGGTTGTCAATGTGCAAGTAATGGCGGCCCCAGTAACTAAGCATATCTATCCACTTCCTAGTATTGATATATTGAAATTGATATTTTATGTGTATCGCGCTCGTACACAAGTGTTTCAGAGCGAGACAAGGCAAGGGAGGGGAACAAGGGAGATCAAAAACAACGATCTTACTAGGCCCAGTGACATTGAGAACGCGCAAGTGCATGGGAGAGGGAAAGGGGATAAGTGCAAGGATGGAGGGAGAGGTGGAAAGTGCTGGATAGAGGGAAAAAACTGATAAATAATAAATAAGTAAATAACAAAAAACAAACAACAGTGGTAGTCCAGCCAGCAAGTAGCAAGTCCTGGGATAAGGCCCCAGACACGGTGTGTCTGGTAAGTGCAAGGGGGGCTGTATCGTTACAGATACAGACCCTGATGCAAGGTGTTGCCAGGAGGCAGTGCGGGTGGGTGTCAGGGTGAACAGGTACCTGGGCTGGGAGGTCAGAGGGTAGGCCAGGTGCACGGTGCCGAGAGAGAGCAAATCAGCAGGGGAGAGGAAGGGTGAAGGCAGAATCAAAGAGGAAGATCTTGGGTTTCTTCCTGAACCGGAGATGGTTATCCTCAAGTTTCAGGGTGGCAGGAAGGCTATTACAGCCAGAGGAAAGCCCCAGCCGAAGACAGAAATCTGCCCCCAGCTTGTTTCTTTGAAAAACGAGTGACCCTGAGGGAGTTGGAGGTAGAGGAGCGGAGAGCTTGAGAGGGGAGGTATTTACAGAGGGACAGCGGAAGGTATTGTGGACCCAGGCCCAAGAAAGCCTTGTGACTATGCAAAGGGTTTTGAATGTAATCCTTGCATCCACTGGGAGCCAATGGAGAGATTTCAGGGCTGGAGAGATACGATCCCAGGACTTGAGGCCGAGGACAAGTCTTGCATTTCTGTTCTGGATGAGTTGCAGAGGGCAGAGAGTAGAGGCAGGTAGATTTAGAAAGAGGCTATTACAATTGTCCAACCTAGAAAGAACCAGGGCTCGGGAGACTATAAGCTTCTCGGGGAAAGAGAGGAAAGGAAGAGTACCTCTGAGGAGGTGCAGTAAGATGTTTGACTTTTTAGAGACCTCAGAGATGTGGGCAGAGAAGGAAAGTGTGGAGTCAAAGATCACTCTGAGATTCTTAGCCTCGCAGGTGGGGGTAGGAGGAGGGCCAAGGGATGCCGGCCAGAGAGATATAGGAAAGGCAGGAGACAGTGTGCTGATGAGGAGGATCTCAGTCCGGTATTAACCCTCTTAGACTCTGAAGTGGGAATTTTACCATCCTTGCCTAATATAGCAGGAATTATCACTTAAAACCCTCTGCATATATTTTCCCAATCATCTACCGCTATTTAAGCTTCCTCACTATGGGCATTAAAAATCCCCAACCACCATAACATCCACCCCTGGAGCCACCCTAGTCCATCTCTTTATAATATCTGTGATTATATCTATGATGGCCTCCACATTTTTCCCATCAGGATGTGAGTACAGGTTAATCACCAGCATTCCATTGGAGATGCCCATATTTTCAACAATTCCACAGAGAACGATAGGGGAATCTCCTGAATTATTATACTCCCTTATGGTCAGTGGGCTTTTAACGCCTACATAGAAGCCCCCCACCGGGTGACCCACCCCTCTACTGACCGCCGGTTTAACTATGACACTAAAGCCATTGATCATAATTGTACCACTAACCCAAGTCTCTTGTAGAGATAGCATATCACAATCCTCCAGACAGCCTTTACCTTCCCCATACATTAAGGAGCGGAACCCTCTCGTGTTCCAAGATATGGTAATCGGTTCTTTTAGCTCCACAGGCATTCAATTTTTGTCCAAATGTGCAGCCTCAGGCGCCCACATATCACACCCATGTATTCCACTCAAGGACAGATGCCTTATTGACATGTCACTGACAAATCCCACTTTTCTATTTGCCTTTTCCTCCACTTTATTACAAACACCATTCCATACTTATTTTCCCATAAGGTCTCAGCATGGATACAAATAAGTTCTACTATTACTAGCGTAACAAATTGCACAAAAGCCCAATTCTCCCTACTCCTGCATTCCGGGAGTATCATTTTCACAATGCCAGCAGATGTAATCCCACTTAGTTCTGGCACATTGTGAATTGGGCCAATCTGCATTTCCTGTTAAAAAAAGGGCTTGTCTCAAGGGTATCGAGAGTATCTCTTTCAATAAATTTCAGGGATTTTCCTGTGCTCTTTTTATTCTATCCATCATGCTCCCCTTCAATGATTATTATTGCCTGTTTCATCCTTATATGTGCTATGTATCGCTAGTCTCTCCATCTCAGCCATATAGGTTTCCCTATCCTTGAGCGAGAGTATGTCCATGCTCTTATTAACAGCTATATTTACACATTTCACATATCCTACCCCCTGTACCACACCTTTCACACCAACCTCTGGGATTATTTCAATTTCTGATATGTTCAGCACGGAATCCCCCGCCATCTGAGTCTCACTCACTGTACCATTTAACCAATTAGCTAACAGCCCTTGATCATAGTTTTTTGTTGCTGTGGGTATTTTCAGTGCTCTTTTTAGGTTTTTTTGTCTTGTCTGCCGCTTTTAAGTCATATCTATCCCCCTTAAGCTCACAAACAACATATTTTTCCCCATTTCCGCCAATGAGGCGCCATTTACTCTGCTTACCACTTTCCCTCTGTTACACCTCTGCTTTGCGCTCTTTTTATGGTTACGTTTGCAACAGGTGCATTTTTTTCTTCAAAGGATGATACTATTTTCATCCATAGATACAATCTCCACTTGTGTATTTTCCCCTTTGGACTGATCTATGCTTTCTATCTCAATTGTGCCATTGTCGCAGACCTCTTCTGCTAGGGCATCAAAGAACTCACTCAGATCATCCCCACCACCAGTATCCCCCTCTTCGATTATTTGTTCCACACCATCCTGGCTCACCCACCCTTGATTTTCAATGAGGCTACCTCCCAGAATATTTAGGTCACGTTGCTCTTCCGTGATATTCAAGCATAAGGCAAACACTGCATCCAGAGTTGCAGCAATGGCCTCTAATTTGCTCGACCTATTCATTGAACCTTCCCGAGATTCCCCATTCACGTCCGAATAACTATTATCTCTTCCAGTATGGGAGATCTTCGGGGCCAATAATTCAAGATTGGCTGTTGCCGAAAGATTACTTCCTATGATATTATTCATATTGGCAGCTGGTTCTATATCAGTAAACAGCAAACCTTGGCCTGGCACACCTTTCCCTACCATAGATTGTCTGCGAAATTCATGGCACACATTCAATAGTGAATTATTGTCAATCATCAAACTATTAATTGTCATGCAATCAATTACCCCCTCACATATATCCACCGACTCACACCCCCTCACCCCTGCTCCAAATACTCATTCTCATTGACACCTAAAACCAATTCAGCCATGTTATGAATCCCTCCGACTGTCATGAAACCAGATATCTTTGGTTATGCCATGTCTAATTATCTGATTCCACATATCCCCTTTCCCCTTTTTTACTTTTGTACGCTTTGTCGGGAAGTCATTTTCGGTGGTGTGACGCTATGATCACATATTTTCCTTTTATCAAGCTGGGAGCAAAGTTTAGCTCCCATGTCTCAAGTCCTCTATTTACCGGTACAGAAAGTGTACATCTTTTTGAGACTGAGTGCAATGTCACAGAACCAATATGATGGCAAATCACCATATAAAAATTAACATCAATATAATCCCCATTTGTAGTGGTATCTGGAAATGCTGCAGGTCTCCGCAAGAAAAGAAATTTACATTGGTTGATGACTGTGCAGAATTGCCAGTGGTCAACTTGGAACCATTCTGTTGGGGCCAGAGGGAACTGAGTGGAAACCTGCACCGGAGGGCTGAAGTCTGTGCTGGACCGGCTAAAATACCTGAGGGATTTGGGATGGAGATGGTGAGACAGGAACTTCTGACGGGGGTCGCCACTGGTGCAGGTTTGCTACCAAACCCTGTATCATGTTGAAGTGGTTGCTGTACATTCTGAATGGCATCAAAACATGAATTGATCTGCACATGGGCTGTGGTCATCTAGGCCCGAATGGCCAGAATGGCCTGTAAAGTGGCGTCAGGGGGTCAGATGCAGCTTCCATCTTGCCCCCCAGATGAGTTAAAGGGTTTCTACATCAGTCAACAACAGAACATGAGATGGATCCTCTCTTGCAGGAGCAAGACCCTGCTACCAGACTACCTGTATTGGACCAGGATCATCATAGGCGCTATGATGGCATGAATGAGAGGGAGAGCAGCACCACAAGCTGGACTAGAAATCGAACAATGTTACAAGGATTCCCCAAGATTGGAGTCCCTAACCACAATCCCCTTCTCTTCCATGCATGAAAACCTGGTGTAAGAAGGTGATGTGCCAAGGCTGGGTGCCAGAGTTCAAAGAAACCATTCTGGTCTCAAGGCATGTAGAATTCCATCAGCTCTGAGCCAGTGGTGACAGCGCCCTGTGAGCTGTGTATTAAATATGGTAGGCTTTGGAAGCCGGTTTTGACATAGGTTCTCTAAAACAGAAACTGCAAACATGTCTTGCTTTAGAAATCCTTAGCTTGCAGCATCATGGAATGCCTATGTATGGATTCAGCTGCCCACTTGTAGTTAGAGAACAAGTTTAGCATGTTATATTGCAGAGGAACAGCTGAAAAAGAGTGAGTTGATGCCCTGGCCGGAGTTCAGATTTAACAATGGTCAAAGACCTTTGTAAGACTACACTAACTGTAAAATGTATAAATGCTCTCCTTATGAATGGGGGAGAGCAGACACACAGAGATAGTGAGAGGACAGGTGGTTTGCATGGTAGATTGTTGACCATGTGGGGTTAGCTGCAGCTATAATAAAAACTTGTCTCTCTGAGCATAAAATAAAATTCTGTTCTGGTGTTTCATTTTGACTTAAAGTTATTTACTGAACAAAAGAGGGAATACAGTTAAGTATTTTCCCACAACGCCAAGAGGAAGAGGCCAAGCGGCCGTGTGCATAGATCCATTTGGCTGTTTAAGTGTAATGTTCCTCTCTCCACGTTCAAGGATGGTTGATAACACAGTTTACACCTTATCCAAAACAAGCTCCACTGCCAGTCTAAAAGTCTATAGCCAGCAGTTGAGAAAAAAAGAAGCAGCAAGCATCACAGTTGAAGTAAATCTGAAGGGAGTCCAAAAAGCAGTTTGTCAGTAATCAAGTCCATGTAATTCAAGACACAGTTTGCCAGTAATCAAATCCAGGTAAACCATAGCCAAATCACCCTTCACATTCTGGTAATACGTTGAGAAGCACAGTGGTGCCTGGGATGCTGTATTTTGAATCTGCAAAACACAGGGCCGATGAAGAGGTGATGACATAAGAGGTGTGCTGTCGTAAGGCCATATGCGGTGTGCTGAGATTTCTAGTGCGGACCCGGACACATTGAGAAAACTGCCAGGGAAACTTCCAGCCGGGGCACCCAAGGGAGATTGGCTGATTCGTAGCACCATAAGGGCCTCATTACAAGTTTGGTGGTATTTTGTTGGTAAATCAGCTAAAATTCCACCATCACTGCCACTTGGTCCGGCAGAATTACTGCTAGATAACAAGTGGTGGTGGGTGGCATTAGTCCCTAATTATTGGAATAGATAGGACTCCATGGGGATTTTTGTGGAATTACCACTGTCTGTAATTCTGCTGATGGTAATTCCAACAAATTGCCACATTCTGGAAGCAAGGTTGCAGAATTACCTCCAGCCTTTTGCTGGAGGTTTTTAATCCACCCCACTGCCAAAACTATAGTTGGGTAGTGAGGTAATGCACCAGTAATGCAGCGGTAACTCAGTTACTGCCGTATTATGGCTGATTTTAGCTGCACCCCAACTCATAATGAGGTCCTGTCTGCCTCGCTCAGGTTGAAGACTCTGGGGTTCAAATTGGACAAGTCACTTTCATTGATCCCCCAAATTATATTAGTTGTGAGCACAGGATACTTCAAACCGAATATCTTGTGTGCATCCTTGCCCTTTCTACCTTGTGAAATGTACTTGATTGAGTAATGTATCTACCTCGATTTAGAATTGCCCACATTCCGGATCTGGGCCCTGCAACTGGTGCAGAGCACTGCTGCCTCTCATCTAACTGATGTTGGGCATTTTAAGCATTGTCTCTTCATTGTCTCCTTGCCTCCCAGTGGCCAGTCAAACCTGTTGTTTAGGTCCTCAGCATTATTCACTGAGCCCATTATGGCTCTGGTCTGCCGCTTATTCTGGATCAATTCCACTAGTAACAAAGATTGCTCTTTTAAGTTTTGTATTAAATGCACAACCATGGTAATGGTGCAGAAGATAGAACCCAGGTCAAAGGATTTTAGAGTTTGAAACAAAAATGCTCAAAATGTGGTCAACAGTTTTTTTGCGTCAAGAACCACCAAGACTTGTGGATTAGTCGCACAAGTGGAGTTTGCAATAATGTGGCACTCTGATTACTATCGGCAGACATTAAGTCCTCAAGGCAGCCTGAGTGATCAGGGTGAATAAGAGAGTGAGGAACCGCAGAGAAGCAGATGGTTAGCGTATCAGCATAGATTTTCTAGTCCTGATTGATACAAGATATTGGTCTGCGGTTGGCATCCTTAAAAGGTTATTTTCCAAGTATGGAATGACCACAATAAGGGTGCATCTCACATTGCCAAATATCTATCCCTTGTTGCCACAACACTGAAATCGAGTTAGGAGATGAGAGGTAAGGGTGTCACTGAATATATTTCAGATTTCAGAGGGAAAACTGCCTGGGCTATTAGACTTTTAGGCCCTCATTGGGTTAATAGGCAGTATATTCTCGAACACATATGCTGCACTTAAAGGCATGGTCTAGTAAAAATCTTTATTGTGCCTACGGGTCGGCCATGTTTTTTTAAGCCTAAGTGGCTTGATTTTAGAAAACTTTCCTATGGACCTTACCCGAGTTTTCGTCCATTAAACGCACGCAAAAACAGGCACCAGGGAGCCGTCATTTTGTGATAATCCTATCACTTGCCGCATCGCCCTGGCTGACCTGCTTCTGCGGCACTAAATCAAATCCCCCGCCCCTGAGCCTGTCATCAGCAGACTCGTACCGCCCATTTCCCAACGCCAAAGCACGTCTCGTGTCAACAATCGCTGCGCCTCAGCTAATGACGTGTCACCATGGAAATGGCAGGACGCCTCTTTCCTCAATAAGTATAAACAGAACGTTTCCCAACACACAGCAGCAGATTTTCAATTCCATTCCTCTCTCTGTGTTACTTTGAGTATTCTGTGACTCGTTTCTGTGCTCTGGTCAGCTACCTTCGCCGCTTGTAGCCCGTGTGAACACCTGTACCATCTCTGTAAATTATTTTACTTTGTTTACCACACAATGGCTACAATAATGCCCTACATGTACGAGCCCGAGTATACCGAGGAGGAACTACTGGAAAGGGAAGCACACGAAAACGATGGGGATTCGGACGGCAGTTGGGAGGACGATTCAACAGATGAAGAGCCTGGGCCTAGTCGCATGGACGGCGTCTCCACCTGGTGCACATGCAATCGGTGCGAGCTAATGCCAACCGAGGACGAGAACTGCTGCTGCCGAGAAAACTCGGGATGCCTGGCCTACATTTCGGAAGGCGAGCCACGACCGCAATGCATCACCAAGCTGCCAGACTTCAGGGCAGCCTGCCTCACACGGGCCGTGTTGAGAATAATGATGGTGCTTATGCACGAACTTCGCGCAACTGTTCGTCCTCGTAATCCGAGTAACGAGTAAGTATACTCTGCTTGTCATGCCACTCCTATTTCATGTTCTTCTACTATATCCAAAATTATATATTCATATCATAGTAACGCATGAAAGTCGTTCAATAGTGTGCATTGTCTAGATAGCATTTGTCCGTGCAGAATGCCATTAGTTACAAGAATTGTCATTGAAAACAAACGTTTAATAAACTTATCTTGGTCATTTAAAAACAGTTTGTTTCATTCCTTTTCACAGGTGGTACAGGCTGGTGGCCTATCGTTCCTTTACATGGTGGCTCCACGGGAGGCTTGGACACCGCGTTCGAAGAGTGATACCCGCCTGTGCCGTTCGTGCCATAAGAGAAACGTTCCCGAGTGACAGCGGTCAGTACAGGGGATTTTCTCTCGCTGTGCTGCAACCTGACCTGTATAATCTTTAAAGTCTTATATTTTTGTGTCATGAAAATAAGATACAAAATAAAACACCACATATATTTTAACAACGGTTGTTTCGATTTTTTAAATGAATCGAGTGTGTCTCCATTCAAGGATGGACGTCAGACATCTGTGCTCCGAATGGGTGAAGGTCTGGTCGCTGTGAAGCAGGGTGGTCACTATCTATCTAAGCTAACATAACATATTCTCGATAATGCATGCACTAAATAACACTTGTTCAAAGTCTTTCAGTAGGTTATGTATCTATAAAAGTCACACATATATCTATACTAACAATTACCATTGGATTATACAGGCCTTAGGTTAAGGGTCTTGACCACTATAATACACCGGTTGAAGTGTGGGTCTGTGCTCACAAGAATCTCCGGTATGTGGCATTTATTATTGATAAGCAACGATATACTATCAAAGGCAGTTTGCACCCGTGGATGAGCGCTGGCATGTGGGGCTGTCTGGGGCGCGAACGGCCAAGGTACCAAACTAAATGTACACTTCAAAAGGTATCCCACGCCCAGGGGCCATCGGTCACATGGCCTCCTCAGACCCCGTGTCTCCAGCCAGGCCTCCTCTTGAAGCAGGCCACCCCCCTGCAATCCACATAAGTGTGTCTCCATTCAGCAGTCTTCCTGTGCCTTATCTGCACACCCCAGACCCCTCCATCCCACCCCCTCTATCAAAGGCGGTTCGCACCCGGGGATGAGCGCTGGCATGGGGGGCTGTCACGGGCGCGAACGGCCAAGGTGCCAAACAGCATGTACACTTCAAAAGGTATCCCACGCCCAGGGGCCATCGCTCACATGGCCTCCTCAGACCCCGTGTCTCCAGCCAGGCCTCCCCTTAAAGCAGGCCGCCCCCCTGCAATCCACATAAGTGTGTCTCCATTCAGCAGTCTTCCTGTGCCTTATCAGCACGCCCCAGGCCCCTCCATCCCACCCGCTCTATCAAAGGCGGTTCGCACCCGGGGATGAGCGCTGGCATGGGGGGCTGTCACAGGCGCAAACGGCCAAGGTGCCAAACAGCATGTACACTTCAAAAGGTATCCCACGCCCAGGGGCCATCGCTCACATGGCCTCCTCAGACCCCGTGTCTCCAGCCAGGCCTCCCCTTCAAGCAGGCCGCCCCCCTGCAATCCACAGAAGTGTGTCTCCATTCAGCAGTCTTCCTGTGCCTTATCTGCACGCCCCAGGCCCCTCCATCCCACCCCCTCTATCAAAGGCGGTTCGCACCCGGGGATGAGCGCTGGCATGGGAGGCTGTCACGGGCGCAAACGGCCAAGGTGCCAAACAGCATGTACACTTCAAAAGGTATCCCACGCCCAGGGGCCATCGCTCACATGGCCTCCTCAAACCCCGTGTCTCCAGCCAGGCCTCCCCTTCAAGCAGGCCGCCCCCCTAAGACCACGACATACATACGTCATTCATTCACAAACACACCCCTGTTTCTAATACTTTATAAACCACTTGATATGTCTCATGAGAACATCTTTGTGCTTTGCAAGTCAACTCCTGAACATGCTACCTGGCAACCACTTAGATCTACGCTAATCTGCTCGTCGTCGTGCTATCCGTGAACTTCTGTGACCGCTTAGAGCAAACCCATCAGTGTGCTACCTGTGGCCACCCACCTATTCTCCTGCAACATACTGCTCTGCTTGCTGAATCCAACTGTTTGTTGGTCAAGGTAAGGCCATGTATCCTAGTCATATTTCGCAGATTTTTAAATTTCTATCTATTTGCGAGTAGAGTACACAATAGTGCTATGTTCATTGGTCTCATTGCTATTGACTTGAGTTTCCATTGCTATGCTATCAATAGATCTATTTATTTTCGTCTTTGTCTATTGTCATCGAATTGCATCCTTCGGGGGTCCAGTCTATAATGTAAGCATGTTTCCTTCTCGTGCAAGACAGAACATCCAAGGGACGAGTCACATGTTCAGATTTTAGTCACATCATTTATGCATTTCTGCAACTTATGCAAATACTAAGCCGCACATAATGAACTGGTATAGTTCCGGCGACCAAAACAAACCTTGCATTGATCATTGTATGATTCATTTACTTTTGTATCAAATCTTTATTCATGAAGATTGTATAATAATGTCGATATTTACTTTTCAGATTTATCAACAATGCCTGCCTGTTCGATTAGCGGTTGCCCTTCGAAGACCCATGCGAAATCTGAAGGCACTACAATGCATGTATTCCCGAAAACTGTTGATCGAATAAGAGAATGGGTCAGACATTGCAGATATCCACTGGATGAGCTGGAAAGTAGAGTCCAACAAGTTTTACAGGACAAGAGGGGTGATCGATACCGCATCTGCAGCCGGCACTTTTCCTTGGACATGTACACAACATCTTGGGTAACAAAGAAGAATAAACGGCGAACGACACGGAAATTGCTCGAAAACGCTATTCCCACTCTATTCGTCCACATTCCGCCACCGGTGAGTCAAGTGTCCGGATTTAGCTTTAGGACTTGCGGTAGTGTGTAGGTAGCCGAATGGATTCATTGATATTGTAGGTGTTCTATCCCTTGTAATAATTTCGATATTGATATGAGTGTATAGCTTTTTCAATAATGACATTTATCAATATATTCTTTTTCAATTTCATAACCCACAAACGAAATGTATATATATGGGAACAGGGAACTTTGCTGTATTGAGCATTTTTCAAGTATTCTGTCGCCTTACATGGCTATTTTTATTATTGGCATTTCATTATCAATCATTAATTTACCTTTACAACTTCTTGACTATCCCTTGAATCTGAAGCAAGAACATTCTACATCCTTGACATGGTCGCAGTTATCAACCACTTCTAGCGCGTATCAGGTAATCTTACTAGGCTAATCCGCTACAGACTTGTTTTATGCATGTCAAGTAATAGTTTTATTCTATCGTGTAATTATTTTACCGAATGTTTGGTTAGTGCTTTCCAATTGATATACACCTTAGTTATCGTCCACTGGTGTTTGTTTTCAGTTATAATTAGTGTTATCCATTCTAATGCAAGTACTGTCTTTCAGGGAGATGCTGAAGCATCCGCCACATCTACAACATTTCTAGATATTCTTCACCAGCAGGAGGTATGGATACTGACAGCTCCATTGAGCGTCATCATCAGAGCTGGAATTCTTGTCGTTTGATTGTCCTACAAAATGTTTCATTCGTGGTTAGCCGTTGATATGTACCTGTGCTGTCGACCCCAGGTGTGTGTTATGTTTTCACTATTGTAATCCTCACTAATGCTAGTACTATGTTTCAGGCAGTTGATGGAGCGTCAACCCCTGCACTTGATGCGGAGCCTGACATTCAAGTAATTCCAGGGGAAGTGGAAGCGGGACCATGCATATACGAATCGGCGCAACAGCTTTCGGAAGTGCGCACAACATTTGCAACATCCATAGATATTCCTCAGCAGCACGAGGTATGGATACTGACAGCTCCATCATGCGTGATCATATAACATGATTCCATTTGCTATACTTTCTTCCCTATTAACGCAAGTGCTGTGTTTCAGGGAGACGACGGAGCTTCCACCACAATCACAACATCCCATTTGGATGATGCAGATGTAAATAAATCGGAGAAATAACTCGATGAAATGTGATCATATTTAGATTTTCCTTGATTCTTTTAGACAATGCATCATTTGTGGTTATCTCTTTATATGTACCTGTGCGTTCTACCCCAAGTGTGTGTTATGTTTCCAATAGTGAAAACCATACTAATGCAAGTACTGTGTTTCAGGGAGATGACGGAGCTTCCACTACAATCACAACATCCCATTTTGATGATGCAGATGTAAAGGAATCGGAGAAATAAGTCGATGAAATCTGCATATTTATATTTTCCTTGATTGTTTTAGACAATGCATCATTTGTGGTTATCTCTTTATATGTGCCTGTGCCGTCGACCCCAAGTGTGTGTTATGTTTCCAATATTGAAAACCATACTAATGCAAGTACTGTGTTTCAGGGAGATGCTGATGCCTCCTCTCCAATACAACCATTCATGGCAGTCCATGCAGAGCCAGAGGTATGGATACTGACAGTTCCATCGAAATAGATCATCACTGGTCGAATACTTGTCGTTTGATTGTTGCACACAATGTTTAAGTCGTGTTTGGCTATTGAGATGTACCTGTGTGTTCGTCCTCACGTGTGTTTTATGCTAACAATATTTTGATATATAGTTGTATCAGGGAGACGATGGAGCCTCATTCCGTGCTGTCTATGCGGATACAGAAAATATAGTCGTTGCAGCGCAAGAGGAAGGGAGGACATGCGGAAACGAATCAGAGCTACAGCATGCAGATGTTGAAGGTCGAGTCAAAAAAGGTTAGTTACAAACAGTTCATAACTTTAAAAAAAATGTTTGTGCTGGGGACTATTTTATGTTTTTTTCCAGTCAATTGGACTACACTTTATCTTGTGTTTAAACTGAACATCCCTTTTCCAATCTCTCCTCTAGTTACCTGTGGGTGTCAGAACTATACATACACAGACAGTGAAGCGAATGAGAGATGTTGCTTGCCAGACCATGTACACTATGGAGGAACTATTAATTGAGGCGAGGCGTGTTCAGGCTCGAGATGCTCATGTCCAATGGCCAGAACATGAATTAACTGTGTTTGGAGAATACAGCGAAGTTGCATTGGACCATTGCTACAGTGTGACCGCACCACCACAAGAAGATGATATTGAATGTATTGAAGATAGCTCTGAAGTAGTTGCAGATCAATTCACACAATCTACACCTGCCAAAAAATTGACACCCAAAAACATGTCGACATTGTTGTGTTCTCCCATCAATGTTGAAGTAGCAGATGTCGAAATGACAGAGAATGAACCAGCCGCAGCATCCATAGACGCATCAGAACTTGATAGCAGCGATATTACTTTCCAATGTGTTGGAATCTCCACAATGTCACAGGCCGAAACAACGTTGACGCAGGATGACAGTCTAATGAAAGAGAGCAAATACATTGTATTCGACAGTTGTTTGATGGAAATTATAACTATGCTGAAATGTGGGCATTCAGTTAGAGGGAAAGTATGTTGGAAGCCATTGATTAATGTAACTCGTCAAATAAAAAGCAGTAACGTCAAAATAAATGCCGCCTGTCGATTAAATCATAGGTTCTCATGGTCTGCACAAACGATGCTGGGGAAAATGCCAGCAGGCAATCTACTGTGTGCAGCTGCATCACTTTTTAGTGGCTCCAGTTTTAGAAAGTTAGAGGCTTTCTTTCAGTTTGTGGGACTCCATTTCATTTCTAAATCGCTGTACTACATATACCAACATGATTATCTGTTTCCGGCCATTAGTGATGCTTGGAAAATTGAACAATTGTCTCTAGCAAGTACATTCAAAGGGAAACGTTTCAGGCTAGCCGGCGATGGACAGTGCGACAGCCCTGGATTTTCTGCCAAGTACTGCACCTACCACTTTCAGGACATGGATAGTAAGAAAATTGTGAGTTCGGTGGTCGTGCAGGTAACACAATGTACATCCTCAGTGGCCATGGAGAAACTAGGATTTATAAAATCAGTGGAATATCTACAATCAAGGGGAATGCACATCGACCTCATAGCCACGGACAGGCACGTTTCAATTGCCAAGACAATGAGAGAGCAGTTCCCGCTTATTAATCATCAATTTGACGTATGGCATCTTGCTAAATCAATCAGTAAGAAAATCTCGGCTGCAGGAAAAAAATAAAGGTTTTGAAAGTATTTTGCAGTGGTTCCAGTCTATCACCAACCATCTTTGGTGGAGCTCAAAAACTTGTGAAGGGTCAGTGGAAATACTACTTGAAAAATGGCGGTCACTGATGCACCACTGTACCAACGTTCACCGCTGGTCAGAAAACCTACATTTCCACCAATGTGAACATGACCCTTTGTCCCCAGAGGAGGCAAGGAAGAAGAAGTGGTTGATTCCATCTTCACTGACACACAAAGCCATTGAGAAGATTGTTTTCAACAAAACTCTATCAAGAGATTTGAGAGGACTGACAGAATTCTGTCACACAGGAGATTTGGAGGTGTTCACAATATGTGCTAAAGTACAGGCCAAAGCGCTTGCATTTTAGCTTTCGGGGCATGAAACATCGCACTCTACTAGCGGTCTTGGCCCATAACAGCAATGTCGGACGTGAACAATCTAGGACTAGGGGTAAAGTAAGGATGCCTCGCTACACTAAGTTGTTTTCAAAACGAAGTAAGCAATGGGTGATCAAACCAGTCTATGATGAAATGCAGTTCGACTTTGTGAAAGGCCTAACTGTTGCTGTGTTAGAGAAGCACAGATATGGAATTTTGGACGTTCCCGTGCTGAGCAGTGATCCAATGCCATCGAACATTGCAACTGTGCCATGTCCACCAGAAGCACAGCTGGTTGTGAAGTACAAATCCCGGTTTAAATAATTGCAATACGATTGTCTTTTTGTAAATAGATGTTATTGTACAGTGTACCTGTAACCCTAACCCCTACCTTCACTATCATGGGTGGCGAACAAGCTGGGTGTCATCTTTGAATTCTCTCTATTCACCTCATATATGTGTATGTACATATTTTTCTCATGTCTCAGCTCATGTAAATGTAAATGCTGCGCACTGCTGCGCACTGTTAACGGAGGGGAGGCTTGCGTATTGCAAATAATAAAACAAACAAACAATAAACCTCACTTTTAACTCCACTCCTGTGGTACTTTATACTTTCCCTGACCTTCCAACAAAAATTAAATGTCTCCATAGTTCTGATTCTTTTGGGCTGCAAAGCTCGCAGACAACGGGGACAAAATTGGGGGCCTTAGAACGCGCCAAGCGGGCCGTGGCATTTGGGAGAGAAGCCAGTTCGCATTTGCACATTGTGGCGCACTACATAGAGGGATTCTAAACTTCAAGTTCTCACAGATGCCTTTACTACGGGATGTTGCAAATAAAGAATGCGAAGGACAGCGGCTTTGATTTTCAGCTCGAGCCCAGAAGAGGCCCACAAGTCGCACTGGAAGTATAAGGGTCTATTGTTTTTTTACCTTGAGACAGGGACCATGCCGAAAGAACTTCATTTGAAGGGGGTGCGCAATAACGTGAGAGACGATAAGGCAGAAAATTCAGAAACTAGACTGAGTTTCATTTCAGTTCAGTATACGAAAAATCGTTGTCAAGAGCACGGTCGGATTTACACACTGCATTACGCAGAGACGCAATGGAAATTTCAAATATAATGTGAGTAAATCTTTAGACGCTTTTATACCAGAATGAAGAATTAATAAATAGATGCATGAATAAATGAATGAATGAAGAGCTAGGAAAAGCAAGGAAAACGTGTTCGTAGTGGGCACATGGGCATGCAGGTCCACAGGTCTCACCGATCTCGGTCCTTGGCCCAGCCACTTTTCCCTGCACTGCCTACCTGCACTACGGGACTGTCTCTGTATCCTTCAGCCCCTTCTCCCGGCATTTACCTTGCACTTGCCACCAGCTGGCCCTATTATTTATCTTGTATTCTACTAACCATGTACAGCACTTTTACCCCCCTCTCCTCTTCCCCTTGCGCGATCTGAAAGACACCTGGCCTAGTAGGATCGTTGTCTGTCTGCCCTTGTTCCCCCTCTGCCTCGTCGCGCCTTGAAACACTTGTGTATAGGCGCGTTACAAATGCCATATTATATATCATATCATTCCACACGCATGTAGACTAACTGTCGTTTCTCATTGTGTGTTGGCCTCGATTTATTTCGTTACTTTTCGCATTGATTTTAGAGCCGAACATACTCCATTGAACTATCCTTGCAAGCAAATAGTTTCTGATCGGCCGTAATAAATAAAATATTTTTTTTGTTTTCATAACAGGTATTTGATCCCGTTCTGCTACTGTCATCGGTTTGAGACACCGGCAGACGGATTGTTCAATAGACACCTGCAGCTTCGTGTGAACAACTGGGCACGTTAACCATATTATGGGACGATCGCCAAGGGCCCACATGCCCTTACGCTGTACTAGTGGCAAGAAGCAACATATCAACCTTTACGATGGACTAGTGCCTAGTTGATGGAACAGCCTTGCGGTTCAACGTGCTTCCAAAGTGCTTCTTTTAACGAAAAGCAACACCCTGTATACCATAAAGGAACAGCACGTGACTCAATATAAACTTATCCGGATTTGCGGATACAGATAAAAGAAAATAAATGGCTTTAGGAGTTCATATGGCAATTGCTGAATATTCTCTAAACATTTAATGTCAAATAAATGTACTTTACCAAATGTACTGTGTTGCTGTTTGATTTTAAAGTACAGTTTCATATTCCGAATTGTGGCGCGCTGTGTTGTGAGATGGTCTGTGTTGGTTTCCGGGTTCTGTGTGGAGTCGCGTAGAAGACGACTGGGCGCGTTTGCCTACACAGCACAGTAACGTCACGGAGAGAGACGGGGAATGTGAATGTTTTGATAATGTCAGGCTCAGGGGCGGGGGATTTGATTCAGTGCCGCAGAAGCAGGTTAGCCAGGGCGATGCGGCAAGTGATAGGATTATCACAAAATGGCGGCTCCCTGGTGCCTGTTTTCACGTGCGTTTAATTGACGAAAAATCGGGTAAGGTCCATAGGAAAGTTTTCTAAAATCGAGCCACTTAGGCTTAAAAAAACATGGCCGACCCGTAGGGACAATAAAAAGTTTTACTGGACCATGCCTTTAATTAGATAGTTTGGGCAGTTAATATTGATCATAAATATTTCTCAATGAGATGGAGCAATGATTTAGTGCATAATCCTTGCAGAACTGTAAGAAATCATAAGCAAATCATCTTTACACGTGGCTACACCTCCCTAGTTCTCCCTAGCAGTGGTTAACTCGGATTTCCTTGCACCGACTTTTAGATGGTACTTTCTCTGCTATATGAGCAGCGATTATGCTTTTGGCTTTGTCGATTCTATCAGCAAGTCATTCTTTCCTTTTTAAGATTACATTGTATCCATAACAGGAAGTTTGGAGCACCTAATTATGTGTAATGACCATCTTTTAGCTCTAGAGATGGCTCCCTGCCAAGCTATATATCAGTAATTATTTTGTTTATTCATTTTAACCATGGAAGCGATAGAGGATTTGCCCACAGTAGCATGGAGCACCTGTCAGTTGTTTTTAATAATGTTGTCTGCTGGGTTGTTAAATTTGATACAGAGTGATATATCCAAACATGTGTTAAAATATCCCTTAAATATAACACTAGGCTTGACTGCTAGCCAAACGTGTTCCTAGTATATCCCTACTCACTGCCCCAAAACATGTTGTGGCAAGCAGCTTAACTTTCAGCCATGGGTGCTTCTGAGATCCATCTTCCTGCCTCCCTTCCTGTTTGTTCATGACAACTCGAGCATGGATCCCAGGCAAGAGCATTTTGCTCAGTGATGCTGGCATTCAGCTTCTCCCTTCCTGGGCGATTACATGACCATTTCTATAGAGCAACTACAAACACCACCAGCCTCTTTCCTCTGCCTCTTCCTCTTCCACTTTCCAATATGTGTGTGAGGCTACATGCATCCCATTCCAAGCCCACAGCTCCTTTTCTCTGCATGTCCGGTTCGGTTTAGTTCCACCCTGTGTTCTGTTCCCAGCTTGTGGTTCTTAGAGGCCTATTCAAAAACAACTATATGAGGAGCTCCCTTTTCCCACAAAATGCCTCAGCACGCAAGCATTTCCATTCTACACTCCCCTAGTCCTCTTGAACATCAGTAGGTCCAACCTGGGCAAGGACCTACTCCCTCTCGTATCCTCCCCCTCAGGACCTCCTCTCCCCCTCGCAAACTCCCCCACGATAGGGATACTGTTTTAAAGCCCCCCCCTTAACTCATGGTCCAGTGTTATAAAAATGTGCCTGTAAAATGTGTAGAAAATATGTAGTATTTCTAGTTTCACTTTACATGTGTTCATGGAAATGTTGTCTACTTATGTTGTCGCATATCAATATGTATGACATTGCAACCAGAGTTGTCTTTTCTCTTCACTGTCTAGTGATTTTGCTGTCCATTGGTTCTGGTCAGCTCTATATAAAACTAAAAATACATAAATAAATAAAAATGGCGGAGACTAAGATTTATTCAATAGTTGAGAGTTTAGTCACGTGCAGGAGGTTTCTGGAAACTGATACATTTTCAATTTTAGAATGCGATAACTTTTCCGCAGAGAAACAAAGTAAATTACTCAGAGGTAATATACATTGCAGTTTGGTCAGATAGCTTAGTCAACTTTGCTAAAAGGTCAGAATGCAGCCTGCACCCCAGGGGCATGATATGTACAGTTGGACGACTTCTAGTAATGGATCAATGATCAAATTAAAATCGTCTCCCCCCAGTACCGGTTCTCTACCAAGTTCTAATATCCTAATGGTCCTGTTTTTTACATTTTTTAAATTTTTATTCATATATAGCTAAGCAACAAGCCTTTACAAAAACTACAAAAATACAATCTCTTGAGTAAAATCGACTTCCTAATATATTTGCTGTCGATGCTGTGTATACTAAGCACAGAAGACAACACCGACAATTAAGAAAACAATTAAAAAACAAGTAAAGATCACCCAAGCACAACATAGCAAGTTTGCACTGACTGATATTCTGATTCTAACCCTATTATTTTCCTGTTTTCTTTAAATTTAATTCAATTATTTAATTCAATTATTTCACAGAGTTTTAGAACACGAACCATCGCTGATGTCAACATGACACTATGGCCCGATACCAACCTATCCCAGAAATATTCTGCAAGAAGCTCTTCTTCACATGGCACAAATCTCCCAAACAATGCAAGCCGTGTGCTGCACGTGCCTTCACATTCACTTAACAGGTGCCTTAATGATTGGTTTTCTGGGATAACACACATTTTACATAATTGTTTGGCCCTGTCACCCTGATTTAGTCTCGCCAATGGTCCTGTTTTACCAAAGGTTAGATGAGCGTGCTTTTGGGTCCTAGATTCTTATATATTTGATTTAATTTCATGTTTATTTTTTGGGACATTTGTATGGCTCTTATACACAAGTGTTTCCAGGTGACACAAGACAAGATGGGGGGTGGGTGGGCGGAGGGAACAGGGGAATAACAACAAAACAAAAAACGGTTATATTGGCCTTGTGACAATCCTATGGTGCAAGCGCTTGAGAAAGTGGTAAGTGCTGGGGGTCACGGGGTAGAGGGTGAAGTGCAGGAGTGGGGCACCGCAGGGAGGCGGACAGGGAAGTGCCGGGGGGGCAAGAAGGCAAGTGCCAGGGGGAAAAAGGGAGGAAGAGTGTGGTGGGCAGGGTGGACAAAGTTGGGTTGGTCCGGTAAAGGGAGCCTGAGGGCAAGAGCTGGCTAAGGATGCAGGAGCGACTGGAGGGGGATGGTCTGGCCACTGTATAATTCTGAAGGGAACAGTCCCCAGTCGTAGCTGCAGAGGGAGAGTTAGCGTGGGATGGCGAGAGAGAAGGAAAAGGAGAAGAGGAAAGTCTTGCAGAGTTTACGAAACTTTAGAAGATCCGGCTCAAGATGGAGGGGGGGAGGAAGGCCATTCCAGAGGGAGGAGCTGGCCGCAGAAAGCTATCTCCATCCAACTGTCTTCTTGGAGAACCTTTTGACCTGCAGAGAGTTGGAGCTGGAGGACCGAAGGACTCTGTTCGGGTCTTGTCCGGTCCAATCTCTACTTTGAAATGGATATATTTACCCTTCACATGGTTGCTGCATTCTAAAATGTTGCAATTGATAGATTTGGCCAATAAAACAGTAACTCCACCTCTCCTGCATGCAGCTGATGAGGTCACTATCATTTCAATGTCCTCTCCCATTTATTTATGTATGTCTGACTTGCCAATATGGGCCTCCTGAAATATCATGACCTCAGCCCTCAATAATTTGAAGAAATCAAGAGTGTGACGCCATTTTATCAAGTCCAATAGTTAATTCACACTAAGTGATAACATTTTAACACTTGATGAATTTGCCATTGATAGTTCATCTGACCAGCAGTGTTTCTCTGGAGCAACCCCTTATCTCCTCCCTCCTTTGGTGCCTTCCACATATCAGACTTCCAATTGCTCATAAATACCATGCACTCTTCCCCCCCTATGTCCTGTCGGAGGAAATAAGTTGTTGATTATAATAGAGTTCCAGATTGACAGTTCATGTGACATATCAAGGGTTTGATCACTTCAACATCCTTCCTACAGCCGGCTACTGTGATTTCAACATATGCAATCTTCGTAGATTGATCAGAAATGTTTTTCTTTAGTGTGGTTCATCTGCCTGAATATTTTCATTGTTCGGTCATGTTGCTCTAACTTACTCCAGAAGCCTCCAAAGATGGGTGCTCACTAGATCCCAGCTTGGCCTTGACTGGTGCTGATGGAAGCAATACATGTGTGTTCATACTAGATGGGTATTTGTCTTCTTTGGATATTGCTGTTTAGAGATTGACTGTGTCTTTATACGAGGAGAATTCCTGCGAAAAGGTGCACATACATTTCTCAGTGGAAAGGTATTAATGCTTAAAGCACTGCAAGGAGAAAAACAAGTTACCTCTTAGTTACGTCAACCAGAATAGCTGCAAAAACTGGGGAGTCAAGGGGCTATGCCACTGAGTGCAGTGTAACTAGTAATGCAGCTGGATATTCAGGGACATCACTGATCGGGCTCTGGTGTGGCTGTCCTCTTTCCTCTTGGACCAACCTGGGTCCTTCCTCTCCACCACCTCTCTCTCCACATGTGGGGTTTCCCAGGTCTCTATCCTCTCCCCCTGGCTTTTCAATGTCTAACTGGCCTCTTTGGCCCTCTTGGTCTCTACCTTTTTCTCTAACTTTCACTGTTATGCGGATGACATGCAGCTCTTTTTCATGCTACTCTCAGCCTCCTCCTCGCTCATCCCTGACTATCATTCCGCTATTCAGGCATGGTGTACCTCTAATGACCTCTGCCTTAAGCCAGTAAGACTGAGATCCTTCTCATTGGGATCCCTGCTCCTGCTTTTCCCCTCTCACTTTGACTCCACTCTCTCCTTCTCTCCACAGACGTCAGACCTTGCCAGAAAGGCCCATTTCCAGCTGCTCCTCCTTATAGGTATTCTCCCTTTTCTCACCTACCCCCAGAAGCTCACTGTCTCCAGAGCCCTGGCTCTCTCTAGGCTGGACTACTGCAACAGCCTCTTTCTCAATCTGCCTAACTCTACTCTTCGCCCTCTACAACTCATCCAGAACAGGACCTCAAGACTTATCCTTGGCCTCAAGCCCAGAAACTGCATCTCTCCAGCCATGAAATCCCTCCACTGGCTCCCGGTGGCTGCAGGGATCAAGTTAAAGACCCTCTGCATCGTCCACAAGACCTTCTGGACCCAGGGCCCTCGCTATTTCCAACTCTCTCTTCTGAAGTACCTTCCTACTAGAGCCCTCTGCTCATCTACTTCTAATTCTCTGCAGGTGAATCGCTTCTCCAAGCAGAGATTGAGTGGTAGATCTCTCTCCTTTAGAGGTGCCACCCTCTGGAATGCCCCCCTGCCTCTCTCTGCCTTGAGCTGGATCTCCTTAAGTTCCCCGCAGCTCCTCAAGACCTTCCTTTTCTCCTCTTCTTTCTCTCTTCCTCTCCCCTGCTAACCTTACCTTGCTGCTGCACCGTTCTGCTGACTGGCCGCTTGGTGTTCCTCTGAGTCTTACAGGACACCTGGAAACCCCCCAGTCCAGTCCTCCTGCACCACCCTGATGGCCTTCCTGCACTGCCACCTCGCCTCTCTTGCACTACCTGGTTGTGATTCCCGTTGGAGACACAGCCTTCCTTGCACTTAACTCAGGGCCCTGCTGCTCTGGGTGCACTTCTCCCATTACCCTCCGCCCTAGACTTCTTGTCTGCTCACTTGCACAATCTAAATGATACTGGGGCTAGTAAGATTGTTTGTCTGGTCCTCCCTTGTTTCCCCTCCCTTTCCTGGTTGCGCCTTGAAACACATTCTGTATAGGCGCATTATAAATATCATATAATTATCATATCATGAGTGTCTTTGTTCAGAGAGATATGTGATAGTAATATATTGGCACGCACAAATATCTCAAGGGCAGTGTAACATTATAAGGGTAGCAGAGTGACCACTTGTACTTTCATCCAACAGGAGCTAAAAGGAGAAGGATTCCACAGGAACTTGATGGGTTTCCACTAGCATGAAATTAGCGTGCTCGCAGAGAACCATCCAGTGTTGCCAGGTGAAGCATATGGGGGAGGTTGACACAGCGATCTGGTTCTGTGCTCCATCTCCACCTGACAAAACATTGAAAATCCCCCAGAGCATAAAAAGTTGTTAAGACAGGACTACCACCTCTAGTACAATTTCAGCGCATCGGTACAGTTTTGGACAAGAGGGGAGATGGTACCTTCATAATACTGCAAATAACAATGGCAGGTAAGTGTAAAGTCAGACCTGTAATAGTTTGAGGCGGTGTTGTAAACTGAAGTGTTCAAGTTGGCTCTAATGTTAGTAGTCACAGGAAAAGCAAGCAGGCCTGTCGGTTTCCCTGAATACACCAATGCAGATGCGAAGACGAACACTGTGAGATGCAGTGGCATCTTAATAAACAACCGGCAGGACTGTGTTTGATTGGCTATGCCTCCTCTCCAGCCCACTTTGAAAAACTCCAGCAGGGATCCGGTGTGTGATAAGGGAAAGGTGGAGGGTCTCATCCACTGCCTGTGCCTCACACTTTTGAGCTGGCCACTTAATGTTTAATTTCCCTCTCCTCACAAGTGAATTTGGAGCATCACCATCTCGCAACTCTCACAGACTCTGTAGATGATAAATCTATCACCAGATCAGAGACTTTAAGCAGCAACAGTACGCGGGATTCTCAAAGAAATATTCTGTAATCTAAGACACGCTCACCCTGGGCACACGGTGAACCTTTGAGGGCCTCGTGAGGCTCCCTCATCCATTATCCACCTGAGGTTGATACATTGACTACAATACGTGGGTAATAATGGTGATACTGATAACTGCAGCTCTTAGAAAGTGGATGAATCCTGTACAAAGTGCTAGATAAAGTCCCCAGATTACACCCAGGTACTGATAGTCACTTCCCACATATACTCCACATATGGCAGATTTGATGTATATTTTTATGCACAGATTTTTAATCTTGCACCACAGGTTGGTCTCGTTATGTATATCCGGAAATCGTGTAAATTCTGTCCTATTGCTGCTTATCTGTAAATCTCGTAAACATTTTGTTTTATTGTTCTTTCATTTTCTATAAAAATGCCTGTATTCCCGTAACATGTAAGATTAGCGTCCAGTTGCCTAAGGACTCGGAGCGCTCTATAAATAAATAAACTAAACTAAGCTATAATTATTATACCAAAATGTCAGATTCCTGAAAGTATTTTGGACAATGCACTGTGTTCAAAGGAGTGATGATGTTTGCACTGTGTTACTGAACAATCGTGCCCCACTCATTATTTATGATGTCACAATGATACTACTCCTTTTATCGTTAGAACCAGATAGTTGTTGGCCTAGTCAAAAAATCATGTTCTTAGCTTTAATGAGGGGAGGTCAGCCTGCAAAAGGCTCATAATACCTGGAGCAAACAATTGTCTTCCTCAGCTTTGGTTAATAAAATAATATTGAACACATCGGTCCCCATTATGAGTTAGGGTGTCAAATGTGGGGTGATTGATTGCCATACATTAAACCGCTTTATTTGCAGCATTTAAACCCTAACACTTCACTAATGGTAATTCAATAACCCATTTTTTTTGTTACTGCTTCTCCAGATTTGCTCCAGTTTTAGGCTTTTTAATCCATGTATAAGGTAGCAGGGGCTGACAGGCATTTCCTTATCTGCTGCAGGGCACATTTGTAAATCAGGCCCTAAATGTTTTTGCTTTGTCGTTTTGTAACTAAATAGCCAGCATCATAAATCCTACATTTCATTCACACTTTCCATTTCAGAAGAGTTAAACCAAGCTTAAAGTTTCAGTTTCTCCGAATGGATAGATTCTTTCCACTGTACGATTGGTGACTGTTCCATAGGAATCCACAGAATTTACGCCAGCATGAAAAGGTCATGCTGGCGTAAATGCTGCTGTAGGCGTATGATGGAATCGATGCGAGGGGCTGAAATTGATATTCCATTCCGTGCTGCCTCTCTCCACCATACAAATTAATGAAAATATGGTGTGGCGTAAACATCGTGTATAAAATGTTTACGCGTACATTTACGCATGATTTTTACTCTACCCCATCATGAACATGAGCTCCATTATATACAAAAGCAGGCCACTTCTGATAACAATTTATGGCTTATAGTTGCTTCTCCAAGTATCAGCCTGACCTGAGGCTGACCTCAGAAGAAGGGATAATGTGTATCCGGTCTTGCAAGAAGTTGATGACTGCTAGTCACACAAAGTCATATTTACAAGCTGGTGGACTTCTTCCAAACAGCCCTAAGTACAAGCAAGTTTGACAATTTGCCAATCAAGATACAAAGCTTCCTGTTGAACCAGTAACTAGTCTGTAGATGGAGGAAAACTCTATCATGAATCATTCAATGACACCGATTTGCAGCTTTGGTTAAGCTTCTGTATTCTGTTCAAGGTGACCTACATGACATACAATCAAGATACAAGACCAAGGGTTTTGAAATATGTGGTGTACGCCTTTTATGTAGGGTTTCATACTGTACTATTCCTAGGGCACAAGGCTTGCATTTTGGGCTAATTTGCATACCCAAAATACCTTGCTGATATGGCTCTGAACTGGAAGTGAACTTCCAGTAATGGTTACTAGGTGGCGCTGTGGCATGTGTGACATGGCTCAAATAGGTTATTCTACTTAGATGCGCTATAGTAGTTTGTATTTGTATTTGTATATTTGTATAGCGCACCAAGCCCTCAGGCATTTGAGCGCATTGTTTCAGTTACATTATAGTAGGGTTGCAAGTTGTGGGTACATACATAGGAATAGAAAATACCAATATATACAGTAATAAAGGATTACATAGGAGATAGGAGTGGAGGACTTAAAAATTGCCAAAGCTCCATTCAAGCATTTGTCGCAATTTCTAAGGAGTAGCACATTTTTGGGTAAAATTCCCATGCATGGGATAGACCTTGCACAGGATGTCTATATTGAACTGGTGTATACTATATAGGATTCTGTTTTTAGGCTTTTTTTTCCTATGGTTTTACATTGCTTTATCATTTCAAAGTGGCATGGTTTCTCTTTGCTTAGGGTAGATGCAAGTAATATTGCAGACATGTCCATATGCCCATGTTACAGCAGGTGCCATTTTGAGTGGCATGTTGCCTTGATTACTTATTGCAGCCAGTGTCGTATGGTAGGAATAACACCAGGATGAATCTGCACTGCCCGATGCCGGTCTCCCGAGGCAACAGGAGCAGAGACTCTGAACAGATTGAAATCTTTGGCTCTGGCCCTTGAGGAGCCATCCCAAATAGAAGAAGAAGAAGCTTAAGCCAGTTACCAAATCCTCACATTGGCTGTAGTTATGAGCGTGGCAGTGACTGTATAATACCTTCCAGAAGAACATAATCCTTCCCTACCTCCATCAGCAGTCCTACACTACTGTATTAAATGCCAAGTGCAATCCCGGCAACCTTCCCCTGCGCCAGGCGAGCCGATTCATGAATTTCCCTGGGGTGCCCAAATATAGGAAGTGACATCACCAGCAGTTATATGACCGCATTTGCACGTAGTCGCCAACTTGGTGCAAGGGGAGTAGGGGGGGGCAGAAAAGTGGAAACATTGGCTAGCATGTACTGCATATACTAAAGTCAAGTAAGAAGGAGGTTTAAGCCTTCCAATTGCATTCCAGTAGGCCAACACTGCCCCTATTCCACCCCTCTATAATCATCCAGGTTGTAGTAGCCCTCAAAAGGCAGAGCAACACAACTAGGATGGGAGAACGAAATGCCATCCCATCCTGTGAGTGTGTCAAACCTCAGAGCAAAGACTGTGCTCCAAGGTAGGAGGCACACGCACAATCTCACTAATTTGGTGCAAATCTTACAAGTGGGTGCATGGGAATCCCATGCGTGTGTTTGGGCTGCAGACCCGGATCACATGCTCAGTTCTTCAGTGTGAAACTCTGGCCAAGGCTCTTTGGGCAAGCATTCAGGATGGGTCTCACACCTTTAAACAGTGTGGTATATTGAGCAGGCAGCTCGGGACATGCCTGTTGCCAATCGAATGTAGCCAGATCTACTATTTAGACACTGTGAGAGTGCCATGTACCCACATTGGTGGTGAAGAAGCACTCAACATACAGAACACAATCATATAGTGTTGCAGTCCTGCTGAGAAATGACAATTCGGTCTGCTTAAATGTAAAGCAGAGTGGCTGAGAAGTACACGCACTGTGCCGTTAAAAATAAAGCAGCTGTGGTGGGTGGAAGTTCTGCTTCGGTGGCATCAAGAGTATGCAATTCCCTGCGGGATAGTGTTGGTCATTTCCCATTGAAGTATAGCAGCCCTATTGAGAAGTGCCATTAAAAGTGTAGCTGTCCAGTAGGCTGGATCAGTGCTGCCCCATAAAAGGTGTAAAAGCCTCTGTGAGAAGTGGCAGTACTGTCCCAATGGTGAGAAGTGTAGTATTTTCACATTAACTATGCTTAACCACTTTGGGTTATTGAATAGTACTGCTACATTCCATCCCTTTAAATATATTAGATCTTGTATAACCACAACAGTGTTGAGTTATTCTGACGATGTTGAAGATGATGCTAGACTTGCTCAATAGTTCTGGTTCTGTATCATTAAATGTACTTAAAGGAGAGTTCCGGGACTTTTTTTTTATTGTCCCTACGGGTCGGCCATGTGTTTGTAAGCATAAATCGGTAGATCGTAGGAAACTTTCCTATGGACCTTACCCGACTTTTCGCCCCTTATCGCACTCGAAATCAGCCTCCATTTTGTGATAATCCTATCATTCCGCCGCATCGACCTGGCTCACCTGCCTTTGCGGCACTAAATCAAATCCCCCGCCCCTGAGCCTGACATCAGCAGACGCGTACTGCCCATTTCAAGCACGTCTCGTGTCAACAATCGCTGCGCCTCAGCTATTGACGTGTTGCCATGGAAATGGCAGGACGCCTCTTTCCCCAATAAGTATAAACAGACCGTTTCACAACATACAGCAGCAGATTTTCGATTCCATTCCTCTCTCTGTGTTACTTTGAGTATTCTGTGACTCGTTTCAGTGCTCTGGTCAGCTACCTTCGCCGCTTGTAGCCCGTGTGAACAGATACCAGTACCACCGCTATAAATTATTTTACTATCTTTACCGCACAATGGCCACAATAATGCCGTATATGTACGAGCCCGAGTACACCGAGGAAGAACTACTGGAAAGGCAAGCACGCGAAAACGATGGGGATTCGGACGGCAGTTGGGAGGACCAGTCAACGGATGAAGAGCCTGGACCATGTCGCATGGACGGCGTCTCCACCTGGTGCACGTGCAATCGGTGCGAGCTAATGCCAACTGAGGAGGAGAACTGCTGCTGCCGTGAAAATTCCGGGTGCTTGGCCTACATTTCGGAAAGCGAGCAAAGTCAGCAGGAAGGCGAGCAAAGTCCGCAATGCATCACCGAGCTGCCAGAGTTCAGGGAAGCCTGCCTCTCACGGACAGTGTTGAGGATGATGATGGTGCTTATGCACGAACTTCGTGGCACTGTTCGTCCGCGTAATCCGAGTAACGAGTAAGTATACTCTGTTTGTGATGTCAGTGATGCCACCACTATTTCATGGTCGTCTCCCACATATAAAATTACATTTACATATCATTGGAACGCATGTAAATTGGTTCCATATAGTGCATTTTCTAGATATAATTTTTTTCTAAGGAAAATGACATGTGTTACCTGAATCGACATTGATAAGAAAGTTTGGTCAGTTTAATACAGTTTGCATCTTTTTTTTTCACAGGTGGTACAGGCTGGTGGCCTATCGTTGCTTCACTTGGTGGCTTCACGGGAGGCTCGGACACCGCGTTCGGAGAGTAATACCTGCCTGTGCGGTACTTGCCATTAGACAACATTTCCCCAGTGACAGTGGACAATACCGCGGATTTTCCCTCGATGTGCTGCAACCTCAACTTTACAATGTGTAATGTTTATTATTTATGTTTAATTAAAATCTAAAATAAAGCCCAACATATATTTTAACAATGGTTGTTTTGATTTTTTAAATGAATCTAGTGTATATTCTCCTGGGAGGGTGAGGTATTTATAAACTCACCCCCCTGCCTTCCATGTAGTAGATCCTGCAGCCATCCTCTTACATTCAGGCCAAGAGGTGCCAAAGACCATGTACACTTCAAAGTGGTCTATAGAGCATGGGTTTGTTGTTCCCATGTCTACCTCCAGACCCCGTGTCTCCTGCCAAGCATCCCCCTCACGCTGGACGGCCCCCTGCAATCCACATAAGTGTGTCTCCATTCACGAGTCTTCCTGTGTCTTGTCTGCACGACCACCGCCCCGATCCACCCCCCGCCCTATCAAAGGCAGTTCGCACCGGGGTACTTGAGCTGCTGGCAAGTGGAGCTGTCAGGGAGCGATAAAGGCCAAGAGGTGCCAAAGACCATGTACACTTCAAAGTGGTCTATAGAGCATGGGTTTGTTGTTCCCATGTCTACCTCCAGACCCCGTGTCTCCTGCCAAGCATCCCCCTCACGCTGGACGGCCCCCTGCAATCCACATAAGTGTGTCTCCATTCACGAGTCTTCCTGTGTCTTGTCTGCACGACCACCGCCCCGATCCACCCCCCGCCCTATCAAAGGCAGTTCGCACCGGGGTACTTGAGCTGCTGGCAAGTGGAGCTGTCAGGGAGCGATAAAGGCCAAGAGGTGCCAAAGACCATGTACACTTCAAAGTGGTCTATAGAGCATGGGTTTGTTGTTCCCATGTCTACCTCCAGACCCCGTGTCTCCTGCCAAGCATCCCCCTCACGCTGGACGGCCCCCTGCAATCCACATAATGCCACGACATATACACGTCATTCATTCACAAACACACCCCTGGTTCGAATTCTTTATAACCCACCTCATATTTCTAATGAGAACTTCTTTGCGCTTTGCTAGTCAACCCGTGAAGGTGCTGGTTATCTGCTCTTCGTCTCTGTGAACTTCCGTGACCACTTTGAGCAAACTCGTCAGTTTGCAACCTGTGAACTGCTCCCTGTTCTACGACAAGAAACTACTCTGATCCCTGCATCTAACTGTTTGTTCGTCAAGGTAAGTCCATGTACCATAATCATTTTGCGTCCAATTTTTTAATTTATATCTATTTGCTAGTAGTCATCAAATTGCATCCATGTTTTCTTTTCGTTCACGACAGTACATGCAAGGAACTAGTCACATGTTCTGAGTTTAGTCAAATTACTTTTTCTATTTTTTGAAAGTTATTGAAATACTTATCCGCATGTGAATAACGTGTATAGTTCCAAGAACCAAAACGGACCTTGCATTGAACCTTTTATGTGTCATTTACTGTTTTAACACATTGGTATTCATAGAGAATTGTTGATCTTTACTTTTCAGAACTTTCCATAATGCCTGCCTGTTCCATTGGCGGTTGCCCTTCGAAGACCCATAACAAATCTGAAGGTACTATAATGCATGTTTTCCCTAAGACAATAGATCAGATAAGAGAATGGGTCCGATATTGCGGATATCCAGCCTCTGAGCTAGAAAGTAGAGTCCTAGAAGTCTTTGCGGACAAGAGGGGTGATCGATACCGCATCTGCAGCAGGCACTTTAGCCCAGACATGTACTCCACATCATTGCTAATAAAGAAGAAAACACCGCGAGCGAGGCGAAAATTGCTCTCAACCGCTATTCCCACTCTATTCGTCCACATCCCTCCACTGGTGAGTCAAGTTTACGTATTTATCTCTCGGCCTTGCGGTAGTGTGTAGCATTAGCTAACAATAATTTCCCCATTTATGTATCCACTCAATATGAAGGCGGAAGATTCTCCATCCGTGTCGTTATTGCAGTCATCAGCCACTTCAAGCGCCTATCGGGTAATCTTACTTAGCTATTCTGACACTGACTTGTTTTAGGCATGTAAATCAATAGTTTTAATTTATCGTGTAATTATTTTACCTAATGGTACACCCTAGTACTCGTCCTCTAGTCTTTGTTTTCAGTTATAATTATTGTTATCCAAAATAATGCAAGTACTGTCTTTCAGGGAGATGCTGAGGAGTCCAACGCATTGACGACAACCGTAGATGTCACTCAGATGCTCGAGGTACGTTTCCGGACAGTTCCATCGATGGAGATCATCAGATCTTGCATTCTTGTAGCGTGATTGTTACACACAATGTTTCTTTCGTTTTTAGCCATTGATATGTCCTTCTGTCGTCGCCCTCGTATTTGTCTTCTTTTTTCAATATTGTGTTCATTACTAATGAAAGTCCTATGTTTCAGGGAGTCGATGGAGCATTAGTCCAAGTAGAAGGGGGAGCATGCAGTTACGGGTCGGCGCAACAGCTTGCAGAAGTGTGCACCGCAGTTACATCGTCCCTTGATGTTCTTATGCATTTCGAGGTATGGATACTGACAGTTCGATCAAGCGAAATCATATGACGTGATTACATCCGCTATACTTCCTTCTTTATTAACGCAAGTACTATGTTTCAGGGAGATGACGGAGCTTCTTCTACAAGAACATCACCCCTAGTAGTTGATGCAGATCTCTGGGTGGTGACACTTCCAACGATCGAGCAAATCGAATCATATTTACATATCCATTATTTATTTTAGACAACTGATCATTTGTGCAGGTCTATTTAGATGAGCCGTTGACGCCTGCTCAAAGTTTATGTTCTTTTTAACAAAATAGAAAAGCATACTAATGCAATTACTGTGTTTCAGGGAGTTGCTGAAGCGTCATCTTCAATAATATCATCAATGGAAGTCTATGCGGAGCCCGAGGTATGGATCTTGACAGTTCAATCTAACTAGATCAACAATGCGTGAACTATTGTCGTTTGAATGTTCTACACAATGCGTTCATTCGTGTTTTGCTATTGAGATGTACGTATGGGTATTGGTCCCCAAGTACATTTTGTGTTTTCAATATTATTATACATACTAATGAAAGTTCTATGTTTCAGCGAGTCGATGGAGCCTCAGTGAGTGATGGATGTGCTTATCATGAAAGTATAGTCGTTGCAGCGCGAGAGGAAGTGGAGACATGCACACACGAGTCGGAGCAACAGCGTCCAGATGTTGAAGTTCGAGGAAAGAAAGTTTCAAAGAAAAGAAAGCAAAAGAAGGTTAGTGTCCTGTTCACTATATTATGTTGTCTTTCACTGTCAATAGTTCAATACTGTAAGTTGTGTTTAAACTGAACATCCCTTTTCTAATCTGTCCTCTAGTTGCGAGTGGGTGTAAGAACTAGATCTACACAGACAGTGAAGCGAACGAGAGATTTTGCTTGTCAAACCTTTTGGCAGGGACTTGAGACTGGAGATGCATCGTGCCAATGGGAAGAATATGAAGTGATTGACAACGGAGCTATACCACCACCAGCCATTGATAGTGAATGTCCTCCTGGTAGTTTGGATGCAGTCGTAGATCAATTCACAGAATCCACACCCGCAAAAAATAAGAGCACGCGAAAGTTGAAGACATTGTTTTTTTCTCCCATCTCCGGACAAGGAACAGATGTTGCAATGGAAGAGAATGAAGTGGACGACAATGAAACACCATCAATATCACTCAGCATAGCGGAAGACGATATCAGAGATTGTACCTTTCATGCGAGTGACATGTCCTCAACGTTACAGGCCGAACCAGCTGGGATGCAGAGTGACAGTATAAGGAAAGAGGCCAAATTCATTGTATTCGATAGCTGTTTGATGGATATTATTATGATGATGAAATGTGGGCATTGGGTTGGTGGGGAAGTATGTGGGGAGCCATTGATTAATGTGACTCGTGCAATTCGAGGAACTAACCTTAAAATACATGCCACCTGTACACAATATCATCCGTTCGCATGGTCTGCACAACCCATGCTGGGGCAACTGCCAGCAGGCAATCTACTTTGTGCAGCGGCCGCACTTTTTAGTGGTTCAAGTTTTAAAAAGTTACAGTATTTCTTTCAGTTTGTGGGAATCCATTTCATTGCGAAAAGTCAGTTCTACAAATACCAAACCGATTATCTATTTCCAGCCATCAGCGAAGCTTGGAGAATGGAAAAAATGTCAATGGAAAGTACATTCGCGGGCAAACGCTTCAGGCTAGCCGGTGATGGACAGTGCGACAGCCCAGGATTTTCAGCCAAGTACTGCACCTACCACTTTCAGGACATGGAAAGTAAGAAAATTGTGAGTTCCGTGGTCGTGCAGGTGTCACAAAGTACATCCTCAGTGGCCATGGAGAAAGTTGGCTTTGTAGCATCATTGCAAGAACTACAATCGCGGGGAATGGTGATCGACCTGATAGCCACGGACAGACACGTTTCAATTGCCAAGACAATGAGAGAAGAGTACAAAAATATAAATCACCAATTTGACGTATGGCATCTTGCAAAAACAATCAATAAAAAATTGTCGGCTGCAGGAAAAAAAAAAGATATGCAAGGTATTTCACAGTGGTCCAAGTCAATCAGCAACCATCTTTGGTGGAGCTCAAAAACATGTGAAGGGTCGTTGGAAATTCTACTGGAAAAATGGCGGTCAGTAATGTTGCACTGTAGCAACGTACATCGATGGTCGACAAATGAGCATTTCCACAAATGTGAACATGGCCATTTGTCCACAGAGGAGGCACGGAAGAAGAAGTGGTTGATTCCTTCATCACCCACTCACAAGGCCATTGAAAAGATTGTATTTGATAAAACTATAACAAGAGATTTGAGGGGACTCACGGAATTCTGCCACACAGGAGATTTGGAGGTGTTCCACAATATGTGCCTAAAGTACAGGCCCAAAAGATTGCATTTTGGCATGGAAGGCATGATAAATCGGACTCTTCTAGCGGTCTTGGCACATAACCATAATGTTGGCCGTCAACAAAGTAGGACGACCGGAACTTTAGGGACGCTTCGCTACAATAAGGCCTTCACTAAAAGAAGTAAACAATGGGTGATCAAACCAGTGTTTGAGGATATGCAATATGAGTTTATTGAGAGACTTATCGTAGATGTCCTCGATAGGCACATACATGGAGTGGTGAACGAACCTATGCAGGGGACAACTGCATTGCCACCCAACATTGCCTCTGTTCCATGTCCACCTAAAGCAGAGCTCATTGAGAAATACACATCACGGTTTAAATGATTGTAATTCGATTGTCTGTTCTCTCGAGTCTCCTCATGTTGCAGGCCCATTGCAATTAAACCAAACAGTAATATAAATCATTTTTACAAAAATTATAGAATGTTTCCATATTACAAACACATGGCCGACCCATAGGGACAATAAAAAAAAAGGCACGCAGACAAGATGCCCTTACACTAACTGGAGCTAACTAGAAATGTGTGCTCGCTCAAAGTGAAGGTCAGCTGCTTTGATGTTTTGCTCGGGTGGCGGAACGGCCCACGACCCAATATAAGGTTCTATTGTGATTTGACCTTGACAGGCCGGGACCATCCTGAAAGACTAAGAAAAGATAATGAATAAAATTTCAGAAACAAAACGATGAGCCACGTTCATTAGAAGAAGTAACGTCGGCAAAGAAGGAGTGGTGTTTCGGGTCTGCCCTACACAGAGACACAATGGAAAATGCAAATATAATGTAAGTAACTTTTGATGAGTTTATACCGCAATTTCATTACTATACAGTGGCTTTAAAGACGGGTTCAGTTGTACTTGTTCGTTCTATGTGGCATAGTGTTTTCTACCGCGCACTATCTGGAGGAGAAACATCTGCTTTTACTGAAGCACCTCAAAACCTTCCTCTTTGCTTCTGCTTTCTCTCTCCCTATCCACTGCTACAACTGGTCCACTGTCTGCGACCTCGGTCCTGGGCCCTTCCACTCTCCACCTGCACTGCCTCCCTGTCAACCCCTGCACTGGGGGACTGTCTCAGTATCCTACAGCCCCCCCTTCCCAGCACTTGTTCTGCACTTACCTTGCACTTGCCACCAGCTGGCCCTATTTATTTATTATTTTATGCTACTTACCTTGTACTCCACTCCCCCCCCCTCCATGCCTCGCCACGCCTTTAAACACTTGTGTACACCCAGTAGCGCTGTCCTCGCTATGAAATGAATAATTTTAATAAGGATCTGATGGTGAGACTAATTTCATTTTTTATGTTTTTAGGTACATCATTCACTACTGTCTGTGTCACGAGTACCAGACACCGGCGGACGGCTTCTACAGCCGCCAGTTGCTTCTCCGCGTGAACAACGTTACCACCCTGACCATTTTATGGGACGATCGCCAAGTACAAGTATGCCCTTACGCGGTACTAACGGTTAGATGCAACATACCTACCATTGTGGTGGCCTAGTGCCTCGTTGTTGGAACAGCCATGCGATTATCAGTGCGACAGAAGAGCTTATTTTTATCGTAAACCAACACCCTGTGTACTGCACACGAACATAGCTTCCCTCAAGACGAACTAATTTGGATCGAGAGCAAAGAAAAATGCAAATCGCTGAATATTCTCTAAACATTTGATGTCCAATAAACGTACTTTGCCAAATGTACAATCTTGCCGTTTGCTTTTAAACCACGGTTTCACATTCCGAATTGTGGTGCTGTATTGTGAGATGCTCTAAGACCCTGTGTACAGCAAAGGACCATCGCGTTCCTCAATACGAACTTTTTGGAACATGAGCAAATAAAAATGCAAATCGCTGAATATTCTCTAAACATTTGATGTCAAATAAATGTACTTTACCACATTTACAATCTTGCGGTTTGATTTCAAAGTACAGTTTCATATTCCGAATTGTGGTGCGCTGTATTGTGAGCTGATCTGTGTTGATTTCCGGGGTCTGTGTGGAGTCGCGTAGAAGACGCCTGGGCGCGTTTGCCTACGCAGCTCAGTCACGTCACGGATAGAGGCGGGGAATATGAATGTTTTGATAAAGTCTGTTTCAGGGGCGGGGGATTTGATTTAGTGCCGCAAAGGCAGGTGAGCCAGGTCGATGCGGCGGAATGATAGGATTATCACAAAATGGAGGCTGATTTCGAGTGCGATAAGGGGCGAAAAGTCGGGTAAGGTCCATAGGAAAGTTTCCTACGATCTACCGATTTATGCTTACAAACACATGGCCGACCCGTAGGGACAATAAAAAAAAAGTCCCGGAACTCTCCTTTAAGATCTTCAGAGTCTCTGAAGGATAGCTCAGGGGCAATGTGCTTGCCTTGGAAGCAAGACGACATGGAGCAACACAGGTTAGATCCCTCGGTCTGCGCTACACAAGTTCATTCCCTCGGTCCGTGCTTAGAAACCTCTGGATATTATTACGCACATTATAAATAACCAATAAAAATAAAAATAAATCTGCTGAGAAGTGCTGGGGCCTTGTCAATAAGAGTGTAGCAGCTCAACTGAGAAGTGCTGATGTTGTCCCATCAAAAGTATAGCAGCCCCACTAAGATAAACTAGCATTGCCTCAACAAAAGCATAGTATTACAATTATAGAATCCCTGTTTAGCGAGTTAACTGAGGAGTACCAGCATTGCCACATTTCAAATATGGCAGCTCTAGTAGAAAATAGATTACACAGCCCTGCTGAGAAGTGCTGTTACTGTCTCTTTACAAATATAGAAGCCCATTAGCTCTGCACCATTAGGCCCTGCAAGTACTGTCCCATTGAATACCATTACACTGAACAAGGTCAACTGCCCCCCACCCTGCTAAACCCCCCCAATAAGGTGATCCCACCTCACCCCACACTCCCACCCTCTCCCATGCTGTTACCTTCCTTAGAATTCAGGGGAGTTACCTCCCTCCATGCCTCCGTTCCCCGCCCATAACATACCATTCGCCCTCACCACGTACACACTCAGAGACATGCAAACAGTCTCACTTGCCCTCTCCCTGCCATCTCCCTTCGGAGATGCAATGCAAGAGGGGTGCACAGATCTACAAATACACCCAACCCAAAACGATTTTTAGAAATTGAGGGACAGACTTGCTTTGCATCTGTGCCTCCATTTCTAAAAAATCGTTTTGGGTTGGGTGCACCTCTACATCCGTGCACCCGGGTGCACAGATGTAGAAGTATACCCAAACCAAAACGATTTTTAGAAATTGAGGGACAGATGCAAAACAAGAGCCTTGCATCCGTCCCTCAATTTTTAAACATCGTTTTTACCAGGGCCACCAGAGAGAGACACAGTATAGATGGAACAAAGGGCCATCCATACTGCATCTCTTCTCTCCGGCCCGGGGGGGGGGGCTCAGCCCCGACTTCATTATGCCGGCGAGTGCCCGGGCCCCGGAGCACCCGCGTACTCGGCACCCCTGCCCTGCGCCCCTGCTCTTGCTCTAGGTTCGAGCTGCAAACAATTAAATAAAAATAAAAACGAAAAGAATGTCAAACCAGGCTGTATTACCAAATACTGCCTGTTCTTAATGGCCACCAGATTACGGTAATAGAGGCATTAGAGCATGGTTGTTTAGTCGTTCCGGCAATGAAACAGTCAAACTCAAAATAAAAGCCATTGTGACATGGATATATGGGATCAAACCCATGAGAATGAGCAACATTTAAGTTTCTTTGGTACCAGTATCAGAATTAAATATGATCTAACCCTGATTTGAAAAAGGCTCCGTAAAGCCGAAACACGTGTTATCACTAAGGGCAACTTTTGTGACCATGGGCCTCATTAATAAGGGCATGGCTGCCTCCATACCGGGTTCCAGGTCCGGGTCCCGCATAAGGGGATTTACCGGGCCATTCCGACCTTGGAGGGCCCGGTAAATCCCTTTTGCAGGACCCGGTACTTCCCCATTCCCATTTCAGCCCCCATAGGGCTCAATGGGAATGGGGAGGGGGCTAGAGGGACCCGCTAAGGACGTCTGGTCACACCAGACGTGCAGAGCGGAACCAGCTGCAGACCTCGGAATAGGGCGGCCTGGAATGAACAGAGCCGGACATATTCCGGCCCCCTTCATTCCGTGGCCGCCTGCCTCGTAATGAGGCCCCATATCCCAATTAAATCATCATTGTTTCATCTAAATATTGGCGCAGAATTCCGTGAGTTTTCTTTACTTTGATTCTATTAACAAATACATGCCTTCCATCTTTGCTTCGTAGACGAGGATAATCGCTCTATCCAAAGTTAAACTGTCCTTGCGTCCGCGGATCCACCTGCTGCTAGTAACACCTCTAAATCACAGGTCTTCAAACTGTGATAGGGGGCCCAAAGGATGAGAGGGGGGGCACAAGGCTCTTCAAAAAGGGAGTACAGACACTTCTTTTAATAGAAAATGTAAGCAGATTTGGTGGTTCCATGTAATAATGTCGCCACAAAAATCTCGCCATGCAAAAATATCGCCGAAAAATGGCCGTTTTTTGTGGCGACATTATTGCATGGAACATGCGGGGGACACCCCCGCAACCCCCAAACTTTTTCTCCCCTTTTTTTTGCCCCTGTCCCCATATATATGGTCACCCATATAATATCGCTGCGACCTTTTCCCAGCGATATTATTTACGGCGACCATATATATGGGGATAATATTACCTGATACCGATATAGTATCTGGGGTGGGTGGGGGGGGGCAGCAACAATATTTTTACTCAAGGGGGGAATCTGCATCAACAAGTTTGAGTACCACTGCTCTAAATCATAATTCTAATCAGTGATGCCCCACTTCCCACAGTACCAGCGCATCACTAGGTTTGGTACATTGATGCTGTGACAGCAATACAAGAGATCGCTTAACTGAGCAAGCCCTCAGCCCTGGGCAGAACTGCTTACACTGAGGAGTAAGGTGAGCAGACTACTAGGGCCTTCACCTCCTCATTGTGGCACGAGCACTGCACCTTGTCCAATCGCAGGGACGACTCTTGGGGAAGTTGGAAGTCTAGAGCAGAGTGGATCTGGGAGAAAATACAGACACAAAAGTGGCCCACATTCATGGCATGCAGTGATTATGTGGAATCACTTATCAATCACAGTTCCTAACTTTTCACAGCAAAGTGCTCGATTAGTAAGTACACTGCAGCAAATTTTATTGAGTATTCGTGTGAACCAGGTTTCTTAATCTACATTGGGCCAGTAACATTGGTTAGAGCACCCATCTTCACAACTCACTAAGTTGTTCATGTGGACCATGTTGGGCCATAAAACTATCCCACAATGATGCAGGCCAGTTCCTCGGGTATTCCCTTACTGCCTTATGGCCCAGCCAGAGCATCATCCAGAGAAACAGGCACCAGAATGCCAATACATGTGTCAAATGTGGTTCCCTTCGAGGGGAGATAAGGGTGGCAAAATGTCACTTTCCCTTTTGTGGCTGGCAAACAACTTGCATAGGCTCTAGGCCAAGGGCACTTACACTCCTACACACCTTGTAATAGCCTGCATTGAATCAATGCTGTTTGAAGCAGCTTAACGAGTGCTTGTATAATTGTATTGTTGTTGCAAGTTGATGTGCTTGTTTTGCGGCTTGCAGCAGAGTAAGAACAACAGATGCGTTTCCGGGGCCTATGCAATATCCGCACGACATTGTGCGCCCCGGGCGGTTTTCAAGGGTTTAAAAAGATACTCGTCAGCCCTGCCCAAACATACAAGTTTCATGGTACTTTGCGCCTCTCCTGCCCAGCGTCGGCCGAAAGGAACCCCGCGAGCACAATGCCGTCAATCAAACGGCTCTCCTTTTTCAGCCGCCTAACAGGGAATTTCAACAAGACCAGACAGAACCCTGTGCTTGAGCAACAGAGAACGTGCTAAGCCATGACATCATGCTTTCTCTTCATTGTTAAATACATGAACCGGCAGATTGTGATTTTAGACAAGAGGTGTGGGTAGTATGAAACACAGCACGCTTGGAGTCGGATGGCAAGACTTTAAATCCCATCTCTGGGTGTGTGTTTGAGTTAACTGCTAATTCTTCTCTCTTGAGCCTGTTAGTTCCCTCCCACTTAAAAGCTCTGAGCAACTACCATTGAACTTCATTATGTACGGTTTGGAAGGTATCCAGAGGACCGGCCGTAGGATTTGCAGGGCCCTGAAAGTAAGAGATGGTTTGGCCCCTTATTTGCACAAATAATGACATCCGTGAAATGACAACAAATTATATCAAAGAATGAGTCTTTAAAACGTAACAGTGTTATGGGAAGTGATATTAAAAACACGTTGCTATGAGTACCTATGTGGCAATATCAGGAGTCAGGCTTTTTTTGAAGTAGCAGACAGTGAGCCTCATAACGAGGCTGGCGGTAACCCGCTGGTGCGACCGGCAGGTTACTGCCAACCCCCTTGACACCGAATCCGGCACCTGACTTCCCTGTGCCACCGAACATTACGAGTCCCGGAGGCGCGGGAAGTCAGGCGCTGCATTTTGTAACTGCCCATTCCCATGGAGTCCCATTGGACTCTATGGGAGTTGGGAGACGGAAGCACCTGCACCGTTTCTAATAGTACCAGTGCTTCTGTGAAAAGTCTGCCTACAGGGGCCGCTGCACCCGGCAGAGCAAACTCGTAGGGCATCATTACGAGTGTGGCAGTCAGGAAACCAGGTTGCCGGTAGCCTGCCGGTACCCTTGTTTCGGTAGCCTACGGGCACCCTTGTTTTCAGACTGCCACACTCGTAATGTGGCCCAGTGAGCTTAATACTTTATAGCGACTACTCATTTTGGCAGATAATGCATAGTGAGATAAAAGGATTAGCCCTGGAACACACACTTTGGCTAAGTGGGGAAGCAGGGTTTGAGGCCAGTCTGCAATTCAGGCACTTGAACATATCTCTTCCCAGATGTACTTGGTAGTAAAAATGTTTGCAAAAGGTGTTTTTGAACTTTGGTCTGAAGCCTCTCTTCTGGCTCAGGTACAAGTCGACTATCAGCTTCGATATTCAGTGTACCTGCGGGCCTGCAGATAGCACAAAATCATTCCCAAACCATGTAGGACATGCATTGGTGGGCCAATCAGAATCTCTGAAAGTCCCTGAAAAATAGAAATAGAAAAAAACACTCTAAAATCTATTACAATAGCAGAAACCTATTTTAAAATCTGTTCCCTTCGTGCTCCTCTCCGCACAATTTTTATTGCATAAGTGTATCTCTTTGGGAGTATAAATGTACAAATCAGACAAAAGAACTCAGAAAACGTATCGGGAATGGACAAAGCAAGACTACATTTATTTACTGTTTGCAACCATCATAAACAGATAGACTCCTATCAACCCACAAAACAAACTAATAACCCAACCCGCCACCAGTTCCTCTTTCGTTATATCCCTTCACGGTCTTTTCACCTTATATTGGTTGTATATCCGTTCAGTTATCCCTGCGCCCCTTCTAGCACAAAAGAACACATTTCTTTTTTAAACAATTTTTTTATTTTTTATTTGTGACTCAATCAACATATGATTTTTCACAGTTCATAGAAAATACATTCACAATTCATAACAATTCACCATACATGCACTAAGCGGGAGTGGGTACACTGGAGAGAAAAAAATAAAATAGAGAGAAAAAAAGCAAACGCATAGACTCAACATTATTATCCCAAATAATTAAATCCTTCCATTACACATTGACATTAAATCATTCACTTTCCTCATCTCTCAGAAGGATTCCAATTTAATAATTAGTTCCATTTTGGCTAAAAACCATAAAACTTCCAAAGATAAAGAGGTTTCCTTCCCAGCTGAGAATCTATTCCAGAATTCCTCCGATTCTAACCAGTCCACAGTATGGACGAAACACAAAAGAGGTCAACCCTTATGGGTCTTGTGGCTACACATGATATTAATAAATGTTTTACATTTTGTTGCTCACCCAATGGACACAGATTACAGAAGCCCTCCACCAAATTCGCTTTGTTCCTAATATGCAGTAAATCACGAGTATTGTATAGATTCAAGCGGAACCTCAAAAAATCTGCCCTCCATTTGGCATGTGGAAATCTCCTCAAGTAGGGTAAAACATAGCCCAGGGATGCATCACTTACAGGGAAGTTCTTGACGAAATTCATCCCGATAAATGAGGATCTTGTTAGAATCCAATCATTCAGTCCCATTACCTTTTTTACTCTGAGCAAATTATCTATCAAGTCCTTTTCTGACAGCTGACTCTTCAATAGTGTCTCAGCCACCTCGAGTTTTAACCCCATCAAGAAGTGACTCGTACCTTTCTCCAGCATGTGCTTAATATCCTCATATAGGGCCTTCTTTAGGGGGCATATAATTGATCTGTAAAGAATTATACTTTTCCATTCGGCCTGCCACTGTAGAGACTGAAGTCCTACTTTAAAACGTAGCCTGGCCATTGGCCAGGGGCCTGGTAGATTAAGAACCCTTTTCCAGATGCTGCCTTCGATTCTTACCCAATTGATCTTTAATGCTATTATCTCGATATCAATTCCATACATTACAGTCAGAATCACCTTACCCTTATAAAATTTAATGGGCCTCATTACAAGTTTGCCGGTCCGCAAACAAGGGTGCTGGTAGCTCACCGACACTCTTGTTTCCGGACCGGCAAACTACTTGTCTGCCTGCTGTGGCCGCTGCGCCGACAGGTCTGACCCTGCTGGGCACAGCCGCCACGGTAGGCAGAACGTTCACGGAAGTGCTGGCACCAGTTAACAACGGTGCCAGCGCTTCTGAGTCCCCACTCCCATAGAGTGCTATGGGACCTAATGGCAATGGGGACATTTTACCGGCGACTGACTTACCGGGCCACCAGACTTGTAATCTCCTGGTGGCACTGGGAAGTCAGGTGCCGGTAAAATATTACAAGTATGGCGGCAACCCGCCGGTAGCACAGGCAGGGTTAGCGCCAGACTCGTAATGAAGCCCAATGAGTGGCAATAATGTAAAGCTGCAGTAAGAATGATGTCTTTTTTTCATCTGGCAAACGAGCTGACAGGACGTTTTCTCTAAACCAGCCAGCAGGGCTGCCATAGTCAGATTAGATCTCATCATAAAACCCAGGTACTTAACCTCCTTCACAACTGGCAGGCTTTGTTCATCCAGCTTCCCAATAAAGCCAGTGCTCTTTATATTGATTGCATGATTATAAGAATTACAACCATCTTGCTGGGATTAATTATGAGATCGTTTGATGAGACCTGTTTCAAATGTCAATATCAAATGCTGGAGGCCTACCGGCGAATGGTCCATTAGGACCACATTGTCCACGTAGGCCATCCCATTAATTTCTCAGAGTCCCAATCCGTGGCACGGCCAAACAATGGGATTTTAACTTACACAAAAGATCTGCCATAAACAGATTAAATAGGTAGAGGGCAACAATGCACCCCTCCCTCAGACCCTTCTCCATAGGGATCAGTGATGAGCGGTCACCTTCTGAGTCCACTCTTACTTGGATCGCTGTATTGCTATGCTGGTAGATAAGGATTCATAATAGGCCCTCTGGGATGCCCCACTTCTTCAATTTACACCATCATGTAACTCCATTTAAGGTATTGAAGGCCTTAGGTAGGTCTATTCACACACCATAGACTGGCGGAGCATTCTTCCGTTTTGTGTTTAAGATGTTTAAGACTAAGCCATTTAGTGTCGTAGATAGGGCCTTTCTAAAGCCTATCAGAAGTTTGGAGATGATGTTAGCCTTTGCTGCCCAGTCTTCTAATTCTAGAGAAGATTTGACTCTCGATATCCATTAGAGCGATCAGGTGATAATTAGCTGGGTCTTTCTGGTCTCCTTTCTTGTATATTGATATCACAATGGCTTTTTTACAGGAGTCAAGGCACTTTCTCATTTTTAAGATGTTATTAAAGAGGTTAAACAGGATAGTCATCCAAGTGCCTCAGACTCATGCAGCATTTATTTAGTTGAGCCATTGGGGCCAGCGGCCCTAGATATCGAGGAAGTGCTTATCAAACCTTCAATGTCCCTTTCGTCGAAATGGATGATCCACTCCACGTCCGGTCCGAATTTGCATCTTAATAGAATCTTTTCTTTGAAAATCTTGGAGAAGTAATTCCTCCTTGCCAGTTCCGTAATTTTATTTGATTGCAGTGCAGCTTGTTCCGTGGCTTGAGGATTAATTAGGCCCCAGAAATATTGTGAATTACCCTCCATCACTGCTTTTAGCATGGATAAACCATTTCTGCACTTTCTCTCATATCTTCTACACCTGGACCAATTTCTATATTGATTACGGGGGGCCTTCTTTTCCCGACAGGATGGCCCACTCTTGATAGATGTCGGAGCTCTCTGCAGAGATTACTGTTTCGATCTCTGGTCTCTGAATGAAAGTTATGAACATGCGACTTAGATCTTAAGCCCGGACGTGTGCCTGGTTCATCCAAGTCCCACAAGTTACTGATAACATGGTCGTATACCTCGAGTAGTTTTTGACTGGAGAGATAAAACCAAACGTTGCAGATAGAGGTCTATGGTCTCTGGTGGCCCTCTCCTCAACTCTTAAGTCATTGCAATGCTCAAAGAGTTTTCCAGAGATGACTATATAATCGATGGTAGAGGACAAAGGCCCATTTTGCCAGGTTCTTGGGGGAGGGATATCCCCCACCACATTGCCATTGGCCATGATGAGGTCCCAGTCTTTAAAGAAATTCATCCATCTTTGTCCATTCACGCTGGTATTTGAGTTATAGGATAGCTCAGAGGCAACATGCTCGCCTTGGAAGCAAGACGACATGGAGTACAACAGGTTCGATCCCGGGTCTGTGCTTAGAAACCTCTGGGTATTAAGCGCGTTATAAATAACCTATCATATCATATCATACATACCATCAGAGCTACCCTGTAAACAATGCGAGTTCAGATTGCCTGTGACCAGGATGTGATCCTCCGGAGAGGCAATCTGTACAGAAGTTAGCATATCTGCTAGATCTCCCAAAAAATGTTCCAAGTTGGAATGGACCGGGCCCCAACATAAATTAATCATGACTACTGATTTAAGATTTGATGTGGAGGGGGGGAGAATCCTGACTGGTAAAATGCCCAGTCTATTCGAGGGAAGTTGTTCACTACATCCTGCCCAACTATTCCGGACGGCCACCAAAAGGGCAACTGAAGGTCGGCCCCCATTTATATGAGTTGCTTCTTGGTTATAAATTGCAAACTCATCCAATTCAAAGGACTCCCTCGGCCATGTTTCCTGTAAAAGGATTAAGTTGTGGTCTTGAAAGCGTAACTTCTTAATTCCTTTGCCTTTAAAAGAACTGGAGCCCAGTGTATTCCAACTTAGAACTCTCTATTGCTCACGGCTAGAGTGATTCCCCCAGACCGGTCACCGGCTAGAGTGATTCACCAAGACCGGTTAACTTCTAGAAGACCTCTGTTATGATGTCTGGGAGCATTGCCCAGATCTTATTCTTGTCACCACCTCGGTCCTTCCTATTAAACTCTTCATCAAACCCCTTTCCTGTACTGCCCAACTCCTCATGGAGTTCCTTCTTTTATTTGCATTACTGGATTTAGGCTTATTCCAATGCTGCTGAGGGTTTTGTAGCTTAGTGGAAAGAACCTCCAGCCCCACGTTCATAAACTCCCTTCTTGAATATAACATTGCTTTAGTCCCCAAATGTGATTGCATTATCACCACCACAATAATGGTAGCATGTACATACGGGAAACTAATTTTATCAGTGTCATTGCAGGAGAGTAGGTAGAGGTCCGGAATCCGTCTTGTGATTGCTAAAATGGTCCCCTGGTTTAGGCTTACTTGATCCCTTGACGAGTCCATTCCCTTCTTAGCTTTCATTAATCCAATAAAATGTATGTCCTCTTTGTTACTCCACTGATGTTGTTCCTGCCAATGTGCGGCAAGCGGAGATTTTGGGTCAGTGCAAATTCTAAGCTGTCTAATGGTACTACCAACGTATAAGTTGCCACACACACATATATGTTATGTAGTGTATGCTATTATATGTGTGTGTGGCAAATTATACATTGGTAGTACCATCAGACAGCTTAGAATTCGAATCAGGGAACACTTGGCTAGTCTGAGGAGCACTGACCCAAAATCTCCACTTGCCTTACATTGGCAGGAACAACATCAGTGGAGTAACAAAAAGGACATACGTTTTACTGGATTAATGAAAGCTAAGAAGGAAAAAAGAGGTGGCAATGTTAGGCTCAAACTAAGACAATTGGAATGTAAACTAGTATGCTTTTTGAGATGCTTTGAGGTTGGCATCAATTGTGATAATGAGATGCATGTGTTTCTATGAATCTACTGTGAAGAGCAGGCTGTACTTAATCAGATGTGACGCATGATGTGACAATGGAACAATGTACCATAGACATTTAATGACTGTGAAACCTCTCTGCCTTTGCCAGTGATAACCAACAGTTGTACAAGCGGCATCAAGTGGGGACACCCAGGCCTAATTGGTCTGTACCACCCCCCCCCCCTTTTTTTTAGAACCCAAAATATGGGGCTAATGGTCCTGTGGGCCTTATCAATTTCAAAGTTGGAGTTTGGGTTAAAACTGTCCAATTTTATTTTTCTGGACACAGTTTATTTGGATTAAGTTTCGCCCATGTTCTTGTGGATGTTTAATATCATAATCAAAGCTGATATGATGTGACAGTGTCAATCAATTTTTCTGTCTGGAGGCTTGCCCTCCTAAATAAATATATTCTTTTTCAATTCTTGCCTATGAATCTATGAAGTTTTACTTAGGGCTGCAAAGGCAATTTTCACCAAAATTAGGATATTCAAGATTCTTCATATTTCTTATCACACCCATCTGTCATGATCCATCGATCACCCCCCTTCTGGTCTTCCTGGTCCCTGGCACGTCGGGGGTTACTCGCTGTAGTACACCCAACATGGCCGTATACACGGAACGCGGTCTATCGACCTTTACGTCCTATGCAGCACGTTCTATAAATTAGCCACTCCCCTGCGGTTCCACGCGTCTCAACGCTATCGATAGCTGTGGCCTGACGTGCTCTGTAGTTCGTACTCCTGAACTGTGTTGCTTCCTGGTCCCCGGACCTTCCTCCTTCTCCTTTCCTACTACCTTCCTTGATCCTGTCTCTTCCGCGTTCCGCGCAGACCGCCTCCGTGTGCTGTCTCCATTCCAAGCTCCCTGGAGTTTCCTAGATCCCGGACGAAGAAACTGATCGAATCCTTGAATCCGAAGACGGCTGAGCAGGCTTGTACAAGACCCGAACTGCTCGGAAGAAAACCCCGACAAAGAACTCCGCAAAACAGAGAAAACAGGTGAGAAAAGGGGAAACCTGTGGCAGATTGAGACGCCACCTGACCGATCCTGATACAAACATGGAAGCGGCCGTCCAGGATCTTATGCGTGGCATGCAAGAGCTGACAACCAAAGTGCAAAACTTAAAGGCGGAAAACGCAGCGTTAAAACAATTGGTGTTATCCCATGATTCCACCACGAAGGAGAGTATAATTCTAGGCGGCATAGTTGATAAGTATGACGGTTCAGCAAAGCGCCTTCGTGGATTCCTAGATTCTTGTTTGGTCCACTTTACATTTAAGCCTTATTATTTTTCTACGCCCAGGGCTAAAGTTGGCTTTATAATCTTGCATCTTTCCGGGAATGCCTTGACCTGGGCCACCCCATTGGTTAACTCTGCTGATGCTCTCCTGGATGACTACGACGGCTTTATAGAGGCCCTCAAGACCATGTTCAAACGCCCGGAACAAGTTTACAGTGCCCAGGAACGTCTACTCGACTTTTATCAGGGTACCCAGGACTTGCTCACGTATGTCACACGCTTCAAACAGCTGGCTAAGGAAGCGGATTGGTCCTCTGAAGCTTGTTTTACTTTATTTCGAAGAGGGCTAAGCGAAGAGATCAAGGACGAACTAGCCAGAGTGGCACGCCTGGGTTCCTTTCAAACCCTAATGGATCTCGCTCTACAGATTGACTTTCGCATTCAGGAGAGAAAGGCAGAAAAGAAGAAAACCAAGTTACCACTCCAGAAAAACCCCATTGGAACCCCTTCGAGCTCAGAAGGCATTTCTACTCCAAGCAATGAGTCTGAACCTATGCAATTAGGGGCCTTCCGTGGACCCATTACACCACAAGAGAGGATGCGAAGGATTCATACTGGATTATGTATGTATTGTGCATCCGACAAACATTTAGTAAGAGAATGTCCGATTGCCCCCCCCACGGCGCTCGGGAAATGCCAGCTCCCGATCCTAAACGGAGCGCAGGTTCGGGAGAGAGATGTCTGCTCCACCTTTATTCCATCCTTGAACTCTCCTGGACAAAATTACTTGGTAATCTTACGGGCCTTCTTGACAACATCCAAGAAAGAAATATATCCCATCCTGGCACTGGTCGACTGTGGAGCTATGGGGGTATTCATAGATCATGAATGGGTCTTAAAACACCATATTCCTTATGAATCCCGGACTATCATGCAACCTGTGGAAGCAATTGATGGAAGACCCCTTTCTTCCAGACCTATAACCCTGCAGACCAAGGAGATCGAGCTTGCTATAAATCAACATCGAGAAAGGATAAGATTTGACATCATCAAGTCAGCCCATTACCCCATGGTTTTGGGAATGCCCTGGCTTCAAAGACACAACCCCTATATCAATTGGGCAGCGGGATCCTTGTTCCTGGGTTCTGAGTTTTGTATGTCCCACTGCTTACATCCAGACCTTGATCCTACACCATCTAAGGAATTTCCTACAACTCATCAGAACACAATTTCACTTTCAAACATCATCCGGGTCCTGGGGGCTTACCAGGAATATTCCGATGTTTTCTCCTCTGCCATTGTTCAGGCCTTACCTCCCCACAGACCTGAAGATTGTGCAATTGAGACGGAACCTTCCGCGGTGGTTCCATTTGGAAGGATATTCATCCTATCAGAACCAGAAAAGAAAGCCCTTCGTGAATACCTGGATACTAATCTCGCAAATGCCACAATACCACCATCTAAATCTCCATCAGGGGCCTCCATGTTCTTCGTTCCTAAAAAAGACACTAAAGAACTCAGACCGTGTCTGGATTATCGAGGGCTAAATCAATGTACTCTCAAGGACCGCTATCCATTGCCCTTGAACTCAGACATCCTGGAGGCAGTAAGAGGCGCAGTTGTGTTCACCAAGCGGGATCTCAGGGGCGCCTATCATTTGATTCGTATCAGGGCAGGTGACGAGTGGAAGACAGCCTTAAGAACACCCTTTGGGCATTTTGAATACTTGGTCATGCCCTTTGGACTTGCTAATGCCCCAGCGGTGTTCCAACGTTTCATGGATCGAGTGTTCTCGGACATGCTGTTCCTTTTTGTGATTGTCTATCTGGATGATATTCTAATATTTTCGAAGGACCCTCTCAAGCATGAAGAACATGTGAAAGCAGTTTTACAACGCTTACGCAAAAATAAACTCCTGGCGAAGCCCGAGAAATGCATCTTCCATACTTCTACTGTTCACTACCTGGGGTTTGTCCTTACTCGCGATGGTATTGGTATGGATCAGTCCAAGGTCAAGGCTATTTTGTCCTGGCCTAGCCCCGCCTCAGTGAAACAGATACAATCCTTCCTGTTCTTGGCTAATTTTTATAGGAAATTCATACCTTCCTTTTCCGAGATTGTACAACCAATAATTGCCTTATTGAAAAAAGATGTTCCCTTTCATTGGGCCATCGCCCAAGAGAAAGCCTTCCAACAGTTAAAGTCTGGATTTACAAAAGCTCCCATTCTTGCTCAGCCTGATGTTAATCGACCATTCATAGTGGAGACAGATGCCTCCAATTACGCCATTGGAGCCGTTCTAAAACAGCAATTCGAGGATAGCTTGGAGCATCCCATCGCCTACCTTTCTCGGACATTAACTCCTAGTGAAACCCATTACTCCGTCCTAGAGAAAGAGCTGCTAGCCATCCGTCAAGCCTTCACAGAGTGGCGTCATTTACTTCTAGGAGCCAAATTTCCGATCCATGTCCGCACGGATCATCGAAACCTACAAGTATTGCAAGCCCTGGAATGTAGGAATAGTCGCCAAGCTCGGTGGGCCTTCTTTTTTGCCCAATATCAGTTTCAGATTCACCATGTCCCTGGAACCCAAAATGTAATAGCTGATGGACTTTCTCGTCGTCCAGACTATGAACCTCCGGAGGATCGAACGTATCCCAAGATGTTTCCTCGTACCATATTTGTAGCTCAAGCAAACACCCTCCTGGAAGAGATTTGTATGCAAACTCAGACTTCGGAACTTTGGAAAGGACTTTCAGAGAAGAATCAATAGGACTTAAGAATCAAGGACGGATACTTGTTCAAGGATACTAACCTGGTCATCCCCACACAGAAACTACAACAAAGGATAATAAATCTCTGCCATGATACTCTTCACTCCGGTCATCGTGGTATTTCCAACACCCTCCGGCTAATACAAAGACAATTTTGTGGCCCAAGATGAAGACAGACGTACAGCTGTACATTCAATCTTGTTCCGTCTGTAATCAGAACAAACATGATAACCAGAAGCCAGCAGCTCTCTTATTACAGCCAACTCCACCAACAAGACCATGGGAAATCATAGCTACAGACTTCATTGTGGAATTGCCGCCTTCCAGAGGTCATACCACTATCATGGTCACCATTGACCTATTCACTCATATGGCTCACTTTACTCCTCTGTATAAATTACCATCCTCATCAGAACTTGCTGGTATTTTCCTGGAACACATCTTCCGACTGCATGGAATTCCTTCCATGATCATATCGGACAGAGGACCACAGTATATCTCTCAGTTTTGGAAACACCTCTGCCGGATATTAGGGATCCAACAAGCTCTTTCCTCGGGATATCATCCCCAAACCAATGGTATCACAGAACGAGTGAATCAAACGCTTGAACAATATCTTGGTTTGCTTCTCTACCAAAGTCCAGGATGATTGGTCACTTTTAATACCAGTGGCCGAATTCGCCTACAATAATTCGGATCATTCAGCTGTTAAGACTAGCCCTTTTTTCTGCAGCCAAGGATTCCACCCTTCGGTCTTACCTTCTGTTCTTCCACACCCAACACCTGTTCCAACTGTTGATTCCTGGATCGAAACACTCATCAATGTACAGAAAGACGCCAAGGAACATCTTGAGAGTGCGCGGATCCAAACCAAGCACTATGCAGATTCAAAGAGAAGACCAGGACCTCTATTGGGGATAAAGTATGGCTATCCTCGAAACTTCTGCCCCGACATCTCAGACCGAATAAGTTGGCTCCTGGGTATTATTGGCCCTTCACTATAAAAGAAATCATTAATCCTGTTGCCTTTCGACTCCAACTTCCGGACTCCTGGAAGAAGATACATCCAGTTTTTCACAAATCTCTGTTGAAGCCATTCATCCAAACCACCCGCACTACTCTTAGACCTAGTCCTGTGATTGTCGATGACCAGCTGGAATATGAAGTTTCTCGTATTTGTGACTCCCGATATAGACGAGGCCGGCTTCAATACCTGGTGGAATGCAAGGGCTATACACCCAGTGAACGTACCTGGGAACCAGTCTCGAATTTAAACTCCCCAAGATTGCTCAGAAGGTTCCACCGAATACATCCAGGTAAACCCGGTGGAACCGGTTTTAGAAGGGGGCATGCTGTCATGATCCATCGATAACGCCCCTTCTGGTCTTCCTGGTCCCAGGCACGTCGGGGGTTACTCGCTGTAGTACACCCAACATGGCCGTATACGCGGAACGCGGTCTATCGACCTTTACGTCCTATGCAGCACGTTCTATAAATTAGCCACTCCCCTGCGGCTCTGCGCATCTCAACGCTACCGATAGCTGTGGCCTCACGTGCTCCGTAGTTCGTACTCCTGAACTGTGTTGCTTCCTGGTCCCCGGACCTTCCTCCTTCTCCTTTCCTACTACCTTCCTTGATTCTGTCTCTTCCGCGTTCCGTGCAGACCGCCTCCGTGTGCTGTCTCCATTCCAAGCTTCCTGGAGTTTCCTAGATCCCGGACGAAGAAGCTGATCGAATCCTGGAATCCGAAGACGGCCGAGCGGGCTTGTTCAAGACCCGAACTGCTCGAAAGAAAACCCAGACAAAGGTCTCCGCAAAACAGAGAAAACAGGTGAGAAAAGGGGAAACCTGTGACACCATTGGGATGTATGGTATGAATTAGAAATGGTCAGTGTCTCTTACTGACATCTGACCCCTTTGAGCAGAGTAATGCTTACCTGCGATCTCATTAATATATTGTGGAAATATTGTGTAATTCTAATCCATAATATTAGACTCCGAAGGCCCTCATCGGTTTTGGAAGATGTTCAAACAACTTGACTTCAAACTATGATTAAAAAAATGATTATAAGAATAAGGATGTTAATCTGCAATACCTGCTCCTTTTGTTCATGGTCTTAATAATATTTGCTAAATAGCGTGTTTTCTGCATGGTACGTTGGTGAACAATAATACAGTGAATACAACGCAACTAGGAAGTGACGTGTCAGGACTGCTTTGTTTACTTTTGACGTCATGCGTGGGGCGACGCATAACATCATTACGCTTTCAGACGTCATTTTTTGCAATCTCCGCAGCATTTTTTCTTTCAAACACATCCGAGAGGACCACTCTTTGCGGGCATCGGCCACATATACTCTTGGAGGAATTTTATCCCATATAGAGGCACCTATCAAGTAGGTATTCAACAGTTTTACTAAATCTCTTCTATTAGGAAAAACACCTTACTTTCACCGTACATGTATGGGGGTAAATAGTCGAATAAAACTGTGGTCTATCCCATTTTTATAGTACTCATTAGTACTAAGCAAGCAGCATTTTTAGTCAATCGGCATTATTAGAATAATATGTTATGTGTTGAGGAATCATAATACTAGGTAATTTAACATTACCAATGTCCCCTTTTCAGGGTACGCAATCAGCAGAAATTGGAATTAGAATTCTTAACAAGTTAACTCAGCGCCATTCTGGCCATCAGAAACTTAAAACAGGATATCATATTTGAAGGTAAGAATATTGAATTTGTATTCAGACAGCCGTAATGCTATCAGTTTACCGATTGATAGGGTTTGTGAGGAAACAATTTCATTAATATCTTTACAGAGACTGAATAGTCTGACTACAACCAGTCACTTTTTGTCAACAACGGTGCTCTAAACACTACATGTGAAAATCTTACGGTCCATTTAAGGGTTCACTACTTTTTGGCAACTGTATTGGGTATTTCTCATCATCTTGGCCTATTTAACATTTAATTCAAATCATTATGTACCAGAACTAAGACCAATCATGAAACTTTTTAGACCACAAGACTACTCATTACAAGAAGTGCGCTAATAACGGGGTCATTACCGGCATGGAGGAAGTAGCGGGTCCGTGCTCCTCTGATGCCGCTAATAGCAGCTGAATACGAGTGCGCAAGCACACGCGAACCCCCGTGCCGGTAATGGCCATACCGCCATGCCGCTAAAAGCCCTCCAACCCCCCGATAGCGGCATCACGGGACCTGCCGATACCGCCTCCGCCTAGAAGGCACCCCTTAATACCAACCTGGTATTAACACCATGTAAATACCGGGCTCGTAATACCGGACCCGGAAGTAACGTCATTGCGTCAGAACGGGAAATGCGCCGGCGGCCATCTTTAAAAACACAATCCATTGCAATCCTCCCAAATCACAAGTGTTGCATAGGAGAGACCAGGGCCATTGAAAAGGACATGTTTAAGGCAACCCGAAAAACCAGCCCCTGTCTGCGAACGAAGCGTTTCTCTGATGAGGAATTAAACATGTTGGCAGACACCCTTGCTGCCCATGCTGATGAGATCAACACCCATAACCTCAAAAGGGAGGCGCAGCAGAGGAAGAAGGAGATATGGGAGGAGGTAGCCTGCAAGGTGTCTGCAGTCGGCACCACCCCATGCACAGTTAAAGACTGCAAGAAAAGGTGGGATGACCTCTGCCTCAGGGTACGCAACATCCTGGCCAGCAATCGTCGGGAGGCCATGGCCACAGGCGGGGGTGCCCACTCCCCGGTCAAACTAATGCGCTGGGAGGAGACATGCAGCGCTACCATCCAGATGGAGTCGATTGAGGGCTTCGGGCAGATGGAGACGGGTGCCGCAACATCTGGAGATCGAGGTGAGTGACCCTGCAAACCCCAGTAGGGCAAACCATGACGTAGCACAAGTGATGTGGAATAGAGCCTAGGCAAGGCAATGCGTGTCCCATCACACACACATCAACATATCCATGTCCAGATGGAGGCCCAAACCCTGCCACACTGAAATGCATGCTGAGTGCCAATCCCATTACCAACAGACAGCCAACACACAGGGACCATTCCCATGTCACACATCACACAAACCCCAATACAACGGCATGCCACCTGACATGCAGCATTGCTGAATTGAGACGTCACGGTTAATGCCAAATGCCCCTCCCTTCAAACCGCCCTTTGTGACACACCTGTAAGATATGAATGCATGAGAAATGAAAAACTCCACAGCACCATCTAATGCATCTTGCATGTAACACCATCACTGATGCCCTGCATCTCTTCTACCCCCCCACCCCGCAGGCACCGATGGAGAAGATGGCAGTCAAGACCCAGCCACAAGGCCATCCACGTCATGGGCAAAACCACCTGGCACGCGCAAAACCACCTCCGGGGCAGCATCGTGGCCCACAGTACAAGCCAGGGCGAGTGCACAGGCCATGCCGGCACATGAAGGCCCCACAGCTGCGGATGAAACTGCAAGCACAGAGCTGCCTACAACAGTGGAAGGGGAGGCCAGTGGCACCCATTCTGCTGCAACAAGTTCCGTGGGTGAGGCAGCAGCCACAGCCCCACTGAGTGACATTGACATAGGAGCGGAGGAGTATGTGGACCAAGAAGGCGCAATCCATGTGGCATGTCCACACACCCCAAGCCCCCCGTCCATCCCCCCAACCCCACACTCAGACCACACTCTCCAGCCCCATGGCGGATCCTGCACTGCACAGTTCCGACCTCAGCCCACCCCCGAGGCCAGCCCTGCAATTGCACGCCCAGCCGCAGCACCCTCAACCTCTGCTGCTCCCACTGGCTTTGAGGCACGGCTATCAAGGGTGGAGGCAAGGCAGGACTTCATGCTTGAACTCATTCGCCAATATGTGGCTGACGGAGAGGAGACAAGGCGAAAGATCGCTCAGGCCATTGCAAGGAACACTGCCACCATAAATACCTCTGCGGTCATGATGCCTGACAGTTTGGGGGCCGTCACGCAGGTCCTGACCACCATACTGCAACACATGCAGCAACAACGACTGGCGCCAGCCATGCCAATCACTACGGCATCCACCCCATCCTCCACACCCCCATCCTCCACACCTGCATCCTCTGCACCCTCCAGCCCTGTGCGACTGACAAGGCGGAGTGCGCGCAGTCTGAAATGCTGCCCCTGGACACAAAGAAAGCACGCAAATAGTGTGGGTCAACAATGGGAGTGGGGGAGGTGGTGTTGGTGGTGTATAGGTGAATAAGGGGTGTTCATTGGGGTATAGGGAGTTCATTGGGGGTTATGGGGAGTTAATTGGGGGTATGGGGAGTTCATTGGGGTAAACAGAGTTTTGGTGTGTTGGGGGGGAGGGGAATGGGGGGAGGGCATGTGAGTGGTGGAGGGCCGAGGCACTTTTCTGAAGTTTACATTAATACACCCGTTGTGTAAAAAATCATTTAATGTCTGGACATTGTTCATTTCGTGTGTATTCATTTTATTCATGACAGTGCACAGTGCCCAACTCCCCACATACCCTGTGTGCATCTCCACATGGACTCAGTGCTCAGTCTAGCACTGACACATATCCATCAACGTCCCTGTGGTTCAGAAGTATTCGTCAATCAGTGATTGGCGTACAACACGGCCATCTTGTGCATCACGTACTGGCAGGGGTGCTGCTTCTCATCCATCTTCTTCCTCATCATCCTTACCCGGTGCATGCATGTCAATGTCAGGTGGCAGTGGTACATTTCTCCGGACGCACATGTTGTGCAGCATGACACAGGCTATGGTGATCTTTGCCACCTTCTCAGGCCCACAAAGGAGTGCTCCACCAGACCTGCTTAGGCAGCAGAACCGCGCCTTCCACAGGCCAAAGGTCTGCTCAATCACGACACAGGTACGGGTATGAACCCGATTGTACTCCTCTTCATGGCTGTTCCGCGGGTTCCGCACAGGGGTAAGTAGCCATGGCTTCAAGGGATATCCTCCATCACCTGCATGAGAGTACAAAGAGGTCTGTGTGAGTCATTCTGAGCTGCCACCTTCAGGATTCACAGCCATGGCCGCAGCTATTTGCTTTTGACATGCACATGTCCCTGTACGTATGCACAAAGATTATTTGGATGCATTGTGTACTGCAATATGGTCTGCAAGTCTGGATGGCGTTGTACAGATGATGCAGATGTACCGTGGATGCAGAACGATGTCTTGCCTCCCATGATTGCAGTGTATGCTACTCTGTGCCTAATCACACTAGCCACATTGGCACAGTTGTAATCATGTTTAGTCATGCATTGCTTGACATACCCATGGTGGCCTGGTTGCGTGTCTTACATTTTGTTATTGATGTATGGCATTGGTCCAATGTGTGGCAGTGATGTGTCATGTTCGGGTAGGGAGGTTCAGGTCAGAAGTGTTTAGCTCTGAGTGCATTGTCCACTCACCGCCCATTCCCACCCAGGTGGAGTATGCATCCCCCCACATCGCAACCCTGATGTACTGCCATGGGCCAGTCAGGCAACTCACCAAGCAGCCAGGCACGCCGTCCAGCATGTCGCTCCATGGACGGGGTAGCGTGGAGTTACGCAGCACCATGGCATCATGTGTCTATCCGGGATATCGGGCACAACAATGTGTGATGATCTTGCTGGAGTCACATACCATCTGCACATTGATGGAGTGGTATTGCTTGCGATTGCGGTACACCACCTCTATGGCATGAGGGACTACCAATTTGACATGGGTGCAGTCGAGGGCACCGACGCAATTGGGCATGACTGCCAGTGCATGGAAGCCTACTTTGGTGTCTGCAATCTCCTGGCCAGTCCGTGGTAGGGACATGTGGGTGCTAGCGTGCTTCAGGAGGGAATCCAGCACTTGGGTCAGCATGCGTGAAAAGAGTGGTTGTGATATACCATGCAGCTGGCCGACTGTGTGCTGGTAGGTGCCTGTGGCAAGGAAGTGGAGCACAGACACCACCTTTAGTAGCGGGGGGATGGCAGTGCGTATTTCAATGAGGCTGACGATGTCGTCATGTATCATGTCCATAATGGTGGTGATGGTGGCCCGGTCCAGCCGGTACAGGGTGTGGATCTGCTCAGGGGTTAGATTGAATGGATTGGGTCTGATGTGAGGGATTGGTGGCTGCCTACGAGGTACTACTGGCTGCACTGGTGGTAATTGCTGTACCTGTCTCACCCTCCTTCTCCTCCTGCGTCTCCTCTGTGCTGCATGTTGTTGTGGCTGTAGTTGTTGTTGTAGTTGCTGTTGTTGCTGTAGTTGTAGCAGTACAGGCATGTCCTCCAGCCCCATGATTGCAACAGCTAGCCGTAACATTTTGGTGTGTGAAGGGGTGTGGTGTGTGGGTGTACTCCTTTTATACTGGGACAGGCTCCATTGACTCCACCTGTGGTGATTGTGTGCACCTGTGGCAGTTGCCTTCACTGCAGGTTGGCCGCCGTCGTGCAGGCCCTAGTTACCACCTTCGGGATGCCAGTAAGTGCATGCCCGCGTAACTTGTGATGTCCTCCTATTACCGGCATCCCAGTATTTCATCCGCGAAGGGTTGCGTGTACGCGCGCAAGCCGGTATGATTGGGCACGGTACGGGCGGTGGCGGTATTGTCGGGTTGTCGGGTCGTAATGGACCGGACCCGTTAATGATGCCGGTAATACCATTCCACCTTCCTATTTTCATTACCTCCATACGATCACATTTTTCCGCATTAAGGTTTGGGAAAACCCTTTTGGGGAAAATCTTGCACAACAAGGTGCTGATAGTATTAATGACACATGAGTTTTGAGCATACAATCATGTACTACCAGGTGTTTTGTCTGTTTTTGTTACAGTGTGCCTTTGTGACATAATTAATCAAAGATGGACAATATTACGGATACTAATTTTGTTTTTTGAGCTGTAACTGCTTTTAGTGTTGTTATATGAAAAACTTGCTAAGTAGAATTTTTGTTAAACATGATCAAAGGAATAGAAAAGTTCATATAAGGATTTGGTTGATATCTCTTACCGTATATACTGAGGTATCATCTCATAAAGTATTGCTACATCATCGCAAACATTCAACTGTAGGCTCACATAATTAGAAGGTTGACATGATTTGCAACTTTCTCATTGAAATAGATTATTTATTAAACTACAATAGCTATTTACATTTGAAGAGAGAAATTACAGTCATCTTCTGAGTCCCAGAGTTAATTTTCATCATCTAAAAAATCATGGTTATCACGGAGCTCTTTATCGCCACCTCACTTACACAGTTCTGTGCACCTTAGTGCTTGAGCTCAACATTTGCAATCCACAGTACACCGTCCTTAGACACATGCACACCGTACAAGCTGTATGATTGTGGTGTACATGGAAGTGTACACATAGTAGGGGAATAATGATTAGCAGCCTACTCCCACCCGAATTGTGATGGCTCTGGGAGATTCAGGTGTTGTTGATCAGCGCGTCGCCATTCCATCACCTGGTAATGAGTCCTTAAGATGTATGGTATTAAAAAGGATCGTGTTGGTGGAAGATTTCCACTTTGCAGCTCTTTTTTTGTGAACATCCTCCAACGCAGTACACCATTGTCCGAAACCTTTGTTACTGGCGAGTGAACTTGACAAATGAATCACTCTATCATTTGTTCATCTTCCTTCTTAAATTCCTCTAGACATCTAAGTCTTCCCAAAGCATGAAGGATTTCTTTTTTCTGAAGTCTTGAATACTTTCCAGAAAGAGTTTTCCTTTCTTCACGAACCATCTGGTAACATCACACCCTGAAGTAGTATCAAGGCCTAGAATGGCCTGCACTTTTGTAGGCCCTAAGAAGGATGACACACATTTGAGATCTATAAATCTTTTACTAGTTCCGCTTCCTAAGACAAAACATGTTGTCAGATGGGATAAATAGTGTCCACCACAGTGAAAGGACAAAAACATTGGTATCTAGTGAAAAATTGTGGAGGGTAGTAGCATGACGATGTGCTACATAAAGGGAGTGAAGAATTAATTTTGTGTCTGCCTCATCACGTGTGCTTTCAATGTCTCCAGCATCATTTCCATCTGATGACTTGGCTTCATTTCTCCAACTGACTACCATTCTTCTTTTTATCCTGTGTGCATGGAGAATTGCTTTATTTGAGAGGTAAGCTGTTTGGTCATCTTTAGTTTTAGAATGCAATAGGAGGGTTCTCATGGACGTTTTTCAATATTTGTAGAATCTGTGATTTTGTACTAAACAAGTGTTGCTTTTCCTGCATTTTCCTTTGTATGGGGTTCTTGAGTGAATCGTCCAGGTAAGTATCAAATACTAAATGAGTTTCATCATACTTGAGCAGACAAGGTTCTATTTTCTTGTTGAATTCAATTGCAAGGTCATGGCATGTCTTCACATATTGCCGTACCTGCAGTACCTCCAATTCTGCCATTCCACTAAGGACGGCTGCTGAATGTGGTTGCTCTGGTACGGATAATCTGTCCTCAGTAACAAATGAAGAGACTTCTGTCATGTTGTTAAAAACCTCTGAATGTTTTCCTCTTCCCATATCTTCATCATCTTGCTTTGTTTTGCAGCTAAAATCGTTGTGCCATTTAAGTTGAACATTGAAAGAGGTACTGCAGAGAATTACTATTTACTCAAGCATTCCTGTAGATCAATGTCAGTTTGACTTTGTGAAGCAATCAGCAAACGTGTGAACAAAGAACGATCTGGAGTACAGCAGGTGCACACCTTGTTAGGCTGAATGCTATAATCGAGTTCTAAAACAGTGGTCGTACCCTCAATTGCCAATTGAGCCTTTGGGGCGGAAAGCTGCAGAAGGGCGGTGCACAGAGCACACCCGTTGTATTCGTTGATGATGCTGAGGTCAATGTGGTGATTTAGTATTTGTTACCTGATATCGAGGTGAAAGAAATTAAAAAGGTGGATGTGTCGTAATCCCAATTTGAGGTCAAGTAATTATTGATATATGATGTATTCAGGTAAAATCATGAGGGACACACCCTACAGCATATGTGCAATTCCCTCCCGCAATATAAGGACAAAATCTGTAAATATATCACACAATGGACTTTCGGCACAGAGAGCAAATTGGAAGATACCTGGCCAAAAAAGGGGAGCTTTTCCAAACGAGTGCAAGGCTTACAAGGGGAAAATGTTAAGCAAACGGATGGCCATACTAAAGTTAAGGAAAATGTTTCAGGACGTGGAAGGGCACCTGGCACGGAGACAATGGAAGCTGAACCAGCAAGAAACAGGGATCGAATCACCCTCGTCTCCCCCTGCTTCTCATCAAACAGGCAGCGAAGGAGCAACAGCAGGAACCCAGGGATTATACCCTGTGAGAGAATTAAAAGCAGTGGCAGGTTACACCAATCCCACATTTGCACCTCCAGCATATATTACGAAAGAAGGGCAAGACGAGGCTGAACAAATGGCCAAGGGAGCACAGAGCGCAGGCCGCAAATGCAGGAAGATGCAGGCGAGGTTAAAAGAAAATGACCTGGTGAAAGGGGGAAGCATTGAGGGGCAAGAGCCAATAGCCCCAAATGAATGGGTAGGCAGACATGTATTACTTAAACTGCACGGGTAAGGTTGCAGGAGAAACAGGATGCGCGAGCAGGGAAATTACACAAAGACGCAGAAGAGGTGAGAGAATGGCCAATGATAATGGAGGAAGTAGAAAGATGGGAAAGGGAAGAGAAAATAAGATAATGAAAGGGTGAGCACGAGAGCACGAGAGCAAGAGGAGCGTGAAGCGAGAAGAGAGAGAGAGCTTGAGGACATGGCAAAAAGAAAGCGCAGCAGAAGAAAGGGAATGGCAAGTGCAAATAAAGAAGGACAAGCGGAAGTTAGAAGTCGAACGACTCCTTAGGGAGCGACGACGTAATGAAGAGGAGGGACGCGCCTTAAGGGCAGCAGAAGTAAAGATGGGTTGAGCACGTTTAAGTGACGATGAGGAAAAGGAAGCGTAAGTGAGGAGAGAACGAGTCAGATGCGGGAAAAGCAGCAGGGCTACCCCACGGATAGACAGAGACAAGATTGAGTTCTCCATGAGGGGGTAACATGGAAGTATGGGTCATTCGGTACTGAGGAGTCTTAGCTTTCAGGATGACATTGACAGTATTGCTGGGGACAAAGGGTCAGATGATGATTTATTGGGGAGTGAGGATGACAAAGAGGGGAGACCCTCTTGCCACTTCCTAGGCGCAAGCCCAAATAGAGACGCAGTATGGGGAGACAACGAAGACATGGACGGACTAAGGGAACGTGGAGGGGGATGGCTGCAGCATCCGATAGGTATATTGCACAGCACAGGCGATATTACCCCATAAGTGCATAGGCTTAAGGATCTGCCAGGGGGAGGAAAGGAGAGATGACCAGGGCATTAACTGCTATCAAAGACATGGGAAGACAAAAATGAGTGGGGCTGGCACAGTGCCCACTACTAGAGAAGGGAGGTGGACAGCCTAAATATATACCATGGCAGCAGATGGACAAAGAAAACTTAAGATGTAAGTTACCATCGTTAACTACAGGGGCTGGGAAGTGGATATATAAGCTAGAGAGACTGACAGCAGGGACGACATTAGTGGTGGGTGACATGAAGAGTTTGCTTTCGGTAATTCTCAGGGAGGTTGCAGATGATGCATGGAAAAGAGCTGGTTGCCCCAGATTAACGGTACAGAACACGGGCAACAATGTTTTGCTGTTCAATAATTGTCGAGCAGCCGTGTGGCACACTCTGAGGATACAATACCCAGATAGCTCAGCCATTAGTGCGATCATAGCACACAAAATGAGTGAGGACAAGTATCCCCTTCAATTTATTCAAGCTATTCGAGATAAATGGAGGCTGGAGACGAGTGAACCATGGGATAAAACAGTGGGATTATTTTATCATATATTGTGTCAGGGGTTACCTGAACAAGTGCAAAAGCAGCTTGAGGAACTTGTGGGAATGGAGGCCAAACCGTGTTCAGAAATTCAGCTGACTACAGTACACTATTTCAGGCTAATGCAAGAGAACGCAAGAAAAAAGCACGAGGACAGAAAACAGGAGAAAGCAAAACTAGTGCAGAAAGAATTATCCAAATATACAATTTAAGGGGCAGTGTTAACCAGCGCGGAAGGAGCAGGTGCGCCCCATGTGCAGTATAGACTGCCACCCTCAGGGGGAGGCTTTGCAGGGTGGGGAGACATGCACCAAAGTTTTAGAGGGAGAGGAGGATTACGCAGGGGAAGAGGGTATTGACATCAAATGCAACAGGGAGTAGAGGGATTTCAGGGGGGCTATCAGCAACCAATGGGAGGGCCACTACAGTTCTGGGTTTGCAGACAGATAGGGCACATTTATCGAGTGTGCAGAAGCAGAGGTGGGATTCCACAGAACAGGGGAATGACACACCAACCCACATACCAGGCAGAACAGACTGACTGTTATGCCCAGGGCCAAACATAGCGGCAGGCACAGACTCAAGACGCGTATATGCAAGCATATAAGCTTATGACGCAGGCACCACAATTTGAGGGACCCCTACAGCCATACCCATATGCACCACCTGTACTGCAGATGCAGAGTCATATGCAGCCGCTACAAGCAGCACAACAGGATGCTGGGACACCGACACTCACAGACTCCCATTCAGAGGTTGGGGTGACTTTTATGGGGCGCAACCAATTCATGGGGACAGGGATGTAATTGTACTCACAATAGGACAGGCCACAGATGGACCTGATATGTTCAATCCTATTAGTTACACTCAAACCCGGCAGAGGAACCACATAACCGGGTGACGATAAGTGACAAGACATTTTCTTTTCTCGTGGACACAGGGGTGACTATATCCCGTATCAGGGAAGGAAGATGCTCAATGCCAGGCAATGCCACGGAGGTGCATTGGTTCTCTGGGGCAACAGACTTGGTTTCTTTTACAGACAAACTCTCACCCTCTATAGGGGAGCATGATTTAGCCATGCCACTATTGTATTGCTGAAAGACACCAGTGAACATAATGGGAAGAGACATAATGAGTAAGCTCAATATGACCATCTCATTTACAGACAGGGCGTAGTGTGTTCAACACCAGGGATTCATTAAATTAATGTGTGGGAGATTATCCAGGCATGCTGTGGGCAAACAGTGCAGGGGGGGTTCCAGTAGACATTATGCAGAAAGAACCATCTCCATTTCTCGAGGAAGACTTGGGAAAGATACCCAGCGCCTTATGGACCACATGTCCCTATGATGTGGGGCTACTAAAAGGGATAGGGGCAGTAAAGATAAAGCTTAAACCAGTAGCAATTCTACCAAGGGCAAAACAGTATCCCTTGTCAAAAGAGGCAGATGAGGGCATCTATGAGACAATTGCAGCATTAGTGAAAACTGTGCATTCTGGTACCATCAGAATCACAGGCAACACTCCAGTGTACCCTGTGAAAAAGGCACCAGGGGGGTTATGGCATTTTATACCTGATTTGCACCCTTTGAACCAGATTTTAGAGGCAGAGTTCCCTTTAGTTCCAAATCCAGCGACAATTTTGTGTAGCATTCCCACAGAAGCTACCCACTTAACAGTAATAGAATTAAAATATTTTGTCTTCTCTATAGCACTTCACGTAAAGTCACAGGACCTGACTTCCTTTCTATATAGAAACTGGAAGTGGAAACAGACTCTGCTCGCACAACGGTATTGTGAGTCACCTTCCATGTTCAATAGGGTCCTCCAGATGGATCTAGGCAATGTACACTTGGAGAGCACCATCATACAGTACATTGACAACATTTTGATCTGCAGCAAGTCAGAAATACAGTGCAGAAATGACTCAGTACACATGTTGACAGTATTAGCAGAGAAAGGGAATAAGGTAGATAAGGCGAAGTTACAGTATTATCAGAAGGAGGTGCTGTACATTGGACAGCTGATCTCACAGGAGAGGCAGAGAGTGACACCAGAATGGGCAGAGGCAATCCATGGGACACCGAAACCTACGGCAGTGAGATAGATTCAGCAGTTTTTAGGTCTGTGTAAATATTGCAGAGCTTGGGTATTTGACTACAGCACAATGGACAGAAGAGATAACAGATGCATTTGAGGAGCTGTAGAAAGCAATATGCACAGCTCCCATGATAGGGGTCCGGGAGTATCAGGACAAATTTTATTTGTGCTCACACTCCATTGGAGTAGTGATGACTGCGGTACTGACACAGAAGACTTCTTTAGGACACAAACCCATTGGCATACTATAATGGGAAATTAGATCCAGTAATGGAGCAGTATGATGATCTTTCTAAAGTAAGAGAAAAGCAGCTTGAGGGGGGAGAAGTGCTTTACATTGACGATTCTTCGACAACAGATCAGACCATGGGGGAGAGACACACTGGGATGGCAATAGTGAAAATTAGGATAGACGTGACAACTGAAGTAGTAGCAAGCGCACGGTTACAAACACATTTTTCAGCGCAGGCAGCAGAATTAGTGGCTCTTATATTAGCATTGGAGCAGAGCAAGAACCAGGAAGTGACAGTCTATTCTGACTCTGCCTATGTCTACAGTACATTCTGGGTTGTCACGTTGGCAGAGGAGGGGCTTCCGATGTCCTGACGGCATGCAAGTGCAGTACGTGCCCAAATTGGGCAGACTCAGAGGCGCTTCCACTCCCAGCAGACAAAGTGGTCATGAAGTGGCAAGCCCACACAAAGGGGGAGAACCCAGTCTCCAGGGGCAATGAAGCAGCAGATGTAGAACCAAACCCTGCAGCATATTTTGTTGACATTTGAAATTTTGATACTCTATCTCACACACGTGTTCGTGTGCGTGTGATAGTGTTACAGGAAACACACAGCGCATTACCAGTGACTCAGATAATGGAGTTACAGGGAAGTGCACCAAGGTAAGAAAAGGAATAATGGGTAAGAAGGGGATTCTCTATATCTCCATCAGTTGCCCTTTGGCGACAGGAAAGTACAGGCAAGTGGGTGATGCCACTGTCGTTATTACAGACTGTACTCACACAATTACACCATCCGACCCACATGTGCAAGGATGTACCTGCTGCTCACATTGGAGAAGAGTGGTTTTGTCCCAATTTAGTGGAACATGTGATTGCATTTGTAGATTATTGTGTTACTGCGGGGCATACCCTGAGAGTAGTGAGAGGAGCCATACCTCATCCAGTAGGTCCTTTTCAACATCTCTACATAGATTATGTAGATATGCACCAAGTATGTCAGGGCTACAGCTATATGATAGTAGTTGTGTGCCCATTTTCCCGATGGATCGAGGCCGGTCCCTGTTCACATTGTGATTCCCTTAGAGCGGCAAGGTTCCTGGTTAGAGAGGTCTTCCCATGCTGGGGCGTGTGTGAGGTCCTGCGGTCTGACAATGGCCATCACTTCGCTAATGAGGTTTTCAGCACAAAACAACTTTACAAACAAACTTACCACAAACCAATGGGGTGTGTCAACGCCTTAACGGCCTACTAAAGGAAAAAATAGCAAAAATAAAGGCCACTCTAAATAAGAGCTGGGTACACTGTCTGCCCTTAGCCTGGTTCGCATTGCGCAACCAGCCTGGGTCTGACCACCATTTAACAACACATGAGGTGCTAACCGGATGGTGCATACGACTCCCCCTGGCTCCTCCCACTAAGGCGTTGACCGATGCCAATTCTGTGTCAAGTGTTTTCGGTACTGAGATGCATGAATATGTTGCTTCTTTGATGGCTAGTGCATCTTCGATTTCTCGCCAACTGCAGGCACGGTGGGAGAGGTCGAAGAAGAACAAAGAGGATGACATTCCACAGATGAACAAAAATCGCTTATCACAACCACAGCTCAACCCAGGCGATACGCTGCTCTTAAGAAACTTTGTACGTACCTTGAATAAACCCATGCTTAGTGGCCCCTGTACCATGGAGGAAACAACCGAGTGAGCAGTGAAGATATGCAGGAAGCAGGCCAGGAACTACATTGGGTATGTGAAACCCTGTCAGGCAGAGTTCTCTCGCAACCGTAAAGAAAACAGGACCTATTTGAGGTAAGGGGAAAAGACAAATAGCAAACTAAGAGAAAGACAAGCAGAATATTTGCTGCAAAAACGTACACGCTCTAGAGCAAAAGAGCTAGGGAAAGCACTTTTCACACACCCAGATTAGGCACAATCGGCCTCATTACGAGTTTGGCAGTAAGTGGTAAAGGTGGCGGTAACTCTGTGACCGCCAACTTTACCACCACACCAATTTATGGGTTTGAGCATGGAGTGGAGGATTTGCCTCCAGGAAAATCCTGGAGGTAAATCATCCAACACACCGCTGAAAAAACGGCAAAACCGTTGACATGTCCGCATTTGAATTTCCACCGAGGTAATTCCACCAAAAATGCCCCATAGAGTCATATAGACTTTTAAAAAATGGGGATTTACATGGCCACCGCCACTTGTAATCTGGTGGTAATTCTACCGGACCAAGTGGCAGTAACAGTAATTCAGTTTGGTGGTATCTGATTTACAGCCCAGATTCCACCAAACTCCCTTACACATAGCTATTCATCATGAAAGTAGTGACTGTTATTTCTGAGTTCCATGATTTCCTAAAGGCCCCTAACTGTCCTGGATTATTTTGTGCCATACATTATACAGTGATAATCAGAATTCATGCCTTTCTGCTCTATTTGGCCCAACCGTATCCACAACTTAACTGCGGAGACCCATCTGTCATTGAATTGCTCAGTTACGCCAGAATCTGTATTGTATGGGATAGACTGTTTTTCATCACACTTGCACAATACTACACCCATAGAGCTTGATCTAACATACATTAACACCATAATCACGAATATTTTAGGAATTTCAGGTAGGTTTTCTGTATTTATTTATTTATTTATTGATCGCTTTTAAGGCGCTTATACAGCAAGTCAATTCTGTTTTAAATCACCTACAGGGCAACAGGGAGGGGAAATGGGAAAGAGACATTAAAATACATAATAATATTAAATACAGTGAAGGGCATGAAAGGATGATCCTTATATGTCTTGTGAGCATTCATAACGTGCAAGTGCTGAAGGGAGGGGGAAGTGGCGTTTGGTGCTGCGGTGTCCGTGCTCGTGGGAGAGCAACAGATGAAGTGCAAGGTATGGTAAGTGCGAGACTCCAAGACGAAGGGTGTGCTGAGGCAAGTGCGGAGGATCGACAGAATCTGAGGGCGATTCAGTGTGGGAGGTCAGGGTCCCAGAATGCATAAGGGCCCTGGACACCAATCAAGCAACTGTGAGATTAGCAGAGGAGAGAAGGGGGGAAGGAGGGAAGGAGAAGGTCAAAAGGAAAGTCTTGAGGAGCTTCCGGAAATTAAGGAAGTCCTGCTCAAGACGCAGAGGGAGGGGGAGGCTGTTCCATAGAAGGGAGCCAGCTGAAGAAAGCGATCGACCACCTGCCCTCTGTTTAGCGAAACGCTTTACACACAAAGAGTTGGTGCCAGAGCAGCGCCTTGTGGATGATACAGAGGGATTTGAATTAAATCCATGAAGCAACCGGGAGCCAGTGAAGACTTTTTAGGACAGGAGATATGCGGTACCTGGGCTTGAGGCCAAGGATAATTCTCGCTGCCCTCTTCTGGATAAACTGGAGGGATCGCAGAGTGGAAGAAGGAATATCCAGAAGGAGGCTATTGCAATAGTCAAGACTAGAGAGAACCAGGGCTGGGGGTAACATTGAGCTTCTGGAGGAAGGCGAGAAAAGGTAGAATTCCTTTGAGAAGAGCTTCATCACACTTGGAGCAACACAAAATTCCGTAGAAGAGTAAGTAATGGGTGCAATTATTAAAAGTGTGATTGTGATATTTTGTGCCTTCTGTTGTCTCTATCTCTTTTCTCTCATCCTTGCACGAAGATTATTTTTTTTAGCTGCACACGCTGTGACCCCTACTAACATAACCCCAATCCAGGCAGCATTGGCCAAAATATCAGGTAAGGCGATAAGCACTGCCAGACAAGTAGAAGTAGACCCAATGCAGACTTAGACTTAAGTCAGGTTCATTCATGTCTAACTTATTCGTCCAGTTATCCAATAACATGTGTTATAAACACATGACCAAAGTAGGTAAACAAACAAATGGAGAGAGCTGACAGGCTAGGCTGACAGTGGCGATGGTTGAGGGTAGAGCAGGGAGTCCTACATTGGTGCAGTGGAAAATGGATATTCTGTTTTATAACAAAATGGAAATGGAGTATGGAAGAATAGCTCATCCCTGGGCCAGGCCTAAAGACATCTGGGTCCCATATACGCAATATCTTATTCTGCAGGCCTGTGGAAGCAAGTCCTTATCTGAGGAAGGGACGGCCTGAATGCATACCAGTGTTGGTTGAGAAGGAATCTGGTATACTTTGGCTGTATGAGGAAAAATGGGTGCCTAGTGGGGAAGAGATATGATTGTGAATAATGGGACGTCGGAAAATAAGTCCATTATTATGTGCATGTTTACTGAATGTTAACAGTGGGGAATACATTCATGATGTGTTATGGGGGAAGGAGCAGGGCTGATTCGCTGAGCCACTGTCGTCTTTGTTGTTGTTATATGTTGAAAACAATAAAAAAGAGTTTTTAAAAAAGGATAGTCAGTCAGTATGTTCAATTTAAGTCTGTCTGTGTCCAAAACCTATACTTGCCTTCACAACTAAAGCTAAACAATGTGCAGGGATGTCAGCACCAAATGAAACAGTGTTCCAAACAAAGTTCTGAGCTTCTTCCAGCTCTTTGTATTGCATTGCAGCCCCTTCCCCAACACATTCCAATATGTCTCAGGGTTCCCTTCCAAGTTCAGCACAGTTCCAAAGGTTATCTGGGTCCCTTTGCCCAAAATCAACACAGTCAGTTCTCTTGGATTTCATTTAATGATCCAAACCAACTTTGCAACCTTTCAGGCTTTTCAACGGTTTACCTAGCCCGTTCTTTTTTTGAACAACTTCAATAGTTGATAGGCACAACAGTTTCAGTGATTTAACTTTCCTTGGTTCACTCCAAGTAGGGATTACTCAGTCTACGTGCAGTTGACGGACCACATGGTCCACCCACTACAGGTCACGCAAACGATAACCCTTGGCACTTTGATATTCTCACTTGCTCTTATTGGACTTCTTTACGGACACAGGCTCCCTCTTTGAACCTGTGTCAAATGTCCACTTGCAGTTATTTTATCCTTGGTAGTTTATTGCCTCTGCCACAATGTGACTTTCACACCATTCACCTCGTGGGGTACTTTCCTTGTCACCACCTTGCTTTCACACTTCACAATAGTGCTTATCATTGGCTTTTCACTTGTTTCTTCAACCCTTGTTACTGGCTTTCACTGGTTCATACTTTCACATTGTCCATCAATGTTATATGCTTGCTTTCATTGTATTCGTAATTGCCCAGCACTTTTATTTCACTTGTGCAATACGTTCATGTACTTTTGTATAACATTTCCTCTGTTCGGTATTCAATAATGCATAAAACACTTTGCTGCTTGTTTGGCATTCACAAATATTTCCTTTGGTCTCCTGACCCTCTAATTATGAGTTTTCCTCTGACAGGCATTCATTGCGCCCAAGCCCAGCCCCTGGAGCACCGCGACGTGATCATTCCCTCTACGTCACTCACTGGTATCCGGCAGCTTCTCTGAGTGCTTTTCACTTTTTTCTCTGCTGTTTCTGGCTCCCATTTTACTCGCCAGGAGCTTCGATGAGCAACGCTCGTCCTTTCCGTACCTTCCTGCTGCTTGTAACAGCTCCCTGGAGTCTTCAGTTCCCCCTAGCTCCAGCAGGGGACATACAGCACTGGATTCTGCAGGGCTCCCGACCTCCTCACAGCCCATTCGTGCTGCAGCGTGTCTCTGGCTGTCCTGCAGCACTTTTCAAACTCTCCATCAGCCCCGCTTCAGCCTGTTCTGTACCGGGATGCCGCTTCCTTTTCCCCAAGTGGGTTTCTTCCTCCAGACGGGAACCTCGCCCCACGCAACTCTCTCGCCCTATGCAAATCTCGCCTTATATACACCTGTAGCTTTTAACTGGCTGCAGGTGTAAGTCCTTGTCCTGACCCCAATTAGTGGCACATGCCTGACCATTGTAGTATTCCACAGTCCTCTCCTTCGTCTCAGTACCAGAGTGGTGTTCACAACTAGAAGTGTGCATTACTTCTAGTTGCCTCTTCTTCGTCCCAGTCTTAAAGGCATATGAATGTGGTAGAGAGTGTGTGTGTGAAAGAGAGGCAGACTGATAATATCCTATGAAGTTAGGGGGACGGCAGTGTGCATTTCGATAAGGGAAAGGGGGATACCATGCCTCTTCTGAAGATATCCTCTCCCCACTCCCCACTCCCCAAGGACCCTCAAACCAGGGGGTCCTCCCTCGTATATGCACCCCCATGGTCAGGATCCAAAAGCGATGGCCTTAACCTGGGCACCTGAGAAGAGGATCCAAGGGGAATAGATGGGAGGATGCTCTCATGTTCCTCCTAGTATATTCTTGCAGACATTTTCCTGTAAATAACTGGAGAGATGGGTATCCTGCGGTAATGAGACCCTGTCTCATGAGTGTGCAGGGGATGGGAGTGTCCTTACCTCAGGAGACCCATCTCTCCTGATTTTCACATTGCAGCCGCTGTGCCAAGGTTGCTTTCTTCCTCCCTAGAACCTTTAATTCCATTACATCACAGATAAATATTAATTCTATGATCTTTCTTTTTAAATATATGGTGTGTCATAAAGAATCTATTTTAGATTATGTCCCTGTAAATACTCTTTGTTCACCTGTCGGTCTGTTCACAGTATGTTTATGTCTTACCGTTCAGCCACTCAGGGAGATCCTGAAAAAAGTTATTTCTGCATCTCTCTCATCACAAATTGCAATGGGAGAACTCAAAAAAGTCTCATGTAGGAAGCTCTCAGTAGCAGAGAGAACACAACTAAGTCTTATGCCAGCATATCTGATGTACTAAAGAGAACCCTAAAACATTCTCAAGTTCGTGACTCTGAAGTAGCAGGCAAAACCCAAAAATGTCTCATGTTGGTGCCTCTTAGTTAGCACAGAGAGCACAACAAATGTGTATGTTGTTGGCTCTCATGTAGCGCAAAGAATTTGAAAAATGCTCATGTTGGCTGCTCTCAAGCAGCAGAGAGAACATGACACATTCTCATGTTGGTTACTCCTGTAGCAGGGAAAACAGTAAAAATTCTCATGTTGGTGGTTCTTATGTAACATGTATAACATGAACATTTTTTCCTGTTCCGCTGCTCTCTGATATTGAGGGGGAACCAAAACATTGGGCCTCATTAGAAGAATGCCAGTAAGAAATCCATGTTTCCCGTGATGCACGAATCTCCGGATGATTACGTGTTGTCGTGTATGAGCATTCCGGCATGCCGGAACGGCGGTACCGGCATGCCGGAAACACCATCAACACCCCCCAAAAATGCTGACACCATCGTCCTCGGTGCCGGTGACTCTGAATCCGGCAGCACGGTCCTGGAGCCACCGGCACCGGTAAAGGCGGTCCCGCAAATACCGTGACTGGAAAAAAAGTGATCGTCGGAACCGGAAATCATCCGGCGGCAATTAAAAAACACAATCCATTGTGACACAGGCAACATCCACCACTCACCGGCGACATCCACCACTCCTGACCACAGAAACTCCACTTTGACCATGACATCAAGAGTCTGTGAGACCTGAACGCGCAAGCCACGCTTCAGTGAGGCAGAGTTGAACATGTTAGCGTACTCATTGTCCAGCATGCTGCCGATCAATTCTCAAATGACCAGCCCAGGCAGGCCCAGATACGCAAGAGGAGCATCTGTGAGGAGGTGGCCCAGAAGGTCTCTGCAGTCGGCACAACCCCCCACACAGTGCAAGATTGCCACAAGAGGTGGGATGACCTGCGATTGAGGGTGAGCAACCTCCTCGCGGCCCAGCGCAGACAGGGCATGGCCACAGGTGGTGGGAGCACTTCCCCAATACGCCTGCTGCCCTGGGAGGAGATGTGCAGCAGTGTGCTGCACCTCGAGGCCATTAAAGGGGTCAGTGGTGCGGAGGCCGCAGCCGGGACACCTGAAGAGGCTGGTGAGTACACGTAAGCCCAATATAATGTCAACCTCCCTGTCCACTCTGCACCCACTATTGTATCAAGATATGACATGAATGTTAAGTGCATCGTCCACAACACCAAAACAACCCTGCATAACCCCCCCAAGAGACCAGCAACATGGGTGCATACGCTGACATACACCCTGTCCCCCAAAGCATGACACATACCACTAATACACCTAGAACACAGCACAGGCACCCTGTACTGCCAACAGAACGTCTTTCTGCTTCTACACCCATTCCTACCCATTCTCTTACTGTGGCTACCATCTACCGGCCTCCTGGTCAAATCACCTCATTTTTCTCTGAATGGGCAGACCTCTCCTCCTCCCTCCTGGCCTCTACCACCCAACTCCTCTTTCTCGGTGACCTCAATATACATTTAGACTCTCCTTGTACCTCGTCTGTACTCTTCCGTGACCTCTGCGACTCCCTCTCCCTGTCCATCCTCCCCTCTGGCCAGACTCACTCTGCAGGGCACACACTCGATGTCTTGATCTCCTCTGACCTCCCCCTCTCCATCCCTCTGACCACTCCTCTCTCCTGGAGCGATCACTCCCTCCTGTCACTCTCCCTCTCTTCCCCCCAAGCCAAGCCTCCCCTAACACTTCCACCTACTTTCTTGGACCTCTGGCCCATGAAGCGTGTGTCATATGAGGCTTTTGCCGCCACTCCCCCCCCCCCCACTCCACCTCTGGCTGTCTCACATCCTGACAGAGCCTTGTCTCTGCTCTACTCTTCAATTTCTGATACTCTTGATGCTCTTGCCCCTGTCATGAGGATCCGTTTGAAGTCCAAAGCCAAGTGCAATTCCTGGTATGACTCTGACCTAGCCACACTTAAACATAAGTGTAGGGCAGCTGAGAGGAAATGGAGGGCTTCCTGTTCATCCTCTGACAAACTGGCCTTTCGCCTGCTACAAAGGCAATACCGACTCTCTATCCTCACCAAGAAGAGAGTCCACATTCAAGCTCATGTCTCTGCGGCATCTAACAACTCTGCCGAACTCTTTAAAATCTGCAAGGAGCTGGCCAACCCTGCTGCAGTCTCGACCCCTCCTGTTGCCTCCCAGGCTCTTTGCAATGCCCTTGCCTCTCACTTAATTTCAAAAACCCAAGACATCCTGTCCAGCCTCTCCACCCGACCCCTCCTCTCCACTCTCCATGTGTGCTTGCTGACCCTCCTTTAGCCACCTCTTCACCATCCTTCTCGTCCTTTCTTCTTTTCTCCCCTGACGAGGTCATCCCCTTGATGATTTTTGCAACTACATCTTTGCCTAAGGATCCTTCCCCTCCCCTCTGAAGCACTTTCTTGTGCATCCTCTTCTCAAGAAACCCACAGGTGATCCAGCTAACTATCAGCCAATTTCCATTACTCCCTTTCTGGGCAAACTCCTGGGAAATTTGGCCATCTCTCAGCTTAACGTTCATTCCAATTCTGTTGGCTGTCTCCATGACCATCAGTCTGGCTTCAGAGCTGCCAGAAGCACGGAAACTGCTCTCCTGAACATCCGTGAAGATCTGCTCTCCGACCTTGACTCTAACATTCCCTCTGTGTCATGACCCTCAGCCCTGATCCCCACTGGCAAGCCCATTGGCCAGGTGGAATCAGGGCTCGGATCACTAATAAGGCCTGGCATCCACTTCTCAGGCCCTCTTGGGGCCGGTCCTGGCGCCTTTGGTGCCAGGTTCATCAGTAAGGAAAGACATCTGCTTGAGGAACTACTTTATTTAGGCTTTCAGCCAACATGGAGGCATCCACAAAGCTTGATTCCTAGAACCAAGCTATGCGGTCCAGTGTTTACGTGGACTACTTTACAGTGGCTATTTAAACCATACCCGAACAAGACAACACGCTTTGCGTTACTTTGCTTCTAGCAACGTGACGCTCACTGTGTCCAGCTTTCTCACGAGCCTGGTGAATTCCAGACCTGCAGAAAAATCAAGAACATCGTTAGCAGCAGAATCTTACCTGCATTCATCATCCTTCACTGCTCGCAGCTCCTGAGCAGCTCTGTTGGTGGAGCTCATCGCCCGGATCGAAGGACCTGAGAAAAGGAGGAAGACATCATTAAAGGAGGTAGTGGAGACATTAAAACCACAAAGCGCTTAAAGACTTACATGGTTGGTTGCTTTTCGGCCGGCATAGCTCCGGAACCCCATCTGCGCTGGGAACTCACTGCGACCTACGAAAAGTGAAAAGCACAGGTCAGTGAGGACAAGACATCGCTGCGCTACGCAAAGCGCCTCCTTTCCGCATCATAGCGCTATAGCGCGCCATCATCTCCTGGTGAGAACCAGCATATCCAGTTCTCCAAGCGGACACTCCGCGCTCCTAGGGAGATAAAAAAAAGAGCCATTTAGAACAGCGAAAAGGCATGCAAGAATTACGACACCATCAATCGCAATAAGACTTACCTGAAAGACACTACAAGGGCAGCAGTCAGTGAAGTAACTGGACTGCCCTCGCCCACAAAAGACAAAGTGCCCCTGCCCAGAGAGCAGGAGGGAGAGCCCACCGATTCCGACAACCAGGTGAGAAGGGAACCTGGAGGGGCTGGAAACACAAGGGAGGTGGGGGAAAACTTACCTTGGTTGCCCAGTCCTAATATAGTCTTCATTTCCAGGCAGAATCCCATCGACACCGAGACCACACCAGGGAATCATTGGGAAGGGCACCAACGACCAACTGGCTGGGTGGCGTCCCTGTGGATACCAGGTGAGTGTAACACTCTGTCCTCATCCTCCTCAATCTCTCTTCTGCCTTCGACATGCTCAACCATCTCCGTGAAACCCTGGGTATCACTGATCAGGCTCTGACCTGGCTGACCTCTTTCCTCTCTGATTGACCCTCCCTTGTCCAACTTGGATCCTTCCTCTCATCTATCTTCCTCTCTACCTGTGGTTTTCCCCAGGGGTCTAACCTCTCGCCCTGGCTTTTCAACCAATACCTGGCAACTCTCGCCCACTGCATTGCCATTTTCTGCTCAAATTTCCAGTGCTATGCTGACGACACTCAACTCATTTTTAGGCTGGCCTCGGCCACCTCTTCTCGCTCGCTCATCTATCATTTCCTAACTACCATTCAAGATTGGGGTGCCACCAATGATCTTTGTCTGAATGCCAGCAAGACGGAAATCCTCCTCGTCAGCACACCTTCACCATCCTTTCCCCTCACTCTCTGGCCGGCTTCCCTTGGCCCTCCTCCTAACCCCACCTGCGAGGGTAAGAACCTCGGGGTCTTCTCTGACTCCACCCTTTCCTTCTCCGCCCACATCTCTGAGGTTTCTAAAAATTCAAACTTCCTACTGCACCTCCTCAGAGGTACTCTGCCTTCCCCCAGAAGCTCAAGGTATCCCAAGCTCTGGTTCTCTCTAGGTTGGACTATTGTAACAGCCTCTTTCTAAATCTACCTGCCTCTACCCTCCGCCCTCTGCAACTAATCCAGAACAGGACTGCAAGACTTGTTCTTGGCCTCAGGCCCTGGGATCATATCCCTCCAGCTCTGAAATCTCTCAATTGGCTCCCAGTGGATGCAAGGATTAAATTCAAAACCCTCTGCATTGTCCACAAGGCTTTCTGGGGCCTGGGTCCAAAATACCTTCAGCTATCCCTCTGCAAATACCTCCCCTCTCGAGCTCCTCACTCCTCTACCTCTGACTCCCTCAGGGTCAGTCGTTTTTCAAAGAAACGAGCTGGTGGTGGATCTCTGTCTTCGGCTGGAGCCTCCCGCTGGAACTGCCTCCCTGCCACTCTAAAACTTGAGGAGAACCATCTCCGGTTCTGGAAGCACCTCAAGACCTTCCTCTTTTCTTCTGCCTTCGCTCCCCCCCTCCCCTGCTGATCTGTTCTCTCTTGGCACTGTGCACCTGGCCACCCTCTGTCCTCCGGGCCCAGGTACCTGCTCACCCTGCCACCCTCCGGCACTGCCTCCGGGCCACCCCTTGCACTGGGGTCTGTATCTGTACCCATACAGCCCCCCTTTTTCTTCCTGCACTTATCAGACTTACCCTGTCTGCTGCCTTAAACCTAGCAGTTGCAAATTGCTGGCTGCACTACCACTGTTTGTTGCCTTTATTATTTTTTTATTATTATTTATCTGTTTCTCCTCTGCTTCGCACTTTCCACTTCTCCCCCATTCCATGCACTTGCATGTTCTAAATGTCACTGGACCTAGTAAGATCGCTGTTGTGTTCTTCCCTGTTCCCCTCCCTTCGCTTGTCGCACTCTGAAACACTTGTGTACGAGCGCGATAGAAATAAAATATCAATATCAATATCACACAGACACACATCACCCTGCCACAGCATAATGAATGTGTGCCTGCTGTGCTCCCCCTGGCACAAAGTCACATCAGTGCTAAGCCCCATCTCCACCCACAAATGACCAGCGTCCCACACAAAGGCAACATGTGACTCCCTCATCCCAGCCAGCCCGACCCATGAGCATCAATGCCCACCTATCCCTGTAAGTGCTATAGGCAGCAAGCACATGGTGACCCCCTGCATGCCATACCACTCCCCAACCAAACATCCCACAGCGTGAAGGTCACACCCCGAACACTGTACCCAGCAATTGTCAGTACACCACGACAGTCACTCAGGCACACCACTCTAGCATGTACGAACATCACACATCCACTCACACAGTACACATGACACAAGCATGTGTGCACCATGTCATGTACCCGCCATGTCCCCGACACAGCACAGGCACAACCAAGATAATGCATGTATCTCTGCCTCATCAATCCACACTGCTCACTGACATCCTGCCTTTCTGACTCCCTCAGGCACATCATCTGACAATGAAGAGGAATAGCCAAGCACCTCAAGGGGCACCAGCCGTCGATGCCGCAGGTCCCACCGGACCACCACCACCTCCACCCTGGACTCCACAACCTCAACAGGCACAACTGCCACTGCCACCCCAGCTGCACCCATCCAGGCAGCACCAGTCGCCCCAGCTGCACCCATCCAGGCAGCACTGGTCACCCAACTGCACCCATCCAGGCAGCACCGGACGCCCCAGCTGTACCCATCCAGGCAGCACTGGTTGCCCCAGCTGCACCCATCCAGGCAGCCCCAACTGCTGTAGTACCACCACCACCGCAGCCACATGCATGTGCACATGTGTCCAGTGCAGAGGACATAGCAGATGACGGTGGAGTGGACACAGGGGAGACCACCGAACCACAGCACCAATGAGCCATTGCTATTCAACCCCATGGCCCCAATGAGCCCACAATGCCCACCCCCTCCCTAGTGTGAGGGAAATGGATGGCAGACTCAGGCGCATGGAGGAACACCAGGATGCATTGAGTGCTCTAGTGCAGCAGCACCTCCAGGAGGCGCAGTTGACGTGGGAGAGTGTGCAGGCGAGTGGGCGTCGGAATGCTTGTGCACTTGGCCATTGTATGAATGCCATAGTACAGATGTGCAGGAGGGTACGGTGTGATGGCATCAATTGCTGAGACAATGGCTATGTTCCTCCAGGCATTCCTAGATAGACGGCTCATGATACTGGCCCAAGCATCATTCCACAAGTTCAACGTCTGCTAGTTCCGTGCCCAGCAACCCAAGGCAGCGTTCAATACGGCTGTCCAGCTCGTCACACAGCTGCACACCTGTCACGTAAAGGGGACGTAAATAGGCACAGGACACGCATGTGCTCTGTCTGTGACTTGTGCAAGTACTCCTTGCAGAACATGACAGGAGTTGTGGAGAGACAGTTGGGGAGGGGGAGTGGGGAGGGATAATTGAGGAGGGGGAGTGGGGAGTGATTGTTGGGGAGAGGGTGTGGGGAGGGATAGTTGTGGGTGGGGAGTTGGGAGGGATAGTTTTGGCCGTTATTGTTTTTCCACATTTGTAAATCATTTTATTGTACACATTACAGTTGTGTTGCATTGAAATAATGACTGGACATAGCTTTTTTGGTGTAAGTGAGTTATTTATTTACTGTGCATTGCCCAGTGTGTTAGCTGACCTGTGTCACGTGCATGTGTGAAGTGCTCAAAACTAGTGGAAAATCAGTTCATTGCGTGCAACACGGCGACCCATGGCATCCCTGCAATGTGCCAATGGCAGTTCATCATCACTGTCATCCTCCTCTGCCTCTGGTGGGTGCATGTTAATGTCGGGGGGCAGTGGGATGATGCGCCTGATACACATGTTGTGCAACATGGCAAAGGCCACGACTATCTTGGCCACCTTCACAGGGCTGTACGTAAGTGTGCCCCCCGATCTGTTCAGGCAGCGGAACCTTGCCTTTAACAGGCCAAATGTCTCCTCTATTGTACAACGAGTATGGATGTGAGCACGGTTGTATCCCTGCTCGTGATGGTTCTGTGGTTGCCTCACGGGGGTCATCAGCCATGCCATCAGGGGATATCCAGCATCACCTGCACAGGAACGATAGAAAGGGTAGGAGGTCATTGTCGTGCCTGTTTCATGTTGGTACAGTCTGGTACGGCTCCTACAGTGGCGGCTCCAGGTGTGTCAGCAGGTGTCCGCAGGAGAAGCCAGGGAAGCCAGCGACCAGCCGTCAACCAGCAGCAACCACCAAGGTAAGTGTGGCATGGTGGGGAGTAGAGCAATCACTCTACTCCAGAAAACCCAGCCACTCAAAATTACCTTACCTCAGAATTGTGAATGTTAGCAATTCCTCACCGAATTAGAATTGTTAACATTAGCCTGCGCCAGGCCAAGACAGAATTGTGAATGTTAGCATGTGCCACACTTAGATGAAATTGTGAACATTAGCCTGTGTCGCATCTAAATAGAATGCAATTGTCAGCATGTCCCACACTTAGATGGAATTGTGAATGGTAGCATGTACCACACTTAGATGGAATCATGACCATTAGCCAGCATTGCATCTAGATAGAATTGAGCATGTTAGCATGACCCAGCATGAACCACACCTAGATGGAATTGTGAATGGTAGCATGTGCCACACTTTGATGGAATCGTGAACATTACCCTGAGTCGCATCTACATAGAAATATGATTGTTAGCATGTCCCACACCTAGATGGAATTGTGAATGTTAGCATGTCCCACACCTAGATGGAATTGTGAATGTTAGCATGTGCCACACTTTGATGAAATCCTGAGCATTAGCCTGAGTCGCATCTGGATAGAAATGCGAATGTTGGCATGTGCCAGCATGTCAACACACCTAGATGAATTGTGAATGGTAGCATTTCCCACACCTAGATGGAATTGTAAATGTTAGCATGTGCCACACTTTAATGAAATCTTGTACATTACCCTGAGTCGCATCTAGATAGAATTGTGCATGTTAGCATGTCCCACACCTAGATGGAATTGTGAATGGTAGCATGTCCCAGCATGTCCCACACCTAGACAGAACTGTGAATGTTATCATGTCCCACACTTAGATGGAATTGTGAATGGTAGAATGTCACACACTTAGATGGAACTGTGAATGGGAGCATGTCCCACACTTAGATGGAATTGTAAATGTTAGCATGTGCCATACTTAGATGAAATCGTGAACATTAGTCTGAGTCACATCTAGATAGAATTCAATTGTCAGCATGCCCCACACTTACATGCAATTGTGAATGTTAACATGTCCCACACCTAGACAGAATTTTGGATGTTACCATGTCCCACACTTAGATGGAATTTTAAATGTTAGCATGTGCCACACTTAGATGAAATCGTGATCATTGGCCTGAGTTGCATCTAGATAGAATGCAATTTTCAGCATGTTCCACACTTAGATGGAATTGTGAATGTTAGCATGCCCCAGCATGTCCCACACCTAGACGGAATTGTAAATGGTAGCATGTACCACACTTAGATGGAATCCTGACCCTTGGCCTGTGTCACATCTAGATAGAATTGAGCATGTTAGCATGTCCCACACTTTGATGGAATTGTGAATGTTGGCATGTGCCTCCCTTAGATGAGATTGTGAACATTGACCTGACTCACATCTAGATAGAATGCAGTTGTCAGCATGTCCAACACTTAGTTGGAATTGTGAATGGTAGACTGTCACACACTTAGATGGAATTGTGAATGGTAGCATGTGCCACACTTAGATGAAATCCTGAGCATTAGCCTGAGTCGCATCTGGATACAAATGCGAATGTTGGCATGTGCCAGCATGTCCCACACCTAGATGGAATTGTGAATGGTAGCATTTCCCACACCTAGATGGAATTGTAAATGTTAGCATGTGCCACACTTTAATGAAATCTTGTACATTACCCTGAGTCGCATCTAGATAGAATTGTGCATGTTAGCATGTCCTAAACCTAGATGGAATTGTGAATGTTAACATATCCCACACTTCAATGGAACTGTGAATGTTAGCATGTCCCACACTTTGATGAAATCATGGGCATTGGCCCGCATCGCACCTTGATGGGGTTACGAATGTTGGCATGTCCCAGCATGTCCCACACCTAGACAGAAATGTGAATGTTAACATGTCCCACACGTTAATGAACTTGTGTACATTACCCTGAGTCGCATCTAGATAGAATGCAATTGTCAGCATGTCCCACACTTAGATGAAATTGTGAATATTAGCATGTCCCAGCATGTCCCACACCTAGACGGAACTGTGAATGTTATCATGTCCCACACTTGGATGGAATTGTGAATGGTAGAATGTCAAACACTTAGATGGAACTGTGAATGGGAGCATGTCCCACACTTAGATGGAATTGTAAATGTTAGCATGTGCCATACTTAGATGAAATCGTGAACATTAGTCTGAGTCACATCTAGATAGAATTCAATTGTCAGCATGTCCCACACTTACATGCAATTGTGAATTTTAACATGTCCCACACCTAGACAGAATTTTGGATGTTACCATGTCCCACACTTAGATGGAATTTTAAATGTTAGCATCTGCCACACTTAGATGAAATCGTGAACATTGGCCTGAGTTGCATCTAGATAGAATGCAATTTTCAGCATGTCCCACACTTAGATGGAATTGTGAATGTTAGCATGTCCCAGCATGTCCCACACCTACACAGAATTGTAAATGGTAGCACGTACCACACTTAGATGGAATCCTGACCCTTGGCCTGTGTCACATCTAGATAGAATTGAGCATGTTAGCATGTCCCACACTTTGATGGAATTGTGAATGTTGGCATGTGCCTCCCTTAGATGAGATTGTGAACATTGACCTGACTCACATCTAGATAGAATGCAGTTGTCAGCATGTCCCACACTTAGTTGGAATTGTGAATGGTAGACTGTCACACACTTAGATGGAATTGTGAATGGTAGCATGTGCCACACTTAGATCAAATCGTGAACATTAGCCTGAGTCGCATCTAGATAGAATACAATTGTCAGCATGTACAACACTTAGATGGAATTGTGAATGGTAGCATGTACCACACTTAGATGGAATCATGACCATTAGCCAGCATCGCATCTAGATAGAATTGAGCATGTTAGCATGACCCAGCATGAACCACACCTAGATGGAATTGTGAATGGTAGCATGTGCCACACTTTGATGGAATCGTGAACATTACCCTGAGTCGCATCTACATAGAAATATGATTGTTTGCATGCCCCACGCCTAGATGGAATTGTGAATGTTAGCATGTCCCACACCTAGATGGAATTGTGAATGTTAGCATGTGCCACACTTTGATGAAATCCTGAACATTAGCCTGAGTCGCATCTGGATAGAAATGCGAATGTTGGCATGTGCCAGCATGTCAACACACCTAGATGAATTGTGAATGGTAGCATTTCCCACACCTAGATGGAATTGTAAATGTTAGCATGTGCCACACTTTAATGAAATCTTGTACATTACCCTGAGTCGCATCTAGATAGAATTGTGCATGTTAGCATGTCCCATACCTAGATGGAATTGTGAATGTTAACATATCCCACACTTCAATGGAACTGTGAATGTTAGCATGTCCCACACCTTGATGAAATCATGGGCATTGGCCCGCATCGCACCTTGATGGGGTTACGAATGTTGGCATGTCCCACACCTAGACAGAATTGTGAATGTTAACATGTCCCACACGTTAATGAAATCGTGTACATTACCCTGAGTCACATCTAGATAGAATTGTGCATGTTAGCATGTCCCACACCTAGATGGAATTGTGAATGTTAACATATCCCACACTTCGATGGAATTGTGAATGTTAGCATGTCCCACACTTTGTGAAATCATGGGCGTTGGCCTGCGTCGCACCTTGATGGGGTTACGAATGTTGGCATGTCCCAGAATGTCCCACACCTAGTCAGAATTGTGCATGTTAGCATGTCCCACACTTAGATGGAATTATGAATGGTAGCATGTGCCACATTGGATGAAATCGTGAACATTGGCCTGAGTCGCATCGAGATGTTAGCATGTTCCAGCATGTCCCACAACTAGACGGAACTGTACATGTTGGCATGTTCCACACTCGATAGACTGGATGGAAGCAGGTGTCTCACTTAGATGAAATCGTGAACATTAGACTGAGTCACTTCTAGATAGAAATGCAAATGTTAGCTTGTCCGACACTTGGGTGAACATTAACCTGAATCGCATCTAGACAGAAATGTGAATGTAAATGTTAACACGTGTATGACTGCGTACCCAGTCTTCCTGTTTCGCATGTTGTTGCTATATATCCATATCCCCCCCTCCTGTCGCTGTAAACCCAGCCCTTCTCCCAGTGTTCGTGTGTCCCCTGCCATCCTGTTCATGTGCCTGGTTTCGGGCGCTTTAAAGATAACCATCATATCACATCTCTACGCTTACTCTCTACTATACACCATCATACAACTAGAACACAGCTATACCTCTGATTCATTCGGCCTAGCTGTTCACATACGAATACGACCCCTTGAACACCTCATCACCCTAATAAAATGCAGCTAGCCAAGCACATTCCAGCCTAGTTGCTCACATATGCGTCCCTCAGGACTAACGCAGCCAAAGCCCATTCTGGGTGTCCACCCACCAGACTGCACACATCCAACTGATATCTTCAACACCACACCTAGTGCTAGGATGCAGCTACCATCCGGCAATTACATCAGCTGCACACATATCTGGGGCACCCACGCACCCTACGACACTCTCTCCTTCTACTGACCAGAACTACGGTTTCCAAGGGCGTTTAACCTAATAGCGCTTTGAGGTCATACCAATGATATATAGAGTGCTATATAAATGCCAAGTAACATAACATAACATAGTGTTCACTAAGCAATGCAAAATTACACATGCCAATTGCTGGTGATGTAGCATATGTCATAGTTGTGCATGTTAACATGCTCATTGTCAGTGTGAATGGATGTCCATGCATTGTATGGACCATTTTCTGTAGGATCAAGGTGATATTAGGGATTTACGTCTACAGTCATCAATGTCAATGTAATGAATCAGCATGCAAATAGTATTCGGATTGACACAGCCAGTGTGCTCGACACGGCAGACCCTGCCGGGGGCCGCAGACCTGATATGCAGGACTGACACAAGTAAGGACGTTAATCTGCATTAAAATAAGAGTTCATCTATTTTTGGGATTCAGTACATGCCTGAAGGTGTACTTGCTTTATGATGTACATGACTTGCTCCATGGTAGTAGTTGAACAGCATCAAAGATATATTCACAGAGAGATACCATATGAGGAATTGAATGGATGGGGAAGGCGATGACAGCCTAATGATTGCCAACAAGCCAATACCCCTTGTCAATATGCGTGGTGGGTGTGTAGTTTGCTGTCGCTTTTCCATGGCCCATTCACACCAACCCTGACCTGTGACATTTTCACTTCAACACACACAAATGAGACTGGTGTGTTCTTATTGTGTTCCAATTCTATAGTCCTTTGATGAGTGTTAGGGAGAATTCACCAGAATGGCTAATTTCCCTTACCTATTGAGTCCCTCAGCAGCTTTGCTGGATTTCTATGATTTATTTTTTTCACCTGGTAAGAGGGTGAACCATTTTTTTCCCACTCTTACATGCAGTGCCTTAAGTGGCACTACAAATCGAGCCGGGGCTCATCGAGGTGGCGTGGCCTAACAACGGGGGTCTTGATGGCCCGTTAGGCCACACCCCCGGCTCAATGGGCTACTGGCACCCCTGCCAGGCAGCCTTTTGTAGAGATTAGCACCCTCTCCCCTATCGGGGAGAGGGTGCTGATCTCTGCGTTTATTTTGTATAGGCTTGCCTGGCAGGGGACAGCGCCTCGCTAATTCAGCCTTAATGCTGATGCTGCCCCTCGCCAGCTGGGGAGGGGCAGCGTCACCATTAAGGCTGAAAGGGTGAGGCCACTAGAAGCAGAGGCCTTTTTCCTAAAGACTGAAACTCCCGCAAATCCGTGGGAGCTTCAGTATTTAGAAAGCAAGGCCTCTGCTTCCAGTGGCCTCATGTTTTCTCGATAATGGTGGCGCCGGCCCACGTGCATCACTTGATTAAAGGGATGCCTCGCAGGTGCGGCGCCACCATTATGGCTGAAAGGCATTTTTTTCTGAAGCCTGAAGCTCTCGCACACGAGCGAGAGCTTCAGGCTGTAGAAAAAAATGCCTTTTTGTGTGGTGGCCGGGGCTGCCAGGGGAGATTAATGGGCCCCGGCAGGGCCCCGCCTCAAAATGAAAATTTGGAGACTGCCGTGGCACAGCCCCGGCAGGCCCCGGCCCACTTAAAGCCCTGCTTACATATGTTTTGCTGTGTGTGTTTAACATTTTGTGTGTTCCTAGACTGTGGAGTCTCACCTATTCCACAGGCATCTTTTTACCGTGTGTTACAAAGCACCTTCAGTGCAGTTACACAGGGTTGTCTTTTAGACTTCCCAACTCAGACTCCATTTTCTGGGACTGACTACTGTTTCCCAGAACATATAAAGTTACCATTAACTTTATTAACCTCTGTAAAACCACAGACCCAGTACAAACCATCTTACATGGAGTTCTGGAAAGGGTTAATACTTATTCCTTTTTGTCTATTTCTCTTGGAGCATTGTTTTGCTCCCTTTTCAGCAAGACTTGGCTGGTGGCAGTGGTAACTACCCTATTTTTCCTACCGCGGTTATCTTAAATAACCTTGGTATTGTTTAAGGCTATCTTGGTAGCCTCGAACTTAAACCTGCTAGACCATATGTGTTTTATTACGGTTCCGGCTGGGTTTATTCACCCTTTCTTGTTGTAAAAGTCTTTCTCGTGTTTTACTCTGCGCACCAAACCGGGGTTGATTCCTTTGTTCACCGTCTTTCGTGGGCTTGTACACAGAATCCCTCCCTAGGCACCTGTATGTCTGGTGTGGACAGGATGTGAGGGAGGGGTTTAGGACTCCCTGCACAGGGTCTCCTTGGAGACCCATGTCACACTCTGAAATTATTGGCTGTGGTGATTGTCCCGGCGGGACAGCCACCCTGCTGTGTAATTGACAGACAGGCTGTGTGAATGGGGGAAAACTGCATAAAAACCAGGTCTCTGGGTCTGGAAAGGCAGAGTCGCCACTGGAATGAAAGAACCGACGAGGAGCTGACGGAAGAGGACCCCTACCATGACTGAACTGCCCAATGAAGCCCTGCTGCAGGTCAGAATCTTCGAACTCCAACGACAGAGAAGATCCTCCAGGAATTTTCTTCCCCTGAGCTGATGGGACCAAAAAGTTCACCCAAACTGCATGCCAGGACTCCCTCCTCTGGTGGAATTCACGGTACAGAGCTACAGTGGGCCAGATAGCCAGGAACGTCGGACCCTGCTTGGGTTTTAAGGAGCGCACCTTTTATTCGTTGTTTTGCTCTGCTGCTGGTTTCTTCCCTGGGTAGTGCCGGACCCTCCAGTCTTCCTACTTCGTGTCAGTCCGACAGTAGCTTCAGGAACCGTGAGCCTGCAGGAACTATCAGGAACGTCTGCCTAGCTACAGCTTCTTCTCCATTTAAAGGTACTGTGCAAATCCGGTTGTTCATTTCGTTCAGCCGCTGTGAAAGTGTGCGAAATCTTTCTCCAATCCGAGGGCTTGTCCTTCTCTACTCTTTGAACTAAATTTTCTGCCGACCAACTTCGTCTGGAACTCTTGGCAAAGACTTAACCTGCGAACTACCCTGAACTGTGTGATCTTGAGCAAAATATTTTTTTGTCCTATTGACTTTGGCCCTAAGTCTTTTTTATTTGATTCCATCACTGTAGCTCCTCTTTCTAGATGGCCCTGCTTACTTACCTGTTGGTACTGTTCAATTTTTGCCTAACTTTGTCTTTCCCTCCCTTTTAAATTTCTGGAGTGCCATTTTGCTCCCACTTCATTTGTGAGCTTAACTTGTCTGGAACCTATTGGGAGTGGTGTGGTGTATTAAGAGTGTGATTTTTAAACTGCTTTACTTTAGTGAAATGTTATACAACTGATGTGTAAATAAATGTATATTCTTCTATTCAGAAACCTTGAGTCCGTGTTTCTTTCAATCATAGTAATTGCTGTCCTTTGTGTAACTATTGATACTGCTCACTTGCTCTTGTGATAAGTCTGGCTGCTCAGCTATCGCTACCACTTTTACTGTGTAGTACAGGCTTGTACCAAAGGTGAATTTGTACTGTCACTTGTAGTCTTAATTGTGTGTGGTGTTCCCAAAGGGTACTGCATATAATTGTGCCTAACACTGGTGTACAGCGGTGAGGATCAAGTACAGTAATTACACTTAGGGCCTCATTACGAGGTGGGCGGAATGGGTTTAACGGCGCCGGTAATGGTGCCGGAAAAACCAATTCCACCCTATTACGAGGTTCCCTTGCCGGACCCGCTCTGAACGGTTGGTCAGACCAGAAGTCCTTTGCGGGTCCCGCAAGGGGAACAGGGAACTAATAAAGGTCCCGTTAATAACAGTCCTGTTATTAGCTCCCTCCCCATTCCCATAGAGCCCTATGGGGGCTCAAATGGGAATGGGGATGGGTTTTTTGAATGAGGAATTACTGGGTCCTCCAAGGTTGGAATGGCCCGTTAATTCCTCATTCAAGGAACCCGGACCCAAGTTTGGAGGCAGCCATGGCGCTAATAGCACCATGGCTACCTCCAAACTCATAATGACGCCCTTAGAGTGCTGCTATTACCTTGGATCAACTAAGCACAAGGCTAACATCACTAAAAAGCAATATTAATCATGTGTGATATGGAAAGCTACAGTCAGGAGACCCTCCTTTGTTACACTGTGGATTACTTAAAAAATCTGTGTAGAGAAAGGAATCTCTCTGCCAAAGGCAAAAAGTCTGAATTGACGGAAAAGTTGTTAAAGAACTAAAGTCTGGGGAGTGGGTCTGAAATACCTGACTCTCCAACAAATGTGGAAAATAATGAGGATGATAATGTGTCTGTTATTGATGAGTTAGAGGAAGTAGATGTGTCTCCAAATGTAGGCCTCACTGCTCCCTTGTCTGCTCAGCAACCTCGATCTTTGTCCACTGGGACCCCATCAGGTCCGACACTCAGTCCTGAATTCATTGCTCTAGAAAAGATGAGGCTTGAACTGGAATTCAAACGTTTAAATGCTCAAACTGAACAAAAGCACGAAGAACTTAAACTCAGAGAAATGGAGTTGAATCATGAACTAGAAATGCAAAGGTTATCTTAGTCTTCTAGGTCTTCCAGTCCCAAGAGATCCCGTATGCCTAAAGACATTGTGGGTATGTATGAGGTTAAGCTTGATGTTTTGGATTGGTTGGCAATGTTTGAATATAACCATGGGATTCAAGGTCTTACAGGGAATCAGTTGCTTCCCTGGCTCTTCTCTAGGCTACCCACTGTTGCATCTGATTTTGTGATGGAGTTGGGGGAGGTGGATAGGATGGATTATGAGTGTGTGAAGCTAGCTTTAATTGCTAGATTTGGGAAGACCCCTTCCCAGTACCTTAAAAGGTTTAGGACCCTCAAAAAGCATGATGGTACCTCTTGGGCTACCTGGGTATGTGAATGTTTGAAAAACGTAGATGGTTGGGTTAAGGGTTACAGAGTAAACACTTAGAAGGTATGAGAAATCTTGTTATGTTGGAGTCCATTTATGATGCCTGCTCTCCTGAGCTCAGAAAGCACTTGGCTGATTCTAAGGAGATAGATCCAAGGAAGTTAGCTAAGGCTGCTGACATGTGGGCTGCCAACAGGGCTACTCACAAGGATTCTGGGGCAACTCAGAAGAAGGATGAGGGAAAGCAGCCAAAGAAAGATAACAAGGAGAATTCTAATACCTCCAATCCAAAAGAGGGCCACAAACAGCAATATAAGGGTAAACCACAGGGAAAACCGAATCAGGCTAGTGCACCATCTGGACCCAAACCAGATGGAGGTCAGAACAAACCCCCATTCATCAAGACATTGGGGGAAATGTTATGTTTGTGGGTCAAGTGACCATGTTAAAGGGGATCCCAGATGTAAGGGTAAATCTTCAGGGATCCACACTGTCTCCTTAGCCTTTGCCCCAGAAGAAGAAGTACCTATGGCAAGTGGAAACTTTCACCTACTGGCTGATGAACCCATGAGAGTCTCAGCTACTGTTTCTTTAGTGTCCCTGGGCTTGTGGGAGCAGCATAATTTAGATGTCTATAATTTCATCCCAGATAATACTAAAGAGTATTATAAAGATAGTGTTCTTGTGAATGGCCAGGAAACTCCTGCCATCAGAGATACTGGAGCCAGCATAACTGTGGTGGATGAATCATTTTTCAAGGTGGAGGATGTTGCTGAGGCACCCAAACGCCTCTCCAAGTTACCTGGAGGCCGTGTGCAAATGCTTCCCCAGTTACCAGCTCTCATCCAGTGTAATGATATGACTGTCAAAATACCTGTTAGTGTGCAGAGTGAAGTGCCTGGGAGAGTCCTGTTGGGTAATGACCTGAAAACCCTTGGAGTTGTGTCAAGCACCCCCAGGCCTCCCAGTAAGAGGAGACAGGAGCTCATAGGTCTGCAAGGGAGTGGACCTTAAGAGGCTCTCCAGAGGAGTTAATAGAGGAAGCTATCACCCCCACTCCACAGGAGTTGCTCACTGATATTTCTGGAAAGAAAGAGGCAAAGGGGAAACTCAAGACCTCAAGAAAAAAACCAGACAGCACCCCTGTGCTATCAACAAGGACATCCCCAAGATTGTCCAAGATCACACCTGTGATCCCTCCACCTGCTGAGGCAGAGTGTAAAGTGCAACCTTGTCTGGTTGAGCCAGTTTCTGAAGAATCAGGTCTGGAAGAAGACACTGGGCCTCATTACACGGTAGGCGGAGAACCATGGCGCTATTAGCGCCATGGTTCATGCCGGTAAAATACCGGCACCGCCTTGGTCGAAAGGGGAATTACCGCCCCATTCCAAGGTTGGCGGGGCGGTAATTCCCCCTTCCCCCATTGCCCTTCCCCATTCCCATTTTTGCCCCATAGGGTACAATGGGAATGGGGAAGGCGCTAATTACGGTACCGCAAATTGCGGTACCGTAATTAGCTCCCTGGGTCCCTTTGCGGGTTGGTTTTTAACGCCTGCAAAAAGCAGGCGTTAAATTCCCCAACCCGCAAAGGGACCTCGTAGTAAGGCGGTAAGGATTTAGCGGTACCGGTAAAATACCGGTACCGGTAAACCCTTACCGCCTACCGTGTAATGAGGCTAACTGTCTTAGTTGGAGACCTTGACCCTGTTGACCACCCTGAGCTGCAGTCTTTACTGGCAGAAGGTGGACCCAACAGGGCAGACTTCAGCAGAGGACAAAGAGAGTGTCCTACTCTTGAAGGTCTTCGACAATAGGCTGCTAACCAACTTGATGGGCAAGAAATTGGAAAGCACAGGTTAAGCTGGGAAGATGGCCTCTTCTACAGTGAACCAACTGAGTCTATCCCTGGGGACTGCAAAAGAATTGTAGTGCCCCTTGCTAACAGACTCCATTTCCTACAGTTGGCCCATGAGATACCTTTGGCTGGTCACTTGAGTTTCAAAAAGACCAAGGAAAGGCTCTCCCTCTACTTCTACTGGCCTAAGATGGGTTCAGAAGTTGACAAATTCTGTAGGAGCTGTTACACTTGCCAAACCTCTGGCAAGAGTGGAGCCAAGATTGTGGCACCCCTGGTGCCTCTCCCAGTGGTGGGAGTTCCTTTTGAGAGGGTGGGCATCAACATTGTTGGTCCCCTTGACCCTCCCACATCTTCAGGGAACAGGTTTATCCTAGTTGTAGTAGACCATGCTACAAGATACACAGAAGCTGCACCTATGAGAACTGTTACGGCTCAGGCTGTGGCTAAGGCTCTAATTGGTATTTTTACCAGAGTAGGGTTTTCCAAGTAAGTGATATCTGACAGGGGATCCAATTGATGAAGAGCATGAAAGGTGCTTTAGTAGAACCCCTTAAAAGAAAGTAGGACCTTTTACTGCCATGCCTTCTCTTTGCTTTTAGGGAAGTCCCTCAGGAGGGAGTTGGATACAGTCCCTTTGAACTTCTCTATGGCCATCCAGTCAGAGGTCCTTTGGCCCTGATTAAGGAGCGGTTGGAGAGTGCTCCTTCCCCCAAGCCAGTCAGAGTGACTGACTATGTGATAGGTCTCCGGAGGAGAATGTCACACATGATGGCAGAAGGTAGTGATAAATTGAAAGCAGGTCATGTTCTGGTCAAACATTGGCATGACCAGAAGGCCAACATGGTTGAGTTTACTCAAGACCAGCTTGTATTAGTTATGGTGCCAACAGGGCAGAGGGCCTTGCAGGACAAATGGATAGGACCCTTCAAGGTTGTGGGCAAACTTGGAGAGGTGAACTATTTGGTGGACTTAGGCATACCTAAGGAGGCTCCCAGAGTCTTTCACACCAACCATTTGAAGGCATATGTCTCGAGACCAGAAGTGGGAGCTTTGCTTCTAGCTTCAGCTCAAGAGGAAGAAGAGAGTGAACCTCTACCTGACCTCCTCAGCGGCCAACCTTTGGATGAGAAAATAGAAGGAGTCAATCTCTCTTCTCAACTGACTTCTGAACAACAGGAGGAGTGCAAAGTTCTGTTAAATCAGTTTGCCTCCCTATTTTCACGCTCACCAGGCTTGACCCCTTGGGTCCAGCATGATATTCTCACTGGTGACAGTTTACTTGTGAAAAGCGGAGGTTATAGAATCTTGGAACATGTGAGATCCCACATCAAAGAAGAGGTCAACCAGATGTTTGATCTCAGGTTTATAGAGCCCTCTACAAGTCCAGGGTCTAATCAGGTTGTTCTAGTACCAAAGGCAGGATCCAAGGAGTTGAGATTCTGTGTGGACTATAGAGCTCTAAATGCAGTCACTAAGACTGATGCCCATCCTTTGCCAAGGACAGATGAACTGGTGGATAGACTTGGTTCAGCCAAGTACCTCAGTACATTTGATCTGACGTCAGGCTATTGGCAAATAGCCCTGACAGACCATGCCAAGGAGAAAACTGCATTCTCAACCCCAGCAGGCCTCTACCAGTTCAAGGCTATGCATTTTGGATTAAAGAATGCCTGAGCTACATTCCAGAGGATGGTCAATCAAGTTCTGAATGGGATGGAGGACTGCTGCATGGCATACTTGGATGACATTGCAGTGTTCAGCCCTACATGGAAAGAACATATTGATCACTTAGGATATGTTTTGCAGGCTCTTGAGCAGGCCCATCTGACCATAAAGGCAAGCAAATGTCAAATTGGTCAGAGCAAAGTGGTCTACCTTGGTCATGCGGTAGGAGGAGGTGAAATAAGGCCATTGCCTAGCAAAGAACAAGCTGTACAAAACTGGGCCACCCCTACAACTCAAACCCAAGTGAGAGCTTTCCTAGGTCTCACTGGGTACTACAGGAATTTCATAGAGAACTATGGGACCATAGCTTCTCCCTTGAATGTGGTCTCCTCTCCAAAATTCCCTAAAAAGGTTAGATGGAATGAGGAGTGCACTCAAGCCTTTGAAAACATAAAGCAAGCCCTTTGTCAAGCTTCAGTCCTAAGAGCTCCTGATTAACACCAACCCTTCATTGTACAGACAGATGCCTCCAATACAGGTATAGGTGGAGTCCTTAGTCAACTGAATGAGAAAGGTAGAGAGCACCCCATTTGCTTCATCAGTAGGAAACTGAAGGAACCAGAAACAAGGTGGGCAACCATAGAGCGTGAATGTTTTGTCATTATGTGGTCTTTGAAGAAGTTTAGACCATACTTGTATGGATCTACTTTTGTGATTCAAACTGACCATCAACCTTGAGATGGTTCATGCAAATGAAAGGGGGGAACCCAAACCTTCTGAGATGGTCAATCTGCCTGCAAGGGTTTGATTTCACCATTGAGCACAGAGCAGGATGTCACCACCAAAATGCTGTTGGTCTCTCTAGGATGTTTTTAACCGAATAGAGGTAGAGATTCATCCAGGAGTGGATTAAATCCTCCTGTCCCTTAGTCTGAGGGGGTGGGGGTGGTGTTAGGGAGAATTATCCAGAATGGCTAATTTCCCTTACCTACTGAGTCTCTCAGCAGCTTTGCTGGATTTCTCAGATTTATTTTTTCACCTGGTTCATCAGGAGTGTGAACCTTTTATTTCCCACTCTTACATGTGTTTTGCTGTGTGTGTTTAACATTTTGTGTGTTCATAGACTGTGGAGCCTCGCCTACTCCACAGGCATCATCTTTTTACTGTGTGTTACACAGCACCTTCAGTGTAGTGACACAGGGTTGTCTTTTAGACTTACCAACTCAGACTCCATTTTCTGGGACTGACTACTGTCTCCCAGAACATATAAAGTTACCATTAACTTTATTAGCCTCTGTAAAACCACAGACCCGTTACAACCCATCTTACATGGAGTACTGGAAATGGTTAATACTTATCCCATTTTGTCTGTTTCTCTTGGAGCATCATTTTGCTCCCTTTTCATCAAGACTTGGCTGGTGGCAGTGGTAACTACCCTATTTTTCCTACCACGGTTATCTTAAATAACCTTGGTATTGTTTTAAGCTATCTTGGTAGCCTCGAACTTAAACCCGCTAGACCATATATGTTTTATTACGGTTCTGGCTGGGTTTATTCACCCCTTCTTGTTGTAAAAGTCTTTCTCATGTTTTACTCTGCGCGCCAAACCAGGGTTGATTCCTTTGTTCACCGTCTTTCACGGGCTTCTACACAGAAGCCCTCCCTATGCGCCTGTATGTCTGGGGGGACAGGATGTGAGGGAGGGGTTTAGGACTCCCTGCACAGGGTCTCCTTGGAGCCCCATGTCGCACTCTGAAATGATTGGCTGTGGTGACTGTCCCGGCGGGACAGCCCCCCTGCTGTGTGATTGACAGTCAGGCTGTGTGAATGGGGGAAAACTGCATAAAAAGCAGGTCTCTGGGTCTGGAAAGGCAGAGTCACCACTGGAACGAAAGAACCGATGAGGAGCTGATGGAAGAGGACCCCTAACACGACTAAATCGTCCGGTGAAGCCCTGCTGCAGGTCTGAATCCTCGAACTCCAACGGCAGAGAAGATCCTCCAGGAATCTTCTTCCCCTGAGCTGGTGGTACCAACCAGTTCACCCAAACTGCAAGCCAGGACTCCCTCCTCTGGTCGAATTCGCTGTACAGAGCTATAGTGGGCCGGATAGCCACGAAGGTCGGACCCTGCTTGGGTTTTAAGGAGCGCACCTTTTATTTGTTGTTTCGCTCTGCTGCTGGTTTCTTCCTTGGGTAGTGCAAGACCCTCCAGCCTTCCTACTTTGTGTCAGTACGACAGTAGCTTCAGGAACCGTGAGCCTGCAGGAACTACCAGGAATGTCCGCCTCAGCTACAGCTTCTTCTCCATTTAAAGGTACTGTGCAAATCCGGTTGCTCGTTTCGTTCAGCCGCGGTGAAAGTGTGTGAAATCTTTCTCCAATCCGAGGGCTTGTCCTTCTTTACTCTTTGAACTAACTTTTCTGCCGACCAACTTCGTCCTGAACACTTGGCAAAGACATATCCGCAAACTACCCTGAACTGTGTGATCTTGAGCAAAAGACTTTTGTCCTATTGACTTTGGCCCTAAGCCTTTTTGATTTGATTCCATCACTGTAGTTCCTCTTTCTAGTTTGCCTTGCTTACTTACCTGTTGGTACTCTTCTCCAGAAGAGTCTCCAGACCCTCAAGGGCAGCCTATACCAACCGCATCACGGTTCCACACACACAGAGAGTGCGTGCAGGAGGCACCAGCTTCCCCACTATGGCGGCTACCCTATGGAACAACCTCCCAGCTCAGATGAGATCAAACGGCTCACACACGGCCTTCCACAAGGCCTTAAATACCAAGCTCTTCATCTAAAGAGCCTGCCACTCTAAGTTTGCATTATTACTGTATTTATCATGTACAGGAGACTATATACCTAGACAAGATTTGTAACCAACTGTAACAATCAATCTGTATAATATGTAACCATGCAAATGTGCATAAGCGAATGTATTTAAACTGACCTTTGGGGCCGCTTACTGTAACCCTCAAGCAAGCCTTCTTAAAAACTCCTTATAGCGCCTCGTTGCCTGTTGGGCTGTAGTGCGCTCTACAATTGCTAAAATAAAAATAAAAAATAAAAATAAATGTCTGCCTAACTTTGTCTTTCCCTCCCTTTTAAATTTCTGGAGTGCCATTTTGCTCCCACTTCATTTGTGAGCTTAAGTGGTGTGGTTGGTGTATTAAGTGTGTGATTTTTAAACTGCTTTACTTTAGTGAAATGTTACACAACTGATGTGTAAATAAATGTATATTCTTCTACTCAGAAACCTTGAGTCAGTGTTTGTTTGAATCATAGTAATTGCTGTCCTTTGTGTAACTATTGATACTGCTCACTTGCTCTTGAGATAAGTCTGGCTGCTCAGCCATCACTACCACTTTTACTGTACAGTACAGGCTTGTACCAAGGTGAATTTGTACTGTCACTTGTAGTCTTAATTGTGTGTGGTGTTTCCAAAGGGTACTGCATATAATTCTGCCTAACAATGAGCATATCACCCATTCATGGATATGTCTGGCTACTTTTCTGCGCTTCAGGTAACATGCATATGTGTATGTGCACTTGATACAGGCAGGGGACCTGGCTACCTGGTGTGCGGATCCCTAGTGGTATGGAGGCGGGCGTTGTGATGCATAAGAATGATTAGTCTGTGCAGCAGGTGTTGTGGGTTGTGCTGAGTGTGTTTGTGCTGGGTTTTGGGACATTGGTGTGATGCATTCTGGTACATGCAGTGCTTTTGATGTAACAGTACAGATCTGATGTTGTTATGCATGCGCATGATCAGTTGGACAATTGACACACGCCAGTCAAGGCTTTGAACTCAGGCATGATATTTCTGTGTTGGACATTGCATTGCACACATGCACTGCTGATAGGTGTTGTACAACCCACCATTCAACAGTGCACATGCTTTTGTAGATACACTCACCCAACAGCCAGGTACTCTATGGTGTATACTGCCCCCCAATTCAACAGTGCACATGCTTTGGTAGATACACTCACCCAACAGCCAGGTATGCTATGGTGTATCCTGCCCCTCCATTCAACAGGGCACATGCTTTGGTAGATACACTCACCCAACATCCAGCTACGCTATGGTGTATTTTGCCCCCCCCCCTTTCAGTAGTGTACATGCTTTGGTAGATACACTCACTCAACAGCCAGGTACACTCTCCGCTGTGACGTGCCATGTACCCTGGCAGTGTGGAGCACCATGGAGTCGTGGGTTGAACCAGGGAATCTGATACAGCAGTGGGTGGCGGGCATCACACACCATCTGCACATTGAGTGAGTGGTAACGTTTTTGGTTTTTGTACACTGCCTCAACGGCATGCCTGGCCACCAGCTCCACATGTGTGCAGTCCAATGCACCTATCACATTGGGCAGGCATGCAAGGGCATGGAATGCGATTTTCGTGCAATTGACCTGGTCAGCCATTCTGGGTAGGCCTATTTGATCTGCCACGTGCCGCAGGAGTGCATCAATGACCTGAAACAGGGCACACGAGAAACAGGGTTGCGATAGCCCTTGCAGTTCACCCACAGTGTGTTGGTAGGTGCCAGTGGATAGAAAGTGTAGCACAGACACTACCTTGAGCAAGGGGGGATGGCTGTACAGATCTGTATGAGGATGGCCAGGTCATCATGGATCATGTCCACTATGGATGTGATGGTCTCCCTGTCTAGCCAGCAAAGGGTGTGGATCTGGGTTTGGCTCAGGTTGATGGGTGTGGCCCTTATACGTGGTATAGCTGGATGCCTGTGGGCTACAACTTGCTGGACATTGTTGTTTTTCAGGGCCATGATGGCCTTACTTCTTCTCCAGCGCCTCTGCTGCATCCTCTGCCTCCCTGCCTCTTCAAGTGGTAGACCTGCATGCAGGGCCTCCAGCTCCAGTACTGCTAGTGCTACTGCTAGCATGGTAGTGTTGCAAGGGGTGTGGGGTGTTGGGGTGATCCTTTTGTGCTTTTGCAGTGCTCATTGGGCCCACCTGGGCTAATTTTGGTCACCTGTAGGCTGTTTTTGCACACCTGACTCAAGTTAACGCCTTTTCCGCGATGCCGGTGTTCCCGGGGCAGAATTCACGGTGCTACCGGCATGTCCACGCTGGTATTTCCGTGTACATGGTACTTGGAATGTGCACGTACTAACGCCATGCCGGTGTCTCAGGCACGGCTGCCGCGATCTGCTGCAGATTCCGGTCACGGTGTTGCCAGATACGGTAGGTCCCTTGCGGTGACAGTGTTAGCAGCATCGCAACGCAGAGTATGCCGGACAGGAAAAAGGTGCCAGAACGGAGCAACCAGGACCGCTATTTCCGGACCGGCATACTTGTAATTAGGCCCATTGTCATGATGGCAGCTCTCAGCTAGTGAGGAAACCCCCAGAAATTGCCATGTTGGTGGCTCCTGGCCATAATGAAAGATAGCTTTCCCCTAAACTACTGTGGTTTTTTAATAGTAGGAGCAGGACATGGGAGCAGGATATGAAGACAGAAGAACAGAAACGTAAATGCTAATGCATCTCATCATGATATGACATTTACATGTCAACCATATTGGACATCAGGAGTCAATTAATAGAGATATCCCTTTCACAGCCACAAGCCTCACTAAAAAAAACATCTATACCTTTTGGTGTGTGACTCGAAGCAGACAACAGGTCTCCATCATCAGACCAAATATACTGGCTATGGCTAGGTGTGTTGACATTGGGCCTCATTACAAGTTTGCCGGTCCAGAAACAATGGTGCCTGTAAGCTTACCGACACCGTTGTTTCTGATCCAGCAAACTACGAGTCTGCTGGCGGGTGCCGTTTCGCCGGCCAGGCCTGACCCTGGCAGGCGGAACGGCACCGCCAGCAGACTTTCACGGAAGCGCCGGCACTGTTGCGCACAGTGCTGCCGTCCTCCCCATTCCCATTGAGTCCTATAGGACTCAATGGGAATGGGGAGTAACATTTTCCGCTGCCTGACTTCACAGACCGCCGTGAAACACACAACTCCAGCGGCAGCCTGCTGTTTTTACCGGCACTGCTACCGCCAGGGTTGTAATGAGGCCCATAGTCTTGCTAAATGTAATGCTGGTTCAAGGTATGAATTTCAATTGCACAACCTGGAACACTGCAAGACTTCTCTTGTGATGAAATGCAATATCCCGGGCAGCACTAAGGACTGACCCAGACTATCCACTGGGCGGGGTCAGTCTAGGGTACTCTCACAACTCACAAGGTTTTCCGGCCAGACAGACTTCAACTCTTACTTTTATGATATGCATCAATTAGATATGTATTCCCCATCTTGGCTGGGAAAGGTCTGCTGTACGTTCTTTCAGACCCATCCACTTTGAGGATTCCCGATTGAGTGAGGAATGTATCCCACAGGTTGTCTGCGCTCAGTCCATGACTACATTCAGTACTGTTCGCAACAGATGTATCATGTAGTCTAGGCAACAAGAGCAATGTACTCCCTGGTGATGAAGATAATTTAATTGTTATCTCTGGTGGTTGTATGTTGAGCACAGGGGTTGTAAACACAAAGAGATGTACCCACTGGGAATTATTCAAGACTGATTTCAAAACTTTCGTTAGACTAGGCTTCCTGTACCTCCAGGCAGACGTTACAAGGTTGCAACCCTATAATGTTCCATGTTTTAAGAATAAATCAAAAACTAAAATGCAAGAATAATCATATAATATCAACACATATTTGTCATAACCAAGGATATTTATTTACATCAGTGTGTGCATACTGATAGAATGTAATCAAACAAAATTCAACAAAGAAAATAAGTAAATATTAATACAAGTATAAACAATTTGACTGAGTAAACTGAATAATTAGCAAATACACGAAAACATAAAGAAAGACCAATTTGTGATGTTGTGACTATTGCGGAGATTCAATAGCTGCCAAAGCTAAACAAAAAACTATTGACTTATTGACTCATAAAAAAAAATACAGAGAAAAGTTGGCAGGCCACTGCAGTGCATTTACTGCTAAATAACAGAGATCAACTATATATTCTAAAGCAGGGCAATGTTAAAATAGGGTCAAAGAGCACAGGGGTTGTTGCATTTTCTTCCTGATTGTTGTTCATGCACTTTCATTTCCATCTATTACATCAGTGCATTTTTGCAAATCTGAATTGTGTCTCATTCTGAAAGTTTCTCAAATTTCTCATGTGGCTGAAAATTAGCATTTTTCATGTTGATAACGGCTCAAGGGGCAGGAAGTATTTTGAGTTTTCTTTCATTGAGAGTATGCATGGATCAGCACTCAAGGGTAAGCTTATTAGCAAACCAGCAAGGATGTTCAACCCATTGTCAGCAGCAAAAAGGTCAGCCAAGCCACTTTGCCACCACCTCATCCACCTCCCAGAAGTCAACCGCCAAACGAAAAAAAACTATTGATCTTTTTAAAGCAGACCTTTTTAATCTTCCCCATTAGAACAGTCCATTTCAAATCTTCAGGCTTTTGTTGCTTTTCTACCAAATGCAGAATTTGGTGCGCTATCAAAATGGGTTTTTTTTGATGCAACTTTTATGTTCACTTAAACCAGTTTTGATTGCATGCTCTGTTTTTCTAATATATTGAAAATTGCAGGGGCAAATGATAGGATAGACCATACTATTCATATTACATTTTGTGAGGTGATTTATCTGCTCGTTATGCTCTAGTTCTAAATCCACTGTTCATGTCTTCTTCATCTGCAGACAAAATATGTGATTGCCACATGAGAAATCCCCTTTGGTCTAAGCAAACTCCATTGCTCTGTAATCGTTGGCTGAGGAATCTCTCCAACCCATACATCCTCCCTGATAATTAAAACCCTATTATTGGTACTTCTTTTATACTCAAAACGTGTTGCATTATATATGGCATTTTAAAAATTGAAAACCTTGCTTCACTGAGAGCTCTACAAAAAAGCGAACAACCCAATTTTACTCCATATAAACAAGAAAATATGCCCAACAAGCAAATTTTGAGTACAAATAAGCCAAACAAAAATGGAAAACAATGGACACGAAGTTCCACAATATTTTTGAATTGGTGATCAGCACAGCGGTACCATAGAAAGGAGCTCTGGTGATATTACTGCTGATCTTAAGGGGATTTTTTTAGGGAAAGAACATCTTTTAATAAGACATTTGGCAAAGCTAATTATTTTATTCCTCCCTATAAGGTCATTTGATTCCAAGTAGGGAGTCAAATCTGATCAGAACCCTGCTTGTACCCCTTGCATAGGAAGTGAAATGACCTGGCACATAATACAGCCTAGAGATGTTTACCCCACTTTTCCTCATCCCAGTCTAGACCTAATTCGGTAAGAGCCACAAAGAGGTTTTTGGGTATCCAGTGATAAAGCCGCAGAGGAGCCCCTTTAAGGAAACTCACATAAATGTGCCTTTTAAGTTCATCGGGGCAATTCTCAGAGGTACTGCAGATGGCTTACCTTCTCCTGTAACTAGGGGCCCCTCTTCTGCAATACACTATTCTCAATTAAACAAGATTTATGAGAATGCTAGAGGCACTAAACAAGAAAAAATTATTTTGAAATGCCCTCAGCAGCTGAGCATAGGAAGAAACAGAAGTGCAGTTTGCTAGACTGTTACTAGAGTTTACTATCCTTTAGTGCAAACAAACAGCACATTTCCTTCACAGTATTGTACTGCCCAAACATCATACTTGTTTTTTTTAAAGATGATTTGTTCTTCACAACCCCTCCGCTCTCCCCACCCTCCAGGAGTGTTCTCCTGTGCTGCTCACCATCGGATCCTGTGCTGGCCTCCAATGCTAGTTGACAAAGCTCAGTAGAAAGTGAGGTTATATAGCAGTAAAACATTTACTGTGATATCTGCATAACCATGATATTTTGCAAATAAAAGAGGTTTAAAGCCTCACCATAATATTATGAGCAGGTTAAGAAAATGTCATGAACATGCATATACACAATTACTTTGCATTGCAAACCAGATTGTTTTACCCAATCCCGTAATATTGCTGGGTAGGATTATACAAGTGCTCAGTGAAACCATTTTTGTGTAGAAGAAAACCACATTAACATTTGTTACGGTCTATGCCCAATAGAACTCTGAAACCTTGGGAAGCATGCAGGTTGTGTGGAAAGCAATGTAGCGGTTTCAATATTAATTGCCCTAATGTTATGTAGGAGTAGTGCCTGGCATATTCTATTTCCATAATCCCTTGTAGACCAAGTAGATGATATTGCAATGTTGCTCTCCACTAGTTCATTAACATTATCAATGAAATTTAGGAGAGATTGAGCATGATATTTGCCTACTCAAAATCCTTACACAGCAAATTTATGTTGGCGTTTTAGTATGCAGTTACTTGCAAGAATATTGCTTCAAAGTGCCGGTGTAACATATGCACAAAGAATGGTAAACTGTTATGAGGTTACACAACCAAGTGCACTGATCACTTACAGTCAGCATCCAATATTTGAGCTGACAGTTGAGTAATATAGCTTGCCAAGGCACCATTGGCTATGGACATTCTGGTACTTGAACGTTATTCATATTACAACCAACATAAATCTACAGTTGCTTGTGCCTTTTTAGTTCTTGCAAAGGTGGTATTTGTCTGTGTGTGCTGGTAAAACTCTTCTGAGTGACACCCAAGGGGAAGCTGCGCAAGGGAACAGTGATTGCAACCACATCTCAGGAAAGCATTTGTAGATCTAGCGCATTATTATTTTTCTGGAGTTCACCAGGGGGAAGCGAAGACACAGGCACATGTACACAAGAGGTTTTTTTGGCCAGGAGTGTATCAGGGCATAGAGAATCACTGCTTGCAGTGCCTTATTTGTCAGAAGACTGCAAGGGTGGTGTAGCGAAGCCCCCATTAAAGCCTTTACCCATCATTGTCATTCCCTTTTCTCTTGTAGTTATGAACATGATAGGGCCACTCAGACATTCCAAAGTTGGGAACCAATATATACGTGTTATATTAGACTATGCCATCCAATGCACCAAGGCTTTTCCTATCAGGACTAATAGTGATAAAAACATCCTGAAACACTGCATATCTTACTTCTATCCAAAGGAGTTTCCCAGGGAGATATTGAGCAATCCAGGAACCTTTTGTATGACTTGCCCCATGTATGACAGACCTTAGGAAGGTATTCCAGTTGGAGACCTTCCATATGATATGATATAATATGATAAGTAATTTATAATGTGCCTGTACACAAGTGTTTCTAGGCGTGACAAGACAAGGGAGGGAAGACAGAGGGAGGATAAGACAAACGATCTTACTAGGCCTTGTGTCATTCAAATCATGCAAGTGTGAGAACGAGGAGTGCAAGAGGTAGGGAGGGGGAAGTGCAAGGGAGGGGGAGGGGAAAACATGGCAGCAATGCTCTGAGTAAGTGCAGTCTGGGCAGCACGGCTCTGGGTAGTGCAAGGAGAACAATGGACTGTAGGGTTACAGTTACAGCCCCTAAGTACATGGTAGGCCCGGAAGCAGTGCAAGGGTGACTGATCAAGAAAGAGCCTGTTACCAAGTGAGACTCTGTGGGTAGCCAAGCAACCAGTCAGTACAGCAGACAGGTAGGCCAGGTAGGCCAGCAGCGGAGGGAGAGAAAGAAAGCAGAGGAGAAGAGAAAGGTTTTGAGCTGCTTCTGGAACTTCAGGTGGTCCGGCTCACATTTGAGAGGGGCAGAGAGGCCATTCCAGAGGGAGGTACCTGTAGAGAAGAGAGATCTACGCCCCACACGCTGCCTGGAGAAGCGTCTAACCTTTACAGTGTTGGAGGTAGCTGAGCGAAGAGCTTCAGAAGGAGGGTATTTTGGAAGAGAGCGTTGGGTGTAGTGTGGACCCAGCCCCAGAAAGCCTTGTGGACAATGCAAAGGGTCTTGAACTTGATCCTTCCAGTCTCGGGAGGATAGCTCAGCATCAACGTGCTCGCCTTGGAAGCAAGACGACACGGAGCAACACAGGTTCGATTCCCAGGTCCGCGCCTAGAAACCTCTGGGTATTAAGTGCATTATAAATAACCTATCATATCATGTCATACCAGGAGCCAGTGAAGAGATAGAGTCCCTGGGCTTGAGGCCAAGGATAAGTCTTGCAGTCCTGTTCTGGATTAGTTGCAGAGGGTGGAGAGTAGACAAAGGTGGATTGAGAAAGAGGCTGTTGCAGTAGTCCATCCTAGAGAGAATCAGGGCTCTGGAGACCGTGAGTTTCTGGGGGAATGTGAGAAAGGGAAGAGTCCCTTTGAGGAGGTACAGCTTGTAGTGGGGCTTCTTGGTGATGTTGAGATGTGATGAGAGAAAGAGAGAGTGGAGTTGAAGATGACATCAAGGTTTTTTGCCTCGCAGTAAGGTGAAGGAAGAGGACCCAAGGTGGGCGGCCAGAGTGAAAGAGGGAAGCAGTGGCAGGTGTCCCAATGAGAAGGATCACCATTCACCACCTCCAAATAGATCGCTTAGTGGAGTGCTTTAGGGCTTTACTAAAAAATGGAAGAACTTTCTCTGGAAGTTGGTCTCCATAAATTCAAGGAGTCTGGTCTTTTTTGCTGCACGAAAGACACCATAAGCTTCAATAAGCTTTTCACTCTTCAGACACGTCTACCTGAGGGAGCTGTGAAGGCATCATGAAGAAGGACACAGACAACAGACTTAAAGTTTAAACAAAAGATATTTATTAACTGAAATGTCAGGATGGTTGAAGGCCTAAATTGCCCTATGCTAAGGTGGGATTGCCGTACCTGAACGGAACTAAGGAAAGTCTGAGTCATCTTAAAAGTCTGCTAGTGTCCAAAACCTATCCTTGCCCTCACAACTACAATGAACCAATGTGTAGGGATGTCAACGTCAAAGGGAATATTGTTCAGCTTAAAGTTCTGAGCCTCTTCCGGCTCACCGCTTACTTTCAGTTCCACCTTCCCCAGGCATAAGAAAGTTCCATGAAAAAGTCTTAGGATCATCTTTAAGCTGAAGATGTTATAGTTCAAAATCACTCTTCGGGGTTCCCTTCCCCAAGTTTCAAGTAACACAGTTCAAAACAAAAGGGGTATTGGAACTCCGGTTTCAAGACAACAGATGTGGTCCTTTTCAGTCTTAGAGTTTCCTTCCCCAAGACTTTGCTCATCTGCAGTGGTTTTATTAGGTCGTGGTTCTTGTCCTTATATGCCACCATGCAGGAATCTGTGGTCTAGGCGCTGTTGTTAGACTGCATGGTCCACCCATTACAGGTTGTGCTTCAAGGGCCTCAGGACTTCTCAGCACATGCACACACAAATACACACACAGGTTCCTTGGCACTTGCTATTGTGCACCAAGTCACCTGCACTTAGGTATGTTTATATTTACAAAGTTCACTGTTTGTTTTATAAAGTTCACTTTTTGGCTGTCTGCAGCCCACACTATATTTGAGTTAAATATTTGAGTTAAGTTGTTGTGCAACATATATTCAACAGATCTTCACAACGTGCCTTTCATTGGTAAAATCCATTTACATTTCTCTGAAGAGGTTTCCAAATATTTCTTTAGTTGATTTGGCAAACACTCAACCGATTTCTGTGGCTTGCGCAAAGTTTCTTTTCCCTTTTCAAGTTCATAACACTTTCTGTGCAAAGCCTTAATTGAATCACAACGGGAACGCTTGTTTGTAGATATTATTTCTCTTCTTAAGCCTTCTATTCACTTTAACAATGGCTTTTCAGTGTGTACCAACTTGTGTTTGCAGTGTACCGGCACAGACAATGCGTTCGCTGATACCGTTGCTTTAAGGTATCGTGCTCACGTGCAGAGCTGCTCAGTGATTCCTGTGCCTCTGAAACTCACCGGCTCTTGAGCTCTTGGATGCACACACAGCGTCGCTGAAGGATTCCTCTGCTTTCACTGCTACCATGATGGATAGGGGTCTTCAGTCTGCCCCTAAGACGCTCCGGCGTGGCTCACATGCCCACAGTCAAAGAGCACCAGTCTTCAGGATTATGGGATCAGCCCACCTAGGCACTGCCTCCCGCTGTGCAGACTTTGCATACAAGGTTAGGAATTTTAAAGCCAGTCTCCAGACCCTTACTCTCAGCACGCTCCACTCCCTACAGTTTGCCACATTTCCTGCTGGGCCTCTCGTTCTGCTGCACCTTACACAGGTCTCCTTGTTTCCTATTTATTGGCTGGGTAGGTTTCCTTTTATACACCTGCAGTCCCTTGACATGCTGCAGGTGTGGATTACTACTCAGCCTTGCATGACCACAATTATCCTCATCCCAGTACCAGAGTAGTGAAAAAGAGTAGTCTTTATTACTTTTGGTCGCCTGTTCTTCGTCATAGTACTGTCAAGGCAGAGAAAGTAGGGGAGCTGGCTTATAGAAGCCCATAAAGGTTGGGGAAGGGCTGGGTTGGTCGTCACTAGGGAAAGAGGGATACCATGGGCCTTATTATGAGGTTGGCAGTAATCTGCTGGTGCTACTGGTGCATTGCCGCCAACCCCATAACACCCTCACCACCGCCTGATATCCCGGTGCCACTGGGATATCACAAAGGGCGGTGCTAAGGGTTACTCCCCATTTCCATGGAGTCTGGTGCTTCAGTGACAGCCATGCCAGAAGGGGCCTGAAAAACCAGCAGGTCAGGACTGCTGGGGGATCTGTGACCCCTACCGGCATTGCTGTAGTATGGTGGTCCAGAAAGGGTGCCAGTACATTGCTACCAGCAAGCACCTATGTTTCCGAACCGCCATACTTGGAATGAGGTCTCATGTCTCGCTCAAGGGCACCCCACTCCTAGTTCCCAAGGACCCTCCACCCAGGCGATCCTCCCTCAATTCTCTGCCCCCAGGCTCAGGATCCAATAGCAATGCCCTTTCCCTGGCCACCTGTGCAAAGGATCCAAGGGTCCAGGGGTGAGAATACCCTCACATTTCTCACAGAGCTTAAAGATATCCTTGAGTTCATCAAAGAAGGATGAGAGACCCACGATTAAGCTGTGACAAATCAACCACCGGGGCACAAGTGGTCCAGGGATGAATATCACATGCTAACCACCAATCAGCCCCACACCTCTAGTACACCAGAAGGGATCCAAACAGATTGGAAACACAAGCCAATTATAAACCTCCTTGTCCAATTTTGGAAACGTGGACGAAACAGCATGCTTATCTCTGCAAGTTTGTGGATCGTTGGTTAGTTGCAACACAGCAAAAACACAATGGGCCTCATTACGACCCTGGCGGAGTGGGTTTACGCCAGCGTTATTCGCGGCGGACCCGTCCGCCCTACTACGAGTTCCCGTAGCGCCATGGAGCCGTTTTCCGCCTGGTTTTTCCGGGCGGAGAAATCCATGGCGCTACGGGACCTTGATGTTAATTACGCCACCGTATTTTACGGTGGCGTAATTAACGCCTTCCCCACTCCCATTATACCCTATGGGGCAAAAATGGGAATGGGGAAGGGTAAAATGGGGGATGGGGATTTACCGCCCCGCCAAGGTCGGAATGGGGCGGAAAATCCGCCAACCCCCATGGCGCTATCGGCAGCTTTCCGCCGTGCTCCATGGTGCATTTTGCACCGCGATTTCCGCCAGGGTCGTAATGAGGCCCAATAACTCAGTTGCGGAGGTGGCCATTAGGTGTGCACGTGCGTTTCCTGGCAGCGCACATCATGGTGCAGCCTGCTGGTGTTTCGGCTGTTTTTTACTGCTTTCCTCCCACGCTGCTTCCCTTGCACTTTTTAAGCTCATGTTGCCCCACCCCACACATCTTCCAATTTGGTTGTTTGGACTGTACCCACGAGAGAAAAGTCAGTGCGTCCTCGAGAGAGACATCAAACACAGTGTCCTGTGTCCCGTGCATCAAGGGTTTTTCTCTGGACACTTGTATTGCAGTGGAGTGCATTGGTGAGCGGCTTGGCCTGGCTTAGCAGAGGGCGGGGGGTATACTTTTGTTTGACATCTTGCTATCTGGATGCTGTCCCCTATGCTCTGGGCCCTCGGGCGCTAGGCACAGGTCTTAATCAGGTCCTGAATCGATCCTTAATGATAGCAAGAACTTGAGCAGCCTGCCTAAATATTATTAAACATTCAGTAGCTCTCCCAGCCGCCTTGACTGCAATTCTTGCAATATTTGCATTTTTCACGTTGCTTAAAATGCCTAAATTGCCCACAATGCCCTTGTTACTGCACTCGCTAAAATGAAAAATGCTGACTGTGAGAAGAAAAATGCTGATAGCCCTCCCTCGCCCTTTATTAGACGAGGGTAAGAATATGTTTAAAGGTACTCAAGGAGCAGCGGGGGATGCGTATGTACTGATTAGTGAAATCCACCAAATTACTTGGCAATATGACCATCCCAGTAAGTTTGGACTCCTGGGAGGGAAAACCACCGAGCATCCCACCATGGACAAGGTCATCAAGCGAGATAGAGGCCGCAACAACAGGGTCATGGGCAAGCCAGGCGAGCTGATTGACTGGGACAATGAGGTTGCTGAGGTTGCAGTGGTCCATGAGAAGTGTATAGCCAACCTACCAGTGCTTGGAGAAAAATTGTGACAGCATGCATCAGGCCCCGTAGAGAAGCTCCCATTAGCAGCCATGGAAAGCGAACTATTACAGGCGAATGACATCCCATCACTTGCCACGATTAGCATGCTCTCTACAGCCCGTCTAGCAGATGTTACAGGGCCCATTGGACCGACTCTCAATCAGCCTTCATTTACTTAATTTACCAATATAGACATTACTGCTATCCCTGAGGTTATGGGCTCTGTTGTAAATGGTGGGGGTGAGGGGGGAGGCAGGTCCACTATCTGCAGATAGCAGGAAGAAAATCGGGCAGAATGCCAATCGAATTAGTGTACTTGGTGGAAGGGTGGGCAATGAGGAGTGTTTTTGTAAGCTGGACAATAATACTCCTGGGTATGCTCACTAACAAGCAGAACTAACAGAAGATGATGGTGACGTCAACCCTGATATTGACCCCACTCATTGCATTATCTGCCCAGTCTCCCCTGTCCTCAACAATCCTTTGTTTAATGGGATTAATGAGGTTCTGCCAGTGTCTGGCTTGACTTTTTTGCCCACATTTGTGAAGAACACTAGCTCTCTGGAATTTATGGCTCAAATGGAATTGGAAGCTGACGGCATGTCCGAAGACAGGTCGTCTTTCACTAGCAGTGCTTGGAGTAGGAATATGTTGAATATGTGCTCAGGCAATAGCTTCTTTCTTCGTCTCACTCCACTAAGGGGGACCAAGCAAACGGGTCAATGTACTTCGCTCAATGTTGATTTATCTGCCAAGGAGGTACGCACCAACCAAGGGTGTAATCGCCAGCAAGTGCTTTCTGAACTTGCAGACATTGAAAAGCTGTTATTGGCCCTGTTAGAAACACAAGGCAGAGGAGGAGGGGGACTCAACGGTGGAGCTCTACATTGGCCCATCGGATGCGACAGGGTCTTATAAACAACTTGAGGAGCTAGCCGAGGAGCTAGACACAAATGGTCCCCCGATTGATGAAGATAAGGTTGACTCCCACCAATGAAATATTATTAAACTACCTCAGGTCATTACCCACTGCAAGCCTATTGTGCCCAATTCTGTGACACTAATACAAGATGAGCAATCTTCCCAACAGTACCTACCTATGGAAAATAATAAGGCCCCTAATGTTAATACTATGTATGTAACAGGGGAAGACAGCCACAATGCAGGTGATCATAGAGCAAGCAGTTTTTGGAATTGGGAATGCATGTCTAGCTTTAAAGAGTATGGGGGGCTAAGGAGGGGCACAGTTTTTCTCCACAGGGTACCCAAATTACCCCCCATAAGCGTGAACTAGGGGATGCACTCCTAAATAAATGTTTGCACTGGCTTCGCACTGTGAGGGGCTGCGCTATTGTGACCAGGAAAGCATTAGTTAGTTGCCATAGAGTGCGCAACGAGGGTGATAACCCGTATGACTGAGTCAAATTGGAATTTTTGGGACCTAAGAGTGGCCAATGGTGTTTTTGATAGTACTATGAGCCAAGGGCGCAGTACATATGGCACGATCAAAATCAGCCCCGTTCCCACTTTAGCACCACTTATTATAACACCTATTGCAATCCTGTTCTATCTGGTGCCAATATAATACCATTGGGGAAAAGGATGAATTGCAACCTCTATGGCTTCGGGCCTGAGGGGCTCAGAACTGTTATGTGAAGACATACAAGGGTTTCTCTCTTTTTTGAAATTTTGAGCCCCATTGCGACTGGCAGGACAAGGGGTCACAACCAACGTTATACTGTCTTCTCTGATATGATGTATTGTTAATTAAATTTACTGTTTGTTATGTTAGGATGTACTTTGATGGCCTGACGGCCGAATAAAATTATTTGATGATGATGAATAATTGACCAATGATAAAAAGGACTGTTCAGTCAAGGTTGTATAAAATTATCTACATTATTATTATCACAACAGACAGTTCTAGCACATTACACAATACAACCCACCATGTATAGGAATGCAGAGGACAGACAGTTTCAAAGAAGCAAAAGAGATGAACTCTGGATACTGATCGGAGAGTAGTCGGTATAGTAATTAATCGCAACAGTTCAAGGATACTTGGTTTCAACATAAAGGGAGCAATGGGTTGTAAAATGTCACTAGGAGCCTTTCCAGGACTACCGGGACTGCCAGGGGGACAGAACCACAATTTACCTTGTGCTTGTAGAAATTCTTGGTGCTCTACAGTGTAAAGTCAGTTTGAGGGCGCTTTGCAGCTTCTGCAACAGAGTTCAAGATGGGAGACAGCTGCGGGTATCAGGCGGCAGGCAGTTCGGCGAGCGAGACTGGATGGACGACTGTTCGGCGAGCGAGACTGGATGGATAGCTGCAAGCTGGCCTACACAGTGGTTCTGGGTCGGGAAGAGTTGTCTCAGTGCTGATCGGTGGTTCTGAAGCACTGGTCAAGGCGTCTTGGATGGCTTTAGCGACTGTGGCTTAACAACAGTCAGCGGTGTAGCCAGTTGCAGCTCAAGGGACTGGACTGGCTCGAAAATGTCCTTTCGGGAAGATGTTGTCGATGCACTTTTCCTAGCTTCTTTACTGGGCTTGTGTTGTCCTTTAAGGTGGATGGCCCAAGGTTGAGGAGAGTGTTGCAGGCAGCTGCCTTGTCCTTGGTTTTGTTCAGAGACTCTCTGGCACTTCCCACCAAGGGAGCTTGCTGCAGAGCCTAGCATGGCACTGTGTTTAGGGGAGGGATCTTGCTTCCCTCTTAGAGGTCCTGGCCTTCCTTCACTGGTGGAAGATGTAAGGCAGACTGTACCTTCAGCCACGGTCCAATGCAGAGTTCTTCTTTTCTGCTTCTGGTGAAGCCTTCAGATGATCTGCCCAAAAGAGGGGCTCAGCCCTCCTTTAAAACCAAATGGGCCACAGCGATTGGTGTAGGGGAAGCCTACCTTAATGAGCCAATCGTGGGTCCGCACCAACAATCTCCTGTATGCATAAGGTCATAATCAGAGTGCTTTGCACCAGAAAAGGTAAAGGGGTGAAAAAATGTAATACTAAGTCCCACCCATTTTCCTGTCTGTTGTGGATCAAAGGGTCTCTCTGATCAATTGAAATCTCTGTGGTTCTTTATTAAAGCAGCAGGTCTCCCTTGAAGCTGCATTGAGACCAGACATTCTGGCTTCTTCAAGCCACATTCTCATACCTTCTGAATGGGGTCCCCGTGCAGGAATTACTACTGTACACAGCTGTCCCAGACATGACATTACACTGCCTTTGATACTGTTATGTTATCCATTTCATACGCCCAAGGGTACAGAGCAACTAACGGCAAAAGGCAAATTGGCGCTACAAACTTAAGCGCAACTAGATTAGCGTCACAACAGCTCTCAGAAAAGTAAGGTTTTTAATAGACAACAAAACTGCAAATGCGCCACAGTGGACCGCAGTGCAATAGGAAGAGCGTTACAGTTCGGCAGTTGCCATCGAAAAGGAGTGCCCACCAATTCTAACGTATCAAAATCTGGGCACCTAAATAAGAAATCTATCTTCAGAATGGAGAGAGTGACAGCGTACATAGGGACGGAACTTGTGCTGCAGATATTTAGGCCCTACACCATGAAAATCATGCTGATCTAAGCACATGGATTTAAAATGCACCTGTTTCACCACAGCAAGCCAATGAAGAGCATGGAGAACCGGAGAAATATGTTCCCCAAAAGGAGTTTTGGTGGCTAAACGTGCCGCAGCATTCTGCAGAATCCGCAGGCGTTGAAGAAGAAACAGGGGTTGTGCCAGATACAAGGAGTTACAATAGTTTAGGTGGTCAGTGTCTCGTTCTTTAGCAGCAATTTGAGGATTAAGAACATACAATGAATAGGGAAGCATGACTTTAGCATAGTCTGTGTTGTTTGTTAAAGCGCCCTGATGCCTGCGGGCTGCTGGCGCTATATAAGATGACATACATACATACAATAGTTGATCCGACTAAGGACTAGAGATGCAACAACTGGGGCACAGAGGTGCTGGGGAATGAATTGCAGCACCTTTTTAAGAATCTTCAACTAAAAATGGCCAGCCTGACAGACTACTGAGAGGTGGGACTCTGGCTTCAGGTTGACACAGATGCATATCAAAGGTTGCGCATCCAAGGCCAGTTGTGGCAGGTAGAGTCTGCCTCTAAACCCTTGTTGTATCACTTGTGAACACGGAGATTTGATGTGTCAGTGCTGCCTGTTAGCAGCAACCAGCAAGAACTACTGGTAGTCCTTCTACTTTTTCTAGATCGTTTTGCCCGAGGGAGAGGAAGCACTGTTGGGATTTCCCATAAAACCCCTGCAAAGGCACGAAACGCCATGAAGGGCATACAAGGGCAGTGATGGCAGTTGAGGTTGCTGAGGCTGGATTATTCATGATTTGACAAGAGAGAGGCTCGAGTGGTCTACGGCGGATTGCGGCTGCTGTGCAGCAAGCATTTTTCTTTTCTTCACCACTTTGGAACTTTGAATATTGTTTGTATTTGACAATACAATACGCAGGCTGGGTTTGCTGATCGTGATCACTTACACTATAGACACGACCACTAGTGTGAAAGCATGAATCGAAGGTGGCAAGTGCTGGTTAACATTGTGCCCTTGTGAACCCTGTGGCCCGATTCAGTGAGCATAAAACTTAGCCTCACTACTTTTACAGGCCACTGAGTCAAACTTCGAACCTAATCCCACTGCAATGCTAAAAAAAAACTTACACACGTACGGCTTACGTAGCAGTGCGCAGTGCAAGGGCAAACGCCCAAGAACCCAAACTACAGGGAAGAGAGATCTGGGAGGCCTACCTGCCCTAACAAGGGAAAGGAGGACTACATAGGCGCACAATGTTCTACACAGCCCAAAATCACCATCTTCATGGGAGCAGCACAGACAGTGCAAGTGGGAAATACTGGGGCTAACACTGCCACGTTGCCTAGCTGTAAGGACAGTGTGCTGGAAGCCACAAACACTGCAATACATCTCTCCCCTGGGTTCTCTAATATCGATAACAATGGATCACTACTAAACCATTGTCTGAACCTACGACGAAACTCAGTGGGTCCTTTTAAACCAGAATACACCAACGTGATTGGGTCCACCTTGTCCAACATTCCTGATCTGGAAGATCTCCTCTCCAGCTCACACTTTTTATCAAGCGACAGCAAAATGGAGGATTCAGAGGAAGACTATGAGACTGTGAAAAGGGGGAAATCCACGTCAGTTAAGCAGGGCGAGCTGGATAAACCCAGCAAACTGGACAATCTGGAATCCAAAGTAGTGGCCTCATTCCATCTCTGCTCTGGTATAGCAGAAGAACAACGGTATTTAAAAATGCTACTGGGGAAAATACACGAGGCTAGCCTGAAGGATTGTCATATGGATAACGAAGGTCATAACAGGAAGCGGAAGAGGCGAAATAATAAGAACCCCGTAAAATCAGTGACATCACATCACACTGCCCAATTACCACACAAAGTTATCACCGTCGCCTCATGCGTGGATGACCAACCCTGCCCAATTGTCAATAAACCTGCAACGCACCCGGGTCCACCCAATCCTAAGGCCCTCGCTGCGGCAGTGACAACTCTGTAAGAGTCCCTGCTGATTCAGAGGAACAAGCCCTACTGGCTCTGCGCACCGAACATCAACCCCAGAGCTTGCAAAACAACCAAACTCTAAGGTTGATTCCAGGGGCAACCAGCCAATGTTGATGCACAAAACACATCTGGAGAAGGGCCCCTTCATGAACAATGTAAGTTTTAATACCACTTCACATGCAACCACATCAATGGGTCCTTATTTGGTCATTAATGAACTAACTAATGGAGACGTCAGGTGAGTCATCCTTCAAGGCCAACTGGACAGCTGTGTGGTACCAAAAACAAGTCAGCCGATTTATGCCTCAGGTACAACCTCTCTGGGAAAATCTTCCAGTGTCTTGACCCCCACAGACAAACCAGGTCCCCCCCCTCAAAAACAGCAGGACACCAGTGGTGCACAACACGGGTCATCCTCTGAGGCTGCACAGAAACCACCGTCTGACCTACCTGCCTTGGCCAACCCAGTAGTCCCCTGGCACAATCGCCCTGGGAATTCATACAGCTCTAATGTTTCTACCTAACCAGACTCTATCTGGTATGCAGAAGTACGGCACATAAAATTGGATGAACTTTCTCCAACAACCAGCAGTCCTTCCCTAAATAGGAAATGGCTCCTGAAGCTCCCGCACACCATACCTGATCTTCGTACAATATCAAGCAATGACATGGCACTACCAGAACTACCTAGATGTAGTAGTGTGACAAATTGGGACATTGCATCTTTCAATTCGCCTATCGTCACTGAACGTATATGCCAGCACGCCCAAGCACTTCGGGCCCTGGGCTTTGAACTTATCGCCTTTCGACCCTTGTCTTCCAATAATCAACTATGGGGACAGGGGGTCTTGAGCAGTTTTGCTGGCTACGTTGTGGCACACGAGAACATGGCAACGGGGGGAATGCCATGGAGATTAGAGTGCCGTTGGTCTAGAGTGCACGCTACTTGTTGAAATCCATCCATACAGGGCATACCCACAGCAAAGGTTCTGCCCAGGAACACAGAGGGTACAACTCTTTTCTTGGAAACACACAACGGCTAGCTCATTTGACCGGGCCTGAGTTCTTCACTTTGCAGGAAACCTGGATGACCTTGCCATTTCAACTTGATAGCTATAGTATGGTCCATAGCCTTGCAGCTCTGGTCAAATTGGGTCACCCTAAAGGGGGACTCTGTATAGGTGCAAAAGCAGGCTATGACCTAGTGGGGTTTGCTGATCGACCTATGCAGAAAAACCTCTAGGCAGCAATTTTTACAAACCACCCATGGGGCCCGAAACATCTTTAGTGCTGACATTGTATGACGCACCAGGTGGGGACTTAACTAAATGCCTTATGTCTGCAGTCATGGAGACATTACGTAATTGGTATGGTAGACACCCCAGAGCGGGTATCGTTCTAAGCAATGACTTCAATGTAGACTGTACAGATCCTGAGAATGGAAGCAAAGGGCGTAAGCGACAATGTGTAGCCCAGACAAGGGCCCTGATTGGGCGTGCAGCTCCCCTACAATACTATTTGGAGATGCTCACTGAAAATTTGGGGGACCCTATGGTGACTTGGTCAAACAGAACCTACAAAAGCTGTATCGATTTAATTTTTGTAAACACTGCTATTCGTTAGCACTCGCCACAATTGCAAGCTAGGCCCATAGATTTAAGCGACCAGGCTGTATTGAGCATAGAACTCAAAACAATCAGTAAACAGCAGGGAAGGTGAAAGGGCACAAACCCATTCTTAAACTCTCTGGGGAACAGGCTATGCTGGACAGCATTTAACATCAGCCAGTTCAACTCTAATTTGAGAACTATCACGAAAGATTATGAGGTATTACTCAGCGAACATGATTGGGAATTGAAACCTATAATCTACACACGAGGCAGCAAGTCATGTGACCAAACAACACAACTAGTTCAGCGTATTTGTATGATTCAGAAATAGCAAAAAGGAAGAGATCTCACAATGCTACCATTGGCCAAATAACAAAAAATAAATAAATATCGCACAGTGAAAAATGCAGACTAAAGGGGCAGCAAGGTCACAGTATAAGTGCTGGCTGCGTGCATATAAATATGACATCAATGCCCGAAACTGGCACCCAATAGCCAGAATTATTAAAACCAAAGACACCAAGAAATTCTGGTTCTTGCAGTGAAACTTTAGCCTTGCAAAAACTGAACTAATGGTGTGTGGCATTTCCGAAAACACCTGGGCCAGGCATATCCATAAAAATCATTGGCTGGCAATTCACCCCAAGATAACCACATTAAAAGGTCCCAACAGTTTGGAATCACGTGGAGGAGGCAGCTATTGCCTCAATAAGTGTGAGGTCCAAATCACCAAGAGCTGTAGGTCCAGACGGACTTTACAATATGGTCCTGAAGAATGACCCTGAGTATTGGGGATTCTGGGGCACTCCTTGCGTAGTGCAGACAGTCTTCTTCTCTTCCTATTTACCCCTTCCATTTTTAGTTTTGGCTACTAAGCGGTGTTAATGCGCCACCTATATGCTGAAACGAATGCATTGGCGTACAGCTAAGGCTGAGATGGCATATGTGAAGGGACGTAAAGGTTGTAGGTGTTGTTTGTTTATTCACCCACTCATTGACTGCCCATGGCTATGCTAATCCATACGGCTATGGCCACCCACTTCCTGCCCCTGCCTGCCCAAAACACATTCTATTGGCATCTTTTTGGGCAAGGATTATCAAGCCGTTCATCAAACTTTGCACTGGAAGTGCCTCACAATATTATTTCAAAGTAGTCTTCTGAGTTAATGGCTTAACTGGAGCTGTGAACACGTTACTGGTGTAATACAAATGTCTTAACCAGGTCTATCTACAGCCACTTGATTTATGAGCAACATGCGTGTCCTTCACTGAAGCTCTGTTAAAAAAAGCATTGGCAAAGCCAACATTTTCGACCTGTGTGTAGTTATTAGATAGGCATTTGCTAGCTAAAGCTATTATATGATTCCCTAATAGCACAATTTTGCATCTGCTACCATTAATGGCCAATTATTACCATTACGGTGGTGATTGGCAAATGCTGTTCCCATGCCTACACAAAAGCCCATACTGTTGGCATTACTAATGCTGATTATTTTTTGGGACCCCTTTGTGGAGTGGTTCTCTTCCTGCTGCTTGCCACCACTCGATGCCAGTGTGGCAGGAAAGACAAAGATTGGGATAGTGAGTGCCCTAAGATTTACTGGATCAAAGAGGGCCCCCCGCCTATGAGAGATACCAATTCCCTTCTGCAGTCCTCCACTGCAACCATCTGCCTGGAATCCTGCAGGGTTCCACACATGGCGCGGCCTGCGAGCCAGTCTCCACAATAAGTATTGAAAAAAACGTGTCATTATTGAGCGAGCCTCATCCATGCAAGCCAATAACATGCTGGGAGCTCTACTCTAGGTGTCCCATATCAATCGTGAGATGTTCACCTAATTATGGTTTTCTGCGTGCATTTCTGTGCATTTTGGTACCTGAGGCTAGTTTTAAATGCAGGAGTAAGAATACCAGAACACATCATGGTGTCACCTTAACAAGGTAGGACTGGATAGATACCACGCTCCCGACTCAGTATCATGTGTAAGCTTTGGAGGGGTGGTCTACGGTGGTTACATTGTCCACTGAAGAACCTTGACACCTAAACTCTAATCCCTGCTTCCCTAGTTGACCACACTGTGTGATCTCTGGCAGATGCATTACTCTTGCATGCCCTGGTACAGACATTTGCAGAAGTGCAAATCCAATTATTAAACTCCAGTTTTCTTTTGAGTAATGCCTTCGGTTGATGCAAAGGGTGCTTGTAAATTAGCACTGTCTTTGATCAGCCTTGGCTTCCACCATTGATTCGAAATGTGGGCATTCCGGCTCTGGAACCCGATCATGCAGACCCCCGCCACACATCCAGGGGTAGAGGGTTCTGGGGAGAGGCTGCGAGGAAGGTGTGCTCTGTGCATATGGACAGGGAGAATGCTGTATTTCTTGTTTTACCAGAGAATAGTATAAACATTTTAAAGAAAGAAAAAGAAGGATTTACCAAAACATTAATTTAAAAAAAAATCAGGATGAGTCATGAGTAGAAGCAAGAGCTGTTCTTATGGGCACTGGATCCTCTGCAGAAATCTTTGTTCAGGGTTGGCCTTTTCTCAGACATCGCCCTGGGCAAAACAACATTTGCCCCTCATCATACCCCCACCCCCGACCCCCCTCCCCACTCCAGCACAGTGAAAACATGTTTTCCCAACGGTACATCTCTACGCACAACACTCTTTAGTCACATGACAAACAACGATGTGCTTGAGTCCTAGTTGGAATTTCATATAAACAACCTAAAAGACTCAAATTAATTTAAAGTCTGCAAGCAAAAAATATTGATTACAATGGCAAAACAATGGCAAAGAAGTTAATGAACTACATGTAGCTAATACCTTTTATGAAATGTACTTGGACGGTGCATGGAGAACCACTTATGAACATACGTGTGCGCCACACTTAACGAACAAAGTGTGCATATTAGGTATTTCACATGTTTCTTTAGTGTGTATTTTCTGTCATTTACATTGGACTTGATTGTATTATAAAGTATGTCAGCAAATGGACACAGTAGAAGCCAACTGTGATATGCCTCCCTTTCTGTAACTAGCCTCTGCTTGCTCGTGTTTTTCCTCTGAAGGCCGGGTGCCGTGTACATTCCCGCTGACTGTCTCCGAATGTTTCGCCTGAATCCCAGATGGGTGTCTTGTACATCTCTTGAACTGCTATCGAGAAAGGCATAGAAGTCGTTTAATCAAAACCTATATGTTACAACTGGATCCAGTTAAAACATTTCTTGTACCCCAATTGGAAGTTACACTAGCACCGCTTGGGATATTCGCTCCCTGCATAAGCAGCCTTTGCAGTCTGGGGTTTTTTACTTGAAAGGAGGGTGCCCTAGTGGAAAGTCCTCTTGGCTATTTGCAAATGGTTTCTGCTAGGTCCAACTGCTGAAATATGGGTTTTTGTACATCTCTTGAACTGCAACGAGTAGGGGGTAGTGGTGGTTTGTGTTCATTCCTGTGGACCGCGAAACCCACATCTCATGGCCCACTGCCATGAAGCTCCACTCTTTCCCTCACAAGTCACCTCTTGTTTCTCCCACTCTCCTGCACAGTCTTTCCCTCCGAACCCCTCATTCTCTAGCACCCTCTTTTCTTCACTGCCCTTCATCCCCTCACTCTTCACAGAACCTCTTTGCAATGCAAATACCAAAGCCAAAATTATTGGCTTTGCCAAAGCTTGTTTAAACAAGACTAGTGATGAGTCCATAATTTATGGACTGAGGAAAACCCCTCTGACAAAGAGGTGTTTAATTAGTTTTGAATTAAACACATTTTTTCTAGCAATATTACATTAATTCTAGAAAATGTTTCAGGGGTGAACTGAATAGCAGATGGCAAAATGGGGTTTGCGAAGTGTATCACTTCAGAGACCATGTTTTATTGAGGGATGTACGAATTTGATTGGAAGAAAAGGCGAATAGTTATGAGTCCTTTGTTTCTCGTTTCTATTCTCCTCTTTTGTTTTTCATTTTTGCATTCTTAATTTTTTTAAGGTTTATAATAAACGAAAATAAACGAAAAAAAATAAAAAAATAAAAAAGAAGCCAATTTAGCTTGCGGAATGACTGCGGGCCAAAGTTTACAAGTTTCGCACAATTTGACAAGTAATTCATTCATTATGGGCAGTTTGGGGCCATGCGTCATCCAGCTGCCTGATTCATCCTTTATTGGTGTTCTTGGGAATACCAAGGGTAACAATATTTTTCTTTTCTTTGTTTATTAGAGACAGAAGCAAGGTGGTGCACAACCATTCCAAGACTAGAATACAAAAGATGTCAATACCTATTAAAATCTACCGTTCCGCCAAGTGGGATAGTCACCCGTGGGAGTTTGGTGGCCTAAGGGGGAGGGGAAATTATTTTGCATGTACAATCTGCTGCCCACCTACGTGGTGTAAGATGGATTCAGAAATGTTAAAAAGATGAAGAAATTGTTTAGGCTGTGGGGTAAAAAGACAGCCCCGGAGTCACTGGGATGGAGAGGCCATGCTAGGCCCCTATTTGGAGAGTGAAGCTGGCTAATGTGGCGTTCCATTGAAATACAAAAGCCAGTACAAAACATTGTTTTCCGACATGAGGCCCAGTGAATGAAAACAATTGGGCTTATTACAACTTGAGTAAAATACACAGAGTTGAAGGAGAGTGTTCTTTAGAACTGTGGTTGTAACTGTGTCCAATGGAGGCAAACAAAAAGACACAGGTGCTGCAGATGCTGACTTCTTGTAAACATGGAATGATGCCTGACATTTAAGAAATAAAGTCAAGTGACAGATTGCTTTTATCAGGAATAAAGAGACTTCATTTCATCATATAAAATGACAGCCTGTAAAGAGAAAGGCCTATTTAGTTTCTGGAGAAGTGAACCGTGGTTTCTTATTTAACTATGACCTATCTGTGTAAATAATACCAAGACTGGACTTATTTCTGTTCAAGCATTCTGTAAAGAAAGAGTTTATTTCTTGCCAGCAAGCCTGGATGCAATACAAAATGTCAGGTGTAAATATGTTTCTTAAATGCAAATGCTATTTCTCAGAATTGTGCATGTAACTGAACTGATTGTATCTGAAACTGTGAGCCCCAGACCTTTGGGCTGGGTTTATCAAGGAAACAGGCCTGGAACTTCAGTTAAAAATATAAACAAATATTGTAAGAGAGATCTGCACTGCAGTGATGCAGATAACACAGCAGGCAGAAATGACCTTTAAGGTCAAGTCCCCCATTATCTGTGCATTAGCTTCAAACAAAATCCTTTGCAGCCCAGGAGGGGAGGGCATGATCACATGGGCCAGTCAGATGTTCTGATCAGGGCATAGAATGGAAATTAAATATGATCATAGAAGGGAAATGAAACCTAAGAGTTGGTGAGGGCTATCTGAAACTGAGGGACCCATGTGATGCCTTCCCATTGATTAACATTGGCCCACCTTTTCTTTAATTAAAAGAGAATCGTATGCCCCAGTGAGCTGGCCCGGATTCAGATTAAAGGGGATAAAAAGCCCACCCGGACCATGTAAAAATGAATTTTGTGTGATGGATACAACTTGAGTTATGAGAAAAATTATGATTCTGGCCTTCTCATACTTCCGAGGGAATAGAAAGTTGTTGTGATGATAGGTTATGGAAGTAAGGTTTGAATCAGGAAGGGCAACATTTGTGACTATTTCGGCACAGGAGCAAATCTCAAAAAATGATAGTTGTGCCCAGGAAGGGCGTGCCAAAATAATATTAGTATTTTCTGACTCGCCATAAAATATAGAACTCAAAAATATATATGTGCCTGCAACTATCTGAAAAATTAGCATAGCTGCCAAGTTGTTAGAGTTTCAGAACTCAAAAAGGTCAAACCTATCTCTCATTTTGAAATGATGTATTTTTCCTCCTCCCTCAGCTTCCATAACCCATGCCTCCCAACTTCTGGTCCTATGGGTGTCTTGGTGGGAGGTGAAAGGGGACAACTAGCCAGTCCGTAGCATGGGAAATATGAAAATAATGGAGTGTCACCAGCCCTATAAGAGCTCAGTTTTCTATCTGAGAGGGACTGACTTGATGATCTTTCTTTGACTTTTCGACTCTTGTGACCTTTGTTTGAAATTTTGATTTTTCCCTTGACTTTCCCACTCTGTTGCTGGGCCTTATACATTGTGTGGGAGACAGAGACTGGGAAATGTAGAAGCTATCTAGGCCTTCCATTTGAAGTGCCAGGGGAAGTCTAGGTGCTGGAGATTACCCTTGACTGAAGCCTTTGACCAGATCTGTGCTATCCTCAGAGGAGCCCTGCTGTTTCCCTGGATGCCCCTTAACTAAGGCCTCCCAGGTAAGTAGCTATATCCCAAAGCTATCAAAGCTGTGGGGGTCTGGGGGTCTGCCAGCCTTAATCTCCTTCTCACTTAGTGTGTAAGGGGGTGGTACTGGGGAGACCCTTAGCACATTTTATTAAATCCAACTCAAATGAATTCCACTATAAAAATCACCCTAGTCATTTAAATTGAATTGTTTTGGGAACAGCATGCCTTAATCCACTCCATTAAATTGTGGGGAGGGGGGAAGCTGTGTAGATCCCTAGCACATTGAATTGAAGTTAAATCAAAGAATTCCAATATGGAAATTCAAGGGATGAGTGTTTTTAGAGTGTATAACTAACACAATTCATGCCCAGTGGGTTAGAGCCTTTATAGAAAATTAAGACTTGGGTGAGTGTCCTTCTGAAACCCCTGACCTCTGTCCAGAGGGGGGCCCTGAAACCCAAAGGAAGTAATCCTACAATGCTACCTTTCAGGTGAATGGGGAGGGGTAAAACTAAATTTCCCATTTATTCCCTTGCGTCACAAACCAGAATTACCAAGCATTACATCTAATTTGGATGTGTGTTACAAAACAAAATTTCCCATTTATTCCCTTGCCTCCCAAACCAAAATTACCAAGCATTACACATCATTTATATGTGTGTTGCAAAATGATATTTGACATTTAATCCTGTGCATCCCAAACCAGAATACCAAACCACTGCATGTCCTTTGAATGTGTGTTGAAAAAAACGATTTTCTCATTGAGTTCCTTTTCCAAACCTTGCTTTTCAACTAAAAGCCCAAAATGATGTTCCCACTGATTTTCGTACTCAAACATTGCCTTTCTAAAAATAAAGTCAAAACGATTTTCCCATTGTGTTTCTTTCTCAAACATTGCCATTCTCAAAATAGAGCCAAAATAATTTTTCCATTGTGTTCCCAGTCCCTGGACCATGCCTTCAAATCAGGGGAGTCATATCCAATTGATACCTGAAGGGTTTGGGTTGCTGGGGGTAAAGTGTATTCGGACACACTAAGTAATCACTGTTCATTGTGATTGTTTTCTATTGGTTAATTTGCAATTAAATCTGATGTAAGTTGTGAGTGCATATTTCAAATTTCTACCGGTGTTGTTTTAATAACGGAAAGTAATGTGAAGTTGTGATATGGTGTAGTGCCACAACATTGGTGTTTGATGTTTGTGTAATTGTTCTATCATTCTTGGTAAAAACTTAAATAAATATATATATTCTTACTATACACCGGCCTGGTTCCTGGCTTATTGGTGGTCCAGAGGGTATTTGTTGAGGTGGTGTGAGACGGGTTGGAAGCCTCACTAAATTTGAATCTGTATAAGCGCTTTTGGTGCGCGTCACCTTGCTTGGGGGAAAGGAACTCCCTGAGTTGAGAGTTTGAACACTATGCCCAAACCGCAACAAGCCCAATCCATCCTGACTGTGTGCTCCTAACGAATTAGTGAGGAAGGTGTACTTAGAAAGTATGTGAGCAATTAAAGGAACACGTTTATTGGAGTATGAGAATCTGTGCAGGCTGGTTAAGGTTGCCACAGAAGGTGATAAGGGCATTAAGAAACAGTGACAGGGACACTAGGTCCAAATAATGTCACAGTGCTAGGCGACACTAGGTCCAAACATGTCACAGTGACAGGGACACTAGGTCCAAACATGTCACAGTAACAGGCAACACTATGTCAAAACATGTCACAGTGTCAGGCGACACTAGGTCCGAACCATGTCAGAGTGACAGGAGATATTAGGTCCAAATATGTCAGTGTCAGGCAACACAACGTCCAAATCATGTCACATTGACAGGAAACATTAGGTCCAAAGTATGTCACAGTGACATGCAACACTAGGTTCAAACATGTCACAGTAACAGGCAACACTATGTCCGAACATGTCTGAGTGTCAGGCGACACTATGTCCAAATCATGTCAGAGTGACAGGAGACATTAGGTCCAAAGTATGTCACATTTACAGATGACACTAGATCCAAACATATCACAGTAACAGGCAAAACTATGTCCAAACATGTCACAGTGTCAGGCGACACTAGGTCCAAACCATGTCACAGTGCCAGGCGACACTATGTCCCAACATGTCACAGTGACAGGGATACTAGGTACAAACATGTCGCAGTAACAGGAAACACTATGTCCAAACATGTCACAGTGTCAGGCGACACTAGGTCCAAACCATGTCAGAGTGACAGGAGACATTAGGTCCAAACATGTCACAGTGTCAGGCGACACTAGGCCCAAATCATGTCACATTGACAGGAAACATTAGGTCCAAAGTATGCCACAGTGACATGCGACTCTAGGTCCAAACATGTCACAGTGACAGGTACTCTAGGTCCAAACATGTCACAGTAACAGGCAACTCTATGTCCGAACATGTCACAGTGTCAGGCGTTACTAGGTCCAAACCATGTCAGGGTGACAGGAGACATTAGGTCCAAAGTATGTCACAGTGGCAGGCGACACTAGGTCCAAACATGTCACAGTGACAGGGACAATAGGTTCAAACATGTCACAGTAGCAGGCAACACTATGTCCAAACATGTCACAGTGTCAGGCGACACTAGGTCCAAACCATGTCACAGTGACAGGGACACTAGGTCCAAACATGTCACAGTAACAGGCAACACTATGTCCAAACATGTCACAGTGATAGGTGACACTAGGTCCAACCATGTCAGAGTGATAGGGACACTAGGTCCAAACATGTCACAGTAACAGGCAACACTATGTCCAAACATGTCACAGTGTTAGGTGACACTAGGTCGAAACCATGTCAGAGTGACAGGACACATTAGGTCCAAAAATGTCACATGCGTCAGGTGACATTAGGTCCAAATCATGTCACTTTGACAGGAAACATTAGGTCCAAAGTATGTCACAGTGTCAGGCGACACTAGGCCTACACATGTCACAGTGACAGAGACACTATGTCCAATCATGTCACAGTGTCAGCTGACACTATGTCCAAACATCTCACAGTGTCAGGAGACTGTAGTTCCATACCATGTCAGAGTGACAGGAGACATTAGGGCCACACATATCACAGTGTCAGCTGACACTATGTCCAAACATGTTACAGTGTCAGGCGACACTAGGTCCATACCATGTCAGAGTAACAGGAGACATTAGGTCCAAACATATCACAGTCTCAGGTGATACTTCATCCAAACGTGTCACAGTGACAGGCGCCACTAGGTCCAAATCATGTCAGTGTGACAAGGGACATTAAGTCCAAACATGTCACAGTGACAGGCGTTACAAGGTCCATACCATGTCAGAGTGACAGGAGACATTAGGTCCAAACATGTCACAGTGAAAGGCGATACTAGGTCCATTCTGTAAAAGTATATTTTGCATGAATACCGTCTGCTAGTAAACCTTGGCCTAAGCACATTCGCATCGCAGTGTAAATCTCATTGAAATGAACCTGAAATAGGCTGACTACACCGCCATTTTAAGTTATCCTCCATTTTGATTAACTCCTGCTTTCTGTCGCATGTTAAAATTTGTGTTTTTGGCTCCAGCAGAGCAAAATTAACTTTGCACGGTGTCAACGTAGATAAACATGCTGAATGTGCTGAAGTGGATTGTTTGTCCTGCACTAAGGAAACCTTGGAGTTAAACAAGAGCCATGCTAATCAGTAATTTATATGCCATCTGTACCAACAGTGTCTTCCCCGTTCAAATAGCGATACAGAATGATGAATAGCTGAACATGTGCTTTTGCAGAAATCTTTATTTTCGCTCCTTGAAACTAAGCTGACTTTAAACTTAAGAACAAATGGTAGATTAAGAACAAATGGTAGACAAATATAAGAAAATGAAATAAGGACTGTTATCTTTGTGTCCAATGTTTGAAAAACATATGAAGTGTTTAACAGAAAACAACCAGCTATTCAAGAATGTTTTAACATGTATTAGTTATGTGGAAAGGCTATGTACCCTAGGTAAATGTGTTACACAAAGAGGGGCTAGACGATATATCGGGGAAGTAAAATGTGTAAATCCTCATGTTTTTGATATGTCCAGCACTCTCTCATCTCATGATGTCTGCTTGCACACATTGCGGGGTGTTGAGAGCCAGACAGCTGTTCTGCTAAAATAAAGTGTACTTGTACCTTAGTACTCATGACTGGCATATTTTTAGTATGTGGTATTAAGCCTTGATATTCTTGTAATCTTTCAGATGGCGGCCAAATAGGCACCCTTAGGGTTGATGTCACGTCGTTAGAGGAAGACGAGGCTGCCTGACCGGGATCGGAGAGTGACGGGGGACCCTGCAAAATGAGACATGATTCCTCCGCAGTACTGCACGCCTGATCCCTGGATGGTGAGCAGCGTTTAGTAGGACATCACGACAAGGGTCCCCGTGTCAAGGCCTGTTTTGCAAAAACACCAGCCACGACGATTTGTAATCCGTTCGGACCCCTTTGAAGTTTGAAATCAGGTGAGTCGTGCCCCGATTTTTACAAGTCCTGATATTGGTTGCAGTTTTGTTTTTTTCAAATACGAACGACGCCAGGTAAAGACAGTGATTTGATATGCCTGGGAAATTGTCATCCTGTTTCAGGGTATTATTCCGCAGAAAGGCACAATCTTTGAAACAAGGCCAACCGGCGCCACCGATGGTTCACCGGCTTATTTTATGTATTGTAAGTATGGCCTAGGAACTTTAAAGATTAAATTAAATTTGGCACATACAGACCAGACATGTTTCTGAACTTCAGTTGCCAGTCTATGGTAGTTCTGACATTGCCCGTCTAGAGCATTTAGAATATGTATTGTTGAGAAAAAAGGGTAGGCCTGCAGCATTTGATGCAGTTAGAGATTGGAGAAAGGAAGCTAAGCAATGACTCAGAAGTAGAGAAAAGCATGCACGCAGACACATGACGAATGCTGAGAAAGCATTGTTGCATGATCAGCGGGTACAGTCAGAATCCATTAGAAGTATGGATACGGCTTTTCAAGTAGATGTGCAAAAGATATATCCCTCTCAGGATTTTCATACATCAGATGAGTTACTTAATAAATTATTGAATGAACTTAGAACTGTTTCAACTGCACCACCTTCTTATGTTCCTCTTCCTCCCGTTGTTGTTCCCCCTCCTGCACCTCCACCCTTGACGACAGTTGCCGTCCGCATAGCTCCATCTGCACCACCAGTGGTATTGCCTACTCTATCTATTGACTCTTTGGCAGGTGGTTCTGCTCCACCTGTAGTGGTTGAAGGGGCGGAAGCTGATCCAAGAATAGTGACTTGTGGCACAGTATCTAAAGGCAGAAAGAGAGAATTGTATACGTGGGCTAAAAAGTACATAGAAGAGGTCGATGAATCTCCTGTTTTAGTTGTGATTTCGGACCAAGGGGGTATTCCTGAACAGAATATTTTGATAGAACGGATGGGAACGTATTTAGTTGACATATGGAGTGATTTAATGGACATGAATGTCCCACAGGGGTTGAGGGATTTGAATGTCCTTGCCCTCTAAAGGGACACTGCAGAGAAAGTATATGAACATGTACAGAAGGTATTTGAGTTTAATAGGGAGCTAGATTGATTACAGGAAGATGAAATGGATGGTAATGAACGGCAACCTTCATATGTGCAGAAACAATTTCTTCCTACATTGAAACAAATGGGTGAAGAAATGCGCATTTGCACAAGAGATGCTCTTAGATGGATTTCATATGTTTCTATTTCTCCCATTGAAGTGCATGACACATTTAGTCAGCATGCAATGGCAATACAAAGGAAAGTGTTACAGGTGATGGTAGAGTATCTACAAGATGAATTTATGAAGAGAAAGGAATGTTGTCCTGCAGATTTGATGGTTATTTATAAAAGAGCATTTTTGCCCGATACTGCTTTGACTACTTTGTCACTTGATTTAGCCTTGTTGCTTAATAGACGTTCAGATTTGCCTACTTTACAATTGCCGATGAGGGAGGTTCCTCCGACATTTGTTCCAAAAGTAGAGATTCCAGCTAATGCTGCATCAGGAACACCTGTCAGTACTATTGAAGCACATTATGTCTCACAGTTTGTCGATGTTCCATTTTCTAGACAGGAAGTGAATACCATTAGGCAATCAATTCCAGATATTAGGAAGAATCCAACAGGATTTTATAAAGAAATTTAATCTGTTTTGCATTTGTCCGTTTTCACACTAGGTGATATAGATTTGTTGTTTCCCGTGATCCTTCCTGCTGATTTGTGGAAGCAGATTAGAACTGTAGACGATCAGGCAGGAATGGGTGATACATGGGATGCCTTAGTACGAGTAGATGGGGAAAGGAATGCCGGTGGGAAACTGCCACAGGTGATACTCATGTTGCCAGATATAATAGTGACTAAATTGAAAGCTCTAGTTCCTGAAAAAAGAATCATATGGGATAAGCTTACGGCTTGCATGCGATTGAAGTCAGAGGGTGCAACTGAGTATTTTGCCAGATTTGAGCAAGTATTTTCGGTTTTTAGTGGTCAAGACTTAAGTACAGAGCCAGGAAAGAGGCTGTTCGTTGATAAGTTTGTGTGTGGATCATTGCCTGAAATACAATCACAAATCATTACGTCTGCGAGTGCATGGCAAGCGAAATCACAATCTGAAGTGTTACACATGGCTCAGTATTATGGAAATAGGGTTAATACAGAGAAGGAGAAGATGGGAAAGAAGAAGGGAGATCTGAAAACTAGAGTATTATTGCAACAAATAGCTAGAGGAGCCAGAAGTGGGAATACACAGTCCAGAGGTCCATTTACACCACAGGGTGGCACAGAACTGGGTCCTGTACATAAGAACAAGTGTGCATATTGTAGATAGGAGGGTCATTGGTGAGCACAATGCCCGATCCTACAGCAGAGATCAAATAGTATATATGGTGCCATGGGTAGATGATCCAGAGGCCATCCTGGGATAAAGGGTCCTGGTAGAAATCAGTTTGCACAGAACCAACAGACAACATCACAAGATAATCAGTAACAGAGTGTTCATAGTGGGACTATTTTTGATAATCCTTCGAAGGCCTATTTTTCTGAAGATTTTATGTCTGACGATATACTGTTCCGTTAGGACAGCCTGAAGCAGGGTCTGGAACCGGTACCTATTCCCATCGATCAGAAAGGGCCCTACGTTGAAATGAAGGTGGGGAATAGGGAGCATCTCTTTTTGATAGATACAGGAGCACAGAAGTGTTCACGGGTTCCAGATATTCCATTGTCAGAGCAGAACAACATTTCTGTAGGGTTCCCTGGTACGCCAGTGTTAAACCTGGTCTCTCTGCCGGTACCAATTTCATTGGGACAATTCACTGATTCTTGTCCATTTCTATTGACGACAAATCGTGATGAAAAATTGTTGGGATTGAATTTATTAAAGGAATTTAATGCCCGTGATTTACTGTTCTCTGGATGGAGTGTACTTAACGATTTTGTCCCAACAAACCTCCGTTCCACAATTTTTGTCTATGCCTTTACCAATTGAATTGAATAAGATTCTGACATGTTTATGGGCGGTTAATGATCATGACGTCGGAATTTTGCAACTTGAACCAGTTAAAATTATGTTGAAACCAGGTGTTAAATTGCCGCATATTCCACAGTATAAGATTTCGGTTGAAGGTGAACAGGCTTTGAAGAGTATTATTTCTGATTTCGTACACCGAGGTGTAATTGAGGAAATTGCAGGAAGTGTGTGTAATAGTCTGATTTTACCAGTTTACAAGAAAGGGGATAATGTGATTCCTTTTAGTTTTATTATTGATTTGCACGCAATCAATAAAGTTGTTCCTCCACAGTTTCCAATTGTGCCTGATGTTAACACAATTCTGACTATGATTCCAGCCAAAGCTACACATTTTAGCATTGTGGATATGAAAAACACTTTCTTTAGTATCTCTGTGCATGTTGATAGCAGATATTTGTTCACGTTCATCCTAGCGGGGCGCTCATTCACATTCACTGGTGTGCCACAAGGGTACACTGAGAATCCAAGCATCTATAGTAGAGCATTGAAAGAACAGCTTGATAGGCTTGCGTTACCTTACACTTGCATATTGTTGCAATATGTTGATGATCTACGTCTAGCTGCTGATTCTGAAGTAGCTTGCAAAGAGGGCACCGTGTTGCTGCTTATTCATTTAGCAGAGCATGGGCATAAGGCTTTGTTGAAGAAGTTTCAGTATTGTCGACAGGAGGTTGCCTATTTGGGCTATTTCCTGTCGAAGGAGGGAAGAAGACTGACACCTGATAAAAAGCATCTCTGATATGTGAAGTGTTCAATTACACGCAGGAAGACGTGATTTATAGGCAAGCTGTTTATTTACATTAACAGCTAAGTGAAAGTCAATCGGCCCCACCGACCGTGGAAAGCAACTGACATGAGACCATTTGAATCTCGCATTCAGAACATACGTCTTTATGTTCTATTCACCCTTCCATCACGGGAGCTCGCGAAAGGTCCCGTGATGAAATGATGAAAGGACATTACACATCTCCCCTCCTTAGTCTTTTGCTGTTTATGGAACATAGTCTAGTAGTCTTCTTCTACATCTCCCTTCCTTAGTCTCTTGCCATTCATGAAATACAGTCTGTTAGGCTTCTTCTGTATCCCCAGTAATATCAAACAAAATCCTTCATGTGGTTTGGTTTGCGGATCACTCTTCCTGTTCTTGACATATGCAGAGGATCTGGTTTAGATGTTGGCAAGGAAATTTTTGACATTTCATTTCTATTCGATTTAGATCTCACATGCTGAACATTCCTTATCATGCTTTCATTGTCACCCCTACTGAGTTGTTCCTTGTGTTCCATTTCACCAGTATTTACATCCTTACTCGACTCCATCACACATACTCTCTCCATATTCCAAACTCTGCCATCTTGCACTCTCACTGCATGTCTAAATCAATCACACTCACTGGTCTGGACCATTTGCAAGGTCCATCTCTTAGTACAGGGGGTAGTTTAATTCTTACCAGACCCCCCACTCTGGGAACCTTGTTTCTTTTCCTCTTGCTCATTAAACTATCGTGACCTACCTTGTTCCTAAATTGGATTTTCCTAATGTTCTCTACCGCCTCTCCAAAATCTTTTCTTACTATGGTCTCCCTCTCCAACCAAGATGGTGTCAATTTGGTGTTTGCTCTGCGCCCTCTACTTAACTCAAAAGGTGATAGACCAGTAGTACTATGGGGAGTAAAACGGTGAGCAATTATTTTCCTTTTCACTGCTTCTTCCCAGTTGAGCCCATTTGACCAAGCCCACCGAATAGCATCCTTGAGCACCTTATTGATCTCTCAACCATCCCATTGGTTTGTGGGTGATATATTGCACTAGTTTTGTGCACAATGGAATTATTGGTACAGAACATTTCCATCTCTTTTGACCTGAATTGGGCACCATTATCAGTTAATATGATTCTTGGGAAACCTTCTCTAGTGCATATCTCTGACAAAAAATCTATCACTATTTTAGCACTCATATGAGGTTTGATTAGAACTTCTACCCATCTGGTCAGAAGGTCAATGACCACCAAGCAAAAATGTTGTTTACCATCACAATGTATAGGCCCTAGTATGTCCATGCCTACTTCATCCCATACTTTCCCTGGAATATTCGTTATCACCATAGGGTAATTCTCACTCACACACGCCCTGTCACTCTGATTACAAAGGATACATTCTCTGATGGTTCTCTCGATTTGTAGGTCACATCCTGGCCACCAGAAATCATCACGTATTCTCTGTTTAGTCTTCACAATTCCTTGATGACCTTCGTGGCCCAGATCGATGATTCTTTGTCTTAAACTTGTAGGTGGAATTATCCGATCTCCTCTCATAATTCTGTCACTCGCTACGTTGAGTTCATCTGCAACTCTCCAGTATTCGATGAGACCGGACTCCTCAAACATAACTCTCTTTAAACTTCCATTGTTTCGTATAATTTGTTTCAACTGTATTATACTATCATCTTGTCTTTCCGCTTCTTCCCACTCAGTTTTGGATATGGAAAACGCTTCGACGTTCAAAACAACCTCAGGATTGTCTTCACTTTCATTATCTACTTCAGAATTGTTGGTAAACCGCGACAGACAATCAGCAGCACGATTCTTCACTCCTGGTACATATCGTACTGTACAGTTGTACTCCTGCAGAAGTACTACCCATCTTTTAATTCTGTTAGATACATTGTCCAAACCTTTATTCATAATGACATGTATCAATGGTTTGTGGTCAGTGCGAATCTCCACCTCCACTCCCCAGATGAAATTCCTAAACTTTTCTGTTGCCCACTTGATGGCCAGTATTTCCTTTTCTATTGCAGCATACGACCTTTCTGCACCCTTTAACAATCTGGATGCAAATGCTATAAGAACTTCTTTTCCTTCAACTTCTTGCGTGACAACAGCTCCTAACCCTAGGTTGCTTGCATCTGTTGTTATTATAGTCTTCCTCCCACTCTTGAAATTCTTCAGTGATGGTGCTCTGTTTAATTCTGATTTGATATTTTCAAATTCTTCTTCGCACTCCCTGTTCCATTCAAATGACTTCTTCTTTAGGAGTTCACGTAGCGGAACAGTATGTATGGCAAAATCCTTTATAAACTTAGAATAGTACTCTGCCATTCCAATGAACGTACGCACGCCCTCCTTTGACTCTGGTCTTGGCATGTTCATTATGGCATCCGCAAGTTGTTTCCTTGGTTTTATGCCGCTAGCAGATATGGTATGTCCTAGATATTCGATCTCGCTACGATTTATATTACATTTATCTCTACTAAGGGTCATACCTGCTTCATATAACTTCTTGTAGACATGTTGTAATCTTTCATTATGCACTTTCTGATTGACAGCATGTACTAGTATGTCATCTTGAAAACAAATAATTCCTTCGTCACCTTCAAATAGTTTGTGCATGATTCTCTGAAACACTGAAGCAGCTGACACCAACCCAAATGGCAATCTTCGGTATTGATACAGCCCATCAGGCGTGATAAAGGCTGTCATTTTCTTAGAATCCCTATGAAGTTTAACTTGATGGTATGCTGATGTTAGATCCAGAGTGGAAAAATACTTCGAGGGTCCAATAGTGGATACAATCTCTTGAATATTGGGGAGTGGATGTCTGTCCGGGATCACGCACTTATTTAATTCTCTCATGTCTACGCATATTCTCAATTTTCCGGATTTTTTTCTTAATACAACTAATGGCGAGACCCATTCACTGACATCTATTCTCTCGATGATTTTCTGATCCTCCAATAACTTAATTTCCTTTCTTACTTCTTCTCTCATTGAAAGTGGAATGTTGCGTAACTTCTGCGCAACAGGAACATGTCCTGGCTTCATTTTGATCTCATGAACAAATCCACGCAGACATCCGATTTCTTTCCTGAAAATTTCTTTCATCATATCAGCTTCCTTGGTGACTTCTTTGTTTCCATGAAGTTTTCCAGCGTTACTTTCAACCGCATTTACAGACTCATCCGACGCAGCATCCAACTTCACTTTGAGTTTACATTGATGAGTCCAACTTAACAAGGGCGTTCTCCCCTTCTTTGTTATGTATATTTTCCCATTTGCTTTCCTCTCCTTGAATTTGAGTGCTCCCCAAAACCATCCAATGACATCTATTTTAACTTCGCCATATGCTCTGGGATTTATGTCTGATTCATGCAGGTATTCATGTTTCTTCCTGTCCCAGAAATTTTGTGGTATCAAGGTATATTTTGCACCTGAATCAATCATCATGTGCATGTTGGTTCCATCAACACAAACTACGGCCTTGGGACTCTCAATTTCTTGTTCATTTTCTTCGTCCGTCACGACAAACACACATTCTTCTTCACCTTCATCACTATTTTCATCGCTTCCTATCCAGTTAGTGGAAGTGTTTTGCCTTCTGCAACATCGTGCGTAATGCCCCTTGCCTTTGCATTTCCCACATATAATTTTCAGAGCAGGACATTCTGGGTTATCCGCCCAATGATCCATGCTATCACATCTAAAACATCTCTCTGTGTTCTTCCTTCTGGGGTCGTCTCCATGTCTGTGCGGACTTTTCTTTCTCACATCACTGTTATAATTTCTGGAGCTTGGTTTTTTTCTTTTATCATTCCACGGTAATCTCCCGTTTCTTTCTGATTTGTATCTCCTGTTGGAATTTCCTGAAATTTTGCCAATGGGTTCATTCTCTTTACCTGTAGTAAGTGCATTATGCTTCTCTTTTGAAATGTCATGTTTAATATCAGTATTTTGCATCCTGCTTTCTAATTCCTTAACACATTTCTCAGTGTGCTCCACTTCCTTAGCCACACGCAAAACTGTGTCCAAGTTGGGGTCGTCCTCAGCCCATAATCTTTCTCTTACTTTGCTACTCCTACACTCCAGCATGAATTGATCTCTCAACCTCTCGTCCAACTGAGTATTGAAATTGCATGTCTTGGCTAGCTTTCTCAAACTAGTGATGTACTGTTCTATGCTCTCACCCTCTCCTTGAGTTCTTTTTCCAAATTTATAACGTTCCAAAATAGTGCTCAGTTTCTTTTCATAATGTTTCCCCATCTTCTTCACCGACCGCTCATATTCATTTAAGTCATTAGTAATTCTGGTAGATCTTCGAATTTTTCCTGCCCCGCCGGGCCTAAACAATGCATTAAAAGAGATTTCCTCCTCTCCACGCTGCAATTCTGACCACATACAACGCCAGCGTAATGCTCAAATGATTTAATCCATCTTTTCCATGGAATAGTTGGTTCACCAACATCCGAAAGGAAAAACATTGGCGGTGGTACACTATTGAAAGACATGCTGACCACTCAGTATATGTGTCACAAAATTGAAAAGTGTTGACCAAAATATGTGAAATCTGGTCTCCTTAATGTCTCTTCTAAATTCACTTACAGGAAGTTGCTGCAGTGCATTAATGTATCACATTAATTCTCTGTTTCCATTGTACTGCACACTGTGTAGAGAATATGGGTGGAGGGCTTGAAATGGTTAATTATCAGCTAAACAATATGACATACTGCAATGTTAAATTGCAATTTTTAACGCTTATAAGTTCAATGTACCTCCTCTTTCCATGTGATTGCGCCTTTATACTGAGGATTACGGTAGATGGAAGACTTGTGACAGACAGAAAATAAACACTTCTATTCTGTGCAATACGGTAATCCTAGCAGCACAGGCCAAAAGGCGTGTCCGGACGGCATATACATTAAAGGTAAACACAAGCAGGATTAAAGAAAACCACTCACATAATTGACCTTGACTGGCCGTCGCTGGAAGTCGAGTGGAGCGGAGCGGCCACAGCTTTTAGGACAGCTGCAGGGCCAGCTCACGCAATCATCACGGCTGGCAAACCGAGCATAGAAGATGGTAAACAATTCAGGATAAGATGAAAGCCTGGGGCACACAAAGGGGCGGTGGGGCCTGAAGATCCTCGTCGCCACTTGAAGTGTTCAATTACACGCAGGAAGACGTGATTTATAGGCAAGCTGTTTATTTACATTAACAGCTAAGTGAAAGTCAATCGGCCCCACCGACCGTGGAAAGCAACTGACATGAGACCATTTGAATCTCGCATTCAGAACATACGTCTTTATGTTCTATTCACCCTTCCATCACGGGAGCTCGCGAAAGGTCCCGTGATGAAATGATGAAAGGACATTACAATATGTCTGTTCCAAATACACAGAAAGAGGTCAGAGCTTTAATAGGCATGGCCTCATATTGTAGACAGTGGATCCCAAATGTTTCTTTGTTGATAAAACCTATGTTGGCACTGACAAAGAAGGACATTTCTTTGCCTTTACTGTGGAAAATGGATTGCCAGAACGCTTTTTATCTGCTTAAGGCTATGCTGTGTTCAGCACCAGTTTTGGGCACACCATATTACGAGAAAGGCTTTGTTTTGTGTGTGAATAAATGTGATGGATGTTGTTTGGCTGTTTTGACGCAGGAACATGGGGCAAGAATAGGTTGTGCGGCTATTTTTCCTCCACGTTAGACCTTGTTGCATGCGCTTTGCCGAGATGTTTGAGAGCTGTAGCTGCTGCTGCTGCATCCGTAAAACAAAGTGAGAGTATGGTTTTAGGTCATTCTTTAACCGTGATGGTACCCCACTACGTAGACGTTCTATTAAACCGAACACAGACGCAACATCTCACATCAGCCCGATTAACAAGATACAAGCTGATTCTTTTTGCACCGCTTATCCAAATTAAGAGATGTTGTTCATTGAATCCGGCTGAATTATTTCCTTCTCCACAAGACAAGGATTGCAGTGATGAAATGTCACATGATTGCCTCTTTATTACAGAACAAGAAACTAAGGGTAGAATTGATTTAATTGATACACCCTTAAAGAATCCACAAGGGGAGCTATTCTGTGATGGCTCCTGTTTAAACTTCCGGATGGTACATCCACCGCTGCTTATGCAATCACCACGTTAAGCAATATTGTGGAAACTTAACAAATTCCACATCATTCTGCGCAGGCTGCAGAGATTATTGCGCTAACCAGAGCTTGTGAAATTTCTGAAGGGCTTAGTGTAAATATATATACAGATAGTCAGTACGCATTTGGGGTGGTTCATCATTTTGGTCGACTATGGGCTCAGAGAGGATTATTGACCTCAAATGGAACAAAAATTCAACATGGCACTCTGATAGTCGGTTGCTGTCAGCACTTGCACTTCCTACGCAACTAGCAATAATGAAGTGTGCCGCACACCAGAAAGTGAAGGATGGTGTAGGAAAGGGGAACACTTTTGCTGACAGAATAGCCAAACAAACTGCTATTGATTTGCACTCAAAGATGTACGTGCTCGACCTAAGAAGATGGTTTACTGACACTTGTATGATGGATGAAGGGATTAGCTGTATAAAAGAAATTCAGACTGAAGTTACCCCAGAGAAATTAAACAGTGGGCTGAGGTTCCAGTGGGTCTAGATGATGAGGGTTGTTGGGTGGATAATGAGAAGCAAAGATGGATGCTACCCAATGCCTATGTCACTGCTATGGTCACCATGGCTCATGGCCCAACACACATATGTGCTAAAAAGATTTGCCAACAGTTAGATCTCGTCTGGTATAACACTAATATCCAGAAAATTGCTGAACGTCTGGTCCAGAATTTCATGATATGCTCACAACATAACATAATATTATTAATTATTATTATTATTGGGAATGGAACACTGACACCGAAGTGCAGTTTTGGTCCCCCCTCCATGCCTTTTGAGGTGATACATTTTGACTTTATTGAGATGGAACGTTGTCAAAACTATAAATGCTATAAACTGGAGACCCCATCCCAGTCCCCATTAGAGTACCCCAAGGCTCCTGCCTATCACCTACCATTTACAACGCTTATACTAAGCTTCTCTTTTCAGCCCTAGATGATATGGGTGTCATCTATACCAATTTTGCAGATGACACCCAGATCCTTATCCCACTCACAGGGAACTATACCCAAGAAACATTGACTATTAATAAGATGTATGCCATCATACAAAACTGGATGGCACTTAATAGCCTCTGCCTCAACAATGAGAAGACAGCGATTCACATTGTGGGCTCAAAGTCTAAAATAGTTTCCCTACATCCATACTATGCATCTATTAACATTGATGGCACCATGATACCTGTACTGAAACAAGTGCACCCTTAGGAGTTTACCTGGATGCAAATCTCTCGATGACCAAACACATCAGCAGCCTCTCATCATCCACCTCATACACTGCCAAATTAATTACCCTTAGCCGACAATTCCTCTCCCCCACTAACTTCATTACCCTGGCCAGAGCCCTGATTCTCTCAAGACTCGACTATTGCAATGTATTGCTACTAGGTACATCCATCGCCAATCTAAAAATACTGCAATTGATACAAAATAAAGCCCTACGGGCCGCACTAGGGATTAGAAAATCTGACCATATCTCCAAGACCAGAAGAGATCACCGCTGGCTGCCTATCGCAGCAAGAGTTATATTCAAAGCCCTATGTATCACCTTTAAATGTCACCAGGAAAAAGCACCCACCTACCTAAATAAAGCATTAGCAAAAAAAGAAGCCACCAGATCTCTAACATCCAACATACTCCTACTTCTTACCACGCGTCGTTACAAAAACTCCAGAGCTGGGGGCAGCAGCTTCCAATACCTAGCACCCAAACATTGGAATTCCCACCCACTCAGCATTAAGAAAGAGGAATCCTTTATGGCTTCAAAAAGTCACTGAAAACATGGTTATTTAACCAATACGAATAATACCTGCCACCATTGTATTTGTATATATGCTGTACCGTTTATTTCTTTACTCGTCTTATGTAAATATTGTTATGATTGTTGAATGTAACTTCGCTGCAATTTTTCACTGAATATTATTTCACAAGCTGTCTGTAACCTCGCCGTGATACCCAAGGGTTTGGGCTTGTAACAAATGTAATAAATAAATAAATATGTTCTAGTTGTGATCTGTGCCTTTAGCAAATGGGTTGAGGCTTTCCCACTGAAAGATGCCACAGCAATGTCAATGGCAAAGACCATGTTTAAGGATATTTTCCTAAGTTTGGCTTGCCGAGAGTAATTTGGTCTGATAATGGTCCACATTTTATCACTGCTGTCATCCTTCAAGTATGTGCGGGTTTACAGATTGATAAACGGTTCCACTCGGCCAGACATGCTCCGAGTGCTGGCCTTGTGGTACGCCATAACAGTATTCTAAATAACAAAATTGCCAAGATGTGTGCACACGGCAATCTGAAATGGCCTGACATTACTATCAATGCGGATGACCGCATGTGAACGGAACACTGAAGAAAAGACACCAGCAGCGGCATGACAGAACGGAGAAGATCAAAGGAGAACAATTAATCATAGAGCAATGGAAGGAAGAAAGCATGGTTCGTTCGACATAGACCAAATGAAGGGGGTAGAACAACAATGACGAGGGCATACATGGTCACGGGCGGCTGATGGCCGCGAGTCCAGAGAAAACCGGAACCGAAGCCTCCCGACCATACCCGCTCCCCTATACTCGAGAAATATACTCTCATGTCAGCAGGGTAACATCAATCAGACCAGTTATGCTCCCCAACAGCTGGTGGATTACCATCGAGCAGTTCCGTTCACATGGCAGTGGAAAGCCGCGACAGAGAAAAACGTGGGAGTACCGGATTACAGAGAACCCCGCCAACGCTCACCTTTCATTTCTCGTTGCAGAGGTCCAGGGACTACGGCGATGTCGGCTCACGTGGAGGCCGGCATTCCTTTCGGTTGCGCGGTCTTGGCGGACCAGGCATGGAGGCAACCTTTGTTACGAGAGAAAGGGGTTGGGGTTTATGGGAACTTTAATAGACTACCTGAACAACACCTCCCTGATTGGTTCACAACACTCCAGCCCCCATATAAGGTGGAGACAAATGACGGACGGTGTGTGTCTTCTCCATTTCCTTGCAGGAACCCGAGAGAGAAGGAGCACCCGAGACGCTGTGGGCTTATGAGAACTAGCTACACCTTTGTGAAGCCTCATCCTTACTACAGAAGAAAGAAGTAATCTTTATTAAGAACCTTTTAAGTTGAAGCAGTTATCTCTGCATCCTGAATAAAGGTTTTTTATTTTTGGTTCAACAATCCTTGCTGCCAGGTCTCTCATTTACAAAGCACATTCAAACACAGGGCTCTCCCCCTATGAGATTGTCATGGCGAGACCAGCCAATGTATGGAATGCACCGAGACCTAAGCAGTTGAAAGAAATTGAGTACACGCTTTTGTCTGACTATTGTAATCAGTTGACTCAAAACTTGTGTTTAATTCACCAACAGGTACGAACAGCCCTTCCTGTAAAATATGAGGTTCCAGGTGATCGACTCCGACCTGGTCAGTGGATCCTGGTGAAGAATTTTGACAGGGGCACCTGCCTTGCACCTCGTTGGAAAGGACCACACCAGATCCTTTTGGCTACGCAAAGCGCAGTACAAGTGACCGGTAAGAAACACTGAATCCACGCGACACATGTGAAGAGGATTCATTTTCCTCTACCCTTTGACAAAGGGGAGGAGAAGGGAAGTGATGATCCCGACGCCCAAAACGAGCCTGCTTTGATCGACACACAGGGTGTCAAGAAAGTTCTTCCTGAGCCCGAGGTGACTGGGGAGATTGCTGCTTCTTCATTTCCTCAGCGACCAGAAAAGTTAACTTCAATCAAGGTAGGCCACGTGGTCAAGTACCACCCACAGATGAAATAAAAGAGCCTAACACTGAGGCTTCTTAACGGACGCTGAGAGACTATGCCTATTTTAGAGGCCACTTGTACTAATAAGGATACTGATCATTTTACTGATAATGCATCTGCTCATCGAGAGTCATGGTCCTCGAGGACCAAATGGATATTGATCACAATAATAGCTTGTATTAAAATTGCATTGACATTCGGGTTTTGGTATCTGGAAAGTGCACATCCGCTTGATGTTTTGTTGCCAACTGCAAGTGTCTCCACCATATGTGCACTAGCACACTCTTCATCCTCGAGACCTCCAACATAGAGGGGGTTATCATAACAACACCTTCTTGAAGATCATGAACGTAACCTATGCCATTCTGAATAAGACCAATTGTTGGATATGTTCACATCTGCTCAAAACATGCGGAAAAGGGATTGGGATGGTATATACATCCTCTCCCTCTAACTACTGCTTGTTATGCTTCGCTTAGGGCCTCATTCTTTGGCCGATGGAATGATAGTGTCACTGGGAATTTTGATGGGACTAATCTCAATGAGGTTAAAAAACGAGTTTTAGCACCTTTAGTATGTTCTCTGTTTGCAAATTGGAGCAAGCTAAATGTTGCTTCTATTAGGCCTTCTGATAAACTTTCCAGACCTTTCCAATCAATGATTACCAATTACAATGTCTCCCATAGGTAATAGGGATGCACTGCCTCCTTCCTATACTGTTAACAATAGTCCAAACTCTGTTTCATTTTGCATACGAAGAGAGGGTTCCCAACCAATGGGTATGTTTGAGGGATGTATGAACGTTTCTGTGCTAACTAGTGAAGATAGACCTCCTGTTTACTTTGTTTGTGGTAATGAGGCATATCCTGGGGTTCCCAACAGATTGGGAGGGTACTTCTTATTTAGGTATACTATTACCAGGCGTATATGTTGCCACCACTGCTGAAGATCCTAGAACTCGTCCCAGGCGGGATGAGGATGATGACACTCCCTCACAGATTATGGGTGACCTTGCTAAATCCTTTGTGCCAATTTGGGGACAGATAATAAACTCCCAAGATATTAGAAAATTGGTGAGGGTTTTAGAGAAAAGCATCAATGAAACCACTGACCTCCTATACAACATGACACTAGAGCAAAAGGCTATTAGATTAGTGGCTCTTCAAAATAGGATGGTGCTAGACATTCTAGCTGAGCGTGGTGGGTGTGCAAAATGGTGGGATCTGAATGTTGTGTTTTTGTACCCGATTCCTCCCCCACCATATTAAAGGAAATTAAGAAATTGCACACCTTAAGTACTGAAGTGCACCTTCCAGAGGGAAACTGGGATATTGGCACATGGTTCTGGGACTTGTTACGATCTTGGGGCTGGAAAATCTTTGCAGTTCTAATGGTGATCCTTGGCATTGTACTGTTTTGCTGCTGTTGCATACAGTGTCTTCCTGTCATTTGTTCTATGATAGGGGGAAGTTGTGCACAAGCGGTTGGTAAACTAGAACCTAAGACACATATGCCCAGAAAGATTACTAGTGCCTTGGTAATGCAGGACATTGCTATAAAGGAGTTAATGGCGATCAATGTTTTTGAAGATAGCGATTCAGGATGTTCTGACGATGATACATGGTTTTCTGATGATGCTAATGTTTGAGTAATGCTCTTGGTTTAGGCCAAAAGGAGGGTTTGTAAAAGTATATTTTGCATGAATACCGTCTGATAGCAAACCTTGGCCTAAGCATGTTCGCATTGCACTGTAAATTGCATTGGAATTAACCTGAAATAGGCTGACTACACCGCCATTTTAAGTTATCCGCCATTTTGATTAACTCCTGCTTTCTGTCCCATGTTAAAATGTGTGTTTTCGTCTCCAGCAGAGCAAAATAAACGTTGTACTGGTTCAACGTAGATAAACATGCTGAAGCTGCTGAAGTGGATTGCTTGTCCTGCACTAAGGAAACTGAAGTAACGACGACTGGGAAATCGTGAATCAAGGTAAGTTTATTTGGTCAAAACAAACCCAGCGCTTCACCTGCATCCGCCGCCCAGCCCTCTCAACAACTGCCCATCCAGTCCATTCGCATTCCACCCACGAACCGCCCCACTTCAATCATAAACATTTGTGGCGGGCGGATGCAGGCAGCGTTGCCAAGCACCTGGTACAGCTAGAATAAACATCATAAACACACAGAGCATGATGACACATTAGAACCTAGAGCTTACAATACTATCCCCCCTCTTAGAAAACCAAACAATTAAAAGAAACATAAAAACAAAAATAGAAAGCAACAGAAATTCAACCATGAAGACATTTCAAGTATGTAAGACAAGGTAAACATTTCTCATAAAAAAATGCAAACTTAATCCATTATATAATCTCTGGACCACACTAGATGTATAAGGTAAAACATTTCTCTTAAAAATGCAAACTTAATCCATTATATAATCTCGGTACCACACTGGACGTTTCATCATTCTAGACCACTGTTCCACTCCACCACCGTCCATACTACCATCTATGTGTGCATTCTCCATCCTCCCATCCACAGCACATCTTCATAAACTAACTCAATCACCTTTCTCCTCTCCTTTCCCCTCACTCACTCCTCCAAACCATTCCATCACCAATTCCACTTGCTGATCCCATCCACATTCCAAATTGTCCCACCTTGAACCCTGACAGCACGTTTGAATACCTCGATCACCTTCACAGCGTCAAATATTTAGATTCTCCTTTCATAACTAACCATCCCTTCTTTATCCTGACAAGGTCACCCAGAACAAACTTCAACTTAATCTCTTCATCCTGCACAACCCCTTTCTTGACGTACCCTCCATCCTTCCTATTGTTTACCCACTCAGGGTTCAATAACGTGTTGGGCTCTCTGCCCCTCATAAGTTTTTCCTTTAGTGTTTCTTCTACTGACATGTTGTTCCTCAACGCCTGCTCTATAGCCTCGGCAACCACCCTGTTGCACCTTTCTACCATGCCATTTGTTTGGAGATGGTAGTATGCTGAAAACCTCCACTCAATTCCCATGTGTTTGGCAAAATCTCTCATCTCTTTACTATTGAATTGGACCCCATTATCACTTATTATTGTCCAGGGAGCACCCTCTCTTCTGAAAACCTGTAACATGAACTTGATGATATCACTAGCGTCTATTTTGTTCACCAATTTAACCTCCATCTATTTGGAGTAATAATCCACCATTACTACCACAAATCTTTTCTCACTTGCCAAATTTACATACACCCCCACAATGTCAATTCCTAATCTCTCCCATGGGCACTCAACCTTGGGTTTGCTAATAGGCGTATTTTTGAAAACCTTACACCTTTTGTTGCAATTTTGGCAGGGCCAATAATTCCTCACAAACCTCTCAACCATAATATACATTCCTGGCCACCAATATTTAGCACACACATTCTTCGTGCCTGAAACACCAGGATGCCCTTGGTGAGCCTTCCCCACTAGTTCCTCCCGCAATACTTGAGGTGGAATCAATGTGTCCCTTCTAAACAATAATCCATCCTTCAATGAGCATCATCTTTGACCTCCCAGAAATGTAAACAAGCCTCTTCCAACATCCTTTTCTCTGGCCATCCATCCTTAGTATATCCGATGATCTTCACTAAAGTCTTACCTTTCATAAGCGTCTGCGACCACTCTTCCCTTGAGGTCACCTCTATTACAGCGGCTACCCCTTCAATATCTTCAATGTCATTGGCATCTGAATCACCCTAAGGTAGTCTCGACAAAAAATCAGCGACCTGGTTCCTTTTGCCTAGGACATATCTTACTACAAAATGATAATCCTGTAGTTTGAGACTTAATCGAGCCAACCTAGGAGAAGCTTTGCACATTCCGCGCACAGACAGCACTTCTTCTAGTGGTTTGTGGTCTGTATGCACCATGAATTGTTTTCCCCATAGGTACTTCCTAAAGTAGTTAATTGCCCAAACACAAGTTAACATTTCTCTTTCTATAACCGAGTACCTACTCTCATTATCGGTAACTTCTCTGGATGCATGTCATATTACTTTTTCATGACCATTCTCAGAAAATGATGACAAAATGGCTCCTAGGCCTCTGCCACTAGCATCCACTGTGAGTTTTGTCTGTCTTCCAAAAACAAACCTCCCAACTCCATAGATTCACAAATGCCCCTCCTGATGCATTCAGCTGAGAACTTACACTCATCAGTCCATATGAATTTGACATTTTATGCATCAGTTTTCTCAAAGGCTCAAATTTTTCTACAAATGTGTTATAATATTCACATAATCCTAAGAATGACCTCAACTCATCCTTGGTTTTGGATCAGGAGAATCTTTGATCGCTGTCATAGCTTCCAATGTAGGTTTGTAGCCTTTGCCATTTAAAACATTTCCAAGATACTAAACCTCTTCCATCTTGAACTTACATTTACTTCGTTCCACCTTCAAACCTCTCTCACTCAGTCTAGATAATACTTGAATCAATCTTCTGTCATGCCCATCAGCACCCTTGCCAAATACAATAATATCGTCTTGATAGACCAAAGTTCCACCCAGTCCTCTTAACACATGTGCCATTACTCTCTGGAACACGGCTGCTGCAGAGGCCAGTCCAAACGGCATTCTTTTATATCTATACAAACCAAAAGGCATACAAATTGCAGTAGAGTCTCTACAATCTTCTTTCAGAGATATCTGATGGTAAGCACTAGACAGATCCAAAGTGGTGAACGTGTCCGCACCGTCAATACAGTTCAGGATTTCAGAGATTATCGGAAGGGGATACATGTCTACTACAATGTTTTTGTTTACATCCCTTAAATCCACACTTATCCTTAGTTTTCCTTTTTTGTTTATATCAACAACCATGGGGCTCGCCCACAATGATGATTCAATCTTCTCAATTACATCTTCTTCCTCGAGTCTGTTTAGTTCTTGTTCTACCTTGTTTACCAAAGCAAATGGTATTGGTCTTGCTTTGTTGTGTGCTACTGGTATCGCTCCCCGCTTCATCCTTATCTTGTGTGCAAAGTTTTTTAACAAACCTAACTTTGCCTGGAACACATCTTCTGGGTCATTGTCACATTTGTTCGGTTGCTTACAACTACTCTTAACTAAGAGTATGGGTTCATTCTCGCATGGGTTTAATCTGATATTCAAAGCCACCTGGTCCAGCCAACAAGCACATTTACTCCTTTTTCTGTCACATATACTTTTACTTGGGCCTGGCGATCCTTAAATTGGACAATGCTGCTGAACCATCCTTTGATTTGGATCCTTGATCCTTAAAACCCCCAAGGATTCTTAATGTCAGGTGATTTTAAGTTGAACTTTAGGCCTTAATAGATGAGCCTCTCCCAAGTTTTGGAAGTGATGATCGTATAAGGAGAACAACTGTCCACCATCATTAATAACTTCCAGTTGTCTAAAATTATTTTGCATGGTGGACACTTTAATTCTTCTCCCGGCGATTTTCGAATTACTATGACTCTTTCCTCATCAGAGTCTTCTTCCTCTTGTATCATTGAAACCCTTTTCTTGTGTCTGCATGTGACTGAAAAGTGTCCTTTCGTTCCGCAGTTCCCACATTTTTGCCTGATTGCTGGGCAAGTTCTTGAATAAGCATAATGTCCCGATCTACCACAGTTAAAACAATTATCTCCATCCCTGACTTGTGGCGAATATGCCTTTGCTTCATTCTTTTCCCAAAATCTTCTAGAATTTCCTCTCGACTCCTTGTTATCTGATCCTCTGGATCTATAGTTTTTAATTCATGAATTCATCAGCACGTTCCTTATCCCGCTTGGTGCGCACACCATTCACTACTCCTTGTTCCTCCAGATCTTGTGTTGATATATTGCTGTATTGGATACCATTCTGTGTGGCTTCTAGCTTTTTAGTTTTCATTTCTTTTGAGCACAACTGAGTGTGTTCCACTCTCTTTGCTATTGCAATTGCTTCCAGCAATGAAGGATTCCCCATCATCCACAGTCTATCCTGAAAAAAAGAGTCTCTGGTGTGGAGGATTATCTGACCCCTGATCAGCTTGTCCAAAGAAATGCCCATTCAAAAACAACATGTTCATGCTAGGGTTCTCAAAACTGCTACATATTCTTCAATATTCTCTTGTTCTTTCTGTGCCCTCGTATAGAAATTGTACCTATTTATACCCACATTGATCTCAGGTGCATAATACTTGTCCAACTGTCTCAGGGCTTTTTCATGTTCATCAATGTCCCCTGCCTCATCTACTGGTAGTTCCGGTAGTTTTAGACCCAAAGCATGTAGCAATAACAACTTCTTCTTTTGTGGAGTCGGTCCCTCCTGTTCAACTGTTTTAATATAGTTTATCCAAAATTCTTTCCACTCCGGCCACACTACGGTTGGCTAGCCCCGGCTGGGTATAAAGCTTTCAGGTGGCTGTTTGCTGATGCCTTGCATGATTTATTCTTCACGGGCTCTCACAGCCTGTTGTAAGAAGATTCAATTCAACACTACAGCTAAGTCAATGCCTAGTCTGGGATATTGAATGGAAACCCTTATTGATATATCTTTATGTCCAGTTCATGAGTTCTGGATGACTACCCCTATATAACACCCCTCTCTTAGAATCCCCCTGACCCCACTGAGCCAAGAAGTAGTTCTGTTTTGCAGGTTTAAAAGGTTTATTTGAGAATTTAAACAATATATATATCACACTTTATAATAAATTAATATCTGATAGTACACTTAGACATATGATGTTGATCAACAATGGGTAATCTGGCACTAGCACACTTCTTTACAATCAATGAGGAGTTAGTATAGGATGGATAAAGTAGCAAAACTACTTTTATGATTTCAAGGGAAAAGCAATGAGGAATAAAATGCAGTACAGAAATACTTGATATGATTTTAGCAAAAGATAAAATAATCACTTTTTCTCTGGCAATTCACCCCCCTCCCTTATGCAATGTAAGACATGGAAGTAGATGGAAAGAAGAGCACACAGTTCTCAGGAATGCAATCAAATACAATACGAAATTCAGTCCCCTCCCCAGCAAGCTTAGAGAAAACCGGTATGAGTTTTAAAACACAGGCCCAAGTGCTTTGAATGTGGTGGCAATGAAGTGAGAAATATGCTGAAAATGCTTTTAATTCCCTTTAGGAGGTTCAGGGTGAGTGAGAGATACTTGGGATGAGTTCAAGCTCACTTTAGCAATGATTCAGAGATGGTGATTAAGAGGCAAACGAATTTCAGCAGTTCAGGCAAAAGCAGCTATCTTTTTACAAGTAAAGAAATTGGGCCAAATCGCAAATCGCGGCAAAATTCGCGAGTGCGTGAATCGTGATTGCGGAAAAAGTATAAGGAGTAGGAAGTCGGTCCAAGTTCGTAGCCCAAATGATTCCAGAGATACGGACGATTAAATAAAGGTAGTTTTTCGGATTTTAAGTAAACTCAAAATGACAGGTGACAGCTTTGCAACTGCAGAATTGACAAATGTCAGTGGTGCAGCTTTACAAAATGACAAGTGACAACTTCTAGGAGGCAGTTCTGGTTAGATTAAAATAGTTTGGATTAGATTATTTTAACTAAGAGATTGGTTCTGCACAGTTCTGCTAGGTACTCACAATATATTTTTGAAATAGGCCTCGCCACGGATCTGGTCAGGTTTTGGACTGGACTCCGGTTCTGGTCTCGGCACTTCACAGTGATCTGGGTCAGCTCTCTGGTTCTGCTCACAGCGGTCTGGGTCACTCTGGATCTCTGTTCTGGTCTGTCCGGATACAGCGGTCTCTGCACGGCTCCTGGATCTCTGCACTGGTCCTGGCTAAAGTTCTTGGCAAGGGATTCAAGCAGCTCGCCCGGCTGTGAGCAGCTTGCAATGATTTGAGGCCTGCTGCAGAGAACTCAGCTTGTGGTTTTAGGCCTTTGATTTAGGTTCTAAAGTATAAGTTCTAGGTTCTGGATTATGTAGCTGGAGTCAGTCTGGAACTGGTATCTTCTGGATGTTGTGTGGTCCGGCAAAACGCTCCGCAGCAACTGGATTTGAATCTCTCTACCTGTCCCAGCAGTCTCTTTTTATGTGTTTTGAAAATGGGTGTGTGCCTGGGCCTAGCTAAGCCTGCCCCTCTCTACTTGTCATTGGCCCAATTCTCCCCTCTCCCATGATTGGGGGAAGGAAAGGTGAGTCAGAGTGATGCTGTAGGTTTTATGGGTCAGAGGATCCTCCCCTGGTCAGTTTCCACACAAATCTATATTTGACCCAAATACATATTTCATAGATACACAGTGGTTTGAAATTACATGCACCCATCACATATCACATGAGGTATACTCTGTTCAAACTCTGATGTTTCTAAGAGCTTGCATCCAGAAATGGCAATATTTTTCGCTTTTTAACTGGTTTTGCAATATTGGTTTTTCATTAAAATTTATACAAATGTACACCCTCCTACTACATATATATCAGTAACTTTCCAGGTCTCTAGCTTAAACACAGTGTCTACAATATCAATAAATAGTGGGGTTTTGCCCCAGAACATCACACAAATTGGAGTTTGTGCTTGAATTGTAGGCAAAGTTTCCATTTTAAGGTTCCCCACATTTCACATTTCTGTCATCCGGTTACCAAGAGTTATCAGTGTTTCTGTAAAATATATATTTTGCTTTCAATTCAGTTCTCAGAGTGTTGGAGTCTGCCTCCAAGACTTGGGTGGGTCAGTGATCACATGTCTCTTCTGCTGGGAGCTCTTTGTGTACAGTCAACAGTCAACATCAGCATATTCTATTCAAGTGCAAGAGCCTATTGTGTGGTCTCTGGGAGGCTGAGTTCAGCAGACCAGGGAGCCACTTTGCATTTGGTTAGTATGACCATGTGGTTTCCTGGGCTTCCTGAGGTGAGAAGGGTTCCCAGCCTTTTGGCCTGTTAATTAAATCAGATTGTCTTCTGGGAACAGCATGTGGTTAAGATTTTAATTAACTCCCAGCCTTTTATGTAAAGGCCTCTCCTGCAACTCCTGACATGCAGTTTCCCTGTCAGAGTTTAGACCGCTAGCGCCGCCTTGAGGTATTTATCGGTACTGCGTCCATTTTTTTTGGATCAGTCTTGAATGAATGCATTCCAAACAAGAGATTTTACATGGAAGTATATTATCCAGGTTCAGCACATGGCACTGGTGTGGTTCTGCAGTAAAATAATTTTGTGCCCGTTGAAGGAATGAATTCCCAATAGTTGTGGGTTGCTTTTGGCAATCAGCATTGCCCCTTTTGCAATGGTTTCAGGCTACTGTGTGTAGCCCAATGGTGGTTTTAGGCAGTGCCCTTCTGTGCCCATAACATCGGCAAAAATGGTGGCAAGTTAGGCAACCCTTTTGGTGTGCGCACAAACTGCATGGTTCTCCTGGATTCTGGCGCACATGGGGGCTTTTTGGCCATCTTGGATTTTCTAAGCCCACAGCACCAAATGTTGCAGCATGATAGCTCAAACGTGGGTCAGGACACCCAACACTGTTTTGTAGCAATCCTCCCAATAAGCACTATGCAATTTAAAATTGTCTCTCAAGGGACACTCTCTTTCTACAATGTTCAGAGTGTGTTGAAAAGAAAGAAAAAAAAATAATTGTGTTTGCTGGTGCAGGGACGAAGAAGAGCTATGTGAACCCTCTGCTATGAGGATTACCGCCTGACTCCGTGTCTGGAGTCAAAACGGAGTCATGCAACTTGACGCTGTTACGTCCCTTCCTCTGATGAATCAACCAATGACTGTGTGCGGTGGTTGTACTCCGTCGGAATAGCACTTAATGTCAAACAGTGATGCTTTGACTAATGGCCATCTGCCTCTGCCACGCCTATGATCACCTCCAACCTGCTACCTTAAGCTTGTTTAGTTTGCCTGCATGGGTGAAGCGAGGTTGTTCTCCCGGAGCTCCAGCTCACTTCGATCGTGTGTGGGTTCTTCTTCTAACGCCGGGTTATCCTCGTTGCCAACTGAAGTAACGACGACTGGGAAATCGTGAATCAAGGTAAGTTTATTTGGTCAAAACAAACCCGGCGCTCCGCCTGCATTCACCGCCCATCCATCTCCACAACAACTGCCCATCCAGTCCATTCGCATTCCACCCACGAACCTCCCCATTTCAATCATAAACATTCATGGAGGGCGGATGCAGGCAGTTTTGCCAAGCGCCTGGTAAAGCTAGAAAACACATCATAAACGCATGGAGCATGATGACACATAAGAACCTAAAGCGTACAACAGAAACCTTGGAGTTAAACAAGAGCCGTTCTAATCAGTAATTTAGATGCCATCTGTACCAACAGTGTCTTCGCCATTCAAATAGCGAAACAGAATGATGAATAGCTGAACATATGCTTTTGCAGAAATCTTTGTTTTCTCTCCGTGAAACTAAGCTGACTTTAAACTTAGAAACAAATGGTAGACACATATAAGTAAATGAAATAAGGACTGTTACCTTTGTGTCCAATGTTTGAAAAACATATGAAATGTTTAACAGAAAACAACCAGCTATTCAAGAATGTTTTAACATGCATTAGTTATGTGGAAAGGCTATGTACCCTAGGTAAATGTGTTACATGAAGAGGGGCTGGATGATGTGTCCGGGATTGTAAGAAAAATGTATAAATACTCATGTTTTTGAAATGTCCAGCACTCTCTCATCTCACGGTGTCTGCTTGCACACATTGCGGTGTCTTGAGAGCCAGATAGCTGTTCTGCTAAAATAAGGTGTACTTGTACCTTAGAACTCGTGACTGGCGTATTTCTATTATGTGGTATTAAGCCTCGATAAACTTTTAATCTTTCAATACCATGTCAGAGTCACAAGAGACATTAGGTCCAAACATTTCACAGTGTCAGCTGACACTATGGGCCTCATTACGACTCAGGCGGTAAGGGTTTTACGGCGGCGTAAACAGCGCCGACCCTTACCGCCTGAGTACGAGGACCCTTAGGGCCATGGAGGTTTTAACACCTGCTTTTAGCCGGTGTTAAAATCCATGGCGCTAAGGGACCATGGAGTTAATTACGCCACCGTAATTTACGGTGGCGTAATTAACGCCTTCCCCACTCCCATTATGCCCTATGGGGCAAAATGGGAATGGGGAAGGGTAAATGGGTAAATGGGGATTTACCGCCCCGCCAAGGTTGGAATGGGGCGGTAAATCCGCCAACCACCATGGCGTAAACGTAGTTTACGCCATGGTGGTAAAGTCACGGCCCAGGCGGTAATTTACCGCCTGGGTCGTAATGAGGCCCTATGTCCAAACATGTCACAGTGTCAGTAGACACTAGCTCCATACCATTTCAGAGCGACATGGGACATTAGGTCCAAACATATCACAGTGTCAGGTGATACTTTGTTCAAACATGTCACAGTGACAAGAGACAGTAAATCCAAACATGTCACAGTGACAGGCAATACTAGGTCCATACCATGTCATAGTGACAGGAGACATTAGGTCCAAACATGCCAGAATGACAGGCGATACTAGGTCCGTACCATGTCAGAGTGACAGGAGACTTTAGGTCCAAACATGTCTCAGTGACAGGAGACACTCGGTCCAAATAATGTCCAAGGACTGGGAATGGAGGACACATGAAAAGCATGAATGAGACATCAGGAGTGCTTCAAACACACTATTGCCACTGGCACTGTTGAGTGTGGGCCAGTTCCTTCAATGAGCCTCTTGATTCTTTGAGGACACTCCATGAACTTCCCCATGCACAGGATCTTGTTAATATCACCCTTTGGACCTTTCTGTTCTAAAAAGCTCCCTTGCTGCTTTTCCATTAGCGCTTAGCTGGTCACCTCAGGTGTTTTTGGAGTAGCGGGGCTTGGCTCCTTGATAATCAACACATCGACCGCCATCATGATTCAGGCAGAAAAACTGTCTGAATGTTAAGTTGTGTCTTGTGCGGAAGGGTGGTGCGTGTTGCACGTTAACGAGGAGTTCCTACTAGTGGGTTTGTGACAGGGATTAACTATTATATGTTGTTTAGGAAACAACTTGATCATGTTTCTGACTAGATTCTGAGTTGGTAACTCCGCCTCTTGTTTTTGAAAAATGTGGTGGTATAGTCTGGGGTGATTGTTTTTCCCCCATTTAAGAATCTGAAGTAACTCTAGAAGCAGTCACAGGTATGCATTTGTCATTTGACACTACGTTTCTTAAACTACGAACCTGCTGCTGAGATCACAGTGGTTTGATGATATGTTTGCTCACTGTGGCGGTTGTATGTTGTTACTTCGCCAGTTATTTTTTCAATGAGTTTTTTGCCGAATGTTTTTTTTTCTAAAAAACTCATTGCCATTTTTAAAAATATTTAGCGGGTCTCCCACAATCCCCTCTCCTATTATTTACTCCCTATTTCCCACACCCCCTACCTCTTATATCCCATTAACCACCACCCCTATATTTTATTTATTGAAGAGTTTTTTCAGTGACAAATGTTCGTCAAAAAACACATCGGAAAATGTACTGGCGGTGTAACATCTTTGTACCACTGTGACGCAGCACAGTACGTGCTTCTTTTGTGAACAGTAGGCACAGATGTATATGCAGCGGAGACCAACGTTAACAATTACAAAAGAAAAACCTTTCGCGCCAGCACACTGAGGGTCAAATTCAGAGGTTTGTGTAAAATTAGAAAGGTGCTGTTTCTGGAGGAACAACACTTTTTTTAAAATTCACAATGTACTGTGAAAGAAAGAATGTGGCATACTAATATCAAAGCCTTAACTCTTGCATGTCTCTGATGTTCGACCTGCGGCTGCCACTGGCCCTACTTTCCATCAGTAATGCAAGTCAGACAATACAAGGGCATTCTCCTAGCAAATCCCTACTTTTGGATTTTAAAAAAGCACTTAAAATACGCTGCCTGTCTGTAAGGGGGTGTTAACATCTACTGCACAAGTCTTTTCTGTATAATCAAGGATTTCCCAGATGGCAAACCCCATTTAAACTAAAGGATCAACAGCACCTATGGAAATCAGAAAAATGACAGACATTTTAGAAATGCTCGTAGTAACACTGGTGCTCATGCCACCCCCACAATGATAGATGTTATCAGTGTTTGCAGCAGGAAAGCACAACCACTCCCCTACAATGCTTCCACCCACCTCAGAATGGTAGCTGGAAACTGGAGGGGAGGAACGTTGGCTTTCTGCAGTACTTTTCCACGCAGCGTAGAATCTTTAGCCACCTGTGAGCGACCCTCCTTGTTCTTTCCTCCTCATTTATGACGCATTCATGCAGGGTCAGTGATATTAGAATGCAAACGTATAAAACAAATTGCAAAAGTTAATATAACCATGTATGTTGCTATGCAACCAAATGCAGCTGTCACACCCCATGCATACATTTTGTTCACACACTTCATAAAGTAGGCATACAATTTTAGAGCCGAGGAATATGGCCAAATCGTAAATGTGTTGCTATACACTATGATGACACTTTTTATTTCGTACCAAACACAGAATCGGGCCCTCACAGGTGTGGCCTGGCCTTTGGGGAACACTGGAGTATTCCAGTGGGTCTCTACAACATTTGCCCCTTTTGTGTGGGAATCCTAGTTTTCTGCTCCTCGTGCCCCCTCTTCCATGCATCCCATCTGTCTTCCATCTGCTCATCCCTTTAAAGCTCACCCCTTTAAAGTAAAAGTATTTGTTATAGAGCTTGCAGCATATCACTCCTCACTCTTAGCAAATGTTGCATGTCAGTGTTCTTCGTTTAGCTACTTTTTAATCCATACATAGGAGCAAGTGAGGTTAAAAATTCACTATTTGGACTGTTTTTTTACGGTTTTTTGTGGGAAAAGTACCAAAACATAGGCGTGTCCAGGGAGTGGCTTGTGGTGGCATGTGCTACCCCTAGAATCTGATTGGCCACCCCATTATCCTAAACTATGTTCATTAAACTTTAAACCCAGGAATGTAAGACAATGTTAGTAATTAAAGTAGATATGGGTAGTGGAGTGAAAAAGTAAAGTAATGCTATTCAGACATGTGTGTGTGTGTGTGCGCGTGCGCACACACGCTCGTGCTTCATGTCACCCATGCATAAGTCACTGACCCACTTGGGCCATCCCAGTCAAAAGAGTCTGGACACGCCACTGGGTACTACTTAAGGGGTTGGGATTGCTCGCAATGTTGGTTTTCCAAAGGAAAAAATGTGGCTACATTCAAAATCATTTCTAGGGCCACCATTGATTCATAATCCACCGCTGGGCCCACAGTCTTTGACAGTTTTTTTTTTAGCTAGAAATGATGTAGACTCCTATATATACCATTGACCGAGTTTAGGCCCTTAGAGCCCAGTCCTGCTCTTATGGCTAACATAAGAGCAGAACTTGGCTGTTCTGGGTCTCTGGGATTCCCCACAGGCTACTCCATCTTTAATACAGACAGGGTTACAGCTGTGGGAGATGAGATGCCTGTAATCATTGGGCCTCATTATAAGGTTGCCGGTCCGGAAACAACGGTACCGGTAAGCTTGCCGGTACTGTTGTTACCGGACCGGCAAACTACGAGGTCTGCTCGCGTGTGCCTTTTTGCCCGCCAAGTTTGACCTGGCGGGCAGACCAGCACCCACGAGCAGACCATGTTGGATGTACCAGCACCATTCACAAATGGTGCCGGTGCATCCGGCCTCCCCATTCCCATTCAGCCCTATGGGGCTCGAACGGGAATGGGAAGCATTTTTTTTCAAGGCCCGGTAATGGGCAATTACCGGGTCCGCTGGGGCTGTAATGCCCTGGGAATTGCCCATTCCAGGCGCTGGAAAAGAAATGACTTCGGCGGATGAGGCCCAATCAATCTGCCGGTGACAGGCCTAGCCTGCTGATTGCTGTGACACTCTTAAGTATTAAACTTCTGATTAAAGTGTATCTCTTTGCTCATTTTATAATACTGAATCATCCCCTGGAGTTGGTATCGGGCCTCACAGCCGCCATCTTGGATCTCATTTCACACATTTTAGAGATGACCAAAAGAACTATCATCCTTTGTGATTTCAACTTGGTTTTTATGACCCAAGTGATGTATTCCTTAGACCTCTGAACAGCTGTTAAAGAGTAGTTAGGTTTAGCGCAAGGATCATCCTTCCCCACACAAATAGAGGGACACTTTCTAGATTGGATCCTAATGCACAATGTTATGGACATATATTGTCAACAACTGGACCGGTCATAATGGCATCTTCTAGATTCTTGAGGGCCCGCTTGATGAAAATATCTTGCCATCAAGCCATGTGTATTAATTATCGAAACTAAAAGGATGTATGTTCTGGCAGGCCAGCTTCTGAGCTTCACACCATTCTTAAGTATGCTGACTCAACCCTTGAGCGTTCCAACCGTATTGGCTTTTGTAGCCCATTTTTAACTGCAGCTGCCAATATTGTAGCCCCGATTAAAAGAAAGTACATTATGTGCGCACCCAAAGGTACGAATTTGTACTTTTCTGACTTTGGAGAAAAAGTCAGGCCTGCAGAGAGAAAGCGGAAGGATATGGCTCTTGCTGAAATAGTTCCGTTAAAATCTTTTCGTAAGATATACAATCTATCTATTGTTGAGGCTAAAAATGACCAAATAGTGACAACTGCGGATATTATTTACAATTCCTAAGCAGCTCAGCAAACCTACTCCTGCCCCAACTGAAGCCAAGCTTTCAAATGCAAGGCGCAAAATGTTACATGGCCCGATTCACAATGCGTTTTCAATGGGGGTTTCCCATTGAAAACAGATTTGTAAATCAGCCCCTCACAGTGGCGTGTCCAGGGAGTGGCCTGGATTGGCACGTGTGACTCCTGGATTCTGATTGGCCACCTCAGATGCCGCCCCATTATTCTAAGCTATGATGATTAAACTTTAAAGACAGGAATGTAAGACACTAATGTAGTCATTAAAGTAGATATAGGTAGTGGAAACAAATATTAAATGAATGCTATTCAGACGTGTGTGTGTGTGTATGTGCGCGCTCGTACTTCATGCCACTGATGCATATGTTAGTGCCCCATTTGGGTCACCCCAGTCAAAAAAGTATGGACATGCCACCGGCCCCTCAGACTTTCTTTGTGAACAGGATTGTAGATACTCGTAGCTCTAGTTCGGCCGGGAGTCCAGTCTCTATAATTGGCTCAGTGAGGGCACACTCCACATGTCTATCTCAACACCAGGCTTCTCCTTGAACCAGTTAATTCTAAAGGTATGGGTCTGATAATAGCTTATCTTAATAACTGTTCAGTTGATCCATTGCCTTTCCAATGTGATTGAAACACAAAAAGGTGTATTAGAACCTCTTGTTGCAAACATTGTAAACCAGACATCCGAGGAAGGTTGCATTCTTGATGTTTTGAAAAGAACCTGGTCACACTACTCTAAAAAAGCTTCTCTTGGCCCATATCTCTGTTCCAGCCATAAACCCATTACTAACAACGAGTTTTTGCTTAAAATATTAGACAAAGTAGCATCTCTCCTTACAAAAGCATATAGAAGATTTATACATTCTGAAGGATATACGATTTGGGGCACTGCGGCTGCTCTCCTGGGTTTTTAGAGAGACCTTGCTCCAAATAATAGACGTCCACGGGTCAGTCCACGGGTCAGGCTTACCGATGGTGCTTGACCTATGAGCAGCGTTTGACATTACTGATTATCGGATCTTATTGGACAAGCTTGAATCCCAAAATAAAGCTCAACTGTAGGTCCAAAAAATTGCTTCATTCTCATTGTCACACGTGAAGCCCAGTGTGACCTTATTGGCTCTTTCTTTGTTGAAAAGATTTACAAGCTCCGGCAGTCCAATGGGGCTGGCTGTCTTTGCTCCCTGAATTCTTGTTATCCGGTACAATCTAATATGGGGAGCAACCAGGTCAGTTCATTCCCGTTCAAACCACTGACCAACAGTATGGTCTCGACCTCTCTATCTAAAGTTCGGCAACCCCTATGGACCCAATTCCTTTGCATGCCATCCAAGCCAATCCTGAGGAGGCCACTCCCTTATTTACAGCAGCCTTACACCACTCATTTATGACTGGGATAATTCCCTTGCCTTTAAAACATGTGATTGTCTCACCGCTACTGAAGAAGACCCATCTTGATCCTTCTTTGGCAGAGAACTACTGGCCTATCTCGATCCTCCCAGTCCTCATGAAGTTAATGGAGGCTATTTCTACCTCTCAATTTTGCAACTTTCTTGAATTTAACTGCCCCCTTCACCCATTTTAGTCTGGTTTCTGTCCCCGTATAGGCCCAGAGTCTGTGATGATTTTTATTATTGATGATGTTGCTCTCCTCAAAGACTGTGGAGAGGTTGGAGTTTTGATTCTCCTAGACCTCTCTGCTGCTTTCATTACTATTGATCACAGGATCCTGCTACAGAGTCTGGAGAGGGTTGATATTGCAGGCTATAGTTCTCATCTTTTCTGTCCGATCGTTTCCAGACAGTGTTGCTTCCTCCATTTAAATCCTAACAGATGGCACTGACATGCTGTGTCCGCCAGGGCTCTGCCTTATCTTCCCTGTTGTTTGATCTGTATATGCACCCACTGGCCAACCTTATTGCAGAACATGGGGTGCGTTTCTATAGCTATGTAGATGACACGCAGGTCAGTTTTTCAACTAAATGCCTCAATGTCAGATCCTCCCTCTAACTTGAGGAATTGCCTATCCTCCATTAGAGACTGGATGTCCTTAAATTGGCCTTAAATTGGCTAAAACTGAACAGCAATAAAACTGAGGTCCTGGTGGTGGGCTCTCCTAATGTCGGGTCCACGTGGAGTGCCCACTACTGGACAGCTTTGGTGGGGATCCTGTGCAAGCAGTTAAAAGCTTAGGAGTCAAACTTCCTGCGGCACCAGAGAAGCCCAAATATCTTCTGTGTGCCGGATGTGCCAGATGGGCTTTGTTAAATTGAAGTTTTGAGAAACATTCTGCCACAAATTCCATCTGAGGTTCAGGCCAAGTTTGGTTACTGCTTCGATCATGATTATTGCAATGGCATGTTTCTTGGGCAGCTAGCAGTCTTACTCCAGCGCTTGCAGATCTTACAGAACTCAGCAGCGAAGCTGGCTCTTGGAGCCCCAAAACTGTCTCGCTCTTTAGATTTGCTTCACCAGATGAACTGGCTTCCGATTGGGAGCCGGATCAAGTTTAAAATATTGTGTCTGGTGAATCGGGCCATCGAAAATACCAGTGCTGAATATCTATGCTCGAAGCTTACCCTTTGCAAACCCGCCAGAATCCTTTGGTCCTCCTCAATGGTTCTACTTAGAATTCAGAGTTACCGTAGGGCGCGAGCGGGGAAACAATATTTTGCTGTTCTGGCTCCCACTTTGTGGCACTATCTTCCGGTGTACCTTCGAGACACTGTTGCTCACCTCCAATTTTGGAGGAACCCGAAAACACATCTCTTCTGATCTTCAGGCTCCTTGACCATCTCACCCTCCCCTATTGATGTTGTTAGCGCCTAGATGACATCTGACCATAGTTCGCACTCTATAAGTCTCAATACAATAGAATATATTTGAACTCCCTATGAAGTTGGAAAGTTGAGAAACCCTGATGCACAGTATTCAACATTTCCATCAAACTGCTTAGTAACCTTTTAATACAGGAGAGGTTGGCGTTCCACAACTATGCGGATGCCAACCAGATGGTAATGAAACTAGTCGGTTCACCCTCACATAATATGGAATGTATTCAGACCCTCTTTAATGCCATTGAGAGACACGTGGACAAGCTCAAATCAGACCATCACAATATTTCTCTTGTCAAAGATAAAAATGCAAAGCGCATACCTGTATATGCCAACATCACATATAACGACTGAAACGGTGCCAAAGGTCCAATCCTTAGGTGCCGCACTGGATCCCACCCGTACAATCCTCTGGCAAGCTAACACCATTGTGAGCTCATCCTTTTATTTCTTAATGTTATTTAGACATATCCAGTTCATTTTAGTCTGAAGCTAAATGTGAGTCTATTGCTCACGTAATAATCGGAGCAAAGATAGACTACTGGAATGTTCTTTTTCTTGGTGCTACTACCAGCATTCTTCAATGTCTTCAGGCTGTTCAGAACCCTGCGGCTAGGCTAGTGAATAGCACTGCACGCTCTTCTCATATCTCGCCCACCTTCAGGAGACCGCACTGGCTGCTTGTTAGGGGTAGAGCTTAGGGGTGTTGCTAGGTTTGGAAAAGATCCGGGGCTATGCTAATGTCAGGGCTGTCCGGACTCAGGGCTAGCTAGCCTTTTGGTTGTAGCCCCTGAGCTTCTATCAAAAGACCCGGGACTATAGTTCCCCCAGCCCCTCCTTAGCAACGCCTCTGGACTAGGGCTACATCTAAAGCATTTACCTTGGTGCAGAAAGCCTGGCATAGCCGCTCTCCGGCATATCTTACAGACAAGGTAAATAGCACATCCGCGGCAGGAATCTTCAGTCAATCAACAAATACGTTACTCTCATTCCAGAACAAATCATGGGCTGGTCGCAGCTGCCATTTTGGAATGTTTTGCCTATTAAAATTCGAAGTATTAGCAAGGTTATGTTAGGTCCCTAGGCCAGTTACTACTTCCGTCGTTCTTCCACTTGACTAGTTGGTCCTGGGATACATGTTGGTCGAGAGCACTGAACAAATCCCACATCAAATCATGCGAATGCTTGGAAGAAGAGAGACGTAGCACTGGACGGCATCTCTGAAACGTCCCGGGCCACTGCTGAAGATGAACACAGTGCTTTAGAACAGAATTTTGACATGTAAGTAGTCATTATAGAGATAAAATACACTGTAGGTTCTATTAAATATGTATAAGGCATGAAGTTTGGATAAAGAGGTCGCCAATCAATAGAATTGCTACTCTCCTTCCTCTGCTCTACCTCAGTTGTACTCTCCCTGCTTCTATTCCTCAGCTGCCTTCCCTCAGCTGCTCTCCCTCTGCTGCTCGCTCTTGGCTGCTCTCCCTCTGCTGCACTCATCCTGATTCTCTCTCTCTCTCTTCTCCTCTGCCTCTGTTGCATTCCCTCTGCTGTTCTCCCTCTGCGTCGCTCCCTCATCTGCACCTGCTTTCCCTCTCTCCCTCTGCTGCACTCCCCATTCTGCAGTAATCCCTCTGCTGCTCCCACTCAGCTGCTCCACCTGCTGCTCCATTCCCTGCTTCCCTCCCACTGCTGCACCCTCTGCTGTTCTCCCTCAGCTGCTCTCCCTCTGTCCCTCTCTCCCTACTTCTCTCCCTCTCCTGCTCTGCGACTGTTGCAGTCCCTCTGTCTCTGCTGCTCTCCTCAGCAGGTCTCCCTCGGCTGTAATCTAGCTTCTACCCCTCTGCTGCTCTCCCTCTGTTGCATTCCCCCTGATCCACTCTCTCTCAACTGTTCTCCCTTGAATTCTTTCTGGCCTGCACACTCTCCATGCTTCTCTCCCTCTGTTGCATTCCTTCTGCTCCTCTCCCTCAGCTGCTCTCCCTCTATTGCATTCTCTCTGCTGTTCTTCCTCTGCCAGGGATGCTCACCCTCTCCTGCTCTGCAGTTATCCCTCTGCTACTCTCCCTCTGCTGCTCTCTTGCAGTTGCAACTTTCCCTGCTTTTCTACTTCTGCTTCCGCACCTCTACTGCTCTTCCTCAGCTGCTCTCACACTACTGCACTGCCTCTGTTGCTTTGAGCAATTCGACCATCCGCAGGGTGGGGGTGCGCTCGACTGTGCTTTTTATTTATTTTTAATGAAATGGAATGATGTAGACAGACCTCATGAAAATGTGTAGCGCTAATCCATGCACATTTCCCTATGCTCAAAAAATGACAAAAGCATAGAGACTACCTACAGGTACAGTCCGCCCCTGTCATATTTAGTTGGAATTAGACGGACAAGAAGGACACAATGTAATCCGAGAAAAGGGGAGGACCAACCTTACGCCTGCCATGGTCAGCCTGATTAACTGACAAAGGCTCCATGGAAACCCCCCCCCCCGCTCTTTTGTTAGGCCAAGCAGCTGGTAGCAGTGATTATCATACCAACAGGGGGCACTTCAAGCAGGCCCACCTGGGGCCTGGCTGCAGAGGATAACAAAGAAGGCAGGAAACCCAACAACCTTTCATATGGAACTGTGTCCACCTGAAGCCAGCGCTCGCCTCTCTTTATTGATGGGAGTGAACTGTTATGTGTAACCCTCCATAAAATTCCTGGTTTTCCAATTGAACCCTGGACACAGGATTAATTTAAAGAGGTGGTAGTTCTGATGTTTCACCATTGACATCTGCATTTCGTCAAATGCAACATGTATGTGGCCTGTATAGTTAGACATGCCGTTACATATTATGGAAGTGGGGGGTGTGGCTTGGAGGCTGTGCTGTAGGCTGCAAGGCTCAAGAGCTCCGACGAACTCCTGTGAAACATTCGACAAAACTGGCTTGCTGAAGCATACAATGCGGCCAAAATACAAGGACAGGCGGTGGAAAACTTATAGAACAGTCAAGGAACCTCACCACAGAAAACCGGAGAAGGAAACTGTCATATTTCTGCTCCAAGGATCCAGCTGCAACCAAGCCTCTCATGAGAACCAAGATGGCGGATGCCAGCTGACTCCGCAACGAGGAAAGAACGGATGGAAGCTGCCGGCAGAGGGATATAAGCGGTGGAGCAGTTGGCGTGGTAGCTGTGCTACATACAAGCAGTCTCCGGGTGCACACTGCACATCGAGGGCAGCCCACAGACCTCGGGGGCCCAAAACCACACTGTGATGGTGGCTGGCCTCGGGAGAGGTAGGTCTGAGGGCCGAGGATTGGTGCGCGACCAGCTGGTGCACTAAGTCAGGAAGGGCCAGTATTGGGAGGCTGCCCCGAGGGGGCTCCAGGGCTCTGGTGAGCGGGCGGACACACTCCTGAGAGGATCCGGCTGGGACTGGACCAGACAGTGGAGACCCACGGCGTGGGAACCGAAAACTGGCATTCCCCCCCCTAGAGAGACTCAGCGAGGGCTGGAGGCACCGGCCCCATTCCCATCAACATCCTCATCCCTCGTGGTGTGAGCAGCCGGTCTCTCGGCTACAAAATATGGACTTTGCGGCATACGGATGAATGACAGCAACGTTGGAGACGGGCGGAGAAGAGGAGCCAGAGCACCGCTGGGACCAACTTGGTCTTACATGAGGTGAGAAGGGAAGGAAGACAGACGTCGGGGGCCCCGGGCTGATAGCAGCAGAATAACAACTGAGGGGGCCTAAGCATACCCAGAGGATGAGCGGGTCACACCTCACCACAACATGGTACCACGACCTGCGGCCCTTATGCAAACATAACACAGAGGGTAATAGGGGAGAAGGAAGGTGACAGTACAGTAGTGCCCCTCATCCTGGAGCTTACAAGTAAGGCGATTTTGCACGGATGAAGTTTTGCAGCGAAGACTGGCAGATACCAAATGATGTGGGAGAGCACATCCCACTCACCAAGTGATAGAGTGCAACCGAAGACTTGGCCACTGGGCGAAATACCCAGTGAAGAAGGGGAGAAGGCCAGCAAGGGGTGGACCCCTGGCACAAAATGGGGGAGAGAGAGAGAGAGAGAGAGAGAGCCGCAAGGAGCAGCAAAGGGCACAGGCATCCACAGGAAAGTAGGCTCGACGTGGGGGGAACAACCCACTTGAGGAGTAATATAGCGAGTGGCAGCAAAGGAGTGAACCGAGGGTCCCGTGTAGCATGGAGTAGCAACAGAGGCCCAGACAGCACCTTACACAAAAGAGGGGATTGGAAGAGGCCCAGAACAACGGCGGACCACGACCGAGGAAGGGTGAGCAATGGGAGGAGAAGGGGAGCAAAGCAGGCTCAAGCCCGGCAGGGTTGAAGCATAAGACCACAGCCCCCCATATAAACTCCTGATTGGGAAAATCAAGATTCACTTTCACCCCACCCGGGGGGCATAGAGTGAGACCGCAGGTGGCCCGCACCCTGGCATAGAACAATGCTGGCAAGCACAAGGAATCCAGGGGCTGAGACATGGGGCAGAGTGGACCCACATACCCATGAGTAGGGTCTCAGAGAGAAATATCCAGAGGCACAGGGACAAGCGCATAACAATCGGACCCCCACCACATAGCGGGTTAAGAAAGGGAGCATTGCCAAGTGCGGCGAGGACACAGAAGTGGGTGAAAAAGATAGGATAACGTGGGAGAACACACCCCACTCAAGAATATCACAGTGGGAAACAGAACAAGGAGAGTGCAGCTGGAGCCCTCCTGGACCTCATTCGCACTTTGGACACTGACAAGTCCAGTCTGCGATGACCTGAGAATCACACCGGTGGCAAAAGGGGGAGAAGGACCACAGCCAGCAGAGAATAAAGAATATGCAGCAACGACAGCCAGAGGCTGGTGGATGTGGGAGAGCACAACCCATCCGCAGAGCAAAATAGTGACATCTGAGGAAGTGAGTGACATTTGGGAAGGAATCCATCTGTGATACATCAGTGGGGAGGACCCGATACAGGCGGGATATACAGCGGGCTTATCACCCAGGAGGGCCCACCACTGGGTGTGCCAGAACTAACACTAAGGCAGGCTACACTGCCCAACCTAACGGACCGCATTGCTTAGTAAACTGCAGCCTTCGCCCTCCCACGAGGGGTCAATAACAAAGTGATAGCTGAGGGCGGGAAAACTGCATGGGGGTGGGTGGACTCGCCCGCAGGGACTACAGCCGCATAAGCACATAAGAGGGGTAGAGCGCCTCAATGAACAGAGGGTGTCAAACACCAGGCCCCCAGGATAAATCAGCAAAAACACTGAAGAAGCTTGGAGGGCCGCCTGACAAGGTGAAGGCAGGGGAGGACGGAGCAATGCCGATCAGCAAAGAATGCCCAGTAAATCAAAAGGGGGAAGAGGCAAACAAACCAGCATCAAACCTTTTGCCAGGAAGTCAGACAAGGGCCAACCCATTCCATCGGTGGCAACCATGGCCTCGTCCAGCGCTGAACAGCAGGGGGAGGGTGAGAGTGACAGCCCAATATTGGAAGCCATAGTGGCCCTGAAGGCTTCTTTGGAAACAAGCTGGACACAGCCATAGCGGCCCTAAAGACGTCCATGGAAAACAAGATGGATACAGTAATGGTGGATGTGAGTCTCCTCCGACAAGACGCACAGACTCTGGCAGACTGTGTGTGTACGGCAGAACAACAGGTGCAGCAAAACACCACCGGCGTTGCAACCACCCAGACCCAAATGTCAGACGTGCTCCCACGGGTGAAGATTCTGGAACAGAGGGCAGAGGATGCAGAAGGGAGGGCCTGAAGGAATAATATCCATATTGTTGGACTGCCGGAGGGAGAAGAGGGTCAGGACCCCACAAATTATGTCGAGAATCTCCTGCTGTAGGAGATTGGGGCAGGGATACTGTCCCAAGGTTTTGCAGTCGAAAGAGCCCATAGGGCCTTGACTAGGAGGCCCCAACCGGGAGACCCCCCGAGATCAATGATCGCAAGAATCATGAACTTCAAAGATCGAGACAAAATATTCCTCCAGAATAACAATCTACCCGGACTATACAATCCTGGTCCAGAGACAACATGCACGCTATGGCCCCACCAAGGAACGCCTCAAAGCAGCGGGTATACGTTACATGTTGCTGTACCCAGCAAAACTGAAGGTAATATGAGAGGGTAGATCGCACTTCTTTGAGAAAACAGAAGAGGCCCAAGCATGGATGGACCAACAGGGTATCCTGCAAGGGAGAACCAGAAATGCCAATAATTATGAAAATCTACTCAGGGGACAGCAGGAGTGGCCCTACCATGGGGAAGATGGTTCCAACACCATAGATATTACGCAAGCCAGATGGAATATAATTAAAGGAGCAACAAGTTTCGTTATCGCCGCAGATGGCAATAGGAAACGCAACCCCACGACTTTTGTTAGTTAGGATGTCAGTTTGAAGGCATCACGCTGCCGCAGGCCGGTCCCCCCTCGGTGGGTGGGGCAAGAGAAGCAGCGAGGCCCGAGAAGGGGGAGGGAGGATGGGCGTTTGTTTAATAGCTGTAGTTAGTCAGTTGTTTGGTTGGATGGTGAAAGGCACGAAAAGTGGAGGAAGCAGCATACAAAAAAGTACAAGGCACGGCGTGTGTGGTGATGGAATTGATATGGATCAAATGAAGCAAGCCCGAGTAAACTCCCCCAGTCTGTGGTTCGTGGCGAAAACGGCACAGAAGGACATTAATGAGGGGAAGAAGAACCTATGTCCATGAGGCAGGACGACACGGACTGGGGCTAGAAAGAGGAGCACTAGGCAGGCGGGCCTGCAGAAGGACATGAAAGGGGCCGACATACAGGACATACCACTAAAATTAGTCTGGACGAGGTGACCATTGCAACCTGGAACGTCAGAGGACTCAACACTTACGTCAAGAGATTCTGAGTATATGCCTGGCCGAACAGGATGAAGGTCAAAGTAGCATTGTTACAAGAGACTCATTTAACACCTGAGAAGCAAACCAAAGTGGCTAAGAAATGGGAAGACCAAATGTACAGTGCGGCATACTCCAATTATGCTGGGGGTGTCCTGGTATGGGTAGCCCCAGGGGTACCATTTCAATTGAAAAAAGCAAGACAAAGACCCAGAAGGCAGATTTGTGTTGGCGCATGGAATGCTGTAGAGCAAGGAAATATGCTTGCTAAATACATATGCTCCAAATCATGACGCAACAGAGTTCTTCAAGAAAATTGCACCCAAACTGGCCCAATACAGGGTGGCGACATTCGTCTGGGCAGGTGATTTTAACTGCACCTTAGACGCGCTCCTGGACAGATCAGATGACAAGTACAGGAACCCAGCACCGCCATCACTACAAGCGATCCTGAATCAACTGCAGCTGGCTGATGTTTGGAGGAAGGTACATGGACAGGGGAGAGGTTGCACATACTATAGCGCCCCCACCATGGGACATTCACACGCATAGACTACTTATTCACGGGCAGTGAATCTCTGAGGGAATTCACAGGGATACAAATTAAGGCACAGACACTGTCAGACCATGCACCACTGCTAGCAACATAGGCACATACTTACAGAAAGGCCTCAATACCAACGTGGCAGGGAGGGCGAGTACTGAGTTACAGGAACACATGCCAGACGCCATAATAGATTACTTTGAGCACAACGTGGGAAGTGTAGTGAGCACCGATACGATCTAGGATGCCTTTAAAGTGGTGATAACGGGGGCAGCGAAAGGGAAAAGGGGGGACTAAGAGGAAGCGCCCTGGCGGATCTGGGTGAGGTGGAAAGGCAGATATAACTGGTCGAACGCCAAGATGATATGACAGTGGAGGAACCCAGAGAACTCATGGAGTTGAGAATGAGATGTGTCACAATCTGGGAGAAACTGGGGAAATTGGATTATGGGAGGTATATAGAGAGATTGCATGCAGAAGGGGACAAACCCAGCCGAGTTTTGGCCTGGCTCACCAAGCAGGAAATCAGGAGAGACCCTATAAATGTGATAAGAGACGAAGGAGGGAAGGAGGTCAGGACCCAAGAGGGCATTAACAATATATTCTCAAAATTCTATGAGAAATTGAATGCTCCCAACCCGACAGTGGAAACAGGCGATATAGCTGATGCTCTGGCTGAGATTAGACTACCGAGGCTAGCGGAAGAGCAGGCTCAGATACTTGAAGCTCCCCTCACAGTGGAGAACTGGAGACCATGATTTCCAAGCTCCCATCGGGCAAAGCCCTGGGACTTGATGGGCTCACAGTTGAGTTCTACAAGGAACGCAAGAGCACCTTAGCACCGAGACTGCTGCAAACATATCAAGAGGTGTACAAAAAGGGGCAGTCACCTCACAGTATGTCGGAATCGGTAACTGTACCCATCCTCAAACCAGGGAAGTCACCACTAGAGTGTGCTTCCTATAGGCCGATCTCCCTCAGGACTACAAAATTCTTACAGCGGTGTTAGCCAACTGACTTAAAAGGGCAATAGCCTCGTTAATTCACACTGACCAAATGGGATAAATACCAGGGAGGAACACGACGTGGACTCTGCGGAGACTCCACCATGTGATAGACCATATGAACAGTAGACAGGGCGAATGCGCAATAGCGTCACTCAACGCTGTTAAAGCTTTCGACTCTGTGAATTGGGACTGGCTGTTGAAAGTCCTAGCCCACTTTGGGATGGGGGAGGGGTTCCTTCTCTGAGTGGATTTGCTATATAAAAACCCCAGAGTGAGAGTCAAAACTGGGAGACATATCTCGGGGGTATGGAGGATATATAGAGGCACAAAGTAGGGATGCCCGCTGTCACCAATGTTGTATATACCAGCCCTCGAACCACTGCCGGTCTTCCTGAGGGCGGAATTCGGGGATACTGGGATAGATGTAGATGGGATTATACATCAAATATCGTTATACGCAGACGATATGCTCCTCTTTGTGGGGAACCCGTGGGTGCACCTGCAATGCTTACTGGAAGCAATAGACGCATATACCAGACTTTCAGGTATAGCTATCAACAAAGACAAGTCCTCTCTTTCCCCCTGGTTGATCTGAGGTGGGTCCCTTCGAGCCAATTGCCAGACCTGGGACTCACATGGGCACCAAAATCCTTCCGTTATTTGGGGATAGAGGTTCACCACGATACCAAGGACACACACAAATCCAACAAGGACCTTTTGGAAGACACTTCCGCTGGGAATGATGGGGAGGGCGTCCCTGTTGAAGATGCCGATATTGCCACGCATCCTATACTACTTCACTAACATCCCATACGTTATACGTAAGGCCTTCTTTACACAATTGAACACAATGGCATGAGAATTCCTGTGAGGTGGGGAGAGGAATAGGATTGCTCTAAACACCTTACAAAGGGACTATAAAGCAGGCGGTATCAGACTGCCAGACTTTGAACTATATTATTTTGCAGGGCACCTGCAGTTTGTGGTTAGATGGCTAGGGGATGAAACATCAATAGACTCACTACTCTTCCAGCCAGCGTTGAACCAATACTATTTGATAAAATTGTTATGGATCGACAAGACCCTGACCAAGACCCTACCCAATATGGTCAAACTGGGCCTGACCTTGTGAAAGAAAGTATAGAAACTTCAGGAGGAGCAGAACCCCTGCTTGGCACAGATCCCCCTCACAGTGTTCGGGGGCGTAGACACAGGGACCCTCACAACATACCGATACCAGTGGGAAGCCAAGGGCGTAGCTCAGATAGAGGATCTGAGGAAGGAAGGTCAATGGGTGGAATTCCAAAACTTGATAGAGGAGCACGATATACACAGTGGTCAGTTCATTCCGTACAACTGGATGGTCCAGACAATAAAGAGAAGATGGCCGGAATTGCCAAAAGATGAAGACCCAGAGGGGAGGCTAGATGTGTGTTACTATGTATCAGAAGGGGGAAACGCGGTCTCTAGGCTGTACAAACAATTTCTGAAATCTAACAATGATGGGAGATTCAAACAAGAGACCGCTGGGAAACAGAGCTCCAGAGGCCCTTCAGCGATTAGGAATGGACTAAAGTCTTGTGATACCCAAAGAAGGTGTCCAGGAATGCAAGATTTAAGCAGGCACGGCTATACCTCATGCATAGAGCGTATCTCACACCCAGGAGGAAGACTATAACGAAGATTGGGGACCCCCGGGGCTGCCCAGGTTGCGCCGAGAAGGGAGCTGACACAATGCATATGTTCAGGACCTGCCCAGTGATAAAGATATTTTGGGAGGGGATCAAAGAAAGAAAGGCAGAATTCACATGCGAGCATGGTCCCCAGAGTCGTACCTATTGGGCATCTTCCCTAGGGGAGACAGGCACAGAGCACATGTGGCAAAAATGAAGGATCTGGTGCGCATTTTGGCAAAAAGACGGATAGCAATGGCATGGAACTCCAGTTCGGAACCGAGCATAGGCTCGTGGTGGACGGATCTCAAGAAATGGTCAGTGGTGGAGACAGCAGTGTGAACTAGTGTGGTGCAGAGGGGAGAGGGGGACAGCGGGCATGATACTTGCACGGTACTGTCAGATACAGGGTTTGTTTGGACAGGGAGAAGGAAGTGGAACTGACAGACCTGGAGGTGCAGAGGGGCTTTAAACGGAAACCCGCACAATAGCAGGGCACCCCTGACACAGAGGAGAAAAGATATATAGGCCTGATATTGCATTGGATAGGATGGATGGTTGCCAACCAGGGCGGCACGCCACAGAACCGCGCGACGACAAATTATGACACATGGCGGAACCCACAAAGGAGTGCCAGAATGATTGTTATGTTTTGTTTGTTGTTGTGTTGGTTAATTGTTGTAAAACAATAAAGAGTTTTAAAAAATATATATATTATGAAAGTGGTAATGTGTGTTTATTTTCCGTGGCTATACACCAACCGTGTATTAGTTGTGTTTGTGGAAACCCGCGTTTTATGTGTTTTACGACCTGTGAGAATACCTCCCCCCTCACAACCCATATGCAAATAAATACACACCATCATTCATCCATTTTGGCCTCAGAGTCGATGTGTTATTGTTTTTTTAAATCTTAAAATGGAGGGCTATGAATGGAGGAGGTCCACCAGTAGGGGGAGCCGGGTTGTTCCTGTGGTGTTTTCATCTCAGGTGTTATGGAACCCCCCTGCAGGGTAACAAGGGGGGTGAGCCCTGTGGGGGAAAAAAATAACCATGCACGCTGGAGAGGGAGAAAGGGAGGGCTGAAGGGGCCGTAAGGAGGGAAGGCTCGGTTTGGGCCTTCGCTGGAGCTCTGTCTTGATCGGTACACATCTGTCAGGCCTGGACAACCTGGCATTTAGCTCTTCCCTGGTAGTGCGTTATCTGGGGTGTTTGGCAAGCTTTTAGGTGCACAGCATTAGTTCCGCTATCTGGAGAGCTGCCAAGGTTGAGTGTATAACTCCTGTCAGGATCTAGTTTCAGGCCTGGTCGTGTACTTTGCAGCTACGGGGTAGGAGAAAAGGGACTGTAGTGGGAGGATCTTACGCGGACCAGAGGATTTCTCGTTGAGCTTCCTCTTAGAAATTGTGGCACTGTCCAGGGCATACTATATTTAGACGCCGGATTGCACGTACTTTCAGGTCACTCCCTGATCTAGTGCTGAGTCAGTAGAGAAGAAAATATATGTAGGAGCTGGGTTAATTCCCCTCCCAGCTAGAGTAAACTCTGGTGGGCAGTTGCCCTTTATTTTATATGTGTGCTGTTGTGGTGGGGAATTTTCCAGCAACAGGATTCTCTTACCTCTCGCTTTGTGTAGAAAGATATAAAACTAGAAAACTTGCTGTATTCTTGGTATTGTGCTTAATTGGGTTCCCCCTTTCCATTTAGTCACTGCTCTTGCGTCCCCTTTTTGGTACCTTGAACCCAGGGGTGTTGCCAGGTCTGGAAAAGATCAGGGGCTAAGCTAATGTCGGGAATGGCGGGATTCGAGGCTAGCTATAGCCATGTGGTTGTGGCCCCTGAGCTTCTATCCGGGGCTACAACCAAAAGACCCGGGCTATAGCTCCTTCAGCCCCCCAGAGCAACACCTCTGCTTGTACCGAAAGCACCTGAGGGTTGGGGTAGTCTCCTTGTTTCCTGTTGGCATTTAGAAGTTTCAGAGAGGGATTTCAGCGTTCCCTCACGACATATTGTACACCGTTTTTTCCGTAATGCAGCATATGCAGGGAGATCTTTACGCACTGTTTTAGTTTGTATTATTGAGAAAGGGAGGTTATAGTCCAATTAAACTGGTCCATAATGGGTGCACAGCAAATTCCCAGCTAGAGGTTGTGTTGCGCACTTTGATTTTCCCCAAAGCCAACTTTCTGGCTTACTTTCAAGGGATGCGAGTTTAGCGGTCTATTTTTTTTTATTACTGTTACTTTCCCCCGCCTTTTATGTCTGTATGTAACGTCGGCTGTTGTTGTGTCTGTGGTAGACTGCAGTTAGCTGTAAGCTTCTGTTCATGGGACCTAAGAACGGGCGCCAGAATCAGCTACTCGTTGGGAAATGACTGTATTATGGAATTTGTATTCTGTGAACCTGCATAATCTAGATCCTGAGATGAAGGGTTAGGTGTTCTTTGCACGCTACCCATATATTAAGGAACATTACTGGGGTCAAATGTTTGTAGGTATTCAAAAACTACGAAAATATATGATATATGTGTTTTATGCTTATTTATTTGTATGACAAGGTGCATACCTCTTTACCACGTTTCTCAAGCGTGGGATCCATTTATGCCTTAATGGAGAGAGCCAGGTGCACTGTTACGTTCATCAGAGATTAGCCAGTTGGTAATAGAGGGTTAACATAGGTTAGTTAGTTAAGATCTGCAGCCATACATCTAACCCATTGCGCAGGCTACAGTTAGGCATTCTCTCTTCAGCAAACCAACCGGTGGGTTATTATGTCGGTACAACGTCCTTTCATCACCTGCATTTTCATCCCCTGGCATTTTAATGTGCACATTCCATCGAAAAAGCTCATCACATTTTTAGGGGGGGTCGGAAAGGGCAGATAAGGGTTTGAGCGGGTAGGCAATAGCCAATGAAATGACATGGACATTATTTCACGGCCCCCAAGGGGTAGTAAGTTATATGTAGTCAAATGGGATACTTTTGATTACTGGTATCTCAGTCTTGCGTTCCACAGTGATGTATTTCATTCAATGTTTTTCTTCTTTAGGAAAATGTTCAGACAAACTGTGACCCGCATTTTATGAAAAGTTGTTGGTTCCAACTTGCCCATGCCTGTTTAATTCAGGGTTAAACTGAGAACCCAAGGTACGAGATCACTAAATAATGACTTTTTCCTCAAGGCATCTGTGAACAGGGTCTTCTAGGTTATGTAAGTAGGCGCTCTTTTTATGTATCATAGTTCCAAGCACCTTGTACTGTGGTTATGAAGCAATGTAAGATCTAAGAACTTGCTGATATTTTAATGGTGGTTGTGCATAGTGCTTATTTATTCTTCCCCTCTACTATGCCTTGCCGATGTATTGCTGCTATATTTATTTATTTTAATAATATAAAAGCTTCCCTTCTTGGGCTGACAATTTCACTGGTGTATTGTGTTCAATCTACCCAGATAAAACGCACCATCACACGCCCAGTTTTTCAACTCGCACATTTTGTGCACTAAGGTGGGTGCTTATGAGGCGTTCCTTGCACATTTACTAGGAAGGGACTATCTTACACTTGTCTGGGTCTGTTGTTTACAGTAGGCCATCCCGCTAGGGTGACGCCATTCATAAGGTACGAGAATGTGGTTTGCATGCACCAGATGCAGCTTTAAGGGAGACCTGCCACTTTAACAGGGACCACACAGGACGGACAATTTACCAGAGAGACTCTTTTAACACAACAGACAGGAAGATGGGGGGAACTTAGTAGCACAACGAAGTGAGCCCAGAGCTCTTTCTGTTGAGAGAAGGGTTCTGCCATATTAGTTCTGGGGCACACCTTGTTCCTCTTTTTACCCCTTTACCATTCATGTTGCAAAGCACTCTGGTTATGACCTCACACATACAGAATATGTTGGCAGGGACCCCAGGATTCGTTCACTAAGGTCGGCTTAGCCTACACCAATCACTGTGGCCCACGTGGCTTTAAAAGAGGGCTGTGCCCCCCTTTTGGCAGATCATCTGAAGACTTCACAAGAAGAAAGAAGAACTCAACCTTCGACCCTGGCTGAAGGTACAGTCTGCCATATATATTCTTCCAGTTAAGGAAGGCCAGGATATCCAAAGAGTGAAGCAAGATCCCTTCCCTAAACTTCTCCCAAGGAACAGAGGGAGAAAATTACTAAATGGACCCTCCAGCTGCTCCAGAACCAGTACCCAGCCAGTACAAAGCATGCCCTGCTAGGCTCTGCAGCAAGCTTACTGGATAGGATGTGCCAGAAGGTCTCTGAATCTACAACCAAGGACAAGGTATCTGCCTGCAATACACTACGCCGCCGTCGCTTAAAGACATCTGTGACGTCTAAATCAGTGCTTCAGAACCACCAATCAGCACTGAGATGATTTCTGACCCCGAGCCGACGTGTAGGCCTTCCTGCAGCCATTCATGTAGCTTTGCTCGCCGAACCGTTTTTCCGCCTGATACCCGCAGCTGACTCCCGTCTCGAACTCTATCACAGATGCCTGGAAAGTGCCCCAAAGCCAACTGGACCCTGTCGAGCATTAAGAACACCTACAGCACAAGGTACATTGTTGTTCTGTCCCTCTGGCCTTACCCAGAAGGCCCATAGAGACATTTTAAGTCCCTTTTCCACCCGTGTGCTAAAGCCAAGAAAGCTTATGAAATGGTTGTGGTTATTAACCATACTCACTATCCTGCTGCCAGTATCCAGAGTGCATCCCTTTTCCTTCTTTGAAACTGTCTGTCCTCTGCATTCCTTAACAGGGTGGGTTGTATTTCGTAGTGTTGTTAGATTATCTGTTGTGATTAATAAAGTAGATATTTTTAATATAACCTTGTAAGGGCACTCTTTTTATCATTGGTTAATAATTGTATTTTTGCTATGTTGCAACTAACCAAGGATCAACAACGTTTCTGAGATAAACCTGCCGTTCCATCCACATTACCAAAATTGGATAAGGAGGTTTATTATGTGCTTGTTATTCCAATCTGTTCGGATCCCTTCTGGTGTATTAGAGGCATGGGGCTGATTGATGGTTTAGAAACCGATATTCATCCCCGGACCACTGATACCATGGAATTTGACTCATCACATTGGTGGCAGACGGTCAGATTTAGTTCATGTCTTGCGCACAGCTTAGTCATCCAACGGTAAAAGTGCAGTTGCATTTAACGTTTAGAACACTGCACGTATTTGTTAATAATCATGGATCTTGACATAGAGACTGTGAAACATATGAGCAAGGATGTCCTGCGTACCATATGTCAAGAGAGGGAACTTCCCCACAGCACCAGGATTAATAAACTTGAGCTACTGATCTGTCTCAAATCTTGGGTAGAAGCAAGGGTGGCTAGGGAAGAGACCCCAGGGGATTTGCTATGCCCTCTGTACCCAAATGTATTTATTTATTTAATAGGTTTTTTATAACTCGCCTGATACGCGCCTAATACGGGCCACCCCTTGCACTGGGGTCTGTATCTGTACCCATACAGCCCCCCCTTTTTCTTCCTGCACTTATCAGACCTACCTTGTCTGCTGCCTTAAACCTAGCACTTGCAAATTGCTGGCTGCATTACCACTGTTTGTTGCCTTTATTATTTATTTATAGTTATTTATCTGATTCTCCTCTGCTTCGCACTTTCCACTTCTCCCTCCTTCCATGCACTTTTCCCCTCCCCCTCTCCCATGCACTTGCGCGTTCTCAATGTCACTGGGCCTAGTAAGATCTCTTTTTTGTTCTCCCCTGTTCCCCTCCCTTGCCTTGTCGCGCTCTGAAACACTTGTGTATGAGCGGGATAGAAATAAAAGATCACTAAAAAAAGAAAACATGAAGAAGACTTTCCAGAAGGGGTGGTGGAAGATGGCGAGGAAGACAACCTGAGTAGTGTTTCTCACCAACTATTCCTCAGGGGGGCAAGTGTGGTTTCCCAACACTCCAGAGTTTCTAGGAGGTCAGGGGGTAGTGCAGCATACCGAAGGTCGCAGGCCTCTGCACAGACTCTAAGTGGTCCAGTAATTGTTCCGGTAGTAAGCGATGTAGAAACTAGAAAGCTCCTGTTGACGAGAGGAGACTAGTGCTGGAGGGACAAAAAGAGCGGAACAAGGTCACTGTAGACCTGCACAAGATGGCCCTTGATGCGATGAAGGAGGCGAACGGATCCACTTCTAGCGAAAGCAGCAGCAGTGGCTCAAACCAAGGTGCCAGGGACAAGCCCCGGTGCCACATCCCCAAAGATTTAGTACAGGCTTATGAAGTGGGGGGATATTTTCTATTGGTTTGAAGCGCTCGAGTTTGCTTTTCAGCTACAGAAGGTGGATGAGGTACTGTGGGGTGCAGCCCTGATTAGTCGCTTACCGACCCAGGGGAATGATGCAATTCTTCAGTTAACTCCTGAGGAAAGGCCCGTTTATGAGAGCATGAAGGCGGCCCTTCTCTGGAAGATCTGTAAGACCCAAGAACAACTTCAGAGAACTTGGAAAGAAAAGTGGGCAAATATTTGAAGCATTAACACACTTTTCGTTGAAATATCTAAGTGGGTGGGTGGTGGGTAACAAAGTTGACACATTTAATGGAATATACAATTTGAATGTGTGTGAGCATTTCTTGGAGAATTGTGAGATTGACCTACACCAACATCTCGTGGACGAAAAGTAACAAGGATGGAAAGAACAAAGGTCCAACCCACTCCTCTCCTAGGTCAAGTCCCAAAAAGCATGGAGGGAAATCCACCACTCTAGTTCAGCCATGCACTCAGAAAAGCAGAGTGCGGGCACCCCTAACACTGGGGCACATGCGTTCTCACAACCAAAAGGTTTTTTTATGTGCAAGGAGTTGGGCCATATGAAAGGGAATATTCCTTTCAAGGGTTTACCCAAGCAGGCCATAGAGAATGTTGGACTTGTGGAAGAGGCCATCATTAGTGTGGCCTCCTAGAGGAGGTCTTCCACTATTCCAAGGAGTGGCCGAATGTGGATTGGTTACACTGAGTGGGAACGGTTCCAGATCTCCACAAGAGGTCCCAGTTCCTAACAAAACTTAACTATTCTTAGAAGAAGTATATATCAATGAACACAAAACTCCTGCTGTCAGAGACACCACAGCTAGCATTACTGCTGTCACACGGCAGTGGGACCAGCCAGGGCAATATACTGCTGGGCCTGATTGTAGCATCAGTGGATTTGACGGAAAGTGTAAGTGCCCCATGGTGATAGTAGAGTTCAGTTGGTGAGGTGAAATTACCCAGCTCTGTGTAGCGGTAAAAGATTCCATCTCTGTCTCATGTCTGTTGGATAATGATGTTCCTGGCCCCAAGATAGTCACAGCAGTCACCAGATCGAAGGCCAAAGAGGCAGCCAGATTGAAGACTCTCAGAGCCTTAGAGCCTGGAGTGCTTCCAGAGGGCTTGTGCGAGGGACTGGTGTGACCCGTAGCCCCTACAACAGTTCCACAGACTGCCGAACCACCACCTGCTCCTGCGGGAGAGGAGCCAGTAGCCACTGGGAACCCTGCTTTGGTAGCAGGGAACTCAGTGACTTCCGTTTTTCTCATAATTTAAGTAGAACAAATTTGAACTCTTTGAAATGCACACTTCTTTACAACTAGCAATTCATATACAAAAAAATATAAATTGTTTACTTTATAGGTTCCTGGCGCAGCACAGGAACCTGAGGTGTAGAACCAGCTAAGTTCAGACTCGGCCTCGGGCCTGCCCAAGCTGAATGAGTTCACAGATCAGGCTGACTTCTTTAAAGCCCAGAACGAGTGTCCCAGTCTGGCAGGCCTGCGGAAGCAAGCAGAGAAGCAGGCTAAGGGTGAGGCCTCTGGACTGTTCAAAGTGTACTGGGAGGATGGACTCCTGTACAGTGAGCAAAAGGCTCTGAGGGTGAGGGCACCAGGAGGTTGGTGATTCCCCAAGGTGCAGAAAGTTCCTTTTGGATTTGGCTCACCAGATTCCTTTAGCGGGTGACTTGGGAGTGACTAAGACATTGCACTGGTTGTCTGCCCACTTTTACTCGCCCCAGTTTGGCATAGAAATTAAGGAATGTGTTCGGTCCTGCCCGACTTGTCAAGCTTTTGGCAAGCCAGGTGGTGCCACAAGGCCCCCTTAAATCCACTACCCGTGGTTGGGCGGCCTTTCGAGAGAATAGGCATGGACATTGTGGGTCCATTGGATCCCCAAACCAGCTCAGGGAACAGATATTTCTTGGTGATGGTAGACCGTGCCACATGGTACCCTGAGGCTGTCCCCCTGAGGAGCATCCAAGCCCCTGTGGTCGTGAAGGCTCTGATTGGTATATTCTGCCTTGTTTGTTTCTCCAAAGAAGTTGTTTCTGACAGGGGAACAAACTTCATATCAGCGTATATGACGCGTATGTGGGAAGTGGGGAGTCCCCTACCGGTTCTCTACACCCTTCCATACACAAACAAACTGGCTTGTTGAGCATTTCAACAAGGCCCTGAAAGGCATGATAGGTAACTTGGAAGAGAACCTGGGGAGAAAATAGGATGTTCTCCTGCCATTCCTACTGTTCCCTACAGGAGGTGCCACAGAATGGAGTAAAGATTCTCCCCCTTGAGCTTCTGTTTGGACACCCTGTACAAGGACCCCTCAGTCTATTGAGAGAGGGATGGGAGGGCAACCCCTCATCCCCCACACGAGATGTGGTGGACTATGTACTTGGCCTTCGGTCTAGAATGACAAAGTACATGGAACAGTCAACAAAGAATCTAAAAGCCAGTCAGGAGTTGATGAAGCACTGGCATGACCAGAAGGCCATATTGACTGTTTTTTCTCCAGGCCAGGTGGTGTAGATTATGGAACCTGTCATACCCAGTGCCCTCCAGGAGAAGTGGACTGGGCCTTAATGTGTGCTTGAAAAAGTCAGTGAGGTAAATTATCTGGTTGATGTGAAAGGACCTAAATAGATGTGCAAGGTCTTTCATGTCATCCAGCTAAACCCCCATTATAGCAAGTCTTACTTAGTCATGGGATTATTGACAGATTGAGAGACACTGAGGAAACCAATCCACCCCCCCAGACCTTCTGCACACTGAAGCCACAGATGGGTCAGTTGAACGTGTCAACCTTGCAACAGACCTGTAAGAACAGCAACTGACAGACTGTCGCCATTTACTAGTACAGTTTTCTGGTATGTTTTTCGCTGGCTCCAGATCGCACAGATTGGTGCTCACATGATGTGGACTGTGGAGACAGTAAGCTGGTGAAGAACAGGATTCAGCAGATGTCTGATAAGATCAGGGATACCATCAAGGTGGCAGTTTCCAAGATGTTGTCCCGAGGAATAATGGAGCCAACCCACAGCACATGGGCTAGCCTGTTGGTACTGATCCGTAGAAAGACCAGTGGTGGGAAGACTGAAGTCTGCTTTTTGGTGGACTGCAGGGGGCTCAATTCTGTCATGAAGATGGATGCTCACCGCATTCCTCTGGCAGACAAGCTCATCGACAAGTTTGGCGCCGCCAAGTACATGAGCACCTTTGACCTCATGGCAGGGTACTGGCAAGTTGGCTTAACAGACAGAGTGAGAGAGATGTCCGCATTCTCAACCCCAGAAGGACATTATCAGTTCACTGTGATACCCTTAAGGTTCAAGAATGCCCCTGATACATTTAAGGGAATGGTTAATCAGGCTTTGTCTGGACTGGGAAACTTCAGTGTTGCCTATTTAGATGACATTGCTGTGTTCAGCCACACATGGAAGGATCACTTATCCACCCTGAAACAAGTGCTTCAGGTGCTTCAGAACGCAGGTCCGACTATCAAGGCCACGGAGTGTCAGATAGCACAGGGCACAGTGACTTACCTAGGACGCCTGGTCTGTTGAGGTAAGAAACAGCCTCAGAAAGCTAAAGATCAGGCAATGAAGGATTGGAACATCCCCATCACATAGACACAGGTAAGAGCCTTCCTAGGTCTCACCGGGTACTACTGGCGGTTCATCAAGGGGTATGGGAACATTTCCATGACCCTGAATGATGTAACTTTGTAGAGAATGCCAAAGAAGGCAACTTGGACTCCCGCCTGTCAAACCTCCTTTCAGGATTTGAAGGATGGATTGTACAGGGTCCCAGTTCTGAAAGTGCCAGACTGTGGTCAGGAGTTCATTGTCCAGAAAGATGCCTGTCATTTCGAGATTGGAGTGGTGTTAGTGCATCTAAACTCTCACGGGGTAGAGCAACCTATCGCCTACATTAGTAGGTGATTAACAAAAAGGGAAAGAACTGGGCCATCTTTGATAAAGAAGCTTATACGGTCATGTGGGTGGTGAAGAAGCTGAAACCCTACATCTTTGGGTCACACTTCACCATCCAAACAGACCACTGGCCTCTTAGGTGGTTAATGGCCCTGCAAGGGGAGAACCCTAAGCTTTCGCGTTAGGCCATATCCCTACAAGGATTTGATATGGACATCCAACACAAGCCAGGCTCCCAGCATGGAAATGCAGATTGCCTAGAGTGGTACTGTCACCTAGATGACGAAGCAGGCCCTCAGTAGGGTGGTGGTTCACATGTTGAGGCTGAAGGGCATGTGAGGAATTTGACCATCCACACTGTTGTTGTGCGCTCACATGGTCCTTTTTTAAATGTTTTATTAAATGGAATGATGGTAGACAGACCTCAGGAAAATGTGTGGGGCTAATCCACATACATTTCCCTATGCTCACATCATGACAAAATCATAGAGCCCTGCACTCAGGGCTGGACACTGCCTATAGGCACAGTCTGCCCCTGTCATATTTAGTTGGAATGTGACAGCAAAGTAAGCCACAATGCCATCCGAGGAAGGGGGAGGAACAACCTCCCCCTGCCATGGTCAGCCTAATTAACCGACAATGGTTCCATGGAAACACTGTGCTATTTTGTTAGGCTCTGCAGCCTTTGGCAACAACTATCATACCAACAGGGGGTACTTCAAATAGACCCACATGGAGCCTGCCTACAGAGGATTTCAAAGGAGCCAGGAAATCCTTCATATGTAACTGTCAACTTGAAGCCAGATTCCACCTCTCAGTATCAATGGCAGTGAACTGACATCTCTGGGTCTGTTTACAGTAGGCTACCCTGCTAGGGGCACACCATTCATAACGTATGAGAATGTGATTTGCAGGACTCACAGAGTCTGGTCTCGCTGCAGCTTCAAGAGAGACCTGCCGCTTTAACAGCAACCACACAGGGAGGACCATTAACCAGAGAGACTCTTTGAACACAACAGACAGAAAGATCGGTTGGGACTTATTAGCACAAGGGAGTGAGCCCACACCTCTTTCTTTTGAGAGAAGGGTTCCACCATATTAGTTCTGGGGCACACCTTGTTCCTGTTTTCACCCCTTTACTTTTCCTGTTGCAAAGCACTCTGGTTATTACCTCACACATACAGATGCTTGTTGCCAGGGGCCCCTGGATTGGTTCACTAGGGTAGACTTAGACTACACCAATCACTGTGGCCCACTTGGCTTTAAAAGAGGGCTGAGCCCCCATTTAGCAGATCACCTGAAGACTTCAAAGAAGTAAGAAAGCAGAACTCAACCTTGCACCTTGGCTGTAGGTACTGTCTGCCTTACATCTTCTGCCATTGACGGAAGGCCATGATATCCAAATGGGAAAGCAAGGACCCTCCTCTAAACTTCTCCCATGGAACAGATGGAGAAGAGAACTCAGAGGACCCTCCAGCCGCCCCAGAACCAGTACGCAGCCAGCACACAGCATGCCCTGATAGGCTCTGCAGAAAGCTTTCTGGATAGGAAGTGCCTGAAGGTCTCTGAATCTACAGCCAAGGACAAGGCATCTGCCTGCAACACACTCCACAGCTGTGAGCCGTCCACCTTAAGGGACAACATTGAAGAATTTGGGAGAAGTGCCTTGATGAGCATCTACCACCATCCGCCTTGAAATTAAATATTTATATTTTAATTATATCGTGCTCATACACAAGTGTTTCAGAGCGCCACCAGGCAAAGGGAGGGCAACAGGGGAGAACAAAAACAACAATCTTACTAGGCCCAGTGACATTAAGAGGGCACAAGTGCATGGGAAAGGGGAAAGTGCATGGAAGGGGGGAGATGTGGAAAGTGCGGAATAGAGGAGAGAACAGAATAAGTATTAAAGATTCTAAATAAATAAACATTTAAAAGCGATAAACAGTGGTGGTGCAGCCAGCAAGTGGCAAGCGCTAGGTTAGTCAGATAGTACCACCCAGCTTCCTGTCTGTTGTGTTCAAAGAGTCTCTCTGGTAAGAAAAGTGGGTAGGGGGCTTTATGGGTACAGATACAGGCCCCAGTGCAAGTGGTGGCCGGAGGCAGTGCAGGAGGGTGGCAGAGCGAGCAGGTACCTGGGCCCTAAAACCAGAGAGTGCCCAGGTGCACGGTGCAGAGAGAGAGAACAGATCAGCAGGGGAGAAGAGGAGAAAAGGCAGAGGAAGGTCTTGAGGTGCTTCGGGAACCGGAGATGGTTCTCTTCAAGTTTCAAGGTGACAGGGAGTCTGTTCCAAAGGGAGGCCCCAGCAGAAGACAGAGATCTACTCCGGCACATTTCTTTGAGAAATGACTGACACTGAGGGAGTTAGAAGTAAAGGAGCGAAGGGCTCGAAAGCGGAGGTATCTACAGAGGGATAGTTGAAAGTATTTTGGACCCAGGCCCCAGAAAGCCTTGTGGACAATGCAGAGGGTTTTAAATGTAATCCTTGCTTCCAGTGGGAGCCAATGGAGGGATTTCAGAGCTGGAAAGATACGATCCCAGGACTTGAGAACAAGGAGAAGTCTCGCAGTGCTGTTCTGGATTAGTTGTAAAGGGCAGAGAGTGGAGGCAGGTAGATTTAGAAACAGGCTGTTACAGTAGTACAATCTAGAGAGAACCAGAGATTGTAAGACAGTTAGCTTCTGAGGGAAGGAGAGGAAAGCAGAGTACCTCTGAGGAGGTGCAGTAAGAAGTTTGATTTTTTTGAGACGTCAGAGATGTGTGAGGAGAAGGACAGTGTAGAGTCAAAGATGACTCTGAGGTTCTTAGCGTCGCAGATGCGGGTAGGCGGAGGACCAAGGGAGGCCGGCCAGAGAGTCAGGTGAAAGGAGGGTGAAGGTGTACCAATGAAGAGGATCTCAGTCTTGTTGGCATTGAGACAATGATCATTGGCAGCACACCAATTTTGAATGGCGATTGGGCAATCAGAGATGAGGGAAGGAGAGGAGGTGGCTGAAGGAAGCCTGAAGATGAGTTGGGTGTCATCAGCATAGCACTGGGAATTTGAGTAGAAAATGTAAATGCAGTATGCAAGAGTTGCCAGGTAATGGTTGAAAAGCCAGGGCGAGAGGTTAGACCCCTGGGGAACACCACAGGTAGAGAGGGAGATAGAAGATAGAAAGGACCCAAGTTGTCCCTTGGAGGGTCGATCAGAGAGGAAAGAGGTCAGCCAGGCCAGAGCCTGATCTGTGATATCCAGGTTGTCACGGAGAGGGTTGAGCAGGGTGGTATGGTTGACCACATCGAAAGTAGAGAGAGGAGAGATCAAGTAGGATGAGGACAGAGGGAATGTTAGAGTCAAGGTTGTAGAGCAGGTCTTCACGGATGTTCAGAAGAGCAGTTCCTGTGCTTCTGGCAGCACTGAAGCCAGATTGGTGGTCATGGAGAGAGCCAACACAATCAGAATGGAGGTTAAGCTGAGAGATGGCCAGCTTTTCCAGGAGTTTACCCAAAAAAGGGTGTGATGGAAATTGGGTGATAGTTAGCCGGACAGGAAGGATCAGCTGTGGGTTTCTTGAGGAGAGGATGCACACAGCAGTGCTTTAGAGGGGAGGAGAAATATCCAGAGGCAAAGGGGAGGTTGCAGAAATTGGCAAGGGCGGAGAGAGGGTATCGATGTGGTCCTTAAAGGTTTTAGAGGAACAGGGATGGACCAGTTTAGATGAGGCTTTCATAGATCGGACTTGTTTAGCGACCTCTTCAGGGGAAAAAAGAGCAAATTAGGAGAAAGAGGGAGGGGGTAGATGAAGGTGGGTCAGTAAGGAGAGGGGAGAGGAGGGGGAGCGGAGGAGAGGGTGGGCCAGATGTCCTGGGTTTTAGAGATAAAGTGAGAGGCAAGGGCATTGCAAAGAGCCTGGGAGGCGAGAGGAGGGGTGGAGACTGCAGCAGGATTGGCAAGTTCCTTACAGATTTTAAAGAGTTTGGCTGAGTTGTTAGATGCCGCAGAGACACAGGCTTGAACGTGGACTCTCTTCTTGGTACAGAGAGGGAGTCAGTATTGCCTTTGGAGCTGGTGGCAGGCCAGTTTGTCAGAGGATGAGCAAGAAGCCCTCCATTTCCTCTCAGCCACCCTACACTTACATTTGAGTGTAGCTAGTTCAGAAACATACCAAGAATTGCACTTGGCTTTGGACTTCAAACAGATCCTCATGACAGAGGCAAGAGCATCAAGAGTAGCAGAAATAGGAGTAAAGCAGGGACAGGGCTGTGTCAGGGTGTGAGTCAGCCAGGTGTCAAGAGGGGGGAGAAGATGGCTTAACTGACATTTTTGAGCCAGTCGAGATCCTCGATCCGCAATTGACGGCAACACTGACTTTTGTCAAGCCATTGCCGGTTTAAGACATCTGAGATGTCTCGACCAGTGATTTAGAACCGCTGATCAGCACTGAGATGATTCCTGGCCGGAGGTGCCTTGTAAGCCAGCCTACAGCCGTTCATATAGCTCTGCTTGCCGAAGCGTCTTGCCACCTGATACCCACAGCCAGTGCTTTAAGTGGGTTTAAAAATCGATGGGGGGCTCTCATTAGGGGGGTTGGTCTAAATATAGGTGTACTTAGACATTGCCCACTAAGGAGAGACCCCACCCATCGTCTACAGGTCGGGCTGGTGAAAGAAGTAGAGCTGGGGTGACAGGCGCACTGGCATTATAACCTTTGATGCGCCCAGCTCCTCCTTTAAAACAAAAGAAGGGGCTGGCCACACCAAAGGTGTGACACCATTGTGCCCTGGCTCTCAAATACAAAAGGCAACCTTTTCATTCAAGGAGCTGCATCGTAGGCAATGCTTTAACCACAGGCTCCTTGAATGAAAGGTCTGCCTGCTGCTGGTGCCTCTGTAAACAGGAACAGGAGAAGTGCTAAACTGCCCAGCTCTCCTTTTGTTTCTGAATAAAGTAATCAAGCAGCATGAAGCTGTGCTGCCTGATGACTTTACTCAGAAACAAAAGGAGAGTTGGGCTGTCCAGCATTTCTCCTGCTTGGGTACAGAGATATCAAGCAGCCCGTGTTGCCGAAGCGCTGCACCATTACACTGGTTGCTTGCCGGTGTCAGTACTTCGGTTCAGAAAAAAGAAAAGGCGATGCCTTTCATTTTTTTCTATTCCAGACTGCTGACACCTGCAGGCAGCTTGTGTAACCGTGGAGCTCTTTGGCTACAGAGGCTGCCTGAGATGTCAGCATGGCTGGGGCTAGTTGCGGGTGGGACATAGCAGGGCCCTGGCTTGGGAGCACTTTCTGGAGACTGCCGGGGCCGGCCCCAAACCAGCTCCGACCCACATAACTCCATGCCCACAGCTGACTCCAATCTCAAACTCTGTCACAGAAGCCTGCAAAGTTCCCTGAAGTCGATGCAACCCTGTTGAGCACCAAGAACACCTACAGCACAGGTACATTGTTTTTCTGTCCCCCTAGTCCATCCCAGAAGGCCACTAGAGACATGTTAAGACTTGTTTCCACCTTTTTGCTAAAGCCACGAAACCTTAACAAACTGTTGTGGTTATTAACCATAGCGACTACCCTCCTGTAAGTATTCAGAGTGCATCCATTTTCCTTCTTTGAAACTGTCTGTCCATTCCTTAACAGGGTGGGTTGTATTTCGTAGTGTTGTTTTTCTGTTGTGATTAATAAGGCTGATATTTTTAATACAGCCTTGACTGGACACTCCTTTTATCATTGGGTAGTTGTATTTTCGCTTTGTTGCAACTAACCAACGATCCGCAACCTTTTGGAGATAAGCCTTCCGTTCCGTCCACGTTACCACAGCTGCATAGGGAGGTTTATAATGTGCTTGTTAATCCAATCTGCTCGGATCCATTCTGATGTATTAGAGGTGTGGGGCTGATTGATGGTTTAGAAACCGATATTCACCCCTGGACCACTGGTGCCCCAGAATTTGATTTGTCACCGTTGCATTACCTCTTCTGCTCTCCCTCTGTTGCATTCCCTCTGCTGTTCCCCCTTGTCTGTGATCTTCCTGTGTGTCTCCCTCTACTACTCTCCCTCTGTTGCACACCCTCTGCTGCACTGGATACAATGAAGAGCACTATAGGATCTTTTAAATGTTTATAAGACATAAAGTTTGGCTAACGAGGCATGTTATGATATGGCATGTATAACATGCCTGTACACAAGGAGGAGGAAACAGAGGGAGGACAAAACAACAACCTTGTGTCATTCAGATTGCGCAAGTGCAAGAAAGAGGAAATAGGAGAAGTGATATGATATGATATGGCATTTATAACGCACCTATACACAAGTGTTAAAAGGCGTGACGAGGCAAGGGAGGGGGAACAGAGGGAAGATAAAGACAACGATCTTACTAGGCCAGGTGTCATTCAGATTGCGCAAGTTCAAGGGAAGCGGGTAGGGGAGAAGTGTGGGGTGAAGGGGATGGGACAGTGCAGTACAAGGGAAAAATAGAAATAATTAAAACAATAATAAAAAATAAATAATACGGCCAGCTGGTGGCAAGTGCAAGGATAAGTGCAGACATCAGGTGTCAAGTGCAGGTAGGGGAACTGTAGGGATACAGAAAGCAGTCCACAAGTGCGGTGGTTGTCAGGGAGGCAGTGCAGGAGTGCAACTGGTGGGCGAGGTGACCTGGGCTCGAGATCAGAAGGTGGCCAGGTAACCAGTTCAGATTCAGTTTCAGCCAGGAATTCAGCAGGGGAGAGGAGGAGAGAAAACAGAAGCAAAGAGGAAGGTTTTGAGGTTTCAGGGAGGCAGGGAGGCTGTTCCAGAGGGGAGCCCCCAGCCGAAGAAAGAGGTCTACCACCTACTTGTTTCTTGGAGAAGAGACTGACCCTGAGGGAGTTGGAGGCGGATGAGCGAAGAGCTGGAGAAGGAAGGTACTTGGGAAGAGAGAGTTGAAGGTATTGAGGCCCCAGAAGGCCTTGTGTACACTGCAGAGGGTTATGAACTTAATCCTCGCTGCCACTGGGGGCAAGTGCAGAGGTTTCAGTCCTGGAGAGATACCATCCTTGGGCTTGAGGCCAAGGACATGTCTCGCAGTCCTGTTCTGGATGAGTTGCAGAGGGCCGAGAGTAGAAGCAGGCAGATTAAGAAAGAGGCTGTTGAAATAGTCCAGCCTAGAGAGAACCAGAGCGCTGGAGACAGTGAGCTTCTGGGAGAAGAAGAGGAAAGGCAGAGTACCTCTGAGGAGGTGCAGCTGGTAGTGTGACTTCTTAGAGACATCAGAGATGTGAGGAGAGAAGGAGAGAGTGGAGTTGAAGATGACCCCATGGTTCTTAGCCTCACAGGTAGGAGCAGGAAGAGGGCCCAGAATGGGCGGACAGCGAGAGGGAGGAAAGTAGGGAGCTGGTGTTTCCGATGAGGAGGATCTCAGTCTTACTGGCATTCGGCAGAATTGCTGCTCTTTCTTGGCTGCACTCCCTCTGCTGCACCCCCCCCTTCTTCTCTCCCTCGACTCCTCTGCCTCCGATCAAGTCCCTCTGTTGAACTCCCCAGCAGGCGGCAGCCTACATTCTCAGTTTATTCTGTCTCCATCACCCGTTGACATGAACCGTGAGGACGTGGTTCAGCCAGCAGGTGGCAGCACGTTTCGGAATCTGTTCATGCCCCTTCACTTTTGTTATTCCTCGGCCAGCAGAGGGCAGCATATATCCTATTTTTTTCATTCCCATCCCCCACCATATAAATATGTAATGGATTCGAAATATTACTCTCATCTACCATCCATTAAAAAGAGAGTATGCATACGTTTCGTGCACCAGATGGCAGGGCGTATTCTGGGCATCTTTCACCCTCCCGATGGCTATCTGTCTCCCTCCCTCCGAAGCCAGCAGATCCCCATTCAAAAATGGACGATGTCGTGCCCCATCAGCAGATGGCGCAGATTCCCAGCACCTGTTCCACCCCGTGCCTCATTGTGTAGGGAGGACGTCCAAGAACCAAGAAGCATCCATTGTTTATCTGTCCCCACACTTGCATAGTGTAGAGCTGTCTCTGTCTGCCCCTAGGTGCCCCATGCCTGCTGCCCCATTGCCCCCACATTAAGCATTTAGCATTTATATAGCGCTACGAATCCTCGGGTATCCGAGTGCTACTTATTATTACCCAAAGTGTGTGGTGTTCATTTATCCACCCCAGGAGAATGAAAGGCTGAGTTTGGTCCTGCCGGATTCGAACATGTGTCAGCAGGGTCTGCAGAGATGTCACTCAAGGCGAGTGCTCTACTCCCTGTGCTATTGGACCGCCATCAAATCATGGGTATACGGCAAAGCATTGCTTTGTTTCTCCTAGTGTGCCCCATAATGATTTTTCAGGGCTTTGTGGTGGTTCCCCTCACAGCGTGTCTGCGTTTTCCCCTTCGTCTCCCCAAAAACTCAGTCTACCGTTGATCCCCGGCAGCTGGCAGCATTTCTTTTGCAAATGTTCCATTCACCGCAATCTAACTACGGCCAGCAGATGGCAACATTGCTCCGTCGAAAACACAGATTCCCACTGGCAAGTGACACGCCATACCCTGCCCCCTGCACCACTCCATGCAACAGGTTACCCCAAAATCACTTCAAATATAGAGGCTTTGGGGTGCTCACTGGCCGCTAAGAAGCACCAACGCTTTAGCATCGCTGATTTCAAATCAAAGCTCGTAATAATAAGACAATGCCAACGTAAAGGCATATTTGACAGCCAAACGCATCCATCAAGTATCTTTAACAATCACAGACGCTTTCGGCCCTTCCTTTCCTACGCGATGCAAATGAATCTGCGCTGCTTTTAATCAGCCAGCAGGTGTCAGCTTGTCTAAACCCTGTCCTCCAGGCGCTCATCTCGCTGACGTGGCGCACCTGCAAAGCCATATCCAGGCAGAGTGGTCCTCGACAGCCCAGCATCTCATCGGCCTTTATATGTGCATCCCCAGATCACCAATAGGAGCTCCCCCCTCCCCTTTTATATGCACCTATTCCCCTAAATCTCCAATACCGCATGTTCAGTGGTGCTCTTCTCACTCTGCAGGCCGGGGGGGGCAGCCCCTCCCTCCCCCCGCGCCCCCTCATTTTCTCTCCCACTAGAGCCTATTCTGCTCTGCTAGACTATTTCTGCTAGATGTAGTGGGCCCATTTCCACCCTGCCCTCTGTTAGGTTTCTGCGTGCATTTCCGAGTTCGCCCCCCTCCCCACACCCACTAATACCCCAGGCCCCCTCCCCCCTAGACGTCACAAACCCCGATATGAACAAAGAGCTGCTGACAAAGACCAAAACAAAAAAAACACCAAAGACGATGAATTTGAAAATGTTTCATACTTTTTATTTAGATAAAAACAATATCCAACCATTTTCCACAAGAAAATACAATGGACGTGAGTCAAAAGTTCCAGCCGACGCGAGGCACAGCTGCTTCGAACCGCTGGTGCTTCCTTTGCACAGATGCATTCATTCTAGGCGCCGTGCAGTAGTGCACGTACAATAAGGCAACCCTTTGGGTTTACTAGGGTGTTTTTAAACCCCGCACATTTAACCCGTTCAAGGACTAAATATCGACAACGTTTCTTTTAGAAATAAATGACGTGTTCCCCATTCCTATATAAAACATGAAAATCCTGTTTCATAGCAAATGACTTCATTGAAAAATATTCTCTCCTAGCCGGTAGGAAAAAGTTCATTTAAACATAATTACTTTGATCCCTTTCTTCCCCCCTCGGTACTTCTGTACAATTTTTACAAGTCCGTCTTTTAAAAGTTCTTTTGGAGGGGTGATTACCAGGGCCTCCAGACCGGGGCGTTGGGGGATTGTGGGGCAGCTTCGGGTCTCGGGGGGACTTGGGGGGCAGGGGCGGCGGGCCGAGTCTCGGCTCGGCGAGCGGCGCTCAGGCGGAGAACGATCCTGGGGGTGCCGCTGCTCTGTTCGCAGCCGGTGGTCGGTGGGCACGCGGCCAGCTCGGGGCTGCGCTGCAGGTGCTCCAGGAGGCGCCCGCTGGTGTCCGTGTCCAGCAGGCTGGTCTTGGCCAGGATGCTGCCCACCCTGCTGATGCAGGCCCGGTAGCCTTCCCTGTAACTCTCCGAGGATGCTGCGGGGGTGCGGAAGAAACAAGAGGCACGTTAGACTCAGGGCCCATGGGCGTCTGCTGCTATGCACTCAATGCACTTCACTGTAATGAGCGGCTCTCAAACGCACAGGCACGGGCGGGCGCCGCCCCCGCCCACCCCCACGGGATATGGCTAGGGAGCCCTCTCATGTTGGTGGCATAGATTAGTCGACATAGAGAGGGGACTGCCTGCATGTCTACATCCCCCTTTGCTATTGGCGTGTGTGAAACCTGCGCGCATTAAGCAAAGACATTGATTAACATGAAGTGGGGCTCTGGGCTTCGGACATATAGAGGCGGTTCCCTGTTTCCAGCACTGGACCTGAGGAGAACCCAGTCTATTTTTACAGCACGTATTGAAAGAGTCTTCCCTTACTGATGAGCCCCTCCCCCCATACCCTAAGTTTCTGAAGGAAACCGTCTCGTTGTGCAAGGCCCACTCCCTTCTGATGAACCCTCTCACTAGGCAGAGCTACGCACTTCTGGAGGGACCCATCTCTGCCCACATAGGGGAGCCCTGCCCTTCTGGGGTACACTCTCTTACCAGGGAGAGCCCGTTATTGTGGCGAACCTTCCCTATCTCACAAACCTCTCATGCTTCCTGGGACATAGCGCTTAGAGCCCCCCTTAGAGAGAGAGGGCCTGATTTACGCTAATGTATTCAATGGGACTTTCCCGTGTTAACTCATTTTTGCAAATCCCTTTCCCCTTTGACTCTAAGGGCATATACAGGGCCCCCTGGGCTGAAATAGAACCCTGCTCGCTCCTTAACACACGACTTTGTGCCTTGCCCAGTAAGAAATGGCTGCCACAAAGGCCCAATCTCTGTCACAGAGGGGTTGGGGTGAACTCCCCTCCTTTCTCGTGGCAGGTGATTAATGGTATCTCTAGATGCCTGTATTTTAGGTTAAGCTGCACATGCGTCTCTTTAATAAATTATTTTTTAAATGCCATCCCATATCTGCTCAGCATAACGGTTCAACATCTGGCCTGTATCTTGGGGTGCTGTGCTAGGTAGAGCAGTAACCCTCCTCCACTGCCGCCCCCCCTCGCCCCCCATTCCCGCCGAAACGCCCCCGAGGACACTGAGAGGCGACAGGCACCAGGCAGCGACAGACACTTACTTTGCGTTTGGGCCGGGGGCAGCTCCTTCAGGAAGCGCACGGTCATTTCCAGGATGTCGGCCTTTTCCAGCTTGGAGTAGCGGGAGCTCTGTGGAGGGAAGGACACGGCGGCGGTTAATGCTCTGCCCCCGAAATAGGTCACCTCAGGTGACAGCGCAGCCACAGTGCAGGTGCCGCGCGCGCGCGCGCTGCAGGGGGTCTGCCCCAGAACCGGAAGCGCCATCCACGGGCGCACCTCATAAAGAGAGGCGCGCGAGCCAATTCTACCCTGGAGGTGCCCCATTATACTGTACACGTCTGCACGGATACTAAAGGGTTTTAAGTATCTGATGCCAGAACGCGCAGCTGTGCTCTGACTGGACGCCAATAAGCAGTGGCCTGCACCATTCCTCTCCCCAGGTGTTTTGGACTACAACTGCCATCAGCCCCTACCTGCAGGGGTGGACTGGGAACAACCAAAAGAGGTCCTGGAAATAATGTTCAAAGTGGGCCCCATATTACACATTTTAAGCAAGTCCAGCCATTTCCCTGTGAGAACATTTGTAGATGCAATAGGTTACCACAGAACAGAGGCCTACCAGGAAACCCCCAGAGTTCCCCTATAGGCCCGTCCACCCCTGCTAACCTGCAGAATCATGGGAGCTGGAATCGAAAACATGTGGGGAGCCAGGTAACAGACCCTGGCAATACAAAATTGGTGTGTGCTGTATCTATTTAAACGCGTGTGTACATGCATATAGGTACAATGGAACAATCTAGAAGCACACAGCCTTTAATATGTCTGTGAATGCACAGGACGCGTTGCCCGTATTTTTGTATATATTATAGACGTGAACGCGCCATGGGCGTGAGGCTAGCCGGCTACTATCTAAAGTATGCTGCAAGCTATTCACAATGCGCCGGTTTACGGAAGCGCAATGCGCCGCGCAGAAACGCCGTGCGCCACTTACATCTTTGCCGATCAGGGGCAGGATGAGCGTTTTCAGGTGGTTCAGGCTCTCGTTGATGCGCGCCCGCCTGCGCTTCTCCATCAAAGGCTTGAGAGTCTGCGGAAAGAAGAGAGCACACGGTAAAGATCGCGAACTGGCGGCACGTGGGCACATCACTGGGGTGCAGGAGGGAGGCGGGGGTAGGGAGAGGAGAGAGGCGCCGCCACCGTGCTCACCTTGCGCAGTTCGCTGCTGTCCCCGCCGCTCCTGTCCACTTTGCTGTGGTAGGACGGCTGGTGGGTGTCGGGCACGGCTATGTTCGGAGACATGTTCGCTCTGGGTTCGGAGTTCGCTCGAGGATCAGTGTTGAGTCGGGGCTCAGTGCTCGCTCAATGCTCAGTGCAGGAATGATTCTTGGTTGGCTCGGATCCGTCTTTATATGGAGCAAAGCCGGCCTCGGCCACGCCTCTTGGCGTCGGTGGGAGCGCGGGACACGCCCCCCCGCCGCTGGCTGGCTGGGTCGGGGAGGGGGTGGGGATCGGGGGGCTGCTTTGTACAGGGCATTAATTACACAACCCATCTGCCTATGACCCACTGCCCCCCTACCCCCCCACTATCTATTAACCCACCTGTCTATCTATTCAGCTATGCACCTGCCTGTTTTTGGGCATCCCTTCCTCTTTCTGTGCCCCTGTCTGCCCACCTATCTTTGTGTAAAAGGAGCCCACACATGGGTTTGCTACACAGTGAACGTAAGGAAAGTAAAATAAAAGGAATACGTTGGCAAACCAGACTGAACAAAGACTGCACACATGCCATATAAGACACGTGACGTGTGCTAACCGCACCGATCCGGCGGCCGGGAAGGTAGATTGAAACGAGAGCTGCTGGTATGCCCCTGCCCGTTAGCCGGACGGCTCCTTCCTTTTCCGTGGCCCCCTCTCTCCCTCGGGTACGTGGGGGGTAAACGAAGGCTACCCCGTGCCTCGTCGAACGTGCACACGCGCCGCTGTTGCTTTTGGAAACTTTAGGTGGAAGTGGCGGGAAATACGGGCGGTCTTAGTGGCGAGCTGCGGGTGCCGTTAAAGCGTCAGCAGAGGGCAACACTCGGTTTCTAAAGATGGCACATACACACAGAGCCTATAAAACATTATATACAGCAGTCTGCAAACCCCGAGGTCACTAGACGCTCTGCTGCATCGTGTAAAGCTGTTCAGCGTCAAGTTGCAAGCACTTGCTCGTACGCGGAGTTTGCGGGCAGTTGAGCGGACATGGAAATCTGCCCGTTGCGGGGAATTAAGTCTGTAAATAAAAAGGGACCAGCATTGGACATTTGGGAACCTGAAATGTACTGGTCGCTACTTAAATGGAGGATATTTGCTGGAGGGAGTTGAGGCCCTCGTGCGCACAGGCCGAGCGGCCGCAGACTCCGCCATTCTGAAGCCACAAGGCGGATGGCACAGGCGGACTCGCAGGGGGCCACGCATACAGGGCAGCAAGACCCCGCGAGGAAAGGGCGCCATTTCCAGGGAAGTTGCAAATAGTCACTTTTAAATCTGTATGTTTTTCCGCTGTTTATATCAGTGGTTTGCTCCACTTTCTATGAAACAGCGGGCGCCTTGTTGCCTTTTTTTAATAATTGGATACATATAACAGTCGGTGTTTGGGGTGCACTTCCAATTATGATAATCTGAACCCTAGATGCAGACAGCGTGGATTTGTTAGGGCGCACATCGCGTCCCTTTCCAGCCGGACCTTTTGCGGGGGCGCGCAGAGCGGCCGTGCCCGCGCCAGCTGTGCCTCCAGCTGGCGGGGCTTACACACCGAGACGCCAAGTTTCGCCCCCCTCCCCCACCCCTCGAAACCTTCCATGGAGACCTGATGATTTCCAAACACTTTTTTTTGTGGCGTGGGGTCCCCATCTGCGCCGTGTGCACCCTGGGGGACCAGAACTGCCCCCTTTTTGGGGGCCCCGCGGTACCTGGCAGATGCCACGCTCCGTATCTGGTGTGGTTTGTCCTGATCTATATTCAAAATGCCCTTTGATTATATGGGTCTAATGATCCGATTTGCAGAAGCCCCCCCCCCCCGCCTCTCAAAAGAGAGCCTCATCCAACCCCCCTCCCCCCTTATACCCCCCCCCTTCCAAAGATGCAATTGGGTGACGTACAGCAACGGCTTCGGGTGGAGTGTCTGATGGGGGTGGCGGCATCAGTGGGGAGAAAAAGACCCATCGAACAAAGCCTGCCCCGGATCATGAGCCTTCCCCGCCGATACTGCTTTCGGTTGTGCCCCCCCCACCCCCCTCCGCCCGTATTTAGGACTAGGGCGTCGTTTTACAGTTCCCCGTGCACTATTCACCAAGCATCACTCTCGTAGCGCTATATCCACTGCGGGGACGAGGCTGGTGCCTGCCCGCACGAGACCTCCCAATAACGTCGCTATTCAGAGGTGCTGTCATTCCGAACTATTATCTCTCACGAAGGAAGTGATGGCAAACAGGGCCCTCTGCTCTCTGCAAAGGGCCACGCCTAGTAGGGTCACTGGACAGCACGTTCTATGGATCATTTATGCCACCTGCAGGCATATTCCTTAACTTTACACAGGCCCTTCAGTGTGAAAGATCCCGCCCTCGGCAACCTTGGCCGGGAAGAACGATGTCACTTTGTGCTTTGAGATCGGGTGTGACACCCGTAAGCGGTTCCTTTAAAGGACCTTCTGCGAAGGGGGTGTGAAGGGCGGGCTGAGCTCTGCTGACGGGGCCAAGGTTGGCCGTATGAGACCATAAGAGAAGCCGATGCGAGCAGCTGTTCTCGGCTGCTCTAGCGCTGGGGGGAGGTTTGGAAAATCAAGGCACTGTGCGGTTATTCGTGCTTCCTGCACTGCTCTTCAGGAGGGCTTTGCCCAGTGCCCACTGAAGAGCGACAATAATAATGTATGCAAGTATGTGCTATGCACTGCGTTTTGTATCGAAGCGCTGTGCACATTTTGTTTTAAGTCTTCTGCTTGAGTCGGGGGCGATCAGTGCCCATCGGCCGCGGTGCTTACACCTGCCCTGGGCCCGGTGGCTGCCCCTGCTCTCCTGGTACAGGTGGAGGTCGGTGGACGCATGATGAGTCTAAACACACTCCAGCATCCCCTCCCCCCACCCCCCCAGCCCTGCCACTCATGCCACATTATCGCTGTCAGAAGGGCGTGTAGTGTGTGTGAAACCCTATTTTGGCGTCCATGTCCCATCTGTGCCCGCCGGACCCCCCTGGCCCTTTGTTTGGCGCAGTGGTGAATGTACTTTGGGGGCGGGGGGAGAGGCGGTGAAGGTCGCAGGATGGGAGGCAGGAGGCTCAGAGTGGCTGAGGTAAGGGGCTGCGCTGGGCATGCGTCGGGTGCGCCTCGGCATCGTGTCCTCGCGCCCGTGTGTCTTCTCTCGCTCTCTTTCCCTTTCTCCCGCGCTTTCATTCCCCTCATTCTCTATCCATGTTTCTGTCACCTTATCCTGTTGTTCCGTCTCTTCTCCCTCATTCCTTCTATCCGTTTGCTTTTACTCTCTTCTTTGCTGTTTCGCTACCTAACTTCTCATCCTTTTCTCCTCTCAATATCCATTTCCTTTTTCCTTTGTATGTGCGGTTCCTCCCTTTTCTTTTTCCCGCATGGATTCTCTTTTATTTTAATTTGTTTGACGCTCCTTTGTTCACGTTGTTAACCTCTTTTTCACTACTGTTTCCTTATCACTCAACTCCCCCTCTCGCTCTTGCTCTCTCTCTCTCTCTCTCTCTCTCTCTCTCTCCCTCCCTCCCTCTATCTCTCTTTCACTGCGCCTGTCCATATCTATAACCCCCCGTCACTATAACTACGCCAACCTTCTTTATACTAAAACTCCCATATCCTCCTCGATGCCCCTCTCTGACACTATAACTCCCATATCCTTCTCTGTGCCCCTCTCTGTCACTATAACTCCCATATCCTTCTCTATGCCCCTCTGTCACTATAACTCCAATATCCTTCTCTATGCCCCTCTGTCACTATAACTCCCATATCCTTCTCTATGCCCCTCTCTGTCACTTTAACTCCCATATCCTTCTCTATGCCCCTCTCTGTCACTTTAACTCCTCTATCCTTCTCTATGCCCCTCTCTGTCACTTTAACTCCCATATCCTTCTCTATGCCCCTCTCTGTCACTTTAACTCCCATATCCTTCTCTATGCCCCCTCTCTGTCACTATAACTCCCATATCCTTCTCTATGCCCCCTCTCTGTCACTATAACTCCCATATCCTTCTCTTTGCCCCTCGCTGTGACTATACCTCTACTTCTCTATACCCCCTCTCTTTCCTTTCGTGTACTCTCTCTCTGTTTCTGTCAATCCCATCCAGTGTCTGTCCATTTGTCTCGCTCTATGTGTCTCTTTCTCGATCTCCCTCTCAATGTCTCTCTTTCTCTGTCTCTCATCCTCATCTCCTCTGTGCCTCTCACTCACCAACTTGTTGTTTCTCCACTCTAGTCTCTGCCAATTCGTTCATTTTCTCTCTATCCATCTCCCCCCCTCTCTCTCTCTCTCTCTCTCTCTCATTCTCGCTCTGTCTCTTTCTCTCACTCTGTGTGTGTGTCTGGCTGCTCCCCCTAACCCCACTGTCTTTGTTTTTCTTCCTCTCTGCACTTTTTGTCTTTCTCTATGTCTCTTTCACACTCGTTTTTTCTCTTCTATGATGATCGTTGCCTTTCAGTTTCCACCCCCCCTCTCTCTCTCTCTCTCTGCCCCACCGCCCTCTCTCTCCCTCTCTCTCTTTGTGTGTGTGTGTGTGTGTGTGTGTGTCTGGCTGCTCCCCCTAACCGCACTGTCTTTGTTTTTCTTCCTCTGTGCACATTTTGTCTGTCTCTCTGTCTCTTTCACACTCGTTTTTTCTCTTCTCTGATCTTTGCATTTCAGTTTCCCCCATCTCCCCCCCACCTCTCTTTCTCTCACTCTGTGTGTGTGTCTGGCTGCTCCTCCTAACCCCACGTCTTTGTCTTTCTTCCTCTGTGCACATTTTGTCTGTCTCTGTCTCTTTCACACTCGTTTTTTCTCTTCTCTGATCTTTGCATTTCAGTTTCCCCCATCCCCCCACCTCTCTCTCTCTTTGTGTGTGTGTGTTGTGTGTGTGGCTGCTCCCCCTAGCCCCACTGTCTTTGTTGTTCTTCCTCTCTGCACCTTTTGTCTGTCTCTCTGTTTCTTTCACACTCGTGTTTTCTCTTCTCTGATCTTTGACTTTCAGTTCCACCCCCTCTCCCCGCCCTCTCTCCCTCTCTCTCTCTCTCTCTCTCTCTCTCTCTCTCTCTTTGTGTGTGTGTGCCTGGCTGCTCCCCCCAACCCCGCCGTCTTTGTCTTTCTTCCTCTATGCACTTTTTGTCTGTCTCTCTGTCTCTTTCACACTCGTTTTTTCTCTTCTCTGATCGTTGCCTTTCAGTTTCCACTCCCTCTCACTCCCACACCCTCTCTCCCCCTCTCTCTCTTTGTGTGTGTGTGTGTCTGGCTGTTCCCCCTAACCCCACTGTCTTTGTTTTTCTTCCTCTGTGCACATTTTGTCTGTCTCTCTGTCTCTTTCACACTCGTTTTTTCTCTTCTCTGATCTTTGCATTTCTGTTTCCTCCATCTCCCCCCCACCTCTCTCTCTCTCTTTGTGTGTGTGTGTCTGGCTGCTCCTCCTAACCCCACCGTCTTTGTCTTTCTTCCTCTCTGCACTTTTTGTCTGTCTCTGTCTCTTTCACACTCGTTTTTTCTCTTCTCTGATGATCGTTGCTTTCCAGTTTCCACCCCTTCTCTCTCTGCCCCACCGCACTCTCTCTCCCTCTCTCTCTTTGTGTGCGTGTGTCTGCCTGCTCCCCCTACTCTGTCTCCCCTTTGTCTCCCCCGATCCCTCACACTCTTTGTCTCTGACTCATTCATTATTCCTCCCTTGCTTTTTTCTCAGCCTCTTGCTATTTCTGTCCTACTCTTTCTCTCTGCCAATCTCTCTTTCTCTGAGTTTCTCTCCAATTTCTCTCCATTATTTCCTCTTTTTTCTCGTGTTCTCCTTCTCCCCTCTTTGTTTCTCCCATTTTCCATGAGTCTCTCCGAATTCCTCATTATCTGTCTAGTTCCTCCTCTCTATTTGACTTTAAACGTTCATCCCTCTCTCGCCCTCTCCTCCTTTATCCATTAGTCCGTTTTCCTCCATGTATTTTTCCAGTTGTTTGTTTTGATCCTATTCCCACTTCTCGTATCCTCTCACCTTTCACTGTTATACGCCCCCCCTCCCCCGCCCCAGACCGTTCGCCGGTTCACTCCCGGTGGGGCCACACTATGGTACTACCCGGGCCATTCTTGGCACTGCGAGGCCACGCTAGTGGTGATGGGCGGAGCAGAGCATGTATATCAGCACACCACGTTTCTCTCTTTCACATGCACGCTCTCCCTCTCTCTCTCTCTCTCTCTCTCTTTCTCCCTCTCTCTCCCTCTCTCTCTCTCTCTTTCTCTCTCTCTCTCTTTCTATCCCTTTAACATGGAGGTGCTTATTACCGGCCGTGTTTGGTGCTTTCTCTCTCTCTTTCGATGCGCCTTCCTCATTCGTTCTCTTGGCACTTTCTTTCATTCTCCCTCTCTCTCGCTCCATTTGTCCCTGTCTCCCTCGCTGCATCTTTCTTTCATTCTCTTATTCTCAGTCAGTCTCTTTCGCCTGTCCGCCCTCACTTGCATTCTCACCCCCGTCCCCACCTCTCTTCATATTTTTCCTTCTGTCTTTTTGTCCCTTTCTTCTTCGCGTTGTCTTTATTCTCATCTGAGACCTCGTCAGCCCTCTTATTTATCATTCACTCCATTTCTTCTCTCTTTATCGCTCTTCTCTTTGTTTCTCCCTCTCTGCATGTCTTGCACTCCCAGCCTGTCTGTCTCTCCCCTCCCCTGCTCTGTGGTTTCGTTGCCTACGCACCTCTCATTCTGTCTCTCACACTTTCTCCATCTTTCTTTCTCCTCCCTCCCCTATTTATCCCTGTCATTATTTACTGTCTTCTCTCTCTCTTTCTCTCTCTGACACGTTTGCTCTTCATGGATCATTATCCTTGTGAAAGTCCCCCTTATCTGACACGTTCGCACTTCGTGAATCACTATCATTGTGATAGTCCCCCTTCTCTGACACGTTCGCTCTTCGTGGACCACTATCCTCGTGATAGTCCTCCCCTCCTCTGACACGTTCGCTCTTCATGTACCACTATCCTTGTGATAGCCCCCCCTCCTCTGACACGTTCGCTCTTCATGTACCACTATCCTTGTGATAGCCCCCCCTCCTCTGACACGTTCGCTCTTCATGGATCACTATCCTTGGTTCGCTCTTCATGGATCACTATCGTTGTGATAGCCCCCCCTCCTCAGACACATTTGCTGTTCATGAATCACCATCCTTGTGATCGTGTGATACCCCCCCTTTCTCTGAAACGTTCGGTCTTCATGGACCACTATCCTTGTGATTACCCCCCGCCCCTCCTTCTCTGACACGTTCGGTCTTCATGGACCACTATCCTTGTGATTACCCCCCCCTCCCGGCCCCTCCTTCTCTGACACGTTCGCTCTTCATGGATCACTATCCTTGTGATTACCCCCCCGGCCCCTCCTTCTCTGACACGTTCGCTCTTCATGGATCACTATCGTTGTGATAGCCCCCCCTCCTCTGACACATTTGCTGTTCATGAATCACCATCCTTGTGATCGTGTGATACCCCCCCTTTCTCTGAAACGTTCGGTCTTCATGGACCACTATCCTTGTGATTACCCCCCCGCCCCTCCTTCTCTGACACGTGCGCTCTTCATCGATCACTATCCTTGTGATAGCCCCCCCTCCTCTGACACGTTCGCTCTTCATGGATCACTATCCTTGTGATAGCCCCCCCTCCTCTGACACGTGCGCTCTTCATGGATCACTATCGTTGTGATAGCCCCCCCCCCCCTCCTCTGACACGTGCGCTCTTCATGGACCACTATCCTTGTGATTACCCCCCCCCCCGCCCCTCCTTCTCTGACACGTTCGCTCTTCATGGATCACTATCCTTGTGATAGCCCCCCCCCTCCTCTGACACGTGCGCTCTTCATGGATCACTATCGTTGTGATAGCCCCCCCCCCTCCTCTGACACGTGCGCTCTTCATGGACCACTATCCTTGTGATTACCCCCCCGCCCCTTCTTCTCTGACACGTTCGCTCTTCATGGATCACTATCCCTGTGATAGTCCCCCCTCCTCTGCGGTCGTTGATGCCCTTCTATGCACTAGATGAAAACCCAGGCAGAGCTGGAAGAGAGCATTAGCTTGTGAAGTCCCAGAGTCCCCGGCACCATTAATCAATGAAACTCACTAATGCTGTATCAGGGCAGTCACCTGCTTGCCATGTTGTCTCGTGCTCTACTCTACCTCTTTCTCTGCCCTTTGTTCCTCCAGACTCACATTTGCCCGTTGCTATCTCTATACTTGCTCCTCTCTCGCTCTCTCTATGTCCTTCAAGTTACCCCCGCTCATTTTTCGGCCTCTTTTTCTTGCTGTATTTCGCTTTCTCGTGCTTTCCTTCATTACTGCCATCTCTCCGCTTCACATCTCTCTGAATCTTCCAATCTATCTCTCCTCTGTTGTCCATCTTCCGTCTTACTTTTATTTTTGGTTTCTGTTAATTTATGTATTAGCCTCTCTTTTTCCCTCTATACCTCTCTTCGTACCCTCTCCTTACTATTTTGTCTATTTTTCTTTCTGTTGCATTCTTGCTTTCTCTCAATCATTACTGTCATTTCCTCTTCTGTGCCTTATTTGCTTACTATGTTCCCCTTCTCTCTATTTCCCCCTTCTTTCTCTCTCCTATAGGCCTTTTCTCTTTGCTTCTAACTCTCCTATTTACTCCATCTGTCCTTCCTTCCTTCCTTCCTTCCTTCCTTCCTTCCTTCCTTCCTTCCTTCCTTCCTTCCTTCCTTCCTTCCTTCCTTCCTTCCTTCCTTCCTTCCTTCCTTCCTTCCTTCCTTCCTTCCTTCCTTCCTTCCTTCCTTCCTTCCTTCCTTCCTTCCTTCCTTCCTTCCTTCCTTCCTTCCTTCCTTCCTTCCTTCCTTCCTTCCTTCCTTCCTTCCTTCCTTCCTTCCTTCCTTCCTTCCTTCCTTCCTTCCTTCCTTCCTTCCTTCCTTCCTTCCTTCCTTCCTTCCTTCCTTCCTTCCCCCTCTCACTCTGCTTTCTTTCGCGCTACTTCCTTAGTTCGGTCTTCCGGTCTTCTCTGAGTGCCGTGTCTGTACCCACATCACTCAGCTGAGCGGTAAATGCACACAGTGCCCCCTGGGTCCTCACCCGCTGCTCGCTCGGACCCAGCACCTGGCACTTAGCGCGAGTCTCTCACACGTTCACCCCGCTTGTGGTGCTGGAGGGGGGTGAGTACCCCCCGTGGCGCCTTTAAAGGCTCTTGTCAATAAATGCGTGGTGTTGCCCAGTGTGTTTATACGCCCCTAACCTATTTGTTTCGAATGCGCCCCGATGTTAGCAGATGACGAAGAAGCCGAGTGCGATAAAAGAACTCATGAGACCTCATGGTGTGGTCACTTGGAGATGCTTCCAGTCACAGCTGGAGTTCTCGACACGTTCCCAATTAAGCCATTAGCCCACGCCATCCGTCATCAGTGAAGTCGCCTGGGCGATATTTGGTATAGAAGTGGGCAGACTTCTCCCCATACCGTACCTTTTGTTGGTTAGAGTCTAAATTCAGCACAATGGCACCCGAAGACATACATTCTAACACTGGACTCCTTAGTAGCTCACGCTGTGTGATCTTGGGCGAATCACTGTGTGTGCCAAGATAAGGTATCATTGCAAAATCAACTAACCTCATTATTAATTGCGGTATACACGTCGCGTTGCTTGTTTTATAGAATCGCCTCTTCTTCTGTAAACCCTGTAGGCTTGGCGCTGATTCTCGGAGGGGGAGTAGTGTTGGGGGGGCTATGCCTCCAGGGCAGGGGGTCAATACAACAGTTGGTGTCTCGTCTGCAATTCATCAGAGGCCTTGCTGCACGCGCCAGCCCAGCCCCTCCCCCTGAGTGGAGACCCCCACCGCCACCCCTCGCCAAGAACAGGGGGGCGCAGTATTCCCAAAACCCAAACATTCAACATCTCCTTCGTGACCCGTTTCGTGTTTTAAATCGAGTTTTGGCGTCCTCCCGCCATCTGTGCATGACAAGGACATAAGAGCTTTGCTACGACATATTTTGAGTTCTTTAAGGGGGCGCTTCCTCGGGTTATTGGGGAGGAAGGTGGGAGGATCTCTGTGAGGGGGTGGGGGGCAGAGAATAGTGCACCATGAAATCATCGCTCGCTAATCCCTCAGACGACCTATTTCATAGATGACCCCCCATCAGAGTTAATAGCGCTACGTGCAGTTCAGAGTTTATAGCGCTATATATTTTAACCTAATTTCTCCTTACCTTAGTTTCTGCCCTATTTCCCCTTTCTTGCTCCACACCTACACCGCCTGCCTCGGCCATTTCCCGAAGAACGTTTGCCTTAACCACCCTTGTGAATTCGGCACGATGTCCTGCTGACAATAGAAACCCACGTGTCTAGCAAACGGCCGCGTATAGGCCGCTACTATGCAAGAACAGGCTGCATTTTTTAATGTAAGACTCTCTTTATATATAGCGCTTCATGCAGGACACCTCTCGCCCCCAAGCGCAGCACCTAAGCGCATACTGACTTACCCAGTGGCAAGTCATTTAACGGCTGTCGAAGAACAAAGCGCAAAGCAAGCTCTTTCGAATCTGAAGCAGCTGCTTAACGCGCACACATAGCTCACTGACGCATAAAGCGCGTCAACGCCTACTGGTTCACTTGATTTTGTATAGTGTACATTTTTAAAGTTGCCTGTCATTATTCTGTTCTCTCTGCATAGAATGTGCCTAAGATGAAGTTTACAATACAGCATTTTGCTTTGTATTACATCACAATGTACAGATCGCCTCCAACGTTCCTTCTCCCCATAACCTGAACAAACCAAGCGCCTTCCACTCCCCACTCACGATCTCACCCTTTCCCTCTCCTCCATTTCCTGCAAGTTCCTCGGTGTGTTTCATGGCCCCCTTCCCAGCCCCTCCTATTTATTGTTCTCCTTTAGTTCTTCAGGACCCTCCCTCTCTCGTCTTCAAACCACCTGCCATCACCTGCCCCTTTTCTACATTTCATCCCTGCCCAAGAACTCGAGACTTCCGTCACAGTCTTTCCTTCAGTTTGTGTTGCCTTCCTTTTTAGTTTTGGCTAGTAAGCGGCAGAGCCACCCATAAAACAAAACTATTGCATTAGAGTACAGATAAGGAGACATTCATTGCATAAGAGGAGGGGGAACACGACCTGTAGGTGTTGTTTGGCTACTTGCCAACCCATTGACTGCCCATAGCCATCCTAACCCCTGTGGCCATTCTCACCCAGTTCCTGCACCTCCACGCCCAAACACCACCTCATGAGAACATTTTGAGCTCCCTTTTAGCAATCCTTACCATCAAACTTTGCACTTAAAATGCCTGCCAGTGTTTTCAAAGTAGTCGTTTGAGAGTTAATGACCTAATTGGAGCGATAACCACACTAATGGTGTAATAAGATGTCTTAACCAGCTCTGACCTCACTCGATGTATGAGCACTCTGCCTGTCCTTCACTGAAGTCCTGTTAAAACAAGCATTGTCAAAGCTAACAGTTTCGGCTTGTGTGTAAGTATTTGGCATTTTCCGGGCACTGCTATTAGATGCCCAGCTACTCGCATGATATTGCACTGTATGCCATCGATGGGCAGTTAATACCAACACGGTAGCGCCTGCCAAGTGCCTTTCCCATGCTTATACAAAAGCCCAAACTGTTGGCATTGTCAGTACTTATTTTCCTGGTTGGGAGTCGCAGGTGGCAAGGCCAAGGAGAGAAACACACCGCCCATTAATCATTTGGAAGGCCTTCGGCCACATTTGGAAGCCCTTCAGCCACATTTGTGTTGAGAAAATGCAAAAGTTAAATGAAGGACATCACACACTATATAGCCCAGCCGTAAAGAAAATCCCGTGGCTGTCTTACATGCAGAAATGCATTTCTCAGTTAAACTGCGAGAGCCTTCTATGTCCATCAACACTCCTGACTCCCAGTTCTGTGAGGAAGTACAAGCAATTGTTTAATACTATTTCTGGGATGAACAGGGAGTCCCTTGCTTTGGGCATACCTGCAAGTAGAAGGCATGTTTTTTTTTTTCAAAATAGGTATTTTATTCATTATTGAAACAGATAACAAATGAACAAACAGACATCAGAAATGAGATAAGCGTATAAGGCACATTTCATTATAGTGATAAGATGATTATAGGAAAATGCCGGAAGGAGCATAAGAGTTCAGCCCAAAAAACCCTCGCGGTTGTACTTGATTGAAGAGTCGCTGGCGGTGGGGGTTGTTTCTTAGCTAGAGCGGGGCGCTACCATGTGCAAATCATCTCAGCCAGCGGACACTGGGCGGCTTTAGGGTAAGGGCCGGGAAGCGTACCGCATAGTTCATAAATGGAGCTCAGGTGTATTGGAACGGCACGTTGTTTTAACAACTACAGACGGTATCCAGCCGTATTTGCTACATAGTGACAAACCCTCACACCGATGGGCCCTGACGCGTGCCCGATTTAATTCTCTTTGGCTGGGGGCTCGAGCAAAAAACTGGTCACATAGTGTACAGTCTACAATATGCCATAGCTGTCAGGGGCCGGTGGAGGATCTCTTACATTTGATGTGGTTTTGTCCAGCACATATGGATCTGAGAAGGAACACTTTATTGCCACTACTTAAGTCTGTAGGTATTACTCAGGCAAGACCTGCCCTAAGCTATGTGTTATCTGCGGCCACGTTGCCGGTGGCTTGGGGCTCGGTGGACTATCTGGGAAAAGCCTGGCATCGGCAGTCAAAAATCATCTCTGGCAACCTGACAGAACATTGCCAATCCCGAGCCTATTTAAGAATTTCTACTGGTGGTTGCCATTTGTGTACTGGATTTATACGGCACCATGCACTTTTTATTAGTCTATTACATGAAATGTTTTAATGTTTGAATGTTGCTGATTTTTTTAACAATTAAATCTCACTCTCCATTCTGTATTGTTAAATTTATTTTTATGTCGTAAATGTGGTTTATGGATTATCTTTCCGAATAAACGTTTCGAATGATATAACCCAGAAAATTCACATCAATTAGATTCATATACTGCAAGCCTTGGACTCATGCCACAATCATTCTCTAACTGCAGAGTGCAATGGGCATGGGCAACCCTGCACGTGCTGGGAAGCGGTGCTAGCGGAAATAAGGTGACCCATAGAGAACCAACAAAACCCGCCATGACCTGTGTGCACTTGTCGGGTCAGCGCCGGTCGGTAAGTAACCCCATGGCGACTCTGCACCGTGCCTCGGCCACAACTAGGAGCAACATCTCTCTGGCAATGACCCTAATGTTCAGAGTCCAGTATACAATTCTCTGTAATGTGCTCCGCACACCACCCACCCCGGCCAACATCCTACACCTCCACTAACCACAAAAGGAAGCAATGGGAGGGTGGGAAAGCAAGAAACCAGCAGCTCTTCAGGGAAAGGAGGTCCCTGTCTCGGGTACGCTGGGACCAAAGAGGGAGGGGACCACTTGCTTCCCCTCAATACTCCTATGCATCTGATACAAGAGTGGGACATGAAACTTGCTGGGTTCCATGTCACGGTGGCCAGGGGTGTTGTAGTCATGCCCCATCAGGGCCACAACATCCCCCCTTACAAAATGTCTCCACTCAGGCCCCCGCGAGCCTGGCAATAGCTTCCTAGGCTTGCTGCTAATAGCTTCCCTGTCCATCTTCTTCTGCCTTTTGCCTCCCACGCCCCCATTTTTGAAACACTTCTCAGCACATTCATTTGCACACCATGTTCCAATTGGCCTTTGTGCATCTCTCCCCATCCTGCCCGAAGTTACCAACACCCTTGAATTCCACCCATGGAAATGGCGATCACATTTGGTTTTCAAAATATTTCTGGCCCCACTCCACTGACCACCGTCGTCTTCAGAAATGTAATTAACTAATTGATATTGGGGATATATATTTATTTGTGATTTTAGTTTAGCTCTTGTGTCGTTTATAGTCACTTAAGACTCCTCCTTTTAGGGATTACATAGAACATTGGCAGTGAAATAATATGTTACATTAGAGAAAGGGTCTGCAGGCTCTGGCTCTCCAGATGTTTTGGACTACAACTCCCGTGATCCCTCACCATTCAGTACTATGGCTAGGGCTGATGGGAGTTACAGTCTAAAACAGCTATAGAGCCAAAGGTTGCAGACCCCTGGGTTAGAGGAAGGAAAGATAGGCTGGAGCAGCCCTTTTACCATTATTCAAGTGTTCAAAGAGTCTGTGGGTTTGCCCCATTTCTATGTCTATCTTAATTCTATTGATTTATATTTGTGCGGCATGGTACTTCTACCCAGCAGTATCTTTGTGTTATTAGATTGAGAACAAAGCAACAAAACATGTTTACACAGCTAGTTATTGGTTACTGAGCTAAGTCCTCACCAATTTAGGAAACAAGTGATTAAGTGTGGTTCAATGGCCACCTCTAGATGGTCTGAACCAGACACATTTATTGGTTGGAGTTCGAGGGCAACCTCCACCTAAGCACATGTGAACTATGCATGGGGTCTTATGTTGAATCCCCTTTGCCATACAGAGCCAATGTAACTTATGTAGGGCTAAGGCTGTGACCCCACCATGGCATTATAATAATTGATGTTGTAACAAAAGGGGGAGCCCTACTGGCGGAACCTTGGGCTGGGTACAAGTATGTATAACTGGGGGGGTTGGTAACCATTCTTAATTTGTAGAATGTAGTGTTGTTAACAGGGAACTGTAGTGGTGTTAAACCTAATCACCCTATTCCCAGCATGCAAGTATTATACATTATACTCACTTTTAAAGGAAGTCACAGCATATATTTGAATAAATCATAACAGCTGTTATAAACCCCTTAGATCAGGGGACATGTGTGTATTTACATGTATTGTGAATGAAAATCAACTTAACAACATATATACACAAGAGAAAATCATTGTCATTGTGTGTAAACAAGGAATGGAGACAATGTTTAGAATCAGGTTGTTCCACATCTGGGACAGAACATGGGTTTTGAAACAGGAATGGAACCCATGGCTGGGTTTAGCAGGGTATTGCTTTTTTCATGAAAACCATTACGAGGAAAACAATTGGTTCCTAATATTCAAACTGAAGACAAAGAGTGATCCTAAGCATTTTTTAGTAATGCTCTAGTCTTCTGACAAAACATAGTTGGACTGTAATGCGTCCAGTATTAGCACAACGGATTATGATACAATGAACTCAAACAAAAAAATTGATAACCAAGATTCAGTGCATTCTATTCTGTACATGCCGTTTGGTAGCTATAAACAGGACCTTATGTTTAGGCAAAAAAGACATCTCAAATGCATTGTTTTTGAAGATTTCAGGGCCTAACTCTTTTGGTTCGTTTAGTCAATCAAAGTTCTGTTGTTTGTGGTGAGATCTTGCACACTAGTGGAATGGTGGCCAATCCTTGGTCTACGTCAGGAAATATAAATCCCTGATTTTCGACTGCCGGTAGGTGGAGACCTGCTGCAGTGACGTTTCGGCTTTTGAGTGGACAGCCTTCTTCTGGGCCAGTAGGATTGCGATAGCCTAAAATAATGTGTAAGAGAAGGAGAGAAAACAGAAATGTCCTATGTGAAATAGAAAGCTTGCTCGTGTTTTACAATTAACAGCAAGTAAAGCTCGGTCAACAGTTAAAAAAAGCGGGGGTTGGGGGAGGACACAGAGACACATATGGATGTGTGCTCTGGTTTAGATGGGATTAAAATTAAACTAACCTAGGATCTGCCCGGGCTGGGAAGGGGAGGGTGGAAAGCAAACTTGGGCTGGAACGTGGTCGATGAGATCCAGTCGCAGTATACGTGTGAGGCCCTAATTAGGCATTCTGGGTGGAGTCTGGTAAAGGCGGGGATGTCCGATGGCACGGTTGGAGATCTAGCACACAACAGAAAAAAGGGGAAAAAAGGAAAAGGAGGTGTAAGAGTACTGTTTTCAGTAAAACAAGGCAAATGACTGTCACCAATCTGTTGGTGTAGTAAAAAAGTATCCAACCAGTTCTTACCCAGCATAGGAGCGGGCTGTTGTGGGGCTGCACTGGACATGAATCCGTGTAGTTACATGGGACCAGAGTCAGTCCAGGACCAGTAGAACTGTTTCGTTTGTGTGGTAGTGACTCCTGTGAAATACAGAGGGGCAGACATTGAAAAGGCGGCTTTGTAAAAATGCTGTGTGTCATGCAGTGAAAAGCATGGGTCAGCCAAAGGGAGTCTGCTTGCGAGCATGAGCCTACCTGCAAAAGGCTGGTGAAGGAATCGTAGTATATCGCTGTTGGAGGAGGGGGAGCGTGAGGCTGCATCCGGGCTGGTTTCTCCGCTGGACAGTGTGCTGTCTGTCGTGCGCATGTGAGTTAGACCAGTGTCTAAAACAGTGCGTTTGAAGGTGCGCCACGGTGCGCATGCGCTGGAAGTTAGTGGTGGTGCTTGGATGTACTGTTTGAATAATTGAGCCTAGAATGAATTCAACCATTTGTAATCATGATAAGGATGTGAAGTGAGAAAAAAACGTGAAAGTCTTGTGGGATCGTAAGCCTTTAATTGCAGTAATCAGTGGGGCTGCGGTCCAAGGGTAGCCTGCCGTGATCCTCAACAATATCGAAGATAGAGACTCCACTAACGCAGACACAGAAGCAAAGCTAAGGAATTAAAGAAATAAAACAAAAAGGGAGATCTTTATCTCCTGGGACAAGACTTGTAAAAATTGTTTTAATTTCAATTGAATCAAATATAATAATAACACATTTTTTAAAAAGAAGATAGTCACTATCACTTCTTCGGTGGAGAGGAAGAGCGCTCCAGGGGACGGAGTCTTGAGAGTGGAGATGTCTCTACTGAGACATTTGTACCGAGCCCGGAGAAAGGCTTCCAGATCAGCTAGGCTCACCATAGGCATCTGGCCGGGAGGCAAGGGTGGCCCTGTCACCAGAGATATTCTGACACTCTCTTGACATGGGTCATTTTCCAATCAGAGGTCGAGGAAGGAATTCAGTGCCACAGTGACATATTCCATCATCTGTAAGGTCCCAATCAAGTGAGTAGAATAGCTCCAAGCTCTCCCAACTTTGCAAGAGCTATTTGCTAGGTAAAGTTTACTCATTATATGGCCCTACTGATGTTCTGGACTACAATGCCCATGATCCTTCTCCCCTGACTGTGCTTGCTAGGGATTATGGGAGTTGAAGCCCAAAACACCTCAAGGGACACACATTGAGTAACCATGTGCTAACTGATAGTCTTCAATATTATGGAAAACTGATGTTCATAATGATCATACTTGGAAGACATTTATCGCTGTTGATGCTAAGCCTTCTTCCATATGGTGATATAATAAGAAAAGCGAGGCGAACCCTCTCTGATACTAGCAGAAGCACCGAGGCACTTGACAAAGATACATATTAATGCATAGAGGGCCTCTAATGGAGGCAGCAGCAAAGGTGTAAGTCCATGCATGGCCTCTTGGTATTCACACCTGCAGTCGTGTATTTCATGAGATGGAAGATATCTTACATCTGTTCATGCAGTCACTCTACCTGCAAACAGATCAGTCCAACTTGTCATTTGGAAAAGATACTTGTATTTGTGATAAACCCAAATCAAAAGCATCCTCGTTGATTCCCAGTCTTTGAGCTCAATATTAATTATGGAGCCTATTCTTTTCCGTAAGTTCTCTTTCCTCCAATCTCTCAAAACAGATTTGAAAAGATTTGTTTGTTTTCAAGTCGAAATTTTATTTGTAATAAAATCAGCCAACACACGTTTCGCACCTCAGGGTGACTTCTCAAAGTTTAGGCTATATTGCTCTTTTCAAGAAGCTGATATTTTTAAATTGATGTAGCTTCTTGAAGCCTTTATTGGCCAGACATTTTGTTTTCAAAATGGATGGAATGGACATGTCATTGTGCCGGCTGTCTGGCCTGTAATTCAAGTGTCCAATCGAAAGAGCAGACACAATAATGAACATGGAGATCAAAGTCCCCGAGTCAGCTCGGATGTATTTGTTTTGAGTTTATTCTGAATTATGAGGTGTGAGCAGACACCCTTCTTCATAGCTGAGCTTGCTCTGCAGCACCAATTTGTTAGGAAAATCCCAATTCCTCCCACGACAGAACAACAATGCACATATGCCCTTTCCCTCATTTCTGTATTCATTGTAACTAAGGTCTCTTGTCTGTGCTCCTCTTCTTACCTTCTATCCCTGAATGCTTGCTCACTATTGTGCAATTCCTATCATGTGCTTCTTTCATTCACATTCGTAAACCTTTTTACTATTTTCATTGACACGTCTTGGTAGCATCTCCTTGTGTGGTCAACGCATTCCCCGAAGTCTGGTGGGAAGAGATGCTGAGTGTATGGTAGATGAGAGGATGCTCTTAGTAACCCAATGACTCATCCCATCATCTTCCAGTCCAGCTTTGTCAGGTTGTGGCCTGGCAGAAGTGTTGGACCCTGGACGTGGTGTAAGTTCCTTTGGAAAATTCCTGCCTGGTACTATCAAAACCCAGAAGCTGGGACCATATATAAACCTCCCCTCTATATCCTTATAATAGTGTGATGATGCATCCTTCCGTTCCCTTCCCTTCCCTTCCCCTCCCTTCCCTTCCCTTCCCTTCCCTTCCCTTCCCTTCCCTTCCCTTCCCTTCCCTTCCCTTCTCTTCCTTTCCCTCCTTGCCTTCCTTTCCCTTCCATTCCCTGCCCCCCCTCCCATTTCCAGGGGTTGATGTCAAAGTACGCACCTGCTATGATGCGGTGGTGTGTTGAGAGGTAAAACGTCATTCAATGGCAGCAGTGCCTGGAAGTAGAACGCAGATCTCTGTGCTTGCCTGGATTGGAATTAACCCACGTGACATACCTTCTGTTCAAAGGCAACTTGGCCCAATCATTGTTTAATGTCAACGAGGAGAGGCAGTGTAAGCTGTTACCCACTGCTTCAAATCGGTGTCAATGGCTGCCTTGGCTGGGGTAAAATTTCTGAGTGCCCCAGTGCAAATAGCGGCCAAGTGCAGCCCACTCGGCCATGTGAATAGGACCCCCAACAGTCTGATGTACGTCCTGGCACCCTGGGTTAACGCTAGGGAGCCATGACTTGAATTCAACACAAAGCTTGCCTCGACTGAAGCCTGGTGAAGTCTACATCTTAGAAAGTGGACGAGTGTGAGCCGAAACGCTGTATGGTTCATTGTATGTGCTGGAGATTGCAGATACCAGCTTCCTGTAGTGTATTCTTGACCCGTTTCGATTGAAGAAATGAGAAGTCCACATAACACCTTAAATGAAACCAAGAAACATTAACATTATATGTTGGTATGTCCGAGTGGCAGTCATATTAGGTTTAGGTAATAAGTCAATATCCCACAGAAGAGCAGGTCTTAAAATCCCATTCTTGTATTCCCAGGACCGTCTGTGCCCAGGACTCCAGCATTGGGAGGGAAAGGGAAGGGACTCCCTGGCACCATGCGTGCTGCAGTGAAGGGTTATGACATCATTAACCCCTCATCTCCAGCCTTCTCCTCATGTTCCGCCACCAGACTGCCCAAAACGCAGCCTGCTAAAACTAAACTAAACTAAACTACTGGAGGTTTGAGATCATGGCCGTAGCTAGTAACGAAGCCAAGGAAAGATACAACAACGGATTGGTTTGGAAGCCATTAGGCCACATTTATTAAAGAAACTGCAACAGTTTTTCATACATGACATAAGTATATCGCACAAAGGCTTCTCATGTAGTGACCAGCACTTTACAGTTAAAGTATTTCATAGCCATAGATACATTTTGCCATTCCAAAGATGAAGAACACATCTTTCGGCCGCAGTTGCAATTTCCATTGGTAGAAGTAAACAGATTTCTGAAGAACACAGTCACACATCACACATTACATCACTTTGATAATTGGGATCAACCCAGGGACTTCTTCAGTTGGACTGGGGAACAAACCACTGAAAGCAAATTGTAATATCTTAAACTCTGCACTCGTTCGTTTTTTATTTTCATTTTATGAATACCAATTCTTTGTTTCGATACATTTCAATCCTTTCTTCGGTGAATGATAAAGTACTGCACAGTACAAAAGGGTTGGAAGGACAAATCAATGTCATTGGTAGGGGAGTGAGACTCGTTCATATGGAATAGGCGCAGGATTTAAGAGTTCCAGAGAAGGTTTTTAGGATGGCTGTATGTCATATGGATTCTGTAGGGGTTCCCAGGGAGCCTGGATAGATGCTGGACGAGGCATGTTTCCGGTTCTTGAATTCTGCATGCGTGTTATGTGTGGTTATTTGCATAACGCACTTCCACTGCTGATATGTGCCTCCAGGATTAGGACTTGATTAAGAGTGTGATATTCTATGGCTTTGGGTTCCGGTATACCTTTACTCAGGGCCTAGGCAAAGGTGTGAGTCGAGATCTCTGGAAGCATGTGTGATGGGTCGGGATAGGGAGAGATACAGTGTCCATTGCTCGACTGAAGACCTATGCTATGGCCAAGATAGACAGTCCCCACGTCCATTATCCAGCATAATGGAGTGGCCTGCTGTGAAGTGGCCTGGGGACATTTGGGGAGGTCCAAAGGTGGCCATGTATATGCTCCCTCATTCCCCAGCATATGCAACTCCCAAAATAGGGCCTGATTTATGGAACGTTTTCCTATGGGATTGCACCATTATAAAACACTTCCAGGAATCAGGCCTCTAATGTCACAGAAAGGGTGTATAAGAACAGACTGTTCTCCATTTGATCGCAAGTTTGAACGCTGAGAACCATATTCTGTAAAAGGTGGCTGGGCTGCTTCAGATGATAGCATGGTACGTAGATGAAACCTCAATAAATTAGGACCTTAACAGGTTATTAAAATATTTATTCACCTAAAAATGTCACACAATTTACTTTAGGAAATGTATAGATGAATAAAAGATGGACAATAGCAAAGCTGTACTTGGTGTTAAAACAACAGCAAAAATAGGGACACGATTACACACAGAGGAGTATCTTGCTCTTGAAATCCACTCAAGGAATTGCGGTTGTGAATATGTTGCTCCTGAAAACTCCATACAGTTATATGTTTCTTGTAAAATTGAAGACTAAGGACTAATAAGGTAGTCTGCCCTGGAAGATGGCTCAGGGGCAAAGGGTCTTCTTTGGGAACAAAACAAGTGAATGCAACATGGCTTTGATCCCTGCGGAGGGACTATATATATATATATATATATATATATATATATATATATATCACCATTCATATTATTAATAACACTTGCTTGCAGTAACTTCCACAGTGTGCTTCGGTCTTGTACACGGACATAGCTCTCACATTCCTCACTTGAAGGTTTTCATGATAGGTCTTAATTTTTGCATTTTCTGGGTCTTTACGGGACATCATAGTGAATCATCTATACCTAAATCAAGCGCCACAATGCCTACGGGCTGCTGTGCGCTATACAAATACGAATAAATAAATAAATAAATAAATAAATACATAAATAAATCAAAGTTCCAAAACAATAATCATTAAAAGAAATATAGCAGAGGCCCTGATGAAGTCATGAAGTCTTCTCAGTGTAAATGATTTGTGTGGCAGCTCCACGGTCACAGGGAGGGCAGTGATGAGCAAGTTTGTCTTCTAGGGGATACTCTGAAACAGATCTTCACTTGCAGGACAGCATTCAGAAGTCTTTCCTCACCACCAAGGTTCCATTAAAGGTGGATCACCTTTTAGGCAACAGTGAGGGTGGCAGAAGATCTACTAAGGTTTTATAAAGTGCCACCAGGATACAAATAAGGGCTTAAGGGCTTGCTGAGCAAGGTAGGCATCTGCACAATGAAGACTTCTGAGCCTCACCAGTCTTGAAGGTGCTCCTAATGGACAATACTTCATCGGATGCCAGACAGCACAAGCTTTTGCCAAGAACATAATGTGAAGGTATGATTAAGGCATTCAGATGTAAGATAGAGTTCATTTGTAGCAGGGGCCATATCTGGATTAACAGCAAACATTAAGTCAGTGTTGGCATTTCAAAGAATTGATTGAAAGTGCAGAGGAATCTCCCTGTACCCCCTTAGCATGCCAACTTTCCAGCATTGGAAGAATGGTACCAGACAGATCCTTGTTCGCTGCAAGGATAGAGCAAGGTTGGACAAATTCGTAATTCAGTAATCGGTTCTTCATGATCGCAAGGTGAGAATCCCATAGATGAGCCAGCCAATCATACACTCTGCATGAGATGAAATATTACATCATACCAAGGTATTTTCTAGGTAAACAATTGATCGCTGCAGATGCACCACTCTGGGAGCAGAAGTTAAGCCCTATTTGCAGGCAACAATGTGGGTATGGGCACTGGGCCAATTCCCATCTAATCTTTGTTTTGGAAAATGGAAAGGTATTTCTAATTCAGGAAGAATGTACTGTGAATGGAAAACAAGGAACACTTCTTGGATTTTTCTTCCAAATTTAAAAGAATAGGTTTTTCTTCCATATTCAGTGACACATATTATGAATGGCAATCAGTAGAATTGCAACCTTCTAAATAGGTGAAAATGAGGTCTTCCAATGTTTTTTCACAGGAGATATGTTTTTTGTGTTGGTCTTCACATCAAATGAACCCCTAAAGCACTAATGGTGAGTATGTTCATCCTTTTTGCACATGCATTCATAATAGCTCAGCAGTTAATTTAAACTCCTATTTTCATTAGGTCTTAAGGTCTATGCAAAATGTGGGTACTGTGGCGTGATGCAGTAAGGAGGCGAACAAGACGGTATCATTTTGGCTATAGACTTTTATTAAAGTGAAGAGAGGAAACCTACCTCTCCCTATTTTTAGAGGAGTTTTCTCCACCTCAACAAAGAATAACTCGGGTGCCCACCAGGATAAAAGTCCAAAAAAACCAAAATGCTGTCCTCTGTTTAAACCAACTACTCTATCCATTCCACTAACAAATAAACCAAGACGAAATGTATTCAAGGATCTTCTAATCCAAGTTCTATGGTTTTGCGTGTCACCACTGGGACAAGGAAGATTACTCCCGAGGAATATTTGGCTCTTCGTTTTCTGAGTATCACTACTGTGATAAGGGAGATCACTCACGAGGAATACTTGATTCTTGAAGCTCTGTGTACCACTACTGTGATAAGGGAGACCACTCAAGAGTAATACTTGACTCTTGAAGGGTTGAGTATAACTACTGTGACAAGGGAGTTCACTCCTGATGAATACTTGACTCTTGGTTCTTTGGGTATCACTACTGTGACGAGGAAGATTACTCCCGAGGAACACTTAACTCTTTGGGGTCGCTCGATCCCACCCAGTTTTACCTCAACTCCTGTTACCTGTATCTACACTGGGGAGTGCTACCAGTTCTTCCTGGGGTCCCAGGTCACTGTTGCTTGTGCACATGTTCAGTGCATCTTCCTGCTTTCCTCCTCTCTGGTCTATTTGACTCCACAAAGCTGTTGCTGCGGCATTCTCAGTGTGTTTTATGGACCACACAGTTCACCTCGGAGAGGCCACATCAAAGCTGGATTCTTCCTGCTTCTGCAGTGAGTCGGATTCTCTCTGGCTAACCTAATTCCTTTTGGCCTCTTCTTTAAAGACCGACTGTCTCTCGATACTTCGGGCAATATGGGTTAGAATTTTCTGGGCCCTGCAGATGGATGCCAGCTTCCCTAGCTGCTCTTCCTGCTCCAGAACACCTGCAGTCCTTCCGATGTCTTTACTTTATACTGTTGGGCCTGCCCCACCGTAGCGTCAATGTTTGTTATGCAAGCCTTTGAAGTTATCGTCATGCCTTCTATTGGCCACCTCGTCCCAGATTCTTGAATATAATCCCTTCTACTGTTGTTCTGTATGTTTCGTTGGTTCTTCTTTGTCGCAGTCCTATCTGATCGGGCAGATGCAATATTAAAGATCTCACAATAACATACAGTGGTAGTTTCAGGTTGCGAAGGAGAAGGAGTCAATGGGCCCATGGCTTCTGGGAACAAGGGTTTAGGGAGGTCTTTCTCGGGAATCCTTTTCCCCATGAGAGGAGTCTCTCCATATGAGGTCCTGCCACTTTTACCACCCCAATGGGGACTATTGGTTAGTGGCCTCACCTTCCTAGCCTCGTCGGGAAGGGCTCCCCTCTGGGAAGAAGTTAAATGATCCCATGAATCGTCACAGTACATACATGTAATTTGTGTTGCCAGCATTAGCAGTGTATCACAATGGCAGTGTTACAGTTCTTTTACAATGGCAGTGGATGAGTTATGGTTGCATCAGAAACCCTATCTGGCACATTCTGTTGGTTTCTTTGTGCATTGTGACCACATTGTTCCTAACAACCTTTTTCAATTACTTTATTTAAGGTAAATGTAATCATAGCGTTCCATTAACCAAAGATTTTTCACCTGCTTTTCAAAGTTTTTATGGGGAAACTTCACAAGGATGTCCATTCAACTAAAGTATTTTCAAATGTTATTTTAAGTATTGTAAGAGGATTCAATTCAACACTACAGCTAAGTCAACGCCTAGTCTATAATACTGAATGAAAACCCTTATTGATATATCTTTAGGTCCAGTTCATGCGTTCTGGATGACTACCCCTATATAACACCCCTCTCTTGGAATCCCCCTGACCCCACTGAGCCAAGAAGTAGTTCTGTTTTGCAAGTTTAAAAGGTTTATTTGATAACTTAAACAATATATATTATATCACGCTTTATAATAAATTAATAATTGAATAGCACACTTAATCTGATATGACAAAGATCAACAACGGAGAATCTGGCACTAGCACACTTCTTATAATCACTAATGAGTTGAGATGAAATGGATAAGGTAGCACACAGGTGAATAGGAACAAAAGAAGAAGGTGGTACCAAATGCTTTATAGAGTTCAAATGGATGCAAGGTTGAATGAATGAAATGCAGTATAGAAAACAACTTGATATGATTTCAGCAAAACAATGTAATCACTTTTCTCTGTCAGTCCCCTTCCCCCCTTGATGCAAGGCAAGGAAATGGAAGGAAGCACACAGTTCTCAGAAATGCAATCAATGTAATCAGTTCAATCCAGCAAGCTTAGACAACAGAAAACAGATAGGAGTTTTGAAAACACAGGCCCAAATTGCTTTGATATGTGCTGGCAATGAATTAGAAATATGCTGGAAATGTTTTTAATTCCCTTTCAGAGGTTCAGGGTGAGTGGTATCTAGTTAATATTAGTCCAGGCTCACACTAGCAATGATGCAGGGATAGTTAGCAGGTCAAACGAATTTCTGGCAAATGGAAGGCAAGCAGCAGCAGTTTTTACATGTGAAGAAATTGCAAATCGCGGTAAAATTCGCGGATGCGTGTTCCGCGATTGCGGTAAAACTATAAGGGGTAGGAATGGTTCTTGGTGCGATTCAAAGCTACGATTCTAAGCTATCAGAGGAAAGTTACTGCAAGTCTCTAGCCCAAACGGTCGCGGAGATATGAGCGATTTAATAAAGGTCGTTTTTGGGTTTGCAAATTTCAAAAGCTCAAAATGACAAGTGCAGCTTGCAACTAGAAATGACAGGTGACAGCTAGGAGGCAGTTCTACTTAGGTTAAATAGATTGAATTAGATGAATTTAAACTAAGAGATTGGTTCTACACAGTTCTGCTGGGTACTCACACTATATTCTTGAATTAAATGGGCCTCATCACGGATCTGGTCAGGGTTTTAGACTGGACTCTGGTCTGGTCTGGTCTGGCCTCTGCACTTCACAGTGATCTGGGTCAGCTCTCTCTGCTGGTCTGGGTCTCTCTGGGTACAGCACTGCTTTCTCTCTGGTCTGGTCTCTTAGTTCTGGATAGATTGAAGTCTCTAGTTTGGCTTTCTGGAGGTTGATGGAGGTAAGTATGGATTTTTCCGGCAGAGCGTCCCGCTGCAGATGGATTTGGAAAGTCCCTATCTGTCCTGTCTGTCTGCTTTTATGTGTTTAGAATGTGGGTGTGTTCTAGCATCACTGACCCTACCTCTCTCTCAGCTTCTAATTGGTCAAACTTCCATTTATCATTTGATTGGGGAATGAACTGTGAGTCAGCGTGATGTCATTTTACAGCCTGCAGAAAGTCCACTCCTCCTGTCAACTTACACACAATCTAGATTTGAAACAAATACATATTTGCAGAGGTACATATTGTTTTAAAATCATATGCACCCATCATGCATTACAGGAGGTATCCCCTGTTCAAACTCTGCTCTTCCTGGGAGCTTGCACTCAGAACTGGCACATATTTCACTTTTTAACTGATTTTGCAATTTCTGACATGGACCCAACTTTACATACATGTGTGCAGGGAGTAGGGACATTAACTGATGAAGTTTCAGATTTTTAACATGCATACATTTAGAGTTATATCCACTTTTCCGCTGACACCCCCCTGAACACGCCACCGGGTCGAAAAACCTCTTAAAATGTGGGCAGAAAAATCACAAGAATTATGGTGTCATTTATAAAATTTTCACATGTCCGCTCTATGAGTTATTCATCTTTTTAAAGTTATGTTCTGGCTCCAAAGGGGTGTGGTTTACCCTCAGCACAAGGTTGAATTTCTGGTTCTTTCCAGTTCTGCCAAGCCAGCTTGCTCTCACAGGCAGTGCCCCTCCCAGCTCCTGCCAAGAGGAAGCTACATTTTACGACTGCGGTAATAAAAACCTTTGCCTGAGTGAAGAGGGCTTTGTTCACTCTCCTGCAGAGCACCGGTAATTCAATTATCAGATAGATGGCATATCCTTAGCTTGGGCAGCAAAAGGAAGGTTGGCCTGGGAACACAGTTGTGACTCAAATTTCACTCCTGATGGGGGTAGTGGCCAGGCAGAATTAAGTTCCTTAAGCCAGACTTTCAGCTACTGTCATGTTATTTGTTGCTTTTTAAATTAACTTGCAATTTTACACATGCAGCTAGAATGCTGATTCTAAGTGCAAAACTATGACATTTAAACAATTGCAACCTATGTGACACTCAAAAGTAGGTCACTCAGTCAATTTAAACATTTAGATTTTAGTGTCTTTAAATCCAGTGCAACTTAAACTGCTGACTCCATAGCTCAGCTAGTTTTGTTATAAGCATTGTTCTGGGCTCTTCATTTCCCAGATTTTGTAGGCACACAAAACTCCATTCTACCAAATGTCTGCTGGTGTTCAGTGAATATTTTGCACATATTGCAATGTTTGAAATAGGCACTTTGGCTTGCCTTCAGAGAAACACAGGGTGGTTTTAAACTGCCGGCTTTTGGATACTGGTGAGTACTGGTACTGCACCCATTTTTGGGATTTAAGAAAATGAATTCCCAACAGTTATGGGTTTGCTTTTGGCAATCAGCATTGCCACTCCCAATGGTTTCAGACTACTGTGCGGGTAGTCCAATGGTGGTTTTAGGCAGTGTCCTTCTGTGCCTATAACATCGGCAAAAATGAGTGGCAGCCTATTCTTCATGCATTTCCCTGTGCATTTTCTGGGAAGCTCTGGCCATCATGAGTTTTCCATGCCAGTACTGCACAGTTTTGAGGTATGGCTCGGATGCATGGGTAAATACATCCCACAGTATAGGCATCATCAAACCGATCTGCTTCTTCACCATACTCACTTTAATTATAGAATGGATGTGAGCTATATTTGTAGCTCACATCTATTCTAGGTAAAGCTAGCTTTGTGATGTAGTACAGTATGTCATGATCCGCTAAGCCCGCCCTTTTTGGACTTCATGGTCCATGATGCGCTGCAGTGTTAACTCCGCTGTTCTACCAACGTGGCCGGTGCTTCTAAAGCGCTGCGCGCCAGCCCTCTCTTACTACGTTCAGCTTCCTAGAAAAAGGCCACGCCTCCGCGGCGCCGTGCGTCTCAACGCTACTGCTCGGTGTAGCTAGACGTGCATTCCGGAGTTCGCTTCGCTCTCCTTGTTACCCTATTTTCTTCCTTCCTTCCTGGTATTCATTTTACCCTTTCCCACTTCCTGTTTTCGTGGAATACTCCTGGAAATTCCTCGCGCTCGTACTCGGAGCTCGACTCCTTCGAGCCGCCTCGTCCGCATCCTGATGCCTCGCTCGGAGACTGACTGATTCCGTTTGGAAGGCTGCAACCTCACGCTGGACTCCGAAGACCCGCGTCCAGGTTTATACAAGTCCCGGACAGTAAGGAAAAAAGGAGCTAAGTCCAAGAGCATCACAAGAAGGGAAAAACAGGTGAGAAGGGGAGAAACTTGTGACAGATTGAGACGCCTAAAACCTGACACAAAGACAGTTATGGAAGCCGCAGTCCAGGACCTCATGAGAGGCATGCAACAATGAACCACTGAAGTTCAGAACTTTAAGGCTGAGAATGCTGCCTTAAAGCAGCTGGTCCTGTCCAGAGATTCTGCTGCCTGAAAAGTGTCCTGTTAGGGGGAATAGTAGACAAATACGACGGATCATCGAATACTCTATGTACCTTCCTAGATTCCTGTTTGGTACACTTCACTTTCAAACCATACTATTTTTCCACTCCACGAGCTAAGGTTGGCTTCATCATATCTCATCTCACGGGCAATGCCTTAACCTGGGCTACTCCCTTAGTTAATGCTGGCGATGCTCTCCTGGATGACTACGATGGGTTTGTGAAAGCCCTTAATGCCATGTTTGATCGCCCTGAGCTCGTATACAGTGCTCAGGAAAGACTGCTCGAATTCCAACAAGGGACCCAGGACATGCTCACGTATGTGACATGCTTCAAACAGCTAGTTAAAGAGGCTGATTGGTTCCCTGGAAGCCAGATTTACCCTCTTTCGAAGAGGTTTAAATGAGGAGATAAAGGACAAATTAGCCAGAGTAGCTCGCCGTAGCTCCTTTCAAGCCCTCATGGATCTCTCTCTACAGATTGATTTCTGGATCTAGGAAAGGAAGGCGGAGAAGAGGAAATCTAAATCAATGTCTCCTAAGCCAGCCACAAACTATCCTGCTCCTAAAGAAGCAACCATTACTCAAGCCTCTGAACCAATACAATTAGGAGCTTTCCGAGGACCTATTTCCCCCCAGGAAAGGACCCATGGGATCAACACTGGGCTATGCATGTGTTGTGCCTCTGACAAACACCTTGTAAGGCAATGTCCTATAGCACCACCCCGGCGTTCGGGAAACGCCTGCTCCCGATCCTAGGCGGAGCACAGCTTCGGAAGAAAGACGTTTGCTCTTTGTCTATTCCCTCCTTGAAATCTCCTTGACAGAACACTCTTGTGATCCTGCAAACAATCCTATCCTTTTCCGAAGAGGATTCCTACCCCATCCTGGCTTTACTGGACTGTGGTGCCATGGGCATTTTCATAGACCATGATTGGGTTGTCAAACATCACATCCCACGAGAAGCTAAAGAAGTTGTCCAACCGGTCGAAGCCATTGATGGCAGACACTTATCTTCTGGACCCATAACCCACCAAACCAAGGACTTAATGTTGTCAATCAACAATCATCAGAAAATTCTCAAATTTGACATCATTAAATCGGCTCATTATCCCTTGGTTTTGGGGATGCCGTGGTTACAGAAGCACAATCCCTACATCAATTGGGCAGCAGGTTCCTTGTTTCTCAGTTCAGAACATTGCATGTCTCATTGTTTATCTCTTACCACCTTGTCAAGCCCTTCCGAAGATCTTCAGGAACCTCAGCAACTGTCTCCAATATCATCAGATCCCCCAAGTTTACCAAACATACTCAGATGTGTTTTCAACAGCCATTGTTCAATCTTTCCCACCTCACAGACTTGAGGATTGTGCCATCGATACAGAGCCTTCAGCGGTGATTCCTTTTGGAAGAATATTCATTTTGTCTGAACTGGAAAAAAGGCCCTCTGAGAATATTTGGACACCAATTTAACAAACTGAACTATTCGACCTTCCAAGTCCCCAGCTGGTGCTTCACTTTTCTTCGTCCCTAAAAACGATTCCAAGGATCTTAGACCATGTTTGGATTACTGTGGCCTCACCCAGTGCACCCTCAAGGACCGCTACCCATTACCTCTTATTTCAGACATCCTAGAGGCAGTGAGGGGTGCTGTCATCTTCACCAAGCTCAATCTCAGGGGTGCCTACCATCTCATTCGTATAAAAGAAGGCGATGAGTGGAAAACAGCATTCAGAACTCCCTTTGGCCACTTTGAGTATCTGGTAATGTCCTTTGGTCTTGCTAATGCCCCCGCTGTATTCCAACGCTTCATGGATCAGGTTTTTTCTGACATGTTGTTCCTTTTCGTCATTGTGTGCCTAGATGACATATTGATTTACTCCAAGGAACCTCGGAAACATCAAGAACACGTTAACGCAGTTTTACAACGTTTACGTGAACATAAGCTCCTAGCCAAACCTGAAAAATTTATTTTCCATGTATCAATCGTTCACTGCCTTGGGTTTGTTCTTAGCTCCAAGGGCATCGGAATGGATACTACCAAGGTTGATTCCATCCTGTCTTGGCCTGTTCCTATTACTGTGAAACACATCCAATCCTTCCTGGGGCTTGCTAACTTTTACAGGAAATTCATACCCACGTTTTCTGACATTGTACACCCTATTGTAATACTTTTAAAGAAAGACACTCCGTTTCAGTGGACCTCAGCTCAGGAGTCGGCGTTTCAACAATTGAAATTGGAATTCACTCGGGCTCCCATCCTAGCTCAACCTGATACAGACCGACCCTTCCTAGTTGAGACTGATGCATCCGACTACGCCATAGGAGCGGTCTTAAAACAGGAACTTGATGACAATATGGAACATCCCATTGCCTATCTATCCCGTACTTTGACTCCCAGTGAAACTCATTATTCCGTCCTGGAGAAGGAGTTGCTAGCCATCCGACAAGCGTTCACTGACTGGCGTCATCTCCTTCTGGGGGCCAAACACCCAGGACAAGTTCGTACGGACCATCGGAATTTGCAAGTCTTACAATTCCTGGAGTGCAGAAACAGCCGACAGGCCCGTTGGGCCTTCTTTTTTGCCCAATATCAGTTTCAAATTCTCCAACTTCCTGGAACATATAACATCATAGCTGATGCCCTGTCCAGACATCCTGACTACGAGCCTCTCGAAGCACGCTCCTTTCCCAAGATGTTTCCTGACTCAGTAATTGTAGCCCAAGCCATTTCTGTCCTGGAGGACATTCGTGCTAAGGCACCTTCTTCCGAACTCTGGAAGGAATACGAAAGGAAGAATCTTAGGAACCTCCAGCAGAAAGACGGGTATCTTTTCAAGGAAAATCGGCTGGCAGTACCCACACAGGAACTCAGACAAAAAATCACAAGACTATGTCATGATACCTTCCATTCAGGACATTGAGGTATAACCACCACCCTCCATCTTCTACATAGACAGTTCTGGTGGCCATGGATAAAAGATGATGTAAGAACCTATGTCCAATCCTGTGCAGTCTGTAACCAGACCAAACATGATAACAGAAGACCAGCAGGTCTTTTACACCAACCAGCAATGCCAACACTGCCTTGGGAAATCATCGCCACAGACTTTATCGTAGAATTACCCCCATCCAGATCGATACAGAGCCTTCAGAGGATACACGACCATAATGGTTACAATTGATCTGTTTACTCACATGGCTCACTTTACACCCTTGCTCAAGCTACCATCGTCATCAGAATTTGCTGGTATTTTCCTGGAACACATATTCAGACTTATTGGACTGCCTTCCAAAATAATCTCTGATAGAGGCCCTCAATACATATCACAATTATGGAAGCAACTATGTCAAATATTTGGAATTCAATGTGTGTTGTCATCAGGATATCACCCACAAACCAATGGAGCAACAGAACGAGTCAAACAGACTTTAGAACAGTATCTTTGCTGTTTTTCCACCAAAGTCCAGGATGATTGGTCACTTCTGATTCCTGTAGCTGAGTTTGCGTACAACAATTCGGATCATTCAGCCATCAAAACCAGCCCATTCTTCTGTACCCAGGGATTTCATCCTTCAGTTCTACCGTCTATCCTGCCTCATCCAACCCCAGTGCCTACGGTCGATTCCTGGATTGAAATGTTAATCAATGTCCACAAAGACGCCAAAGAACGACTGGAAAAGGCCAGGAAAGATGTCAAACGTTATGCAGACACCAAAAAAAGACCAAGCCCTCCTTACGCGGTCGGAGACAAGGTTTGGTTGACCTCAAAACTTCTTCCATGGCATCTACGACCAAATAAACTGGCCCCTAAGTATTATGGACCCTTCTCCATAAAATAAATCATTAATCCAGTAGCCTACCTACTCCAGCTTCCGGATTCATGGAAAAGGATTCATCCAGTCTTCCACACTTCCTTGCTGAAACTGTTTGTGCATTCTACCCGAACTGCTCCTAGACCCCCTCCAGTACTCGTCAATAAACAACTTGAGTTCGAGGTCTGCAGGATATGTGATTCCAGATACAGACGTGGCCAACTCCAGTATCTGGTTGAATGGAAGGGATACCCTCCCAGTGAGCACACCTGGGAACCAGTCTCAAACATGAATGCCCCTCGCATGTTACAAAGATATCATCGGATCCACCCAGCAAACCCGGTGGTGCCGGATTTAGGAGGAGGCATGCTGTCATGATCTGCCGAGCCCGCCCTTTTTGAAATTCATGGTCCATGATGCGCTGCGGTGTTAACTCTGTGGTTCTAACAGCACTCTCTTACTACGTTCAGCTTCCTAGAAAAAGGCCACGCCTCCGCGGCGCAGTGCATCTCAACGCTACTGCTTGGTGTAGCTAGACGTGCATTCCGAAGTTCGCTTCACTCTCCTTGTTACCCTATTTTCTTCCTTCCTTCCTGGTATTCATTTTACCCTTTCCCACTTCCTGTTTTCGTGGAATACTCCTGGAAATTCCTTGCACTTGTACTCGGAGCTTGACTCCTTCGAGCCGTCTCGTCGGCATCCTGATTCCTCGCTCGGAGACTGAATGCTTCCGTTTGGAAGGCTGCAACCTCACGCTGGACTCCGAAGACCCGCGTCCAGGTTTATACAAGTCCCAGAGAGTAAGGAAAAAAGAAGCTAAGTCCAAGAGCGTCACAAGAAGGGAAAATCAGGTGAGAAGGGGAGAAACTTGTGACACAGTAGTGTGAATTAAGGGTTAGTTGTAAATGATGGACTTTGTATTAGGGAAGCACTTTATTTGGATGGTTTGTTACTCCCATACTCTTGGCATTCTCAACCTTTATAGACTACTAATTGTGTTACCGTTAGAATGAGGGCTGCAACTGGAAAATGATGAGTCTCTTTACTAATGCCCTTGTCGGGAATGGATTGAACTCCCTGAATTATTCTCCAGTGTTAAACTTCAACCTATTACAAGTTTTCATGTAGCAAGAAGCCTACGTATGCAAGCAAAACGGGCACAGATGTAAAAATGGAGTAGTATGGAGAGGGAGTGGAAGAGCATTACAGAGTAGTGGAGGGAGGAGAGAAGCAAAAATGAGAGAGAGCATATGGGAGTTTAGTGGTAGCAAGGGGGAGCTGAGGATGATTTTAACGAGTGAGGAGCAGAGTAGGGAGTGAGATGAGCAGATAGGTAGGGTACGTCCAGTCTATGGATAGTTTTGAAGATGATGAGAAGATGTTTATACCTAACACTTTGTTTCATAGATAGCCAGTCAATCTGGCGACGGACAGAGGAGTTAGAGTTTAAGCGAGAAAGGTTGAAAAGTGGGCAGACCGCGAAGTGGAAGACTTTGTCCAAAGGTGAAAAAGCATGGCTGGGAAGGCCATAGAGGAGACTCGCACAGTAATCAGATCTAGAAAGGACTAAGGAGGATATTAGCTGTTTAGCAGTATTTATAGGGAAAAGATGATGGATTATTCTGATATTGAGGAGATTGAGTCTGGCTGCAATGACAGATTTAGAGATGAAGAGCAAACAGTTGAGTGATGGGTCGAAGATGACACCAAGGTTATGAGCAGAAGCAGAGTAAGGAAGGTAGTCAGGAGAGAAGACGAGGAGAGAAAAGGATAGCCTGTTTGGTTGGGAAGTAGAGTACTTCAGTCTTAGTGGAGTTGAGGATTAGTGAGTCAGACACCATCCAATATTTGATGGCAGAGAGACAGTTTGAAACAACCATTGGATTAGGAGTGAAGGGAGAAGAATATCTGAGTGTTGTCAGCAAAGAATTGATAGGAGAAGCAGTAAGAGGAGATCAGGGCATGAAAAGCTGAAGTATAGAGAATAAAGAGAAGTGGATCCAGGACAGACCCTTGTGGAACTCAACAGTAGGGGGTGAGTGGTGAGGTAAGGCTGTTGCAGGATATATGAAGGTATATGGGGCAAGGTAGGAAGCAAACCAAGCGAGGGCCTTATCTCTAATGCCAAGGAGAGATCATGTAGAGAGAAGGTCAGAATGGTCGACGGTAATGAAGGCAGCAGGGAGGTCGAGAATAATAAGAATAGATGAAAGGTTTGCATGCCAAGCGGAAGAGATGAAGTTGCTGACATTGAGGAGAGCTGTCTCAGTAGAATGCAGAGGTCGGAAGCCAGATTGAAGAGGGTCCCGGAGGCTGTGAGTATCAAGAAACTCAGTGAGTTGATTGAATACTACTCGCTCTAGGATTTTGGAATAGCATAGTAGAAGAGAGACAGGACAAACGTTGTCAGGACAGTTAGGATGTAGACTAGCTTTCCTAAGGACAGGAATGTCAGTAGCTGTTTTATGGGATGAGTGGCAGTGTCAAGAAAGGAGTTGAAGAGGGAAGTAAGATGTGGAGCAATACTGGGAGGAGTCAGTGGGGACACAGGAAGGGTTAGCATTGAGGTGTAGGGCAAGAAATCTCATCAGGGTTGGTGGGGTCAAAGGAAGACATAGTAGTAGGAGAGAAGGGTAGGAGTGGTGGATAAAAGTGAGCAGAAGAAGGGGATAGAAGGTAATTAGCGAGGGTATTGTGAATGGTAGAAATGTTATAAGCAAAATTGTTACTCACCGAACCCGAAGGTGTACTTGGCCCCGACCTGGATCGAGATGTAAGATGAGCCATAGAAGTCTTCAGAAAACCCATGTCCCCTGATTTCAAAGAATCAGGCTTCCTCTTAGAGAGAAGCTCTTGTTCACGACGTACCACTCTGCTTATTATGTAAAACAAGACAGAGTAGTCTATAATGCAAAAGAGTGGGATTGAGCACACCGCCAACCAATGCTGCAAAAGATACAAAAACTGTTTTGAGTATAATGCTAACCTGGTGTGATGTATATAACTGTTTAACACTATAGAACCGCTGGTACCTGAGATAGGAGAAATGAAGACCTTGAGAGGAAGTCCTGTGCCAATTCAGTAAAGTGTTCAGAGTTCCAATGAGAAATGACAACGAAAGGATAAAATAACAAATGGGAAGGTTAGTATAGGTAGGACAACCCGAACGGCACAAGGGACGCACTAGGACCGGGTTGGTGCATTTCTAGAAAGCGTTCGTAATGGACTTAGTTGAAAATCCACATCATCTTCCCAGAAAGTAAACACAGTCAATAATTAGTAGAGCAGAAGGAAATCCTAAATGTGAGCAGGACTGGGAGATAGGACTTCACTGATAGAGCAAGAGGACAAGCAACCAGCAAGAGGACACTTACGATTTAAAAGAGAAGTTCCTTAAGTGTCTTGTTGAAGTAGCTCACAGCAGATCTGAGCGTAATGCCGGAATAACAACTGGAAGCAGAGGCGCTTGCTGTAAGAAGAGGGCTGGAATTCAGTTCTCAGCAGGGAAGTGGTGTGCCGTAATCCCGGCAGAAGGACAGTCTGAGCAGGGAGCTCAGCGGGAGCTCGGCAGTGTAATGGAGACTGCGAGTGGATTTGAAAACCGAGGCAAGATACCGAAGGACAATCCAGGTTGCAAAACAGGGAACAGATCCAAGGTCTGGTAACGGTAGATCAAAGTCGAAGCAGGATACATGGAGAGTAATCCGATGGAAACAAGCCTTAGGGAGGCTACGAAAAGGAACGTCGTAACGAATCAATTAGCAGCAGCGAAGCTCCCGCGGCTACTCGATTTAAGGAACAAGGCGGCGTGGCTTCCTTATACGCGAGGCACGTCGGATCAGCTGACTAGCGGATCTACGTGACCCAAACAGTTTCCAAGGCAACTTGTAACGCTGCCAAAGCGAATTCCGTGATTGCGAGATACTCCGTGAGAACGTTCTTTTCTGTTGCCGCAGCGTAACAAAAATAGAGGGCAAGATCATTTGCAGAAAGAGTAGAGGAGATTTTGATGGTTTGGAAGGTGCAGTAATAGAGTTGAGAGAGATTTTTGGAGGCATCTAGGTTGGGAGAACTGGGACAAAATGAGATAGAGATAGAAGTCATGTTTGACAGAGTCTAGTTCAGAGGATTAGTTATGAAGAGCAGTGAAAATGAGTTGGAGATCAGAGAAGTGTCTTAACTTTTGCCAAGCGCAAAGCTTTTTCCACATTGTTGTTTTCGGGGGGTGTTGATAAGAGGTGTAATCCAGGGCTGTGGAAGGGGGAATTTAGGAGTGTGTGTGGTAAGAGGGTAGTGAGAGGAGAAGGGAGAATAAAAAGCAATGTTAAAGTTAGTGAAGGTTTCTTCAGTGGATGGAAAGGTGAGTTCGGCATAGGAGGAAAGAGAGTGGTGTAGGTCAGTAGTTTGCAGGATCGAAACTTGCACTTAGGAAGAAGTAGGAGTGGAGACTGACACAAAGACGATAGAGTGATCGGAGGGAGAAGTCGCGGTGGAGATATTACAGGCGGAGAGTTGGGAGGCGGTGAGAATAAGGACAAGGGAGTGTCCATTAGAGTGGGTGGGTTGAGCGAGGACAGAAGAGAGTGAGTGGTTAAGCAGAAGATAGTTAAAGGCAGTGGATAGAGCAGCAGAGAGAGATGGGAGGTTAAAGTCACCAATGACAATGAGGTGGTGATTGGGAGGGAATGAGCCAATTTGTTGGGAGATGTGGTCGAAGAATTGACCTACCCGACCAGGTGGCTGGTAGAGAGAGATAGTATATATGACATAGGGGGCAGTGATTGTGGAGAAAGTGTATTCAAATGAGGCAGAATTAGCAGGAGATAGGGGAGTAGGAGAGATAGGTAGTTTGCAGGATGAAAACAGTCCCACACCACCAACCCTGCCAGTGAGTGAAGGTGTACATAGGGAATGTGTTGAGGATTACATGTCCCAGTAGAAAAAAACACTCCACCAATTTAAGAGATTTTTTACTCCATTTACAATCTGAGATTTCTTATCAACGCTGCAGAAAAAAAAAAACTAAAGACCCACTTGTTTACCTAGTGGCTTGGACTGCACCCACCTATGAAACTGTACCTATGTAACTAGCGCCCAGATGACCGAGGGCTTGGTGTGCTGCTATAAATGCTAACATAAAATAAATTGTTTTCTTTGTAATCCATAACAAAAAAAACAAAAGGTTGTGCATACCAAGTCACATCAACTGTTCCCCTTAGATTCTTTTGACTGAATAGTTGTACCTTAAGGTTCGCTTTCAAAATGTGTATGTAGCAACCATAAATCATATTAAAAACTTGTATTTTCCACTGATTCCATATTTTCTCTTTTTATTTTAGTCTTTCTCTTATCATTCCAAATGTGATTCTTTGCATCCCAAAGGCTATGGTGTGTGGGCAAAAGGTTTCCGGCTTGTTGGAGGTAAGTGCTGAGCATAGCCATAAACCTTGAAAATCCCAGAGGACAATTATATGTGTCTGAAAAAACAGGGTTTTTTTTCTGGCTCTGAGGAAATTGTAATGTTAAAAACTATTTTTTTTCAGCAGTGTTTGTGGCCATGAAAACGTTCATGAAACTTCAGCAAGTTTGCAAGAATATTCGAATGTGAGAGGATTGATTGTATGCCAAATTGTGAGACCTTTCAGGGATTAAGTTAAAGCAGGGACTGGTTTCGTAACTTTTTTTTGTAAAGTGACACGTGCCCTTAAGATAGATTTGAAAACATTACTCTGTAAGGTTGTGATGTAAAACAGAAAAGCTCCGCAAATTCCCCAGGGATGGTTTCTAATGCAACCATAATCCACCCACTCCTATGCATTGCTCATGACATCACTGATAGGATTGCAGATCAGGGAAAATGGGGTCTTTAAAATTATCTTTGCGTTAATTTCGGGCTTGTATTGTGCTTTACGTCCTCTAGGAACTCTTGCGGTCTCATAAATATGATATGATAGGTTATTTATAACGCACTTAATACCCAGAGGTTTCAGACTGAGGGTTTGAACCTGTGTTGCTCTGTGTCATCTTGCTTCCCAGGCGAGCACGTAACCCCTGAGCTATCCTCCAGAATGCGTGGGCATTTTGCCAGTCCTTCATCCTGCAACCATGATTGCGAATAGCCTTTCCCAAAAGTCCCTCTCCCCCCCCCCCCTATGCGCAGACTTTTTCCCACCATTTTGTACAGTGCCAGAACTCACTTCCCCCAAAGGGCTGACAAGCTCCAATCTGAGGGCAGAACTCTGGAAATTCTCTTCTTCCACCACCTGCTACCTCTGGCAATGCCTCCCCACAATCACCACTTGCCCGCTCGTCTCCACCTAGCAATCTTCTTGCACAATCCTGTCCCATTTATTTATTTGATGTATTTATTTATTTAATATTTATAATGCGCCGGTAGCTCGCAAGCCTCGGGGAGCCGATACAAGGACACAAAAACAGACAAATAGTGACTAGACAAGGAAGACGGGACAACCATATAAATTTACTCTGAACTAGATAGGCAGGGGATGTCATTTATTTGAAAATGTGGGTTTTCACCAGTTTGCGGAAACGGATGTAGTTGGTTTCCAGTCTTAAGTGGTCTGGAAGATTGTTCCAAAGACTAGAACAGTCTTTGGAACAATTGTTTGCCCTCTCTGGCCTGCCTGCTGTCACTTCTTGCCATGCTCCTGTTCTGGCACTCACATCCTGTTCTCTGTTCCCCACTCACTAGACATCAATCTTCCCATCGTTCATGTGGTATCTTTCCCCTATGGCTAGTGTGCCAGGCGTCCCGCTTCAGCGTCCCTCCAAGTTTTCAGACTCGCGCTTTGCACCATCCCTGTTTTTTCAGAAGAGCCTCCTGTTTGATTTCCTCAATTAACCTATTTTGGATTCAGTTTTTTAAATCGATCACTGTGGCCCATTCTGGCTACATGCATGTCATTTCTGTTGGCATAAGTTGTATCATGAGGAGTGCATAGTGATGTCTGATTTGTGGTTGCTTTTGGGACCATCACTTTTGACTTAGTGGTGTTTTGTTTTTTTGAGCTGTAACCATATCATCGCTTTAACAAATGTTTTTTCACTGAATTTAATGCAATATACTATCGTACCCAGAGTACTCAGTGAGCATGACCGGGCAGTGGACATGCTCAGTGTCTAGTAGTGGTCGAAGTGGGCGGGAGCGTTTGGGAGGGGAATGGTTTAGCTTTAAACTAAAAGTGTAGCAATAAGTTGAAACTTGCAGTTCAGTGCACTGCATTGACCATTCCCTTAAACAGCAGGTGTGTTTTTTTTGGGTGGGGTGGGATTGCGCGTGGGAGGGGGCATGCCGATGGGGTTTGTGATGATTGGGGGCAGGCCAGCAGGGAACATAGCTCCACTACTTCTTTTCATACACTTCGACCACTTGTGCCCAGGGCTTGTGGCCATGGCCAATTGACATTTCCCAGGACCTTGCCCATGCCCCAGGAACATCTGATCCAGCCACTGTGTCTACTAGGCATGGGCTTCAGGGCTCCCTTGTACCATCTGATTTTCCCACTGGGAATAGCCAGTGATATGATATGATATGGCATTTGTAAAGCGCCTATACACAAGTGTTTCACTGTGTATAGGCATTTTACACTGTGGCTATGATCAGTGGCCATTGTGTCCAGGACAGGGCCAAAGGCCCTTACCTGCTCACCCCATGTCATCTTGAGTGGAAGCAATATGACTGGCTGCCGGCCATTTCCAGAGGCTGGTAGCCCCTATTATGGGTCTGCATGCCACTGGCCTGGCCTGTGCCCATGTGAGTAGTCAATTTGTTAAGACACCATGTCTATTCAAGCTGCTGAAAGTGGCCGCTAGTCCTGCCTTTGACCAGGCTCAGTGTCCACAATTGCTGATCCATGGCCAGTGATCACTTTGCCTAGGACTTAGCTTATGGCATGCCCCCAACTCCAAAAAGCTACCCGAAGTGTGGCCACTGGTCCTTTCCTGTGACCATGCCCATTGGCTACTTTGCCCCAGTTGTAGGTCCCTGGGCTATTGGTCATAGTCAGTATCCACTTTTCCTGGGCATGTCCTCTGGACATGCACTGCGCCCTGCCAAATCAACTGAAGTGGCTACTGTGACCATTTTGCCCTAGTAAGGGGTATATGTGCCACTGACTATCGCCTGTGGCCATGGACAGTGGTGTCTTTGCCTAGACATGACCTACTGCCATGCCCCTGCCCAACCAAAATGCAGAAGGTGATCAGTGGGCCTGGTCCCTATGCTCCTACTATCCACTGTGTCCACCAAGTCTGCCAGGAAAAGTGGCTACTGGAAATGTTGTCTCCCAATTGGCCTTTGAAGTGACTTGCTTTGTTCATGGGCTAGTGGTAGCATGCAGACCTGTCTTGGCAATTTGGGGTTACAGAGAGATTGCCAAATATCATTCCCTAGACAGAGTGCCCACTGCGCCTGGCTGCATGCCAGTCCAGGTGCCACTTCTGCAGCTCACGGGTGCTAAATGCAAAGTGGCCAGTGGGCAAGGATATACGCCTTGCACAGAGAACATAGCAGATGGCTTGTTGGTACCTATCAGGGCAGCCTCGGGAGGATAGCTCACAGGCAACATGCTCGCCTCGGAAGCAAGATGACACGGAGCAACACAGGTTCGATCCCCGGGTCCGCGCTTAGAAACCTCTGGGTATTGAGCGCGTTATAAATAACCTATCATCATACCTATCATAAGTGAACAACATGCTCCATGCAAAGTGGCTATTGGGAATGGCTGCAGCTCAGACATAACCAGTTAATGCACCTTCAGCAATCTAAGATAGCTCCAGCTAACTCTTACAGGAATACATAATCTATCCACCGAACTAAAACGTCCAAATCATAGGAATACCACACATCTATATGTATATATTCACGGTCCAAGTCTACAGAGTAAACCATTTCTGCTCAACACAAGAACCTGTTGCCTCGCAACCCAAACACTTGCTAAACACAGAAAAGGGACTTCTACCTCCACTCCTGTCCCTATCCCCATACACGTGCCACTATATTTCAATGCCACAAGTTATCACCATTTGCATCCTCCTCGATCTATTTACACATCTCCTACCCACACAAAAATGCATTGCTAATTGAATGGACCACACTTACTTTTGTTCAGGGTCTGTCGGCGCCACTCGGTCGCTGGCTCCCTGTAATCTGCTCGTCTCGCCCTCTCTGGACTGCGTGGACTCCTCGCCGACCGCAAGCGGGATAATTTTGAAGTCAGCTCCAGACGACCAATCTCCGGTTGCGATGTCCCGTTGTCTCGCAATTCCTGCGAGGTTCCTGCAGTCCTCCGGGGTCCGACGGCCGAGGAAGCAGCACCTGGCCGGGCTGACATCACAGACGATCTCAGCAGCACCTCAAACTTGTTCTGGGACTTCTAGGCAGGCAGAGCCGTGCTAGGAGTCCGTGGACACCCAGCTCACGGAAGGCCCTAACTGCTTCCCTCATCCCAAAGAAGTCGAGGTCCACACAAGTAGCAAAAGGTTACTGCGGTTTTATTACAGCCAACAAAACACACAGGGGTCATTCGCACAGAAGAATGTCCAAGCACATCTCGCCGCATTCTGGCTCGCAGCCCAGTTTTCATGACATGTGATGTCACATTCTGAGTCACTCGTCAGGCTCCCTCCCCAAAACCTAACGCCACTCAGGATAGGCCACTGAGTGGTAGTTCCAGTATAGGAACCTATAGAGAGGTGATATTAGTGGATGCAGTTGTGTCAAGTGGTGTGCTTAGATCATCCCCCAAAAGTGTTACTCCAAAAATGTTACATTGGGTAAGCACTGTGATTGGTCAGTAGCCCCCGCCATCTCCTAATTGGTCAGGCCGCGGGCCTCTAAGCTGGGGACAAACTCTGTTCGCACCCAGCGAGACACCTGTTGGAAATACCTGTATCCTATGTGTCAGTTAAGTGCAACTATGTGTCAGCGTTATACAATAGTGTGCAGAAGACTAATGCCATGAGAGCGTTCCATTTCCATCGAACGAGGTAGCCGGAGAGTTGTGGGTTTGTTGCGAACTGCTGTCTAGTTGTGGGACGGCTGCTCTTTCCCAGCCTCCGAGCTTTGGCCCAGTATCACCTCATAACAATCCATCATATGAGACTGTTTCAAACATATTGAAGTGGGAAAATGGGAAAATACTCTTCCCCCATTCTCATCCAAACCATGACCCAGGACATCAAGACCCAAGCACCCCCTGCAAGAGGAGTTCGAACCATTCACTTCATCACCAGACAGACAGGTCCCCTGTGTCCACGGCCCACATGCCCGGGGAGCCTGCCCACTACCACGTCCGGGAACCGCCGACGTCAGCCTCATGGACCAACTCAATTAGACAACAGCCACAAACGCCATCATCGTTAGAGATGCCATGATGACACAGCCAACGACAACAAGAACACACGTGCCACCATGCACACTGGTCACTCACACACCAACCCACACGAAGAACATACTCAGTGCTATGACGCAGAGGACCGATACACCCACAGACATGAATCGTTGTTATTTTTCACATAGGCCCCCTACAGCACCGCAGAAACGCAAGACGTCTGAAGAGCTTGTTTATGTATGCTTGCAGATGCTTTCTCGCTACCTATCCCTATGAAGACGCCACCCCATATATCTACTACTGCTTGTGTCGCTCTGTCGCCCCTCACGACCCCCATATTATGGATTATGTACCGCCACCCAGAAACTAGGCCAAGGTAGGCTGCAAAGCAAGAGTCCCCAGGCAGGAGCCTCTCAGACGAAAATCCTCTCAGACGAAAATGCAAAGCGCTGACCACGCAGAACAAGCCCCAACTAGAGCTCACAGCCAAGGCCGCGATGTTGCCATTTAAATGCCGCACTCGTCGCGCCAAGGTTACACCTGCCAACGCCAAACGCTGCTCAGAGCCGTAATACAATTCAAATGCTCATAATTCTGCTCCAGCCACGGTCTCTCCACACGTGACCAATCCGAACTGACTAGATACCAAGCTTACGAGACAGAAAGTCACTGGGGTCCCACGTCTGGGACACGGTCTGCAACAACGAAGCGACAAGTTGGACACCTACAGCGATGGGAAAGGCATGCACATCAACCACTAGCCAGACCTGTCATTGTCCACCACTAACACATAGTTGCACATTGTTGCCAGCACCAGGTACACCGCGAGCTGGGAACAGCGATGGTCCCAGGCTTGGGGGCTCGCGAGTGAACCAGTCAGACTATGAGGGCTCATCACTGACACCATTATAGCTAGCCAATCACCAAGTGTCCCCTTGTAACAAATTTGGTGTAGCAACTGTTAGGGACAGCCCAAGTGTACCACCTGACCCATCCTTATCCAATAATCCTTTCTCCTATAGGTAACTATACTGACCCTACCACTCGGGAAGCATACCCGAAATGGCATTAGGTTTTGGGACAGTTTTCCCAGGTGATGCAAGTAGCGCGTCACACTGCAGTAAAAAGGGCCTGTGATCCCCACTAATGCTGAGAGTCTCTCCGGATGCATACGGGCTGAGAATTATCCCTGCCGTTACTATAATAAACAGCAGTAACTACCTTGCTCTTGTGTGTGACTCATACTCCTTTTGGGACGCAGGAGGAATTGGGGCCTCCCCAGCCCCAGAGGTCCGCGGACTGCTCTGCCGGCCCCCGGGAAATCACCCTGACAATATGTTGCATTTACTATAAGGAGGCTTTACCTTGACACAGGAGGTTGTCCCTTTGCTATTATAGCCACACCTGGCTGCTGATAGCTGCTCCTGAGTATTTGGTAACTTCACTCTAATGGGCACATGAGGCTATATCTAGGCACATAAACGAGAAAAGATGCTGCATCTGGCATATGATGGCAGGCAATAATAATGGGAATTCGAAGCAGTACTGGGGCATGCAGAGCTGTGTCTGGACATATGAAGATGTAAATAAGCCTGAGGCTAACCCTGGCATAAGATGGCCGCACTTGGCAAATGATCGTAGCACATGGGAATGTGATGATGGGCCTGAGCATACAAAACTATATTTGGCCAGGTGAGACTTACCTGGAATATTCGGCTATTTCTTGGGCATAAGAGTCAGGTGTGCCCAGTGTAAGGAAGGCATGGTATTAAAGTAAGACAGACACAAGTGATCACAGTTCAAGGGTGTTTTTTTAACTTTATCAAGGGTGTGAAAAACGTCTAAAACTAAATCGAAGACCATCAAATAATAAGAACACAGTCCTTGTGGAGTCTAGTCAAATAAAAAGGGCCTATTCTAAAAAAAATAAACCATTGCCAATCCTTACTACTAGGCTACTAAATAGTGTGGGATAATGTTCACAAAAACAAAGAAGTGTTCACAAAATTATAAGTCAGGATGTTTAGGCCGTGGGATTCTCTTCCCCACGTTTTTAGCATGGGACAAGGCGGGTCACTCATGCACAGCACACTCCTGGGCTTCTTTGGCACAAGGTTGCAGTTTCTTTCACCAACATCAGGGCCTTCTGTGCCCAAGTCTCTTTTGTGCAAAGGCTCTTACCTCAGAAGACCTAATGTACCACAAACAACAAAGAAAAGTTCCTTTTTCAATATTCATGTCGGGTGATTTACTCTTCACCATGGATCCCCCTCTGTCGGAATCCGATCCTTCTTTAACCATTAACCTCCCTCAGTCAGATTCAGACCAACTTCAATTTTAAGGCATCCCTCAGTCGGGATCACATTAACCACAACAATCTTCTTGGGTGTCTTTGACCACCCAGGATCCCCATCTTCTGGGCTCAGACCCCTTTTCTACACTCAGTCCCCATCAGCCGGGCTCAGACCAATTTCAGTTTCTAGACAATCAAAGACTTTTGAATGTGCACAGGATTTAATGTAACCTGCTACAGGACCACTTCGATTACACAGTTCAATACTTCTTCCCCTTTCTTGGGTCGGGAGGCACCAAACAGAGACCTTCGATTGAGCACCCACGTGGCACTGGACCACTCTGTATCTGGTACCTATCATGGCTTTTCACAAAGTTCAATTGTATACACATTCTCTTTCTTCATACAATGTTGCAGCTTGCAAGCATAACACAATCCGGCCTGCTATCAGTTTCTTCAACTCCCCGGCTGTGATGAACTTGTTGGCCTTACTTTGCTGTCAGAGTCAAGGACATTACCCCAGTGGCAATCACTTCTGCCTGCCTTGGCTATCAGTGCAGGAGGGCCCCGTGTTCCTTTGACCCACGCTACACCATTCGTCAGCTGCAATTCCAGGTTTTATGTTTCATTTCCTTGAGGCTTTTTGAAAGTTGCAATTCTGTATTGAAAAGGGTAAGGGTAATTCCATCCTTGTCCTCCTCTCTGATCTCGCCGCCTTTCTCCTCGGTTTAAACTGCCATCTTGGACTTGCTGCTTCCTCGTGCGTTTTGCCTTGCTCAGAGTGTGCTTTCATGCTCTGGCTTTTATCCGTGTGGGGAAGTGTGATGGAATTCAGGTGTGTGTAATTATCAGGAATTGCCTGACTCTGTCTGACCCTTGTGTTGGGACATGTCAGGTATACAGCTCTGATGTTATTCGTGTTGTCGCTCATGATGAACTGTCTGTGAGAAAGTGTTCTAGTCGGAAAAGGGGGTGGGGGAGTCTCTGGGTATCCTACCTGGTAGGATGTAAAAAAAGGTGTTATAAGGAAGGGGATACAACGTCTCACGCTTCAGTGTCCCACTCCCCGAAGACCCCCCATCCAGGCAGTGGTCGAATTGAGCAGGAGCAGTTGGGAGCGCTGCTCCCCTACTTTTTTTAATTAAGTTTTACCGTGCCTATACTTTTATTTTAAAAAGAAACCGTTCTGGAATGGTTTCGTTTTAAAATAAAAGTGTAGGAAGAAGATGAAACTTGCACTTTCAGTGCACTGCACTGAACGTTTCCTTAAAAAGCGGGTGCATTTGTTTGAGGGTTTGTATTGTGTGTGGGAGGGGGGTTGTGGGAGTGGGTGCGGGCCAGCAGGGAACATAGTTCCACTACTTCTTTTTGTGCATTTCCACCACTGCATCCAGGTGATCCTCACGCACTGGCCCACCCCCAGGAAGTGGATCCAATAGCGATGCTGTGTCCTGGCCACCTGGATGAAACACCGTCAGGTTTCTCACACCACTCACTGGATACTTTACCCCAGCAGTTGGCCATGTATGTCTTCTACCAGGCATGAAACAGCGCCAGTCCTATTTGCTTTGTGAATGTCTGTGTGTGACGGGATAAGGTGGGCGGGTATTGTAAGTGGTGTAGATCATGGCCGCCCAGAGGCGTCACGCCAGCTCGCTCCTTGGCACACAACTTTTCATCACACTACGGGGACTGGTTGCGGCAGCATCACTCGGGGTGTAATTCATCAGGCCGGAATGAATGCGGAAAGACAGCCCCATCCCCCATCCTCTCGTGGGAACTCCATTGTCCGCTCCTTCCCGGCTCCCAGAGCTTTCATTCTGAAAACTAGGAACCTCTCCCCATATCAGCATTAGGACGTACTCTTTTTCCCTACTCACGTGTCAGAGTCAAGGAAGATCTCTGTCCGGCATTTCGCAATGATGTTGTTTTAGGGCAGGCGAACAACAAAACTGTAAAGAATACATAATCACAGATCGTGCATGTTAAATAGCGGCTGGCACTACAGTCTGTTTTGTTTCTTGGAACTGGACTAAACAGGAGCCAACGGCCCCCAAATCAACAGGATTCATTTTATAGACACGGGGGAACGTTTATAGACACGGGGGAAGGCTGGGTGACCCATAAACTACACACATATCGCTGCAGTGGGTACATTAACCCACCGAGATCGGGTTCTGGCTATCAATATGGAGTCTGCGAGCATGTGTAAAGTCAAGATATATGGGGACAAATACAACCAGGTTTCCCTTAAAGGTTTCTCTTTTTAAATAAGAATATTTCAATGGCTGATTGAAGTATAAGGATAGTAGCTCGTTAGACTTTTGCTGTCTCTCTCATCAAAACAGTGTTTATGTTTTCTGTCATTTACGGCGCACACATCACAGATATGTATATAAATGTTGTGCTGCAGCCCCTCCATATTCTGGGGTACCTAGTGGGGCGACTAAGGTGGCCTGCTGCATTCTCGAACTAGTAGATGCTGGCCCTGGAGGGGCATTGGGAGCACCCGCCGGCCACCCTCACTTAGTCCAGGCATCTGGGCAGGGGAAAGCCCCATGCCCCTGAAACATGCTACTGGTCCTTCAAGGGCCTTCACCAGAGAGCCCTGTCCTTCCACTGAACAGTGCCCCCTCCTCCCCGTCCCAGGCACAATTGCATGTAAGCCTTACGCTCACCTTAACAGATGCCTGCGTACCTGCATATATCTCATACAGACTCGAAACTCCACACGGTGACCAGGCTTCCAAAACCTGCGCTCCAGCTGCTGCTTTGAAAACATCATCAGACATGCACTACACGTGTGGTGAGTAGCCAGTTCCCCAGCACCCAGCCACACTGTAGCCCCCATGTGCAGACGCTAATTCCTAGGCCGTCCCCAGGGGAGGAGCGACAGGATTATAAAAAGAAACACAGGACAGGGAGTTGTGGGCATTTCGAGATGGTTTTGAGCTATACAGCCCCAGCGTTCCCTATCCCCAGCGTTCCCTAGCCCCAGCGTTCCCTAGCCCCAGCTTTCCCAAGCCCCTGTGTTCCCAAGCCCCGGCGTTCCCTAGCCCCAGAGTTCCCTTGCCCCAGCATTCCCAAGCCCCAGCGTTCCCAAGCCGCAGCGTTCCATAGCCCCAGCGTTCCCTAGGCCCACCGTTCCCTTGCCCCAGTGTTCCCTACTTTCAGCATTCTGTAGCCCCAGTGTTCCATAGCCCCAGCGTTCCCTAGCCCCAGCGTTTGCTACCACAGCGTTCCCTAGCCAGAGCGTTTGCAAGCCCCAGCGTTCCCAACCCCCAGCGTTCCCAAGTCCCAGCGTTCTCTAGCCCCAGCATTCCCTAGCCCCAGAATTTCCAAGCCCCAGCATTCCAAAGCCCCAGCGTTCCCTAGTCCCAATGTTCCCTAGCCCCAGCATTCCCTAGCCCCAGCGTTCCCTAGCCCCGGCATTCCCTAGCCCAAACGTTCCCTAGCCCCATCATTCCCTAGTCTCTATACTTGTGAATCAGTCTTTTCCCTGCATTTCCCTGGAGCTCAAGTTCACATTTTCTCTGCCCTGCTCACGCTCTACCAGATTTTTTCCCTGGCTTTCTTCTGCTTACCATCTCAAACATACTCTTGTTCAATACCCGTGTCCCCATCGGTTCCTGTGCATCCCGTGCTCTCACCCCTAGTAGGAGACAAGAGGAAGTGCCTCAGGGAGTGGCAGAAGGGGAGCATCAGGGAGTAGCAGGAGGGGCATATCAGTAGGTGGTAGGGGGACGACAGCAGGAGGTGGTAGAAGTAAAACAACGTGGGGCGGAAGTAGGGTTAATCAGAAGGGACACAAGACGTGATAGTTAGGAGGAAAACACCAGGAGGTGGCAGGAAAGAAACAACCAGGGTTGGCAGGCGGGAAACATCTGGAGGACATTGGGAAACAGGTGAAAGCACGCAGTTCGTTTAAGGCGAAAGCTAGTGAAAGCAGGAAGGAAGGGGAGGGCATACATTCCCAAGGATGGGGGAATGGGTAAGTCCTAGTTGAGGTGAGACGGCTCTCGAACTCTCCTCAGTGAAACCTGCGTCACGCCAACCCAGTTAGCTCTTCCTGCGATTGGAAGAGAAACTCCAGCTGCTCGGACAGCTTGTGGCGCAGCAATATCCAGAGAATCTACAGAAAGGCTCTGATGTAGCCGTATCCCACCATCAACAAGAGATGCGTCAAAGAACCTTGTCTTATGAGAGAGAACCAGAGACTTTGAATGCCAGGGAGATCCAACACCATCTTGTGAACTTCAGTGGAAGACCCCGGTAATGGTGGAACTGTTGACAAAGGACTGTCCTTTTTTGTCTTGGTTGGGTTTTGGCCTGAGGAGGGGTCTTGTGTGTCCGGAGAAGGAAGAAAGTGCCAGCCTAGGCCACCTTGACATGAAGGGGCTTAGATTGCAGCTCTGTCCATGGCCTGAAATAATTTCTGGGTTTCTATACAGGGAAGAGCCCGAGTGTTGCATGACCTAAAGAAGGAGAAATGTGAGATTACGTCCATTACCACCCCCCTCTCCTCTCCCATTGGCACTCAGAACCAATCAAGGTGCAGATGGCTGTTGCGCTTGCATCTGGCTCTGCTCCACTCCCTCCTCTCTTACTTTCCCCCCTGAATCTCCATAATAATAACAAGCACAACTGGTCCCCCATTTACCTTCTCTCCCCGCCACACCTCCCATTGCCATGTCCTGAAACCCCACTATGGAAAGAGAAAGGGGACTTGTTTTCAAGCATTGTTACGTTGTTTCCATGGTGGCAAAATGCAAAGGTGATAGGCAGGTTTTCTTTCCATGAAAGGGCATTCCTCCATGCACATCGTTTTTATGATTGGAAACAATTCTTTAAAACAATCATTATCCCCCTGGATATTGTGCTGAGGTGCTTGTTATTGGTGGTAATCGCCTGGGAGGTGAGCCACACATTCGGGCAAGGATACTGCTGTCCTTGGTAATGTCTCTGACTTTGATCCACTTACTTGGCTGGTGGGTCAATTCTAACTGGGGTGAACAACCACCAGTTGTTTTCAATGTCTGGCCTTGCTTAGAGCTTCTTGACCACGCGCAAAACACAATATGGTGCACATGGAACTTTCGCTGAGCCAACCTTGATGTTTTTTTTACCCTCAGCATCTGACTGCTATTCCAGTGACAGAAGAATGGTTTCATGAACTTTGCATTGAAATCAAACCAGTGATTGTCCCGCAAAGAAAGCCGCTCCTGCGTATTCCACGTCTCTCCAGAAATACTGGATGGGAATCACATCGGAAGGAAAATGCACTTTAGGAAAATTGGTAAAAATCAGTAGCAATCTCTTGGCGTGGACCTGTTGGTGTGGTGTGCAACCAGCAAATGCGTCCAGGTGAGACATGATCTCCTGAAAGCAGCACTCTGACCCAGTAGGCTTTTTGCCAATGCCCTGTGGAGCCCAACCTGCTTCCTGTGATGTGTCTTGGCCTGTACTGGCCCCCAGGCTCTCACTCAAGCAGAGCTCCCAAACTGCACCATCAAAGTGCACAGACAAACATAAATGGAATCATCCCAATCAGGACTTATGTGCACCAGCGCGCCGACATTACACTCCCTTCCCCATAGGCTCATGCCATCCTTTTTAAAACAATAAGATAAAAACAATTTCGGCACATTTTTACTTTTAATAACTAGCCTAACATAAATGATACATTCGTAATATTTTTAGAAATAGTTTTGCTTCATCATTGGGTTCTTCAAAACTTCACTGCTACTGTAATTGAGTTTGTGCGTGTGTGTGTGTTATTTTATATTAATACATTTATAAAGCGCACAATGGCCCAGGAGCATGACTGTGACGAATCAACTTCCGGGCACCAGTGGTCCAGGCATGAATATCGGTTTCTAAACCATCAATCAGCCCCACACCTCTAGTACACCAGAAGGGATCGGAATAGATTGGAAACACAAGTAAATTAAAAACCACCTTGTCCAATTTTGGTAACGTGGACGGAATGGCAGGCTCATCTCCGCAAGGTCGTGGATCGTTGGTTAGTTGCAACACAGTGAAAATACAATTATTACCCAATGATAAATGGGACTGTACAGTCAAGGTTGTATAAACATATCTACTTTATTATTATTATTACAACAGACAGTTGCAGCACACTACAAAATGCAACCCACCCTGTAAAGGAACACAGAGGATAGACAGTTTTATGAAGGAAAGGGATGTACTCTGGATAATGACAGGAGGGTAGTCGGTAAAGCAATCAGTCTAAATAGCTCAAGGTTATTTGGTTTCAGCACCAAGGGAGCAATGGTTCGTAAATGTCACTAGGGGCCTTCATGAAAGGACCAGGCGGACAGAACCACAATGTACCTGGTGCTTGAGATGATCTTAATGCTCGACAGTGTCAAGTCGGTTCCATGACGCTTTGTAGCTCCTGCGATAGAGCTCCAGACGGGAGACAGTTGCAGGTATCCGGCGGCAGGCAGTTCGACAAGCAAAGCTGGGCGGATGGCTGCAGGCTGGCCTACACGGCGACTCAGGGTCAAGAATCGTTGTCTCTGTGCTGGTTGGCAGTCTGGACCTCTGGTTGAGGCTTCTTGGATGGCTTTAGTGACTGCAGCATGACAATAGTCAGAGGTGCAGCCCGTCGCGGTTGAGGCGTCGACTGTCTTGAAAATATCCTTAAAAGATGGATGCTGGTTGATGTTTGTTCTGGCACTCCTCCTAGTGTCTTCGCAGGGCTTGTGTCGTCCTTTAAGGCGGACAGCCCAATGCTGAGGAGAGTGTTTGCAGCCAACGGCCTTGTCCTATTTTCAGAGATTCTCTGGCACTTTCCACCTAGGTAGCTTGCTGACCGAACCTAGCCAGCTGTGTGCTGGCTGGGTACCAGTTCTGCTGGAGCTGCTGGATGGGTCCTCTGAGTACAGTATCTTCTTCTGTTCCCTGGGAGATGTTTAGGGGAAGGGTCTTGCTTCCCTCTTGGAAATCTTGGTATTCCTTCACTGGCGGAAGCTGTAAGGCAGACTCTACCTTCAGCCAGGGTCCAAAAGAGTCCTTCATTTTATTCCTTTCAACGTTGTTGAATGATCTGCCAAAAGAGGGGCTCAACCGTCTTTTAAAGCCAAAGGGGATCCAGTGATTGGTGCAGGCCAAGCCTACCTTAATGAACCAATCCTGGGTCCCCACCAACAATCTTCTGTTATACTTGAGGTCAGAACCAGAGCGCTTTGCAACAGGAAAGGTAAGGGGTGACAACATGTACTAAGTCCCACCCATCTTCCTGTCTGTTGTGGATCAAAGTGTCTCTTTGATTAATTGAGCTCTCTTTGACTCCTGATCCAAGCACAGATCCCCCTTGAGGTTTGTGGTGAGAACAGACTTTCTGTTTCCATCAAATCACATACTTCTTCCCTCTGAAAGGGGGTTCCCTGCAGGGTTTGCCTACTGTAAAAGTGTGTCCTAGACATGATATTCACTGCCTTTCAAACAGAGGGGTGGGAGCTAGCTTCAAGCTGACACATTGCATATCAATGCAGTGTTGGGGTTTCCGGCCCTTTGTTAGTTCTATGAACAGGCCTCTTCGCAGGCCTGCTTCAATTAACTCTCATCAATAGGTGCTGCCACCACACAGAACTTAATAATAGGTACGGCAGATCCATGGAGCCTTTGATATTTTAACTAGGCTGGCCATGGCAGAAGGAAGGTGTTGCCTTCCCCCTTCTTGATATGCTATGATGTACATGTGGCTGTCACAGCTCAGGACAGGCGTAAGTGAATAGTTTATTGTTTTTAGGCCTCGAGGGTGACTCTGAGGGACTTGTTGAGTTGTGTCAAGGGTTGTGGCATGTTGTTGTCATGGAGGTAGTGTGCCGCTGGCATTTTCTACGTGGTCCGGGTTGGCCTGTGAATGGTTCCCTTTGTGTGTGGTTCCTATTTGTTGAGGTTGCCAGGGATTCTGGGCATAGGCGGCCACTGTGTGCAGGATTTCTGGTACCGTGTTGTGCTTGGATGATTAGGGTTTGGTGCTGGTCGCGTTACCTTAGTCATTCTCTTGTGTTTCCCTAGGGAGGGAGAGGTGTTGTAATCTGCCTTAGAGAGTAGCTGTGTGTGATGTCATGAGCTGGTGGAATGTTAGTGTTGGAGGTTCTACTGGGGACCGTTAGAGACAGAGAGGAAGCAGAGAGCTGAGAAGTATGGGTGTGGGGGGAGCCCGGTGTTTCCCTTGTCAACTTGTGTCTTCAGTGTCCCCTACCATCCCCGTGTTTAACCTAATGGAGTACAGGACAAGGACAATAAAGCACCATAAACCTACCTTTGGTATCCAGACATCCACTTTGTTACACTCTTCTGCCTGAGAAATTGGGTGAGCATCAGTTTTTGTGACAGAATTGAGCACCCTGTAGTCCACACAAAAGCAAACTTCAGTCTTCCCAAAACTGGTCCTTTTAGGGACCAGTACCACTGGGCTAGCCGAGGGGCTGTAGGGTGGCTCCATCACTCCCAGGTACAACATCTTGGAAACTTCCTCCTTGATGGTGTCCCTGAACTTATCAGACATCCAGTGAAACCTACTCTTCACCAATTTACTGGGCCTCATTACGAGTATGAAGGTAGCCATGCCGCTTTTAGCGGCATGGTTACCCCCATACCAGGTACCGGGTCCGGGTTCCTGGAATGGGGAAATACCGGGCCATTCCAACCTTGGAGGGCCCGGTAATTCCCTTTCCCGGAACCGGACCCGGTACATCCCCATTCCCATTTGAGCCTCCATAGGGCTCAATGGAATGGGGAGGATGCTAACAACGGGCCGTTAATGATGGTCCCGTTGTTAGCATCCTGGTCTGCTAGTGGGTCCTGCTAAGGACACCTGGTTTTACCAGACGTCCTTAGAGGGACCAGCAAGCAGACCTCGTAATGAAGCGGTAGAGGGTTAACGGCGCCGGCAGCTCTACCGGCTCCGTTAACCCTCTACCGCCTGGGTCGTAATGAGGCCCACTGTCTCCAGTGTCCACATCATGGTTGCACCAATCTGTGTGACCTGGAGTCAGAGAAAACAGACCAGCAAACTGTTGCAGTAAACGGCGACAGTCTGTCAGTTGCTGTTCTGACAGGCTTGTTGCAAGGTTGACACCTTCAATTGACCCATCTGTGGCTTCATTGTGCAAGAGGTCTGGGAGGGGATCGGTCTCCTTCTCAGTCTCTGTGTGTGTCACTAATGCCATGATCAAGCCATCTGGGCTATAATGGTGTCTTAGCTGGTTGACGTGAAAGACATGCACACCTGTTTAGGTACTTACACGTCAATGAGATAATTCACCTCACTGACCTTTTCTAGCACACATTAAGACCCGGTCCTCTTGTCCTGAAGGGCACTGGATTTGACAGGCTCCATAATCCACACCTGGAAGACAGAATAGAGACAGTCACTGTGCCCTTCTGGTCGTGCCAGTGCTTCATCAGCTCCTAAATGACCTTTAAGTTAATTGTTCACTGTTCCATGTACTTTGCATTCTAGCCCAAAGGCCGAGTACATAGTCCAGCCTATCTGCGCTCCTCCAGCGATTAACCATCTGTTGGCAGCACAGAGCAACAAATATCTGCCATTATTCAACACAAGGTTACCCCGTGTAAAGATGGCCGCCACAGACGCATGACCAGAGCAAGAGTACAGACGAGACACATTGCCTTGCATCACTATACTGGAATGGCTGACCGATCGTATATTCCTGCCAATCGATAGCCGGTAGGCATAGCCGGACTCTCGCACAAAGGACCTCGCAACAAGGACACCACCTGTCCCGTGCCTGTCCGTGCTGCCAGTTCGCCTTCGCGAGTCACTCTGCCCAGATAACCTTGTTCCCGACAGAGGACTCCGGAGTAAGTACATTGCCAATATCCCTATATTTATACTGTCTGACACAACAGTAACTTCACATCCATACGTTTGTTAAATGAGCTGTATTCAGTGACATTATGAGGCAGCACCTGTCCTCCTCTCAGTAACAGTTGCAATACGAAATCACCCTGCTATAACTGTGATCTAATGCTTAACCTTAATCTCCAAACGTGTATACTCTTGTCGATATCGGCGAGTGCACTGAATTGCAACCACCTCCCCTTCTTTCCCTATTCAATGCATTTTAGTCATGAACAACTATTCTCTGTACTAGTATTGTACTGTTGATTTCAAGTAGTTGATTTTTTACACTGTTTGCACACTTTATTGCTCATGCATAGTCAAGTTTACACATCTAGTATCCACCAATGTACGAATACTAAAAGTTGCGATGACACACAGCAATAACCCGGTATAGCTGACATCATCTCCTATCAGCCCAGCTTTATGCCTATGAGCTATTTGAGCACGGTGATACACCTTGCTTAGCCCCACGCTACAGATATTAGGACATATACACCTCTATATTACTCCCACATTGTGGTTGCACTGCCTAATTAACCCAAGCACTGCGCAACATATCGCACTCCGGATTTTGGACCCAAGCAAGCCGTATTTAGCACGATCCCAAGCCATGAACGGTCAGCTATAAGCACACTCATACCCAATTCGCCAAACCATGATATTCACCAGGCAAGGTATACTGCATTACATATCTTGCATACTTACCTTTGCTATGGCATACATATTATTGGGAGCAGACCAAACATCAACACGATACAATCAACACTATACCCACTACAGCAATAAATTGGCAACAATGAACCACTCCACCAATCTCTCAACACTCTGCACCCAAGGGACATTTATCCAGTTAGGAAGAGGTCTAGCACATTTACTCTGCCCTAGACATCACCCCTACCTTGTCCCCATGCTATTTCTACCCAGGACACCAGCATTCACCACAATAGCACTCACCCCCCACATTACACCCACATCCAAGCCTATATTGGGCAAAACCCGTTGCCTCTGGCTCACTTCAAGGACCCATACTCTTATCCCACACTCTAAACTTATTTTAGGTTAATGAAGAACACGCAGACTATCCTCCTGCACTGTGACTACCACATCTCCTAAAGACAGTATCAAACAGCACCAGACTAACAGCCAAGTCACTATCATATCTATCGCTCCGACGCAGGATAAGCCATCACCCAAACCCAAGCACACAAATACCCCTAACCAACCCCCTCACCGCCTCTCATCACAGACAACAGCCAAGAAAGGCTCACCACAACCATTCCTTATCAACAGTTTATCAACTAAGGCCAATCCACTAAAAGGTGCCCTTCTCAATGTCAGATCTCTAGGCGCACACGCCATAGATACCCACGATTTGATCCTTGAATATGACTTAGATTTCATCGCCATAACTGAGACTTGGCTTCATGCAGCTTCAGGCCCAATGCTCTCCCTAGCCTTACCCTCTGACTACTCAATACTCAGATCAGATCGACAAGAAACCACAGGAGGTGGAGTCACCATAATCTTTAAAACAATTCTCAAGTTTAGAGAATGTAAAATAGAAATACTACCAGGCTATGAACTTTTATCGCTCAAAATTGTTACAGACCCCAACACTACTATCACCTTCCTAATAGTGTATAGAACACCCAGTACCACTAACATCCCAGACATCGAATTACCATTACGTATCAACCCTCTCATTAAACCAAATACCAAATTCAGCCTCCTAGGCGACATCAATCTGTGTTATGATGACCCCAGCACCATAGAGCCACTGCATTCCACAACGCCTTCCTAGAAATGCAATTCAAACAAAATGTAAAGGCTCCAACATACAGAAAAGGACGCACCCTCGACTGGGTCCAAACACTAAACACCACAATACATTTAGAAGACATGCTAGAGATATCCTGGATAGATCAGTCGCTCATTAGATTGGACATCATCAGAACAAGAGACCCCACCACACATACTCCTCCCCCCATACCCACCATGATGAGAAATTCTGAGAAACTCACCCCAGAAAACCTATCTCCTCTGCTCAACAAACTACTAACTACTCAACCATCCCCTTTGCACAACCTAGCTGAAATGTCATCACACTACCATTCCTGCCTCAAGCAAGCCATTGATGAAATAGCTCCACTTAGGCCCAAACGACCAAAACAAAAGCCCAGCAACCCCTGGTTCAATGATGACCTCATTGAACTAAGAAGAAAAAAGAGAGCACTAGAACACCTATGTAGAAAAAATCTGACAATGGAAAACAAAAAACAATTATATCTAATCTCCAATTCTTATAAGACGCAAGTATACACACAGAAAGCTAACTCCTTTAATACCCGCATAGCTAATGCCTCCTCTAACAGTAAGGAACTATTCGCCATCATAAAGGAACTAGAAACACCTTCCCACCCTCCCAGCACAGTGGTAGTAAATACAACCTGGTGCACTACTATCCAAGATGCACTAGCTGCAAACATTAATACTCTGCAAAACAAAATTGAATTGCAAAGAAAAATACTAGAAACCGCCAACAAGACAATACAATTAGTAGTCACTACTCCCACCAACAATATACCAGAATTCCACTTCACTGCAGTAACCACTGAGCAAGTATCTAAAACAATAGCATCACTGAAACCCTCAATTGTAAAGGAGATAACTTCCCTGTTAAACTAGTCAAAGATTGTGCCCCTACACTAGTTCCCATCATAACTAATTTTGTTAACGCCAATTTCCAAGCCAACTCCATCCCCCCAATATCAAAGAAGCATGGGTCACACCATCACTTAAAAAGCCCATATTAGACCCCACCATACCAACCAATTATAGACCTATCACCACAGTGCCCTTCCTCCTCATAATTATAGACAGAATAGCTTACACACAAGTCCAAGCCCACCTTGAAAACAACCATCTACTAGGAGAGAGACAATCAGACTTTTGCCTGGGTCACAGCACCGAAACAGCATTGCTGGATCTGAAAAATCAAATGGATGCAGTCTGGGACGGAGGTAAACTCTGCATTCTACTATTGCTGGACCTGTCCGCTGCATTTGATTTGGTCGATCACAGTAAACTGTGCCAAAGCCTAACAGATAACTACCAAGGAAGCATCCACATGGATCAACTCCTTCCTCTCTGACCGAACCTCCTGAGTAGCCATAGGTGATACAGCAGCCGACCTATACCAGTACCAATAGGAGTCCCCCCAGGCTCCTGCCTCTCACTAACGCTCTACAATGCATACACTAAATTACTCTTTGCAGCTTTAGACGGTATGTGAGTAATTTACACCAATTTTGCCGATGATACACAAATACTTATTCCTATCTCAGGCAATTTAGAACAAGACACCATCATAGTAAATAACATATACACCATCATCCAAATCTGGATGGCAACGAACAGCCTCTGCCTAAATGGAGAGAAAACCGAGATCCTCATATTAGGCTCTCCCACCCGACTAGCCAACCTCCATCCACTCTACAAAAGTATTATCATCGATAAAACCCCTATACCCATCTCAAATTAAGTACAAACTCTAGGAGTTTACCTTGATTCAAGTCTCACCATGAACAAACACATCAGCGCCCTGGCATCCTCCACAGCATACACCACCAAACGTATTACAATAAGCAGGCCTCACACAGCAACATTGCATAACACTAGCAAGAGCTTTGATACTAACCAAATTAGACTATTGTAATATACCCTTACTAGGGACGTCAAAACGTCAACAAAATGCAACTACTGCAGAACAAAGCCCTAAGATGAGCACTAGGCATAACAAAAAGGGAGCACATAAATCATCTTAGGAGAGAAGCACACTGGCTTCCCATTCAAGCAAGGATACACCACGAAACGCTCACACTCACACACAAATGTGTAACAGGCCACGCCCCCAGCTACTTTAACAATTGCCTTAGTCGCAAAGAATCTATCAGGACCCTGAGGTCCACCGCCAACTTACACCTGCACATACCCATTTTCAATAACACCACAGCTGGCAGCGCTAGCTTCCCTGTAGCAGCCCCAAGACTCTGGAATCTCTGCCAGCCAACACAATCAATGAGCCCTCCCTAGTCAACTTCAAGAAACTCCTTAAAATGCGGCTCTTAAATAAATTCTAAATTCCTGCCACAATTGTCCCTGTAAACACACAGAACAAATGGAAATCGTGTAAATGCAACTACCAAGCATGTTTTGTGTACAAAGCGACCTGTAACCATTAAGCTTGTACAGATTGTAACTTCTGTACTGAGATCACCCAAATGTAATCATTTTTGCAAATTGTCATATAACCTTAAGCCTAAGTAATCTTGTAAATACGCCATGCTACCCATGGGTTTGGGAGTAGAATAAATGTTATAAATAAAATAAAATAAGAAAAATCTTGTGTAGCAGATGAGGGTTTGCTTTCCCATCCCTCTTTCACTAGACCGAAGGGACCACGTACACAGTGTCCAAACAGAAGCTCAAAGAGGCTAAACCCTAACTTCATTCTATGGCACCTCCCTGTAGTCGAACAGTAGGCATGGCAGGAGTATATCCCATTTTCTCCTCTGGTGCTCTTCCAAGCCACCTATCATGCATTTCAGGGTCTTGTTGAACTGCTATACAAGCCCATTGGTTTGTGCATGGAAGGGTGTACAGAACCTATAGGTGACTTCCCGCATGACCTTCATACATGCTGATATGAAGTTTGATCCCCTGTCAGAAACGACTTCTTTGGGGAATCCAACACGGGAGAATTTTCCAATCAGAGCCTTTGCAAACACAGGGGCTTTGATGCTTCTCAGAGGGACAGCCTCAGGGTATCTTGTGGCGTGGTCTACCACCACCAAGATATATCTGTTCCCTGAACTGGTATGAGGATCCCAAGGACCCAGAATATCAATGCCTATTCTCTCGAAAGGACTCGCAACCATGGGCAGTGGAATTAAGGGGGCCTTTGTGACACCACCTGACTTTCCAGAAGCTTGACAAGTCGGGCAGGACCAGACAAATTCGTTAACCTTAATGCCGAACTGCGGCCAGTAAAAGTGCGTAGACACGGTCTGATGTGTTAGTCACTCCCAAACGACTCGCTAAAGGAATTTGGTGATCCAAATCCAAAAGGAACTTTCTTTGGCATTAAGGAATCACCAACCTCTTGGTGTTACGCTCACCTGGCTCCCACAGGGGCGTCGGTCGGACCCGGACAGCTGCGGTCTCCACCCACGTGATGCGCAGTGCAGCGATGACTGACTGGATCTGCCCTCCTAATCTTGTCTGCTTAACCCGTAGAAATGTTCTCCTGCAAGTGGAGAGATGGATTTAGCCACTTGTGGATTCAAGTGATGGCACCCCCACAGTCCTCCCCAACTAATCACCTCCGAAATGCCCTCACAGCAATCTCACCTTGTATTCTTGAAAGATGAGCTCTCCATCCTGCGTGGATTTGCAGGGGCGCGTCGATTCCAGTTACTTCACTGGTTTGAAGGCTCAGGAGAGTTCCGGAGAGTATTGACTCTGAGGTTCCTGGTGAGGACCAGTAAGTATTAAGTTCATAGAGTTCAATATGTCCGATGTTCACTCTTGTTCCCCCCTTCCTTTCTTGTCTTGCAGCTGGCTCGTGAAAAGATGCTCTTGTGGCAGCTGGTGGCGCTCAGGTAAGAGTCTGTATTACCCGGCGCTGTCTGGTGAATGTTGCACGTGGAAAACGTGTTGTTTTGTCTCTCTTTACAGATGCGGCACGTGAAAATATGGAGAGTCACAAAAGGATGCCTCCGGTGGTAAATCAGGTAAGTCTATGGTGGTAAGAATTATATTTGTTGGTTCCCTCGGCTCACCTTGTGGTTTTCTTTTGTCTCCTAGGTGCCGAAGTTCGGCGAAGAAATGATGGAGGCAGCGCCGACCCGAAGGATGCTGTGAAGACTGGCGAGTATGGCGCGGCGCTGCAGCTGGAGGTGTGGCGCGTGCAGAAATGATGTTCTTTACAGGTCCGGAGACGAGATGGATCCAGAATCAGGTGTGGAATAGAAATAAGTTCGTTTTCTAACCTTGTCCCTTTCTTTCCTCTTTGTTTTAGGAGCTCCGGATTCGAGGCGGGCGTGGCAGAAGACTGGATGCAGGCTGCAGGCACGATGAGCGTTACGCTGCTGGATGCAGAATAACACGAAGCGTGTGTTGCTGGTCGGGCGTGGTTTAAATAGCCTCAAAAGTAGTCCCAGGTAAGAAGTCCCTAGAACCACACCCGAGTAAAAAATAGTCCCTGTAGAAAAATAGTCCCTTTCAGGCTTCATGTTGGATTGGAGTCATTTGCAGCATGGTCTGCGTGAGGAAAGTAATGACTATGAGCCTGGCGCCTTGGGCGCCAGGACCGATTTCTACTATGAAACTGGCTCCTAAGGCGCCAGGACTGAACCCAGATAGCCCCTAGCCAGGGCTGCTGAGGTTTTTCTAATGTCTAGATGCCTGCTCCCGGGGCTGATGGGCTTGGTCTGGATGCCTGGGGGTAGGCATCATGACAGCACTCCCCCCCAAGGCCCTATTAACGTTGTTCTTCCCCTGGGCCCTGGTTTGTCTGGGAAGTTCCGATGGAATCTTTTGACCAACCGAGGTGCATGGAGGTGGTCACTAGGTTCCCATGACCTTTCTTGTGGTCCGTAGCCCTTCCAATCGATTAAATAAAAATGTTTTGATTTAACCATCTTGGAGTCCAGGATATTTTTTACCTCGAATTCAGGTTCTCCATCTATCAAGATGGGGTCGGGTGGTTTGGTTAATCTTGTTCCTGGTTGAACTGGTTTTAAAAGTGAAACATGAAAGACAGGATGAAAGCGCATATTAGAGGGTAATTCCAATTTGACGGCTACCGCGTTGATAATGGCCTTAAAAGTGTAAGATCCCAAATATCTAGGGTTAAAAGTCCGAGTTCCATTAAGAGGTATGTGTTTTGTAGCCAGCCAAACTTGATCCCCAATCTGGTATTGTGGAGTTTCACTTCTATGTTGATCAGCATTTTTCTTATATTTCTCTTTTGCTTGTTTCAAATGTTCTGTTGCCTCTTTAAAGGCTTGTGTAATAGTAGAATGCAAATGACTAACTGCAGGCATTTCTAAATGCTGAGGCGAATCTAGTTCTGAGGTTCGAGGGTGATGCACATATATGGTATAAAAGTTGCTTTGTCCGGTTCCTGAATGTACAGAGTTATTGTATGCATACTCGGTAATCCATAAAATATCTTTCCAATTACTTTCGGTCTGGTGTAGCATGCAATGTAGGTACTGTTCAAGGGTCTGGTTGGTCCTCTCCGTCTGACCATCAGTCTGGGGATGGTGACTGGTTGATAACCTCATGTCGATTTGCGCCAGTTGACAACATTTCTTCCAAAAATGTGAAATGAATTGAATACCTCGGTCAGAGACCAATACGGAAGGAAATCTGTGTATTCAAACAATGTTTTCGAGGAACTCCTTGGCCAGAATTGAAGCAGAAGGTAATCCCTTTAGAGGAATAAAGTGGGCCATCTTGGAAAAAAGATCCACAATAACTAGAATGGTGTTAAATCCATTACATGGAGGTAGATGTGTAATAAAGTCTAACAATAAGGTGTGCCATGGTGTAGGTGGAATATCCAAAGGTTGTAAGAGGCCAGCTGTTTTTTTCTTCTGACTTTTGTTTTGGGCGCAAATGCCACAAGACATTACAAATGACTTTACATCTTTTCGCCAGGTGGGCCACCAGAATTGTCTCTTAATTTTAGCTTCAGTTTTTGCGATAACTGGGTGTCCTTCCACCGGGTGTCGTGATACTTGGAGATGACTAGTTCTTGTAGTTCCTTGTGTGGTAGAAATAGTCGCCCTTGATAATAAGGTAGGTCATTGATGACTGAGTAGTCTGAGCCTTTCTTCACCCAGTCCTGCAGGGCTGTTGGATCGAAGAGTTGTTGGATCTTTACTTGAATATCCTCTAGTGTCTGTAGAGTGGTTATGCCAAGAATTCTTTGTTCTGAAATTATAGGCACTGGTTCTGGGTTCGCATATGCTTCTCCCATCCCTATTCGGGATAAGGCATCTGCCTTGCCATTTTTACAACCTGGTCGATAAGTGATCACGAAATCGAACTCGGCAAAGAACAAATCCCATCAAAGTTGATGCGACGATTGGGCCTTGGCTGTTTTGAAATACTGCAAGTTCCTGTGATCGGTGAATACAGTAATAGTATGCCTGGCACCGAGAAGATAATGCCGCCAAGCCTTGAAGGCGGATTTGATGGCTAATAATTCTTTATCGGTAACCGCATAGTTTAACTCGGGTGCCGAGAACTTTCTGGACCAAAATGCTACTGGGTGAAGTTGACCAGTTCCAGGATCCTTCTGGGACAGGACAGCTCCCATGCCTAAACTGGATGCATCAGTTTCAACTATGTATGGAAGTTCGGGCGTGGATGCTTTAAGACAGGTGCAGACGTGAATTTCGCTTTCAGCTCTTGGAAGGCCATTTCAGCTTCTTCGGTCCACAAGAAGCGTTTGTTTTTTCGCAAAAGTGCTGTGATAGGGTGTACAACATGTGAAAAATCCGGAATGAATCTGCGGTAGAAATTAGCAAATCCGAGCATGCTTTGTACGCCTTTAACTGAACTGGGTGATGGCCACTTGAGGATTGCATCCACCTTTCGAGAGTCCATTCGGACTCCTTTTGGAGTCAGGATAAATCCAAGGAATTCAACTTCCGTAGCATGAAAAACGCATTTTTCCAATTTTGCATATAACTTGTGCTGGCGTAGTTTCTCAAGGACTGCACAAACGTGCTTCACATGGTCTGATTCTGAAGAGGGGTATACTAGAATATCGTCTATGTATACAACAACACAGACATCAATGAGTTCACGAAGGACGTTGTTCATAAAATACTAGAAGGCTGCTGGTGCATTGCACAACCCGAAGGGCATCACCTGGTATTCGAATAACCCATACTTAGTGCAAAAAGCAGTATTCCATTCGTCGCCTTTCTTTACACGTACCAGATGATATGCCCCTCGGAGATCTAATTTAGTGTAGATGCAAGCGACCTTTACTTGGTCTAGTAATTCGGGGATCAGAGGCAATGGGTATCGGTTCTTAACCGTGATCTGATTTAATGCGTGGTAGTCTATGCACGTTCTGAGGTCACCTTCCTTTTTAGGCACGAAGAACAAAGCTGAAGATGCAGGGGACTTGGATGGACGAATGAAGCCATTAGCTAGGTATTGGTCCAAGTATTGTCGTAGGTGAAGGTTTTCGGGTTCCGTAAGGGCGTGGATCCTACTACATGGAGGTTGTGCACCGGGTATGAGATCGATTTGACAATCGTATGATCTGTGAGGTGGTAGGGTGTTTGCCTGTTCCTTTTGGAAAACATCCTGGTGCACAATCCGGGAAGGTTATTCTCTTCTCTCGACAATCAATACAAGGATTATGTGTTTCCAACCAAGGTATCCCCAGTATTATTGGGAACTTCGGGGCTTTGATTAAATCAAACACAATATCTCTCAATGCCCATCCTGGCCCAATAGTGTCATCTCTGCGGTGGAATGAGTTACAGGCCCAGACGTAATTTCAGTTCCATCGACTGTGGTGATGACATCCGAAGTGGTCTTTTTGCAGAGAGATAGATTCATCCTAGAAGCCAACTCGTGGTCCACATAGTTTCCTCTGGCCCCGCTATCAATGTATGCCCTCACTGCGTGCATACGTGATGGCTGCCTTGGATCTATAAGGACCATTGGTATGATGAAGTGCGAGGTCTGAGTATCCTTCTTCATGCTCGGCAAGCGGACCTCTATGCTTGTCGGGCGTGGTCGTTTCCCGAATCAGGCTCTGTTTGATTTTTATCAGCAACTCCGACTACTCTTTTAGATGTTTTTATAGGGCAATCCCGTAGAAAATGTCCTGAGGCCCAACAGTACAGACACAATTGCATCTGCCGTCTTCTTTCTCTTTCCTTTTGAGTTAAGGGTCCCTTGATCCCCCCGATCTGCATCGGTTCTGATACATCTGTTCCTTTGAGGTTAACATTGGGTTGAACCAATACCCGATTCTCGAACTTATCTCGATCAGCCTTTCTATTCTGAAGTCGGTGGTCTAACTGGACCACTAAGTCTATATATTCTGCACAATCCTGAGGTGGGTTCACAACTTGGGCCAAAACGTCTTTGAGTTCACCCCGAAGTCCACGATGAAATAATGTAATTCGTTTTACCTCTGGCCATCCGGTTTCCACCACTAACCTATTGAAAGTGGCGATATAGGTTAATAGATCCTGGTTACCTTGTCGTAATGATAAAAGTTTGTTATCCAGGGCCTGTCCCTGTGAATGTCTGGCAAATATTCTTTCCATGCTCAATTGAAAACCTTGAAAATCCCGAAGAAGAGAGTCATCCTGGTTAACTAATGCAATTGACCAATCCGCTGCGCTGCCACTAAGATATGATAGTACAAAGGCTACTTTGGTTTGGTAGTTCGGGAAAGCTCCAGGTCTGCATAAAAAGTGCAAGCGGCATTGGTTCATAAACATGGCGAACTTTTTTGGGTCCCCAGCAAAACGTTTGGGTGGAGCTGAAGGAATGCTCGCTGGTAGAACCACTTGCACAGGATTGCTTGATGAAACAGGAGTTGGATTCCCCCCGAATCCAGGTAATGGTGTTTGCCCACAGTAATGGTCTAGCAAGATCATCAGTGCGCTCCTTTGACACAATCAGTTTTCTCCTGAGGGCATTAGTCTGTTGGCGCGCGGAGTGCACTTCTGCCCTAAATTCCCCTAACAATAGGGCTAGTTGGTCGGTTTCTGAGGTTTCCATAACGCCCGGGTGGGGATTTGTAGATAGGCTTTGCGTTCTGTTACGCTCACCTGGCTCCCACAGGGGCGTCGGTCGGACCCGGACAGCTGCGGTCTCCACCCACATGATGCGTAGTGCAGCGATGACTGACTGGATATGCCCTCCTAATCTTGTCTGCTTAAACCGTAGAAATATTCTCCTGCAAGTGGAGAGATGGATTTAGCCACTTGTGGATTCAAGTGATGGCACCCCCACAGTCCTCCCCAACTAATCACCTCCGAAATGCCCTCATAGCAATCTCACCTTATATTCTTGAAAGATGAGCTCTCCATCCTGCATGGATTTGCAGGGGCGCGTCGATTCCAGTTACTTCACTGGTTTGAAGGGTCAGGAGAGTTCCGGAGAGTATTGACTCTGAGGTTCCTGGTGAGGACCAGTAACTATTAAGTTCATAGAGTTCAATATGTCCGATGTTCACTCTTGTTCCCCCCTTCCTTTCTTGTCTTGCAGCTGGCTCGTGAAAAGATGCCCTTGTGGCAGCTGGTGGCGCTCAGGTAAGAGTCTGTATTACCCGGCGCTGTCCGGTGAATGTTGCACGTGGAAAACGTGTTGTTTTGTCTCTCTTTACAGATGCGGCACGTGAAAATATGTAGAGTCACAAAAGGATGCCTCCGGTGGTAAATCAGGTAAGTCTATGTGGTAAGAATTATATTTGTTGGTTCCCTCGGCTCACCTTGTGGTTTTCTTTTGTCTCCTAGGTGCCGAAGTTCGGCGAAGAAATGATGGAGGCAGCGCCGACCCGAAGGATGCTGTGAAGACTGGTGAGTATGGCGCGGCGCTGCAGCTGGAGGTGCGGCGCATGCAGAAATGATGTCCTTTACAGGTCCGGAGACGAGATGGATCCCGAATCAGGTGTGGAATAGAAATAAGTTCGTTTTCTAACCTTGTCCCTTTCTTTCCTCTTTGTTTTAGGAGCTCCGGATTCGAGGCGGGCGTGTCAGAAGACTGGATGCAGGCTGCAGGCTGCAGGCACAGTGAGCGTTACACTGCTGGATGCAGAATAACGCGAAGCGTGTGTTGCTGGTCGGGCGTGGTTTAAATAGCCGCAAAAGTAGTCCCAGGTAAGAAGTCCCTAGAACCACACCCGAGTAAAAAATAGTCCCTGTAGAAAAATAGTCCCTTTCAGGCTTCATGTTGGATTGGAGTCATTTGCAGAATGGTCTGCCTGAGGTAAGTAATGACTATGAGCCTGGCGCCTTAGGCGCCAGGACTGATTTCTACTATGAGCCTGGCACCTAAGGCGCCAGGACTGAACCCAATTAGCCCCTAGCCGGGGCTGCTGAGGTTTTAATAAATTTCTAGATGCCTGCTCCCGGGGCTGATGGGCTTGGTTCGGATGCCTGGGGGTAGGCATCATGACACCTGGTTCCCTTGCCCTCCGAGTCTTTTGGCTCACTGTATAGGAGTCCATCCTCCCAATACACTTTTAACAGGCCAGGTGCCTCGTCCCTAGCCTGTTCCTCTGCCTGCTTCTGCAGACCCGCCAGAGTAGGACACTCTTTCTGGGCTGTGAAGAGGTCAGTCTGACCTGGGCCTCCAGCTAATGCAAACTCATTCAGGTTGGGAAGGCCCTTCAGATCTGCACCCACCGGGTCCTCCACCTCAGGTTCCTGCACTGCGCAAGGCAACTCTGAAGGTACTGAGTCCCCTGCTACCAAATTGGGGTCCTCAGTGGCTACTACCCCCTCTCCCATAGGAGTAGGTGATTCAGTAGTCTGTGGAATTGGACTAGCAGCTGCCGGCCATGCCGGTCCTTCCAACAAGCTCTCTGGAAGCACTCGTAGGCCCAAATGCTGTGAGAGTGTTCAATCTACTGATCTCTTTGGCCCTCGAATGGGCAGCCACTGCAGCACTTTTGGGATCAGGAAGATTGTTACCCAACAAACATGGGACAGGGATGGAGTCTTTCACCGCTACACAGCGCTGGGTCGTTTCACCTCACCAGCTGAACTCTACTATCACCAAGGGGCACTTACTCTTTCCATCAAACCCACTGACGCACAAATCAGGCCTATCAGTATATAGGCCTGGCTGTACCCACTGCCGGCAGACAGTAGTGATGCTAGCCACAGGGTCTTGGAACGCAAGAGTTTGGTGTCCCTTGTTATACACATGTTCTAGATAGGGTTGCGCATTATTGGGAACTAGGGTCTCTTCTGGAGACCTGGTACCATTCCCACTCAGTATAACCAAACCACATTCTTCCACTCCCTGGCCTAGTGGGAAGTCCTCCTCTAAGAGACCCACACTAATGACGGCCGTTTCAACAAGTCTAACATTCACCATGGCGTGGTTGGGTATGCCCTTGAAAGCAGGATCTCCTTTCCTACGGCCCAGCTCCTTACACATGAAACAACCTTTGGGTGGTGAGAACGCAGGTGTCCCAGTGTTAGGGGTTCCTACGCTCTTCTTTTTGGTGTGCACGGCTGAACTAGAGTTTTGGGATTTCCCTTCATTCCATTGGGGACCGGACTTCGAAAAGGATTGGGTTGGACTTTTGACCTTCCCATCCTTGTTTACTTTTTTGTCCACCGACTTCTCTTCCGGTTCGGGTGTGCTCGTCTGAGCCTTTTTCTGGACTCAAGTACTCAAAAACCTGTCTGCAGCCTTTGCAAGCTCCCTAGGGTCTGTGATAGTCTTGTCAACCTCACATTTATTCAGTACATGCTCACACGCAATCAAATTGTACATCCCTTTAAATGTGTCAACTTTATTACTAGTCACCCACGCGCTCAGATATTTCAATGACAAGTATGTGAACACTTCAAATGTATGCCCACTTTTCTTTCTGAGTTCTCTGAAGCTCTTGAGATACTGTTCTGGGGTTTTACAGAACTTCCTTAGGAGGGCTGCCTTCATGCTTTTATAAACAGACCTTTCCTCAGGAGTTAACTGAAGAATTGCATCAGTCCCTGGTGTAGGTAAGCGACTCATTAGGGCTGCACCCCACAGTGCCTCATCCACCTCCTGTAGCTGGAAAGCCAGCTCAAGTGCTTCAAACCAGTCAAAAATATCCTTCCCCACTTCATAAGCCTGCACTAAGTCTTTGGGGATGTGCCGGTGGGGCTTATCTCGGGCACTCTGGTTTGAGCCACAGCTGCTGCTTTCACTAGAGGTGGATCTGTTGGCCCCCTTCTTCTCTTCAAGCGCCAGCTTGTGCATCTCTATGGCGGCCCTGTCCCGCTTTATGGTGACCTTGTACCACTGCTTCTGTTCCTCTAGCGCTAGTCTCCTCTCCTCGAGCAGGAGCTAGCTAGCAGCTACCTCATTAATAGCCGGAACAATTACTGGACTACTTAGAGACTGTGTTGAGGCCTGGGACCTGTGGGATGCTGCACTAGCCCCTGTCCTTGCGGACACTCTCGAGTGTTGACAAACCACACTTGCCCCCTGGTTGGATGATTGGCGAAAAACACTACTCATGCTCCCGTCCTCTTCCGGTAGATCTTGTCCTTTCGGGTACACAGGACCTAGCCCATCCCCTAGGGTCTCTTCCCCAGCCACCCTTGCTTCTACCCAAGCTTGGAGGCAGACCAGCAACTTAGGTTTATTAGCCTTAGTGCTTTGGGAAAGTCCCCACTCTTGACATAAGACATGCAGGACATCCTTGGTTGTGCATTTTACAGTCTCCATGTCAAGATCCATGATGATTACTAATACCTGGCAGTGCCTAAACATTGCCTGCAAAAGTACTTTTATCGTTGGGTGACTAAGCTGTGCTCAAGGCTCCAACTGATCCGACCGCTGCCACCAATGTGCCAAATCAACTTCTGAGGCACCAGTGGTCCACGGATGAATATCGGTTTCTAAACCATCAATCAGCCCCACATCTCTAGTACACCAGAAGGGATCCTAACAGATTGGAAACACAAGTGAATTATAAACCTCCTTGTCCAATTTTGTTAACGTGGATGGAACAGCAGGCTTATCTCCGAAAGGTCGCGGATCGTTGGTTAGTTGCAAGACAGCAAAAATACAATTATTACCCAATGAGAAAAGGGACTGTCCAGTCAAGGTTGTATAAAAATATCTACTTTATTAGTATTACAACAAACAGTTCTAGCGCAGTACAAAATACAACCCACCCTGAAAAGCAACACAGAGGACAGACAGTTTCATGAAGGAAATTGATGCACTCTGGATACTGACAGGAGGGTAGTCGGTAACGCAATCAGTCTTAACTGTTCAAGGTTATTTGGTTTTCACCCTTCTTGTTTGTTTGTTTGTTTTTTTTATTCACTTATAATGCACACCAAACCCAAAGGTAGCTGGGCGCAGCAGTACAGAATATGCGAGGCTTAGGTACAGGTTATGGGATACATTCAGAGCAAACTATATACAATCAAATACAGGTTACATGTAGACAAAATATATAAAGATTACAAGGAAGAAAGCCTACACAGGCACTAGCATGACGTTGCATCGCAGTCCAGGGGGAAAAAATAAAATGTACACATAGGCAGCAAGTAGGGGGTCTATCACATATCTACACTTAGGAGGTCTCAGGAGTAAAATAGGAGCTGATGGGCTAGTCATTGGCAGATTTCAGCAGGTTGATGTAGTTGAATCTGAATTGCAGAAAGGGCTGCTCCTCCCGTGAAGGGTGGGGCAATGAGTTCCATAGTTGGGCTGCTCGTACCTGGAAGCTACCTCCCCCAGCCCTAGTTAGCCTGAATCTTGGTATAATGAGGCTGTTGGCATTAGAGGTTCTTGCTGGTCGGGTGGAGCTTCTCTTTAGGAATTTGTCTGTGAGGTAGCTTGGTACGGCATTGTTCAGGGCTTTGTGAACAAGGGATGCCACTTTTAAGTGGATTTTGTTTTGGGTGGACAGCCAGTTGTTATGGCGCCTGATCCTGGATATTTGCAATCTTTTGGGCACGCCAAGAGCTGCTCGCAAGGCGTTATTTTGTAGGATTTGAATTCTTTGGATGATGGATTTATCAGCACCAATGTACAGGGCGTCACAGTAGTCGAGCCTGGATAGAATCAAGGCTCTGGCTAAGATAATGCAGTTTGTATCTGAGAGAAAGTGTTTGCTTGCTCTAATGCGCTTACAAGTGTAAGCTGTGGCAGATGCCAGAGATTTCACCTGTTTGTCGAAGGAGAGGGTGGAATCCAGATAAAAGCCAAGTGTCTTCACCTCCTTGGACACCCTGATAATATTACCATCAATCTCAAATGAGGTGTAGTCTTGACTTAATTTTTTGAGGTTTGAGTGAGTCCCTAGGATGATGAGCTCTGTTTTATCATCATTCAGGCATAGACCGTGGGTTGCCATCCGTGCCTGGATTATGATATACACCCTATTTACCAAAGCCAAATCCTTGTTGCAATCCCCAGAAAGTGGGAGGAGAATCTGGGTATCATCTACATAGTTGGTGTAGGTGATACCAAGAAGGTCCAGACCATCAAAAAGGGGCCTAGTAAATATGTTGTATAGGGTGGGGAGACGCAGGAGCTCTGAGGAACTCCGCACAGGATGGGAATCGAGTCAGCTGCTGCCGCTGGGGAGAACATCCTCATAGTCCTGTCGCTGAGGAGAGACTTGATCCAGGTTATGGCCTTTTTAGAACTCCGTGCGGCTGAGTCTAGGTGGCTGCAAAGGACCCCATGGTCTACAAGGTCAAATGCAGCTGAGAGATCCAGCAACAAGAGGAGAGCCATTTTTCCTTTATCTTGTAATTCATCTATTTGTGCCTTCAAATCAATGAGGCCAGTCTCTGTGCCGTGTTAGGCTCGGAATCTTGATTGGCGTTCTCCTAAGAGCCTGTGTTGTTCCAAAAAGTTTTGGATTTGGTTATAAGCAATCTTGTCCAAGATTTTAAGCAAAAAAGGTACTGTCGTGATGGGACGGTAGTTTGTGGGTATAAGTGGGTCTACGGTTTGCTTTTTGAGCAGGGGTAGTAGCCATGATTGTTTTACATTTGTCGGCACAGTGCCGGACATGAATGAGGCGTTGACCAGTTTCGAGATAAATGGGGAAATATCCCTGACAGCGTCTTTTATGAGCTGGGCCGGGCATGGGTCGCCCTGGCAGTTTGATGGCTTGAGAGAGGATAACTTTCTCCACCTCAAGGATAGAGGTTTTGGAGAACATGAATCGTGCAGCTAGGTCCTGTTCGTTTAGAACGAGATCTATGTTTGGGTTGTTAGTCTGGGATGGTTGAGTAAGAGAGGCTTTTTTTCTTAGCGATTTTCTTTTGGAGCATGGTTATTTTGTTTGATAGTGCTTGTTGAATATCAGAGCACCATGAATTTATCTTTGGAGCATGTGTCCGGAATGGGGATGGGTGACTCTAGTTCCTTGAGGATGGTGAACAGTTCCCTCATACTCGAGTTATTATTAGCTATACATTTGTTGAATGAGTTTTGCTTGGCTAGGTGGATTTCCTTTTTATATTGGGAGGAGATTTCCATTAGTTTGTTTTTGTGGTCTTCTGAGGGGATTAGTCTCCCTGCTGTTTGGCAGCTTCTCTTAAGTAGTCGAAGATCATTTAGTTCGGGGGTAAACCATTTGTTTAGATGGGATTTGGGTTTACTCTGTCTAAGTTTTAGAGGGGCGATGTTGTCAAGGGTGGATAACATGATTTTGTTGTACTCGTTGACAAGTGTTTTGGGGTCTAAGTGATCCGCTAGTCGATTAAGAGTGAGTAGCATCGCCGGAATCACTTTCTCCTTGGTGATACTCTTTTTATTTCTTGTTTTACATAGCGGGGCCATGGTGGTTACTGGCGAGAGTGGTCTAGAGGTGGATAGTTCAAAGGACAAGAAGAAGTGGTCTGTCCAGAGTTGTGGGATGATGGATTTGATGTTGGGGGTGCAATTGTAGCTGCTAGCCAGTCGAGGATTCTTCCTTTGATGTGAGTGGGTTCGAGAGGTTTTTGCGTTATACCCAGATCAGAAAGAGTGTTGGCAATGGTTGTGGCATTTTTGTCTAGAGGGTCATTGAAACCCAGGTTAAAGTCCCCTAGGACAAGTAGTTGTGATGACGTTTTGAGGTTATTGGAGAGTAGGTTATAGATATCCTCCTCAAATGTCCCTATAGGTCCAGGTGGTCTGTAAATGAGGTGGATAGTCAGTCTCTGGGAGCTAACTAGAGGAAGCTTGATGGTGAGCATTTCACATGATTTGGATACTATGGTGGGCGTGGATCTCATGCCTACGCTAGTCTTTGCTATGATAGCAATGCCGCTGCCGCGCATATTGGTTCTGTCCTGTCTTAAAATGGTATAACCTTCTGGGATTGCTATGGAGAGTAGTGGTCCTGCTGCGTCATGGAGCCAGGACTCTGTGACAGCAAGAAAGTCCAGGTTATCGATCGATATCAGGTCACTGATATCCATGGCGTGTGCAGTCGGGGATCTGGCATTTATTAAGCCTCCTTTGAGGAGCGGGGCAGTATGAAGGGTCGGTTCTGTTTTAGTAGGTGTAGTTAGAGGCCGAAGGCTATTGAGGTGACTGGTATTTACCTTTTGGTTACTGGATCCTTTGTTGGTGGGAGGAAGGGTTCTGTTCAGGGGCTCATGAAGTCTTGTGAGTCTTGCTCGGAGTCTAGAGTTTCTAAAGAGTAGACTACATGGATTGCTTTGAGGCCCAATAGGGGGACTCGGATCCAGGTATTCCATGATGGTAGGGGTAGCTAGGGAAGTAATGGTAGATATTTAGAAATCTGATGAGAGCTGTGGGAGAGCTAATGCCAACTATCTGGTGAGTAATGATCAGAAGACATATGTAGGTTAGCAGGCTACGGGCTATGATGCTCATGCTGTGGAATTAGGTAAGAGGTGGCATGTTCTAAATTAGAGTAACCTTTAAGTGGTGGCGTATGAGTACACTAGGCTAGGCTAAATTCAGAGTAGGCACAGTGGGCTGCAAAGACTAAGTTCAAATAGGCTCGGTTCAGCACAGTGGGCTGCAACAGCAAGTTCAACATAAGCCCAGCTGCACAGGCTAGATTAAAAATAGGTACAGTTCAACATGGGCACAGTGGGCTACAAGACTCAATTCGGTGTAGGCACGATGGGCAGAATACATCACAGGCACAGTGGGCTGCAAGACTAAGGTCTAAATAGGCACAGTTCAGCATGGGCACAGTGGGCTGCAAGGCTAAATTCAAATTAGGCACAGTTCATCATGGGCATAGTGGTCTGCAAGACTCAATTCAGAATGGGCACAATGGCATGCAAGGCTAAAATCAAAATAGGCACAGTTCAGCATGGGCACAATGGGCTGCAAGACTCAATTCAGAATGGGCACCGTTCAGCATGGGCACAATGGGCTGCAAGACTCAATTCAGAATGGGCACAGTTCAGCATGGGCACAATGGGATGCAAGGCGAAATTCGAAATAGGCGCAGGTGCATGCATCAATGGCGACAGCATGGGCAAGGCATAGACCGGGCGGTTGCCGTATAGCGTCTGTAAACAGTAGATTTGTACATTTAGAGTATGTAGTACAATTTAGCAATGATTACACAGTAAGCAAGGTGCATGAGTGATGCTTGTAACAGGTTGGTAAGCACAGTATGCGTAGGAGTCAGTAAGCAAGCTATCTATGGTAAATACAGAACCAAAGTATGTTGTCAATAAGTGAATTGAGTGCAGGAAACTTGTAGTCTTACCAGGTCGCTGGCTGGGCAATAGGAGAAGTGAGGTGTAGTTCCTAGTTGGTAAGAGTCAGGCATAGTGTGTGGCACTGGGCTCTGTTTGGTTCGTGACAGGCTCAGAACAGGTAGCAAGCCTTGGAGGACGTGCCTTAGAAGGCGGGCCGGCTTCTCGCCTGCCGGCGAATAGGAGCAGCGTAAATAGGATAGCTCCAGACAATCCTAGGCAGCCTTGTAGAGGCTGGATGGCAACACATAGGAAAAGCAGGTTACTGGTACAGAGCGGCCATCTTGGAAAGCCAAACCTCGTGGTTTAGCTAGTGCGTGTGCCTCGGAATTGTGTGCTAAGTCGAATTTGCACTGCTCAAATGCTCAGAATGGATAGATATTGGCTACTTTGGCATTGAGGTGTAAAGTAGGAGTTGAATCATGATTTTGGCGGAATTTAGCTTTTCAAGCTAACTGAGGCGGGATAAAGCCCAGGGGCATACCGTGGTGGTGGGGGCCCATCCTGGAAGAGGGCGCTGCTCCTGCAGTAGAATGGGAGCTCCTGCTCCTTCCGATGCTGCGGTGACTGTGAGATGCTTTGATGTTCCTGTGACTGTCACATTCCAGATGAACATGACAGGAGAACTGTGCAGGTAGGCGTTGGCCCCCAGAGAACACTTGACTATGTGTCTGTTGTGCGGTGAGCATTGTGAAATGTGTGCAGATTAGCCCCACACATTTCCCAGAGTTTTATCTACCAACATTCCATTTCTTTGAAAAAACAGCCCAGGCGAGTGCACACTCCCCATGCGGATGGACGAATTCCTCATAATTACGGTGCAGGGGGGGGACAAAGAATGGCAGTAGCCAACTAACAAGTAGATTATAACAGATTAACACTAAAGGGAAGGAGGATCACAGAGCAGAGTCTGCTGACTCATCCAAACAAGAAGGTATTTAGATGTTTTCTGAATTGTTCATGTGAAGCTATTTCACCTAGGTCTGCTGGCACAGAATTCCAGGCCCTTGGTACGGATGAGAAAAAAGCACTCTTTCTGACCAGAGTAAATTTCGAATTTGGAACGGTCAAGAGACACTGGTCATTGAATGCAGCAAGGACGGTAGGCAGGCTTTAACTGTTATAGCTGGACATAGGTCTCCCTTACAGCTCATCGGTTGAAGTTTTTTATGATGTTGGATATCTTACTCTTTGCTACCATTTTAAAGTTACATAGATAGCAGGAAGCTTCTTTCCAAGGGAGCATATCACACCAGCAAAGCGCTGGTCTTGGAAGCATGACCACTCAGAGCAACAGAGGATCCGCACTTAGAAACCGAACTCAGGTATGGTATTAGGCGCGTTATAAAAAAACAATGCAATTAAAATTAAATAAAGGGGCACAAGCACATGTTATGGTTTCTTCCTCTCAGTTCAGATAGTTTGCCTTAGATTTTATATTCTGTTTGATTCTATGCAATTTGCTCAGCATTCCTTCCTGGATTGCTCTACACCATGCTTTTTCTTTAATGGGGGCCTTCAGATTTTTTGGACAGGAGCTCTCCAGTTATTTCAGAATCTTAAATAATTCTTGAGAGTTGTGCTCTGCATTACTTATCCTATTATTGTACATGGCTTTTTTGGACTCCAGAACATCTAATTTGTATGTCTTGGCAGCCTTGTTATAGTCTGCTTTTCTTTCTCTAGTCCAGTATGTTTCCACCTTTTGGAGCATTTGTGTTTACATGCTTTGAGTTTGTGTAATTCAGAGGTGTACCAGGTATTATCTTTTTTAAGTGGTAATAGTTTGGTCTGAACTGGGGCATTAGTATTTACTACTTTGGTAAATGTTTCTTTACAAGCCTCAGCTATGTTGTCTGCAGATTCCATATTAACAAATGTATTCGCAGAGGGGATGATCCAATTGTCCATTACTTCTGGGGATATTTTGCATAGATTTCTGGATGATATCCAGCTTCTGGGCTTAGGTTTCCTAATAACTGTTTTAGGAAATAGTAAATCAAAGGATACAAATAAGTGATCCGACCATGGGCATGGAGAGGTAGTAATCTTACATATAGATAAGTTATATGTGGCTACTCAATCTAGTATGTTCCCTTAGTTTGAGTAGCATTAGAGATCAATTGATTGAGTTCCATATCCTCAAATAGTTCTTCTGGTTCTGTAGTCATGGGATCAGAGTCTTCCCTTCAGTGTAGATTAAAATCTCCAAAAAGAACCAACTTGGCGGTTACTTTGAGTATGGGTAGTATTGCATTAGCCACCCGGTTGACAAAGTCAGGTATAGAATTAGGTGGTCTATAAATTATTAGAACCCAGAGAGTGGGGTGTGGCAGCTTCCCAGCCAATGGGGAGGATTGGAACGGGGGCATGACCGACGGTAATTCCGCCTCCTTGAGCCTCCACAGGGCTGGAGGCCACCATCTCCCCCACCGAGAAATAAGGTAAGTGGCTTTCCCCCTCCCTAACTCTCCCTCTTTACCTATTTCCCTCCCTCCTCCCCGCCCCACTTACCTTATTCATTGCGGTCCTGATCGGGAGCAGATGCTCCGGGTACGCTCTGTCCCCTGTGCGTCCGTTCCGGATCTGTGACACACCACCCTGTAGTCCCTTCTCCCGTTCCCTGGCAGACATTTTGTTTGTTTACCTTGTTTTCAATCTTTTTGACGGCCGCCATAGAACAGGAGAAGGGACTAAGTGTAGTACCGTCTCCCGTTCCATGGTGGCCATTTTCTTTGTTTAATTTTTTTAAAAACTATTTTCAGAGGCTGCCATGGTAAGAGAGAACAGACTTTGTTTCCCCTTCCTTGTTGGCCATTTTCTTTTTTCTTTTTTCAGTGGCGAAATTCCGGAGCGTTTTGCCATTGAAAAAATTGCTTTTACCACCTTTACGGGCAGGAGTACTAATAGCAATAAGGCCCGAGCAAATGGGCCTCGTAGCATTACCTGAAGCAATGCTTCCCCTGCTTGGTGCTTATTGCTTAAGTATAAGATTTACTGTAGTATTGGCATTAATGCTGACTTTAATGTGTATTGTCTAACATCCTGTTGGACTCATGATTTCTGCTTCCCATACTTCTAATTCTGCCTTATAAATAAAGGCTACGTCTCCACCCCTGCCATCCTGTCTATCCACACTTTTATTATGCAGAGTTTTTTGCGAAATCGAGCCAGATTTAACTCTTTCCAGCACGCCTAGTTTTTCAAGCGGATAGGTTTCCCCCTTGGGCACAAGCTCAAGAAAGATGATATGGAAATAAGTTTAGGATCTTGTAAAGTATTGAGACAGGCCAAAGGAAAACCATGTATCACGGTCAAGTTCATAAGTCCACCAGCGGTGATTGGGGCACAACATTGTTTGTGCAACTGCCTGGAGTTTTTATTCTTTGTGTGCTTAACTCCAAGTTTTTAGAGTGATGGTTAGGCAGCAAATGAGACTTGGGATGGGATCTTTGCCATCCACTCCCACCGTTATGTACTAAGCCATTTCACTGCACCACTCCTGAAAACTCTGTTTATCTACAGATGAATGAAACAGTTTATTATTTAACCTATGGACCAATTTAGTTCAAAGGTTAAATTATTACAATTTGTATCCACATCTAATTTCACAAATTGGGGAATACTGTTTTACATGTAGAAACAACATGTGTTTTGCACTGGTGGGCTTTATCGAGGCCTATATCTAATTGAGCTGTTCTCATTGCCAGGCTTCATTACAACCTGTGTAGGTGGACAGCCAGTTCCAAACACTCCACAGACCACAAGAGGAGCTGGTTCTCCACCTACGTAGGCTATTTGGATATCTTCCTAACAAAACTTTAAAAACCCTAAATATTTCCTGTAGGCTCGCCACCACCATCCAGCACAAGATGACTGAAATGTGATTGACTACACTATCAGCACTACGGACATTGTACAGCTCTCAGCTGTAGCATAAAACGACCACACAAGGTTCCCACATCAGATTACACTGCAAAATGATTGGGCATGCAATGCTCAACAGTGGCCGCAACAATGGGAAAATGTAAGGGAGCTCAGCTAAGATTGGTCTGGACTCAGGAGTATGTATACTACATGTTTATCATGACTGATAAACACTGTGTCACGTTGCAGACCTGTAGCTCCTATTACTGGGCACATGTTCTCAAAATACGGGCCCTTGTACACCCTCTTGTTCAAATGGAGGTACGCTATGGCCTGGGTACAGGCCATGAACAAAGGGTCATATTCCATGTTGCCCAGGGGGATTTCATATAAGGGGCACTGCACATTGTGCTTTCCACCATCATGAGGTCAGCAGGGGCTTTATATAGTAGGGATGCGGGAACCGGGGCAGATCATTTTGAAGCCTATCTATCTACCCAATGGGGGTTCAAACCGACTAAAAGTATTCCAACCATTTGGAGATGAAGCTCCTAATGTTTCAAAACGTTCAAACCAGGATTCGAGCTCCTCGTATACATACGAGAATTTGATGGGTTGAATTGGCTCAAATACAAATCTATGCTAATACTGAATTCTGGCATACTGGTGGCGAGGGAAATTATGCAATAGGACCATCATTTCCTGCAGGCATATTCTGTTGCCTAGAGAGCTCTCTAGGCCTTGCTTGCTTCATCTAAAGCCATCTTTTCCCAAAATCCCATTTAGTTTAAAACGTACACTTTAGCTGGTCCGATAGCACAGCGAGTAGAGCGCTTGCTTTGACATCCATAGAGAGCCTGCTGACGCAGGTTCCAATCCTGGCAGGGCCAAACTCAGCCTTTCATCCTTCCGAGGTCGATAAATGAGCGCCACGCACCGTGGGTAGAAACAAGCAGCGCTCAGATGCCTGAGTGTTCGTAGCGCTATATAAATGCTAAATTATTATTATATTTGTAGTTAAATCCCTTCCTTTTAGTAAAAACAGTTTCTTTTTTGTTTCAATTTTTTAATGGAATGAAAACAGAGGCTGGTTGATTGGGGGCCATTAACAGTTTGGTTGTATTTCTGGAAGAAATACAAACAAACTTGCTTACTGCAACGCTGACTGCTAAAATGACCTTCAGATTATGAGTTTTGTAACTGCAGTGTTTGTTCCCATTGTTTAGACTCTATGGAGCTTACGGAAGAAACACTGTCATACTCTTTGATTTTATGCAAATCAGGCATGTGCTAATTTGGCCCCCACACCTTTCTCATAGGTGATTTACAAAATGAGGGTGAGTTACTCGCTGATTGAATTTGTTGTATCATGTGTGAACGAGTACTTTATTTACAAAGAGCAATACGTTTATAAACTTAGCCAAAAAAGATGTATTTGCAATATACAAACTTGATAAAAACAAAACAACCCAAAACCGTGCTAAGTGACCCAAAATACATATTTGCAAGGTCTGGTGATGTATATTTTGGGGCAGTCAGCACCCATCACTCTTTACGCCATGCGGGTTTGGTTGAGACCCCCTACATTTTGTATAACACTTAAAGCACTGACCATAATTAAAGGTGCATGAACCACTGGTGGAGCAAGGATGTAAGGATGTTGGTGTGGTGGAAGAGAGGGGTAGAACACCTGGGCCCCTCCTGCATGTCTGGCTGTGCCCTGCTTAAATTACCTTGCAGCAAAGCAATGTCTTTTTTAAAGTCGTTCAGGCATGAGCTGTGCATCACACTGGCTCTATGGCATTCAGGCCCTGCATACTGGACCCCCCCCCCCCAACTTGGTCCTGACTGCTGTCATTACCCCCCCATGAGAAAGAGGAGACCACTGAAGCAGCACTGTGTGAACTTGAAGGCAAGATCAAATACAAAAAGTGTATTCGGGCAGACATATTTGAATGTATGGTAAGATATGTGTACAAGATTGTGAATGTATGCATGCACTTATATGTTTGTGTGTGTATATGTTTGTGTGTTTGTGAAAGAAGGATGCGGGCATGTGTTTGCCGATGGGGAGTTGTACCATCAAAGTTATTTATTGTGACAATTCTGGCTTATTTTGCTTTTGCAATGTCATGCACAATACTATAATGGGAATGATGCTATAGGCTGTGCAAACAGCTTCATAAAAGTGATTTACAGTGTCCATACTGGCACAGATTGTAATGATAACATCAAAGTGATTTACACTAGGAATGATGGCATAATGTATGTCAGTTTCATGAAGTGATTTACAGTGGCAATGCTGGCACTTAGTGTGGACACAGCTGTGTGAAAGTAACTTGCAATGGCATTTCTGTCATATGTTGTGGATGCAGGCATCATGCCCTGGTTTTAAAATGCTGCTGGGTACTGTTGGTGACATGGCATCTACTGGAATTTTCCATGTGTTTTAGAATTCTTGCAGATTGTATGACTTATTATCCCATTTTTCTAAAACATTGTGCTGTAAAATGCACCATTTCAACACATTGTTTGTTTGTTTGTTTATTTTATTTCTATAGTGCACCAAACCCAGAGGTAACTGGGCGCATTGTAGCAAGCTTATAAGAGTTACAGATAGTAATGTTCATACATTACAGTAATATTCACACATTACAGAGTCATGTTGAATTACAGAATAGTACATTTTGTTAGGTTACAGGTGTTTACAGAATATGCAAATATGCAGGGATAATCAGAGATAGTGGCAAAGTAACGTAGGATAGTGGAGAGAGTATTGATAAGGAATAGTTTGATACAGGCAGAAAAGTCATAGCGATATCATCATAGTAGCGGAGAGAAGCAGTGAAGCGTGGCCTACCCTCAGAAGGTATAGTCCCACTTTGGAGGTTAGTGCCTCTCAGTAAGCCATGTAGTAGCTTTTCTCTTGAAGGACTGGGTAGTGTTAAGGGAGAGTGGGAGAGAGTTCCATAGCTGGGCCGCCATACCTGGGAAGCTACTCCTCCCTGACTAGCAGGCAGGAGGTATTAGTCGATCTGGTGACACGTGCTGAGGACCTAACGGTGAATTTCTCTGTTAGGTAAGGAGGGGCAGCATGATTCAGAGATGTATGTGTACAAAACATCATTTTAAGCTGGATTTTATCCTTAATAGATAACCAATTGTGCTGTCTTCTTATTTCTGAGAGGTGTTCTCTCCTTGGGATGCTCAAGGCGAATCTAAGTGTATTATTTTGCAAGGTTTGTAGTTTATTTGTAACGTATTTAGTAGCACCTAAGTAAAGTCCATTACAGTGATCCAGCTTTTACTGGATTGGGGTTCTGGCCAAGATCAGGCAGTTCTCATTGGAGAGCAGGGGTTTGCAGGCCCTAATCAGCTTGCCAGTGTACGCTGTGGCTGAAGCCGTAGCGTTAACTTGTTTGTGTAAGTTCAATGTCGAATCTAGGTAAAAACCTAAGAGTTTTACCTCTTTAGCCACTGGGATGCTGTTCCCATCAACATTGCTCTAAAGATTTTCTCAGGGGGTGCACTCATACTGAACCCCTCTACATTAAGGCTCTCAGGCTATGCTCGTTTGTGGGTGATGGTAATGCCTCTCCTCTAGAAATATAAAACATGTAAATTGCATGCAGGGGACCACCGGCGTAAGCACCTGCATGCTGTCGGATGCCTTGCCTACAACTTTAAAAGTTCACAAGATGGAGTGGAACACTGAGGAGTAAAACGGGGCCTATTCTGGGTTACTCTTTAGTTTTCCTCTCCATCTTGTGAAGAAAGAAATGCTGCCTGCAAATTACTTTTTTGCAGTATGCACTTATTAATGGATTTCTATGGGCCTTTGCAGGTGCTCAGCCCAGGTGGATTTTACAGCAATCCATTACGTTTCACAAATGCCATAAGGGCACGAAGGAGAAAAACACAGCAGAGATCTTATCTTGTAACTGCTGCAAAATGGGGGAGAGAGGTAAAATAAGGCGTACAAACACTATGCCTTGCTTTAGCACCCTGATTTACCCCTCTGTCCTATTTAAAGTGAGGGTGCAAGCTGATTAGTCAAATTGAACATGTACTGATTGGGCAGGTGTGTTTCTAATTAAAGGCCATTTCTTTAGAGACTCGAATTAAACCATGTTTTACTTTACACCATCAGGCTGCAAGGACAGATGGCCTTGCCAAACCTTTGAACATATTTTGTGTATTTTTCTTTGTATTTTGAATGAATTTCTACAGCGCTTGACGTCTCCGCGCTGGCATTTTGAATCTTGTTGACACACTGAAGTTAAAAAATGTTACAGAAAAAGTGGGGGAAACACTGAGGTAAACAAGGGCAGTTGGATTTCATACACACACCCTCAAAAAGTATTGTAATTTGGATTGTGGTATTTGTGCATTCTTTATTGACCGCAGGGAGATCTGTATATTTGAGGCCCAATTCATGGAAATATTTGCGTGCCAATCCTCATGCAAATCCCTGTCCGGCGATTCATAGAACCGAATGCGCAGGACCTATCCCGGACATGAGAGTATTCCGCACAGGCCCGGCACATCTCTGCGAGTGGATGAGCGCCTTGCGCAAGACCCCACGCAGAGCGTGGGCGAGGCCTGCCCAGAGGGCATACTAGGGGACAGCCTGATTCATGGAAATATTTGCGTGCCAATCTGTGCGCTAATCCCTGTTCGGCGATTTACGGAATGTGCGGGACCTATCCCGGACATGTGAGTATTCTGCGCAGGCCCGGCACATCTCTGCAAGCGGACAATCGCCTTGCACAAGACCCCACGCAGAGTGTGGGCGAGACCTGTGCATAGCACGGATTAGGGGACAGAACTTGGAAAATGAGGAAGAACAAGGGAAAAAGTGGCCGTTACGAGGGGCGGGCACCAGGCAGTTCATAGCATGCCCACAAATGCGCACAACAAAGCGTATTCATGGATGTGACCACGTAACCTCTCGCCTGCGAAATGCCCACACAAATCCCTCAATCTCTCTGCCACCCGAAGGCAGGCGTAAAGACACTTGCACGTAGGAATCGTAGCACGGAGGTGAATTGCATGTCGGATTTAGGGGTGGTTGTACGCAGCCAGGGATCTATCGGACTTAAGGGTGCGTCTATGCAGTATAGTGTGGTGTAGGAACGGTTTACAGGGGATACATGTAGTTTTTCCAAGCTTTACCCGAGTTACGATGAATCATATGCATGTTGTTGGGGTGCCAGTTACAGGGGACCCCGTGCAGGCTCCCCGAGATGCAGGCCTGCTTGCGGGGGACCCCACACACTGTTTGAAGGGTGCGTGTATTCACGCCTGCAGGAGAACGCAAAGGGAGCTGTTCTGACTGTTTTTGCTTTGCGTGGGGTCGTGTCGGGGGAGTTGCGGCCGCAACGTGCGTATATACTTTGCGCAAAACAATCCATGAAAACGCAGGGGGTGCATTTTAATTCTGTGCGCAGGCTCGCGCAGTGTCGGTCTCGGCGCAGCCTTTGCGGGATAAATGCGCTCTTTTCCATGAATCGGCCCCTGGTCTTTACCCGGAAAGTCCATGGGTTTATATGAGCGACTCTTAATCATTGTTCGGCCAAGCGCCTGGCTGGCGTCCTCTGAGAAGCGTGCAGGTTGCAGAAGCAGCTCCCAGCCGAATCCCGAGAGATGGCCCCCAGCGCATCGGGCTACACGCGACACGAGGGCCGCACGCGTCGGCCAGATGCCCGCAGAAACGACCGGCTTGACGCGCTCTCCTGTTCCACTCGCACAGAACCGGGGCAGCTTCGCCGAGGCCCAGGCAGGGGTGCGGGAGTTGCGGATCCGGCTGTCTCTGAATGAGGTATTCCTCTGCAGCGCTGTGTGCGTATGTCTACAATGTATTGTGCATTTTTGTAACGGTAGGTCCTCTCCTTGTGTGTTCACCTGGTCCGCTGGGGTCATATTCTTTATCTATATCAGCCGATCCGTCTATATAAGCCGGTGCAATGGTATCCGTTGTGCGTGACTTCATTGAACTCGGCTAATAATAAGAGTTGTTATTGCAGCGAGTAGAAGCGGGAGGATTCGGGCAAGCGCTATTTACAAACCTGATGTGAATGCTTGATTTCCAACAGGTGAGCTGCATCAACTCCGAAGGCGGGCTGCCGCTCCTCGTGCATCGGACCACGCAGCCTCAAGTAAGTCATAAGTTATTATAACAGGGGACATTGGAAATAAGACAGCAATCTATGACGTGCACAACGTAGACCCATTACACTGCACAGATGGGTTGTGTGGTAGGTAACGCATGTGTGTGCATATTAAGAAACATCGCAGCTATTTTTTCTGGTACGTTTGTGTGGTCGCGTCGAGGCACACAGGTAATATAGCGATGGTCTGGATAACGGATGCCTAGCTAAATGCTTGCGGTTTACTCGGGTGAATGGCAACGTGCGAGGGGGGCTTTTTAAAAAAAAATGCACATTGAGTGGGAAAACGCCTGTTAGCCAAGTTATTCAAACGCCTCTTTAAAACGACGGCAGCACTCCACGCGCTTGCCCCCCCCCCCTTGACGCACACATGCCTGAGCCCCTCCCCCACACCCCCAGCTGAATATTCAGAATTTAAACAGAACAGCTCAAGTCTGTGCGCTTTAAAATTAATCCCAGAGACAAAGCGTGCATCGTGCACGGGTCTCCAGTAACCATGGACACATGCGTGAGTGTTGGGGACGGGGGACGGACGGGGTGCGTGCAGCAGGAGGGAGGAGTTAATGGTGGCAGACATTACATACTGAGGTACTGACGGACCTGGCGGTTATTTCATTCATCAGTTTAAACCACACTGGCAAGTGTAGTTCAGCTACCTAGCCACCCGCTCGCACGCCAGTGAGACACCGGCCTTACTTTATCCTGTGGTAGTCTATTGGGTGGGGGGGGGGGGTAGCGCGGTGAGTGTCGCTGGCCAGCCTCGGCACACTCTCCTTCCCCAGGTAGGGGGGTCCTCGTGGAGAAATAGTAGCTCGACCGCGGGTGCCACAGCCAGGCCAGGCCTGATGAACTCACTGGGCACGAGGGCTGCACGCGTCGTCCAGATGGGTCGCTTGTATAAGCGCTCTTCCTCCCCCCGCCTTTTGTTTCCGAGCAGCGCGTGCGGGAGTTATTCTGTGCAGCCTTGAATGTAGGCAGCCACTTCTACAATATCCGATCACATTCCAACACTACAAGTATGCAGCCACGTCCCTTTTACTGTGTGTGCACGGGGACACTTCTTTCGATAGAATTTAAGAATGTTTGCAGAGAGAATAAGAAATTAGGCCATCAAGTCTTTAAACAACATCATGTGTTCTCAACGGTTCTTTCCTTTTATCAATCACCCCAACCCAAGCAATTTGTCTTTGACGCGCTGCAGTTCTTGTCTAAGGCCACTCCTGTGACTACAGCTATAGTCCACCCATACAGAAAAGGTGTCCCTGTAGGTACAACAACAAAAAAACATGTCTCAAAGTGGCGGGGCACTATGAGCGCGACTCAAATCCTCACGCACAGACACACTTAAAAAAAGACATCCTCGCCTCATTTGTTCTGTAGAACTCTCTTCGTGATCCAAGCTCCTTGGGAAATCATACACCTACGTTTGCACAAACACTACTCCTCCCCGTTTAACCCTCTGGTGTAAGCCTTCCACCGTTTCGGCCATGGCAGAATATGCCACTTCTAGCGTGGTGAATCGTCACAACATATTCGCGTGAAGTCAAATTCGTGTTTGAAGGGTTATAGCCACCTAACTGCTGTTGTGCATCATTCACTCACTGTGCACAGTGTGCAGTTTGCACACTTTCATTGACGCAGCGAGGTTGAGCGGCGTGGGGAGTGTGTGGACCTGATCAATTGCTGCGGTCAGTAACAGACCACTTCTGTCACTTGCAGCAGGCACAACCGCAAAGGTCACATTTGCAGCAACTGGTGCCGCATTTCCAAAGTTATAACAGTAACGGCCATTTTGTCTCCAGTTGCCGAGCCAGTGGTCACCTGGACCCCTGGAGCTTACGCAACGCCCACAATGAGATCTGGAGCACTTACAGGGGCTTTGCCGCATTCGACGCAGCAACGGCCGCATTTTTCAGAGCCCCTCTCCTCTTCCATTGGCAGGACTGATCCCCAGAGCTGAATGAGTTGGAGAGCTCGCTGCACGCGCCAGCCCCCACCCGCCCATCCCTTGCCAGACCACACATTGTCAGCTTCCCCTCGTCTCCTTAAACTCGAACTCCATCAACGTTTTCCAGAGGCCTTGCTTTGTGCGCTGATGCACGCGGGCGTGGGGGCCATCTGTGCATGTCAGGGACACCAGCCCTTTGTTCTAATTGATCCAGAGAGGCATTCGGCTAGTCCGGCCCTGGCGGGAGGGGCGGGAGGGTTCTGCGGGGTGGGGGAGGGGGTGCAGAAGCGCAAAGTCGACAGGGTACTAGAGTCACCAGCCTCCAAACTTAGCAGCACGCCTTCTCTTTGAGCTGAGAGTGAACACACGAGACAAGTATCGTTTTGGATGCCAAACCGGCCACGTTTTACTATCGCAGCAAACATCAATGCACCCCACAAACGTGACATTTCTCCAATATATACAATTATCGATAATCAACACATCATTTACAACACTTCCTACTGGCAAGTGGTCTAGGCGGACCGTGGCTCTCCGTCCGCCGGGGCGTCGCATGGTGGTGAGGCCCTGTCCCCTCCACACCATGCCCTAATCAGGAGGTGTTACCGAGAGGCAGCCACCTTGCTTACCAGGCCTAGCTGCCCCTGTGCCTCATTCCAGCTCCAAAGTCCCCCGGAAAGGGATCTCAATGTCCCCATGGTTCTCCCCACCTGTGCCTCTCTCCCCTCAACCTAACAGAAGGGTGGGTGGGATGGGAAAAGAACTTCAAAATGGTCCGGGGTCTCCAGGCAGGCGGTGCAGGTGCGGCAGCGATAATCCAGAGCGCATGAGGCAGAGAACTGTACTTTCCTTATCCCCCAGGCCCTCTATCTAAGCCTCAGGTTGGTGCTGCCACGCCCTGCACCCCAAAGCACCCAGAGCTCGCAAACCTCCTCTGCCCTCCACTGGTTGGCTGGTTCCAACCGGTTCCAACCAGCCTTCACTTGTCCCATCCATTCTGGCCACCCTCCTCCCCTATCCCGGCAACCTTGTTGGGCAGGTTGTTGCCTTTGTGGGCTGAGCGGGGGGCATGCCCTAGGTGGAGAGCACAAGACAAGTATCTTTTTGGATGCCAAACCAGCTACACTTTACTATCACAGCAAATATCAATGCACTCCAAAAATGTGACATTTCTACAATATATACAATTATCAATATTCAAAACATAATTCACAACACTTCTTACTGGCAAGTGATCCAGGCTGACCATGGCTCTTCACCAGCCAGGGCGTCACATGGTGGTCAGGCCCTGTCCCCTACCCACCATGCCCTACTCAGGAGGTGTTGCTGAGAGGTGGCCCCCTTACTTACTGGGCCCAGCTGCCGCCCGGTCCTCCCGCCACCGCCGGGAGCCTCCAGATGCTGTGCCTCATTCCAGCTCTAGAGTCCCCCGGAAAGGGATCTCAGTGTCCCCATGGTCCTCCCTACCTGCCACAGGAGTGAGGACACCCCGGTCCGTGCCTCCCGCACCCCCCACATGCCACCCGCCCAAAAGTTGTTATCATGAAAACAAAGTTTTGCAATAAGAGTTGTATTCCGTGCTGGGATAAATGCACCCCGTCTTGGTGACAAGTTAACGGGCCCCTCAACAGACCGTTCTTGATGACTTGAAAGTGTCCATGGCCAGCAGCCATCCGAGCCAGTTCATTATTCAATTTTTGTGCTGACATGTTTAATGGGCGTTCTGGGCCCGGGTACCCCCAGTTCAATCTAGGGATATTCTGAGACTAGGCGAGCAATGCCCCCGGGCAAGGGCGTCCCAACCGGGTAAGCACGGACAACACGTTCCTGATCAGCTCCTTTCTTCCAAATCGCATCAGATCGTTTCCCACAATGTGCAAAATCACCAACATCTCAGCAGCCCCAACCTCATTTGTCCTTCCACCAATGAAGGCAGCTGGCACACCTGCAACCCCGCGATAAATCCATTGGATATCAAATGATGTCATGTCAAACAGTAACCTCAGCCATTCTCACACTTTCTGCTCCATCCTTCTTATGAAAGAGTGTACCACGACCCACACCACTGGAATTGCCATCTCCTTGCTCACAAATTGACAAAAGAACAGCATGTTAGTCATCTCACGGTATACCACCATCTTATTTACATTTTGTACAGAGTCAGCACCCCTACTCATTCCCCTCGCAATTTTAACACAATAGGTGTGGTCTGATGTTGCCCTTATATCCATGAGATTTCCACCTCCCTATTCCCGTAACCTGCGGCCGTGGTGGCTGCCCCAATTCTAAAAGAGGGTGGGGCAAAGCCCATCCCCAAGCCCTGCTTTCCAAAGTGCTTTCTGAAAAATCTTCCTGAACTAGTACCTGGATAGGCAAGACCCTCCCTGTGTAAGAAAAGCGGGCATGCCTGGCGCCGCCTGAATCCCAGCTATACCTGAAACTAGGGCTGTACCGAATAACATATTTAGTATTTGGCCGAATACCGAATAGTTTGTCAACTATTCGGCCGAAGCCGAATATGAAGCCGAATAGTTGCTTTATTTAATAAATCATGTTCCAAACTTCAAAGAACACACTTATTAAAATAACAAATAAAACACCATTTTTAATGCATTCTATGCTTTTATTTCTATTCATTGTAACTAATGTAGCATCTTTATTTAAAGTATAAAAGCCAGAAATAAAGCACATTTAACCAAAATGGAGGGACCAAATGTACAGAAGATTGTTGCATATTCAGGGCCAGTTAAAGTAGGAGTCTTCACAAATGCAAAAGAACTGCCTTAGTGAATCAGATGCATTGCTTTCTCTATACAGTTGCAAAGTCGATGTGGTCGAGTTTTGAAACTTCTTTGCAGCTCACATAGAAATGTATAAAATGGTTCATGTTGGCTCATGCAGGACACAAGTCAAGAGGAAATCTGAAATGCGTGAACTACGCCACCCAAACAAATGTTGCTCACTTTTCACTGATCGTAGCCACTCTTTCTCGTCAATACACAAACATATGCAACTTCTAATTTCCTGATAAAATATCAGATACTGTTAAACTCAGGACTCAACTCATTAAAAAAAGAAATGGGGGGATTATGACGTACGCAATGGGAAGTGACATGACAGGAATTGAAAGTATCTATGCACATTTCTTTCAGTTTGTTTTTTCTAAATGAAAAAAGTGTACATTGCATATAAACATTCCCCAAAAGAAAAGATGTTCCTGTGTTGTTGCAGCCTATGTATAAAAGATGAGCACCTTTTTGTCTAAGAATCTGTAACAAAACATACCCTAAAGAGCAGATAACAATATAAGATATTTTTTCAGCTGTCTCATAGCAATTTGTCTGGTCCTATTCTATTCAGTTTTGCAAACTAAAGTCTATATTTGCCTTTCTGAGTTCATGTTGCATTGTATTCAAATGAGAATGTCAAAGTATTCGGCAAGAGCCGAATAGCTAGAAACTATTCGGCTAAGGCCGAATAGCTTTTTTACAGCCGGAATTCGGCTGAATACTTACTCAAAGCCAAAGTTCGGTACACCCCTACCCGAAACCTCACCACTGGGCAGATATCTGCTATGGTATGTACCAACATGGTCACTCTGGCCCCTTTTCCCTCCTGGTCCGTTTTAGATTTTCTCAACCATATGTGGGCCAGTCCCCCCCCTTTGAATGACAAGTCGTCACTTGACAGCCATCCCCAAGGTCAGTTGTGGCTGCCCCCACCACCTCCCCAATCCTGAAAGCACCAAAAAATGCTGTCACAAAGAAAGCCGTGAACAGAGCAATCTCCCAATCGTCTCTGCATATTTCCTGCAGTACCCATACTATTGCTGTTAATTTGTCTGGGTGTAATGGCCTCCTACTATCCCCCCGGTATTAGAATCCTTTTCCAGCTGGAAAAATGCCTTTCTGATGGCGAAATCAGTGGATAGCGGGGTCCTTTCTTGTAATCCTGCGAAAAACCCAATGGCCGCTTACTTTGATCTGGCCATCCCCATTGTTATCGCCTCTGTATGCAGCTGATCCAGGAATTTCCTCATTGCATTTCTATGGAAAATGTCCTCCAGACCCTGTTCAAAGAATTCCTTGAGTTCCCCAATTGCTCTTTTGTAAGCCCATTTTGTCTGTTCTGACACAGAGACCTCTATAAAAGAGGCTAATTCCGGGCACCAGGTTTCCATAGTGACCCGGGGAATTAAGAGATTGCTAGATCTGCCCCTGGTAACCATCATTGGAACTCCTGCAATTTAAAACTGGACAAAGCATCAGTCACATTGTTAAAGTCATCTGGTACATGTGCTGCCTGAAAGCGCATATTTCCTATCAAACACAGTAACACTAATCTTGAGTAATCGCAGCACCACTCGGCATACCGTCCTCTGGCTGTTGATTAAGCAGACCACTTTCTGACCAAAAAACAACACCTCTGCCTCTCAGCTCATTACCCCAAATAGTCAATGCCACTATGATTCGAAAAAGTTCAAAACACGTTAAGTTTCTGCACAGGCCCTCCTCATTTCAGATGTCTGTCCACCGTTGTCCACACCATTTACTGCCCAAGATGGCCCCCGAAGCCTAGACTCCGTGCAGCATCATCGAACAAGCCTAACTGGCCGTTGTTCTCAATTTCCTTTGGCCAAACCTGTACTCTGCTGAAATTCTTCAAAAAAGTGTCCCAAATCACCAGGTCTTGCTTTTGCTCTTTAGACAAACTGGTGTGGTGATGGGTTTTTGTCAGCCCTGACATAGCCCCTATGATGGCCCTAGAGAAGGGTCGCCCCATAGGATTAATTCTGAGTGCCAAGTTCAGTTGTCCCACCAGACTCAAGCCACCCCAAAGTCACCTTCTTAGGCCCCTCAAACAAGCAGATACTGCCTCCCCTTAATTCTTGCACCTTGTCACCCAGGAAGTGGCATTTGCCCACTGCCCAGTCAATTTAAATGCCCAGAAAACACTGAGAAGTAGTGGGACCCTCCTTCTTCTCTGTCGCCGGCGGCAGCCCCATTTTTTCTGCCACCTCCTGAAAAGTTTTCAGTGCCTTTTCGCATTCATCTGTGCCTATTTGTCCCATAAACAGAAAATAGTCCAGGTAATGTAATACTTGTGCCCCCTTGCATTCCTTCTTTGTCACCCATTCCAGAAACATGCTGAACGTCTCGAAGTCAGCACATGAGACAGAGCACCCGATGGGCAAGCACATGTCATAATAAAAGGTCCCCTCCAACTGCAACCCTATTAAATGATATTCTTCTGGGTGAACTGCTGGATGAACCAGCAGGAGCAGGAAGGCTGCTCCAATGTCTGCTTTTGCCAGCAGCGCCCCCATCCACCGCAACTCTGTTAATGCAGAATTAAAGGAGGCGTACCTAACCGAGGGTAGATAATCATTGATAGCATCATTTACTGAAGCCCTCTTTGGAAATGACAAGTTATGGATCAACCTATATTTCCCTGGGTCCTTTTTTGCTACAATGCCTAAGGAGGAACAAACCAGTCCCCTCAGTGGTGGTGACAAGATTGGACCCGCAAACATCCCCAATGTAATCTCCTTGGACAGTTTGTCCATCAATATTATTGGTTGTGTCCGGGCTGACCTCTGGTTCTCGGCGCTGGGAGAGAGGGGCCTTGACCTCCTCCACTGGTATCCGGAAACCCTGTGTGTGACTAATCAATTTCCAGGGCACCAGTGGTCCAGGGATGAACCTGGTTTCTAAACCATCAATCAGCCCCACACCTCTAGTACACCAGAAGGGATCTGAACAGATTGGGAACACAAGCAAATTATAAGCCTCTTTGTCCAATTATGGTAGCGTGGACGGAACGGGAGGCTTATCTACACAAGGCAGTGGATCGTTGGTTAGTTGCAACACAGCAAAATTATAATTATTACCCAATGATAAAAGGGACTGTCCAGCAATGGTTGTATAAAAATATCTACTTTATTATTATGCAACAGACAGTTCTAGCACACTACAAAATACAACCCACTCTGCAAAGGGATGCAGAGGACAGACAGTTTCAAGAAGGCAAAGGGATGCACTATGAATACTGACAGGAGGGTAGTCGGTAAAGAAATTCATCGCAATAGTTCAAGGATACTTGGTTTCAACACAAAGGGATCAATGGGTCGTAAAATGTCACGAGGGCGCTTCGGGGAAGGACCAGGGGACAGAACCACAATGTACCTTTTTCTTGTAGAAGTTCTTGGTGCTCAACAGGGTCGAGTGGGTTTCAGGGCGCTTTGCAGCACCTGCGACAGTGTTCAAGATGGGAGACAGCTGCGGGTATCAGGCAGCAGGCAGTTTGTGAGCAAGGTTGGACAGACGGCTGTAGGCTTGCCTATACGGTGGCTTGGGGTCAGGAATCGTTGTCTCATTGCTGGTTGAGACATTTCAGATGGTGTGAGCCAATGTGGCGTAACAACAGTCAGTGGTGCAGTCGGTTGCCGCTCGAGGGGCTCGACTGGCTTGTCAATGTCCTTTATGGAAGACGCTAGTTGATGCTTGTGGTTGCACTCCTCCTAGCTTCTTCAGTGGACTTGTGTTGTTCTTTAAGGTGGGTGGCTCAAAGCTGAGAAGAGTGTTGCAGGCAAAGGCCTTGTCCTTGCTTTTGGTCAGAGATTCTCTGGCACTTCCCACCTAGGAATCTTGCTTGCAGAGCCTAGCAGGGCACGATGTGTGCTGGCTGGGTACTGGTTCTGGAGCTGCTGGAGGGTCCTCCGGATTCAGTATCTTCCTCTGTTCCCTGGGAGATGTTTAGGGGAGGGATCTTGCTTCCCTCTTTGGAAGTCATGGCCTTCCTTCATTGGTGTAATCTGTAAGGCAGACTGTACCTTCAGCCAGGGTCCAAATGAGTTCTTCTTGGTACTCCTTGAGAAGTCTTCAGAGGATCTGACCAAAAGAGGGGCTCTTTGAAAAGCCAAATGGACCACAGTGATTGGTGAAGGCTAAGCCTACCTTAATGAATCAATCCTGGGTCCCCACCAAAAATCTACCGTATGTATGAGATCATAACCAGAGTGCTTTGCAACAGAAAAGGTGAAAGGGTCAAAACATGTAATACTAAGTCCCACCCATCTTCCTGTCTCTTGTGGATCAAAGGGTCTCTCTGGTTAATTGAGCTCCCTGTGGTTCCAGAAACCTGTGGCAGGTTTCCCTTGAAGCTGTGGTGAGCCCAGACTTTCTGTCTCCATCAAACTACATACCCCTACCCTCTGGATGGGGTCCCACTGCAGGGATTATCTACTGTAAACACATGAACCAAGCATGACAGCTCACTGTCCTTCATATTTTAGGGCGGGAGCTGGTTTCACGTTGACACAGTGCATATGAAGGCTGTGTCGCTGTTTCCTGTCGCCTTTGTTTTAGCCTCTGCATCCAGGCCCTATGGGGGCCTGTTTGAAGTATACTCTATTAGTATGTTAATTATGTCAATTGCAGCCACCATCTGCAGAGGGTAAACAAATGGACAGGGCGGATCCACAGAGCCATTGATAGTTAATTAGGCTGGCCATGGCAGGAGGAAGGTTTTGCCCCCCCCCTTCTGAGATGCATCATGTACTCTACCTGTCAGATCCCAACTAAATATGACAGGGGGGATTGTGCCTGTAGGCTGGGTCCACCCAGAGTACACAGGTCTACGTGTATGTCATGCGGTGAGCATAAGAAAATGTGTGCAGATTAGCCCCTTACATTTTCTGGAGGTTGATCTACCATCAGTCAATTTCATTTAAAATTTCAAAAAAGCCCAGGCAAGCGCACACCAACCATGCGGACGGTTGAATTCATCACACTGTGAACACCCTTCCTCTAGCAACCTTGCATCTGCCCCCCGTGGATACCCATTTGCCCAGCCCCTTAACACATCCACACGCACAGCAAGGGTAGGCCCGCCGTTGGAACCCAGAGCCCCCCACTCCTATTTGTGCTCCTTGCTGCGTCTGATGCATTTGGCTTTCCCGTGCCCCGGCATCCTGCAGAATTAGCAAACATGCTCAAATGTACAGACCGGTCTTGCACAAGAGGATTTATTGTATGTTCAACATGCTCCTTTTTTGTCCCCACCTCTCCCACTGTTCCGAAAGGGCTGAGCCGGCCTCCCTTATATGAACCCTTTGTTGCTGGATGGTCGTGCTGCCGTGCAACTTGCCCCCAAATCCATTGCCCTAGTACCCCAGTCCAATGTAGCATTTCCTGCTTTTGCACTCTTAAATCTCTCATCATATACCAACCAAGCGCCAAATATACAATCATGATACATTGTCAGAACCAAATGATGGTACGACCACAGCTTTTGATGAAGCTCAGGACATTTCTCCAGCAATATGGCTGCAAATATTGCTAAACTAGTTACCCAGTTGGCCAGAGATATTTCCACAAATATTGTGTTCTCTTTCCCCTCACTTTTACCCTCCTTACTCTCTTCTATCCTTCTATAATACAAGACAGAGAATATGGCAATATATTTCATCATCCATATTTTTTCTTTTGTTTCACGAGGAGCATGCCAGGTAAGCATTCCTCGTACTGTTGCCTGTAATGGGACGGAGTCTTGGCCTGCCTGCCCTCACCCACCAGCGTGGGCCCCATGCTTGGAGCCCTTGTATCTGCTCCTTCACTCCCCCTTCATTATTTTGCACAGTCCCCCCACCTGTGGGTTTTCACTTCTTCTTGGCTCACCTGTTGCCACCTGTGTAGTCTGTGCTGCTCCCGCAGAGTTACCTGCCCCTCCTGCTGCCGGATTTGACACCCCAGCGGTATGCTCACCCTGGGCGTGCTTCAGTCTCCTGTATTGTCCCCGTGGCAAGTCAGACCTGACTGGTGCTGCCCAGCCTGCTATATAGGTCCTTCCTGCCAATTCCCATAATTACCTCTGGGGGGGGGGGCAACCCATCCCACCTCCTTGTGGACCTGTTGATGTTTTTCCCACCGAAGCCTATCCCCGTCCATTGTTTGTCCACCAGGAGCCCCCCTGCCCTCTTCCACCATACCCCCAAGGAGCCCCTGATATGCCCCAATTTACATTGCCCCTGGGGTTTACCCCTGCGCTAACTTTAGCTGGCAGTGGTGTAATGGCCATTTGTGCCTCCTGTCCCCCGGTCCCTCTGCACTGGCATTGCTAGTGCTTGCTTCCCCGCTCCTGCTACCTGTTGCCTGTATGGGGGCAGGTGGCTCCTTCACCACACCTGGTGTGGGGGTTGCCACCGACCTACCCCCCTTTTTTACAGGGGGAAAAGCAGCTATGGGTGCAAAAATTGTTCTCCCCCACCTGCGCCACCACCGTTTGTTGTGTTCCACTACCACCAGGAAGGGACCCTAATACTGCCCCCAAATCCTTGCCCTGTATTAGAGCAATGCTGGGTGCCAGGGTAGCTGGTTCCATTCTCCCACTCTTGTACCACAGCCCTTTTTTTCCGAATGTAATGTTATCCCTTCCCATGCTGAGTTTTACACAGAAACTACCACTGTTTTCCTTTGATTCCAGTTCCCCCTCAGTGACCCATACAATTTGCAGCGATCTTCTTTTGTTCGATAGCCCACAAATGCACGCAATCCACACCCTGTTCCCTGTTGCCCACTGTCCCCAATTCGAAAAACGTTTTCTGAAGATGAGTGCCAGTGTTTCTTAAGGCAGCCACTGGGTGTTGGCATGAATTTGATTCCAGTTTTAGAATGGCACATGTTACTTCATAGCTTCCATGATGCCAAATCAGATTGCACCTGCTGGTGTGACAGCAGACAGGGCCCAGCTAAGTACATATGTGTGACCTATACTTTTCGGCTTGGAGCATTTTGAAAGTGAGGCCTGTTTAGAAGAGCATCTATAAATCAAAGAACTGATCAGGCAAGTCTGGATATGTGATGAGCCACTATTTTATTATAATTGTTATCTTGACCAACAATAAATGAAACATATTGAATTTAATAAAAAAGTTGACACAGGTAAAAGAAAAGCATACATTCCTCACATAGGAAAACAACCAAAAACATTCAAAGTGAATCCAATCTTGACTAAAAAACATTTTGCCTTATCTGAGGTGCAGTATTTTTTAATAATGCCACATCAATCGGCTTAATCAACAGTGTTGTGTGATGAGCACTGTATGGCGATGGAATTGTCGGCACGTCTGTGTTTCAGCCTTGTACCAGGAGTGAAATGCAGTAACTATTTCGGACTTCATCAGGACAGGGAATTGTGAGACCTACTCAAACATGAGGTATCCTGTGGTTGTGCATGTAGTAATCTCGCATGTATGGGGCGAGTTTGCAGCTGTGTGTTGAAATGATCTATAACACACAATACGTGTTGTAGAATTAGACATTGTCTGAGGCGCCTGACGTTATTGGCGCTTCTCAAAGAAGACCGGTGGGGTCAAATGCTTGAATGATATGGTGGAGGGTCATGGAGTCCACTTTCGTTGGGCTCAGTTCTGCAGGTGTTGAGGTGTTCATTGTCCCTCTGTATATGAACAGTGTCAGTTGGGAGGAAATCGCTATCATATCACACTGCAAAAAATCAAAAAAAGCTCAAGATTGCTGAACCTTGAAGGTGATATTCTGTCAGGTTTCAAAACCACAGGAAATACAGATACCCCCACCCAGCCCCTGTAGTCCCTGTAGGTCTTTTGACAGGGTTCTGGCTTCTGTCAATATGCAGGCCTTTAGAACCCAGGGTATAATCAGCTTTCTCCTCCTGCTCAGACTAAGCAACAAGCCTTACAAACTGCCTTGGACTAGGCTCTCTGGTTCTTGTTTTTAATTTACAAATTAGTTTATTATAACTGCCATAAAAATTTGTGACCATACTCCATAACGCACTTCATTCTAATGGAACCTGCATGGTAATCCAAACCTACACATTATTTGCATTACAAAAACTTGTTTGAACTGACACCTCCCACTCAATTTCCAGGAGGTGTGGTTGAAACAGCAAGAAGGTTCAATAGTTGTGTTTTTGTATCTCTAGGTCTCGTTCTGATGCCTCCTGCACCACTTCAGGAACCTTCTGAGGAGTCAGGCCTTAAGCAGTCTGTCACTCTCTCTTTCCATTCCTGCACTCGTATATGCACTCCTCCTTTCCACCTTCTTCTCCTTTATGCTATCTCTCCTCTGCCATTTCTGAGCCTGCTCACCACTTTCTCGCCTGCTCCACTCCTCGCCTTTCCACTTGCTGTCCTTTTCCTCTTCTCCTCTCCTCCACTCCCTCCCATTGTTCCTTCTGCCCTTTCTCCTCCTCTCACACACCTTCACCATGACACATTCTTACCACACTAACATGCTTTACTCTGCACCCTGTGTCACTCCTGAACCCCCACACCGAGATAGCTAACGTCCACGCCTCTCTGCAGATTAACTTCCCATATAGCCAGCGGTGCTAGGTCTGAGACGTTGGAGGATGGTATCACCTGTGAATGACTTTGGGGATGGACCTCATGATTAGACAAAGCTTGGGCTAACTACAATTTCCCAAGGCCGTCTGATTTGTGTGAAAGACCGTTCAGTGGCTTGGTACACTGATGTCAGAAAGCAGCTGGCCGCCATCTTTGAATTAGTTTGACCACATTCCCAGGGCGCCCATTTTTGATGCAGCCTCCAGGGGCTGTGACTTAAGTCTTTCTGTGGTAAGTATCCTGTTTTATTCCAGTCACCCCTTGTTCCCCACAAACTGAGACAGACGTGTGAAGCCCATGGCACTAGCTAAAAGCAGTACTTGTGACTTGTGCTAATGGATAGGACTGTGTACTAATATGCTTACTACAACAGTAGGGTATTATAATGTTTGCGTGGAATGCTGCCTTGGAATGCTGGCGGTGGATTGGGTGAGTGAGTGTTCTGTGGAGTGGCATTTGGGTGGGAGCTAGCTTGGTGTGTGGATGGGCCATTGTTTCTCTGCTGTTGCACTTGGACATATAGTGTACAACTAGAGCTGGAATAAAAACACCTGATCTTTCCTGTGGCATCCAGCGTGGTCTCTTACAAGAGAACCCCCGGTCATTTCAGACTTATTATAGTTAATCCATGGTTTGCGGAGCCCTGCTACTTGCAATCCATGAGAGGCTCATACGTCCCTCTTCCAGTTCCAGCTTTTCCTTTCAATATCTAGTATGTGGTTCTTGGGGCACAGCAGGAGTCTAGAGTTCTCTCTACAAATGATGCTAGGGATGGGATGGTTGGCCTAGGTGATCACTCATATACCACCCCTGGTACCAGCACTACGCAGCAAATTGAGGTTCCTGCCCCCCCCCCCCCCCCAGCGTCACCTCACTCCAATCTCGTAGTCTCCTGCAGGTATGATTGTCACATACCTTTGCCCTTCTGTGGAGCAACCATTTTGTATTTTCTAAGCGATAGCAACATAGAAAATTGACATGTACACGTAAGCATCCCTGCTGATGTTTAATGGTGAAAGTGTAGGGATGTAATGCAAATGTGGGTATGGCTTGTGCACAACTGGAAGTGTTAGCCCATATGTCATCACATTAAGGCCTCTACAGACCACTTCATGACTAGGCACTCCAATGTGATTGTTGGGAAATGTCTTTTTCTAGGGTAAAGCTTGTAACTTATGTACTGTGAACGAGTCCTTTGCCTAGCCCTGATGGAGTGTGTAATGACAACTTTGGGGACCCACCTCCTGCTATATAATGGTGGTCACTGGGCAAGCATGGGTAGGATGGCTTGGTCCCCCATATTTGGTGCTGGAGCCAGGGAATGGCCAAATGAATCCAGTTCTGTTATTGGCCCTGTCAATTATTTAATACCGGCAGCAGAGTCACTCGCCATGGCCCGTTTCCAAACGAACCAGCAGAAATCATGTATTTGGAATTGGCAATTTGCCAGCTTGAGATCTCTGCAGGACTTTTCCTTTTTGGCACAGCTGCCCACGAGCAGAACACAATTGAAGGCCTGCCGTCTCCCCTTCGGATACGCTGCATGTGTGGTTCAACATGCACGTATGTGAATAAGGATTGCAAGATGGCGGACCGGTCTACTAAAGGCTTGGACCATGTAGTGGGGCATCCTGCATGGGAACCATTAAACATCTTTGGGTGTCAAATCATTTTAGGGCGTTCCTGTGGGGTATTACCTATGCCATCAGGACGGATCGCAAGCCCCTCACGTATGTCATGACAGCAAAGGGGTTGGGCTCAGTTTCCCCCCAGGATACCACGCTGGATGGTTGATCTGTAAGAGTTCAATTTTGTGGTGGCGTATGTTCCGGGAGCTTAGAATGTTGTGGAGGGTCATTTGTTCCGGTTGCCTGGGGCCGATAGGGACGAGCCAAAGGAAACCGAAGATGTCACACAGGTTTCTGGCTGTAGAAAAAAGTGAGTGGGAGAAGGAGTGTACGGAGGATGCCAAATTGTCTTGGGCCAGGTCAGGGTTGCAGGATGGAGGACCTTGTGTGACAAAGCGGTGGCGGAAGACATATATGCATGTGTTAAATGAGTTGGCCGAAGGCCCATGGGGTGTTACCAGAGGGGACAGGTTGATTCCCCCAGTGAGTTTGATGTCTAGGTTGGTTGAACTGGTGCATGAGGGCCACCTCGGAAGGTCTTTGACAAAAAGGAGGCTGCAGTAATTGTACCGGTGGCCGGACATGGATGAAGAGGTGGAGGTTATGGTGAAGTATTGCATATTGTGTAAAAACAAGGGGGGTTCTGGCAGTTTCTCTACAACCGGCCTACATCCCGGGTTAGAGTCTCAACCAGAGTCTTTAGCTCACCATCCTTTCACAGAAGTATTCCATATTGTTTGCCATCAGCGACAAAGGTAAGGTTTTGTGACCACAACCGTTGTATCCTTTAGAAATTCCTGGTGAAGTGTGGTCGAGGTTGGTGTTGGATATCATGGGTCCTATGGATGCGTTGACCGGTGATTTGAGGTTTGTGGTGGTGCTCATGGACTACACATCAAGGTGGGTGGAGGCCACCGCCATGGAGTCAGTGACGACAGATAAGATCATTGAGTTCTTACGTAAGGTTTTTGACAGGGAGGGTGTTCCTGCGAGCATTGTCACAGATAATGGCATTCAATGTGTGTCTCGCCGTATGGAGGAGTTTTTGTTGGAGTTTGGCATCATGCATGACAGGACAGTGTTGTATAATCCTTCTGCCAATGACCTAGTGTAGATAATGAATAGGCTCGTGAAGGGCTCCATTCAGTTGACCATGGCCAACGGTTTGTGTTAGCTGAGTGTGCTGTCTGAGGCGTTTACGGCGTATAGGTGCACCCCCACCGCTTTTACTGGGCACTCTCCTTTCGAGCACATGAGGGGAAGGAAGGCAGGGTCGAAGCCGAGAACAGCTGCCCTTGGGGGTTGGGTGTCTTCTGAAGTGAACATGTCTGAAGTTTTGGAAAGGGCGTGCGTGCGTCAGGGACTGCTGATGTTACACCAGGTGAACAGAGTACCGACCAGTGTCAAGGGTGGGGAGTGTGTGAGGGTGAAGAATCCCAGGCTTGTGCCTAAGGGCAGCAGCATGTACATGGCACCACGGGTGGTGGAGAAAGCGGGCAAGGGGAATGTGGTTCTGGACGATGGCTCGCATTGGAGTAAGAGGAGGATTGTAATTCATAACTTTTCGCGGGTGGTGCCACATGAACCGTGTGAAGATACTTGTTCCCATTTTACTGCCCAGGAGGTCTTGGATGACAGGACCGCTGTTGCTGCTGTGCGAGAGGTGGGTGGTGAGTGTGGAGGATGTGAGTGTCTCTGTGGAGGCAGTGGGTGGCTGTGCGAGAGGTGGGTGGTGAGTGTGGAGGATGTGAGTGTCTCTGTGGAGGCAGTGGGTGGCACGTCCGTGGAGCAGGAGGCCCATGGCCGTGCGGTGAGGCCCAGGTTGCCTCCCGTCAGATTGAAAGACTATGTGTGGCACCGGGTGTGAGGTTGGGTGTGAGGTTTGGGGGTGGTTCTGTGCTCTTTTGTGGTTATGAGTTCTTTAGCAGTTCGTTTCTTTTGGGCAGGTTCTTTGTTCGTTGATGGTTACCATCTCTCTACTAGGTTGTTCTGCTTTTGCTTTTCTTCTTATATTACCAGTTGTCAGTTTGTGTGTTGTTCCATTACTGTCTTTCTTTCTACCCTTTCTTTTCTTTGTCCTTTCCCTTTTGGGTATGGTTGCGTGGAGATTGTAAAGGAGACAGAAGTGTTGCAATGGAATTCCCGGTGATGTCCCTCAGAGGGGGTTCCACACTCTTCCCTGAGAATTCTGGTAAATGGTTGGAGGGCTCCGGTGCGGCTGCAGGGGGCTGCACGCAATAAACGTGTGCATCCTTACTCCAGCCGCCTCCTGCGCCATTACTGCACACTGCCTCTGAAAGACATATGGAGACAACGTGATGAAAGGAATTGCTGGCCCAGCGTGAGGCCCTGCTGAGAGTGCTGAGGGCAACTAGCTCACATGAGCAGTGCTCACCACTCCTCTTCCCTCGGCTGGTTACTGAAGGGGATGGAGTCTACTTTATTGAAATAGTAAGAGAACGCCATCCAGCACACACCTGTGCCGTGCCTTTACTCCGCACAGTTTGTGCCACTCCATTGGCCGCCATTACAGCTCGGTACATGTGCGTGGATGTCAAGTGTGTGTGGACGGTCCCTCTTTGTCTCATGTAGGCTGTTAACGTGTGTTCTATGCTGCTGGGTGCAGTTGCATGTTCCCGCCGAAAGTGCATTGCCGTGTCTTTCTTTGTTCTGAGTATTCAATGCATGGATTGGAGGAGGTGGGGGCGTTGTGGTTGGAGGGCCGGGGGCAGCAGTTGGCAATTCTGGTTTAATTGGTGCTGCACGAGCCAGGGCCCTCGCCCCCAACAACCGCTTCCTCCCGTGGGGCCCACCATTGTCCGACCCCCTCCCCCAAGGCGCACGCTCCTAAACCACCTACCACATTTTCCCTTTTATACCAACGTTTTATGTAGGATTTGTATTATATATGGGAAAAAAAAGTTTTGGCGTCGCGTGCCCCATCTGCGCGTTTGAGAGCCAAGGCCTTTGTATTAACTACACACGCCCTGCTTTTTGTTCGAGTGGGGGGCGGGGTTAGAAGACAGGAGGCGCGTGAACACGTTAAGGCTTCTTAGTACATCCCTACATGCCTAATGTGTAGGCTTTATTGTTCGCCCTAATCGTTCACGACCTTCACCGATGAGTGGTCTTCTTTCTTTCTTTCTTTCTTTCTTTCTTTCTTTCTTTCTTTCTTTCTTTCTTTCTTTCTTTCTTTCTTTCTTTCTTTCTTTCTTTCTTTCTCTCTTTCTCTCTTTCTCTCTCTCTCTCTTTGGTCCTCCTCTCTATTTTTCCAACCTTTCCCTCCATCTGATTTATTTATTTCCGTTCTTACCTATCCCTGTATCCTTCCTTTCTCCCTTGTATTCTTCGTCTGATTCCTTTCCCCCTTCTTTCTCCTTCTCTTCTTCTCTTTCCCTTTTCTCCTTGTTTGGTTCGCTTATCCCTCCCTCTTCCCTCGCATGCATTCCTTCTCTCTATCCTTTCTGCACGTATCCCCGTCTCGCTCCCATGCATTATTTCTCTCCTCCCTTTCTTCCCTCATCCCTATGTCCTTCCTTTCTCCATTGTATTCTTCTGATTCCTTTCCTACCTCCTCTTTCTCCTTCTCTTCTTTCCCCTTTCTACTTCCTTGGTTCCCTTATCCTTCCCTCTTTCCTCGCATGCATTCCTTCTCTCCTCCCTTCCTTTATGCATTCCTATCGCCTTCCCTTCCTTGTTTACTTCCTGCCTGATACTGCATGCGTGGTGTAATGGCGCGGCACCTGCGTGTGTGGCTGACTGTCAGCGCCTCGTAGTTCTCAGTATTCAACTCCAGTGCCATCTCGCGAGTCCCCACAGACCCCCGGGAGAGAGGGCTGCATTGGATGCCCCCTGCGCACTCCCGCGTGCCTCCGCCGGTCCAGGCTCGCTTTCCCGCACAGGTGAGGAGTGGGGCAATGGCTGCTGTTGGTCACCTTTTCTATGTGGGTCCAATCTTCCCTTACTAGTAAAGACCAGGGAGATGTTTCGTTGGGTGGGGGGTCGGGGTAACTACCTCACCCTCTTCACTCCTGCGTTTCCGACCCATCCTTAACCTGTGCATCTCCTTTTCGACGGGTGAGTTTTACCTGCTCAGTGGCTGTGCGCACATGTGCCTTTTTTGTAAAAACCGATGTAATGGGGCACAGCTCTCCTGGTCCCATTGGGTTTGCTGTGCGTTAACACATTCTGCATTGTATGCATCGTTGTGGCGTCGTCGTGTCTAAAATGCCCTCTTTGTGTTTTTGGGTTGTGAGACAGGTGGGTGTCAGCGCTCAATTGTGGGGGTGACAGTTGGCGGTTCTGGTCTAATTAGTGTCTGCAGAACGAGTTAGAACCCCCACCAAACGCTGTTCCATTGAGATCCGTCACCCCCCTCACCCCGCCCACACTCCTACTCGGCCCACCGAGCGCACTCTTCCTATGCCCACAAGAATCCCACCCATTTCATTGACACGATTGATAAAGGATTTGCGCGCGCTTTTATGTTTTGGCGTCGGGTGCTCCATCTGTGCTGGTCAAGGGAACACGAGACTTTGTGTCCCTAATAACGAATGAGAGTTTGTGCTTCCCTTTTGAAGTCTGTGTGTGTCTGGAGGGGTTTGGGGCTTAAAGCATACAGAGAATCTAGGTAAAATGAGAACAATAACGGACTCGAATACCCCTTTATACGGAGGCGTTACTTTTACACTACAGCTTTAAGTGGATCCTTCCTTCCTTCCTTCCTTCCTTCCTTCCTTCCTTCCTTCCTTCCTTCCTTCCTTCCTTCCTTCCTTCCTTCCTTCCTTCCTTCCTTCCTTCCTTCCTTCCTTCCTTCCTTCCTTCCTTCCTTCCTTCCTTCCTTCCTTCCTTCCTTCCTTCCTTCCTTCCTTCCTTCCTTCCTTCCTTCCTTCCTTCCTTCCTTCCTTCCCTCCTTCCCTCCTTCCCTCCTTCCCTCCTTCCCTCCTTCCCTCCTTCCCTCCTTCCCTCCTTCCCTCCTTCCCTCCCTTCCTCCCTCTCCACCTAGGCCGGTCCTAGAAGCCTCGACCTACCTGGACAGTGGACGTACTCATGGTGGCCCTGTCCATCTGATCCGACAGACCCCCAATCCAATAACCTTTCAACTACAGGTTGGGAAAGGAAGCACCAAGTACACGAGGTTGGGCTTCGCCAGGCATCCCAAAGGCACGCCGTCCCAGATCGCTCCCAGAGCCATTCACTGGTATGTGGAGCACGCGCGTGGGCTGTGCACATCACGGCCACATCCGAAAGTGCACGAAAGAAAGCCCTTGACAAAGCATTGCAGAAATAACCTTGTGGGTGCGTGCTGCTGCGAAAGTGGTGTAACCATTAGACAGTGATCACCACCCTCGCCAGTCGCCAACCACAACCATCCCTAGCACTGGCGGCTGCTTAGTTAAGCGGCCGAGATGCCACCATTTCATGGATATTCGTGTTTTTTTAAGCACGAGCGGCGCTTTTTCTCATACCGTCGGCTCCCGAAAGCTCAAAACCAGGCCGTTGAAACATCTGCGTACAGACAAAGCTATGCCTGCACATCTGGATCCGACCAGACCGAGCCCTCATTGGACGGTGGGAAAAGCCACGGATTTCAAAGCGTCCAATCCCCATCCTCTCCCCCTTATGAGGTCTCCCCCAGCCCCCACCCCGCAGCGAACGCAGCGCCAGGTGCATCTGTGTGACACCCCCCTCGACCCCCCCTCCCCCTTCACTGCCGCAGACATTAGCTCGGCTTCCCCCCTGAGCGGACCTTGCTTTTGTTATACGTTCTGCGACTTCCACTATAGCCTGTGGCTCGTTTCCCCTTTTGGAACTGAGCTTTTATAAACTGTTACAGGTCACCTTTCATAAACTGAAAGCAGGATTGGCTGTTTCAGCTTTTGCGAGTTATTCTCAATGCCGCTCTGCCCTATCACTCTTGCCCAATGTTAAATGACCTAGGTAATAATTAGGCGTTATAACATGGTACACATATGGCCCACTGCAGCCACTACTTGTGAATGGTTTGTAGCCTCTCCAGCGCCCATTTTACAAATTCTCAATTTACGTATGAAATAATTATCTATTGTGAAGAAACCAGTTGCCCGTGCCATTGGGGGCGCTTTGGTAACTCCCACACGTCTAATGTTAGTTATTGCGCGTATTACCTATGAGTATTGATAATTTACCTATGCATTACATTATGAAGCAAAACACATCAGGCCTGATCTACAAAAATGTTGTGACATGGTGAAGTCCCATGGAAACCATTTTGTAAATCAGACCCATGTTCTCTTCGGGTCCACTCCATCCAGCCTCGATTGCGCTCCTGGACTGGCGGCGTAGATTCCTGCCTGTCGCAGCCTCCTCGGATGCTCTCCGGGGATGGAGGCGCCCCCTCCCCCTGCTCTGCCCCGCCCCGCCTCTCCTGCTGTCAGGGGCGAGGTCTCTGCTGCCGCAGGAGCTGAGCGGCACGCGCCAGACGCGAGCGCTCAGCGCCCTGGAAGGTCGTCAGCTTCCCACCGCGGGGCAGCCTCGGGTCTCTGACCGGAGCTGCCTGCGGCGGCAGCGGCGGCAGGCGTCCGCCCCACGCCGGCCAGGGCAAGGAGCAGAGGCGCGGACGGGCGAGTGCTCCTAACGGGAGATGTAAGTACCGCACGCACTCTCATTAACTCTCTCTCTCTCTCTGTATAGATGGGGTCACGGGGTTTCAGGTTATGGGGCAGGCGAGATATGTCTCATTTTAGGAACCGGGAAAGAGCGGTCAGCATTCTCCCGAGGGCTGGATTTAGTTTTCCTGGCGAGAGCTCTCACGTTGCAGGCGGGAGATAGGTCCACGTTACACGAGGAACCGAGAGCTGAGAAGGGAGCGTTCAATTCCCGGGATTTTGATCAAATAGTGATGTGCCAGGGCGCGGAGTTGCTGAGCCACGCCAAAAGCTTTAAAATGGGGGCACGGCAATTCGGCCCAGGTCAGACCCCTCCCAGACTCAACATGTTTCCGGATAAGATCAGAGGGAACTGATATAAACCCTGTGCATAGGGGAAGAGGACGTAGTGGGAGCACGACGACCTGTTTGATTGCACTGTGTGTAGAGTGATGTTTTGTTGGACTTCTGAGGAGTCTGGTGATACGGTGACTATCTTAAACCTAATCTTATCTTTCAGGAGCCTGTGCAGGAATTCGAGCGAGATGCAGTCGTCCAGAGTCCCCGGATGCAGAACAAGACCATCACCAGACATGCTGACCACCGGTAAGATAACTCAGTGGGCTGCGTGCTAGCTGCAGCGTTCTCTGCGTAACATGTTATATGACATGATATGATGTGGCATTTAACGTGCCTATACACAAGTGTTTCAAGGTGCGACGAGGCAAGAGCGGGCAAACAGAGGGAAGACAGAGACCACGATCTTACTAGGCCAGGTGACATTGAGATCGCGCAAGTGCTGGAGAGGGGGGAAAGGGAAAAGTGCGAGGCGAAAGGGGAGGGGGCAGTGCAGTACATAGGATAACTGTAAAATAACAATAAAAACAAGACATAAGTGCAGCCAAATGGTGCAAGTGCAGGGGTAAGTACTGAAATCAGGTGTCAGGTGCTGGTGGGTGGGGGCTGTAGGGATACAGGTACATGCCAATCAAAAGTTCAATTTCCACCCACCCGACTGGCGTGTAATAACTATAGGTAATAGCGGCACCTGTTATTACCTCCTTGTCCCAATACGTCCATATTGAAGGGATGGTGAAGTATAGGGTGCGGAATAATGACCTCGGGATATTAAAGCATGACAGCCTAATCGGACAGTTCAGGCAGTTGCAGGTGATATATAAACAGCCCATATACTTATTCTGCCATTTATTGTGCATGCTGGAAACGCTGCCTCCATTTTATTTTTCCGTGTCCCCTTTTCCTTCAGAGACTGACGGAGGACACACCACCTGTACCGAACGCCTCTTTCCACAATTGGAGTCTAGAGATTTCCAAGTAAGTATCGGACCTATCATTTAAAAAAAAAATCTGTTTCAGGGGCATTTTGAAAGAGGGACCATTCGAAATCAGAATAATGTGTGCAGTTACTCGAATGAATTTCTAATAGCTAAACCCTGTTTTTCTAGATAAGAATGATATGACCAGGGGGCGTGAGGAGAGAGTGACGGCCACGAATGGCAGGAGAGTGAGGGTAGGGGCAGGGGCTGTGGTGGGTAGTTAGGGCAAGAATATGAAACCAGGAAGCGGTGAGTTAGTTCTGATGTGGTCTAAAGTGCTTCTTGAAAGCCATGCGCCGCAAAAGGTGACGGGCGAGAGGGGGTGGGGGGGTTGCACAGGATCCTTCCCAGGGGAGGATGCCTCAGACAGTGTTTGCTTTCAGGTCCTTGCGGCATGTGTGCATTTACACAAATATGGCAACAACACATATACGTATCAGAATTCACATACAAAAGCAAAGTACTGGCGAATGTATCCGGCCTTTCCCGAACATATACTTTAATAAATTAGGCTGCCTCTTTTGTACTCTCAACCTTTCCTGGCACGGATCTATGCTTGCTAACATATAAATCACCATCTCTCCAACCTCTCACAGATCCGCAAATCTCCACATACTTTTATTTTGTGTGTAGCCCCCATTTGTGAGTAGCCCCCGTGCGTCTTAATAACGAACAGGCCGCAGCAGGCCATTAATACATCTAAAATGAGCAGCTCATGATTTCATCAACGTAGTCACCGCTGACCACCCACTATATAAAAAGATCACAAAGAGCCATATATCAGCTCATTGAAGGTCATTTGTCATCAGCTAATTTGTAGCCTATGGTCACCCCCCTTATGATTCCCTCAAACATGGCCCCATATATTAAGCTCATTAATAGCTGTATATCATCAACACATTAATAATCCCCATGTAATCACCCCAAATTATAGCAACATATCAATCCATTAACCACTACCACACACCTTTTAATATCGCACATATAGGTAGCTCCTTCAAAGCCCTCTATATCAGAAACGAATTATTAGCCTAGTATCATAGGCTCATTATTGGGCCTGGAATTGTTATCACATTGCTAACCTCATGTTATTGTCTCATTAGCTACCCCATGTTGCTATTTTACACATAGCCAAACACCTGAAGTTCAATATAATAGTCCTTATTTTCAGAACAGCCCCTTATCCTTTGCTCATTAGTAGGCCTAGATCCCCAGTTCTTTTATATCCTACAGTATCAGCTAAGTAATCTCAGTTTATCATTCGTTACTAACTATGCACAGCACAGGCTCTTTAATAGACCCTACATCATCCCTTGATTAATAATCCAAAATGATCAATTTACTTATTGACTTTATGCCATCATCTCACCAAGAGCCCCATATAATCAACTAATTGATAGTCCTATATAATCTCATTGATAGTACCTTATTACTACTCTGCCAATAGCCCCATATTAACATCTCATTCATACCCACACATGTGATCATCTGCAGTATCACCTCAAACCACCATCTTGATAATAACTTTATAGAAACAGCTATTATGCTGTCAATATATGCGACCATTATGAAAAACGCCCATATTTTTGGCTCATTTATCTGCTCCTTAATTTACATATGATCAATTAATTGATAGACTCTTATATCATTAACATGTTAATAGTCTCATCTTGACAGTTTAAGAGAACACTTCCATGTGATCACGTATTATCAGTCTAATAGCCTACACTTATTATTAGCCTCATATTTTTAATTACATTTTGTTTTCGTTATTTGGCAACAAATTGCCTTTAACAAAGTGAAAAACAATATACAACATGATACAATTCATTACAAAATAATCCACATTAAGACAAGATATCTGAATTAAGTCTTTTTAAAATGTCGTGCATTATATAAAATACTTAAGCAATTTTAAACACCTATAAAAATAATTAAAATCCATATGGCCACAGATTTCAGCATATAAAAGATCAAGTGCAAAGAGATCATAAGATGCTAACATTGACACCAACTTCTACAGCTAATACCGTTGATGTAGTTCTACCAGCCAAACACTCATTGCGCATGTTCTCTCTAACAGCAGCAGTTTGGACATGATTACATTTTCTAAGCTAGAGTGAATGCTTCCCATTAGTTCAGGACACATAATCAACAGATGTTTAAGATCCTCCACCGAATCTTGGAGGGCACAATATCTACAGTTAGGAGATTCTGCTGGACAGAGACCGTATCTAATCATTATTTGCTTGGTACAATATAAATTCCAGTGACATTTTAGAAAGGACTGCCTAACTCGACCACGTGGATAAATTGATAGATACGGTGCTAGCGTTCCAGGATTTTTATGGTCCATGACTAAGAGAACTAGAGATTTGTAGCCAAGCAGTTTATCCAATATGTTAGTCCAATCACGTTGGTACACGTTTACTGGATTAGTTATCAAGTCATCAGTTGATGTTTCCATTTCACTCAACAGATTTAGACTATAACTAGCCAATTCATTCAGATATTGCAATTTGTCATCCCTGAATATACTAGCCAAATCTGCATATAGAGACTCAGCAACACGATTAACAAGATTCCTATACAAAGGTAGGATAATCCAATTGGCTCTACTAGTTAAAGAACTGATGTCAAGTTCATATTGGATTGCCGGCAACAGCACTGAGGTCTGGATGTTAAGTACACAACACTAATAGTTGCCCTCCAGTTTAGATAGAATTTCCAACACCCGGATCTCAATTCATATAGAATCTTTGGGATGATCTTTCCCTCAAAGAACTTTAGAATGAAAATTATAGGGACTCTACCAAATCGGGCATCTAACCGGATTGGCTGGATAGCCAATGAAGAGATCCGTGCGTGCAACCAATCTCTAAAATCATGTTTATGTGGTTTAGAGATAATACAGAAGCCACAGTAGATCAAATTATGAACTCTTTCAAGAGATTGATTTTGGACCGACCATTTGAAAGTGGACAGATGCTTTTGTTAAAGTGCAATGCATAATCTTTATTTTGTTGGAGTTCATTTTTAGGGGGTGGGCAATTACAAAAGTATTAAAAGCAGTTAAGTCATTTGATGCTGATCTCAGTGCGATCAAATATTAAGTTGTTGACATAACTCAGCCATATGACTTTCACGTTATCAAGTTTAGGCAAGGCTAAAGATGCAGGTGTGAGGTAATTGCCTATATCTGACATATATAAGTTAAAAAGATTGGGGCAAGTACAGATCGCTGTCTAATGCCCCAAGATGTTGGTATCTTGATGAACAAGCCACCCTCTGCATTTAACCTAACCTGAACTACAGTCATGGAGACCGATAACTAATTGTAGTAGTCCTTTGGGAAGACCCCATTCACAAAGCTTTGCCTTAAGTAGGTTTCTATGTACTGCGTCAAAGGCAGCAGTCAGGTCAACAGTGGCGATAAACATGGAACTGTGTTTTCTGTACCAGGTTAAAAATTGAACACACTTCAGTTTTTTACAATTTAAGGTGGTATTTTTCATTTTCCTACAAAAACCTATTTGACACTTTTGCAATCGTCCTGACTAAGCCACCCACGACTCTAGATGACCCAGAATTAGGGCGGTGAAGACTTTACCGTCTGCATCCAATATGGATGTCGGTCGATCATTTTTATGGTCACATCTTGTGCCCTTTTTATAAATTGGAACTATGTGTGCCACCTGCCATGATTCAGGAAATTGATGACATACCAAGGTCTGCTCAAATAAGATAGATATAATAATTGACTACTCCCGTTTTGCACTTCTGAACAATGCATTTGATAATTTGTTAGGGCCAGGGGCACAGGAAGAACTGATTTTTGCTAGAATTCCCCATATTATATCCTGATTTATAAGAATGTGGTAGTCAGAGTCATCAAACAGCTTTTCAAAAGACGTCGATAAGGCGACAGGCTCTTTATCTGTGAACACGCTGAAATTATGACAAACCCAGTCTGATTCAGATACCCGATTGGTTTGAGCCTTTTTCTGGATAGTAACATCATTGTTAATCATCCTCCAAACTGCAGCGGCCTCATATTACCATACAACTAAAAGTCTCAATTCTAACTCAAGTATCCCATCTAATCAGCAAATTAATAGCTACCTACAATCAACTCATATTGAGACCCATTTTATAGCTCATTAATAGGCCCATATAATCAGCTCAATGTTGGATCCATGTCAATGGTGCAATAATCACTCATGTTTGTGTTTGAAGTAAAAAATCGTCCATGCCATCTGCCGTTTAATAAGCCGACCATTATTAGATTTACATCATCAGCGTCATAAGAGCTGCAATGACTTCAGTTCAGAAAGGACAACCAGTGCCCTTCTCGGAGGTATATGTTTGGCAGCAAAGCCATCCCTGTATATTTTCAGTCCGCACAATTCCATTATATTCCAAGTTTGACAAACAAAATGCCCAGTGAGCAAATTTCCAGTTGTCCAATCCCAGAATATTTGCATTTGAAAACATTGGACCAACCTTATAGAGTAAAATCCCACTATATTAATTTTACATAATGTAAGTACACTCCTAGTATAACAATCCCAGTGCACTTTCAGTTTGTTTCCAGTTTGCACAATTACAGTGTATATCTTCTCTATCCAATCCCAGAATATCCCTTGATGGACCGTTCTAGCTTTCACAATGCCACCATCTTCCCGTTTTGACATCTCATCATATTTCCAGTTTGAAACCCCCTATATGATCCCATTTGGACTTCACCCGTATACTACCAATTTGACAAACCCAGGACATTCCAAATGTGCCCAATCCCAATATACTCAGTTTACTAATCCCATATTAAACACTCCCACTATGACGGCTTCTATGCTGCATTATAACATGTGGTTGATTCTATCAGCATCATAACACTATAGTTCCTTCCTAAAATGTGCCTGCTCCTCTTCTTTGAATGAACACGGCCATGTAACTAGTTCTCTGGGATTGTGCCTGCACAGCCGGATCTGCAATCTTTTTTTTTTTAAACTTTCTTTATTGGCATTTACTCAACAATACAATCAACCTACAAACTCCCCCTAAAGGTGCATTCACAAAGGCATGAAATCATTCCACAACACATGCTTCCAGATACAGAAAACATGGAAGGGAAGAGATGACATCTAACAATAGACACACCCTACCAATCGGCAGTCCGGGTCCAACACAATGTGAGTGACAAGCCCAACACTCTCCAAGTGGCACCTTCAGGAGCGCCCAGTCGCACCACATCTACCGCTTAGTCTCAAATCCGTACAGCAGCACGGTTCCGCAGTTCTCCTCTCCATGGTTCATAAGTGGAAAACCAGTTAATAAGCGAGCTACTTCCTACGGAGTGAGTCAAGGCAGACATCCCTACGACAAAAGGGGCCCGGAGTCCCATCCACTTGGCTTCTTGAGAAGATACAACGTGTAAGCATTCTACATCTGCCTATCACCCCAACACTTCCCTTTCATTGTGCCCCATCTTGTTTCCATATCATGACAGTACAAAACATCCTCAGTCCATTGTGCAATTATCGGGCCCTGCTTCCTAACCCACCCCATGGCCACACGACGCTTAGCCAGGATCAGAAGGAGGCCCGTCAACTTCCTGGTGTCCTTAGGTTTTCGTTTGGTATACCCCAGTAGGGCAAGCATGGGATCAGGCGCGAGCTGCTGCCCCACAATGTCACCAATTACCACAAACACCTGCGCCCAGAAGTGCTCCAACTCCACACATTCCCAAGCCACATGCAGAAATCCCGCCTCTTCACGCCCACATCTGATACAGGCCCCCTACCTATGGGGAAAGTAATCTTTCAGCTGAGCCGGGGTATAATAACACTGATGCAAAAACTTAAAGTGAATCAGCTTGAAATTGGTGTTGACAGCCCCCTTCCTCATCATTTCACAGCAATAGTTCCACGTGTCGGCTGGTATTTCCCTACCCAATGTCCTCTCCCACAATTCCTGGGACGACGCTGCGGCACTGAGTCTACCTTTCAGGGCCATTGCATATAGTTCCGATAGGACTTGCTGCCCCTTACCTCCCCTTATCATTTTATCAAGCAATGCAGCCACTGGGGGCGATTCGGGAAAGGATGGAATCAACCGCTGTAATGCTACCCGCATCCTATAATACAAGAACACGTCTAACCCCGAGAGGGCCCCCTTCTCCTGTAATTGGTCAAGTGAAATAAACCTACCACTCGGGAACAGGTCACCAAACTTAGTAGCACCCAGCCTCTTTACCATCGCCACATACCCTACCTCACTAGACAGAGGAACACCAGGGATGAATATAGTCGGGAGTTCCGGTGAATAAAGAATGCCACCTGCGGGCGCATGTTCCAAGAGAGACCAGGCGCTACATGTCAATTCTACTAAATTCCGCGGTGTCCGCAAGTGGCTCGGAGTGGTCAGAATAACCGACCTCAGCAACGCTGGCGATGCAATGGCCCTCTCTATCTCGACATGCCGACCCTCGCCGCCATCCCATACAAATACCGGGGAAAACTAGCCTGAGCTACCATGTAGTATAATTCAAAATCCGGCAATGCGAGACCCCCCTCTCGAACCGGCGCAAGGAGTTTATTCCAGGAGACACGAGCCATCTTACGGCCCAAATAAATTTCGTCACCAGGGAGCGAAGGTCCCAAAAATATTTTTTGGGTACCTTTTATAGGCGCATTAAGAAACACATACAGAAACTTGGGCAGAATGGTCATCTTAATTATAGAGATCCTACCATATAGATTGAGTGGGAGAGAATCCCAGCGCAACATTGCCAGTCTGGCCGATTCAAGGGCGTCCCCGTAATTACTCCGAAACACCACCTCCTCCTCCCGGGCCACTGTAATCCCCAGATAGCGCGTGCTGGTTAATTTCCACTGGAATCCCCAAGAATCCTGAAACTGACACACCCCTCCCAATATAACTGACTTGCTGGTATTCACCTTCAACCCCGAAAGCTCACCGAACTGCTGAACATCTACCATAATTGGGTCCAAATTGACCTCCGGATGACGAACAGGATCTGCAATCTTGTTATAGCCCAGAGTGTGTTACTGCGGGAGGAACATACCTTTGCATATACGCCTGGTCCCACCCAAAAGACAGCCTACCATCAATATGTTAGAATATTATTCTCTGGACCACAATATCGACAACCACAGACAACCTGTGTTCCCTTGATGTTCTGTCATTGTCTAGTTGTGGTTATGGTAGTGCATATTTCTAGGCCCACAGGCGGCGGTTCATATTTGGACTACCCTTATAAATTAGGGTCAATTCCCAAGTGTTTTTGCCAAAAGTGTACGCACCGCTCTACTCAGAATGAACACGGCCCACTGACCTTTTCTATGGCATGGAAACCACCCATGAAAGTCTTCAATCACGCTTTAGCTCACAGCACTGCACCAGAATTGAAATATAGACTTGCATTTCTGGTCCTGCCGACAAGGACTGTCCAGCACCAAAGTTCCAGGCAATTCTCCTCTAATCAAGAATCGCCACCCCCGAAGCCATCTCATGCCCACCCACCTTAGTGATTCTGCGCCCAGTCCTCGCCTCGCTTGACCGCGTTCTACGTGGCACTCGGCCAGTGTGTGGGGATGAGCAAAGCTTTATGCACACATCTCAAAAAGAGTGCTCACTACTTCCTAAACCACCCACCCTATCACTCGTTCACTGTAATCTAAAGCAAATCCTTCATTCAGCTGCCCCCACGCATGTATTGATGAGGCAGCCATGACCTTTGGGGTTTTCTTGTCTTAAATTATGATCTTCAATTGGTTTAGATGACGCCTGGAGAAGAATTCCACCTCCTGATGCAACCCTCCCCACGTGCACATGTACTGTTCAGGTAAGAGAAGATTCATCCTTTTATTGTAAAGAACACATGCATGTCAAAGTACATGCTGATTATCATATGCACTTCTCAAAGGGGGTAAGTGTTGTAAAGTGTGACCTTCTTGAGTGCAACACTTAGGCCCTCATCACAAGTATTGAACTAATAGTAAAAACAGACATTATTTGCAAATACTGAATGTTATTGCCGCCTGTCTCCTAAAACGCCTGGCAAAATTACTTGATGCATTATATCATAGACATATCACATGCAGTAATTATCACTTGTATGTTTAGAGCTAAGGAATCTTACACTGTAACTCCAATGTTTACCACACCTAAGGGGTGGAAGTAAACAGGTAACAATCCCAATACAGTTTTCCTTTTTTTTTCTTCTACACTGAATTGAATCGTAGTCGAACCCCTTTAAGGCTGCACAATGTTTTTGATGCGTGACAAAAAAAGGGATGAAAAAGAGGACGTCACTGATGCCTACCGCCTCACCACCTTTGCAAGGTAATGCACAAAATGGTCAAAACTTGATCCATCAGTGCATTTGAAACACGTGACCAGTAATGGGGGTGGCCTGCTACTATACACAAACCACTTCCATCCTCAAAATGAGGAAGTACAAGGATAAAAACAAAAAATAGACTAACGCATGCGTGTGGATTTCCTGAAATCCCACATGCAGTTTTTCTGAAAAACGTGCACTTGTTAGCAGCGACCTGGCAGATTTCGCATGATTGGTTACATTTTGAGAAATACCTCGTGTGGTACTGTTTTAATACCCCAGTGTTTCCACTTGGAAGTCTATGCAACTCACATTAGAGGCTTTAGAATAGTCGAATTATGAACAATGTATGATAATGTATATTGAAGTATCGTCTTGTTGCATATGCAGTCACTATATTTACTGGCCGTAGGGTTTACCATTTAAATTATTATTGCACAACTGTTACTTTATTTCACAGATAATCTGAAGGAAGATTGTTACTGGGTGAAATGTCAACGTCAATAGCAACCGAATTTTGATTCTTAATGACATAATAGCAAGTGCAAGCCAGCAGCCAACAGCATACTAGAGGGGATAGTGAACATGTTTTTCTCCTCTGCATTTTGCCATTTGACGTTATAGAGCATGAAGGGCAATGATGACACTTACACAAACATATTTTTAATCAATCATGGACTTCACAATGCTATAGTAGTTTTAAACAATAGCAAAATAGATTTAGGACACCCTGTATATGAATATTGCACTCAGCATTCCATTAATGCAGTGGCAGTTGAGATTTTAACTGAAATATAAACAAATCATTCCTGATACCGCACATTATTGGATCCAGTGTGTCCCACAGATTCAAGCACTCATCGGGTTAAGAGAGATTCTCACAAAACGCCTGTAGCAAATACTGTGAGTTCTCAAAAGGTCTCCTTCCTTGTTCGTTCTGGAAATTCATCGGGATGGACAATGGTACCTAGCACATTTCTTTAGAGTAAACAACATGATCACTTTTCTGTAAAAAAAAAAAAAAAAAGGAGGGGCATAAGCCCCCGCTTTCGTTTTATTTTTGCACAAACAGTGGCATGGCATTTCCTATGGAACAGTGCAAAACCACACCTTTCCTTGTGGCTTATCCTGCCGAAAGTACAGGGGACTCATGCCACCACCAAGATTCAAGGGTGTTAAGAGTTCCCTTTCAATAAGCTAAAATGAGAGCAATAACTCATCTTTAAAACCAAAAAACACATCATTTGTTTAAACGAGGCAGTAAGATAACATAAAGTACCACTCACTTTAACACATTCCACCTTTCTGTTTATGGATAAAGAATTGAATGCACAAATACGTCAACTATCACATAAGAGTCATCAGTGCTCTTGACACTATGTGTGAGACATGATTGTCAAACACTTTCCTAGTTGCTAAACCATCTGGGCAGTTAGTTGGCTTCCCCACGTTCTCCTTAATGGGTAATAATTGAGTAATAATAACAGGCATTCTGACAGTGCTTATAAGTGGGAGTAATCTGATATGAAACATTGTAGCAATCACCCCCGCTTAGTGTGCTGTACAGGGCCTGCAACGCCGGCCTGAGCCTAGTCAAGCCAGAGTAAACCTAGGGATTCAGCAAGTGTTCAGGGTAATTACTTGCCCTGTACGCCCCCTTAGGTGTGCGTGATTGCTATTTGCACCCCAGGGTTCATCTATGGTGCTCCACGCTCATTGAGCGAGCCCAATCTCCAGTTAAAAAAAACAAGATGGCCACTGTCATGGTAAATAGAAATGGGATGGAGTACATTTTCCATTTCTATGGTGGTGTCTGCAGGTAGGACGGAGCGCCGGGACCGGAGCACAAAGCTCCAGATAGCAGGTAAGTGGGGAGGGAGGTAGAGGGTTGGGTCGCAGGGTGCACAATGTCTTGGGTGTGGTGGTGTGTTGAGTCGCCCTGCTGTCTCACATTGAAGATGGCGGCACCCAAGGAAGATCATCAGGTGGTTGAAGAAACACGGGTGGTACACACTGTGTTCTTGTCCGCATTTCCACCCAACTGATTGGCTTTACGCCCTTCCCCTGATGCAAATGTACAAAAGCTATTATTAGCAGATGATTCTTGCCAGAGCATTATATCTCATGTGTCACAAACCTCTTGATGTAGAGACCCAACTACTTTTCATGGATGAGGCACAACGAGACTGAAACATGTCTGCAGATGCTTGTAATCTTGTGCCAAGCTTAATTTGCATTTGGCCTTTCCTCTTTCTTTAATGGCTTGGCAGACTGTACAACAATGGTCTGGAGGGTTGCCTAGAGCTGTGCCAGAGGTTTGAGATTCATTCTAAACCTTCCAACCATCACCTTTCTGTTTTGCTTCAGGCAATGGATGACTAGTGCCTATTCCCATGCAACGGATCATTGGCATCTCATCCTTTAGGATAGATCTCACATCTGTATGTGATTACCAGGAGCATCTATGAGGACTCCATGGTCAGATTCTCAATCACTCAGTGGGACTAAAGCCATTTCTGATCTAGTCAACTGTCCTTTCTGATGCATTAATCACATCCTCTGGTTAGAGTTTTTTTTGGATCGACTCTTGAAAGGAAAAAATAAAGAATGGGCATATGCACCCACTTTTTAGACAACTGGCTTGGTGTCTTCAAAAAGAGAAAGAAGCTTATTTTTGTGAGACGTTCCCACAGGTTCAGTGGCTATGCACTGTGCCACTATGCAAAGTAAGGTCAGCGTTTGAGATACCCATGTATCACACGCGCTAGATCTCTTAAAAAAATCCAAAGTTTTTTAAACTAATCTTCCAGTGAGGAATACAACCATCCGCACAAGGAGTGTGCCCTTGCCTGGGCTTTTTGAAAATGTTTGTAAAAAATGGAATGATGGGAGATCAACCTCTGAAAATGTGTGGGGATAATCGGCACACATTTTCATATGCTCCCCGCACAACAAACACATAGTCAAGTGTACTCTGGTGGGACACAGCCTACAGATGCAGTCCTCCCTGTTATGTTCAGCTGGAATGTGACAGCCACAGGTACATTAAAGCATCTCAAGAAGGGGGAAGCCAACACCTTCCTCCGGCCATGGCCAGCCTAATTAAAATACCAAAGGCTCCATGGATTCCGCCCAGTTCTATTGTAGTTCTGTGTGGTGGCAGCGCATACTGATGAGGGTTAATTGAAGCAGGCTTGCAAAGGGGCTTGTTCACAGAACATAAGGGACAGGAAACACCAACACCTCTATGATATGCAATGTGTAAACTTGAAGCTAGCTTCCACTCCTCTGTATGAAGGGCAGTGAATGGCATTTCGGGTCCACTGTTTACAGTAGGCAACCCCTGCAGGGAGACCCCTTTTTACAGTGAAGAAGCATGTGAATTGATGGGGACAGAATGTCTGTTCTCGCCACAAACTTCAAGGGAGACCTGCGCTTTGATCAGGAATCAGAGAGCTTAATTAACCAGAGAGACAATTTGATCCACAACAGACAGGAAGATGAATGGGACTTAGTAGTACATGTTGTCACCCCTTACCTTTCCTGTTGCAAAGCACTCTGGTTATGACCTCACTTATAACAGAATATTGTTGGTGGGGACCCAGTATTGGTTCATTAAGGTAGGCTTATCCTGCACCAATCACTGTGGGCCATTTGGCTTGAAAAGATGGCTGAGCCCCTCTTTTGGGCAGTTCATCTGAAGACTTTGCAAGGAGTAACAAGTAGAACTCATGTGGACCCTGGCTCAAGGTATAGTCTGCCTTACATATTCAGCCAGTGAAGGAAGGCCAGGAAGATTCCTAGAGGGAAGCAAGATCCCTCCCCTAAACATCTCCCAGGGAACAGAGGGAGATACCGGACTCAAAGGACCTGTCCAGCAGCTCCAGAATCGGTACCCAGCCAGCACATAGTGTGCCCTTCTAGGTTCTGTCAGCAAGCTTCCTAGGTGGGAAGTGCCAGAGAGTCACTGAACAAAGGACAAGGCTGTTGCCTGCAAACACTCTCCTCAGCTTTGGCCCGTCCGCCTTAAAGGACCACGGAAGCCCTGCGAAGAAGCTAGGAGGAGTGCCACAACAAGAATCAACCAGTGCCAATCTTTCAAGGAGATTTTCAAGACAGTCAAGCCCTCAAGCCGCAACCGGTAGCACAACTGATTGTTGTCACGCTGCAGTCACTAAAGCCGTCTGAGACACCTCGGCCTGCATTCCGGATCCGCCAACCAGCACAGAGGCAACGATTCTTGACTCTGAGTCGCCTTGTAGGCCAGCCTGTAGCCGCCCGTCCAGACTCGCTTGCCGAACTGCCTGATACTCACAGCTGTCTTGTCGCAGGAGCTGCAAAGCATCCTGGAACCGACTCGACACTGTCGAGCATAAAGATCCTCTCAAGCGCCGGGTACATTGTGGTTCTGTACCCCTGGTTCTTCTCCGAAGGCCCCTTTCCATCGTGAAACTGTCTGTCTTCTGAGTTCCTTTACAGGGTGGGTTGTATTGTGTAGTGTGCTAGAACTGTCTGTTGTAATAATAATGAAGTAGATATTTTTAGACAACCTTGGCTGGGCAGTGGCTCTTATCATTGGGTAATAATTGTATTTTCGCTGTCTTGCAACTAACCAACAATTCACAACCATGCAGAGATAAGCCTGCTATTCTGTCCACATTAACACAATTGGACAGGGAGGTTTATAATTTACTTGTGTTTCCAATCTCTTTGGATCCCTTATGGTGTACTAGAGATGTGGGGATGATTGATGGTTTAGAAACCGATATTCATCCCTGGACCACTGGTGGCCCGGAAGTTGATTTGTCACATTGGTGGCAGCGGTTGGGATCAGTTGGAGCCTTGTGCACAGCTTAGTCACCCAACGATAAAAGTACTGTTGCAGGCAACGTTAAGTCACTGCCAGGTATTAGTAATAGTCATGGATCTTGACATGGAGACTGTAAAAGGCAGTACCAAGGATGTCCTGCGCTTCTTATGTCAAGAGAGGGGACTTACCCACAGCCTAAGGTTAATAAACCTAAGTTGCTGACCAGCCTCCAAGCTTGGGTAGAAGCGAGGGTGGTTCGGGTGAAGACCCCAGGAACAGGCTAGGCCCTGTGTACCCGAACTAACAAGACCTCCCGGAGGAGGAAAATGACAAGGACGACCGCAGGAGCAGTGTTTCTCTTCAATCATCCTGCCGGGAGAAAGTGTGGTTTCTCAACACTCATGAGCATCTTGTGGAAAAGACTATCCAGAAAAAGGCTCAGGCGAGCACACCCAAATCAAAAGAGAAATCGGCAGACAAAAAAGTTGAATGGGAAGGGCAAAGGTCCAACCCAATTCTATTCAAGTCAGGTCCCCAAAAGAACAAAGGGAAATCCCAAAACTCTAGTTCAGCCGTGCACACTGAAAAGAAGAGCGCAGGCACCCCTAACACTGGACACCAGCGTTCTCACCACCCAAAGGTGGTTTTGTGTGTAAGGAGCTGGGCCATATGAAAGGGGATCCTGCTTGTAAGGGCATACCCAAGCAAGCCATAGTGAATGTTGGACTTGTGGAAGAAGCCATTGTTTGTATGGGCCTCTCAGAGGAGGATTTCCCACTAGACCAGGGAGTGGCCGAATGTGGATTGGTTACACTGAGTGGGAACGGTACCGGGCTCCAGAAAAGTCCCTAGTTCCCAATAATACTCCACTCTATCTAGAACATGTGTATATCAATGGACACAAAACTCCTGCTGTCCGAGACACCCTGGTTAGTGTCACTACTGTCACCCGGCAGTGTGTTCAGCCAGGGCAGTATATTGATGGGCCTGATTTGGCGTCAGTGGGTTTGACGGAAAGAGTAAGTGCCCCTTGGCGATGGTAGAGTTCAGCAGGCGAGGTGAAATGACCCAGCGCGGTGTAGCAGTGAAAGACTCCATCCCTGTTGGGTAATGATCTTCCTGATCCCGAAATAGTCGCAACGGCTACCCGATTGAGGGTCAATGAGAGCGCCAGATTGAACACTCTGAGAGCCTTAGGGCCTGGAGTGCTTACAGAGGGCTTGTTGGAAGGACCCGCATGGCCGGTAGCTCGTAGTCCAGTTCCACAGACTTCTGAGTCGCCTACTCTTCCGGGAGATGGACTTGTAGCCACTGAGGACCCTACTTTGGTAGCGGGGGACTGTGTGACTTCAGAGTTGCCTGGCGCAGTGCACGAACCTGAGGTTGAGGACTAGGTGGGCACAGATATGAAGGGCCTGCCCAAGCTGGATGAGTTCGCATTAGCTGGGGGCCCAGTTCAGACTGACTTCTCCACAGCCCAGAATGAGTGTCCTACTCTGGCGGGTCTGTGGAAGCAGGAGCAGGCTATGGGCAAGGCCCCTGGACTGTTCAAAGTGTACTGGGAGGATAGACTCCTGTACAGTGATACTATGAGGGCGAGGGCACCAGGAGGTTGGTGATTCCCCAATGCCACAGAAAGTTTCTTTTGGATTTAGCTCACCAAATTCCTTTAGCAGGTCACTTGGGAGTGACTAAGACATCAGACTGGTTGTCTGTGCACTTTTACTGGCTGCACTTTGGCGTAAAGGTTAAGGAATCTATCCAGTTCTGCCTGACTTGTCAAGCTTCTGGCAAGTCGGGAAGTGCCAGAAAGGCCTCCTTAATTCCACTACCCATGTTTGGGCGGCCTTTTCGATAGAATAGGCATGGCTATTGTGTGTCCCTTGGATCCTCAAACCAGCTCAGGGAACATATATATCTTGGTGGTGGTAGCCCACGCCACAAGATACCCTGAGGCTGTCCCTCTGAGGAGTATCAAAGCCCCCGTGGTTGCGAAAGGCTCGGATTGGGATATTCTCTTGGGTTTCTGACAGGGGATCAAACTTCACATCAGCGTATATGAAGGCCATGTGGGAAGAGTGTGGAATCACCTATAGCTTCTCTACATCCTTCCATCCACAAACAAATGGGCTTGTTGAGCGGTTGTTCAACAAGACCCTGAAAGATATGAAAGGTGACTTGGAAGAGCACCTGAGGAGAAAATGGGATAGCCTCCTGCCATGTCTTCTGTTCGCCTACAGGGAGATTCCACAGAACGGAGTACGGTTTAGGCCCTTTGAGCTTCTGTTTGGACACCCTGTATGAGGTCCCCTCAGTCTAGTGAAAGAGGGATGGGAAAGCAAACCTGCATCCCCTACACAAGATCAGATGGGCTATGTACTCAGCCTTCAGTCTAGAATGGCAAAGTACATAGAACAGTCGACAAAGAACCTAATGGCCAGTCAGAAGCTGATGAAGCACTGGCATGATCAGAAGACCACAGTGACCATCTAATCTCCAGACCAGTGGGTGTGGATTATGGAGCCTGTCAAACTCCGTGCCCTTTAGGACAAATGGACTGGGCTTTACTGTGTACTAGGAAAGGTAAGTGAGGTTAATTATCTCATTGGCGTGAAAGGACTTAAACAGATGTGCAGGGTCTATAACGTCAACTGGCAAAAACCCCATTATACCCGGGATGACTTTGTCACAGCATTAGTGACTGATGGAGAGACTGGGGATGAGACCGGTCCCCTACCAGACCTCTTGCACACTGAAGCCACAGATGGGTCAGTTGAAGGTGTCAACCTTGCAACAGACCTGTCAGAACAGCAACTGACACTGTCGCTGTTTACTGGGACAGTTTGGAAGTGTGTTTTCTCTGACTCCCGGTCGCGCAGTTTGGTCCACCCATGATGTGGACATTGGAGACAGTAAGCCAGTGAAGAGTAGGATTCACTGGTTTTCCGATAAGGTCAGGGATACCATCAAGGAGGAAGTTTCCAAGATGCTGTCCCTGGGATTCATGGAGCCATCCCGCAGCTGTTGGGCTAGCCCAGTGATACTGGTCCCTAAAAAGACCAGCGGTGGGAAGACTGAAGTTCACTTTTGTGAGGACTACAGGAGGTCACAAAGACAGATGCTCACCCCGTTCCTAGGCAGATGAGCTCACTGACAAGCTTGGCGCTGCCAAGTATGAGTACCTTTGACCTCACAGAGGGGTATTGGCAGGTCGGCTTAACAGATGGAGTGAGAGTGAGGTCAGCATTCTCAATCCCGTAAGGACATTATCAGTTCACGGTGATGGCCTTTGGATTGAAGAATGCCCCTTTCACTTTTCAGCGGATGGTTAACCAGGTTTTGTCGGGTCTGAAAAACGTCAGTGTCGGCAATTTAAAGAACATTGCTGTCTTTATCCCACCTGAAACAAGTGCTTCAGGCGCTGCAGAATGCAAGTCTGACTATCAAGGCCACAAAGTGCCAGATAGCGCAGGGCACAGTGACTTACCTAGGCCACCTGGTCGGTGGAAGTTAGAAACAATCTCTCAAAGCAAAGGTATAGGCTGTGAAGGATTGGGACATCCGCACCACACAGACGCAGGTAAGAGCCTTTTTAGGCCTCACCCGGTACTACCGGTCGTTCATCCGAGGGTAAACCATTGCCATACCCCTGAATGATGTAACTTCCAAGAAGATGCCGAAGAAGGTAACTTGCACCCCCACCTGTCAGGATTTAAAGGATGGACTGTGCAGGGCCCCAGTTCTGAAAGTGCCAGACTATGGTCAGGAGTTTATTATCCAGACAGACTCCTGTGATTTTGGGATTGGAGCAGTGTTAGTGCAGCTGAAATCTGAAGGGGTAGAGAAACCTGTCGCCTACATTAGCAGGTGGTTGACAAAAAGTGAAAGGAACTGGGCTGTCGTAGAAAAAGAGGCGTACATGGTCATGTGGACCTTAAAGAAGCTGAAACCCTATATCTTTGGGTCTCACTTTACGATCCAGACAGACCACCGGCCTTTGCGATGGTGAATGGCCGTGCAAGGGGAGAACCCTAATCTTTTGTGTTGGGCCATATACCTACAGAGATTCCATACTGGCATACAGCACAAGCCAGGCTCCCAGCATGGAAATGCAGATGGCCTCAGCCTGTACATTCGCTTTGAGGATGAACCAGACCATCAGTAGGGTGGTGTTTCGGTGGTCAGTCAAAATCTCGAAAAAATAATCTCGAATAACAATAAGGTCGAAAAAAAAAGACCGAAAAAAAGTCGCATTTTTTTTTTTAATTATATATTTATTTTGGGGTCCGGGATTTAAAAAAAAATGGTTAAAAAAAAAAAAAAAAAAAAGTCATAAAAAAAATTCGACCTTTTTTTTTCGGCCTTTTTGTTTCGAGATTTATTTTTTCGAGATTTAAAAATTCGGTATTATGACCATAAACCTGGTGTTTCACATGTTGAGCCTGGGGGGCATGTGAGGAATTCGACCATCCACAAGGGAGTGTGCGCTCGCCTGAGCTTTTTTGAAATTTTGTAAGAAATGGAATAATGGAGACCAAGCTCAGAAAACGTGTGGGGCTAATCTGCACACATTTTCCTATGCTCGCTGCACAACAAACACATAGTCAAGTGTACTCCGGCGGGACACAGCCTACAGGCGCAGTCGTCCCTGTCATGTTCGGCTGGAATGTGACAGCCACTGGTACATCAAAGCATCTCAAGAAGGGGGAAAGCAACACCCTCCTCCGGCCATGGCCAGCATAATTAAAATATCAAAGGCTCCATGGATCTGCTCTGTTCTATTGTAGTTCTGTGTGGTGGCAGCGCGTACTGATGAGTTAATTGAAACAGGCCTGTGAAAGGGCTTGTTCACAGAACACAAGGGGCAAGAAACGCCATCACCTCTTTGATATGCAATGTGTCAACTTGAAGCTAGCTCCCACCACTCCTGTATGAAGGGCAGTGAATGGCATGTCTGGGTCAACTGTTTACAGTAGGCAACCCCTATAGGGAGACTCCCTTTCACAGGGAAAAAGTATGTGATTTGATGGAGACAGAAAGTCTGCTCTTGCCACAAACTTCAAGGAAGACCTGCACTTTGATCTGGAGTCACAGAGAACTCAATTAACCAGAGAGACACTTTGATCCACAACAGACAGGAAAATGGGTGGGACTTAGTAGTACTTTTCCTGTTACAAAGCACTCTGGTTATGACCTCACGCATAACGGAAGATTGTTGGTGGGGATGCAGGATTGGTTCATTAAGGTAGGCTTATCCTGCACCAATCTCTGGGGCCCGTTTGGCTTTAAAAAGGGTTGAGACCCTCTTTTGGTTGATCATCCGACTACTTCGGAAGGAGTAAGAAGGAGGACTCATTTGGACCCTGGCTGAAGCTACAGTCTGCCTGCGCCAGTGAAGGAAGGCCATCATTTCCAGGAGGGAAGCAAGATCCCTGCCCTAAACATCTCCCAGGGAACATAGGCAGATACTGGACTCAGAAGATCCATCCATCAGCTCCGGAACCGGTACCCAGCCAGCACACAGCGTGCCCTGCTAGGCTGTGCCAGCAAGATTCCTAGGTGGGAAGTGCCAGAGAGTCTCTGAACAAAGGACAAGGCCGTTGCATGCAAACACTTTCCTCAGCTTTGGCCTGTCCGTCTTAAAGGACCACAGAAGCCCTGCGAAGAAGCTAGGAGCAGTGCCACAACAAGCATCAACCAGCGCCAATCTTTTAAGGAGATTTTCAAGACAGTCAAGCCCTGGAGCCGCAACCGGTAGCACCACTGATTGTTGTCACGCTGCAGTCACAAAAGCTGTCCGAGACACCTCAGCCTGCGTTCCAGATCCGCCAACCAGCACAGAGACAACGCTTCTTGACCCTGAGTCACTTTGTAGGCCAGCCTGTAGCCGTCTGTCCAGCCTCGCTTGCCAAACTGCCTCCTGCCTGATACCCACAGCTGTCTTGTCGCAGGAGCTGCAAAGCGTCCTGGAACCAACTCGACACTGTCAAGCATCAAGATCCTCTCAAGCGGCAGGTACATTGTGGTTCTGTCCCCCTGGTTCTTCTCCGTAGGTCCCTAATGACATTCACAACCTCTTGCTCCCTTGGTGCTGAAACCAAATAACCTTGAACAGTTGAGACCGATTGCTTTAGCGACACCCTCCTGTCAGTATCCAGAGTGCATGCCTTTCCTTCGTGAAACTGTCTGTCCTCTGTGTTCCTTTACAGGGTGAGTTGAATTTTGTAGTGTGCTAGAACTGTCTCTTGTAATAATAATAAAGTAGATATTTGTATACAACCTTGACTGGACAGTCACTTTTCTCATTGGGTAATAATTGTATTTTCACTGTTTTGCATCTAACCAACGATCCACGACTTTGCAGAGATAAGCCTGCCGTTAAGTCCACGTTACCAAAATTGGACAATGAGGTTTATAATTTACTTGGTTTTCCAATCTGTTTGTATCCCTTCTGGTGTACTAGAGGTGTGGGGCTGATTGATGGTTTAGAAACCGATATTCATCCCAAGACCACTGGTGCCCTGGAAGTTGATTCGTCACAAAATGTCATCTAGATACAATCTCATGTGTCACTATCAATTATTCCAGATGCGAAAAGTGTCAAATTCATATGGGTGTATTTCCTTTGTATCAGATCACCTGGGAAGCCAAAGAAGCTCCTGGCAGTTGTAGCTTAAACGAGCTCCTCAAATGGCAGGCCTAACAAATCATACCTCCATACTGCTCTTTCCGCCATAACTATTGTTGCAAAATGTGTGTAACTGTTGTCTGAGGATTGGATGCCGATCCCTGTATCACTACATAATCCCACTGTGTGCTCTTGCACATATCTATGGACCACTGGTGCCCCCGGAAGTTGATTTGTCACAATAGGTACATGAACACAGTAAAGCAATACATTGAAAACAAACATGAACGTTATGTGAGTCCAATAAGGTCAAATATCAAAACAGAAGTCATTATTGGTGTGGGTTTGCGTAATGTAACAGGAACAGGAAAGGGGGTAAAGAAGAAAAGGAAAAAACAGTAGGCACGTTAAATAATACTCTTGACCATATCCATTGAGGACATGTCTCATCTGGTATGCCTCGGTCTATAATATTGAGGTACTTAATGCAATGAAACCCCTGTCATCCGTGTCTTTGACAATCTATAAATAAAATATGTTCATCTGTTGATATGCCAAGGTACAGTATTGGTGATGTATGTGATGGTACGTGCGTAGTCGCTATTCGCATATATGTTGTGACTCAACGGTCAAGGCTGATCGTTCTGTCAATAAGAAATGTAAATAACGATGTATCAGGATGTGAATTATGGTCAGCCGAATTGCTGCATATGTTATACATCGCTGAAAAAACAATTCCACCAAAACTGCAGAATGCATCCTATTTTTATTTTTTTATGTTTTATTTAGAAATTAGTTTATTACAAACTTTTTTCATTATTGGTATAACTAGTAGAAAGCTAATAAAACAGGATCTCCCAACATATTAATAAAAGTTAATTTCGCCATCAGATCACCATTTTATATCAAAGCATATTCCGTGGTGTTTTGCAGTTACTCTAATATCTGAGCCGACAATTCTAGCCAAAATTCAAGTACTGTAAAAATAACTGTCTTTTCTTTGCCTAGTAAAATATAATTCCAACGATCTTCTAGTTTATACACGGCTATAGTTTGTGAGTATCTTTGTGTGTATTTCCTTCTTGCTGGAGCTAAGGCTTTGCACTCTATGAGTAAATGATGTAAGGTTTCAACTATTTCGTTATTGAGGCAGCACCGACAGGTGTTCTGTAGTTCAGCAAGTTGTTTCATTTGTCCCAGCAGTTCTCGCGTGCGTAAGAGGTTCCATCTGAGTCGGAGAAAGAGATCACAGAATTTTGATGATGGGAAAAGTTGAAGATAAGGAGGCAGTTGATTACGTTTTCGCGCTTCCATAGTACAGGTAATGACATTCTGTATGTTGCTTTCTGACTGTGTGTCTGTATCCAATCGTTGTTTTGAATTTTCCTTTTTATAGCCATCGGATTTTGTTTTAGGGTATCCACTGAACTTCCCAATGCATCAATCCAATATTCACAGCAAAGTTTCCATGTATTTAAAGTTGAATTAGTCGCAATGTTAGGCCTAGTTCTCAATATTTCCATTGCTGGAATATCATCATCAATAATGGTTCTACGGTACAGATCTAATGGCTTGCATAGAATTACGGAATTCATTGATTGTAGGTCAATTTTGAAGCCTATTCTCGCTATCAGAAATGCTTTGGACAATGCCAGGACTTTGCGCCAAAACAGACCTTCAAGCTTATCCCAAATTTCATGAGGTAGGTTTGAGATTGTTTCAGCTCCATAGTTCAGGATTGGGATTACTTTCTGGTGGTAGAATGCATCCAATTGTGTCAGATATGGCTCCAAGAGTCAATAGTACTGACAGATGCTCATCACTGAGTGGTGCCGTTCTGGTTAGCAATCCTAATAATGAGGATCCCTTTGTGCAGAATGGGGCTGTTGAGTCATTAACATGCTTGCATGCTCATCTGAGTGGGTGTACTATTGGATGAACCAGAGCTAATAGTGCCTGTGATGTCCTCAATTAGAAAGAAATGGGAGCTTAGAATTTTAAAATATTCTCTAGGTGATTTCATGTCTCACCTGCGACTCATAGAGAGATCACTGACCATCTTAATGGCATGGATCACATAGATGGGATCAAACACTAGCATTATTATATAGAACACCCCAACATACAACACCATACATTCGTTTCTGCCACATAGCTTCAGTTATTTACAATGAGAGTAAAAAAGATACAGAGGAGACTTCAGACAAATTACATATTGCACATAATAATTTTGAATTTACAGGTATTATTGTAACCCTTACATAGATCAGTACTGACAGCACAGGATCAGTTCTGTTCTAAATTATTATTGAGCAATCTTGCAAACAAGAAGAGTCATGCGTACATAAATCCAACTTGATCTATTGTGATGTCACGCGCAGTACGCGTGACGCAAAACCTGAGTATATAAACATTGCACCAAAATAGTGCCCGTCACCCATCACGGTAAAGACCCTGTGAAAACAGCCCTACTGTGACAAGTCCACACAGACCATGAAGAAACCCAAGCCACGACTGCATATTCAAACATAGAAGATGGAGTAATGAGGCTCAAGCCTCGGTATCCAATAATCACTGCTGATGGATAAGAAGCGGCGCCCGTTGCGACAATAAGAACCTCATAGACGCCAAACTTGGCTTCACCACTGACAAAAAGAACTCATCTTTGTCATTTATAGTGTATTCTGCATTCGAGAATATCTTACAGTTACTATGCTCCCTTTTTTTGGACTGTGGAGCCACATGCATCAATGCGGTCACAATCACTTGAATGCTCTCTATAGTCTCCTTTCCCCTTGAAGCATTTGCTAAATCTCTTTTTTCCTAAAATGCTGAGGACCCTGTGACATTACCTCAGATGAGTGCTTACGCCATCCTTGGAAGCAGCCACACCAGCACCCCATGAGGCCCAGCCACATCCTTATCAGAGAAATCCTGATTGTCTCGGAGCCCCGGCCCACCAGAAAGTTATACAGCTGCTCCTCCTGGCAGTGGCTGATCTACCAACCCCTGGGCACCCATAACCTGCTTAGTCAACAAGGGAAGCTCCCCCATTGTAGCGTCTGTGAAAGCATTGATATATGCTTGTGGGCTACATGCCCCCACAAGACCTGAGATAAGCCATTAAGCATTGTACCAAACTCCATAGCTTTGTTGGTAAACCTTTATGTCAGCTGCACTACCATGTTCACCACTGAGACAGTCAGATAGACCCGAGGGCAAACCTGCTGCCTAGTTGTGGGTAGGGCCTACTCACACTCTGGACAAACGGCTGATAAAACCCCTGCCTTCAGGTTCCAAGACTCAAGCACAGCCCCACTATAAGGCTTGGTCTGTTCTCTGGTGTTCTAATGCCTTCTTAGAGCTCATGTGACATTTACAACCCACTCTGCCTTCTGTCTCGTGGCTTATGTCACTAAAATTAGGGGTGGGTGAATTGGCTTGAAAAAGGTTTGAGCTGATCTAAACAAATGGGTTCCTACGCATATCAAAAGATTCTAATCACTTGCTTGCAAGGCTTGAAATGCTTCAAACTTTTCGAACCAGAATTCAAGACGCTCATATAGTTATGATATTTCATGATTCGACGCCAATACAGCTCTTTGGTAACACTGAATTCTAGTATGCTAGACCGGTATCCTAGAATTCAATATTATTTGTGGTTAAGGAAATTGGTATAATGTTGTTTCATCGCCTGTCATTTATACGACTGCATTTTAAACGTGTACGAAATTACGTAAAGGGGCAGATAAGGGGTTGTGGGGTTCGTGAATAGTAAAAAATAGGTGGCGGAGGTGAATGTCATCCAGGTCTCAGTAATTGTAATTGGTTATTTATAAGGTGCCTATTACCCAGAGGTTTTTAAGCACGGACATAGGGATCGAACCTGTGTTACTCCGCTTCGTCTTGCTTCCAAGACAAGCGCGTTGCCAGTGAGCTATCCTCCCGAGACCAAAGATGACGTCCAAGTCATGTGTGATTATGTCCGGGATGTCAGCTGCATGGCTGATTGCTAAGCCGATTTTGGTGAGCATGGTGTAGTGGTGGGTGATCGAGTGCTGATGGAGGTCTGGTTCCATGTGATAATAATCCCGCAAAAATGTCACCATACAAGAATGGTGCTGTTTTTGTGCGGTGATATTGCCCCGTGGAACGTGCAGGGCAGAACAACCCTGCAACCCCCACATTTGTTTTAATGGAGGGAGGGACATCCCCTGCTCCCATTTACCCCATATATTATCTCCCTAAATAATGTCACCTATGCTGTTTCCCGGCGACTATATGCATGGCAACATTATTTAAGGGGATAATATTACGTGATACCAGGGTCTATGCTGATGTAGGTGAGGTTGCTGTGATGCAGTGCCCATGGTGTTGCTTGTGAGTGGTGTGGTTGGCGAGGAGTGATGATTAGCCCCACACATGTTCCTGAGATTGGTCTACCATCATTCCATTAAATTAAACATGTGAAAAAGCCCAGGCGAGCGCACAGGCACCATGCAGATGCAAATTCCTCAAAGTCTAGCACTTTAAGGGTCACCCATACCGGAGCTAAACCCACCAATTGCATAATTGTCTGTAAAGACCAACCCGCCTCACTAGCGTGAGTGGGGGTTTAGATTCTATTAAGAGACAAAGAGGTGAGTATTATGCAAAACAACCAGCAGAATAGATTAAACATGTTTCATCATTGACTATGATAAGATTTTAAAAACGAAAACCTTTCTGCATACATATGCCGGAACACTCAACCCAAGATGGTAGCCCTGGGAAAATCCAAACAGCCAATCGGGCTCAGTGTCCTCCTAAAGTCCTCCTCAGTCCCTTGTCCTCTTCTGAACTTGAAAATACAGCCCAAACCAGAAGAGCTATCCATCCCGAAAGGGAACTCCATGCAAAAATGTGTACCTTCCTCTTCCTCTCCGAATGCATCCGAAAGATCTTCTCATCACTCGAACACTGCAAGGAAAAGAGAACAATGAGAGTGGGCCGAAGGGATACTACTCGCCTCTATGTCTTTTAATAGAATCTAAACCCCACTCACGCTAGTTAGGGGGGTGTTGACCATTCTCTGTTGCGACCAGAGGCTTCCGATTATGGAATTGTAAAGCTCCTGCAACACAACATTTGCCACATGCTGAATCTTTTTGTGATAACATTTTTTAAATGTAGACTCCTTAGAACAATCGCTGCACAGAGAATTTCTTCCAATCTGTCCCCTAGCAAAACTGATTTAGAAGCCATACACCTACTAGCAGAATGGGCCCCAAAGATGGAAACATACACCCCGCCTCCTTCATGACCCATCACACCCAGCGAGCTAACATATCTGAGGAAACTGCCTTAAAAAGCTTTCTGTAGGAGATTAGCAGCGGATAGGTGGACAGAGATTGTAACCCACCAGTCACATGCACATAACACTGTAAACATTTAACCACACATAGTTTCTGATCCCCTGGAAATCAGGGACAAGAAACCAAGGTAGTCGTACACTTCATCCTCTGGGTGATACAAAAAGGTCACCCCCTCAGGAGAGTTAATTTTGTTATCCACATCCAATGCTTAACATCAGAAACCCCTTTAAAGTAAATAAGACCTAACAACATTGTTAACTTTGTGGACAACCGTTGAAGTGACAAATTCTCATTAGACGTCCATGACTGAAATAAACGGAAAACTATGTTAACATCCAAGAAAACAGAATACTTAGCCTTAGGAGGAATCTTAATCTGCATAGACGCTAACTCTACCAAAATATGCCCTGTCGAAATGGCTCAACGGAAATTATTAATAGTTCTATAAGCCTTTCCCTCTTTGAACAAAATAACTAAAAACTTAACCACTTCTACAGGAGGGGTAGAAATGGGATCGACACCCCCATCCACGCAACAGCCCACCTAGCATGCCCACACTAATGAGTAGGAAGCTTGAGTGGACCGAGACCGTGAGTCTGAAGACATGACAAGTCTCTCCCAAAAGGCCCGCGAATGCCAAGACTTGTAGAAATCCTCCATGCCATGAGAGGTAGAGGATCTTTCAATATTAGCTTGTGGCAACCCCCTCCTGTATCTGTAAGGAGAAGAGGAAAAGCCTGGGCCATCTATTAACAGCTCTTGACAGGTTGAAACCACACCTGAGACGACCAAAAAGAAGTTGGGAGGACTAATGAAGCCCTTTGTCTGCGCACCTGTAGCAGAACTCTCGGAATCAAGGAGAACAGGGAAAACACATAATCCTGGAGATGCATACAGTCTTTGAGAAACGCATCCACTGCTAAGGCCCCTGGATTCGGATGCCAACGGAAAAACTAGGCAATTGAGGTGAGAGGCAGAGGGATCTGTGTGAAAAGGACCCCAGAGGCTGGAGAGAAGAAGGAACACTTCAGTGTTCAGCTTCCAATCAATTCCGTCGCAGAGGTATCTGGTGTTCCAATTCGCTACCATGTTGACCAAGACTGGGAGGTACTCTGCTTGTAACATTATCCAGAGATTGAGGCAAAAATGCCAAAATTCTCTTGCTATATCTGCTAGGCCCTTGGACCGTGTTCCCCCAGATGGTTGATATATCGAACCGCAGAGAGATTGTCCATTTTTAGCAAAATGCAACAATTTGTGTCTTCTGCAAAGCTCTTCACCGGTAAGGAACCCGCTAAGAGTTCCAGACAGTTAATATGAAGAGACTGCTCTTGAACAGACCACTTCCCTCCAGTAGAAAACTCCTGTTTTCTTGCTCCCCCGCCTCTTACTCTGTTATCTGACTCTAGCACCTTGTCGGGAGTGAATTCGAAGAAGGCTCTCCCGTTCCAGGCTTCCATGTGTAGTAGCCACCATTGTAACTCCTCAGCTGCACCCGGAGACAATCTCCCGATTTGAGAATATGGAACTCCGCGGCAGAGATGACTGGCTTTAACCTCTGAAGGACCCTGTAATGCATTGGAGCTGGGAACATTGCCTGAATCGAGGCTGACAACATTCCATTCACCCGGGCTAGGATCCTGAGCGAGAGAGACCGCTTCTTTAGAATTTACTTCATTTTTTTCATTCGCTTCTGTGGAAGAAACAGAGATACCCACGAAGGAGAGATCCAAGGAGTTCATGTAATTCAATGCCTTCATAACCACCCATGGTCGAAACACGTGTCGGCAAATTTGATGAACTATGCCATGCATCAGGGAAACCTGGCCAACAAGAAATCATTAAATGGCGACCCGTTTAACTAGAATTAGTAGTGAGACTATTGTCAGAAAAGTGCAACACCAGCAAAGTAATCATACTTCTTCTATACTAGGGGGATCCAGGGGTTGGATCCTAACTTTGCATGGGTGTGCAGCTATCACTGAACATCGCTCTTTGCATCAACTAATTCTTACCCAAGCGCACTCATTGTCCAATTAGCCCCGATTAGTTCCTGTTTTTTAAATCATTCGAGTTTGCATCACGCACCCCACATTCTGTCTCTTGATCTCCTGCACATTTCTCTTCAGCTTTTTTTTTTATTCAAATAAAGCTTTCAAAATAGTTTATTATTTGTGTCAGTCTTTGCGTTTTTGACTTTTCGAGGCATTTTTTTAACACACTTTGGCCCTTCTGATCACTGATAAGAGATTTAGGAAGAACAATGACTAGCGTGAAATAAACGGTGACCGTGTACAATATATATTGCGAGGTGTCGAAATCACTGCCTTTTAGTTTAGTACGGGAATGCGCAAGTAACCCCATGGGGTTACACCAAACATACAAGCGCACATTTTACACTAAACAACTGAAAATGCGTATGTATGTAAATAATGAATGTAGCGTATAATAGCATTAAACATCCACTAAGCGGCCAGGCTCTGCTCAACACTGTGGGAGAGTCACTGGGTGCACTTTGAGCTAAATTGCACTGCTTTTATAAAATCACTTTTAGGATTTGAACTCCGTCGAACCATAATTTGGTCGGCAGCTCTAATAGATCGTGTACACTTGTCAGCTTCAGATGTTGGTGGAATTGGCCCCTTCCCCCACCACACGCTCCAGTCCCACCCCTCCCTATTCGATCCTTGGTGTGGTCTGTCAAGAGGTGGGCGGGGGCTTCCGCACAGAGCTGCACGCGCCAGGCGCGTGCGCAGTCTCCACGCGCGACTTCAGTTTGCAGAAGCAACCGCCACTGGCCTGCAACCCCACTTAATTAGCAGCTACCAGAGCGCACGCGCCCGCGTCAGGTCCCTCATCTCCAGCTGTAGCACCAATGAGAGCTGCACGCGGCAGCGACCAACGTTTGCAGCCAGAGGTGGGTCGTGATAAAATTAGGAAAATACGTCAAAGGCGAGAGGCGACTTTGGGTCGCTGAAAATGGTGTGACGAGTAATTAAATGAATAGTGTATTTGTGTGATTAGAATGTGAGAGATTGTCGTAAATAGGAAGTAAACTTCAGTTGTGTTTCCGTGAGCAAAAGTGCACTGCCACCTATACATAAGAAATATATTTAAATGGGGCGAGAAGGAGGGCTAATTTAGTTAGCGTCATGCAGAGATGTGCTCATGTGAAGATTGTGACGGATGGAAACATATATTTAAGCCGAGAACAAGGCATAGTCATGGAATGATGGCGGGGATGATCAAATGAGGAGTTCTGGGGACGTATCTTTAAACCTTAATCGACGAAGACCATATTTAAATGAGGCGACAACTGCCCTAATATTACGAGGACAGACGATGTAAAATGGAGCGTGGCAGGCATTGTGTCCTATGTGCGGGACAGGGGGGTTACTTTCTCCAATCCATGGCAGCACTGAGGGTGCAGCCGTGTCCATGTTGTGCTAGTGTCTCCCGTGTGTCATGCGTGGTGAAGGTATTTTTATTCAGTGTCCATTTTATAGGTGGAGTGAGTGTGGCGCAGTTTCCACCTATTTCCATTCAATTTTCTGAGGGGTACTTCCGAGGTGGCTGTGAACCTGATTAATAAGAAACGAGAATGAAATAATGGGCTGGACCTCACAGTTGGATTTAACATTGTTTTAAAATCCAATCCGTTTTCTTGATTATTTGAGGGATATGTATAAATAATTTTGTGTTGCATCAATTTTCGTTTTCACGCTAATCCCCACTCACCTGCACCACAACGGTGGTGAGGGGGCTAAAGGGGGCTTTGGTGAGGTTGTAGGTGGAGGAATTGGAAGTTCGAGAAAGTAAAAGGCCATTACCATATTGCTTGTAGGGCCGTATCTAAGAAATGTGTTTAACTTGAAGGACACTTTCCTGCGTGGTGACCACTCATTTATATTGCCTTATTAAGGGCTTGCTCATCAATCCCAGAGAAAAGGCAAGACCAGCAGGGATGGAGCGGAATCCCCGCACACCAGGTCAGTGCATCCCTTTCAAAGCAGGCGGGGTTGGTGTTTTATTCGGCACGTGTTAGGCTGGTGACTTTGGATAGCCAGAAAAGTTGAGTAGTTGGTTTGCTGATCTTGGAAGAGTCAAAACTCATGTCTGACTCTGATAGGATTTTTGGAAATGGCATGCTAGTATATTACATTATTTGTCCTTCTGAAATGAACAGATTTTGGGGTGAGAATTGTGTAGTAATTCTAAGGGTTTATTCCAGGCATCATCTAGAGTGATGCGATGGATGGCAGACATGAGTGAATATAATTTTAAGGTGGAGTATTTACCTAGCACTAAAAATATGGTCGCAGATGGTCTCTCTCGTTTTCCCCGTCAAGATGTATATGTGGAAAATTCAAAACAGGATGTGACGAGTGATGAATGTGTATTGGTGGCCAAGGTGTTTCCGGCTGTCAATGAGCAAGAATGGGGTAGAGAGTGTGCTATGGACCCCGTATTGAACAACATCAAGACTGCTCTCACTACCGGTGCTGGCATGGATGGATTGGACAAGTACTTCGGACAAGTATGGTCTGAGCTGTCTGAGGGTCCGTGGGGCATTGCCAGGGGTACCAGGTTAATACCACCTGAATCTCTTAAGGCCAAGTTGGTGAAGTTGGCTCATGAAGGGCACATCGGTAGATCTATGACGAAGAGAAGGCTAAGAGAAGGGTATTGGTGGCCCAAGATGGATGAGGAGGTTGAGAAAGTAGTCAAGGATTGTGTGGCTTGTTCAGTCAGTGATAAGAGTAGGACAACGTCGCCCCAACCTGTACAGCCTGTGGAAGTGCCGCAAGACGTGTGGTCGAAGGTGGCCATAGACATTATGGGTCCAATGGATACTTTGGGTGGAAGCTTCAAGTATTTTGTAGTGTTAGTTGACTATACATCTAGGTGGGTGGAGGCCACGGCCCTGTCCTCTGTCACCACTGAAAAGGTGATTGACTTCTTGTCAGCAGTGTTTGACAGGGAAGGGGTTCCTGCTGGAGTAGTAACCGATAATGGCCCCCAATTTGTATCAGTTGCCATGCAAGAGTTCCTCTCAAAACTAGGAATACGTCACCATAGGGTGGCTTTGTACAATCCTGAGGCCAATGGATTAGTTGAACGGATGAACCGGTTTGTGAAAGGGGCGGTTCAGTTGGCACTTGCGAATGGTCTGCCGTGGTGCAGTGTTGTGACTGAAGCTCTAAAGGCTTACAGGGTTACCCCTTCATCATTTACCGGGGTGTCTCCATTCGAATTAATGAGAGGTAGAAAACCAGGATCTAAACTCCGGGTGGCCGCTCTTGGGGGTGGTGTACAAAGTTGCATCAACATGCAGGAAGTTCTTGACAAGGTGCGTGTTAAACAATCCCGTTTCAGGGAATCTCAGCTTGCCCAAAAGAAACCCCTGCGTGTAAAGGTTGGTGATCTTGTAGTGGTGAAAAATCCAAGAATTGTAGCCAAAGGTTTGTCCAAATTTATGAAGCCATGTGTTGTGACCAAAGTAGGTCATGGATATGTTAAACTACAAGATGGTACCAGATGGAGTTTGAGGAGGGTGGTCCTGATTAAGGGAAAGATGGCGGATACTAAGGACCAGTGTTGTGAGGGAGGTGGTGATACAGTTGGAATTGGTCCAGAATGTGCGTCTGAGAGTGTGGTTCCCCTACAGAGTGATAGGACTGAGACAGTTCATGTGCAGGCTACTCGGGTGGAGCATGGAGGTATGGAGGGGTCTGCCTCGGAAAGTGATGATATTGCACCATTAGAAAAGGGACATGGTGATAAAGGAGAGGATGGATATGCTGAGTGTGATTCTGAAGAAGGTGCTCTGGGTTTGACTGGTGAGGAGACAAGGGTTGTAGAGGAGCCTTCAGTGCTTGTGTCAGATAATGCGGGTTTGGTTTCACAAGGAAGGAGACTGTGTGGGAATTCTAATTTAGCAGAATCCTCCAACGAGGTGAATAATCGCCCAACCCGAATAAAGCAGATTCCAGCGAGGTACAAGGATTTTGTTTTAGAATTTGCAGATGATTAATTTTGAATGTAAATAATTATCAATATTCCATATAGATATGTCTTTTCTGCATATTAATGTTTCGTTATTACTTTTCAATTTCCTTAAATTTATGTTCATATTTAATGAATATTCATTGTGAGGTTTACGGGGGGAGATGTGTAGTAATTGCTCGCGCTTCCGCGAGCCCTTTCCTAAAGTTCTAATGTGTGGAACGTTGAGGGATGAAGGTTCCGGGTGGCGGTTGGTGAGAAGGGAAGGAGCTGGGAGGAGAGGATGTATGGCGTTCGGGTCTGAAGAATAAAGATATTCAAACATCTTACATGTGTGGGGAACTACGTTATTACAAATTGTCTTGGAGAAAGTGACCCAAAGAGCTCACACAGGAAGCCCCCCTTTCAAGTTGATAGGTCAGGACCTGCTTCCAGGTAAATCTGGACAGGGGAGTACCTAAAGATCGGTGCTGAGAAATCTTTATGCTTGATACTATATGCTTGACTGACTGTGCTTTTGCTACTGCTGAGCTTAAAGTAAACTTTGTGGAAGATGCTGGGTTATGTAAAGAAAGAACACACTTTCAGAAAGCAATTCAGTTAAATGAATAAACATTGTAAGGTCCAAATCAGGGTCATTAAAGTAAATGAACATGTGTTGATGTGTACAAAACCATTACATAAAAATATATAAGAAGGGAAACAAAGACTGTCCCTCTAAATATAGGCCAATCACAACACTAGGCACAGGCAGTAAACTGAGTCCCTGGTATTAAGAGATCTGGACACTAATCGTTTCATAAAACAACAAACTGGTTTCAGGAATGGCACCTTAATCTATGGATTTATCGTTCACTTATTATCCCACACAGCAGCATCCAAAAAGCGTACGCCTCTTTATGTGGCTTGTATCATCATTTCTCAGGAGGTCAATTTGGTAAATAGGGAACAAATATGGCAAATACTAAAGCAATGGAGTCTAGAACATTCTTATGCATATCCACTCAAGGACAAGGTTAAGAATGAGGCTGAACATGCAGGCGGACACAACAAAAGATGGTCTGTGGCAAGGATGTGTGCTAGCCCCCTACTATACGTATCAGATGGGAGAATTTCTCTCTCATGTTCAGCCTTTGTTCCCCCACTGTGGGGGGACAAAAATGAGTTGACTGTTAACATGCTCACGATGTACTGTTTATGGATTACACCCAGATAGGCTTACAACGTTCCTTTGTGCAATATACCACTGAGAATGATCTCAAATTAAATGAAGCAAATACTTAAGATCACAAGATCCTCAAGAGATATCTCCAAGAATAATGGATACACACAGAGAGCAGGGAAATACACTTCACAAACTACACAGAAACTGATCTATTTAGGATTTCACTTGAGATCTAACCTGTGAAAAGACTCACTAATGTTGAATTTAGTCCTGAAGGTAAAAGGCTTCATATCACAAATGAAACAGATTAATTATCAGTATGGCCACTTTTTGATTCAAACACTGTTAGACATTTATACATTGAAAGTTGTGCCTTATATTCTGTATGGGAGTTAAATCCCTTATCTCTTTGGAAGCAGGGGATGTTGAGGAAAAGGTATTGTCGTTACCAAATTGTGTACCGATTGGGTTCCATGTCATTTCACCATTAAGTAAGTACTTCGATGTAATTTTCACCTCAATTTATTATAATTTGTTTTCACTACTATGCCTAACCCCTCCCGCTGCCCTTTTTACCCTTTAACCCACAATTAGCTATATTTATCTAAGTCATTTCTAAGTAATCACTTTGAATTAAGTTGCTTCAAAGTAATTACAGACGTTGAAACCACAGGATACCCCAACCACATTCCCAAGACATGAAGTGGGGTTTATGTCCCCATTAGGCTGGTACCAATAAAGATTGTTACAACATTATAGAAACATACGTTTTTTATTGTAAAATAGTTTACATTGAACTTTATACATTCTCAATCAAAAATGATAAAAGAGAGAATGAAAAAGACAGATTCATAATTCATAATGAACAATAAATACATACTAAAAGAAGAAAAGAGGAAAGAAAAAAGGATCGCTTTCTTTTTAAGACAATAATAAAAGTAAAAGTTGCAAACAGAAGCTGCAAGATCACTGCACATACATTTCATTCTATAAACGTTAACTTTTTTAGATATTGCACAATTTAATGAGGAGCTTTGAGGGCCTGCCTTGTAGCATATAGCACTACAAGCTCTCTGTGTTAAAATGTTTGAAATAATGTGCAATGGAATTAAAACGATCCTCACGATTATTCTGTAGATTATAGCAATATATCATGAGATGGTTCAGTGACTCATGGGGGTCCTGACAATATCTGCATTTTGCATTTGCTTGTTGGCCTCTGAGATAAAGACCTCTCCAGTTGGTAACAAATTAAAACGAAATCGCACAAAGGTGTCTACGAAGCACCTATCTGGACATTGCTATAGATGGCTAGGTAGGTCCCCTCTTGATTTACATTCTAGACTAATTTCTTTTGTTGGTCTGTATTTTCTCCAATCTTCACATGTCTTCACCCAATCAGTATCTAGTATTTCCTTTTTTTGTTTTTCCTGGATTTGATATTAACAGTTCTGTGGTTATTTCAAAGTAGGTCATCATTTGCTGACGCTGTTGGGTGAAACTGTGAAATTGTTTTTCCTGGTCCGTTGTTTGTGTTGTTTTATTAGCACATATAAAGAATCAGACCTATTAATCTTCCATTTACAAAATAGGAACCGCTTCTTCTTCTGACCGAGCGACAGTTGACTATATATTTCTAGTCCATATGTCATGGATGGGACAACTATGCTAGTGTAGAAGTCGACTACTGGTTTATAGTTAAATCGACAATATTTCAGTTTGATATAATTCATTTGTCCTATATAATGGGTTCCTCTTGCCCATAGAGCTGTTTTTCCGATCTTATGTTCTGATGGTCTAGTTAGATTAAACCCTAGACATTTTATTTGCGGAGTGACTACTATGGCAAACTTGTCGATTTTCCAAGTGAACTTTGTTTTCTTTCGTTTTTTCCCACTGTAGTACAGTATGTTTGATTTTGTTGGATTTATTGATAGGCTATCCAATTCAACATATTCATGGAAACTGTTGAGTAGCCTTTGAAGGCCATTTGGTGTTCTATCTATTAATAGTATATTGTCTGCATATGCCGCACATGCATTTTGTGGAGCTATTTTTGGGGCTATAAGTGATACTTTCTTGAGCGAATCTCCTACATCTGAGATGTACACATTGAAAAGGCATGCTGCAGTCTCCTGACATCTTATGCCTGACTGAGACTTGGCTCACTGATAGCTTGACTCCTATCTTTTCTGAGGCCCTTCCTGAAGGCTATAAACTTCTACACTTAGATCAGGCTGCCCCTCATCATGGCGGGGGAATTGCCTTTATATTTAATTCTAACTTGGTTATTACAGCTGTTCCTTCATATGACTTAAAGATGGAAGCCTTATTGTTAACTTAGCTACTGATGCTTCATATTCCATCCATCTTTTACTTGTTTATCGGTCTCCTGTCTCATAAACAGCCTTTTGAGTCAATTTTCGGAACTGGTTGCCTCATTGCATATTAGGTTTTCCAACTTGATTCTACAAAGCGACTACAATATTAGGCATAATATAGCTCCTGCTCTAGTTCATTTCTTTGACTCCTTTAATGATCTTGGTCTTCAACAAACTGTATTTGAAGCTGCCCATAGACTCAGTGGCATCCTAGATCTTATATTTGCAACAGAGCACTCTATTAGTGTGTTGTCAGTCAGGCCTGTCTTATGGTCTGATCACTACCTTGTTTCCATTTGGATTTTTGTGTCCTGGTCCAACTCCTACAATCAGACCTCCTAATGCCATGAAACGCAACTGGCGGAGCGCAAATCTGGGTAATATGGTTTCATACATCAATTCTACCTGAAAAAACACCCCTACTCTAGATTTGAGTGCACTTTCTATAATCCTGCATGCGGCTGCTGATTAAGTAGCCCCTCTTAAGAACACCCAGATGAGAAATTGTCCGTCGGCTCCTTGGTTCTCTGAGGACCTGAAACTTGACCGTCTGAAGGTCAGACAGGTTGAGTACAAATGGCATAGGACTTATACCCCTGCAGAGAGGACGGTGTTTCGACATCTCACCCATCAATATCATGCAGCAATTCGGACTGCAAAACAGGCCTTTTTTACTCATAAGGTTGAGTCTGCACTCAATCAGTCCAAAGATTTATTTTTAGTTGTAAAATCTTTCTCCTCGGCCAGCCGTTTTGGGCCTGGGGTTAAATCTACTCAGGGACTCTGTGATTCTCTCTCAGAGTTCTTTGAGACTAGGATTATTCACATCTGCAATCTTATTTCAGCAACTAACCCCAGTATGGGACAGGTGACTATGCCTGAGTCATTAGTTAGTTCTCAGGCGTGGTCAGATTGTCCTGTTTTCTCCCCGGAAGATGTCGGTGCTGTACGCAGATTGATATCAGCCTCTCCTTCTGACCCTATTACCCTTACTGTTCTCCCTGGCTTACAATGGCAGTTAATCACTCTTGCCAACAGGGTTTTATCCCTAAAGCACTCAAACGGGCCACTGTTATCCCACTCCTGAAAAGGCCATCACTTGATGCCGCCATCTTGGCTAACTGTCGTCCTATCTCACTTCTGCTGGCTCTGATGAAAGTATTGGAATCTCTTGTTTCTCCACTTCTTTCTTCCTTTCTTGAGTCTTCAAAATTCCTAAACTGTTTCTAGTCTGGTTTTCAGCCAGGTCGGGGGACCGAGAGTGTCCTGGTGTCTGTAGTTGACGATCTTACCATCCTGGTCTACCAGGATGGAGTTGGTGCTTGAATTTTACTTGATCTTTCTGCAGCTTTTGATACTGTAGACCACGCCACCCTTCTGCACCGCATGGAATCTGCTGGCCTTTCTGGCCCCGTCCTGGCCTGGTTTTCCTCCTTCCTTGCTGATAAGTCCCAAACTCTTTCACTCCCCCATTTCAATCTTCCTCTCGTGCACTGTTCTGCGGTGTCCCTCAAGGCTCCGCCCTGTCCCTGATGTTGTTTAACATCTATGTTCAGCCATTAATGGACCTCATCCACTCCCATGGTCTCCGGTGCTATGCCTATGCCGACGACACCCAGATTTTGGTGCGTTTAGATCTTGACCATGATGAGCTGTCGAAATGGCTGTGTGCCTGCCTGGCGGCCGTGGGGACGTGGATGGGTAGTAACTGTCTGAAACTTAACAGGGACAAGACAGAGGTTCTGGTGTTGGGATCTCCATATGACACTGCTCTTTGGTTTGCCTCTCTATGGCCCACAGGTGTTGTTCCTACCCCGGTCTCAGAGGTAAAAAAAACCTTGGGGTTAATCTTTCTGCTTCGCTGTCTATGTCGGCGCAAGCCAGTGCTGTGTGTAAAACCGATCACTTTTTTCTACGGGTTCTCTGAAGGATTTTGCCTTTCCTTCCGGTCCATCTGTGCCTATTAGTGGTAGCCTCGGCCGTACTTAGTCGCATTGACTATTGTAATGCCCTGTTTTTGGCCCAACCTATGGGGCTGGTGCACAGGCTGCAGCTTCTGCAGAATCATGCGACTAGGGTAGCTACACCCACCCCTTACCATGCTCGCATCACTCCAGTGCTTCGTGCCTTCCACTGGCTTCCTGTGGCCAAAAGGATCTACTTTAAGGCCCTCTGTTTGGTACACAGAGCAGTATATGGGCAAGGAGCTGATTGTCCCAGCTGAAAATTCCAATCCTATGTCCCAGGCCGCCTTCTTCATTCCAGCAATGCTCTGCTGGAGACGGTTCCGAAGTTCCACCTCTCTAGGATGGGTGGTCAAGCTTTTTCCGTTGCAGCAGCTAAATTGTGGAACGAATTACCAGTTGCCCTTAGACGCATTGAGAAGCATCTCCAATTTTGTCTCTTGGAAACACGTCTCTTTTAGGTTGGTGCTACTCATTAGTCTGTCCGCGTGTTTCCTTGTGCCATGATGCCCTTAGGAGACTGTGCATATTAGAAATGTTGATAACATGACATAACAACCCCTGCCTTACACCACGTTCCCATAGAACTGCGACATACAAGCAGGGGTGTTGCTAGGTCTGGAAAAGATCAGGGGCTACGCTAATGTCAGGACTCGGGGCTAGCTAGGCTTTTGGTTGTAGACCCTGAGCTTTTATCCGAGGCTACAACCAAAAGACCTGGGGCTATAGCTTCCTCAGCCCCCCCTTATCCCCCCGTAGCAATGCCACTGCCTGTAAGGGAGATATTCCTGGTGTGTAATCGGTGCACTATGGTCTCCTCTACATACCTCCTGCCACCCACCCAAGCATCACCAACAACTGAAGCAATTCTTTGCGCACAGCTTGCCCCATCAGCCTCTAGGTCCTGCATCAACTTTGAGAATTAGGTCTCGCCAAAGAAAAGGCAAGGTCCCTCTTCCAAATGTTACCTTCCTGGGCGGCAAGTCCATCAGATGGCCAGAAAATGGGGGATTGATAAAGGCACTCATCTGTCTGTTTGCCTTTCTCACTCGCCTCACCCTGCTCTTAAAATAGCTACCATCACCTCCAGGCATCTTTACCATTCAATGCTAATCTGCACTTGATGTTTTCCTATGCCGTACCTAATTTCACTGCTCCTATTGGCGCTTCAAAGAACTAAATTGTATATATTATTGTTGTTACCTAGCCCTTTTGTACCTACTGTTGGTGGACATTTATCACCATAAATATATGCGGTCTCCCATAGACTACATTGTATTTATTGTGATAATTACCGGCCTGCTTTGCAGGTACTCTTACTTGATATTGGCTGATATCAATTTTTTTGTGGCCACCACCAACCTTCAGTTCAGTTTCCTGGTTTGCCCCCTGTACTTTAAACCACCACCCTAATCATGCTTCCATTTATCCTCATCTTCTAGTTATTCTATCTCTGACTCTCAGAAAAATCCAGTCACACACATATATAGCACCTTAACTCTCCTCCACCTTATATCCGACCATATCAATATCCCCCCTCCTTCACAAAAAAACCTAGCAATGCACTTTCCACTTTCTCTCCAACCTCATCTAACCCTCTTGTCTCATTCTTGTTGTCTTCCCTCTCTCTCATCCTGCCCCAAAACAAACCGTTCCTTTTCAACAAGAGCACACTTTCCCCACCTCTCAGTGGAAACTATTACAGAAAGTAGGGCAGTACCTTAGCCATACACTTGCTATCAGCCCTTCACACCTATTACAAAGCCTTCTTTTCCTCCAATTGCCGATCTAAGAAGGGAAGCAAGGTAGATATTCTCATCCAAAAGAATGCCCCATCCCGCCCTCTTCTCTCTTGATTCCTTCTCCTACTCTTTTCAATGCATTGATGTGCCATTGCTTTCGTCAACTCATCTCACCATTATTCACATCTATGGCCTTTCCTGGTACTATCAAACTCTTTATCAATTGTGTACACTTCTAACTGCTCAGAACATTCACTGCCGTACCCATGGGTGACTTAATCCTTTCAAACATGTCAAGTCTGCCCTCTGCATTGTAATTGTTATTTATTTATAGTGCTCACCAGGCCCGTAGGCATCTGGGCGCAGTAAAGGTTACATAGTTTTGTATGCCATGGACATTAAATACAAATATATACAGATACAATTTGTGGCAGACATGGTCATCAAATACAGAAATATACAGGTACAATTTTGTGACAGCAATGTACATATATACAATAGATAGATACTGTTTCTTACTATAGTTTGCAGAAGAAGTCCTGGGATACAAGCCAGAAAGGTCACGGGTCTTGGGAGTGTAACCACTTCTTGACATTTGTCTTGAAGCAGTGGAAGGGAGATATGGCTCTTAATGAATCAGGGACAGCGTTCCATAATTGCGTAGCCAGGACTGGGAAGCTGGCGCCTCCTGTTTTTTTAAGTTTAAAATAGGGTATTCGGAGGCTATTGGATTGTGCTTTTCTGTTAGGTCGTTCTGCTGTGTGTTTGGTAAATCTGTCACTGAGGTATAGGGGAGCCTTATTAGACAGACATTTATGAGTGAGGTTGAGTGATTTGAGCTTGATTCTGTCGTTTGTAGAGAGCCATTTGGTGGCGCGTCTCACATGAGATATATGTTGAGTTTTGGGTATGCCTAGAGCTGCTCTTAGGGCATTGTTTTGGATTGTCTGGAGTTTATTTGTGTTGCGTTTAGTGGTGCCTGAATATAGGGTATTGCAGTAGTCCACTTTGTAGAAGAGTAAGGCCCTTGCAATTGTAGTACAGCTATCTGTGCACAAGAATGATTTACATGCGTAAATCAGCTTGCACGTATAGTTGGCGGCAGAAGCTGTGGCGTTGATTTGTTCGTTGAGGTTGAGAGCAGAGTCCAGATAGAAACCTTGACGTCCTTAGAGACTTTGATCTTATTTCCGTCAATGAGGACGGAGTTGTATTGGGTAGAGAGTTTGGTCAGCCTATTCAGAGAACCAACGACTAGAAGCTCTGTCTTTTCATCATTTAGGCATAAGCCATGGGTGGTCATCCATGTTTGTATGATTAAGTAGATTTTGTTAATGTCATGATCTCTGCTTCCAAAAGGTCAGGGTTTTCCCAACTCCCTTGGAAGCAGATCCATAACCCAGGTTCCGAGTGCCAACCAGTCCCAATTGGGACCTTTTGGACCCAGTCCTGGCGCCAGTGGCACCAGGCTCATAAATATGCCCAGTCCCAGCGCTGGAAGCGCCGGGCTCATAATGCTTGGGTGGACTTACCTTCAGCAGACCATGCTGCTTACTTGCCTGCCAGTTGAGCCTCTGATCCTCTTCTGTTTGGAACTACTTTTCCTGTTGGGTGGGGCTGGAGCCACTCCCTAGATTCAGAACACTGGAACTCTTCTGGAAGGCAGGAACTCTTTTCTTACCAGGAACTCTTTTCTTACTTAGGCGTGGCTGTGGAAGGAGACACCTAAGCACTAGAGGAGGCTATTTAAACCACACCCGGTGGATGAATCTTGCTTTGCGTTATTCTGCAACCTCTGCAGCAGAACGCTCATCGTGTCTTCTGCATCCGGTCCTGGGCCTAAGGAAAAAGGCTTACCATCCTGAATCCAGTCTTCAGCAACACCTATAAAGACAAGAAAGAACAGGTTAGCATTCCGGCATCTGAAAGGCAAAGGCTTACCATCCTGAATCCAGTCTTCAGCAACACCTATAAAGACAAGAAAGAACAGGTTAGCATTCCGGCATCTGAGAGACAAAAGTTTACCAACTCTTTGCACGCTCCGGAGGCCTTCGGCGCTGCATCCCGCATCTGAAAGACAAAACAAGGTGCGTTTAAAGACATTGGGGAACTTTAATACTCACGTGCCATTACTCCTTTCCACATCTAATCCAGTGGGTATTCCGGCACCCTGCAGCCGCTCCGAACTCGTACCTGCAAAATAAAAAGACAGTTAGAGCGCATAGTGAAGCAGGCAACAAGCGCTTACTTACGTGCTTCCAGGCGCTTCTATTCATCACACGGGCTCCATCTTCAACTCACTTCAGCCCGTCATCCGCCATCGCCGGAACCCTGCAAAACAAGAGACATCATTACTAAAGACTTTAAAGACATTTGAATGACTCGAAACTTACCGTTCGTGCAGTAAACGACAGACAGCAGTCCTCTGAAGTCAAGAGGCCTGCGCTACCTATCCAGTGAAGAAACTGGTTACAGCACCCTGCCCCGAGGCAGATGGAGAGCTCGGCATTCACTTACCTAAGGTGAGAGCGTTAACCTTTGGGGGTCTACAGGAGAGGAGAAGAGGAAAGAGATAGGGACACCCCAATAACCCCAGTTCATTAACCCCATATTTTCTATCTGCAGACATCTTACTCTACACGTCAGGCATACAGTGCACAGAGGTCCAGCCCAAAGAGCCAACCGGGTGCTACACATCACCTTTGAAGATACGGTAGTCGCCCAGTCAAGACCGGCGCCTCTGCGAGAATCAGGTGAGCGTTACAGTTAATCATGGTTACATCTTTGTCATAGTCTCCTATGGTAGGGAGGAGAATCTGGGTGTCGTCAGCATAGTTGGTGTATGAGACACCCAGATTATCAAGAAAGTTGAAAAGGGGCTTTGTAGATATATTGTACAGGGTGGGGGAGACAGAGGAGCCCTGTGGTACTCTGCATGTAATAGGTACCGGGTCAGCTGCAGCGGAGGGTGAGAAGACTCTCATGGATCTGTGGTCCAAGAATGAGCTTATCCAAGTGGTGGCTTCCTTGCAAAAATAAGTGGCTGTTTTAAGGTGATTGCACAGGACATTGTGGTCGACTAGGTCGAACATGGCGGATAAGTCTAAGAGGAGAACAATGGAGACTTCTCCATTGTTTTTTCGGTCGTCTAGTTGATTCTTCAGTTCGATGAGGGCCGTCTCTGTCCCATGTCTCGGTCTGAAGCCTGAAAGGCGAGTGCCCAGTAGGTTGTTGATCTCGAGATAAGCTTGAATCTGGAGGTAGGCAGCTTTATCAAGGATTTTGAGATGAAAGGGTACGGTTGTGATTGGCCTGTAATTGGTGGGAATGTTGGGGTCTAGGTTGTTTATTTTTAGTAGGGGTAGTTAGTACCCAGGCATCTTTGAGATTGGTTGGGACTGAGCATGATTTGAAGGAGGAGTTGATAAATGTGGTGATGAAAGGAGCAAGGTTTTTGGCAGCTTCTTCAAGGATAGGTGCTGGAAATGTATCCCCTAGACATTTAGAAGGTTTGAGGGAGGAGAAGATATTTTCAGCCTCGGTGGTTGAGATAGAGTTGAATTTGAATTGGTGACTGGGTTTGGTTTGTTTGAGGAAGGTTTCTTGCAATATGGCTTCTTGTATTTCTAGGGCAATCTTTTGTAGCGTGGCTTTTTTGGTACTCATTTCTTCTTGGAGCAAGGTTATTTTATTGCATAGGGCGTCCTGGATGTCTTTGCAACAGGGTTTGTTTTTGATGTATGAATCTCTGGGAGTGACTGGTGATTCCAATTCCCTTAAGATAGAGAAGATTTCTTTGGTGCTTGAGCTGGCTTTTATTATTCTTTCATTAAAGTTGTCTTTTTTAGTTTGAATAATCTCCTTTCTGTACTTATCAGCCAGGGAGGTGAGAAGGTGCTTATTCTGATCTGTCGGATTATTTTTCCATTTGGCCTCAGCATGTCTTTTCTCTTTTCAGAAAGCTTTTAGGCTGGGAGTAAACCACAAGTCTAAGTGAGCTATAGGTTTCTCTTTGCTCAGTTAAGTGGTCCAATGGAGTCAATAGCAGAGTTAATGGTGTTCTTGTACAGGTCAACCAGATCCATAGGATTGGATTGTAGGTTCACAGAATTGGTGATAGGTTGTAATAATGTTAGGAGGTAAGGGACTGTAATATTTTTCCTATTTCTAGTTACAGCAGGTGGCGCCATGGGTCTGGTTGAGTTGGTTTGGGAACTATCTTGGATGGTGAATGAGATCAGATGATGATCTGTCCAGACGCATGGTTCAGAATTTGTTATGCAGGAAAGGCAATTGATCTCTGAAATCCAATCCGGGATGCAACCTTTTGCGTGTGTAGGTCTGTTGTTCCTTAGAGTGAGGCCTGCTTCTGTGATGGTATTAACTATGATGGTGCCATTGGTGTCGTTGGGGTCGTTCAAACCTAGGTTGAAATCTCCAAGTAAAATAGTTTGGGAGCCGGGTTTGGTGTCGGTATTAAGGAGGGTCGTTATGTCTTCTTCAAAGGTTCCTAGCGACCCTGGGGGGCGGTATACTACGTGCATGGAGACAGTGCGAGAAGCAGATAGACGTAGTTTGACTGAAAGTAGTTCAGCGGAGAGCAGAGGGGTGGATTCCATTTCTCTCATATCAGGGCTGGATTTGCATATGAATGCTATGTCTCCTCCTTTAGAAGTTTCTCTGTCTTTCCTAATAATGGTGAAATTCTCTAGGACAGCTAAGGATAGGGCAGGGCCAACTGCTTTGTGGAGCCAGTTTTCTGTAATGGCTAGAAAATCTAGCAGGTTGGTTGTAATGATGTCAGCGATTTCTGTGGCATGGGCAACGAGAGATCTGGCGTTGATGAGTGCTCCACTAATTTTGTGGGTTTCCTTAGTCTTTATATTAGTTGGGCTTTTGTGGGGGTGTGATAAATGTTCCTGAGTAGGTTTAGAGTTGTGGTTGATAATGCAAGGCGTAAGCTCTGTCGCCAGGTTCAGTCTGCAGCCTAGTCTATGATTTCTCCAATTAGTGGAGCAAGGTTGGTTGGGTGTAGATTTACTGGGGAAGCAAAGGATCCATTGATCTGGTGATAATGTCTCTGATATGTGTTGTATGTTATTGCTGATTTAGAGTGTTTGCTGCGCTGTAGGGAAGAAGGGTGGTAGGAAGTAGGTTGGCCGGCCTAATCTGGTCGAGAGATGGTAAAGGTTTTTTCATGGACGGGAGTCTGGAGGTCATGTTGGCGAAGGTCAGAATGCTGTGTGCCACAGAGGCGGATGATGGCGAAGCAAAGTACAGCAGTTTGGGTGTAGGGTTGGTGATGGTGTTAACGATGGTACTGAACACTAAGATGGTAGTAATCTTAGCTAGGCCGAGATTCATGACTGATGTGGCAATCTTGATGCTGAGGATGCCGTGAGTTGGGTCGACACGAGTGCTATAGACAAGTTGGCTATGGCTAAGATTCAGCTAGAACGTTAAGGTTAGGATTGCTCAGTGTCCTTTCAGTGTAGTTGCAGTAGGCGGTGACAACAGAGAAGCGTCTGTTTAGTACAGTTGAGGTGCAATAGGTGGGTACTTTGCAGCTGCAGTGGGCTGGATCAGTTGATAATTGGAGCAAGGCTACACAGTTGGTAACTAGTGTAGGGCAACACCGATGATAAACTGGAGCAGGGCAACACAGTTGATAGTTAGTGCAGGGCAGCAACATTGATAGCTAGAGCAGGGCAAAACAGTTGATAGTTGGCGCAATGCAACACAGTTGATAACTATAGCAGGGCAGCACAATTGATGACTATAGCAGGGCAGCACAATAGATAACTTGAGCACGGCAGCACAATCGATAAATTGAGCAGGGCAACACATTTGACAGCTGGTGCAGGGCAGCACAAATGATAACTAGAGCAGGGCAGTACAGTTGATCCCTAGGACCGGGCTGTGCAGTTGATCATTTGCACGTAGAACAGGAGCAGGGTTACTCAATAGCTAGAGCAGGTGGCTCTGCGGTAGACATGTAATCATGAGGTTTGACCTGGGCACATGAGTACCAATAGTTAGGACAATCAAATGTATAGTTATGGTGACGGTGGTAATGGCAGTACATGTTGATATCCAAGGGGAGTATGCATACGAGGTGCGGTGTCAATTGATGGTATGCACGTTGTAATGTTCGAGTCGTAGTGGCTTGCATCAGAGCAATTGAGTTCCCTTTGGTGGGCATAGCGCAGTAGTTACGATGGTGTGCTTCCGCAGGGGGAAGAGGCAGGATGTGTTCGAAAGTGGTTGCTGAGAGGTGCCTCTCAGCTTGTTGTGAGATAGTGAGGGAGATTGCCGCAGAGCGGAAGCACAATTTATCTCATGCGGCCGTGGGCAGCGAGAGCGAGCAGAAGATAGTTGGGTGGGGGAGTAGTATGTTAAGCCACTAAGGAGTACTCACAGTTAGTTAGAAGAATATCAGAGCAGCAGCATTTTTGGCCGACGGTCGACGAACCGTCGCGGACAGACGCAGACAGACACTAGGACTTAAGTAGCAGGCCTTAGGTGATGCAGGCCGGCTATCGCCTTCCGGTCGCTCCGGAACAGCCAAATAGCGGCGTGTAGCCAATCACGGATTACGGTGAGTAGGCAGGGCTACCATTCAATTTGTTTCTAGGCAATGTGTATACAATTCACGGCAGCGGCCATTTTAGCTCTGGCCCATGTAATTGTGATCAGATTCAAACGAAGAAAATAACTTCATAGATCTGTGTTGCACACATCTGAAGCAACTTCCTGGTGTCCCGCCATACATATCTTAACCAAATACTTGCAACACACTTGATTTTCGCTTTCCTGCCCTCTCTCTCCACCCTTAAACGCCTCTACTGACCCCTCCACCGCTGATCACTCCCTCCTGCACTTCCCTGTACTTGTTTCTTCTACTTGTCTCTGACCCCTGAATTTTCTCGATCACCAAACGAAAATGTCGATATGTCTCCGATCTAGATCACTTCAGGTTCTCTCCATGCATGCTCTCGTTTGCCAATTTGCTTTTCTGGGCTTTAACCACGCTCTCTCTCTCCCCCCCCCTTTGAACATCACTATCGAGGTCCTTCACCCTCTCACACAATCTCCACTGCTTTCCAACAGTTGAGAACAAATATGTGCCTTCCACTACGCTGCTGACTCATAACCTGTTCATTGGCTCCCTTTGTCATCTGAACCCTGAGTGTCATTCTGGATCCTGCCATCCATGCTTGCTCCCCCTGTCCACTCTATTCCTCTCTCTCTGGTCATGGATTTGATACCCACTTCTCATTTAATATCTCCCAAGACTGTAACACTCTCCCTAGTCTCTTATCCCTCCTCACCCCTGCCTCCCTCCTCACCTCTGCTTCTCATCAACCCTTGCTCTCACCTCCTGCCCTCTTGCTCACTTTTCAGTCACCACTCCAGCTTAACTGGTACCCATCCTCTGCTCCACCACCACTGCCTGTGCCCCTGCCAATCCCATTTTACCCTAGGCCATCAGATACGTAGATGTATTTGTTCAGGGAGATTTGTTTACACAGCACAGATTGATGTCTAGGATTTCACTGTACACCCTTTGCCAGAAATGTGTTGTTTCTGATTAGTCTTGCTAATAAGAAGATATATTATTTAATTTACATATTTTGACAGTCTATTGTTTATACCCACTACAAATGTGAATAAAATATTTACAAATAAATATATCTTTATATCCCAGACCCGCATCATGGCCCATACCAGGCATTGTGGTCTGTCATACCTTGTTAAATACCTTCTCTGTGCTTTGGCCTTTCACTCTGTCTTCAGGTCCCATAACAAGCAGGAATCCCAAGCCCAGTCCTCTCCAACCAGCTTGCAAACAGACAAGTGTGACTGCAGCCTCCAAAAGGGCTTCTTCTCTTGGAAATTCTTAGTGCCACACTCACATTATTTGTTTCATCACTGAGGCAATGACCGCCTATCACTAGTCTTGGAACTGGAGCGGTCACTTTATTGCTTTGGTCATATTGCTAGTGATGTAACTATGACAAGTTGTTGCACGGAGACAGTGTCTGTATTTGCAATGTTAAAAGCAACAGCAGAATCCTTGTCGTGTCACCACTAAGACAACAGTCATTTGGTAATGGCTCCGGTGTTGCTAATTGTAGTGCAGGAACTTACACAAGTATACATGATGCATGGTGTGAGGGAAGCTGGGTAAGATGTGGTATGGGGGAATGTGTACACCATAATGTGGGCAGCATACATGGACTTCGTAAAGTGGTATTTTAGCGTGTCATGACGTAGGCGCTAGAGGAGGGGTGGGAATTTTGCAGCATTCAGCCTCCTTTTGCATTATTTGGAATGTAACCGATATGTTGTTAGGCTCTGGAGTCGGGTGATCGGGGTGTGTGTGTGCTCCAGACACACTATTAGCCTGAAGGAGTGCTTCTCTTTGCATGTTCTGCTTTTTCGCCCCGTGGATGGAGGAGTACTTGCAACTCAAGGGCTGCACGCGCCAGGCAGGTGTTTCGCAGAAGAGACGCTCCACCATCTGAACACCCCCCACCCCCGACCCCCCCCCCCCCCCCCACACGCCCCCCATCCAAGCCTCTCACCCCAATAGTCTCACGGCCACAAAGCAACGGTCCGACCTCATGTTTCACATGATTCCCTCCTGCTTTGAGTTCAGAAGAGTGCGCTGCCTGGGGCCATCTGCGCATTTCACCAAACCGTGAGAACCTTTTCTTAAAAGACCGGCGGCTTTGTTGCAGTGCAAATGAGCGAGGCCTTGCCTTCAGCGGCAAAGATGGGGGAGCCGCCCACTTTGGGCACCTGCCGCATGAACTGCATGTAAGGCATCTCGACTGTTTCCTTGTGTCCTCTGCGGGAATTTGCTGGACAGTGTGGGCCAGAGTCTCAAAAATGTTTTGGTGCAAGTGAGGCGATGGCCTAGCCCATCAGCAGTTTTGCCCAAAAAAGATGCACTCTATCTTAAAGGCTATTTGAATGTGCACATCATTTATTCACCTGCGTTACGCGTTTGCGTGAATCAAGGGGCGTGTCTGCATGCAGCCTGTAGTCACAATTAAGAAAACGTTTTAATTAGCAGGAAACAAAGACATTCCATTGTGCCTCTTTTGACCATGAGCATTACTGGGTAATCCCTGACCCTGTAATGCATTTCTTTTTAAATGAAGCTGCCTCACTTGCATTTCTGCTTTTCTCAAAGGGATAGAAATACAGTTTGGTTTTTCAATATTTTACAGGTCGGTCGCTGTACTCCCAGCACGGGTCCATGTAATGCAAACTGAGTTCCAGCGGATCATTTGCGCTCCCACACAACCCTCCTGAAATGTGCAGGTCCCCTGTGAGAACAAGGTGACCTGCGCATTTGTCAAACTACATAAATACAAAAAGGGCATTCTCGCCATTGCTTTTTGCAGTTATTTTTGAAAATATGCCCCTATGTGTGTGGGGGAAGTGTAGGGCAAAGCATTAAAGGGGGAATTGAATCTTCCAACAAGATAACTCATTAGTGAGTTTGCAGCACGCGTGCCTCTGGCCCAGTTATAACACGCCACAAAACCCCACAAGGGCTGGATTTGTAATACATTTTAACACTTACCTTGGGGCTGGTGCCATCTGTGCCTTGCAGACAGGCAGACATCAGTTTAAACTTATGCTAACCGTGCGGGCGTGTCTATAGAAGGAGACGAGAGAGTTATTGAATAGCGTCAAGGGCATGAAGTGAACAAAAGAGGCTGAGTGCAATCTTTACCTCTGCACAGTTGCCAACATGGCCCTTTCCAATCTGTATTTGCTTATGGAGGCCTGTTTTTTGCTTTGCATTCTGGGACTTGTAGTCAGAGTTTTATAGTGGGAAAGGTGGAACTACAATTGCCAGAATGCAAGGAAAAAACAGGGCTGGATAAGCACCTACAGGGAGGCATTATCTTTGCTGTTCCCGTCTCTATACCTTTCTTGTTCTTTCTGTTTTTTTCTTAATTTTTCTTGTTATATTTGACCCTTAGCAATAACTTCTGCTCTGCATAGCGGGCCTGAACCCATATTGTGCTCTTCTTTCTATGGACTATAATAGTTTACAGTGCGCAGGTTGTGTCCTCTGTTTCCCTGTGCCTTTCTCATTCCCTTAACCCCAATGTTCTTGCTGTCTCCGAGCCCAAATTCGTTCTAGCTGCACACATAATCTCTCACATACTCCCCAAACCACCTATCTGCACCTCCTCGCATGCCTGCTCAACATGGGTGACTAGCAGGGACTTGGGCCACCCTCTGCCTAGCTACCTCCTATTGGCTAAAATGCACATGCATGTTGTATATCTCTCTGACGAGGTTCCCATACTTGGAATACGGTTCCCAAGGCTGTTCAAACTACAGCGCGTTGGGACCATACCAATGATGAAAGGCACTGTGAGGAATTCGACCTTCCCCATGGTGTGTGTGTGATTGCCTGGGCTTTTTTTAAATGAAATTGAATGATGGTAGATCAACCTCCGGAAAATGTGTGGGGCTAATCCGCGCACATTTTCCTATGCGCGCCGCACGACATACACATAGACCTGTGTGCTCTGAGTGGACACAGCCTACAGGCGCTGCCCCCCTGTGATTTTGAGTTGGAATATTTCAGCCAAGAGTACATCAAGGCATTTCAGAAGGGGGAGGGCAAAACCTTCCTCCTGCTATTTCCAGCCTAATTAACTAACAAAGGCTCCATCGATCCGCCCCTTTGCTTTGTTACATGCTGGTGGCAGCTTCGCATACTAATCAGAGTTCATTCAAACAGGCCCATGGGAGGCCTTGTTGCAGGGCTAGCAAAGGACAGGAATACCCCAACAACCCTTTCATATGCACTGTGTCAACCTGAAGCCAGCTCCCGCCTCTCAGTATCAAGGGCAGTGACCTGTCATGTCTGGCACTATGTATTTACAGTTGGTAAACCCCGCAGGGGGGGACCCCATTCCGAAGGTACGAGTATGTGGATTGATGGAGACAGAGTCTGTTCTCGCCGCAACTTCAAGGGAGACCTCCCGTTTTAATCAGGAACCACAGAGTGCTCCATTGATGAGACCCTTTGATCAACAACAGACAGAAAGATGGGAGGGACTTAGTAGTACATGTTTTCAACCATTTACCCTTTAATTTGAAAAGCACTGTAGTTATGACCTCATGCATATACAAACAAACAGGGTAAATTCGAAAGAAAGACAGACAAGCCGTTACATTCCATAACCGTTAACTGGAGGCAATCTGGTAACACAAAACAACGGTTCAGATAGGCGTTGCACCACACGCCACCTACGGCGAGGCAACCCCGATAGGGATAGGGTGTTCTTCTCCAGGGCTAGCTTGCAGCTGGTTTGTCTCCTTTTTTAGACTGTGCGTTTACGTAAGATTAATAAGTGCACTGTATGTTTTAATAACTTCTCTCCTATGACCTCATGCATACAGGAGATTGTTGGTGGGGACCCAGGATTGGTTCATTAAGGTAGGCTTAGCCTACACCAATAACTATGGCCCATTTGGCTTTAAAGGATGGCTGAACCCCTCTTTTTGGCAGTTCATCTCAAGACTGTGCGAGGAGTAACAAGATGAACTTATTTGGAGCCTGGGAGAAGGTATGGTCTGCCTTACAGTTTCCGCCAGTGAAGGGAGGACAGAACTTCCAAAGAAGGAAGCACAATCCATCCCCTAAACATCTGCCAGGGACAGAGGGAGATTATGAATCCAGAGGACCCTTCAGCTGAACCGGTACCCATCCAGCACACAGCATGCCCTGCTAGGCTCTGCAAGCAAGCTTACTAGGTGGGAACTGGAAAGTGCCAGAGAATCTCTGAATCAAAGCCAGGACAAGGCTGGTACTTGCAACACTCTCCTCAGTTTTGGGCCGTCCACCTTAAAGGACGACACAAGCCCAGTGAAGAAGCAAGGAGGAGTGCATCAACCAGCGTCTGCCTTAAAGGACATTTTTTTTCGAGCCAGTCGAGCCCCTCTAGTTGCAACCAACTGCCCCGCTGACTGTTGTAATGCTGCAGTCGCTAACGTCGCCCGAGATGCCTCGACCAGTGCTTCAGACCTGCCGACTAGCACTGAGACAACAATTCCTGACCCTGAGCCGCTGTGCAGGCCAGCCTGTAGCTGTCTTTCCAGCCTTGCTCATCGAACTGCCTGCTGCCTGGTAACCGCAACTGTCTCCCGTCTTGAACTATTGAAGCTGCAAAGCGCCTTGAAACTGACTACACTGTCGAGCACCAAGAACTTCTACAAGCAAAAGGTACATTGTGGTTCCGTCCCCCTGGTCCTTTTCCGAAGGCCTCTAGTGACATTTTACGACCCATTGCTCCCTTTGTGCTGAAACCAAGTGTGACAAATCAACTTCTGGGGCACCAGTGGTCCAGGGATGAATATTGGTTTCTAAACCATCAATCAACCCCACACCTCTAGTACACCAGAAGGGAAACACAAGTCATTTATAAACCTCCTCGTCCAATTTTGGAAACGTGGACGGAACAGCAGGCTTCTCTGCAAGGTAATGGATCGTTGGTTAGTTGCAACACAGCGAAAATACTAGGGGTGTACCGAACTTCGGCTTTGAGTAGGTATTCGGCCGAATTTCAGCTGAAAATCAGCTATTTGGGTTCAGCCGAAGATTCCTAGAATACTTACTGGAAGCCAAAGTTTAAAAAAAAAATATATGTAAATGTCCTCTTTCTATGATTGCCAATCTTCTCTCAGTGTGAGAGACGATAGCCAGTCCTAGAAAGAGAACATTGGCAAAGCAGCAGTAGCCAGTAAGCTGGTACCTTACTGGCTACTGCAAGCAACACAAGAAAAAATACCCATACCCCGCACAACGCCCGAGAAAGGAAGGAGCCGGTTCCTACAGGAGGGTGAGCTTGCAGCAGTGCAGACGGGTGAGTGTGAATTTTTTTTTTTACGTCGCCAAAAAAATAAGGTAACAGCCGCAACATTGTGGATTATCGAGGGAAAAGGCCTGTTTAAGTTACGTGCATGCGTTTACATTCCGCATGGCTGTGAATGTAATAATGTGTGATTTCTAAATTATGTTTGGCTATTTCAGCTGTTTTGTATTCATGCTGCATTCAATACATGTTATGGACATGTATGAGGATTGTGCTTGCAGTCCTCATTTCTATTTTCAATATTTGTTTCAGTAAGTTAATATGTTGTATGCTGTTTGTAAAACACGTAACAACATAGCTGTGAGCTGTTGCTGTTATTGTGGACGCAGGCATGGAGCAATGTGCAGGTCATTGCAAGCACACAGCACCCATTCTTTCTATCCTTCCATTGATGGCTCAGCTGGGTCTATTTTTAGTATGCTCATGTAGGCATTCAACCACCAGAAGGCTTGCACATGTTTGTAGAACATCTGGCAATTTACATGGGTGGCAATAGATCACCGACAAGGCCCATCAAATCTTAGGTACCGAGGCTGACTTAGCACTTCAAAGAAGTCCGCATTGGCACCACTTGTGTGGAAAAGGGTCCAACACAGCCATCTGAAGTTCTCACAGAACCCTAACTCAATGAGAGCACGCAATCGCTGTGCCCATGGCAATAATGTGAACTGTAGAAAGGGCACACTCTGCACTCGGCAGTGTCCTGGAATATAGCCTGAGGGCCAATCCACCCGGTTTTACACAGCAGTAAACATCAATTCCGCCGCCGTCCAAAACAATCACATCCATCCATTGGCCATGTCGAGCATTGCGCCGAGTGCTCCGCTCATGTCGTGTTTACTCCGCTTGACATTGATGGAAAAAGGCAACAGTACACCTGCCGGGTGTACAATCAGGAGTACCGAGGGTGGGGGGACGCGAGGAATATGTGCACAGCAAAGAGTAGGTCATAAACCATTCCGTCGGCTGCTCTATTGATGACGTTGAAGCAATGTTAAGCGAGTGTGACACCCCATTCAAGGCGTCTAGTAGAACACTGGGCTGCCTGTCCAAAGAAAGAACCCACAAAATGTCTGCCAAGGTTTTCAGTTCTCATGACGAAATCACAACCTCAAACTAGACTCACTACGCAACTATGCAGTTATAGGCGGAACGTGCACAGCAGCGAGAGCTCATATTGAGCTGGGCTGGGCTGCATCTCAGCTCAGAAAGGAAACCTTTGAATATATCTTTGGCAAGGTCATGCACATGATTTTCATGGTAAGGGGGTGCTTGTGCCCGGAAAGGTTGTCTTGCTTAATGATTTGCATTTAGTCATCTCATGATAACTCAATGGGATGGCCTGGGATTATTTATTTTTTATAATTGCTTCAGCTTGACAAGGTAGGTGAATGGAGGGTTGGGTTTGACGTGTGGAGGGAGGTGCCATTTTCAGTGCCATTTTTAAGTGGGTATTTTCAGGAAAATACCCAATAAACATCACACACTCAATTGTTGAACAGCCAGTTCTATATGTGGACATTAAGGAGCACTTTTCATGTTGCCTTTGAATAATGTAACCTTGATGATGTGTGCTCATAAAAGGATTTGGCATACAGTTAGTGGTGTTGAATGGTAATGTATAGTTGCTTTCTGTATAGGAGATCAGTGTATGAGATGGATTTGATCATTTTTTGGAAACTTTTAAATGATATGAGAAAAAATGTTCTAAAACATGCTTCCCCCTCCTCTGCTCTCTCTCTCGTCTCTCCTCCCCTGCATCTCACATTCTCCCCTCTCCCCTCGCTCTTCCACTCTTCCAAATGTTCCCATAAGAAAAGGGTTAGGCTTGCTGAAAATGTGTAACATGGGGCCAATTTTAAAATTATTTCTAGGGCCTCTTTTGGTTGGGCAAATGCTCAAATGGGGTTCAAAAGGGCAGCTGAATGTGTGCATCCATGATGCATGCATTCACATGCTCTTTACTGTCTTGCGAAGCAGTATTTCTCATGTGCTGGACAATGTTTTTAAAAAAACAACTATTCGGCTCACTATTCGGCTTTGGCCGAATAGTTTTGCTAACTATTCGGTATTCGGCCGAATAGTAATTTCACTATTCGGTACGCCCCTAGAAAATACAATTATTACCCAATGATAAAACTGACTGTCCAGTAAAGGTTGTATAAAAATATTTACCTTATTATTATTACAACAGACAATTCTAGCACACTACAAAATACAGCCCACCCTGTAAAGGAACACAGAGGACAGACAGTTTCACGAAGGAAAGGGATGCCCTCTGGATACAGACAGGAGGGTAGTCGCTAAAGCAATCAGTCGTAACTGTTCAAGGTTATTTGGTTTCAGCACCAATGGTGCAAGGGGTTGTATTTGTCACTAGGGGCCTTCAGAGAAGGACCAGGGGGACAGAACCACAATTTACCTGGTGCTTGAGATGATCTTGATGTTTGACAGCATTGAGTCGGTTCCAGGATGCTTTGCAGCTCCTGCAACAGAGTTCAAGATGGGAGACAGCTGCGGGTATCGGGCGGCAGGTAGTTCGGCAAGCAAGGCTGGACTGACGGCTGCAGGCTGGCTTACATGGTGGCTCTGGGTCAAGAATCGTTGTGTCTGTGCTGGTTGGCAGATCTGGAACACTGGACGAGGCTTCTCGAATGGCTTTTAGTGACTGCTGCATGACAACAGTCAGTGGTGCAGCCATTCGTGGTTTGAGGGCTCGACTGCCTTGAAAATGTCCTTAAAAGATGGACACTAGTTGATGCTTGTTGTGGTACTCCTCCAAGCTTCTTTGCAGGGCTTGTGTCATCCTTTAAGGTGGACGGCCCAAAGCTGAGGAGAGTGTTTGCAGGCAACAGCCTTGTCCTTTGTTCAGACACTCTCTGGCTCTTCTCACCTAGGAAGCTTGCTGGCAGAACCTAGCAGGGCACGCTGTTTGCTGGCTGGGTACCGGTTCTGGAGCTGCTAGACGGATCCTCTGAGTCTGGTATCTCCATCTATTCCCTGAGATATGTTAGGGGGAGGTATCTTGCATCCCTCTTGGAAATCCTGGCCTTCCTTTGCTGGAAGAAGATGTAAGGCAGACTGTACTGTCAGCCAGGGTCCACATGAGTGCTAGTTTTTACTCCTTGCTAAGTCTTCAGATGAACTGCCCAACAGAGGGGCTCAGCCATCTTTTCAAGCCAAATGGACCACAGTGATTGGTGCAGGCTAAGACTACCTTAATGAACCAACCCTGGGTCTCCACCAACAATCTTCTGTTATGCGTGAGGTCATAACCAGAGTGCTTTGCACCAGGAAAGGTAAGGGGTGACAACATGTATTACTAAGTTCCACCCGTCTGCCTGTCTGTTGTATATCAAAGTGTCTCTCTGGTTAATTGAGTTCTCTGTGACTCTTGATCAAAGCGCAGGTCTCCCTTGAAGTTTCTGGTGAGAACAGACCTTTGTCTCCCTCAATTCACATACTTCTTCCCTCTAAAAGGGGGTTCCCTGCAGAAGTTGCCTACTGTAAGCCACTGTCCCAGACATGCCATTCACTGCCCTTCATGCAGAGCGGTGGGAGTTGGCTTCAAGTGGACACATTGCTTTTCAAAGAGTTGTTTGTGTCCTGCCTCCTTTTGTCTGTTCTGTGCTCAGGCCTATCACAGGCCTGTTTCAATTAACACTTATCACTATGTGCTGCCACCAGCAGAACTTATACAATAGAGAGGGCAGATCCATGGGGCCTTTGATATTTTAATTAGGCTGCCCATGTCCGGAGGAAGGTTTTGTCGCCCCCTTCCTGAGATGCTTTGATTTATCTGTAGCTGTTACTTTCCAGCTAAATATGACGGTAGGACTGCGCCTGTATGTCCCCCCTGCACCCCTGAAGTACACTTGACTATGTGTTTGGTGTGCAGTGAGCAGGGGAAAATGTGTGCGGATTAGCCTCATACATTTTCTGAGGTTGATCTTGTATCATTTATTTTCATTACAAAACTTCAAAAGAGCCCAAGCCACTGCACGCTCCCTGGGAGGATGGTCGAATTCCTCACTCCAAGTATCCTTGAACTATTGCAATGAATTACTTTATCGACTACCCTCCTGTTAGTGTATAGTAGTGCTGTACCGAATAGCATATTTAGTTTTCGGCCGAATACCGAATAGTTTGTTAACTATTCGGCCGAAGCCGAATATGAAGCCGAATAGTTGCTTTATTTAATAAATCATGTTCCAAACTTCAAAAAACACACTTATTAAAAAAACAAATAAAGCACTATTTTAAAAGCATTCTATACTTTTATTTCTCTTCGTTGTAATTAATGTTGTATCTTTATTTAAAGTATAAGAGCCAGAAATAAAGCAGATTTAACCAAAATGAAGGGACCAAATGTACAGAAGATTGTTACATATTCAGTGCCGGTTAAAGTAAGAGGCTTCACAAATGCAAAAGGACTGCCTTTGTGAATCAGATTCATTGCATTCTCTATCCAGTTGCAAAGTCAATGCGGTCGAGTTTTGAAATTTCTTTGCAGCTCACATAGAAACATATAAAATGGTTCATGCCGGCTCATGCAGGACACAGGTCAAGAGGAAATGTGAAATGCGTAAACTCCATTTCATAACTATTCACCCTACCCAAACAAATGCTGCTCACTTTTCACTTATCCTAGCCACTCTTTCTCGCCAATACACAAACATATGCAATTTATAATTCCTGATAAAATATCAGATAATGTCAAACTCAGGACTCAAGTCCTTAAAAAAAGAAAAGGGGATACTAGGACGTAAGCAATGTAAAGTGACATGACAGGAACTGAAAGTATCTATGCACATTTCTTTCGGTTTGTTTTTTCCAACTGAAAAAAGTGCTCATTGCATATAAACATTCACCAAAAGAAAAGATGTTCCTGTATTGTTGCAGGCTAAGTATAAAAGATGAGCACCTTTTTTGTCTAATAATCTGTAACAAAACATGCCCTAAAGAGCAGATTACAATGTAAGATATTTTTCAGCTGTGTGATAGCAATATGTCTGCTCTAATTCTATTCAGTTTTTCAAACTGAAGTCTATATTTGCCTTTATGAGTTCATGTTGCATTGTATTCAAATGAGAATGTCAAATTATTCGGCAAGAGCCGAATAGCAAGAAACTATTCGGCCGGAGCCGAATAGCCTTTTTTCAGCCGGAATTCGGCCGAATACTTACTCGAAGCCGAAGTTCGGTACACCCCTAGTGTATAGAGTGCATGCTTTTTCCTTCTTGAAATTGTCTGTCCACTGGATTCCTTTACAGGGTGGTTTGTATTTTGTAGTGTGCTAGAATCGTCTGTTATGATAATAATAAAGAAGATATGTGTATACAACCTTGACTGGGCAGTCTCTTTTATCATTGGGTAATAATTGCATTTTCGCTGTGTTGTAACTAACCAATGAGCCACAACCTTGCCGAAATAAGCCTGCCATACCATCCACGTTACCAAAATTGGACAAGGAGGTTTATAATTGACTTGTGTTTCTAATCTATTCGGATCCTTTCTGGTGTACTAGAGGGGCTGATTGATGGTTTAGAAAACCGATATTCATCCCTGGGCCACTGAAGTTGATTCGTCACATAACATAACAGGCGTAGTTGTAAAGCGTCCAAAGGGGCACCTTGGTGCTAATAAGATGTTTATTGCTACCCAACTTGATGGTACTCATTTTATCGACCTCCGAAGGATGAAGGGCTGAGTGGACCTGCCAGGTTTCGAACCTGTGACCATGAGGCCACTGGGCCACAGACCCAGCTACTATACAAGGCCTCACAGGCACTATACAAATGCCTATTACATTAACAGTATGCCTCCTCAATAAAGTCTGACGTGGTCCTGTCAAGTCTGTCTGATTAGAAGGGCGGGATGGAGATGGAGAGCTTGTAATATCATATAAGTGAGTGGATCTCGCTCAGAAGGACCACACTCTGTCCCCAAAGCAGTGTTTGATCTTGGTTCACAGGACCTCTCAGCTTTAGGCTCCCCAATGGTTCAGTGCACACTTGGAAGCTGAGGCAAGTGCGTGCTTTATCACTCTCTCTCCCTGTCACTTCCCCCTCTCCCTCTGTCACTTCCTCATCTCCCTCTTTCACTTACCCTCTATGTCACTTCCCCCTCCCTCCCCATGTCTCTCCTTCTGTCACTTCCACTCTCTCTACTTGTCCTCTCCATGTCTCTTCCTCCTCTATTTCTCTCTCCATACGCCTGCCACTGCCCACGATTTATTTTTGTTCCTGCTCATAAATAATTCGTCTTTAGTCCATTGGTGGTTACAAGGGCTCGGGCAATTGTAATATGCACACCGTGTGCTGATTAACATCTGTTCACATTTGATGATGTTGGCCAGCACCTTCGATATGTTACTTTATCCAATATTTATAGTACGCACATAACCACCGTGGTCGTCTCGTGGCACGTGGCCTTGTCCCAAAGGTGGCATATTACCACACTGCCAGTGTGTGCCAGACCAAGGTCCCGAAAGAGCAAACCTATTTACTTGAATGCCCGTGGGATTTGTCAAATTCCTCATGATTTTATATAAGGTATCTGTGTTCTAGAGTACAACGCCTCTCGTGCTTAGGAAAGCGCTCGGTGTCAACATCGGCATTAGCTCAGTCCCGATTGGATGATCTGATGCCCAGTGTTTGAAACCAGCCAATCCCAGCCTCCTAACCCACGAGGGGAACGACTTTCAACCACACGCAAGCGCCCCTCCCCCATGTCTTTGTTGCATCCTTTGCATCGATGGTGCCCCACTCTTGCCTACAGCCGACCACATTACCGGATTTGCATAACAATAACCACTGTGTCTGTAAATGAGTTCTCATTAGGAATCCATTGGTTATACATTTATTCCACGCGCCTTTATGATGGACATCCTGAATGCTAGACCGGTGTACGGCCCTTGATGACCGCAGTTGTTCAGTCCTTCTTTAGGTTCACAAATGTGTACCAATCTGGTAGAATGTTTCACAAACGAGGATCTTAATTTAATGTGTACGTTGTATGATAAACGCAGCTATTTCTTCTAGAGGCTTTCTTTGCTGGGGTGTGTTTAATGGCTCTGTAAATATATGTACTTCTTAATGTTGTGATAAAAATGCATGGCTTGTGAACCTGATGTGGTAAAGGATCTCTCTGTGTAGCCCATCCACTCCCCACAGATGGTTTTTTCCACTCACTCGGGATCAAGAGACAGGTCTCCCCGCCTCCCTTCCGCCTGTAACGAGGCTTCTAAGTGGGGCGTCCCGGCAGGAGCCTGGCAGAGCTGCACGCGCCGGGCGCGAGCGCTGCTCCTATTACACAGTCCAGAAGGGGGTCCCTGCACGCGCCGGCGGAGCCTGAGGGGGGGCTCCACGAGAACAAGAGTCAGCATGCGCCGGGACCGGCCTCCCTCATCCACGATCAGCACGCGCCAGGCAACGGCACCCATCCTTCGCACGCGCCCCGCACGCGCCGGGCACCTGCCTCCCTCATCCACGATCAGCACGCGCCAGGCAACTGCATCCATCCTTCGCACGCGCCGGGGACCGCATGCCTCCCACTGCACCAGCCGGGGCCGGGGACCTGCGTTCCTCCACAGCAGCATCCGGAGCTGCACGCGCCGGCGAGGAGCAGGTGCCGCACGCGCCGGAGCCCTGGAAGAGGACGCTAAGATGTATTCCGCAACAGGTTGTAATAGGGAGATGGATTGCCATGCTGGTAACAGAGCAAGTGATGGGTTCGTGTGGGAAAAAGCAAACGTTTACACATGGGTATAGTTGTGTGTTTTAATATGACAGATGGTTCTAGTTATATCCTGCTTTTGTATAGTTCTGTATATCGTTGTATGGGCATGCAAGTATGTTAACATTTCATAGTTGTGTTCCTGTTCTTTCGCAGTTGTACTTGACTACGTGAAAGTAGCTTCTGTCGTATATTTCTGTATATGCACGTTGTAGGTCATTGGCAGTGTGTATTGTTCTGCTTGGTGTTTTAGAGTTGATTATGTTTGCAATAGTGCGGGAGACTGACCCGTTTCCGGAATACTGCGCGATAGTGAGGTAAGGATCACGGACGTGCAGGCTGTATGGTACAGGGCAGGTGATAACGGGGATGGAGACGGGCCATGGGTGAAGGGGAGGTACCCCCTTTTGAGGGACAGGCAGAAGCGGAGGGGTCGAAAGGGGCCATAACGGGTATAGAAAATGCGGCACAGTAAGGGTGACCAGAGAACGACAACCTCACGAGAGCAGACACGGCCGAGGGGTGTATTGACGAACTAGCATTATATTGGCACAGGGATGACTAAGACCTGGCCCTCATTCACATCCTGAACACTAACTGTCATTTACTGAATTGCTTCACGGGCCCCGCGCCCAGATAGAGGCGCTGTTTGGGAAGGCCACGGCTGACAGCGGCGAGGAACTGACGGGATATCAATATGTAGTGGTCGCTTCATTGGGCGGTTAGCGTGCCGTGTGCTATTGGGCAGGCAGTTGTTTTAGGCATAAACCCGAATTAGAATAGCTTCAGGGGGTGCGGGCATTGTTCCCGCTCTTTCATATTTGTATTGAAACAAAGGGAAGCGGCCGCTGGGTTGCCAATCTGTCCCAGACGCTCAGCAGCACCCGCCCTTTGGAATTAACGCGCCCTCTGTGACGTCACTTTCGAACGCGGGCTATTTGAATTTGCCAGCCCATTGCGAAATGCATCTTAAAAGAGCCCGGCAGCTCTTACAACCTCATGTGCGGTGGCAATCCGCTTGCTGAATGTTACGTGTTGTCAAACTGTGAACCGCTTTAATATTTAAGTTAATCACGTAAAAAAACGGAATGAGTTAGACACAATGCAATATTTGCTGCTTCTAAGACACCCACTGCAATTCCCCCCAACAACCTTTTACCACTAATCATTTTATGAAAGTCCAATTGCAAGCAAAAGAAGGAAATTCATGTTAATGACTCATTAGAATGCATTGTTGTTCTGCTTGGAGTATTGTGTACAGAGCGCTTTGTAATTTGTTGGCAGCAAGGCCGCCATATTTGCCTAAAGATTCCTGCCGTTCCCACTCCCATCCTTATACCTCGCCTTTGCACACTTACTAAAGCTGGCCGAAACGGCGTGTCGGGTTTACAACGCATTATTTTCGTTTAATCAACACTGTTGAGTGTTCTGTATTGTTTATGTGGAAACTACAATACACTCAATTCAGTTTACAGCGCCGCGAAACCCTATGACCTATATAAACGGTTCTTAAATCGGTAATATTTATGCACATGCCTGGGCACGTGACGCATATTATCTTTGTTTTGTGAACACCTGGAAGGATTTGCGGGGTTTGGGTGCAGGAGGGTGTTCCGCTGCCCCGGTAGGAATGTTCCGGATAATCTGCCCGCCCACAGCCTCCCGCTCCCAGCAGACGCCACACTGCTCGGATCACCCCGGGGAGGCGTGTGATTCCGGGGCCGGGGCTGGGGTTAATGCGGCAGTCGGTTAGAGACCTCTGATTAATTTGGTGCACGCGTCGCCCTTCCCCCACGCTGTCCGCGCGAGGCATTCATTGACGGATTTTGTCACCCAAGGGCCCGAGAGCGACAGCTCAATGGCCACAACACCAAAATCTCACACTAGACGTTTATTGCTGGGCCTGTGTGAGTTTTCGAAATGCATCAAGGCTTTGACGAATAGGCAACACATTTTGTTGGATAACTAATGCTGATTGTGTATTTATGAAGGCTAGATGTGGCCCAGGAGGAGTATTGGACGCCTTTTTATTTTGTTTTTTTTGTTCAGCGCTAAACACCACCCTTAAATCGCCTCAGAGCGTGAGCGGTTTCAGGTGACGTGAGGGGGGTAAAAGGGAAAACCGAGTTCATAGTTCGCTGCTGAGTCGTTAATGCTCATCTGTACTTTGTGATGTCCGGTTAAAAAAGGAAGAGGTTGTGTATTACATCGGGGAAGTCTTAATAATGGCCAGGTCTACCGCCACAAAATGCCTTCCTTCTACCCCGCCGCTCCACTCTCCCCGTCTCCCTTCTCGCTTTTCACCTCTCTTGCCCTCTCTCTCCCTCCCCCTTCCTTCGTTCCTTCGCCTCTCTCCCCTTCTTCATATTTGCTCTTCCCTCCTCTCGTTTCTCTTCGCTCCATTTTCTTTTAACCCCTTCTTAATACCACATCCTTTGATCCCTCATTTCCCTTTCCTACCTTAACCCCTCTCAGTTGCTCCCTCTTTGTGTTCCTACCTTCACCCCCCTTTCCTTTGCACCCCGCTTTCATTGACCCACATTCATCATATGCGCTATGCACTTTCCATCAGCATGCAGAGCATCCCACACAGGCTTCAAGGAAAATGCAGTCAGATTGTTTAAAAAGGAAGCACTTATTTAGCTCTGAACCAGGTCTCGCAACCTCACTCGATCAGCCATAGCCAGCATCGTCAATGGTAAGAGATTATGGGAGTTGTAGTCCAAAACACCCGGAGAGCTCTAAACCTTCAACAAAAGAAGTTACAAAGTGTAAAATGTAAAGGATGAATCCCCATCAAAATTGCTCGTACAGAGCACACGTTCGTCAAGGTCAACTTCCAGTACCATTAGACATAGTTGGGGGCACATAAAGTGGATTGGAAACAAGATCCTTAGTAGCTGATAATCACATCAATAGATGATGGGCACTCCTTGTTTATAGAAAGGCATACACATTGAAGCGCCTGGCGTCTAGCGGCAAAAGCTCTGGCAAAACATTCTTAAAACAAGTGTTAGAAATACCTGGCCTGGAATATCTAGGTAGATGGATTAGCAGATGACGATTGGGTTAAGGTCAGGGCTATTTTGGGATTTCGGATGGAGGAGGCACCAAGACGGTAGGGAAAAGTTCTATTGGAGATGATAGTCAATCCAGCCACTCATTAAGACTTTTCCCTTTTGAGACCCAGTGAGGGTAGGTTAGCGACTAATGAGTACACTGGTGATCACCAAGGCTGTTCGGGGCTGTCTGCCTACAGGGACGTCATTTAGGGGTTGCCAGAGGTTGCAAGAGCGACCGCTGACGATTGGCCAGCGACCTCTGACAATCTCTTGCGACCTCCAGCATTGCGTCCAATCAGAGGATGGGGCGTTGCAGCTATCTTCATGCCGTGCTGCGTGCTAGTCCTCCATTTTGCACGTGGTTTCTCTGAAGACGTGCGCGGCGCTCCTGAGTTCCTGTCCTCCTGTGTCCAAGCAAGACCAACTTCACAGTGCTTCACAGTGAGTAGACAGTCTGAGTCAAGTGGGGTTGGGGTGGCAGTGGTTGAGTCTGACTGAGGTGAGGTCGGGGGGCGGAAGCGGGTGTGTGCGCAGGGATTGCTGCAGCGTGTGTGTGGTCTTTGTCGGTGGTGCCCTCGCCTACCCCGTGAGCATAAAGCACTAATATGTTGGATTAAGGGCCGGCTCTCTGCACAGGTGACCAAAGGGCCACCATTTGTATTTCCAGCCCAACAAGTTCCACTAGGCTGACGGTGGCACAAGCTTTACCAAACTCCCCCACCCCTCAAGCTGGTGGCCTTCACCAAACGGGTTACACCAGAGAAAATTAAGGGATCTTGTACAGTGCAATCTGTGGCTGGAACAGTTTGTAGGCACTTCAAGGGTTAGCAAGTGGGGTTTCCCGGCCAGATACGGTTATGTATTGAAGTTTCGTAAAGCTCTACAAGCAGAGCAAACTGGCAGAAAGCATAGGTGGGGGGTAGGCAGCAGGGAGAGAGGGGAGGCAAAGACCATGTGCTCAGGGCTGCATTGTTCCCCTCCCAGACCTACCACATTGTACACTTGTACAGATAGTTTACACAAAAAGTTTACAAAAAATCTGCGTTTTTTAGTGAATGTTTCAAAAGTCGATGTTGAGGGGCAGTCGCTGTCGCCCTTTTAGGGCTCCTGTTTATCAGTGTCATTAGATCGTGGCTTGGTTGTCAGGGGTCGGGGTTGGGGGGCTGGTAGGCAAGGACGTTCATAGCCAGGTTCTCTAGAAAGGCCCACTGGGTTGAGGTCCACAGGGCACTCAAGTTATTCCGCCCTCGCTTTAACTACCCATTCTAGGAATTGCAGTCCCGCATTAAGCAAATGGAGGAAGTAAAAATACCAGGACGGGAATACAATTAATATACAACAGGACTGGAGAAGCCATTCACCGACATCGCCTTCACAGACCCCTCCTATCAAACACTCCGCGTTTCAGTCTGTCAGCAGGGCGGCTATCCACGTTCTGGGGAAAGGCTGTTTTATTCACCCTCTCGCTCACATTGCGAAACCACCCTTTTCTTGTGTGTGACGGGCCTCATTGTGAAGTCTATTTTGAAAGTTTTACTTTATCCCTCTTGCAGTTTCTGAGGGAGAACTGCACACCAAATCAAGCCGAAAATGCCTCTTCACACCAAGAACAGCCCTTATTTAAACTTGCTAAACGTACAAGGGTTGCTTTTATTCCCTCATCAGGTTAGAAGTGCCCACCCTGCGCATATCATCTCTACTGAAATTCCCCGGGGCTCGAGATGTGGAGACCCTGGTCACAGAAGTGTCCCTTACACTATTCGGCAGATCTGCAAATCTGGAACACCTGAAATGCACCCGGCCGTGCTACAGGGTGGCCGGTTGAATCCCCCCTTCCTCATCCCCCAGCACGTATCTACTATTAGAGAGCAGGAATAACTAAAGCAAGGCACTGCAGTTTCTTGCTGTGTGAATTTTACAAGGAGTTTAATCCATTTATGGGCACCCCACGTGCAGCTGTGCGGTTTCATAGCACTGCAAGGAAAGGACGTTGGTTATCATTGCTTAAACCACCGATTCAATGGATGGAAGATGGAGTCAGCCCTGCTGCCATTCAAACCTGCAACCTGCAGGTTGCGTGTAAATCACTGCAGTAGGTGCATTTCCCCCATGAGCTGCATCCCAGTGTCGTCCTACAGCCTGTTTCAGTCATAAGGTGCTGCCGCAGGCCCTGGCCCACTGGCAGACAGCAGTTACTTTGTTATATACAGTCATGCAAGTCAGTTGGCGGCCCGGCTGCAGGGAATAAATTGCCATGTGCAAGTGGCCCAACTTTTCATCTCCTTTTCAGATTTTGGGTAAGGATGCGGCACTAGATTGTCAATGCAGAAGCACTGCATAAGTGGAATAACAGTTTTCAATGTTGGTAATCAGGGTTTGTAACGCACAAAACTTCTGCAGACCTTGTATGGTAGGATGTGTACCTGCAACAAACACATTATACTTGTTTTGAAAGTGTGAGAGTGCGATGGTAGTAATGTATAGAAACAAGAACTTGAAATGTTTTTTCCTCTTGACTTATGCAAGTGCTTTGAACAGATGCAGGAAGATGATCACGTAGCAGTATTTGTCAATGCACTAATGAAACCCATTTTAAACTTAGCTCTAGGTTGTGAAGGAGATGAAAATCTGAGACGTCGGCTGTTTTGTGCAGGAGGAATGAAGTCTATGAAACATCTGCAAACAGTACAACACAGCACTGTCGAATCAGAAGAAAATGGGGTAAGTGCCAAAATCATTTAAGACTGTGGATGCCTTCGACTAGAAGAATAAATGTTCTCTGGGGAAATATTCTCCCTCTCCCCTTTTATCCTGGCTTTCCCTTATCCCCATACCCGCCTATCCGCCCCCTGTCCCTCCAGAATGTTATTTTGCTCTGTAGTCCTGTTGAAATAACAGGGCAGATACACATAAATAGGGGATTTGGGTTCATACACTTCCCATGGCAACATGGACCTTGACACACAGCTACATATGATGATCCATTCTTGTATGAAATGTCACAATACAGAGATATCATAACCATATTTATCTTAGTGCACTGAGGGCTAATGCTTTATGATGTCACTTCCTGTGATGTCACACGGGGGTGTGGTCAAATGATATCACTTCCTGTGATGTCACAGGGTGTGGGCAAATGACATCACCTCCTGTGATGTCACTCTTGGGGGCGTGGCATTGTGATGTCACTTCCGCTACCTCTGGCATTTTGGTGAGATGACGTCCCTGCCTGCCTAGCCCTTAAGATGGTGGAGTGTTGTCACTTCTTCCTTTCACAAAAATGTGTGCTGGCTTCAGTTTCAGCATGGATCCAGGGCTGTCTGACTCTTCCATGAGGGTTCCATGATACTCGTACTTAAATTGGATTGCGCAGCGCGGGTGCCATTGCCATTGAGGTACACCAGACATACATATTCTTTATGGGCTTGGCAGGGAGGCAGTGCCAGGTAGCTGAAGAAACACACAGGCACTGTCCTTTTGGTGGGTTGATACTTTAGAAGCGTTTAATTAAACATGGTAATATATTTCCAAAGTATAAACATGACCCTAAAAGGTAAATGCATAATCATCACTGATACATATAACATTATATACACATGTTCTCACAGGATCCACCATGTGACAGGTGGTCCAGGTGGAACCGCTAACTCCGCCCCTTCTGGGCGCTGTACGACGATGAGGTCTCCCCTACGTTGCTGCAGACCTCCCTGCCATACCCTATGTTGGGGGGTCATACCAGGAGGCAACCTTGTCTTGTCAGACCCCTTCTGCCTCCTGGCCCCACCCCTCCCTTTTGGCCACCTCCCTGTTGGACCGCCGTCAGCCTGAAGCCACCCAGTGAGAGGCAGACCGTGCCCTCGCTGTTGCACTACACATCAGGGTACCCCTGGGAGGGGTAAATCACTGACCACAAGGTACACCCCCACCTGGCTATCCCCCGCTGCTTCTTATCCTAAAAGGATGGTGGGATGTAAACTGGATGCAGAAGGCAGCGTCAAAGTTCCCCAGCGGCATGCAGGTGGTGGACGAGCATCAGTGAGTCATCTTGTGGGTGAAAAAGAGCTGCTGCTCTCTCCAGCCACATAGCCCCCTTTTTAACGGCTCCATTTGGCAACATTGCCGTGTCCGCTGCAGTTTTGTTCTGGCCGGGGGCATGTCATCACACCCCCGGACAGTTCTAGGTAGCTGCTTCCTGCAGCCACCTACCTCCTCAGCCATTCTGGCACCTCGCGCTCCACCCACACTGCGGCCTCTCCACTGGGGGAGAGCACAAGCCTTCATGGGCTCGGCAGAGAGGCAGTACCTGATAGCTGAAGAAACACACAGACACCAGCCTTTTGGATAAATATGGCCACAGTTAAATTAACACTTCTAAAGTATCAACACACCAAACGTGAACCTAAAAGATAAATGCATAATCACAGATGCATATAAAATTATAAAACACATTGTCAGAGGTTCTTCCGTGTGACAGGTGATCCAGGTGGAACTGCTAACTCTGCCGCCTCTGGGCGCTGTACGATGGTGAAGGTCCCCCCTACGTTGCTACAAACCTCCCTGCCATACCCTATGTTGGGGTTGATCCCAGGAGGCAACCTTGTCTTGTTCGACCCCTTCTGCCTGCCGCCACACTCACCCCTTTTGGCCACCGTTGTCCCCGAGCCACCCAGTGAGAGGCAGATAGTGCCCTCATCACTGCACCATACCTCAGGGTCTCCCTGGGAGGGGTAAATCACTGACCACATGGACCACCCCCACCTGCCACAGGACCGTCGACCAACCGGTCAGGGGTACTCCCCCTAGCTTCTTTTGTCCGTATTAGTGCTACAAAATTCTTAATGAAGGGTGAGATCCCCTCTCCTGCCACCCTTTGAGAAACGATACCCGGGGAGCCCGCAAATCGACCGCCTGTGTGCGGTACCCCCTTGGACCCATCCTCCCGCAGACACTCTCTGTACAAGGCCTCCCAGTCCTTTTCGAAGCAGGACCCATACGCTCTATAGGCTCTGCACGTCAGGACTGCCGCCAGGCTACAATCCTTAGACACAACAAATCCTCCCGCTCCAAAGGAACCACAATCTAGCCCTTGTCGCTTAAACTGGGCCAGTGCCCCTCATAGAGGAGTGGCCCCTCACCCAGCCCCCTCTGTCCAAAACCCCCCAGCCATGCTCGATGTGGGACCCACACTCACCATAGGTTCTGGACTTCAGGACTACCGCCAGGGGGCAAATGTCAAACAACCCACACCCAAGCAACCCCAATCTAGCACCTGTCACTTAACCTGGGCAATTCCCATCAGTAAGGTGAGGCCCCTCACCCATCACACCCCACAAGCAACAATACCCAAGGAGCCCGCAGACCCTGTGCCTGCGTCCAGCACCCTTGGGTCCTCATCATCCTTCCCCCTGCAGACCGTCCCTGTCCAAAGCCTTCCAGACCTGCTCACAGTGGGACCCACACACAAAAATTGGCTTTGGATGGTAGGCCTGTCGCCAGGGGGCTAACGTCTATCACAACAAACCCCCCTAGAAACCACATCTGAGCGCCTGTCACTTAGCCTGGGCCAATGCCCGGACGTGTGGCGCCTCATGGGTCACACTCCACGAGCACTGATACCCGTTGAGCCCACAGACCATCTGCCTGTGTCCAGCGCCCTCGGATCCCGATTTCGCACCCCTGCAGGCCCTTCCTGCCCAACGGCCCTCCAACCACGCTTGGTGTGGAACATCCACCCCTTGGTTCCGGACACCAGGACTGCCACCAGGGGGCAAGCATATATCACCGAAACCCTATGCCACCACAACTATACCCAGGCAGCCCACAGACCTATTATGGGCCAAAGCCCAGTAGAACAGTGAGCCCCCGCCACACCCCCTGAAAGACGATACCCAAAGGAGTCCACAGACCCTTGGCCTCCGTCCAGCATCTCATGATCCTGCTTTTCCGGCCCCGCAGGCCCCCAACTGCCAAGAAGCCCCAGTCCCTGCTCACAGTGGGAACATCCACACTATTGGCTCCGGACACTAGGACTGCCGCCAGGGCGCAAGCATATATTACCACAAATCCACCACCACCCCCTGAGAAACCATACCCCGGAAGCCCACAGCCCGTCAGGCCGGGTCCAGCTCCTTTGGATCCTGATCCCGCAGCCCCTACCAAACCCAGCTGCCCAACTCCCTCCAGCCCTGCTCCTGTCGGAACCCCCACCCCACAGTGGCTCCAGGCACTCAGGCTGCCGCCAGGGCGCAGGCCTCTACCAGCCAAGCCCATAAAAAGCCACAACCAAACCTGACACTAATCATGTGCAACGTCTGGCAATCGCCCCCTACTTAAAATAAAATATGCTGGATAACAGCCTGAAGAGACCCGCAGAAGGTCAACACCAATGCCTGTGCATGCGCCCCCTCTCTGTGAAGGCTCTCCCTAGCTAACTCCAGACATTGAACCGTATCCAGTGAGGGCCGGCCAGGCCTCTTCTCCCCCCTCAACCCACTGATTGTATTATCTGTTTAGGCGCTTGCTATCGCTATTGTTAACCACCACCTCTGCAGCGCTTTCAAATACTCCTGTACTAAAACACAGGTGCTACAAAGAGCTCATAACCGCAATAGTACATTAGGGCTGCACCTGGTCCCGGCCCACCGGAACAGCTGCCGAGTAAGGTGACATTGAAGATTGAAGCTCTTTACAGATGGACTCCTCATAAAACCTAAACATATTTGCACCCAAAAACTCAGGTTCTTACGTCGCGCATGCAACACTGCAACTGCAAAGCTATATTGGGTTTTCCTTCTGTCCTCACTAGCTAAGTGTAGTAACTTCCTGCAAGATACACCTGAGCCAGTGATGACAGGGAGCAGGAACCAGGCTGACTCAGGTATGTATCAAAAGGAAGATGCTTTATTTAACCCTTAGTTTCATAGATATAGTTAGAAGATGAGAGAACATCTGTCCTGGTCCCTTGCCTAGCTCCCAGTTCCCAACCGTCAACCTTGGAATGGCCAAGCCCCAAACACTCCACAGTCAATCAAGCATTCCACAGGGCCAAGCTACTCACACAGACACACAAGAGCATACAAGATACTACACTAAGCCAACATGCTAGTCCTGCAACTCCCAATGAGAACCTACGCATAGCAGTGGAGCGTGGTACAACACACTAGAATCCATACCCTGAACCCGTGCATCAACCCTGCAATAAAGGACCTTTTCACTGCAAGGCTTAGAAGCCATGCTACTAAGCAGCAGAGGCGAGAGAATCTACAGAGAGTAGGCTAGCAGCCCGGGACAACCCGAATCTTGCCAAATCCTCTTAGAAGCCAACCTGTATGGTTACAAATGCATCGAGCCCAATCGCAATCGCCATTCCCTTGCACTGCACAACCCATGCACAAACCCGGATTTCCCGTGGTATCACTCAAGGCTTTCACCACTGTGCTGGTGTGTAGGCATTACATACTTAATTCCTTCCCCAATGGGACATTTTAAAAACATCAATCCAAACAATGCAATTTCCGATGATTGCAAACCCAATAAAATGAAATGCTGAGTGCAGTATCAGCTGTGCAGAATTCAGCCCTTCAAACAATGAAATTTACACCCTGCGATTGCCGCTACAATAAGTGAAATTCTTAGTGCAGTGTCCAACCTCGATCTCAGCTGCCATATCAAACCATGAAATTGCCTGTGCGCAGCGGCACATTTTTACATATCCATTCAAACAATGCAATTGCCCGATGATTGCGGATCCAATGAGCTACATGCTGAGTGGAGAATCTAACCTCAATCTGCCCATACGATCCAGTCCCCCAAACCCTCTGCTATGGGTGTACCTTTAACCTCTCTCGACCGTGCAAACATGCACCCCAACACCTTCTCCCCAGCTTCACCAGATCATTGCCCCCATATGCTCTCCTTCTCCTCTCCTCCATTGCCGGGCAAACTTGGTGTACCCGCAAACCCTCAGCCCTAATCCAGTGTATGTCAAGCTCTGCCGCGTCTGACAACAAATCTTGCCGCTCTGACACTCTGTGCTCCATTCTCCTTAAGAACGAGTTCCCACGACCCACACTACTGGCTTCGCAATCCGCCCTACGCAGGTAGACACAAGAGTATGTTAGACATGTCATTAATATCTCAGCCGGTGAAGACCCTAGTGTCCCCAGCACCACCATAGTATCACAGTCCTGGGACCCCCACCTTTTGCTTTTCCTTCTCTCACCTGACCCATGTCAACATTCCAGGTGGGGCATAATGTACCCTTTGTAAGACCTGGACTTCCAACGCCCAATTTCCTTAATTTCACTTTCCTTGCACCCAAACTGGGCTGCGTTGGTGGCTACCCCAGTCTGGAAGGAATGAGGGGCAAACACTATCCACCCGAGCCCTACTCTCACCAGGGCTTTCTCAAGGACTTCGCTGAATTGAAATCTAGAGAGGCTTGATCCATCCCTATTTTGGAACAAGGGCCCTCCTTCTCCCCCTCCAGCCGCCCCCTCCACCCAAAAGGCCAGGAATGCTCACAACAACCTTACTGGGCTGATTTCCGCTTTGACCTTCCTCCTTAGTGAGAACCCAACCTCCTTTCCCTCCTGGTCTGTTTTGGATTTTCTCAGCCAATGATATATCTGTCATCCCCATCCCTTGACAGGTCCTCATGGGCCAACCACCTGCTCTGTCTGTTCTGGAAGACCCCACCAGTTCCCCTATCCTGAATGCTCCAAAGAAAGCCGTAGCAAAATCTGCCCTGAATAAATATACTTCCCATACATCCCTGCAAATTTCCACCAGGTTACCCATGATTGTGGCCACTTTCTTATGATCGAGATTGTCTGCTGTGCCCCCTCGGGAGCTCTATCCTTCTCCACCCTAACGGGGCATTTTTTTTACCGCAAAATCTGCAGAAGGGGGTGCTCTTCCTTTAATCCCTGCAAAAACCAGATGGCAGACATTTTTGTGTTGGCTGCCCCTAACAATGCCCCCAAGCCTTGCACATGCTCTCCCTGTGGAATACGTCCAAAAGGCGTCAGCTGCGCTATTATAAATACCCAGCACGTATTTTGCCTGAAAGTGTACATTGTTTTTTAAACGTGTCAATTTAGGGCACGTCGTCTTTTGAGGACACCACGAACATGCTGTCAGACCGGAACATCACATCTCTGTCCTTCAGCTCTGCTCCCCAAATCTCCACTGCGACTACTATGGGGAAGAGTTCTTAAAATGTAATGTTCCTGGTCAGGTCACTGCCCTCCCAGCTATCCAGCCACTGCTGTCCGCACTATCTCTTTACCAGAATGGCCTCAAAACCTACGCTACCTGCAGCGTCGCCGTAGAGGCCCAGTTGCTAGCTGTTCTTTGCCTCAGCTGTCCATACCAACACCCTGTTGAATTCGTCACAGAAGGTGTCGCAGATCACCAGGTCATCTTTTAGCTCTGTGGAAAGCCTTGTGTGATAGTGCATCTTTGTCAACCCTGACATGACCCAAGCAATTGCCCTGGAGAATGGCCTGCCCATTGGAATAATCTGCAGGGTGAAGTTCAGCTGCCCCACCAAGCTGTGTAGCTGACCCAAGGTCACTTTCTTTGCCCGCAAGCAAGTTGATACTGCCTCTCTGAAGTCCCTGACATTGTCCTCGGGCAGGCGGTACACCCCCTTATCCGAGTCTATTTCGATGCACAGAAAACATAGCGATATTGTGGGCCCTTCTATTTGTTCCTCTGCGAGTTGCACTCCCATTTCCTCTGTTACCCTCTGAAATGCCTCCAGTGCCCTCCTGCACTGATCTGATCCCAATGGGCCCATAAATAAGAAATCGTCCAGGTAATGAAGCACTTGCGTTCCCTTCCATTCTCTTTGTTGCCCACTCCAGAAATGTGCTGAATGCCTCGAAGTAGGAACGCGATATTGAAAACCCCCATCGGCATGCACTAGTCAAAGTAGAATCCTCTCCCCACTTGGAAACCCAGTAAATGGCAAGTGTCTGAGTGCACTGGCATGGCAATCATCTGGGTGCACTGGCAATAATCGGAATGCCTATTTGATGTCAGATTTTGCCAGCAAGGCCCCTCTCCCCAATTATTGTAACACCGCCAGTGCCACATCAAAGGACGCATGCCTGACAGAGCACAAGTCCTCATCACTAGCATCGTTCACCAACACCCCCTTAGGAAATTATGAATTGTGAATCAATCTGAATTTCCCAGGTTCTATTTTGGGGACGATCCCCACCGGTGAACATACAAACTTCGGCGGGGCGAGGACGAGAATGGCCCGCCATCCTGCCCAGCTTCCGCTCTTTGTCCACCCAGTCTTGTACCAATCCTGGTTGGCTTTTTTGTGCGCACCTCTCCCTTGGTACTAGCGGAGTTGTAAACCCCTACACCGAAATCCTGAAACCTTGTGAGAAACACACTACTAGTAGTTGAGCCTCCTTATGCCAAAAGGTACCCATTTGCCGAATTCCTTAGCACGTCCACCCGCAGCGTGGCCTTCCCAGCGCCAACCCCTTACTTATGCTCTTTGTTTCTCTTTGCACACTTGGCCTCCCCGTGCCCAATCATCCCACAAAATGAACAGATGTGCTTAAATTTGCACACTGGTCTTGCACCAATAGTTTTATTAAAGACCCAACATGCTCCCTGCGTCTGTCTCCTTGTACCAAAGCTTTTGCTGGATGTTGTGCAAACCACTGTGCAGCTTACCCATAAGTCCATCGGCCTGGTTCCCCACTCCATTTGCGCATTCCATGCCTTGGTGCTCCTGAACCTTTCATCATATACTAACCAAACCCCAAAAGCAGTCATGGTACATCGAAAACACCAAGTGATGATAGTACCATAACTTCAGGTGTAACTCAGCGGATTTTTCTAGCAGTATTGCTGAAAATATAGCAAAACTAGTGGCTCAATTGATTGCAGACTTTTTACCAAAGAATTTCCTGTGTTTCCCTTCTCCCTTTGAGTCCTTACACAATGAATCTCTCCTGTAATCCAACAATGAGAAGATATCAATGTTTTTATGCTTCCAAATAGTTTCCTTTGTGTACAGCGACATATGCCATGTATGCATACCTGGTGTTTTTGCATGACCTGGCACAGGGGCCTTCTCAGCCATCCTGCTTCCTGAAGGTATCTCTGCTGCTGTTGTGGGTGCCACATTTTCGCCCCTGTACCATTTGTTTTGCTCGTCCCTCCTGGCGTGCTCACGCCCGTACCTGGTGTTGCGCCTGTTGCCGCTATCGCCTGGTTTCCTGTGGCTTACCTTCTCACTTGAATCCCCAGTTGTCCAACCATCTCCCCTCCGGTTGTGACAGCACTTGCTCCCCGCGGTTGCCCCCCACCTCCTGGTGGGGTCCTGTTGAGCCCCCTCCCCCAGAGGGGGCAGATGCTAGCGGCTTGGATGCCTTCGATGGTGCTGGCCATGACTGCTATTGTGGCCCCCCTGCCATTCCCTGCAATTACCCCCTGCTTGCCATCCGGTTCAACCACCCGCATTTCTGGGCCCTGGGGACCCCCAGCTATACCTGGGCCCCTGCCAGTTAACCATTCCGCATGGGTTGTTCTGGATGTTGTTCATTGCCCAGGGTTTATTTCCCTGTCCCCAATGCCATCCCAATGGAGGGGGGAATCCTGGTCCTTGTGGGGCCCCCGCCAGTGCCCCCCCCCACCCCTGACCCAGTGCTTTTATCCCCTGCTGGCACTGGCCCAGCAGCTGCTGTGGGGTGGAACTACCATTACCACCTCCACTGCTGAACGGGCTGTAGGAGTACCTCTTTTTGCTGCTTTTTTTTGCTTGTCTTTGCTGTGGAGAATGCCGCCCTTGGGGCCACATTGGACCTCCTGGCTTTTCCTCCACTCTGGCTTCCTCCCTTATAGGCTCTCCACCGCCACCCCTCCTGGTGCAGGATTCCCAGAGAGGGAAGCCATGATTACCATGATGCATCCTTGCCCTGCATCATGGTAATCAGGGCTGCTAATTTACCTAGATCCATAGCCTTTGACCACAACACCTGTTAATTCAGTACTTAAACGTGGAAAAATGTGCTCCGTATTAATTTGTATCTTCGCCTTGTAACAAAAATTGCCACCTCACTCCCCAAGCTTAGAAACAGTCAGTAATCCATTCCTTAAACACTCATGGTCACTGAGTTTTTTTACAAGAATATGCCACCTCTCCTCCTTGTTTGCGCCTAACTGCGACCTTGATATTAGCAACGTTCAATTTCTGCTCTTGTAAAATGCCCAAATACTCAATTCCATCAATTTCGCCGAGTATTCAAATTATGCAACCTCTCCCCGCCTTCTGCTGGCATTTTTCCTACTGTAATCACATGCAACCTCTCTCTGCCCGGTGCAAGCGTTTTTTGCCTTTTGCAATACGGATGCAACCTCTCCACGCTTATTTCAAAAGAATGCCAGCAATCTCGCCGAAAATCCAATCTATGCGACTTCTCCCCGCTCCAACCTTCCCGGTCACTGTCTATGATTAGTAATATGCAACCTCTCCCCGCCTGCTTGAGTTTATTGATGCAACTCTCCCCGCTAGAGTAAATATGCCTCCTGTGTGGCGTTGCAACTTCTCACTGCCAGCACTTAGAGTCTCCGGCCCTGCACCCACAATCTTCTTGCACACACGATAACTCAAATACGCACACACTGCAAATACAAACCATAACACATACTATTTAAACTAAATTCATAACACTCTACAGTCCCTGCGCTATCCCTCACTGCCACTTCCCACCACCCTAACCCACCTGCGCTAACTCCTGACCCGCCTCCCAAACGCCACCTTACTGTGTCTCCCCGCCCAAGCCGGCACGTTCACTCCTTCACCTTCCTTTCCTCAAACGCACCGACACGACGGACAGCCACGGCAGGAGAATCCGGCAGGCGAATCCTCAGGAAGCAGACTCCAAAAGTATTCTGATGCAGACAGGTCAACATCGCGGGCCTGGACGGCAGAAACACAGCAGCACGAAATCCCCCAGGGTAAGGCAGAGAACTGTGCTCCTTTGCAGTCTTGTCCCCTTTTTATTTGTTTGTTTATTTGTTTATTTATATAGCGCGCCGGGCTCTAGGGCATCAGGGCGCTGAGCAAGAAATTGGTTACAGTAAGGACAAATAGAGACAATTTACAAATCCAGATCAGGTGTAGGGTACAGGGGAGACAAAAACAAAGCAAATTTCAGTACAGTGCAGGTGAGGGAGGGTAACAGGGGGATAGAGCAACACTAAAGGATATCTATACATTATATACATTGTCGCCATAGCTTGGCGGACAGTGTAGGGTTAAATAGGAAAGTTAAATCATTGGTCATGTGCTAGCAGCCATTGTTTGACGTTGGTTTTGAAAGACTGAAAGGAGGGCACGGCTCTGAAGTTGTCCGAGAGTGAGTACCACAGTTGAGCTGCCTTAACTGAGAAACCAGCGTCGCCAGTCATTTTGAGTTTGAAGTTGGGTATTTTTAGGCTGTTGGAATGAGTCGTTCTAATGGGTCTCTTGGAGGTGTGTCTGGTGAATCTATCTGTCAGGTAGATAGGGGCCTTGTTGGAGAGGCATTTATGTGTGATATTAAGTGCTTTGAGTTTAATTCTATCGTTTATGGAGAGCCATTTGATGGCGCGTCTTTCATGTGAGACGTGATGGGATTTCAGTATGCATAAGGCTGATCTTAAGGGGTAATTTCGAGTGTTTGTAATTTATTGGTATTACGTTTGTTTGTGCCCAAGTATAATGTGTTGCAGTAATCCAAACGGGATAGAATAAGCGCACAAGCTAAGGTTGTGCAATTCTCCACCGATAGGTATGGTTTGCAGGCGTGTATCAGTTTGCAGGTGTAACTAGTAGCTGATGCTGTGGCGTTTACTTGCTTGTTAAGGTTAAGTGCTGAATCCAGGTAAAATCCTAAAGTTTTTACCTCGTTAGCGACCTCGATTTTGATACCATTGATGGTGATGTGGCTGTAAAGGGAGGAGAGTTTGTTTAGTTTGCTGGCTGATCCAATGATTAAAAGCTCTGTTTTTCAGTCATTGAGGCATAGGCTGTGTGTCGCCATCCAGGTCTGTAAAATAATGTACATTTTGTTAATTAGTTCCACATTTTGACATAATCCCCTTGAATGGGGATGAGGATCTGTATGTCGTCCACGTAGTTGGTATATGAGACACCCAGTTTGTCGAGTATGTCAAAGAGGGGCTTTGTAAATATATTGTACAAAGTAGGGGAGACACATGAGCCTTGAGGTACGCCACAAGTGATAGGAGCTGGATCGGCAGCTGATAGTGCTGAGAAAACCCTGATAGATCTATTATCTAGGAAGGAGTTTATCCACATGGTGGCTTCCTTTGAAAAGTGAGCAGCTGATTTGAGGTGGTTGCACAAAACTTTGTGGTCAACCAAGTCGAACGCTGCCAATAGTTCTAGGAAGAGGAGGATAGATGCTTCTCCTGTGTCTTTTCTGTCGTCGAGTTGGTTCTTCGTGTCAAGGAGGGCGGTTTCGGTTCCCTGCCTTGGCCTGAAACCTGATTGTCCAGTGCCTAATAAATTGTTGATCTCCAGGTAGGATTGTATTTGGAGGTAGGCAGCGCAGTCCAGTATCTTAAGGAGCAATGGAATGGTTGTGATGGGCCTATAGTTGGTGGGGATGATGGGGTCAAGTTTTTTTTTTTTAGATAATGGTAGTACCCAAGCACCCTTGAGATTGGTGGGGACTGAGCAGGATTTGAAAGTTGCATTTATGAAGGGAGTGATAAATGAAGTTAGGTCTCTAGCTGCCTCTTTAATGATAGGTGCGTGACAAGTATCTCCGAGGCACCAAGAGGGTATGAGGGATGAGATAATGTCTAGTGTCTCACGTTTGGAAATGGCTCTGAATTTAAACTTACTGTCAGGTTTGGTTTGGTTATTTCTTTCAGGATGGCTTCTTGGATGTCTAATGCTATACTATGTAGGGTGGATTTTTTAGCAGCGGTTTTATCTTGGAGCATGTCAGTTTTGTTGCATAGGGCATTTTGGATGTCTGTACACCAGGTTTTGTTTTTGATGCAGGTGTCATTCAGTGCAATGGAAGATTCTAGTTTTCTTATTATAGAGAATATTTCTCTGGTATTAGAGTTGGCTTTTTTGATTTTTTCATTGAAGGATTCTTTTTTAGTTCAGATAATTTCACTTTTATATTTAGCTGAGAGTGAGGTGAGGAGTGGTTTGTTCAGGTCAGTTTGGTTGTTTTTCCAACCGGTTTCCGCCCTCTTTTTTTCTAACCGTAAGGATTTCAGGCTGGGGGTGAACGAAAGAGTTCAGGTGGGTTTGGGGTTTCTCTTTACTCCTTTTTAGTGAAGCAATGATGTTGATGGCTGAGTTAATAGTGTTGTACAGGTCAACCAGGTCGGTAGGGTCTGAAGGTAGGTGATTAGGGTTGGTTATAGTGTGGAGAAGCGGTAGGAGGTTTGTCGTTGTTATATTCGTTTTACATCTAGTTAGGGCCTAAGGGGCCATAGGTTTGGGTGAGTTAGAAGGTATTAATATGTCTTTTGAGGAACTGATTAGGGTGGGGTTATCCTGTTGTTGGACCTCAGCGCCCTTATCTGTATTTCTAATTTGATTTTTCAGGGTCGCATGGGAAAGTAACAACGGAGTACTTGGTTCCTCAACTCCGTTTATGAAAAATGGAACTTATTGGGTTGTTACATCGACTTGTTCCCAAGCGCCCATATGTTACCGAAAAGGATGACAAATGACTCCCTTTTCAGTGTTTAAAAACTCCACATCTCCACAAAGATGAGCAAGTCATCGAAACACGTGTAATCACATAGGCAGAAGAATATCCTGAAATAAACCACAAGTTGTGGAGTTTTTGAACACTGAAAAGAGAGTAATTTGTCATCCTTTTCGGTAATATGTGGGCGCTTGGGAACAAGTCGATGTAACAACCCAATAAGTTGAGTTAGAAGGTAGGCTGTCTTGGATTGTGAATGATATCAAGTAGTGATCTGTCCATACGCAAGGTTCAATAGAGGATATACATGATGAGCAGTTAATGTCTGCAAGCCAATCTAACGTACGGCCTTTAATGTGGGTAGGCTTGTTAATCCTGGTTGTGAGTCCTGCTTCATTGATAGTATTCACAAGAGTGGTGGCATTAAGGTCACGAGGATCGTTTAGTCCTAATTTGAAGTCTTCCAATAGGATTATTTGGGAGCCAGGTTTCGTGTTGGTGGATAGCAGGGACATAATGTCTTCTTCGAAGGATCCTAATGGACCAGGTGGTCGGTAGATCAAGTGTAAGGAGATGGTACGAGAGGGAGATAAGGCCAATTTTGCACCACTGCAAACCCTCCCCGCCTGGCCCAAGCCTGCGAAACCTGTCAGGCCACCGAATGTGGAACTGGTTCCACCCATGCCACCAGGCTGCCTCCCCTGCCACCCCAACCCGGCATCCCCACAAGAGCGGGCCATTTACCTTTCATGTGATGTCATGTCATTGATTTCTCCATGTAGCCTTCCAAGCACGTTGAAACATGCTCGGCATGTGCATATTGGGAAGTTCCTTCATGAGATGTTATTAGATGGACTGAACAATCTGTAAGAGCAAGCACTTTGGGTTTGGCGTGTGATTGGGGGGAGTGATGAATCAAGTGGTCACTAGCAGCAAAGTGACGACACGGATGTGATTTTCGACCACCTGGGAGAGAATATCTTGACCAACGTATGTAGAAGCGGCCTGGGGTAGATGCTTATTTCTGAGCAAACAAGGTTGTCTAATTTGCTCCCTAAGAAAGTCATTGCTTTTGTGAAAATGATCTGCTGGAAGGACTGGTGTGCTGGGGTGGGGGGAAAACCACTCAAAACATCTGTTAGGAAGGTCTTTGGGGAAATGGCAACATGGACTAGTTGTTATCTAAGCAAGCCACAGCAGCTTTGCTGCCTTTGCCCTGCTGGCCGAATGTGGCCTCCCCTGTAAATTGCCAGGGCTTGCCACCATTGGCTCACACGAGCCAGTGGCTGCCAAGAAGACTTGACATGAAGATCCTTTTTATGGATGTATAGGCCACATTCATTAACTTCAAAGTGCAACAACATCCTATTCAATAAATTAAGCATTTCAATTTCACTCAATTCTTTGTCATGTGGACTGCTCAAATTACAGTGCATGGCAGGGGAGCAGGCCTCACGCTGACCACACCCTTGGGAGCGATACAGGAGGCCCAAGACCCTGGACCTGCACCAAAACCCTCTGTATCCCACTCCTCTGGCCGCTTATGCCCCTATCAGCCCAAAGCCTTCCGGTGAGCGACAGTCTGTCCACTTCACTGGGTTTCCTGGGGAACCAGGGCCCTTCTATGGGCAAATTAACTTCCTTTCAGTCCAATGCCAACTGCCTCGTGAACCCCACCCCCCACCCTGGGTCATACTGATGAACACCATCAAGTCCTGCAAGTAGATCCTTGTTCCCTTTTCGGACAGGTGCACCCCATTCTGGTGGAACATGTCTGAGCCCCTCAAAAGTCCATAGGCCACACTCTGAAGGACCCATGGCTGGAAGCCAACTTAGCCAGTTCACTGGTCATTTTGTGGGCAGATATGTTCAATGTGCGGGCTCACACACCCCCTACCGCCCCTCACTCTTTCAATGGAATGATGTGGGACCACACAGAAATAGCCCCGGGACAAAGTTTGCCAATCCAGTCCCTCTCTGAACTCTGTATGACCTTAGAAAAGCAGGTTGTTACCCGCAATGTAAAGGATCACTAAATAGCGCCTGACCTTCTCTCTGACTATGGCCCACCAGAACTGATGTACTTGTAAGCCTCTGATACCAATCCACCATATCAACAAATCATCGCTGAAGCCAATCTTTCCCAGACCAAGCTCCTACATGAGCTGGAAGGCCCTCCTGATGAATGAATGACCCACAATTCACACCACAGCTCTGTCTACAAGAAGAAAACAATGTGTTACTGATCAGACCCACAAATTGCTGCTAGACCATCAAAAACGTGTCTGGTACCAATTTTTCCCACCTCTCCCTCCTCCCTTTTACCTTTCCAGTCCTACCCTAGAAGATGAGGCCATATATAGTGTCTGAACGCGTTGGACTTTCACCTTCCCAGTTTCATTATTTGACTATCGCCTGTCCCTAAACCAGCAGCCATGGCGGCAGCACCCCTCGTGAACGAATGGGAAGCATATTTCACTCCACCAAGTACTGCCCCAGCCAGAGCCCTGTGAAACACCCCCTTGAACTGGAATTGAGAAATACTGTCACTGTCCCTGTGCATCCACAGAGGTCTCTGCCCGTCTCCTCCTACCACCAATTAAGGCATCATAAACCCAACTGGGCATGCCTCAGAGTCCTCTTCAAACCTCAGCGAAATGCAGGTCCCGCTCCCTTCTTGATCCGTCTTGGATTGCCTTAACCATAGGCACACTATTGCATTGCCCACTAGTTCCACTCAATTCCTAGAGATCCTCCCATACTGGCGTGCACCAATTCACTGATATGGAATGCACGATCAAATGCTGTGACAAAAACAACCCTGAAAAGTAGAAACTTGTGCCCATCCCGACAGACACTTCAAAGATAACCCACTATCTTCTGCAATTTCACCACATCCAGGGACCCTCTAGCATCCTGCTTGATCCCCTGCAACTTTCTCCATCCTGATATGGCTTTCAGGCCGTGTAAACGGTGGAAGTGGTGACCTCCCCAGCCAAGCCAATTAAGAACTGGACCTCCGACATATGCCTCCTAGCATACGTCATTGAGAGCCCTTGTTAATGCAAAATTCCCCAGATAGAGCAATAAAAGTTTCCATGCAAACAGTTGCACATTGCCATTGTCATTCAGAATATACAGAAATCCTTGAAGACCCCCTTGTATGCTGATTTTAGTTTCATCCGCCAAATACCCTTCAGTCAATGGAGAGGGTGCTAGGCACCAAGCTTCCATAGTGATTCTGGGCATGGAGTCATCTGATCTTCCACTTCCCTTGTGCCATCTCCTGAACTCCTGCATCTTAAAATAAGATGTAAAAATCTGTGGCTTTATTTTGAACCCCCAGCTCATGTTTTTCCCTAATGTTTGTTTGCCACCAAGCATGATAACACTAGTTCCTTTAACAACCTGAAGACGATAGGGCATGATGCCTGCTGATTGTTGATGGCCTGAATCGCAAACATGCTATTGGACCAGAAAACTATGCACTCATTCTGCAACTGTCTCTGTCATACTGTCAAGGCAACCACGATGGGAAACAGCTTGCGAAATGTGACGTTTTGCACCAGTCCACACCGGGACCACCCATCCGGCCAGCACACCATGCACCATTTCATACCCAGAATCGCCCCAAATCCCAGGCCTTGTCTTCAGCCTCAACAGTCGTCCAACCCATGACTCATTTAAAGTTGGCGAGAAAAGCATCCCACACACCCCTTTCGACTGGCAATCGGTGCATACCTTCCGGAGAGTCAAATTGCGATCCCCAAAATAGTCAACCTAGTTGTGGGACCTTCAGTCTTATCCTCGCATAGGGGAGCCAAAACCTCCTGCAACCTGTTGGAAGGTGCCCAGGGATGGGGCAGAGTCTATCTCTCCAGCTCGTCCTAGGAACAGGAAGTCATTCAGGTAATGCAGAACCTGACCAAGATTGTTTGGCCCACTCGAACGTGCTAGACTTCTCGGAATAACTACATGCTTTTGAGCATTCCATTGGAAAGCACCTATCAAAATAGAACTGTCTGTCAACCTAGAAACCCCAAAAATGTTAATCGTCTGGGTGCACCGGTGACAGCCTGATGGCAAACACATTGTCAGCTTTTGCTATCAATGCTCCTCCCGCTAGTTACAGCAGCTGCTCCAAGGTCTTGTCAAAGATGCGTAACCACAGCACACAATCCCTCACCCATGGCATCATTGACCGAAGACCCCATGTGAAAGGACAGCTTGTGGATGAGTCTAAATTGCCCCTTCTTTGTTGGCATTTCACCTAGCAGTGAACAGATGTAATTCTGGAGAAGAGAGACTGGAAGAGGACCTGCCACCCACCCCAAGCATACTTCCTTGGCCATCTTGGCACACTTTGGGATTCTTCATCGTAGAATATTGGTTCTGGGGAATCGTTGGGACGTGGCGCCGCCAGGCCTGTATGGTACAACCACATGAGAAATATTTTAACAAGATCTGCCCATCCTTGACCCTTGGGTATGAATTCAACCTTAGCTGCAATGGAGCGACCCTCACTGTAGTGGGCAGGGCCACTTCTGCTTGTCCCACTCAGTGCACCTCCCCACCCAATTCCCCGGTCAGTAAGCCCCTCCCACCCCTTGACCCAGACCTCATCACTTCTGGTCTTTTTCCTTAGCTGGCTTGAGGCATTGCACCTCTGGGTGGGCACTGAGACCGCAAAAGGAACACACATACTAGAATTCAGAGACTGACTGCAAGCAGGCCTTCTTGTTGAATGCTCAACCAGTCCCCTTCTTATCCGAGGCTTGGCTGCTGTCCCGTAAGGGCTGCCCTGACCTTGGAAATCCCTGCCTAGAGTGGCGCACCATCACAGGCTCAATTGCTGTGCAATTGAGAACAATATCTACTACCTTTTTACCCCAATCCAGCTTCACACTCCCAGCATGTGCCCCCCACCCCTACCCCCAGAGTTTCTAATCATAATCCACGCACCATGCAAACACTGGCGTGAAAGCTCTTTCAGGCGCATCCCATACTTGCCCATGGAAACCCTGTGATTTGGGGCCTTCGTGTGTGTGCGTGAGGTGCCGAGCTCTGTGCAGAGACGTCTTTATGGGAGGGCAAAAGGGACACTTGTCCCGTGCCCCTACCTTGGAGGGGGGCCCACGAGACTGCCTGATCGAAAGAAGCCAGTTCCATTGTTCACCAGACTTAAGACCTATTGCCGGTATGTTGCTGAAAAGTGCATTCGTCCCTGATTAATTAATCCTGTAATGCTTTCTGTGTTCATTGTGGTATATATAGTTTGAACGTTCACTACTTGTGACAAAAGGGACAGCCCTAAGCCGGACAGGATATCATGGGCTGAAGAGTAAATGTTTACATACGGGTAATCCTGTCCTCACAAATTAAAGTCTGCAATAACTTCTTGCAGTCATGATTTATACCTTGCTGAAAGACCCAGACAGTGGTAATTAATACTCATTGTGGGGGGAAGAAACAAAAACCTTCTGAGGTTAGTCTACATCAGTCTTTTTATTATTTTGGCTATTCATGTAGCTTTTAATACGTTTTTTTCTTAAACAATGTTAAAAAAACATGATTTTTTAAAACAACAAGTAAAAGTAGTGGTAGTGACAATGTGCAAAATGGTCAACAGTGCAGAATGCAGTCAATTACAGATATAGAAGGTAAGCAAATACCATATCCATACAATCGTTAGAGAGGGACAGAAGATGAACGCAATATGGCTGCATATGGATCTCAATCTCATAGTTCTTATTATGTAAAGTGCTGCATCCAGAATTCTGCTTTATTTAATCCAAGCAGTATGGGCCAAAAGGGCTAGAAGAGGTACAGTCTTTTGGCGCCTCGCGCTAGCAGTGTGCCAAGGAGGGGCTCAGACAGATTCTAAACAGTTAAGTCTGTCTGTGTCTGGCGCTTTGTGGACTGACCAGTAAGGACTGGTCCAAGACCAAGATAGACTGGTTAACGTCTATAGAGAAATGAAGAAAATTTGGTGTGGTCCTTGAACGTGGTCTTAAGAATTTTGCCATGAGGATCACTGACGCTTCGGTTATTATGAGTCACAACCTTCTTCTGGGGCCTTGTGTATGCAGGTCTCCCTAGAGATGGAAAAAGGACAAATGTGTGCTCAGTGATGAGTACATGGGTGTTTCTAAGAAAAGTAAACCAATGCAAACAGGCCTTCTTGTTGACTGCTCAACCAGTGCCCTTCTTATCCGAGGCTTGGCTGCTGTCCCGTAAGGGCTGCCCTGACCTTGGAAATCCCTGCCTAGAGTGGCGCACCATCACAGGCTCAATTGCTGTGCAATTGAGAACAATATCTACTACCTTTTTACCCCAATCCAGCTTCACGCTCCCAGCAAGTGCCCCCCCACCCCTACCCCCAGAGTTTCTAATCATAATCCACGCACCATGCAAACACTGGCGTGAAAGCTCTTTCAGGCGCATCCCATACTTGCCCATGGAAACCCTGTGATTTGGGGCCTTCGTGTGTGTGCGTGAGGTGCCGAGCTCTGTGCAGAGACGTCTTTATGGGAGGGCAAAAGGGACACTTGTCCCGTGCCCCTACCTTGGAGGGGGGCCCACGAGACTGCCTGATCGAAAGAAGCCAGTTCCATTGTTCACCAGACTTAAGACCTATTGCCGGTATGTTGCTGAAAAGTGCATTCGTCCCTGATTAATTTATCCTGTAATGCTTTCTGTGTTCATTGTGATATATATAGTTTGAACGTTCACTACGGCACAATTCCTGTAGCCTTCTCACTTTTCTGTGGGAATTATATTGAAGTTATGCTATAGGCAAAGTTGAAATGCATAGTGAAGCATTTGGGTGCTGCAATGGTTCAGGAGTTAGCTCAGTGTTTTAAGCACTCATTGAAGAGATCTGTGTTCACATGCAAGACTGCAATAGCAAATTCCAGCAGTATTGACTCTGCCCTTCCTATGTCAGAAGTGTATAACCCTGCATGCACATGCACTTTATTTTGTAGCACAACAGGTGTATCAGTAAAGTCCCCGCATCCGAAAGTGGTTGATATAAAAACTCTGGCCATTTCTAAGCACACCTGTTTGTGAATTCGGGATGTGCTTTAAAATGCCCAGAAACACCCCCTTATTTGCACATAGGTGCAAAGGGGGGGAAGGGGTACCTGTATGAGTGCCCCTTAGATGCGCTCATTCGGATGCCCTTTGCGAATTGGGCTGCCACTTGTTTTGGTGGAAGTGAGGCGATGCACCAGCGCATCGCCTCACTTCCAACAACAAAAACGTTTAAAATGAAAGGGGCCTCAAGCTTCACGGGTGCCTCCACGAACTGCTCCCATGTTGCCAGTAAGAACTCTTATAACACAGCAATTTATTCCATTCTATATTTTCGTTCTGGGGCTTTAAATGTGCGCTTTGCGGCGCTCGCTTGACAAGCTTCATTTGCTGGAGCCCGAAACAATAAATGCCCCGGCTGTATTTGTCTCCATTATTATGTATTCACCCGACAGGGGTACACCAGGCTGTGTTCCGCCCTAAGCATAGAATCCCCCCCCCCCTTTTCCACCCCCACTTCATCAGCCGGGCCTGCAGGAATCCCGGTGCTCAGGGTATCTGAGCCGGGCGTACGCATTTGGGCGGGAATACGTGTATATCATTCTGTGCTCTTCGCATGGTGCACGCGTCAGGTTTCCCAGATGGGATGCTGCGACCTTTCTAGACATACTCTCCCCTAAGACTCTCACACTCTCGTTCTCACGGCCCCAAACCAACGGTCCGACCTCATGTCTCACATGGACCACCTCTGCTTTGGGCCGAGAGGAGAGTGATGTCCTTGGCCATCTGCGCGTTTCACCAAACCGTGAGAACCTTTGTTAAAAGACGGGCAGCTTTGTTATAGTGCAAATGAGCGAGGGCAAGAGAGGACAGTGGCAGAGAAGGGGCCCAGCACTGGGGCACCTGCCACGGGTAGTGCATAAGCCATCTCGCTGGCTCCCTCGTGTCCTGGGTTGGTGCCAGATTTGACGTGGTGTGCTGGAAACCTCCGGTGGGGGCTTTAAAAGAGGACTTTTCCAACAGGCGGGAACTCATTAGTGAGTCTGCAGCACGCGCCCGTCGGGCCCATAGAGACTGCGCGCGAAGCCCCCAAGGACCGGATCTCTATTCATCGAATGCTAAGATCCAACGTGGCGTTCGTGCCATCTGCCCACCGTCGGCGGGCCAGATATCAATGCAAGCATATGCTAACCACGTGGGCGTGTCTCTAGAAGAACGCGATGAGTTATTGATTAGCGTCAAAAGGGCATGCACTGAACAAAAGAGGCTGATTTGAAAGTATCTTTACCCCAGTCTTTGCTCCTTCCTTCTTCTGTTCATATCTGGTTATTTCGCATACGTGACGTGGCGCCCTCTACTACACCCACCTATACAGCCGTGCCTTTTCTCTGGCTCTCTTCTCGCTTGGACTGGGTTCAAAAGCTTCGGCGCTGGTACCCGGGCCTCTTCCATCTTCTGCTGGTCTTCCAGTGGATGGGCCGGGAAGAATTTGCGGCGCATGGGTCGTGTGCGCCCAGAATCTTTGGCCCCGATGGGCCTCTTTCCCCGCGCTTTTCTGCGGCCTGTCACTCCAATGTTTACACACCCCCTTGTCACCCCTTTTTGGCTCGTCTTTGGGTTAAGGACTGGCTCCTGTTTGCCACGGCCGTATGTGTCATAAGTCGAACAAACAATGAATGCTTTGCTCTTGACCTTCCAAAATGTGTAGCTGTAGAATTATAAAAAAAAGAGGTAGAAATGTATAAAACTGTCTGTATAGCCATCCACCTTGATGAGTTTTAAGGTAACGCGCGTGATCCCCTCCCCTACACACACACACACACACGCACGTGTGCGCAGGACATTATGTGCCTTACATTTTCCCAGGTGGCATAAACGGCAATTCTTTTTGAAACATAACAATTGCGCGGAAAACGTTCGTGTGAGTTGTTCGGATGGACCCCGATGAGCTGACAATAGTGGTCCCTGTGGAGAGGAGGGCGCGTGCGAACATCCCACTAATGAGTGACAGCTGTGCAACCGACGGACGCTTTCATGACCCCATCACACCATTCACAGGCACCAAAGGGCTGTGGAGACAATGCTTGCGCAGGGCACCGAAAAGCACGCTGTGCACCGGAACGACCACGATGCAACTCGGTGCGCGTCTACAACGCCTGTGCAGGCAAGGGTGAAGCTCAGAAGCTGGACTAGAACGAACTGCCAGCAAGTGTACACAGCAAAGCATCTCCTGGTCCCTCGAGTTTCACAGTTTAGTCCTGCGTCTAACATCGGCGTGAGTTTATTGCGTTCCTCGCCCGCTTGTATACACCTAATAAAGCCTGTAGGGAAGAGGCTGTGATGGACAACACGTGAGAGCGCATCTCCCCGGAAGCATTGCATTCTCCCAAGGCAGCGCTTGATCCCCGTTCAAAGGACTCCTCTCTTAAGGAGCCCTCCTCTCTCTGCTCGAATTCCAACCGTTTTTTAAATATAAAGCGGCCAAACCCCATTGGTGGCGAGAAGGGATCACCCAGTGTAAATTGCATCCTCTGAAACGATTTGAATCTGTTCAGGTCCAGCACCTACAATAGCAACGAGGTTTCCCTGGAAACTAAAAGCAAGGCCAAGAAAGAGCAAACGTATTCCTTAAATGCCACGGCCAGTCCGATGTGTTCTAATGTGTGATGATTGTACATAAATTAACAGCGCACGGCTTTGTTCTTCGTGTTCCTGGGTACAACGAGCGGCCTCGAACCACCTGCTCAGGTGAAGCCTCTGTATAAACATCTGGGCCAACCTGCTCCTGATTGGATGGCAGATGATGCCGATAATTTGAAATCATCCAACCCCAGCGTCCTAAACCTCAGCCAAACGACTTTGAATCACAAGATGCCCCCCCCCCCCCACTCCCATGCCTCTAACGCCGACGTCTCGTCTTTGTAGCATCCTTTTACATCAGTGCGTCACAGCTCTTGCCTTTAACATTGTCCAGCATTCAGGATAGCCGCCAAGTATGTACATTTTCACCCATGTATCTCAATTGATTGGAAGTTTAGCTCATGGACTTTTATGGTGGCCATCCTAAACACTAGACCTTGACGACCGAAGCGGGTCACACCTGCTTCTATATAACTGCAGAAAGCGGGCAGAATCAAAACGATCGTTGTAATTTTTCGATCATAATTTTACGTGTGCGTTATTTGATGAACGCCGCTAAACGTTCTCGGGATTTTGTTTTCTACAGTTAGTTAATGGCTCTGTACATAACAGGTTGACCAGTGTAGCCCATCCACTTCCTACAGATGGTCTTTTCCACTCTCTCGGATCAAGAGGCAGGTCTCCCCGCCTCCCTTCTGCCTGTAACGACCCTTCTAAGTGGGGCGTCCCGGCAGGAGCCTGGCGGAGCTGCACGCGCCGGGCGCGAGCGCTGCTCCTATTACACAGTCCAGAAGGGGGTCCCTGCACGCGCCAGTTGAGCCTGAGAGGGGGCTCCACGAGAACAAGGGTCAGCACGCGCCGGGGACCGGCCTCCCTCATCCACGATCAGCACGCGCCCCACACGCGCCGGGGACCGGCCTCCCTCATCCACGATCAGCACGCGCCAGGCAACTGCATCCATCCCTCGCACGCGACCAGCACGCGCCGGGTAGCTGCATCCCTCATCCACGATCAGCACGCGCCAGGGACCGTATGCCTCTCACTCCAGCAGCATGTGCCTGGGGCCAAAATCTCCCACACATGAGCAGCACGCGCAGGCGACCGGCATCCCTCATCCCCGATCAGTAAGCACCGGGCAACTGCATCCATTCCTCGCACGCTCCCCGCACGCGATCCGCACGCGCCGGGGACCGGCGTCCCTCATCCAAGATCAGCACGCGCTATACAACGGCATCCATCCCTCGCACGCGCCAGGGACCGCAGGCCTCCCACTGCAGCAGCCGGACTCGGGGACCAACACCCCCCACACACGAGCAGCACGCGCCAGGGACCGCACGCCTGCCACTGCAGCAGCAGGAGCCGGGGACCTGTGTGCCGCCACAGCAGCATCCGGAGCTGCACGCGCCGGTGAGGAGCAGGTGCCGCACGCGCCGTAGCCCTGGAAGCGGAGGTTATGCTTTACTCTGTCCAAAGGCTTGTGATGGGGAGAGTTCGCAATGTCTGGAAACGGAGCAAGAGATGGGTTCATACGAAATAAAAGCAAACGTTTACACAGGGGGGTGGTTGTCCTTTAGTTGTATGTGCGCGCGGTAGTAGACATATACAAGTGTTCTGTATATGTGCATGTTGATTTTTTACGGTTGTAGCCGTCTGCTTCGCCTTGTTCATTTATAGTTGTGCGTGTTTGCGTCAAAGTACCACATTATTTTTTGTTATATTATAGAGTGTCCTATGGTTAACATTGAACCTTCTATACTCTATTCGAAATTACCTTACGTTGTTGACGTGCGTGGTATTTTCTTCACATTCACTTTGTGGCTCATAATTATACAGTGTTTGAGCAGGTGTGCTGGAAACACGAGTAATGTGTATATGGTCGGTGTTTGCGAGTCGTTTAGTTATGTGTCCTAATATGTAATTGGGAGTTTAACGTTGTTTAGCCAGCCGTGTTCTATGGCTGGCTTTTAATTTATAGGTATGGTATGCACTTCAGAAGATTTTGTAATGCTTGCATTTCTAGGTATTCACTTGTGTGGCTGATATTGCATGTCTGTTTTACTAGATGTGTGCGTGTGTGATATACCTGATCCGGGTGCATGCGTGGGCACGTTGCTAACCTTCTAGTGTGTTTGATTTCGCAATTTCCAGTTCACGTGTGGCAAGCAGCCCCTGGACAGATTGAGCTCCACTCACGAGAGACGTTTGGTCGCTGAAATTGGGACCTTCTATCGGCGCGTACTGCGCAGAAACCTCACCAGGTAAAACGGCATTCTTTCATATCATTACACATGTATGATGGGGCAATACCCCCGAAATGAAGTGTGAGGACATGGTAGAGGCATTCCTCGGTATTTATGAACACGCATGTGCGTGCAGTTCGAGAACTGGTGAAAAGTAACACAATTAAACTGGCCAATGGCTCTGGTTCAGAATTCGGTTTTCAATGGTGGCACACAATTGAGCAACGCGTTGTTAATCAGTCCCTTTGCATTGAACTCACCAAAACGTGCCCTTCCATTGCTTGGTGTACAGTGTATCATTCTATGCGTATTCTCAATGTCCTGACACGCTCCTCTTTAATTGAGAGGTATATTATTGACCAGCCATTACCCTGGCGCCAGGAGAGGCAACCCTCGGCCCCTTTTCAAATCCTGAACCGCGAATGCAACCTAGTTTCAGATGCATAAGAGGCCCCGCGCCGCCCCTCGGCTCGAGGGCCATTGTTCTGGAAATCAGTGTCTGGGAGCGTGAGGAACTAATGGGACACTGAGAACCCTATGCAACCGCGCACTCGCTGCACGCGCTCCTCATAATAACAGGTACGTTGCCATGACCGATCGGGCCAGAGACTTGCTGTAGCCATCTGCCCTCATTAGAATAGTCGTATGGAGAGACGATATTGTTCCCGCTCTTTCATATTTGAATTGAAAAGAGGGCAGCGTCAATCAGACTTCCAATCTGTCCTAACCGCCCCCTGGAGGCCCAGCAAACACCTGCCAATGGGAAGTAACGCTCGGGGCTTCCTTCTGTGACGTCGGGCGAGGGGTGAGGGGGTTGCTTTGGTGGGGGAGGGTGCGGTGCGAACATTCACAGGCTGAATCTTCCAGACCATTGTTCAATGCAGCTTAGGCGATACCGGGAAGTCTCATTTATGTGTGGGTGCCTGAGTTGCTGCTACTAATACACTCTCTGTAATTCCCAACAACTGTTTATGCCCCCACCCTGAGCGCTTTTTAATATATCGCAAGAAGTTCCACCCTCTCCCCCAACCCCACATTTACCCACAGATGGAAGAACCCATTTCAGCGCACAGCGTATTCATGGATTTCAACATCCATAACCAGCCGTGGCGCAGAGTGGTGCAGCGACCCTGCAGCAGCACCAGTTACGCCCCCAACCCCGCCCCGTGCTTCATGAACAGCGCACAAATCCAGTACATGGCGCAAAGGCCAGTGGACCAGCATACAGCCCCCGAACCACGAAAACGCGTGTAAAACTCCCCGCGCACGCCCCAGAATTCACGTACCCTGCTCGCGCCAGGTAAATTGTGTAGAAAAAGCACCCCCCTGTGGCGTGGGCTGCCTGTGGGGCATGCCTAGGGTGGATGGGGTGCCTGCGTGCATTTGGGGGGTGCGCAGGAAGTTTTTCACACGATAGGCCCTGTGCGAGAGGGGTACGTGTATTTGGGGGGTACGCAGGAAGTTCTACATGCAATGGGCCTTGTGCGAGTGCGGTACGTGTATTTGGGGGGTGCACAGGAAGTTTCACACGCAATAGGCCTTGTGCGAGTGGGGTACGTGTATTTGGGGGGTGCGCGGGAAGTTTCATACGTGATAGGCCTTGTGCGAGCAGGGTACGTGTATTTGGGGGTTGCGCGGGAAGTTTCACACGCGATAGGCCTTGTGCGAGCGGGGTATGTGTATTTGGGGAGTGCGCGGGAAGTTTCACACGCGATGGGCCTTGTGCAAGCGGGGTACGTGTTTTTGGGGGGTGCGCGGGAAGTTTCACACGCAATAGGCCTTGTGCGAGTGGGGTACGTGTATTTGGGGGGGTGCGTGGGAAGTTTCTCATGTGATAGGCCTTGTGCGAGCAGGGTACGTGTATTTGTCGGTTGCGCGGGAACTCATACACACGTTTTCGCCCACGCGAGAGGGGTACGTGTATTCTGAGGGGTGCGCAGGGAGTTTCACATGCGATTTGTCAGGTGGGTCCTCCTGGGTGTGCCCCCTCCCCAGGCCCTGCAAGCAGCCAACACCACAGGGGACTACCCTACACCCCTGGCCATGTCCTGCAGGCAGGCCATCCACCCTGGCCATGTCCTGCAGGCAGCCCATCCACCCTGGGCATGCCCCGCAGGCAGCCCACATGGCATCATGCACTCGTGAGCCCCAACACATGTCCTACCCACCATTGACGGGCACCTGCCAGCAGGCTCCGACACATGTCCACCTGCACCCCCACCCACCCAGCATTGACGGGCACCTGCCAGCAGGCTCCGACTCATGTCGCCCTGCACCCCCACCCACTCATCATTGACGGGCACCTGCAGCAGGCCCCGACTCATGTCCCCCTGCACTCCCACCCACCCAGCATTGACGGGCACCTGCCAGCAGGCCCCGACACATGTCCCCCTGCACCGCCACCCACCCAGCATTGACGGGCACCTGCCAGCAGGCCCTGACTCATTTCCCCCTGCACCCCCACCCACCCAGCATTGACGGGCACCTGCCAGCAGGCCCCGACACATGTCCCCCTGCACCCTCACCCACCCAGCATTGACAGGCACCTGCCAGCAGGCCCCGACACATGTCCCCCTGCACCCCCACCCACCCAGCATTGACGGGCACCTGCCAGCAGGCCCCGACACATATCCCCCCCAACACGTCATCACCATCCACAATCATGGCCCTTGTGGCCACCCAAATCCCGCCCCACCCCACCCAGTCCAAAACCCCAACCAAGTATTCCATCCACCCCACATTGAAATCCCCATTACATGAAACATCCCAAATGGCAAGTATGCACATCAATACATGTCCATCACACACACACACAATAGATGCAAGTGAATGCGAAAACCCACATTGTGACATGCATGAAACCAATGAGAGAATACCACACAATTGAAGTATGAAACCAAAATATATTAAATGAAAAATCAATGGAATGAAAGAAAATCGCACAAGAGAAAATGATAACAAAGAAAAGGCTGGATGTCCCAAAAAAATCAAAAAAATATATCAATGTATAATCCAAATAAAATCTAATGAAAATGGCTCCAAAGTGTCCGTCCATCAAACCAAATCCAAAGGATGAAAAAAGATATTGCTCCATGGAAAAAAAATAGAGGTCAAATCCAGTCTTCAACTACATACAATTTACAAATCCACGGTCCATGAGCCCAACAATTCAAAGGAAACCTACAAAAAACACTACCTAATAACCAACTATATACAAAAAGGTGGGGCATAGTCCATGAGCCCCAAATGAAAAAAAATATAAAGGAAACCTAACACTAATCAACTATATACAATGGCGGCGGGCAAGTCCTACGGCTCACTCTGTGATGGCCAGGGCATCATCGAACTCCACGTCGATGTCCCGTAGGTGGGCCTCTCCCCTGTCCCAGAGGTCTTGCAGGGATGCAGTCATGGCCTGTTCCAACTCCCTGCGAGTTGCCTCCAGGCACTCAGCCCGCCTCAACGGCCTGTGCATGGAGTACTCCGCCTTGACCATAGTGAGCCGCGCCTGTTCTGCCAACCGCCACTCCGCATCTATCTGCTGGCCCAACCGCTGCCACATGGAAGACACTCCCATTCCAGGGTCCTCCTGCCCTCTGGCCGATGCCTGCCCCTCTGATGTTGCTGGCCCCGAGCCATGATGCCTCCCACGCTGTGCCTGCCGCTGCCTCCGACGCAACTGCCAGCACAACGGCATCCGGGCTGATGGAATCCACCAAAGCCGTTGTGCACGTGCCCTGCCCGATGATGCCAGCACATCCTCCATCTGCTGGGCTCCAGTTGGTGGGCTGTCCACCCCTGCTGGACCTCCGACTCCCGACTGTGGCAGGGATGTGATCTCCACCGAGCTGGCTGCGTTGGTCGGGGCAGGTCCACAGGGGGCCTGGTGGAATCTGGGCCGGAAAACGGCAGGGAGAATGACTGGTGCATAGTCTGCACAGAGGAGGAGAGGGCCGCCAGAGTGCCCAGCACATGTATGAACCCCCCGGCCAGGGCCCCTCCAAACTGAGTCATGTTGGCATGCAGCTGTTCGTGATGACGTGCATGCTCCCCCCAGGAAGCACGCACGTCATCATGAATGTCACGTGTGCGCAACGCAACACCAATCAGGACGGACTCCATACGGTCACGGGTCTCCTCGTCCGCAGGTAGTGGAGTGCCAGATGACGTGGGCCTCCCCCCTACCTGCGGATGGGCCTGGGACGGGGCATCCCTGCTGGTGCATGGTGGTGCAGTCACAGGGTCAGGGACAGTGACATGCACAGGCCCCTCCACGGTGACCTGTGCTGCCTCCTGCCCCTGGCCCTGGACTGCACCACTTGCACCAGTGGTACCACCCCCACCAGGCCCCATGTGCGGCTCAGTAGCGGCCGCCTCCTCCTCTGTGTACACCACCAACCTGGATGGCTCTGCACCGTCTTCCGCCATCGCAAGCCCCTGTGGGGGCTCACCCGCCCCTTCCGCAGCAGCCGTAGTGGCAGACGCGGCACCAGTCCCCTCGCTCCCGGAAGATGGTAATTCCTGGGAGGGTGGCTGGGCATTGCGTCGCTGGCCGGTGGAGGCATCCCCGCCGCTTTGCTCCACAGCGCCGTCTCCGCCCTCTTCTTCACTCGCGACTGTGAAGAGGGAGACATAGAACACAAGTATCAGGGTACTGTACAATAGTCCCCTAGACAGGAAGCAATAGCACATGAGTGGCACTGTCAAACATCACTTCCATCATGTCCCTCCACATCACATGGGTCAATGCAGGCAACACACATGCAGAAACGGGCACGGCGCATGCAATCAACATTTGCATCCATGTCCAAGGGACTCTATTTACATAAAATGTTGCGTTTAAACTCACATGCATCATGGGTCATACTGATCACATATCACATGCACACACAAGACCGGAGGCTCATGCATCTGGCCTCGTACACCACAGACAGTGGATACAAGGATGACTAGACTGCATCAGTGATTCAATACATCGTCACGGACATGTGTCATGCATCCATGGCATTTCAAAGTCACACACACGCTACTCAGACACACAAACATGTACACCATACATGTCCATGACAGCAGCACCCATCTCTCACATCCCATCCATGTCCAAGAACAGAGACAGGCATGCATTCATGTGTGCATTCCGCATGCTGCTCCGCATGTTGCATTGTAACACATGCACCATCCATGTGGTTCACGCATGACTGGTCTCACATGCAGCACCATGATGTCCCTGCACACACACATCCATACATGGCCTATGTAACACATATAGGCAAGTAGCTGACTACCAGCACACTGCTACATGTCCTGTTTCACACAGCAATGCATGGCCACTTACCGCTCGACTCCAGGCGGGTCTGCCTCTGAAGGATCTGGACGTGGAGCGCTGGGTTTATGCCTTCCAGGACCCTCGTCTGGATGTTGGTGAGGTGGACCTGGCACCCCTCTGCATCCTCTGCCTTGCCGAGGGTCCTGGACCTGAAGTCCTCCCAGCGCTTCCGGACGTGTTGCATGTAGCGGGCTGCCACCCCCTCCAGGTTGATTGCAGCCACAATGTCCTTCCAGATCTCCTTCTGTCCTTCATAGTCGGCGTGTGAACTTCCAAAGAGGCCATCATAATGCCCCAGGACTTGCTCTACCAGGGTGCCAACTTCATTGTCACTGAAGCTGGCAGCCCTCTGCCTCTCTGCTGGGGTGTTGCCACTGGTGCAAGATGGTGGTGTGTTGGACATGGCAACCCCGGAGGCGGGTGTGGGTGGGCAACTGGGTCCTGCGGCTGGGCTGTGGAGCGATGGTATACCAGTCGGGATTCTTCTGTTCCAGCAGGGGTGGTCACAGCAACTGGACCCCTGCAGTTGGCTGACGTGCAGGCACCAAATAGCAGGGCACGTGGCCAGCAGACAGGCAGGCAGGCAGCAGCAGGTGGGAGCGTGCTCGGGGTTGTGGAGGGCAGGAAAATGGCCTTCTGGGCAGGAGCGTGGTCTTCCATGTGTTGTCGCGTGGCCAGCTTGATATGGAGTGATTTGGCACGTGAAAAAACAGCACGTCCGGGTGTTAAGGCGTGTAATCCGAGGAAAGGGCCTAAGCACATAAGTGACGTGATGTGCGCGGGCGTTTCCTTCAGCACGGGTTAAAGGTGAGCAGGCCAGCAGTTCACTGTACGTGCCTTTCGTGGAGACCGACGTGTGTGTTGCTACTTCGTGTTTCGCGCACCATCACAACTTCACAGCGGATCACGGACTATCGCTTCTTTTGGTGGGGGTATTGGCTACGCGTGTTTTTCATTATGACGCTAGTCTGACGGTGAGTCGCGCACGCTATTTTTTCCCACTGCGGGTGCCCCTGTGTATCGCGTACCCGTTTTCGAGGTCATAGTAGCCTGCGTATCCCACGCGTCCGTGTTTTTCGTGTCCCTGGGTGCCACCGCGTACTGCAAGAGGTTAATTCCACACACGTGGGCTATCGGGGGTTGCCTGCACGATTTTACTGCAGTTTTGGGGTGCCTGAGCGTTACGTGACCTGTCACTTCATCACCGGTGTCACATACAGCCTTGCAGGTGCAGGGGTGCTTTTAACATCTTGTATCCCACCCCCTTCGCCCCAATTGCCCAGGACAATTGTCGTGTACACCTCCCATTGGCACTACTACATCTGTGCCGGCACTACTCCATCTGTGCCATGGCTGGGAGGCCACAAAAGGTGAGGGGCGCCTCAGCTGGGCGTACTCCATGTGGCGGGCATGGTCAGGGACGTGGCCGGGGTGACCAGGGAGTAGGGGGACTCCAGGGTGTCCAGGGTGGCTGCAGAGGGGGAAGTGGCAGGGGTGGGCCAGCTCGGCACGATGTTGTGCCACGTGTTGGTGCAGTCATGCCACCACCCCCTGCGGCTCTGGGAGATGCAGTTCTTGCATCTGGCACTGGCGCCCATGTGACCCGGCAATCCGTTTCATCGACTGCCACGGGCCCAAGGGTAGTGGTAGCTGCAGGTGCAGTTGTGGACACCACCACCCAGACTCAGGGTCTGCCAGCGCAGGCTGCGTTGGCACTTGAAGAGTCCATGGAAGATTTCCAGCAGGTCAGGAGGCACACCGTAGGTGCACGCAGGGCTGCCCTGACCGAGGCACATGGCCGTGAGGCAATATGCTGCCCCGACCAGCCGGGTGTTGGCAAGTGCAGGGGCAGATGCAGCCAACAACACCCCGCTTGTGAGTCTACCATCCAGGACAGTCGCGGTCAATGACTCTGGCACAGCAGATGTTGCTGCACAGGGTCCATTCCAGGGCACCCAGCAGCCACTGACGCAAGTCAGGCCTTCGGTCCTCCTTCCACCTGCCACTCCCTTGGTTCAATCCACCGGTGCCACTCGCCACACTGATCAGGGCGCATTTTCCAGCCAGGGTCCGGACCTGCGTCCAAGAGTAGGAAGGTTGCACCTGCAGCACAGGCTGTGACCCCAGACACAGCCACGGCATCCAGCATGTCAAGGAAGAAGCCTTTCTGTGTGCAGGAACTGGACTCCCTTGTGGACTACGTGCAGGACCACAGCCGTGAGATGCTAGTGGGGCCGAATTGTCAAACTACGGCTGCCCATCGGAATACCCACTGGAAGCATGTTGCGGATAATGTGAGTGCATTCGGCCATGAGATGCGCACAGCTGCAGAGTGCAAGAAGCGTTGGGATGACCTCAAATGCAGCACTAAGGTGATGCGTGCCTCTAATTACAACATGACTCTGGTGACTGGCAGTGGGCCACCACCTGAGGAGGATGACCTCACTCCGAATGAGTCAGTCGTTAAGGAGTTCATACTGGCAGAATTGGTCGAGGGAGTGGGAGAGATGCAGGACTTTGATGCCCCGTCCAGTGAGCGTTGTTGTGTGTTTGTCGAGGCCATGTGTGTTTTACTTGTGTGATGTGTTGTTCATGACTGCCACTACATGTCATGTGTACCTGGTTCTCATGTGCAAATCATGCAATGATTCACTGATGCGTGCATGATGTGCAGGATGGTGGAAATGTAGAGCAGACGGGGACTGTCCTCATCACCACACTTGCACCCTACTCACATGCTACTCACCTGGATGCCCCTCTGGTCCGTGTTCCAGCTCACTGGCCCTTCTGCATGTAGCCAGGGGTGTCTCTCCTCTCAGCACTGGGACTATGTCATTGCATGACTGACGTGCATGTGTCCTCTGCCTGCATGTGGTTACTCCACGTAGGCATGCTCCCTTGCCCCTACACCCCCCATGCACCCCAATTTCACCATCGCACTGGTGTGCATCATTTAGGCACACGGCAATGGCCTGTTCAAGCCTCCTCCTGTGTACATGCTAACTTCCACCAGCCAACCTGCCAACCTGCCAGACACATGCAGTGAGTTACATCTTCATGCAGGGTGTTTCACTTGGACTGTGCAGATGCTCCGCAGGGACATGAGTGCCCATTCATGCTCCATGTGTATTCCATGCATGCCCCTATGTGTCCTTGACTGGAGGAGCATTGTAGTACGTGTCCAGGATGACCTACATTTCATGGCATTTTATCAGCCATCCCATGCCCACTCTAGCTCAGTCCTGCATCACACACATGTTTAAGGTGTCACAGTCTGTGTGGGGCACAGGCCTCCCCCTGTTTCAGGCCCACTGACTCTGTCAAACTGGTGTAGTGGCTTCTGCACACATGGGTGCACTACTGAGGGTTCATCATGTGTCCTGCTTACTGTCCCATCATCTGCTGTGTTGTCAGTTGACTCAGATGATGCAATTGATGCTAGTCAACACTGTCTGCCAATACACAGGTCTCTGGTCACCCTTGCGCTACCATGCAAGGCATCCCTGCATTTTTACTTGGCGGGTGGGGGGAGGTTTGTTTGTAGCCATGCAACCCATTGCATGCACATTGCACGTGATGCCTGAACTTGCCCTTGCACTGCCTTCACGTCTTTTGATACATATCATGATGTACTTGTTCATGTAGATAGTGGGTAACATGCACAAGTTCTGCACTGCATCAACCCACTTCTGAGTCTTGTTACACCGTTCTACATGCCTACACTCACTGATGCAATGTCAAAGTGACCTGGCATGCATGGCAGGTTCTCATTTGTGTGTGACATGTCTGCTTCAAGTGTTGGCTGTCTGTGTGATGTCTGTGTGTGTGATGTGCTTCTGACATGTGTACTAATGTTATTTTTTTCTCCACTTTTCAGATGATGACGCAATGGAGCCAGAGGATGATGGTGTCATGCAAGGCACAGGGTTGTTATCACAACAGCAACCCGGCACAAGTGGGTGGTCGTGGGGTGGTAGGCCATGAGAATCCACATGTGCTACAGACCATCTTGTTTATGGCTGGCAATTAGTCCAGCCCAGATGACCACTCTGACGTCCATGTCGAGTTGGATGTGCATCAGGTCCATTTGTGAGGGGTGAGTGATTCTGATGTGGACACTCCTCTGTCCGCGACACCTGCACTGAAGGGCCAGACGGTGGAGGGACCTCCGCCTGTGATGGATCGGGATGCAGGGTGCAGGGTCACCCTCTACACCAGTCACTGATGTGCCTGGGCCATCACGTCGATGGGGGAATGTAGTCCTGCAGCCGCCGGCGGTGCCAACCCAACAAGGACGGCCGGTCCTTGCTGTCAGGTCCCTGGGTAACAGAAGGCATTAGGTTAGATTATATTGGTTTGGTTAGATTGATTTCATAAAAGATATTTCCTTAATCTAATCATCATTATACAGCCAACTACTTCTGTCCCAGCTCAAGATGGTGGAGAACTTCCTGTTCAGCAGTGATTGGATAATGACTACTGTGATGCAGTTTGGAACCTGGAGAAAGGTTCTAAACTGCCTTTCATTCATATCTGCATGAGTGCGGTCACAGCAAACTAGAGCTCCAGAGGAAAAAACAAAGGAACTACATAAAGAAATATCTTATCTTTGAAGATTACTCCAAGAAGTGCCACAGACAATATTTCAGATAAGTGACAGAAAAAAGTAATTGAAAAAACTGTTAAAAGGAAATGTATGTACAGATTAAGTTGCTTATTTTCTGTTAAGTCTTCAAAAAGTATTTGCAAATTGATGTTTTAAGCTTCGAGTTCAAAATTGTTTTACATGTTACAATTATTTGGATTACTTAACGCGCTTGCCAACAGTAAAAGGAGTTAAGTAACGTTGTGCCGGCTTGCGCGTTTTATTAAAAAGCATTGCAATGCTAGTTTTGAATTGCTGCCTGCGTGCGACTCTTGAAGGCGCATCTATGTAAATAGAAAGACGTTCGTGTATACGTCGCCAGTCAATCGTTTAGAGGAAAGGACCCAGAAGCGTAATGCGGCCTGCCCAGGAAGTGCTAACAACCGTCGCGTAATTCGTTTCTTCGGTTCTGTGAGATATTCTTTTGAAAATGAAGACGTGCAGTTTGGATCGCGTGTGCGCATAAGAGAAGACACAAGTAAGATCAGCAATCACAATAGCGCAAAATAGTGACAGCGCGGCAAGCAAAAAATACAAATAAGCAGCATCTCATTTTCAGTTGTAAAAGGAAGTAAACCGTGTTTAGTCTTCACTGTTATAGCGCGACCCAGTGGCAGCGCGGACATGCAGATTGAGTGAGTCCACATTAAAGAGATAAGCAACTGAGTACAGTATTTAACTTAAAATAAAAAAAATTACTAAAGAAGAAACCCGACAAAAAGTATTGAAGAAGTTTATCAGGAGAGTCAGATATTTCTCACAAGTTTACATGAAAGCACTGAGAGAACAATAATTAATTCAGCAAAAGACAAGAGAAAGTATTCAAAGCACCAGAATTCTATACATGTTTGAACTGTATGACTGAAAGTATAACACTTATCATAGAAATCCAGCTAATTCTAAAGAGATTGATAGAAATCTAAAAGCATCCATTTGAGAAAAGTAAAGTTAATTATAAAGAAAATTCTTTCAAGAGTCTCTCAATAAATTAACAGAGACAGTCAGGTAACTAAGGGGTTTTGGTAAGGTATACATACATATTTTTTTGGGAAAAAGTTAGAGAAGTTTAACTCAGAGTTTAATTGTTGATATATCATTGCAGGTATCCAGAGTTCTGAAGTGTTAAGCAGTTAAGGACTCCAGTGTTATCCTGACCATTTGTTATTTTCTCCAAATTCCCCCTTTCCCCCACTCTGGTCAATACAATAATTGTTTACTTGATAGTTGGGTATACTGGTTTGAGGGACTAGGCGGGCTATTCATCTGCTCCTGCAGGAGACCAGCGCTGGGACCTGAAACTTGCGCCCAGCAGGTGTCAAGCCCAGCAACGCTGTGGCTGCGCGCCACCGATGTATACTGAGTGTGAGCAAGACATGGCTGCCAATTCAGAACGGCAGGAGGCAGCAATTGATAACATCGCTGTGAGCATGAAACGTGTGGCCCAATCCGTGCTCCCCCCTGCTAGGCAGGTGCTTCTCCAGCAGCAGGCGGCACAGTCCACGGCCCGCTCCCTCAGGCTGGGCATGGCGGCCTCAGACAGGGCACGCCCGGCTGAAATGGTGTCTTTGCGTCGAGCAATTGCTGCTCATGCAGAGGCACACATGGAGGCCATGAGGGTTGAGTATGAATCTCTCAGATCCACTCTGGGTGTGCTCATGATGTCCCAGAGGGAGCGGGCAGAGGAGAGGTTTGCGCAGCTTGAGTGTACCATCTCGGCTGAGCTACGTGCTTGCCAGGATGTGCATCAGTTGTCCAGCCAGGTCTTGCAGGAAGAACTCTGTGTTACATGTGTTACCTTGCAAGAGGAAGCACGCGTATCACGGGAGGTTCTGCATGCAGACCTACGTGTCATTGCCGCACAGAACCAGGCTCACCCATCCGGCAGACTTGCTGCCGACGAGGGGCAAGCTGTGCCTAGGCATGGTCAGTATCCTGTGCCATGTCCACCTTTTCAGGAAGAGGCTGACTCGGACGACGAGATCTCCCACACAGGTCTTGGTGTGCAGGCGTTGAGCCCATGGAGTTTTTTTTTTGTTTCGACATCATCGCATGTGGGTGTTGAGGTGCACCCTGTACCTCCCCCCTCCTGGGTGCCTCCCCCCGGGTCGTATGTGGCCATTTTTGATTTTAGTTTAGTTAGTTAATATTGTTTTTGATAGTTTAATTAGGTTGTATAGGTTTTTCATAGTTAGTTTAATTAGTTAATATAGTTTAATATTGTTTGTCTATTGTGCATTCATGTGACGGTGTGGTGCTTTGTAGCTTTTCAAAGCACCGACTGTCTGTTCCAGCTGGGCCCTTCAAGCTTGTCTCGTGTATGTGTTTGCAGCTTGGGGTCCTGACTTACATAGGCCACTCCTGCTTCCCTTATCCATGGGCTCGCTAGGATGGTTCGGTGTAACAAAAATGTACACAATGGCTTTGGACGTTCGTCATAACTGTGGCCTATCTGCTGCTGTACTACTTGTGTTAACAACCCTAGTGGGGATTGGTTGCGTTTTATCCACACCATGTCTGTAATCAATTTGGGTGAGTACGTGATTGATGTCTCCATTAATTGATGTGGATTGTGATGTATGTTCTTTTCTTTCCTGTATATGTGCTTGATGCACTCCATGGTGTAGACAGTAGACTGCAACCTTTGCCTGTCAGTCACACTGATGGTGGGAGGAGTTTGGATGTAGATCTGTAACCTGACCCAGTGACAACCAGCATGAAGACACACACAGGGAACTTTCCAGCATTATTAATATGTTTTATGCCCTTTCTGCAGGAAAATTAGCCCCCACGCTACCTTTGCCAGCAGACACAGGGACGAGTAATCCTGAAAACTGGCCATGTTCGGTGGTGCAGACGAGCGCATGTGTGCGCAAGCAGAAGCACAGGGCTTGTGCTCAGACGTCCGACAGAATCAGACATGTTTCCAGGAGCTCCAAGCAAGGTGAGCAGCACAAGGAGCCACACCGCAGGCAACCTTCCACCAGGCCACTTGCACATGCATGCTAAATAGCACCAGTGCTGGGGAGCTTTGCCAGGCATTGTTGGAGAGGCGTACAGCTAACATGCGTTGAGGGCCAAATGCCAAGTAGCTTTACAAGTTGTCAGGGGCACACACAGCCATCGAAAATATCCTTGAGTACCCCCTGCTCCATTGAAGCGGAGTTATTAGGCTGTAGCGTTCCTAGCCAGTAACTGATACAGCACACAGGGACACCCAACGAGGCACAGACTCGTGTGTAGTGCATATCATTTGCATGTGCAAATTGCCACGTGCAGTGCATATCATTTGCATGTGCAAATTGCCATGTGCACTACCTATTGAAAACCGTGGCTGCCAGAACACGACTTGTGCTGAAGTTGAACGTCGCTATATGCGTGTAGCAGCTCACCCAGGGACCATTGTATCATGTGTGATTCTTGACGCATTGGTCTTCCATTTCCTGCGCGCCCACATGCGCCTGCCTTACTGCGTTGACAGTGTATGAACCATCAGGGGGCAAGCTAACGTATGGGTACAAAGCAGCAGACAAGAGTGTTTGTTTGTGGAGAAGTCACTTACTTTGGGGCATGGATGGTGTTGTGTGTGTGCGTTGTAAACACACATTCAGATTAGTAACTCAGACTCTCTTTGCAGCATTGAACTGTTCCTGTTACCGTACCTAAGAGTGTGCAGGCAGGAGGCCAGCACTCAACCCAGAGATAAGTCTTTCTTTGGCTTGCATTTGACTCATTTGGTACAATGTGCATGATGAACATGTTTTCTCTGAGTATGTGTTATTGTCAATAGTTGTTTTTAGTATTTTGACTACTTTCCGTTGCCAGTCCAACTCCCCTCTCCTGCCCCTCTTTCTGATTATCCTGAATACCAATGCCTGTCCAAACAACATATCCCTGACCCTCCTTCCCCGCCGGGGTCTCAGAGGCCTGTGTAAGTTTGACCTTGCAGGCGCCCAGACCACGGAGGGGGTGGTTGGTTCGTGCCACTCCTGCGCCTGGACACCGGAGCTGTGACACTACCCATCAGTTGTTGCATCCTCATTGTATATTATGTACCGAAAATGGTACCCATCCTGTTGGACCATTGTTGTGTGGAATCAGAAAAAAATACAATATTACGGCTGTTACACCGAGCAAAGGAAAATACACCGACACGGGCTTATAAAGATTCCCAGAATCTTTATTACAAAACTGAACAGTATTCAACAAAGTATACAAATAGTTTTTTGGCTGTCAATAGAACACAGAGACCACCAGCAGGGTTCAATGTGAGCAGTGAGAGAATTTCAGGTTAATCATGCACTGGGCTAGGGTCGCGCCAGGTTCACTTTCCTAAGTTACATATCCCGTGCTTGTGGTTTACTTTTTCAATTCATTTACTAACACACTTCATTATTCTTTAATTTAACATTTACACTCTTTACATATTGTTTTAATACAGACCAATCAATGTTTCGCATATTATAGTCGGATAGCATTATTGTTCTTGTATACGTGTAGTTTAACATTGCTAATTCAAGTAATCCCCTGCTCCCGATGTCAGAAAAGGACAAGGTCTTCATGACCCTAACATGTAGCCTAAGGGCAGGTTGGACATTAACTCCCCTACAGAGGTTGGAGAGGTCAAGACAAGAACAAGGACACACGAGACGGCCATTTTAGATTACAGGGTGACTTTGTATAAAACCCCAAAATGGCGGTTTCTAACCTAAAATGGAGGCTTGATTCAAGATGGCGGCTTACATCAATTTCTAAGGTCAAGACCTTGCCGCAGAGAGTTATTCGCGTACAATTTTAAGTAACTTGGCGTAGGCCAATATACATACAAATCGTTTGTAATAAGAGGCATAATTTAATATCCGGTTTGACAGTTGGACTGTGCTACCTCAAGGTGGCCTCTGAGGGGGCTGGACTCTATTTACACGCAAGCTGAAACATGGAGACCAAGGGGTAGGGTGATCCTGTAGCCAGGTAGACTTGAAGGAAGAAGGCTGCATACCCCAGACACAGTTGTTCAGAAGGTCATGGTGATGTGTAAATGAGGGAGGGCCGTTTGTTGTTGGACAGTTGGCTTGGGCTACAGTGTTTTGGGCACTCTGACATAGTAATTGTGGGGTACTATATACATGATGTGTTGTGCTGGTCAATGCCTGTTCCTGTGTTGTCTTTACTTTTCAGGTGTCAGGGGATTGGTGTGGTTTGACATGCTGGGGTGTACACATGGGCAATGTACACATGTGATGTGTACAGGACACTGAGGGTCACTTGATTTCACATGCATATATTGAGTGCATGTCCCTACTGACACACACAGTTGCACAATGATCCACCACACGTACAACCACCCTTCCATGGCCACAGGTGCACGCAGATTGCCTTCTCGGGCCCGCTGTGTCCCTGCAGCGCATGATCTATTACCATTTGGGTATCCTGTACCTGCGTCATTTAGTTATTTATTAAATGTGTCCTTTTCATGTGATGCTCAAGGTGTATCTGCAACACAATGGCTGCTCACTGTGCTGTGTGCTGCGCAGTGTGTTTCAGGAGACCCACACAGCACACGGGTTTGGGAGTAGGGCTTTTGCCTTACCCAATGTGCATATGAACAGGCATTCAGTGTTGTGTTCATGCTACGACTGGTAGAAACATTTGTGTATGACTTTTGTATGTGTGGGAGGTTGTTGGTCAGTCATTTCATCTGATTCCATGTCAGGCATCATTGTCTCGGCCAGTTTCCATTCATGACATGTCACTTCGTATCTTATTGGTCATGTGTTGAGCTTTTGCTATTGCATGCCATGTCATGGTGTGGCAGACAAGGGTGATGTGGGTTGGGAGGGTTTGGGTGACATACCAGGGATTGTCATGGCCTGTTTTGCAGGGGGTGTGATACACACCTTGCATGTGTTCCTTTTGGTCACACAGGATTGGTTATGTTTAAGTATCCAGGGATGCACACAATATAGCACTTCCGTGGCAACATTCTCAGGGTGGTAAGGTTGTGACAGTTGACTGTCTTTGTCATCATCGATTGTCACCTGGTATGTGCCAGGACTGTCTGCACTCCACAGGGGTGGCAGTTTAGGTGAAAAATGTGGCCACAAGCTGGGTCCGGGCTGCCTCGCCATGTGTCCTTTCCCCTCCCATCGGCAGCGCCTGTGCATGTGGTTGGGGATGTCGGGGCACCACCATGTCCACCGGTACGTCCCGCCGTGTTGCAATATTGTGCAGGACACATGCTGCCACAATGATCCTGCACACTACTGGGGGTGCATATAGTAGCTGGCGGCCAGAGCGGTCAAGGGAGCAGGAGCGTGACTTGAGCACTCCGAATGTGCGCTCCACTATGCCCCTGGTTGCAATATGGGCAGCATTGTATATTACCTGGGGTGGTGTGGTGGGGTTCCGGATTGGTGTCATCATGTGGTTGCTCAGAGGGTAGGCACTGTCCCCTGGGGAGGTGATAATAGTTGTGATTATTGGGGTTTGTGTATTTGTCTGTGTGTGACATGCATGCATGCATGTGCACAGGCATTTGGACTCACCTAGGAGCCATGTGTCGCCATGCTGCCCAGCTTCCAGGGCCCGGCTCAGGGCAGACATTCTGTATATGAAACTGTCATGGGTAGAGCCAGGATAGTTTGCATAGACAGAGGTGATGATTCCCTTTGTATCGCATACGACCTGCACGTTGATGGAATGCCAGTGCTTGCGGTTTCGATAGATGTGCTCATTTGCCCTAGGTGGACGTAGGGCCACATGGGTGCAATCTATGGCACCGAGCACTTTGGGAAAGTGTACCACCCTGTAAAAGTCCTGGACCACGACCTGCCTTTCTGCGGGTGTTCTGGGCCTGTATATGTGCCTGCGGACTGAGGGGCGTGCAGTCATGATTGCCAACACCTGGTGTAGGCAGCGTGACTGCGTGGCCTGTGAGACCCCTCCCACTATGGCAGTTGTCCGCTGAAATGACCCAGTGGCCAAAAAATGCAGGACATTGAGCACCTTCTCCAAGGGGCTCAATGCTTGGGAGCATAGGGAGGGGGATGTAAGTTCATCTTCCCACTCCCTGACCAGGTCTAGGTGTAAAAGCAAAGAGAAATATCGAGACTGAGTACCCCAAAAGGAAATACACCAAACATGGGATTATAAAGATTCACAGATCTTTATTATAAAAACTGTACAGTTTACAAAGAAACAAAGTAACAAATAGCTATCTGGCCATCAGTACATCACAGCGAAAAGCAGCCCTTTCAGTGTGAGAAGTGAGAGGTACTGGACGTCTAAATATTCGCATCTTATATACAGTTCTCAATCGTAATGTCCAGCCCCTCTACAAGTTAATTATTTCAGCCTAGGGTTCGTGCCGAGTTCACTTCTAGTTAGTCCAACCATATGCATATGGATAACCTCTAGTTTATACAGCGACAAGTCACAATGGCAACAATGTATCTTCGAATTTAACATTAGGCCTTAGTACATATCACATACAATGTAGTTCAACAAGCGTTCACATTTAGTATTTAAACAACATTGTTATTCAATGTATGTCCGCGGATCGGACTTGTTGGTGCAGGTAATCCTTTGATCTACAGGTCAAACATAGGACATGGTTTCATTACATGACCCAAACATTTGGCCTCTGGGCAGTTTAGACATTAACCTATGTGAAGGTCGGGGCGGCCAGGTTATGGGCAGAAGAACACTGTTCACCATTTTAGAATACAGAGTGACTTTGAGATGGAAATCAAAATGGCGGATGGACCTAAAATGGTGGCTAAGTCGATCTAAGGTCAGAACTTCGCAACGCAGAGCGACTGGGCTTAAGCCAATATATATACACACGATAAAGGAGGCACAATATGGTATCCCGTTTAACATAGGATGATACGAGGTGGAAACCTATACCTGCCGCAGACCTGGTCGTCACGCATCCCAAAAAGGCTAGTCTGGGGAAAGAAAATGAGGGCCCTGGCTATTCTCCTCCTCCTGCGTTGTCCCACGATCAGTGCTGTGACAAATGGGGCATTCATCGTAGCTGTATATACGTGTTTTTTGTTTGCGCGCACTTTTATACTGTGCACGGGGCCGTGTGGCGGATGTGTTGACGCCTATGCGCGTCTTTTTAGTGTGCGCGGGTTTCCCGTATTCAATTCCATGAATACATGTTGTTCACATGCGTGTGGGCGTTCCGTGTATTTCCCTGCAGAACTTCCCCAGTTACGCCTTCTTTTTCACGCGTTGTTCCCCATTCCACGAGTTACGCCCCATGTCCCACCCCCTTTTCGGTGTATGCGCCGACGTTGTGCTCTTTCCCTGTCCTGTGCTCGTCACGCACGGTGTTCGGGATGTTGCAATGACGTGTGCGCCACGCACGGGTTTGGTGCACATCCCGAGGAAAACACCCGCAGGGACTTCCATGAATTGCACTGTTTTTTCACGCTTGCGCCAAGATTTTCGGCACACGTTTGTTCCATGAATCGGCCCCTTAATAGGGTGGGAGGAGGCCAGCTGTTCTATTTGTAACTTGCAAGAGAAGCTGCCAAGGGCACTGTCCTTAAGCAACCTGTTCCCCCAAGCAGGCCTAACAATACTCGGATCAACTTGGAGAGGGGTGGGATCTCAGTGCTGGGGGAGGTTTCATGCAACAGTTGGTTTTCGACCTATTTAATTTGCAGCACACGTCACCCCTCCCTGTCCCCATGAGACATCCCAGTCTTTGCGTCAGACCTAGGACCCAGATCCGACAGCCCAATGGGCCGGCAACCATTTCACACTAGCCTTTTTTTGTGGAATTTATGCAATGTTTCGAGTAAGTCATGGTTTTGACGCTATTGATTCGGCATAGGCAACACGATTTTTAATTAGATATGCAGTGCTTGTGTCTTGTGTTTTTGAGTAGGTTAGAGGTAGTCCTGAGAATGGAGAAGGATTGGACTCGTTTTATTATTTATTTATTCTTGTACATTGGTAAATGTGGTCCGGAGCAATGAACTAGCACACCATTCTGGGGTCCCCCTGCAAGTCATGCTAAGGCCCCCCCCCCCCCAGCTCCGCAACAAATCACAGGTCGCGCCACACTCTAGGCCAGGCTAGACCACGCTTGCGCAATTTTTTTATTTTTTAATTTATGTATTTGTAATGCACCGACAGCCCCCGGGCATTAGGGCGCAACAAAAATACAAAAGAACAACAAAAGAAGGGGTCAGTGATCATCTGTGAGAGATTTCAGAGGTCACAGGAAGGGGTACCTTGAAAGGCCAAGGAATTTGAAGAGATGTGTTTTCAGGGTTTTCCTGAAAAGCCTCAAATTGGGCATGGCTCTAATGGAAGGGGGTAAAGCTTTCCAAAAAGAGGACGCAATGGCCGGGAAGTATCTTCCGAGACATCTGGTTCTTGTGAGCCTATTCCCTTCAGCTAGGCAAGGGGAGGAGGATCGCAAGTTTCTAGTGGGTTGGTAAGGTAGAACCAAAGCTTTAAGATATTCTGGGACTTTGCCGTAAAGAGAGTGATGCACTAAGGTACCAACCTTGAACTGAATTCGCTCCTGGACTGGGAGCCAATGAAGATCTTTCCTAAAGTTGGAGTTATGGGATCTTCTAGGGATTTTTAGGGCCATCTGAACTGCATCGTTCTGAATGGTTTGGCAGGCCTGGATATTAGATTTCACGTCACCACATAACAGGGAGGTACAATAATCCAGGTGTTGCACATGGACATCTCAGTTAAGAGAGGCTTCCAGATAGACCCCTAAAGTTTTGACTTTCTTGTGGGTCGGGATTTTGTTACCTTGTAACATAAAGTTGTCATAAGAAGAGTCTAGTTTGGAACGAGCCTGAGGGGAGCCGAATATAAGGAGCTCGGTTTTATTGCCAATAAGACACATCCAGTTCTTGAACATCCAGCTCTCGATTGAATTATAGATGCTGTTCAGCAACTGAGTTCTGGGAGTGGTCCCTGCACAGCTCAATGACCAGCTGTGTATCATGGGTGTAATTGGTAAAAAATTACTCCCAGGTCTTCCAAGAGTGAGCAGAAAGAACACACATGAAGATTGAAAAGCAGCGGTGAGATGGAGGCTCCGTGAGGGAGACCGCAAGCAATAGGGGAGGAAGCTGAGCCCCATTGAATATTGGACTAACGGTTGGTCAAGAAGGACTGAATCCAGTTCACTACATCTGAGGAACAGAAGCCTTGATTCCGCAAGTACAGAAGAAGACGCCCGTGGTCAATGAGGTCGAAAGCTGTGGACATATCTAAGAATATCAGCATCCCGGCTTTCCCTTTCTCCATGATTTTGAGCAAATGGAATTGGAGATCCACAAGAGCGGTCTTCGTGCTGAAAGAGGGCGGAACCCCGATATGCGGCTATGAAGGATGTTACGTTCCACGAAGGCTTGCCGTTGAACAGTTGCAACCGTGTCCACATTTTTCAATAAAAATGGGCTGTTGGTAATTGGCCTAAGATTACTAGGGTCCGTAAGATCTAGATTCTTTTTTTTTTCGGATCGGAGTGATGGTTACTTTCTGTTCTGTGGGGACTTGACAGTCTTTGAATGAGGCATTCACCAAAAGAGTAAGGAAAGGTGCAAACAACTCTTTATGCTCCAGAATGAGTTTAGGGGGCAGGAGATTGAAGTGGCAGGAGGTCGCTTGCATCGAAGAAAGCACAGTGATAATGTCTATATGTGAAATCTGGGAAAAGGAGAAGCTAAGATAAGACACACCTTTCTCTGTCATGTGGGTTGGTCCTTCAGTGGCGGTGGCTAAGCCCTGGGCATGTAAAATTCTGTCCCTGGCATTGGAGATTTTCTCCTTGAAGGCTGTTGCCGCCCGTGAACAATCTAGGACGGTCGGTTTAAAAGGAGATTCAGAAGCTTTTGTTTTTTCCAAGGATTTCAATATGTCAGAGAGTATCACAATCATTCTGCTGCAGGGGCACGCCAAACCACACACTGCACTAGTAGAAATATATACATGTGTGTTTTAATGCATTATACAGTTTAATGCATTATACAGAACACTTTCTGAGAAAAATTGGCTAAAAAGCCAGATCGTTTGCAATTGTTTTGTAGGGTAACACCAATCCAAAAATCCAATACATGCAAGTCGCAAACAGTGCACAGGAACATTAATGCTTTAATTGATTATGCTTTGCTTTTAAAAATCTCATGCCACAATGAAAACATGTCCAACTGACTGCACAGTGTAGACCAGTCTAGACACATGATAACATATTACAGGAAAACATGCCATGCCACATTAAGACATAACTATACTGGTTATCCCAAAACACCAGTCGAAGCAATAACACCTATCTGGTTATTTTATTACATATGCCCAGAAACATATATAATGTCACAGTAAGAAATGGCTAGACTTGCAGCACCCAAATGCGAGTTTAGCCAGATAATTGCACTTAGCAGGACTGCTTTATCAGAGGTGCCCAGTTAAAAAAAGTCAAGCCAAAGTAAGAAATGACTAGACTGGCTGTACCACAATGCCTGTCTAGCCACCAATAAGACCTACATGCCTGCTTAGCCTGGACATGGCCATTATGTTTTAGTGCCCAACCCACCCCCTTCCCCCAGACTCCCCACACATACCGTTTCCCTCCCACCCCAAACCCCAACCCTCACAATCGGCTCCTCTGGCCAGATGTACCCCCGCGTCCTTCTTCCTCATCCAAGTGCTTACGTATGAGACACCTTGCCTCATAGGTAAGTGCTGGGACGAGGAAGAGTAGGAATATGAGTAATGAAGATTACAGGTGTAACTAAGCCAGGCATTACCTCCATGTCCCTCTACCTCGTCCAGGAAGAGTAGGCTCGGAGTAATGAAGATTACAAATAAGTAATCCAGGCATTAAACACAAGGACACACACACATCATTCACCACACACTCACACATGCACACCTAGGCAGCCGCCCATACATCATGCACTCATTCACATACATTACATTATTTACATACACATTTACATGCATGCGCACACATTTAAACACAAATAAATGTTATCTTTTTGAATCCGTTGGTCCAGGTAATAAGCTCCCTGCAGCAACCAGGAATGCTTGCTCCCATCATGGGCAGAGGATTGGGAGGCCCCCATGTCATGAGGTGGGACGGAGCCCTATGACTTCATAAAGAAATCGTTTCTTTTTTAAGTCACTCTGACTTCATAAAGAAATTATTTCTGTTATAGGAGCACACCAAAATGGAAATAATGTCTCTGAGGGCAGAGTGACTTCAAAAAGAAAACAATTATTTTTAAGTCAAGGGCCCCCCCCACTCATGACATGGAGGCTTCAAAGTATTTTGGTGGGGCAGAGCACTCTGAATTTTTTTAAAACATTTCTTTTTAAAGTCACTCTGCCTTCATCAAGAAATGATTTCCATTACACTGTAAATAAATGATTTCTGTTATGCTGTAACAGAAATCATTTCTTGATGAAGGCAGAGTGACTTCAAAAAGAAAAGTGTGTCTTTTTGAAGTCCGAGGGGGGCGTACCTCAGAGGACATTTGGCGGTGGGGCTACCCGCACTGCGGGGGCACCTGCTACACCAGTGATACGGAGGTCCCTTCACATCGCTATCGACTTCAAGTGAAGGGAGAACATAGGCGGGGGAGGAAGAGCGATTGTTCCATACACATCAGGGAATATCCCAGTCCATGCTCATCTGTACTTCATGAGGTCAGATTCGGTACATGGCGAGTTTCGGTGGGAGAAGCCTTGATGATAGAGTGATCTTCCCAATAATGTGTGCAGTACACTTTTTGGGAAGCCCACTCTTTGGCATTTGTCACTTTCCTTGCGACCTGCCTTCTTGCCTTGTCTTCTTTAGTTTCCTTGTTCCTTGCCCCCCACTGACATCGCATTGCCTCCCACATTCCACTTGCCTCCTGCCTTTCTTGCTTCTCTCTCACTTTACTACCCTCTTGCTTCCCTTGCCTCCCTCGCTCTTTGTCTTCTTCCTTTCTTGCTTCCCAGTGTGCTTGAAATGACCATTGCTCTGCAGTAGTACAAAGATTAGTAGCTAAACTGCCCACTGCGCACCATATTTCTACTAAACCATCAGAGATCCCAATCAAACTGGTGAAAAAGGCATAGCCAAAAGGTATTGTTCAGTTGCCTCGTTTGGTAACGTGGGCCGATGGCAGGCTATATCTTCAGAAGCAGTGTCAGCCAATCGCAGTATCAAATCGAACAACTAAAGTACTATCGTCTAAAACAAAATGCCCAATCCGGTCCTTTACAAATGTAGACTTTTAATCAACTAATACAATACAATCATTAATTGGGAAACATAAAAACCCATTCCTGTAAAAGTAGAGGATTCAGGATTATGTGAAAGGGCACTATGGGTAGATGAGCAGGTGTGTTCAGGCAACAGATTGGCAAAAATATTGTGATATGTCAAGGATACGACTTTGAATTACATGGTAGAGAAGGGGGGCTTATAAACTACTATGATCCTAAAAAGTGTATCAGGCACAGGGCTTCTTCACGGCACCTTTATTTATGTCTTTGGCAGTCAACAGTGTCGAGCGGAGCTTCTGGCACTTTTGTCATAGTCGAGCCGGTGTCAAGACGTTCAAGTCAATGGAATCATACTGGTGGTCAGTTGGAGTTGGTTCAAGAGAAGGGGTCTCTATGAGTCAAGTCAGCATTCTAGACAGTGCGATGATGGCTTCAAATGGTTCAGGGCACCTGGTGAGTCGGTGGCAAGACAATGGCTCTGCTGAGCTGAGTCAACACCGGAGACAGGCGAGTTGAAGCCTTCCAGCAGTCAAATCGGTGCTCACGTCAGTTGCTTCCTCGAAGTAGAACATGGGATTGGGTCGCAATGAGTCAGTCCAGTTCAATCGGTCAAGTCTGAGCCTGGATGACTAGAAATTCATCAATCTGTTTGAAGGCTTTGTAGGAGATGTTTATGTGGCAACAATCGACACAGGGAATTCCTTCCCTCAATCAAAAAGTACCACACCAATAGTCCTTTTATGTGCAATGTAGCCCTTTCTCGGATTAATATAGACCCACACAGGCCCCTCACCCTTTAGCAATAGATAAGCCAAGAATCATGCTGGTGTGTAGAAAAAATATATTTATTAATTAATAGAAAAATTAATACTTGTACAAAATCACAAATCATGTCACCTCACTCAAGGGTCCAAATGCTTTTTCTTTCCTACCAATTCTCTTTTTACACAAATTGAAAACACTAGTTGGTTTAAGATAACACGGATCACAAACTATTTTTAGAAAGGGGGCACCCCAGTTCCCTGTCAGTGTTATTTTTTTGCCACAGTTTGCCCATTACGGGATCATGGAACTCTCCCACCCTGCCTCATGGTTGGGGGGGGGTGTGACGGGTGCTGTTTTTCTATGGGGCCTACTAGGGGGGCAGCCAACGGGTTGTTGTGAGACTGGCTTTGCCAGGGTTTGGGGGCGCCACTGCTGTTGGGCTTCCCATGGGGGCATATGAAGGCCCGGCAACCAGTGGGTAACTTTGGGGGAGGGGGACCAAAGTAAGTATGGGGAGTGGGTGTGTGGGGCATGCTGGGGTGGGCACCACCCAAGGAGGACCACAGGGTCGCCTTTTGGGGTGGTGTTGGAGGGTCCAGTATGGCCCCAAGATGTCCACATGGGTGAAAGGAGTTGGCAAATACTATCATCCCAGTGAGCAGCAGCAGGGGGCAGGGCTAAGGTGGTCCCCCCCTTACAACAGGAGTGGAAGGGGAATAGTATGTCCCTCAGCCCGATATCACAGTGTAGGGAGATGGCCGGAATGCTGTCACCTACAGAGTGTGGGGAGAGATTGTGGACGGCTCAACCACCCCGCGCCCACCAGCGGTGGTAGAGCTGCAATGGGGTGTGCCCGCCACTCTACGATGGTTTGGACGTAGAGGTGAACAGTCTTTGAACTGAAGGAGGGTAAGATTGGTGGTGTGAATGATGTTAGAGGTTTATTTGGTGGGTTAAGGATTCGATTAAATACATATAATAAACATTAAACAATAAAGGGAAATAAATAATAATAAATATGAAGGAAGATTGTATATCCCAGGTTGGAACAGGATTGGGCGGGTGATGATAATAAAACGAAATGGCATTGGAGAATTTGAGGGCCAGGAAACTCGATGAAAGGAGTGATGAGGATGAAAAGGTGACAGTTGGGTTGAGCCAGGGCAACGAAGGATGATATGATTTGATAAGTTATTTATAACGCGTCTGTACACAAGTGTTTCTAAGGGGGACTAGACAAAGGAGGGAACACAAGGAGGACAAAACAATAATCTCACTATGCCTCGTTTAATTAAGATCATCCAAGTGTGGGACGCAAAGTGCAAGGGGGAAGGAGAGGAGAGGAGAGGGGAGGTGCCAGGGTGAAAAAAAGGGGGACGTTCAAGCAGGGCAGCAATGCACTGATTAAGTACAGCTGAGGCAAAGCAGCTCTGGGTACGTGCAAGGAGGAAGGGGGCCGTAGGGTTCCAGATACAGCCCCTAGTGTGCGATGGGACTGGAGGATGGGCAGGGGCCTGGTTCAAAGGGGGGGCCTGGTACCCGGGAGACTCTGAAGGTAGCTAGTAAGCACACCTTACAGGTTGGTCAGCATGGAAGAGCGTGAGAGAAAATAGAACAGAAGAGGAAGGTATTGAGCTGCTTACGGAACTTCAGGTGGTCCGGCTCAAGTTTGAGAGGGGCAGGGAGGCCATTCCAGAGGGAGGAACTGGAAGAGGGAGATCTATCCCCCACTCTCTACCGGGCATACAGTCTGACCCTCAGAGATTTGGAGGTGGCTGAGCAAAGGGATTGAGAAGGAAGGGTCGAGGGAACAAAGTTGAAGTTAGTTATGGGTTCAATTTTAAAGTGAAGACGGATTTGGTGGTAAAGTAAGGGGTGATTGGTTAACTGAGAGAAGAGTCCAGTAGTTAAGGTAAAATAGGGGGTGGCCTACTCTAGTGTTAGGAGGCATGAGGCATTGGACGCAGGGACGGCAAAGAGCATGGTGCAGGGTGTTGTGGTTGAATGGCCCCTCTGGGGTTTGTGGTTTAGGAGCTTGTTGATACTGCAGGACCGGCCCATGCCTTTTGTGGCCCAGCTATTGGTTGTCCCTCCTGGGACAGGGTTAGAGGGGTGACGGGAGGAAGAAGGGAGACAGCAATCTTCAGAGGGGGGTTGCAGCAGAAGGGGTAACAGTGAATGGGGGAAGGGGTCCCTAGTAGAAGGAATGGTGGGGCTTGGAGCACATTGGTCCGAGAAGTTGTTGGGTTTGAGTGAACGGCAACAAAGTAATGATTTTGTCGTACCCTGTGTGATGAATCAACTTCCGCGGCACCAGTGGTCAAGGGAAGAATATCGGTTTCTAAACCATTAATCGGCCCCACACCTCTAGTACACCAGAAGGGATCTGAACAGTTTGGAACACAAGTGAATTATAAACCTCCTTGTCCAATTTTGGTAATGTGGACGGAACGGCAGGCTTATCTCCGCAAGGTTGTGGATCGTTGGTTAGTTTCATCACAGCGAAAATACAATTATTACCCAATGATAAAAGGGACTGTCCAGTCAAGGTTGTATACAAATATCTTCTTTATTATTCCTACAACAGGAAGTTCTAGCACACTACAAAATACAACCCACACTGTAAGGAAACAAACAGGACAGACAGTTTCACGAAGACAAGGGAAGCACTCTGGATACTGACAGGAGGCATTGGTAATCAGTCTTACTGTCAGGGGTCGAAGTGTACGAAAAAAGTAGTGGAACTATGTTCCCTGCTGGCCTGCACCCACTCCCCCCAACCCCATCATCACGTCCCCTCCCACACACAATACACACCACCAAACACTTGCACCTACTGTTTAAGGGAACGTTCAATGCAGTGCACTGAAAGGGCAAGTTTCAACTTCTTCCTACACTTTTATTTTAAAACGAAACCATTCCGGAATGGTTCCTTTTTAAAATGAAAGTATAGGAGCTGTAAAAGGTAATTTTAAAAAGTAGAGGAGCACCGCTCCCCGACCGCTCCCGCTCACTTCGACCACTGCTTACTGTTCAAGCTTATTGGTTTCAGCAAAGGGTTGTGACTGTCTCTAGCAGCCTTCGGAGAAGGACCAGGGGGGTAGAACCACAATGTACCTGGTGCTGAAGAAGTTCTTGATGCTCAACAGCATCGAGGCGGTTCCAGGGCGCTTTGCATCTCCTGAGGCAGAGTTTGTGAATGGAGACAGCGTCCGGTATCGGGTGTCGGGCAGTTGACGCTGCAGGCTGGCCTACACAGCGGCTCAGGGGCAAGAATCGTTCTCTGTGCTGGTTGGCGGATCTGGCGCGCTGGTCAAGGTGTCTCGGACGGCTGTGGTGACTGCAGCATGCCAACAGTCAGCCGTGCAGTCGGTTAAATTTTGCGGGCTCCACTGTCTCCAAAATGTCCTTAAAAGATTGATGATGGTTGATGCTTATGTGGCACTCCTCCTAGCTTCTTCGCAGGGCTTGTGTCATCCTTTCAAGTAGGACAGCCCAATGCTCTGGAGTGTTTGCAGGCCATGGCCTTGTCCTTAGTCCACATACCCTCCGGCACTTCCCACCTAGGAAGCTTGCTGGCAAAACGTAGCAGGGCACGCAGTGTGCTGGCTGGGTACTGGTTCTGGAGCTACTGGACGGGTCCTTTGAGTCCAGTATCTCCCTCAGTTCCCTGGGAGATGTTTAGGGGAGGGATCTTGCTTCCCTCTTTGAACTCCTGGCCTTCCTTCACTTGCAGAAGGTATAAGGTAGACTGTACCTTCAGCCTTGGTCCAAAATGAGTCCTTACTCCTTTCAAAGTCATAGGATGATCTGCTAAGTGAGGGGCTCAGCCCTCTTTTAAAGCCAAATGTGCCCCAGTGATTGGTGCAGGCTAAGCCTACCTTAATAAACCAATCCTGGGTCCCCACCAACAATCTTCTGTTATGCATGAGGTCAGGACCAGAGTGCTTTGGGGGCAAAACAGCTAAAGGGCAGTGAGGAAGAGGGCGAAGGTGAGATGGGTCATTTAAGGGCATGGGTAGGAGGTGCCAGCACCGCCCAAAACGACACAGTACCCCTCCCCCACCACTGTGGGAGCAGTAATACTGGTGCCAGTAACGGCAGGCACGGGCCCAACACCAGTCACCATCACCAATTACACTTTCAAACCTAGAAAAAGAGATTATTAAACAGATTTAAGAGGTCATTAATGTGGAATATTGAGCAGGTGGCTAAAGAAACAATCTGGAGGAAAGAATACATAGGGCCTCATTACGACCCTGGCACTAAGTGTTTAACAGCGCCGTAAAAGGCTGCGGCGCCGTTAAACACTTAGCGCCTTACTACGAGGTCCCTTTGCGGGACCCGACCTTAACGGCTGGTCTACACCAGCCGTTAAAGTACGGACCCGCAAAGGGACCTTGGTGCTAAGTATGGTAACGCAATTTGCGGTACCGTACTTAGCGCCTTCCCCATTCCCATTGAGCCCTATGAGGCGAAAATGGGAATATGGAAGGGCCATGGTTCAATGGGGAATTACTGCCCCGCCAACCTTGGAATGGGGTGGTAATTCCCCATTGAACCATGGCGGACCCGTTACAACACCGGCACCAACCATGGTGCTAATAGCACCATGGTTTAGCGCCGGTGTTGTAATGAGGGCCATAGACATGTTTTCATTACTAGTGGCTCAACAAAAAGGGTACGACGTGTTGAGGGATCCCAAGAAAATAGAAGAGAAAATATTGGCCAGAAAATCACAGGTTGAGCACAATTGGGAGAACTGGCTAAAAGCTTTTAACATTATGGCAACAGTATTTTAGAGAAAACCCCAAACGAAGCAGGGTGCTATTTGCTTATGTAGATAAAATCCAGGAAGTAAGGGACGTTTTTGGGGGTGAAGTCTGGCTCATCTATGACAAGCAGTTTAGGAGTGCATGGCAGTACGCACAGAAATAGAGTGGGATGAAGTACACAACAGTCTATACATTCAAGAGGTTCTAAAGATCTAAACCCCATGCTGTGCTGCCCATCCAAAATCACACAGGCAAACGGGAAAACCGCTCAGTCATAGCACCAGAACAAGAGCGAGCAGGGCTTTTGGAAAAAGCAGCCATGGGTGGCTAGGTCAAATACCCGCAGTCAGAATACAAGCAAACCACAAAACTCAGGCAGGAGCAATCTTGCATGTTGGAAGTTTGAGAAAGGGTACTGCTCTTCGGGGGAGGAGTGCAGATATAAACATGCTTGCACACAATGTGGGTGGGGGGAGCACAACAGCAGTGGATGCACCAAATTACAGAGTAAAGGTCCCAAAAAAGAAGAGCAATGAGAGCCAAAGTACGGAAACAAATTCACTCCAAAAAGAACAGGGGATCAAGAAGGTCCCAGGGGCAGTACAGAGCATTAATGGAGCCATAACACCAGGGAGAACTCCCATTAGAGTCAGACACTTCATGCACGTAGTAGCAGCATAACTGGACAAGGTGATAGAGCAGTTTATAAAAAACGGCTTCCTAGAAGGTTTCAACATCCCATTCAATGGGAAGGGGTCCAGGGTGATACTAAAAATGTGAGATCTGCAGAAGAGAATCCTGCAAGAAAATAGAAAAAGAATTCGTGTTAGGCAATATTGGGGGGCCCTGGGATGAAATGCCTTTCAAGGATGACATCTGCTGACCACTAACACTGGTACCCAAAAAAGAGCCAGGGCAGTTTAGACTAATGCATCACTTGTCCTACCCCCAGAGTCAGTCAGTGAATGGTGGAGTAGCTGAGACGGAAGCAGCAGTGACATACACACATTTCCACGAGGAAATGTGTGTTACGAGCCACTTTGTCATTTACAAGGGGCCAGCCACAGCTTCAAAGAGCGCCGCCCCTCCACCCTCCCGTTCCAGCATTAATCAGACCTTTCCTTGCAGGGCGGCTTTCCCAGAGAAGGTTGCTCCTTGGAATGCTGCCGACTCCATGCTTCATTGTCCTGGGATGGGATCGTAGCAGCGGGGGCTTCATTACTGCACACAGTTTTAGATTGGGGGGAGGGGTTTGGGGGATGCCAGAGGCAATGCTTATCACAAAAGGTGCCTGGTGCCGTTTTCCTTGCACGCCACTCCCCTGGAGCTTTCCTTTGCCTGCGGGCCAAGAGGCCACTGTAGGGAGTTCTCTGTTGTGGTCACATGCATCGGAAACGGCCCACACTGCAGGCCTCAAGAGGCCCTCTGCGCGGGGCCCCATGAGCGTGGGGCCAAGTGCAGCTGCGCACACCCAGCGCCGGCCCTGTTCCTGGGTACAACGAGCAGCATTGAACACCTGCTCAGGCAAAGCCTCTGAATAAACATCTGGGCCAACCTGCTCCTGATTGGATGGCAGATGATGCTGAGAATTTGAAATCAGCCAACCCCAGTGTTCTAAACCTCAGCCAAACGACTTTGAATCACAAGATGATCCCTCCCACCCCATCCCTCTAATGTCTTTGTAGTATCCTTTTACATCAATGCGTCACAGCTCTTGCCTTTAACACTGTCGAGCATTCAGGATAACCGCCAAGTATGTACGTTTTGACCCATGTATATCAATTGGTTGCAAGTTTAGCTCATGGACCTTCATGGTGGCCATCCTAAACACTAGACCTTGACGACCGAAGCGGTTCACACCTGATTCTATATAACTGCAGAAAGCGGGCAGAATCAAAACGATCATCGTAATTTTACGTATGCGTTAGCTGGTGACCACCGTACATTTTGCTACTCGTTTTGTTTGCTAGAGTTAGTTAATGGCGCTGTGTAGATCTTTGCTTTAGTGATCTGATTCACAAAGGTGTGCATTTAGTTCGAAGATCTTTCATAACTGGTTGACCCGTGTAGCCCATCAATTCCCCACAGATGGTCACCAGTGTGTCCTGGTCTTTTTCACTCTCTCGGGATCAAGAAGCAGGTCTCCCCGCCTCCCTTCGGCCTGTAACGAGGCTTCTGAGTGGGGCGTCCCGGCAGGAGCCTGGCAGAGCTGCACGCGCCCGGCGCGAGCGCTGCTCCTATTACACAGTCCAGAAGGGCGTCCCTGCACGCGCCGTCGGAGCCTGAGAGGGGGCTCCACGAGAACAAGGGTCAGCACGCGCCGGGGACCGGGCTCCCTCATCCACGATCAGCAGGCGCCCCACACGCGCCGGGGACCGGCGTCCCTCATCCACGATCAGTACGCGCCCCACATGCGCCGGGACCGGCATCCCTCATCCACAATCAGCACGCGCCAAACAACGGCATCCATCCCTCGCACGCGCCAGGGACCGCAGGCCTCCCACTGCAGCAGCCGGACTCGGGGACCAACACCCCCCACACACGAGCAGCACGCGCCAGGGACCGCATGCCTCCCACTGCAGCAGCAGGACCCGGAGACCTGTGTGCCGCCACAGCAGCATCCGGAGCTGCACGCGCCGGTGAGGAGCAGGTGCCGCACGCGCCGTAGCCCTGGAAGCGGAGGTTATGCTTTACTCTGTCCAAAGGCTTGTGATGGGGAGAGTTCGGAATGTCTGGAAACGGAGCAAGAGATGGGTTCATACGAAATAAAAGCAAACGTTTACACAGGGGGGTGGTTGTCCTTTAGTTGTATGTGCGCGCGGTAGTAGACATATCCAAGTGTTCTGTAGATGTGCATGTTGATTTTTTACGGTTGTAGCCGTCTGCTTCGCCTTGTTCATTTATAGTTGTGCGTGTTTGCGTTAAAGTACCACATTATTATTTTTTGTTATATTATAGAGTGTCCTATGGTTAACATGAAACCTTCTATAGTCTATTCGAAATTACCTTACGTGGTTGACTTGTGTGCTATTTTCTTCACATGCACTTTGTAACTCATAATTATACAATGTTAGAGCAGGTGTGCTGGAAATATGAGTAATGTGGACATGGTTGGTGTTTGGGAACCGTGTAGTTATGTGTCCTAATATGTAATTGGGAGTTTAACGTTGTTTAGCCAGATGTGTTCGATGGCTGGCTTTTAATTTATAGGTATGGTATGTGTAATAACGCAGGAATATTACAGTATGCACTTCAGAAGATTTTGTAATGCTTGTATTTCTAGGTATTCATTTGTGTGGCTAGATGTGTGCGTGTGTGATATACCTGATCCGGGTGCATGCGTGGGCACGTTGCTAACCTTCTAGTGTGTTTGATTTCGCACTTTCCAGTTCACGTGTGGCAAGCAGCCCCTGGATAGATTGAGCTCCACTCACGAGAGACGTTTGTTCCCTGAAACTGGGACCTTCTCGGCGCGTACTGCGCAGAAACCTCACCAGGTAAAACGGCATTCTTTCATATCATGACACATGTATGATGGGGCAATACCCCCGAAATGAAGTGTGAGGACATGGTAGAGGCATTCGTAGGTATTTATCAACAAGCATGGGCGTGCAGTTAGAGAATTGGTGAAAAGTAACACAATAATAAACAGGAAACTGCCCAGTCGCCCTGGTTCAGATTGCGTTTTTCAATGGGGGCACACAATTGAACAACGCGTTGTTAATCGGCCCCTTTGTATTGAACTCACTAAAACGTGCCCTTTCCATTGCTTGGTGCACAGTGTTTAATTCTAGCGTGTTCTCAATGTCCCGACACGCTCCTCTTTAATTGAGAGGTATATTAATGACCAGTCATTACTGTGGCGCAGGGAGAGGCAAGCCTCGGCCCCATTTCAAATCCTGCACCTTGAATGCAACCTACTTTCAGATGCATAAGAGGCCCCGCGCCGCCCCTCAGCTCGAGGGCCATTGTTCTGGAAATCAATGTCTGGAAGCGTGAGGAACTAATGGGACGTCACCGAGAACCCTATGCAACCGCGCACTCGCTGCACGCGCTCCTCATAATAACAGGTACGTTGCCATGACCGATTGGGCCAGAGACTTGCTGTAGCCATCTGCCCTCATTAGAATAGTCGTATGGAGAGACGATATTGTTCCCGCTCTTTCATATTTGAATTGAAAAGGGGGCAGCGTCAATCAGACTCCCAATCTGTCCTAACCGCCCCCTGGAGGCCCAGCAAACACCTGCCAATGGGAAGTAACGCTCGGGGCTTCCTTCTGTGACGTCGGGCGAGGGGTGAGGGGGTGGCGGTGGTGGGGGAGGGTGCGGTGCGAACATTCACAGGCTGAATCTTCCAGACCATTGTTCAATACAGCTTAGGCGAGGCCGGGAAGTCTCATTTATGTGTGGGTGCCTGAGTTGCTGCTACTAATACACTCTCTGTAATTCCCAACAACTCTTAACACCCTAACCCCCTCACCCTAAAACATAAAGAAGGTCTACGGACAAGGGCAGCGTGTTTCAATAAGGCTGTTTAGCAATATGTTGTGATTGTTGTTCGTTTTATCGCGGACAGAGCGCTATATAAGTGCGCTATGTAATGTCACGCAAAAAGCGCTCGCTTCTTAAAATCCCTGCAATTTCGGCACACTGGGCGCCTTTGAGGTATGCTCACACCACCTGCACCAGGCAATAGGGTAGAAAGCAGACTGTAGCTGACACTGTACTTCCGTGCCTACCGAGATATGGGCCTAGGCAGTTTGCGGCACCCACTGCGCTGGTTTTCCACCGATGTCCTCCCACACCACATGTGATCGCTGAAACTTCCCTTCCCCATCCTGTCTTCAGTGCCCCCCCCCCCCCGCACTCCCTGCAGGACCCACTGCTGTTCTCATAGCCATAGCCCCAAACCAACGTTCTATCCTCGGTTTCCTTTAATTTCAGAAGTTATTATTCTGCCAGGCAGATGAGACATTCATTGAATATACAAGCTATTTTGGGGGCAGATCGAGTGGGGACCCCATCGGAATGAATTGAGGGAAAGGCCGGCTGCTCCATTAGGAACTTGCCATAGAAACTGCCAAGGCCGCTGCCCTGTCGCCCCAGCAGGCCTAGCAATGCTCGGATCAACTTGGGGAGGGGTGGGTGGGCCCCGAGCCCAGGGCTGGGGGGTTTCATGCAACAGTTGGTTCCAGACCTCTAGTTAATTCGCAGCACGCGTCACCCCTCCCCCTCTCTGTCCTCATGAGACATCCCAGTCTTTGTGTCAGACCTAGGACCGACATCCGACAGCCCAATGGGCCGGCGAACATTTCACACTAGCCCTTTTTTGCTAGACTTGTGCAATGTTTCGAGTAAGTCATGGTTTTGACGCCATTGATTCGGCATAGGTCACACGATTTTTGTTAGATATGCATTGATTGTGTTTTTGAGTACGTTAGAAGTAGTACTGAGAATTGAGGATAGAACTAGTTTTATTATTTACTTATTCTTGTGCAGTGGTAAATGTTGTCCAGAGCAGTGGCGTAGCACAACATTTGGGCCCCCCCCCTGCGAGCTATGCTAAACCCCCCCGCCCCTCCAGCTCGGCAACAAATCACAGGTCGCTGCACACTCTGGGCCGGCCTAGACTACCATGCTTGCGCAATACACACAATCATGGGGCATTCCGCACACTGCACTAGGAGAAAGATATACATACATTCTACAGTTTAATGCATTATGAAGCACACATTCTGAGAAAAATTGGTTAAAAAGCCAGAGCATTTGCAATTGTTTTGGGTAACGCCAATCCAAAAATCCAATGCATGCAAGTCACAAACAGTGCACAGGAACATTAATGCTTTAATTGATTTAATGCTTTGCTATTAAAAATGCCATGCCACAATGAAAACATGTCCAACTGACTGCACAATCTAGTCTAGATACATGATAGCATTGTCCCAGTTTATTGCACGGCACAAGCAGGTCCGAAATCTCCCACCCTACAATGAATTTAGTGCACAATAAAAATGCTTTTTATTTCTACAACACAGATTCTTTCTTGAGGAGGCCTCCAACCCGTCTCGCACCCAACCTCCACAAATACCCCGTGTCACAATGGACTAGGAACCAGGCCGCTGTGTATCAATAAGATATTTATTAATTTATTATTTAATGTCAAATGAGAATCAACAAATTACAACCGCCACCACAGTTGTGGCAATACAAAAATGCAATGACCTCTATAAAGCGACCTGGTTGAGATATATTGTGCCAATTACTTGCTTTTTAATGGCAAAACAGAAGAAGAACAATTCACACACAATGATAGAACATATAGTTAAGCACTCCCCCTGCAACCCCCAGCACCCAACCCTCAATTGGACTTGATTCCTTTGAGTGGAAGGCAGTGGCAGGGAATAGGAATACTGGGGGAAAATTGGTTTTGGTGTGGTGCCCACAGAAACAATATAGGAGACAGAAAGGAAAAGGGAAACATTTGTTTGGCACAGGGCAACGAAAGAATGCTTTTTTAATTATTTAGCACACCTGCTAGGGGACAGAACAGAAGGGAATTCTGACTAGGAAATAGGAACAGAGTAGGAAAATCGTTTTTTAGGATATTCAAAAAATGGGCAATGGGAAAGAAAAATGCAAATTGAATTTGTTTTTACTGATGCTTAAAATGACATGCAGGCTCTGGGAAAGGGGGTAGCTCACAAAAGGAAAATCGGTTTTAGGATATGATGCCAGATGCAAGCGGAAAATACAGCTGCAGAGGGAAATTAGTTTAGCAAGGCACAATTACAGGGACACATTTGTTTCTCAGATCACAATGGGATTAATTCTTTAGGCAATACTTTATGACTATACCAGTTACCAAAACACTGGGAGAAGATGGTTGGTTTTGAATTCCAACCATACAGATCCTGTGAAATAAATGGGGAATTTAATTGATTTGCTTACCAAAATTCACTAAGGATTTACACAGGCAAATGGGGATTCTTCACAGGGCAGTGACTGAAATACAGACAAATGTGGGGGTTTTCTATGGGAATTTCCAAACATACACAGGCAAACGGGAGTTCTTTAATGGGCAGATGATTAAAAGGCGCAGTGAATTGATGGTTTTCAATGGGGAATTTTCAATGGGTAAATGACTGACATACACCAGCAACCATGGAAGAGGATTTTCAATGGGTTAATACTATAAGGCAAGGCTGAAAGAATATAGGGTGTATGCTGTCTATGGCTTGGGATATTTATACTTACAGGAGACGGCTATGCTGGACATCAGAGAGCGTCAGAGTACCACTGCTGGGACAGCCAATGGGGTCAGTCAAGGATTCCCTCTGTCCTCCACGTGGTCCCAAGGCAGCTACTAAACCTCCTGTCTCCACTGCAAGTTAGGCCTCCATGTGCTGGGATGGTTCCATATTTTGCCAGCTGCTCACGTGAGGATTTAGTGGGAAAGTTCGTGATTTGAGGCAGGGTTATCTAGTTATAGGGCAGATGACGTCACAATGCGTCAGATTTCCCACAGAAGTGGTCCTGTGTCACTAGTCCACTACCATCTGCGTGCCGGTAGGTCCAGCAAATGTGGGAGTGCTTTGGACTGGCTAGTGGAAGAGACCCCTCCATCATCTTTCTTTGACTGGGGGCTTGGTCTAGTTCAGGGACACAGAAATCTCACTGCATGACAAGTGCTATTCATTTTCATACTTTGAGAGATATGAAGGCATTTTTTATCACTATATTTTGCTGCAAATCACCTAAGCCTTGTTAGGTGTCTGTGTGTCATTCCTTTGCAAAGCTACAGCTTTTCCTCATTTACTCCAGAATTATATCAGTGAAAAATATGGTGCTTGGTGGGAGGAATTTGAGGCATATTTTACATGTTTCCTCAAATATTCATATCGCTCAACAACACAGGGAAGGCCCCATGATGTTTTCACTAATAACCTTTAGTATGTTGGTCTCACCAAAATCATTTTTAGCAGGTGAGAAATTACTATTGTGGGAAGAATGTTCTGGATATTACACAATGAAAACCATTTCTCCCAATTTTCACAATGGGCAGTGAACTCCCCTCTTGACTTTTGGCCCTCCACCCTTGCCATGTGCCTGTTCCTGGCTGTGACCTCAAGAGGGGTCCTATGTTGATATTAGCTTGCACAGCCAAGAGCTAATTGTCAGCTTAAGTGGCCTGGGGTCATAAACTGGAGAGCAGAGATGCCCTTATCTCGCCACACCGCAAAAGTGATCCCTACTGGAATTTAAGATTGTATTTTTAAAAGAAGAGGCCCTCATGTCTGAAGGGAAACCTGTCTTACATCCCCATGACAATGTGGGCTTCGGAATTTAGTTTCACATTTGAGGAAATGGAAAGCAGGCAAAGCCTTTCCCCCTCAGCTGAAGTTGACTTTTAGCTCGCATTTTCAATTGACGTAAACTCTTGAAAGGCACACCATTAATATGTTGAAGTATCACTGCATACGGTGGTTAAATGAGGGCAACATAATTATAGTTTTAATGGCTTTGATGCACATCTGGCTGTGCAGAGTGTCACTTTAAAGGCACAATTGAAATGTCATTTTGTTAAATTTCAGCCGTGAAAAGGCCTTCATTTTCTGCAGCAGTTTATCCCTGTTCAGCCTCCCAGCAGGACAGAAACCAAGTTAATATTTAAAAAATCTTACATACATGTTGATGAGCTTATCTTTAGTTTAAGGAGGAAAATAAATATTCATGCATTTGTTTCTTTCATAGTAAAAATGCTTCCTTCTGCTGCGAAGGCTTGAGACACATCCTTGGCATTTTCATTTAATATTCTGGGCACTGTTGTTTCTGAGAATGTTGCTTCAGCTCTCCAATAATTTGGCAAATCTTGCCACGTGTCTTTCCCTTATGCCAGGCAATTGCCATTTTTATGCATCTCAATTATTTAATGTTCAATTTCACTCCTTTTTGTTTTGAAAGTGTAGGGCCTCATTTCCACATTAGTTCAGTGCAGGCCTTTCCTTTTGGGGAGCCCTCATGACTGCCTCTGGACTTTAATTATGGCACCCAGGGCTACTTCACCCCCACATAATCCCCCCTCTTTGAGTTTATGCAGAGAGAAGAGCTAGGAAAGAGTTGGGTGTCCACTTCACATGGCCTGAGTTTGTCCAAGGAGTCTCCTTTAGAGCGTGCCTGCTCTTGGGTTTATCCAGGACTCTCCTTCAGAGCGCGTCTGCTTTTTTGCGATGGAGTGGCGGATTCTTTAGAATCCAGAGATACCTTGCACTCCTGTAATTGCATATGTTATATGGTTTCTTGTGATTTCGTTAGTTGGTTGTAGTTTAATAGTTGCAGAGGAGAAACGACTTCCCTGGCACATGGGATGTTTACGGGAAACAAAAAAATAGAAAAAGTTCCCTAGTTGGGGAACCCGCGTCCCCTGCACACTGTGATTGTCCAAGAAAGGAGTTTTTTTGATCTTATTAATATATTTCTTCTTCTTTGATCTTTGTCTCATTTTCTTTCAATTTATGATATTTCAATTTCTGTTAATTCCTGTTACAATATCGTTAAATGTTCAGTTTCAAAGTATTTGAGGTTTTCAAATAGGACATTTTCAATATGCTGATTTCATCAAATGTGGCTCTTTAATGCCCAACGCGTTTCGAGATAAATATCTCTTCTTCATGGGCTGTCCTTTTCTTTAAACAATATTTTCAAAAGATAATAATAGTAATGAAAACATAGTTGTTATCAAAATCATTTGTACAAACTTAAAAGATCCATTTTGTCTAAATTAGTGATGGAGTGGTGCTCTGGTCGGTCCTCCACTCTTTTTGGATTTTTCTATTTTTCCGTTAGGTTTTATTTTCCTGGACCTCTCCCGTTCTGGTGGCTTGCCTCTGGCCTGTAGAGTCAAGGAATTATTTTATCTGCCAAGAAGAACGGAGAGATTAAGTATTTCATACAATACCATTCTCCCCCCCCATAAGGGCAGGAAGAGTACACCAAGAAATTCTCCCCTTGCAGGGTGAAAATCCCTAAGTCAATGGAGAAATGTTGGGCGTCAACCGCCATTGCAATAAAGGAGTCTGTGCCCAGAGTGATACTCCTTGCGTCGTCGTTATCCACCAATATTCGAATGGTGTAGTGTTCTAGGTCAACGAGGGGTGTCGGTTTCAAATACAACCCCTGCTGTTCGAGGTGATACTTTAAATTTAAATAAGCATCCGGGTTTTGGAGGTTCTGTCCTCGCTTTTTTAGGGGAATTGTGAATTGTTGTACAAGTCCTGTGATGGTGATCTCTTCTCCAGTTCGAACTTCAACTGCATACAGCAGCAATTGGGCTGACCAAAATGCTTTCTCAGTGTTGTCAAAGCCCAGGGGGCTACCCCCCAGTCACGACCAGGTTTTGTAATTAATTAGGTCCAAATTAATTGTGAATCAATTGAGAATGTCACTCCCTAAATGAATAAAAGGCAAAGGGGACATCTCTCACTACCCAGCAATTATGATCTATGCTTTTCTCACCAATGGACATTTTTTGCATGCACCTGCTAGGCAGGAGATGTTCGAAATTGGGAGTTTCCAGGCCCATTTCCCACTTATCAATCAACTTAAATGTGGGAATGGTCTGATCTTTTGGGAGTTTCCTGAATAACGCCTCGCTGATGAAGCTTTTTCCATTGTTCAGACATACTCTGGTGAGAACAGACCCCCCTCATTTACCTGAATGTGGAGGAACAGCTGTTCACCCTTTTTCTGAATGTCAGCCAAACCTTGAGCTGGTTTTTCATCATCTTTTGTCATGGGATTTGGGTTTTCTTCAAATTGTGGACCGGTATAACATTTCAGGGCATTTCCTTCCAGTGTGGAATGCCACTTAAAACTGGGAGGAAGGTTTATTTTCAAAAATGGTCAGACCGCTGCTTAACCATATGGCATGTGCCATTTAGACTCATATAGTTTGTGCTTTGTTTTACTTTTATTGGCTGGTTAGTCTGTGTCCAGAGGATCTTGTTCACACAGTCCATTAGGGGTAACAACCTCCAAAGGAGGTCATTCCCTAGCAGACAGGGTGTGCCCTCTGGAGTGACGACTAGGACCGGGTGTTTCACCCTATGTCGGCCAGTTTTGATGTCCAGATCCTTAGTGCCCTCAACGGGAAAGTCATTTCCGTCGAAGTTTTGGAGTTGTCCAGGAAGAGGTGTGAGGGGAATTTGGTGACTCTCCTCCTGAATTGATTTGGTTAAATGCCTTTTTGGACAGAAGGGTGGCTTGGGATCCTGTATCCACCAGCGCTGAAAATGCACCTTGGCCCTGTACCTTGACGGAGGCATAAAATCTACCTTCCCTCTCCTGAAGGGGCAAAGGAAATGAGCATTTTGGGACAGCTTGGCAGTTAATTTCTTTGTTTTGAACTCCGACACTGTATGATCTTGTGCAATTTTCTGGGCACCCAGATATCTGTGGGACTTGGAAATCCCCCTTTTCCTCTGATTCTTTGCTGACCCCCTTTTCCTGGAGACAGTCACTTAAACCGGTTTGAAGGGAGGATCCTCTGGGTGATATTTTTGGGGTTCACAAATTGGTGGTTCTGGGTCAGTCCCCAGAGGTCTTTTGGGGCACATTTTTCCTTTGAAGGAATCCTCCATCCCTGAAAGAAGATTTTCTTCCCTGAATCCTCCGGGGATGCTTCCCCTTCAAACTGGAGAACGCAGACTTTGGGATTCTTTGTCCCTTGGTTTCTCCCACTGACCCTCTGTTCCCTAGGTTGCAGCTTTTTGGGGGTAGGAGATTTGGGTTCAGGTTCAGATATTTCTAGGGGCTTGTCCCGGGTAAGGAAGGAAGTTTCCTCTAGGGCTTTGCATCTCCCTTTCCTCCCCAGGCCTCCTCCTCTGAAACCTGTTGGTTGTCAGGGTTTATCCCTGTCATTGCTCCGGGGTACCGGACTCTGGGCTTGAGCTGTTCTGGGTAGCCATGTTCATTTGAGGGCCCTGCTGAGCTCTCAACATGCGACTCAGGTCTTGGGTCAGACTTTGGACCTGGCGCTCCAGTTGCGACATCCTCTCTGGTTGATATGGGGTCTAGAGTCATACCTTTGCTGCTCTCGAGAAGGGTAGCTCTCCCTTCCCAAAGAGTAGCTCCGGGGACTCTGGGGGAAGAGGATAAATCTCCCTGATTTGAGGGTCTAGAATTCTGAAAGCAGGGAGAGAGAGGAGGATTACTCTGAAAGTTGGGGTTTGGAGGGTACCTGGGGAAGAAAGTTGTAGGGTGGAATATTTCTTCCTTCCTGAAGGAAGTTCTGTGGGACATTTTGTGGGAAGTTTGGAGGGAAGTTTCCTGGGGCCGTACTTACCTGATTGGACCCCCCCCCCCCTTGTGATGGGGGAGTCCATACATACCCCAAGATGAGTCTGCTACCCTTGTACCTTGGGCTAATGTAGGTGACAGTCAGGTGATGCATTTGTTGGATACCCTGCTTGGCTACCACCCATTTGGTATTGATCGGATGGTCTTCTCTGCCTCTCAATTAGCTTATTAGAGGGAGGAGTATCTATAGGCCGCTAATTTCTAAGTCCAAAGTGGTGGTATTCTCTACCTCTGCCACCTTGGCAGCAGCAGGGGTGTTGGATGGTTTGGGATTTTTTGGAGTGTTTTTGTCTTCCACTGGCTTTTGGACCTCATAGATCCGGGTAGTCTGTTATATTACCCAATCCAGGGTCCTTTGATCATGGAAGTCCCTAACCATTTGTGTCATGATATACTTGGGGAGGGCATGAAAATACGTATTAATAAACTCCCTAATATTTGTGCGCACCCGTCTAGCGGTCTGGGCAAATGGCAGTTTCAATTCTTGCATCAACTCTCTAGGTGCCTGGTCCTCTGTGTACTGCAGGTTGTAGGCAGCTTTGCAGGCCTTCTGAGGTTTCCTGTGAACAGAGAAATGCTTCAAGATGGCCGCCTTGTAGGTAGACCGCCTTGAATGATCTTGATCCTCCAGCTCAGCAAATAAGTTGGAGTATTCCGGGGAGAATGTCCACTTGACAAACTGCATGGAATTGTGATAATTTTTAATGCCAAATGACCTCACCATCTGGCCTCACAGCTCCAGATGCTCCCATACTGAGTACTTGGCATTTTTGTGGTAGGGAGTTATGAAGCTTCTGATGGCTTTTATCTGCCGAATTGGGTCTTTTACAAGAGTTCTTTTGTTTGGCAGCCTTCTTTTTCCGCTGCACCTGAGTTCATTCGCCCTCAGATTCAGAGCTGCGCTTTTTGTGGTCCACTCCCTGTCCTCTAGGCACTCCTGCCTCCCTGAGAGTGGGAGTCCCTCCCAGAATGACGGTCTTGTCTCTTCTCCCCTGTGGCACTGTGGGCTCTCTGGGTCACTTCCTTTGGGCTCCCTCTTTCGCACAGGTGAGTACTCATCTTCCTCCTCGCTTCTTCTGGGTGTGGTGGAGAACTCCCACCCCCCTGACTGGGTGAAGGTTTTCAAGATGCTCTTTTGAGGTCTGGGATCTGATCCCTCTCGATCTGCAAAGCGGACCAAGTGGTCCCTTTTGTAGTTTATGCTTCTACCAGTCGAACTCCCTGATCCTCTCATCATAGGAGCCCTCCCGGTCAGAAGTGTCTGCTAGTGTATTTTTAAATCTAAATAAAGATGCCTTTCCATCCATATGTGATAGGGACTGGCCTTCAGACTCAGTTATACTAGGCCTAATTGTGTGCAGCTGCCTTATGTTTCCCTGTTCTGGTAAACTGGTAGGCATGATATGTGCAACGCCTTGCACATATAATGTGGTGAGTTGGCATGAGGCTCATGGTAAATAGGACATTGCAAGGGTTGCCCTTCCATACCCTAACTGTTCGGGGTTCCTCAAGGCCTGATTGTATCTAGCCATTTCCTTCTCTAATCTTTCTGATTTATCTTTCTCAGCCCCTATCTCTTGGTGGTATAAAGAGGCCTGAGCTTTGAGCTCTGCTACCAAGGCTTGAGTAGCTTCTATGACCTTGATTTATGCCATTACTTGGCCATGGAGTCCCTTGTTCTCCTCACAGAGGGACTCATTTCCCCTCTGTGCAGCCTGTATTATCTGGGTGTATTCAGACCTCTTCTTTTGCAGGAGACTGATCCCCTCACATTGTGCACTTTTGGTCTCTGTTGCCTGCTCTAGGTCCAATTCCACTTGTCTCACATGTCGCCTTCATTTTTCATTTTCTACCCTTATGTCAGTCAGTTCCTAGAAACATGACTCCCTTTTCTCCAGGTCCGTCCTTTAACTGGCACACTCCCTGGCACAGGGCATCATTTTCCTGACACAATGTGCTATTATGTTAGCTGAGGTGATCTCTCTGCCGTTTCATAGCGCTCAAATTCTGGTGCTCCTGATCAAATTCCGCCTGGGAATGGACCTCCTTTATGATCCATTGGTTATTCTCCACTTTCAATTGCTTAATCTGCATTTGGAATGCGCACATGTCCTTTAAGCAGGCTCTATTATGCACCACTTGTTGACTGAATTTTAGTTGACTCTCTCTCAGGTTCTCAACCCCTTCTTGACACTCCTCTAATAGTGAAGAGAATTGGGACTCTCGCTCTGAATTCATTTGTTGCTGTGCCACTAACCCATCCTTTAGCTGCTGAATGATGTCTTGTAGTTTTAACTCAGAAGTTTGGCTCTGTAGCACTTTCTCCTCTACTTGCCTTAACTCTCTCTGTGCTTGATCCAAAAGCTCAGATTTTTCACAGAGGCTACACTTTCCTGGTATCTTTCTTCCATAATCATCATATGGAAGTACATATATACTGTGAGCTGAACGATTCTAATTTGCTCATCACTGGTGGTCTACGTCATATAAAAATCTATCAGGGCTTTATGTAATAGGCCATTATCCTGCCACACATCCATATTTATAGAGGTAACCTCTTGCATCATTCTAGATTGCCATGCTTCATGTTCCTGTTCTACCCATTCACCTTTAATGAACAATTTGTATTGCAGATGCTTCCTAGTCATATAAATTTCCATAGTGCTCATTGTGAAATGTGTTCTTCACCTTCTCTATGCAAGGGCAAAATCTCAGCCTTAGTTTGTATTCACAATATTTTATTTACACACACAGCCCTGAAACCCAAGGTACACGTTTTTGGATGGCACCTTTATAATGCAACCCAGATTTCTATCCCCTAAATGTAACAATACCTTCAATGGGCTAGTCTGCTGTGCTGCACTCTCATGGGTGAAAACTCGTCCTCAATACCGGCTTACGAGCCCCCAATTTGTCACGGTTTATTACACGGCACAAGAAGGTCAGGGATCTCCTCCCCCTAAAATGAATGTGGCGCACAATAAAACTGCTTTTTATTTCTACAACACATTCTTTCTTGAGGAGGCCTCCAATCCTTCTGACACCCAACCTCCACAAATATCTTGTGTAACAATGGACTAGGAACCAGGCCGGTGTGTATCAATAAGATATGTATTTATGTATTATTTAATGTCAAATGACAATCAACAAATTACAACCGCCACCACTGTTGTGGCAATGCAAAAATGCAATTATCTCTATAAAGCGACCTGGTTGAAATATACTGTCCCAATTACTTCCTTTTTAATAGCAAAACAGAAGAACAATTCACACACAATGATAGCACATATAGTTAAGCACTCCCCCTGCCACCCGAACCCCCACCCATCAATTGGACTTGATTCCTTTGAGTGGAAGGCAGTGGCAGGGAATAGGAATACTGGGGGAAAATTGGTTTTGGTGTGGTGCCCACAGAAACAATATAGGAGACAGAAAGGAAAGGGAAACATTTGTTTGGCACAGGGCAATGAAATAATGCTTTTTTAATTATTTAGTACACCTGCTAGGGGACAGAACAGAAGGGAATTCTGACTACTTACACTTAGATGACAGGCAAGGCTTTAGAGAAAACTAGCCAGCACACAAGGGGAAATAGGAAAAGAGTAGGAAAATCGTTTGTTAGGATATTCAAAAAATGAGCATTGGGAAAGAAAAATGCAAATTGAATTTGTTTTTACTGATGCTTAAAATGACAGGCAAGCTCTGCGAAAGGGGGTAGCTCACAAAAGGAAAATCGGTTTCAGGATATGACAGATGCAAGCGGAAAATACAGCTGCAGAGGGAAATTCGTTAAGCAGGGCACAATTTAAACACAGGGAAAAATGTGTTTCTCAGATCACAATGGGATTAATTCTTTGGCCAAAACTTTGACTATACCAGTTACCAAAACACTGGGAGGAGATGGTTGGTTTTGAATTCCAACCATACAGATCCCGTGAAATAAATGGGGAAATTAATTGATTTGCTTACAAAATACACTAAGCATTTTTTTTAAAAACTTTTTTTTATTTGAATTGACAGCGTACCAGAACGCAGAGGGAGCCACACGGCGCCCGCATCAAAACACAAGCAATGTACATAATAGACAATATATCTTGAGCAGACTGAAACCATGGAAAAGAAGAGAAAAGAAAAAAAAACACAGGCATCCCACAGAGCACTAACAACTAAACACAAGGAGTATGCATCTTTGGGGAGCCCCCCGGAGAGGAGTGCGTGGAACTTGATGGTGAAGCCATGTTATATATTGCCAGAATCTACACCAAATATCCGTCGGCCTGGAATGCGGGTGTTGTATTGCGTTCCAGGACTGCTCGGTGTCGTGAGCCCATGTGACTGATCTGAGCCACTGTGTATAGGTAGGTGCCCTAGGGCGAAGCCAACATAATAATATGCAGCGAACTGCCAGCAGCATACAGAGGCCCGCTAGTTTCTTAGAGTCGCGGGGCAATTGAGGGAGGTCGTGGAACAAGCAATGCAGTGGGGTGGGGTCAATAGTGTGTTCCAGAATGTCAGACAGTGTGGAGCAAATGTCCAACCAGAATTGGGTTAGGCGGGGATAGTATCATAGCATATGGATGTAGGAAGCTTGATCCATGCCACACTTGGGGCAATTGGGAGGGACGGTACCAAACATACGATGAAGTCTCATTGGTGTATGGTGGAACCTTTGCAGAACCTTGAATTGAATAAGTTTAAATTTGGTGTTATAGGACACATCATGAGTTCGAGCACACATTCGCGACCATCTCTCATCAGTAATTTCGACCCGAGATCCTCCTCCCATCTGCGCCTCAGCTTGGTGAAGTGGGGGGCTGTTCTAGTCTGCAGTAAGGAGTAGAGTCTCGACACCTTGCCCCTAAAGGAGAGATAGGAACAAAGCTCAGCCACTATAGGTTCGTCGGGGGGCAAGGCAGGGAAATCGGGATACCTGGATTTGAGACTCTCCCGGAGTGAAGAGTATTGCAGCCACACCGAGGGCCGGCGTTTGAGTAAGAGAGGGAGATCAGGCCACGCGATAAAGCCTCCTTGTTCAAATGCATCGCGAAGCATCTGATAACCGGTGTCCGCCCAGTGGGTTACCATTGATCGTGGGATGAGTGGGATATCGGGAAGGAAGTTCCATAATGGTAGATCTCCGTGAAATGGTCACGGAGTGAGGACCATTGCCCATAGTTTGGTTAATGCCAAGGATGTGCTAGCGACAGGGTCTGCCGAGTTTGAGTCAGGGGGGGATCGGCTTGAGGATCAGAGATCCAATCACTCAGTCACTGACCGCCAGCTTCTCCAGGCGAACATGTGGGGGGGTGGGGTCGGTAGTGTTGAACCAATATGCAGCAAATTGAGATTGGGCCACCACCCAGTACCCGACAAAGTCCGGTGCGTTGAATCCGCCCAACATCTTGGGAGCGGTAAGCGTGGACAGTTTGAGGCGGACCGCGCCCGAGTGCCATAGGGAGGTGTTGGTGATGGAGCGCAGTGTTTGGAAAAAAGCATCACCCGGCCACACAGGGAGATTGGTAAATCGATAAAGTAATTGGGGTAATACAACCATTTTAAGTATTCCAATTCTGCCTGCTAGCGAGATGGGGAGCCAGGTCCAGTAAGAGGTTTTTATCACCAGGTTAGTAAGGTAACTCTGGTAGTTGTTGTCACGTAGCTACGCTGTATGTCGGGAGACCACCCCCCCCAGGTAGGTGAAACCCAACGGAGACCAGCTGAACCCATGTAGATCCGGGGGGGGGGGTAACGTTGAGTCTGTGAGCGGGAATAAGGTTGACTTGGAACAATTTACTATCAGACCAGATATGTTACCAAAAAGGGCCACATCAGCCAGTATGGGGGCAAGGTTGGTTTCAGGGGAGCGGATGTATAGGAGGGCGTCATCCGCATAGCGGGAGACTATATCCGATTGGCCGGCAGTGCGCAATCCCCTGTGCGAGTGTGAATTCCGCATCATGTCGGCAAAGGGCTCCATGGCTATGGCAAAGATAAGTGGGGAAAAGGGGCATCCTTGGCGTGTGCCTCTGGATATCCGGAAGGAAACAGAGCATCTATCTTCAGTGCGGACTCTGGCCAACGGGGCGGTGTAGAGTAGCTTAATCCAGGATCGGAAGTTGGGGCCGAACTTGCATTTCTCGAGAATTCTCCATAGATATTTCCACGAGACCGAGTCAAATGCCTTCTGCATGTCCAGCCTGGCTGCAACCGCCTGTGTAGACGGGGCGATCCTGCTAATCACATTGAAGAGCCTTCGGAGATTTAGGGATGTGGATCTTCCAGGGACAAAACCGGACTGGTCGAGGTGGATGATGTGGGGCATGTATGGGGCAAGACGGTTGGCTAGCAGTTTTGCATATATTTTAACATCACTGTTAATCAGTGAGAGTGGTCGGTACGAACCGCACTGAGTAGGGGGATTACCAGGTTTAAGAAGCACTGTGATCAGTGCCTCACGAAGCGACAGGGGTAGTATTACAATGTCGCATGATTCCTCCCACAGAGCTAGTAGGTGTGGTGCTAGGAGAGATTTGTATTGTTTATAGAAGTCCATAGGGAGTCCATCAGGACCGGGGGCCTTCCCAGCTGATAGTGACTCAATGGCTTCGACAAGTTCCTCCAACGTAAAGTGTCTCTCAAGGAAGCCGTTGTCGGCTGAGAGGACTGAGATGGGAAGGCCATCTAAGTAAGAGTCCATTTCAGGGACTTGGGGTCCATCACTCTCTGGGTATAAGGAGGTGTAGAACGAGAGAAACTCGGAATTGATGTCTTGTGGAGAGGTAGCGAGTGAGCCATCAGGTCAAGTTCGCGGCAGAGTAATATAGCTAGCATTCAACCAGGTCGTTCCCCTTCACCGTATCTCCGCACGGATTGGGGGGAGTCTAGGAACTTAACCTCACGCTCAGCTAGGGCACGGAACCTGTCCAGTTCAGCTCCCAACGCCGCTAGGGTGGCTGGGGAGTGATCTGCGGCGTATTGGGATTCATGGACAGCAAGGGCCGATTCGCTATCGGCAATATCGGCGCGGATGCCCTTCAGGATACTGCAGCTTTTGGAGATGGCGATCCCTCTAGTGTGTGCCTTAAAGGCTTCCCAGAGCACAGCTTGTGTGGCCACAGAGTTTGTATTAATTTCAAAGTACTCCTCAATGGAGGACTCCAGCTCGGATGAGAAGACTTGGTCAAGAAGCGAATGGGGGCCCATCCTCCACTGCCTGGTTTTATTGACATCCGGTCCCCAGTTTAAAGAAATAAGTACCGGTGAATGATCTGAGAATGTCCTAGGGAGTATAGCCAGGTGAGATAGGCATCGGACCAGCAGGTCTGTAATGAGCCATCTGTCAATTCGGGAATGGGAATCATGAACGGAGGAGTAAAAGGAGTATGTACGAGAATCAGGGTGTATCAAACGCCAGGCATCTACCAATGTCAGACGGGGAAGTGTGATAAGGATGGCATATGCCGCCCTAGACAGTTGGCAGGGTCGAGAGCCCGATCTATCCAGGGTAACATCAAGTATCGTATTAAAATCCCCACCCAATAAAATAGGGATCAGGGGGTAACTTTCAAGTAGTGTGGCCAAGTGTAAATAAAAATCAGGGCCGTCAACATTGGGACCATATATATTCAGGATAACCACCTACTGATGCTGTAGTGTGCCAGTGATTAACACATACCTACCAAGTGGATCGACGTGGGAGTGGTGAAGGGTGAATTTCAGACTCTTGTGAATTAAGGTAAGGGCACCACGGCTTTGGGTGGAATAGTTGGTATAATATCTCTGGGGTCCCATTGTTTAGTGAAACGCTCACATTGCTCGGAGCGAGCGTGGGTTTCCTGCAGACATAGGATTTTAACTCTGTGACGCCCGGCATGGAGCTGAATCTGCCGCATCTTTTTATAGTTGCCTAACCCCCAGACATTCCAGCTCATAAAGGTCAAGTCAGCGCTAGCCATAGCTCAGGGGGGGTAATGCTTGATTCACAGTGAAGGGATTATCAGTAAATGGGAAGTGTACGGTCTGGATGCATGTGGCCTCATGTCTGCAAGCGGAAAATGTTACGTAGCGGCGCGTGTGGCGCCTCTGGTGGCCGTCAAAACTTTTTTTAACCAAAATGTCCCCTCCCCCACACCCACCCACATCCCTCCCCCAACCAGATGGATGAAACCCAACCCATAACCAAACATCAACAAACATTTCGGCATCAGCGCCTGGGGGCCTGTTAGCAGTCATAGCCGTGGCGGGACAGACTGTACGAGGGCAAGTAGAGTGCAAATACAGCAAGGGTAACAAGTGTATTCATTTCAGGTTACACATGTAAAGGATTATGGTGGAGACAGGTGGATTGTAGTATCCTATTCATGCATTTTTGTGGCTACCAGCCCCAAGACATCTCAATTATAGATATTCCATCTACACCAGTTCTCAATAGGGAAGAACCGGCCAAAACAGGGAACCCACAAAACCAGAACAGTTGCAAAGTATTACTTATAGTCAAACAGAGCAAAAAACCCACTCCGCAGTAGAACCGGAAGACAGAGGACAAAGCAACAAGCAGAGGAACACGATGGATAACCATAGGCGATTCACATGCCAAGAAAACATCATAAATGGGGCTAGAAGCAGAGCATCTTTGATTAACAACAATATATTTGGTATCATGGCAGACCAGGTCCGCGGCCGCCCAGGGTCAGCCAGGGAAGCGCTCATCAAGGAACTTGGAGGCCTCCTCCGGGATCGTGAAAAGTTTTATTGGAATGTTCGATACGAAGTTTCGCAGGGAATAGCATGGAGTACCTGACCCCCAAGTCAGAGTCTCCTCTTCACAGCCGTGAAGGATTGGTGCTCTCGTTGTACTGCTATAGAGTAGTCCGGATAAAGGTGGATTCTATTTGCTCCAAGGAGAAGTTCTCTCTTGAGTCTGACCGCCCGCAGGAGGGCATCTCGGTCCCAGAAATTTGGGATTCTGGCAATGATAGGTCGCGGTGGAGCACCCGGCCTGGGCTTTGCGGTCAAGGCACGGTGTGCCCTCTCAATAGCGAACTGTGAGGAGAGTTTAGGGGCATCCAGGAGTGTCATTAGAATGCGCTCCACATAGTCTTCCATAGGTTCAGTAATATTATCCTCGGGAATACCAATAATGCGCAAGTTGTTCCGCCTCATGCGGAATTCGAGATCATCTTTTTTTTTCTCCACCCTTGCCACCCGGTTAGTGAGCGTGGAGACCGCAGCCTGCAGCGAGCCCATGCCATCTTCAGCGACCCCTAGTCTGGTTTCAACCTCAGCAACTCTACCATCCGTCCTTTCGATATGGGCTTTTATGGAGGAGATTGTCCCATTCATATCATCCAATTTAGTGTGAAGCGTGGTAAAACCATTGCGTATGTATTCCAGCATCTTCTGCGATTCGTCAGCAGTCGTTGGAGTAGAAGTGGCAGGCTGCTCCTCGGGTTCGTTAGGGGTGGGCTTGGACGGAGTTTTGGCAAACATATTTAGTGAGCTTTGTTTTTTCTCAGCTCCAGCACCCTTGGTCATGGTGAAGGTCGGGCACGGGGATCGGGGTTTCGGAAAAAAGTAGGTATTCAAAAATGGAGAGATTCTCTAAACTCCAATCACTTTACAGAGACACCTAGGGATGTTGTATGTAGTATTATGAATCAGTAGGATGGTATCTGAAATTGCACCCAGGTTGTGTTCTGCACCAGCAATTTAGGTGAGTTGTGCTCCCTCAGATGGACAGAGTCCGCCCCCACGGCGGTTGTAATGCGTATACATCCCCCAGGAGAGAGACGGCGGGGTTTAGGGTATCAGTGGTATAATGCCGCAGGTTCAATATAACACAGAATAAGTGTTAGAGCCCACACCCACCCATCAGGTTTATAGCAAAATCCAAGTGGAGAACTGTAGAAGTTCAACAGGGTTGGGTTAGATGACAAGGCGGACACACACTGCTGAGGGGCACCCTCAACGCAGAACCAACAAGAGGGGGCTCTCTGCCGCTTACAAGGCTTCCAACAGTGCAGGGAATGCAAGAACAATGGGACCTGGGTACGTGTGTGAGGGCCCTGGGGAAAAATTTGGTGTTTAAAGGTGATGCAGCCCCCCAGGTAGTGGCTGCGAACCAAGAGTTCCCGAGTTTAAGGTTGCCTGGTCATTCGCAGCAGTAGGCAGTGGGTAATTTGCAGGCAAGGTATGCTTCAAGCCCACCTACAAGCATGTCACTGCGGCCATGTGCAGGGATCACAGGTGGTGCCAGCATCGGGGTGGAGATGATGGGGGTGAAGAGCGGTAACAGCACAGACACAGCAGGATCGGCGCGTTGTTGAGCGGGAGTTGGGCCCAGGCGCGAGCGAGCTGCGTGGCGCAGACAAATTTGCTCAGGTGTTCAAGATAAGTCCGCTGGCCTGCTAGCTGTAAGAACTCATGGGGGGAGTTCCTGCATGGCTATCTCAGTGTCAATGTGGAAACACGGAGTTCAGGGCACTCTAGAGAGATCAGGGCGAGCGTAACAATGGGTTCCCACATTGGTCCTGCCGGAGGACATCCATATATACAATAGGTTGGGATGGGAGGGCGTGGTGAGGCCTCTAATGCGTTCCAGGTGGTGCGGGCCCCAGAGCTAGAGCAGCAGTACGGGGCGCACAGAGGACGCGCTCAATCCGCCACGGGGTGTGAGAGTCAAACGCTGCAAGAGGAACCCCTCTCCAGCAGGGGAGAGAGGACTCTAGGGCAGTCCGCAGCCTCAATGATTGGATTTCCGTTGCGGGGGAGATCAGCCCGCTCTCCGGAATCCTGCCTTATGTCAGCTGCAAGCGGAGGGCCACTGGAAGGGGAGCAAGGGAGACGGGCAGGCATCCGGCCGCGTCGCGCAGAGTCAGCCGCGGCAGCACCAGTCCAAGGGCTCCGCTCACGAGTGGCGAAGAGGCAGCCACAGGACCCCGTCGCCAGACCGCACAGGATCATGCGGGTAAGAGACCACCGGCGGCCAGACCCACAGCGCGGCCGCGGTCCGGCACACGCGCCTCCGTGCCCCTCCCCCACGCAGGCCGACTGCGCCGGGGTGTCAGGTGGCTTCAGCAATCCGGGCCACAAGGAGCTACGGCACTGGGCGGGCCAGCAGCACGCCACGCCGCACAGCAAGTGATGAAAAGTGGGCCACAGAGGGGGTCCTCAGCTCCCAAAGTCAGCCCGGGTGTAGCCTGCAGCTCGATCGCAAGGTTGCTTCAGCGTCGGGTGGACCAGCTGTACTTGGAAGGTGAAAAAAGGATGGTATTCACCCTCGTAGTCCGGAGCCTTAGACTCAGGCGGCCATCTTGTTTCGGCGCAACAGCGCCCCCCCAAAATACACTAAGCATTTACACAGGCAAATCGGTATTCTTCACAGGGCAGTGACTGAAATAAAGACAAATGAGGGGGGTTCTGTGGGGATTTGCTAACATACACAGGCAAACAGGGGAGTTCTTCAATGGGGAGATGACTAAAAGGCACTGGAAATTGGGGGTTTTCAATGGGGAATTTTCAATGGGAAAATACTATATGGCAAGGCTGAAAGAATATAGGGTTTATGCAATCTATGGCTTGCGATAGTATACTTATAGGAGAGGGCTATGCTGGACTGCAGAGAGCGTCAACGTACTACTGCTGGGACAGCCAATGGGCTGTATATTGCTTACAAGTGCATTTATATTTTGCCTAGACCAATTGGCGGACTTTCATAAAATGCACTTAAATTTTGCTTAAACCGTAATTGCACTTAGATTTTGCTCAAATTATAACTGTATGTCTTTGTTGAAAGTAATGAATTTTATGTATTTGTTAAACACACTCTCTCTTTTTTGTGAAATAAATAAGTCAGAAAGAAAATACGTTTTTCTTTGTGTAAAATGATGTTGCTCTATGCTTCTTATGGTGACCTTGGGTTGTTCTAAGTTGGAATAAGTAGGATATCCTGCTGGATACCATTTAAAATCATTTCATAAATTTTCAAATTTAGTCTTTACGGCTTTTGAAACCCTTGTTATGTGAAAATGGGGACAGCCAATGGGGTCAGTCAAGGATTCCCTCTGTCCTCCAAGTGGTCCCAAGGCAGCTACTAAACCTCCTGACTCGACTGCAAGTTAAGCCTTCCTGTGCTGCAATGGTTCCAGATTATGCCAGCTGCTCTCCTCAGGATTAAGTGGGAAAGGTCCTGATATGAGGCCGGTTATCTAGTTGTAGGGCAGATGACAACACTAATGTCAGAGTTCTTGCAGAAGGGATTGGTCCTGTGTCACTAGTCCTCTCTCATCTGTGTGCCGATAGGTCCAGCAAATGTGGGTGTGCTTTGGACTGGCTAGGGGTGGAGACCCCTCAATCATTTTCTTTGACATGGTTTGGTCTAGTTCAGGGACACAGAAATCTCACTGCACGACAAGTGCCCTTAATTTTCATACTTTGACACATATGAAGGCATTTCTGAACACTACATTTTGCTGTGAATCACCTAAGCCTCGTTAGGTGTCTGTGTGTCATTCATTCCTATGTGAAGCTACAGCTTTTCCTCATTTACACCCAAAATATATCAGTGAAAAATATGGAACTCAGAGGGTGGAATATGAATCATATTTTAGATGTTTCCTCAAATGTTTATCTCTCAACTACACAGGGAAGGCCCCATGTTGTTTTCATTAATAACCTTTGGTATGGTGGTCTCACCAAAATCGTTTTTAGCTGGTGAGAAGCAGCTTGCTGACACCTTTCCAGAAATCTCAAAATTACTATTGTGGGATGAATGTTATGGATATTACAAGATGAAAAACATTTCTCCCAATGTACACAAAGGGCAGTTAACGCCCCCTTGACGTCTGGCCCACCACCCTTGCCAATTGCCTGCTCTTGGATGTGACCTTAAGAGGCGCCCTGCGTTGAGATTTGCTTGCACAGCCAAGAGCTAATTGCCAGCTAGGGCAAGTTTTATTGCTTCCTAAGTGGTCTGGGGTCATAAACTGGAGAGCAGAGCTGTCCTTATCTCGCCACACTGCAAAAGTGATCTCTACTGGAATTTAAGATTGCGTTTTTTAAAAGAAGAGGCCATTGTGTCTGAAGGGAAACCAGGCCTACATCCCCATAACGTGGGCTTCGGAATTTAGTTTCACATCTGAGGAAATGGAAAGCACGCCAAGGCCTTTCCCCTTCAGTTGAAGTTGACTTTTTCAATTGACATAATCTCTTTAAAGGCACACCATTAATATGTTGAAGTATCACTGCATACGGTGGTTAAAGAAGGGCAACATAATTATACTTTTAACGGCTTTGATGCACATTTGGCTGTGCAGAGTGTCACTTGAAAGGCACAATTGAAATGTCATTTTGTTAAATTTCAACCGTGAAAAGGACTTCATTTTCTGCAGCAGTTTAACCTCGTTCAGCCTCCCAGCAGGAAAGAAACCAAGTTCATATTTGAAAAATCTTGCATACATTTTGATAAGCATATCTTTTAGTTTAAAGGGGAAAAATGAATATTCATGCATTTGTTTCTTTCACAGTAAGAGTGCTTCCTTCTGCTACGAAGGCTTGAGACACATCTTTGGCATTTTAATTAATTTAATATTCTGGGCACTGTTGTTTCTGAGAATGTTGCTTCAGCTGTTCAATAATTTGACAAATCTTGCAATGTGTCTTTCCTTTATGCCAAGCTGTTGTAATTTCTATGCATCTCAATTATTTAATGTTCAGTTTCACTCCTTTTTGCTTTGAAAGTACAGGGCCCCTTTTCCACTTTGGTTCAGGGCAGGCCTTTCCTTTTGGGGAGCCCTCATAACTGACTCTGACCTTTAAATATGGCATTCAGGGCTATTTCACCCCACAACATATTACAGTAAAACATGCCCTGCCACATTAAGACATACCTAGACTGGTTGCACCAAGACACCATTCGAAGCGATACCACTTATCATGGTTATTTTGATCACAGATGCCCAGAAAAATGTACATTGCCAGAGTAAGAAACTGCTACACTGGCAGCACCCAAAAGTGAGTCTAGCCAGGCAATTCACCGCAGCAGGACTGCTTTATCAGAGGTGCCCAGTTAAAAAAAGTCAAGCCAAAGTAAGAAAAGACTACACTGGTTGCACCAAAATGCCTGTCTAGCCACCAACAACACATATACGCCTGCTTAGCCTGGGCATGACCATTAAGATTTCGATCATAAACCACCTCCCTCTCAACTTCCCCACACATACCCTTTACCGCCCACCCCCTACCCCAACCCCCAAAATTAGCTCCTCTGGCCAGAATTACCCCCATGTCCCTCTTACTCATCCCAGTGCTTATGTATGAGGCAACCTGCCTCATAGGTAACTGCTTGGACTAGTAAGAGTGGGAATAGGAGTAATGAAGATTACAGGTAACTAAGCCACCCATTACTTTCATGTCCCACTACCTCGTTCAGGATGAGGAAGAGCAGGGTTGAGAGTAATGAAGATTACAAATAAGTAATCCAGGCATTAAACACAAGCTCACACCCATCATTCACCACACACTCACACACATGCACACTCAGGCAGCCACCCATACACCATGCACTCATTCATACACATTACATTACATAAATACACACTTACATGCATGCGCACTGAAGAGGAAGTGTCGATTATCGGCCCGACTCCAGTTCACCCCCTCCCATTACCTATTGAGTTCACACCAAAGTATATGACGTATGAAGAACAGTTACATCAGCAGAGAGCAGCACATGGGCTCTGCGCAGTACCTATCAGTGTAATAGCACCTATTAATATACCAACACCTAAGAAAACCTGGATAGTAAGGTATCCATTAAAAAAGCCATACCTACATTCTAAACAATATGACGGTTGTTTGAATAAAATACCTGAAGAAGCAAAGAAGATAATGAAGGAAGATGAATGTTGACGTCATAAGAAATCGGACAAACACGCATATAGAAGATATAATGACCTAGAATAATGACAAGAGAGGAAATATAGAGAAGATACTATGGATAAGTGGCATCTTTGTACAGGAGAGGGAGTGACCCCTGACCGGCCCATTGAGTCAGAGCTCGCCCTCAAGTACTTTAAGACAAGATAGCTGCACCTTGAGGTGGAAGGGGTGCAGGATATCTTACTCCAACACCAGTCAATAAGGACAACTCAATGGTTTGGCAAAGGGGAGTCTGTTTAATGACAAGTACAAAAAAAGGAGAAACATGGAAATCAACAGTGATGCAATAGCCCGTCTCGCTTCAACTCCCAACAATCTTCATTCAAATAGAAACAGTTATACCCAAAATTTGTCATCATTGATGTGTAACACTCATAAGTTTGTCATGCAATTCTATTGGTTGGAAAAGGTAACTTAAGTATAGGTGCTATAGCTGTATATGGTAACAGAGTGTGAGGATTGGTTAACCCTTATCAGGAGGGCATCTACGCCCTTCCCTCTAACATTACACATGTAGACGTCACTAAAAGTACGACGTCTCATTGGTTCTACTAGCTATAGGACCCTAGATTATTTGGTCCATTGAGATTGGGTTGGCTATAACCCCAAGCATAAATCTCCACTTTAATTAGCAGCATGCAGAATGGTCAACCAGGTGCATGATGCCCCAAGATTCACCCAGCCTCCCTTCCATCAATCAGTACTTGAATGGCTATGTGTCATTTAGTTGGCTGTGGTCGGCCTCGAAACTGTAGCTTCTTGTCAGGAAAAGGTATGGTATCTCCTGTTTTGGGTGACATCAGATGTTGATGCCTCTTCGCGCTTGGCTGGTCACGTGTTAGTACACCGTGGATCAGCTTTGTTTTCCTTCTATTTGTGCATTTAATTCTCATTTCGGCCTGCCACCTGCCTGGGCCGCCTTATCTCGACCTTCACAGGACAGGCTGCTCTGCTCTTAAGTTTCGATTCTCCGAAGTTACTGTCCGCCTCCCTCTCTTGATTTGACCTCGATTTCCCAGGCACGGAATGCTCTTTGCTGAGTTTCGCTGTCTTCCTCTTGTATTAGCTGGAATATGAGTTCTGTCCTGTTTGACCTTTAGTAAGCTGGGTTAATTTTGATTTTGTATAAAGTGGACTCGCACTTATATAGTGTGCTTCGTTGAGGTAGATATATTGTTGGCGCTTGCCGCTCTATTCCTCTACTAAGCATAGCAAGCCTCACTGTTTTCATAGCTTCTTGCGTTACAAGCATATCTACAGGCGTTAGCTGGTTGAATAATTTCATCCTGTTTGACAGTTTAAGTTTCTATATGTTTCAACATCGAGCTTCCTTCGAAGTTATGATATCCTTATTCATGATATTTCGTCTTTGTGTGTCATCTTTCGGTTGCCTTTCGTTCATCTGTGAGTCTGTCCGGGCCCTTGTGTCTTCACCATTCGTCTTCAATTAAGGCCTTTTGAGTTTCTTCTGGGACAGTGTTTAAGCAATCTTTATTTTGTGTCATTTGCTGGTAGGGTTGTCTCAATGGATACTTTACTGTCCATGGATGTCTGGTTATTGGCACTTCAATAGGTGTTGCTCTTCTGATGGGCACTGGGCAGAGTCCTAACGCGGCTCTCTGCTGGTTTATTTGTTCATCATACGTCACATATCTCGGTGTGAACGTTCCTGGTACTTGAAAATGGTTGGCTGGAGTGCAGGCCATATTTGGGACCTTCTCTACATCTTGAGCCCAAGGTGAAGAAGTTGATGTCCAAATGAAGAAACGTATGCCACATACATGATGAAGATAGTCAGTTAGTTTAAACGTGTACAGATTCAAGTAACTGCAAGAGGCAAAGAAATTGTGAAGCTTGCTTATGCTTAATAGTCGATAGATTGCGGCAAGCGGCAACGTTTACAAGTATATACCTCAAGAAGCACTTTATGTATGAATGAAAATCCACTACGCATATGAGCAGAATTGAGCAAAGGTTACAAAAGGCCTCAGATGGAGTGAGTCGCAGCAAGAAAATCGAGAATCAAACAGAGCAAAACTCAGCTAAGAATGACCATGCCAAAAAGGTCTTATCTGGCTGGAATAAGCTAACATTGGATACAATTAAGGAGAGAAGAGAACAGAGGATCCTGTTCAGAATGGTCAAGATAAGCCACATCCGTCAGAGAACTGGTAGAAATAAAGCAACTATAAGAAAAGCCGCAGAGAAAAGCCAATTTCACAGTGCCCAGTCACCTGACAAAGGCAGGCTGGAAGAAGGACTTTCACACCTACGCATGGATCCCTGCCATGCCTACACTCCTTGAAAGTTCTCAGAGCACAGAACAGACACAAGGCCAAACTACAAAGCAGTAATTGACACATGACCACTGAGGAGATGATTGATTGTAGCATAATTGGTGGGAAGCTGGGGTGCAGACAAGCGTCTCTGCACCTGGATGTTCTTTCTGCGTGCTGCTAGACGTAGGTGGAAAAGTATGAGTGGGGTTGATGCCAACCCAATCATAGTGGACCGTGTAATCTTGGGTCCTATAGTGAGTAGAGCTAATGGGACGTCATACATTTAGTGATGTTCATAGTGCCCATTTTGAAGGGAGGGCTTAGTTGCCCCGCCTGACATTGATTATCCAATCCCCTCTGCTCGGTACCATATACAGATATAGTACCTATGTTTAAGTTAACTTCCTATAACCAATCACGTTGCATGTTAGGTTTTTAAAATTGCCAAGTAGAATGCCGTTAGTATGTGCGCAGGTTGTACGTCAGCAATGACAAGTTTTTGCTATAAATATTGTGTTTTTTCTAAAAGTAAAGAGAAGATCGAGCAATTGCTGATGTTCGTTGTACTCCCCGTTTTATGAACTTGTCATTAAACTGACTCACTTTGCCAAACTATTCAGTTGCCTTAATTATTTGATGCATGAGTGTGAATCTGCATCCCCATCTATCTCGAGGGTACTGCTACTCATCTTAAAGGGATGTTTGGAGATCATCCAATTCAGCACACATTTAAACAAAATACATTTTCTTACCCTTTGAACCTGTTGGTCCAGGTAACAAGGCCTTCAGCTCCCTGCAGCAGCAAGGAACACTTGCTCCCATCATGTGTAGAGGTTCTGGAGGCCTCCATGTCATGAGATGGGAGGGCACCCTATGAAGAAATTAATTCCATTACGCTGTAAAGAAATTATTTCCATTACGATGTAACGGAAATCATTTCTTAATGAAAGCAAAGTAAATTCAAAAAGAAACAATTTCTTTTTAAGGTCCAAGGGGCAACCCGCTGCCCTAGTGATATAGAGATCCCTTCACAGCACTATCGACTTCAGGTGAAGGGAGAACAAAGGAGGCAGAGGAAGAGCCATCGTTCCATACACATCATGGAATATCGGGGAATATCCCAATCCTCAATGCTCATCTGTACTTCATGAGGTCAGATTCGGTACGTGGTCATGAGTATCAGTGGGAGAAGCCTTGTTAATGGAGTGATCTTCCCCATAATGTGTGCAGTACACTTTTTGGGAAGCCCTATCTTTGCCATTTGTCACTTTCCTCCTTGTGACCTGCCTTCCTTGCCTATCCTCCTCTCCTTGCCACATGACATTGTTCCTTGTCTTCCTTAGTTTCCTTGCTTCTTGCCCTCCTTGCCCTCACTCACTTCTCATTGACTCCCACATTCTTCTTGCCTCCTGCCTTTCTTGCTTCTCTCTCACTTTACTACCCTCGTGCTTCCCTTGCCTCCCTCATTCTTTGTCTTCTTCCTTTCTTGTTTCTCTGTGATGAAATGACTATTGCTCTGCAGGAGTACAACGATTAGTAGCTAAACAGTTCCATATCATTTAATCACCTGCAATTTCACCCCCTGTCATTTTAACGTGTACATTCCAACGAAAATGCTCATCTATTTTTTTTTTTGGGGGAGGGTCCCCCCCAAATCCCCTCCCACACTTATTTTTGGATATTGCCTAACCGCCCAAACACTTATCTGCCCTTTCCCAACCCCCCCTAAAAAATTCGATGAGCATATTCATTGTAATATGCACGTTAACATGCCAGGGGATGGAAATGCCGGCGATGAATGGACGTCGTACCAGCTAAACTACTCACTGCACGCCATACTACTACTAAACCAGCAGAGATCCCAATCAAAATGGTGAAACAGGCACAGCCAAAAGGTATACTTCAGTTGCCTCTTTCTTTTGGTAACGTGGGCCTAGGGCAGTCTATATCTTCAGAATGGGTGTGAGCCAATCGCAGTATCAACCAAACAACTTTAGTACTATCGTCTAAAACAAAATGTCCAATCGGGTCCTTTACAAATGTACACTTTTAATCAACTAATACAATGCAATAATTAATTAGGAAACATAAGAAAAACCCACTCCTGTAAAAGTAACAGAGAATTCAGGATTTTGTGAAAGGGCACTATGGGTAGATGAGCAGGTGTGTTCACGCAATAGATTGGCAACAATACTGTGTTATGTTAAGGATTCCACTTTGAAGCACATGGTAGAGAAGGCAGGCTTAAAAGCTACTATGATCCCAAAAAGTGTATCAGGAATAGGGCTTCTTCACGGCACCTTTATTTTGTCTTTGGCAGTCAACAGTGTCGAGCTGGGCTTCTGGCACTTTTGTCATAGTCGAGCCGGGGTCAAGATATTCAAGTCAATGTAATCATACTGGTGGTCAGTTCGAGTTGGTTTGAGAGGGGGGTCTCGATGGGTCATGTCAGCATTCTAGATGGTGAGATGATGGCTTCAAATGGTTCAGGACATCTGTTGAGTCGACGGCGAGACAATGGTTCAACATTGGAGACAGGTGAGTTGAAGCCTTCCAGCAGTCTAATCGGTGTCAGTTGCTTCCTCGAAATAGAACATGGGGTTGGGTTGCGATGAGTCAGTCCACTTCAATGGGTCAAGCCTCAGCCCGAATGGTTAGAAATTCATCAATCTGTTTGAAGGCTTTTCAGTGGATATTTATGGGGCAACAATCGACATAGGGAATTCTTTCCCTCCCCAATCAAAAAGCGCCACAACAATAGTCCTTTTATGTACCATCTAGCCCTGTCTGGGATTTATATAGACACAAATGGGTCCTCACCCTTTAGCAATAGATAATCCAAGAATCAGGCCGGTGTATTGAAAACATATTTATTTATTAATTAATAGGAACATTAATATTTGTGCAAAATCACAAATCACTCCACCTCACTCAAGGGCCCAAATGCGTTTTCCTTCCTACCAATTCTTTTTTTACACAAATTAAAAACACTAGTTCGTTTAGGATAACACGGATCACAAACTCTCTAACCCCACAACATGTACAGTCAAAACACTTTGCATGAGGTTCTCTTTTAATAACACGTAGCACCTTGAAACATGACAAGATGACAAGCTTGCACTTTGCTTTATATGAAGTTTATGATATGCAACACTTTTCTATTTGCAAAAACAATTTCACACATGCAGCACTTGCCGATGCTAGCAGGGTTGGAGCACAACAGACTTTTAAAACAAAAGAGAGAGAGAGAGTGAGAGAGCGAGATATTCTTCTTCCTTCACCAGAATGCAATAATGAATCTCTCTTCTATCAGGAGTCACTTTCCACTCTCTGTAGAAAGTGTGCTTTATAAATCAGGTACTTCACTTTATTTAATTTTTTAAGACACTTTTCTGCCCCAGCACCAAAACCCAGATATTCAGTTCACATTCAGCACCCCTCTGCATTAAAGCATGGTCTGAGAAATGGTTAACATTTGGGAAGTTCATTTTTATGCACTCTTCCCTTTAGGGAATTCTGGGATTGGCAATGAATAATAGGAATACCCAAATACTTTTAACAGACTATATTCTTATTCACACTGGAAGCGATGTTGAGTTTGAATTTCAAGAAAATCACCCTCTGTTAGTTGTCTATAGGAAATTAAATTATTATTTAATACAAATATTGTGGATCTACTTTGTCTGCCCGTCTCATCAATAATGGGAAGATATTATATCAAACAGATCGCCCCAAAACTTGGTTTGGTTGGGCAAGTTTACTTACATAGAATCTCTGGGGTTTTCGTGCTCAGGGAAAAGACACCACCTCAGGGCTCCTGGATATCTCACAGGGAAAAGACATCAGGGCTCGGTTAGAGGCCGCTCCAAGTTCCATCAAGAATGGCATCCAGCATTAATCCCTTTTTGATTTGTCTCTCCTGGTTTGGGTCTCAGCCAGATTTTAGTTTTTCCCCAATTTCCTCCCGCAATTTTGTCAGCAGTTCCACTCAGATGATATCAGACCCATTCACGCATAATCCTTGTGTGCCATCGTACAAAGCAACAATCGCACCGCACATTATTAAAATTAGGATGTGCCAGGTTATTGGCTCTTGATTTTAACTGGACTTCTATTGTGACTTTCCTTGCAATCGTTGGTTCCTGAAGTTACAAGGCATTATGTGTTACTACTGACTTCTGCAATTGTATTCGCTCTCCACTCTTGCTTCTTCACTCTTTTTGACTGCTTACTCTCTGTTCTCTCCTCCTTTCCCTTCTCCTTTTTCCTATCTCCTCCCCTTACTTTCTTCTATGCACTTACTCTATCAGAATTGTCCCGGGACCTAATATGATAGCCACCTCGTCTGTTTCCTCCACCCTCCCATTACTGTTTGTTTCCTCCCCAACACCCCTCCAGCACTATCTGAAATGTCGTCAGGCCTAGTATGATAGTCGCTTGTTTTGTTCCTCCCCTCCCTTTCTGCACCCCTCTCCCTCACCTTTGGTTTTTCTCCGGCAATACCAGAAATGTCATCAGGCCTAGTACGGTAGTCGCCTGTCCATTTCCTTCCCACTCTCCCCCTCCCTTCCTTATCTATATCTTAGCTCTTGCACTATCTGAAATGCCGTCAGGCCGAGTACGATAGTTAATTTCACATCCTTACTGTTCATGGCCTGTAAGAATGTCTTTGTATTTTCCCTTGTTCCCTCCCTTGCCTTGAAGCGCTTTGAAACACATTGTGTATAGGCGCATCCTATCATATCCTACTTATACATTTCTGTCAGTCAGCCCAGGTGTGGACCATGAAATAGATTTCCTTTTCAAGGATTTTACAGAGTTCAACCCATTAAGGACTGGTATTATTTACCCAGTTGCTGGCCCCAACCCACCATAAATACCTTCTTGGTCACTGTTGTGGCTTCAAAAAGATATTTTAGATAGATAGAAGATAGGTGGAAGGTCACTGGCTGAGAATTCTGAACAGAAACAGAAGTCACCCTATTCACCAGCGCCATGCATATCCAATTACTGATCTGGGCAGTCTATTTGTATTACTTTTGTAGACTACATTTCGAAGCAAGCTGTCCCTACACTCGCGTGTCAACTCATGCACTAGCCAGCATTTAGGAGAACAAAAGAAAAAGAAAATCACTAATTTGCTGCAAACCAATCTGGGTCACTGTTCAGGGCCACCTATAGGTGAGTTTTGACTCTTTGGACAGATACAGATATAAAAGTGTAGTTCTTTAAATAGCATGGAAGAACTACTGTTCACATCCAGGCTTCTCTTTAACTATTTACAGGCTAAATGACCATAAAGAATTGGTCTTGTTAGAAGCACTGAATGCCTCCTAATGTGATGTTTAGAAAAAAGGTGCCTTTGAACTCCTACGTGAGAGCATTTGTTGAATACATCAACAGGTGAGTGCCTTTTGTTTTTTTCTGAAAACTCACATGTTCAAAGAAGAATGGTCTCTGCTCAAAAACCTGATAGGGGAGATATTGATATCCATTTATTTCGAGGGGATTGGGTCCTCCGACGTATTCCATATCTATGACAGGTAATCACCACAGCTGTGCTGCTTCAGAAAATGTTCGGCGTCTGCGACCTGGTTCGATGGTGTCGATACGCTGTCCTCGAAGGCCTCAGTCGAGCCGACGTCACTGGATGCTATAAGTAGGACGCACAACGCCCATAGCCTCCGTTTTTTCCGCGAATGTGTTTGCTTCGGAGTTCTCGGCGCGCCTCCGTTCTTCTGAGTTCTGTTATTTCGGTTCTTCGAACCTGTTCAGTTGTGAAGATTTCCATGATGTCTTCGGCTTCTTCTAACCCGCGGTCGGGTTTCAAGAAGTGTCGGGACTGCGGTTCCAAGATGTCGCCGACGGACCTGCACGACGCCTGCCTCTGGTGCCTCGGTGAGGACCACGCCACGGAATATTGTGACGATTGCCAGTCGTTAACTTTGAAGACCTTGCAGGAGCGTAAGAAGAAGCTTTCTGTCAGAAAGGTGGCCAATCCCCGGAAGCCGAAATCCACTGGGCTTTTGACTGATGATTCGAGAGGCAACTCTCTGCATTGTCGGCGCAGGTCCGGGGGGGTCTCGGTTCCAGAGTTGGTCCAGCCATTCCTCTGCCTCTTTGAGGCACTCACGGAAGCGCCGTCACCGGTCGCCTTCCCTGACCTCGTCAGAGGACTCCGCCCGTCGGTGGGTTGCTTGTCCCAACAAGCATTCCACTCCTGCGGAATGGGATTCATTTTGTCAGGAGATGATGGCGATTTTTCAGTTGCAGGGCTCCGTTCTGTCCGCGCCATTGAAAGACGCCGGCCGTGACCATGCTAGAGCCACCACTCGCAGGCCTTCGGGCTCGGGTGGTCGGCGCGATCATCGAGCACCTTCGAGGTCTCGATCGGACAAGCTGGATCGCTCTAGACATGCCCGCTCCAGGTGCCGGTGCTCGACGCCCTCGAGACCGTCAGAGCCTGTGAAGTCTTCGAAGAAGACATCGGCGTCAACGTCGTCGAGGGACTCTCAAGGCTCCGCCTTCGAGGAAGTCATCAACGCCATTGGCGCCCAGGCTGTTGAATGAGGCGCTCGGAGCTCCGCCCTCGAGGACTGTGTCGAAGCCGTCGGCGCTATGCTCGACGTCGACGCTGATTCCATCGACGCCCTTGATGCCTTTCGAGGCTGCTTTGTCGGAGGTACCCCGTGGCACGGTGCAACCCCCTAGAAAGGCTCTGGTCAAGTCTAAAAATGTCTTTGTCCCTATTTCTGTGCCCCCATTCCAGCCTCTGGATTATATTTCTAAGGTGGAAGAAGTGTCTGAGGAAGAAGATTTGGTTCCTGATGAGGTACCTGACGAGATTTTGTCTGGTCATAGCCAGATTGAAGACCTGTGTCAGTTGTTGCATGACGTCAGTGGTCTGGACACCTCTCCGGAGGTGGAGTTCTGTAGGCCTGAGCCTGGCACCCACGCTGAGTCCTCGTACCGGCGCCTTATGTCGAGGGTTACAGAATACTTGGAGTGGTCTGCGCCACCTGTGGATTTTCTGCAGGATGACTTGACGGATATCCAAGGTCTTGCCATTCCATATGGCCTTGCAGAGAAGGGTGGCAGCGGCTTCGACTGCTCCGGAGAGTCTCCCGGCAGTGGGCAAGTCTTTGCCGTAGAAATATCGTCCGGCCAGTAGCGACCCCAGCTACTTGACTACGCACCCCACTCCGGAGAGTTTGGTGGTGCAGGCGGCTACGGCCCCGGCAAACCAGGCGCTGTACCCTACCATCCCTCCTGATAGGGACGACAAACGTTTTGATGGCTGGGTGAAGAAAGGGTTTTCTTCAGGGGGTATGGCTTTACAGGCAGCCAACTCTGTGTGTGCCTTAGCGGGGATTCATGTCTACCCCTACCTGGACGATTGGTTGATCAGGGCGCGCTCTCCCGAGCTAGTCCTGGATCATATGTCAGTCACCGCCACTCCCTTCACAAGCTGGGTTTCTCCCTCAACTTAAAGAAGTCTCACTTGACTCAGAGGCTCCAGTACATCGGAGCAGTGCTCGACACATCCCTGGGGCAGTGTTTCTCTCCCCAGGTGAGGGCTCATCACATTCAGCAGATGGTGCACAAGTTTGAACATGCCCAGAGTCTCCCAGCGTTCGAGTTCTTTAGGTTGCTCGGCCTCATGGCATCCTGCATTCTTCTGGTGCCAGAGGCCAGGTTGTGGATGAGATCTCTGCAATGGGCTCTCAAGATACAGTGGTCACAGTCCTCCGGCAGGATGTTGGACCCCGTTCAGGTGCCGCCCTCGGTCGCCCAGGACCTTCTGTGGTGGGCCTTCGAAGGCAATCTGATGAGGGGGGCTCCATTTTGGCTTCCCTGGCCAGAGGTGACAATCGTGACGGACGCATCCCTCACAGGATGGGGAGCTCATGCCAACGAGTTGACAGTCAGCGGTCGTTGGTCTCCGTCGGAGTCCAGACTCCATATCAATCTGTTGAAGCTGAGGGCCGTCAGGCTTGCCCTGAAGGCTTTTCTGCCGACTGTGCGAGGGAAGAATGTCCTGATTCTGACAGACAACACAGTGGCCATGCACTACCTCAACAAAAAGGAGGGCGCAGGGTCACTTCTTCTGTGCAAGGAGGCGATGCAGCTCTGGTTCTGGGCCATCCAGCAGGAAATTTCGATCTCGGCAGTTCATCTGGCCGGAGACGAAAACGAGACAGCGGACGCACTGAGCAGGCAGACAGCGATCTCTCACGAGTGGGAGCTGGCTCAGGAGATTCTCCTGGAGATATTCGCCCTTTGGGCGACCCCACAAGTGGATCTCTTCCCCTCCAGTGTCAACTGGAAGTGCGAAAGGTTCTGATCACAGGAATTTCCTCCAAGAGGAGCCTTAGGGGACGCGTTTGTCATGGAGTGGTCCTTCCTACTGCTGTATGCGTTTCCTCCAGTCCCCGTCATCCCGCAAGTGCTGCAGAGGTTACGGAGGTTCAGTTCCTGGATGATCCTCGTTGCTCTGGCTTGGGCCCGGAGAATATGGTACCCGGACCTTCTCGACTTGTCCATCTGCCCTCCACGTCGTCTTCCCTACCGAGATGATCTGCTCTCACGGGAGGGGGGGGTCAGGTTCTCCATCCAGAAGTCGAATCCCTCAACCTTCACGCTTGGCTTCTGAAAGGTTGAGGTATAAGGATTGGGACCTCCCTGAAGACGTGAAGGAGGTGTTGCTTTCGGCCCTACGGCTGGCAACAAAGTCCCTGTACCGTTGCCTTTGGAGAAAGTTCTGCGACTGGTGCAGGTTTAAGAATGTGGATCCTTTTTCATGTGACATTCCTGTGGTTCTGTCTTTTTTGCTTTCTTTAGCCCACAAGGGCCTGCAAGTGGGTACCATTAAAGGTTACCTGGCGGCTCTCTCCATAGTTAAGCGCTCGTCTGAGGAGTGTTCTTATTTCAAAATTCCTTTAGTGAGCCATTTCAGAAACTGAGAAATTAAAGTGTTTCCACCGTCACCTTTCCAGGTGCCCGGTTTGGGATTTGAACCTTGTTCTAAAATTCCTAATGGGTGCTCCATTTGAGCCTTTACATTCCTGCCCTTTGAGACTGTTTACTCTTAAAACTGTATTTTTAGTTGCGGTTACTTCCGCTCGCTGAGTGAGTGAGTTGCAGGCACTTTCTGTTAAGCCACCCTTCACTGAGTTTCATAAGGACAGAGTTGTCCTTAGATTGCGTCCTTCATTTCTTCCGAAAGTTGTATCGGAATTTCATTTAAGCCAGAAGGTCATTATTCCGGCATTCTATCCTCCTCCGCATCCTGGTAAGGATGATGAGAGGCTCCAAAGCTTGGATCCTAGGAGAGCTTTAAGTTTCTACTTTTCACGCATGTCCTGGGTCAGAGTGGACGATCAGCTCTATATTGGTTACGCTGGAAGGCGTTTGGGACAAGCTGTTACTAAGCAGACTTTGTCTAGATGGATTATCTTGGCAATTTCTGAATGTTACCGCTTGGTGGGTAAGGACCCTCCGGTAGGCTTACGGGCCCATTCTACTAGGGGTATGGCTCCCTCTACTGCCCTGCAGAGGAGTGTTCCTATTCGTAACATCTGTGAAGCAGCCACTTGGGCTTCGGTCCATACGTTTGTAAGACACTACTCCCTAGATTCTATCCATGGGCAGGATCTGGCCTTTGGCAAGGCGGTCGTTTACTCTGCAAGTTGATTGGGCATTGTAAATTTCTATATTCTAAATTCTTTTCCCTCCTCCATATGTTGGTACTGCTTTGGGAGTCTGTCATAGATATGGGATAATCAGAAGACCACATCCCCTCGAAAAACAAGTTACTCTCTTACCTGGTAACGTTCTTTCGACGGGATGGTCCACGACGTATTCTTATTCGCTCCCTCCCTACCTGCCCCGCTACAGAATTTCTTATGCGATTGCAGCTTACGTTTCCGCAAAGCTTTCTGTGGTCATACTGGCAGAAGATTGGTGCCACACATTCTGGGGAAAAAAACTACAACTGAGGCTGTGGGCGTCGTGCGTCCTACTTATAACATCCGGTGACATCGGCTCGACGGAGGCCCTCGAGGACCGCGTATCGACGTCATCGACACACGACACAGACGCCGAAAATGTTCCGAAGCAGCACAGCTTTGGTGATTACCTGTCATATAGATATGGAATACGTCGTCGGACCATCCTATCGAAAGAACGTTACCAGGTAAGAGAGTAACTTGTTCTTTTTAATTGTTTGCAGACGCATCGAAAAATTAGATGCTATATCTAATTGGGCTAAACAGGTATCCAGGGGGGACAGGAAGTTTGCTGTGTTTGGCCCTAAACTGTGGATTCAGCTACAACTGGACATCCGAGCATGCCAGACCATGGAAATGTTCAGGAGAAGTCTAAAAACGTTCCTATTCAAATAAGCTAGTTAAGTCTCAGCTCACCTGAAATATGTATACTCTATGTTCGACGTATAGTTATCATCTGCGCCCAAATGCAGTTAAGTCTGTTTGGTGCGCGTTAGAAATTTTCAAAATCGAAATGAAATCTATGGTCCAGCAGAATTACAAGGTTGCTGGCAACCCGTGAAGCATATTCATGTAAAACATGTGCACTTATTAGGTGTTCTTCAAATTGTTCATTTATTAAATTGCACCACAGGTATTCATCACAGCTAATTCCTCCACAATGTATTTATTACATATGTCTTTTGACCTCATGCCACTTGCTATACGCATCTGGATTTGATCTGAAACTCCAATCTCTAGATGGTTTTGAAATTCAACATAAAAAGTCCACCTGAGGAATGTTCTCAATCAAATGAACAGAAACATGTTGGGGGTAGAAGAAGTAGCAGTACATTGTTCCTTTATGCTACACAATATTTTTGATAACTGGCAATTGGTAATTAGATGTATGGTTTTAGGTTGTGTCACTTATTTTAGTGAGGTGATAGGTATTCAGTACTCATTTTGTTGAAGTTCGTAATTTATGTAGTGCATCTATTCTATTGATATATACGTTGTGCAACTATCTCACCATGTATTGTTTACATTGTCACAATTGTTGTGGTTTTCTAAATGTGTTCAATTATAGGTTATAAGTGGTGCCACAGCCTTTGTGGCATTTGTGTGTCTCTTATTAATGTCTTATTTATTTCTATTTGACAATGAATGTTTTCTTTATGGTATATTTACATACATTGCTTTAACTACAATTGATATTTTTATGAAATAATAAAGATGAAATAATATTTTTTTTTATTACATTGGTGGATTGATGCAGTATTGATTGCTGTGGTTTGTTACATTTGGTGCTCATTATGAGGGAAGACATTTTTGTACATATAGACATATAATACCTCTGAACAGAATTTGGTGATTTTAAATGTTACAATTTCTTTTACACATGAGGCCTTTTAATGACTCCCATCGTGCCTTCAGTGTTCATGTTTGCATCCTAACATATATTCACAGGACTCTGGCAATGGAGATTCGTTTTCCCCATCTGTTCATTATTCTAAGCTGAAAATGCACACCTTTCCATGGTAACTGTTTATTTGAGCAACATTACCCTTTATTCTTTGGTCTCTGTGTCAGCAATGCTGCACTTTAGACTTCAGTCAAATTTTCTGGAAAGTAGTTTCATTACTATGCCGTAATCACTCAAATGTCTGTCCATAGGTTAGAGGAGTGTTGTCTAGTCTTACCTGTAGTTAGACAGGACGATGATGGCTGAGGGTATAGTTAAGGAAGTAGACTGGTTTGTTGCTGTTTCACAAAATTGTTTTATTTACCAAGATGCAGAGAGGAATGCCAAAGAGTTCCAGATTTAGGGGCCAACCCTAACCCATCTCGGCCCTTCTGTAAACCAGTTTCAAATGGATCGTGTCCTCCCACGTATTCCTCATCTTAGATATATACTTACTTTCAGCTTTGCTGCTTCGGAAATTCTTTCTCTCTCCACCAGAGGGCGCTCCACCCGAGGCTGCAGGGTCGACGTCCCTCGTCTGCATCAGTCGAGCGCTGACATCATCCGCTGTAAATGCCTTGAGTGCGCCCGTTGGCCTCAGTTCCGTTTTTCTGTTAGCTTCTCTTCAGATCGATAAAACAGTGCTTCAGTTCGTACGATAATGTTGTCTTCATCTAATCCTTCCACACTGAAGACTGGATTCAAGAAATGCCAGAAATGTTGGAGAAAGATGTTGCTAACTGATCCCCATCGAAATTGCCTCTGGCGCCTCGGTTCCGACCACCGTATAGATGAGTGCGGTTCCTGTCAGCCGATGACCCATAAGGCCTTAAAAGAATGAAGAGGTAAACTGATGGTGGGGGAGGAATCCTCGAAGTTTTCTTCGAGAGGGAGAAAAGACTTGGCTGAGTCTTTAGCAAAATGTCATAAAAAATCTAGGTTGAGGAGTAGATCCAGGAAGTCCTCTTCTTCCTCTAAAAAGGCAAAGTAAAGACTACACCGGTCTCCCTCTTCCTCTTCCTCAACGTCGTCTGAGGAAGTCATAACCTGTCCGTCGAGACATGACTCTCCAAAAAAGTGGGAAGCTTTCAGAGCATCTATGTTAAACATTTTTGAGAATGCAGCCCAGACCCCCTCAAAAAAGTTTAACGAAGACCATGCCCCTGCTCACAAAAAAAGTGACAGTGGAAGATCTAAGACAAGAAAATCCGACAAAAAATCGTCGAGGGTGTCGTCCATGGAATCTTCCCAGATACCTCATAGAAAAAGCATAAATCAGAGGTAGAACTCAAGAAAATGGCGTCAGACTCTCATACATCATCAAAGTCCTCGTCTAAAACGTCCTCAAAGCCTCTATTGAAGGCGGTTGAGCACAAGGTGTCGATGACCCAACCTAAAATGGTTACATCGAGTGCACAGTCGACAGTGTCGAAGGTTCCTTCGACGGTGTCGATGGTCTCGACAACTCCTTCAATGGGGTCGACGATTCCTTTGAAGGTGTCAAAAATGACCTCGACAATATCGAAAGTAATGGCTACAACATTGATGCCATCTACGCTTTTGTCGACGTCTTCGTCCATTCCAATGACAAAATCGACACCAATGTTAAAGTCTATGCCACCTGAAAAGGTGTTTCATCCAAAAAGCAGACATGATTTTTTTAGAACCATGTCCTGCATATATGAAGGAGATTCATCAGCAGAAGAAGAGGTTTCACCTGCTGGTGTTAAATTTGGTACAAAACAAGTCCCTGAGCAGTTAATTGACCCTCAATCTAAGATGCAAGACTTACGAGTGCTTGCAGTCAGCAAGTGGTCTGGATACATCTCCAGAATATGAATTTGAAAAGCCTGACCCACCTGAACATGCTGATGCAGGTTATAGAAAATTCATGAACAGGGTAAATGAATTCATGGGATGGAGTAGAAATTCACCTGTCTATCAGGATGATGACATGACTGACATCCTTTCAGGAAGACCTCAGCAAGACCCCATACTTCCTTTTCATGTAGCCTTACAAAGGACGGATAACACTGCATGGGAAAACCCTGAAACTATTCCGGCAGTAAATAAGAAGTATGTGTCAAAATATAGACCCTGTCCCTCATATCCTGAATACTTAAGTAAACACCCATCTCCTGAAAGTCTGTTAGTTCAAGCAGCTACCTCTACTATAAATGCTGCATACCCTACAATTCCCCCTGATAGGGATCATAAAAAGGTTGACGCATGGTCCAGGAAAATGTTTACATCGGGGAGCATGGCTTTAAAATCCACAAATGTAACTTGCACCCTTTCAAGATTTATATATACCCTGTGGGACTGCATGTCGGAGGCAGCTGAACACATCCCGGAAAGTGAGGAACGTGAAGGGCTCCTATCCATAGTAAGGGATGGAAAGGAGGCTTCGGGGGAATGCCTTCAATCAGGTTTGGACACAGCTGACTGTATCAGTAGGTCCATGGCGTCTAGTACGGTGCTACGCAGATTTGCATGGCTAAGAAAGTCAGGTTTTGCCCCGTATGTGCAATCCAGGCTTCTTAATGTGCCATTTGATGGCTCAAGGTTGTTTGGCAGCAAGGCGGATGAAAGTTTGGAGAAGCTGCAGACCTCCAAAGTGGCTGCAAAATCACTCAGTGCCGCTATACGACAACCTCAACAATGCCTCTACACAGGCTCATCTTCCTGGAGGGGTCATCCCTTTTGATTTTATTCCTCATTTGGGAAAGGAAGGGGACAGGCCAGTCGCAGAGGGCAAAGGAAATTTCCGTGGGGTGAGGAAAAGGTGCTAGATCTGCCCCAGCAGCGGCATCTGTCCCTTCAGCCGCTGCTGCCGCAAAACCACTCTGAGGTTTTGACCCACAAGACCCCAGTGGGAGGCAGGATCTCACAGCATTGGAAAGAATGGCGGGGCATTACTTCAGATGCTTGGGCACTGGAAACAGTATCCTAAGGTTACTGCCTTCCTTTTCAAAAGAAACCTCAGAATCACCCGCCAGGATACAACTCTGTCAAACATCCAGATCCGCTCCTGTTGCAGGAAGTATTAACCCTGCTACAGAAAGGTGCAATGGAACATGTACCTGTAGCGGAGAGGAACAAGGGTTGGTATTCCCCATATTTCTTCATACCAAAGAAGGACGGAGGCCTGAGACCCATTTTGGACTTGAGAAGCTTGAACAAGTTTCTCAGGGACAAGTTCAAGATGGTCACACTTTCTAAGATCCTTCAGGTTCTCCAACGCCAAGACTGGTTGGTATCATTGGACCTTCAGGATGCTTACTTTCATGTGCCAATCCATCTCAAGCACAGAATGTACCTGAGGTTCATGATTGGCAATTCTCACTATCAGTTTCGAGTTCTGCCATTCGGGTTGACCTCCGCCCTAAGAGTTTTCATCAAGTTGATGGCGGTGGTGGCAGCAAGTCTCAGGAGAGGGGGGATTCACGTCTACCCCTACCTGGACGATTGATTGATCAGGACACATTCTCCAGAACAAGCCCACGAACATCTGTCCAAAACTTGCCACTTCCTTCACAAACTAGGGTTTTCTCTGAATTTAAAAAAGTCAAACACGATACCATCTCAGAAACTACAGTTTATTGGAGCAGTCCTGGATACTTGTTCGGGCAAAGCCTCGCCCCCCAGAGAGAGCTCACCACATTCTGCAGATGGTAATATAATTCAAGAATACCCAGTATCTACCGGCCTTCGATTTTCTCAGGTTGCTTGGTGTTATGGCATCCTGCATTTTTCTGGTGCCAGAAGCCAGATTGAGGATGAGATCCATTCAATGGGCCCTCAGGACTCAATGGTCCCAATTTTCAGGAGAAATGTCAGATCTGTTTCAAGTTCCAGCCAGAGTAGCACAGGATCTACAATGGTGGGCTTGCAGGGAATATATCCTCAAGGGAGAATCTTTTTGGCAACCAAGGCCGTAGATAACAGTAGTGACGGATGCCTCACTCACAGGATGGGAAGCTCACACCAACAAGTTGACAATCAGCGGTCGTTGTTCTCCATCAGAGTCCAAACTACACATCAACCTATTGGAGCTGAGGGCAATCAGACTAGCGCTGAAGGCCTTCCTGCCCTCTGTATGGGGAAAGAATGTCCTGATAATGACGGACAACACGGTGGCCATGTACTACCTCAACAAGAGAGGAGGAGTAGGGTCACTACCACTGTGCAGAGAAGCAATGCAGCTCTGGTTCTGGGCAATACAAAAAGGGATCTTTCTGTCGGCAGTTAATCTAGCCGGAGAGCAAAACACAGCGCGGATGCTCTGAGCACGCAGAGCACAGTTTTCCACGAGTGGGAAATAGCTCAGGAAGTCCTTCAAGAGATCTTCACTCTTTGGGGAACCCCGCAAGTGGATATGTTCGCGACCAGTCTCAACAGGAAATGCGAACTGTACTGCTCAAGGGGATTTCCCCCGAGAGGAGCTCTAGGGGACGCGTTCGTAGTGGAATGGGAGTTTCCACTTCTGTATGCGTTTCCTCCAGTCCATGTGATCCCTCAGGTAATCGGGAGGTTGAGAAAGTTCAGGAAAACCATGATCCTAATTGCCCCGGATTGGGCCAGAAGAACGAGGTACCCGAACCTTCTGGACATGTCCATCTGCCCTCCAATACATCTTCCAAAAAGAGAGGATCTTCTCTCGCAAGAGAAAGGTCACATTCTCCATCCAGAGGTCAACACTCAACCTTCACGCATGGCTTCTGAGAGGTTGAGATACAAGGATTGGGACCTTCCGGATGACGTCATGGAGATCTTGCTTTCGGCCAGAAGGCCAGCAACTAAATCTCTGTATTAGTGTCGTTGGAACAAGTTCAGTAACTCGTGCAGAGATAAGAATGTGGACTTGTTTCAGTGTAATATTCCCATAATATAATCTTTTCTGTTACACTTGACCAATCTGGGGCTCCAAGTTGGCATGATAAAAGGTTATTTAGCAGCGCTATCCATTTTTAAGCGCTCCTCAGAAGAAGAATCTTACTTTAAGATACCTTTTTAATAACTCAATTCTTAAAAGGTCTAAATAATGTGTTTCCTCCAATACCTTTTCAAGTTCCTGTGTGGGACTTAAACTTGGTACTAAAGTTCCTCACCTGCATTCCATTTGAGCTTTTACACTCTTGTCCGTTAAGGCTCCTTACTTTAAAAACAATACTTCTTGTGGCAATTACATCAGCCACTAGGGTAAGTGAGTTTCAGGCACTTTCTAGCAGGCCTCCTCACAGCATCTTTTATAAAGATAAAGTGGTCCTTAGAGTAAAACCCTCTTTCTTGCCAAAAAGTGTCTCAGATTTTCACCTGTCACAAAAAATAACACTGCCTACTTTCAACCCTCCTCCTCACGCAAGTAAGGAAGAGGAACAACTACATAGATTAGATCCTAGAAGAGCTCTTAGCTTCTATATTTCAAGATTGACAAAACTACCTCAGTGTGAGCAACTTTTTGTGGGATACACTGGCTGCAAATTGGGACTAGCCGTGACTAAGCAAACATTATCTAGATGGATAATTTTGGCTATAACTGAATGTTATAGATTGGCTGGGAAAGATCCTCCAGATGGGCTGAGGGCACATTCAACCAGGGACATGGCAACTTCAACATCACTTCAAAGGGGTGTCCCTCTGCAAGGTATTTGCTCAGCAGCCACATGGTCCTCCATGCACACTTTTATAAAACATTATGCTCTAGATTCGACTTCTTCACAAGGAGGTATGTTTGCTAAATCAGTACTTCATTCTGTACATGACTATCCCACCTCCAATACAAAACTGCTTTGGGAGTAGAGGAATACGTGGGAGGACACAATCCATTTGAAGAACAAGTTACTTAAAAACAGTAATGTTCTTTCGATTGGATGTTCCTCCCACGTGTTCCTCATCGATCCTCCCATACTACCCCACAGTACAGTTTGTGATTTACACTCTAAATTATTTTAAGGCTTGGGTCAAAAGAGGCACGCCATTAACTACAATCCATTGGGTACAATATACTAAAAAACAGAACTGAGGCCAACGGGCGTGCTCGAGGCATTTATACAGCGGATGACGTTGGCGCTCGATGGATGTCGACGAGGGACGTTGATGCCGCAGCCTTGAGTGGAGCGCTCTCTGGGGGAGAGAGAAAACATTTCCAAAGCAGCAAAGCTGAATGTAAGGATAGATCTAAGATGAGGAATACAAGGGAGGAACATCCATTCGAAAGAACGTTACAGTTGGTAAGTAACTTGTTCTTCCTTTTCCTATATAGGCTTCCCAGCAACGACCGAAATTTCGCAGACTCTCTCTGCAACCCCCTCTCATCTACACTGATCCAGCACCCTGCACTCAATTTGCTAGGAGACTTAACATCTGGTTTGATGCTTCTGCCAGCCCCATGACCCGCTCCCTCACCAACAATCTGGAAGCTCTCGGCTTAGCACAACTGATTTTCCACCTGACCCACCTTGCAGGACACACCCATGACACACTATTCTGCATTTTAACACCATTTAGACAGACAATTTATTCAAATTACTTAATCCTATGGTCTGAGTGCCTATGTCTAACTAAATGTCCCTATATTTGCTAATTGGCCCTCTCTACAGTTAAGGGGCTCGCCTTCGGTGGTTACTAATATTACACCTGTCAAGGGTACACAAAAGGAGGTGAAGTCTGTCCCTTTCCTTGCTCACTACTTTCCTGTCTGCTAAAATGTTGCACACATCATCAAGGTCGATATCTTTACTTTATTGTCATCTCCTTGGAACTGTGTGGCTTACAGTACTCAAAGGGCCTCATCACGACTTTGGCGGTAACCCTTAAATCCGGCGGTCGCGCTATTACCGCTGGATTTAAGGGTGCGCCAAATCAGGACTTCGGCAGATTTCGCCCCAGCTCTTGGCTGGGGGGAAATCCACCGGAAATTTGCGCTATTACCGCCAGCGGGAAATCCGCCGGCAGTAAGAGCACAAATTTTCCCCATTGATCCCAATGGGGAATGGGGCATTCCCGAATGGGCTCAATGGGGAATGAGGAATTACATTACCGCCAAACTCGTGATCCGGCGCTATTAGCGCCGGAGAGTTCGGTGGTAGGGCTAATACCGCAGGCGGTAATACAACCGGTGTTACCGCCAAAGTAGTGATGAGGCCCTAAGTCTTGATTTTACTAATCAAGGAATTTCTAAAACCAAAAAACAGCTACCAATCTTGTTGTGGCTGCTTACCTTGAAAAAATGCTACTATGTCTGTGCCGTGTTTACCACTTCCGTTTGTATCAAACACGGGATCAAGGTCATCACTCCTGGATCTGTTGTCTACCGGTTTCAGCGGTATCTCATTACTTCCCGCTTTCTTCAGGACATATACTGATTTTAGCGTTACTAGTCTCAATTATTAATAACAGAACAGCAGAGCAGAAAAACAACAATGAGAATGGTGACTATTCTTGTCCTGTGTGGCCACATTCATAGGTTGTGGATCCTTTTCCCCAATTTTCTGTAGGCCGTGGCATTCTGGTCACGTGCCCTAAAGGGGAAGAGAAAGAGAAAAGGGTGGGTGATTGTTTTAATCTAGTGTATGTGAATTAATACCACATATGGTGCGTATCAGGGAGGATTTCTCACCTGTCTTCTCTTTTGTACAGATGATCTTATGTGTGCTTTTCCCAAACGTGTAATTCAGCTATCTGTAACACATTCATATATTTGTTTTATATTTATTTTTTATTTAGGAATATCCTATTTGTCTCACCACTGCTTACATGGTGTGTACCTGTATCTTCCAGGGTCTGTCATTTCCGATTCTCCAGTTCTTTTCATCTCCCCACCCATGTGTGTGGTTATGGATAAGCCAGGCTACTGCCTTTTCGCCGTGCTTCCCACTGACTAGAGACAAGGGAGAAACACATTGTTTCTATTATGTGTATGCCCGGATTCTGCATTTAATTATAGCGCCAGTTCCATATTTCTCCAGCATTGGATCTTTCATGGATTCACATGCCTAGAATATTCCCCGTCGACAGACTGGGAACCCTCGGTAAGCTTATAAAGCCTTTTCCCGTAGGAAAACGTTTGACACTTTTGTGTCCTATCTACGTCGTTTTGGGCCGCGCACGCACGCCCCACTAGGACGTAGTGGTGTAAATGCCCCGCCCCCGCGACTCCCTTCAGATTTCAACCGTCTCCAAAGTGGGAACACCTCGTGTATTTTCTACTTGGTTAGGTTGTGCTGTTGCGGTTTTTCTCCTAATGTCAGGAAAAGCACTGTTCCGCCCGTGTGCTACGTGCGGACTAAAGAAGGTCTACGAGGGGGACGGACATATGGACTGCATTCACTGTCTGCACCCTCATCACTCGGCTGACAAGTGCGACATATGTAAGGGCTTCTCCCAGAAGACTCTTAAGGATCGGAGTCGCAGACTTGTCGCATAGTTGAACGACAGAGCGGGGGCATACCCGCCTTCGGAAGTGGGCTCCACACGCAGCGAGGCCTCGGTGTCAAAATCTTCAGGGGCCCCGCGCCGCTCATCGTCTTCGGAACCCCCGGTAAAGAAATCGAGGCCGGTGGACAAGGAATCATCGGTAGGCCATTCCAGGGACTCTTCTTCGAAGAAGGCCTCTTCGTCCTCATCTTCAGCGAGGAAAGACAAAGAAAAATCTAAATCCTTCTCGGACGATCATCATAGATCGACCTTGAGTCGAGAGACAGAGAAACGCAGGTCGAGTTCAGAAAAGGCAGGAGCAATGCATAGCGTGACTACCACCGTCGTCGACGGTTGGGCAGTCGTCAACTACTTTTCTGCCTCTGACGCAGTTGACATCAACCGTTCCTGGATTGCAGGCGACAACGACGTCGACGACGGGGCCGACTATTGCTTCGTCGACGGATATCCCGCAAGAGGCCTGGCGTCCAGAGTTCTACGACCCAATTTTGCCGTACACACTTCTACAGCAGGGGGCCTTGTCGGTGTCCTCGGGAGACGAGGGTGAAAGGATAGCTGCCCCTGCAGACCTGGGGTTACAAGTTACCACACCTTTCTCCGGGAGCATTCCGGGTTCTGCCCCCCTGCTCAATACGCAATCGGTTTTATCATTGGAGGTCTTGTCCACGCTGCAAACGCTGCTGTGGATGCTGGATGACAGACTGCCTCGAACAACTCCGGCCAGGTCGGTCGTCGACGACCCGGGCCCGTCTCGCCGCCTTCCACCTTCAACCCCCGCGGCAGGGCCTCCGGAAGCAAATCTCTCAGCAACATGCCGCGAAGAAGAGGAACTGTTGGATTCGGAATCAGGCAGCAGAGCGTTGTCGGTGGTCTCCCTTCCCCCTCCAGTGATCCGAGCTGGGAGTCCGATGCAGAATTGGAAACCCCGAGGAGCCCGGCTCAGCCGTCTCCCCCAGACGATATTGGGTCATTTCACAACATGATGGCCAGGGCTTGCACGGAATTCGGGCTGGCCCAAGAAGAAGAAAAGGACTGTTTTCTTTTCGACCACATGGGTCAAAGGAGAAGGTCGGTGTTTTCAGTGCCCATCCTGGATCATGTGTGGAAGGAAGGTCTTCAAACCATGCGTCACCCTTTCTCTGAACCAGCGATGAAGGATCGCCTAGAGAAAAAATGTAAAGCCCTGGACTCTACTCCCAAGTGCCTTTCCTCACAACCAGCACCTGACTCTGTGGTATCGGCGGCAGCAGCGGGGAGAAAGGCAAGGGCTCAACACAAGTGCACAACTCCCCCGGAAAGTGATGCTAGACGCCAGGATGTGTTCGGCAAAAAAGTCTTGTCGGTAGGTGCTACCACAGTGAAGGTGGCCAATTCTCTCGCCATAGTTGCTAGATACGACAGGGAGATGTGGCATCGGTTGGCGCCTATACTCGAACACCTTCCGGATGAACATCGGAAAGCAGCTATGTTGCTGGTCAGGGTAGGTGAGGAGGCTTCAAATCATGCCATTAACATCGCAGTAGACCTTGCGGAGTCGGGGTTTAAGCAGGTGAACAACGGCGTAGTTCTCCGAAGACAGGCATTGCTGAAATGCACCAACTTCCGACCGGAGGTGCAGTACAAGGTACTGGATATGCCTTTTGAAGGAGACCTCCTCTTCGGCGAGAAGGTCGACAAAGCCCTGAAGGGCATGAAGGAGGACTTGGACACGGCGCATTCCTTGGGGGCCCTCCAGAGTGGTCGGAGTTCAGAGGAGCATCGGGGAATTCCAGATTTTCATCGAGGGACCGACCCTTCGGTAGGCCAGCATATTCCTCTCAGGGATACAGGAGAGCTTCGCAAGCGGCTAAACGTCGCCGGGACTACCAAGCCCCCAAGAAGAGAGCAGGTTACTCGTCGACGAGGGATAAACAGAGCAAGGACCAGCAATGACGGGCATCGGAACGTTCTGGGGGGCAGAGTATCATGTTACATCAACGAATGGGAGCTAATAACAACAGATCAATGGGTGTTGGACACTGTAAAATACGGACATTCCCTGCCATTCAAGAGCAACCCTCCGCATATTCCACCGGCGTGTGTAGCTCATTCCCATCTGAGCGTGTTGCTGCAGGAAGTAGCACTTATGCTACAAAAAGGGGCTATAGAACTGGTCCCGTCGTCACAAAGGGGTCAAGGGGTTTATTCCCGATACTTTGTGATGAAAAAGCCAAATGGAAAGTGGCGTCCCATCCTAGACCTGCGCGAACTAAACAAGTCGTTGAAAAACATAAAGTTCAAGATGCTCACGCTCCAGGGGGTGATCAGGTCAGTTCAAGAAGGGGATTTTCTGGTGTCTCTGGACCTGCAGGACGCGTACTTCCACATACCGATGTGTCGGCGACACAAGAAGTACCTAAGGTTTGTGGTAGGGCAGACTCACTACCAGTTCACAGTTCTACCTTTTGGACTGAAATCTTCCCCCAGAACGTTCACGAAATGCCTGGCTCCGGTGGCAGCCTGGCTGAGAAGGCAAGGCCACCATGTATACCCGTATCTCGACGACTGGTTGGTGAGGGGGTCCTCCCCGGCGTCGACGCACAGGAGTCTACAGGACATTATGAGCCTCTTGCAATGATTGGGGTTTGCGATAAACTTCGAAAAATGCTCGTTAACGCCATCCAAAAGCTTGGTGTTTCTGGGTGCACAGTTCGAGACCCAGTTGGGGTTAGTCAGACCATCCCTCGACAGGATCACCAGGCTCAGTCGATTGGCAGGTCAGTTGAAAATCAATTCCAGGCTGTCGGTGAGATAATATACATCAATCCTGGGAGCTATGGCGTCCTGCATTCCTCTGGTGCCCAACTGCTGAGTTTTCATGTGGCCAGTGCAACAGTTTTTGGCGGATCGTTGGACGCAGGCTCAGGGCCTCTGGTCAGACAGGCTGACCGTCGACGACGACGAGCTCCTATCTACTCTTCGGTGGTGGAAGAGAGTTCAGAATATTTCCAAAGGAGTACCCCTACAGGAGCCGGAGTTCCGGTTCACCATGGTGACGGACGTGTCCCTAACTGGCTGGGGAGCGCACATGGGCACTCTGCAGACACAAGGCCATTGGTCTCAGAAGGAATCTCTCCTGCACATCAACGTTCTGGAATTTAGAGCGGTCCGCTGGGCCCTGAGGGCGTTCCTGCCTCACATCAGGGGATCCACAGTGAGAGTTTTGACGGACAGCACCACGGCAATGTTTTACTTAAGGAAGCAAGGCGGCACGTGATCCAGAACCCTCTCCATCGAGGCTCAGAAGGTGTGGCACTGGGCTCTAAAACACGATATATCCATCGTAGCTCATCACCTGCCAGGAGTGAGGAACGAGCAGGCGGACTTGCTCAGCAGAAATATATGGACCAGATTCACTAGTGGGAAATAGACACTGACCAATTGTCGAAGGTCTTCGAGAAATGGGGGCGACCTCCGCTGGATCTCTTCGCCACAAAGGCGAACAAGAAGTGCGAGATGTACGCCAGCAGGTGGCCACAGGAAGATTCGGTGGGAGAAGCGTTTTCCTTCCCGTGGATGGGCAAGTTCCTCTATGCCTTCCCTCCGTTCCCTCTGATACGGAGAACTCTACAGTGGATACGCAGGTACAGGTGCCGAGTCATCCTGATAGCGCCATGTTGGTCGAGGCAACCATGGTTTTCCGACCTGCTTCATCTGTCAGTGGATCACCCGATAATGTTCCCGAAGGTGCCCAACCCCTTGTCCCGGGACGAAGGAACGGTGTGGCATCACAACGCGAGCAGCCTCAACCTCACAGCTTGGCTCTTGACTTTTCAGAATTTGGTGCCTTGAACATTCCCTCGGACTGTCGGAAGATATTACAGGCTGTGCGGGCCCCGTCCACCAACAAGTCCTACAGGTGTAAGTGGAGGAGATTCTGTACGTGGTGCCAAGGACAGGCAGGAGTGGAACTGCTGAAGGTTACTCCGGAACAGCTTCTCCCGTATCTACTACATTTGGCAAAGAGTGGTTTGTCTTTTTCATCTCTAAAGGTTCACCTGGCGGCCATCTCTAGGTTCACAAGAGGGAGGAAATCAACGCCCTTGTTTAGTGACAGGTTAGTGAAACACTTCATGAGAGGTTTGTTCCGGACGTTTCCCCCGGTTAAGCGTTTTCCACCGACGTGGAGCCTTAACATGGTACTTGCAGGGTTAATGAAACCACCCTTTGAGCCAATGGCCACGTCGTCGATGAAGTTTTTATCATGGAAAGTGGCTTTTCTAATAGCCATAACATCGGCTAGACAGATCTCAGAGTTGCAGGCATTGGTCGTAGACCCTCCGTATCTCAGATGTTTCAAAGACAAAGTGATCTTGTCAACAAGTCCTCGTTTCATCCCGAAAGTTCCTACGACTTACCATAAACATTCATCCATTGTTCTGCCCACCTTCTTCGCGACTCAGTCATCAGCTGCGGAAAAGGTCTTGTATACCCTGGATGTCAAGAGAGCTCTAAAATGTTACCTTCATCAAACTCAACAACTTCGATCTACGCAGCAACTCTTCGTTGCATATGGGCCTTCGGCAAAGGGGAAGGCAATTTCAAAACAAGGACTGGCCCGATGGGTCTCGTCGACAATTGCCTTCTGTCACTCAAAAGTGGGAAAACCGCTACAAGGACATCCGGGAGCTCACTCGACCAGGGCGACTTTGTCGTCGACGGCGTTGTGGGCGGGGGTTCCACTGACAGACATTTGCAGGGCGGCAGCATGGTCAGTGCCCCATACATTCACCCGCCACTACTGCCTCGAACGACAGCATGCGGATGAGATTCAAATGGGACGAGCAGTCTTGCAACATCTCTTTCAATAAGGTAAGCCCTTTCTCTTCAAGAAGGGTCTATGCTGGTTTGGATATGTATTTGTATATGCATATATATATATATATATATATATATATATATATACGCATGGAGGTAAACGCGTGTGTTTTATGTATGCTTTTTTGGCTTATATAAATATTGCTCGGTGCAGTACTGTAGCATGTTGTTAATTTCGAATCTTATGTGATCATGATTCGCCTTTTGCAGGATGGGGTGGGTGCTGGATTGAATTTACACCTCCATTGTTTCAAGTTCACTGCTGTGCATTCTATTCTAAGCATGTGAATCCATGAAAGATCCAATGCTGGAGAAGGGAATAGTTTCTTACCTGTAACTCCATTTCTCCAGCATTGGTATCTTTCATGGATTCACATGCGCCCTCCGGCCTCCCCAAAATGCAATCATCTTATAGTTTTTGATTCACCCCGTTCCACTTTGGAGAGGTCGAAATCTGAAGGGAGCCGCAGGGGCGGGGCATTTATACCACTACGTCCTAGTGGGGCATGCGTGCGTGGCCCAAAACGACGTAGATAGGACACAAAAGTGTTGAACGTTTTCCTACGGGAAAAGGCTTTATAAGCTTACCGAGGGTCCCCAGTCTGTCGACAGGGAATATTCTAAGCATGTGAATCCATGAAAGATACCAATGCTGGAGAAATGGAGTTACATGTAAGAAACTATTCCCTTATCTATTATTCTTAAAGCCTGTGCCCAGTCCGCTATATATAACTTCTGTTGCTCTTATCTAGCATTCAAGTTCCACAGGCACTGCTCTGCTGTCTCTGGTGCAGCCGTCATTTTGGAAAAGCTCATATTTATATACACAGTGGTCACGTGATCGCGGGTCATTCCGTGTTTTGTATCGCTATGAATCTAGGTCATTTTTTGTGGGTGGTACATTGAGCACATTTTGTGTTTTATTGCCAATAAGGTTGTCACTTCTTTGAACAGCCCATTGAAAAAGTGAGTCCCGTTGTCTGATTGTAGGATACTCATACTCTCCAGCAGGGAAATACTTCCCTTAGAAGGAATTTCGCAGGACGCTTGGCGTCAGGGTGGTCGCATGGGCCTTCTTCCACCCACCAAGAAAATGGACACACCACCACAATCAGGTATCGCACCCCATTGCACCTTTCTCCCAAGTCTGCATAATCCATATGCAGCTCGTGGAAACGGCCCACATGGCATGGTAATGTCCCCCGTAGAGTTCTCAGTGTCATCCCAGTGCTAAACACTTGACACGTGGTACATTGGACCGCCATCTGTGTTAGGTGCTCCTGCAAATTTGTAATTAACCAATCTTCCTGGAGATCGGCAGCAATGTGTTGCTTAGAACAGTGGGATGGAAAATGCAGCTGTTCGAATGCTATGTATAGTAACTCAACAGGTATGACAACCTTTCCTGTCGCCTGCTGTCGCCACAGGAGATCTGTGGGAGACTGGGTGCCCTCGCATTTAAGCCATAAATCCTGTTCTTCAGTTGGTGATCTGCGTTGCTATTCAATGATTTGCGCTGTGGCGAGGGCTGTGTATTTGTCTTTCGTCTGGGACGTGACTTGATTATCTAGGACATATTCTGCACCCATATGGATTGGAAGGTAATCTGCTTTTTAGGCTACCACGTCGACGGCAGCATTCGCAAGGAAACTTTGCCTGTATTTTGGATGTGAGCAAGACATTTAAAGACCGCTACTACAGAATGCTCTGCAAGAGCAGAAATCAATGTGTTTAATAGGCGGGCATGTTGCACTGGGGAATCATCTGCCCTTCTGAACCCTCTTCTTCTCCACCGGGACAGACGGTGGTAACATACGCAAAGTCCAAATAAATGATAACACAACATCCCTTGGATGCCCTCAGGGTCTCAATAAGTGCTACGAGTTCTGCTGCTTGTGCGGAAATAATGCCTTGGTAATCTTTTCATGATAAGGTATTCGTATTCCCCCTCCTCCAATCATGCCACAGCCGCACCAACGTGCTTTTTACCAGTTTCTTGATTAATGGATGCTGATCTATCAACAAAAATGAATTCCCCTTCCCCCGGATTGCTGTCTTTGGCCTTGGGAATATCATTTCCGTACTCTTCGTATGTTTCATAGTCATTTTGTTGCATGTCCTCAATAGTGCATGGTTCTGTAAGGAATGTGGCTGGATTCACTGTTCTACATCTCACCATAAGGATATGGGGACTTGACAAGATTATTTCATATGGAGAGGCTCTCAGTGTGGTCAGAGTGGATTTTGATGGTTCCAATATTGCAAACAGTGAGTGTTCTGCATGCAACGTTACTGAGCATCCCATCACGATAGTGGAACTCTTTACAATTGCGAAGGCTGTAGCTGCAAGTGCTTGTTGCAAGCAAGGTGCCTTTGCATGACAGTATTGAATGTGCCACTGTATTATGCCAGAGGTTTATGTCCCATAGAACCTTTCTGCGTCAGCACCGCGGCTATGAGGGTGCCATTTGAATGTGAAAACAGGTAGAACTCCTGCATGTAGTCTGGGGTTGCTAGAACTGGTGCTGTTGAAATTACATCTTTAGGTAATTAAACCCAGTTATCCTCTCTAGTGTCCATTGCATTGTTTTCCCTCGTTCTGTGCCACCTTGAGACCTTGTAGGAGTGGCCTGGTGTATGCTGCATAATCTAGAATCCAGGCCCTACAATCATTGCAAAGCCCTAGAAACATTTGCATCTCTTTCACTATTGTTGGTTTAGCAGTGGCACACACTGTGACAGCTTTGTCTGGGATTCTTCTTTTGCCATCTTTGGAGAGGAGCTGGCCAGAGTACAATACCTCTGGTAAACAATACTGGAGTTTTGTTACGCTCACCTGGATCCCACAGGGGTGTAGATCGGACCCGGACAGCTGCGGTCTCCTTCAACGTGATGCGTAGTGCAGAGATGACTGTCTGGACTGGCCCGTCTAGTCTTGTCTGCTGGACCCGAAGAAGTATTTTCCTGCAAGTGGAGATATGGATTAACCACCTGTGGGTTTTAGTGATGCCCTCCCAACTGTTCTCGCTCTCCCCCACTAATCACCTCTGATATCCCCTTAATAACCTCACCTTATGTTCGTAAAAGATGAGCTCTCCATCCTGCGTGTCTTGCAGGGGCGCGTAGATACCAGTTACTTCCCTGGTTTGAAGGCGTTGGGAGAGTTCCGGTAAGTATTGACTCTGAGTATCAAGTTCAAAGAGTTCAATGTGCCCGATGTTCACTCTTGTCCCCTTCCTTCCTTAAGGAACTGAGTTCGTGAGAAGAAGGTCTCGTAGCTGCTGCTGGCGTTCAGGTAAGAGTCTGTGTTACCCAACGCTGTCCTGTAACTATTGCATGCGTTAACGTGTTGTTTTTCTCCCTCTTTACAGATGCGGCATATGAAAATGTGGAGAGTTATGGAATAATACCGCCGGTGGTAAGTCTATGGTGGTAAGAGGTTGTATTTGTTGATTCCCTTGGCTCACCTTGTTTTTTCTTGTGTCCCCTAGGTGCCAGATTACGGCGAAGAAATGGAGACAGTGCCAGATCAAAAGATGCTGTAAGAACTGGTGAGTATGGCGCCGTGCTGGAGCTGGCGAAGCGACACGTGCAGGACTGATGTACTTTCCAGGTCCAGAGATGAAATGGTTCCGGAATTAGGTGAGGAATTTGAAATAAGTTAGTTTTCTAACCTTGTCCTTTTCTTCTTCTTTATTCTAGGAGCTCCGGATTCGAGGCGGGCGTGGCAGAAGACTGGATGCTGGCTGCAGGCACGCGGGCGTGGCAGAAGACTGGATGCTGGCTGCAGGCACGGTGAGCGTCACGCTGCTGGATGCAGAGTAACGCGAAGCATGTGCTGCTGTTCGGGTGTGGTTTAAATAGCCTCCAAAGTAGTTCCAGGTAAGAAGTTCCCTAGAGCCACGCCCGAGTAAAAAATAGTCCCTGTAACAAAATAGTCCCATCCAGGCCTCATGTAAGCTTGGACTCTTTTGGACTCTTGGACTCTTTTGCAGCATGGTCTGCATCAGGTAAGTAAAGTCTATGAGCCTGGCGCCTATGGCGCCAGGACTGATTTCTATGATGAGCCTGGCGCCTTAGGCACCAGGACTGAACTCAGACAGCCCCTAGCCGGGGCTGCTGAGGTTTAGACAAATGTCTGGATACCTGCTCCCGGAGCTGAGGGCCTTGGTCCTGATGCCCGGGGGTAGGCATCATGACAAGTTTTTACTTGTCCACCTTGTACCCCTTTTGTGCTAGGAGCTGGAGTAAGGCAATGGAGTCCCTTCAGCAGCTCTGCTTGCTGTGGCTGCAGACCAGTAGGTCATCTACGTATTGAATGATCATGCTGGGTACCTGAATGTTACCAAGATCTTCATGCAGTATCCTATTGAAGATGCTGGGGTTTTCGCAGTACCCCTGGGGTAAGCAATGATGTAAATATTGTTTTCCTCCCAGGGTAAATCCAGTAAGATACTGTAATTCTGGGTCAAGGAGCACTGAGAAAAATGCATTTTTTTAAGTCCACCACTGTGAAATAGGTGGCTTGCTTTGGGATGCTCCATAGAGGCTGGGTTTGGGATGAGTGGAAACTCCTTCTGCACAATGTCATTAAGGGGGCATAGGTTTTGAATCATCCTCCAACTACCCCTGGTTGCTTTCTTGATCGGATAGATGGCGATATTGCATGATGACATGGCAGGGCCCTATAATCCCCTGCTGAAGTATTTCCTGTAATGTTTCTTGAATTCCCCTCCTCTGCTTCTCTGGACATGGGGTACTGTTTCACTCTTGGCAGTACTGTACCCGTTGTTTTTTACTGGTGTCACTTCTTTTAACATGCCTTTATCATGTGGGTTTGTGGTCCATAAGTGTGGGGGAACCTGCTGTAGGTCACTCTAACAAAACGAGAGTGGTCCACTAACAGTGGCCATGAGGGGGATCTGCACCTTTCGATACTGTACCATGATGTCACAAGGTATGCTGATCTCAATTATTATTTCTCTATCGTTATTGTCATCCTCAAATAAGTCCTCATCTGTTAGTTCTAGTAGGGGTATATTGGGGTCAATGCATAACACTGTGCGCCACTGGCATCCATGGGTATCTGCTCCCAGTACTATTCTCTTTGCAGACACCTCCAACCCCTCTAAGTCTAGGGACAAGATAATACCAGCAACCACTTCAGGGAGTGCTACAGGTCTAAAAATAAAATCAGCAGGTACTCTCCATTCTTTGTGGGTAATAAGGGGCACCGCTCTTGCAAGCACCCTAATGCCATAAATGAACATGTCTGGCTTCGCGGGTATCCCTCTCACCACCATCTCATTGGCAACCATGTGTATTACTAGGATTGCCCAGAGAGAGCACATGCCAGGGGTGGGGCAGACAACCCCTCTATCTGTAAAGGATATGGTCATGTTCAGTTTGCTGAGCAGATCTCATCCTAACAAGTTGACACAGGAGCTTTCATAGTAGAGGCGGGGCGCCCCTACGATATTCCCTCCTATTTGGGCATCTAAATCTTCTGTGTATGGAACCGTCACTACAGCCCCAGAGAATTCCTGCGTGTCGAGAATCTTTCCTGATAGCGGGAAGTCACCTTCACTTATGCATGACCTTTCCGCCCATGAGTCCACTGTGAAGATTAATTGCTTATTTCCTATCTATGCCCCACCAGCGGTTCCTCTTCTGGATGCAAGGTCATTAATAGTACTGGACACGCAAGTTGTCATGATCTCTGCTTCCAAAAGATCAGGACTTGCCCGACTCCCTTGGAAGCAGACCCATAACCCCGGTTCCGAGTGCCAGCCAGTCCCAATTGGGACCTTTTGGACCCTGTCCTGGCGCCAGTGGCACCAGGCTCATAAAGATGCCCAGTCCCAGCGCTGGAAGCGCCGGGCTCATAATGCTTGGGTGGACTTACCTGCAGCAGACCATGCTGCTTACTTACCTGCCAGTTGAACCCCTGATCCTCTTCTGTTTGGGACTACTTTTCCTGTTGGGTGGGGCAGGAGCCACTCCCTAGGTTCAGAACACTGGAACTCTTCTGGAAAGCAGGAACTCTTTTCTTACCTAGGCGTGGCTGTGGAAGGAGACACCTAAGCACTACAGGAGGCTATTTAAACCACACCCGATGGATGAATCTTGCTTTGCGTTATTCTGCATTCTCTGCAGCAGAACGCTCATCGTGTCTTCTGCTTCTGATCCTGGGCCTAAGGGAACAAAGGCTTACCATCCTGGAATCCAGTCTTCAGCAGCACCTGTAAAGACAAAGAAAGAACAGGTTAGCACTACGGTCTTCAGTGGCAGCGCATCTCTTACCTGGTCCATCGGCTGTCACCAACGCCTCGCGCTGCATTCCGGCATCTGAAAGACAAAGGCTTACCTACTCTTCGCATGCTCCGGAGGTCTTCGCACTGCATTCCGGCATCTGAAAGACAAAAGCTTACCAGCTCTTCGCACGCTCCGGAGGCCTTCGGCGCTGCATCCCGCATCTGAAAGACAAAAGAAGGTGCGTTTAAAGACATTGGGCAACTTTATTACTCACGTGCCATTACTCCTTCCCACGCCGAATCCAGTGGGTATTCCAGCACCCTTCAGCTTCTCTAAAGCTCCGAACTTGTACCTGCAAGATAAAAGGGACAGTTAGTGCGCATCGTGCAGCAGGCTACAAGCGCTTACTTACGTGCTTCCAGGCGCTTCTATTCCTCACGCGGGTTCGATCCTCAACTCTCATCAAACCGCCATCCGCCATCGCCGGAACCCTGCAAAACAAGAGATATCATTACAAAAGACTTTTAAGACATTTGAAGTGCCCAGAACTTACCGTTCGTGCAGTTAACGACGGACAGCAGTCCTCTGAGGTCAAGAGGCCTGCACCCTTATCCAGTAAAGAAACTGGTTACGGCACCCTGCCCCGAGGCAGATGGAGAGCTCGGCGTTCACTTACCTAAGGTGAGGGTGTTAACCTTTGGGGTTCTACAGGAGAAGAGAAAGGGAAGAGGAGAGAGGCACCCAATAACCCCAGTTAATTAATCCCATATTTTCTATCTGCAGACATCTTACTCTTCGAGTCAGACATACAGTGCACAGAGGTCCAGCCCAAAGAGCCAACCGTGTGTTACACATCACCTTTGAAGATACGGCATTCACCCAGTCAAGACCGGCGCCTCTGCGGGAATCAGGTGAGCGTTACAGAACGCAAAGCCTATCGCAAAACTCCCACCCAGGCGCTATGGAAACCTCGGATACCGACCAGCTAGCCCAGTTACTTGGGGAACTAAGAGCAGATGTGCATGCAGCCCGTCAGGAAACGAATGCTCTAAGAAGGGAACTGATTATTTCCAAGGAGCGAACAGACGATCTCGCTAGACAATTGCTACAGTCACAAGCCGGACAAACTCCGTTACCCGCATCAGGGGCAAATCTTCCTTCAACATCCTCTACGAACCCAGTGCAGATCAACCTACCTGGGAATGTACCTCTGGCTCCGCCCGAACGATTTTCTGGTGACCCAAAGAGGTTTGCAGTATTTATTAATCAGTGCCGGTTGCACTTCTTATGCCGGCCAGCAGCCTTTCCAACTGATCAAGCTAAGGTAGCTTTCGTGCTTTCGTACTTTAGTGGCAATGCGGCAGACTGGTCGATCCCTCTAGTTAATCAAGATGATCCGGTTCTCCATGATTTTCAAGCTTTTCAGCTTAGTATGGAAAAACTGCTTGCAAGACATTCACAGGGGCAGGCCTTGGACAATGAGCTCCTTTCATTGCGACAGGGTAATCAAGACCTTTTGGCTTATATTGCGTCTTTCAACAGACTGATAGTGGAAACTCGATGGCCTGAGGACAAAAGGATTACGCTGTTTTATAGAGGTCTACGTGGAGAGCTCAAAGATGTGTTAGCCCAAGTAGTGAATCCCCCGCAAGACTGTTCGGACTATATTGACTTAGTCGTTCAAATTGACCACAGACTGCAGACCAGGAAGGCCGATCGTTCCAAGTTTGATGCTCGAGTATTTTCCAAACCACCAACTCCTACCAAAGGAGTAGACTCCGGGGAACCCATGCAAATAGGGGGCCTGAAAGGACCACTAACACAAAAGGAGCGGGAAAGGAGAAAACAGCTGCAATTATGCCTCTATTGCGGAAACTCGGGGCACTTTCTTCGAGACTGTCCGGTGAAACCAGCCAAGAAGGCAGTAGGAGCTGCAGTTACCAGGGTCACAAACTCTGAGCAGGGAAACGACCTCGCCCGACAAGAATAGAGGTCCTCTTGCCGAGCGTTAAAACCAGTTCCGTGACCTCGCATTTCGTGATACCTATGGTCCTCATTAGCCCTGCACATCCGGATCGATTACATGCGATTGAAGCTTACGTCGACAGCAGTGCCATCAGCAATTATGTGGATCATGAAATGGTTTTGAGGATGAATCTGACTTTGTCCAAAGGCTGTAAAGGACGTCATTACTACGGTGGATGGTACGGAGATAGCCTCCGGGCTAGTAACGCATACCACCCAAGAAGTGACTCTAGTAAGTCAAGATGGACACCATGAGAAGATTGTGTTCGATGTGATCAAGGCCCCTCAGTTCCAGATTATTCTAGGAATTCCTTGGTTAGAGAAGCACAATCCTCAGATCGATTGGCGAGCAAGAACGGTTCAGTTTCCAGAATGTGTCTCTACTTGTCACCCTCGACCTGTTGTTGCACTGGCAGCAATTTCCTCGGAGGCTCCCCAGTTACCTCCTGAATACCTAGAATTCCAAGATGTTTTCCGGAAGGATCAGGCTAACTCTCTACCTCCTCATAGGTCTTATGACTGCCAGATAGACCTGATACCTGGATCTACTCCTCCTTGTAGTAGAATTTATGCCCTCACCGAGCCTGAGAATCTTCACCTCCGATAATACCTGGATCAATACCTAGCGAATGGGTTTATTCGTCCTTCCAAGTCCCCTGCTTCCTCAGCTTTGTTCTTCGTTCCAAAAAAAGAAGGGGACCTTAGAACTTGTATAGATTATCGCGCCCTGAACCAGATCACCGTTAAGAATCGATATCCGTTACCTTTGATCCCTGAACTCCTGGACCAAGTCAGAAAAGCATGCATATATACAAAGCTGGATCTTAGAGGAGCCTACCACTTGGTACGAGTAAAAGAGGGCGATGAATGGAAGACGGCCTTCCGCACCAAGTATGGGCTATTTGAATATCAGGTCATGCCCTTCGGACTTTGCAATGCCCCGGCCGCCTTTCAATATTTTATGAACGATGTCCTCAGAGAGCTCATAGATGTGTGTGTTGTTGTTTACATTGACGACATCCTCGTTTATTCTTCATCGGAAACTGAACATCGGAAACACGTGAAAATGGTCCTCGAGAGATTGCGTCAACACAAACTTTTCGCTAAGTCGGAAAAATGTGTTTTCAACATGACTGAAGTTGAATTCTTGGGATTCATATTATCACCTAGCGGAGTGCGTATGGATTCAAAGAAGGTCGATGCAATTCTCAAATGGCCATCGCCATCCTCCGTAAAAGGTGTTCAAAGCATGTTAGGCTTCGCTAACTTTTACCGCAGGTTTATCCCCGAATTCTCTCGAATAGTCCAGCCCATCACCGCCTTGTTAAAGAAAAACAAACGTTTTGAATGGTCTACCGAGGCGGAACAAGCTTTCCAGAATTTGAAGACTAGATTTATCTCTGCACCGATCTTAAAACATCCTCGCCCAGAACTCCCCTACATCGTTGAAACTGATGCTTCGAGCCTTGCCATGGGGGCAGTTCTATCACAAAAGGACCCAGTAACCAATCAGTTGCATCCCGTGGCATTTTGGTCCCGCAAATTCTCGCCTCCTGAAATCAATTACACTATTACTGATAAGGAACTTCTAGCTATCAAGTCCGCCTTTAAGGCTTGGCGGCATTATCTTCTGGGGGCCCGACACACCGTTACTGTGATTACAGATCACCGAAACCTGCAATATTTGAAAACCGCAAAAGCTCAATCCTCTAGGCAACTCCGTTGGGCACTATTCTTTGCCGAGTTTGACTTCATAATTACCTATCGACCTGGTACAAAAAACGGTAAAGCTGATGCCCTTTCTCGGATGGGAGTGGAAGAACATTTGATCAATCCTAAACCTGTACCTATCATTCCCGAACAAAGAATTCTAGGTGTAATCGCCACACAATCCATAGAGGAAGTTAAGGATAAAGCCAGGCTACTGGTAACTCCAGCAGACATACAGAATTGGCATCTGCAGGGAAAGGACTTTACGGTGAAGGACAACCTATTATATTTCCAAGAACGGTTATACCTGCCCAGCACAGATTTACAGAAAAAGGTAATCTCTTGTTATCACGATTCTTTAATGGAAGGACATCCCGGTATGACCAAGACCTCGGAAAAGATCAAGCGCTACTTCTGGTGGCCGTCTTGGAAAAAAGATATCAGAGACTTTATAATGTCCTGTGGAGTATGCGCCCAAAACAAGAGTCAAAAGGAAAAACCAGCCGGCCTCTTACGCCCTATTGACATCCCGCCTCGCCCTTGGCATACGCTTTCTATGGACTTCATCACCGATCTACCTCCATGCTGCGGATACAATACGATCCTAGTAATCGTGGACCTATTCTCCAAGATGGCGCATTTAATTCCACTCAAAGGCTTACCAACAGCAGCAACTCTGGCCCGAGAATTTCTCGAAAACATCGTCCGGCTGCACGGTTTTCCTTCAGTTCTAATTTCGGATCGAGGTAGTCAATTTATTTCTCATTTTTGGCGAAGTTGCTGTCGGTCGGCCCAAATTGATTTGAGACTTTCGACCAGCCACCACCCTCAAACCGACGGACAAACCGAGAGGACCAATCAAACTCTGGAACAGTATTTGCGCTGCATGCTACAACAAACTGAAAAAACTTGGAAAGATATCCTTTGGATAGCCGAATATGCCTACAATAACTCTGTCCACTCGGGAACTGGGAAGACCCCGTTTTTTCTTTTATACGGTAGTCACCCTCGAACCTCGGAGTTGGATCCACTCCAAGATCTTGGAACACCAGCAGTAGACCACCTGCATTCTACAATCACCCAAGCCTTTAAGGAAGCCGTTTCTCACCTTCAAAGGGCTAAAGAACAATACAAGAAAGGAGCAGACCAACATCGGAAAGAAGCCCCCCAATATCAAGTAGGAGATCAAGTCTGGTTATCCACCAAATATCTACCTCTAAAAGGACCACGCACATTCAACCCAAGATACCTTGGTCCCTATTCCATCACTACCATAGTAAATCCAGTAGCGGTCAAGTTGGACTTGCCCCCTCACATGAAGATACATCCGGTCTTCCACGTCTCTCTATTAAAACCCGTGCAACCTCAAACCCGACTAACTACATCTCCAAAACCTATTCTAGTTGATGGAGAACTCGAGTTTGAAGTCAAAAGCATCCTGGATTCCAAGATCTCCAAATCTAAACTATTTTACCTGATTGACTGGAAAGGCTACGGTCCCCAAGAAAGATCCTGGGAACCTGCAGAATATGTCCACGCGCCTCGTCTAATCAAAAGATTTCATCGAACATTTCCTAACAAGCCAAAACCCCCGGAGAAGCCCGGTTTGGGAGGGGCCTTGAGGGGGGGGTGCTGTCATGATCTCTGCTTCCAAAAGATCAGGACTTGCCCGACTCCCTTGGAAGCAGACCCATAACCCCGGTTCCGAGTGCCAGCCAGTCCCAATTGGGACCTTTTGGACCCTGTCCTGGCGCCAGTGGCACCAGGCTCATAAAGATGCCCAGTCCCAGCGCTGGAAGCGCCGGGCTCATAATGCTTGGGTGGACTTACCTGCAGCAGACCATGCTGCTTACTTACCTGCCAGTTGAACCCCTGATCCTCTTCTGTTTGGGACTACTTTTTCTGTTGGGTGGGGCAGGAGCCACTCCCTAGGTTCAGAACACTGGAACTCTTCTGGAAAGCAGGAACTCTTTTCTTACCTAGGCGTGGCTGTGGAAGGAGACACCTAAGCACTACAGGAGGCTATTTAAACCACACCCGATGGATGAATCTTGCTTTGCGTTATTCTGCATTCTCTGCAGCAGAACGCTCATCGTGTCTTCTGCTTCTGATCCTGGGCCTAAGGGAACAAAGGCTTACCATCCTGGAATCCAGTCTTCAGCAGCACCTGTAAAGACAAAGAAAGAACAGGTTAGCACTACGGTCTTCAGTGGCAGCGCATCTCTTACCTGGTCCATCGGCTGTCACCAACGCCTCGCGCTGCATTCCGGCATCTGAAAGACAAAGGCTTACCTACTCTTCGCATGCTCCGGAGGTCTTCGCACTGCATTCCGGCATCTGAAAGACAAAAGCTTACCAGCTCTTCGCACGCTCCGGAGGCCTTCGGCGCTGCATCCCGCATCTGAAAGACAAAAGAAGGTGCGTTTAAAGACATTGGGCAACTTTATTACTCACGTGCCATTACTCCTTCCCACGCCGAATCCAGTGGGTATTCCAGCACCCTTCAGCTTCTCTAAAGCTCCGAACTTGTACCTGCAAGATAAAAGGGACAGTTAGTGCGCATCGTGCAGCAGGCTACAAGCGCTTACTTACGTGCTTCCAGGCGCTTCTATTCCTCACGCGGGTTCGATCCTCAACTCTCATCAACCCGCCATCCGCCATCGCCGGAACCCTGCAAAACAAGAGATATCATTACAAAAGACTTTTAAGACATTTGAAGTGCCCAGAACTTACCCTTCGTGCAGTTAACGACGGACAGCAGTCCTCTGAGGTCAAGAGGCCTGCACCCTTATCCAGTAAAGAAACTGGTTACGGCACCCTGCCCCGAGGCAGATGGAGAGCTCGGCGTTCACTTACCTAAGGTGAGGGTGTTAACCTTTGGGGTTCTACAGGAGAAGAGAAAGGGAAGAGGAGAGAGGCACCCAATAACCCCAGTTCATTAATCCCATATTTTCTATCTGCAGACATCTTACTCTTCGAGTCAGACATACAGTGCACAGAGGTCCAGCCCAAAGAGCCAACCGTGTGTTACACATCACCTTTGAAGATACGGCATTCACCCAGTCAAGACCGGCGCTTCTGCGGGAATCAGGTGAGCGTTACACAAGTGCCCTCTGTGGCCTGTCCTAGTCAGGATAGGTGTCTGTCCCTGCATACGATAAGGGGTTTCCCCCTAGCACGGTTGCTCCCTGACATGGGGCAATGGCACCGTTGGGTGTGGTGGCGAAAGGGGGTCTGTTTCCCTCGCCCTGTGGGTTGGTGCATGTTTGGTGTTGCTGCATGGCCTGCTGATGTGGTGGAGGGTGATATGGGCTGTGGATTTGGGTAGATAGCTGAGTGAATGCTTAGTGTATCTCTGTAAGAATCACAACAGGAGCCGGTATTGATGCTGAACAATACTTTATTCAAGGAAACTGAGTAAGTTCATGAACTGGGTAACCACAGACTTTACGGCAGTTACTTCACTGTGGGGTTAAAGTCTGGGGTAATTATTTCCTCTGAGGTTTCTCCTATTCACACGAGCCCGGATAGGTCCACCAGTCGCTTCCACTCTCTTCTCCTTCTCCCTGCAACGAGCAACAGAATGAGGATTAATCCAGTTCCTTTTATATTCCTTGATAGGCTTGTGTATGGGCCAATCATGGATCAGTTCTCCCACCCTCCATGGGATTGGCTGGTAACCTGTGAGTCTTGCCCCAGAAAAGAGAGCTGCTATCCCCCCTCCATTTCCCTTTTCCTCGTTGGTTGAGCCAGGACCTCCCACCAAGCCCTCTGCGGTCCATGTGGGTAGCCCGGCGTCTGAGCCTCTTGCAAGCTCTGCCCCTTTCGTATGGAGTGGCTGTGTAGAATCTCGGGCCGGACCGTCGTCTTGTTGCTGTGTGGTCCGTTGGCCCTACAGGTAAGGAGAGCCGGCTCAGGGCCGTGGTTCCGTTCCCATCCCCCCTCCGATGACGGTCGGGCAGGCTGTGCATGGAACTTGGGTTCTTGGGGCCGGCCGCCGCCGTACGTCGGAAGGGTGTTGCATGGTGCCTGCGGGCAGCCTAGCCCGGCCCGCGCTGTTGCAGCGCCAGTGGCCAGGACAAATCCGAGAGCAGCCGGCACTGTGACAGCGCAGCGCAGGCGGGCCAGCCGGTGCTACCAGGCAAACTGCCGTGAGCGCTGTGGGGGCCGCAATGCTCGCTTCCCCACAATCTCGTATGGGATCATAGTTGACCCTTATATGGGCCCTTTTGAACTTCTGTGGTGGGGGTTTCTGTAGGTTTGTTGATTGTCGTTATTATTGCATAAATGTGTACCACTACATGTCATCAGTTTATATATTTATGCCGATTGGATGCCTAAAAGACAATTATCATTTGACTTGAGTAATTCTTTAGTGAACCTATCCCATGGTCACTTCGGCCCCATATGTCTATCATTACATACGCTGGCTTAATTGTAGACCCCTAGTTCAAGAAAAGTTAGCGTCCAGGAATAGAATATTAGAGAAGAAAAACTTCTTTCGATCCCCACATGTTACAGAATTACCGCCCCATAGCCGGCTTTACTTGACCAGCAAAGATACTTGAAAAGGTAGTCACTCTCCAGTTGCAAAACTTTATTGAAACTAATCTACTTTTAGATCCCTGCAAATCTGGATTTAGACCCTGCTATGTAACTGAAACAGCTCTATTAACAGGTTGGGGCGACATCCTCAACTCTGACGATGATGGTGCCCTAACTATGTTGGTGCTGCTCGACCTATCAACAGCTTTTGACATGGTGGACTTTGAAATATTGGATCTGGGTTGTCTATCTGCAAACATTTTGTTAGCGGTTGGACTGCCCGCAATGTGGGGGCAGGGCCCCCGTTTTCACTGTTCATTAAAACCGGGTGCCCGAGCAATTTCTGTCCCCCGCCGTCAATGTTAAGGATGTGGGGAGCACCCCGACACCCCCAAAATGCCAAACATGGAGAGCGAAGGAAACCCCCGCAGCCCCTACTTCTCATGTTCAGTATTTTCAGCCGCGACCAAAATGGTAGCACCCAAATTGAACAATAAAACGTCCATACGACAGTTTTTTTTTTTCGATAAAATTGGGTGTTACCGAAATATTGCTATCTAGACAATACAGTGTTGCACACATTTCACATAACTCCCCAAAATGGATTGAATAATTCCTAAGTGAACACAAAAAGGAGTCCAGTGAATACACCTTACTGCTATTACTTTTTGTAGCAAGACAAATAGCTATTCATGCCCTTCAACCACCTCTAAATGTCCCTTGTGGGATGACATGCCCTAGTAAAAGCTGGTGCACCGCTTTTCTAGAGTTAGGGGCTAGACAGAAAGAGCTGACCCTAAACAAATAAAAACCAGTGTCTCAAGGACGTACACTAGAAATGCTGGTAGTGCATACCACACTGCGCTAAAATCCAGAAATGCAGCAACAAGGAGCCCATGAAGGAGTCAAACCCAATGCATTTCTCCCTATTTATGCGCTCACCAGCAAAACTTAAAAACAAGAATTTCACCAGGATGTCTGGTTAGTAATCAGACATTCCATTTGTTCATGGTCGGCCAGTTTCAAGAATCATTCCTAACCAACAGCACCCAATGGGTTAAAATTGGACCATACTTTTCTAGCCCAGACCGGTTACCTGCAGGGTGCCACAGGGCTCGCCCCTGTCTCAAATTCTGTTTAATATTATATCTCCAACCTCTCATCAGGATTTTTTCAAAATGTAAGCTACACATTCATATGTGGACGATATCCAAATCTATGTGTGTGCAACCAATTCCCTTGATTCATTTCAGTCCATTGCTGACTGCATTAAAGGTAACCATTTCAAGTTACCCTCTTGCCCTATGTTGTTTGACCTTCGAATATCTTTCGCTGACCAGGTAAGGAACCTGAAGTCTATTTTGCAATCACATCTGACTTCTACCACCACGTAGGGGGAAGTTATTATGACTATTCACTTTCGCCTTCATCTTTTATGACCAATTCTTTCCCTTCTTCCAGAATTTGATCGACCAGTGGTGCTGGGCTCCTCGATTAACTCTATATTAAGCTATTGCAATTCCATTCTCGCTGGGATCTCTGCAACTGAACTTGCACGGCTTCAAAAAGCATAAAATGCCACTTTGATGCTTCTTTTTCATCCGTTTCCTCAAACCTGAGAAATCTGCACTGCTTACCAGTTCAACAACAGATTGCCTTTAAGATTCTCTGCATTGTCTATAAGTGGCTCAATGGACATGCTCATGCCCATTGTATGGCTTAAATAGCTCCCTGCTGCCCATCCCGTGCTCTGTGCTCCTTGATCAACATAGTCTACTAGTTCCAGTTCCCACTTTGTTCACAGAGGGGAAAGGTGTTTTTCAGTCCTGGGTCCCTGACTAAGAAACTCACTCCCAAGGTCGGATTGGCCCCGCAGTCTCTCGGCTTGTGGCGGGGCTGAAATCGTCTCTGGGGAGTGGGGCCGGTTTCTGCCCACACCAGGGCCGGTTTGAAAAAAAAAAAAAATAGAAAAACAAAACACCTGCAACAGCATAATTAATCAAAGCAAGGTAACACATGTTACCTTGCTTTGATGATTGATGTGCATGCATGATGTGTGCATCATAAGTTATGATGCATGCATCATGCACATGCTGCTGCAGGATGCAAAGTTGAGGGGCCAAGGCTGCTGCCGGGCCAGCGGCTGTCACTGTGCCGCCACTCCAGGGGGCATAGTGCCCCCTGGAGGGGCTGTGCTGTTGGCTGTGCTGTTGTATTAGTGATAAACCACCAATTTTAGAGTAGAATAAGCATCCATTTGGGAATATGTATTTTGCCTTTCGCAAATTGCAGTAATAGCATGTTTTTTTTCTGCTATTGTCTCTGTAACGATCATCACAAGACATTCCATCTCGGTGTCCTCAGTCACTCTACAAAATCCTTGTGCCTAAAAGCTTCTGTACAGTGTAGTGTAGACATATTTCACCATAGCACATCAAGCGGCCATTGACTTAATTGTGCCACAATTAATGTTTTGTTGTAATGTGTCTCTTTCCCATCTCCCTGGCATGCTGTTCAGGATGTTTGTTTGCATGTATGAGGTAACAAGAGCTCAGAGTATGGGATGTCCTTGGAGTGCGCTGCTTTCCCTATTTTGCCAACCCCTGAAGCCTGAAAGTAGATGTATGCAGGCTTGACATGCGGCCAACTTTGCACCAGTCCTGCAGATGGAACTTAACTGGTTTGCTGTTAAATCTCAGTTACCAGTTGAATGGTATCCACTACGAATAATTGCTCATTTTACTTTGGCCGATGTGATAGCTCAGTGGGTTGAGTGCTCACTGCTGTGATGTGTGTGTGATTGCAGGTTTGAATCCCAGCAAGGTCATCTCAGCCTTTCATCCTTCTTAGGTTGATAAATGAGTACCAACACAGGTTGGGTGATATTCTATGCATATTTGTTCTATAAAAAAAAAGCTTAAGCGTAAGTGCTATACAATAACATATTATCATTTGGCCTTGGACGTTGGCTTGCAGTCACAGTAATTGGACAACATCGATCTATACACACAGATATTAATGATACACATGGTGATCCATTCTTGTATGAAATGTACATCACATTAGTGAAATCATAACCATATTTTTTTCGTAGTGTACTTAGGAGCAATGCTGTTTGATGCCACTTCCTGTTTTGTTAAGTGGTGAAAGGTCTTGTTTCATCGCTTCCCTGTATGTCACTTTGTGGTGGGGTCAAATGACATCATTTCCAGTGATTTCATCACAGTTCAAGGGTCGTGAAGTGAGGGGTGGGCCACTTATTTGAGGCGAGGGGTGGGACACTTTTTTTTGATTGTCCGGGCCTATTTCTTGTCCCAGTCCGACCTTACTCACTCCCCTTCGAACTTAGAACCGGGGAAATCTTATTTTGCCTTTAGAAAATATCTGAAGACTTACCTTTTTCAATAACATACTCCTTTTTTTGTTTTAATCTGCATATTTGTGTCATCTGCGCCCAGAAGCAGTTCAGACTGCCGGTGTTTACTGCATAGGAGATATGCTCATGACAAAGGACTCAAATCAAAAAATAAACATGCAATTTAGAGAGCAGCTTGAAAACAAATCAAAACTTTATCCGATCTCACAATGGTAATACAGCTGCACTCCAAGTCTCACGTGATGTCACAATCCTGCACAGATATCCTAAAATGTGTGCAGCCTTTCACTTTCATGGCGTTATCAGGTCCTCAGCACAACGTCGCTTAAACGGTTTGAATTTTTAATCGAAACGATGAAGACCATTTTATATTTTTTCTCATTGGAGTGCAAAGGTCTCATGCGCAACCAATCCCATAATTCTGCGAGCGCACAATCATGGCATATTATTTCCTCCCCCTTCTCAAGCTTGCTTGTAGCCTCGTGCCAGCAAATGTGGAGGGCGTGTTCCTAAAGATGGGTCACTCCCAGCAAGGAAGCTTATTGCCCATCTATTCCCTGAAAATCTTCCATGTTCTCACGCCCCCAAACTCCCAGGGTCCTGACACATATTAACGTTCTATTGCTTGGATAGGCCATCTGTGCATGCCAAAAGACACAATACCTTTGGATAAATAGATGCAAATGTTATTTCGAAGGGATTGTGTCCTCCGACGTATTCCTTATCTTAGATATAAATCCTTCAGCTTTGCTGGCCTCGGAAAATTTTTTTTTTTCGCCAGAGGGCGCTGCGCGTCGATGATCGCCGAGTCGATGACCCTCGACGGCCTCCGTGCCGACGTCGACGTCATCCTGCCTATAAAGGCCGCGCGCAGCGTCCGTTGCTCAGTTCCGTTTTTCCGCGCTTCGTTGTGCCTCGGAACACCGTTGCTCAGTTCTCGTCAAGATAACGTATATAATAACTACTATTTACCTCGATATCGATGGCATCCTCCTCCGACCCGACGACCCCTCGGTCCGGTTTCAAAAAGTGCCGAGACTGCGGGAAGAAAATGTCGTTGACGGACCCTCACAGGGTCTGTTTGTGGTGTCTGGGAATCACGCACCAGAGTTCGGAGTGTGAGGAATGCCTTTCCATGACGGCGAAAGCCTTGAAGGAGCGTAGGGGGAAGCTCGAGAGAGGTAGGTCAACTTTAACTTCCTCGAAAGCTTCTTCGGTAGAGTCGAGACGTTCGTCTCCTCACCATAAAAAACACTCTCGATCTAGATCACGAAGTGGCTCCCACCACTCGTCGACATCGAGACACTCGAAGAAGAGACGTAGGAGATCCCCTTCGTCATCTTCGTCGAGTTCTCCTGAGAGAGTTCATTGCCCCACAAAACGCAGCTCGCAAGCTGAGTGGGAGGAATTCAGGAAAAAGATGCTAAGCGTCTTCGAGAAAGCGGCCTCGTCCCCCTCGAAGACAGCTGAGGGTGATACCCCGGGTAAAAAACCCAAAAAATCTAAACGCCGCGAGTCGCAGTACCCGGCGGAAAAGTCAACCCGAAAGCGCCTCGAGCCATCGGGAGATAAAGCATCATCGACGCCATCGTCGAAAACTCCTTCGAAACAGAGGTCGGCGCCATCGACGCCGTTGTCGAAGGATTCATCGGCGCATCAGTCGATCGAGTCGACGCCGACGTCGACGCCGATATCGACGCCGGTGAAGGAAAGAACCACGGCTACTCCACAGCCAACGGTTAGACAAAAGACCTCCGACTCGACGCCGAGAACGTCGACGTCGTTCTCGAGCAAGACTCCGATCCTTTCGAGTTCTTCGAGGCCTAGTACACATTTCTCGACGCTTTTCACGGCGCCTTCGAGTACTTTCACGTCGGTGTCGACGACATCGACGTTTTCAAGGCCTGTGATGATGGCTCCTTCTGCATTGGAAATGGGGTTTATACCATTCCAAAAACCAATGTATCCCCCTTTAACCTCGATTTTTGAGGAAAGGGAGGATTCAGACCAAGATATTGATTTACAGAGGACCACATCACCAGAGCCAGAGACTTTCGCCTCTGAGGAAGGAAGATTAAAAAATCTTCAGGATGCACTTCAGGAAGCTAGTGGCTTGGACACTTCTCCTGAAGCAGAATTTATCAAACCAGACCCAGGAGAACATGCGGAGACTCCATATAGAGCTCTGATGTCTAGAATCATAGAATTTATGGGTTGGTCTGCACCTTCTCCTGCCTTTCAGCAGGATGATCTCACTGACATACTGGACAAGGGCCCACAGGAGGATCCTGTGGTTCCATTTCACTCTGCTCTACAGAGAAGGATTTTGACAAACTGGGAAACGCCAGAAATTATCCCGGCAGTAAATAAAAAACTGTCAACAAAATACAGGGTGGCTAGTTCTGACCCTGAATATTTGTCAAAACACCCTACTCCTGAGAGCTTGGTTGTACAGGCTGCAACCTCATCAGGCAGCACATCTGCATACCCCACTGCTCCGCAGGATAGGGATGACAAAAAATATGATGCCATGGCTAAGAAGGTTTTTTCTGCCTGTAGCATGGCGTTAAAGTCTATTAACGCGACCTGTACGCTCGCTAGGTTCAGCCACACCCTTTGGGAGTGCGCTTCATCAGCGGCTGACTGCCTCCAAGAAGGAGAGGAAAGGGACGCATTTTTAAACATCATCAGGGATGGTAAAGATGCGATGTGCGAGACCCTACAAACTGGCCTAGATTCTGCTGACAGTATCAGCAGGGCCATGGCGGCAAGTACCACAATCCGCAGGCATGCGTGGTTGAGGAAGTCTGGTTTTGCCTCTGACGTGCAGACCAGGCTTTTGAATATGCCCTTTGACGGTTCTACCCTCTTTGGAAAGAAGGCGGATGACAGTTTGGAGAAACTGCAAACGTCCAAGGCAGCAGCCAAGTCATTGGGAGCTGCTATCCGTCAGAATACCTTTCGTCCTTCGGGATCATCGTGGAGAGGACGGTCCTTTCGTTACTATTCCTCATATGGAAGGGGCAGGGGACGACCGGCTCAAAGAGGCCAAGGAAGATTTACCCGTGGTGGACGGGGTAGGGGAAAGAAAGCCGCACCCGCAGGAGCAGGAGCCACTTTACCTTCGGCAACTGCATCAGCCGCTTCAAAACCACTCTGAGGTCTCCCCTCACAGAACACCAGTAGGGGGCAGGTTAACTCACCATCTGACGGAATGGCAGGCTATTACGTCAGATGCTTGGGCTCTGGAGACAGTAGCCCAAGGTTACTGCCTGCCCTTCCTACATATCCCTCAGAGTCATCCACCGGGGAACAACCCTTTGAAGCTTCCAGATCCGCTCCTCTTGCAGGAGGTTTTAGACCTGCTAGAGAAAGGTGCCATAGAACTGGTACCTGTAGCGGAAAGGAACAAGGGTTGGTACTCCCCCTACTTCATAATACCGAAGAAGGACGGAGGACTGAGACCCATCTTAGACTTACGGGAATTGAACAAATTCCTCCGAAAGGACAAGTTCAAGATGGTGACTCTCTCTCAGATCCTTCAGGCCCTCCAGCTTCAGGACTGGTTGGTATCTCTAGACCTCCAGGACGCTTATTTCCATGTGCCGATCCATCCCAGGCACAGGAGATACCTGAGGTTCGCAATTGGCAGCTCTCATTATCAATTTCGAGTTCTGCCATTTGGGCTAACCTCCGCCCCGAGGGTCTTTACCAAGCTAATGTCGGTTGTGGCTGCAAGTCTAAGGAGGGAAGGGATTCATGTCTACCCTTACCTAGACGATTGGTTGATCAGAGCTGTATCTTCGGAACAGGCTCAGAGACAACTAGATTATGTTTGCCACTTCCTTCACAAGCTGGGCTTCTCCCTCAATTTAAAGAAGTCACAGATGATACCATCACAGAGACTCCAATTCATTGGAGCAGTCCTGGACACTTCCCTGGGAAAAGCCTTGCCACCAGAGGTGAGGGCTCGAGATATTCTGCAGATGGTCATCAGATTTCAGAATGCCCAATATCTCCCAGCCTACGACTTTCTGAGGTTGCTAGGCCTCATGGCATCCTGCATATTCCTCGTGCCGGAGGCTCGCCTGAGAATGAGATCCCTCCAGTGGGCACTGAGAACTCAGTGGTCACAGTTCTCAGGAAGGATGACAGATCTCCTTCGGATCCCGGTCAAAGTAGCCCGAGACCTTCAGTGGTGGGCCTGTCGGGAGAACATCCTGAAAGGAGAAATGTTTTGGCAACCATGGCCGGAGATAACAGTAGTCACGGATGCCTCACTCACGGGGTGGGGAGCTCACGCCAACGACTTGACCATCAGCGGTCGTTGGTCTCCATCGGAGTCCAGACTACATATCAACCTGTTGGAGCTGAGAGCCATCAGACTAGCGCTGAAGGCTTTTCTGCCGTCTGTACGGGGAAGAAACGTCCTAATAATGACGGACAATACAGTGGCCATGCACTACCTCAACAAAAGAGGAGGCGTAGGCTCACTACCACTGTGCAGAGAGGCGATGCAGCTCTGGTTTTGGGCAATTCAGGAAGGAATCTCTCTATCGGCAATTCACCTAGCCGGAGAGAAGAACTTGACAGCGGACGCTCTGAGCAGGCAGAGCACAGTCTCTCACGAGTGGGAGATAGCTCAGGAAGTCCTTCAAGAGATCTTCGCCCTTTGGGGAACCCCTCAAGTGGATCTGTTCGCCACCAGTATCAACAGGAAGTGCGACAGATTTTGCTCAAGGGAATTTCCCCCGAGAGGAGCTCTAGGAGATGCGTTCGTAGTGGACTGGGAGTTCCCACTTCTGTACGCGTTCCCTCCGGTCCCTGTCATTCCTCAAATGATCAGGAGGTTGAGAAGGTTTCGGAAGACCATGATCCTAATTGCCCCGGATTGGGCCAGGAGAACGTGGTACCCGGACCTTCTAGACATGTCCATCTGCCCTCCAATTCGACTGCCATACAGAGAGGATCTTCTCTCGCAGAAGGAAGGTCAGGTTCTCCATCCAGCCATCAAGACCCTCAACCTTCACGCTTGGTGTCTGAAAGGTTGAGGTACAAGGATTGGGACCTTCCGGATGATGTTATGGAGGTGTTGCTTTCGGCCAGAAGGCCGGCAACTAAAACTCTATACCGCTGCCGTTGGAACAAATTTTGCAGCTGGTGCAGAGAAAAGAATATTGAACCCTTTTCTTGTGGTACACCTATGGTGTTGTCATTCTTACTTTACCTGGCTAATTCAGGCCTACAGGTTGGCACAATTAAGGGCTATCTCGCAGCGCTATCAATCTTTAAGCGCACTGCAGAGGAGCCTTCATACTTCAAAATTCCATTGGTAATACAATACCTAAAAGGATTAACTAATGTTTATCCCCCGAAACCTTTTCAAGTTCCCTTATGGGATTTAAACCTAATTTTAAACTTCCTAAAGGGTGCCCCTTTTGAACCACTACACTCTTGTTCATTGAAGCTTCTCACCCTCAAAACTGTTTTGCTAATAGCATTGACATCTGCTAGAAGGGTTAGCGAGTTGCAAGCCTTATCGTGTAAACCTCCACATACAATCTTTTACAAGGACAAAGTTGTTCTTCAGGTGAAGCCTAACTTCCTCCCGAAGGTAGTCTCGGAGTTTCACATCACTCAGAAGATTATATTACCTTCTTTCTACCCTCCTCCTCATCCGGGGAAGGAGGAAGAGAGACTGCACAGGCTGGACCCTAAGCGAGCCTTGAGCTTCTATATCAGCAGATTGGCTAAGATCAGACAAGCAGACCAACTCTTTGTAGGTTATGCAGGACATAAGTTGGGCCTTCCAATAACAAAACAAACCATCTCCAGATGGATTATTTTAGCCATTCTGGAATGCTACAAATTGGCAGGAAAGGAGCCTCCTCAAAATCTAAGGGCTCATTCTACCAGGGGTATCGCAACATCCTCAGCCCTTCAAAGAGGGGTGCCAATTCGAGATATATGTGCGGCTGCCACATGGTCGTCCGCACATACATTTACCAAATTCTATAGCCTGGATTCCTCCTCTAGTCAAGAAACTAGATTCGGCAAGGCTGTGTTACACTCTGTCCATTCTGGAAGGGTAACATAACTTTTATTACTCCCGCCTCCAGTCACAATACCACTGCTATGGGAGTCTATCTAAGATAAGGAATACGTCGGAGGACACAATCCCTTCGAAGAACTAGTTACTCTTACCTTGTAACGTTCTTTCGATGGGATGTTCCTCCGACGTATTCCTTATCGACCCTCCCATCCATCCCCGCAGTATGACTTCCTGTGGGTTTGCAGCCTATGCTCCTTCAAGGTGATTAGTCTAATCCAAAAACATTACTGGGGACTACAAAACGGAACTGAGCAACGGACGCTGCGCGCGGCCTTTATAGGCAGGATGACGTCGACGTCGGCACGGAGGCCGTCGAGGGTCATCGACTCGGCGATCATCGACGCGCAGCGCCCTCTGGCGAAAAAAAAAAATTTTCCGAGGCCAGCAAAGCTGAAGGATTTATATCTAAGATAAGGAATACGTCGGAGGAACATCCCATCGAAAGAACGTTACAAGGTAAGAGTAACTAGTTCTTCTATAAGGCAAGGCAGGGGGCTGGTAGAACCGTAGACGGACAGTGACTGTGACGGAGGCTGGGCTCTGTTCCAAACTGGTGTTCAGTATTTCACGGGTAAGTGCATGTGCAAACCGTGCAATTTCTTTCTCTTTTTGCTTGCTTTCTTGCGCGTTTGTTTTCTTTCTCTCTCCTCTCTTCTTTTATCTCCATCGTAGCTCCTCTATCCATCGCGTCTTTCTTTCCAGAAGCTTATGTCCGTTTACGGACATATCAAATTGAATCGAAGGTAAATCATGTTTCATTATAGCTGGTACATTGCGCAACATTGTTTTTTTTTTTTACGTTTTTCGTTTTTATTGGACGTGTTATAAGTTGTTTAGGAATAGTTACGTCTATTTATGGCGTAGCTTTCAATTATCCAACTGCACTGCTTCGCAGAGCACAATGGACAGTTCATAACAAACTACAAAGTGCTGTACTAGCAAGAGCGATGTGAAACATGTTACCATTATTAAAATATTTATCAATGCGTTCTTCTATTTCTTAGGGTAGAAATGCCTTTTCATAACTAAACTGAGAACTATTCTCAAACAGTGAAAAGCCATGAAACATTGCATTTATTTTTTAATATAAACTATAGTCATATGACGGCTGCAAGCGCTCCTTATTATCATGTGGCTGCCCGCGGTGCAATGAAAGCAATGAAAACAGGTTTGTTAGCGATAACAAAACTCTGCTTCTATTTGTTATGCCCCTCACCCCAGATCAATATCCCCTTGGGACTTCTACCTCTCTTTTTAAAATGAGCATTGGCAACGCCAACAGTTTGGACTTTGGTGTAGGTATGAGGTAGGCATTTTCTAGGAACTGATATAATGGTTCTAGCTGGTCATAAGATATCAACAGCTGCAAAATAGAGTGATTACCTGGACAAATGATATGTTATTAATAATGTGCTTAATACCCAGAGGTTTCTAAGCACGGACCCGGGTATCAGACCTGTGTCGCTTTGTGTCGTCTTGTTTCCAAGGCGAGCACGTTGCCTCCGAGCAATCATTCCGGGATGATGCCAGTACCTGTAAAAAGCCTAGTACCTCAAGCGAAAACTGCTGGGTTTGTCATTGCCTGGTTTTAACCGGACCTCAGTGCATCGAAGAAGTATAGATGAAGAGGCTGTGAGGTTGGATGGTGAAGGACAACACCAGGGAGAGACAATTAACCAACAAATTTCAGCAAGACAATAGGTGTTTCAAGAGAGCGAAAGTGCCATGGGTTGGGTCAGGATTAAATTACCGGTTGTGTTGAGGGACAATGGATGTCAATTGTCAAAACCCATTGAGGTTGTGGAGGTATTCAAACATTCTGAGAGAACAAAGGATGGTAGAGTGTGGAACAAAGAGAGTGGTAATATTGACGGGGCATGTGGATGAAAACGGGGTGAAATGGTGGTAAAGCTAAGAGAGAAGGTAGCTGTAATAATCCTTTCTTTGGGAGCAATTTTTTTTGGCACAAAATAGATGTGCCACCGACGACATCAAGGTTTGGAAGAAGCTACCGAAGATCCAGATATTTGAGTGACTATGCCGAGTCGTGAGCATCCCGAGGAAATGTGTGAAGCAAAGGGGATGTGTAGTATTTTGGCATCATGGAGTACAGAGAATGTTGAGGGAGATTCCAGGATAGAAGGGAGACAGGAGAGCGAGCAAGTCAGTTGGAGTGAAGGTGAAGGAGAGACGACGTTCATATCCCTGCTTACCCTGTATTCCCAGTTAAATATATATATATATATATATATATATATATATATATATAAAAATAAAGCCTACTTGTGTAATCTAGCGTTCACCTACACGTCACTCAGATATGTTGCATGTCTACTTCCAATGATCTATTTTTGTATAACCTTACTGGCGGAGATTCTAGCATGCCACCTGCATAATGCTGTTGTGGTAATGTCACAAAAACAAAATGACATAACATGACAACACAAAACAAAACGTGCACCTTGGCACAAGTTTATTTTACACTATGCATCATTTCAGTTTAGAGGTGCAAGCACTGCCTACCCAAACAAACTCTCCTATTTGCTAAATGTGCTACCTACCCTCCAGGAGGAAACTCATAATCGCTGCAGTTCGGCTCACAGGCCGGTTGGGCTGAAGGCGGTGTGGTTTCCTCTGGTCCTCCAAGGACTCGTCCATGTACCAAGCTTCCACCATAGCTCCGGCCTTGAGACAACATATGATTGTAAACTCAGAGGCTCCAGAATGAAACAGATTAGTTGTCAGAACACTGCCCCTGCTGGGGAAGGGACAACTGTTGGCACTCCTTCCTCCTCTCCAGACCTGGCTGAGGATTGGGGAGTCCAGTACCATTTGACTTCTGATCCATTTTGCAAATCAATATCACAAACTATCGTTACAATGCCATGTCCACTAGCGACGATCTCCACATTCAAAGGCTGTTCATCTTTAGGATTAATTGTACGAATCGTAAAATGTTACTGGCGTGTAATAATAAAAGGTGTGTTTACACAAGATGTGGGCATTGCTACACGGCGCGCTGTTTCCTGATGCCTGCTACATGTGCAAATGTCTCTCTGACCCCAGGTGCGTTGGGGGCAGGAGAGGGGCATCGCAGTCTAGGCAGACTCACCTCGGGTGGAGAGGAGCACAGAAATCCAGTGCCTGCCTATGCCCACGGCGCTGGGCACATACTGTACAGCACAGTTTGTGCATGTTGCACATGTATTAAAAGGAAGGCTTCACAGCCTCAATTCGGTAAACTGTTGCAAACAAAGTAACGATAAATATATATTTTTTTATGAAAATGTGTGTAATGGATTCCATTTTTACAATGAAATAAAAGTGATGCTAAAAAAGGAGCAATTTTATAAGTAACTTTTTAAAAAATTAATATTCTAAGTTTTGACACCAAAATAAACTCTAAACAACTATATTTGAACATGGCAACTCTGTACGAAAAAATATGGCTGACAAATTCAGCAAGGTAAAGAGTGCAAAAAAGGGTGTGGTTTGAGGAAAGATGGGTGGGAATGAGAGGAAAATAATTTAGATTTGACATGGAGATGGACTTTAAATGGGTGGGACACATAGCCAAACAACACAAATCCATCCTCATATGTCATCATAGTTGAAAAGCATTAGAGACCGCATTAGAGCCCCTATATCAAGCTCTTATGTTAACGCTCTTATTTTAATGACAATATTTTCGGCTTAATGGTAGCATTTTAGTGCCACCTAATAGCCCAAACTGAGAACTGGTGCAGTAAATGTTTAATATAAGACACCTTGCACAATATTCCAGGGTCTTCAATTGCTTTTCTTCCATACCTTGATGCCATGTCCAACATCTTTATGAAGGGCTTGTGTGGGACTGTTTAAAAAAATGTTTTGTCGCAATAACTCTTCTCTGTTGTGGGATAGTACTTATTTGGGGGGTGCCAAGCCCACTGCCACCCATGTAGCCAGCTGCCTTAAAATTAGATTGCATGTTTCTAACAAACTGCAAGTTATGTATGATCTAAGAGGGCACATTTGCTACATTTGACTCTTAGAAGCTGTGAAGAAGGGAGTTCCTTTTTCAGCTTGGGCGAAGCAATGAGGTCTAGACATTAGTAGCATATTGTATTAGTTGGCTTTTCTCTGTTTTTTGGAATGAGCTTGTCCATCTTTTGGCTCCACAGTGAACATGAAATTGTTGATAATTTAAGTGTTTTCTACCATAGGGAATCTATTGGAAGACCACATGGTCTTAAGTGAATCCATATACTCACGGAGGAGGCTTTATGAATGTTAGGCAGAATCACATGCAGTACCCTTTGGGAAAACTACATGCAATTAAGACTACAAGTGACAGTACAAATTCACCTTTGGTACAAGCCTGTACTACACAGTAAAGTGGTAGCGATGGCTGAGCAGCCAGACTTATCTCAAGAGTTGGGTGAACAATAGAACAAGTTACACATAGGTCCAACAAATACAGTGATTCAAACAAACACTTTACTCAAGGTTTCTTGGTAAAAGAATATACATTTATTTACACAGTCAGTTTGAAAACATTACACTAGCAAGAGCATCTCAATATCAGACACTAATATACTACAAATACACAACCAATACGTTACTGAACAAGTTCAGCACCCTTGAAGTGGGAGCAAAATGGCACTTCAGATACTTTAAAAGGGGTAAAAAGACAAGGTTATAAGAATAGACAGCCCACATACTTTCATAGGCAGGGCAAAGGGTTTCAGTAAACTACAACAGGCAATTCAGTTCATAAGCCTGGGCCAAAGTCAATGGTTCAGAGTCTTTGTATAGGATGCACAGTTCTGGTAGTAAATGGTTAAGTCTTTGCCACAGAGTTTAGAAGAATTTGGCTAGGCGAAAAGTTTGACGAATGTTTAGGGAAGGACAAGCCTTCGAAGTTGGGAAAGTTCCACGAACTTTCGCAATGGCCGAAAAGATTTCCGGACCGTGTTTGCACAGTACCTTTGTATTGAAGAGCTGTAGCTGAGGCAGTTGTTCCTGCAGCGCGAGCAGATTTCGATGTTCCTGATCTTCAGTCGTGGGGACAAGAAGGAGGATGTCAGGAGGTTCCTGCACTGCCCAGGTATGATGCCACAAGCTTAGCAAAGCATCAGTTTAAGGTGTGAGTGCCTTAAAGACCACAAACTGGTATCCTTCCCATTGGCTATCCAGTTTTCCACAGCACTCTGCAGAAAATCCGACCAGGAGGGGATGGTGTCCAGGAGGCTTATGAGTTGGTTGTTCCCACCAAACTCAAGGGAAGAAGTTAACCTTGAAGGGCTTCTCTGTCGATGGAGTTTCAGGCAATTCGGACCTGCAGCAGGGCTTCACCGGTTGTCCAGGAGTTGCAGCAGTCCTCTTCCTTCAGCTCGTCTTTGGTTCTTTCGTTCCAGTGGTCGACTCTCCTTTCCAAGTCCCAGAGACCTGCTTTTAAACAGTTTTCCCCCATTAATTCCAGCCTGGTTGTCACTCACACAGCAGGGTGGCTGTCCTTGCTGGACATCCAGCCGATCAATCACGCCAGAGTGCATTCAGGTCTCCTAGGAGACTAAGCACAGGGAGTTTCGGGCACCTCCCTCACATCCTGTCCACCCCAGACACTCAGGCACCAGAGGAGGGCTTCAGCACTGAAGCCTGCCAAAGGCCAACGAACAAATGGACCAAACCTGGTTTGGCGCATAGAGACAAAAACAAGAAGGACCTTTCCTAAAAGAAATGGTGAATAAAAGTCGACTGGAGTCATTATAAATAGGTCTTGGGCGCCATATTTAAAAACATGGCTGACCCGATTTTTAGCTACCGTTGTTCGCGGTCGGGAAAAATCATGGTAGTTTGATCTAAACCACTGTCACCAGCCATTTAAAGTAGGAAAGGGTAACATTTTACTGTTACATGAGTGTTTTGACTCAGGGGATGCTAGGCAACCCCTCCAGCACTCTATAGGAAAATAGTGGGCCTCATCACGAGTTGGGCGGTAACGCCGGCAGTATTACCGCCAGCGCTGTTAGTCCTACCTCCAAACCCCCCAGCGCTATTGGCGCCGGATCATGGGTTTGGCGGAACGGTTAGTGCCCATTCCCTATTGGGCTTATTCGGGAATTCCTCACTCCCCATTGGGCCCAATGGGGAACATTTGCGCTATTATCGCCGGCAGATTTCCCGCTGGCTGTAATAGCGCCGAAAATCAGAAAATTTGCAGCGGATTTCCCCCCAGCTCAGAGCTGGGGGGAAATCCGCCAAGGCCATGTTCTGGCGGACCCTTAAATGCAGCGGTAATAGCGATACTGCCGCATTTAAGGGTTACCGCCAAACTGGTGATGAGGCCCAGTGTGTGCTGGGTCAGTAAATTTAAAGAGACTAGTAAAGTGAATTTAACTTTACATGCTCTGGGAGACAGTAGTCAGTACCAGAGAAGGTATTTAAACCTTGGGAAGTCTGAAAGACATCCCTGTGCAACTGCACTGAAGGTGCTGTGTGACACACAGAAAAGATGATGCCTATGGAGTTGTTTTAAAACTCCATAGCCAAAGAACACAAAAGTAAAAAAACACATCAAAATACACGGAAGAGTGGGGAAAAAAAAGACTCACACTCTTCCCAGGTAAAACATCAAATCCTAGAAATCCAGCAAAGTTGCTGGGGGTCTCAAAAGGTAAGGGAAATTAGCACATTTTGAGAATTCTCCCTAACAATGAACATGTAAACCATATACGGTAGCCAAGTTTTGATCAACTCTCATGTAGAGCTAAGCCAAAGGCTTCTATTGCAACATCTTTAAACTGCAAAAAAAGTTTAAAATTAGTTATCATGCAAAATTAGCTAATACCGTTACTGTCGTTTGTCTGTCGGTATTACCAGCAGATTACAAGTGCCAGTTTATACAATGACTCCCCATTGAATGGGGATTTTGCCAATATTACCGGCAAAGGAATTACTTTCTAAATAATACCAGCAGTCTTTTTGCTGGTAGGGAACATATTTACCTCCACCGCTTAGCTGGGTGCAAATCCTCCATGCCTACTGGCAAAGTTGTAGTTGTCCAGTCTGGTAAAAGTGCTGGTAAACGTTTTATTACCAGCAGTTTTACTGTGTACCAGCCAACTTATACGGAGGCCCATGTCTTTTAGAACACTTTCTTTGCCATTGGGCCAAAAGCTAAAAAGCACATTGTGTGCTTCCCTCTAAAATCAAAGGAAGTACATATACATGTAACAGGAAATGTGTGCCACAGGAATTGCATACAATGGAGATTGAATACATTACATTTAAAAAAAAATAAAAAACAGGTGGGGCATCAATATTGTGCATCATTTGTGTCTGAGTCACACTGTAACCAGTGAACAAAAATGCAATTGTTCATTACAATGAACAGATAGGCATAGATGAGTGTCTGGATTTCATTTGAACAAAATAAACCAGCCACTTGCAGCCTTTCCATTTTCCTGCAAACTACCCCACTGACTAAGTGGCTCTCTGGTAGAACATTAGGCACTTTGGCGACAACCCATGCAAGGAAGCTTAAAAACCATCTTGAATGAGATTAGCACAATCGACATTTGCATTTTGAATTTCTATTTCTGGACTCGGACAGCACTTAGTTAAGTAATTTGGGGTGTAACAATCCTCTGACACAAACAAGCTGGTTTGCAATACCAATTCCTTTTTTTAATTAAAATATGATCTAAATAATTTGACAGATCATTCCCCACTTGTATTATAATGGGATTTCAACTTCACCTGAATGTAAGCCAGTGTAGCGATTCACTTCACTCCATATGTATGCACACAAATGGACATTTGGTATCAAAGAAATATGCTTATTTTAAATCAATAACCAGTCTGAAATACAAAGCTGAGGAATTACACAGAATATGGTTTGAAACAAAACAATTCACTCAATCAAAATGGGAGACACAATCTATGATAAACAATCGGTACCTAGTCTGGAAATGGATATTAGTTGACTCAGTGGCATAGCACAATATTTGGGGGGCCCCTGCAAGCCATGCTGAGGGCCCTCTCCCCAAGCTCGTCAACAAATCAGGGGTCACGCTGTGCTCTGGGCTGGCCTAGACTACCACGTTTGTGTTATACACACAATCATGCTGCTGCAGGGTCACGGCACAGCTTGCACTAGGAGAAAGTTATAAATATCTGTTTTAATGCATTATATATCACACTTTCTAAGGACACATTGGCTACAAATTGTTTTGTAGGGTAACATCAATCCAAAAATCCAATGCATGGAAGTCACCAACAGTGCACAGGACATTAATGCTTTAATTAATGCTTTGCTATTAAAAATGCCATGCCACAATGAAATCATGTCCAACTGATTGCACAATGAGCCTAGCCTAGACTGTAAGGAAATCATGGTAGTAACAGTAAAGAGAGACACAAGTGATCACAGTTCAAGGGTGTTTATTAAACAGTATAATGGGTGAGAAAAACGCCTAATCTAAACCTAAATCTAGGATGGGAGCAAGCTGCGACCATCAAAAAATAATAATTGATTTATTTATTTAGATTTATAGAGCGCACTTCAGCCAAAAGGCATCAAGGCGCTTTACAAGAAAATGTAAGCAGGCTTAATTGATGGAAAGGCGTATACATTCGTGGTTACAAAGTGGGTTATAGCAATTATGCAAGGGAAGAAAGTCAATTTAGGACAAGCATAACTGACAGACTGCAAGAAGTACATGTTGGAGAGTCAAACAAATAGCCTCGTTTTGATGGCTTTGCGGAAGGCCATGTGGGAGTCAATCATCCTGAGGTGCGCCAGGAGGGCATTCCAGAATGCAGCAGCCATGGTAGGGAAGCTCGTGCCGCCTGCCCGCACTCTCCTAGTTTTGGGAGTGACGATCCGGTTGGTGTAGGCCTTCCTAGTAGGCCTGGAGGAAGAAAGCTTCCCAATTCGAGGAGTGGGGTAAGGAGGTGCTAGGTCATGGAGGCATTTATGCGTCAATGAGAGGGTTTTGAAGACAATCCTCTATTTGACTGGGAGCCAGTGCACCTGCCTCCTGTTCTGACTTGAGTGTCGTGTAGACCGTTGATACCTCCGTCCACAAGTGACTCACAGGGGAATCTGAAGAACACCCTGTGCGACTTTTGGGGCCACAGGTGGGAGATGTCGCTTCCCGAATCCACGGAACCTCAAGAACACTGATGCTGCTGCAAAAGAACGAGGTTAAGTACCAGGCAATGACAGTATAACATAAATCACAAAGTCTGGAAAAGCTTACCTATCAGGTGGTAGGGAAACACGGGAGACCTAAGTGCAGGAGGTTCGAGACTCAGATGAAAGGTAGCCCCCAGATCAACAGGGACCAGAGTCGCACGTGAAAGCAGGTCGGCCCACCTGAGCCAATGACTGGATGCGTAGCGTGAGTCCCAAGAGACAAGGACGCAGAGGAAACACACAAAGTTCCAAAGGGTAAATCCAAATGCAAGTGAAGGACGGTCCGAGGTTCAGCGACGATTAAGCAGTTCCAAGCAGAAGGACAAAAGGGTAATCTGAGGGAGTCCAAGTGAGTAATCCGAAGTCAAGGTAAACCAACAAAAGCAAAGTCCAAACGTAGCGCCAAATAGGGTCCGCAAGACAGCTGAGAAGCGGTGACTGCTTTGCGCATCAAGCGTTTTGTAATGGGCGCTTGTTAGTCACGTGACGCGCTCTGTCATCATGTGACGGACGCCGGCATGGGTCACGTGAGCGGACAGCTGCGCGATGCGGAAGCGTTCTGCCGATCCTTCTGGTGTGTGCTCTCCATGGTAATTGCAGTGCAGGAAAGGCTGCAACCGGGTTCGAACATTACACCTGGTATGGCGCAATCGGTCCTGCTGGGCAACCAAATCACGTGAGTCTCGTAACCTGGGAGTAGTGTGCGAACAGGAGGGAGGTGTTGTGGGAATGCTAGCTGTGTTCTGATGTTCGTGTGGATGCTTGAGGGAATGTCAAACACCTCCTTATTTTCGACATGTGGTCCTCCCTGGAGATCCCAGTTGCAGCCCTCAGGGCATTGTTCTGGACCACCTGTAATTTGGCAATGTTTTTTCTGGAGGTCCCCACAAGGAGTGCATTGCAGTAGTCGAGTCTAGAGCCGATCATTGCCCTGGCAATGGTGAGGCAGTTGGGTGGGGCGAGGAAGGTTCTAGCTGCATGAAGTAACTTGGAGAAGTATGCCGATGAGGAAACAATGGCGCTGACTTGTCTCTTCATAGTCAGATCGGAGTCTAGATAGACGCCCAGAGTTTTGATGGTTTGGGACACTGCAATGGGGATGTTGTCTATGGTGAAGGAGCAGTAATTATCCAATTTGCCCAGGATGGAGGGCGACCCTATCAGCAGGAGTTCAGTTTTGTCACTGTTGAGGCATAACCAATTCTCTGCCATCCAGGATTGGATCCTGCAGTAAATCGAGGTGAGGGTGTTACTATCGGCCTCATAGTCACCTGTGAGAGGGATGAGCATTTGTGTCATCTGCATAATTCGTATATATGTTATGCCCAGGGAATCTAAAATGTTGAAAAGGGACCTGGTGAACCGGTTGTAGAGAGTGGGTGCAATTCAGGACCCCTGAGGGACTCCACATTTAATGTGACTGGGGGTGGCGCAGGCTGAGTCGGAGAAGACTTTCATGGCCCTGTCTTTAAGGAACAATGTGATCCAGGCACACGTCTTAATGGAAAAATTGGCCGAATTGGAGAGATGGTGACAGAGGGTGTTGTGGTCAACCAAATCGATTGCTGTCAATAAGTCAAGGAGTAGGAGGAGCACTGGTTTGCCTGCGTCTGAGGTCGTCCATTTGATTTTTCAAATCAAGGAGAGCCGTTTCGGTGCCATGTGGTGGACGGAAGCCAGACTGCCGGAGGCCCAGGAGGCTGTTGTCCTCAAGGTATTTTTGGACTTGCAGGTAGGCTGCTTTGTCCAGAATTTTCAGAAGGAAGGGGACAGTGGTGATGGGCCTATAGTTCCCTGGGACGAAAGGGTGAAGGGAGGGTTCCGGTTTGGAAGGAGGTGTTAATGAAAGCTGTTAGAAAAGGGGCCAGGATGGGGGCACAATCTTTAATGAGCTGTGCCGGACAGACGTCCCCTTTGCAGTTGGAGGGTTTGATTGTTTTGAGAAGGGCAGTGACTTCTGTTTCACTCATTTCCTTAAACTCAAAAGAGTTGGGAGGGTTAGTTGGCTTGGCCTTAGGTTGGTTGCTGTTTAGGTCAGTGATCATGTGGGTAATCGCCTTTTGGTGGGCAAGAATTTTGGATTGTAGGGTGTTCAGTTTGTCTAACATAGCCGTTTGAATGTTGTTACACCATTCGACATCCTTAAGAAATGTAGGAGGGGGGACAGAGGGCTTTTCCAGCTCCCTAAAAATTGTGAAGATTTCTTTTGTCCCTGATTTGGCATTAGCAATCCTAGAATTAAAGGACGCTGCTTTGGCCTGAATGATCTGAGATTTATATTCTCTGGGTATGGCATTAAAGGCTCGTTTAGTAACTTCATTGTTTTTTTTTATCCAGGCTGAGAGCGCAAGCCTCTTCTTTGAGCGTAATTCCAACAGCTCTTGAGAGAACCAGGTGTTAGAATGCTTGGCTTTCCTTAGGGTTAGGGCAGCGATCGTGTCAACGGCTTGGGTGTCTGCGAGTTTGAAGGCCATGGCGAGGGTGTCCGGGTCCTCTGGGAATGGGGGCTGCAGGGTAGGCACATTCAGGAAGGGGGAGATCTTTTCTGCTGTAAGTTTACGCAAGCTTCTGGTAAGTGCTGCCGGTAGTGGGATCACCTGAGTCTGAGGTTTTGTTGGAGTGTTAAGGTCAAATTGCAGGTAGTGGTGGTCTGACCATGGGATAGGGGTATTACTGGAGAGGTGCACAGAGCAGTTGTGATGACTGATCCAGTCTAGTGTGCCACCTTTAATGTGGGTTGGCTCAGAGTTATTTTGAGTGAACCCAAGTGAGGAAAGGGCTTTGTGAAGGGCAGTGGCCTGGGTGTCCTTAGGGTCACGAAGTCCAAGATTGAGATCACCTAAGAGCAGGAATTTGGAGTCTTTTTTTCAGATTATCTGCAAGGGCATGCAGCAGGGCTTCCTGGAATTCGGTGCTTGGGCCGGGCGGTCTGTAGACTAGGTGAATGGCAATGGTGCAGTTGGCGGAGAGGTTGATTTTGATAGGAAGGTAATCACAGTGGTTACCGAGCTGCCCTTCAATCTTTCTAATGTTAAGGGAGTCTCTGGTGATGAGAGCGACTCCGCCTCCTCTCTGAAGGGAGCAGTCTTGTCTGAGTATGGTGTATCCATCAGGGATGGCGAGGGTAAGGGCAGTGCCCGATGTGTCGTTGAGCCAGGTTTTAGTGATCATGAGGAGGTCAATGTTATCCTTGATGATAAGATCATGGATATCTAAGGCATGTGCTGGTACTGAGCGGGCGTTGACCAGGGCACATTTGAGCGTGGTGTTGGGCAGAGTGGAGGGTAAGGCAGAGTTAGGATGTGGCAGTGAGTGGGCAGGGGGGATGGAGCCTGTTAAGGGTTGAACGCACAGTTTGAGGCATGGGTGGTGACACGGACATACCATCAAGGGCACATATGCTGGCAGCAGGCAAGTGCAGAGTTTGAGACATTGGAGGTAGTACAGCAATAGTATCATGGGCATGCAAGTCAACATCAGGCAGGTGCACAGTTTGAGACATTGGAGATAGTACAGCAATAGTATCAATGGCACATGTGTTAACATCAGGCAGGTGCACAGTTTGAGGTAGTACAGCAATAGTATCAATGGAACATACGTTAGCATCAGGCAGGTGCACACTATGAGACATTGCAGAGGAGTGGGTGAGGGGCGAGGCGTGTAGGCGACCGTTACGAGTGTTAAAGTTGTCATAAAAGTCCAAGTTATGCTGCGCTTTCTTGGGTATGGTACTTGACGTGGCAGAAGTACTGGGCTTTGACTTTTGTAGGAGTCTGTGAGATGGTAGCATCAGGACGGCAGAGGACAGCTTTGTGGAGATGGCTTCAGGGCTAGTCCGGTGTGAAGAGTCTCGGTGGGAGGAGTTCTGCAGGTTTGAAGGAGGCATGGATGCTGATGCGCCGTGCAGGCGAGCCCGTGGAGAGGTGCAGGTAAGCACTTGGGGCACAGGGTGGTGGCAGATTATAAGTCGGGCCATGGTGGGCAGGACAGAGGACGAGGCGGGCCTTAGGAATGACGGGAATTTTGAGTTGGGAGCCGCCGGCCACGGGGCTGTGGGCGACCAGATGGAGAGGTGAGAGGGAGCAGGCTGGACCCTGAATGGGGCTGGTGGGGTGGAGGAGCCTGCCTCCCAGGCGGAGGAAACGGTTGTGATAAGTCAGAGTGAAGGTGCGGGGTGGACACGGAACAGTGCGCGACCGTAGTCGCTCGTTCCTTGATGCACATGGAGAATTAGAACGGGGTTTCGCAGTATCAATGGGGAGTCAAGCCGTGCCGGAGGCATAACCCTTACCTTGTTGGGACAAGCGAGGAGCGCTGAGTCGCACCGTCGAGCAGTGGAGAGCTGCTGAGAGGGAGCTGGGCCTTTCCTCTCGGCCTTCGCTCTGCGGCTTTGCCTCGCGGCGCGCCTCCCATTCATTTAAAGTAGGAGGGGAGGGCCTGCAGAGGTGTGGGGCCGTATCAGGACGCGTAGGGGCAATTTGTTTACCGGTTGCCTTGGAAACAAAGGCAGCGGCCATCTTAGGATCTCAGTCAACCTTGTGTGTTCCAATGGGCGCCGTATTTCTGTTTGAGGCAGTCCTAGTTGCGTCTTGTCAAATAAAAAAGGCCTATACAAAAAAAAACATTGTTAATCCTTACAACTAAGTTTCAAAATAGTGTGGGATCATGTTCTCAAGAAAAGAGACAAGTGGTCACCAAATGATAAGTCAGGATGGTATGTCTGGGGTCTCCCTTGCCCACGTTTTTATCACGGTACAAGGCAGGACCTCTGAGCACAGCACACTCCTGGGCCTCGCCAGCACAAGGTTACAGTTCCTTTCAACAATGTCAGGACCTTCCGGAGGCCAAGTCTCTTTCGTGCAAAGTCTTGCCTTAGAAGGCCTGCTGTACAATAAACAATAAACAAACAAAAGTTACTTTGATAATCTTTCATGTTGGGCGATTGCTCTTAGCCCCTTTGGAGCCCCCTCAGCTGGGCTCTGATCCTTCTTGCAATTTTAGCCTCCCTTAATTGGGTTCTCTGTAGCCTTTCACTCAAAACGTATGATTCATCAGTCTCAATGACCTTTTAAACAACTATCCATTGTGGACATCCCTCATACGGGTTCACACTTGTCACAATGTTCATGGGTATTCCACTGTTTACCCTCAATTCGCAGGCATGCCTCTGTCAGGTTCACATTTGCCAGTTAACGACTACTCATTGTGGCAAACGCTCATCCGGGTTCACACTTGTTGCCACAATGTTCATGGGTGTTTTAACACTATGCAGGATTCAATTCCCTTGGTTTTCCAGACCCCAGTCAGGCTTTCTCTCAAGCTCCCAGTCAGGCTTCACACATTCACAGTTCAATCAGTTTTCTTCAATGTGTCAAAGATCTTCAAGTATACAAGGAGTTTTGCACGTCCCTCATAGGACCACTTTGACACTTCCTACCGGCCTCTCCTATGGCCCCTTGGTTCTCATAGTTCCAAGAAAACAACATAACCCAAAAAGGCTTCAGTCAGAGTCCTTCGAATGGGCACCCGAGCGACGCCGGACCACTCTGCTTCTGAACCTTTTACTAGGGTTTCTTTAAAGTTCAATGACACAAGTTCTTTGTTCAACAAGGTTGCCGCCTGCAACCGTGGGCCCAGCACAGTTCGGTTTTACTATCTGTCTCCTCCTACTCATCGGCTTTGCTGAAATGTTGGAGTTACTTGTCTCAGGAGTCAAGGACGGCACCACAGTGGCAAGTGCTTTTTCCCGCCTTGGCTATCAACGCAGGAGGGCCCTGTGTGCGGTTGACACCTGTCACACCACACAACAGCTGGACTTCCCGGTCTTATGATTTCCCTTTTGGAGGCTTTGCAGGTATGAGTTGAAAAGGGCAAGGGCAGTTCCTCCCTCGTCGTCCCTCCACGTCTTGCTGCCTATCTCCTCCGTTTGAACTGCCGGTCTGGTTTAGTGGTTTCCTCATGCATTTGGCCTCGCTCAAAGTATGCTCTCGTGCTCTGCCTTTAATCCCTGTGTGTAAGGGAAAGCGCTGTCAGGTGTGCATAGTTATTGTCAATTGCCTGACTCTCCCTGACCCTTGTGTTGGGACATGTCAGGTAAATGGTTCTGGTGTTAGTCCGTTGTCTATCACAGTGTTGGAAAAGGGGGGAGGGTAGAACTTCTGAATATCCTACGAGGTAGGATGGGGAAAAGCTGTTATAGGGAAGGGGGTACCGCATCTCCCCCATCTCTGTACCACTTCCACTCCCCGAGGGCCCCCATCCAGTTGATCCTCCTGCACTGGGTTCTTTTTCTGTTCTTATTTGTATCCGAATTGAGCTTACAGAATAGTGATATCATGGGCAGTTGCTGTTTGAATGTGGTTTTTGTACTGAATGTTGAGAAACCAACCAGGAGTGTCCTCCTGGCACCTTCCCCCACAAATATGTCGGTGTCTAGATAGATATGGCTGTAGATGTTCATCATCCAGAGAACTATTGCTGCCACCTCCTAAACTTGGGGGACAGCCAAGAAACAATCTCCCTTCATAATGTGGAAGTTGCTTGTCTGGCTGCTTCCAATAGAGTCAGCTGTGATCTGGGGCTTTGAGCCCCAACCCTTCATCTACCAACTGCTTCTTCCGGAGTCAAGAGCTACAGTAATGGCATGGCAGAAGAGAGGAGGTGAGGAAAAGTTGACCCCCAAAGGAAGAGCAGCTAGTTATTTGTCATTTTAGTTGGGTGCTGGTGGGGGAATAGGGGTTACACCCCCCTGCAGAAACATAATCCATGAGTTCTCATTCTAAATGGGGGAGGAGTGTAGCAGTGTAAGTGACCTGTGTAGTGTCTGATCCTGGATGCAAACTTCTACCTGGAAGTGAAGAACTGCAGCACTGAATACTGAATCTGTGTGTGCTCCCCATACTTGTGAAAAGTGACCCAATGCCTTAAAGATAAAGACCAAAGATGGAACTAGCACAACACTCATGTCATTCTGTCACCCTCACATTGCACCCTTTCCCCTTCACCCTTACAATGCACGCATGCCATGTAGCACCCCTCACTTTGCCCCACGTACCCTCATGCCATTCAGACACCCTCACATTGCCCTCATGTTCCTCGCCCTCAGAAAGCGAATAGGTGGAGTAATTGCAGGTCATTATGGGGCTTCCAGCAGCCCAATCTAGCATGCTCTGTGTCCGAATATGGGCTTTGCTGCTCAGCCATTAAGCCCATTTACCAGCTAACATTTATAGACAAAAACAGTGTCAAATTACCTCCAAATATTATAAGTGACTTTGGCCAAAAGCATACCCAAAGTCGCTTATTGTAGACTGACTTGGCAACATTGGTGCTGCTGAGCCACAGCCCCTCCTCTCACTATGCATACAGCTTTGACCATTCACTTTGCAGAGTGAGGCAAGGTGAGGGGGCAGCTGTGTGAGGTGAGAGGAGGGCTGCAGCAGCTCTTCTGGAATGAAAAAGAATTAAGCATTTGTGTATACTCTAGTACAAACATCAAGCACGCTGACGGATTACCAGCTCAGACTTGCATATGCTACCAACTCCTCTCCTGTTCCAACTGAGGGGTCAGCATGAGGTGCAGAGCACACGTTCTTCTCAAAACTTGCAAATAATTTGAACGTGTGGGGGGTAAATATGCTTACCTTTGTGAGAGCTGCTGTTTCACCTCATACCTGGCGATCCTTGTGCTGTGATGAATGATTCTGCCAGCCATGCTTCCCTGTGTCTCAGTGTGACACTTCTTATCCAAACCCCAACTCCAACCTTCCACTACTGCACTAGGAAAAAAAGAGGTGACCCTGATAACCATAATCTTGACCTTTAGGCCCAAAAACAGGGCAGTATAAACAAAAATCACCCCATAAACAAGTGAACAAAATACAGTGGTGCACACCATGGTCATGGAGGGTGCAGCTTTAAGTGAAGGCCTCAACTTGCTCTGGCAAGTCACAGCATTTGGTCTATCTACATTAGATATTTGCTTTGCTGTGATTGGTCAGAGCACTTTGTAGTATCCTATATGTTATGAATGATGTCTGAGTGAGTGCAAAAGCTGTGTTGGAATGCTAGTGGAGCTTGGAGTGTTGGGGCACCTGGGAATTCCATGGTAGACTGTTGGGGCCTTGTAGCTGGGCAGGGAACCAGGGTAGAAGCTACTGATCTTATCTCTCCTACTTTCTGAAATGAACCTGTAACTAAGAGGATAAAGTGTGTTCCTTTTCTACATACCTGGGTCAGCCTGGTTCCTGCTCCTTGTTACTGGCCCAGGGTAGATCCTGCAGGAGGCAGGATACATCATTTTGGCGACAAGGATATTTGAACCCGAAGAGATGTGGTGTAGGAGAAAAAAATAAGAGTCATGGAGAAGCTGTGTAAAAGCGGTACCAGCTTTAAAAAGTGTTTTCTGGTGAGCTGTTGGCCGAGAAAATGCAGCTGGTGCCATAGAAGGAGAGAAAAGCAGCAGCAATCAGGCACCAGAAAAGCCATGAAGGCTCATCCATGGGACTGGAGGAGAAATTGGGCTTTCGAGAAAGTTTGGAGGTCGTGTGACAGCAAGAAGATGTCACCAGTGTGCAGCCGACATGTTCTTTTGGAAGTGCGAGCATGAGGAGTTTGCTAAAAGTTGGCACTAGTGAGCTGTGCATGCAGAGGAGACTAGCGCCATCACGCTCATGTAAGGAAGAGGCTTCTGGGACATGTAGTCTTGTGGACAGATGGCGAAATATTCAAGGTACAGAAAAAACAGAAAAAATTGAATTGCTGGCGCTTCGTAAGGGGTGTAGGGGGGGCCGCGGCTGGCACGCGCTCGAGAGAGCCCCTGCGTTCCAGCCATTGCCGTTGGCTGGAACGCACAAGATTAGCCCCTGCGCCATTAACCGGCATCGGAGGATAAGCGTTGTGTACAATTGGCCTGGATCAAAGGAAAGGACCAAAGGACGTGTGTCGTGCGTGATGACAAGTGATAAGGAAATATTTTATATTCCGGTCCTTTGGAGTGGAGGATTTTCGTGCTATACAGAGCAAAGAAATTGAGACTCCTTTAAACGTATTCTAATAAAGAACATGTGATCGGAATTAACTTAAAGCAGAACCCCAGGTACATTTAATTTACAGTGAATTGTTGTAGACAGCAGTTTCCGGAAATGACGGTCCGTGCATGAATGTTCGTTTGGGAACCGAACTTCAAGCTGGGGAATTTCAGCATGTGGAGCGCCGTGTGCTGATTTTTCCATCTGTGTGTCTGAGTTTTGGGTTTTTGCAAATTTTGGAATTTGCACTGCGCTACTGTGTTTTTTCTCCATCTAGTAGTGTTTTATTTTACATCTTCACATAGTTATTGCTATGTATTATTCTGGCTCACCTTTTTCTTTTGTGGTTGCGTTTTGTTTTTGTAATTTTGTGATCTTTGTACCGTGTGTCTCTTTCCTAGATTTTTCATTCTTTTTCATGTTCTCTTTAGGGGAGTGGGGATGAAGCATGGTTGTTGTTTGTAATTTTGGTGTATATAGTACTATTTGTTACAATTTTGTTTGGCATGCTTAGGACAAATTGTTATGGCCATTGTGTAAGTTTAAAACATTTGTGGTTACACTATTTCGGCAGTTGTGTTAGCCTTTAGCCTCTGTGGGGGTGCGGAGGGGGGCGTTTTAATTTGTGCTCAGGTATGGCAGACCTGAGGCCAGGAGTGGCAGTCTTGGCGGAAGATGTTTTGTGTAGGGTGGTTTGTAGTTTTGGTTTTGTTTGCCCTTTGAGGCAAGGTTTGTGCTTGGTGGTGGCAGCACCTAGACCCTGGTGTGGCAGGCCAGGGTGGAAGGAGTACTAGAAATTTTGTGGTTGTTGGTCCTAGCATGGTTGTGAGGTTGTTGCGTTTCTTGTGATTGTAAAAGGGGGAGGATGTGTAGAATCATATATGTTATGAATGATGTCTGAGTGAGTGCAAGAGCTGTGTTGGAATGCTAATGGAGCTTGGAGTGTTGGGGCACCTGGGAATTCCATGGTAGACGGTTCCTTTTCTACATACCTGGGTCAGCCTGGTTCCTGCTCCTTGTTGTTACTGGTCCAGGGTAGATCCTGCAGGAGGCAGGATACATCACACTTCCTGGCTTCACAGTGTTTTGATTTTTGTTGCTGCTGTGAGCTAGAGACTGGGATGCCTCAGTCAAGCTACCAGTCACTTGAAATCGACGTGCTGGAGACCCTGGTCTTATAGCCATTGTTTCTTCAGTATACATGTGTGAACAACTATCTGCTTTTTTGTGAACAAAATAGCAAATATTTGGGCCTCTATTAGATATGCTCCTCTAGATCTGGACTAGACAGGGCTGACTGTACCGGAAGGGAATGCAGCATCTTCGTTGGGGACATTTGCCCATCTTTCCCTAGATGAGCTACACTTTATTAAACCCAACTCCGTTTCCCTGTTAGATCCTTGTCCGGCCAAATGGCTTCAACAGTGTGAAAACATCATTTCTCCCGTCGTGCTCCAAACCCTGACTTGTTTCTTTTCCCGGGGTAAAGTGCCAGCTGAATGTAAATCTGCAGTGATTGCTCACTTCTTAAAAAAGGCTTCGCTGGACCTCGACATTTCAGACAACTATTGTCTAAGGTCGCTGCTACTGCCATCCGTTAATATTCTGGAAGACACAGTGGCATCTCACTCTCAAAAGCATATTAAACAAAGTGGTCTATATCAGTGACAAGCAGGCTTTAGGCCTCATTATGAAATGGCAGCATTGTTGGCAATTCTGGATGATGTGAGGATGGCACTTGATGGTGGAGGTGCGGTGCCGTAGGCGTGATCCTGTTGGATCAGTCTGCTGCTATTTACATTACAGGTCATACATTCTTCTATGTTGACTTAATGAGTGGGGTGTCATGGATCGGCCCTGTAATAGATATCTTCCTTTTTATCAAGGTGGCAACAATCGGTACCTACGAAGATCTCGCGGTTTATTACGCGGTCACACTCAACTCAGGGTGCTCCTTTCCCCCCAATCAAGGTGGCGCACAACAGGTCACTATGATTTTGATTCAGGTTCTATTTGGTAAGGCTTCCGCCTCCAACCCGTCTCGCACCCAACCTCAACAAATACCCGGTGCCACAATGGACTAGGAACCAGGCCGGTGTGTAGTAAGAATTAATATTTATTAATTTATCTAAACACAATTTGACAAATAGACTAATATCCGCCACCAATGCTTTGGCAAAACAAGAACAAAAATGACGTCCGTAATGGGACCAACACAGAGATGATACTGAGATATGCAGTCACTATTTCCCACAGCTTTCTTTTTAAATCACCCACCAATACAGAAAGAGAACAATTCAAGACACACAGTGATTGCTGATCTGGTTATAATATTTTTTCACCCGGCAACCCCAGCCCTCCACACATCTGAATTAAAGGCCAGTGGCAGAGAGTGGGAGCACAATGTGAAAATCGTTTTGGGATTCTGATAAAATGCACTCTTTGGAAAAGGGATTCAAGGGGAAAAACTGTTTTTTCACTTATTACCACAGATGCAATATGAGCAAAAGAAAAGCAATGGGAAAAATCGTTTTGCCACACCTAAAAGAACAGGCAGAGCTTTGTGGTTAGGGTCAGAGCACAATGGCCAATTTTGTTTTTTCCCCACCACACATGCAAAGGAAATACGAGGCTTCACACTTCTAATTTAAAATGAAGGGGATCAATGGAGAATTTTGTTTTGCACCCTGCACCTTCACTTGGAAACAGGGTTTTGGGATTAATTCTTATGGCAAATCTTCCTCCATACAGGCTAAAACACATTGGGAGGAGCTTGATAGGTTTGAATGCTAACAAAACACATCCTGTGAATATCTATAGGGGAATTAATTGATTTACTTTAAGTATGCTAAGGATCTACACAGACAAACAGGATATTTTGCTATGGGGAAATACTAGTACAATACTTGAGAAATATGCATAGCCTACACAATCTATGGCTTTGGGATAGTTTTACTTACAGGAGAGGCCTTGTAATGGGCATCAGGGAACAGCAGAGCACCTCTGGGACAGAAAGCGTGTCAGTCAAGGATTGTCCCCTCTGGCTCCTCCAAGGGGTTCCAGTCAGCTTCTATGTCTCCTGGTCCCTGTCTCCAATGCAAGATGTAGGACATCTCTGCTTGGGTGTTTCTCACAAGAGTTCAGCAGCAGGTTGCCTCCCGGAATAAGTGAAAAAGGCCAGTTCTGATGCAAACTGGTTTACTTATAGGGCAAATTGCATCACTAACCTGTCATGATTCACACGAAAGGGATTGGTTGGCTTTCCCTACCCACCTTCCACCTATGTGCTACTAAGACAAGGAGATGAGGGGGTGAGTTAGGAAAGCTGTGGGAGAAAGCTTTGTCATCCCAAACTGACATGTGGGCTTGGCATGTTCAAACTCTGAAAATCTATCAATATGGCAAGTAACCGAATTTTTCATATCTTTACATGTATGGATATATTTTGAAGAACTGCATTTTAAGGCCAATCAGATGACGCTAATCTGAAGTTGGTATGCCCTTCCTATGCAGAGATGGGTTTTTTCTTCATTTACCCAGGAGCCGTATCAGTGAAAAATATGCCACTTCATAGTTCCCATGTTAATTTTGTCCTTCATCCTCACACCAACTTTCAAATCTCTCGCAATCAAGGGAAGGCCCAAATCAAATTTTCATTGATAACTTGTAATGTTTATCACACGAAAATTGTGTTTTTTTGCATGGTTCAAAGGGGGTTAATGACACCTTTAATTAAAGTCTGGAATGATTGTTGTGGCATATACACTGCCCTTTTTATGCAATAATATGTATTTTTCCATTAACTAAACTCCAGACTTTCCTTTGTTCTCCTAAGATGCATTTCCCCTTAAGCATGTGATCAGCCAGAGGCTGTCTCATGTTTATCTTCACCTATCCCTCTTGGACTTATAATGGCCCTGACTGCAACTCTAATGTACATTTTATGGGAGTTGTGACCTCAAGGTCACTTCTGCTGAAAGAACAGGCATGGCTTTATCTATTTTCACCGTGGTTTAAATCTAGGCAATATACTTCTTGAAAGGCCCAGTTGCATGTAACATTCTGGAAGAAATGGCTTTTAAACTCACAAACAATACATTTTACATGACATTTATAAGGCACCTGGGCCTTATATCCATGTGTGATGTACTTCTTTAATCTCACAGTTGCAAAGTACATGAGTATCACTTCTAGATTGTCCATATGTATACAGCAGTTATATGAGAAAACCATGTTCAAACTCTGAAAGTCTATTAGGCACTTATCTCTGCATACTGCATTTGGATGAGGAACAGGAAGTTATTTTATTTCTTATAACTGCAATAAACTTGGTTTCACTTGAGATTAGTGAGCACAATCTGGTATTACATTGAAGATAATGTACATACAGCTAACTGCCTCTTTAAGTAAAAAGTGTAGCTTTCCATGGATTTAGTAAAACAGAATAGTCAGCCACATGTCTTTCCCTTTCCTTGCTGAAATGCCCTGCGCATATCTTCGCACTTTTGAACTTCACAGCATATGTCTCCTTCATTTGAACTGTAGGCCGGTCTTTAGTTCAATAGGCCCCATGTCCGACATCACCATTTCTGTGCTGGCTTTAGACTTCAATTGGACTTTACAAATTACTCTGGCCTCTTTATTTCTGGCATTCAGGGGCTCTATTCCACCCCACAAAGAACAGGAGCTACTTCAAATACATGCCAAAGATGCCTTCTGGCTATTGTTAATTGGATGAACATGAATTATCTGCATTCTAATGCAGGTAGGACTCAGATTGTATTATTTTTAGCAGTGAAGACACATTTTGGAATCCAGCATTTTCACCCCCCGAAAATAAGAGAGCCTGTCCTGTGCCCACATCAGCTATAAAGAATGTGAGAGTAAAACTTGCTTGCAATGTACCCTTTGTATCACATGTTATGTGATCTTCTCTTGTTCTTTCTATTTAAAATGTCTTTGTCAAATGTTTCGTTTTCTGGCTTGTCTATTTGCATCTTGATCTGCCTCCATGCAAATTCAGCCCTGTCTGGACTGTGCTAATTTCTTTGGACTGCCTTTATCATTTTTGGAATTTGGGGAACTTTGCATGTTTTGCCATTTCTGGCTCGTCTTTACTGGCTCCCAGTCAGGCAGAGAATGATGTGTAAGACCCATTGCATAACCTATCTCTGCTTATCTTCCTTGACTCTACAACCTTTGCCTTGTAGACTAAAATCTTATGTACCTTCTCAATGTTTCAGGTCTAAAAATCTTAATTTATTGGTGACACTGTGCTTCAGTTTTGCCCAGACAGGTGGCTGTACCTTCTTTATAGAGGCACATGAGGGAATGCTCTTCCTCTCTAATTGTGTAATGCTGCATCATAAACTATCTTTTGGCATTTGGGTTGGGAAGTGTTGAGTAAGGAAGACATGAGGAGGAATATGTGAGCGTAGGGTAACACCAAGATACCACTTCTGGTGTATGTGCACAAGTGAATAAAAGCTAACATACTATAACCTATTACAGAGCATACTGCATGCAATGCATCGTCAGAGACCTACACGAGGGAAGGCAAGCTTCAAAATGATATCTTGGTATGTATAGAGCACATGTATTGCCTTGCTAAGGCCCAAAGCCTCAAAATGCAATGCTCATATTGATTTAGGTGACGAATGATAAATTGAACAGAGTAGGTATCAATGCCTTTTAACTGTGTGATCGCTGTGCAAAATCCCTGACAGCTACTGACTGAAATTTACTGGATATGATATGATATAATATGATATGGCATTTATAGCATTTATAGCGATAGCGCACCTATACATAAGTGTTTCAAGACGCGACAAGGCAAGGGAGGGGGGAACAGAGGGCAGGCAGACAACGATCCTACTAGGCCAGGTGTCAGTCAGTTCGCGCATGTGCGTGGGAAGGGGGAAGGGGCAGTGCAGTACATAGGATAATAGAATACATAAGTAAGTAAGGTACAGCCAACTGGTGGCGAGTACAAGGGTAAGTGCATACATCAGGTGGCAAGTGCAAGGGTGAGTGCAGGTGTCAGGTGTAAGTGCTGCTATTGGGACTGTAGGGATACAGAAACAGTGCCGGGTTGCCAGGAAGGCAGTGCAGGTGTGCGACTGGCGGGGTAGGGGACCTGGGCCCGAGAACAGAGGGTGGCCAGGTAACCAATGCAGATTTAGTTTCAGACAGGAAGTCAGCAGGGAAGAGGAGGAGAAAAAGCAGAAGCAGAGAGAAATGTTTTGAGGTGCTTCTGGAACCAGAGATGATTCTCCTCAAGTTTCAGGGGGGGGTGGGAGGTTGTTCCAGAGGGAGGCGCCAGCTGAAGAAAGAGATCTACCATCAACTTGTTGCTTGGAGAAGCGACTGACCCTGAGGGAGTTGGAGGCGGTTGAGCGAAGAACTCGAGAGGGAAGATATTTAGGATGAGGTCAGGAGTGATTTCAGTTACTTCCTCCTCAACCACAGAAACACTGGACACAAGATTAGGAAGTCAATTTGCAGCTTGGTCATGTTTTTGTCAAATGCCCACAGGGTGTGATGGGCCTCTGCTTTATCCAATGTAGTGGTTTCTATTTTCAAAGAGTGTTAACTTGTCAAAATTTGGAATGCAGTTGCCTCATAATTGGTTGGAAGGTTGCTTCTAGAAATTCTTCCCTTCCCAAAATGCCCTTGACATCCAAATATCGGGAAGCCATCTTTTTGACTGATCCCTGGCATCCCTTTGGCCTCCTTATAATTATCTCTCTTTAACAACTATGGGTGATCCCATATATGCATTACGTTTTTCTTTGCTATGCACTTCCTAACATAAGATCGGATCGCTTATTTGCCTGATGGAAAGACCTCAGCTAAATGTAGTTTGTAAACACTAGAGTCAGGAGCACCCCATACATTAATCCACAAAAATACAGGTCTTAATTCAGTCTCTTTCTATGTATCTGTGCAACATATTTTGTGATTACCTTCATCTTAGTGTAGCTCAAACCACAAACTTCCTTTTAAAATTGATACTATCACCTACTGTCAGTTTGAGGATTGTAATAAAGATTTTCCATAATAACATACTAGAAAGTCTTAATTCTATTAAAGACACGGAGGCGAGCATTATGCTTCTCTTTCTTTATTAAATAATTAAAGAAAACGCTCAGCAGCAAGATATTTTTTCTTTTTTTTAAACAGAAATAATATATATAGCAATAAATTTAACAATGGAGTGACATAGAATGTCCTGAAAGTCTGTAAATATAATGTAAACTACATTTCCCAGGGGTCTGAATAAAATTCAGCACAAGATCACCAACATGTGACCAATATCCTCCAATGACAGGCCAAGTGCCCACATAAACAGTCTTGAATATGATGCACTTCCTCTTTCGAAGCTGCAAACTTGACTGATGGAAGATTCGGAACTGAAAACCACTCGAAATAGCAGGTAAAGAGGTTACAAGAATTAGGTGTATTTGTCGGTAGACACTATCAAGAGAGAGCGATATAATTACAGTTAGTTTGGGTATATTACATCCCTATGTCCCTTAGAAGGGTGGGAGAAAAAAATAAGTTGCGTTATCTGAAAGAACAGTTATGCATTCAAAATTATGTCAGTTATCAACATAGATACATAATCTCTGCACATGGTACATTCTAATTTCTCGCCGGGTGGGATAATGCTTGCATCTGTGTCTTTAATAGAGTTAAGACTTTCTAGTAAGTTATTATGGAAAATCTTTATTCTATGTCAAGACCGGAGGCTCCCATTATGCTCGTTTAAAGCTTACTTACCACAATAGATGCCGGCTGTTCTACCGTTTTAGGTAGAATTGCTTGAATACCGATTCGCTTGCCAAGTCCGCCATTCTCATGATATCTTCCAGTCGGATCCCGACTTGGAACGCCTTAGAAGCCATAGCCCCTCTTACGGAGTGAATAGATATTCCTGCTTGGGTTAAGGTCCACCTCACCCAGCGTGCTAGGGTTGGGGTGGAAACTGGTTTATGCGGCTTACGTAAGGCTATTAGTTGTCCGTCAGCTGAAGTTCTGAGGGAAGCCGTGACTTTCTCGTAAGCCTTAAGGCATCTGACTAAGCAAAGATTGGGCTGCTCTCCGAAGGCAGGATAAGAAATCACTCTGGAGTTGCACTTCGTTCTTCTATGTATGTGGAACACTATGCCATCAGGTGAGAAGGTTCTGCCTGCCAGATCGAGGGCTCTGACATCAGAGACCCTCCTGCAGGAGACGAGACAGAGTAGTGTAGTGAGTTTGCCGGATAAGGCAGTACAAGATAATTCCTCATTATCAGGCCAGGATAGGAACAGGTTCAACACTTTGTTGACATCCCATAGTTTAGCGTAACGAGACGGGGGTGGAGCTGTGAGTCTGACGCCCTTAAGTAATCTGCATACTAGGTGATGCTCACCTGCCGGAGTTCCTTCTATGGGGTCGTGGCCTGCTGAAATAGCAGAACAATATGCATTAACAGTTCTGTAGGCTAGACCCTTTTCTGCTAAGGATGCCAGGAAATTCAGAATTTCCTCTATAGGTGCCGAAACTGGATGTAATCCTTTGTCTTGACACCAGCTTCTCCAGGTATTTGAGTTAGAGTATCTTTTGAGTTTGGCAGGGGCCCAACTCTCCTTGATGAGGCTGACTGCCATGTGAGACATGCCTGGAACTCTCCACCTAGACTTGAAATCCTCCAGGCTGTTAGGACCAGAGATCCTTGCAGGAGAAGAGGGTGCCGTCACCCTGCGGGATCCAGCAGGAGATCCGGAAATTGGGGTAGAAGGATTGGAAAATCCAAAGAAAGTTTCAGAAGAACTGGATACCAGGTATGAGAGGTCCAGACCGGGGCTACAAGAACCAATTCTGCTTGTTCTTGACGGGCCTTCACCAGGGTCCTCACAATCATGTTGAAGGGGGGGAAGGCGTAGTGCACTCCATTGGTCCAGTGTTGGAGAAAAGCATCCGTTGCAGTGGATTGCAGCTGAAAAACTCTGGTAGCTGAGTGTTCAGGCGTGAGGCGAACAGGTCTTTGGACATGGGACCCCAGACCTGCTGAAGTCGAAGGAAGACTTCCTTGTCGAGCTTCCAGTCGCTTAAATCGATTGCATGTCGGGAGTACCAGTCCGTCACTACGTTCGTAAGACCCGGAAGGTACTGGTACTCTGCTGTTACTGAAATCCGGTGCTGTAGGCAGTAATGCCAAAAGTCTTTGGCCAGTTCTGCTAAGTGCCGAGATTTGGTGCCACCCATATGATTGATGTATCTTACCGCTGAAATGTTGTCCATCTTCAGTAAGATACAACAGCTCACTCTGTCTTTGGTAAAAGAGCATACTGCGAAGGAACCCGCCAAGAGCTCTAGGCAATTTATGTGCATTCTGAGTTCCTGTGGCGACCAAGTCCCTCCTGTGGCCACCGGACCGTATCTCGCTCCCCAGCCGGAACGGCTGGCGTCTCACTCTATCACTATGTCTGGGGCAGATCCGAATATCGCCCAGCCGTTCCAGGTCTCTATGTGTGAGAGCCACCAGTTGAGTTCCGTTCTCGCTTCTGGTGATGGAGTCAGCCGCTGTGAATAAGAAATACTGTGCCTTAGATGTAATCCCTTTATCCTCTGCCACTCTCGATAGTGCAGAGGTCTGGGAAATATAGCTTGGATGGAGGTGGAGAGAAGTCCTATTACCCTCGCTAGGTCTCGCAGAGATATATCTTCCCTCTGCAGGAGTCTGCGAATTTCCCGTTTGGTGGAGTGGATCTTGGCCGCCAGAAGACGGAGTTGAGCCGCTTCGGGGTCGAGGACTAATCCTAAAAACTCCAGGTTTTTTGATGCGCGGAGGATAGATTTCTCCCAATTTATGAGAAATCCGAGACTGTGCAGTAGGTCTATGGCCAGCTTGGTTTGCTGCTATACTAGAGCTTGAGATTGCGCCATGAAGATAATATCGTCCAAGTATACTATCTCTCTGACACCTTGTTCTCTTAAATGTGCCATTACTGGTCTTAGGAGCTTGGTGAAGGCCCAAGGAGCTGAAGAGAGACCGAAAGGCAGGCTTGTGAATTCCCAGTCTCTGTGTTTCCAGGAGAATCTCAGGTAGCTTGTGTGGTCCTGATGTATGGGCACCGCAAGTTACGCCTCCTTCAGGTCCAGGTGCATAAGCCAGTCGTTGGGTCTCAGGAGATCCCTGAGCATGTGAATACCCTCCATTTTGAAATGCCGATAAACGACAAAATCATTGAGGGCCTTGAGGTTTATGACTGGATGCACTTTCTGCTTCCTGCGCACCAGAAATATGGGGCTGAAGAAACCCCCTGGACTTACGCAGGGATGAATCGCTTGTTTCAGTGCTAAAGCTTGGATTTCCTTGTCCAGCGCTATCTCATCCTCTTTGGACATTGTGATCAGAATGGGACGACCTGTCTGAAAAGGTTGTGCAAAAAATTCCAGGCGCATGCCGCAAACTGTGTCTCTGACCCACGCGTCCCCAGATAAGGAATCCCATGCATGCGCAAAAGGAACTAGCCTCCCTCCTATAGGCGTTAATGGCGCGGGCGTTGTAGTAGGCAGACTGACCTGTGGTTTGTTGCTGTGCAGGGTGTCTGGCAGCTCTCCTCCAGCCACGACCTCTTCCTCGCCCTTTCGAAGGGAAGAAGGTGTCTGTGCGGTCCTGCCAGGCTTGATGATCCCTGGATTGCTGAGGTCTTCGATCGATAGAGTATCGGCCGGACGAGCGACCTCTACCTCGACCGGCCCCGGCAAAAATCTTCGCAGAGAAAACTCTTTTGATTGAGGATTGCGCTTTGTCAAGCAAGGTAAAGGTGCCCACAAATGTAGACATCTCCTTGACGAAGGAGTCGCCAAAGAGTAGACCTTGGGCAGTGGCTCCTGACTCGGTATCTGCTAGCTCAGAGAGTTAGGCATCGATCATATAAAGGATCCCGTTGCGGCGCTCCGCAGAAATGGCGCAGCTGGCATTGCCCAACAAACAAATGGTTCTTTGAGCCCAGCCTGATAATATCACTGGGTCTACAGGAGTACTAATGGCTATGGCTGCTTCTGCCAAGTCCATCATTTTAGCTAGCAGACCGACGACATCCAGCACTTTGTTTTAGCAAGATTTCCAAGCACGATCAATACCCTTTCTTGGGTCCTTGACGTTCTTACCCAAGAAAGTAATCATCTTGGAATCCAATTCCGGTGTTAGGGCTATCTTATCTGGAATCCCCGGTCGTGGGCATTCTGCTCGGAGTCTTGCTCCGACTTCTTTATCTTAAGGCTTGCGCAGCCTGTCTTTAATATACTCTGTCGTTCTTAGGGATGGCTCCCAGTCGGAAGATCTGGGATGCACGTAGTCTTCTGGTGAAAACATCTCCTTGGAAGAAGGAAGGTCATTGACTGTCTTCTTAGGGACGGGGCCTGCCGCGATCCCTGAAGTGGAGGGTCGCGACCCTATTGTTTGTGTGTCTTCATTGGAAGATGCGGGAGACAGACTGTTGTAACCACAACATTCTTCATCAAAGCCCTGTTGGTATCCCTCTGAGCTAGAGGGTCTAGTGCCCCTGTTTTCTTCCTCAGGGTGAGAGGGTCCATGAGCGGAAGGTCTTTTTCAGCCTGGAGAAGGAGTCTGAAAGGGCAGCAGTGGCGGGTTCTGGCTGGCTCGGGGGGGTCGTAGAGTCTTTACTCAATCGAGCCGGAATTCATCCCCCATCTGAAAGGTGCTTTCTTTTCTGTGTCTTTTTTCTCTGAAGGGAGGTCTCTTGCAGTTGCTCCTCCATGGAGTCCAGGCGGTGCTGGATGGGCAGGAGCTTTTCTGATGCAGCTCTCTTGATGCCGGTCTCCACAGAGGAACCCAGCACCTTTTCCAGGCGGTTTGCCATCGCCACTTCATCGATCTCATAAGTGTCTTGCTCATATTCAGGCCAATCCTGGTCCTCCTGAGCGAAGTACTGTGCTGCCATGATGTAAGGTTGCACCTTTCTATACTCCCTTCTCTTCTTTTTTTAAATTTTATTAAATCCTTACAAATGTATGTATATAATCTTGAATATATACTCTTTCGTTTTTTTTTTTTTTTTTATTGTGGGCACAGGCCGCCTCCTCTCAAGCCCACAGTTCAGTATAAGGTGAGCCTCAAGCTCTGAGACCTGACAATGCCATATTAAGTCTCTCTTTTTTCTGTCTCCCACTTTTTTTTAATGAAATTCAGTCAAACTGTATTGAAATGGGGAAGTAACAGCTCCTGGCGCCCGCGATCGCAAAGTTCGTTATGGAACGTAACGAAAATTGCGCTTGCGAGCGCCAGAAAGCTGAAAAGGGCACCTGCAGAAGCAGGCACTCCCTCTGGTGACTGCGGGAGGAACCGCGGTCACACAGAGGTTCCAGCTACTGTTTCCCCAGGCTCTGCCGCACTAGGCGAGTCGGGAAAACAGACGGAGCATGCGGGCGGGGGCTCACGAATACGGGCCCTCGCACTAGTAAATACACGGCTTATAAAAGCCGAAATATTAAATACAACGCTGCTCAGTACACTCCGACGCCAGCAGGAAGTAGCTGGCATCGGAGAGAGACGATTGCGGAGCGGATGACGCGCAATACGTCCGTGACTGAAAAAAGGAAAGAAATACAGTACGAAGGCTCGCGCGAGCATTATTTATGAAGCGGAGCTTCAATAAAAATAAACTATGAATAGTACAACAATAGCAACAGGTAGACATAAAGAAAATCGAATATGATGTACTTATCTCTTGCAGTGAGCAGCAAAGAAAGAGGAAGTGCATCATATTCAAAACTGTTTATGTGGGGACTTGGCCTGTCATTGGAGGATATTGGTCACATGTTGGTGATCTTGTGCTGAACTTTCTTCAGACCCCTGGGAAATGTAGTTTACGTTATTTTTACAGACTTTCAGGACATTCTATGTCACTCCATTGTTAAATTTATTGTTATATATATTTTTTCTGTTTCAAAAAAAGAAAAAATATCTTGCTGCTGAGCACTTAATTTAATTATTTAATAAAGAAAGAGAAGCATAATGGGAGCCTCCGGTCTTGACATAGAATTCCTTTGGAGGTCCATTGTGGCCAAGAACATGATTACCAAATATGAACCCCTAATAATCATACCACGGAAAAACCATTAGAGGGGCTTATGTGTATTACAAAAGATGTTGAGGGACTTTTCGATTGATACCCTTTTTTGGTTGTACCTCGCGACGTTCGTTTAAGATTCTGTTGTCCTTAGTTTGAATTGTAATTTAACTTGTGTCGCATGGGTGTGAGCATCTTCGCAGACCAAGAGACCCTCTACTCGGTTGTTGAATTATAAAAGGTTGGGTTGAGCCTACACCTTCTTATGTGCCAGTTTTCATCAATAATAATTATGTGTGATTAATGGTTCATCTTGAGAAAAAAGTCCAGTATTTCTGTATTCGTTAAAGGATTTTAATTTTTATATTTATAGCCCTTAGTGGATGACACGTGTTTCGGCAGACAGAGTCTTGCCTTTCTCAAATCTGGGCCTTAGATTAAATGCGTCTCAGGTACGTGGTTAATAGCATAATGCCATTAGTAAATTTAGGGGTTCAATCCCACCTCAAAGTTATCCGTCTCCTGCTTCAAGCGTCACACATAATTGTTATTGATGAAAACTGGCGCATAAGAAGGTGTTAGCCCAACCTAACCTTTTATGTGTATTACAGTTTTATGTTTCAACTTTTTGGAAAGGTCAATTTTCATAAACCTAGCTTCAAGTAGATTAACGTACGGTCCATCTCAGATTGATAGCAGACCAAATCCCTCATTAACTTTAAGCCCATTTTCTGTCTTGGAAAGAATACCTGAATCACAGCATAATCTGTGGATAAGAGCAAGGGGTTTATTCGTACCATCCATTTATACATGTATAGCCCCCAACCATCAGCAGCCACCCATTCACATCATCATTCCTATTTCATCACACATCCCTGATTATCAATTTTTGCAATTGGGATTTTCTCAGTTTATTCCCCTCCTAGACCAAAACTGACTACTCCACCCCTTGTCTAGAATTTGGTTATCTAATTTTGGTTGAACTTTTTTTGTTTGGAATGTCCCACCTCCCTATCCCATGGCCCCTCCTCCCTCACCCCCACCTCCCCACTAACCAATACATACACATACATAAATATTTATGTGTGTGTGTTTGGTCGAATTGACCAAATATAGTCAATCAAGAGATAATCTGCCAAACAATGGCATACCCTTAAAGTCCTACAGCCATGCCAGAGCAACAAAAAACCCACAAGCAGGCTCCCGCCATTCATATTTCATAAAGAACAATGAATGTTGCAAGCACTGCTCAGATGTGGCAGAAAACCCTTGGTATATCGGGAAGTATTTTCTCAGAGTGCAGCCAATCCCCAAACCTAGTGAGGACAGCCTTCCAATAAATATTTCAGAGCTACTAATATCAATGTATTATGAAAACTAATACCGTGGGTCGTCAGACATAAACCATGTGATGGGAACTTTACCTGTTCCTATAATCACATTAATATAATTGCTCAGGAATGGTCTCCATGTCTCTGGATTGGGTTGGAACCAGTCCACATGAATCTTATAAATACCCACTGGATTCCTAGGCTTCTGGGAAAGAATTTCTGTGCCTACCAACTAGAAGGGGGTTTGTGGAGGGCAGCAAACCTCACAGACCCCTACCTCCCTCAAGACAGGACTGTCCATGATCTTTCATCAGCAGCTATATCATTACTCGCCAAATACAGAAAATTTAAATGTGCACTCCATTTCTCACAACTGATAATGTTTTGCAGTTAAGGAACATAAAACCCCAGTTGATCAGAGCCCAAAATCATCTCGCACTATTTGGCCTAATTTCCTTATCCAAATCTATCCAGGAGCGTATCTGCTCTGAAGCCTTTTATTTGTAATTGAATCATGTTAGGAAGGCTTAATGCACTAAAGGAACATTCTCCCTTTGAGTAGATCTACAACCCCCGGTAGGCATTGTTTTTAGGGCTATTGGTGCCCAGTCCAGGAGTAGTTCAGTTCCTGTTGTGTTTTACAGTCTCCTAATGACCATTATATTTTAGTCTCAGGGAGACCTTTTTTGGAACACTGCTTCAATCATACATGACTTGTGCAATGGTTGTTGAGGTGATTTTATTTCGCAAAGAAAAATATGTAATTTACAAATCCATTCAGATACAAAGGCAGACATCCTTCTGCAGTTCTGGGGCCAAGGCCATGGAATTAAGTGCTAAAACCATCCTGCTGATTAAAACCGTTATCACATTCAGATGGAAATAGGGACGCACATCTACTGACTACCAAGCATTCCCTTTTTTGTGGAGTCTCAATTTGTCAAAATTAGACACAATGTACATTGTTAATCAATTTTGTGCCAAAAAGTAGGAACAAACTACAAATGTCTCCCAACAATTTATGATCTCATAAATGCACGACATGGACGATTCCTCTGCTTCCAAGTGCTGTAATAACAGGTGTTATTCTTACCTCATTTAATCCTCCTGCTGCAGGATTTGAACTTGAGAGGCTGCCCCTATGTCCGAGAGCAGTGCTTTACTCACTGAGGCGTCCACCTGGATAATCACTGACGTCACTCTTTGGCCTCTGTGTCCTTTGATCTCATTGCCCAAACGGTGCATATACAACTACATGTTTAGATCTGCTCAGCCACTCAGAACCTTTGTTTGCTGGCAATAACCAATGTTATTTGCATGCAAAAAAAGACTTCTGCCATTCTGCCATTGGCAAAACGTTCCCTCCAGACGAGATTGATTCCTACAAGCGTGTGAAAGGAGCGTTAGTGCCTACTTTGATCCGCAATGTAATACAGACCATGAGCGAGAAGATTTCAGTACTGGCAGCTAGATGATAGGGGAATTCATGGACACCTTTACAGCCCACCTTCACAAGCTAGTGGCCCACTGTGACTTCACAAGTTTACCAATGAGGAGGCCCCCCGACTCAGGATCATTGGTGGATGTTCGTCATCCTCATTCAGAAAAAAAGATGCTGAGGGAAACCTCTTCCACTTGCCACCATACTAATAATGGCAAGAATAGAGAGCTGAGCTGAGGCTGTGGCCACTCATACAGACAGGCAAAGAACTCAAAGGGGAACAGGTGTATCAAATGTGCCGTGAAATGAGGAACATATATCTGAGCAACACAGTGGTAAGAAGATACCCATCAAGGGGAAGATGTCTCCGATGTGGTCTACTGTTCCTACATGAGGTGCAAAGTGTCCGTCTCTAGGGCAGAAATGCAGTAACTTTGAAAGAGAAAATGACCTTGCTAGTGTATATAACTCAAAACTGAGGAGATTGATGGCAAGTTCCTTGTTACGTTAAGTAATACAAATCAATCAAAGCAATTACACAAAATACATGCAGTGTAAAAAAAGAAAATTAAAATACATGGACTTAAAATTCCAGAGAAAGCCCTGCAAATGTAAACCCAATACAGTAAAAACAATTGATGATTTTCTAACAATTGCCATACGCCACCTTCTACCCCAATAAATTACCAGGCAATGTGCAAAAGTCCAATAGTTTGTATGCAAGGATGAAAGGACTTTCGACCCCTCTGGACAGATAATGTGCCATTTACAAAAATTCATAAGCCACTAGACGAGTAAAAAGCCCTATATGCCACTAACACGAATGTGAGTAGTTCTATCTAAAAGAGCTTCCAAAGTGCAAATGTGCGACATAAATGCACAAATTACTATTGATAACATACCACAGGGAATACAAGAACCTTACACAGGCAGTTGAACAATAAGAACCCCACAGCCATTTCATTTACACTGGGGTGAGTCGTCTGAGATCCAAATGCATACAGAGCTCAACAACACAATTTCAAATGACTTTCCTCAACAATTACAGTTAAGGATATACTATAAGATGCCTTTGCATGCACAACTCATGAATATAAACATATGTTCCTATTAGAACATGCTGCAGCTATTCCCTGCCAATGTTGATTACCAACACTGCTAGGTAGTTGCTCTGAGTCTTCTACATGCGTGGAGCAAATAATTCCCCAGACATATGTTGCTAGCAAGTGCTTAGCAGCACTACAAATTAACAGAGCTTCACTCGTAGTTCGGATTCTGCATTGTCCGAACAAAGGTCTCAGATACTTCCTTCTCATATACAAATACCTTGGACAAATAAGGACAAAATTAGCTATGCATTCAATTAACTCTAAAAAAAAAAATGGGCAGTTGGGCGAGACTGCTTTATTCCACTTGATCCTCACACTTGCCAGTGGTAAGATTCCCATATACAATTTCTTAAATAAATCTCATTTGCTTGGAGTACATACAGTCCAAGTACTATTCATACCCAATGTGCTCTTTAAGGAGCCAATACCTTGAAGAGTTAGTGGATTGTATGATCTTAGCCAATACATGTACTTTCCATTTTATGTTCTAAGCAGCTTTGATCTTTGCTTTGCTGCAGTTGGGACGGCTTGCTTGATTCAGCAAGTGATCGCCCCACCTCATAGCATAAAGTTATTTTTTGACCCACTTAGTCCAGGGTAACTCTGTGCCACCATCTTGGCCCATAAGATCCCTGATGGCTTCCCTGTATTTCCCTAAACCTGGGTTGGCCCATAAACGCACCCAATAATACACGGGTTTGGCTTCACAAATGAAACATAGGTTCTGAATAGCCCATTTCAAGAGTAGCAAGCAGATTTGGGGCACTGCTTGGCAGCCTCAGCATGCACTTCAGAAATGTCTGCTACACTGCTTGTATTTTCTCTGTGTAATTCATGCCCCAGAGCTTAGCAACATATAGTGCCGCTTGCCTGGCTTAGCATTTATAGGTTTTAAGGGAAATACCCACTGCGCCACTCCCATGCTCCATACCGAATCTGGTTATTGGATCCCTATTTCTAGCCAATGTCAGTGCAGCACACTCTATTTGTTCCCCTCAAGTGCAGTCCTCCTTTAGCCTCAAGCCTAAATAGTCGTAACTCTCGACTTGGTCAATGGGTCCTTCTCTGAGCCGTAACTTTAGTTAAAGATGTTACTTTGTCCTACCTCCCCTAAAGATCAGTGATTTCGTTTTCTGGGCACTGATGGCTAGCCCATTAGCATCACAAAATGCTTCAAAGATCTTTAGCTGATTCTTAAGGCCAATGGGAGTAAGGGAAAGCAGAATATCATCTGCAAAGAGAATAATTGGTATCTTATCAGATGCTAGAGAAGGGGCGTCCATCTGGGTACTCTGCAATTTTTCAATGACCCCATTGATAAATAAGCAAAACCATCTTGGGGCCAGATCGTAAACCTGACATACGCCCATTTCAATATTCACTTTGGATGATGTTCTGCCATCAACACTATACCTAATGGCAGCTCCATTTCCCGAATACAAGATCTGAAAAGCTTTTAGGAGAGCTGATGGGATTCCCAAGTCCTCCAGCACCCTCCATAATCCTGTTCTAGGTACGCTGTCAAATGCCGTTATCAGGTCTACGAAGATGGCATAGACACACACATTCCTGACATTGGCATATTTGTATATTACGTGTAATCTTAAACACTGATCAATGGTACTTGTATTACTCTGGAAACCAGCCTGCATATGGTTTATCACTCCTGCATCCTGTATCCAGGTCTCGAGGTGGGCTAGAAATGCCCTGGCAAAGGTTTTCCCCCCTGCGTCAAGCAGGGAGATTGGTCTATAGTTGCTAGGGAGTTCTCTGTCCTCCTTAAACACCTTTATTATCACTGCCTGGGTCCATGAAACTGGTACCCTATTTTCTTTCAAAACGGCATTAAACACCTTCAGGAAAAAAAAGGGGGCCCATACTCCAGGTTCTGACCTGTAAAAATCTATATGGCAAGTACCTTTGCACCGAGTAGGCAAGACACGTGTGGGTCAACATCAGAAAGAAGAGCTCAAATGCAAGAAAATACCTGGTCATTCACATTCGACAAGTGACAGGGCAGTCTCCTTCGCCTACACCATCCCAAAATGATGGGAAAAATGACTACACGTACATGACTGATGTCGAGTTACTAGTGGGCAATCACCTAGCTAGGTTCATCGTTGATAAGGGAGCAATGCTGAATATTATGTGCGTGTCCGAGTACAGCAAGATGTCTCCTTTACTGCTGTTGATGACATCTGAACTCAGTGTTTCAGTGGGCAGCCAATGGACCCATGATCAACTATGGAAAAGTTTGCACGGCGCTCCAATACAAAGAAAAGAAAAGAAAACCACGGCAGAAATCCATGTTCTTCGATGGTGAGGAAGGGTAGGCCAGGGGCATCATGTTTTTCTTGGAAGCAAGACAACGTGGCGCCTCACAGGTTCAAATCCAGATCCCGCGCTTAGAAACCACAATGCTCTTATTAAATGCGTTACAAATGTGCCTTTCTGCACTAGCCTAAAGATACGTTAATTAATGGCACCATGAAGGTGTCGTTGGTGTAGAAAGCATGTAGCAATAAATACAACATTTTAGCTTTTTCATAAAAAAAATGTTTGCATGGGAAGAATATGTTTGAAAGCTATTAAACCAAAAGACTACAAGATGGCAGACTGCGCGCATAGCAAGCAGTCTAATTGCAATGACTATTTCAAATGTCTGAAATATGTTTCCCTATCACATTGTCAGAGCCACATTTCTGCAATACAGAAAGTGCTTCTGAGGATCTGCAAGCTTGCCGACACTTTCTGTACTGTAGAAATGTGTCTTTGCTTTTTGCATTTGGGCCCGTAGGTGCTCTTTGCACGGTAACCATGGAGCGCTTCATCTGCACATGTTTTACATTTATTTTCTTGGCTGCTGCCGCAAAATCTCTCCGCCACTCCCCTCCCCCCCCGTCACCCTCAGAATGAAGGTGGGAGGAGTTGGAGAAGGAAATGACATGTTTCTACGTGGCTTTTTCCATGATCTCTGAATCAGGCTCCAAGTCAGCAGGAAATGTCTCTGATAAGTTTGCCAGACGATTACTTATCAACTTGGTAGGAGATCGTTCCCTCCAGACCAGATTGATCCTACGATCATCTGAAAGGAGCATTAAGTGCCTACTTTGATCCACAAAGCAATACAGACCATGAGCGACACACTTTCAATACTGCCAGGTAGACGACCAGGAAATCCATGGACAGATTTGCAACCTGCCTTCATGAGTTAGTGGCTTACTGTGACTTCACAAGTTCACCAATGAGAAAGCCAACCGATCATTGGTGGATGTTCATCGTCTTCATTCAGAGAAACGCTGCTGAGGGGAACCTCTTCCACTTGCCACCATACAAGTAATGGTAAGAACGGAGGCTCAGGCCATTCAAATAAAGACAGGCAAAGAACTCAAAGGGGAACAGGTATATCAAGTGTCACAATGAATGAGGAGCAGATATTCCAGCAGCACAGTGGCAAGAAGATACCCATCAAGAAGGAAGATGCCATCATCAGGCACTGATAACTATACATGGCAATACCAAGTGCAAAATGCCTCTGAGGATAGAAGGATGGCGTCTTCGACTACAGGAGTATGATTTTACCATAATACATATGCCTGGTAAAGAATACAACCCGGCCGACATCATGTTTCATCACCTGATCTGAGGAGTCACACATCCATAGCAGAGGAATACATCAACTTCATCACTAAGATGCTCCAGTCGAAGCCCAGTGATTTTGAGTCTAATCATTGAACATACGCTATATGATGACATATTGCAGAAAGTATGAGAACTGATTGAGTGCAGAAGATGGATATTCATATTTCCAGGAGGAATGCAAAGTTTCAATGGGAGATCTTTGTGCATTCAAACAGGTGAAAGAGGAACTCAGTGTAGAGGCAAGGTCTCCTCATGAGGGGCCCACGAGTAGTTATCCCCTCTGAGCTCAGACAGCAAATAGTAACTCTAGCTCACGAAGGGCATTGAGGTGTGGCTGCCACCAAATATCAGACAAGAGACACCCTGTGGTTTCTGGGATTGATACAATGGTGGAATGCACCACTAGAGCATGTCCCTATGACAAAGTATGGTGCGTTTGGGCAGACCGGACGGACCCTTACAAATGTCTGATCTGCCGGACACATTGTGGAGTCCTGTGGCTATTGACTTTCACGGTCCATTATCCGGAGGCAAATACTGGATTGTGATCATGGATGAATACTCACGATTCCCTGTGGTGCAGGTGGTATCCTCTACTGCCACCAGCACAGTAATGCCCGAGTTAGATAATACATTTTCAGCATGGGGCATCTCAGACATGCTCATTTCTGACAATGAGCCCCCTGTTCAGCAGCAGGGAGTTTGCTCGATTCATGCAACACATGGGAATTCACCACAAAAAGATAACTCTGCTGTGGCCTCAGGCCAATGGCATGATTGAAAGGTTTATAGGCAGTCTCAAAAAGGTACTACAGCAGAACGAGTTATGCAACATGTTGCTCAATCAGACGCTATGCAACATGTTGCAAGACTATCGGAAGTCTGCATGGAACCACAGGCGGATGCCCTGCTGACTTGATGTTTGAAAGGAAAGTGAGAACCCAACTTCCACATCTGTCTAGCAAGGATAGGGAAACCAATCAAGACCTGGCCCGAGTGGATCAGAGCTGGAAGCAGATCATGATCAGTGGAGACGTGCAGTGGAATCATCAATCCGGACTGGAGATCAGGTGCTAGTATGTGGTCGACAAAAGAAAAAAGCAGTGTGCAGATTTGATCCAACACCAGTAACAGTCACTTATATGAAGGGATCCCCAATCGAGTGATCACTTGAAATGTCTAATTTCAAAAGGTTCCATGAGACAGCAGTTGAAAAATGTAAGGGCAATGCACATGATAGACGGTCAGCAGATGGACAGGGAATCAAGGGAAGCAAGCGAACAGGTGACCATGTCACTGTGACCTGTCGGATGCATCAGAAGGCCAGGGCGGCTTATTGAAGAGATATAGAGCCAGGGATTGTACACAGGCATGTGATTGTGCCATGAGATTGTGCCGTTCGCTCGCTTGCACGTTTCGAGGGGAAAAGGAGCAGGTTGAGTTCACACGCAGAGAGAAAATAAATAGCTACCATATATTCACGGCTCTGTGTCATTACTCTCTGCAACATCAGAACGCTGACCTAATGGGGCAATTTCCTTTTGTGGAAGCAGCTAGGGCGAGAGTGAAGCTGGTTATGGCGAGCTTAGCATTATCTATGGATGCAGGGAGAAGCCACTGGCAGTGGGACAGCACCAGAGTGGGCTGGTGCAAGAGATGAGTCCATCAGCTTAAGGGCAGGAGAATGGCCGCCACTCAACCCAGATGCGCGTGCAATATATGGGGAATTATGCAGGGCACATACACAGCTGAACATTGGTGGGGGAAAGGAGGCCTGCTTTTAGTACAAGCGTGCCAAACATCCTTATTGTGCACAGGTGCAGTGCACTAACAACTAAAATTCATTCTTAGTTTCATCATGGGCCCTCATCAGCTTGGGCCTATGATTCTTGAGGATCACCTCCTGCTATTATTCCCTGCAGCCCTGCAGTAACATCAAATGTGCTTACTTTGGAGCTTGACTTCATTGCTCTTATATGGTCAAATCTCGCAAGAATGTCCCTTCTTTTTGATCTTTCATTGAAAACGTAAATATTCTTAAATGAAACTCTGATACTTTCCTACAGAGAATGCTGGGCTACTTTTCATCTGTTTGTCCGTGGAATCGCGATATTGTTTGTCGGCAGCCTTGTCAAGGAACAGAGCATAGTTGAATGGCCAACTCGAGTGTGTAACTGTGGAGTATGGTAGCCGCCGGTTTTGAATTAGAACATATCTTTAATATTGTATGTTATAGTATTCTAATATAGCTAAATCATTGTTCAAAGCAATCACCAAAGACCCAACATGAGAGTTTTTTTAGTGCTCACATGCAATGAGATGCTGAGGCTAGTTTGGAATAAATCACAATCCTGTTCATAGTCTCATAGGTCTCAAAAAAGTACATGCGTTTAATTACATGTTATAAAATTAAATGATATTAGAACAATTAAGGTAGTACATATCATTTTAGCTATGCAAATGAAAAACAAAGACTATGCATATACATGAGGACCCACATCAAGGATGAACATTGGTCTCAGAATTGTGTGACATAAATTATTTTCGTAGGAAGGACATTACTTTGCCATTAAAAGAACCATTCATTGAGTTCAAACAAATCAAAAGGAAATAATTGCAAGTTGAAGTACATTGATGGAATTCTATGACTGCAATTTTTCAAAACCAATTGGAAAGAGAGAATAAAGCAACAGACAAACAATGTAGAAGTTAGATAGTGAACAATTTCCATCTAGTAGTAGTTTTAGAGAAAAAGGAAGTTCTAAGTACGGGGGATGTTCAAAGTCCAATGGGACAGTCAACTAGATTGATGCACTATAAGGTGAATTACTTATTGTTGTGAAAGGAAAAAGGAGAGGGGTGTTTCACACTAGTTTGGTAATGACCAATCCTTGGAATACGTTGGCAAAAAGCTTCCCAGATTTTAGCTGCCGGCAGGCTGGTGGTGGGGCCTGCTTCAGGGACATTTCGGCTTCCAGGTATGGTGCCTTCTTCTGGGCCGCTTGATTGTGTCACCCTTCACCATGTGAACATAAAGGACAAAGCCTACTTAATGTAAGTTTTGCCTATGGAATAGTAAAGCAAGACATGTTGGTTCAGGAACAGTAAAGAGACATTGACAACACCAAAAGTTGTTTGTCTTTATAAAGAAAAGTAGTTCCTCTGACCTTGTGCTAGGGACGTGCCTAAATTGCGTTTACTCAGGCTCCCAGGTAGAAGTACAACTAGTATTCTCAAAACACAATGTTTCAGATGGTTTCAGTCTTTGCATAGGTGAGCCGCAGTGCAAACTGGAGATAAAGGAAATGAGCATTGACTATTCCATACTGTTGGGTGAAAAGTAAGAACATGAGGATGATCCAGTTCTTACCTCATCCGTTGTCCACATGGGCATCAGTGGAGTGAATGACTGTGTGTCGAACTTCCGAAGGGCTTGACAAGTTAGGCCACTGGTATATCAGTTGGCAAGTGTGTTCTGGTAGATGTAACCATTGTTGGCGATGAGTGCCAATACAGCGCTTGCCAGTGTTGGGGAAAGAAATCAACTCATAGGCATGGAGGTCTCCCTAGTAGTAGTAAATACAAAAAAGGTGGGAGGGAAACGGATGTTGGGAGGTGGGGGAGAGAAACACAGAGATAGTACTGTGATCGTCTAAAAAAAGAGTAAGGTGTGCGCCAAAATGGAGTCTTGTTAGGCGCCTGTAAGGGTAGCATAGTAAAAGGCATACCTGCAGCTGCAGGGACGCTGGTAAAAACACGAGCGATCCAGGCTTGTTGAGCAGTGATCGTGTGTTGCTGAGAACGGCCCGCGTCCCTTCTCGGAGTTTCGAGAAGGATCAAATCACGCATGCACAGACAATCAGTGTTAGTAAAAATACACTGGCAACGAACGTCCACTGCATTGGGCTGCTTGAGTCTACAGCACAGCCTTACTGGTGCGCATACATCAGAGTAGTGTAATTTGATGTCGTTGTTGTGGCAACCCTCTCGTCATGATGTTGGTGGAAGTCGGGACCATCAGAGCTGTAGAGGGCAGTGTTCAACATAACTGGGGAGAGGAAAAGGAAAGAGTAAGAGAAGAAAGTGTGATTCAATCCTGGGTCTCCTTGTGCTCAATCGAGGGAGGCACGGGGGCCCAAGCTGCTATTGCAGGTAAAGCAGAATCTAGGCATGGTGAGTTAGTCAGCAAAGTATGCCCAGTGTCATTGCTGCGCGAGATGGAGCGCCAAACAAAAAAGCATGAATCGCCTAAGGCTGGAGGTGTACCCATTGCTGAAAATGCACTGGTGGTAGCCCAGTTGTCCTAGATTGCTAAAGTGGGCACACATTGAATCAGAACACCAGACCTAGCCCTGGCTTTTTGTGGGGGGTGAGAGACTAGCTAGTGGGGTATCTGGTGGTGCCCTGGGGTAAAACATGTGTGCTGTCGTTATGTGCACTGAGATCTTCATAGCATGTAAAATAGACAGCCAATTACCATGTTTGGAAACCTCACATATTTACTTGAGCCTGTGGGGTGGTGCAAAAGTGCACCTGTGCTTTGTAGCATATCAGGGTGGCCATACCGCTATAGGTGGAGAGGTGGGATCATGCCATATCAAATATGGTGGTCATACCGCTATAGGTGGAGAGGTGGGGTCATGCTGTATCAATTATGATGGTAATTTTCAGAGGAGGAGGCTTCATTAAGGCCAGATTCGATTGTGCACATCTTAAAGATCCACCATGCCTCTTTATAGTTGAGAGCATTCTTGATGTTGGAAGTGTTTTGTATTTTGTCTTGGACCCACCATTTCATCTGGTCTTGTATGTGTGTTGAAACTGAAGATAATAGGCGACCATGGGTGCTGTAGCAGAGCGGCATCTTATTCTTGAGCGATGTTCTCCAATTCGTTTATGCACAGTTCTGCTAGTCTGTCCTACGTATCGAAGCCCACATGGGCATTCAATAGCATAGATCACGTTTGGAGTTTTGCAATTTGTAAATTGTCGTAGGGTCCAATCTTTTCCTGCACTCTGAAATGATTTTGTTTTGCTTGCATATCTGCAGACCGAGCAGTTGCCACACTGAAGGTGGCCTGTCATTTCTCTCAAGGTCCATAGGCCCGTTCTGGTGCTTTTTTTGGGAAGACAGGCATGTGTAAGCCATTCATTGAGATTTTTCCATCTTTTGAGTGCCATCCTCAGTATCGGTTCGTCAGGTAGATTTTGATGTACAAGTGGCCAGAATTGTTTGATAATTCTCTTAATTTGGTTTGTGTCTGGCCCAAAGGTGGTAACACAGGTGATACGGTTGTTTGTAGTGTCTCTCATCTTTGGCTGCAGTAATGTTTCTCTCGGTATAGATAATACTCTTTTCTGTGTGTTTTTGAGCAGCTTTCTGGGATAACTGCGAGCCGTAAGTTTAGTCTCCAGATGTTCTGCATGATGTCGATATTGCTGGATTTCTGAACAGTTTCTGCGTACTCTCAAAATTGGCCGAATGGTAAGTTGGTTTTTAGACTGTGTGTGGCTGCTTTTGAAGTGGAGTAGTGTTTCTATCAGTTTCTTTTCCGTATAAAGTGCATAGGAGCTTGTCCTCCATTGTGGTGATAGTTAAATCCAGGACGTTGATAATGATTGGCTGCTGCACAAGGTGAATTGTATCTCTGCCGATTGCGTATTTAGCCAGGTATGAAAGGTTGACAGTTCAAGCGGTGGTCCTTTCCAGATAAACAGAATATCATCTATGTATCTATACCATTGGTTTATTTTGGTCAAAAATGGGTTATGTGTGTTGAGTATGAATGAGGCTTCAAGGTCCGCCATGTATATGATGGCTAGGCTGGGGGCGAAGGCGAAAAAGTTCTTAGTCAGGGCAATTTCTAGAAGCTCGATAATGAAGTTGATTGGCACTCTTCTTTGTTCCATGTGATGAGTGAGGTGGTTATGAATACACTCCAGAGCTGCTGTTTGGGGAATACTTGTGTATAGTGCCTTGATGTCCATTGTGACAATGTTGTGTGCGAATGATGTCAAAGGGGAGGTTTTCATAGATATTGATTGTTGACATTGTGTCTTTCAAGTATGTGGGTGTGCGTTGGCATAATGGCTTCAGAAAGAAATTGTTAAATATTGACCTGCACTCAGATATAATGGGTCTTCCAGGTGGCCAACTCGAAACACACGTCCGCAGGTAAATGAGGGCAGCATACTAAAATACATTACATGAATATATTGTAAGGATACACACAAGTTCTCCTTTTAATATGATACTGCATTGGCATTCTGTAATATAATAGCCCACATCTGCAGCTGTTAATGGCTCAGAAACCCAACTAACTGCGAATGGCTAAGCTCAAGTGATGATGGTTATACCAGTTTAAAAAAAAATAATTTCTGAGCTATGTTTAGCTCCTTTCTGCCTCAGTTTGGCGTTATTGCAGTAACTTTGAATGGTTGAAACTTTTTTTATGGGTATGGGCTCTTCATCTGCAGAGCATTAAGGATGTTAAACCCTGATACACTTTGGGAACACTAATACAGCATTGGATGTACACTTATCACTTTTATTCTTTCTTCTTCTTGAACCCATTCCTCATTTTATTCCCTTCTCTTCTAACCCTTCTTTTTCATACAGTATTAAGTTATTTACTAGCCGGTATTTTAGCACTTTGTCTTTCAATTCTATGCTTTGCGTTTGTTTCTTTGGAGCTTCTTTTGAGCTTCCTTTAAGACAGCATGTATTGACACTACCGGGAGGTGACCACATGCTTTATCTGACATACGTCAGCTTATTATCGTTTAAGGCTAATTGCTGCTGCTGTTTGCTTTGAAGAATACATGCTCTCTGATTGCGATTGCCTTTAATTGTATTAGTCTTAAAAGTTTGTATTATCGTTTTGCTGCACTAGATGAACTCTGATTAATGTGTTGATTAATAAATGCTATGTACCTCTGGGTGGATGTGATCCTTAATTGACCGCACTGAGTGATGAAGGGTTAGCCTTCATTGTTTTAAAAACATATTGACCTTCACAGCAGACAGCACATTACGCCTGGGTTTGGGAGTGGTGATGAACCAAAAATGTTGAGCTACTCCGGGGAAGCCCCTATGTCATTAAAAGACTCTTTGGGATTTATTACACTGACAACTCTCAATAAGCTTCACACCCATCAAATGTATGCCCAGCCCAGGAAACAAGCCACTGGCTATACAGATGACAATTCACCACAGGCTAAGGCTGTGTTGATTAATGCCCGGCCAGCAATAAGTAATGCATTGGCATTTGGGGATTTGGGTGAACAAGAAAACGTGGATTTTCTGTTCCTAACCGAAACATGGTTTACTGATGGCTCCAACTCCATGTTCCATTCTTTGGTACCTCAAAATTATTCAATCAAATGGCTTAATAATGCTACCCACAGAGATGGTGGTATTGCAGTAATATTTAAGTCCTACTGGAATCTATACAATCTTGTTTATTTTTTTAAACTTTATTTAATACTGACATTTTCGCATGTGAGGGCAAGCATGTTTCACACAGTCATGGCATACATTTTGTGCAGTGTGGTATGAGAAATATTTTATAGTCATTTTTACATACAGGGGGAAATGAATGGGAGGAGGACAGGGGGGGAGAAGGCAGGGGGGGAGGGACATCAGGAAAGGGTATCTTTTGGGAGACATTACCGTGCTCGTAGTTCTAGTCTCTTCCTCCTGAGCGAGCAGGTATGATCTGAGCGGGGCCAATATGTCCTTGGGTCTCGAGGTTGTTTGAATCCCTCGGACGTAGGTCTCTTCACATTCTTGTGTGTTGATTAAGTCTCTTAACCAGTTTTGGTGTGTGGGGGGGCTTTAGATTTCCATTTCCTAAGGATAGTCCATTTAGCCACGGGACCTCCCACTGCAAATAGCCTACGGGTCTTGACGGAAGCCTTTCCGATGTCTCCAAGGAGATATTTCAGGGGTGTGACTGGGATGTTAGTGTTTAGTATAGCGTCCATTGTGTTGGCTATTTCTTCCCAGTATTGCTTAATCGGTGGGCATTCCCAATACATATGTTAGGGCCGAAGCGTCGAGTGTTCCACACTTTGGGGCATGGTTATGGCTTGGCGGGATTGAATTGGGCGATCTGTTTAGGTGTAATGTGAAGTTGGATGAGGATTTTGAATTGGATAAGTCTGAAGTTAGCACATAGGGAGATGGTTTTGGTGTATTTACAGTAGTTTGTCCGGGGTTGTTCATCTATTTGGGTACTCAAGTCTTTTTCCCATTTGGTTTTCATATTGTTCTTAGATGGTGTATTAGATTGAACAGTTATGTTAGTAATTAGCTTTTCCCCATCTCTTTTTAAATCTACAGGTTGCATGTGATTCCCCTTTCTCCACTTCGAGCCTTTGAATAGTATTTCGCCCACTAATATTTTTCTCCTGACAAATGTTCCACATTAATTTGTTAAAGAAAAGAAACATGTTGAGAATTGTTATTGAGTTGATTATTGTACAAAATGACTCTAATAGCATTGAGATACTGCAGATTGATTTGTTGTTAAACAATCCATTTATTATGTTTGACGTTTTCCTATGTTACTGTTTTTTAGATTTATTACTGATGCTAGTTAGCCCTGGTGCTAACCCACATATATCTATTTAATACTCTTTTAACCATTGTTTCAGAACTATTAAAAATGTACATTGTAGAATTGTATGTGAATACACCACTTTCGCTGATTGTGATCACTACCACCTGTTACTGTTTACTCTATCTCATTTATTCTAAATTGCTATCAGGTGTACCAGGTAAACACCTTAATCGATTACAGAGAGCTCATAATGCAGCAGTTAGATTATGCCTCCCAAAATAGCATCAGTTTCTGCATTCCGGATATCCTTGCATCGGCTGCCTGTCAGAGGATAACATTTAAAATCGTATGCCTGTATTCAAGTGTCTAAATGGATTGACCCTTCCTGATCAGCTACAGCCTGTAATATTGAGTCTCCTGGGACTCTCTTAAAACTAAGGGAGAGGTCCTGGTCCTCTCCTACAGGCTCTTCCTGCCATTCATCTGAGCTTCACTCTGGTGTAGTGGACCTATACCCTCTGGGGGCTCTTTGAAATGTGCCATCCTGCTGTTGGAACCTCAACCTTAGTATCAGCCCACAAGGTGTCTTTACTGTGTGACAGCAGGCTTGTCAAACGGCTGTCTCGGTTCGAATTAGGATATTTAAATATAATTTCTTAATTTTTATGCAGAGTAAAATCAATAACGTGGTGTCGCATTGGCCGTTCCTCGCACTGTTAGGGGAAACCGTTCAAAAGCGCGGTGGCTGCTGGGGCGCTTCGTTATCCAAGCTTGCGCCCGCTGGGTCCTAAAGCTCGCGAACGGAGCAATCGTATTACGGGCTAGAGGAGGTGAAGCCGGCTGCCTCACACGAGTGCGTTCACTCGCAGCTCCGCTCCTGATTACCTTCTTGACGCGCGAGTGAGTCGTGAGGCAGAACGCCCGTTAACGTCTACGTTCCTTATAACTGAAGGTACGTTATAACACAAAACAAAATAGACCGCTAGCGATTCCTGCGCAGCTCTACCTTCATGAATCCTCATTCGAAGGGATTGTGTCCTCCGACGTATGCCTTATCTTTGATAGATCATCTGCCAGCTTGCTGGCCTCGGAAACATTTTTCAGTAGAGGGCGCTGCGCGTCGACGTCCCTCGAGCCGATGTCCCTCGACAGCCTCCGTATCGGCGCCGACGTCATCACGCGTATAAATAGACTCGCGCAGCGTCCGTTGCTCAGTTCCGTTTTTCCGTGCTTCGTGGGGCCTCGGAATATCGCTGCTCAGTTCTTCAGTCAGATATACTCATTATTCCTTGTGAATACTGACTCATACTCAATGGCTTCCTCACCCGAACCGACGATTCCACGGTCCGGCTTCAAAAAATGTCGAGACTGTGGAAAGAAAATGTCATTGACGCATCCTCACAGGATCTGTTTGTGGTGCCTGGGAATCGAGCACCATTGTTCGCAGTGCAAGGACAGCAGGTCCATGATGGCGAAAGCCTTGAAGGAGCGTAAGGGGAAGCTCGAGAGAGGTAAGGCAGTTAAAACTTCTTCGAAAGTTTCCTCTGCGGAGTCGAGACATTCGTCTCCTCGTCATCACAAAAGACATTCTCGTTCTAGGTCTCGAAGCAGTTCCCATCACCCTCCGAGATCTAAGCATTCAAAAAAGAGACGTCAAAGATCCCCTTCCTCGTCTTCTTCTTCCGTTTCCCCAAAAAGGGTCTCCTGCCCCACAAAACATAGCTCTCAGGCTGAGTGGGAAGAATTCAGACAAAAGATGCTGAGCGTCTTCGAGAAAGCGGACTCGACCCCCTCGAAGACTGCTGAGGGTGATACCCTGGGTGAAAGACCCGAAAAATCAAAATGCCGCGAGTTGCAGCACCCGGCGAAAGAAGCCACTCGAGAGCGTCACGAACCCTCGAGTAAAGGCAAAGTCGCTTCTTCGACGCTGTCGTCGAAGATCCCTTCGACGCATAGATCGGCGTCTTCGACGCCGTTATAGAAGGGTTCTTTGACGCACAGGTCAGTCGAGTCGACGCTGTCTTCGACGTCGAGAAAGGACAAACCCACGGCCACCTCACAGCCAGTGGCCATACCCAGAGCCTCGATCACGAGAATGTCATCGACAACCTTGAGTAGAATTCCGATACTCTCGAGTTCATCGAGGCCTCTAGCACCTTTCTCAATGCCTTTTTCGATGGCTTCGAAGCCTTTAACGTCCGCGTCGACGACGTCGACGTTTTCTCTGCCAATCATGACGAATTTGGCCCCTTCTGCTCTAGAAATGGGATTTATACCATTTTCAAGACCTGATCACTCCAGAGTCTTATCATCTATTTATGAAGAAGGGGAGGATTCGGATCAGGAAAGACCTTTTGAGTTGCAGGGATCTGCAACTCCTGTACCAGAGGAATTTACCTCTGAAGAAGGTAGGTTGAAAGACCTCCAAGAATCCTTACAGGAAGCAAGTGGGTTGGACACTTCCCCAGAAGTGGAATTAGCCAGACCAGACCCTGGGGAACATGCCGAAACCCCTTATAGAACCTTGATGTCAAGGATAATAGAGTTTATGGGGTGGTCCACACCCTCACCTGCTTTTCAGCAAGACGACCTCACAGACATCTTGGTCAAAGGTCCACAGGAGGATCCTGTGGTGCCATTTCATGCGGCATTACAAAGGAGAAAATTGGCAAACTGGGAAACACCTGAGGTAATCCTGGCGGTGAACAAAAAATTATCAGCTAAATATAGGGTGTCTTATGCTGACCCTGAATATTTATCCAAACACCCAACTCCGGAGAGTCTGGTTGTTCAGGCAGCTACTTCATCAGGTAGTAAATCGGCTTACCCTACTGTTCCACAGGACAGGGATGATAGGAGATATGACTCTATGGCCAAAAAAGTATTTTCTGCATGTAGCATGGCGTTGAAATCCAAGAATGCTACTTGTACGCTCACAAGGTTCAGCCACACACTTTGGGAGTGTGCTTCATCAGCGGCTGACTGCCTCCCAGAGGGAGAAGAATGGGAAGCGTTCCTAAACATCATCAAGGATGGTAAAGACGCTATGTGCGAATCCCTTCCAACTGGCATCGATTCTGCTAACAGCATCAGGAGGGCCATGGCGGCAGTACAACAACCCGGAGATTTGCTTGGTTGCTAAAGTCTGGTTTTGCTCCAGATGTGCAAAGCAGACTTTTGAATATGCCCTTTGACGGCTCTTCTTTATTTGGTAAGAAGGCAAATGACAGTTTAGAAAAACTACAAACATCAAAGGCAGCAGCAAAATCCCTGGGAGCTGCAATCCGTCAGACACCATATCGCCCCTTAGGAACCTCTTGGAGAGGTAAGTCCTTTCGCTTCTATTCCGCATTCGGAAGAGGCAGAGGACAGGCGGTTCAAAGGGGTCAGAAAAAATTCACCCGAGGTGGACGGGGTAAAAATACAAAAGCCGCAGCAGCAGCAGGTGCCTCTTTACCCTCGGCATCTGCAACAGCCGCCTCCAAACCGCTCTGAGGACTCTCCTCACAAGACACCAGTAGGGGGCAGGTTAACTCAACATCTGACGGAATGGCAGGCTATTACGTCAGATGCTTGGGCATTGGAGACAGTTGCCCAAGGTTACTGCCTGCCTTTTCTACGCATCCCTCAGTCATCCACCGGGGAACAGCTCTCTGAAAGTTCCAGATCCGCTCCTCTTGCAGGAAATTGTAGACCTGCTAGAGAAAGGTGCCATAGAACCGGTACCTGTAGCGGAGAGGAACAAGGGCTGGTTCTCCCCTTACTTTCTCATACCGAAGAAAGACAGAGGACTGAGACCTATCTTGGACTCACAAGAATTGAACAAGTTCCTCAGGAAGGACAAGTTCAAGATGGTAACTGTCTCTCAGATCCTTCAAGCCCTCCAGCTCCAGGATTGGCTGGTATCTCTGGACCTCCAGGATGCTTATTTCCATGTGCCAATCCATCTCAAACACAGGAAATACCTGAGGTTCGCAATTGGTGGCTCTCATTATCAATTTTGAGTTCTGCCATTTGGGCTGACCTCCGCCCTGAGGGTCTTCACCAAGCTAATGTCGGTAGTGGCTGCAAGTCTAAGGAGGGAAGGGATTCACGTCTACTCCTACCTGGACGATTGGCTGATCAGAGCTGTATCTCCGGAACAAGCTCAGATTCGGCTAGACTATGTCTGCCACTTCCTTCACAAACTGGGCTTCTCCCTCAATTTAAAGAAGTCACAGATGATATCATCACAGAGACTCCAGTTCATTGGAGCGGTCCTGGACACTTCCTGGGAAAAGCCTTGCCACCAGAGGTGAGGGCTCAAGATATCCTGCAGATGGTCACCAAGTTTCAAAATGCCCAACGTCTCCCAGCCTTCGACTTTTTGAGGTTGCTAGGCCTCATGGCATCCTGCATCTTCCTTTTGCCAGAGGCTCACCTGAGAACTCAGTGGTCGCAATTCTCAGGGAGAATGACAGACCTCCTTTAGGTTCCGGACAAGGTGGCTCGAGACCTTCAGTGGTGGTCCTGCCAGAAAAACATCTTGAAGGGAGAACTGTTTTGGCAACCATGGCCGGAGATAACAGTAGTCACAGATGCCTCACTCACGGGGTGGGGAGCCCATACCAAGGACTTGACCATCAGCAGTCGTTGGTCTCCATCGGAGTCCAGACTACATATCAACCTGTTAGAGCTGAGAGCAATCAGACTAGCGCTGAAAGCTTTTCTGCCATCTGTACAGGGGAAAAATGTCCTGATAATGACAGACAACACAGTGGCCATGCACTACCTCAACAAAAGAGGAGGCGTAGGATCACTGCCACTGTGCAGAGAGGCAATGCAGCTCTGGTTTTGGGCAATTCAAGAATGAATCTCTCTATCGGCAGTTCACCTAGCCGGAGAGAAGAACTTGACGGCGGACACTCTGAGCAGGCAGGGCACAGTCTCATACGAGTGGGAACTAGCTCAGGAAGTCCTTCAGGAGATCTTCGCCCTTTGGGGAACCCCTCAAGTGGATCTGTACGCCACCAGTAGCAACAGGAAGTGCGATCTGTTTTGTTCAAGGGAATTTCCCCCGAGAGGAGCTCTAGGGGACGCTTTGGTAGTGGACTGGGAGTTTCCACTCCTGTACGCGTTTCCACTAGTCCCTGTCATTCCTCAAACGATCAGGAGGTTGAGAAGATTCCAGAGGACCATGATCCTAATTGCCCCAGACTGGGCCAGGAGAACGTGGTACCCGGACCTTCTGGACATGTCCATCTGCCCTCCAATTCGTCTTCCACTCAAGGAGAATCTTCTCTCACAGAAGGGAGGTCAGGTTCTCCATCCAGACATCAGAACCCTCAACCTTCACGCCTGGCTTCTGAAAGGTTGAGATACAAGGATTGGGACCTCCCTGATGACGTCATGGAGGTGTTGCTTTTGGCGAGAAGGCCAGCAACAAAGTCTTTATACCGCTGCCGCTGGAACAAATTTTGCAGCTGGTGTAGAGAAGAGAATATCGACCCCTTTTCATGTGGTACACCAACGGTGTTATCCTTTCTACTCTACTTGGCAAATTCAGGCCTTCAAGTTGGCACTATCAAGGGCTATCTCGCAGCGCTATCGATCTTCAAGCGCACTGCAGAGGAGCCATTGTATTTCAAATTACCCTTAGTAATACAATTTCTAAAGGTATTAACTAATGTCTACCCTCCAAGACAGTTCCAGGTTCCTTTATGGGACTTAAATTTAGTCTTAAATTTCCTGATGGGTACTCCTTTCGAACCACTCCATTCTTGTTCGCTAAGATTTCTCACCCTTAAAACTGTCTTATTGGTGGCCTTATCATCTGCTAGAAGGGTGAACGAATTACAAGCTCTATCTTGTAAACCCCCTAATACAATTTTTCATAAAGACAAAGTTGTCCTACAGGTGAAGCCTAATTTCCTCCCAAAGGTGGTTTCTGAATTCCACATCACCCAGAAAATTACCTTACCTTCATTCTATCCGCCTCCCCATCCGGGAAAGAGGAAGAAAGGCTACAAAGGCTGGACCCAGGCGGGCTTTAAGCTTTTACATCAGCAGACTTGCTAGGATTAGGCAAGCAGACCAACTGTTTGTAGGTTACTCAGGACACAAATTGGGACTACCGATAACAAAACAAACCCTTTCCAGATGGATTATTTTGGCCATTCTGGAATGTTACAAACTAGCAGGGAAAGAGCCTCCTCAAAATCTTAGGGCTCATTCAACCAGGGGTATCGCAGCCTCCTCGGCCCTCCAAAGAGGGGTTCCGGTTCGAGACATATGTGCGCCTGCCACATGGTCATCCGTACATACCTTCACAAGATTTTACAACCTGGATTCCTCCTCTAGTCAAGAGACTAGGTTTGGCAAAGCCGTATTACATTCTGTTCATTCCTAAAAGGAAACATGGCGTTTTACTCCCACCTCCAATTACGCACCACTTCTATGGGAGTCTATCAAAGATAAGGAATACGTTGGAGGACACCATCCCTTCGAAGAACAAGTTACTTCTTACCTGGTAACTTTCTTTCGATGGGATGTTCCTCCGACGTATTCCTTATCACCCCTCCCATCCATCCCCGCAGTAATACTTGTGGTTGCAGTTTACGCTCATTCAAGGTCAATAATCAATTCATATAAAACAACTGTTAACGTCAAAAGGGAACTGAGCAATGGACGCTGCGCGAGTCTATTTATACGCGTGATGACGTCGGCGCCGATACGGAGGCTGTCGAGGGACATCGGCTCGAGGGATGTCGACGCGCAGCACCCTCTACTGAAAACATTTTCCGAGGCCAGCAAGCTGGGAGATGATCTATCAAAGATAAGGAATACGTCGGAGGAACATCCCATTGAAAGAACGTTACCAGGTAAGAAGTAACTTGTTCTTCTATATGCTATATTGACAACACGCTGCCATTTACTTGACATAATCCCCAATACAATTGTTCAGCTGACATAAACAATAAGGCACTTATCTGTGGGACAGCAACAAAGAAAGAGGAAGAGGACTAGAGAGGGGACACGCTTATACATATGGCCAGAGCCTGATTGGAGGAAAAGGAGACAGACAGGACTACATAAACCCAGAGGAGCATGGGGATTTGTAGTTTTTGGACTTTTTTGTTCTATCTCAAATCTTTATTACCCCTATTTTGTTTTTTCGAACCCTATATCACCTTGGGGAAAACAAAACGTGTTATCAAAGTTTTATGAAAAAGTTAAAAGTATTTGAGTTGAATTGCTGTGGGTACAGTAATAAAGAAGAAAAGCATAATGCTTGCTTTCTGTCTCGCCATAGAATTTGATTGGCTAACAGGGAAACAAGGGTGAGTATGAGCTAGCTGTTTCAGACAGTAGGCCGACTCAGGCTGTGATACTCTGAACCATGAAGAAGCAGGGCCTGTAGGACTCGGCTGACACAAAAGATCTTGACCTACCTAGATAAGGTTGATGACTAGGCCAAGAATTTGGTCTTTAGGCCTAAAAATTGATACTTTAACAAATCATGATTTTTAATGATTGCTTTAATATTCTGGACAAAGAGCTAAATTACAAAGCTGAAATGCCTTGGAAACAAGCAGCAGACAGCTTCTAGATGCCTTCACCCTGACGCAAACTGCTCATGGGGCTACACATGGTCACTTTGCTTTAGTATGTTGGCTGGTATGCCGAGAGGCTTCTCAAACCTCACTTTAACATGTTCAGTTGCTGCGCTGTACTGCTCTGTGTCCTTTATGGATTTTCTCCCATTAGGTCAGGACCTGTTGAGGCCAACACATTGCCTTTTTCAGGAATTTATCAAGAGGTCAATGCAAGGGCCATAATCCCTGATCATTTCTCCCAGGAGTCGACCCTGCTATCTCCCACAAGCATTAAACATCTTATGCACAGTGCTGACAGCTATGGGTCAAACTTAAATTCTCTTCACACCAGCCGCCCGCCACCTGACAGGTGCTAAATTGGAACCCCAACTTCAGTTTCAGTGCTGCTGCAATACTACAGGGAGGTTTTCATAATTTAATGAGGTACATAAAAGATAGAAGGTAGAGTGTGGACTCCTTGACATACCCCCCTAATCGGGCTGTGCCATCCCTTGGCCTAAATGGGTTGCAGTGGCTGCATGTGGGTCAGGAGAATCATACTGGCAGTGAAAGGAAGCGGTTTGTATGTGGGGCATTGGTCAGTCCAATAACACTGCAGTCTTCAGTTTGCCATATCTGTGGACCCTTGGTAGAGTTTCTCTGCCCAAATTCCTTATAAACCTTTGTGCGGCAGCTAAACCATGAAAACCAGGGAAAATGCAGGCATGCAATGTTCATCTCATATTAAGGGCTGTCTTTACAGGGATAGGGAGGGGCTGCAGAGATTAGCATAAGCACAAGCTGTGAGCTGTCCCCAAAGGGGTTCTCCTGAAGCCAGGAAGGTACCGCTTCAGCCATACTAGCTATTTGGCACTACATAAGGCAATTGGGCTGCCTTTCTGCAGAAGGTTTGGGTTGACTGATTTGTTATCTAGTATTTACAACTTTTACACAATTTCATATGACCTTTAAGCTGAATATCAGGGAATTGTTTGCATAGTTCCCTTTAGTCACCTAGCCATTTTCTACTTTATTACGGAGCATTAGGTTTTCATTTAGGGGGGATTTCACCACTGTCTAAAGCTTGAACATTTAAGGTACATTATCTGCAATTTAGGGGATAGGTTTGCTATCTAAAGCCTGGCCCCCTGGGGTGCAGTGTAGGCAATTTAGGGGGATAGCTCTGCTCTCTAAAGGCACTACAGTATGTGCAATTTAGAGGGATAGCTTCCCTTTCTAAAGCCTTCCCATGTACAATGAGCCATATGTGATTTACATTGTTCTGTTGTGTAAAGTCTGACCAAGTACAGTGCAGCGTATGCAATTTCAAAAGATAGTTCTGACCATATATTGTGACCATATATTGTATGGTAAGCTATTTATGAGGCTAGTTATGCTGTTTAAAGTCTGAGCATGATGAGTAAAGTAAGGCAAACTCTAAAAAATAGGAAATTCCCACGGGGGACTGAGAGTGCAAAACAAAAAATCAAAGGAACTCCCTCTTCTCCAGCATTGGATCTTTCATGGATTCACACGCTTAGAATATTCCCCGTCGACAGACTGGGAACCCTCGGTACACTTATAAAGCCGTTTCCCATGGGAAAAATTCGGACACTTTTGTGTCCTATCTATGTTGTTTTTGGGGCCGCCCACGCATGCCCCACTAGGACGTAGCGGTATAAATGCCCCGCCCCCGCGACTCCCTTCAGATTTCAACCGTCTCCAAAGTAGTGGGAGCACCTCGTGTAGCCTACTATTTTGTCTAGGTTGTGCTGTTGGAGTTTTGTCCTGATGTCAGGAAAAGCGCTGTTCCGCCCGTGCGCTACGTGCGGGTTGAAGAAGGTGTACGAGGGGGACGGACATGGATTGCATATATTGTCTACACCCTCATCATTCGGCAGAAAAGTGTGACATATGTAAGGTCTTCTCCCAGAAGACTCTCAAAGATCGAAGTTGAAGACTAGTGGCATAGTTAAACGATGGAGTGGGGGCATACACGCCTTCGGAGGTATGCTCCGCACGCAGCGTGGCCTCAGCGTCAAAATCTTCAGGGGCCCCGTGCCACTCGACATCGTCGGAACCCCCGGTGAAGAAATCACGACCGGCGGAGAAGGAATCATCGAGAAGCCATTCTAAGGAGTCTTTGTCGAAGAAAGCCTCGTCATCCTCATCTTTGACGAAGAAAGACAGAAAAGAAAAGTCGAAATCCTCCTCGGGCGATCATCATAGATCGACCTCGAGTCGAGAAGTGGAGAAGCGTAGGTCGAGTTCAGAAAAGGCGGGAACGCCTCAGGGATCTACACAACCACCACCGTCGTCGACGGCAGGGCAGTCGTCGACTACTTCTCTGCCACTGACACAATTGGTCTCAACTGTTCTTGGGCCGCAGATGGTGACAGCGACGACGGGGCCAGCTTTAGCCTCCTCGACGGAGATCCCGCAAGAGGCCTGGCGACCAGAAGTATTCAACCCGGTTTTGTCGGAGACCCTACTGCAGCAAGAGGCCTTGTCAGTGTCCTCGGGAGATGAGGATGTGAGAGTAGCTGGGCCTGCAGACCTTGGGTTACGAGGGATTACCAGGCCTCTCTCCGGGAGCATTCTGGGGTCTACCCCTCTTTTCAATCCGCAGTCACTGTTGTCGCTGGAGGTTTTATCCACGTTACAAAATCTGCAGAAGACACTGGACGAGAGGCTACCTCAAGCAACTCCGGCCAGGTCGGCCATCGATGAACCAGGTCCTTCTCGCCGGCCACCTCCGTCAACCCCCACGGCAGTGCCAGCGGGTGGAGACCTCTCAGCTCCACGCCACGAGGAAGGAGAACTGATAGATTCGGACTCGGACAGGAGAACCTTATCGGATGTCTCACTTTCCCCCTCCAGAGATCCAACCTGGGAGTCTGAGGTGGAATTAGAAACCCCGAGAAGCCCAGCTCAGCCGTCTCCACCGGACGACATTGGGTCATTTCACGCCATGATGGCCAAAGCGTGTACAGAATTCGGGTTGGCCCAGGAAGAGGAGAAAAAGGACTGCTTTCTTTTCAACCACATGGGAAAGAGAAGAAGGTCAGTGTTTTCGGTACCCATCCTGGATCATGTGTGGCAGGAGGGGTTACAGACCATGCGTCACCCTTTCTCGGAACCAGCAATAAAAGGTCACCTGGAGAAAAAATGTAAGGCCCCAGAAGCTACCCCCAAGTGTCTGTCCTCCCAACCAACCCCTGACTCGGTGGTGTCGGCGGCGGCGGCGAGAAAGGCAAGGGCCCAGCACAAGTGCACGACCCCCCTGGAAAGTGAAGCCAGAAGACGGATGCCTTCGGCAAAAAAGTGCTGGCGGTAGGAGCAACCACAGTGAAAGCGGCCAATTCTCTGGCCATAGTAGCCAGATACGACAGGGAGATGTGGCACCGACTGGCGCCTATGCTGGAGCATCTTCCAGAAGAACATCGTAAGGCGGCGATGTTACTGGTCAGGGAAGGTGAAGAGGCCTCCAATCATGCCATAAACATCGCAGTGGACCTCGCGGAATCAGGGTTTAAACAGGTGAATAATGGTGTGGTTCTCCGAAGGCAAGCATGGCTAAAATGCACCAACTTTAGACCAGAGGTGCAATACAAGGTGCTGGATATGCCTTTTAAGGGAGACCTTCTGTTCGGCGAGAAGGTGGACGAGGCCCTGAAGGGCATGGAGGAGGACTCGGACACGGCGCGTTCCTTGGGGGCCCTCCAAAGTGGTCGAAGTTTCAGGTCTTTTCGTCCCTTTAGGGGAGCATCGAGAAACTCCAGATTCTCAGCATCGAGAGACAGATCCTTCAGTAGGCCAGCATACCCCTCCCAGGGATACAGACGGGCTTCTCAAGCGGCAAAACGATGATGAGACTACCAGGCCCCAGGAAGAGAACAGGTTACTCGTCGTCGATGAGGGATAAGCAGACCAAGGACCAGCAATGACGGGCATCGGAACGTTCTGGGAGGCAGTGTATTGGGCTACATCAACGAATGGGAGCAAATAACAACGGATCAATGGGTGTTGGACACTGTAAGGTACGGACATTCCCTACAATTCAAAATCAACCCTCCGCACATTCCACCGGCGTTTCTAGCTCAACCCCATCTGAGCGTGTTGCAGCAGGAAGTAGCACTTATGCTACAAAAAGGTGCTATAGAATTGGTTACGTCGTCGCAGAGGGGTCAAGGGGTTTATTCCCGATACTTTGTGGTGAAAAAACCAAACGGAGAGTGGCGTCCCATTCTAGACCTGCACGATCTAAACAAGACATTGAAAAGCCTAAAATTCAAGATGCTCACGCTCCAGGAAGTGATCCGGTCAGTTCAGGAAGGGGACTTTCTGGCGTCTCTGGACCTGCAGGACGCGTACTTCCACATACCGATGTGTCGGCGACACAGAAAATTCCTAAGGTTTGTGGTAGGACGGACTCACTACCAGTTCACAGTACTTCCTTTTGGGCTGAAATCCTCTCCCAGAACGTTCACAAAATGTTTGGCCCTGGTGGCGGCCTGGCTGAGAAGGCAAGGCCATCATGTGCACCCGTATCTCGATGACTGGTTGGTGAGGGGGTCCTCCCCTATGTCGACTCACACAAGTTTGCAAGCCACCATGCACCTCTTATAACGGCTGGGGTTTGCGGTAAACTTCGAGAAATCCTCGCTAACGCCATCGAGAAGCTTGGAGTTCCTGGGCGCGCAATTCGAGACCCAGTCAGGGTTAGTGAAGCCATCCCTCGACAGAATCACCAAACTCAATCGATTGGCAAGTCAGCTGAAAATCAATACCAGACTATCAGTGAGAAAATATGTGTCGATTCTGGGCGCTATGGCGTCCTGCATTCCTCTGGTGGGCAACTGCCGCCTGTTCATGAGGCCGGTTCAAGAGTTTTTGGCGGACCGGTGGATGCAGGTCCAAGGGCTCTGGTCGGACAAACTGACCATCAACGACGACAAGCTCCTATTAGCTCTTCAGTGGTGGCAGACCTTTCATAATCTATCCAGAGGGGTACCCCTACAGGAGCCAGAGTTTCGGCTAACCATAGTGACGGACGCATCACTGACAGGCTGGGGAACACACATGGGCACTCTACAAATGCAAGGTCGTTGGTCTCGGAGGGAGTCTCTCCTGCACATCAACGTTCTGGAACTGAGAGCAGTGCGCTGGGCCTTGAAGTCTTTCCTGCCGCACATCAGAGGGTCCATAGTGAGAATATTGACAGACAACACGACGGCAATGTTTTACTTGAGGAAGCAAGGGGGCACGCGATCCAGAACCCTTTCCACTGAGGCTCAGAAGGTGTGGCATTGGGCTCTGAAACACGATATATCCATCGTAGCTCATCATCTTCCGGGATTAAGGAACGAGAAAGCGGACTCAATCAGCAGAAAAATGGACCAAATACACGAATGGGAGATAGACAGCGTTCAGTTGTCGAAGGTCTTCGAGAAATGGGGACGACCTCCGCTGGATCTCTTCACTACGAAGAGGAACAAGAAGTGCGAAAGGTATGCCAGCAGGTGGCCACAGGAAGGTTCTCTGGGGGAAGCGTTCTCCGATCCGTGGACGGGCAAGTTCCTCTATGCCTTCCCTCCGTTCCCTCTTATAAGGAGAACTTTGCAGTGGATACGCAGGTACAAGTGCCGGGTCTTCCTAGTGGCACCGTGTTGGCCGAGGCAGCTGTGGTTCTCCGACCTGCTTCTCCTGTCAGTGGATCAACCAATAACCTTCCCGAAGGTTCCCAATCTCCTGTCCCGGGACGAAGGAACAGTGTGGCATCACAATCCAGACAGTCTCAATCTCACAGCTTGGCTCCTGACTTTTCGGAGTTTGGTGCCTTGAGCATTTCGTCGGATTGTCGGAAAATCCTGCAAGTGGCACGGGCCCCTTCCACCAACAAGTCGTACGTGTGTAAGTGGAGAAGGTTCTGTACGTGGTGTCAAGGACAGACGGGAGTGCAACCTCTACGGGTAACTCCGGAGCAGCTTCTACCGTATCCGCTACACCTGGCGAAGAGCAGATTATCTTTTTCATCATTAAAGGTACACCTGACGGCCATCTCTAGGTTCACGAGGAGGAGGCAGTCGCCTCCCTTATTTAGTGACAGGTTGGTGAAACACTTCATGAGGGGTCTGTTCCGAACGTTCCCGCCGGTTAAACGTTTTCCACCAACGTGGAGTCTTAATGTGGTGCTAGCAGGGTTAATGAAAGCACCCTTTGAACCAATGGCCACATCGTCGATGAAGTTCTTGTCATGGAAATTGATTTTTCTAATAGCTATAACATCAGCTAGGCGGATCTCGGAATTGCAAGCATTGGTCGTAGACCCGCCGTACCTAAGGTTCTTTAAGGACAAAGTGGTTCTGTCAACTAATCCTCGTTTCATTCCAAAAGTTCCTACGGCTTATCATAAACACTCATCCATTGTCTTGCCTACCTTTTTCGCAACCCCCTCATCGGCTGCGGAAAAAGTCCTCCATACCTTGGACGTGAAGAGAGCTCTAACATTTTTACCTTCATCGGACTCAGCAACTTAGATCTACGCAACAACTCTTCATTGCATATGGTCCGTCGGTGAGAGGAAAAGCAATTTCAAAGCAGGGACTGGCCCGATGGGTCTCGTCGACGATTGCCTTCTGTCATTGCAAAGCGGGAAAACCTCTACAAGGGCGTCCGAGAGCTCATTCCACGAGGGCAACTTCGTCGTCGATGGCGTTGTGGGCAGGAATCCCGCTGACAGACATTTGCCAGGCGGCGGCATGGTCAGTGCCTCACACGTTTACCCGCCATTACTGCCTCGAACGGCAGCATGCGGATGAGATACAAATGGGAAGGGCAGTCTTGCGCCATCTGTTTCAATAAGGTAAGCCCTTTTCAAGAAGGGTCTGTACTTATTTTGGCATATGTGTATATGGATATATATATGTATTGATATGTGCATTTACTGTTGCGTATTTATAAATTGGCAGTTTTGCGTAAGCATGGTTCGCTATACGTATGCTTAGGAGTGTGCCGGATTGCATTCACACCTCCTCTTTTTCAGGATCACTGCTGTGCATTCTATTCTAAGCATGTGAATCCATGAAAGATCCAATGCTGGAGAAGGGAATAGTTTGTTACCTGTAACTCCATTTCGAATGGATTGTGTCCTCCCACGTATTCCTCATCTTGTAATAAATCGTTATCTCCAGCTTCGCTGCTTCGTAAAATATTTTTCTCGGCAGAGGGCGCTGTGCTCGAGGTCGTGGCGTCGATTGTCCCTCGACGTACTCAGTACCCTGTCGACGTCACCGATGGTATAAATACCTCGAGCCGTGCCCGTTGCTTCAGTTCCGTTTTTCCAATCGCTTCGCTATCGAGAACGGCGCGCTTCTATTTTCTGTGAAGAAAATGTCGTCATCTTCGACCGCTTCCACACCCAGGACTGGGTTTAAAAAGTGTGCAGATTGTGGATCTAAGATGTCGATCACCGATCCCCACCGGATTTGTCTCTGGTGTCTCGGTTCCAGTCACCGAACCGACGACTGCAGGTCCTGCCAATCGAAAACCAAAAAAGCTCTTTGTGAGAGGAGAGGTAAACTGTCGGTGGGGAGGGAGGCTTCAAAAAATATTTCATCTAAAAGACATAAGAAAACGACTGATTCTAAGGAATCGGATCGACATAGGCACTCAAAGAGATCTCAATCTAGGAGTAGATCGAGACACTCTTCGTCGTCATCGAAGAAAATGAAGAGGAGACATAGATCTCCCTCATCATCATCTTCTTCTTCAGAGTCGACCGAAGAAATTCGTTGTCCGACTAAATCGGATTCTCCCAGTAAGTGGGAAGAATTCCACAAAAAGATGATGGAGGTTTTCGAGAATGCGGCCCCAACCCCCTCAAAAGACTCTCGAAAAAGCCCCTAAAGTCGCTCCATTGGACGACAAAGGGAAGTCCAAGGCTACCATGGCTAAAACCAGTAGCGTCGAGGAATCCAAACCTCGAGTCGACGTAAAACCGTCGGAGACTCTTCGAGAGTCGAGCACATCTCCAGTGCCGTATAAGAAACACAAGTCGTCGAAGACTTCGAGAATTTCGTCGACACCCTCGACATCGATAATTTCGACACCAAAGCCAGATGCGTCATCGACGCCATTATCGAAGTCATCTTCGAAAACTTCAAAGACTTCGAAGACAACCTCGAAAACTTCGAGAGATTTACAAATTTCTTCAAAGCAGATGGAAGAGGAAGAAAGGAGATTCACTCCTTTACCCAGATCAGATTTTTTCAAATCTGTCAGCAATCTATGAAGAGTCTGCTTCAGAAGAAGACGATGTTTCTCCTTTGGGAGTTACTTATGGTACAAGACAAGTTCCTGAAGAACTCATTGACCAGGAATCTAGAATAAGAGACCTGAGTGATACTCTACATTCTGCCAGTGGAGTTGACACATCCCCAGAATTAGAGTTTGCTAAACCTGATCCTGCAGAACATGCAGATGCTGGGTACAGGGGTCTTATGACCAGAGAAGTTGAATATATGGGTTGGGGTAATACTTCACCCATTTTTGAACAAGATGACATGACTGATATAATCGTCAAAGGACCTCAGAAAGATCCTGTTCTCCCTTTTCACAGGGCCCTTCAAAGGACTGTAGAGAAAAACTGGGAGAAACCAGAAACTATTGCTGCTGCAGACAGCACTTTTCCAAGAAAATATAGACCAGCTGGAACGGATCCTGAATATTTGAATAAACATCCGACTCCAGAGAGTTCTGTCATTCAGGCAGCATCTACTTCAAAACAAACTGCTTATCCAACTATTCCTCCAGATAGAGAGGATAAAAAAATGGATGCCTGGGCACGTAAAGTTTTCACGTCAGGCAGTATGGCACTCAAGTCGGCAAATGTCACCTGTACCCTAGCCAGGTTTACCCATACCCTGTGGGACTGTATTTCGACGGCGGCTGATCATATTCCGGAAGGCGAGGAAAGGGAAGGCTTCCTGAATATAGTCAAAGACAGGAAGGAGGCAATGGGGGAATGTCTCCAGTCTGGACTGGATACTGCGGATAGCATCAGCAGATCCATGGCTGCAAGCGTTGTGCTACGTGCAATCTAGACTCCTCAACATGCCCTTTGATGGCTCGAGGCTCTTTGGCAGAAAGGCTAATGAAAGCCTAGAAAAACTTCAGACCTCGAAAGCGGCAGCTAAATCACTAAGCGCCTCTTTGCGCCAGTCTCTAAAACCCTATTCCGGCTCATCTTCCTGGAGGGGTCGTTCTTTTCGCTACTACTCTTCTTTTGGTAGAGGAAGAGGACAGGCTTCTCAAAGGGACAAAAGAAACTTCCCTCATGGGGCACGAGGAAGAGGTGCAAAATCAGCCTCAGGAGCGGCATCTGTACCCTCAGCCACTCCTGCAGCCGCCTCCAATTCCCTCTGAGACCTTGTTACACAAAACACCAGTGGGAGGCAGGATCTCTCAGCATCTGAAGGAATGGCGGGGCATTACCTCAGATGCTTGGGCACTGGAAACAGTAGCACAAGGTTACTGTTCCCCTTCCAAAAAAGGCCTCAGAATCATCCACCGGGAGTCAACTCCGTCAAAATTCCGGATCCGCTCCTGTTGCAGGAAATTTTAACCCTGCTAGAGAAAGGTGCCATAGAACCAGTACCTGTAGCGGAGAGGAAAAGGGGCTGGTACTCCCCATATTTTCTCATCCCAAAAAAGGACGGAGGACTGAGACCCATCTTGGACTTGAGAAACTTGAACAAGTTCCTCAGGAAGGACAAGTTCAAGATGGTGACTCTCTCTCAGATCCTTCAGGCTCTCCAACTCCAAGATTGGTTGGTATCATTGGACCTTCAGGATGCTTACTTTCATGTGCCAATCCATCCAAAGCACAGAAAGTACCTGAGGTTCGCGATTGGCAATTCTCATTATCAGTTTTGAGTTCTGCCATTCGGGTTGACCTCCGCCCCTAGGGTTTTCACCAAACTGTTGGCGGTTGTGGCAGCAAGTCTCAGGAGAGGAGGTATTCACCTATATCCCGACCTGGACGACTGGTTGATCAGAGCAAGTTCACCAGAACAAGCTCAAGAACATCTGTCGATCACCTGCCACTTCCTCCACAAACTGGGCTTCTCCCTCAATTTCAAGAAGTCCCACATGATACCATCCCAGAAACTCCAATTTATCGGAGCAGTCTTGGACACTTCATCGGGAAAAGCCTCGCCTCCCGAAGTGAGAGCTCTACACATCCAGCAGATGGTAACGAAGTTTCAGAATGCCCAACATCTACCGGCCTTCGATTTTCTCAGGTTGCTCGGCCTCATGGCATCCTGCATTTTCCTAGTACCAGAGGCCAGGTTGAGAATGAGATCCCTTCAATGGGCTCTCAGAACTCAGTGGTCCCAGTTCTCAGGGAATATGTCGGATCTTCTGCAAGTCCCGAGCGCAGTTGCTCAGGATCTTCTATGGTGGACTTGCAACGACAACATTCTCAGGGGAGAGTCCTTTTGGCAACCATGGCCGGAGAGAACAGTAGTGACGGACGCCTCACTCACGGGGTGGGGAGCACACACCAACGATCTGACAATCAGCAGTCGGTGGTCTCCATCGGAGTCCAAACTACATATCAACCTGTTGGAGCTGAGGGCAATCAGACTAGCTCTGAAGGCCTTTCTGCCCTCTGTACAGGGAAATAATGTCCTGATAATCCTGATAATGACAGACAATACAGTGGCCATGTACTATCTCAACTAGAGAGGAGGTGTAGGGTCACTGCCACTGTGCAGAGAAGAAATGCAGCTCTGGTTCTGGGCAATACGAGAAGGAATCTCTCTGTCGGCAATTCACCTAGCCAGAGAGAAGAACACGGCGGCAGACGCTCTGAGCAGGCAGAGTACGGTCTCTCACAAGTGGGAGCTGGCTCAGGAGGTCCTTCAGAGATCTTCGCCCTTTGGGGAACCCCTCAAGTGGATCTGTTTGCCACCGAGATCAAACGGAAGTGCGATCAGTACTGCTCAAGGGTATTTCCTCAGAGGAGCTCTGGGAGACGCATTCGTAGTGGAGTGGAAGTTTCCACTGCTGTATGCGTTTCCCCCAGTCCTCGTGATTCCTCAAGTAATCAGGAGGTTGAGAAAGTTCAGGAAAACCATGATCCTAATTGCCCCGGATTGGGCCAGGAGAACGTGGTACCCAGACCTTCTAGACATGTCCATCTGCCCTCCAATACGTCTTCCGCAAAGAGAGGATCTTCTCTCGCAAGAGGAAGATCGGGTTCTCCATCCAGAGGTCAAGACGCTCAACCTTCAAGCATGGTTTCTGAGAGGTTGACATACAAGGATTGGGATCTTCCGGATGACGTAATGGAAATCTTGCTTTCGGCCAGAAGACCAGCAACAAAGTCTTTGTACCGATGTCGCTGGAATAGGTTTAGTAACTGGTGCAAAGACAAGGATGTGGACCCTTTTCAGTGTGGCACACCAATGGTGCTTTCTTTCCTGTTATATCTAGCCAATCTGGGGCTCCAGATAGGAACAATCAAAGGATACCTTGCTGCGCTGTCCATTTTCAAGCGCTCCTCGGAAGAGGTTTCATATTTCAAAATACCGTTAATAATTCAATTCTTAAAGGGGCTTACTAATGTATACCCTCCAATACCTTTTCATGTACCAACTTGGGACTTAAATTTAGTATTTAAATTCTTGACTTGCATACCCTTTGTGCATCTGCACTCATGTCCATTGAGGCTTCTGACTCTAAAAACTGTCCTCCTTGTGGCCCTATCATCAGCCTGCAGGGTTAGCGAACTTCAGGCTCTCTCATGCAAACCACCATATACTATTTTTTATAAGGATAAGGTAGTCCTTAAAGTTAAACCTTTGTTCTTGCCAAAAGTAGTCTTGGACTTCCATTTGTCACAAAAAACAGTACTACCAACTTTTCATCCTCCTCCTCATCTGGGCAAGGAAGAGGAGAGATTGCGCAGACTAGATCCCAAGAGGGCTCTTAGTTTTTACATCTCAAGGATGGCTAAATTGAGACAAGATGACCAACTATTTGTGGGTTATACTGGTCATAAATTAGGCTTATCTGTAACAAAACAGACCATTAACCGCTGGATCATATTAGCCATAGTTGAATGCTACAGATTAGCGGGAAAAGAACCACCAGATGGGCTTCGTGCCCATTCTACAAGGGGAATGGTTACTTCTGCGGCTCTAAAGAGGGGAGTTCCGGCAGCAGATATTTGTGCAGCTGCAACCTGGAAAACCATACATACTTTTGTTAAACATTATTGTTTGGACACTGCCTCCTCTAACGAGGGTTTATTTGCAAGGGCAGTTCTGCATTCTGGCCACGAAAACTGAAATTAGTATTCCCACCTCCAAAAATTGATACTGCTATGGGAGCCTATCACAAGATGAGGAATACGTGGGAGGACACAATCCATTCAAAGAACAAGTTACTTACCAACTGTAACGTTCTTTCGACTGGATGTTCCTCCCACGTATTCCTCATCGACCCTCCCATCCTACCCCACAGTACAGTTTACGTTTTCTTACACTTTCCTCTCACGAAGAATGTATCGGTCATGGGACACGCCTGGGTGTTCCTCCTATATATATATATATATATATATATATATATATATATATTTCATCAAAAAAACAGAACTGAAGCAATGGGCGCGGCTCGAGGTATTTATACCATCGGTGACGTCGATAGAGTACGGAGTACGTCGAGGGACAATCGACGCCACGACCTCGAGCACAGTGCCCTCTGCCGAGACATTTTTTTTTCCGAAGTAGCGAAGCTGGAGATAACGATTTATCACAAGGTGAGGAATACGTGGGAGGAACATCCAGTCGAAAGAACGTTACAGTTGGTAAGTAACTTGTTCTTCTCCAGCATTGGTATCTTTCATGGATTCACATGTGCCCGCCGGCCTCCCCGGAATGCAATCGACTTGTATAACTAGGTTTTCACCCATTTTGCTTTGGAGGGGTCGAAATCTGAAGGGAGCCGCGGGGGCGGGGCATTTATACCGCTACGTCCTAGTGGGGCATGCGTGGGCGACCCCAAAAACGATGTAGATAGGACACAAGTGTCAGACGTTTTCTTATTGGAAACGGCTTTATAAGTGTACCGAGGGTTCCCAGTCTGTCGACGGGGAATATTCTAAGCATGTGAATCCATGAAAGATACCAATGCTGGAGAAATGGAGTTACAGGTAAGAAACTATTCCCTTGTGCAACATGTGTATCAAATGCTAATACGAATAAAGATAGTGGATCAAGAGAGTATAGAACTTCAAGGGAACAATCAATTTAATAAAAAAATAAGCCATATCAAGTCAAAAAGACATGAGACATAAGCCTACAAATAATGAATGCAACAAAACACATGAAACATATAATGAAAAGCGTGAACATGGTAATTGTTAACGGTATAAATCACAAAAATAAAAATGTATGTGATCACATTAAATTTAAGTCTGTACAAGAATTGTGAAAACCCAGAAAAAATTATTCAAATTACTTCACATTTGTTTAAGCAAAGTCTTGATGAAGAAAAATGCTTGAGCCTTCCAGATTTGTGCTGGCCCAGCCTTCATCAGGACGCGGAAGGTAAAATAAACTATACTATGGCTTGTGTTGAGCCAAAAATAGATACTTTTCCTAGACATAACAGAAAACATTATATGACCAATTGGGTGCTCTTGAAAGTTTTGGGGATATTTGAAAAGTTAGCTGGTTTCTAATAATTAATTTCATACCTTAAGTTGAGTTCCGTTAAAACGTGAGACTGGAAACGAATGTCATCATATAAGCTGGCCTTGTGATGTAAACAAGGGAAAACATGTATGAAAAGAACTGAAGGCCTCTTTAAAGTGGATAACAGGTGAAAATAATAAGGTTGAATACCATAGGGAATAAGAAAGCTTACCTAGACTTTATAAATTGGTATGTAAAGTTAGTAAGGCTGTATACAATATAAAGCTGTATATTGGCAGTAAGGCTGTATACAATGGTGTGTCACTGCCAGAATACAAACTCCGAGGTCAACGGCCTTGCTGCATACATTCTACTGACCTCACACAACCACTGCACCATGCCTAGCATTCGAACTCAGCTACATAGCACGTAAACCGCACTGGCTGCACACTTACTGAGTGCCCCCAAGCACTATTTACTACTCTTTCCATTGACCTGGACTACAGTCCCCGAGGGTGTTCAACCCACAACGCTTTGAGATCATGCTAATGGTATATAAGGCGGTATACAAATGCACAATAACATAACATATCAAAGGCCTAGGCGTACCTGAGTTCATTTAAAATGGTATCAGTGAGTTACACTGAATAGCATGAAGTTGTCACAGTTGGAAGAGTATGCAAAGTAAAATAATTGGTGCATATGTCACATTCCTTGGTAAGTGGCTGCGGTTGCATGAGTAACACGTGTAGGTAGAGAATGTACATTCTAATAGTGACCCAGCGTTAGAAATGAGACTTAGGCAATGTTCAGCTGGCTCACAAGGAAAGGCACTGCTATTTCTTTTAAACAAAAGCCAGTGCAATAGCTTGGAAGAATCATTGCACAAATGAGATAGCACTGGTGTGGTCAGTTGCTAAGCCCCATAAAGTAACGGACACCAACTAGGGACAGGTGTGAAGAATGCGCAGCAGAGAAGACTGAACCTTAACATGAAGTTACTGGTTTGTTGGAATTGTTTCAGGTGCCATCTTGGGGGGGGGATGTGTTGTCACATATACAAGCCAACGGATAAAGGAAAAAGTGGTGTAATTGTGTGGGAGAAAATGGCTGTCTTATCTAGCGTTTCTGTCGATACATGATGATGTATTCTTCTATGTATGAACAAGTTGTAGAGGACATGCTTGAATGTGGAAAGTGAAATGAAGATAAATGGCCAGGTACTCAAATGTTTGTGTTGATTCAAATGATAAGATGCTCTAGCGCAGCTCCTCACTGGTACCCAAAAGGAGCAGCCCATTTCACAAAGAGCATCTTTGGGGAGAAAGGATAGCTCGGGGGAAATGCGTTGTTCTTGGAAGCAAGACTACGCAGCGCAACACAGGTTCAAACCCCGATCCTGTGCTTAGAAATCTCTCGTTTCTATTAAGCGTGTTACAAAAGAACAATTTTATTTATAACCTGAATGAGCTCATCTTAGATGCAATCATTTAAATGCCATTTCCCCCCTCTTTGCGCAAATAAGGGGGACGTTTCTGGGAATTTAAAAGCACATGCGGGATGCACTCTTAAATTCCCAGAAATGAGTGTCATCCCCTATGCCTTTTGAAAGAGGGCCAATAGGTGGCGCCAATCATGACTGGGTCACTGTCATGATTAATGTCTTTTTTAAGTGTTAAAGCTGCGGTTTAAACTGCAGCTGTCACATTTGCATTTCCGTCCTCCAAACAGGGATGTATTTCACTGAGACTGGCTGGGTAACTGCATGTTTGCTAGGAGCCTGTCATACATTAGTGGCGGCATGCAAGGGTACTGGACAGCGCATCTTTGCGCTATTGACCAGCCCCTCATGAAATGCTCAGGTCACCTTTGAAAATGAAGTAACTTGCGTATTTCAGCAATGACCGGTAATGAAAACAGTGCATCATCTGTGCTTTTTTCATCTGCACTCATTCTAGAGACTATGGCACATAAGATTTAAAAGAGCCAGGCACTTCACCATATATCACCATGTGCTAGTCTTAGCCAAAGCCTTTTGGTAGCGTGGTTTCTGTCTGGTGCCACACCATGGATAGAGTGAAGAAGTGATGTTAGTTTCCCTTTAGGCTTAAAGGTGGGGTTAAAAAAGAAAATCAACCAGAGTTCACTCACTAAGACGCAGGGGCTTTTATTAGGGAATAGTGGGAATCACGTGGTGGTAGAGATTACAAATGTAGTAGTATGTGGCCTGTGCCCATGCCATACCATAGAAATGTGGAAAGAAGAATGTACTGTCTATCTACAGGCTGCAGACAGCTTGGAGGATCCACCTGAGAAACGCAAAGCAATACTCACCTTGGGTCTAAAGCAGAAAAAAGATGCAAACAATTACCACCACAACCTGAAACACATGCCTACACAGTCAAGGAAACAATCGCCAAATTGGATCAGTACTTTTCAGCCAAGATGAATCTAGTAATGGAAAGACACCTTTTTAACACACATCGACAACCAGCAGAAACAATAGAAGAATACATGGTGGCTTTACGTAAGTTGCGTGAACCTGCAAATTCTAGATTTTCCAGATCAAGTTTTAGGAGACCAGATAATGGTTCATACAAACTCTGATGGGTTTGAGATAGACTCACCAGCAATATGGACAAGGGAGCCCTCAAATGTGGCCAAACTGCCAAGATAGTGGAGATTTTAGGCAATGCCATTCTCACTGCAGATGACTGAACATGGAATGTAGGTCATATAGCTAAATGTACTCCAGTGGCCAAAAGGAACATCAGAGGACTAGAGGAGCCTCATGGTGGGTGTTTCATGATCTTCCCACTATAAAGGAACAGAAAAGCTCACAGACTGTTACGAGGTGCAAGCCTCCAGTGAGTATGATATGATATGACATGATATGGCATTTATAATGCGCCTATACACAAGAGTTTCAAGGCGCGACGAGGCAAGGGAGGGGAACCAAAGGGAAGACAGACAGCGATCTTACTAGGCCATGTGTCATTCAGATTGCGCAAGTGCATGGGAAGGGGGAAAGTGCGAGGGGGAAGGGAGAGAGGAAAGTGCAGTACATCGGATAGTAGAATAACAAGATAAATAAAACAGCCAGCTGGTGGCAAGTGCAAGGTAGTGCAGAACATAAGTGCTGGTAGGGGGACTTAAGGGATACAGAAAACAATCCCCAAGTGCAGAAGTTGCCAGCAGTTCAGGTGTGCAACTGGCAGGGCCTGGGCCCGTGAACAGAAAGGGTGGCCAGGTAACTAGTGCAGTTCAACCAGGAATTCAGCAGGGGAGAGGGGGAGAGAAAGCAGAAGCAAAGAGGAAGGTTTTGAGGTGCTTGCGGAACCAGAGTTGGTTCTCCTCAAGTTTCAGGGAGGCAGGAAGGCTGTTCCAGAGGGAGGCCCCTGCCGAAGAGAGCGATCTACCACCAACTTGTTGCTTGGAGAAGCGACTGACTCTGAGGGAGTTGGAGGCAGATGAGCAAAGAGCTCGAGAAGGAAGATATTTAGGAAGAGAGAGTTGAAGGTATTGCGGCCCCAGGCCCCAGAAGGCCTTGTGGACAATGCAGAGGGTTTTTAACTTAATCCTCGCAGCCACTTGGAGCCAGTGCAGAGATTTCAGTCCTGGAGAGATACGATCCCTGGGCTTGAGGCCAAGGACAAGTCTCGCAGTCCTGTTCTGGATAAGTTGCAGAGGGCGGAGAGTAGAGGCAGGCAGATTTAGATAGAGGCTGTTACAATAGTCTAGCCTAGTGAGAACCAGGGCTCTGGAGACAGTGAGCTTCTGGGGGAAGGAGAGGAAAGGAAGAATACCTCTGAGGAGGTGCAGCTGGTAGTGTGACTTCTTAGAGACGTCAGAGATGTGAGGAGAGAAGGAGAGTGTGGAGTCGAAGATGACCCCGAGGTTTTTTGCCTTGCAGGTGGGAGCAGGAAGAGGGCCAAGAGAGGCCGGCCAGAGAGCTGCAGGGAAGGAGGGAGTGGGTGTGCCAATGAGTAGAATCTCAGTCTTACTGGCGTTAAGACAGAGGTCATTGGCGGTGCACCACTCCTGAATAGCAGACAGTCAGAGATGAGGGAAGGAGAGGAGGAGGCTGAGGGTAGCCTGAAAATTAGCTGGGTATCATCCGCATAACAATGAAAATGGGGGCAGAGAGCGGCCATGCAGTGGGCAAAGAGTGCCATGTATTGGTTGAAAAGCCAGGGAGAGAGGTTTGATCCCTGGGGGACACCACAGGTAGAGAGAAAGATATCGGAGAGGAAGGACTCAAGTTGGACCTGGGAGGGTCGGTAGGAGAGGAAAGAAGTCAGCCATGCCAGAGCCTGACCAGTGATACCCAGGTTATCACGGAGACGGTTGAGCAGGATGGCATGGTTGACAGTGTCAAAGGCAGAAGAGAGATCTAGCAAGATGAGGATGCAAGGGGTGTTAGAGTCAAGGTTGGAGAGCAGGTCTTCACGGATGTTCAGGAGAGCAGTTTCTGTGCTTCTGACAGATCTTAAGCCAGACTGATGGTCATGAAGACAACCAACAAATTCAGTGTGGAGATTAAGCTGGGAGATGGCCAGTTTCTCCAGGAGCTTGCCCGGGAAGGGAGTGATGGAGATTGGGCACTAATTAGTTGCGCAGGAGGGCTCGGCAGAGGGTTTCTTAAGAAGAGGGTGCACAAGGGAGTGCTTCAGGGGGGATGGGAAGACACCAGTGGCAAAGGAGTGGTTGCAGAAATCAGCCAGGGTAGGAGCGAGGGAGTCAATATGCTCCTTGATAGTTTTGGAGGAACAGGGGTGAACCTGTTTCAACAAGACTTTCATAGATTGGACTTGTCTAGAAACCTTGTCTGCAGAGAAAAGGGGAAAAGCAGAGAAGGAGGGAGGGGGGGTGGCTTCAGAAGGGCCAGAGGAAGAGCAGGGAATAGTGGGAGGAAGGCGATAGGAGGAGTGTGAGGACAGGATGTCCTGAGTTTTTGAAATGAAGTGAGAAGCCAGTGCCGTGCAGAGGGCCTGGGAAGGGACAAGAGAGGTAGAGACTGCGGCAGGATTGGCCAGTTCCTTGCAGATTTTAAAGAGTTCAGCTGAGTTGTTAGATGCAGAAGAGATTCAGGCTTGGATATGAGCTCTCTTCTTGGTGAGGACAGAGAGCCGGTATTGCATTTGCAGCAAGCGGCAGGCCAGTTTGTCAGAGGATGAACGTGAAGTGATCCATTTCCTCTCGGCCACCCTGCACTTGCGTTTTAGGGTGACGAGGTCCGAGTCATACCAGGAGTTACACTAGGCTTTGGCGGATTCTCATGACAGGGGCAAGGATAGCAAGAGTATCAGATATAGAAGAGTGGAGCGTAGAGAGGGCTGAGTCAGGGTGGGAGTCAGCCAAAGGGGCAGGAGGGGGTGAGAAGGTGGCGGCGAAAGCCTCAACTGACACGTGCTTCATGGGTCGGATGACCGAGAAGGTGGGTGGCAGTGATGGAGGTGGCTTGACCTGAGGGGTAGGGAGGGTGAGGTGGGAGGATAGGAGAAAGTGATCACTCCAGGAGAGAGGAGTGGAGAGAGGAACAGAGAGGGGAAGGTCAGAGGAGATCAGAACATCGAGAGTGTGCCCTGCAGAATGCGTCGGGCCAGAGTAGAAAATGGTGAGTGAGAGAGAGTCACAGAGGTCACGAAAGAGTCCGGAGGGGGGGGCAGAGGCATCCAGGTGAATGTTGAAATCTCCAAGAAGGAGAAGTTGAGTGGTTGAGGCGAGAAGTGAGGAGGAGAGGTCTGCCCACTCGGAGAGGAAGGAAGAAATCTGACCAGGTGGCTGATAGATAGTAGCCACAGTCAGGGGCGTAGGAGACAAACAAAATCTGGTGGGGACAGGGGACACCTTGGGGACTTTGCATTGTAAGATGACACTATCCATCAGGCCAGGCCAGCAGCCGGACAGTCCATGTTGTGCAACCTGCTGTGTGCTGCACTACTGCTATACGGGTTGTTACGTGCGTCTCCATCCCATTACATAGCAACTGGGTGCAGGACGTTGTCTCAGGTCTCCCCCTGCCTGTAAAAGCCGCGATTCCCTAGGGAAAGTTATGGCGGGCGGTGCCCATTCCCTGATGGCAGATGGAGCGGGTAAAATATCGCCCTGTGTGTTGCGTGCACGTAAATGGGCCGGGAACTAACGCCACTTAATGGTTGCCATTGCTTCTTCCCAAGGGTGTCAATACTGTCCAAGTGGTTGTGTTGGCCCAAAAAGAAACAAAAGTGGTTTCTAATGAGCCCGTATGTTCCACCCGTACAGTGTTGCCATGGCAACTGGGAGCGCTGGGATTCTGCAACAAGAGGAGCCTGCGTATGATAGCATGACCAGGGCAATCCAACAGCATTAGATCAGAGAGCATGGCACAGTAAAAAGTAGGTTGAGCTGCCACCCCCCTTGAATGGTGCATGTAAAGTGAGAAGCAGTGGCAGTGGGTCAAGGAAGAAGACTAGAGTCATTTGGGTTAAATGGAGGCAGTGTGAAAAGGCTTGAGGGGGAATGATGCCAATAAGTCCACAGAGATCATTTAGCCCAAGAGCTTGGTAATGGGAAAGAGAACAGTTCAGGCAGAGTGTGAGGGAAGGGGGCAGGGAAGAGAATGAGAGCTGTATGCAAGGATTGAAGAGGAGTTGGGGCCATGATTATGTAATTGGAGGGGATGAACAGAATAAACAGTCACAGAGGTAATGGAACTAACATTGGAAAAAGCAGTCCATGAGAGGATAATGCTGGGCAACAAACAGCTAATAATGCCCGGAATTCTAAAACTCTGATTGGGTGGCCCACCATAAACATTCTGGAAAGGGTCCTAAAATATATTTGTACCTATGCTGATCCAACTCTGTTCTAGCTCATATTTCTGTTTGTATTGTTCAACTGAGGCAGAATGTGGTGGCATAATAAAGCATAACTAGCCAGTGTGTCCCAACCAGTAGTGGCCCACCACCCGAATTAAGGCGCAAATGCAGTGAGGACTTTTGGCAGGTGCTGCACGGACCTCTTTATTACCAGTATGGCCTTTCAAAGCATGCTTTATCACTAATATCACCCAATTTGTTTGTGGCAAAAGATGCAAGCTGGAAGTGCAAAGTTGTTTTTCAAAAACAATTACAACTACAAAAACGTGGCTGTCTTGGAGAGCCAATGGAAGCTTTAAAAATATCCCCCTTTCCGTTTCAATGGCAGTCACAGTGCTTGAGTTAATGTGGGTCAGGAGCAAGGGTGGAGTAAGCAAGCAGACATATGCATTTTGATTCATGGGGAGATGGATAGTGAGCAAATGCTGTTAGCCAACTAAGAAAGTGGGCTGGTTAAAATAGATAAAGGCCATGTCCAAGCACACTCTTTGGCTGTAGCATCCGTTGATAGTGCTAATGAATTATAACACGTGTCTGCAGGTGAATGAATGTAGTCATTAGACGGAATACATATTATTCATGGATGTGTGTGAGCAACCAACCATTGTGAGAGCTTCCAAAACCGAGCAATGGTAGATCTGAAGGATAACCACCCACCCGCCTTAGATTTTATTCTTTTAATTAAAAGATTACAATTGTTCATTTTATAAGAGTACACAAGATATTGTTCCTTGCATTTCCGGATCCTTCTCCACACAATACATCCCAGTATTCTGCTTGTGTCAAAAGACATTTTCAATCTCTGTTTCAATATATGCCAGGATTCTAAAAATAAGAACACACTCATGTCGGTATTGCCCATAATGCCAGTAATGCCACTATAAGAAGGAAAGTTCACACTGGTCCGGACTCATATATGGCAGTATTCCCACATATGTTAGTACTGCCATGTAAGAATACTTATGATGGATTGGCCCATGATGTTGCCACATCTTAGTTGTGCTAATTAAGGGCAATATCCTTATCTAATAAAACTCAAATTGCCTTTTGACATAATACCTCAATACTGTCCTGTAACTAAATAAAAAAAGTGTGAATGTTGGCTGTGGCAATAGTGGCCAGTATATCCATATAAAAACCCTCCTGATGCCCGTGCCAATAATGCCAGTAATATTACCATGCCATTATACACATGCCCATGCAGGTTATGCCACAATAGGCCATTGACCCAACTAAGAACACTCACATTGTCTTTGCCAAAAATTCCAGTATTGTCATGACAAATGAAGAAAGTATGCCAATGCTGCCACTGTAAACATGTCCATTCAGGTTGTGTAACATTTACCCATATTAACACTCATTTTGGCTTTGCCCATAATGCCAGTAACATTGCAATGACACAGCATAAACACATGCAGGCTGTGCGAACACAGATAAGTACCTACATGTAAGCAAACTCATGTTGGCTTGGCCCATAATGCCAACCACATTGCCAGGCTATTGTATAAAAATATGTTCATACAAGCTATGCCAACATATTCGATAACACCCTTGCGAATAGTCATGCTGCCATTTCCCATAATGCCAATAATGTGGCCATGTCACATTAAAAAAAAAGATCAATGCTTGTCCACTTTTACCAATCACCATCCTGTCGCAAAGTGGCCATTCACCAGCCCCTTGCATCACAACCCGCAACCCCCTATCTTTTTTTATCACATCACAAACACAACATCCCCACGCAGACTAAATCTCACTCGAATTCATAACCACACAAGCTCACACACAAATACTCTAACACAAACTCACACTTGAACACACACACATATGCTCACATCCAGGCCCAGACTGGACTATAGGGCAGTAGGCCCATGGCCAAACCAAAAATACAAAATGCTTGTGTGGGCCAGTTGTTGGTCAAAATGGGCCACTTTTTTGGCCAATTTGGGCCAGTAGATGAGTTTATTCACTCTGCAGCTAGTAGTTTTGACCAGTGTTGCTGATTAAATATTCTTTAATTTGCATCGCACGTTATCAAAAAACTCCTCCTTGGTTAATATTCAAACCATGTCACAAAAGGAATGAACTTGTACTTTTGCACAATGACGGCTGCAGCCTGCAGATGTATTTTTGCACGCTGCATGATGCAACTGCAGACAGTGCAGAGACACAGTGCACTGCACTGTGCACAACAACACTTACATATTCTGGGGGGGATGAATGCCATTATAAAATTGTGGAGCGGATTTGTCCCTCCTGTCTCCCCCATGTCCTACGCCCATGGCCACAGTAAGGTAATGGCTAGGGGAGAGAGAGAGCCTGCAGACAAGGCATTCAAAAGAAGAGTAGGTCTGTGGTAGGAGTGACAGAGGCAGGGATCCACTCAGGGAAGATAAGAGCTACACCCCCGCCAGAGAGGTTGGGCCTGGGCTCGGAGAGGATCTTGTAGCTGTCAGGTAGGAATGTGTCAAAGCTGGAGATGGAGATGGCCGTGAACCATGTCTCAGTGAGACCGAGGACATCAAGGTCAAGTTCTTTAAGAAGGCGGCAGATATCAGAGGAATGTTTGACAGCAGAGCAAGAGTTAAGAGTGGCAATGTGGAGAAGGTTGCCATCCTTGAAGGACTTCCGGGGAGGGGTACAGATCAGAGGTACGCCCTACAGAGGTATAGAAGGAGCCCGAGAGGGGGCAGAGAGGGAAGGAGAAGGCAAGGTAGCCAAGGAAAGGGGACGGGGGACAGCAGGAGAATAAAGGAATTTGATGAGGTGCAGGAAGCGTCTATTAAAGAGGTCAAGGTTGGCCTGAGGGCCTTGGACTAAGATGGTCCCATTAGAGTAAACATTAATGATGACCTTAGAGGAATGGAAGGAGGCCAGGAGGGTGTCCCAACGGGTGCCACCATTAAAGGGAGAAGAGGAGAGAGCACAGAGACCATATGAAGGGTCCATAGGTCAGGTGAAGGTACGACAAAGAGGTTGTCTGAGAGTTTCCTTATAGGGGGCACTGGTGTAGGTGTCAGATATAGGGAGGCCTGGGTTGGAGACCAGGATGTCCTTTTTAAACGTCTTCCTACCAGATTTAGTGAGGAGAGCGGGATAGTCAATAGAGAAGCAGTTAGAGAAGATAGGAAAGACAGAGAGCACCATAGAGTAGATAGGGAAAGGAGGGAGTGGAAGGAGAGGGGGAGACACTGGCGAGAGTAGGTAGACAAGGTAGCGAGCTGCAATCAAGTTGCGCAATAGGGCAGACTCTCAGGGTTAAAGAGCATACACATGTACAGCTTTAGAACTGGTGAGAAGCCACTCCTAAATTTGAGAATCCTGAAAGGGGAGAGAAAGGCCTAGTTTTCACAATGCCACATTTTAAATACTGATACAGTGCGATTTACAACAACACAGGGGACGGCACAACCATGTTTAAGAGTCTGAGGGGGGGTGGCAGGGAGGTAAGTGGGACTAACCTGTGGAGAATCACTGGCAACTGCCGTCCCCTGCGGATACCTTCAGACACAACAGGAGAACCGCTACAGTGGGAGCCGCCCTTTGCCTTAGGGGCCCTTAGCCGTGGGACTGCCGGGCAGGGGCTGCCCTGGTAGCGCCTGTAATGAGGAGGGGGAGGGCGTGCCAATCGCAGTGCAGTGGGAGAGCTGGAGGTGGGAGGGAGGAAGGAAAATACGATGGCACAACACAGAAGGGGATAGGGGGCCATTGGCAGCACAACAATGGAGGAAAACAAGGCACAATGCAAATAAAAAGTGAAACAGACACACAGAGGGTCTAGATACCTCTGATGGCTGCCTGCAGTCACCCGCTCAGCTCAGGATTCAAATGGCGAGCGCGGTGACTTCAGGGCAACCAAGCTAAGCCAGCAGGGTCGGGCGGCCAATCGCAGTGCAGTGGGAGGGCTGGAGGCGGGAGGGAAGAAGGAATATACGACGGCACAACACGGAAGGGGAGAGGGGGCCAGCGGCAGCACAACAATGGAGGAAAACAGGGCACAACACAAATAAAAAGTGAAACAGACCCACAGAGGGTCTAGATGCCTCTGACGGCTGCATGCAGTCACCAGCTCAGCTCAGGATTCAAATGGCGAGTGCGGTGACTGCAGGGCAAACAAGCTAGGCCAGCAGACCAGAAGAGTAGCATAGATAATAGTACCAAGGTTTTTTAACACCAACTGGTGGGTGGATCTGTTGAGGTTATCTGCATTAAATGACTAGCCAGTGCCACCAGAATGGGATAATGATCCAGAAATAGGTACACCATGTGGGGAATGAGAAAGCTCTGTAACGATTAGAGTTAAAGAAAGGAGCAGGCCATCTCACACTCCTACGAGGTCTAATAAATGAGTTGACCATTTAGGTCAGCATCAAAGAATAGTTAGTTCTGTTAAGGAGGGGCTAGGATAGATGCCTGCATTCTTGTTAGTTCTGTTATAGAAGTTCTTAAGAGAGATGTTTACATGTCTTGTAATTGTAGGTGTTTTTAGGTTCTGTTATAATATGACTTGTAATTGTATGTTGTTGCTTGTTAACAGTGTGAGATGATCAAAGGGCGGTCGATGTGTCATATGCTCCATTTATGTTGTCCTTCATTTTTCTCCTCTCTTTCCTTGTCAATATTCCTTCCATAACAGGGAATTTGGAGGGAGATGATTGGAGCTTCATGGGCCAGACAGATGGTCTGGTCTGCTCTGTGAGAAAATACATTATCCTCACCTTGGTAGGTGTATGGCAATTTATCTTGTAACACTGCTCCCCCATTTGTCTTGACGCAGCCGTCATTTTATATTCTCCATCATGTGGTCTGGCATGGATTCACATGCTCATGAATATTCCCTGTCGTCAGGTCAGGAATACTCACTAAAAAGAAAACAATCTTGCTTGAAAACTGCCTTTCTCCTCTTAACCAATCACTGAGGCATGGGTCATACTGCACGCATCCAATGACGACTGTCTCCCTAAGCTCCACCCCCGGTGTCCCTCTTCAGATGTTTACTGTACGCTTCAGTGCTGTGAGTCCTCTCGAGTTGCTCTTCGTTCTATTTTCCTATTTGTGAGTTTTTTTCATCAGATAAATTGTCCTATTTTTGTCCAATTCTCTCTTGTCCGCTGACAGTTGGTTAGTGCCGGCAACGGGGATCCGTTGCTGGTGAAGATCGACCACAACATCGTCGGATCTTCATTGTTCCATTTTGGAAGGCCTAGATGAGGCCTACTTCGCGCCTCGCCATGTCGGAAGAAGGTGAGAGGACTTTGTTCAAGCTCTGCAACAGATGTGGCTTGAGGAACATCTACGTCGAAGATCGGCACACAAGGTGCCTCTATTGTTTGCAACCTGACCATGACGAGGACAGATGCGAGATCTGCCGATGTTTCCTCGCCAAAACGAAGCAGGATCATTACCACAGGCCTCTGAGTGTGCACAGGCCCCTCACAGTCCGTACAAACTTTGGAGCGGGGAAGAGGTTGAGATTCATTGAGGATGTTGCTTCACAGGATGTCCACAAAAAGTCTAAGTGCCATGCAGCTGATCTAGCACGGGCTGCCGATTCTGTCCCCTTTTGGAGGACGCCGCTCCTCTTCACCTTCACCGTCCACAGTGAGCCTACCGATGGGTGGTGTATCATCGAAACATGGCCCTTCGTCGAAGGATAGACTGAGGAAACATGTTTGCCAGGAGGGTTCTCGGAGGCCCTGGTCAACGCCTGCATCCAAGACTTAGCCAGCGCCGACAGCATCAGCGCCTCACTAGCAGAGACCCCCATCAGCGAGATCACTGTTGTCCACGACTGGGACCCCATCGACAGCTGCACCATCGACAACCATTGCTGCAGTTCCGTTGACGACCCCATAAGCGATCCCGTCGGCGACTGTCCCATCGACGACTACTTCAACGGCAAAACCTTCATTGAGGGCTATGCTGTCACCCCGGCCCATGACTACTACTGCTCTGACCACACCTACGACTGCCCCAACCATGACTACTCCGTCTGTGAAGGCTCCAGTCGGTTCTTCTTTCCCGAAGGAGACAGGTAGGTCAAGGAAGCTGTTGCTACCAAAGGATTTCCTCCCCAGACCTAAGGTGGGTCTAAAGGAGGTAGCAAGGAATCCTGTCATTGCAAACTTGAGTAGAAGAGTCCTTGCGGGAAGGTTTCTGCTCGGACCAGGGAGGGGACAACCCAATGGGTGAGCATCCCCACCTTGTGGAACAAGACCGGTCCTCAATCCCGGAAAGGCGCACTAGCCCTCCGTCAGTTCCAGCAACGCACACTACCACTTAATTGGTGCCAGTAAGGCGCGCAAGCCCTCCATCAGTGCTAGTCCCGGTGGCCCCTCAACAGGGCCCTAGAGACATGTCTCTGGATCTTCTGATGACATTGCACACTCTTGTGTCAAAGATACAATACAGTGTCCCATCCCTGATGCCTCCGATGGGGGGAACCCCCAGACACAGCCTGCCACGACCACAGCACAGACCCCACCATGTTGGTCCAAAGCACCCTCCAACACCGGGGCGGCCGATGTCGCACCCCCACTCCAGCTGTACCTGTGCTAGACCCACTCCATACACATACTTGTATGGATACGGGCACTACGGAGACAGATGAGTTTGGTGACCTTGTGCCTTTGGATGGAGAACCGCTAGGTGTATCGCCTCCTGATGAAGTGGGTCCACCCCATGCTTTCAAGGGCATCTACCCTCTTCAACTTAGTGCCAGAGGAAAAGAAAAAGGAGGGATTTCTTTACCAGAGGTGTGCTTCATCAAGGAAGATCGTAACATCCATTTCTCTGCTGGATGATGTTTGGGATGAAGGCTTAGCTCTCATGAAGACCCCAAGATCTACACCAGCAAAGCGGGACAGGCTAGAGAAAAAATACAGGGTGCCTGACTAAGCCCCTAAATGCCTCAGATCACAGCCGCCCCGGACTCTAGTTTCAGCCGTCGCCAGTAAGCGATCAGCAAACCCGTCCTCCAAATCCATGGTTCCCCCTGACCAGGAGGGGAAGAAGCAGGACGCAATGGGTAAGCATATTATTTATACCGCTGCCTCAATGGTGAAGCCACCAATGCCCTGGCCATCCTGGCCCGCTATGACGGGGAGTTCAAGCTGGGTCCGATCCTGGATTTCTTGCCTGATGACAAAAAGACAGAGGCTTTAGCCCTATTTCAAGAGGGCGAGGTAGCCTCTGACCACACCGTCATGTTGCTGTTGGATGTCGCAGACTGTTTTTTTTTCAAATGGATGGCACTCAGATCCCATGGCTGGCGAAAGGCCACAAATTTCAGACCGGATGTCCAGACAAAGGGGGTGGATATGCCCTTCGATGGAGATATCTCTTCGGCAAGGTGGTGGACAAAACGACTTAGTCATCCTTTCGATTCTCTATAGGGAAGTTCCACAGATCATTAAAGGATACACATCCACCTCATAGCGTCAACCCTCACGCTCCACCTCCCAAGACGCCACAGTGGCCAGTCGCAAGATTTCGGTGGAGGGGCACAGTGTCAATGTCATCCGCTAACCAGGATGCAGATGCCCAAGCAAGCCTGACCAAGATCAGGGCCCCGCACCCCCCCCCCCTCCGGTGGGTGGCCGTCTGACGCACTTCGTAAAGGAGTGGAATAACATCACCACAGACGAGTGGGTGCTGGACATACTTCATCAAGGGCACAGTCTGGAATTCGAACACAGGTGCCCTCGCATTCCCCCTGTGGCAAGAAAAGAGCTGCACATGGCTCAGCTACTGCAGGAGGTACAGGCCATGCTAAGAAAAGGGTCAATAGAACCGGTCCCAAGGAGCCTACAGGGCTCCAGAGTGTACTCTGTATACTTTCTAGTCTGGAGGAAGTCAAGGGGATGGCGTCCAATACTAGACTTGCCATGCCTCAACAATTACCCGACGTCCCAAAAAGGACGTCACTATCAGTTCAAGGCTCTGTCCTTTGGCCTAAAATCAGCGCTGATCGTCTTCATGAAGTGCCTGGCCCCAGTGGCAGTGCACCTATGTCTTGGGGGCATACACAGCTATTAGTACCTGGACGACTGGCTCATCCTGTTCCCCTCTCAGGCCCTGGCGATGCCGCACACCAGGGAAACAATACACCTTCTGACGGAACTCTGATTCTCCAGCATTGGATCTTTCATGGATTCACATGCTTAGAATATTCCCCGTCGTCAGGCTGGGAATCCCCGGTACATTATATAGACCCTTTCCCATAGGAAAACTTTTTCGACGCTTATGCGTCCTATCCACCTCGTTTTGTATCATGCGTGCCCGCGCCGTCAGGACGCCATGATATAAATACAGGACCCGTCCCCGCGCTCCCTCAGATTTCAACCGTCTTTCAAAGTAGTGGGATCCTCGCGGTTACTGCTAATTGAAGTTAGGTTGTGTTTTCGCTTCGGCGAAGTTCCGTTCTGAAGAAAATATGTCCGGAAAAGCTTTATTCCGTCCTTGTGCGACATGTGGACTCAAAAAAGTCTATGAAGGTGATGCCCACATGGATTGTATCTACTGTCTCCACCCGCACCACACGGCGGATACATGCGAGATATGCCAGGGTTTCTCCCAAAAAACCCTTAAAGATCGGAAAAGAAGGTTGGTCGACTGGCTTAACGACGGAGCGGGTGCCTATCCGGCATCAGAAGTTGGCTCCACGGCCTCCAGGAGCAAGTCGGAACCTCCCTCGAAGAAGGCGAGGCCTGTCGAAAAATGCCCTGCGGACAAGCATGCGGGGAAGCATGCTGGGTCTTCCTCATCACACAAAAAGTCCTCCTCATCCTCTAAGACGGAGAGGCAAGCGCCATCAAAATCCTCCTCAGGGGACCGTCCCAGGTCTTCCGTGAGTCGAGACGCTTCAGCAGGGAAGTCGGCAACGAAATCGGCTACGAAGTCTAAAGGCTCGGTGCCGGCGACTGGCTCGTCGACCCCGGTATCGCTGACGATGCCGATTACTATTCAGGCAGCAGCGGTGGGGATTCCTTCGTCGACGGGGACTCAGTTTATGGCCTGGCAGCCAGAGGCTTGTGAACCGGCCCCCCCTGAGGTCCTGCTGCAAGACACGGCCTTGCCGGGGTCGTCGGTGGAAGGAGAAGGTGACATGGTTATGCAGCCGTCGGACTTGGGCCTACGGCCTTCCAATACTTCGACGACGAGTGCGAGTGGGGGTGTGGTCCCTCTATCCTCGACGTTGCTGACCCCCCAGACGGTTTTGTCTCTGGATGTGCTTAATACACTTCAGAAGCTCCTGCAGCGTCTGGATACGCAGATCCCTCAGCCTGGCACTTCATCGTCGATATTTTCTGCACCTTCCGTCGACGAACAAGCTCAAGCAGCTCGCACGACGACCAAAAGCCCTTCGGCCTCCCAGGTGGCGAAGGATCGTCCTCGAGTGCAGGAGGAGGGTGAGCTATCGGAGTCCGATTCTATACGAGGTGACTCAGGGTCGGACATCTCCCTGTCACCGTCGAGAGACCCAACATGGAATTCGGATGTAGAGGTAGAGTCTACGAGGAGCCAGGCACAACCATCTCCTCCGGATGATGTGGGAGCCTTCCATGCAATGATGGGGAAAGCGTGCTCCGAGTTCGGCTTAATTCCCGAGGAGCAGAAGAAAGATTGCTTTCTTTTTGATCACATGGGTCAAAGGAGGAAATCGGTATTTGCCATCCCAATCCTGGACCACGTATGGCAAGAAGGTCTCAAGACGATGCGTCATCCGTTCTCGGAACCGGCTATTAAGGGGCCTATTGAGAAAAAGTTTAAAGCTCCGGAGTCCACTCCAAAATGTCTAACATCACAGCCACTGTCAGACTCTGTGGTATCGGCGGCAGCGGCTAGGAAGGCCAGAGTACAGCAAAAATGTTCAACCCCTCCAGAAAGCGAGGCAAGGAGGCAGGACGCCTTCGGGAAAAAGGTGCTCTCAGTCGGCGCCACGACGGTGAGAGCAGCCAACTCCTTGGCGATTGTATCGCGTTACGATAGGGAGATGTGGCATAAAATAGCCCCTATCCTAGAACACCTGCCGGAAGAACATCGCAAAGCAGCCATGTTACTAGTACGGGATGGTGAGGAGGCCTCGAACCATGCAATTAATATTGCGGTGGACCTAGCAGAGTCGGGGTTCAAACAAATCAATCATGGCGTGGTACTTCGTCGACAAGCGTGGCTCAAATGTACTACTTTTGGACCTGAAGTCCAGTACAAAGTTCTAGACATGCCATGTGAAGGAGAACATCTGTTTGGAGATAAGGTTGATGAAGCCTTGAAGGGGATGAAGGAAGACACAGATACCGCTAGGTCTCTTGGCGCCCTCCAGACAGGTAGAAGTTTTCGCTCTTTTCGCCCCTTCAGGGGCGCCTCCGGAAACTCCCGCTTTGGAGCCTCTAGGGACCGTGGATTTAACAGGCCCTCATACTCTTCACAAGGCTACAGACGGGCATCCCAGTCGGCACGTAGAGGCAGAGATTATCAAGCCTCCAGACGACGAGGCTCGGGTCCCTCGTCGACGAAGGACAAGCAAACCAGCAACCAATGACGGCCTTCGGAACGTCCTGGGGGGTCGAGTCTCTCATCATATCGACCAATGGGAATGCATCACCACAGATCGATGGGTTCTGGACACAGTTCACATGGGTCATGCGCTGCAATTCAAAAACAAGCCTCTGAGTTTTCCGCCAGTGTTTTCGGCCCAGCCCCACCTTCGAGTCCTAAGACAAGAGGTGGCGCTTATGCTACAAAAAGGAGTGGTAGAACTGGTTCCTGTGGCACAGGAAGGACAAGGGGTTTATTCCCGGTTCTTCGTCGTCAAGAAGCCAAATGGAAAATGGAGGCCCATTCTCGACCTGAGGGTACTCAACAAATGGCTAAAGAGCTCAAAATTCAAAATGCTAAAGCTCCAGGAGGTTATCAGGTCAGTGCAACCCATGGATTATCTGTCGTCGCTAGATCTTCAGGACGCATATTTTCATATCCCAATACGTCCACGACACAGGAGATATTTAAGGTTCGTCGTCGACCAAAAGCATTTTCAGTTCAAGGTCCTCCCGTTCGGTCTCAAGTCCTCCCCCAGGACGTTCACCAAGTGCTTGGCCCCCATAGCGGCCCATTTAAGGAAGGACGGTCACCATGTCTATCCATATTTAGACGACAGGCTGGTCAGAGGCTCGTCCATGGAACAAACACGAAACAGTCTGGGGGCCACGATGTCCCTTTTACAGGAACTGGGCTTCGCGATAAACTTCAGCAAGTCCTCCGTAGAGCCCTCGAGGACCTTGGTCTTTCTAGGAGCGGAGTTTCATACGCACACAGGCCTTGTAAGACCATCCAGCGAAAGAATACTGAAGCTACAAAGCAAGGTGTCGGAATGGAAATGCGGTACCAGGGTGTCGGTGCGCAAATACATGTCCCTGCTAGGGACCATGTCGTCCTGCATTCCGTTGATAAACAACTGCCGCCTGTTTATGAGACCTTGCCAGGAATTTCTAGCGGACCGTTGGATGCAGAGCCAAGGTCGCTGGTCCGACAGACTGGTCATCGACGAACAACTGGTACAAGCACTCCGCTGGTGGAGAGTTTCTACTCATCTAACGAAAGGAATGCCTCTGTTGGAACCGGAGTTCCAGAAGACGGTGGTGACGGATGCTTCACTGAGCGGATGGGGAGCTCATCTGGAGACGTTACAAGTACAAGGCCGATGGTCGTTACAAGAGTCCTCCCTGCATATCAACCTGCTAGAACTGAGAGCAGTGCGATGGGCTCTAAAATCTTTTCTTCCTCAACTGAGAGACTCTGTGGTGCGTGTCATGACGGACAACACGACTACAATGTTTTACTTAAGGAAACAAGGAGGAACACGTTCCAGGTCCCTGTCGAGGGAGGCACAGAAAATCTGGCATTGGGCCCTGCAACACAACATGCTAATCTTGACGTTCCACCTACCAGGCGTGAGAAATGTGGAGGCAGATGCCCTCGGCAGGGAAATGAACGAGGTTCACGAATGGGTGCTGAACGACCAGCAACTGCAACATGCATTCAAGAAGTGGGGACATCCTTCCATCAATATGTTTGCGACGAAGGACAACAGAAAATGCCCACAGTACGCAAGCAGATGACCTCAGCAGGGCTCACTGGGGGATGCGTTCTCCTTCCCATGGACGAACAAATTCCTGTACGCATTCCCTCCTTTTCCTCTTATCCGGAGGACGTTGCAATGGATCCTCAAGTACCCATGTCGGGTGATTTTGGTAGCCCCGTATTGGGCCAGACAGGTGTGGTTCTCAGACCTGCTGCACTTGGCTGCGGCGGAGCCAATGAGGTTCAGGAAGATCCCCAACCTTCTGTCTCGACAGGAGGGTATCATCTGGCATCACGACCCGGACAGCCTCAAGTTGACGGCCTGGCTCCTGACTTCGCCGAATTTGGCCAGCTAACGATTCCGGAGGAGTGTCGTCGTATTCTGCAAGCGGCAAGAGCACCTTCCACAAACACTTCATACTCGTACAAATGGAGGAGTTTCTGTCAGTGGTGTGGGGATCAACCAGGTTTGGATCCGCAGTTGATTATGCCGGAACAGCTCCTCCCATACTTGCTGTTCTTAGCTCAAAAGGGCTTATCAGTGTCGTCGATAAAAGTACACCTGGCCGCCATCTCCAGGTTTACACGTCAACGACATTCCGCACCATTATTCAGCGACCGCCTGATTAAGCACTTCCTTAAAGGGTTGTTCAGGAGTTTCCCTCCCGAGAAGAGATTTCCTCCGGTGTGGAGCCTCAATCTGGTGTTAGCGTCTCTTATGAAACCTCCTTTTGAACCAATGTCATCGTCGTCTCTAAAGTTTTTGTCCTGGAAATTGGCCTTCCTGGTGGCCATCACTTCAGCCCGACGTATTTCGGAAATCCAAGCTCTAATGGTAGACCCACCATACTTAAGATTTTTTAAGAACAAGGTGGTCCTTGCCACTAACCCACAGTTCATACCGAAGGCGCCTTCAGTGTTCCATAAACATTCCTCTATTGTCTTACCTACGTTTTTTCCAGAGCCATGCTCGGGAGCGGAGCGCACGTTACTCACATTAGACGTGAAGAGGGCTCTTAAGTTTTATCTTCATCGCACGCAACCTTTCAGGGAAACGAGGCAATTGTTCGTGGCCTATGGTCTGGGTGCTAAAGGCAAAGCCAATTCAAAGCAAGGACTGTCAAGATGGGTATCGTCTACCATTTCGTACTGCCATTCCAAGGCTGGGAAGCCTCTTTTGCGACGCCCAAGAGCTCATTCCACTAGAGCGGCGGCATCGTCGACGGCGCTGTGGTCTGGAGTCCCTCTGGGGGACATCTGCATGGCGGCTACCTGGGCGGCTACACACACTTTTACCCGCCATTACTGCCTGTCACAACAACATGCCGAAGATACTCGGATGGGACAGGCGGTGCTTCGACACCTATTCCAATAAGGTAAGCCCCGGTTGAGTGGTTAGATCTGGTTGCAATTATGATTGAATATTGTTTGTTCTCTATGTTAACTATTGCCGATGGGTACACGACCATAGAGAACTGGCATTGTGAGGAAAGTATGTGAGTTTGCATGCACGCCTCCTCTCTTCGGGATGGTACTGCTATGTAATCTATTCTAAGCATGTGAATCCATGAAAGATCCAATGCTGGAGAAGGGAATAGTTTCTTACCTGTAACTCCATTTCTCCAGCATTGGTATCTTTCATGGATTCACATGCGCCCGCCTGCCTCCCCTGACCATGCAAACTGGTTCCCCCACTACTTTGGGGGCTGAAATCTGAGGGAGCGCGGGGGCGGGTCCTGTATTTATATCATGGCGTCCTGACGGCGCGGGCACGCATGATACAAAACGAGGTGGATAGGACGCATAAGCGTCGAAAAAGTTTTCCTACGGGAAAGGGTCTATATAATGTACCGGGGATTCCCAGCCTGACGACGGGGAATATTCTAAGCATGTGAATCCATGAAAGATACCAATGCTGGAGAAATGGAGTTACAGGTAAGAAACTATTCCCTTCTCCATCAACTATCCAGAGTCCTGCATGGTGCCATTGCAGAAGGCTCTGTTTCTACGCGCCCACCTCAACACAGTGACATCTCTGGCATTTCCCTTGGAGGAGAGGGTGGCAGTTATGTTGGTGAAGGTGCCTGGCTACGGCTCAGTCCATGGTGCATGCCATCTAGTCACTGCTGGGTATGATGTCATCCTGCATTCACCTGATTCCATTTTGCAGATTACAGATGAGACCTCTACAGGAGTTGCTAGACACCAGGTGACTCCAGGTCATGGGCAAGTGGACAGACAAGATTGCACTCAATCGAGACTTCAGACAAGCCATCCAGTGGTGGGTGGTGCGCAAACATCTTATGCAAGGAGCTCCATTTTAGGTTTCCCTGTTCCAGGCTAAGGTCACCACCAGTGCCTTACTGGACGGATGGGGGGCTCACACCAGGCAGTCCCACGCCAGAGGCCTCTAGCTTCAGGAAGAACAGGCGCTGCACATAAATGTTTTGGAGCTGCGGGATGTGTTTTGGGCCCTCAAGTCTTTCCTTCCTCTTCTGCAAGGACGGATAGTGAGAATCTTCATGGACAACACCACCACTATGTTCTACATCTGGAAGCCGGGAGCAACCCGTTTTCCCACTCTTTCCCTGGTTGCACAGGCCCTGTGGCACTGGGCCATTCTTAAGGACATGGCTCTCGTCCCATTTCCTCTGGCTGGCATCAAGAACACCATTGCAGACTCTCTCAGCAGGGAAATGCAGTCCTGCTATGAGTGGGTGCTCTGGCGGGCACAGACATCACATTTCTTCAGCATGTGGGGCTGACCCGAGATCGACCTCTTTACGACAGCTGGGAACTCAAAGTGGCAGGCTTTCGCCAGCAGGTTTCCCCAGCTGGGGAGCCTGGAGATGCTTTTTCATTCACATTGGAGGGCCTCTTTCTGTATGCGTTCCCTCCAATACCTCTGCTGCTACGTGTGATCAACACACTCAAACACTGTTGCGGCAAGATGATACTCGCCCAAGTGTGGACTCACCAGATCTGGTACCTGGAGCTGCTCAGCATGGTGATGGCACCAGCCAGCCGGCTCTCTGCTCTTCCCGACCTCCTATCCAGAAAAGCCTTAATGATTCTGCATCACGACCGAGCTTCACTGAACCTCACGGCTTGGTTCCTGCAGCCCTAGAGTTGGAATATTATGACATTCCTCTAGGATGCCGGAAGGTCCTGGCCAAGGTTAGAGCATCCTCTACACTTCGGCGCTACGGCCACAAAAGGAAACGCTTCACTGTGTGGTGCAGGGTGCAAACTATTACACCGCTGTGCGTCACAGCGCCTCAGCTCCTGCCATACTTGTTGTCTTTAGCCGAGGCGGGTCTGGCTCACGGCTTCTTCAAGGTGCAACTGGTGGCCATTTGCTGGTACACGCGGTCACCGGGCAGGCCTTCACTGTGGTCTCACTGGCTCGTCAAAGAATTTGTGAAAGGCCTCTTCAGGACTTTTCCGCCAGTGAAGGCTCCTGCCCCAGCAATGTCATTCTTACTAAGCTCATGGGGCCTCCTTTCGAACCATTACATCAGGCTCCTCTGAAGTTTCTCTCATGGAAGACGGCTTTCCTAGTAGCCATCACCTCTGCAAGGCGGGTCTGGAGATCCAGGCTCTTTCATGCAAGCAACCATACATGTCTTTGTATGCTACAAGATGGGTGCTACGGAACCACCCCATCTTTATGCCGAAGGTTCTTTGCGAATACCATCTCAATGAACCCTTGGTGCTTCCAGTTTTCTTTCCAAATCCTTCTTCGGCTGCTGAAAGGTCGCTACATACACTGGACGCTGCTATTGCCTTAAAGTTCGATGTGGCACACACAAAGGATTTTCGGAAGACATCTCAGCACTATGTGAATTTTGTTCCTGTGAATCACGGATAGGCCCTATCGAAAGCTTCTATATCCAGGTTGCTGTCCGGCTGCATCATGCACTGCCATTGTCTGGCCAACAGACCTCTTCCAGGCCGACCGAGATCCCATTCCACCAGAGCCATTGCAGAAACGACTGCATTTCTCTGGTATTCCCCTGATGGACATTTGCAGGGCTGTGACGTGGAGGTCGACGCACACCTTCACGAAATTCGACTGTGTCGACAGGGATTCCAGGGATGAGTCCTGAGTCGGTCAGGCAGTGCTACGCAACCTTTTTGTTTGAGGTGACTATGTTCATGGGGAAAGTGATTGTACTTCTGTTGAGCCTTGCCACCTCCTGTGGTTTTGTCATGTACTGCTGTGTATTCGTTTTCATGAGCATGTTAATCAATGCCAGACCCCATGCTGGAGAAGGAACACATTATTTACCTGTAACTTGTTTTCCAGCATGGGTCTGGCATGGATTCACATGCAAACCCACCCTCCTTTCCTGCTGTGGCCCTTCTTGGGTCATACTGTCACTTCACATGCTTTAAAATCTGAAGATGGCCCCCCGGGTGGGGCTTAGGGAGACTGTTGTCATTGGATGGGTGCAGTATGACCCAGGCTTCAGTGATTGGTTAAGGGGATAAAGGCAGTTTTCAAGGTTTTTAAAGCAAGACTGATTTCTTTTTACCGAGGATTCCCAGCCTGAAGACGGGGGATATTAATGAGCATGTGAATCCATGCCAGACTCCTGCTGGTAAACAATAGTTACATGTAAGTAAACGTGTTCCTTACCATACAAGCTTTGTAAAATGCTTGCGTTTAGAAGTCTAAATAACAGAGTATTTCTGATGGTAGAGTGCCAGTAAATAAAGCACACGTCAAAGATGCTTAGTTATCTGGACACATTTCCTTAGGTTCTGCCATTATAATAGAGACATTACTTTACCAAACATATTCTATCATCCAGCACTTTTCCTTCCCTATGGGTACAGGATAATTTTTTTATATATATTTGTTATTTGATTGTGTTTTGGCTCAAACGAACCTTTCACAAATTCACAGAACAGATTACTACATATAAGACCAATGAATACACCATTTTCATGAAGCAAGACAATATACAAAATATACAAACAAACATTAAGAAACAGTTAATCTGAAATATGTCATCTTAATTAAAATTGATCATTTCTCTACTAACCTCAAACTATATTTATAAATTGTATTAAAGTAAATTTTACACCCACATTAGTTTCCAAGAATGAACTTCCAAATTGACTCTGTATTTAAATTAATAAAATCTTCCAAGTATTCCACCAAGCATGTTTCTCTCACTTACATTAAATTCTTACAATCCAAACCCAAATGCTGCAATGTTTCAATTATTGAACCTTTGCAAAACCTGCAAGACCTTTCATCTCTTGAGATCTTTTGTCTAGCCCCAGAATTTCATTTGTATCCAATAAATACAGTCTGATTCCTCAAACATATTTCCTCAATTTTTCATTGGGAAATTGCATCATCTAGCTAGGTAGAGAATTGATAGGTTTCTCATCCAAATTAATATAATGGTAGTGCACATAAGACTCGGTTGAGATTTCCCTTCAAATCCATTTCTGATAGGCCGAGCTCAGTCAAAATATTCTTACACACATCTTCCCACTCTTTAAATCTACTTCCTTTTTCATATTTAAAATCTGCGGCTACCATCCCAACAAAGACTGAGCCTGCACCACTAAAATTGTACAGTAAAATCCCAAATTTTCCACACAACCTGGGACAGCATAGATAGAAGGCCCTGCTCATGCAGAGCAATGCCACGGGGGTATCCGCAGGAAGGCCTATAACCTGCTTCCAGAAGCAGGCCTCCAACCTATACCACTTGACATCAGACCACCCAAGCATAGCATCAGGTCCATAAGTAATAATTGGCATAACTTTCATTTTATAAAATTGGATTAAAGGAAAGCCAGGAAATAGGCTTGGAAATCAGAATTTTTTGTTTCCTCCTTAAAAATAGATAATGACCCAGGTTTATCTATTTCAAATATAGTGAAACCCAGGTACACAAATTCTTTCATCATTTCCATAGGATCCTTCACCGAACACCAAATAAAACGATCAATTATTTTCCTATTGGAAGATTTTAGAATTGATATTTGGGATTTCTTTCACATTATCAAATTATTAGTTTGGGTGTATGACGACAACGCTGAGATCTGGCACTGGAGACCAATAAGGGTTTAGCAGCACAGCACCAGATCATCTGCATATAAAAGCCAATTTATACATAAACGATCCAATTTAGGGGAAAAGATGGAGCATTTTTTAAAACAGTGCCTACATGGGCTATAAACAAATTAAAAGTAAAGGGGCAAGAACACAGCCTGCTTAAGACCTTTGGGTGTCTTTATGGGATCAGAAAGAAGTCCTTCTGCATTCAGCCTAACTCTTATCTAAGTTCCAGGATATAATTCACATACTAAATCCATTGGATACGATAGACACCCCCAATTGTTTAATTTTGTCCATAGAAGGGAATGACTAACTGAATCGAATACCATAGTAAAATCAATAAAACATAAATACAGAGGTGTTTTTTTAAAGCAGCAAATTTCAATTGAATTGCATTTATTAGAAAGCATTTAAGGTAATTCCAACACTGTGAAGAAATCCAGATTGCCAGGGATCTAGAATTTTAGCATCTTCAGCCCGCCTTCTTAATTCAGATTCAACTATGGAGCAAAATATTTTCCCAGGCGCATCGAGGACTATCGGCTCATAGTTGCCCGGATTTGAGCAATCCCATTTTTTTTAATAAATAGTGAAAAAAATCAAGGTTTTCCAAGATAACGGAATTGCTCTTAAGGATACAATTCTATTAAAGAGCTCCAATAATATCTCTGCCCACACCATAGAGGAACACTTGAGTGTTACTTTTGATTGACTGTTGTGCCCGGGCACTCTAAATATCTTACTTTTCATTATAATACTGTGAATGTCTTCAAGAGAAAAGTGCAAATCCCAAGCAGCCCTATTAGCCTGAGGCAAATACTTAGGATCATCTATATTTTCCCTATACACCTTGGATAAAATTTTGGCCTAAGCCTCTTGGGGGATAGGGTTGGCCTGTGATAGACTTTAAGGGTTAAACTGATTATTAATCAAATCCCAAAACTGAGCAGTATTCCAACCCCTCAAGATCATTAGCATTTGTTCTGCATCATGCAGAGCCATAACATTACAATATTTTTGTAGAGGTTGTGTGCATTTTAATGTACGCAGTTCCCTTCTCGGGGCTTTTTTCTGCATCTTCACTTCCATGTCAAAGGTCATGAGTGTGCTTAACTACATTTTTTGTAGGATGAATCAATAATCTATAAACCCCCTCCAACTTCACATTATGGGATAGATTTGCAAATGTATGCCCTCCAGCTTTACCCTTGAAGATTTTTACCCAATAACTCATGGAATCTATCCAATTCCACACAAGGCGATTTCTTGCTTGATTACATTTCAAACTGAGCGGGACGTTTCTTTGACCATGCCTACTTCAAGAACTCTATATTTCAGCCATAGACATGAATGGTCACTGGTTTCCACCTCCCTCGCCAGCAAGGATTGACACCTAGAAATAATGGTGTTAGAGACAAAGATATAATCAATATACGAAGACAAAGCTCCATTCCTCCAGGTAGAATTAGGAGGCATATCCCCAATTATATTTCCATTGATTCTGTGTAGATCCCACTCTTCCAAAACCTACACCAGACCTTCCCTCTCAAGACAGATTCCTTCTTCAGGGTAGATGCCATGACCATCTCTTCTAAATTACCTAGACAATAACAATGTAAATACTTCCACACCCTTCACCTGGAACAAGGCTTTTTCCAAGATTTCAATTACACAAGAACCCATTATAGTTTGCAAGGAAATAGCCATCGGAAGCCATTATAAGTTAATGATGAGGATAGGGGGCTTTTTTCCATACTCTTCATGATTCCACTCCAGTATGGCCGACTGAAAATAAGGGTTAGGGGAGGAATATTCGGTTATTTTAATACCCATACCATTTATAATACCCAAAGGTAGCCTTGCAAAAGGGCGGCCCTTCCCTTTTTATTGCAAGCTTGATTAAAAAACAACGTAAACCCATCCAACACTGGTTTAGAACTGAACCAATTCTCCTGTAACAAAAAAAAATCTGCCCCAGCCAAATCTAGACTACCAGGTTCGAATAAATGACTATGGACTTGTGCATTCCACATCAAAATACACAAAGGCTCCTTAAGCAACTTATATGGTTTCTAAGCTCTATCGACCAATCTACCATTCAGAGCTTTCGTAACCCATGCCCACTTATCAACATCCTCCTCTTCCACGCTCATTAACTCTGGTACAACTCTGGAGACTTCTTTACATAACCTTGACCCACCCACACAAGTCATTTGCCAATTCTTCGCCTCCTCAAGGTACAGCCCATGCTTTGACTTATTCAACTGACTACTATCGCTCCCCTTATTATGGGGGGCTAAAGCCAGGTCAAGACCTTAGAAATGACCAATGGCTTTTGAGAGCAGGTTAGCCACCAGTTTAGAACGAATATGAAGGAGCACTTTATGAGGGAACTGATTATCCCCAAACTCTTCTCGTTCAATATCGGCAGAACAGAGATCCTGCAACTCAGGAATTAATGAGCAAATAGATAGAACAGTCAAGCGATTTAGAGTCACTTTTCCCTTTACAAACGCCAGTTTTTCAAAAAGAAACAAAGATTCCTCTTGCAACTTAGAACACACATGCTCGACAAGGAGGCCCATTATTCATTGGTGCTTGTTATCCTTTCTGATTAGGTTGATGAGAAAACAATTACACATTTTAGGCAAGTCCAAAGTAATCTGATTGCTGATTTTACCAACTACTGTCGTCTCTGCTCTAAAGTTAAAAAGTTCACTGATTTCTCAGGGCGCTCCTCAGGTGACGCTACCTTTCTCCCTCTCTGCTGACCTCGTGTAAAGCTGCGTGTCAAAGGCTCTTGTCTCAACACTTTAATTGGCGCTTCCTTGAGCACCATACCATTCTCAATCAGGTTCACCGTATTTTGCGTCTTGTTTAAATCCAAGCTTAACTTGTCTGGTTTTGTAGCCCCTTTCAGTAACAGGATCTCCTTTGACTGGTGATCAACAGGGGAATTTATGTCCTATTCAGATTCTGAATACACAGAAATATTCATCATAGCATTCTCCAATTGAGAATCATCAGAGTCACAGGATATATCAATAGGTGGAATCCCCATTTTAGTAATCACATTTCCTGTAATTCCCCCTCCATCTTCACGTGAAGCCTGAGATCTACGCTCCTTTTCATTGAAACCCATCTCTTTATGACAGGTCTTAACCTGTCTTACGGTCCGAGAAATTTTCAAAACAAACTCTGGAGTAGAGGCATTTTGCAAGAACTTGTGGGACACCTGACTGACTGATTCAAATTCTTCCCTTGTTGTTTCTTCAATTACTTTTTGGGATCTGCCTTGATGTTTTTCGGTGCATCCCTCTTTTTACGTTTAGAGAAGATTGCATTGTTTCCAACTTGATCTTCTTGTACCAATAATGAGAATTCATGGCCCACATTAACAACCGGATCATTAGTTATGGGTAAGGGACTCTGATCACTTGGAATAATCTTGCAAGCCCCAGGACCAGCAGCCAGAGCTTATGTATCACATCCAAAGCTTCCAGAGCCAGTTCCTCCATTGCTGAATATTGTCATGCTTTTTCCTCCGTTTGCCTTTTACAAGGGGTTTTAATGGTGGGTGCTTCCTGATGTCCACCCATTAATAGCCCCTTCAAAAATGCAATTTTCATACTCCTCTTCATCAAGATTACATTGATCTGAAAAGTTTTCATTAACAGATGAAAACATCTCCACAAAGTATTTCAACACAAAGTCCAGGGTAGTTAATAAAGAGGCGCCACTAGGCGGGACATCAGGCAACAATTGTCTGTGAGGCAGATGCCACACAACCACAGAAGCACTGGGCTCTGAAGAACGACTGCTATCAGAGTCAAATCCCCAAATAGGAGAACAATTGCTTAAATCACCTTGAAAAGCATGCAAATTGTTAGCTGCACTCTAAGAGATTGAGTCACCAACGCCACGATAACTCCTGTAGGAGTTATCAAATTTGGGGAACGATCAACCCGCTCTGCTTGTATAGAATGGAGATTACAATTAAGAGTGACAAAGTTCTCAGACTGAGACAAATTAAGGAGTTCTGCGTCTGAAATTTCCATAGCCAAACAGGCATTACATACTGCGCAAATTTGATCATAAGGCTCAGGCAGATGCCCCACCAGGAGTGAACGAGGACGATGGATAAGACTTTTAATGGCCAAAGGCATAGAAGTTAATGATGTCGACACATCTGAGTATGTGACCCCCATCAGCGATGATTTTACTAAACCATGTTCCTTTTTTTAATATAGGCTTTTGGGAGTAGAGGCGTTAACAATTTCCAAACCATTATTAACTGACACAGTTCCTTCATGAATGCCGTTAGTCCCAACGACCTCAGAATGTGAACCAACCTCCATCGTCTCGCTCGCAGAATGGCTTTGTAGGGCGTATATAGATTTCATAGCGGTAGAGTGAATAAATGACAGATCTCATGTCCAAAGCACTTTTGGCTCTTGACACACTGTTGGTGCACATTGTTTGTTTGTTTGTTTGTTTATTTATTTGTATGGCGCACCTTACCCAGGGGCAACAGGGCGCAGGCACAAGATAATTCGAAGCTTACAATGTTGCAGAAATATACACTTTGAAGTAGTAATAAAAATAATCAGAATTACAGGAATAAGAAATATACAAATCTTCATACATACAAAGTCAATATCTATGCAGGGGTAAATATACAGATATGTACAGGGCTGTTAGAGGCGGGTAATCCTGAAAAAAAATATTCAGGATTACAGGAATAAGAGGTATACAAATCTTCAAACGTAAAAAGTCAATATCTATACAGGAGGTAAGTGTACAGATGTGTGCAGGGCTGTTAGAGGCGAGGGCAGAATCACGAACAAAAGTATCACTATCTATACATAGGTGTAGAAAGTGCAGCTAAATACAAGGGTTATTGGAGTTAAGGTGACTGATGAGGTGTCTTCTAAAGTGCAAGTATGGTTGGTCAGCTCTTAGGTTGTGTGGCAGAGAGTTCCAGAGCGTGGCAGCTTTCACCGGGAAACTGTTCCCACCAAAGGTGGAGAGTTTGAATCTGGGAATTATCAGACGGTTGGAATTGATAGTTCTTGTTTGTCGGATGGAGGACTTTCTCTTTACCTTGTCCATCAGATAACTGGGGGCGGCATTGTTGAGGGCTTTATGGGTTAGGGAGGCCAACTTTAGTTTGATTTTGTTGTCTGTAGAGAGCCATTTCTGTTGGCGTCTAGTGGTTGATATATGATCTCTCTTGTTAATGCCGAGGGCAGCTCTCAAGGCATTGTTTTGTAAGATTTGGAGCCTGTGGATAATGGCTTTGTTAGCACCGCTATAGAGGGCATTTCAATAATCAAGCCTAGATAGTATGAGTGCTCTTGCCAGGATCAGGCAGCTGTCATTGGATAGGAATGGTCTGCCTGCCCTTATTAATTTGCAAGTGTACGCAGTGGTAGATGCTAGTGAGTTGACCTGTTTAGTGAATGACATAGTGGCATCCAGATAAAAGCCAAGGGTTTTTACTTCCCTGGATACTCTGATGAGATTGCCATCTATGTTGAATTCGGCATATTCAAGGCCTAGTTTGTTGATATTAGCAGGTGTACCTAAGATGATGAGCTCTGTCTTGTCATCATTCAGGCATAGACCATGGGATGCCATCCATGCCTGAATGATGAGATATACCCTATTCACCAACTCTCTGTCCTTACTGTGATCCCCTGAAAGTGGGAGGAGAATCTGAGTGTCATCAGCATAGTTAGTGTAGGTGACACCCAGATGGTCCAGATCGTCGAACAGGGGTTTGGTGAAGATGTTATATAGTGTGGGGGAGACGCATGAGCCCTGCGGGACTCCGCAAGTGATAGGAGAGGGGTCTGCTGCTGCTGAAGGGGAGAAGACTCTCATAGTTCTCTCACTCAGAAAGGATTCAATCCATTTGATAGCTTCTGGGGAGAAATGAGCAGCTGAGTCAAGGTGTCTGCAGAGGACCTTGTGGTCGACGAGGTCGAAAGCCGCGGAGAGGTCGAGTAAGAGGAGGAGTGCTGTCTTGCCCTTGTCCCTCAGATCATCAATTTGGGTTTTCAGATCGATGAGGGCTGTTTCCGTGCCGTGTAATGGGCGGAAACCTGATTGTCTGGCGCCTAGTAGCTTGTGTAGTTCTAGGTATTTTTGAATCTGGACATAGGCAACTTTGTCCAAGATTTTCAGTAGGAAGGGTACGGTTGTGATGGGTCGGTAGTTGGTGGGGATGAGGGGATCAAGCGTCTGTTTTTTGAGGAGGGGGAGCACCCAAGATTGTTTTAAGTTGGAAGGGATACTGCCTGAGGAGAAAGAGGCGTTTATAAGTTTAGAGATAAAGGGCGACAGGTCTCTGGCTGCGTCCTTTATTATGTGTGCAGGGCAGATATCGCCTTTACAGTTTGATGGTTTAAGAGAGAGGATGATTTTCTCAACCTCAAGGGTGGTGGTTTTAGAGAAGGTGAATGAGTTAGTGTGTGTACTTGGTGAGGCTTTGGGCGGAGATGTGGGAGGGTTAGTGAGGTTTAGGGAGTCTTTTTTTAGTTGAATTTTATTTTGTAGGGTGTTTGTTTTATTTGCTAGTGCTTGTTGGATGTCTGTGCACCAGGTCTGGTTCTTAGTGCAGGTGTCGGGTGTGGCAATGGGTGACTCAAGTTCCTTCAGTATGGAGAAGAGCTCCTTCATACTTGAGTTGGAGTTGGCAATGCGGATGTTATAGGAATGAATTCCGTTTAGCTAAGCAGATTTCAGCTTTGTAATGACGAGTAATCGTGTCCAGGATGGCTTTCTTTTCACTGGAGGGGCATCATTTCCAATCAGCTTCACATTTTCGCTTTTTTAGGCGGAGGGCTTTGAGTTCGGGTGTGTACCATTTGTTTAAATGGGTTTTAGGCTTGCTGGTGCGAAGTTTGAGTGGGGCAATTTTGTCCATGGTAGTTAACATGATTTTATTATATTCGTGAACTAGTGTGCTGGAATCTAGATTGTCTGGCAATGCGTTTAGGGTTGGAAGGATATCTGGGATGATTTTTTCTATTGAGATATTTTTCTTGTTTCTTGTGAGGCAGGGTGGTGCCAGTGACACGGTTGTGGTAGGTGATCTAGAGGTCAGTAGGTTAAATGAGACCAGCGAATGGTCGGTCCAAGGTAGTGGTGTGGTGGCGGAGATGACCGCTGAGCAATTAGCATCAGCAACCCAGTCTAGGGTTCTACCCTTCAGGTGGGTGGGTAGGTTGACTTTTTGTGAGAGTCCGAGTGATGAGATCGTATTGGCTATGGTAGAGGCATGTATGTCTGCTGGGTCGTTGAACCCTAAGTTAAGGTCCCCTAGTAGCAGTAGTTGTGAAGTGGTTTTCGCATTGTTAGAAATTAGGTTATGTAGATCTTCCTCGAAGGTTCCGAGTGGACCTGGTGGTCTGTAGATCAGGTGGATAGTGAGGGATTGGGTATTATTTATGGGGAGTTTGGCGGTGAGGGATTCACACGATTGCAGAGTTTGGGTCGGGGCTAGTCTGAGAGCTAAGCTTGCTTTAGATATGATGGCGATGCCAACGCCCCGGTTACCTACCCGGTCCTGCCTAGATATAGTGTAGCTGTCTGGGATGGCCAGCATTAAAGATGGGCCTGCTGCATTGTGGAGCCACGTTTCAGTTAGAGCAATAAAGTCTAATTTATCTTTGATAATTAGGTCTGCAATATCAAGGGCATGTGCGACCAATGATCTGGTATTGAGGAGAGCTCCTTTGTAGGAGTGTACATCCGTTTTTACCGAGCTGTTTGTATGAATGATAGGTTTGGACTTGGTTGTGGGGATAGTGGTGCCTTTGGTAGAACTTTTGGCTTCGCATTTGGAATCAGACAGGAATCTTCGGGGCGGCTCATAAAGTTTAGAGAGTCTAGCGCGAAGTTTGTTGTTTCTTTCGGTGGTAGTGCAGGGATGGGAGGCAAAAGTTGTAGGTCCTGACTTGCAATGATATCTTGGGTAGGAAGGGTCAGGATAGTACCTAGTTGTGTAGGGGTCGTTGGTGAGACTAGTGCCTGGCTGGGGAGGGGGGGGTCCTGAGTCAGTATCCTGGATGGGAATGTCTGGGGATGCGGGCAAGGCCATTGCACAGAAGATGAGTAATATAGTTAGCATTTTCTGCAGTACTGCGCTGGCGTTGTGTGAGCAGAGTGGGAGTAGCAATGTAGGTGTTATCTGAGAGATTGGGTAGGCAGGGCGAGAAGCAATACAAACACGTATAGTTCAATTCTGGCAGGGCAGTAAAAGTGCTGTATGCAGATAGGGCAGTGACATCTAGATTCAGTTTGTGATCAGGGGGTGAACTTTGGATTGCGGTAGGAGCTCTGTGGGCTCTGGGAGGACAAAGGTGGCTTTGTAAACAGAATATGCGCATGAATAGTGGTAGGCAGCAAATATGCGGTGGGGTAGCACCTAGATTCAAAATAGCACAATTTGGTAAAAATGCAATGGGGTAACATCTAACTTCAAATAGCACAATTTGGCAAAAATGCAATGGGGTAACACCTAACTTCAAATAGCATAATTTGGCAAAAATGCAATGGGGTAAAATCTAACTTCAAATAGCACAATTTGGCAAAAATGCAATGGGGTAACACCTAACTTCAAATAGCATAATTTGGCAAAAATGCAATGGGGTAACACCTAACTTCAAATAGCACAATTTGGCAAAAATGCAATGGGGTAACACCTAACTTCAAATAGCACAATTTGGCAAAAATGCAATGGGGTAACACCTAACTTCAAATAGCACAATTTGGCAAAAATGCAATGGGGTAACACCTAACTTCAAATAGCACAATTAGGCAAAAATGCAAAGGGGTAACATCTAACAGTCCTGTGGTGCACACGGGTTATGCACTTTGGTTACTAATTCCTGGGGTGTCACAGACACACATAGTGCTGGAGACAATGGGTAGCTGGGAGTAGTGCAGTAGTGTTGGCCAAAAGTTACCTGGAATAAGATGGGCATAGGGTATGGCAGACGGCAGAATCAGGCATAAACAGGCACAGAAACAGGTGGCAGGTGGCAGCGTTGGCTTACCTGGAGCGGTAAGGGCAGAGTTCCTGGCCCCTGGCTCCTATGACTCCAAACAGGCACCCAACAGGCCTTAGTATGGCCTTCGTAGGAGCCGCCGGCACATCCGCCTGCCGGCGGATGTAAGGAGCTGCATATGCGAGGCTTAGCCTCGTTGTGGCGCCGCGATGCGCCCGGCATGCGGGGGACAGGCAGGAAGTAGGACAAGGCCAGGCAGGCCTTCGTTGCAGCTTACCAGCTGTTTCAGGGATCCAGCGATGGGGAAGGGCTCCTGCCCTCTTCCCTTGGATGGGACGACGAAGTGGGGGCCAGACAGGCACCCAACAGGCCTTAGTATGGCCTTCGTAGGAGCCGCCGGCACATCCGCCTGCCGGCGGATGTAAGGAGCTGGATATGCGAGGCTTAGCCTCGTTGTGGTGCCGCAATGCGCCCGGCATGCGGGGGACAGGCAGGAAGTAGGACAAGGCCAGGCAGGCCTTCGTTGCAGCTTACCAGCTGTTTCAGGGATCCAGCGATCGGGAAGGGTTCCTGCCCTCTTCCCTTGGATGGGACGACGAAGTGGGGGCCAGACAGGCACTCAACAGGCCTTAGTATGGCCTTCGTAGGAGCCGCCGACACATCCGCCTGTCGGCGGATGTAAGGAGCTGGATATGCGAGGCTTAGCCTCGTTGTGGCGCTGCGATGCGCCCGGCATGCGGGGGACAGGCAGGAAGTAGGACAAGGCCAGGTAATATTCCGAACCAGATTGTTTGCTAGAAGTAACATCTCCAAGTCCAACTGCGGCAGCTACAACCAGCTGACTGCTGCAGACTGCCAACACTTCTGCCGGCACTTGTGCCGCTGCTTCGCACCACTCCGAACTTCTAAACTCTGCACCTCTCCATCATAATGAAAGGGACAGGCACAAGCATCCAATTCCACACTAGTCCTCACTGCTGCTGCCGACTGCCAAAACGTCTGCCAGCACTTGCACTGGCGCTTTGCACCACTTCAGGCTTTTGAACTCTGCACCTCCCCTTCAGAATTAAAGGGACAGGCACAGGAGTCCAGTTCCACACAAGTCCTCACTGCTGCTGACAATACTTCAATAGCATCCCCGGCGTTTAGGCAGGGCAGAGAATTTGGAGGGTAGGGGTGTGCCATGAAGGGAGGGACAGCAATTTGGAGATGGGCAACTTCCCAGCATCCGGCGGCGCACTGACGTCACTGTGAGCAGAGACAGGGGGCTCCAGGGCAGGGAGATGAATGCGGGGGCCGGGAGATCTGGATCCGGGAGTGCTTGTCCCAGGCTCTGGGTCTGTGAGCTCCTCTGGATATCCTTTCTCAAGAGGTGTGGCTGTGGGCTCGCCTTTCTGCCGGGCTGAAAGATGGTTGCCCCCTGAGAGCAGTTCTGGCGCCCAGAGCCACATTTCTGTGTGGGTCCTACTTCAAGCAGAACTGGAGTGCTTTGGATGAGGAAGGTCTGCGGGGGCCGCCAGGGTGGGACCCAAGGATGCTGGATGCAGGCACAGGGTCTGTCAGCTCCCTGGGTATCGTTGCTTATGGGGTGTGCCCTGTGAGGGGCCACACATTTCGGATGGCCATGGGCCCAGGCTAACTTCAAATAGCACAATTTGGCAAAAATGCAATGGGGTAACACCTAACTTCAAATAGCACAATTTGGCAAAAATGCAATGGCAAAAATGCAATGGGGTAACACCTAACTTCAAATAGCATAATTTGGCAAAAATGCAATGGGGTAAAATCTAACTTCAAATAGCACAATTTGGCAAAAATGCAATGGGGTAACACCTAACTTCAAATAGCACAATTTGCCAAAAATGCAATGGGGTAACACCTAACTTCAAATAGCATAATTTGGCAAAAATGCAATGGGGTAAAATCTAACTTCAAATAGCACAATTTGGCAAAAATGCAATGGGGTAACACCTAACTTCAAATAGCACAATTTGGCAAAAATGCAATGGGGTAACACCTAACTTCAAATAGCACAATTTGGCAAAAATGCAATGGGGTAACACCTAACTTCAAATAGCACAATTTGGCAAAAATGCAATGGGGTAACACCTAACTTCAAATAGCACAATTTGGCAAAAATGCAATGGGGTAACACCTAACTTCAAATAGCACAATTAGGCAAAAATGCAAAGGGGTAACATCTAACAGTCCTGTGGTGCACACGGGTTATGCACTTTGGTTACTAATTCCTGGGGTGTCACAGACACACATAGTGCTGGAGACAATGGGTAGCTGGGAGTAGTGCAGTAGTGTTGGCCAAAAGTTACCTGGAATAAGATGGGCATAGGGTATGGCAGACGGCAGAATCAGGCATAAACAGGCACAGAAACAGGTGGCAGGTGGCAGCGTTGGCTTACCTGGAGCGGTAAGGGCAGAGTTCCTGGCCCCTGGCTCCTATGGCTCCAAACAGGCACCCAACAGGCCTTAGTATGGCCTTCGTAGGAGCCGCCGGCACATCCGCCTGCCGGCGGATGTAAGGAGCTGGATATGCGAGGCTTAGCCTCGTTGTGGCGCCGCGATGCGCCCGGCATGCGGGGGACAGGCAGGAAGTAGGACAAGGCCAGGCAGGCCTTCGTTGCAGCTTACCAGCTGTTTCAGGGATCCAGCGATGGGGAAGGGCTCCTGCCCTCTTCCCTTGGATGGGACGACGAAGTGGGGGCAGACAGGCACCCAACAGGCCTTAGTATGGCCTTCGTAGGAGCCGCCGGCACATCCGCCTGCCGGCGGATGTAAGGAGCTGGATATGCGAGGCTTAGCCTCTTTGTGGCGCCGCGATGCGCCCGGCATGCGGGGGACAGGCAGGAAGTAGGACAAGGCCAGGCAGGCCTTCGTTGCAGCTTACCAGCTGTTTCAGGGATCCAGCGATGGGGAAGGGCTCCTGCCCTCTTCCCTTGGATGGGACGACGAAGTGGGGGCCAGACAGGCACCCAACAGGCCTTAGTATGGCCTTCGTAGGAGCCGCCGGCACATCCGCCTGCCGGCGGATGTAAGGAGCTGGATATGCGAGGCTTAGCCTCGTTGTGGTGCCGCGATGCGCCCGGCATGCGGGGGACAGGCAGGAAGTAGGACAAGGCCAGGCAGGCCTTCGTTGCAGCTTACCAGCTGTTTCAGGGATCCAGCGATGGGGAAGGGCTCCTGCCCTCTTCCCTTGGATGGGACGACGAAGTGGGGGCCAGACAGGCACCCAACAGGCCTTAGTATGGCCTTCGTAGGAGCCGCCGGCACATCCGCCTGCCGGCGGATGTAAGGAGCTGGATATGCGAGGCTTAGCCTCGTTGTGGCGCCGCGATGCGCCCGGCATGCGGGGGACAGGCAGGAAGTAGGACAAGGCCAGGCAGGCCTTCGTTGCAGCTTACCAGCTGTTTCAGGGATCCAGCGATGGGGAAGGGCTCCTGCCCTCTTCCTTTGGATGGGACGACGAAGTGGGGGCCAGACAGGCACCCAACAGGCCTTAGTATGGCCTTCGTAGGAGCCGCCGGCACATCCGCCTGCCGGCGGATGTAAGGAGCTGGATATGCGAGGCTTAGCCTCGTTGTGGCGCCGCGATGCGCCCGGCATGCGGGGGACAGGCAGGAAGTAGGACAAGGCCAGGCAGGCCTTCGTTGCAGCTTACCAGCTGTTTCAGGGATCCAGCGATGGGGAAGGGCTCCTGCCCTCTTCCCTTGGATGGGACGACGAAGTGGGGGCCAGACAGGCACCCAACAGGCCTTAGTATGGCCTTCGTAGGAGCCGCCGGCACATCCGCCTGCCGGCGGATGTAAGGAACTGGATATGCGAGGCTTAGCCTCGTTGTGGTGCCGCGATGCGCCCGGCATGCGGGGGACAGGCAGGAAGTAGGACAAGGCCAGGCAGGCCTTCGTTGCAGCTTACCAGCTGTTTCAGGGATCCAGCCATCGGGAAGGGCTCCTGCCCTCTTCCCTTGGATGGGACGACGAAGTGGGGGCCAGACAGGCACCCAACAGGCCTTAGTATGGCCTTCGTAGGAGCCGCCGACACATCCGCCTGCCGGCGGATGTAAGGAGCTGGATATGCGAGGCTTAGCCTCGTTGTGGCGCTGCGATGCGCCTGGCATGCGGGGGACAGGCAGGAAGTAGGACAAGGCCAGGTAATATTCCGAACCAGATTGTTTGCTAGAAGTAACATCTCCAAGTCCAACTGCGGCAGCTACAACCAGCTGACTGCTGCAGACTGCCAACACTTCTGCCGGCACTTGTGCCGCTGCTTCGCACCACTCCGAACTTCTAAACTCTGCACCTCTCCATCATAATGAAAGGGACAGGCACAAGCATCCAATTCCACACTAGTCCTCACTGCTGCTGCCGACTGCCAAAACGTCTGCCAGCACTTGCACTGGCGCTTTGCACCACTTCAGGCTTTTGAACTCTGCACCTCCCCTTCAGAATTAAAGGGACAGGCACAGGAGTCCAGTTCCACACAAGTCCTCACTGCTGCTGACAATACTTCAATAGCATCCCCGGCGTTTAGGCAGGGCAGAGAATTTGGAGGGTAGGGGTGTGCCATGAAGGGAGGGACAGCAATTTGGAGATGGGCAACTTCCCAGCGTCCGGCGGCGCACTGACGTCACTGTGAGCAGAGACAGGGGGCTCCAGGGCAGGGAGATGAATGCGGGGGCCGGGAGATCTGGATCCGGGAGTGCTTGTCCCAGGCTCTGGGTCTGTGAGCTCCTCTGGATATCCTTTCTCAAGAGGTGTGGCTGTGGGCTCGCCTTTCTGCCGGGCTGAAAGATGGTTGCCCCCTGAGAGCAGTTCTGGCGGCCAGAGCCACATTTCTGTGTGGGTCCTACTTCAAGCAGAACTGGAGTGCTTTGGATGAGGAAGGTCTGCGGGGGCCGCCAGGGTGGGACCCAAGGATGCTGGATGCAGGCACAGGGTCTGTCAGCTCCCTGGGTATCGTTGCTTATGGGGTGTGCCCTGTGAGGGGCCACACATTTCGGATGGCCATGGGCCCAGGCTAAGTGACAGGTACTCAGATGTGGTGTCTTGGGGGTTTGTTGTGATAGATGTTTGCCCCCTGGCAACAGTGCTGGTGTCCAGAGCCAATTCTGTGTGTGGGTGCCACTGCGAGTGGGGCCGAAGAGGTTTGGAAAGGGAGGGTCTGCGGGGGCTGGGAGGAAGAAGACCGGAGGGTGCTGGATGCAGGCAGAGAGTCTGTGGGCACCACAGGTATTGTTTTGAAGAGGGTATAGCGGGTGAGGTGAGCTCACCCTTCAGCTGGGATGTGCCCATACTAATATGCAAGTGTGGCAGGTGTGGTTTAATTGGGGTGCTCACTTGATGGTTTCTGGGGGCCACGGGTTACAGGCTGGGCTTGGTAAGCTCCCTGGGTATTGTTTGAGGGCCAGATGTGGGGATCACTCCCCAGTGCTAGGAATAGAGGGGACTAATGTAGGAGGAGGTGGAGTTGCATTGTACACAGCAAGCGCACTCTCGCGGGCCGGGAGGGTCGTCGTGCTAGGCCTGTGTTGGTCATGTTGGGGCAGTTGGCTGGGTATGGCCCAAGCGTGTCGCCCACCTCCAGGGCTGGCTAGGTCGCTGTGGGGGCTGGTCTAGCATCTGATATGTTTACCTTGTCTGGTTTTATATCCCTAGATCGATCGGTTGATTGGCCAGCAGAGGGAACAAAGGTGGGGGTAATGTCTGCAAGATGCACAGAAGTGGAAGAGAAGTGCGGTGGTCGAGCCAATCCGATGGGAGCATCCAAGAATCCCTTGGTGACTGCTGCCACTGGCAACTGACGAATTAGTACAAAATAATAATTGTATATATATGTACGATTGAAGGGCGTCAAATAGGTGAAGGTGCAACAGAGTAGAGGATGGTTCAGATGGCGAGTGGGGTGCAATGGGTTGGAGGTCAGGGGTCTGGCTATAGCCTGTCTCGTGAGATTAACATAAATACTGTGTCAGGAAGGGGGAGAGCCCCTGGCTGGTAGGCCAGTGGCCCTGTGGCGGTAGGTTGGGGCACATTGCATTGAATTGAGCTATGGGAGCAACCATTTGGGTCACTGGAAGCCCAGGAAGGGAGGTTTAGGGCTTAATTCTGGTTATAGTCCTAGGTTTGGAACGGTCAGGTGTCAGGCCAGTCCTCGCTGGTCCGTGTAAGGGGGCGAGGGTCTGGTGGGTATAAGGGGTCACAGATTTTCCCTCAGGCACATCCCGGAGCATGGGAGGATGACGGCTACTGCCACCCCCCACGCACAAGAACATAATGATGACATCAGGGATGACGTAATGATGACATAACAACGCCGTCATTAATGAAGTAATAATTGATGTCATGGTCCGTCGCATTTTTGATGATTTGAGCGATGTAATATTAAATGCGGCTTAATGCCTTCCAAAGAATATTTGTGTCTGGTATCCCTCACTGGCCCTGTTGCCTGCGCCACCCACTGCCAGCACTTCCCACCAATTCTAACTTTTGTACTCTGCACCTCCCCTTAGAATTGAAGGCACAGGAGCCCAATTTCCCACAAGTCCTCACTGCTTCCGCCGACTGCCAAAGCTTCTGCTAGCTCTGGATAATAAAGCCTCACTGTGGTTTTAAAGCTGCCTGACGCCCAGTTTAATGTGCAGCGCTGCCCTGTCTGTACTTGAATGCAACTTGATCCTGCCCTTTGATCTTATGCTCTATAACTGCCCAACACTTGCATGTGTTAATCACATAGTGGGGTGTTTAAGAGAAGGACGGGCCACCTGTAACTATAAGCTTCGAGGGAGTATTTTTCGGTACGTTTTTGTAAATGAAAATATGAGAAATGTGGCTTTTCTGTGGCACAGCAAAGCCCTGCCCCGATTTCAGCGTTTGCTGCTGTTTAGTGTGGGGACCGTTTATCTATTTAGCAGTCAGTTGATGCATTAGAAAACGATGCTACTGAACAGGTCCCAAATATCTACAGTGACCTGGCTACCAATGGAAGTTCTGAGGCTTAAAAGTGAGCGTCCGCAGCCCATGATTCCTGCCCAGAAATGTGAATATGCGATCATCACGGGTTTGTTATTTCATATACATGATTTTGTATCGAAATTATTCATTGCAATGTTCCTATTGAAAGGACAATTTCAAATAGTGTGTTATCCTATAATTCCCGTTGTTGCAATCAGAAACCATGAACAATGCCTTCTAGCAAATCATGAATTAACTAGATCAGCATGCCAATGTCTCTGCGTGACTTGGCATGCTGTTGTGGCATGTAGGTAGTGAATGTATACGTTCAGTCATTTATCATTATTTATTTTTTAATGATGGACTTTCAAAGAAAGCGCGCCTATATTTATATTACTTCATGTAACGTATCTCCTAGTTGCTGGTCATGCCACGGTTGTACCTTCTGTCACTTTCAGCCCTTGCGTTTTCGTAGTAGTCGGGTTTTGGGAGCAGTCGCTTTGCTTAGCCTGCAGATCAATCAGGGGCATATGTAAAGCGTATTGTGTTTATACGGGGCTTTGCGGTGCTTTAGAGGTGATGAAAGGCGCCACTGGTAGTATCCGAATACCGCGGTGTCTAACAGGGCCGCTGATACGCAATGGCACGCGCTGCGACGGCCCAGATCCCGTAGAAGCAGATGGCAACATGAATTCATTCGAGATCTCGTAGACGGATGACCAGCTGGCAGGGGGGAGCATCTGTCGACAAGCCCCCATTTCCGGCCTGTGTAAATACATGGCTTTTGGCACTTCGGGGACCGACGCAGACGTCTGCCCTATTGTCGTCACGTCGTAGGGCAAAGCAGGTTAGTAAGTGAGCTAATTGCAGAGTCCCTATCGGGAAGGAGTGCGTGCCTTTGGTCTCGAAGGGGGCGCACTGCTGTTAACCCGAGATGACGCAGTAATCGACAGACACTTGACCTTCTCTGGGGTTTCTAACAACCAACCAATGCGACTTTACGGGTAAATTGGCACTTCTTCCACTCACTTTAAAGTAAAGATGTATACATACATAAAATGAGATTAAGCATGCACATGCTTTTTCATAAGACGAGTCACAATATTAGTCGACAAACCCCAGCTTGCTATATACTTACTACAGAAAATGAATGAGTCCAATTGACAAGACAAAAAATCACAATTTACGAGTTTTCATATTACGCACAATTCATATATGAACAACTGCACGAAAATTACACGCAAGACCAAATTAATTGTATGCATGGATTTCATAAATTACTCAGACTTTCCAAGTACAGTGCAAGGCAGGGTCCAGAGCATATTCAAAGCACATAAGATCATCACTGCACCATCGTAACTTGGTGTGCATTCGCACGCTTTCTGCAGTTCATTTCCTACGCCTAACTTGCACCTAATGAAGTGCAAACATGTCCCGCAAAGGGCTAACGGAGCACCGAGCAACAGGATAAAATATAGAAACAACCAATAAATACTACTGCTTGTAAGAGCAGTATGGTCAAAATATTAAACACAGTAACATACAGCCCTGGGGTGGGGGTTTGTGGGGTTGGCAGCAGGTGGCGCTTGGGTGCTGGCCCCCGACTTTTTGGTGACACTTTCCCCCACGAGTCTGTTTTATGCTGAACTTGAGGGGACTCCCTTAAACGAGGTACGACCTCAAGGACCTGCATGCCAGTATGCTCACCGCCACATAACATCAATGATAATGCAGAGGGTTTTGAACTTAATCCTCGCAGCCACTGGGAGCCAGTACAGAGAGTCCTATTTTGGATGAGTTGCAGCGGGCGCAGAATAGAGGCAGGCAGATTTAGAAAGAGGCTGTTGCAGTAGTCCAGCCTAGAGAGAACCAGAGCTCTGAGACAGTGAGCTTCTGAGGGAAGGAGAGGAAAGGAAGAATACATCTGAGGAGGTGCAGCTGGTAGTGTGATTTCTAAGAGACGCCAGAGATGTGAGGAGAGAAGGAGAGTGTGGAGTCGAAGATGACCCTGAGGTTTTTAGCCTCAAAGGCGGGAGCAGGAAGAGGGCCAAGAGAGGCTGGCCAGAGAGTGACAGGAAAGGAGGGAGCAGGTGTGCCGATGAGGAGAATCTCGGTCTTACTGGCATTGAGGCAGAGATCATTGGCGGCACACCACTATTGGATGGCGGACAGACAGTCACGTGTGTTAGCCCCTAACAAAATGGGCTTATAAACACATTTCGAGCATTGCAAGAAATACTATTGCTAGCTATGGTTGAATTAAAGCAAACAAATAAAAAAAGAAGGATTCTTGGGTGATATATACACCCGCAGTTTGAAATGCATGTTTTTATATTGGTTGATAAGACTCCCGGAAAAATTCCGACATTAATTGTCATGCAGGTTCTCAAGAAGAATGCACACAAAGGTACATTAACAGACTTCAGATCGCACAGAACTACGCCCTGAGAGCAACCCTCAATATTCCAAGGAGGGAACACATCTCCCTAGCAAGACAGAACACCCACTGGCTCCCAGTTCAAGAGCGCATCCAGTTCAAGACTCTCACCATTACCCACAGATGCATATCCCATTCTGCCCCTAGCTACCTTACCGAACGGATACAACCAGTCCAGTCACTCAGACCCAAAAGGGACCTGTACGCCAACCAACTTGCAATCCCCAACTTCACCAGAGTTAAAGCTGGCGGCTCGAGTTTTGAAGTCCTAGTGCCAAAAGCCTGAAACTCGTTACCGCCTAAACTAAGAGCTGAAACATCCCTCATAGCTTTCAGAAAAGCTCTGAAAACCACCTTATTCAAGTGAATCCCTCCTATAATACTACTGCACGCAACAATATCTGAATATTACAACTGTATCATGCTCACTGTTCCCATGTAACCTCGGAACTGTAGCCATGCCTGTAACCCTGTCTCCATTTCCGTTTTGTCGTGATTTTCACCATGCCAAGCAAACCCTCTTGTAACAGCGCCACAATGCCCTAGGGCAGCTGTGCGCTTTAAAAATGCAAATAAATAAAAATAAATAAATACACATCAGTTTTAGGGAACCCTTTGTTATATGACCGAAGCCTGTGCCATCCAAGTTTGAACCGAGGGGGGAAAAGTTTGTTGCTGCTATTAAAACAAAATTCCGATGAGAGGAGCCTTGCAAAGCCATTTTGACAAGTAGCATGTGTTTTCCCAGTATGGCATTTATGAGTAAGGCAAATCATTTTGTGAGATATCCGGTGATGAACCAGCAGCCAGTGGAGGGATCTTCTTGTCGCAGTGACATGCTCATGTCTACCTGGCTCGCATCCTGCTCTGATTGCTCCGTTTTCAAGTTGGCTTTTGAGGTGCCCATCAATAAGCTGTAACAATAATCGATTTTGGATTTCATTAGGGCGCATGCTACAAGAGACATGTTGGTTTTGGACAGATAGAGCTTCATTTACCTAAGCAGTTTAGTGGGGTAGGCACACAAAGCTTTAAAATGAGCAACATGTTTTTTCACCGTGAGGCAGGAATCAAGGTGGATTCCCAATGTTTTCACAAACGAGGCAACTCTGATGGAACCCACTTTTTATACATGAAAGGGCAATCAAAAAGGACTTATTCTTTGGGTGAATCCAAATCACATGATCTTATTTGTAATTTGTTGGTCAGGATGGAACACTCAGCAATTTTAAACTGCCCATAGTTAACTTCGAGTTTTCGCATCCGTGGGCCTAAGCCCACAATCATGAGCACTGTTTTGGTATTTTTAAGTGATAAGCAGTTAATGGCCATCCAATCTTGAATCATACCGTGTATATGGTTGATGTTGGTGGCGTCCAAGTCCTGATTCCCCGTCAGCTCAAAAATCAGTTGAATATCATCGGTATAGTTGGTATATTTGACTTTGACACTATCCAATAGGTCAAAGAGAGGACGAGTATAACTATTGAAAAGGGTGGGAGAAAGACAGGCACCTTGGGGTACGCCACATGACAGTGACAAAGGGGGAGACTTGAAATCGCCAACAGACGCCCTAGCAGTCTGGGGGCCAAGAGAAGAGGCCCTCTAGGCTATGGAAGGATCTGAACAGTTGGCAATCTCAACCTCTCAAGCAACAAAGAATGATCAACTAGATTGAATGCAGCTGAGCGGTAAAGAGCATAAGCATGGCAATCCTACAATCCTGCCATTGTCCATGATCTCAACCAGGTTAGCCCTTAGATCTAACTCTGCAGTCTCAGTTCCAGGGCGGCACAGAATCCTGATTGCTGGGCACTGAGCAGTTGGTTATGATCAACATATTGCTGGAATTGCAGGTATGCAGTCCTGACAAGGATTTGTAAGAGGAAAGGGACATTTGTGATTGGACAAAAGTTGTCTGCAACCTCCGGATCCAAGGACTCTTTCTTAAGAATGAACGTTATCCACACATCCAGCAGAGCAAGTGGAATGACTGATGATGAGAGAGGCATTAACAATATTAGTAATGAGTGGCGATAGGCAACCTATCAAGCTTTTAATAATACTGGCAGGACAGGTATTGCCAGCGCAGGTGGAGGGTTTCAGTCACTGTACAAGCGTGATAATCTCATCTTCCGTAACTTGTTGTAGGAGGGGCAAGTAGACCTGATTGGCAGATCTTAATGGCCACTTGGTGTGACTCGATTTTCATAGAAAACATGTTCTGAATGTTTTCACACCAATAATCGCTACACTGTCCCACAGAAGTAGGCCCTTTTTTCCCTTCCAATTCTTTAATGATGATGAAAAACAGTTCTCTCTGACTGGACTTGGCGCTGGCTCTTCTTTATTTTATAATTATTCCTTTTAGCAGAAAGAATGGCATTTCTATACTTAAGAGTCTGCTAACCGATATGTGACTAGTTTCTTGGCAGGGATCTTTCCGCCAAAATCTTTCGCATTGGGGGACACTATATGGCTAAAAAGCAAACCGAAGTGTTAGGGTCAATTTGTAATTTAAACAAAGAGTACTCACAATGGTCAATATTAATGGATTTAAGAACATGCAAGTTAGAAAAGTCTCTTATATTAAATGCGACATCCCCACTTCTGGAATCGCTACGATCCATTCTAATGCTTTTAATGCCAGGAGGAGTAGCTAGTAGAGCTGCATCATTAGTCGATTCTGATAACCAGATCGCAGTGAGACAAAGTATACCTAGATCATGTGTGGAAATCAGATCAGGAACCTCGATAGCGTGTTTAATTTAAGAGTGAGTTTCCAATTATTATAATCCATCTGGCCAGACTGTATAGAAATAGAGTTGGTACTGGGGGTATACACCCCCAAGGGGGTAAGAAGAATGACTAACCCTTTCTCACTGGCAACATCTTGCCACATGCAAGTCTGACTATCTAATAAAACTGGGCTATGGAATTTGAAGGGCGCTGAATCGTGTAATTTATTGTGCACCTCCTAATGGGAAGCAATGGTATGGCTACTGTTAAAGGTTTGGATTATATCCTCATCAGTAGTAAAGGATGGTGCAGGAGAAATAACTGGCACACTTTCAAGGGTCAAGTAACATGCTACTATATATGTGTAGCAACAACGCTTTGCAGTAAGCTTAGAGTTCGATACATTGTTATTCCGATTGTTCCTGGCGCAGTTTATACCCTCCATTGGAAATAATGAAAGAATACAGCACAGATACGGGCTGAGCAAGCATAGAAACTACAAATGAGGCGGCTAAAACAGTAAAGCATTGAATCACTTTAAAAGGCTAATAATACATGCTAGCAGCAAGCATATCAAATGAAAGCAAATATGCTTTCATACTGCACCAAATCACCACTGTAGTAGTTTCAGAGTGCTGGGGCTTAACCGATGAGTGCTATCCAAACCGCTTAAATTAGTGGATGGAAAAGTAGGAAATAGATGCTGCTAACAGAGTCATGGAAGGATGCAGCAGGGGTAGAATGATTTATGATAGCATGGCTGCATGTCAGTCTTATTAAGTAGACTATAGGTCTGCAAAAAGGAGGAGGCAGACATGCCCTAAGGATTTGGATAGTTATTTTGTGTTTCCAAGACAGATTTTGAGAATTTTAAGTTGGTACACAATGTAACATTGGAATACTTGCAGGGCTTGAAAGTGTGCATGGTCATTCTCCAGCATTGGATCTTTCATGGATTCACATGCTTAGAATATTCCCCGTCGTCAGACTGGGAATCCTCCGTACACATATATAGCCTTTTCCTATAGGAAAACTTCCGACACTTTTGTGTCCTATCTACGTCCTTTTAGGACCTGCCTACGCATGCTCCGTAGGCCGTCCCAGTATAAGAGGCCCGCCCCCGCGGCTCCCCTTCAGATTTCAACCGTCTCCAGAGATAGTGGGATCTCCTCGCGTAGTCTCTACTGCTAGATTTTCGAATTGTCGAAACTCCTGAGCGTTTGTTAATTTTATTGGAATGTCGGGTAAACCTCTTTTTCGCCCGTGTGCCACGTGCGGATTGAAGAAGGTTTATGAGGGGGATGGCCATTTAGACTGTATTTATTGCCTCCACCCTCACCACTCGGCAGACCAGTGTGAAATATGTAAAGGTTTTTCCCAGAAAACCCTGAAGGATCGAAACTGCCGGCTGGTATCCTGGTTAAATGACGGTGCGGGAGCGTACCCTCAGTCAGAGGTGGGCTCGGTGCGCAGTGTGGCCTCTGCGAAAACATCAGGAGCCCCTCGACACTCAACCTCGTCGGAACCCCCGGCTAAGAAGTCACGACCTGTGGAAAAGGACGTTCCACGAAGTCACTCTTCTAAGGACTCTTCCAAAGACTCTGCAAGAAAGACATCTTCGTCCACTTCGTCGAAGAAAGGAAAGGAGAGGCCTAAATCCTCCTCGGGCGATCAGCACAGATCAGCCACGAGTAGAGGTTCGGATAAACGCAGGGAGAGCGCTGTGAAGGCGAGACCGCCTAAACCACCTGCAGGCCCATCGTCGACGACGACGAACCAGTCGGTGTCTTCACTGCCGCTGACGCAGTCGATTTCACCCGTCATCAACCCAGCGACGACCTCGGCGACGATGTCCTCGTCGACGGAAGTTCTGGCCTGGAGACCGGAGGTATTTGATATGGGGTTGCCTGACACATTGCTACAGGAACAGGCAGCGTCAATTGCCTCGAAAGAAGACGACGGCTTCAGAATTGTGAGCCCGGAGGACCTCGGTCTACGACCCAGGTTTCCATCAGGAGCAACCTGCTCTCAGGTGTTTACCCAACCTCCAAGCTCTCAGGCGACCCTGTCCATGGAGGTACTGTCCTCCTTACACTCGCTCCTGAAATCACTGGACGAAAGGCTTCCACCTGTACCGTCGACACCCCCCGTCGACGAGCCCGGCCCTTCACACCGCCCGACCAAATCGATCGGGGTTCCAACTACTCCAGCAGTCCAGGAGGAAGGTGAGCTTTCGGACTCCCTATCTGACCACGGGTCAGCGTCAGATATATCCCTCTCACCATCTAGGGATCCATCCTGGGTGTCGGATGTGGAAATGGAAACACCAAAGAGTCCCGCTCACCCGTCACCACAGGACGATATAGGTTCCTTTCATTCTAAGATGGAAAAAGCGTGCAAGGAGTTTGGCCTGGTCCAACAGGAGGAGAAAAAGGACTGTTTTCTTTTTGACCATATGGGCAAGAGTAGACGCTCAATATTCTCAATACCCATTTTAGACCATGTCTGGAAAGAAGGTGTCCAAACCATGCGTCACCCATTTTCTGAGCCGGCCGTCAAAGGCCGCATTGAAAAGAAATTTAAAGCACCAGACTCTACACCGAAGTGTCTTTCTGCTCAACCTACTCCAGACTCGGTGGTGTCGTCGGCGGCGACGAGAAAAGCAAAGGCCCAACATAAATGCTCTACCCCTCCAGATAATGAGGCGAGGCGCCAAGACGTATTTGGTAAGAAGGTTCTTTCTGTGGGGGCCTCAACGGTGAAAGCAGCTAACTCCCTGGCGATTGTGGCCAGATATGACAGGGAGATGTGGCACAGACTGGCACCTATCCTGGACCACCTCCCGGAAGAACATAGAAGAACGGCGATGTCCCTGGTTCGAGAAGGCGAAGAGGCATCGAATCATGCTATTAACATAGCGGTGGACCTGGCAGATTCGGGTTTTAAACAAATAAATAACGGAGTTGTTCTAAGACGCCAGGCTTGGCTTAAGTGCACCAACTTCAGACCCGAAGTACAGTATAAGGTTTTGGACATGCCATTCGAAGGTGATATTCTTTTCGGAGAAAAGGTGGACGAGGCCTTGAAGGGCATGAAGGAGGACTCAGATACAGCACGCTCGTTGGGTTCTCTCCAGAGTGGTAAGCCCTTTCGTTCTTTTCGTCCCTTTAGAGCAGCATCTGGAAACGCAAGATTCTCAGCATCCAGGGATAGATCTTTTGGTAGATCAGCGTATCCTTCCCAAGGATATAGACGCGCCTCGCAGACCTCAAGCCGGCGCAGAAACTTCCAGTCTTCCAAGAGATGACCAACTTATTCGTCGTCGACGAGCAAACTGAAAGACCAGCAATGACGGGAAGCGTGCCGTTCTGGGAGGAAGAGTGTCAAGCTGCATCGAGGAATGGGAGACCATCACAACAGATCAGTGGGTTTTGGACACTGTGAGGTACGGACATTCCCTACTATTCAAATGCAAACCTCCAAAATGTCCACCAATACACCTATCCCAGCCACATCTAAACATCTTGAGGCAGGAAGTAACACTCATGTTACAGAAAGGCGCCATCGAATTAGTCCCTGCATCGCAGAAAGGCCTAGGGGTATACTCACGGTGTTTTGTGGTAAAGAAGCCAAACGGAAAATGGCGCCCTATTCTCGACCTGCGAGACCTCAACAAGACCCTACAGAGTCAAAAATTCAAAATGCTTACACTGCAGGAGGTGATCAGATCCGTCCAAAGGGACGATTTTTTGGCGTCACTAGATCTACAGGACGCGTACTTCCACATTCCGGTGTGTCAAAAACACAGGAGGTTTCTGAGGTTCATGGTAGGTCAGACACACTACCAATTTGCAGTTCTCCCATTTGGTCTAAAGTCCTCCCCAAGAACGTTTACAAAATGTTTGGCACCTGTGGCAGCCTGGCTGCGAAAGGGAGGGCATCATGTATACCCGTACCTCGACGACTGGCTTGTGAGGGGATCCTCCCCAGCGTCGACCAACGACAGTGTACATGCCACCTTACAACTTCTGCAACGACTGGGGTTCGCAGTGAACTTCGAAAAGTCTTCTCTAAAGCCCTCAAAGAGCTTGAAGTTCTTGGGAGCTCAATTCGAAACCCACTCGGGAATAGTGAAACCGTCCCTAGACAGAATACTGAAGATCGAACAACTGACGAGTCAACTTCGCCTACAGAGCACATTTTCGGTGAGAAAATATGTGGCAATCCTGGGTTCCATGGCTTCGTGCATCCACCTAGTGGCAAACTGCCGATTGTTCATGAGGCCTCTACAGGAGTTCCTGTCAGACAGATGGAAGCAGGCCACGGGCCGGTGGTCGGACAGGATAACCGTCGACGACGACGGTGTCATCAGATCCCTCCAATGGTGGAAAATCTTTCACAACCTGGACAGAGGAGTTCCTCTACAAGAGCTGGAATTTCAGAACACCATCATCACGGACGCCTCCCTGACAGGCTGGGGAGCACACATGAACGATCATCAAACCCAGGGCAGATGGTCTTCGACCGAATCGCTCCTACACATCAACGTGCTGGAACTGAGGGCAGTGAGATGGGCCTTGAAATCATTCCTTCCACATATCAAAGGATCAAAAGTAAGAGTGCTGACAGACAACACGACAGCCATGTTCTACTTGATAAAGCAAGGCGGCACCAGATCCAGGACCCTTTCGGCGGAAGCTCAAAAGATCTGGCACTGGGCGTTGAAACACAACATATCCTTAGTGGCTTACCATCTCCCGGGTGTGAAGAATGTGCAAGCGGATTCCCTGAGCAGGACAATGGCTCAAATACACGAGTGGGAGCTGGACACCGGTCAGCTTCAAATAATCTTCGAAAGGTGGGGGACCCCCTCAATCGACCTCTTCGCAACGAAAGAAAACAGGAAATGCGAACAGTTCGCGAGCAGATGGCCTCAAAAAGGATCCCTGGGGGAAGCGTTCTCGTTTCCTTGGACGGACAAATTCCTGTACGCTTTCCCTCCGTTCCCCCTTATACGGAGGACAATCCAGGGGATTCGCAGGTACAAATGCCGGGTCATTCTAGTGGCACCGTATTGGCCGAGACAACCATGGTTTTCCGACCTCCTACATCTGTCGTTGGAACAGCCTATAACTCTCCAGAAACTGCCGAACCTACTGTCCAGGGACAAGGGAACGGTGTGGCACCACAATCCGGACAGCCTCAACTTAACAGCATGGCTCCTGACTTTTCAGAGTTTGGCAGCTTGAAAGTCTCGTCGGATTGCCGGAGAATTCTGCAGGCGGCTAGGGCCCCTTCGACTAACAAATCATACATATGCAAATGGCGAAGGTTCTGTACGTGGTGTCAAACACAGCACGAAATTCAGCCTTTAGAAGTAACCCCTGAACAAATTATTCCGTATCTTCTTCACCTAGCTGAGAGTGGTCTGTCATCATCGTCCATCAAAGTGCACTTGGCGGCCATTTCAAGGTTTACGAGGAGGAGACAGTCTTCACCATTATTCAGTGACAGACTGGTGAAACATTTCATGAGGGGACTCTTTAGAACTTTCCCCCCTACGAAACGGTTCCCACCGTCGTGGAGTTTAAATGTGGTGTTGGCGGCCTTAATGAAGCCTCCATTTGAGCCAATGTCCTCTTCATCCATGCAGTTCCTATCTTGGAAACTGGCTTTCTTAATTGCCATTACATCGGCTAGAAGAATGTCAGAATTACAGGCATTGGTCATTGATCCTCCATATATGAGATTCTTTAAGGACAAAGTAATTTTATCAACTAACCCTACTTTCATCCCGAAAGTACCGACGGTCTATCACAAGCACTCGACCATTACTCTCCCTACTTTCTTTGCGACACCGTCGTCGACGGCAGAAAAAGCCCTTCATACTCTGGACGTCAAAAGGGCGTTAAAATTTTACCTGCAAAGGACGCAAGATATCAGAACTACCAGACAGTTGTTCATTGCCTACGGTCCGTCGACGAGAGGAAGGGCAATCTCCAAGCAAGGCCTGGCTCGTTGGGTCTCTTCGGCAATTACTTTTAGTCACTCCAAGGCTGGGAGACCTCTACAAGGACGCCCTAGAGCCCATTCCACGAGATCGACAGCCTCCTCCGCGGCTCTATGGGCAGGAATTCCTCTGACAGACATCTGCCAGGCGGCGGCATGGTCTGTCCCACACACGTTTACACGCCATTACTGCCTGGAAAGGCAGCACGCGGACGAGGTACAGATGGGAAGAGCTGTCCTGCGCCATCTGTTTCAATGAGGTAAGCTCCACGCTGTGGAGAATCTGTTTTCTACCTTTTTTGATGACAGTATACTTTATGGGGGTAAGGTTATATGAGTTAACTTATTCCTACTGTACATATGCATTGTGTAGTATGGTGAGGGTATTACATTACATTCTCACCTCCATCTCAAGTGTTACTGCTATACAATCTATTCTAAGCATGTGAATCCATGAAAGATCCAATGCTGGAGAAGGGAATAGTTTCTTACCTGTAACTCCATTTCTCCAGCATTGGTATCTTTCATGGATTCACATGCGCCCGCCAACCTCCCCGGAATGCAATGTATTTGATTGATAAGTTTAACCCTTCCTACTTTGGAGGGGCTGAAATCTGAAGGGGAGCCGCGGGGGCGGGCCTCTTATACTGGGACGGCCTACGGAGCATGCGTAGGCAGGTCCTAAAAGGACGTAGATAGGACACAAAAGTGTCGGAAGTTTTCCTATAGGAAAAGGCTATATATGTGTACCGAGGATTCCCAGTCTGACGACGGGGAATATTCTAAGCATGTGAATCCATGAAAGATACCAATGCTGGAGAAATGGAGTTACAGGTAAGAAACTATTCCCTTCCTGGAAGTTTGGTGGCTTACTTACCCGGTCATCTCTAAAAGTTGTACCCCAAGTCAAATTCCAAAATGTCAGTTCTGTGACTGCTAAGCTTGAACCAATTGTGATGTAGTCAAGAACATGCTGTGTTTAAAGGTGAATGTTGTTGATGGCAGACGGCAAGGGAATGGAGTGGTTAAATAGTATATACAATTTGAAAATGCCTGGGACCTTGATGCCAAAAAGGTTGTTATTAAGTTGTCCTATGTCGGGTCATGCTAGACTTTATTTTGATGAAATAGAGTTGTGCCTTACTTGGGAGAAGGCTATCAAAGTATAGCAATGCGTAGCCATCTAAAGTTATAAAATATACCCAGCACCCTATAAAGTCTGTAATTTTTAGACGGCATGAAAGGCAGAAGTGGATGTGTGGCAAGCAAGATAGGTAGGGAACGAAGGGCCAATTTCTACTTCTTTATGCATGCACAGTTTGACACTGTTTATGTTATGTTTGTGTGTGAGATTTCAATGGTGTACTGGGCCACTCGACTCCCGATTGTGGCAGGTGTTAGGGCCTCTTCTGCACCCAGGATGTTTTATTACAGGACAAGTTAGGCACAGACATTAAGGAGTGTTTTATAGCAGAAATCTGAGCAAATATCTTGAGCAAAAGCACCATGAAAGTGCATTGTAAAATGTTTCTATGCACTATTGATGACCTGACATCTACTGGAGTTTTACATGTATTGCCCTTGTCAGTCGTGTGCACAAAGTAACTGTCCACATCTCATTTAATAGTGTCACAAGCCTTGTGTAATGCTTTCTAAGCCAGGGAATACTTGGACCAAAACACTCAAAACTTGCCTTGTCTGAGGAGATTCAAAATTAACAGTTTTCAGATGGGACAAAATACCAAGTGTTAGGGTTTGTATCAAGGTCTCCTGCCTCCCTTGAGATCTGAGGCCTACACTCCAGCCCTTTCTAAGGCTTAGATGACTTGCCTTTGCTCATTGACAGTATTTTACAGCCCTTGAGGCTTAGTGTTGCAAGTATGCTTTAGGGCATCCCTCAAAGCTATCTTGTGGTAATTTCCCTGGCGAGTGGGGTGCTTGCCCTCTTGGCAGTCCCAACGTGCTACCCACTTGATGACAATTGTAACAAACATTGGAGCACAGGATGATGACCTAAAATAAACTCATGATAGAAAGCTTAAATGCAGAGTGTAAGAGGCATTGCCTGAAAGAGTTTTATTTATGTTGGATTGCTCTTTTTTCTCGTTGCCCTGGTAAAGAGAATGCCTTCAAAAAGTTCAAATAAATGTGCACGCGCTTGGGAACATTTTGTTTTATAAAACCACAGAATTTATCAGCTTGACCATTTCAAGTTTTCTTTTCAATGCAGTTTATTCTAAATATTAAATATTAAAGACAAAAGAAAGGATTGTGCAATATTGCAAGGAATACATCAGGCCAAAGAATGCACATTGAAATCACCCATGTGTTATGTTCTAAGGCCCAAGCACATATGATATTTTAGCAACACCAGAACCCAGCCGGGGGCCCAAACACTCTTTCTCGCAACCATACATCTTAAAAAGAACTGGATTTCTTAACATATCCTTATAATTCGGATACCATGTGTCAAGAAAATGAAAATGTGTTTCCAGTTTAAATGTGATTTGTATTCAATTACTATCTTTACTATGTGTTTCTGAGTACTAAATGTAAGGTCTATTGCAGCCTTTTGTGAAGTATCACTGTATATAATTTCAATAACTGGACTTTTGCAAATGTTTAATTTTACCCAGAATAATGTGAGATGTAGATTCATATCAGAACTAATATTGAAAGTCCTATTTATTCTGCCATGCCTGTAATTCATTTTGAAGCACACAGTATTTAGAATTTGAAGTTAGCATGGCCCAAATATTTTTCATTGCGATTGGGAGTTCGAAACTGTTAAAAATGGGTAACTAGAAACCCATCATATATTCATATTCTGAGGCCTAACTCAGCACAGGTATTCAATGGACATGCACATAACTATTGATCCACTGCGCTTCAGTTGGTTTCCAGGGAGACAGCCTCCCAGATACCAACTAAGAGGTTTGGCCATGGAGGTTCAAAGAAACTGACACCATTCATCAAATTCTAGGCCTAAAAAAATCCTCCATTAGTCTGAAGTCACAGAGAGGCTATTGGACTCTATGCACCGCAAAAGATATCTGCTCTGGACACATTGATACCAGGCAAAAGGAGTATGTAGGGTATGCACCGCCAGTGCCTCCTGCAGGCAAAAGTCATAATTTCTACACTAGCAACACGAACAAAGAAAATCTTAAATCAAATATTTAATCATTAAAATAATCATTGCATCTCAGATTGACAAAATATAAAGCTATATCTACCAAAATATATAAACATTTATATATAGTGCTACGTTAAGATTATAAGAAAAAAAGCAAACAACGTAACTTTATTGCACAGCGATCATTGAAGTGTCTAAATGTGTGCACCAATTTCCAGAATCTGGTGCTAATTAGTTTCATTAATCTTGCTTGTTCACATCCAAAGCAAGGTCAGAAAAATGAAACAGCCATGTTAATATTAGGAGTTCTTGCCCCCATCTTTCTGTTAGTCACGGGACTAAGAAAACCACAGTTAGTCAGAAGGCAACCTTGGAGTCAGAAAGATATATAATTAAATGCACATAGAATATAGAGGATTATTATGGAATATGGGGAGATGAAAATTGAGGATTTGGAACAAACTGGAGATGGGAGAGCAGGGCTGATACTATTTACATGACTGACCCCCATGCAGATTAGAGGCCAATTCATTGAGAGGAGGACTGAGTCGTAAACAAGCTCCCAAAATCCACACCAACCCAAATAAGGGAGCAAACCAAAGTGCATGAAGAAACCAGCTTTATTGATACATTTGGCCGGTATAGTGTCCACATACGTTCTTAATCACTTCATGGTAGCCCAGGGGTTATAAACTAGACACATTACATAGTCATATTAATAAAAAAACAGAATTTCACACACTACCATTGGTTGTTATAATAAAATCACCTGTAGTGCTATTTACATTTGCTACATACATTACTCTGTTTAATTAGGTAATCTTTATCTGTGAGCTTGCCCAGGGTCCATCCCACTATGCAAGCCATCATGTCCCGGACATCATCGGACTGTGCTCTGATTGGTTGGCACCACCACGTGCTGGCACCGTTAGATTATTGGTGCATGTTACAGATGTGGCCTTCAGTGTTACACTTAGCCACAAAAGTCCAATTTGCTTCTGGTGGGAAAGGAGAGATTGAAAAGTTGCCCTGGCAAAAGAACTATCAAACCTACTCCCATCTCATCTTCCAATGCTGTGCCCCAACTTTCCAGACAGTTTGCTTAATCTTGGTCAGCTTGTCCCGTACTCTGTATGATACATTCTGCTGCCTTCAGGTGTTCGATCTAATTTTATTCATTGTAGTGTTAGGCCAGTGTACGAGACCTTTTAGCTTCAATTTATTCAACCTGTTAATGTGTTCTTCGTGAGTGCGTTGAACTGCTTTCACCGTTGGAGGCACTGTGCATGTAGCTTGCTATTGTGTTGTTGGCAATGGTACTGCCTGCACCTGGCAATTTGCCTTGTATATTTATGTCTGCTAGCAGAAAAACGAACTCAATTATTGCTTATCTAAACTGGAACCATGAGAAAGGCCTATTCATGCAGTTTCAGCTATGCTCAATTTCTCCCAGCCTTGGCACTTCGTCCTCTGAAAACCATCATGGACCAACAACAATCTCTATTTAGCTATTTAAACTGCTATGCTGGGTTTTATTAACAATGATCTGTGCAGGACCTTGCAAAGGGAAAATGGTGCTTCTCCTGTCCTTTATAATATTGCTTTATATGTATGTAACCTACCTAAAAGTGCATACCACCATTTACTAAAGTCTCTCTGTATTCAGTAACCTATCGCTCCCTATAATGTGGCAACTAGCTCTCTACAGTGAGGAATAACTAACCCTAAAGCTATTTGTGTTACATTCTACATGGCGATGGCATACACAAAATAACACCTCATCCTAGTTTTCTTATTCTATATGTTTGCTGTAGTTTGGGAACAGGCGGGGGCGTGGCCTTGCACGTCAGTGGCCTTACCTGCACTATCACAGTCTCCAGCTGATGCTTCAAAATAAGAAGCCACATTTAAAAAGTTATGTTGAACACCAATAACCCCAAACTGACCATATAGATTGACCAGAGTAAATCTGGGAAGATAAAGGGCAGAGATTTTAGGGGAATGCAATTTTCGAGCGGGAACACATGTGTAATGTAATTTGTCATTTGTATAGCACCTTTTCGCATTGGTATGGTTTCAAAGGGCTGTAGGTGAATGCCCTCGGGGGACCAAAGTCCAGGTATAGGAAATTCATCAGAGCAGTCTAGAAAGCGTGTGTGCATTTTACCCAATACGAAGGTAGGTAGGGATGGTCAAGTCCCTACTAGCTACCCATGCAGTATAGAAGTAGTAGGGTAGTATAGCTCAGTGGCAACATGCTCGTCTGGAAAGCAAGACGACACAAAGCAACACAGGTTCAAATCCTGGGTCCATGCTTCGAAACCTCTTTGTTATTAAGCATGTTATAAATAACCAATTAAAATAATTCTGTCAAGCTGATATGTGGATGGGTGCTGTAAGGTTGTCTGGAGAGTATGCGAGAGCTGGAGCTAAATTTTTGTCATGTGGATAGCTGCATTCTTATGGGAGAGGTGTTGTACGGTGTGTCTTAGAGTATTGTATGATAGCAGATGCATGCATGTGGGTTGCCGTTCCTTCGGCTATCTTCCATAAGCATGGAGTGTAATAAGTACCCATGTGTCCTGGCTGATTTCTTGGTTTTGTACAAACAGCTGAATTTAGAAGGGGGTGAATTCAAAGCGTGGCTAGTTTCTAGATGGTGCCTCAGGAATTCAAGAGAAGCAGTCAGGCTTTATCCAAGTGGGGAACAAAGGGTGGTGTCTGGACACTATCAAGTGCTTGAGTTCAATAGCAGATTCAACAAAATGTAGGAGGTAAGCAGTGTACACTGATGACAGTCCAGAAGCAGCTAAGAGCAACTGTGCAAGGCCCATGGAGAGGATACTGACACTCAATTTAGGATTTAAAGGGGAAAGGTGCATAAACTTAAGGCACACATTTGGAAACATGATGTTTTGATCTCATGATTGGATGGCTTCGGGGGAGGATACAAGTGAAATATGAAAGACTGGGCAGGAGAGAGTGGGGGGGCACAGGGTACAAGAGAAGGAGGATGATATTGAACTACATGGTCTTAAGAGGCTACATTTGGCCAAGAAAAGCCCTCTATTGATGGAGCACTCCCAAGGAAATAATTGCTAATCTCATACTGCTGACCCATGTGGGGGGGGGGGGGTGGATGATCACAAAACACCATACTCACAATTGCTGCAATAAATGGGCAGCTAGGCTCCAACCAGAGATTCACCTCACCACTGCGCCAGTAGGATTGCAAGAATCATAGAAGCAGAAATGTTATATATATTTATTTTCACAGTTGAATCTCCGTCAGATTTTGGCACCAAATAAACTTCCTGCTGTGATCCAGATGCAGAAAATGAAAGAGGTGTTTGTTACAGTTAACCATTGTCATATCAAAAGGTAAGACACCAGCAGCTGTCAAGGTCAGAATGGATTACTATATCAGTAGGTTGCATAACTCAGCCCTGAAGAGCATGGGTGGGTTGAAAATGGGGGACGATTTGACATGTTTGGATTGTTTAAGCATTCAGAAGCATCCTTGCCATCTGGAGTGCACCTAGTAATTGACAGCAGGTGCCTGGGATTCACTACCACCAATCAGAAGACAATACTAGATTTATAATGATGCTTCGACAGTAAGAAGTCACAGTGCCAAATTAGGGCAGCAAGAACAGTAAACCCGTAAACCGTAGTGCCAACCTAGGGCAGCAATAACAGTGAACCCTGAAACTGCAGTACCAACCTAGGGCAGCAAGAACAGTGACCCTGAAACTATGTGCCTAACTCAATTCAATAAACATCACTGACAAAAGGGAGGAGCGAGTGGCTGAACAGCTCAAGAATGCCATGCTGCAATTTCACTGCCCAATGTTGTCCCATATACGTAGAACACAAAGTGAGGGGTTATTTCTTTAAAGTCCAAAATGTTCTGTATTGAGAAATGAAATTTAAAATTGAATGCATTATGGTCCCACTTTAATGCAGAATTCTTTTGTAAATTTAAGTACTGTTTGAAATAGACTATAGGGCTGAAGCCCGTTTAGAGTCTTTTTGGACCATAATGTAAATCATGACAAGCTATCTTCTGCGAGATGTCATGCATCAATGCAAAAGGGGAGTTCTAGTCATTGCATAGGGGATTTATTGTGTCCAATAAGAATTGTGCAAAGTGTTAAACCCTTGCAGTCCCTTATCTTTGAATGTAAAAAAAGTTGCATGTGGAAGGGAAGTATTCTTTTTAACATTGTACTTGTAACTGGGGAATAGTGTAGGTCCTAGCCAAAAATATGTGAAGTCGGAAATCTGCAAACATGCCCATTAAAAGCTGTGCATGAATATATAGATTGATAGTTACAGATGTAAAAAGACTGAAACCAGTGCACACACACAAAAGTATTCAAACGTGCATGCATAACTATATTTAAAGTTGCACATAGATGGAAAATCGCACATCCATGTTTAGTGAAAATCACACACATGGTTATAGCAAGCTACACCCAAATATGCTGAGAACATAGCACATTTATGGATTCCGAACTGGGTAACCAAATCCTTGAAAGCATTACTTCAAATTCAAAACTGCAGTAGACAAATTAAGCTGACAATCGTCTGTATTAAATGACCCCACACTTTTACAGGGGAGCCAAGTTGACTGTAAAGGGATTCTAAATGTTCATTGTCCAAGTAATTTCTCTGATACCATCATTGTTTTGATACGGGAGAAAATAAATATTATTGCATCATGTTGAAAGGTTACCTTTGAATGCATTGTCAAGCAAGAAATAAATCACTAGTATCTTTTCGATTATAAAATATGTATAGAATATTAGAATTAATGTTTGTGTGGACTGATAATGTGAGATTTATATAGGCAGCGTACTTCATCTGGTTGAAGTTTTGTGGTATTTATACCATCCATTTTAGTGAGTTCCAGGTTAAAGCTTGACCACCTTTGTTTAAATTGAGTTAATTGTTTTGAATATATTTCAAGTTTTGAATAACAAACTGTCTATTTAATTGCCCAGAATTATGGGGTGTGATTATATTAATTGGGATGCGAGGTTGGTATGTCACACCAACGTGAGCCTTGTATTGTAATTTAAACCTTAAAAACACAAATATTCCTACATAACGCCTTTCATCAGACTGCCAACCCACTTGCCCACCAAAGCATACTAATGCACTCACTCTTTGAAGTTAGGTGAGTTAGTATCTTCTTTCCTTAGCCTCTCTTGTCAGATGCTACACACTACCTCCCCATTATCGTCTCTCTCTCCATTATCGGTCTCCCTTTTGGTCCTTCCAATAGCACATTACGTTTTCCTCTCACTTTCTCCCATCCCTCCTTTCTGTGTTGTCTGCATTTCCGCCTCCTCTGCATGGTGCTGGTTTGTTTGTCATTCCTAGTCCTGCCTATTCACTTTTCCCGTTATTTATTCATTCTCTTTTTCCTTGGTGTTCTGTGACGGTCTTCCTTTAGAACTCTACTCTTCCCATGTCCTGTGCCTTTTTATTGCCCTCGATGTGCCACTCTTTGCTTCCACTTCAAATTCCAGGTCCCCTTCCATTGAGGTTTTGGGTCTCCAATGTCTTTCTCTTTCCTTCTCTCCTCTGGTTTTAATTCCTTCTTCCTTTCTTCTTTTCTTCTCATCTGTCACTGCACCTTTCCAGTAAAGGGGCAGTGTATCGAGGGGTGGTATACTGAGGGGCGATATGCCCACGGGAGTATACTGAAGAGGGGACCCTGCTTTATGTGTGACATCCTCCTCTCTGTGGGCTGCAAGGTGGGCAGTAAAGGGGCAGTGTATCGAGGGGTGGTATACTGAGGGGCGATATGCCCACGATAGGCCGATAACTTCACTCTGAGCTATGATGACGATCAGATCAGAGAAATACTTCATGGCCCTTCACTCTTTGATCCTACGGGCCTAGGCGAGACTGGAACTAACCCTAATACAGCTAATGACTTACTCAAACTAAAAAAGAAAAACTTTCGTACTACTCTTCATGGGCATTTCCTTAAGGAGTATCTCAAAAAGAATATTATCCCTGCCGGACTAATTGTCCGGAATGAACCATGTGTATTTTTAGACGACCAAGAATATAAGACCAACTTCAGCTATATCACGACAAAGGGTAGTCGCGACTTAATGGTGCTTACCATTTCTACAGCTCAAAGACTAGGTGACATAGTCCAACAGGGATTATATACAGCGGAACAATTGTTTGTTAATGATTCCTCAATCACAAACGCTAAAGATAAATTAGCAGAAATTAACAAAACCTTCCAGGAGTTCAAAGATACCACTTTGGCCAAAAAAACAAAGAAATTGGCCAAAGACATTTCAGAATTCAAAACCGAGGTGATATATCCATATCTTGAACCAAACTTTACGTCTATTACTGCAAGCCAAAGGAACCAAACGGGTGCTGCACAGCAAAGACGCTGAGTATCTTTCTCAGGCAGTAGCAGCTCATCAGGGTCAGATGGTGACTTTTACTATCGCCATTTCTATAACCCTTTTCAAGGCCCCCCCCAACCTTTTTTAGGGGCAGGTCCTTCGCGAGGACCCAGTCCAGGCTGGTTCCCTCCCCAATTTCAACCATGGGGTCGAACCCAGAGACGGCCACGATACCGCAGGAGCAGCAACCGACCAGCACAGAGTCAGTAACCTTACCTGTATTCAATTTATCTCAAATTCCACTTACAGTGATGGAATTACAAGTCCTTTCCAAAGGTCGTTCATTCATTCCTACACATCCCACTGATCAGTTCAGTGTGCAGTCTGAGATTAGAAGATTCTTTAGGTCAGTTAGACTCAAGATCTTCTTCTCAGACAAACATGATGCACTGGATGAAAGTGAAACGGGTCTGCACCCATCATCCACATTCATTCCAGAAGATAATACCATGCTGGCTGAACTCCTCACATTTGAGAAATGTATTCTAAGAGACCTTAACAATTTACAAAAACAACATAGGTCTATCCGTTACAATCTGTCACAGTCAGAGAGACAAGCCTTAAAATCCCTCAGCAACAACCCTCAAATTGTCATTAAACCCGCGGACAAGGGTGGAGGCATAGTAATATTGAATCAGTCCCAATATCATACTATGGTCTTAGACCTCCTTAATGTGCCAGGCAGTTACCGACTTCTTCGTAAAGACCCTATAAAAGATATCCAGAAGACTATTTCCGAAATCACAGACTACGCCCTACAACACTCCTGGATTACTTCAAAAGAAGCGCAATTTCTTAACAAACCTGATTGTTCCACTCCAAAATTTTATGCAATTCCAAAAATCCACAAAGATTTGGTAAAACCACCTGGAAGACCCATATTGGCAGGCTGTGGTACCATTTTGGAACCAGTCTGTCAATTTATTGATAAGTATCTACTGCCCATCAACCAACAAACGGAGACAAACCTTAGAGACAGTACTGCAGTGATTTCGCTGTTTTAAGGTAAGGCCTTTGATCCGTCTACCAGCCTACTGGTCACACTTGACATTACGGCACTTTACACCAATATCCCACATGACGAGGCCATGGACTGTGTAAGAAACAATTTGACCCATTCCGCACTGAGATTCAAAGCCCCCATTGAATTTATCATGGAACTTTCCTTGGCTCTTACTAAGAATTATTTTACATACCAAAACCAGTTCTACAAGCAATCTCAAGGCACCGCAATGGGTGCGGCTTTTGCCCCCAGTCTTGCTATTATTTTTATGGCTGATTTTGAGTCTAAATTCATCTTTTTGGACCTTAATCCATATCGTCAACACATTGAGAGTTGGAGGCGCTATATAGATGATATCATTTTCATCTGGCATAGCTCCTCTCAAGAACTTGACTCCTTTTTACTTTGGTTGAATTCTTGCCATCGTACGATCAAATTTACTCATGTCATGAGCAACATCGAAATCCCTTTCCTTGACCTTCTTATCCAACATAAGGCTAATCAATTAGTCTGCTCTCTCTTTACTAAACCCACAGATCGCAATACTTTATTGCACTATGACAGTTATCACCCACGTACTCTTAAAGAAAATCTACCTTACTCCCAGTTTTTGCGCATAAGACGAAATTGCACATCTATAGCAAACTATGACCAACATGCCACTAATCTGACCACTAAGTTTCGGCAGCGAGGCTATCCCAAAAAATTGATTACTAACTCATACAAACGAGCTAGATTCACTCCCAGGGACATTCTATTACTATCCAAAGATACTGAGCCACATGACAAATTAGTATGTGCTCTCACGTATAGCCCCCATACTTTTCTCATCAAAAAAGCCATCAAGAAACATTGGTCAGTGGCCCAACTAGCTTTACCAGCAGAACCACTACCGATCTTCGCAATGAAGAGACAAAAGAATCTTAAGGACCAACTTGTCCATGCATCCTCTTCACAAAAAATGTCTAGATCTTCCACAACAAGTTGGGATCTTCGCCCACTGACGGGTCATTTTCCCTGTGGGTCCTGCTCTATCTGCACATTTGCAGTCAGGACTAAAACATTTTCTGTGCATGGCAAACCTTGGGAGCTACGACATCATTCAAACTGTAAGACTGCCTGGGCGATTTACTGCATTGAGTGCCCCTGTGGGCTCAAATATATAGGCAAAACTACGCAGCCAGTCCATACTAGAATCACGGAACATCGTTCCAGGATTCGTTGCAAGTCAATCAACTCACCGCTAGTGAGCCACTTTATGGAATATGGCCATACCACGGAGGACCTACGATGGTTGGTGATTGACATTGTCAAAAATTCTGCCAATCCTTCTCAAGCTTTATCCAATAAGGAGGCTCGATGAATTTTCCAATTGGATACGATCGCCAATGCTTTAAATGAGGCATCTCCATTTTGGCGGTAAAGCGCTTTAATTTTAATGTAATTTTTTCTTTACTTATTTATTTATTTTGTTTTTTCGATGTTGTTGCATCACGTATATCCTGGTTTATTTCTGTCCACCATTTGTACCATTACCCATTCATGACTTGAGTCCATTTGAACACAGTAAGATATGTCTGACTATACATATTTCCTGGCACAGCATTGTTAGTTTCAGTTCTCTCTCTATGCCCGTTAATCTTTGAATGTGGACCATATTTCCTGGCATAGCATTGCTAGTTTTAGTCCTCTCTCTATGTCCGTTAATCTTTGAATGTGGACCACGCCCCCCGGAAGAGCGTTACGTCTCTACACCGGCATCGTCCTCCTACACTGCCGGCAACCAGCTGACACCCGTAGGAGGCTCCAGAAACAAGCTCCGTGCAGTATATGTTTGGATGCACGCCCTCGGAGGAGGCCCCAGAAGTAAGTCCAGTGCTGCACATGTCCTCGTGCACGACATGTCTTACTAGTGTGTCTGTTTATTTAAAAACATTTTTCTCAAACATTTTGCGTCTGTTGTTTCAGTCACGACGCGGTCCTTTGCATCTTTTGACCTATGGCTTAACGGAAGCAGATACAGGCTCAGACTCTCCGTTTTCTCTGCACTTAACGTGTGCAACGCGCTTCCTTTTACAAATACGGTGAGTCTATGTACTCTTTGCATGATTTGCGTTCGGTTCACAAATTGTGTTACTGCTGTATACAAATAGTTGCAACATTTGTGTTCTTTTACAGTTCTGCCTTATATTGAGATTCGATCTCATTCCTCTTGGTATGTCATCGCAATGCACTGACTGAGGTATGATTTAGTACGATTTGACCTATGTGTTTACCCTCCTCCAGGCGCATCCCTGTGTATCACTATATGTTTTTCTCTAAAATGGCACATATACTGCATTCCTTTACGAGGGTGATTCTATCTCCATACACTACTAGGGCTTTCCTATATTTTCATACTTATTTATGGGGTCACTGCCTGCTAGGTGTTGGGGCACTGAGGCCTAATGCTTTCACCATACATCGGTATCCTCCTTGGTTCATCTCCCATCTCTAGCAAAAAAATGTTGAGCTTAAAATGTCCCCTGTAATTATTATTTCAGGTGCACCTCCTATTCTACTGCTTGCATAAAGGCTGAACTTGAAGATCCTAGTACCTGATGAAGGTGGTTTCTATCCATCAATACACCACCGAAACGCCAACTAGTCCCACGTGATATTCGCAGGTGCCGTGTGCCCCTGCTCTTTGACAATGTGGCCATACACGCTTAATAGCGGTAGGCGTAGTACACCCCTTTCAGCCTGTGACATAATCTATGCCAGCTTGTGTAATTACCATGTACACCCCGTTCAATCTGTGACATAATCCATGCCAGCTTGTGAAATTACCATGTAATTTTCTGTCAAACTAAAAAGTAATTGTACATTTCAATTTCACAAATGAATATTTGTGTGATACTGTTTATGTTGTTGTTCTCTTCAGCCGAAATTAGGCCCAATACACAGCATTCTGTTTGATATTGTTTATGTTGTTGATCGCTCTAGCCGAAATTAGGCCTTATACACAGCACTCATTGTTTGGGCAATGATCTGTGTTATTGATTTCGATTAACTTTATCCCTTAGACAAGTAAGGGTCAGCCAGGGATAGTTTCATTTCTATCAGCTATCTCGGCACTTTTTCTGCTGATACTAAATCATTTTTCTGCAGCATGCATATGTTGGTTGCATATGTACAATCCGATGTGGGGTTGTACTCCTACTTGTGTTAATTTTTGTATGACTCCGTTTTCATTGATTTAATTGGTCAAACGGTGTGTTTCCCATTTGTAAACTGCATTGTTTATGTATGTTTTTCGTTGTATTATGCTCTTATCAAATTAGTATATTATTTGTGGTGTGCAGTCATAATGTCGACATCAATAATGTCGACAGTCAAAATGTCGACAAATTAATGTCGAAAAACAATAATGTCGACAAACAAAAATGTCGACATTATTCGATATTTTTTCGAAATTTAATTTAGTGTATGAATAAATAAATAAATATATATATATATGATGTGTTGAGTATGAGGGGTGGTTGGGGGGGTGTGGGGGGGGTGGCAGGGGGGTGTTGGGTGAGGGGGGGTTGGGGGGGACCCCCCCATAGTAAATACAATTTTTATTTATTTAATTATTGAATAAATAAATAAATAATTGGTATGTGTTGAGTATGAGGGGTGAAAGGGTGGTTGGGGGGGTGTGGGGGGGTGGCAGGGGGGTGTTGGGTGAGGGGGGGTTGGGGGGGACCCCCCCATAGTAAATGATCCTTTTTTAGGTTATTTATTTATTGAATAAATAAATAAATAAATAATTGGTATGTGTTGAGTATAAGGGGTGAAAGGGTGGTTGGGGGGTGTGGGGGGGGTGGCAGGGGGGTGTTGGGTGAGGTGTTGATAGTTTTAAGGGTTTATAGTTATAATGTAAAAAAAAATGTCGACATTTTTTTTCTCGAAAAAATGACTTTTTACATTATAAGTATAGGATGTCGACATTATTATTTTCGACATTTTTTTTTCGACATTTTTGTCTGTCGACATTTTTTTTTCGACATTATGACTATAAACCTTATTTGTTACAAACAATAAAATAAAAGAAAGTTTATTTTTCTATATTAGTGTACCTATTCCCTTCTTATTGGGTCACCGTGATTGGTGAGATACCAGAAAATGAAATACTGACAATTTGACATAATTTGCTGTTTAGGCTACCAGTTGAATAATTACTGATAGCTACATAAACAATACCTTCAACTTAGTATGTTCAGGAACACCCTTGTGTTTTCAGACTGCACCTTTCCAATGCCACATCCCCCACTGTATTCTGTATTTGTTCCCTTCCGTTGCCCTCTCATACGCCTACCTCCTTCTCTCACTGAAATGCTTTTTCCTTTTTTATGAACAAATGAAAACGTATTTTGAAAGCCGACCAAGTAAATTAGAAAAACAGTATTTACACAAAGCCTCCTATAAGAGAAGCCAATATGGGTAAAGTTGGAGTAAATATCACCAGCAGATGAACATTAATGAAGACGTTGAAAGGCAAACTCTGTACAAATCTCCATATAGAAGATGTCAATTTGGGGAAAATTGGAAGAAGCATTGCCACAGTGAAGAAGTTGACAGACAGAACTTGAACAAGTCTCCATATATGAGATGCCAATATGGGAGAAGTTCGAGCAAGTAGTACCTAAAGTCACTGAAGTATAAACAGTGAAGGAGTATAACTGTGTTATATTGAAAGAGAACATTGTAGGAAGTCCTGGTGAAAGAAGCACATCAGGCAATGATCCTTTTGGGAGACAGATACCTGGCAGGTGAGTATGCCAGGGCTGTTCACTTGTTTTTGCAGCCTCCAATTCCTCCCTTTTGCCCTGATGCAGCCTCTTCTGTCCTTCCTTTACATTCTCCCCCAATCTCCCTCTTAATGCGGCACCCTTTCCTCCCTTGTCATGACGTGCCGAAACTGTTTCTTCTCGCTACCTCCTCTTTTCACTTTCCCTTATTTTGCCTTCTTTTTCTTCCTTCTCTCCACCAACACAGATACAGATAGTGAGAACCAGATAAAGATACCAACTGAATGCCACCACATGAGAACCAGCATGAATCTCCATGCACCAGCACTAGGGATTTATGAAAAGAACTATAATGGAAACTTACCTTATGGACACCCAGAACGGGCCCTACTAACACAAATAGAGACAGTTGCCTTCCCAGGCTGCCATTTTTGTTTTGTGTCTAGCCTGCATGGAGGAGGTGAGTGGGGCTTAGTCCCCTTCTTGTAACATTGCAGTCATCCCAGGTGGGAAAGACAATCCTCTGAGGAGGAAGGGAAAAAAAACACAGTAGGAAGTGTAGGTTATTCGGGCGGTGGCTTGCTTTCCAAAAGGTGCACAAACAAACATATATCTTTTTATCACCAGTACACTGAATGAAAAACATTGAACGCAGGTAAGCAATGATTCACACATATACGCTCTGTCAGATGATAAGTTAGCTCTTATATGGCTATTTATTCACAAAAGGCATGCATAAATGAATAAACTGCAATACAAATAAATCACATAAAAGACAGTAATCTAAAGAAAATACATCACCGTTGGCGCAACTTTAGCGAACATCCTCATCTTGCCAGAAGCGGCTGGAAAACTCTGAAACAGCCAGGCACAGAGATCACAGCAGCCAACAGGCCCGGAGCGAAGCGTCCCCCCTCTGACTGAGGCTTTGTGTCTTACTTTCTCAGAGTCCCGCATTTTAAGCCCTCCGCAACGGCGGGGTGGCATTTTCTTGAAACATCTGGCCTGAGTCTATGCAGGAAGGACTATAATAGGACGAGAATAGGTATGACATCAAAGGCCAGAGGCAAGACCCTGGAGGAGTGTGAGACATAGGAGGGTCAGAAGAGTGGAGGGAGAAGAGTGATAAACAGGATGAGTTGAGAGAAAAGAGTAAAAGATCGGACTAGCGAGGAGAGAGTGAGCATGAAAAAAGAAGGCTTGAATCCAACCTGGCATCTATAAGGCACAATTTCCCCCATCACATTAGAGCACTAACAACTGAATAGAGCAGGGACAGTTGTGAAGTTCCTGAGGGAGCTTAGCTAGAGAAGGCGGGGTCTGCCTTTACATTACATCGAGCACAAGGCAGATTAAGACAGTAGTGACCAATTTTCTATAGAAAATAACGTGGGAGTAAGGACGCCTGAATTCGAGACGAGGTGCTATATAAGAAGAGAGGGAGTGAAGAACAGGTTGAGAGCCCATTTGAAGTTCAATAAAAATATTTATACCGTCTCTGAGATGTGGAGGGATTCTTGTGCCATATGTGACATCACTCACCCAGAAGACCCAAAACCATTGAATGCATTAGTGGCCAACGCACACAGGGCTTTGCGACTTGAAGTCTGCACATACAGCATGTGAGCAACACATGCACGCATATATTTTTGAAAAACAGACCCATATGCTTATGCGTGTGTAAACTATGACTTTCTTACTTTAGGCATGCTTAGGTCAGACGTTTGTGAATACCTCAGATAGTTTCAAATCTACTTCTTAATAAACATTGGGACATTTTATTGGCAGATAAGGAAATGGCCAATTTCATAGAAGAAAAATCATACATTGTTTTTAAAAAAATGAATACATTTAGAAATCTATTGTCACCTAGTTTATTAAAACCACAAAAGAGAATAGGGAAATATGCTATGGGGTTGCCTGACTCTCCTAAAGGTTTTTACAAATGCAGCACTTGCCGTTTCTGTACATACGCATGCAACAATAGTTAAGAGTGCACAGACATTCATGGGAAAGAAGCCGCCATTAAGAAATTCATCAATTGTAACACCACCTTTTGTGATTTAGATTATTAAATGTTTTTGTAACAATATGAACACAGGAATCACGGTAAGGGAATTAAAGTGTTGAATACACGAACACCTGAGAAGCATAAGAATTACATGAAATAACCACTAATCATTGTATCCAGGAACATGGCAGGAGAAATATGGATGACCTCTGGTTCTGTGGAATTAATAAAATTGATCAAGTAATGAGAGATGGAGAAAATTGATTGGGACAACAGGAAGCCTCCAAGATTTTTCAATTCGAGACAGCCAAAATGGATTTAAATAAAGATCATGAGATAACTGTGCTTTATGAGATTGCATGCATCTTAATAATAACAGAAGTTTTATTTTATCAGGTTTAGCAGTACCAAGTGTTTTATGTGTATATATATATATGATTGATATGCAATAATAATATTTCATAATTGCTGAAAGTAAAATTGGCAAACCCTATGCTCAACATTGGTCATTCAGAAAAGGAAACACATTATATAAAGATTGGTAAGTGGCAAGTATTTTAATACAGGTAGTAATGAATTAGTCCTGCGGAACAGCAGATACACATACGAAACACTGTAATGCGAAAATTGAAAAACCTGTCATGTAGTCTGACAAAGGACATAGAATAATAATTAGTATACCAGCCCACTAATCTCGACATATACAGTCAAATATCACTTTTGTTTGGTATATTTATCATCTCAACGTTACACCATAGATGCAAATAAATAGCAGAGTTCAAATTAATCTTTATAAATGCATACAATCACACAAATGACAGCCTATACAATAATTCATTATAAAAACAGACCCCTAAACAGACTATTCTTGATCGCCTCAACCAAGCTCTAAAGAGATACTTAACTACTATAGAAGTAACCGGCAAGTCATCAGTTCGATAACAAAGGAGCATATAGCGTTCACAAATGAGCTTATGCCTCTAGACACACATGTGGCTTTCAAGTATTATCTCCTTAGGCCTAAATAGAGAGGTCAACTTAGAAAGAAACGAGTTTCACTTCTCTCTTACATCCCTACAACATGAACCATTATCTAATATGTTGTTATCCCAACCAGGAAGCTTTACTGCTAGCGGTAGGATGCTTAAACTAAACTTCATAAAAAGAATCCTCAAAATGTTGGGATACAACATGTCCAAGTATGTCTCATATCCAAATCTTAGTTTTTGTTACAATAGTGGCTGAGAGATGCAGTACTTTGTATTTTAAGAGCTAATATTCATCCTCTCATGATTCCTAGTCTTGATTGTAGCCCCATTTGACATATGAATTGACTTAGGGTACTTCCAGAAATTACAGTAACCCGAACTAAGGAAGTGATTTCTAATATACATTTCCCTCCCTACTGTGACATAAGATCTCTGGCAGGATCACTGTATTTTGCTAGAGAGGACAAACTCCACAATCTAGTCCAGAACAGGTTTAATAAATGATAAGTGGCTCATAATCTGGATATTACATTCTAGCAGTAGCAGGATTGTTGGAGTAGACATGGGAAGGGTGATATTTCTAAAAAAACATTTCTGACACAACTAATTGATCCAGATCCATTGGGCCCCACAATTCGGCTCCATAAATGGCAGCCTGGCAGGCCTGCCGCTGGTAATCTTCTATCAAAACTTTCATGGCACCCCCTCCATAATCTGTAGAAACCTTAGCAATCGCCCCACTATGCCTCTTTAAAACCAGGATGGCTTTGTCCACTTGATCATGCCATGTTCCTTTTGAGGTTAATCCCAACTCGAGGTGGTCATGTGAACTAACCTGTCCAATTTTCTCACTTTCAAGGAGAAATTGACACAAAAGTGCTTGCTTTTTCTTTGAGATTATCATCAATTTAGTCTTCGTAGCATTGACCTCCATCCCTTTGAGTTTGCAGAACTCTTCACAAATAGAGAATTGTTTAATCAAACCCCTCAGGGTCCATGAGAACAATGCTGTATCAGCCACAAACTTCAATTTAGGGAATGTATTGCCAACTAATGATAGGGCATCCATCAGGGTAGAAAGTAAATTACCACTTGATTTATAAAGAGGCAAACGCAGTTGGGAGCTAGGATACAACCCTGGCATACCCCTTTGGGAACTTCTGTGAAGTTTCAACTCACATGCCCCATCTTACTGATTCATCATTCCCACGGTGTAATAGTGGGATTGCTGAAATTATGGAGTCAGGCACTTCTAGTTTAGCCAAAGCCATAGTTTAGTTCAAAGGAACACAGTCAAATGCAGTTCTCAGATCTATGAACATCACAAAGAGGTTCATATTCTGAGAACTGCATCATTTTCAATGAGATGATGCAACCTGAGGCACTGTTCAATTGTGCTTACCTGATGCTGAAAACCTGCCTGGAGGTGACTAATTGTCTAATGTATCATGCACCACTCTTCCAGGTCGGAAAGTACAACTTTGGTAAACAAATTGCCTCCAGAATCCAACAGGTATATCGATCAGTAATTAGTTGGGTGTTCTCGTCCCTCTTTTTTATATATCTGGACTATCTCGGCAGTTGTCCATGATTTTGTTATGGTATTAGCTGACACAATAGCATTGAAAAGCTTAGTCAAATAGGAAGCCCATATATGGTGTTTTCCGATTTGTATAGGTCTATAGGGACCCTGTTGAACCAGGGCCCTATTCTCTTTTTGAGAAATGATGGCTCTGCAAACTTAATCAACTGAGCAAACCAGAGGGCTCATATGCTAAGCTTACTCGTGATGAGAAGCTCCTTTATTGGATAGGATAGAAGACATTATCACTACACAAGCCCTGGAAGTGGGTTACCCATGCCTCTGGGATATTGCCATGCTGGTTAATCTTCTCGTCGCTTTTGCCAGTACTAATCAAATGGCAGAACATTTTGCTATCTTTCCTATCAATGGTATCTAACAGTTTGTCCCAAGTTGCTAATCTATATTCCTGTTCTTTCGTCCCTAGGTTGGTTTTATAATTCCTTCTTGCCAGAACAAGGTCACCTCTATCAAGGATGGTGATGGCCTTCACACAGCATATTAAAATACAATTTACTATCCTGCATTCTCTATCAAATCAATGGCATGTTTTTTAGGTTGATGCCCTGTTATCCAAACAAGGTTTTATGACATGGGTATAAATGTTGGATGTAGCATATTTGTAAGAATCAATGAACCCTTGACTGCGCAGTTCATTAGACCCAAGTACCAATTCCAGGGAAGGGAGAAACTTTTGATAGATCTTAGAAATGGTTCCAGTTTTGTTAATTCCAGACCATATATTTGAATGCCTGGAAGTACCAGTGATATGTAGGGCCACATTCCTCTCAGCTCTCGGTGCATGCGACCAGGCATAACCTTACGGGTGAGTGATCGCTATCTACTCTCTCTTGTATTGCATGTTTTTTGTATATGTGCAAAATTCTCACCAGAATGTTATCATTAGAACTTGAACAGTCACTGCACGCAAAGGTCGATTTTGTCAGACAATCCTCCTTTATTCTGACAGTAAGGCTCTTACTTGCAGATTACACCAATGCTGGGCCACTTCTAGTGCAAGACTATGTTCCCCCTTTGCTTTAGTCAATTTAATTTGGGAATATCCCATACTGCATCTTCCTTATCTGTTAACCGCTTTGTCAATTCAAAGGGTTCAAACTGAAAATTAAAATCCCCTAGTACAGTTATAAAACAGTTAATCCGATACAGTCTCTTCCACGAGATATGCGACCTCACGATTTGAAGGACATTCATTCCCCTTTCAAGTGGTTGATGAATGTTACTTTTGAGTTAGCAAACATATGAGTAATTGGAGAAAGCACATTGCACAAAGATGGCCACCAAATCATGCATATTGGTGAATCCCAGTCTGTTGTCTGTGTTTACTACTCTTCAGTGACATACATAGTTCTCAAAATGGCACCACATTTGCAAAAATGCCCCTTGTACATGGTGAGATGCAAAGACATTTCCAGTTTTTGAGTCAATATTTTACTGAATGGTAAGCAAGCAATGTTTTCAAAAATGTTTAAATGATACAGGAGTTGATGCAAGCTTTATTTAATACATAGAGAAATGGGAATGAAAAAATTGTGAGCAGGTAAATTAATGCAACAGCAGTGAAATTGAAGTACATCCTGTAAGAAAGAAAATGTACAAATATTATTACAAGGAAACTAAATATAAGAAATAGGAGCATTCTACGCATATTAAAAGTAAGCGAATTAGCTTTTAAGAAAATGAAGATAAAATGTAACTATTTAAATTCTGTTACAAAAGACTGATACAATATTTTATACTTTTTCAACAGTTTATAAAATCGAATCACATCATGACTGAACTAACTTGACAAAGTTAGGAGTATTAAACAACATATGAAATAAGCTATGTTTTCACTAAAAGGAAATTCATTGTTCACAGAGAAAGCTGATTGGGACTTACAGCAATAACATAAAATGTCTGGATTATAATTTATAAAATAGGAATTTATGTGATTTTACATTGCAATAATTCCTAAAAAGGCACTAATTGATTATGGATGTGTTAAATTGAGTCAGGAAATGCCAATATTATATGTGTCTAACAACTTAGAGTTCTTTTTAAATGATTTATTTCTTTTTTCTTTTCTCCTTCCATCTCTGTATCTGTTTTGCGAATGTCCAATTATTTTTGTTATCATGATTTAATTGATTTATTTGTAATGAAATGTAATAATATTTGATCAAATATTTTTTGAAGGCACTGAAGAAGCTCAACATTAAAGGGACAATTGAATCTGTAAAACCGCTATGTGAAACACATGTTGGCCAATAGGCTGTGTTGATTTGTATAGAGTGAGTAGCTTTTGAAACACATAGGAAATATCATTTTCCTTGGGTGAGGTACAATTGAGACTCATGTAAATTGTAAGAAGTATAATTACATGTTACATTTATATTATCTTCATAATTAAAAAACATTTAAAGTGAGAAAGTATTGGCCATCGTTAGATTGTACTTTATTTATTTCGAAACAGTTAATCATTGGTGTATGCTGCAAGTACTTCTTTTAAGGACATCCGTGCTTTCTTTTGTGACTCTGCTCCAGCGTTTCATCATCCCACTGCCTGGTTTATGTCTTCCACTCAAACAACACACGCAGCTTGATTCTAATTAAGTCTGTTGTGCAGGAAAAATATGGAAAATGGCTTTGCCACTTAGCCTCCACTTCGTTCCATTGTAATGCCAGTGGTGCATGAGGATTACTTGCATGGTGCAGGAGCTCTGCGTGGGAACCCCAGTGAAGAGGCATCCTATGCGGTTCCCGCACTGTGTAATAATTATTCATGCATCACAGAAGACCATTAATCTGAAAACTGTGTAGCATCTTGATTCCAATTGATTATGCCATATTTCACGTGCAAAGAAAAAGCATGCACAGTCATTGTAATCAATAGGGCAATGACGGGCTCCATGGTTTTAATTGTGGTCGCCATTTTACATCACTGCCGCCTATATTCAGGCACAGTGTAGATCACTCTCCCCCCTCCCCCGGACACACTCCATACTTGCAGTAGAGGACATGAAAGCCTAGGTGAATTTCGGGTTATAAAGCCCCTCACTGCACACATGTGGTGACACCTGGACCTGTCCCCACCATTTGTGGAAATGGATACCAATTGCTGGGAAGAGTGTGATGAAGAGATGACATTCTCTTCAAAAATAATTTTAACAGGCTCATCAAAAGAAGAACTGAAGCAGCAAACATTTTCTCCATGTGATCTCAACATGTGGGTGGATGCCTTAGATACATTATTTGCTGCAGAGGTCCTAGATGCTCAACGTAACCTTAAATTGAACTTCCATTCCTACCCACTCCATATGGCATTTCATGATTTGGTTTTTGGCCTATGCCTCAACAATCATCTTCAGCTTTCATCTGCCATCTTGGATCCTTCCAAAGTTATCCAGCCATTGCCAGCCATTCCTTTCCAATGCCTGGCAGGATATTTTACAAGACACCTTGTAAGACCTTTGGAGCCTTTAGCATAATCACTTCCGTCTCATTGTATGAACATCTCACAGTCGGTCCCATTGCCAAATTCTGGGATGTTGACAATAAAATGGCTCTCACCAAATCAATTCTGTCCAAACTCTCTGCTCATGCCTTCATTGAATGGTTAACAAGGGATCAGGCTGACATGAAACATTGCAGAAAGTTTGAGCAGCACTGATGAAAAACTGGGCTCCAAGCCAACATACTTGTGTGCTAGTATGGCGAAGAGGCGCATACCGTCTTGAGAGCTATGTAGGCCTACTCCGCCAAAACTGTTGACCATGCTAACTGTATCTTATTTGCCTTCCATAAAGTCTACCATCACCTAATGATACTTAAGTATTCTAACTACCAAATTCCTCCATTACAGAGCCTTGAGAACTAACCCCAAAATGTCTTAAAAGAGTTGCACAACCTTTTATCTAAAGTTACTAGCTTATCTCCTCTTAGTTTCCACAACATACTGTGACAGCTGCATCTGGATTCTCCGCCTATAGCCTTTTCTCTACACATCATAATATCATAACTGTAGATCATTCTGGCTCACAGAAAGATTGAGACACCACAAAGGGATGAGCAGAGATCACAGAGAAGAGCATGTACATGGACAACAAGATCAAAGTGAAATGTACTCCCTCAGCAAATGCTATCTTGTATCCTATGCCAAGTCTGGCCATAAAAGGCCAGATACCCACAACATATGTCATGTGTTAGGAGGGCTTTTTAAAACAACTACCCGGGAAAGGACTTGAATATTCAAACTTAGGTTTAGCAAGACTTTCACAACCCTGATTGAGCTAAACCACTTAGTTAAGTAGCATAGACCAAGTAGTATGGCTGAACTAAGGAAGAAGGGGACACTTTTGTGTTGTACAGTTAACACTAGAAATTTTAAATAAAAACACCCATACAGGTTACGTACAAACATAACACTAATGTATTACAATACTACATCAGGCACATTTTAAATATTCAAAGGTAAGTTAAAATATCAATGTACACAAATATAGTTCACAATTGGGTAAACTGCTATGGTTAAACACTACTTCAGTATCACAACGGTTATTAAATAATTACATGCATAGACCAAAGTAGAGAGACCGATGTTTAACAAATCAGAGACAAGGCCTCACACTTAAAAGTTACTTCACCGTATATCTTGTCTTCAGAGGTCTAGCCCTGACCCACACAGTCTCTGTGAGTCATTAGGAATGCACAAAAGGTTCCTGTGAGTCAAAAGCGAGTAGTTTAGTAGAGTCCACTCAGCTAGGGAATGCAAGACAATGAAGCTAATTGGTACAGGGCAAAAATAGTAATTGAAAAAGGGCCGTAAGAGTGTTTAGGCAAATTGTACAGTCCTGGGAAACAGCTACCTCCATGAGGTCCAATAGGGTGACCTCTAGAAGAACTCACCCGAACACCACCAACCTGGGCCAACAACAGATGGCTCTAAAATAAGCAGGACTTTGCGTCCAGTGCACACCCAATTGGGGAGGGGAGCAAATCAAGACATATGAGGGATTTCAGGCAGCAAGCTCCCAGAAAGGTAGAAACAGTCCCAGGTGACATTCAGTCGTTGGGGAAGACTTACTTCACCAACATGGTCGTCGTGCAGTGTACGCTGGTTGCGGGTTCAGGGGTATTCACTGCTGGTCGTCATTCTGTTCCTCTGGAGACCTCCGACAGTTTGGGGAAACCCAGATTTGGGCCCACGATAAAAAAAGATACCTTTAAAGACGACTTGACTGATGCACATCTTTCATTGATCCTGAGCAGGATCAGAAGTTACTCAGCAGCGCAATGGTTTGACTTCCGGCTTCCAATAGGCTCCACAATGGCTTCCCAGCAGGTTCTCCAATTGGTGAAAATCAGCACAGCGGGTTTCCAGCATAGTCCTGTGGATGCACACAATGAGTTCCAGTCCTTAGGCCAGAAGGAAGTCCTTGCAGTGAAATAAAGCTAGATCCAAAACTAGTAGAGAAAATGCAAATGTGAAAGCTCCAATGACTGAAAAAGTGATGAATCTTGAGCAGGACATCTGATTGGTTGATCCCACAAGTCAAAGGGAGGAAGGCACCTCACAGAGATCTGCCTTCTCGAGCAGAAGGTCACTGTTCAGGATCTGGGAGAGTTGGCTGAGCCAATCCTGGTTCCTGCAGCGGTCCTCCGGTGTCCTTCGTTTGTCTTGTTCTTCAGATCTCTCTTCACCAACAGTGGTCGACTCTGTGTCTGGGTCCAGCTTTTCACCTTATGCCAGAATTCGGGCTGGATTGATCCCAGCACTAGAATAAGGAAGTTTGCGACATTCAAACTTGGAAGTGGTTTTCCACTACTGTACAACCAGCCTACCACAATCAGCCCAACAACAACCATGACATGGAGGAATGTAAGGTCTGGGCAGACAGCTTCCCTCCACACTTTCTGCCAGCTCACACACACACATAGGACAACCTTTGTGGAACTTCAGAAATAAGCATGCAAAGACACAGATTTAAAAACACACTGAGGTATATGAAGAAAGGGGACCCTGTCCAACCTCGCAAGTTAGAGGGAAGGCCAACAAAGGACAGGGCATCTTGAACATGACTTGAAATATGCAGAGCGGCCATTTTGTGTATATTGTCGCCTTAAGTGCATTATCACTAGTAAAAAGGCAGCACACGATGGTGAATCCACAAAAAGGGTACACATGAATCGACTTCCACCAGCCTGTCCAGAGGATGCCTGGTAAAGTAACGCAAATGTTACTTAGGACAAATAAAAGGGGACACAGTTTCCCATGTAAGGCGGATTGTGCTGGAAAGGTAAAAACAGATGTCATAAAAAGGAGATGACTACTCTTGCACTGGTAGCCAAATGGGCTACCCAGCGCACACACAACATTGCAGGGATGTCATTAAGGTCATTAAGGGGTCGCCAGAGATCGCAACTGCAACCTCTGTGGTCTCCCTTGCGACCTCTAAAGAAAAAAAAAACATTTTTTTTTGTAATGCAAGCTCCTGGGCTCTGGCCAGCACCATGTGGGTCTTTACTTCTGGAGTGGCTGGCTTTCTTGTTCAGACCTCTTAAAAAAAGAAGAAAAATAAGAACAGGAGTGCCACAAGTCTAACACTTTCAGCACTGACCACAAATAAGAAAGAATAGGAATACCAAATAATGTGTCTTTCTGGAATTCTATACAATAATTGCTAGACTCATTAAAGGTTAATTATAGGCACACTTCAGGGGGTGAGTCACTGATTTAGTCTGTTATTAAACGCCTCAACTCAGCCTTTCATCCTTCTGAGATCAATAAATGAGTACCAACACAGGTTGGGTGATATTGGGTTTATATTTTTTCTATATGAAGCGCTTAAGTGCTATATAATAACACATCATTACCATTTGATCATGGATGTCTGCTTGCATTCACAGTAATTTGGTAATATGGGCCTATACGCACTGATCTTAATGATACATATGGCGATCCATTCTTGTATGAAATGTACATCACATTATAGTGATATTGTAACCATATTTTTCGTAGTGTAGAATGCTATGTGATGCCACTGCCTGTTTTGTCAACAGGTGAAAGGTTGTGTTCCATCGCTTCCCGCAATATCACTTCGGGGTGGGATCAAATGACATCACTTCATGTGATGTCATCAGAGGGTCAAGTGTTGTGTGATGTCACTGCTGCTATCCCTGGCATTTTGGTGAAATGATGTCCCTGCAAAATTGCAAAAGGGGTCCTAGGGGCCCTTGGCAGCACACCAAATCTATATGCCAGAGCAAAGAGGAGCTTTCTCCCCTCACTGAAAGCCAAAAATGGTGGCCTGTGTCTCCAAAACAATAGTGAATGTAGGAGGGGAGTGAGGTTAAAAATTCTCACTCACCCTCAACATCAGTGCAAACGTCCGTAGAGACCTGTAGTAGTTCTGTGAGGCCCAAGGAAGAAAGAAAAAGATTTACAAGAAAGGAACATCTCCCCAACACCAGCCATTGCAAAAAATGCAAGATACGTCATATTTTGGGCATTATTTTCCAAAGAGCATGCTTAACTGTTCTGTACTCACCATTCTGCAGCACAAAGGCAGCAGAACTGGCTTGCTGGCGAAGGACACGAATACTGGCAATGGGATGGGGGCATGGCATTCGATCTGAACTGTAAGCGATATTCAATCAACACTACAGCTAAGTCAATGCCTAGTCTGGGATGCTGAGGAAAACCCTTATTGATGTATTTTTATGTCCAGTTCAGTACTCTGGATGACAACCCTTATATAACACCCCCCTCCTAGAATCCCCCTGACCCCACTGAGCCAAGAAGTAGGTTTGTTTTGCAAATTAAAAGGTTTATTTGAAAATTTAAACTATATATATATATATATATATATATATATATATATATATATATATATCACACTTCTATAAATAAATTGATAATGGATATTACACTTGTGAATATGAGCAGTAATCAGCAAGAGGTAACCTATGGATAGGAACAGAAGAATAAGGTGGGAAAGAATGCTTTATATGGTTCAAGGAAACGCAATGATGAATGAAATGCAGTACAGAAAATAACTTGGTATGGCTTTAACAAAAGACAATGTAATCACTTTTCCTTGACAATTCACTCCCCCCCCTAAGCAATGTAAGAAATGGAAGGAGAGCACACAATCTTCACGAATCAATCAAATACAATACGGAATTCAGTTCCCCCCCAGCAAGCTTAGAGGAAACAGGTAGAAGTTTGAAACACAGGGTCAAAATGCTTTTAAATGTGATGGCAATGGATGGGAAAATGTGCTAACTGATTTTAATTCCCTCTAGAGATTCAGGGTGAGTGAGAGATGCTTGTTGGTATTAGTTCAGGCTCACTTTAGCAATGCTCTATGAGTTATTACCAGGTTGCAAACGGATTTTTAACAAAGGAAAGAATGGAGCTGCTATTTTGACAAGTGGAGAAATTGAGCCAAAATCGCAAATCGCGGTAAATTTCGCGAGTGCGTAAATCGCGATTGCGGAAAAAGTATAGGGAGTAGGCACTCGGTTCTAGGTTCGTTGGAAATCCTAGAACCACAGCTTTAAAATGAAATTTTATTCCTAGCCCAAAGGGTTCCAGAGATACGGACGATTTAATAAAGGTAGATTTTCGGATTTAAAGTAAAACTCAAAATGACAGGTGACAGCTTGCAGCTGCAGAATTGACAGGTGACAGTTGTGCAGCTTTAAAAATGACAGATGACACGATATCTAGGAGGCAGTTCTACTTAGGTTAAAATAGCTTGAATTAGATCATTTTAACTAAGAGATTGGTTCTGCACAGTTCTGCTAGGTACTCACAATATAAATTTGAACTAGGCCTCGTCACGGATCTGGTCAACACGTCCGGCGGGGGTTCTGTCTGCTCGGCGGGTCAATCAGGCACCGGTTCTGCTCACAGCGATCCGGATCTCTGGTTCTGCTCACAGTAGTCTGGGTCAGCTCTGCTCTGCTGGTCTAGCCTCTCTGGATACAGCGGCCTCTGGTTCTGGATACTGCTCTGCTTTCCGGTCCGGATCGAGTGGATTCTGGATGTAACACTGCTTTCTGGGTACTGGCAAAAGTTCTTGGCAAAAGAATTCAGACAGCTCGCTGTGGAATAGTTTGCAACTGATTTTAAGGATCTGAGGCCTGCTGAGAAGAGTTCTCAGTTTGTGGGTTTAGGCCCTTGCTTTAAGTTCTGAAGTAAATTTCTGGTCTCTGAAGATTGATGGATGTGAAGTCTGGAGTCTCCCGGCAGAGCGTCCCGCAGAAAATGGAAATGAATGTCTCTACCTGTCCCAGCAGTCTCTTTTTATGTGTTTTGGAAGTGGGTGTTTGCGTGGCATAACTGAGCCTGCCCCTCTCTACTTGTCATTGGCCCAATTCTCCCCTCTCCCATGATTGGGGGAAGGAAATGGATTGTCATCATGATGAGGTCTGTTTATGGGTCAGAGGATCCTCCCCTGGTCAATTTGCCCACAAATCTATATTTGATTCAAATACATATTTCCCAGATACACAAGTGGTTGACATTACATGTACACATTATATATTCCTTATGGTCCATGCTTGTCCGCCTCTGATCTTCCTGGGGGCTTGCATTCAAAAATGACAACATTTTGCGCTTTCTGACTGGTTTACCAATATCGGACATTTACCAAAAATTACACACATGTGCGCAAGGAGTATGGACATTAATTGATGAAGTGTCAGATTTTTGACATGCAGACATTTGGAGTAAGACCCTATTTTCCACTAGCAACCCCCCAGAATACACCACAGGGTCCTAACACCTCTTAAAACGTGCACAGAAAAATCACAAGAATAATGATATTACTTATATAATTCTGACAAGTCCGTACTATGAATTATCCATCTTTTTTAAAATTATGCTCTGGCCCAGATGGGTGTGGTTTAGGTTCCAAAGCACATGGGGGAAGCTTCTGTCTGCCCCCGCCTCCAGCTCGGGTGGCTCCCAGAGGCACTTCTCCTTCCACTTCTCCCAAGAGGAAGCCACTTTACGGCCCCCCCAATATAACATTTGCCTGTGTCCAGGACAATGCTTTGTTCAACCTCCTGCGGTGCCCCTCCCCATATCTAATCAGAGAGGTGTCAACTCCTTTTGGTGGGGAAGCAGGATGCAGCTAGGCCTGGGAAGAGGGGCTGAGCAGGTTTCTCCTGTCGGGGGTAGTTGTCAGGCAGAATTCAGCTAAATGTCACTTTAGTTCCCAGTTTAAATCAAACTTACAATTTGTACCTATACATTAAATAATTACTTCCTTCAAGTCATTTCAGAATATAGTTTTACATTGTATCCACCTCTTAGCAAGTCTTTCCTTGGTCTGGTTTGGCTTCCTCTGTTCAGTTTTACACAAAAGTCTGGTGGTTTTAAAACGCCGGCTTTCTGATAGTGGTGAGTACCGGTATTGCAACCATTTTTGGGATTAAGAAAATGAATTCCCCACAGTTCTGAGTTGCTTTTTGGCAATCAGCATTGTCATTCCCAATGGTTTCAGGCTACTGTGTGTGTAGCCCAATGGTGGTTTTAGGCAGTGCCCTCCTGTGCTCACAACATAGGCAAAAATGGGTGGCAGCCTATTCTTCATGTTTTCCCTGTCCACTCTCTGGGGAGTCCTGGCCATCATGATGTTTTCCATGCCAGTATTGCACAGTTTTATGGTAGGGCTTGGATGCATGGGTAAAAACATCCCACAAGCCCCCCCTCTTGCGACGGCCATTCTGTCCTTTCACTGATGGAACTCGCAAGATCTGGGATGTTCGCCTCCTCTTCTTACAATTCCATAGATGGCACAGTTCAGCATCTTTTCCTCCCTCCAGTCTATCAATCAGTTCTCCTTGCTGGTCCTGATGGGAGGATTGGGCGGTACCCCGGGCCCCTCGGATCTTCGGTCCCGGTCCCCAGGTCGCCTTCGTGGTCAGTCTCCATGTTTTCTTTCTCCTAGGACGACAAAGGAAAGCGGCAATACCTATTCATAGACATTTTTCCACCACTATTAATGGTGTGGCGAACATGTACATTTTATACATCCGAATGCATTTTGCAGTCTGATTTTAAAAACAATATATAACAGGGAACATTTGCATTACGTTACTATATTTTTGATATATGGAATATTTTAGAGTTTGAACTGACTTACCCTGGAGCGGCCCCCTCTAGTATTGCAGAGGACTCCTCCAGTTGTTGCAGAGTGTGCCTGGGATGGCAACACTTTAACTGATTTATATGGACCCACTTGTCTTCCCCCTCTTTTGGAGGGGCGCACGTTGTGTGAGGGACGATGGCTGAAATTGTGCACACACAAGACACCCCTTCAAGTATTGGTCGAGGTCCTGCCCCATGTGTGGCCAGTATGCAACATCTCTTAAGATTTCCAGTGTTGTGTGAAACCCCCTATGACCGGCGGTGGCCGCATCATGGGCGTGACTTAACATCAGGCTTCGGAATGAGGTAGAAACCACCCACTGATCGTGGCCAGCTTTGGATTTCCTTACCAGCAAACCGTCTTGGATTCGGAACATTTTTGGACATTTCATCAACACTCTTAGGTCCTCTTTCCCAATGTAATCGGTATCCGTCAAGGGAAAGTTCTCAGGGTCCTCAAGGTGTTGGTAAAACTTACCAATTATTGGATCCCCCTTCTGAGCTGTAATCAAATCAGCATCAGGGGTCTCCTTACTCCATTGTGCAGTTGAAAGATCATTGTGAGCATTTGTCTGGGACCTAGTGATAGCAGTGACCTGTATTTCCCCCAACAGGGACTCTATTTCTATTAGATCCCCTTGGATGGCCCGGTTTTGGCCAGCTAATCAGCTAAGTCATTTCCAGTTTTGTCTGGTCCCTCTACTTTGGAATGACCCTTGATCTTTTTCCAGTAGATGGTCATCCCTTTCGATGTGACCAGATCATCAATATTTTGGATTAGCTTCCCATGTTTCAGGGGTTTGTTATTAGCACATAACATGCCTCTGGTTTTCCAATTAACCAGGTGCTCCACGAACCCGTTCTGTACATAATCCGAATCTGTGATTATGACCAGTTTGTGGAGTTGATGTTGGACAGCAGTGAGGATTGCCTGATGCACAGCCATCAACTCTGCCACCTGACTACTTCGGGGACCAATTTTGTATCCAGCGGAGGGTTCTGGAAACTTCTTCACCCATGCATTCCCTACGCCGGCCACCAGTTCTTTCTCCCTGTTGTTGTCAACATGGTAAGAGCATCCATCCACATAGACAGTGGGCATTCCCTCACACTTGTCTTCTTCAAAGACTTTGTGTGGGGAATTAAGGTATGCCTCCATGTTGTCCTTGATTTTTAGACTTTCGTCCTCGAGACAGTTTTCTCTGGCACAATCATGCAAGTCAGCCAGACCTTGCGCGAGGGGACCCTTCTGGTTTTGGCCATATCTGACCTCCACAGGAAAGCCTTGCATTGACAGAATCCAGGAAGTAATTAGGGAATTACTCACATTTCCGGCCCGGATTCTGTCACTTTGGAGGTATTGCAGAGGCTGGTGTGGAGTCTCCACTATGATGTGTTCCCCCTGGATAAATGGGCGGTAATTCTTCAATGCCCACACCGTTTCCAGGAGTGCCTTCTCACAATCGTTGAATTTTTCCTCCACAGAGGATAAAGTTTTGCTCGCATAGGAGATTACTTTATTGACCTTGTCATGCTTTTGGTATAATACTGCCGTCAAGCACGTATTAGAGAACCCTGTCTCCAGGAAGAACTCCTTGTTTCTGACAGGGTAAGCTAGGCAAGGCGCAATTGTGAGAGGCTTCTCTTGAGTTGTCTTACTGCCTCGGATTGTTCTGGACCCCATTCCCACTTGACCCCCCCTTCAAGAGATGAATCAGGGGTCTAAAGATCTCTGCGTAGCCTTCAATGAACTTTCTGCTGTAATTAGTCAGTCCAAGGAGGCTCCTTAGTTTCTTTTCTTGGGGACAGAGACCCTGAGGAGTAATCTCATGCCCCAAGAAATTAACACGGGTTCTACACCACTGTGCCTTCTGAAAGGAAAGTTTTGCTCCGGCGGCCCTCAACTGTGTCCGAACATAACGGATCTCCGCTATGTGTTCCTCCACAGATGAACTTTTGATGAGGACATCATCTACATAAGCCAGGTTACCCCTCGCACCCAGGTCGGGCATGGCCTTATGTAGGAAAATGTTGAATTCATTGCCGGAGTTGAGGTATCCGAAGGGAGTCCGGGTCCATGTGTACTGCTGGCCCCCAAAGGTAAAAGCCAGTTTGTATTGGTCCTCCCTACTGACAGGCACGGTCCAGTACCCATTGGTCAGGTCTATTGCAGTGAATACCTGTGACCCCTGGATCTGGGCCAGCCCTTGGTCAATGTAGGGCAGAGGCCATCGGGAAGTATGGACCCGTTTGTTGAGCTCCCTAAGGTCGGCGCAGAGTCTCCACTGGCCGTTTGGCTTCAATATTCCCAGCACCGGATTAATGAAGGTGCGGTGTACTGGACGGATTATTCCCCGGGACTCAAGGTTCTTAATTATTTCAGTAAGGGACTCCATGGATGCGAGAGGCAAACGATATTGCTTCACAAACACTGGAGTAATGCCAGGGTCCGTGGGAATTGTTGTTGTGTGGATGTCGGTGCGACCACAGTCATATGAGTCTACCGCAAAGAGATCTTGGAAATCCAAGAAAACTTGTTTCAACTTTTGCTTCTGTTCCAGAGTCACACAGGCATCAGCTAGGTTGACTCTCTCTTCCACCATCTGCCTGAAGCCTGGAAAGACTTCTGGTTTGGCTATCTCCGCGGCCTCCTCCAGCTGGGTGGAGAAGTCCCTGGTCAGAGTGCTGATTTGGACTGGAGGCTTCAGGTGGGAAAGGCAGCCCTCATGGACCTAGAAAATCACCTCATCCCTCCTGAAGTCACAAGTCACATCTTCCTTACCAAAAGGGCAAGAAGTGTACACCAGGAAGTTCCCCCCATGCCAGGTGAAAATCCTGTCTGGTGTTGTATTGTCCTCACTGCCACTGTCAAAACAGTCCTTGGGGATTGGTCCTAACAGTTCATTTCCTAAATCAATGGAGAAATGTCGGTCATCAACCGCCATTCCAATAATGGTGCCTGCCGCTAGAGTAATGCTCTTTAAGTTATCCACCTCTATTGGAATGGTGTCATGTTCTATGTTGACTAATGGTGTTGGGTTTACCCCCAACCCTTGCTGTTGGAGAGAAGCATTTAGATGTATATAAGCATCAGGGTTTTTCAATTTTAGTCCTCTTTTAACTTTCACTTCCAGTGAGAATTGTCGGGTCCTTTCTGGGATGGTGACTTCCTCTTTGATCTGAATTTCAACTGCACAAGGTAGCAATTGAGCTGACCTAAATGCTTTTTCTGGATCATCAAAGCCCATGGGATTATCCGCTAATCGGGACCAAGCTTTGAAGTTTATTAGGTCCAAACTAATGGCAAAGCGATTGAGAATGTCACTGCCTAAATAAAAGGCGGCAGTGACGTCTCGCACGACCCAACAATTATGGACTATGCTCTTGTTGCCAATGGAGATTTTGAGCATACACCTGCTTGGCAGGAGATGTTTGGAATTAGGTGCTTCCAGGTCCATTTCCCATTTGTCTATCAGTTTGAATGTGGGAATGGCTGGATCTTTTGGGAGTTGGCGGAACATGGCTTTGTTGATGAAGCTCTTACCGTTGTTCACACACACTCGACCGAGAACAGAGTCCTTCCCATCATTTAACTGAACAGGGATGAACAACTGCTCTCCAATTTGCTGAATATCAGCCAGGCTCTGAGCTGATTTCACATCTTTCTGGACTATAGGAGTGGGAGTGTCTGATTGTGGATTGGTAAAGAATTTCAGAGTGTTTCCTTCCAGTGTGGAATACTACCTTAAACTGGAAGGAAAGTTGATTTTCAGAAATAGAGAGGACCCCCCATCACCAGTCTGTTGTCCTACTGCTATTACTGTCACGTCTGGAATTTGGTTGTTCTGGAAGTGAAATTCTACTTGGTCCGATTTTTGTTCAACCATGTGGCAGGTGCCGTTTAAACTAACATGGTTGACACTCTGTTTTAATTTTATTGGTCGGCTAGTCTGGGTCCAGAGGACCTTGTTTACGCAATTTATTAGGGGTGACAACCTTCTCAGGAGGTCATTCCCTAGTAAACAAGGGGTGCCCTCTGGAGTCACTACTATGACCGGGTGTTTCACCTTGTGTCGCCCAATTTTGATGTCCAAATCTGCAGTGACCTCGACAGGAATTTCCTTCCCGTCAAAGTTCTGCAGTTGTCCAGGAAGAGAGGTGAGAGGAATACGGTAATTCTCCCCCCTTCCTGCATTTAGTTCATCAAAGGCCCTTTTGGACAGAAGGGTAGCTTGGGATCCAATGTCCACCAGTGCCGAAATTGTACCCTGCCCCTGTACTTGTACCAGGGCATTATATCTTCCCTCCTTCTCCTCAAGGGGGCACAGATAATGCACATTTTTGGACAACTGGTGGGCTAACTTTCTGGTTTTGGACATTGCTAGCGAAGAGATTTGGGCAGAATTCTGTGGAGAGCCTGGGGAATCTGAAAGAAAAAGTTGGCAACTGGAAATGGTTTCGGGTCCTGGGCCGCCCCCCCCCTTTTTGGAGGCAGTCATCAGGATGGGTTTGACCCATAGGATTTTGGTATTGTCGGTTCTGGGATGAGATGATGGGTGGCGGTAGCTCAGTCTCCACATCTCCCCAGTCTGAATTGGCATCCCTTGGGACCCATTTTTCCTTGGGAGGAGTTCCCCCATCTCTGAAGGAGAAGATCCTTTCCCCAGGATCCTCTTGGGATCCCTCTCCCTCAAATTGGAAGACCTGTACCTCCTCTACAAAGTGGGTCTGTTTGGGTCCTTTGTTTCTCCTAGCCCCCCCTCTGCTCCTTCGGTGGCAGACTTTCAGGGGCAGGAGATTTTGTTTCCGGTTCCTGGTTTTCCAGGGGCTGTTTACAAGTTGGGAAGGAAGCTTCCTCCAAGGCTTTACACCCTCCTTCCCCTTGTGCCTCCTCCCTGGGAACCGGTGGGTTATCGGGGTGCTGCCCCCGTCATTGTTCTGGAGCACTAGGTCCAGAGTTTGGGGCATTCTGCGGTGGTATGCTCATCTGAGGGTTCTGTTGAGCCCTCAGTATGTTACCCAGATCTCGTGCCATATTTTGGACCTGACGCTCAAGTTGTGAAACCCGCTCAGGCTGATACGGGGCTCTATTTTCTCCCCTGGGCTGATCCCGGGAAGGGTAGCTATCCCTTCTCTGGTAATACCCCGGATTGGGAAGATTTGGGTACCCCTCCAGCCTTGGCCTCCCCTCTCCTGGATTAGGTTGTCTGGGCTCAGGGAATTGGGGAAAGAAGGATGGATGATTTTGGGGCTGGAAGTTGGGCGGATACCTGGGAAAAAGTTCTGCCCAGGATTTGGAGAATTTCTGCCCTCCTGTGGGAAGTTGGGAGGGAAGTTCCCTGGGTTAGGTGCTTGGCTGGATTCCCCCCCTTGGGCTGGAGGAGTCCACACATAACCCAGGATGGGTCGGTGTCCCTTGTAGCAGGGACTGACATAATCAGGGGAGTGAGTGACCCCATTTGTGGGACTACCTCCTTGGCTCCCTGTCTGTGACTGGCCCGAGGGCCTTCTGTGCTTGGCATTATTAGGTGCAGGTAGGTTTTTAGGCCCCCCCATCTCCAAATCCAAAACGGGGGTGACCTTTACCTCTGCCACCATGGCAGCAGCAGGGGTGCTGTTGGTTTTGGGGTTTTTCTGCGCATTCTTTTTATTTTCGATTGGCTTCTGCACCTCATAGATCTGGGTAGCCTGTTCAATGACCCAGTCTAAAGATCTTTTCTCATGAAAATCTCTCACGAGCTGGGTCATTATGTATTTGGGTAAGGCATGGAAAAACGTATTGATAAATTCTCTGCTATCCGTGCGCACCCTTCTGGTGGTCTGTGCAAAAGCACACTTTAATTCTTGCACAAACTCTTGTGGGGCCTGATCCTCCCCACATTGCAAATTGTAGGCTGCCTTGCAAGCCTCTGGAGGATTTCTGTGCACAGAAAAATGTTTCAAGATGGCCGCCCTGTATGTGGACCACCTTGAATGGTTTTGATCCTCCAGCCCTGCAAAGAAACTGGAGTATTCTGGTGAGAAGGTCCATTTGACGTACTGGATGCAGCTACTGCTGTCCTTCAAATGGAAAGTCTCCATCATTTGCTCATAGAGCTCCAAGTGTTCCCAAACAGAATACTTGCCGTTCTTATGATAAGGCGTGATGAAACTCCTTATTGGCTTTATTTGTTTCAATGGGTCCTTAAGCAAGGCCCTTTTTGCCTTATTGGCCTTTTTGGTTCGGGTAACCCTGGTCCATTCATCCTCTGACTCAGAAGCACTGCTCCCAGAGGTGCCCGTCTGATCTTCCAGGTTTTCCCAGATTCTGCGAGCCTGGAAATGGCTGGCAGAATGTGGGGACCTGGTCTCCTGTGTCCTGTAATGCTCAGAGGAGTCTTCAGATTCCTCCTTGCTGCCAGGATTTGATGGGTACCCCCCCCCACTGACCTAACTGGGCAGAGGTTTTCAGGATGCCCTTAATGGGCCTACTCTCCTGGGGTTCCCCACTAAATTGCACTGTGCTTGGGTGCCCATACCCGGATGCCCGCCCCTCCATTCCTGGGTGGTACTGACCTATGAGCCCCATACTTTTGGCTGGATAGTAATCTGCCATTCCTGTGGCCCTGTGCTCATGCGCGCCAGGGGACATGGGGGTGGCAGAGTCCAGGGACTGGGAGAGATGAAGGCCTCTGGTACCAGGGCTCCTGAGGTTATGCTCAGGCGTTTCCCTTTCCCAGCGAACCTCATCTCTATCAGCCCCTGCTCCCTGTGGCAATGCAAGAGCCTGCGCTTTCAGTTCCTCAGTTAAAGCCTTACTAGACTCTATCAGTCTCTCCTGCATGGCTACATGTTGCTGGAGCCTATCATTGTGCTGACAGAGAGCCTCATTTTCTCTCTCTGCCTCCTGATTGGTCCTGGAGTACTGGGCCAGTCTCCGCTGCAGGAGGGTTACCTCCTCAGTCCCATCCCTACTGGCCTGATCCTTTCTTGCCAGAGCCTCCTCCACCCTCCTGGTGTACTCTAACAAGTTCTGGTGTTCTTTTTGGAGGTCACCCAGTCCCTGGAGGGCCATGTGATTTTCTTCAATTTTTCTTTTTAAATGGCAGACTTCCTGGCCTAAGGTATCCCTTTCCTGACCAAGAGCCTGCATTTGTGATGCCAGGTCGTCCCTCTGCCTTTGAAAGGCACCAGCTTTCTGGCGTTCTTCATCAAACTCTGCCTGGGTATCCAGGTCTTTCAAAATCAATGCATTGCTTTCCTCTTTCTCTCTGTCTAGTTGGATTTGCAGGGTGGCTACCTGCTCTGTGCATGCCCTGTTGAAATTGATCTGTTGCTCCAGTTTTTTCTGGCTCTACAGTAAGGAGTCCAGACTGTCTTGGTGCTCCTTCTGCAAAGCCAGAATTCTGGTATCCTGGTCCGTCTTTTCCTGTTGCAGTCTATTCATGTCCTCTTGTATTTTAATGATATACTGCCTACTATCATTTTCTGACTCCTGGCTCCTCTGCAGCCTCTGCTCAGAAGAGACCAGGTCAGATTGTGCCTTTTCTAACGCTATCTGTTGCCTACTTGCCAGATCTTGGCCTTCAGCACATTTTTCCTGCATGGCTCCCATATATAGATACAAATATGCCGCTATCCTAACCATCTTGTGTTCATCTTTAGCTTTAGGAGCCATGTATAATTCACTCAGGGCCACATGTAATGGACCCTGATCTCTCCATATATCTGACCCTGTTTCAGTGACCTGTTGCGAGAGTCCACTCACCTCTCACAAATAGCTTATGTAAGAAGTGCTCTCTGGCTATTTTGATGTCTACCAGTGTCGTCATTCTGGAATTTGAGTTCCTTCCTGACTTACAGAAGTTTCTATTTTATTTTTGCAAAACAGACCTTTTCCTTAGAGCGTTCCTTTGAGGAGTGCTTTACAGCGTAACACAGCGTGGTGATCCGACCAGATGTATGTCTCCTGTCAGTTAGCACACTGTATTAATCTGCACAAGTGATAGATCTAACCCAGAATCTCCGGCTACGAGCCCCCACTTTGTAAGTGATATTCAATCAACACTACAGCTAAGTCAATGCCTAGTCTGGGATGCTGAGCAAAACCCTTATTGATGTATTTTTATGTCCAGTTCAGTACTCTGGGTGACAACACTTGTATAACACCCCCCTCTTAGAATCCCCCTGACCCCACTGAGCCAAGAAGTAGGTGTGTTTTGCAAATTAAAAGGTTTATTTGAAAATTTAAACAATATATATATATATATATATCACACTTCTATAAATAAATTGCTAATGGATATTACACTTGTGAATATGAGCAGTAATCAGCAAGAGGTAACTTATGGATAGGAACAGAAGAATAAGGTGGGAAAGAATGCTTTATATGGTTCAAGGAAACGCAATGATGAATGAAATGCATTACAGAATATAACTTGATATGGCTTCAACAAAAGACAATGTAATCACTTTTCCTTGACAATTCACTCCCCCCCTATGCAATGTAAGAAATGGAAGGAGAGCACACAGTCTTCAAGAATCAATCAAATACAATACGGAATTCAGTTCCCCCCCAGCAAGCTTAGAGGAAACAGGTAGAAGTTTGAAACACAGGCTCAAAATGCTTTTAAATGTGATGGCAATGGATGGGAAAATGTGCTAACTGATTTTAATTCCCTCTAGAGATTCAGGGTGAGTGAGAGATGCTTGTTGGTATTAGTTCAGGCTCACTTTAGCAATGCTCTATGAGTTATTACCAGGTTGCAAACGGATTTTTAACAAAGGAAAGAATGGAGCTGCTATTTTGACAAGTGGAGAAATTGAGCCAAAATCGCAAATCGTGGTAAATTTCGCGAGTGCGTAAATCGCGATTGCGGAAAAAGTATAGGGAGTAGGAAGTCGGTTCTAGGTTTGTTGGAAAGCCTAGAATCACAGATTTAAAATTTCGTTCCTAGCCCAAACGGTTCCGGAGATACGGACGATTTAATAAAGGTCGATTTTCAGATTTAAAGTAAAACTCAAAATGACAGGTGACAGTTTGCAGCTGCAGTATTGACAGGTGACAGTTGTGCAGCTTTAAAAATGACAGATGACACGATTTCTAGGAGGCAGTTCTACGTAGGTTAAAATAGCTTGAATTAGATTATTTTAACTAAGAGATTGGTTCTGCACAGTTCTGCTAGGTACTCACAATATAAATTTGAACTAGGCCTCGTCACGGATCTGGTCAACACGTCCGGCGGGGGTTCTGTCTGCTCGGCGGGTCAATCAGGCACCGGTTCTGCTCACAGCGATCCGGATCTCTGGTTCTGCTCACAGCGGTCTGGGTCAGCTCTGCTCTGCTGGTCTAGCCTGTCTGGATACAGCGGCCTCTGGTTCTGGATACTGCTCTGCTTTCCGGTCCGGATCGAGTGGATTCTGGATGTAACACTGCTTTCTGGGTACTGGCAAAAGTTCTTGGCAAAAGAACTCAGACAGCTCGCCCGGCTGTGGAATAGTTTGCAAATTATTTTAAAGATGTTGGGGCCTGCTGAGAAGAGTTCTCAGTTTGTGGGTTTAGGCCCTTGCTTTAAGTTCTGAAGTAAATTTCTGGTCTCTGAAGATTGATGGATGTGAAGTCTGGAGTCTCCCGGCAGAGCGTCCCGCAGAAAATGGAATTGAATGTCTCTACCTGTCCCAGCAGTCTCTTTTTATGTGTTTTGGAAGTGGGTGTGTGCGTGGCATAACTGAGCCTGCCCCTCTCTACTTGTCATTGGCCCAATTCTCCCCTCTCCCATGATTGGGGGAAGGAAATGGATTGTCATCACGATGAGGTCTGTTTATGGGTCAGAGGATCCTCCCCTGGTCAATTTGCCCACAAATCTATATTTGATTCAAATACATATTTCCCAGATACACAAGTGGTTGACATTACATGTACACATTATATATTCCTTATGGTCCATGCTTGTCCGCCTCTGATCTTCCTGGGGGCTTGCATTCAAAAATGACAACATTTTGCGCTTTTTGACTGGCTTACCAATATCGGACATTTACCAAAAATTACACACATGTGCGCAAGGAGTATGGACATTAATTGATGAAGTGTCAGATTTTTGACATGCAGACATTTGGAGTAAGACCCTATTTTCCACTAGCAACCCCCCAGAATACACCACAGGGTCCTAACACCTCTTAAAACGTGCACAGAAAAATCACAAGAATAATGATATTACTTATATAATTCTGACAAGTCCGTACTATGAATTATCCATCTTTTTTAGAATTATACTCTGGCCCAGATGGGTGTGGTTTAGGTTCCAAAGCACATGGGGGAAGCTTCTGTCTGCCCCCGCCTCCAGCTCGGGTGGCTCCCAGAGGCACTTCTCCTCCCACTTCTCCCAAGAGGAAGCCACTTTACGCCCCCCCCAATATAACATTTGCCTGAGTCCAGGACAAGGCTTTGTTCAACCTCCTGCGGTGCCCCTCCCCTAATCTAATCAGAGAGGTGTCAACTCCTTTTGGTGGGGAAGCATGATGCAGCTAGGCCTGGGAAGAGTGGCTGAGCAGGTTTCTCCTGTCGGGGGTAGTTGTCAGGCAGAATTCAGCTAAATGTCACTTTAGTTCCCAGTTTAAATCAAACTTACAATTTTTACATATACATTAAATAATTACTTCCTTCAAGTCATTTCAGAATATAGTTTTACATTGTATCCACCTCTTAGCAAGTCTTTCCTTGGTCTGGTTTGGGTTCCGCTGTTCAGTTTTACACAAAAGTCTGGTTGTTTTAAAACGCCGGCTTTCTGATAGTGGTGAGTACCGGTATTGCAACCATTTTTGGGATTAAGAAAATGAATTCCCCACAGTTCTGAGTTGCTTTGTGGCAATCAGCATTGCCATTCCCAATGGTTTCAGGCTAATGTGTGTGTACCCCAATGGTGGTTTTAGGCAGTGCCCTCCTGTGATCACAACATAGGCAAAAATGGGTGGCAGCCTATTCTTCATGTTTTCCCTGTGCACTCTCTGGGGAGTTCTGGCCATCATGATGTTTTCCATGCCAGTACTGCACAGTTTTATGGTAGGGCTTGGATGCATGGGTAAAAACATCCCACAGAACCCTGGCTCAAACAGCCCCACCAGCCTTTCAGAGGAACTGGCACTGTCCCAGCCCATCTGGCCATTCAGATGTACTTGCTGCTTGTGAAATAAACGTTTGTTTCTATAGAGAGCAACAGGATTCAAGTCAAGGGAACACGCGGGTGGACAGAGTCCACCCACTTTTTTCAGAGGGTGTACTCATTCTCCCCAGCAAAAATTAGAAACATTGAGTGTCCTCTTTGAATTTATGAATTAACACCACACCAACCTCGAGGCATGGTCTTTAGGTTCGCAGGGCGAACACTTCACCACTGCACTATATAACCTGATGAAAAATAACAAACAACTAAAGGTGATATGCCCCATTTCGGGAATGCATGTTCCAGGGAAAACATTGACATTGGTTCTTGGAGTTTAAAACTTGCACACCTGCAAACGTTTTCAAAAACACTATTAGAAGAAAATATCCTCTCTTGGTTTTGTGTTTGTGTTGATCTTATAAAAGGCAAATGCTGTTTGTCCTGTGCAATTTGGGTGGCTATGCAAAGCCAATTCAATGAATTGTGCATATTTCACCTGGATATGCTAATTTCTGGTGACGTTGCATCCAATTGCATGAGTCCCCCCACTTCTTTTTTAGGACTTGACCCCTGGACAGCAGTAAGATTCCACTTCTTGGCATTTAGTGACTAAGTTGGTAACTGTGGTCTCAGTGAGCTGACATCTAATCCCGACTCCTTTGCTTGGCCATATTTTGAAAAATTTTACAAATGTCTTTCCTTCCACGTACCACCGTTTCCTTATGTGATGGTATTAGGAGCACTTTAAATGGCTAAATGCCGACATTTGAAATTAAGAAATAAATGCATTGCAAGTTAACAAATGCAATATGTGATGTTCCAAGTGCTGCTATTCAGTTGTGCATTTGTCATAGGATAATAGCCCATCTATTTGTTCACAGTTCATGCACGTTAAACCAAATATAAACTGTGGCCAGACTACAGAAACTGTGCACTGGTGCAAATGCAATTTTACATTGTTTCAGGACTAGGGCAAACTTTAACGTTAAAGATATTTTCAATGCATTTTTACACCTCTGAAAAATTGCCCTTCTGCTAACGTTTTCCTGTATTAGCACTAGGGCAAACCATGCTCCAGTGCAAAAATGCATTGAAATAATAGGTTTTTGAGCTAGGGCTCCTTCAGGTGCTTTTCTGACTTGCTGCCACACTCCGGATAGATGAAGTACCACCTTTGGTGGCAGTGGTGGTACAGGGTGCTCTTCAGATGGTAGTGGAGGTTGCAGTGAATTGAGAGGTTCCTGTCCCAGTAGCAGTGGTAGAGGTTCCAAGAGCATCAGTGTCAACGGAATTCTCATCTGTCAGAAATGCAGGTGACATGCACTCAGTTGGTGTCCAGCAATTAGCCAGAAAAGTGAACACAGTTGTTCATACTGCATACACACGGGACAGCTTTTAGGATGTTCCTCCTTGAGTTGCATACTCTCCTGACAGCCCACCACAGCACCCATCGTCTAGCCAGATATATTTTTTAATTTTTTTATTGAATGTGTTTTAGCCGAAATGTGTAGCTTTTCACAACATAAAACACATTTCTTCTAATTTACAATAAAATGCAAACTCATAATAATAACATAAATGCATTATAAGAGATTAGCACAGATTAAGCAAGGTTCACCATAAATCAATTAAATGAGATCAAACCCAAGGTTCGTAATACTTTTAGGACTTTAACTGCAGGACACGAGAGACGCCTTACAATTAGTCTTTCCCAAAAATGGTTCGTACAGAGGCTATCCAAATTATCCACAAAGTTAACCAAGCACCTTTCCCGAGTTTCAATGGTCACCCTACATGAAATCAACAAGTGACGTTGGGTCTGTACTTCCTCCACACACAGATTACATTCAGCGGGACCCATTGCTAGCCTATCTTGAATTCACTGGCTCTCTCCTGTATTCACAAAATTGAGACGACTCTCAAAAATTCTGTCCTTAATCGTCAATTGGCAAGTAGGTCAAGTAATAATTGACAGGGATACATGGACCTTTAATCCCTGCATTAGAGAAATCATTGAAATCCAGTCCATTATAGACACAGTTTGCACACCAATCGGATTCTCAACCAGTTCAATCATTGAACGATCACACTACTGTAGGAGTGAACCAAAATAACCACATCATGTCAATAGAACCAAGTTTGCACCCCTATTTAACTCAACTACTATATCTTCATAGAGAGTTCCCTTAGAAGATGTCATTATTGATCTGGAGAGTGTTGTAGTGTTCTAATCCATGCATGACTTCAGGGAATTAACTCATAATGCAGATTTACGGTCGGACAGCTCTGGGGCAAGTGAAGAACCTGTTTCCAAAGTTTGCCTTCAATGCACGTCCAGTTGAATGTCTGCTAATGAGATGTTTCCAGGCCATACAGCAGGAACAGGATTACTTTCGCTTTATAGTAATTAATCGAAGGGTGTATTGAGAATTTCCAAAATGAACTATGAATCTTCTTCATTTGGGTTATGAGGAGAACTTTTTTATGATTCAGCTCTAATTCCAGAGAACAACACGTGTGAGCTGATTGTTACTTAATACCCAGATAGATCAATTCATTAACTACTGGAGTCACCTCTTTCTGAAGGGACCATTTGAAGCTAGGTCTTTTTTTCTTGGGTCTCCTATTTTTTTTGTTACATAACATATCTCAACCAAATGGGGGGAGGTGAGAGAAAATAACCAAAAAAGCAAGCAGATTTTGTGTTTTTTCAGAAAATGACAATAAAATGCTGTACAAAGAAGCCTGCGGTTTTATTTTTGTAAGCTAGAAACAAATGGTTTGCAGTTCTGAAATTGAGGAGGTTGAGTAGAAACACAAAACATTTTTTTTTAGGGTTACCATCAGTTTTGTGCGAGGTAGGTGATTTCTCTCTCTTTTATATGACCTGCTTGCAAGGAATGGAACAGGACGGTAATAAAGCTCGATGGGAAACCAAAAAGGAATACATTTCTGAGAAGTAGACAAAAATCTAAATTTAGGAAGGGGTGATTTGCGCAGGTCAGGCTACAACTATGTACCTAAAACCTCTATACATTGGGAACAAACTGGAAAAGTGAGTGAAATAAAAATATGTGCTGCACACGTTTGGACTGGTAAGGTAATGGCTTCTGTCAATATTGAGAAAAGCAATTCATGGCTACATTCCCCAAACTCATTTAGTTAGGCAATCACACATTTCTGGTAATGTTTCACAAAACATGCAGAACCATGAACCAAAAACTGATCCATGGTACACAGGATGTTTATGCTGACGGACTAAACAGATGTACTTACATTTGAAAATAAGGAAAACTATGTGGTGAATATTGGCAAGCATACATTTTTTGAAATAGCACTGTCAGACCTTATGAAGGATAGGTGACTTCTGCAGGTTACAAAAGCGCCATAGACCTAAAGCAGCGACTAGATGTAGGTCACATTTGGGAATTGAAAAGGCTGTGTAACAAAGTGTAGTAGGAAATGTGTGAAAACGTTCTGAAAACCAATAGAAAACAGATGTCTTACCTTCGCATGTTCCCACAGGTGTCCCGACGAAAGAGGTACCTCACATGTGTCGGTACACTGACCGGGACACAAAGGGAATAGGCTAAACCACTGGTACATCAGACGCCCTGGGGAATACTGGTTTGACCATCTGGACAACCCACATATTTGGGTCTGGGGTGTCGCAACCACCAAGGAAAACGGGGAGCCCCATACACTTCTGAAGAGAAGACACCTGGGGGAATCCAAAAAGATTTGACTTTTGCCAATCGCCCTAGAAGTTAGTATCCACAAGGCCCGGAAAACTCAAAAAAGTGGAGAAAAAACTCAATTTTCAGACATTTGCCACCAGGAAACCACCGAAACTTGCTGGCAACAACACGTGTCCTACCATCCCAAATTCCCATACGTGTCCCAACGGAAACGGCACCTCACATGTGTGCGTGTACTTACCTAGGCTCAAAGGGAAAAGGCTAAACCACTGGTATACCAAAGCATCTGGGAAGAGGACATTTTTTAGGATTTTGGTCGTCGTGGATAACCCAGGATTTGTCCGTGGGATGTAGCAGCCACCGATGAAAACGAGGAACCCCATGCATTTTGAAAAGAAAACACCAGTAGAAATCCAAACTGGTCTGACTTCCGCGAATTGCCCTAGAATTGATTACCCACAAGCCAGGCAAAGTCCGAAAATGTTGGTGAAAAAACACAATTTTCAGACATTTACCACCAGTAAAACACTGAACCCCGCCTGGAATAATGCATGTAATACCTTCCCACGTTCCCACATGTGTCTTGACAAAAACAGTACCTCACATGTGTGGGTGCACTTACTTGGGCGCAAAGGGAAAAGGCTAAACAACTGGTACACCAAAGGGCCTAGGAAGAGGACATTCTGATGGTATTTGGAGTTGTGGACAATACACAGATCTGGGCCTGGGGTGTCGCAGCCACCAAGGAAAATGGGGAACCCCATACATTTCAGAAAAGAAGAGACCCGGGGGAATCCAAAGAGGTCTGACTTTTGCCAATCACCTTGAATGTATTACCCACAAGGCCGGGCAAACTCCAAAAAGTGGCGAAAAAAATTAATTTTCAGACATTTGCCACCAGGGAACAACCGAAACTTGCTGGCAACAACACATGTCCTACATTCCCACAAGAGTCCCGATGAAAACGGTACCTCACATGTGGGGGTGCGCTTACCTGGGCACAAAGGGAAAAGGCTAAACCACTGGTATACCAAAGGGTCTGGGTAGAGGACATTTTTAGGATTGTGGTCTTGTGGACAACCCACAGATTTGGCCCTGGGGTGTCGAAGCCACTAGGGAAAACAGTGAACCCCATGCATTTCTAAAAAGAAGACACCCGTGGAAATCCAAAGAGGTGTGACTTTCACAAATCGCCCTAGAATTTATTACACAGCAAAGCCCAGAATTCAGGGAAAAAACCTTAATTTCTAGACATTTGTGACCAGGAAAAAACTGAAACATTTCGGCAACAACACATCCTACATTCCCACGGGTGTCCCAGCAAAAACAGTGCCTCACATGTGTGGGTCCACCTACCTGGGAACAAATGGAAAAGGCTAATCCTCTTGTAGACCGAAGGGCGCATGAAGAGGAAATTCTTATGGTCAGGGGTGATGTTCCTGGCCTTGGGCCCTCTCTTATGTGGGTCGACCATTCCCAAGGCCAGCCTGTAGCTCTGGCTGTGCTGCGTTACAGCTTTTCCCTCCGGGAAGGACAGGGACCCTGCCGGGGCTCCCTGGGACTGCCGCTGTGCATGGAGATGGTCGACCCACATGGGAGACAGCCACCCAAGGACATGGACATCTCCCCCTACCATCCTGGAGCTCTGGCTGTGCTGCGTTACAGGATTTCCATCCGGGAATGGATGGGGACCGTGCTGGGGCTCCCTGGGACTGCTGCTGTGTTTGGGGATGTTTGGCCGGCATGGAGACAGATGTCCAAAGCCAGAGACATCACCCCTGACTCTCCTGGAGTTCTGGCTGGCTTGTGTTACAGCTTTTTTTCCTGTAGTTTGACTACAAAAATTAAAACTAGGAGATGTTTTAATTTGCCTTAAAATGTGCACAACGGGACGCTCACAAGATACGCCCAGGAGTACGAATATTAGAGCAAGCTTTACATGGAAGGCTTTAGAAGCCTAAGAGAAGGTGAGCCAGTTGAATTTACATTCAAGAAATCATCAAAAGGCCTTGAATAAATATGGGTAACGGTTCCTGGTGGCAACCCTTGTTCGGGAAGTGAGCAACGGCCCAAAGGAAAAATAGTACAGAAACGAAAACCAAAGGGAGACAGATCAGTGACCTCACTGCTACCATGGCAACTCCACACTGTGCAGCCTTTCAGAGATAAGAGCACGAGTCTTTACCTGCTCGCCACCCGTAACTGCGGCCAGCAACTAACACGATTGAACTCATTCAGACTAGACACGGATGATTGCTTTTGCTCTGGGATACTTTCTAGTGGAGTTTTTTTACATGCGATTAGCAGAGATTTAATCAGTAGGCATTTATAAATATATAAGTTCACAGGCCCTGAGGAAGGGTTTCCAACCCGAAATACATAGGCCTTATGTGACATTTCTGCCTCAAATTTTCAATTCCCCTCGAGGAATGTAAGCTTATGACAATAATAAGCAACATAAGAACAAATAAATACGCATGAGTTTAATTATTATAAGTCTTTGAAGAATTTTTGATACTCAAAATTTAACCACCAGTGAATGGTACACGGGAGTGCAGCCCGCACCGCTGGCTTCACAGCCAAGGTCTTTTTCTTTTGCGTTACAGCTTTTCCCTCTGGGGAGGTATTGGCACACTGATGGGGCTCCTTGGTGGGAAAAAGCTGTAACACAGGCCAGCCAGAGCTCCAGGAAGGTCAGGGTTGATGTCCCTGGCCTTGGGCGGCTGTGTGTCATGTGGCTTGACCATCCCCAAGCCCAGCGGCGGTTCCAGTGAGCCCGGCAGGTTCCCCATCGTTTCCTGGAGGGAGGAGCCAGAGCTCTAGGATGGACGAGGGTGCTCACCCCGCCTTGGGCGCCTGTCTCATGTGTGGGTTGACCACCCCCAAGTCCAGCGGCAGTACCAAGGAGCCCCGGCAGGGGCACCATCCCTCCCCAGAGGGAAAAGGGGTAACACAGCCCAGCCAGAGCTCCAGGATGGCCGGGGTGCTGCCCCCGGCCTTGGGCGCCTGTCTCCAATGTGGGTTGACCGTCAACAAGTACAGCAGCGGTCCGAGTAAGCCCAAGCAGGGTGCCCATCCCTTCTGAGAGGGAAACCCTGTAACACAGGCCAGCCAGAACTCCTGGATTTTCAGGGGTGATGTCCGTGGCCTTTGGTGCCTGTCTCCCATGTTGGGCAACCATCCCCAAGTCCAGCAGTGGTCCCAGGGAGCCCCAGTAGGGCCCCATACCTCCCTGGAGTGAAAAACTGTAATGCAGCCCAGGTCCAGGATGGTCAGGGGTGAGGTTCCGGGCCTTGGGTGCCCTTCTCTCATGTGGGTCAATCGTCGCCAAGTCCAGCGACAGTCCCAGGGAGCCCCGGCTGTGTCCCCATTTCTACCCGGAGGGAAATGCTGTAGCACAGCTCAGCCAGAGGTCCAGGATGGTTGGGGTGATGTCTCTGGCCTTGAGAGCATGTCTCCAATTTGGTTGGATTGCCCCAAGCTCAATGGCTGTCCCGGGGAGACCCAGCAAGGTATCCATCCCTTCCCAGAGGGAAAAGCTGCAACGGGCCAGGGACAGGTATGCTGTCAGGGGTCCCTGGGACTACTGCTGGACCTGGGAACTGTCGACCCACATGGGAGACAGGCGCCCAAGGCTGGGGACATCACCCCCTTCTGTCTTGGAGCTCTGGCTAGTCTGTGTTACAGCTCTTCCCTCCGAGGAGGAATGGGGACCCTGCTGGGGCTCACTGGGACCACAGCTGAACTTGGGGACAGTCGACCAACAAGGGAGACAGGCATCCAAGCCCAGAGGCAGCACCCCCGGCCATCCCAGAGTTCAGGCTGGACAGTGTTACAGGTTTCCCCTTCCGAGAAGATATAGGCACCCTGCAAGGGCTCACTGGGGCCGCTGCTGGACTTGGGGATGGTCGCCCAACATGGGAGACAGGCGCCAAAGGCCGGGACATCACCCCCTGACCATCCAGGAGTACTGGCTGGCCTGCGTTATAGGTTTTCCCTCTGGGAAGGGATGAGTACCCTGCTGGGGCTCACTAGGACCACTGCTGAACTTGGAGACAGTTGACCAACAAGGGAGACGGCACCCAACCCCAGATGCAGCCCCCCTTCCGTTCTGGAGCTCTGCCTAGGCTGAGTTACAGCTCTTCCCTCTGTGGAGGGATGTAGACTGTAAGGCAGGCATGGTATCAAACAGTGAAGACGGACACAAATGATCACTGTTCAAGGTTGTTTATTGAACTTCAATAGATTGGTTGAACACCTATCTAAACCTAAATCTAAGGATGGGAGCAAGCTACAACCATCAAATAATAACAACACAGTCCTAGATGAGTCTGTCAAAATAAAAGGGCCTATACTAATAAACCTTTTGCCAATCCTTACTTCCAAATACAAAATCAAGTGGGACAATAGTGTATGCCAAAAGAAAAGTGTTCAAGAAATAATATGTCAGGATAGTTGAGCAGTTGGCTTCCCTTCCCCAAGTTTTCAGCATGGGAGAAGGACAGCATGTTCGAGTTTCATACACCCTCTTTGCCACGAGGATACAGTTCAAAGCATAGGTATCATGGCCTTTTGCAAAAGTCTCCTTCCCAATAACAGTCTCTTACTGCAGAGTGCCTGTCGTAACAAGCATGCATCAAAGTTCCTTTGTTATCAGGATTTTCACATGCACAAGTTCTCGCTTCCAGTATTGATCATGGGTCTCCCTCCTTCAGGCTTGAACCCCTTTTTACCACAATGTTCACAACTGGTCTCCCGCCATCAGGCTCGGATCATGAATCTCCCGCGTTTGGGCTCGGATCCCCTTAGCACAATATTCACCTTTATTTTATTTTTATATTAATAGACTTACAAGCAGTGGTTTTGCATATACAATATCAAACATTACAACACAATACACATTAAAATTAGATAAACAACATATCATATATAAAAAGTAATAAAAACGATTGGGTTAAAACAATTATTAAAAAATACAACATAAAACATATACGTAGCAGTAATGGGCATCCATGATAGCTATACAATCAATGCCAGCAGACAACTGAAGTTCTTATTCTTTTTACAACACTCCTTCAGACAGGAGTTTTAAAATCTCCATACATTTCAAATAAAATAGTGTAAGAAAATAGATAAAATGCATGTCACGTCCTTCTATAAATAGGTCCCAACATTGATACATATTGACTTAATCAAACTGATTATTGTATGATTTTAGATACAACATTCTTAGGGGATGCAAGCTTTCACATTCAACTAATATATGTTGTAGTGTTTCCAATAACAGAATGCCACGAAGACGGCACCAGCTATTGGCTCTCAGAACTCCAGCAAAAGCACATCTCTGCTCCCAAGTTGCGTTAAGATTAAGAGGCCAATTCATGGAATTAATGTGCGCTGAAAATTCCCGCGCAAGCGTGCAAAAGCGTGCGAATCGCAGCACAAGTGCGAAAAGCGCAGCGAAACCCGCGCACAGCGATTCATGGAAGTCCGTGCGTGTGTAAATCCATGGATGGGTGCTAAAATCCTTCGTGCCACACGCTGGCGCACACGTCTTCAAACAGCGCGCGCTGCGCGCACAGCGAAAGCGCACATAGCGAAGCGCACACAACAAAAATAGGCGTAACACGGGGCGTAACACATTGAATGGGGAACAACGCGTGAAAATGTGGGCGTCACAGGGGAAGTACAGGAAGCAAATGTGCGGAATGCCCACAGGCGCGCCTACAACACGTATTCATGGAATCGAACGGGGCTAACGCGTGCGCCAAAAAAGACGCGCTAATCCGGAAACACGTACGCCAGCAGGAAGCAGGCGTACGTGGACCCACACATCTTAAAAGTGCGTACAAACAAGCTCAGACGCCAAGATGAATATACCGTTCCTCGCAGCAGTGGTCGTGGGATACCGCAGGAGGAGGAGGAGGCTAGTCAGGGCCAGAATTTTTACACCCAGAACCAGCCTTTTTGGGATGCCTGATGACCAGGTGTATGGAAGGTACAGGTTTCCACCTCACATAATACTCGACCTGGTGAGTGAGTGGGAGGATGACCTCACATCACCCACCCTGTGCTCCCAAGCACTGAGCCCTTTGGAAAAGGTGCTCAATGTACTGCACTTCTTGGCACTGGTTCATTTATGCGGACAAGTGCCATAGTGGGGGGGGTCTCACAGGCCACGCAGTCACGCTGCCTGCACCAGGTGTTGGCCATCATGACTGCACGCCCATCAGTCCGCAGGCACATATACCTGCCCAGAACACCTGCAGAAAGGCAGGCTGTCGTCCAGGATTTTTACGGGGTGGCACACTTCCCCAAAGTGCTAGGTGCCATTGACTGCACCCATGTGGCTCTACGTCCTCCCAAGGCAACTGAGCACATCTACAGAAACCACAAGCACTGGCATTCCATCAATGTGCAGGTAGTATGTGATGCCAAGGGAATCATCACCTCAGTATATGCCAACTATCCAGGGTCCACCCATAACAGTTTCATTTACAGAATGTCAACCCTAAACCGGGACCTAGAAGCTGGACGGCATGGCGATACATGGCTGCTTGGTGAGTATAAATGCCCATGCACATGCATGCATGTCAGATACTGAGTAATGTCACAACCCCACTAATGATACCCATCATCACCTCCCTAGGGGACAGTGCCTACCCACTGAGCACCCACATGATGACGCCAATTCGGAACTCCACCACACCACCCGAGGTAAGATACAACACAGCCCATATTGCAACCCGGGGCATAGTGGAGCGCACATTCGGAGTGCTCAAGTCACGCTTTCGCTCCCTTGACCGCTCTGGTGGGCAGTTGCTATATGCGCCCCCAGTAGTGTGCAGGATCATAGTGGCAGCATGTGTCCTGCACAATGTTGCAACACGCCGGGGCCTGCCGGTGGACAGGGTGGTGCCCCGACATCCCCAACCACAAGCACGCCCGATGCGCATGGGAGGGGAAAGGGCACGTGGTGAGGCAGCCCGTACGCAGCTGGTGGCTAATTACTTTACCTAAAATCACACCCCTGTAGAGTGCACACAGCCCTGGCACATACGAGGTGACAATCAATGACATAAGGGACAGTCAACTGTCACAACCATACCAGCCTGAGATTGGTCACCTGGAATTATTAAATTGTGTGCATCCCTACCTGCCGAAAGACAACCAATGCTGTGTCACAAAAAACACACATTTATGCTGCATGAATGACTACCCCCTTGCAATACAACATGAAAATAGCGCCATGTCACCCAACCCCTCCCCAGCTCCGCCACCCAACACACCATGGCATGTCATGCAATGTGAAAGCAAACAAAGCAATGCACAAGACCTGACACAAGTGTCACAAAGTGCACTGTCCCAAATGGAAACTGCCCACAGACAATATGCTCCCAGTAATCAATAACAAACAGCACACATGAACAAATACTTACCACCAACACAATACAGCAACACACCATGAAACATTGCAAAAACATGACAGTACTAAGTTAAAGTAGTGGTAGTCTTACAACCTGAATAAGCCAGCACATCGACCCCTTCCAACTGTAGAGTGTTGCTGCCACGCAAATGTGTCAGTGTACTGCATACAACATGAACTCCATCTGCAAAGGAGACGGCCTTGTGAAGACATGAGGAAGGAACCTGCAAATTAGGAGAAAGACATGGATGCACAAACACATATCAATACACCATGCAGTGTACAATACAACAACAATACCCACTAGGGATGTACACACAGTATTGACTACAGACTGCGCACACAGCTCATGGGAGCCCAATGTCCCTGTGTAAGTCACTGTCACTTGGTCACACCCTTTGCAAGCCCATGGAAACGGGAAGCAGGAGGGGTGTGTGTGTCACGAACCCAAGCATATAACCCAAACTCAGGACAAGCCTGCATGCGCCCAGCCGGAATACAGTGGATGCCCACGGGAGCCACACAAGGCAACACACTGTAAATAAAAAAATTAATTAAAAATAAATGGCCATGTGGGGGCCAGGGGAGGGAGGCTACCCAGGAGGTTCGAGGACAGGGTGCACACCAACCCCCACCTGCGTGGATGTTGCGGAAAAAAAAATACCTCCATGGCCTGCACGGCTATGCCATTGTGGGAGAACTGCTGTCGCTCTCTTCACCCTCTGCTGCTGCATCAGGAGGTGGTTACACTATGGGAGGCAGCCCACGCAAAGCCCTGGTATGGCCCTCCATGGCAGCAAGCATGCGGGTCTGGAAGGTCTGATTCTGGAGGATTAAAGTGCAGAGATCCCCATGCAGCACGTCACGGGTTGCCTGCACTTCTGCACGGATGGCCTCGCGGGATGCCCTGATCTCCTCACGTGTTGCCTGCAGCTCAGCTGAGAGCGAACGTGTGAGCTGCTCGAGCTGCTGTTCTGCCCTAACATTTCGGGAAGCCTCAAGTTCAAGCAGACTCTGCAGTTCTACCCTCAGGGCTTCCCTGTGGCCCTGTGACTCTATTGATATGGATTCGCACAGAGTCTCCAGTGCCGCCCGTCGGTCCCTGTTGGACGCCAACATGTCTTCCCTGTGTGATTGGCAAATGGAGTCTGTTGCCTGCTGTTGTTGCTCCATCTGCCTTTCAGGGGGGATAATGAAGTGCCCACCCTCTCCATTGCCTGAGCCATCATTTCTACTGATGCTGCCTGTTGGGTTACCATACCGTACATGGAGTTTTCCGTTTTCCCATACAGTATTGCCTGGTGGCGCATGGCCACTGTGTCTGCGGGCACCACACCTGTTCGGGGCAAGGCGATCTGCACCTTGCTGTGCTGGCACTGCCTGAGGCTGCAGGACTGCATTCCCCCTCTGATCTGTTGGCCCAGGAACAGGATCAGATGCTGTGGAGTGTGACCCTGCATCCGTAACGCCAAAGGCGGACCTACCAACACTGACATCCCCATAGAGGGTTCTACCCCTGGTGCAGGTGGGTTGGACAGAACAGAATACCTGCCAGAAGCACTGACCTGCGACAGCACATAAGTCTCATCATCCGACTCAGCACCTGAATAGAGGTCTGGGAAGCTGCACCCAGAGACACCCCTCGACAGTATGGTCTGCAGTACCAAAGTGTTTTCACCCACCACCACACCACATCCCCCACTGGTGCCTGGTCGTGGCTGAGAATCCTCCTGGGTCTGCACCATCTCCTGAACCTCACCAGCATCAAGTGTGTCGTCACCTGCAAAAACATGAAATACAAGAAATGGAAACAGGCATGGGCACCATAGCACAAATATAGGCCTGACAAGACAGAGATCCTGTACATGGTTTACACATGTCCCACATGACTATAACCCTGGCATGTATGCACTGTCAATTTGTTTGAAGGGGAGTCAAAAAGGCAGGCAATGAGGACACCAAGATGGAAAAGCAACACATTTGCAGCATGTCGTGTAGCACTGGCATCACACATCAGCCTGTGAGTGGCATGTCCAATACGCATACATGACACATGCCAGCACACAGATGTCATGTAGCATAGCCATGGTAAATTAGACAACTACAGCAATATGTCAGTGAATGAGTACTGTCACACATCCATGTCACATGGACATGATGAGAAGATTCATGCAGAATAGTGTTGCAAAATGTGCATGTGCCCCACATCCAGTGTACAATAAGACAGTGATTGTAGGCAGATGTACACATCAATGGTTGGTCACTTCAACATGACAGGAAACAACTATCATGTTCCTCATGCAAACAGGCCCTAAAAATAAATGTCAGCAGGCCAATACTCCCTCACCCTGAATGGTCTAATCATTCACATAACCAGGTAACTAAAGTGGCACAATGTGGGATGTAAACAATGACAAAAGCATGTCACATATGTGGCATTAGGGATGAAAAAAGCATGAAAAATGGGATAATCTGAACAATCAGCCTGAATAAACACAGAAAAAATCAGAACAATGTTGTTGCAAGATGATAGTTCAAGTGCAACAGCAGTAATGAGGGGCTAATTGGCTACTGTGGGCAGAAGGGATACTGTCATACCCAAATCAAAGGCACATGAATGTATTGGAGGAAGCACATGGGTGACCCATAACACTCAGGAGTACACACCCTCACCTGGCACTCAATCAGAACCCGTCACCCAAACAACATACACATGGATTACACACACATGCATGGGCACTCACCGGACAATGCGTCGTAATCAGGTAGCTCTCCCACGCCTTGGATCTGGTCCTCTGTGATGAAGGTCCCAGCAACAGACTCATGTTCAGTGAGTTTGTTGTCCTCTGGTGGAGACCCACCGCCAGTCACCAGAGTAGTGGCTTGATTTGAGGCCAGCTTGTTCTTTGCTCTGCGTTTCAGGTCATTCCACCGCTTGTAGCAATCATCAGCTGTGCGCCTCACAAATCCAAGGGCACTTATGCGGTCCGCAATGGTCTGCCAGTGTGCCCTACGTTGACCAGGTGTGGTCTTGCACCCTGCAGTCACCAGCATTTCACCGCTATGTGCCGACACATAGGTTACAAGTGCATCAAGTTCGGCGTCATTAAAGCTAGGCTTCCTTGACGTGCCGGACTGTGTAGCCGTGTCTGGGGTCTCAGCTTGTAGTGCCAGAGCACCCTTCTTCCTCTTTTTCAAAGGTGGAGCGGAGCCTGAGTGGCTTGCGCCGCTCTGGTCAGTAGGGGCAGAAGCGCAGGTGGACTGGGTACTGGGAGTGTGCGAAGGCACAATGACCATAGGTCTTGGTGCAGGCATTGGCTGAAGTGTGATGTTGGCAGAGGCAACGTCGGTTTGATGGACCAGGACCGACACTGTCCCGGCTGGGAGACTCAGAGCTGGGGTGGATAGAACTGCAGCTGCTCCTGCAGCCTCCCCACCCTGCCCACTTGGGGCAGCAGATGACATTGCTGCCCCAGATCCACGTGGCCTGGTCACACCAACTTGCACCGGCACACGTGGCTTAGACTTGCTGACCTGGAAGTCAGCCTGGGAGTCATCCTGTGCCGGGTCAGGTGCCACAATGGGCTGGTCCAACAAGGGCTGAGCTGGGATGGTGTCAGCCACGTTTCCCTCAACCATGGGGGGGGAGCATGGGTGTCCCTGATTGGTCCTCCACACATGGGGGTCTAGGAGCACCCTGCAAATCCTGGCCACGTCCCCTACCGCGCCCACCACACCCACCTTTTGGAGGTCGGCCACCTTTGCCTCCCTTACCGCTTGGTCACCTCCCAACCATGGCACTGATGTTGTTGTGCGTATGGGAGTTGCAGTAAACAATTGTCCTGGGCAATTGGGGTGAAAGGGGTAGGGTACTAGATTGAATTTGTACCCTAGTGCTCTAGCAATGCTGTCTGTGACCCCTGGGGGAAGATGACGGGTCACGCAACGCACAGGCACCCCAAAAACAAAAAGTAACGTGCACGCAACCCCTCGTAGACCACGTGTGTGGAAAAATGAACCCGCACTACGCTGTGGCACCCAGAAACACAAAAATAGGCATACGCGTGTTACACGCAGCCTACATTGACCTCTGAAGGGGTAGGCGACACACGGGGCAAGCACAGTTGGTAAATGCGTGCGCGACTCACCGTCTGCCTGGAAAAAGAACGTGAAAAAAATGTGCGTGTGCGCGTTGGCAACACCCCCGCCAAAAGAAGAATTGTACGCTGTCTGAGGAGACAGGACAAAAGAAGAAGTGAACGCTGTTTGAGGAAACAGGCCCAACAAAAAAAATGAATGCTGTCAGAGGTAACAGGGAGTACGAACTTGAAATGCTGTGAAGTAATCGTGTGTGAACCGACAAGAAGTACAGAATTCACCCACTCGCTCTCCACGAAAAGCACGTACAAGGAAATGGGGTCCTACTGTGAAAACATAAAAATAATATGAGGCCGGGAAGCCCAAAAAGAAACACACCAACACAGGTTACAAAGAACATACAAGTGCTTTATTTAAAAGCTACAACAGTTACCAAAGTCAATTGACAAACGGATAGCTATTCGGCTCTCAGAGTAACGTAACGAACTTCAACGAAGGTTCGATGCATTAGTAAGAGAGAGCGTGCATTGGAATACTTGGGCTTTTTATATTGTTTGTCCGGCCCTTAGCCAACCCCCTCGCGGGTTAACCATTCTAGGGATCGGGCCTATGGGTTCCTAGCCAGGTCAATCCTATAATATATGCATTTTGATTAGTTTCGCTGATATAGTTGTACATTTACACATAGGTCAGCAATAGGACAAGGTCTCAGTTCGCGACCTCGACAAGTGGCCTGCAGGCATATTAATTATTTGTGTGTACGGAGGTCACAACGGCCAGAATCTTACTCAGAATGTCGTTCGGCCTCCATTTTGAGGTTCGGGGTGACTTCCACATTACAAGAGAACCTAAAATGGCGGCTTAATCCAAGATGACGGCTTACATTACTTTATCTAAGGTCAAGACCTTGCCGCGGAGTTTGTTCGCATATGATGTTTTAGACAACTTGGCGTAGGCCAATACACATACAATTGCTGCGATAGGAGGCATAATATTGCTTCAATTCCGACAAACCCTCCTTTTGGCCTATGCCAAGTGCTAATATCACTTCTAATATTTTTGCAAATAACTCCATGCATTGTCGTCCATACATCCTGAATCATTATCTGTAATGTCTATAGCCATTAGGTCGTTCATCAGAACCTCTTGTAACACAAACTCTTTAGATGCTGTATCTGGGGCGTACATTTTGTGCCCTACTGTGCTCACCGCTTGAGCACAACACCCCCCTAGCATTGCACATATACTAGGTAGACATTGGAAACAGCAACAAAGGAATAGCAGGATTCCCAAAATAACCAGGATAACAGAAAGCACCTTCCAACCCCAGGATCGTAGAGAATCACAGAACCAGGTGCTAATATTCCAATCTCCCACAGGAACATGCACTTCAGAACTAAGGATGTGCAAGTTCTGTATTGATTTGAAAATTGTCGGTGAGGAATCTGGTACAAAAACACAGCAAGCGGACCCCACTAATTTGCATACTCCACCACGTTCTGCCAGAATGACATCTAATGCCATCCGATTTTGGAGCGCTACCAATCTTATTGCCTTTTGTTCTAGTGTCATATTGTAGAGTATATCCGTGGTCCGGTTGATGGTTCTCTCCAGTACTCTTGCTAGTCCCCTAATGTTTTCAGAGTTTGCTATCTGTCCCCAAAATGGCACAACTGATTTCGCTATATCTCCCAATACTTGCCCAGGGGTATCCCCGTTCTCGTCCCGACGTGGGCGAGCCTTAGAAACCTCCAAAGTACTAGCTATGAATACCCCAGGTAACAGGATTCCTAAATACCAGGTTCCCTGCCAATCCTTGGGCAACCAGGGAAATGCTGAACTACCACAAATGAAATAAACAGGCCCCCCTACATACAGAGGCCTGTTCTCCCCAGTCAAATTTACAATGTTTATACAACCTTCAAAATCTCCCATTGGCTGAGTGCCATTTCTCTGTACACAAAAGGGGACTTAATCAGGGCTATGATTAATAGAGTAGGAAGGAGGCACGGCGTCCTTATTGCCTATCGGAGCCATTTTAAAGGAAATTAGAGTTTGAAAAGGAAGAGATAGTTTATCAGATGGCCTAATAGAAGCAACATTAGGTTTACTTCTATTTGCAAAAAGCGAGCATCACAGGGGGGTCAATTCACGTTTCTCAAAATCATTTAAATTAGTTCCATCAAAGTTCCCTGAGACGCTATCATTCCAACGGCCAAAGAATAGTGCTCTAAGAGAAGCATAGCAAGCAGTCGTTAAAGGTAAAGGGTGAATATACCATCCTAGCCCCTTGTTCCCATGTTGCGGTAAATGGGTGCAAATCCAGCAATTACTCTTATTAAAAATGGCATGCATTGCATTCATGACTATCATTAAAGTGTTATTATGATACTTTCGTCTATGCTGGGAGTCTCTAGGTGACAGAGTGTGAAGGTGTACAGAGGGAGTCAAAGCAGTAGGTACAATCTCAATTGGCAGTAGAGGTTTTAGAGGGTAAATTTCTTCGAAGTACCAAAGTCCCACAGCAGTAATTACACAAATTCCAATTATTATTATCACAACACAGCAATACGTTTTTGGGGCCCAGGCACATAGTTCGTTATCCGAGTTGGTCACCCCTTATTTACAAGTCTCGTGCAGGGAGCAGCGGTGGAGGTGGCAAGCATCGTAGTTTCTCAATCGACGACCCCAATGTTCGTTGCTGGCGACACTACGGTCGCGCGACTTCTTAGTCCTTCCCAACCCTAGCCAGCAGAATCCCTTTTCTTCCTTTTGTTCGAAAGGAACTTTCCTTTACAAGAGAAAACTTTAAATCACTTCTTCTTTCCAAATGCACGGAAAGACCCGTGCCGTAGTTCTATTTTCTATGTCGAAGTTCGTACCTGGTGGTACCCACAACTGTTTGATCCGGAAACGAGGTAACATCACTTCCTGAGGGAAGCGACGTATCGGAGGCGACGGAAGTCGCAGAACTTGAAACAGTGTTTCCGGAAATTACTTTTTCAAAGAGTGCGGAGAAAAAATGGACTGTTCCCCAAGCTCGACGGGCTCAGAGGAATTCTCAGACGCACTCACAGCGCTGTTTGCTACTCCAGGATCAGAGATTGTAGCATCAGTGAGGGGTTCTGCTTCTTCTGTAACGTGTGGCGTCGGGTGAGGAAGTTTCTTGACATGCGTCGCGTGGATCCAGTGTTTTTTCCCAGCCACCCGCACTGCTGTCCGAGTGACCAACAGCACCTGGTAGGGTCCCCTCCAGCGAGGAGCGAGACAGGAAGACCTTTTGTAGGCCTTCACTAGGACCCAACTTCCAGGCTGAATATCGTGTCCTGGGCCCGTAAACCGTACAGGTAAAGCTGATTGGACCTGATGATAAATGAAATACAGGTTTTTAGTCAACTGGTTGCAGTAGTCTACAAGCAATACATTTTCTACCTCCCTCAGGGCTTTAGGCTTCGGAAGACCCCAAATGTTAGCAGGTCTCCCCATCACTACCTCAAATGGAGAAAGCCCAGTCTTAGTTTGAGGTGTGGTACGCATGGCTAATAATACAATAGGTAAGGCATTTGGCACATGTTTTTGCAAGCTTATTCTTTAAGATACCGTTATGTCTCTCTACCAACCCAGCACTTTGAGGATGTCTAGCTGAGTGAAATCGTTTTTCAATGTGTAACGCTGTGCATATCTGCAAAATTACTGCTGCAATAAAATGGGGACCATTGTCCGACCAAATTACCCTTGGAAGCCCAAATCGTGGAAAGAATTCTTTTACCATAGTCTTTGCAGTGGTCATGGCAGTAGCATCTTTAACGGGGAAAGCCTCGACCCATTTACTAAAAGCACAAATAATCACAAGAACATATTTTAGATTGTTACACCGTTCCATCTCAATAAAATCAAAGTGAATGACCTCGAAGGGAACAGAAGGGGGCCCAAAGCTTCCCCTTGGAGTTACTGTCCCCTTCCCCACATTGTGCTGTAAGCAAATCATACAATTCTGAACATGTCGCTGTGCAATCTTCGAAATTTTATCATTCACCCATACTTGTTCTAACATTTTCGTGATCTGCTGAGCACACACATGCGTAGGACCGTGTGCCATCGTAACCATTGCCAGCACATATGAATCAGGGAGCAACCATTTTCCTTCAGATGTATCCACCCAACACCCATCATCATCCAGTTTACCCATTCCTTCGGCCCACCTTTTAGACTCTTCTATTGTGGCATCAGTTTGAATATCTCGCACAGACCCAATACCCTCATCCATACATAGGCATCTTTTGTTTCCCTTAGTGCATACATGTCTGCGCTAAGGTCTGTGGCCGTTTGCCTGGCTATCTGGTCAGCAAAAGCGTTCCCTTTTCCCACATCATCTATGACCTTACGATGTGCTGCACATTTTATGATCGCTAACTGCCTAGGGAGTGAGTGTGCCGAGAGCAATTGCACTATCAGGGGACCATGCTGGATCTTGGTCCCATGTGAGGTTAGGAACCCTCTTTCCAACCAGAGCCTCCCAAAGTTGTGAGCCACCCCAAAGGCGTACTGGCTATCAGTATATATGTTTACTATACGCCCTTCGGAGAGTTCACAAGCTCGGGTCAACGCTATAATCTCTGCGGCCTGCGCGGAGTTATGCGGAATTCTCTTAGTTTCAACAACCGTACTCAACGTAGTAACTGCGTAAGCAGATGTAGATGTACCATCTGGAAGTTTGAAGCAGGAGCCATCACAAAACAGCTCCCCTTCTGCATTGTCCAAAGGAGTATCTATAAGGTCTATCCTGCCCTTCGTTTCCTGTTCAGTGGTATACAGGCAGTCATGTAATTCTTCATCACCGCAAACAGTATTTTGCGGGAAAGGTAGAAGTTCAGCCGGATTAAGAACACAACACCTCTTAATTTGAATGTGAGGGGCAAACAGAATTAATTCATACCTTGTCAGCCGTGCAGAGGTGAGGTGTTGCGTTTGAGTTTTATTCAATAGGACATCTACAGAGTGAGGTACCATCAAAATTAAATCATGGCCTAGGACCATTCCCTCACTCTGTTTTACAGACGCGGCAGCTGCAGCGCCAGCTCGCAAACATCGTGGCATAGCGCATGCGACAGGATCAAGGGTGGAGGAGTAGTAGCCGCACGGCCTATTCTTCCCTCCGTGTTCCTGTGTTAACACAGCCAAAGCACATCCATCACATTCATGCACAAACAACACAAAGGCCTTGTCATAATTTGGAGTACCCAGAACCGGTGCAGAGCATAAAGCAGTTTTGAGAAGCTCAAATGATCGTTGATGTTCCGATTTCCATGGCAGCGGCAAAGAAATGCCCTTCTTCGTCAAAGCCAACATCGGTTTTAGCACTAGTGAAAAGTTCGGGATCCACAACCTACAGTAAGAAGCCATACCTATTAAGGCTCTGACTTCCTTCTGTGTATTTGGAACAGACATGCCAGAAATGTGTTTTATTCTTTCAGGTGTCAATCTTCTCCCCTCCTTTGACAGGAGGTAGCCTAAATAGGCGACCTCCTGACAACAATATTGAAATTTTTTGAACAAAGCTTTATGACCATTTTTAGCTAGATGAACAAGCAACAGTACAGTGCCTTCTTTACAAGCACTTTCAGAATCTGCAGCCAAAAGCAAATCATCGACATACTGAAGCAGTGTACAAGTAGGTGGCAATTCAAAGGTGTCGAGCTGCTCTTTCAAAGCTCTACCATAAATGCTCGGACTTTCAGTATACCCTTGAGGTGCCTGAGTAAATGTAAATGAACGTCCTCCCAAGGTGAACGCGAACAAATATCTACTCTCTTTGTGTATAGGAATGCTAAAGAAAGCATTCTTTAAATCCACAACACTAAAGTGCGTAGCCGTAGCAGGGTTCATTGTTAGTATCGTTGTTACATCAGGCACAATTGGAAATTGTGGGGCGACAACTTTGTTAATAGCACGAAGATCAATTATGAACCAGTATGGGATTGCATTGTCACCTTTCTTGTATACAGGCAAAATCGGGCTGTTACATAAACTACCTGCAATCTCCTCAATCACCCCTCGAGGCACAAAATCGGAGACAATGCACTTCAAAGAACGCTCGCCCTCAACTGCTATTTTATACTGCGGAATGCGTGGTAATTTAACTCCACGTTTCAAAGCTATTTTAACGGGCTCAATCTGTAGTACCCTGACATCATTGTCATCAATTGCTCATAAACATTCCGGAACAACGCTAAACTCAGGAGGCAATGGTCGAATCAGAAACTGAGAATTGGGAAGTTGCTGTGGTGAAACCGTCAGTCGTACTCCATCAGAGGAACAATGAATTACTGCATTCAAAGTCTTCAACAGATTTAACCCCAGCAAATTCTCTCCACAGTTCGAAGTCAAAAGGAAGGGACAATGGTCCGTAAAGGGACCCAAAGAAACAGACACCGGTGAAGAAACCGGACAAACAATTGGTATACCAGAAAACCCTACAGAAACATTTGTTTGCCCTGACAGTGGAATGTTTGGAACCCGGGAATGATCAATGGAGCACTTGTGTGCTCCAGTGTATATCAAAAACTGGTGTTTCCGATTCCCCACTAACAATTCAACGTAGGGACCTTTCTGATTAACGGGAATAGGTGAAGGTTCCAAACTCTGCTTCGGGCAGTCCTAACGAAATAAAATGTCGTGGAAGGAAGCTCTTCAGAAAGGTAGGCAGCAGAAGGGTGATCAAATATGTTTCTTGCGTCCACACTCGAAGTCTGATTTTCCCGTGAAAAAGGTTGCTGAGGATCTTGTGAAAACTGACCTCTATCAGGGCCCCCTGCTCCAGGGTGACTTCTAGGTCGTCTACCCATACTCCCAAACGCATTGTTTGACCTTTGTCGAAGGACGGGGCACTGTGCTCGCCAATGACCTTCCTGGCGGCAATAAGTACATTGATTAATATTCACAGAACCCAAAGGAGCGTTTCCTTTTGGGACATACTGACCTCTGGTCTGTGTCGTACCTCCTCTGGGATTTCTAACAATTTGTTGTAACAATACTTTAGTCTTCAGATCTCCTTTCCTCTTCTCTATTTTCTCCTTTTCATTATTAACACAGTTCTCATAATACCGAGCCATGTGCAAAACTTCAGATTGAGATTTTGCCTGCCAAGCACTCTCAGAGGACATAATCTGTGACTGGATGTCAGGCAACAATCCACATACAAATTTGTCCACAAACAACCTTTTCCCAGACTCTGTACCCAAGTCCTGTCCACTGAAGTCAGAGAATACCTGTTCGAATCTATTAAAGAATTCAGTGGCACCTTCAGTTTTTCCTTGAACACAGGCCGTAAGCTTGTCCCAAATAATTATTTTCTCAGGAATTATGGTTTTCAATTTCGCGACAATTCTGTCAGGCAAAGTAAGTATTACCTGAGGTGGTTTCTCACCAGCTGGTCTTTCCCCATCAAACCTAGTCATGTTAGCCCACGTATCTCCCAACCCTGGCACATCGTCTATTGTCCGAACCTGCTTCCATAAATCTACGGGTAGGAGTACAGGGAATAGCAAGTCAATATCACTTAAGGTGAACACGGAGGACTGCAAAACGGACTCTATCTCTTTGTAAAACCCTGTCGGGTTTTTCCTGATATCGGGAATTGATTGTCTAATAGTGTTCACTTCCTGTCGTGAAAACGGGACGTGAACAAATTGCGATACATAATGCGCAAGGATATCCACAGCGGGTGCACCAGTCCCAGCGTTAGCGGGAATCTCAACCTTTGGGACAAATGTCGGAGGAACCTCTCTCATAGGCAACTGAGATATAGGCAACTCCGACCGCTTACTAAGTAACAGAGCCAGGTCGAGCGCTAAGGCAGTCGAAGAAGTGTCGGGCAAAAAAGCCCTTTTACAAATTCCCAATAACTCTATAGGACAACTAACCTTCTTCCTTACACATTCTTCCTGCAGGTACTGTACCATTACCTGAATCACCTTCCTTTGCATTTCTACTGTATACTGACTATACGTGTCATATACTTCATCTAGCGGTATCGATGAATCCGAGATCCATCGAATCGCATCTTTGGTACAAATTTGTACTTCCTCAGGTGCCGATCTACGACACGGAAGGAACCGTTTCTGCACATACATACTGTCGTCTTCATCATCCTCATCTCGTGATTTCTCAAAGTTCCTCCTATACTCAAACAATCTTTCAACATGACCATGTACTTTCTCCTCTGTGTCCCTCGAAAGTGCTAAAGCATTTAGATCCCTCACCCCTTGTGGGAGATCCAAATTTTGTAATCTACCCCACATCACACATAAATGAGTCCCCAAACCTTTGATAAAAACATTTTTCTCAGGAAAACTGTTCAAATTTGATAATGTGGAAAAAACATTAACTTGATCACCTTTCTCCATACAGTGCTTAGCCCATGCAAATAATTCTCGTTTCTTGTCTGCAGAAACAGTATTACGAGTGACAATCTTTGACCCCGCACCCTGATCAACTTTAGTCAATACAGAACCACTCGGGAGCGTAGGTGCAGGCAAATTCAATAAGGGTGCAACTATCGGCGCAGGAGAAAGGGGTGGTGCGATAGGTGGAGGAACAACAACTAGAGGAATAGGAACAATAGGTTGTACAGGGGGAACAGGAATAACAGCAGGAACAACAGCAGGAATGGGCAGAACACCCGGGAGAGGATCATACGGAGGTGGCGCAGAGGCACCAGGCCTGCGTTCGTTTAACAATTTTTTAATAAATTCTTCAGAAACATGGAAATCTTTAGAGGGATACATTTTCTGGATTCCGAGTGAAAAAGCCCTATCCATATTTTTAACTGACTCCGAATGTTTTTCCTTATCATATAACAATGCCTTTTCGGCATTTGTTTTATGACGGCGTGCATGTGTATCCCTGCTTTTAAGCTGCTGCAATGCTTCTTTTTTCCAATTCTGCAAAACATCAAATGCTGCAGGTCTGGCCTTCTTTTTTAGCAAGACCGATTCTAGGTATTCAATACGGGGGATCTCGAAACTACCATTGATTGGCCACTGAAATTCGGAGCCATGTCTGGTTTGTCTGTGCCAAATATCATTAAATACTATACTTCCAATGCCATACTTACAGTACATAGTACATGCCGGTGACCCCTCCTGTGGTGCCGGGCGGCTAAATTCCAAAGATTGTCGATCGCTGCGGAACAGAGCCCTAAAGCAGCTAGACAATTTCCCAGGCATTTCACAAAAAATTGGTGTTACCTGGTCAATAATTGTGTCTGCAGATACAATACGCCAAATTCAAATTGTCAGGGTTAAATTAAGAGCCGGGTCACGACTGCACCTGACCAAACCTAAGGAGGACCGTACGGTTTACCAAAGAACTTACCTAACAAATGTTACCTTGTGTTTGGTGGTTTCGACAAATCTGCCCGCCTCAAAAATGGACCCTCGTCAAGATGCCGTGTCAGACCACACGACTATCGTCCAAGGATCGGATTGTGCAGCGCTGCCGAGGTATTGCATCTCGTTCGGTCTGGCCCGCAGTATCACACCGTCCGATCCCGGTTCGATAGTCTGCGTCAACCTTCAATGATCCGACATCAATCTTGGGGGTCCCCATTCGGGCGCCAACTGTGAAAACATAAAAATAATATGAGGCCGGGAAGCCCAAAAAGAAACACACCAACACAGGTTACAAAGAACATACAAGTGCTTTATTTAAAAGCTACAACAGTTACCAAAGTCAATTGACAAACGGATAGCTATTCGGCTCTCAGAGTAACGTAACGAACTTCAACGAAGGTTCGATGCATTAGTAAGAGAGAGCGTACATTGGAATACTTGGGCTTTTTATATTGTTTGTCCGGCCCTTGGCCAACCCCCTTGCGGGTTAACCATTCTAGGGATCGGGCCTATGGGTTCCTAGCCAGGTCAATCCTATAATATATGCATTTTGATTAGTTTCGCTGATAAAGTTGTACATTTACACATAGGTCAGCAATAGGACAAGGTCTCAGTTCGCGTCCTCGACCAGTGGCCTGCAGGCATATTAATTATTCGTGTGAACGGAGGTCACAACGGCCAGAATCTTACTCAGAATGTCATTCGGCCTCCATTTTGATGTTCAGGGTGACTTCCACATTACAAGAGAACCTAAAATGGCAGCTTAATCCAAGATGGCGGCTTACATTACTTTATCTAAGGTCAAGACCATGCCGCGGAGTTTGTTCGCATATGATGTTTTAGACAACTTGGCATAGGCCAATACACATACAATTGCTGCTATAGGAGGCATAATATTGCTTCAATTCCGACACTACAGGTACCTTTTAAAGCAGCCCACATGTACAGCGTCACTTACGCGTGTACGTGCTAAGGCCCTTTCCTCCAATTACACGAGCTGACACTCCGACGTGCAGTTTTTGGGCATGTACGATGAACATGCACCCGTGTTGATGGAAACGCCCACGGGCGTCACAGACGCCTAGGCCCTTTCCTCGGATTACACGCATTCACACGCGGACATGCAGTTTTTTCACGTGCCATGAGCCACTATGGCCACGTCACGAGGGAAACGCCCACGCCTGTCACGTCACAGACGCGCTTACGCACTAAGGGCCTTTGGTCCAATTAAACCGCGTACGTGTGCTGACACGCTTACGCGCTAAGGGCCTTTCCTCGAATTACACGCATTCGTGCAAGATTTTCACATGCCAAATCACTCCGTATCAAGCTGGCCACGCAACAACACACGGAAGACCATGCTCCTGCCCAGAAGGCCAAATTACTGCCCCCCAGAGCCCTGAGCACGCTCCCACCTGCCATCTGCTGCTGCCTGCTGCCCACGTGCCCTGCTATTTGCTGCCTGCACATCATACATCTGCAGGGGTGCAGTTGTTGTGACCACCCCTGCTGGAACTGAAGACTCCCAACTGGGATACCATCGCTCCACAGCCCAGCCCCAGGACCCAGTTGCCCACCCACACCTGCCTCTGGGGTTGCCATGTCGGGCACACCACCATCTGGCACCACTGGCAACCCCCAGCCAGAGAGGCTTCAGTGCCAGGGAAGTTGGTGTACTGGTGGAGCAAGTCCTGGGGGAGTATGATGCCCTCTTTGGAAGTTCTCGCGCCGACTATGAAGGATGGACTAGGACCTGGATGGACATCGTGACTGCCATCAACGAGGAGGGGGTGGCAGTCTGCGACTTCAAACATGTCAAGAAGCGCTGGGAGGACTTCAGGTCCAGGACCCTCGACAAGGCCCGGCGCCTCTTGAAGGCAGCGGATGCCAAGGGGTGCCGGGGCCATCTGTCCAACCACCAAATGAGGGTCCTGGAATGCATATTCCCAGCGCTCCACGTCCAGGTCCTTGAGAGGCAGACCCGTCTGGAGTCGAACGGTAAGTGTACATGCATACTGATTGGACGCTGTGCGTGTTGTGGTGTGCCAGTTATGTGCAGGTTGCACATGTGTTTTTGTAGGGCCATGTATGGATGTGTATGTACAGGGGCGTGAGGCTGACACATGCGAGTCCTGTCATGTGTGTGACACATGGATGGTGTATGTGTGGGTAAGCATGCAGGCCAAATGCAGATGTGGGAGCACACATGTTTGAATTACTGTGTATGTACATTGGCATGGTTGTGGTGTCACACATGGATGTTTATTCCAGCTGCATGTATCTGCACTGTGTACATGTGCATGTGTGTGTATTTGACAAGTGTGCAACTGTGATGCAACATGGATGCATGTGGCACTGACATGTAGAAGGCTGAATGCCAGCTGTGACATGGATGGCAATCTCATCACTCTGACAGTTGGTGGACATGCACACATGCATTTAAGTGTGTTGGTGTGTGTGCATGTGTTGTGTACTCCCCGTGTTTCATGTGACGTCAGGCTCCCCTTCGGATGCTGATGCTGTTGTATGTGTATGGATGGTGCTGCCTGGTGCAATATTGCTGTGGAATTTCTCATGTGTGTGAGTAGAAATGACATGTGTGATGCCATGTCTGAAGTTTGACACTGCCACTCATGTACAACTGTCATGTGTGTATCAGTCCATTGTACAGTGCCCTGATGCCTGTGTTCTATCTCTCCCTGTCTGCAGCGTCAACTGATGAAGAGGGCGGAGAGGGTGCTTTGGAGCAAAGCGGCAGGGATCGCACCATCAGCCGGAGACGCCTAGGGTAGGTCCAAAAGGCGGAGGTTGGAGATGGACTCCTCGGCAGCAGAAGGGGCAGCTGAGACCCCACAGGGTCCGACGGAGGAAGATGGCATGGAGTCATCCAGGTTGGTCGGGGGTTTGGAGGAGGAGGAGGCCGTGGAAGGGACACACACGGGGTCTGGAGGTGGGGATTCCACTGGTGCCAGTGGTGCAGTGCAGGGGCAGGGACAGGAGGCAGCACAGGCCACCGCAGAGGTGCCTGTGTGTAATCCTTTCCATGATCCTGTGACTGCATCATCCGGCACCAGCAGGGATGCCTACGTCCAGACCCGTTTTCAGGGAGGGGATGGGCGCACAACAACAGGCCTTCCTCTCCCTGCAGACGTGGCTATCCGGGACCGTGTTGAGCCTGTCCTGGCTGGGATAGCGTTGCGTCAATGGGGCATGCGAGTTGACCTGCAGTGTTTTTTCGTGAAGACACTGCACTTCATCTCGGATGCCTCTTTGACCGTGTTGACCTACTGGGACAGGTCACCAGTGCTGGATTCCTCTGTGTGCTGGACCTTCTTGCGACCCCCTCCTCACCTGAACCCCCTACGCGCCAGTCGTCCTCCATGCCATCTTCCCACCCATGTATCACCTGGGTACCCTGTGGAGCTGCCTCTGACCCAGCGGCCAGGCTGGTGGAGGACACATCCCTGCCACAGTCGGGAGTCGGACGTCCAGCAGGGGAGGCCACCACGACAACTGCACCCCAGCCGGAGGAGGATGTGCAGGCAGCAAGAGCCATGGCGCAGGCACAGCAGCAACATGGTGGGAGCAATGATGGCTCGGGGCCTTCAACATCGGAGGGGCATGCATCGGCCAGAGGGCAGGAGGACCCAGGATTGGAAGTGTCTTCCGTGTGGCAGCAGTTGGTCCACGCCATAGATGCGGAGCGGCAGTGGGCGGAAGAGGGACAGCTCACAATGGTCAGGGCGGAGAACTCCATGCGGAGGGCACTGAGGCGGGCCAAGTGCCTCGAAGCAATTCGCAGGGAGTTGGAGGCCAACATGTCATCGTCCCTGCGAACCCTCGCGTCCATGGAAGAGGACCGCCTCCAGGACATTGAGCGGGAGTTCAATGATGCCCTGGCCCGGGACATCCAAAAGTGAGCCGTCGGACTAGCCCGCTGCCATTGTAAATAGTTAGTTAGTTAGTTAGTTAGTTAGTGTTAGGTTTCATTTTGGTTTTCATTTTTTTTTGGGGCGCTTGGACAATACCCCACATTTTTGTATATAGTTCTTCATTAGTTAGTGTATTTTTGTAGGTTTCATTTGGACAGTTGGGCTCATGGACCCAGGATTTCATCCTTGTAAATAGTTGGAGTGTGGATTTGTCGGCATTTTCTTTTTTGATTTTTCCATGGAGCAATGGATTTTACTTTTTCATTTCTGTTTGGATTTGCTTTGTTGGAAGGAGACTTTGGAGACATTTTTGATTTCATATATTTTGGATTATGATTTCCTTTTTTTATCATTATGTGACATTCTGCATTGTTTTCCTTATGTCCATTGTTTGGTATATTTGATTTTCTTTCACCACATTTTTTGTTCAATACATTTGTTCCCATACAATGTGTGGTATTCTCTCATTGGTTTCATGCATGTCACGATGTTGGTTTACACATTCACTGGCACCCATTGTGTGTGTGTGATGGACATGTGTTGATGTACATACATGCCATTTTTTGTTGTTTCATGTAATGGGCATTTGAATGTGGGGTGTATGTTATGCTTGGTTGGTTATTTGGGCAGGGGTGGCGTGCCGTGGCATTTTGGTGGCCATGAGGGCCATGTTTGTGGGTCATGTTGACATGTTGGGGGGTAAAATGAGTGGGGGCCTGCTGGCAGGTGCCCCTCACTGATGGGGGGTGGGGGAGCTGGGGGACATGAGTGGGACATCAGTGGGGCCTGCTGGCAGGTGCTCCTCACTGACGGGGGGTGGGGGTGCTGGGGGACATGAGAGGGACATGAGTGGGGGCCTGCTGGCAGGTGTCCCTCACTGATGGGGGGTGGGGGTGCTGGTGGACATGAGTGGGGGCCTGCTGGCAGATGCCCCTCACTGCTGGGGGATGGGGGTGCTGGGGAACATGCGTGGGACATGAGTGGGGGCCTGCTGGCAGGTGCCCCTCACTGATGGGGGGTGGGCATGCAGGGGGACATGAATTGATGATCACTAGTGCAACGTGACACGTGGCCTGGCTAGGGGGCATGGCCATGGTGGATGGGCTGCCTGCGGGACATGTCCAGGGGTGCAGGGTAGTCCCCTGTGGTGTGGGCTGCCTGCAGGGTCCATGGTGGGGGTAGAGGGGACACCTGGGAGGACCCACACTGCCAATTCACGTGTAGGACTCCCTGCGCACCACACTGGATACACGTAACCCGCTCTGACAGCAGAATCGCATGTGAAACCTCCAGCGCACCCCAGTAATACACGTACCCCGCTCGCACAGGGCCAATCGCATGTGAAACCTCCCGCGCACCCCAGTAATACACGTACCCCGCTCGCACAGGGCCAATCGCATGTGAAAGCTCCCGCGCACCCCAGCAATACACGTATCCCGCTTGCACAGGGCCAATCGCGTGTGAAACCTCCCGCGCACCCCAGTAATGCACGTACCCCGCTCGCACAGGGCCAATCGCGTGTGAAACCTCCCGCGCACCCCAGTAATACACGTACCCTGCTCGCACAGGGCCAATCGCGTGTGAAACCTCCCGCGCACCCCAGTAATACACGTGCCCCGCTCGCACAGGGCCAATCGCACGTGATAGTTCACGTGCACCCCAGTAACATACGTACCCCGCTCGCACAGGACCAATCGCGTGTGAAAGTTCCCGCACACACCAGTAATACACGTACCCCGCTCGCACAGGGCCAATCGTGTGTGAAAGTTCCCGCGCACCCCAGTAATACACGTACCGCGCTCGCACAGGGCCAATCGCGTGTGAAAGTTCCCGCGCAACCAGTAACACATGCACCCCACTCGCATAGGGCCAATCGCGTGGGAAAATCCCTGTGCCGGGGTGTACATGTATTCTGAAGGGTGCGCGGGGAGTTTTACTGGGGTTTTCGTGGTTCGGGCCTGTGCGCCATGTACGGGATTTGTGCGCTGTGCATGGCGCACGGGGAGGGGTTGGGGACGTAACTGGCGCTGCTGCAGGGTCGCTGCGCCACTCTGCGCCACGGCTGGTTTTGGATGCTAAAATCTATGAATACGCTGTGTGCGGAAATTGATTTTAGCACACACGGCTGGTGCAGAAAGTCACACGCGCACACTGTGCACCAGCCGCGTGCGCCACCTGTGCGCTGAATTCTATGAATTACCCTGTAGATTTCATAAGCACATACTGCTGTATCACATTGGGGGCAGGGTAGGCTTTAATATCGAGTGGTGGAGATTGACGATGGATGCGGTACTCTAAATATGGACCACTGTTTGTTAAGGTTGGCATATTTACAATGTTAGATCCCACACTGACTTCCTTAGTTTTCTTTTTTAGCCACATCTTAAAACTTCTTGAAATGTGCCTTATCATGGTATTGGCATATTTGTCCCTCCATGTTTTATGGGTTCTCATCATTTTACCCAGACATCCTGTCTTCATATATCCATGAATACATTTAAACACTGCCAAAAAAGGGACACCAATTGTGTTAGAATTTTGCATAGGACATTATAGTTCTATTAGTAACATCTGTGGTAATGCTCTTAATGGCAAATTCCAAGAGGATATATTCTATTGAGACACTTTGCGGAAGACGCCGCAGTTTCTGTAATATCAATGCTGCTAGTATTTGAATTTGAGGAAGGTATTTGTCGCCCCAAATTTCCACCCCATACAATATAATTGATTTAACTGTAGAATTGTATAAGAGTAGGACTGTCTCAATAGAAAACCCCATACCTTTACAAATGAAGCTACTAATGGCTCTACTTACCTTCAGACATTTAAGTTTAAGATCGGACCAGTGAGATTTCCAATTCAATCTGGTATCAACAAGCAGGCCGAGATATTTATAGGTATCCACTTGTTCAAGCTTTTTTCCATTCAATGTGGACACATGTTTTTTCTGCCGTACATGATTTTTAGCAAAACATGATTTTACTTTTATAATTGTTTATCAACATTTTGTTATTTTTGGCAAATTCTCCCAGCGCATTTAATAGTTTGTAAGCCATGTGGAGTGTGATCTAGTAACAATAGGTCGTCCGCAAAGGCCAGCCAATTACAACTATTTGCACCCACATTTGCCAGACAACATACAGGACTAGACATATAGGCCAGAAGATCTGCAAGATAAAGATTAAATAATCGGCAACTATACAACCCTGTTTTACACCAAAGTATTTAGGAAAAGATTTAGATAGTTTTCCCTGGGCATCTAAACGAATTTGTACGGTAGTTTCCGAGTATAAATCGTCAGCATTTTTAACAGGCCAGGTGGTATTTGACAGGTATTTCGTTTAGACCAGAGTTTGTTTCTGTGCACAGAATCAAAAGCTGCGCTGAAGTCTATATGTGTGCAATACATATTAGACTGATGCCGTTTCCACTTATCTGAAGTATTGGATTTTTGTATAAATCCTGTCTAGTTAGGTGGGAGGATCTTTTTTTCGTGAATCCGAACTTGGAGTTCTGCCAGAAGGACATGCGCAAATATTTGTGCTGGTATGTCCAGCATCGCCAGAAGACTATAGTTTGAAGGATTATACCACACTCCCTTTTTATACACGTGCAGAATGTTGCCTTTTTTCCACGTGGACAGGATAGTCCCTCTCTGACCAATTTCATTAAACAAGAGAAACAGGGCACAGGCCCAGCCTTCCAGAGATGCTTTTCACAGATTATTGCATACTGCGTTCAGCCCTGCCGCTCGAGATTTATATAGGCGAGTGACAATATTATTTATATTGTTCACTGTGGCGAGGCATACCCATGAACACTATAGAGGAGCCACCCTTTCTTCTGATGTTATCGGTTTTGGAGGAGTTTTTGTGTTTAGATAATAACGCTATTTTTTGCCACAATTCAACCTCACGTAATCTTTTATATAAGGTTAGCTAACGACGATAGGGTAGATTAATTGTTTTTATTTGTCCATTTGTAGCAGGACTTACAACACCTATAACTGGGTAAAGTATCATAGCTATATCCCTAGGCATTTTTTGTTCTCACTACAACAATATTTTTATCAAAGGTTTATTCACATTTGGTCTCCCTCATTCAGGCTCGGACCATGTAATCTCACTTTCTACGTTTTCCTCTTTATCAAAAATTGAAGCCTTTTGAATTTGCAATGGGTTTTGCTTAAACCGTCGCAGGACCACTTCGATTCACTTCACACAATGTTCTTACTTTCGTTTCTTCTACTTCTTGGTTGGATACCCTTCTGGGGCTCGCATGGACCGCCGCTGAACTTGGAGACAGTCAACCAACAAGGGAGCCCGTAGACAGCACCGCCTTCAGTCCTGGAGCTTTGGCTAGGCTGAGTTACAGCTGATGGGGACTGTAAGGAAGGCATGGTATCGAACAGTGAAGACAGACACAAGTGATCACAGTTCAAAGGTGTTTATTGAACTTCAATAGGTTGGTTGAACACCTACCTAAACCTAAATCTAAGGATGGGATCAAGCTACAACCATCAAATAATAACAACACAGTCCTAGTAGAGTCTGTCAAAATAAAAGAGCCTATACTAATAAACCTATTGCCAATCCTTACTTCTAAATACAAAATGGTGTGGGACAATAGTGTATGCAAAAAATAAGTGTTGAAGAAATAATATGTCAGGATAGTTCAGCAATTGCTTCCCTTCCCCACGTTTTCAGAAAAGGAAAAGGCAGCACATTTGAGCTTTGCTCACACTCTGGCTTCTCTGCCAAAAGGATACATTTCGAAGCATAGGTATCAGTGTCATGATACAATGGCTCAGTCCCTTTTGGACTATGTGGTCTATAAGACACTGCTACATTCCTTCCAAAGTGAGTCCAACATGGGCAACGCCAGTGCACTGGCACCGCTCTAGTGTTTCCAGGAGGTCGCCAGTTCCTTGAAAAGAGACACGCCCCTGCAGCGCTGCGCATCTCAACACTAACTTTCCGAACTTCGGCAAGTGTGGTTGTACCTTTCCCCTTGTGCTTAATAGCGCCTTCTCCCTTCCAGGTACTCCCTTCGCTTATTTATTAGTGCTCCTCCTCCCCGGCCCTTGCTGCCCATAGCACTTACTCTTTTACCGCCTTGGTATGTGTCCTGGTTCCTTCCTTGCTTCCCTCCTCCCGAGACTCTGCAAATTCTTCCTCATCCTTCCTGGAGTTGAACGCATACTCACCATGGTCGGAATTCACCTGCACGCTGGTGACAGAGGACACGCGACCGTGTCTTTATAAAACCTGAGCTGTCCAGAAGAAGGAAAAACCCCAGACCAAGACTTCGAAAGATAAACAGGTAAGATTCCAGGCAAAGTGTGACAGTTTGAGACGCCAAGGATTGAATATTGATTCTACTATGGAAGCCGCAGTTCAGGACCTCATGAGAGGTATGCAAGAACTGACAACTGAAGTACAGAATATAAAAGCTGAAAATGCAGCATTAAAACAACTTGTGCTCTCCAGGGATTCGGTGTTCCAGGATAGTGCCATGATAGGGGGTATTGTGGACAAATATGATGGAACCACCAAGGCACTGCGTTCCTTCCTTGATTCATGTTTAATGCACTTTACCTTCAAACCATACTATTTCTCAACACCCAGGGCCAAGGTAGGATTCATAATCTCCCAGCTTTCGGGGAACGCATTGGCCTGGGCAACGGCCTTAGTAAATTCAGGGGACCCACTCCTGGAAAACTATGAAGGATTTGTGGATGCCTTTAAAACTATGTTTGACCGACCAGAACAGGTATACAGTGCCCAAGAGAAATGATTGGAATTCCAACAAGGCACTCAGGATATGTTGTCATACGTCACCTGTTTCAAAGAATTGGCCAAGGAGGCTGATTAGGCTCAAGAAGCCTGCTTCACTCTGTTTCGTCGTGGATTGAATTACAAAGTCAAGGATGAACTCGCCTGAGTATCCCACCCAGGTTCCTTCCAGGCTTTACTGGATTTCTCTTTGCAAATAGATTTCCGCATCCAGGAAAGAAAGGCTGAAAAGAAAAAAACAGGTTCCTTGCCAGCAAGAGCCCCCTTGGATTATCCCAGTCCTTAAGAGACAGCTTTGAATCCTCCGCCGGATCCTGAACCAATCCAACTTGGCTCCTTGCGGGGACTTATTTCTTCACAAGAAAGGACCCGAAGGATCAATACTGGACTTTGCATGTATTGTGAATCTGACAAACACCTTGTAAGGAACTGCCCCATAGCTCCACCTCGGCGTCCGGGAAACGCCAGCTCCCGATCTTGAACGGAGCCCAGCTTCGGGAGAAAGATACGTGCTCCAAGTCTTCTCCAAGCAAAAGACATTGAAACCGATGACTCTGCAGTCATACCATTTGGAAGGATGTTCATACTTTTGGAACCTGAGAAGAGAGCCCTACGTGAATACTTGGATACTAACCTCTCCAACGGCACCATTCGCCCATCTAAGTCCCATGAAGGGGCGTCCTTATTCTTTGATTCCAAGAAAGATAACAAGGAACTTCGACCCTGCCTGGATTACCGGGGTCTGAACCAATGTACTCAAAATGATCGTTATCCATTGCCACTCATCTCAGACATCCTGGAAGCAGTCCGCGGAGCTGTTATTTTTACCAAACTCGATCTTCGGGCTCATACCATATGATTCGAATAGGAGAAGGCGACGAGTAGAAAACTGCCTTCAGGACACCTTTCGGCCATTTCGAGTACTTAGTGATGCCATTCGGATTATCCAATTTTACAGCAGTGTTTCAATGTTTCATGGATAGAGTATTCTCAGACATGTTGTTCCTCTTTGTTATCATCTATCTGGACGACATCCTGGTCTATTCCAAGAATCTCGCACTACATCAAGAACATGTGTCTCTGGTCTTCAACATTTATGAGAGAATAATCTACTAGCCAAACCGGAAAAAAGCATTTTTCATGTTCCTGCTGTTTGTTATCCTAGGTCCTCAAGGAATCAAAATGGATCCTGCCAAGGTCAACTCAATCCTCTCGTGGCCTACTCCCACATCAGTGAAACAAATACAATCCTTCCTGGGACTTGCAAATTTTATCGGAAATTCATTCGTACCTTTTCTGCTATTGTACAGCCCATAGTTGCATTACTGAAAACAAATGTTCCTTTCAACTGGGGTAAAGACCAAGAATCCGCCTTTCACAAGTGAAATTTTTTAATTCTTTTATTTTTATTGGTTTAAAGTGCAATTTGGTTAATTAAAACCTTATACACTACAAACAAATCACCAAAAACAATTACATTTCAATCCTTAAACCGTTATCATAAAAAGGGAAATAGAAACACAATACAATCTATTTCTTCCAATTAAAATCAAGTCATAAAATGAAGAAAAGACACATTATAAAAACAGTTTCAAATAATTCACTAACAGATAGCTCTTTTCCAAATATAAAAGGCTGCCCCAATAAAATCCTTTATCTCCCCCTCTTCCTCTACCGTAATCCCAAGGGATCTGGTGTCATCGATAGTCTGTTGTACCAAAGATTTGATGTCACTCTGTTCCTTCAACAACTTAGTACAGATGGTCAAAAGAACATCCATCATGGTAGCCAGAGCATCAAATTTCTCACCAACTTTAAGTTAATTTTCACTTGCACCACACCTTACCCTATTAGGTGTGTTTTCAAAGGAATTTCCAATAGCATTCCAAGACGCATCACCCTCATTAGGTTCAGCATCTATCTGTGCAAATATATCCAAATATGGTGTAGCTGACAAGTTTATTCCAATAACGTTATTCATATGGTTTAGTCTACCGCAGCGATATCCAAATCTATGCGCTTTCCCATAGATTGCCGTCTAAAATTATGTACTAATTTCAACAGTGAATTGTTATCAATCATCGAACTATTGGAAGGGGGACGTTGGAGTTCTACTGTCTCAGGTACACTCACTTTTTCTTTTATAGTTAAGAAACTAAGTATCTTAGGTTGCTCCAATACGCATTTGACCGAGCTAGTATGGCTAACATCTTTGTTACCTCCTTTCTTTACGTTTTTTACTTTACCCAACACCAAGGTTCCTGGTTTTGAATTCAGCGTGGGTATACTTTTTTCCCCTTTCTTTGACCTGAGGTTGTGTGAACATGAGCTTGGTCCCATGGTACTAATAAACGGTGGGTAAACCAACCATTTGGAAATATGAACAAAGGATACGGAAGTCCTATAAACCCCTGAGGAGAGGAACCTCCTTGCAGCCTTCAGAGATTAGGAATCCAAGAGAGTACACCGCTAGTAAAACCAATAATTACTCCCTACCTACCAAAAGAAGGACTATAGGTTAAAGTGCAAAAGTGCTTGTGACCAACAATAAATAGTATTCATAAAGACACACCCTTACTTAAGAGTAATAGGGGAGAAGAAATCTTTCCAGCCCCAAACTGAGTTAAAATACAGGCATAGAGGGTTTTCAGACAATATCACCATAAGAGGAGAAGGGTAAAAAAAGAGCTATCTATAAAAGGGGCATTCATTTTTAAAAACCATTCCTATCAGAATTTGAAACACCACTATTTTATAAATAACACCCAAACATTAAGTTGAACCTGTAATTAAATATATTAATGTCCTAAAACTAAAATAATCAGTTTATTAATAGGAAACAGCACCAATAATGTCCAAAGATTCAGTTCCAAATGACCACCTGAGTTGGGTATGCCCGACAGCTTAGGAGCGGCCTTAGTCCGACTCTCCCCCCCAACCAGGAGATCTTTTATATAATAATTTGGTGGATTGCTTACTTCTGATCCTTCAGCTTGCATTAAATATCCCTCCAAATATTACTAGGCACGGTAGCAGGCTATGATGGATTTCAGGTCACCACAACACGCCCAACCGCCTAACAACACTACGCCCTTGTCTCCACTGTGGGCTTAATGCCGCAAGGGTACCAGCGTTTGTTTTTCAGAGCTGCACTTCCTGTGTGGGCGTGGCCTGGCAGCAAGGTCCGCAAATATGATTCCAGGCACGGTTTTAAAAATGAAAATGGAGCGTTATAGCTCAGCGCCGCGTTACCATCAAGCAGAAAGCCCCCAGTAGTGCTGCCGTTTGTTTTTCAGAGCCCCACTTCCTGTGTGGGTGTGGTCTGGTGGCAAGGTCCGCAAATATGATTCCAGGCACAGTTTTAAAAATGAAAATGCAGCATTATAGCTCAGCGCCACGTTACCATCAAGCAGAAAGCCCCCAGTAGTGCCGGCATTTGTTTTTCAGAGCCGCACTTCCTGTGTGGGCGTGGCCTGGTGGCAAGGTCCGCAAATATGATTCCAGGCACAGTTTTAAAAACGAAAATGCAGCGTTATAGCTCAGCGCCGCATTACCATCAAGCAGAAAGCCCCCAGTAGGGCCGGTGTTTATTTTTCAGAGCCCCACTTCCTGTTTGGGCGTGGCCTGGCGGCAAGGTCCGCAAATATGATTCCAGGCACAGTTTTAAAAATGAAAATGCAGCGTTAAAGCTCAGTGCCGCGTAACCATCAAGCAGAAAGCCCCCAGTAGTGCTGGCGTTTGTTTTTCAGAGCCCCACTTCCTTTGTGGGCGTGGCCTGGTGGCAAGGTCCGCAAATATGATTCCAGGCACAGTTTTAAAAATGGAAATGCAGCATTATAGCTCAGCGCCACGTTACCATCAAGCAGAAAGCCCCCAGTAGTGCCGGCATTTGTTTTTCAGAGCCGCACTTCCTGTGTGGGCGTGGCCTGGTGGCAAGGTCCGCAAATATGATTCCAGACACAGTTTTAAAAATGAAAATGCAGCGTTATAGCTCAGCGCCGCGTTACCATCAAGCAGAAAGCCCCCAGTAGTGCTGCCGTTTGTTTTTCAGAGCCCCACTTCCTGTGTGGGTGTGGTCTGGTGGCAAGGTCCGCAAATATGATTCCAGGCACAGTTTTAAAAATGAAAATGCAGCATTATAGCTCAGTGCCATGTTACCATCAAGCAGAAAGCCCCCAGTAGTGCCGGCATTTGTTTTTCAGAGCCGCACTTCCTGTGTGGGCGTGGCCTGGTGGCAAGGTCCGCAAATATGATTCCAGGCACAGTTTTAAAAACGAAAATGCAGCGTTATAGCTCAGCGCCGCATTACCATCAAGCAGAAAGCCCCCAGTAGGGCCGTTGTTTGTTTTTCAGAGCCCCACTTCCTGTTTGGGCGTGGCCTGGCGGCAAGGTCCGCAAATATCATTCCAGGCACAGTTTTAAAAATGAAAATGCAGCGTTAAAGCTCAGTGCCGCGTTACCATCAAGCAGAAAGCCCCCAGTAGTGCTGGCGTTTGTTTTTCAGAGCCCCACTTCCTGTGTGGGCGTGGCCTGGTGGCAAGGTCCGCAAATATGATTCCAGGCACAGTTTTCAAAACAAAAATGCAGCGTTATAGCTCAGCGCCGCATTACCATCAAGCAGAAAGCCCCCAGTAGGGCTGGTGTTTGTTTTTCAGAGCCCCACTTCCTGTTTGGGCGTGGCCTGGTGGCAAGGTCCGCAAATATCATTCCAGGCACAGTTTTAAAAATGAAAATGCAGCGTTAAAGCTCAGCGCCACGTTACCATCAAGCAGAAAGCTCCCAGTAGTGCTGGCGTTTGTTTTTCAGAGCCCCACTTCCTGTGTGGGTGTGGCCTGGCGGCAAGGTCCGCAAATATGATTCCAGGCACAGTTTTAAAAATGAAAATGCAGCATTATAGCTCAGCGCTGCGTTACCATCAAGCAGAAAGCCCCCAGTAGTGCCGGCGTTTGTTTTTCGGAGCCCCACTTCCTGTGTGGGCATGGCTTGGCAGCAAGGTCCGCAAATATGATTCTAGGCACAGTTTTAAAAACGAAAAATGCAGTGTTATGGCTCAGCGCCGCATTACCATCAAGCAGAAAGCCGAGTTAAAACAAAAGTTTACTCAAGGACCCATCCTGGCTCAACCTGACATTGACAAACCCATCCTGGTGGAAACCGATGCCTCAGATTACGCCATAGGGGCTGTATTAAAACAGGAATCGGAAGATAAAAAAGAACATCCCATAGCTTATCTGTCTCGTACTCTAAATCCCAGTGAAACGCATTACTCTGTGTTGGAGAAGGAATTATGGCGTCATCTGCTCTTGGATGCCAAATATCTGATTCGAGTCCAGACTGATCATCGGAATTTACAGGTCCTTCAGTCATTGGAGTGCAGGAACACTCGTCAGGCTCGCTGCGCCTTATTTTTTGTTCAATACCAGTTTCAGGTACACCATGTTCCAGGAGTAACCAACATTATTGCTGACGCTCTGTCCAGACGGCCTGACTATGAACCTGAAGAAACCTGTGCCCTTCCAAAGATGTTTCCTGATTCCGTCTTTATTGCCCAGGCCAATTCCTTATTGGATAATATCCGTTCAGAAACTCCACTGTCGGATCTATGGAAGGAATACCTTAAGACAAACAGATGGACACTCTCGGCTAAATACGGTTACCTTTTCAAGGACAAGCGCCTGGTGGTACCTACACAAGAACTGAGATTGAAGATAATAAACCTGTCATGATACCTTCCATTCAGGACATCGGGGCATTCCAGCAACTCTTAGACCCATTCAGAGGAACTTTTGGTGGCCTGGAATGGCCGAAGATATACAAATATACATCCAAGCCTGCGCTGTCTGTAGTCAGAATAAGTGTGACAATAAAAAAAAAACAACAGGCCTTCTGTATCAACCTGCCTTACCAGACCGACCTTGGGATATTATTGCCACTGACTTTATCGTAGAGCTACCTAAATCCAGGAGCTTCACGACTATAATGGTTACCATCTACCTGTTCTCCCATATGGCCCATTTCACTCCCTTGGAAAAGCTACCATCAGCACAAGAAATGGCAGAATTTTCGTAAGCCACATCTTCAGACTTCATGGCCTCCCTTCTAAAATCATTTCTGACCGGGGCCCTCAATACATCTCACAATTCTGGAAGTACTTATGCAAAATGTTGGGCATTCAACGTGCCTTGTCTTCAGGATATCATCCTCAAACCAATGGAATTACTGAACGAGTTAACCAAATACTCGAACAATACCTGCAATGTTTCCCCTCCAAGGTACAGGATGATTGGTCTGTCTTGATCCCGGTGGCTGAATTTGCTTCCAATAACTCCGACCATGCTGTCATTAAGACCAGTCCGTTCTTTTGTTCCCAAGGATTTCATCCATCTGTCTTACCTACAGTTCTGCCTCACTCCACCCCGGTTCCATCAGTCGATTCCTGGATAGAGCGTTTGGTCACAGTACACAAATATGTGAAGGGACATTTGGAAAAGGCCAGAATGGATGTCAAATGATATGCTGATACCAGGAGAAGACCGGCTCCAAAATATGCCATCGGTGATAAGGTCTGGCTCTCTTCCAGACTCTTACCTCGACATTTAAGACACAACAAGTTGGCTCCACATTTGTATGGGCCTTTTTCAATAAAAGAAATCATCAACCCTGTAGCCCTCAGACTATAATTACCAGTCTTGTGGAAAAGGATCCATCCTGTTGTTCATACATCCTTGCTGAAACCTTATTCACAAACCACTAGGACCACTCCTCGACCTATCCCGTACTCAACAATGAACAAGTTGAATTTGAAGTTTCCAGAATTTGTGACTCCAGATATAGAAGGGGTCACCTGCAATATTTGGTGGAATGGAAGGGATATCCATCCAGCGTACATACTTGGGAACCAATGTCCAATATGAATGCCCCTTGCTTGCTACGATGATTCCACTTAACCCATCTGGGCAAACCCGGAGGAACGCAGTTTATGAGGGGGTATGCTGTCATGATACAACGTTTCAGTCCCTTTTGGACTACGTGGTCCATAAGACACTGTTAGATTCCTTCCAAAGTGAGTCCAACATGGCCGACGCTAGTGCACCGCTACCGCTCTAGTGTTTCCAGGAGTTTGCCAGTTTCTTGAAAAGAGAAACGCCACAGCGGCGCTGTGCGTCTCAACGCTAACTTTTCGAACTTCGGCAAGTGTGGTCGTACCTTTCCCCTTGTGCTTAATAGCGCCTTCTCCCTTCCAGGTACTCCCTTCGCTTATTTACTAGCACTCCTCCTACCGGGCCCTGCCGCCCGTAGCACTTACTCTTTTACTGCCTTAGTACATGTCCTAGTTCCTTCCTGGCTTTGCTGCTCCCGAGACTCTGCAAATTCTTCCTCATCCTTCCTGGAGTTGAACGCATACTCACCACCGTCGGAATTCACCTGCACGCTGGCGACGGAGGACACGCAACCGTGTCTTTACAAAACCCAAGCTGTCTGGAAGAAGGAAAAACCCCAGACCAAGACTTCGAAAGATAAACAGGTGACATTCGAGGCAAAGTGTGACAATCAGGGCCTTTTGCCAAAGCCTCCTTTCCATTAATAGTCTCTTACTGCAGAGTGCCTGTCGCAACAAATACGCATCAAAGTTCCTTATCAGGATTTTCACTTGCACAAGTTCTCGCTTCCAGTATTCATCATGGGTCTCCGTCCTTCAGGCTTGAACCCCTTTTTACCGCAATGTTCACAACTGGTCTCCCTCGCTCAGGCTCCATCTCAGGCTCGTTCGGGCTCAGATCCCCTTTGCACAATATTCACATTTCATCTCCCTCATTCAGGCTCCGACCATGCAATTTCACTTTCTACGTTTTCCATTTTATCAAAAATCGAAGACTTTTGAATGTGAGATGGGTTTTACTTAAACCGTCACAGAATCACTTCAGTTCACTTCACACAATGTTATTACTTTCGTTTCTGCCACTTCTTGGCTGGATACCTTTACAGAGACCTCGATTGAGCACCCACGTGGCGCCACACCACTCTGTCACTGGTATTGTATCTTTCTTCCACAAATGTTCAAACGTCCATCAGCAATTAAGCCTTCCTTGCGTTTTTCATCATACAGGTTTCAATCTTCGTTCTTGCGCTCTTTATACAGTGTTGCCACTTGCAACCCTGACTTCAACAAAGACTGGTCTTATATTGGTCTCCCCAACTCACCGGCTGTGTTGATCTCTTAGGCGCTGCTTTAATCTTGGAGCCAAGGACAGTACTACGGCGGCTGCTGATCCTCCCTGACTTGGTCAGCTGCACAGGAGGGCCCCGGGTATCTCTGACACACAATACAGGATTCTTCAGTTTAGTTTCTGGGCCTTATGCTTTCCACTTGAAGAGTTCTAGAAAGTAATGGTTGCTCACTGAAAAGGTCAAGGGTATCTCCCTCCTTGCGTACCCTCCTTGGTTTGCTGTCTTTATTCCCTCGATCAGCTGCCGTTGGAAATGTACTGTTTCTTTGTGTGCTCTCGTGCTCCACCTTTTATCCATGTGGGGAAGATTAGTAGAACTCAGGTGTGAGTGATTACCCGTAATTGCCTGACTTTGCCTGACCATAGTAGTGGGACATGTCAGGTACAATGGGTGTGAGTCTGTTTTCTACCAGAGCAGGCTGTCTGTGTGAAAGTGTTTGTGAAGGGTAAGGGGGGGAGGTACAGTTTCTAAATATCTGATCTGGTAGGATGGGGTAAAGGTGTTACAGGTAGGGGGATACCACATCTCTCTGTCAGGTTTCCCACTCCCGAAGGCCCCTTACTCATGTGATGCTCCTGCACTGGTCCACCCCCAGGGTCTGAATACAAAGGCGATGGCCGTGCCCTGGACACCTGAGAGAAAGACCCCCAGAGAGTAGAGTTTGAGACACCTTCTGGTTTCTCACAGGTACCTGTCCGGGCTCTCTGGGTCCGCCACTGAACTTGGGGACTGTCGACCCAACAAGGGAGACAGGCGCCGAAGGCCAGAGGCAGCACCCCTGGCCATCCCAGAGCTTGGGCAGCCTGTGTTGCAGGTTTTCCCTCCGCGAATGGATGGGCACCCTGCCGGAGCTCACTGGGACTATCGCTGGACTTGGGGATGGACGCCCAACATGGGAGACAGGCACCAAAGGCCAGGGACATCATCCCTGACCATCCAGGAGTTCTGGCTTGTCTGCTTTACAGGTTTTTCCTCCAGGGAGGGATGGGAACCCTGTCAGTCTCCCTGGGACTGCCGCTGAACTTGGGGATGGTCGACCAACATGGGAGACAGACGTCAAAGGCCGGGGACATCACCCCCCGTGGGTCCTGTTGATCTGACCGTGCCGAGTTACAGTTGTTCTCTCCAGGGTGGAATTGGCACATTGCTGGAGCTTACTGGGACCACTGCTGGAGTTGGGGAGAGTCTTCTTACATGGGAAACAGGCACCCAAGACTGGGGACATCACGCCGACCGTCCTGGACCTCTGACTGGCCTGCGTTACAGCTTTCTCCTCCGGAAAGGGATGGAAACCCTGCTAGGACTCACTGGGACTGCCGCTGGACTTTGGGATGGTTGCCTAACATGGGAGACAGGCACCAAAGGCTGGGGACATCAGCCCTGACCATCCTGAAGTTCTGGCTGGCCTGCGTTACAGGTTTTCCCTCCAGGGAGGGATGGTGACCATGTTGGTGCTCCCTGGGACCGCTGCTGAACTTGGGGACAGTTGACCAACAAGGAAGACAGGTGCCCAAGACTGGAGGCAGCACCACCGGCTGTACCGGAGGTCGGGCTGTGCTGCATTACAGGTTTTTCCTCCAGGGAGGAATGGGCACCCTGCTGGGGCTCACTGGGCCTGCTACTGAACTTGGGGTAGTCGACCAACAAGGGAAACAGGTGCCCAAGCTCAGAGGCAGCACCACCGGCCGTCCTGGAGCTCTGGGTGGCCTGTGTTACAGCTTTTCCCTCCAGGAAGTAATGGGCACCATGCCGGGGCTCAGTGGGACTGCTGCTGGACATGGGGATGGTCAACCCACATAGGAGACAGGCGCCCAAGGCTGGGGACATCAACCCCTTTGTCCTGGAGCTCTGGCTAGGCTGTGTTAGAGCTCTTCCCTCTGAGAAGGGATGGCGACCCTGCCGGGGCTCCCTGGGACTGCTGCTGAACTTGGGGACAGTCGCCCAACAAGGGAGACAGGCGCCCAAGCCCGCAGGGAGTACCCCCAGCTGTCCCGTAGCTCTGGTTCACCTGTTTTACAGCTTTTCCCTCTGGGAAGGATAGGCACCCTGGAGGGACTCACTGGTACCACTGCTGGACTTGGGGATGGTCACCCAACATGGGAGTGTAGAGGAGGTCCCAGACATGGCCTGCACCCCGTCCCCTCATTTCGAGGTACCAGGAGCGTACTCGCCAAGGTATGTGACGTATGAAGAGCAAATGAACCTACAAAGAGTTGCACTGGGACTCTGCCCAGTATACATCAGAAGATCCATACCGGTTGAAGCACCCATAACCAGACAACCCTGGGCAGCACGGTACCCTATCAAACAGCCATACCAGCCACTGATATGAAATGAGGAGTACCTACACACGGTCCACGAAGAGACCCCAAAAGCCTTAATGGAAGGCCAGCGGAAATGACACAAGGGCCTGAACAGACTTGCGAATGAACAAAAGCAGCTATCGAAGATAACACGCCAGTGCGAGTAACTATGAAAATGAATGGAATGGACAAAGAGAGGAGACAATGTTAAAACGTGAGGAAACGGTGCTGCGAGACAAGATGGAAGCAACCGACCTGCTAAACGTGTGTAAATAGGCTTGAAACGCAAGATGCTAAGAAATCGACAATGCTTGCAATGCTTAGTAGAAGATAGAGCGGCAAGCGCCAACCATATATCTACCTCAATAAGGCACATTATACAAGTGCGACGTGCAGCCTTATTGGACAGGCTGATAAAAGCACTACAGCTCTCAGTGGGCATAGCGGTCGTGAAATGCGCCGTTCATACCAAAGGGATGGATTTCGTGTCACGTGGAAGTCATGAAGCAGACACGGAAGCCAAGCGCATGGCATCCAAGAATGAAACAATCATGGACGTGGAGGTGGCACGTACCCATGAGCGAATGATGGTAGCGCGAGCCACACCAGAAGCCTATAGCAATATGGGGCAGACTCAGCTAATGGAGCTCCAGGGGGAGGCACCTCCGGAGGAGAAACAATTGTGGAAGCATCAAGAGTGTTCTTTAAACCCCTCTGACGGGTTGTGGAGGCAAGACAGCACTGGTAAACCAGTAATGCCTGTCGCCCTTCTCAAGGTAGCATTAGAGCAACTGCACTATCCCATCCATATGACAAAAGAAAATCTTGCTGCAACGGTCACAGATGACTGGTTCACACCGAATTTAGCAGAGCATGTTGCATTTTTCATGGTGAACTGCATAATCTGCCAGGAATTTACCGCTGGGCACACATTAAAAGTAGTGAGAGGGATCATCCCCAGACCAAATGGACCATTCCAGCACTTGCATATCGACTATGTCGACATGATTCAAGTGTGCAGCATGTACAGGTATTTAATTGTGGTGGTGTGTCCATTCTCTAGATGGATAGAAGCAGGTCCCTGTACACACCCCAACGCTACCTGTGCTGCCAAGTTCCTAGTGAGGGAGGTATTCCCTAGATGGGGGGTGTGCGAAGTAATGAGATCAGATAACAGGGCTCACTTTGTAAATTCAGTTTTCAAACAGATTAGCGTGTTGCTTGGTATAAAGCACAAGTTCTCGTCTGCATATCATCCTGAGGGGAATGGGATATGTGAACGGATCAACGGCTTGCTTAAGGAGAGGATAGCCAAGTTGAAGCTCACATTAAAGAAGGGATGGCTGCACTGTCTACCATTGGCATTGTATGCACTTGGGAACCAACCCGGCTCCGACCATCATCTCACGCTGCACTAGATAGTTACAGGCAGAAGGAAGAGGACCCCTCTTACCCCCCGAGATAGAGCTAGTTGTGATGCCCAGCTGACTAGAGAGGTTCTGGGAACAGAGATGCAAAAGTATCTTAACTGTATGACATTCAGCACCTCTGTCATTACAGGCCAGCTGCAGCGACGGAGAAAAGGGGACAGCACAGCACGAAACACAGCAGGAAGTGCTGAAGCAGACACCGAGCAAGGTGTACATGCGCCCCTCATCTTCCCTGGTGACAGCGTGCTTGTGAAGAACTTTACCAGGAAATGGTGGGACGAGCCAAGATTTAATGGCCCTTTCATCGTAGAGGACTGCACCCCCTCCGCCGTCAAGCTCCAGGGCAGAAGGGCATGGATCTTCCTAAATGACATTAAACCCTACATAGGAGAGAGCCCTCCTGCTGCATCCAACTGCAAAGAAACCACAGACAACGGGGAAGAACCTCAGCACGTGCAGACAAGATCTATGGCGAGGAAGAAGGACGCATGAGCAGAAAACCAAGACAAAGAACCCGGATGCAAGTTGTGGCATAAAACTGGACAGGGTCCCCAAGCAAATGGGAATAAGGACATAACGAACAATCTGTACATCTCAGTTGCAGGGTAAAGAGAAGCACATCCAAAGCCATAACAACATTGATAAAATGAACTTTTGAAAGCACGACATGCCCAAGTGATACAAAGAATCAAGACTGTGATAGACTGCAAATAAGACATCGCCTGAGAGTTGAAAACAGTATCCTGAAACAATCAGTATTGAGACTCTGTTCACAGAACTTATTTTCCATTCCAGAAGAAATCTCAAGTGGGATGTACTAACCTACTTCCAACTCGTGGTGCTATCATACCCATCACTCACAGGGAGAGGAGACAGTGTCACAGACTTTATTCAAGATCCGGCCAACAAGAAAATAATCTGGCAACTACTGACTGTCATCACGGAAGCCTTCATTGTACTGCCCGAGTACGGTGAGAAAGACACAAATGCTTCCACCGCCAATAGACATTGATGAACTCACGTTTAATTAGTTCTTCCAAATAATCGAGAAGTGCCCAGGGCTCGTCGGGAGAACAACTGATACACGCACTTATATCAGAGATCCAAGAAACCTCGCTCAACTGAGTCAGCTGTCTACTAAATTAAATCATTTGGTGGTAATCCACGCAACAGGAAGGTGCAAAGACTGTGCGAATCAAAAGAAAAGCTTGTGATCAGGACACAGCCAAACAGGGCAAATGTCCCTATCACCCGAGGACACCCGGCTGGCGCAGAACGTCCTGTTTAGATTAGTCACAGACTATCCAGAAATGGTAGGAAGGCCTGCCGATGTTGACGTCATCATCTTCCTTAGAGATCCGGCCAACGCCCCACACATGGGCACACTTCTCCCTGGTATAATGCTCCAAGTGGAGCTGTCCAACTTCCAGCGAGAATTCCTAAGGAGATTCCAATAAACTTTCCGCCGAGGGCAGGTCGAGAAGAGTAGAAACGAGGATTATGACATCATTGATCCTAGTTATTTTTATTTGTTTCTTCTGTTTTTCTTATTATCCTTTTCGTCATCCTTCTGCCGTGGAGCAGATCGAGGAGAGAGACACTGTTCTTCAACTTGTCGCAGAGAGACCGAGTGAAAGGAACGGACACAAGAACTTCACCATCTTATTTTAATTTTCCTGCACTTTTCTCATTTCTTCCTATTTTTTCATATGTTCACTTTTATTTCTACTTTTGTTTTTATCTTGACAACATTTTATTTTTGTGTGATTTTTAGCAGTTCCATCTTTTCATTCGTTCACATTGAGCAAGTTCTAGCATGTCCTCAGGACCAAGGCAAATTCGAGGCGTGCATTGGGACCTCACCTATTATCGATATGCATAATGAATGTAATGTACCAAAGTTGCTAACCTAACCCTTTTCCATAGTCTAGCACAGAAACTGTACTGAGTACCCAGAGACTACCGTCATCACTCACTTGAGGGGGGACATTTGGAGAAGTACTCGTCACTTTAATAGTAAAGAACTCTCGAACTATGAGACCAGAGCAAGAGAAGGAATAAATAACTGACTATGAACTCATTCGAAATGGGGGCCCAGAATAGTAACTTGGTTTTACCCCCAACAGAAGGACGCCCCCACTTCCCCTGGAAGAAAATACTGCAAATTGTCATTCCGAACGATTATGTGTATATGTATAGTTATTATTATTGTTTTTCTGTCGTTAACAATCAGAACTGATTTCTTTATTGGTGCACGAAGTGTCCCAATCTCAGTGCGCCCACCAGATAATGAACATCTGGGGCCTACGAAAGCACCCAGACCCTATATAGTCATTCCAGTCCCAAGAAAACCTGATGATAAAAGTAGCGAACTAAATTTAAATGTAATAAGCAATGATTTAGACACATTTGAGGTAACATATGAAGAGAAAAGCTGGAGACAGGGTCAGCACGGAATGAATGAAAACACTGCACTGACCACTGCACGCACCCACACACAAGATGCACACAGACAAGGGCAAGTGTCAATGGCTACAGGGCCTCCAACGAAGGCAGCATAGAAGGGGAGACTGCCTACCGAACAATCTATTACAGAAAACAGTGGAAGTACTCAAGAGGAGCCAAGTGAACCACTAGAGAGAGAGGGCGTAGCAAAATCCCTCAAAAGAACAGAAGTAGCCACAAAGGAATTCACAGAGAAAACACAAATGCTGATAGACTATTTCTTCCCATTCATAGTCAGAGCAAAGAAACTGCACGAGGAGCCGGAACATAGAACTGCAGAGACTATAACGACAAACATGCCAGCTCGAGCACTGCAAACAAGCACCAGATCAATGACTCATGTACAAGAAAGACAGGGGGGCACACTTATGGAACACATGAGAGCATGCGTGAGTCACACTGGAGAAGAATAGGTCAAGCAAGCATGAATGTGCAGTACAATCCCGAACGCCTGAAATGAACAAAATGAATAGAACGGACCTGCCCGCTCGGAACTGCGTGACATACATAATATGGTTTGGAATGCAGTGAAGATTTGAAAGAGTACTTATCATAACACACCTCACGCCTACTCTCTCCCTTACATCACCACTCAACTAGAACACAGAGATACTATGACACCCTTCGGTATAACTGTTCTCATATCTACATCTCCTGCTCACTCCACAACACTCTAAGTAAACACTGCTGGTTTCACACCCCCCAGCCAAGCGTTCTCCTCAGGCCTAACGCAGCCACACTCGTCCTGGATAAAGCCAGCCAGAGCGAACACATACTCCTGATCTCTCAACCACCACACCTACCGCTAAAAAGCAGCTACCACCTGAATTCCGCACCAGCTGCACACATACCTAGTGCACACACGCACTTTTGACTCTCTCTCCTCTCTCTACTGACCCGAACGGTTCCCGAGGGCGTTCAACCTACCAGCGCCTTCAGACCATACCAATGGTATATAAGGTGCTATATAAATGCAAAATAACATAACATAACATAACTCAGCGTCACGTTGAGGAGATGGTGAGCAAATGGTGGCTAGAGAACCACAATGAAAAACAACAAGAGGTGAGGAAGAGAAACACAAGACCTTCTCCTATCACAGCGATGCAGTCGAGGCAGCCTGCTCCACCGAGACACCTAGAGAGGAAAAGCAGCACAGACGCATTTAGAGACATAGTCATAGCAAACTACAGAAGAACACTGAGAATCAAGAGAAGCCCACCCGAAGATAACAATGAACTTAATGATTACCTGGACAGCACAGTCCATCTCGGAAACAACATATGGTACCAGCACATGAAGGAAGTAGGACGAAGGCAATCGGAAGGAGAATGCTTTGTCTGTGCTCTCCTACCATACAGCATGGGAAAATCCAAGATCTTCGTTGCTGTAGAAATTGATGTCCCTACAGCACACTGTATGTCACATGTAGCAATGTCTAACACCAGAGGACAATTTATGGTAAAAGACGCCTCGTTGATATGGGTCAACGAAAAGGATTACCCGGATGAAGATGGCTACGTACAGGGCATTAAAACAAGAAACCGAGCGCACACCAGAAATCATGTGATCAGGTACGAGAACCCTGGCATCAAAGGATCACGGATAAGATGGGAAGTTATCCCGAGACTGAACGTTCAAGGTAAGACTGCAGTAGAGGCTCAAATCTGGAAGAACAGAGGCCATAAGCATGTTGACAAGCCTGAAAAACCAGATGATCGATGAAAGTGATGAAGTGGACGATGACAGCTGGTTTGGAGACCTATTCTCGTGGGTCCCACAATGGATGGCAGATATATTCAAGTTTCTGGGAGCTCTACTAGCAATGGTATTGCTAGGATTTTGTGTTATCAAGATAATCATTACACAGTGCCAGAAAACTGCGAAGAAAGCCATAGGGATGAAAATAATGGTTGATGTCGAGCCAGGATGGAAGCCCAGAGACCTGAATGATGAAGAAATAAGAGACTTTGTGAAGGCCAGCAAATTTGCGCCAGAGGGAACAAAGTTCACATACCCTAAGAAACGAAGAAGGTATGAAGGAAAATGGATCTACTGCAGCCCAAATGGACAATGTCAGCTAATGACATGGAACAAAGACGAACATGTGAAAACAGCAGGGAGTTTGAAGGGAGTGATAAAAATATGGACTCCAAAGGCTCACACATTCACACCATCATGTACCAACGTAGAAGACGATGAGCATGACACCGAAGAATCAAAAGAAATGAATGCAAAGGAGGGTGCAGAAGTGGTTGATGAACCGACCAGAGGGGGGAGTGTAGAGGAGGCCCCAGACATGGCCTGCACCCCTTGCCCTCATTTTGAGGGACCAGGAGCGTACTCGCCAAGGTATGTGATGTATGAAGAGCAAATGAACCTACAAAGAGCTGCACTGGGACTCTGCCCAGTATACATCAGAAGATCCATACCGCTTGAAGCACCCATAACCAGACAACCCTGGGCAGCACAGTACCCTATTAGACAGCCATACCAGCCGCTGATACGAAATGAGGAGTACCTACACACGGTCCACGAAGAGACCCCAAAAGCCTTAATGGAAGGCCAGTGGAAATGACACAAGGGCCTGAACAGACTCGTGAATGAACAAAAGCAGCTATCGAAGATAACACGCCAGTGAGAGTAACTACGAAAATGAATGGAATGGACACAGAGAGGAGACAATGTTAAAACGTGAGGAAACGGTGCTGCGAGACAAGATGGAAGCAACCGACCTGTTAAACGTGTGTAAATAGGCTTGAAACGCAAGATGCTAAGAAATCGACAATGCTTGCAATGCTTAGTAGAAGATAGAGCGGCAAGCACCCACCATATGTCTACTTCAGTAAGGCAGATTATACAAGTGCGACTCCATTTTGTAAAAGCAGAAATGTACCCAGGCTGCCAGAGGCCTGACAGGCCAAGTTTCGTAAACCAGCCAAAGGCAAGTGAAGGAGCGGAATCGAAACTCAACAAAGAGCGGCTCATGCCTAGGAAATCGAGGTCAACCAGAGAAGGGGAGGAGAGCGTCAGCTCGCAAGACTCCAACTTCAGAGCATACCAGCCTGCCTCATGAAGGTCAAGATTAGGGGGGCCCATGCAGGTGGCGAGGCTGAAACAGAATTAAATGCACTAAAAGATGGAAACTGAAGCAGATTCATGGTGAACTAACACGTGACCAGCCAGGCGCAAAGAAGTACCATCGCCTGATGTCATCCAGGACCCGAGGATGCCATAACTTTTCCCGATAAGAGACTACAGTTTCAAGGCCATCCTTAGCCAACTAATTGACACATCGCCCTAAAACACTGATTGATGGAAGGGAGGCAGGGTGAAACTTGGGACACCAGGCACAGGGGTGTCCATTCTGCATGCTGCTAATTAAAAGACGAAATATATGTCTAGGGGTGTAACCTGCCCAATCACAATGGAACAAGTTTTCTGGAGTCCTATAGATACTGTAACCAATAGGACATCGTAGATGTAGTGACGTCTATCACGCGTAATGTAGAGGGATGGGCGTAGACGCCCACCCGATAAGAGTTATCCAATCCGCATGCCCTAATATCATATACAGATATAACACCTATACTTAAGTTACCTTTCCTAACCAATTATATTGCATGATGATTTTTTATAGAATTAGACGTCAGTGATGACGATTTTTACCTATAAGAATTGCTGTTCGACTGAAGTTCGAGGAAGTCAGAGCGAGACAGGTGATCGCAACACTGCTGATTTCCATTTGTTTCTCTGTTTGATGTACTTGTCATTAAACAGACTTCCATTTGCCAACGTACTCATTATTGAGTCATGTTGGATTAATCTCCCTTCCTCACATTGTGCAGCTATCCTGTCTTACAAGTTCTAGAGGGTGAGCGCTGACCTATGGGCCCTTCAGTGATTTCCTCTCCTCCAGAACAGGAGACAGGCGCCAAAGACCTGGGACATCACCTCCCACCATCCAGGAGTTCTGGCTGGCCTGCGTTGCAGGTTTCTCCTCCGGAAAGGGATGGGCTCCCTGCCGGGGCTCAATGGGCCCACCGCTGCACTTGGGGATGTTCACCCAACATGGGAGACAGGCACCAAAGGCCGGGGACATCAGCCCCGACCATCCTGGAGCTCTGGCTAGCCTGCATTACAGCTTTTCCACACCAGAGAGCACCGGCAGTGTGCCAATCCTTCTCCAGAGAGAAAAGCTGTAAAGCGGCACGGCCAGAGCTCAAGGACGGTCATGGGTGACGTTCCCAGCCCACACCCAAGACCATATTGCTGGTCGTCTAGCGGTCCTTGCTGCTTTCCAGGGGTGGCAAAATGGGTCCAGATCCTGATTTTTGCCTGCCCAGGGGAGCAGTAAAGGTCTGCCCATGAGTGTGGGGGAATCCTAAGGGGGATGGCCCACAGTCACCCCCAAGTGTTCCACTATATGTGGAGTGTGATGTGTGATGTTGTTTTTCCTTCCTTTTTTCTTTATTTTAGTTTTTTTGGTTGTTTATTGCCTGAGTTGTGGGCAAATGGGTGCAAAACAGCACCCATTTGCCCCCAAATAAGGCAAAACGTGGTATTGAGTTGGTGCGGGTGGCGGGCTGTTTGGCCTGGTGGCGGGATGCTCTAGCCCGAAAATCAATTACCCAGTGGTCCATTGGGATTGCTGGTTGAGGATCGAGAGTCTCCCCTTTCCAACGAGCCGTCCCCCATGTAAATCGGGCAGAAAATGATGAGCAGCGTGAAAAACAGTGTCTGCTATATTTACACGCTGAAGCCTTCTGGCTTCAGCGTGTAAATATCATTTTCTGGTGACGTCGGCACACATAGCATGCGCCGAGGTCCTCACGGCCACCCCCGACCACCAGGCACGGAAGGGGAAGTCCTCTGCTTACTGCTTGGGGGTCAGGGAGATGGGAGCTGCAACAAGGGGGGCGATCTTCCCCCCCAAAGTTAAGTGCTAAAAGGATGAGGTATCTCAACCTCAGCACTGCAAACGTAGTGCTGAGGACGAGATACCTCGTCCATAGCACTTAAGGGGTTAAAAACAAGAATTTTAGATTTGGCTGGATTCACCTGTAGGTTGTTCGTCTCAGCATATATGCCAAAAGCAGTTAGAAGATGCTGCAATCCTATAGGTGAGTAGTTCAAAAGGACAATATCGTCTGCATATGCGATCTATTGAATGGACTTTTCACCAATTTTAGGACTCATCATGGATTGACCTACCAAAGCCTTATCTAGATCTGCCAGGTAAAGGTTAACAAGGCAGGGGGCCAGAATGCACCCCTGCCTCACACCTCTTTCCGTTCGCACCTCCCTTGACAGATGTCCCTGAACATTCAGTCAGACTCGAAGGGAGGAATCTTTGTGAAGGGCTATTATTATGGCCAATAGGCATTTCAGAATGTCCCACGAAGACAGCTTTGCCCAGAGACGTTCCCTATTGATTGTATTGAACTTCTGGGACAGGTCGAGCCACGCTCCATACAATATGTGCCCATTTTTCTCCACTGATTCTTCTGAGATAATTGATAATACTAACCCATTAAGGGATGTGGAGATATCTTTCCCGGAAATCTGTCTGTAACTTAGGTGATATATTCTCTTTTTTTATCCGCTCTGCTAAGTGTCTGAAGACTACAGCAACACATATTTTCCCATCTGCATCTAAGAGGGCGATTGGGTGATAATTAGCCGGGTCAGTCCAATCACCCTTCTTACAGATTGGAATAACCATTGTTGTCTTCCACGATGAGAGAATAGTAGATGATTTCAACATTTCTCTAAAGAGAACCGTAAGAATTGAAGCCCATAACTCTCTATTAGATCTTAGAATGGAGTTAGTAAAACCATTTGGTCAGGGGGCTCTCAAAGATGAGGAGTTTCTAATAAGATATATCACCATGTCAGTTACTTTGAGATTCACACTGAAAATCACTTGAATTATTAATCAAATTCCAGAAGTTTCATGAATTTTTAGATAGTAAAACCTTTAACATGTTCTTTCCTATCTTGTTGATGGCGATAGTACTTGTGAACAGCACAGCCTTCATGGGGACACAGGCGCCTGATTTTGTTTAGAGAGTCAGGAGGCAACAGTGCCTATTACAACCACAATCAGGTTGGAAGAAAAAACTCAGTTCTAAATGCAGCTATGCATTGAATGCAGCTTCTTGCCCTGATGGCAGACACTGTTCTGAAATGCATTGTCTCTATACTGCATAGTGTATTCTAATGATGGAATAAATGAGGACTGAGTTTATAGATTGGAGTACAAAGAAAATTATTTAAAACAATAAGGACTCAGCCCAATGGAGACATTGGGCCTCATTATAAGTTTGCCGGTCCGGTAACAATGGTACCGGTAAGCTACCAGTACTGTTGTTACCGGACCGACAAACTACGAGTTCTGCTTGCGGGTGCCTTACTGCCCACCAGGTCTGACCTGGCGGGCGTACCGGCACCGGCGAACAGAGCATGTCGGATGCACCAGCACCATTCACGAATGGCCATATGGGGCTCAAATGGGAATATGGAGCTTTTTTTCCGGCGCCTACGAATGGGCAATCACTGTAACAAGGCTGTAATGACCCGGTAATTGCCCATTCGTGGGCGCCGAAAAAGAAATGATACTGGCGGCAGCCATGCCTGTTTTACCGGCACGGCTACTGCCAGTATTGTAATGAGGCCCATTGAACTAAATGAATGTATAATTAAATATCTCTTGTGAGCATCGGGTCCGTCTATGGGGTTCTCTGAACCTTTCTTGTGGCAATATATACCCTTGTGCTAAGGGCTTTTCTACTTGTTTGCTTCTGAAACCACTACTTACAGTTTGTACATAATATATTTAGATATGTATGCATTCACTTATCTATTATAGTGGTGCCGAACCTCCTCCATAGATATTACTTGTGTGCTCACGACCAAGTCGTGTACTTATTCTGCAGCATTTTAACTTCCAGCCTATAATCGTGTTGTCTAGTTTCTGATGGACATTCTTAAGTCTCCCTCTCTGACCCAGGTTTCTTCATCAAATGTGTGTTTAAACTTGTCATTCTTGACAGTGTGAAAGGATTTAGGTTGGTTAAAATCCCATAAAAAATTCACAAAACCTGAGGGGTTGCATAGTTTAACTCCCTCAAGGTTCCTATCATTCAACACGTTGCCATTTTCCTTAAACTTGACAATCCGATTCTTACGATTGTTTACTGTCACATTTGAGAGAATAGATGTCTCTTTATAACTATGCTCAAGACTTAACATCATTGACAATCTGTTATGATCACTATAGCTTTTATCCAGAACCTGAAATGATAAACACAAATAAAACAAATGTTTCGATAACAACAGGAAATCAAGAGTTGAGGCAGCAGTGTCACATGACCAAGTAGTTGCTGGAGCCATATCCCCTTTCACACACCCTTTAACCATCTTTAAGCTACAATTGTTGAAAATGGTTACCCATTTTTTGCCATCCGATATCAATTTTTACCTTGAGTTCTGCCCCTCCCGCGAAATACAGTGTGAGTTAAGGTCCCCAGTTAAAATTATCCTCACTGTATCATGGGAAATCTTAGCATTTGTGTACAATTCCTACAAGGATTCCAAGAAATCGATTAAGTTGCCACAGGCTGGGTTCCAATAAATATTAATAACAATTAAGTATGTGGGGAAGCTCTTTAATGTCAATACGGTAGCCAGCAGCGCTGGGGTATTATTTGGCAGTGCTTCCATAGATGCACGCAAGGAGGCGTGGACGTGTCATAAGGCCCCCCTGGGTGCCCGCATAGTCCTCTGATAGGCAGCTGATCTATTCTAACAAAGCCATCTACCTTTAGGTGGTCCAACATCCAGGTTTCTTGGAATAACACGAGATCATAATTACCATAAATCTCCTCCTTCATTGATTTCAGTTTAAATGAGCTGGTGCCCCGCGGTTTCCAACCCAATATTCTCAAATCTCTCTTTACTAAAGAAAATCTTCATTCTACCTCAACTTCTCACATGCTGGAGTTATTATTGCTGGTAGTATTTCCCACATGTTAAATTTCGAGCCTCTCAGACCTCTATCCCTCGTTGGGCCGGTAGACTTCCGTTCAGATGTCAAAGTGGAGATAGAAAGATCTGCTTTTGAGGGCAAGTTATGAACCAGACCATCTTCTCCATAAACTGGGATGGGCTCATGATCAACAATTACCCGTGAAGACATTTCCAAACTAAATTATGCAATTCTTTTTCCGAAGACATTAGGGCTTCGACACCTTCTCCTGCCTTCAAACCCAACTCTGCTATATGTGTACAATATAAATGAAGAAAACGTATAAACTCAATATCATCAGACAAGAATAAGTATAGGTTTGGAATCCTCTTCAATGCAGACAAAATTGTGTACCTCTTAAGGGCCCTGAAATCCCTCCCTCCCCTAAATTGGTGTAACCAAAGCCTCGGTATTGCAAAAGGGGGAAGACTTGTAAAAGAGTTCTCTACTTTTGATGCAAGAATTTAAAATGCTCTTTCAACAGGAAATTGAATATGTGTCCTTAGATGGTTGCCCTTAGACGGTTGCAGATTTATCATCAACAGGTTACCTCCCACACTACAGTCACCTGTATTTATGTCAGTCACCTGTGGAGTTGGAGGTATGGATTTTGCCACAGCGTTCAATGGGGTATCATCGCCGCGGCCAGGAGTATGACAAAGTTTTTTGAACACATTGGCATTCTCCACTTGGCATGTGGTCATCTTGGCCCGAGTAGACCCCTCCTATCAGGCATTAAGAACCCTTGCAACACTGGATGATTAACTGTGTGCTCAGACAAGATAGTTAGCCGGAGCTGGTACTTCTTGCATTTAAGAAAAAATTGCTCCAAATTCTTCGATTCCATCTTTCCATCTGTTTAAGAGTCAGTAGATGCCTTACCAGCCATTTGAGTGTCGGTCAATAATTCTGTCGAAAACTGGACCTCAATCACCCCCAGTGAAAAGGATACAATACTCTGTTGGGCCATTTCTTTAAACACAATCTTCTTTTGCAATGAGTCCACTTGGAAGCTTTAACACCGCCTTGTCTGGAAGAATTAGTGCCCGTACAAAGCTCGTTTTGGCATAGTTCTTTATTTTTTTTACCCTTTATGTTTTTGGGTTTGAGCTCAATATTTTCCAAGATTTGGACCACTGACCACTTTCCTTTTACCCCTCGTTCATCTGTTACACCGAGGCTGAAGTGGCAAATTTCCTCCGAGGTCTTCATGGTTCCTGGTCCAGGCAAGTCAAGATTTTGTTTTGACTTGCCTTGCCTTTGACTTGATCTACCATCTCAATGGTTATGTTTGCCAATTGTATGAACTCTTCTAAAACAGATTCTGACAGTGGTGTATCATCAAAATCTTTGTTCACATTGGTGACAATAGATGAACTAGTAACTCTTTCTACATAATTGGTGATTGTTGGAGGGGCTGGCTTCTTTGCTTGTTTTGTACTGGTTTAATCTTCAATTCGCTTTAATGAGCATTCAGTTGTTTTTTGAAATTCCTGCTTTTTTATCTCTTGGTTTTTTACTTGCTCCCTCAATTCCTTCATTTTGTTCAATAGTTCAGTATTAATTGCTGAACTTAAGCCAACCAAAGTTGATTGACAAGTTCCTCTTCTGTGGGACAGTTCCAAAAATAATCCCGAGTGAATTTGTACTTCTGTCTTTAGGAGTTCAAATACATTCAATAATGATGTTAGGACAAAGTACCAGGCTGACAGTGTACAATCCGAACAAAATAAAGGAAGCCCACCGACGTCCATTCCATCTCTAATTGGAATCGGAGAGACTTTCCTCATGGAAGGTCGGGTGCCGTTTAAAACTTCACATTGTAAAACAGTGGTCAGCGATAAAGGAGGCTGCAGATAATACAGGTGCCGGTTGGTAGTTAATGACACATTAGTCCCATTCACCGTTTCCATTGGAACAGATGAAGAAAGCTGCCCATAATCCTCTAATAAGTCTAGATCACCAGTACTCCATCACTTTTTGGAAAAGTATTTGTTTATTTTATTTTTTTATATTTTTTGCCGTAGCCGTGAATTCCAATCCAGTCATCCATACATTTTGAACTTGGCAGGAAGGACACTGCGATGGAAACTCCTCAGTTACAATGCTACGATGCGTCATGCGTTGTATCTATAATTTCATCTGTGTTGGGGTAAGCCTGAGTAGAGCTTATTCGAGCCTGAATAGTCAAGGCTGGAGTTTTTATCACTTGCGTTTCCTCCGTGAAACTAAGAGGCTGCTGCCAACGCCCATTGTCCAGCTCAGGAGCTTGTAAATCGTCTGACATGGCACCATTATGTAGATTATGTTTTTTAGATATAATTTTCTATAAGTAGGCATTTTCAAAAGTGCAAATGGAGCTGTCCATCAGTCAATCACTCAAAGCTGTGTCTGTGTCAATTCGTATACCCACCGACTATTGCAGACTTGTAATAATTGTTGTTAGCTAGAATCCACCAGCTGAACAGCCAATCAGCTGGACACTTGTGCATACACCTGCACACAGGCGCAGATTATGTTAAACACACACCTAGGGGTGCAGAGCTAGGTACTCGCCTCCTGCACAATATGCCCCTTTTTGTGTCAAAGTCAGATTCACCAGCCCCCGAGAACCTGTCCTCAAAAGCACCAGGGCACGCCCAGCCACACTGACGATTTAAGTTATATGCACGGTACAGATGGAAAATAAACACAGTGGGGAGCAGAGTGATAATTAACCTTGCCCAGCAGGGTTGCTCATGCTACTGCAGTTACTACTGCAGTTACTCAAGGGCCCCAGGCAATTGTAGTTTAGCACCCAAGAAGGGCAAGGGGCACCGAGGCTCACTCTCCCACACCCCAGCGCACCCCTCACCACTTTCCCACACACAGATACCAACCCTACCGGACCCTAGTAATTCCACATGACCAGTGCGTATTCCCACGTCACGGTTTTAATGTGGGGTGCCGTAGTGGAACTCACGGGTCGGTGTAAGCTCAGTAGGGGGATAGGGTGTGGGTGCAGCGGCGTAGAGATAAAAAAAAGAAAAAGAGAAGAAAAAAGCAATGCTGGTCAGCAGCTGTTTGGCCAATACCTCGACAGTCAAGCCTGTTCTCCTACAGGCTCGACCAAAGTTCTGGATGGAATACTGATAATCAGACTGCTCGGCTAGGATGCTCCACGGTACTCACGACACAACGTGCAGTGGAGAACACAACCCAGCAATGTGCCACTGCTTCTGACCTCTGCCCGCCTCCTCTGAGGTCCTTCAGAGTCCTCACTTCCCAGGCACCTTTGCATGAATGTTCACATACTCCGTTAAGGTAGTGAATTCACCTGTCAATATTGCCTGACATGTCACAATGATTTGTTACTTTGAAAATATTTCCCTTTTCAAAAGGACATATTTGTGACTTTTAAGGTTGCATTCTTGAACTTGTTTTCCAAGCATTAGTACCATTCAGGGGTAATAATCAAGGGGGGATAGCTGATCAGGGGAGGATAGCTCAAGGGCAACGTGCTCACCTTGGTAACAAGCCGACACAGAGCAATGTAGGTTCAATCCCGGGTACACGCTTAGAAACCTCTGGGTATTAAGCACATTATAAATAACCTATCAAATCATATTCAGTTTTACATGGAGCTATTTCCAGTTTGAGTGGCTGTTTGACAGCCTTCTATGAGACATGTCTCTTTCATTTGGTCTTTTTGGGTCAATGACTGGTGTACTTGGACATGGTATGTGGTAGAGGTTCCGCCTGTGGAAAGATTAGGCCATGTGTTTGGGGGAACAGCTTGGCTACTTCTGTTCCTTCTCAATAGAGGTCAAGTGTTGCGTGTCACAGGTCTTCTCACTACACATCCAATTTATTTAACAGCCACAATGGTTTTCTGCTGAACCTCCGTAGTACCTTATGCTTGAAGTATTCCTATGTGGATGATGCCCCAATATACTTGTATGCCAATGCTGTTCTACGTCTGCTCATGTACTTTATCACTTCCATGGTGGGGGTTTCTCACTGTTTGCTCCCAAGCGTTGCTTTTAATTTTGTTGGTGCCGGTATTGCTTTTTTCTTGTTATGATAATTCTTTAAGTGACGGATATAAACTCTATTCTTTTTTAATTGGATTCTTTTTATTCCTGTTGTTCCTCAGGGGTCGCATCAAACCATTTGGTTCTTTTTGGTCATGAGGAAGGCGGATCTAGAACTGCATTACCGCTGAAACGTGCAGACCAGTGTGATAGAGATAGAGACACGGAAGGTGGCAGCACAGTATGAATGATTTATGAAACGGTGCCAGACGTAGACCCCTGAACCCATGAACTGCTTTATGTGGCTGTTTCTCCGTTGCTTATGTTGACATCTAGTAAGATAGAGAGGCACTTGAACTCAATATCCTTCCCAAAATAACATGATCTGCAGAGGACTCTGACCCTTAGGGAACTTATCGCCCCCCCTTTTTGTTTTTACACCATGTATTTTGTTTACATGATTGTTAATTGTGACTGTATTTGTATGCTTTGATATATGAAAATACCTTGTATAAAATATATGCAGAATAAATAATTTGCTTAATACAAGGAAGAAAACTACACAAATGTGCAAATGTGTGGATTCGCTTTTCGCTGCTCGGTCTTAGAAGACTGAATCCTGGAGTAGAAGCAAGATTACTAGGACTAGTTATATGCACCCGGAGCATCTATCAGTGAGTGATAATTATACATTTAGAGGAATTAATTTCCCTTAATTAAAATTTCTTTCCTCTCCGGACACTTTTTGGTTTCATGATTTATCCTAGATGCCTAGTAAAAAAAACTCCATGCCACAGTAAGAAATGGCTAGACTGTCTGCCCCAAAATTCCAGTAGAGCCAAGTAATAATACATTATCCTTTCTTTTATCAACTCGTTGATAAAAAAAGGATGATGATTTTTTTACTGGGCATCTATCATAGACACCCAGTAAAAAATGCATTGTGAAGCCCTTCCCACCCAATCCCACCCCTGCCCAGCGCAAACACACACATGCATACACATTCAAACAACACATTCACTCATTCATTGACACGCACACCCGTACATGATACATACACTCACTCATTAACGCACTGTAGAGGAACAGTTATATACCTCTGCAGGATACCCTGTCCCCCTTCCGCCTTTATGTTGGAGCCATGAGACTGTTCCGTGTTTGACACCAGCTGTGGTGCCAATACCGCAGTGTGTGTTCGAAAGAAGATACTCCTTGAGCCAATCCTATCGAATTTATCCCTGAAGTGATGACAACCTAAGGGAGGAAAACCCTGAAGGAATATGAGAAAGAGCAAAGAAAAGAAGCTAGTGATGTCATAAAAAGCATGTACGACGTCCCGAAATACTGACTGAAGAGAATGTACAGATCCAAAAGAAACTAATGATGAAGTAAAGAATCAAGTGAACTTTTAAATACAAAGGCACGAAGTGCTGAAGAAAATCAACCGTTCAATAAATGCACAGACGCTGAAACGTAAGGTAGACTAAGTCATCATAGAAGCTGGCTATACGTAGAGAATAGAACGCAGGCGAAGCCACCTTTATATAGAGGCTGTACATCAGTATCATGAATTTAGTAAGCCGGGACCCATGAAGCAGGAAGTGAAAACTGTGTCACAGCAAGAATAAGCAGAATCGTGGACCTGCATAGCAAGGTTGTCTTGCCTGGAGTCAAGACTGAAGCAGCCAAGGTCAGCTATCTATTCTGGACATGAGCGAATGTGCGGAGGATGAATCTTCCCTTGTTAAGGGGCAAGGAAAGAACACCAAGAGTGCCAAGTGTAACTCATCTGTAGTGTATAAAACCTGCAAAATGGACCAAATCGTGGTCTCCTGTCATGTAAGCCAAGCATGAAAATAGAGTTCAGACTTGGAGTCCCAGACACGATAGTGAGTGCCCTCGCTCTGTGTATTCTCAAAGAGAAGGATACCTTTCAAGGCCAATTAGAAAGACAATCTTCAAGGCAGAAGGCATGGGCAATGAGAGATGATGAAATAATTGAGTGGAGAGGTAGGGTCCTGTCCCATCTCCCTGCACCTGGGTTTGGGCTTACGTGCTGCTAAATGAACCAAATTTTCCAGACATGACACAAGCGTGCCAACCAATTATATTAGTCCACATAACGAAGGACCTTGTGATTTTAATGTTTCTGAAGATGACATGTTTTAGAGGTAGGCACATATTGTCCACCTGATAATGGACAGCCAATCACAATCCTAGCTCCTATAGAAAATTATACTTAGATTTTTTCCTTAGCCTATCCTGACCATGATAGGTTTTTCATTATTGCCATGGCGTATGACATCTCTTCTGACGTATCTTTGGTATAAAAACTATGTTTTGTGTAAAGATCATTGAGAAACTGAGCGTACGCCCGTTGATGTTCGTTTTAAACTCCTTGTTTTAGATCATTATTAATAAAACAGTACTTTGCCATCTTCCTGAGTTGGTACGGTTATTTGGACTCGGAATTATTGTGCGTGTCCCATCCATTACATATGCTCGTTCCTAAAGGGCCCTAAACTCAACACATAGCACATAAAAAATAAAATCTTACCTGCACACAGCCCGATTCTCATGGACTCTGCGTTTGCCTCCAGAAAGTATCCAGCTCTTACATATCAAGAACATGAACCAGAAAGCTTGCTTCCTGCACTTGCACGCAGGAAGCAGATAGCTGGTTTTTCGACACTCTGCTGTGTTTGTCTGTGCATGGAGTGCCCCCTCGCATATACAAACATGTAGTAGCCCAGTCTGCTTCTCCAATGGGCCATGCAAGGCTGGGAAGCAGAACGCCCCCGGCCTTGCATTATCCCATTAGACATGCACTGCTGGGGTATGAGCTGTCAAAGGAATATCGGGTTTCACTTTGATAGTTCAAGCTAACCCAGGTGCGCTCCCTCAGCTGCAGTAGACAGCTGAGTAAACGCGCCTGGGCCGGTGCAGCTCCTCCATGATGGGTAAGGGTTCTGATGGGTTGGCGCTCCCTCACTCATTATGGAAGAGCCACCCTTGGATACATGCATCTGAACATTGTGGGTCACCTGGTTGTAGAACATCTGGTATTATAATATATCATGTGTTCCATCCCAGAGCTTTCCATAAGTTATATGCTTGTGATATGACAATTTTATTTCAATTTCGTAGGTGGAGAATCGTCAAATGCTATTTCGGAGGGTTTGGACTGGTTCGCTACACTGACCTCACTCATACCAAGTTGGCAAACATATTTACACTCCGTCAATAGTTGCCAGTGATGATATTATTTTCATACCGCAGACATGAGAACAGGTTTCAACCTGTTTTTCATTGGATCATCTGCAGAAATGCAATCTGCATTCACGTTGACTACTGATTGCAAATTGGCTGCATTTTTAATCTTCATTTGCACACATGAAGCCCCTTAATTACCCACGCTAATCGGGTTAATGTAGAAAAAACGGTGCCAGAGGAGTGAAAACACGCGCATAAAGCGTTGCAGTAAGCAATACAGCTATCTGAAAGTGTCAGATGTCTCCAAATGGGGCCAGTGCGGCCGGTTGGTTGCCACTTACCGGTTGGATTCGGCGCGGGTAGGTATGGACTAGTCACACGTAACATTAGTGCTGACGTGGGCAGGGTTTGCAATGATTCCCTTTGTAATTCAGTAGGAAACACACCCTGGCCACAAGATTATAATCCCGATGCAGCAGTGTGTCAGTCCCTAACTCCCTATTTACCCAGGGTCAGGGGCTTAGGGGGGAGGGGTTAGGGGGGCGGAGGAGTGGAAATAAACCATGCCTAGCTATTGAAGCATAGCTGAAAGAGCCTCCATGGGAAACGATGGTTGAAGTGACAAATTGCTCAGTTCTCTCCAGTCAGGGGAACAAAAGGGTTTGAAGGGGTCCCCATGCAGTGCACGATATACAATGCCTTTCTGTCCTTTCAATTTAACGTCTGCTTATCTTCAGGAGTGGGGAGGATGGGAGTCAGAGCATTGGGGAGCTGATGCCGTATGCAATCTGTTCTTAGTAGGATCCGGGAATGGAGAGTGAAAAAGGAGAAGTCAAGACATTTGATAAAAGAGGCCAAGACACGTGCAAACATTCTTATGTCCGTAAGGGTCCTTACACATGAACAATTTAACGTTATTTCTGCTTTTGGAGAATCAGATCTTCCCATGTTTTCAATGTTAACCTCTGTCATGCAAAAGGAAAGTCAGAGGTATCAAACACGCATTGGAAAAGCCAATAGATATAGCGTTGTAAATTAAGACGGTAAGGAAGATTGCTTTTGTAAGGCCCCTGCAGGTCAGAGAACATCGAACACTCAACATTCACAAAGGCAGACCTGTTTGCTTTTGTATTCTTTGTGCCATGGTCTCATCGGGGCTTTCTCAGTGATGGCTGCTTTCTGCAGAATTGCAAAATAAAGCGTAAAAGAAGGCTACTAGTGACAGACACGATGCAGTGTCCGATGGAGTAGACGTCAAAGCAGTGGCCATGATTGAGAATGAGTTTTAAAGCTGAAACATACAGGTTAATGGAGCTTGCCATCCATATCACGTGAACGTAGTGGAACACGTAATCGCGGACAGTTGCTATCAAGAAGTGTAAGAGCCTGCTCGCGCGTGGTGACGTTTGATGTATGCACTACTTCATGGGACTCTGAGGTCCGCACATTCCCAGTGAGTAAACACAAAAAAGGGCAAAGGGTCGTTTGGATGAACACTTCTAGATGGATTGTCATAAAAACCAAAACACAACCTTGTCTATTTTTAACAAACAATTATTTACTTATGACACACTTTATGCAAAATATCCCAAATGTATAAACCTATTCATCAGTTTATAAATCACAAATTTCATCAAACAATTTATCAACATATGTATATATATATTTGTATGTCTGACGCAAAAGGAACTCGAAAGTGAAGAATGCATCATTTTATATATGTGAATTTCCATACAGAAAAGAAAAAAATGGTTTAAAATAGCAAACATTATTAAATATATGTTTAATACATTTCAGCTGTATAACAATTAGAACCCTTCCCCACCTTTCCAGGAAGGAGGGCTACCAAAGCATCAATTGTCAGTCAATACAGAATACATCAAGACATGAACGTAAGAAATAAGAGAATAAAAACACCCCCACTCTTCCCTTCTCCCTTCCGACTGTAATGCACCTCCCCATCAAGCCCACTAGAGCTTTAGCATCCCCTTACTAATGTGCCTGACTCGCCTTTCAGGGGGCTGATATGCATTGAGCTCCAAGTGATCCGTAAGGTTCGTCGTCTTTGCGGGCAGTGGGGAACCTGTAATCAGTCATCAAATAGTTTACAATAGATCCCCAAACGGATAAAAAGAGACTACGTTTTTTTCTAAATCGAACCCCCCAGCTCTAAACCCCAGGACTACTATGCAGGTTCCTTGGGGAAGCGCCCAATCTCTTTGATGAGACTAAGGACCTCCTTCCATAAAAACTTAAGTGCTGGCAGGCCTACAGTTTATAGAGTAAATCCCCCTCCCCCCCACGCCTTCTAGCACAATTTAAACAGTTTGGGGCACAGCTTATGTAGTTTAGTAGGGTTGTAATGGCATCTGACCATGATTATAAAGCCATCTGTCTCTAAGTTGCTTGGCCTCAGTGAGGTGTATACAATCTCCCCACAGGCAAGACCACTCCTCATCTGCAATAGTCTTTGCTATCTGCCTCTTTCAACGTACCATATAGATCTGCTCTTCTATACACGATTGTATAATTCAGTATTCATTATCTTGTCCCATCAGTGGCCACTGAGAATTTTTTAAATAGAGTGAGCCCTCTTGCAGCTGTGACCCTTTTCCACAACTGAATTACAGCTACTAGTGCCTAATTGGAAGATACTTGTACCTGCCTTGCTTTGTTAATCCTTTTTACAGGCATAACAGGTTTTTACCATATTTACTGCAAACATATCTCATAGCCTCTTGCAACTCGATTGCTTCTTTTTTTTTAAAGGCCAGAGCCAATGAGCGTTTTGAGTCAAAGGGGTGAACATTGACGGGAATGAGGTCAGACTGTTTTCACCAGACATTGAGTTCCAAGGGTCCGCTAGGAGTCTAATGACTGAATTTCAATACAAGTTGCAGAGATTGCCTTTTTGTGGGGCCACAGCACGCCCAGCAAAGAGGTCCCCATGACTAGATGATCCATATCCATCAATATCGTCTCTGCCTGCCTCTGACCAGGACTGCACTGTAATGAGATGCAGTAGAGCTGCCTCATATGTTTTTCAATTGGGAAATTCGAACACAGCCCCTATGCTCCCATTCCTAGAGGTTTTGAGCAAATTCCTGGAGATTGTATGTTTCTGGTTCCCCCAAACAAATGCCAACATTAGCCTGCCCATCTAACTAAAAACAGGAATAGGTACTACCTGAAACAAATACAGGAGCCCTGGCAGTACAACCAGTTGTCTCTACACCATCCAGTCATGAAATCTCCACCGGTCTCCCCTTATTTAGATATGTTTGCGTGTGGTGGATTTAGGGAACCGTAATTAGCAGAATAAATTCCCTCTAATGTCGGTGTAATCGTGATCCCTAAGTGTTTTGTATGCTGGGGTGCCTATTGTAGCCTTGTGTCTTAGCGTTTGCCATATCACCGGTGGGAGGGGCTCAAATTGAGAATCTTCAACTTGTGGAGATTTATCTTGAAGCCGACAGCTTCCTGTTGCTACCGCAATTCTTGAATCATTGCTGGCAGAGGTGCAAGAGGGTTTGTGAGTGATTGCACACTGTCACCTGCAAATGCGTTAACCTTATGATTCGATTCCTGAAATGGATACCACCAATCTCCGTTAAGTCTAAGGTGCTGGGGAAGTGGCTGTAAGGGTATTGCGTAGAACAACAGGGACAAGAAACAGCCTTGTTTGGTTCCTCCATAGGTTAGGAATGGTGTGGCCCTTGTTCCATTGACTGCTAGTGATGCTTCTGGGCATCGATAACAGGCCTGCACCTTTGTCCTGAATATATCCCTAAAGCCCCTTCTGTCCATTGTGGGAAAAAGGAAGCCTAGTCAACTCTGTCAAAAGCATTCTCGGCATCCAATGACACCAAGAAGGCCGTGATCTTCTTTTTGTTATCTTTCTCGATTAAGTGCATCACCCTCGTAATATTATCAAATGTTTTCCGCCAGAGAATAAATCCGATTGATCAGCACCTCTAAGTGTTTTGTTGTGGATCATTGAGTATAGTTTGCATCTATTATGATTAAAGATATGGGTTGGTAGGAAGTACTGTTCTGTGGGTCTTTACCTGTTTTGGGACTTAACAATATTATCAAATCCACCATAGAGCACGTGATAGTGCCAATAACCTGGAAGGAGTTGCCTAATCTGGTCAGTGCCGGAGCTTGAATATGGGCAAATGATTTATAAAAGGCATTTATGAACCCACCAGGGCCCGGAGCTTTAAGGGATTTCAGACCCCTAATCACCGGCATCACCTCGATGTTTCACTCTAAGGGTTCCCATTGTGCAGGCAAGAGCATAGAGCCTACCTCGAGTCTACACCTTTTGCCTGAGGTTGCCCTTGCTACATTCCTCTGCCTTGTAAAGTGACCTTTAATCTCCCAATACGCTCATCTCTTCTTGATTGACCTCATTCTGCGTAAGGTTAGAAATTATGATTATTATTTCGGCTCTGGGGACTTTGAGGAGCTCTGGACATTACTCAGTCCATTTGCAGGATAAACTGTTGGCTTTGAAACCAGGATATCTGAATTCTATAATGGTGTCATCGGAAGCAGAAGAGGCAGCACCATATGTGCAAGGTCCTGCTTGCCTGTCGCTTGTTGTGGCGACGCTAAAAATGTGTGTGGGGTTGCTGTGGAGCAGAAAATGTGTATCCATGTTGAGTTTGGTGTGCATTGCCTGGAATGGAGCAGGGAAACCGCACCTGAAAAGAAAATGTTCCTTCTGGACGTTAGCTGCCACACTGAGCAGCGATTACTGTTGTGACTTGGCTCAAGAGTCCATTTCATTCCCAGATAGAGGAATGGATGGAGAAAATGAGGCTCCTGGCGACAATGGCGTTACTAGAAATCAGTAGTAGGAGGGGGAAAATCGGGGGGCAAAAATACAACATGGTGGGGTGTGGCGGTGACATACCAAATAAGGGTCAACAGGCCAAACTGTTTTAAGTATACCTAGATGTTACCAATCTGGTTAAAAAACGTGTAATTAAGCATACTCAGAGTAGGTTTAATGCAATAAAGGTTTTGCATCAAGTTAATATACATCTTAAAAAGTTAACTCATGTTTAGCAGTTGCAAAAATGCCCTTGCAGTCTGTAAGTGACTTATTTTACATCAAGCAGACATCACTCCCAGCACAGCTTTAAATAATGTGTAGTTCGAGGTGGTATTTAGAAGAAGAGATATCACTTCTGGCTCAGCTTTAAATATTTAGATAATAGCTAGTCAAACAGTCATTTTAACACAAGAGATATCCCTCAGACCTCAGTTTTAAATGATAGTCAAGGATAGTATGTTTAACAGATAATATATCACATAAAGGTGCCAAGTACAGGGGGAAACGGGGCAACTGCTCCCTTGGTAATTTAGCAATGGTTGCGGAATCTCACTTTTCCCCAGTAGAATTGTTTGCAGTTTTCAGTTTCTGGGTGTACACCCCAGTGGCGGCTAATGCATTTTGTAATTGGAAGGGCATGAATATTTCCCCCAAATATGCCAGTGCGACAGAGCATAGCCAGTGAGCCGGAAACCAATTGAGAGGTGTTGAGGGGCTACCCACCCAGAGATTTTTTTAAAATAATTGTTTAAAATGGTGTAAAAATTTTGTAAAACGCCAAACAGTATGCAATTCTTTTTGTACTGTAACTCATGAAAAGATCCAGCAGAAGGAAGTCACCAACAGTGCAGAGGGGCATTTCGCCAACACATTGATATTGATATTTTATTTCTATCGCGTTCATACACAAGTGTTTCAGAGCGCGACAAGGCAAGGGAAGGGGAACACGGGAGAACAAAAACAACGATCTTACTAGGCCCAGTGACATTGAGAACGCGCAAGTGCAGGGTAGAGAGGGAAGAGGGCGAAGTGCATGCAAGTGGGAACAAAAGGAGAGTGCGGAGCAAGAAGGAAAAAACAAAAATAATAATAAAATAATAAATAAAAAGGCAACAAACAATGGGAGTGCAGCTAGCAAGTGGCAAGTGCTGGGTTTATGGCAGCAGGCCGGGTAGGTCTGAAAGTGCAGGAAGAAAAGGGGAGGGCTGTATGGGTACAAATACAGACCCCAGTGCAAGGGGTGGCCCGGAGGCAGTGCGTGAGGATGGCAAGATGAGCAGGTACCTGGGCCAGGAGGACAGAGGGTAGCCAGGTGCATGGTGCCGAGGGAGAGTAGAATCAACAGGGGAGAGGAGAGGAGAAGGCAGAAGCAAAGAGGAATGTTTTGAGGTGCTTCCGGAACCAGAGATGGTTCTCCTCATGTTTTAGAGTTGCAGGGAGGCTGTTCCAGAGGGAGGCCCCAGCCGAAGACAGAGATCTACCCCCAGCTCGTTTCTTTGAGAAACGACTGACCCTGAGGGAGTTAGAGGTAGAGGAGCGGAGTGCTCGAGATGGGAGGTATTTGCAGAGGGATAGCTGAAGGTAAGTTGGACCCAGGTCCCAGAAAGTCATGTGGACAATGCAGAGGGTTTTGAATTTAATCCTTGCATCCACTGGGAGCCAATGGAGAGATTTCAGAGCTGGAGAGATACAATCCCAGGGCTTGAGGCCAAGGACAAGTCTTGTAGTCCTGTTCTGGATAAGTTGTAAAGGGCGGAGAGTAGAGGCAGGTAGATTAAGAAAGTGGCTGTTGCAATAGTCCAACTTAGAGAGAACCAGAGCTTGGGAGACAGTGAGCTTCTGGGGGAATGAGAGGAAAGGAAGAATACCTCTGTAGAGGTGCAGTAGGAAGTTTGACTTTTTTGATACATCAGTGATGTGGGCCGAGAAGGAGAGTGTGGAATGAAAGGTGACACCATGGTTCTTGGCCTCGCAGGTGGGGATAGGAGGAGAGGCAAGGGAGGCCGGCCATAGAGTGAGGGGAAAGGAAGGTGATGGTGTGCCAATGAGGAGGATCTCCATCTTGCTGGCATTAAGACAAAGATCGTTGGTGGCACACCAATCTTGAATGGCAGTTAGGCAATCAGTGATGAGAGAGGTGGAGGAGGTGGCCGAGTGCAGCCTGAAATGAGTTGAGTGTCTGCGTAGCACTGGAAGTTTGAGCAGAAAATGGCAATACAGCGGGTGAGAGTTGACAGGTATTGGTTGAAAAGCCAGGGCAAGAGGTTAGACCCCTGGGGAATGCCACAGATAGAGAGGAAGATAGATGATAGGAAGGACCCAAGTTGGACCTGGGAGGGTCAATCAGAGAGGAAAGAGGTCAGCCAGGCCAGAGCCTGATCGGTGATGCCCAAGTTATCCCGGAGACGGTTGAGCAGGATGGTATGGTTAATCGTGTCGAAGGCAGAGTAGAGATCAAGTAGGATGAGAACAGAGGGAATGCTAAAGGGAATGCTAGAGTCAGCATCTTCAAGTTGCTTCTGCCCACAATATATGCCAGTATAAAAACATCATCATGCCGCCTACGCCCATACATTTCCATGCTTGCTGCACCAATAGAAGCCAGTATTCCCATTTAAACACATATTTGTTTGCTTCACGCATAATGCCAGTAATTATACTATAAGAAATCATATCCATGCTTGTTCTGCCAAAATATGGCTGTATCCCCATGTAAAAACATACTCCAGTTGGCTTTACCATTAAAAATGCCCTGCCACAGAATGAAAATATGTTCAAACTGGCTGCATTAAAATGCCATTTTAGCTATATAATAAAACTCATCATGCTTGCTTTATCAAAGATACCCAATACAAAATGTCATGTGCCAGTAAGACATGGCTAGACTGGCTGTACCAAAATGCCAGTCTAGCCACATAATAACACTTATCATGCTTGCTTTATCAAAGATGTCCAATTCAAAATATCATTCCACAGTAAGAAATGGCTAGATTGGCTGCACCAGAATGCCACCTGGCCACATAATAACACTTATCAGGCTTGCTTTATCAAATATACACAAGACAAATATTATGCAACAGTAAGAAATGGCTAGACTAGCGGCACCAAAATTCCAGTTTAGCTAAATACTAACACTTACCATGCATGCTTTATCAAAGATGCCCAATAGATAAAGACATGCCACAGTAAAGAATGCCTAGACTGACTTCATTAAAATGTCAGTCTAGCTACATAATAACACCTATAATTTTTGTTTCGTCATAGGATACCCAGTAAATAAATGCCATGCCTGTCCTCTGGTTCCCCCAGTGCCTTGCACACACACACCAAGGTGCTGGGGGGCCAAAGAGTACGTATGGTATTTTGTACTAGGCATCTATCATAGATGGCCAGTCAAAAAATTCCATGCCTGTTCCCCTGGGCCTACACAGCGCCTCACACGGGGAGCTGATTTTGGCAGATGCACAATCCCTCTCCTGCCAAAATAAGCTTGACATCCCAGTACAAACACACATGCATATACATTCCCATGTGCTCACACATTCTTACAACCTTCACATGCAGCATTCAGTCCCTCATTCACACACACACCCATCATCATACACTCACTCATTACACACAACACAGGCATACACACATACATAAACATATTTAAATAAACATACCTTTTGTCCCGGTCCTGATGTTCGCTTCCAGTGCTCCAGCTTCCGCGCAGCATGAACAGGGAGCAGGAAGCAAAGAGTGCATCTGCGCTCGTGCACATGTGCACAAGAGCTGGAGTGCTGATGACGAAGTGGCCGGCTATGTTGTATGTGCGAGGAGGCACACAGTGCTTCCCATCGCACATGAAAACATGCAGTTCCTCAGATAGCATCCTCAATGGGCCATGAATTTCGCAGCTCTAATGGTGTCAGGATGGGAACAGGGTCCGGCTTCGAACCATCAGGAAAATTGACGTATGACTACTATCATGTAGCGGTATCAGTGGCATACTTGGAGCATGTCAACATAGTCAATGTGAAGGTGTTGGAATGGACCCATTGGGCGAAGTATGACTACTCTCACCACCCTTATTGTACGACCTGCTGTGAATTGTTCAAATACTAGACAATTAGTCATGAATTTTGCCAAATGTTCTGCCAAATTAGGACAGAACAAATCTTCTTGAATATGAGCAGCAAGCACCTCCTTTCTCATGTGGGTAGGATGGTGTAACTGTGTCAGTGCAGTGTGGAATAATGAGAATGGCATTACCACTTTTCCTCTGTGTGTTTTACTGCCATAAGGCATCTGTTGTAGACACTGTTCATCATCTTTTTAGCCATCATTCCTTTTCTTCCCTGCGTGCAGCTTCCTGCAATTCCATAATCTGTATCAGTGGTAATGTGTTATATCCTTCTTTTAATATCATGTATTTATTTATTTTATTTTGTACCGCTCTGGCAGACGAGCCCGCAGGAATAATAGCGCACCATGTGAACAAATCAACATGCAGAAACAAAGAAAAACTGCACAGAAACAGACGGCAGAAGGATGAGTTCAAAGACAGGACAGCAGAGTCAGATAATCATCAGACATTTTTCAAAGAGATGTATTTTCAATCTGCTCTTAAAAATGTGAAGATTGGTACATGACCTCACATTTAGTGGAAGCATGTTCCACAACCATGGAGCTGCATGTGGAAAAGATCTATGCTCCACATAAGCCAGATGTGCTCTTGGCATTTCCAGAAGGGTACTAGAGTTAGACCTTAGTACTCTATGTGCTAGCAGGTGCAAAATACGACTAGCCAGATACTTGGGTGCTTGCCCCGAGAGAAAGTTGTGCGTGATACACATTGCACGATAGATGATCCGGCTACGAATAGGGAGCCAATGTAAAGCTCTCCTAGCTGATGTAACAGGTCTCTCCCCTGAAGCCCTGCCACAATGCACACAGCCTTCTTTTGGATCACCTGCAGCCAGGTCAGATCCTGCTTGGAGATACCCAAAAGCAGACTTGAGCAATAATCTATCTTGGCACCTATAATGGCGTGAGCCACTATTGCACAATTCTCTGAAGATAGGAAGGGCCGTAACTGTGCTAGCAGTTTGAGGTGATAACATGTGCTGGACAGAAGGAAATTGACCTGATTTTTCATGTCCAATTCCTGGTTCAAGATCACACCAAGTGTATTGACCTTATTTTGGGTATGAATAACACAATCTTCAATTTTAAAGGATGTATAATCAGCAGAAAGTATTTTTAGGTGCTTTTCCGTAACCAATATCAAAAGTTCAGTATTTGTTCTGTTTAAGGCTATTTTGTTTACTTGCATCCAAGCCTGAAATATTTCATAGAAGGAATTAAGAGAAACAGCGTCGCAATGCATAGCCGCCAGTCAAGAGCACAAGACACTCAGGGCATCATTACGAGTTTGGAGGCAGCCATGCCCTTAATTAGGGCATGGCTGCCTCCAAACTCGGGTCCGGGTTCCTCGAATGAGGAATTACCGGCCCTTTCCAACCTTGGAGATCCCGATAATTCCTCATTCAATTTACCCATCCCCATTTCAGCCCCCATAGGGCTCAATGGGAATGGGTAGGGAGCTAACAACGGGCCCGTTAATAACGGGCCCGTTGTTAGCTCCCTGGTCCCCTCGTGGGACCCGCAAAGGACGTCTGGTCTGACCAGATGTTCAGAGTGGGTCCCGCAAGAAGACCTCGTAATAGGGCGGAATGGGTTTAACAGCTCCGGCACCTTTAACGGTGCCGTTAAACCCATTCCGCCAGGGTCGTAATGAGGCCCAGAGTGTCATCTGCATTGTTTGCATACACCACACCCAGTCTATCTAGTTGTTCAAATAGCTGAATCATGAAAATATCAAAGAGGGTGGGTGGCACGCATGAGCCCTGAGGGACCCCACATTGAACAGAGAACTCCTCTGCCCGGATGTTGTCAGAAAAACCCTATCCCTACGATTCTTAAGAAAGGATTTTACCCATTCCATCGCTGGCTCGGAAAAGTGCGTGGATATCTGTAGTCTCTCTGCCAGCACTGAGTGATCCACAAGATCAAACGTGGCAGAGAGATCAAACAACATAAGCATAGTGGTGTTGCCTTCTGCCATTGCTTGCATTATAGTCATCTTGGATTCAAGTAAGGTGGATTCAGTGTGTGGGCTTTTCTAAAGCCTGATTGTTTGACTCCCAAGATGTCATTTATGGCCAGAAAGGCTTCAATCTGTACATGTGCCACCTTATCTAAGATCTTAAACATATAAGGCACGTTCGTGCTGGGTTGGTAATTGCCTGCTATACCAGGGTCAAGAGATGGCTTCTCGATGAGTGGAGGAATCCATGCTTGCTTTATGTTTTTAGGGACAACATTTTCCCTGAACGAAGCATTAATAAAATTGGTAATCAGAGGTACCAGATGTGAAGCACAAGCCTTGATGGTGATTGCCAGGCAAATGTCACCCCTACAATTTGTAGGCTTGCGTTTGCCCAAAATATCAGGCATATACTGCTCAGAGATAGGCTTAAAAGAAAACTCTGGAAGAGATTTGGGGGCTACTTGGTCTGGAGTGGTTATCCCCTCCAATGGGTTGTCGATATCTTTCTGCCTGATATTTTCCTGTATTTTTCCAAGCTTATCTAGGAAAGCTTTCTGGATATTAGTGCACCAGGCGGCATCCTTTACCACTTGACTGGGTGGTGATACAGGCATTTCCAGCTCCTTGAGGATCCGAGAGAATGTCCTAGAGCTGGAAGCTGCTCCAGAGATACGGCAATCACAATAGTTTCTTTTGTCACGAACAATGGCCAATTTATAGGCTTTGGCGGCTTACACATAGATGAGTTTATTATCCATCAGTCTTGGTTTTATCACAATATTTTAGTGCCATCCATGCATTTTCTCTCAGGAGTCACATTTCTGGTGTAAACCGTTTTGTGTCAGGTGGTTTCGTGGTTACGCACAATTTTTCTGGCGCTAAACTTTCTACAGCTAATTGCACTGTCTTACAATAGGTGTCAGAAAGTTCTTCTGCTGAATTCAGGACAGCCAAGTCATTTGCCATAGATGCATAGAAAGGGGCCATGGCTGTTGGGGTAAGCTTACAGGTATTTCTAAAAGTTGCCCTGGACCCTTCATTGTGTATTTTTTGGCCTGGAAAGATGGTCACATTTCAATGCAAAAGATGGTGTTCTGACCTTGGACATTGACGGTTATATACATCCTCAATGCAGATATTTTGCAATAGGACCCAATCCAGGGGTCTACTCTTTTCATGCGTAGATGACGTAACATGTCGTTCAAATCCTAGGTCAGATAGCAGAGATTTCAATAACTTAGCTGGAGCATCCAATGGGTTAAAATAACCAAAGTTAAAGTCCCCCAAGATCATAGTTTTAGTATTGGATTTTAACATCAGCGCTATAAAATCACTAACATTTGTGACAAAATCCTCAGAACTATGGGGTAGCCTATAAACAATCACAATATTAATTGTCGAATTGTGGTTAACTTGGTACTTAACCCAGAGTATTTCACAATCAGGGATCTGTGGTGTTTCAATTTTACGAATATTGAAGGATTGATTATAGATTAGAGATCATGGTGCATACATAGTTGCACGCTGGGCAACAAGCATCTATTTCTAAAATGTCCCCAAAATAAGCGGCGTGTTTTGCTTCCGCATCCTCTACCTCATTGCCCATAGAAATGGGATCTTCCCCCCTCATGTGGGCCTGCCACTTCGCCATTGCCATGCACCGTGGGAATTGGATTACCTCTATCAGTCTGCCCAATAGGAGTGTGTGTTGCACCGGTGACCCATCAGCACACCTGAAGCCCCTCCTCAGCCAACGTGACAACCCGGAATGCACTGTGGATGTCACATAGGCTGAATCTGAATACACAGCAGAAACGAAGTTAAGTCTTTTGAGTCTGGGTGTAGTGATATAGAGAAGAAAGCATTCTTCAAATCTATGACTGTGAAGTAGGCAGCTTCAGTGGGAATGCTATGCAAAATTGGTGCTGGATTGAGAACTAAAGGAAACTCTGCTTCAACAATATGGTTCAGAGGGCGCAAGTCCTGTATAAAATGCCATGAACCCTCCATTGCCTTTTTGACAGGGTACACCGCCATGTTGCACGGTGATGATGATGCTATTAGGATGTCTTGCTTCACTAGTGCTGCAATTGTTTCATAAATACCCTTGTCTACCTCCCTCGCTAGGGGATATTGCCCAGCTTGTGTTAAAATGGCTCCTGACTTCAATTTTATTTTCTCTGCTCCTATTCTTTTCAGGAGCCCCACGCCATAGGGACTAGTGGTCCATAAGACACTGGACAACTTTGCCAAGTCTCCTCAAGAAATGTCAGTGGTGCTTGTAGCATCATCGCCATTCTCTGCGGTTGTCTTTGAACATTTCTTCGTCTGTCGAGCTAGTTAGTCTTTAGCCTTCTGCCACTGTGATCACTGACCTCCATGCTCGTCCTGTATAATCCGTCCCATGTACTTTTATCCTGTGATCTCCCACTATTAGAGCCTCTAATTCTAGTGGCACCCATCATCCCTTCCTTCTAGTCCAATGGTAGTTCTGGCCTGAACATGTATTCATTTGCAAGGCACAACAATTCTCCCTGAATCCCTGGGAGCCATGTTATTATTACTTCAGTTGCATATTGAAATAGCTCCTCATCTGTGGGCACCCCCCTCTGTAATGTGCATCCACAATACGCTTGAATAATTTCCCTCATGTTTAGAAGGTGTATCCCAGGTGTGGAACACACTATCCCTTTGTCAGTGAATGAGATGGTCATGATAACTTTGCTCATGATGTACCTCCCCATTACGTTTACCGGTGACTGTCAGGAATACAGTAAGGGTAGAGATAGGTCATGCTCTCCTAAAGAAAGTGTAATATCATCTGTAAAAGGAACCAATTCCGTCACGCCAGAAAATCCCTGAGCATTCATGGTGTCGCCTGACATTATATACTTCCCCTCTCTGATGCAGGATCTAGTCACCCTTTGTGTCTACAAGAAAAGAGAACATTTTGTCACCTATCGTCACCCCTATGTATGGTTCCTCTGCTGGGCTGGGTGTGATCGATAGGATGGAACACATCAGGTCTGTCTGTGGCCTGTCCTATTGTGAGTATAATGACATTCTTTTTCCTGAAACTGGGTTGCCCCCCGCCATGGTAGCCCCTCTAATTTCCTAATTGGTGTCATTGCTGTGGAGTCCATGTGTGCCAGTGTCCCGTTGTTCTGCTGTGCCGTGTATCATATCTGTGTGTTTTTCTGTGTCTGAGATGTCTGTGGGTAATGCTGCACTGGCACCTGCAGTTGTGGTGTCTGTGTCATGGGCTGGTTTGTCTGTGGGTATGCGTTTGGTTCCTGTCCTTGTTGTTGCATCTGGGCCTGGGTATAATACTCAATCTGTTCCCCTGAATATGCTGGCTTATATTGCATTCCCCAATTCTGCTGCATCCCCTTTCTGTTTCTGCATACCCTAGAGATATATCCTATCTGTCCACACAGCCAGCATTGGGGTGGTTCTCTCATTTGCCTCTGATACCCCACAGAGACCCCTTCTGGGCCCTGCTACATTTGATGCCCGTATCCGTGATACCGTTCTGAAAATCTCCTTTGGCTTTGTTGCATTTGATGCCCATGCTCGCATCCCCTTGGTGGACCCTCTTCCTCAGAACCCATGATGCGTATCCCCCCAACCCCACAAACACTCTCCCGTGAGTGGCTGCACGTACTTTGTCTGTGGTACACTTTGCCCTCCCGTGCCTGTTAGTACTACTCCTTCCATGGCGTATTTTGACAGTTTCTTCTGCACTAACTTTGCCTCTTCCTGTTTCCTTCCTCACGCTTTTTCCTCACGCATTCTTGCATTAATCTGCAGTAATGTTTTATCGTGAGCTGAATTTCTGACCATGGTTTTGCCTCATCCCTACCAACTTCTTTGTTGTTTTTGCACCTGCTTTGGCAACCTTTGACATAGTATATTATAAAATAATGCCACTGTTTTGTCCCACGGTTCTCGCGTTTCAAGTCTCCATAAATCTTGAATAGCCAGAATATATTGTAGGGGGTCTTAACATTCCCCCATTCTGCTTGCCATGATTGCGCTAATATCTGACGTGTCTGGGTACTGTGCTCAGCAGTTATCAAATGGTGAACCATCATGTGCTGTGTTCTTGGTGATTATTCCTGGGTACCCAGCCCTTTTCCACATGTCATAGGCAGTCTCTCTGAGGGACGCCACTAATAAAACTTTTATGTCCTCTACCGCTAACTTCTTTCCTGCTGTCATCCTCTCCATTTTGTATATCCATTTTCCTGCAATCATGGTCAACGAGGGTAGCCTACACCTCAAATTATTCTTGTCGATATGTTCCCATGGTATGTATTGAGGTTGCCCCCTTCCTTTTTTCAGTAAGAGGAACTGTGTCAACCAATCTCCCCATTCAATATCCCAGTGTCTTTGGTGGCCAACACAGCCTTTGCCAATTCTCCCCTCCTTCATGCTGGAAGGTCTCTAAATCTGTGCATTTATGAGGTTACGTTATCCAGGCTGCACGATGCAGCCCTAGACCCACGTGACCTCTCATCCTTGTCACCCCGCAATCCCCCTGTGTCTCTGTCTGCTCCCCATGTCCAGCTATGGTTGCTGTGTTTCCCTGTTGAAAGATGGACAAGTTGCTCTACTCCCTAGTCCTCACTCCCTACCAAGTCATCGCCTGACTAAGTGTCACCCAAATCACTGTTGATATCGTTCTGGAAGCTTAGTCTCCTCAGTACAATGATTCCCTGTGGTTCCTCTCATATGTCAATTAAGTTCTCACAGTCCCCCCTCATGGAGGACTCAGTATTGGGTTTGTTTAGCAGCGTAGCTAAATCCAAAAGATGGTATCACTTTTCTTGCCGCAATCACGCCCTCTTGCTCATCTATTCCTTCATTGTCGTTAAAATGTTCTAGTCCAAGTCTGTGTTATGTCCCTCAATGTGCGCTCCTCCTCCTCCATGCATTTGTGCTCTCTTATGAGCCATTCTATTTCTATCTTCCTCTTTATCAAAACCTAACTTTCTTTCACTTCTTCTGCCCTTCAACTCTCCATCTCCTCAAGCTCCCTCTTTCTCCTCATCTCCTGCTGCTCTCACTCTCTATCTCTTCTGCCTTTTGCTTTTCTGTTCACGCTCTTTCAATTTCTTCCTTTTCCTGTTTTTCTTGCCACTTCTTCCATTATCACTGCCTATTCTCAGGCTTCACTACTCTCCTTACACCCCTTCGCTTCCTCACTCACCCCTCCCATTTCTCCTACTGTCTTTCTGTCTAATTTCAGTAATATTTGTCCTCCCAACCACTCATTCAATACTATACTCTACAGCCCTTCCCTTTTGTCCCCTGTTCGCAGGTCACATCCCCTTGTACTTGTCCGCGTCTCGCTGCATACCCCTTTTCCACCTCCTGTGCTTGCAGCTCCCCCATTATTCCCTTCCTCCTTGCTATATGCTGGAGGTGTAAATGTTGGGTTTGTGTACCCCTCGGCTGCTCTTAATTCTCATATAGGGTAGAATCCCTAGGCTCCTGCTGTCGCCCCTCCGGTCTCATGTTCAGGAGGAGGAGGAGGATTGGGGGCCGAGGGCATTTCACCCAGGGTCTCCTGTTGGCTCAGCCTCCATTGATGCTACGCCACATCCCCTGCATCATCCTGAAACATTTTCCAGAGCTTGAATATTGCCGTGCGATTGCTTAAATTTTTCCCCATATAAACCTCTTGTATGTGTGTGTCTAATGGTTGCTGCACATATTTGGAGAAGCTCCCACCCTTTGGCCATGGCTTAGACAATATACCCTCTGTGCTTTGTGTCCATTCCGCACTATATTTACACATCTTGTCCTTATATTGCGGAAGGGCCCTGCATTGATGCTGTAGGGGTGTGTCCCCTGCACTTTTACCAGAATACATTGCATTTCAATACTTACTTGACCTCAAGTCGAGGTTTTTGGTAGTTACGCTTTTATTCAGACACAAAAATACAGTTTAACTGATTTTTCTTCAATTTCAAGGATACCAGTTTTTTTTCACAACATCACAAGCCTCTCTGTCTCCGAACCAAATTCTAGGAGTGCTCCACACACCACCCTTCTGCAATTCTCTGCCTCCTTCGAGGCCCACCTACCAATCTCGCACCGCCACAGAACACCCTACTCAGTTACTAATTCTACACCTCCTCGTGCCCTCCTAGGCCTTACTGGTGATGTCACCTCTACAATCAGTTAGTGAATGATAAAAACCGTTAACAGAGCTCACAACATTGTCCCATTATACTGACATTCTCAAAAACACACCCAACATATACCTACGGCCGTCGTCCTGCCTCCTAACAGGGGATACCATTATTTTACATGTTCAATCTGTACCTAGAGCATTGCCTTATAGATAATAAAGACTCTGCAATACTTAACCAGAAGAACACCTTCCACAGTTCAAGCTAGCCTCAATTGCTAAGCCCTATACACAGGGATATCATCATCTATGACCCGAGCTAAAACTCCCAATCCACAGGAAATCCAATATTTACAGAACTTCTGTCATCTGTACCCTTAAGTCAATAGTCTAGGCTAACCGCCTCAACCTTTTACCTCAAGATCGAATGTTCCCTAACGACAAACAACTGACATCTACATCTGCTTCTTTCTCAACTATACTTAAGAATACTGAACAATACTTTAATTACACTGAACAATTCTCATCACCACCACACACCCAACATTTCCTTTTCCCGCCACCCCCTCAATTGCTGTGTGGCTGAGTCAATACTTACACTCTGTGATCCACTGATGCTGCTCGACCACCGGCTCTCCCCAAAACTTCCACACCGCTCTTCTGGTCTGCTGGGCTCCTCACGGACCGTGAACAGGATATTTTCCAAGACGGCTCCTGACGGCATCTGCACGGGTGCACGTCTGTGTGACTCGCACTCCGTGGGGCACCTCACAGCCCTCCAGATGTTGCGACTGAAGAGGCAGCTTTATGCCAAACTGGCTTAGGGAACCGTGCTCTTGTTACACAATCACTGTTCCGCAGAGTACCCAGGGCCCAACAAACCCTCCCCTGGTAAATAACGGAGGACTCAGCCAAGGACCAGTTAGAGCTGTCCTTTATTTTCCATAACAGACATGGATTAAGCAAAAAAACCAAATTCTCTAGCAATCACAGCTCCTGAGCCTGTTTCAGGAAATTTTGTTGGCACATGTCGTCACAAGTTGGGGATCACACTATTGGGTGGCTGGGGTGGTAGTGCCTATAGATTGCACCTATATAGGTAAGCTGACTGGCCCTTGCATGTCACATGGTCTCACCTGAGACTTCCCCAAAAGCTATCTATTAGATTGTTGAAGGGTCGCAAGACTGCCATTGGCCCTTGCCCTTTGCCATCCACCCTTGAATATCTGTTCCCTGATTGGCTGGAGCAGGGTTCCTCAGCCCTGGGACCCACCTCTGTTCTCAGAACTCTGCGTACCTTCTAAGACTATGTATTAGAGAGTGCCTGCAGGTAGCAACATTGTAAAACAACACAAGTATCAGTTCTTGTCTGCTTCGCTGGGGACTGCTCCTCTTCCCATCACGGGTAAATGGCTATTGTTCAGCTCGGCTGGATCACGTGGGTGAGGACCGCAAAATGGAGCTTCTCGGCCTGCTTTCAGTGAGGATTTATTCTGCTATTTTGCAGGTTGATCCCTGTCCCTGGAGCCAGGAATGTTCTGCTCACCTCTGACCTTGGCTACGAGCACCTGTTCTGAGCACTGTGTTGTAAAATCTGTTTTCCTTCATTCCTTAATAGGAGGCATGTTGCTTCATGTAACTATACTATAGTTATGCTATGATTTCTATATGACTATATTTTACTATTTTCCTTATGGATTGGTGGTACTTGGCTCTTCCACGTTCCTTATACTGTGAAAACAGAAACAAAATATCAAGGCTGAGTACCCCAAAAGGAAATACACCAAACACAGGTTACAAAGGAACATACAACGTACTTTATTCTCTATCGAATTCAATTACAAAACAGTGCAAAGTCAGATAGCTATCGCCCCTCAGTACAACACAACGAACTCCAGCGTGGTTCAGTGTGTTCAGTGAGAGACTACATTAGAATGCATTCGCTTTTTATATATTTTGTGAGCATTATGCTTTTGGTTAATATTCTACCTTATACATCACCAATTCTAGGGTTCGTTGCCGAGTCTCAAATAACCGCATCTAACTGGTTTGTTCTTTATTACATGTAACAATAAGCGAATGCATTAACTGTGAATTCTAAGTTTCGTATTGCAAGTCTTCTTAAACATTAATACAATGTAGTAAAACAGATGTTCTTTGTTCAATGTGTAAATACATTATCATAATATATACTCGTGGATTGGTTTCATTACGTGAGCAGTCCTTTTACACATAGGTCAACGTAGGACGAGGTCTCAGTTCATGACCCCAACAAGTAGCCTGCAGGCAGATTACACATTAGCGATGTACAGAGGTCAAGACGGCCATGTTGTATTTTTGCAATGACATCGTCCACCATTTTAGCTCACAGGGTAACTTTTCCACATAAATCCTAAAATGGCGGTCTGACCTAAAATGGCGGCCTACATAGATTAAAGGTCAGGACCTTGTAACACAGATCTCGCAAGTGACTTTCGAGCAGCTTGGCATAGGCCAATAGTAATATATTTATTACAATAGGAGGCACAATATACTTTTGATTCCAACAAACCCTCCTTTTGGCCTATGCCAAGTGCTAAAAAACTACTTTGGGTCTCCTTACGAATAACTCCATGCACCAGTATCCATGTACCCTGAGTCACTATTTGAAATATATATTGCCATTAGGTCCTTTACTAATATATCTTTTAACACATATTCTTTAGAAGTCGTATCTAAGGCATACCTTTTATGTCCTATCGAATCTATTGCTTGTGCGCAACATCCCCCTAGCATCGAACACATACCAGGCAGACACTGAATACAGCAACAAAGGAACAACAGTACTCCTAAAATAGTTAATAAGACCGAAAGTACCTTCCAACCCCAAGATCGCAAGAAGTCCCAGAACCAAGCGCTTAGATCCCAATTTCCCTCGGGAGCATGCACTTCAGAACCAAGGACATGCAGATTTTGTATTGCCTTGAAGATAGTTGGAGAGGAATCTGGTACGAAAACACAGCAAGCGGACCCCACTAATTTGCATACTCCACCACGCTCAGCTAAAATGATGTCTAATGCCATTCGATTTTGGAGTGCTACTAATCTTATTGCTTTCTGCTCTAATGTCATATTGTAGAGTATATCTGTGGTCTGGTTGATGGTTCTCTCCAGTACTCTCGCTAGTCTCCTGATATCTTCTGAATTCGCTATCTGCCCCCAAAATGGCACAACTGATTTCGCTATATCTCCCAAAACTTGTGCTGGGGTGTCACCATTCTCGTCCCATCGTGGATGAGCTTTTGAAATTTCTATAGTGCTAGCTATAAACACCCCAGGTAACAGGATCCCTAAATAACAGGTTCCCCGCCAATCCCTGGGCAACCATGGAAACGCTATATTACCGCAAACAAAATAGACAGGTTCGCCTACATACAAAGGTCTGTCTTCCCCAGTCAAATTTGCAACGTTGGCACATCCTTTAAAATCTCCCATTGATCGAGTGCCATTCCTCTGTATGCAGAAAGAAACTGAATCGGGGCTATGGTTAACAGTGTAAGAAGGAGGCATGGCATCCTTATCGCCTATCAGAGCCATTTTAAAGGAAATCAAAGATTGAAAAGAACGAGACAGTCTATCAGAAGGCCTAAATGAAGCAACATTCGATCTACTCCTATTTGCAAAAAGAGAGCATCCCAGGGGAGTCAAAACACGTTTCTCAAAACTATTCAAATTGGTGCCATCAAAGTTCCCTGATACGCTATCATTCCATTGGCCAAAGAACAGTGCTCTAAGAGAAGCATAGCAAGCAGTTGTCAACTGTAAGGGATGAATATACCAACCTAGCCCCTTATCCCCGTGTTGCGGTAAATGTGAACAAACACAGCAATTGGATCTATTAAAAATGGCATGCGTAGCGTTCATAATAAGTAACAGAGTATTGTTATGATATTTTTGTCTGTGCTGGGAATCTCTAGGGGACAAAGAATGCAAATGCACAAAAGGTGTATGGACAGTGGGTACTTTTTCAGTCGGTAGCGAAAACTCTAAAGGATAAGCTTCTTCTAAATACCAAAGGCCTACAACAGTGCCTATTATAAAAGCAAATATTATTACAAAAATACAGCAGTACGTTTTTGGGGCCCAGGCATTTTGTCTATTGTCGCGGTTGGTCACCCCCCTATTTACAAGTCCAATACGAGCGGCGGCAGTAGCAGGCATTGCAGTCTTCAAACGGAAACCCCAATGTTTGTTGCTGGTGACCCCCCGTTCGCGCGATTTCTGTGTCCTTCCAAAACCCTAGCCAACAGAATTCCCTTTCTCAAATTTGGGCAAAAGTAAGCCCTCAATGATTCTTTTCCTTCCTTGAATGCACAGTCGAACCATGCCGTATGTCTATTTTCTCGGACGCAAGTGATATCTGGCTTTTCCTGGTACTGATTGATCCGGAAGCAATGTGTCGTCACTTCCCGTCCGGGACAAACGAAGGGGCTGCATTTGAAACAGCCGTTCCCGGGTGCAAAATCGGTGGAGAGTGTGGAAATAAAATGGCAGCTTCCCCAAGCCTCTTGGGTTTAGAGATATTCTCCGACACACTCTCGGTGCTGTTCACTGCTTTAGGATCGCTGGTTGCAGTATCAGCGAGGGGTTCGGCTTCTTCTGTAAAGTGTGGCACAGGGTGAGGAAGTTTCTTGATTTGTGACGCGTGGATCCAATTCTTTCGGCCAGCTACCCGCACCGCTGTTTGGGTGACCAACAAGACCTGGAACGGCCCACGCCAGCGAGGCGCGAGGCAGGAGGTGCGCTCAAATGATTTAGTGAGCACCAAGCTCCCAGGTCGTATGCCGTGGCCCGGGCCTTCGTACCGCACAGGTAAGGCCTCTCGTAACTGGTGGTAAATCAAATACAGGTTTTTAGTCAATTGGCTACAGTAATCTGAAAGTAGTACATTTTCGATATCTCTCAACTTTCGACATTTTGCCAAATTCCAGATATTGGCAGGTCTCCCAATTACCACCTCAAATGGAGAGAGCCCAGTCTTAGTTTGAGGGATTGTACGCATCGCTAATAACACAATCGGTAAGGCGTCCGGCCATTTTAGTTTGGTGCCGGCACACGTCTTAGCGAGTTTGTTCTTGATGATACCGTTGTGTCTTTCTACTAGTCTGGCGCTTTGAGGATGTCTGGCCGAATGGAACCGTTTGTCAATTTGTAACGCTGTGCATATCTGTCGGATTACAGCGGTGACAAAGTGTGGACCATTGTCCGACCAGATAACTCTCGGCAAACCGAACCGGGGAAAGTACTCCTTTAACATAGTTTTCACAGTAGTCATAGCTGTGGCATCTTTAACAGGGAAAGCCTCAACCCACTTACTAAAGGCACAAATGACTACGAATACATATTTTAAATTATTGCATCGCTCCATTTCAATGAAATCAAAAGTGAATTACTTCAAATGGGACATAGGGTTTCCCAAAACTTCCCCTCGGGGTTGCTGTCCCCTTTCCCACATTATGTTGTGGGCAAATCATACAATTCTGGACATAGTGCTGAGCAATTTTTGAAATTTTGTCGTTTACCCACACTCTTTCTAACATTTTCGTCATCTGTTGAGCACACACATGCGTAGGACCGTGTGCCATTACAACCATCATTATCACGTACGCATCGGGAAGTAACCATTTCCCATCCACCGTGTCCACCCAACACCCATCGTCATCAAGTTTTCCCAAGCCCTCAGCCCACCTCTTAGTTTCTTCTACTGTGGCATTGGCTTTGATATCCCGTACAGACCCCACGCCCTCATCCATCACATTAGTATTTTCAGTCTCCCTACAAACATATATCTCTGTAAAGAGATCAGTGGCAGTTTGTCTAGCTATTTGATCAGCGAAAGCATTCCCTTTTCCAATGTTATCTACAATCTTGCGATGTGCTGCACATTTTACAACTCCTAACTGAGTAGGGAGCGCAAATGCTGAGAGTAGTTGCACTATTAGGGTGCCATGTTGTATCTTGGTGCCATGCGAGGTTAGGAATCCTCTTTCTCACCAAAGTCTCCCAAAGTTGTGAACCACCCCAAAGGCATACTGACTATCAGTATATATATTCACTGCAAGCCCTTTCGGAAAGTTCACAAGCTCGGGTTAAGGCTATAATCTCTGTGGCCTGTCCAGAATTATGCATAATTCTCTTAGTTTCCACAACCGTGCTCAAGGTAGTGATTGCATAAGCGGCTGTGGATGTACCGTCCGGAAGTTTAAAGCAGGAGCCGTCACAAAACAGCTCTCCTTGCGGATTATACAAAGGGGTATCTTTCAAATCAATCCTGCCCTTTGTTTCTTGCTCGGTCGTATACAAACAATCATGTGAGTCTTCATCGCCGCAAGTAATATCTTGAGGGAACGGTAGGAGTTCAGCCGGATTAAGAACACAACACCTCTTAATTTGAATGTGAGGGGCAAACAAGATCAATTCGTACCTCGTCAACCGTGCGGAAGTGAGGTGTTGCGTTTGAGTTCGGTTCAATAGAACATCTACAGAGTGAGGCACCATCAGGGTCAAATCATGGCCTAGGACTAGGACTGCGGTGCACCCGGTAGACAAATCCCCCGGACGGCGAGAGTCAGACTCACGTGCCTGTGAACCGAAAGCAAGTCTGTGGAAAGAAGGGAAGCCTTGGCATTATAAACCACTTGCTCCAGTATATATAAATCAACATTGCAAACTACGGCTGTTTCCATTTTTTGAATCAGAGGACACTCATCCTCCAGATTCCAACCATGATGTATTGAAATTGAATACTACATCATGAGATTCCAATTATGATGTATTGAAATTGAATACTACATCCTGCCCCTCCTGACTCCATTGGATAGGAGATGGTGTGGCCCAAGCCAATATTTGTGCCTGAAAAATGGGTTGTTTAGTCCTGAAGAAGGTTGCCATACAGAGAGAGTATTAATGGTGATGCTCGCAGAGAGCAACTGAAACACGTGTCGACGTGAATCTGTGTGAATAAGAGAACACAGACTGTTGTGATACCCCAAATGTGTGGGGATAGTTTACAATGAATTATAACCACATGGAGATATAGCAGATGTTAACTGTTTTTTATAAACCATTTTTCTAAAAAATGAATTGTGGAATTAAGACTGATGAGAATTGTATGAATGTGAAAGAATGGTAAAGTGAATGGGCCATAGTGTTGTAAGAAATGTTTAATATGCTTTTAGATATAGCATTTTTGCTGGAATAAATTAAACAAAAAATCTTGGGAATTTAAAACAAGTTAAAAATTGCTTGTGCACTTCGTCATCCTTAACTCTGTCTACTAGTTCTGGTTTTTGTGTATTTTTAGGACCATTCCCTCACTCTGCTTTAAAGACGCAGCAGCAGCAGCGACAGTGTGCAAACATCTTGGCAAAGCACATGCTACAGGATCAAGGGCGGAGGAATAGTTACCGCACGGTCTATTCTTCTCTCCATGCTCCTGCGTTAATACAGCCAAAGCACATCCCTCACATTCATGCACAAACAATATGAAGGCCTTTTCATAGTTTGGTGTGCCCAAAACTGGTTCAGAGCATAATGCAGTCTTGAGCAAGTCAATTGCTGGTGTTCCGAGGTCCATGGCAACGGCGAAGAAATGCCCTTCTTCGTCAAGGCCAACATCGGTTTTATCACTAGTGAAAAATTTGGGATCCACAACCTACAGTAAGAAGCTATACCTACCAAGGCCCTAACTTCCTTCTGCGTACTTGGGACAGACATGCCAGAAATGTGTTTTATTCTTTCAGGTGTCAATCTTCTTCCCTCCTTTGACAGGAGATAGCCTAAATAGGCGACCTCCTGACAATATTGAAATTTCTTTAGCGAAGCTTTGTGACCATGCTTGGCTAGATGAATAAGTAGTAACACGGTGCCTTCCCTACAGGCACTCTCAGAGTCTGCAGCCAGAAGCAAATCGTCAACGTACTGAAGCAAAGTACAAGTAGAGGGCAATTCAAGGGTATCAAGTTGCTCTTTTAAAGTCCTACTATAAATGCTATGACTCTCTGTGTACCCTTGAGGTGCACGAGTAAATGTAAACGAGCGTCCCCTTGAGGTGAACGCAAATAAATATCTACTATCCTTGTGTATAGGAATACTAAAGAACGCATTCTTTAGGTCCACAACACTAAAGTAAGTAGCTGTAGCTGGAATCATGGTTAGGATCATCATCACATCAGGCACAATTGGAAATTGCGGTGCCACAACTTTATTAATGGCACGTAAATCAATTATAAAACGAAATGGAATTACATTATCGCCTTTCTTGTACTCGGGTAAAATCGGACTATTACACAAACTTCCTGAGATTTCTTCAATCACACCACGGTGCACAAAATCGGAAACAATGCATTTCAAAGGTTGCTCGCCCTCAACCGAAATCTTATACTAGGGAATGCGTGGCAGCTCAATTCCATGTTTCAAAACTATCTAAACGGGCTCAATCTGCAAAACACTGACATCATTGTCATCAACAGCCCATAAGTTCTCTGGTATATCAATGAATTCTGGAGACAAAGGTCTAGTCAGAAATTGCAAGGCGGAAGATTGCTGTGGTGAAATTGTCAAGCGTACTCCATCAGAAGAGCAATAAATCACTGCATTTAATTCTTTTAACAAGTTCAATCCCAGCAAGTTTTCCCCGCAATCTGAGGTCAATAGAAAAGGACACTGGTCTGTAAAGGGACCCAATAAAATAGGTACTGGCATAGAGACAGGACAAACAACTGGAGTACCGGAAAACCCTACAGAAACATTGGTTTGCCCTGACAGTGGAATGTTTGGAACCCGCGAACGATCAATGGAACACTTCTGTGCTCCAGTGTCTATCAAAAACTGATGTTTCCTATTTCCCACTATCATTTCAATGTAGGGACCTTTCTGATTGACGGGAATAGGTGTAGGTTCCAAACCCTGCTTCGGGCAATCCTAACAAAACAGAATATTATCAAAAGGATGCTCTTCAGATAAATAGGCAGCGGAAGGATGATCAAATATGTTCCTAGTATCCACACTCAGAGTCTGATTGTCCTGTGAAAAAGGCTGTTGAGGGCCCTGTGTAAACGGACCTCTACCAGGCCCCCCTACGCCCGGGCGACCTCTAGATCGCCTACCCATATTATTATTTGACCTCTGTTGAAGGACGGGGCATTGTGCTCGCCAATGACCCTCTCGTCGACAATAAGCACATTGATTAATATTCACAGAACCCAAGGGCACATTCCCCTGTGGGATATACTAACCTCTAACCTGAGAGTTCCCCCCTCTGGGGCCTCTAACAGTTTGCTGCAATAGCACCTTTGTTTTTAAATCACCTTTCCGTTTTTCAATCCTACATTTTTCATTATTGACACGATTCTCATAGTGCTGAGCCATATGCAGTAGTTATGATTGCCATTTTGCCTGCCAAGTGCTCTCAGAGGACATAATCTGTGACTGGATGTCAGGCAGCAATCCATGTAAAAATTTCTCCACAAATAACCTTTTCCCAGACTCTGTGCCTACGTCTTGTCCACTGAAATCTGAAAATACCTGTTCGAACCGATTAAAGAACTTGGGAGCACCCTCAGACTTTCCTTGGACACAGGCCGTAAACTTGTCCCAAATAATTCTTTTTTCGGGAATTATGGTTTTTAATTTAGCAATAATTCTATCAGGCAAGGTTAATATCACCTGTTGTGGTCTTTCGCCAGCTGGCCTTTCCCCATCGAGTCTAGTTAAATTCGCCCATGTATCTCCCAAACCGGGTACATCGTCAATAGTTCTAACTTGTTTCCATAAGTCTACGGGCCCGAGTACTGGAAACAACAAATCAATGTCACCTAAGGTGAACACTGAGGATTGCAAAACAGATTCCATCTCTTTATAGAACCCTGTCGGATTTTTCCTAATGTCAGGAATGGACTGTCTAATGGTGTTCACTTCCTGTCATGAAAATGGGACGCGAACAAACTGTGATACATAATGTGCGGGAATATCCACAGCGACTATACCTCGTGCAGCATCGGCCGCAACCTCAACCTTCGGGAAAAATGTCGGAGGAACCTCCCTCATAGGCAACTGAGATGTAGGCAACTCCGAACGCTTACTAAGCAACAGAGTCAAATCGAGCGCTAAAGCAGTCGAAGAAGTGTCAAGCGAAAAAGCTTTCTTATAAATATTCAATAACTCTGTGGGACAACTAATCTTCCTCTTTACACATTCATCTTGCAGGTACTCTACCATCACCTGTATCACCTTCCTCTGCATTTCCAACGTATATTGACTATATGTGTCATATACCTCAACTGGAGTTATCGATATGTCTGAAATCCATCTAATCGCATCTTTCTCACAAATTCACATTTCCTCCGATATCGGTTTACGACAAGGAAGGTACCGTTTCTGTACATACATACTTTCCTCTTCATCATCCTCATTCCGTATCCTTTCTAACTCCTTTCTATACTCAAATAACCTCTCGACATGCTCATTTACCTTCTCCACAGTATCTCTGGAAAGTGCTAAAGAGTTTAGATCCCTTAACCCTTGCGGAACATCCGCATTATTTAATCTTCCCCACATTATACACAACTGAATCCCCAAACCTTCAATAAAAACATTTTTCTCAGGAAAATTATCCGTATTAAAAAGTGTGGAAAAAATACTAGCCTGATTATCCTTCTCCATACAATGTTTAGCCCATGCAGTTAACTCACGTTTCTTCTCCGGTGGTACAGTACTGCGAGTGACAACCTTTGAACCTGCACCATCATCGATTACAAGTGACCCAAGACCACTTGGAAGAGAGGGAGCAGGCAAATTCGATGGAGGAGCTATAACTGGTGCGACAGGAAGAGGCGGAGGAGCAGGTGGAGGGACAACAGTCAGAGGAATAGGAATAATAGGTTGAGCAGGAAGGGTAGGAATAACAGCAGGAAAAGGTACAGCAGTGGGAAGAGGAACATATGGAGGTGGCGCAGAGGCACCAGGCCTTCATTCATTTAATATTTTCTCACAAAATTCGTCAGAATCATGAAGATCTTTGGAAGGATAGATTTTCTGGATACCAAGTGAGAAAGCCCTTTCCATATTTTTAGCCGACTGTTTATCCTGGTCATATAATAACGCTTTTTCGGCAACCGTTTTATGACGGCGCGCCTGTTTCTCTCTAATCTTAAGGTGTTGTAACGCTTCTTTTTCCAATTCTGTAAAACATCAAATGCTGCAGGTCTAGCCTTTTTCTTTAACAATACTGATTCCAAATATTCACCGCGAGGGATCTCGAAACTACCATTGATTGGCCACTGAAGTTCGGAGGCATGTCTAGTTTGTCTGTGCCAAATTTCATTAAATACTATACTTCCAATGCCATGCTTACAGTACATAGTACATGCCGGCGACCCCTCCTGTGGTTCGGGACAGCTAAATTCCAAAGATTGTCTATCACTGCGGAATAATGCCCTAAAGCAGGTAGACAATTTCCCAGGCATATCTCAAATTCTTGGTGTTACCTGGTCAATAATTGTGTCTGCAGATACAATGCACCAAAATTCTAATAGGCAGGGTTAAATTAAGAATCGGGTCACGACTCACCTGGCCAAACCTAAGGAGGACCGATCGGTACTTCTAAGAATCTTACCTAACTAATCTTACCTCGTGTATGGTGATTTTGGCAAATCTGCCTTCCTCGATAAGTGGACCCTTGTCAAGATGCCGTCTCAGACCACAGGCTAGTCGTCCAGGGATCGGATTGTGCAGTGCTTCTGAGGTGCCGCGTTTCATCCAGGGGCCCCTTACTTTTTGTCACACCGTCCGATCCCAGTCCGATAGCAAGTGTCAACCTTCAACAATCCGGCATCAATCTTGAGGGTCCCTATTCGGGCGCCAACTGTGAAAACAGAAACAAAATATCGAGGCTGAGTACCCCAAAAGGAAATATACCAAACACAGGTTACAAAGGAACATACAACGTACTTTATTCTCTATCAAATTCAATTACAAAACAGTGCAAAGTCAGATAGCTATCGGCCCTCAGTACAACACAACGAACTCCAGCGTGGTTCAGTGTGTTCAGTGAGAGACTGTACATTAGAATGCATTCGCTTTTTATATATTTTGTGAGCATTATGTCCAACCCCTCTTCGGGTTAATATTCTACCTTATATATGACCAATTCTAGGGTTTGTTGCCGAGTCTCAAATAACCGCATCTAACTGGTTTGTTCTTTATTACATGATACAATAAGCGTATGCATTAACTGTGTATTCTAAGTTTCATATTGCATGTCTTCTTAAACATTAATACAATGTAGTAAAACAGATGTTCTTTGTTCAATGTGTAAATACATTATCATAATATATACTCGTGGATTGGTTTCATTACGCGAGTAGTCCTTTTACACATAGGTCAACGTAGGACGAGGTCTCAGTTCATGACCTCAACAAGCAGCCTGCAGGCAGATTAGACATTAGCGATGTACAGAGGTCAAGACGGCCATGTTGTATTTTTGCAATGACATTGTCCACCATTTTAGCTCACAGGGTGACTTTTCCACATAAATCCTAAAATGGCGTTCTGACCTAAAATGGCGGCCTACATATATTAAAGGTCAGGACCTTGTAACACAGATCTCGCAAGTGACTTTCGAGCAGCTTGGCGTAGGCCAATATTAATATATTTATTACAATAGGAGTCACAATATACTTTTTATTCTGACAATACGACCCTGTTATTCCACATGGTTAGTTGCAATAAGTGGCTGTAAGCTTGCTCTGCATCTCTTGCTCCCTTGCATTTCTGCATTTCTGCGGTTCTACATTTTGCTAATGAAACTGATAGGCCTCTGACAGAATATACATTTATCTGTCCTTTATCTACAGGACTGTGTAAGCGTGTTCTTTGTGTGTGCTCATGTGTGTCTGTGTAACTTCAAGCAGGGATGCAAGTTTGTTTCGTGGCTGACGTTAGTATGTCATGGTGTCTCTAATGACATCAGCACAGCTGGATATTGTTATGCTCACCTGGTCTCTGCAGAGGCGTTGGGACACGGTTGCAGCTCTCCGGGGGTGAGGTGCTCGGGTCCAACTTCGCCCTCTGCGCTTATTTGGTGACTGGTGGTAATAGGTGATGCTGCTCGGGACTGCTCTTGTGTGGAGAATAGGGGGCGTGAGTATGCCAGCTTGTGCACCTGATCCCCTTCCAGACCCCTTCTCCCAAACCGTGGTGCCCGTGGAATGCGCTGTGCCTGGAAAGCTCACCTGTTGATTAATTTTGACGAGCACTCCATCCTGCTGCTTCTGGCAGGGGCGTTTGTATGATCTCGACCAAGTTCCTTCACTGATCCCTTGCACGTGGTAGTCCAGTCCTGCTGCGACTAAGCAACTATACTTTAGGTAAGTGTTCCTGTTTGCCTTTGTCTTTCCTTGTCTGTTTTTTTTTGTATTGTATAGTTTGTTGTCTTGTATTGCTGTCCGTTCCACTTTTGATGTTTGCTCTTTTGCTTTCTTCCCTTGCAGGTGATGTTGCCGGCCCGGCAGACGCTGCAGAGCTCGAGGCAACAGCCGGAGGGAATGAGGAACGAAGCTGCAGCGGTACGGTAGCTGGTAAATTGTTAACTAGGGGTGCGTATTGGTCAAATTCGGCACGGCCCTAGGATGGATGTTCCAACCTTGTCTTTCTTCTTCTTCACAGGGTCAGAGTTCGTGGATGCGGAGTGCGCTGCTGCTGCATCAGGATCAAGATCACGGGATGTCAGGAGATGAGTGTGCAGATGAAGCGATTAAGCACCAGTTTCCTGGAGGTGAGCATGCAGGAGAACGCCTAGTTTCAAAGGTAAGTAAACTGGTCCAAGCGGTGGTGAGCGTCATGTTGCACACGAGTGCTCAGTAACGCGAAGCACCAGCCTTAAGGATGGAGCAGCCTATATAACTGAGCTTCTGAAGCCACGCCCACCAGGTTCAGCCTGCCTGCCACACCCTGCCACACTTGATGAGTCAGCACATGAAGACCAGGCCTAGGGAGCCACACCCGATGAGTCAGCACATGAGGATGTTCTCTGGAATAAAGGCTTTCAGCTCCTGGAAAGTTCTTGTAAAATAAAAGCATTCCTGCACTGGAATAATGTAAAAGTAATCCTGCACTGAAATAAAGTGTTCCTGCTCTATATCTATATCTCTATATGAGCCTGGCGCCAAAGGCTGAGTCCAGCCAGGGCCCCTGTGTTTATAGGTCCCAAAAGGACATAAGTGAGTCAAGTGACACCTTGCCTCCATCACTAGATTGTGTGGCTTTTGTGTTCTGGGGCCTGTGGCCATGACAGATATTTATCATTAGTCAACCAGGTCCAGTGGTGAGGCACCTGTATCCATGAAGACATCACCTGTATACGGTTTAAACGGTTGTCTAAGAGAATATATGTTTGCATATGTAGAAGTCACTGGCCTGCCTGGGGGCTGGCTAAACAGTGACTGGCATCTTGTGTTTCTGACTCTTCAGGCTGTCATGCTTATGGGGGTCAAGATGACCATTCCAGGGACCCTCTCTTCAGTCCCCCATCTGGTTGACCTGTAGACCACACCACCAAACCTAATCACTATCACTTTCAGGAGCCATATCTTCGTTACTTCTCCAAGATGTCCATAGTAATTTGCATGATCATCCATACTCCAAGTCATGTAACTGCATTCTCCTTCCGGGTTGCATACCCATTTCGCCCAATATTTCCTGTTGTCCAGCGGATCATAAAATGTTATCATCTCGGTTCAGGAACAATTGGCACTCCTTTATTTGTGTCCTTATTTTCTTTCTTTCTTCTATCTTGTCTTGCTCACCATTTGTATCTACTAGTACTTTTATCCCTATTGTTTTCTCAATCATTTTGCGGCATTGTGTGATGCATATCTTTATCACAGTGCTACTAGTACCAGTATTAGTTCTCCTTGTAATACTTTTAGTCCGTCCTCCTTCCATGTTGGGATCCATGAAAATATATACAACAGCCAGCTTTGATCTTTTCATTCTCTTTTCTGCTCCTCCTCCATTTTGACGTGCGTTTTTGACAATCTGGTAACTGCTTCTGTTAGTGTGCCATTTGCTTCATCGTTTGCAGGCACAAATGTACAGCAAGAAGACCCAATCTTGGCACAAACTCCTCCTTCCATTGCTGTAAGAAGGTCCCAAACATATTTGTTCTGAAGGGCCATCGAATGTAGTGCTCAGAGCTCTTCTTTTAACGCATGGAAGCCATTTACTGTTTAGTTTATCGACTGCATTAGCTCCCATCTTGTTATCTGTAACCATTTAGCTTTTGTATATGTCTGCACAGCTGGAACCACTGACATGAAGACCATTTCAGTCCTACTGAACAACCTGTGTTCAGGTGGCATGCCATCCAGAGAGGCTTCTAGTGTTGATGATATGTTGTTCTGCCTCTTCATTCTATTCAATCCTGCTTACCTCTTTCTTCTTCTATGATCATCCTCTTTAGGGAAGTCACCCATGTTGATGTTCTTCTACGGAACTACTAGCGCTGGCGTATTTATGTGCACCAACGAGCATACTCCTCCCCAGTTGGGTGGCAGCTTTTCATATGCTTTAGATCTGCACGCCCAATAATGATCCATTAATACTGCCGTCCCAAGCTTCATGCTTGGGTGCTTCTCTGTCTGCTTGCAGTCTTTGTTTTCTCCAACATTTACTGCACCATCATCCTGGAAACATAATGCTGCTTTCTTCAGTGGTATTATAGGCATTGGTCCAGCTTAATTCTCTACCCAGGTCAGTAATTCCACACCCGCGCCCCATTCTTTCAGGCTTTTATCATTTTCTTCCTGTGCCAAGTTTACTGGAACTTGTAGGAGCGTGTTTCCTTTGCTACCTACTACTCCCTCCTTCTATCCTTCAGCTGTGTACACTTGGCTGTTCACAAGCATCTGTGGTCATTCCGAGCATCCTAGTTCTCCTATTTCCTTGGGTCGCTTCTTGGGATACGGTAGTTCTTTCAGTGTTATTGTTTTGGTCTCTCCTTTCTGTGGGCCGTCAGTTATGTATTGTATAGCTTGGTTCTTTTTCCAGTAAGTATCCATCCACTTTAACCACCGTAAGAGCATTAGCATATTAAATAATTCTCTCCAGCTCAAATATTCACAATGTGCATTGCAAAACAGTGAACCCTGCAACCTTCATTACAGAAGCATGCACGGATTAAGATATAGTACGACATGACTGTGTGACAAACAAGGGGGAGGAGGATGAAATCCCCAAGGCAAAGTACAGGCCACTCAAAGGGGGGAGGCCCACTTTGTTGACGGTCAGTGACAATTGACCAGGACACAGGTCTCAGACACAACGGGGTGGCGGTAGTGCGCCTGGAGGACGGTGACTATGAAACATTGATTTAAAAAACTTCCAATGCATTACTCCGCCCAGGCAGCAGAACTCATTGCACTGATTGAAGCCTTACAGGCCTCACAGGGGTGTCATGTGACAATTTACTTGGACTCGTCATACGTCACTAACACTGTGCATGCTGGTCTGTCGCTGTGGAAAAGCAGGGGCTTTAGGAGGGCAGACGGGTCCACAGTACAGCACGCACTGTTAGACTAACTGATCTTCGCACTGTCACAACTTTCTGTTGTGATGGTTGTCCAATGAGATGCCCACACTAACAACACTGATGAAGTGTTACTAGGAAATGCACCACTGACACCACGGCCAACTCGTGGCATACATCCCAGTTCCCAATGTAACTGAATATGTCCTCGCAACACCTGGCACTGACCAACCCCCCAACTGCTAATATGCACTGACCCCCACAGAGCAGCAGCAGTTCTAGGAGACAAGTTTAAAGACTATTTACCAACCTTGACACACACCATTAAATATATTTCCCAACAGATTGCACCGCCCTGATCACAAGACACGCCAGGAGCCCCTGCTGACTGCACATCTGAACTCTCAACCAGTGCTGCCACTGAACTTGTCTTTGTTCAGTCCTTTGTCCGTAGGTGGAATAGCCCCAGGTTCAACTGACCTTTTGAAGTGGTCTGTTCCACTCTGCTTGCCGTCAAAGTGAATGGCACCCGGTTTTGGATCCAGTTGTCTGACGTTCGAAAGGCCTTGTCAGATGCTACACCTTAATGATTGGCAGTGGGCATCTACCTTATTTCCTTTTCCTACTGCCATAGCTGAAAGCTCAGTTTCACGTCCTCCCCAAATGCTTATACATGCAAAATGCTGCAGTAACACTTAGGTTTTAGGGCCTGGCACTCTCTTGCACTTGTCTCTCTCCCCCTCTCTCTGTCACTCTCTCCATCTCTCTCTCTCTCTCTCTCTCTCTCTCTCTCTCTCTCTCTCTCTCTCTTTCTATCTCTCTCTCTCTCTCTCTCTTTCCCCTTCACTCTCTATTTCTTTTGTGTGCATACATTTTGCCTTTAATGATCATCAAAGGCATGGAGACAGTGCCTTCCAATAACTTAATATATGAACAAATGGCATCAGTGCCTTCAAATCACGCAACACATGTTAGAAAGTGTTATGAGTGTGATGCTAGGTCTAGATAGTTGTATTCATATATGTGTGCTATGCATTTGATAGGTACTTTATATGCCATTTCCATGGTTAGCCTGCAAATTTATTTAGTGAGAATTTTTATAGTAGAGGGTAATATAAATGGGGGGATGACAGGAGGGCCAGGGGAGAGTATAACTTTACTATAGTGTTACACATGCAGTATCAGATAAAGACAAAGCTAATGTATCACTCCCAATGTTCAACCACATGTCCCAAAATGGTAGCACCTCACCCCACCAGCTGGAATGTTAGAATGTATTGCTAGAACCCCAATTGTTTTCCAAATGTACCAACGCTGCTGATGTACATAATGCTATCACAATCATAAATGGATATAAAGGAGTACCTATACATACAAAGAGACAAGGCCGAAGGCAAAAATATGCTGCATATAATGGACTTGGTTTAGATGCTATAGAAGATGTACGTCACCCTGAACTGTCTAACAGTTGGGATACTGATATGAGTGTGATAGGAAGAAACAGAGTGAATAGAAGCAGTTAAGCTGTATGTTCATTAATACTGCATGCGTCAGGGGCACTCAAGGTCCGAGTACCCCAGGAAGTACCAATTCTAGAGGCACAATGCCTAGTACATCTTTTGCTAAGAAGGCTCAGAGGCACTTTCCAGGCACACAATGTAAGACTCAAAGTGGTGGATGCAGATCACCTGAAATGCAACAACAATCCAAAAAGTAACCAATGCCTAAAGAGATCCTATTTGCTAATAGAAGGACTGAAATACTTGAATAACAAATGATATGATGAAATTATATGATATGATAGGTTATTTATAACGCGCTTAATACCCAGAGGTTTCTAAGTGTGGACCCGGGGATTGAACCTGTGTTGCTCTGTGTCGTCTTGCTTCCAAGGCGAGCACGTTGCCCCTGTTTTATCCTCCCGAGACAAAGAAACAACAGTGAGCTGCATGGCAGAAAACTGCGTGGGATACAAAGGAGGGGTCTTGGCAAGGGTGGAAGCTGCATGTACACAATTCTGGACTGAACATATCACAAAACTAACATGGATTGAAGCAATGGAGAAACCAGTAAAAGTGCACAGAGAAGAAACATATGCACTTTGCTTTTACAGTGCTGGGACGATACCTGTAGGATCTAATGAACATTGCAACACACCTCTACTCATTCCTGATCTCAAGCAAGGTACGGCGGCAGTGTTGGATTTCTACTGGGTGTGAGGCCAACAAGCATACTTGCACCTGCAACCATCATGGAGGGGCTATTGCTCGCTGGCCACACTGCACTTAGCCCTATTTGTAATCCCAGAAGTATACTTGCAAGGGCGGTCAACAGAGAATTTTGCCCTTACCCCCTTGCGAACTCCTGAAGAAGAAAAATGAAACACATTGCCAGCACCACAGTTTTTCATCCTTCCAGAGAAAGAAAAGTGTGAACATCTAAAAAGGAAGAAGAGATCGAAATACATGTCCCAGGAATCAGCAGCCCTGCTCAGTGAAATACCAGATGAATGCCGACTCTTCAGCAAAGCAGAGACCTTTTTTTACCTCATTGGTGCTGCCCGGGGTGCAAGCAGCAGCCAATGCCAAATAACTGCAGATTGTCCGCTGGGAACTAATAGACCTAGCAAATGACACTGAACAGGGATTCAACTTCATAAAAGTAGAACTCTTTGCCCAAGACTAATGGCGGTGCAGAACAGGTACGTCCTGGACATGCTTTCTGCTATAGAAGGAGGCATGTGCAAGAAAATTGGTGATTCTTGCTGCACATTTTTGCCTCCCGAAGATGCTGAGAATGGCTCACTGTCACACATCATCGACACAGTACACAACTTGGGGGTACGCATGAAGAAAGAAGATGGCATACAGGATGAAGACTGGTTCAATATGGCTTTTTCTTGGGCCCCATCCTGGCTAGGGGCGATAGAAAAGATGCTAGTGCCTATCCTCATTTTTATTTTAGTCATTTTTTGCACGTGTCAGATGGGACTCTCATGTTGTGCCAAAGCAGTGCCAAGCAATGCAATGATGATGGTCTTGATTGGGGAAACGCACAAAGCACCTTGTGGTACCACAGAGAGTAGTATCCAGACAAATGATCCAGACAAACCACATAATGGTTGAGGTTTACCACCCCTTATGTCCCCCTGGCACTGTCACCAAACCCTGGCCCAACCTCCACAACTACATTTAATACCAGGTTCATTTAGCTGGGGTTGGGGGTTGCTTTTACACATACTCCAGATGAATACACCCAGGCTGCTAAAAGCTTGCCAGATGTGTTCAAAGCATGGGTCCCAATTATAGAGGCTAAAAGACTAGAAGAAGAGAAATCCAGAAGGAGTGCTGAAGAATATAGATGAATTCATGGGCCCATGGGGGAACCTGTTTGGGAGTTTGTTACCGTACAAGTATCAAAAAAGGGAGAATGTTGGGGAGGAGATGGTCTCCCCACCCCCTAAGCGATACTGAACAAGACACAAACAATAGAAGACACATTCGAGAAGCAGGGGGGAGGAGGGCACACACAAAAGGGGGGTGTTCTATTGCAAGTACTAAAAGCTACGGAAGAAATGCAAATGTAAACACCATCTTAGACAAAAGCAGCCATCCTGGAACATAGTCCCAAGCACGGCGAATAGTATCAGGTGCTCGAATGCTAGGTCCCTCGCATGCGCGTGAACAAACTCCCACCCTGGCCAGGTCCCAAATTGCCCATGAAATCCTCTACTGTTCTAAAATGTTACAGGCCCTCGCACAAATGAAATAATGCACCCTGAATGGTCATGAGAAGGGCGCAGCATGCCGCTTGGCAGTACCATCCCGCAAGCCAGATAGCAAGGACTCCTGCCCCCAATGATCAAGACATGAGAAATACAGCTTTGCAATGCTTTTATCCAGAGGCCCTCCTGCATGCCACAGTACCATCCGAACCCAGACCACTGATCATAAAACCTTTACACCCCCTCAATCGATCATTAAGATCAGAAGGCAATGCTATCGCGCCTTCAGAACTGGGTCACATGATTTGTACAGTGAGGTGTAGGGTAGCAACAAAGTAGCCAATTCATTGTTAGACCAACCTCACCATAGATGATGAGCCCAGCAGCACCAATGTGAATGGAGATGGACTGCTGAAGATGGCCTAGCATCCCATATGGAGCAAATCCTATACGTGTAGTGCCCATCCAATTGGGATGGAAGAATTGTACTTTATAATATGACATCATGAGTGATGCTGTTTGTAGTTATAAGGTACTGCACATGCTCACGAATCTAAGAGCGTTCTCGTGCAGCAGAGTCCTTTGCTGATATTATTTCTGTTTTGTGGAAATAAACACTTGTTACCTTTCTAAGTGCATCTAGGCCTTCTTCCCTAACGGGATGTATTTTTTCTGGTGTGATCGTACAGGATCGTGTCTTCACTCTCCCAAATTTGTTTTACTCAAGAATAAAGCTTAATAAGAAAAAGATTGCTTAGGCATTTACTGAAGGATCAGAACATTCCCACAATGAATCTGATAGATGAATGGAAAATGGGACTTTATGCAATGGATTAAAAAAACACAAGATTACCAGCAGGTGCATACTGAAGATAAACATTGGAAACAAAAATGTAAGTCATAATTGTTGCATCATAAGAGATGTTACTTCTCATTATTATATCGGTAATGACCTAGTACGTCAATTCATAATTAATTTGGATCTCATTAACAACAAAGCCTGGTCCAGAATCAGGGGAACCTTACTGACTCCAATGATCTAGAAGAGCATTTAGGCCAGCCCAATTGCTGCCTTATATTGCCGAAGTTCAAATTAAGGAAGAAATTACTCTGGAACACTACACATTGTCAAGAAGATCAGACAAGAATAGTCCTTGCTGAATTAAGAAGCTTTTATTAATTTAAATAATGTCAGCTGCAAGGACTGTTTCTACACCCCAACCCCATTAGTAGATCCCAAAGATGACACCATCTGAATATTGGGTGATAATAATGATCCCCAAAGAGTAATTTTATTCCAAGATACCTTCATTTGAATGGTGTTTGATTCAAGACACTTTTCCAGGGACTTTACCAAGTCCATTATTGTTCCCATATCTGAAGATTGCCCTCACATGATGGAAGCAGGCCAGAAACCCTCTATATCTGACAATTGGGGAATTTTATGGTGTGCCCTTATGGAGTGGATAATGTTACTTGGGAGATGCTGGAAGATGAGATAGTATGCAGAGTCACCGGCAGCTACCTCGGAAGGAATCAATTACCCAGGTAAGCACCACAAGCAAGGATCTCGCCCCTTAGAAGACACATCAGAAATAGCCAACCTAGAAATAGTTCAGGCTTCATTCTGATGGATGAAGAACAGGTAAGTGTGGCTGATGACTGTCGGACACAAAGCAAAAACAAAACCTTAGACAGGTATTCTTAGATTTTCATAAACTTTTCTCTGATTCCTATGATTGTGGAAATAGGTCCCTCAATTATACAACCATACTTATGGATCCTAATATGGCAGCACTATTTGTAGGTCTCTACCGGTTACCTGAGGCGCCCATGGAATCACTCAAAGAAACAATCAAAATGTGAAATCCCTTGGGATTATTTGGCTGGTTCACTCTCCCTTTAAACACCCTGCACTAGGTCTATTGAAACCCAATGGACAATGGAGACTCTGTGTTGACAAGGGAATTAAATAAGAGTATGCACATGTCATGTCATGGTGGCCTCTCTCTTATAATGATAGGTGCAATTGCTTTTTCAGTTTCTCTGTCTGCTTTCCATGTGGTGTCCAAGTTTCCTAATTGATAGAGAGGGGCAGCTATACGGTTAGCGCATCAGCAGCAAGTATTAACATCTGGTGGTTTAAAAGAGATGTGGGAGATAAAGTGTGGGATGCAGCAAACCCACACCTTCCAGGGTGCATTGTGTATAGAGGCAATCATTTAGTGACTGCTTAGGTTGGTTCTAATGAGCCACTGGGCTTATCGCTGGGCCACAACAGACAAACACAGATACCAATGTTGGCAAATTATGGATCATCTCCGTCCTCAGCTCAATCATCAAGGAAGTCCTGACACTGCTCATCTGTAACATTACAGCTCTGTGAGGAGGGTATGTCTGTGCCGATGTACAAGACTTCCTGAACAGCCAACTCATGGCAATCATGGAAGATGTACCAAGTGAAACGTGGCTACGAGAACTCAGAAATGATTGGTATAGCAGAAGAGGAAGATGTGGAAATATAGTAGATGGAAATACAGGGGCAGCTGGTCACCTATCACACTAAGGGCTGGGTTGATGGTATATGGGTACCAATAAGCCTGAAAGTACCAGATCCATGGGCAGACTGCAACTGGAACCGTGTAACCCATCAAGAAGTCTTCTAAGTCAGTCCGCCCGGAAATACAGCCGAAATGTGACGGGTGCCCGAGAAACACCACCAGATTTGTGGATAGGACTAGGCACCACTTGGCTGTCATTGCCCCTTTAGCCACAACAGCTGCAATGTCTTAGTAAGTTAGATAGAGGCCAGATCCTGTTAGTTGGGAATCAAATATGCTGGGAGATTTTGCATAAGGTAGTACTCAACAAGGTGTTTTGTTTCAAGCAAACTATAGTTGTACACAAACAATTTCGTTACCCTTGGTTGATGTCCATTTTCTAATTTGAACAAGTACCAAAGTTCAACACATGTTCTGGCCAGTGGAATGTTCCCAAGTAGTTGGTTTACACTTGAGTTTGGAAAGTATCTGATCTTATTAATTCTGGACAGGTTTGAACAGCTTTTAGAGTTAGTAAGTTGCATATAAAGGTCTGCTAATCAAAGGATGACCAGGAGACGATTTTCGGAGGTAAGTGACCTTGATTGGTAAGGCAGGATCATCAGGTGGCAGGTACAGGCAGCTGGGTTAGGGACAGAGATACTGGGCATCCAGTCTGTAGGGAAGACAGGTCACTTTCACCAAGTGATGGAACACATAGGACAGAACACAGTTCCATTCATGCAGGGAAGATACAGGATACATTACACCATGTCACAGGTTTAGCAAATCAAAGAAGTTAAAGAGGTTATGTTCAATGAAGTGAACGAAATGCACACAGATATGCCACCATGTGCACCTCCCTCTGATGTGTCATGTGTATTGACAGAATGGGCCAAAGACATACCTGTAGTGACCAAAGCCTTGAGCCTGGTACTATTCTCTAATATTTTGGCACATATGTTATTATGTAGATGAAGCGAGAATGCTGTAAATATAATCGCCTCCAGACCACTTCAAACACCAGAAAACAGATGCTTAATTTCAGTATTAGAATTTAAAATGGCATACCAAGATGAGGTAGGAAAAGAAAGTGATGCCCAGTTGAGTATTGACATTAATATTGTACAGTCCTCCAGGCTATACGCTGCATGTGACTAGCCTCTTTCAGGAGGAAAAGATGTTATGCTTGAACAGATCCAACATGCGGCTTATTTTCGGTGGCGTCCCAAACCGTAGGCTAATTGCGACCAGAGATATAGACAGTGATCGAAGTGCACCAAAAAAGTAGTGGAACTGTGACTCTGGCGGGGGACAGAGTAAGAAGGAAAGGAGCAACGTGCAGCACACCTGTCAAGGGTTGCAGTCATGCCAGTTGGCAGCCAATTGAGTTGAAACAGGTTTCTGTTTAGCTACAACTGTTATCGTTCCTAAAGTACAGAAGTGTGCTTTAACTTCATAAAGAACAGTTCTGGAATGGTAAAAATGGTTGTAAAAATTAATGGAGCTGTTAACAGTAAAAATAGAGGAACACCGCTCCCGACCGTTCCCACTCACTTCGACCACTGGATATAGATAGGGTTGAGTTTTTTGTCCCAATTGGAACAGATAAGATTACACTGCATATTGGCTCTAAAGTTATGTATGATATTATCTTGAAAAGAGCAGACTCTTTTGCGCAAATTGGGGTTTGCGGTGACAGAACACAAAAATGTAATGGTACCAAGGGACAGGATTGCCCCGGATCTTGGTGGAAATGATATTAACATCTCATTACATAATGGTGAACGGAGGAGCAGGCATGTTGAATCCTTCCAGAGCAGCACATGGCAGTCTCATGACTTAGTGGATTGGTCTTTTTTGGCCGAAGTACTTCATGACAAGACCAAATCTCCTTATCAAGGTTGTTAGCGAGCTGGACTTTCTAAACGTCATATCATGGAATACTAGGGGGAATATTCATCTTTTCACTAAGCCAGGGGTTGTTAAAATTCTTAGACTGCATGGCCTGATTTTGCTTCAAGAGGCCTGGCTCACAGAGGGTCCTTTTCTAGACAGATCTACTGTTTTTGTACAGCTGGCCGGAAAAAAGGGAAATGGTGGGCGCCCTCCAGGTGGCTTGTTAGCCGTTATAAAGTCCAGCAGCAGACCTAAGGCTAAAGTCTTCAATACAGAGCTTACTATGGGTAGGAAACATACTCCTAATGAACTACATTTGGTTAATATCTATTGGCATATCGTAATATGCGACTTAGAAGAATTCCTGGAAGCTTTGAGTGGGCTTATTTTGGATTGGAAGCATGTTCATGTGCATGACATTGTTTTGGTTGCCGGGGACCTGAATTTGTTGTACTCGGAGATTGACACGGAAAAAGACATCGTGCAATTTGTGTCATCTGCAGAGAGTAAGATAGATAACGTGAGACAAGAAGCGAAATGCGTCTCCTACCTGAGTTCACTGGGCCGCTGAATGTCCAATGGGGCAGTGCCTGGTGATATGCCCCAACTGATAACTTGGCATAGGGGGGCCCAGTGAATCTATTCTAGACTACTACTTCACAGACCAATTCCTGTTTGATAAATGGACATTCTTGTATGTAAAAAGAAAGTGCTGGAGTGATCATCATATGTTGCTCACAGCCTTTGGTTTGCGCATGGGGCAGGTGTGCAAGGGGGCACCCGTGGGCCTGGAAGCTTAATCCTGGCAAGAATAGTGTTCGCTGGAAGGATGCAGCCATTGATAGATTTAATAAGGAAATGTCAGCCTCATTGAGCAGGAACACATTTGTGTGGAAGAGCTTGACCTTTAATTTGTGCAACTTTGAGCAGCAATCTGTTGACGACTTGATGAAAGCAGTTTTACCCGGAAGCAAGTGTACACAAGGGGTCCTCATTGAAAAACGGGCCACTTGCATTTACTTGATAAAAAAATAGCTCATGCCAAAAGTGCTATTAGGGCTAAGATCAGGAGCATTAGAAAATTAGATCTAGACCCGGCCCAAATAAATAAAGACAGCTAAATTGCGATGATAAAAACGACATTGAGCTAGTATTTATTTATTTATTTATTGGTCACTCATTAGGCGCTGATACAATTAGCAAACATTTTTCAAAGCGCCCACAAGGCAAACAGAGTGGGGACAGGGGATGACAATGGGCCTTATTACGACTGTGCCGGTCCGGTAACAATGGTGCGTACCGGCACCGTTGTTACCGGACTGGCAAAGTACAACTCTGTGGGCTGTTGCCGTCCCAACCGCAAGGGTCAGACCTGGCGGCGGGAATAGCACCCACCCACAGAGTTACACGGAAGCACCAGCACAGTTATTAATGGTGCCAGTGTTTCCGTGGTCCCCACTTTACCGGCACCTGACTTTCCGGGAAACGCCAGGGTTTTAATCCCATGGTGTTACCGGCAAGCCAGGCACCTGTAAATCTTGCAAGTCAGCGACAACCCGCCGGTAGTACCAGAAGAGTTACCGCCGGACTTGTAATGCGGCCCAACGAGTTACAGCAAGGATAAAAAATTGCAATAGTAGTACAAACAAATAATGAGAGTAAGGGAAGGGGAGACAAATCTACTATACCTTGTGAGTTTTCACAACGTGCAAGTGCAGAGTGTCGCCAAATTCATGCTGAGTATTCTAAAAAATCTGAATGTACCGCGTTTCTGAGAAACTATTGATACCCTTGGGGTGTCTGAAACAAGTTACCAACTGAACGCAATTTCCGTAACGGACTGGCTAGCCCGTTTTGAGGCTCCTTATTCAGATACTACTGACCATGTTTCGGACCTTGAGTCTGACATAAAAGGTAGCACCTCTAAATGGAACTTAATATTTATCACAATTCTGTTTATGAGGTAATCTTGCATATTAGTGACTCCAGGGCCCCTGGCCCCAATCTTCTCTCAAATAAACTCTTCAAGGGAGATCCAGTCAATTGGTCTACGGTTCTCTCAATACTTTTGAAAGATATCATGAGACTCATGCCGTATGTCTTTTGTAATACCTATTTTTAATATTTTTAAGAGAGGTGCGAAGACCGATGCTAAGAATTACCATCCAATCATAATTTTTGATGCAGATATTAAGGTCTTTGCATGCCTCTTATTGCAACATCTGGTGGCCTGGGCTGTTGGTGAAGTTAGACTAAATAAGTCCCAAACAGGGTTTAGGAAAGCCCATATCACTAATGTGAACGGGCTTATAATAAGGTGCCTTCAGGATTCAGTTTGGTTGGGAGGCTATACATCTATATATGTGGTTTAGATCTATCAGCTTTTTTTGACTGAGTAAATCTTCATCTACTATGGACCAAATTGGCCAGGTGGGGAATCCCAGGTGGCCTCTTAAGACTGATACATGGTTTATATGAGCATTCTAAAATTCGCACTGACTCTTCAATATTTATGTCTATGACGTGGACGAATATTTGAAATATGCTTCCCTCGCCCCCCTCGGTATGAGCTAGCGCTTCAATCCCTACAGGTGAGGGCCAAATGGGGACTCTTGGTTTTGTACTGGAGCTTATTGTTTCTGTTGAAAAATACATTGTATGAGGATTTGAGTAATGCATTGAGCTGCAGTAATGTCTATAGCATACATGCTTTGAGTGCCCAGTGTGATTGTGTACTAGATGAGATTGGGAAATATCGACCAACCAGGGGCTGTCAAATTTGCTCTTCATCAGGATGATTGATGTTTAACAATTAACAAGTTTCACGCATTTCCTAAACCACTTACAATTGGAGCATAAAAAACCTGAGGCGGTGGTCTCATACCGGAAAATCTTTCCAAATAGTTATTTACACGAGGACTCGATGAGATTCAGGTGGAACTTGTTGTCCACTAGAGAAATCCTCTTACGACGAAAACATGTCGCGCAGGAGGATTTCTTTTGTCGATTTGGTGAGGACAGAGCTGAATTAGAAACTCTAAAGCACTTGCTGTCTAATTGTAGGGCATTGAGAGCACAGCGTAGGTTGCACTTTAGGAAGCTAGCCAGAATCGCGTTTTAATCGAAGGTGATGGATGCCCTTTGGCTAAGGTGTCTGAGTGGATTTCCATCGTCTATGAGTGTTGCTGTAATTGGTTTTCTGAGAAGTTTAAAATTAGGCAACCAGGTTGCCGGTGCTAAAGTGGCTTTGACAATTCTATTCTTAACTTTTGTATTATTGCTTTTTTTAAACTATAACGATCTTAGAAATGTATATTATTTATCAGTTAGACATTTTGTATGTATAAACATTGGGCCTCATTATAAGTTTGCCGGTCCGGTAACTACGGTACTGGCAAGCTTGCCGGTCCTGTAGTTACTGGACCAGCAAACTACGAGGTCTGCTTGCGGGTGCCTTTCCCGCCCACCAGGTCTGACCTGGCAGGCGTACTGGCACCCGTGAGCAGAGCATGTCGGATGCACCGGCACCATTCTGACCTCCCCACGGGGCTCAAATGGGAATGAGTAGCATTTCATTCCGGCGCCCGTCAATGAGCAATTACCGGGTCCGGCAGGGCCATAATGACCCGGTAATTGCCCATTCGCGGGCGCTGGAAAATTTCGCACAAATTTGGCGGCAGCCTGCCGATTTTACCGGCAAGGCTACCGCCAAACTTATAATGGGGCCCATTGAATTGTGTATTTGTTTTAAAATTATTTGAATTGCTTGAATATTTGATGAGATGTTTTTCTTTAATGTTAAGTTAAATGCACTTTATGATGTATTTCTTAAAAATTGTAAAGGGTGACGTTTCTTTAACCAGATACAATAAAACATTTTTTTAAAGTTTGTAATTTTGGCGGGTAGTAAAGTTCTGTCTGTGTAGGCCCAGTTCCTATAGAATCTGTGCTGTTTTACAAGGGGAATAAACTAGTCTATTTTGGAATAAACATTGTTTAATAACGTCTTCATTAGTTGCACTATAGTGCAAAACGGGGAGTGTCTGCAAAAAAGTTTTCATTTCGCTTTATTCCCTTTTTGTACCATATTATGTTCCTCTTCTTTTGGAGCCAACTCTGTGTTTTGATGTATTCTGCTTAACCTGGGTCAGGCCAATGCTTGTTTTCTAGTGGACTCTTGAGCATGCGCAGAATTTAAGTCTGAATAGTGCTGCCCTGCAGGAATTGAAGGCAAAGCTTCGCTCAGGGAGCACGGGTGACGACAGGATAGGAGGGGTGCCTACGTCCCTCGCTGGGGAGCATTCTGGGATAACTAGTCATGTGATGCGGCAACCAGAAATACACAAAAAAATGACCACGCTGACTAAGCATTACCTAAGTGTTATATTGTATTTGTGGGAGGCAGTGCATTTTTCTGTCGGGAGATCTAGTGAGGGTTTACAGAATGTTCTTACATTTTGAATCTGTCAGCTGACTAGAGGCGTATAAAGGTGAGCGGTCTGTAGTGTGGGTCAGAGTTGTTTGCAGTCAGCTCTCAATAGGTTAAGGATGTTGTGTTTCTTGTCTTGCAAGACAACAATAAAGCTGGCTCTGTTTTTGATGATTTGAAATGGATGCATGCGCCTGGTTTCTCTGACAGGTACATACCAGCCTTTAAGAGCTACAGCAGAAGAAAGGCGGATAGCTCAGCGGCAACGTGCTCGCCTTGGCAGCAAGACGACACGGAGCAACACAGGTTCGATCCCCGGTCCACGCTTAGGAACCTCCAGGTATTAAGCGCATTATAAATAACCTATCATATCATATCAAACCAACTCACACCTACTATAGACCAGTCACCCACAAGATTTAGGGCCTCATTACATTAGCACCTTGGTCCATGCCGGTAAAATACCGGCACCGCCTTGGTGGAAAGGGGAAATACCGCCCTATTCCAATGTTGGTGGGGCGGTAATTCCCCCTTCCCCCATTGCCCTTTCCCATTCCCATTTTTGCCCCATAGGGCATAATGGGAATGGGGAAGGCGCTAATTACGGCATCGCAAACCCACAAAGGGACCTCGTAGTAAGGCGGTAAGGGTTTACAGGTACCGGTAAAATACCGGTACCGGTAAACCCTTACCGCCTACCGTGTAATGAGGCCCTTAGTCCCTTCCATTCTGCTACCAAGCATCTTGACACAGTGACATTGGTCTATTGGCTTTAGTGAGCTGAGCAACAAAACATGGGAAATGTCTCAAAGGGGTGCAAACTGCGAACATATTTTGATTACAATAAAATAAATAAAAGCTGTTACCATACAGCAGCAACACATAAAGTCAAACAAAAGGGAAAGGATTTCACACTGTCCAGTCACAAATAAATAAATCGTAACAAATACATAAACGAGGTGAAAATGGAACAAGGGAAACAGAAAATTAAAAAGCCATTGCCGTGTAAGGCCCTGTCGCGACGCATTTCAAGGCGCCCGCTCATGACCTCTACATTGTCCATCCACCTGGTTTTAAACTTCCCGAACTTCTCGCTTTTTCTCTTCCACAGTCTCTGGAGGTTGTGGTGGTGCATCAGCTGGCCTTGAAGTGGGCTGATGCCCTGTGCCACGTGGGTGGGGGTCACTGCAGGCTGCCGTGTTTTCCCACGGTAGGGTTTCCGCACCTGTCCAATTGCCTTTTTGGGCAGTGACTTCCCTGCACCACTAGAAGCTCCCGGCTGCAGCTCCTGGCTTCCATCTGAGAAAAGGAAAAGTTATACATAGTATTTTTATATAATATTGCATAGTTTAGAGTTTACAGTTAGATTAGAGTTTTTTAGAGTTCTAGAGTTTACTTTTTAAAAATAGACCAATCGTTAAATGAGACACAGATTCCACAATAAATGTTCTCTCACTTGCGGCTGTCTTACTTTTGTTGAGGGCCTGGACTTCAGAGTTTCTGCAACTGCATGCCTCGCTAGCAAGCAGGCCCTGTTCCAGGCACAACATATCATCCTATTATTCTTGACTTGCCTCTATGGGGGGTCGCTTGACACTACTTCTTACCTCCCTCTCTGAAGCCTCCTTCTCCAATCATGTCTTCCTTACTTGTACTTCCTTCCTTACCACTCACTGCACTCCAGCATCCATGACATGTAACCATGCCACACACTGTGTTATGAATGTCACCTCCACCTTGCTGAATTGTGTCGCTCCTTGGGCCATCTGCCAAACTGCAAAGACTCCGTGATAGTCACCAAGAGAAAGCAGTAGCCAAGCTGAGCCCAAAAGTCGCATGTGCTGTGTCTGTACACGGGCTTCCCCTTCTAGCTATGCTATGCCATGGCACTATGCGTGAATACGCGTCCACAAATGCAGCTAGGCATCTTTTGTTTTCTGCTAAATGTATGTTTTAGCCATGTTGCCTAATGTGGTGAGCATGTTTATGTTCTGCTGAATCTAACTTTTCAAGAAATAAAGTTTGCAAATTGGCCTGTTAATGCGGTCAAAATAAATTTGCTTCTCGCGAAGGCTAAAAAAATACCACAAACTTTCCATAGCAGCGAAATTGGGATCTTCGTACAAATTACGCTGATGTGGAAAAACGAGGCGAACTCCTAATTGAGACTCTCAAGGTGCCACTCTCTACGGCCTTCTGATTCCTCTGAACTGGCACCAAGCACCTTGCAGGTGGCTCTGGCAAGGACAGGGGTCGTCAGGCTCGGCCCTGGTGACTCAACTGTGTATTCTCAGGGTGACGTGGATCTCGGCTGCACCTCGGCAGCAACTTCGGGTGGTCTCTGCCGTGGAGCTTGTGCTCCATTTATCTTAGCGTAGCTCCCTGCAGTCCTTTCTGCCCTGTTCCAGAGCACCTGCTTGTATACTGCTGCTTCCACTCGCTTTCCTTCCTTAGAGCCGCGCCACTGTTCTCCCCGCAACATATACAAGCCTACTAGGTTTGCGCCTGCGCAGAGCATCAGCCACTTCTATCCCCACCCATTCAGAATGGGTCCGTGTGAGACTCCAGTGCTCCCAGGTGGCCCCGGTTGTGCGTGAAACCTTCAGATCGTGCTGCTTTTCGCCATTAAATACTGACAGTTGCAGTTTAATGTCCCCGTTGAAAGAGTGAGCCTATAAGAGCCAGCATGCCAGCTGCCAAAACTGGACTGGTGGAAGGTGTGACGCATGACATGGGGCCACTTGCCAGCTATCGGACACTGCAAGGGACCAGTCCCGTGGTAACTGTTAGTTGCTATGGAGATTACCAGCAAAGGACCCCATGGCAAGGAAGGAGACAGTTTACGCACGCTAAGCGTCGGCACCCTGCTACCCCACGCCCTACTGAACAAACGATTGGAGCATGCTTTATCGTGGACTCAATAATTTAAGGAGACACAATTTAATTTTGCAGACGTGCTAAATGTCAGCCCAGCTGTCGTGCGCTGCCTTAGACCCCTAAAACTAGTCACCCAGCACAATAGCAAAAGAGGTGTGATCACGTGGCCCGTGATTTTAAGGAGAACACTACTAAACCCGTCAAAGGAGGTGAGAACCATGCACGTCTAAGTCATGCAGGAACAATGAAATGCGTATTTATAAAAGCACGTTTATTTTAATAACTTTGTACTCACCGTAGACAGTTCATTCCAGAATCCGTACGGTTGTGGGAGCTGGTTCAGCATCTCAAGCAGATGCCAAGTTATGGTATAGAACCTTTGACTGTGCCTACCACGGTGAATATATTTGGATGTCATTCACACCGCAACCCTCTTATGACCATTAACGATGCATCGACTTGCACCTTTTTAAATATGGCATTTTTCTATCAAGTCACAAACGCTCGCATGCTACTAATTGCATGAACCTACTATTTTATGTGCCTCCTTATGTACATTTGTTTTATTTTAATCCACACTCTATGAGGTGTAAAGACGTTACAAGGCATATTTACTTCATTACGAGGTGCAGTTTTTCAAAGGATTGGTCTTTGTCGCCTCCTGGTGGTTAGTTGGTAGATGTGCATTGATTTCATATGTTTTTCCCTGTTTGCCTGGCTGCTTATGTATGAAAAGTGTTTTATTTATGGAATAAGAGATGAAATAAAGTATCTCTCAAGCCTTATTGTCTTGGAAGTTGCTGTAGCCATAGACCGACTTCCTCATTGGCTGTTCGTGCTGTCATCTCAGTGTGGGTGGGTGTGTGTGGTCAGGTATTTCTTTTACAAAGGGTCTAATTCGGAGGAGCAGCAGATTACTCCACAGAAAACATGTATTTAAAGAAGGCAGATCTTGATCATGAGGGAACGAGGAACACTGTGGAATGCGGAGTCCGGTTGCCAACAGAATACAGAAAATAGTCTGCAGTTATTGGTGAGAATCTACGTTTATAAACATTCCAGAGACCCTGAACATATCGTTTTTTTTTAACATGTGTACTTTATATTATACGTAACACAAAGGAAAGAGCGTGATAAACCAGATGGGCACTGCCAGGCATAAAAATTTAGTAGAGAGCAGGAAAAAGCATCCTGGAGCACAAATGTTACAAAATAGGCATATCCTCATCCAACTTAGAACAAAAAGAGCTGGCGTTTCGCTGTTTCCACAGCTTAATCATGTCAATGACAAACAAAATAGGACTGGTCTATATATCCCACTTTGTAACAAGTACATTTTCCATGTTTCCAGTGCAGCTATTGGAGTCTATATAAATCATGAAAAAAAATAATCGTGTAAAGTGACAGTGCTAAAGATATAAAGTGCATATTGCCAATGATGTCAGCACATCTGGACACACTAAAAATACACCAAGCACGTTAAAATGTCCGTCAATGAAGATGTCAAATATAATTATATAACTAATATACAAAGAACTGGCGGCTTACGTTACGACCAGTACGTTCTTTATATAAAAAGATTGCAGACTGCTTTTAATGTCCATCTCAAATTGACTGACGGCTTGAACCACTGATGACAAATGACAACCAGGCGCATGGGAGACCCATAAAATCTGGGGGGTGGGGGGCACGGGACCCATCCTATCCTATTCCACTTGAACCCTCAATGATGGAACAGGAGTGTGCCTCTTTACAGCAGTGTATGAGCTGCAATCATACCTCGGCAGCAGGGTATCACTGGATTTACATGGATAGAGGAACAAGTGCTGTTATGAATCTCGAGGCTCTGCTTTATTTTTTTCTGGGTCACCCAGATGGCTTATGGTGGCCTCTATTAAAAAAAACTCATTATTCCGCTGGTGGTGGGTACCAAAAATGCAGTTGCATCCCTATTTTAAAACAAGCATTGGCAACGCCAACAGTTTGTGCTTTAATGTAGGCATGGAAAAGGCACTTGCCAGGCAGCGCCATAGTGGTATTAGGTACCCAGTGATGGTAGCAGCTGCAAAATGATGCAAGTACCTGGACATATCATAGCAGTGCTAGGCAAATGCCCAATACGTATACATAAGCAAACACTTGCCATTGCTGGTTTTTAGCAGGACTTCAGTGAAGGAAATGCATAGTGCTAACAGAGTGGCTGAAGGCATCCCTGGAAAAGAATGATGTATTACACCAGTAGTATGGTCCCAGCTCCAATTAAGTTATTAACTACACAGGGCTTTGTAGTAAACATCCCTAAATCAGTGGCTTTATCTAAACCAGAACTGGCACTTTACATGCCCTTTATAGATCATTTCAATGTTTTTTTAAAGGAATAGGTTATGGCATAAAATGAGTCCCCGGCCCACGTGGCATCCACCAAAAACCCATGAATTCCGGCTGAAAATTGGGTATCCGGTTTCGGCAAAATACCCAATAGAATGCTTACTCGAAGCCGAAGTTACACCCCTCATTTGAAGGCACTTTATCGTTCGCATATGTTTAGAAAAAGCCCCATAAAGCGAGGCCATTATCATGAGCAAAAGGTGTCTATTGATGCTGAGGCAGCAGGGCGGCCACATTCTGTGTGCATCACTTAAGGCTCACAAACAGAAGTGAGGCCATTATCATGACTAAACAGTGTCTATTGACGCTGAGGCAGCAGGGCGTCCACATTCTGTGTAACTCACTCAATGCCGCTGCAATAAGACAATTCCAGTCGGTGGCATGGCACAATGGACTGAGGGGGCATTTGAATTTGAAAGCCCACTTGGCTGCACTCCCTGCTCTACAGAATATGGGAGATGCCGCCGTGCATTTAACACCAGCAACAGGCTCGTTTCTTAAGGTGACTCACAGGAGTTACACTGCCAGCCTTCATAGCCGATTTACTCTGTTGAGGAGTGCGTAAGTGAGCGAGCGATCAGTTCAAATTAGCACATGAATTCACATATAGGGCACTGCTATGAAGGCACTTCTGCCTTGGAGGTGAAGTTTCTAGGATGTTCAGACGATATGCGCATTCTTTGGCCTCTCTGCTGGGACTGCTAGCAAGAACGCAGCTTCACGCTAGATTTCAGGGTGTGAGGTGGGCCATTGCCACTGGAGCAAGAATCTGATTTTGTGCTGACTGCCGAGTCAGCCTTCTGCCATAGGTCATCCGATTAGAAGCAGCCACCTTGAGATCAGAGATTTAACAGACACAACATCTTCCGCCGCAGAGCCTGCTGCCTGCATGCCTATTTCACCATGATCAGCAAATGGTGTCAGCCTTCACACAAAGTTACAATGCCCTTAGATCCAAATATAAGTGAAGTTAAGTCCCACCACACACCGCTGGCACAGTGCCACTTTCCACCCCTGTCAGGCTCTAGGATGCAGTGTGGAATGCAAACTACATCTCCAACATCACCATTGTATGTGCCTTGTAATGCTTTTCTGAATCGTATCACCGGTGCTAAACATATACGCGAACCTCCCCACTCCCACCCCCACCTCCACCCCAGAGCCTTTTCCTTCCACCCACTCGCCTGTGCCTGCTCACCAAGTTATGGTCATGGTGGCATGAAGCATTAGTGACCATCACCCTATTATTATGGCCGGTCCCACCAACCCCCATGTAGTGCCTACCTCTAAGCCCACCAGCGCCAACAACGACTTGGCTATCAAGCCAGCTATCCCTGTGCCGATGCTTGCCTTCCTGCAGCAGTCCCTGGTCGCTTCACCAGTTACGACTGGCAGTCGCAGCGGTAATGCAGCCCTACCATTCCGTACCAAGTATTCCCACACCAACATATACTCAATTGCCCTGCACTGCACAAAAAACAAAACCTGGAGAGGCTCAGGAACCACTGCCCTAGACATGGCTACATACTAAGATTGCCATATAATGTCAAGAGGCAACGTGCAGGTAGAGAGACAAGAGCACATTCAGAAATACACACAGAGCTTAAGAGACAGGCAACTTCCAAATGTGTGTTTAAAAAGGATAGTGTGACGATCTGTCTATTCACAAAGCTGCAGGCCAGACTGCACAGGGCCTAATCCATGCTTACAAGATAAGGCAGGTCTCTGTCTTTCCTTGATCCATTAGAGATGCGTCATAAAGAGAGTTTCTGCCTCCTACCTAGAAACACATAAATTCCCTTCGTTGCATCATGCAGAACATCATTTCTTCGTCAAATTAAACATTGCCTCTTGTCCATTCCCTCAAATTGCCCAGAACTTGAGACAGATAGGGAACTCACTTACAAACTATATGCAAGCAGCGATAAGGCCTGTTAACTAATTATTTGGTCACAGAGGGTTCATGCTCGAGTCAACCCCCAGTTCCCACGGAATATTTTATTAGGCATTGAAAGCAAGCAATAATAAAACTCCCCTTCTAAAGCTATGATCGATTTGTAAGCACTATACATGTCCTTCACTGAAGTCCTGTTAAAACAAGCATTGGCAATGCCAACAGTTTTGGCTTGTTATGCATATCTTGACACATTTCCAGTAGTAATCTACTATTCGGTCACTATTCTGCTCCGGCAGAATACTTCGCTCAACTATTCGGTATTCAGCCGGTAAATGTACTATTCGGTACACCCCTAGTCACAAGGCAAGATGCCACACACCCTGGCACTAGCTCCCACTACAGGACAGGTCAGAGGTGAATATACACCTCATTTAAGGTTAGGTTATCGTAGCTTGGGTAAAACTCAGACAATCTGCGTGCGAACCCCAATAAACCTTTCCTGCACCCAGCTACAGTGCGTAGGTGCACCCCTAAGCCAGATCAGAACCCGGGCTGCATACACGCACCCCTAAATCTGACACCCGATCTTACCTCTGTATGGTGAATCGTATGTTCAAGTGTCTGTATCCCTGCCTTCGGGTGGCGGATAGCATGAGGGCTTTGCATTGCCATTTCCCCGCCGAGAGGTTGCGCACTCGGATCCATGGATACGTACCATTCCAAGCAATAGTAGGCGTGCAATGGATTCCCTGTGGGCCGTCCCTCGTAACAATCACATTTTCCCTGTTCTTCCTCTTTTTCGGAGTTCCGCCCCCTACCCTGCCCTCCAAACACGCCATGCCAACGCTCTGCATGGCGTCTCACACAAGGCCCTCTACCTCTTGCAGTGACGTGCCAAGCCTGCACTAATTCCGTGCGAAAAAGTACAGCCCAGACAATTCCATGAATCGAAAAACAGGATTTTGGGTGCGGTTAGGTGCGGAAAGTCACTATTTTCTGTGCAGCTATTTCCATGAATCAGGTCCTAAATACGCAACTTTTAAACCTCTAGCAAAACCCATCACAATCTTACACACAACCCCACTCCACCCTCTTCCAGGGTCTTGGTTTTTAGTCTACTGCATGCCCTGCACCTTAATGGTCACTATTATATTGGTGTGAATGTGCTTTCAATTTGTAATTTAAGTGAGTTTTACAAACACGCGTCTGGGTGAATTGTAGAAAATACCTGCACATCTCCCCAAACAGGCACCAAGTATTAGAACGCCCAGCTTCTAAAGGTGCTCTCTAAAAGATATTTGATATGCTGAAATATAAAGAGATTTGCTCATGATCACACAATTGGTTGTGTGGGAGACCAATGATGAGAAACAGCATTTTCTGGTTACATGATCCTCAATTATCAGTAAAGTACACAGTGAAACCCTTCTCCCCCAATATGGGTAGCCCCGCCCCATCCTCTTAAGGAAACATTTGAGACTGTCAAAATGCATAGGGAGGTTCAATTAATGCTTCTAATGCTGCTTCCAACCTGCATCTTTTGTGTCTCTCTCTAATGGCTCAGACGGGCACACAGAAACAATGGAACGGAAACAAGCATGCGGAACAGCCGCTGGCTATGGCCAATACAAACACCTTTCCCCGTCTGTCGAGTTGTGTTCATGTGTTTAAGAATGCCCCAAAAGAAGAGTGCATCAGGTCCACCATCGCCAAGGACGGGGCGCCTAGGCGGTTTCAGGGTTATTAACAACTGATGTCACAGAAAGGCACCGCCACCACCACCCTTAGCCAACTCAAGAGTTTACACATGTGGAAACGGCAGGCCCACTGGGGTATGAAAAGTCGAGGGCCCCAGTTCTGGACTATGGCAAGATCTCTGCTGCAGGTGCATTAACCCGATGAGCTCCCACAAGGCCTACATTCCTAGAAACACAAAGGGCAACAGATCAGATGCGGGCCCAGCAACGTGAAGGATGCCAGCAGGCCAGACAAAGCCTTTCATTGGCTAAAGGTGAATACATTGGCCATTCCATTCAGTGTCATTTGAAAAAACAAAACTCCATTCTGAAAACGTGGTGCGCAAGCGCTCGGGACTGGTGTTTATACACACCATTGGCGAATGGGCTCCTGAGTGCCACAGACACAACTGGAGCAGTGCTGTATGTTCAAGTGGTGCTCAAGTGGAATAAAGGAGCACACACTCTTCTAATAAATCCCTCTTTTACTTGGTAGGTTTGTTCAGACACCTCTTTTTCCTGACTTCCGTCCCTGCAGTACAAGAAGGCATGTTTAATCACAGTTTTCCTTCCTTTTCATGTCTATATTCTTTTCTGGACAAAAACTCATAAATTGCCCAATGTCTGTTTTATTCCATTCGCTCAGTGGGTGAGTACGTAGCACAGCACACTGCTAAGCGCTTTAAATATTTAATCTAACTACTTATTTTTGTGTCATACTTATGCAGTTTGAGCGGTCTCATGGTATGTTGGGTCCTGCAAGAAATAAGGGTCCGTTAATGGGAGAAGAGCAAAGATTTGCATTTTATTCCTAGAGACAGTACATTTATGCACAAACACAAAATCTACAGAAAATATTTCCAAAATCTGTCTATGGTTGGGACGACAAGAGGTGGGCAGACGATGGCTGTGTTATGCCCAGTCCAGTGAGTGACCAACTCAAGGAAAGGGTACAGATCACATAATTACACTTCACTTACCTTAGGTACGTAGTAGCTGAGGAGGTCGAGTCGGAGTCTCACTCTCTGTCTCCAGTCTCTCCCTCGATCAGCACAAGCACGCGCCGCTGCCTGGCTTCTCCTTCGTTCTGGATAAACGCAGGCTGAGTCTCGGGCTGCACAGCAGTGCACTGTGCAGGGGCACATGCAGTTTGTTCCCCGGCCTGGGCATGTTCCAAATGCGCAGGCACGGGGCACGCATGAGCGAGCAGCAGAAGTACTTGTTAGTTATAACTTGTTCTTATGCTGTTTTGCACGCACGCTGACATGACAGCTGCAGGCTGCCAGTGCCAGATGTATTTTTACATGCTGCAGAGACACAATTTTGGGGGGATAAATGCCATTATATCCCCCCCCCCGTTAAAATTTTGGGGCAGATTTGTCCCCTCTGTCCCCCCATGTCCTACGCCCATGATGACAACACTGCATGCCTATAAAGTGCAGAGTGCCTAAGGGCATCACTAAAGTGCATAATACCTTAACCTACCAGCAATTTCGCATAGTGCCTTTCCAAGCTAAAGCTTCCCAAACACAGTCGAAATCCACCAACGAAAGTATCCCCAGTTAACATCTCAAACCAGCAACTATATTTAAACAGACGAATTTGATAAAATTGCCAATGAACATAATAACTCGCAAAGTGGTAGTCATCACAAACTGCGAAAAAAGACCACGTATATTATTAGAAATGTGAACAGTGTATTTCTACGCAGTTTATATAGACCAAGCGAGTTGGTCTAAACCAATCAATATGGTTCAAACATCACACACCTAGAAGAAAACTCTCAAACGGTTCAATGTATACATTTCTATAGAACTAGCTACACGGACAAGCATTCAGAGATGCACATTTCAAAATTTCATAGTGAAAAAGCATTTATGCATTAACTTGCCTGAACTATATAGCTGTGGAAGAACACGCAAATACAATGCAAAATGCCCCGTGAACCTCTCAAATATAAATAGATAAATAAACAAATCAGTTGTATATGAAGGACAGAGAAACAAACAGCAACACTTGTATATGAAGGATAGAGAAACAAACAATAACACGTGTATATGAAGGACAGAGAAACAAACAACAACACTTGTATATGAAGGACAGAGAAACAAACAGCAACACTTGTATATGAAGGATAGAGAAACAAACAATAACACGTGTATATGAAGGACAGAGAAACAAACAACAACACTTGTATATGAAGGATGGAGAAACAAACAACAACACTTGTATATGAAGGACAGGAGGCACATTTGAGTGTCTTCCAAATTTTAACAAGAGAGAAACCCATCGTTTTCAATGTCTATAGAAATGCATGAATTCCTTTGCTTTTATGGAGCCCAAAGAAATGTTGCAGTTGTCCTGGATATCAGTCTGGCTTCTAATCTGCAGAGAGTGAGCTCCCTATTTTTTTTGCGTGGATGTGGTTTAACTTGAGCCAGTGCAATCCATATTAGCAGGAATCCATTTTGATTGTGGAATACTGCAAAATGTATAGCTACTGGGTCATTGATTTAATGACTCATAAATGTTCCAAGATACGGATTTTCAATTTTCGCTTGGTACTTCCAACATATATTTTCTGACACGGGTTTATCAGTCCATACACCCCAAAATCTCTATTATAATCAATGCATGAATTGATGTGGTGTGACCAGTCAGCGCTGAGGTTGGTTTGTTTAATAACCTGTGGACAGATACTACAAGCCCCACAGGGAAAACAGCCTGTCTGTTGCTGCAGGCAGTTAGGCTGTTTCAACACCTCAAGATGGCTATACTTGCACATATCCCCAATGCTTTTACCTCGGCTGTAAGTAATTTGGGCTTTAGGATTGAGTGCTTTCTTTCAATCTAGATCCTTCAAAAGTACATGCCAATGCTTGCTAATAACTTAATAATGTATCTAGCTGGCAAGCCATAACATGTGATGAATCTTACCGAACCAGACCTGGAAGCAGCATCCTTGTTGGGCTTCAGTAGATTCTGTCTGCTTCGTTTTCTTTTTGGATTTGCACAACACCAGCTTTGAATAGCCCCTTTGCAAATACCCGGTGGACATGTCACTGCAAACAACTTGAAAATCAGAGGCACGTAAAATATTTCTTTTGGCTCTTAAACACTCTGCATACAAGATATTATTGATGGCAGTGGAGGGAGGGCAGGATTCAGCACAGAGGACAGAATTGCCTGCAGTAGGCTTGCAGGACAATAGCTTTTGGATCAATTACCATTATTTTAAGATCCAGAAACCCAATGCTCTCTGTCCTCGTGGACATAGCATATTTCAGATTTAATTCATTTTGATTAAGAAACTGATGGAGCATTTGAACCTCAACTAGACTTTCTTGCCAGATTAAAAACACATTATCTATAAAGCGGAGCCAGATGGCTATATTATCATTCCATGTATTATTACTTCTTCCCAGTACCTCATCATTAAATTTGCATGCGTGAGGCGAACCTGGTGCTATTGGCGGTGCCCATGAGTTGGAGCTAGAAGTCACTGTTAAATAAGAAATAATTGTGCTCAAGAACAAACATGTAATTTCTAAGGGCATCTCATTGTGCCTTCTGAAAGCATCAGAGCTATTGCTCAGAAAAACATTGGCTGCTCTTCTACCGTTGCTATGCTTAATAACTGTATACAAGGATGTGAATAGATCGTAACCAAAATAAAATCCACCTTCATAGTATATCTTGCAAGTTATTCAAGACATCACTTGTACCTTTAACAAAGGAAGGTAAGGTTGTCACAAGAGGAGCAAGGAAGTAATCAATAAAGGTTGTTATAGGTTCAGTTAATGAGTCAACGGAACTAACAATATGTCTACCAGGTGGTACAGACTGATTCTTATTAATTTTTGGCAATATGTATAATGTCATAATGGTGCAGTGTTTAACATTTAAAATTGATATCAATCTTTGGTGATTAAACCTTGCCCAAACCACTCATCAAGTAAGGAATTCATAGAAATCTTGACATTTTCTGTAGGATCTTTGCTAAGTTTTTTATAGGAATCTTTGTTCCTGAGAAGCTTGTAAGGCTGTTGTTCATAACCATCTCGGTCCCAGAGTACTGAATTGCCGCCTTTATCTGCTGGCTTAATAATACCAACCGTGATTCATGCCCAGATTCTTAATATGGTGACTTTTCATTTCTGAAAATATTCCATTCTGAAAAGCATATTGGGATATATAAATGTAAGGTGTGTTGGTCTGGGGGCACCCCTTTCTTTATTAAATGTTTGAAGAACTATAAACAAAGATTTACACCAAATCACCAAAAATCACATGTCTACCTCTTTCTGAACAAGTTTTCTTTTAATTGGCACAAATCCATCCAGCATTTTCAATATGCACATGTGTAAAGATACACATTTTCACCTATGAACTTACTTCAACAACAGCTTTTGTTCAACATGTGATAACTATTTTAGCATTTAATGATTTTGCACCAGTAATTTTTATTTTCAGCCATGCACGTCCAGCTAGTCAAAAGTTATAAGCAATGGATGTTTGCACAAGATGGTGGTTCAAAGGCTTCACCTTAACTATAGGGTGACAATCATCACCCTATCATGTTTACATTGTACAGCAATGTGACTGATTTTAACCCATATTCTATACTTACCATACTTTTTACATACAGAGCCAGTACTGCTGATCGAACCCCCCTAGCAAAAATCCCTCTCCAAAATTCAAGGACAAAAAACAGGTTCCATTTGGGAATAGTATTACATTTCAATTGAAATAGTAATCATAACCAAAGGTGGTCCCTTAACGTTACGCTGCAGCTTGTGTACAGAAAGAAAGATTAGTGCAACATGAACAAAAAGTCATTCATATAAATGAAATCTGAATATATATATATATATATATATATATTCACTGAAAAACCTTTGCTAAAGGGACGTGATGGTTGCACTAATAAAAGCCTATGAAATTCAGTGAAAAAACGTTAAAGGGATTTTAAGGTTACAAGTAAAACCAAAAAACACCAGAAATTCGCCAGTTATGGTAAGCTAAGCAACCATAACTCATGCCACCACCGGGCCCTGCTAAGACAAACACCCAGTACATGAAAGGTGACATCAGAAATGTCAGTGATGACATCACTGATGACATCACATATCTGGGCCACTGGTTTTTATTCACTGACATGTTTATGCTAGTTTTCCTTTTTACTGTCAATCAGAATGTAAAAAACGGAGAAGGTGCTATATATATAAACATTAACCTTCTTATATCTTCTTAAAGTACGTTCTTTGGAGTATGATTTTACCTTATTATGCACATACATGGGGCAGTAAGCAGACCTCAAACAAACAATTAATTTGTGTACATGTTAATCAACTCTATTGTTATTGTCATTTTTGGTACTGTTGTTTCTTTCTTACATTAGTTTCCATGTATGTGGCTCTAATTTGTATGCATTCTGGGGTTTTATATTTATTTTCTGTACTAACACAAGGGTGTCATAAGTTTGAAATTGTTATCTATTTATTTAATGTTTAACATTACGCAAAACTCTGATAAGGTAGCATTTATTATTTTACTATTGGAAATGACCAGATTAAAAAAAAATGTACTTCTTTGGTACATGCTACAACCATTGCCTATGTGTATGTATGATTAGGTTCCTGTATTAACAACAACACTGGAATATAACGTTCTCTTTAGATGAGAACATGTCTTAATACAATAAGTCGTTTATGATAAATCACCCAATCACCACCGACATCCTGTTAGCAACATTATAAACACTACCCCTGTAGGGCCAGTCCATCAAAATTAATTTAATACGTGATGTCATCAGTGATATCATCACTGATATTTGTGATGCCATCTTTCATGTACTGGGTGTTTGTTTTAGCAGTGCACGGTGGTAGCATGAGTTATGGTTGCTTAGCTCACCATAACTGGCGAATTTCTGTTTTTTTGGTTTTTACTTGTAACCATAACATCCTTTTAACATTTTTTCACTGAATTTCATAGGTTTTTATAAGTGAAACTTAACCATCATGTCCCTTTAATAAAGTGTTTACAGTGAATTTCATGGGTTTTTACCAGTGTGCCCTAATTTGCTACACCTTACTAATATCATACTTACCCCAATATAGCAACATTTGTCTCCAATTTAGAAAGTTTCACCTTAAACCTCTGCCATTCCCCACCGTCTAGCATCATTTATAACACTTCTATACACTTTTTGCAACTTTTCCACTGTTTTTGTGTTCGTTGACGCGCACGAACATTTGACGTCATTGTGGACAATCTGGACAGTGTCACGTGACCACGCGCGGCATCATTACCTGTTCGCGAACATGACCACACTTCAAGACAGGTCTGGTGTTCGCGAACAGTTCGGAACTGCATTTCCATCTGATCTAGGAGCTTTGAAGCTCAAAATGTACCCATGCACAGCTCCTAAACCTATCCTTACTCATTATCCATTAACAATATAACACACAGCACATACTTGGAAGAATATTAAGAAAACTGCTATTTATCTTAAAAATGGCATCAGCTATTGCCATCCCTCCTCTCCAAGAGCCACCACTACAACCAGCCGGAGGACCTACACAACAAAAGAAGCCCAAATCAAGAAGACCAGGAAGATGAGGTAGAAGAAGTGCCTACCTCTAGCACCCAGAAAGAATCATGGGTGTGACAGTGATTTACCAAAGGCTAAAGCTACCAAAGCGAAATGCACTACTCAGTCGCAGATAATCAGGGCAGTGCTAGTAAGGGACCATCTCCATGCAGCGCCATACCAAATCCAACCGATGCAATGCTCTCAGAAAGGCTGTTTCTTTCTTAGGAAGTAGTAGGCTGTCTTCCTCTACCTCATCTTCCTCATCTTCCCCATCTTCCTCAACCAATGCTGTAACCATACAGTGGGACACATAATCCCACCAGCTACCTTTCAAGCGATAAAAGAGGCTGTTGATCCATATCTTTCGAAAACAGCAGTACTCTCTATATACTGCAACACACCACTGCAGGGGGGAGCAATTTCGAAGTGCTTTTGAAGCTGTAATCAAAGAGCATGAGAAAAACTGCCCTCTACCTTAGATTTAACACACGCTCAACATCTTCCCCTGATTTCACATGCACACCATCACACAAAACAACCCTGCTACTCTTTTTACTGTTATGTTTCCAACACTCCCGCATTCCCAGCTTCTATATCCACCAATCACTCCTATAAATGCACATATGCTTTGTGCAGTGGCAGAAGTGCATAAATGAAATGGGCAGTACAGATGGACAAGTGCTCATGGGAACTCAGGAGGACAGTGCCAAGGGATGCCAATTTGGGAGGCCACTAGCTAAATGCTGGGGCAGAGGAGACCCAGTGGTGGGATGCACCTTAACCATAATGTCCATTTAGCAACGTTATTTCTGTCAATTGAATACGTTTTCATAAGTGAAATGTTACCTAATGTTACATCACTGTAGAAACGTTATTAATAATTCCTCTTTTAACATATAGCAAAGAACTATAGACCTCCCTTACCAAACACATTTTTTGCAAGGCATACTTATGTAAGTTATCAGCAGCACATACCCCAATAGGCAAATCAGAGTCCACATTTGTCCTTGCCAAAGTCCAGGCCTTCTGTCCACGGAAGAAAACTTACGTGACTATTTTTTGTAATTACGCTTCGACAACAAACACAGGACACATTTCCAAAAGCATCCTTTCATTTCCTTGCCGATGCTCCTCGTGCAACTTTGCTGCAATCCCGTCCAGCACTCAAGGCTGCTGCTGCAAGCGGATTTTATTTCCCATTTAATCCTAGAGCTTGGGCTATCCTGCATGCTCCAATAAGTGAATCAGAGTAGGCCTTCATCCTTGTCAAGAGCCAGGCCCATTGCCCATACACCAGACTTATATCACTGTTTTCTGTGCTTACATTTGAACACTTTGGAAAAATAAAACACAAAAAAGATTTGCAAAACTATGCTTTCGGATCCTTGCTGATTCAGTACACCACCTCAGGCTGTAGTCGCAAGCAAATTATTTCTTCCCATTGAAACCTAGTGATTGGCCATACTGCATGCCCCAACAATCAAATCAGAGTATACGATTATCAAGTAATTGTAGGGCGGTAGAATGGGTAGATCACTGCGCTTCATCTACTACTTTAAACAGATCACCCTGCTGCTGGTGATGGGTTTCTTTTGCAAAGGTGACCTTCCTTCTCACCACATACACCTGGAATACAAATTTCAATAGCTGGAAGCCATATAGCAGCATTTGGTAAATCTCCACAATTAAATGTGACTAAATTAAATTGTAACAGGACTAAAAAGTATAATGCTCTTTGGACAAAGTATTGCACTTTCCACCAGAATCATTCTGAGAGGGTGTTGTCTTTTAGGTGACTTAAGAACATGCAGATTTCCTTGATGATGAATAAAAGAATGCCTTCAGAGGTTCCGTTCTGCTGCCTATCACACAAGGACCCTTCAGAATGCTGGCGATGTGATGTGGAGAAGCCAGTTTTGCAGGAGTAGACTGTAAATCTAAAAAGTACAGTTTTTGTAGACTGCTTGGTGTACATCTTTTATACTGGTTTACAAACATACAGTAATGTTGTGAAAGAGCGTGGACTTCGCCGAGATAGTATTGGAGAATTTCCTAACGAAAACACTCACAGACCAGAGTTAATGACGCCTCTTAGTGTTTTTTGGAGTTCAAATTGGAGGTTGTATATGATTTGTAAAAAGAAAATGCCATTTATGTACACACTAATTTTGTTCTTGCTGCGATTTAATTGTATGTACTTCTGTGTCCATGGATTGTGTTTTGCCTCTGGGTCATCGCGATCTGGCTGCTTTTGATAGGCACGTCTGATAATTATTTGTTTTAGTCCACAGCACACTTGCCAAATACAAAACTTTAAACTGGCAGTGCACAGTTTACTTTGCAGAACATTTTGATCATAAGTGGTATTATATTTTGGTCTCTTTAATAAACCCGCTACACCATAAAAAAAACTTTAAAAAAGATGCCCTTCCTTCTTTAAGTATTAGGTTTCAAATAGGAGAGTGAGCCCTGCTCAGCTCAGCAGTGGGTTATTCAATAAGTAACTGGTGTCGTAATGAAGTAATCTTCAAAACCATTCTAGATGCTATATTTATTGTTAGACCTCAAATGGCACGTAATTCGACTCTCTTGAGTCTTTCTTAAGGCATATGGATTGTGGGCCCGTCATTGCTGCAAAGTTGTGGAAATGAGTCCGGCATCCAATCCCAATATTTTGTCCCACTATGGTTGTAAAAAAGGGTGCTTAATGATTTCAAGGGGTACTTGATGACCACGGGGGCAACTGGTTTGGTGTGCTTGGTAATTATCTGTTGATTAGCATTGTCTTAGAGTATATACAGCGATAGTCACAGCAATCTGTTGATGCAAAATTTTAGCCATGGGCAGATTTAATTTTCCTATTCCAATCTATCCCAATTTTCAAAAACCTCACCACATAACCGGTCCCTGGTGGCCATGCCCACTTTAACCCCATTGCCAATGTCTCGTGATCATGGACAGTAGCCAGATTATCCGAGTCATGGCCTTTGGCAATGACTCAGACAATCTGCACACTGCCCATGGCCAGAGGCCATGACTTAGACAATCTGGCCACTGGCTATACCTCAGTCACCAAAAGTATATCACTATTTTTTGGACCTACATTATAACACTTTAAATAAAAAACATGGACTGGACACATTTGCAATAGCATGCTTTAAAGTCCTTGCCAATGCTATTCGCACAGCTTTCCTGAAAATCCATCCATGTTTTATTTTTTGAAGTGTGTCAAAATGTACATACATGAAATAGCCATACAACGTAGCTCCCAGTTGACAAAGTCCATTCAGGCTTTGCAGAAAAATTCAAGGTTGGGTCCATAATCTTACTTAAATCTTTTGTGCACATTCGTCAAACAGCAACAAAGTTATAACCCATCTAAAAATGTTGAAAAGTCCCCTCTTATTCTGCTCCCTCTTCACAAAATCCCAGCAACCTATGCAAAAACATTAAAATCTGGGTTTTAAACCTTTTTCCAAACTTGTGTGCAGATTCGTGAAACAGCACCAAATTTATAAGCCTTTCAAATATTTTGGGCCCCTGCTCTAATTTTGTTCCCTCTTGATAAAACAGCACCAAAACTTTCTACAATCATTCAAAGTCACCTCTGGAACGATATCACAACATTTCATGCAGTTTCATTGAGTGGCACCAACATTATACACCATGCAAAAATTGCTTTTCACAAACCCTTTAATGCAAATGGATTCCCCTGAACATCTAAGATGTTAGCGAACATCACAGGGCTGCCCCCGGACTGTTCCCGGACATGAGCGATGAACATCTGCCAATTTTTGGGCTTTTTATGGCCATAGCCCATCCCATTCTCATCACCTCTCACCTCCCTAAAGATTGTTTGATTAGTTTGGCAAGTGCAATGTTGTGTTTTTTAATATGTTTTTACTGCAATATTCCAACACGGCGGGAATTTCCCAAAAATATGATGTACCTCACGATTTTTATTGACCAATCAGAAGGTGCGCCCGATGTCTGCGAACCTCATGCTGCCCCCTGGGCCAATCGGAGGCCGTCCGTGGACCGAACAGGGAAGTGAGTCCATGGACCAAACACAGATATCACAACAGTTTTTTGCCTACTTTTGGCTGTTTAAAAAAAAAAAACTACTGGACGATTTACACTAAATTTACAAAAGCATGTTTTCGGGGGACCAAGCCGCTACTTCTGCTGCACATTTGGTGACAATCTGTCCAGCGGTTTGGGCTATAGGCCTGGGCAAAATGTTTTTTACATTGCGTCTATGGGAAAAGCCACAGATTTTGGGACCCCTTTATAACTTTGCCCCCCCTGCATGAAACCTCACCAAACTTCACAGAATTAATCTGACCAGGCCATATGTTTCGTGAGGATTCGTCCAGGGTGGGCAAAGTTATAAGCCGCCCAACAAGTGCTCTTACTATGGGTTGAGCAATTTAACCATAAATACACGGCCACTACAGCAGGCCGTTTAATATATCATAGGGTGGCAATAGCCACCCTATACTTAAGGTCAGTCGGACTCCCATAGAAACCCCTTAAAATTCTATTATTAATAACTTTTAATTCGAATAACACATTTCGAAGGTGATTAGGGACTAGCAGCCGAAAACATTTCTTTTTCCAAAGTTGCAGCCTACTTGCCATTACTTTTCTCATAGACAAACAAGATACATTTTTGTCAATGATTGCAACCTTCAACCATGTGCACTGTATATTTTAAAACACTAACACGCTACCAACCATAGATTTTGGGCTTCATCAGTGGCTACAGCTTTCAACCTTGTCCACTGTATATTATATACACTGGCAGGCACTAGCCATGGGCTTTACCACAAAACTGACCAGTGGCCACAACCTTTGTCTGTACCCACTATATATCCTAACATATAAATGGCCCACTCGCCATGGCCTTTGTCCCTGAGCAGTTTTTCATCTTTTGGCCATGTCCACTGTATATTTTAAAATAATAACATGCCATAAGGGGTAGTCTTTGGTCATGCCCTCTGTGTATTATACAACAATAACCAGACCCTAGCAATGGCCTACGGCCTTGCACACTGTATATTATATACACTAACCAGCCATTAGACATTGTCTTCAACACAATACTAGCCAGTGGCCGTGACCTTTAGATGTGCCAACTGTATATTCTAACATATTAATGGGCACTAGTTATGGCCTTTAGCCATGGCTACTGACTACAGCTTTCAACGTTGCTCAGTGTATATTTTAAAACAGTGATGGGCTACTAAGCATGGATTTTATCCGTGCAAATTGGTATTTTGGAAAACAAACTGAGCACTAGCTATGGCCTTTGGTGATGGCCAGTGACCACAGCCTTTGTCATGGCCAGTCCACGACCTTAATAGTTATTAAGCTAATCAAAGTTTTTATGAGCTAACTTATAAATGATGTTATGTCTAATGCCATTACTGATGTAATCAGTTATATACAATGTAATTAGTGTTGTCATCAATGATGGAATTTTTAATGTCATCAGTGTTCTCCTACAACATATTATTGAAGTCATCAGTGATGTGATCTGTGATGTCATCATTGTGGTCATAGACGACGCAGCAGGGGCTGCGAAGTTAAGGTGGCTTTAGCTGAATTTCCTGCAACTAAAGTTTTTCCTTGAATTTCCAATTTGTACTTTAGAATGTATTACTCACCTTAACGTCCCTGCAACTGACGTTTTTTCCTTGAATATATAAATCTAAACAACATCTAAACAACAATATTATGCAATTCAGTTGTAATATTGCAGCTGCTTGTCGGCAGTGTGAATTAAACATATACATAAAATAGGCAATACAAATTGCTAAGCTTTAGTTGAATGACAGACTGCTTAAAGCACTTTGTTATCTCCAATGGTGTTACATAAAGGTTTCACAGGGATGCCAACATCAAACATATACACGTGGCTTCAAAACAATTTCCACATTGATATAGCATTATCATATATGTATATGGTGCTATTGACTAGTGTATGCATGCATGTAGAATACAATCTATGGTGGGTTGCAGTATGAATCTATAGGCTTGAGTGTACAGAATCCGTGATTTCAGTTTTAGAGCACACTGAATATTTCTTCTATCATGCAAAATTGGAACATGAATTATGATTTTCGCAAAGGACAGAAACTATCCCCCAATTCTACTTGACCATTCGGGTTTATGTAATATAGGATGCTTTCTAAGCAATTTTCTGCAAATGGAAATGGACAAACTAAACTCCCTCTCATGCCACAAGAATAGCAGAGCTGTACTTCGAATTTCTTTTTTGATCTGATTATGACATTCCCAATTTAACAATATAATAACCCACTGTAAAACTGTGAAGAGCTGCACACCAGTTCACAATTCAAGTTTAAAAATACACATGTGAAAACACAGGGTTTATTTTACTTAGCTACTGTCAAAATAAAGTGTGCATTTAACACACAACATGCTATCATTCTAGTCTGCATCAGTCTGTTGTGGCTATTGCCAGAGAGCAAGGTGTGCTTCATGCTGAAAAATGCCAGAGCATTTAATTTCACATCTGTCCTCCAGTGACTCCCTCATCCACCCCCAGTAAACCCCCCTTCAGTTATGCTACTGATAAATGATTCTTTAGGACATTTATCTAATTGCATTGGGGCATTTATACTCACTTCTGGGTTTTTCTTTTAAGGTTCATCCCTTCAGCTATGCTCACCAGTCTCTGTTTAGGCATTCTTCTCAGGGAACCTGGTCCTATTTATGCAAAGCATCCTTCAGATGTCATCTAGACAGGCCATAGGGAGTCCTCGGATCATCTCAAGGCATATTTAGCACTTGTTCCTTCAGGCAGGGTTCTCCCGTTTGCAGACTTTCCAGAATCCCAGAGCTCTCCCTACTTTCTATGGGTTTTCCCTTATATAGAGTCAAAATGCTCACACACAGTGGCCCTCATTACGACCTTGGCGGAGGACCATGGTGCAATTTGCACCATGGTCCATGGCGCTAAGCTGCCAACTCCGCCATGGGGGTTGGCGGACTTACCGCCCCATTCCGAGGTTGGCGGGGCGGTAAGTCCCCAATCCCCATTTACCCTTCCCCATTCCCATTCCTGGCCCCATAGGGCATAATGGGAGTGGGGAAGGCGTTAATTACGCCACCGTAAATTATGGTGGCGTAATTAACAACAAGGTCCCTTAGCGCCATGGATTTTAACGCCTGCTAAAAGAAGGCGTTAAAATCACCATGTCGCTAAGGGAACTCGTACTCAGGCGGTAAGGTACGCCATGGTTTACGCCGGCGTAAACCCCTTTCCGCCAGGGTCGTAATGAGGGCCAGTGTCATTTGACATCGTCATTTTTGAGTGGTTGAGTCTTCTCATTAGTTCTCTTAAGAAGTTGAAACTCCCAGAGAAAACACCCTCTTATTTGAAAGGTCCATCATATTTAGACACGTGACAAAGGGTTCTGTTCAATTTTGGAATCTGATCCATATGTCTGATAACCTTTGATAGTTATATGTATTTTCAGAATCGAGAAACAAAGGTACAGGTAAAAGAAAGTACAGGTATATGCAACATGTCCCCACATCAAAAGATGTTAAATCTATTTGAATTATGTTATGTATTAATGAATATGAATATGCCATGTGTAGCCTGATGTCCTGGGGCATGGTCTCCCAATTCCGGAACTGATTCGCTTTTGCAAGAAATCAAGTCATTGCAGAGATATAAGCAGAAAAGTGTTTGTAAATATGCAGGTGCAACATTTTAAACATAAGAGAAAACATAGGCTTTGTGAATATTATTGAATACTATTGAAGTGAATAGGTCTGCCATTTATTGAATTCACTTGTGCCATTTATTGAATTGGGCACCGTTTCTACTGCACTCTAGAGAGTATTCAAGACTGCCAATTACAGAGCCGGTGAGTTGGTAGCACAAAATATGAGGTAATTATCTGAAAAGTTAGAATGTTCCAAGAACTAGCAGTTTGTGTCTTCAGCATAGGCAGATGAGCACTCGATAGTTAAGAGGATGGGCTCCAACGAGGAGGTGCACTGGGGTTTGGGAATAGCAAATTGTGCCAAAATGTATGGTAGCAAGGTTGGGAATATTACTGTATCTAGTTTGGTGCTATGCGTGGTAGATTTCACTCTTCATATTAACTCCATGGTTGGCCTCTGCGGTGGGATTCACATGACATAACATATTGCTGTATTCGCCAATCAGGGTAGGCCAATTTTTGTGTTATTTCATTTGCATAGGCAGGAGATTAGTAGAGGGAGTAGAATTAGCATACACCCATTGTGTGGAATATATTCTAATTTTGTGGATTTTGCCTTGAAATACTGCTGCCCAATGTGGGCGAGTTGAGAGTTCAGTTTTCAAGTCTCATGAGACTGGCTGACCTCCGGTCCATTATTGCAATGCATTTATGATGTGTTTTTACATCAAGGGTCTACATCTGGTGGCCCAAGTGTGATTTGCAGCACCTCTCTGCAGACACCTGATTCCCTGCTGCATGTCCTGTGCTGTGACACCAGCCTGTTTTCCAGTCTCATGAGTCTGGCTGACCTCCGGGCCATTATTGCATTGCACTTATGATGTGTTTTTACAACTTGTACCTCTCTTCATTATTTCAGGTAGGCATCAAGGGTCTACACCTGGTGGCCCTAGTGTGATTTCCAGCACCTCTGCGAAACACCTGATTTCCTGCTGCATGTCCTGGGCTGTGACACCCACTTTCATAGAGCATTGTGTGCACACCTAAAATCAGAAGATGAGCAGATGCTGTGTTTCTCTAAATGTCAGGCTTTTTAAGGTGACACAGCATCGGGGGACTGGGAAGAAACCTAAGGAGTTGAGGGCACGTTTTGCATAAAATACGGTGGTTTCGTTATCTTATTCTTTGCTTGAGTTTTATTATTGTTTATGTATTGATGAGTTTTGCGTGGGAAAGCTCCCATTGGTGGGGAAAGACAATGTTGTATATGAAGTATAGCACTAAGTTCTTGAGAAGGGAACTTTAGGAGGGTTGAGTATCCTTGTCTCGAGATAAGGAGGCAGAGGAAGGATCTACATCATTGTACATAAAGGTGTTCATTGCTAGATATTGTTTGTAATTGTGCATGTTTTTTGCTTAATAGTGGTAATAATTGTGCAAATAAAAGTGTCACTGTTACCCACTGCTATACAAGACAGCAATCCAATGGGCATCCCTTTTGGCATCCGTGCTCTGTAAAAAGGAAGCCACTGGGACTACGTTCGACCCTAGGTGCCCCGTCTGACAGTACGAGAGCTCTGCCAGAAGGGATCAAGTTGCATGAGCATTTGGGAGAGACCCCATGGCCTTGAACTTCCATCTAGATCCTTCTGGGGGTGAGACATGAACTCCATAAGGCATAGAAGTATAATGTAATAGAGAGACTCATGGTATACCGTCATTTCATCGCCGCACATTTCATTGCAGGGTTTTTTGCCGCAATTTCTTTTGCGTAAAAAAACCATTGAATTTTATGGGGGGTACATTTTAAAAAAAATGGGTTTGGGTGTTCGGGATGTAAAAAAAAGAAAAAAAAGAAACAGGGGTTTGGGGGGGTTACCCCCCAAAACAAAAAAAATTCAATGTTTTTTTTTAAAACAAATCGCAGCAAAAAACCCTGCGATGAAAAGTGCGGCGTTGAAATCACGTAGAACCAGACACACTACCATACATTTGGGATGTATGATAATTGCTGAATTAGTATAAAGTGGCCATGTATGCTACAAGGCCGACATAGAACATTTATAGGGAATGAGTATTGCAAATGCACGTCTGAATGAGTACGCCTGGGCGAATAGACTGAATGGAGTGAGAGCCATTACCGATGATTTGGAAATTTGGTTTTTTAATGTATTGGTTTGTTTACCACCATTGAATATTAACATTGTATGAACATAAATATATTTTTCTGAATTTGCTAAAACTGTTGATCTCAGTCCATTGTTTTGTTTAAATCTGTTGTTGACCTGGGGGAACGAGACCATACCAGGTACCCTTAATATTATTTTCATTGTTGCGACATGTACCCAGACAGAGCTGACATAAATTCTATCATGGTCTGCACAATGAGAGCAGGGGAGGACCCCGGCCTTTACATATAGCAGATTCAGGAGATGTGGTGTTCAGATACAGGGGTGGCTTGGGAGAAAAACATTTCTCCCATGTGTTACGTAAGGGGCTCGCTTTAGAAGTACAAGCAGATTAAAATACAGCTGTTGGAATAGAAGCTAAATCATGGTCAGAAATACAGGCGCACATAAAACAATGCATTTTCTTTCACTCTGGGAATCTCATCATAAAATTCTTTATAATTCACACAGTCATGTATTGGCTCTCCTTCAGTGACTGGCTCTGCTATAAACATAGCTGGGTTCCCTATCTTACATCAAATTATTTACTTGGTATGCAAAACAGAGGGGGGGTCTGGGAAAATCTCTACCAACACCTCACTGATGATGCCCAACTAGACTGAAACACGTGTATGGGGTTGCTTTGGTATTCTTGTTCAGAGGAGAATTGCCAAGCATTTCAGTGCTGGACTGCACCTGGGCAGGACAAAGACTGATATGCGGGGACATTTCTCCTCTGTGAAAAGAACAGTGAGCTAAAGACTCGGTTGAGACTCTCCCAGGGGCCATCCACCCAAGAACAAGTCAATGGGCTGTGTTCGTGCTGGTAGAGAGTTTCCCAGAGCCCCCTCTGTTTTGCATACCAAGTAACTTTGGGTCTCACCCTAGGTTACCAGGGGAATCCAGACGTGGACCCCTTGCTCACTGCTCTTAGAGAGGCACAGCTTCACCTCACTGATGATGCCCAACTAGGCTGAAACATGTGTATGGGGTTGCTATGGTACTCTTGTTCAGAGGAGAATAACTAGCATTTCGGTGCTGGACTGCCCCTGGGCAGGACAAAGACTGATATGCGGGGACATTTCTTCTCTGTGAAAAGAACAGTGAGCTATAGACTTGGTTGAGATGCCCCCAGGGGCCAATCACCCAAGAACAAGTCAATGGGCTGTGTTCGTGCTGGTAGCGAGTTTCCCAGATCCCCCTCTGTTTTGCACATCAAGTAACTTTGGGTCTCACCCTAAGCTACCAGGGGAATCCAGATGTGGACCCCTTGCTTACTGCTCTTACAGAGGCACAGCTTTACCTCACTGATGATGCCCAACTAGGCTGAAACACAGGTATGGGGTTGCTGTGGTACTCTTGTTCAGAGGGGAATTGCCTAGCCTTTCGGTGCTGGACTGCCTCTGGGCAGGACACAGACTGATATGCAGGCACATTTCTTCTCTGTGAAAAGAACAGTGAGCTAAAGACTTGGTTGAGACTCTCTCAGGGGCCAATCACCCAAGAACAAGTCAATGGGGTGTGTTTGTGCTGGTAGAGAGTTTCCCAGACCCCGCTCTGTTTTGCTAGTCCATATACAACTTTTTCCCGTTTTGTGTGAATGGATTTCCTCAATCCCCAGTGTTTGCTCTTATTTCAGAATTCGCAGCCTGTCCTGCACTTACTGTCTGTGCCAGTTGCATCTGCGACTGTTGAGATTGTCCTTGTGGAAACCTTATCAAGTTCTGAGGTTGCAAGCTTTGCTGTGCTTCTGGCGCTTGCTGTTGCACCGTGTGATTCTGTGCAACACCATTTCCTCCGAGCTGTAAAAACACAGGTGGATTCACCATACCTGCACTTATTCCTTGGTCGTTTTGCACCATGCCTTAACTTCTGCATGTGCGTGCTAAGTGCCCTGCCATCCCACACGTCCAACATATTGGCGGTGGTCTGATTATTTGCCCATTTGACATATCCTGATTGCCATTTTGCATGTTTTGAAAGCCTCCCTGATTGTTTTAAAAGCCTCCCTTATTGCTCTGCCATCCTCTTCCTCAAAATCCTCTCCCTCTGGGGTAAAACCCATTATTGCCCTCATTAACCTGCCGTGGATTATTGACCTGCTGTGTGTTCGATCCGTCTGTGTTAGTTATCATTGCCCCTTCAATGGTATATATCGTGACAATTTTTTCTGCACTAATTTTGCCTCTTCGGCTTTTCGTGCAGCCTCTTTTTTGCAATTCTTTTCCTGCAGCAGTCTGCAATAGTGCGCTATGGTCAACTGTATTTCAGACCACGGTTTGGCCTCGATTCCTACCAATTTCTTGAGCTGCTTATGTACCTGATCTGGCAGCCCTTGGCATAGTTTATGGTAAAACACAGGTATAGGTTTCCCCCAAGATTCCCGCGTTTCCAATACCCGCGCATCTTGGAAATTTTGGATGTAAAGCGAAGGGTCCTCTGACTCCTTCATTTTATGTGTCATTATAGCTCCCATGTCGGAAGTATCTTGATATAACAATCGTAGTGCTTGCCATAACGTGGCTCTGCAATTATTAAATGGTGCTCTGTCATGCGCAGTATTAACTGCAGTTACGCCAGGATATCCTGCACGTGTCCACACATCGTCAGCTCTATTAACAAGTATGGCGATTAAAAGACCCTTGATATCCCCTAAAGCTAACATGTTCCCTCCTGTCATTTTCTCTAGATCCTGTATCCATTTTCCAGCTCCCGATGTTAACATTGGAAGCTTATTTTTCAGGTTTTCCCAATCCATGTGTGGTCATGGAATATACTGTGGCCTTGTTCCTCCTTTCTCGAGCAACGGAAATTGTGACGCATAGCCCTCCCTCTCTTCTCTCATCATTTTTCTGTCTATTGCAGGAGTAATATTCCTGCATTGTCGCCTACCTGTTAATGTTGTTAGTCGGCTCACATAGGGTGGTGAAGACACCACCCTCTGACCGTAAGATACTTCTTCGTGCCGGTCTGACTGTGTGGCTGACTCTAATGCTTTAGATGCAGACTCGTTAGAATCTGACCATCTTATCCCTTTTCCTCCGGAGAAGCATTTTTCGTGTCTCTTCTCTTCCTCCTTTTCCTCATGTTCCTCTCTTTCGGCGTCTGATATCGTCTGTGCACAACTCGTGCAACTTCTCTCATCCTCCTCGTTCCTATTGATTGTCAACTTGTCTAGGGACAGTTCTCTATTTCTACTACTTTGGGAGGCGTCCTCAGCATCGTACAGCTGAGTGCTCTCTAGGTGCTCTTCCTCTCCTTTCCCTTGGGGTACTTGTTCTAGTCCCATTTCATCATATATCCTATCGATCGTCTCTCCGATGCGTCCGGTGTCAAAGTCATCCTCGATATTTGCCCTAGACGTGCCTGGTACAGAATCGTACTCAGTTAAGAATTCTTCGATGTCTTCCCAATCTACTACTGGATCTGTTTTTTTAACCTCTCTTTCCAGATATTCAAGATTGCGTGCTCTCCGTCTTCGCTTACGTTCTATGTCATCATCAAACTCTCTGCGCTTCCTCGCTTCCTCTCTGATCCTATCTTCTTCCCTTTTCTTTGCATCTCTACGTTCATTTGCCCTTTGCATTTCCTCATCCCTTTGTCTCTTTATTCTTTTATCCTGTATCTTTTGATCTTCTTCTTCTATTCGCTTTTGTTCCTGTCTGTCCTGATCATTAGCTGTTGTCTGGTTATGATTGCGTTGTCTTTCTTGCTCCTCGCGATGCAACTGCTCTTGTCTCTGCCTATCTTTTTTCCTGATCCTTTCGTCTCTCAATCCTTTTTCCTCTTCCTTCTCTTTTCTCTGTAAACTGTCTAGCTTCCTCTTTTGTCTTGCGTCATTGATGCATTTACCATCAGGTTTCAATAAAATCTGACCTCCCATCCATTCGTTCTGTGTGATTGCTATCTCATCAGTTCTATCCTCATTTCCTTTCCGTCTTTTTCCTTCTCTCTTTCTGTATCGAGAGATGTACTTGCTTGTGCCTGGTCTTCTCTCTCGTTCTCGCGCCTCCCTTTGTCCCTCGGGCCCTTGGAGGTGATATCTCTATCTCTGTCTTTGTCTGGGTTTTCCTCACTACTTTGCATAGGTGACTTGTATGCCGGGTTGCTATACCCCGGGGCTTCTTTAAGTTCCCTTAGCGGGTATAATCTTTACTGACTGCACTTTTTGTTTCAGATGGGGCGGGTGGTGCGGAAGGCCTCTCACCCCCCTCTGTACATCCGTTAAGTATCCAATCTACTGGCGGCTCCTCCTCCTTATCCACTTGGTACATCTTCCAAAGCTCTAAACTAGCTAGGCGTTTGTCAAACTTTTTGCCAGTGTATGTGGCATGCAAATATGTCATCATGTGCTGCAGGAACGTTTTAGACAGCAATCCACCCTGGGGCCATGGCATAAACATTTTGTTTGTGGTTCCTTTAACCCATTGTGCACTGTACTTTTTCAGCTTAGGTGCATGTTTTGGCAACTGCTTGCACAAGTGTATTAATGGTGTCATGTATTCCATGCTTAAATCAATTCACCTTCTCTTTATATAACACCTGTTGTGCTTTTCCGTTTCTTTAAACAACTTCAACAATATGAGCGAGCATCAATCGTCACAAGCTCCAATACCGTTTTTTCACAAAAAATTATACTTTCTTTTTCAAACAACAAGCATTAATTCTTATCCTACAATATCTCAGCTAAACAATTGTGTAACTTTTATGCTAGTTCCTCAAAGGAAAAAATCTCATCCTATGATGTCACAACAAACAACACATAAGACAGACGTTGACAGACTAGACAGACTCCAGCCGGCTACACAGATCTCTGCCCCTAAAATTTACCCCGACATGGGGTCTAAGCCCATCCCTTTAAAAAAAACCATCTTTAACCACTTTGGTCTCCTAGTTATTCATTTTTATTCAGGACTTTGGATGCAGGCTTCTTCTAACCGCTATATTAAGCGTAGGAATTTGGGCGTATCCTCTCTTCTCGGGTGTCCTCCCCGGTACCTCTCTTTTCTCAGGTGTCCTCCCCGGTATCCTTATCCACTACTCGGTCACCGTTTGAGTCACTATTTTCTTCCCTATATATATATATATATATATATATATATATATATATATATATATATATATATATATATATATATATATATATATATACATTCTACTCTACTTCTAACTGTACTTTTGTTTCCCGCCTCTCTCCGTTACCTTCCCTTACTTGTTCTAAGGCATGTACTTTTTGCCAAAACTTTCAGTCTTTTTCACTCATCGTTCGCATGGTTCCTCTCTGGATGCTCGAGATCACCCCCTTCGTCACCGCCTCTCCTGCCGTTCACCCGATCGGCTGCTCATAGAAGTGGGAAGGGGTTTGTGGGGGAAAGCACAGGTTCCTTCAGACCTTAACCTGCAGGTTTTTCAATTTATCCTAGCCACTGTCTACGTGGAGCTCCTCGGTCTACTTAGCCGGATGGCAAAGGACTCATGATATTACTGTGGACCTAGAGCTACTTCATGCCGACGGTCAATGGGTGTCTTATCTAATCAATAATAGATAAACCACCCTATCGCTGCTACCAAGTGTGCACTAGGACCCTAGCCGGCCCATAAAGCTGGGGGTTGCCCAATAGAACTTTAAGATGAGTAGCAGCACGCATGAGATGGATGGGGATGCAGATTAATACTCTAGCATCAAATCAAAAATGACAACTCAATGGTTTGGCAAAGGGAGTTAATTTAATGACAAGTACAAAAAAACGGGGAGTCTCATGAATATCAGCGGTTGCTAGCTCTTCCTTCTCGCTTCACAACACCAACAAATTTAATAGAAAACACATCGTTTATACTAAAATTTCGTCATCACTGACGTGTAACGCTTCAAATGTTGCATGCAATTCTATTGGTTTTAGGAAGGTAACTTTAATATAGGTACTATATTTGTGTATGGTAACGTAGTGAGGGGATTGGGTAAACACTGCCAGGTGGGGCATCTAAGCCCTACCTTAAAAATGGCTACTGTAAAAGTATGAAATCCCATTGGTTCTACTAACTATAGGACCCTAGATTACTTGGTCCACTATGATTGGGTTGGCACCAACCCCACTCATACTTTTCCACTTTGCCTAGCAGCATGCATAATGGGCGGCAAGGTGCAGGGTGCACGTCAGCTCCCCTAGCCTTTCTCCAATTATTGCAACAATCAATCATCACTTCAGTGGTCATGTGTCAATTATTTCACTGTGGTTGGCCTTGAGACTGCATCTCTGTCTGGAAAAGTTCCGATATCTTTGCATGGCACACCGCCATGCATAGGTGTGAAAGCCCCCCTCTTCTCACTCGGCTGGTCACGTGTTTCAGACACCGTAAAATCGCCTCATTCTCCATGTAATTCGTGCATTTGATTTTTGTTTTGTCCACCACCTGCCTGCTGCTTCTTATCTTGACCTTTCTCAGCAGGATATTCTGTTCCTTGCTTCATTAATTATAGCTACTGTTGGCCTACATTAGCTGATACGACCTCGGCTTTTTGGCACGATTTGTCTCTGTCTGAGTTTCGCTTCTGTCTTTTATCTTTGATTTCTTAACTATGAAACTCTCCTCATACAACCTCTAGTAACCGTTGGATGATACTGCCCTTGTGCGTAGTCGAAGTATACTTATATAAAGTGCTTCAATTGAGGTAGTTATGTATAGGTGGCACTTGCTGCAATCTATCTTACTACTAAGCTTAGCAAGTCGCATGATTTTATTAGCTTTCTTGCAGTTCCAAGCATATGTACACGTGTAAACTAACTGAATATCTTTGCCGTGCTCATGGCATAAGCTTCTTACATTTGACATTGTCCTTTCACTTTAGGTTCACAATGTCCTTTATCCATGGCGTTTAGTCTCCTTTTGTCATTCGTAGGTCGTCATACCTTCTATATGTGAGTCACTCTGGGTTCTTGTGACGTCACCATTCGTCTTCATTTAAGACCTTTTTGGCTTCTTCAGGGACTGTACTCTGACAATCCTCATTCCGTTTAATTTGTTGATATGGTTTTCTCAATGGATACTTTACTGTCCAGGTTTTCTTAGGTGTCGGTACCTCAATTGGTGCGGTTCTTCTGATAGGTACTGGACAGAGCCCCACTGCATCTCTCTGCTGGTTTATTTGCTCCTCGTACGTCACATACTTCAGCGTGAACATTCCTGGTACTTCAAAATGGATGGTTGGAGTGCGGGCTGTACTTGGGACCTCCAAGTGTTTGGCAGCTGCTGCATTTGCCATGTAGAAATCATATACCATTACAATGGGGTGCCCTACACACTTTACATGGAGCATGTGGTTTTTGCAATTTGAAAAAAGTCAAAATACACTCTCACCACCCAGCAAGCATTAGGGTATTAGGTAATTCTTTCAAACTCCTTTATTAAAATTGTGAGATGTTACCCTGGCAATCCAGCAGCTTTTATTGCAGAGTCAGTACACAATGGCACAGTACATGATTGCACCACATAAGAAGACACTACTGATGAAACTCCACGCACTAGGAAGGATCCACTTGAAGAAGGGAAAGTGCTATTTATTGATGGTTCATCTATAATTGATCAGAGCACTGGGGTCAGGCACACAGGGGCCGCAGTAGTCAGCCTCGAAACAGGGGAATATGTGTTACCAAAGGTGCCCCTGCTCTGACACTATTCTGCGCAAGTGGCAGAACTTGTGGCCCTAATAACAGCAGTAGAATTATCTCCACCACTATTTACTCAAACTCAGCGTATGTCACATCCACAGTACAATCAGGCCTGTCCAGATGGTACAGGCAATCGTTCAAAAAATCAGATGAGACACCTGTGCAGCATGCTGTATTACTCTCTAGGCTAATAGAGAGGTTGTCCCTCCCTACTGCAGTAGTGTTAGTAAAATGCACGGCTCACACAGCCGATACAGATCACATTGCTGATGGCAATCGGCCGGCATATATGGAAGCCAAAGAAGCAGCCTACTTACTTCGACAACCCCAATCCCACGGTGTCCTATGAATTATCCTTACAACAAGCAGAGAATACAGTCCCTTACAATGCCCTTTCCTCGGCACAGTTTACTGAGTTACAAGCACAAGTTCCTGAGCAGGAAAAAGAGTTATGGACTAAGAGATTGTGTTCTCTTTCTCCTACTGACCTCCTGTGGAGGCAAAATGTTTCAGGGAAACAAGTTATGCCACGAGCATTGTTTACCATCACCCTCGACCAGTTGCACTTTCCAACATACATGTCCAAAGACTACTGCGCTGCAGACTTGCAGGAGGAGTGGTTTATTCCAAACCTCCAAGAGCTTGTTTCTGATCACATGGCAAACTGCATTACTTGTCAAAGATAGACCACTGGATACACTCTTAAAACACAACATTTCTCTGCACTTCTGGACCTTCCAGACACTGCCATATTGACTACATGGACATGTTTAACAGGTGCAGTAACTTTCATTATCTTATTGTTGTGGTTTGCACCTACGTTGGATTGCAGCGTGTCCCTGTGTTCACCCTGATGCTTAGTCTGCAGGAACATTTTTTGGTACATGAGGTGTTTCCCTGGTGGGGAATTTGTGATGTTATCAGTTCTGACAACATAACACATTTTTTCTATGAAATGTTTAAGGAAGTGTGTTATTTGCTGGGTATAAAGCACAAATTATGCACTGTTTATCACCCACAGGCCTACAGAATTGTTGAACGCATGAATGGTTTATTAAAAGAGAAACCTGCAAAATTATGTGACACACTGCACAAGAGTTGATTGTACTGTTTGCCTCTCGCTTTATTTGCTCTGAGGAATCAGCCGGGGACTGACCATCACCTTACTCCATACAAAATAATCACAGGCAGGAGGTTGCACACCCACTCAAACCTGCAGGCACAACCCCAGATGCAAACAGTTTGGCTAAAATTCTAGGCAAAGAATTCCCGGGGTACTTGAGGGTACTAACAAAAGCTGATAGGTTGATATCTCACCAGGTTGGGCCCCAACAACATAATCATGATCCACCAGTAGACGAGTCATCACTGGCACAAAAGGAGTCATTGCAGTGTCTGCAATAACAGCTCTTCCCAGGTGATTGTGTTTTCATCAGGAACTTTGTTCGGAAGTGGAAGGATCCTAAATTCAGTGCATCATTTGAGGTGATCTACGCTACTTCCACCACTGCAAATGTTTCAGGAAGGAAGCAATGGATTCACCTCACTGATGTCCTGAAAGACAAGTCTTCTCTCGTGCCCTACCAGAAGGAGGAAGAAGAGGTGGGCTATCAAGGGAAGTATGATTCCTATGATTATAGATCAGTTTGGCCAGCAGTAGACTGTCGCCTCACTCCTATTTCAAAAGAACACGGATAGACCCAAACAGTACATGCCTTATCTTGTTTTTCTTTTTTGCATTTTGTGTTTTCTCATGTTATATTTTATGTGTTTCCTCTCCCCCCAGGATATTGCTGACTATAATTCTATTACTGACACAGATACTGAATAGCTAGAGAGTATTACTGTTTCTGCACACACTGAACTGCTAGGGAGTATTAATGTTTCTGTGTCCAGAATTAAATTAGATGTTACTGACCTAGATAGATCTAATGATGAGCATCACCCTGCAGAGGACAGCCTCTGGTACCATCACGTGTCTGTAGTGAGGAGAGATAAATTGAATGACCCCTCTTTTGTTTGTTCATTGATTCCCTAAGTGGCAACCACACTCCGGCTGTTACTACCAAAAGCATTGCTACCAGATGTTGTACAATGTTTAGTTCACCTGTCTTTATAAAGCATGCAAGGCACTGTTCAGGCAAATAAGGTCTATATACAGTGGAGGGCAGTTAATACAACAATATATGATAACAATTATGCGGAACAGAAAATAATAACAAAAGAAAATGGGTTGAGTGATGGCATACAAATGTCTCGAAGGAGAGGGCAGGCACAGATAACTGAGGCGTGGGAAATGTTTGTCAGATAGAGTGTGTTCTTTTAAAAAAACATCCCCCAAATCCAAATGTTTTAGTGACACTGGGTTGAACCAGTCTCATTGCTGAAATAGGCCTTGTTTGCAGGTGATGGGCGCCATCTGTTACAAGGGCAAATGGGTCAGAGGGACAACTGAATACAGGGTAGGAGGGATGTTCAAGCTGTGCAATGATTTGATGTTAAATATGAATGTGACCTGTTGACAGCTATGTAAAAGGTTTGATTTGGTGAAATCAATATGAACCTCTTACCAAAGTCATGAAACCCTCACAGTTCTCCTTGTGTTTCAGGAGCAACAGAGGTGTGTTTGTGGTGGTAAATCAGAACTGCAACGTGACTATCAACATTCCCGATATTCAAGGGGGTACTGCTGCCCTCATGGCCATATATAGGGCATGTTGACGATTGGCTTATACGCATCTGCCGCCGTCCTGGGGAGGTCTTTGTTCTATGGTGACACTGCAAGCTCCAGTCCTGGTGGTACCCAATGTTAACATCACTGCACTCCACAAGCTTCTGATGACTAAGCCAATGTACCTGTTGCAACAGCGGTTTCGATGGTTTCTGAGTCCACATCACCTTAACTCAGGCGTCTAGTGACAAGCTGGGCGAGATACCACAGGAATACAGATTGTTCAGTCATGCTGAAATGTTTTTTGTCTTGATTCTCGTTCCTGGGTTACAAGCGGTAGCTAATGCAAAGTTGCTGCAAATAACATGATGGGAGCTTGTTCAAATAGCCAATGAGACAGAAAAGGAGTTGAATGCAATTAATTAAGAACTTTGGGCCATAAGACTAACCACAATTCGCAGAACCGCTCTGCGCTCGATAGGATAACTGCCATGGAGGGGGAGTTTGTGTCAAACTGGGCACTTCTTGCTGCACGTACAAACCCCCAACGATGCGGACAATGGGAGCCTTACGCAGGTGATACAATCACAATCTGTACACCACTATGGTAAATAAGGGTGAGGTACAGAATGATGACTGGCTCACATTGATTTTTTATGGGTGCCCTCATGGATGAGTAATCTCCTCAAAGTGCTGATTCCTAATGTTGTGTTGCTACTTGTTATTTATTGCATTTGCCAGTTGGTCCTGCAGGGTTGCAAATGACTGACGGTTAAAGTAGAACCTATTATGTCACTCATTATACAATCTGTCAATGCTACCCCTTTTGTGAAACACGTCCACACCCAAACTGAACAATTGGACAAGCCTCACATGATTTGAATCTCACACCCAATTAGCCCCGAAGGAGCACTGTTTGAATCCCCCAATGATCCTGAACTTTATTTTAAAACATATGCTGATCCCACATTATTGTTTTTTGCAATGTAGCCCAGAGGACTATGCAGGGAATTGGCGCAAGCTGATGAAAGTGTGGGTACCGAAGACTCCTTTTGACAAGATGAAAGAGAGAGGTAGTGTAGTTGATAAATCGACTAGAGGAGGGAATGTAAATATGCAGGTGCAACATTTTAAACATAAGAGAACATATAGGGCCTCATTACGAGTCCGGCGGTAACCGAGGCGGTAAAACTGCCTGGTTACCACCGGACTCGTATTATCATTCCGCCTCTGTGACTCCCGGAATTACCCGGGCATTACAACCCCGGTGTCCCGGGAATTCCAGAGGCGGAATGGTGTTAATCCCCATTCCCATTGAGTCCCACAGGAGCTTGTTAGGAGCAGCAGTGGGAGATCAGTCAGAAACGGTGTGCATTTAAGCTGGGTACCCAGGAATACCACTGAGTAACGATGCCCATGATGCAACATCATTCAACAACATCAGATCACGAGTATGGGATGCACTGCGCTGCAAGTTTCCAGACAGCCCAGACTTTAAATCAATAATGCATGCGCGTTGGGGTATGAGGAAGATGCTGCGCAATATATTCTCAGGATTCAAGAGATGTGGAGAGCAGAAACGGGCAGCAGCTGGGATCAATCAAGGTCATTGTTTTATTTTATTGTAAAAAGGGGACTCCCTAAAGAAGTGCAGAAAGCTTTTGATAAAATAGTGGAGGTGGAAGCAAAGGGGTGGCCTGAGATTCAAAGCAGCATAGTGCAACATTGTAGGAGGATCAAAGAGCGAGAGAAGGAAACGGTTCAGAGGAGGTAGGCAGAGGAAGTGAAACTATTTCAAAATAAACTAATGAAAATAACAGCAGTATCGACAGGGCCTCCTCGAGAGCAGACAGAAGAGGAGGGGTGCACCTGAATTGCGACCCAGGCAAGAATAGCAGCAGTGTAGGCTCCCGGCAGACAAGGACAGTGGTGAGGAAACCAGCATTTCTCGGGATCCCAGTGACAATGAGGGCAGAAACGAGGACCATTTGGGTTCCGAGGGTCTAGGGGAGGGGGATTTGGAGGACAAGGACAGAGGGGTGGCTCTTGGTTTCAAGAGGCTCTTGGTTTCAAGAGAATGTTGCTGAAGGCAGGGAGTGAATTATAACTACAATCAACAACCCTATGGGTATCCCCACCCAGGTAGCCCCAAAGGGCCTGCTCAGGGAATGTCATCAATTTCATATGAGATTTACCAGGCCTATACACAGCTACATGCCCAAATCCCCAACCCTCACCACCCACCACATCAGCAGCAAGCCATGCAGCCACACCAGCCCACCCCAACCAGCAGCCTGCCGAGAGTACACACCCTTTCGCAACTGTGCCCAACGGTGTGCCGGACCCATATCAGAGAGCAACAGTGGTAGGGGAAAACCCTTTCCCGTTGCCAGGGACAAACACGTATTCTGACTAGGACAACCCACAGAGAGCACTTCATTGTCCAGTCCTGTCAATGACCTTACATCTCGAAGAGGAACCACTGGTGGGGCAGAGATAGGGAACAAACAATTCATCTTCATGTGGAGAAGACGTGCATTAGTGAAGGAAACTTCCCGCTATCAGGAAAAACTCTTGACACACAGAGATTCTGAGGGACTGTTTGATGGTTACGTACACAAACGATCTAGACGTCAAGGTGGGAGGGAAGGTTGTACAAGCTCCCCTCCTCTATTGGGAGAATTCTCCTGTCAACTTGCTCGGTAGAGATCTACTTAGCAAGTTGAACATGACAATCTCTTTCACAGACAGAGGAATTGTTTGCGCTACACCTGGCATGTGCTCTCTAAGAGCAATGCTGGTAATACATGCAATGGCCACTGAAGTGGCAGTGAGAGGTATCCCTGTCAACCCCGACATGTTCATTTATGGCATCAAGGTCCTGGCACGAGGAGTGCCGCAAATTCCACTAAAAGAATGTCAGGTACCAACTGATTTTATTTTCCGACCTGAAGTGCTCCCTGAGATAGTGGCTGGCACTATCTTATCCTTTGACTTGGAAGGGCTGCTTGTGTCTGCTAAAAGGATTGTTGCGCTGGGAGCAGACCCCCATGGGTGCCAGTGGTGCACTGTTGTGTATCAATCCCAATATGCCCCTAAGAGAATTGTCTGATGAAGAGCTTTTTGAGGATGGTAACAATGATTGAGAAATCATACTCAAGAGCTGGGTAACTTGTGAAATAATGGTGCAATGCAGGAAAGTGTAGGCCCCCCTCATGGCTGTTGTTGGTGGCCCACCCCCATTCAGTGAAACAGATCTGCATTATGTCCCCACACAATTATGGACAACTAATCTGGACGATGTAGGAATGTTGCAAAAAGTAACCCCTGTAGAAATAACACTGAAACCAGTAGCAATACTCCAACGGCTCAAACAATACCTCCTGTCGAGAGAGGTGGAGGAGGGAATCCAAGAAACACTGCAGGCCCTATTTCACAAAGGGATCATAGTGCCCTCAACCTAACCATGCAATATGGCTATATACACCATTAAAAAGGCAACAGGGGCAGTTGGAGGATGATCCAGGGTTTACAACCCCTTAATGAAATTGTACAGAAAGAATTTCCACTTGTTACCATCCATTTTGTGTAGTATCGCCAAGGAGGCTACCCATTTCACTGTGGTCGATTTGAAGAATGCCACATCCAGACTCACAGTACCTTACAGCATTCACCCTGGGTGGGAAACACTGTGAACACTGTTGCCTGCCCCAGGGGTACTGTGAAAGCCCCAGTATTTTTATCAGGATACTACATGAAGATCTAGGGAACATCCATGTGCCCAGAATGATAATTCAATATGTAGGTGACCTAGAGGTCTGCAGCGACAGTGAGCAGAGCTGTCAAAGGGACTCCATTCCACTACTGCAGCTACTAGCAAGAAAATAGTACAAAGTGGACAGGCCAAGTTCCAGCACTGCCAACTGGAAGTACTGTACTCCTTTCCTAGGATGGTACGCAGATAATTCCTGACCGGGCAGCTACAGTAAGTGCAACTCCCAAGCCACTCACAATAAAAGACATGCTAAAGTTCCTAGGGTTATGCAACTATTGTCGAGCTTGGATCTTAGACTACGCAGCATAATCAAGACCATTCCTACAAGGCCTCAAGGAAGCCCAAAAGGAGAGCAACAAAATCGAGTGGACAGCAGAGATGATAACTAGCTTCAATGACTTAAAAGAGGTAATTTCAACAGCTCCCATCCTTGCCACCCCTGACTACACACAGGAACTTTACATTTTCTCCCACTCAAATGCTATGCTCAGGACAGCAGTGCTCACACAGAAGAGCACAATGGGTCATAAACCACTGGCCTATTACAGTGGCACATTCGATTCTGTCATGCAGGGACAATTTGCCTGCGAACAAGCCTTGTTGCCACAGCCTTTGCTATTGAAAAGAGCTCCACAATTGTCATGGGGTGCTCAGTAACACTGTACATGGAGCACTCACATTTTGCAATATTAGACCTCTCCAACTCCACACTCACAACACAACTAGCATCAGCATTTGAGATCATACTGTCTAGCCCCCGCATCCATGTTGGAAGGTGCAAGACTGTAACCCTGCCACATTTGTCACTCAGCCATGCATGGCTGAAGACTTACAGCAACATGTTTGTGCATCATATGAAGGGGAAAATGATGATATCCCCAAGGGGAAAGATAGTCCCCTAGAATTGGAGAAGTGCCCTTTGTTGACAGGTCAGCGTCAATTGATCAGGAAACAGGGGAAAGACATGTTGGGGCAGCAGTGATACACCTACTAGAGGGAGAATATGAAACAATGGTCATGAAAAGACTACCCCTGCACTATTCAGCACAAGCAGCTGAGCTAGTAGCGCTTATAGAGGCCCTGTGGGTATCTAAAGGGTGCTGTATTACCATCTATTCAGACTCTGCATACATCACCACAACAGTGAATGCAGGTCTGTCGCGCTGGACAAGGAGAGGGTTCAGAAGAGCAGACGGACCACCAGTACAGCATGCTGCCCTACTTAACACATTGATTTCCGCCCTCTCAGAGCCCTCTGTGGTGGCAGTCATAAAATGCGCTGTACATACACTCAATACAGGCTAAATATCACTGGAAAACACAGCCACCGATGTGGCAGCAAAGGATGCAGCATACCCAACCCCAACAACAGCACAATACATTGTAACCCACGTAAACACCAGGCCAGACACAGAGGCATACACAGCCCTCTCTACAGCACAAATCAATGAACTGCAGTGCAGGGCACCCCAGAAGAACAAGATTCATTTTTCAAACGTGGGTGCATGCAATCACCCAGAGATCTCTTGTGGGGACAGCTGAGCACAGGAAAAGTAGGAACGCCATGGAACTACTACACACAGCGTTCAAACAATTGCATTTCTCATCCCAAAGCTCTGAACAACAGATTGCAGTGGACCTTCAGGAAGATTGTTTTATCCCAAATTTACAAGAGCACATGGCAACAATGCTGGTCCAATGTACAACGTGTCAGGTGTTCAGTACAGGAATGACACTGAGGACACTAAGAGGGTCTTTGCCCCGCCCCATCGGTCTATTCTGTGAGCTGCACATTCACTACACAGACATGGGAGAGCGATGTAATGGGGCATGATATTTGAGTGCTGTGGTGTGTCCGTTCTCGAGGTGGGTTGAGGCCAGTCTATGTGCCCACCCAGATGACAAGTGTGCTGCAAACTTCCTCATCAGTGAGGTCTTCCTCCATTGGGGAGTGTGTGACGTCTTAAGGTCAGATAACGGCACACATTTTTTTAACTAACTGTTCAAAGAAATAACCACCCTGTTAGGAATTAAACATTGTATGTGCTCCATTTACCACCCACAAGCAAATGGAGTGGTGGAGAGGATCAACAGCCTCCTTAAAAGCAGACTTTCCAAACTATGCAATACCCTGAAAAAGAATTGGATTTACTGCCTGCCCCTGGCCCTGTTTCATCTACGCACACAGAAAATGGTCTATGGGCCTCATTACGACCCAGGCGGTAAGTTACTGCCTGGGTCGTACCTTTACCACCATGGCGTAAACTAAGTTTACGCCATGGTGGTTGGCGGACTTACCGCCCCATTCCGAGGTTGGCGGGGCGGTAAGTCCCCAATCCCCATTTACCCTTCCCCATTCCCATTTTTGCCCCATAGGGCATAATGGGAGTGGGGAAGGCGTTAATTACGCCACCGTAAATTACGCTGGCGTAATTAACAACAAGGTCCCTTAGCGCCATGGATTTTAACACCTGCTAAAAGCAGGTGTTAAATCCTCCATGGCGCTAAGGGACCTCGGAATCAGGCGGTAAGGGTCGGCGCTGTTTACGCTGCCGTAAACCCCTTACCGCCTGGGTCCTAATGAGGCCCAATGTCAGAAGCTTTGTATAAAAATTGAACAATCCCAGGTTCCATGGGCCCTACGAGGTTGTGTATTCTACCCCCCTTGCAGTGAAAGTGAAGGGGCTCAGGTACTTGATACACCTCTGTGAGATTCGCAAGGCACCACATGATGCAACACCAAGTGTCCACAGCAAACAAAAAACATCTACCTCAAACATGCAGCTCTATGCTGTTCATATTAGTGCATGTGAGAAGATACAGAATGCATGCATTGCTGCTAGAGCACGAGCTACGTAAAGTAAAAATCTCTCTTTTCCCCACAACTTAGCTCTTCCCTCCCCGCCCCGTTTTTTTCATAACTCACAGGTGCAACGAACATGGATATGACACCACTGAGATATTCGTTGAGTAATGATAGAAATGGAGATGTTTCTAGTAATGATAGAGATAGCATCAGCAATACTAGAATGTATAGTTATAATTGTGGTCTTCATTTTACGGCCATTTTGTTCACTATACTAATATTCACATTGGGAATTTATTGGGGAGCATCTTTTATCTGGGCTGGCCATCTAAAAGAAGGGGGAGGGGACCACAGGAATATGGAATAGGAGCATAACTTCCAATGTCACTGGGTCACATTTGGATGAAGTAAAATTCAACATCACTATGGTTCCTTCCAATGTATCTGAACTACTATCCACTATTGCTGAGCTTGTCCGTAGGACCCCTATGGTTATTACATTTATCCCATCCCCCTTCCCTGTCATAGTGACAAGTCCTAGCCCAAGCCCACACACAAATTAAAGGAGGAATGAGGGTGAACAATTTGATATTTTAGAAACAACCATTGTGATGAACATTGGATCAATAAATAATGTGACCATCATATATAGTAGCAACTCCCAAACCACTATATCTAATAGTAAAATATTTTAAATGCTATTGCTGAATGTAAAAAGCTCCTTGTGCAATAATGTAAATATCATTAGCAGTAGAAGTACAATAATGAAAAGGCATGCAATACGTAATATCAGAAAGAAACGGCAAGCATGCTAACGCAAATATGATGCATATCATGGCTTAGGACTAGATGCAGTGGAAGATATTCATCATCCTGAACACTTGAACAGTTGGTACTCTGACATGAGTGCAATAGGAAGACAAATGACTAATGGGAGTTGCTACATCTGTTCCTTAATACTGCACGTATCTGGGGCACGCAAGGTCTTAGTTCTGCAAGAAGTACCCATGATAGAGACCCAATGCCTAATTCATCTCACGCTGTGTAGGATCAAAGACACTTTCCAGGCATGCAACGTTCATCTAGAACTTATCGACCCTGACCCCTGAAAGTGCAAAACGAGTTCCAATAATCTTTAATGCCTCAAAGAACTGCATCTAATAACTGAAGGTATGAGATATGTCAATAAAGAGTGGCAAAAACAACACATGCATGCATGGCCGAAGGACTTCGAGGGCTGTCTGAGAAAATTGCAAAACCCGTAGAACAAACATGTGAGAAAACATGGACCGAACAGATCACAAAAAACTGACTTGGATTGCAGCCCTTGAGAGACCAGTAAAGGTGCACCAACAGAAATCATGTGAACTTTGTTTTTTCAGCGAAGGGACAGTGGCCGTCCAGGCAAACGAAGACTGTAATCGAACTGTCATACTACCCGACCTCAAGAAAGGTACACCCGTGCAGATTAATTATTATAGGTTCTGCGGCCAGCAAGCATACTTGCACATCCCACCTTCTTGGAGGGGCTACTGTTCGCTAGCAACGCTGCACTCTGCACTGCTGATTGTACCAGAAGAGCACCTGAAGGGAGGAATCCTACTCAAAGCCCCCACTGTGCCCCTGACCGTAGAAGCTCCAAACAGAGTGCCACCACCAAACTTTCGCACCCTCCCTGAAAAAGAGCCCTAGGACCAACTACGTAGACAGAAAATAACATCAAATTACATTTCTGACTCATCCAAGCTGCTTGCACAAATACCTGAAAAATATACCTCTACAATTCAGTAGAGGAATTTTTTGCATCCTTAGTACCCAGCATCCAGACACGCGACAATGCCAAATTGCTCTAGATAGTTCGATGGGAGCTGATCCACCTGGCTAATGATACGGAGCAAGGATTCAAAGTCATAAAGGTGGAACTAAGGCTCCTTAGACTAATGACAATACTGAACCGCTAAATATTAGATTTCCTGACAACTATGGAAGGAGGTGTTTGCAAAAAGAATGAGTTCATGTTGCACATTTGCACCTTCTGAAGATGTTGAAAATGGGATATTGTCACACGTCATTGCTGCAGTACACAAACTAGGGGTGAAAATGAAAAAAATAGCTGGGGTCCAAGAAGAGAACTGGTTTACCCTAGCCTTCGGCTGGGTCCCATCATGGCTTGCAACATTGGTGAAAATGATGGTACCTACTATCATGGTTTTCCTAGTGATCTTTTGCATATGCCAATGGGGTCTCCAATGTTGTGCCAAAGTGGTGCCTAATAGCGCATGATGATGGTCAGTACTGGAAATAATAAGGTACCTTGTGATACAAAGGAAGTAGAAATACAAACTGAGCAAAATGACCACCCCGTTCACCACATGGTCCCAATCCCTATTGGCGATGTGGTGGATAACTTCTATCACACAACCATTGTTCCTCCACGTGATCCCGAGATTACACAGAAGTGTGGGTGGACCTGGCATGTGGGGGAGGGTGCATCTACATGAGGTTACCCTAGAGCAGTATGCGCAGAGGGGAGAGAGTTTACGGCACGTACCTAGAGCATGGATGCCGATCAAGAGAACATCTGCATGGGATGAAGCGGAAGAGCATGCAAATGATAGTACATATGGTTGGGGAGAATCTGTTGCTGTAGAAGTCATGAAAATTAGCCTATCCCACCGACCCTAGGTGCTTTCAGGTGAGGCGAACACCATATGAGGTGATGTAGTGTGTAAGAGGGGAGCAAAACCGCACAAGTAAATACTATGTTGAAGCACTGTAGCGTTAATAGTATATGTGCGAGTTCTACGTTATTTAATCACGGGACTTTTCATTGCAGGGTTTTTTACCGCAAATTTTTTTGGGAAAAAAAACCCATTGAATTTTTTTTTTTTTGGGGAGGTTACCCCCCAAATCCCCTGTTCACTGCATCCGTTCATCTCCCCTAAACTGCCAGTCGGCCTCTAACCCCAACCCAGTCAGTCCAGAGTCAGCCCCACACCACTGACCCAACCCCCACACCATTGCATTCCCTAATAAACAAGCACCCCCCTCCCAACACAAATCAAGTGTACACAGAAGATCTAAACATGCTCAGCTGTATTTCTTCAAGCATAAAAACACGTCTCTTGTAACACGAGGTACAGAGAAGGATAAATTAAAGATCAAAATCCTGGGTGTAGACCTTGAGTGCAGGTACTGCGGTATCAACTAAATGTGTGGGTCAGCGTGACTATATTTTATCCTCCCTTACCCCTGGCACCATTTCCTGTGTCGCCCAGGTGCATACCACAATGATACAGTAACTAGGCTTAGCATGTTTAGCTTAGAAAGAAACAATGTTGTATATGTGTAGTCCAACCTTCACCTCGAGGATGAGCCCAGCTGACCGACGTGGATCGTGATCGACGGGAAAGAACTAACCAATTGTAGCTTGGCACCTCTATGTATTGAGCCCATGTGTAGGGTGCCACCAATAAGTAGTACCGTTTTGTACTATATGGGATGACGCTTTTTAGTCATTTGAGCTCTTGTTTGTAGGAGGCATAGCAGAGCGCTCTTTTAAGCAGCAGAGTCCTTTGCTGAAATTTGTATTTTGTACAATTAAGCCTTGTTATCCTTGCAACGCTATCTCCTGGCCTGTTTCCCTAGCTGTTTGTCCTTATTCTGGAGTGTGCGTGAAAAGGGACTTGCTTTCAAAGCTTTGGAATTAACCCCCCATGACGTTATAGAGTCTAATAATGTTCTCGTCTGCAGAAAGTGACTTAAAACTCTTCTGTTTATGTACACTCGTAGGGGAGCACTGATTGTTTTGAACGACAGCGCTTAGATGGCCTAGCCGTAGCCACTATATAAATATTAATACTAATAGCAACAACACTCACATTAAGTTAGAGGTTGGGCGTGCGAAAGAAGACACCATGTGAAGTTGCGGATTGGGGGTGGGTTAGGGAGCCAGTTACAGATAGAAACTGTTTGGTTTATCTTGGGAAAACTGGGAATCTCACAAAATTATCACGCAACACTGCAAGACGAGCTCAGAAAAAAATGTGCGTCACACGAAGCGATGTGTGACAGGGGGTAATGGGAGAGGGCCAGGGAGGGGGAAAGTAATTGAGTGGAGTGAGCGACTTGCAAAAAAGAAGGGGGGGCACATCTTGAGTGCCCCTGAGGACGGGGAAGACTTTTTTAATTCTGAGCATTCTGAGCATTTTTTCCTGTTATCGCAGGAATCACTGAACCGCCATTCTACCGAAGGAATTTCTGTTATTGGAAATTATTACTGTTAACTTATTGCGGGAATAACAATTGAGGGAAAAAAGGTTTAACATCTGCATCGCCTATATCTACTGGGCAAGGGGCAATGGGTGTTTGACAGCAAATTAATGATGTGACATGGCTAGTTGTCATGGCTGGTGGGCCCAAAAGAAGGCAATTTGTTCAACATGTAAAGAGGCCAAAGCAAAAGGCCATAGCTAGTGAGACCTCAATTAACTATACAACATGTACTGAAGTCACGACTGAAGGCCATGTCCAATGGCCATGGTCAGTGGGCCCAAAAGAAAACTATTGGTGCAGCATGTAATTTGGTCACAGCCAGTGGCCATGGCTAGTGAGTCTTGAGGAAACTAATGTATATCAAAACCCTTGAATTTAGTGAACAACAATTTGTTAAGAGACAGGGTCATCTGAGTTAATGCAACAAAACCCCTGAAATTCAGCACTCGCATTTCAAGCAAGTCCACCTTAACTATGTGCCCCCTGTTTGCGATGCATAACCACATTGACGACATCACAGGTGACATCATTGATGACATCACAGGTTACATCATTATCTACATCATACATAACATCACTGATGACATCAATGATTTTGTCACTAATGACATCATACATGGCATCAATGACGAGATCAATAATTATATCATATACAACATAATTGGTTATATAAGTTAGAATATCTTCTTTCTCTTTTAATACATATTTCATTTTATTACACTTAACAATAATAGCAACATGGCATGGAACAAGACACTCATACAGAAGTATGATACGATTATGTGTTAAGCATTCATGTGTAGTACTTATCAACGTATACATTTAAATAAACATATGTAACATTATACAAAAAATCAGTTACTTATACTACATAATTACATTTATAGAAAGCAAATGAAGATGAGAAAGTAAATATTTAATTATAAATATGGCAGTTGTATTACTGATATTCTTAGTCATTTCTTTGGAAAATAAATGATGAATTTGTATTCCAATATAACAGAGTACCTTCCAAAGTATGTAATGCTTATACACTACTCTTCACTGTAATAATGTCTGTGTGCACTTACAATTGTGCACTCTACACTACATTTAAATAAACAAGGGCAGAAAACAATTAACTGTGTAAGTATAAAACATCTACATATGTGTCATATTTCAAAATGTACTTAATCAAACCAGCGATATCAGTGATGTCATGTATGATGCGTTTAGAGATGGCATCAGTGATGTCATGTGTGATGTAATTAGTGATGTCATCATTATGGTCAGACGCTGTGCAACAGGGGGTGCATAGTTGAGGTGGACTTGCTTGAAATGTGAGTGGTGAATATATTATACAGTGGTGATTGCTGCCCTATAGTTAACATGAAACAATTGTATGTAGACTTCTTGCAAAATTCTATTGCTAATTAAGCAATAATACCCGATTCGGCAGGCTGGGTCAGGTGGCAGCAGCTCAGGGCCCTTACCGATGGGCCCCAGTGCTGTTACCATCTGATCCGGCCTGCTGGATCAGGTATTATTGCTAATAGCACCCCTGGGTTGCCAATTCGATAACCCAGGCTGCTGAGACCAAAGTATTTTGTTTGAATGAACGGGATGCCTCGCAGTAATCAGGTTAGTGGGGCTGGTGCAGGCTTAAAATCAAAGAGAGATGGAAGAGTGGGAGGAGATAGCGGGGTGGGGGAAACAGCCATCAGGTTGCTTGGAACGCAGGCTTGGATCAGTAGATTCAGCCCGCGATCAGAGAAACCTGATTGGTTGCTCACTCCACCCGGGTGCTAATAACCTTTGACTCACTGGATGGCATTTTCTAAAGTTTGTCACAAGCCCCTATAAACTGGACTTTTTGGGAAAGATTTGTTAAAAAAAGAAAACGTTATTAAGAAAAAAAATAAATGCTGTTATCCGCCTACTCCCATTCATTTTCTATTAGAAAAAAGGTGCAATTTGTGGGAAGGCATATGGCAACAACCACTGGACGGATATGGCCCAAATAAGAAGTAATTTGTGCATAAATCATTGATTCAATTTCTGGGACTGGTTTTGCGTAAATCCGTCCAGTAGTTTTTCAAATATCCCTTAAAATATTTGATGTGGTAAGAGTGCTCCCTATGCCCAAAAAGTTTGCTATAATCACTGATGACAATCACTGATAGCATCACTAATGACATCATGCATGGCATCATTGATTTCACTGGTTTGATTAATTACATTTTGAAATATAACAACTCTGCTTCATCACATACCATATATGTACATATTTCATACACAGTACTTGGTATTCTGCCTTTATTTGTTTAAATGTAACATGCAGTACACAATTGTGTAGTATAAGTAACTGACTAGTTTTGGATATTAACCAAATCCTTAGATTCTAAACTATCACAAAACACACACACACACTTACGTTCTTTTATATTTGATTATTTTTAATGAAACTTGTCATTTAAAAAAGAATATGTTCATTTAATGTTATTGCAGTAAAGAGAATCCTACATTTAAATGTGAACAGTGACTGTATTCTTAACGCTCACTTTGAAACATGCTTCTAGTTCTATCAATGCTTATTTTTTTTTACAACAAATATTAGAGGGAAAACTGAGTGGCAACAGTTTAGAATGAACGTGTGAACTCTAACTATTCCCGGGAAGGAATGTATTATCATGTACGGAGAGGTAGAGCTAGGACAGCTTGTATTGTGCAGCAATTAGTCAAAACGTACTAGTTTCTCAATAATCCAAATTTATTAGGTGTAAAGAGCATGTATAAATTAGGCAATATAGCAATACACGTTACAAGGGTCATACATCAAAACTCAAGTGAAAACATTCACATTAAAACAGTGACTCAAATCTTGTATGAAGTGAAAGAAACTCTTCTAGGTTGAGGTTAAGTGTGTGTGGAGCATATATAATGTATAGTCTCCCGTATAGTATCTTACAGCTCAGTGCACTAAAAATCAGCACATCTCGACATGTTTCTGTTCCAGAGAAATTAACTTAACCTCTACGTAACAGAGTTTCTTTCACTTCATACATGATTTGAGTCACTATTTTAATGTGTATGTTTTCACTTGAGTTTTGATGGACAACCCTTATACCGTGATTTGCTACATTGCCTAAGTATGCATGCTCTTTTAACTAAATAAATTTTGATTATTGAGAAACTAGTTTGTTTTGACTATCTGCTGCACAACACAGGCTGCCCTAACAATACCTCTCTATATATTATATTTATTGTTTTTTTTAACTATATATACATTTTGTATTATGTTTGAAACACCGGAAATTGATTTAGCGGAATTGGGTTCTTTTCGTGCAATGAGGTATTGCAATTGCTTACCTATACATGAAATTCAAACCATTTCTATAACGTTACATAGATTTATTTAAAATATTATATGTTGATGAGTAATACAAATGAATGCTCCACATGTAATCATATGATACTTGTGTATCAGTGTATTGTTCCATGTCATGTTGTTATTATTTTTAAATGTAATAAAATAAAATACATATCAAAAGGGGTGAACAAAAATATTCTAATATATATATATAATCAGTAATGTCATATATGATGTAATTACTGATCTCATCAGTGATGTCATGTATGATGTCATTAGTGACACCATCAGTGATGCCATGTATGATGTCATTACTGATGTCACCACTGATGTCATCAGCAATGTCATCATTGTGGTCATACACTGCACAACGGGGGGTGCAAAGTTAAGGTCGACTTGCTTGAAATGTGAGTGCTGAATTTCAATGGTTTTGTTGCGTTAAATCTGATCACATTAATTCTCTCTTAAATAAGGTTTTTTCACTGAATACATTTTGAGGGACATAGCGCTGAGTTAAGCTGGCCATGACTTCCCACTTCCACTGAATTTTAAGGGCTTTCTTGCGTTAAATCTACTCACTTTATCTACACTTTAACAACAGTTTTTTCAGTGGATTTGGTGGACAAGCCCTCAGGAAGTGCAAACGCGCCTTTTTTATTCCGAATGTATCCTGTTTTATTTCATATATTTTTGCATTCAATAAAGCTTCTGTGGATTCACTCACGGTTTTGTTTAATATTTTCTATTTGCACTGAGACCACGGAGTGCGGTCCTGACATTTCTTGGCATTTCTTTTTTCTTTTTATATATATATATATATATATATATATATATATATATATATATATATATATATATATATATATATATTCACTACAAAAAAAACTTTGTTGAGGGGACGTTATGGTTAAGTTGCCCTACGAAAAACCTGTGCACTTCACTAAAAAAAAAAATGTTCGCCCTCCCCATTGTGGTTCAAATTAAAAACGAAAAACCTGAAATTCACCAGTTATGGCAGACTGAGCCCCCTTACTTGCCATCACCACTGTGCACTGCTAACACTAACACCCAGAACTTGAAAGCTGTCCTCTCAAATGTCACTGATGACATCACTGATGACATCACATGTTTAGCCTCTTTGTTTTCATTGCCTGCCATATATATAAATATGTACATTCAGTAAAAAAACTTTGTTAAACGGATGTAATACTTCACAGTGAAACCAAAAAACACTGCACATTCCCCCATTATGGTAAGCTAAGCAACCATAACTGCCCGCACCACTGTGCACTGCTAACACTAACACCCAGGACAAGAAAGATGACATCACAAATGTCATTGATGACATCACTTATGAAATCATATGTGCATTTAATTTTCAGACAAGGGGTTGAGAATGTAAGTTTGGTAAAAAAGTATCAGGGATTATCGGGACATGTGTAATAAACTGCATACTTCATCACACAATGTAGTGTTCTAAAGAAAATTCCATTGCAGTGTTCTTTCTAGTACAGGAACCTACTCATACAGAAATGTAGGTATTGGCTGCAGCATACACCACAGAGGTGCTATATTTCTACTTTCCAAAGTTGTACTATAAAATGGTGAATGCTTCTGTACCATACTTTTCTGTTCTCTGAAACATGTACTCAGTTGTTAATAATGCATCACTCACTACATATTTATAGTAATACACACAAAACATAAATAGACTGCAATGCATACAAATATGGGGCTTATATATGGAGTGTAAAGTAAGCATACAAGAGGCAGTATCATTAGCAACTGTGTATAATGTACCGTGGGATGTTTTTACCCATGCATCCAAGCCCTACCATAAAACTGTGCATTACTGGCATTGAAAACATCATGAGGGCCAGAACTCCCCAGAGAGTGCACAGGGAAAACATGAAGAATAGGCTGCCACCCATTTTTGCCTATGTTGTGAGCACAGGAGGGCACAGCCTAAAACCACCATTGGGCTACACACACAGTAGCCTGAAACCATTGGGAATGGCAATGCTGATTGTCAAAAGCAACCCAGAACTGTGGGGAATTCATTTTCTTAATGTCAAAAATGGATGCAATACTGGTGCTCATCACTATCAGAAAGCCGGCGTTTTAAAACCACCAGACTTTTGTGTAAAACTGAACAAATGAACCCCAACCAGGCCAAGGAAAGACTTGCTAAGAGGTGGATACAATGTAAAACTATATTCTGAAATGACTTGAAGGAAGTAATTATTTAATGCATATATAAAAAATAGCTGGGGATGTCAGCAGCTTAAGTGCATTTGGGTTTAAAGCCACTAAAATCGAAATGTTTAGAATAAATGAATGACCTACTTGTGAGTGTCACATAGGTTGCAATTGTTTAAATGTCATAGTTTTGAACTTAGAATCAGCGTTCTAGCTGCATGTGCAAAAATTGGCAGTGTGATTTGATTGTAGAAAACTGGGAACTAAAGTGAAATTTAGCTGTATTCAGCCTGACAACTACCCCCGACAGGAGAGGGAATTCAGCAGCTTTGTTCCCAGGCCTGGCTGCATCCTGCTGCCCCTGCCAAAAGGAGATGACACCTCTCTGATTGAATTAGGGGAGTGGCACCTGGGGACTACAGGAAACTAAACAAAGCACGATCCCTGGCTCAGGCAAATGTTATATTGGGGGGGTCGTAAAATGGCTTCCTCTTGGGGGAAACTGGAGGGGCAGTGCCTGTGAGAGCAAGCTGAGCTTGGGGGAAGTGGATAAACCAGAAATTCCACCATGTGCTTTGGAAAACCACACCCCTTTGGGGCCAGAGCATGATTTTAAAAAGATGGATAACTCACAGTGCGGACTTGTCAAAATTATATAAATAACATCATCATTCTTGTGATTTTTCTGTGCACATTTTAAGAGGTGTTAGGACCCTGTGCGATGTTCTTGGGGATAGTAGCGGAAAAAAAGGTTGTTACTCCAAAAACCTGACACTTTATCATCTGAAACCCACATCCCTGGTGCACATTTGTGTGAAATCTGGAAAGGTTTAGAGGTCGTTATCTGGATGAAAAGGGGAGAATTCTGTCATAAGTGGACACGACATCGTACAAAGACAGGGATCGGATGGTTTGGTGCTACAGAAAATATGTTAACTGGACCTATAATATTAGAACAATGGTACATAGATAAATATGTATTTGGGTCAGAAATAGATTGGTGTGCAATTTGACAAGGGGAGGTTCCTCTGACCATATAACCTACCGCATCACTCTTACACTCCATTTCTTTCCCCCAATCAAGGGAGAGAGGAAAGCTTGGCCAATGATAAGTGAGAGGGGCAGGCTTAGCTAGGCCCAGGCACACACACCTTTTCAAAACACATAAAAAGAAACATTATAACCCAGGTAGAGACATTCACTTTCCACTTTCTTGCGGGACGCTTTGCCGGGAGACTTCAGAGTTCACATCCAGAGATCCAGACTTCAAATCCATCAATCTCCAGAGACCAGAAATTAACTCCAGAATTTGTAGCAGAGAGGCCTGAATCCACAAGCTGAATCCTCTTCAGCAGGTCTCAAAACCAACCAAACTGTTCAACAGCCGGGCGAGCTGTTTGAATTCCTTGCTAAGAACTTTTGCAAGAACCTGTAGCAGTATCCAGAAAGCAGTGCTGTATCCGGAACCAGAGAGAACCAGAGACCAGATCGCTGTGAAGAACTGCTAGCAGAAGTCCAGCCAATCCTGACCCGATCGGTGACGAAGTCGCATTCCTGTCAAAATCTAGTGTGAGTACCCAGCTAGCACTGTGCCAAAACCAATCTCTTAGTTTAAAATTATCTAATCCAAACTATTTTAGCCTATTAGAACTGCCTCCTAGAATCGTGTCATTCTGTCAAATTTAAAACGGAAAACTGTCATCTGTCATTCTGAGCTTTAAAATTTCAAATCCGAAAAACTACCTTTACTAAATCGGCCGTATCTCTGGAACCGTTTGTGCTAGGAGCGAGTTTTAACTGTCATCTTAAAGCCAAGATTCTAAGCTTTCCAACAAGCCTTCTTCCTACTCCTTATATTGACTCCGTAATTGCGCTCGACGCACACGACTAAATTTGCAGCGATTTGTCATTTTGCTTAATTTCAGCCACGTGTAAAAATATTTGTCCTTGCTTTCCTTGCTGAAATTCGTGTGCAACCTGACAATCATTCATAGAGCATTGCTAAAGTGATCCTGAACTAATACAAAGTATCTCTCACTCACCCTGGACCTCCTATAGGAAATTAAAAGCAATTTGAGTATATTGTTCACTTCATTGCCACCACATTTAAAAGGATTTTGCCTGCGTTTAAAACTCCTACCTGTTTTCCTCTAAGCTTGCTAGGGGGGAACTGAATTATATTTGATTGCATTCCTGAGAACTGTGTGCTTTCTTCCCATTTCTTTACCTTGCATAAGGGCGGGGTGAATTGTCAAAGAAAAGTGATTACATTGTCTTTTGTTGAAGTCATATCAAGTTTATTTTCTGTACTGCATTTTCATTCATCATTGCATTGTCCTTGAAGCCATAAAAGCATTCTCAGCTACTTTATCCTCTCTATATCACTTCTAAGCCATCAAAAGAGTGTACCACTGTAACCTTATCCATTGTTGATCACTATCATCTTCACAAGTGTGCTATCAAACATTAATTTATTATAAAAGTGTGATATATATATATATTGTTTAATTTTCAAATAAACCTTTTAATTTGCAAAACAAACCTACTTCTTGGCTCAGTGGGGTCAGAGGGATTCTAAAAGAGGGGTGTTATATAAGGGTTGTCATCCAGAGTAAACGAACTGGACATAAAAATATATCAATAAGGGTTTCCCTCAGCATCCCAGACTAGGCATTGACTTAGCTGTTGTGTTGAATTGAATCCGCTTACAAAGTGGGGGCTCGTAGCCGGGGATTCTGGATTAGGTTTACCACTTGTGCAGCTTAATACAGTGTGCCAACTGACCGGATACACATATACGGTTAGATCACCACGCTGTTTTACACTGTGAAAGCACTCCTCAAAGGAACGCTCTAAGGAAACGGTCTGTTTTGCAAAATAAAATACAAACTTCTGTAAGTCAGGAAGGAACAGAGAGCATTTCTTACATAAGCTATTTGTGAGAGGTGAATGGACTGATCAGGGCCAGGATGCATGGTTGCAGGCAATCACACAACAGGTCACGGCAACTGGGTTAGATATCTGGAGAGATCAGGGTCCCTTACATGTGGCCCTTAGTGAACTATACATGGCTCCTAAAGCTAAAGATGAACACGACAAGATGGTTAGGATAGCGGCATATTTGTATCTATATATGGGAGCCATGTAGGACAAATGTGCTGAAGCCAAGATCTGGCAAGTAGGCAACTGTTGGCATTAGTTAAGGCCCAATCTGACCTGGTCTCTTCTGAGCAGAGGCTGCAGAGGAGCCAGGAGTCAGAAAATGATAGTAGGCAGTATATCATTAAAATAAAAGAGGACATGGATATACTGCAACAGGAAAAGACAGACCAGGATACCAGAATTCTGGCTTTGCAGAAGGAGCACCAAGACAGTTTGGACTCCTTACTGCAGAGCCAGAAAAAGCTGGAGCAACAGATCAATTTCAACAGGGCATGCACAGAGCAGGTAGCCACCCTGCAAATCCAACTAGACAGAGAAAAAGAGGAAAGCAACAAATTGATTTTGAAAGACCTGGATACCTAGGCAGAGTATGATGAAGAACGCCAGAAAGCTGGTGCCTTTCAAAGGCAGAGGGACGACCTGGCGTCACAAATGCAGGCTCTTGGTCAGGAAAGGGATACCTTAGGCCAGGAAGTCTGCCATTTAAAAAGAAAAATTGAAGAAAATCACTTGGCCCTCCAGGGGCTGGGTGACCTCCAAAAAGAGCATCAGGGCTTGCTAGATCACACCAGGAGGGTGGAGGAGGCTCTGGCAAGAAAGGAGCAGGCCAGTAGGGATGGGACTCAGGAGGTAACCCTCCAGTAGCAGAGACTGGCCCAGTACTCCAGGACCAATCAGGAGGCACAGAGAGAAAATGAGGCTCTCTGTCAGCACAATGATAGGCTCCAGCAACAGGTAGCCATGCAGGAGAGACAGATAGAGTCTAGTAAGGCCTTAATTGAGGAACTGAAAGTGCAGGCTCTTGCATTGCAACAGGGAGCAGGGGCTGACAGAGATGAAGTTCGCTGGGAAAGGGAAACACCTGAGCATAACCTCAGAAGCCCTAGTACCAGAGGCCTTCATCTCTCCCAGTCCCTGGACTCTGCCACCCACATGTCCCATGGCGCACATGAGCACAGGGCCATAGGGATGGCAGATCATTGTCCAGCCAAAAGGATGGGGCTAATAGGCCAGTACCACCCAGGAATGGATGAGCGGGCATCCGGGTATGGGCACCTAAGTACAGTGCAATTTAGTGGGGAACCCCAGGAGAGTAGGCCCACTAAGGGCATCCTGAAAACCTCTGCCCAGTTAGGTCAGTGGGGGGGTACACATCAAACCCTGGTAGCAAGGAGGGATCTAAAGACTCCTCTGAGTTTCACAGGACACAGGAGACCAGGTCCCCACATTCTGCCAGCTATTCCCAGGCTCGCAGAATCCGGGAAAACCTGGAAGATCAGACGGGCACCTCTGGGAGCAGTGCTTCTGAATCAGAGGATGAATGGACCAGGGTTGCCCGAACCAAAAAGGCCAATAAGGTGAAAAGGGCCTTGCTTAAGGATCCCTTAAAAAAGATTAAGGCAATCAGGAGTGTCATCACGCCTTATCATAAGAACGCCAAGTATTCTGTTTGGGAACACTTGGAGCTCTATGAGCAAATGATGGAGACTTTCCATTTGAAGGACAGCAGTAGCTGCATCCAGTACGTCAAATGGACATTCTCCCCTGAATACTCCAGTTTCTTTGCGGGGCTGGAGGACCAAAACCATTCAAGATGGTCCACATATAGGGCGGCCATCTTGAAACATGTTTCTGTACATAGAAATCCCCAAGAGGCTCGCAAGGCACCCTACAATTTACAATGTGGGGAGGATCAGGCCCCACAAGAATTCGTGCAAGAATTGAAGCATGCCTTTGCGCAGACCACCAGAAGGGTGCGCACGGACAGCAGAGAATTCATCAACACATTTTTCCATGCTCTTCCCAAGTACATAATGACCCAGCTCGTGAGAGATTTTCACGAGAAAAGGTCTTTAGACTGGGTCATTGAGCAAGCCACCCGGATCTATGAGGTGCAGAAGCCCATAGAAAATAAAAGTAATGCGCAGAAAAAACCCAAAACCAACAGCACCCCTGCTGCTGCCAAGGTGGCAGAGGTAAAGGTTGTCCCCGTTTTAGATTTGGAGATGGGGGGGCCTAAAAACCTGGCTGCGCCAAATAATTCACAGCCCAGAAGGCCCTCGGGCCAGTCACAGACAGGGAGTCGAGGAGGTAGTCCCACAAATGGGGTCCCTCGCTCCCCTGATTATGTAAGTCCTCACTACAAGGGAAACCGACCCATCCTGGGTTATGTGTGGACTCCTCCAGCCCAAGGGGGGGGGAATCCAGCAAAGCGCCTAACCCGAGGAACTTCCCTCCTAACTTCCCCCAGGAGGGCAGAAATTCACCAAATCCTGGGCAGAACTTTTTCCCCAGGTATCCACCCAATTTTCAACCCCAAAACCATCCATCCTTCTTTCCCCAATTCCCTGAGCCCAGACAACATAATCCGGGAGAGGGGAGGCCAAGGGTGGAGGGGTACCCAAATCTTCCCAATCCGGTGTATTATCAGAGAAGGGATAGCTACCCTTCCCGGGATCAGCCCAGGGGAGAAAATAGAGCCCCGTATCAGCCTGAGCGGGTTTCACAACTTGAGCGCCAGGTCCAAAATATGGCACGGGATCTGGGTCACATACTGAGGGCTCAACAGAACCCTCAGATGAGCATGCCACCGCAGAATTCCCCAAACTCTGGGCCTGGTGCTCCAGAACAATTACGGGGGCAGCACCCCGATAACCCACCGGTTCCCAGGGAGGAGGCACAAGGGGAAGGGGGGTGTAAAGCCTTGGAGGAAGCTTCCTTCCCAACTTGTAAACAGCCCCTGGAAAACCAGGAACCAGAAACAGAATCTCCTACCCCTGAAAGTCTGCCACCCAAGGAACAGAGGGGAGGTAGGAAAAACAAAGTACCCAAACAGACCCACTTTGTAGAGGAGGTACAGGTCTTCCAATTTGAGGGAGAGGGATCCTCGGAGGATCCTGGGAAAAGGATCTTCTCCTTCAGAGATGGGGGAACTCCTGCCAAGGAAAAATGGGTCCCAAGAGATTCCAATCCAGACTGGGTGGATGTGGGGATTGAGCTGTCACCGCCCATCATTCTATCCCAGAACCAACAATACCAAAATCCCATGGGTCAAACCCATCCTGATGACTGCCTCCAAAAAGGGTGGGCGGCCCAGAACCTGAAACCATTTCCAGTTGCCAACTTTTTCTTTTAGATTCCCCAGGCTCTCCACAGAATTCTGCCCAAATCTCCTCAATAGCAATGTCCAAAACCAGAAAATTAGCCCACCAGTTGTCCAAAAATGTGCATTATCTGTGCCCCCTTGAGGAGAAGGAGGGAAGATACTATGCCCCGGTACAAGTACAGGGGCAGGGTACAATTTTGGCACTGGTGGACACTGGATCCCAAGCTACCCTTCTGTCCAAAAGGGCCTTTGATGAACTAAATGCAGGAAAGGGGGAGAATTACCGTATTCCTCTCACCTCTCTTTCTGGACAACTGCAGAACTTTGACGGGAAGGAAATTCCTGTCGAGGGGACTGCAGATTTGGACATCAAAATTGGGCGACACAAGGTGAAACACCCGGTCATAGTAGTGACTCCAGAGGGCACCCCTTGTTTACTAGGGAATGACCTCCTGAGAAGGTTGTTACCCCTAATAGATTGCATAAACAAGGTCCTCTGGACCCAGACTAGCTGACCAATAAAATTAAAACAGAGTGTCAACCATGTTAGTTTAAATGGCACCTGCCACATGGTTGAACAAAAATCTGACCAAGTAGAATTTCACTTCCAGAACACCCAAATTCCAGACGTGACAGTAATAGCAGTAGGACAACAGACCAGTGATGGGGGGTCCTCTCTATTTCTGAAAATCAACCTTCCTTCCAGTTTAAGGTGGTATTCTACTCTGGAAGGAAACACTCAGTAAATTCTTTACCTATCCACAATCAGACACTCCCACTCCTATAGTCCAGAAAGATGTGAAATCAGCTCAGAGCCTGGCTGATATTCAGCAAATTGGAGAGCAGTTGTTCATCCCTGTTCAGTTAAATGAGGGGAAGGACTCTGTTCTCGCTCGAGTGTGTGTGAACAATGGTAAGAGCTTCATCAGCGAAGCCATGTTCCGCCAACTCCCAAAAGATCCAGCCATTCCCACATTCAAACTGATAGACAAATGGGAAATGGACCTGGAAGCACCTAATTCCAAACATCTCCTGCCAAGCAGGTGTATGCTCAAAATCTCCATTGGCAACAAGAGCATAGTCCATAATTGATGGTTTGTGCGAGTCGTCACTGTCGCCTTTTACTTAGGCAGTGACATTCTCAATCGCTTCGCCATTAGTTTGGACCTAATAAACGTCAAAGCTTGGTCCCGATTAGCGGATAATCCCATGGGCTTTGATGATCCAGAAAAAGCATTTAGGTCAGCTCAATTGCTACCTTATGCAGTTGAAATTCAGATTGAAGAGGAAGTCACCATACCAGAAAGGACCCGACAATTCTCCCTGGAAGTGAAAGTTAAAAGAGGACAAAAATTGGAAAACCCTGATGCTTATATTCATCTAAATGCTTCTCTCCAACAGCAAGGGTTAGGGGTATACCCAACACCATTAGTCAACATAGAACATGACACCATTCCAATAGAGGTGGATAACAGCAACTTACAGAGTATTACTCTAGCCGCAGGCACCATTATTGGAATGGCGGTTGATGACCGACATTTCTCCATTGATTTAGGAAATGAACTGTTAGGACAAATCCCCAAGGACTGTTTTGACAGTGACAGTGATGACAATACAACACCAGACAGGATTTTCACCCGGCATGGGGGGAACTTCCTGGTGTACACTTCTTGCCCTTATGGTAAGGAAGATGTGACTTGTGACTTCAGGAGGGATGAGGTGATTTTCCAGGTCCATGAGGGCTGCCTTTCCCACCTGAAGCCTACAGTCCAAATCAGCACTCTGACCAGGGACTTCTCCACCCAGCTGGAGGAGGCGGCTGAGATAGCAAAACCAGAAGTCTTTCCAGGCTTCAGGCAGATGGTGGAAGAGAGAGTCAACCTAGCTGATGCCTGTGTGACTCTGGAACAGAAGCAAAAGTTGAAACAAGTTTTCTTGGATTTCCAAGATCTCTTTGCGGTAGACTCCTATGACTGTGGTCGCATCGACATCCACACAACAACAATTCCCACGGACCCTGGAATGACTCCAGTGTTTGTGAAGCAATATTGCTTGCCTCTCACATCCATGGAGTCCCTTACTGAAATAATTAAGAACCTTGAGTCCCGGGGAATAACCCGTCCAGGACACAGCACTTTCAATAATCCGGTGCTGGGAATATTGAAGCCGAACGGCCAGTGGAGACTCTGCGCCGACCTTAGGGAGCTCAACAAACGGGTCCATACTTCCCGATGGCCTCTGCCCCACATTGACCAAGGGCTGGCCCAGATTCAGGGGTCACAGGTATTCACAGCAATAGACCTGACCAATGGATACTGGACCGTGCCTGTCAGTAGGGAGGACCAATACAAACTGTCTTTTACCTTTGGGGGCCAGCAGTACACATGGACCCGGACTCCCTTCGGATACCTCAACTCCGGCAATGAATTCAACATTTTCCTACATAAGACCATGCCCGACCTGGGTGCGAGGGGTAACCTGGCTTATGTAGATGATGTCCTCATCAAAAGTTCATCTGTGGAGGAACACATAGCGGAGATCCGTTATGTTCTGACGCAGTTGAGGGCCGCCGGAGCAAAACTTTCCTTTCAGAAGGCACAGTGGTGTAGAACCCGTGTTAATTTCTTAGGGCATGAGATTACTCCTCAGGGTCTCTGTCCCCAAGAAAAGAAAGTGGAAGCACTTCAGAAACTGAAGGATCCGACAACTCTGCGGGAACTAAGGAGCCTCCTTGGACTGACTAATTACAGCAGAAAATTAATTGAAGGCTATGCAGAGATCACTAGACCCCTGATTCATCTCTTGAAGGGGACGGGGGTCAAGTGGGAATGGGGTCCAGAACAATCCGAGGCAGTAAGACAACTCAAGAGAAGCCTCTCACAAGCGCCTTTCCTAGCTTACCCTGTCAGAAACGAGGAGTTCTTCCTGGAAACAGGGTTCTCTAATACGTGCTTGACGGCAGTATTATACCAAAAGCATGACAAGGTCAATAAAGTAATCTCCTATGCGAGTAAAACTTTATCCTCTGTGGAGGAAAAATTCAACGATTGTGAGAAGGCACTCCTGGCAACGGTGTGGGCATTGAAGAATTACCGCCCATTCATCCAGGGGGCACACATCATAGCGGAGACTCCACACCAGCCTCTGCAATATCTCCAAAGTGACAGAATCCGGGCCGGAAATGTGAGTAATTCCTGAATTACTTCCTAGATTCTGTCAATGTAAGACTTTCCTGTAGAGGTCAGATATGGCCAAAACAAGAAGAGTCCCCTCGCGCAAGGACTGGCTGACTTGCATGATTGTGCCAGAGAAAACTGTCTCGAGGACGAAAGTCTAAAAATCAAGGACAACATGGAGGCATACCTTAATTCCCCACACAAAGTCTTTGAAGAAGACAAGTGTGAGGGAATGCCCACTGTCTATGTGGATGGATGCTCTTACCATGTTGACAACAACGGGGAGAAAGAACTGGTGGCCGGCGTAGGGAATGCATGGGTGAAGGAGTTTCCAGAACCCTCGCTGGATACAAAATTGGTCTCCGAAGTAGTCAGGTGGCAGAATTGATGGCTGTGCATCAAGCCATCCTCACTGCTGTCCAACATCAACTCCACAAACTGGTCATAATCACAGATTCGGATTATGTATGGAACGGGTTCGTGGAGCACCTGGTTAACTGGAAAACCAGAGGCATGCTATGTGCTAATAACAAACCCCTGAAACATGGGAAGTTAATCCAAAATAGTGATGATCTGGTCACATCGAAGGGAATGACCATCTACTGGAAAAAGATCAAGGGTCATTCCAAAGTAGAGGGACCAGACAAAACTGGAAATGACTTAGCTGATCAGCTGGCCAAAACCGGGGCCATCCAAGGGGATCTAATAGAGATTGAGTCCCTGTTGGGGGAAATCCAGGTCACTGCTATCGCTAGGTCCCAGACAAGTGCTCACAATGATCTTTCAACTGCACAATGGGGTAAGGAGACCCCTGATGCTGATTTGATTACAGCTCAGAAGGGGGACCCAATAATTGGTAAATTTTACCAACACATTGAGGACCCTGAGAACTTTCCCCTGACGGATACTGATTACATTGGGAAAGAGGACCTAAGAGTGTTGATGAAATATCCAAAAAGGTTCCGAATCCAAGACGGTTTGTTGGTAAGGAAATCCCAAGCTGGCCATGATCAGTGGGTGTTTCATACCTCATTCCGAAGCCTGATGTTAAGTCACGCCCATGATGCGGCCACCGCCGGTCATAGGGGGTTTCACACAACACTTGAGATCTTAAGAGAGGTTGCATACTGGCCACACATGGGGCAGGACCTCGACCAATACTTGAAGGAGTGTCTTGTGTGTGCACAATTTCAGCCATCATCCCTCACACACCGTGCGCCTCTCCAAAAGAGGGGGATGACACTGCCATGGTCAGATTTGCAAATCGACTTTGTAGGCCCTGTGATTCGCTCGTCTAGAGGAAACAAGTACATGTTGACCGTCACATGCTTGTTTACCAAGTGGGTAGAATGTCTCCCGGCCCCAAATTGCAAGACAGAAACAGCAGCTGCCCTGATGATTAACCACATCTTTTCCCATTTTGGTCTACCTCAAAGGATTGAGTCAGACAGAGGTAGCCATTTCACCAGCGAGGTAATGACAAAGATGTGGGAGATACTGGGGGTTAAAAGGAAGCTACACATTGCTTACAGGCCAGCCTCTTCTGGAGCAGTAGAGAGATACAACCGAACCATTGTGAGCATCTTAAAAAAGTTTGTGGCAGATTCTGGGCCAAGTTGGGATATCCGATTACCTCTGGTCCTAATGGCCATCAGACCTACCCCTTCATCTGCAAATAAAATGTCACCATTTGAGTTGATGACCGGACGCAAGATGGTGCTTCCCCAGCATTTGCTCTACAGGACCCAAGAGCAAACACTGATAAATGCCTCCACAACTCATGAGTATGTGGAGAATTTAAGGAAACACCTCCAGCATGCTTTTGCCTATGCTCAGCGGAATCTAGAAAGATCAGCCGATAGCATGAAAACCCACTACGACCTGAAAACCACCAGGAAAGTATACGAGGTAGGGGACCGGGTCTATCTATACAATTTCCAAATTCGAAAATGTTTGCCTACATGGAAGGGACCGTTTGAAATTATAGACAAGGTGTCCCCAGTAGCGTATAAGATCCGCATCCCCAAAGGTAGTCTGGCGTAAGGGGAAGACAAGTGGGTACATATAAATCAGCTAAAGTGTTGCCATCCCAGCCACACTCAGCAGCAACTGGAGGAGTCCTCTGCAATACCAGAGGGGACCGCTCCAGATTAATTCAGTTCCCATCCTAAAATATCCCACATATAGTCTCTAAAATATTATGATTTGAAAAAAAAATGTTTCATGTTATATCTTGTTTTAAAATAAGACTGCAAAATGTATCCTGATGTATAAAATGTATATGCCGCCCACTAAATCAATAGTGGTGGAAAAATGTCTATGAATTGGTATTGCCGCTTTTGCATTATCATCCTAGGAGAGATGAAACCATGGAGACTGACCACGGAAGGCGACCTGGGGACCGGGAGCGAAGATCTGAGGGGCCCGGCGTACGGCCCAATCCTCCCATATGGACCAGCAAGGAGAACTGATTGATCGACTGGAGGGAGGAAAAGATGCTGAACTGTGCCATCTACAGAATTGGAAGAAGATGAGGCGAACATCCCAGATCTTGCGAGTTCCATCAGTGAAAGATCAGAATGGCCATCGCAAGAGGGGGGGCTTGTGGGATGTTTTTACCCATGCATCCAAGCCCTACCATAAAACAGTGTATTACTGGCATTGAAAACATCATGATGGCCAGAACTCCCCAGAGAGTGCACAGGGAAAACATGAAGAATAGGCTGCTATCCATTTTTGCCTATGTTGTGAGCACAGGATGGCACTGCCTAAAACCACCATTGGGCTACACACACAGTAGTCTGAAACCATTGGGAATGGCAATGCTGATTGCCAAAAGCAACCCAGAACTGTGGGGAATTAATTTTCTTAATGTCAAAAATGGATGCAATACTGGTGCTCACCACTATCAGAAAGCCGGCGTTTTAAAACCACCAGACTTTTGTGTAAAACTGAACAAATGAACCCCAACCAGGCCAAGGAAAGACTTGCTAAGAGGTGGATACAATGTAAATCTATATTCTGAAATGACTTGAAGAAAGTAATTATTTAATGTATATATATAAAAAAAATAGCTGGGGATGTCAGCAACTTAAGTGAATTTGGGTTTAAAGCCACTAAAATCGAAATGTTTAGAATAAATGAGTGACCTACTTGTGAGTGTCACATAGGTTGCAATTGTTTAAATGTCATAGTTTTGAACTTAGAATCAGCGTTCTAGCTGCATGTGTAAAAATTATCAGTGTGATTTGAATGTAGAAAACTGGGAACTAAAGTGAAATTTAGCTGAATTCTGCCTGACAACTACCCCCGACAGGAGAGGGAATTCAGCAGCTGTGTTCCCAGGCCTGGCTGCATCCTGCTGCCCCTGCCAAAAGGAGATGACACCTCTCTGATTGAATTAGGGGAGTGGTACCTGGGGACTACAGGAAACTAAACAAAGCACGATCCCTGGCTCAGGCAAATGTTATGTTGGGGGGGTTGTAAAATGGCTTCCACTTGGGAGAAACTGGGAGGGGCAGTGCCTGTGAGAGCAAGCTGGGCTTGGGGGAAGTGGATAAACCAGAAATTCTACCATGTGCTTTGGAAAACCACACCCCTTTGGGGCCAGAGCATGATTTTAAAAAGATGGATAACTCACAGTGCGGACTTGTCAAAATTATATAAATAACATCATCATTCTTGTGATTTTTCTGTGCACATTTTAAGAGGTGTTAGGACCCTGTGGGATGTTCTTGGGGATAGTAGCGGAAAAAAAGGTTGTTACTCCAAAAATCTGACCCTTTATCATCTGAAACCCATATCCCTGGTGCACATTTGTGTAAAATCTGGAAAGGTTTAGTGGTCGTTATCTGGATGAAAAGGGGAGAATTCTGTCATAAGTGGACACGACATCGTACAAAGACAGGGATCGGATGGTTTGGTGCTACAGAAAATATGTTAACTGGACCTATAATATTAGAAAAATGGTACATAGATAAATATGTATTTGGGTCAGAAATAGATTGGTGTGCTATTTGACAAGGGGAGGTTCCTCTGACCATAAAACCTACAGCATCACTCTGACACTCCATTACTTTCCCCCAATCAAGGGAGAGAGGAAAGCTTGGCCAATGATAAGTGAGAGGGGCAGGCTTAGCTAGGCGTAGGCACACACCCATTTTCAAAACACATAAAAAGGAACATTGAAACCCAGGTAGAGACATTCACTTTCCACTTTCTTGCGGGATGCTTTGCCGGGAGATTTCAGACTTCACATCCAGAGATCCAGACTTCAAATCCATCAATCTCCAGAGACCAGAAATTAACTCCAGAATTTGTAGCAGAGAGGCCTGAATCCACAAGCTGAATCCTCTTCAGCAGGCCTCAAAACCAACCAAACTATTCAACAGCCGGGCGAGCTGTTTGAATTCTTTGCTAAGAACTTTTGCAAGAACCTGTAGCAGTATCCAGAAAGCAGTGCTGTATCCGGAACCAGAGAGAACCAGAGACCAGATCGCTGTGAAGAACTGCTAGCAGAAGTCCAGCCAATCCTGACCCGATCGGTGATGAAGTCGCATTTCTGTCAAAATCTCGTGTGAGTACCCAGCTAGCACTGTGCCAAAACCAATCTCTTAGTTTAAAATAATCTAATCCAAACTATTTTAGCCTATTAGAACTGCCTCCTAGAATCGTGTCATTCTGTCATCTTTACAACTGAAAACTGTCATCTTTCATTCTGAGCTTTAAAATTTCAAATCCGAAAAACTACCTTTACTAAATCGGCCGTATCTCCGGAACCGTTTGTGCTAGGAGTGAGTTTTAACTGTCATCTTAAAGCTAAGATTCTAAGCTGTCCAGCGAGCCTTCTTCCTACTCCTTATAGTGACTCCGTAATTGCCCTCGATGCACGCGACTAAATTTGCAGCGATTTGACATTTTGCTTAATTTCAGCCTCGTGTCAAAATATTTGTCCTTGCTTTCCTTGCTGAAATTCGTGTGCAACCTGACAATCATTCATAGAACATTGCTAAAGTGATCCTGAACTAATACAAAGTATCTCTCACTCACCCTGGACCTCCTATAGGGAATTAAAAGCAATTTGAGTATATTTTTCACTTCATTGCCACCACATTTAAAAGGATTTTGGCTGTGTTTAAAACTCCTACCTGTTTTCCTCTAAGCTTGCTAGAGGGGAACTGAATTATATTTGATTTCATTCCTGAGAACTGTGTGCTTTCCTCCCATCTCTTTACCTTGCATAGGGGGGGGGGAATTGTCAAAGAAAAGTGATTACATTGTCTTTTGTTGAAGTCATATCAAGTTTATTTTCTGTACTGCATTTTCATTCATCATTGCATTGTCCTTGAAGCCATAAAAGCATTCTCAGCTACTTTATCCTCTCTATATCACTTCTAAGACATCAAAAGAGTGTACCACTGTAACCTTATCCATTGTTGATCACTATCATCTTCACAAGTGTGCTATCAAACATTAATTTATTATAAAAGTGTGATATATATATATTGTTTAATTTTCAAATAAACCTTTTAATTTGCAAAACAAACCTACTTCTTGGCTCATTGGGGTCAGGGGGATTCTAAGAGAGGGGTGTTATATAAGGGTTGTCATCCAGAGTAAACGAACTGGACATAAAAAAATATCAATAAGGGTTTCCCTCAGCATCCCAGACTAGGCATTGACTTAGCTGTAGTGTTGAATTGAATCCGCTTACAGTACATGATTGTAGTCACACACAAAAATGATTGCTGTGTTTCAGGCCTGCTTCTTCAACTATATATGTACATCATAAGATGCAATTAAATTCTAAGGAAAGTATTGTAAGAACATGTGAGATTAGCAATATCTATAAATGTAATACCTTTTCAAAGGTAACTTTCTGACTGTCAGTAAATACACCTACCTGGCCTAGATATGGCAGTGAACAAAAACGAAGGGGCTACACATGTGATGTCATCAGTGATGTCATCAATGACATTTGTGATGTCATCTTTCTTGTCCTGGGTGTTAGTGTTAGCAGTGCACAGTGGTGCGGGCAGTTATGGTTGCTTAGCTTACCATAATGGGAGAATGTGCAGTGTTTTTTGGTTTCACAGTGAAGTATAACATCCCTTTAACAAAGTTTTTTTTACTGAATGTACATATACATATATGGCAGGCAACGAAAACAAAGAGGCTAAATATGTGATGTCGTCAGTGATGTCATCAGTGACATTTGAGAGGACAGCTTTCATGTTCTGGGTGTTAGTGTTAGCAGTGCACAGTGGTGATGGCAAGTAAGGGGGCTCAGTCTGCCATAACTGGCGAATTTCAGGGGTTTTTCATTTTTAATTTGAACCACAATGGGGAGGGTGAACATTTTTTGTTTAGTGAAGTGCACAGGTTTTTGTAGGGCAACTTAACCATAACGTCCCCTCAACAAAGTTATTTTTGTAGTGAATTTTACGGGTTTTTGGGAAGGCAACGTAACCATAATGTCCCTGAAACAAAGATTTTTTAATTGATGTCATTGGTTTTTAGTAGTATAAATGCATCATAACATTACTTTAACAAACATTTTCGACTACATTTATCAGGGTTCTTATAGTAACACATAAGCATATGACTGTAAAGGAACATTTGAAGTAACTGCCCACCTTTCGAAGAATTCCACATTATCATATGTTGACATACATCATGGGGGCGTGTTCGAACAGTCATACACACTTCACAATGACATGTGTAACTGGTTGATAGTGTGAAAGTACATTGGGTATTCTTGTAAGAACTTCTAACTGCAAAATTTCCAGAGCAGAACTCCACAATGCAAGTGTGCAACACAATATAAGCAAGAGTGCATACTGACGTTTCTGGATCATTCACCCCCATTCCTCCCCAAAGAGTGGGGGATGAATGCCATTGACAATCGAGATTTTACAGCAGAAATCTGTGGTACCAAGAAAGAGGATTCTTTGTCTTCCCCGGCTGAAGAAAACAAATCCTTTTTGAAGATTGCCACCATACAAAGGGAAGACGGGCATTGGATAGAAAGCCTTCTTCGCTTTCCATTGCAGGCTGCAGAAAGCAAAAAAGAAACTGTGCTACCGTTATGGCAGCACCACATTTGTGTTCCTTGATAAATGTGTGGTTATGAGCAAGACCTTTACCAGAAAGGCAGTCCCTGGTGGACATGGCGACCTCAATGCAATGTTTTCTCCCTTGCAGTAAAGGCCAGTAGCCACATCCCTGACATTGTGGCCACCACCCATACATAGAGGCTACCCCTCAGAGACGGAAGCTGTACTATTGATTTGTTATGTACATTACGACACATTCGTTAAATATGAAAAGACTATCACATGCACAACACAAAGCTTTTCAGTTGTTGTCAATGACCTTTACATACATGTGTTGTACATGTACTAATTTCTTTCTGTAAAAATGTGCATAAAAAGAGCAAAGGAGTAGTGTACTTACATTGACATAAAATGCCAAACATCTATGTGATGGGAAGCGCAATGACGTCAGAAATACTGGAAGCAACACCATTACCACTCACCTTTCCACACATAATTTTGTAAGTGGCACAGGTCGAAAGGTGTGAAGATATTTGTATTGGGAGGGTGTAACCATATATTTTTGTACAAACATTTCTGTGCATAGGGCATCTGGATGACAGAAATTGGACTGACAGTGACAGAAATTGGCCTGACGGCACTAATGCATATGAGATGGGCCTGACCCTCCCGTAGCCAATGCAAGTGGTATGGAGTACCTTTCTCCATAATGTTCCTTGGCAGCTTAAACAAATGCATCCATATGGACGTACGCGCCGTGATATAGCAGCTACAAAAGAACCCATTACGACCTGCAACGTAGCATGCCACATTGTGAAAGCAGAGAGTATATTTGTAAAGAAAACACTAACATTTAAACATTTGTCCAGTAGTTTTATTTCACAATAAACTGAGCAAAATCATCGCCCTCTGCAAGTAGCAAAGTAGTCTTGTTTCACAATGAACTGTGCGAAAAGATGGCACTATTCAATTTTCCATAGAAGTATAATGTTTGTCTCTTTGGTCGACAATGGGAATGTTAAAGGCCACGTTGTTTTTTTCCACACACAGAAAGTAAGCGTTGCGCCACAGCAGTCGTTTTCCTTCCACATTGAGGTGCAAGACAACGTCAACCTCTGTGATCTACACCACCAGAAAGGATGGAATGTTACTTCTTATAGCGACAGCAGCGTAGGGACACAGAGGGCCCACACGATCATCCCAGTGAATTATGATACTGAGACAGTCGGTTATGAACAGTTGCATTTGACGGTTAAAGAAGCCGTCACTCGGCAGCTCTAATCCGTGACAATTACAATAGGGAAGGAAGTATCTGAGGACGAAAGGGGAATTAAAACACTATGGGCCTCATTACGACCCTGGCGGAAATCGAAAAACGATGGCGGAAATGCAATACCGCCATCGAATAGCGCTCGGTGCGACTATGACACGTCACCGCAAAGTACGATGCCATTAGCGACACCGTAGTGAACGCCAACGCTAACTGCACCAAGTACGCGCGCGCGCCATGCCAAACCGTAATTACCACCATGGCGCAACGGTACGCGAATTCTGACCCTAGCGGACATGCACCTAACGCCGTCAAGCACGGCGGAAAGTACCATTCCGCCATGGTGAGAAGTACGGCATCGCGAATCAACCGTAAACGGCCCCACTGAGTGCCTGTACACCGCTCCCTGGCCACATTGCACAACTCCCCGTAGGTGCAATGAAGTCACACAATGCAACCAGTGAAATGTACTAGTCATCCATGCCTGCCAACGAACAAATGAATCTCAAGAGGGGCCAATGGGAGCTGCAGGGCACAGATGGCACGAATACAGAAGCCATCCCAATGGACATGACCTCAGTCCCCCACCAAGAAACGCACGCAAACACAGGCACCTGTGACCAGCAATATTCCGAAAATCACATCATTCCACCAATCCACCTGGCTGACCGGCATCTGTTACACAAAAGCAAATCCCCCGCCCATGAGCAGGACATCATTAAAACAGTCATATTGGCAGCCCTCATCCCTGACCTCACTGGGCTTCGTAGGCAAACGCGCCCAGCACAGTACCACGCAACTATACTCCGAAGCTGGAACCCAATGCAGATCTCCTCACAATACATCGCTCCCCAAATAGGAATATGCCACATCACTTGCAAAGAAGAACGCTACACGGTCCATATCAGAATAGAAATTTAATGCACAACAAATTCACCAAGCCCATACAGCCATTAGGCCATGAACTCCAAAACACATTTCACCATTGTGGGCTGCATCCGCAATAAATGACCAGCTACTTCTTGTGTGACGCCCTGTTCCTTCATGGTACACAGGGGCTACATTCTCGTACGAAAAGGCAACATGGAAGCGCCTAGAACCGCAGGGCCGTCCCAATAGGGAGGCACTAGTCCAGCTGAAAGGCCGAAATGTTGCTCCTAGCCACTAGTACTGCGTAAGGGCATGTGGCCCATTGGCGATCATCCCATAAGATCGTAATGCTGCTCCACTGATGAACACGAAGCAGCAGGTGTCGGGAGTAAAATCCATCTGCAGGAGTGGCATACAGATGGCAGTGGCAAAAGGGGAGGAGATACCTGTCAACCAAATGAAATGAAAAAGAACAGTATGGCCATCAGAACTTCATTAGTATTACTCACTTCAATGATCACACCAAATCCACAGCCATATGCATGCTAGCCCACTCCAAAGGATCATCACCACCCAAAAACCACTTGCGAATCATAACTATCTATATCGAGGTGAAAACACCATCACAAACGAGTGTACCTGTGCATGCGTCTGTTAAAACAGAATCCATCAGATGGGATTGGTAACGTGCATAGACACAAGTGTCTGAAGGCGCGTCGAGACAGGGAGGGCTCAACAAGGCCAGATAGACGATGGTCCCACTATGGCAGCCCTGCATCACATAGCGCAGGGGAGGCGGACAGATTCCAAGAAGCCCTGTACATGGCAAACTCTGTATCAATTCATCTGTCCATGCATCCATTCATCATTCCCTCATCCCGTAATGAGAACGCCTGTTTCCATACTCACATAACATGTGAAATTTCCATTGAGTCTGTGCGTTATGCAGCCTGCAAAATCCACTGTGCCCCAGCCCGTAATTCCAGTGTTGTGAAGTAACATGTATTTGGGAACGTCCGGCCTCATCGTCCACTTCGCCATTGCGCATCCCAAACTATTCATATCAATCATTGCATCCTCGCCATGGCCCCTGTCCCAAGGACATTGAACAATAGAACGTTATATTTGCAGTCAGACCTGTGGGCATCTCCTCGCCGCTAGCTGAAAACCGAAAGCGCCGCCCTTCGAATTCCTCATTTGCAACATCACGTCGAAAAGGCATCTGTGGCCGCTTGAAATCACAAATTAATCCATCTAGTGCGGCTGTGTGTGAAAATGGCAACTGCCTTCACTCACAAATGGGACGCCCCGCCCGTCGTTGAACCTCGGTGCAGTGATGCATGAGGGTCCACCGTTACTCGAGTACTACGTTCCACTGACCCTTCACAAGTCTGTTCGCGACTGCAAAGATAGTATGTGAAACAATGGGACCATAGCCGAATGAACATATCAACCAATGTTACACTGCCATCGGGTACAAATACATGATTGTAATAGCAAGATGCCATTCGTCGAATTGCAGTGTTGTGTGCGGGACGTGCTCGCCCAAAGGGGAGAGCAGCTTGCACAGGTGGAATGAATCACCACAGGTGGAGGCCATACAGCCAGAAAACACATAAATTGCACGCCCAGTCTCCTCCCACAACCACTCCGAAATGCTACCGGCAGGACTAGCTATGTTGGCCCTGGGGGACCTGATAGCACTGCAGGTACTCCAACTTCAAGAAGAAGACGAACACCAACTACAACCGGCCGCACGGAGGAGACGCAGGAGGAGGAGGAGGGCAAGGCAGGGCCAGCAAGGGCCGCCAGCACAGCCACTACCACCACGCAGGCAGCCCGCAATCCCACGCCTCCGAGCACATCCGTTCAACCTCACTGATGAGCAGATCCACACCCTCTACCGTTTGGACCGGGACACCATAACCGCCATTGTGGACATGACACAGGCTGACCTTGTCAGCATGATAGATAGCCCAACCGCCATCCCACCCCTACTGAAGGTGGTGTCTGTACTCCACTTCCTGGCCACAGGCACCTACCAGCACACAGTCGGACAGTTGCATGGCATTTCACAGCCACTGTTCTCACGGACACTATTGCAAGTGCTCGATGCCCTCCTGCAGCACGCAGACGACTACATCTCTCTACCAGGCTCGGAGCAGGAAATTACGAACACAAAAGTGGGATTCCATGCACTTGCCGGCATACCGGGTTGCATTGGTGCCATCGACTGCACCCATGTGGAATTGGTCGTCCCACATGCCATGGAGGCCCAGTACCGCAACCGGAAACAATTTCATTCTCTGAATGTACAAATGGTGTGTGACTCCAACAGGATCATTACACATTGTTGTGCCCGATTCCCTGGATCAACCCATGATTCTATGATCTTGAGGAACTCTACAATACCACGCTACATGGAGCGACACGCAGGGAACAGATCCTGGCTACTCGGTGAGTCTCATTTCATGCATGATGATGTGGGGTATGTGATGCGGCAATGACCTGGCAGGAAGGGGGGGGGGGTGCGTACGTAGCAATGGCATTCCACATGATTCATTTATCGTCCACATACAGGTGATGCCGGATATCCACTGAAGAGATGGCTCCTCACACCAGTCCGGAACCCACGGGACCAGCATGAGGAGGACTACAACCATGCCCACTCACGTACCCGTGTAGTCATAGAACAGGCATTCGGCCTACTGAAGACTCGTTTCCGGTGCCTCAGCAGGTCTGGCGGGGCACTCCTGTACCGCCATGTGAAGGTTGCGAAGATGGTGATGGCATGTGTCATGCTACACAACATGTGCGTACGTAGAAATGTGCCCATGCCCCCTGACACAGAACTGCAAGCACCTGAAGATGGTCATGATGAGGGTGGGGATGTGGCAGCACCTCAAGGAGTCTGCGAGGCACAGGAGGGCCGTGACATTCGTCAGCATCTCATAGATGCATGCTTCTAGCACTCACGCCTGGTGGCTGATACATGGACACGGGACTCGTGGCACTGTGTGTGTATGGTACATGCACAATATGGACTGTACGCCTATAATGGCCTTGTACACAAAGATCAATGTCCACACATCTCATTGGTTGATCGTGCATTGTTTATGGCAAATGTGATATCATGTTAAACACCCTATCGACCCGCCACCCAAGTGAGCCCAACACCCCCCCTCCACCCGCCTACCTCCCCCCCGAACACCAGTGTCCAGAGATGCTCATTGTCAGTGGGCAGTCGCTATTGCAAGCCCCCTCTGCGGGTATCAGGGGCACCCCTGCCTGTGGAGCGCAGGTTCCTCCCAGATCTACGTTGGGGGCTGCCCTGGACGGAACTTGCAACGGATGATGTCTCTGCCTGCTCACGTCCATGCATGTCCCTAAGGGTTTGTGAGAGCTCAGTGAGCACACGGCGCACTGCGGCAAGTTCGGCACATACGTCTTTGGACGTCGCATGCAGTTCCCCCCTCAGGCTCTCGGTGCTTCTCTCCATTTGGACTCTCAGGCTCTCGGTGCTACTCTCCATTTGGACTCTCAGGCACTCGGTGCTACTCTCCATTTGTGCCCTTAGTGTCTCTGTACTTCTCTCCATTTCTGCCCTAAGTGTCTCAGTTGATGTTTCTATGTCTGCCTTAGTGCCCCCACATTCATCGGCATGGTCCTTGAGGAGCGTGGCCAGTTGCTGCTGTTGCACGATTAACTGGTCGAGGGACTGTTGCCTCTGCTGGGCCATGGCCATTTGCGGTGGTGTCACAGAGTGGCTGTTCGCCTCATGTTGCCCTGCCACAGGGCTTGTGGGGGATGGCCAGTCGTCGTCTTGTGGGTGCCCCTGCGTGGTATCCTCATGGTGTACGGGATGGAACAGACAGGGGGATTGGGACAGGTCATGGATGGATCTGACTTCGACATCCCCGTTTTCTGTGTCGGAGCATGCTGCCATTAATGCAGTGTCACCTATGGTGCTGCTGCCACCAGAAGCAGTGCCTACTGTGGCATCCATTGGGGGGACCTGTGGTGGTGGTGGTGTGGGCATGCTGGCTGCTGGGGTGCCTGTTGGAGTTCCCTCCTCTGTGCTGCCACTTGATTTGTGCTGCTGCCGTGTCTTGATGCGTGCAGCTGAGGTGGAGGGTCTTTGGCCGTTGGTCTTGGCCCTCTTTGCAGGTGTGCTGGTAGGGGTGTCCTGGAGCTCGTCGTTTGGATCGGACCCTGTGGTGGAGTAAAGGAGGGCGAGCGTTATTGATGGGTCTGTGGGAATTGGAATGGCAATGTATCACATGCATTGGGGTGGTACCTGAGGGTGATTTGGGTCGGGGCCTTGGAGGTGGTTTCATTTGTGTGTGGTGTGAGGGTGCAGTTGTTTGGCAGCCTGCAGTTAGGGTGTGCCTGCTGCACGTGTAGAGGGTGTTTTTAGGATTTTTAATTATTTATGTATTTGATGTGAGTTTTGAAGTGTGCTATCAGGCCTATGTATGTGGACGTTCTCCTGGACATGTGTTACTGTTGCACTATGTGGGCACGTGGTACTTCACATGATTGGACATTGTGGTTTTGGCATTGTTTTATTTGGGCCACCTACCTGATTCTTCGGATGTCTGCACTCCTTTCTCCATCCCTCCGACTCCCTCTATGCTCTCCATTCCTATGGTGGAGGCACAGATTTCTTCCCAGGGGGTCAACTTGATGGGTGATTCCGATCCTCCCCCGGTGGCTGTGGCAATGTTGCGGTTGGCAGACAGTATGCTACGGACGCGTATCCGCAGGTCGTCCCATCGCTTTCTGCATTGCTGTGGGTTGCGGGGTGCGGTCCCCACCGCACTTACCCGCTGTGCCACCAGGGCCCATATGGCCTTCTTGTTCGCAAGTGCCGTCCTGGTCATTTGCGTGGAGAAGACGGCGGCTGCATTCTCCTGGAGGGTCTCTGTGAGTACGGTGAGTTCCTCACGGGAGAAGTGGACCTGCCGCTTGCGGTCGCACGCTTTCTTCGCTACTTTTCCCATTTTTCTTGGTTTCACTAGGGTGGATGACGGGTTGGGATGTGTCTCAGGGTAGTATTTTTAATGGTTGTGTGGATTTAGTGGTTTTATAGGTGTACGGCGTGATGTTTCCCGTTCCGGGACCATGCTTTTACTTCCGTTTCCGTATATTTACGGTCACCGTACTTTCCGGTTGGCGCTCACTGCGGTGTCCGCTGAGATGGGTGGCGGTATTGCACCTAGGGCGCCGTACGGCGGCGGTGTGGGCCGTTTTGGGGTCATTTCCACCATCGCGGACTTTGCACTTCCGCCATGGCGTGGTGCTCGTGCCCGATGGGTCGGAATGAGCCGCACTTTGCTCCATCGTGCAATGGCGGAAACGCTATTTACGCTGTGGCGGTCCGGTCAGTCACTTTCCGCCAGGGTCGTAATGAGGGCCTATGAATATGCAACCTTAGTATAAATGACAGTTGTAATACATAACATTTTCAGTAAAAAATTAATTCAATAAGAGGAAAGGAAGTGGGAACCTAGGGATGGCGACAATGTGCTATATCCATAATTGGAATAATAAATCGAACGGCACAGAAAGCTGGAACGTCGTTATTAATAATACAATTTTTGTTTGAAAGTAGCTGCGCGGTGGAAGGGGAAATAAAACGTGTATCAGTGCACAACCTGTGCACAAAACAAAATTGTAACACATACCTTTTTTAATAAATATTATTTTAATTTGGGGAAATGTAGTGGCACCCTACAAACGGTGACAATGTGCAATGTCCATAATAGGAAAAAAATTGCAACGGCACATAAAACTTGTAAATCATTAGGGCAAAGATATTTTTTTTACAAACTAAAAAATAACGTCAATTCGGTATATAGGCAGCAAAAATACACTTACATGATGTGGAGCGCCTCCATTGCGTTCGCTGTAGTCAGAAACTAGTGTATGTGAAAGACTGCCTGTTCAGGAACTAATTTCTCATGGTCGGTGCAAACGTTTTTGAAGCATAACCTTATCAAACAATATGTTTTTCAAACTGTTACTCCCTACATTATTTCTACTCTTTCCCTGTACCTCAAGGTTAAAAACAAGGGACCTTTATGGGTGTCGATAATTATGCGGCCGTACTGAGCTTGTGTTGAAAAGAGAAAATGCAGTGGCCTTCACTCCGAATGCAAATACATTCTCATTTTGCAACAACATATCAGCGGCTATTCATGGGAAACGCTACTGCCGTACACATGCAGAAGGGCTGTGTGTACGAAATAGTGCAGGTGGCTGGCTGAGATTTCAAACAGTAGGACGCCAGCGTGATCACAGTAATTCTGTTTATGTATTGTGAAATGGATGCAGTAAATGTATTTTGTACAATGAGTAGCAAGTCCCACTTTACCGTATGACAGTGCTAATAAGAATGCTTCAATGTTTCACTCTCTACTACCACGTCTCATTAACGCTCACCTTTTGAAATGGTGTTCTATAAGTGTAACAAGTACATTGGTGCCTTCTTCATTTAGGTATGGTAGCGCCGATGTTCGCGTTCAACAAAAAACGAAGTAAACCTGGTGGACGTATCGAAAGATTACGACGCACTTCACGCTGTCCCACAACAAATCATTGGAAGCGCAACATGGTCGCGGGCAGCACGCCATGGAATAGCCAATTGCAATCTTCTCCACAGAGCGAACAGGGAAGTGTGACCGTGGAGCGGACATAGACATCACTAATTTTTAGAAACATACTTTTTGATCGTTTTTAAGGGAACTACTGGATGGATTGTCACAAAATTTGCAAAAGCACGCTTTTGTGCCCAAGCCCCTGCCTCAAATTTGTTGCAAATCCGTCCAGCGGTTTGGTCTGTGACCGTGCGCAAAGTTTTCCCCCATTCAGTCTATGTGAAAAAAAGAGGTTTTGGGACTCCACCTATAACTTTGCCCCCCCTAGTCCAAACATTACCAAACTGTGCAAAACAATACAGAGTGGGCCATATACTCTTTGTGCAAAGTTTGGTGAGGATTCGTCCAGGGGGAGCGATGTTATAAGCCGCCCAAAAAGTGCTCTTCCTGTGGAAACAGCAACTTAACCATAACTGCACGGCCACTACATGGCCGTGTAATATATATATATACATATATATGTATATATGTATATATATATATATATATATATATATATATATATATGGGCAGCAGTTGCCGCCCTATAGTTAAGGTGAGTTGGAGACACATAGGAACCCCTCAAAATTCTATTGTTAATAACCTTTGATTCGAGTAACAGATTTAGCCGAAATTTCGAAAGTGATTAAATGTCTGCGGGTCCCCAGAGATTGCAAAGTTTGGTAAAGAATCATTAACAAATGTAAACGTTATTAAGCGTCAAATATATATATTTTTTAGAAAAGTGTTGCCTTATTCCCATTCATTTTCCCATAGACAAAAAAGGTACATTTTTGCCAAAGGGCACAGCCCAAACTGCTGGATGGATTTGGACCAGGTCCGAAACAACTTGGGCACTAAGTATTGACTCGCAATCCAATGCGTGGTTTGGGGTTTTTCCGTACATTAGTTATGTTCAAATTCGACAGAAAAGGCACTGCCCCGTTCCTCAAAAATTATAGTTATATCCCACCTGGTGCATTTCGGGATCATGGTTTTCAGAAATGAAACAACTGCGATCTTGTTTTTCTCTCAATGCGAGAGATATTTGCATCTATAGCCGAGGTTATGTGCAAATGAAACGCAGCAAAAAGCTATTTGCCGGTCAAAAAACATGCAGAAGTCATCAGGGTAGAGGTGGGGGGATGGTTAGAGGACACTGAGTGAAATGTGGGCGTTGCAGGGGGTACAGCGACCAAGTTTGCAATACAAAGCTTTCTGTAGCCGCGGCTATACCCACGAATAGGCGATCTCATAGCAAACTGCGTCACAGAAGCAGTGTGTGTTGTGGGGCAAAGGGAGTGGGCAGGGGAGGTGATGAGGCCATCTGGGGAGAGGGGGGATCTGGCACAGATGAGGGAGTCACTTTGTGAGGTGAGGGGGCAGGAAAGCAGTTTGCCGATATTCTCTGCAATATCCGAGGCTACAAAGGAATAAAGATAGCAGAGGGTATGTGTACTTTGGTATCGGCGGCTATATAGTTTGGAGTGTCAGTCAGTGTCAGTGTTACATATTTTTTGAAAGTACCTTGTTTAGGTATTGTGACATTGAGGGTGAAAAATCACTGGCCATGGCCAAAGGCCTCGGTCAGTGACCTGGTAGATATTAGTGTCTTTTTTATTTTGGATGTGTATGTGTTTTCAGACTTCTGAGCATATGAGACTTTGGAGAAAGATAGAAGAAAATAGTTTAACAAAATTAATATAAAAAGTAGCAATTGTAGTCTAGTTTTAGATGCACCATGCAATGTGTTTTAGGTTGTGTATTCTAACTTATGTTATTATGTTATGAGGGTGTGCAATGTTTGCCTATCTAGTTTACTGTTATGTCTGTTTCTATGGTTTCTTATTTTTCTGTTACTTTACATAAGTATACCAGTAGGATTGTTCTGTATTGATCATTTAAGTTGGATTGTAGTATAAAACTTGATGTCAGTCCCTTTTCAACTGACGTTTTGTAACCGCAGTTATGATGAAAGTCCATGAACTGTAGCCATGGTTACAGTAAAAAATGTTTTTTGTTATTATTTATTGCATTTTTTTTTATATACGTAGACTGTTTTGGGGTACACTGAGTGTAGAACCTTAGCACATTAGGAGTACTGTTTTGATGTTATGAAAGAACACTGCATTTCCTTAATCGGTTAGGTGTACTCTGTCATGTCTATAGAAATTGGCCATGTAGAACTGTATGTTGTTGTTCACAATCCATAATTGTTTGTGGTCTGTCATGAATGTAGAAACTGCTTTATTAACATTTCTCTGGGATTTCTCAATTTTACCATTAAATCTGGTGGTCCATCTCCATGTTTGCCTCTGAGTGAGATTGGAAAAGATAAAGATGGTGTGAGGAAATAGTTCCATTAGTTTTCCCATGTCTTGTTTCATCATTAAACTAAGGGACACCCTCGTACATTCCCCAAATCATTGCCTCCACAATTAATTAGTATGATGTCTGGGTGTTCACTGCAGACACAGGCAACAATTGGGAATTTTGAGTACTGAAACTGCATAAATAAATGACAATATATATTGTAATATATTTTTGCAGTCTGTGTTCAATTTTATCTATTTTTGTAACGTAAATGGTGGCCCTTAAAAGGGCTGTTTTGTGGGATGGAAAGAGGAGGGTGGAATAGGGGAGAAAATACATAAGCGTGAAACATATAACAAAGGGAATTAAAATAAAATCCAACATATATGTTTTAAAATATTTGTCAAAAAAGGGGGGAAATTGCCACTTAAAACAAAATACTAAGCATGACAGGTAATCTGATGTTCAGTCATTAACTTCAGCCATTGCTCAATTGTGGCATCTCCCTTGACTACCCATTCCCAGCATCCCTTACACATGATTTGCATCCTGGAAAGGTCAGGTGTCAGTATCAGAGGAGTCAGTATAGTGGATACCACTGCTGATGTAGAGGCTTCATTTCCAGTTGGCGTTGTTGATGCACTGGTGGATGGTTCTGCATGTGGTGCTGATCTTAGTCTATGCAAGGAACGGGCCCCATGCATTTTTCTTTTGTTATGTTCATGGGCTTTACGATATTCATCATCGACATCATCCCAGTGGACTCACACCAGATGGTTGATCATTTTCAATGTTCCTAGACTTTGAGACGGGATATCGGAAGGCCCACGGCATAGAGTCTTATGGCACAAGGTGCACAGTACCTTCTCTACCTCTTTTCTGGACAAGTGTTGCTTTACGTTAAAGAAGCACCAACTGTCTGCAGTTGTTTTCATTGCTGTCTGCTTCTTCCTTGGTGGTGAAGGATTGTCGACCCAAATGATGACATCATCCTCACGGCTCCTACTGTCGTGGCTGGAGTTGTTGGAATGTCCTACCAGGGAGGAAAAGATAAAAGAATTAAAATAACAACACGAAAAAGACAATGCTGCAAAAAAAGACTAAGTAAAAAAAAAATAAAAAAAAAATAGACGAAGGAAAAATTGGATTTTGGGAAAACTGGGTAAAAAGCATGAAGAGTTTAAGGGATAAAGTGCCAAAAGTGCTTGCAGTTACTCAGAAACCCTTTCACTAGCAAGTACAGAAGACAATGATTAATGCAACAATATTTTTTGTGGGTGTGATTATTCGTGGCTACAGACTGCTGGGCTGTCTGATTGGATCGTATCGTGTGTGCGGATCTTAACAAACGGCATGGGTGTCGATAGAGCGCAAGGTGTGATTGGATAGTTTGTTGACGCGTATCAATGTCACGTGTATGTGCAGAGCTGCAGCGCGTCTTATGATTGGCTGATGCATTATGCACAAAGAAGCATAGCCGCGCTACAGGAGTTCGACATCCCATTTGCTTATTTCGCACTTGCAGGTTACGTCAAACGGCATGGGCGTACTCACGTCGATACTTCGCAATGTGTGATTGGATCGTTTGTTGATGTGTATAACTTGTATGCGTGGAACCGCAGCATGTGATACCCCATGAGCTGGCGTATTAGACGCAAAGATGCCTAGCCGTGTTGAAGGATGTCGATGTTCTATTGGCTCATTTGGCACACTCGGGTTACCCCTCCCCCAGTCATTGCTGTATGTATCTGCGCAGGTATCCTTGGTAGATGCGGCTATAAATCCTTAAAAAAAAAAAAATATATATATATATTTAAAAATTTATATATATTTAGCTACATATATATGGGCAGTAGTCTTGTAAATATTTATTTTAAAATATATTGACAGTTACTGTAACACTTTAATAAATATTAATGAAAAAGCACATATAAATGTAAACACTTTAAAAAGTTAAGCACATATACAAACTCATTTTTTCTAAGAACAGGTTTATTTGGGGAAATGTGGTTGTCCATTTGCTCTTTATTTTACTTCCTAGAGATAATACAGTTCTTTGATTAGCTGAATTGTCTGTATTATTAATGTTAATTATGTATGGATTAACAAAACCATTGAAATTCACGGAAACCACTTTAGTTTCAGGGACCTTAAGGTGAGAACATAATTCAACACAACCCTGCAAATTCGGCTAAAGCCACCTTAACTTCTCTCCCCCTGTTGTGCAGACTATGACCACAATGATGACATCACAGATCACATCACTGATGACATCACTAATTTCATGCTGTATGAGCAATGAGGACATTACAAATCACATCAATGATGCCATCACTGGAGACAACAGTAATTGCATGGAACGTGTCAGGTCTGAGTGCTGTGATCACTGTATCTCTATGGGTGCAAACAGTGAGAGTCTGTTAGTTGGGATAGTGACTCATGAAACCACGATGTCTATTCAAGCCCCCTGCCAGTGTATTGAACATGTGCATGCTTCTGAATTCATAGGTCTTTCTGGCTTTCCCTGTCTGGATGTAACTCCGGAGTACAGCAATTTTGAGATGAACAAGGCTAGGAATAGCTTCTGAAAAATGCTCACTAACTAGACTCTTGTTGTGCATCGCTTGACTGTCCGATAATGGAGGTTCATGCGTTTATGTTGAGGTTGACTAGTTTCCCCACCACAGTAGCTCCTCCTAGGACATTTCACGCACATAATCAAGTAAACATATTTCTGTATGCACATGTAAAACACACCATAATCTTGTACTCCTGCTCTGTGTGGGGTATCTTGATTGTGTCGGAAATATTTATATGTTAGCAGGTTAGGCATCTTTGGTTTCTCCAAGGCACAGTTCCACAATCTGTATTATTTGTGTGCAGTTTGCTTCTTAACATAATTCTCTTCAGATTGGCAGGAGAATCTCAGGCAAACCTTCTCTCAGATGTTCATCTTGTTGCAGGATGGGTTAGAGTTCCTTAGCAATATTGTGGCAGGCTTCCAACTCTGGATTGTATGTGACAACCAGTGGCACACGGGTTTGTGATTCTTTTCGCTATGTATTCTAAGAGGTTTTTTGCAGAGATTTGTGTTGCCTTGTGAATCTTGCTGCCCACAATTCTCTACTTGTATCCACAGTTTATGAAGTCTGATCTTCAAGTGTGTATGTTTTTCCCTGACCCTTGTGTCTGAGCATATTCAATTGTATCTTAACGCTTTGCTGAATATTGTAGCATGTTTTTTGTGCATTGGGTGGAAGCTGTCACTCTTCAAGTAGCTAGCATGGTCGGTTGGTTTGCGATATACTGTGGTCTGTGGCTGGCCAACTTTTATTGTTATGGTGGTGTCGAGGAAATAAACTTTTTCCAGTGAGTAGGAGAGTTTGAGGTTGATAGTTGCATGTCATTAAATCTTCCGTGGAAGTTTAGGAGGCCCCGTTCCCGAGCAGTCCAAATCAGGAATATATCAGAGATGTAAAGCAGGTATCTCAAATGTCCGCAGTCACAGCTGCCAAGGAAAGATGTCTCTAATTGTGCCACAAATACATTTGGATACTGCAGCGCCATTTGAGTACCCATGGTCAACCCAATCATTTGGAGATAAGAATCAGTAGCAAATGTGAAATAGCTGTGGGTGAAGATGAATTCTATGCACTTGCATATGGTGTCAGCAAGTGGGGTTTGATTGCCAAGAGCATTCTTACATGCCTCAGTGCCATTGATGTGGGGAATTTTTGTGTAGAGTGACTCCACATCCATGGTTGCCAGTAATGTGCTTCTCGGGAGGGGCCCTATATCATTCAGTTTGTTGAGTAGTTCATCTGTGTCCTGGATGCAGCTGGGTGTTCTCGTACCAGTGGCTTCATAATGTTCTTTACCCAGCCTGAGATGTTATCAGTCAGTGTGCCTGACCCAGAGATGATTGGTCGTCCAGGGTGGTTTTCTTTGTGAAATTTGGGGAGCATGTAGAAAGTATCAAGTATTGGCCTGCTGTTATTAGGCCCTGAATGTTTTCCTGGAAGTCATTCTGAGGTTTCGTGATGATTTTGTTGAGTGCTCTTATATATTGTTTCATTTGGGTCTTCCTGCAGCTTTTTGCAATAGCTTGTGTCAGAAAGTTGTCTGTGCACCTCCTGCACATAGTCACCTGTGTTCATTATGACAACTGCTCTTTCTTTGTGAGCTGGTTTGATTGTAATACTCTTGTTGAGAGATTGTACAGCCCCTTTTTTTGGAGGTGTCAGGTTATAGGAATGTTTCACGCGTTTGACCAGAATGGCTCAGTTTGCTCTATGTCTGAAGCTTTCAATGTATTGATCCAGCTTTGGGTTGCGCCTCATGTCCAGAGTCTAGTTGGCATTTTGTTTTCTGGCTTTGTTTGTGTCCCAGATGTTGACATTTTTTTGTTGTCCTGGCTGTCATCCGGTTTGTCATGAAAGAATCCCTTTAATCTGAGTTGTCTAAAGAGGGCCTCACGATCGCTGCACAGTTCTATTTTGTCAATGGTTTTAGAAGGGCAGCAAGCGAGCTTGCTTTACTGAATGTTCTGCCTTTGCAGAGGTATAATCTGAGAGCTTCACAACACAGTCCTGTTGTTGAAGCATGCTCCCTTTCACTGTCCCCACATTGTCACATGCTGATGCAGTATTTCTCGCTCTCTTTCTCGATGCTTCAAGCTTATATATGCATATGTGTGTGTGTATATATTCACAAAAAAACTTATTTTTATTTTGTTTTTATTTTATTGGACTTTTGTATGTGCCTGCACAAAAGTATTTCCAGATAAAGTGTTTTACAGTGTTTTTAGTTAAAGTGTAATTCAATTGAGCAGATTTAATGCAAAAAAACCTTGAAATTCAGTGGATGTGGGAAGTCATGACCAGCTTAACGCGGCACATTCCCGTTGCAAAGCCCATGAGCACATATCATATTATAAGAGAAGGGAGTTACATTGATGTACAAAATGGCATTATGGGGAACATGGCATTATTGGGGACACCAACAGGAACGTGCCGAGTTAAGCTGGTCATGACTTCCCACATTCACTCAATTTTAAGGGCTTTGTTGCGTTAAATCTGCTCAACTTAACTACACCTTAACAACAGTTTTTTCAGTGACTTTCGAGGGTTTTGTTATACCATAGCTTTTCTATGGGCCACTAGCCATGGCCTTTGGCCATGTCCACTGTACATGTTCCCTCAATATCTTTCTTTTGGACCCACTAGGTGGCAACACAACTTTGCCGTGGCCACAATGCATGGTTTTCCAGTCCACTAGCCAGGGATACCAGTGCCCACTGTATCATTTAAAACACTACCTTTCTTTCCCGCTCACTAGCCATGGCCATGGCCCATAACCATTGGCCCCAGCCTTCAGCCGTGGCCCCTTTACAAGCTGCCCCAATAGATTTCTTCTGGTCCAGCTAGCCATGGCTTTCGGCCATGCCCAGTGCCCACGGCCTTTCGCCATGGCCATTCTACATATTGCTCCAGTAGGTTTCCTAAACGGGCCCACTAGCCATGACCTTTGACCATGGCCACACCACTCTGTTTCTTTTGGGTATACTAGCCATAGCCTTTGTCCACAGACTTTCACCATGGCGCCTTGACATGTTACCCACTAAGTGCTGTTTCCACTGTACATTTTTCCCCAATATAGTTCATTCAGGGCTGCTAGGTGGCCACGGCCAACTATACTTGTCTTTCAGACCTGCTATTCAGGGCCTATCATTTAAAACACTACCTTTCTTTTCCGCTCACTAGCTATGGGCTTTGCCCATGACCATTGGCCTTCAGCCGTGGCCCCTTTACATGTTGCCCTAATAGCTTTCTTCCATTCCCACTAGCCATGGCCTTTGGTAATGCCCAGTGCCCACAGCATTTGGTCCTGGCCACTCTAGTTATTGCTCCAATGGGTTTCCTAAACGGGCCCACTAGACATTGCCTTCGGCCTTCACAAGTGGCCTCAGCCTTTGGCCATGGCCCACAATTAGGGTTCTTTTGGGCACACTAGCCATGGCCTTTCGCCATGGCCCTTTAACATGTTGCCCACTAGGTTTCATTGAGGTCCACTAGCCATGGCCTTTCGTACGAATGTATATTGCATGTACAAATACATTATAAAGCATATAAAGCATAGATTTATATCACACAATTATATATACGTTCTTTTGAAATTAACTACAAAACACTTTGTAGTGTTGTGCTCAAGAATGCAAGGCTCTGGATTGAAATATCTGTTCTAGGGGACACTTAACATCACATGGTACTCATTGATGAGAGCCATTTGTCCACTGAGCAATGGCTATGGTGCCATTTATTATTCTGAAGGAATAGTGGTATTTCCATATTCCAAATGTGTGTACTCGAGCGCTTAAAGGACCTTCTTTGAGTAATCGAGTGTTCCCATATAGTCTGCAGAAGAGGTGAGCTTTTCTAAGCAGAGGCACTTTATCTCTTGTGTTGTTTACTGAAGAATAAACAATATTTGCAAATACTTGGCCTGCAAAGAGTCAACTTGCTTCGAAGATGTATTACGTTGTCACGTTGATGAGTTGGGTTAGTTGATCAGAATATGGTGGTCAGATGTGGAGTGTTATGTTTCAATGCTCTAGCTTTTCGGGTTTTTGTGTGGATACATTGGGCTGTAAAGCTAATTCTGTCAATGGTGATATGGGTGTTTGGAGGCAGTTAATAGGGTATTTTCAGCTTTGGAGAAATGGAGTCCCAGAGTAGGTTACCAGCAACCAGTCTGGCTGATCAATTTCTGACTACCTTAATGAGGACAGGTTGTTGTTTTTGGGTAAAAGTAATACAAAGAACAATACAGGATCTTGCGGAGATGGTACCTTTGTTGGGCTAACTCCATGTTTTTGTCTGCTAGCTTTCAAGGCAACATGTGTCTCTTCCTCAGGCAGTAATACTACAAGAGAAACAGTTCCTTCACTGATGGGGAAGAACAGTTTGAGTACAAGTTAACACAGGAAAAGTGTGTTTGCATTTTATGGTGGCTAACGGGGAAAAGTGAATTTGGTGACAAAATGAATACGCTTTGATTTCTTTTTGACCCCTTTCATTTCCGTAGCGTGGTACAGTGTGTGCGAGGAAGCAACAGGTTACTCATACATTTATATCGTGATGTAAAATACAACTGCTCCAAAGACATGGTCGTTTATAAAAGACAGCTCGTGATGGTCAGACAATATACATAGGGAAGAGCAGGTTGATTGCAAGTAAGCACAGTAAACGATGGCACTTGTGTACATTTTATGGTAAGTGTCATGTTGGTGACTGGGATCACTCACCAGACACAGAAAACATAAGCTCAAAGTGGTTTGTTAGGGAACTATAACAGTATGGAGGTAAAATAATAAGCAGGCATGGTCTAAAGTATAACATACCCTGTCAGAATTGGTATGATGATTTCAAACTAATATTTGCTGGGCAACTAAAATAAAAACATGCCTCGCAGGGGCCCCCCAAATTTTGTGCTATGCCACTGCCCCAAGATCATTCAACCAATAGCGCTTTGAGGCCATACCAGTGGGAAAAGGCGCTATACAAATGACAAATTGCATTACATTACATAGTGATAGGTCCGCTCTTCTTTTGGGGGGTCTGTGTCAGCTTGGGGAGCACGAACAAGTATTTACCTGGGTGCAGTATTAGAGGGGAATTCAGAGCAATGAGGATTCGTGTTGGATAGCTTGGCATAAAACTCTGGTGCTTAATCAATCCAGTTTGTAGTGTGCTGAAGGCTTGCATCATCTTGAAATTCAAATGTTTGAAGTTCCCATCGTGGGTAGGCACACTTAGGGCCTCATTACGACCCTGGCGGTACGGAGTAAACGGCGCCGTAAAAGGTGCCGGCGCCGTTCACTCCGTACCGCCGCATTACGAGTTCCCCTCGCGGGACAAGGTAAGCACGCCTGGGAAAACCAGGCGTGCTTACCGGGTCCCGCGAGGGGAAGAGGGAGCAAACAATGGGCCATCTCGTAATGGCCCGTTGTTTGCTCCCTCTCCCATTCCCATTTCAGCCCTATAGGGGCTGAAATGGGAATGGGGATGAACCGTGTCCGTGTCCTTGAGTGAGGAATTACCGGGCCATCCAAACTCGGAATGGCCCGGTAAATCCTCATTCCGAGGACCCGGACCCCGACGCGATTTCGGCAGCAGCCATGCCGCCAATAGCGCCATGGTTACCGCCAAACTCGTAATGAGGGCCTTAATACCTTAATACAGTGCATTCGGGCATACAAATGTTCCCCAACAGGGAGGTCTTTATTTCTGTGGGTGTTGCTTTAGGGATGCACATTCATTCGTTACCAGAGTGATTGGCTGGTTCCACCAACATAGAAAATCCCAGCTGGGCATTTAGGGAATGTTATCACATGCACTACATTAGTGGCTGTGCAGGTGAAAGAACCACATAGTTTAAAGATTTGGTTGCTGTGTGGTCTGTTAATTTCATCCAATGATGTGGGAAGAGGTTTTTCATTGGTTTTTGGCATTTTTTTGGCACGGCTGCTTCCCTTGTTTTGTTGTTGGATTTGAAAATGGGCTTTTGACAATCATTTTTTGCAAATTGTTAGGTTTCTGAAGATTGGCCAGATGTGTTTTGGGAAGTCTTTGTTCAACTTTTGGTCTATCTGGAGATCAGGTTGGAGGTTTCTAGCAATCTTGCGTAAGATTTACAGTGGGGATGGTAGATAACGAGCGAGGCAAAGTCGTTACGCCCTTTTCTGTTCGTAATCCAGCAGTTCCTTGAGGGTGATCAGCGTCACTCTGTGGATCTGGTCACCCACAATTCTGTGGATGCAGCCATGATTTATGAATTACCACCCGACGACATTAGTTTGTCGGTGCCAATCGGCTAATAGCACCATGGCTACCTCCAAACTCGTAATGACCCCCTTAGCCTGCGACGTCTGTTAAATATCAGATTTTTGACAACTGCATAACGAATTTTCTTAAGAAGGTACCATATTTCCAATCCATTATGCCAACTATCATATCTCTCATAGTTTGCCCCTTCTTCCTGTATCTTTCATTTTTTAAGCAACATAGAGGGTTTCCATTAGATGCACATAATGAACAGGAAAGGGCACAGGCATGTTGCCAAATACATACGATTGCCAATGGTTATGAATTGAGGCTTGGAAAGCTTTTGTAAATCAGGCACTGGGTGTCTTAGGCCTCAGAATTGTTTATTTTGAGACATGCATTTTTTCTTCTGTAAGAGAAAATCACACCTCATGGAGACAGAAAAAGCCGTTGCAATGAAATTTGTTTTTTTTCGTGTTCGTTTTTAAAGTGCAGATCTCTGCAGAGTGTGAACAGGTTTCCGTTAGACTGGGCAGGCTCTGTAGCTCCTGGGTTTTCCCATTTGTTCTGCTTGACATTTGGAAGTGGAGTTGTGCACTGCAATTTAGTCACGCAACCCTGATTGTTTCCTGTCCACAACCAATGTATGAATTTTGCCTGCACGCTGCTTATCTACCATCGGAGTTCTTAAAGCGATATAGGCAAATCATGTCTGGTTCAATCGAAGCAAGCTTCCCACCCGCAAGCCGGCTCCGCTGATATAACGCAGGGTCATGAAACAGGCAGCCCTGGACATTCCTATTAGACTTTGTAAATGCCAAAAGCTTTCTCCGAAGATTACCTAGGAGCCCGGATGTTGGAGCGTTACTGCTTTCAAACGGAAAAATAAAATTCAGAGTAAATAAAACATCTCCATTTCGGACCTATGAAATGGGCAGCGAACTGCATTTGTTTTCGATGCTCTGCGGCGCGTTTGCAATGGCGGGCACTATCGCTTCTCTTTGGACAGACTGCTGGCAGGTAAGGCACACGTTTATTTTAGTAGTACAAGCTGTCCTTTGCTCTACATGTGATGCGACTTTAGAGATGGACTCTTAAATAGCGGCACCTTCTGATGTGAGAGAATTATGTTCTCTGAAATTATGGGTACTTCATGTTATGTGCTCGAAAATGTCCTAATCTGTTTTCCATTTCGATTGTATTTGGTTTATCTCTATAAACTGACGATGCTGAACGTGCTGTGTTTTGGGGAGGTTTGGGCTGGTGGATGAGTCATGAAACCATGAAAACAACGCTTTGACGAAGCTGCCATCGGCACTAGGTTGCAGATATTAAGAAAGCGTAATGCAGTATAGCCTTTAGGCTATATACCCGACTGTAAGCAGCTGGCTATTGTGTCACATTTGGCAGTTTGCCAAATGCATCGCAAGTGAATTGTGCATGCTTATTTATTTATTTTTATTGATTGGGTATTTATAATGCGCCAATACAACAAATGGTGTTTCACGTGTTAGTCGTAAATTCACTTCAAGTGCACCACCGTGTTAGAAACTGAAAAGCAGAGTTCTGCAATTGAATCAAACTTGGCTGGTTTAAGCGGCTGGGAATGGATGAGTAGGAGCCCGATCTACATGGAATCAGTCCACTGAGGTTCATGCACAAAGCATTCAGAAAAATACGAAGCTTAAAGATTGGTAACAAGTTTAGATGGTAAAAGGGTTGACTTGGCACCCAGCCATGCGGAGTTGATAAGTAATTGCTTCAAATGTAAGTTGTATTATTTAATTACCAGTGCTTTAAGTGGGATAAGAACACGATGGGGGGGGGGGGGGGGGGGGTGCTGTAACTCATCATAATGCAATATTTGGGGGCGGGTCCTAAAAAGGCTCTTGCGCAGCATCACTTCCCACGTGGCGCACCTTAAAACACTTGTGTATAGGCGCGATATAAGTGCCATATCATATCAAGTAGATAATAAACCTTTAAAAGTGGTAGGGCCTATGTAACTAGAGGTGTGACCCAACAGCACCAATCAAGCTTTCAAATGTGCAATAAAAAGGAGTACATTTGACTTTAAAGATGTATTAAAATATCATGAATGTGTGCACAAATATTTATTTACCAAACTAAATATATTCAAATATAAAATAGAACATTAACTCAAAACAGGTCAGTGGATCATCCAATCCAAGAGGTCTTTTGAAAGAAATCCATGATTCTTACAAATTAAAATCATTATAATGACAATTCTTTAATATGTGCTGTAAAAAATGCATTCTGTTATAATTTCCATTCAGTGTTTGAAAACAAGCACATTTCTTTAACTTATGGCTCTAAACATGGCTGAAAGTGACATCTACTTTTGAAGAGGAGTATTCACACTCATTTTCATTTGCATTACTGTAGGGAATACATCTGGTCAGAAAAGTCAGTTTGGGGAGCCCTGGCACAGCCCTGACTCAATGCCAATATTTGGAGACTGCCGTGGCTGAGCCCAGGCCAGCCCTGGCCCACTTAAAGCCCTGGGAAATACTTTTTAAAGGCAGGACTTTACCAGTGTTCACGATGAACTAACAAATATGGCGGCTAGATGAAATATATATAGATATATATAGAAAAGTCATGTTTCTAGGGGTTTCCAACATTTTATATGGTTTTCTGTCTTCACAATGATAATGGTAATGAATTCAATGTCGGTGGTGGCCCAAATGGAAAGCTGCAGCAACCATTGCACGTGTGATTGCACTTTGGGGTGAGCATGAGTAGTGCTGATGATGACCACACTGGGTGAGCAGTCTCTCAGAGGGCAGTACTGATCCTTGGAAAGGTGAAGTCCGGTTCCACGGTAGTAGAAGGCTGGAAATGCACAAAAGGATGTTCTCTGTTACGCTGTCCATGTCATTTTTGAAGTCTTTGGAATCATTGATCAGGTACTTGAGCAACCCAAGGCGATAGAGTTGAGTAGTCAAGATGTGATTGGGCCAATGCTAAGTGGTTAAGACATCTGCACCCACAGAAATGAGTGGTCTTCTAGATTTCAGATGGAAGAACTTGTTTTCAAGATATTTTTGATCTGTAGAACAAGAGGCAGTGTTGATTTAGCGGCCCACATTCTTTTCAGGTTTGTAACAAAAGGACAATTTGTGATTTTAAAATAAATATGATGAATCCTGAAGTAAAATTATACAGTACTTCTGTATGTGTCACAAATTCTCCTCATGGTCATGTCACAATAATTGCATTATTATGTTAGAAAAATACAAATTATATATGTACTTGAAATTACGTTTTGTAAAATGTTAATTTGTTTTTTAATATTACTTGAAGGGGCTTATTACGAGTTGGGCGGTGTGTAGTAAAAGTGGCAGTAATAGAATTACTGCCACTTTTTCCACACCGCCGAATTAGGGGTTCATGAAAAAGGGTGCTAATTCTGCTTGCGGAAATAGTGTTGGCAGAAATAGGGCCAGTGGAATTACCACCAACATATGGCGGAATTACCATTGGTGCAAATTTCACAGGCGGAATTACCATCAAGATACAAAATGTTATTTCCACTGCATTACAAGTTGAAATACTGTCAAACTACTGCTGAAAATGGGCAGACATTCTTCCAAAAATACAGGGCAGTTAAGGCATACAGGTAATGGAAATCAAGTCACATGTGCACCCAATCCACTGTGAGAAACCTGAGGGTGTCTCACCCGCTAGTCCCCGAAGATCTGTCATCCAGGTGGCCAGGACACGGCCATCGATATTGGATCCAGTTACTGGAGGGAGGGACCAGTGTGGGAGGATCACCTGTATGGGGGGTCTTCGGGGAGTGAAAGTGGGACAATGAAGGGTGAGATGCGTTATCCCCTTCCTTTTGACACCTTTTCCCGATCCTGCGCAGTAGGATATTTAGAAACTCTACCCCTGCCCTTTTCCGACACAAACATTTTCTCACACTGTGAGCGATAACAGACTAACACCAGAGCCATTTACCTAATATGTCCCGATTCAATGGTCAGAGAGAGTCAGGCAATTGCCAATATCTACACACACCTGACTGCCCTTTCCCTTCCCCACAGGGATAAAAGGCAGAGCACGAGAGCACACTTTGAGCAAGGCCGACCGCACGAGGAAGCAGCTATTCCAGGGTGGAAGTTCAAATGGTGAGAAGGGCAAGGTAACTGGAAAGGATGACCAGGAGGGAATCGCCCTTGCCCTTTTCAACCTAGACCCGTGAAGCCTCAGAAAAAGGAAACGTAAAACTGGGAATCGCAGCTGGAGAGTGGTGTGACGGATGTCATTAGTACATGGGACCCTCCCGCACTGATAGCCAGGGCGGGGAGAAGCGATCGCCATCGTGGTACCGTCCTTGACTCCAGCGGCAAAAGAAATGCCAACAAGTTCAGCTCAGCCGGTGAGTCGGAAGAAACTGATAGTGGACGGGACTGTGTTAGGCTCAAGATTGTAGTGGCAACATTGTATATAAAGAAAGAAGATAATAGACAAAGGTCTGTTGTGAGGAAAATTTATACCAGAAACAGAGTGGTCCGGCACCACGTGGGTGTTCATTCGAAGGACTGGCTGATCGCCCTCTCCTGAACAAAGAGAATGATTGGAGATACCATTGTGGAAACTAAAAATACCAAGAGGCCTTAGGCATGGCCGGCATGAGGTGTCAAAGTGGTCATACAAGGGTGAAGCCAAATCCCTCGTACAGTCGAAAGTCTTTGACATGTTGTGGAAACTAAATGAACTGTGTGATAAGGGCAACTGTGAACCCGACTGAGGGATGCCTGTGAATTAGAGTGAATAGTGACACACCCTTGAAAATTGTGACAACAAGCGTGAACCCGACTGAAGGATGTCAACAATTAAGTTTTGGTCTGTGGGAGCTGAGGGAGGCTATTGTTGAGAGAAGGATAGGATCCTGGCTGAGGAGATCCAAGGGTGACGGATAATCACCCGATGTGGAGATTAACCGAAGGAACTGTTATCTTATTGTATTTGGTATATCAGGCTCTCTGAGGCAAAATACTTTGCATGAAAGAGACTTGGGCACAGAAGGCCCTGATAAAGAGGAAAGGAACTGTAAGCTCGAGCTGAAGAAGGACAGGAGTGTGCTGTGCTCAAGAGTCCCACCTTGTTCTGTGCTAAAACACAGGGAAGGGAGAACCCGGCCATAACATCCTTACTTATCATTTGGTAAACACTTCTTTCTTTTCTTGTCAACATTATCCCACACTATTTTGTAGCATAGCGGTAAGGATTGTCAATTTTATTTTAGTATAGGCCGATTATTTGACTAGACACTATTAGGACTGTATTACTATTATTTGATGGTCGTAGCTTGCTCCCATCTTAGATTTAGGTTTAGATTAGGTGTTTATCTCAACCATTTTACAGTTTAATAAACTCACCTGAACTGTGATTACTTGCATCTGTCTTGCTTTGATACCATGCCTTCCTTACATATGGTGTCAGCTGTGGGATGTGACTCAATTGAAACTAATTGGGGAACCCTACAATTTCTAAAAAGTAGTCATATAGCTTCTAGCCCCTCTGTTGCCATGAAATAATCAATAGGTTTCGATATCTGTAGCAGTAGGGAAGCTGTTATCCCTACTGGGAAAAGAGGAATGATTCCTACAGATTGGGTTTTGATACCACCTCTGGGGTGTTACATAGGTTGGCCCCAAAATCTGGTTTAGTATGGAAGTTCGGTATAGACGTTTTAGCCGGCATCATCGAACCCGAGAGAATGGGGAGAAGTAAAGGTTCTCTTACAGAATCAGGGTGAAATCCTATTTGAAGTACATCGTGGGGATCAAGTTGCTCAAGGAATTTTGGAAAGGGCTCTGTTTCCTCAGTTTAAAGAAGGCAAACCAGATGAAACAGAAAGAGGTACATTAGGCTTTGGGGAAGCTGATAAAACTTTTAACATCGAAGAAAGGAAGGGAGAAGAGCCTTCTAGCTATCCCAACCTAGCCTTCACCCAGCGAAATGATCCAGCTCTCGCTGAAGCGTTTTAACAAGCTATTCCGGAAGGAGAAGGTATAGAGAAGGGAAGCCCTTTTTTCTTCTTAAAGCAGGGATTGTTATATAGGAGAGAAACATCTACAGAAGGCATAGTAAAAACACAGTTAGTACTCCTCACGGCCCACAGAAAGGTTTTACTAGAGATTGCGCAATCCCATTTTACCGTGGGACACTTAGGAGAATGCAAACCTCAGGCACTTATCAGTGGGAAGTTTTACTGTCCAGGTATATATGCTGATATAAAAACCTTTATTCAGATATCTGAAATATGTGAGAAAACCACTTCGCACATCCCATTACCTGCCCCTCTGAATCCTTTACCAATCATAGAAGTCCCCTTTTCAAGGATCAAATGGACATCATTGGACCTCTAGAAACACCCAAACTAGGCAACAAATATGTCCTTGTGATATTTTACTATGCAACCAGGTACCTTGAACCATTCACAATCCGAAAAAATACCATACAACAAATCATTAAACATCTCCTACATATTTTTCCAGGGTTGGTGTTCCCAAATAAAAACAAACTGATCAGGTCAGAATTTTTTGAGCAAACGTATGGCAGAAGTCAAAGAGCTACTCCATATTACCACCTTACAAACCGTCCTTGACACCAGCATCAAAAGAAACACCAACGAGTTCAGCACAGTCGGTGAGTCAGAAGAAACTGATAGTGGACCGGTGTGAAGATCTGAGGTCCACGTGGATTAGTAAACCTACATCCCCAAGTACCAGTCAGGGAGATAGCAACAATTCGCTGACCGGTTATTGAGGCCACAGGTGGGTGGAACAGGAACTCTGGCTCCCGGATAGCTGCAAAGTAAAGCACTGGGTTAGGTATACAATGCAATGTACAAACACTATGACTGTCACAAGGTATGGAACGAAAAGACAAGGGCACCTACCCGTAGGATGACCAAAGACAGCCTTAAACCTAACTGTTCCCCCTGTAAGTGTAGGTGTTTGATGAAAGTAGAGGAGATGGAAGATACCTCAGTTATCACAGGGTCCACCGTGAGCACAACTTGGTTCAGGACAGTGATAGGCAAAGGTGCTTGATTCCTGAAAATTGATTCCGGATTTCAAAAGGCCAAATATCAAAACATGAAGAAAAGGCAGTCCAGGAATACAAAGGCCAGAAGTAGCAGCAGTTCAAAGTGGCAGTCCAAATATCATCAAATCCAAGAGGGCAAATCCAAAGCAGTCCAGAACCAGAAACAAGGTAAAAAAATCCAGAGATCAAGAAAATGACAGATTCAAAATCCAGGAGTCACCAAACGCCGTCAGGACAGCTGAGAAGCACTGAGCAAATGAACTAGGCTTCTTTTATACGTGACTTCCTGGTCACATGATGGCTGTTCTAAGTCACGTGATCTATTAGACTCACGTCACGTGACTGACGCACAACCACTTTCTATGTTGTGGAGCGTCACGCGAGCGGTCACGTGAGTGGCCGAGATTCCATCCGGACAACAAGCGCCATGGCCACCTCCAAGCATAACGAGGCCAGCAGCGCCACGGATGCCGCCAGGCCGAGGGGCCGAAAAAGCGCTGGCGAGGCATGGCGGCAACAGGTAAGCTTGACCCGCAGGCAGGCCCGGGGGCCGAGGGCAAGCGCAACCTCCACCGATGTTGGGCCGGACCCACAGCAAGACGCCGCACCATAGTAGAGGTAAGAGGTTGCATGACAGAGCCCCCCCTTAAAGGCCCACATCCACGTGGGCTATGAGGAAAATCCCTGTGAAAACGTGATACTAGGAGCGGAGCATGTACCTCGCTAGCGGGTTCCCAGGACCTCTCCTCTGGACCACACCCCAACCAGTCCACCAGATAGTACAGGCGCCCTCTGCAGATAGGAGACCCCAGAATTCCACTAACCTTGTATTCTACCAAGGAACCCTTCATCACAGGTGATTGGGGCAGGACAATACACATGGAAGCAGGGCAATGTTTGAGGAGAGACGTATGAAAGACAGGATGGATACGCCATGCACTAGGTAGGGAGACACCATAGGTCACTGGATTGATGACTGTCGTCACTTGATAAGGGCCAACAAAACGAGGTAGTAGCTTCCGGCAACCCGGTATAAGTAAGTGTCTTGTGGAGAGCCATACTCTATCTCCCACGGTGTACATGGAGGCTACGGTACGTTTTCTATCGGCCTTCTGGCGCATGGAGTCTTGCGCTTCTCTAAGGTGCATTAACGTCTGATTGTGGACGTCTTTCTTGTCCTCATACAAGTGGTAATGGCGGACAGATGAGTAAGGGAGAGGTCTGGGTAGGGCAGGACATGAGGGTGTTCACCATACAGTGAGTAGAAGGGTGACGTGCCAGTGGAAGAATGTGGTGCATTGTTATAGGCAAACTCGGCGATGTGTAAGAGCTGGTGCCAAGAATGTTGATGTTGTAAAGAGAGACAGCGTAGATATTGCTCCATAGTCTGATTGACCCATTTGGTCTGCCCGTCTGTCTCTGGATGATAAGATGAGGAATAGCGGAAGTCTATGCCTAGCAATTTTGTGAGGGATTGCCGGAAATGTGAAGTAAACTGAGAACCACGATCAGAAACCACAATGGAAGGCAACCGAAAGAGACAAAACACATGGCGAAAAAACAGGTCATCCAACACAGATGCTGTGGGGATACCGGTGCATGGGACAAAACGGGCCATCTTTGTGAATGAATCCACCACTACCCAGATCGTGTCGTAACCCTTCACCCTGGGCATATCAGTAACGAAATCCATGGTGATGGTGTGCCATGGTCTAGATGGGAGTGGTAAGGGCTGCAACAAACCTTGAGGTCAACCTTTCCGGTTCTTGCACTGTACACAGACAGAGCAAGAAGCTACATATGAAACTGTATCTTTATGCATGGAAGGCCACCAGCACCAACGGCTGAGCAGAGCTACTGTCCGAGCTTGACCAGGATGCCCGTTGATGACTGCATCTTGGGACCAATCTAGGGCTATTGCCCGTGTATTAGGCGTGGGTAGGTAGAGTTTGTTCTGTATAAACGGTAGTCCATTGTGTAAAACTAAATCCCATTCCCGTAACTGTTCGGGGTGTGTGGTAACCCATTGGCGTATCAGAGAAATGAGATCAAGAAATGGCGTGCATAAACATATCACATGTTTATTCTCCAACACTGTTTCAGGCTAGACAGGAAGGGATACACCCCCAGGCATACGGGATAGGGCGTTTGCTTTGCCATGAGCGGTGCCTGGATGATGCTTTATGACAAAGTCATAGGCCAAAAAAAACAGGTGCTATCGAACCTGTCAGCTGTTAGTACATTTGAACGTAGCCAGGTCCTGGAGATTCTGATGGTCTGTATACCCCACAACTTGGTGCTTGTCCCCGAGTAAGTGATGTCTCCATACCTGGGAAGCGTCTTTCACTGCCATGAGCTCTTTTTCGGTGACAGTGTAATCACTCTCTGTTGGGGGGAATTTATGTGAATGGAAGGCCACTGGATGCAATAACCCAGTGGACAGACAAGATTGTGACAGTACCGCACCTAAAGCGTAGGACGAGGCGTTCTCCTCTAGTACATAGGGTAATTCGGGATTGGGGTGTTGCAGGATAGGAGCAGTGGTAAACGCCATTTTGAGAGCCACAAAGGCATCCTGATGTAATGGCGTCCAGACAAACGGGACATGAGGACTCGTGAGTTGTGTCAAAGGTGCAGTTATGGCAGAAAATCCCGCAACGAAACGTCTGTAAAAATTGTCAAAACCCAGAAAGGACTGTAACTCCTTGATGGTGTTGGGAACAGGCCAATCGAGAACGGCACGTACTTTGGTGGTATTCATTGTTAGAACCCGAGGGGTGATGTGAAATCCTAGGAAGTCCACTTCCTGGGCATAAAACAGACATTTTTCGGACTTGGCATAGAGACAGTGGGAAGAAAGTCGACTAAGAACTTCTCGCACCTGCTTGATAGGTTCCTGTAATGACTGTGAAAATACCAGAATGTCGTCGAGGTATAACACGACAAAGCTATCAATAACATCATGGAGTATCTCATTCATGAACCTTTGAAAGATAGCAGGGGCGTGGCATAGCCCGAATGGCATGACGGTATACTCAGAGTCTGTATCAGGTACAGAAGGCCGTTTTCCACTCATCACCCTTTCAGATTCGAATCAGATTATACGCGCCTCTTAGATCTAATTTGGTAAACACTGTGGCGTGTGTCAGGCGATCCAATATAGGTGTGATGAGCGGAATCGGATATTGGTTCTTGACAGTGATGTGATTGAGCTGACGATAGTCTATACAAGGGCGGAGATATCCTTCTCTCTTTGATACAAAAAATATCGGACTTGCCGCGGGAGATTGGGAAGGTCGTATATGCCCCAACCGGAGAGAGTGTTGCAAGTATTCTCTCAAGATCAAGTCCTCCGACGGAGATAAGGAGTATATACGCCTGTATGGTATAGAGGCCCCCCGGGACTAAATCAATGGGGCAATCATAGGGGCGATGTGGGGGTAGATGTTCTGCAGACCCTTTGTCAAATACGTCTGCGAAATCATGATATTCAGGCGGCAAGTCGGTCGTAAGGAGACCCACCACATGTCCTGGGGTATTTTTTTATTTTTATTGACATAGCTGATTACAATCAACTTTTGAATATTATTCATAAATAATGACATAGAAAAGAGACAAAAGAAAAAAACAATGGAGAGAAAGAAAGAAAAATTAAAAGAATTACTGAAATAGAACATGAATTTCTGTTCTAAAGTTTCAATTACAATGTCTTCATTTATCAAGTTTATTTTGTTTAAAGAATTAATTATAGCGTAACCCAATCTTCTATTATCAACTGACGTCAGTCTTTGCCACAGCTCATCCTTATCATGGATATGAACATTTTTGAATAAGTCTTTAAAATAGAATATCCTTGATTCTGTTAATGTTAGGCATTCCGTCATCAGATGCTTCATGGTTTCTTTAGTTGAATTACATAATCGACAGATATTCTGCTCTGATGTGATGAGTTTTCGTCTAGCTCTCAGATCGTTGGTGTTACATAGATTCATTCGGAATTTCATGATTGCTATTCTATAGGTTATGCTTGGAGATAGGGTCAAGTGTTTTTGGAGTTCTCCATATTTTCTTATGTTGAATGGTTTTGAGTCAAAGTCTTTATACATGGTACATTGCTGTCTGGTTGTTATCCAGTCCATTTGCCAAATCTTTTGTTTCACTTTGTCTGGATTGGTCTCAAGGAGGTCCACAGTTGTTCCAGCTTCCTGTAAGATTAATTCTAATGATCTTCTCCATCGATCAATGAATTTACGATTGGAAGTGTTCAAATATTCCATCAAAAAAAGAGGGCACTATTTGTTTCTTTGGTTGTTGTGCATTTGCTATATAGCGCGCATTTTCACCATTTATACATAGCAGACAATGATAATAGGCCCAGCTCATGACGCAATTTTGGCATTGGCTGTGAGTTTGGCATTTGCAAAACTGCTCTCCAATATGGTGCTTCAATTATTTGCCAATATACATCTGATCTTTCATCCTTTGCCTCTGAGCCATATAGAATGGTGGGTATGACCTTCTGCTTGTAATAGGTAATGACCGGGATGATCGAAAATTTCCCATACTTCGCATTTATGATTTTTGATTGCGAGATTGCAGTATTGACTTTATTTTGTATTCTTTTTTCATAGGGCTCGTCTTTTCGATGATTGTTGATATTAAGGCCTAAATATACGTATTCATTGGCTATTGACAGTATTTGGTTTTGCAAAATCCATGTCCCCAATTGTTGCCGTTTTTTGATTTGACCGTGTTGGACTGTTTCTGACTTTTTAACATTTATAGTTAAGCAGTTTCTTTCTGCATATATTGACAATTCATTTAGTAGTAGTTTCATGCCTTTCAGAGTTTTGGAGATTAAAACCAGGTCATCGGCATATAATAACCATTTGATGTATTAATTTCCTAGTTTCGGAGAATCGCTATTTGTTTTAGTGAAACCTTTGCCTATGTCAGAGATGTAAAAATTGAATAAGGCAGAGGCGAAAGTACATCCTTGTTTTAAGCCTTTTCTGGTGTCAATAGGGCTCGTGAAAACTCCATTTGTGGAAATCCGAATTTGGACAGTTGTTCCCATGTGTAGTTGATGAATATATTTTATTAGGAATTCAGGGCACTCTGCGTCAATTTGTTTTTTTATCAACACTTCTCTTGGAATGGAATGAAATGCCATTTTAAAGTCTATAAAGGACATATATATCATTTGATTGTTCTCTTCGGCATTTGTCTTTAGAATTTCGATATATAGCAGGTTGATATTTGTGCTGGGTCCTCGAATGAATCCCGTCTGAAAGGGATCATTTATTTTTTTCCTTTTTTTCCATAAGTTGAATTCCCTTAACAAGAGGCCGGTAAATATTTTACCTGGCGTATCCAAAAGGGCAATCGGTCTATAAACTGCTGGATCTGCTCTATCTCCCTTCTTGAAAATACGTGTTATTAGGGCTTGCTTTTTTCCAGGATGGAGGGATGACGCCCCTCAGCACAATTTGTTTGAAGATGATGTGAAGAATAGTGGCCCATTGTTCTTGATCAGATTTCATGATTTTGTTTGATAGCCCATTTGGTCCGGGGGCACGAGAAGAACTTAAAATAGAGATTGAATGTAGTATGTCTTCTCGATCAAAGCAAAAGGTGTGAGCCATCAGTGATGTCTTAAGATTGTTCAGACAATTGGGAAATGGAGTTTCGTATTTATTTTCATAATATTGCTTCCAATTCTGTTCAGTCACAGCATTTAGTTGCACCAATGTTTGTCTTTTGTTTGATGCGATGTTTAGCAATTGCCATATCCCAGCAGCTGACTTGGAAACAATTTTTCCCAGCATTAGCTCTCCATCATGCTGCACAATTAAGTGGTTTTGATTCCTTATCCAATTTCTGTAATTACATTTCAAGTGTTTGATTTGCGAAGTAGCGGTGTCAGTAGGAAACTTTAGAAGTTGTTTTATTTTTTTCCTTAACAAGTTCTTTTCAATTTTAATTTCACTGGCAAAGGCATGGGTGTGCTTAACTACAATTTCACGATTGTTCTTGGAAAAAGTTTTGAATAGTTGTATTGATGAGATGTATATGTCGGTATCAGTGTTTCCTTCGTATATATTTATATTTTTCTCTAGGTTTGTTTGAAATTTTACTAATTTCTCAGATGTCCATCTTATCCTATTTCTTTGATTGTTTACTTTTATCATGAGAGGGTTTTTGGTATTTTCAATTGATTTTCTCGATTTAGTAGAGGTCCATTCAAGACAGAGCTGTTTGTGGTCGCTTTGTGCATTATGTTTTATTTCAAGTTTTTCACAAAAATGCATCAATGAGGTATCGCAGTAGATGAAATCGTGGCTTCTTGAAATCCTCTCTGCCAGGTTTTTTGGCAGGAATGTCACCTGGTATTGAACCATTTAACATCATCATCAAATGCTCCTTCATTATTGTTTTCCATCTTTCTTTTATTTGATGCTCAGTGCCATTCTCTTTTTTCAGGAGATGGAGATTCAGGTCACCCATTATTATGGTGCATGTTACATCACAATCTAGTGATATGGCTTTGAGTGTGAATTCAATTTGTTTAAAAAAGTCAACCGGGGTTAAGCTGGCTCGACCACAGTATATGTTTAGTATGGCAATCACATGATGTTGTATAGTTACTTTTACTAATTGGACATGTTTGCTAGTGGAAAGCCGTGGTTTAATTGCAAAGCCTTTGGTTTTGTTGACTGCAATTAGTAGGCCTGAGGTGGGCCTCCCCTGAGTTGAAGTATCGGCTGGAATCATGCTTATCTCGTATTTGTCCCAGATAGGCGTGGTATGTAGCCAAGATTCTTGTATAGCTACAATTTCATATAGCTCCAATTCGTGTGTGATGGAGTTTATCAGATGCCGATGGCCCCTCGAGTTCCAAGTTACCAGACGGTACGTCTCTCGTTCAATGGGTATGTCCTGGGGTAGTAACGTCCATAGCTTGTGGTTCGTGTATTGACAATTGGGCCAGAGCCCCCAGAGCTTGAGCGGGTGTGTTTGCTAATTCAGGAGCTGATAGACAATGTTATTGAATAAAAAAAACGATGGAACCCCGGACCCATTTAATGACAGGATTGTGGGTACGCAACCATGGGATGCCGAGTATAAGGCCATATTGAGGGGTGGTTATCAAATCGAAAGTGATAGACTCATGATGTTTATCCTGTAGGATCATGGTTAAAGGGGCGGTTTGTTGTTTGATGGGTCCAGAAATCAGAGGAGAACCATCCACGGCCTGTACCGGTTCGTGGTGCCTTTTGTTTTGTATGGGTAGATTCAGGGACGTGGCCAGAGATATGTCTATATAGGTCCCTGTAGCACCAGAGTCAATAACGAGATGCACCTGGAGTTTGATGTTGTCAGTGGAAAACAAGAGAGCCTGTAAATATAAAAGCCTAGCTGCTTCTGATAGGGAACGGGGAATGTGGTGTTGTACAGACTGGCTTGTCCGTGCCCCCTGTTCTAGGGGCAAGCCTTCTGAAAACCCGGGGACTTCAACTTGGCCCTTCTGTGACATTCCTTAACAAAGTGACCCGTGGTTCCACAGTAGAAACAAGCATTAGCTTGTCGGCGACGTTCACGCTCTCTGGGTGAGATGGGACTGCGGATACCCCCTATTTGCATGGGTTCACTGGCTGGTTCAGTGCTTGTAGTACTGGTTGAAAGTACGGGGGTTGTTTTCCGGTCCTCGGTTTTTCGTTCCGTGTGCCTGGCATCGACCGGAAGTGCTAGATCTACTGACTCGGTATACTGAATCGGCAGTGCTGGTACCACCGCAAGGGCATCTTTCATTAGGTCATTAAGCCCCTTGTAGAATACGACTGATTTCTTTTTTTCGGGCCACGCGGTTTCAACAGTGTAATATAGTCAATTAACAAGGTCTTCCCTTGTGTTAACTCAAGCAGCTCCAGGTCGCGGGTTTGGGCCTTGTGGCGTGTATCAATCACTCGGGTCATTTTGGCTACCAGCTGATCATAGTCATAAAGGACTGGACTATCGCTCTCTAACAATGGGTTTGCCCAGGTGGCTGCAATACCACTAAAATGGGATAAGGTGAAGGCAGCCTTGGTGGTGGAATCAGGGAAGGCCTGTAGACGGCATAAGAAATGTAACTTACATTGATTCAAGAATGTACAGAACTTACGTGGATCACCTTGGAATTTTTCTGGTGCCGCCAAAGGGAAAGGAGTGGTTACGTATACCGGGGCCGGAGCTACCACCGCAGTAGGGAGTTCTGGTTGAACAGGGATGTCCCCAAACTCCTCATCAGTGGTAAAGCATGTCTTTCGCTTTGTATAGCATCTAAGCGTTGGTGGATCGCCATCATAGCGGCAGTCATGTCAGCCCTAATCACCGTGATGGCTTGTACAAGAGCAGCCACCGGGTCCCCAGCGGAGGTATCCATAATCCTGTGGGATAGGCTTCTCAGTCTGTCAAGATCTGAGGTCCACATGGATTAGTATACCTCCGTACCCAAGTACCAGTCAGGGAGATAGCAACAACTCGCTGACCGGTTATTGAGGCCACAGGTGGGTGGAACAGGAACTCTGGGTCCCGGATAGCTGCAAAGTAAAGCACTGGGTTAGGTATGCAATGCAATGTACAAAGACTATGGGCCTCATTACGAGGTTGGAGGTAATCATGGCGCTATTACTACCTCCAATACCCGTACCGTGTCCGGTCCCGTTCAATGGGGACTTACCGGTCTATTCCGACCTTTGCGGGACCGGTAAGTCCCCATTGAAAAAGCCATTCCCTATTCCCATTTCAGCCCCCATAGGGCTCAATGGGAAGGTGCTAATAACGGTACCGCAAATTGCGGTACCGTTATTAGCTCTGAAGTCCCTTAACGGGTCCCTTCCATAACGCCTGGTAAAACCAGGCGTTATGGAAGGGACCCGCTAAGGGACCTCGTAGTAGGGCGGTAAGGGATTACCGGCACCGGTGCCCTTACCGGTGCCAGTAATCCCTTACCTCCCACCTCGTAATGAGGCCCTATGACTGTGACAAGGTATGGAACAAAAAGACAAGGGCACCTACCCGTAGGAAGACCGAAGACAGCCTTAAACCTAACTGTTCCCCCTGTGAGTGTAGGTGTTGGATGAAAGTAGAGGAGATGGAAGATACCTCAGTTATCACAGGGTCCACCGTGAGCACAACTTGGTTCAGGACAGTGATAGCCAAAGGTGCTTGAGTCCTGAAAATGGATTCCGGATTTCAAAAGGCCAAATATCAAAACATGAAGAAAAAGCAGTCCATTAATACAAAGGCCAGAAGTAGCAGCAGTTCAAAGTGGCAGTCCAAATATCATCAAATCCAAGAGGGCAAATCCAAAGCAGTCCAGAACCAGAAACAAGGTAAAAAAATCCAGAGATCAAGAAAATGACAGATTCAAAATCCAGGAGTCGCCAAACGCCATCAGGACAGCTGAGAAGCACTGAGCAAATGAACCAGGCTTCTTTTATACTTGACTTCCTGGTCACGTGATGGCTGTTCTAAGTCACGTGATCTATTAGACTTGTGTCACGTGACCGACGCACAACCACTTTCTATGTTGTGGAGCGTCGCGCAAGCGGTCACGTGAGCGGCCGGGATTCCATCCGGACAACAAGCGCCATGGCCACCTCCAAGTATAATGATGCCTGCAGCGCCACGGATGCCCGCCAGGCCGAGGGGCCGATAAAGTGCCTCCGAGGCACGGCGGCAACTGGTAAGCATGACCCGCAGGCAGGCCCGGGGGCCGAGGGCAAGCGCAACCTCTGCTGATGTTGGGCCGGACCCCCAGCAGGACACCGCACCATAGTAGAGGTCAGAGGTTGCATGACAACCGGACTGTTTTAGACTCAAGGTTGCAGTGGCAACATTGAATATGAAGAAAGAAGATAATAGACAAAGGTCTGTTGTGAGGAAAATTGATGCCAGAAAAAGAGTGGTCTAGCGACACAAGGGTGTTTATTTGAAGGACTCTGGCTGGTCGCTCTCTCCTGAACAAAGAGAATGTATTGAGCTAACATTCTTGAAACTAAAAATACGAAGGGGAGGCTGGCGTGAGGTGTCAAAGTGGTCATATAAGGGTGTAGCCAAATCTCTTGTACAGTCAAAAGTCATTGACACATTGTGGGAACTAAATGAACTGTGTGATAAGGGCAACCGTAAACCTGACTGTGGAATGTCCACAGTGAAGTTGTTGGTATGAGCTGAGGCAGGCTATCTGTTGGGGAGGTCCCCCAGATATGCCAGAGGGACACTGGAAGTCCACGGACTTGGATGACCCAACTCCCTCCCCCTAGGATACACTGAGGAATCAGTCAATGGCAAGTTCAAACTGTGGTTTATTGCAGGCAAACCCAACAGGGATCAGCACTGGAAAAGAGAAAATCTATGCACATCTCACTCTTCCTCGGCTGGCAGGCCGGTTTTGCTACCCAATTTTGTCACCATGATGTCAGAATCTGGGCCCTTCTCCAGAAAAGCTATCGGACCATAGGATTGGGTATTGAGCGATCTACCCCCTATAGTGAACATTGCAGATGTTACTCTACTGACCTTTGCATGTCAGGTGGCTGGCCTGATCCATCCCCACATAACTAACTATAACATTTTTGCAGTGTTGTGGACTTACGATTGGGTCTTGCCCGTTGCTACCCACCCCTAGGGCACTAAACTGTGATTAACTAGAGCTGACGTCCTGAGGGCTGGGATCCGCAAAGGTTCTCAGCTCGCTGTGTACCTCCTCAAAGTAACAAGAATGACTATGTGTCTGCATTGTAACTTGTGTGTGCCACCCTAGGTCATGACAGTGCTCTCCTGATCGGCGCAACACTTGTTGCATATTGTTGAATGCTTGTCGCTGTCTGTGTCTGGTGGCCAGGGACCAGTGCTCTTTTCCCACTGCTGGTCGCTGTCCATTGTCTGCTTTGGCCATGTCACCTGTTCAGAGACCACACATTTTAGCTGTGCCACTCTGAATTAAGAGGATTTATTAGCATTTTCTGAAGCTGGTACCTTTGTCGTCAGGGGATTGGAATGTCATCCATATCTCACGGCCATGTCTGTGGGTTCTTTCTCACACGTCCTGCTCTCTGTGCAGCCTGAATCAGCTCAGCTTGTCTCTTGCTCTGAGGCCTGGAGCCCTGCTGTAATTTTCCTAAACCTTATAATGTGCTTTCTACAGTGTCCATCCTATACTACGTTTCCATGGTTTAGTCACATTAGGCTCTGTCAGGTCCCGTAGGCGTTCCTGGAGTTCCATATGGTTATTCACATGTAAGCATCTGCAAGCTTTGCTCAGGATCTCTTGTCTCTTGCGGTTTCTGTGTTGCTACATTTGGCTAATGGCACAGATAAATACCACAGAGGCATATTTCTACACAGCAGCCCACAGCCCCAATGTAATTTCTATGCTGGACTGCACCTATGTGGCATTGATTTCCCCCCAGGCATCTGAGGGGACATTCCATAACAGGCAGCAATTGCACTCAATAAATGTTCAGGTTACGTGTCGCGCTGACCTGACAATAAAACACTGCTGCTCACGCTATCCTGGATCCACCCATGATGCCACGATCTTGCATAATACCACCCTGCCTACTCACATGGAGAGCTACAGAGGGCCACGGAAATAGATGATGGGTGAGTACAAGTGCCGTCACACAATACAATCTTTCAGCACACATAATTCCATGTGAAGGGGTAGGCGGGGTGCAACATTAATACTACTGATCAGTGCATGCCCTATCTAGACCTTGTACATGCAGGATCTGCACTCTTGCCCCACAAATTACATCCATCAACCCACGGCACTAGACCCAGCAGGAATGTGCAGTGGCATGTCAGTAATTAATAGGCCTACCAACAGGGGGCTGTGACACACAGAGTGGGAAGGTGTTCTATTTGAATTGGAATAAGGACGTGTTGATGAACCACTAGGTTAGGAACAAGAAGGAGGTTATTCATTCCTTAACTATAGCTACAGGAATTCCAGATAGTCCCAAATCAAGATGGGGAGATGACAGGAGTCGGAATGAATTAGAATCTTCATTTGGAATGTAACTCAACTGGGCATTCTATAACTGCCTTTGTTATTTTGGACAACTGTTTGGGAGGGGCTCTTCTGAAGTGAGCCCCAAACAAGGAGTTGGGAAAGAAAAGATCTACTTCTAGAGTGACTGAAAGACAGCATCTAGAAAATATGGTCATAGAGCAGAAAATTATTAACTAGAAGGAGGACATTTAAAAAAACTAAGCGCAGGTAATACTTTCCTACCCTGGGAGTTTTATTTTCAAAGTTACTAGTTATTTTTTATTTAGGTTTAAGCAGCTTATTAACAAGTTTAGATGAAGCTGAAGCCTCATTACCAGATTTGTGTGGTCACTTAAGAGTAACACCTTCCAGCGAACAGCTTTATTTTTCGAGTTTGTTATTTACTTCAGACAGTCACAGTGAATGTGTGAGGGTGGCTGGGTCTGGGTGTGCGGAGAAAGAACGTGAGCTTTGACACGCAGGAGAAGCCTTACACACGGATATAGAGGGAAACCACTGGCTTGCAGCATGTGAGTAGCATGGCTTGTGGAGCAGCGGTGCACCCGGAACCAGCACGCGATCGATTGGGAACGTGATATTGTTAGCAGTTCGTCTCAGGCAATGATTTTCACTTTACAGCCTGCAGGGAGTAGAATGAAGTACACTTCAATTTAGATGTAGTTTTGTTACCAAAAAAAGCAGCCACGGAGTGTAAAGCTGGGAACTGACAGTTTTAAGAGTGCAAATAACCCTCATGAGAGCTAATCTTTTGAATTTGGAGAAAATAAGAACCAAAACCTCAAGAACCTTTAGCCTTATGGTGAAAATGTAATTTGCACGTATTTATTCGCTTACTCAAGAAAAATAAATAAAACAGAAGCCTAGAAGAAAACAAAAGCAGATTAAGGGTTTAAACATCTCTGATCATCCACAGAGAAGGAAACAGGTAAATTGAGAGTTATCTTTGGAAATAGAAGGAATAGGCAAATAGGAATGAGAATAAGGAGTAGGAATTAATGTAGATTCTATGTTTTTGTTTTTACCACACCACAGGTTATCGGATACAGGAAGAGAGAATGTGAACCTGTGTTTTTTATTTCATCCACTTCCCCTTTCCCGTTGGAGTGTCCTTCATCTAGCATTTTAATAATCTCAAGGTTGAACGCTCTGAGGAATCTGGGGACAAGCAGCGTTTACGGATTAAGAAGATGGGTCTTGACATCAATGCACCAACAAGCAACTCATGCAGAAAAAGAGGACTACAGGAACCACAATGCATAGGGCACACATACATACACAACTAATGCAACAGTACAACACTGCACAATGACAATGAAATACTGCCAGACAGTGATGCCATGTACACTGCAAACTATGCATGTGAATCCATTGCAGCAGGATCGCAGAAACCACAAACATGCAAAAGAACAACCAATCACTCAGCAGGTCACATGCTTGACAGCACAGCACGGGCCCAACACAGACAACATGCACATTTGCAATCCTAACACAAACCATATCTGGCACAACTGGTGTGTGTAAACTGTGTACACAGGGTTCCTCTAAGTGACAATGCACATGCCCACCAGTATGTAACACTTCATTTAATTAGTGGGAATGAAAACCATGTTGTACAAATGCACCGTAAATGCATCAAGAGAGTGTCCATCAACAAGACATATCACATGCCACACATGCTCAATGCACTGTAACTGATAGCTGTGTCCTATGCTCTTCCAGGTGACTCTGGTTACCCCCAACTCTCATGGGTGATGACACATGTGCACAATCCACATACACCACAGCAGATTGCCCACAATGAGGCACACATCAGGATCAGGCTCTGCAATTGACGAACCTTTGACCTGCTGAAGGGATGTATCCAGTCCCACATTTGTACCTGAGGGGCCCTGCAGTACAGACCAGAGAACATTGCCCACATGTTTGTTACCTGTGCCATGCTGCACAGCATCTGCCTCAGACGAAATGCCCCCCTGATGTGGATATGCCTCTCCCAGCAGACAATGATACACTGTCTGCAGATGCAGTGCTGCCTTACTGCGAGCACGAGGAAGCCAGGGACGGACATCTAGATACATTACTTTTCACATGCATCACACTTTTGTATATAGGCAGGTTTTGAATATATCAACGTCACACAAAAAGCATTGTCCTTGCATTTCTTCAAGGGAACTTGTACTTTATTGACAATTGTAGGGAGCATCCATCCTCAACACAACTTTCCACCCACCTACCCCATCCCCAACACCCCTTCCCACTCACATTTCACATCCCCAATGCTCCTTCCCACACTCCTCCCCTGTGCCATGTGAAACAGTGTCATGTAATTTCAAGGCATTTTTTGTGGCCTCTTGCCCTTGTCAGCCTGATAGGGCAGTGTATGGTTGACATTGTGCAAGGAGCAGTACCATGGGATCCCAGGCAGTTACCCCTCCATGGGGGTGACACAGGTAGAAGGCTCAGAATCCTGGCCTCAGATGTGTTGCAGGATAAGGAGCATGCTGGTGTGCATGGTTGCGGTAAACACCAAAATGCCCTCTGTATGCTGCCTCATCCTCTGGCCCACAGCTATTAATACAGCAGACACCATGGACAACTGTCAGTATTGGTGGTCCAATGACTTGGCTATTCTACGGTTGTAGCCCTGCACATTGTCCCCTATGGCCTGCATATGCTGCACCAGTATCTATGCTAGGTTGTCAATGGTTACCTGGCAGAGCTCCATGCAATCAGGCCTCATATTGTATCTAGTGAATGCTGTTGCATAGCCTGTGTACTATGGAGAGGGCCAGGGCTGAAGCAGGGGTACCTGAAGCCAGTATCATCTCCATCAGGTGTATGACTGCCATCACTCCCTGTATCCAGCTCACCCTGGCAGTGGTAAGGAGGTGACGATACCTCAGATGATAAGGGGTACTCAGGGGGCTGAAGATTGGGTGCAGATGTTGTGCCATGTGTGGCATTGGCAGGTTGTTGCTCCTCAGGGATCATCACAGGGGCTGGTTGTGGGGTAGCGTTCGCAGCTGATGGGGGTACTGCACCTGTAACTGCATGTTAAGTGCCTCCATCAGGTGCTTTGTCATCTGTGCCATGTGCAGTGCTGGCAGAGGGGCCACTGGCCACACTTGTGGGGAATGTGGCTGTCTCACCACTTGGTACGGCTGTCATGGTGCATCTGTGGCCATGGTGCCTCCCTCCTGGTCTTCCTCCAGCATTTTCTCATGGCTGGCCTGTGCAGGGGTGGTGGTTGGTGTACTGGCACAAGTGGAGGTCTCCTAGGAAGTGGAGCCCCCCACCTCATCAGCCTGAGTTGACTGTGAACCTGTTGGGTGGATAATGACATGCTCTCAGTCGTCATTTATAGTAGTATGTGGGCTAGCAAGACTCTCATGCAACATGATGAATGGGCATCTTTCACACATTCTGTCTAATGGGCAGGGTCAGGTTCAGGTCAATGAGTACAGCTCTTTCAAGGTCAGAATAGTGTCTGCTGACGGTGTACACGGGACATGCATGGGCTCATTGCCGATTGGCCTGCCAATATGTCTTGTTGATGTGGTGGCACAGGGGGTTCAGTTTGCTATTTGGAATTTTCACAGCACACATGGGCGCTTCTCATGATTCCATGGCTTCATAAGCACATTTCCCCTATGGTGCATGTATATTTTAACAGTATCCCACCTTTCATTGAACATGCATGTAGTCACAGTGCCTTCGTACAGATTGACATGTGGTTGACCATTCCTCTGTCAATTAGGCCCATTTATGCTGGAGACACATGTTTTTACCTAGTGCATTCTCATGGGAGAGGGAACTTGAAGATGAACCAGCATCTCCTTGGCTGCTTGCTCCCGCTTTGGCACTTCCAACGGCTTTTATCCCTTCCATGTGGAGGATGCTGCTGGCCTTTTCTTCTCATGGGGTAAGGATGAGTGGTTCAACAGTGCTGACACCTGTGGCGGATGCCTGCCACCTGTGTTTGCCAATGAGGCTTCTGACCCTGTCCTTGAGGTCGTTCCATCGTTTGTGGCAGCCCTCTCTGCCCCGTGGGCAATGCCCACTGCCATAACCATGTCCCTGATGGTGGCACAGGTGGCAGCCTTCCTTTGGCCACGGGTCCTCCATTGTCTTGTGCCACACAGCTCTTGCGCATGAGTGACCAGCATCTGCAGGTCCACATAACTGAATTTTTGCTTTTGTAGCCTCATATCTGGCATGTTGCCTTTCCCCATTTTCCTGAGACATATTTCACATGACTGTTGTCTTTGGATGGCACCAGGACATGGGTGATTCAGGGTGGACTGGATTTTTATAGATGGCTACTGCCAGGCTTCCATTTTCTGCGACCATGCTGTTTCTGCATGGAAGTAATTTGGGTGGTGGAAATAGCTACAAGTTGACTGGCGGTAATGGTAATTCCACCAATGCTAGGAATCACTGTCCAATGTTAATTTATGGTAGTAACTCCACCAGAGGGAATTACTGTTACCACCAATGGCGTGTGCACGCTGCCGTAACCTTGTAATGCAGCAGTAATTCCACCAGTCACCACAGCGGTAATAGTAATTCCGTCCAGCACAATCACCACCATCATCACTGCCCAACTTGTAATGAAGCCTGAAAATGTATAATATATCATGTGAAATAGATGCAATGCGTCATATAATATATTATTGCATCATTTCTTCACCATATATTTATATCTTACACAGAAAATCTATAGGTCCTAGTCAGTAAATGGTATGGGCCCTGGCATATATAAAATAAAAAACATATTAAGAATACCAGAGTTGCAATTGGCAGGGCAGTAGTAGGAGAGTGGGAATTAAAGTCCAGTATTAATCCCTGTACTTCTCTGAGAGTGCTACAATAGATTCTGGGAGCATAACATTTTTTATCTGGAGGGAGACTAGTATGAATGGTTCAGGACCATGGATTGCTCACAAGTCTGGTGCCTTCTCACTAGGAGTGAGTGACATTTTTGCCCACTAAGTGAAAAGTGCAGAATCCACACTGGAATCCGCTTCCACCCGTGCCATAAAATCGGCATTACTGTTCCGCTGCCACTGAAATTATACTTGGTTTTGTGTAGTTTTGCACTGAGTGTGGTGTTTCGTTGCCATGTTAGTTTTGAGTAGCGGAATGAGAAACTTTGCACAGCTCTTTTTTTTATGCATGCTAGTTTTGTGCAGTGACATGAGTAACTTTGTGCAGGCTTTTCCAAACCGTGCTAATTTCTCACACTGCCACGAGATACTTTGTGCAGTTCTTCCATTCGTGATAGGTTCGCGCAGCGACATGAGAAGCGTCATGCAGGTTTTTTTTTGATCTGTTCTAGGTTCAAGACACCAGCTATTTTGTACAGGTCTTTTTTCGATCCGTACTAGTTTCGTGCAGCGGCACCAGAAGCTTAGTTTGGGTCTTTTTCGATTCATGTAGCTTCATGCAGCTGCAAGAGGAACTTCACACAGGCTTACTTTAGATCCATATTAGTTTCGCATTGCGACACGAGAAACGTTGCATGTTTTTTTCGAACCATGCTTGGTTTGCGCATCGGCACAAGAAACTTTGTGCTGCTCTTTTCGATTCATGCTAGGTTCGTGCCGTAGCACAAGAACCTTCATGCTGCTCTTTGCAATTCGTGCTAGGTTTGCGCAACGGCATGAAAAACTTCATGCCGTTCTTTTTGATCCATGCTAGGTTCACACAGCGGCATGGCAAACTTTGATTGGCTTGTTTCTGTTCACGAGATGGCATGAGAAACTTTGCGCTGCTCTTTTGATATGCCGGGGCTTTGACCCCGTCCCTGTATTGGAAGGGAAGCACATGTGGGATAACCAGGGACATTGTATTGTCTCCAGTTAATGCAATAGTATGGGAAATGAATAGGTTTAGTAGGTTTGGTTGTCTTTTACTCCAGTGTGTTTGTATGTGCGGATGTTCATGATCAACAGTATGTATGTTGAAGAGGAACATTCATGAAAGATGTGAGATTGCAGTAATGGCATGCATCGATATGCCTGTAAATCTTACTGATGCCCAGCATTCCATATCTACCTGGCTCTAGGTGCACACTCAATAAATCCAAAAGAAATCAAATGCATTGTTCATATTGTCTATAATAATGCCATTTTTGTATATTTGTTTTTACCAGATCAACAGTAAAGGTTCCGTAGTGCTGAGTACTCGCTGCAAAGGACTTTGGAGAGAGTGTGTCTGGGACAAATTTGTGAAGATTTGGACTTGCGATATTTTTGGCTCTTACTTGAATCCACATCCAGGTAATTTTTCTGGGGAGAAGGAGGACAGAAATAATTCTTCATTTATTACTGTTCAAAAAATACTATGGCCCCGAATGAGGGAGAAGAGTATAGATTTTGATTACTGGGAAACGCTCCTCAGAATGCAGATTGCCATCGCAGTATTCTGCCTTCCGGCTGCCGGCTGAGATAAGGTGAACAAAGTAACCACTTTTTCCTATGAAGAAATATAAAAAGAGGTTCCTCCTGAATCATTCAACCAACTACAAATCAAAGACTGATGTAGGGAGATCCAAAAGTTTCCCTTCAGTAACATTTCCACCATATCTTGCCCTAGTTCCCTTTCGAGTTTCAGGGGCTCCTTCTGGCACTACCTTTTGCATATCGCCCCCTCGCCAGCCGTGTTCAACGGATTCAATAGATGTCTTATTCCCACTTTTTCTATAGTAGTTGCTGAGAACAAGACAGGGCAGCCAGTTTCTGGGCCCGAGAGAGGAGCACATGCAGAAATTATGCAACCCCCAACTAGGCATCTTGTATTGCTTCTCATCTGTACCGCCAATGTAGTATGTGTAATGAAGAAAATTCCTAACTTAATAGCCACCATCCCACTAAAGGTGATCCACTGAGGTTATACCACTACAGATCCACTTTTTCCAAAACAGTTTCCTACCATTTACTGTGAATTTCAGAGTCTTGCAAATTGTAGACGGGTTCAGCATTTCCTCACTTGCGCCCTACAACAGGTCCCTATACCACCCTTTGTGGCTTCAAGCATTAAGCACTGTTTCCCAGTCATAGGGTTTCCAAATGTACCAACTTTCTTTACACTAAGTGGGGTCTGAGTTTTGCAGACTTTTCTTTCCAAGTGTCTGTCTCCTGGCCACTTTGGCCCTCTAAGAGCTGTCCCAGGAAGCAAGACTAATTGTTTCAGCAAACATCCGGATACCCAATGCACCCCTCATTCCCCACATTGCCTCAGGGCTGTCCATGAGCAATGGGCCCTTTTACTATGTCCCCATAGGAAACAGCTATTTCTTTATAAAGCACCTTCAACATAGTTTTTCTATCCTTGTATGGTACAGAACTGAGCACATAAATATTTTTCAAAAGCACCTTCATTTTTACAATATTAATTTTTCCTAGAGGCTGAAATTAGGTGCTGATCATCTCATAAATACCACCCACGAATTATCAATCACCCTCAGCAAGTTATGTTGCATTACTTATGTGACCTATCTCCATATGTCAACCACAAGGTTCCTAACGCCTCCATTACAACACTCTAATCCACATCCTTCCTGATTACCTTCATGGCATGTATGAGAGTCATGTATGGTCTCTATCAAATCAACATACAGTTTCTAGCCAAGCACTTCAATGTAGTTATGCGTAGTTCCCATCAGTTCTGGAATAGAGCTACACGGGTCCAACAGTAACATTAGAACATTGTGGCATTCACAGGATGCTTGCAGCAACTCTTCCCAAATGGAATCCCCTTAATTCCATAGTTCTGATGAATCGACCCTCAGGAATGGCTCAAGAGATAGGTTATAGAGGAGGAAGGGAGACAAAAGACATAACTTCCTTGTCCCCTTATGTAGATGAAAGTCTGCTAATACCAGGCCATGTGTGACCCCATTTGCTCTTGCACAATCTCATATCATGTTCACAAATGCTCTGAGCGTGTTGGGAAACACAAACTTAATCAGGCATTCCCTTAGGAATATCCAGTTTACCAGGCTGATTACCCTTTCCCCGACTAGGTTTGAAGCCATCTCCCCCTCATTAGAACCTCTGATCAGTTCCCAGGTCCAGGAGACACTAAATGTTCAAGGGACCACTGCTCTCTTTAATAAAGCCAGCGTCAGAGGAGTGCACTTTTTTGGGGCACAAGGTCACCAATATGGTTGGCCATTATCATCCACAGGATTTTAAGGTGGTAGTGTAACATGAACATTGGCTAATAGTTTGCACATTTCAGCCTGTCCACATTCCCCTCAGAAATAACCAAAATCATGGTCTGAACCCAGCCATCAAGGATTGTTATATACTGTGCAATTTCTTAGCACCAGATGGTCTTTAAAACTCATAAAGAATTCAATTTGAAATCCATCAAGACCCGGTGATTTCCTGCCTTTAACCACTTATTTATTTCCCATTTCTCCTCCTCCAAAATAGCCCTATGTAGACCATTTGCATCCTATCCAGTCATGCTGCCCTGTTTCAGCCCCATTAAGGAGCCCATTATGACATCATCAAAACCAATTTTATCCTTTGTGCACAATACAGCTGAGTAAATCTTCAATAGCTCGCCCGTGTCATCGTTCAGCGCCAAAACAAAATGTGATTCTTCAAGCTTCTGTATTAATGCCAGTAGCCTGCTGGCTTTGTCCTCATTATCCCAAAACATGATGTTTGCTCTTGTTCAATAACTGTCGTGCCTGGTTACTTGAAATACATGCAGGGCACCTTTATCTCTGGCCATTTCTTGCTGATCATCACTGTCATCAGTTCTCCAAAACCTTTTTCCCATACAAATAAGTCTTTGCCAAGACATTTCTCAAGCTTAAATGTATCCCTTTTCAAGGCCATTGACTAGCCATCCTTACAAAACAGACTTCAAGCAAACCCGCAGCTACTCACTCATTTGATGTTCTCTTCCCAAGAATGTTTTATTTCAATGCCGAAACTGTTGGTCATGTGATCATCTGACAAAATTACCTCTGTTTAACCTCTAATTCCTCAGGTGAGCATATCCCTCCTGCCAGACAAATCTTCATTGTGATATGATATGAGTCATTTATAACGTGCCTGTAGACAAGAGTTTCTAGGCATGACAAGACAAGGGATAGTAGAGGACAGGGGGACAAGACAAACAATCTTACGAGGCCTTGTGTCATTCAGATCATGCAAGTGCGACAATGTAAAGTGCAAGGGGACGGGAGGAGGGAGAAGTGCCAGGGAGAGGGAAGGGGGAAGTGCAATCAGGGCAGCAATGCTCTGAGTAAGTGCAGCCAGAGCAGCGCGGCACTGGGTACAGGAGGCAGGGGGTTGTGTGGTTACAGATACAGCCCCTAAGTGCATGGTAGGCCCTGGGGCAGTGCAGGGGAGACTGATCATGGAGGAGCCTGGCACCCAATAAGACTCTGAGGGTAGTCAAGCAACCAGTTGGTGCCGCAGAAAGGTAGGTCATCAGGGGAGAGAGAGAGAAAGCAGAGGAGAAGAGGAAGGTTTTGAGCTGCTTTCAGAACTTCAGGTGGTCCAGCTCAAGTTTGAGAGGGACAGGGAGGCCATTCCAGAAGGAGGCACCTGTAGAGGAAAGAGATCTACCCCCACTCTCTGCCTGGAGAAGTGTCTGACCCTCAGAGAGTTTGAGGTAGCTAAGCTAAGGCCTCGAGAACGAAGGCATTTTGGAAGAGTGAGTTGGATGTAGTGCTAGCCCCGACCCCATAAAGCCCAGAGGACGATGCAGAGGGTCTTGAACTTCATCCTTGCAGCCAACGGGAGCCAGTGGAGAGATTTCAGGGCTGGAGAGATACAGTCCCGGGGTTGAGACCAAGCACAAGTCTTGCAGTCCTGTTCTGGTTTAGTTGCAGAGGGCGGAGAGTAGAGGAAGGCAGACTGAGAAAGAGGCTGTTGCAGTAGACCAGCCTAGAGAGAAGCAGGTCTCTGGAGACAGTGAGATTTTGGAGGAACCTGAGAAAAGGAAGAATGCAGCTGTTAGAGGTGAAGCTGGTAGTGTTTCTTCTTAGCAAGGCCCATAATGTGAGGAGAGAAGGAGAGAGTGGAGTTGAAGATGACACCAAAGTTTTTGGGCTCACAGGAAGGCAAAGGAAGAGGGCCCAAGGAGGGCAGCCAGAGAGAGAGAGCAGGAAAGTGGTAGCAGTGGTCCCAATGAGAATGATCTCTGTTTTACTGGCATTACATACATCATTGGAGGTGCACCAGTCCTAAATTGCAGATAGTCAGGAATGAGCGAAAGAGGAGAGTAGGCTTGGGGGAGCCTGAAAGGAAGCTGAGTGTCATCTGCATCACACTGGAAGTTAGAGGAGAAGGTAGAAATCAGGTAGGCAAAACAAGCCAAGCAGACATTGAAGAGCCAGGGTGAGAGGATCGAGCCCTGGGGAACACCACAGGTGGAGAGAGAGCTGGTGGAGAAAAAGGACCCAAGTTGGACCTGGTAGGGTCGGTTCAGGAGGAAGGAGGTCAACCACTCCGGGGCCTGATCCATGATGCCCAAGTTCTCACGGAGTCGTTTGGACAGGATGGCATGATTGACCATGTCAAAAGCAGAAGAAAGGTCAAGGAGGATGAGGACAGAAGGAAGGATGGAATCAAGATTAGTGAGCAGAACTTCATCGGTGTTCAGAAGAGCAGTTTCTGTGCCTCTGGCTGCTCTAAAGCCAGACTGATGGTCATGGAGACAACCAACAGATTCAGTGTGGAGAGTAAGCTGGAAGATGGCCAGCTTTTCCAAGAGTTTGCCCAGGAAAGGAGTGATGGATATCGGGCGATAGTTTGCCAGAAAGGTAGGATCTGCAGAAGGATTTTTAAGGAGAGGTTGCACAAGGCAGTGCTTGAGGAGAGAGGGGAAAGATCCACGGGCAAAAGAGCAATTGCAGAAATTGGCGAAGGCTGAAGCAAGGGTGTCAATGTGGTTCTTAATGGTTCTGGAGGAGCAAGAGAGCACCTGTTTGGATGACGCATTCATAGATCGGACTAGTCTAGAAACGTTGTTAGGTGTTGTCAGAGAGGAAGAGGAGAAAGGAGGAGAAGAGGAAGAGGCGGCCAGAGGAGGGCCGAGACAGGTAATGGGAGAGGAGAAGTGAGAAGCCAGAGCCATGCAGAGGGCCTGGGAGGGAACAGGGGAGGTGGAGACTGTAGAAGGATTGCCCAGCTACCTTGCAGATTTTAAAGTGTTTTTTTTCCATGCTGTTAGAGACTGCAGAGATGCAGGGTTGGATGTGGTCTCTCTTCTTGGACAGGAGAGTCTGTATTGCCTTCGGATCAGGCAGCAGGCCAGTTTGCCAGAGGATGCGTCCAAAGCCCACTTCCTCTCAGCCACCCTGCACTTGCATTTCAGGGCGACGAGGTCGGAGTCATACCAAGAGTTGCACTTGGAGGTAGGCTTCAGATGGATCCTCATGACAGGAACAAGGACATACAGAGGGTTGGAGATAGAAAGATGTAGGTTATAGAGGGATGTTTCAGAGTGTGAGTCGGCCACAGGCATTGGAGGAGCAAAGAAAGTAGAAGCAAAGGCATCCACTGACACATGCTTCATGGGTTGAATGTCCGAGAAGGTAGGTGGCAGTGCTGGTGTATGCCTAGCCCGAGGGACAGAGAGTTTCAGGTGAGAGGAGGGCAGAAAGTGGTCAGACCAAGAGAGAGGGGTGGTGAGAGGGTTAGAGAGGGTGTTGTCGAGGAGATGAGAACCAGTGTCTGGCAGAGTGTGTCGGACGAGAGGGTCGAGTAGAATGAGAGAGAGTGTTGCAGAGGTTGTGAAAGAGCCCAGGGATTAGAAGCATCCAGGTGGATGTTGAGGTCTCTCCGGAGAAGGTGAGAGGTGGAGGCAAGGAGAGAAGAGGAGAGGTCAGCCCATTCTGAGAGGAAAAGGGCAACCTGGCCAGGTGGCTTGTAGATGATGGCCACAGTCAGACAGAGGCCAGGAGACATAGAGAGCCTCCAGACCAGGCATTCAAAGGAGGAGTAGGCCTGCATAGGAGTGACAGAAGCAGGGATCCACTCCAGAAAGATCAGATCTACTTCATCTTCAGATCGGTTGTTCTGGGTTCCAAGAGGATCTTGTAGCTATCAATGAGGAGAGTGTCAAAACTCGTGACAGAGGTGGCTGTGAAGCATGTCTTGGTGGGACCGAGGACATCCAAGTCAAGTTCTTCATGCAGATGGCATTGTCAAAGGAGTGTTTGACAGCAGAGCAAGTGTTGCGAAAAGCAATGTGGAGCAGGTTGCCACATTTGAAAGACTTCTGGGGTATTGTACAGTCTTGAGGTACGTCCAGCAGAAGTGGTAGAGGGACCTGAGAGTGGACAGAGGTGGTAAAAGGAGGTTGCATAGTAGCCACAGAGTAGAAGGAAGGTGCCATAGAGGCAGCAGAAGAGGGAGGAGGCAGAGGAGTTCAAGAGGTTCAAGAAGGAGTTGCAGGAGAAGGAAGGAAGTTGATGAGACATGGCAGATGCCTATCAAAAAGGAGGTGATCGGGCTGAGTACCCTGGACCAAGACACTGCCATTCAGACAGACATTCACGATGGTCTTCGAGGAGTGGAAGAAGGCCAAGAGGGCCACCATTAATGGGAGAGGAAGAGATAGGAAAGAGAGAGCTGAGAAATATCAGGGGTCCATAGGTCTGGTGACGGAACGATAAAGAGGATGTTTGTGAGAGTATGTCTGGAGGAAGCACTGATGTAGGTGTCAGCGATAGGGAGGCCTGGGTTGGAGACCAGGATATCCCTCTTGAACTTCTTTCTTCCAGACTTGGTGAGAGGATAGGATAGGAGATAGGGTACAAGTTAGAGAAGATTGGAGAAATGGAGAGCACCATTGGGGGTGCAAAGTGGAAATTAGGAGGAGGGGGGAGCAAAAGATAGGAGGAGAGATGCAGGGTCCAGCACTGTACAGTGCATCTGCTGAGGGGGTCACACAGTAGGGAGCACACAGGAGGAGCAGACAGGTGACAAACAAAAACAATTGTACCCCCTGCGTGGTGGGGACCTAGAGAGCAGGAGAGAGTAATGAGACACAGTTTACAGCACAATAGTAGCCACAGTCGCAGGGAATCTAGAGAGTGGGAGAGGGCCTAATGGGAGCACAGTTTACAGTACAGTAACCACAGATGTGGGGACCTTGAGAGCGGGAGTGAACCTAGTGGGACATAGTTCGCTGTATAACAGTAAGCACAGTTGAAGGGGACCTAGAGAGTGGGAGAGAGCCTAATAGGAGGTGACCTAGAGAAAGGACACAAAACACAAAGTATGGCTAGCCATTAGAGGGAAGAGCCTAGGGTTGCATAGAGACAAAGTAAGTTATGTCAGGCTGTTAGGTGGAAGTACACACAAAGGCCAATAAGTTTAATAGAGATTTAATAGAGGTTTAAGAGAGGTTTAATTAAGATTTTGGTTTTCTGTCGTAGAGTTATTGCAACATATTGCAACAATTGCTCACCTAACATGGAAGCACTTACAAAACAAAGAAAATAGAAAGAGAACTTCTGTTAGGTGAACACCTGATGCTCAAATACAATCCTTCCCTAAATATTCTAACATACACTTCCAGAGTTGTTGTTTATTTCATGGAAATTCAACCTCAAACGGGAAGCATTTACAAATATATAAAACGCAGGTGCCAATCTTGAAGCTGAATTTTTGTGAGGTTCCAATACATCTGAACTTCAAATCTGTGTATATCGCATGATCCAAGATACATATTCTACCAATCTCTGCCTGCTCCCTAGGAGGCCGCTGGGCACCCGTATGTAATATATTCTCAGAAAACTGAAATGGTCACCAAAGGAAAATGTGTAGCACCTTTCCCTCGGCTACAGCGATCAAGGGGTCCACTAAGTCTAAATGAGCCACCAGTTTTCTGCAGTCCTTATTATATTCCTTATGAAATTGCCTACTACTAGCACATCATCCCATCTCTAACTCAATTGTGACATTGAATTTCCCACCTCAGTTTAGGTCCTAAACTCCCAGAGGGAGTAGATACGTTAAAATGGCACCACATATCAACGGTATACTTGCATTTCGTTGAAGTGTTTTTCATTGTGGGACTTTTCATCGCCGACCCTTTCATCGACAACATTTTTTTAAATTTTTTTTTTTTTAGGGGGGGTGTTTGTGCGGGTTGGGGTATGATTATTTAAGTAAGGGAGTGGTTTGGGGGGCGCAGTCCCCCCATAAATAAAAAAATAAATAAAAATAAAAATGTTGGCGATGAAAGGGTCGGCGATGAAAAGTCCCACGATGAAATTTCGTTCGGCGAAATAACGTAGAACCATATCAACCAACTTCTATTTTGGGAAATCCTTGGTGAATAGGATTTGATCAGTTTCCAGCATACCCTGTAGAGAATATAGCAATCCCACTCTATTACATGAGATCAGGTTGTCACAAGAAACATTGGGGTTGATTCACAAAGAGGTTTGGAGGAGAAACTCTCAGTTTCTACTGGGTAGAGACTATTCATTCACAATAGATGTTACTGTTAGTAGCACTTACTTACTCTTGACTTATCATTCTGTTTCCAAGAGTGAACCAGACACCATCCTAGTAATTTATTTCTTAATCGAATAGTCAATCTTGAAGAGTAATTCAAAAGTGTGTCATAGTTTCATACTAGAAACGTCTTTGGGAGTCAGACCTTTAAACCACAAACATTGACAAACTTAAGATAAATTGACATTTGTTCCATTCATTCATATTCTTGCTGTTTATGTTTTTCACCAGACAAATAGAGTAAAACTCACGTATATCATCATTTCATAATGTATGGAACATGTTTACCATTTATCATCAATATTCTAGTGATTTTCAAAAACGCAATAAGAACTCCTACATGTAGTGTTGAGTAGAATAGGCCACATGACAATTGCTGAACTTTGTTATTTGTGTATTATGAAGGCTGAACTTATTTTAACCATATACAATAAAATATTTACAAAAAATAGGCCACATGAGCTAAATAGCTACACAAGCACAGCACCACCTAGTAGCAATCACTGGTAATTCACATCCAGATAACAAGTGGACTTGCAGTGATGGCTACTAGGTGGCGTGTTCTTGTGTGTCTTTTAGCTAAAGTGGCCTATTCTGGTCTGTTCTACTCTCATCTTACAGGTAGCTGTGTTTGCTTTTATATAAACCCACCATATTATTGATGGTGAATCGTAAACATTTCCCATTGCTCCAGTCTCAAGCATGTCATTCTATGCCATACTGATGATCCCCAATAAAATGGAAATACTAGTATGTGGCTTTGACCATTAACTATGAAGCAAAAAGCAATCTTTAGCTTATTTGCATACTCACAGTGCATTGCTGTTTGGCTTGGATATGGAGGCGAACTTCCAGTGATTGCTATTAGGTTGTGCTCTGCGTGTGTGGATTTTTAGCTTGCATTACAATATTTAATAGCACATCACAGATAGGAGTTTTGCCTCCTTTTTTAAGCCACCATAATATTGATGGTGAATGGAAAACACAGTCCAATGCGTTCAATCACATCAAGGTGTTCAATCTAAGCCACATTGATGATCCCTAGTAAAGGTGAAATGTGTAGCGTGTGTTTAGGGGAGTTCTTGAAAACGGACGGACTTGGATTGCTAAAGATGTGTAAAAATGCAAAGCTTTATGAGGTGACAATGTTCTATGGAGTGGAAAGCAACATTTTCAGCTAATTCGCATACCCATTGCTGTGTGGTGCTTATGTGGAGATGAACCTCGTGTGATGAGCATTGAGAGGCTTTAAGCTGAAATAGGTTATTGTATTCATATATCACAGGTAAAAGTTACAAGTATATTTCTCTTGCATTTTTTAACCCAGCATAATATTGATGGTAAATTGAAAGCCCTAATGCTCCTATCTAGAGGATATTAACTTACAGCACACAGATGTCCCTCAAAGGGGAGGTTGCTTGTTGCATCCTTCAGATCTGCCAACGACAATTTCCTATTGTGGAAAAAGAAATCTATTCAGCTAATTTGCATAACCACCATAGTGCATTGTTGTGTGGATTCGAACAGAAGTTGAAATTCCAGTGATGGCTAATATGTGGAACTGTTTTTGGGTGGCTAATGTTTTGCAGAAAAATACAGCACGCAGTTTAATAAATTCCATCCAAAAAGTTGTTTTTGTGTGCTGTAAAATGAGAAAAAACATGATTCTTGCTCTCATGTGCTACATTCCAGCCGTGTACAAGATAAACACATTACCATACACAGTTCCTCATCAGTTTATGGCTTTAAAGTGTCACAGAAAGCTATTTTGTAGTTTTTTTATTTTTTATTTAACGAGCATTTATGGTTTGCAAGAAACGTTATGCCCGAATATGTACAAATACATAAAAAAAACAGGACTTTACATTTCTAAATAAAAAAGACAGACACAACGTTACATTACCAATTCATTAATTCTACTAGGAAACCTCATACAAATATTCAATGCATCTTACAGTGCCAACTTAAGAAGCAATGTCTCCACTTACCCACAAAATGTGACAATGGCTAAATTAAGATTCACTTGTGTGCCACTCAGGTCTCTTGACCAAAATTCATCATCCTGACGTGTATGTTCTCAATGCACACATTTTAGAAATATTTTCCGCCTAGGCTCATTAAGACAGGGACATACCAGGTACAGATTATAGTGTTTCAATTGCGCCTGGAGATGCGCACAAATGACATATGCGACAATTCAGTTCCAGCTGTGTGCGAGCCCCCCCTTGATTTCCTGTGTTTCCTAATGACTCAATATAAATTTATAGAAAATGCGATGAGCAATTCTTACTGGAAATAGATTAACATAAACTTGGGGGCGGATGTATACTGACATGTGTTTATAATATTCTTATGAAATGCTAGTTTAAATATTTCCAGAGTGTTCTAGACCTAGTCCCAACCTCTAGCTCTTTTTTCCATTCAAATTCAACTGGGCTGACAGAGGGTTTGTAGGGTTCCAGGTGAATTCAATTGCATCCAAAAACGTTTCAATTTCACTCTTTTTTTTTGCTAGCTGCGAGTTATCACTTCTCATTAATTCTTTTTTCAAGATTTCTGATATGGTGTTAGATTGTTTTAACATGATTTTTAAGAAGATGGCTCCTTTTCTGATTTTTTCAACTGTTCTTAGGGACTGACGCCCAATTCACAGCAGATAAGGCACAGGGGAGCATATTTGGCTAAACCAACACATTTCCTCCAAAATATTCCTTCCAGTCTGTCGAGCCATCTCCTTACATCATTACAGTGGTCTCAAGGCCGTATGATATCACTGAAGTGAATTTGTGCTTATATATACAAGTAGTGCTGGTCTAAGGAAAACGTCCCCAAGCTTTCTATGGAGGATACAAAGTCTTGTGGCCAAAATATTCCCACTTCTAAGCCTACTTTCCGTAAATTGTCCCTCCGAGGAACTTTTGTTTAAAAAGACTATACTTCGATCGGGGTGGAATCGCAAAGTCAGGCAAAACAGCGTTTTTAATAATTTTTTCCATACTTCAGAATTTCAGTATTAATAAAATGTATTTGTAAGTGCAATTTGTTTGAAAATCCAACTAGATAATTCAGTGCTGATTGTAGTCCCCTCTAGTTATGATTAATTAATTTAATATTATCCACATATGATAACCAGGTGTTGTGCTACATGCCCAGTTTTGGAGATCTAAGTGTATTTCGATTAATATATTTATCAAAGTCAGAAAACCAGTTGTTAAACAAAAAGGGGCACAAACACATCACTGTTTTAAACCATGATGCATACGAATTTCACTTGTTTAATGATCCTTTTGATTAAATCTGATCTTCACCCTTGTCTGATCGTGCAGGCCTATAATGCATTTTAAAAGACTAGGATCCACTTTTGTGTTCTCTAATTTTCTCCGTAGGCAGTTACGGCATAACCTATTGGATCCATACTGTGTTTAATATCAGTATATTGTAAGAGGTCGCACAATCCTTTCTAAAGTCTATCTGGTTGTGACTCAAGATGGACTTATGTAGATCCCACTTTTGTAGCTGTTAGTCACCAAATAACTTGCCCCAGCACCACTATGAGAGCCCTTTTTATATATGGGAAAGAAGAATACCTCTTTCCAAGAGTTGGAAATATTGCCATTGTTAATTATGATCTTAAATATTGGTCTGAGAAGCCGAGCCCATTCAAGTTGGCAATTTTTTAAAATCATATTGTTGACCCCATCTGGGCCAGGGACCCTGGAATTTTTCCTTTTCCTTATCTCGAGGAGAATTTCCTTTTCTGAGAGATCAATTTTTCACATGATTTGGTAATTCTTTAACTCAAAAGGGATTACGACAACTTAGCATGGCAAGGTACCAATTTGCAAAAAGTTCTACCCATCGCCAACCATGCTTTATTTTTGCAGAAGAAAAGTGGGGATCAGGACATCTATTTGAACATTATGGATCTTATCTAAGCAGTGCCCTGGAGGACATTTTGCATTGAGGTCTATGCAGCAAACTATCGGGGGCATCAGGGTGGACACTAAACCATTGCTCCATTACCTCATATAGATTATACATAATTGTATTCAAATTACACAACAATTGAGTGCACATATATTAACAATTAGAATCTTCAGAGGTGCAAAAAGCTCCTTGGCTTCAATTACTGTTGCTTGAATAAAGGCCTAAGTGATGTGTTCCATGTATGCTTGGGCAGATCATTTATTGTTTATCACAGTCACAAGGCCCACTTTTGGTCACCCTTTTAGCCTCTGTTTCACCCAGGAGCAAAATCGTACACATCTATCTATACACATTCAACGTCAGCCATGTTTTTTGTAGAGCAATGATGTCATGCCCAGTTAACCATTCAATCAGCCTTTGATTTGTTAAAAGGTTCTCATGGCCCCTCGAATTCCAAGACAACAAACACCATTTAGTGTTGGGCTGATTATCAGGATTGAGGCTTTATTTTGTCAGCCAAAATACCTGGAAGCCAAGACCAATCGTCCCTTTTTTCCAGTTCTGAGTTTTGCATGTTTCGTTTTTCACACTTGGTGGGGACCACCACCCTAGTGAGGCATACTTGCAGTTGGTTTTCACTGGGCTCTGGTTCCTTTCACATTCCTTGTCTCTTAGAATATCAAACCCGTTCACTCTCAAAAGGTGAGCATTCTCAAGGATCATTTTTATGATCAGATGCGACTTTAGGGAGATCTTTAACCTGGTTAGATTAGCATCATCCCGAAAAGTGATCAGGAAAGTGCATTCTGATGTTATCGTGTGTAGCATGATCACTAAATACAGCACTTCTAGTACCTGAGCACGAATACCCGGGTGATGGTTGTCCTGAAAGATATCTTCCATGTAAAGTGCCATTTGGCCATATATAATTGTCAAGATTTAATTCAGTAAACATCCTCCTTTTCTGCTTGTTTTCTAAGGCCTCAATAAGTGAACTATTGTGTTGATTTGTTACCTGTTGTTTAATGGACTTTAGCAGCCCAGTAGAAGAAGTTATACTAGATGAAAACACCTCATGGGACAGAGGTGTATTCAAAGAAGTATCTATGCCCTCTGACACCAGAGTGAGATTCAGAGCTTCAACCTCAGGCTCAATCTGTCTTTTCCTTTTTGCACTTTTCTCCTACAGTTTCAAAAGATCACCTCCCTAATTGCCAGTATTGTGATATTTTTTATTTTAATTTGCCCCCTTCTGTCTCGATTAACATGTGCTCATTGCCTATTTTTGATGAGAAATTAGCCATTTCTTTCTTTCTTCCACAAGATCCTTTATTTCATTTCTTTGTTGATTTGTGATGCCTCCGCTCTCCTCTCTTTTTGTGGGCTAATGTTCTTCTTCAACAGTAACTAAGTTTTGTTGAGGCCTAGTAACTCCACCATTCCTACCTCTTGATTGTTTTCTTCTGTTACCTGTATGTTATTGTCAGCAGAAGTGGAATGAATGGTCAGATTTGGGATTGTGGAAGGGATATCATGCAGCAGATCAGGATGCAGAAAGCCTGTTTCCATGCATGGTGAGTTGTCTTGGTGTTGGTTAAATACCAACATATTGCAAAGATATTTCACAGAAGTCAGGATTGCCACATGCAGGACACAACATAAAAGCACAAGACCGGGCCTTATCAGGGTCTACAATGAGCGCAGTAGGATTTCTACTCAAACAGATAGGTTTTCAGTCCCTTTTGGAATGAAAACAAATGACTTTCTAAGCGCAAGTTGGGTGGGAGGCCGTTCGAGGCAGTGGATGCAGTGTATGGGAAGGAATTGCCATTTACTTTCAGCCTTTTTGGGTGCAGACCGTTTAATAACATGTGTTGCTAGAGCACAGTGTTTAAATAGGTTGATAAGTAGTTATTCTTCTCTTGAGATATTCTGGGGCTGATCCATACTGCCTTATAAACAAAGACACAAAGACAGCCATTTTAATTTGGATTCTATTGCTTATAAGGAGCCAGTGAAGGGACTTTCATGTACTGTAATATACTTGCCTCGTGGCACTTGTTTAATGATGCAAACATTTGGAACCACTTGAAGGGCGTGCAAGTTCTTTTTATATGCACCGCAAAATAGGGCATTACAGTAGTCCATTCTTGATGGAACCATAGCCCTTGCCAATGGTTCACAGTTCTTGTCCGAGATCAGTGGTCTCAATGTTCTCAAAAGTTTCAAGTAGTATTATGAATGAAGTGGTATTATGTATGATGCTGTTCACTAAGGTTCGCTAATATTACAGTACAGGAAGTTGCCTAATCCTTGTCTCTATTTTAGTGACACTGCCGTCCAACAAAATGTTTTTATATCTGTGATCTAATGTAGATCTCTGATGGGTAGAGCTGAAGAGTAGCAGTTCTGATTTAGAGCCATTTATACACATCCAGTGCTTTAACATCAATTGATTTAGTACTTGAAAAGTATCATTTAGTATAAGAGTGTCCTGGTCATAATTACCCTCAAGTCTCAACAAGAGCTGAGTATCATCCGCGTAGTTGGTGAAATGGATGTCATAGTCGCACTTGGTTGAAGTGAAGCACCTTCTTCGTAGCTGCTACTGATTAAAGGTGCAGGCTCAATTTTCATAAGGCAAAGCACAGAGCTCTGAACCAGCAGCTCCAGCCTATACTGCAAAACTGCACTTAGTTGCTTTTGGCTTATGCGACTAGAATCTTTGTAGTCAAGCGTCTCCTTCGCCACCACTACTAAATTACAGGTGCAGGCTCCTTTTTCGTCCAGTAAAGCATGGAGTTTTAACCGCCACCCCCAGTCTCTCAAAGTTAAAGCTATTTTTAGAAAAAAGTAATTTGAAAAGCTGCTCAAGGTTTTAATTAAGTGCTGAAGTGGCAGCTGGAATTCTGCTCTGCACTAGCTCAAGCTGTATGTATTTTGATATCACAACTGAAGTGTAATAAATTACAGGGAATTAGTGATGTTGTTTTCTCATTACAGGTCTGTAGTGATGTCATAACTAGCCTGAAATAAGAACATCATTTACCGGTATTTAAAGGGGTACTGCAGCTTCAAAAGCATAATTGATCAGGTCGATTCTGGATAACGAGTGACCCACTCAACTCTTCTGTTCCTTTACCACTGGGAATTTGTATTCAGTATAATTTATGTATCAAGACAAACACCTGCTTTATGTTGTCATAAAAAGTACCAAAAATTAATGTGGAAGTTTTATTAAAGTATTGCATCATTATACCTAGCGTATTGCATTAATATTTTAGGCAGCTTCAAAATGAATGACTGAATGAGAATAAATGAAAGCATAGCATTTCCCATAGTTTGAACCCTCATCAATAAGTGCTGGCAGCATTGTCACAATCATCCAAAAATAGGCATCACTTTTGTGATGATAACTTCGAAGTTTAAACATTTATGAGAACACCATATTTAAATGGAGATGGAGAGAAAACAAGAGAGAGTTAGTTGTGAGGGCAGGTAAAGGTTTTGCACTGTTGGGGGTTTTGTCATAGAGCTATTAGCTAACTTGGGTGCTATTTTAGTATCATGGTAAATTTGCGGTAAATTGGTGGTGATTTAGTATGGTAGTATAACAGTGGTAAGCATATTTTTAGTACTGCCCTAGATGATGAGACAAATTCTCCCCCTTTTTGTATTTGTATTCTGTTTTAGGGTTGACTGTAAGTACAATTTACCGGAACTTACACATTTAGTAGGAATAAAATATTACCACATGTTGTGCTGATGACTTATATACGACATCAGTCTACCGTATTTAACGGTTGTGTTCAGCCTCCAGCATGCACAGCTGAACACACTCACACAGGTATCATAAGTTTCTAGCTTGCCCTTCTGGTTCCCTAACCTTTATTTTTACTCAACCACCGGCGGTAAATATTTTACCACTGTGGTATATGCGCTAAGGCACTCCCTTGTTACCTCCCCTCATATGAAAATAATCACCAGAGACACAATAAACAATCCCTTCAGTTCAGTTTTCTACCATTTTTATACACGTGTTAAAATAACATTAGTTGCAATAAAACCTTATCTCAGTTCACAATAACACATTTGTTTGTTCTTACCAATGCATCGACACTGCCGTGGTTATCTAAGAGAAGAAATATGAAGCACAGCACAATAAATGAAAAAAAGTTTCTTTCATCGTCATTTGTCATTTACCATTGAAAACATTTGAGAGAAAAAAACAGCAAACATTTTGTTAAAAATAACCTTTTGTCCTAACCAACTGATTGGAACCGCACAGGGAAACGTCCATACTGCTCAGTTTTTTTTTTTTTTTTACAAATACTCAGATTGAACTATGAAGTCCCTGCACTTTATCAGGAAGAATCCCTCTCTGCTGGGGTTATCTGCAAAGAAGTGTTGCAAACTCTGCACTGCTTTTCGCGCCGCCAAAGGTCAGCCTCAGAGTCCCAGCAGCATCCAAGGCTGGGTCAGCTCAGCGCTTCTCTCTGTTCCCTTCCTCCCGACAGCCAGCAGCAAAAAAAAACACACCCTTTCTGCCTCCTCTATTCATGCCTGATGCCTGTCATTCAAAAACTAAACCTGCCCTTTTTTTGACGTCCTCTGTGCTCCAGCAAGTTTCCAGACCCATAGCATTTCTCTGTCCAATCCTAGCGAGAGATTATATGTATCCACTTTATTTCCTGCACAAACAATAGCTTCTATGAGTGAAAAAGACAGCTCATTCATCTTGCAACACCTTTACCCCCACAGAATGAAAAACTGAATTTTCCATCTGGGCTTGCTTGCATTTCAATGTTAACAGGAGCACTAATTAATTACTGGGATATTATTTAATAGGAATGGTTAGCTGATTAATCTGTGCTAGTTTGTTCAATGCAAGACTACACAGATGGTGAATTTGCTTACAAAATTAATCACTTTTACATGTGCTCAGTGCATAATAAATCTGCTGTCTTTTATATCCATTTTGCTGACACCATTGATAGCCAAGTTCCCTGCTTCATGAACCCAATGTATTATTTTTAATCTGAATAATTTGCTGTTCCCATATGCACTCATCTTTACTGGCTGCCTCCGTTGAAAATCCGGCCATATACCATAGCATCCTACAGGACACGGACGGATACTTACTTTGTATAGGAGGGTTGAGAGCTTGAAGGAACACAATACCCCTCTGCTATTGTTTAGTCTATCAATGAATTAGTTGGTTCCTGCATCCAGGAACAAGGTTTGTTTAGGACAAACTCTGAAATTCCCAAAGCGAGAAAGTACACGGATAGAAGGGCAAACCTTGTTTATAATGGCGCTGGACTTTGTTCGCATCCTTGGTTGCAGATTGATTTAAGGATGGTGGAAGTCCTTGATTAAGGAAAATAATCCACTGGGTAGTGGGGGTGGCTTGTTCTTCAATGTTAAGGCTGAATAGCCACTGGGGAGCCGGATACTGAGTGATGAGGGCTGCTGATCAAGGACTTCCACCATCCTCTTACCACGCCTTGATAAAGACTTGGTTCGAAACACATGTTGGCTTTTTCACATGTGAATTGCACTATATGTGCTATGAAAACCATTAGCGCTTGCATGCACAGAAATTGAAAAACAAACTTGGCGCAAACCTTAAGGCTTTTCTGACCTTCCTTAAAGCAATCCACAACCAAGGATGCAAACATAGTCCAGATAATTACTTTAGACTTCTTGACACAGACTAACCTTAGTTTTCTCTAGGTAGGGAAATCCCACCTTAGAATGGGGCAAGGTAGGCATTACTCTATCCTGCCTTTCTGAGTTAATAAAACCTTGTCCAATCTGTTGTCTGTGTCTGACTCAGGATGTCTTCACAGCCCCTGAACACCTATTGCCTCCATTGTGAGTCTGCCATCCTCGTAGGCCCTGGGTCTGTGACCCTTTTGGCAGCGTTTTGCTTTTATTTTATTTTCAGGTAAACGCTTTCCGTGCTCCAAATCCCTCTCCCCACTCCCCTCTCCACCTGCTTCCTGAATCCCCTGCCTCCACCACCTCCCTTCCCGTCCCCAGCCTGTGATTGGGGCATGCAGCCATGCGGAAGCCCAATGAGGGTCTATGACCCCAGCGCTTGCCCTTTGCCACTCGATTGCAGTTTCCATAAGGTGAGTCTGGCATCCAGGTAGCCCTTGGTCTGTGACACTTTTGGCAGCGTTTTGCTTTTCTTTTCATTTAGGCACTTTCCATGGTCCAAATGCCTCTCCCCACTCCCCTCCGTGCCTGTTTCCTGATTCCCCTGCCTGTTACGCTCACCTGGTATCCACAGGGACGCCCTTATGCCCTGGTTGCCGGATTCACCCTGGATGTTCCCAATTCTGGACGATGCCTTCCGTGGCGGTCGGGCCTGAAAACACAGGAGGACTGGGTTTAGGAACAGACTTTGTTTCCTCCCACCAGCCCCCTGGACTCGACCTGATGGCCCACTCCTCACCTTGTTATGATGTCTGGCGTGCTCTCCGTCCTGCCTTCTGTGCAGGGGCGTGTAGTCTTCTGCGGGTTGAAGCAACCAAGTTAACTTCACTGGTGCTAACCCATTCAAGTGTCTTTAAGGAGGTAAGTCTGTTTATAGCAGTCTTTAAATGTCTTTGCTTTCCTTTCTTGCTAACAATGTATTTTCTTGTTTGTTTCCCCTTAGGTGCACAGAGGTTCAGTGGGTGCGCTACTTGGACCGGGCTCCTGTCAGGATGATGGACGCAGGAGCGTATGATGGATGGTAGGTTAAGCGCGAAGTGCTGCGCCGTAACGTCTTTTCTTGCTAACCTGTATTCTTTATTCCTTTTCAGGTCGCGATGGTCTTTCTGGGCGTGTGAAGATTTCTGTAGCGGAACCAGTCAAGAAATGGCCAGCCAGGTGAGGATTTTGTGATTACTGCCATGAATGCCTTGAGTAACCTGTTTAACATTGTCCTTCTTTCTCTCTCCCTCCAGGTGCTTTGTTGCGGTGCGAGCGTGGTGTCCTGATGATACTGCCAACTGGATGGAAGGCCGCGAGCAGCAGGAAATGACGGATGGAAAGTTGCAGGTAAGCAGAGACTGCTAATGATGTTTTTTTGTCTCCTCTGCAGGTCTGCTATTCAAGGATCGCCGGGTGCTGGTCTCTGAGCACGATGAGCGTCACGCTGCTGGCTGCAAAATAACGCGAAGCACGTTCTGTACCTTGGGAGCGGTTTATATAGCCCTCTGTAAAGTAGTCCAGGTAAAGTAGTCCAGGCTACCACACCCTAAAACACTGCACCGCACAGTCTGGTTCCTAGGAACTAGACTGTATGGGTGCCTCCATGTTGCCTGCAGGCCTTCACAGGAAAAGTAGTCCCTTCAAGGTAAAGTCCCAATCTGAACATGAGCCTGGTGCCAAAGGCGCCAGGACTGACTCCAGGAGAGTCTATGATGATAATGCAAGGGCCTTGGACCCCAAATGAACCTGGAGTCCTGACCCTACCTTGCATGTGACCATGCCAGTGGGGTTCTGGGTCACGGGTTGTGACAGCACTCCCCCCCAAGGCCCCTCCTAAGGTGATTCTCCTGCCTGGTCCAGGCTTGTCTGGAAAGTTTCGATGAAACGTTCTAATTAAACGTGGTGCATGAATGTTCTCACTAGGTTCCCAAGATCTGTCTTGAGGGCCATAATCCTTCCAATCAACTAGATAGTATAGTTTGGATCTGGTATATTTGGAATCCAGGATTTCTTTCACTTCAAATTCGGGTTCTCCTTCGACCATTATAGGTTCAGGTGGTGGTTTAACTCGTGTACCGGGTTGTACTGGTTTTTGCCGTGAGACGTGGAATACTGGGTGAATTCGCATGTTGGCTGGTAATGCTAGTTTAACTGCTGCTGGGTTGATGATGGCTTGAACAGGATAAGGTCCCAAATAATGAGGGTGAAAAGTCTGGGTTCCTTTTAGTAGTATGTACTTTGTAGCTAGCCAAACTCTGTCTCCTACCTGATAGTCAGGGGCCTTTTTCCCATGTTGGTCAGCAACCTTTTTTGCTTATTTTTGGCTTGGATTAACTGTTCTGTTTCCTTGATGTTGAGTGATGTTTGCATGAAGAGTCTTTACAGCCGGCATTTCTAGACTGGGAGGGCTGTCTAGTTCGGAAGTACGTGGATGTCTGCCGTAGAGGGTGTAGAAAGGTGTCTGATCAGTACTGGAATGCAATGAATTGTTGTAAGCATATTCGGCTATCCATAATAGGTCTCTCCAGGTTCCTTCGACTTAGTGCAGCATGCATTGTAAGTATTGTTCGAGAGTATGGTTTGTCCTCTCTGTTTGACCATCCGTTTGGGGGTGATGGCTGGTGGATAGCCAGATGTCGATGTGAGCCATAGCGCAGCAATTTTTGCAGAAGTTAGATACGAATTGGCTGCGTTGATCAGAGACCAGGACTGAAGGGAATCCATGCAGTTTGATAATGTTTACCAAAAACACCTTTGCTAGATGGGATGCATCCGGACAGTCTTTGACAGGGATAAAGTGTGCCATTTTAGAAAATAAGTCCACTACTACTAAAATGGTATTGAACCCTTGGCTGGGAGGTAAATCGGTAATGAAGTCGAGAGAAAGTGTGTGCCATGGTGCCGGAGGTGTTTCTAATGGTTGCAGGAGGCCAGCTGGTTTTTGCTTCAATGACTTGTTTTGTGCACACACCCCACATGACTGAACGTATTGGATGACATCTCAACGCCAAGTGGGCCACCAATAATTGCATTTCACTTTGGCTATTTCGGGATGACCCTCCATCAAAGAATTATGATAGTCCGAAATGAATTGTTGTTGTAGTTCGGTTTTAGGCACGTACAGGTGTTCATCAAAATATGGCAATTGATTTTTAACGGTGTATTGTTTTCCTTTGGTATGCCATTCCAGTAACTCGTTCGGGGTTATTTCACGTTGGATCACGTTTCTAAGCTCAGTTTGTGTTAAATCTGTGGTGAGGCCTAAAAGCTTGTCCTCGGGTATAATGGCCACTGGATCTGGGGTTGCATATTCTTTTTCATCGATGCCCATGAAAGATAGTGCGTCAGCTTTCCCGTTTCTTATGTCTAGTCGATAAGTGATTACATAGTCATACTCGGCGAAGAAAAGGGCCCATCGTAATTGGCGCGAGGATTGTGCTTTTGCTGTTTTAAAATATTGTAAGTTCCGATGGTCTGTAATTACAGTGACTGTATGCCTGGCCCCCAAGAGATAATGTCGCCATGCCTTGAAGGCGGATTTTATAGCAAGCAGTTCCTCATCGGTGATGGCATAATTGAGTTAAGGAGGTGTGAATTTTCGCGACCAAAAGGCCACGGGGTGCAATTGGCCGTTTCAGGGTCTTTCTGAGAAAGAACCGTCCCCATAGCCATGCTGGAAGCATCTGTTTCCACGATGGAAGGGAGATCCGGACGAGGGTGTCGTAAAATCAGGGCTGAGATGAACCTTTCCTTAAGTTCTTGGAAGGCCTTTTTGGCGTCTTCTGTCCACATGAATTTATTATTATTTTTTCGCAGAAGTAACGTGATCGGATGCACAATCTGAGAGAAGTCTGGAATGAATCGACGGTAAAAGTTTGCAAAGCCCAGCATGCTCTGGACTCCTTTTAACGAGATCAGAGAGGGCCAAAGGTGCCAGGACTGACTCCAGGAGAGTCTATGATGATAATGCAAGGCCCTTGGGGCCCCAAATGAACTCTGAATCCTGACCCTACCTGGCATGTGACCATGCCAATGGGGCTCTGGGTCACGGGTTGTGACACGGCCTCCCTTCCCGCCCTCATCCTCTGATTGGGCTGTGCAGCCCTGCAGATACCCAACAAGGGTCTAGGGCCCCCACACTTGCCCCTTGACACTCCTTTGCAGTTTCTATGAGGTGAGTCTGCCATCCTGGTAGCCCCTGTGCCTGCAATCTTGTTTTTTTTCTCAGTGCAAGAGATAACATTAGCTATAGCCGAGAATAGGGGAAAATATAATACAGGAAAAAGCTATTTGCAGGTAAAAAACATGCAAATGGTATCAGGTGGTGTGGGGGTTGCTTGAGGACACCAAGTGACATTTGGGAGTTGTAGGAGGTCTAGGGACTGAGTTTGCAACACAAAGCTTTCTCTAACCTCGGCTATAGCCGCCGTCTCAAAGCAACCTGCATCACAGAAACAGCGTGTGTTGTGGGGGAAAGGGAGAGGGAGATGAGGAGGCCATCTGGGAAGTGGGGGGAGGTGGAACAGATGAGGCGGCACTTGGTGAAGGCCTGAAAAGCATTTTATTTGGGGCCGTTTTTCCGTTAATCGCAGCTATAAAGGACAATCGATAATAGAGGATATGTGTAGTTCAATACCTGTGGTTACAGTTATTTTTAGTAAAGTTATTTTTACAGTTATAGTGATGTTGAGAAAACACTGGCTATGGCCAATGGGCAGTTCCACAATTCCCATCCAGGTCTCCCATACATGTAGTAACCAAAACCGACCCTGCTTAGCTTCAAAGGGAGGAAGGGGTCAGCCTCCTCAGGCCATGTTGCCCGATAAATGTACCCAATTTACAAGACCACTTAGAGAAATAGGCCGACCCTTTCGTTGCTTTGATGCTAAGCAGGATCAGTCCTCCTTTGAAGCTAAGCAGGGTCATTCCTGGTTACTGCATGGATGGGCCACCGAATGGGCTTCCACATTTTTTTTAAAAAAAAACATGCTACTGTCAGTCCTTTAAAGTTTAGCACTCAGAGACAATGTTTTGCCTTTTGCTGAATTGAATTCTGGTATTTGTAGTCTCTCAGTAAATAATAAATAAAAAATAGATATGTTTACAGAAATAGTGAGTTCCCCATCTTTGCAGTGGAATGAACCCTGCTTAGCTTCAAAGTGAGGAAGGGGTCAGCCCCCTAAGGCTATGTTGCCTTATAAATCAGCCCACCTTACAAGACCACTTAGAGAAACATGGCCTAAGGGGGCTGGATCCTTCCTCGCTTTGAAACTAACCAGGCTCTGTCCCGTTTACTGCATGGATGGGAGGCAGTCCACAGTCCCGAATGCTGTGTGTTTTCCTAGTTTTAAATATCTCATAATACACAGCATCCGCATTATTTTTTTTAAACCATGCTAATGTCAGCCCTTGAAAGTTTTCCACTCAGAGATAATTTCTTTGCCTTTTGCTGAATTGCATTGTGGTATTTGTAGACTCACAAGTCAAGATGGGGGAATGTTAGGAAACCACTTCCTGTTGTATTGCCTGCTTATGTTCATGCTACCGTCAAAAGTACTTCCAGGCTGATATGTGCATTTAGCAGTAAAACCTTCTCCTCCTTTGGTTCATGTTCGCTAGCGCAACCCTTCTTTTTGAGAGCCAGGACTCGTATCCTGGAGCGTTGCATGCTGCCATGGTGATTGGGCCAGCATCAGCAGCGTACCTCGCGCATACAGCATTGTGGTCCGTCACGTGACATCATTTAAGGGATCCCGGAACTATGCCGCGGCGCTCCTAATGGAGTTGCTTCGTTCCGTCTTGCTGTTTAATTGATTCCTGGTGTATTTTTGAGTTTGGCCTGTTTTTGCTTCACAGATTCTGTCTTGTCTTACCCTCGTCTGCTGTGTTTTTGTCCGTTTGGATTTCGACCTTTTGCCTGCTTTTTGGATTGCCTCGGTCTGCTGTTTTTGCCATTGGATATTGCCCGCACTTTGCAGAACTTTTGCTTTTCCTCTGTTACGATTTTTTGGCACATAACCTCTTGCTGCATACCTGGGACTCTGGTGGCCTGCTACACCTTGCTGGTGTCTCTGGAGATATAGGCACTACCAGGTACCTTTCCACCGTTCTTACCACATCTGAAGATCAGTCTATCAAGATAACTGTGGAATTTTCACGTCACGTAGTTACTAAGGAAGATTGGGTCCATTCAAGCTTCTGGTCCAACAGAGGAGCCTCTACATGCTTTAGGCGTCCTCGTGTCGTCGTGTCCGGTGCTCCGGTGAGGACTAGAGGCTGACCACCTCAGGGTTAGGCGTCCTCGTGCCGTCCATTACTGTGGCCTCCAGGGGAACTAGAGACTGGCCATGATTAGTGTCATATTTGGGGATTGTTTCTACTCCTCTAGTACTCCTGTGGACAAGAAGTGCTTTGACTATCCATTTCCGGACATTGGTAAGTGTGAATCCCACGGCATTAGTCAGGAACTGTTCTATAAGTAGTCTTCTACGTTATTGTGTTTGGTCTGGGCTTTGATTTTATGAATATTGTATTGTAATAGGCTATTGGTTTCCGGTGGTTACGTCCCTGTGGTATTCATATATCTGCAGATGCAAGCCCAGGTTAGTGCCTCATTCCCTTATGGTTTTGAGGAGGTTTTGTTCTGAAATTATTGTTGGTGGTAATTATTCCTGTTGTCCTACAGATACTGGGATGTCCTCAGATACCGTCTTTGGTTGATATCGGGACGTCTTGTTGGTTTAACTTGGAATTACCAGCCTTTATGACCTCCACTGGTATCCATCTTCTGGTTAATACCTCTCCTGGTGTGTTTTTCATTTGTCTACACACAGGAGACCTATTGCCTTGAGGAATTCCTCGGCTACACTACGAGTGCAAGGCCGGCGGAATCCTTACATAATTAGGAGCCTACAAAATAGAGACCAGTGAGAATCTATCGGGTATTATGCAACTAGTTGCTGATTTACATACCGACATGGCGGCCGCTCACAATGCCACACAACAACGTATGGACCAGCTCCTGTCAGCCATTCCCGCTCCCACTACAAGTGGGCCCTCAGTTCCAGGGGGTCTATTTCCGGGCTGCCTTCAGGGAGTCAAACCCAGGGACCTGTTTATATGACTGCCCAATTTCCACTTGCCCCGCCAGAAAGGTTTACCGGTGATCCCCGAGTGTTCAGGACTTTTGTGAACCAATGTCGATTACATGTCTTGTGCTGCCCAAATTAATTTCCCGATGCAACTACGAAAGCCGCTTTTGTGCTATCTCATTTGGGGGGCACAGCGGGGGCCTGGGCTAACCCTCTTCTCGAAGAAGGGAGTCACTTATTGTATGATTGTGACGCTTTGTTAACTGCTATGAGTCAGGTTTTCGATACTCGATATAAATCTGAAGCCATGGATTTAGAACTCCTGGATTTGAAACAAGGGGATTCCACTTTGTTCTCTTATCTGGCTAAGTTTAACCAATTTTCGGCTGAAACTAATTGGCCAGAGGAGAAGAAATCCTTGCTGTTCTAAAAAGGTTTGTCTGATGCATTAAAGGACATCCTGGCTACTGTACCTGTTCTTCCTACCACCTTCCCAGAACTATTGGATATGGTTCTTCAGATCAACGCCAGACGCTCGGAGAGAAAAGGGGAACGAAATAGTCATGTTCCAGTGCCGGTTCCCATGGCAAGTTGAGGGGGCACTGAACCCATGCAGATCGGCGCGATCTGGGTCCATTGACTCAGGAAGAAAGGGAACTGCGTAGGAGAGATAATTTATGCTTCTATTGCATATCTCCAGAGCATATGTTGTGTCTATGCCCTCGTAAGCCTAAGAAACAGGGAAACATTGAAGGCCCAGCAATAGATAGGGTCCTATCGCCGAGCCTTGGTTCTACAGACCCTGCTTTTTCAGCAGTGTTTACGGTTCTATCTCAGTTGGAGGTTCATGTTGGTTCATCATGGACAGTCAGGGCAGTTATTGATTCTGGGGCCACAGGAAATTACATAGACAACCAGTACGCCCATGCTTTGGGAATACCTTTGGTCAATAAACCTAAACCAGAGTTAGTGAATGCGGTTGATGGTACTACGCTTTTGTCTGGTCTGGTTACTGAGAGCACGACCCCGCTACTCAAGACCACCACCGCATGTCATTCAGAACACATTGTTTTTGATGTCATCGCCGCACCTCACTTCCGAGTTATACTCGGTTTACCCTGGTTGTCCTTGCACAACCCCTGGATTGACTGGAGGACAGGGAAGTTGTGTTTACCTCAGAGTACTGTGCAGAGTCATGTAGGTCCTCGCCTGAAGTTTCAACTAATCCCTGTAAGCCATTGTTGATGGTGGCCTACTCGGTCGGGGCAGCTATGTCTGTTTGTTTACCAAAACAGTACGTCGGGTACCAAGATGTTTTTTGATCCCAAGGGCGCGGAAGTCTTACCCCCGCACAGGCCGTATGATTGTCCGATCGACCTAGTGCCAGGGGCTAAAGTACTGGTTGGTAGGGTCTATTCATTGACAGTCAAGAAGGATGTCCTGCTAAAGGAGTACATTGATAAGTCACTCAAGTCTGGCTTCATCCGACCCTCTAAATCACCTGCCGCCTCCACTATGTTTTTGTGCCTAAGAAAGAGTGTGAATTGAGACCGTGTATCGATTATCGGGAGTTGAATACCATCACGATCAGAAACCAATATCCCATACCACTGATTTCTGTTCTGCTTGACAGACTGGGGTCATCGGAGGGGTTCACAAAACTAGACTTGTGGGGTGCCTACAATTTTGTCAGAATACGCCAAGGTGATGAGTGGAAAACAGCATTCAAGACGCGCTAGAGTCTTTTTGAGTATTGTGTAATGCCGTTTGGCCTTTGCAAATGCACCAGCAACATTCCAACACTTCATCAACGACGTATTTAAGGACATGTTGGATATATATGTGGTGATCTATTTAGATGACATTCTCATATATTCACCTAGTTTGGAAGTCCATATCCAGCATGTCTCATCGGTCTTACAAAGATTAAGGGAAAACCGCCTATATGACAAACTTGAGAAATGTGTATTCCATGTCCCTTCAGTAGAGTTTCTTGGTTACATCATCACCAATCGGGGTATCTGTATGAGCGACTCCAAGGTGGAATCAGTTTTAAATTGGCCGGTACCACCAAATCTGAAGGCTCTACCGTACTTTTTGGGATTCCCAGATTTTTATATGCGATTTATACGTTCATTTTCAACCATTGTGGCCCCGTTAACCGCTTTGACTAGCAGTAAGGAATGTTTTATGTGGAATCCTGCAACTCAAAAGGCCTTTGATCTTTTGAAGAAGGCTTTTACAACTGCTCCGGTGTTGAAATACCCTGATCCTACTTTGCCCTTTATAGTGGAGGCTGATGCTTCAGATGTCTCAGTTGGTGCAATATTGTCTGAGACATGTCTGGATACATGCAACCAACATCCAGTTGCTTTTCATTCCCAGAAACTCACCCCCTATGAAGGAATTATTCTGTTACGGAAAAAGAGCTCCTGGCTGTATGTGAAGCGTTTGTGGTTTGGCGCCACCATTTGTTGGGCACTAATACACCGGTGCAAGTGATTACGGACCATAGAAATCTTGTTGCCTTACGATCCGTGAAGTGCAATACAGCCAGACACACTCATTGTCATGTTTTTCTCAACATATAATTTCACTATCACGTACCGTCCATGCACTTTCTTGCCTTTTTGCATCCGATAAAGCACCCGTACGCGAAGATGTGGCAGTCCTTCCTACTCAAGTGGCTTGTGGTTATATATATAACCATCATTGAGAACACGATTACTTGATTGGGTCCACTCGAACCCGTCTGAGATAACGGAATATAAAATGGTTTTGATCCATGGGTTACCATACGTGCAGGGGAGGATTTACTTATCGCACGATCAGGCTCGTAGCCATGCACTCAATTGATGTCATGACTCCAAAGTCGCAGCTCACCCGGGATTGAGGAAAACCCTTGAATTTCTCACAATTTGGTGTTGGTGGCCATCAATGACTAAGACCGTACGTTCATACGTCTCGTCCTGTGCGGTTTGTGCCCAGGCTAAAGGTTTACGTTCACAACCTATGGGTCTCTTGCAACCGCTTCCGATTCCTGCCACACCATGGACCATGCTATCAATAGATTTTGTCGTAGACTTGCCTCCAGTGCGTGGCTATAATACACTGTGGATAGTTGTGGACTATTTCATGAAGATGGCCCTTTTTGTGCCCTGCAGGGGATTGCCTTCGGCCCCGGTCTTGGCAGAGATGTTTTTACAGAACGTCTTTCATTTCTTTGGTTTGCCTACGATCATCATCTCTGACAGGGGATCCCAATTTACATCCCGATTCTGGAAGGCACTCAATGCAGCTTTAGGGATAGATGACCGCTATTCTTCGGCTTACCATCCCCAGATGGATGGGCAAACAGAGCGATTGAACTTGACTATGGAACAATATCTGTGATGTCTTATCTTGCAACATCATGACACTTGGCTCTCTGTGTTGGGGATGGCGAAGTTCGCTTATAATAACTCTAAATAATGCACTCATCTACTAGGTCCTCCCCGTTTTATGCCTTGTACGGTTTCCATCCGTGCTCTCTTCCTTTGTCTCCGGTTTCTACCTCTGATGTTCCCGCTGCCTTCTCTTGTATTTGCGATCTAGTCAAGTTACGTGACAGTATAAAGTTGCACTTACAAGATGTGCAGACTACAGCAAAATCTGCTGCGGATCACCATAGACTGCCATCACCGGAGTATCAGGTGGGTTCACAGGTGTGGTTGTCATTTAAGCACCTGAAGGTCTAGGGGCGTAGAGCTTTGTTGCCTCGTTTCGTGGGTCCCTACACTGTGTCGGCAGTTTTGAATCCTGTGGTAGTACGATTACAATTGCCAGATCGGTGGAAGATCCATCCGGTTTTCCATGTTTCGTTGTTGAAGCCTTGTCCGCCTTCTACTCGATTACCTACGCGTCCTTGTCCTGTTGTTGTGCAGGGGTCTGTGGAATTTGAGGTTCGACAGATCTTAGATACCAGGGTTCCGAGGGGTCAATGGCAGTACTTTATAGACTGGTTGGGTTATGGGCCTGAGGATCGGACATGGGAACCTGTTAACAATCTTCATGCTCCCAAGTTGATTTCCCAGTTTTGGGCCTCTAGAAGAAGGGGGTTTTCTTTGAGGAAGGGAACTGTTAGGAAACCACTTCCTGTTGTATTGCCTGCTAATGTTCATGGTACCGTCAAAAGTACTTCCAGGCCGATACGTGTATTTAGAAGTAAAACCTTCTCCTCCTTTGGTTCACGTTCGCTAGCGCAATGCTTCTTTTTGACAGCCAGGACTCATATCCTGGAGCGTTGCAGGTTGCCATGGCGATTGGGCCAGCATCAGCAGCGTACCTCATGCACACGGCGTTGTGTTCCATCACATGACATCATTTAAGGGATCCCAGAACTATGCCACGACACTCCTAATTGAGTTGCTTCGTTCCGTCTTGCTGTTTAATTGATTCCTGGTGTATTTTTGACTTCGGCCTGTTTTTGCTTAAGGGGTTCTGTTTTGTCTTACCCTCGTCTGCTGTGTTTTTGCCTGTTTGGATTTCGACCTTTTGCCTGATTTTTGGATTGCCTCGGTCTTCTGTTTTTGCCATTGGATATCGCCCGCACTTTGCTGAACTTTTGCTTTTCCTCTATTACAATTGCTTGGCACATAACATCTTGCTGCATACCTGGGAATCTGGTGGCCTGCTACACCTTGCTGGTGTCTCTGGAGATGTAGGCACTACCAGGTACCTTTCCACCGTTATTACCACATCTGACGTTCAGACTATCAAGATAACTGTGGAATTTTAACGTCACGTAGTTATTAAGGAAGATTGGGTCCATACAAGCTTCTGGTCCACCAGAGGAGCCTCTACCTGCTTTAGGCATCCTTGTGTCGTCGTGTCCGATGGTCCGGTGAGGACTAGAGACTGACCACCTCAGGGTTTGGCGTCCTTGTGCTGTCGATTACTGTGGCCTCCAGGGGAACTAGAGACTGTCCACGATTAGTGTCATATTTGGGGATTGTTTCTACTCCTCTATTACTCCTGTGGACAAGAAGTGCTGCAACTATCCATTTCCGGACATTGGTAAGTGTGAATCCCACGCCATTAGTCAGGAACTGTTCTATAAGTAGTCTTCTACGTTATTGTGTTTGGTCTGGGCTTTGATTTTATTAATATTGTATTGTAGGAGGCTATTGGTTTCCGGTGGTTACGTCCCTATGGTATCCACATAGCTGCAGATGCAAGCCCAGGTTAGTGCCTCATTCCCTTATCGGTTTTGAGGAGGTTTTGTTCTGAAATTATTGTTGGTGGTAATTATTCCTGTTGTCCTCCAGATACTGGGCTGTCTGCAGATACCGTCTTTGGTTGATATTGGGACGTCTTGTTGGTTTACTTCGGAATTACCGGCCTCTACGACCTCCAGTGGTATCCATCTTCTGGTCAATACCTCTCCTGTGTGTTTATCATTTGCCTACACACAGGAGACCTATTGCCTTGAGGAACTCCTCGGCTACACTATGAGTACAAGGCCGGCGGAATCCTTACAGGGAATAATGGCACCATTGTACACTTTATGCGTAACATAGTTCTTTAAGGATGCATATATTTGATTGACACTATGGTATGTGTACTTTTCAAGTTAGCTTTATAAAGCAGAGTATTGGTGAAATCCAGACATGGTGCTGAGGAGAGGAAATGACGAGAGGGCAAATAAGTCAAGAGTATTTGCCAACAATGTGTCAAGAGAGTTCACAATCCTGGACACTGGTGCAGTTATTTTCCCCTGATTGTGGCTGGACAATGTAACTTTTTTTCAGAGGGTGGACTCAACCGCTTGGTTTTGTTTAAGGTTGGCAAGCTTGCTCAAGTATTTGGATACCAGGATTTTACTCAGGTTGTCATGTCCCCAGTGCAGACGCTTACCCACAAGACCACAAGTACTTCTTTTGTATTGGGATTTTGTTTTCCATGGAATATTTCACTACAGATGGCTGGGTTTAAAAGGTGAGCACCTTTTACACTTTGCGTGCATATTTATTTGAAGATTTCCTCTCTCAAGTTATTTTTCTGGTGTTCATTACTTTATTTTTAAAGTCCAATGCTATTTTGTCTTGCACACTTTCTTCTAAGGAGAAGGTTAATTAAACTACATTTGTATGTTTCACTTTAAAATATATGGTCACTTACTGTGCATATATACATGGGTGCTTAAATGCGGTTAGTTGGGGTATTTATCACAACAGTCATCAAAAGACCAGCCATAAAACAGGGGCTTGGAGCACGCTGCTTAACCAAAGCGTGTTATACTCAGCAAATAATTTAAACTCACTGCACATTAACTAAAAACATTGTGAGTTCTCAAATCCTGCAATCTTTTATATATAATAAAAATGTAAAACAGTAGATATGTTTAAAGCTACAGTGGGTTCCCATCGATGCAGTAAATGGGACCAACACTGCTTAGCTTCAAATCACAGAATGGGCTGGCGCACTCAGGCCATGTTGCCTAATAAACAAGTCCACCGTACAAGACCTCTTAGAGCAGCATGGCCTGAGGGGGCTTGACCCTTCCTCACTTTGAAGCTAAGCAGCGTCATTGCTGCATGTGTGGGAGACAGTCCACAGTCCCGAATACTATGTTTTCCTAGTTTTAAATATCTCCTAAACACGGCATCCACATACATTTCATTTTACACCATGCTATTGTCAGTCCTTGAAAGCTTTGCAGTCAGAGACCATTTGTTTGCCTTTTGCTGAATTGCAAGATTGGGGGAATAATGCCACAATTGCACACTTTTTGTCTAACATAGTTCTATGAGGATTTTTGTATTTGAGTGACACAATGGTATGTGACATTTTCAAGTTATATTTATAAAGCATAGTATTGTTGAAAGCTAGACATGGGGGTGAGGAGTGGAAATTATGTGAGGGCAAGTAAGTCACGAGTATTTGCCCACGATGTGGCAAGATAGTTTGCAATCCTGGACACTGGTGTAGTTATTTTCCCCTAATTGTGGCTGCTTTTCAGGGCACAAGTAAAGGACACATGTGGGTGAACAGTGTAAGCTTTCTTCAGAGGGCGGACGCAACCAATTTTTTTTTGAGGTTGGCAAGCTTGCTCAAGTATTTGGCTACCAGAATTTTACTCAGGTTGTCGTGTTCCCAGTGCAGACGCTTACTCACAAGACCACAAGCACTTGTTTTGCATGGGATTTCGTTTTCTAGGGAATATTTCATGACAGATTGTTGGGTTTAAAAGGTGAGCACCTTTTATATTTTTCAGCATATTCATTTGAACATTTCCTCTCTCATGTTATTTTTCTGGTGTTCATTACTTTTTTTAAAAGTCCGATGCTATTTTGTCTTGCACACTTTCATCTTAGGAGTAGGTCTATTGAACTACATTTGTATATTTCACTTTAAGATATATGTTTACTTGCTCTGCATATATTCATGGGTGTCAGGTTTGGATTTTCGTTATGGGGGGAAAGGTACCTGGGCATATCTTACTTTTGGTTGAGGGTGAGGAGGGGAAATGATGAGAGGGCAAGTAAATCATGAGTATTTGGCCACAATGTGGCAAGAGAGTTTGTAATCCTAGACACTGGTGCAGTTATTCTCCCCTGTTTGTGGCTGCTTTTCAGGGCACAAGTAAAGGTCACATGTGAGTGAAGAGCGTAACTTTCTTTCAGAGGACGGACGCAACACATGTTTATTTTTAGGTTATATCTTATTTTTGCAGCTGGCCATTTGTTTCCCTTTTATGTGCTGCTTAAATGTATTTATTTGGGGCTGTGCGATGTATCACAACAGTCGCCAAGAGACCAGCCATAAAACGAGGGGCTTGTAGGATGCTACTTAACCAAAGTGTGTGATCCATGGCAAATAATTTAATCTCTCTTGTCATTAGCTAAGAACATTGGGAGTTCTCAAAGCCTGCAATCTTTTATACATAATAAAAAAAATAGATATTTTTACAGCTACAGTGACATCGGGGGTGACAAATCACTGGGGACCCCGGTCTCCCACCCATGCAGTAACCAGGAGCGACCCTACAGAGCTTCAACGCAAGGAAGGGGGCAGCCCCCTCAGTCCATGGTTCCTAATAAGTGAAGCAAAGTTTCAAGACCACTTAGAGGAACATGGCCTGAGGGGGCTGGGCCTTTCCTCAATTTGAAGCTAAGCAGGGTTGGTCCTGGTTACTGCATGGATGGGAGACAATCCATAGGCTGGTGCTGTGTATGTTCTTCATTTTAAATACCTCATAACATATTAAGAAAACACATGGCGTCCACTTTTATTTTAAAACCTTGCCTCTGTCAGTCCTTGAAAGTATTCCACTCAGAGACCATTTTTATGCCTTTTGCTGATTTGCATTCAGGTATTTGTAGTGTAGACAGCCAGACAAGAGGGGGTGGGGGTATAATGGTACAATTGTACACTTTTGCCTAACATAGTTCAATAAGGATTTATATATTTGAGTAACACTATGGAATGTGTACTTTTCAAGTTATCTTTATAAAGCAGAGTAATTTTGAAAGCCAGACATGAGGGTGAGGAGGGGAAATGATGAGAGGGCAAGTAAATCATGAGTATTTGGCCACAATGTAGCAAGAGAGTTTGTAATCCTGGACACTGGTGCAGTTATTCTCCCCTGTTTGTGGCTGCTTTTCAGGGAACAAGTAAAGGACACATGTGAGTGAAGAGCGTAACTTTCTTTCAGAGGACAGATGCAACACGTTTTTTTTTAGGTTCCCAAGCCTGCTAAAGTATTTGACTACCAGGATTTTACTGAGGTTGTCATGTTCCCAGTGCAGACACCTATCCACAAGACCACAAGCACTTGTTTCATATTGGGATTTTGTTTACCAGGGAATATTTCGCGACAGATTACTGTCTGCATACTTATTGGAAAATGTCCTCTCTCAGGTTATTGTTCTGGTGTTCATTACTTTATTAAAAAGTCCAGTGCTATTTTGTCTTCCGTACTTTATTCTAAGGAGAAGGTCAAATTAACTACATTTGTATATTTCACTTTAAGATATATGTTCACCTGCTATGCATATGTACATGGGTGCCAGATTTTGATTTTCACTATGGGTGCAGAATGTACGTGGGTATATGTTATTCTTGCAGTCAGTCATTTTCTTCCCTGTTTCCATGCTGCTTAAATATGGTTATATGGGGTTGGTGTAGTGTGATGTACCACAACAGTCACCAAGAGACCGTCTATAAAACAAGAGGCTTGGCGCCCGGTGCTTAACCAAAGTGTTTGGTCGATAGCAAATAATGTAATCTCACTGTGCATTGCCTAAAAACATTTGAGTTCTCAAAGCCTGTAATCTTTTATGCATAACAATACCACTGTCAAAACAGGACAAAATCAGTTTGTGATTGATGAACATCTTTGAGCGATGGGTTGCAGGTTTTTTAAAATATAGTGTGGCTGTGCCCACCAGCCGTAGTGTTTGGCCATGCCCACTGACCATGGCAGAAGACCATGCTAGTGGTCTGGAAGCGTTCTAAAAATCTATGGAATAACAAAACCCTTGAAATTCAAGGAAAACCTTTAGTTGCAGGGACGTTAAGGTGAGAACTTAATGCAACAAACACCTGAAATTCAGCTAAAGCCACCTTAACTTCGCACCCCCTGTTGCACAATTTATGACCACAATGATTACATCCTAGATGACATCACTGATGACATCATTAATTACATGTTGTATGAGAACACTGATGACATTACAAATCACATCACTGATGCCATCAGGGTGACAACACGAATTACATTGTATATAACTGATTACATCAATAATGGAATTAGACATAACATCATTTATAAGTTATCTCATGAAAACTTTGATTACCATAATAACAATTTAGGCCGTGGACCTGGTCATGACAAAGGCTGTGGTCACTGGCCAGCACCAAAGGCCATTGCTAGTGGTTCGTTAGTGTTAAAAAATACCAATGTGCATGGTTTAAAGCCATGCATAGTAGCCCATCACTGTTTTAAAATATATAGTGAGCAACGTTGAAAGCTGCAATCAGTGGCCATGGCTAAAGGCCATAGCTAGTGCCCATTAATATGCTAGAATATACCATCTGCACAGCCAACGGCCGAGGTCACTGGCTAGTATTGTGTTGAAGACAATGGCTAGTGGCTGGTTAGTGTATATGATATACAGTGGGCACAGCCGAAGGCCATTGCTAATGGCTGGTTAGTGTTGTATATTACACAGTGGACAAGGCCGAAGGCCATCGCTTATTGCATTTGAATTTTTTTTAAAATATACGGTGGACATGGCCAAAAGATGTACAAACTGCTCAAGGTCAAAGGCCATGGATAGTGGCCCGCTTATATGTTAGACTACACAGTGGGCACAGCCGAAGATTGTGGCTTCTGGCCAGTATTGTGCTGAAGTCCATGGCTAGGCCTGATCAGTGTATATAATATACAGTGGACACGTTTGAAAGCTGTAGCCACTAGTAAAGTTCAAAATCTATGGTTGGTAGCCTGTTAGTGTTTTAAAATATTCAGTGCATATGGGTTCAGTCTATAACTGAAGGCCGTGACTAGCACCCATTAATTTGTTAAAATATATTTGGCCATGCACACTGACCAGGGCTTAAGGCCATGCTTAATGGCAGTTACTGTTGTAATGTAATTAGTGATGTCATCAGTGATGTCATCTGGTATGTCATCATTGTGTTCATAGGCTGCTCAACAGGGGGTGCAAAGTTAAGGTAGCATTAGCCAAATTTCAGAGGGTTTTTTGCGTTATGTTCTCCCCTTAACGCCCCTGCAACTAAAAAATTTTCCTTGAATTTCAAAGATTTTGTTACAATGTATTGTTCACTTTAACGTCCCTGCAATTAAAGTTTTTCCTTGAATATATTTAAATGTAAAGAGCGCATCTCTTCAATATTAAAGCGCATAGTGCAATATGTTTGTGCAACATTTAACATTTCTTCACTATTAAAGTGCATAGTGCATGATGTTTGTGCAACATGTAGCATAATACATATGAATAACAAGATCCGTAATACATAATGCATCTTACATGTGCAGAACAGTACCCGAATGCCTGATGTTCTAAAACTAATTGTTCATATTTTGTTTTTTATCTGATATCTTGATATTTTTTTATACTCCTATTCTCTTTTTGGATACTGGAGTAGTGCATAGCTATATACTTATAAATTTTAAAGAAAAAAAACCCATCCTGTTCGTGGATGTATATAATCTGCTGTGTTAATCCCATATCTGCATGCTTTGCATTTTTCGCATTTTATAAATCCCAATCTTTGTGAGGATAACCAATCCTTTTTGGCGGTTTTTGGTGCTAGGAAGCTGGGTACCAGCACATTTCTAATTGATAGAGGCTTTCTATAGGTTATCATTGCTCTTTTTCCATTTGCTCCTCAATATCCTTATCTTGTTTTGGGATCCTCCAAAGTTTATCTAGAATTGTACACACTTGTCCAAATTGCTTGTTGTATGTTATTAACAACCGTAATTACTCTTTCTTTTCTTCACCTTGGCACTCTGTGTTCTTAGTTATCAAAAGATCTTCTCTCTTCATTTTCCTGACTTTTCCATACAACGTCTTGATGATTTTTTTCAGCTATTTTCTTTTCCTGAATCTGTGTGCTGCATCTTGAGAGAACTATGAATATATTGTAGGGTGGTGGTCCCAGCCCTATGGTTAAGATCAAATGAAGTTACATAGGAAATCCCAAAAAATGAATTGCTAGTAACTTTTGAGGTGGAAACAAAAATAGTAGAAATATTTACAGCTACGGCCAGTAACACGCTAGGCATCCGGGATTCCCACCTATGCAGTAACCTGGACCTACCCTGCTTAGCTTCAAAGTGAGGAAGGGACCGGCCCCTCACACCATGTTGCCCAAAATATTAGCACAAGTTACATGACCACTTAGAGCAATATGGCCTGAGCGGGCCAGCCACTTCCTCGCTTTGAAGGTAAGCAGGGTTTGCCTTGGTAACTGCACAAATGGGAGACAGTCCACAGTTCTGAATGCAGTGTTTTCTTAGTTTTAACTATCTCATAACACAATAAGAAACACATGGCATCCACATTTTGTTTTTAAAACCATGCTATTGTCAGTCATTGAAAGCATTGCACTATAAAGGTCAAACTGCCACGAGGCCCACATGAGAAGGTCAGCTATCTCTGGGAAAGGAGCTGCTAATACTTGGAGAATTGCAAATCCAGTTTGCACATCTGAGGCAAACTAGAATAACCTTTTGTTATATATATATCTCTTAGAGTTATAGTGTGGATCTTGTCCATCATCATAGTGATTGCATAATTATTGTCTTTTGAGCTGCCTTTGCATGTGCCGGCTATATTGAGCACATAGCATGTCATTACTCTGAAGAAGAGAACAGCGCGCATATGTCATAATGCCTTGAGTGTATATGGATAATATGGGATATCGTTTCTACTCAAGCATCGTCCCGTTTTTAAAAATGTAAATATGAAATGTACAACATACAATGACTGTACATGCATATATGCTCTTTAGATCACGTTCTAGTCTGAGTGTGTGCACTTTTTGGGTTCAATATATCACTGCCCTACACATGGTAGACAGCCAAAGATGGCATACATGATTTCTGTGTCCATCGATAGCTAGTGCAGAGTGTATTGTGAGACTAAACAGGAATGATGGACTATGATCTGAGGACCAATGGTTGTTTTACTTTCTGCCATGTCTCCCTTCTATATCACTCCCACCACTTGTACATCTTAATGTGTTTCACCAAGGGTTGGGTAATATGAACAAGCAACAGGTTCTTTGCGAAACACGTTGTCGTGATTCCGGCGTACTTTGGCTTTATTTTGGGATTGTAGATTTTATGCAACAAGAATAAAGATATGGTTTAATCGTTATCTGGACTCTGAAACCGTATGTGGAATTCACCCTATTGGGAGTGCGACTTGACTACCTGTGGAATCACAGATAGATATACAAATTGTCGAACGCCTTTTTTATTTTCTCTCATTAGCCAAATGCAGAAACACACAAACGCACGGATGCAAGAAAAGCAAGAGATGCAGAGCAAGTAACCCTATGGAACTACAAGATCGTGTAAGGAACCTGGAAGGACCAAGTACCACTAACCCATAAAGAAAATAGTACAATATAGTTAAATAGAAAACGCTGATTACACGTGTTATCAGTAAAGGGCGAATTTGAAGATTGGACAATAATAAAACATTTTCCAATTTAAATGGGCGCAATGACCTGGATCTTTTTGAATGCTTTTGCATACTTGCACTATAGTTCATGACGGGTTTTTCTTGGCTTACCGTCAAGCCAGGGACCTGCAAGGACACGATGATTTTTGGACATGTGAAATTAAGGGGTTATTCCTGTTCCGATTCCACATTTGTTTAACTTGCTCCAATTAATGGATTTTTTTGGAATTCTTTCATTTGAGGTTTAATTGAGATTAACAAGTCGCCTAATAGACCAGCTGTACCAATACGCCTGGCTTTCTTTCCTTAATTAGTTATATAGAAATCACAGCATAACTATAGGAGAATTACATGAAGCCAAAGGCCTCATAATATGGGCCGAAGGAAAACAGATTTTGCACCACACTGTCCAGGGGTGGTGCTCGCAGCCAAGGTCAGAGACGAGCAGAACATTCCTAAAATCCAGAGACAAGGAGCCACCTGCAAAATAGCAGAATAAATCCTCACTAATTGCAGACCGTAGAGTTAAATTTTGCCGTCTTCACACACGTGGTGTGGCCGAGCCGAACAATGGCCATTCACCCATGGTGGGAAGAGGAGCAGTTCCCAGTAAAGCAGACAAGAAATCATACATGTGGAGTTTTACAATGTTGCAACCTGCAGGCTCTCTCTAAGGCAAAGTGGTTAACCTGGTAGCAACAACGTTGACACATAGTCTTCCTCATCACCTTGAGAAGGTACACAGAGTGCTGAGAACAGAGCTGGGTCCCAGGCCTGAGGAGACCAGCTCCAGCCAATCAGGGAACACAAATCCAGGGGTGGATGGCAAAGGGCAAGGGCCAATGTTAATCCCGCAACCCTGCAACAATGTAATAGATAGTTTCTGGGGAAGGCTCAAGCAAAGCCACCTGACATGAGAGGGCCAGTTAGGTAACTTCTATAGGTGCCGGCTGTATGCAACCCAGCAAAAGCCCCTGACACGGGCTCAGGAGCTGTGATTGCTGGCGATTTTCCTATTTCCTGTCTGATCCCTGTCTGTTATGGAAAATAATGGACAGTTCTAACTTGCCTTGCCCATCTGTAAACCGGGAGAGGGTTTGTTCGGCCCTGGGTGCTCTGAACGGTTTTGAAGGAAATAACTTAAATTGCAGAAATGTTAAGGTGAGAACTTAACGCAACAGAACCCCTGAAATTCAGCTAAAGCAATCTTAACTTTGTGGCCCATTTGTTGCGCAGCGTACGACCACAGTGATAACATCACAGATGATATCACTGGTGATATCACTAATTACATTACAATAGTAACCAGCAATACGCATGTCCTTTGGCCATAGTGAGTATGACCGGATATATTTTAACACATTAATGGACCACTAGTCATGGTGTTCGGCCATGCCCACTGTATATTTTAAAACACTAACAGGCTACCAACCATTATATGGTATTATACAGCACAGACCAGCCACTAGCCAAGGCCTTCAGCCATGGCCAGTGACACAGCCTTCAGCCATGCCCATGGTATATTCAAACATATTAATGGGCGACTAGCCATGGCCTTTGACCATGACCAGTGGCCACTACCTTTGGCCGTGCCTACTGTATATTTTAAAACACTCACGTGCCACTAGCCATGGCCTTTGTCCATCTCCAGTGGCCTTGCCCACTGTATACTATCCAACACTAACCAGCCACTAGTGATGACCTTCTGAGAAAAAATAAACCTCTACTCTCTGAACTAAATTGTATGCATAAATGTTACTTTTACATCTAAACTGTTTTCTATGTCTAACATAAAAATAATCTAAAACAACACTATTAAAAATAATGACTTAATTGTGTAATATTTCCTAAAAAACGTCACTAATATGTAGAGTAAGTATTGTTAAAACATTCATTTTCTATACATGATTGCAGCTTTCACCTCTACGTCGGGGATCTGACATGGATGGTAACAGCCCGCCACACCTCGCCATGATACGGCCAAGCACTGCAAGGACCTATCTGAGGTCTGTTAACGGCTATTTCAGCCCCACGCCAAGGGGGTGAAAGCCATTCACACACCAGGGTTTATTCAGTGTGTGAATGCCTTTTTTGTGACTCAGAAAGATTCGGCCTGGATGCTCTGAATTTTCTTTTAGTTTATTTTTTACGATCATGTAAAATGTGAGGAATGATAATATTTGTATTTAACAAATATCATTCAACATATAGTTATAACTGAGCATTGTAAGACAATGCTATTCAAAGTAAAACATATCACTGAGGTATTTAGATGACATAGTGCCTCATTAGGAGGTGCCGGTCCGTAAACAAGGGTGCTGGTAAGTTCACCGGCACCCTTGTTTCCAGATCGGCAAACTCTCTGCCTGCCTGCCTTGGCCGCTGTGCCTGACAGGTCTGACCCTGGCAGGTGCAGCGGCCACAGTAGGGGGACTCTTCACGGGAGGACCGGCACCGTTTATAACGGTGCCGGTGCTCCTGTGTCCCCACTCCCATAGAGTCCCATAGGACGCAATGGGAATGGGGACTAACAATTTGCCAGCGACTGACTTCCTGGGCCGCCGGACTCATAATGAGCCAGTGGCACCAGGAAATCAGGCGCTAGTAAATTATCACAGGTCTGGCGGCAACCCGCCGGTAGCACCAGCAGGGTTACCACTGGACCCGTAATGAGGCCCATATTGTTTTGCAAAGTGAATAATAAAGTGCATTGTGCTTTTTACTATAGCAATCTGTATTAAAATAAACAGTAATGAACGTTGAATATGTAACTGAAGTTATTAGAAGTAATTACGTTCTTTACTTTAGCTTACATTAAATCCACAAGTATGTCCTAATATGTGTTCCTTGGAAAAGAAGAAAAAAGTCATCAAAAGTATATAAACACTTACTATATACACTAACTGTTTTTAAATGTTTGTGCTACCAAGAAAAGCACTTTTAAATCAATTATGTCTTCAATTGTTTAAAAATATTTAAAATATTTTCAAACATGAACCACTTGACGAATTCCCTACAAATACAATCATGGATACTTTAAAAAAGAAATTAAAGCCATTTTAATGAATCTTCAAAATTATATGGAATCAATAAAAAAGGACATCAAAGACCTGAAATGAAAAATAGATAGTAAAAATGCGGACAACTGGGTTGATGATGAAGATTTATCATGTGTAAATACTAAAAGAAAAATAAATCCCACAATCACCCCCAAATAAATATGTGTACAAAAAACTTTGTTTGCATACTTATTTAACTTTCAAAAATGATTTACAGTTATATTTAGTGTTGACTAGCAGGTGCACCCATGCTTCGCATGGTAATTCCTACTTCAGTCCTAGTTTGAAGTTTATTTAATGAAGTAAACCAGTGCTTTTCTGTAGACAATATTGCTAGTCTTTACTGTAGGAGCTAGTGTGAACAAATTGTCTTTGTTTCCAACTCTGGAGCAAGCCACATAAAGCTGATCATGAGAAAAGCATGAATCTCGTAAATCGGTTCCAACTACTTTGAGTTGGAGTGTTGAGATTGCGCAGCAGCATTATTGGTGTCCCGATCTACAGCCAAGGCACTAGCGCCCTGAACATAAGTGTGATACGTGTAGGTCTGAGACATGAAAGCTTGAAGTGCCATACCCCTATGTGTACGGCTGAAGCATGTAAGCTTCGTACTGTTGAAATGGCATACATTCATCAACCTTTGTGGGAAATTAAGTTTTTGTAATTATCATGAGAGATTTGCCATGATGTGTCGGATAAAGTCATTGGAAACACTATTGAAGAGACAGGCACCATTTCCTGTCATATGCATCGCTACAAAAGCACTGTATTGTGTCACCTGCATGACTTCAAAAGTTAGTGCTGCTAACGTCAGCTAGAATGGTGATAGTGTGGAAAGTTTAGGAACAATGAACTGCTGAAGTTTTCATGAACTGCTGAACTTTAGGACCAATGAACATAGAACTACGGCAGAACTATGGCGCGAAGAGCCATGTGTCAGGGGTAAGCACTGCAGACCACTTAAAAGACAAATCTGAAAAAGTTACATTGTCTACACTTTAAGGTTTGTAGCATGTTGGGAAATAGGTTGAAAATTTCAAACAGACACACACCATCATCAAACAACTTTATTCAGCCTGTGAGGCCATCAGCGTACAACCTAGCAATACAGTTATAGTAAGTTATTCTATCAATCATAGAGAGAGAGAAAACAAGGACGACAGGGATAAGGCCCTGTGGTAGCAGCTGGCCCCAGACCCCCAGGCCTAATCCCTACTGAGCTCTCTCCACCCCTCCCCGAGCCTCCCACCTCCCAGGCCCCTGTCACCCCCTTGATCAGAACCCAAAGTCGTTTTCAATCAATTTGGAGAGCACATGATTGCAAGCGCACCCTGATATGGTGATAGGTGATGTAGAAGGTGATACTGGTGGACATTGGTTTCCTTGGGTAAAGGGCTTATGTACCCAGAGTTCGCTTAGACGTAGAAAGGAGCTGGCCCCGAGAGAACTGCTGACATGGACCGGCTCCAAGTACTGCAGGGAGGGCTGGGCTGCTTTCCCTCCCCTGATCCATATGGGCCCAATTTCATTTAATACGCTGCCGGGGGGGGGGGGAGAACAGAGAAAGACAGAAGATGGTCTGCCTCAGCTTTAAAAGATGTAGGGTGGGCACCGCTTTTTTAGAAAACGTTATAAAGGGAATTCAATGTAATTTAAATACTAATTCATATTATAACTTGGAGCACACCCTGATGCCTCGGCACAAGGTAAGACTATATGAATGGGAAGTAAAACCAAACAGCCAATTTGATTCTATGTGTGCTCACTCTATGTACTCCTGCTGGAGTTACTAGAAATTTCAATCCAAAATCAAAAAATCCAAATCAGACAATTTCAGGCAAATTGCAGTTCAATCTCCATTTGTGGAAGAAACTACTCTCCTTTGCGATTCAAATTTCAGAATATTTAATGATAGGCATCAATCCTGCCTGACATCTCAGTTCTCAAAATCATAGTGCCAATGCATTTCAGACATAGTCCATTGTCAGGGCGTTTTTTGACACTGATATACATAATCCACATAATCATCAAATTATAAATAAACAAATAAACATCATCAATCACGAAATATAACAGAAATTCACATACCGTTTGTGAAGTTCGCAATGGCAACAAAGACAGAAAAAAGCAAAATAAATGAAAACACATAAACTGTTACTGATCCATGCTCAACGTCTCTCTTGGACTTATCTATGTAGAAAAACAATTTAGAAGGGATTGTGTCCTCCGACGTATTCCTTATCTTTGATAATAGGTTTCCAGCTTGCTGGCCTCGGAATTTTTTTCTGTAGAGGGCGCTGCGCGTTGACGTCTGGCGAGTCGATGTCCTTCGACGACCACCATATCGGCGCAAACGCCACCATGCCCATAAATAGCCACGCGCTGCGTCCGTTGCTCAGTTCCATTTTTCCGCGCTTCATGGGGCGTCGGAACGTCGTTGCTCAGTTCAGTCAGGATAACTAACTATTTCTACTCAAATACTCCTTATCGTTCTTGATGGCTTCTTCATCAGAACCGACGACGCCGCAATCCGACTTCAAGAAATGTCGAGACTGCAGTAAATAAATGTCAATAACGGATCCTCACAGGATCTGCTTATGGTGCTTGGGATCCGAGCACCATTGTTTGGAGTGTGAGGACTGCATGTCCATGACGGCGAAAGCCTTGAAGGAGCGCAAGGGGAAGCTCGAGAGAGGTAAGTCAGCCAAAACCTCCTCGAAAGTTTCGTCGGCTGAGTCGAGGCATTCGTCTCCTCGCCATCGAAAACATTCCCATTCTAGATCTCGAAGTCGCTCCCACCATTCGTCGAGATCGAGACACTCAAAAAAGAGACGTCGAAGGTCCCATTCCTCGTCGTCTTCTGTGTCCCCAGAAAGGGTCTCCTGTCCCACTAAACACAGTTCTCAAGCTGAGTGGGAGGAATTCAGAAAGAAAATGTTAAGCGTCTTCGAGAACGTGGCCTCGACCCCCTCGAAGACAGCTGAGGGTGATACCCCGGGGGAAAAACCCAAAAAATAAAAACGCGGCGAGTCGCAGCACCCGCCGAAACATTCCACCCGAGAGCGGCATGAGCCATCGGGTAAGAAGGCACCATCTTCGACGCCGTCGTCGAAGATTCCCTCGACGCACGGATCGTCGACCATTGACGCCGTTGTCGAAGGGTTCCTCGACGCATCGGTCGATCGACACGACGCCATCATTGACTCCGACGTCGACGCCGATGAAAGAGAGGACCAAGGCCACTCCACAGCCAAGGGTGATTTCAAGGGCCTCCGGCACGACGCCGAGACCGTCGTCGATGCCCTCGAGTAGGATCCCGATCCTCTCGAGTTCTTCGAGACCCCTTCCAGTTTTTTCGACGCCGTTTTTGGCGCCTTCGAAGCCTGTTACATCGGCGCCGACGACATCAACGTTTTCTCGTCCAATAACGACGAGTTTGGCTCCTTCTGCCCTAGAGATGGGTTTTACTCCATTTCAGAGGTCAGAGTACCCTGGACTTTCTTCAATTTATGAAGAGGGGGAAGATTCTGACCAGGAAATATTCGGGTTACAGAGGACCACACTGCCTATTGCAGAGGATTTCACCTCTGAGGAAAGAAGGCTGAAGGGCCTACAGGAGTCACTACATGAGGCAAGTGGGCTGGACACTTCCCCAGAAGTGAAATTTGTTAAGCCAGACCCAGGGGAACATGCTGAAACACCCTATAAAACCCTGATGGCAAGAATGATTGAATTTATGGGATGGTCTGCGCCTTCACCTGTTTTTCAACAGGATGACCTAACAGATATATTAGACAAAGGCCCACAGGAGGACCCAGTGGTCCCCTTCCATGCAGCCTTACAAAGGAAAATTGCATCTAATTGGGAAACTCCCGAAGTTATCCCTGCAGTCAATAAAAGATTGTCAACCAAGTGCAGGGTACCGGCTGCTGACCCTGAATACTTATCGAAACACCCGACTCCAGAGAGCCTGGTGGTTCAAGCGGCAACTTCATCTAGCAGTAGGACCGCTTACCCTACTGTCCCACAGGATAGAGATGACAAGAGGTACGACTCTATGGCGAAGAAAGTTTTCTCTGCCTGTAGTATGGCGTTGAAGTCCATCAACGCCACCTGTATGCTCGCCAGGTTCAGTCACTCACTATGGGAGTGTGCTTCATCAGCGGCTGACTGCATACCCGAAAGAGAGGAAAAGGAAGCCTTCCTTAACATTATTAAAGATGGCAAGGATGCCATGTGCGAATCACTTCAAACTGGCATTGATTCCGCTGACAGTATCAGCAGGGCCGTGGTGGCAAGTACAATAATCCGCAGGCGTGCATGGTTTCCAAAGTCGGGCTTTGCTCCAGATGTACAGGCCAGAATTTTGAATATGCCCTTTGACGGCTCTTCATTATTCGGGAAAAAGGCTGATGACAGTCTGGAAAAGTTACAGACTTCTAAAGCAGCGGCAAAATCTTTAGGAGCTGCTATCCGCCAACCTTCTTTTCGCCCCTCAGGAACCTCTGGAAGAGGAAAGTCCTTTCGCTATTATTCCACATTCGGGAAAGACAGAGGACAGCCGGCTCAAAGAGGCCAAAGGAGATCCACCCGAGGTGGACGGGTCAAAAGTACTAAGGCCGCAGCAGGTGCCTCTTTACCATCGGCATCTGCATCAGCCGCCCCCAAACAGCTCTGTGGCCTTTCCACACAGTACACCTGTAGGGGGAACGTTAACTCACCACCCTACCCTTTCTACACATTCCTCAGAGTCATCCACCGCGGAACAGCTCTCTAAAAGTTCCAGATCCGCTCCTCTTGCAGGAGATTATAGACCTGCTAGAGAAAGGTGCCATAGAACCGCTACCTGTAGCGGACAGGAACAAGTGCTGGTACTCCCCCTATTTTCTCATACCAAAGAAGGACGGAGGACTGAGACCCATCCTGGATTTACGAGAATTCAACAAATTCCTCAGGAAGGACAAGTTCAAGATGGTAACTGTCTCTCAGATCCTTCAGGCCCTCCAGCTCCAGGACTGGCTGGTATCTCTGGACCTTCAGGATGCTTATTTCCATGTGCCAATCCATCTCAAACACAGGAAATACCTGAGGTTCGCAATTGGCAACTCTCATTATCAATTTCGAGTTCTGCCATTTGGGCTGACCTCCGCCCCGAGGGTCTTCACAAAGCTGATGTTGGTAGTGGCGGCGAGTCTAAGGAGGGAAGGGATCCACGTCTGCCCCTACCTGGACGACTGGCTGATCAGGGCTGTATCTTCGGAACAGGCCTAGGCCCAGCTAGATTATGTCTGCCACTTCCTTCACAGACTGGGCTTCTCCCACAATTTAAAGAAGTCACAGATGATACCATCACAGAGACTCCAGTTCATTGGAGCGGTCCTGGACACTTCCCTGGGAAAAGCCTCGCCACCAGAGGTGAGGGCTCAAGATATTCTACAGATGGTCGCCAAGTTTCAAAATGCCCAAAGTCTCCCAGCCTTCGACTTTTTGAGGTTGCTAGGCCTCATGGCATCCTGCATCTTCCTTGTACCAGCGGATCGCCTGAGAATGAAATCTCTTTAGTGGGCACTGAGAAGTCAGTGGTCGCAATTCTCAGGGAGAATGACAGATCTCCTCCGGATTCCGGACAAGGTAGCCCGCGACCTTCAATGCTGGGCCTATACAGAGAACATCTTGAAAGGAGAACTGTTTTGGCAACCATGGCCGGAGATAACAGTAGTCACAGACGCCTCACTCACGGGGTGGGGAGCCCATGCCAACGACTTGACCATCAGCGGTCGTTGGTCTCCATCGGAGTCCAGACTACACATCAACCTATTAGAGCTGAGAGCAATCAGACTAGCGCTGAAAGCTTTCCTGCCATCAGTACAGGGGAGAAATGTGCTGATAATGACGGACAACACGGTGGCCATACACTACCTCAACAAAAGAGGAGGCGTAGGATCACTGCCACTGTGCAGAGAGGCGATGCAGCTCTGGTTTTGGGCAATCCAAGAAGGAATCTCTCTATCGGCTGTCCACCTAGCAGGAGAGAAGAACTTGACAGCGGACACTCTGAGCAGGCAGAGCACAGTCTCCCACGAGTGGGAGCTAGCTCAGGAAGTCCTTCAAGAGATCTTCACCCTTTGGGGAACCCCTCAGGTGGATCTGTTCGCCACAAGAAACAACAAGAAGTGCGATCTGTTCTGTTCAAGGGAATTTCCCCCGAGAGGAGCTCTAGGAGATGCGTTTGTAGTGGACTGGGAGTTTCCACTCCTTTACGCGTTCCCTCCAGTCCCTGTTATTCCTCAAATGATCAGGAGGTTGAGAAGATTCCGGAAGACCATGATCCTAATTGCCCCGGATTGGGCCAGGAGAACGTGGTACCCGGATCTTCTACACATGTCCATCTGTCCTCCAATCCGTCTTCCACTCAAAGAGAATCTTCTCTCGCAGAAGGGAGGTCAGGTTCTCCATCCAGACACCAGAACCCTCAACCTTCACGCTTGGCTTCTGAAAGGTTGAGGTACACGGATTGGGATCTCCCTGATGACGTCATGGAGGTGTTGCTTTCGGCCAGAAGACCTGCAACAAAGTCTTTATACCGCTGCCGTTGGAACAAATTTTGCAGCTGGTGTAGGGAAGAGAATATCAACCCTTTTTCATGTGGTACACCAACAGTGTTATCGTTTCTACTCTACTTGGCAAACTCAGGCCTTCAAGTGGGCACTGTAAAAGGCTATCTCGCAGCTCTTTCTAGCACACTGCAGAGGAACCATCGTATTTCAAACTTCCTCTAGTGGTACAATTTCTCAAGGGACTAACTATTGTTTACCCTCCAAAACCATTCCAGGTTCCCTTATGGGATTTAAATTTAGTCTTAAACCTCTTAATGGGCACTCCATTCGAACCACTTCACTCTTGCGCACTGAGATTTCTCACGCTTAAAACTGTCCTATTGGTAGCACTAACATCTGCCAGGAGGGTGAGCGAGCTACAAGCTCTCTCCTGTAAACCCCCACATACAATCTTCCACAAGGACAAAGTTGTCCTACAGCTGAAGCCTAATTTCCTCCCAAAGGTGGTTTCTGAATTTCATATTACTCAGAAAATTACCTTACCTTCGTTCTACCCTCCTCCCCATCCGGGGAAAGAGGAAGAAAGGCTACATAGGCTGGACCCTAGGCGAGCTCTCAGCTTTTACACCAGCAGAATGGCTAGGATCAGGCAAGCAGACCAACTGTTTGTAGGATACTCAGGTCATAAGTTGGGACTACCCATAACAAAACAAACCATCTCCAGGTGGATTATTTTGGCCATCCTGGAATGTTATAGACTAGCAGGGAAAGATCCACCCCAAAATCTCAGGGCTCATTCAACCAGGGGTATCGCAGCCTCTTCGGCTCTCCAAAGAGGGGTACCGGTACGGGACATATGTGCGGCTGCCACATGGTCGTCCGCACATACATTCACAAAATTTTACAATCTGGATTCCTCCACTGCTCAAGAGACCAGATTTGGCAAGGCCGTATTACATTCGGTCCCTCCCTAAAGGGATACATAACACTCTCACTCCCACCTCCAATTACATGTCACTGCTATGGGAGTATATCAAAGATAAGGAATACGTCAGAGGACACAATCCCTTTGAGGAACAAGTTACTTCTTACCTGGTAACGTTCTTTCAATGGGATGCTCCTCCGACATATTCCTTATCGCCCCTCCCAACCATCCCCGCAGTGATAACTTCCCTTGTGGTTGCAGCTTACGCTCCTTCAAGGTCAATAACCAATTCAGGCATGACTTTTCTTATGCTACAAAATGGAACTGAGCAACGGACGCAGCGCGTGGATATTTATGGGCATGGTGACGTCGGCGCTGATACGGTGGCCGTCAAAGGACATCGACTAGGCGGACGTCAACGCGCAGCGCCCTCTACAGAAAAAATTTCCGAGGCCGGCAAGCTGGAAACGTTTTATCAAAGATAAGGAATACATCGGAGCAACATCCCGTCGAAAGAACGTTACCAGGTAAGAAGTAACTTGTTCACCTGAATGTGTTGTCAATATTAAAACCAAGATCCGTCTTCTCATACGTAATGTGTACCTAAATGGTATTCAAACATCATCCGTGTTATTTTTCATTAATCTACAACATCTCATTGTTATCCCAAATAGTATCACCCCTACCTTCAAGGTGCTTGATGTATCACATAATCACGCTCTGTGGGTACATAAACCACGTGTTTGGCTCAGTTAATTGCTCAGAACACATTCCCAATGTATCTCATCACATGTATCCCTCTCAGTGTTGAGAGACTGGCTTACCTTAGAGCTGTCTACGATGTGAGCGCAGCATTCCGTGAAGCCGCACTGCAGTTCGTGGGAAGCTAAAATAGCAAACCGTATAGCACGCACATGCATTCGTGACCATAACGTAGCTAAGTGAAGTAAGAGAGCCCATCCGCCCTATTATTTAGAACACTTTTAGATATCCGTTGCACTCAGCTTCAGCCAGTATCATCCATGGGTCTGTGGTCAAACGAGTAGATCCAGGGCTGGGATTTGGTGGCACCGGAGATGTGGCCGAAGGAGCACAACCACCAGTAGGTTTGGCGATACCAAAAATAATCCACTCACAACCGTTGCCCAGGGTATCAAGAAGATCAGCGGTGGCCATACAGTCAAGGCCCCCTCCAGGAGTTAGTAGGTTAACATCGGGCACTTGTGCATCAGGAAATAAACTGGGATGGGGGGGAGCGGGCAGGGATTTCAAAGCAGGTGCTAGGGCAAACCCAGGTGGTTGTGGGAGAAGCCCCTCTTCAAGGCTACCAGTGTTCAGGATCTCAAGGGCTGGCTCCCCATGTACCCCACAGGTCACAAATAGTGTCAGCAAGCCATAACTGCAGCAGTACTCCAGGGCAAACTAGCCATCTCCTGCAATGGGAACAATAGGAACAGGTTGAGCAGGAACTCAGGACCCAAATGTTAGTCTCGCCTCACAATGGTTTGCTGCAGTTTCCTGTTTCCCCGGCGAGTCACGAACACCAAGGCGGAAGCAAACACCTGTGCCTTTTCCACCCCGCGGGCTTTCACCCTCGCGGGTGAATCCCGCAGTCCTTATCTTGTTGGGGGTGGGGCTTAGGCAGGAATACCAATGCCGCACAGAAAGAGGACTCCAGGCTCCCCAGGCGGGAGCAAACACCTGCGCCCTTTCCACCCCGTGGGCTTACACCATTGCGTGTGAAGAATGCAGTCCTTATCTGCCCCCAACAAGATAAGTACTGCAGGCTTCACCCGCGAGGTCGTAAGCCCACTGGGTGGAAGGAAAGAGGACTCCAGGCTCCCCAGGTGGGAGCAAGCACATGCATCCTTCCACCCCGTGGGCTTACGACCTCGCGGGTGAAGCCTGCAGTCCTTATCTTGTTGGGGGCAGGGCTTAGGCAGGAACAGAAATGCAGCACAGAAAGTGGATACCAGGCTCCCCAGGCGGGAGCAAACACCTGCCCCTTTTCCACCCCATGGGCTTACACCCTCGCAGGTGAAGCCAGCAGTCCTTATCTTGTTGGGGGCGGGGCTTAGGCGGGAACACCATTGCGGCACTGAAAGTGGACCCCAGGCAGGAGCAAACACCTGCGCCCTTTCCACCCTGCGGGCTTACACACAAACATATCCACATATGTTCCTTTTATATTCATAGAGATGAAGAGAATGTAATTAAAGTGTTACAGTACATTTTCACAAATACTACACTCAACATATCTCAAAATAGAACTTTTCAGGACTACCTACCACACACATATATACATATGTATGCCACGTCTATAAAACATATCATAGCATAACATAACATAGCCTAACATTCATTGTAGCCATAGCTATAATAAAAAGCACAAACAAATGTACTTTTTTTAACGCACACTAGGCCTCATTAGGAGTTTAAAGGTAGCCATGCCGTTCTTACCGGCATGGCTACCCCCAAACCGGGTACCGGGTCCGGGTCCCAGAAATAGGGAATTACCGGGCCATTCCGACCTTGGATGGCCCAGTAATTCCCTTTCGCGGGACCCGGACCCGGTACGTCCGCGTTTCCATTTGAGCCCCCATAGGGCTCAATGGGAATGGGGAGGATGCTAACAATTAATGACGGGCCCGTTGTTAGCATCCTGGAACTGCTAGCGGGTCCCACTTTGCACGTCTGGTCTTGGCAGGCGTCCAGAGCGGGACCCGCTGCAGACCTCGTAATGTGGCGGCCCGGAGTGAACAGTGCCGGTCCCTTACCGGCACTGGTCATTCCGCGGCTGCCCTCGTTGTAATGAGGTCCACTGTATTGAAAGGACTAATTATGGATTATTGATCCATTTATACAGTGCGTGTTTTTTATTGTCCACTTTTATAACTGAAAACCTGGTCAGGAAAAGTGCTGTTTTGGGGGAGAGAGAAGGAGGAGGGTGGAACTATCAAGGGAAGAACATTATGGTTTGATACATATAGCAATGGGTATAAAAGGGCACACATTTTGTGGTGATTCTACTTGTTTTAGTTTTTATTTACTTTAATGTTGTCACAAAAGGGGATTGCCAGATAAATAAAAGATGCCTACTGGTGGCAGTGAACCTGCTGTTTAGAAATGGTTCTTACACATCCAGGTGGGTGGCATCCCCCGCCACAACCTAATTATGACATATGCAGCACATAACATTGTACTGCATCAGATTCCGGGCAGGCAGCAGTTGAGACGGTTCAGTAGTAGTTCTTGATGGTGGGGTACCAGCTGAGGATGCATTTGTTCCTGGTGGTGATGTAGCCAGATGAACAGAAGATGTTATAGGGACAGAGGTGGAGGTGTTTCTAAGATATCGCTGCACCGACTGGGGTCTGTGGGCCTTTAGTTTATGTTTATAATAAACTAGTCAGTATGGCTGATTGACGTTATTCCAGTGGACTCTCACTAAGTGGTGAGCGCAGAAGTCCCGAGACTCTGTGATGGTGCTGACGCTGGACCCCTCCGCAGTTCCAAAGTGCACATGATGTCCTCTACCCCCTTCTGGCTACAGTGTTTTTGCACCATGAAATATGTCCAGCTGTTCGCTGTTGTCTTCATCCCACACTGCTTCTTGCAGCCGCGAGCAGGTAGAGCAGTAGAGACCCATACCACCTCCTTGTCGCTGCTGTTTTCGGATGACATGACGGACAGGGAGGAGAATGAAATTATTTTAAAAAAGACACCACAAACAAAAGACTTTGCCACTTAAAATAAAAAACATTTTTAGAAAAGAAAATAATAAAGTGAAATGATAAATGTAGACAAACCACAAAACATAAGACAAAGGAAAGAGATTTGGGAGTAAGGGAGGGCAAAAAGGGATTGGAAAAATAAAGTTTGCAATTTTAGACATTTCTTGGAGGATTACACAGTCAGGAACCAAGATCCAAAAAGCAATGAGGAAAAGTAAAGGGGCTTCCTGAAAGTATAGAGGTTATTCACAGCTATGCCCACAAAACAATCACTGTTCGCTTTTTGTAGCCGAGGTTATGAAGAAATTCACGCTTGCAGCATTGACCAATCGGAACATGTGGTGCAGCTGCGTGGTTACACATAACCTATATCCGCGTCAACATCCTCAACCAATGACAGCGCAGGCTGAGCAGACGTGGCTTCGTCTGCACCGTATGGTGAGATCTGTGTGTGCAGCATTGACCAATCAGAATGTGGCCTGCAGCTGCACGGGTACACATGACTTATATCTGTGTCAACATCCTCAACCAATGACAACGCAAGCTGCGTAGATGCAGCTACGCCCAAACGTATGAAGAAATCTGAGCGTGCAACATTTACTAGTCGGAACGCATGCTGCTGCACAGGTACATATATCCGCGTCCGCATCCTCAACCAATGACAGCGCAAGCTGTGTAGACGTGGCAACGCCCATGCCATATGACCCATGCATGCAACATTGACCAATTGGAATACACAATGCAGCCGCATGGGTATACATGACTTATATCTGCATCAGCATCTTCAATCAATGACAGCGCAAGCTACTTAGATGCAGCTTCACCTGCACGTATGATGAAATCCACACATGCAGCATTGACCAAATGAAATGCGTGCTGCAGCTGCATGTGTACATATATCTGCATCAACATCCTCAACCAATGACAATGCAAGCTGCGGAGACGTGGCTACGCATGCACAGTTTGAAGAAACCTGCACATGTGGCATTGACCAACTGGAATATGCACTGTGGCTGCGCGGGTACACATGACATATATCCACATCAACATCATCAACCAATGACAATGGGACCTGCGTAGCCATTGATATTCACCACACCCATATTAAATCAGTTAATATTTATTATTGCTTTCAGTCCTTGCTAGTGAACAGGTGTTCTGAGTTACTGCAAGAACTTTTGGCTTCTTATACCTTATTTTTCCATCCTTTTTACCCATTTTGTACCTAATCCTCTTTTCCATTGTCTTGTTATTTGCTCTGTTTGTCTATGGTTTGTTTTAGTTTTTTAAAAACATTTGTATTTTTTGTTGCATTGCCCTTTTTGTGTTGTCATTTTTGTTTTATATTTTCCTCCCCTGTCACTCTTTTAACATCATGTCTGACAGAAGTGGCAGCAGCGAGGATGATGTGGTTTGCGTTCCGAATCTGTCCCCGCCGCGGAAGAGGCCTTCTGGATTGAAGCTCTATTCAGACAGTTGGAGGTACTTCCGTGTCAAGGAGCACTGTTCCAGAAAGGAGGCTGAGGAGGTGCAATGCACCTTGTACCAGAAGCTACTACGTCATGGCCCTTCGACTGTTCCATCAGAGCTATAAATCATCTTGTTCGTGTCCACTGGAATGATGTTGATGATGCATACAGGAATGCCCATTGGCACCATAATGGGAGGATGCATTGACCTTGTTCACAACGTTGGGGAGCATCTGCAGCTCCTCCATCAGCACCTCCATTCACCATCACAACACCTCCAACCACCATGGAAGCCACAACTTCCACTGGTTCCTCAAATCAACTGCTGCCATTCTACCTGCACACAATGTTCCAGTGATGAAAACCTTAATCACTATATGCCACAATTGGGTTGTCCTGGGAGGTGTCACACCAGGGGATTGGCAAAAGACTGTCTCTGAATATCAAGTTCATTGCCATCCCTAATTCTTTTTTAACTGGCAATCCCCCCCCCTTTTGTTTGCTGAAAAAAAGAAAAACAAGAAAAACCCCACAAAAAAGACCAAACAAAATTCCCTTTGTTAGATGTTTGAGACTAAAGGCCCTAAGAAAAATGTTCCCTTTGCTCCCTGCTGAAAACCAGTCAGCTCTGGTGGCATCCACTGTGATTAGCTCACTTGACTATTGCAATGGCAGACTATCAGATCCAACATTTGCTAGTCTTGCAGAATGCAGCAGCTCGCCTGGCACTTGGGGCCCACCGTCTGACTCCTAACCTGCCCCTGCTATGGTCCCTGCATTGGCTCCCTGTGGCGGCTCGCATAGGTTTTAAGATTTTGTGTATTGTTTACAGAGCTATCCACAACATGGGCCCAAATTTCTTGAAAAACAAGTTGCCAAAATATTGTCCTACGCGACACCTATGGTCAGATTCTCATCAGCTTCTTAGGGTCCTTAAATTCTGTCGGAAGTGGCTGGGTGGCTGCTCCTTCTCGGTGCTGGTGCCCAGTTTATGGAATGCTCTCCCACTAGAACTGAGAACCTTGGTTGATTACTCTCCTTTTAGGAAAGCCCTGAAGACATACCTGTTTCTCTTTTTCTTCGACTTTGCTAATGACACTGGTTGAGTATTTGAGCCTGCCCTTTTGTCCGTTGTCAGCGCCTAGGCGCCCTGTTGGGCCTTAGTAGTGCTTTATACATTGTAAATAAATACATGTTTTTTCCTTACCTGTCCCGCCCCCCTCTTTCCATCCCCACATAAGGTATTTTTAAGGGCGATCTTCTAAGTTATAAAAATCAATGATTGGAAATATTACTTTAGACCTGCAGCTATAGTATTCATTGACTTTTTATAGCCGCAGGTATGGGATGATGGTCAGAAAAAGAAAGTTATATATATATATATATATATATATATATATATATATATATATATATATAAATAAAAGAACTGTTTTGGGGTACACTGAATGTAGTATTTCAGCACATTTTGAGTACTGATTTGGTGTTATACTATTTTATTCGGACAATGTGTCACACTCTTCAATTCCCTTATGATGCCCATTTCAAGATTTCAAAAACAAATTCAATTCATCTCTGTGCACTTTCCTTAGATGCTGTATTACATGCAGTTTCCCCAAAAATAAAATATTTTCTACTCCCTACGAAAATCTGCTCCCCACAAATCATACATGCTGCAAATGTTCCGACATCACTATCCTCGAACCAAAACAAATGAACTAAGCCAATACTTCTAAAAATATTGTACAATTTCATCCACATCAATGTTTGATGTTAAATCAAAATCACCTTTTCCTCCGCAATCTTCTGAAAAAGAGTCAGTACATGAGCAATCAGTGGAAGAGTTGTCAGTGTCTTCTTCAGTATTTCTATCAATTTTTCAACCTAGAAAAATGTTCCTCAAAAATCCACTCAAATATCAAATGTGCACTCTTCAACCTCTGAACGTCCAATGACACAGGTCACACTCAGTACAATACAAAGTACACACCACCCTCCATTACAACAACATGTTCCATAATATGTCTTTATTTAACCAATTACACATGGGTTTACATCACCAAATTATAGCCCCAGCTATAAAAGAACTGTTATAGACTCGCCCAAAATACAGAGTCCCATTGGTCTGAAGATAGCCACGCCTAGAAGTGCATCATGAAGATAGCCGCAACTGGGTGTGTCACGCTGTGATTGGCACTTTCGTAGCTGCAGCTATGACCTCCAGTCATTGCTGCAATTAACCGTGCCTCGTAAGCTTGGCATCTCGTTGGCTGCTGCTGTAGCTGCAGTTATGAAAGTATGTTTAAAAAAATAAATATAGTTACATATGTATATTTATATATTCAATGAAAAAGGTTTGTTAAAGAACGTTTTGGTTAAGTTGCACTACCAAAAACCTATGAAATTCAATGGAAAAACGTTACAGGGACGTTATGGTTACAGGTAAAACCGAAAACCCCCAGCAATTCACCAGTTGTGTTAAGGTAAACTACCATAACTCGTGCCACCAGATGTCATCAATGAGATTTGTGATGGCATCTTTGATGTCATGGGTGTTAGTCCTTGCAGTGCACACTGGTGGCACGAGTTATGGTTGCTTACCTTACCATAACTGGCGAATTTCTGGGGTTTTTCGGTTTTACCTCTACCCATAATGTCCTTGTAACAACGCTTTTCCACTGAATTTCATAGGTTTTTGGTAGTGCAACTTAACCATAACGTCCCTTTAACAAAGTTTTTTCATTCAATTTAATAGGTTTTTATTAGTGCAACGTAAACATAGCGTCCCTTTAACAAAGTTCTTTCACTGAATTTAATAGATTGTGACCACCTAGCCATTGGGTTGCGTAGATGTACCATACATCATAGGAAATTGATGTCTCCATACCAAGGAGGACAATAACCTCAAAATATATGCCTGAGCGCATATAGTGGCTAGCATTCCAACTGCTGGAAACAGCATTAGTTGTTTTACATACTGCTACCATTCATCAAAGTGAATAAACATTTATAAATAGCACCATCTATGTAGATCGCATGGAGAATGAAGTAAGGCAAGTGTGAAAACAGACCAAAGGCATACACTATGCACCATAATGGGTGTGCATCCAGCAATGTTACCACACTGCAGCTACACATGAAAACGATTAAACAAATAGCAGAGTAAGGAATGCAAAGTATTGAGAGCAAAACGTAACTCCAATGTGGTAACTACGCTAAAGTGTCTCCTATTAATGCAGTGCACCACAATAGCAAACAATATTTGTTTTTTTTCCGCAACAATGCCAAGCACCCTAGAATGGCTGGAAAATAACGTCTCTCTTCCCTAAATAAGTAAGGATACTAACTCCATGGGCAAGCAGCACAGTGTGAAAAGAAATGTAGGTAATATGTATTGCTTTATGTACACTTCACACATGTGTTTGTGTGTAAGAGGACATACTTTACATTGAAGGAATGCATCAATAGCGGCACCTCTTCCACAACAGCATGTAGCCACACAAAATCTATGAGACACTGTAAAAAGTAATGTACAAAGCCAGTACGTACAAATTGAACAATTGCTAAACAATTACTAGTATCCCTACCCTGTCCAAATACGGCTGATGTTTCTTACAAATTAAACGTGTACATGAAAACTGTTTGTGAGTGTGTGCATATTTGTTGCTTTGGTGCTGTCAATGCATTGTGACTCTGTAGCGCACAGCGCTGCCAGAGATGCCTGCAGGTAAGCAAAATGGGGGTTTCCTACTGAGAGTGCATGTGGCCGGCATATGTTCAATTGCATTGGAAGTGTCCATACGAATACAGAACTTGCCTCATGTCTGCATCTTCTCATTCCCTTTTTAATAAGTCGTAGCACCGGACGTCTGTCACTTACACAGCTATACATATGCGTATGCTATCCTCTGTCTCCTGATAATGCCTCCCCTGTTGCCACACCTACCGAATCATGCCACACACTACCTCATTTCAAAGTGTGCTGCTGCCTACGGATTTCGTGTTGCAAAGCTACCAATTTATGACTGCGTCATGCCTGGCTGCCTGGGGCCCATTGTGAGCAAGGAGCAGAATGCTCCAGTGTACAGTGGGTGTGTTAAATGGGTCGTTGCCTTGTTTGATGAGATGCTTGTTGTTCGATTACGTGTGAAACTCACACACCATCTCTTCACTTAGCAATGTCATGGTACGTAGCAAGTTTCTCACTACCGTTTGCACAAGTGCATAAAATATTGCACTGAACATGTGACAATCAGTAGTGACTCTGGAAAATATGAACGCTGTAGCTGCTTGCTAAATCCCAGACAGTTGCATGTGAGCACAGCTGAGTAAACAACAAAATCTTGCGATCTCAAACATTAACTGTGCCGGTTACAAAAGTATTGTGGCCGTGTGGCGCTGCCTGAACAACTGTCTTGTTGCACTTCCTAATGAAACTGCGTGTCTCCTGATGAAAAGCATTCTTATGTGGCAAAATGTACTCATCTCCATTAATGCTACAGATACCACTAATATCGTACCATCAAGTGAGGGAACTTTTGCTTGGATGCACAGATTGCTATATTAGAAGACAAACAAATAGCAGTATTGTGGCGTAATATATGGCATAGAATATGCTGCATATCAATAAGTACGAGAACAAATTACCCGTGGTGAGACATTCACACATATGGCAGCGCCACTGCACAAGCTGTGTAGGAGTAGTGCATGAGAGGTTGGATGCATACATTCGCTGTTCTATTGTACTGTTGATCGCAACCTGTAGAGTTGCCCTTTGCTCATAGGGAACACACTGCGCATTGGGACCTAGTTGCAGTCAAGGGCTTTCATTCGCAAAGCGTATCCAACTCCCTGTCCACCGTTTGCAGTAGCTATTCCAATTACCTGTTAACATCATATACAGTGCTGTAATATTCCGTTGGTGACTAATTTACAAACGTTATGCTTCCAACTCATTCTTGCTCACACCACACCCAGAAGCCTTATTGCACGATGTGGTAGCTTCTACAGACCCATTTACATGCGCATCATTCTGCAAATGGCCGTAACGTTCACTTTTCGTGCTGTGTGCAGACGTGGCAGAATACATTTCAACCAGGACAGTGGATTTTATATGTAGTGGTGGCTCTAAAAAGAGGTGGTCATGGTTTTGTTTGTGTATATGCTTTTAAGGGACAACTCTTTCTGTGGTTTCTATAGAGATTTTTATATTTGTGCACTCCGCCCATTTTTACAACAACCTCCTCACCGCATCCTGTACATGCAACTACAAAACACCATTACCAATATTGCACAAAGAAATGCCATTGTCATGGAAGAAGTCTGCATTTTCTGAAGCAATGTCTTGTAAAATTATGTAGCAGAAGCTCTTGTGTTAAAAGCGTAACTCTTTATTACTGCAGCAAAATCAGAAGTGCAAGACAGACAGCAAGTGCAGCATTTAGTCCAATGGTAGCTAGCCTTCAACAGTGCAGGGTGATGCAATGAAATGCAGACTCTGGAGTCGTTTCCAGTTCATTTGAGAGGAGGGCCCGAAGCTCGACCTGCTCGGTATCCTCTGCCGGCTTAGTCTGAGTCGTTGCCAGCTTTGCGCTCTTTCTTCCTGGCTCTTCGGGGTTTGCGCAAAGTCTGGCGAGACTTGGGTGTCATGCGAGATCCCAACAGAATGATGTAATTCTTGCAGAAAAACATTGCAGCATCATACAAAAATATAGAAAATGCTTCCATTGCACATCTACCGCCCTCTCGCAGGGAACAAACTGCATTAGAACAGGTGCATAGTCTTGTTAGTGGTATGGATAATACAAAGAATGTTCGCTTTCTATACAGATTTTTCATTTCATGTACTCCGCGCATTCTTAAAGTAAGGTTTTCAATGCATCTTGTAAATGCTGCAACAAAATACCATTGTCAATGTTCGACAAAGACAGGCCATTGTAATGGGAAAAAAAACGCATTTCTACACCCAATGATGTCATTGTTGCAGAAGGACTTTCCAGCTTCGGTAAAAAAAAGTAGCCATTTTTCCATTGATGGTACACCTTTCGCCCAATGGATGGGAAGAAACTCCATTCCAACAGGACCACATTCTGTTTGTTGGTATCAATGAAAACAGAATTTTCGCAGTGGGAAAGAAACGCCTCACTGCTGTCAACAATCTCTTCAGTTGATGCACCACATATGAAGAAGAGGCGCGACCCACATGCTGAGCTCCGTAGTGTAGTACAACAACATGAAAATGCCCGAAAGTGACCACTTCTTTGCAAAGGTCAATGACAATTCTGAAATTGCAGACATCAATAGCGCACCACAATGCCTTCACTCCTTCCATCCCGAAATTGTCATGCAAGTCTTTTCCTGGGCATACCTGTGCAAATCTACCACAAAGCCATCACCCATGAACAGCACTGTGCGTCTCTCAATTTCTACCAGTAACAATTTGTTACCGCCCCTTCCTATGAGGCGGAACCTAAGAAGTTAATTGTATAATTCCGACAGGCACGTTCCCATTGCCCAGCATGCTTACAAGGGCACAATGTGGCACGTGCGCTTTCCGAACTAGCGCAAGGGCCCCGCCCCAGTGAAGCAGGAGGAGTCCTTCTTCCTATTGGTGCTCTTTCCTGTCACGTACACACTGAACACCTGATTGGCCAAATGCCATAGTCCCATGGATCCATGCATACCACCATTTCGCCACCTATCATAATGCACAAACGTAACATAGGTAGCGCCACTTCTACCCAACTCCCCCACACCAAATAACACCCATTCACGGAAAAGTGCAACAATTAGTGGAATCCACAAACATACCACAGCCCGCACCACCCTTACCAACTGCCATTCACAAAATATTGTGTCACTGGCAACCTATTCACAACAGCTGCACAGCATTGGGCCTACTTCAATAAATGTGCACACATCACAGTAACCAAGCACATGTAAGCGCCACTTCAACCATACCCTCTTCCATACTCACATTACATAAACAGTGCACCCTGTGGCCACACTACACAACTTCTCACTGCACTATCTCCTGCCGTACACCAAATACTGTACCATGTTGCAACTTTCACCAGAACCATGGAACGTACAATACACTCTTTGGAACTCACTTGTGCTGCTGTAGCATGTGTACAATGTGCTCCACACCCATTCTCCAAGCATCACCACCCTGTGCTTAATGCACTGTCAAACCTGCAAGGCTGCAGTGGGTGTGCTCCTTGCACACATTCCCCGCACCGTAACTCTACCATTCATGTCATCATTTCACCATGTACCACTATGCACACATGCACCACTGGCACCAGCACTCCTACCCAACCTCCACACCGCAATGCATATGCACATCGCTAAATGCAACAGTCATCATAATGTACTCACATTACACTGTCTCCGGCACCCCTACGCCCTTTCATTCACATACTATTGTCTTACCCACTTCCATCCAGAAAGTATTGTGTCACTGCCAACCTAACCACAAACTACTCACAACAGTGCCCATACTACAAGCAATCTGCACATAGCACACTAACTAAGCACAAATAAACTGCCCTTCAACCATACCCTCTACCATACTGACAAGATGCAGAGTCAACAATACATTAGTGCCATCGTTCTGCTCAACGCCTAGGCTCTTGAGTGCAAGGCCTCCGGCCTACGGCCTTCGGCCATGCACCCAATAGTCTAGGCCTTGCACACACCCACCCCAACGTAATGGCACCATACATGTCAACATGTCACCAACTAACACAATCCACATACACAACACTCCCACCAGCACTCCTACCCAACCTCTGCACCTCCATTCAGCTATCCAGTACAAAATTACAACATTTACCATATTGTAAAATACTGTAATTCACATACTATGGACGTACCGACTTCCATTCACTAAGTATTGTGTCAATGCCAACCTACCCACATACTGTTCCGAACAGTAACCCTACTCCAAACAAACTGCACACACCACACTATGCACGCACCCCCCTCTACCAGATACAGAGTCTAACATGCATTGCTACAGTGGGTGCACTCAAGCCCTAGGCTCTTCAGTGCATGGGTGCCGGCCTACGGCCTTCGGCCATGCACCCAATAGTTTAATCCTTCAATAGACCCACTGATACTCCAATAGTCCAATCCTTCAAGACACCCACTGCAAAGAAATCTACACACAGCACAGTAACCAAGCACATGTACGCGGCACTTAAATCTCCAACAGGGGTAAGGACTTCTTCCAGCTCTGAATCTTCAGCAGCTAATTCAACCTTTCCTGGTTGTTCCTCACACTCAGCCTCTGCTGGTGGAGCAGTCACAGGTGTGACTTTGGACAGTACTCTCGGGGATGTCCTTGTTGGTAGCACAGGAGTGCTTTTCTGGCCTTTTCTTTGAGATCTTGGGTTTCCCCTTTGTCTCATTCTTCTTGGAAACAGCAGTTAGTAATTCCTGTGGACTGGGTGTTATAGATTCCTCTGTAACATCCGCTGGAGAGTCAGTTAAGGTACTCTCTCTGGCCTTCCTTGTCTGCTCCTGTTTCTTTTTACTGGGAGGCCTGGGGGTGCTTGATACAACTCCAAGAGTTTTTAAGTCATTCCCCAACAGGACTCTCCTAGGCACTTCACTTTGTACACTAACAGGTATCTTGACAGTCATGTTGTTGCACTGGATGAGAGCTGGTAGTCTAGGAAGGATTTGGGCAGGGCCTCCAGCAAGCTTAGTGAGGCCTTTGGGTGCCTTGACAACATCCTCAGGTTTGAAAAAAGATTAATCCACCACTGTAATGCTGGCCCCAGTGTCTCTAATGGCAGGGGTCTCCTGACCATTTACAAGTACACTGTCCTTGCAATACTCTTTTGTGTTATCTGGAATTGAATTATAGAAATCTAACTTCTGCTGTTCCCACAGACCCAGGGACACTAAAGAAACACTGGCAGAGACTCCAATGGGGTCTTCAGCCAGCAGTTGAAAGTTTCCACTTGCCATTTGTACTTCTCCCTCTGGGGGAAAGGCTAAGGAGGGAGTGTGGACACCTGAAGGTTTACCCTTTCATCTGGGATCCCCTTTCACATGGTCAGTAGACCCACAAGCATAACATTTTCCAAATGTTTTGACAAATGGGGGTTTCTGCTGACCTCCCTCCGGTTTAGACCCAGAGGTTTCACTAGCTTGATTCGCTTTCCCTTGTGGCTTTTCCTTTTTTCTGTTTGGGGCCCTCTTTTGGATTGGAGGTATTAGAATTATCTTTGCCATCTTTCTTTTGCTGCTTCGCATCATCCTTCGTCTGGGTTGCGCCAGAATCCTTGTGAGTAGCCCTGTTGGCAACCCACAAGTCAGCAGCCTTTGCTAACTTCTTTGGATCAATTTCCTTAGAGTCAGCCAAGTGCTGTCTCAGCTCAGGAGAGCAGGCATCAACAATAGATTCTAACAAAAATAGATTTCTCATTCCTTCAAAAGTGTTAACTATGTAACCCTTTACACAACCATCTAAGTACTTCAAACATTCACACACCCAGGTAGACCAAGGGGTACCATCATGCTTTGTGAGGGTCCTAAACCTCTTAAGGTACTGGGAGGAGTTTTCCTAAATCTAGCTATCAAAGCTTGCTTGACATTTTTATATCCGATCTTTCAAGTTCCCCCATCTCCATTACAGGATCAGTTACAACCTGGGGGAGCCTAGACAAAAGACAAGGAATCAACTGATTCCCTGTGAAACCCTGAATCCCATAGTTATACTTAAAAGCAGCCAACCAATCCAAAATATCAAGTCTCACCTCATAAATACTTCTTCAGGCATGCAAGGTCTCTTATTACTGGAAGACCTAGAATACTCTTGGATAGAACCATTTTCAAGAGACAATTTCTTCATTTCAAGAGCATGATGCATTTCCATTTCTCTGAGTTTGATTTCTTGATGTTTACTTTCAGTTTGCATTTGGAGCCTTTTGAACTCTAACTCAAGTCTCATATTTTCAAGAGAGACACATTCTGGACTCAGTACTGGACCTGGTAGGGTCCCTGTGGCTATAGGTTGAGGGCCTAGAGCAGGTAGAGGTGCAGTGTGGCTCACATCCTGAGACGCCTCTGACTCTTCTGTCTCCCCAATAACATTAGAGCTAGACTCTGAATCATTATCATCCTCATCAACACTATGCACATTTGCTGGGGGGGTAGGGGTTATAGCTCTACCTCCCAGTTTTGGATGATTCAACAATTTCTCAATCAATTCTTTTTTCTTGCCTTTAACGGAGAGAGACCTGTCCTTACACATATCTTTCAGTTGATCTACTTTTATAATAATCAGGGCTACCTGTTTGAAGTTATCCATATCTGACATTTATAAAACAATTGCTTTTCTAGTGGTGCTTAGCCTTGTGAAGGTTACTTGAACAAAAGTAAGACCAGAACTCTCAATGTAACAACTATACTTTATCCTCACCGCTTGCCACCAGTGTTAGGCACAATTGCATGCAGTACCCTCTGGGACCACCACATACAATTAGGCCGACAGATGTAAGTAAAACCAACCTTTGTTATTAGTCTGTACTACACAGTTTTTGGTAGCGAGCTGAGCAGCCAGACTTATTTCAAGAGGGAATGTGAGCAGTAAAAGGATGTTACACAGAGGTCTTACAATCACAGTGGTTCGAGTAGACACTTACACTCAAGGTTTCTTGGTAAAACACTTAATAATTTATTACACAGTCATTTAGAAAACATTCACTAGAAGGTGGCAACTTAATATCATACACAAATATACTTCAGTTCCAAACCAATAAGTTTCTGAGTAAATTAGGCTCCCCTGAAATAGTGGCAAAACGGCATTTCAGTTACTTTAAATAGGAGGAAAAAGGCACAAGTTAATAAAATAGATCACAAATACTTTCTTAGGCAGTGCAAATAGTTTTAGTTCACTAGAGGACTTGATTCAGTTCAATAGGCCTAGGCCAAAATCAATGGGCTATTGTCTTGAATGGGAAAGAGCAGTTCTTGTAGTAAACGGTAAGGTCTTTGCCAAAGTTCTCAGAAGTAGTTTGTACGAAAAAGAATCATATGATGGGTCACAAGCTGATTAGGCCTGCAAGTTGGGAAAGTTTCACAAACTTTCACAGCAAGAGGTAAGTACTCTCAATCGTGTTGGCACAGTACCTTAATATGAAGAAAAGATGCAGCTGAAGAAGTTGGTTCCTGGCAGTTCCTGCGGATCTCACTGTTCCTGAGCCTCAGTCGTGGGGACAATAGGGAGGACATCGGGGGACTGCTGCACTGCATGGGGACGGGTCAAACAAGCTGGCAAAATGGGAGATCTTCTGTTCGAGTAGCTGTCGTCAAGTGCACAAGCTGTTGTCCTTCCCCCTGGTTAATCCTAACCAGCTCTGAGAATGGTATCCAGGTGGCTTACAAGTTGATTGGTCCCACCAACTCAATGGAAGAAGTCCTCCTTGAAGGGGCTTCTCTGTCGAGATGAACTTGGCAATTCGGACCTGCAGCAGGGCTTCACCGGGCAAACCAACGGTCCAGGAGTTGCAGCAGCCGTCCTCTTCCAGCTCGTCTTCGGTTATTTCGTTCCAGTGGTCGACTCTGCTTTCCAGTCCAAGAGACTCACCTTCTCCCTTTCATTCCAGCCTAGCTGTTACTCACCCAGCAGGGTGGCTGTCCTTGCCGGACAGTCAGCCAGCCAATCAAGACAGAGTGCATTTGGGTCTCCTAGGAGACTAAGCACAGGGAGTTTCGGGCACCTGCCTCACTTCCTGCCCACCCCAGATGTTGTAATACCACCGCCACCAGCCATTTTGATAGGAAAGGGTAGCATTTGACTGCTACATGAGTTTCTAGACACAGGGGATACTAGGTGACCCCTCCAGCAGTCTATAGGAAGATAGTTTGTGTTGGGTCTAGGAATTTAAAAAGACTAGTAAAGTCAATTTAACCTTACATTCTCTGGATAAATACTAGTTTATCCCAGAGAAGGTATTTAAACCTTTTGGAAGTCTAAAAAGACATCCCTTTGTCACTGCACTGAGGATGCTGTGTAACACACATGAAAAGATGCCCAAGGCTCATACTCTTTCCAGGTAAAAAAAGTCAAGTCCTCAAAATCCAGCAAAGTTGCTGGGGGTCTCTAAGGTGAAGGGAATTAAGCAAATTTATGAGAATTCTCTCTAACAATGCTCCAGCCAACATATCCAGAAGTCTCCAACAATCAACAATTTATTTCCCAACATTTGAGAAAAGAAAGGTTTAGATAACCACACACACACGTTAACAATATATTTTAAAAAGCAGGCCTAATAATACACATGTGCATACATATCTACAGACAAGCATGATGCTCATATGGGGGTACAGTGTCCAAAATGTGAACGAAAATATAAGTTAAGAGAATACAAAAAGCATGAGGACTTCTGCCATTACAATTATGGTACTGAGTCCACAGTGTGTTAGTTTCTCTGCCCCTTGCAATTAGGTTTTCTTTCTGCCACATTCAAGCACGCTTTTAAATTTGCCATGTTATGTGGCTGGATGGCCAGGCAGTGCAAATATTAAACATTATACATTACAGATGTTTTTTTGCAGCATTAGGGGCCTCTTTCCATGTTAACCAGAGCCCAGCCATTTTGAATTAGGGCCTGTTGGAGTTTCTGTTATTACACTTACACGATAGGTTCTGCTATTAACTACACTAGGTCTAATTTCTCATCTTCCGACATTTCATTTAATTAGCCTTTATTTCTACTTCTCTCCAGAAGATCTTATGATTTCCATGGTCCACAGTAGAAGGGAGCAGAGAAAACATTAGTTATTGTTGTAAGGAGTATGTTCCTGTCATCCTTTCTTATGAAGATCTTCCCAGAGGATGTGAGCACAGTGAATAAAATCAATTAATGTTCTTATCATTAGGAAGATGAAAATACAATAGTTGCAGAAGACATGTTTTGGTGTGAACCAGGGCCGCAGGTTGAGGCATTGCCTAAGTGTTGAATTAGGCTGTGAATCTGTTGCCTTCTAGAGGATTCTAGGATTGCAGAGTGGCTGGTAGTACAAATAATATAAGAAATTACTCCTTGAGAAAGGAGCCTCTGCCACAAACTTTCCGAGGCCTTGTAAACTAACAGTTTCTGTTCTTTGCTTAGCTAGAAGGATGAGTTAGAGGGATAGCAACATGTTTCTATATGGTAGTCACAAAAGATATGTTTCAAACTTGAAGAAGCTATAAGGTCTGAAAACCGTCTGGGTTGTCAGATGTCTAGTTTGGCTGCCATGAGGTGTTGACTTCACTCTCCTCACTGACCACTCACACACGATTTTGTCTTCTGCCGGGGGATGCTCTCATAACGTCACTAGATAGTTCTCTAGATTGTTATATAGGTAGGAGCAAATGGGGACAAGGGAATTAACACACACCTGACATTTTGTTACATTTTATTTTTGTTTTATAATTTTTATTAGGTAAGTTTGTAAACAAGTAATATAAACATAAAGTATAAACATTTTTATATTAGTGCTTTCTAGAGCATAACAACCTTAAAATGTGATGTAAAAGTTAATATAATAGATATGATACAATTAGTTCTGTAAATTAATAATAAAATGAATGGGGAGACAAACAAGACAGCGTACATTAGGGAAGGAGTAGGAGGTGATATGAGTGATATAAAATTAGTCTTTCTTATTCAGAGTTGTTACAGTATTGAATAAACACATTCCATTTTTTGTTGAATTCATGTAAACAATCAGCAGAGAATGCATGACATTTTTCAATCCGATGAGTAGAGCAAATAGAGTTCCACCAGATGTTGTAAGACAAGTTGGAAGTATTTTTCCAGTTACAAGTAATATTGTGATAAGCAATGCTGATGAATAAATTAAATAGTGTCGGTGATTCAATTGGTTGTATAACATGGTTCAATAGGGCCAATCATGAGATTACAGAGTGACAAAGGTTCTTTGACATGTAAAATCTTTTGTAATATATTCTAATGTATTCAAATGTTGTCATTTGGTCTTTAAAATAGTGTAACCCAATGTGGGAGGGTCTCTCTGCTTTTGGACTACTGAGACTAGACTGACCTCCCGGCCGTTAATTGTAAGCATTAAATCTATTTTTCTTGCAATTGGTGCCTCTCATTATTGTTTCCTATATTGATTTCTGGGCCTACTTTTACATTTTGTTGACTTGCTGAGGTGATCTCCAGTGCCCCCCCTCCCTTCCCCGAGAACCCTGGGGGTCTGCCGTTGCACAGTCTGGACTGTGGTACCCCACCTCCTGAGAGCAGTTTTTGTGCACACAAATGAAGAGGTGAACAGACGCCCTGTTTATCTGAAGGCCTTTCAGGTCCAGGGGGAGGGTGCTCTGTCCGGCTTTGTAAGTAGTTGAGGGGGTACAGCATTGAGGTGACTCAGCGTACACATAGTACGTGAGTACACCTTTTCCGTGACGAAAAGTATTCTTCTTTCTATTATCATTTGTGAGTTGCTATTGTTTAGGAATTAATGAATTAACAAGGGAAAAGGTCCTCTAAAAGGGGAAGATAACCTTATAGAGTGATGCATAAAGTGTTGATAAGACATAGAGGTAAAGCTCCCCTTGGTGTGGAAAAAGATTACATCATAAAAAGTGATCAAAGTGATGAATTAAGGAGGGGAAGCACCTCCTAGTTAGGAAAGACATCACTATATAGAAAGTGACAATCCTATAAAGGATGGGCTATCCCTCAGTTCTAGAGTGAAGGGAACTTGAGGAGAGCTGAATAGCCTCGCCTCGAGGTAAGGAGACAGAGGAAGAATCTACATTATTGTGTAAAATAGGTGTTTTTTCAGAAAGTTGATTGGTGCTATGACATAATTGAACTAATTGTTCTCGCTCTCCCTCTCTGCCTCTCTCTGTCTCTGTCTCTCTCTCTCTCTCTCTCTCTCTCAGCCTCTCTCTCTCTGTATCTATCTGTTTTTTCTCTTTCTTGCTCGCTCTAAAGGTGTTTAATTGGGGGTATTGCTAACAGGTGTTCAAATTTGGTATTGTAGGCCATGTGCGCATAAACGTAGTAATTGTGTAGATGATGACGTTTTGTTATTAGGAATTGTGAACAAACAAGGAGAGGGAGGTGTCTTAGGGTCAGGTGTCATTTGTTGTTTGTATGAGTCATTGGTTTATTAGTGTGTATTGAGAATTGGAGACAAGGCACTGCTGGATCAGTGGTTGTGGATTTTATTTTTAGCAAGGTTAGAGCTTTGTGGTGCTATGGATAGTGCTTTGGAGCATATGTGTAAAGCACTTCCGCAATACAAGGAAAATGTTTTAAAAATCACAAAGAGCAGTTTCAGGGTACTGATGGTAAGCTTTTTAAATCATGGCCCAAAGAGGGCACACACGAGAAAAATGTATTTGCTGTCAACATATAAAGGGAAAAATAGACAGAGCATAGTTGATTTATGGAAAATGTTTGTAGAAACGGAGAATGTACCTGAGAATAGTAAAGAGGGATCCAATCACATGTACAGTAAAGACATTGCCCCACCCCTTTATGGGTACTACCCTCTGCAGTCTGCAGTAGGATACACTAACCCCCAAGTTCACTCCCACAACCAAAGACACAAAGGAAACATTAGGGAAATCCAAGGAGAACACCAGAGGCAGATTGATTTTAGAAATTGAGAATCAGGCTCACCCCCAATTAGAAGCAGCGATACAGATGGCAGATGGGGAGCTAGCAAAATCAGCACAGGGGCAAGGGTTTGGACAGAGTGCGCCAATAGGCAAAGACCAATGGAGGGCAGAACAGATTATTTTTAAGATTGATGGTAAAGCTATCGAAGATCCTCAGATAGCTGCAAAAGAGGAAACACCCAACATAGGGGAAGTTATAGGGGACCACAAGATATGGACAGTCGCAACCACACTATAGACTTTGATTTGGTATAGATCGAAGTTGAGGTAGAGGACAATGACGATGGGTGGGAGACATAGGAGACAGAGGACCAGGAAGAAGTAACACCATGTGGCCATGGCTTGGTGGAATGCCCCTAGCCAAGAGTAACACACAAAGAAAAGTGCCGTAGCATAAGAAGCCAGGAACAGAGTTCCCGTTGCTGCAGAAGGGACCAGGGAGATATCACTATGTGCCTTGGCCGCATATGGACCAGGATAACTTAATGCGCACCTTGCCCTCCCTCTCTGCAGGAGCAGTTAAGTGGATCTATGCGCTCGAAAAACACACTGCAGGAGACATACAAAGTTTGGGGTATACGGGAGTGACGTTGAGTGATACTGCCCACAATGGTGCTCCGTTTAATAACTGTTGAGGCACAAACATGGAAAGTTTTGAGGAACCATGTACTGTGATGAATCCAAGGGTATCGTCACTGCTTCCATCGGGAAAGCCCCTTCCCATGAGGCCAGGGAGGTGAGGTGAGGTGAGGCCACTATCCGATAGTCTCCCTTTGGGTAGTACTAAGCGGGTTGCTCTCATTGGAGGGGAAACCCCCGTGGGACCAGTGATGTCCATATTGGGAGAAACTGGTATCCCTGCCAATCACTTGACCCTAGAACACTTTCCTATAACCTTAACAACAACCCCTTAACTAAGAAGGGCATGAGTTATAGTCACCCTACCATTTGCCTAGAAAGTACTGGGACTATGAAGAGCACAACTGACTCAAGGGAGATCAAGGGTCTAAATAATGAAATGAGGAAGAATAGGAACAAGTTGAAAGATATACCATTGACAAACACTGAGAGGAAGAAGATGCATGGAGCAATGCAAATTGCCCGCAGAACCAACATAAGTGGTCTAGACAACTAGGAATAAGTACTGGGATGAAGAGAAGGCATGAAGAGGGCTACTAAGAACCACAATGAACAGTGTAGTTGCTGTCGGTTGCGCATTGGTCAATGTAGAGTAGAAAAGGAAGAGCGACTCAGGAAGCAGTTGTCTAGTCCTCTCTGGAGGAGCTAGCACGGTGCAGCATGGTGGGAGGAAGCAGACCAGGATGCCAATGGGGAGCTGGAAGAACCAGGGCCAGTCCAGAGTGAAAGGACCAAGAAGGCGAGCTAGCAGAGAGAAGCTCCCTGTGTTCCTGAAGCCTGGAAAGTGTGTGAAGGGAAGGCTGCGTTGCCAAGCGGAAGACTGAGACTGCAGTGTTGCCGGGTGGACCAGATCCCACTGCAATGCTCCCTAAAGGTAGGGGGAGAACTTGGGCTGGCTGATGGGAAACTAGAAAGATGCAATCAGCATCTTCATAGTTACAGTACATGGCAGGCAACTGAACCAGGTATGCCCAGCAACAAGAGAAGCTTAAGGGTCTGGGACCCACCAAATAAAATCAACAGAAGTAATTTTCCTCATAGCAGTACTTGGAATGAATGGCCTCAAGTATCCAAAGGCAAAAATGAAGAGTGGTCTGGGACCCACCACTATGTGAGAAAAAACACGAGTCAACTTCCTTGTGGCGGTGCTTGGGAGGAAAGGGTCCCAAGTATCCGAAGGCAAGGAAAAGGGATCTGGGACGACCACTATGTTAAAACAACACAAGCCATCTTCCTTGTGGCGGTGCTTGGGCGGAAAGGGCCCCAGGTATCTGAAGGCAAAGAAAAGGGGTCTGGAACCCACCACTATGTGAGAACAACACAAATCATCTTCCTCATGGTGTAACTTGGGAGGAAAGGGCCCGAAGTATCCAAACACAAAGAAGAGTGGTCTGGGACCCACCACACAAGAGGAACAAGGGTCATATTCCTTGTGGCAGGACTTGGGAGGAAAGGGCCCCAAGTACCTTCACACAAAGAAGAAGGGTCTGGGACCCACTACACGAGAATCACATGAATAATTTTCCTCATGGTGGTACTTGGGGGAAGGGTTTTGTACGATCCGACCGTAAAAAAAGGTCCAACCATACAATACGACCGAAAAATGCTACCACCAAAGGTTCGAACACTTTACAGTATAGTGAGCGGGGGTTGCGGCGGAAACCCCTGCAGCACCTGTACTATGTAAGTGTTTTCGCATTAGAAAGGTGCAAACTTTTGGTAGTTCGCACCTTTCTCATGCAAACTTTCTGGCCACGGCAAAATCAGCCACGGTCGGATCACTTAGAATCGGGGGAAGAGGGCTACAAGTACTGAATATAAAGAAGAGGGTTCTATGACCCACTCCCATGAGAAGAAAGGGAAACCACATAGCAATTTACTAAGGACCATACTGGCAGGAAAGTGAACCAAGTTGGCCCAAGCAGAAAGATAGAGAAGCGTATGGGACCTACAATAGACTTTTCTCAGGAAAATACGTGGCAGAGAAGTGAACCAAGTTGACCCAAGCAGAAAGAGAGAGAAGCAGAGTTATGGGACCTATAAGAGAATTGCCAATAGAAGGAACCAGGGCAAGGAAGTCATTTCCTCTGGTTGTTGTGTTACAGGCAAAACAGAATTGCCAAGAGAATGAACCAAGGCAAGGGAGTCATTGCCCCTGGTTGTTGTGTTTCAAGAAACAGAGAATGGCCAAGAGAAAGAATCAGGGCAAGGGAGTTGTTGCCTCTGGTTGTTGTGTTACAAGAAATAGAGGACTGTAAAGAAAAGGAACCAGGGCAAGCAAATCATTGCCCCTCGTTGTTACGAAGCACGTGTTACATATAAATATGTAAGAAATGTATGGAACTTTGTTTTACATTTAAGAATTTTGTGTTTGAAACTTTTGTTATTTGACGCTCTCTTGAAAAGAGGAACAGGACCCGAAGAAGGGAGACTTTCTCCCAGAAGAACTCTTCCCCTACGATGATTGGATCTACAACCTTGTCTTCTGAGTTAAGAAGACCTTTTTTTCTTTATACCTTAGTCAATAGTGTAAGGGTTGCAAATAGGCTTTGGACTTGTGACAGTGGACTATTTACTTTAGACAAAGACATCATGACAGTTTCCTTAGTTTTGGTTGAAGTAGGCAAACCCATCTTAGCTTTAGGGAAAGGTAGGAGTTTCCCCAACCCCCAGTCTTTTACTTTCAATAAAAATGTATGCCAATCAACATGAGCCCACTCTATGTGAGTCCTACTTCTACACCCTTAAAGTACCCCACAGATCTGACATAAACTCCATCATGGCCTGCACAATGAAGGTAGATGAGGACCCTGCAATCTATATTCAGCAGAATCAGGATATGTGGTGGTTAGAGACACAGGTGGGATGGGGCAAAACATTGCCATTTTCTAACACATGTTATGCAAGCAGATTTGAACAGGGTGGTTGGGATTGAAGGAAAGGGATGGCCCAAGGTACAGGCACACATAATACATTATTGCAGACAGAAACAGGAGAGTGATAAGGATAAGGGCAGAGCAAACACAGACGGCAGAGGCAAAGCTGGTGCAGAAAAGAACTGGCTAAGTTAATCATGGAAGGGGCAGTGATAACCAGCACCATGAAAGGGCAACATAAACATAGCCTCATGCACAGAGGTACAGAGGGGTCAACAAATAATAGAGGGGAAATGGGAGGTTTCCAGAGGGGAAGTGCAGGTTTTCATAGAGGTTGAGGGGTGTATTTGGGGGCATGAGACCCAGATTTGGGGGACAGTGTTGGTCCTGTGGAAGGATAGTCCATTATGCACGACAATGCAGAAGTACACTAACCATGCACTGCCACACTAACGTCCCAGGGTATCGTCCCACCTTTTACCAACAACCACCATTTTTTCAGCCCCAGTTTGCCACATACACCGCAGGTTCCGTGCAACAACAACCAATACAGTACCCAGCACCAAATCTCATCCAGTCACATACACAGCAGTCACCTGTTCAGCTGTGGGACAATAACCCCTTGCCAAAGGGCTCAGTAACACACTACAGAGGTGCAAGTGTGTTAGGGGGCAATCCTTTCCCACTCCCAGGCACAAGATTGCATACACAATATTACAGCGCATAGAGAACTCTGACATGCCCAGTACTATCAGCAACTGCTGACCCGGATGAGGAACCTTGCGTGAGAGTTAAGATAGGAGATCGAACATTTTGTTTTTTGATCGACACAGAGGCCACCAAGTCCTGCATTAAGGAGGGAAGATTCCCTTTGTTGGACATAATGATGGACATGCTAGGAATTTCTGGGGCTAATGTATCAATTCCTTTTACTGAAGACTTACCCATTACTGGAGGCAGACAAGAAGGGACCTGGGATGTGTATATTAGGCATCAATGTGTTTGAGCATCAAATGACTCTGTGTTTAGTATTTGTTTACATGTGTGAGTGTTGCCCTTCAGGGCCGTTTTAAGCTTTTTTAAATTGAATAGTTGTATATTTTTCAAATGTAAGATTGATTTGAATAAATGTGTGTTTGAGTCATTCAATATACTATGCACAAAGATGTATTCATTAAATCTTCAAATTGATAGCAGATCTACTTATTAGTTTGGGTAAAGCAATAGCTTACATAGAATCTAAATGGTGGTCAGTCATAATGTAGAATGAAATAATGTCGAAAGTCAAAATGTCGAAAAAAATGTTTAGAAAACAATAATCTCGAAAACCAATAATGTCGAATTTTTTCTACATTTTTTCGAATTTTTCAAAAAAAATAAATATATATATATAATTAAAATGTGTTGAGTATGAGGGGTGAGAGGGTGGTGGGGGGGTGGGTGGGGGTGGCCGGGTGGTGTTTGGTGAGGGGGGTTGGGGGGGGACCCCCCTAGTAAATGATACTCTTCTTGTTTATGTATTTATTGATAGTGCTAATTGACATTTTTTTTCGACATTTTTTTTTCTAAAAATTGACTCTTTTCATTATATGTATAGGTTTTCGACATTATTGTTTTCGACATTTTTTTTCAACATTTTTGTAAGTTGAATTTTTTTTTCGACATTATCACTATAAACCAATCTAAATATCCAAAGGGTTTTTTTAAATAAGCCTGGTGGGAACAAATCTTGTGTATACACAAGAAGGTATAGCACCGCTATTATACTCACGAGACACGCCAGTAACATTTTTGGGCATGAATCTCATGAGCAAGCTGAATATGACCATCTCATTCACAGAGGAAGGTATAATATGTTCTACACCAGGCACAAACAATGGTAGGACTGTTGCAGTGATGCAATCACTCTGTGGCCACATTGCCCTGCGGGGTGTATCACTCCACCCTGATTTATTTCTCTATGGTGTAATGGTACTGTTAGGTTGGGTGCCCGTGATTGAGAACAAAACTTTGACTATCCCTGCAGTGTTCCGATTTAGATCAGCTGTCCCCCAGGAAAAGGGCACCAGACACTATCATCACATTGTATGTCGAAGCAGTGATCACAAGGGCAGATAAAATAATCCTGTCTGGCCTGGATGAGGATGATATTGAATGGCGCACAGTTTTATGTATTGATCCAACACAACAATTGAGGGATATGTCCGATGAACAGCTGTTTAAAGACACTGATGACACTGGGGAAAGGGTCTTCCAAATCAGAAAACCTGGTCAGATACTTTTAGAACACAGAGAAGTATCCCTTAAGCTGCTCCTTGCTAATACACTACACCACATATACTGAGAGAATTGGAGAAAGTACCAGATCAGGTATGGACCAGTAATCCCCACAATGTGGGGCTATTAGAAGGGACAGGTGGGGTTTGCAACATGCTGAAACCAGGCACAGTGTTGTCCTGAGTAAACAGTACCCAATGTCAAAAGAGGCTGAGGACAGGATGTATTCAGCAATTGTAGCTTCATGGCAACAAGACATAATCCAGCCATCAGAATCACCATGCGACATGGCTATATACCATATCAAAAAAGCAAAAGGGTCTTCTTGGATGCAGAATTCCCAGTGGTCCCCAATTCCACCACTATCCTGTGTAACATCCCCACGGAAGCAACATATTTCACTGTAGTAGACCTCAAGGATGCATTTTTCTCCATCCCATTGCACCCTCATTCACTGCTCCTCAAAGCATTTACTTACAGGGGCCAGCGATTCCAACACACTCGTTGCCTCATGGGTATTTTGAGTCCCAAGGCATCTTCAACAGGGTCTTACAGATGGATTTTGGAAACTTACAAGCACAAAGCACAGTGATTCAATTTGTGGATGACCTGCTAATATGTAGCATGACAGAAGAGCAATGTAGAAATGGCTCACTGCAACTTTTGTCTTTACTGGAAGAAAAGGGTTCCAAAGTAGACAAAGACAAACAGCAGTATTGCCAGCAAGAGGTTGTGTACCTTGAACAAATACTATCATCCAAAGGGAGAAGAGTAAAGCCAGATAGAGCAACAGCAATACACAACACACCACAGCCAACCACGGGCAAACAGATGCAACCATTCCTAGACTTGTGTCATCTCTGTTGTGCGTGGATACTTGATTATTCAACTTACACCAAACCCCTATTGCAAGGGCTAAAGGAAGCACAGAAAGCAAAGGATCCAATCATGTGGACAGAAGAAATTATCAATTCATTTCAGGAACTTAAAAAATGCAATTTTTAGTGCACTCATTTTAGCAACACCAGACTACAAAAAACAATTCTTCTTGTTCTCACATTCTAATGGTCAGGTGATGATTGCTGTCATCACCCAACGAACCTCAATGGGATATAAGCATTTGGCTTATTACAGTGGTCTCTTAGACCCAGTAATGCAGGGCCATTTGCCGTGTACAAGCTCTCACAGCAGCTGCTTTGCTATACAGAAACCGTCTGGCATTACCATGGGATGCACTGTTACTCTTTATGTGGAACATGCACTTTTTGCCGTGTTAGAAATGTCTAAACCCACTCTGACTACCCAATGGGCATCAGGATACGAGGTCATTTTGTCAAACCTCTGCATAAATATTATCAGCTGCCACACTGTCAACCCAGCAAAATATATTGCAGAACCAGTGCAACCAAATGACTCAGTACACAATTGCACTACATATGAAGACACCTCTGATGAAAGCATCAGCGTTAGGGAGGATGCGCTGGAAGAAGGTCAAGTGTTCTCCATTGATATGTCATTGACAATCGATCAGAACACTGGGGTCAAGCACATGAGGTCAGCAGGAGTAGGGATTGAAGAAGGAGAATACAAAGTGATAGCTAAGGTACAACTGCCCTAGCATTACTCAGCAAAAGCAACAGAGCTCATAGCACCAATAACAGCGTTATAAATATCCAAAGGGTGTTACACTACCATTTATGCTGATTCAGCTTATGTTACAACAACTGTACATTCAGGTCTATGAGAGATGGCGGAGCAGAGAGTTCAAAAGATCAGGGGGCACTCCAGTACAGCATGTAGCTTTACTCTCCAGGAGGAGAAAGACCTTGCAGCAAAGCCCTAAGCTCCAACCGGTGAATGCACCTCAGTGGGGGAACGCTGGGCTGGCAGGCAAATATGTAAATCAGACAATGAACATTGATTTAAACCGAACTGAGCATTACTGTGAAGGCCGAACAAAGTGAAAGTAAAGTACTTTTGAATTCCAAACAAACGGAAAGCAATTATAAACAATTTTGAATACCGAACAGAATGAAAGCAAGTTGGGAGCACTTGTGAATATTGAACAGAGTGAAAGAAAGATTGTGAATCTACCAGGTGAATTGTAAAGGAAATGAGCATTGCCACAAGCCAAAAGAATTCTAAGGAACTGTATAATATAAGAAAGCAAACATTGGCAAAAGCCACGAGAAGGCAAATAACTCTATGTTATGAGAAAATCCCATTGGCAAGAGCCAGGAAAAAGTGTAACAAGTGCATTGTGAGCAAGCAAACCATTTTGCAGTGTCAGGAGAGTATGACACAGGTGGCTAAATCAAGGAGCACTATAAAGGAGAAAGGGTGGCTTAGTGTTGCTGAAAAAGCTACGTCCTCGACTTACTAACTGCAATGGAGGGTGGCGTCTGCCCGAATATAGGTAATTCTTGCTGTCTTACATACCTTCCAACGACAAGAACAATGGAACTTTTACCAAAGCAATACATGCAATACACAATTTGCGCACCACGATGAAGGACGAGCATGGAGTGAAGGAAAACGATTGGTTTACAGCATTGTAATATTTTCACACTGCTGGTTCCTGTTCTTGTTTTGTTGCTTGCTTTTCTCTGCACCTGTCAATTGATTATGGGAATGGTCCAAGAAAATGATGTCTAAAACACTGCCCATGATGCACCTCTCACTGAAATCTGCAAATGGTATTCCCCTGTTGAAAAATGCTTATTGCCGGACAGAACAATGTGCACACAAAGATAAGTCTCACATGGTTGGAATAGAGCAGTCAATCAATCCCCCAGGAACATTGTCCAAGTGCCCTGATGACCCTGAAAACTATTTTGAATGTTATGTAGACCCTGCTGGGGATGGTGACTGTTGGACCATTGTTCTTTAACATTTAGTCCAGAAGAATACATGGGAGATCGAAAAAATATTTTTCAATTGTGGGTACCAAAAACCTCTTTTGACAAAATGAAAGAGCAACAAGATGTAGTTAATAAATTAACTAGTAGGGGATGCTCAAATGGGGGTACAACATCCGAAATATGAAATAAAATAAAAGTTAAGAGAATCTACAAAAAGTGAGGATTTCCGCCATTACAAAGATGGTACTGATGCCATGGTGTTTTAGTGTCTGATTATAAAATGGAAGCAACCAAAATGCAAGAACTATTGATAAAAAGAGGATATCCCATTAAAGTTACAACCATCATGCTCAAGAGTATAAATAAGAACAACAGAAAGGTTCTCCTTGAATATAAGGAACAGAGAGTGCAAAAAGAAAAAGAAGAACGGATTGTGTTTGTTAACACTTATAGACATTTGTCAAATTCAATAAAAAAAAATCATAAGTTAAACACTGGAATATTCTGGAGAAATGCCAACAGCCAATACCCAGACAAATCATTGCCTTCAAAAGGAGCCCTAACATTAAAGACCACACTACATGCAATGACGTCAGCCTTAGACCACCAAAACCGAGAACACTACTGCAGCAATGGGGCTTGCCCGAGGTGTGCGGTCATTATCCATGTGAAGATTGTACATGCTGCCCTTCTACATGCAAGAGTACATCAGTAGATAATGGTCTACAAACTCCATGGCAAAAAAAGACCCACATCAATTGTAATTCATGCATGGTCATTTACATTGTATGGTGCCCATGCAGAAAGATATACATCGGCAAAACAGACAGAAAAGCTAAATTGAGAATAAGTGAGCACAGAAGCTGCATTAAAAATTGCACTACAAATGCCCCACTTGTGGACCACCGGATTGAGCATTTACACGGTGTAGAGGATGTCAAATGGTCCATCCTGTACAAGTTGAAACCAGGAACAGATAGCAACCAAGATAAAAGGTTGCTATTGAAAAAAGAACAGCAGTTCATTTTTTTGACTAATAGTATGCAGAAAGGACTTAATGGAAAAATTGATTGGATGGTTTAGTTGTGATAATAGACTTTACCAATCCACTAGTTGACCTATGCCCTGTAACTACAGGAAAATTCGGTACAGCATTTAACTTATACCAAGAATCATTGAATCCTGTTAAAGGTCAGTCATGTCCACAATGGTAAAACTATGAGTAAAAGAACTATGTACATAACCCGATGGCCGGGAGGTGCCGGGAGTGCTTCTGCAGCTTTGGTCACATGCTCTCTCTCTCTCTCCCCCCGGAGTGTGGCGTGATGGGCATGCACGGTGGAGAGCAAGTTTACAAGAAGTAGAAAGAGGACTCTCAACCACCGCAAACAGGAGGTTCAACATGATCCAATGAGAATTGAGCTCATACGGATATGAAAGGTTAGAAGCGAGTAGCTAATGGTGTTGAACGTATTGACGTCCCGAAGAGACGACTGCTGCGTCGGACGAGACTGAAACGCTCCATTAGAATGGCTAACAGTAAGACTTCTATGTTGACTTCAGCTTTGGTATTTTGTTCCCTATGATAGAAGGCCATGTTACATCACGTCCCGTCTTTGATTTAATTTTAGCAAGGGGGGCTTGTCTCTTTACCGTTGCACTCAGCAGAAGGGCAGGTCGTAAATCTCACTGTAGCCTGCGACCATTAATGTTGAAAGGCACGATTCGCTAAAGGAGTTAAAGCATCAAGCAATCAACCAGCTGTACTTTTTTCTGCCGCGGACATGGGTAAGATGCCTATTGAGTCGATTTACTCTAATTTAGGACTAACTGAGGGGTTAATGTATCCCCGGCCTAGTTTAAAAGAATGGGATTTTCGACTCCGAGGTAGCCATAAAATACAATCACGGACCCATGGTGTAATTTCTGTCTTTCTTCCCAATAGTCTCTGTGACACTGACTGCATTTGGTAGCATTGAAATGGTGGGAATGACAATGGTATAGCCGTGAAGGAAACAACTTTTGACGCATGTCGAAGAATGCCAAGAGCCTCGAGTAGGAGGCGTGAACCTTTGTTAACGGGTAAGGGGACCTGGTCGATCTGAGACCTGGAGAATAACTGGGTGACAAATAGTAACAAGGTCATTAGCATTGATACAGCAAGGTCAAGTTATAGATCCTCTCCATTTGGTCTGTAGTATCTTGGACTGAAGGATATCGAGGATAATCCTTACCTAATGACCCATTGATGGATGAAAGTACCCCGGCTTGTCGTTTTGATTTAAGGAAAATTGCAAGTGTGGTAAGCAACATGTTGTTTATCTTGCCCTTCATTTATGCTACTAATCTCATTTTTTAACTATGTTCCTCTAATGAGAGGCCTTGTTAATTATGGAACAGAATGGGTAAGATCCTGACATTTTTGGTGTCTGCTACAAATGAGATTTACGCTCAGTAGAAATAGCAGTCTGTGATATTTTTCGCAATTCGTGCCCATAACTAATTTGTGTAAGACCTGTTGTTGTGGATTTATTTAAGAGGAGGGAGTGACTTCGTTTTGAGATAACAGGTGTGATTAATTGGCACGATGCCTGTATTGATTGATTACGAACAGGCCCCTGTTTTGAAATTTAGATTCACGTACATATGGATATTTAATTTCCTATATGTGTTGTTTTGTTATGGTGAAGACATCTGCTGTTGCATAAGTATTAGGCGTGCTCAAGGATTGAAGATTTGGGATACAGATTGAATGAGGAGCACTAACCTAAAATAGATTGTAAGAGGATTCAATTCAACACTACAGCTAAGTCAACGCCTAGTCTATAATACTGAATGAAAACCCTTATTGATATATCTTTATGTCCAGTTCATGCGTTCTGGATGACTACCCCTATATAACACCCCTCTCTTGGAATCCCCCTGACCCCACTGAGCCAAGAAGTAGTTCTGTTTTGCAAGTTTAAAAGGTTTATTTGATAATTTAAAATAGATATATATCACACTTTATAATAAATTAATAATTGAATAGCACACTTAATCTGATATGATAAAGATTAACAACGGAGAATCTGGCACTAGCACACTTCTTTATAATCAATGATGAGTGGTTATAGGATGGATAAAATAGCAACAATACTTTTATGGTTTCCAATGGATGCAATATTCAATGAATGCAGTACAGAAAATACTCAATATGATTTCAACCAAACAATGTAATCACTTTTCTCTGGCAATCCCCTCCCCCCCCTTGATGCAAGGCAAGGAAATGGAAGGAAAACACACAGTTCTCAGAAATGCAATCAATGTAAATCAGTTCACCCCAGCAAGCTTACACTACAGAAAACAGATAGGAGTTTTGAAAACACAGGCAAAATGCTTTGATATGTGCTAGCAATGGATGAGAAATATGCTGGAAATGCTTTTAATTCCCTTTCAGAGGTTCAGGGTGAGTGGTATCTAGTTAATATTAGTCCAGGCTCACACTAGCAATGAGGCAGGGATAGTTAGCAGGTTAAACGAATTTCTGGCAAATCGAAGGCAAGCAGCAGCAGTTTTTACATGTGAAGAAATTTGCACATCGCGGTAAAATTCGCGAATGCGTGTTCCGCGATTGCGGTAAAACTATAAGGGGTAGGAATGCGGTTCTAGGTTCGTAGGAAAGCCACGATTCTAACCTTTCAGATGAAAGTTATTGCAAGTCTTTAGCACAAACGGTTGCGGAGATATGAGCGATTTTGTGAAGGTCGTTTTTCAGATTTGAAATTTTAAAGTTCAAAAAGACAAGTGCAGCTTGCAACTAGGAAATGACAAGTGACAGCTTTACAAATGACAGGTGACAGTTAGGAGGCAGTTCTACTTAGATTAAATAGATTGAATTATATTATTTTAACTAGGAGATTGGTTCTGCACAGTTTTCTAGGTACTCACACTATATTCTTGAGTGAAATGGGCCTCGCCATGGATCTGGTCAGGTTTTAAACTCGCCTCTGGTCTCTGCACTTCACAGTGATCTGGGTCAGCTCTCTCTGGTTCTCTGGTCTGGGTCTCTAGTTCTGGATAGATTGAAGTCTCTAGTTTGGCTCTCTGGAGGTTTGATGGAGGTAAAGTATGGATCTCTGGATGTTGTATGGTCCAGCAGAGCGCGTTGCAGCAAATGGAATTGAAGGTCCCAATCTGTCCTGTCTGTCTGCTTTTATGTGTTTAGAATGTGGGTGTGTTCTAGCATCACTGACCCTACCTCTCTCTCAGCTTCTAATTGGTCAAACTTCCATTTATCATTTGATTGGGGAATGAACTGTGTGTCAGGGTGATGTCATTTTATGGCTTGCAGATAGGACACTCCTCTGTCAGATTGCACATATTCTATATTTGATAATAAAAGACATATTTCACAGTTACACAGTTGCTTGAAATTACATATACATGGTGTGGCTGAATTTAGCCATGTCTCTGTCCAAATCTGCTGTTTCTAAGAGCTTGCATTCAGAAATGGCACATAATTGACTTTTTAACTGATTTTTCAATTTCTGACATTGACCCAACTTTACATACGTGTGCGCAGGGAGTATGGACATTAACTGATGAAGTTTCAGATTTTTAACATGCATACATTTAGAGTAATATCCACTTTTCCGCTAAAACCCCCCTGAACATACCACCGGTTCTAAAAACCTCTTAAACTGTGGGCAGAAAAATCACAAGAATTATGGTATCATTTATAAAATTTTCACATGTCCGCTCTATGAATGATCCATCTTTTTAAAGTTATGTTCTGGCTCCAAAGGGGTGTGGTTTCCCAGGTCACATGGTGGAAATACTGGTTTATCCAGTTCTGCCAAGCCAGCTTGCTCTCACAGGCAGTGCCCCTCCCCTTTCCTCAGGAGGAAGCCACTTTTTACGACCATTTACGACTCCTGCCAATAAAACCTTTGCCTGAGCAAGGACAGGGCTTTGTTCACTTTCCTGCAGAGCACAGGTAATTCAATTATCAGATAGATGGCATATCCTTAGTGTGAGCAGCAAAAGGGCAGCTAGGCCTGGGAACACAGCTGTGACTCAAGTTTCACTCCTGATGGGGGTAGTTGCCAGGCAAATTGGAATCTCTTTAAGCTGTCATTTCTGTTCCCCAGTTTCTGCATTCAAATAAAACTAAACATTTTCACATATGCAGCTAGAATGCTGATTCTAAGTTTAAAACTATGACATTTAAACAGTTACAAAGGCATGTGACACCAAACATAGGTCACTCATTTAATCTAAACATTTTCGATTTTAGTGTCTTTAAATCCAGTGCAACTTAAACTGCTGACTCCATAGCAGTTTTGTTATAAGCACTGTTTTGGGCTCTTCATTTCGCAGATTTTGTAAGCACACAAAACCTCATTCTGCCAAATGTCTGCTGGTGTTCAGTGAATATTTTGCACATATTGCAATGTTTGAAATAGGCACTTTGGCTTGCCTTCAGAGAAACACAGGGTGGTTTTAAACTGCCGGCTTTTGGATAGTGGTGAGTACTGGTACTGCACCCATTTTTGGGATTTAAGAAAATGAATTCCCCACAATTCTAGGTTGCATTTGGCAATCAGCATTGCCATTCCCAATGGTTTCAGACTACTGTGCGGGTAGTCCAATGGTGGTTTTAGGCAGTGTCCTTCTGTGCCCATAACATCGGCAAAAATGGGTGGCAGCCTATTCTTCCTGCATTTCCCTGTGCATTTTCTGGGAAGCTCTGGCCATCATGATGTTTTCATGTCAGTACTGCACAGTTTTGAGGTAGGGCTCGGATGCATGGGTAAATACATCCCACAAGATGCAGAGACGGCTCATTAAAGATAAAGAGGTGTAATTTACAAAACCAATAGCCCCTGACAAATGTCCACTTTCCTTACACACTAAAACCTGAAAGGAAAGAAACATGTTGGGCACATTGTTTTATATGTTTTTTATACATTGAGCATGTATTTGGGATGATGAGAACGATATGAATGGTATGCAAGTGGATTAGTGCTTTTGAATGAGGTATGTCCAGCATGAATTTGCAAAGCACGAGTCACTTTTATAGCAAGAAATTGAAACAAATTGCTTTATGAACTGGTGTGTTTTATACAGATAGCTCTGATTATTTGTCTAATTAATGCCTGATTAATCAGCATCATGCTTTTAAATTTTGGAGTATAATTATTAAAATATGTTTCGAGTGGATTGTGTCCTCCAACGTATTCCTCATCTTTGATGTAATCCATCCAGCTTCAGCTGCTTCGGAAAAATGTTTCGACAGAGGGCGCCATGCGTCGATGTCGTCGAGTCAATGGTCCCTCGAAGGCCTCCGTCGAGGGTGATGTCATCGGGTGTATAAGTAGCACGCGCGGCGCCAGTTGGCCTCAGTGATGTTTTTCCGCAGTGTACGTTGCTTCGGAGATTCGGCGCGCCTCGAGTTCTGTGAAGAAAGAATAAATACGAAATATGTCTTCGTCATTGACACCGACCACAACCCCAAAATCGGGTTTCAAAAAGTGCAAGTCGTGCGGCTCAAAAATGTTGATTACCGATCCGCACTGAGAGTGTTTATGGTGCCTTGGAGAAGGCCACGACATGGAGGCCTGTATGAAATTTAACAAGGGGGGGTCCTGGGAGTCCCTCTGCCAGACATTAGTCCTGGCTACGAGAGACTTTAGCTCACTATCTTTCACAGAGAAGAAATATCCCAAACATATCAGTCTTTGTCCTGCCCTGGGGCAGTCCAGCACCGAAATGCTAGGCAATTCTCCTCTGAACAAGAGTACCAACAGAAACCCCAGACACGTGTTTCGGTCTAGTTGGACCTCATCAGTAGGGTGGATCTGTGCCTCTCTAAGAATAGTGAGCAAGGGGTCCACGTCTGGATTCCCCTAGTAACTTAGGGTGAGACCCAAAGTTACTTAAATATGCAAATTAACAAGGGGGGGTCCTGGGAGTCCCTCTGCCAGACATTAGTCCTGGTTACGAGAGACTTACCCAGAGTCTCTAGCTCACTATCTTTCACAGAGAAGAAATATCCCAAACATATCAGTCTTTGTCCTGCCGTGGGGCAGTCCAGCACCGAAATGCTAGGCAATTCTCCTCTGAACAAGAGTACCAACAGAAACCCCAGACACGTGTTTCGGTCTGGTTGGACCTCATCAGTAGGTTGGATCTGTGCCTCTCTAGGAATAGTGAGCAAGGGGTCCACATCTGGATTCCCCTAGTAACTTAGGGTGAGACCCAAAGTTACTTAAATATGCAAATTAACAAGGGGGGGTCCTGGGAGTCCTTCTGCCAGACATTATTCCTGGTTACGAGAGACTTACCCAGAGTCTTTCGCTCACTATCTTTCACAGAGAAGAAATATCCCAAACATATCAGTCTTTGACCTGCCCTGGGGCAGTCCAGCACCGAAATGCTAGGCGTCGAGTCGAAGTCCCGTGAGGAGAAATCTCCTCGACGCGAGAGGCATCTATCCAGATCCTGAAGCGATTCCCATCGCTCATTGTCTTCAATGAAAAAATCGAAGAAACGATGCCCCAGGTGCCCCTCCACTTCGTCTTTGGGCGAATCCCCAAAAAGGATGAAATATCCCACAAAACATTCATCATCCGAAGAGTGGGAAGCATTTAGAGTAAAAATGATGGAGGTGTTCGAGAAAGCAAAGCCTCGGTCCGCGCCTTCCTCGGAAGTCGGCCGGGTGCATTATCGCTACGACACTTGCGTGCCCTTGAGCCGGGTGATCGAAGGAGGAAGGATAGAGAACCTTCTAGGACACAGAGCGAAAAAAATCACTCGAGTCGAGTCAACCGCTCGAGGTCACCGACGCCGTCCGACACCGAACATACCTCAAAGGGCAAGTCTTGGAAGAGTGCCTCGATGCCCTAGAAGCTGATGCCGTCGAAGTCGGGTACTACGTCGACATTATCGAAGCCTTTGTCGACGTCGACGCCGAAGCCCTTGATGCCGAAACTTCCAGCTTGACAAGATCAGCTAGGAAGCGAGAAAGAAAAGGCTAACACACCTATGTTGCATTCAGGACCCATTAGCACTCCTCCTCCACCTCCTCCAGAGAAGGTTTTCAAACCTCTACCTAGGAAGGAGTTTTTCAAATCCTTGACCTCAATTTTTGAGGAACAAGAAAAATCTGATGAGGAGAATGTACCTTTTGGGCTTGAATTTGGTACTCCAAATGTTCCTGAATGCCTGATTTCAGAGGAAAACAGAATGAAAGATCGGGTTGGATCATTGCACAATGCAAGTGGTATTGATACATCCCCAGAAAATGAATTTGGTAGACCAGAGCCAGGTGAACATGCCTATCCATCATACCGTCAGTTAATGACTAAGGTAGTAGATTATTTGGGTTGGGCCAGACCTACAGCCCAATTTGTCCAACATGATCTTACAGACATACTGGACCATGGTCCTACTGAAGACCCAAATCTGCCTTTTCATGTGGCCTTACAAAATAGGGTGGCCAAAAATTGGGAGAGTCCGGATTCTATTCCTCCAGTGAATAAATCCCTTGCTTCAAAATACCACCCTGCCAGTAGCGAGCCCGGATATCTGTCTAAACATCCCACTCCCGAAAGTTTCATCATACAGACAGCCACAGCTTCTAACAAACTTGTGTACCTGTCTATCCCTCCAAACAGGGACGATAAGCGTGTGGATGGCTGGGCACGGATGGTATTTTCAGCTGGGAGCATGGCATTCAAATCAGCCAACTCCACATGTGCCTTGGCAAAGTTTTCCTACACTCTGTGGGAGTGCATTGCAATGGCGGCGGAGCACATACCAGAAGGGGAAGGAAGGGAAGGATTTCTAGCCATTGTTAGAGATGGAAAGGAAGCTATGCAGGAATCCCTTGAATCTGGTTTAGACACTGTTGATAGTGTGAGCAGGTCCATGGCCACTAGCACGGTAATGCGTAGATTTGCATGGTTACGGAAGTCAGGTTTTGCACCAGATGTACAGAATCGTCTTCTGAACATGTCCTTTGACGGGTCTCACCTTTTTGGCAGCAAGGCTGACGAGAACATTGAGAGGCTGCAGACCTCAAAGGCAGCTGCCAAGTCGTTGGGAGCTGCTATCAGTCAACCTCAACCTTTTCGTGCGACAAGTCAATCTTGGAAGGGACGATCCTATCGTTACTACTTCTCATATGGAAGAACGAGAGGAATGGCCAGTCAAAAGGGCCAAAGAAAGGCCAATCGCGGTGGACGAGCAAAACGTGCAAAGCCAGCTCCAGCTACAGCCTCTTTGCCATCAGCGGCTGCAGCAACCACCACAAAACCACTTTGAGGACTTGTATCACAAGACACATGTAGAAGGCAGGCTGTCACAGCATCTGCAAGAATGGCGAGCCATTACTTCAGATGTTTGGGCTCTAGAAATAATAGCCCAAGGTTACTGCCTTCCTTTTCTAACGCAATCTCAAAGCAATCCACCAGGGAGACACCCGTTGAAGTTTTCAGACCCGCTCCTACAGTAGGAAGTTGTAACCCTGCTGGAGAAAGGTGCTATAGAACCGGTACCTAAAGCGGAGAGGAACATGGGATCGTACTCCCTGTATTTTTTGATCCCCAAAACAGACGGAGGACTGAGACCCATCCTGGACTTCAGAAACTTGAACAAGTTCTTCAGGAAGGACAAGTTCAAGATGGTTACCCTTTCTCAGATCCTTCAGGCCCTTCAACTTCAGGACTGGTTGGTGTCATTGGACCTCCAGGATGCTTATTTTCATGTGCCGATTCATCTCAAGCACAGAAAATACCTGAGGTTCGTGGTTGGCGACTCAAATTATCAGTTTTGAGTCCTACCATTCGGATTGACCTTCGCCCCGAGGGTCTTCCCCAAACTGATAGTAGTAGTGGCCGCGCACCTCAGGAGAGGGAGGATTCATGTCTACCCCTATCTGGACGATTGGCTGATCAGAGCACGCTCTGCCGAACAGGCACTGGATCACCTGAAAGTCACCTGCCACTTCCTCCACAGTCTGGGCTTCTCCCTCAATTTCAAGAAGTCACAAATGACACCTTCTCAACGGCTCCAATATATAGGAGTTGTATTAGACACATCCCTGGGAAAGAGCTCGCCTCCCAGGTTGAGGGCTCAAGACATTCTTCAGATGGTTTCCAAAATCCAAAACGCCCAAAATCTTCAGGCATATGACTTCTTAAGGTTACTCGGCCTCATGGCATCCTGCATCTTTCTGGTGCCAGAGGCACGTCTGAGATTGAGATCCCTTCAATGGGCCCTAAAGACTCAATGGTCCCAGTTCTCAGGTCGAATGATGGATCTTCTCCAGATTCCGAACAAGGTTCGTCAAGATCTTCTATGGTGGACTTATTCAGAGAATATCCTGAAAGGAGAACCTTTTTGGCAACCATGGCCGGAGATCACAGTAGTGACGGACGCCTCACTCAAGGGGTGGGGAGCTCATGCCAACGATCTGACAATAAGCGGTCGTTGGTCTCCCTCAGAGTCCAAACTACACATTAACCTTCTGGAGCTGAGAGCAATCAGACTAGTGATAAAGGCTTTCCTGCCATCTGTCAGAGGGAAGAATGTCCTGATAATGACGGAAACACAGTGGCCATGCATTATCTAAACAAAAGAGGAGGTGTAGGGTTATTACCTCTGTGCAGAGAGGCAATGCAACTCTGGTATTGGGCAATTCAAGAAGGAATCTCTTTAACGGCAGTTCACCTAGCCGGATAAGAGAATATGACGGCAGATGCTCTGAGCAGGCAGAGCACAGTATCCCACGAATGGGAACTGGCTCAGGAAGTCATTCAAGAGATCTTCGCCCTTTGGGGAACCCCTCAAGTGGACCTATTTGCGACCGGAATCAACTGGAAGTGCGAAAGGTATTGCTCAAGGGAATTTCCCCCGAGAGGAGCCCTGGGGGAAGCGTTTGTGGTGGAGTGGAATTTCCCACTATTGTATGCGTTCCCTCCGATTCCCATCATTCCTCAGGTCATCAGGAGACTGAGACGCTTCGGGAGCCACATGATCCTAATTGCCCCAGATTGGGCCAGTAGAACGTGGTACCCGGACCTTCTAGACATGTCCATCTGTCCCCCAGTACGTCTTCCTCAGAGAGAGAACCTTCTCTCTCAAATGGAGGGTCAGGTTCTCCATCCAGCGGTCAAAACGCTCAACCTTCACGCTTGGTATCTGAAAGGCTGATATACAAGGATTGGAACCTTCCAGATGATGTCATGGAGGTGTTGCTTTTGGCAAGAAGGCCAGCAACAAAGTCTCTATACCGTTGCCGTTGGAAAAAAATGTGCAACTGGTGCAGAGAAAAGAATGTCGATCCTTTTCTATGTACTATTCCGGAAATACTGTCCTTCCTTCTGACCCTAGCACATAGAGGTCTGAATGTTGGAACCATTTAAGGTTATCTTGCGGCGCTTTCCATCTTCAAGCGCTTGTCGGAAGAATGCTCCTACTTCAAAATTCCTTTGATAGTACATTTCTTAAAATTACTCACTAATGTGTTTCCTCCTCACCCATTTCAAGTGGCAATTTGTGATCTCAATTTGGTCCTAAAATTCTTAATGTGTGCTCCTTTTGAGCCTTTGCACACTTGTCCATTAAGATTACTGACATGGAAAACTGCTTTCCTAGTTGCTTTAACATCTGCAAGAAGAGTGAGCGAATTGCAGGCACTTTCTTCTGGGCCACCCTACACTGTGTTCCATAAGGACAGAGTGGTGTTGAGGGTTAAACCCTCATTTTTACCAAAAGTAGTTTCTGAGTTTCATTTAAATAAAAAAATGGTGTTACACGCATTCTATACTCCACCTCATCCTAGTAAGGAGGAGGAACGATTACACAGATTGGATCCAAAAAGAGCTTTAAGCTTTTATATCTAGGCTTTCTAGGCTTAGAGTGGACAGCCAACTGTTTATTGGCTACACAGAAAAAAGATTGGGGCAGTCAGTAAAAAAACAAACAATATCACGTTGGATTGTGCTTTGCATTTCGGAATGCTACAGACTGGTGGGAAAAGACCCACCAGAAGGTCTAAGGGCTCAATCTACCAGGGGCATCGCTTCGTCTACAGCCCTACAAAGAGGTGTTCCTATAAGGTCCATTTGTGAAGCAGCGACTTGGTCATCGCTGCATACTTTTTCAAAGTTCTACAGCTTAGATGCTTCCCAATCTAAGGAGCTGAATTTTGGTAGAGCAGTCATATCCTCAGCCATCTAAAGATATCGAAAAAAAAAATATCTAATCCCTCCTCCATAAAAATTATCCTTACTGCTTTGGGAGTCTATCAAAGATGAGGAATACGTTGGAGGACACAATTCACTCGAAGAACAAGTTACTTACCAACTGGTAACGTTCTTTCGATTGGATGTTCCTCCAACGTATTCCTCATCGCCCTCCCAACCTACCCCTCTGTAGATTTTTTCCCGGGCTGTTGCCACTTCAACTCTCGCAAGGCAAATACCTGTCTATCGGCACAGTCTACACAGTGAAAAATCAATAATGAAGGGGGAAAAACAGAACTGAGGCCAACGGGCGCAGCGCGTGCTACTTATACACCCGATGATGTCACCCTCGACGGAGGCCTTCGAGGGACCATCGACTCGACGACATCGACGCACGGCGCCCTCTGCCGAAAAAAAGTTCAGAAGCAGCTGAAGCTGGATGGAATACATCCAAGATGAGGAATATGTTGGAGGAACATCCAATCGAAAGAACGTTACCAGTTGGTAAGTAACTTGTTCATTGTTATCATACTACTTGACATATGGGTCCTTGTTGCCTCAAGTTAGGCTGGAGTAGTGAATGTCTTCTCGTATTAATGAACCTCATAAACCACAAGCTCTTTGTGTTGGTTTATTAAAGGTTGCTATCCTTTGTTGAGGGATCGCTTGGTGGTTTACATTTCCCTCTGCTCCTTCAAGTTGTTTTGTGTTTTAGTGTCTCTGCCCCTTCCAATTAGGCTTTGTTTCTGCCGAATTCCAGAGAGCTTTTAAAGTTGGCAAGGTACACGCAGGATGGCCAGGCAGTGCAAATATTAAACATAATTCATTATCAAGGTTTTTATTAGCATTAGGGGGCTCCTGCTACGTTAACCAGAAACCAGCCATTTTGAAGTAGGCCCTGTTGGAGTTTTTGTTATTAGACTGACACTATAGGTTCTCAGCTTCTGTCATTTCATTTAATTAGCCTTTATTTCAGCTACTTTCCAGAAATTATTATGATTGCCAATGTCCACAGCGGAAGGGTGACGAGCAAACATTTATTGTTGCAAGGAGTATGTTCCTGTCATCCCTTCTCATGAAGGTCTTCCCAGAGGATGTGAGCACAGTGAATAATTTCAGTTTATGTTTTTAGCATTAGGAAGATGAGAATACAGTAGTTGCAGAAGACATATTTTGGTGTTAACCAGGGCCTCGGGTTGAGGCATTGCCAACGTGTTGAATTAGGCTGTGAATCTACTGCCCACTTGAGTATTCTAGGATTGCCGAATGGCTGGTAGTACAAACATTATTATTATTATTTTTTTTTTAAATAAAATGATACAGTTTACAATAAACTTTTCATTTTGTCTTATCAAAACATCTTTCATTTCAGTTATACATATAAATCAATTTTCATTTTCGATTTTATCCATAATCTTCTTCCAAAAATGAAAAATTATATAAATCATCCGTTTCTCAGTCCCTAGCATTATCCATGCCCATCTTTCCTCCGCGTTCATTGTCTTATGTGCAATCTCAAAGTAGGATCGGCATACATTTCTCTCTTGCTCGAGAGCAGGACAGGACATAATCAGATGATACAAGCTTTCTGTTTCCATCTGGTTTTTACATATCCGACAAGAGATGTCTTTATTTACTTGCTGTTTAATTCTTACTATTCTTTCCCTGGTAGATAATATGTTCAACCGAAATTTCACAAAGAATGTTCTTATTTCTTTATTAGGGAATATAAACAGATACGATGGCAATTCATTGATAGCTCTAGTCTAATACCGGGTTATATGTTCATTCGTGGATATCCAGTGATTATACATTAATTGTTTCTTGGCACGTTGGGGCCTCATTTGTAGCATTTCTTCTGTTATATCTTCCTTTCTTAATGCTATTAATATTTGTTGTTTCCATTTTAATAATGCCCTTGCATTTATAGGATTCGATTTTGACTTGAAGAATTCTAATGCTGGCACTTTTTGTTCCCATGTTATTTTTCGGTAAAGATCAAGTTTTTTCCAGCGTACCACAGACGAAAGTGATTGTACTGCTACTTCAGCTCGAACACGGGCTATTGGGAAAGATTTAGGCAGCTTCATTATTTTCTGCCAGAAACTCGCTTCCAATGTAGGCCATATTTTTTCAGGAAAATTTAGTGGTGTTTCACTTCCTTATGTAAGGATCGGAATAACCTTACTCCTGTAAAATGTGATAATTGGTCAGAACGAGAATTTACCAAATTTTTCATGAAGCATGTACCCTTGTCTTGCCAATACCATTACTTTTTTTTTTTAGATGTATCTCCCATTCTTTTTCTTCCATTGTCTGACTAATCACAATTCCCAGGTACTTGTAAGAGGGTACAATGCTAATTGGGCTGTTGTTAATATGTATCAGTGGTTTCTTTTCATTTTGTTTCAGTTTCATAATAGCCATGATTTTGTTTTTTTCTATATTTATTTTTAAGTTGTTTCTTTCCATGTAGTCTGCCAACAATCCAAGACTCTCCTGTAGCCCTTTCGATGTTTTATCAAGTAATACGATGTCGTCTGCATACATCATTATTGGTATCTTTACTGAATTTATTTTTGGAGGGAATATTCTATCCGACATCATTTCACATGGGAGATCTGATGTGAACAGATTGAAAAGAGTGGCTGTGAGTGGGCAACCTTGTTTTAGCCCATTCCAGGTCTCAATGTAGGCGGTCATTTGCCCATCTTCAGTTAGCCTTACTCGTATTTTCGTTGAAGAGTAGAGTAACCTTATTGGTTGTAATATATGTGTAGGGGAATTCCACTTTTCCAATTTGTTCCATAACAGTTGTCTGTTCACACAGTCGAACGCAAGATGTAGGTCCACGAGAGCTATCCAAACCTGTTGGTTGGCGGTCTTTGCTTCATGTTTTATAAGGTTCAGGAGAAATAGATTGATGTTTGTGCCGACTGCACGGACAAAACCGGTTTGTCGACTCGCAATCTGTTTATTTTCCGTAGCCCATTCCGTAAGTGCTCTCAGTAATATGGTAGCAAATATTTTCCCCAGGTGGTCTAATAATGCAATGGGCCTGTCATTTGTGGGAATCTCTTTGTCTCCTTGTTTAAAAATCGGTATCAGGACCGCCAGTCGCCAAGTTGAGGGTATTTGGTTCATTTGGTTGATCAATATGATAATTTGTAATATCATATCCGCCCATATCTCAGGTGTTTCTTTGATTTTTGCATTTGTAAGGCCATCTGGCCCTGGTGCTCGAGAATTGTTCAATTTCGGGATTATTTGTAGAATTTGTTGTCTAGTTATTGTAATTTGCCATTTGTTCATTTTCGGAAGCACTGTCAGTTCAGGAGTAGCCTTCTTTTTGTATAGCGCAGTGAAGTGATCCAGCCAACGGGCCTCACTAACATTTTGTATCCTCCGATGTTGGACACATTGAATTGGATTTAATAAATTCCATAAATCTTGTGTGCTACGGTTAGTAAGGCATGTTAGCATTTGCTCTGAATCCTGTTGTAACATACAGCTTTTATGGGATTTTATCCAATTCCTATATTTTTGTTTAGCTGTGTGGATTGCAAGCTGTGATTCTTTAGTTTTTATCTTATATAGTTCTCTACATAGTTTTTAATACTCTCTTTTTTTCGTTGCAATCAACGGATTGTAACTATGGGTGTAAGGCCAATGTTGTTTTTTTTAGATCTTTTTGAGGTTGGTAATGTGGTTCAAATAACCACTCATAATTTATTTTCTCCACATCTTTCTTTTCTGTGGCTTGATAAGTCTGATTTAGACTTAGTACATCGACTGGCTTAAGTCTCAATCTTGTTGCTTTTGCATTCAGTTCCATGGTAGGGAGTGTAATTTTCTCTTGGTAGTGGTCTTGCTTTATCCATGTCATTGATATCATGCGATGGTAACTATTAATATTCACTGTTATCTCAGTTTTTATTAGTGTCTTCACGATATTCTCTGAGATATATATATATATATAATCCAGTACTGCTTCTGATGTACCCTGTGACCATGTTGGATTTAATTGATCATTGTCATTCTGATAAGTTCCAGTAAGACTAAGGTTTCTTCTTTTCATTTCTTTCATCCAAGATTTAGCTCTCTGGGACAATTCGTTCTTTTCATTTTGAATTCCAGATTTATCAAAAATATGAATATTTAGATCACCACAGATTATTATGTCAATTGCTGGAAACATGTTTTCTAATTTATCGAGAGCTGTCAACAATGTATCTAGATATTGTGTTTCCTTAACCGCTAAGGGATTCCAATACATGTTAAATATGACAGTCCAAGCGATCTGTTTACAAAGGAATTGGTGTTGATGTTGTAACACCACATATTGAATCCATGGGTTCAAATGTCTTGCTTCAGTTGGGGTCCAATAAGAGGTAATTTTTATCATCTTAATCTGACCAGATGATGGCTTTCCTTTTTGTTGTGTGATGGCTGGATTAGTAAAAATGTTATATCCTTCACACGTAGGAGGATGGGACAACCATGTCTCTTGTAAACAGATTATTTGGGATTGTTGTAACTGTGGATGTGTTTGATAGAATAAATGACCATGTCCTCTAGTGTTCCATGAGGTCAGTATGATCTGTTCATTCTGTTTTTCCACTCATTGTTATGAGGACACCGATAAGCTACTTTCGTTTTCTTTCGTTCGAAATGTGTATTCTCTATGGATATATCTTGATGCGGACAGGCCTTGGTTAGTATGAGTTTCATCTTCCATTCTGTAAGACAAGGATGTATATGAAGATTCCTCGTTTCTTGTTGAGGCGAGGTTCATGTCTGACTTCTCAAAATCTCGCCAGATTGGAGGCCGATCATCCATTTTATTCATCACACTGTCATGTATTGTCCCCTGGTCCGTGTCCTTCTTCTTAGTACATTTGAAGCTAATACATTGTAACTGGTCATCAGCTTTTAAAATTTTATTCATGATTGTTTGATTCATTAGTTGTATTTCAACTTTATCAAGGTTCTCGTCATCTAGAAATTTAACCAGATTTATGTGTTTCGTACTGATATGTTTCAGTTCTGGAATTGCCTGAATTACACGTATACTGTGTGTCCGGTTTAGTATAATCGCAGGCTTTGCAATTATATATTTCTCTTGTCATTTTAGTGGATCGACAAATATAGGTGTTTTCAACAAAGGGTATGTGAAGCTCCTCTCGTCATGAATCGGCAAACAAGGTCCGTTTTGGAGCGGTTCATTTGTACGTTCTCTTGTTTGTTTCTGGTCAAACTTTCTTGTTTTTTTTCACCATTTGGTTTGGACTTTTCCATACTGTAATCACTTTCCAGTTCTTCATCAGATATATTAATACAGGTGAGGTCAATTTGTTGGTTGACATTCAGATTAATGTTTGGCTATAGATCTAAAAGTATCATGTCTTTGATGTTCTGCTCTTGATCTATCTCAGAAACATCCAAAACATTCACATCCGGATAAGAAGACAGGTCTAACAGTTCAGCGTCTTATTTTGTCTCCTCTCGTTGTAGTTGCGTTCTTATTGGTGGTAAGATATCTGTCTTATTATTTTATATTTTTTGTTGATTAGTGTCTTGTATGTTTTGTTCATTTACATTCTGGGTATTGCTTTGAACCGTCAGTAAACCCTCATGTCGCTGAGGAATATTGAGATTCCTTAAGAACGCACGTGAACCTGTTTGTCGTTTGTTATTTTTGTTTTCATTATTGGCCTTTGCTTTTAGGTTTCTTTCGCCATCATGCTTTAAAAATAGATCAAAAGGCAGAGGATCTGATTTTTGAAGAGATTGCATCTCTATTCGTGCTTGATTTATCTCTAAGAATGGTGATTCCAGAGGAGTTGTGAGCTCCTACTGTATTCCTTTTTGGCTCTGAACATTCTGTGCTGGTAAATTCTGTGAGACAGACAGGTCTGTTAATTTTGCCGTTATCTTTGCCATTTCTTTCATAAGTGACAAGAAAGCTGAGTTTGCCTGTATTCGCTCCATTGGATCTGCACTGGCAATATCAGCCAGTCTATTTTTGCCATATGCGGCTTGTTTCTGCCTCAGTATCCAACCGCTGTTGTATTTGGCAGATAAAGTTCTCCATGGGAATCTGTTTGGTGTGCATCAGAGCGATCAGAGTGGCTTGATCTTTAATAGCATCAACATTCGTCTCATGCAATTTTAGGAACGGAATAAGTGACTGTGATGTTGTTGTAATCACTATATTTTGTAATTCCATCATTGTTGTTGGTAACCGGGCCATATTCGAGTACTCTTTCAGATCTTCTGGGATTATGTATTCAGCTGGGCCGGGCTCTGAAGTGGGCCGTTGTTCTCTCTTTAACGGCCGTTGTCTGATCTCTGTGTCCTCCTGCATTTTGTCCTGGAATACTGTTGGATTCTCTTTCCAGGAGAAAAAAGAGTTTACATCTCTCTGGTTCGGTGCCGGGGTAGATGTGTGGCACTTTGTTTTCAGATTTGTGCCTTTTGAGTTTTGCTCTTGGGCTACTGATAACTCATGTGAACTCATAAGTGAGTTTAGTTCCATCATGTCCAGTGAAAGGCGTGCTGCTCTATAAGGTTTTTGTTGTTCAAATTCCTGTTTATTTGAACTTTTTATCATATTTTTTTCTTGCACTTGTACCCACAAAGCTCTTGCATGTAACGCTTTCATTTTCCTTTGGGCTGTAGTTTCGTTTATATTAGTTTGCATCGAGTGATTCTCACTTTTAGCCTGTTTTAATATTCGCTCAGGGTCATCGAGGGGCTCTCCCATTCTATCAGCCTGGTCAGCATCTGGGAGAGCTGGCTGTAATTCCTCTCCTGGCTCTGTCATCACATTGACAGAATGCAGTTCCTCGGCAGCGGCACCAGAGGGCAGCGTCGTCCGAGCCTCCACCCTCGATACCTCATCCGAGTCCTTGCTCCGCACTTTGGGAGTCAGCGCCACCCTCTCCACAGCATCGCGGTGCATCAGCCCCTTAATGTCCCCCCGGCTACCAGCCCCTCCCGCACCAGGGGGCTCTACGGCCGGGGGGACCGCCTTCTCCCCCCACCCTCCATCAGGAGCGCTCTGGGCACCAACGGCCGGTCGACTCCCCCCCACCATTCCATGTGGATACGTGGCACACCCACCAGCGCCGGACGCAGCAGATGGGAGCAGCGGCGGCGACTCTCGAGGTATGGGGGAGAGCAGGTGGGGGGTCGCCAGCACAGGAGAAGGTTTGTAAGGTATGCTTTTACCCGCAGGTGTCAAGTCAATAATGTTAACGCTTTCAGCTTGAGTAGTAAAAAGACTTTTCATATCATTGTTCCAACTATTAGAGCATAATTCAGGAGCTGCAATTGTTGTGTTATGGTCGCTTACCTTCTTTTCCCATGCCGTCGATTTTACATTGCTCTTTGTTCGAATCATCGGGGGAAGCTTACTTTTCTCTTTAGTGAGTGTGGCAAAAACTTGAGAGATTGAAGGTTGTTTTTTAGCACGTGGTGGGTTTATAGTTGTACTCGGTTCAGTTTTTCCTCTCAACCGAGGCCTGGGTCTGGACACATTTAACGGGAGAGGTGACTGCTTCATTTCCTCACCATTCTTCTTCTGGCTCATGATGCAGAACGGGGGGAAAAGGGTGTAAAAGATGTGAATCTATTGGCAGAGGCCAATGGGCACAGAAGTACAAGCACTTGATGAAATGTCCTGCCACCACAAGGCAAATTGGAGATTCAGAAGAAGTCGCAGGGTCGCCCCAGAGCCCAAAGACCCAAAGACTCTGTGACTGACTCCGTGGCCGCTCCGCGGGATATGGGAGTTTTTAACTTCTTCTCCCCAATGGATGTCGAAAGAGGACTGGAACACCAAGAAAATCCTTCAGAGTCTCTGCACCTAAGACTCTGCGACTGACTTCGCGGCCGCTCCACGGGTTATGGGAGTTTTTAACTTCTTCTCCCCAATGGATGTAGAAAGAGGACTGGAACACCAAGAAAATCCTTCAGAGTCTCTGCACCTAAGACTCTGCGACTGACTCTGTACAAACATTATAAGAAATTACTCCTTGAGAATGGAGCATCTGCCACATATTTTCTGAGGCCCTGCAAACTAACAGTTTCCGTTCTTGGCTTCGCTAGAAGGAAGAGTAATGGGGATAGCAAATGTTTCAATATGCTAATTGCAAAAGATATGTTTCAAACTTGAGGAAGCTGCAAGGGCTTCTAACTGTCTGGGTTGCCAGCTGCCTAGTTCCATGGGAGCAGAATTTACTGTGTCTAGTTTGGTTGCCACAAAGTATTGACTTCACTCTCCTCCGTAACGATACACACAATTAGGTCATCTGCAGGGGGATGCACTCATAACATCACTAGAAATGTATTAACCAATTGAGTTGGTAAATGTATATCATTCTTTATATTGTTATATAGGTAGGTGCTAATGGGGATGATGGAATCATCATACACCTGTCATTTTGTAATATACTCTAATGTAGTCAAATTTTGCGGTTTTGTCTTTAAATATTGTAACCCAATGTGGGAGGGTTGAGCGTTCTCAGCTGTTGGTCTCTTGAGACTATAATATGAGACTATAATACTGTTGATGCAGCCTTTATTCAACTGATGACGAGTTTCCTTGTTGTTTGTAGTGTATTGTTGTTTTAGAGCCACTTGTGAAAAGGCGCGTTATAAATGCCATATCATATCATATCAAGGTGGATACTTGGTTATTGAGGCTGCCCAATAGAGATGCAAAAATGAAAACAATGTTCAAGTATCCTTGATTGTGCGCTCCAATCTTTTTTTACTAGGCAATATTTTGATTTTGACACTGTATAGTGATTCTTACTGTCAGTATTTACATGCATACATTCTATCAATATTCCCTCTTTAGAAAATTGCATGTATTACGTTCATACATTCAATGAGTGTTCCCTTTGTTCCCTCAACACGTGTTTCCCCATTGGTTTTTAATGTTTCTTCAGGAGTCTTTTTAGTTTTAATGTTCTGCTGAATTTGTATAGATCTAAGTTTGTTTGAAAATTATCCATATAGTTTGAGGGGCCGTAGGAAAGTCCTTTGTTTAGAGCTGATAACAAATCTGGGGTTAATTCCTTGTCTGTTACATTAATTACTAAGTCCTCTTCTGTTGATAATTTTTGGACCTAGTGAGCATTCCTAGATTTTTGTCTTTGTCTGATGATGCTCCCCCCACCCCTTTGGCACCTCTTTGCTGGCCTCCATTTACAGTGGAAGGTTGTGATGTTGCGTTCCTTGGGTTTTTAGGTGGTTTGAATGGAGTGTTGGGGAGAAGTTGGACCCCCACCAAGGCTTCTGGGGGTCCGAGCCATGGGAGACCGCAACACCTCCCATTTTGCCCAAATAAATGCAGCAGAGTCCCAAGCAGGCAGCACCATGTTCCAAACTGCGTTTATTTCTGGGCAGCAAAAAAAAGAAAACACACAGAGAGCTTCGTGCACAGCGAAAGTCCCGGCACCGTCTACCCCGGGGCTGGCTTGCAAGCCAGCTTTGTAACACACTGCAGACTGACCTCACAGAATTGGACCATCTCAGAGAAACCTATATCGTCCTGCTATTGGCTGCTAAGTGATATGTTACCTATGTAGCCCTTATAGGAAGCCTGATAATTGTACATTGGACTTTTGTGTAAGTGGGTTGGTTTAGCTGTGCCACCTAACTCTGAAATTGTTGCAGTATGAATCTGTTCCCATCACTTTTAGCTGAATCAGGCTTTTTGCCCCTGGGCTCTCAGTGTTCATTGGCCAGAGCTGAGCCATTCTTGTTACAATTATGTTTCAAATGGTGTGTGAGTCTTGCGAAAATGTCTTTCGTTCCCAGGGAAAAACACTGGGCTCTGGATGTTCTGCCGTGGCTTACTCATATTTGTGAAGAATTAAAAATGTTTGTCTGCCAGGGTTCACTGTCGTTCAAAGAAAGTAATCTTATCTTACTGTGCAACCTTGGCTGCTCCTGGGTTTGTGAAGGGCATTGCTGAAGTCAGCATGAATCCCCATTGCGGCTGGTGTTCAGTGAGACAAATGCACTTGGCTACTTGGCTGTAATTTTCTTAAAACATGGATTTACACTGTGCAATTAGATCAGGTTAATTCATATAGGCATCTGCAGCCTTTAAACAGGGATCCTTGTGGTTTGTAGATTCTGGTACTGCTGCATTTAGGCTAATGTAGCATGTAGGTTGCAATGTTGGTGAAGTGGGTGTATTTCAGCATATTTGTCACCCATGGGTGCGCTGGGGCCAGGTTCAAATGATAAGTGCGCTCCTTATTCTTCCTGCTGTCCTGTCTGTCAATGTGCCTGGGACGAGGGGCAGGAGTTTGATCTCGATTTTCCCTCTTCAGTCCCCCCTCTGGTCGACTTTGTCGACCACACCACCAAGCAACATTCACCTCCTTCCGGTCTGCATATCTTTGTCAATTCTTTGAAGTGTCCATAATTGTTCACATTGTTGTCGATGAACAGTACATGTAGGAGTGTTCTCCTTCTGCGTTCCACCATGCTCACTTCCCTTCGTACTTCCTCGGATCACAGGGAGTGTCCACCTTTATTACTGCTGGAACCTTGTCGCACACCGCTATCTTCTCCCTTCGTCCGGCTCTTCCTTTCACCATGTCTCTTATTTGCTTCCGATCTCATTTTCTGCTGGTCTCTCGCATCTTGCAATGTATTTTGATCTTGCAAAATGATGCTGCGCTCGGTACTAGTGCTTTCGTCATCACCTTCAATCAACCAGCCAGTCATGATGGCATCCATTACTATGGAAACTCTAGCCAGTTCTTGTCTTTCTGTGTTCACATGTGTATTCTGCTGAACAGTCTTTTGTGTGCTGGTACTTCATCCAATGTTGCTTCTGTCTCGCTCGAGAAGTCATTCCCCCCTCTTTTCACTCCTCTGTCTGTTTCTCTTCTTCCGTTGTTTTCCATCTTGGGGAATGTGTCATTCTTCACATCTTCCTTGGGCATCACTAACAAGGGCATGCTGATGCGCACCAATGAACAGTCTCCTCCCCAATTCGGTGGTAGTTTCTCTTGAGCTTTAGATCCATATGCTTAATAGTTGTCCATAAGCACTGATGTTCCTGCTCTCATCTCCCTACTTTCCTCAACCTTCTTGCATCCAGCATTTGTGTCCACTTCTTTTCACTGTTGTGCTGGTAATATTAAGGCTGGTGCCTTCGCAGTATAGGTCCTTCTTCATTCTCTCTTTTGTTTTTTTCTTTCTTCTTTTCTTTTTCAGCTTGCTCACTGGTGCATTTGCTAGTGGTTTCTTCTCTCTCTGGGCCCTTGCTACATACAGTTGTTCTTCAATGAGCTGCCAGTAGTTGTTCATCATTGATAGTGTCCTTATGTAATCTTCTTTCATAGGGGATTGCCTTTTCTTTTTTTTTTTAATCAATCTCAATGTTGCTGTCTTCCCTTGCAATCTTCTTCACGTTTGGAACACTTTGAGGTACATGGGCGTCATGCTCTGCTGTAGTCATTTCTGTTGTAATCAATTCTCTCAAGGCATAATTTATTAAAGAGCAGTCAGGACAGCTCTCCCCAGTGGTGTCCCTACCAATTTTGTACATGTGTTCATGTTGTTTGTTACTTCTGCTATGTGTGTTATGTGTATGTTTTACTCCCTTTGTGTCTGCACATACCTCTCCTTACTTTTGCAGCAGCTTTTCCTCACCCACTGACACCATAAGTCTTCCTGCTTGGGTTAGGGAATGTTAGTAGGGGATACACTATTACATATAATTTTTAAATGACCACCCCCCATTATTTCGTTCGTCATTAACAGTCCCATCATGAAGACAATAGTCCTTATTGGCTTGCCCATAACCACTTATGCTGCTGGGTCCTTGCAGCTGATGAGATGATAAAGTTGCCCGCCTGAAAATCGCAAGAAAGGCATTAATACGTTAGTACTTGTTAGTAACCTCAAGCTCTGTGAACTAAACAATCACTAAGGGCAAAAATGAAACCTCCCCCAGACACTTCTTGTTGAGGGTTTCTCAATGTGGGTCGGACAGTATATGCACTGTATTCAAGTTGGGGAAAAGTTTGGGCTTTGTATTCAATGGAAGCAAGGAAATATACTTCAGGGAAACGTGCTCTAAGGGGTCTGAGGTTCCTGACATAGTGGGCAATTGAGTGGGAAAGGATTCAGAATGGTTGAATGAGTAGGCCTCAGGGTGATTAATAGGTGATAACATTAAGGAAATTTCCTACACAATTCTAACAGCATACATACGCAACAACCTGCATGTGCGAGGAAAAGAGAAAGAACAAAAAGTGTTACAGTGCACAAAATATAATTTAAATCCTTTTTCAGCATGCTATGCACATTGGGTTGTTGGTCCCTAATCTAGCTGCTTGTGTGTGTTGGACCATAGGATGTCCATGTTTCCCTAACTCAAGAGTGTTCGTGCTGTCTTGCAGTTCATGAAAATCTCTTGCGTTGGCCCTGTTGATCGTTGCCCCCTCGTTGCCAGGGTGGCCACCGCTTTGTAGGGCTTGACGCCTTACACATCTAACAGATTCTGTCAGGAGGGCAAAATGTGCCACTCTAGTCCATAGCCATTGAATTTTAGTCGTCCGTTGTCTCCAGGCCTGCCCTGGGTCCTTTGTATCAGGCGAGAAATGAAAAAGAAGCGCTTCAGACCTGAAAATTGACATATTCTTTAATTTCTTGACCTAACCTCTCTGCACTACTCTTGCACTATTCAGTGTCCTAGTGGGAGGAGCCAATGGTACATTTATGCACCATCCTGTCACCACCTGGTGGCGTTCAATGGCGGTCTGACCGTAAATTGTTACACAATTAGAAATTTACCTGGAAAATGGGTAGACAACCACTATCCTGTAGCTGTATCCTTAACACATCTGGATCATCTGTACTTAATTTAGGTGAGTATACTCATGACACACTTGGATCATATATACGTAATTTAGGTGGTGGTGTACAAATGGGCCTTTGAGTCTTGTATTTACTGTACTTTACTTTAAGCTATTTATAGTGCGCGCCTTTGTCCCCGGGCGGCATTAGGCACTGACAAGCTAAACAGGGAAGCATCAGGGTGGTAAATCTGTCATGTAGGGTGGCTGTGTATCTAAATTAAAAGGGTCATGTTCCTTAGTTAAGATAATCGCAGGGTTTTAAAATCTTTTTTCTGTGGCTCCTCTCACAACTTCTCAGGGCGTGCCCCGCAGTGAACTGCAGGCACTTTAAGCTGGTACTAATGAAATTTGCTACCAACTATTCGCTACCTGTCCCTCCCCCCTCTTCCATTTATTTATTTATTTATTTATTTATTTATTTCCTCTTTTCTTTCAATCCCAACCGTCACAATTTACTCCCATGTCCTGTATCCCACTACATTTCCACTTGTAAAACCCTAGTCTATTAACTACTCATGTATTTAGGCCTAGCATTGTATTACTCCACTACTTTCACTACTGTTACATTTAAACAATATATTTCTACTCCCAAATTTGAATACAACCATTATTCTCCAAATCATGCAGCAATGACCTCTTTCCCTATGTGTGTTAGCCAATGCATTTGTGCCAGTGCTGTGTTCAAAAAGCGCTAGTGGCATTACCACTTGACTTGCACTGTCTTATTTTGTCGCGAAAGGGTGTTTGTTGGGAACATGGCTCATCCACCCTTTACCCGCACTTCTCTCCTCCCATAGTGAACTGTCAATAAGATGCACACCTCCCCCCAAGTGCACTTTTCTCTACCTTGTGTGTCTCATTTTATTGCTCTGTGTTATTCGTGTATGCATGAGCCCAGTCTCCTCGCTGAAAGCTGTGCGCTCATAATGTAGCTGAATTTACCCTCCTGTAATGCACTATCTTTGTGCACCCCCCCTCGATACCGTGCACCCCCAACATACCTAAACAATGTTTCTTACTTCCAACATGTGTATGCCTGGTGTTTAACAAGTTATGGCTTTGTCTGTGAATAAAATAGTCATATCCAGTCTACTCGTGATGTCACAAATGCCCCTTCCCTGATGGATTGGCTAGTCGCCCTACTGTCACCCAGAAAAGACAATGTTTTGTTACCTATCACAACCCTGTGCAATTGTCCTCTGCAGTATTGAGTGTACGTGAGTGTGTGTGTCGGAGTGCGTCTCGCCCGCTCTGTCGGGCAGGTGGAGCATGAGCGTGTTTGGCAGAGTGAGAAAAATCAAGTTTGTCTTGGGCTGTCCTATTAAGGGTACAGTGTCAATCTATGTCCTTTGAAAGGTTTGTTCCCCATCAAGAAGACTCCTCCCAGTCATGTAAACGGTATTGTTGCTATTGTGTCATTGTTCTGTATGGGTGCTGGCTGCTGTGCGGTGCCCCTGCGTTGTGATGCTTGTGAGTCCTGGGGTAGTGGTGCTGCATTTGTTGTGTCTTTGTCTATACATGTAGTAGTGACAGTGCCTGCGTTGGTGCTTGTGGTGTCTGCTGAAATAATCCTGTCCTGCCCCATGTATCCTCCCCACATGGACGGTGCATATTGTGGTGGTTGTTGATACTGCTATTGTGATGCTTGTCCGTTTGAGTCGGGGCTGATTTTAAGTGCCCCTTCATTGCATACTTTAATAATTTATTTAGTGCTTACTTGGCCTCATCTGCCTTTCTCTGCCTCTGCCGTTTGTTTAACCATCTTCTCTTGCCACAATCTACAATGCGCACAGTCAATTTCTAGCGTGCTATACTTCCTGCCTCCCTTCCATAACCCCATGCATGCTGCACCACCCCCTACCGAGCCTCTATCATATTTTGCAATTATGTCTTATTCATTCCTTCTCCCCACCTCCCATCTCTTCCTTTCCCATTCCAGTGCAACCCGCTCCCTTACCACTTTTATGGCTCGTTCATCCTCCTGCTTTTGTACCCATTCCCGTGCCATCTATCTCTTCACCACGCTCTTTTCCCATAAGCTCCCTCTCATCCATCCTCCGCCATTCCCTTTCTTCCTTTTCCAGTTCCCCCGCTCTCTTCCTGTCTCTCTCCTCGCACTGCACATTCTTTTCGTGGTCCCTCTCCCATCTCTCTTCTCTCTCGATTTGCACTGCCCAGTCAAGCTTTTTGTGCTCCTTCTCCCCACTCTCTGTTGCTATTGTTACTCCTTGCACCTCCCCCGTTATCTTCCCTTTAAATTCAATTCCTCTGTACCTGTGCCTTCAAATCTGCTTTCATGCACTGCAGCCCTCCCATGCTCGCTCCGGTGCTGCTAGCGGGTTGTTCTGCACCTTCCTGTTTGTTCTCTATAGTGTATTGTGATTGTTTGTGTGTGGTGTTTAAATGTCCTTCTGCTGCTTTAAATTCTCTCATAGAATGCATTCCTTTCTTACCATCTGTGTCCTCAAATATTACACTCCCGGAGGTGCAGAAGGGTGAGACCCCTCTTCCCTCTGCTCGTGCTAGTTCAGCATCTGCTGACGCCTCGGATCTTCCCTTTCCTTCATGCGCACCGTTCAACTGTAGCCAGGTGCTTGTAAGCCTCTTCCCGTGTAAGTGCTGTGTATGTGTGTCAGTAGCAAATGCTGCACGCCTCTGAAGAAGCCGCCTATGGCAGCCATGGTATTTTTTATTTTCCTTCAGTACTTTTGAATATTTGCACACTATGTTTTACTAACTTATTTTGGCATGGGGCTGTGTCCTACATAACAGTTGAAGGGGAGTCATTTCTCTATTGTGTGATACCTTCTACCTCACTTCAAGTTGAACATTTCGATAGTCTGCTGTTCAGGGAGCAAAAGTTAGAAAATAGTGTAACATTTCTCTTCTCTTTTTTTTTCTTAAATTTCTATCAGCCTTCTTGGCTCTGCACCTTAGCCAGTGCACTCCACGGGCAGCCCATCTTCACCAAACCATTGCGTTCTCCGGCACACCCCCACAATCTTTCGCATGTGTCTTCCACACAACGCCTCTGGGTCACCTCTTCTTCCTCTCCAAATCCACACCACTATCACCTCACCATCAAAACTCTGTGTCCTATGCATCAATCTGAAGGTGACGTCACCAACTAAAAACACAGTACAAATGAATAGTCAAATGTGCAGACTCAGAGCAATAACCCATTTCTTCCAACCCCACAAAAATCCTTAAATAAAACCCCACAATCGCCAGAGCTGTCTTCCTGCTTCAACTGGAACAAGGTAAACCACAATAAAACTCTTATAATCGGACTGCGCACACTGCGTCGCCTCGCGTGTGATACGCCCCTCACCAGGGGAGCTTAACCAGCCAATTATCTTCTGCACTCAGGAACAATCTAGCTACCTCCTGCGGGGAAACATCACCCACTCACCGAACTAAAACGCTCAATTAGCAGGGAACCTCATCTACTCATTGATCTACAACATCAATTCATAGGAAAGCCATACCCCCGCACATGTAATCGCCATCCAGACCAACCAGCGCGGCACTCCGATCCTATACGTGGGGAGTCACTACCCCACCCAATATCCTCATAAACACAAGAAGGGACCACTGCAACCGCTCCAGTCCCAACTAACAATTCACGTGCCGATCACCACCAATACGCTGAATTTTTGCGACATTGTACAATCTCCCACCACCCAATTTACAATACCTCCCCCAGTTTCTACCCAAACAAAACAACTTAAAATGTCTGCAACATACTGATCAACAATACATCATAATACTTGAAACATTTGCCCATTGTTACCCCATACAATCACACCCCTCCATCAAAGCCCATGTTGCTGGTTGCTTGAACCTGTACTTACATTTCCTATGCTGCACTGGCACTTGCTCTGCTACCGGACCCCCCATTCAAGGCGCTTCACTGGACCCCTTTCCTGCAGGGCTCTCACCTGCCCTCAAGTGGGGTATTTCCAAGTGGCCCCTGATGTCTTTAGCCAGATACGCATTTTCCGGTGCTCTTCAGGTGCAGGCGAGGGTCCCTCAGCTTCCTTGAGTCGGCGGCAGGGAGTGCAGTTCAATGCAGGGCTTGTGCAGGCAGTCCCCTTTCACCCATGTCTTACAATGAGCAATGAGCCTCACAGAGGGCACCAACTTGTTGGGGAGAAGTTGGACCAGCACCAAGGCTTCTGGGGGTCCGAGCCATGGGAGACCCCAAAACCTCCCATTTTGCCCAAAGAAATGCAGCAGAGTCCCAAGCAGGCAGCACCATGTTCCAAACTGCGTTTATTTCTGGGCAGCAAAAAAAAGAAAAACACACAGAGAGCTTCGTGCACAGCGAAAGTCCCGGCACCTTCTCCCTGGGGCTGGTTTGCAAGCCAGCTTTGTAACACACTGCAGACTGACCTCACAGAATTGGATCAGCTCGCAGAAACCTATCTCGTCCTGCTATTGGCTGCTAAGTGATAGGTTACCTATGTAGCCCTTATAGGAAGCCTGATAATTGGAAATTGGACTTTTGCGTCAGTGGGTTGGTTTAGCTGCGCCACCCCCATTACCTAACTCTGAAATTGTTGCAGTATGAATCTGTTCCCATCACTTTTAGCTGAATCAGGCTTTTCGCCCGTGGGCTCTCAGTGTTGATTGGCCAGAGCTGAGCCATTCTTGTTACAATTATGTTTCAAATGGTGTGTGAGTCTTGCGAAAATCTCTTTTGTTCCCAGGGAAAAACACTGGGCTCTGGATGTTCTGCCGTGGCTTACTCATATTTGTGAAGAATTCAAAATGTTTGTCTGCCAGGGTTCACTGTCGTTCAAAAGAAAGTAATCTTATCTTACTGTGCGACCTTGGCTGCTCCTGGGTTTCCGAGGAGCATTGCTGAAGTCAGCACGAATCCCCACTGCGGCTGGTGTTCAGTGAGACAAATGCACTTGGCTACTTAGCTATAATTTTCTTAAAACATGGCTTTTCACTGTGCAAGTAGATCAGGTTAATTCATATAGGCATCTGCAGCCTTTAAACAGGGATCCTTTTGTTTTGTAGATTCTGATACTGCTGCATTTAGGCTAATGTAGCATGTAGGTTGCAATGTTGGTGAAGTGGGTGTCTTTTCAGCATATTTGTCGCCCATGGGTGCGCTGGGGCCTGGTTTAAATGATAAGTGCGCTCCTTATTCTTCCTTCTGTCCTGTCTGTCGATGTGCCTGGGGTGAGGGGGCAGCAGTTTGATCTCGATTTTCCCTCTTCAGGAGGATATGTTCTGGATTGCCTGAACTTTTGATATTCTTCTAAAAAAAGAGTATGTCGGAACTGATTCTGTGATCGTCTCATTTCTTTCATTTGAAATTTCAATGTCACCTTCACTGGCTGATCCTGCTTCAGATGACTGTGGAGATACTGTTGGTTACACAGGTTTTTTTTATCACTGGTTTGCTAGGGGGTCCAGTTGGTTTATTTGGTTGCCTTCTTTGGAATGTGTAGACTCTCTTGAATTTATAATCCATTTAATCTCTATGGTATTTTTGTTATTTTTAAATTTTTTGTTCATTTTCATATTTATTCAGATATTTATCCAGAATCTGATAATTCTTAAATGTTGCTGCCGGTATATTGAGCTTTTCTATTACTGTTTTGATTTTGTCCATTTCTTGGATCAAGATGTCATGTACCTTTTTTGTATTCATGATGATTCTATGCATCATTTCTTTCGACGTTGTAACTAGCAATTCTTCCCAACCTTTTAGGTCTTCAATTTCATCTTCCTCGAATAAGGGGAATATTCAGATCCTCTGGCCTCTTGGGATCCTACCAACCTGTAGATAATTTTCTAATTTGGTGACCTCCGACCACCTTGCTTATTCTCTTTTGGATAGATGTTCTAGTTGTACGAAGAGTTTTTTCAATGATTTTGTATTGCTGTCAATCTTATTTGCTGTTTGTGCCTGGATTCCTGAAAAAGTTGTTCTGCCTCTTGTTATCTTGTTCTGAATTGGTGCTCCATTGTATGATCTCTATCTTGTTCTTTGTTAATAATTATATTATTGTTTGTTATGTAAATACTAAGACTCAGCCTCTGTTGCGTAGGATTAACTGTAATACTGTTGATGCAGCCTTTATTCAACTGAATGGCGAGTGTCCTTATTGTTTGTAGTGTATTGTTGTTTTAGAGCTGCACAAGGTGGATACTTGGTTATTCAGGCTGCCCAATAGAGATGCAAAAATGAAAACACTGTTCAAGTATCCTTTATTGGGCGCTCCAATCTTTTTTATTTAGCAAATTTTGATTTTGACACTGTACAATGAATCTTACTGCCAGTACAGCTTTTGTTGCAAATTGTATGTATTTACATGCATACATTCTATCAATATTCCCTCTTTAGCAAATTGCATGTATTGCATTCATACATTCAATTGGTGTTGCCTCTTTATGTTAATTGACATATTTTCATTTCACACGGTATGGTTATATAATACGTTCAAACATTCAATCAGTGTTCCCTTTTTTCCTTCAACAGGTGTTTCCCCATTGGTTTTTAAAGGTTCTCCAGGAGTTTTCTTTTTTTAAATGTTGTGATCTAATTGGTACAAGAGACATAAAATGAATATGTTAGTCTACTTCACTATTTTATATATATATTTTTTGGGCATTTTTGGTATATGTACTGATTTGCACAATATGCTCACTCTTATGAACAAATCATACATGTTTAAACAAAAAATATTGAATGATCTTAGTGTAACTCACATATTTGCTACATGCGTTCTATGTTCTCGAAGTTCTGAAATGCAGCTTGTGATACTTGTCTAGTCTGATTTTTTGTCAAACTCGTACCTGATGTAACAACAAAATGTATACATATGATGGTTTGTATATATAACAGATGTAATCTATCTGTTCATATCTATTTTCTAATGTGTGTACGGTTTATTCTTGTGCCCTTACCTTTCTATGCTGAGAGCGTTTTCACCTCCTTTCAATGTGAATCGCATCGGCATGATAACCGATTGCGAAATCAAAGATGGCCGCTTTTATACATTGCCTGGTGAGGCTGATGCTGTGAGGGTTGCGTGCTGGTGTCATCAGGGTTGCGGTCATCTTGGATTGGGTTTGAATTTTAACAGGATGGTACATTTGCTAGTACTTATCTCGTTCTACGCTGATATTTTTATGCAGATTTTGCTCTGGATCTAATTCAACTTGTTTAAAAAACAATTTTATAACACATCTTTACATAAAACAGTGATTTAGGATTGAAATCATGATGAATGATGGTAATTGTTGAAGCACGAAAAAACATTTTTTGACAATTTTACATTACATCTAAACATACATATGTAAAATATGATGCATATGTGCACATGGTTTTGACAATTGTTTGACTTCCTCTGTCCTCAATTTTTGTTGTTGTTGAAATTTCTTATTGCTTTACAGGAAGTGCCCCATTTCTGTGTCAATATTTAATCCTGAGGTACAACTGTCCATAAGATAAATCCAAGTTGTCTCTCGTTGTCTAAGAAGTTTTACACTATTGCCACCTCTTGGTGGCATATTTACATGTTCCAATCCAAAGACTCTCCTGAGACTAGACTGACCTCCCAGCTGTTAATTGCATGCATGGGTTTTTTCTTGCAATTGGTGCCTCTCATTATTGTTTCCTGGATTGATTTTTCAGCCTACTTTTACAATGCGAAACGTAAACTACACTAATTTGCATTCCATACAAAACAGCATACGTGCACACATGCCTAACATGCAATACACATAGTTTGATAATGCTGCACCATACTTATACTCACGTGACTGGAATAAAACTACAACACTACAAATATGCAAGCAAGTGTAATGACTGGAATAATGCTGCAACACTACAAAAATGTACGCATTCATAATGCCAAATACACTTACATTGCAGATAAAAAACTTTCAAAACATAATATTGAAAACCCACATAATACATACACAACACGTTTGCTTATACACATACCTGGTGTTCCATTTAAAAAAAAAACTGCAACATGAGCTTTGTTGCTAAAATAAAACACTCCTTGGTTTACAAACAGCATGTGCAAATAATTACCAATTGCACATGTGTAATATACAACAACCAATCAACATACAGAAAAACTCTGCTGAACTTATGTTACAACAAATGTGCCATTTGAGCTATAGACCACACCCAAAAGAGCAACGTATTGAACCACACATACTAACAATATTAAACACTTAAATTGAAGACAGTGTCCAGTACTGATTCAAAGTAAGTACCCTTTACACACTTACATGCATTTTTAATAATAATATTAAACTTGTAATGTTTTAATCGTACATATTGAAATAAATAATGTATTACAATTTTATTGTAGCAAATTTAAAAATGGCAACTGCAAGATCGCCTTTAGAGCCTTCCCTAAACCAGTGAATGCTACTATTGTTTAAATGTTAACATTGTAAATAAAAAAACCTTCAATTTCAGGTACTCATTTCATGATGCAATACACCAATAGATATAAACTACAAAAAAGGTATCGGGGGCCCCTCTCTAGAAAGAACATGGCATGATTACCTGTTCTGTGGTTTTTACCCACTTTGAGAGTCCATTGCTGTTTGCTCAAAGTACTTTTCACAATGGAGGAATATCCGTTTGCATATCATTCTTTGCACCGCCCACAAGGGCAGTCCAGCACCAAAAGGCCTGGCAAACCTCCTTTGAACAAGAGTGCCAACAGCATCCCCAGACACATGTTTCGGCCTAGTCAGGCCTCATCAGTGAGTTGGAGCTGTGCCTCTCTGAGCACAGTGAGCAAGGCGTCCACGTCTGGGTTCCCCCAGGTAACTTATGGTGACCAACTCTAAGTTTCTTGCAAAAATGCAAAAAAGGTAGCAGATGCCCCTCTCTAGAAAGAACATGATATGATAACCTGTTCTGTGTTTTTTACCCACTTTGAGAGTTTACAGCCATCGCGTTTTGCTAACTGTACCTTTCACAAAGGAGGAATATCCATTTGCATATCAGTCTTTGTCCCACCCACACATATAAACTTTAAATACAACTTTAAACAGTAGGGTACTATTAATTTTCCAAGGGTCAATATGCATTTTATGCTGCATAGCTTCAGCAAGTGTTTGCACAAAATAATTCAGTAATGTGTGCAATGCTGGATGAAAGCTAGTAGGAATGTAGCCACTAACATACTGTTATTCAGATTACATACAAAATGTCAATACAAATGTACACACTCGTGTACGATTAAGAGTACTATATACAAAAGCTCAATACAAATGTAGCCACTAGTGTCCTATAAATAGTGCTACATAGAAAGTGTAAATACTAATGTAAGCAGTATCATCTAATATCCTTACAGTTATAACATAGAGGTATATACATAATGTTAATATGAATGTTAGCAGTAGCATCACATTTCCTTACAATCATAACAAACAGGTGTATACAGTAAACAGCACAATTTATATTTATCATGTCTTCATTTGTGAAAGTGAACATTCATTACCATTAAGAATAGATAATAAAATGAGTGTAGCCACTAAAGTACTGTTAATAGCACTATATATAAAATCTCACTACGAATGTAGTCACTAGCATACTATGAATAGTATTAGATAGAAAATGTTAATACAAATGTAATAAGTAGCATGTAATTTCCTAACAAGAATAATGTACAGATGTGTACAGTAGACAGTTGGATGCGTTAATACGCTTCATATGCTCATAGCTTCAACAAGTGTGTACACAAAATTGTGTTATGTTCGTAATACTAGCTAAAAATGTAACCAGATTTTGCCACTGCTGTACTGTTAATAGCAATATATAGAAAATGTTAATATGACTGTAGGGACTAGCGTAGTAAACATAGCACCATATGGAAAATGTTAATATGAATATAAGCAGTAACAGCAAGTGTCCTTACAATTATAGCACACAAGTATATTCAGGTATGTTTGTCATGCTAAATACAAATTAATATACATACTGCTAGTAGCACTATATACAAAATGTCAATATAAATGTAGGTACTAGCGTATAAGTAATATGACTATATAGAAGAGGTCAATAAAAATGCAGGCAATAGCCACTCGTTTGCAAAAAATAAAGTATCATCTATTAAGACATGCTTCTAAAAAGTACATATTTATTAAAACACATTCTTTTTACAAAATAGTATACATTTTAAAATTATTAATTTGAAATGTAAATTTGCATTTTAGTGTGCATTTATAAATATGGGCCATTGTTATTCAATAATAATCAATGTAATGCAATAAATAAAATATGAGTATATTAACAATTAGAACATATTACAATAAAATATGTGTATATTTTCAAAGTAAAATCAAATGTTTTTAAAAATAACGATACATCCCACCACAAAAAAGACAACAAACACAAATACATGTTATACCAGTTTAAAAAAATCAATCCATTAACATTAAACATGCATACAAAACATATGCTAATTTTACATTTTGCTTCATGTTGTACTAAGCAGGCTAACAAAAAAGTTTTTACTAATTAAACACATTTAAAACTACCAACATCAATAAAATAAAATAAAAGTACATATATATATATATATATATATATATATATTTATCAATAACATGTAAGTCTAATTGAACATACTCCCTCAATTTCTGGCAATGTTCGTTATGATGCCCAGAAAAAATTGATCAAGTACATAAAAGTTTTCACATTATAATTTGAAAAACCTTTAATTGGTATTATTCTAAAAGCTATTTTACATATATAAAGTGTAATCACAATTTTTAAACTTTCAAAATTGTTTTTATTTCATTTGGACTCTTTTTCAATGGGTCTTATCAAAATTCAAGCTGAGGGACGGCTTTAAGGAGTGATGTGGAGGCCATCACAAAAATTGTATTTCCATTTTCACAAATATAAATAATGCCAATTTTACACAACTACATCAAAAATAGAATTACAAAAAAATCATACAATTAAATTAAATACATTATAACACACTTATCAAAATAAAATAGTACTTTAAAACATTTTACATACAAATTCACCACATATTATTTAATATTAATAACATGTAAGGGTACTTTTACATACTTCCTCAATTTCTGGTGATTTTCATAATGCTACCCAGAAATAATTGAACAGGTACATAAAGGTGTTCATATCATAACTTAAAGAACATTCAATAGGTATTTTTAATAAGCTTTGCCATGTAAATAAAGTGTAACTGAAATTGTTAAAGTTCACATTTGTTATTTTCAATTGGACTCTTTTTCAAAGGTTATTATTAAAATTAGAGGTAAGGGGTAGTTTTAAGGGGTGGGGCAGAGGCCATCACAAACATTATATTCAAGTTTTCACAAATATATATAATTTCAATTTTACACAACTAGATCAAAATAACACAATTACAACAAACATTTGTATATGTCAATGCAATACATTATAACATAATAAAGTATAACAATTAAACAGCACTTATACGATTTTGCAAACAATTAAAAACCTTTAAAAAAACACAGGCAATTATTTGAAAAAAATGTTTACAAAATAGTTAAGGGGTTAAGCCAACAAAAGTCCACAAACAAAAGAAGTCATAACGTTATGGTAACAACATAAAAATACATTATCAATTTATTTAAAAAAATGCTGTCTATGTCATGTTCTTTTTTCCAGTAATTCGTCAGATTTAGTAAGGTCATTTAGGATTACCCCACACTACAATGTTGCAACCTTTATCAGCTCTTTAATTACTTATGCATTATTTGTGTGCAGAAATGTGTTGGTGGACTGTGGCAGTTTAGTTAAATTGGTATATGGAATTTCAAACCAATTTAGTTTTTTAAAATCTGATGTCACTAGATTTATTAAAGGGTAATGTACGCATAGGTACGAATATGGATTTAGGTTGAAAGTGCCTAAACATGGTTTGGGATAAACTTTGAGCGTACATGGTAGCGATATCGGTGCCTTCTGAGTTACCCTTCAGAAAACATTGTTTCTAAGCATTCCAAAGTTTCTATTTACCTAGTAGAAATGTTACTTAGAACATGCATTTCAGGACTGGATATCATTTCCCGATTTTTTGTAAAACTTGTGTAACCTTAATTTCTTACAAAACTTAAAGACATCAATAAATACATCTATCATGTCCACATTTTGACTAAGGGCAAAAGACAGGCCCTTGCTCAGGAGGTCGTCCATTTCTCCTTTTGGGGCTGTGTTTGAAATGGTGATCACTGATGATGGTGTATCATTCAATTCTGGTTCATTTGTGATCGATCCTGTAAAAATTGTTGTCTGTACTTTCCGCCATCTTTCCGATGGTTTACCCTTGCCCCTTCCTCTGCCACCTCCTTTTGCCTCTTCCTCCTTCTTTGTCTTCTAATTTTGTATTTTTATTGGTTGGTCCTTTTGACATGCCCCTTTCTGTATACAGTGTGTACATTTCTCCTAAAGAAATCGTGGTTACTTGTCCCAGTGTTTGATGTTAAGGGGGCAAGTTCCTCTTCTGTAGAACAGGCATCTGATGATATTAAATATTCCATTGTGTAAAATAGCACTGCCCTATAAGGCACATTTCTGGAGCAAAAGGCTTGCATTTGAGCTCATTTGCATGCCTGGAATGCCTTGCTGATAGGGCTTTGAACTGGAGGGGCACTTCCAGCGATGGTTACTCAGTGGCATTGTGTCATATGAGAGAGAGAGATGGATTAAGAGGGAGAGAGCAAGAGAGTAGTCTGTAGCATTTTTAGCAGCCCAGTGAGGATCACATGTTGGCCTAGCCTAGCGCATGTTGGGTGTACATCCGCCTAGCAGTTTTTACTGTCTTCAAAACATCTACGCTCCAATGATTGGCATTTTCTGGTAATCCCCTGCTCTGTGTATAGCTCAAGGGGATTTTGACAAGGGGGGTCCTGGGAGTCTCTCTGCCAGACATTAGTCCTGGTTACGAGAGACTTATCCAGAGTCTTTAGCTCACTATCTTTCACAGAGAAGAAATATCCCAAACATATCAGTCTTTGTCCTGCCCTGGGGCAGTCCAGCACCGAAATGCTAGGCAAATCTCCTCTGAACAAGAGTACCAACAGCATCCCCAGACACGTGTTTCGGTCTGGTTGGACCTCATCAGTAGGGAGGAGCTGTGCCTCTCTAAGAATAGTGAGCAAGGGGTCCACGTCTGGATTCCCCTAGTAACTTAGGGTGAGACCCAAAGTTACTTAAATATGCAAATTGACAAGGGGGGTCCTGGGAGTCTCTCTGCCAGACATTAGTCCTGGTTACGAGAGACTTACCTAGAGTCTTTAGCTCACTATCTTTCACAGAGAAGAAATATCCCAAACATATCATAGCAGCTGCATGATCGGCTACTATACACAATCCATTTAGAGCCTCAGAACAAATGCTGAAATGGCAAAAAAATGAAAGCATGCAATGCATGCAGTTTTTCAAAATTCCACTTGCGTTTTTTCGGAAAACCAGCATCTGTTAAGGCCGACCCAGTGGACTCTTTGTAAGAAAGCATATTCTGAGAACTACTGCACGCAGTACTGGTTATTACTGTATGCAGTAATGGGTAGCAGTAATTCATGGGAAAAATCAGCCAAACTTCAATGTGTCCATATTTGTTTTACTCTAAATAACTCTTCAGTTTCACAGAAACCAAAAAAGGCATTTGTAGGGGGTCGAAAAAATAAGAATAGGAATTGCAATTGGATCTCGCTGGTGACCCATATAGGGCATCCCTGGCATTAGTGAGTAGGCCACAGAAAACATGCCAACCAACCCTTTTCTAGATCCTCAGGAAAGAGGCGGGGGCGAGAGGCTGCTGGGTCAAGAAAAATCTATCATGCGGTTACAGCTGGTCGAACTACTTATTACCTAATAGTGGCTGAGGTTAAGAACATGTAAATTGAAAATGGCGAGGCCTCATATATTAAATGCTGATGTGCTCATCATTGATTATACTTTAAATGAACTAAATTTGTTAATAAATCCCTGTCCCATGGTATGGTTCCCTCCAGCCTGAAACATGCGATAGTCACTCCTTTATTAAAAAAACCCACTCTAGACATTTTAGAAAAGGTAGTTACTGGTCAACTACAGGATTTTGTAGAGAGGAAAATGTTATTGGACAAATTTCAATACGGGTTCAGACCTAGGTTTGGAACAGAAACGGTCCTCCTGGCCATACAGGATGACCTATTGAGGGAGGCGGATCAGGGTGAGCTGTCCCTTTTGGTGATGCTCGACCTGTCCACGGCCTTTGATACAGTCGACCATACTACCCTTTTGGGTTAATTACAAGAAGTGGGAAGGGTATCAGAACATGCCCTGCACTGGTTCAGATAATTTCTCACCAAACGCTACCAGCAAGTAGGGTTGGAAGGTTTCTAGTCAGATGCTATAAGAATGATTTGCGGTGTGCCACAGGGGTCCTCATTGTCACCATTACTATTTAACTTGTACATCTGGCCTCTCCTAGAGATCTTGAGCCGTCATGGACTGAATTTTCATTCCTACGCAGATGACACTCAGATCTTTATCAGAGTTTCCAATTTTGACGATGCATTTGCTAAATTGGCACAGTGCCTGGATGAGGTAAGTAGTTGGATGTCCTGTAATCAGCTTCAGTTGAATGTTGCCAAAACAGAGCTGATTCTATTTGGACCTAAACATCTCTTAAACATCTCTTAGCCGCTACTAAGAAATTACCATCCCCAATATTGCTGGGGTCAAATTTGAAATTTGTTTCCAAAGTCAAGGATCTAGGCTGCATTTGGCAGGACGACCTGTGTAGTGAAGCTCAAGTCGCAGCAAAGGTTTGGGCGGTACACTTTGTCCTTAGGCTTTTCCGACGGGTGTTACCTTACATTCCCAGGGAGGACTATGCTATGGTGGTAGGTGCACTAACCAACGGGCACCTGGGCTATTGTAATAGCCAGCTGCTCGGCATCCCGCTCAAACGAATACTAAGACTGCAAAAAGCTCAGAATGCCACAGTAAGAACAATTTTTGGCTTTGGTCGACGGGCACATGTTTCACCATCGTGGCGTGCGCTACACTGGTTGGCCGTTGAAGACTGGATTAATTTCAAAGTGGCTTGTCTAGTCTTCAAATGTATTAATGGTCTTGCCCCAGAATATCTAAGAGATCTGATCCAACTATATCAACCTCCAAGATCTTTACGTTCTAATGACCGGTATTTTCTGGTCATCCCCCTGCTCTGTATATAGCTCAAGGGGAGACAGAAAATTTACTGTGCCTGGGCCAACATTATGGAATTCACTCCCATTGGAAATTAGGCCTGTCTAGTCATTACCGCAATTTCCGAGGGCACTGAACACCTTTCTATTCAGATAGACTCAGCTTCTTTTTTTTGTACTGAGCTGCTTCACTCTCTGGATCTCAATCTAACCTATGCTCAATTGATTGTCACATCTGCGCCTCTATACGGTTTGTTCCGTCATGTGTGCGATATAAATTCAATAATCAAAAATCAAATCAAATCAAAATTGAGTGTTCGTTCATTATAAATTGTTGGATAATCTGGCTCACATACATTGCAGCTTCCCATGCACTTGCTGCCATGTTGTGATCACCTTGGGAATAGCCTTAAAATATCCCTGTTGCATAGGGTGTGGGGGCAGGCAGAATCTTCCAATGCCAGCTGCATAGAGTGAACATGTTTCCAAAATCTAAAATGGGGCCTGGCCGCCTACTCAAGTTAGGACACCAATTTGTGATCTGATACACATTGTTGATGTTTCACATTTTCAGTTTTCCACATTGGTAGACCAAAAGGGTCTTGAATTTTGCAGAATAAAGGACCCCTCTCTCCAGCACATTCCGCTTTATTTCCGGCAACACATGAGCACATGTTGCTGCATAGATCAAGACACAGCCAGATAATGATAAAAAAAGTATGTCAATGATTAGAGTATGAAGTGTCAAAAAAAATAAAAAACAGGGATTACGGTTGTGGTGCATGTTTTGGAAAATGTCAAAATATTGAAATGCCTATAATGCTAAGAACTGGTGGGCGGTGCCTGCTCCGTGTCACAGTTCACTTATTTGATCAGTGTTTTGAGCCAAACTGCACTTGTCATGGTGTAATAGTTTTCTAATATTTCCCAGAGTTTTTTCAAATAGGGCAAACTTTGCCCTAGTGCTAATACCATGCAGACTTTGCACTTGCACTGGTGCAAAGTTTCTGTAATCTGCCTGGTTGGATAAACAGTAGGAAGTGTTACCTGCCCCTTTCAGTCGTTTGATGGGTTTTATTTAAACTGTACTGCTAGGAGTGGCTTTCTTGGCTTTCAGAGAGGCTTGCACACCAACAGACAAACACCTACGCATATTTTGCCTCTATTCTGTAGCATACCCGACCGAAGTGGATGTTGTGCTTTATATATACTGCAACAGATGCACTCACCCCATTCAGAATGTAATGGTGTCTTCAGAAATTGGGTTTCCCAACAATGAGATAAATAATGGAATACCAACATAATTTGATTGAATGACTTATTCATATGAAATGCCATCATTTTATTTTCACCAAATCATTTGAAAACCAAATTATTGACCGACATTTTCATATGATAGATCATTGTTTGAATTTCTACAAATCATTTTTATCCAGCACACTATAGGATGAAATCAACAGGAAGTTACACTGAGTAAGCCTGGCTTACCCACAGCCTACCCCTGGAGAGGGTTATGTCATTCACAAAAGAAGTTGGACAGGGAGGTTCTGGTTTACTGCTAACTTACTCGCAGTAACAATGTGTGCAAGTCACAGAATAAATTATATCCATTAACTCGGAAACACACCTGACCTACTCCCAGTAAATAAATGTTGCTCAGTGCAGAAGTGAAAGCTTGATTCTAAACGTTTACTTTTAATCCACAGAGACCGGCTAAGGTGTTGCATTGCCCAGCTTTCAGTCTCTGGATCATTAAGTACAGGGCGCTGTTGCAATTTCTTTGTGACAAATGCTGAAAGTTTAAAAGCTTCAACACAAAATGAAGTGTTTTAAATTCTCTTCACGTAATGATTCTCTAGATGACATATTTAGAATTGTATACGATTCTGCTATAGTCAACGATGTCAAGTGACGTAGTCTTTAGAATATTCATTTGAAGTAGCTACCTAATTCTGGTGTTCTTAAGAAATTTCCCAGAATAGCAGTTAACCAATACATTTCTGTTTGCTCTTGCTCCCAATGCTGTTCTGTGTAGTGTGTGTTCACTGGAAGACATAGCTTGATTTTCATATTTAGTGCTCGCCACTCTACCACAGTGATTACTTTTTTGTAGCACTGTAGACAGATGGTATTGCTATTTTTCAATTTAATTATGTGATTATGCAAATTATGCACTTTAATTATTCCTTTGACCGGTGCATTATAGATTATAATTGGACATTAAGTTAAACAATAATAATATGTGTAAACGTCATGTAATTACTTTGCTGCCTTTTAACAAAACATAATTAAGTTAAGCGTGCCTCTTTCTGTTCCCTTCTTTTGAAATTACTAATAACTTGTGCTACTATTGAATCCGAAGAGGAGCACAAATCACTGTACACTGAAAGTTCCAGGTACAAGGTGTGATTTAACATCGGAGAGAACCGTTACACCCAGATTTTCCAAAGTGACTTTCAAATTGTGTCAGTAGTCAATCTGTTAGATGGCAAGAAAAGACCTTCAGATAGTAAACTGCTTAGAACCCCCCCCAATATCTATCAGTATCTACTGTGATGTTTACCACAGTGTATGCAGGCATTACAGCAGCGTTTCCTTATTCACGTGAATGCCTGTAGTTTACACACCATTTTACAACTATAAATATGGCTCTCTTCATGTTCTGTTGCATCTGTCTTCCTTCCAGGCTCAATCATTCTGACCAGGTCCCTGATAATCACCTCCAGTTTAGTCAGCGTGGTGGCATTCGTCTTCCTGCTACTGGGATTCAAACATTTCAGTGTGTGCCACGAGTCTCTCACCAAACATCAATTCCTTCAACTTTCTTCTGGACTTTATTTACTTGTTGGTATGTTTTTTTAAAATTGTTTCATCATCCTTATTTTAAAATGTGGATTTGTTATTACCCTGCAGCCATGGGTCATTATCAAGCGAAGAGCAATGCATCATAGAGAGGGGCAACCTTTTGGCTAGAGGAACTACAAACAAAGCAAGAGAACATAGCACCATATTTGAATGAGTAGGATGTTAAACTGTCAGAATGTACATTGTAGTAAAACCTGCATTGAAAAGTTGCTTGCCTGTTACAGGCGGTTTGGAGATGAGAGAGAGCTAGTGATGGATTTGTAGGAGCATACGTGGAGGAGAAAGGGGTGGGATAGGAGAACATCAACTGCACTGGCTGGTGCTAATTAAGAATGATGTTATACATTGTGGTTCTGTTTTATTTTGCTTAATTGGTGCCAACTTGTTCAGAGACCTATTTTGCATAGTAATGGTAAAATATAACAGGTGACATGTCTCACCAGTTAGGTGGAATCCTTTAAAAACAATTTAATAGCAGGTCAATGTGTGGTCACACTGATTTCAAATTTAAATGAATGGCACCGTATGGCACCAAATATTCTGTTGAATAAATATTAGTCTAGCTGTTTTTTATATATGAATATTTGGTTCCAGCACATTTTCTAGCACATTAATGCAAGTTTAATTTCTGCCAAGTTAGCACATCATTGCTGGTTTCCAGCAAACTCATGTAGCACATCATTACCCATTTACATTATGCTCAATTATTAAGTAATGTGATACACATTTAGCAGGTCATTGCTAGTTTCCATTGCACCCAGTTAGCATGGCAGATGTACTAGTATATCTTCTTAGAACATCATTTCTAGTTTATATTATGCTGACATTTTCCGTAGAGACTCACATCATTATGTTCACTTAACCCATCAATACCCAGACTTAACTCCCCCCCAGCAGCAGGTGGTGCTTTCTGCTGCTGGTGCCGGAAAGATAGAAAGATAGGAGGGTAGTGTGCTTCTATGGGCAGTGCTCCTGAAACCAAAACTAGCAGAAAAGACTGCACCCTAGGCAGTCTGCCAGGTCCACCCCACTACATCTATAGGCCGATTCATGGAATAATTAGCGCGGCGCAAGTGGGCAAAAACGTGCGATTCGCAGTGGAATAGCGAAAATCGCAGTGAACGTGCGAAAATCGCACGAAAAGCAGCGCACGTCGATTCATGGAAGGCCGTGCGCGAGAAAACCAGCGGATGTGCGAAAAAAAAGTGCGCGGCGCACGTTGGCGCACGTTGGCGCACAGGCCATCTAACAGCGTGCGCCAGGTCACAGCGAAAATCGCACAGGCCACAGCGAAATTCGCACATAGCGCGGCGCACGCAATAAAAGTAGGCGGAACACGGGCGTAACACTCGGAATGGGGAACAACTAGCCAAAACGTGGGCGTCACGGGGGAAGTACAGGGCACAAGTGCGCGGAACGCCCACACGCTCGCCTACAACACGTATTCATGGAATAGAATAGGGGAAAAAAGCGCACGCTCAAACCAGCGCACAGGCACAAACACGACCGCCACAAGAAAGGAGGCGGTAGCGTCTCTGCGGCTGTAAGAAATGTGCGCCAAAAGGTGCGCCAACAAATAGCACCTATATACTGCCATGATGAATGTCCCATACTGTGGCCCTCCAGGAAAAATGACGTGCAAAGGGGTACCCACAAACACGGACACCCGCTGACAAAAAATACGTGTTACAGGGGTTCGCGTGAAGTTCCTCACGCGATCGGGCCTGGGGGAGCGGGCTACGTGTATTACAGGGGTTCGCGTGAAGTTCCTCACACGATCGGGCCTGGGGGAGCGGGCTACGTGTATTTCAGGGGTTCGCGTGAAGTTCCACACGCGATCGGGCATGGGGGAGCGGGCTACGTGTATTACAGGGGTTCGCGTGAAGTTCCACACGCGATCGGGCCTGGGGGAGCGGGCTACGTGTATTACAGGGGTTCGCGTGAAGTTCCTCACGCGATCGGGCCTGGGGGAGCGTGCTACGTGTATTTCAGGGGTTCGCGTGAAGTTTCACACGCGAATAGCCTGGGCGCGTGAATTTGAGGGGTTCGCGTGAAGTTCCACACGCGATCGGGCCTGGGGGAGCGGGCTACGTGTATTACAGGGGTTCGCGTGAAGTTCCACACGCGATCGGGCCTGGGGGAGCGGGCTACGTGTATTACAGGGGTTCGCGTGAAGTTCCTCACGCGATCGGGCCTGGGGGAGCGTGCTACGTGTATTTCAGGGGTTCGCGTGAAGTTTCACACGCGAATAGCCTGGGCGCGTGAATTTGAGGGGTTCGCGTGAAGTTCCACACACGATCGGGCCTGGGGGAGCGGGCTACGTGTATTACAGGGGTTCGCGTGAAGTTCCTCACGCGATCGGGCCTGGGGGAGCGTGCTACGTGTATTTCAGGGGTTCGCGTGAAGTTCCTCACGCGATCGGGCCTGGGGGAGCGTGCTACGTGTATTTCAGGGGTTCGCGTGAAGTTTCACACGCGAATAGCCTGGGCGCGTGAATTTGAGGGGTTCGCGTGAAGTTCCACACGCGATCGGGCCTGGGGGAGCGGGCTACGTGTATTACAGGGGTTCGCGTGAAGTTCCTCACGCGATCGGGCCTGGGGGAGTGTGCTACGTGTATTTCAGGGGTTCGCGTGAAGTTTCACACGCGAATAGCCTGGGCGCGTGAATTTGAGGGGTGCGCGGGAAGTTCCTCACGCGATCGGGCCTGGGGGAGCGTTCCACACGCGAATAGCCTGGGCGCGTGTATTTCAGGGGTGCGCGGGAAGTTCCACACGCGAATAGGCTGGGCGCGTGTATTTCAGGGGTGCGCGGGAAGTTCCACACGCGAATAGCCTGGGCGCGTGTATTTCAGGGGTTCGCGGGAAGTTCCACACGCGAATAGCCTGGGCGCGTGAATTTGAGGGGTGCGCGGGAAGTTCCACACGCGAATAGCCTGGGCCCGTGTATTTCAGGGGTGCGCGGGGAGTTCCACACGCGAATAGCCTGGGCCGGGGTATTTCAGGGGTGCGCGGGAAGTTCCACACGCGAATAGCCTGGGCGCGTGTATTTCAGGGGTGCGCGGGAAGTTTTACACGCGAATAGCCTGGGCGCGTGTATTTCAGGGGTGCGCGGGAAGTTTTACACGCGAATAGCCTGGGCGCGTGTATTTCAGGGGTGCGCGGGAAGTTTAACACGCGATTTCTGCACGGTACGTGTATTTCAGGGGTGCCGGGGAGTCCCACATGTGATTTGACAGTGTGGGTCCTCCCAGGTGTACCCTGTACACCCTCCACGGCCCCTGCAGGCAGCCCACACCACAGGGGACTACCCTGCATCCCTGGTCATGTCCCGCAGGCAGCCCACCCAACATGGGCATGCCCCCCAGCAAAGGCACATGTCTCCTTGAACTAATGAACACCAACACATGTCCCCTTGCACCCCCACCCCCCAGCACTGTGGGGCACATGCCAGCAGTCCCCCACCCATGTCCAACTCATGTCCCCCACCACCCCACCCCCCAGCACTGTGGGGCACCTGCCAGTAGGCCCCCACCCATGTCCAACTCATGTCTCCCACCACCCCCACACCCCAGCACTGTGGGGCACCTGCCAGCAGGCCCCCACCCATGTTCAACTCATGTCTCCCACCACCCCCACACCCCAGCACTGTGGGGCACCTGCCAGCAGGCCCCCACCCATGTCCAACTCATGTCTCCCACCACCCCCACCCCCCAGCCACCAGGGTCACCCTCCACCAGGGCCCCACTCATGTCTCCCACCACCCCCACCCCCCAGCACTGTGGGGCACCTGCCAGCAGGCCCCCACCCATGTCCAACTCATGTCTCCCACCACCCCCACACCCCAGCACTGTGGGGCACCTGCCAGCAGGCCCCCACCCATGTTCAACTCATGTCTCCCACCACCCCCACACCCCAGCACTGTGGGGCACCTGCCAGCAGGCCCCCACCCATGTCCAACTCATGTCTCCCACCACCCCCACCCCCCAGCCACCAGGGTCACCCTCCACCAGGGCCCCACTCATGTCTCCCACCACCCCCACCCCCCAGCAGTGCAGGGTCACCCTCCACCAGGGCCCCACTCATGTCTCCCACCACCCCCACCCCCCAGCACTGTGGGGCACCTGCCAGCAGGCCCCCACCCATGTCCAACTCATGTCCCCCACCACCCCCACCCCCCAGCCACCAGGGTCACCCTCCACCAGGGGCCCACTCATGTCTCCCACCACCCCCACCCCCCAGCAGTGCAGGGTCACCCTCCACCAGGCCCCCACTCATGTCTACCACCACCCCCACCCCCCAGCCACCAGGGTCACCCTCCACCAGGCCCCCACTCATGTCCCCTATCACCCCCACCCCCCAGCCACCAGGGTCACCCTCCACCAGGCCCCCACTCATGTCTCCCATCACCCCCACACCCCAGCAGTGCAGGGTCACCCTCCACCAGGCCCCCACTCATGTCTCCCACCACCCCCACCCCCCAGCAGTGCAGGCTCAACCTCCACCAGGCCCCCACTCATGTCCCCCTGCACCCCCACCCCCCTGCCACCATGTGCAGCCCCCACCAGGTCCTCACAATCCCCAATCATGTGCGTAATGGTCAGCCTCCACAGCCAAAAAGACCTACCAAGTAACCCATTCACCCACATGGAAATGGAAATCACATGTTACACCCCCAATGTACATGAAGCAAATGAACCCATGTCCGTCACACACATATTTTCAAATTGAATGGGAAAACACACAACATGACATGCATGAAACCAAGGAGATGAAACCACACAGTGAACAATGGAAAAAAAATGTATTGAAAAAAATACAAATGCCAAAGAAAGAAAACTAACTACAATTTAAATGTGAAAAAATAAGCTGCATGTCCGCATAAAAACACAAAACTAGAAAATCAATTCAAAAAAAATGTCCAAAGTGAAATGTAAAAAGTCTCCATGCAACAAAGAACTATGTACAAAAATAACAAGGGTCCATCATCACAACTGAACTAAGGAAACCTCCTAAAAAACCTACCTAAATATCAACTATATACAAAAAGTGGAGCAGTGTCCGTCGACTCCAAATAATAATAAGAACGAAAGGAAACCTAAAACTAAAGAACTATATACAAAGGCGGCGGGCAAGTCCAGCGGCTCACTCTGTGGTGTTCCGGGCCAGGGCATCATCGAACTCCTGTTCGATGTCCCGGAGGCGGTCCAGTTCCATGGCCCCGAGGGTCCGCAGGGACGACGCCGTGTCCACCTCCAACCCCCTGCGGATTGCCTCGAGGCACTCGGCCCGCCTCAGGGCCCTCCGCATGGAGTTCTCCGCCCTGACCATTGTGAGCCGCGCCTCTTCCGCCCGCCGCCGCTCCGCACCTATGGCGTGGCACAACCGCTGCCACACGGAAGACACTCTCTGTCCTGGGTCCTCCTGCCCTCCGGCCGATGCCTGCCCCTCCGATGTCGAAGGCCCCGAGCCTTCATGGCTCCCACCATCTTGCTGCTGCTGCTGCTCTGCCTCTGCCCGTGCACTGCCTCCTGCTGCCTGCACATCCTCCGCCGGCTGGGGTGCACCTGTTGATGTGGCCACCCCTGCTGGACGTCCGACTCCCGACTGTGGCAGGGATGCCTCCTCCACCAGCCTGGCCGCACTGTCAGAGGCAGCTCCACAGGGCACCCAGGTGACTGATGGGTGGGAAGATGGCACAGAGGACGACTGGCGCGTAGGGGGTCCAGTTGAGGAGGGGGTCGGAGCAAGCCCCATCAGACAGCGGAATCCGGTCTGGGTGACCTGTCCCAGCAGGCTGACGTGGTCAACGAGCCATTCGAGATGACGTGCAGTCTCTCCATGAAAAGACTGCAGGTCACCTCGCATGGCCCGTTGACGCAACGCCACACCAGCCAGGACAGGCTCAACCCGGTCCCGGATGGCCACGTCCGCAGGCAGAGGAAGGCCAGTTGACGTCAGCTCATCCCCTGCCTGAAAACGGGTCTGGACGTAGGCATCCCTGCTGGTGCAAGATGATGCAGGGACAGGATCGGGGACAGGATTGCACACAGGCACCTCCGCGGCCGCCTGTGCTGCCTCCTGTCCCTGGTCCTGGACTGCACCACTAGCACCAGTGGGATCCCCACCTCCAGACCCCGTCTCTGGTGCTTGCGCGGCCCCCTCCTCCACCAAACCCCCCACCAACCTGGATGACTCTGTGCCATCTTCCCCTGTTGGGCCCTGTGGGGTCCCAGCTGCCCCTTCTGCTGCCGAGGAGTCCAACTGCAACCTCCGCCTCTTGGACCTCCCCCCGGCAGCTGCGGCCTGGGACGCGGCACCGGACTCCTCACTCCCCGACGAGATGACAACACGGGAGGGGAGCCGGGCCTTGCGTCTCCGGCTGGCGGTCGGATCCCCGCCGCTGTGCTCCACAGCACCTTCTCCGCCCTCTTCATCAGCGTGTAATTGGACAAAAGTGCGTGTACACGCGATTGGCCTATGTACGTGTATATGAGGTGTGCGCGGACACTTACACACGCAAGCACGTCAGCGCACCTGTATCCCGGTGTACGGCCATTTCCACCAATCACACGCGATGAGACTCTGACGTGCAGTCTTTCCACGTGTGCTCTGTCATCACGTGCAGTGTGGGAAACACCCGTGCGGGTCACGTCACAGACGCGCTTACGCGCTGAGGGCCTTTGGTCCAATGGAATCGCGTATGCGTGCTGACGCGCTTACGCGCTTAGGGCCTTTCCTCGGTTTTCACGCTGACGTGCAGGATTTTCACGTGCCAATTCACTCCGTACCAAGCTGGCCACGCGTGAGCACACGGGAGACCACGCTCCTGCCCAGAAGGCCGAATTACTGCCCCCCAGACCCCCGAGCACGCTCCCACCTGCTATCTGCTGCTGCCTGACTGCCTGCTGCCCACGTGCACTGCCATTTGCTGCCTGCACATCAGCCAGGGGTGCTGTTGCTGTGACCACCCCTGCTGGAACAGAAGACTCCCGACTGGAATCCCATCGCTCCACAGCCCAGCCCCAGGACCCAGTTGCCCACCCACTCCTGCCTCTGGGGTTGTCATGTCGGGGCTAACACCATCTGTGACCACTGACAACCCCCGGCCAGAGAGGCAGAGGGGCACCAGCTTCAGTGCCACCGAAGTTGGTGTCCTGGTGGAGCAAGTCCTGGGGCAGTATGATGCCCTCTTTGGAAATTCCCGCGCCGACAAGGAAGGACGGACTCGGATCTGGACAGACATCGTGACTGCCATCAACGCGGAGGGGGTGGCAGTCCGGGACTTACAACATGTCAGGAAGCGCTGGGAAAACTTCAGGTCCAGGACCCTGAACAAGGCCCGGCGCCTCTTGAAGGCAGCGGATGCCAAGGGGCGCCGGGGCCACTTGTCGGAAGAACAGATGGGGGTCCTGGAACGCATATCCCCAGCGCTCCACGTCCAGGTCCTAGAGAAGCAGAGCCGTCTGGAGTCGAGCGGTGAGTGTACATGCATCCTGGTTGTGAGCAGGGCGTGTGGTGATCATTCCCCATTGTGCCGGTTGCACATCTGTTTGTATGGGGTGGAGTATGGGTGGGGGTGTACAGGGCCGTGGGGCTGACACATGCGAGGGCTGTAATGTGTGAGACATGGATGGTGCTTGTGTGTGTGGGCTTGCATGGCAAATGCAGTTGTGCGTGCACCCATGTTTGGATGAATGTGTATGTAAGTAGACATGTCCGTGATGTCAGGCATGTATGTTGTTTTCGGCTGCATGTATGAGCACTGTGTACATGTGCATGTGTGTGTATTTGTCAAAGGTGCAACAGTGATGCTACATGGATGCATGTGACAGCGGTATGTGGAAGCCTGATTGGCAGATGTGACATGGATGCCCGTCTGAACAGTGCGACACTTGGCAGAGGTGTAGACATGCATGCAAGTGTGGTGGTGTGTGTACATGTGTGTTGCACTTCCTGGGTTGCATGTGATGTATGGCTCCCCTTTGGCTGCTGATGCTGTTGTATGTGTAGGGATGGTGGTGGCAGTTGCGATATGGCTGTGGTATGGCTCATGTGTGCCAGTTGCAATGACATGTGTGTTGGGGATTGTGATGACATGTCTGAGGTTTGCCAATGCCACTCATGTGCAACTGTCATGCGTGTATGTGTCCATTGTACAGTGCCCTGATGCCTGTGTTTTGTTTCTCCCTGTCTGCAGCGTCAACTGATGAAGAGGGCGGAGAAGGTGCTGTGGAGCACAGCGGCGGGGATCCGACCGCCAGCCGGAGACGCAAGGCCCGGCTCCCCTCCCGTGTTGTCATCTCGTCGGGGAGTGAGGAGTCCGGTGCCGCGTCCCAGGCCGCAGCTGCCGGGGGGAGGTCCAAGAGGCGGAGGTTGCAGTTGGACTCCTCGGCAGCAGAAGGGGCAGCTGGGACCCCACAGGGCCCAACAGGGGAAGATGGCACAGAGTCATCCAGGTTGGTGGGGGGTTTGGTGGAGGAGGGGGCCGCGCAAGCACCAGAGACGGGGTCTGGAGGTGGGGATCCCACTGGTGCTAGTGGTGCAGTCCAGGACCAGGGACAGGAGGCAGCACAGGCGGCCGCGGAGGTGCCTGTGTGCAATCCTGTCCCCGATCCTGTCCCTGCATCATCTTGCACCAGCAGGGATGCCTACGTCCAGACCTGTTTTCAGGCAGGGGATGAGCTGACGTCAACTGGCCTTCCTCTGCCTGCGGACGTGGCTATCCAGGTCCGGGTTGAGCCTGTCCTGGCTGGTGTGGCGTTGTGTCAACGGGCCATGCGAGGTGACCTGCAGTCTTTTCATGGAGAGACTGCACGTCATCTCGAATGGCTCGTTGACCACGTCAGCCTGCTGGGACAGGTCACCCAGACCGGATTCCTCCGTCTGATGGGGCTTGTTCCGACCCCCTCCTCAACTGGACCCCCTACGCGCCAGTCGTCCTCTGTGCCATCTTCCCACCCATCAGTCACCTGGGTGCCCTGTGGAGCTGCCTCTGACAGTGCGGCCAGGCTGGTGGAGGAGGCATCCCTGCCACAGTCGGGAGTCGGACGTCCAGCAGGGGTGGCCACATCAACAACTGCACCCCAGCCGGCGGAGGATGTGCAGGCAGCAGGAGGCAGTGCACGGGCAGAGGCAGAGCAGCAGCAGCAGCAAGATGGTGGGAGCCATGAAGGCTCGGGGCCTTCGACATCGGAGGGGCAGGCAACGGCCGGAGGGCAGGAGGACCCAGGACAGAGAGTGTCTTCCGTGTGGCAGCGGTTGTGCCACGCCATAGGTGCGGAGCGGCGGCGGGCGGAAGAGGCGCGGCTCACAATGGTCAGGGCGGAGAACTCCATGCGGAGGGCCCTGAGGCGGGCCGAGTGCCTCGAGGCAATCCGCAGGGGGTTGGAGGAGGACACGGCGTCGTCCCTGCGGACCCTCGGGGCCATGGAACTGGACCGCCTCCGGGACATCGAACAGGAGTTCGATGATGCCCTGGCCCGGAACACCACAGAGTGAGCCGCTGGACTTGCCCGCCGCCTTTGTATATAGTTCTTTAGTTTTAGGTTTCCTTTGTTTTTTCTTATGATTTGGAGTCGACGGACACTGCTCCACTTTTTGTATATAGTTGATATTTAGGTAGGTTTTTTAGGAGGTTTCCTTAGTTCTGTTGTGATGATGGACCCTTTTTATTTTTGTACATAGTTCTTTGTTGCACGGAGAGTTTTGGCATTTCACTTTGGACAAAATTTTTTGGATTAGATTTTCTAGTTTTGTGTTTTTATGCGGACATGCAGCTTCTTTTTTCACATTTACATTGTAGTTAGTTTTCTTTCTTTAGCATTCGTATTTTTTTCTAATACATTTTTTTTTACATTGTTCACTGTGTGGTTTCATCTCATTGGTTTCATGCATGTCATGTTGTGTGTTTTCCCATTCAATTGGAAAATATGTATGTGACGGACATGGGTTCATTTGCTTCATGAACATTGGGGGTGTAACATGTGATTTCCATTTCCATGTGGGTGAATGGGTTACTTGGTAGGGCTTTTTGGCTGTGGAGGCTGACCATTACGCACATTGTGAGGACCTGGTGGGGGCTGCACATGGTGGCAGGGGGGTGGGGGTGGTGGGAGACATGAGTGGGGGCCTGGTGGAGGGTGCCCCTGCACTGCTGGGGGGTGGGGGTGGTGGGAGACATGAGTGGGGCCCTGGTGGAGGGTGCCCCTGCACTGCTGGGGGGTGGGGGTGGTGGGAGACATGAGTGGGGCCCTGGTGGAGGGTGACCCTGGTGGCTGGGGGGTGGGGGTGGTGGGAGACATGAGTTGGACATGGGTGGGGGCCTGCTGGCAGGTGCCCCACAGTGCTGGGGGGTGGGGGTGGTGGGAGACATGAGTTGGACATGGGTGGGGGCCTACTGGCAGGTGCCCCACAGTGCTGGGGGGTGGGGGTGGTGGGAGACATGAGTGGGGGCCTGGTGGAGGGTGCCCCTGCACTGCTGGGGGGTGGGGGTGGTGGGAGCCATGAGTGGGGGCCTGGTGGAGGGTGCCCCTGGTGGCGGGGGGGTGGGGGTGATAGGGGACATGAGTGGGGGCCTGGTGAAGGGTGACCCTGGTGGCTGGGGGGTGGGGGTGGTGGGAGACATGAGTTGGACATGGGTGGGGGCCTGCTGGCAGGTGCCCCACAGTGCTGGGGGGTGGGGGTGGTGGGAGACATGAGTGGGGGCCTGGTGGAGGGTGACCCTGGTGGCTGGGGGGTGGGGGTGGTGGGAGACATGAGTGGGGGCCTGGTGGAGGGTGCCCCTGCACTGCTGGGGGGTGGGGGTGGTGGGAGACATGAGTGGGGGCCTGGTGGAGGGTGACCCTGGTGGCGGGGGGGTGGGGTGATAGGGGACATGAGTGGGGGCCTGGTGGAGGCTGCCCCTGCACTGCTGGGGGGTGGGGGTGGTGGGAGACATGAGTGGGGGCCTGGTGGAGGGTGCCCCTGGTGGCGGGGGGGTGGGGGTGATAGGGGACATGAGTGGGGGCCTGGTGGAGGCTGACCCTGGTGGCTGGGGGGTGGGGGTGGTGGGAGACATGAGTTGGACATGGGTGGGGGCCTGCTGGCAGGTGCCCCACAGTGCTGGGGGGTGGGGGTGGTGGGAGACATGAGTGGGGCCCTGGTGGAGGGTGACCCTGGTGGCTGGGGGGTGGGGGTGGTGGGAGACATGAGTTGGACATGGGTGGGGGCCTACTGGCAGGTGCCCCACAGTGCTGGGGGGTGGGGGTGGTGGGAGACATGAGTGGGGCCCTGGTGGAGGGTGACCCTGGTGGCTGGGGGGTGGGGGTGGTGGGAGACATGAGTTGGACATGGGTGGGGGCCTACTGGCAGGTGCCCCACAGTGCTGGGGGGTGGGGGTGGTGGGTGACATGAGTTGGACATGGGTGGGGGCCTGCTGGCAGGTGCCCCACAGTGCTGGGGGGTGGGGGTGGTGGGAGACATGAGTTGGACATGGGTGGGGGCCTACTGGCAGGTGCCCCACAGTGCTGGGGGGTGGGGGTGGTGGGAGACATGAGTTGGACATGGGTGGGGGCCTGCTGGCAGGTGCCCCACAGTGCTGGGGGGTGGGGGTGGTGGGAGACATGAGTGGGGGCCTGGTGGAGGGTGCCCCTGCACTGCTGGGGGGTGGGGGTGGTGGGAGACATGAGTGGGGGCCTGGTGGAGGGTGCCCCTGGTGGCGGGGGGGTGGGGGTGATAGGGGACATGAGTGGGGGCCTGGTGGAGGCTGACCCTGGTGGCTGGGGGGTGGGGGTGGTGGGAGACATGAGTTGGACATGGGTGGGGGCCTGCTGGCAGGTGCCCCACAGTGCTGGGGGGTGGGGGTGGTGGGAGACATGAGTGGGGCCCTGGTGGAGGGTGACCCTGGTGGCTGGGGGGTGGGGGTGGTGGGAGACATGAGTTGGACATGGGTGGGGGCCTACTGGCAGGTGCCCCACAGTGCTGGGGGGTGGGGGTGGTGGGAGACATGAGTTGGACATGGGTGGGGGCCTGCTGGCAGGTGCCCCACAGTGCTGGGGGGTGGGGGTGGTGGGAGACATGAGTGGGGGCCTGGTGGAGGCTGCCCCTGCACTGCTGGGGGGTGGGGGTGGTGGGAGACATGAGTGGGGGCCTGGTGGAGGCTGCCCCTGCACTGCTGGGGGGTGGGGGTGGTGGGAGACATGAGTGGGGGCCTGGTGGAGGGTGCCCCTGCACTGCTGGGGGGTGGGGGTGGTGGGAGACATGAGTGGGGGCCTGGTGGAGGGTGCCCCTGCACTGCTGGGGGGTGGGGGTGGTGGGAGACATGAGTGGGGGCCTGGTGGAGGGTGACCCTGGTGGCTGGGGGGTGGGGGTGGTGGGAGACATGAGTGGGGGCCTGGTGGAGGCTGCCCCTGCACTGCTGGGGGGTGGGGGTGGTGGGAGACATGAGTGGGGGCCTGGTGGAGGCTGCCCCTGCACTGCTGGGGGGTGGGGGTGGTGGGAGACATGAGTGGGGGCCTGGTGGAGGGTGCCCCTGCACTGCTGGGGGGTGGGGGTGGTGGGAGACATGAGTGGGGGCCTGGTGGAGGGTGACCCTGGTGGCTGGGGGGTGGGGGTGGTGGGAGACATGAGTGGGGGCCTGGTGGAGGGTGCCCCTGCACTGCTGGGGGGTGGGGGTGCAGGGGGACATGAGCAGGTGTGCAGGGTAGTCCCCTGTTTTGTGGGCTGCCTGCAGGGGCTGTGGAGGGTGTACAGGGAACACCTGTGAGGACCCACCCAGCCTGATTGCGTGTGATAATTCCCGCACACCCCTGTAATACACGTACCAAGCCAAATCGCGTGTGATAATTCCCACGCACCCCTGTAATACACGTACCTGGCCAAATCGCATGTGAAACTTCCCGCGTACCCCTGTAATACACGTACCCTGGCCAATCGCGTGTTGAACTTCCCGCGTACCCCTGTAATACACGTACCCTGGCCAATCGCGTGTTAAACTTCCCGCGTACCCCTGTAATACACGTACCCTGGCTAATCGCGTGTATAATTTCACGCGTACCCCTGTAATACACGTACCCTGGCCAATCGCGTGTTAAACTTCCCGCGTACCCCTGTAATACACGTACCCTGGCCAATCACGTGTTAAACTTCCCGCGTACCCCTGTAATACACGTACCCTGGCTAATCGCGTGTTAAACTTCCCGCGTACCCCTGTAATACACTTACCCTGGCTAATCGCGTGTTAAACTTCCCGCATACCCCTGTAATACACGTACCCTGGCCAATCGCATGTTAAACTTCCCGCGTACCCCTGTAATACACGTACCCTGGCTAATCGCGTGTATGACTTCACGTGTACCCCTGTAATACACTTACACTGGCTAATCGCGTGTTAAACTTCCCGCGTACCCCTGTAATACACGTACCCTGGCCAATCGCGTGTTAAACTTCCCGCGTACCCCTGTAATACACGTACCCTGGCTAATCGCGTGTATGACTTCACGTGTACCCCTGTAATACACTTACCCTGGCTAATCGCGTGTTAAACTTCCCGCGTACCCCTGTAATACACGTACCCTGGCCAATCGCGTGTTAAACTTCCCGCGTACCCCTGTAATACACGTACCCTGGCCAATCGCGTGTTAAACTTCCCGCGTACCCCTGTAATACACGTACCCTGGCTAATCGCGTGTATGACTTCACGTGTACCCCTGTAATACACTTACCCTGGCTAATCGCGTGTATGACTTCACGTGTACCCCTGATATGCACGTTACCCGCTTTGCATTCCTTGTTTGGCTGCCCTGTAAACTGGTCCAGGGTTAGCGCAGCCCTTTGCGATGATTTAGCGATTTTGCTGGCTTTTCCTTGCGCGAGGGCGTTCTTGGGGGCGTTACTGGCGCTGCTGCAGGGTCGCTGCGATACTCTGCGCCACGGCTGGTTTGGGAGCATGAAATCCATGAATACGCTGTGCGCGGAAATCGGTTTTATCGCACGTGCCTGGCGCAGTCAATCGCACGCGGACACTCTGCGCCAGCCGATTGCGACACTTTTCTGCGAAATTCTATGAATTACCCTGTTAGCCTTCACACAGATCTTGGTCTGACTTGTAAGATCACTCCCATCTGGGAACATCCTTATTTGCACGTACATTACATGCCATATCACTGGGGAAATTACCCATATTGCATTGCGGTTCGTGCTGAAGCAGAGCTGAATGCGCACTTAGTCTAGTGCTAATGCAATTAATACATATTACAGGGTTTCCCACTGATTGATGCAGGGCCAGGATTTTCACCGTTGGAGGCACTAATAGAAATCCTGTCTTCCAACCATTGGTAAGACATCAAAAGTAGGGTTATTGTTATTTGTATTACTAATTGTGACTACAGAAGGATTGCCAAGTGTTTCGATATTCATCCTTTTCTGATTATAACATTTGCACTAGCCATAGCTGTGGAACTAACACCAGAACAACTTGTGCACTTACTATCTTTGCACTTGCGCTAAGTCCAGCACACACCTGAACATCATGCGGTCTCTACAGCCAGCATTCGAGGCTTACTGCGCAAACATTTTTCATACTGAGACATTTGGCAATCCTGGCACACTCCTAATTTCCATACAGCATATCATGACAGTTCATGACATGATCGATCATGGCATGTCATTATTTGTCATGTAAATAATCTGTCCTGAAATGTCATTTGCCATGTCAAATTTTATGTCATGTCGTTATATTGAGGTACATTTATGTTATATCATGCCATAATAGGTTATGTCATGATAAATGCTGTGATTTGACAAGTTATATCATGTTGTATGGCATGCCATATTGTAATATGTCATATTGTGATAAGTTATTTCATGTTATGACATGCTACTACCAAATTATCAACTTGACATGGTAAATAGATTCACTTTTCCTTTTCCTTTTCCAAAAACAACAAATAGGCGATTATGACTTAATTGTTGCCTATGCTGGGGATGTTGAAACACAGCTCAGTGTAGTTTAATAAAGGGTCACGGAACATATTCCTTTCCACTATCCCCTGATTCTGACCAGCCTTCATGGTGGCAAAACAGTCACTCACAGTCTCTTGGACTTCTAGAGCCCCACATTTTTTCTTCACATTTTCTTAGATCTTTCTGGGCTTTCTTAACACTTGTCAGGATGTCGAGTTGGCCCTCCAAGATTTGTTAAGTACTTGACACCCCTTGAGCCGTGGGTCATATTGTCTGGGAGTAGGCGTCATACTTTTTAGCAAAGTTGCCCTCCAGAGATTTTCAGGATTCCCCACCTTATGATTGGTAATCTTGACTGCAAATATTCTAATGTTCTGACTTTTAATGTCAAAATCCCCTCCTTGTCCTTTTTTATCTTCCCTCCTTCTTTAATCCTCCCTGTTAGTCTATCTGTTCCTCCCTTAATCAACTGTGATTTTTCTTTTTTGCTGCCCTTCACCTTCTCCCTGCTCGGCCCTGCTCTCTTACCTCTCACTCTGTCTGCCTCCTTAGCATGCACTAACCTCTTCCAATACTCCCTTTCTTTCCTTCTCTGCTCCTCTTTCTCGCCTCGCCTTCATCTCTCTCATCCACCTCTTCTGTTCTCCTCTTTTCTCTGCTTCTTCTGATCTGCTCTTTCCACTCTCCACCTCCTTCTCCGTGCGTTCGCTTTCTCCACACCTGCTCCTCATTGCCATCTCCCCTCTTCACCTCCCTGTTTTCTACACTCCTTCACCTCCTTCTCTCTCCTCTGCTCGCCACTCTTTGCTCTCCGTCACCTCCTCACTGCACTGCCAAACTCTGCACTGCCAAACTCTGCACCTGCCCCAATCTCTCCTCTGTATTGTCCACAAGGCTTTCTGAGGCCGGGGCCTGCACTACATCCATCTCTCTCCTCCCAAGCACCTTCCTTCTCGAGCCCTTTAGTCAGCCAACTTCAACTCTCTGAAGGTCAGACAATTCTCTAGGCAGAGAGTAGGGGGTAGTTCTTGCTCCTCTGCAGGTGCCTCCCTCTGGAATGGTGTGTCTGCCCCTCTCAAATTTTAGACGGACCACCTGAAGTTCCAGAAGCAGCTCAAGACCTTCCTCTTCACTTCTGCTTTCTCTCTCTCCCCCTGCTGACCAACCGCTATGCTGCGCTGACTGTCTGCCTGGCTACCATCAGAGTCTCATGAGTACCAGGGCTCCTCTTGACCAGTAGCCCCTGTGCTACCTCCAGGCCTACTGCACACTTAGGGGCTGTATCTGGACCTACAGTCCCCTGCCTCCTTGAATTGATCCAGAGACAAGCTGCCCTGACTGCACTTACTCCCAGTATTACTACCCTGATTGCACTTCCCCCTACCCTCACCCTGGCACTTCCCCCTCTCCTTCCCCCCTGCACTTTGTGTCTTCCACTTGCACGATCTGAATGACACACAAGGCCTAGTAAGATCGTATGTTTTGTCCTCCCACTGTCTTCCCTCCCTTTTCTTGTCGTGCCTAGAAACACTTGTGTAGAGGCGCATTATAAATAGCTCATATCATATCAATCTCTGATTCCTTACACCTAAATTCGCTCTGGTTAGCCAGTCCCTATTGCAACAGAAGTGGGTTTGATGCTGCAGCATGTAATGTGCTAATTGTGCTCAACCTGTTATGTAGTGCAAGTGAAACTGTTTATTGGACATGGTCTGCGTGAGCTCGCAACTCTTCTGGGTTGCCTTGTGAACCACACTTTAGCTCCATGGGCCGGGGCTTCTAAGCATGCATCTGCTTTCTTTGATTCACGCAGTCTTGGAGGGCTGCGGCATCCTCCATCCTGCATCTCTGAAATGTTTTCACAATTGCTGTACTAATGTGTTCACAGGACGACACAATCGGGGACAAGAGGGAGTCACAGTCATCCTGACAGGCAGATCTCGCAAATCGTGTTGCATGGTCTGAGCGTCTCCAAGCTCTCGTGATTTTCCCTCTGCAATAATGTTTCCCAGGTTGAAAAGGAATTGTACCAGGGATGTCACTAGGCAAATGCACAAGGCTAGGAATGTACTGGGAAGCGTGTGGATCCACTATCTCCTTGAGGAACTGCACCATGAAGCTGGTGGGGTAAACATCTCTTGTTCCAGAACTGAGTATATGGGGATATCAATATATCATCATCCAAAAAACGTTCTACGAATTGATCGTTGCAATACATAAAAGTACATATTATATCTTAACAATTGGCTAAAAGAAAACGTGAGGGAGAATCAGGTAAAAAGAGTTAGATGTCAAAGACGGACAGCTTTTCTCAAACAGTTATTCAGCAATGTAGAGACCCATAATTCTTTACATAAAATCAGACAGTGAATAGCCAGAGCACACAGTCTTACATTAATACATCTCAAAACAGGGATCAAGTATTGTTCATGCAGGTTGGCATATTTCGGACACAGCAATACAAAGTTGAGACTTGTCTATGTTTTATAAGGACACAACGGGTATATTAATATGAATATGTCACTTCTAGCTTTGTTGGCACAATGTCATGATATGTCATGCCATCCCACTTGTCATAATATGTGACATTAAGAGTCATGCTGTGATTTGCTATTTCATGATCTGTCATGGTATGCCATGATATTCCCAGAAGGTGCCTGCTTAGGCATTCACAGTAAACTCCCATTTAGTATTCCCAGTGACATTGATGTTCCTAAAAAGCTCCAAGTCCAACAGTAAACTCGCAATCGACATTCCAGGTAAGTTGAAATTTCACAGTAAGCTCCCAGTTTGACATTCACGGAAAGCTTGACATTCAGAGTCAGCTTCCAGTTTAGGATTACCAGTAACCAGTCTGCGTGGCCACTATGGTTTGAATTACTCTCCCAGTAAGCTTGACATTCTCAGTACACTAGTACACTTGCAGTATGAGATTCTCAGTAGGTTACCAGTGAGTTTGGCATTCCCAGTATGCTCGCAGAATTACATAATGTGGTTGAGGGGCAGGTGCTGTTAGAAAAAAAAAAGATTGTGAGAGCCCCTCTACTGAGAACGAACATGGGTCAAATACCCTATTCTACGGAATGTATTCCACTCACGAGGGTCTAAAACTATATTTGGAAGAAATTCCATAGAACAGGTTATTTGACCCATGTTCGATCTCAGTAGAGGGGCTCCCAGACTCCTTTCTAACGTTGTAACAACTTGGGGTTTTCGTCTGAGTAACCTAGGGTAATCCAGACGTGGACCCCTTGCTCACTGTGTCTTAGAGAGGCTCAGCTTCACCTCACTGATGAGGCCTGACTAGGCCGAAACACGTGTCTGGGGTTGCTGATGATATTCTTGTTCAGAGGAGATTTGCCTAGCCTTTCGGTGCTGGACTGCCCTTGTGTGTGGGACAAAGACTGATATGCAAATGGCTATTTCTCCTCTGTGAAGGGTGCAGTGAGCTAAAACGTGGCTGAAGACCCTCCTGAGTAGAAGAAATTCCATAGAACAAGGTATTTGACCCGTGTACGTTCTCAGTAGAGGGGCTCCCACACTCTTTTATAACGCTATTAGAAAAGAGTTACAAAACCTTGGATGTACTTCAAATGTGGGCATGAAATGGCAGACCATTTTTAGATTGAAGTAGGTGTTTTGGGGGATAAAGGGAGTAACTACAGCCCTTGGATTGAGATGTTAGTCTCTTCCAGCCAGCTCATTGAAGACGTTTTTTTGATGTTTAATGATTATGAGCCAGAGCCGGTCTTAGAAAAGTTTTAAGGGTGTCTTGATGCTTTTGAAGTGGCTTAGTATATGCGCATGGAGAAGATCTCTAGGTACCTTTTGTCTTATTCTCCATCCACAAGTTTCACTTGCATTTGACCCCTCCCATTCTGCACAATCAGCTGACTTCCAGTTTTAAGGATTAAACTATCACATATGACCTTAGTAGTGGTGATGTATGAGTGACAAGGATGGCACTCAACTAGATAGACAAGAAACTCCCGCTATTTGTAAACGTTTCTAAAGTGCAACTACCAGGAACAGTCTAGGCAAGTGTGTTCAGAAAATCGATCATATTATCATTCACAATACACACAAATATGTTCCACAACTTTCAAATGCACAATTTCTTTTTTTCACCAACTGAAAACAAAGAAAAAATAGGGCAGATAAAAATCAAAGCATGTAAAATACTCATCCACCTCTAGCAGAATTTATAGCAAATATTCAAACAAAACTGCTAATACAGTCAGTCAACAAAACTTAACCAGCCAGCACAAAACAAACAGGGCCCCTGTTCCGAAAAATAATTAAAAAAATGTATAAAGAAGAATAAAACTGCTAATGAGCCTTCCACTATATCTACCAATGTTAAAGTAGCCACAGTAAAGCATTTCCAAAAATTAATTTTACAAAAAATGTTCCACCATTGAATACTTCACAATCTTATGAAAACAGCAGAAAAGTCACGCTCAACCCTCCAAAAATTACTTCAGAAGACTAATCCTGGAAGCTCTCAATTCTGCTCAAAAGAACGTTTTTATATTAATTTTAACCAGAATGAAACCACTAACAAAATGGATCAGTTAACAACATAAAGTACTTCTAAGCATGTGCAATGTCCACATAGATACTTTTGTGAACTTCTGTGATGGTCAATGGATTCACACAAGCTGCACAGAACCATATTTCAATGAAGAGGGTTATAAACAAGAACAGAAAAACCCAAATGCCATACATAGTAATGGCTGCGGGTATGAAATGCTAGAAAACACCATTATGGCACAAGAAACCCTTGTTGAAAAAACATCCCCAACAAGCTTGGAATCAACTGTTCCTTCAACCCAACCAATCCGTCCAGCCTACAATTGGCCATGCAACTCAATGTGTAAAATACAGAAACAATCCTTCAAATCCTTATGACAATTCCTCAATCACTTTGTGAATGTAAAAGACAAAACTAGAATAAAAATGTTAGAAACCATGGACTCAAGTCCAGTGCTCAACTACACTGGACTGTGAGGACATTCATTATTCTGCATTTCGGGACCTGCTGTCATGACCTGGGGGAGGTGGCGCGTCTGGAACCGTTGGGAAAGAGGTCTACCATTGATTGTTCCATCACGCACTTTGCCACGTCGCGTGCAGGTCTAGTTCTTTTTTTTTTGCTTCGCGTCCGACGCTGGTTGTTATCTACCGTCACTTCGGCTCTCGGACGCGTTGCAACGACCCTAGGTTTTTTTTCCTTTTGCTGTTGCTTTTCACTCCCGTGTACTTCCGAGCGGAGTTGTCCGCCTGCTTTTTTCCTTTGCCTAATTTTTCGCCATCTCTCCCTCCACCCTCGGGTCCTGCCTCTCTCTTTCGCCATCCCTCCCGCTTTCTTTTTTCCCTGTTCTTGTCTAGCCTTCGTTTACCCTGACTGCTTCTTTTCCCATTTCTACTTTCCTTCCTGCTTACCTGCTTGTGCTGTTCTGCTTGCCTGTGTACCAGATATCTTGCCTGCCCTCGGATTGCCTCTGTTCAACCCATTTTGCTGTACTGCTTACCTGTGCACCGGATATCTTTGCCTGTCCTCGGATTTGCCTCTGCTCAACCTTCTTGTGCTTCTTGATTAGCTGTGTAACAGAACCCTTTTCTGCTCTCGGACTGCTGAATCCTCACAAGTTTTGTACTTCGGGGTCTACCCGTGAGCCTAGGATTTACCTCCTTCCATCCTTGGAGACTTCATTGGGGTTTTTTGTGCCTCTGGCTTTTTCCCCATACCTGGCTACCACAGAGGATTGCCCACAGCCCACCTATACGGTGACACTGTGGTGTCCCTCCGTGGGCGCCCTTATCTACATAAAAAAAGGAGAGACCCGGGAATAAAGGGAGAAAGAAGCCAGAACCCAAGTGGAAAAGTAAAGGTGAGGAGGAAGGGGAGGGTGGAGAGACAGAGTCCTCTTTTGAAGAAGAGGATATAACAGACCATTGTGACACCTTCTTGCAAAAGCACCTTCTACCACATCAAAATGTTATCAACACACCATTCCACTTAGACAATTCAGTAACTTTAGAGAACATTAGCAAAAACCCAACAAAGACCAATCGTCTAATAAACACATACAAAAAAGAAATAGTAAAGTTTAAAAGCACATCTGTTGAAGTACCAAACCAAGTATGTGTGTGTTGTTGCAGGACTGTTTATAAAAAGAGCACAGCAATTGTAGATATGACTTTAAAAAAATAGAAGACAATGAGGAATCCCAATGGTTCCAATTAGCTCTATATATTATAATAGAAAACAAATACAAAATAAGTTACCCCACAATACTTTGCACATACTGCAATACAATGCTTGATAATAACCAAATGCCATCACATGCTGTCACTAATCACTTGGAAATATTCCACACTTCCAAAACCTCTCCAGCAGCTTAATTTGTATGGGAGCATTACAACCCAAACAGTACAACAATTTCAAGCTATAATACGCCTTCAACCCAAAACAGCCAAATTGCCTCCTTCTGAATTACTAAAAGGCATTTGTGGCAAAGTAGTTTATTTGCCATTAGATCTTATTGAAAATGTAGAAACTCTTGAAGCGCAACGGCCCATAGATCAATCTTTGATTATCCTAGTTAATAGTGTACCAATAAAAGACAAAAAATGTGGCAACAACTAGTAGACTTAAACAAAGTTAGAAAATCCCTAGAATCTCTGAAAGAAAACAATGACTACTACAAAAATATAAACATTGAACAGAACTTAAGGGAAACCACCCAAATAATTCTGGTATTCATCACCAACTGGCCAATCTGAACTTGTACATCCTATTACTGCATCCAATAGTTTAGCCCAATCCACAATTCACCGACTACACTCCAAAGACTTAGCATTTTCCTAGCAGTGACTAAAGAAATTGAACATGGTTTGGGGCATAAAAGTAAAACTTGTAGCTGATAATATATAAAACCTCAACGTCTTTATGTAAGTGTTGAAGCTGGTTCTGGAAAAACATTTTTTATTAAAATCATCAGCAAATTCCTACAAAAATTAACAAACAACCTTTCAGCTGTTGTAACAGCCCCCACAGGTTTAGCTGCCTAAAACATAGGAGGTGTTACTTTACACCAACTACTGCTCCTTCCAATAGAACACCAAAACAAATAAGAGTACTACAAACTATCAACAGAAGCTGCTACTGAAGTATGCAGAATTCTGGAACAAATGAAATTGCTCCCAATAGATGAGGTCAGCATGGTTTCCAACCTAATTTTGGCTGTAATTTACCTCAGATTACAAGAAGTCCTTAAACGGAATATGAAGAACTCTTTAGAGGAAACACGTTTTTTGAGATCTCCTACAATTAACACCAGTGAAAGGTGAACCTATTTTTGAAACCTTAGGACACAAACAGTGCTACAACACACTTGGCGGCATAGAAAACGTAAATCTCGGGCAACATTTTCAATAGAGAGAACTAACTCAAAACATGTGTCAGTCTGCAGACCTCACCTATGCTAACATTTTAAAAAGCATTAGGACTGGTCTTCTTTCCAAAGATGCACAATCTATCTTAAATAGTACACTCATCCATGAGCTATATGGGCATGACACATCTAATCCTTATGTCATGGAACAGTTACCACAAACAAATGTAAAATGTATGTCCTTAATGCCAACCCCAGAAAGCTGTTCGCAATTCAATGAGACAATGTTAAAAAAAGAAATGTAACCAATAGTGCATATTAGCTCCGCAGACAAACTGGAAGTAGACGGCATGACACTCCCTATGTGTCAACAAGCAACAGCACAACTAAATAGTTTGGACAAATGTATCTCCAACAGAGTTGGTTTGGAGAAAATGTTAATGTTGTGTTTAAACTGCAGAGTAATTCTGAAACGTAACCTTGACGTGGAGCAAGGTTTAGTCAATGCAACAATTTGTACTGTTGTTGGCTTCCAGTTGTATCCACATGACAACAACATCCAATTTGTCAACATCCACTTTGACTAACTTTCAGAAGTTAAAACGATAGGATTCTCAACAGCACGATTCCTTCTTTTCAAAGACATGTATGTATGCAGAGACGAATTCTCTCTGTCTCTTTCATATAGAGTCACTATTCACAAATTGCAAGGTCTAACCCTAGATAAGGCATTGATTGACATTGGCAGCACAGTTGTTAAAGAAGGCATGAGTTATGTAGCACTTTCATGTCTACTTACACTCGAAGGACCATTTCTAATACATTTTGATGCAAACAAAGTCAAGGCTGACATTACTTGCATGCTAGAGTACAACAGAATACATGCAGTCTACACACCCCATCTCAATATGCACCCTGTTCCTGAAAAAAGTAAATCGTTGAAAAGAAAATGAATGCAAACAGAACTTATAAGAGATCTCCCAACAATATCAGCAAAGAAATTAAAAACAACTGCTACTCCATTAAGTAGTACAACCACAAAACTATCTAGTGCAAATGCAAGTGCACACCCATCAGCAGATATAAAGAGAAATATTTCTTCTAAAAAACAAGTGGATGTCCAGCAAATGACACAGATACATAACTCTCCAGTACATTTAAATTTTCCAAAACAACTGGTTTAAATTGCTATGCAAATGTAGCAATCAATCTTATTTTCCAATTGCCACCAATTCTTCAAAACATTTATTTGAACGGCTCAGACCAGTTGTGCTTCCACATACTTGTCCTTAATAGAAATGCCACAAATAATCCTGACAACACTTACAGTGTCTCAGTAATAAGGCAATAATTGGACTACTGTGTCTCAGGAATAAGGCAATAATTGGACTACTGTGCAGGAATGGTAACATTCATCACTAACACACAGGAAGATCCACAAGAATGTTTAATCTACTTTCTGCAAGTACTGAAAACCAACAACATACCAATAAATGAAATCTTCTATATTTCATACATGTGGAAACATACATGCACTCTCTGCAACCATCCTTAATGAACCATTTGTGTATGTATCTATGAGAATCCATTCCGTTTCATCAGCTGGTGAAAAATGCAAATCATGCCATAATATGCTCTGTTTTAATTCAGACAATCGTTCCACCTAACACATAAACGCACATATCCAATGTGTAATACTAATGCTTTTACGGCACAACGCAGATGGTACAAGATAACAACTGAAAGCTAACTAGCTTCACACACGGGCAAGTATCTCTTGGCAAGGAAACCTTCATAACAGTGGGCTTATCCACCACGATGGTGCCACAACCACTTCAGGTCACTATACTGCTTACATTAAAAAAAGATATGGTCGGTTTGAATGCAACACCACTTCCATTACCCTAAAACGGAGATCACCAGCAAATCTAACAAATGCCTTCTTAATATTCTCTAAACCTAAATGTATTCACTGAGCTGTGAAACTATCAACAGTTATTTGTGCACTTTAGACATTAACTTAAGTAGTACATTTTTGTTAATGCTCTATAGATTTTTTCCAATGAACCAATGATTATGGAAACAGAAACAACAACTATGCAAAACACACAGTAATGTTGTTTCAACCATAGTAATTACAATGTACTGATTATGAGGGTTTACAAAGTTTAGTCACTGACCTGTTGAACTATCAACAGTTAGAATACACCAACTGGTATCTAACAGTAGCCATGCTACTTCAATGCTACTTTTGAATAGAAACATTGTTAGAATACACCAACAGGAATAGAACTGCTTCAAAAAATACCCTTCAGAATTATAAAACGATCAACAGTTAGAATACACCAATTGGTATCTAACTGCATCCATAGTACTGCAATATTACTTTTGAATAGCAAAATAGTTAGAATACACCACCAGGTATCTAACTGCTTCAAAAAATACCCTTCAGAACTATAAAACCACCAACAGTTTGAATACGCCAACTGGTATCTAACTACATCCATAGTACTGCAATGCTATGTTTGAAATAGAAAACAGTTTCAATACACCAACAGATATCTAAGTACTTCAAACATTCCTTTAAAAAAAGAGTCCACCAGCACTTTCGAGGAGAAAAACACTTACAATACACCAACAGGTATCTAACTACTTAAAAAATACACTTCATTTCACTTCATTGCAAATACACCATTACAATTATTGCTACTAAAATACTGCTTGCAACAACAAATACACTTATTTGTACACCTTAAACATTCCCTTAAGTACTGCACACTTCAAACAAACACACTGTGACACGTAATGTCAAATAAATGTAGTAGGTTTTTTGAAATCCTGTAGGGATTTTCTTTCCCAATGACCCAATGATTATGCAAACAAAAACAGCAACTGTGCAAAATTCACAGTAATGTTGTTTCAAACATAGTACCTAGAATGTACAGATTAGGAGGGTCTTACAAGTACATGACTATGTGAGATTGTATGCAATATGACATTGTAAACTATCCTACCTAACATATTATGCTGTTTTTTTTTGACAGAAAAAGAAGCAAAGATTTTTCCTGCATTACCATGTACAACAACTCAACCTGTATGTCCAATGGTACATCAATCATTGCACTTTAATTGTATTGTGTCACCATGTTACAAATACTGTACACTGTCCACACACTATGTATAATTACTATACACATATTATTATAATGGTTGTTTCCAATGGATGCATTTAATTTCTGTACACATATTGGGCCTCATTACGACCCTGGCGGTAAGGGGTTAACGCCAGCGTTAGCTGCGCCGACCCCTTACCGCCAATTACGAGGTCCCCTAGCGCCATGGTGCTTTTAACACCTGCTTTTAGCAGGTGTTAAAATCCATGGCGCTAAGGGACCATGGAGTTAATTACGCCACCGTAATTTACGGTGGCGTAATTAACGCCTTCCCCACTCCCATTATGCCCTATGGGGCAAAAATGGGAATGGGGAAGGGTAAATGGGGATTGGGGACTTACCGCCCCGCCTAGGTCGGAATGGGGCGGTAAGTCCGCCAACCACCATGGCGTAAACGTAGTTTACGCCATGGTGGTAAAGTCACGGCCCAGGCGGTAACTTACCGCCTGGGTCGTAATGAGGCCCATTATTACAATGGTTGTGGCCAGTGGCCAGATTCTTGGGTGCATGGCCGTATTATACTGTGGTGGTTGTGGCCAGTGTGTAGATTCTAGAATCTAGGCACTGGCCACAGCCACTACAGCATAATACAGCCATGCACCCAGGAATATGGCCACAACCACCACACCACAACTTGCCCTGAACTTCCCAATTCAAATGACATATGCAGACATCGAAATGGACTGTCAACCCTATTTTTCACCTATGCAAATATCCCCATAGCATCTACATTCCACTCCCATACCCTGGTCTAGCTCGCTTGCAGTCAGCAAATAACCCCAAATGTGTTTCTCAAGCTGTCCACCCAAGCCTTCTTTCAGTCACCAAATAAACTAAGCTGTCCACCCAAACCCTCTTTGAGTCACCAAATAACCCCAAATGTGTTTCCCAAGCTGCCAGCCCAAGAGTCTGTCAGCCTACATTGGCTGATCATCAGACAAAGAATACAATTTAAGGTCCTAGTCATAATTTTCAAATGACTTCAGGATGAAGCAGCATCTTATCTGAAAACTAGATTAAAGAAGAAGCCTACTGGATGCTCCTTGCGCTCTAATGACTCGACTCACTTGAATCAACCTCGCATAATCTTGAAGAAATTTGGTGGAGCCAGCTTCAATTTCTGGGCTCCTGTCCTATGCAATACTCTCCCCAAACGTCTGGCTGATAGCGACTCAACTATTATTTTCAAGAAACATATGAAAACCCCTCTCTACGATGCCAAACGTGGTTGAACGATAAGCTAACACCCTAACTCTTCGTTTGCTTTGGCTTTCAGCATGTTTCCCGGTATTTCCTCAATTTTCTTCTCGTGTCTCTCTGTTTCTCTTTCTAAGCGCCCTGAGGCCTATGGGTTAGTGGTGCTACTGAAAAATGCAGATAGATAGCATGGCCCTTGCTGTGATGCCACTGTCCCTGGCTGCAGGACTGCAACCCTCCCTTGCACATCTGTCCCAGGACCAGAAACCAATACATGGGAGCGTGGCCATGCACCCGTAACCACCACAGACGGCCATGACACCACTTACTGGCCTTGTGAAGGCACCTGACCCCCTGCAGACTAACAGGCCCCAACTGCTCCAACAATTGGTGGACTCACCTCCGCCAGCATTGAGGACCGCCCATCTGGCTTAGCATCAGAGCTACTGGAGTCAAAAGAGTCAGAATTCTATGCAGCAAGGCTCAGGATGGTCTGTAGCACCTGTGGATTCACACGGCCTGCCATGCCTTGTACTCCACTGGTGGTCTGAACCTCCACAGACTCTTCTTCCTCTTCCTCCTCCTCCTCCTCCTCCTCTGCATCTGGTGCCTCCTCAACTGCATATCCACAGAAAAAGACATGATGATTCATGTGCAACGAGTCTACAGTAAACATATGTATCACATTGCTGTCATGCAACAAAATGCAGGGCATGTCACCATGAGAGAAACAGCATCCACACACAATATACAAGAAGCTAACTGATCATGGTATATGCAGACTGGTGTATAGGGACGAGCCCCCCTCCACCCCTCAAACTGACTGTATAGGAGATAGACCCCACCCCCCTAACTTGTCGGGTTGATTAATGATTCTAATATTGCAAAAATCAGAAATGTAGTGCCTTTCAGAAAAGCTATTTCTAAAATCTATTTTGTGGGGTCAGAATGTCATGCATAGTAGAGAATATGTTAAGTAGTGCATGCTTATTATAGGTTACTAAAAATCTAGATTCAAATCGGAGCATGTACCAAGTTCTAATGAAGAATAGGTTGATCCACCATTTTGTGATAAGCCAGGCATGGTCAGGCAATTTCTAAAATGGTGGATTTCTGCTAGTCATGATGAGGTCAGTGGATAACTTTTGTCATAGAAGTTCATGAAGAGTCTACTGGTGTAGAATGAGTCAGATGAGACCTGTTCAAACTGGTTCTGAGTGGCAGGCAGGCCAACTAATCACAAACAGGAAAAAGGTTGTACATTAATCATTGCATTACCTCACCTTTCTAGGGTGTATATAAGGGGCTGAGAGCTCAGGGAAATTGGGAGTTGCAGATTTGTCTTGAGTATGCTGTATGCTGTGTCCTGCCCTGCTGAAAAGAATAAACAGATGCCTTTGAAATCCAGTTTGAGTGTCTTGATGTGCTTCCACCTCCCTTTCCTGATACCGGGGTTGCAAGCCCAAGAGAGGGTGCCAGGACCCTCTATTCACTGGCAACAACATTCCCTGCTCAGGGCCATGCCGCCAGTGGACACATTGCCAACACACTGGGTTGCTAGCAAGCACACTATGGCACAGCTAACTGTTGACTAATACCAATGAAATGGGCATGGTCATGTGGCTCTGTGATGTGCAAATGCAAGACATATCAACAGAAGGCACACATATTCACATCCAAGTCCACATCCATCACTTGCCACACCAGAGTTGACTTTGCACAGGCACTGTACACAATGGGAACATGCCATAAGTGTGGAAAAAAGGAAACAGTCCCAGTTGATGTATGACTGTAAGAGTAGCACCTAGCCAAGGTATGTGATGTGGAGAGATTAAGTAAATGGAGTTGGAGATAGGCACAAGGTATAGTGACCCACAAGAGGGACAGGGGCATTGACCCATGGAGTGTGTGCTGAGTGTGGGAGGGTAACAGGGATCAGGCCTTACAATTATTTGACTCAGGAGTCATTGCCATAATGGCAGCGGGGATGTGCACAGTCTAGACATATGCACACTCACTCATAGCACGCCGCAAGGCATGTTGGTTGTCATCTTGGATGTTCTATGTAGCATGGAAGCACCTACGTACATGTGTGATTAGATAATCTATACCCTGCAGTGCATGAAGTGCAACTCATTTCTCAGAAACAAGCACATGTCTAGCAGATCAGAGTCACTGATATCAAGGATGCAACTAACAAGAGGGCACGTTGTGGTATCATGTTGCAGATGTTGGGTGGGTATGCTAGTGTGGGGTGAGTACTGTCACACGGCCATGTTCAACTGATGTACAACCCATGGGTTGTATCCACTCTTGAGTACACTGGACAGGAGTCAGTACACCACGACATGGTTCACCCAGGGCAGTCATTCAAATGCATCCTGATGCACACCACAATCATACATCTTGGTGATGGTTCACTACACGTACTCAGGATGCACAATCTTGGTCACTCACCAGATGTGCCCTTGTAATTTGGCAGGCCTCCCACACCATGCACCTGCTCCATTAGAATTAATTGGCTCATAGTCTCTTCATGCTTGGTCAGCTCTTCCTCCTCTGGTGATCCGTGCCAATTGCCATAGCAGAGGTGAGTTTGGCACCCAGCTTGGACTTAGTGCGAAGGATGAGGTCAATCCAGCAGTTCACTACCTGAGCAGCAGTGCACTTCTCAAACCCTAAGGCGTTGATCTCATCCGTGACATGCTCCCAGTGCACCATACGATGAGCAGGTGGATGTGTGCTCCCTGGTTGGAGGCACATGTCATGGTGGTGCATGGTCACATAGTCAATGAGGATCTGGAGTTCATCATCATGGAAGTTCCTCTTCCTCAACGTGCCAGTGTCCTGTGCCATGCCATGGGGTTGAGCCTGTTCCTGTTATGCAGGCTTTGCCTTTGTGCCACGTGGTGTTGCTGTTGGCCCTATGTGGCTGGGACCACTCAAAGCTCCAGATGCCGAACCACTAGTTGCCTGGGGCATGATATGATATGGCATTTATAACGTGCCTATACACAAGTGTTTCAAGGCGCAACGAGGAAAGGGAGGGGGACCAAGGGAGGAGAGACACCGATCTTATTAGGCCAGGTGTCATTCAAATCGCGTGAGTGCAGGGAAGGAGGGAGAGGGAAAGTGCGTGGGGGAGGGGAGAGGGGAAAGTGCAGTACACGGATAGTAGAATAAATAAGATAATAAAACGGCCAACTGGTGGCAAGTGCAGGGTAAGTGCAGACATAAGGGCTGGTAGGGGGACTGTAGGGATGCAGAAAAACAGTCCCAGGGGTTGCCCGGGAGGCAGTGCAGGTGTGCATCTGGTTGGGCCTCGGCCCGAGATCAGAAAGGGTGGCCAAGTAACCAGTGCAGTTTCAGCCAGGAATTCAGCAGGGCAGAGAGGGAGAGAAAGCGGAAGCAAAGAGTAAGGTTTTGAGGTGCTTCCGGAACCGGAGATGGTTCTCCTCAATTTTCAAAGAGGCAGGGAGGCCCCTTCTGAAGAGAGAGATCTACCACCAACTCGTTGCTTGGAGAAGCGACTGACCCTGAGGCAGTTGGAGGCAGATGAGCGAAGAGCTTGAGAAGGAAGATGTTTGGGAAGAGAGAGCTGAAGGTAATGCGGCCCCAGAAGGCCTTGTGGACAATGCAGAGGGTTTTGAACTTAATCCTTGCAGCCACTGGGAGCCAGTGCAGAGATTTCAGTCCTGCAGAGATACGATCCCTGGGCTTGAGGCCAAGGATAATTCTCGCAGTCCTGTTCTGGATAAGTTCAAGAGGGCGGAGAGTAGAGGCAGGCAGATTAAGATAGACACTGTTACAATAGTCCAGCCTAGAGAGAACCAGGGCTCTGGAGATGGTGAGCTTCTGGGGGAAGGAGAGGAAAGGAATTACCCCTGGGGCTGGGTTAGCTGCTTCAGCTGCACGTCCCACAACCTTTAGGGGCTAGGACAGCTGCTTCAGCTGCACGTCCCTTACCCTTCGGGGCTGGGACAGCTGCTTCCCCAGGATGTCCCTGGACCCTTGGACCTAGGACAGCTACTTCCGCAGGAAGTCCTTGGACCCCTGTGTTTGGGACAGCTGCTTCTGTAGGAGGTCCCTGACCCCGACCACCTTTGCCCCCTTTCCCTCTTAGGGCCTTTCCACTCATGTTCCAGGTGTAAGTGAACCATGGAAGGCACACCAAGCAATTGTCTTGGGCAATTAGAGTGAAGGGGCAGTGTATGTGATGGAAGACATACTTCTGTGGTCCAGCAAGGCTCAAAAGTACCCCATGTATCAAAAATGCAGGATACGTAACGCACAGGTACCCAAAAAATGAAATAATGCATATGTGAGACCAGGAAAGCTTCCGTAAAAAGAAAAAGCTGTACGTGATACGCAGTGGCTCCAAGCAATACAAAAAAAGCATATGTGAACCCCAGAAAGCTACACTAAAGGTAAGAATTGAGGTACACGATACTCAGGGGCACCCAGAGTACGAAGAATAGATACGCGATTCACCGTTAGCCTCGAAAAATACAAAAGTAGATGCGCTGAGGCAAATCCCCCACCAAAATAAGAAGTTTATATTGTCCCTGAAGTGAACAGATTGCGTGGCACCCCAAAGTTCGCCGTACTTCACTCATCCACGCACGGTCGGAGTTGCTTCTACACGTACGTATGTATCCCCGATGTACAGCCATCATTCATGATGATATGCAGGCTACACATAGTCTGCTTGCACAACAGCACAGTGAGGTATGTTGCCTCATCAAATGGCTTGCAACATGCCTGCTCTGTGTTGTGCTCCATGGGCTGTTCACTGCTGCAACCCCCTCCTCGTCTTTCTCCTCTGTGCACCAGTCATCCTCCAGTGTGCCTTCCGGCGAAGATTACACCAGGGCCCCCTGTGCACCAATCCCACCCAAATTGCCCAGTCTGATGGAGCCAACATCCCTCCCTGAGTTGGGAGTCCAAGGTCAATCAGCTAAGGTGGTCACCATGCCTACCCAGGCACCAACAGGGTCACCAGCAATGGAGAGACAGCAGGCACCCAGAAGCAGTGCACAGGCCGTACACCCCAGGGTAGCATCATCAGCTCATAGGGCATAGGGTGTACACACATAGCAGGCACGGGGCATTGTGGCAGCCGGTGGCAACAAGGAGGAGACAACATTATTCAGGGCAGAACATTCAAAGGGGGCAGGTGTGCTGTGTGAGGCAGGAGGCACACGTGGCCCTGAGGGACAGTATGTCTTGCGTGTTCCAAGGATATGGGCAGCAGATTGGAGCAGTGAGACAGTGTGCTCGGGAAGCGAGGATTGTGTTGGCCAGAGGTGAGATTGCACTGCATCGGGCGAGGAGGCGTCTGCCATCCTGGAGGACATTTGCAGGGAGGCTGAGGTGGTAGAGACACAGATGCTTGAGACCCTGCAAGCCCTACAGGCAAGAACGGAAGCCCTCATGAGTAGTGAGGACGTGGCGCTGGACTCAGCCCTGGTGGAAAGGCTAAGTGAGATTGTCGAGGAGAAGTTGGGCTAGCCCGCTGCCTGTGTACATAATTCCTTAGTTAGGTTTCCTTTCTGTATTATTTTCCCCAGACTTTCCTCGTTTTTATTGTACATTGTTGTTTAGGCATTAGATCATGATTTTTGTACATCTTTACCATGGACTACTTTTTGCTTAATTCGAAGTTTATTTTTGTGCATATTTCTTTGAAATCCATCGTTCAATTTGTTACATTCCATGCTTCGTGGAGTTCATTTGTGTGTCAGCCTCTTTTCAACTTCTATTTTCAGCCAGTGCTTCTCTCCATTGCAAGTCATGTGTCTTGTGGCGTGCATGCTTGTGTATTATTTTTGCTGGGATGGTTGAGGATGGCTGGATGCATATGTGTTTGGCATGAGGTGGTGGGACCATCAGACAACTGGGTCTGCACTGTATTTTTATATTAGCTTTTACCTGTGCTGCATCACAGTGTGTTTGGCATCAGTGTGGTTGGGTTGGAGGGAGGTGGGCTCACTGTGGGAGTGTTCAAGGTCACGTTCATAGCACATTTGTTTGTCATTGCTATGTAAAATATATGTCGTGCAGACACCTTCGTCAGCATGTGCAGTCACACAATACCTTCTCTCATGTGTTGCTCAGCCTCTACCACTGGAATGCAGTAGTGGCCCATATTTGCTCTTCCAGAGTGGCAGCACAATCTCCAGTCTCTGAGTCATGCTCTCTCTGACTGCCCTGTCATCACCCATGCATGGCCCTGTAATATGATTGTGCCCTGACAGGTATTTTGCCACCCAGCTCACTCATGCTCAGGCTGTGACCTGCCTGGCCATTGTTTGTGGATCTTGCAACAAGTTTTTGTAGGTTTGCTTCTGTCGTGGGCACACATTCTTCACTGTGCTTTGATGCCTTGGCAATGTGCCATGGGCAACACGCACATGTTTTTGCATTCACTTGTCGCATGTGTATGGTGGGGGATGATTAAGATCTGGAAGGGTCTTTGAGCAGATGCTCCACTCATGGATGGACTTCAGTGATTCCAGTTGTTTGGATTTGCAGACTACATGTTGGTGTTGAAATTCATGGTGCAGTCAGACTACAGAAGTTCAAGAGCGCAGCACACATGAATTGAACTGGTACTATGTCAGACCATCAGGGTGCTGCCTGTGGGAGTTTGAAGTCTGGAGGGGGTTGCCTGTGAGGGGTGTCCAGTCTGGAGGGGGCTGCCTGTGGGGGGTTTCCATTCTGGAGGGGGATGCCTGTGGGGGGTGTCCAGTCTGCAGTGGGCTGCCTGTGGGGGTGTCCAGTTTGGAGGGGGCTCCCTGAGGGGAGTGTCCAGTCTGGAGGGGGCTGCCTGTGGGGGGGTGTCCTGACTGGAGGGGACTGCCTGTGCAGATTGCCACAGATGAGGGGGGCTGGAGGGTGGTGTCCAGCCTGGAGGGGGCTGCCTGTGGGGGGTGTCCAGTCTGGAGGGGGCTGCCGTGGGTGGTGTCACAGGTGAGGAGGGCTGTGGGGTGGTGTCCAGTCTGGAGGGGGATGCCTGTGGGGGGTGTCCAGTCTGGAGGGGGCTGCCTGTTGGTGGTGTCCAGTCTGGAGGCGCTGCCTGTGGGTGATGTCCAGTCTGGAGGGGGCTGCCTGTGGGAGGTGTCACAGGTGAGTCGGGTTGGGGAGTGGTGGCCAGCCTGGAGAGGGCTACCTGTGGGTGGTGTCACTGGTTAGGGGTCCTGGGGGGTGGTGTCCAGTCTGGAGGAGGCTGCCTGTGGGGGGTGAGGTTTGGTGGGGGCTGCCTGTGGAGGGTGTCACAGGTGAGGAGGTCTTAGGGGTGGTGTCCAGTCTGAAGGGGGCTGCCTGGAAGGATGTCACAGATGAAGAGGGATGGGTGGTGGTGTCCAGCCTGGAGGGTGCTACCTGTGGGCGGTGTCACAGGTGAGGAGGTTTTAGGGGTGGTGCCCAGTCTGGAGGGGGCTGCTTGTGGCGGGGGGTGAGGTCTGGAGGGGACTGCCTGTGGGGAGTGTCACAGATGAGGGGGGCTGGAGGCTGGTGTCCAGTCTGGAGGAGGCTGCCTGTGGGGGGTATCCAGTCTGGAGGGGGCTGCCGTGGGTGGTGTAACAGGTGAGGGGGGCTGTGGGGTGGTGTCCAGTCTGGAGAGGGCTGCCTGTGGGGGGTGTAACAGATGAGAGGGGCTGGGGGATTGTTAGGCGGAAACCTGTGCAGTTCCCTCTGGGACCACTGCAAAAGATTTAGGACTACAGGCGTTGGCGGTGAACCCACTTGGTAGCAGTCTGTACCACACAGATTCACTTAGTAGCTGTGGCTGAGCAGTCAGACTTCTCTCAAGAAAAGTTGAGCAGGATGTGGAGTATACAACATAGGGCAATTCTTCATAGTAAGACAAGTAAACACGCAATGAGGCTTAGTGTAAAGATAGTAAGGTATTTATTTATAACACAACATCTATGGAAAACACTAAAGCAAATCACGGCAAACAAATCAAACACTATTAATCTACGAGGTAGAAAACGATCAATCCCCCTAGGAAAATATCGACTACTCTAGGTTCTACCGGTACCACTTATTTTCAGACAGAGGTGAATACCTCAACCTAGATGACACTCGAATATTAATTAGGACGGGAGAGAAAAAGATAGGCAGGTTATGAAATCAACACAGTTCAATCCTATGCGGATAAAATGCAAGGCAGGAAGGCAAGAATCACAATAGATCGTAAAGTTCAGAGGCCAGGCCCACTTGGAGAGAGGCAAGGCGCGAGGTCCCAAAAAGTCTCATAGAGATGCATTCAAGTCTTTATAGCAAATTGTTATCGGCAGATTGAACCAGTTCAGAACAAAGAATGAGCAAAGCTTGGAGGCGGACCAGCGGAACGGAGAGGATTAAGACACCTCACTCGAACCGAACGAAGGGGAAGCCAGGCGGACACGGTACCTTGTTGTGGAGGGCAGCTCCGGCGGGGGCAGTTGTTCCTGGTGGTGGATGCACGTCGGGTCTTGGCCAAGAGTAGAGATGATCTCGTCATCGAAGGAAAGTGAAGTCCGGTGCACCACCAGGGAAGAGAACAGCCGCGGAGTTCTCCGTCACAAGGCACCACCTTTTGGTCACGGTACAGGGGTAGTGGCTATCCGGTTGCCGAGGTACTCTGCATGGGCAATTCGACCACTGCGTCCTGAGGCGAATAAAAAGCAAAGGGGACTGGTTGTTCCCACCAGTCAGGGGAAGAGACTCTCCGGCAGGGAGATCTCCTCTGTCGTCGGGAAGTGGTGAGTCGGCTCAGCAGGGCTCCACCGGAGGTGTCGTCGTTGCAGGTCGGCTCAGCGTTACCCTTGTCGGATTCTTAGGTCCTGTGGCGACTTCTGAAGATCCAGTCCCAAAAGCCCTGCTTTTATGCAGAAGACCCCCATTCATTCAGCCTAGCTGTCAATCAACACATGCTAAGTGGTGAGCGGGAAGGCTCACCACCTGGGCCAATCACTCCAGAGTGCGACCTGAGTTGGCAAGGCAACTCGGTCCAGGGTGCCTAAACCCCCTCCCACACCCCTGAGGTAACCCATACAGAATGGCACCACTTTGGAGGGTCTCTGTACAGAGGCCCGCCAAATGTGGAACAAAGGGCTCAACCTTTGGTTTAGGAGTCACAGAGACGAACACAGACGCCATTTTAAAACCGAGTTCTGGCAGAAAATACCACTCGATAAACTTATTTAAGATAAGTAGATCGGTGGTACGTCAGAGATAAATGAGAAAAAGTATCAATCTCCAACAATGGGACGAATCTCATAGGGTTATGTTCGGGATCGAACATAACAAGTAGTTTCCACTGCCACCAGCCAAAACTCGACGAGGGGGGACGGGACAGTGCCCCCTCGAGTAACAGATCCAGGAGTAATCGAATTACCCCTACTAGTACGTCCACAATAAGATGGTTGGTACTAGTTCTGTTAGTAATTTTAGGCCTAGTAAAGCCAATGGTGACTTTACATGCCCGGGGAGACAGTAGTCAGTCCCCGGGTATGGAGTCTATGGTGGGGGACCCGCTAGGGCGCCCCCGTGTTACGACACGTAGGGTGCGGTGTAACACACATAGATAAACATATGAGACCCTATGGAGTAAATGACCCCATAGCCCATCGAACACATTGCCATTTCAAAGGAATTACACACATACATGTCCAAGAGTGGGAGAAAAGTGTCTCACTATTGGCAGGATGGAAAAAAAACAAACTCCAGAAATCCAGCAAAGCTGCTGGGGGACTCACTAGGTTAGGAAATTCAGCCTAAACAGAGAATTCTCCCTAACAGGGATGGTGTCCAGTCTGAAGGGCGATGCCTGTGGGGGGTGTCCAGTCTGGATGGGGCTGCCTGTTGGCGATGTCCAGTGGGGGATGTCCAGTCTGGAGGGGGCTGCCTGTGGGAGGTGTCACAGGTGAGGCGGGTTGGGGAGTGGTGGCCAGCCTGGAGAGGGCTACCTGTGGGTGGTGTCACTGGTTAGGGAGCCTGGGGGGTGGTGTCCAGTGTGGAGGAGGATGCCTGTGGGGGGTGCGGTTTGGTGGGGGCTGCGTGTGTAGGGTGTCACAGATGAGGGGGAATGGGTGGCGGTGTACAGCCTGGAGGGGGCTGCCTGGAGGGATGTCACAGATGAAGAGGGATGGGTGGTGGTGTCCAGCCTGGAGGGTGCTAGCTGTGGGCGGTGTCACAGGTGAGGAGGTCTTAGGGGTGGTGTCCAGTCTGGTGGGGGCTGCTTGTGTGGGGGGTGAGGTTTTTGGGGCTGCCTGTGGGGTTGTGAAGTCTGAAGGGGGCTGTCTCTGGGGGGTGTCCAGTCTGGAGGTGGCCGCCTGTGGGGGGTGTCCAGTCTGGACAGGGCTGCCAGTGGATCGTGTTACAGGTGAGGGGGTTTGGGGGTTGGTGTCCAGTCTGGAGGGGGCTGGCTGTGGGGGTGTCACGGGTGAGGGTGGCTGGTGGGTGGTGTCCAGTCTGGATAGGTCTTCCTGTAGGGTTTGTTACATCTGGAGGGGGCTGCCTGTGGGGGGTGGGGGGATGAAGTCTGAAGGGGGCTGCCTGTGGGAGGTGTCCAGTCTGAACGGGTCTTCCTGTGGGGGCTCTCCAGTCTGAAGGGGGCTGCCTGTGGGTAGTATCACAGGTAAAGGGGGACTGGGGGGTAATGTCCAGTCTGGAGGGGGCTGCCTGTGAGGGGTGTGCAGTCTGGAGGGGACTGCCTGTGGTTGGTGTCACAGGTGAGGGGGCTGAAGGGTAGTGTGTGGACTACAGTGGTTGATGTTCAGTAGGGGGTTATGTGGACAGGATGAGTGTCGAGGGTGTAGTGGGGACTCAGGTTTTTGTAAGGGGTGTCACCTACACTTGCAAGGTGGGCCTGCCTTTTCACTGGGGTGCAGCCTGGGCTTGCAAGGTGAGTGCACAATTTCACTGGGTTGAGGCCTGGGCTTGCGAGGGAGGGCATGCCTTTTCTCTGGGGTGCGGGCTGCGATTGCCAGTTAAGGTGCGTGATTTTACTGGGGTGCAGCCTGGGCATGCGAGGGAAGGCACGCATTTTCTCTGCGGTGCGGGCTGGGATTGCCAGGTGAGGCACGTGATTTTGCTGGGTTGTGGCCTGGACTTGCGAGGGAGGGCACCTGTTTTCTCTGGGGTGCAGCCTGGGATTACCAGGTGAGGTGCAGGATTTTGCTGGGGTGGGTCCTGGTCTTGCAAGGAAGGGCACGCATTTTCTCTGGGTTGCAATCTGGGATTGTAAAGTGAGGCACGCTATTTCAATGGGGTGCGGCCTGGGCTTACGAGGGCGTACACACATTTTCTCTGGGGTGCGGACTGCGATTGCAAGGTGAGGCACGTGATTATGCTGGGGTACAGACTGGGATTACGAGGTGAGGCACGCGATTTTGCTGGGACACTGGATGCTGGGCCAAGGGTGGAGCGGAGGCTTGAGATGTGTTAGTCCTTTAGCTTGCTTTTTGGTGTGTGTGGGAGTGTGTTGTGGGCGTTCCTCGTGCTACTTGTTGTTGCTTGCATGACGACTAGTATTGAGTCTTGAAATCCATGAATACGTGTGGCACGTAATACTTTCTCTGTGCCATGGCTCGCTCGGGTTCCTGCTCACTGTGCTGCCCTTGCACCATTTTTGCACCAGATTTCATGAATTGGGACCTTTGTAAATATGTTTAGTTAGTGAGATACCATCTCTGAAGCGTAGAATGTTTTAATCAGGCGACATCTAATTCAGGGGACTTTTCCCACCCACCTCAAACCAGCCATGCTCAACTTTCCTTAATTTAATACAATTTGTTTTATGAATATGGGACCCTAATTTAATAGCATTGATTCCTTACAGATTCCCTCCCCTTTCAGGACAAGAAACACTCATGGTTGCACAGAACGTCTATTTATTAGCAAAATAATTGAATCAGTTTAAAGATAAACAAATTGTTCCTTATTAAAGGCCAATGTTAAGAAATAATCAACATGCTATTTACCTCAGTTTCTAATGCTACAGCTATAGAAATAGAAACTTTTGCAACACACATCTCACCATAGGTATCTATAAATGTAATTCACCCTGAGCGCGCATGCACCATGCATTGAATGCATGAGAGTCCAGGAGGAATCTTTTACTTGTGAAAAACAACAAATCAGTTTATATTATACCTGACTTTTCAATTATCTCTACCTCCCCTTTATTCAAAATACCTGTCCCCTTTACTCAACAGACATGTCACAATTTCAAGCACATTTTAAACTCAATTTCAATAAACTACTGGAACTTCAGGTATGTAAATGGCATGTAGAATGGAAAATATATGTTCCACAAGTATGCAAGCTATATTCCCTTCAGTGATGTTTCTATTTAATGACCATGTAAACATGTACCTCTCTCTCTTTCAATGGACACCTTAAACAGTGAAAATGGGTAGCGCAGAAACACCCCTTCCCTTTTATATGAAACAATTTAGCATTAACAACACTATTCTACTTGTGGAATTACCTCAATTAGATTATTTCTCAACGTATGCACACAGTGAGATGTCAATTTAACTCCCAGATAATTCGTCCATGCTAGACATCATTACACAGAGAAAGATTGAGTGGACACACAATCAATCTATGTATCCCCCACCCCTCAGTACTGACAAATAACAGGGGCCAGGATTTAATCTAATTCCCTTCATAGTATCACTCCCTTTAGGAATATTTCCCCTTTAGATCATAGTCATATATGAATGCCATTTGGCTTTATCACAGACAGGTGGGCAACCTCTTAAGGACTGGTTCGATTATCCCCCTTTCAGAACAGGTGGGCAACAGTCAGAAAGATGGGATCAGCTTTCCTCCACTGCATGTCTGCTGTCTCTCCCTCTGAAGAAGGCCTGGGACTTTAACTCCTTCATAGGCCTCACTTTCTCAGTGCTGGTGATATTCCATAAATGGGTCCAAACCTAGAGCAATCTATTCCTTCTCCTTCCTGTTGTTATCAATTCTTCATCTTCCTCTCCATCAGTCAGTGAGTGAGCGAGTGATTGAGTCTGGCCTTTCCTTTTCTATCTCCCCAGTAAGTGTGTGTTAAATCTTATATTGAACAGTAACACCACCTTTGTGTGGTGTCTATACTTTCCCCAATCTAATTGGTCATTGTATGTGATTGGAGAGTGTTACAATGTGACATCACAATAGACATACCCCTCTGAAGTCAATGGGCATCTTAATGAATGGGGCAGTCTGATGGGAGTAACCTCTACACCCAGATTCCCTCCATTTAATGTGATGTCATGTCAGGGATTTCTAGCATTAAACATTGTAACATTCTGAAATGGTAAATTCCACAAATATGGCCAGTTTTCTAATCGGCTATCCAGATTTCACTCTCTGACACAATTCAAGCAACACAATTTTCACCAAGATATCCCAAACGATTACTGAGTGACAGATTTTTCTGTTTAACCCACTCGTACCTTTATATACAAATGATTTCTCTAAAGTCAATGTAAAATGCTCACCACTACTGATGTTGCACATTATGACAAACTTGCATACACCATTTGTGTAACAAAAAAATGCATCTAATTTGCATCATTAATAATCCAAATTAGAAACATTGTTTTTATGCCAGTAGGCAGAGCCCCTCAAGCTGAACTCTGTATAAACCGAATGATTTTTCTGTGCCATTCCGTTTCTGAATTTTGGGCAAAATAGTACGTCCCTATGTAACTTATAAAAGACATTTGTTTTCTATAAATAGATAGTGCAATTAATAACAGACCATCTGGTGTCTTTAGTTCTTTAGCTGTCAGTTCAGGGATAAGGGTATTTATGACAAGCCTGGCAGTGGTACAGTTTTTGAAGTTTGAAGTCCTCAGGGTTTATGACTTTTGTGCCTTCCCGTCTCGTGCCAGTTTGGGGTACTGGTAGATTTTCTTATAAACACTTTGTTTTTCCAGATATCAATGGCTGGGAGATCAAAATCTCAGATTAGGCAAAACAGATCCGCTGGTCAAACTAAACTCCCATTATTTGTTCATTATCTTAAGCCTACCATAAACGTAGATGCAGGCCATTAAAATGTCTTTAGTTCTTTAGCTGTCAGTTCAGGGATAAAGGTATGTCTGACCAGCCTGGCAGTGGTACAGTTTTTGAAGTTTGAAGTCCTCAGGGTTTATGACTTTGGTGCCTTCCTGTCTCGTGCCAGTTTGGGGTACTGGTAGATTTTCATATAAACACTTTGTTTTTCCAGATATCAAGGGCTGGGAGATCAAAATCTCAGATTAGGCAAAACAGATCTGCTGGTCAAACTAAACTCCCATTATTTGTTCATTATCTTAAGCCCACCATACACGTAGATGCAGGCCATTAAAATGTTGCCTTAGAATTGATAGCAATGTTGTCCTCCCTGTAACTGAGTCGCAGGGGCCAATCGTTATCTTTATGGCTGAGCCTCCCTCGGTCCTTCACAGTGAGCAAGCATGGGATCTGTTTTCACATCTAATTGCTGGGAGGGGAATTGGAATGTCAGAGTTCAGTCCTATTGCTGACGCTTCATTGAGATTGGTTTCTCCCAATTGCCACTTTTTAAAATCCCACTTTTCTTTGCCCCTAGATTTTAAATTTTCACCAAAAACTCATCAATGTATCCATTGCATTGGCATATAAAAATTCCCATCAAAGGTCCACAATTTCAACCTCTGTAGGTGCCATAACCATGACCCCTGATTTTGGTAAAGGAAATAAACACAGCAGCATAAAATACACATTCAATTTTCTTTCTGTGACTTGAAACTGCTGTTTGTTTTTTCGTCATTTTCAGCAGCCTCCCATTTTAATAAAAGTTGCAAGATATTTTCTTGAAGTTGAAATTTTTATCTCAGTCCTTGTCACTTGATGTGAGTGAAGGACTTGAAAATATTGCTTTTCAAATGCTGTGCGCAGAACGCAGACTACATGTTTGTTTTTAAAATAGCACGCTGATCTGTATCTCTTCTTTGAATTACATTCCCTACAGAAGAGATAGCAGAGGTTCATTTCTCCTTCTCCTCAACCACTGTACCGCTTTACAGATCGGTATAAAAGGTACACCGTACAGCACTTTTCAACATATACCAGCTAAAAACAATTTTTATATAGATGGTTATCAGACATTATACATGTGACAAGTGCTATTCTGGATTATCTTTTATGGAGTAGCAAGTCTTATGATAGATTTTAAATCACTCATGCATGTTTTAATACCATCCCACTCAGAGCAATAACTGCAAACGGGTTGGGTCACTCTGTTGGAAAAAAGTGTCCAATATGTCCTGAGCCATGTAAAGAATTGATGCATTTTTGCCAAGCTTATCATAATGTTAGGAAACAAATGATTGTACTGGCTCTAAGAGAGGCAGGCTTTATACAATGTCAGGCGGCCCTATGTTTTTTACTGAAGCTGACACACCAGTAATTGCCTGGACACTATTATCATACTTGCAACCATTATTGTATAACTTGTTTTGATCCAGTTGTGATTGTTTCCTTTTTTGTTTTTTATTGACTGGGCGTGGATTTTTCACACTGTACTATTAACTGTTTGTTTTTATGATTGTCTGTTAATGTTTCATGGAATTATATTCCTCCAATACACATGATGATGATGGTTCTAAGACTTCAAAGTGGAAATGTGTTATGGTACCACAAAAAAACACTTATCTGAAATGGTTTACAAAGATTGGTTACCATAATTCAGACAAGATACATTATTTGTAAGATGGAGTAATGGCAACCAAAGATAGTGTGCCAGAACAAAATTCTACTAAGCCAGTAGAATTAAGTAATTCAAGGGAAGGGGAACATGCCTTTCATAGTTTGCGTGTGATTTTAAATAAAATCACACAGTTGTGCATTATATGTTAACAGCTTCATTGTTGTATATTCTCCTGTAATGTATGCAATTGAACATTAATGGTTAAGAAAGATGTATAAGAGGATAGGGGTCTAACACAGAATACATGAATATATCAAATTCTCAGCAGCCGAGCACAACATAAAACAGAAGAGGCAGTTTCCTACAATGTTACTAGAGGTTATTGCCCTTCAATGCAAGCAAACAGTGTGTTTCCTCCACTGTGTTGGACTGCTGAAACATCCGACCTTGATTTAGAATGTGGATCATTTGTCCTTATTGTCCTTCTCCTCCAAGGGTGATGTTCCTGTCCCCCTCCTCTAAATTCTGCCCCTTCTCCTGTGCTGACCACCAGTTCTAGTTGCCAGGGCTCAGTAAACAGTGAGATGGGCTCATGTGGTGATTGTATCGATGAAATATCTCATTCGATGTTTGCATTTCCACAATAATCTGAATGCAACCAAATATTGAACGCCTAACCTTGATATATTTCCCTGCAGTCAAAGAAGCACCAGAAAATCAGAACATTACATGAGTTTGCATACACAATACTTTTGCAGGGTAAACAATATGGTTTGTAGCATCCCTCTCCCTCTCCCTAATGTGTTTGGGTATGGTGATACAAGTGCTCAGTGATACATTCATTTATGTTAGAGATCTGATTGGGCATTTCATTCATTAATGGCTATTCCCCATGTAACACTGCAAACTGGGAATATATGCAGATTGCTGGAAAAGCTTTGCACATTTCAGAATACCTATTGCTCTTATGCCATGGAAATTGGATGAGTATTTCCAGGAATATTTCCATACCCATAGCCCTTTTCAGAGGAAACAAATAATATTGTAATGTTGCTATACCATTCTTGGTAATTCTAGCACTACTAAAGTAGGATAAGCAAAGCATGGCATGTGCCTCCTAAAAGTCATTAAGGGGCAAAATGGTCTAGATAAGTATAGCAAGCATAGCCAGTATATATAATTTAGCTTAATTAACAGAAAAAACAAACGGCAGGTTGCTGTGGCTTGAACCATAAAGAACCAAAATAAAGTAATTTTCTGTGTGTGCTGCTAATGCTCTTCTAAGGAAGATGGGCAAGTAACTCTGGCTGGCTCCCTCTTTCCCCATAGATGCCCAACTCCTCCATGCCCCTCAACATCCACCTTTTCCTACTGCCACCTTTTATTAAAAAGTAAAGTAAACTTTACCACTTCCTCTACTCACTGCCGCCATAACCTGCTGGATACCAGGAACATGGAAAATTGACTCTTCTCTAATTTTCTGGTAGCCACCTCATATTTTTTTATTTCAAACAATCTTTGCTCAGCCCAAACTAAGATTTCTTTCCATAATAAAATGTATCCATTAGCTCCCTTGATGTTATGCCAGTGCACCATTGGCAACCATCTCCCTTTCACCTCTCCTTTCTTCTATACAAATCTCTTCTCTTTCATTTCTTCCTCTTGTATCACCTTCCTTCCACTCATCCCATCTCCCTATTCTCCTTTGTTTCATCTTCTGTTTATCCCTTTATCCATTTGTGACAGAATGCCAACTGTGCTGGTGTAATAACCATCTGTTTTTTATTGTTAATACCGAAGGATACTGGAAATACTATCTCAGAAAGTGAGATCAGCTAATCAGAACTCACTTTCATAATTCTGTGTTCTGAAAAGTATAGTGCAAACATGTATATTTGCTGGAAATCCCAGCAAATGTGCATGCCAATCTCTAACTGCCAGAACAGCAGGGGGCTTCCATGGCTGATTAGCCCGATTTAACAAGCCAGAATAAAGCGAGGGCCTTCAAAACGGCTTTGGCATTACCCACCTATTTAAGCCAAACAATGCCAGCCATCAGCGAAATGAGCATCCTGACATCTTCAAATCATAACCAAAAACGTTTCTTGTGAAGAAAGGGTGCACAGTCATATGCCCTTTCATTAAAGAGAAACAATGGTGCAAAAAAAAAAAATGGGAACTACAGAAAGATCAGTGCTCACTAGTGGACACCTTCTTGCTTTCCATGGCAGCATCAGAATACAGGTGTTGGAATGGTGAATTTGGAGAGGAGCGGCATGAACGGGAAAGTTGTGGTATGGGTGGTGAACGGGAGTGATCCGGATGTGTTGGAGGAAGCAGGGAAGAAGGCGGTCTGAATGGGACACAGTGACAGAGTCCACCATGTGAGGGAGCCCAATCCAGCTTCCTCCTCACGCAGGAATTAGCTGCAGGATTCAGCCCTGTATTGGAGGGAGCTGATTGGCTGGCTCCCGTGAACCGGGTGCTAATACGGTAATACAATTCAATGAGCTGTATTGGGCTGTAAGAGCTGGTAATGGCCCACTGATATGAAGTAATGGCCCAAGTAGAGGGAGAGCCATTAACAGCCAGTGCTGCAAGACCTGGTTGCCATTGCCACCATTAGCACCCACTCAATGGAAGATGTAACTTTCTGTCAAGAAATGACACAGGAGCGAATGTCCTTTTATGAAAGGAGATATAGCACAAACAAAATGGCCACATAGTAAACCAGGAAGGGCCCTCAAGAAAGAGGCTCTTTTGTCGGTCCATGTTCTGCTATTTAGAGAGGAGGATAGTTTTCTGACTTTCTCCTAGACTGGTCGGCGTCTCTCTTTATACCTGTTTCAGATTGTCTGTTTGTTTGTTGCACCCTTAAGCCTCTGGGCACCGAGGTGTGCATTATAAATATATTAAAAGTCAAAAGAGGAGGTTGGGTTGGTGGAATAAGTGGTATTTCCTTTTTTAGATGCAGAAAGTCAAATCAGGAAGGAGCAACAAGAGTTCGGAGCAGTGGAAATGAAGTGGTCCATGATGCATTAGCACTCTTGTAGTCATTCTGCAGTGGAATGTGTGCTTGTACCAGTAAACAATGCCCTCACCCCCCAACCTGATTTGCTGGCATGAAATTTTGAATCTACGTGATTTTACCGAACCAAAAATCCGACTCCCAAAAGTCTGTTTTTGTTTTTTAGTTTTTTCAATTTTCTGCAAATATATATGTGGGGGGACCCCCCATAGCCCCATACCTTACCCATATACATTTTTTATTCACTTTACCCCCCCACATATATATATATGCGGAAAATTGGGGTTCGAACTTTTGGGGGTCGAACATTTGGGAGTAGGTAATTTTGTACAATACCGAAATATTACATAATATTCCTTTTCAAATTGAATATATCAATATAATGAAGACTTGCATATTGTGAATTGACTTATTCATTTTCTTGTAGGTATTTCGTCCTGTGCTGGTGTCGTAAGGTACTGCGTGTATGTCTACCATGTCCACCAGCATGAGGTATGCTGCCTGCTTTCGTTAGTGCTGCTTTATATTGGTCAATTTTGTTCAAATGGTTACGGTTGTAATTTCTCGAAAAAAAAAAACGTAAGCTTGTGTCACACGTATATACATTCTCTTACTGACTGCGTACCACATTTCCTGGCAGATCTGTTTTGGTGGAACATTGAATGAATTTTCCGAGCACCCACACTTCTTTCTCGGTCCGAGTGGCTATGTTTCGTTTCTATCTATTCTGTCGCTGTCACTCTCTGAATGGCTAGGGCATGTCTGAGGAAGGCAGAGCCGTAGCCAGGATTGTCTAACAAGTGGGGCCTGAAGCTAATGTAGTTGGGCCCACCGTAGGGACATTAACATCTGTAAAGGTCCACACAGCGATGCTGAGCGGCCATTTACAGATTTTGGGCTGGCCTTGCCGCTCAGGCCCTGCCCTGTCTACGCCTCTGGAGGAAAGAAAGCTTATGGGCAGGACATGAGGTCCTATGATTTATCGTAGGGGGATACGCGAGCAAGCTCATGAGCACTGTAACGTGAGAAATTCTGGGTGTATGCTTTTATACATGACAGTGGGTAACCAGTGGGTAGTTCAGCAACGCAAGGAGTTGTCATTTTGGAGCACGTGGAAAATAGCCCTATCGCCCTGTCATGTGAATTTGGCTTGTGTTAGAGATCAGTACGTGAGAGGCCTAGTCATGGTAAACTCGTGAATTTCAGAAGGTTATTACCGATACCAGGTTTAGTATTTGGCTAAAGCGGAATATGAGGCTGAATGCGCATTTTGTTTGCTCCAATTGCACATCAAATAAAAACACTTTTATAGGCACATTTGCCCTCATTAAAGTTTTCCTGTAGCTTGGTAGTAGCAGGATACCAGCAAACGTTATTACTGTTACCGGCGCCTTGTCTGCCAGAATAGCCAGAAGATTACAGGTGCCAGGAAGGAGGTATTGCCAGTATTACCGGCACCGGCAATACTGGTGTTGGTAATACTGGCTGTTTTTTGCTGATGTGGTCCCTGATTTACCTCCTGCTCTTGATGGGGGTAAATCAGGCCACCCACCAGCAAACATCCATAAACGTGCCAGTAAACGTAATTACCTGCACGTTAATTCCAGACCGGCACATTTATATTGAGACCCATTATCTTAATTTAAAGCATTAGTAACAGAAAAGAATAAATTAACCAAACAAAAACAGGCGCCAGATGTATATTGTATTGGTCTCTTCTCTCAACACGTGTTTCCCCATGGGATAATTTCCATGGTTCTTCAGGAGAGAATCTAGCTTGGAGAACCATTTTTTCAAAGTTACAATTTTGGCCTTTTAATGTATGACATTTTTTATAATTGGATTAAAAGAAAGCAAGAAGCCAACGAGGAAAGACTAGAAAGTGGTACATTAGGGTAAGTATTATGAAATCATAGACTACTTACTAATGGATCTAAGAATAGGAAGAAAAAATAAATGTGGGAAACACGTGTAGAGAGAAGAGACCAATCTGAGATACAATTGATTTGGGGAGATGTGACTACATTGAGATAAGAGACCAATCTGAGATACAATTGATTTGGGGAGATGTGACTACATTGAGAGAAGAGACCAATCTGATATACAATTGATATGGGGAGATGTGACTACATTGAGAATATTATCCATGAGGATATCTATTGAAAGTGAAAAGAATCAATGAAGAAAAGTAATTGACTTGCATATAAAGTCAAAAAGGAAATGATTAAAACGTGGAAGCAATCAATGAAGACATAATTGATTTGTGGAAGGCACAATTGAAAAAGTTTTGGAGTGTTGAAAGGAACATAACACCCAGGTTGCCCCAACCTAGGGGGAGGTTGCCTTCATAGTTGCCACTTTCCCATAGAACAATGATGCCATATCTTGGTTACTGGGCTCCTTGATAAGTGCCGGACCCCTCACATGTGAATTATCTGATCTTGTAAAGGTGGGAAAGGGTCTATTTATTCTTGGATTCCACAAGGAGAAGGTGACCTTGCCCTGGTCTCCCCAGCTCCATGTTTCCCTCTGTCAGAGCGCGGTCAGATGGCCTCATGTCACCACCCTTCTGCTGTTCTGTAAAGGTGAGGTCCCTTGATGTAGGAGGCACTATAATTGTATTGTTTGCTGTTGCCTCTTGCTCAGACTGGCAGCTCAGTAGAATGGTGTTATTTAGAAATAGTTATTGCATGTTGTGAGTAGTATTTTGTTGCCATTGTGTGTTTTTAATTGTAGTATTTTTTTATAGTCCCTGCGTCTTTGTTTCTTGGCCTTTTATTCCTGTTGTTTTTAATATACTCTGCAAAGAAATTGGCCTCTTCATGTTTGAGGGCAGTTGTGTTTTAGGGAACCTTTCGTCTGAAGTGGGCAAATGGTAGTCTTGTGACAAAATGTACAAGGGTACCCTCAATACAACTTGCATAAGAACAAGATAGCGCAACGGTAGACATGTATTGTGTTGAGCAGATTCATAGTTACGCACACTTTCATGTATTCTATTGCACATTACCAGAACGACGACTCTCTTGAGAATTCGCAACAATATTCTTCTTTAAAGTAAAACAACTATTGACTGTGACATGTCTTGTTTATTCCAGGTATCCCTAAAAATCCCAGGGTTCCCTAGCTTTGAGTATGGATATTCCCTGTGGATGGCAGTCGGAGGCAGCTTGGGGGCTGTGACAAGTGCAATGATTTCATGCTATGAGGTCAACCGTAAAAAGAAAACTAAGACAACTCTGAATAAAGAACCAAGTGAAAGCAAACAGGCTCCCGGAACTGAGACAGTCATAACATATGTGTAAAGATGATTGTTTGTGGGAAATTATTGTATGATCATAATTGTTCAACAGTATCTTTAAAAAGATGTTAACTGTGATATATTTTTTACTGGCTTCTTTTATACTCCTGAAAAAATGTGACTAGAACTTTTTTTCAATCAATAAAGAGCTGTAATGCAGTTGTAAATTAAAGTGTTGGTTATAGAAATTGCCACAGTCAGTGAAGTGAGAAGTTACAATGCTTGTTTCTTCATTATACATTTCTTACTGATGTAAGAAACGATTATTTTGAGGTTTTGTTTAGGATTTTTACTTTTGAGTTCTCTTCCTCCTTAATTCAATCTTTTGTTGTGCTGTCTTATATTAAATCTCAATCTATCCCATAACTATACGCTTCGCCTTTTTTTAATGATTTTGCAGCTTATTATTTATGGAATTGCAGAAATGTGTTGCGTATTCTATGTTAAAACTGCCATTGTGTTCACTGTAAGAAAACCCTGCTGTTGTTGTGAACACTGCAGTGTTGGAAACAGACTGTATTGGACTGGTGGCCACCATGCATCTCGGAAAAGGGACGGTGCACATCATCCAGGATAAAACGTCTTTCCAGAATTCATGGGCCATGAAAGGGAACAGGACGAGCCAGACGGATGGAGGAGATGGTCGGGAAAAGTGCGAGAGGGCACAGATTGGGGACGGGGAGCGAGTAGAATGGAAATTTGGCTGGGAACAACGCAGATAGTAGGCTGGAGTTGCAGGGGTTCCGGGGTGTCCCCTGTTTTGGCAAGTGGTGTGGTAGAGGGACGGCCAAAGGAAAGGGTGGAGGTTGCACGGCTGTTCATGGAAATGCAGGGGAATTAGCCGGGAGGTGGGTGAGTGCCATGGTGGGAACATCTATTAATTTCACAACTCATGTTGCACGATAGACCCGGCACATTGGGAGTTGCAAAATGGAGTCTTTCGTAAAAATTCTGTATAGGAGCATTAGACTATGGTCAGAAGGAACAATACATGTTCGTATTTCAAGAATAAGGTTTGTTCTCTATCAGCACTAAACTATTTAGAATGATTCTATTAGATATGGATGTTAAGACAAATTAAATAGGCATATCAAACTCTGGAGACAGGTTCAATTAACCGGATATTCACTTTCTCTAAGAGGCTACCGGATACGGTCATTATCCAGGTGAAATAGCATTTCCTTGGGCATTTTCGGTAGCTGCTAATTCCGATGCCTGGGGGAGGTCAGCATTTGTATTCATTTTTATTTGCTTGATAGTTTAGAACTATTTCTACCAGAAATGTTATGCATAGGATACAGTACAAGCATCAGAGTTAGTCCCTAAGCAAGGCACCTGTGACCAATAATTGTATTGTTGAGAACAGACCATTTGGTGGAAAGGCAATGCAGTTGGCGGAAAGGGGGAGGGTACTTTTCCTAGGGAACAAAACAGAAATATGATAGACGCTATGATTTGATTTTTAAAATTATTTGTTTTTGATTTTTTACATTTGTAACGCGCTCTTGACGGAGTGAACCGTATGTAGACACAGATGGAAACCAACATTGTACATAGGTTGGACTAAAGTCCAGCGGGAGGTAGCTCATACAGAAATGGAGGAATACAGCTATCTGAATAGGAAGGTCTTCAGTGTTTCCGAAATTGTGGGAGTGACTGTAGGGTCCTAATTTCCAATGGTAGTGAATTCCATAATTTTGGCCCAAATACAGCTAATCTCCTATCTCCCCTTGAGTTATAAACAGAGCGGGGAATCACCAGAAGGCGTTGATCGTTAGAGCGTCGGGATCTTGATGGTTGATAAACTTGAATCAGAGTTCTTAGATATTCTAGGGCGGACCCATTAATGCAGTTAAGGATTAGACATGCTACTTTGAATCTGATCCCGTCTTCCACGGCCAGCCAGTGTAGTGCTCGCCGAGTTGATGAGACTTCTGCATGACGATCTACACCGAAGATAATTCTTACTACAGCATTTGAGCTTTCTGTAATCTTAACATTTGTTTGTGAGGAATGCCAAACAGTTGGCTATTGCAATATTCCAAATGCCCATTGGCTAGAGCGCCAACTACCATGGCATAATCCTCCCTAGGGATGAAAGGTAGTACCTGCCTAAGGAGCCTAAGGATGAAATGTACCGCCTTAACCTTTGCTCTGACTTGGGCCTCGCTGCCCAGGTTGTCCTGCCAAATGCAACCAAGGTTTTTAACATTAGAGACACATTTCAGGTTTGACCCCAGCAGTATTGGAATGGGTAGCTTCTCAGCAACAGCTAGAAGATGTTTAGGTCCAATTAAAATCAGCTCTGTTTTGACAGCATTCAACTGTAGCTGATTATGGGACATCCAGACACTGACCTCATCCAGGCACTTTGCTAGTTTACTAAATGCATCATCAATATTTAGGGCATGGGCAAGTATTTACACAGGGGCAATCTACATTATAGAGTGGCAGTCACCCCCCTATTGTTAAGTTGAAAACCTTCTTCATAGACTTTAGCGAAATTCTATTGCTAATGACATTTGAATTGCTAGACAGATTTGGGTGACATTTTCCAAACAAAAATTGTGTAGTGTGCCACTCCAAGCTGGACATTTTAGGGAAAGAATAGTTAATTTTCAGCCCACTCCCGTTAATTTTCCCATAGGGAAAAAGTGCATTTGTGGGAAGCGTTAGCACAAAACTGCTGGTTGGATTTGGATCAAATTAGAAATGACTTGGGCACAAAGCGCTGACTTGATTTCCTAGACTGGTTCCCAAAAATCTTTATATATCGCCCATGGTGCTTTGCAGCAGAGAGGCTGTCAGACTTTTCAGAAATGAAAAGACACTATTTTCTTTTTGCTCAATTCTAGCGATTCCAATGATAATGCTTGGGGAATCCGAAAAAGTTCTCCAAAAGCTATTCGGAGGAGGAAAATTGATAGAATTGAATCAGCATAGAGGTGGGGATGGTGAAAGAGGCCACTATGTGAAGCTGGGGAGTTGTGGGCGGTCTGGGGAGCCAGTTACATTTCTAACTTGTTCAGTTTACTGGGGAAATCTTGCAAGATCGCTGCAGCGATAAGGCCATGGCTAGTGGGCCCCAAAGAAATGTATTTGTGCAACATGTACAGTGGCCAAGGGCAAAATCCATGGCTAGTGGTCTCCAAAGATACATATTTGTGCAGCATGGACAGAGGCCACGGCCAAAGGCTATGTCTAGTAGGCACAAATAAACCTATTGGTGCATCATGGGCAATGGCTAGTGGGCACCAAAAAACCTATTAGTGCAACATGTACAGTAGACAAGGGTGAAGGCCATGGCCACTTGACATTTCTGAAGGCCATGGCTAGTTGGCACTGAAGAAACCTATTAGGGCACCCATGCGTGGAGCAGACAGGAGTGCATGTGTGGGGCTGACAAGAGTATTTACGTGGGGCAGACAAGAGTTCATGCGTGGAGCAGACAAGAGTGCACGTGCAGGGCGGACTGGAGCATGCAGGGCGGACTGGAGCACACAGGGCCGACTGGAGCGCGCGGGGACGGCAGGAGCGAGCGGGGAGAGCTGGAATCCATGAGTGCGTGGAACAGACCGGAGTGTATCGAGCAGACTGGGGTGCATGGCGTGGATAGAAGTGCATGGAACGGACTGGAGTGCATAGAGTTGCGTGACGTATATAGTATGATTTGGAATTCTGAGAACGTTTGGAAGAGCATACAACTTATCATATCACACCACCACGCTTACTCTCTCCTTTACATCACCACTCAAATAGAACACAGTGATACTATGACACCATTCGTTATAACTGTTCTCATACCAACATCCGTCGCTCACTTCACATCATTCTAAGTACACACTGCTGGTTACACACCCCCCAGCCAGGCGTTCTCCTCAGGCCTAACGCAGCACATCCGGTCCGGATAAATCCTGCCAGAGCGAACACATACTCCTGATCTCTCCACCACCACACCTACCGCTATGAAGCAGCTATTACACATATACCGCACAAGCTGCACACATACCCGGTGCCCACGTGCACCTTTTGACTCCTTCTACTCTCTCTACTGACCTGAACTTTGGTTCCCAAGGGCGTTCAACCTACCAGCGCCTTCAGACCATACCAATGGTATATAAGGCGCTATATAAATGCAAAGTAACATGACATAACATAACATAACATAACATGTACGGTTACCAAAGGCGAAGGCCGCGACCACTTCACATGTCTGAAGTCCATGGCTAGAGGGCCCCAAAGAAACCTATTGGTGCATCATTGACAGTGGCAACGGTGGAAGGCCATGGTTAGTGGGCCCAAAGAAACCTATTGGTGCTCCACAGACAGTGGCCACTGCTGAAGGCGATGGATAGTGTGCCCCAGAGAAACCTACTAATGCAACATGTATTGCCGTGGCCACTTGGTATGTTTGAAGGCCATGGCTATTGGGCCCTAAAATTACCTATTAGTGCAACATGTACAGTGGCCAAGGGTAAAGGCTGTGGCCACTGGCCATGGCCAAAGGTCATGACAAGAGGGCCCAAAAGAAACCTATTGGTGCAACATGTACAGTGCCGAAGGTCAAAGGCCACGCTAGTGGGCCCCAAGAAAATCTACTGATGCGCCCTGGACAGTGGCAATGGCAGATGGCCATGGATAGTAGGCCCCAAAGAAACCTATTGATGCTACATGTATAGTGGTAAAGGCTGAATTACATAGTTAGTGGGCCCCAAGAAACCTACTTGTGCACCATGGACAGTGGACACAGCCGAAGGCCATGGCTGTGGGCCCCAAAGAAACATATTAGTGCAACATGTACAGTGGCCAATGGCTGAATGCGTGAGGTGCATCATATTATTTGGAAACAGAAATCATGTTGGATTCGCGGACAGTGCCCATTGTCTGTGAACATCGTGGTAAAACTATAAAACACACAACATTGCACTTGTCAAACTTATCAATTAATCTCTGAGGAGGTGAGGGGGTATGAGGATGGGATATGATATGGCATAAAAAAAAGCCAAAAATATTGGTGTTTTTCTTCCCCCGATATCTGCAAACAGCCTGGGGCAGTCCTGAGATGTTCGCGAATATCTGAGATTTTCGGGGGTATCTATGCTTATTTGTGTATTACAGGGTTGGTGAAAATCAGTTTTTGGATGGCTTATAACTTTGGCACCACTAAATGAAACTGCATGAAATTGTGTAATATCATTCTAGACTTGATTCCGAATGGTTCTGGAAAGTGTGGTGCTATTTACTCAAGAGGGAACAAAATTAGAGGGGGAACCCAAAATATTGTAAAGGCTTATAAATGTGGTGCCATTTGCGGAATCTGCACAAAAGTTTGCAGAAAGATTTTAGATCTAGATATAAAAGTGTTTGGTGGAGTTTTGTCAAGAGGGGGCTAAATTAGAGGGGGGTCTCAACATTTTTAGATTGCTTGTAACTTTGTTGCTGTTTCACAAATGTGGACATCATAATGTAGGTACAAAGAATAGTGATATAACTTTGGTGATTGAGGTATACCCTGTGGCCATGGGCACTGGCTAGATTGTCCGGGGCATGTCATAAGGTCATGAACGGGACAATCTGGCCACTGGCCATTCCTACAAGGGCCGACCAATAGGGATAACGTGGCCATGTCCACCAGGGAACGGCTATTTGGTAAAGTTTTTCGAAATTGGTATAGATTTGAAAAGGAAAAAAAAAATGTGCTTGTGATAATATTGTCAAAGGGTTCTTTCTCGCCTTCTGCAGGCCGCCATGGAAAGGGAATATGGGTTGTGTACAGAGCCCCGCCTTCTTGTTCCATGGTAGCCATTTTGGAAAGGATTTTCCTTCCTACAGCAGGGCACCGCGCGGGTCCCGGTTCAGGAAGAAAAATCTTTTTTTGTAGCACCCCGAATTAGTGCTTTTGGCAACCTGGGGTTTTAATGGCCTTCATCCCCCATTGCAGGGGCTGGAATGGGAGATAATGGTCGGGAGCCCTCGTTTTCCACCTTCACCTTGCTTGGGCCGATAACTTGGGATGGCGGGCCATTATCCCCCATTCCAGTCCCTAGAACGAGGGATGAACGACACATTATTCCCATTAGCATATCACAAAATGCTAATCGAAATGTTGTTCTTGCCCCTGAAGTTACATTGTCGGAAGTGGCCAGAGAGAAACTGCAGTTCGTGAGAGAGAGCAGTGCAGCAGACATTCTGCTATCCTGGTGCGGCTTGACTATTCTATGGGTCCTTTCCTCTAACGGAGGCAGGAAAGCCTGCAGTAGCGAGGAACGAGGAGTGAGGACACGAGTGGGCGGAGTGGGAGCAGGAGCCGCGGCTGAAGTTTGAAGCCGGGTGCCGGTGCAGTGGGCCGAGCTGGAGTTGAATGCTGGAGGTTGGGTCCACGCCAGCGCTCCAAAAAACAAACCACTGTCATAGCTGCCTGTGCCTGTGCTGTGCTCAACGCCCATAAGAGAGGTGAGGCTAGGGTGATCACGCTCAATATAACCTCAATATAGCCTCAGAAAAACCTCAGAAAAACCTCAGAAACGCTCAGAAATGCTCAGGAAAACCACGCGGCAACTGAGCTGAGCTCCAGAGTGTGGGTATATGTGGGTATTGCGGTCAATGAGCTATTGAGTTATTGTACTGCCTAACCTGCCTAACCTGCTTAACCTGCTGTGGATTATATACGGCAAATTGCAGTTCAGTTCAGTAATGCACAGCAGTAATGTATAGCAAATCTATTTATCTGCTGCCAAAAGTAAAACTGTTTTGAGCAATTAGATTAAACTGATTGTGTGGGCTATTGCTTTTGCTAATGGGGCTGTTACAGCAGCGTTAAGCACAGTTAAACATAGCCTAGTCTATTAACTCAGCCAAGCCCAGCCTGCTAACCCAGCCTAGTGATACCTGGCAGTGGAGATAGTAGAGGTTATCCAGCACTTGAACAATTCCTCACTATCCACTATTGTGTGAGCGCACAGGGCCTGTTTGCTTGTGATTTGAACAGTGACTGCGGGCTTGTTGCCTTTGAGCCGTTCAAGTCCCTGGTGGCTGGGAACCCTGCGCGAAGGAAAACAAGGGTGCCTTTGTGCACAGAGGTGCCGGTTTGATACCTGTGTTGTGACGGTGGGCTTTTGGCCTTCGAGCCTTGAGCCTTTGAGCCTTGAGCCGCAAGGGCTCATATCTCTTTTAAGTCCCGTGTGGGAGGACAGAGGGGCCAGAGGGGTTCAAATTTGTGAGTGAGGCCCGTTTGGAATTGTCCATAGTTGGTATCAATTAGGGCGATGAAACTGCGGAGCAATGCACTTCAGAATGACCCGAGAGCCCCAGAATGGGAGGAGCCAAAAATGGCCAGCAGCCCGCTAACTCATGGCATGAGGGGGCCTTTAGAAGTAAATGAGAAGGCCCTGTCTGCGGCATTAGGGGTTCAACAGCTTTGGGTACAAGTGCATGCAGATCCATCTCTGTCCCCCCTTACTACACCAGTAAGAACTTTTGGAGGGCAGGAAGCAGAATCTATCCTGGCAGATAACTGGAAAAAGGGTCTCCAATTTACAATAACTACAACCAAAACTCAAAAAAAGATTGATGAACATTTTGGAGAAAGGAAACAGTTTTATGTACCGGAAATGAATACAGATATGGATACATCCTCAAGCCTTATAAGAAATCATAAAGAGTCTAATGAGTCTGCCAGGCCTGTTCTGGACCTGGACACAAGTGATCAAACATTAAGTTCTCTTAACCTATCTGGTCCAGACACTAACCTAGAGCTTGCGGGTCCATCGCAGGAAGCAGTAATTAAAGTACCACCAGTCCTAGACTTAAGTGACCCCGATGGGGAAAATGCCGAAAAAGGGTCCAGTCAAATGATAACACATTGAGTGCACTCAATTATGTTTTGAACTCGTTAGTGTTCGTGTTCGAACTTTTGAAAACTGAGGTGCAACTTCAATCGGGCTCGCTAATGGAAATGATGAAGGAGGTGGCTGCTCTAGACGGGGCAGTAGTGGGTTGTTGTAATGTCATCAATACAAATGTGCTGTCGAAACTGCATGAAATACAGCTAGAGTCAGTTAAACATGGGCTGGACATCTAAGCTCTTCAAAGGTCTTGGGCAGCCAAAAATAAATTGGAAGAGATTGACAGATCTCTGAACCATGCTTTGCTGTCCAAACTCCAATTATTAAATCAAAAACAATTGGAGCGGACAGCGTCGGAGCCACTAGAGGTGATTAGTCAACAAATGGATGACAACCCATTGTCAGAGTCGATTCTGGAAGACTTTCGCAGACTGGCCAATGTGGTAGAGGGGTTTCAAGAAGAAGATCCAGCTGGAAATCCGCCCCCAGTCATCCCCAGCATTCAGTCGGACTCTCAAGGCGTGGAGACACCAGCAGCTCGTCCCCAAAGTGCAAACCTTGGGGGGAAAAAGAATCGAAAAAGGGAAGCAAGAAGGGTGAAAAGACTCAAAGAAAAAGATGCCGGCAAAAAATGGGAAAGAAAATCAAAGAAACAATTGAAAGTAAAACATAAGAAGCCAGATACTAACTCATCTGCGAAGAAAGCTGTTTTTTCTCATCCAGCGGTAGCTGAGGATGACCAAGAAATTGTTGAACTTGATTCAGTGAATAGTTCACAGGGAAAAAGTGAGGGTGCGAAGATGAAGAACAACCAGGGAAGAGCCCCCAGGTTGCCCAGAAAGACGGAAAGAAAACTGGCCTTAATAAAATCAAGGCCACTTCGAGTGTGACATCAAGAGGCTCACAAACAGATAACACTCTGAACAAACAGGAAGCGGCCCCAGCTTCATCTAATTTGAAGAAGGTTATCAAGCTTAAAGTAAAACAAAAATCAGGGTCGAAATCATCCCCGGTTAAGGGTGGGGCCACAGTCGAACCAAAAACTAATGTAAAGATCGCCCCAATTTTTCTGAAAAAACCTACAGTGCAAAATCAGAAGAAACCGGCATCTCCAGCGGTAGAAATAAAACTGGGCGAAGGTAAATTTAGGTGCTTGGGAGACACAGCCCTTGTCTTGGAAAAATCAAGACTATTGGAAGAAAGTGCAAGTTTATCTGAGGTGATTACTGGAAATCTGGAACAAATGTCCCCACAGAGGGAGGAAAAAACTACTACGGACTCACTCTATGCGATGCCAATTATTTGGCTCTCTTTAACTGCCAAAAAGCAGGCAACAATTTTAAACCGTGGGACCATACTTTCTCTTTTGAAAAAAGTTCTGAGTTTGTTTCTAATTAACAGTAAAGACATAGAATCGGTTAGATTCCCTGATCCAAACGACCCTCTCCTGGCAGAAGTGGGCTGCGCATCTAGGGATGTGTTCCAGGCAATTGAAGACGCAAAATCAGACTTAAGGATCTTGGACATATTGGTTCTAAAAAGCCAACCAAAACTACTGCAGCCACGGAATGTGGGAGTTGGAAAGAATGTTCATTTCCAAGAAGGGGTCACCAATCCGCAAACCACCACTGAGATGCCTAAAGCCACATGTGAACAGACAAATGTTTCCAACAAGGACAATACCTTAGCCCTTCTGCCAAGTATTCTAACAGAGGTTTTTCAGAAGCTGGGTCTTGGGTCCCAGCATCTTTCAAAACAAGGGGCTGAGAGTAATTTGTTGGAACCCACGGGGGCCCAATAACTGTACCTCAAGGGCCATAAAGAACTATCTGTTTGATGTGGGAGATGTCATCATAATGTTGCAGGAGACCTGGCTCGTAAACCCCATAGTAGTTGAAGGGTACTCAATTGTGGCTCAAAGGGCAGTACAGAGAGCTAGAGGGAGGCCGAGTGGGGGGCTGCTTATTGCCCTCAAAAACTCAAAATTCAAGGATGTTGTCTCCACTCAAGGGATTTCTCAAGGGCTACAAATGTGCAAGGCTACATTTAGAAATGGGGCGAGTGATAGAACAATGATTTTCTGCAATATATACTGGAATCCGTCTAACATGGTACTCCTTGCATTCCTTGACGTGTTAGCCAAGGCACTGGGTGATATGAAATCTGCCTTCCCAGGGGCGGATATAATTTTAGGGGATGACCTTAACACACAATGCATTGATCTCCCAAGGAATCAGAGAATATCTGTGGGGAAGTACAAAGAGAAAACTTCTCCCCATCAGGCTTTATTAAATTCATTTGGCAAACTTGTCCTCCGAAGCTAGGAGGGGGTGGGCCGAAACATATCCATCGGCACATGTATGACGAAGAAACGATGGCTAAGAAAAAAGATCTAAATGGTAGATTGAGGTTCATAAAAAAAGACTCTTCCCTCAGTAAAACTGAACAAGGGGTGCAAATAAGTCAGCTTAAAAACAGCTATAAACAATGGTCAGTGGCTAAGAATGTAAAAAGGTTCCAACAGGACGAGAGCACATATTGGAGGTTTTAGGCAAGAGAGATGCTAAGGGGTTTTGGGATACCATGCATGAAATGGAGGGGGAAAAAATACCCAATTGTGCAATCTGATACCTGAGGGTGAGTGGATCAAATACCTAAAATCCATTTTTGGTCAACCAGCAAGAACAGTATGTGACTATAACATTAAGGCAGAATGGCGGCTCGATCTTAACACGGATATCGAAGATATCATTATGAAGGCTTTGTCCTCGAAGGCGCCACGGCCTAATGGGCTGATTTATCAAGTCCTGAAGAGTAATCCAGCGTTATGGGCAAGACTGCTTAATTGGCATTTTAGGGAAATCCTGGCTCAGAAACAATTACCATCATCATGGCGCACTGCTACAGTTATCCCATTATTCAAGCTGGGGAGACAGGGAGGTGGCGAAAAATTATCGCCCCATCGCCTTGTTGGATATTGAAAGCAAGATTTTTATGAAAATCTTGCTGGGGGAACTGGAAGTCTGGGGAAAAAAATCCAGAATGCTCTCACAATGCCAAACTGGGTTTAGGAGGGGTCTCTCAATGGCAGTGAATGGTATAGCATTAAATCTTCTGAGTGAAAAAACCCATGGGAAGGGAGGTGAACCACTCTATGGTGCTTGGGTAGATTTCTCCAGGGCCTTTGACCAAGTGGACAGGGGAAGGTTGTGGATGAAATTAAGGGCTAAAGGCATCCCACAGGGGCTTCTGGCAATGCTTATAGAATTCCATAAGGAGAATGATATCAGGGTGAGATTAGATGCAGAGGGTCATCTGTCAGAACCTGTGAGAGTGAACTGGGGGGTTAGACAGGGTTGTCTTGAGGCCCCGCTATTCTTCAACCTGTATACTTCGGATATGGGGGAGTTTCTAGCATCCGCGGCGTTGGCCAGTCCCTCCCTAAATGGTAAGAGAATACACTGGCTGGCCTACGCCGATGATGTGGTAGTTCTAGATAAAACAGCCATCGGGTTACAACATTTACTTAATGGTATTCACCACTATGCAGCTGAAAATGGGCTCTCTCTGAATCCTTACAAATCAAGAGTGTTGGTATTTAGGCAAAGGAATAAAAAAATAGTATTTCCAGGATGGTCAATGGGGGGAGGCAATTAAAATGGTTGAAGATTTGGTTTACCTGGGTTACAAAATCTATGCCACACCGGCATCAAGTAAAGCAGATTCTGACCTTGAGATAAAAATAAAACCCCTTGCAGCTCAGATGGAAACAATCCTCTGGAAATACGGTAAATTTTCATTCATACCTATCTTCAAGTTTTATCAGGCTAAAATCGTTTCTGTTCTATTATATGGGCTAGAAGCCAAACCTCAATTATGGAACACATCTTGGCAAAAATGGGAAATTCTGGTGTGGAAACACGCCTTGGGACTACCAATGAGTCTATCGCTGGATAATATCAGGTTCGAACTGGGCCTAAGATCATTAAAATCCCAAGCAGAGTGGAAACTGTTGATCCTGCACCACCGCATTATGTCATCACAAGACCAATCCCTCTATACAGATATGAGAAAACATCTGGAGGGTGGCAATTCTCACCAGCTGGACAGACTTGACTCACTGGCGAAGGAATGGCAGGTGTGGGCGAATATAGACTCAAAACTGTTGGAGGAAAATCCATTAAAGGAAATGGACTGGATTAGGACCATTGAGAAAATAAGATCAGGGTTACATCCAAATCCCCTACAAAGAGCAGAAAGGAAACTGGGTTTCCTCAGCAAATATCTAATAAAATTTCCAGACTGGAGAACAAGGAATACGTTTTTCAGACTGAGATTGAACATTTTACATAGTGGGGAAATACTGGCAAGAAGAGGCATGGGAGCCTCTGCAGTAAGCCTTTGTCAATCATGTTCCAAACCTGAAAACCAATCAATCAAACATCTGATGATGGAGTGTGTGGGAACGAGAAATTCTAGACATCAATTTCTCAGTAGATTCATGTCCAATGAAACATACTGGGCACATGACTGCCTTTGGGAAGTCTGATTGATGGACATTCACATCAAAAGACGATTGCTGTTGTCAAGATGCTTGAGGACTGTAAGATAGAACTGTAAAATCCTTTTAAAGAGTGTGTAAATTCTGTTGGAATTGGTCTGGATGTGAATGTTTTGTTTGTTAATTGTATACATTTTTTCCCCTTCGTTTTTTGCAAAATTATGTGTTTGATTCGAGATTTGTGAAAGGTTATATTTTTTTTGTAACCATATACAATAAAAATGTTTTTTTTTAAAGTTAGAAAATCTTATTGAGTCTATGTACTTAACTGAGAAATGTAAAGTAGATGAAATCTATAAGATTGTTTTGTAGTTATTTTTTTAATTGTGAAAGGTGGTTCCTGAAGGAACCTTTTTTAGTTGTTTTATTATTTTTTGGGGGTTTTATTACAGGCGAGGTTAGAACGTAAGGTGGGGAGGGAAATGAGGGAAAAGGCACCAAGCACTAAAATGGAGGGGCAGGTGGACAGGGGAAGATGTTGCACGTGTGTTACATCTAAGGTAGGGGGCAGTGTTTGTCATGCTCCTTGGTTACAGCTTCAAAAGCACTTCGAAATTGCTTCCCACTGCAGAGTGGTGTGTTGCAGAATATACACAGAACTATTGTCTTCAAAAGGTATGGAACAACAGCCTCTTTTATTGGTTGAAACGTAGCTGGTGGGATTTTGTGTCCCACAGAAGTAGGCTGTGGGGTTACAGTATTGGTTGAGGAAGATGAGGTGGAGCAAGACAGCCTACTACTTTCTAAGAAAGGAACAGCCTTTCTGAAAGCATTGCAATGGTTGGTTTGGGTGTGGCGACGCATGGAGTTGGTCCCATAGGGGTACTGTCCAGGTTGTCCGCAACTGAGTACTCAGTGCATTTCACTTTGACAGCTTTAGCCTTTGGTACATTCCCAATAGCGCTAAAGAACTGCCACGGCCATGATTCACTCTTGGTACTAGAGGTAGTCACATCCTCTACCTTATCTTCTTGGTCCTCTTTATTGTCTTCGGAAGTACTGCGCTTTTTTGTTCTGTAGGTCCTTCAGCTTGAGGTGGTGGTGGCTCTTGGGGAGGAGGGATGGCAATAGCTGATGCAGTTGTTAAGATAAATAGCAGATTTGCTAATATTCTCCCAAATATGTGCTCTGTACTAGATTATTAACGGAAAATGAGTAAGAATAGCTGTACAAGCCCTGTAAGGGAAAAATGTTGAGCTTAAAAGCTTAAAATTTCCTAGATCAGTAAAAAGTGCATCTCCGAACTGTCCCAGCACAGACCTGATCGCGAATTGTAGACATTTTTGCAAACAAGTCATTATTCCACGTGCACGCGTTCACGTGACACGGTCCGAAAAGTTTGCGATGATGTCAGACGTTCGCGAATGTCGACGAACATAAAAATAGTGGGAAAAGTTGCAAAAAGTTGATAGAAGTGTTAAAAATGATGCTAGAAGGTGTGAAATGGCAGAGTTTTAAGATGAAACTTTGTAAATTGGACAAATATGTTGCTATATAGGGGTATTTATGATATTAGTAAGTTGTAGGAAATTAGCATGCACTGTTAAAAAACCATAAAATTCACTGAAAAAACGTTGATAAAGGGACATTATGGTTAAGTTGCACTAATAAAAACCTATGAAATTAACTGAAAAAACTTTGTTAAAGGGACGTTATGGATACGTTGCATTAATAAAAAGCTATAAAAATTAACTGAAAAAATGTTGTTAAAGTGACATTATGGTTACGTTGCACTAATGAAAACCTATGAAATTCAATGTAAATTCAACCTATGAAATATATTGCATTTATATCTCTTGCAGGAAATGCAGAATAAGTTTGAGGTTGAGGATGCCCCTGCCCTGGCTAGTAAATGGTGCTTGTTCCTGGTCTTGTACAGTTTTATTCATTATATTGCTTTTATGCAGGGGGGGAACATTCCATTGGAGAGGGATTGTAGTAAGGAGGAGTGGAATTGGGGGGAGGAAAAAGGGGGCAGAGAACAGGTAGGTCATTGAGAGATAAATTGTTGCAGAACCCAAGAGGGAGAGTAGAGAGAGATGAAGTCATAAAGGAGGGGTGTAAGGGCCAAAAACTGATTCAAAGGTGAGGCGTGAAACTAGAAGGAGTGAATGCAAGGCTCCTTCTGGAAAAGGGTATCACTATGTACACACAGCAGGACCAGAGATACCAGGAGATTGCTTAAACATTACGTAACCATGATAAATCCATCGGTATAGGTTATGGCATGCAGGAAATCTGCAAAGTGTATAAACCGGCTCCTGCCATTCTGTGCACAGAGCAAGCCCCTAAACCACAAGAAATACCTCAGTAAATACACCACCAATAAGCAGGTGCAAGAAGCTGTCTAGACACGTGTAAAGAGATACATGTCTACTGATGGACTCAACACAAGGCCATTCCTGTAGGAGGGCATTACAGTGCCATCAGGCAAATACCCTATCCACCAAGACGTATTGAAATAGGATCAGGCAACACAGAGGCAAGTCCCAGTCAAGGGTTCTGGCACTAAGGATAATCATTCCAAGTTGAGGTCCCTTAACCTGCCTGACCAACAGCTGTATACAACCTACAGGGTCTACATGGCGATCATACATGCCTTCATGAGGACATCCAGGATCACTTGGTGCCTGATATGTACCTCCCTTTTCCCCTGTTAAAGGATATGCAGGAGCCTATTTTTGTGCCATATTCTCCATGCAGAACACTGCTATCCTTGCTCATGGTATCACCCATTCATTTTTCTCTAAGATCCTAAGCCAGGTCCTTGAAACGATGACATCAAACAGTGGACCGCATACAAACCAGCATACAATGAACAGCATAAAGAGAAGGCTCATATGACATCATGACTCCACAATGTTTGCTGTATGATGGTCTGTCCACATGTGGCCCTTATACAACCAAAGGCCAGGCAGCAGGTCTACAGGAAAAAGGGATTCATCACCACCGAGTGGGAGAGTTACTGTATCAGCATTTTATGTGTTGTATATGTAACATCCTCATCAGTTCATGGATTTGCCTCAATGGTTTTGTGGCACATACAAATTGGACTATGACAAAGGGTTTTTCTACCCCATAAACCATTAAATGGTACAATATCTTTCGATTTAATTAAGTTCATTTTTCAATATGAACTCTGTCACTGCTATATTCCTATTCTTCATCTTATTATCACTGGAAGAATACATCCTGAGAAATGTGATTCTCAAGAAAGGTCTCACTCTAAAAAATAGATTGTCATCATACAATGTAAGCAGATAAATAACCTATGAGCCCCCTTTCTTTTAGCTTGTACGAGATGCAGACTGCTCTGCCATGTGCTTGGATATCCATGACCTCTCATGGATGCAAAATGGCAAAGATTTTTTTAACTTGAAAAATTAATAATGAACAGCAATCTGTGTGTCAATCAATCGATAGTACCACCCCAACCACAATATTTCCCACATCCCCAGCCACAACAGAAAATCTTCTCCCTTTCTATCACCAACAGATCTCCATCCCCAGTCATGAGAGCACATTTTGCTCCATTCCAAATCTGGCATTTGCTTAAGTTCTTTCACATTATTTCCCACCATATCAATGAAGCATCTGGAAAGCTGCATGGTGAGCTTGGGGATGTGGGAAGTAGTGCTGCAGGCTGAGCAACTCCTTGGCTGTGTAAAGATTGTTGCACTGAGGTGTGAAGAATTGAAATCTGGTCAGGGTATAGCAGCCCTGACTTTTTTGAATTGTATTAATTATAAAATGATGCTGGTGAATCTAGCACAGGAAGCAGATACTCTGCTAACCAGGCCCCAGTTTCCATGAAACTTCATGGCGAAAGTATTGTGTACACCTGTGCACTGCTACACCAGTATCTTGATCTGCATCACCTGCATTCCAGTGGCACCGATCAGGTGCAGAGGTCACATGTGTCCTCTTGACAGATGCATTGACAGCCAAGTCACTTCAGCATAGGGACTGCATTTGAAATATGCACTCCTGTTCCCAAACATCATCATTATAAGCAATAATTTATTAAATCCCCATTACATTGGTATCATACTTATGTCAGCCCTGTGAGCCCAGCCTAGCAATGAACACACTATGTATATTGACCCTAGACTGGCTCTCTTGCTGCACCCATCAGGACAGGAGTGATTGGGAGTTATCTCAATTTTGATCCTTTGTGAGTTTGGATAACACCACACTCCAGCAAGACATTTCCTCAGCAGGTGCTATTCTGGGAAACAGGAATCAGAGGGCAAACCCTACACGAGAAGGAGTAGCCTCACAGCAGGGTGCTGCATACCAGGGGCATTTGATGCTCTAGTTCTGACAAGGGGGCAGGTCAGTGCCGGAAAATGGAGCTCCACACAGTTGGAGGACAGATTCCACCATCTTTCTTCTCTCTGTATCTCTCTTTACTTGCTGTCATCCTCTACTTTCTTTAGCACAAAGCACTTGGCAAGAACCTTCCTGTCACGAAGGCAGGGATTGGGCCCCTTATAGTAGGCTTGCTTTTGCCCGAATACCTCTGGACCTTTCCCTACAAAAGAGTGGGTCTCACACTCCATTTTTAATTCACTTTTCGGCCATCCAGGACATAAGGAAGAATTCATTTGGTAGTCTTTTGGGAGAGTTCGACCTTTCCAAAGTCCTCAGCCACTGCAGAGTGCTCTGAGGCAAAGGCAAGCTCTGCTCCGTATCCGCTCGCAGGGCACATTCGGGGTCACTCTTGCTGATAGCCAACACCTGCCACTCGCCTGCAAAAAGCCCTAAGTTCGGGAATCAAAGAATGAAAGGCTTCCCTTTGTCCAAGAGCCCTGCCGTAGGTTTCACAGCATTCTGAGTGTCAGAGCAGCTGGGTTCTGTGTTTTCACCTGTTCATTACTGTAAATATCATGCATTGCTGTAAATTAATGTTACACAATGTATCTGCTGGTTGAATCACCACATTTCCATATATAATACCATTGGGTCTGCTAATTCATCATGTCCTCTCGTAATGCTTTTTTTCCCTCAAACTAATGTCACGCACCACTTATGTCTAGGAATGGTCTGTTTGCTTTTCCCGCACAGTGTTTCTATAAGTACCATGCCATATATCATATTAATACAAAATACCTAGTATGGTGCATTGGCAAGTCCATCTGAAATCAAAGGTAGTCGCTGGGGACACTAAGGGGACAATGGGCATACATGGCTGACCAGGAAGCATGGATCAAGACCGGTTTTATGCTAGGAGATTGGCTCTGGACCTGGTTAGTCTCTTGCCTTGCTTGTTTATACCCGCCAGCTGTCTCGGCCTGCCTTCCAATGGCACTGCTGCAAACTCATTATATGTTCAAGAGTGTTCTTACATCTCAGCCTTTGTCATGATGTAGGCTGCCTGCTTGCTCTGCTGCAAATGTTCCAAGTTTCCTCCTGTTTTAGACCACCTACTCTTTGCCAGTCTCTGTCGTTTGCAACCTGTCCACAGACCAGCAAAGTATTCTTACAGAGGTGGCCTGACAGCAGAAGCATGTTTGATTCTCTTGTGGCCTTCTGTCCTTCAGGGCACACCACTGTTTCCTCTGGCATTTCTGGGTGTGACTCCAATGGTGACAATTCTTCATCATCCATGGCGAGCACCAGTAGTACAACTCCCGACCCCAAGCATTGTAGGACCTACTGGTCTATGATATTGCTTGCCTCAGGCTCTGTAGGGTGTGGGTGGTAAGGGCTAATGTATGGCAGTCTGGATAATGGAACTCTCAGAGGCCGAGGCCAGATCCTCCCCTACACGAGAGAAAGTTGCAGCTTCCCCTTCAATGTCTGTCAACAGTTGGCTCCCTGCCAGCGTGTCCTTTATGTCGCTGTGAAGCAATGAGTCCGTTTCCTTCAGACTGCATTTGGGCATGGGCTATATTTATAGACATTTGCAAAATTTACAAAGGTTATGCTACAAGCAAGGTATATGGAGAGGTGATTTAGAACTCATTGTGTCCTACTTTCGGCAGGCCGCTGTCAGTCATGCCTCTGTGGTGGGATCAGTGTCAGAAGCCAGGGGACCTGTGTGGCAGTTCTGGTCATTGGTGTACGCTCCAGCTCAGTGAACACCATGGGTGCTGTGGTGACTTTGTTAATGATTTTCCTTCCTTTCCACTCATGGTCAGTGTCATGGGAAACAGAATGGTGGTGTTAGGATGCTGTGCTGGATGCATAGGGATTCTTATGTGTGGTGACTTTGCCGAGGTCCAGATTGTACATTACTAGCTAGCTCCCTTCCTATGTCTGCCATGTTTCCACATTACATGTTTGCACAATTGGGTCATGGGGTAGTGTGCTCTGTTGTGCTCAGCCTACCACCTGTCGTTGGCCCCCACTTAGTATTTAAGTAGATGGTGATGCCCACTAACACGTGCATCTTAACATTTGAGGCCATTACTCTGCCCGAGCATCTCAGAATGTTTTTCTGCACATTTATGTTTGTTCTAAAATCTTACCAGAGGATTTTGGGCTACACAGATTTTTCCATTATAGAGCATTTCACAGTGGCATAACAGCCACTGCCTAGCCCAAGGGACAGTGTGGCTGCAAAGAAGAGTTGCCCCTTTTTATCTGCATCCAGGAAAAAACTATTCATTGGTGACCAGTCTCTGAATCACTTGAGATGTGCAGGGTTTTGATGTTTTCAGTCTTCTCCTTCCATTGTCTATCTTCCAGATATATGCAAAGCAAGGGGGGTTCTGGGAGTCCTTCTACCAGCAGGAACACAGCCCATTGACCTGTACTTGGGTGGATGGCCCCCGGGAGAGGGGCAACCAAGTCTTTGGCTCACTTTCCCTTTCACAGAGGAGACATATCCTTGTATATCAGTATTTGTCCAGTGCAGCACCGAAATGCTGGGCAATTCTACTCTGAACAAGAGTACCAACAGCAACCCCAGACACATGTTTCAGCCTAGTCGGGCCTCACTAAGAACAGTGAGCAAGGGGTCCACGTCTGGATTAACCTGATAACTTAAGGTGAAACCCAAAGTTACTGAATATGAAAAACAAGGGGGGGTTCTGGGAGTCCCACTACCAGCACAAACAGGCCCATTGACCTGTTCTTGGGTGGATGGCCCCTGGGAGTGTCTCAACCAAGTCTCTAGTTCACTGTCCCTTTCACAAAGGAGAAATATCCCTGCATATCAGTTTTTGTCTTATGCCCATAGGTGGCAGGGCCCAAGAGACCTTGGCGTTATATCTTCACTGTCCCCGATTCAAAAACATTCGAACAGGCCTCTGCCCGTAACATTTTGACTCCCCTTTGGAATCCCTTTGTTTTAACCCTCACCTCACTCTGCCAAAAAAAGTATCTATGAGACTCATTACACGGATGGCGGAGAACCATGGCGCTATTAGCCCCATGGTTCATGCCGGTAAAATACCGGCACCGCCTTGGCGGAAAGGGGAATTACCGCCCCATTCCAAGGTTGGCAGGGCGGTAATTCCCCCTTCCACCATTGCCCTTCCCCATTCCCATTTTTGCCCCATAGGGCATAATGGGAATGGGGAAGGCGCTAATTACGGTACCGCAAATTGCGGTACCATAATTAGCTCCGTGGGTCCCTTTGCGGGTTGGTTTTTAACGCCTGCAAAAAGCCGGCGTTAAATCCCCCAACCCGCAAAGGGACCTCGTAGTAAGGCGGTAAGGATTTACCGGTACCGGTAAATCCTTACCACCATCCATGTAATGAGGCCCTATGTGTATTACAGCAATACCAAGCATGTGATAACAATTAATGTAATCGTCCGGTGTGACTCTTTCTTCTGCATCTGCGTGTCATCTCCTCCATGTAAGCAGAGGTCGAAGTGGGCGGGAGCGGTCGGGAGTGGTGCTCCCATACTTTATTTTTAAGTTTCACAGGTCCTATACTTTTATTTTAAAAAAAGAAACCGTTCTGGAATGGTTTCGTTTTAAAATAAAAGTGTAGGAAGAAGTTGAAGCTTGCACTTCAGTGCACTGCACTGCACATTCCCATAAATAGCAGGTGTGCTGGTTTGGGTGTTTGGCTTGTGTGTGGGAGGGGGTGCAGGGATGGGGTTTGTTTGGATTGGGGCAGACCAGCAGGGCACATAGTTCCACTACTTCTTTTTGTACACTTCGACCACTGCATGTAAATGTATTTGAAGTCAGACAAAATAGATTGTTTTTGCTGGTGCTTCTTGAAAGAGTCTGTGATAGTAGAGAACAGGACCAACCGCAATTCTGAGTGGCCACATGTTCTGTTTTTTTAATTGTTGCTTTGATAATTTTCCTCTTTCCTGTCTATGGGAATCAGAAGAGGCTGCTGGGACAAGGAATTTTCCTGGGTTTGCCTCCAGTACAGAGACCCCATGATCACGCAGATCGTATGTCTCCCCTCATCGTCCTCAGGAAGTGAGGAAACATAAACATGAGGCTCCCTTTCTCCGGGCTCCTCTACAAACAGTCAAAAAGCATATGATGGGGGTTGTGGGATGAAAAAAGATGCTCCATCACAAAAAGGGACATCTGTCTGGCCTGGGATAATGTGACGGTAAAACGAAGGAATTCTGAAGCGCACTCTATAGGCTTGTCACTAGTAGGTGCAGGTGAGCAGATATAGAAAAGTGTAGCTTAAAACCTAAATGTTTGTTTTCAAATGCTTCTGTGTGACATTATTCCACAAGCTCCAGCGTTGTGAAAAGTATCCTATTTGTTTAAACACTCAAGGTACAGCTGACCTGATTGCGCCACCTATAATAAGTAAAAGTATGTAAAAAGTAAGTCTGAAGCATAATGCACTGATTACTTACCAGTAATCCTCACTACACCTAGCCCTATTCTTCCTTGTCACAGTAATTACTATAAGAAGGTGATACGCCAACCAACACAATTCATTCCCAAAAATGTCCCTCCCTTTTTTTTTGTTCCTCCCACCTCTCATCCAGGGCATATAACCTATCACTGTGCCCAGAATCCTCCAGCTATACAAAAGAGCCTGGGACCATCGGACCAAAAGGGCGGGACAGGCTCATAAGTACTGCGACAAGGAATATTGAAGCGAGTAGTAATGAAGAGTACTGTACTGTTATGTAATCAGAGCAGTACCTCCATGTCCCTCTTCTTTGTTCCAGAACTTACTCTATTTATTTTAAAATGTTTTTATTGGCATGTATAATGTACATTAGCAATTCGCTACTCAATTGCAATCACGTTTTGATATGCACTTAAAACAAATTAACACCAACAAGTAACTTTGCAATAACAGCAAACAAACAAACAGTCTTCACAACTAAATTTGCTTCTGAGGGCCTCCATCCCGTCAGCTATAGTGTCTCGCATTAAGGGCGGCCCTGGGGGTTTTGGGGGCCCAGTGGGGCAATTTTGAGTTACCACTTTTTATGTTCCAACAAATTGCTGGCCATCTCTTAAGCTAATTTGGTTCCTTCAAGGAGGCTGGGGGTGAAACATAGCCCAGATTAGTGATTTCCAGGCCTCGTGAGCAGGGCTTGCATCCCCTTCAGCCCTAGATACACCATCCTCCCATACCTTAGTTTCCACCCCCGTCCAATGCTCCACTTCACTGTACCATCAATCATATTGTTGGCCCACCTCTGTTTTACACGCCATTGCAAAGGCCCTTTTGGCCAGCACACATACCATGTCCATAAATTTAATGAGATGTCTAAATTTACTTACCCTTGGATAGGCTCCCATAAGGCAATCTTTAGGTGTCCATTCATACTGCACCACTCCCGCTTTTCTGCAAGCTTGCTCTATCCTGGCTCAAAAGCGCTGTATCTTCCAGCACCCCCAAAACATATGCAGCATTCCCGCCTCCTCCGACCCGCACCAAGGGCATAACGGGCCAAATTGGCTATCTTGTTCGGTGTCATGTAAGTCCTATACAGGACGTGCAGTTGAATAAGTCTAAATCGGGCATTTCTTGACACCTCCCGGGGGTACGCCAGGATCCTCTCCCATTCTTTCTCTGTTATGCTAATACCCAGATCTGCCTCCCACCTTTGCATCAACATGTCGCTTTTAGGGTTGGGTCTGTCTGCAAGTTGGCTGTAAAGTCTGGACACCGGTTTCCACCCTTCACCCAGACTTTGGAGTAGTGTTAGTGTTGGTTCTACTACCGGTTCCCCCGGCCACTCCTTCCATGTCCCTTTTGCCACCTTCCTGATCTTTGGTATCATAAGAATTGGCCCTTGGGCACCCCCATCTTTCTCTCCCATGGACTCAAATTCTCTGAAAACACCTTCCTCGAATGCATCCCCCAAAGTGTAGATGCCATATCTTTCCCATTGCCTCGCAGTTGCCGGATCTGTCTTGGCTGCACAGATATCGACGGCGATCGGGGTCTCAGGGGAGTAGGGGCGCTCCCGTCCTAGCAGCCTCAGTGCCCTGATCCATACTTTCATGCCGTGCTGTACAATCATCGGGACCTCTCCAAAGCACCCCAGCGGTATCCACAGCGCTCCCTTTAGGTGCACCAGCGCTCTCAGCTGCTTCAGCAGAGTTGTTTCTGAAGTGATCTCGTCCGCTAACCACTTGGCCACAAAGCTAAGTTGAGCTGCCAGGAAATATCTCTCAAAATCCGGTAGTTGGACCCCTCCCACTTTATATGGTAGCATAAGCGTGCTTAGGGCTAGTCTATGTCTGTTAGATCCCCACAGTAGTTCCCTCAACAGTTTTTCCAGTAGTCTAAAAAGGAGGCTGGTGTGTAGTAGTGAACATTGTGGAAAAAATACAGGAACCTTGGCAGGACGATCATTTTAATTATAGCAACTCTACCCATCACAGCCAGCGGCAATCTGGCCCAGAACTTCATGGACTTCCTGAGTCCTTGCACTGCTACTAGTGTGTTGTCCTCATGTGTCTGTTCAGGTGTGTTCCAGATATTAACCCCTAGGTATCTGAACAAGTGCCGCTGCCACTGAAGCCCCACCACCCGGAGCTCTTCTTCGCTTTTCTTTGCCATCCCCGCTAGTCGGAATATGCACGACTTCTCTGTACTGAAAGAGATTCCTGAGACCTGTGCAAAATTCCTAAGGACCTCTAAAATTACTGGTACATTGAGGTGTGGGTCCCTCAAGTACAAGAGTATGTCGTCTGCGTATAAGAAGACAATATGGTACACTCCTCCCACCCAGATGCCAGCATTGAAGAATTGTTTCCTAAAGTATATGGCTATCGGCTCGAACCCCAAAACTTATAGCATCGGAGACAGCGGGCAGCCCTGTCTGGTGCCCCTCTGTATGTCCCACAGTGCCGACACTATTCTTCTGGTCTTTACCCTGGCCACTGGTGCCTCATACAGAACCTTGATCCACCTGATGAAGTGCTCGCCTAGCCCAAACCCTCTCAAAACCGCCATTCCCAATAGAGTCAAACGCTTTAATGGCATCGAGTGATATAGCCGCGTATAGCTCCTGTGAGTCCCCTGTTTGCACAATGATATGTTGCAGTCTACGCAGGTTTGCTGTCGTGTTTCGGTTTGGTATAAACCCATTCTGGTCTTCATGCACTATTGCCCTTATAACTTTTGACAGGCACTTAGCCAGTACGGTCGTCAAGATCTTAATGTCATAATTCAACATTGCTAGCGGCCTGTACGGACCGCACTTGTCTACAGGTTTCCCAGGTTTCGGTATCGGGACCACCAATGTCTCCCTCATGCTCTTTGGCAGCACCCCTGTTTCATATGAATAGTTGAAATGGTGCTGGGGCTATTTTCGTGCTATACGCCTTATAGAACTCGGGGGGCAATCCATCGCTCCCAGGGGTCTTACTGGTGGCCAGTGTTTTAATCGCCTCACTTATGTCCTTGACCGGTAGTTCCCCCCCCCAAGATTTCCCGTTGGGTATCATCCAATGTAGGGAGCCCAATCTCTTCTAGATTGTCAAACATGACACCCTGAGGTACTGCTGTTTTGTGGCGATACAGTTGGGAATAGAAGTCCTTAAATGCCTTGTTGATCGCTGTTTGCGATGTATGTACCAGGCCAGTTGCAGCTTTAATTTCTGTGATCAGGTGCTTCAGGTTTTCCCTCTTGCACAGCCACAGCAATAGCCTACTGGGTTTGTCACCCTCTGAGTGTGCCCTAGTGGTTCTTGCGATGTAATGGAACTTAGCTAGTCTAGGCCCGGCCTATTGGCAATCTTCTCTGATCTCTGCTAGCTCTTTCTCCGCCTCCCTGTACTGGCTTCCATATGTCTGACCTTCTCCTCACCCACCTCTAGGTCGTTTCTCAGAGTCTTCCTGATGCCCCAGCACTGGCAATTGCCTCCCCCTGATCACAACTTTCAGTGCCTCCCAGACCATGTGACTGCCCTTCACACTCCCCACATTGTTATCCATGTACTCCACTATTTTACTCCAGAGTCCCTCCCTAAATGCGCCATCTGTCAGGGTGCTCGTCGGCATGCGCCACAGTGATATAGGCGCCCTGGGGCCCCATATCCTCCATTCCATGAGCAATGGTGAATGGTGTGATATTGTTCTGCCTAGGTATGACGCCAATTCCACTTGGGGTAAGTGCATCTTGTCAATTAAAATGTAATCTATCCTGGTGTAAAGCTTGTGGGTGGATGAATAGTAGGAGCATTCCTTGCGCTCTGGATGTAATTCCCTCCACACCTCCACTAGGCCTAGGTTCCGTATCACCGCATTCAGCGAGCTGTGGGTCGGTTTGACCCGCAGCATCAGTGGGTTAGACCTATCTAGGGCTTGATCTCGTACACAATTAAAGTCACCCCACCAGATGAAGAAGCAGTCCCTATAAGTTGCTAACTTTGCGCCCAGCTTGGTTAAATACGCTGAGGTCCCGCAATTGGGGAGGTAAGTGTTTACTATGCAAATTTCGAGTTGTTCAATGCTACCTCCAAGTATCAGGTATCTCCCCTCTGCATCTGCCTCTTTCATTATTAGCCAGAAGGGTACCATGCTGTTTATCCATGTGTATACCCCTTGTGCGTATTTGGAGTATGGTGCGCCAAAGCCCTGCCCAACCCAGTATTCCGCCATTTTGCTATTACCTTCCTCATTAAGGTGGGTTTCCTGCAATAATGCAATGGAGACTTGCTTTCTCTTTAGGAAGAATTTAATCCTATTCATACGCATGTATGTACCCATCCCTCTGACATGCCATGTCAATACCCTTATATCAGTTGCCGTCACCATCTCATGGTGCCCAGTCCCCTATGCCAAGTGTCCTTAGCCCTATTCCCTCAATCAATGTGAAGACTGTAAAACAAATTAAACAACAACAAAATAAACTTAACCAACTGCACCCAGCAGTTGTGCATTGAAGGCAACGCTCAGGTGCTCCCGCTTCGTTTTGGCCCATCCGGGACATCTGGAGTGGGTTTTGGTGCCTCCTGAACAAGCCGGTACCAGTCATTTTGTGGGGGAGTACCTTCCAGCTCGGGTCAGATGGCCCAGCAGTTCCCCCGTCCTCCACGTAAACTTTGGCTTGGTTGTAGTGAGTTTGAGTGTGCATCTGTGGCCGTCGGGGTATCTCCTTTTAATTCCTGCATTATGGGCTATGACACGGCCGCTTCTCCCTCCACCATGTTGTTATGTTATAGCCACATGTTGACCACCGCTGGTGTCTCCAGGAAAACGCTTTCCCCTTGTACAGTACCTTGAGCCTAGACTGGTACATCAGCATGTACTTTAGGTTCAGTTGTCGCAATCTGGCTTTAATCAGGATGAAAGAGTTTCTCGCCCTTTGTAGTGCTGGAGTGTAGTCTGGATATATTGCAATTTTGGCATTGTTTCTTCGTATTTCGCCCCCTTCTCGTGAAAAGCACAGTATGATTTCCCTGTCTTGAAAGTTCAGGATCCTTGCTATGATCGGGCAGGGGTGTGATCCGGGTGGTGGCTTTTTTTGCAGGGCTCTGTATGCCCTTTCGACCGCAAACCCTTGCAAGAGACGGCCCATGCCCATTTCTTACTGTAGCAGGGGTTCTATGAAATTCATGGGGTTGGGCCCTTCCATCCCTTCGGGAACTCCTAGAAGGCGCACATTGTTGCGTCTAGATCGACCTTCGGCGTCTTCCGCCCTCCACTCCAGGTTCATGTTTCTTCTCTCTAATTCCTGCACTCTGTCCTGCATATCTTTCAGTGTTTCAGTTGTTTCTCGTTGCCCAGACTCTGTAATGGTTACGTGCTCTGTGAGGTTGTGCATGTATTGGCGCATTAACTGCATGTCTGATTTCACCTCCTCTATTTCGGTATCAATAATAGAGCTAAGCCCAGCAATGGCCTCCAGTACTTGTTTGTCTTTATTGCTTTCCTCCGACGTCGTCTGTTCTGTGCAGGCCCCTTTGTTGTCTTGCCTCTGTTCTTGCGGTTTGGCTGCAGCGAGGGACTCCATGATGGTGGTCTTGTTCTTCCATTTGGGCGGGGACATAGCCACCTGCAGTGGTCTGAGGCTGCTTTGGCCCACGAGTGAGGCTTAGTGCTTTGTCTCGTTCAATTGCTTGCACTCACCCCCCTACCCCGGTTCCCGATTCCTGGCTTATGGTGTTTGCAGCTTACAGGTGCATGGCGAGTGCCGTCCACCGGGGGCCGTCACTGATGGTAAGGTAAGCCTCTGGTGGCCTAGTCTCTTATCCCCGCTGCACCGCTGTGCCCTTTATGTCGCATTGACAGATGGGGTACTGTGCTCTCTTTGAGTTATCCAAAATGTAATTGGAACTGGCAGCTGGAGTCAGCGGTTTGCCTTTGCTCCTGTGGTGCTTGCTGCCAGCAGACGGCCTGTTCTTTCTTCCCCTTCTGGGTCAGAAGTTTAGTTCAATTGGGGAAGTTGCATCACACTGGCACATTTGTACTGCACTTCACAGTCTATCCTCCAGCTCCCATCAACACTCGGTGTCTCATCTGGTCTGGATGCCTAGTTTCATGGCTGGACTGTCTCTCTCAACACCCAGCGGATCTCCACCGCTCGTGCACCTGCCCCCGGTTTGCATGTGTGTAGCCCACTGACCCTGGTGGCTGTGTTTTGTTGTAAGTGTTTTCTTGGGAGTGTCGCCCTGCTCTCAGGTTCGTGTTACTTGCCAGGTCCCTTCACATGCTGCAGCTTTCTCTAATATTGGGGGAGGGAGCGGTGTGAGTGTCCCTTTACCTTTCAAACGACCCTGTTAGTCCAGTACCGCCATCCTCTTCGTCCCTTCGCCAAGCTTTTGTTTGAATTGTCTCTTGGAGTGTCCTTGTCTTGCATAGCGGTGTCTACCCCCATGTGTAGTGGGCTGCAGGGTTGTTCCTTGGTGTCGCCACAAAAGACAGGGCCCCCTTCCTTCAAGCTTGTCCCACGCTACCTGCTCAGTCCACTCACTTTACCTGGCTGCCTTATTCTTTACTGCCTTCCTCAGGCGCAGTAGTGCTTTGGGCGGGGCCCCGTGGTTGTTCGCCATCAGTCGGGCCATCATCTTGATGAGATCATGGCCCTGACTACCGCCGTGAGCACGGTCTCGGTGCAGCCTCCCCTCGGGGTGTCACTGTCCCTTGCAACGTTCGGTGCTACTCTCACCAGAGTTAGCCCGGAATGTTCCTCACACTGCATGCATTTATTGATGTTGCTGCTGGGTAGGGGCCAACCTCTCGCTACTCCTGTTGGATCACAATGCTCCCCCCTCTGTGTCGTTCAACGCGGGCTTGCCTCTGGCTTCCACGTAGCGCTCCTGCGCAGCGCCCCGATTTTCAGTTCAAGCCCGGTGGCTTGACTGTTGGATTTATTCTGGTTGCTGAGGCACAGCCAGTGTCTTAGCTTGCGTGTCTTTCCGACGGCGCTGCTGGTCCGGCCCTGCAGGTCCGCAGCTTCACTGCTGCCAGCCATACACCTCGATGTCTCCCTCCTCCTTCTCCACGAGCAGACGGGTTCGCCAGTGTCCAGTACTCGTGGGTTCGCTGGTAGCCTTGCGCTCACTGCCTGCCCTGATGCTGCGGCAAAGACGGTCCAATTCAGCCAGCCTGCTGTCTACTGGATGTCTGTCTCCTCGCTCATGCTCAGTGTGGGGTGCTGTGTCGCCCAAACTGGCCCGCTCCGCCTCCCCTTCAAGCCGCAACGCTGCCCGCCATCTTGGTTCCTCCGGGGCACAGGTTCAGAAGTCCTGTTCTGCAGGTTACGAGCTCCGTTTTGCAGTGGTTTTGTTCCGGTTGGATGCAAGAACGCTCATAATGTTCAGGCACTTGCTTTCTTGTTTCTTGTTATAAAACCATTGCCTTGTGTTAAAGGATCTTAATCAGGATCCGGACAGGAGCTCCGTCTGAGCACATCCTTACTCCATGAGCCCTAGTCACCCCCCCCCCCCCCATTACTGCTGAAAAACAAGTAGGAGATCCTGGGAGTTGTCTAACCATGTACCAAACACCTGAACTCAAACACCCAATGAAGATGAGTCACGACCAGAGCAAAAGGAAAAAGGTAAGCAACCCACTGCTGTGCTTCCCTACAAAATAAGGCCACACCTAGGTGATGCGCAAGCCAGTGCCATCCACTTCAACAAGTAATTGCCGAGAACCAATGATTCATGTGCTCCAACTCACGGAACATCCCACTTAGAAATGGGAATCCCTAAGAGATAAACAGCCATTTCCTTTCCACAAAATCAAGACCAAAGACACCCCAAAGGATCGAGGGACAGAACATCCCCACATACTGGCATTACAGACCAAGCCCCATTGGGCATGTAGGTGATTTGTAATGTTATAATAGAGCTATAGACTGCAATCCAGAGCAGAGGGACTACCTCCACTTCCACACGCAGGAGCCAACACCTCCGAATAATGCTGCTAAACTCCAAAGGAGCCCCTTATAATAGCATCTGCACAGAAATAAAAATGATTTGTGAGCGTTTACCAGAACCTAGACTCCCTCCCAAGATAGGAGCATGGCCAGACGATCCACAAAAGGCTACCCCTTACATATTCTGCTACACAATAACTGAATGCTGTTCCAATCTATTCCAAGGTAATAAAAGAGAGCACTAAGAAAACAAAACAGGAAGTAGCCCACATGCATGGTACACAAGATCAGACATCTTTTAGAGAAGCTCTTCAGTGCTAGCAGAAGAGCCTATCATACACCCTTCTAGAAACCCCAGAGCTAACTTCCATTCTAATTCGAATTGCCCACCAGCTACACTATATCACCACTAATGTGGACTAGCCGTATGTGTCATCAGGAGAAGTCATAGGGTACCAGCCAATGACCAGTGGACCCAAGAGAAGAGCATTGACTTTAGGAACTGAAACCACTGGTCGGGGAGACTAAAGTGAAATAGACATGCCTCAATTCCTATGGAAAGTGGACAGTAAGGAAGTCCACTGCCACTGTGAGAATCTGATAGTAGAGAATATCAGAGCATCCCTTTACTTGCAGTAGCCACACATTTACATGCTACTACTGGCTACAAGATAAATGTGCTTTACCAGGGGGGGCACTGGGAAGTGCAGATGTACCCATGTCACAGTCTCCTACAGGTCACAGCCCAACATGGGTTTTGTGAACGAGCCCCACCATGAATCAAGATGCACAAATCAATGGCTACATCACGTGCCAGGCTCCCTGTTAGGGCGAATTTTCCCTTCTGTGTCAATTCCCTTTAACCTTAGAGACCCCCAGCTCTTTTGTTGGACTTAGTTTTTTTTTTAATTTTAACTCTGGAGTGAGTGAGACCTTTTTCACACTCTCTCATGTGTTTTTTCCCTATGTGGATTTTGTGTTTTCACTGTTTTTGGAGTCTGACAAACTCCATTGGCATCTGCTTTTTGTACAGTGACACACCGCACCTTCAGTGCTGTATCACTTGGAAATCCTTTAGATTTCTCATAAGGTTTAAATACATTTTCTTGGGTGAAATACAGTTCCCAGGAGAGTAAAGTGAAATTGACTTTACTTACCTTTTCTCTTTGTGGGTCCAGAGCACACCATCTTATGTGGAGTGCTGGGGGGTTACTTAGTAGCCCTCAATCCGACTTTGTCATGTAACATTTGTATGTTACCCTCACTACTTTAAATGGCTGGTGGCATTGTTTTACTTTTTCTTATCATTGTGCTTTTTTTGCAGCAGGCTGAACCCTCAGCTGCAATGCAGCACCCATGGGTGACCATTTTGTCAAAATGGCTCATGTCTTCCATTTTCGCCATTTTCTGTTTGTGAGGTCTTTCTTTGGTTTCACTCTGTGCGTTGAGACAGGCTTGAGCCCTTTGTCTTGCCTTTGGTGGGCTTCCGCACTGAAGCTCGCCCCGGGCTCTAGTGTATCTGGAAGGACAGGATGTGAGGGAGGGCCCCGAAACTCCCCTGTCTTTTGTCCCTGTGAATGCCTGAATGAAACTAGTCCTGATTGGCTGGACAGCCACCCTGTTGTGTGATTGACAGCCTAGGCTGCGCATGAATAGGAGAAACCTGCTTAAAAGGCGAGGGTTTTGAGTCTTCAGGCAGTGTCGACCACTCAGAAAAACATACGACGAAGAAACCATGAACTAAGCTTGCTGCAACCTCCTGGACCTTTGAATTGCCCGGGGAAGCCCTGCTGCTGTGCTGACCTCCTTTTTCACCTCACCAGAGAAGTTCCGGACAGACCGACTTCTCCCCTTGGGTTAGTGGGATCAACCAACCCAGATACGAACTCCACTGGACCACCATCCCCGACTTGCTGTGCTTCTGCATTCCTGTGAGAGCCCAATGCCTGGGGTCGAGTGTCCATGGTCGAGTGCAACGTCTGCTGCGGAGCGAATCCAGCTAGAAGCTCCCGGAGCCTCCTAGGGCCTCCCCATAAGCAGGACCTCCAGATCCAGAGTTCCCTCACCAGAGTGATATGATATGATAGGTTATTTATAAACCGCTTAAAGGAATGGTTCGGTCAAAACATTTTATTGCCCCTACGGGTCGGCCATGTGTTTTTAAGCCTAAGTCGCTCGATTTTAGAAACATTTCCTATGGACCTTACCCGAGTTTTCGTCCATTAAACGCACGCGAAAACAGGCATCAGGGAGCTGCCATTTTGTCATAATCCTATCATTTCCCCCATCGCCCTGGCTGACCTGCCTTTGCGGCACTAAATCATATCCCCCGCCCCTGAGCCTGACATTATCAAAACATTCATATTCCCTGCCTCTCTCCGTGATGTTTCTGTGCTGCGCAGGCAAACACACCCAGTCGTCTTCTACGCGACTTCACACAGAACCCGGAAACCAAAAGCAGATCAGCTCACAACACAGCGCGCCACAATTTGGAATATGAAACTGTACTTTAAAATCAAACAGCAAATTTGGTAAAGTACATTTATTTGACATTAAATGTTTATAGAATATTCAGCAATTGCCATATGAACTCCGAAAGTCATTTATTTTCTTTTATCTCTATCCGCAAATCCGTAAAGATTTATTGTGAGTCACACGCTGTTCCTTTATGGTACACAGGGTGTTGGTTTTCGTTCAAAGAAGCACTTTTGTCGCACGTTGAACCGCAAGGCTGTTCCATCAAGTAGGCACTAGGCCAGCGTAAAGGTTGATATGTTGCTTCTAGCCGCTAGTATCGTTTAAGGGCATATGGGCCCTCGGCGATCGTCCCATAAGATCATCAGAATGGTGCAGTTGTTTACATTAAGCTGCCGGTGTCTGAAACTGGTGGCAGTGGCAAAAGGGAAGGATATACCTGTTTTGAAAACATAAAATTTATAATCAGTCTCGCCAGCCGATCTTTATTAACATTATTCATTTTATTTATTACGGCCGAGCTGAAACTATTTGCTTTCAAGGATAGTGCAATGGAGTATGTTCAGCTCTAAAATCAATGCGAAAACTAACGAAATAAATCGAGGTTAGTACACAATGAGAAACGACTTTTTGTCTACATGCGTGTTGAATGTGGACCTGCATGCCCATGTGCCCGCTACAAGGACGATCCCACAAACGTTTTCAAAGCTCTTCATTCATTCATTTATTCATGCATCATTCATTAATTGGTCATTCCCGTATAAAAGCGTCTAAAGAGTTACTTACATTATATTTGCAATTTCCATTGTGTCTCTGCGTAATGCAGTCCGTAAATCCCACTGTGCTCTTGACAACGATTTTTCGTATACTGAACTAACATGAAACTCAGTCTAGTTTAAGAATTTTCTGCCTTATCATCTCTTACGTTATTGCACCCCCCACACCCCCTTCAAATGAAGTTCTTTCGGCATAGTCCCTGTCTCTCAAGGTCAAAAAACAATAGAACCTTATACTGCCAGTGCGAGTTGTGGGCCTCTTCAGGGCGCGAGCTGAAAATCAAAGCCGCTGACCTTCACTAGAAATGAGCATACATTCTTTCTTTGCAACATCCCGTAGTAAAGCCATCTGTGAGAACCTGAAGTTTCGAATCCATCTATGTACTGCGCCTCAATGTGCAAATGCTAACTGGCTTCTCTCCCATCTGCAACGGCTCGCTTGGCGTGTTCTAAGGCCCCCAATTTTGTCCTCATTGTCTGCGAGCTTTGAAGCTCTAAGAACCATAACTATTGAGACTTTTAATTTTTTGGGGAAGGTCAGGGAAAGTATAAAGTACCCGAGGAGTTGAGTTGAAAGTGAGATTTATTGTTTGTTTGTTTGTTTTATTATTTGCAATACGCAAGCCTCCCCTCGGTTAACAGTGCCCAGCATTTAGAAGAGATTGCGAAAATTAGTTACATCAACAAAAATATATACATACACATATAGACAAGGTCAGCAATATGAGGTGAATAGAGAGAGAATTCAAAGATGACACCCAGGTTGTTCGGCACCCAGGATGGTGAAGGTAGGGGTTAGGGTTAGCGTACTTTGTATGCACACAGTACAATAACATTTATTTACAAAAAGACAATCGTATTACAATTATTTAAACCGGGATTTGTACTTCACAACCAGCTCTCCTTTGGGTGGACATGGCACAGTGGCAATGTTGGGTGGCAATGGATCAGTGCTCTGCACAGAAACGTTCAAAATTCCATATCTGTGCTTCTCTAATACAGCAACAATAAGGCTTTTGACAAAGTCGAACTCCATTTCCTCATAGACTGGTTTGATCACCCATTGCTTACTTCTTTTTGAAAAGGCCTTAGTGTAGTGAGGCATCCTTACATTACCCTTAGTCCTAGATTGTTAACGGCCGAGATTCTCGTTATGGGCCAAGACCGCTAGTAGAGTCCTATGTCTCATGCCCTGTATGCTGAAATGCAAGCGCTTTGGCCTGTACTTTAGGCACATATTGTGGAACACCTCCAAACCTCCTGTGTGACAGAATTCTGTCAGTCCCCTCAAATCTCTTGATAGAGTTTTATCGAAAACAATCATCTCAATGGCTTTGTGTGTCGGTGAAGATGGATTCAACCACATCTTCGTCTGTCCCTCCACTGGGGACAAAGGGCCATGTTCACATTGGTGGAAATGTAGGTTTTCTGACCAGCGGTGCACGTTGGTACAGTGGTGCATCAGTGACCGCCATTTTTCAAGTAGTATTTCCACTGACCCTTCACAAGTTTTGGAGCTCCACCAAAGATGGTTGCTGATAGACGGGGACCACTCTGAAATACTTTCCAAACCTTTTTTTTCCCTGCAGCCGAGATTTTCTTATTGATTGATTTAGCAAGATGATATATTTCACATTGATGTTTAATATGTGGGAACTGCTCTCTCATTGTCTTGGCAATTGAAACGTATCGGTCCGTGGCTATGAGGTCGATGTGCATTCCCCTCGATTGCAGATATTCCACTGATTTTATAAATTCTAGTTTCTCCATGGCCACTGAGGATGTACATTGTGTTACCTGCACGATCACCGAACTCACAATTTTCTTACTATCCATGTCCTGAAAGTGGTAGGTGCAGTACTTGGCAGAAAATCCAGGGCTGTCGCACTGTCCATCGCCGGCTAGCCTGAATCGTTTGCCTTCGAATGTACTTGCTAGAGACAATTGTTCAATTTTCCAAGCATCACTAATGGCCGGAAACAGATATTCATGTTGGTATTTGTAGTACTGTGTTTTTGAAATGAAATGGAGTCCCACAAACTGAAAGAAAGACTCTAACTTTCTAAAACTGGACCCACTAAAAAGTGAGGCAGCTGCACACAGTAGATTGCCTGCTGGCAGTTTCCCCAGCATCGGTTGTGCAGACCATGAGAACGTATGATGTAATCTACAGGTGGCATGTATTTTGACGTTACTGCCTTGTTTTTGACGAGTCACATGAGTCAATGGCTTCCCACATACTTTCCCTCTAACTGAATACCCACATTTCAGCATACTTAAAATATTCATCAAACAACTGTCGAATACTATGTATTTGCCCTCTTTCATTAGACTGTCATCCTGCGTCAAAGTTGTTTCGGCCTGTGACGTTGAGGACATATCACCACATTTGAAAGAAATATCGCTGCTATCAAGTTCGGATGCATTGGTGAATGATGCTGCTGGTTCATACCCTGTCATTTCAACATCTGCTACTTGATGGGAGAACACAACAATGTCGACAGCTTTTTGGGTGGCAATTTTTTGGCGGCTGTAGATTGTGTGAATTGATCTGCGACTACTTCAGAGCTATCGTCAATGCGTTCAGTATCAGCTTCTTGTGGTGGTGCGGTCGCACTGTAGCAATGGTCCTTTACAACTTTACTGGATTCTCCGGACACATTCATTTAATGTTCTGGCCATTGGACATGAGCATCTCTAGTCTCAACACGCGGCGTCTGAATTAATAGTTCCTCCATAGTGTAAATGGTCTGGCAAGCAACATCTCTCATTCGCTTCACTGTCTGTGTATGTATAGTTCGGACACCCACGGGTAACTAGAGGATAGATTGGAAAAGGGATGTTCAGTTTAAACACAAGATAAACTATAGTACAATTGACTTGAAAAAAACATAAAATACTCACCAGCACAAAATAAATTCTAAAGTTATGAACTGTTTGTAACTAACCTTATTTTTGTTTCTTTTTTTTGCAACTTTTTTTACTCGACCTTCAACATCTGCAAGCTGTTGCTCCGATACGTATCCGCATGTCTCCCCTTCCTCTTGCGCTGCAACGACTATATTTTCTGTATCCGCATAGACAGCACGGAATGAGGCTCCATCGACTCCCTGAAACATAGTATTTTCATTACTGTGTATCAAAATATTGTTAGCATAAAACACACGTGAGGACGAACACACATGTACATCTCAATAGCCAAAAACGATTTAAACATTGTGTGGAACAATCAAACGACAAGTATTTGAGCTCTGATGACCTAGTTCGATGGAGCTGTCAGTATCCATACCTCTGGCTCTGCGTGGACTCCCACGAATGATTGTATTGAAGAGGAGGCATCAGCAACTCCCTGAAACACAGTACTTGCGTTAGTATGGTTTTCAATATTGTAAACATAACACACACTTGGGGTCAACGGGACAGGTACATCTAAAGAGATAACCACAAATGTTGCATTCTCTAAAAGAATCAAGGAATATTTAAATATGATCAGATTTAATCGACTTATTTCTCCGATTTCTTTACATCTGCATCATCTAAATGGGATCTTGTGATTGTAGTGGAAGCTCCATCGTCTCCCTGAAACACAGTACTTGTGTTAATAGGGAAGAAAGTATAGCAAATGGAATCACGTTATATGATCACGCTCGATGGAGCTGTCAGTATCCATACCTCGTGCTGCTGAAGAATATCTAGGGCTGTTGTCAATGTGGTGCGCACTTCCGAAAGCTGTTGCGCCGATTCGTATCCGCATGGTCCCGCTTCCACCGGAATTACTTGAATGTCAGGCTCTGCATCAACTGCGTGGGTTGACGATTCAACAACTGCCTGAAACATAGTATTTGCATTAGTAAGGATTACAATATTGAAAACACAACACACGCTTGGGGTCGACCGCACAGGTACATATCAACGGCTAACCATGAATGAAACATGGTGTAGAACAATCAAACGGCAAGTGTTGCAGTCCTGATGATCACGGTCAATGGAGCTGTCAGTATCCATACCTCGTGCTGTTGAAGAACATCTAGGGCTGTTGTCAATGTGGTGGATGCTTCAGCATCTCCCTGAAAGACAGTACTTGCATTAGTATGGATAACACTAATTATAACTGAAAACAAACACCAGGGGAGGACAACTAAGGTGTATATCAATTGGAAAGCACTAACCAAACAATTGGTAAAATAATCACACGATACATAAAAACTATTACTTGACATGTATAAAACAAGTCTGCAGCGGAATAGCCAAGTATGATTACCTGATACATGCTAGAAGAGGTTGATAACAGCAAGCATGTGATGAAAGTAGAATGTTCTTGCTTCAGATTCAAGGGATAGTCAAGAAGTTGTAAAGGTAAATTATTGTTTGATAATGAAATGCCAATATTTAAAATTGCCATGTAAGGAGACAGAATACTTGAGTAATGCGCAATATAGAACAGTTGCCTGTGCCCATATATAGATTTCGTTTGTGCGTTATGAAATCTAAAAATAATATATTGATAAATGTCATTATTCAAAAAGCCATACACTCATATCAATGTCGAAAGTGTTACAAATTGGAAACAACACCTAAAATATCAATGAATCCATTCGGCTACCTACACACTACCGCAAGGCCTAAAGCTAAAAATGGACACTTGACTCACCAGTGGCGGATTGTGGACGAATAGAGTGGGAATAGCGTTTGCGAGAGATTTTCGTGTCGATTGCCGTTTATTCTTCTTTGTTACCCAAGATGTGGTGTACATGTTCGAGAGAAAGTGTATGCTGCAGCTGCGGTATCGATCACCCCTCTTGTCCTCAAAGACTTGTTGGACTCTACTTTCCAGCTCATCCAGTGTATATCCGCAATGTCTGACCCATTCTCTTATTCGATCAACAGTTTTCGGGAAAACATGCATTGTAGTGCCTTCAGATTTAACATGGGTCTTCGAAGGGCAAACGCTAATCGAACAGGCAGGCATTGTTGAAAATTCTGAAAATTAAATATCAAGATTATTATAAAACCTTGATGAATAAAAATGTCATAAAAAAGTAAATGAACCATACCATGCTCAATACAAGGTTTGTTTTGGTTGCCGGAACCATACCAGTTCATCATGTGCGGCTTAGTATTTGCATAAGTTACAGAAATCTTTATTTTCATTATGTGACTAAACTCTGAACATGTGACTCGTCCCTTGGATGTTCTGTCTTGCACGAAAAAAAGAAAAACATGCTTACATTATAGACTGGACCCTCGAAGGATGCCATTCGATGACAATTGACACAGATGAAAATAAATAGATCTATTGATAGCATAACAATTGAAACTCAAGTCAATAGCAATTAGACCAATGACCACAGCTCTACTGGGTACTTTAATAGCAAATAGATTGAAATGTAAAAATTACCGAAATATGACTAGGATACATGGCCTTACCTTGACCAACAAACAGTTGGATTCAGCAGGCCGAGCAGTATGTTGCAGGAGAACAGGTAGATGGCCACAGGTAGCACACTGACGAGTTTGCTCGAAGCGGCCACAGATATCACGGCGATGAGCAGATTAGCATAGATCTCAGTGCTTCTCAGGTAGAAGGTTCAGGAGTTGACTTGCAAAGCACAAAGATGTTCTCATGAGACATATCAAGTGGTTTATAAAGTATTAGAAACAGGGGTGTGTTTGTGAATGAATGACGTGTGTATGTCGTGGTATTATGTTTATTGCAGGGGGGCGGCCTGCCTCGGGGTAGGCCTGCCTGGAGACACGGGGTCTGAGGAGGCCATGTGAGCGATGGCCCCTGGGCGTGGGATACCTTTTGAAGTGTACATGCTGTTTGGCACCTTGGCCGTTTGTGCCCGTGACATCCCCCCATGCCAATGCTCATCCCCGGGTGCGAACCGCCTTTGATAGAGGGGGTGGGACGGATGGGCCTGGGTCGTGCAGATAAGGCACAGGAAGACTGCTGAATGGAGACCCACTTATGTGGATTGCAGGGGGGCGGCCTGCCTCGGGGGAGGCCTGTCTGGAGACACAGGGTCTGAGGAGGCCATGTAAGCGATGGCCCCTGGGCGTGGTATACCTTGTGAAGTGTACATGCTGTTTGGCACCTTGGCCGTTTGTGCCCGTGACAGCCCCCCATGCCAGCGCTCATCCCCGGGTGCGAACCGCCTTTGATAGAGGGGGTGGGATGTAATGGCCTGGGGCGTGCAGATAAGGCACAGGAAGACTGCTCAATGGAGACACACTTATGTGGATTGCAGGGGGGCGGCCTGCCTCTGGGGAGGCCTGCCTGGAGACACGGGGTGTGAGGAGGCCATGTGAGCGATGGGCCCTGGGTGTGGGATACCTTTTGAAGTGTACATGCTGTTTGGCACCTTGGCTGTTTATGCCCGTGACAGCCCCCCATGCCAGTGCTCATCCCCGGGTGCGAACCGCCTTTGATAGAGAGCCTGGGGCGTGCAGGCAAGTGTGTGGGAGCGAGGGGCCATCAGGCCCCTCTCATCCTTTACTTCTCAGTAGAAACTCATACCAAGTGCCTCCAGTAGAGGGTTCGCCCCTTGCCCTTATGTGATGTTAACTTTGGATGACATTCGCGTAGATGGGAACACTGAGCAGGACACGTGGCATCCATTTTTGTACCCCTTTCCACTCCATCTTGGTGACCAGGCCTCACTGCGATAGTACAGAGCGCAGAGCACATGGCCCACACCCTCGTTCCCACTCTGACTGGAAAACTCCAGAGGTATTTGCAACAGCTAATAAATGTAACACATCACTCTCTGAGATCACGGTCCTGCATGTGAACCGGCCTGAACCAAGCACATAGCTCGTTCATCTCCACAAACGTGTCCTTGCCCACGCACCCTCGCCAGTGGAAACTTACTGCCATTCTGACCCTGTGTCCCTGCAAGGTATTCTCTTCATGTGCCAGACCACTGACCACGCCATGATGCCCACCTAGCAGATCCCCAACTAACATTAGACCCCTACTGCAGTATATCGTTGCCTATCAATAACAAATGCCACATACCGGAGATTCTTGTGAACACAGACCCACACTTCAAACAGTGTATTATAGTGGTCAAGACCCTTGACCTAAGGCCTGTATAATCCAATGTTAATTGATCGTATAGATATATGTGTGACTTTTATAGAGGCATGACCGACTGAAAGACTTTGAACAAGTGTTATTTAGTGCATGCATTATTGATAATATATTATGTTAGCTTAGATATTGACAACCCCGCTTCACAGCGACCCGAACTTCACCCATTCCGAGCACAGATGTCTGACGTCCATCCTTGAATGGAGACACACTTGATTCATTTAAAAAATCGAAACAACCGTTGTTAAAATATATGTGGTGTTTTATTTTGTATCTTATTTTGATGACACAAAAATACAAAACTTTACACATTGCAGCACAGCGTGAGAAAATACCCTGTACTGACCGCTGTCACTCAGGAACGTTTCTCTTATGGCACGAACGGCACAGGCGGGTATCACTCTTCGAACGCAGTGTCCAAGCCTCCCGTGAAGCCACCATGTAAAGGAATGATAGGCCACCAGCCTGAACCACCTGTGAAAAGGAATGAAACAAACTGTTTTTAAATGACCAAGATAAGTTTAATAAACGTTTGTTGTCAATGACAATTCTTGTAACTAATGACATTCTGCTTGGACAAATGCTATCTAGACACTGCACACTATTCAAAGACTTTCGTGCGTTACAATGATATGTATATGTAATTTTGGATATAGTAGAAGACCATGAAATGGGAGTGGCATGACAAGCAGAGTATATTTACTAGTTACTCGGATTACGAGGACGAACAGTTGCGCGAAGTTCGTGCATATGCACCATCATTATCCTCAACACGGACCGTGTGAGGCAGGCTGCCCTGAAGTCTGGCAGTTCGGTGATGCATTGCGGTCGTGGCTCACCTTCCGAAATGTAGGCCATGCATCCCGAGTTTTCACAGCAGCAGCAGTTCTCGTCCTCGGTTGGCATTAGCTCGCACCGATTGCATGTGCACCAGGTGGAAACACCATCCATGCGACTAGGTCCAGGCTCTTCAGCTGTTGAATCGTCCTCCCAACTGCCGTCCGAAGACCCATTGTTTTCACGTGTTTCCCTTTCCAGTAGTTTCTCCTTGGTATACTCGGGCTCGTACATGTAGGGCATTATTGTAGCATTGTGTGTTAAACAAACTAAAATAATTGATAGCGGTGGTACTGGTATCTGTTCACACGGGCTACAAGCGGCGAAGGTAGCTGACCAGAGCACAGAAACGAGTCAGAGAATACTCAAAGTAACACAGAGAGAGGAATGGAATCGAAAATCTGCTGCTGTTTGTTGTGAAACGATCTGTTTATACTTATTGAGGAAAGAGGCGTCCTGCCATTTCCATGGCGACACGTCATTAGCTGAAGCGCAGCGAATGTTGACATGAGACATGCTTTGGCGTTGTGAAATGGGCGGTACGCGTCTGCTGATGACAGGCTCAGGGGCGGGGGACATGATTTAGTGCCACAAAAGCAGGTCAGCCAGGGTGATGGGGGAAATGATAGGATTATCACAAAATGGCAGCTCCCTGTTGCCTGTTTTCGCATGCGTTTAATGGACGAAAACTCAGGTAAGGTCCATAGGAAATTTTTCTAAAATCAAGCGACTTAGGCTTAAAAACACATGGCTGACCCGTAGGGGCAATAAACATTTTTGACCGAACCATTCCTTTAATACCCAGAGGTTTCTAAGCGAGGACCCGGGGATTGAACCTGTGTTGCTCTGTGCCGTCTTGCTTCCGAGGCGAGCACGTTGCCCCTAAGGCATCCTCCCGAGGCAAGAGTGTGGGAAGGAGGGAGTGAAGGAAGTCCAACCGGTGTCTGTGATCCGTATCAGTGCCGTTTGCTAAGCGTTGAAACCGCAAAGTGTCGCTGAACCGAAAAGAACCCGTAGCTACCGACGACCTTCCCAAGTAGTTCCGCAGGATCCTTCCAAACATCCTCCCTCTTGTCCCCATGACTGAGGCACAGGAACCGGGGTCTGCATCGCTGTAGCAAGACAGAATCCAGCTGGACAACTCTTCTTCTAACCAGAGGTACTGTTTAGGCTTGGGGTACTTACCTTATTGCCTTTAGCTACACTGTGGAATTGCAATAGCTACCTTTTTTTGAGCTGATACAACTCCCTTCTCACAAGTTTCACAGCTTGTGACCCTACAAGTGATTTTTTTGAACCCTCTAACTTGTGCAAGACTTTTGTCCAAGAAGTGCTCCAGATCTGTAGTCTATGTCCAAATGACTTTGGCTGTCCTGGCTCCCTAAAGGCACCCTTGTAAATCCATTGACTTTGATACTGTTTGTCCCTCATAGGTGGTAGCTTGTTGTATATTGGTACTGCTGAAAAAGATTCATATATACTTCATTGGAGGATTCATTTGTCCTCACAATTGCTGAGAAATTGTTCTAACCTTTTACTTCCCTAACACTTTCCTTTCTGCAACTCAGAGTCTACAAAAAAGTGTATTGTATTGGTGTGATATATAAATGCAAATACTATCCTTATCATTAAAGTCACCTCAGGAGTGTAGGAGTAGTGTATGAAGCATATCCAAAGATTATCCACTGGCTTTATCTGACCCTGAAAGGTAATTTTACAGTGTATTTGAATGGTTATCACAAATTGCCTTTTTAAAGAATGCTTATTAAAATTGATGTTAAATAAATAAATAATTATTTATAACTGAAACTTTGAATGTAAGTGTTACTTGGCTACTTGTATTTACAAATTTCAATTGTACATCTCTAAAGCTCACATTTACTCCTCTTAAGATAGGCCTGGTTGCTCAGTCACACTGCCTACTTGTGTAGTATAGACCTATACTAAAAGGTGGGTTACCTATTACCAAGCAGATAAGTGTTGTGTAGTCTCATTCAGTGTGACTGCACCAATTCTTACCTTACACTGGTGCCAGGTGGTGGGATTGGTGTAGAGTGGTTACATTGACTATTTGTTGTACTTGTGCCCAACTAAACCAGCCACAAGGCTAAGCTCCACCAAAAAGATAAGCAACTTTTAACATGCCTAATATGGATAACCTTAATGGGTCAGACCTCGCTAGCCTAACTGTAGATCAACTAAATGATTTGTGTAAAGCTAGGGGTCTGCCTCTGAAAGGAGAAAAATGTGAATTAATTACAAGGTTGTTTAATCACCAAAGCATGGGTAGTAGGCTAGTAACTAATACTAACCGAAATTATGTGGAAGATAATGATGGGGATGCTAGTTTAGAGCTAAACTACAATCAGCAAGAAGAGTCAGAGGAGAGAGAGGAGTCTCCAGAAGGGAGCCACCCTCTTTCACAGCCTGCCCCGATAACTCAGTCACTTCCTATTGTGACCCCACAAAGTCCAAATCTAAGCCCAAAATATATTTCACTTGAGAGACTAAGATTAGAATTGGAATTCAAAAAGCTGGATGTACAATCTAAAAACAAACATCAAGAAGTGAAACTCAGAGGAAGAGAAATGCAGCATGAAATGGAAATGAGAAAGATGTCCTTTGATTCTGCTTCCCTTTCAGGGTATTCTAGGTCTACTAGTCCCAAGAGGCCCCACCTGCCTAAAGAAGCATTGAGTATGTATGATCCTAAGCTTGATGTGTTGGATTGGTTGAGTACATTCGAATACACCTATGGTCTTCCAGGAATACGTGGGAATGATTTGATTCCATGGCTCATGTCTAGGCTCCCCCAGAATGGTTGTGATGCTGTTATGGAGTTGGGTGCCAGTGACAGAAAGGACTATGAGTCTGTTAATGTGGCTTTAATAGCCAGATTTGGGAAGACTCCTTCCCAGTACCTTAAGAGGTTTAGGCCCCTCAAAAAGACTGATGGTACCCATAGGGCTACCTGGGTATGTGAATGTTTGAAGAACTTAGATGGTTGGGTTAAGCGTTACAGAGTAAACTCCTATGAAGGAATGAGAAATCATTTTTTACTTGAATCTATTGTTGATGCCTGCTCCCCTGAGCTGAGAGAGAACTTGGCTGACTCTAAGGAAATTGATCCTAAGAAGCTAGCACAAGCTGTTGACTTATGGGTAGCTAATAGGGCCACTCATAAGGATTCCAGGGCTACTCACAAGAAGAAAGAGGGGAAGCAGCACAAGGTAAAGAGAATTTGTATTCCAACCATCCAAAAGAGGGCCCCAAACATAACAAGGGTAGATCCCATGGGAAACCTGCTAGGTCTATGGAACCCTCTGGTGCCAAACCAGAGGGAGGTCAACAGAATTCCTCATGCCAGAGAACATTTGGTAAATGTTTTGGATGTGGGTCTGTAGATCATGTGAAAGGGCATCCCAGATGTAAGGGTAAACCTTCAGGGGTCCACACTGCCTCTTTAGCCTTCATCCCTGAGGGATAAGCACAAATGGCAAGTGCACACTTTCAACTACTGGCTGAAGACCCCATTGGAATTCAACCAGTGTAGCTTTAGTGTCCCAGGGTCTGTGGGAACAACAGCATGTGGGTGTGTATAACACCATTCCAGATAACACCAAAGAATATTATAAGGACAGTGTTCTTGCAGATGGCCAGGAGACTCCTGCCATAAGAGACACTGGGGCAAGCATAACAGTGGTTGGTCAATGTTTTTTCAAACCTGAGGATGTATCTAAGGCACCCAAAGGTCCCATTAAACTTGCTGGAGGCCCTATCCAAATGGTTCCTATTCTGCCAGCTCCCATCCAGTGCAATAACATTACTGTTATGATCCCTGTTAGTGTACAGAATGAAGTGCCAGGGAGCATCCTGTTGGGGAATGACTTGAAGGCCCTTGGAGTAGGATGTAGTACCCCCAGGCATCCCAGCAAAAAGAAGCAGGAGCAAACAAGATTGGCCAGAGAGGCAACCTTGAGAGACTCTCAGTTTGAGGTTAAGGAGACATTCAAATACTTTTGTTTGAAAAAAACTTTGGAAAATCTAATTTTTTTTTATATTAGGTGCGCAGGCTGTATGACTACAACCATTGACCATTTTCCAGTTCCTGAGACACTCTGCAGTCTGAGTGATATAGTCATCCACTCGCAGCACCCTATGAACTGTTCATAAGAAATCATACCATTCTATACATCCAGTTCGCCAACAGTTGTTTGTTAGGCTGCACGATATATTTTTCAATTAAGGAGACATTCAATACCTCCAGTATACAAGAAGGCCATCCTTCAACTTCCAAAAAAAGAAAAGAGACTAAGGAGAAATCCAGGGTCTCTGGAAAGAGGAAATGTCTGAAACCAAAAACTGTGCACAAAAGAAGGACATCCCAGAGAGAACTGTCCCAGGTCACCCCAGTGATCCCTTCCTTAGCTGATGCTGAGTGGGAGGACCAACCAAATTATGTGGAAACAGGTACTGGTGACTTACCCTCTATTCCTTCTCTTATAGGATTGCCGTTCTCACACAGCTCTCACATTCTGCCTGTAAGCAAGAGAGAGAGAGATAACATGTGTGTCTATTGTATTCCACTGTAGTATACACATACCATTTGTTATACGTCACTGAACAGAAAGTTACTCTGCTTACCAGTGTATTCACTTAAATTGTTTGGAGTTCGTTTTCATCTTTTCACTGTTTCACTCGCAGTGGGGACTTCTCCATAGTATTCCTCCTCTCCTCTTGTTACTCTACCAAATGAAGAACAAGAACTGAGTCTCTAGTTAGCTTCTTATGAAAGGGATATTAAGCGAGTTATAGGCTACTATAGATGTAGAAGGTGTGAACAATTAAATCAAAGGGTTTCTGCCAGTATTGTGTGATAAATCGATGAGCGTCAGGCAGAGATTGCTGCTCATAGACTCTAACTTTGTATACAGTCTCCTCTACAGTGAACATACTGAGTCTACCCCAGGGGACTAGAGGAGACTGGTAGTGCCCCAGGAGGTGAGAAGAAGTTCCTACAGTTGGCTCATGAGACCCCTCTGGCTGGTCACTTGAGTTTCAAGAGGATCAAAGGGAGGCTATCCCTGTACTTCTACTGGCCCAAGATGGGGGCTGATGTAGATCAGTTCTGTAGGGGCTGCCACACTTGTCAGATTTCTGGCAAGAGTGGACCCAAGAATGTGGCACTGTGGTGGGAGTCCCTTTTGAGAGGGTGGGGTTTAACATTGTTGTTCCCGTAGAACCTCCAACCTCCTCAGGCAACTGATTTATAATGGTTGTGGTTGATCATGCTATCAGGTATCCTGAGGCAATACTTATGAGAACTGTTACTACCCAGGCAGTGGCTTATGCCCTCCTTGGTATGTTAACCAGTGTGGGGGTCCTAAGGAAGTCGTCTCTGGCGTGGGATCAAACTTTATGTCCCACTACATGCAGACCATGTGGAAAAACTGTGGAGTGACTTAAAAGTTCTCAACAGCCTACCATCCCCAAACCAATAGGTTTATGGAGAGGTGTAACAGTACTATAAAGAGCATTATAGGTGCTTTAGAGGAACCCCTTAGAAAAAAGAGGGACCTTCTACTGCCACGCCTTCACTTTGCTTAAATAGAAGTCCCTCAAGCAGGGGTGGGTTTTAGCCCCTGTGAACATCTTTATGATCATCCAGTCAGAGGCCCTTTTGCCCTGATTAAGGAAGGGTTGGAGAGTGCTCCTTCCCTACAGCCAGTGAGAGTCAGTCACTGTGTGCTAGGCCTCAGGAAGAGGATGGCACTGATGATGACAGAAGTTTGTGAAAACCTGAAAGCTGGTCCTGCTCTGGTCAAGCATTGGCATGACCAGAAGGCCAACATGGTGGAGTTCACTCCAGACCTGTTAGTATTGGTTATGATGCCTACAAGGAAGAGGGCCTTACAGGACAAGTGGATTGGATTCTTCAAGGTTGTAGGCAAGCTCAGAGAGGTCAATTAATTAGTGGACTTGGGCAATCTCAAAGAGCCCCTAGGGTCTTTACTTTACTTTACTTTACTTAACTTTACTTTACTTTACTTTACTTTAATATATTTATATAGCACATCAATGGACCCAGAGGCATGATGGCGTGGACAATACAAAGAACAAGTACATAAACAAATGGGCGAGAAAAGTCAGAACCAAAGAAGCTTCAGGACACAGGGCTAGGCGAAGATTAGGCAAACAGCCAAGTTTTTTACTTTTTCCTGAAAGGCTCGAGTTTTAGGTCCAGTGGAAGGCTGTTCTAGGCAGCTGGAGTCGCCGCTACAAAGGCTTCCTTTTCTGCCTGTTTTGATCTGCTTCGAGGGATGGACAGCATTTTGTGCTTGTTAGATCTGAGAGCTCTGGTACGGATCTTAAACATTATCAGTTCTCTCAGATAGCACGGTATAGTCCCTTGTAGGCACTAAAAGGTGATCGTGAGGAGGTGAAAGCTAATTCTCGCCTCCACAGGGAGCCAGTGCAGGGCTCATCTTGCTGCTGAGACGTGATCATGTCGTGCTAGGCCCATGACCATTCTAAAGGCCCCATTTAGAATCACCTGAAGGCAGTTGGTGTCAGCTTTACTAATACTGCACAGAAGACTACAACAATAGTCCATTTAATTTTAGCGCCTACTATGGCTCTCGCTAAGGTTTCTGCATTGTCCCGAGAGATGAGACGACGCATATGGGTGAAGAATCTAAGATAGTAAGCTGCTCCAGACACCAAACTCCCCACATGGGCTTTCATGGAAAGATACTGATCTAGAATGACCCCAAGGGATTTCACCTTCTTGAGTGTGTTGATCTTCACATCGCCAAGTTGGAAGCTCCTGTATGCTGAATACTGCTTGGCGAGTGTGCTACGGGACCCTACGATCATAAGCTAGGTCTATCACACTAACCATGTGAAGGCTTATGTTTCCAGACTAGAAATAGGAGCTTTGCTCTAGCCTCTGTTAAAGAGGAGGAGGAGAGTGAGCCTCTCCCCGATCTCCTCAGGGGACAACCTTCAGATGAGACAATTAAAGGAGTGAAACTCTTTTCAGATTCGACTCTGCAACAACAGGAGGAGTGCAAGGCTCTGTTGAATCAATGTGCCTCGGTGTTTTCACTGACACCAGGCTTGACCCCTTGGGGCCAGCATGACCTTCTCACTGGTGACAGTCTCCCTGTCAAAAGCATGGGTTACAGAATGTCAGATCATGTCAGATCTCATATAAAGGAGGAGGTCAAGAATATTCTTGACCTTGGGGTTATTGAGCCATCTACCAGTCCATGGGCTAGTCCAGTTGTACTGGTACCCAAAGCAGGAACCAAAGAGTTGAGATTCTACGTGGACTATAGAGCTCTTAATGCAGTCACCATGACTGATGCCCGTCCTGTACCAAGGACAGATGAGCTGGTGGATAAGCTTGGTTCAACCAAGTTCCTCAGCACATTTGACCTGACCTCAGGCTATTGGCAAATAGCCCTGACAGACCATGCCAAGGAGAAAACGGCATTCTCTACCTCAGGAGGTGTATACCAGTTTAAGGTTATGCCTTTTGAGCTCAAGAATGCACCTGCTACATTCCAAAGGATGGTGAATCAAGTTCCATATGGGTTGGAGGACTTCTGCATGTCATACATGGATTGCAGTGTTCAGCCTCACTTTGGAAGAGCATCTTCACAACCTAGAATATGTTTTTCAGACTCTAGAACAGGCCCATCTGACCATAAATTCTAGTAAATGTCAAATTGGACAGAGTAAAGTGGTCTACATTGGACATGAGGTAGGAGGAGGTGAAATTAGGCCATTTCCTAGCAAAGTACAAACTGTAAAAAACTGGGCCATCCCTTCTACTCAAAGCCTTGTGAGAACCTTCTTAGGTCTCACTGGGTACTGCAGGAATTTCATAGAGAACTATGTTATCTCCTCACCCACACTCCCCAAGAAGGTCAGGTGGAATGAGTAGTGCAATCCGGCCTTTGAATGACTGAAGAAAGCCCTTTGTCAACCACCAATCTCGAGAGCTCCTGATTATAACCAATCCTTCATTGTACAGACAGATGCTTCTATTAGAGGGATAGGTGCAGTTTTGAGCCAACTGGATAAGAAAGGCAGAGAACACCACATCTGCTTCATCAGCAGGACGCTGATGGATTGTGAGACAAGGTGGGCAACTATAGAACATGAATGTTTTGCCTTTGTGTGGTCACTGAAGAAGTTTAGGCAATAATTGTATGGTTCTACTTTCATTATTCAGACTGACCACCAACCCTTGAGATGGTTAATGCAGATGAAGGGGGAAAATGCAAAACTGTTGAGATGGTCTATCATCCTCCAAGGGTTTGATTTCACTATAGAACCAAGGCCAGGGTGTATTCACCAAAATGCTGTTGGTCTCTCCAGAAAGTATAACCGACTGGAATAAGAGATTAATCCAGGAGTGGACTAAATCCTCCTGCCCCTTACTCTGGGGGGTGGGAGGGCAGTGTTAAGGAGAATTTCCATGTCTGCGCTAATTCCCTTCAACCTTAGAGACCCCCAGCTCTTTTGCTGGGCTTAGGATTTTTTTTAATTTTAACCCTGGAGTGAGTGAGACCTTTTTCTCTCTCGCATGTGTGTTTCCCTAATTTGGATTTTGTGTTTTCACTGTTTTTGGAATCTGACAAGCTCCATGGGCATCTGCTTTTTGTATAGGGACACACAGCCCCTTCAGTGCAGTGTCACTGGGAAATCCTTTGGATTTTTCATAAGGTTTAAATACATTTTCTTGGGTGAACTACAGTTCCCAAGAACAGTAAAGTCAAATTGACTTTACTTACCTTTTCTCTTTGTGGGTCCAACACACACCATTTTATGTGGAGTGTGGTGGGGGAGTTACTTATCCCACCTTATCATGTAAACATTTTATGTTACGCTCACTACTTTAAATGGCTTGTGGCAGTGGTTTAATTTTCCTACCATTGTGCTTTTCTACCACAGGCTGAACCCTCAGCTGCAGTGCAGCACCCATGGGTGACCATTTAGTCAAAATGGCCCATGTCTTCTTTTTTCACCATTTTCTGTTTGTGAGGTCTTTCTTGGGTCTCACTCTGTGCGTTGAGACAAGTTTGAGCCCTTTGTTTGTCTTGCCTTTGGCGGGCTTTATTCCTGAAGCCCGCCCCTGGCTCCAGTGTGTCTGGAAGGACAGGATGTGAGCAAGGGTCCCGCAACTTCCCTGTCCTTTGTCTCTAGGAATGGCTGAATGAAACTAGTCCTGATTGGCTGGCTGGCTGTCCTTTCAGGACTGCCACTCTGTTGTGATATTGACAGCCCAGGCTGTGCATGAATGGGAGAAACCTGCTTAAAAGGTGAGGGCTTTGGGACTACAGGCAGGGTCAACCACTGGGAGAAACACCCAGCGAAGAAACCGTGAACAAAGCTTGCTGCAACCTCCTGGACCTTTGAATTGCCCGGTGAAGCCCTGCTGCTGTGCTGGCCTACTTTTTCACCTCGACAGAGAAGCTCCGGATGGAAGGTCTTCTTCCCTTGAATTAGTGGGACCAACTAACTCAGACGAACTCCACTGGACCACCATCCCTGACTTGCTGTGGCTCTCCGTTGCTGCAAGAGCCCAATACCCTGGGTCGAGTGTTCATATTCGAGTGCAACGTTTGCCGTCAAACCAATCCGGCTAGAAGCTTCAGGAGCCTCCTATGGACCCTCAAGAAGCAGGACATCTAGATCCAGAGTCCCCTCATCAAAGTGCTAGACTGAGGGAGTGAAGGAAGTCCAACCAGTGTCCGTGATCCCCATCAGTGCTGTTTGTTAAGCGCTGAAACTGCAAAGTGACGCTGAACTGAAAAGAGCCCATAGCTGATGACAACCTTCCTGTGTACTGCCGCGAGAGCCCTCCAGACATCTTCCCTCTTGTCCCCACGACTGAGGCTCAGGAACCAGGATCTGCATCGCTGTATGATATGATATGGCATTCATAACGCATCTATACACAAGTGTTTCAAGGCGCGACGAGGCAAGGGAGGGGTAACAGAGGGAAGACAGAGACAACGATCTTACTAGGCCAGGCAACATTGATATTGCGCAAGTGCAGGGGAGGAGGGAATGGGAACAATGTGGGAGAAAGGGGGAGGTGGCAGTGCAGTGCATAGGATCAGCAGTAAAATAAATGAAGACAGTAAATAAAAAGTGTGCCCTGATGGTGGCAAGTGCGAGGGTAAGTGCAGACATCAGGTGTCAACGTGCTGGTAGGGGGCTGTAGATATGCAGAACAGACCTAGAGTGCAAGGTTTGCCAGGGGGCAGTGCAGGTGTGCAACTGGCAGGAAGGGGACCTGGGCCCGAGATCAGAGGGTAGCCAGGTAACCAGTGCAGTTGGAACCAGGAGATCAGCAGGGGAGAGGAGGAGAGAAAGCAGAAGCAAAGAGGAAGCAAATAGCAAGACGGAATCCAGCTGGACCACTCTGCTTCTAACCAGAGGTACTGTTTAGGCTTGGGGTACTTAAATTATTGCCTTTAGCCGTGCTTTTCTCACTAGGGAATTGCATTGGCTACCTTTTTAGAGTTGATTTCAACTCTCTTCTCACAAGTTTCACAGATACAAGCGATTTTTCAGAACTCTCTAACTTTGTGCACAACTTTTGTCCAAGAAGTGCATCAGATTCCGTAGACTGGTTCCAAATGACTTTGGCTGTCATGGCTCCCTAAATGCACCCGTCTAAATCTATTGACTTTGATACTGTTTGTCCCTCATAGGTGGTAGCTTGTTGTATATTCGTACTGCTGGGAAAGACTTCTCTAGAGTTCATAGGACACAATTGCTGATAAATAGTTCTAACCTTTTACTTCCCTAACCCTTTCCTTTCTGCAACTCAGAGTCTACAAAAGTGTATTGATGTGATATATAAATGCAAATACAATCCTTATGATCGAAGTCACCTCAGGGTGTAGGAGTAGTGTATTAAGCATATCCAAAGATTAGCCACTGGCTTTATTTGATTCTGAAAAGTAATTTTAAAGTGTATTTGAATTGTTACAACAAATTGCCTTTTTAAAGAATGCTTATTTAAAACTAACGTTAAATAAATACATTACTATTTATAACTGAAACCTTGAGTGTAAGTGTTACTTGGCTACTTGTATTCATGAATTTCAATTATATAGCTCTACAGCTCACATTTAACGCTCTTGAGATAGTCCTGGCTGCTCAGTCACACTACCAACTTGTGTAGTACAGGCCTATACCAAAAGGTGGGTTACCTAATACCAAGCAGATAAGTGTTGTGTAGTCTCACCCAGTGTGACTGCACCAATTCTTACCTGAAACTCCCGCAGGTAGAGTTTTGAATTACTTGCATCTCCTGACAGGTATTCCGATGCCCAAATAGAAACCTGTCATCTAGAACCACAGATACAGATTGAAGTTTGGTTGTCTACGCCAACCATACACTGTGGTCCAGAAACTGCTGAGCACCACAGACAGGGACATAGCGCAAATTGAGGAACTAAATAGCGTTGTATGAACTGCTGTAATGCTCATGGTGGCCACCCTCATCTGTTATATTCTGTAGATCCAGAGTGACAATCCCAGGATTACAAATAATGCCTGTGTTGTGTGCTGAGAATGATATCATGGTGCATTAGGTCAGGAATATGAACTGCAAACACCTTGCAGAATTTTCCACCAAACAACCACGACGAAAATACACTGCAAGTTGCTCCTGTTCCAAGACCAGGATCCCACCACACATTTGCCATGGATTTCCACTTCCTTTGGATCACACAGGTGTACAGCTGATCCAGATTAAGCTCACCCAGCAGATGAACCGGAGATCACCAATTAGAAGGCTAGTTCACAGATCCCCAGTGAACAGGCCTCTTTGGCACCACTCGCTCCCCTTTATCTATGTAGGTCCACAGTGCTTGGTGTTATTTGATTGAATGCAATAATCTCCATTAAATAATGTCAGGTCAGAATTTTATCTTGCACCAAAATATCAAGAAATTAATGTTAAATAGATAATACGAAGTCATAGGGAAACATGCTTTGTTGTAGACTTTAATGAACACAGGAAAATGTAATTTGAAATATACTTTTACATGTATGTTGTCATGTTGCTTGGGGAACATGGTGAGTTGTACAGCTTTAATGTTAGTGTTCTTTAAAGTAAGTGATGATTCAAAAGTTAGGTACAACTTTAAAATATGCATTATGCATCACAGTATAAATATAGTACTGTTAATGGAAAATACTATTATTTAGGTGTAAATAGAACTAGAAACAATTTAAAGTGAAAGTCTTTCTGTCGCATATTGCAGAATATAGCTCATGTAGGTTTGACATTATGTAAACATGATCTGTAAACTTCAATTCACATGCACCCTTGTTTGTGCAGATGTCAGTTATTTTGTTAACCAAGAATAAATAGGCCCCATCACCTATCACTTTGATAAAGGCAGGAAAGACTTAATGGGCCCACCTTGGGAATATATTGATACGTGTCTGGTTGACGATTGGATACGGCTTCAAAAGAAGCAGTTGCTTACACAGACCCTAACCGCTGACTTTGGCAGAGCATTAAGGCCTCATGACAAATATATCTGTTCCATTAAACAGCTTATTTAAATGATCCCTTTGTCCCAAAGAATATAATTCTCCAACAGTTGTCACTGTTGAGAGGAGCATACTTTCACAGAGGGCAAGTTGGAAAAGCATGTTAGCTATATCTTCAGAACTGTTTATCTGATTTGAGAAACAAAGTTTGATGTGAATTTGGCAGTAGAAAGCGAACTAAATGCATGTAAGAATGATATATTAAAGTATAGCATGCATTAATACATTCACATATTTTAATAACTGTTATACATGAAGTGACAAAAACATAAAACTCATCTCCGAATTCATAACAATCTTGTGAATCTGGATGTATAATTCTCATCAATATCACATGTCTGTACCAAGAATTATAACAAAAATGAATATTCCAGTCCACTTAGATTCCTCATATCTAAGTGGTGGACTGAGCCCAGCTAACACCTCCCAATATGACACAGATAATTCACGCGGCCAATGAAAGCAAAGAAAGCACTGGAGGATGTGAGTGAGTGAAGGGAAACTATCACAGGCTCTGTCAATTCCAAAATTGTTACATCAAGTGATGTTCAATGGCTGGAGTTTGTTGGGTATTTAAACTCAAATACATAGGTAGAAGAAAGTTTTGAGAAATCAGAAAAGCAATAGTGCCCATCCAAGAGGAGAAACGCTGATTGGGATTCCAACTGGAAGTAGCTGATGGAAAATCTTAAGATGGCCTTTTACAGGTGGAACTGAATAAGCAGGTCTTTTGGAAGACAGAACTTGATTACCTTTGGGAGGAGGAGGACAGACTGAAAGGAAAAGCTAATGTGGTGTGGCTGTCTGAAGACGGTTGATACCCCTAAATGTCCTGCGCTGTTGAAAGACTTACCAAAACTGATTACAATGATCCAGAGTATTTAGACAAATGTCATAAGAATGAATTAAATCCCAGATAGCAATAGAAAGTATTTTGGGGGTATAATGGGTCATAGATGACGGTATCTCCATAAGAGTTAGCAAGGGAGCTGGCCTAGATTGTGAAAGGTGAGTCTAATGGTTAAGTCTCCTGGAGTGAGACGATTTGCACGCTATCGGTTGCAGTTTGATCACAAGAGAATATTGGTATACTCTGCCTGGAGACAGGAAGACAGACATGTTTTTTTATGGTTTATGTTTAACATGCTACATGTGTGCACAGTATTTGTTTGTGTATTACCTTGTCTAGAACTGGTGACGTCACCCATAAGGTTGCACATAGGACACAGAGAGCACGAGACATGCTAGTATTGGAAACCTGGGATCGCCAGACTAGGTGAACCAGCGGCGTGTGCAAGATTGTGGGTGTGCATGAGAAGGCAGCGAGTGTAAAGGAGGTGCGGTGCGTGGAACATTCCTGATGAGTTGCAGAACAGGAGAAGCTTGTAGAAACTGAAAAGCATTGCCATTACATTTTGCCTTTCTCCCTTAACAGTGGAATATCGAAACCCTCGACTTGAGGTCAGATAAAGGTACGAAATAATGTATCAGGGGAAATGCGGGGGGACATGCCCCTTCAGCACTTGTGTCACACTTCCGCCTTACAGAGAAAAGATTTGCAAGAATAGCATAGAATGGTCCAAAGTACTGAGGGAAAGTTAACTAAATCATGGCCACTTTGTGGAAGTTTCTCCAAAGACGTGCAGCAATCACTACTGACACACATACAGGGTACTTATAAGGGGAAGAAATTAATAAAGCACATGGCTATATTCGAGTTGTGGTGCATGTTTCAGGAGGGCGAGGGGGATGCTGTGAGGAGTCAGTGGATGCTAAGCCAGCAGGAGGTGAAGGAGCCAGGTACTCATCCCTCCACAACTCCCCATGTCCCTCTAAGTGTAGAATCCGATGACACAGATGATGAGCAGGGGAGGTATCCAATGCAAGAGTTAAGGGCAGCAGAAGGGAACTCAAATTCGACTTATAAGCCACCACCATACACTAAGGAGGAAAAACCGATAGGCGTAGGGCAACAGGCTATCGAGCGAGAGGCAACCAGCGAGGTACAGGAGGGCCTGAATGAGGGGCTTGGGGGCATAGCTACGAATGAATGGATAGGAGGACAGATACTCCTGAAATTGCAGGGGAAGACAGATGGGTAGTCAGAAGGGGAATCCAAGGCAATGGAGGGTCTGAAGAGATCAGCAAAGCAACAGACTCGGCAGAGATAATGGATGAGGAGGATAGGAAGGAGAAGGACCGGGAGGAGAGATTGGAGCATGAGGCTCGGGAGAGAAGAGAAGCTGGAGAGGGTGGATAGGGAACACAGCAAGGAGGAGGAGAAGGAGCACATAGAAAGGGAGAGGGAGGAGAGGATCAAAAGAGACCTCAAGGAAAGGAAGAGGGCTGAGCGAGAGCAGCCTGACAAAAGGACAAGGGAAGTAGAAGAGATGGAGAGGAGACAGGGAGTAGCAGAGTGGGGGAAAATGCAAGTTAGCTGAATGGGAACAGAGGAAGTTAGTGCTGGAGAGGTTGGCAGAGAACGAGCACGCATGAGCAAGCAGTCAAGGTGGTGAAGACGTAAGGAACTCTAGACAGGGGAGGCAACAGGCTCGAGGAGGACAGATGGACAGAACCACACAGCACCAGCTCACGAGGCAGGAATACTGTAGACAGGGAGGGAGCAGACCTAGGGGCTTGGGCAGGGGAAAGCAGGTACGACTTGAGAGACATCAACCTAAGTACAAGACATAACACAGACTTAACCTCGAGGAGATTGAGTTTCGCAGATGATTTTTGTAGCAACATGGCCACAGGGTCTGACCCTGAGGACAGGCAGAGTGGGGGCGAGAGGGGGGAGCAGCACGAGCCCCAGTCAACACGGGCAGGAGCAAACAAGTGAGTATCGTGGGAGTTTAGGACGCACACAGGGGAAGAAGGAAGGGGCAGTTTGAATGAGCAGGCATGACCGGCGGGTGACGTGCACACCCTACATGACACCACTACATACATCGATAGGCTTAGAGACCTCCCAGGATGAAGGAAGGGGGAGACAGCAATGGCTTGTTTGAGGGGATGATGTATGAGGAGGTATCACGACAGCAAGCGAGTGCCCATACTAGAGCCAATAGATGTATGCGCAGGCATCGAGAGTAAGAGAAGGACCGACAAGTCAGGCTGACTAGAAGGACACATGAGGAGGAAGCAGATTTCACACAGATGCCCTTACTAGCGAGAGGAGGGGTCTGACCTCAGTATGTACCATGGAAGCACAAAGACAAGGAGAATGTGAAGTGTAGGTTACCCTTGTTAAGTGCACAGGCTGGGAAATGGATATACTAGATGGAGAAAATGACAGTGCGGCACTGGTTAGCTGTAGGGGACGTAAAGGGACTTTTAGTATCGATTGTAGGAGATGCAGCTGATGACATATGGAAAAGGGCGGGGTTTCCAGGTGTGACGACACAAAACACAGCACATGACGGTTCACCATTTGCAAACTGCAGGGCAGTAGTATGGCAAGCATTTAGGACACAATACCTAGACAAGTCGGACATTGGGGCAATTACGTCATGGAAAATTAGGGAATGACGAAGACCCTGTGCAGTACATTCAGGAGATTCAAGAGGTAGAGAAGGATGCACTTGAGGCGGGAGATGTGCTCTACAATGGTGGGTAGTCAACAATTGACCGGACAGATGGGGTCAGATATACTGGGTCTGCAGTGGCAAGAATGAAGGAAGACGTGACAAGTGAAGTGGTAGCGCTAATATTAGTACTGGAAAACAGCATTGAGAAGGAGGTCACCATCTATTCTGATTCTGCCTATGTGGCAACCACAGTACACTCTGGATGGTCACGATGGCTCAGGAGAGGGTTCCGAAGAGCAGACGGGACTCCGGTACAGCATGCACTTTTACTGGGCAGACTGATTGAAGTAATTGCTTATCCTACACAGGTAGCAATAGTGAAGTGCCACGCACACACGAAAGGGGAAGACCCCATCTCGAGGGGAAATGAAGCAGCAGACTGGGGAAGAATGGGAGCTAGGAGGAGGTTCTTTTTTTTCTTTTTTTTTAGTGTTGCATTTACAGTTTACAAAAAACCATACACAACAAAATACAAAAAAAGAAAAAGATAAAAGATAATAAAACGCATAAAATAACATTCCACAGGAAACATCCAAAAGAATCCAAAGACAAAGGAACATTAAAATACAGAAATCACTTCAGTTTACAAATTCTCATACTTCCAAGGATACATTTTTCTTATTCAACTCAGAAATTAAAAATATAAGAAATCGATTCAGAGATAAGACTAAGGAAATAGCAGTGCCCCAAATACAACGACCCCAAAACAAGTTTCTCAATACCTCTGAGCATTCAATGGTGTTGTCCTTGAAAAACCCAGATCGTTCTTTATCAAAGTACGTACACTCAACTACCAAGTGTTTCAGGGTTTCTCTGGTGTTGCTTACCCCACAACACCTATTTCATTATTTAGTCCATTTGACTCATCCAGCATAGTCATGCTATTCCAATTCTTAACTTTCTCAGAAACTTTTGAATATATAAAGGCAAACATTCCCTAGCATGAGTAAACCTTGAATATTCCACAAAGCTTGTATATGAATGAATACAATCAATGGTTTCGGCCCAGTCAGACCTGAACAGAATCTTTTTAACATGCCCTGGTCTAAGAATCAAATCCTCTTCAGATGCACAAATATACATAGCACCCTTAAGATTCTCATAAAGTGAATTTTTAGGCAGAGCAATTATTCTTTTGAAGAGAGAAAGCTGTCTCCAGACGTACCTTCCCTTCAATGACACCAGGAGGAGCTTCAAATACAAGACATTACACCAGGAATATGGTACTAAAGGAAAGGTACAATGTATTACCAGAAGCACAGATTATGGCGCTGCATGGAGCTGCACCCAGGGAAGAAAAGGAACTGTGGGTAGGAAGGAGATGCTCAATGTCTGCGACAGATGCCCTGTGACAGCAGGATAACACAGGTAAAGTGGTGATGCTACTAGCATTATTGAACACTGCATGGACACAATTGCACTACCCAACACACACAGGGAAGGAAGTAGTTGATACACTCATTGGAGAAACATGGTTCTGTCCTAATTTAACTGAATACGTGGCTGAATTTGTGAGCAACTGTTTGACCTGCAAGCAGTTTACAGCAGGGCATACCTTGAGAGTTGTGAGAGGACCCATACCAAGACCAGTATGCCCATTTCACCATCTACACATGGATTATTTCGACATGATCCAAGTCTGTTAAGGATACCGCTACACGATTGTGGTTGTATGCCCATTCTCCAGGTGGATTGAGTCCAGGCCCTGTTCACATGCTGATGCCCTTAGAACGGCAGGGAGGTTTTCCCAAGATGGGGAGTGTGTGAGGTCTGACAATGGGCCTCACTTCGCCAACAAAGTGTTTCAGCACATCACAACATTGTTGGACATCCAACACAAGTGTGCCTGTGCGTACCACCTGCAAGTAAATTGGATGTGTGAATGCCTTAACGGCCTTCTCAAGGACTGCATAGCTAAGACATAGCAGAGCACTAAGAGAAACTGGCTGCACTGTTTACCTCTTGCACTGTTTGACTTGCGCAATAAGCCTGCGTCCAACCACCATTTTAATGCCCAATGAGGTGGGATCTGGATGGCGCATGCATCTTCCCCAGGCTCCTCCTACAAGAGCACTGAAGGATTGTGAGAATAGTGCAGATGTCTAGGTCTGAGATCACCCATTTCCTGACCGCCTTCGAGGCACTTCCGGACAAATCCGCAATAGATGTGCTGATGATCCGCAGTACATGTATAGGCTGGTATCTCTTCTGCATTTTCTTTCCTCCGGTGTGAGTGGGGCTCGGGTAGCATCTATTTGCATAGGTTCATCTTTGTTCTGCCGTAGAGTTGAGGACGGACCTCCACTTGAGGTAGAAGGCATCCAGTTGGATCCTCTGCCTTTCTTTATTTCTTACTTGCATTCCACCAGCCGAAATTCGATCTCCAAGACCATTGATAGCAACTCAGGAAAAGAGGAAGGATGAGGAATCCTGGCCAACTCATCTTTGAGTTCCTCTTTGAGTCCTCTTCTAAATATGGCAAATTGGGCTTGTTCCGGCCATCCGACTTCAGTGGCGAGACGTTTGAAGAGAGTAATATTGGCCAAAATATCCATCTATCCCTGCTGAATGTCCAACAAATCTTCACATGCAATGAAAGTGACTTCAGGACGTTCAAAGGTCTTCTTCAGAAGTGTCAAAAAAGTGTCAACGCCCCTGAACACGGGGTTGTTGTTGGTCCCAACTTCCATTCTGATTCAAAGTGCGTACTGTTGCTTATACTATAGCTCATGTTTGTTAGGATCTTTTCAGTGTTGCTCCCATAGAGATTTATATCAATTTAAGGATTTTTTGCACACTTTTCATTGTTTTTCTAAGCCATTTTCGAATGCCATTTTAAAAGTGTAAAATTTCCAAAACGTTTTTCTCTCTTGTTTGGGGAGGGAATATTGTATTCAAACCCTGACACTGTTCTATATTCAGGAATAACTGCTGCTCCCTTAAATCTGTGTAGAATTGTTTATTTGTGAGTTGAGAAATGTGCAGGGGGAAATCTTAACTTAAGCGCTATCTTTTCAACAAGCCAAAACTGCTCTTTCCCCTGTGTTTTATATTCTGTGTTGCTATAAGTGAATTCACTGCCTTACTTACTTTCTTATTTGTATTATCACCACATTGGTGATTGCTGCCCCATATTTAAAAACATGTGTTTGATTTGAATTTTAAATAAATAAATAAATATTACCTTTACCAACCAGCCTGATTCCTGGTCCATTGTGACCTGGGGGTATTTTGAGAAGGGGTGTGATATGAGTGGTATATCACTCAGAATATTGAACCTATAGACACAATAAATAAGTATTTCATTTGTGCATTGCATGCTAGGCTGAGACCCGGGTGTATTCCCTGATTGAAATGCTTAACACATCTTTGCTGTGGATGGGTGTTGCAATCTGTCAAACTCACTCTCAAATACAGGGCTTATGTCCAAATCCTCATCTGAAGTGTTGGTGATTCGTACTGGCAGTTTCTTTCTTCCTTTGCTTTTGGATTCTGTTTTCTTTTTGTAGAGATATGATCTACTGCGGGACGATGCCACAGTGGTCTGTTACCAGCCAGACGACCAATGGCCATGGTCCTGCAGCAGCCAAAAGGGGAAAAAATCTATCCGGGCACAAAAAAACCCTTGTAGATGGTCCGTGCTGTATGCAGCCGAATTATAAATCCACAGCTGGATTTGAGCCAAGTGATCCAACTGGTAGGTATGAATTCCGCTGGTAAGGTGTGTGTCTTTTTCCAGGTGTTAAAGGAAAGACGTGGTACTCCAATAGATAGTAACAAGAGGCAGATGCATCCAAGGAAAGCAGGGACTGCCGCCGGAGGAATGCGCGAAAGGAAGTGAAGACAAAAGGATCACGGGCAGAGGAGGGAACAGCAAGGGACTCCGAGCGGCGGGCTCGGCCAGCGAAAGAGAAATCAGGAGAGAGAAACTGGAGGTCCGGTAGCTCAGAGAAAAGAGCCAAAAGCAGATGCGGTAGCAAAGAAGAAAAAGAGAGAGGGACAGAAGCGAGCAGAGAGAAAGACTGAAGCGGAGTGCGTGAAGGCACAGCATGGCAAAGCAGCTGAGGGACAGAAAGCTAGGAAAGGCAGCGAAATGCCAGAAAGAGAAATGACCAAAGCGTATCGCAACAAAGGGAAAGAGGCATCAGCATGTGAATAGGGCCGTCAGGAGTGGAAGGGCTAAGAGCTCCTAGCGGTGGCCATGTTGCAAAAGACTAGACCGTCAAAGCAGGAAGAGATAGTGAGAAAACTGAACATTCTAATGACGCCGAAATCTCCATCGGTCCCATGTTCTCCAAAGGGGCAATCGCATGACAGTGTATGGCAGGATGGAGTGGTGGGAAGCAAATCACTAACACTATCAGAGTTACCAGTGAACCAGGTACAGGAAGAAAATGACAAGTGCCTGAAGGAATGGGACACAAGTGGCAAGTTACTGACATTGGTGGAAAATGAAGCAGGTCCAAAGCCGATAATACCCCTGAAGACAACTGCACTGTGCTATGAGAACAATGGCGAAGGTGAGGTTGGCGAGAATGTTGGGTGCAGAAGCATTGAAAAACACGCAGCTGTGAAGGCAGGAACAGCAGTACTGATGGAATATTACTGGGCTTGTCAATCGAAAAGCATACGACAAGTTGCCACCTGACTGTGGAGCAATTTGCTCGTTGGTGCACATCAACATGCCTTTGTTGGTCATGCGATGGAGGGATTTGAAGCTTGACGAGTTCCCGAAGATTCACAATAACAAAAGAAAGAAGAGATTGATTGAAATGGCACCAACAGCCAGGGCAGAGAAGGCAGAGAAGCCAGTAGGATTGAGCAGAGTAAAGAGAGGAGGAAATTACTTCTCAGGAGCATCAGAAGCAGCACTAGACAAAGTTCCAGAAGAGCACAGTCTTTTCAGCAGGACGCAAATGTTCTTTGTATCGATAATACCATCTGTTCAGATGTACACAAACACAAAGTGGTTGCAAATCACTCGCTGGTAGCTGATGGTGACTAACAATTCAATGGTGAATGGGCTCAACGCAATAAAGGAAGAGCTATGAGCAATAAGGTTGGTGGCACTCCAGAATAGATACGTTCTGGATCTACTCCCAGCTATGGAATGAGGAGTTTGCTCAAAGATTGGGACTTCCTGTTGCACATTCACACCTGTCAACGATGAAGATAATGGGACCCAGATAAAGTGGCCCAGCTGGCACAGATGCATGCCAAGATAGAAGATGAAGCAAGGGGAACAGGAAAGGTCCAAAGCTGGATAGCGCACATATGGTCATGGATGCCATCATGGCTGTCAGATGGACTAAAGGTGATAATGGGAGCCCTTGTGCTGGCAGCAACATCAATGTGTGGGATCAGAATCTGAATGGCCAGTTGCAAGAAGATGGTGGAAAAAGCTATCGGGATGCAGATCCTGATGGATGTAAACATAGGAGGAGCCAAGGACGAGATTGTTGTAGAAATTGACAAGATAAGAGAAAGAATTGCACAATGCCAACTGTTCCTAACTTAATCAATGAAGCTGGACAACACATTCGATGCAAAGTACTATGAAGGAAAGTGGGTTTGGTGTAAGCACGAAGGAGTGTGCTGTTACGTGACCTGGTCATTCGATGACCACACTAACTACTATGGGCACCTCAGAGGAATAATGAAGATATGGCAGCCAGGAGCAAAAAGACTGTCATGTAAGGATGTGGTTAACAGGGTGACCAGAGGGAGGAATGAAGATGGATGTGGAAGGCTACCACTCCCTCCCCTCCTACTAAATTCATGACGAGGAAGAAGGCCAGAAAACACTGCAATCACCCATTCTATTTCAGACGAATCCCCAATGGACCCATGATTCATAAATATGTCGAGAGGTATCCCCTCAGCCAGCCCTACCAGCCAAGGAACATACAGACCTATCCATGTGTGGATGAAGAGCCACAGGTCATGTTTAAGGATACATGTATGGACAGCTTGGATTGACCACCAAGCAGCCATGTTGATGACATTGTTAGAGACACCACGACATAGTAGCATTAGACATGAAACACACGTGCCATCCGCACTTCGGGACACAAAAAACGCACCCGAATACATGAAGAACATGAACGTAGAGTTCTATAGTTAGAGGACAGATACAAATATAGGCCCTCATTACAACCCCGGCGCTAAACCATGGCGCTATTAGCACCATGGTTGGTGCCGGTGTTGTAACGAGTCCGCCATGGTGAAATGGGGAAATACCGCCCCATTCCAAGGTTGGCGGTGTGGTATTTCCCCATTTCACCATGGCCCTTCCCCATTCCCATTTTCCCCCCCTAGGGCTCAATGGGACTGGTGAAGGCGCTAAGTACGGTACCGCAAATTGCGGTACCGTAATTAGCACCGAGGTCCCTTTGCGGCACCCTACTTTAACGGCTGGTAAAACCAGCCGTTAAGGTCGGGTCCCGCAAAGGGACCTCGTAATCAGGTGTTAAGGGTTTAACGGCGCCGACACCTTTTACGGTACCGTTAAACCCTTAACGCCAGGGTCGTAATGACCCCCAGAGACTGTCAGTGCTTTTATTATTTTTGCCATTAGCCAAACGCAGCAACGCAGAAACCGCAATGTAAGGTTTAGGAAAATTACAGCAGGTCTCGAGCCTCAGAGCAAGAGATGAGCTGAGCTGATTCAGGATGTGCAGCGATCAAGATGTGTTAGACAGAATCCGCAGCCAAGAGATGCGGATGACATTCCAATCCTCAGATGACAAAGGGACCAGCTGCAGAAAAGACTAATAAATCCTCATAATTCAGAGCTGCACAGCTCAAATTTGTGGTTTCTGAACACATGATGTGGCGGTAGTAGACAATGGACTGCGAGCAGAGGTGGGAAAGAAGCATTGGTCCCAGGCTGGCAGACACAGACAGCGACAACTATGCAACAATATGTAACAAGTGTTGCACTGGTCAGGAGAGCACTCTCATGAGCTAAGGTGGCACACACAAGTTACAATGCATACACATAGTCATTCTTGTTACCTTGAAGAGGTACACAGCGTGCTGAAAACCTTTGTGGATCTCAGGCCTTGGGACGTCGGCTCTAACCAATCACAGTTTAGTACCCTAGGTGTGGGAAGCAATGGGCAAGAACCAATGGTAAGTCCACTACACTGCAACAATGTTATAGTTAGTGACTTGGGGATGGACCAGGCCGCCCACCTGACATGCGAGGGCCAGTAGAGGAACATCTATAATGTCCACTATAGGTGGCAGATCGCTCTTTACCCAATACCATTGTCCGATAGGCTTTCTGAAGAAGGGCCCAAGTTGTGACGTCATGCTGACAAAATTGGGTAGCGAGACCAGCTTGCGAGCCGAGAACGAGCGACATGTGCATGGATTTTCTCTGTTCCTGTGCTGATTCCTGTTTGTTTTGCCTGTAATAAACCACAGTTTGAACTTGCCATTGACTGAGTCCTCTGGGGGTGGGGAGTTGGACCTTCCATGTTGGCAGACTTCCAGTGTCCCTCTGGCATACCTGGGGGTCCTCCCCAACAGGTAACATTGAGCTTCTGAGGGAAAGTGAGAAAAGGGAGAATTCCTTTGAAAAGAAAGAGTTGAAAGTGGGACTTCTTTGAAATGTCCTGTTTGTGAGGGAGGAAGGAGAGACAGGAGTCGAAGATGACTCTACGTTTTCTGGCTGCAGAAGAGGGAGAAAGGGGAGAGCCCATGGAGGCAGATTAGAGTAAAGGGAAGAAGGTGGGAGCAGGAGTCCCAATGGTAAGGATCTCAGTTTTGCTGGCATTGAGGCAGAGCATGTTGGAAGTGCACCAGGACTGGATGGCGGATAGGCAGTCAGTGATCATGGAAGGTGCAAGAGGGTCTGAAGGAAGTTTGAAAAAGAGTTGCTTGTCATCTACATAGCACTGGAAGTTGGGGTAAAGGAAGAGATGAAGAGTGCCAGCTGAACAATGTAGTTGTTTAAGAGCCATGGGGAGAGGATAGAACCTTGGGAGACACCACAGGTGGAGAAGGAAGTTGGAGAGGTGAAGGTGCCCATGATGACTTGAGAAAAACGGTCGGTTCAGAAGGAAGTCAGCCAGTCCAGTGCCCGCTCTGAGATACCAAGGGTGTCGAGGAGCCTTTGTATGAGAATGGAGTGGTTGACAGTGTAAAATGGAGAGGAGAGATCAAGAAGGATGAGGACAGCTGCGGAGTTGGAATCCAGGGATACAAGCAGTTCTTCACGGGTGTTCAATAGAGAAGTTTCCATGCCTTGGAATCCAGATTGATGGTCATGAAGACCACCAACGAGTTCAGTGTGAGAGTTGAGTTGGACTAGGTCCCTGTTTTCCTAAGAATTTACAGACACCAATTGTCTTGCACTTATTATTTACTTAAGACAAAAAACTTTGTTAATGATGGTTCAAGGTTTTTTCATTTGTTTATTAATATTTTTTTGTATTTTTCAAGTTGTTTGCCACAAATATGTTTGTTTTCTGTTCCTTTCTCAAATGCACTTCTAAAAATGAGAAAATGAATGTATTTTGACGAACGATGTACCTTAAAAAACACCTATACATCTTCTTATAAAATTAATTGCATAGATGATGTTGTGCAGCTACTAGCACTAAGTAATTCTTTTTTCCTAAAAAGAAAATTAAAAAATGTGGCAATCCAAGGGCCTCTTTTGCTCATCTTTTTAGAATATCCTTTGACAGTTAGCTAAGTAACAAAGCTGATGTCAAATCCTATTTTTGCATGCTAAATAATCACCCTTTACCAAAATGTATAGGTAAAGAGATCTAAAAACAAGTGGCAGGACGCCTCCCTACTCGTTTCATGAGAGTTGAGTTGGGGCAGAGCCAGCTTCTCCAGCATTTTCAGCAGGAAGGGGGTGATGGAGATAGGGCAGTAGTTGGCTGGACAGGTGGGGTCTGCTGATGGTTTTTTAAGGAGGGGGTGCAAAAGTAAATTCTTGAGGGAGGAGGGGAAAGAACCAGTTGCAAAGGAGTGATTGCAGAGATCAGAGAGTGCAGAGGTAAGAGAGCCAATGTTGTCCTTGATGGTCCTGGATGAGCATGGTGAAACCTTTTTGGAAGAGACCTTCATGCAGGAGACAACTCTGGTGACTTCTTCAGGTGTGACAAGGGTGAAGGAGGAGAAGGAGGAAGGAGGAGGGAGAATGGCCAAGGTAGGCAAGGGGGTGAGAGATGGGTTGGGAGAATGAGTAACAAGGCTGTTTAGGATGTCCTGAGTTTTGGTGGTGAAGTGAGAGGCTAGTGTGTTGTAGAGGGCTTGTGAAGGAACAGGGGAGGAGGAGACTGCAGAGGGGTTGGCTAGTTCCCTGCAGATTTTGAGTTGGCTTAAACAATGCTGGTTATTCCGCCAGTAAAATCTCTGAAAATAACTCCTTTCTTCACTTCGGCCCAGCACAGATAGTCACATGTGGGGGAGGTTTTTGGGGGACTTTTCAAGACTCATTTAAAGAGATGATGTTACTATAAATACATCTTATAATAGCAGTACAGGCTGAAATATGGTGTTCTGAATTGGGACTGCCCTCCAAAAGGCTGGGCTTCAAAGAAACACTGATGCATTTAATGTGCCACTGTGGACATCAGTGAAGGAAATGAGGCTGACGAGATGCAGCCAAAATAGAAACTCAAAGAATGGATGCCCTGTGTCAGCAGGTACAGGGGAATTATAGGCTGAGAGGCCTGTAACATAATGGTTTCACTATCCCAAGAAGCAAAACTTAAAGCTGGGACTTTACTTAAGAAATAATGTACCATTGGATTAACATCACTCATACCTTAATAAGCAGTTTTGCCCACAACCAAATCACTTAAAAACAAACAGTAAAATGTGTTATAACCATCAGAACCACTTCTATCACTAGATACCAAATTCATAATTGGCCATAGTTTTAATAATTCTTAAAACTGTTAATGTCAAAAACTTTATGAACAATAAAGGCACACATTCATGCCCCATATTCACACATTCCTCTAGGCTGGGGATCACAGAAATCCATATTTCTTTGATTTGTCATGTTGCCATTATGAAATATGGAATCAGAATTATTTCTGCATTTAAATGTGGGAGAGCAAGTAGCCCTCACTTTCCTCTTTCTTTTCACATATATTGAAATTATGATTAAACTGTAAGAACTGGGGTGTATTTTGTGGGAGAGTTTGGCTATGAAACAATCCAAAAAATTTGACTTAAGTGTGGGAATATGACCCATAGCAAATGCAGAAACACACAAGGAATCAGTACCTGACTCTGGCATCAAAAGCTACACTGAATGGATACAACCTGTTCCAAATTGGTGAGTGCTGAACTTGGATATTATCTTACAAATTAAGCCATACCCATGAGAACAAGCTTATCTGGAGCAGAACTGCTTTCCATTTCCAAGATGGAGGAGAGGCTGACTGAAATGCAGTAGGGCCCATTCTGACTCAGCACTAAAAAGAATATTTTAAAGTGAGTACAAGGATTCCCTGAATTCCATTAAAAGCATCCTCTAGGATCATTGCCCTGCTTAATCCCTGGAGCACGGGTGTGGAGGGGATTGGGGAAGTGATATCCACGAGGCACACTCATTCCAAATACAATATTTTTATATTTTGTGTGAAAAGCAACAGTACTTTCTCCCTATATTTAAAGGTAAGTGAGAAATGAATGCTTGTAGGAAACAGCATTTCTCTGCGCACATGAGCTTGGGAGCTAATACATTATTGTTAATCAAATGACTATAGGGTATTGCAGTTTGTTCGTTTGAGTTATATCCTATTTTCATTGTACTGAATTGAGGATGATTACATTTAAATAAGAACAAAAATGCTTTTTCTCTGCTGTGTACACTGTATAACACAGGGGACACTTTCCTGAGCAAGCAATGCCATATTTTTAAATGATAGTTAAAATAAATTGAATCCTCAGTATTCATAGGTATTGGCTAATACTTTTGGCTATGAATCAGTGGGCATGCTTCATAGCCTTAAACGGATTGGCCTAATGGCATGTGCATGGTATGAAATTTGAGATACGGTATGATATGGCATTTATAACGCGCCCATACACAAGTGTTTATTGGTTCTCATTGGTTCATAGACACACAGATCAATAATCACATTTATATACTACGAAAAACATACACTTTCTCATTGCATTGGAGACAAAGCCAGATAGTCAGGGTGCCAAATTTGACTGTCATTTTTGGCCAAAGTGCACTTTTTCCTAACCAAAGCTTTCGTTGTCTGTTCTCTCTTGGTTGTACTTTGTTTTCTGTTGGTTTGTTTGTTTTATATTTGTTTTCATTTTTGATTCCCATTTTAAGGATTGTTTTCTCCTTATTGTTTTAATTATTTTTCTTTTCCTTTGATTTTTATTTTTGATTATTTTCTGGAGATGGCAACACAACATCCCAAGGCACGCTCCAGCAATGAAGTCATCAACCCTGTCACTTTCCCGAAAAGACCCAGGAGACACGGAGTGGGTAGATCAGCCAGCTCCACTCAAGAAGTACTAATGCAGGGGTTTCACACCTTCCATGTACTGGCAGTATTTCAAGGTGCCTCAAGACACTCCACTGTCAGATGTCAAGAAGAGGCAGTGCACATTTTGTGGTGAGGTGTGCAGGAGATGATTCTTTTCAGTTCCTGCACAGAGCCTGGGCACCACGGTGTTCGTCAAACAACCGATTCTTTACAACTAGCGGCAAGTGGACAAATGTTTAAGGAGCAGGTTCCAGCAACAGGAAATCCACCTTGGTTGCAGTGCCCTGCAAACCACCACTGAACCTGCAAGACCAAGCTGAGGTGGAAGCTGGACCACCTCCACCATCTCCGTCATCCCCTGGACATCTCTGATCAACTTCATCTTGTGCCAATGGCAGGAGTGTCGCCTCTGCTGCCCCTGCATTGGACCGTCCATGCCAGTTCAGGTTGCCAGTAGGTGGTATTTTCAATAGCCACTTTTGAGACAATTGAGGATGGCTGGGTGTAGCATGGGTGAAATTGCAAGTAGATTTGTTTTGTTTTTGAGAGTTTTTCAATCCCTTTGTCAAGTTAGTTTTTACCTGACTCTTAATTACAAAAATATCTAAAATATAAAACTGTCCCAAAAAAAGTGTCAATTTTCCACCTATGTTTCCTACATTCACTACCTCCACCTCTCATCCCCTTCTTAACATCACAGCTTTTCTTTTCAAAGCCACCATAACAGTTTTTTTAAAGTTCAAAACTGGGGAGAGGTGGGTTTAACATTAAGCACCATGGCAATGGGCTAACCCTAATGGTAACCGCCTGCCACCCAAGTTAAAGACCCAAATGAAACACGGGTGCCTTAACTCAGGCAGCGGTACCATTACCAGCAGTCTCAGTCCACAGCCATGGATTATATCTCCATTTCCTACAATAGAGAGTGCTCCCGACTCAAATTATATTCATAGTAGATGTCCAGCACATCCTTTCCGCTACAACTCAACCTCCTGTAAATGTGCAGGTCACATTTGGGAAAAAGGTCGCCTGTGAATTTCCAAAAATGGGGCATCTAAAAATAGCATATCATCTGCTCTATTTTTAAATGTTCCATTTCTTGATGATCTGACCCAAAATCTATTTTTTTTAATAATTTAGGAATAATCACAATATGAGGGAGAAGGAGAAAAAGGGGAACAATGAACCACATCGGTAGTGATGGGCAAGAAAGCAGAGGGAGAGCAGTGAGTCAGAGGGTGAATTGGGCATTAACCCATGACACACCAAACTACATCAGTCATAAACACCCCAAGATCAAAGGTATAGGCCCAAGCAATAGAACATTCTCAACAATTGCCACTGCTCCTATTATCAACCCGTGCAAACTACACTAAAATATATTATACATGTTAGCACCCAGACCTTTGAACATACAATGCTGTTTACAATTTGTGTTTTGTTTGAATAAACTGGTCACAATCCAACAGCATCCCATTAATTCAAGCTAAACAGTTACCTAAAATGTCCCTCATGCCCACCTAGACCATAATTTTATTCACAACTCTTCAATTACTTACCTGTTACTACGTCTTCCATCGACAACAATGATAACTAACAATTGTAAAAGGTATAACATGCAAAACAAAGATTTTCAAGAAAACTATTCAGTAGGGAAGGTGGTTGCTAGTATTCCCTTTCATTTTCTAGCTTCAAAACAGAAATCACCTTCAGTATGACCGCAATCACATTACCTAACTTTGTTTTGAGGTCCATAATTTCATTTTTTGAAGTCCCCATTTGCAGCTCAATATTCTGTACAAAAACCTTAATTTGGTTCAAAGATTCTTTAATGTCATTTTTGGCAATTCCTCGGGTGGCTGCCGAAGAATCCCCCCCTCACACGAATGACTTCTTCGTCTATCAAAAATTAGAACATATTATAAAACAAATAACACATAATTGTCTACAAAGTACTTTTACTAGTAGCACAAGAATTACAAACCTGTAAATATAAATCACTCACATATTTTACCTTCAAAACTATCTTCTTTACCACACTGAGGCATACCTAAAACCACTATTATCTCCATTACTGACCTTTATTACTTAGGTAATACAAACCCTGATGCCAATTTACAAACCCAGCTGAAACATGTACCCCATGACATTACCAGACCCAAATAACTCCCCTGCCCAGAAGCATTCACTGCTAGTATCATGGAAGAATGTTCCTCCCTCTCCATGGAATTCATGCTAACACGTACCTATGGCCTAAACCTAAGCTACAGTAAAGAACATTATTCCATATAACTACCTCACTCACATATTGGGCCTCATTACGTCTTTGGAGGCAGCCATGCCCTTAATAAGGGCATGGCTGCCTCCAAAGTCGGGTCCGGGTTCCTTGAATGAGGAATTACCGGGCCTTTCCAACCTTGGAGGACCCGGTAATTCCTCATTCAATTTACCCATCCCCATTCCCATTTGAGCCCCCATAGGGCTCAATGGGAATGGGGAGGGAGCTAACAACGGGCCCGTTAATAACGGCCCGTTGTTAGCTCCCTGGCCCCCCGAGGGGACCCGCAAAGGAGGTCTGGTCTGACCAGATTTCCAGAGCGGGTCCCACAAGTGGACCTCGTAATAGGGCGGAATGGGTTTAAAAGCTCTGGCACCTTTAACGGTGCCATTAAACCCATTCTGCCAGCCTCCTAATGAGGCCCTTTGTATTTTCAATACTATCTTGTTTAAAATGCAAAGTCATACCTAAAACTACAACGATCCCTATTACTGACTTTTAATAAGTAGGCCATAGAAAATCTGACGCCAACTTAGAGATCCAAATTAAGCAAATGCCTTAACATTAGCTCCCATGACAATGCTCAATAATGCCCCTGCCCAGAAGTAGTCAAGCCTATTATCGTGGTGGCATGTCCCTCCTTCTCCATGGAACACATGCTAACACTTACCTGTGACCTAAACATAAGCTACAGTAAAGAACATCATTAAAAATGCCTACCATCCTCATAAAATTGGCTTTCAATAATGACTACTTGAAAATGCAAAGGCATACCTAAAACCACAATTATCTCTATAACTGACTTTTAGTACTAGCTCACAGAAAACCTGACTCCGATTTACAGATCCAAATAAGGCAGATGTCTTAATATTAGGCCCATGACATTACCAGGCCAAACTCCCCTGCCCAGAGGTATTCCCGCCTATTATCATAGCGGCGTGTTCCTCTCTCTCCATGAAGCTCATGCTAACACTTACTCACGGTCTAAACTGGATGCAAATTAACCAAGTACTTTTACATCACACCATGTCATTACCAGAACCGATAACCACCCTGCCAAATGAATTCACTACTGATATCATGGTGGCCTATTATTCCTCTTCCATGGCACTCATGCTAACACTCTCCTATAGCCTGAACCTAAGCTACAATAAAAACATTATTATGTATAAACACTCCAACCAAATGTATTCAATTTCATAACTATCTACTTTCCTACTGTAAGTCATAATTAAAACCACAGCAATCTCTATAACTGACATTGATTAGTCTTCAATACATTTTACAGGAACATAAACAATAAACTCACATAATCCAGAACCGGAGCTTCCTCCATGCATCAGTACCTCAGTGTCCACCTCCTGCATTTTCCTTTTTGAGGGTAAATTCTCCTCCAACCACTTCTGCTTCCTAACCATTCTAAAGCATGCCAAACATAGTACTTTCCACAAAACACTCAAAATATTCCCTTTCTCCTTTTTTTAGAATGAAAAACTAAAACACATTAGCATGGCAGAGAAGGAGGTACTCTTTCTATTTCATTTGTCATTGGTGCCCCACTCTTCATAGAAATTGACAAGTGACCAATAAAGTGTCAAGTACCTCACATGTTTCTCAGCTATTGATCCAATAACACAATGTCATTTTATGACTGATGACTCTATGGCCTAATTAGAACTCAGATACTCTAGTCTCATCACATTAGCTGCCTCCCTTGTCTACCATAGCACACCTTACTGTTGTACAAGATGGGTGATAATGGAGCATCATTTCAGCTAAAGTCCTCTATTCACAAGAAAGCTACAGTGATCTTACCAGTAGAGAAGGAAGCACAGAAGAGGATAACGATGAACACAAAGTCACAGGGTGTATTGTTATTTATGTTCTTTACCCACACTTTTGACAATATTGAAGAATAAATTGCCTCATGTGCAAAATGCGGTCAGCTCTTCCCGACTGGTTTCACATTTTTATGTTCCTTTGCAAAGAAAAAAACAAACCTCTCATATGAAAAATGAACATTGTGAGTTAATCAGATCATTTACGGATAGAACAACAAACTTGCATCTGAAAGCTACCCTTAGTGATTGATTCACAGACTAGTATTTATGAACACACTGAACACCCAAAAGGCTCTTTTAAGAGTCAACAACGTATTGTTTGTGCCCACCCTGACTCACACGTGTAAAATGAATAAAACAGACACTCCCTGAGCAGGGAATAAGGCACAAAAGAGCAGGCTGCGAGAGTTCAATGAAAAGTTTATCTAGATCTCTGAGAGCGCTCTGACCACATCAAGGTTACAACACATTTATATAGTACATCTACATTTTTAACATATGATGCTACGTTAGGTCAGATTGGTCAGCCGTGGTGGTGACTTAGGTGTGGCCATCATCTCTTCCTCCGGGTTGGTTACTTGGTTGGCGGGATGTTTGACGTCAGACATTTGCGCTCCGGATGGGTGAAGGTCAGGTCGCTGTGAAACACGGTGGTCACTATCTAAGCTAAAACAATACATTCTGAGTAATACATGCACTAAATAACAGTTGATCAAAAGACTCTCAGTAGTGTGTCATGTCGTTATACAAATCACTCAAGAGTTTATGTTATCTACACACTTGGGTTATACAGGTCACAGGTGTATGGGCCTTGACCACTATAATACTGTCATTGGACTATAGGGTTAGTCTCACAAGAATCTCAGGTATGTGACACTTGTTAGTATTGGGCACGATATACTACACAGGGGTCTAATGTTAGTTGGGGGGTCTGTTGGGTGGGCTTCATAGTGAGGTTGGCAGTCTAGCACATTAAAAGGGATGCCCTGCAAGGACACAGGGTTAGAATGGCAATATGTTTCAACTGGCGAGGGTAAGAGGGCAAGGACACTTTTGTGGAGATGGACGAGCACTGTGCTTGGCTCATGTTGGTTCACATGCAGGAAAGTGATCTCAGAGGAAAAGGGATGTGTTACATTTATTATTTGTTGCAAGCAGCTCCGGCCTCAGCGTGAGAATGGAGCCGCAGAGTTTTCCAGTTGGAGTGGGGACGAGGGTGGGGGCCATGTGCTCCGAGCTACAGCGGCGGGCAAAAGGGAGAGATGCATTTTGTACTATCGCAGTGAGGCCTAGTTACCAAGATGGAGTCGAAAGGGGGCACAAAAAATGGATGCCCTGTGTCCTGCTCGGTGGTCCCATCTACGCGAATATAACCATCGGTTAGTATTGCATAAGGGCGAGGGGCATACCCACCACTAGAGGAACTTGATCCAAGTTTTGTACTGAGAAGTGATGGTTGAGAGGAGCCCATTGGCCCCTCGCTCCCACACATTCCCCCCTTTCGTTACATCTAAAGTAACGAATACTTCTACTTTTTATTCTTTTCATTCTCGCTTCGGTAGTACTCAGCTTCCGCCACCGCCTCGTCCCATGCGGGGGTGCCTTTTATGGGCATCCATGCTCTACAAATGCTTCTAAGGCTGTTTCCTCTTCTAGCATATTCATCTGGTGTACACATTAGGTAAATACCTCCATCCCCATCTAGATCTACCCATACGTCTTGGTACCCATGCAACTCTCTCGGTTCTTTAATTGTTGTATGATGCAAATTATCCAATACATCCCCATATTGCCTGTAAATTGCTGTCATCCTGTATTGTGGTGTAGTGTATTCCCCTGTTTGCATTTGTGCATCTATCATAGTAGCTACCGTTGTCGGTTGCCCATTGTCACCATCATCATAGCCGTGGTTGGCATGCTTTTCTCACAAAACCGTAGTCCCAGTTGGCACACACAAAAGAACAGGAGCACAAAAATGATGATGGGAATCAGTATGTTCATTGCCACATTTACCCATGATGGTATCCAGCTGAACAAATTGTCGAACCATGTGCTTTCTTCTGCTCCTCCTTCTGCTCTCATTCTTTCCCCTAAATTGTGCACTGCGTTTATCACATGGGAGAGTGTCCCGTTATCAGCATCTTCAGTTGGCATGAAAGTGCAACACGCCCCCCCAATTTTTCAGCAAACACAACCGTCCATCGCTGTGAGGAGATCGAGGACATATCTGTTTTGCATTGTCATTAGGCGCAACGTGCGGAGCTCTATCTTTATCACGTTGAACCCCTCTTCAGTGTCATTGGCCAATTGAATGAGCTCCCAGCGCACTATCTGCAACCATTTGGCGTTTGCTCGTGCTTGCAGTCCCGGGGCAAGAAGTGAGGCGAAAAATGTCTCTGCTGATGAGAAGAGTTTGTATTTCTGCGGGATCTCTGCAAGGAGCTTCGATGATTCGGATGAGATGTAGTTGGAGGACCTTTTATTCCGCATCAATCTTTTCGTTAGCTCATATTCTGACAATAGTTCATATGCTGGAGCTTCTGTTCTTATTAGTTGGGGCGCTGTCGATGGTTCAGCCGACTGCCCTGCTGCCGACGATGCCAGCCGATTGCCCTGCTGCCGATATGCCAGCCGATTGCCCTGCTGCCCCCTGGATATGGCTTTCTGGTATTACCATCAGGGCTGTGTGGAGAGGCACTAGTGCACAAGTTCCTTTCCATAATGCGGGGAGGTGCAGGTAAGCTTGCTTGCCGCAAACCCAATACATGTCCATTAGTGCAGCTGTGCCTTTCTTCATGTCGGGTATTATTACCGTTTTGTTACATCTCCTTGCTTCCCCCATGTTCACTTTCCCTTCCCCACGGAAACACAGTTCGTGTGGTACTTCTTTTTGTATTTTGATAGGTTTCTCTAATGCCGTGACCCATGATAGCTTTGCGACATGTTGCGACCAGATGGGTTCACATGCTCCTTTTATCCATTGGAAAGTGTCAATTGGAAGGCCTCGAAGTGCTTCCGCTTTGCATTGGATTGTTTCTTCATGCCATTTATTTTCTGCAAATCGTGTCCCCTTGATGACAAGAAATGGTTCCTCGAGGCAAATTACTCCTTGGCACCGGCTTGTGCATGTTTTCTCATTCTCCAGCTTTTCCAATGTGACAGTGTGCGCCTGGAATGTGCTCTTTATTCTGCATAAAACCAGATGAATTAAACATTGGCCCTCCGGCAAGGGAACTTCCTGTGGTACTAACATTTTCGGTGTTCCTGATGCATGCGGGATGAGTGAACAGACGTAGCAGCTCTCATTTGTTGCTTGCTTCGTCGTGGCACTCATGTCAGAATACCATTTATTTGATTGATCAGGGTGGCAGGGATCTTCTATTTCATCTAACCCCAGGTCTTGATAGATGTCGTATCTTTTCCCTCCCACCCCCCTTTTTCTCCTCCTCCTGGCTTCCTGATCATTGTTTTTCACCCTTTTGTAATGTATTGGAAACATCCCAGCCCATGTTGTGTCATTACTATTCAATATGTCATATGGATCATCATCAGTAGCAGCAATATTGTGTGAGGTAGGGTGTATAGTTGTCTGTGCATTAATACTAGTGTTAATTAAATCATTTGTCCAATAATAATCTCCATCATATTCGTTATATCCATAAGCATTACTCATATTTACATCAAAATGTAACACTGGCTCACTTGTTGATCCCACAGTGAGGTAGTCTGAGGGTTGCATTCCATCTGTTTTGTTAACATTAATTTCATGTGACTCCTGCCATATAGTCTTCCCCCCAGTCCATATAATTTGAGATCCTTCTCTTATCATGTTAGCCCCGCTCCCCCCCCTTTGCATGTCATCAACAAGAGATAAAAGGGTATAGTACCAAGCTGCAAAAAACAACATTACTGACATAAAGATTGCAGCACATTTCAAAACACACTCAACATCACTGAACCTTTTAGCCCTAATGGCGACCCTATCACTATCTAGCATTAGTTCGCTCTCTCCGATCATAGGTCATTGGGACATTGTTCACCTGGAAGGGCGATATAAATTTGTTAAGTCACCACAATATATATACATATATTTACATTCTTGTTCAACTTCACGTTTACTCATTATTTTCAGTCAGGCTTGTTCTGTTATTCTATTGCTCATGTACTTTTGCTATAGAGATAATTATCAGACGAAGGTGGGAGATAGAGGGGGAGAGATAGGTGAGGTATATAGACAATATGCTGGCCACTTGAAGAGGAGAGGGGGAAGAGACAGAAAAGAAGGAAGGAGGAGGTAAGCTGTTCAGAACAAAATACATATCATCACTTTTATATCTGCATATTCTTTTACTGACTCTTTTGTTATTTGCTTTCAACCTCATTTGTTGTCCCAGTAGCTCTGTCTTGCTCCTCCTGGGGAATTGTTCTATTGTGTGCCCTCCTCACATCGGATAAGTGCACCCAATACTTCAATCCCTTCACCTTCACCGCAGTGGTTGTACTATAAATCACTTCGTAGGGGCCATGAAACCTGGGTGAATTCCACCTTCTCACAAAGCTGCGGACATACACATGTGCCCCCGGCATCAGTGGCCCGCTTGAACTATCTGTGGCCGGTGTAGTAGTATCAGTCATCACATTTTCAGTAAAAGGCGGTGCTATTTGTCTCGCTATGCTGCGTACTGCGCGTGTTAACTGGGTTAGGTATTCCTTGAACTCTTCCCCCAGCACTGTGGCAGCCCCGTGTGCATCCAATGCTCTTCTAATCGGAGATACTGGTGTGTGTATTCTCCTCCCAGTTACAATTTCGTGGGTGCTTAAATGGTGGTCTTTACACGGTTGCGTCCTGAGGTGGAACAGGGCTAGGGGCAAGCAATACACCCAATTCTTTTTTAATGTTGCATAATGTGTGCTTCACCCCCAAGAGTGATGTCACTTCCTTAAAGAGGTCATTCACAAAGTGCGTAACATTGTCTGATCTAATCACATCGCATATCCCCCATCGTGAAAACACCTCCCACATGAGGAACTTGGCCGCACATTTCACGTCTGGGTGGGGACATCGGCCTGCTTCCACCCACCTTGAAAAGGGGCACACCACCACAATCAAATATCTTGCTCCATTACACCGCTCTCCCATATCAGCATAGTCTATGTGAAGCTCTCTAAATGGTCCTGTTGGTTGGGGCATATTTCCGCGGCGTTCTTAATGTAATTCCTGAATTATATGTTTGGCATGTTATACATTATACAATGAATTTTGACAGGTGCTCTTGTAAATTGGGGACGAACCAGTGTTCCTAAATGTTTGCAGCAATGTGTTGTTTCGCTACATGGCCGGGGAAATGCAACTGTTGGAATGCTATTTCTAGTAACTCTATGGGCATTACAACCTTTCCTGTTGTCTCTTGCCTCCAAATGAGATCTGTGGCTGATTGTCTACATCCCTGTTTGCTCCACAGTTCTTGCTCCTCTTTGGATGCTCGTCTTTGTAACTCTGTTATCTGTGCTATTGGGGTATTATTTTATGCTTCCTCTTGAGGATCTGTGAAGGTTGTTTTTGCGATGCATTCGAGTGTTGGTGTCACATTGAAATACGAGGCCTCCTTCGCTGCTGTGTCGGCTGCCGCGTTTCCCAATGAGATTGCGTCTGTGTTGTTGGTATGGGCTTGGCATTTCACCACTGCCACTACCGATGGTACTGCTAATGCCTCTATCAACTCATTCAATATTGTTGCATGCTGTACTGGAGAGCTGTCTGCCCTCCTGAATCCTCTTCTACGCCACCGTGACAGCCCTGAGTGCACCGTGGTAGTTGCATAGGCTGGGTCTGAGTATACTGTCACTGCACAGCCTTTGGCTGTGCGCAGGGCTTCAATCAGGGCAGTTAATTCTGCTGCCTGTGCTGAATAATGGGATGGGAGGCGCTTTTGTACAATTGTCTCATATTCATCTTCTTCCATGCGCACTACCGCCATTCCAACGTGTTTTTCCCCTGTTTCGGGGTCTATTGATGCTGACCCATCTATGAAATATATTTCTCCCTCCTGTAGGGCATTCTCACTTGCTTTCGGGATGTCGTCACCTTCCCCCTCATATGTGGCACAATCGTGTTCCTGTATGTCCTCTGTTGTGCATGGTTCTGTGATAAATGTTGCTGGGTTCACTGTCTTGCACCTCACAACGTGTACGTTGGGGCTTGAAATTATGACTTCGTATGCTGTTGCTCTTTGTGTCGTTAGTGTTGATTTTGATCGCTCAAGGATGGCGAACAGGGAATGCTCCGCATATAGTATTACCGAACATCCCATGACAATGGTGGCGCTTTTTTCAATTGCAAAGGCCGCAGCTGCGAGAGCCTGTTCGCACGCGAAATGACCTTGCATTACTGGATCTAGTGTCTCACTGTAGTAAGCCAATGGTTTGTGACTTAATGACGTTTTCTGTGTCAGTACTGCTGTCATCAGTGTCCCGTTGCAGCGCGAAAACAAGAAAAGTTCCCTCTCATAGTCTGGGTTCGCGAGGACTGGGGCTTCCGCAATGAGTTCTTTTAATTTCGAGTACTCATTTCCTGCGTCCATTTTATTGCTGCTCTATTTTTCTGTGCCTTTTTTAATACTTGTACTAGGGGGCATGTATATGCCGCGTAATCAAGGATCCATGCTCGACAAAAATTACAAATGCCAAGAAATTTTGCATGTTTTTTTACAGTTTTTGGTATTATTATGTTGTGTATAGCAGCTGCTCTGTCTGGCAGTATTCGCTTCCCATCTTTTGATATTAATTGTCCGAGGTATACAACCTCGGCGAGACAGTATTGCAACTTCCCCTTATCTACCTTGTATCCTTTGGCAGCTAGCACATTCAGTAGTGCTATCGAGTCTTCTCTGCACTTTCCCTCTGTATGGCTACAGACGAGCAAATCGTCTACATATTGAATGATGGTGCTCTCTACATCTATGTTTCCAATGTCTTCCCGTAACACCCTGTTAAAAATGCTGGGGCTTTCACAATACCCTTGCGGGAGTTGGCGGTGTTCATACCTGTTGTTCCCTATTGTGAACGCTGTCAGGTACTGGGATCCTGGGTCGAGTCGTATGGAGAAGAAAGCATTCTTCAAGTCAATTACAGTGAAACAAGTTGATTCTTTTGGCACACTGCACAATATTGATGCCGGGTTAGGCACTAATGGGAACTCTTTCTGAATAACGTCATTGAGTGGGCAGAGGTCTTGGATCATCCTGCACGCCCCTCCCTTTGCTTTTTCGATCAGGAAAATCGATGTATTACATGGGGAGGTTGATGGCACTATGATGCCTTGTTTCAGGAGTGCATTTATGGTCTCTCTAAGTCCCTCCTCCGCTTCTTTTGATATGGGATATTGTTTTACCCTCGGCAGCATTACACCTGGTTTAAGTTTTATTTTTATTGGTGTCACCTCATGCAGCAGCCCTACATCGTGGGGCCTGGTGGTCCAAATTTCAGGTGCTACTTTTGCCATGTCTTCCTCAAATATAGTCAGTGGGGCTTGCCATCAATGGGTTATAGACCTCTCTGTATTGGACCATAATGTCACATGGTATGTTTATCTCCATTATTATTTCTCCATCATCCTCACCATCAGTGAATAATTCCTCATCTGTTATGTCTCGTAGCATTATGTTTGGGTCTATGCATAACACAGTTCTCCACTCGCACCCTTGCGCATCCAACCCTATGACCACAACACGTTTGTTGGATACTTGAACTGCCTCAATGTCTATGGACATAATCGTGCCTGGCACAATGTCTGTGTGTGCAATTGGGCGGAATATAAAATCTGATGGTGTTCTCCCTTCTTTTCCCGTTATCTCTGGCACCACTCGTGCTAACACCTTGATACCATATACAAACATGCTTATATCAATGGGTATTCCTCCCACCACAACTTCGTTCATTACTGTGCTGATCATCAACATTGCTCGTACTGGGCATACTGCTGGTGTTGAGCACACTATTCCTCGTTCTGTAAACGAGATCGTCATATTCAATTTGCTTAACAAATCTCTCCCAAGCAAGTTGATTGGCACGTCTTCGTGGTACAGTAAGGGTGCGCGCACAGTTTTTCCCCCCACCGTTATATCAAGATCTTTAGTGTAAGGAACTTTTAAAATAGCCCCAGAGAACCCCTGCGTCTCTAAATTCCTGCCTGAGAGCGGAAACTGCCCTTCCATAAGACATGATTTCTCCGCTCCAGAGTCTACCATAAAGATAAACTGCTTATTTCCTATCTCTGCCCCCACTAGTGGTTCCTCTTCTGCACATAGGGTGGTGGATAAGACTGGACATGCAAGTGTTCCCTGTGGGCTGTCCTAATCTGAATGTCTTTCTTGCCCTGGCACTGAGAAGACATTATCTCCGGTCACGCCACGGTACGGGGCGGGCGCACCATTTGCAGATGTTGCATAACAATTATTGGTTGCGCTTCCCACTGCATTTTGTCTTGCCATTGGTTGTGGTGGTGGTTGCTGTCCTTGTGGTACCTGGGGTTCGTTATAGCAGTAGTCTTGCTGTCTCCCACTTCCCATCGGTAGTCCGTAGGGGCTACCTGGGTGTGGACACCCCTACCCTTGTTCGTTCTCCATGGGCTGTTGCCCCTGGAAATACCCTGAGGGCTGCATTCTACAATCTCTAGAGTAGTGTCCCCATCTCCCACAGTTCCAACATGACCCTGGTGGTCCGCCTCTCATTCCTTGGCCACCAAATCCCCTATTTCCTATACCTCCAAACCCCCCTCTCTGGCCACAGTACCCACCTCTTCCTCTTGCTGGTCTTTCTTGCCACTGTTGCCCACCGTATTGCTCTTCTCCGTTCCACTGCCCTTGTCCCCCTGTGGCCCGCAGTGCTGCTATTGTTGCTGGTCTATTTCACGCTCCTTCTACCCCTCGTTTTCTCTGTCTGTGGTTGCGCTGGCGTTGACGGCGGCGACCTTCACTAATTTGTTCTGCACCAGCTTCGCCTCGTCTGCCAGCCTTTTTTGTGCTATCTCCTTTCCTCTCTCTTTGATCCTCCTGCAGTGGTGCACAAATATACTCTGTATTTCAGGCCAGCCCTTGGCTTCTATCCCAGCTATTTTGTCCAAGGCCATCTGTACCTCCTTCGGGAGCCCCTTTTTGATGATAAAATAAAACAAGGCGGTGGACTGGTTCTACGCCGTGCCAGTTTTGCTTCTCCATAAATCCTGCACCCGCAGTATGAATTGCGTCGGATCCTCGTTCTCCTCCATTGTGCACTGCATCACTAAATGTAAATCTGGAATATCTGGAAACGTGCGCCTCAATGCATCCCATACTTGTGCTCGAACGTTATTGAACGCCGATCCATCGTGGCGGTCACAACTCATTGTTACTCTGGGGAATCCGGCCTTTTCCCACACTGCGTCTGCTTGGTCACCGATTGCTGACACTAATAAGATCTTCACATCTCCTATCGCTAGCGGCACTCCTGCTGTGTTTTTCTCAAAGGCGTGTATCCATTTCCCAGCCCCACCCGACAGTGGGGCGAGGACCTTTAGCAAGTTGTTTTTATCCATTTGCACCCATGGAATGTAATGTGGCCTACCTGCTCCTTTATGTATCAATGGCATTTGTAACTTGTGTTTCTTCCCTACCTTACTTACCACACCTTTCTTTATTTTACTTACCATCATATTTCCCCCTCGCTGTCTCAGTCTACCCTGCCATAGTGGTGGCGATGGTGTGTGGGTACCGGCGGTTTGGCAGTGGGGCCCCGGTCTCGGCCGATGCCTCTTCATATTCGTCTAAGTCACTCCACACCTCTTCTATTTCTGATTCTTGCTCATTGTTCCCTTCACATCCTTCCCCTCTCTCACTTTCTGGGGTGGGTGGGCGTATAATCCTCACAGGTTTGTCATTTAGATGGAACAGGAATTCCCCTGACCGCCACTCTTTCTCTTGCCCTTGTGGTATGCGTGTTCCTTGTGATGATACTGACCGTGCTGGCTCTGAGATTGCTTGCGCCACTTCCCCTGCTGTGCTCAATGTTGGCGTTAGATCCGCCATGGAAAATGGTGGCACCTTTCCTCCCCCTGGCAGCATTTGGCTCCTGTTGCACAACGCTCGTAGCTGCGTTATCTCCATCTGAGCATGCGCTAGCTGGCGGTCTAATTCTCCAGTGATATGTGCCAAATTCACGGGGGGTGCGCTTGTTGGGTCATACAAACCTCCTTTATCATAGGGGGTTGGTGCTGTGGCAACTGCTCCGGTGGTGGGTGTGGGAGTGGGACATGCTGGTACGTACAGGGGCTCACTATATCCTACTGCCGGTCTTGAAATTAAAGGATATATTTTAGTTGTATCACCTTCAGTTGTAGTGGTTGTGCACTCGCCCTTTGGCGTTCCACTTACCTCTTCCTGCGTTTTCTGTGTTTCATTCGCTTTCTCTTTATTTACCGCTGCTGTAGGCGTAACTTCTTCAAACATTCGCCATAGGTCTAGTACTTCCCTTCTGTTTTGCAATTGTTTCCCCTTATACTTTGCTAACAAGTGTGTAGAGGCTAAATCCAATACTCTCTTGTCGAATGACCCACCCTTTGGCCAGATTGGCGTCACACTGTCCCCTTTAATCTCCGTCAACCATTGATCATGGTACTTTTGTATTTTCTCACTGTATAACGGAAGGTGCTGACAAATATGAGCTAGTGGTGTTATTCCCCCCATGACGATGTATTTCCTTTCCTCCCTTTGTCTGCACTTACCTTCAACCTCCCTCCCCTTAATCACTTCTTCACTTGTTGGATAATATACCACGAGTCTTGTCAATTACTTGCAATTTGTATACACATATATGTATCAAGATTTATATATATATATATATATCAACCCCCTTTTCAACGTTAACCTTTTAGTTATTGCATGTTCAAATTCAACAGTTCATTGTTGCATATTTTTCCAGTTTAACCACAATTAATCACAATATTTGGATATCCTTGACAAAAAATGGACAGAACACAAAAGCACATATAACACTTATCATGCACCTGCACTACCTGCGCGCGTTTTCTCCCCGTTGCCCTTTTTGCCACCCCTTTCCTGTTTCTCCTACTCTTCTCATTCACTCCCCACCTCTTACACCTTCTTACTCTTTTCCAAGAATCCTTTCGTACCCAGAAAAAGAATGTTCTAAATAACTACTCCGAGTCTACTCAATATACGAGACTCCTACTATTTTCTCCTTATCTTCACTTATTTATTCTGCACTGGACGAGACAATGCTACACGGTGCCGCCTTCTAACCCGTTCGGGCTAGGATACCACTTCTCTTTTTCTCTTCACTTTTTACCAAAACCTAATGGCCACATTAAGGATAGATCAGAAAAGCCTCATCATCACTCACACAGGTCCTGCTCTTCCCTATCACCCGTTACCACCTGGCTCCCCTATTTCCCCTTACCTTTCCTTCGTAACCTTCGCAACCGGCACTCACGTGTTTAGTCAGGTGACCCGAGGGTCGCCGCTCGCAGTCCGACCCCAGTCAGGCTCGCACCCCAACCAAGCCGTGGCCCACCTCGGCGAGCAGCTTTTCAGTCGGGTATTTGTCAACTGGGAACCCTTGACCCTTCTTCGTAGTGCGCACAGGCTGGTCGGCCGCGGAGGCAATGGTTTCGCTGGGGGGCATCCCGGATCTCGCCACACGGCGCCGGCCTCGAGGCACCTCTCTCCGATCACGTCGTAGGGGATCACCAAATGTTTGTGCCCACCCTGACTCACACGTGTAAAATGAATAAAACAGACACTCCCTGAGCAGGGAATAAGGCACAAAAGTGCAGGCTGCGATTGTTCAAGAAAATGTTTATCTAGATCTCTGAGAGCGCTCTGACAACATCAAGGTTACAACACATTTATATAGTACATCTACATTTTTAACATATGATGCTACGTTGGACCGGATTGGTCAGCCGTGGTGGTGACTTAGGTGTGGGCATCATCTCTTCCTCCGGGTTGGTTACTTGGTTGGCGGGATGTTTGACGTCAGACATTTGCGCTCCGGATGGGTGAAGGTCAGGTCGCTGTGAAACACGATGGTCACTATCTAAGCTAAGACAATACATTCTGAGTAATGCATGCACTAAATAACAGTTGATCAAAAGACTCTCAGTAGTGTGTCATGTTGTTATACAAATCACTCAAGAGTTTATGTTATCTACACACTTGGGTTATACAGTTCACAGGTGTATGGGCCTTGACCACTATAATACTGTCATTGGACTATAGGGTTAGTCTCAAAAGAATCTCAGGTATGTGGCACTTGTTAGTATTGGGCATGATATACTACACAGGGTCTAATGTTAGTTGGGGGGTCTGTTGGGTGGGCTTCATAGTGAGGTTGGCAGTCTGGCACATGAAAGGGATGCCTTGCAAGGACACAGGGTTAGAATGGCAATAAGTTTCAACTGGCAAGGGTAAGAGGGCAAGGACACTTTTGTGGAGATGGACGAGCACTGTGCTAGGCTCATGTTGGTTCACATGCAGGACAGTGATCTCAGAGGAAAAGGGATGTGTTACATTTACTATTTGTTGCAAGCAGCTCCGGCCTCAGCGTGAGAATGGAGCCGCAGAGTTTTCCAGTTGGAGTGGGGACGAGGGTGGGGGCCATGTGCTCCGAGCTACAGCGGCGGGCAAAATGGAGAGATGCATTTTGTACTATCGCAGTGAGGCCTAGTTACCAAAATGAAGTCGAAAGGGGGCACAAAAAATGGATGCCCTGTGTCCTGCTCGGTGGTCCCATCTACGCGAATATAACCATCGGTTAGCATCGCATAAGGGCGAGGGGCGTACCCACCACTAGAGGCACTTGGTCCAAGTTTTGTATTGAGAAGTGATGGTTGAGAGGGGCCCATTGGCTCCTCGCTCCCACACAGTATTTTAATGTAAACATAGGAAAGTGAACACAACACCATCAACTTCTAATATGCAATAAACAGTCTGAATCAAGAATCAACCTTTTTTACAATCGATCAGATCTAATATGTACACTACCCACACAATGTAAAATTGACCTCTTACTTTTCTGATCTTTACTTGTACCACTCATCAGAAATCTCAAACTAATATCCATACATCCCTCTCACTCATTTCCTTTCTTACTTGCCCAAAATGTAACACCACTCACCTACCTCCTTTACACCCCTTACATTCCCCCTTCAACCAAATAAAAAATTAAACATCCTAAAACCGACTATTATAAACTCTGTACAAAGTTTGACTTTGAGAACCGCACAAAGGAATAGACTGATTTGGGAACCCAAACTTGTACTCTTTTTACCTCTGAAACGTCCAAGTATTTTATTAGTCCTTGATATCACTCTTTATGAAGACCTACTTCTACAACCGCACACAGGTATAGAGTGATTCGAGAATCCAAAGTTTGATAATTTCCCCTCTTACTCGTTCTCCGTTATACTCGTTCCAGTACATTACAAATCGAGGAGTCATGTGAACTAGTGCAACTTTATCTCTATACACACTACACCTTCCCCAAAACTAACAACACATCTACCATATTTGCACATCTCACATCCTCCCTTCAACCAAATGAAACAGTAAATAATCCCCAAATTAACTTTTGCAAAATCTACAGAAACACCAACCTCGAAGAACCGCGTGGAAGATAACACTGAATCGAAAAGCGCTGCTACACATCATGTGAAAAACCTCATCAAATCAAAATAATCCACAATGTACCCATAGCTCAGCCATGAACACATCTTAGTGATTTGCTGCATTTTCAGAAAACTTTTATAAAACTCTACTCGATCTCAATATGCAAACAAACAAATAGTCTTATATAGTGTATATCGTGCACTTAACACAAATAAATAATGTACATAATCCTCTAGATGGTCACTCCTGCTGAATCTTGAAAACATATCAAATAATGCAGTTATCTCCATCCACACTACTTCTTTCTAACCTTTATGCAAAGCCTGACTTTGAGATACACTCCAAACAGAACACTGAATCGAGAAGAATTCCTTCAAACCATATGAAAACCTCATCCAATCAAAACAAAACACAGTGTAACCATGGCAAAGCTTTTTTTTAAATATGTATATTTTCACAAATAAATTCCTAAATTACCTTGAAATACTTGTCTTCCCCTAACTAGCAACCACACTGATTACTGCATCTTAATGTACCATCGTTTTTGATTATTTACTCTTTTTTATGTGTTAACACTGCTTCTCGTGCTCGCCAAAACACTTGGGGGAAAAAAAATCAAGCTATCCCCAAACCTTCCCAAATCATCCTTCTTCATCATGCCCACATGTTCCCTGCACTCACAACTCTTTAATTGGCACCATTTATGTAATTTATAGCACTTCCCATAGTCGATTCTGAACTTTATTCTCAAATCTCTTAATGGCAGACTTTCAGAACTGAAAAAGCATGGCAAAAGCAGTGCATCATGGCAGATATGACTACATTTTTTGTACAGGGGCAACCCACTCTGTGCCAAATAAAAACAAAAACTCTGGACTTATTTTCGTCAAAAGAAGAAAGGATTTCCTTTGAGCTCCTTGTGCCCGACTGGTTTCTTATTAACTCAAATCCATCCAGTTTGGTCTGTGTGCATGAGCAAAAATTTGATATTTTCCGTATGCGAAAATTAATGTGGGCGTGAAAAACACACACTTTTTGTGACCCTTTATATCTTTTGAACCATAACACAGCAATGCACGAAACGCTTCAGTCCTGGGGAACCAGGGCCCTAATACAGGAATATCAAATGCCATACTGATGCGTCCTATGGATCAAAGGTTAGTAACCATAGAATATTTGCTTTTCCTATGGATTATAGGTTTCACCTTAACAATAGGGCGGCTATTGCCCCTCTATTATATATATTACATTGAACCATGTTATCACAGGATATCAGGGTTGATTTGGATGTTGCTCTTGACCATGCATTGACCAGATATTTCATGTATGCACAGTGGCTGAAGCAAGATATTGAGTCCACTAGATGATGCATTAGAACAATTCCGTCTAACCTCCAGAGCTTGGGAGGAAAAAACAAATGAATGGGAATCTTTATGCCCACCTATTCTTTAACCTTCAACTGGTAGAGGACAGATTAGCTGAGAACGCATATTATTTACACATTATTTACACCAAATTACAAAACATTTTCAAAAGAGTTTAAAAGAAGTCAACCTCATACAACAATCTAGTAATCAGCGTGCACAAGAAATTATACAGTTGAATGACAAACAAGTGTTTGTACAGAAACAACACATTTTAACAGAGGAAATACAAGATTACATTGATAATTAGTGTTTACAGACACAAGATAAGCTAAAGGGCAAAATAAGCCATTGACCGAATAGGTCAATGGCTTATTAGAGGATAATGTGTATATAAAAATGCAATTAAAATAGGGCAATGAAAGTGCTGCAAAACTGTTGTGAAGGAAGTAGATTCACAGGCTGAATTTCGTAATTTTTGTAATAATGTAAAACATCATTAAGAAGCAAAGGAATCAGCTTGTGTAGGGAAAGTACACTGCAATACAGAAAATGCATCATTTCACCTTACAATAGACACAGGCACATTCACAGCGTGATCAAAGGAAGGTGACTACAAAATAGTTAATGAAAAGAATAGAAGGACATTTGACATTGAGAAAGAAGCCAGAAACATTAATGAAAGATCTTGATGATACGTCAGAGATTGGGTGCCTGAAGAAAGAAGTAGCTAGCTGGCAGCTAGCCCATAAACTGAAAGTCATCAGAAGAAATGCATTTTTTTTATCAAAAAGAAATATAGTCATTGCAGAAGGAGCTATAAAACACGCAAGACAAATTGGCTTCCAAAACTAGAGGATTGGGCACTGGCCAGGCTAGTCTGAATGAAACCAAGAAATATTTGGTAAAGAGCAATGTGCAGATGGTAATTGATATGGCTCATAATATTAGATTGAAGCAAGAAATGAAAGATATTCAGTTGGGTTCAGAATCACAATCTAAACCTCACAAATAAGTTTAATGGAAGATGGGAGATCATCGCCAACTCCTGAGACTACCTCTCCACTGTCCAGACCTTTCCAGAGTAATGCTGGTGGCTCTGGCACACCATGCCATAGTTATGCAATAGGTGGCACTAGACATACCATTTCCTCTTCCCAAATTCACCCAGATACAAATGAAGACTTAATTTCCCGGTCACATACAGAGGAAAACAGAGAAATGCAGTGGCGGGGAGAGGGTAGTGGCTCGCATAGTATGCCAGGAGTAGACAGGAGAGGAAATGAGAGTACGGCCTAAAAGAAATTTTTTGAATCGCAATTTGAAAATGAGCTAAAGGAACAAGAATTACAGTATATGATGCAATAGACCATTAAGCCTGGTTGGCTGACATTGAGAGATGGAAAATGCAGGCTAAATGTGGAATTTTAAAGGGCCTATCTATGCCAAGGATTATGGACATAACCCAGCACCCCTAGGTAGAAGGGTAAACACTGTTTCCGAGCAACAATTTGAAAATAGACCATATTATCCAGGCCTTGATAAAAGATATAAGGCATATAACCCAGAAGAGCAATGGGAAAGAGACGAACTAGAGGATCACATGTACCATACACCTAGGAAATCGTCTTACAGCCATTATGACAGGGGGAAAATATACAAACAGGGGAGGGGATTCAAATAGTGACTCTAATAAATCCAACAAGGGAAGTTGGGCCCAAGTAAAGAGACATTGAAAAAGAAAACCACAATCACAGTTTGTTAAAGACTCAATTGAGCAAACTAATGCCATACAAAGCTTTATGACCCCCTACCATAACAATGCAACATAGTATGTTTGGGGGCATTTAGATTTGTTGGAACAGGTGGTGGCATCATTGAAGAATGAACAGAATAATATTGAATTTGTAAAAATGAACGTTCTCTCCCAAGTTTGCAAGTTTCTTTGCAGGCGTGGAGGATCAACATCACTAGAAATGATCCTCCTACAAGGCGACCATTTGGAAATATTTTTCGACTCACAAACATCCCCATCAAGCCTACAAGGGAGCGTATACTTTAATATGTGATGTGGATCATTCTACTAGTGAGTTTGCTCAAAGACTCAAGTGTGCATTTGCCCACATTTCTCAATGAATCGATCCTGAAAGTTAAGATTTCAAAACTACATTCTTCCATGCACTTCCAAAATAGATAGTGACTTAGTTTGTGATTTTGATTACTCGACAACTCTATAGCAGATCATAGCGCAAGCTACGAAGATCTGTGAAGTACAGAACCCAACTCCAAAAACAAAGAAAAGAATCCCAAACAAATGCCTGCTCCAGCTGAATGCAAGCTCAGGTAAAGAGTATTCCTCAGTTGGGCTTAGAGACAGTTGGGGCAAAGACACATTCCTCTGCTGTTAAGGATACTAACAGACAGAGGAGAACATCTGTTCAAAGGCAGCCACATAGTCCTCCACCACGTCCTTCAAGCCTCCAAGATTGGGAGAGAGGAGGGAAGTTTGATAACCCCTTACCTCTGCAAAGAGCAGATGGGAATCCCAACGTCCCGACCCCTGAAGATAAGGATTTCCATGGATGTGGAAACCACAGACTCAAGGTGCGAAGGGCAGTTGAGGCACTGGTACCATCTTGGAAAATAATCAGAAAACATTTCCTAACTGCCAAAAAGCAATAACCTCTGAACAAATGTGCTTTCATTCGAGACATTGTTCCTGGGATTGGGATGTGTACGAAAAATACCAAAAGACATGGAGACTCCCTCAACTTGAAGTGAAGAGAGGGAGGAATATATGCCTTGCTTCATTCACATGTGTGTATATATTTTTTCAATTACTATGAAAAAGGTGTACCTGCAGAATGCAGGTAGTTACTTCCTTCCAGGTGTGACAGAGCCTCACAAATGGCAGAGTTTGACACACACCAGAAATATGTTTAACTTTGTTAAACCCGCAGCTAGAAGTGCTGAAAATCTTAGTAAAGTAAAACCACTTGTGATTTTTTTAAAGTTGCACTTTAACACACTAGAACAATACACTGAAACCTAAAGAAAACCAGGGCCAGTTGCAAACCAGGAAAAACTTGAAGTTGAAGATTGCTTCAGTTTATGTACTCATTTTTCATTTTATAAACGAACTCCTTTCTTCACTTCGGCACTGCATGGATGGCAGAATGTGGTGGAGATTTTGTTTCCTAGGATATGCTTGGTTGGGCCATCTGGAGCGGAAGATACATTGTTTGGTGCCATGAAACCCTGTTAGGATCACAGAATACAAAAGTCACTGTGGAACAGGCCCTTCGAGTAAATGAATTATCCCCACCTTTGTAAATTCTTGTGTAAGGAGAAGATGTTGTTATAAATCCGGACTGTTCTCCTAAGGCAGGGATTCAAAGAAACTTGGTTGCACTTATTTATTTATTTCATTTATAATGTGCCAAAGGCAATGAGGCGCTGTTACATCAAAGAAAAGGACACTAGTGCCATTACAGTGTTTGGTGCTCGAGGCCATCATAGGAAGTTAAATTGCAAGGAATTACGTATGCCAAGAGCCAAATAACTTTGTAGTGCGCAATTTATGAATGTTCACTATTATTATATATGGGCAAACTCTTGATAAACACTAATTGAAACATTTTTTAATAGCGTACACTGTAAACTAAATCACTTCAAGGTTTGGGTTTCAAGAGCTAATACTCTGTTGTATCGAGATCACATGCATACCTCCTTATCTGCACTCTACTGCAATAGTTTAGCCTTATAGGTGTCGCAAGCGACCCCTAACAGCCACAACTAAACAAAGGGTGATTTCTATTTAAAAGCCCAGCGAGGAGTGGGCCAGGGATTGCACCCCGTGGGTGATGCGGGGTGCTCTTTAGATATTCATCACCAGAATGCATTGCGCAAAAGTCCTGTTATTTCAGCACGAGTCGACATGGGCGTAATTTTAGGGGGGGGGCAGGGGTGTTTGTCCCCCCAACTTTCATGGCACGCCATGTTGTCCCCATTCATTTGGCTGAAGCACCTTTTCTTCAGATCTCATGTCCCCCCCCAACATTTTCAGCAAAGTTACTCCACTGCGAGTCGCTCCAGTCATCCTACGAACGAAGACGGACTTAACCGAGTCCAGGCGCTAGACGCCACAGCGGAAGTGGCAGAATGCAACATCATCTTCAAAGGTTGCGCCCCAGCGGTTGTTGTAATTTAAAGGAACATTATTTGTCATCATCGTTGTCAGTGAATTAGGAGTAGAGGTCAGTAGGTGAGGATTAGCCGATGAGGCACAACACCCTGTCCCTCCCACCCCAATGAAAATCCAAAATGGGAAAATGTGAGCCGCTGACATTTGAGTGCCATCCCAAAACGTCCCCTCCAATGGATATTCACCCCTCACCATGTGCAGCCACGGGCACAGAATTAATAAAAGGTGAGCACCTTGGCAGTGAGCTAATTCGCGATTTGTGTGCTGGCACTCACCTCGTGGGCTTTTTGTAAAATTAAATAAAACCAGGTGTGTGCCTTTAGGGCACCTGCACTTAGCACTAAAGGCATGTGAAATGCATGCCCCTCTTATGAGCTAAAGTGGCATGTTGATTTCTAGGGTAATTAGGGGAGTCAGCGCAGTGGCAAAGTTAGAAAAGAAAGTATGATGCCTTGTGCGCTTTTGCTTTTACACCATTGTTTAGATGGTGCAAACACCGGTGCACAAGTAAAATCACTGCAACAACAGTTTTCTGTTTTTAATAATTCACTCTCCAGTCTTTAAAATGAAAAAGGACGGAAAGGTAATGGTGCCCTCTGCACACAAAAATTAAATAATTAACTGGTGACAGAAGACATTTTTACATTTTACATTTATGTGTTAATACAGAAAGACTCGAAACTCCGTTATAGTCGTGATCATTTTTTGGAATTTAGGCCCCTAAATGTAAAGTTTTCATTGGAAAAAGGGTGAGCAGCGGGACAAGTTAGCTGTCAATCAGCTACATAGATGCCATGCAGCCTCAACCATTTGATTCTCTGTGCGCCATAGTTACCCACCTTCGAAGGGCGCCACTTTAACACACAGATTAGCCTAGTCCAGTCTGCACTGCACATTGCGTGAGCTATTGACCATTTAAAATAACACAAGACTTTGGGACCTTACGCACACTGAAAGTGTGCCATGCACTGCCCCTCATTAATACATTGGTGCCCTAAAGAAAGGTAAGTAGAGTAAACTACTTCTTCACTTTTGACCGTAGAGCCAGATGGCCCGAGTCTGCCATCAGGCTAAAATAGCAAAAAGCGCCAAAACCAAAATGAATGAAGCCATACAAACAGTATGGAGTTGATGGGGACAAATATAATTGTACATCAGTTAAAAACAAGAAGAGTCGCATCCCACCTCAGGCGTGCTATCTGTGCCAAACAGAGGGTAGGTTTGTGCTTTTGGAAGCAGTTCTGAGGAGTTAAACAGTGGAATTCCCTGGCGCCAGGTACTGGCGGGCGTGGCCTGCAGTTGCAAAAAGGGGGACTCTGTGAGAGGTGGTAAGTGGGCAGCCGCTGACCAGAAACATCACCCAGAGGAAAGAGCTCAGCAATACATGTGACAATGACATCTAGCGTGCACACACACATTTGACACACCTGCACAGAAAACTTTGTTCGCTTTCACAAAGAAACATGAACATACATTTAACGTTTTGGCTGAAAGGAATTCCTGCGTTTTACATCAGCGGTTTCAATAGAACATGACACACATGAAGTCCCTTAGCCAAGAAAATGGGCAATGTCCAGAGGGAGGAGGAGGCAGGGGAAGAATCTGGTGTGTTGTGCATGAGGGACCAGAACTCTACTCCAGCTTTGGATGCGGGTGCACACATGTGTGTGACTTCTCCCTGGCAATCCATCACTCTTGATGCCACCAAATAAAGAGCTTATAGGAATTGGGAAGGAGCCAGCTGCAAGAGGAGATAAAAGCCCCTAAACCACAATGAGACAGCTCCAGCTGGTTCTAACTCCTCCGCACACAAGGTGTGCATCACTGCACACCGGTGCAAAACAATGGCCCTGCCATGTAGACCTGCAGTGCATGGCCCCTTACCTCTCTTCCAGTGCAGAATTAAAATGGCTACTTTGACTAAAAAATCACATACTGCAAAACCAATCACATCCTACTAACATCATTAACATACAGCATAGTCCATCAGGTACTATTTACAGCAGAAAACATTAGAGACTCACGCTCACAAGCAAGTACATGAACATTTTGAGAGACATTTTAGAACAAAACATAACTATTACAGTAACTTGTACAAAATACATTAAAATGTGTAACATAATTTAAAAGCTATAGTAAATATTTTTTCAAGCATCAATGAAGTAAAATCACTTTTTCTGAACCTTAACATATGGTGGTTGCCATTTTGGAAGTAAACATGGCTAAAAGAATTCTGCACATAATATGAATGCAGGTAAAGAGTGCCAAAGAGGTGTGCTTTTAAGTAGAGATGGGTGGGAATGGGTGGAACATCATATCCATTTAACTTAGCGATAGGCGTTATAAGAGTGGGACACATAGGCAAGCAACACAAATCAATTCTCAAATGTCATCTTCATTGAAAAGCATTAGAAACCCTCATTCAAAGTCCCTATTTGAAGCTCCTTTGTTAAGCTCTTATTTTAATGACAACGGTTTTGCTGAAGGGGAGCGCTTTCAGAGCCCCCTAGTAGCCAAAACTGAAAAGGGGAGTGGAAGTCCAGCACCATCTAACCCAGTCCTGACTCAGTGAACTATCATCATTAAAGTATTATAGTCCCACCTGCGTTTATGTAAGGGCAACTACATTTATAGATACAATTAAATCCCCAGAGTGCAGGAGGTTAATGCTGATGATTAGGGTAAACGTGCTACCTCTAAAAGCAAGGATGAATAGGTTGGGTCTAGATTGGACGCTTGAGTTTGGTTTGAGCAAACATGAGGATAAAAGCCAATTTTTAACAACTTGCAAGCTTTTGATTGATTTTAGGGAAAAATGCCATACAGCATTTTATTAAAAATAATATAAGGATATGTACGAATGTCATGTTTTTGTTTATGACTCATAATGATGAAGATTATTTGTATGATGTTTTATATTATGTAAAGGAGGAACTTAGAAGATTTATAGAAGTATGAGTTTTTACGAAGATTCGTCATGGGTTTTTGTATGTGTTGCTGTTGATTTTGTTAATGTATATTGTCTGACTACACTTTTATCTTATCCAATCTCTATTTCATCGATGTAGCATGTTTGTACAATGAAATATGGAATAAAAGTTATCGCTGCATTCAAACGTATGAGAGCAAGTAACCCCCACATTCCTTTTTTTCATATGTGCAGAAATGATGACTAATCTTTAACAAATTGGGTATTGTATTGGAGTGTCTGACTATGAAGCAAGCCAATGAAAATAATTGACTGATCAAAAAGTGTGACATAAGCATGGGAATACGACTCACTGAGCACATACACACCTCCCCCAATTAAAACCCCATACATAGGTCCTTCCTTTCATCCACTCCACCCAGCTGTGTTTTACAACACTATCAAGAATGAAGAACACACAATGAAAGAAAAAGCATTTGAATGATCACCAATAGTTTTTCAGTGTCCCCCACAGCATGCAGCTTTAGGTAACCTTCCACTTCTAAGCACCCACCATTCGAACCTCTTAATGGACATGCCCAAGACTATAGCCACCCCCCAGCCACACCTCACCCCGTCCGCCCATTACCTGTACAGACCTTTACAGACACAGTGGGCCTCATTACGACTTTGGAGGTAGCCATGGCGCTATTAGCGCCATGGCTGCCTTCAAAATCGTGTCCGGGTCCGGTCTGGTGGAGTGGGGACTTACCAGGACATTCTGCCCTAGGTGGACCCGGTAAGTCCCCATTCCAAATGCCATTCCCCATTCCCATTTGAGCCCCCATAGGGCACAATGGGAACGGGGAAGGCACTAATAACGGGCCCACAAATTGCGGGCCCGTTATTAGCTCCAAGTTCCCTTAACGGGTCCCGTAAAGAACGGCTGCTCAGACCAGCCGTTCCAGGTGGGACCCGTAAGGGACCTCGGAATAGGGCGGTAAGGGATTACCAGCCCCGGTCTCCTTACCGGTGCCCGGTATCCCTTACCGCCCAACTCATAATGACCCCCAGTGTCTGCAGCAATCCCAGCTTAATTGCAGAAGGCAAAGATCACTGCAGAGCGCAGTTTACAGCGGCTGGCAATGGGCGTTATTTCTCAAGCAATGTACCAAATAAATAAAAGCAGTCCAGCACCTGCGAGATAGCGCAGTATGATGTAACACTGGCCCAGGTTCGAATCTCCCATTAGGGGGAAGTGATAAAAACACATGGGTGCCCTTCCCTGCCGTCTTGGAATAGTAATAACGGGAACGATAAAGGATTTCCCTGAAAAGTAATGCAACGTCATGTCATTTAGTTCTCGGACACTTTGACCTCTGCTTGTGGTACACGCTGTTTTCTGAGCCCAAGGTCCTCGACAACTACAATATTCCCAGCGTTTATCCACAAGTGGTATTCGTTTATAAGCACTTAACCACTTAAGTGCCAGGCTATTTTTGAAGTCTACGCAAAAGGGACGAGCAGGAAATGCTCCCAGTATTTTCCATTTCAAGGGTAATTCCAAAATGTGCACACATTAATTACAGCCAAGATATGTTTCGTTCATCCTCCAGTCAGCTGATATTGTTATGTGAACATGCTGGGTTACATATTAACCGGAAAGTACAGCAAACAATGCATTGTTTGGACCCATATGCAAATAGGTCCAGCAATAGCTGTTGAGTGGTCCATCCATCGCTTTTTATTTTTCTAGGCGCTATCGAGGAGAAGAATAGCTCATCCGGGCCAGCCAATACAGAAGCAGGATGGTGGGGGCTGGTCCGGCTCGGGGCTGCGCGGGAGCCGGATCTACACTTGAGCCGCCACAGGCGGGGGATTACACAAGCTGAAAGTGCAGCTCTTTGTGCTGCCTCACAGTGCAGACAGAGGGGACGTGGGCCGGAAGGAGGGGGCCCAGCAGAAGCTGGTGTCTGTGTCATGTGCAGCGAGACGCCAGAAGGGGAGAGATCGCGTGTAAAGCACCTGCTATGTTCATCCCAGGACTGCATCCTAGCCGGTGCCAGGGGATAGTAAAGAGAAGTCCAGCTATACCACCAACACCCAGGGGACGAGATTGGCGCTCAGGACAGAATTCACCGCGATCGGCCGCACTTGGGCAACTTGTTCGAGGATCCAGTGCCGGAGAGGAGGGAGGCACGGGGGCGACCTTGAGACGAGCATGATGTTAAACCGCTTATGAACCGAGCAAAGGAGCCGACTGCCGGGCCTGTCTGAAGACACCATGTGTGAGGGGATCCCGAGTGCCGAGTAGGGGTGCCCTGTTCTGTTACACCCAGAACTGGTCCAGCGGACCTCCTTCCTTGTCCTGTTTGCAGCAGGTCTCCGCTAGGGTAGGCTGCCCCCACCCGCCCCAGAAGACCCCTGTAAACTTGCCCTGGGCTGGGGTTGCCCACTTTCAGCCCACTGGGCTGCGTTGCCCTGCTCTTCCGGCATCAGTGTGCATTTCCTAGAAGCCGTCGTGGCTGAAGTTGGGGCTGTCCAAGGAAGGGGTATTGTATTGGACGCGTTCACCTGTTGCACGCTAGGGCATCCCTGTAGTTGGCATGCACGATGTCCGCTTCAAGACCAGTCGCGAGCATGACGCCCCCTAGGTAGGGTCGCCCAGGCGGCATCCTGGGTGAAGGTCTTCCTTGGGTACCGCCTTTGCCCGCTGATCGGAGTTACATAGCCCTTGGCCTGCAGCCCAGGGCATCCCACGATGGCATCGACTCCCACTTTCTAAAGACACTTCACCCCACTGACTGATCCCCTCCCCGGGAAGGACGATGGCCCTGGAGCGCACCCTCATCGCGGCCCGCCTTGGGGATCTGGACAGCCTGCGGTCCCTGCAGGCGGAGGGACTGCTAAAGACGGACCCCCGGGACCCGCTAGGTGCCTCGGCGGCCCACCACGCCGCCCGCTCGGGGAAGCTCAGCTGCCTCCGGTATCTAGTGGAGGAGGCTGGGGTGGCGGGCAACAGCAGAGCGCGCAATGGGGCCACCCCGGCTCACGATGCGGCAGCCACAGGCAACTTGCCCTGTTTACAGTGGCTGCTAACACAGGGTGGATGCGACTTTGAGGTACGTGCTAATTCTCCTTTCTCCATATCCTCCTTTTCAGTACGTTCCGTTTCTACCTTTCCTTCCTCCCTCCCTCTTTCCTCCCTCCCTCTTTCCCTCCCTCCTTTTCCTTCCTTCCTTCCTTCCTTCCTTCCTTCCTTCCTTCCTTCCTTCCTTCCTTCCTTCCTTCCTTCCTTCCTTCCTTCCTTCCTTCCTTCCTTCCTTCCTTCCTTCCTTCCTTCCTTCCTTCCTCCCTCCCTCCCTCCCTCCCTCCCTCCCTTCCTTCCTTCCTCCCTTCCTTCCTTCCTTCCTTTTTCATTAGCCTTCTTCCTGAAACACATTTTTTTTAAAAAAAAACATACTACTACCTTTAAACAGAGAACACACGTTTCCCCCTTCCTCTTCATCTTGAGCTGACCCTCCTCAAATTCCGGAAGCTCATCAAGACTTTCCTCTTCACCTCATTCTTCCCTCCTTCCCTCCTCTGCTAATCTCAGTCACTGTGATTGGTGACCAGAACCCGTATGTGTCCTTCGGGGTCCTGGCCTTCCACACCCAAAGGCCTCAGCGTCTGCCTACTCACAGCACTTGCATCAGCACCCACCTTCCTTCATCTTGTAGGCTTGCACTCACCTATCCAATGCGGCTCCGCGCCTCATAGCACTTACTGCTCTAGGCACTTATATCTGCTGCGCACCCACGAGCGCAGACACTCCGACACTTACCCCCACTCCCCTCTTCTCCCTGCACTTGCACGTTCTGAATTCTCTCAAAGCATAGTAGGTTTGTCTTTATTCTCCAATGTATTTATTGTTTCAATCCCTGTTGCCCTGTGGGCGCTTTGAAACAGAGCTAACTTGCTGTATAAGCGCCTAACAAGTGCACAATAAATAAAATACATAAATTCAAGGCATGCGTCGCATTAGAGCTCCCCACATAACATAGAACTCTCTCACGCGCCTAAATATTTAAACACAGGCGTGCAGTAAACACCTCCGTCACACACAAGGGACAAGTGCCAGACTCTGCAGCAAAACCGCAATGTCAGCGGGGCCAAGAGTTCAACAAGAGAAAGTTGGCTTGGAGCAAAGTCCTTGCAAGCGCTGAACCCTTGTCTAACCCGAGTCCTCCTGTAGGAGTGCTTGGCGCAGGCTTAAGCACAGGGCCCTAGCTAGGCCACAGTCTGGGTACGACAGGCCCAATTCACCGCGTGGAAGCTGTTCGCTTAGTTCCCAGTCCAAGACACATGGAAACACAACCCCTGTCGTTAGCCTCCAGCATCGGCTCCACTCAATGATTAATTAATGCTCGCTGTGGGCCATTGACACGGTGCACCTGAGGTGCACTAAATTCAGCTTTGAGCCACACATGGTCCTGTGACGCCTCGCACTGACATCTTGTTTTGTTGGGTCATTAGGCAAACTGTGCAAAATAGAGACCTCGATCACTCTATCAAACTTGTCCATCGGAATATTATAAACAAAACCACCTTATTTTTCTTGTCGAAGAGTAATTCCTAACACCTCGTTACTGTTATCAGCATATGATGACAGTGACACAGTTCATCTATTTGATAATCTAAACACGTGATATATGGTGGCTTGTGTTAAACGAGTCATCTTTCAATCTCCACTTCCAATATAAATGGAAATATTTAAGTCATTATAACCTGGCTGCATTTAGTCCAAAGTACACCAACATTTCCAAACGTACAGTGAATGTGAAAAACCAGCATGTCATGAACTTCCATGCACATATGTACAAGCTATGTTTGCTCAGGGACAAAGCCAATAGGTCAGGCTTTTCTGTAAGTGCATTTGTCTACGATCTATAGATGAGCGTGGTTTGTGATGTGTTTTGTGCCTGTGAGTCATATATGTTTTGTTAGTGTGCGTATATTACAGGGCCTGCGGTAGCGTGCCTTTAATTATAGTTAAGTTGCTCAACCCATAGGAAGAACACTTTTTGGGCTGCTCATAACTTCGCCCCGTCTGGATGAATCCTCACGAAACCTTGCAAAAAAGTATATGGCCCCGTCAGATTGATTGCGCAAAGTTTGGCAAGGTTTTATGTAGGGGAGGGTAAAGTTATAGGGGTTCCAAAAATGTGTTGTTTCCTAATATACGCAACAGAAAAAAAAATGTGCTCACGCCTACAGCCCAAACCGCCTGAATGATTTTGGTCCTGAAAGCGTGCCTTTGTAAATTTTGGGTAAATCTGTCCAGTAGTTTTATTTAAAACTGACACAAAGTAGGTAAAAAAAAATTAGCCCTATGATGTGCGCGAACATCTTAGATGTTCGGGGGCATCCATATATATTTTTGCATTACAGGGTTGGTAAAAAGCACTTTGTGGATGGGGTATAACTTTGGCGCCACTCAATGAAACTGCATGAAGTGTTGTGATATAATTCTAGACGTGACTGTGATATCATTTTAGACGTGACATTGCATTGGGCCTACCCATTTTGGTGCTGTTTTGCCAAAAGAGAACAAAATTAGACAGGGGTCCCAAAATATTTTAAAGGCTTTTAAATTTAATGCCATTTTACGAATCTGCACAAACATTTTCAAAAAGATTTAAGACCCAGATTTGAATGTTTCTGCAAAGTTTGGTGGGATTGTGTGAAGAGGGGGCAAAATTAGAGGGGGTCCCAAAATAATTGAAAGGCTTATCGATTTGGTGCTGTTTGACGAATCTAGACAAAAGATTGCAAACATATTTAAGACCCAGATGTGAATGTTCTTGCTAAGTTTGGTGGGATTTTTTGAAGAGGAGGCAAAATGAGAGGGGCTTGTTCAACAATTTTAGATGGCTTATAACTTTGTTGCCGTTTGACGAATGTGCACAAAAGATTTATAAAAGATTATAGACGCAATCTTAAATTTTTCTGGAAAGTTTGAGTGGATTTTGTCAACTGGGAGCTGAATTGTATGACTATTTTATGTACGTACATTTTGACACTTTAAAAAAAGAAAACATGGATGGATTTGCAGGAAAGTTGTGCAAGGAACATTGGCATGGACCTGAAAGCATGGTTTAGCAAATGTGTCTGTGTTTTATTTTTGAAAAGTGTCATAATGTAGGTACAAAAATAGTGATATACCTTTGGTGACTGAGGTATAGCCTGTGGCCATGGGCAGTGGCCAGATTGTCCGAGTCATGGCCTTTGACCATGGGTAGTGGCCTGTTTGTTGGAGTCATAGCCAAAGGCCAAAACTTGGATTATCTGGCTACTGGTCATAACCACAAAGGACTGACAATGGGGTTAAAGTGGGCATGGCTATCAGGGACTGGCTATGTGGTGACGTTGTTCAAAATCAGGATAGGTTTGCCTGGGAAAAATAATTCTGCCCGTGACAAAAATTCTGTCTGTGGCTACACCCTGAGATGCAGCGCAGGATTACATCAACAGATTGCTGCTTACACTCTGAGACAATGGTAATCAGCAGATAATTACCAAGTATGCTGAACCAGGTGCCCACATGGTGAGCAGGCCACCCCTTGAAATCATTAACCACCCTTATTTGCGACCATGGTGCAACAATATATTGGGATTGGATGCCAGATTTATTTCCACAATGTCACACTAATGACTGGCCCACAATCCCCATGCCTTGACAAAGACCTTGGAGAGTCGAATCATGTGTCGGCTGACTTGTAACAATAAATATAGCATCAAAATGGTTTTGAAGACTGCCTCATTACGACAATAGTTACTTATTGACTAACCCAGCGCTGAGGTGAAAAGGGCTCACTCTCCTACTCGAAACCTAACATTTGAAGAAGGAAGGGCACCTTCACAAAAGTACCCCATCAACAGCAGCAGGGTAATCTGTTTGAAGTACTCAATGAAGCGCAGTGATCTACCCATTCTACTGCCCTGAAAATACTTCATAGGTTTGTACTCTAATTTGATTATTGGGCCATGCAGAATGCTGAACCCTTGGTGCATGGACAATGGGCCTGTCCCTTGGCGAGGACAAATGCCTACTCAGAGTTACTTATTGGGGCATGCGGCATGGCCAAAGCTCTAGGTTGAAATGGGAAAAAATATTCTGCTTGCGTCTGCAGCCCAGAGTGCTGGATGGGATTGCAGCAAACTTGCATGAGGGAAATTAGTAAGGATCTGCATATCTGTCCTGTGTTATATTTTTTTGAAAGTATCGAAACGTAAGTACAAAAATAGTGATATATCTTTTCTGCCGTGGGCAACGGGACTGGCCTTTGGCAAGGACAAATGTCTACTCTGATTTGCCTATTGGGGTATGTGCTGCTGATAATGACTCACATAAGTACGCCTTGCAAAAAATATGTTTGTTAAAGGAGGTTTATAGTGTTATTACACATGTTAAAAGAGGAATTATTAATAACTTACATACAGTGATGTAACATTATGAAACATTTTCACTTATGAAAACTTATTCAATTGACAGGAAAAACTTTGTTAAAGGGACGTTACAATTAAGATGTACCCCGCCCTTGGGACTCCTATGCCCCAGCAATTAGCTAGTGGCCTCCCACCTTGGCATTCCTTGGCACTTCACTCCTGGGCTCCCATGAACACTTGTCCATCCATACTGCCCCTTTTATTTATGCACTTCTGTCACTGCACAATGCATATCTGCCTTTAGAGGAGCACTATGCATACTGAAGAATTTCGGACAGACATTTGTTTCTGTGCTTTTTTCTTTTTCTCTACTATACATATGTCCATTAGCATAGTAGAAAAAGCAAATGGGAATGTTGTAGAATTTTATTGTAACTAACTAGTTTATTTAAAAATGTAAAGTATATGGAGTCTCTACACTTATTTCTTTGGTTTCATTTTTTAACTGTGAAAGGTGGTTGCTAAAGGTAACTTTTTCATACATTTGTTTTGCAGGAGAGGCCAGAAAGTAAGGTGGGAGGGAAATAACCACAGATATGGAGGGGCAGGTGGACAGGGGAAGATGTTGCACATGTGTTAAATCTCAGGTAGCGGGCAGTGTTTCTCATGCACCTTGATTACAGCTTCAAAAGCACTTTGAAATTGCCCCCCCCCCCCTGCACAGTGGTATATTGCAGTACATACAGAGTACTGTTATTTTCGAAAGATATGGATCAACAGCATCTTTTATTGCTTGCAAGGTAGCTGGTGGGATTTTGTGTGCCGCCGAAGTAGGCTCTGTGGTTACAGCATTGGTTGAGGAAGATGAGGTAGAAGAAGACAGCCTACTAATTCCTCGGCAAGAAACAGCCTTTCTGAGTGCATTGCAATGGTTGGATTCGGTGTGGCGGTGCATGGATGTGGTCCCGTGGGAGTGCTGCCTGGGTTGTCTGTGACTGAGTACAAGTGCATTTCACTTTGGTACATTTCCAACAGTGGTAAAGAACTGCCACACCCATGATTCTTTCTGGGTGCTAGAGGTAGGCACTTCTTCTACCTCATCTTCCTGGTCTTCTTGATTGTCTTTTGAAGTACTGCGCTGCTTTCGTTGTATAGGTCCTCCAGCTGGTGGTGTTGGCTTTTGGGGAGGAGGGATGGCAATAGCTGATGACATTTTTAAGATAAATAGCAGTTTTCTTAATACTCTCCCAAGTATGTGCTGTGTGCTAGATTGCTAATGGATAATGAGTAAGAATTGGTGTAGGAACTGTGCAAGGGTACATTTTGAGCTTTAAAGTTTCTAGAGGAGCTGAAAAATGCAGTTCCAAACTGTTCATGAAGTGCAGACCTGTTTGTGAAGTGCGGGTCACATTCACGAACATGTCATCATGCCGCGTGTGTGTGCGTGGTCACATGATACTGTCCAAAAAGCCCCAGATGACATCAGACGTTCGCGACATTGGCGAACAGAAAAACTGTTGAAAAAGTAGCAAAAAGTGTATACAAGTGTTAAAAATTGTTCTAGAAGGTGGCTACTGGCACAGTTTTAAGGTGAAACTTTCTAAATTGAAGAAACATATTGGTATATTAGGGTAAGTATGATATTAGTAAGTTTTAGCAAATTAGGGTGCACTGGTAAAACCCATGAAATTCACTGAAAAAAACATTGCTAAAGGGACGTTATGGTTAAGTTGCACTAAAAAAAATCCACGAAATGCAATGAAAATCTTTTGTTAAAGGGATTTTATGGTTCAGTTGCACTAATCAGTCAGTCAGTATCAACTTTATTTGGCCACAAGGCCATCAAAGTACAAAGTAAACACAATCCATTACTCAAATTCATTTGCATTAACTTAAACTATCATCCTGCTGTCAGGCTGTAATAAAACTATAGTACAAGGTGAAGACAGGCCCCAGACCAAGTCTGTTAACAACGACCCCAACATTCACGAGGGACCTGTCAATTGTCCATGTGGGCTGCCATCCCACTTCCGTTAAGTGCCCCCTTGACTTCTCAGTGGGACTGTATTAGATCCGGAAAGCAATGAGTGCAGTGGTCTTGTTTCAATCAGAGAGGCATTGATGGAATAAGGGAAGACGCTGATTACAATTGTAGTACCTGTTGTCAAACATCATCTTGTGGCCATTCCTAGTATTCTAGTGGCTACCCTCTCATCCCTTAATTCAATACAGATGGTATCAGAGGTGCGTCACCCATTGTGATAAGACCTTACACAGCTTATGATATCATCTCAGATTAAGGAGCGGCATTCACATACTGCTCGGAGCCGTTGGGTACATTTGTTAATTAAGGAGTCCCAGGATTCAGGCTGGTCCTGCAAGCCTCTACGGACTCCATGCAGGAATATCCACCCTCCACCATGCTGGCCTCTTATGTACTTGTGCATCTGAGCTCAGTGAATTTGGGATCCATGGCCATTGTGACTGATATTGTTAGAGGCCCGTATGGCTACTGCATAACCTGCCCCTCCACCTTGGTTGCCGCTCCAAGGCGTGCTTCTCGAGCCCTGATGTGCCTGCCCGTATGCTACCCCTGCTGAGGTTTGAACAACCTTTTGCTGCTGTTTAGGATTTTCAGGACTGGTGGTGCGCTCAGCTTGTGACAGGGATGCCTTCTCAGGCGAAGAAATGCGGTCACCCATAATTTCCTTTGAGTTTGGATCAGTTCGCAGGGTGCCATGGGGTTTCACAGGAGATGTATCGGGGGCCTTATATAGTCCTCCGAACTTAGTTGTCACTTACCCATGACTCTGCCTCCCTGACAGTTTTCGGGAATTGTTAACAGCAGTTTCTTTAAGCCTGACAATTCGCTTAGAACCAGGATGCATTTACACACCATTATGGGACCTTTGTTGTATTGGGCCAAGAGGGGAATGGGGGGGGACCTGTGTTCCAGTGATGTTCGGGGTGTGGAGAGAAATGGCGTTCCATTGATGCCCATTTTCGACACAAATGCCTTGCGCCTTGTCGTTGGGGGATTTGGGCTCTCTTTTTGCTAATGTAGGTGGAATGTTCTTAAGTGACCAGGCCCCTCCTCCCTGCTCCCTCTTCGGCGGGGGTCCAGGCACTATATCCGTGGGTGCATGATCATTTCCACCTTCATCCCCTCCATCAAAGCCAAATGTCATCAGATTAGGGGCAGAACTCTATCGGGATTCAAAAGGGTTGGACAATTTCAAGCCACAGCTACAACAATGTCAGGTTCTATTGCTATAGAGCTAAAAGTAGCTAGCTCCCTGTGTTAGCCTTACTGGGATCGACCTCACCATTGCGCATTAAGTCCTCCAAGGTGGTGCAGTCATTGTCCCTTTCCTGTCGATCAGCAACCTTACGCCCTATGACATCGAGGGTACCCCCCGAAAAGTGATCGATTTTTTTTATTAACTGGTATGCATCACCCGAGAGCTTGGTAGGGCTGCACGGCTGCACCCTGAAATCAGCACCTGGCGCGTGGGGCAGCGCCAGGATTTTCCTTTTTATGGTTAATATTTTTCTTTTCAGGTGATTAGACATCGAGACGCTTTGTGGGGGTGAGGGTGTAGGGGCAACCATGTGATCCATTCCAGTCATGGTTGGCGTGGTTGTCATGGTGTAATGGGTGGGTAACAACAGAGTCAGTCACTCAAGCAGTTCAAAATGCCCCCCCAATTATGCCTCCTCACCTTAGTTGAACCTTAGTTGAACCTGGGGATCACAGGCACAAGTGCTCCCTGCCCCCCACCCAAGGGGGCGCCTAACACCCTGTGGGAGCACAACACTCGTGTCCTTGTCCCGCAGGCTTCACCCTGGCGGGCTGGGGCCAGAGCGGAAGAAGTAGAAGGGGGCGTGTCCACAGGCAGTCCCGGTACGGCGCCCATTCGGGGCCAGGACATAACAGCAGACAGAGGCAAAGGTGGGAGCCCAACACCCGCACCCTTGTCATGTGGGCTCCCTAAATTACACTAATAAAAACCTATAAAATTCAAAGAAAACACTTTTTTAAGGGACATTATGGTTACAAGCAAAACCGAAACCCCCCAGAAATTCACCGGTTATTAGAATGCTAAGCAACCATACTCACACCACCAATGTGCACTGCTTAGACAAACACCCAGTACATGAAAGATGACATCACAAATGTCATCGATGACATCGCTGATGACATCACATATTGAAATAAATTTGATTAACAGTCCCTACAAGGGTTAGTGTTTATAATGTTAGTAAGATGTCACGGGTGATCGGGAGATCTATCATAAACTACTTAATGTATTAAACAATGTTCTCATCTAAAGAAAACACTATATCCGAGTGTTGTTAATACAAGAACCTAATCATGCATACACATTGGCAATGGTTGCAGCATGTACCAAAGAAGTACAGTATTTTTTATCTGCCAATTCCCAAAAGAAAATTAATAAATGCTACCTTATGAACGTTTTGTGTAATGTTAAACATTGAATAAATAGCTAACAATTTCAAACTTACAACACACTTGTGTTAGTACAAAAAATACATGTAAAAACCCTGAATGCATACAAATTAGAGCCACATACAGGAAAACTAAAGTAAGGAAGAGAGAAACAACAGCACCAAAAAAATGACAATAACATTAGAGTTGATTATCATGCACACAAATTAATTGTGTGTTTGAGGCCTGCATACTGTCCTATCCATGTGCATTATGAGGTCAAATCTAACTCTATAGAAAGTACTTTAAGAAGATATAAGAAGGTTAATTTCTAAAATTGTCATTAAAAAGAAAAAGTAGCCCATACATGTCAGTGAACAAAAACAAGTGGCCCAGATATGTGATGTCATCAGTGATGTCAGCAATGACAATTGTGAGGTCATATTCCATGTACTGGGTGTTTGTCTAAGCGGTGCACACTGGTGGCACGAGTTATGGTTGCTTAGCTTACCATAACTGGCGACTTTCTGGGGTTTTTCAGTTTTACTTGTAACCATAACGTCCCTTTAACAAAGTTCTTTCATTGAATATATAAATATAGACACATTTGGGGTACTGTGTAGCAGGGTCGTTCAAGTAATCACATCATATACAAAGTGTTGGCGTAGTACAGCTATCCAAAACCAAATCAGCTTGGTTTCCGCAAAGGGGTGGGTACCAATGTTCCCTCTAATTATTGTTCTCTATGTGCGGATATGGATGGCCTTTGTGCGCACATTATTTTCCATGTGCACAACTGACTAACGAGGTAAGCCACTTTGTGAACATGCATAGTCGGTGAGCGATCATTCCCAAAGCGTTTGTAAGGGAGTTTCTCCTTTCCGGTTTGGTCACAATATTTATCAAAAGTAATCCTTCTTAGACAATGCAGAAAAATCGTTTTATTCCACTGGCAAAAAACTCATCTTTATTACAAAAAACAAAAAATCGTTCATAACTGATGTGGCTGGCAACACATTTAGACAGCATACAATATTGGCAGATGGATTAATGGTAACTAAAAGGAACCTCTGCTATAATGAAGTAATTTAAAGGGCACGAGAAAATGTGTATAAGGATGAAAATGACATTAGAATGACTGCACCACAGAATATGATGAGAATTCCTGTGCCTCTGCTCACCATCCACATTACATTGTACTGTGAACTGAGCTGTGACAACACTTACTCAAAGCCAGTCTTGCAGCTAGGAGGCATACCATCACCCATTTTTATACCCTAAAAAACAGAAAATGTACCAAACAAACATTAAACAATAAACATATATGAGCCTACCCCCTGCTTCTACCCACTAAGCTCCATTGATATTTTCAAAACAGTAGCCAGGTGAGCAGTGTAATAGGACGGAACTCTACTGATTTCAGGAGGAATTTTAAGGGGAAAGAACATCTTTTAATAGGCATGAAGTATCCCTATTGGCAAAGCAAATTACTTTTTTACTCCCTGAAAAATCTTTTTTGATTCCATGCAGGGAGTAAAAGATCATCAGAGCCCTACTTGCAACCCTGACATAGGAAATGAAATGGCAGGGCACATAATACAGTCTGTAGTTTTGCCCACCCTTCCTCACCACAGCCTAGACAAAACTCAACACGAGCATTACTGAGGTTTCTTATGGAGCATGTGGAAGGGAAACAGAAGCATTTTCCTTTTCTGTTAATAGCAGCATTCTCAGAGGAACAGCAATTTGAGTTCCATCTTCCATAAGAAAGGGACCCCACTTCTGCAATTGACTGTTATCAGTTAAACAAGATGTTTGGGGATGCTAAGGGCACTAAACACAGACCACATGATTATATGGAAAAGCCCTCTGCTAATGAGAATAGAAAGAAACAGAAGGTGCAGTTTCTTAGACTGCTCCAAGAGTTTCCTATCCTTCAGCAAACAAACACATTTAATTCACGGTGCTGTACTGCTGAAACATCTGACTTGGTTTTTGAAAGTTGCTGATTTGTGTTTCACCCCCAAGGAATGTTCTCCTGGGTCCAACCCCCAGTCCCCCTTCCCACTACAGGCAAGACAATTCACAGCTCATGTGCTAGCCTCCAATGCTAGCTGGCAGGGCTCTGTAAAAAGTGAGGGATTTTAGCTGTAAAACAATCACCAGTATATTTGCATGCCCACAAAACTTTACAAGCAAAACATGTTTAAAGCTTCACTGTGCTTGTATGGGCAGTTTAAGAAAATGTCACAAATCTGCATGTACACAATTATTTTGCAGTGCATATAAGATTATATGCAAGATACCTCACCATAATATTATTGGGTAGGATTATACAAGTGCTCAGTGAAACCCTTTCTCTTTTATAACAGAGTTTTCATATAATTAGTTAAGGCCCATGCCCAAGGGAACTCTGAAAACCTGGAAAGGATGCATATGTACAAAACATAGGAACCATGGGGGGAGGTTACACATCCAAGTAGCCTGCTTACTGACAGTCCGTATCGGATGTTTGAGCTCACAGTTGGGTTACATAGTGTGGTTGATGCTTTTGCTAAGGCACCATGAGTAACACAAATTCTGGTGCCTGAATGTTATTCATATTACAACAAACATAAAACAAGTGGATGTAGGTACAACTTTGGTAACCTTTCTCAGAGCCAACTTAGGCAGAGTCAAGGTTGTCCTGTAATATCTAAATGTGGACTGAGGCAGAAGTTGGAGCCATAAGGTACAAGTGTGGTAGAGTCAAATATTGGAGGCATGGTGGAGGGTGAAAGGCTATTTGACTGATGTATGTTGGCATATCTGAGCTATACCTTCTGTTCATGGAGCCACTTTTTCATATTTGTTTTAACCTCTTGAGGCTGTGGTCCGTTTTAGGATTTTGAGGTGTTTAAGATTACACTTTCATAGTAGCGTAATGGAAATAGGCTACCAGAATATGAAGACTAGTTTGAATAATCTAGTTTTATTAGGAGAGAAAGCAAATGCCAGATAACTGCTGTGGCTTGTGCCTTATTAATTCTTTAGGATGGGAATTGTCTGTGTGCGCTGCTAAACTTCTTCTGAGCGGCACTCAGAAGGAAGCTGGGCAAGCGCACATGTGCACAGCTTAGAGGAAACATTGGTGGGTACCACAACAGCGGGCTTTGTGATCAATCACCTGCAGCAGAGGGTATGGGAATCGAGTGTTCCTGATTTATATGCTGTCTATCCAACAAAATTGAAGAAGTCCAATATATGAGATATGCAGGATGTAACATCTATGGGACTAGAGGAAAGACACTTTTGATAGAGCAAGTGATAGCTAAGACCAAGCATATGTTATGCCAAATGACATCATTGCATCGAGGATTTGGCAAATTCTCCTGCTCAAGTTTCATGATGCAAAGTAGTTCCTACCATCTGCTATGGGCTGGAGACCTACTACCAGTTGGCTGAATATGATTTTGACTATGTGGAAGGGTTGCTTTGGAAAAGCACATTGGGGCTCCATCAATCAGCCCCAAATGCAATCATCAGAACAGAACTGTGACTGAATTCGTTAAACTCAAAAATAGGCTGGAAAAAGACACAGCTATGCCTAAACATTTATACAGCTCCTAAACATTGCATCTTTGAGCAGATGGACAGGTCCAGGGCCCCCAGTGAGAGTGTTCTGATCCAGTCATGTCACACCTATCTGAAGATGGTATCTACTAGTTTCGGGGAGGAAGCAACTAACAACTTGCAGGCTAGGAATAAGATTTGTCTACAAGACTGGATGAGCACTTGTGATAAAGCAAAGACCTATAGAAGCTAGACCGAATTAAATAAGGTCAGCCTACCTTCTATTGTACCCATCTTGGGCTTTTTTAGAATCTTATTGCGCTTTCGATTAAACTTGCTACCGGCCAGAGAATATGAATGTCGCTGCAAGGTGTGGATGATGGAATTTATAGCCCATGCTCTGTCTCAGTTGAGACCCTGAAACACTTGGTCTGTGAATGCTCAGGTATGATTTCTTTCAGGAATGTTATTTTTGGAAAATGTATGGATGGTCTCAGATTACACGCCGTGGACTCGCTTTGGGAGTGCATCGACTCAGATTATTCAAGATCATTATGTATAGTTTTGTATTCCTTTATTCAAAAATTAGAATTGTAAATGGAAGAAATTATTTTCTTATATCTCTACTTTTCTACTTTATATTTTAATTACTGTAAATGTCAATAACGCTATTGATTTTATGTAATATATGGTGTTAAGGCCTATTCATTAAAGCCAGAAGACACTAATTAAATACAAATAATAAAATAAATAAAAACCTACAGCTAGATATTCCATCCAAAAGACAGGAATTTCCATCATTTATGCCAATATCTTCTATATGGGACGATTATCTGGCTGTACAATGGCAATAACTAGAAATACCTTGACCTATGACCTATGACCTATGATGGCAATACATTAATTTGTGCAAGTACCTTGACAACATCAGGTGCTCTTATCATATAGCTGGTATTAGCATCATATGCCCATGTAGTGCGATAATATGCCCTGGCAATCCTGTGGAATGCCAGATCCATGAACCATTCTGTATGCCATGATATGCTCTGGTTCTCACTCTATGGCAGGTGACCATGTACTCCCACCATATACCCTTGTGCCATCATAAACCCTTGTATTTTGTATTAACATCATTATGTGTAATGCCATCCAAGCCATGTCAACGTTTCATGAATTCTCTTTACTGTTAGTTGAAGGGCTCCTCTTTTCAGTGCCTGTCCCCACTTTCAGCACCAGTCCTATGTCTTCGCTAATCAATACTAGTGCTCCCTTTCTGTCCATTGCAGTCACTTACCCATCTGTGGCAGTGCCTCATCTCGCTATCAATGCTGCCACTCACCAGGTATAGAGTCACCATTAGTTCCAATGCACCAAACAACTTTCTTTGCCTCATGAAGTATTATTGAAAATGCTATTTTCCTACTAACCCCCACTACTCATTCAGCGAGTCAGGTACTGGCACTAATGAATGTACAACAGACCAGACTTTGGAGAAGTTATATAAAGCAAGACAATGCTCATATCATGTTCGCAAAACACATGTAGACTCTCCCTAGTCGGAAGAACACCCTGACCCTCACGGGCAAAGCTCTCCCTAGGAGGCCAGTGGTGTGCCGCCTATCTAATAGGAATATTGAGAGGACTCTCCCCCATCAAAGAATATCTAAATGCATATACCACTTACATTCAATGAAAAGACCAGAATCAAGTATAAATATAGACAGTGAACGAGCTCCGGTCAAATTCCTCACATTCCTCACAGTCAGCCAGGGTGAAACCACAGGGATTGGGCGATACAGATATTGGGAGTGAATCTAAAAACAGGTTCTCATGCTGGAGGCACTAACTCACTGTGGATATTTGGAATCGTCAGTAATATTGCTCAGGAGCTTGAGCACTGGCTGCTGCAATCCGTCTGTTATCTGGAGGTCACATGTTTCAATCCCAGCAAGGCCAACTCAGGCTCTCATCCTTCCGTGGTTGATAAATGAGTACCAACTTCGGTTTTGTGATTATTATATGCAAATATGTTCTCTGTACAGTGTTTTGGTGAAAGCGCTATACAAATCATCATGATCATTAAGAGCCTTGTAGCTGATATTGAGCACTGCACTGGGTGGACTATCACTCTACGTTACACCCATTAATGAACAGTAGAAACTATTGGATTTCAACATCTGTTACTCTGTGAAAGCCTATACAAATTGCTAATATTTGTTCAGTCTTAACCGTCTAAACTCAGTGTTTCCTGCTTATTTCAGCACTGTAAGGTACCTTGCCCTTATAGCATCAATGTTTACACTGGCATCTTCTGACACATCAGAAGACCAACAGTGCTTTCAAAGTTGGTGATTACGAGTTCCTCCTCCAGGCCATAGGTGTTTATTGGTCAGATGCCATGGACCACAGCGTCAGCCAGTTCTGACCATAGCTTTGTATGCTGGTACTTGTATTTTAAATTGTTATATTAAATCATATGCCTTCAAGTCTCAGCATGCATAGAAGTCTTTTTCAGATGGTGACACACATCTCATGGTGGAGTTTGGTGTTCCTCCCGGGCTGGCATTGCTGTTTTAATCTGCTGCATCTGCATGAGGCACATGATATAGAAGCGGTTTGCTCAGCCCCATCTCATGTGGCATGAAGAAAAAAAACACACACTTTCTTACTAAAACCAAACATCTCTCACTGCTGCTATAAGGATTCTCTTTCCGAATTAGTGTCACTGTAAAAGCCAACCCGCTTTGCGGACTCCTTCTCCAAGTCCCAGGACCTCTGCAGTCACAAGGTTGTCTGGCGCTGGGTTGCATTTCCATCCTAAGGCACTTGTTAATTTGCTTCCTTTCTCAGATGGCTGATGCCACAAAGTAGCAACTCAAATTTGCTGCAGTCGTGGCATTAACAATAATGTGTGGTCAACTCTTACTGTGACATGAACATAGTAACACTATAAAGACATGTTGTCGTTAATGTCTTTGCGAATGTAATGATCGTGTAGGTGGGGCGTGTGCTGGTTGACACATAAGTGATCTATGCATCCAAGATAGTTCTACGAAAAAGGCACTTCATTGGTAATATGGGCCTCATTAGAAGTTTGGCGCTATTAGCAGTGCCAATTCCTGTAAACAGAATTACAGTTATCATTGGTGGTAACTGTTAATGCTCTGGCTGATTATGAGTTGTGGTTAACTCCCACTTGGAAGCCTGATAAGACTTCAATGGCTAATGGACTAATTACCTCTAGAGGTAATTTACAAGAGGTCATATCTCAGTATTTGTACTTGCTGTATTACCTTTGTATGGATTTACAAAAGATAGGAGGTAATTAATTTGCCCTATATGTGGATTATTATTGCTAGATCCAGTGTTTTTCAAACGTACGGTTTTGTTGTCCTGCATGCCTCCCACCTCACCTGGGCCTCTCTCCAAAAGGAAACATGTGGATCAGACACCTCAAATGTAATGGATATGACCTTGGTATACAGGCTGCTCTTTGGTCTGATGCCATCAAAAGAGTTGTAGCCAGAACCAAGCAAAGTCATTTTTCATTTCACATTAACTACACTTATATCATAGGCACATTAACTTTGTGAAAGACCAAGTCTCCCATCACATACTTGACTATCCCCCTTTGTGTGGCAGTGCCCAACATATGAACCTATATGGCAATACAACTTTGATTGTGTAACACCAAGAGTAAAAGATGAATCCAGGGGAAGGGACCTGCCCTCTGGCGCAAGAACCTTTATCCTTAACCCCTTAACTGCCAGGCTATTATGCAAGTCTATGCAAAAATAATGATCATACTTGTCCTTGGCACTTATGGGGTTAAAGAACTTTGGTGCTGGAGCCATTTATTCTTCCTTTATAAACACATTTATAAACCATCCAATGTTAAAGGGGTTTCCATTTTCACTATAGAATTTAGTTTATAGTGTGAGGGTCATAATAGAACCTTAGACACAGACAGATCCTTAGTTGTGGTATATGTAGGGACATTCCTCTTAGAGCAGAGTTAGAGAGGCATTTTCCCAACCCCTTTTATTTGAAATACAAGTATTTAACCAAAATCATGGCTAACCTGTGCCCGAGTTTCATTCCTGACTCCTCACATATGGTGGCAGTAGTGGGATCAGGCTCAGTTGACACAAACTGGGTGACCCTCAGCTTTGAGAAACTTAGCAACAGAGCTTCCGATCCATCAGTAGCTCCAGAACATTCAATTGGGTTTGATTTATGTAGTAGTAGGGAGAGTTGATACAACCGGGAGGCCAAGTTTTAATACCAACTGATTTGGTCTTCATAACCCCACCCAGAACTTACATTAGACTTGCCTCTATATCAGGCATAGCTTGGCAATATGGCCTCGACATCTTAGCGGGCATCATAGATCATGATTATAGAGGCAACATAAAAGTCTTGGTTCAAAACAGCGGGAAAGGCACATATCACATATAGGCAAGAGAATAAATAGCCCAGGGAATTCTAGAGAGTGCTCTATTTCCTAAAACAAAGGAAATAAAACATTCTGATGAAACTGAGAGGGGCAGCAAAGGCTTTGGGGAGGCAGACATAGATCCCCCCCAGTACATATGAGTCAAACACACCTACAGCCCTTGGAGAAGAAGCCAAAAGTATTCTGGATATGAGGGTTTCCAAAATGAATGATCCCTTCCTTCAGGTGGTACCCAAGGAGGAGGGCAGAGAGAAAGGGGAGCAATTATTTTCCTAAATACTGGGCTACTACATAGAGGAGACATTGGTTCTGATGGTACACAGAGGTCGCAGATAATTGTACCCAAAAGTCATGAAGCAATTGTGTTGCAGATTGCTTTCTCCCCTTTTACAGGCAGTCACTTAGGAATTGATAAAACCCAAGCAAAAATATGAAGCCGTTTTTACTAGCCAGGGATCTATGCTGATGTGAAAACGTTGTGCTTACTTGCGCCTTATGTATTTGTATTTTTGGATTTATAATGCGCACAGAACAGACTGAACTGTATAATGGCACAGAAGATTTATGCCAGAAGACTAGTTTTCAGATGCACCCTCAAGTGTTATTCCAACCTTTACCAATCATTGATGTGCCCTTTACCTGTATAGGCATGGACGTAGTTGGGCCCCTTGAACCATCAAAACTTGGTAACCAATAAATATTGGGAATAGTGGATTATACAACTCGCTATCTTGAAGCATTCCCTTAATGCAATAATGCAACCCAAAGAATTCTCAAACATTTGATCCCATATTTTTCATGAGTTGTTTCCCCGAAGGAGATTTTAATGGATCAGGTGACTACCTTCATGAGCAGCCTAATGTCAGAAGTAAAGGACATTCTACATATAAAAACACTTTATCACCCACTGACTGGTGGATTAGTAGAACAGTTTAATAAGACCTTAAAACATATCTTAAAGAAGTTAGTTTGGGCCCTTTTTGCCGCCTGACAGACCCCACAAACCTCCACAGTATTCTCTCCATTTGAACTATTACATGGCAGAGAGCCATGGGATGACCTTGACATGTTGCAGGAGACTTGGGAAGAGTGGGAGGAAGACATCTTGCCCCTTTCCCAAACAGCCCAACGGTTAAAGGAAGACATGGCCACCGTCAGGACAATAGTTCAAACTCATATGGTCAAAGACCAAGAACATCAGAAAGGTTACCATTATAGGAAAGCTTTGCTTCGATCATTTTCTATTGGACAAAGAGTCCTTTTTCTCCTTCCTTCATCTGATGATAAGATGTTCTCCAAATAGCATGGTCCCTATGAAGTGATAGAACAAACAGGGCCACGTGATTATCAAGTATCATAACCTGACCAAATAATTAAGACCCATATCTATCATATAAATCTCAAGGAGTGTAGGGAAAACCATGTTGAAAATACCACAGTAGTATTGACAAGTCTGTTGTCTGACGAATCAAATAAGAATAGCACGATTCCTTCCAACCTGCCTCAAAACTGGAAAGAAGACCTGTTGTACCTCGTAGAAAAATTCCCAGATACATTTAGAACTGAGCCAGGTCAAGTTAAGGGGGTATTTCACTATATCCATACACCCCCCGGGGCAGTGGTCCACTTAAATCCCTACCAGATACCCAAGTGTAGAAAAGACATCATCATAGAGGAGGTGAAAAACATGATGAGAGCCGATATCAAGCTATCTCAGAGCCCTTCGTACTCTCAGATGGTACTTGTTGCCAAGCCAGATCAATCATGGAGATTCTGCATTGACCTCAGAAAGGTAAACGCGGTCTCCCAATTTAACAGTTACCCTATGCCAAAGAAAGATGATCTGATTGATCAATTGGGGGCTGTTGTTTTCCTCTCCATGCTTGATCTGAAGAAGGAATACTGGCAGGCACCTGTTAATCCAAAGGACCAGGGGAAAACAGCATTTTCCAATCACATTGGACTTTTTCAGTTCAAGGTATTACTGTTTAGGCTACACGGGGCTCCGGCCACCTTTCAAGTGTTAATGGACCAAGTCCTCTGGCCTTAGGCATCTTTCTGTGGAGCGTACATCGATGATATAATCATCCACAATAGGACATAGGAAGAACATTTACAACACTTATAACTAGTTACTAGAGTATTGAGAGAGGCTGGACTCAAAGCAAATCCAAAGAAATGCCACTTGGCACAATCAGCAGTCAAGTATATTGGATGTTCTGTTGGCAATGAGCTAGTTCAACCCCAGAATGAGAAAGTAAAAGCAGTCAAGGATACCCTGGTACCCAAAACAAAAAAAGACCTATGAGTATACCAGGGAGTAATAAGGATTGTGTTAATCAGAAATAAAGAGGTCCTGAGAAGAAACATTAGGACTAGGAAAAAGGGATTGTGTTATCCAAGAGAGGAGGAGCAAAACCATGGCAGAAATGTATACCAGGAACCCTGAAAGAGACCAAATTACAAAACCAGACAGTTTTCTGTGTCAATATTGTTGTTGGCCACGAAAGGCACAAGGAACTGTTGTTTGTGAAACACCAAGAGTAAAAGAGGAATCCAGGGGAACAGAACCACCATCTGGTGCAAGGACCTTTATCCTTAAACAACTTTAGTGTTGGAGCCATTTATTCTTCCTTTATGAACACTTTCCTAAACCACTTAAGGTTAAAGAGGTTTCCATCTTCACCTTAGAATTTAGTTGTAGTGTGAGGGTCAGAATAGAAGTTTGTACACAGGACTGTTTTGTTTTGGACATTCTGACACAGACAGATCTTTAGTTTTGGTTTAGGTAGGGAAATACCTCTTAGAGCAGGGTCAGAGAGGTACTTTCCCAACCCATTTTATTGTCAATAAAAGTCTTTAACCAACATCATGGCTAACCTGTGTCCCCGTTGCTTAATTTTCAGATGTGTTCGGCATAGTGTAGTTTTGTTTGCCAGCCAGCTTGTGGTTGGTGACCCTAAGTTACCTGGGGGAACACCTGGGCATGGACCCCTTGCTTACTGTGCTCATAGAGGCACTGCTCCACCTCACTGATGAGGCCCAACAAGGCTGAAACACGTGTCTGGGGTTCCCGTTGGTACTCTTGTTCAAAGGAGGTTTGCCTGGCATTTTGGTTCTGGACTGCACTTGTGGGCGGGACAAAGACTGATATGCAATGAGTATTCCTCCTTTGTGAAAAGTACAGTGAACAAAAAGCAATGGCTGCGGACTCTCAAAGTGGGGAAAAACCACTGAACAGGTTATCATGCCATGTTCCTTCTAGAGAGGTGTTTTTGTAGTTTTATTTGCTGTTAGGATTTCTGCTTTATAAAGTCATATCTGTTTTTGGTATGCAATTTTGTCCTGTCTGTTGTAGTCTTTCTCCCAGGCTAGTTTTCTGTTTGTTTTCTTCAAGGCACTGAGGTGGGTGTGAACCATCTGGAAGGCAGTTTCTTTTGGGAGCAGTTGAAGTGTTTCCTCGGTGCTACTGCATCTAAGGTCTCTGTGATCCAGTGTGTCAAGGGGTGTGTTTGGTGGTTTAGCAGATTCTAGTCTGGTGTAGAGGGATTTATAGTTTTCTTTTCTCAATTGGAGTTAGAGATTTATTTCGGTGGTATGTACTCGTAATGGAGCTCGTAGAATGAAAGATATCATAAGGTGGTTGCTCCAGAGAATGTGTAACGGGTGCAATTGTAGCTGTGTTTTTTGAAGAAGATATCATCCAAAGTGTTTCGGGCTTTGTGGGTTGCCCCCTTCACCATTTGTTGTAGGTGCATAGTGGATAGTTGGGAGGTCAGTGATTTGGCATAGTTGGTGTTCTCTTCAAACCAGATGTTGAAGTTTCCTGGTATAATACGACAGCCCTGTTCTGCAGAGATGCTGGTTATGGAATCTACAAATGTTTCTCTGAAGGTCAGGTTGTATGTCGGTGGTCTGTAGATCAGTAGGAGGGAAACATGGATAGATGGTCCAGCGTTAAGTGTAGAAAGAGTAGTTCACAATCTAGGCTATTTAATGATGGTCCTGTTGTGATTTTTTTTTCAATGTTTCTTTATTAGTTTTCTATATCAGGCATAGCTTGGCAATATGGCCTGGACATCTTAGCGGGCATCATAGATCATGATTATAGAGGCAACATAAAAGTCTTGGTTCAAAACAGCGGGAAGGACACATATCACATAATCTGCACAACATACAACTCATCAGACATAGCCAATACCAACTTCAAAAAGAAGGAAAAAAAGACATTCAACAATGTCCCGCTCAGGACCGAAACCCCCTCGCTCTCCCCTTAAAACCCCACCAGGTTATCTCTACATGTAGAAAAACACATCCAAATGTCATGAACTCCTCCTAGGACACTTGACCTAGACTACCCTAATAAGAGGATAAGCCAGGCATTAATAGACCCACAGCTCAACATAGACACTGAACAAACTGTAAAGCCAATAGTCTTCAGCACCTTCCACATTGTCCAGCGGCAAGAGGGCTCTCTCTGAGTCAGACTCACGAGCCATGTAGCTTCTGAAAGAGTGCCAATAGTCCTTGGGTCTACTATTAAGGGGGAGCGTTTGGTTGTATTGCATCTCCCTACCCTCATACATCGACATGCAGTTCACCCATTGATGTATTGAAGGTACCGTAGATGCCCCCATGCACGAGCCACCAGAGACTTGCCGACCACAGAGGCCATACCAAACCGCCTTCTATCATTGCTTACATGTAGATCTACCCACGCCAGCACCCACGTTTCCGGAGTGAAAGATATCAAAGCCTCTAACACCTGTTCCATCACCTCAGCGACGGCTCCCCAGAAGGTCTGGACATGAGAACAGGACCAGGCTACATGGTAAAAATCAGCAGGGGACTGATGACATCTCCTATACTCCGGAGACCTAAGAGGAAACAATTTATGTAAAGACAGAGGAGAATAATACAGTTCATGCAAAAATGTAAAATGAATCATGCGAAATCTGTTATTACTAGAAATCGATTTAGTCTGAGCAAGTATGACTTTCCATTTATCCTCAGACAATGAGCGGGCCATACTATCTTCCCATTTGACCTTATATGAAGAGGAAGAAGGAGCCCCAAGCCCTCGAGCCAGACAATACAGGGAAAAAAAATCACTTTTCTAGAAGAAGGCAGGGCCACAATATACTCTCAAATTGGGGAGGTCTCTGGAGCGTCTGGAAAGTCAGGCCATCTCGATTTCAGTACCTCGCGGAGGCGGAACTATAACAACTGGGTGAGCGGAGTCCAGTCGCCTCTCGCCTTAAGATTTTCCCAAGTTATGAATTTCGCTTGTGGTGCCACATCGCCCAGGGTGTGAATGTGTAAACTCTGGTAATGCTGAATGAAGATGTGCTCAAATGTAAGAGGGATCCCGCGGACCCTATATATGGCTATCCTGTGTGAATACCACAAACCCATCCCAACCCACTTTGCTAGGCTATCCCAGGCCTTGAGCGTGATCTCTAAGGGTTGAACCCCTGTCTTCAAATGACGCTCCCGTGCGGCCCAAAGGAAGCCTCTAAGGTCCTCTGTTTGAGCAATTGCCTTCTCAAGCTGCGAGTGCGGCAGATTGTTCGTTGGTGACCACCACCAGATCGAGTACTGAATCTGTGCGACTAAGTAGTAAAGAAACAGGTTAGGAACCTCAACACCCCCCTGGGCATATGGGTAGCACATTAAGCGCAAGGAGATGCGGGATCGTTTCCCCGCCCAAATCAACCTAGTCAACATAGACTCTATATGGTTCCAGAATGATACAGGGGGCCATACCGGGACATTATTAGAAACGTACAAAAGTTTTGGTAAGACAATCATTTTAGCTAAGGAGATGCTGGTTCGCCTGGGAAATAGGAAGCCGGACCCAAGTATCCACCCGATGTTCCAAATGTTGCAGAGTGGCAACATAGTTTTCCTTATACAGAAGTGCGGGGAAAGTGGACACCTTAATACCCAGATACTGGATTCCCTGTGGACACCAAGTGAAGGCCTCACCCACATCCTGTGGGGCAACTCCCGGTGTGAGCGGGAGCACCTCCGACTTAGACCAGTTTATCTGTAACCCACACAAAGTGCCAAATGCAGATATCTCCTCCATCACAGGTTGCAAGTTTGTCCGAGGATGTTTTATATATAAAAGCATATCATCCGCGCAGAGTGACATGATAGATACGTGTGACGGATTGTCACTCCGCAATGAGAGTGTAATTTTCTCAGTACACAAGCCACTGGTTCAATAGCCAGGGCAGATAGGAGAGGGGAAAAGGGGCAGCCCTGCCTAGTGCCCCGAGTTGAATAAATGGGAGTGGATTGGACACCATTCATATAAACCCTCGCCCGTGGAGCCGAATATAGAAGGCGTATCCAACTAAGATACGCGGATCCGATGCCCGAGCGGCGTAGGACCTCAAACAGGAAAGTGCATTCCACAGAATCAAATGCCTTCTCCACTTCCAAGGCTACCACCACAATAGGGACCTCCGGATTCACATTGTGCATCAAAGTAAACAATCTACGCAGATTATTCTGAGTGGATCGGCCCGGAATAAATCTCGCCTGATCTGGAAGGATTAATGCAGGCATGTGTGGAAGAAGCCGATCCGCGAGTAATTTGGCAATGATTTTATTATCCGTGCTTATCAATGACAGGGGGCGATAGGAGGAACACTGTTTAGGATCTTTATTGGGCTTGAGTAATACCGTAACCAGGGCAGTCCGCGTGGACTCTGGGAGTACTCCAGAGGACGCCGCCTCTTCAAACATTTGACATAAATGGGGGATAAGCAAATCAGGGTATGTTTTGTATAGTTCAGCTAATATCCCGTCCGTTCCCGGGGCTTTCCCATTCGGAAGCGATATTAATCACCCTATGGAATTCCTCTGCCATGTGGGGTTCATTAAGAAGCCCACCCACCTCAGAATCAAGCCAACCTAAGGCGATCCTATCAAGAAATTTGGTAATATCGTCATGCCCAGCCGAATCATGGGCAGTGTACAACTGCTCATAATATTGGCAAAATACCTCGTTCATCTCTAGCACAACCCTGGTAGGTGCACCAACCTGGGGCTCCACCTCTAATATAGGCTCCAATCGGTTCTCCTGTTGGACGGCCCAGGCAAGGGTCCTACTCGGGCGATCTCCCTCCCCATATCTCGCTGCAGCCAATGGGTCACCCAGGAATTGCTCCTCGCCGTCCATCAGAGCCCGGACCTCCCACCTCTGTGCCGCAAGATTAGCCTGAAGATCTGGAGAATCTGCACTTCCCTGAAGGAGTTCCAGATTCCTCATTTCCATCACCTTACGTGCAATCGCCCTGCGAATACTTTTAAGCACCCCCCTTTCCTGTGACATGCACCAGCCTCGCAGGAACACCTTAAAAGTTTCCCATACCACCAACAGACTGGGAACAGACTCTGCGTTAAATTGAAAAAACTCTATAATGGCATAGCGCAGCCCCTCCCGAAACACCAAGTCTTCCAACGCCCGGGCCCGAAACCTCCCACAAAGCTGGCTAGGGTAAGATGGGGGTCCCCTGAATTTCACAAGGACCAGGGAATGATCCGAAAGGGTACGCGAGAGAATCTCTGCCCTGACTACCCCGCGGGCCAGGCCTGGAGACATAAACACGTCGTCAATCCTGGATGAACTCCTGTGCACACTAGAGTGAAACGTAAATTCCCGGGCGTCAGGATGACACCGTCACCAAACATCGAACAAGGAGTAATCGGCTGTAATGGATTGCCATTTTTGCACTGCATAAGGAATCGTCCGTTGGGTCGATGCCGACCTGTCCCACATGGAAGAAAGGGCTACATTAAAATCCCACGCCCACACTACCTCGTAACCCGGGAACAGTCATTGATGCTCCGAGCATGCCTGAAAGAAATCGGGAGAGTCATAATTAGGGCCGTAGACGTTTACAAATAGGACAGATTGTGTCACAATCTCCCCGGCCACCAACAGAAATCGTCCCTCCCTGTCCGCAACCTGCTTGTGAAGTTTGAAGCCTAGGGAGTGTTGTATGTATGTTGCAATACCCCGGGAGTGTGTAGAGTAAGAAGATCCATACCTATGAATTCCCCAGCCGGAAAGGGCAGGGAGCTTGTGACCTCTCCCTAGGTGCGTCTCCTGTAAACATAACACATTAATCTGATGATTTCTTGTATAGTTGGATATGAGTCGCACCTTTTTTGATTAGTAAGGCCCCGCATGTTCCATGTAAGCAAAGTTATGTCCAAGGGGACAGGGGAACCTGGCCCCGAGGCAGAACTCATGTCACGGCTCTATGGGTATTGGTTAAAGGAGCTGCAGTCGCTGAATTATCGACCAGCGTACGGCCATGAGAGAATCTAATCTGAATGTGCGCGCCTAGAGTGCTGCCCACTCCAAAAAGAAAGCTCATCCCTCCCATCCCTTGGATACGAGTATATCAGGACGACCACGCCCGGGATAGGAGAGAACACTAATGGGTGTAAAGTCAGGTCAAAGACATTTAAAAGACAAGTCATTCCCCCAGATATATCCATACTTAATTCTCCATCTGCGCATACAGTAACCTGGGTATCTCCCTCCCCCCAATAACACCCAACTAACGCTAACAAAATAACAAAACTGACCCCAGACCCCTCCCTTCTCCCATGCCAGAAACCCCAATCTACTGGCCCCCTCATCCCGCCCACCACCCTAAACCCCACAAACATTACACAAAGCCAAGCTAAGTGGCTGCTGGGCTCAGGGGGAAGCTGTCTGCATCTGCTGCTCATAAAGCTTGGAGGCTCAATACCATGGTTACATGTCACATTTCAATCACCCACCGAGGGACAGAATTACATGGTACGGTCATATCGCTTACACGGCCATCAAACGGGACCGGCCGCCGTGCATCTTTGAGCAGCCACATGACCACGCCGTTCTATTCCTGGTCAAGGGGACACTGGAGCAGGAGGCATGGGATCCGGAATGCTCAAGGCAAACCTCTCAGCCAATTCAGGGTTAATGAAGAAGGACACCCTACCATCATGTACCACCCTAAGTTTAGCAGGATACATCATTGCATAGCGGATCCCCTTCTTCCGCAACATGGCCTTGACACCCAGGAACGTTTTCCTCTGATCCTGCACCTGTCGGCTAAAATCAGGAAATAAGCGTATTGTCGATGAGCCCCATTGCAGGTTCTCCTTTTCTCTGGCCACGCGCAACAGGGTATCACGATCTCTGTAGCTGAAAATTCAGGCTATAATAGCTCTTTCCGGGGCACCGGGGGATGGTCTAACCGCCAATGAACGATGGGCCCTTTCGACCATAAACATATTCGAAACTGGCGGATTGTCCAAAACATCCTTTAGTAGCTGTTCAACTAAGAGTTCCATGTTACCAATGTGAGTGGTTTCAGCCACCCCGGTAATCCTTATATTGTTCCTCCTTGATCTCCCTTCGAGGTCGTCATTCTTTGCCGTTATTTTCTTAACTGTCTCTTGCATGGATGCCACCTCTCTTTGGACAACAGAGATCTTATCCTCCCCATCCCCAATCCTCTGCTCTGCCTCTGCCATCCTTTCACACAGTTTCTCAATTTGTATCGCCGATACATCTACCTTACAGGTTAGAGCATCCAAGCTGTCAGTACTTCCCCTGAGGGCTAGTAGGGTTTGATTTAAGGCAGATATGTCAATGCGAGCATCCCCAGACTCCTTCTCCTGGCCGGAAATTGATCTGTCCGCCTTCGCGAATTGCTCCATCTTGGATTGTCTCTTCGGATTACCCATTCTAGGGGGGTACAGGGAGCTACAGATGGGGGCCACGCCCAATTCGTCCCTGCACCAGGCACAGGAAGGTGAGAATCCGATGAGCCAGATTTCACCAGACTTGAGGGGATAATGTACACAAGATGAGGGCAAAGATCCAAGCTGCCCCCCCAGCCACAAGAACAGTCACGAGTTGCGCCCCACACCACCGTTATTTAACCAGGACAGGTGGGGGAGGGTACCAAAGACCAGCCCACAGACCATCCCACCATGAGTCCAATCCGGAGGAGCCACAAGGAGTACAGAGGCCAAAATGCAGAAAATAAATAAAAAATAAATAAAAACCCGCTCCATTCAGAGCTTCCACAGAAAGGGGGGCAACTCGCTACGCATCTAAGAAGGGGGCCAGTGGGGTTACCCCACCATGTTTCCCACAGTGTCACTGTTTCACTAGATAGCGCCAATTGACCCAGGTTTCAAATGCCCCCCCCACCCCAACATTTCTCAGAAAGCCAAGTCCAAATGGGCAGGGGTGTCCAAAGTCTCCCACTGCAGGGAGCCACTTGAAGAAGCACTGATGCCAGCACCCTCTGCATGGCGAAATATGTCAGGTAGGAGGGGGTAGCTCCACTCACCTCCACCTCCACAGGGCTCACGACCCCTCGCCCCAACCGCCTCCAGAGCTCCGGGCAGCTGAGCGGGAGTCCAGACAGCGGAACCGCTCCCCGGCCTCGGGACTGCACACGCCAGCACCGCGGAACGCGCGCACCAGCTCCAGGCACCGGCCACCCCAAAGCCGCGGCCTCAGCACCCCCAGCAACCGCCGAAGACCCCGGGGGCACAGGGCTCCATGAGGCAGGGGGAGGGGCTCACCTGCTCCACGCGGCTGAAACCGCTCCAGGCCCCGGGGCCGCCACCGCAATCCGCCGTCTGCAGCCCTCGAGCTGCAGTCCAAGTGTTCCCCGACTATTCCGCCACAACAAGGCATATGATCCGAGCGTCTGCAGCACGTCGTGGAGCTCCGGTGGAAGATGGATCTATAGCCTCCAGCAGAGCGCTCTCAGGCTGCGGCCATTTTCGATGCCGCACAACAGCGCCCCCCAGGTCCTGTTGTGATTTTGAGGTGATCCTAGTATGCGACGGGCCTAGGCACTCTGGTGAAATATATTGATGTATGAAAAAGAAAATATGGATTCCCTGCATCAATATAAATGTATGTATGTATCTATATGGAAGTTGCATGTAGTGCATTATAGTGGTATTTTCAGGCTGCATATGGCATGTGATGTCCACAGATGAATGCATGTGGTTATACTTAACGATATAAGGACTACGCCAGGCATATGATGGCACTACAGGGCATTTGAGGCGGCATATACCATATTACAATTAAAATCTATTGTCCTTGCCACTGTGTTTTCTGTCTTCAATTCATTCAGAATCAGCCTGCAATAAATTTTTCCCGGAGCATCTAGTAATGAAATAGGGCGATAACTGCTCGGCAGTTGCCTATCGCCCTTCTTATAAATTGGTACAGTTATTGCCTGAGTCCATGTCCGAGGCAATTTCTGTTCATTATTGATCGCAGTAAATATATTATACAGAATAGTTGCCCATAGCTCTGGATGTTGCTGCATAGTAGAATTTGATATTCCATCGGGTCCAACTGCCTTCGATTTACTAGCAGTTTTTATAAGATGTAATATATCATCTTCATGAAAAGCTAGGTTGAATGTATCTGTTATGGTTGGCTCTATAGCTGTACTGTTCACGGTAGCAGCATAAAGAGTATTAAAATGGGCCACCCACAGATGCGGTTCAATAGCAGAATTCTGTAAACTAAACTTCTGCCGTCCCAATACCTGATTCATCACGACCCACATTTTGGATATATTTTTATTGGCCATGATCCCCAACATATTGACTCCATCACGATGGTACAACTCCATTCTATATCTTTTAACCCAGTCGGTGTAGATGTTACGTAATTTTTTACTTTCAGCGGCTCTTAGAGGGGGGGGGAACCTAATGAGTTTTCTTAATTCAGCGCGATGCATAGCTTTCTTCAATGGCATTGTATTGTCAAAAACATGTAAGTGCTGTATCCCTTTGTTATTAGCCCAAGTCTTCTTACTCTGACAAAAGGCTTGTATAGCATTGCTATAAACAATGCCAACGCTGCCTGATTTGTAATGATCCTGCGCGTTTGATTCACTCAATAGTTCCCTAAAGTGTATAAGTTCATCCTCCGTCCATCAGAGCCCATTGCCACTTGTGTTCACCACTAAGCATCCTTTTCCAGGTGGCTTCGCAGTAGGACGAAAAGTCTCTTGCACAGCCCATTCCATTGCCAACATATTGTGATTACTGGCCTCAGAGGCAATTACCTTAAATTCTTGAACCACTGGCCACAAGGCCCGATTCACATATAGATAATCAATGATAGAGGTCAATTTGCCTTTGTGCCAAGTTGGGAGGAATATCTGAAGAAAAGGCCCCATTGAGCCGGATAAACCCTCTAAAATGTATCAGACTATTCCATCGTATCATTCTGTGATTATTCAAATCTTTATTCTCGTCCATACATTTCAGATTTAAATCACCAGCCAATGTGAAAAATTTGATCAGCTGGTCTTCCGCCACCATATCTCGTAAAGAGTTTATGTCTCTGAAGAAACATTCATCACTGAGAGCAACAGGATTCCAGTAAATGTTTAAAATAGCATGGCCGACAGATTGTGAAATGACTTTAACTAACATCATGAATTTGTTCAGAGTTGCCCATAACGTGGAAATTGTACCCTGCTGTTTTTTGACAGCTACTAAGAGCCCCGACATAGGTCTTCCTACAGCTGTCTCAATAGCTGAATTCATATGCACAACATATCCTTCCCAAATCGGCCTCACCGACGACCATGTCAGGTTTGATGTGGTCCTCTTGCAAGAGGACCACATCAAACCTATCTAAGTGATGTTGATTGTTATTTAGCAGATGTATGTGCCCTCTCGAGTTCCAACTAACCAAGGACAGGGTACAATTTGAAAGTACTGGGTCTAGTTATCCCTGCTGTGCGTTCCCATAGCAACAGCAAGGCTTGTTTGTAGATGTCAATTTACTAACCTTCCGAGACATTTCAGTATTTGATTCAGTGTTCTTGCGACATATTGAGGTCTCTTGCCTAGTTGCTTGGTCAGTGCTTAAAACAAACCCCAGTTGAAATAGGGAATCCTTCGCCTTCCATATGAGGTTCTGGACAGCCCTTGAATGCATCCAAATTTTTACTGCATTTAAATTGTCATTATTGGCAAATTCAACTAGTGTCAGATCTGATGACACAATGTCTTCCAATTGCTGGACATCTGAAAAAATTGCCATCACCGCTCTGCGGTTTAAATCATATTGTATGCACGGCGCCGGCCTACAGGCTAAAACTAAGGCAAGTGGGGCAGGGTCTGATTTATGTTTGACTAATGGTGTTTTTTTTGTTGTTCCAATTCGAGAACTTTCAAGATTGTCCCAGATTTCAGATTGGGGCTGTTATCGGCCTTAATTTTCCCAAGGCACTCTCAATTAGACGCATAACTACTCCAGATAGATCACTTACTAAGTGCGAGTCCTCTACTATTGAGTTTCTAATGTCATCCTGGGGATGTTTCTTTTGACTCAATTGAGCAGATTCCATTTCAGGCATATGTAACACTTCTCTTATTGTTGGGTCCCTTTGTGAATGGGCATCCTCAGCCACTGTCTTCTCACTGGTCGTATTCTCTTTTGGCGCACTAATAATCCCAGACGTTTGTAAAGCTGAAGTACCTACTGATTTTAAGGTCTCTATAGGGGTTTGTGCTCTACCTGACATGTATGCATCTACCGCCTGCCTTATTGCCTCTTTACTCAGGGTATTTTCAAGCATTTTATTTGGGCTTTTGCTTACAGCTTTTCCATACGGCACACATTCAGTGTTTACACCATCCCTAATTACGGTAGGTGTCTCCTCTGACTGTGAGATTATGGTAATTAGTTCATCTAATGGAGGGTAGTTCAGCGCATGTTTGGCCTGAAAATTCAGAGACCCCATTCTCTTTTTTTCCAGCCTTTGTTTCTCATATTTATCTTTGATTGCCTTGGAAGCCATTACATTATTATTGGAAGTGTTTTTGTTTTTAGGCAAAGTAATCGATTTTATAAAACGTTTTGTTGCCGCACTTCCCGGGTGCTTTGTACTTACTATGTTTTTTGATAGTTTACCAGTGTTACTCTCCACTGCTTTTTTTTGGATCAATTTCTCAGTATTTGGCCTATCCTTTAGTTGTTGGGAAATATCTTTATCCAACAACTTTCCCTTATTGCAGCGATGCGCAGAAACAGATGAAAACAAGGGATAATATTTTTTTTGTGAATCCACACTTATATCTACTCGGGATTCCCTATTCAGATTCTGAGGATCTGCTGTGCAGTTTAAAAAGGGATCGTAAATTATAGAGTCAATGCAGGGCAAAACCATCCACCTCTCGTTTCGCTCTATTTGACTGGCACAATTACATCACTCACTTTGTGTCTTATGTTTTGGTCAGTTTGACAAGAAACAGTGCACATGCTAATGTTAGATTGCTTAATGGATCCATTCACTTGTTGTACTTCCGACCTCATTGGGCCTCATTAGGACCCAGGCGGTAAGGGGTTTACGGCGGCGTAAACAGCGCCAACCCTTACCGCCTGATTCCGAGGTCCCTTAGCGCCATGGAGGATTTAACACCTGCTTTTAGCAGGTGTTAAAATCCATGGCGCTAAGGGACCTTGTCGTTAATTACGCCACCGTAATTTACGGTGGCGTAATTAATGCCTTCCCCACTCCCATTATGCCCTATGGGGCAAAAATAGGAATGGGGAAGGGTAAATGGGTTAATGGGGACTTACCACCCCGCCAACCTCGGAATGGGGCGGTAAGTCCGCCAACCACCATGGCGTAAACATAGTTTACGCCATGGCGGTAAAGGTACGACCCAGGCGGTAACTTACCGCCTGGGTCGTAATGAGGCCCATATGTCACAAACCGCCAACACCTGCCTTAATACTGATTCATGGGCCATCATTCTTTTCTCCACTGCATGGTATAAAATCCCCAATGTTTTTAGGGCCAAATTCATTGCATGCATAGCAACATCTATCGAGGTATCTATGCATTGTGTACCAGCCAATGACTTTGTGCCATGTATGTCAATTTGTGTTCTATCACTATCTTGACCTGTCATGGGGGACACAGTTTGGATTGTGGATTGTGATACTTCAGTAAACATCATAGGAGATTGAGACAGGTTCTCAGACAACATTTGCTTAGAAAACACAGAATCATTAAGATCAAAATCAATCACAGCAACATCCTTCGATGTTAAATCTATATTAGTGCACTCAATGGTCTGTGTGGAAATAGATATAATATCACACAATGCAGTGTCCGTGATTGAATCATCACGTATTGTTGCTTTCACGGCCCGCCCCAAGTTCACACTTTCTTTAGAGTGTACCAAGTCACTCAACGATTCTTGGGGAAGAGGCTGCGCCAGCACACCTACCAGGTTGTCAGGTAAAGGCAGAGTCCGCTCCTTAACCAACCTGGTTTTGGCTCTATGCGCCGAGAGGGACCCACTGAAGAACATCTGTATGTCCATGCTGTGAGAACCCCCCCTCGGCTCCTTTTCTCCTCACCGGTGTGCAGCCCGCTGATGAAGGAGATTGCTGCTCCCCCTCCAATCGATCCACTAATGATGCAGGCATGCCTGCTTTCAGTGAAATACTACGCATGGCCCCAAGCTTATCACACTACCAAGGCGGGTGGCTTAGGAACAGAAAACCTCTCAGCCACGCCAACGCCGGAGCTACCACACGAGACGAAGAAACCAGGAAGTGCAGCCCCGCCTCCGCGCCGACAAGGCGAAGAGGCAAAGAGGCACTTCCTGGCACTTCGCTCGGTGCGCGCGCGCCGTCAAATATGTAGTGAACGCCCCAAGTGGGCATGGTTTAGCTGTAAAAAGGAGAAAAAGAACGTTGTAAATATATACTTATACTTAGCAGAATACAAACTAGCTCGCCTGCCTGCTCGGTAAATTACCGAAAGTCCACACGTAAATAATCCTTCAATGGAACGCTCCAACAAACAAAGTCCGTGCAGGAGCTCCAATCGCAGAGCAGCAGCGAGACGAGGCAAAGAGGCACTTCCTGGCACTTCGCTCGGTGCGTGGCTTAGGAACAGAAAACTTCTCAGCCACGCCAACGCCGGAGCTACCACATGAGACGAAGAAACCAGGAAGTGCAGCCCTGCCTCCGTGCCAACAAGGCGAAGAGGCAAAGAGGCACTTCCTGGCACTCCGCTCGGTGCGCGCGTGCCGTCAAATATGTAGTGAACGCCCCAAGTGGGCATGGATTAGCTGTAAAAAGGAGAAAAAGAACGTTGTAAATATATACTTATACTTAGCAGAATACAAACTAGCTTGCCTACCTGCTCGGTAAATTACCGAAAACCCACACGTAAATAATCCTTCAATGGAACGCTCCAACAAACAAAGTCCGTGCAGGAGCTCCAATCGCAGAGCAGCAGCGAGACGAGGCAAAGAGGCACTTCCTGGCACTTCGCTCGGTGCGTGGCTTAGGAACAGAAAACTTCTCAGCCACGCCAACGCTGGAGCTACCACACGAGTCGAAGAAACCAGGAAGTGCAGTCCCGCCTCCGCGCCGACAAGGCGAAGAGGCAAAGAGGCACTTCCTGGCACTTCGCTCGGTGCACGCGTGCCGTCAATTATGTAGTGAACGCCCCAAGTGGGCGTGGTTTAGCTGTAAAAAGGAGAAAAAGAACGTTGTAAATATATACTTATACTTAGCAGAATACAAACTAGCTCGTCTGGCTGCTCAGTAAATTATCGAAAGTCCACACGTAAATAATCCTTCAATGGAACGCTCCAACAAACAAAGTCCGTGCAGGAGCTCCAATCGCAGAGCAGCAACGAGACGAGGCAAAGAGGCACTTCTTGGCACTTCGCTCGGTGCGTGGCTTAGGAACAGAAAACTTCTCAGCCATGCCAATGCCGGAGCTACCACACGAGACTAAGAAACCAGGAAATGCAGCCCCGCCTCTGCGCCGACAAGGCGAAGAAGCAAAGAGGCACTTCCTGGCACTTCGCTCGGTGCGCGCGCGCCGTCAAATATGTAGTGAACGCCCCAAGTGGGCGTGGTTTAGCTGTAAAAAGGAGAAAAAGAACGTTGTAAATATATACTTATACTTAGCAGAATACAAACTAGCTCGCCTGCCTGCTCAGTAAATTACCGAAAACCCACACGTAAATAATCCTTCAATGGAACGCTCCAACAAACAAAGTCCGTGCAGGAGCTCCAATCGCAGAGCAGCAGCGAGACGTGGCAAAGAGGCACTTCCTGGCACTTCGCTTGGTGCGCGCACGCTGGTGCGCGCACACCGTCAAATATGTAGTGAACGCCCCAAGTGGGCGTGGTTTAGCGAGAGTCCACACGTAAATAATCCTTCAATGGAACGCTCCAACAAACAAAGTCCGTGCAGGAGCTCCAATCGCAGAGCAGCAGCGAGACGAGGCAAAGAGGCACTTCCTGGCACTTCGCTCGGTGCGTGGCTTAGAAACAGAAAACTTCTCAGCCACGCCAACGCTGGAGCTACCACACGAGACGAAGAAACCAGGAAGTGCAACCCCGCCACCGCGCCGACAAGGCGAACAGGCAAAGAGGCAATACCTGGCACTTTGCTCGGTGCGCGCATGCCGCCAATTATGTAGTGAACGCCCCAAGTGGGCGTGGTATAGCTGTAAAAAGGAGAAAAAGAATGTTGTAAATATATACTTATACTTAGCAGAATACAAACTAGCTCGCCTGCCTGCTCGGTAAATTACCAAAAGTCCACACGTAAATAATCCTTCAATGGAACGCTCCAACAAACAAAGTCCGTGCAGGAGCTCCAATCGCAGAGCAGCAGCGAGTCGAGGCAAAGAGGCACTTCCTGGCACTTCGCTCGGTGCGTGGCTTAGGAACAGAAAACTTCTCAGCCACGCCAACGCTGGAGCTACCACATGAGACGAAGAAACCAGGAAGTGCAACCCTGCCTCCGCGCCGACAAGGCGAAGAGGCAAAGAGGCAGCACTTCCTGGCACTTTGCTTGGTGCGCGCGCGCCGTCAATTATGTAGTGAACGCCCCAAGTGGGCGTGGTTTAGCTGTAAAAAGGAGAAAAAGAACGTTGTAAATATATACTTATACTTAGCAGAATACAAACTAGCTCGCCTGCCTGCTCGGTAAATTACCGAAAGTCCACACGTAAATAATCCTTCAATGGAACGCTCCAACAAACAAAGTCCGTGCAGGAGCTCCAATCGCAGAGCAGCAGCGAGACGAGGCAAAGAGGCACTTGCTGGTACTACCACGTATTTTACATTAGCAATACTGCAATTTTGCATCATGTCACAACTTACATTTTTAAGAATGAAATTACTGGACTGTCATTTAAATAAATAAAGATAACACATACTGGTCTTTGCCAAACAGGATATAGTAAGCTTAGTAAAAGTATAATCCTGATTACTTCTGGTTTGCAAATATTTGAAAAGGGGAAAACGTTTCTTGGCTAGCACTCCCATATAGGCCTTCGGTACTTTTAAGAGTGGAGGAGATGACTGCTGGACTCTCACTCCATTAGCCACTTTTACCTTGCAGTGAATAGAGAAAATAGAGTGGATGGAGCCCTCAGGGTGAGAGAGGAATGTAGGTTGGGCTGTTCTTTTATTGAACAGTGTAATTTGAATAGCTATCTGTGCTACACAAGTACCAACTTGATTAGCAAACCTACAGACTTGCATTGCAAATTGCTATGTGATACTGCATATTTTATGCTTTGAATTTTTTTTTATTTGTTCATTAGTCTCAAGTAACTGAATAATGTGTTTGGAATATATTAAATGTTTTAATTAAATATAGTCTAGTATAATTGACTCGATTTCATGGAGGTGTCTTTACTGTCATTGCTTTTTCTATGGGATGAACTGGGTAGCATGGAGGTGTCTTTACTGTCATTGCTTTTTCTATGGGATGAACTGGGTAGCAGACATTGATCGCTGTATGTAATAATGCCCAATAAAGATACTTAAACGGTATAGTTTATGTAAAGTTAAGGTTGGAATATAACAGCAAATGCCTTAAATTTGTAAATATATTGAGCCTCGAGTTCTAAATCTGCACCTATTCAGTAGGTTAATGTGCCTACTGTACAGACACGTACAAAATCTGCAAGTCCCATGGTCAATTCCCATTAAGATATTTCAAGATGACTGGCATGTGTATTTTAGCATCCTGGTGGTGCGAAGCAGCCAATTAGATGACTCTGAATGCAGGCATTATCAGCCAGTGAAACGCCTGCCATCCAAGCACCTCCATCAGCCCCTCCCCCATTTCAACATGGCTATCTTAGCCTAGGCTCATTCTTTTTGTCCTCCCTTCTCGAATGCTCCATGTGGAATGCCGATGGAGTGCATACTAATTTCCTTTTATTACAGTTTGCCACAATAAACATCTCCCACTTAAGCTTTTAGGGGTGAAGGGAGTGCTAACGGTGATAAGATCCAGAGGCGAGAGCTGTACCTGCATGGAAGTGTCCCGGCACCCACCCCGAGGTAATGGTCTGAATGGACCCTCAGATATTATCACCATTATGTACACCTCTGTACATATCCTGCATTTTGTAAAAGCTTTGTGATCCAAATTCCACGGCTAGAGGTGTGAAGGGATTTATTCAAGAAACTGCTATAGCATTTTACACCTCTTGCTCATTTGTCAAGGATTTGACTGTTAGCAAAAGCTAAGGTAAAAATACACATCTATAATGCAAGGACGAAATGAACATTAAATGTATCATACACATGATGCATAGTGGGATTCATACAGAAAACAGACAAAGGGAAAGCAAAAGAAAGTGAAGAGACACTTGTGTGGGCGAGAAGTGTGACTGTGAAATCCAACAAGCAATGAAAGCAAGAAGTAGGATAATCTGGGTGGGTGGGATGGCAAAGGCTGACGGATTAGATAATGCACATGTAGTAGAGATTGTGTGGAGTTCGCAGAGATCCTAGAGGTTGGGAAAGACACAGGGACCAACAATGAAAGTGAAGACCGTAGTGGTTACAGGGACAAGGAAATAGGATGAGACCCCTTTGATCAAGCCAGAGGACAGCCATGTTGTACATACAGTGAAGAGCAAGTTGGTGAGGCCAGTGAGAAAGGTTGAAACTAAGAAAAGTCAGAGTCTGAAAACTTCTTGCAGCCAAGGTGAGCGGGCGACCATCTCATTAAGTATGCACAGAGTCCTACATCAGTTCAGAAACTCTTTCTTCTCTCACTTGTCAGCCATCACGGCCAGACTGCAGTATGCTTTGACGGCATGCATTACGACTATTCTCCGTGCTAAAATATTTATATAATGTTAGAAGACAATGGTGAGAACATTTTTCAAACTGTAAAGTAATCATTTCTCAGACTAAAAATTAATGTTTGTGGGCTTGTTGGGAACATGCCCTTAACCAAAAGAGCACCTTGCTGGCAGCAATCAGCACTCTTGTGGCCTTCATAGTTCATGTAAAGGGCACTGTATTATTACTCATGCAATCTTCAGAAACAAACTCCTGCATGTTCTGATACATCATTTATGCAATTTAAATATCCACAAACCTGAAATTGTCCAAAAAGGTGGTAATATCTGAGTTTGCTCGGTTCGCCCTGGTGAGCTTTTTATACCTGCTGAAAGTGGACGACTCAAGGAGCAAGGCAATCAAATGGAACAACATAAGGCCACCTGATATATAGGGTTCTACCCCTCTGCCACTTATTAAGTAATGTTAAGGTTCCAGTCATGTTGCTCATCTGGGACAATTGGCATCACTGTGGACAGAGGTTGAGACATTTAAACTAAGCAAGAGACAGGGGTGTCCATTTTCTTAGTCCTTTGGTAGGAGGTAAACTTGGAGGTCTCCTGCAACATAAGCATGTGATGGTCCTGTTTTATGCATCTGCGTTATGGATTGCAGTGTGCTGGGCATGAATAAACAACAGGTTTGTGTCAATATTTCTTCAATACCATCAGTATTTTCTATCACTTTCTAAAATGCTGTTTTATCAAATATTTTTATAAGCCCAGATAATGAAATTAGCACATGTTCCCATCTTTATGTAGGGTCCACTTTATAGACAACAATTGGTAATCGATTGACTTCTTCCCACTTTCCAACAGTGCAAGGAGGGTCATACATCTTCCTCTTCAAATATTGACAAGTCTTGTATGGATTATGGATTATGGATGACAAGCATGTTGGTTATTGATAGTTATGTACATTAAGGGAGACATGAATGACATAAACAAGGGGGCAAAGGAATGTTCTATATTTAGGCAATGCTAACACCACTGATAACTGTGTTTAATTGCTTCATGGAGACCAGTGGAGTGGAGAAGTGTTAGGGTGGAGAAAAGCAAATGCGAACTCAATTTCGAATACTTTAAGCATGGCATATAACGGCAACTACCAACCTATTTGCCGTATCTCCTTTGTGGGAAAAATAATGGAACACCAACATAGAAAAGATTGGTGGAATAATATGAAGTCACAGCATTACAGAATTCATTGTAAAATTAATCCACTTTGGGGTGGTTTTATGGATCAGACTGACCATATGTTTTCAACTGTGGGACGCAGACTCAAATCAAGGAAGAGTAATGGATGTGGCATACTTCAGATTCATAGAAACCATTGCCCTTTCCACAGATTGGCTTGTGTCAGAGTAGGCTGGACTTGTGCATGTATTCCACAATGCCCATGATGTTTAGCAGTTCTCCCATGTCAGTGATGAGGATGACCTGGGGTTTACCTACTAGGAGATCAATGTAACCTTCGGTGTGACGATTGTGTGCAATATATTCTTCAGAGATTCTTTCTGATCCTGATGGGGGTTTGGGGGGGAACCTTGCTCTTTTGCGGCTGCATTGTGAATTTGTATCTTGGGAGTTGCGTGGTTGTTGCAAGCATTGTTCTAGGCATAGGAGAATGGTTCACCTTCCCACGTTTGCTACACTGAAGACCCCATGCTTAATGTCTGCTGCTAGCTAAAAATGGGAGCTGAAACCAGTAGCAAATTATGTCTCATGATTTTCCAGGTTCTGCCAAAGTACCACATTGTGCATTGGTCATCTTTGCGATCTTTCTCCAGGAGTTCATTCAACACAGAGGTCTGCAACCTTTGTCTCTCCAGATGCTTTGCACTTCAGCCCTAGCCTACATAGTCAATAGTGAGGTGCCACTAAGGTTGAGTAAAAACATCTGGGGTGCCACAGGCTTCAAACCCCCTGACTTAAAATACGTTTTCTTTCACAGGAATTTGCCCCTTTTCTATGTTGCTGGCATGGGCCTCAGCTTGGCTTGGGCCTCCATTCTGGGCATGGTGCTGAGGTTAGGCAGAGTCACAGGTTCCTTCAATAGTCTTTTATGCAAGCTTGTGAGTGAACATACGTCTGTGCTGCACATGCTCAAGGCTTCAGCCTTATTGAAGTTATGAAAATCGTTGTGAGCAACCACTTTGCAAATTGTCATGACATACATGCCAATTGGCAAAAGTTTAACGCTCCTACAGCAGGATAACGTGGCGTGTGTTAGGTATGGCCTTGGGCGTGAATACACAGAGGACTTTCTGGTTGCCAGGGACATGTAGCAGGGTTATGTCCTGCCCCCTATTTAATTTGAACACCTACCGCTTGGAAAGAGTTTAGGAGGACATGAAGCTTGATATTCCATTAGCAGGTGGAGCATGGTGCCACTAGTTCAACGTCCTAGATGCACTCCTTTATACTTAGATGCAATATATATTGCTAAATCAAAGTTTGGTAATAGGTAACAAGAGGCGTCTCCACTGAGGGTTTCTCCGCCAGAACGCCCATATCATGCACCCAACTGACACCCTTTCCTGTCCCCACCTCCCCAAGCCTTCATTCTCCACCTGGTGCACTGGTCGGCCCGCCCACTCAAACACCTAATTTGTGGATTACCGACCTCCCGTCCACACCCCACATGACTCCATTTGTATGGTCATCTCGGTCCAGGCAAACGGGTCCCTGCCCCGCTCCCCACCCTTCAACACCCTCCCCCCAGTCATCCTGAAGCTTCCTCTTCCCGCCCTTCCTACACCCTCTTCTGTGTTGGCAGGCTTCTGTGGGTGGCATTTCCTAGGCGCCCTCATTTGTGATTGGTCCAGGAAACGCAGTCTATAGACCCGTAGTGGAATATACTTCAGAACATAAAGAGGGATTGTTCTTTATGGTTCAGAATTGAGAGGCTACAAATCCTATGTTGAAGTTAAAAAAACAGAGGAAAGTCTTTACTGAAGGACTCCTAGGCCAAAAGAGATTTTTACAGTCCATAACAAACTTAATCAGCAGTACATCTTGGATCAATCTAAAAGCAAACCAGTTCTGTTGGTTCATTTGGTAAATGTGTATGCCGTACCATAGGAATCTGTACACAGGATTGGTGGCTTCACCTGCCACACTTTATCCTTCCTGCAGCCAGGGGTGTTGCTAGGTCTGGAAAAGATCAGGGGCTAAGTTAATGTTGGGACTGGCGGGATTCGGGGCTAGCTATAGCCTTTTGGTTGAAGTCCCTGAGCTTCTATCCAGGGCTACAACCAAAAGACCCAGGGCAATAGCCCTCTCAGGTCCCCCCTAGCAATGCATCTGCCTGCAGCGCCCTGGACTCTCTTAACTCCCAGCAAATATTACGGCGGTGTAGAAGAAGAGTGTACACACTGCTCCACGATAGAGATTATGACGTAGGGGAATATTCTGCGTTTAGGAAAAATAAAAATAAAATGCATTATAATACAAATTCCTTTGGGATTTGACACGCACCACAAAAGGTTGAACTTTGGCTCTGTGTCAAAACTCAAGCAAGCCAATAGATATATAACCTTTTTAGTCGGTTTGTGGAGAAAACAGAGACACATTTTATTTTATTTTGCCCAAAATACACAAAGATTCCTACATCACTTTTGTTGCCACATGGGTTTAGACAATTGTGGGGACGTCAAACGATCGCGGGAGCGTGTTCTCGTCGAGATCGCACATAACGTGATATCGCGAGCCCACGCTCCGCGGGAAAACGTTCCCACTTCAGAGCTGGCAGCCCACCAGATGAAGCAGTCGCACCACAGCGCTGCTCCTGATTCGGAGCTGAGAAAGTGAGAACTTGTAGCAGCCTTACAGCACAGCTTCTAGGGTGTAACACCACAGCCACAGGAGGCTACCTGGGGGCCCTAGAAGCTTACAGCGTGCCATCATAGTGCACACACTTCCCACAGTGATTCAACTGGGGAAGTCCTGAGCTGAACTGAACTGTAAGTAAGTGCTTGATTTGAGCTTGGACATATAAGGGTCCACACCGGTTGTCATTTAATAAAGTCGGTTAGAGCTCACTACAGAGTCCTGTCGTCCCTTAAGGCCACAACAACAATGTTGGCCGAGTATCTTGCATCTTAAATTAAATCCAGATCACGTAGTAGTGTGGGCACTTCCGCGTTTTCTAAATACGTCATTAATAAGTCAATACAAAGGAAAATTATTTGATTCTAACTTTTCAGACTTTTTATCTCTTCTTTTGACTGTTTTAACTCATTTGCGTGTTCTGATTGGATCGATGAAATGTATGCTCCATTTTTACCGATTTTTGTATGTGTGACTTGAGTGGTATTCTACCACACAAGTCACAAACAAAGGTCAAAAATAGTGAAAGAAGGAATAGTCAATGAGTGCATAACGACACACTACCTCTGCGAGCAGACACATTCACTCTGCTGAAGGGCTTGAACTCTTGTTTGTCAAAAAGCTGTAGGGTTCTTTTGACAGTCTCCTTTGTCTAAAGCTTAAACTCGATCCCACCATTTTCTCACGAGAATGCCACGTTGGATAAAAAAGATGTGCTGGGCCGTGAACAAGTGGCGAGATGTTTTCAGTAGGCTACTGTGTGCCGGGTTGATAGTTAACTAACTGCAATACTCCACACTCAAATCCTCTACACTGCTCCTTATGGCACCACTATGTGTGGGTATTTATTTTTGTGTCTTCATTAAGTACTTTTAGATGTGAGATATTTGTAAAAAGTTGATTGATTCTGACGTTTTGTGTTAAAAGGTCGTGATTCACAGTTCACCAGTAAGTGAACATTTTGAGCCAAAAAAATGATTTAACTTTTGGGAAATTTAAATGCACCCATCCACAGTGGATTGCCACTGGATATGGTCGGCCAGACTCTACAGACCTTCTTCAGCTGCTGAACCTCCAATGTGATGAACATATGCTCAAAAACACAAAAACATAAACTTTGAGTGCTCAGCCTGAACACCCTTGCCCATAATCTGTGCACACTCAACTGCACCCTGGCCACCCTCTTCCACCCTCAGCCAGTATCTCTGTTTCCACAGATAGGGCCTCATTCCGAGATTGGAGGTAGTCATGGCGCTATTTGCACCATGACTGCCTCCAATAATGGTACCGGCACTGGTCTCATTCAATGGGGATTTACCGGTGTAGTCCGACCTTTGCGGGACCGGTAAATCCCCATTGAAAAAGCCATTTCCCATTCCCATTTGAGCCCCCATAGGGCTCAATGGGAATGGGGAAGTAGCTAATAACGGTACCGCAAATTGCGGTACCGTTATTAGCTCTGAAGTCCCTTAACGGGTCCCGTCCATAACGCCTGGTCAGACCAGGCGTTAAAGAGGATGGCTAAGGGACCTCGTAGTAGGGTGGTAAGGGATTACCGGCACCAGTCTCCTTAACGGTGCCCTGTATCCCTTACCGCCCTACTCAGAATGAGGCCCATAGACTCCATAGAGTCTCATCCAATCTCTGCACAGCCTCCCAAGACCCTGAGTTACCTATGTCAGGTTTTATACACCCATAGCCATTCTGTGTTACTCCACAACAGCATGCGGTGTTACATTAATGACGTGACCCGCATCCTTGACCACACTGTGCTCAGCTTCAGTCGAGCACAATATACTATCATCCAAATTCATCTGAGCTTCAGGAGGATAGAACAGGGGCTGCTATAGGAGGTAAAGTGGCCACACAACATAGGACTTGAGGCGAGGTGGAAGAGACCATCAGAGAGGAAAAATGAATCTGGAAGTGCAGTCGGAAATAGCAACATGCCGCCCAGTTCACCGCCAACCCCAGTTATAAAAACTGGGCACGTAACATGAACCTGTCATAATCATGGGGACCTTTCCTGACCACCCCAACACAATATCCCACCTTTTTGTCAGATCTTTCCATAACACTAATAAGACCTGATCTGGTTTCTGACACCCACGTGTCCACTGTTCTGGTACTCAGTCAGGAAAACCCACCTCACCCGCTAGTCCCCAGGGATCTGTCACCCAGGTGGCCAGGACATGGCCATCACTTTTGGATCCAGTTCCTGGGGGTGGACCAGTGGAGGAGGAGCACCTGGGTGAGGGATCTTTCGGGGGTGGGAGTGCCACACCGGATGGCGAGACGCAGTATCCCCTTACCCCATACAACCAGATAGGATACTTAGGAACTCAACGCTCCCTTCACAACACAAACACTTTCTCACAGACAGATCGCAATGAGTTAAAATGGACTAACACCCGAGCCGTAGACCTGACGTTTTCCAATATGATAGTCAGGCAGGGTCAGGCAATTACTGACCATCACACACACCTGACTTCCATTACATTTCCCCAAATGGATAAAAGGCAGCGCACAAGAGCACACTCTGAGCGAGGCAAAGCACGAGAGGAAGCAGCAGCTCAAAGATAGCAGTTTAATACGAGTCGAAAGACAGCAAAACAGAAGGGGATTGCAAGGAGGGAAGTGCCCTTGACCTTTTCAATGAGGAACCGTTACTTTGTGGAAACCTCAAGAATAGAAAGCGTAAGACCAGGAAACCAGGCGGAAGAACCCTGCATTGTGTGTCCGAGGTACCTGGGCTCTCCAATGTTGATAATCAAGGCGGGGAGAATCACCTGCTGCCGTGGTACTGTCCTTGGCTCGTACAACAAACCAATGCCAGTGAGATCAACACAGGCATTGAGTTGGGGATGCCCATACCAGACCAGTCTGTGTTGAAGCCAAGGCTGCAAACAGCAACATTGTATGGTGAATGCTGAAGCGAACAGTGTATGAACCGCGTGTGACAACCAATGTGAGTAAAATTGGACAACAGATGACTGATTGAATTTTGAAACCCAGATACGATACCTTAGACAGAGTGGTCCGGCACTGCATGCATGCTCATCCGAAGGTCTTTGTATGATATCCAATGGAGAGGTGGCAAAAGCAAAAGAGTGACAAAGGATTGTGAATCAAAGTGATCCTGCAGCGGGTCAAGCAAAATCCTGTGCACAATCAAAAGTCTTCGATGTTAATACAGTAAATAAAGTTTGTGACAAAGTAGATAACGTTGGTTCGAGCCCGAATGAGGGGGATCAGCTGAGAGCCTTTGGAAAAAGCAAGTTTGTGTTCAAGTAAATTAACATTGGATAGAGCCCGGTGGAGGAGGACTGATTGAACATTGTGTCGAAACGGATCTGAGCCCGGCGGAGGGGGATCCATGGTGAACCGTGAATCACCTGAGAAATTGGGTATATAAATTGGATACATGAAAATCCAACGAGCATTGTGTTAAAGAGGATCTGAGCCCAGCTGAGGGAGGTCCGAGGTGAATAGTGAATCACCTGAGAAATTGAGTGCGTGTGAAATCCTGACAGGAAACTAAGGTATTATTTGTTTTTCGCATCAGACCCTCTGAAAGAAGAGACTTTGAAAGGCAAAGAGACTTGGGCACGGAAGGCCATGATGCTAATGTTTGGACTGCACCCTCGTGCTAGAGAAGCCAAGAGACAGTGCTAAGCATGAGGGCATCGCAGTGTCCCGTGCTGAAAACCTGTTGAAGGGAGGCCAACGGCCTGAATATCCCGACTTAATATTTCTTGGACACTCCTTTCTTAACATAACATTGTTTCCCACACTATTTGTAATTAGAGGTAAGGATTGGCAATAGTTTTTAGTATAGGCCCTTTTATTTTGACAAGACACCACTAGGACTGCTTTATTATTATTTGATGCTCCCACCTTTAGATTTAGGATTAGAGAGGCGTTTTTCAATCCTTAGATATTGTATGGTACAACACTTGTTAAGCACAAACACACACCTAGGAATCATGGTGCTGAAACAGTGGTTACAGAGTGGCTTACACCAAGACACTAAACAAGGACACCCTCCCACCCTCAAGCACACCCACTCTGAGGTTCCTGATCAAGGTGCCAGTTCGCTGCTACGACTGTCCCTGCATAGTAGTGAGAGGCTTTGGCCTCTGTGATAAGTGCTGATGGGCTTTAATGCAGGGAGGTAGAACTGACAGTAAGATTTACACCAGTGTTAATCCTGTCTACATATGTTGCACTTTCTGTCTACTAGTTCCTGCATATACATGGGAGTAGAGTGTTTGCCCCTATAGAAACATTGTTTTAGTGGACTGAGCGTGTTTATCAATTGTTCCAGTTAGTGAATTCTGTCTGGAAGAGCATTTATCTTGTAGAAGTCAAGGTTTTATGTGTCTATAGTATGTTTCAGCTATGTACAGAGTCGGATCTGACGATGGGCACACAGCCCGAAAGGCTTTGGCCATACATTCTGCCTCTGAAGCACTAAATGAGTATAACAGAGAAGATACATTATTCTATTGTTGAGATCAAGTTGCTTTATTTACATTTGTACTTGTTTTCTAATAATCATGCAATAATACTGTAGTATTTACTGACAGGGTGCAGCCAAACACTGGTGGGGAACCCCCAATCTTTTTTTATGCATTTGTTGCCTGGAAAGGTGCAATTTAGGCATCCTGGCTAGCACCAAATACATTTTCCAATATTTGTAGAAGAATTGATTAGTCTTTACTTCTGTTGAGCAGTAGTGTTGTGCCCACAACCACATTTTGTGTACGGTTAAATACATTGCCTTTAATTTGGGTGGGTGTCAATAAAAGTATTTCATGTCCATATATCTTTTAGATCATTGAAGGCCTTCCTAATATTTTTGGTGGCCTGGGTTCCAGGCAAGGTAAAGTCACAAAGAAAGATTTTAATGAGTGGAGTGAGAAATGGAGGTTTATGTGAAGAGGTGAGTGATTTCATTCAAATCACGATCCACTCATGTTTGGTGGGTGGTAGTTGAGGTTGAAGGTGATATTCTGTTTCTGTAACAGTGGTAGGTGGTGAGCAATGAGTTTTATATATAAATCTAGTAGAGGCTTCTTCTCGACGGCTCAGGTCCACTTTGAATTTGTGGCTGCCACCACCTATCCTCCCCACTTGTGTATGCTATATCCCGAAGGAACAAGGATATTTCACAAATGTGAGGAGATTGGGGTGGGGCAGGCTTTGATGCTTTTGATGGCATCAGTCTTTTGGGTGATGATGAGGTGAGCATTGATGGGCATCATGTTGCACAAATGTATAGCTTGTAGTTGATTGGCGATGAGTGGCATATGTCTGGGTATGTCTGAGGGTGCGAGAGCCATGTAATGAATCCTTCAGAGTCATCTCTACTCCCCGGTGGCAATCTCCTCTCACATGGCCAGAGAAACACAGACACATCCTGATCCTGACCCTGTGGGTGGTGTCAGGAGAGAGGATCAAGTGGTGGGAGAGAACGGTCAGGGGGAGGTGATGACCCTGATAGGAGAGACACAGTATTCTTCCCTTGCCTATGAAGAAGAATCCCTAATCCCAGAGTTTCTAATGGCCTGTTGTCATTTATCATAGCACTTTAATTGTAACCTGCTTTGGTTGAACATTTTAGTCAAATTTTACTCATCTTTCACATATGAACAGCCCCTCTAAAACTCTCTTGACATTTCAGGTTGATGATTATTATGTAGGCAACAGTGTTCAGCAAAAGCACTTAAAAACCTATGGTAAACCTTTGGACTGCACTTCCCAGAAATCTTTTATTACTGGCATGAAGAAGAAGAGCAAAGAGTCAATGAGGGTCAATGGTGCTGCCAAGAAGAACATGCAGTCTAGGTGTTACTCTTTCAATCAACCGAGCTGGACATTTAAATATTTAAATCTGAAAATCACCCGCTGGTGAGAAAAGCTGAATGTGAAGGTGAAGGAGAAGTCGTGTGGTGCTGCAGAGTATGCAGAGCGGGAAGCAGAATCACGGATGAAAGCAGATGAGCAGGAGGAAGCCCAGCTGAAGGGGAGAGGTGCTCCCGAATTGTAGAGAGTCGCTCTGACGTGCAAGAAAGGCAGGAGACCAGACAGAGCCTGCTGAGCCACAGGGAAGTGTCGCACAGCCAAAGACAGCAGCAGGAAAGCTGTCAACAGTGTTTTCAACCCGAAGAGCAGCAACCTTACTGGCGAAGAGGTGTAAGGCTGACAAAGGAGCTGAAAGAGGGTTTGAGGGTTTACCAAATCCCTTCCCTCAGCAATCCGCACTGCAGCAACTTCAGACAACACAGAGATGCCATAAGAAACCAGTGAATTGGCCTAATGAAAGAGGTAACCCTTGGGTGCTCCGAAAGAAACAATTGCAATTATGAGAACGTTTTGAATACCGACCAAATAGATTAACAGAGAGAATACATGAGATGTCATTTGGGGGATATTTGAAACAAGCATTACCAAAAGCCAAAAGACATTGTAAAGAGAAACAAAGAGGAAAAGGTTGTGCAATTTTTCCGACATGAGATGTCAGTTGGGGGAACTTAGAACAAGCATTGCCAAGAGCCAAGAGACTTTGTAAGGAAGGTTTACAAAAAGAGCTTGCACAAACCCTCATAAGGGATATCTGTATGATGAAAATTGGTACAAGTACTAATTGAAGTCGAACAAAGTGATACAACTGACAAAGGATAACTGTCTGATACTAAAGAGATACTTGGCAGGAGAGTTTACCAGGCGATCTATGTCAGTCAAGAGGGAGATATTCCTGGCAGGAGAGTAAACCATGATATCCAATTCAGTAAGGGAATTCATGGCAGGGGAGTACACCGGGAATTCCAATGTTGTGTTGTGAAGGAACTTTGTTGTATCAATTCTTTATTGAAAGTGAACATTTTTGCTTTTGCATCCTGAAAACTATAAAATACTTTCTTTCAATATATTTCAACCTGTGAAGTCCTGGTCTTTGTCCATAGCGGAGGAGCCTGTGATGAGGATGCCTATTAAGGCTTGTTTAAGCAGTGGGTATGGAAGTGGGCTTGACGGAATGAGGAGGTAGAGTCTGTTCACTTGAACTGTTGCATTCACTGCAAAGGAAGGACTAACTGCTCACCAGCACTGCAAGGAGTTTTAAAGTTGCCGCTCAAAGTGTGAAAACGTTTTGGAAGGCTCTGGGCGGGCGGAAGACAGCACAGGGGACAGAGCCTAGTGACAGGACCAGTGGCACTCACTGCATAGATGGATTTGTATTTATGCTCTCAGTCTCCTGTCTTAGTTAGCTCATCTTTTTGATATCTGCTCTGCTCTTACTGTGCTTCATTTGCTTTCCTTCTCCACTTGTCAATGGGTTTCATTATCGTTGCTCCATCTTCAAATATGTCCATGGTCTATTCGCCTGCTTGCTCTTTTCATTCTTTTTCTCAATTTGTTATGTCTGTACTTTGTGTTCCATTTTCACAGTATCACTGCCACTTTTTGTCTCTCACTTTTAGCTCTTGAATGAAATAGTCCCCACTCAACACATTGAAGGTCCTTCTCTGCATTTAGGGGATTGCTACCATAATATAAGCAGCGTGTTTGCCCCATATGAGATAACCCAAAACATCCTAATATTATCAGATGTGTGCCTCCTTCCCACAAAGCCCATGTACTCTGGAACAAAGAGACTCTTGAGAAGCTTTGAATATGTATTTGCCAGGATCTTTGCATAGGTTTTGCAATAAAAATGAATGAGGGATTCGGGTCTGTCATTTTTAACAGGGGTGGGATTTCAACCCAGTATTTCAGTTGGGCCAATGGTATATGAGAAAGTCTGGATAAAATGGTGGGCAAGCCATCCTGTCCATGGACCTTAGCTGGTACAGAGCCTCTGAGAAGTCATTACTGTGGAGAGTCAAGGTGCAGAACATTGGATCATGAGAGATGAGGAGGTGTCCTGGTTTATAGGGCAGTTTGTGGATACAATATCTGTGGGTTTGGCCTAAGAGGAGTAAAGGCGTTGGCAACAATCTGAGGAAAATTTAGAAATGTGCATGTCATCTATATGGGACATCCTCTTTCTATCATCTATGATCATGACTACTTTGGATCTACTCTGCTTGCTATTTAGGTAACTAGCCAATCATTTCCCCTTCTTGTTGCAGTGATTTGGCTTTATGATTTATGATTTAAAATTATAATGTTTATTTGTGTAATAAATAAAGAGTGCAGTTTGAACCTTTATATTCAAGATCATTAGAGTTTCTGACCTTTTAAAAGAGGTGTATCACTTCTCCAGGTAATTTAACATGCTCTCTAAAAAGATTGGCCAACCTTTTCTTAGATTTCACTTGTGAACTTCATAAGATATCTGCTGAAAAATAGACCAAGTTCTATTTCTTCTTAGGTTCAGGTGCTTCAAGAGAGATTTTGATCTCTGAATGCCAGTACAGCACTGGACATGGTAACCAAGGTAAACCCTGCGTTCCCATGCCTAAAATCGCATCTTGCAGTGAATTGTCTTAGATCTCTGCTTAGCGGAGATCTGTGCATGTTTGAGAACAGTAATTTCAGTTGACATTAAAAAACATAGTGACCAACTTTACAACAGATCCCATTGGACTCTGCTTGCTACTAGCACGTGCTAAAATGTAGGCAGAGTTGGTAAGGATCCCACTTTTTCCTCCAGCATCCAAATATCGATGAGGGTGGAGACACAATTGGATTCCTCCATGGATTGGAATCATGCACTGTGTGGATTTCCTGCTTTGCCACTCACTGCCTGGTGGCCAGAAAGAAGATCTGAAATGGTGTGAATGCATGAAATCCCTTGGAAAGATAGTTTCCACTTGTTTTCACATAGACATTCTATGTCATTACCAAAATAAGGTTAAATGGGTCATGCTAAGGAGGCCCACAAGTATCACCTCTTTTACTATGTTAGATGTCATTGAGGATGTTGTGTGTAAAAAGAATTTGTAATGGGAACCAATGTGTGGGCTAAAATTCTCTTTTTGGATGAAAGATATTGTGAACCTGCATCGTCTTAGCCTAAGAATATCCAAGTCAAAGGTCCAGTTGTTGGATATGGCTACTCTGTCAATGACGATATGGCTGAAGTGGCAAGAATTTTCCTAGGATAAAGGATATCATTTTAGGAGCCAGTGATGAGTTTTGCCTAAACGGGGTGCTCTAAATTGTGCTACTGTGACCCTACCAGAGTTCTTGTTGATTGTGAAATGAGTATTTTTTTGGGTATTTGAAAAATATGGTATATTTTGATGCAATCTTTGCAGCCCTATGCTGAGTGGCAATAACAAAATCTTGTGCAGTCTGTGAGTTCTCGTCCATCGAACCATGTATATGCGGTCTGGTCAGATATCTTTTTGTGTCTCACTGAACATCAAGGTGTTCTTTGTGCATGAGAAATTGAAGAATTGTGGACACACGTGTTTCCAGTGTTCAATGGCGTGTGAGAATGATGACCAGTTTTTTTTTTAGTCTTTACTTTAATGTTTTTTTTTTAGATTGGACATATTTTCTTGCAGAGTGTATGAGTGGGTTTTATGCAGCGGTCAATGTCAGGATATGTGTCAGGCGGTTTGATATTTAGGGATCCCATTTTCGTGTTTTTCTGCAGTTCGCTGTCTGCTAGGAATACAGAGTTGAACAGAAGATGTGGTTGTGGCTTTGGCATGTAATGGAGGTAGTGAGAATCTAGAGAATCTGGAGCATAAAGGCAGTTTTAGCTCATTGAGCTTTTCTGAATTGCATCTATCGGACCCTTCCAGGGCACTTATATGTGGTGGCCTGTTTGTTCTCTTGACTATGTGCAAACCCGGTGCATTCTTGGCACTCTCTGCTGGATCTGGGAGAGAATGGTAAAAATGGCAGTGTGGCACTTGTGAGGTTACATGTATTAGATTTTGGTGGGGAGTGAATGGTACTGGATATGACCATGCCATGTTTTGAGTGATTTGGTGGTGATTTGATGTTCAGTAGAATGGTATGGCTTGGTATGACTCTTGAGGTAATCTTCATGTCAGGTTGGCCTGAGGTCCAGAGTGGGGGGTATCTTTGACTGACTGAGGGCCAGTGTTTTAGGTACATGAAATGGCTAGGATGTGTGGTAACCATTCAAGGTTGCAGGTTGAAGAGTGGGAGTGATAAACATTTGATAGCCTTGTGAATACTCTCACTAGCTACCCTCTAGACTGTGAGTGATTTCATGAGAATAATGATGGGTTAACAGATTCCAAAATTGTTCAGGGGATATTCTCTCCTCTGATGTACAGGGGCATGTACTTTTATTAGTTACAAGATGTTTGTGGCTTCACTATTTTGTGCATGAGTTGGGAGGAGAACGTGTGTTAAAATGGCTAAGGGCAAAACAGATTACAATGTCTGCAGTGTTTGGTTTACATGTTCTAAATTCTACCCTTTTTCTGTAATCAATTTCCTCATGCTACTTTTTGGCTATTGTCTCTCCCGCTGCTTATGGCTATGCCTTTTGTATTGTATTTTATTTTGGATCTTTGCATAGGCCAAGGGACCAACAAAGACATTGAGACTCATATAACATTTTCACATAGGCTTCGAGGGCTGGTCCCAGGATAACCAATGTGGTTACATTTCTTAGAAAGAGTGTGTGGGTTAAGGGGTAACCAAAACAAGTAAGCAGAAGACCCAAAGTATTCGGAGTGGGGTTCCTGAAACAGAATCCTGCCAAAGTACATATTGTATCACAGTTCACAGTCAAGGGGAACACTCCTGACCAATGTTTCAGAGCCACCTACAATTCTTAAAGTTGCACAGTTTCCCACTCACCTCCCGTCAGTGACTTGCCAGTGCTCTGTGGGGTGGCATATCTTACGTCAAACTGTTCATTAAGAAATACAACCAGCATGGGAACTGAGCTCCACGAGGCTAAGGAGCCTTGCCTCTGCCACCTCCAGAAGTAAGAAGCTTAGAATGAAGTCAATTAACCCAGAGCCATTTCCCTTCTGGAATACATTTCCTTTGAAAATCAAACCTGAGGATAGCTACATGGACTCAGAAAGCCATTAAAACACATCTCTTACCTAGCAGGGGACTAGGAATTGGTCCCTCTGCACATTTTCTGATCTTTCTGACCCACTGTCTCAAGTCAATCCTGAAAACGCACCCTTTCTATTTGCACATGAGCAAGCAGAACCCACAACATACTGAATCCTAGGGGAAGGCTTGTCACTCCTTTTGAGAGCTAATGCGTTGAGGTTCCCTCTTTTTACCTCCTGCATGTTTTACCTTAGTTGTGCACCTATATCTTTTGTCTGTTTCATGGCACTTGCCAAATGCTTGACCACCTAGCATGCCTGCTCTTCTACTTGTGCCCGTTCCCCTGCCCTTGCACTGGTCTAAATGCACCAAGAACTGTGAATAAGCTTTTCTTTGTTTCCCCTCCATTGCCTTTGTCACCCTCACTTTCACTGGGTACCATGGAGTAATCGGCTTATTACAATTGTCATCTTACACATCAACAATAAATACAAAGATTGCTGATGGTTGTTTGTGTCCCATGGTGAGTAATACAGACCCTAGTTGCTACCCAGTGTGTTTGGAAAGTAGTGAGCTTGAGGGTAGGATAGAGAACAAGAAGCTAGGGTTAGTGAGAAGTATAGGATTAGTTAAGGGCACCATGTGATAGAAGGGATGTGGTGGTTGTCCTAGGCAATAGTCACTGAGCTTGCCAATGACAGTCCAATTTCTCCCATTCCACCTTGGGTTAATTTTCAGGCATCTTCATTGTAGCCTCCGAGCAAGTGCCATGCAGCCAAATCAAGTCCCACCAAAGTCAGAGACTGACTTTTGTGTCAAGTGAGCCCTTCTGGCTTGGTTTCTTGATAAGCCTACCATGTCCAAATTCTCCACTAGTCTTCCAGGTTCATATTCCCAATTAGCCTTCTTGCCTTAAATTCTAAGTAAGTGAACGTTATTTATTCCTTTATGGCATACCAATCCCACCAGAGCTCAGCCTATGGCTCCCAGTTAGTATCTATTGCTCTCTCTCTCTCTTCTTCTTTTCTTTTCTCTGGCCTCTTCTCTGCATTTGGCCATACCGATCTATGAGCCCAGGTCAATACATGTCTTCGGTTGTCTAGTGCTTGTAAATTGGCTGTACCCCAGCTCAGTCTCCACTGGTTTCACCACTTTTCTCTCAGCACCCATCCTAGTATTTGACCCCTTGGTTTGGCGAATACATATTTTTTCCTTTGGGCCTTTCTTTTCGCTTCCGTCTCCTGCTTTTCTTCTCTCGTGGACTGATGCTCTCCTCCTTCCCCTCATCACATCTCTCCTTCACCCTTCTCCAGTGGAACCTTTCCCTTTTCTTCCTCCTTTTCCCCTTACCATTCCTTCATCTAGCTTACTGATCTTTCTCTCACCCTCCCTATCCACTTCCCCCTACCACCAACTGTGCATTTACAATCTTGCCTTCCCCCTGCTCGTCCTTCTTGATCTTTCTCTCCTCCAGTACCTTCCTTTCCTTTACAACAACTCCTTCTCCCTCTTCCTCGTTGAGCTTTCCATTCTCCCAAGCCTTACCTATCGTACAATCGTTCCTTTCTCCTACACTCTAATCCTTTCTCCCTCTGCATGCCTCCATACTATATCCCAATCTCCAAACTCCCACACTCTGTTGTGGCCCTAGCCTCTTTTCATATTCATGGGATAATTGGCCCTCTCGCTGATTTGAATGTCCGTCCTAAGTCCTGCCACCATCCCATTTATGGCAGCTAATGTTTGAATTTCTAAGGGTCAGAGAGTTACTCATGGGCCCAGTCTATATAAATACGGGCCAGAATCTTGACATCAGCTGGCCATTTCATTACCTCGCCCAGGCGGATTCTGTGTCACAAGCCACACCCCGGCTGGGGGTGTTTGGCCACTGTGTTGATACCTTTCAGAATGGTGGTTTGGGGAGTGTGAACGCTGCTCTAAATGGAAGTATGGGACAGGCCTGCAAGGCTATTCTATATACTTCCTGTAGATAGGCAAGTGAGCTTCATCAGCTCCCATGGCCCCCCTCACTCCATTTCTCAGGGAGGGCACTTCGTCACAGTATTTATTGAGTGAACACCTAACTTTGTGAAGCAATGGAGTGATGCACATCAGTAGGTCTCACAGTAGATGATGAGAAAGGGGAGAACTCCTCACGACTAAGCAGTTGTTACCAGCATGGCAAGGAATAATTATCTTTTGGAGAACATGTAACAGTGCTGAGAAGGAATGCAGAGGTGTGGTGCAAAGGTTGTGTATTGGTATGGTAGCAGGTCTGGGTGGATTCAGGCAGTGTATTCTACCAGGTTTGAAGAAGGTGCTCCTTGAAGAGGAGGGTCTTGATTTCTTTCCTAATTTTTATGATGGCGGGAGTGAGCTTAATGTTGATGGGTATGACAATGCATATCACTAAGCCATAGATCAAGAAGGATTGATTCCCCATCTTTTCCTGTTTGTATTTATGCTGCTCTAGTCAATCCAGATCCTGACTTCTGTGGATTTACTGACCACTCTGCACGAAGGCAGCTCCCAGAATATTCAGACAGCTGGCAATCAGAGAGTTGAGCTAGAGATGTGTTGTGATGTGCTGTTCCCCTTGGGTCTGTGCTGTGAGCATGTGAGCCGTGGAATGCCCGTAGAATGCTTGGATGTAGAATGCTGTGTGAGGGTTTTCCCTCGAGTATTCTGTGAATGTCAGTTGGGAGTGAGCTGCCTGAGAGAGAGGGTGCCGGGGGATGTCTCTGTGTCCCTAGATCCTAATGTAATTGCCTGTTACTTGTGACCTTTTAACCTGTAACTGGAACCTGAAGTAAAGAAGTTCCTAACCTTACCTGTGGCTGCAGTCTCATCTATACAAGGAAGTACCATTTTAACAAGATATTCATCCCTTTTCTTCTCTTTGAAAGAGGCACCCAGTGGCCTTGTCAGGAAAAGAAATGCTCCTTCTTCTACCATAGAGCTCAGTAGATGTAGTCCTCTTTTATTGCACATGATCCCTGAATACACAAGGCCTTTGCTGGTGGCTATTTAATTTACCATGCATTACTGTGAACTATTGGAAAAGCTCTGTCAGCAATCCTTGGGTTACTATGGAAATGCCCTCCTGCGCATCCCTATAGCCCCTCAAGTATATAGATACCCTAAGAGAGTAATGCATTCTACATAAGTGGGTGACCCCTTCGGCATAGCGGTACTCTGGACAAACGATAATTCTTAGATAATGAGGGGACTCATCTAAGCACATAGGGACTCTTAGAAAGGAATTTCCCACTAGACACCCAATGATTCCTATACTGCAGGCTGTATGGGTCTGCAACCTGCACCTCCCCAGGTGTTTTGGACTACAACTCCCATGAAGCCGCACCCTTGGCTTTGCTGAATAGGGCTGATGGCAGTTATAGTTCCAAACATCTGGGTAGCCAAAGGTTGCAGACCCCTGCTATACTGTGTGTATGACTCCAAGAAGGCAATTGCCTGTCTATGCTCGAGTATAGAATGAGTACACCAACAACTCTTACTCATAGAGAGAAACTGTAAGGCCACATACTTTTAATTAATGCCATTATAATTCCTTATCAGTACCCACCAAGGGTCAATCAGATCGTAACAATCAATCTGATTGGCCCTCGCCGGTTTGTTCCCTGGCCGACAAAGCTTTGTTTCTGTGCGCCTGCTGACTCGCACCGGAACAGAATGAGAACACTAGACTTATCGTTCTGTTCTGTGTGCAGGGGTCTGGCGGCCATATTGGGTGAATTTTGTAAATTGAACAGCATTGGGATCACTTGGTATCCTAATGCTGTTTGTTTTACAGAATACACCCATTATGGTCGTCAGCAGCCTGCACACGGAACAGAACGATAACTCTAGTGTTCTCATTCTATTCCGATGGCAGTTAGCTGGGGGGCATTTCGTCCCGACTCTGAGTTCATACGCAGCTGCCGACACAAAAAGAAGCTCTGTTTGGAGTTCAATTGCCATTAGTTTTCTATGGAAACTGACTGGGAGTACTAATAGCAATAGATCCCTCAGTGGGGGTAGGGGGTATTACCAGCCGAGGAACGCCCTGGGGCTATGTTAAAGTCCTTGCTTCCCTCAGGCTTGTAAAAAAGAAGGGCACGGTCGCTTCACTAGCCATAGATTCATGACGATGCAGAAACACTTGGAGGAGAGAGAGGGAAAAACAGTGATTCCTGATTACAGGGAGTTACAAATATGGGGCACATATGTTTGAGGAATTAGCTATTCTAATTCGAAAGTAACACACTTGGGGGGCATCGTATCTGTGTTTTATAATCTACTAAATAATCAGTAATTTTGTAATGCATTGATTTGAAATAACCAAACGATTGCACATACGTGTCAACAGAATAGCAGAAAAACATGCCCCATATTATTTGTCACATAAAGTAAAGTGTTGACGTACATCCAAATGGGATGGCCCCAGGTGATGAGAGATATGATTCAGAATGCAGGCTGCTAATGGCACTTAAGGACTGCTAGGTTGGACACACCAAGGGGCTGAAAGCATCCTTGCGAGGAACAGAAAAGGCTTAACGTATTGTGCAGCGTGGCCATTGTAATGCAATCACCGATGTAAGCCGATTGCATTATGGAGGGTGGAAGGCGAAGCCACGTGATGCTCTGATGGCTTAATAAGCATTACAGGTAATTTGTGTTTGGAGCTATTAGATGGGAGAGCGCCAGGAGGAGGGATGGCAGAGTTGGAGCAAGGGAGGTAAAAGGGGGCTAGGGAGAAATAGGGTGAGAGATTTAGGCCTATCAGATGTTGAGGGACATGTAAGTAAAAGAGTTAACGCCTAGAGACAGACATGGGGAGGATGGAAGTTAGAGGGAGAACATTACTGATGGCTGGGAAGCAAATGGAGTGCGAGGATGGAAAGCGCTACAGATAGGGGTGGACAATTTGGAGGTAAGTCGAGGAGGATAGCTCATCGTTAAGTGCTTGTCTCTGACATGGGGTCAAACGGCACCTCACATTTTTGATGCTCAGGAGGGGCAAGTCAGTTCTCATCATATATAGGTCGAAAAAATGGAGCAGCATTACATTGGTTGATAATAATGGGCATTATTGCAGTGCTTAGAAGCGTGAGGAATCCACCATGAAGTGCTGCATACATATCTGGTAATACATTTTTTGTAGAGAAAGTGGTACAGAAATAAGTATAGAGGATGTTAGATCAAGGGAAAGGGGCACATAAAGAAAAGGGGAGCACAGCAGTGGTCTGCAACCTGCAGCTCCCCCTTTTGGTTTAGACCATAACTTCCATGATCCCCACCAATGTCTATGCTGACTGGGGCAGATGGAATTGTAGTCCAAAACATCTGGAGAGAAACATGTTGCATTTTACAGGCATAGAGCTACAGAAGTAGTGTAAGGAAGGAAGGGAGGGGCCGGCTGAGAAGGGTAACATGAGAAGCGGACGGGGGTGACTTAAATAAAAAGGGGAGTGGCTAATTGAGAGAAGAGCAGAGGCAAGGAAGTGAAACTGAAGGAAAGTGAGCAAGAGAGGTGGAAAAACGGGATGGAGAGAGTAGAAATGACAAAAATGAAGAATACATTTAGATATGCACAGATAGATTAGCACATATGACTATTTAATCTGAATATAGTTCACCATGTCATTCAACTCACCACCTGATGTGCATTGTGATGGAGCATGCACATTGCTTTATGCAGGCACATCAATGACATGGCTGCTGCCAATGAATAGTAAGAAAATGTAAATAGGAGCCAAATGTGATCCTTACTTGCTTCTGTCGATTAACTTAACAACGGCACCATTGATATGTTTATATTCATTGGGATCATGCCATGTTAGTGAGCCTATCCAGTCAAAGGTTTTATTCACGATTATCAACAGGTACATTTAGACCAAATCCGAACCTCATCTGTATATATGTAGATACTTTGAGATTCCAAAAGTCTGCACGGCACACATGGATCAACAGGGCATTTTAGTATCACGCCTCCCTTGCACATGGTTAGATGTTATGGGAGCCGTTCTGGCAAACCCTGGCATCCCTCGTTTTTCCGCACCCTTGCCAGCTGGCTAAGGTTGCTTTTGCAGGAGCACCTCTCCTGTGATTGAAGAATCCTCACCATCATTGAGTAACATTTAATTGGCTACCATAACATTTATTAACAGAAAACCTAGAAGCTGGAGAAAATTTACCTGAAGTACAATATACGAAAATTCCTATAGTTGTCTGATAGCCCATCTACTGAGAAAAAACACTGCCAAATAACCTGCTCTACGGGTAGATGGCCATTCGGAAGGGTATACAACGATATTTTAGCTCACTGTACCTTTCACAGAGGAGAAATATCGATTTGGATAGTCTGTTCCCCCACCTCTCCAATTCATCACTGAAAAGCTAGGCATTTCACAGGTGAACAAGCGTACAGACAGAAATCCCAGACACGTGTTTCAAGCCTTGTTGGCCTTCCTCAGGAAGGAGAATCTGTGCCTCTCTAAATACAGTGAGCAAGGGGTCCACATCTGGATCACCCTGGGTAATTTAGGGTGAAACCCCAAGTCCCTAAACATTCATATAAAGGTCTGTTAGGCCCTCTAACGAGAAGGAACACGGTTAAATAACCTATTCTTTGGGTAGGTTTCAACTCGGGAGGTTCTACAACCATGTTTTAGCTCACTGTACCTTTCACAATAATTCTGTCAGCCTAGTGCAGTCGTCTATCAAAGCCATCCATCAATCACAGACTGATTTTGCCCTGTTTTGGTGTAAAAGCTGGCAGGCTTTAAAGGAAAGGAAGTTCAGAAAGACAAGTAATACTATATGGATTGCTATGTTATATGGCTAAAATGGTATGCTTAAAGGGAGAGGGCACCTATAATCTCTCACATTCCCTGTTGGAACCTGGTAAAGGACAAAGGATAGTGCTTAAATGGACCTCAGGAGGATAGCACAGGGGCATCGTGCTTTCCTTAGAAGCAAGACAATGTGGAGCAACACAGGTTCGATCCCTGGGCCTGGGCTTTGAAATCCCAGGGAATTAAGCGCATTATAAGTAACCATTTATAATTATAAAACAATAAGCAGATAGGTGTATAATTTAGCTTCAAACCTGATCATACAAAGGTTGCTCTGCAGATTTTTGCTAAGGGCAACATAGCATGCCTTTTCATTGGTTGGAAAGGAGCCACTCTGCTAATTGCAGAGAGGACGGCTCTCCCTAACACTTGCATTTTAGTACTCCACCAATGAAAATTTGATTTATTGTCTTTCTTTCTTATTTTACTGTTTGTCCTATGCACTGCACTGCCCCCACCCCCTACCCCCACATTTTTCCCCTTCCCCCCCCCCTGCACTTGCGTGATCTCAATCTCACCTGGCCTAGTAAAATCGTTGTCTCTGTCTTCCCTCAGTTCCCCCCTCCCTTGCCTCGTAGCGCCATGAAACACTTGTGTATAGGTGCGTCATAAATGCCATATCATTTCGTAACAAAGTGCATATGCATGAAATTCAGGCAAACCCAAGTTTCAGTGCATTATTAAATGCCTCCAGCCAATTTTTGCACATTTACCTGAATTCCTATGGAATCAGACAGCTTTAACCAGTTGCTAAAAGCCTTCGTTTCCCATATGAATATAATGCATGTCTGCCATCATCGGATCATATTCTGGCAGATATGCATTTGTTTTAGAGAGGTGGAGCGGATAGGGTGGTGGGCATGTAAGGTTGGTTCTCGTAATCCACCCGCGGCAGTCAAAACCTTGAAAATAGCCTGCAGTAGCAAATTAGGTTAACCAATTCGCAAATCTTTCACAAATTGTTTTTACACTTTATTTACCAAATAAATCTGCCTCACCGTTAGAGATAATTTCTTTTTCAGGATCCCAATGGTTGGAGTTAAGGTACACTGAGATTAATTGATTTTCCCAGGATCGCACACTTAGCTTAAATGCTGAAATGAGAATTTGGGCCCAATTAGTTAATAATAGTTTAATAGCAATGCATTTAAAAGTACAGAAATTACATTAAACAGCTGACATTATATAAATTGTTTTACAAACGTATAATGCAAAAATAATATTATGTTGCCAAAGCCAACTCCGGCACTAAGGAGCTTTTCACCATTCTACAAGAATTTGAATCGCCAGTGCCACCCCAAGAATCGTGTCTTAAAGACACTGCCTGGTGAACATATATAAAAAAAGCACTCCTTGACAAAATCGCTCTACTACAAATGAAAATTGAATTAAAAAGAACTTATCACCTGGCCAAACTCAGCCGGACTTTACAAACACACATCAGAATACCAATACCCAACTTGAATTTGCCCCAGTTACAGCAACAGAATTCTTGAAAACGATCACAAGCCTTAAGCCCTCCAGATGTCAAAGTGGCATCTGCCCGGCATCGTTCATTAAAGACTGTGCTGCCAAACCTGCCCCATTCATCACAACCTTGATCAATGCCTCATTCGAAACAAGCACAGTTCCAACCAACCTCAAAGATGTGTGGCCATTACTGAAGAAACCTACTTTAGACCCCATCATCCCTCTAAACTACCACACTATCACAACAGTACCTTTCTTGCTTACGATACTGGACTGACTGAGCATCTTATCTGCAAATCCAAAACCATTTGGAATCTAACAACCTCCTAGGCCTTCGCCAATCGGACTTCCGTCCAGGGCATGGCACTGAATCAGCCCTCCTGGATTTAAAAATACAAATGGACGAGATCAAAGATCTCTCACCAGCCTTGGATTTAGTCAACCACAATATACTTTTCAAACCAGTGCTATACTTTGGACACAGTCCTTCCTGACTAACAGAACCACAAGGGTCTTCACACCTGACGCTGCAGCAGTGCCAGCCCCAGTCACCTGTGGAGTCCCTTAAGGCTCCTGCGTCCCCCCCACACTCTACAATATCTTTACCAAGCACCTATTCGACCTTCTCGATGACTTGGGTATCACCTACACCAACTATGCAGACGATACCCAAATTCTCATCCCTATTACAGGTACGTATGACACTGACTCACAATTACTAAATAAAATCTACAAAACTGTCCAGCCTTGGATGGTCCAGCATGGCCTCTGCTTAAATGACGAAAAAACAGAGTTACTCATAGGGTTACAAAACAACCTAAACAAACTCTTTGTCTCCTTCAAATCCTTTGTTATTGAGGGGATCATGATCAATGTCTCCAAGGAAGTAAAAACCTGGGTATTTACCTTGTCTCAGCACAAACTTTAACCAGCAAAGTCAACACCATGGCCTCAGAGACAGTGTACACTTCAAAACTCATCAAGGTTTCTAGACCTTTCTTGTCATCTGACAGCTGTATGACGCTTGCTAGAGCTCTCATTTTATCTAGAATAGACTTCCTCTACGCAGGCTCTAACAACCACAATATCAAAACACTATATGTGATCCAAAACAATGCCCTAAGAGCAGCCCTCAACATCCCAAAAAACAAACACATCACCATGGCGAGACAGAATGCCCACTGGTTGCCGGTCAACGAACAAATCTTTTCAAAACCCTCTTTTTGACACACAAATGTCTCTCCAACTCAGCCCTAAGTACTTATCCAACAAATTCACTAAAAACCAATCCAATAGACCCACTCACTCAGCCCACTTTCACCTACTCACCATACCTAGATTCAACTGACAGAAAGCAGGGGGGCGTAGCTTCCCAGAGGTAGCTGCCAAACACTGGAACACTCTTCCATCACCACTAAGATCAAAAACATCAGAAAGGCTATTGTGGCAGAACTTAACTCTGATTTGATCTGGATGAAATGGCAGGAGTTCTTCTGAGCGATGAGAAGGTTTGTAGCCAAAACAAAACATTGGTAGTCAATGTCGAGGGATTTAAACTACTATTAGTCAGTGAATCAAGAAGAGGTCTGAGGACACGTGGTCAAACTTTGCGTGAAGGCACTAGAGCCTGGCTGCAGCATCATGTACCCTCTGCAGATCAGAAGTACAGGGGGAAGAAGGCACAGGTAAATGCTGGTGCCCAAATTGAAGGTGGAGAGAAAAATGAGACTCTTGGTGAGATGCAATGGGGAAAGGAGAGGAAGTGGTAGCAGAGGCTTGATATGACTGAGATTAAAGATGCAGGATTTCATGACATTTGACATCTGGGCACCCAAAGTCAGCTTACTGCCCATACAGAAACCATAATACTACAGAACGCATTTTACAGAGACTTAAAGGTGGATTTTATTGGGCAAGGAAGCACTGATGGCAGTTTATAAAAGACCAAGTTCTCTGAGATTCCCAGGTTAAAATTTAATGAATTAAGCATCATCCAGCATGCATTTAGCCATAATCAAATGTTGTTGTTAAAAGGCTTTTCAGGTGCACAAGCTGCCTAGATCACCATGTATCTTACCAGGGAATCCTCCTTGGGGCACATTCACTTCTGTTTCATGCCCATTCGCTCCACTCAGACTGGCTGTGGGACCCTCAGTGCTGATCTCTGAGATCACCAGTGTTCAGATTTGTTAGCTTGTGTCCTGAAAGGTTTCCTCCCTGCTCCTCAGTCCTGTGAGGTGGCCTTACTGAGGCATGAAGCACTGTAGAGAGCGTGACAAAGCCTCATGGTAACAGTCAAAGCATAGTAACATGACATGAGAGAAGGGTGCTAGTCTGCATTGCATACAGGAGGACAGACATCTGGCCCTTCTCTGCATACCTGCCCTCTTTGGTTGCACACCCACCTCAGCCTTTCACCTAATTTAACATATTCTGCGTAGGGAGCTCAGGCTATATGTTATCGCTATAGGTGGCTAAGTATTACAGTACTTGGATAGCCTACTTCCAAGTATGGCGCCATCCTTTCTCACTCTGCACTAAAACAAAGTCTAGCACAACATGACAAGGAACAAACACTTAATAATGATGTTTTTGACATCATGGTACCAGGCCTTTTTCATGTGACCACTCGATTCCCTTACCGTCTGTTACTAACAACTTTCAACTTTATAATCAGTCCATCCTTGACTATGCTGCTCCCAGCTCAAGTTTGCCAGGCACAGATTTAACTTTTTGGGGTTTGTCCTATCGCTCAAAGTATAGAGATTCCCAACAATCTTTCTAGATTTCCCAAGCACATTCCAGAGCCCCTTGTGTATCCAGCATTTCATTGTGTACTGAATTAAAATTCTCCAAGTCTGCCTTGGAAAGACAGCATAGTAATCTCAACGCTTTAGGACATAACCACTGCCTCCCTTTTGCAGGACCATGGTCCAACTAGCAGGACTAACACTCACCCATGCAATCATAAACCTTTTTTCCCCCACTGCGTTCCTCCCTCCCTCTGTTTGTAACATCTATTACCCATTCCCTTATCCTCTTCCTTTTCCATCCTTCATTTTCTTTCTTCCAGCAGCCCAAAGGCCGGATACCCATGCCAGATGCACAGTTTGCCACATTACAAATAAGCTCAGGGGCTCTGATACTACTATGGTCGTGATCAGGCACTGTGAAGAAGACAATCATATCTTCCCCTCCAAGCCAGATTTATAAGGTGATTGATCACAGAAGTACTAATAAGGAAAATTAAGAAACAATAGTACAATAAGGAAAATTAAGAAACACCCCCTTCTTTCGGACCTCTACAGAAACCTAAATAGGGGACTATCACTTGATGAACCATGGAAACACCTGTGGGGAAACACGTGTTGAGAGATGCATATTTAAGTGCTGAACAATGAAGAGAGATGTATAAAAATTGTACAACAAAAACACCAAAGGAAAAATTGTATGATAAAAAATACATTACGGACAATAAGAATCACCAATTGTATGATGAAACAATAAAATATGGTCTAAGAAAATAACTGGTAAAACACAGAATAAACCAGAGTTGAATCAAACTTACGCTAGTGTGTTTGTGATCATTTGAGATTAATCAAGAGTAACAGTTAGCACACTGTCTAAATGCACAACTCCTAAACAAACACAAGTACCATTTATTGTTACGGTCGCAATACAAGTGCTAGACGCGTCGATAGAAGTGGAACTATAATATGTGGACTCGTCCGAAGGAGGTGACAAGCCGATTGTGACCGAAAATCAAGCAGATAAATCATGGTTGTGATTTGGCGTAGTATAAAACCATAATAACCTTAACATAGCATAACATAACCAAGGTCTGCCACCCTCATCAGGGGATGAAAGTATAAGTTAAATACTAAAGACAAGAGGCCAAGACGAGCTATAATAGCCGTTCATGAAAAAAACAGGAATTTCAAGAAACTATCTGCTGATGGTGCCCTGCATTCCTCGATCCTGATTGGCTGGGCCACAGCAACATTCCAAGGGTGTGCTTTTGGCAATAGTGCCCAGTTACGTTCTTTTATAAGTCTGCAGAATTAAGGATTCTGTCAGATTCGATGAATGCCTGCAGTCAGAGACATCTTTATGGGAGGGCAAAAGGGGCACTTGCCCAGGGCCCCCACCTTGGAGGGGGCCCCCACAAGGCTGCCTGATCTAAAGTAAGATTCCATTGTTCACCAGACTTAAATAGCACACACCAGGAGATTGTATGGCATGCTGCTGAGGTGCTAAAACTATTGTCTGTCTGTTTTGACAAGTACATTCTGCCTTGATCAATTAATCATTTAATGCTTTTGGTGTTCACTGTGGTATACATAGTTTGTGTGTTCCGTACTGCACAACTTCTGTAACATTCTTTCCTTCTTGTGGGAATTATGTTGATCATGAGCAATAGCCAAAGTTGAAATCCATATTGATAAATTGAGTGCCACAATGATTCAGATGTTAGCTCAGTGTGTTAAGCACGCATTGCAGAGATGTGTGTTCATATGAAAGATTCGAATATCACATTCCAGCAAGCTGGCTGAGCCTTTCCTATGTCTGAAGTTTACAAACCTACCTGCATATGTACTTGGTTTTGCAACATAAGAGGTGCTATTATCAGCTATGCTCCTGCACTAGATAGGGGTTGCTATAAAAACTGACATGTCATTCGTATGGTGAAGGTCTAGAATTGGTTTGTTTAGATGGGGCGTTCTAAAATCTAGGCAATCCCCTCCACAGATGAGCATAAACTGTTAGTCCAAAAGGTGAATAAAAGTCTGTGGAACCAAAGTGTTCATGCTTGTATCCTGGCTTTGCCAGCAGACAATACAGTGATCCTGGTCTAATCGAATATCTCTTGCGTTACTATGCTATCTTCTGTGAGGTTTGCCTTCTTGCATGCTGTTGGCATCTTTTAGCTCATTACTTGATCTTTCTTCTTATGTAGCCCATTTGAGTGGAAGGGGTGGTAGACAGGAGAGAGCGGACCAGATGTTGTAGGCATTGGGCAAGCATATTTTAAGGTTTGTTCGTTTGACACAAACAACTTCTTGCTTTTTGCATAAAAGTCAAAGGTATGTCTGCCCATACCTTTTCTAAACTAGATGAGAAGTAACCTCTTCGTAGATTGCTAATTTTGGCCTTCAAATGCTTCTTGTTCATCAATCTGATTAGAGCAAAAATGAAGAGGGTAAGGGGACTTAAAGGGAGTAAACGTGCTTATTTTGAATGCTGCGAGGCAGCATGTCTACCTATGGATTTTGCTCACAGTGGGGGGAGGGTGTCACCAGATATACTTGATCACTTAATTCCTATGGTTTGATTGAGGGGGGCCCCAAAGATGTCCCAAAAAAGCTTAAGATGGCCCTGCCTGCAGTGAGGTTTGCGGCGTGTTCAATGAGCTTGGCAGGATAGTGTAGGTAGGGTATTGGATCGTCCAGCAGCACCCAGCAAGGGTATCTTGAACATGAGCACTGTAACCATTCATTTGAAAGAGAAAGGCGAAACTCCAGAGACAATGGGTGAGTTAAGGACCTAGGTTTGTGTCAAGTGGTGAATAGGAGTATGCACTGAAACTGATGACTACAGTAGCCCTGCTTTTCAAACACTTGGGGAATAATGGACAGCAGATGGGGATTAACTGCACAAAGTGTGATGGCAGGAAGAGGCGGGCCTTCGATAGCAATGACGTTGCTGATTTCCGATTGCCTTTCTATAGAGATAGTTGAAAGCTGCAGTACAATTGCATATGGAAAAGCTGCACCTTAACCTCACTGATAGATACACATTAATAGTATATCAACGATTGTTAAGGAATGCCATTGGGTGGAGGAGAGTCAAAACAGCTGGATTTCTGCCAATAATGATTGGCACTGGTTTTCTAATCAATTCCCAAATCCGCCGATTTAGAAAACGAAACTACACAGGCAAAAAAGGCAACACGGCCCATAACATGAGTCATAGATTGCTGATTAAACTATTCCAGCTTTTTGGGTGGTGGCACTTGGGCTCCACATGCTGAAAACCCAGAACAATGAATTTACATCTATCTGATTTTTCTGCTCTTCGATGGGATTTCGTTTGTATTGATCGAGGGTAAAAACTAACATAAAATGGTCAGAAAAGCATTATCTCCCCCACGTTTCTGAACAAGATGACATGGACGCTTCATAAAAATGAGCACGCCCACGAAGCACTTACCATGTGGTGCACAAACATGCCAGATTTTTTGTGACTCTTACATATGAGTATTCACATCCACTGAGAGTTTTAGTACCTGTGTCATTCTATATAGTGCTCCGTGAGTCTAATTCGTCTATTAGGTGGGACTCGTTTTGAGTATGTTGGCAACTCAAAAACAGCCATTATGTCAAACTCTGCCCTGTTCTTCTCACTACGCTCCTCTTGAGTAGTGAAGTATTTACCGGTTTATGGTCATTTCATCTAAAACCATTGCATCTAATGCCATTCCATCAAAGTTTTTCCATCTAAATAATTTCCATCTAATGGATTTTTTCTTTCTTTTTTCTTTTTATTTTTTTGGGGGTACCCCCCCCCAAACACCCGTTTTTTTACTCTTTAAAATACACCTGAACACAAATTTACCCTTGACCCCCCAAAAACATGCACATAGATGGACATTTTTTAGGTGGAAACATTTCGATGGAATGCTATTAGATGGAATGGGTTTAGATTAATTTACTAGATACCGTATTTACCTCATGCAGTGTTTTAAAATACCACATGAGGTAAGTGCCATCTCCACTTCTCACATCTTTTGTGCAAGGAGATAAACAATGCACAGAAGGATCACCACTGACCTTTCTATGCATTATTTCTCAACGGTACAGTTATCCATCATACCAACAAGGCTTTTACTTTTTAAACGAAAATACTAATGGGGTATATCTGACATAGTTCATGAAACCTTTTCAGAACTGCCGAGTTTTAGCGTGCCTTGCATGATATGTGCTCGCCTGAAAATACCATCTGAGGTCATTACTACAAGTAGTATTATTTGCAGAAATGCAACCAAACTCCCAGTGAAACCCCCAAGTCTTCAAAATATTCAAGACCAACGGTCACATGGGTTATGTGCAACTTGTGATTTGCTCTCAGTTCCATCTGTAATACTTTACTGCACTCACATGAATACTTTTCTTCAAATCGTTCCAGCAGTGACTGTTTGTACACAATAGTACGTACCTTTTTACAGAATGCTAACTTTTTCAAAACTCATCATTACTATGCTCTCAGGCAAATACTCACCAAATGTTACACCATATTATTTGAACAAATTCTTGAGAAAGTCTGGCACTTTTGTTAGGCAATACTCAGTATCAAGGCTTAGATGTTTGCGTTGTCGCCCCTCTAAAGTTGACTGGTAACTTTTGATCCGCGTTATTATTCATTCCATTGCTAAATTTCCCTCCTTTTCATTTTTTGAGTGAAATAAAGAACGCATAAAAAAGTGCCAATATGGAGCTACATATCCTGGCAAACACCAAATGCCCGATTGGAGATGCGTAAAGTCTAGTGAAAATTAGCCACATTGATTAGACAGTTTAAGTCACCAAACGCAGTAGATAAGGTAGACCAACTTGTTTGTGGGCTCACTTGTCAGTTTACAACATATAGTAGAGACACCAGCAGTAAGGAAATGTAAGGATAAAATAGCAAATAAGATACATCATATACAATGCCCATTGCTCCCGTTCCAATTTAAGTGGCTGATTTCACAAGGAGGTCACTCATATACAATGCCAGTTGCCCGTTCCAATTTAAGTGGCTGATTCACAAGGAGGTTACTAGGAGAAACTACTCTGAGTTACTCCTTAAGAGAAATCAGTTTACTCACTCAGGAGTAACTTGGGCTTACTCCTGGCTTACTCTGAGTAACTTCTTTGTAATTCAAATAATCTCTCTCAGTCAAAAGTAACTCAGACTAATCACTGTTTTTAGAAAAGAATAATTTGGTAACATATCCAGATAGTATGACACACACACACACACACACACACACACACACACACACACACACACACACACACACACACACACACACACACACACACACACACACACACACACACACACACACACACACACACACACACACACACACACACACACACACACACACACACACACACACACACACACACACACACACACACACACACACACACACACACACACACACACACACACACACACACACACACACACACACACACACACACACACACACACACACACACACACACACACACACACACACACACACACACACACACACACACTATGACTTGCAGGCTGAAGAGTTTAGATGTAAGATTATTGATATGTTGTTTTTGATTTTGGTGAATTGTTAAGTCTGTTAATATTTTGCAATACGATATTTGAGCATGTGCTGTACATTCAAACTTGATAGACCACATCATCTGTTCACCCATTATCCCCTGTACTGTTTTTCATATTCATACCATCTCTTTACAAAAATGCCCCAAACCCCACCACAGGTGACTTTCTAGACCCCTGGAGACCATCTCCCTCCTTCAATGCACTAAGAGATTTTTGGGACACACCTAGTTATCCTATTCGATTCTCTTGTTGTGCGGCAGGAACATTCACATGACAACAGTCATGGAAGAAATACTCTCTTTAATATAGTTTGTTCATGGTACTTGAGGGCACTTCACCATAGAGAACATTTCTAAATTACTTGTCCCTCTCCGAGTCCAGAGGAAACATGTCTTTCTAGTCGACATCTTAGATAGTTACAAAATAATCACAATGTTTATAAATAATTATTTTGTCAGTGAAACATTTGTTATTGACATCTCTGTTAATGTTGTATTTTATTTATTTTCTGGCACACTTCTGAAGCAAATCACAACTGCTGCCTGCTGCTATAATTGCCATCTTGTAGAAAAAATGGAGGCAGAGTTGGTTGGGATATCTGTGAAAAGCAAAAAGTGTCAATGGTTGAATGTAGACATACCCAGTTATCCAGAAAAGGGCTCAGGACTGGAACCTGTCACAATTAAGTGGTAAACACTGCCATGCGATGCCTGAGCCTGTAAGATTGGGGTCAGGTAGTCGATGTGTCCGCTGTCTGAATCTGTAACATTTATGTAATCCAAGTGATAGCTCTGCAGTCTCAACCTTAAATAATTTCAGTAACCCAAGTGTTATCTTTGTTGTCTGAGCCTGAACAATCTGTTTTATATGAGGGATGGATCTGCTTTCTAGGGCTGGAGATTGTGCAATGTGTTTAAGTTTTCATTAGCTCATCCCACCCTTTTTATATAAGTACCCTCTCTTCTTATCCCAGATTTTGTTTTATTATTCTGCTTCCTGGAATCTGAGTAAGCTGTATCTCTGATAGGTGTGTAAAATGCGACCCGCCCCCCTGCTCCCTCTTGATGGGACAGTATTTCAGCAGGTGCAGTGCGCTGATTTCTGGGATTGCCCACTTTAATTAATTAATGAATCAATTAATATTTTATAACATGCTTAATAACAGAGACCAGTTGATAAGTGCAGGGCTCAGCTCAAATCGGTGTAGGTCTGTGATGTCTTGCTTCCAAGACAAATATATTGCCCCAGCGCTATTCTCCTGCCACTTTACATTATGTATTCACCAAATTAACCTCCATACTACCAAGTAAGCCTGAATTTTGCTTTAGGAAGTTATGTTTTGGGTCGCACCCTCATGTTGATGCAAAGGATCACATCAGCACTGCTTCTATTTATTTTAATGTAGTGAATTACTGCTGTCTATTGCCTGTAAATGGAATGATTCTTATGTAACCACCTATGGAGATACCGCTATCAGGTGGACAGTTTTATGAAATGCTTTATTATTTCTTGAACAGAACCTTTAGACACCTCCTTGTTGAACAGGATAGAGCAGAAGTAGATCTTCCTCTCAGTGAGATAAGCAAAACACATTTGGGTCCAACCAAAAACAAAATAAGCTTGTGTCACAGTACATTTTATTAATTAATACAACCAGCTACTCCATGAAATTGCAAACACTAATAGCGGATACTTTGCCTAACAATAGATGTTTTAGTCTAAGATGGATTGGTACTCTTCCATAGAAGGTACAGCAGCTCTTCTGAGCAGTGTCAGCATGAACCTCACCAAAGAGGTCACATAAGTCAGTGACTATTGGATTACAGGAACACACTTGTGGGCTAAGAGAAACCCCAAGAAGAAATATTTCCAATAAGAATTGCATATTAGAGGCTGCACCAGGGTGTTGCTACTAAACACCACCACCATTAGGCAGTTAATCACAAAGGCAAGTTACAACAAACATCACCAGCTTGGGCTCCAGTCTGACTGAAACCCCAGCGCATTGCACCACTCATTCTGAGGAAGAAAGGCACATTTGGCAAAGTACTCTGTCTCAAAAGTCAACTTGCATACCCAACACTGTTCTGAATATCTTATCAAAAACGTCTTTTTTAACGTTTAGTAATTTTTATTAGAACATGTTGAAATACAGTAAAAAGATGACATGAAAAACTCACAACTTATAAAGTACATTATACAATAAAAATTGATTGAAACAGATTTTAATGTGAAGAACGTAATGAAGTTAATATTTGTGATGTGAAGGTGGACGTACAGGGGGGACAAAGAGGACAGAAAACAACAGGAAAGAAAAGGGAAGGGGCAAATAAAATCTATATATGGTAAAGTCAACGTTGCATAGCAAAACATAATTAGTCGGTATTATAAAGGTAATGGATACAAATATGAATTTTTTTAGTTAGATTTGTACAAAACAACAGAAAAAGCATGACATTATTTCAATACGATAGAGGAGATGACATTCCAGCAAGTATTAAAAGCGAAATTGGAGGAGTGCTTCCAATTAGAAGTAATGTTGTAGAAAGCAATACTAATAAATTAAATAAATTAGGTGATTCAATCAGTTTTAGATACACGTTAACAGAAGGGCCAATCATAAGATTACAAAGTGATAATGTTCCATGAAAATTTAAAATCTTTTGCAGGCATATCCATATTTTTTCCAAAACACATATACACATTTACAGTCATAAAATAAAATGAAAGAAATCAGCATTAGACAAATGACAAGACCAACAATTGTTGGTTGAGCTAGAGGTGACTGTGCAATTCTTGAAGGTCTAAGAAACACTTGGTGTCAAATAAAAAAAAATAGTTTGAGTTAGATTGGCAGCTACATTCTTTGAATAATAACGTTTGGACCATATTTCTGGAGAGGGTTGAAAATTCCATTCTAGTTCCCATTGCCTAATAATAGTGGAATGTAAGCGTTAGAAGAATGAGCATCATCTAAAAAGGCATATAACATGGCAGCTTTAATGGAAGTATTATAAATCAAAGAGAAAAAGTGTGGGGATGGTGACTTTTGATTTAATGTAGGCAACGATTTGCCAACTGAATTTATTTATTTATTTATTTATTTATTTTGCATTTGTAGAGCGCACTACAGCCCACAGGCAACGAGGCGCTACAAGGAAATTTAAGAAGGCTTGCTTGAGGGTTACAGTAAGCGGCCCTAAAAGGTATATTTCAATACATTCGCTTAGGTGCATTTGCATGGTTACAGAAAATACACATAGGTCGTTACAGTTGGTTACTAATACTCTAGTATAGGTAACAAGTGGCAAGGCAGATCTTCCCCTATACAGGGTGATACAATAGACATGCATACCTAGAAAGACGGGGGCTTAAGGTGAAGAGGTTGTTTTTTAAGGCCTTGCGGAAGGTCGAGTGTGAGTCGATTGATCTGATCTGAGCTGGGAGACTATTCCATAAGGTTGCCGCCATAGTAGGGTAGCTGGTGCCTCCTGCGCGCACTCTGCGTGTGAGCGGGACAGTGATGCGGTTGGATTAGGCTGCAATTGAAGGTCTGGTGACTGTTTGTCTAGATATCCTTTGAGTCAGATAGGGAGGGGCTAGGTTGTGAAGACACTTATGTGTAAGGGCCAGGGTTTTGAAAACCACCCTTTCCTTAATGGGAAGCCAGTGTACCTGCCTTCTGATCCCTGAGATGTGTTCCTTGCGAGAGGTTCCTGTAGCAGCTCTTAAGGCATTATTTTGGGCAATCTGGAGTTTGGTGAGGTTTTTTTGGGAGGTTCCAATGAACAGAGCATTGCAATAGTCCAGTCTGGAGCCCATGATGGCTCTTGCAAGTGAGATGCAGTTTTGGCGTGATAGGAAGGGCCTGATGGCATTGATGAGTTTGGAGTGATATGCTGCGGAAGAGGCGATGGATTTACCTGTCTGCCCATAGTGAGGCTGGACTCGAGATACACACCCAGTGTTTTGATAGTTTGAGAGACTTTGATAGGAATATTGTCTACGGTGAAGGATTGGTATTTGGTATCAAGTTTGCCCAATGTGGATGGGGAGCCAACAAGCAGGAGTTCAGTCTTATCACTGTTTAGACAAAGCCAGTTCTCAGCCATCCAAGATTGAATGGTGGTGTAGATGTTATTGAGTGTGTCCAGGTCCTTGGTGTAGTCACCTGACAGGGGGATGAGAACCTGTGTATCATCTGCATAGTTTGTATATGATATGCCCAGGGCGTCAAGTATTCTGAAGAGAGGTCTCGTGAAGAGGTTGTGGAGTGTAGGGGCTATGCAGGAGCCATGTGGGACTCCGCATTTGATAGGGCTGGATGTTGTGTTGGCAGTGTCAGAGAAGACCTTCATTACCCTCTCCTGAAGGAACGAGGAGATCCAGTCACAAGCCTTGGTAGAGAAGTGGGCCGAGGTCGTGAGATGGTGGCATAGTGTTTTGTGCTCTACCAGGTCGAAGGCCGCAGAGAGGTCTAGGAGCAGGAGGACAGCTGGTTTGCCCTCATCTCTAAGGTCATCTATTTGATTTTTTAGGTCCAGTAGTGCCGTCTCGGTGCCGGGTCGAGGGCGGGAGCCAGACTGGCGAAGGCCAAGGAGGTGGTTGTCTTCAATAAATATTTAAACCTGCAGGTAGGCTGCTTTGTCCAGAATCTTTAACAGAAAGGGGACGGTTGTGATGGGACGGTAGTTCCCTGGGATGGAAGGGTCGAGAGATGTTTTTTTTAGTAGAGGTTTGACCCAGGCTTCTTTTAAGGAAGTTGGTACATGCGATGATTGAAATGAAGAGTTGATGAAGGCTGTAATAATGGGCGCCAGGGCAGGGGCACAGTCTCTGATAATGTGGGAAGGGCATGTGTCTCCTTTGCAGTTGGATGGTTTAATAGATTTCATGAGGGCAATGACCTCAGATTCCGTCATGTTCGAGAATTCATGAGAGATCTATGAAACCACAGATCAGATTCAGGGATATTGTATTGTTGACAAAGCTGTGTAAAAGGGATTTCTATAGTATTATGGAACACATGTTTAACAGGCTGTATACCTGATGAATACCATCTATAAATATTAATTGTGTTAGATTTAATAGGGCACAGCTTATTAAACCAAAAGAAAATATCCCCTAATTCAGCTAAGGAAAATGAACTAGCAGGTAATTTATTCTCAAATTGATTTAAAATAGTGCAGAGAAGGATATGAGGTGATGTTAGGCCATGAGGATGCAATTAAGAAGTGAGAAAGGGAAAGTGGGGCAATAATACTAGCCTCAATATTGATCCACATAGGAGCATCACAAAGGCAATTTTGATAGTGGTTAAAGGAAGCAAATTGCTTTAAAATAAAAGCTTTGTGATATAGTTGAAAGTTAGGAAATGTTACTGCTCCTGCACGCTTTGGGAGTCTCAATTTATTAATTGAAATTTTGGGTGTTTTTTGGTTCCATAAGAATTTTTGTAATACATTAGTTTGAATAGCTTCAGAAATCATAGATATATAGTTAAAGATGATAGGAATAATCATCATTTTCATAAAATCAAGGCGCCCCACCTTCAAGATAAGAAAAGAGAAAAACATCCAGAAACCAGGTTAGTAACTTCTTCAATTAATAATTTGGTGTTGAGAGTAACTGTAGTGTGAATATATTTAGTAAAATGTAAATCTAGGTATTTGATGCATGACGTTTGCCATGCATATCGAATAGTGGAGTATCGATTAAAGTACCGGTGTTAGTCAGAGGCATAACTTCGGATTTGTCAAGGTTTAATTTGAATCCAGAAACACTAGAAAAATCATCAATGATAGTTATTAAATGTTGAATGGAAGAGACAGGGTTAGAAAGGAAGAGTAAAATATCATCTGCAAAAGCACAAATCTGCACTTCCAAATTTTTGATGAAGATACCACTTATGTTAGCATTTAACCTTATAGTTTGTAGGAGGGATTCTAATGCTAAATTAAACAATAAAGGCGATGTAGGACATCCTTCGAGAGTACCTATCTCAATTTGAAAATAGGGAGAGATTTATCAATGAGAATTCGGTAGAAGGAGAGTAGTACAAGATTCGAAAAAGATTGACAAAGGAAGGAGAAACATCATGCCATTTTAAGGAGTGAAACATGAAGGTCCAAGAAACATGATCAAAGGCTTTTTCTGCATTGAGTGCAAGAAGGGCTAATGGCTCATTAGATTTCTGAGAATGTGATACGATATTAAAGAGTAATCTAGAGTTGGTGGAAGCGTAACGATCTTTAATAAAACCTAATTGATCAATATGTATGAGTTTAGGAAGATACTTTTCTAGATGTTGGCTAACATTTTTGCAAATATTTTGAGAAGGGAAATAGGTCTATAGTTTTTGACATGAGAGGGATCTCTATTGAGTTTGGCAAACAATACAAGGAGGGCTTCACCAAACGAACCAAGGCTATGTCCAATTTCAGTCAAGTAAGAGTACAATTGTAAAGGTTTTGGAGAGATAAAGTCATTGGACAGCCAGTCAGGACCAGGAGCTTTGTTAGGTTTAAGGTCGAATGTAACTTCTTTAATTTCCGACAAGGATGTAGACATATTAAGGAGAGAAAGATCAATAGAGTCAATAGAGATTTTCTTATTTCTTTCAAACAAGGAGTGGATTTCACACTGCTTAAAAGAAGGATTATAACACTATAATTTAGAATAGAAGTCTAAGAAGGCCCCATTTCTGTCATTTTGATTAGTTAATCTATTTCCATTAGAAGAGTTGATGTGGGTGATGAGCGATTTTTCCTTTTTAGTTTTTAAATAAGAGGCCAGTATTTTCCCAGCTTTGATAGAGCCACTATATAATTTAGATATAGCGCAAAGTAAAGAGTTTGCAGCTTTGGCAGTACTCAATTTTTTAAATTAAATACGCCTACTCGTGAGAGTTTTGGCAGTCATGGGATCGGGGTTAGCATAATAAAACCTTTCGAGATCCTTGATGGAAGCTAATAAAGTGTTATGGATGTATTCAGATTGTTGTATTTGTATTTTTAAAGCTGAACATTCAATAATAAACCCACATACGGTGGCTTTGAAAGCTTCCCAATTATTGTGAATAGAAGTATGTTCTGGAGTATTTTGGAGACAGACATCTTCAATAAGTAATTCGTTTTTTCAAGGAAGGAGTTATCTTTTAGAACAAAAGTCTTACTTTTCCATCTTGGAAGAGTTTAGGGATAGATGCTCATTCAAAAATGGTAAAGACAGGAGCATGGTCAGAAATGGTTATGCAACCTATTTCAGAATTAATAATGGTAGGGGTTAGCAATGGGTTAACGCAAATGTAGTGTAAACTATAGAAGGAATTGGCGGGGGGGTAAAAGGTATATTCTTTCACATCAGGATGACAGAAGCACCAGCAGTCAATCAAAAAAGGTTATTTAACATATTGAGAACATTTTTACAAGATTGGGAATTAACAAAATTAGAAGTAGATTTACGATCCAGAGTGAAGTCAAAAACTTGGTTAATGTCTCCACACAAAATAAGTCTATCAGAATTTTTCTGCATAAGTTTGAATTTGAGGTTGGACAGGAAAAGGGGATTAGGAACGGTAGAGCCATATACATTCATTGTAGTTACTGGAAGGGTGTTAAGATTTTCATTCACAATGATCCAGCTGCCTTCAAGGTCTTTTTATTCATTGGAAAGTGAGAAGGTTAGGCATTTGTAAATCAAAATAAAAACTCCACCCTTCTTATCTGGAGCATTTGAAAAAAGGGTATGACTAATCCAAGAAGCTTTAATTTAGTAGTTTTCGGTATTGGAGTTCAGGTGAGTCTCTTGATGGCAGGCAACGTCAACCCTGAGTTTTGCAAGTTGGCTAATCATTTTATGGCATTTAAGGGGATGACTTAATCTCTTAACGTTCCAAGTGACAAACTTAATAGTCATTGGTGATTGTAAAGTTGTAGATCATTTGGTGCAGCCAAAATAAATGCTATAAACCAGACACATAAAATGTATGGCATTGTAGTAGTTGGAGAACAAGCAAAGCATTGCCTTCCGTGCATTGTAGCTGTGTTGGGATGTATAGGGAGGGACAGAAGGATGAGAGAATTACTAAAGGAAGAAGCACATATAAAGGAATGTAGAAGTTCTACTAGATTTAATGTTGGAATGTTGAAAAATAACAGCAGGAAAAATTGAGAGAATCCACATAGAATGACAATAACTAGAAGATACCATGGGAGTTGCAAGAGCACTGTGACGAACAAAGCAAAATTGAAGAAAAGCTAGTGAACAGGAGATAATAATAACTATCAATATTATAAGAAAAATAGGGCAACATATAAAGTAAGCATACAGCAATATCACTGCTAAGTAAACAAATGGAAATAGGTAGGTTGTGAATATGAATAAATCCAATCAGAGCATTGTAAGAACTAGAATAGCATTCAGGTTTGTAAGTCAGCAAGAGCATGCTCTGTGGTTTTAATAGATGATCTAGATGTGTCTCTGCAGCAACTAGGATTGGGAGAAGAAGCCAAAGGGATTGAAGAAACAGAACTACTTCGTGAAAAGTTACATTTGCTTTGTTGATTCTTTGATCTTTTATAAGAAAGAAGTTGAGGATGAAGGTCTGGTTTAAGAGCAGGATGTTGTATCTGAAGAAGAAGAAGTATCCATTGGAGAAGATTTAAGAGACTGGAGTGCATTGAAGAGATCTCTGGCTTCCATGAATTCTTTAGTCAGCCATCTGGAATTGCAATTATCATTTTCGAAGGTTCAAGCAATCCATATATGATGCCAAAGGTTTCCATGAGAGGTCTCATATCTAGAAATCTTTTTCTTTTGACTTGTGTGAGTTCAGAAAAATCAGGTGAGACAAAGATTTTTCGACCTTGAAAAAGAATAGGGAGATTTCCTGGCAGCAAGTAAGGTTTGGCGCACGGTGGTCTCAGAAAGCACGCAATAAAAGGTCTAGTTATAGAGTTATTTGCGGAAAACAGAGGCCTTATTTGATCAGCACTTTATAGTTCCAATGGAAGTGAAAAAGTGATACCTAAAACTGAGGGGATCCATTTAGTGAGAACATGTATTGGGTCATCCGATTCTAATTTCTGAGGGATCCTGTAGAAGTGTACGTTATCTTTACAGTTTCTGTCTTCCAATTTAGTGACATCAAGGTCCAGTTGAAGAATATTTTGTTGTATGCATTCAATCCCTTCCACCCTATCTTCAACAAAAATAATTCTTTCTTGCATCTCATCTAATCTGCCTGAGAACATTTTGATCTCATGTTTGAAGCCTTTGATTTGCTCCTGAATGTTGGCGGAACGAGAGTCAAGTGTGGAAATGGAAGAGCGAATATTGCTGAGTTCTTGAAAAATCTTCTCCATGCAAGAGTTGAATGAAGGGTTGTCCAATGTAGATAAAACTTTGACATTATCAGCCATATTTGTAGTGAAAAGCAGTTATAGTGAGTAGAAATAAAAAAGATCAAATTAATATGAGGCACGCAATATCTTATTTCGACACCAGGTGTCAGTAATGAGCAGGCCACTGACGCTCAAACAAATCCGGGAGTAATGTGATCTGTGACTCCGAGGGACAGGAAGAAGCCAGCTGAGTGATGGAGATGAGCACCAGAGGTGAGAGTATGAGATGGTAGGCAGCACAAGTTGTAGTAATGGGTTAAAAGGAAACAATTGGAACGCTCTGTAAGGCCATACCTCCGTGATAAGCAAGGAAACATGGAAAACGTTAATCACTGAGTGACTGGAGAATTTCACCTCAGAAGAGGGACATGGCAGGTATAAAATAGTTTTACTGGCTTTAAGAGTGCATTGCTCCAGGCCAATCCGGAGTACAATAGGATGCCAATGAATAACATCCCTCGTCAGCACTGGCAAGGTTTATCAGAGAATTTCAGGAATAAACACAGAGGAGATAAGCTGCAAGAGATATGGATGCTTTATTTCCACTCATGCAGAGCCTACGACATCAAGGTAGGAGCATTCTTAAGCTGCTGAAGTTCGGAAATACAGCAAACATGAAAACCTGCTGCTGTTTAATGCTCCAGGTTACTGCTTTAAAAATAGAAAAATTAAGAAACAAGGCCCATATTTGCCCATGCAAGTATCTTTATGTCGTAGGGAGCTTCTCAATTAAGCACCATCTCAGGTTCCAGTTGGCCACACCCCCAAGAAAAACTACAACAACAAAATCTTTTTAAGAGAATGTTTGTGAATGCACATTACCAAGTGTTCGGAACTATAAGCTGCATTGTGATATTAAGCAGGCATTAAGTGGGGGGATAGTGGGAGAGAGATAGAGTGAGAAAAGAGAGTGTGTGTGGGTGAGAGAGAGAGAGAGAGACAGAGAGAGAGAGAGTCAGAGAGAGAGTCAGAGAGAGAGAGAGAGAGAGAGAGAAAGAGCATCATATTGTATTGAAGTTGAAATGACCACTTGTGCCACACCACACTTGAACTCAAAAAGTATATAAACAGTCACATTGACTCAATTAGCTAGACCAGTCAGTTTTCAAAACTATATTAGCTTTACTGAAGACCATCCTCTTAGTAATTAACATGTTCAAGTGTCTTTGTCTTCTTCTTTCTCCTTCCCTTTTCCATTCCCATTTTTTGTTGCTCATTTATTTTGTTTTTTACTTATTTAAAAACAAAATGTGTTTCCCTTACATTGTACTGCTTTTGTATGCAATGTGTGTTCATTTATCAACAAATTGGAATCATAATTGTCAAATGTAAAAATGTTTGTTTGATATTACAGCTCTGAGAAGGCCTTGTGTATAAGGCCAAAAGATGTGCTCCCTGTCCACTAAAGCTAAGATAGGTTTGGAAACTGACTGGTCTATCTAATTGAGTCAATGTGTCCGTTTACATACATTTTGAGTTCAAGTGTGATGTGACTCAAGTGGTCATTTCACCTTCAATAGTTAATTTGTGTGATCTTGGGCCAGGGTCACTTTTTCATGACCAGTGCTGGCCAACCCACAATATTAGAACCAAACAGGTTTGGAGATTGTAGTACATTTATTTATTATCATGATAGATAGCTTGACAGGGTGGTAGCCTAGAGTTTTCCACCATGATATTGTTGGCTACTATTGTTCTATTTAATTGAGTAGAGATGCCTACAGCATGTAGCAGGTATTACGTATAAATTCTATATCCAAAATGATAGGCAATGAGTTTTGTAGTCTTCCAGCCTCTTATATCACTTATAAACATCTGTAAGGCATATTGACTTGTTATTGATAACATTATTTTTACATTATCTCATTAAAATATTTTATAAAAAATGATCTGTTCACATATAAATCCCAAACAAACAACACTATTAGAATGTTGTATATCAGAACATCATTTAAATACTTTCATATAACATGCACCTCCTAGAATTCCAGCCTTACATATATATTTAACTGCCATATTCAAATCTTGTTGGATACTTGGATTATTACTAGTACAGTGCTTACATCTAACTCACATCAACTAGTATTTTCACTAGACCATAATCACATCTGTAAATTGAACTTATTCAATAGCCTAGATGTGTCTGTCTATAAATGGCTTCTTATGTCAAAGACATTCTTCAGGGGTCTGAAACCTAACAGAACAAAATGTATGAGTGCAAGATTTCCGTAAGCCCTAGTACATACTGGAAACACTTTTATTCTATAATGGATGATGATAGGGTAAAAATTATTATTATTACATTTGGGTGCCTTATTGTCTGTCTTTATTTTAAAACATGTTCTAAACATACAGTCATAGGCAAAATATAAATTCATCCTACCTTTCAGGACTGTAATCCTAATTGGTCTGAAACATCTCAGTTTTAGGAAGAGGGGCCATAATCATTCAGTTTTTAAACATTTTGAAGATGATTCTTAATGGGGAATGAGAACAAAAGTCACAAGACTTCATGGTTATATGATCCTATGTCTACAAATTCCAAGACACTTTCAAGATCCTATTCTCTGAAAAGTGGCTGTCTACAATTCTCTTATGTTTTTTTGGAAGATCTCAATATTTTCATTGAATATTCCTGTCTGCTTTTTTTTCTAGAATCATAACTTTGTGGGACTCCTCATTGAGGAAATGTTACTGCAAAAATGGTCTATATGCGTGGTAAATTGTTAACTTATCTTTTCTAACTACGACTAGTTGTCGTATCTTGTTGTTTTTATACCATGTCTTTGTCATAACAATTTTTATCTTCATTGTATTTTACTTTGTATAATATTTATTGTTGTGTTTCTCCTATTTCTTTTGTAACATCTTGAAAGGTTGATTTGATTCAACCAAATCAATAAAAAAAAAAAAAAAAAAAAATACAATAGGACTACATTGATTTTTATTTCATTCTTTAAATTCCTCTTCAGCATTTCACTAGGATCACTGCAGTTCAAAGCTTAACAAAACATACTTTGGTTTAACTTACACATTGTGATGTTCACTTGTGTTCCATATTATTATAAATTTGCACATTCACATTATTTATGTCTAATCTTATCATGAAACATGATATATTACCATTACTTCATTATTTTATGATTGTTATTCACATATGGTTATATTTGCTACAATGGAGATGGTAAAACTATTACCTCTGATCAATTTATCTTACCTGCAATAGATTTTACAGCAAATTCTCTCATGCCACTTGTTCCATAAAGCACTGCCATCTATGTCAATAAAATGCTTAGGAATGTTTCCGTACTCAGCTGATTCAATTTATCAGCGTTATGCTGCCCTCTTAGGCCCAAATGGTAAAGTGCATCTCTGTGTGCCCTTCCAATTCAACACCAGCTATCATTTTAACAAAAAGAATGAGCACAGTTCTACGCAGTCACCTTCACCTTCCACTATCGCAAACATTGGAATAATTTCAAGTTACTTCTTTCCCTCCCACTTCTCATCACGCAGGGCACAGCAGTTACAGTGTCAAAGAACAGTTAATTACTGGCTAATGTTTCAGTCTCTAAAGTGCAGAACGCTGTAGGATGAATGCTTCCTCACAAGCTAAAACTGAAAGTAGGTGCTGTAATTATGCTACTATGCAATCTTATGCCATCACGTGGACTCGATAATGGAACAAGGTTGACAATTACACATCTACAAAGACACATCATAGAGGCCCATGTTATCGATGGACCTTAGATACTGTTATCATACCGCACATACCTCTCATTCCATCTGATAAAAAATATAACTTTTAAATTCAAAAGAAGACAGTTACTTATACGTTTAGCCTTTTCAATGACCATTAATAGGTCACATGGACCTACGCCCCCTTCCTGGAAGTGATTGGTGGTAATCTCGATATTTAACAAGGGGGACAGAAGTGACCCTATGAATTAGCAACCAATATTGAACTTTAAGATAGGCTGGAACGGCGTACATTACGCCCGGCCACGGCTAGTGCCCCAATATTTGCTTTAAATGACAACTTTCCAACATGAAAGTCTTTTGTCAGTTTGAATTAGTTTTAACTATGTTGAAAGGAAGTATAGTTCTAGTTAATGTGAAGACGTTAATATTACCACAAATTGTTCATAGGACTAATTGTCTCTCTCCAGTTTGCTCATCATGTTAAGAAACTATGGAAAAATGCTTTAAAGGAAAAAATTATTATTTACAAAAGGGATTTTAAAAAGATGAATACTATGTGGCTGACTTTAAATTCCTAATCAAAAGGTATCATTTGTTACCTTATATGAATAGTATGGAAAATGTATTGTAATTCATGACTGACTGGCGGATGATAAATAAAACTCTCTATATGGAGGAAAACTTCAACAGCCATGGAAATAGGAAACATAAGAGCTGGCTCTATATCCGCCTTTTAATGCCATGATTAACTACATACCAACTCTTCTCACATGTCAAATTTAGCACATCCCTGTGATATTTTGTGATTCATTTTTCATACTTTACTCCTCTCTGGATTACATCTTACTTATGTATTTATGCAGAGTTTTCATCATACCCATTGAAGATACACAATGAGTGTATATTTGTTTTTTGTTAGAGTGAATTTACTATTACTAAATCTGTAGAAAATGTATATTTAATTATGGTTAAAAAAGTTTTTTTTTAAATAATCAAACAAATGATTCTCGTTTGTGTTTAATCCACAGGACAAAGACAATTCTGGTGCCACGATTCTGCATCTCGCTGCGAGATTCGGTCACCACGAAATAATCAATTGGTTACTGCGTTTCGGAAGCAATGATGCAATGATTACCACAGACACAGGAGCACTACCTATTCACTACGCTGCGGCCAAAGGAGATCTCCCCTCGTTACAGTATTTGTTAGAAGACTGTCCAAAGTAAGATTTTTTTGTTATTAATGAACATAGAGTGAGTGGACCTGGGGGAGGGTGGTGCGGGAAGTCTAGTGCATGGTAGCATCAAGGGAAACTTCATTCTTATGTGAATAAAGGGTGCAGTGCTATCACGCACACTGAAGAACACATCATCTTGGACATACTTTGGTGGGGTTCCTTTTGATGTGGGCAGAAGCGATACAGGAAACATATTGATGGATATAAATTATGGTCTATGCATTTACAGCAAGGAGTTGAGGGAAAGCATGTAACGTCTGCTCCTGTGTCCTCCAGCATCTCCGTGCTACACATACGCCTGCATCTCTGCCCACATCGAATTTTCATGCAGGGGTACATTTCTGAATTCCTGTGGATTGTGTGTGTTTTTTATATAACATGTTGACTTCACACAGTCAAATGAGCATTCAAATTGAAGCACAGGCTCTGTATTTATTTATGCTGTTAACCTCTCAAACAGATAGACTTTGGTGTGCAGACTATGACTCAAAACCACAGGCAAAGGGCTTTTTCAGTACCTGGCAAGAAAAGGACCTGGATGTAGAGAGACACTACAAGACAATACATCAGCTAAACCTTAGTCAATAGAGTCTTCATTGCATAGTTAGTCCAAGCATGGCCATGATTAAAAGATGGAGGTGATCAGTGGCCTCTCAAGTTGGAGGACATGTTGATGGGTGCCAGTGGGGAAAGGTTCTGAAACACAAAGTGCTGTGTAGCATATGTCGGGGATGGGTTTCACACAATGAGGCTGGGTTTCTGCAGGGCTTAATCGCTTATTTTCGCTTAGTAGTTTACCTCGAAATAGAGTGGAAGGCAGCTGGTGCCAAATTATGCTATATTACAGACTATTTGTCAGTGAGATCACATGTTCCTCAATGAGTGCACTATGCAGACTATCTCAGAGATTGTAGGTAGACATTTGTCAAACGAACCAGGTTGGCCCCACTGTCCCTGCATGCTCCTCCCACTTCGACGATGTGGAATGAGAGTTTGCTACTTCGAGAATGCACATTGCAGGATATACCAACTTAAGCCGATGTAACCCCCTGTGCACAGATACAGAGCAGAGGAGATGGCCATGTTTGAAGGCAACCACTCAATCCCGTGGGGGAAGTACTGAACTAGCAATGTATACTGGGCAAGCGGCAGGGTTCAGTGAACAGTTAGGAAAATATATCACAAACTCATCATAAGAAAGTGTGCTTCTGTCCCACTGCTTGTGTCTGCCCTTTACCTACGATAATATGGCACAATTAATATAAATGTTTTTCCAAAGCAGTTGAGTACATTGGGAAACACTGAGTTCACATTGTTTAGTTTCTCCTAGGATGTAAATTGTACACATTCAAAAATATTCTTTAATGCACACTTTGAGGTGGTTGCAAAGTGCAAGTGTCGTCTCTTTATGAATTGGTGTTTTTAAGGAAGTTTCCGAAATATTGTATAACTTCAGACCTCATTCATGTATGAACATTGAACTGGGGTAGCAAATTACTTTGCACGACTAGCTAGCATATTGCAAGTTGAAATGTTTACCCCCTGCAGGATGAACACATTCACATACATGTCCTTGGAATGTTAGTAAATACAATATGCTCAGACAATCAAAATGGATAATATGCGAACACACACACACACACTCACTCACTCATTCACACAGATCCCAAATCCCCCACAGACAGAATAAACCCTATTACTAGGAGTACACACAGTGCACTCAGACAGCTAATAACAATATGCTTTGAATACACATATACACACACACACACACACAAAATGATCAGAACATAAGTAGGCACAATATGCATATACAATGCACATAAGACATCATTCAGCACACGACACACATAAAATAGCCTTGGGACATTGGTAGTAAAGTTAAATGTGTAGTATGAGGGAGTATTTGTTGGTAGCCTTACTGTTGGCAGTATCATTGTTATAGACGACTGTTTTTGTTGTTTTGAGTGATGACTCAGCACTTCACCATTCTACCTGTGCACTCTCCACTTGCCCCCCAGAATGCATCCCTAACTCGCCCTACTCTTAATCATCTCTGGGCCTCCTTACAAGTATGGCGGTAAGGCAACAAAGGCGCCGGTATCGCTACCGGCACCGTTGCTACCGTACCACCATACTAGGAGTTCTACTCGTGGGTGTCCTTGCAGCCACCAGGTCTGACCTGGTGGCCGTACTGGCAACCGCAAGCAGAACATGATGGTAGCACCGGTACCATCATTAACGGTACCTGTGCTACCACCTTCCCCGTTCCCATTGAGCCCTATGGGGCTCAAATGCGAATGGGGATGTGCCGGGCCCGGCACCAGCGAAAGGGCAATTACCGGTCAGGCTGGGCCGGAATAGTCCGGTTATTGCCCATTCTCGGGTCTGCTGGACCCGGATGCGAGTCTGCAGGTAGCCTTGCTGGTAAAACCGGCAAGGCTACCTCCAACCTCGTAATGAGGCCCACTGTCTCCCTACCTCTATGTCACTCCATACTGGCTCTTTCCCCTTTGCCTGCCCCCCTCATCTTTTCTCCCAACTTTCCATCTCCTCTAATCGGGACCCTGCCCTTCACCTCGTCCATAAAAGGCGCCTTGGTTAGCCTACTTCCCTTAGTCTTATCTAGCCTCCCCTCAGCTAATTCTTTCTTCCCCCCTCTGTCTCCCACACGACTTACTAGGCCCTAGAATGCCCAGTCTATCTGCAATCATATCTATCAGCGGTCTTCATGGCTTCTTTTCCAATCTGTCCCACCTCTTTAGCTTTATTCCCACCCAAGCACCCATTTCTCTCTTGGGTGAATTCAACTTCACCAAGATCTCTGACACCCACTGATTTGAACTTGGTTCTTTCCTCTCTGACCAAAACCTCACCTCACTTTCCAATCTATCCACTCACTCCCATTGAAACTCTCTTGACCTTGTCTTCATCTCCTCCTCTATCCCTACATCTAATCTCACTATCAAACCCTCTCCCTTGCTCCACTTCATTTTCCATTTCAGCATCACTGTCCTCCCCCTCTTACCCCCTAACCCCCCTCCTCTGACATAAATTGGAACTAGCCTCCCTGACCCTCTACCTAGCCCAAGGCCATTCTGCTCTTCTCTCTCTTGCACCTGCCCAGTCCTCCTTAATAGAACAGGCCTTTTTGTCTTTAACCTAGCTCTCCACTCCCTCATTGAGCATCAGAATTCCTCTGATACTTTCACACCTAATACCCTTTGCCCAGAGCTCTGCCACTTCAAAACAAATATACAACCCGCCTCCACAGTGATACAAAGACAAGACCCCCACTCTTTTCTTTGGCAAAAAGTTCTCCTTTCCTTCACCACCACCTCTTACTCTGCCCAAGCATCTTATTTAACCATTGTAGTTAGTACCTTGCAATTTAACCCACACAGACTCTCCTCCACTCTGCAATCCATGCTGGCTTTTCCCTGGTCTTGAACAAATTATTTCTAATGCTTTGTTACAAATTATGTATGCTATTTTTCAAATTGAAATGATTTGTGCCACCTTCACCACCCTACTAGCCTTCCCTCCCTCCCCCACTTTGCTCTCCCCACATATCTCTGCCACCCTCCCTTTGCACGCTTTCCCTCCAATGCTTCCCTCTAATTGACACCACCCTTAGAATGGCCAGCCACTCCTGTACCCCTGGCAACCAATTGTACCTGAAAAGGTTCAAGGAGCTTACACTACTAATCCACTCCTATCTCCCTGGCCCCTTACACCTCTTTCCCTCCTTTGGAATCTTTTCCAGCTGCTTCAAGGTTACAGCTACCCTATCCATCCTGAAAAAGCCCTTAGCTGACCCCCAATAACTCAGTCAACTACTGGCCTTCATCTCTCATCCTATTCTATTAAATCCTGAAAGACTCATCTTTAACATGTTTTCCTCCTATCTGGAAGCCAACATCCTCGTGACCCTCAGCAAGCGGGATTCTATAGCCAGATCTCTATGAATTGGCACAGAGCCAGGATTCTAACTTTTAGACCTCTGCTCATTACTGCAAATTAATGTCTATTCCAATCATTCTGGACCTCTTGGCTGCCTTCAATATGGTAGACAACACCTGTCTTTGTCAGACTCTTGCTGATCTTGGCATCCAGAAAGGTTTTTGGTTGAGGTGCCTGCTATGAGCGCGTTGCAGTAGTCTAGTCTCGCTCCTATGGTGGCCCTGGCGATGGATTGGCTATTTTGGGAGGTTAGGAAGGGTTTTATGGCATAGATGAGTTTGGTGGTGAGTGCGGACGTGGAGGAGATGGCTCTGACCTGTTTCGTCATGGAAAGTGTGGTGTCTAAGTAGACTCCTAGGGTCTTCACAGATGCGGAGACTGGAATGTTTGTGTTGTTAATGGTGAAGAGGGAGTATTCAGAGCCAAGTTTGGCTAAAATGTCCTTAGGTTTTAGGATGATGACCTCGGTTTTATCCCTGTTTAAACAGAGGCCATTGGTGGCCATCCATATTTGTATGGTGGGGTATATCTGAAGGAGTGCTTCTGTATCTTGGGTGTAATCTCCAGTGAGGGGGAGGAGGACTTGGGTGTCATCGGCTTAGTTAGTGTAAGCTATGCCGAGCGCATCCAGCAAGTCAAAGAGAGGTTTGGTAAACTGGTTATGAAGGGTGGGTGCAGTGCAAGATCCCTGAGGGACTCCACAGTCGATGGTTTCAGGGGAAGCATTGGCCAGGTCAGAGTATACTTTCATGGCCCTTCCTTCTAGGAAAGAAGTTATCCAGGAGCTGGATTTGTGTGGGAAGTGTGCAGCGTTGGAAAGGTGGGAGGTAAGGATGTTGTGGTCTATGAGATCAAATGCGGCAGAGAGATCGAGGAGAAGTAGGAGGGCAGGTTTACCAGTGTCCATTATTTTGGTGATTTGGTTCTTTAAGTCTAGGAGGGCGGTTTCTGTGCCATGGCCCTTGCGGAAGCCTGATTGTCTCCTACCCAGAATGGCGTACGTTTCCAGATATTGCTAGATTTGATTATGGGCGGCTTTGTCTAGGATTTTGAGGAGGAAGGGGACAGTAGTTATAGGGCGGTAGTTATTTGGCGAGTTGGGGTCAAGGTAGGGCTTTTTTAGTAGCAGGCAAACCTATGCTTCTTTTAAGCATTGTGGTCTGATTCCTGATGAAAATGAGGAGTTAATGAAAGCAGTAATGATAGGCACCAGTGAGTCTGCGCATTCTTCGATAATGGTAGAAGGGCATATGTCCCCTTTGCATGTGGAGGGTTTGATTTTTATTAGAAGGTCTGTGACTTCTAGTTCTGTGACGTCTCTGAAGACGAATAGGGGCGTTTGAGGGGGTGGCATGTGAGAAGGTGTTAGGGGGGTGTTTTTATTCAGGAGAGCCTTGCGCTGAGATACTATTTTGTTTTGGAGTGTTTTAACTTTGTTGAGAAGGGCGGTTTGGATGCTGGAATACCAAGCTTCATCCTTAACAATTTCATCTGGGCTAGAGATGGGTGTGGTGAGCTCTTTAAAGATAGAGCCAATTTCTCTTCCTTTAGAGTTGGCTTTAGTGATTCTTTGATTGTAGGATTCTGATTTGGCGTGGAAGATGGCTTTTTTATAAGTGGAGTAGATTTCTTTGAATTCCTTGAGAGAGGATTGGTTGGGCGCTGACTGCCACTTGGAAAGGGCTTTACGTTTCTTGGTGCATAGAGCTTATAGTTCTTCTGTGAACCAGGAGTTGAAGTGCATGGATGTTTTTTCTTTTTTTTCTTCTAGTGGTGCTATGGATTCAATTGCTTGGATGAGGACATGGGCATAGGTTTTGGTGAGAGAGGTGGGGTCATTATTGAACGGCAGTTTGAGTTCATGGGTATTGAGTAATGGGGCGAGGTTGGTTTTATTGAGTTTTTTAGAGCTTCTGACTGTAGCCGGTGGGGCAGGAATGAGAGTCTTGTGTGTGGCCGTGGTGGGAATAGAGAATTGTAAATAGTGGTGATCTGTCCATGGGAGGGATAGGATGTCGGTGATGGATGATGAACAGTTATGGTTGGCGATCCAGTCAATGGTTCGGCCTTTACAATGAGTGGGAGCTGTGACTTTGTGTTCGAAGCCTAGGTGGGAGAGTTATTTGGCCAGTGAAGCGGTTGTTTTGTCCTTGGGGTCAAATAGTCCTAAGTTCAGGTCACCGAGTAAAATAGTTTTAGTGGAGCTTTTGAGGTTGTTGCCTATGAATTGCAGGAGTTGCTTTTGGTAGCCTGAGGGAGATCCTGGCGGCCTATAAATAATAATGATGTTTATGGTGCAATTGGGAGAGAGAGAGAGCTTGGCCGTGAGGAGATCGTCATTGTTATCCCATTGTTGGTTGCATATTCTGATGGAAAGGGTGTTTTTATAGATAAGGGCGACACCTCTGCCTTTAGATGTCTTGCGGTACTGTCTCAGGATGGTGTATCCTGGAGGGAGGGTGAGAGGTCACTGATTTCGATGGCATGGGCATGGACAGAGCGGGCGTTGATGAGGGCGCATTTAAGGTTATTGTGTGTAGATGTTGGATGTTGTTTGTTGGTGCCGGTAGTGGCGGTGCGAAGAGTAGCGCGTGTGTGTGAAGGTGAATGGTGTTTGTTGGGTGGGGTGAGTTGGAGGGATGGGTGCTGCGTGAGGTGTAGGGGGTGTGGGTTGGTGTGTAGTGTGGGTGTACGAGTGCTAAGTCTGCTGTTCATAAAGTGGGTGGCGAGTGGGGTGCTGTGGAAGGTGCTGTGATACTTAGTGCGAGTTCTGAGTCCGCAGAGCCTGTAGTGGAGGTGGGCTTGAGAGCAGCTGTCAGTTTAGCGTGCAGTGTGATAGGGGTCAGGTGGTGGTATGAGGTCAGTGTGTATGGGGGGCATGCTGCAGGTTGCCCAGAAGGTGAGGGTGATGAGAAGGAGGGAGCAGAAGGTGAGGTTGGGTGGGGTGCACTGATGTGGTAGTGTTGAGGCATGAGATCTGCTGGAATACATTTGTACAGTTTAGATACAGTATAGTGTTTAAGGCAAATCTATCTAAGCATGACAAATAACATTGCATTTAATAGATAGAGCGCTGGTACTAGAGACACAGTGTAGGTTTACAAGGCTAATGACACAGAAGGCTGAGAGATTGTGTGTCAGGTTCTAGTGCCAGTTGTCAGTGATTGGTATCAGCAGGATGGATAGGCAGTAAGTGAAATGCAGATTGGGACAGGTACAGTGGTGGGCAATATTCTAGTAATCCAGATTAATGATAATAAACTAGCAGTACATGAACAAATGCGCATATGCTGATGACAGAAAAACACTGGCAGCAGGTTAGAGGCAAATACTTGTGTATCATGGATGCAAGAAGATATTACAGGCAGCAGATTTGAAAAAAAAGCACCAAATATACAGATGCAGGGTAATGATAGTAGTAGGGAATCCGGCGGCAGCATAATAGCTATTCTTAGTGTCACGCCTCATCAGGCAAGGAGTGGGTGACAACTGGGCGGACGGTTTTATGCTTTAACACCAGTGGTCGGGGAGTGAGTGGGAATCGAGGAGTGTGAGGATTAAGCTAGCAGTAAGGCACATAGGCCCTCATTACGACCCTGGCGGAAATCGAAAAACGATGGCGGAAATGCAATACCGCCATCGAATAGCGCTCGGTGCGACTATGACCCGTCACCGCAAAGTACGAAGCCATTAGCGACACCGTAGTGAACGCCAACGCTAACTGCACCAAGCACGCGCGCGCGCGCCATGCCAAACCGCAAACACCACCATGGTGCAACGGTACGCCAATTCCGACCCTAGCGGACATGTACCTAACGCCATCAGGCATGGCGGAATGTATCATTCCGCCATGGCGAGAAGTACGGCATCGCGAATCAACCGTAAACGGCCCCACTGAGTGCCTGTACACCGCTCCCTGCCCACAAAGTACAACTCCCCGTAAGGTGCAATGAAGCCACAATGCAACCATTGAAATGTACAAGTCACCCATGCATGCCAACGAACAAAAGAAACACAAGAGGGGCCAATGGGAGCTGCAGGGCACAGATGGCACGAATACAGAAGCCATCCCAATGGACATGACCACAGTCCCCCACCAAGAAACGCACGCAAACACAGGCACCTGTGACCAGCAATATTCCGAAAACCACATCATTCAACCAGTCCACCTGGCTGACCGGCATCTGTTACACAAAACCCAATCCCCCGCCCCTGAGCATGACAACATTCAAACTGGCATATTGGCAGCCCCCATCCCTGACCTCACTGGGCTTCGTAGGCAAACGCGCACAGCACAGTACCACGCAACTAAACCCCGAAGCTGGAACCCAATGCAGATCTCCTCACAATACATCGCCCCCCAAATAGGCATATGCCACATCACTTGCAAAGAAAAACGCTACACGGGCCAAATCAGAATAGAAATTTTATGCACATCAAAATCACAAAGCACATACAGCCATCAGGCCATGAACTCCAAAACACTAATCACCATTGTGGGCTGCTTCCGCAAGAAATGACCAGCCACTACCTGTGTGTCGCCCTGTTCCCCCATGGTACACAGAGCCACATTCACGTACGAAAAGGCAACATGGAAGCGCACAGAACCGCAGGGCCGTCCCAATGGGGAGGCACTAGTCCAGCTGAAAGGCCGAAATGTTGCTCCGAGCCACCAGTACTGCGTAAGGGCATGTGGCCCATTGGCGATCGTCCCATAAGATCGTAATGCTGCTCCACTGATTAACACGAAGCAGCAGGTGTCGGGAGTAAAATCCATCTGCAGGAGTGGCATACAGATGGCAGTGGCAAAAGGGGAGGAGATACCTGTCAACCAAAAGAAAAGAAAAAGAACAGAATGGCCATCAGAACTACATACCAACAACTCACTTCAATGATCACACGAAATCCACAGCCATATGCATGCTAGCCCACTCCAAAGGAACATCACCACCCCAAAACCACTTGCGACTCATAACCATCTATATCGAGGTGCAAACACCATCACAAACGAGTGTCTGAGGGCGCCTCGAGACAGGGAGGGCTCAACAAGGCCAGATGGACGATGGTCCCACTATGGCAGCCCTGCATCACATAGCGTAGGGGAGGCGGATAGATCCCAAGAAGCCCTGTACATGGCAAACTCTGTATCAAATCACCTGCCCATGCATCCATCCATCATTCCCTCATCCCGGGATCAAAATGCCTGAATAATTACTCACATAACATTAGAAACATCCATTGAGTCTGTGCGTTATGCAGCCTGCTAAATCCACAGTGCCCCAGCCCGTAATTCCAGTGTTGTGAAGTAACATGTATTTGGGAACGGACGGCCTCATCGCCCACGTAGCTATTGCGCATCCCAAACTATTCATATCAATCATTGCTCCCTCGCCATGGGCCCTGTCTCAAGGACATAGAACAATAGAACGTTACATTTGCAGTCAGACCTGTGGGCATCTCCTCGCCGCTAGCTGGAAACCGAAAGCGCCGCCCTTCGAATTCCTCATTTGCAACATCACGTCGAAAAGGCATCTGTGGCCGTTTGAAATCACTAATTATTCCATCGAGTGCGGCTGTGTGTGAAAATGGCAACTGCCTTCACCCACGAATGGGACGCCCCGCCCGTCGTTGCAACTCGGTACAGTGATGCATGAGGGCCCACCGTTACTCGAGTACTACGTCCCACTGACCCCTCACAAGTCTGTTCGCGACTGCACAGATAGTATGTGAAACAATGGGACCACAGCAGAATGAACATATCAACCAATCTTACACGGCCATCGGGTACAAATACATGATTGCAATAGCAAGATACAATTCCCCGAATTGCAGCGTTGTGCGCGGGACGTGCTCGGCCAAAGGGGAGAGCAGTTTGCACAGGTGGAATCAATCACCACAGGTGGAGGCCATACAGCCTGAAAACACATAAATTGCACAGCCAGTCTCCTCCCACAACCACACCGAAATGCTACCGGCAGGACTCGCGATGTTGGCCCTGGGGGACCTGATAGCACTGCAAGTGCTCCGACTCCAAGAAGTAGACGAACACCAACTACAACCAGCCGCACGGAGGAGACGCAGGAGGAGGAGGAGGCCAAGGCAGGGCCAGCAAGGCCCACCAGCACAGCCACTACCACCACGCAGGCAGCCCGCAATTCAACGCCTCCGAGCACATCCGTTCAACCTCACTGATGAGCAGATCCACACCCTCTACCGTCTGGACCGGGACACCATAGCCGCCATTGTGGACATGACACAGGCTGACCTTGTCAGCATGATAGATAGCCCAACCGCCATCCCACCCCTACTGATGGTGGTGTCTGTACTCCACTTCCTGGCCACAGGCACCTACCAGCACACAGTCGGACAGTTGCATGGCATTTCTCAGCCACTGTTCTCACGGACACTATTGCAAGTGCTCGATGCCCTCCTGAAGCACGCAGACGACTACATCTCTCTACCACGCTCGGAGCAGGAAATAACCAACACAAAAGTGGGATTCCATGCACTTGCCGGCATACCGGGTTGCATTGGTGCCATCGACTGCACCCATGTTGAATTGGTCGTCCCACATGCCATGGAGGCCCAGTACCGCAACCGAAAACAATTTCATTCCCTGAATGTACAGATGGTGTGTGACTCCAACAGGATCATTACACATTGTTGTGCCCGATTCCCTGGATCAACCCATGATTCTATGGTCTTGAGGAACTCTACAATACCACGCTACATGGAGCGACACGCAGGGAACAGATCCTGGCTACTCGGTGAGTCTCATTACATGCATGATGATGTGGGGTATGTGAATTGTCAATGACCTGCCAGGAAGGGGGGGGGGTGTGCGTACGTATCAATGGCATTCCACATCATACGTTTCTCGTCCACATACAGGTGATGCTGGATATCCACTGAAGAGATGGCTCCTCACACCAGTCCGGAACCCACGGGACCAGCATGAGGAGGACTACAACCATGCCCACTCACGTACCCGTGTAGTCATTGAACAGGCATTCGGCCTACTGAAGACCCGTTTCCGCTGCCTCAGCAGGTCTGGCGGGGCACTCCTGTACCGCCATGAGAAGGTTGCAAAGATGGTGATGGCATGTGTCATGCTCCACAACATGTGCGTACGTAGAAATGTGCCCATGCCCCCTGACGCAGAACTGCAAGCACCTGATGATGGTCATGATGAGGGTGGGGATGTGGCAGCACCTCATGGAGTCTGCGAGGCACCGGAGGCCCGTGACATTCGTCAGCATCTCATTGATGTATGCTTCTAGCACTCACGCCTGGTGGCTGATACATGGACACGGGACTCGTGGCACTGCGTGTGTCTGGGACATGCACAATATGGACTGTACGCCTATGATGGCCTAGTACACAAAGATCAATGTCCACACTTCTCATTGGTTGATCGTGCACTTTTTATGGCATATGTGATATCATGTTGAACACCCTATCGACCCGCCACCCAAGTGAGCCCAACACACCCCCTCCACCCTCCTACCTCCCCCCCGAACACCAGTGTCCAAAGATGCTCATTGTCAGTGGGCTGTCGCTATTGCATGCCCCCTCTGCGGGTATCAGGGGCACCCCTGCCTGTGGAGCGCAGGTTCCTTCCAGATCTACGTTGGGGGCTGCCCTGGACAGAACTTGCAACGGATGATGTGTCTGCCTGCTCACGTCCATGCATGTCCCTAAGGGTTTGCGAGAGCTCAGTGAGCACACGGCGCACTGCGGCAAGTTCGGCACATACGTCTTTGGACGTCGCATGCAGTTCCCCCCTCAGGCTCTCGGTGCTACTCTCCATTTGGACTCTCAGGCTCTCGGTGCTACTCTCAATTTGTGCCCTTAGCGTCTCTGTACCTCTCTCCATTTCTGCCCTAAGTGTCTCTGTTGATGTTTCTATGTCTGCCTTGGTGCCCCCACATTCATCGGCATGGCCCTTGAGGAGTGTGGCCATTTGCTGCTGTTGGACGATTAACTTGTCGAGGGACTGTTGCCTCTGCTGGGCCATGGCCATTTGCGGTGGTGTCACAGAGGGGCTGTTGTCCTCATGTTGCCTTGCCACAGGGCTTGTGGGGGATGGCCAGTCGTCGTCTTGTGGCTGCACCTGCGTGGTATCCTCATGTTGTACGGGATGGGACAGACAGGGGGATTGGGACAGGTCATGGATGGATCTGACCTCGACATCCCCGTCTTCTGTGTCCGAGCATGCTGCCATCAATGGGGTGTCACCTATGGTGCTGCTGCCACCAGAGGCAGTGCCTTCTGTGGCATCCATTGGGGGGACCTGTGGTGGTGGTGTTGTGGCCATGCTGGCTGCTGGGGTGCCTGTTGATGTTCCCTCCTCTGTGCTGCCACCTGATTTGTGCTGCTGCCGTGTCTTGATGCGTGCAGCTGAGGTGGAGGGTCTCTGGCCGTTGGTCTTGGCCCTCTTTGCAGGTGTGCTGGTAGGGGTGTCCTGTAGCTCGTCGTTTGGATCGGACCCTGTGGTGGAGTAAAGGAGGGCGAGGGTTATTGATGGGTCAGTGGGAATTGGAATGGCATTGTATCACATGCATTGGGGTGGTACCTGAGGGTGATTTGGGTCGGGGTCTTGGAGGTGCTTTGATTTGTGTGTGGAGTGAGGGTGCAGTTGTTTGGCAGCCTGCAGTTAGGGTGTGCCTGCTGCACGTGTAGTGCGTGTATTAGGGGTTTTTAATTATTTATGTATTTATTGTGGGTTTTGACGTGCGCTTTCAGGCCGATGTGTGTGGACGTTCTCCTGGACATGTGTTTCTGTTGCACTATGTGGACGCATGGTACTTCACATGGATGGACTGTGTGGATTTGGCATTGTTTTATCTGGCCCACCTACCTGAATCTTCGGATGTCTGCACTCCTTTCTCCATCCCTCCGACTCCCTCTATGCTCTCCATTCCGATGGTGGAGGCACAGATTTCTTCCCAGGGGGTCAACTTGATGGGTGATTCAGGACCTCCCCCGGTGGCTGTGGCAATGTTGCGGTTGGCAGAGAGTATGCTGCGGACGCGTATCCGCAGGTCGTCCCATCGCTTGCGGCATTGCTGTGGGGTGCGGGGTGCGGTCCCCACCGCACTTACCCGCTGTGCCACCAGAGCCCATATGGCCTTCTTGTTTGCAAGTGCCGTCCTGGTCATTTGCGTGGAGAAGACGACGGCAGCATTCTCCTGGAGGGTCTCTGTTAGCACGGTGAGTTCCTCACGGGAGAAGTGGACCTGCCGCTTGCGGTCGCACGCTTTCTTCGCTACTTTTCCCATTTTTCTTGGTTTCGCTAGGGTGGTTGACGGGTTGGGGTGTGTTTCAGGGTAGTGATTTTAGTGGTTGTGTGGTTTTGGTGTTTTTATAGGTGTACGCCGGGATGTTTCCCGTTCCGGGCCCATGTTTTAACTTCCGTTTCCGTATATTTCCGGGCACCGTACTTTCCGGTAGGCGCACACTGCGGTGACCGCTAAGAGGGGTGGCGGTATTGCACCTAGGGCGCCGTACGGCGGCGGTGTGGGCCGTTTTGGGGTCATTTCCGCCATCGCGGACTTTGCACTTCCGCCGTGGCGTGGTGCTCGTGCCCGATGGGTCGGAATGGGCCGCACTTTGCTCCTTCGTACAATGGCGGAAACGCTATTTACGCTGTGGCGCTCCGGTCAGTCGCTTTCCGCAAGGGTCGTAATGAGGGCCATAGACTGGACATGCTATGCAGTACAATTTGTGTTGACATGGGTGGTGAACAGAGAAAAATAGTCAGTATCAGCCAGTTGAGTTGAAATGGGCAGGGTCTCACCAGTAGTAGTAGAGAGGTTGTATCTGGTGAAGCGGGAGCATTGCAGGTTGCGGTGTTGTAGGGCACAGGGACTTGGAGCAGCTTGCAGCGCGGCATGCTCGGTCAGCTCAGTCAGGGGAGTGGCCTTCTTACCTTGGCTTTACTTCCTGGACCGGCGATCGCCTGCCGGCGATTGGGTGCAGTGTAAATATGGTAAGTCAGCCAATAAGGGACAACGAGGGACAGGCTTCCAGTCGGACGTAGTCAGGCAGCATAGCTTTTTATGGCGGTGGCCATCTTGAGGCAGGATGCCTCATCTGCAATGCAATAGCCGGTGCTATTATGATCAGTGCATTTACATGAAATGCTTCTTAGGGAGCGACGAGCACATCAGGGTGTGGCACAGTTTAATAAAGGTATCGGGCATCAGCAGCAAAGAGCGTGGATCGGATGCTCGCTGAGGGGCTACAGGGCAGACTCAAATTCTGCCTGGAGCTTCCCTATGCAGCACGGCTCCTCCTCTGGTGTTGAGAAGGCTGAGAGTGGCTGGGCTCTTAAACAGAAAGTATTGTTGAAAGAGTTAGTACTGGCAACATATTTAAGGTTTAGATGTAATGGTGGGGCATGCATTTTGGCTCATTCAGCACCCAACACCTGGTGGAGCAAAAACAATGGAAATGGGTTGTGAATAGAAGTCTCCTTTAGCGATGTGTCAATATTTCTTTCTTTTGGTTGTTTCTGGCATTGTGATTGGCCGAAAGTTGAATATTCTGTGTGTGCCTCTGTTAGAATTGATTGCCTCTACTGTCAATGTAACAAGAATGGCCCAGATGTTTTATGCTTTTCAAAATAGTAGGTTTCCCTTCTTTATTTGTTTGAAGCATGTGCCTGTACTCCAATGTTTGCTAATGCTTATAATAGAGTGAGCATTACTTCTGTTCTTTTACCAAGGCACAAAGTTGATTGTGGTATTGTCAGGAGGTCTTGTCATCTAAGGGGGTTGAGGTTTTCGAAGACACACAGGCTGTGCATTGTCACATTCATGATTCCTGGTATCAGTGGCAAGAGGTGGGGGGAGTGGGACAAGGCTTATCTTCCTCCACCTCCAAGGTTCATGGGAAGGGTTCTCAGCTATCTGCGCTGAGCTGCAATCCAGAGCCTTTTATTGATCCTAATCACTTTATAATTGACCTAACTAGTCCTGAACTGGAACAGAGGCTAAGACAGTCTTTCCTACTGCCTTTCCAGATGTCACCGCAGGCTCGGGACAAGATGAATGCTTCTTCTAATCAGGCACCATTTATGAAGCAACTTTAGAGCCCTTGTCTGGCCGCATTAAGTGCCTGGTGGATACAGGCCTCACGCCCGAAAATGCGCTTTTTATGCAAGACCCCGGCCATAAGCCTGGAGAATTTCTGGTACTTGTGTCCTGGAATGTGGTTGGAATTAAATCCAGATTAGGCCATCCTGAGCTTTTGTCACTCTTAAAAGAGTCCGACATTATCTTAATACAGTATTCCTGGACACTGGAGGATGTGGCTGTTGATGGGTTTGTGGTCTACTATGTCCCTGAAAAGAGAAGTCCCAGGGGGCGCTGTCACAGAGGGCTGTGTATTTTGGTGAAGTACCCCCCTTGAGAGTGAGTCCTTCCAGCTTGAGCCGCTATGACCTTTCCTGCAGGCGGCAGGAATCCACAGGTTGGGCAGTCGTGATGTCCTGGTGCTGAATTTGTATAATAGCCCTCATTTCCAGTTTAGCAAGAATGGTCTCTCTATCTTAGCCTCCACAATGAAGGGCCATGTAAACTGGGTGGCTGACAATGATATACTTCTTATTTTAGGGCAGGATTTAATTCTCAGGTTGAGTAACGGGCCTGGCAGTACTTTGTTTGATCTGATGGAAATTGATTTGGCTGGCATTTTGCCACCGATCATGAGAGATGAGAAAATTAGCAGGGATGGGCTTGGGCTTTGGAAACTCCTTTTTTCTAGGGGGCTGCGTGCCATCAATGGTCATTTCCCTGAGGATGTTCCGGCAAATCTTTAATTTTACCTCTGCGTTGGGTCATTCTACCATTGATTAGTTTTGTGTCCCAGCGAAAATTCTGGTATTGTGTTACTGAGTTTAGGGTGTTTGATGTCCTGTGCAGTGATGATATTCCTATCCAACTCATGTGCAGGCCCCAGGGCAGGTCTTTCCACTGGGGGCTGACTGATGAGTGCCCCGGTGTCTTGAAGCCATGGCTAGAATGGCAATCAGTAGATTGTGAGAGCCTGCAGAGGAATATTGTTAGAAATAATTGACAGGCTCTTGAATGTTTCTTATCTGGGAATTTAGACCATAGTGACCACTGGTTTCAATTTTCATTATTATTGACTTATCTTTCGGCGCCAGGCTCATAGACATTACTTACCTCATGCAGACCATGCTGCAAATGAATCCAAGCCAACGTGAGGCCTGGATGGGACTATTTTACTACAGGGACTATTTTTTACTCGGGTGTGGTTCTGGGGAACTTCTTACCTGGAACTACTTTGGAGGCTATTTAAACCATGCCCGAACAGCAGCACACGCTTTGTGTTATTCTGCACTCAGCAGCGTAACGCTCACCGTGCCTGCAGTCAGCATCCAGTTTTCTGCCACGCCCGCCTCGAATCCGGAGCTCCTAGAAAAAGGGGAAAGAAGGAGGATCACGGACATTATTTTGATTTCTTACCTGATTCCAGATCCAGCACGTCTCCGAACCTGGAAAGGACATTATTTTTATTCCTTACCTGATTCCGGATCCAGCATGTCTCCGAGCCTGGAAAGGACATTATTGTTACGCTTACCTGGAACCCACAGGGGTGTCGATCGGACCCGGACAGCTGCGGTCTCTGTCAACGTGATGCGTAGTGCAGAGATGACTGTCTGGACTGGCCCGCCTAGTCTTGTCTGCTGGACCCGAAGAAGTATTTTCGTGCCAGTGGAGACAGGGATTAGCCACCTGTGGGTTTTAGTGATGGCCTCCCAACTGTTCTCGCTCTCCCCCACTAATCACCTCCGATATCCCCTTAGTAACCTCACCTTATGTTTGTAAAAGATGAGCTCTCCATCCTGCGTGTCTTGCAGGGGAGCGTAGATACCAGTTACTTCACTGGTTTGAAGGCGTTGGGAGAGTTCCGGTAAGCATTGACTCTGAAGTCCCAGGCGGGATTGGTAAGTATCAAGTTAAAAGAGTTTAATGTGCCCGATGTTCACTCTTGTCCCCTTCCTCCCTTAAGTTGCAACTGAGTTCGTGAGAAGAAGGTCTCGTAGCTGCTGCTGGCATTCAGGTAAGAGTCTGTGTTACCCAACGCTGTCCGGTAACTATTGCATGCGTTAACGTGTTATTTTTCTCCCTCTTTACAGATGCGGCATATGAAGATATGGAGAATAATACCGCCAGTGGTAAATCAGGTACGTCTATGGTGGTAAGAGGTATTTGTTGATTCCCTTGGCTGACCGTGTTATTCTTGTGCCTCTAGGTGCCGGAGTACGGCGAAGAAATGATGGAGACAGTGCCGGATCGAAAGATGCTGTGAGAACTGGTGAGTATGGCGCTGTGCTGGAGCTGGCGAAGCGACCCGTGCAGGACTGATGTACTTTCCAGGTCGGGAGATGAAATGGATCCGGAATCAGGTGAGGAATTTGAAATAAGTTTGTTTTCTAACCTTGTCCTTTTCTTCCTCTTTATTCTAGGAGCTCTGGATTCGAGGCGGGCGTGGCAGAAGACTGGATGCTGGCTGCAGGCACGCGGGCGTGGCAGAAGACTGGATGCTGGCTGCAGGCACAGTGAGGGTCACGCTGCTGGATGCAGAATAACACGAAGCATGTGCTGCTGTTCGGGCGTGGTTTAAATAACCTCCAAAGTAGTCCCAGGAAAGAAGTTCCCCAGGACCACACCCGAGTAAAAAATAGTCCCATCGGGGCCTCACATTGGCTTGGATTTATTTGCAGCATGGTCTGCATGAGGTAAGTAATGTCTATGAGCCGGGCGCCTATGGCGTCAGGAATGATTTTTATTATGAGCCTGGTGCCTACGGCGCCAGGACTGAACCCAGACAGCCCCTGGCTGGGGCTGCTGGGGTTTTTGTAAATGTCTGGATGCCTGCTCCCGGGGCTGATGGGCTTCATCCGGATGCCCAGGGGTAGGCATCATGACAATTATTTCTGCACGCGTCGCATCACTAGCGGCAGCGCCGCGCCATACTCACCAGTCCTCACAGCATCTTTCGATTCGGCGCTGCCTCCATCATTTTCTTCGCCGAACTCCAGCACCTGGGGAACAAAAGACATAACAAGGTGAGCCGAGGGAGCCAACAAATATAATCTCTTTTACCACGATAGACTTACCTGATTACCACCTGAGGCATTAACCTTTAACACGCCATATCTTCTTATGCCGCACCTGTAAAGAGAGAGAACACAACAAGTTAAACACATGCAACTTTTACCGGACAGTGTTAGGTAATACAGACTCTTACCTGAACGCCATCAGTTGCCTCAAGGCAATATTCTCTCGGACCCCTGCAATTCAAAAAGGGAAAATGGAACAAGAGTGAACATCGGACATATTGAACTCTTTGAACTTTATACTTACGGGTCCTCGCCAAGAACCTCTGAGTCAATATTCATCCTGAACTTTTCCAACACCTTCAAACCAGCGAAGTAACTGGTATCTACGCGCCCCTGCATTCCACACAGGATGAAGAGCTCATCATTTAAAAACATAAGGTGAGATTACGTTAAGGGGATATCGGAGGTGACTAGTGGGGAGAACAGTGGGGTGCCATCACTAAATCCACAGGTGGCTAAATCCCTTTCTCCACTTGCAGGAGAATACTTCTACGGGTCAAGCAGACGAGATTAGGCGGGCCAGTCCAGTCTGTCATCTCTGCATTACGCATCACGTTGGTGGAGACCGCAGCTGTCCGGGTCCGATCGACGCCCCTGTGGGAGCCAGGTGAGCGTAACATCCTTATATACTAATGGCTCTGGAGACATGGCTATTGTTGAGCCCCTTGCTTTGGCCTCTAATCCATTATCTGGCATCATGGAGGACATCATCATAATAACTGATAAGGAAATCTTGACAGCTATTAAGGACCAAGGCAGAAATCAGGCCCCTGGTCTGGACAATGTTCCCACAGTCTTGTTCTTGGCGGAACCAAATCTATGGGCTCCCATTTTGACTTTGGGACTTAATGCTACATGTGCTGGAGGTATCTACCCTGTTTCTTCATTATTTGCTATCATTTGTCCAGTCTACAAAAAAGGCCCAAAGGCGCTACCAGCGTCTTGTAGAACACTCTCTCTTTTACATTGAGCGTTTAAGATCTTGGGGAGGACCGTCCTTGGGAGACTGGAGTCTTGGGCGGAGAGTCCAAACATCTTCTCTCCTATTCAGATGGGCTTCAGACCAGGTCTGTGGACCACAGAGCGGACCTTGAATCTTTATCTGGTGGTGGCACATTCTTTGTTTATCAAGGACAAACCATGAATTTGGCTTTCATGGATCTTAGCACTGCGTTTGACAAGATCAATCGTGGCAGGCTATGGAGCATGCTCAGATCCATGAATTGTCCTGACACCTTGGTGGATCTCTTAGAAGGATTACATCACTCAATGATGGCATGTGTGAGAAGTGGACCTGCTGGACATTGCATCCCTTTCCTTCAAGTGGAATGTATGGTACGTCAAGGCTGCATTTTGGCCCTCTTGCTTTTTTGTCTTAATATAAATGGTCTTTATGACCATTTGCTTAAATCTAATTATGACATTCCCAGACTGGGCAGTAGGCATTTGCCCACACTTGCCTATGCAGAAGACACAGTTTTAATAGCTCGCCCCCCTAGATCCCTTCAGTGCCTCGTTGATGATTATGCCCGATTTATGGATACCCTAGGTCTAAAGGTAAATGCCCAGAAGTCAGCTATGATGGTTTGTCACAAGGGGAAGTGCCCCTGAAGGTTTTTAGCAATGTTTTGTAAAGGATTGTTCCAAGAGTGGCTCATTTTGATTACCTGGGGGTGAGATTTTAATTGAATTTCAGGATGGAGGCACATGTGGGGCAGCAGACCCTGAGATTTAAACAGAAATTGCGGGGGTGGCCAGAGCTTTTGGGCCATTTAAAATAAAACCGATTGAGCTAGTAGTGGCAGGATATTGCATTGAGTTGTGGGGATCTGGTCAAACTGAATCTTTCCAGGTAGTTGGGAACACTTTTTTAAAGAGCACTTTGGGGTTACCTGGGTCTGCCCCCAATTTCGCAGTTCATCAAGAACTGGGCTGCTGTTTTCTTACTGATTCCATTGCATCTATGCCTGCTAGTACTTGGCTAAGAATTTGGGGCATGTCCAAAGCTACCTTGACCCAGGAATTAGTTAGTTCCCTTGTGTTCAGCGACCCCCTTTTAAGGACTTCATGGATCAGGTATGTGAAAACTGTATTGTTGGAGGCGGGTGTGGGTCACTATTTTTTCCACAACAGCCCTTTTTTCTAAGACGGATGTACATTTTGCAAAAAATAGTGTACTCCACTCTATTCAGACCAAGAGAGAGACTTTGGATATCGTGAGGCCTTCCAACAGGAAACATTTGATAATTATGTACCTTGGCTACAGAAGTATCTGAGCTGGGCACAGCATCTGTTTCAACGCATCCTTATTTCGAGGGTACGTTTTAACTGTATTCATTTAAGAGCTGTGGTGGCAGCTCAATCATGTTTGCTTTGTGGGGCACCCAAGGAGGACGTGGCACACTGTTTTGCCCAGCTTTTTCAGCAATTAGAGAATATACTTTGAAACCTGCTTGCACATGTCATCACCTGAGCCACAAAAATGTGCATCTGAATGTGTGCATCTTGGAGGTGCATATTTGGCTTCCCTTTGTTACCTCCCTTTGCACATTCGAACAAACAAGGGGGCATCTTTGTGAATTTCCATGTGCATCATTGATCTGCAAATGCAACCAGGCTTTGAAAAGTGCAGATAATAGAGACATTCCCCTACACCTGTTTGTTACTAATGCAGGAGGAAACACAATGCACGACAGGGACATTTCTGACCCAGTCATGCACTCTGTTTGAAATGTGATAGTTGCAGTATAATAATAATTTCTATCACCCAAACAGAGATGGAAATACATTTTCTTTTACTTTTCACAAAGACAGGCCCTTTAAAGGCTTGTCACTGTGAAATGCGCTCCCAGCACCTACATGATTTCTGGGAGCCAGTTGTACATCAGTGTAGGTAGTGCACTCCTAACACTAATGTATGCAAGGAAGCAACCAGTGCATCATTGTTGCTGCAGCCTGGCTCCTTGGAAATGTGTACGTCACCTTTGTGGATAAGGTGACCTGTGCATTTTTAAAATTTGAAATGAATGGAAATGAAAAATATGCATCGTGTCCATTAATATTTGAGGATCTGCCCCTTTCTTCCTATCTTTCTATCTTTAAAGTCCACAAATTAACATGGTTTACTATTCATCCTCTGAATTTGACTTTTTTGATGGTGGCATCTTTTGGAAATACGTTTTTACATTTAACTTCTCAGGAGCTACATAAGGAATATCATACATTTGTTGATAACTACACTTTTTTGAGTAAATATTTTGAATGGCAACTTTACTAATACACATAACAATTCGAACACATGGGCCTAATTCACAAAGATTTGCTTTGGAGCAAACTAAGAGATACACATGGCCATTTCAGATTTGCACCTGCTACAATATATCTGATTCTCAATGGCTGAAACTGGAAGAAATCGGGAGAGGCCTGGAGAATCTCTGCGATCCACACGTTCAAATGCAAGTGATCTACATGTTCTCATTGCATAATAATCTAGGGATCTCTTAATCTGCTCCAGTGTTAGGCTTTGTGAAATACAGATAAGGTAGCAGATGCAAATCGAAGATGATCACAAGGATCTTCTGATTTGCTCCCGTGCAAATATTGAGAATTAGGCATACAGCATACTATATGCATTATGTGAGTGAGCAGGAGACAGACATTTATGAGTGAGTTAGAGATTTACACATGACTGTTACTGGTGAGAGCACTGCTGCTCAACTCTGACCCCCAAAGATTTTCAGCATGTCTTACAAGAGCACATTTGTATGGTTCAAAAGTTATGAAAATCTCGCCATTGCACCTGTAACTGTATTTTAGCAGTGGGGAGACTTATGTGTGTCTCCTTTCAAGCATGTACACACACATATGCCTTGTATGTTTAAACATTGCATTGAAAAGTTCACTGGGGTGGTCTTCTTCACACATCTGCAAACTGTAATGAATCCAATGTTATAAATACTCCCTTTCTGGCAGTGTCCTCCCCGTATGTGTCCAGGGGACTGCAGCTGCTACCTGATCCTGTCCCTTGGCACAGCTATATGAAGGAGAATTAGATGGGAGGAAACAACCTCTGGGAGGGAGTGGTGGTATCCACGGATGAGACATGGTATCCTCCTGTTCCCCTGCAGGATGAATCTACCATACATAAGACCCTAATGGCCTAAAGTGATTCTTACCCTGCTCCCTCAAGGGAGAGCGCTGAATTTCTCTCAATCCAATCTGCAGATCAACTTTCAAAAACTGATGTGCCCTCAGAACATGTTTAATTCATTCCTCCAATATTTCCGTGCAAGTTAATGAAAAGGAACTACTGTTCCAAATAAACACCTTAACACTGCGACGAGGAAGAGGAATAGATGAATAGAGGAATACAGAGCCGTAGAAGCCCCAAGCACGGGCACCACTCTAGTTGTTGGGAGCGTGCACCTGTGCCCTTGATTGTTAAAACAGGAACACTAGAAGAAATGGCAGACTGCTGGCCGGAGTGGGCTGCTGCTCTTCGTGCAACTTCGGAACTAAGAGATGGATGTTGGAGCCAACTGACTCAAGTGTTAACCAGAGGAAGGCTGAATAAAAAAGATTCCATGCGGGAATGCCAGAAGCAAGTGCAGGGCTCCTGGGTGTTCGCCTGAGGAAAGAAGCAGAAAGACACTTACTGAAGACCCGCAAGGAGAAGAGAAACCCAGCCGGAACCACGGGAAGCCGAAAGCCAACTCCTGCAAGGAAGAGAGCATCCAGCGGATGTCATTCGGCAGGCTGCGAGCAGACCGGGAAGTGCCACAAAGATCCAGTGAGTCCATGCTGGGACGAAAGGAACACCTCTGTGTATTGGCAAACACGCCACATGTTTAAAGTTGAACATCCCAAAATGGATAAAGAAATGAAGCCGTTTGTTAACACGAGAAGCAAGAAAGTAAAAGCACATTTACCATAAAATGGCATCTTTGAGGTTTGGCCCTATGGACAGAGAATAAGAAACAGTAACAAGTTAGTATTTACCGGACAAGATGAATTAGCCAATAGCACTAAGGTTTTGCATTACCAAGATTGGAAGTGCGGGGGAAACATGAACAAGGCAATAGATCATAGACACAAGGAATTAGCCAAAAGGGCTAATGTGGTGAATGATCAAAAGTGGAGTTGCACAGACAGGCAACTACAAGAGTGTGAATACAAGAAGCCCTGTCAGAGCGTACGTCAGGCAATTACAACTGTGTGAATACAAGAAGCCCTGGCAGGAGAGTATACCAGGCAATTATTAGTGTGTGACTACAAGATGTCCTGGCCCAAGAGGAAACCAGGCAATTACAAGTGTGTGAATACAGGAAGCCCTGGCAGGACAGTGTACCATGCAATTACAAGTGTGTGAACATAGGGGAACAGAGAAACCCTTGCAGGAGGATATACTGGCTATCCTGACTACCCAAAGGCCAAAGATAATTATACATGACTTTGCTATTGATCTGGAAGAAAGACAAGAAATGTTATTTTCAAGAAACTGTGAAAAAAATCAAGGGCAAGGGACACACCCTCTGGATTAAGGAGCACTATCCTTGAGAGAGTGTTGTTGGAGTTATTTATTCCTTTTCAAATTTGAACACGTTTGAAACACTGAAGACCAAAGTCATTGGGCCTCATTATGAGTTTGGCGGTAGCCGTGCCGGTAAAACCGGCATGGCTGACGTGAAACTCATGAAAATACCAGCACCCGGCAATGGGCAATTACCGGGGTATTCCGACCCCGCCAGACCTAGTAATTACCCATTGCCGGGTGCCAATAATTGTCAGTCCCCATTCCCATTTGAGCCCCATACGGCTCAATAAGAATGGGGAGCACGGTAGCACCGGCACCGTTGATAACGGTGCTGGTGCTACCGTCAAGTTCTGCTCGCGGTCAGACCTGACGGCCGCAATGGCAGCCACGAGCAGAACTCGTTGTTTGATGGTCCGGGAACTATGTTACCGGCAAGCTTACCAGTACCGTAGTTCCCGGACCGGCAAATTTGTAATGACCCCCATTATCCCTTTCACCTTAAGATTTATTTAGAATGTGAGGGTCAGACAGTACTTTTGACACAGGTCGGTTTTGTTTTGGACATTCTGACACTGACAGAGCCTTAGTTTTTAGTTTGGGTAGGGAAACACCTCTAGTGCAGAGACAGCAAGGCATTTTTTCCAATCCCTTTTATTTATCAATAAAAGTCTGTCGCCAAAACCATGTCAAACTTGTGTCTGAGTTTCATTCCTGACGCCTCACAAACCTAATGACACGGAGTCGCTAGTGTGTGGGAACAACACATGCATGAGGCATTTGGCAGCTGAAAGACATACTTGGTTGGGAGCCGAAGTGGAAAGTTTAGGCTCGACAGACCCACCCCTGCACCGATGATGATCTACACAGTTAGAAATTATGATTTTGATAAATGCTCACACATTTTCTGCATTTCGTAAGTCGCTAATTTATTCCAAAGCAGAATTATATTGGCGACAAGTTGACTGGCACTTTCACTCTTTCACCCCAGTGGGTACAGTGGGTACAGAGTTTTGATACTGATGTGGAGGGAATGGACTTCAATGCTGCCTGGAACAAAGCAATGCTATTGATTGCAAAGGAGCTGGAAGGACAAAGACTCTTCAATGGTGTGCAGCGATAACTAACCCTGGAACTCATCAAGGAAGCAGTGAAGACAATTGCATAAAGATTTGACATCAAAGAGAGCATTGTTTCACAGAAAATCAAGTTCTGAGTATAATACAAACGCCTGATGAGTTACCTGACAATTATATTGTAAAACTAAGAGAGCTGGCGCTACCTGTGATGTGAACACACATGCTGAAGACCTAATAGGGATGTGTTGCTTCTCATTGATCAGTGACAAAGCCAAAGAAAGGTTCATACTTGAGATTTCTCCTAAATAAAGCATAGCAGATAGTCTGGTCCCTTGAAGAGACCTAGGGGCTGATTCATGGAATTATTTGCGCCGAAAAACGGGGATTTGTGCGCCATTCTGCCAGCAAATCCCCATTTGTTAAACAGGGATTTGCGGGCAGAATGGCGCACAAATCCCTGTTTTTCGGCTCAAATAATTCCATGAATCAGCCCCCATATCTACATAAAATAAATCAACACTCAACACAACCACTTCTGAAATGCAAGCTTTACATTCTAAACCAGTGAGCAAGTTCAATAAATCAATTCAAAATTTCAAAGACCAACGTGATGGAAAAAAAGAGTACAGATGTGTAGTCCTGCCATCGCTGCATGAATACAGGTCATACAGGCCGACACACAGACACAAGATGTCAAGCTAGAAACAAAAAAGAAAATACCTAATGTAAAAAATAAGAACACTATACATACGTGTGCTGACAAAGACGTCATAATGCTGCCTCCAACCTCTTAGGCATGAAGAGCAATGACAAATGTACCCTCACGTGCATGCAAACTTCAAAAGAAAAGAAGAATCTTTGAGAATACCAGAGCTCAATGCATGGTGCAGTCAAATGAAAAAGCTTTCATTTATATGGTCGATTCTAGTCTTGTCCTTACAGTAATTCCATTCAAGACAGGTAAGGAAATAGTACATGGACAGGGTACAAGTAAAGAAAATGAATTTATAACTGAATGCCTGAGGCATATCATCAGTGAGACTCTTGTGGTAAAAGAATTGCTGCAAACTACAAAGGCATTACCGTGCAAAGATGCATATACTTGGCCCAACATGGACTGGCCATAGTGGGATGGTATGACCAAACAAAATTAGCACTAGCTCTAGTTCCCAACAGTAACACAGTGCTGCTGTTCTTGCAAGCAGATAATGTGGAAACCACCCGTAACCATCACAAAAAAAGTGTTTTTATAAATGTTGGGGTTCATTCGGAAGAATGAACACAGAATTCACCTATACCCAGGAGCAATTCCTCACAGAGTGCATGGTCAGGCCCTGCCTCTGCAAGAGAAGGGCTCAAGAATCAATTGAAGGAACTACTAAACAATGGAACCATAGCGACTGTGGAGGCAACTGAATGGCTCAGGCCTGTAGTGCTCACTAAAAAAAGCATCATCAAAACAGCTTCATCAGCCTCAACAGAGAAATATTGACTGACATCTTTCCACTGCCCAGCATTTGTGAATTTATCTTAATGCTACGAGTTGATAAATATTTAACAAGTTTAACTTAAGTTATACCAACATATAAAGCCCCATAACTCCTCAAAATCTCTCATGGCATTCTTAATGCCTATCGGGACACTCATATACAGGATGCTGAAAGAGGGCCATGTAAAATCACAATTTTTGGAGTCCAGAGGTGAATCCTCTACTTTACCTCCAAGCTATGAAGTGCAGGAAAAGTAGCAGTGATTCTGATAGCGATCAAAAATAATGGGAACAGAATGGCGACGCCATTACTACCCGATCAAGCATGCCGGACCTGGTGTTATTGCTATTTGCACCCCAGCTTTTAAATCCAGAATCCCAGGGTGCTAAGAGCAATGTATTTTGTTTCATTTAATGGGACGCCTCGAACTGTCCCATTCATTGAAAATAAATATTTACCTTTGATGACCGCCATGGATCTTGAAGGCGGGGGTCCATATGCAGGCCCTTCCATTTCTATAGCAGCCAGCAGAGACACAGAGCAGAAGCAGTGGCGGTGGCAGGGGTGCCACCTCCAAACAAAATCAGGTAAGTGGGGCTGGGTGTGGTAAGGGACAATAGATTGGTTACCCCTCCCACCCCAGGCGCTAATATAAAATTATCTAAAGATATCTGTGCCCAGAGTTCTCCTCTAAACCCCTCTTCTTCTATAATGCTGGCTCCATTGGGTCTTCCTACCTTAATTGAGTGGAAGCCATTTTATCTTCAAATCAGAATTCTGATTCTGCCCAAATTAATATTATTGGTTCATGTTTACAAAGAGAATAATGTTAGGGTGCATATAGTGAAATAGCAAATAGACCCAAGTGCAATAGCATTATGTACTTAGTCATTCAAGCATACAATCCTTTTATCAGAGGCATATTTGTCAAACATAAAGATCTGGCCAATTCTTAAGTCCCATAGTGCATTTTGATTTTATATTAAGCAACCAGAACACCTCATCGTTGCTATTTGCCCCTTTCACTTTCTCATGGGTATATTTCCAAAGAGTCCATTAGAAGTGCGCTTTACTATCCATCTTGGAATGTTAATCCTCTATCAGAAAATCATTTAAATGGTTATTTTAGCCAATTTACACGGTTACGTTTGGTTTTGATAATGTACCTTGCTTAGTAGTGCCATGCTTTTATTATGACTGAAATATGCACTGGAAGGGATCATTATAAAGTTAAAAAAGAACCACTTTACAATGTTATTATCATTTAAAAATGCATTATTAATAGCTTCTTTTGCCGAGAATTCACTCCATTTTGTCTCTCAAAATGTCCTTTCTTTATTCTTAAGAGTCACACTCATTTTTATAGACAATGATCTATTACTTCTGGGAGCACCAAGGCAATGTTTAATCTTTCATGCTAGTCATAATTCTGATCGGTTGGTAATGCTGTTAACCTCTGTATTTGCTATGGTATGCACACACAAATAATTAACAAAACATATTAAATAACACATGCCGCTGTAGACCCTGCAGCCTGGTTCTCCAATCCCTTACAAGGTAAGTTTGAAACCACATGTCCCCTGCACGGCAGAGCTTATCGCTTCCACTTTACTGTCCCCGTATGGACACTGCACCCTCAGTGAGATGACGATGTTACTGCAGGAAATACACTAGGACAATGTATGTCTCCAAATAAAAGGCTTCCCCAGGCTGTTCACTAGAGATCATTAATCTCTACTATCTAAAAACTGCCTAATTTACGGTGATGGTCCAAAGGACAAATCCCTCTTTTATCTAAACTTCCTCTAGGGGTCCCTGCCTGAAGGTGGTAACTCAGGGGTTGTGTCTTCCATAAACTCAAGACCCACTTGATCTTCTCCTTACCTGCTCAGATATTGCTCTCCCTATCTCTATCTCTATCCATCACTCTTCCTCTCCTTTGCCTACTCTCCTCCCTCCTTCTCGACCCACCTCTCTCCTCTTTCTCCTTGACACTTCCTCCTCTGTCTTTCTGATGGTCGTCTTTCCACTGCCTACCTCCAACCTCTGATCTTGCTTCCTTTTACTCTCCCTCCACACTACTTTTCCCTCTCCTCACTTCTACTTTCACTACTACTTCTCTCTATTCTCATTACTACTACTTCTGCCTAATCTCTGGTTGGTGTGCCTCCACCTCTGCTGATCCCACCCGAACAACCAACACATTCCTGTTTCCTTCCTTCCCTATCCTCTCCCTTCTTTCCCCATTGGTTCTCATTTCCTCTAGTTCCCCATGCCAACTGCTGTCATGTGGCAGGGTTACAATCATCAGATCCGATAAGAGGGCATTTAATGCTCACCTCTTTGATTATGCTGCATACTCTGGGGACTGTTTGTGGTCATTCCTTAGAGGAATTTTTATTTATTTATTTATTTGTACATTTTTAAAGCGCTCACACAGCCCGCGGGCATCGAGGCACTGTTACAGGAATTGTTTTTTTTTAGTTGCGTAATTGTTTTGTCTTAGTTGCGTATTTATAACGCGCTTAAACACCAGGAGGTTTCTAAGCGCTGACCCGGGGATCGAACCTGTGTTGCTTCATGTCATCTTGCTTCCAAGACGTGCACGTTGCCGCTGAGCTATCCTCCCTGAATATGCAGTTCTTATGATGAACGCTTGCTGGGACGTCTTTGCCAGCAAGTGGATTGAATCACTCTGGAGGCTTGTCGCTGGTAAGCCTTTTTGTGCAGCTATTGCGTGTAGCGGACTGCTTACGTGCTAGTTACAGATTAGAATATTTTTAAGGGTGTTCCTTGTAGGGCACTGGAAACCCCGGACAATTGTGACAGATTTTCCAAAGCTTCTTGCTTGCTGCAACAGTGTTTTTGTTCTGCTTCCGCCCTTCCTGCTGGTTCTGTAAGTTCCAAGTGAAATAGAGAAAGAAAATGGGAGCATCCTGAGTGACAGGTATTGGGTAAGAAAAGATGGTACTTTTCATATTCATGCAGGTACAAAGGGAAGTATCTGGTACTGGGCCCTCCCAGCAGCCACCTTCACCCTCTGGGGTAGGACTGGCACTGGCTTTGACCCTAGTCGGTATCCCACCACAGGATGAGGGGGTGCCCTCCATCCCACCTGACATGGTCAGGCTCTGTCACATTCATATTGTAACCAAAAAACAGCACTGCCTCTCCCACCAATCCTACCAGCTATTGGCTTTTTTTATTTGGTTGTGCTGCTGTCATAACTGACAATGTGACGCTCACCTGCTGAGAGCAAGACAGGGGGTGGGCAGAGGCATAGAGTGGGAAGGGAGAGACAGAGATAGAGACAGGGCACTGAGAGTGAGAGAGAGAGGGAGAGAAGCCTAGTTTGGTGCATGAGATTGGGGTACAGAGAGTGTTTTTAAAACAAAATCTTAATCCTCCCATTCCAATGCATATACAAACCCGCGTTCCCTTGTGCTGTAGAGGCCCCTTCAAATAGCATATGAAAGATCACGTATTATTAATATTTTCCAGCATTTCTGTTACATACCTCACTTCCTGTCTTGGCATTATCCAGTTAAAATCTACAGATGACGCCTATTTCTGAGTTTAAACATTAGACTACATGCTCCAGTTCTAATGTGGATTATCATTACAATGTGGGTGTGGTCTAAGAAATAATAAAAAGGCTAATAAATAGTTACAGGTCACCAGGACAAACGTTCTGTGACCCGCAGGTATTTCCGGGTCAGTTTTCAGAGTGCCAACCATCCCCCGTCTGACCTCTCCAAAGTACCCCTATGTTCCTCTCGCTCCTCTTAACTGCCCCTCATGCCCCCCACAAAAAGCATCCCAAAAATCATGTATTCTTTTTTTTTATTTGCGGATCAAGAGTGCTGGAAATAGGAGAAATGCTTAGCAGGTCACATAGTCATATGGCCGCCCCCATGCATCCCTCGTCCTGAAAGAACTGGAAGTGTGGGTTTGGAAATTGAGCTTGCTATAAAAATGTCAAGTTGATTCCAGAAAAGACTGGGCACTTCTTTCAACAGTGTCCTCTTAACTCACCTACGCGCTTGTAACCATGGCAAATTTTGGAAAATAATTTATATCGTTAGTGAGGATTTATCTAGTGCATTCGATAGGGTGAATTCAGAAAGATTATTGCACACATTTATAAAACTGGATATCCCTGAGGGTCTACTTAAACTTATTATGCTTCTCCATGAGAATTCTAAAATTCAAGTGACCGATCTAGCACCATTGACTCACGTGTAGGGCTCAGAAGGGGCTGCATATTAGCTCTAATGCTATTTAACCTCTACATTACAGACTTCGCAGACCTAAATTGCTTTGGCGTTAAACTGGGCTATACAAGCTTACATTGGCTTGTCTTTGTGGATAACCTTCTTTTGTTCGATCTGACTCCAATAGGATTACAACGTAAATTGGGATCCTTTTCAGAATATGCAGGGTTTAACAATTTCGTAGTCAATGGCCAAAAATCTAAAATACTTGTATTTTCTAAAAAGAAAATTCTCAAGATCATGAGCTGGACTGTTTCTGGAATTAAGCTGAAGGGGATGAAGACTATATTATATTTAGGGTTTACTATTTCCAGTTTAACCTCTTTAAACTTTGTTAAAGATTCTTTAAAATGAAAGAAAATTAAACCTATATCTGCCCAGCTTAAAAGTTTATTGAGGACTATTCAAATGCTCTCTTTAACCCCTGCTTTAAAATAATATTCTACGAAAAAAGCTTCAGAGCAGATGTATGGTTTTGTATTGTATTTATTATGTTTATATAGCGCTTTACGCCAAAGCGCTTTACATTATAACAACAAGAATACATTGAAGATGAAACAGTAGAAGCAAATTACAAACATGAATCAAACCAGTAAAGCAGTAAGTAGAAGAATTTGCCTATAAAGATAAATGAGAAAGGAGGGGGTAAAAAAAGGGGAAGGAAGAGGCAGACAGGAAGAGGAATAGAATGAAGATGCGAGAGGATGGGAGGAAACATAAGAGGAAACAGAGCAGGAAGAGAAAGGTAAGAAGGGGAGGGCATGAGGGAAGAAAGAGGAAGATGAAAGGAGGGGATAGGTGTATCAGGGTGGGGAGTGGAGAAGAAGAGATTTCAAGGACGTACAGAAGGAGTAATAGGTGGGGATGGAGCGGACAGAGAGAGGTAGGGAGTTCCAGTGTAGGGGGACAAGGAGCTGAAAGGAACCGAAATGAGAGGAGGCACATGGGGGGGGGCAGAGAGTAGGAAGAGATCGGCAGATCGGAGAGAGCGGGAGGGAGTGTATCATGAAAGTAGAGAGCAGAGATATGGGGGAAAAAGATCGTGTAGAGATTTAAAGACAAGACAGAGGAAGTGAAAAGTTGGGAGTGAAAGGAGACCCAGCCAAGGTAAGAAAGCGAAGAGGAGATGGAGTCGTGAGGAGAGAGAAGACAGATGGTACGGATGGCAGAGTGGTAGAAGGATTTGATGGGGCCAAGATGGGAAGCAGGGAGTCCAAAGAGGAGAGAAGAAAAGTAAAAAAAGAAGAGAGAAGATGAGGGAGGATATTAAAGGTTTAGTGGCATGGAAGGTGAGAGAAGAGCAGACTTTGCAAATATTGAAAAGGTGGTAGCGACATGCGCGAGAGGTAAGAGAAATATGGTGGGTAAAGGAGAGGGAGGAGTCAAAGTAAATACCTAGATTATGAGCATGGGCAGAAAAGGGAAGATTAGAGGGGGAAAATGAATAAAAGGAGGGGGAGAGGCAGGTGGAAGAGTGTTGGAGGGGAAGAATATGACTTCAGTCTTATCGGTGTTGAGAGAAAGTGGGATGACATCCAGTTTTTAATGGCAGTAAGACAGGAAGAGAGATTAAGGTGGAGGTCAGGAGTGAAGGAAGAGAAGGAAAGGAAATGTTTAGATATCTTGATCTTGATTTCCTGGAATCTATGTTATGGTAGACCTTTGCATCCCCTCTTGATTTACCCAACTGCCTTTTATGTCATAAACTGGGACTCATCTCTGTTGAGTTCCTTTTTCTTTGGAAAAAACTTTGTATGCAAAAATCCTCGACCCTCCCTCAAATTCCCTTTTCAAAGACCTTAATGAAGTGGTATAGGATAAATCAATCCTTTCTGTTATCAGATTCGTAGTGTCTCAACGAGATTTACTGAAAGACATTGATTCAGACACCTTGGAATTAATTAATAACCCATTAAGGGAAAAGGGAGTATTCTATGAGAGTGATTGGAGGATTACTATAGAACAGCTGGGTACTTACTCTCTTTATTCTGAGCATTCATGCTTTTTTAGGGATAGGAGCAATATTCCCAAATATACACATCAGTTTCCTTGAAGTATAACAAGAATAATCTACATGCGGTTCAAACTTGGCCGCTACTTTTAGATCATAGGCCAGGAGAATGGGCTTAGAAAGATCTGAGAGAACATGTATATTGTGTGAATCCTCTAGAAACACAGAATCAATTAAACATCTGGCAATTGATTGTCTTGCAAAAACAATTGAGAAATATATACTTTTTCCTATATAGTAATTCAGATATTGTACATACAGGAGTATGGGCCTCATTACAACTCAGGCAGTAAGGGGTTTACGGCGCCGTAAACAGCGCCGACCCTTACCGCCTGAGTACGAGGTCCCTTAGCGCCATGGCGGACTTAACACCTGCTTTTAGGTTAAAATCCATGGCGCTAAGGGACCATGGAGTTAATTACGCCACCGTAATTTACGGTGGCGTAATTAACGCCTTCCCCACTCCCATTATGCCCTATGGGGCAAAAATGGGAATGGGGAAGGGTAAATGGGGATTGGGGACTTACCGCCCCGCCAAGGTCGGAATGGGGCGGTAAGACCGCCAACCACCATGGCGTAAACGTAGTTTACGCCATGGTGGTAAAGTCACGGCCCAGGCGGTAACTTACCGCCTGGGTCGTAATGAGGCACTATGTCTATGGATAACACATATGGATGTTGATTAGAGTCTCCTTGTGTTAAATCTAACATGATTTTTAAAACAACTCTGAATTATTGGATTCCTAAATTATATTTTATTAATACCTCATCAAGCTTTTATATATTATTCAATATGGGCATTGACACATTGATATGGTTCAGTGCAATATGTATGTGCGTATTGTCTTTTTGTCTGTGGGTGTTTTAAGGTGTGAATAATACTTTGCTTGTGAAGATCATTGTGCTTGTGAAAGGTTTTTATTGTTAAACCAAAACATGATAAATAAATAAATAAACATATAGGTTCATGGCTCTTCCTATTTTACTGCTTGGCGACCTGGAACATTTTCTGGGAAAATCGCACTTTCAAACATTTTAGGGACCTAGAACCACCCACAATGTGGGTTGTTCTGCAAATACCAATCTATTTTGCCCAGCTAGAGTGCTAACATGTTTCATTCCAATATGATTTCAGGCATACCACAAACCAAGTCAAATGTATTCATAAGTGATGTATAGTTGAATTAAATTCTATAGAAAGTACATATGTGGCAAGTCAATTACAGTATTTACATACATATACAGCCATACATGGCAGTAATAATGGCGGTTGGGGTTTGTTTTGTCTCCCCTGAATGTGTGTAAGGGGCGCTCCGGGTCTTACCACACTTTCAGATGTCCCGGTGCAGTGGGTTAAGAGCACTCTGGGCCGTGTGCACATGTGCAGGAACCAGGAAACACTCTTTCCTTCCTGGTTTCTGTTTTTGCTGCAGGAACTAGTGGGCTTTTCAGGAGGCACCTCTGGTGAGGAGCACAATTAACTTTAAAGTGTGATGTATATTATGTGTGTATGTGTTTGTGTATGCATGTGCAATGAGTGAGTGTATGATATATTTCTGCGTGTGTGAATGAACAAGTGCATTGCCTATGGGTATGTGTGTGAATGAGTGAGTGAATGTTGTGTGAATGTGTGCATGTGTACTTGTGTTTTCTGGGCATGGACACTGATTTTGGTGGGGGGGGTCTGTCAGAGTGGGGTGGATGGTGCAGATACTACAGCACCATGGAATAATTACATCTATATATACAAAAGTAAGCATGAAAAGTTGTATTAGGTGGCTATCCTGACATTTTGGTGCAGCCAGTCTACCTATCACCTACTGTGGCATGGCATTTTATAATATGCATCTTTGATGAAGGAAGCATGATCAGTGTTATTACGTGGCTAGACTGGCATTTTGGTCCAGCCAGTCTAGCAATTTCTTACTGTGGCATTGGCATTATTTGCTGGGCATCTATGATAAACCAAGCACCATGCATGCTATTATGTGGCTAGACTTGCCTACATTGTTGCAGCCAGTTTGGACATGTTTTCATATTGTGCCATGGCATTTTGAATGGCAAACCCAACAGAAGTAAGTTCCTACATGGGAATACTGCCATATGTTGGCAGAACCAGCTTGAACATGTTTCCCTATAGTATCATAATTATCATAATGTGCAAAGCAAACCAGTCTCTTCTTATATGGGAATACTGGCAAATATTGATGCAGCCAGCATGGAAATGTATGGGCACAGCCAGCATGAAAATGTTTTTATAGTGCCATATATTGTGGCAAAAGGTATTTTAATAGTTTACTGGTCATAGTTTAAAAAAAAAAACATGGGCATGCGGCTGCACACAGATTCCAATGCCGCCTTACACCAGACCTGTAAACATGTGCTAGCCGGGGGCCATGCATCTGCATGGTGGATGGTATTATAATGAATACCTACATTTTCCAACTGATTTTAAAGTTGTTAAGGTCAGGCAGAATCCAAGGTAATTCAATGCTCTCCATTAAAAATGGAATCCAAGACGAGATGATGTAAAAATTGATGCATAGAGTGGCAAGACACACAGGGCAGAGTTTCTGCTCTGTTACCTACCTACCCTTATAGTTAATCCATTCTAAAGGCCATTATTCTATCACGAGTACTTCTTTTGGAAGAAGCAACATAAGCTGAAAATCTGACACAAATATGCCAAACCTTGCCGGAAACTGGGTGAATCCCTGTGGTAACCCCCACAAAATAATTTCAATATACAGATTCAACATACCATTGAAAATGATTTCGTAAATAATTATTAAACATCCACACATTCTCCAAAGATGGGGACTTTAATTTAAATCTTCATGAAATCAAAACTTCTTTAAATTACAAACAGAAGTGAGCTTTCGAATGACGATTGCTTCATTGAGAGGGTGAGGAAATAGAAACATTGTATCTGAATGTCTGGATGTGAAAATATTGTTTCGGAAACATTGACTCTGCGCTGAACTATAAGCATTTGGGAAGTCACAAACTGGCAATATGGTATCCAAAGAGCCACGCAGATTACCGTGGCTCCTACAAACTTTGTGAAATGAGTCTTTATGAAAACCAGGGTGAAGCTGTGACAGTATCATAACCCTGGTACCAGTGTCAATCACAGAGGAATAGGATGTCCCTTAAAGAGAAAGCTTTTTTTCTGTCTTGGAGTTTTTTGGCCTGCTCGGGGAGAGCTTTGGGCTCTCGAAGTTGGGAGAGGGTACACCAGTATTGTCCTGCAAGATCTCAATTTTTTGGGAGAAGGTTTAAAGGTTTTAGGGCTGGTTACCTCGGCCCTACTGGGCTAATACATTTGGGTAAATCTAGAATCAATATCATCCTGTAGTGCAACAATGTGATTGTCCCCTGCAATGTGACAGGGACCAAGGTGGAGTTACTAGTAGATCCCCCCACATACTGCCTGTAGGCCCAACATCCACTGCCTCTGGGTGGCTCCGGCCCTCCTGAGTCACCACTGTGCCAGTACCCAGAACCAGGCAGGGGGCTTCCTCACAACACATATATTAGTCATTCACAAATTATAATCAGATACACTCCCTGCTTCATTCATAGTTCATCTTCGAATTTGTATGTTCACATTTCAACGCTTCAATTTCTGAATATTCTAACACCATGTCATTCATTATATCCAATCAATTACAAGTAATGAGTTGTCTTACCTACCATCTCATTTTATTTATTGGGTGTAAATGCATGTGTTCTTTCTGTTAATTGAAAATCAACACAACACAAACATAAACCAAATTGAGACATCTTTGGTCCAGGTCGCTGCCATATGTTTTGTATGTCTTTAGTCCATTAGCTATAACTTTAAACAAGACCATCCTTTAATTAAGCAGCTCTCTATATGTAATTTGGGTTTAATCCCCAATTAGATGACCTTTCTCTGGTTGTGTTTTTGAATCTCCAAACATCATGCATCAAATATCTAATCTCATATTGAGTTGAGTGTTGAAGCATATCTCTGAAGGTGATATGTTCTGTTTTAGATTTCTATACCAATGGTAGATCCTGGTTGGGTTTTGCATCCTTTACATTACGTTATTCAGATACTGTTATGGAATTGTACATATCAAAATCTCTGATATATTTCCTGTTTAGCTTTAAGTACTCTTCCTCTAGGGTACCATTTCATCTTGCACTATTGACTTACCCTATAAGTTCCCTTTAGTTTTTCCAGTGTGTGCAGATCAAATATATAGATTTGAATTGAATGCTGTTGTTTTAGAAGTATCTGCAATCCTAGAAGGTCGTTCACACCCTTCATTTTCAAATCCAAGTACACTGCAACAATACAAACTGAATTTGAAATTGACTACACAGCTATTTAAATATTCTAAATACTGTTGTAACATTGAAATGTATGTATCCCATATTATTTTTTTTATGTCAGTTCTTGTACAAGTATGTTCTACCTGCAATAGGTATTGTCATACATTACAGAATTGACAAACATTGCACTCATTGGGCCTCATTACGACCCGTGCGGTAACCATGGCGCCAGTAGCGCCATGGTTGCCGCCTGTATTTTACCGATTCCGCCATGGTGAATGGCGGAATTACCGCCCCATTCTTAGGTTGGCGGGGCGGTAATTCCCCATTCACCATTGGCCCTTCCCCATTCCAATTTTTGCCCCCATGGGCTCAATGGAAATGGGGAAGGTGGTAGTTACGGTACTGCAAATTGCGGTACCGTAATTACCTCCAAGGTCCCTTTGCGGGTCCAATACTTAACGGCTGGTAAAACCAGCCGTTAAGGTGGGGACCCGCAAAGGGATCTCGTAATTAGGCGGTAAGGGTTTAACGGCGCCGCCACCTTTTACAGCGCCGTTAACCCTTTACCACCTGGGTCGTAATGAGGCCCATTGTCTGTCTTTTGCTGTTACAGTTTACGATTTCCAGGCTAACTCTGAAATGTAACCAGCAATGGGGCTGCTCCATCCATCAAAATTACCTTTTATATAGAGTTTCTTTTTGAAACACTTTCCATTTTCATTAAATAAGAACCAAAATAAGAAAGAAACATATATTTTCAAGACAGATTTTAAGCTTCTCAACATGCTTTTTAAAAAGACAAAAGGAATTTTCAGAGGACCTAACCCAAAAATGTAAGTGTGCTTAATGGAGGTATGCAGATTATGTTATAACTAATTTCATTAAGTCAAACAGCTTTTCCAAGGGGATGGACTGCACATTGCATATTAAATCTGTATTAGTCAGCAACAGCTGATGAATAGGTTCAGTGGGCCTTTACAGCTGTCACATGGTACCATCTCAGCATAATATGTTCAGTTATTTCAATGAAAGGTATCAAAACTTGGATTGTAATTTGAAAACTGGATTAATATGATGTCAACTCATTCTTTGCTGTATCCTTGATACATTCTATCATAGTGTGGGACAACATTGAAATTAACATGTAGAACAGATATAGAGTTTCCTGGCCTTCTATGTCGTTTTAAGGTGATTCATGTATTTTAGAAAGTTAATAGTTTATTAAAATTATAATAGGTTATTTATAAGATGCTTAATACCAAAGAGGTTTCTAAGTGACCCAGGATTGGAGCCTGCGTTGCTCGTATTATCATGCTTCCAAGACAAACACATTGCCACTGAGTTATACTACCCATACATGGAAATATCACAAAACAATGGGCTATGTAAACACTCTCATCGTTTTTAATAATCATACCTTTGAACCATTCCTGGGTTTGGTCATGGATCAAGTAGCTTGGTTCTTAGATCTTTTATTTTTTTTATCAAAGTTGTTCAATTGAATGATCATCTCAACTTTGTATTCTTTGGTACACCAAATCCCAATATTTCTGCCCTTGTCTGACGGTTGTGGTTATTTTGCGTAATGACACAATGTGCAATATAACTTTCACTGAACATTCTTTTATTAGAATTTATATGATACAAAATGGTGTTAGATAAACGCCTATAAGTGCCAGAATATTCTTCAAATAATGAGTTATTTAGTGAACTAGGGTCAATGAAGGGATAACTCAAAATGCAGTTTGCTGCGTACTACCTGTACCTTAGGATGTTCAAAGAGTTTAACATTACAAGTCTTTCAAATATTTTTTATTATCCTTTGTTCCTCATTGGCACTATATTCTAGTACCCTAAGTTAGATCTATGACAGTCAGCAGAATATTTAAACCTATTAGTATAAGTCATTTAGCCTCCAGGATAAAGCAAATCTACAACACAAGAGTTCTCCAAGCTTCGGCTAATCAAAATGTTCATAAACCTATCTTTTAAAGTTCATCCCTATTCTACAAACAAAACATGTATCAAATGGATACCTTTTCAATCCCCTCCTGGGACAACTTGTGGATCAGTCTTCTGCAGGAATTCGTGTTAGTATACATTCACCTCTGCATGTTTCCAGAGAGTTAATGGAAGTCTGTCTGATTCATTCAAGTCATCTCTCTTGACTGATGTCTTCTCCCTTCTTTTGTTTGGCTCGGCTGGTGAGCAATTTCCTAAACTGACGTAGGAATGAGCCTTCATTTGTGGGTGTCCTGATTGGTCTATTCTCTAATAATGTCACATTTAAATCTTGGGCTCATTATTAGTTCTTTTGGGTACTGGTCGGGATTTGAGTGCTGTTTACACTGCTTTCTGGTCCACCCTAAGCCTTTAAAGAGGGATGGAGTGTATGGTGTCATTTTGAATTCACAAGCAGGAATGGAAGCATTACAATGATGTCCCACGATGTTCAGCAGACTTGGCACAAGTGGATCTCACTGTTTGAAGACACTCTGAGCCTTTTCCTCCATGTTTCGAATGTAATCTGCTTGAATGCATTCCTTGTGGTTTGGATTGTTCCTGCTGTCCGTGTTCAGGAAATCTTAGCAGTTCTTTTTTTGTATCGGTTGCAAGCTTGTTACACTACTAGGGTGGGGATATATTGCAGAGCCCTCACTGCCTTCATTCTGCCTATTATTGTGCATGACACATTTACATCTGCCACCTTCTATGACTGGAGTTTGATTTACCTAGGGCATACTGGAACCTGTAGTTCCAACTTCTCAATACAGAGAAAGTAGATGATTTCTTCTTCAAAGGGATACCACTTCTCCGAGGGGAAGTTGAGCTCAGGGAATGCCACTCGCTCTAACCTCTGGGAGGATTATTGGGTAGCAGTTGGACCAACCCAGATCACTGTGACTTGGCCGCCACACGCAAAAGGACGGGGAAGGGGAGGTTCCCTAACTCACCAGAGAGCTTATTTGAGATATTTCAAATTTTTTGTTCAAGTCCCTTATTCTTCTCTTCATTCAGATTACATATTTAGTTTGGGTAATTTAAGTGTCATTTCGTTCAGAAAGACTTTGAATATGTTTATATCATCCAGTGGGCATAACAAGCTTTGCCAAGTACCTACTGCCAGCAATGAAAATGCCCCACACCAGCTCACATCCGGCAATCGCTGATTAAAATTCGCCCACTCACCTCCATACACTTCGAACAGTCATTCCATTGGTGTCTGACACTGTGGAAAGGGAAGGGGTGAACTCCATCTCTTCAAACATGAACCATGACCAGACTCTGCATGGGAAGTATCAGGAGCGCCTGTCATGACACTGGAGGTGTCTGATTCGGAGGAGTCTGCACGTCAGAGGACTGATTCGGATGTAGAAAGCTGGATACATGGACAGTGGCGTTTTGTTCTGGTAAAAAGGAGAAAACATTGATTACAGGAACTAGAGTATGCATGTATCCACTATAACGAGAGTCTGGAAATGCTCTTTTTGTGTAGCAGCAGCGGATGCTATGCCACACAGAATCCGTAAATATAATACAGCGCGTACACATGAGAACGGCAGTTTGAGTTTATCTATGTATGTAAATGCACGTCTGTGAATTCCCAAATCGTTCAAATTCTAATAGGTTAGAATCACGGCAAATTAAGGCCTGAATTGTAAAATAGCAGAGCGGAAGACCAGACACAGAATGAGTGAACATTTCTGAGCATGCCATGATTTGCTGCTAACATTTGAAGAACTCATAATGTGGAGGGAAGTGTGGCTGGCTCAAAGTTGCAATGGATTGATATATGCTGCAATCCCCATGTGTTGAGGGTGAAGCTCATCCAGACCTGCTTCTTGTCCTTGCATCCTGGAACTAGAAGTCCTGGGTTTATATTGTTGGCATCTATGTGGAATGTCCCCCCAATATGATATGCACTGGAGAAGAAAATGAACCACAGTGCTTAGAAACATGTGCGATATCCCAGCAATGTGGTCCCTTCTTCGGTTTGTAAAATAGACATTGGGCATTTCTGTTCAATACCATAACTGGAATTCTTGAATGTATTGTTTCCCTTTTTAACTTAAACATTTTATATGCAACTATATCAAGTTACCGTTTCAATACATTTTATAACCACTGTCTATAAGCAAACACAACAGACTAACGTTATTCAAGGCATTTCCTGTATTTTGTTACCATTATGTTTACCTAAAGCCTCCATGTCACTGGGGCCCCCCTATCCCAATGCAGGGCTTGTCGTTAAAAAAATAATAATTGTTATCTGGGCTGCTATTTCAGTTGTTTTAATTGAAGCAAATCAAGAATACATCTTCCTGAAATGGCTGTGTTGGACTGCAAGAGTGTCACAGTCGTATGAAGTTACCTGGCGCGATACCCTTTATGTTCAAGATGTAAAGATGAGCAATGATGACAGAAGCTGTAATTTCCACGCAACCTTTTGTTTTGAGAATGTTGCAATTGTTCAGATCTGCTAAGGTAGGACAGTGCCAATGACAGATGGCACTCGACACTAAGTATAGAATTTCTTCTCTACAATAGCTGAGGCATCAACAATATAGTTTATCTCAGCAAATACATATGTCTGTTTATGATTAAAAAAAAACATAGGTCAGCCATTTTGTGACACAGAAGCCCTGTTGCTTGAACAAAAACATAATTTCAAAATGTCGACAGCCTGTGTGGTTCTTGTGTATTAATGTATGAATACCTGGGTCATTAATTGATTAATTAATAGGATAGGTCAGCGGTTTTTATTACAAGCAATTCACCAACCAGCAACACATAAAATACATTGCAAACATTAATGTTCACAATAACTGTAAATACATTAGGCACATATTAGAAATATGTATTCAACCGTAGACCATAGTTAATATCCTTTAAAACACAGTAAAATGTAACAGAGAAAATCGTTTTGACTCTTGCTAACAGAAACAAGTGAGAACACCTGTTCCAGGAGTTAGGGTTAAGTAAATGGCAAAGAAACATGCTTCGAAGCAAACATGTAATTAAAGGTTTTCCTTGTATAGAGCAAGGAAGGGAGCAGTAAGATATCTGTGAGAATTAATTCATATAAAAATGAACTAGAACTAAAACAATGTATTCTTTTATGGAATATGCAGTTAGAATTCACTGAAAACGTTGGATTGCTTTAAAATGTGGTATATATTTTAAAATTTGAAAGGTAAGTATTACTGATACTGTCTACTGAAAAGTACCAACTGAGAGCAGTCACAAATCATTGAATACGTGTATATCAGTGTCAAAAACCAATGGATTATTTTATAATTGCAACATGTTTCTGCTGACAAGGAACAGTTCAGAGCTTTTCCAGCCAACAGCAGAGAGTACAAGTTAAGTTAGACAATAAGGAATGTTATTTGTCAAATTAAAAATGAAAGTACCAAATTATTTCAGACATGGTCCTTCCTCTGAGACCAGTTCAGCAAATGAGCAGCCATTCCCTGTTGATATGCTGGTCTGACTGTGTGAAAGTTAAAGTGAAATCGAACTCTGATTGACTGATGAGCTCTGCTCCAGGAGCAGAGCTGTGCTATCAGCCAATCTCAGTCTCTCACTATAGAATACATATAGCAAATATTAATCAATTTACAATGTTGGAAACATCAGGTGGCTTAGATCTCCACTTTGTGTTGGGCCCAATGTGCCTTTACAGACATAGGCAGCCACAGAGCAATATTGACAAATAACCTTGCAGTCACTGAGCTTTTTCTGGAGGGGCTGCACTTTGATCATTTGCTCGGTGAATGGGCACCAGAACACATGCATTTGTTGCACTAATTGGGAGTTACTGCCCTGATATATTCCATTTGATGAACAAATGTCAATTACATTTCAGGACCACTGTTTACACACTTAAATCAATATTGCATAATCTGGCCCTCCCCACATATTTTCTTCTTTGTATTCTTCCATTAAGTCAACCATTGTTAAACATCACAATGTTTCAAGGTCATCAGAATTAGCTGTTTCCTGAGTTTATGGTATGTGCTAAAGATGATGGTGGTCACATATCTATTGTAAGGAACTACATGATCCGACCGCGGCTGATTTTGTCGCGGCCGAAATGTTTGCATGTGAAATGTACGAACCACAAAAGGTTCGTACATTTCCCATGAGAACACACGTTCATAACACTGTAGGGTATTTTGTGTAAATTTGGGGTCTAGCGGTATTTCTGTAAAGCCAAAAACCAAGGTAATTTAGCAATAACTACTCCTTGCATTTAGATTGGGTTTGGCTTTATGGTGGTATAGTGATGATGCATTATTTCAGTACACAGATACATTTTGTTGGTATGCATTTTGTTGAGGTATAGTGATGAGCATAGCTTTCTTTTTTATTTGTGGCCCTAATATACAAACCCCCCTTCTTCTTGCTTGGTCTGTTCGTGTGATCACTAGAGAGGCCTTGGGCCTACATTATTCAGAAACACCACATTTTCATATAGATTGCCACCTACGGCTGTTATCACTGATTTATCTACACCAGTGAGCTATGTTTCTATAAATTATTCACAATAACATGTGGTATTATCACTAATTTATATACATTAGTGAGACTATGTTTCCATAGAGTATTCACAATAACATGTGGTATTATCACTAATTTATTTACATTAGTGAGACTATGTTTCCATAGGCCTCTCTCTGCTGATTCACATATGCTCAGCAGACTATTGCATTATTTTCCTCTCAGAAAGCACACACACATACCCTGAGTGGAATCACGCGCACAACAATTTATAATGGCTCATGACATTGCTTCATCTGTATAGGAAACTTGGCACATTAAACATCATTCCCTCTCCTGCAGAGTATTTTTTCTAGAGGCATCAAATGAAAAACAGAGGCAAGAACACTCTTAGGCAGACTGTGTGTTATCACAATTTCATTTCAAAATGATACATTACCATTCTTGTGAGACAATCCTCTCTGAAATAAACATAAGAGAAACAAATGCAACAACACCATGAATTTCATTTCATGTTTGCAACAAGAAAAAGCAAGATTACATATTTTGCCTTGCAATATAATAACGTGGCAGTTAAACACTGGAGAATTCCCTATTGCTACCCTGCCTGCCTGATTTGATTTGATTTTTTGATTTGATTTTATTTTTAAAGCGCAAAAAACCAGGCCCAGGGGCAACCGGGTGCATACTCTTAAACATGTTACAAAAAGCAGTAGTTACAGAAGTTACAAACATATACAGCATATATATATGTACATACTCTTAAACATGTTACAAAAAGCAGTAGTTACAGTGAGTTACAAAAATATACAGCATATATACATGTACCGAAGGGTACCATTAATAGTAAATCATTCGTCCGGCAGTCACAATAATCTCACTCCATTTGTATATTTACCAGCTATTTGTAGCTCTCCCACACGCGATCTCCCTTGGCCAGTCGCCTTCGATGGATGAGCCCAGGGTTTTCTTTTTGTTTGAAGTTTGAAGTGCACAGCGAGAACACAGAATTCTCAAGCCGGTGCCAAGTGACTAGGAAACCCCAGTCTCTGAAGGTCAGCAATGCAACTGGGACGACCCCTCCCAGCAGCCCAGCCAGGCGATCTCACAGCAGCTCCAGCCAAGTGACCTCACTGTAGTTCCGCAAAATGTCTTCTTCCTGTAATTCTGTCAGAGCTATTCCAAAAACCTCTGTTACCGCCCCTAAGTTTACATAGCACTAATCAAAATTCATAGTATCACCTCCTCCTTCCTCAACAATAGCTCACTTTTACAGAAAGCAACTGTATCTAACTGATTTCCTGGCATTCGAATTTTGCTTCCTGCAAAGACAGTTCCTTCTTAAGGAGTTAGAATCGTGTTAGTATTTGTTAGTTAAGTTAATTAATCAAGTATCTAATGTGTCTCTTGTAAGTGAGGCATTTCAAGTGAGAAAAAAATGGTGTGCTTTTAAATAGGTATTGAAAAAAAATGGTGTGCTTTTAAAATAGATAGCCTGTCTTCATATACATGTCCATATGTTATCCTGGCAACACATGGCTTGCTGTACCACATCACAGTAATAATGTGATCTCATGCAGTGGTGCTGCACTCCAAAACACGCTAAATTATACTACAACCCCTACATAACCACACCCACACCCACGACACACCCATGACATCCCCACAAATTCCCACCACACCCCCAACATACCTACACCCCAATTACCTGTCATTGCGTCACGCTGTGTCGCTGCAGCGCCAGTTCTCTTTCACTTCCGTGATCGGGAACCAGCGCCGCAGGGTCCTTTTCATTTTCTTTTTTTTCTGGGAGCTGCAGGGGTTTCCCCCGCAAACCCCGCTCAGTTTAGTTTAGTGAGCGGGGTATTGCGGGGACACCCCCGCAGCCCCTGTTTTTTTATACTTACCTACAATGCTACCACCAAAGGTTCAAACTTTTGGTGTTCAAACCTTTGGTGGTAGCATTTGGAATTTGTACGATCGGACTGAAAACAAAAGGTCCGACCGTACAAATTCCCAATTGTAATAATGAAACATGTTTTTAACTAAAGTCTGGAAAGACAGTTCTATAAGCCATTGTAATTGCTAAAGTGTCAACATGCTTCGATAAAGATGGCATAGGAACCAATTGTAATCATTCCAGTTTTTGTAGTGAGTGATTATATCCTGGAAGATTCACAACTATGTTTATTTTTTCCCATTGTTGGTTTGCATATGCAGAATGTTTCTCAGACCATGTTATGTACCTTTTTACTTGTCAATTTGCACTGTCCCCTTCTAGCTTTTCTGCTCCCTTTCCTCTTTGTACAGATACTCATCCTCATCCTTAGAAGTACCATTTCTTACATAAAAGTGTCATGTTTGCCCTGTCCCACCTCAATCTCAGATGAGACGACTTATGATGTTGATTGTGTAGCCATCTCATTATGTTTATCTCCTTCAGAGATTTGAATGTTTTGGTATCTTTGATGTGATCTAATTCTCCATAAAATCAATTCTCTGCAAAGGTATTTACACACGACTTCTGGCATAATCTTGATTATCATACTGTATTTGCTTTTCTTTACTTGATTTCAATCTGCCATACTTCTAATCTCGATCCCATTTTCAATATGTATTCCTTCGTGTCCTTATGCATTTATTTATCATTGAATGAATCTAATTACCAAATTAATAAATGTGCTATGAAGAGTCCCTTTTTGCATACCTCATCAGTGCTAACATTTTTTTTTTGTTGAGTTATCATACTTAATTTATCCCAGGCTTACAGCCATTCATCATCCAGATAATGGAACAGCTACCGTTCATTGTCATTTTATTGTATGTTCTAATTGTCTAAGCATGCAAATTGCCATCATTAATGGATCAAGATCTTACTGTTTGTTCTAAAGAACTTAACTAGTTGTATTCCTATGACCTTGACTTTGGGTATTGTCTTAACCCCCAAAAAAATCTGCTGTAATCTGTATACATGGGTGTCAGGCCAAAGGTTCAAATCCAAAAGGATCGAATGCCATAGGGTCGAGTCAACAGGACCAAAAAAACAAAAGGGTCAATTTTTAAAAAAAATATATATATTTTTTGGGGGTTTCCGTATAGGAAAAAAAGTGGTTTTTATCCCAAAAAAAACTATTTAAAAAATCAATTAAAAAAATCAACCCTTTTGTTTTCGGTCCTTTTGATTCGACCCTTTTGTCATTCGATCCTTTTGATTCAAACCTTTGACTTATAACCGTATACATGCATACTCGATTAGCACAATATTAGTATAATTTTGTATGCAACCTTAACCTCCTAGACATCTCATGGCTCATATAATACAATGTATTTAAAGCAAAAGGATTAATGCAAACTTCTGGAAAAATTGAAACAGAGGCATTGCAATCGGTTATGCAACCGTCAACATTGGAGTAGCTGTTGCTATTATTTTATGGCCTACAGACATATCCACATTCGCTGTTCTGATCCGCACACAGAACTGGGGTATCTATGGTTTGCTGCAGAATTTGAAGCATTGTCCAAAATAATCTAAATCAGGGTATATATTGGTTAGTTAAGTAAAAATCAATCTTGTTACAAGCAAAAATTAGCAAAATGTGTCCACCGCAAGACAAGGTCACTGTTAGAATTTCTGACACATGTCTCCCCATTTATCCCCAGCCAGAAACCTTTTTCAAGTGGAGTCAACACTGTCTGTTCATAGACCGTATACTAGTTACATCATATGTCACATGGGCAGCCATGCAGCTGGCATTGTACTGTGGTGCTCCATTGGGAATCCATGTCTGTACTGCCTCGTGTGTATGTGTGTGTGTGTGTGTGTGTGTGTATAGTATTATATCCATGACTTCAAATGAACATCTGATTTTTGTTTCTATTAATGGATTTCCTTTTCAATGTAATGTTTTTAAAAAGTGACGATCACACCTTGGCATCTTGGTGCTTATACGACTTTGCCTAAATGAGATCATCCCGAGGAAAGACAATGAGGTGGAAAATACCCAGGTTTTCAATGTCTTCTAAAAGCCCAAATGCTCATTAACTTCGCATGGACTTTTTACTAGTTGTATCATAGGTTATGGAATGCTCAAGGACTTCATATTATTTACATTGCTGGTCACTTTACAACAAGACTATAGTACAGTTATTTTAGTCTCGTACTTCAATAGTCACCAATGTCTGTACTGGCCACTTTTCATATTATTAGTCTCTGAGTTTAATTTTTCAAATCATACATTACTTTTGAAAAGTGTGTGTTCTCAGAATATTATGCTTTGTATTTTCACACCAATTTATTAAAACATAATCTAAAGGTTACATGCTTTTCTAAAATGAGGTTTTGCAAATCAAATGCATGCCATATCTATCTGGTTCAAATCTGAGCTCCCCACGTCAAGGTCTCCTACTTAAAACCCAAGGTCTTCTAGTCCCCCACAAATGTCCTAGGCATGCGATGGTGCAGCAAAATTGTACTTCTGCATCCTGCCTGCCCAGGCTCTTGCCCCTTACATCACTGGGTATCTTCTGCTGGACTTAGTCATCCTTGAACACAGTTTAGTCCATTTGGGTTGTTCAGCAATCACCCCATGCCCCTATCTGGCTAATTGAGCCTTTAGTTGGCCTGATCTGGGATTCTGCCTCTGACCGCTGGGCAAATATGGATGTCTGCTGCATAGCTTGGTCAGCCTTCCACCCAGGCACGTTGGACAATTTGGCAATGACCTCCTGCTATTGTGGTACAAATGTAGAGGCATTGGTCCACCTCTTAGAGCCATGTTTAGACCAGGGGCTCATACTCGTACCTGAATGGCAAAAACCAACAAAATAAAACCAGAGTTCATTAGACTTGGCTCACGTATTTATAGGAATGATTTTATCTTGCTCTGTAGATGTCAGGGCCTCTGTTGTTATAGGTATCAGTTAATACCAGTTAACAACAGCCCAACATAGAGTGCTAAAGATTCGTGAAAGATAACAGATATGTCAATTGGAATGTCTACCCAATATCTGCCAAGGGTTTAATAAGTACAAACCATATGGATTTTGTCATATTCGGACATGTGCATCTACGCCAAGAGCTATCATCATTTGGACAACATTTTTAGCTATCCATGGGAGTGATATATACTCCAAAGTAAGGATAGATGATGTAATTGCTGTTATATAGTCTAAGGTTCTTTACAGGCAGGTTTCTACAAAGTATTCCATACCCTTTCATCTATGATCGTACCTGTTTTTTTCCAGCTTTTATTTATTTTATTTATTGAAGACAAAAAAGGGGGGGCAGAGGAGAAAACAACAATAATGGTCCTACTAGTTCTTGTAACCTTTGAATCACGCATGTGTAGTAGCATGAAGTGCAGGAAGAGGGGGACAGGTCAGGGCAAGGAATGGGAGAGGTGTTGAGGGAGAAGTGGCTGAGGAAGGGGGACCCCGGGGATGGGCAAGTTCTAGGGGAACCCCAGGAGGGCAAGTACCAGGGGGGCAAGGGTCAACGGTGAAAAGTGACGAGGATGGACCAGACACAGTAGCTAGTCAGAGAAGAGAGCCTGAGGGCAAGTGCTAGTAAGGGGTGCGAGGGGGAAAACTGGTCGAAGGAAAGCCCTGCTCCAATAAGGCTCATAAGGGTCACAAGCAACCAGTCGCAGCAGCAGGTGGGGCCAGCAAGGGAGCGGGAGAGGGAAGGAGGAAGAGAAAGGGAAGTTCTTGAGCAGTTTACGGAACTTAAGCGCATCCGGCTCAAGTCGTAGAAGGGCAGGGAGACAGTTCCAGAGGGACGCTTCTGTAGAAGAAAGAGATCTACCACCCACTCTCTGCTTGGAGAAGTGTCTGATCTGCAGAGAGTTGGAGCTAGAGGACCAAACGTCTCTAGCAGGGGGGTATATAGGGCAAGGGGTTTGGACATAGAGTGGGCTCCGGCCCCAGAAAGCCTTGTGGGTGATGCAGAGGGTATTGGATTTGATCCTTGCAACCACCTGGAGCAATTGGAGAGATTTTAAGGCTGGAGTGATGCGGCCCCTGGTCTTGAGGCCAAAGGTAAGTCTTGCAGTCCTACTTTGTACTAGTTGCAAAGGGTGAAGGGAGTAAAGAGGTAGGTTAAGGAAGAGGCTGTTGCAGTTATCCAGCCTGGAGAGAACCAGAGCTCTGGAGACATTGAGTTTCTGGGGGAAGGTGAGGAAAGGGAGAATGCCTCTGTGGAGGTAAAGCTGAAAGTGGGCCCTCTTGGCAAGGTCAGCAATGTGTGATGAGAAAGAGAGAGAGGAGTCAAAGATGACACCCAGGTTTTTTACCTCACACAAGGGTGGTAGAGCGGGCCCAAGGGGGGTGACCGAAGAGTAGGAGGGAAGTAGGGGGCAGGAGTCCCAATGAGAAGGATATCAGTCTTACTGGCATTAAGGCAGAGATCGTTGTCGGCACACAATGCCTGAATAGCAATCAGACTATCAGGAATGAGAGAGCAAGGGGAGGAGGTAGAGGAGGGAAGCTTGAAGCAAAGCTGTGTGTCGTCAGCATAGCACTGGAAATGAGGAGAGAAGGTGGAGATCAGGCGGGCAAGAGGGGTGAGGTACATTTTGAAAAGCCACAGTGAGAGGATAGATCCCTAAGGGGCACTTCAAGTAGCAAGTGAGATAGAGGAGATAAAAGAGTCCAGTTGCACTTCATAGGGCTGATTCAAGAGGAAAGAGGTCAACCAATCCAGAGCCCAATCCATGATGCCCAGGGTATCGTGGAGCCGATTTATGAGGGTGGAGTGATGTAGAGGCCTGATCAATGAGGATGAGAACAGTAGGAGAGTTAGAGTCGAGGTTTGAGAGCAAGTCATCACAGGTGTTCAGGAGAGCAGTTTCCATGCCTTTGGCTGCTCTGAAGCCAGACTGGTGGTCATAGACACAGCCAACAGATTCAGTGTGATGGATTAGTTGGGAGATGAACAACTTCTCCAAGAGTTCGCCCAAGAAGGGGGCAGTGGAGATAGGGTGGCAGTTAGCTATACAGGAAGGGTCTGCATATGGCTTTTTTAGGAGGGGGTGCACAGTAAAGTGCTTGAGGGGTGATGGGAAGGAGCCAATGGTAAAAGAGTGGCTACATTACCCAGCCAAGGAGAGAGCAAGGTAAGTAATATTGTCCTTGATAGTTCTAGAGGAGCAGGGAAGCACCTGTTTGGAGGAGACTTTCATAGAGCAGACTGTCTTGGTGACCTCACCGAATGATACGGGTGAGAAGGAGGAGAATAGGGAGGGAGGAGAGAGGGGGCCAAGGAAGGCACGCATGCAAGGGTAGTAAAGAGGAGAGTAGAAGAGAGAGAGGAAGAGGATGTCCTGAGTTTTAGTAGCTTTAGATAGTCTGACTTGAATATTTGTAATATGTAGTTTGAAGGATCGAGTACATTTGTTAAACAATTTTCATTGTAAATTATTTATTATAAAACAAAGCCAAAAGTGGATTGAACCCAAACCTTTTTGATGGAGATTTTTTTACTTGGAAGTGGTACCTTAAATTTGCATTTCAAAGCAATAGAATCAGGTGATTCAGTATTGCTTCTAGCGTGGATTTTCTATAGACTCAAAAAACTGGTGTACCATAGAGGCATTTCATTTAACCAATAGCTAGAGTCAGAATCTGTAAAGCTTGAAGGAGTTGAAGATTGTACCACATCAGGGTAAACTTGTGATTTTTAGGGATTTTATATTTTCTGTGGATAGCTTTCCAAATATAATTCATTACTTGAATCATTGTTATTCCTGCCTTAATAAATGTCTTACTGTGGAAATGTGTGAAATAGTCACTAGGTTTGACCAGAAATACAAAGGCCTGTAGAACTGATAAATCTGTACCTCTGCATTTCTCCTCTGAAGGTAGAAATTGTAGCTTATGTCATTGGTGACCCAGTAGTAATTTTGGACATTTGGAAGCACCAAGCTTCTTAGGATATTTGAATGCTGCAGTTGCTTTATTGAAACCCTTTGCTTCTTATTTACCCATAAAAAACAAAAACAAATGTCAGTCTAGAATTTTGAAGAACTTTGATGTCATTTCTGTAGTGACATTCCAAAATATGTATACTAGTTTAGGTAGTGCTATCATCTATGTATAGTTAAAGTTACCTCTTAGGGATAATGGGTGATATGTGATTTTTAAGTAACTTTTCTATTGTGTCCAGTGTTACTATAAAGTATTATTTGTATATTAAACATAGGTCAGCCAGTATGCTTATGCCTAGATACATAATAGTGTCTTTCAACAGGATGTCCTGATCTAGTTTAGTATTTATTATCAAAATATTTCCCCTTTTTATTTTTAACCTCAGATCTTAGTATAATTAACACTTTTTCATTGTTGTGGAGGTTAACATACATGCGTTAGTAACGTATAGCCATATTTTGTTTTATTTATTATTAATAAAGTACTCTTACATGCTGTCATAGATTCTTAGGGCGATAGGGGTTGCTTGTACATAGTGAACAGGAGGGGAAATAGTTGGCCTCCTTAGCATGTTACCCGTCATATGTTGATAGGTGTCCAGGTCATGTTGGTAATCTATAGAGTTGATGGGATTTTGGTTGTGCTCCTTCACCTTTCCTTCAAGTACTCCATTGGTATTACGACTGTTTAGTGAAGACATAGAAGGTCTTTTGTCATTTTGTGTCATGAATGATCTCATTCTCTATGATGTGACTTGTTCAGTACCATTTGTTTGTAACAGGTTAGAAGCATTCACTGTCTAATATTTCTTGGACAAATGGTATCATTACTTCAGCATCTAGTTCCTCCAAGATCTTGATCTCTAGTTATTAAAGTGGGCCTCATCACGAGTTTGGCGGTATCCCGATGCTAATTTGCAGGAATACCACCCAACGCTATTTGCGTTACTGTAACTCGGTCCGGCGCAATTTGTCGGATCCTGAGTTGCTGTGAGGGTGGGGCATTAAGTTCCCATTCCCAATAGACCCAAAGGGGTTGGGATGGCGCTAATAGCACCGAAAAAATGGCAGAAAAAATGGCCAAAAATGGCGATTTTTATCTCCAGCAACTCCCATTTTCCGCCAGACTCTTGATAGAGCCAGTCCTTAAATGCAGCGGTTATAGCGTTACTACCTCATTTAAGGGCGCCCAACTCGTGATGAGGCAAGTAGACATCAACTAACTCAATAAGATGGAGTGGTCTGTGAATAATATATAAAACTGGCATAGCATAACTACATGGACCTTCCTGCGGGGCCCAGACGTTCACCGCAGGTTGTGTCTAGGTTTTTAGTAACGTATCACTAAGCACACATTCCTTACATTTTATACAAATTATACAAATTCTAATTATAATTTTATACTCTCTGACACACTTCCCCATATGCATATTAAACCAGGACACAAAGAGTCTTCTTTCACCAGAAGCTGGTCTTTTTATCCATAAGCGGCCATTGTGAGGAAGACAAACTATTGACTGTTTTACACCTTTGAGTGGTATTATTCATCTTATACATTCAATTTCTCCATTATCATCCTCAATGGCTTCTCATTTCCTTTGAGGCTCTATTTCATGGGTCATGTGTTTAGAAAGATTGTTTTTATACCTCACCCCCATCTTCACTCTTCCTCCATTCTTCTTCAGACATTACCTTTCTGTTCATGGCAAATTGTTCTTCATGCTCTCCCTCATCCTCTGTTTCATTCTTTTTTCCTGGAAACGTTTACAACTTGATCGCCCTTTTTCCAATAGACATGTTTCTTCATAAGTGTCACTGTTCACTGAAGGACAATATTCTGTAGACATTCAGGGCCTAATTCTCATCCAGGTGTTAAGTACCGAAAGGGACGTTAAAAGGCTTAACAACCTTTTCGGTACTTAAGACCTATTCTGAAGGTGGCGCATTCCTCCGAAGTCAGAAGGCATGCGCCACTTTTGGAATACATGTGGTGGTTGCTGAGATGGGTTGGAAACCAACCTAGCAAATGCCACATTCGTAAACTTGCTTTTTGGAAACCTATTCTTGTGGCACTCTGCCAGTTTAATATGTGCGCTAAACTAGCACTCATATGCGGTACCTTTTTGGTGCCATTAAACTGGAGGAGTGCCACAAGAAGCCTTGTTTGGTGTAAATTAAAGTGTTCATATACACCCGTGTGTTGTTTATGGACACTTTCATTTACACCAAAGCAAGCAGCTTCAACGTTGTAGGATGCAACGTTGAAGCTGCTTGCTTTGGTGTACATGAAAGTGTTCATATACAACACAAGGGTGTATATGAACACTTTCATTTACACCAAACCTAGCAGCTTCAACGTTGCATACTGAAATGTTGAAGCTTCTCGCTTTGGTGTAAATGAAAGTGTTCATATACACCGCACGGGTGTTTGTGAACACTTTCATTTACACCTTTTTGCTGAGCAGCTTCAACGTTGCATCCTACAACGTTGAAGCTGCTTGCTTTGGTGTAAATGAAAGTGCTCATATACACCGCACGGTTGTATAGGAACACTTTCATTTACACCAAAGCGAGCAGCTTCAACGTTGCATCCTACAACGTTGAAGCTACTCGCTTTAAATGAAAGTGTTCAAATACACTGCACGGGTGTATACGAACACTTTCATTTACAGGTGTATTTGAACACGTTCCTATACACCAAAGTAAGCAGCTTCAACATCCTCTGCAGCATTTTTGTAAAATAACAAATGTCGTTATTTTACAAAAATGCTGCTGAAATTGGATTGCACCCGTTAGAACTAAAAACAGGCGCACCCCTCACAGATCACTGTCGTGCTCTATGAGGACGCCCATGCCCACTTGAGAATAGTAGTGGAGTCTGGGCATCCTCTTTTGGTGCAGTGAATCATGCTGTTTAGCACCTTGACTGCGCCAAGTTCAGAATAGGGCCCTGAGTATTCAGACACATTACCTAGACTTTTCTCAACCTGCCAATTACACTTTGAAGGAAGAGGGGTACTGAATCATGTATAGGCAGCCATAGAGTGGGGGTGTGCAATCCAAGATGGTGGACAGTCCTGATGAAGGCTTGGTGCAGCCCCAAAAACCCAAAGTGATGCCAGGTGCACACAGGAGTAGCAGCCAATCCCAACCCTGCCACAATTACAAGACACAAGTGCAGACCATTACTACGAGCCCAAACCAGGAGGAGGAGGGTGATCATTATAAAACATGAAGGCCCTGTTAGCCAGTGTGAGCTGGAGAAGCAGGAGACTCAAGTTTGGGAGCGGCCAAAGAGAATTGGGGAAAGCAGACACCATAAAATGAAGGATTTTCGAAAGGAGACCGCAGTGGAGAGGAGGGTGAGGCGGTGAGAACAAAGAGATTGAAGGAGGAGGTCATAAGATCAAGGACACAGGAGCAGTTGGCAACATCAAGAGGAGGGGGTGGTAGACAGGAGGTGGAAGTAAGACCAATGGGAAAGAAAGAGGGGGAGCTGTTTTCATCAGGAAGAGTATGTGATAGTCTAAAGCTCAAAACACCAACAAAAAAGGTGGTAGTCTGGAGGGGATAACAACAGGGGATGTGTCCTCTGCCACGATACCAGCATTTGGTACTTAACATTAATGGCACTTGGTCCAGTGGCATTGCCGCTGGATTACAAGTGCCGGCGGGACGGTGTAAATCCCCATTCATGGAGTCAGGATTTTCCGTCATTACTGCAACTAGCAATGCTGGTGATCATAATGAGGCCTTTTTTGCCTGGTAGGTTGCCTGGCTTACCTCCAGCATTTAACTGGAGGTAACCCAGGTGCCCCACCGGCAAACCTGTAGTCGGCGTTCTGGAAAAGTGCTGGTATCCATGGATACCAGCACTTTTTTATCAAACTGCCCGACTCGGAATGAGGCCCAGTGTTTCCCACAGCTGAAATTGTATGGAGTACCACCATCAGGTAAATCTTTTAAGCTTGTTAAGTGGATGATAATGCAACAGGCAGTTTTTACATATACCACCTCTTCTTACTTCAAAACATTGCCTTTGAAATATGTAGCTGTGTAAATGTTGTCCAAGAGCTCCTACATCATGTGCTGAAAAACCACAGCCACTGAAACTAGCCAAAACAATATGCATCCAATTATGCACAGCCCTTCAGAGGTATGGGGGTATGTATGTATGTATGGGATGTATAAAGCAACCATGCGCTGTACAAAAGGGACACACTCAGGAGGGCTACAACTAGGCTGCAGGGAAAGCAGAGGAGCTAGAATGAGTAGGGGGAACTGTGGAATGGGAGGCTCTAGAGAGGGAGAAATATGGTTGAGTGGAGTGCCCGGGGGTAGGTAGTTGTTTGCACCCATCATGGAACCTAACTTGGTAGAAAGCTGAAATTAGACCCATTGTGGTGAAAGGGGTTCTATGTTCTTAGATCACCAGGTTTTTTTCACTGAATCTTTTGTTGAAGGTCTTCAGCCAACGTAAACAGTGAATTGGTTTATTTATTTGTGGGGGTTACCCCCAATCTCCCTTCCATATTATCCATCGCTATTCCCCATTCCCCTACCCTTTATATCCCCTTTCCCACCCCCCATTTTTTTCGATTCGTTTTTTTGGCCGAAGGGTTTTGGCAAAAAACAATACAAAAAAAATCCTGTCAATGTAACGTCGTACCGGTGAAAAGTTTGGTTTCACTCAGCAGGACCACCATCTCATTGCGTTTTGGCAAAGGAATTGCGTCTACAATAAAAAATTTCTTGAGGCTTCCCAATTTGATGCAGATTCATATTTATTTGCCTAACTTGCGAGCAATAACAACAAACAAAATCCCCTCATGGCTTCCATCCCCCCAATTGTGCCATCTCTTTCCCTCTCTCTAGAGTACATCAAATCCTCTGATACAGATGCTCACTCAGTGACAGACAGTTTCCTGAGTTTGCATGCTTCTGGAACCACCCCCTTGCTTGCGTTTTTTTGTGATGAGCAAAACCCTTCATATACACCATTGTGTCAGTAATAACATCCTGAAAACATAACCTGCAACACATACTTTAAAAAGTAGAACAAATGCAGGTATTAAAGCAGAAGTCATGATGTCATGATGTTCCAGTTTGTGTAAAGAGCACATTAAGGATGCTCTACTTTTATTGACTATGTGTTTCATTCAAGAAAATCTAGACGCTAGTTAAGCGTGTTCCTTCATAGTCGCCATACCTCTTTGATATTCCAACTATGGGCCTCATTACAAGTCTGCCGTTCTGGAAACAAGGGTGCCGGTAGCAACGTACCGGCACCCTTTCCGGACCGGCAGGCTAAAACTCTGCTTTTCGAGGCCTCTGCAACCTGCAGGTCTGCCATGTTTCCGAGTCCCCATTCCCGTGGAAGCCTATAGGGCTCCAAAGGAATGGGGACTAACATTTTCCGCCGCCTGAATTCCTGAGCCTCTGGGACTTGTAATATACCGGTGGATCCGGGAAGTCAGGTGGCGGAAACAGTGTTAAGGGGTTGGTGGTAACCCACCGGTGGCACTGGCTGGTTACCGCCAACCTCATAATGTGGCCTTATGTATCAATAAAGGGCTTTCCAAATGGAGCAAACTGTCACTCTGATCACTGGGAACACTTCATGTTCCAATGTGGACTTCAAGGTACAACGTACCCAAAGGTTCCAGTTGTAGTGTTCTTCTGGGAACCTTTAAGCTGTGACACACTGACCATATCAGACACAACTTCGTTTGTAATTCCTCCCCATAATGCATCGCACAGAGAGTTTTCGAGAGATCCCACTGCCCTCAGTCAGAGGTAGGTCCAGCTATTGAATGACATTTTATAAACCATGCTAGCATGGAGAGTTTCAATAAATCTAGTCTCAACCAAATTCACTTTTAGGCTTGTCTCCTTCATTTAGCCTGCAATACACACCCCCAAAACAAGGCACTCACTTGGGAGTTTATTCTGTGGTCATTTTCCTGCCTCGCTCTATGCAGAGCATGCACATACTCCCTTTTTTTCTTTATTTCCCCAACTATTTCTGTACAGTTCTGTTCAACCATCAGAACTGACTGGTGTCTCGGTGGTAGGACCTGATGGCTATACCTGGTACAGCTCCAGGGTTCAACTCCCTCACTGTTAGGGTGTAGTCACACATGGGCACTCGCTGCAAATGCCTTGTCCCCAATAAAGTAACAACACTTCAATAAGGTAGTGGTTGATGCTTTATTTACAGGCCAGAAATATGTGAGAGTACAGGGCACTCTCACAGAATGACAGACCACTTCTAACAATCCCAAAATATCGTAGGGCTCGAGCAGGGGGAGGCTCCTTTTCGGTCCTGGCTCCTACATTATGGAATTCCATTCCGGCCTTTTTTCAAAAACGGTAGATCATTTTCAATTTCGCAAGCTTCTGAAAACCCATCGCTTAAGTTTGGTTTTCTCTTAACAGTTCTTCCAATATACTTGCTTGTTTAGCCTGTTAAGCGCCTAGATGCCTTTGGCCATTAGACCGCGCTGTATCAATTCTCTACCATACCAACTGTCTCTCACATAATCACTCACTCATCATACCTCACTCACACCTAACATTCCAATTCTATGGAATCTTTAGTTCCTGTCAGTTATCACTCTGACTGACCACATATCTTGCACACACATAAACATACTACACAATGCTGTTAGGGGTGTCTGTGAGTGACGTGCCAATTGATGTTATATATCGATGTTACTCTAGCAATAACAGACAATTCTAGGGACTGAAACTGGTGGTAATGGTCCAGGGCCCAAGATAACGAGGCAAACCCTTGGGATGCTAATAGCAATTTAAAAAAAAAAACAGAAAGCACAGGCTTGGACAATTATGCAGCCTATAGAGAGGGTAGGAAGTCATTCACAGTCACCATGAAAGGCGGGGCTTCAATCAGAGCCCCATGTCCATGTCCATGGCAAATGAGGGAGGCAGTGGTGCCGGTGGCTATGGAAAGCCATAAAAAGCTAAGAAGGAAGTGATGGGGTGGTGAGGGCGGAAGAGGACAAAGGGGTCTGGAGGTGGGAGGCAATGGGCTGTGGGCGAGGGGATGGGTGTGGAAGGCGGGAGTGTGGATGCATCCTGCACGCGGCTTGCAGCCTTGCTCATCATCTGAACTTGGATCATGATGTTCAGCCAGGGCCTGGAGGCACACCCTCTTAGGATGCAGATATCTTTATTGATGCCTACTTTCATGGTGGAATTTGAATTGCGACATGTTCCCAACACAACAACGGTATATAATCCGGTTTTATTCCATAAGGAATATATGTCACATTGCTTTCCCGCTAAATTGCACTTCTATCAGTGATTTATTGCATGAAATTGTCCTATGGTGAGTAAAATTTGATATCATGATCAGTAAATTGAATTAAGAATCAATAGAAACTTCCGCCCAACCGTCTGTTTATTTGGATATCTAGCAGGTGACCTACCCTACAATTACCCTGTTGGCTCTTTGTAGCAATTCTGAAACAAGACTGGACGTACCATGTCTCTAAATGTGTTTTGCAGGCCCTTGATACATTTGTGAATAACTATCCTCCAGAGCTAGTGGGCTATGGGCGGTGAGCTTGTGTGTTGCTGACTCTGTTGCAGCCCCACTAGACATTCAGATTCAAACCTCACTTATGACTTACTGATCCCTAAGCCTTTTGCCCTTTCACAGGTTATCCCCATATCCAGTGTCTTTTTCCCTAGCCGCTCCAGTCATTTAAACGGCAGACTGACATGCGACTGGCTTTGCCCCAATGTTAACAGCCTTTCAGAGGCACTGGCATCATGTGACAGACTCTGACCCAGCCCTACAGGCATTAGCGATGCAGTCAAATAACATTACCAACTGTGCTTCATCCTTATCAACCCCTGGAAGTAAGCCTACCATGACTGGCTGTGCCTTTGAGTTTTCAGTCGTTTAGAGGAAATTATAATATTATGACACAGCTATAATGGCTTATCAGAGTCAATAACCTTACATGTGCCTTAGTCTTCCTCATCCAAACCATCTTTTCAAAAGCACCTGTCTGCATTGTGGCCTCCTCAGCCCGCACTTGGCAATGCCCCATGTTTGAGCAGGATAAAATAATGTATCCTAACCACCATGGAGTCCTCATGCCATAGATTTTTTCCTTCAAAATGCTGCTTTCAAAATGGATCAGTGCTGAACACAAATGCTCGCTGTGAGATCTGATTAATCAAAGTGTGAAAGGTCTAAGGAGACCCAATGGGAAGGCCTCCATTTTTCTCAAGCAACAGCTCTATAAACACAAATTAAGTTGTATTTGTGTTAGAGATCAGTGGTTTCGGGGGCGCAGGGGGTAGAGAAAATTCGTGAGAAGAGTTGAGTTGGATATGGCTCGCAGAGTCACACTTGGCCCCATTCTGCTCCCCACACTACAACGCAATCAAAACCCCAGAGCTGGTGTGCCGATGTTGCAGACAAGACAAAGGGAGATATCAGCATTTACGACAGGACCACACCCTTTAGTTAACAGATTTGTGCTCGGACTTGACCACATAGATTCTCAGCTCTAACTGGAAATAATCATTTGCTTTACGGAGATGTGTTGTAAAAGAAATACATTTTAATAGGAACATTTTAAACAACAATATCATGATTTTAGTTTTGTTTTCCATATCCAAATGGTAGTTTACAAGTACCAGAATGCAATGCAAGGTTTGCCTAAAAATGTCATCTGGGCTTTGAAGCTGTACTTTCAAGATTCAAAGGCAGACAGCAGCAGCAACAGTAGTGTGTGTAAAGGCCACTTACTTGTTAATATATGCAACTTGTTATTATGGATGATGTGAATAAGTTCATGGAAATAAACGAGACGCTTCAAAAAAGGGTTTTTTATTATGTGACTTTGTTTAATTGCCTTCGAAGGAGGCACATGTTGGGTAAATACCTGGATTTTTTGGGGCACTTGCAGCAACACATCCATATATCCAGTTCTTATCACCCAACATTGACAATAATTAGGAAGTCTCACAACAGAAAATGATCTCTTCCTACTCACTGCTGTGTTTTCAGCCGTCTACCTAAAGAGCTTTCGTTTCAAATATGCTTCTAATAACAAACTGATGTCTTAAATAGGTATTTGTGTGGCATCAATGCCAAGGCCTGCTGAAAATGTTGGGTGAGCCATCACTGGTCTGTTTCCTTTGTCATTCCATCATCTATACCCCTCCTCCCGTGCCCCTCTGTATCCCCTGCTGTCTATCTGCACTCTTATTTCCTCTAAAAAGCGCTCCGTTATTCATCTGTACTGTTGTATACCCCTGTAAAGTGCTCCCTTATATATCTGTACAGTGCTCTGTTGCTTCTCGAAGCTCGGTCCACGTTCAATAAATAACATAATAATAATAATAATAATAATAATAATAATAATAATGATAATAATAATATAATTATTTATTGTGTTCAAAGAGATTGAATAGAGACCACATCCTTAGCCCGTTCCCTTCCAAATCAGCTCTTCACTCTCAGCTCTTCACATGATCACTGCCCACTTACCAGAGGTATTGTGCAGGGCCCTCTCTGTCTCCCTAGCATATCTGATGTCTGACTCACCTTTCAAATACTGTGTTTCAGTATGGCAGGAGCAGATTAGGTCACTATATGAGTCGGCCATACCTTTAGAGCTGCAGAGGGATTCTTGAGACGAGTGGGTGTAATTGCAGGTTTCAGAACATTAGGGACTAAGCAATAGCAAAAGGACAGGTTCACAAGCCCTGCAATGACAAGAGTGAAGCTTAGAACAATATTTTTTTGGCTCGATGGGGCCTTGAAGCAATTACGTTGCAGTAGGTTCTTTATAAATCAACAAATAACAAAATAAAAATGACAGATGGGTTTGAGGCTTATTTTATTTTTTGTATTCCTCCAACTCTTTCATACCCATGAGCTTGAGAGCAGATACATGGGATTTTGGTGTGGAAGGGGTATTGAGCTGATCAGGCAATGTTTGGAAAAGGCCGAATTCATGAAAACAGTTCTTTGGTTGTGAGCTATTTGCAGAATCTGGGTTGGTCAGAGAATGTTCCAGACTTCCTCATACTATTGTATTGCTTTTGTGTGAACTAATTGAGTGACATGTATAAGTGATGGCAGCAAAGCTGCCATTATTCCTAAAATATAAATATATGATATATGATATGATATGGCATTTATAACGCGCCTATACACAAGTGTTTCAAGGCGCGACGAGGCAAGGGAGGGGAAAAAAGTGGAAGACAGACAGCGATCCTACTAGGCCAGGTGTCATTCAGATCGTGCAAGTGGGAGGGTAGGGAGAAAGGGAAGAGTGCAAGGGGAAGGGAGAGAGGAAAGTGTAGTGCAGTACATGGGAAAGAAGAATACATACGATAAATACAACAGCCTGATGGTGGCAAGTGCAAGGTAAGAGCAGACATAAGTGCTGGTAAGGGGACTGAAGGGATTTCAGAACCAGTCCCCAAGTGCAGGGGGTTGCCATGGAGGCAGGGCAGGTGAGCAAAAGGCGGGACCTGGCCCCAAGATCAGAAAGGGTGGCCAGGTAACCGGTGCAGAATCGGCAGGGAATTTCAGCAGGGGTGAGAGGCAGAGAAAGCAGAAGCAAAGAGGAAGGTTTTGAGGTGTTTCCGGAACCGGAGATGGTTCTTCTCGAGTTTCAGGGAGGCAAGAAGGCTGTTCCAGAGGGAGGCCCCAGCCGAGGAGAGAGATCGACAACCAACTCCTTGCTTGGAGAAGCGGCTAACCCTGAGGGAGTTGGAGGCAGATGAGTGAAGAGCCCGGGAAGGAAGGTATTTAGGATGAGAGAGTTGAAGGTAATGAGATCCCAGGCCCCAGAAGGCCTTGTGGATAATGCAGAGGGTTTTGAACTTAATCCTTGCAGCCACTGGGAGCCAGTGCAGAGATTTCAGTCCTGGAGAGATACGATGCCTGGTCTTGAGGCCAAAGACAAGTCTCGCAGTCCTGTTTTGGATAAGTTGCAGAGAGCGGAGAGTAGAGGCAGGCAGATTTAGATAGAGGCTGTTGCAAAAGTCCAGCTTAGAGAGAACCAGGGCTCTGGAGACGGTGAGCTTCTGGGGGAAGGAGAGGAGAGGAAGAATACCGCTGAGGAGGTGCAGCTGGTAGTGTGACTTCTTAGAGACGTCGGAGATGTGAGGAGAGAAGGAGAGTGTGGACTCGAAGATGACCCCGAGGGTTTTGTCCTTGCAGGTGGGAGCAGGAAGAGGACCAAGAGAGGCCGGCCAGAGAGCTGAAGGGAAGGAGGGAGAGGGTGTGCCGATTAGTAGAATCTCGGTCTTACTGGCATTAAGGCAGAGGTCGTTGGCGGCACACCACTCCTGGATAGCAGACAGACAGTCAGAGATGAGGGAAGGAGAGGAGGAGGCAGAGGGTAGCCTGAAAATGAGCTGGGTATCATCCGCATAGCACTGAAAATTGGGGCAGAGGGCGGCGATGTGGTGGGCAAGGAGTGCCAGGTATTGGTTGAACAGCCAAGGAGAGAGTTTAGAGCCCTGGGGGATGCCACAGGTAGAGAAAAAGATATCGGAGAGGAAGGACCCAGGTTGGACCTGGGAGGGTCGGTCAGAGAGGAAAGAAGTCAGCCACGCCAGAGCCTGTCCAGTCATACCCAGGTTATCACGGAGACGGTTGAGCAGGATGGCGTGGTCGACAGTGTCAAAGGCAGAAGAGAGATCAAGCAAGATGAGGACACACGGGGTGTTGGTGTCAAGGTTGGAGAGAATGTCTTCACGGATGTTCAGGAGAGAAGTTTCCGTGCTTCTGGCAGCCATGAAGCCAGACTGATGGTCATGGAGACAACCAACAGATTTGGTGTGGCGATTAAGATAGGAGATGGCCAGTTTCTCCAGGAGCTTGGCCAGGAAGGGAGTGATGGAGATTGGGCCATAGTTAGCCGGACAGGAGGGGTCAGCAGAGAGTTTCTTAAGAAGAGGGTGCACAAGGGAGTGCTTCGGGGGGTTGGGAAGACTACAGTGGTGAAGGAGTGATTGCAGAAATCAGCCAGTCGATGTGGTCCTTGATGATTTTGGAGGAACAGGGGTGAACCTGTTTTGATGAGACTTTCATAGATCGGACTTGTCGAGAAACCTTGTCTGCGGAAAAAAGGGGAAAGGAAGAGAGGGAGGGAGGGGGGTGGCAGCCGAAGGGCCAGAGGAAGAGCAGGGGATAGAGGGAGGGAGTTGATAGGCGGGGAGTGAGGACAGGATGTCCTGAGTTTTGGAAATGAAGTGAGAAGCCAGTGTGGTGCAGAGGGCCTGGGAGGGGACAGGAGAGGTAGAGACTGCAGCAGGATTGGCCAGTTCCTTGCAGATTTTAAAGAGTTCAGCCGAGTTGTTAGATGCTGCAGAGATCCGGGCTTGGATATGGGCTCTCTTCTTGGTGGGAGCGGAGAGCCGGTATTGCCGTTGCAGCAGGCGGCAGGCCAGTTTGTCAGAGGATGCACATGAAGCACGCCATTTCCTCTTGGCCATCCTGCACTTGCGTTTAAAGGTGACGAGATCGGAGTCATACCAGGAGTTACACTTGGCTTTGGGCTTCAGGCGGACTCTCATGACAGGGGTAAGGATATCAAGAGTATCAGATATAGCAGAGTGGAGCACGGAGAGGACTGTGTCAGGCTGGGAGTCAGCCAAAGGGGGAGGAGGAGGTGAGAAGGTGGCGGCGAAAGCCTCAACTCAGATGATAATAGATGTTTGCCTCATTTTACCATTGAAAACAAGACTGTTTACTGTCAAACATTACTTTGCATCTCAAAGTGAAGCATTTATGTCCAAAAGTAGACAACCAATGCATTAACACCGCTGGATCATATTAGCTTTTGCTTAAGTTTTCTCCCTCGATAGTATGCTCATTTGCTGTGCTTTGGAAGGACAAAAATGAATTTACATTATCATCTGCTCACTCTGAGATGAAACACTGTTGGTATGTAAATATACAACAGTTTGCGTGTGAACAAGTTACACAAATAGTGGAACGAAAACTAATATATCTCATGATCCTACAGGCAAGAACAGAAAAGATTTACGCTCACGATCCTCTCGCGAGAGCAAAAACGATGGTAACGTAAATTCATCCTTTTTTCCTTCCATGAAATTGTTTGATATGTTGTGAGCCAACAAAATTACTTGATGGAAGAGTTTAAAGTGTGGATTTTCCGTTTAATAGACGTGCTGGTGTACCTAATGCCACATGTGTTGGTGGAGTGCTGTATTTTTATGTGCACTGTCTAAATACAATGTGGGGCTTCTTTAGTTCTGCTTTCAATGCATAGGTCTAGAACTGCTTATCAGATTTTGCACAAAAAAAAATAACTTTGTGTGGCATGATTTTAATCTAATATTTCAAATTGTTACGTTCATGATTGACACTATATTAGTAGGTGTGGTTTCTTCTCTCTATTACCACTGTGGGGGTCAGCCAATTAGTACCCTCCAATGCTGGCTGAACACCAGTATGAGACCACATTCAGAGGGAGCCACATGCTGCTTCCCCACACCGTGCTCCCCTGACTGTTTACTGTCTTCTATCCTCTCCCTGCCAATTCCCAACCCTCCCCACTTATGCATCCACACCCACCACCCACAGTACTTAACCACACCACAGGACGCCGCCATGCCACCTCACTCCTCCACTAAACGGCCATGGGCAATGAGAAGGGGCTTGCTCCCGAGCCCCTCTTCCGTGTCCTGGGTGGCCATCTTGCATGGATGTAGGACATGGGGGGGTGGGTGGGACAAATCCCCCCCACAATTTTAAGTGGGGGGATATAATAGCTTTTATCCCCCCCAGATTATCTGTGTCACTGCTGCAAAATACCACTGCAGCCTGCACTGCATGCTGCAGTTGTCATGTAAGCACTGGCGTAACTGGGGCCCCCACACCTCCCTCTGTGGTGCATGGGGCCCTGTCCATGTCCTGGTAGAGGCCCCTCAGACAAAAAAAGATATATTTTTAAAAAATATATATTGTTTTTACAAAAAAAATGTATAAACAGAAAAAAAGAAAGTTTCTTTTTGAAGTCACTCTGCCTTCATAAAGATTTTTTTTACAGAAATAATTTCTTTATGAAGGCAGAGTGACTAAAAAAAAGATTCTATTTCTTTATAAAGTCCAAGGGCTCCCCCACCTCATGACGTGGAAGCCTAAAGGCTCGTGACCTCCAAGGCATGGGACGGGGAGCCCTATGACCTCAAAAAGAAATAGGGCCTCATTATGAGGTTGGCGGTAAAGCGCCGGGGTGACCGGCGGGTTGCAGCTGACCTTGTAATACCATTTCGGACACCTAGATTCCCGGTGCTACCGGGACATTACAAGTCCTGGCGGACTGGGAAGTTAGGTGCCGGAAAATGTTAGTCCCCATGGGTTCACGGAAGCACCGGCACTGCCACTAATGGTGCCTGTGCTTCTGTGATGAGTCTAACTACTGGGGCCGCTGCGCCCGCCAGGGTCAGACCTGTCGGGTTGCAGCGGTCCCAGCAGGCATATTCTGAGTGTGGCGGTCTGGAAACAAGGGTGCCGGAAAGCTTACCAGCAACCTTGTTTCTGGACTGCCACACTTATAATGAGGCCCATAGTTTATGTTTGCAGTAACTCTGCCTTCATAACTAAATTATTTCTGTTCCAGTTTGGTCCTTTAACAAAAATAATTTCTTTATGAAGTCAGAGTGACTTCAAAAAGAAACCATTTCTTTTTGAAGTAATGGGACTCCACTCCACCCCATGACATGGGGGCCTCCCGATCCTCTGCAGATGACGGGAACAAGCATTCCTGGCTACTGCAGGGAGCTGAAGGTCTCGTTCCCTGGACCAATAGGTTAAAGGTACGAACATGTATTTTCTTTAAAAGTTTGTGCGTGCATGTAAGTGTTTGTATATGTATGTATATAATGTAATGTGCGTTAATGGGTGAGTGCATGACGTGACCTGGATATGCCTGTGTGAGTGTATGGTGAAAGTGTGCACACTCAAATTTATGGGTGGCTAGGTGTGTGTGTGTGAGTGTACGGTGAAAAGGTACACACTTAAATATATGGGTGGCTGCCTGGGAGTGCCTGTATGGTGAAAGGGTGCACACTTAAATGTGCAGGTGACTGCCTGGGTTTGCCTGTATGGTGAGAGGGTACACACTTAACTGTGTGTATGTGTATCAGTGGCGGCCCGCTATTTAGGGCACGGGGGCGCCTCCCCCAGTCCCACACAGTGCAGAGAGAAAACAATCCTCTGTTTGTGATTGTGCATATTGTAATTATTTTAAGTGCGGTGGCTGACCGCAATGTATATGCATTAAATAAATAAATTATCCGGTCTCTCTTGCTCAGCTCGTGGCAGGCTGTGCCTGACCACAGGGGCGCGTCCCATTTTACGCAGTTTTCCTTACATTATAGACTGCGTGGCGCTCGTAGCTCCACGCACATTACGTAGCAGCACTGCAACATTTTAATGTGGAGCCTGGCAGGGCGCAAGAGCGGTGGCCCCGGCCCCGCCAGTATTAATCTATTCTCTGTACCACAAACAGCGATCATTGGACTGTCTGCATAGTAACAGTCTACAGTTTTTTCATTGGCTGTTTGTCAGCCAATTAAATTCATTATGGTGGTCTGGTCACGTTTAGTGGGTGATGAGCACACGTGCGCAGCGCCACCTTCTCACTGAGTTGGTTGCCCAGGGCGTGGTCGTCCTCCTCCATAGCATCAGAGCCTCCCGATCCATGTGTGGTGTATGGCCTAAAAGCTTGCCTGAGCTAATTGGCTTGTTTAGCTCTGGTCCACCCCGACCGGAATACGACAGGCCCATCCACTCGACTCAACGCTGTGTAAGTAAAACTATGTGCAGTGTCTGGGTATCAGCAGGCTGCCAGTGCCACACTAGGGCCGGGTGATTGGTGCAGGACAGGATGGGGGTCCAGATTAAGGTGACAGTGGATTGCACGTTTGAAAGTTTGGGGATGAATTACCAGCGCTATCTCTCCACGCACAGGCGAGGTCTTTTTACCTAATACCAAAAGCATTGGGCATTTTTGGAAAGTGGCTGTTAGTGGCGGACTCTCCCCCGTTAGCATGTCTGTATAAAAACATTGCTATAGTGCTGTATATGGCGCAGAGTGTGCCGTAAATTTCAGTAACAAGTTGATTGAAAAACTACTACTGTTATGAGTGTTTGAGACTGCCGACATTTGATGTGTGGTGTTTAATTAGTGAATATATGCCGGTCAAGAAGGCTGCTTCCCAGGTGCACATTCAAGCTGGCAGTAATATGGCCTGACGGTCAGGAAAGTGTTAAATAAAAACACAACCTATTTCCTGGCATCGAAAGCGCTGTTAAAAGTAAGAGATATATGGAGGTTGGTGGTGTGCAACTGGACCCTACCATGCAAGATAGCATTAAGTCGCTGCCGATTCTGAACCTATGGTTACTCGCTGGCACCACGAGGACGCTGAGGGCGAGTGAGGCCTCTACGAACTCATTACAGTCCCTGGAGGGATGTTAGCTGACACCAGCTCAGAGCCCACTGGCACATCACTTCCTCACACAGCTAGCACTGTGCTGGCCAACACCTATATGCCAGGCATCTGCACAGAGCTGATGCAGCTGATTTCAGAAGCATGTCCATGGGCGGCATGTGCACGCACCTGCTTGAGCACGTACATGCACGATTTGGAGCCCTGTTGCGATAGCTTGTATGTTTTCATTAATATAGTATTGCAGATTGCAATTTCGCCACTGTGATACAAATTAATTCCACTGCATCCAGTTGTGGGCGGTGGATTTTTGGACCTCGGGTATTTTATGTCCAGTGGACTAGAGCATAGTATAATCTACTGTTGCCGCACTGCGACACAGGCAGGTGTGGACTGGCCTTTAGGGAAGTTTGGAGATTTCCCAGAGGCCTCTTAATCATGTGTCTCTTTGGTGTAGTTACAGTTATTCACAAATTGTTTTATGGGGAAGGGGTTGGATTTGCTCAAAATGTGTAAATGCACCCACTTTGAAAATTATTTCCAGGGCATCTTTTGGTTCCCAGTCCACCACAGGACAAAGGAAAATGTACGACTCACTGGCGTTGTACAAAACACACTAATAACTATAATACCCAAAGCCAATAACATACGTGCTTTCTCACGTGTAATGTTAGGCACCTTGGAGCATGACTGTGGCAATCCGTAATGACGAGTTGTTCTAAGCAGAGCAATCTTATTGTTTTGCGCTTGACACAGGCTAGGACATGTTCCAATAGGCAGGGTGCTATTTATGTTTGGTCATTTCCGGGGCAGCAAAATAAACCCATCCAAAGATTGGTAGCCTAAAGGATCGTCTCCTTCAAGTACTTAAAGCTTGATGTGCCCTCACTAATGAATAAGGTCCATGGTATCCAGAGTCAGGGAGGCACCAATTTCCAGCTTTGCTGATAACAACCAGGAACAGAGCAGGCCTAATGAATGTATAATGTACATATAGCAAAGAGAACGGCCACACTACAGTGGCTGTGGTTTGCCCATGGGCTGTCGTACCAGTGAACGGGCAAAGAGAACTAGCATTAACACAAGGTACTGGTACGTATGTGGATTGGCCTATAGGGAGGTGTAAATGAATTAAAGTCCTACCTCTGGTCCAAACCTATATAACCCCTAGGGTGGTTACATCTACATATGAACTGTATACATCTCAAACCAAAACATCAAAGAGAATCATTCAAGTTTGTATACATTTCAAACAAGGCTTTATATTGAAAGGTTGTGCATAAAATAAAAGCCCAAAACCATAGGGGCATATACAGTCAATAACACAATTTGTACACACTTAAATATTGGGAAATCAAGGTACAATGAAACAAGACGAAACTGTGAAGTTTGAAAAAGGAAAACACCAAGATCATTAAAACATGAAGAGAAATCAATATAGTATTTCCCACAGTGTGATAACATCAAACTAGACAAAATTTGAAAAAGGTAACAAATACTTTTTTTCAATATTATATGGTCATATTGAGTACCTATGAACTCCCAGTGTAGACATTATTGTACATTGGGGTAGAGGTCTGCCAACGCATGAGGGGGAAGAAAACATGAAAAAAGCAAATGGACAGTGAAGTCAGGAAATCAGCAGAGTTTCTGAAAAAAGTATCCTGACTAACTGAAGAAACAACAATTCATATATAATTAGGTGGGAGGTCCAATTTCTAATCAGATTTTCTGTGCGGGACCTCCAATCCCCTCTAGACAGTGATGCGTTTCGGCGGTATCAAGTGGATGAAAAAGATGCTCTTCACAACTGAAGAGACCACTCTGCCTTCATCAGGGCAGTATTAGCAAGACCCTGTAGAGAACAACAGAAGGAAGAAGGAAGAGTTGATTTAATAGAAAAAAAGGAAGTTTAGAGGAAAAAGAAAAATGGAATAGACATGATGAGTGGAATGATCTATACAAAACATAGTTTATGTAGACGAATTGCACTAATCAAAATAACTGCAGACAATTGAACCTAGTCATGTTTGCAAATCACATCATGGCCATGTCTAGGTCTCCTAACATGCCGGGATCACCTGGTGCCTACCGGTGCGACCCCCCCCGTGGAGAACAAAAGATACTGGCCCGAAAACCCCTTACAGAAAACAAAACACATGTGCCCCAGAACACCCCCAACTGGATACATTGACCCCGCGGAGTGTGGGAAAGCGGGTGGGGCGAGAGCGCAAAAAAACCCAGTGAGGGTCTAAGTGGACTCAACAAGAGGAGGGCCTGTGGAGTAGAAATTAATGTAACTTACCATAAAGTGATGGTGGAGAAAATGGAAAACTGTGGCACGTAGTCGTGTGTTAAGGAATCAAGGGAGTGCATGCGTTGCCTGTGTGGAGAACTGGGAAAACTCCAGTCTCCCACCAGCCTGGCAATCGATTGCGTCAGGCCATGTGACCAGTATCTGGAAAAAATAACAGAAATTATGTACAAGTAATGTACAATTGCGACCGGTGTGGGGAGGAGGTAACAATGAGGGCCTCCCTGTGGTGGGAGTAGGGGCAGATGAATCGTTAGATTACCTGCACGAGGTCCTATATGGAACTCAGAAGGACAGGAATACCCGCCTCCGGTCGCTGTGGAGGCATTGAAGACTGTGTGGTATCAGTGAAGCAGATGTACGCATCAAGAAGGTTCGAGTCTTCAGATGTGTACTAATCCGTGAAGCTGCAACAGGACAGAGATAAAGTGCAGTATAAGACACTAATCAAGGAGTGCCTAGCAGAGAGGTTAAATTGCCGTGTCGTGTACATCGGCTGTACAGTACCTCAGAAATGGTGGAGCCGGGCTCCATGGTCAGGAGCCTGAGTGGGTGGGAGAGAGAGTCAGCCTGCGGCTATGCGTGTCTGCCATGCCGTAAGCTCCGCTCCGAGTGGCTGCAGGAATGCGGAAGAAGAGCATTCCTTGCCAGGAAGACGTTGTGACATGTGGGGGCGGGCATGTGGGCCGGTGCCTGGTGTGTGCGCGGCAACCAATCAGGTGCCCGTACATCTGCTCGGATGCAGTGGGGTGTGTGTCCCAGCTATCCAATCATATTTGATGGATCGAGGACCAAGGTGTGCGTGTCAGTGCCGGGTAATGATTAAAGCATTGCAGCAACAGGGGAGCGAGTGATAGATAGTTTGTCCGCCGGCTGCCAAAGCTAACCGGAGCGCGGGAAACCATCTGCGCGGGAAGGATCGAGTCCCGTGGACCGGGGACAAGATTGTATGCACGGTGCCTGGAGGTGTCAGAGCCCGTGCTGGATCCAGGTTGTTAGGTTGGAAGGATCTGTCCGACGGGGGATGACTCGTGAGTGCGCATGTGCTAAAAAAACGCAAGAAAACATCTGTGTTAGACAAAACAAGACACGTGGTACTGGGCCAGGGTTGCCTCCACGTGACCCAAGGATGTCCGAGCTATGTTCAAGAAGTGGTTTACCTGGACAGAAAGATCTGCCAAGTAGGGGTGGGTTTGTGAGTGTACATGAAAAGGGTAGTCATGCTTGTTGCACTTTAATGAATCGCGGGCTGTGTTATGGTAAGGGGTAGAAGAAACCTGAAGACCATGGGACTGAGTGGTCTCGTAGAGGACGTCCCGAGTGTATGTATGTGCCCAACGTGGAACACATAGAGGTCCCTGTATGGGGATGTTGTGCGAGGCTATAGGAGCATAAAAAGCTCAGCTCAAATTATGTAAATTAAATGACCCTGTCTAGGGTAAACTGTTTAAGAGGGGGGTAGTTCATTAAGTCCATTGTCCAGGGAGTCCAATCTATAGACCCATCTTTTTTCCAATTCAAGGAGTTTGTGCTGTATATTTTGGCCTGAATGGATCCTGTCAAGGACCCACCACAGGATATTATCTGGAGTATGGGAGTTGGCCAGGAAATGTGTGACCAAGGGAGAAGTGGTTTTCTTGCATCGGATCCTTGAACAGTGTTCCGAGATCCGAACACCAACATTTCGCATGGTTTGTCCCACGTATCGAAGGCCACATGGACATTCAATACAGTATATAACCTGGCTGGTCTTACAATTAGATTGTTTAAGACCCATTGTCTGTCGCCAATGTTAAATGTTTGTATCTTCTTTGTGAATTTACATACCGAACAAGATCCGCACGGATAATGTCCGGTGACCTTGCGTAAGTTCCACAAGCCTGTACGTGGTGGAACTTTGCTGTATGAAGAGTGGACCAAATGATCCCTGATGTTCCTTGCTCTTTTGAAAGCAAAGCGGGGTACCGGCTCATCAACAAGTTGTAGTCTAACAAAGGGCCAATATTTTCGGATCATTTTTTTGAAATCGAAAACATTGGGTCCATGGGTCATCACGCATGTTAGTCTTTCTGCATCGAGTGCATTGGATTCCGGCCTAGGTGTCAAAAGTGAATCCCGATCCGTGAATCTGGCCCTCTTAGTGGCGGTATTCACCAATCTTTTGGGATATCTGCGTGTGCGTAGTCGTTTGCCAAGCGCTTTGGCATTCTCATAAAAATCATTCAGAGAGGTGCAATTCCTTCTGATTCTCAGTAATTGCCCATATGGCAAATTCTGTTTGATGTGTTGTGGATGATCACTTTGATAGTGAAGAAGAGTATTGCGATCTGTTGTTTTCCTGAAGAGGTTACAGGCAAGTTTATTGTGAAGACATATGATCTCTAGATCCAGAAAATGTATCTGTGTGGTGCTGTGTTCCATAGTGAATTGGATGTTGTTATCACAAGCATTCAGCCATTCCAAAAACTGTTGAAGGGATGTATCGTCGCCTGTCCAGATGAAAATAATATCATCGATATATTGATGCCAGTGGGAAATCTTACCACTCCATTGGTTGGTTTGACTGAAAATGTATTATTCCTCAAAGGAGGCCATAAATAGAATGGCTAGGCTGGGTGCAAATGTTGCACCCATAGCCGTGCCTTTGACCTGTAGATAGAATCGGTTGTCAAAGGTAAAGAAATTCTTACATAAGGCAAAAGTCGCTAATTCAATGATGAATTCTGGTGGGACCCGATGTGGTCCTGATTCAGTGTAGTCCCGAGTCAGATGTTCATATATGCAATCTATCGCTGCATCTTGTGGGATAGAAGTATATAAAGCTTTAATGTCCATTGTAACTAAGAGTTGTTTCGAACAATCAAAAGGCAAATTCTCAAATACCTGAATGGTATGTGTCGTGTCCGTGAGATATGATTGAGTTTTACTACTCAAGGGTTTAAGGAAATGGTCGATAAATTGACCCAAAGGTTCCAGAATGGAACCACATCCAGAGACAATGGGTCTCCCCGGTGGATCCTGTAGATTTTTGTGGATCTTGGGGAGAGCGTATAGACAGGGTGTACGGTTAGAAGATGTGGTAAGGAAACTGGATTCCTTGTCCGTTATCCAGTCTCTGTCGTGAGCGTATGCAACCATTTCTGAGATCTCTGTTTGCATTTCTTTAGAGGGGTCCTTCCTGAGTATACGATAGCTGACCCCATCGTTTGGTAGATTCATGATCATATTGGTGTACTGATCATTTGTCATAAGGACAATGCCTCCCCCCTTGTCCGCTGGTTTGATAATGAGGTCCCGATTGTTGGACAGATCTTCAAGGGCTTTTCTCTCGCCCTTGGTAAGGTTATGATTTAATCTATGCTTGTTTTTCTTCAATCGTCTGATGTCTCTCAAGACACATCTCTCAAAAGTGAGTAGGTCATCGGGTACTTGGTTATCAGAGGGTGTAAAGGATGACTGCGGGGGAAGACCCGTATCTAGGTCTGCATTTTGTATATTGTGATCTTGGAAAAAGACACAAAGTCTTAAGTTACGAAAAAACCGGCGCATCTCTGTTTCGGCATTGTACCAGTCTCTATCACTGGTTGGTACAAAGGACAGACCTTTAGTTAAAAGTGAAATTTGATCTGGAGTAAGGTTAAAGTTGCCCAAGTTAAAGATCGGTAACTGGTTGTTGTCGGAAATATGATCTAACGTCTCCGTCTCCTGGGGCGTCTCCGCCCCAGGAGACGGAGACATTCACATAATGAATGTATAATGTAGACAAAAGTGAAAACACAATTGCACCCCTCCTTTAATTTGAGAATGCATGCAAGTTAGGCTTTCCAGACAGTGAAGCTTCTGCAGCCTGGCGGCTCCGAGAAGCATAGCGCCTATTCTATCCTGTCTGTCATGCATGCCCATGATGTATCTGTGTCTATCAGGCATGAGGGAGGACGTATTTAGTGGCAATATGGTGAGAATGAATGTTCCACGTTTGACACAAGTCCCCCACCCAGGCTCTAGTGGGAACACAATGCGTGCAAGTCACCATCAGCATTTGGTGCCTACGTATGTCCTCCAGGCACTGAAGAGCTGTGTGTGCAACCTGCGGGACAAACCATTGGATTCTGCACCATCACGTAGGGTATTGTTAGCAGCAGGTTCCATACAGCTCTGGCGAAACGAGAGCATAAATCCTCGTTCCTACTGCCCATGTTAAACACAATGCCAATCCTATTGCATTTGCATTCTGTTTTATTTGTATAATAATGAAATGCCTATGTATTTTGAGGGGTGTAGCTATGACTTGTGGCATTGTTTATCAATTGTGTTTGGATTTCTTGTGCCAGTCATCCCTGTCACTAAGCACAATTGGATAAGGATCTTGGCAGCTACAGTGAAGCCCAGGTTTGAATGCCAGTAACAGCATGACAAAATAATTTCCATCATTAGTGTATATCTATATAATGAATGTCTTTATTCATTCAACATAGTACCAGCTAATCTCAATACAAGCGGCTGTAAAATACACCATTACACTTGCGCATGTAAGAATAATGTATCACTATTAGTACCTAAAACCTAATGCTTTTTAGGTCATATTTGTGTGGGCTTGGACAGTAAATTGCACATTTTGGAAGCCCTTTTTCCAAGCTTTCAATGGGGGAAAACCCCCATGCACCACCCAAGATGTGGGTTGGTCTCGCTCGCTGCGCTCGCTTCCAAATTTGTCCTGAGAAATTTAGCCCCACCATCTTTCAAAGTCACCAGCTGCCACTGATGTGTATGATGAATGGTGTGTGTGCTTGTGCTCAGGGGCTCAACAAAACCTACATTTCGGGAGACCGCTAACCCTTCAAATGTTGGGAGAGTCGCTAACTTCACGAGCGGTGGGGGAGTGGCACATTTATTTGTGTGGGGGCATCTAACTTCTTTACGCATTCTAATGAGACTATTCTAGTGCAGCTTCAATGTTACAAGCAGTTACCTTTCTCCTTTAAGTCTGAAAGCACCCACTTATGGACTGCTGTGAGAACGAGCGGTCTCCGGTCCCCTCTCTACCCTTCCAATCACTCCCTGGCATGCAAGTACTAAACCCATATCATGATTTCAACTGCCTAAAAACGAACAGTGAAATGCTTTACGTTAGTATTTGCTGGGTCTTTAGGAACAAACACAGGTGCCGTTTAACATCTGTGTCCTGTTCTGTCCGGCAACGGTTTTGTAGGTCAGCCAGGTCGAGTCAACATAGCCCAACATTTCACAGGGTGGGGGAAGAGGACTAAAGCCCAGTCAGATCAATGGTGTTGTGCCACTGCTTGTGTTTAATGCCATGATTACTTATTGATAATCTTCATTACTCGTATCCCCATTCTTCCTCTTCCCAGTACTTGTGTATGAGGCAATTTGCCTCATACACAAGTACTGGGATGAGGTAGTGGGACATGGAGGTAATGCCTGGCTTAGTTACCTGTAATCTTCATTACTTCTAGCCCCACTCTTTCTCGTCCTTGTACTTATCTGTGAGGGAAGGTGGGACAAGGAAGATGGATGTGGAGGTAATTCTGGGCCGATGTGCTAATTTTGGGGTTTGGGGCAGGTGGTTGGAGGGAGGGGGGATATGTGGTGGGCTGGGATTGTGGGATAAATCGTAAAGACAATCCATCTCCAGGCTAAACTGGCATGATATGTGGTATTAGTGGCTAGAGAGGCATTTTGGTGCAGCCAGTCTAGTCATTTCTTAGTTTGGCTTGACTTTCTTTAACTGGGCATCACTGATTAAGCAGTTCTGCTAAGTGTAATTACCTGGCTAGACTGGCTTTTGGTTGCTGCCAGTCTAGCCAGTTCTTTATGTGGCATTGTATATTTTTCTGGGCATCTGTGATAAAATAACCATGATAAGTGTTATTGCTTTGACTGCCATTTTGGTGCAACCAGTCTAGGTTTGTCTAAATGTTGCCCGCCATGCTTTACTGTAATATGTTATTACGTGTCTAGACAGGTCTGCATTGTACAGCCAGTTGGACATGTCTTCATTGTGGCATGTCATTTTTATTAGCAAAGCATTCCATTAATGAAAGCATTAATGTTCCTGTGCATTGTTGGTGACATGCATGTATTGGATTTTTGGACTGGTGATACCCTACAAAACAATTGCAAACGCTATGGCTTTTTAGCCAATTTTTCTCAGAAAGTGTGCTATGTTGCACGTATGTATGCTGCTCCAAGCACAGTGTGCAGCATACCCTTGAAGCAGCACGCTCACGTGTATTGCGCAAGCGTGGTCATCTAGGACAGGCCAGAATGTGGCGCAACCCATGATTTGTTGCCGAAGTGGAGGGAGCCCCCTCAGCATGGCTTGCAGGGGAGCCCCCAAAGGTAGTGTTACGCCACTGCATGTAAGCTTGCAAACGTTAAAGTAGAGTCTACTTATACTTTTGCAAGCTTACAGTAGACTGACTGTCTGCAACTTCTGCTGCTGGCCCGCGCCTGCGCATAATGAATGTGCCCAGGCCGGGGAACAAACAAACTGCAAGTGCCTTGCCTGCGCAGTGCACTGCTGCGCAGCCTCAGCCTTCATGTTTCAGAACAAAGGAGAAGTCAGGCAGCAACACGTGCTGCAGTGACTCTGTGCTCATGACAGCATGTGTGTTATCGAGGGAGACAGAGTGAGAACAGGCTGAGCAGGCAGCAGCTACCATTAGGTAAGTCAGTTAAGTCCCCCCCCTCCTCTCCGAGGTGCAAGGCGGCATGGGGAGGATTTATTGGAGGGAATGTGCGGCTGTGCCAATGTCAGATATAGTTTCTAAACACTCGCAGCACATTGCAAAACTGATCAGGGAATTCATGGCCTCCTAATGTTTCAATGAACCATTTAGAGGTCAAGATTCCCTGATCAGTTTGCAATGTGCCGCGCGTGTTTATAAATTGCTTATCTGACGTTGGCAGTGGATTTATTTGGGGTGATTTCAATGTGCCTATGTCACATATACAGTTTCTAAACACGCGCAGTGCATTGCAAAACTCATCTGGGAATCCTGGCTTCTTAATGTTTCAATGAAACATTAAGAGACCAGGATTCCCTGATCAGTTTGCAACGTTCTGCAAATGTTTATAAACTGTATATCTGACGTTGGCAGTGGCACACTTTCATGAATTGAAAAACCTGAGGCCCTGCCAGTGCCACCCTCATGTTTTTCAATTCATGAAAGTGTGCCAAAGCCCCTGCCAAAGAGGAACATCTGATTCAGAACAGCTCTTTGTTCATTCCTTACTGATGGGCAGCTAGGGCTCACATTTAAGCTCCAAGCATTGGCCAACATGGGCTTGCAAGGCCGCACAAAACAATAAGGAGGCCTTTCACCTATACAGCAGTATATACAGTTGTGTTATAATGTTAGCTTGCAAAGTAAATAGTTAACGCTGTCTTGGAATATTACTGAGCTCTGAGTTCTGAGAGCTCAGAGCATTCTTGTTTACCTCTGAACGTTCTGGTATTTGTCAGTTGATGTTGTTCTTAAAGAAGCTAAGGCTCTGGCACTCTGCTGGGGGTCTTTATACTGGTTTATCTTAATAAATCTCATCTTACCTGTTCCAGTGAGTGCCTCCGTCCTTTGTAACATGTTTCTATACAAATGCCAAAATGCTGTTTAATATATTATGTATTGCCTTTTTTAGGAAGAAGGGCGTGACAATTATATTTGCTCCTTACACTATACTAGTGCCCCTAAACCGTCAAGTTACTTTGAGATTGTTTCTAGTTTATTTCCTTAGAGTTGGATCACACTGACTGCACCTGATACGTTTCTCTGCAAAAAAAAATACAAATTCCTTGTATCTATAACTGCTTCTTAAAATGAGACCCAGTCCCCCAGCTGGAGGTGACATCTATTGCTGTGACACTTTGTCCTTATTCACACTCACTCAACATGCTTAGCACACATGGAGCAACAACAAACTCTGTTAGAACATTTATGATTGAGGCATTTCGTTATAGTGTACACTGCTAACCGAGTGATTTCTAGGTGATCCCAAGTAAACATATATAGCAAATAATGCACAGTGGGGGGGTCACACAATTCGCCCAGGATCACACAATCTGGCAAAGACTGAATTTTCTCCCAGATGTCCCTGTACCCCAGGCCTGGCTTGTAAAGTGCAGACGCTGCCTGAAATATCAGCCTGACATTGTATACGAAATGCTCATGAAACCATATAAAGTAAAATGAGGATGAGCCAATCTCAAGAAGGGCCGCTATGTGGGATGTGTGCTCTTTTCCATAGTAATGTGTAAGGTAGGCAAGAGAAAACACTTGATGTATACTCTAATATCAGTAGGCCTCACTTAAGGTACACCCCTCCACATCTTCCCACCAACTCACACCTGCTTGAAGTTTGGATGGTACCACACCTAAAGCTTCATCTCTGATATGAGAGCTACCTGCATTTCGCTAGTTCAAATCCAGCTGCAGGGTCCACTGAACCTTTCATGAATTCAGTGTTATTCAAATGACGGTAATAATACCTGTTATTACATTGCCTAGAAGCTGAAAGCATTTAGCATGAAGCGCTATGACCAAAGTGTTATTATATTCCATAAAGCAAACTATTACCAGCACAGACCTGAACTCTGTCCCTGCCCAAAATAAACCATTTGTTGGTGCCTATCCTGCGCATCTCTTAAAAGAAATCAAGCGCTAATTTTCTGTAGGTCTTGGCTAAGATTCACCCTGTTTTATTCAGCCTGGCTGTTTCTGTCAGCATACTTGAGTGGTGGCAGTGGGATCAGATTTTGGGGGTAGAGCCTCGGCAGTACTTGGATTTAGTGACTTCTGTGTCTGCCCCCCCCTTCCAAATATCCATGCTCCTGACTATTTCTTAAGAGTTAATGCTTGCAGGTATCAATGGGCCCTTTCAAGGTCATGGATCTGGCATGCCTGTTTCAGCTTCTTCTGAGAAGCTATATGGAGTGGTTGGTCATACAAGGCGTGCAAGAGAAAACCTGTGAAATGTAAGCCAGGATAGTGAGGGTGCTCTGAAGACTGAGGAGAAAGTGCTGAGTAAGTGTAGATCAGAGTTGTGGGGTGCTGGCCATAGGGGAATGGGAAGCGACGGACTGGGGTGCAGTAGAGTGTGGGACTGCAAAGTGAAAAAGGGTAGAAAGGGTGCAGAGGACAGAAAAAGAGAGGAGCAAGGGAGGGGAGAGATGGGAACAAGAACAGAGTGCAGATGAAAGATAGGGATGGTTTGCAGCACAGGGTGACCAGTGTGTGCAGGGGAGAGAGGGGTGCAGGAAAGACCAGAACACAGGTAGAGTGGTGTAGGGCAGAAATGGCATAGGAGGTGCTTTGGGTTTTGCAAATGAGCGAGAAGTACAGACAAGTGAGAAAGTGCAGAGGGCAGTGTGTCAGAGGAGTGACTTGGTGTGGGGTACAGGGAAGGGACTTGGGAGAAAAGGGTGTACAGCAGACGAGAATGTGGAGTAGAGAAGGGTACAGAGGGGAGATGTGTACAAGGAAGAATGGTGCCTTGCCTCATGTTCCCAGATAAAGGGTGCAGTCACGAATGCATCTTCTTCTAACGCTTGATCCATGCTCACAAGGCCTGCACTAGGATGATTAGAAGTCGTTTGTTTAAATAATTGCAGACATATACACTACATCATATCTGTCTGCTCATTGATTGGGCCTGATAATACACAAATTGACCCCCCTCTCTGAGGTGCAGGCCAGCAATGGGAGGATTTATTAGAGGGAAGGTGGGGGCTCAGGCTTGGTGCTCTCCCACTGCCCCAGTGTCATCTGCACTGCTCTCTGGTTCGTCTCCAGGAAGAGACAGTCACAGCAGGCTGTTCCTGCATCAACTCCCTTTTCACTCAATCCTACCTGCAGCCTAGGTCTGAAGTCAGGACTAACCATAAATGACGTATATATTCACCTCTGACCTGTCCTGTAGTGGGAGCTGGTGCCAGGGTGTGTGGCATCTTGTCTTGCGACACAGCATCATGTTATTTGGGCTATCTTAGCAACTTTCATGGGTTTTTGGTGGATGGATGCCACGTGGGCCGCAGACTCATTTTATGCCATAACCTATTCCTTTAAAAAAACATTAGAATAATCTATAAAGGGCACGCAAAGTGCCAATTCTGGGCTTGATAAAGCCACCGATTTAGGGATGTTTACTACAAAGCCCTGTGTAGTTAATAATTTAATTGGAGCTAGGAACATACTACAGGTGTAATACAAATGTCTTATCCAGGGATACCTTCATCCACTCCTTTTCTCCTTAATTGTTCATTGCACTTGCACTATCTGAAATGTTCTCAGGCTGATCATGATAGTTATTCTTCACATTCTTAATCGTTTCAATGACCTGTAGGAATGTAACTGTATTTCTCCCATCCTCCCCCACCCCCCTTGAAGCGCTTTAAAACACATTGAGCATAGGCGCTATACAAATAAATAATCAATCAATCAATCAATCACTCTATTAGCATTATGCAGTTCCTTCACTGAAGTCCTCCTAAAAACCAGCAATGGCAAGTGTTTGCTTGTCTATACATATTGGGCATTTGCCAGGCACTGCTATTAAATGTTCAGGTACTTGCACCATTTTGCAGCTGCTACCATCAGTGGGTACCTAATACCCCTATGGCGGTGCTTGGTAAGGGCATTTTCCATGCCTACATTAAAGCTCAAATGTTTGGCGTTGCCAATGCTGGTTTTAAAATAGGGATGCAACTGCATTTTTGGTACCCACCACCAGCTGAATAATGAGTTGTAGACAAGTTTTAATAGAGGTCACCATAAGCCATCTGGGTGACACCGAAAAAAATAAAGCAGAGCATCGAGATTCAAAACAGAACTTGTTCCGATATCCATGTAAATCCAGTGAATATCCTGGTGCCGACGTATGATTGCAGCCCATACACTGCTGTAAAGGGGCACACTCATGTTCCATCATTTAGGGTCCAAGTGGAATAGGATAGGAAGGGTTGGCGAAACTCCATAAAGCATCTGCACTTAAAGCGCAGGTGAGAGTATTATAAAAGATCTCTCTAAATGTCCATCGCTGGGAGGATTTTATACTCTGAACTGCTTTTCTTTTTCTTAATTTTCTTCAGTTTTCTTTCCTTCTTTTCTCTTGTTGTATACAGTAATGATACATGTAAGTTAATACATACTGCTGTTTTATTTTTGTGAAAAGTCGAGTTATTTGACTAAAACACAACAAATAAAAAAAACAAAGTCCCCAAGGTGTCCCCTGTCCCCCCCAGATTTTATGGGTCTCCTAAGCTCCTGCCATCTTGCCACAAGCCAACCTTCCCTTTGATGAATGGGCCACCTCTACCCCTGTCCCTTTATAAAGGGGAACATTTTTATCTTTTCTTAAAGATACAGTAATCGTGCTGAGCAAGAACCCATAGCGCTAATAGAATTAAGTCCTACATCACAGGGCTTTCATGGGCATTATTGGTTTTAAGACTTTATAGACACTCCCAAACAAAGGGCATAATATTACAACATAAGTTTAACATACAGAGGTATAGCAAGCCCATGTTTTGGAGCGGAAGGCAGGAGCTTGGAAAGCCCTGTTGGATGTATGATCTGCACAGCAGGTGGATCCCTGTCACTGCTTTTGGGGCCCAACCGCCGGGTTAAATGTGAGCCTGACAAAAGTAATCACAGGATTGCCAGTGGAGGTCCGAGGGAGTGAGCCCCCATGTTGTTTTCAGTCTGCTGGGTGTCTAGATCTCCCGAGCTTCTGATTAGATAAACGCTCCCCATGTGGGTTTCCCTTGATACCTCCTGTGGGGGGCATTTATGTTAGTGACCACAGGGATGCTTGGTTGTGCCAGTGAGTCCATAACGGAATCCACCAGTGTAGCTGTGAGACTTTCACAGGTGCAAATCATCAGTTGGAGGACGCTGGGCATTATAGTGCCAGAACTGGTGGGGATCATATATTGGTGTAGTGGAGTGGGTCTTCTTTCCTGGAGGAGCTACAAAATCACTGTCTCAGTGCTATGACGAGGGGAGCGGGGAGGAACTTCTACAAACGATCCCCCTGAGATGTCATCGATGATTAGTAATACTACCAGTGATACAACAGCTTCCAATCAACCCGATCATGACAGCTATGCAGAATGGGTTTGCATCTGTGAACTCTGAGCTAGATGATATAGTGGCCAATATCAACTTGCAGCAAACCAAATTGGATAGAGAAAGTGGGCGTGTTACACAAGCTGAAACCATAATCAGTAATTCTGAGGATACCATAGAGCAACATAGCACTGACGTGGCTGTGATTAAAAAGGAGTTGGTGGCAGTTTTGCTGAAATGCAATGATCTTGAGTCGAGGTCGAGGCGGAACAACCTGCAAATTGTCGGTGTACCTCAGAGTGCCTCAAAAGGACCCATCGAGGAATTTGTTCAGGGGCTGCAGAAATCGCTGCTTAGAGACCCCAATTTTCACAACAATTTTTTATTTAATTTTTTAAATTTTTTTACTCCTCCCATCCCTTCTGCGCTCCCAACTGCACTTACCCTCTTTTTTTTTTGGGAGCGGACGCGCTGTGAACGCTTCTGTTTCCAGCACGTCCGCTCCCGATGGCCGCCATGGAAAGGAAAAACGGACTCCGTTTTCCCTTTCCCGGCGGCCATTTTCTTTGTTGTTTTTTTTTTTTTGAAACGCCGCATTTTGGGACAAAAAAAAGCTTTTAGTGCACCGGTCATGCAGTTTTTGCGGCCCGTGGTCGCGCCGGGGGCATTACCGACTCTGGTAATGCCCTGGGGCCTTCGTTAAGGCCCTTGCCTCACTGAGGCCTATAACTATGGGCCTGGGGCGTTACCTGAGTCAGTAATGCCCCCGCCGCTCGGGGCATATTGCTTTATTGTATACATTCCGTTGGAGCCATTGCGCCCTCTGGACGTTTAGATTTGCCGTACAATCTGACTGCTCTTTATTTTGATGGCGATGTGTCTTTCTGGTTTCTTGAGGTGAAGGCTCGGCACAAGTAAATGAATGTGACAGCAAGATAGTTGACTGCTCATATTGTCTCCCTTGAATTGTCAAGTTTGGTTGCTGGGGAGTAACACTATCAGGTTTGGGTGGATGGGGGGTTGGGTGGGGGGATGGGGCAGTGGGATTGTTGGGGGTGTTTAATATGTTTGGCAGAAATGTCTGTTTATGTCATATCAGTGGTTGTGATGCTGCTATGGGGTATAGGCAAGCATTTGGGTGTTCATGATATAAATGGGATCTGGAGTAGTGGGCGATGCAGTCATGTTCCTCATTTGGAACGTTCAGGGTTTGAAAATATCCTGTCAAAGCCAGAAAGTTGCTTGCATATATAGAGCGTCACTCTCCTAAAGTAATTATGTTGCAGAGAACACATGCATTGGGGGACGGGGTACATGATGCCTTGGACAGATGATGGGGGAATAGGAGATATCATACGGAGTACTCCTCACATGCTAGGGGCGTCATAACTCATATTCTTTAGGAAGTCATGTATTGACACACAGGGGAGGTATGTTGTTGTTTGGGGTGGACTGGTGGGCAGTGACATAGTGCTGGTCAATACCCACAGAACAAATAAATATGACCCGGATCTCTATGGACATTTCACGTCTATATTAGAAAGGTTGACGGACGTCCCTATAGTGTGGTGAGGGGACTTCAGTACAATAATGGATGTTAATTTGGATCGTTCAGCTAGGGTCCCTCATGCCGTTTCCGCTGCTGCCTTGGCTATAATGACCCAATGACATGTACTGTATACATGGATATTCGCTCATCCTTCTTCTAAAGAGTATACCTGTAAGAGGATTCAATTCAACACTACAGCTAAGTCAACGCCTAGTCTAGAATACTGAATGAAAACCCTTATTGATATATCTTTATGTCCAGTTCATGCGTTCTGGATGACTACCCCTATATAACACCCCTCTCTTGGAATCCCCCTGACCCCACTGAGCCAAGAAGTAGTTCTGTTTTGCAAGTTTAAAAGGTTTATTTGATAATTTAAACAATAGATATATATATCACACTTTATAATAATTAATAATTGAATATCACACTTAATCTGAGCAGTAATCAATAATGGATAGTCTGGCACTAGCACACTTGTGAATAGGAACAGAAGAATAAGGTGGTAGAGAATGCTTTATATAAGTTCAGATGGATGCAAGGTTGAATGAAATGCAATACCGAAAATACTCAATATGATTTCAACAAAACAATGTAATCACTTTTCTCTGGCAATCCACTCCCCCCCTTTATGCAATGCAAGGAAATGGAAGGAAAGCACACAGTTCTCAGAAATGCAATCAAATGTAATCCCGTTCACCCCAGCAAGCTTAGACTACAGAAGTTTGAAATACAGGCCCAAGATGCTTTTATATGTGCTGGCAATGAAGTGAAAAATATGATAAAATGCTTTTAATTCCCTCTAGAGGTTCAGGGTGAGTGGTATCTAGTTAATATTAGTCCAGGCTCACTCTAGCAATGATTCAGGGATGGTTCTTAAGAGGCAAACGAATTTAGCAGTTCAGGCAAAACAGCTATCATTTTACAAGTAAAGAAATCGGGCCAAATCGCAAATCGCAGCAAAATTCGCGGGTGCGAGAATCGTGATTACGGAGCAAGTATAAGGAGTAGCAAGTCGGTTCTATGCTCGTTGAAAAGCTGAAATCCTAAGCTTTCAGAGGAAAGTTAAACCAAGTTCCTAGCACAAACGGTTACGGAGTTATGAACGATTTTGTGAAGGTTGTTTTTCGGATTTGAAATTTTAAAAGTTCAAAGCGACAGGTTACAGCTTGCAGCTAAAAAATGACAAGTGACAGCTTTGCAAATGACAGGTGACAGTTAGGAGGCAGTTCTGGTTAGATTAAAATAGTTTGAATTATATTATTTTAACTAAGAGATTGGTTCTGCACAGTTCTGCTAGGTACTCACAATATATTTAGAAATAGGCCTCGCCACGGATCTGGTCAGGTTGGACTGGACTCCGGTCTGGTCTCGGCACTTCACAGTGATCTGGGTCAGCTCTACTCTGCTGGTCTGGTCTGGGTCTCTGGTTCTGATCAGGTCTGTGGGTCCGGATACAGCGGTCTCCGGTTCAGCTGGTCTCTCTCTGGATACAACACTGCTCTCTGGCAAATGGCAAAGGTTCTTGCAAAGAATTCAACAACTCGCCTGGCTGTGAATAGTGGCAATGATTTGAGGCCTGCTAAAGAGGGATTTAGCTTGGAGTTGACCTCTCTGCTACAAATTCTGAAGTAAAGTCTTGGTCTCTGAAGGTGGATAGATTGAAGTCTCTATGTTGGCTCTCTGGAGGTTGATGGAGGTAAAGTATGGATTTTCCCGGCAGAGCGTCCCGCAGCAGATGGAATAGAATGTCTCTATCCGTCCTGACTGTCGCTTTTATGTGTTTTGAAAGTGGGTGGAGAGGCTAGCTTTCTAGGCCCTACTCCTCTCCACTTGTCATTGGCCACTTCCTCCTCTTCCCCTTGATTGGGGGAATGAAATGAAGTGTCATCATGATGAGGTCTGTTTATGATACAGAGAACCCACCCCTGTCAACTTTACCCACACTCTATATCTGATCCAAATGCATATTTACACAGGTACACATCTGTTTAAATTTACACGCACCCATCACATATCACATGAGGTATACTCTGTCCAAATCTGCTCTTCCTGGGGGCTTGCATTCAAAAATGGCAACATATTTCACTTTTTGGTCAGGTTACCAATATTGGATTTGTCCCTGAATTTACACAAATGTTCACAAAGCATGTGGGCATTAGGTGGTGGAGTGTCAGATTTTTAACCTACATACATTTAGAGTAATATCCTCTTTTCCGCTAAAAAAACCCCTGAACATACCACCGGGTCTAAAAACCTCTTAAAATGTGGGCAGAAAAATCACAAGAATTATGGTATCATTTAAATAATTATGACAAGTCCGTACTATGAGTTATTCATCTTTTTCTAAAACCATATTCTGGCTACAGGGGTGTGTCTTTTCACGTCACATGGTACAGAAACCAGTCTTTCCACTTTCTTCAAGCTCAGCCTCTGTCTCCAGTTTCTCCCCCTCCCAGTTTCTGCCAAGAGGAAGCCATTTTTACGACACCCCCAATAAAACATTTGCCTGAGTCAGGACAGGGCTTTGTTCAATTTCCTGCAGAGCACAGGTAATTCAATCAGAGAAGTGTCATATCCCTTTTGGTGGGAACAGCAAAAGGCAGCTAGGCCTGGGAACACAGCTGTTGTGCAAGTCTCAACTCCTGTCGGGGGTAGCTGGTGGGCAGAATTCAGATTCATTAAGCCAGGTTTCAGCTAATGTCACTTTTAGTTACCCAGTTTTCTGCATTCAAATAAAACTAACAATTTTTACATATGCAGCTAGAATGCTGATTCTAAGTTTAAAACTATGACATTTAAACAATTGCAACCTATGTGACACTCAAAAGTAGGTCACTCATTTCTTTTAAACATTTAGATTTTTAGTGTCTTTCAGTCCAAATTTACTTAAACTGCTGAAATCCACAGCTCAGCCAGTCTTGTTATAAACCTTCAAGTCACTTCAGAATATAACTTTACATTGTATCCACCTCTCAGTAAGTCTTTCTTTGGCCTGCTTTGGGTTCATCTATTCAGTTTTACACAAATGTCTGGTGTTGTTTTAAAACGCCGGCTTTCTGATAGTGGTGAGTACTGGTAATTGTCATGATCACTGCTTCCAAGGAGCCAGGACTAGCCCAACGTCCTTGGAAGCAGGCCTCTAACCTAAATCCTAGGCACCAGCCGGTCCCCACTGGGACCTTTTGGACCTTGTCCTGGCGCCGGTGGCACCAGGCTCATCAAAGCCATCGGTCCCGGCACTGGAAGCGCCGGGCTCATAATATATATGAAGGTGCTTGGGTGGACTTACCTGCTGCAGACCATGCTGCTTACTTACCAGCCTCATAGGAATCCTCTGTGAGCCGGAACTACTTTCTTACCTGGGTGGGGCAAGCTCCACTCCCTGGATACAACACTGGAACTCTTCTGGAACAGGAACTCTTTTCTTACCTAGGCGGGGCCGTGGAGGAAGACGCCTCATCACTCCAAGGCTATTTAAACCACACCCGATTGATGAAACGTGCTTTGCGTTATTCTGCATCTGCAGCAGAACGCTCACCGATTCTGTTCCAGCTTTTCTTCTATCCGGTCCTGAACCTGCAAGAACAATACTTACCATTCCTGTATCCAGTCTTCAGCAGGACCTGCAAGAACAATACTTACCATTCCTGCATCCAGTCTTCAGCAGCACCTGCAAAAATAAAGAAACTACAGGTTAGCACGGCAACCTTCATACGCAGCGCATTACTCACCTGATCCATCGGCAGCGACCATTTCATCACGCTGCATCTCCGCCTGTGAAAACAAAGCATAGTTATTTCTTACCGGCACTCCGTGAATTCCAGATGTCTCCAACGCTGCAACCCAGCACCTGAAAGACAAAAGGAGAGACATTAGACAGGTATTTACTTACGCCCATCGCGCTCGCCATAATAGGACGCCTGTAAATACTCCGGCGTTTTCCAGCATCTCTTCAGCACGAACCCGCAGCTGCAAGAGAAAAGAGACAGTTAGAGCGCTTGCATTTACTTACGCATTTCCAAGCGCTTCATTCCAAGGCTCTGGCTCCAGCTTCGGCTCTCTTCACACCATCTTCAATCTCCAGAGCCCTGCAAAACAAATAGGAGAAAGCATTATACCAAGCACTGATCTACATTAACGTGCCCACGCACCTAAAGACTTTAAGGACTAAAAGGTGTCCGGAAACTCACCGCTCGTGCAGTTAACGGCGGTAGCGATTCTCTGATGTCAAGAGGCCTACGCTTCACCCAGGGAAGGAACTGGCAACGGCACCCTGCACCAGACGCAGATGGAGAGCCCAGCATTCACCTATCTAAGGTGAGCACGTTGACCTGGGGGATTCTACGGGGAATCTAGGAAGAGAGAGAGAGAGAGAGGGACACTCAACTGCCCAGATCATTAACCCCCATATTCTCTCACCTCCAGAAATCTCACCCTTCGAGTTCGACACACAGTGCGAAGAGGCTCAGCTCCAGAAGCCAACCGAGTCCTGCACATCACTTTTCGAGTCACAGACACCTTCCTGCCTAGAACAGCGCCTCCGTGGGAATCAGGTGAGCGTTACAGAACGCGAAGCCCACCGCAAAACTCCTACCCAGGCGCAATGGAAACCTCGGACACTGATCAATTGGCCCAATTGCTTGGGGAACTAAGAGCAGAAGTACATGCAGCTCGCCAGGAAACAAACTCTCTAAGAAGAGAGCTGATAATATCCAAGGAGCGAACAGAGGATCTCGCTAGGCAATTGCTACAAACGCAGGCAGGACGGACACCTTTGCCCGCTCCAGGAGGAAGTTATCCTTCAGCATCCTCAAATCCTGTGCAAATCAATCTACCCGGTAATGTGCCCTTGGCTCCGCCCGAACGCTTTTCTGGTGACCCAAAGAAATTTGCAGTGTTTATTAACCAGTGCCGCCTACACTTTTTATGTCGACCAGCTGCCTTCCCAACAGATCAGACCAAGGTGGCTTTCGTGCTTTCTTATCTCAGTGGCAGTGCCGCAGATTGGTCGATCCCTTTAGTCACTCAGGATGATCCGGTTCTTCATGATTTCCAGGCCTTCCAGTCCAGCATGGAGAAACTGTTCGCAAGACATGCACAAGGACAGGCCTTGGACAATGAACTCCTTTCATTACGACAGGGTAATCAAGACCTCTTGACTTATATTGCTTCATTCAACAGACTTATAGTGGAAACCCAATGGCCTGAGGATAAAAGAATAACGCTTTTCTACAGAGGCCTGCGTAGAGAGCTCAAGGATGTGTTAGCTCAAGTTGTGAATCCTCCACAAGAATGCTCAGACTATATTGGCTTAGTTGTCCAATTGGACCACAGATTACAGAACAGGAAGGCTGATTGTTCCAAATTTGACACCCGAGGGTTTTCTAAACCACAGACCTCTACTAGGGGAGCTGACACCGTGGAACCTATGCAAATAGGGGGCATGAAAGGACCTTTAACCCAAAAAGAGCGGGAAAGAAGAAGACAGCTGCAATTATGCCTCTATTGTGGAAACTCGGGGCACTTTCTTCGAGACTGTCCAGTGAAACCACCCAAGAAGGCTGTAGGAGCCGCAGATACCAGTACCACAAATTCTGAACAGGGAAACGACCTAGCCCGACAAGTGTAGAGGTCCTCTTGCCGAGCGTTAAAATCTGTCCCGTGACCTTGCATTTCGTGGTGCCTATGGTCCTCATTAGCCCTGAACGTCCGGATTGTTTGCATGCAATTGAAGCTTACATCGACAGCGGAGCAATCGGTAATTATGTGGACCGTGAAATGGCATCAAGGATGAATCTACCTCTTGTCCCTAAGGCAGTAAAAGACGTCATAACTACAGTGGATGGCACGGAGATAGCCTCCGGACCAGTAACGCACGCCACCCAAGAAGTGACGTTAGTGAGCCAAGATGGACACCGGGAGAAAATCGTGTTCGATGTGATCAAGGCCCCTCAGTTCCAGATCATTCTGGGAATTCCTTGGTTAGAGAAGCACAATCCTCGGATCGATTGGCGAGCAAAGACGGTTCAGTTTCCAGAATGTTTTACCACTTGTTATTCTCGGCCTGATGTCTCACTGGCGGCAATCTCTTCTGAGGTTCCCAAATTACCTCCCAAATACCAGGAATTCCAAGACGTCTTTCGGAAGGACCAAGCTAACACCCTGCCTCCTCATAGGTCTTACGACTGTCAAATAGATCTGATACCCGGAACAACTCCTCCTTGCAGTAGGATTTATGCCCTCACCGAGCCAGAGAATCTTCACCTCAGACAATATCTGGACCAATACTTAGCTAACGGGTTTATTCGTCCTTCAAAATCTCCAGCTTCCTCGGCTTTGTTCTTCGTTCCGAAAAAGGAAGGAGACCTTAGGACTTGTATAGATTACCGCGCCCTGAATCAAATCACCGTTAAAAACAGATACCCGCTACCTTTGATCCCTGAACTCCTGGACCAAGTCAAAGACGCATGTATATATACAAAGTTGGATCTCAGAGGAGCCTACCACTTGGTACGAATAAAAGAGGGCGATGAATGGAAGACGGCCTTCCGCACCAAGTATGGGCTGTTTGAATATCAAGTTATGCCCTTTGGACTTTGCAACGCTCCTGCCGCCTTCCAGTATTTTATGAATGATGTCCTTAGAGAACTTATAGATGTATGTGTTGTTGTCTACATTGATGACATCCTCGTCTATTCATCATCTGAAGAGGAACATCAGAAACACGTTAAAGAGGTCCTTGAGAGATTACGTCAACATAACCTTTTTGCTAAGCTTGAAAAATGCGTTTTCAACGTAACTGAAGTTGAGTTCCTAGGATTCATACTGTCACCTAACGGAGTCCATATGGATTCAAAAAAAGTCCATGCGATCATCAAGTGGCCTTCACCAACCTCTGTAAAGGGAGTTCAAAGCATGTTAGGCTTCGCTAACTTTTACCGCAGATTCATTCCAGAATTCTCTCGAATAGTCCAGCCCATCACCGCCCTGTTAAAGAAAAACAAACGTTTTGAGTGGTCTACCGAGGCGGAACAAGCCTTTCAGGACTTAAAAGCTAAATTCATTTCTGCACCTGTTCTAAAACATCCTCGCCCAGAACTCCCCTACATCGTAGAAACAGATGCTTCTAGCCTTGCTATGGGGGCAGTTTTATCACAAAGAGATCCGGTCACACACCAATTACATCCTGTAGCCTTTTGGTCCCGCAAATTCTCGGCTCCCGAGATCAACTATTCAATTACAGACAAAGAACTTTTAGCTATCAGATCGGCCTTTAAAGCCTGGCGGCATTATCTTTTGGGAGCCAGACACACCGTCACTGTAATGACTGATCACCGCAACTTACAATATCTGAAGACGGCCAAAGCTCAGTCTTCCAGGCAGCTTCGCTGGGCTCTGTTTTTGGCTGAGTTTGACTTTATAATAACTTATCGACCAGGCAGTAAAAACGGAAAAGCTGATGCCCTCTCCCGGATGGGAATAGATGAACACTTGACTACTCCAGAACCAATACCCATAATCCCAGAACAAAGGATTTTGGGCTTGGTCAGCACTCAATCCTTTGAAGACATCAAGACTACAGTCAAATCACTCTTAACTCCGGCCGAATTACTGGACTGGCAAGTAAAGGGAAAAGAATTCTCAGTGGACCAAGACCTACCGTATTTCCGAGGACGATTGTACTTGCCCAGTGAGAAAATACAAAAACAAGTAATCTCCTGTTATCACGATTCACTAATGGAGGGTCACCCTGGCATTACCAAAACCTTGGAAAAGGTCAAAAGACATTTCTGGTGGCCATCATGGAAGAAGGATATTAGAGACTTTGTAATCTCCTGCGGTGTGTGTGCCCAAAATAAAAGTCAGAAGGAGAAACCAGCCGGCCTCTTACACCCACTAGACATCCATCCCTGTCCATGGCATACCATGTCCATGGATTTCATCACGGACTTACCTCCATGCTCAGGGTATAATACCATTTTAGTAATTGTGGATCTATTCTCCAAGATGGCTCACTTCATTCCCCTGAAGGGCCTACCTTCAGCTTCAGTATTGGCCTGAGAATTCTTAGAAAACATCGTTCGGTTACACGGGTTTCCCTCGGTTTTGGTCTCCGATAGGGGAAGTCAATTCATCTCCCACTTTTGGCGAAGTTGCTGTTGTTTAGCCCAAATTGATGACTTTCAACCAGTCACCATCCCCAAACTGACGGACGAACTTAGAGGACAAATCAAACTCTAGAGCAATATCTACGTTGCATGCTCCAACAAACTGAAAACCCTTGGAAGGACATTCTTTGGATCGCTGAATACGCTTACAACAATTCGACTCATTCTGGAACCGGAAAGACTCCCTTCTTCCTATTATATGGACACCATCCTAGAACCTCTAACCTGGATCCTCCCCAAGAATTCGAAACACCTGCTGTGGATCACTTGCACTCGGAGATCACTCGTGCTTTTAAGGAAGCCACTGCCCATCTGCAAAGGGCTAAAGCTCAATTCAAGAAAGGAGCAGATCAACACCGTAAAGAACCCCCTCACTACGCAGTGGGAGATCAGGTCTGGTTATCCACTAAGCATCTGCCTCTAAAAGGACCCCGCACCTTCATCCCGAGATACCTTGGACCCCATCTCATCTCTGCCATAGTTAATCCAGTGGCTGTCAAATTGGAATTACCTTCGCATATGAAAATACATCCCGTATTCCATGTCTCCTTACTAAAACCAGTACAACCAGAAACCCGATTGACCGAACTTCCGGAACCTGTTTTAGTAGATGGAGAACTTGAATTTGAAGTAAAGAACATCCTAGATTCCAAAATCTCCAAATCTAAATTATATTATCTGGTTGATTGGAAAGGATACGGCCCCCAGGAAAGGTCTTGGGAACCCTCAGAACATGTCCACGCACCTCGTCTGGTCAAGAAATTCCATCTGAATCACCCCGACAAGCCAAAACCCCCGGAGAAGACACGCTTGGGAGGGGCCTTGAGGGGGGGTACTGTCATGATCACTGCTTCCAAGGAGCCAGGACTAGCCCAACGTCCTTGGAAGCAGGCCTCTAACCTAAATCCTAGGCACCAGCCGGTCCCCACTGGGACCTTTTGGACCTTGTCCTGGCACCGGTGGCACCAGGCTCATCAAAGCCATCGGTCCCGGCACTGGAAGCGCCAGGCTCATAATATATATGAAGGTGCTTGGGTGGACTTACCTGCTGCAGACCATGCTGCTTACTTACCAGCCTCATAGGAATCCTCTGTGAGCCGGAACTACTTTCTTACCTGGGTGGGGCAAGCTCCACTCCCTGGATACAACACTGGAACTCTTCTGGAACAGGAACTCTTTTCTTACCTAGGCGGGGCCGTGGAGGAAGACGCCTCATCACTCCAAGGCTATTTAAACCACACCCGATTGATGAAACGTGCTTCGCGTTATTCTGCATCTGCAGCAGAACGCTCACCGAGTCTGTTCCAGCTTTTCTTCTATCCGGTCCTGAACCTGCAAGAACAATACTTACCATTCCTGTATCCAGTCTTCAGCAGGACCTGCAAGAACAATACTTACCATTCCTGCATCCAGTCTTCAGCAGCACCTGCAAAAATAAAGAAACTACAGGTTAGCATGGCAACCTTCATACGCAGCGCATTACTCACCTGATCCATCGGCAGCGACCATTTCATCACGCTGCATCTCTGCCTGTGAAAACAAAGCATAGTTATTTCTTACCGGCACTCCGTGAATTCCGGATGTCTCCAACGCTGCAACCCAGCACCTGAAAGACAAAAGGAGAGACATTAGACAGGTATTTACTTACGCCCATCGCGCTCGCCATAATAGGACGCCTGTAAATTCTCCGGCGTTTTCCAGCATCTCTTCAGCACGAACCCGCAGCTGCAAGAGAAAAGAGACAGTTAGAGCGCTTGCATTTACTTACGCATTTCCAAGCGCTTCATTCCAAGGCTCTGGCTCCAGCTTCGGCTCTCTTCACACCATCTTCAATCTCCAGAGCCCTGCAAAACAAATAGGAGAAAGCATTATACCAAGCACTGATCTACATTAACGTGCCCACGCACCTAAAGACTTTAAGGACTAAAAGGTGTCCGGAAACTCACCGCTCGTGCAGTTAACGGCGGTAGCGATCCTCTGATGTCAAGAGGCCTACGCTTCACCCAGTGAAGGAACTGGCAACGGCACCCTGCACCAGACGCAGATGGAGAGCCCAGCATTCACCTATCTAAGGTGAGCACGTTGACCTGGGGGATTCTACGGGGAAGCTAGGAAGAGAGAGAGAGAGAGAGGGACACTCAACTGCCCAGATCATTAACCCCCATATTCTCTCACCTGCAGAAATCTCACCCTTCGAGTTCGACACACAGTGCGAAGAGGCTCAGCTCCAGAAGCCAACCGAGTCCTGCACATCACTTTTCGAGTCACAGACACCTTCCTGCCTAGAACAGCGCCTCCGTGGGAATCAGGTGAGCGTTACAGTAATGCACCCATTTTTGGGATTTCAGAAAATGAATTCCCCACAATTCTAGGTTGCTTTTGGCAATCAGCATTGCCATTCCCAATGGTTTCAGACTACTGTGTGGGTAGTCCAATGGTGGTTTTAGGCAGTGCCCTTCTGTGCCCATAACATCGGCAAAAATGAGTGGCAGCCTATTCTTCATGCATTTCCCTGTGCAGTTTCTGGGAAGCTCTGGCCATCATGATGTTTTCCATGTCAGTACTGCACAGTTTTGAGGTAGGGCTCGGATGCATGGATAAAAACATCCCACAAGCCCCCCTCTTGCGATGGTCATTCTGTTTCCCTGATGGAACTCGCAAGATCTGGGATGTTTCCTCATCTTCTTCCAATAGATGGCACAGTTCAGCATCTTTTCCTCCATCCGGTACTGATCAATCGGTTCTCCTCGCCGGTCCTGATGGGAATATTGGGCGGTACACTGGGCCCCTTGCGTCTCTGCTCCCGGTCTCCGGATCATCCTCCCTGGCCAGTCTCAAGGTTTTCTTTCTCCTAGGACGACAAAGGAAGAGCGGCAATACCTATTCATGGACATTTCTCCCCCACCATTGATATAGTGGGGTGGCATATAAATTTATAGTCAAAACATATGAACATGCACATTTCTTTTTGCATTCAAAAACGAAAACACCCACATTGAGAAACTCAGAATTTGATAGGCGATATGTAGGATATTTTAAGTTAGAACTGAATTAATCTGAGACAGTACCCTCTAGGATTCCAGAGGATTCCTCCAGTTGTTGCAGAGTGTGCCTGGGATGGCAACACTTCAACTGGTTAATGTGGACCCACTTGTCTTCCCCCTCTGCCAAACCGCCTTTGGGGATGCGGATCTTGTAGGCCACAGGGGAGATTTTGTCTATAATCTCAAAGGGTCCCTTCCATGTAGGCAAACATTTTCGCTGTTTGGCCTGGTTCCTTTGGAAATTGTATAGATAGACCCGGTCCCCCACCTGATATTCCTTCCTGGAAGTCTTCAGGTCATAGTGGGTCTTCATGATATCAGCTGATCTTTCTAGATTCCGCTGAGCATAAGTAAAAGCATGTTGAAGGTGTTTCCTTAAATTCTCCACATACTCATGAGTTGTGGAGGCATTTATCAGTGTCTGCTCTTGGGTCCTGTAGAGCAAATGCTGAGAAAGCACCATCTTTCGCCCAGTCATCAACTCAAATGGTGACATTTTGGTTGCAGATGAAGGGGTAGATCTGATGGCCATTAGGACCAGAGGTAATCGGATATCCCAACTTGGCCCAGAATCTGCCACAAACTTCTTTAATATGCTCACAATGGTTCGGTTATATCTCTCTACTGCCCCAGAAGAAGCTGGCCGGTAAGCAATATGCAACTTCCTTTTGACCCCCAGTATCTCCCACATCTTTGTCATTACTTCACTAGTGAAGTGGCTACCCCTGTCTGACTCAATCCTTTGAGGTAGACCGAAACGGGAAAATATGTGGTTAATCATCAGGGCAGCTGCAGTTTCTGCCTTGCAATTTGGGGCTGGGAGACATTCCACCCACTTGGTAAACAAGCATGTCACAGTCAACATGTACTTATTCCCCCTAGCAGAGCGAATCACGGGGCCTACAAAGTCGATTTGTAAATCTGACCATGGCAGTGTCATCCCCCTCTTTTGGAGAGGCGCACGGTGCGTGAGGGATGATGGCTGAAATTGTGCACACACAAGACACCCCTTCAAGTATTGGTCAAGGTCCTGCCCCATGTGTGGCCAGTATGCAACCTCTCTTAAGATTTCCAGGGTTGTGTGAAACCCCCTATGACCGGCGGTGGCCGCATCATGGGCGTGACTTAACATCAGGCTTCGGAATGAGGTAGGAACCACCCACTGATCGTGGCCAGCTTTGGATTTCCTTACCAGCAAACCGTCTTGGATTTGGAACCTTTTTGGACATTTCATCAACACTCTTAGGTCCTCTTTCCCAATGTAATCGGCATCCGTCAGGGGAAAGTTCTCAGGGTCCTCAAGGTGTTGGTAAAACTTACCAATAATTGGATCCCCCTTCTGAGCTGTAATCAAATCAGCATCAGGGGTCTCCTTACTCCATTGTGCAATTGAAAGATCATTGTGAGCATTTGTCTGGGACCTAGTGATAGCAGTGACCTGGATTTCCCCCAACAGGGACTCAATCTCAATTAGATCCCCTTGGATGGCCCCGGTTTTGGCCAGCTGATCAGCTAAGTCATTTCCAGTTTTGTCTGGTCCCTCTACTTTGGAATGACCCTTGATCTTTTTCCAATAGATGGTCATCTCATTCGAGGTGACCAGATCATCAATGTTTTGGATCAACTTCCCATGTTTCAAGGGTTTGTTATTAGCACATAACATGCCTCTGGTTTTCCAATTAACCAGGTGCTCCACGAACCCGTTCCGTACATAATCCGAATCTGTGATTATGACCAGTTCGTGGAGTTGATGCTGGACAGCAGTGAGGATGGCCTGATGCACAGCCATCAATTCTGCCACCTGACTACTTCGGGGACCAATTTTGTATCCAGCGGAGGGTTCTGGGAACTCCTTCACCCATGCGTTCCCTACGCCAGCCACCAGTTCTTTCTCCCCGTCGTTGTCAACATGGTACGAGCATCCATCCACATAGACAGTGGGCATTCCCTCACACTTGTCCTCTTCAAAGACTTTGTGGGGGGAATTAAGGTATGCCTCCATGTTGTCCTTGATTTTTAGACTTTCGTCCTCGAGACAGTTTTCTCTGGCACAATCATGCAAGTCAGCCAGACCTTGCGCGAGGGGACTCTTCTTGTTTTGGCCATATCTGACCTCTACAGGAAAGCCTTGCATTGACAGAATCCAGGAAGTAATTCGGGAATTACTCACATTTCCGGCCCGGATTCTGTCACTTTGGAGATATTGCAGAGGCTGGTGTGGAGTCTCCACTATGATGTGTTCCCCATGGATAAACGGGCGGTAATTCTTCAATGCCCACACCGTTGCCAGGAGTGCCTTCTCACAATCGTTGAATTTTTCCTCCACAGAGGATAAAGTTTTGCTCGCATAGGAGATTACTTTATTGACCTTGTCATGCTTTTGGTATAATACTGCCGTCACGCATGTATTAGAGAACCCCGTCTCCAGGAAGAACTCCTTGTTTCTGACAGGGTAAGCTAGGCAAGGCGCTTGTGAGAGGCTTCTCTTGAGTTGTCTTACTGCCTCGGCTTGTTCTGGACCCCATTCCCACTTGACCCCCCCCTTCAGGAGATGAATCAGGGGTCTGGTGATCTCTGCGTAGCCCTCAATGAACTTTCTGCTGTAATTAGTCAGTCCAAGGAGGCTCCTTAGTTCCCGCAGAGTTGCGGGGTCTTTCAGTTTCTGAAGTGCTTCCACTTTCTTTTCCTGGGGACAGAGACCCTGAGGAGTAATCTCATGCCCCAAGAAATTAACACGGGTTCTACACCACTGTGCTTTCTGAAAGGAAAGTTTTGCTCCGGCGGCCCTCAACTGTGTCAGAACATAACGGATCTCCGCTATGTGTTCCTCCACAGATGAACTTTTGATGAGGACATCATCTACATAAGCCAGGTTACCCCTTGCACCCAGGTCGGGCATGGCCTTGTGCAGGAAAATGTTGAATTCATTGCCGGAGTTGAGGTATCCGAAGGGAGTCCGGGTCCATGTATACTGCTGGCCCCCAAAGGTAAAAGCCAGCTTGTATTGGTCCTCCCTACTGACCGGCACGGTCCAGTATCCATTGGTCAGGTCTATTGCAGTGAATACCTGTGACCCCTGAATCTGGGCCAGCCCTTGGTCAATGTAGGGAAGAGGCCATCGGGAAGTATGGACCCGTTTGTTGAGCTCCCTAAGGTCAGCGCAGAGTCTCCACTGGCCGTTTGGCTTCAATATTCCCAGCACCGGATTATTGAAGGTGCTGTGGACGGGACGAATTATTCCCCTGGACTCAAGGTTCTTAATTATTTCAGTAAGGGACTCCATGGAGGTGAGAGGCAAACGATATTGCTTCACAAACACTGGAGTCATGCCAGGGTCCGTGGGGATTGTTGTTGTGTGGATGTCGGTGCGGCCACAGTCATATGAGTCTACCGCAAAGAGATCTTGGAAATCCAAGAAAACTTGTTTCAACTTTTGCTTTTGTTCCAGAGTCACACAGGCATCAGCTAGGTTGACTCTCTCTTCCACCATCTGCCTGAAGCCTGGAAAGACTTCTGGTTTGGCTATTTCAGCGGCCTCCTCCAGCTGGGTGGGAAAGGCAGCCCTCATGGACCTGGAAGATCACCTCATCCCTCCTGAAGTCACAAGTCACATCTTCCTTACCATAAGGGCAAGAAGTGTACACCAGGAAGTTCCCCCCATGGCGGGTAAAAATCCTGTCTGGTGTTGTATTGTCCTCACTGTCACTGTCAAAACAGTCCTTGGGGATTGGCCCTAACAGTTCATTACCTAAATCGATGGAAAAATGTTGGTCATCAACCGCCATTCCAATAATGGTGCCTGCGGCTAGAGTAATACTCTTTAAGTCGCTGTTATCCACCTCTATTAGAATGGTGTCATGTTCTATGTTGACTAATGGAGTTGGGTTTACCCCCAACCCTTGCTGTTGGAGAGAAGCGGTTAGATGTATGTAAGCATCAGGGTTTTTCAAATGTTGTCCTCTTTTAGCTTTCACTTCCAGGGAGAATTGTCGGGTCCTTTCTGGGATGGTGACTTCCTCTTTGATCTGAATTTCAACTGCATAAGGTAGCAATTGAGCTGACCTAAATGCTTTTTCTGGATCATCAAAGCCCATGGGATTATCTGCTAATCGGGACCAAGCTTTGAAGTTTATTAGGTCCAAACTAATGGCAAAGCGATTGAGAATGTCACTGCCTAAGTAAAAAGCGGCAGTGACGTCTCGCACGACCCAACAGTTGTGGACTATGCTCTTGTTGCCAATGGAGATTTTGAGCATACACCTGCTTGGCAGGAGATGTTTGGAATTGGGTGCTTCCAGGTCCATTTCCCATTTGTCTATCAGTTTGAATGTGGGAATGGCTGGATCTTTTGGGAGTTGGCGGAACATGGCTTCGCTGATGAAGCTCTTACCGTTGTTCACACACACTCGAGCGAGAACAGAGTCCTTCCCATCATTTAACTGAACAGGGATGAACAACTGCTCTCCTATTTGCTGAATATCAGCCAGGCTCTGAGCTGATTTCACATCTTTCTGGACTATAGGAGTGGGAGTTTCTGATTGTGGATTAGTAAAGAATTTCAGGGTGTTTCCTTCCAGTGTGGAATACCACCTTAAACTGGAAGGGAGGTTGATTTTCAGAAATAGAGAGGACCCCCCATCACCAGTCTGTTGTCCTACTGCTATTACTGTCACGTCTGGAATTTGGTTATTCTGGAAGTGGAATTCTACTTGGTCAGATTTTTGTTCAACCATGTGGCAGGTGCCGTTTAAACTAACATGGTTGACACTCTGTTTTAATTTTATGGGTCGGCTAGTCTGGGTCCAGAGGACCTTGTTTACGCAATCTATTAGGGGTGACAACCTTCTCAGGAGGTCATTCCCTAGTAAACAAGGGGTGCCCTCTGGAGTCACAACTATGACTGGGTGTTTCAACTTGTGTCGCCCAATTTTAATGTCCAAGTCTGCCGTCCCCTCGACGGGAATTTCCTTCCCGTCAAAGTTCTGGAGTTGTCCAGGAAGTGAGGTGAGAGGAATTTGGTAATTCCCTCCCCTTCCTGCATTCAGTTCATCAAAGGCCCTTCTGGACAGAAGGGTAGCTTGAGATCCCGTGTCCACCAGCGCTGAAATCGTACCCTGCCCCTGTACTTGTACCGGGGCATAATATCTTCCCTCCTTCTCCTCAAGGGGGCACAGATAATGCACATTTTTGGACAACTGGTGGGCTAACTTTCTGGTTTTGGACATTGCAAGAGAAGAAATTTGGGCAGAATTCTGTGGAGAGCCTTGGGAATCTGAAAGAAAAAGTTGGCAACTGGAGATCAGAGCCATTGTGGGTTCCCCTGGTTCCGGTTCTGGGCCGCCCCCCCCTTTTTGGAGGCAGTCATCAGGATGGGTTTGACCCAGGGGATTTTGGTATTGTGGGTTCTGGGATGAGATGATGGGCGGCGGTAGCTCAGTCTCCATATCTCCCCAGTCTGAATTGGCATCCCTTGGGACCAATTTTTCCTTGGGAGGATTTCCCCCATCTCTGAAGGAGAAGATCCTTTCCCCAGGATCCTCTGAGGATCCCTCTCCCTCAAATTGGAAGACCTGTACCTCCTCCACAAAGTGGGTCTGTTTGGGTCCTTTGTTTCTCCTACCCCCCCTCTGCTCCTTGGGAGGCGGGCTTTCAGGGGCAGGAGATTTTGTTTCCGGTTCCTGGTTTTCCAGGGGCTGTTTACAAGTTGGGAAGGAAGCTTCCTCCAAGGCTTTACACCCCCCTTCCCCTTGTGCCTCCTCCCTGGTAACCGGTGTGTTATCGGGGTGCTGCCCCCGTCATTGTCCTGGAGCACCAGGTCCAGAGTTTGGGGCATTCTGCGGTGGCATGCTCATCTGAGGGTTCTGTTGAGCCCTCAGTATGTGACCCAGATCCCGTGCCATATTTTGGACCTGGCGCTCAAGTTGTGAAACCCGCTCAGGCTGATACAGGGCTCTATTTTCTCCCCTGGGCTGATCCCGGGAAGGGTAGCTATCCCTTCTCTGGTAGTACCCCTGGTTGGGAAGATTTTGGTACCCCTCCACCCTTGGCCTCCCCTCTCCCGGATTAGGTTGTCTGGGCTCAGGGAATTGGGGAAAGAAGGATGGATGATTTTGGGGCTGGAAGTTGGGTGGATACCTGGGGAAAAAGTTCTGCCCAGGATTTGGAGAATTTCTGCCCTCCGGTGGGAAGTTAGGAGGGAAGTTCCCTGGGTTAGGTGCTTGGCTGGATCCCCCCCCTTGGGCTGGAGGAGTCCACACATAACCCAGGATGGGTCGATTTCCCTTGTAACGGGGACTTACATAATCAGGAGAGCGAGGGACCCCATTTGTGGGGCTGCCTCCTTGGCTCCCTGTCTGTGACTGGCCCGAGGACCTTCTGGGCCTAGCATTATTAGGTGCAGGTAGGTTTTTAGGCCCCCCCATCTCCAAATCCAAAACGGGGGCAACCTTTACCTCTGCCACCTTGGCAGCAGCAGGGGTGCTGTTGGTTTTGGGATTTTTCTGAATATTGCTTTTATTTTCTATGGGCTTCTGCACCTCATAGATCCGGGTAGCCTGTTCAATGACCCAGTCTAAAGATCTTTTCTCATGAAAATCTCTCACGAGCTGGGTCATTATATATTTGGGCAAGGCATGGAAAAATGTATTGACAAATCCTCTGCTGTCTGTGCGCACCCTTCTGGTGGTCTGCGCAAAGGCACGTTTTAGTTCTTGCACGAATTCTTGTGGGGCCTGATCCTCCCCACATTGCAAATTGTAGGCCGCCTTGCGAGCCTCTTGAGGATTTCTGTGAACAGAAAAATGTTTCAAGATGGCCGCCTTATAGGTGGACCATTTTAATTGATTTTGGTCCTCCAGCCCCGCAAAGAAACTGGAGTATTCTGGTGAGAATGTCCATTTGACGTACTGGATGCAGCTACTGCTGTCCTTCAAATGGAAAGTCTCCATCATTTGCTCATAGAGCTCCAAGTGTTCCCATACGGAATACTTGGCGTTCTTATGATAAGGCGTGATAACACTCCTTATTGCCTTTATTTGCTTCAATGGGTCCTTAAGCAAGGCCCTTTTTGCCTTATTGGCCTTTTTGGTTCGGGTAACCCTGGTCCATTCATCCTCTGACTCAGAGGCACTGCTCCCAGATGTTCCTGTCTGATCTTCCAGGTTTTCCCGGATTCTGTGAGCCTGGGAGTGGCTGGCAGAATATGGGGACCTGGTCTCCTGTGTCCTGCGCCGTTCAGAGGAGTCTTCAGATTCCTCCTTGCTGCCAGGATTTGATGGGTACCCCTCCCACTGACCTAACTGGGCAGAAGTTTTCAGGATGCCCTTAATGGGCCTATTCTCCTGGGGTTCCCCACTAAATTGCACTGTGCTTGGGTGCCCATACCCGGATGCCCGCCCATCCATTCCTGGGAGGTACTGGCCTATGAGCCCCATGCTTCTGGCTGGATAGTAATCTGCCATCCCTGTGGCCCGGTGCTCATGTGCGCCAGGGGACATGGGGGTGGCAGAGTCCAGGGACTGAGAGAGATAAAGGCCTCTGGTACTAGGGCTCCTGAGGTTATGCTCATGAGTCTCCCTCTATCAGCGAACCTGGTCTCTATCCTCCCCTGCTCCCTGTTGCAATGCAAGAGCCTGCGCTTTCAGTTCCTCAGTTAAGGCCTTACTCGACTCTATCAGTCTCTCCTGCATCGCTACCTGTTGCTGGAGCCTATCATTGTGCTGACAGAGAGCCTAATTTTCTCTCTGTGCCTCCTGATTGGTCCTGGAGTACTGGGCCAGTCTTTGCAGCAGGAGGGTTACCTCCTGAGTCCCTTCCCTACTGTCCTGCTCCTTTCTTGCCAGAGCCTCCTCCACCCTCCTGGTGTGCTCTAGCAAGTCCTGGTGTTCTTTTTGGAGGTCACCTAGTCCCTGGTGGGCCAGGTGATTTTCTTCCATTTTTCTTCTTAAGTGGCAGACTTCCTGGCCTAAGGTGTCCCTTTCCTGACCAAGAGCTTGAATTTGTGATGCCAGGTCGTCCCTTTGCCTTTGGAAGGCACCAGCTTTCTGGCGCTCCTGATCAAACTCTGCCTGGGTATCCAGGTCTTTCAGGATCAGTTTATTGCTCTCCTCTTTCTCTCTGTCTAGTTGGATTTGCAGGGTGGCTACCTGCTCTGTGCATGCCCTGTTGAAATTGATCTGTTGCTCCAGCTTTTTCTGGCTCTGCAGTAGGGAGTCCAAACTGTCTTGGCGTTCCTTCTGCAAGGCCAGAATTCTGGTATCCTGGTCAGCCTTTTCCTGTTGCAGTATATCCATGTCCTCTTTTATTTTAATGATATACTGCCTACTATCATTTTCTGACTCCTGGCTCCCCTGCAGCCTCTGCTCAGAAGAGACCAGGTCAGATTGGACCTTCTCTAACGCCATCTGTCGCTTATTCGCCAGATCTTGGCTTTCAATACATTTATCCTGCATGTCTCCCATATATAGGTACAGGTATGCCGCTATCCTAACCATCTTGTCTTGTTCATCCTTAGCTTTAGGAGCCATGTATAGTTCACTCAGGGCCACATGTAAGGGACCCTGATCTCTCCATATATCTGACCCTGTTTCAGTGACCTGTTGTAACGCTCACCTGATTCCCGTAGAGGCGCCGGTCTTGACTGGGCGTATACCGTATCTTCAAAGGTGATGTGTAACACACGGCTGGCTCTTTGGGCTGGACCTCTGTGCACTGTATGTCTGACTCGAAGGGTAAGATGTCTTAGGTAAGTGAACGCCGTGCTCTCCATCTGCCTCGGGGCAGGGTGCTGTAACCAGTTTCTTCACTGGATAAGGGGAGCAGGCCTCTTGACTTCAGAGGACTGCTGTCCGTCGTTTACTGCACGAACGGTAAGTTTCGAGTAATTCAAATGTCTTTAAAAGTCTTTAGTAATGATGTCTCTTGTTTTTGCAGGGTTCCGGCGATGGCGGATGACGGGCTGAAGTGAATTGAAGATGGAGCCCGTGTGATGAATGGAAGCGCCTGGAAGCACGTAAGTAAGCGCTTGTTGCCTGCTTCACGATGCGCTCTAACTGTCTTTTTATTTTGCAGGTACAAGTTCGGAGCGGCTGCAGGGTGCCGGAATACCCACTGGGTTAGATGTGGAAAGGAGTAATGGCACGTGAGTATTAAAGTTCTCCAATGTCTTTAAACGCACCTTGTTTTGTCTTTCAGATGCGGGATGCAGCGCCGAAGGCCTCCGGAGCGTGAGAAGAGCTGGTAAGCTTTTGTCTTTCAGATGCCGGAATGCAGTGCGAAGACCTCCGGAGCGCACGAAGAGTAGGTAAGCCTTTGTCTTTCAGATGCCGGAATGCAGCGCGAGGCGTTGGTGACAGCCGATGGACCAGGTAAGTGAAGCGCTGTCACTGAAGACCGTAATGCTAACCTGTTCTTTCTTGTCTTTATAGGTGTTGCTGAAGACTGGATTCAGGATGGTAAGCCTTTTTCCTTAGGCCCAGGATCAGATGCAGAAGACACGATGAGCGTTCTGCTGCAGAGGATGCAGAATAACGCAAAGCAAGATTCATCCATCGGGTGTGGTTTAAATAGCCTCCTGTAGTGCTTAGGTGTCTCCTTCCACAGCCACGCCTAGGTAAGAAAAGAGTTCCTGCTTTCCAGAAGAGTTCCAGTGTTCTGAACCTAGGGAGTGGCTCCTGCCCCACCCAACAGGAAAAGTAGTTCCAAACAGAAAAGGATCAGAGGCTCAACTGGCAGGCAAGTAAACAGCATGGTCTGCTGCAGGTAAGTCCACCCAAGCATTATGAGCCCGGCGCTTCCAGCGCTGGGACTGGGCATATTTATGAGCCTGGTGCCACTGGCGCCAGGACTGGGTCCAAAAGGTCCCAATTGGGACTGGTTGGCACTCGGAACCTGGGTTATGGATCTGCTTCCAAGGGAGTTGGGAAAACCCTGACCTTTTGGAAGCAGAGATCATGACAGTACCCCCCCACAAGGCCCCTCCCAAACCGGGCTTCTCCGGGGGTTTTGGCTTGTCAGGAAATGTTCGGTGAAATCTTTTGATTAGGCGAGGAGCGTGGACATATTCAGCAGGTTCCCAGGATCTCTCTTGGGGGCCGTAGCCTTTCCAGTCAATTAGGTAAAATAGTTTAGATTTGGAGATTTTGGAGTCCAGAATGCTTTTGACTTCAAACTCGAGTTCTCCATCAACTAGGATGGGTTTTGGAGATTTAGTTAGTCGGGTTTGAGGTTGCACGGGTTTTAATAGAGAGACGTGGAAGACCGGATGTATCTTCATGTGCGGGGGCAAGTCCAACTTGACCGCTACTGGGTTTACTATGGTAGTGATGGAATAGGGACCAAGGTATCTTGGGTTGAATGTGCGTGGCCCTTTTAGAGGTAGATATTTGGTGGATAACCAGACTTGATCCCCTACTTGATATTGAGGGGCTTCCTTCCGATGTTGATCTGCTCCTTTCTTGTATTGTTCTTTAGCCCTTTGAAGGTGAGAAACAGCTTCCTTAAAGGCTTGGGTGATTGTAGAATGCAGGTAGTCTACTGCTGGTGTTTCAAGATCTTGGAGGGGATCCAACTCCGAGGTTCGAGGGTGACTGCCGTATAAAAGAAAAAACGGGGTTTTCCCAGTTCCCGAATGGACAGAGTTATTGTAGGCGTATTCGGCTATCCAAAGGATGTCTTTCCAAGTTTTTTCAGTTTGTTGCAGCATGCAGCGTAAATACTGTTCCAGAGTTTGATTGGTCCTCTCGGTTTGTCCGTCGGTCTGAGGGTGGTGACTGGTCGATAGTCTCACATCAATTTGAGCCGACCGACAGCAACTTCGCCAAAAATGAGAAATAAATTGACTACCTCGATCCGAAATTAGAACCGAAGGAAAACCGTGCAGTCGGACGATGTTTTCGAGAAATTCTCGGGCCAGAGTTGCTGCTGTTGGCAAGCCTTTGAGCGGAATGAAATGCGCCATCTTGGAGAATAAGTCCACGATTACTAGAATCGTATTATATCCGGAGCATGGAGGTAGATCGGTGATGAAGTCCATAGAAAGCGTATGCCAAGGGCGAGGTGGGATGTCAATAGGGCGTAAGAGGCCTGCTGGTCTTTCCTTTTGACTCTTGTTTTGGGCGCATACTCCACAGGACATTATAAAGTCTCTGATATCTTTTTTCCAAGACGGCCACCAGAAGTAGCGCTTGATCTTTTCTGAGGTCTTGGCCATACCGGGATGTCCTTCCATTAAAGAATCGTGATAACAAGAGATTACTTTTTTCTGTAAATCTGTGCTGGGCAGGTATAATCGTTCTTGGAAATACAATAAGTTGTCCTTTACTGCAAAGTCCTTTCCCTGCAGATGCCAATTCTGTATGTCTGCTGGAGTTACAAGTTGCCTGGCTTTATCCTTAACTTCCTCTATGGATTGTGTGGCGATTACACCCAGAATTCTTTGTTCGGGAATGATTGGTACAGGTTTAGGGTTGATCAAGTGTTCTTCCACTCCCATCCGAGAAAGGGCATCAGCTTTACCGTTTTTTGTACCAGGTCGATAGGTAATTATGAAGTCAAACTCGGCAAAGAATAATGCCCAACGGAGTTGTCTAGAGGATTGGGCTTTTGCGATTTTCAAATATTGCAGGTTTCGGTGATCCGTAATCACAGTAACGGTGTGTCGGGCCCCCAGCAGATAATGCTGCCAAGCCTTAAAGGCAGACTTGATAGCCAGAAGTTCCTTGTCAGTAATCGTGTAATTGATTTCAGGAGGCGAGAATTTGCGGGACCAAAATGCCACGAGATGCATCTGATTGGTTACCTGGTCCTTTTGTGATAGAACTGCCCCCATGGCAAGGCTTGAAGCATCAGTTTCCACGATGTAGGGGAGTTCGGGGCGAGGGTGTTTTAAGATTGGTGCAGAGATAAATTTAGTCTTCAAATCCTGGAAAGCTTGTTCCGCCTCGGTAGACCATTCAAAACGTTTGTTTTTCTTTAACAAGGCAGTGATGGGCTGGACTATTCGAGAAAATTCGGGGATAAACCTGCGGTAAAAGTTAGCGAAGCCTAACATGCTTTGCACACCTTTTACGGAGGATGGTGATGGCCATTTGAGAACTGCATCGACCTTCTTTGAATCCATACGCACTCCGCCAGGTGATAATATGAATCCCAAGAATTCAACTTCAGTCACGTTGAAAACACATTTTTCCAACTTAGCGAAAAGTTTGTGTTGACGCAATCTTTCGAGGACCATTTTCACGTGTTTCCGATGTTCAGATTCCGATGAAGAATAAACGAGGATGTCGTCAATGTAAACAACAACACACACATCTATGAGCTCTCTGAGGACATCGTTCATAAAATATTGAAAGGCGGCCGGGGCATTGCAAAGTCCGAAGGGCATGACCTGATATTCAAATAGCCCATATTTGGTGCGGAAGGCCGTCTTCCATTCATCGCCCTCTTTTACTCGTACCAAGTGGTAGGCTCCTCTAAGATCCAGCTTTGTATATATGCATGCTTTTCTGACTTGGTCCAGGAGTTCAGGGATCAAAGGTAACGGATATCTATTCTTGACGGTGATCTGGTTCAGGGAGCGATAATCTATACAAGTTCTAAGGTCTCCTTCCTTTTTTGGAACGAAGAACAAAGCTGAAGAAGCAGGGGACTTGGAAGGACGAATAAACCCATTTGCCAGGTATTGATCCAGGTATTGTCGAAGGTGAAGGTTCTCAGGCTCGGTGAGGGCATAAATTCTACTACAAGGAGGATTAGATCCAGGTATCAGGTCTATCTGGCAGTCATAAGACCTATGAGGAGGTAGAGAGTTAGCCTGGTCCTTCCGGAAAACATCTTGGTATTCTAGGTATTCGGGAGGTAACTGGGGAGTCTCTGAAGAAATTGCTGCCAGTGCAACACCAGGTGGAGGGTGACAAGTAGAGACACATTCTGGAAACTGGACCGTTCTTGCTCGCCAATCGATCAGAGGATTGTGTTTCTCTAACCAAGGTATTCCTAGAATAATCTGAAACTGAGGAGCCTTGATCACATCGAACACGATCTTCTCATGGTGTCCATCTTGACTTACTAGCGTCACTTCTTGAGTGGTATGCGTTACTGGTCCGGAGGCTATCTCCGTTCCATCCACCGTAGTAATGACGTCCTTTACAGCCTTGGGACAAAGAGTTAGATTCATCCTCAAAACCATTTCATGATCCACATAATTGCCGATGGCACCGCTGTCGACGTAAGCTTCAATTGCATGTAATCGATCCGGATTATCAGGGCTAATGAGGACCATAGGTATCACAAAATGCGAGGTCACGGAACTGGTTTTCACGCTCGGCAAGAGGACCTCTATTTGTTTGTAACTTTGGTAACTGCAGCTCCTACTGCCTTCTTGGCAGGTTTCACCAGACAGTCTCGAAGAAAGTGCCCTGAGTTTCCGCAATAGAGGCATAATTGCAACTGGTTTCTCCTTTCCCGCTCCTTTTGTGTTAGAGGACCTTTCAGGCCCCCTATTTGCATGGGTTCCCCGGAGTCTACTCCTTTGGAAGGAGTTGGCGGTTTGGAAAATACTCGAGCATCAAACTTGGAACGATCGGCCTTCCTGTTCTGCAGTCTGTGATCTATTTGAACGACTAAGTCTATATAGTCCGAACAATCTTGTGGGGGATTCACTACTTGGGCTAACACATCTTTGAGCTCTCCACGTAGACCTCTATAAAACAGCGTAATCCTTTTGTCCTCAGGCCATTGAGTTTCCACTATCAGTCTGTTGAAAGACGCAATATAAGCCAAAAGGTCTTGATTACCTTGTCGCAACGAAAGAAGCTCATTGTCCAAGGCCTGCCCCTGTGAATGTCTTGCGAACAGTTTTTCCATACTGAGCTGAAAAGCTTGAAAATCATGGAGGACCGGATCATCTTGATTTACTAGAGGGATCGACCAGTCTGCCGCATTGCCACTAAGGTACGAAAGCACGAAAGCTACTTTAGCTTGATCAGTTGGAAAGGCTGCTGGCCGGCATAACAAATGCAACCGGCACTGATTGATAAATACTGCAAACCTCTTTGGGTCACCAGAAAATCGTTCGGGCGGAGCCAGAGGTACATTCCCAGGTAGGTTGATCTGCACTGGATTCATAGAGGATGTAGAAGGAAGATTTCCCCCAGATGCGGGTAACGGGGTCTGTCCGGCTTGTGACTGTAGCAATTGTCTAGCGAGATCATCTGTTCGCTCCTTGGAAATAATCAGTTCCCTTCTTAGAGCGTTCGTTTCCTGACAGGCTGCATGCACTTCTGCCCTTAGTTCCCCAAGTAACTGGGCTAGCTGGTCCGTATCCGAGGTTTCCATAGCGCCTGGACGGGAGTTTTGCGGTAGGCTTTGCGTTCTGTAACGCTCACCTGATTCCCGTAGAGGCGCCGGTCTTGACTGGGCGTATACCGTATCTTCAAAGGTGATGTGTAACACACGGCTGGCTCTTTGGGCTGGACCTCTGTGCACTGTATGTCTGACTCGAAGGGTAAGATGTCTTAGGTAAGTGAACGCCGTGCTCTCCATCTGCCTCGGGGCAGGGTGCTGTAACCAGTTTCTTCACTGGATAAGATCTTGACTTCAGAGGACTGCTGTCCGTCGTTTACTGCACGAACGGTAAGTTTCGAGTAATTCTAATGTCTTTAAAAGTCTTTAGTAATGATGTCTCTTGTTTTTGCAGGGTTCCGGCGATGGCGGATGACGGGCTGAAGTGAGTTGAAGATGGAGCCCGTGTGATTAATGGAAGCGCCTGGAAGCACGTAAGTAAGCGCTTGTTGCCTGCTTCACGATGCGCTCTAACTGTCTTTTTATTTTGCAGGTACAAGTTCGGAGCGGCTGCAGGGTGCCGGAATACCCACTGGGTTAGATGTGGAAAGGAGTAATGGCACGTGAGTATTAAAGTTCTCCAATGTCTTTAAACGCACCTTGTTTTGTCTTTCAGATGCGGGATGCAGCGCCGAAGGCCTCCGGAGCGTGCGAAGAGCTGGTAAGCTTTTGTCTATCAGATGCCGGAATGCAGTGCGAAGACCTCCGGAGCGCACAAAGAGTAGGTAAGCCTTTGTCTTTCAGATGCCGGAATGCAGTGCGAGGCGTTGGTGACAGCCGATGGACCAGGTAAGTGAAGCGCTGTCACTGAAGACCGTAATGCTAACCTGTTCTTTCTTGTCTTTATAGGTGTTGCTGAAGACTGGATTCAGGATGGTAAGCCTTTTTCCTTAGGCCCAGGATCAGATGCAGAAGACACGATGAGCGTTCTGCTGCAGAGGATGCAGAATAACGCAAAGCAAGATTCATCCATCGGGTGTGGTTTAAATAGCCTCCTGTAGTGCTTAGGTGTCTCCTTCCACAGCCACGCCTAGGTAAGAAAAGAGTTCCTGCTTTCCAGAAGAGTTCCAGTGTTCTGAACCTAGGGAGTGGCTCCTGCCCCACCCAACAGGAAAAGTAGTTCCAAACAGAAGAGGATCAGAGGCTCAACTGGCAGGCAAGTAAGCAGCATGGTCTGCTGCAGGTAAGTCCACCCAAGCATTATGAGCCCGGCGCTTCCAGCGCTGGGACTGGGCATATTTATGAGCCTGGTGCCACTGGCGCCAGGACTGGGTCCAAAAGGTCCCAATTGGGACTGGTTGGCACTCGGAACCTGGGTTATGGATCTGCTTCCAAGGGAGTTGGGAAAACCCTGACCTTTTGGAAGCAGAGATCATGACACCTGTTGCGTGATGGCCTGCAACCAGACCATGCGGTCCTGGTGAGTCCACTCACCTCTCACAAATAACTTATGTAAGAAGTGCTCTCTGGCTATTTTCATGTCTACTAAGGTCGTCATTCTAGAGATTGGTCTCTGTCCTGACTTACAGAAGTTTGTATTTTATTTTTGCAAAACAGACCTTTTACTTAGAGTGTTCCTTTGAGGAGTGCTTTACAGCGTAACACAGCGTGGTGATCCGACCGGATATGTGTATCTGGTCAGCTGGCACACTGTATTAATCTGCACAAATGGTAAATCTAACCCAGAATATCCCGGCTCGAGCCCCCACTTTGTAAGAGGATTCAATTCAACACTACAGCTAAGTCAACGCCTAGTCTAGAATACTGAATGAAAACCCTTATTGATATATCTTTATGTCCAGTTCATGCGTTCTGGCTGACTACCCCTATATAACACCCCTCTCTTGGAATCCCCCTGACCCCACTGAGCCAAGAAGTAGTTCTGTTTTGCAAGTTTAAAAGGTTTATTTGATAATTTAAACAATAGATATATATATCACACTTTATAATAATTAATAATTGAATATCACACTTAATCCGAGCAGTAATCAATAATGGATAGTCTGGCACTAGCACACTTGTGAATAGGAACAGAAGAATAAGGTGGTAGAGAATGCTTTATATAAGTTCAGATGGATGCAAGGTTGAATGAAATGCAATACCGAAAATACTCAATATGATTTCAACAAAACAATGTAATCACTTTTCTCTGGCAATCCACTCCCCCCCTTTATGCAATGCAAGGAAATGGAAGGAAAGCACACAGTTCTCAGAAATGCAATAAAATGTAATCCCGTTCACCCCAGCAAGCTTAGACTACAGAAGTTTGAAACACAGGCCCAAGATGCTTTTATATGTGCTGGCAATGAAGTGAAAAATATGCTAAAATGCTTTTAATTCCCTCTAGAGGTTCAGGGTGAGTGGTATCTAGTTAATATTAGTCCAGGCTCACGCTAGCAATGATTCAGGGATGGTTCTTAAGAGGCAAACGAATTTAGCAGTTCAGGCAAAACAGCTATCTTTTTACAAGTAAAGAAATCGGGCCAAATCGCAAATCGCGGCAAAATTCGCGGGTGCGGAGAAAGTATAAGGAGTAGCAAGTCGGTTTTAAGCTCGTTGAAAAGCTGAAATCCTAAGCTTTCAGAGGAAAGTTAAACCAAGTTCCTAGCACAAACGGTTACGGAGTTATGAACGATTTTGTGAAGGTTGTTTTTTTCGGATTTGAAATTTTAAAAGTTCAAAGCGACAGGTTACAGCTTGCAGCTAAAAAATGACAAGTGACAGCTTTGCAAATGACAGGTGACAGTTAGGAGGCAGTTCTGGTTAGATTAAAATAGTTTGAATTATATTATTTTAACTAAGAGATTGGTTCTGCACAGTTCTGCTAGGTACTCACAATATATTTAGAAATAGGCCTCGCCACGGATCTGGTCAGGTTGGACTGGACTCCGGTCTGGTCTCGGCACTTCAGAGTGATCTGGGTCAGCTCTACTCTGCTGGTCTGGTCTGGGTCTCTGGTTCTGATCAGGTCTGTGGGTCCGGATACAGCGGTCTCCGGTTCAGCTGGTCTCTCTCTGGATACAACACTGCTCTCTGGCAAATGGCAAGGGTTCTTGCAAAGAATTCAACAACTCGCTTGGCTGTGAATAGTGGCAATGATTTGAGGCCTGCTAAAGAGGGATTTAGCTTGGAGTTGACCTCTCTGCTACAAATTCTGAAGTAAAGTCTTGGTCTCTGAAGGTGGATAGATTGAAGTCTCTATGTTGGCTCTCTGGAGGTTGATGGAGGTAAAGTATGGATTTTCCCGGCAGAGCGTCCCGCAGCAGATGGAATAGAATGTCTCTATCTGTCCTGACTGTCTGCTTTTATGTGTTTTGAAAGTGGGTGGAGAGGCTAGCTTTCTAGGCCCTACCCCTCTCCACTTGTCATTGGCCACTTCCTCCTCTTCCCCTTGATTGGGGGAATGAAATGAAGTGTCATCATGATGAGGTCTGTTTATGATACAGAGAACCCACCCCTGTCAACTTTACCCACACTCTATATCTGATCCAAATGCATATTTACACAGGTACACATCTGTTTAAATTTACACGCACCCATCACATATCACATGAGGTATACTCTGTCCAAATCTGCTCTTCCTGGGGGCTTGCATTCAAAAATGGCAACATATTTCACTTTTTGGTCAGGTTACCAATATTGGATTTGTCCCTGAATTAACACAAATGTTCGCAAAGCATGTGGGCATTAGGTGGTGGAGTGTCAGATTTTTAACATACATACATTTAGAGTAATATCCTCTTTTCCGCTAAAAACCCCCCTGAACATACCACCGGGTCTAAAAACCTTTTAAAATGTGGGCAGAAAAATCACAAGAATTATGGTATCATTTAAATAATTATGACAAGTCCGTACTATGAGTTATTCATCTTTTTCTAAAACCATATTCTGGCTACAGGGGTGTGTCTTTTCAGGTCACATGGTACAGAAACCAGTCTTTCCACTTTCTTCAAGCTCAGCCTTGGTCTCCAGTTTCTCCCCCTCCCAGTTTCTGCCAAGAGGAAGCCATTTTTACGACACCCCCAATAAAACATTTGCCTGAGTCAGGACACGGCTTTGTTCAATTTCCTGCAGAGCCCAGGTAATTCAATCAGAGAAGTGTCATATCCCTTTTGGTGGGAACAGCAAAAGGCAGCTAGGCCTGGGAACACAGCTGTTGTGCAAGTCTCAACTCCTGTCGGGGGTAGCTGGTGGGCAGAATTCAGATTCATTAAGCCAGGTTTCAGCTAATGTCACTTTAAGTTACCCAGTTTTCTGCATTCAAATAAAACTAACAATTTTTACATATGCAGCTAGAATGCTGATTCTAAGTTTAAAACTATGACATTTAAACAATTGCAACCTATGTGACACTCAAAAGTAGGTCACTCATTTCTTTTAAACATTTAGATTTTTAGTGTCTTTCAGTCCAAATTTACTTAAACTGCTGAAATCCACAGCGCAGCCAGTCTTGTTATAAACCTTCAAGTCACTTCAGAATATAACTTTACATTGTATCCACCTCTCAGTAAGTCTTTCTTTGGCCTGCTTTGGGTTCATCTATTCAGTTTTACACAAATGTCTGGTGTTGCTTTAAAACGCCGGCTTTCTGATAGTGGTGAGTACTGGTAATGCACCCATTTTTGGGATTTCAGAAAATGAATTCCCCACAATTCTAGGTTGCTTTTGGCAATCAGCATTGCCATTCCCAATGGTTTCAGACTACTGTGTGGGTAGTCCAATGGTGGTTTTAGGCAGTGCCCTTCTGTGCCCATAACATCGGCAAAAATGAGTGGCAGCCTATTCTTCATGCATTTCCCTGTGCATTTTCTGGGAAGCTCTGGCCATCATGATGTTTTCCATGTCAGTACTGCACAGTTTTGAGGTAGGGCTCGGATGCATGGATAAAAACATCCCACATACCATAAGGGTGATGAAGAAGGAAGCTGACACAAAGTTGGCATGGTGGTTGGCAAAGACTTTTATTTTTATCAAAAGAAACCCTGACTATCCCTATTTTCTAAGAGGGCTTTCCTTGCCTCAAACTAATAATAAAAATGGGCTGTTGGAATGTCCATCGAAATCAAACTCCACCGTCCTGTGTCATAACCTACCTCTATCCCTTACAGCACAACTAAAGAATAAGTAAACAGCAAAGTTCCTTCTCCAGGAGAATGACTCCCTTCTCCTGCTGGCAGGTGGGTAAATTATCTTTAGTAAAAAGGATACTGTGGGAATGACTCTCTTCCCCTGGCTTGTGGTTCCAACAAACCTTTACACCAGTCAACTTTCGGGACCAGGAGAGTGCCTCCCTTCTCCAGGTATTGGTACACAGCCTCCAATATATTTTACACAAAAATCAGTCAGAGGGAATTATGCCCTTCTCCTGGCGTCTTCTGATCAAAAGTCTTTCAGTTTCCTTTAACTTTCAGAACCAGGAGAATGACACCCTTCTCCTGCTATTGGCAAAGTCCCAAGTCCATGCTGTGGGCCTCAGTGGACTCTTCCCTGCCACTGCGATGAGTATGCTTTCCTCAGATGCACAAAGTTCTTGTGTTCGGGTCCCAAACCCTTCTCTGTTGGTCAGTGGGCTTGTTGCGGCCACTGTGACGAGGACGTTCTGCTCTGATGCTCGAACCACCCTTCCCAGTAGTTTGACTGTTACTGCTGGGTCAGCAGAGAGCCTCTCGAGCCTGCCTCTCTTCCACCCCTGCATCCCTTCTGGGTCTCACATACCTCCCGCTACCTTTTTTGGGACTTTGTTACGCAACCGGGGCTTCCTGGGACTGCTTTTCTCCACCTCTGCAGCAGGGCGGTGGCTCTGCGCTCTCATGAACTGCTCCGCTTCTTCCTGCATCACGTTTGGGTCCACTCCAGCTGAACCCACGGAGAACTCCCTCAGCACCATGCCAGTGTCCTACGATCTTCTGCTTCTCCGGTCAGCCAACAGGGTTCGAAACTCCTGCTCATACCTGCTGCCTATCCCGGCTGGGCTAGATGACATATTCAGTCCTTCTTCTCTTCTCATACAATGTTTTCAGTCATGCCCTGGTGGATTGCCAAAGTCCTTTGTTGTCCTTGATGGATTGATCTTCATGCATCCTCTGGGCCACCTCGTACCAGTGCCAGCACAAAAATCTTCATGTTTTATGTGCTCTTCTTTGCCCTGGTACTTTCTGTTGTGATAGTTTCTCCTACACTACAGAAATACATGGACCTAAATTCAAGATAGTTTTTTGGCATGGAGGGGGTAGGTGAGGTTGGGGAGTGATGTTAGCCAACGGGCTATATCCAAGGTGATCGTCCTTATCCCCAAAGGGAGAGTCCCTCCCTATGAGGTCCTCCCACATTATACCACCCCTAGGGGTTAATATGGGCTCTGTTAAATTACAGTCCACAGTTTGGGAGGTGTTTAAGGTATATATGATGGGGGAGCTGTCCTCTGCGATTGGAATATTGGAAAATTCAATCAGAGTTGAATGAGCTTGAGGGGCGGATACGTCACCTTGAAAACAAATATATGACCACCAAGAACAGAGAGCTGCTTAGGAGGATTAAAAAGGGCCTTTTCACATTCCACCCTTTGGCTGACGGGGAGATATATAACATTTCCAGACCAGTCTTGGCACATAGATATGGGGAGGCGGATAGACCAGGAAAACTGCTTGTTCTGGCAATTAGGGCTAAAGGAAGGACACAGGCCATTACTTGGATAGTGGGGCCGATGGGCATGGTTATCACTGAGATCCAGGCCATAAATGCGGTATTTACAGCATAATACAGGGCCTTGTACTCTAATGCTGATAGTATCCAGGGGAGACCATTGTGGAGTACTTGGCGGGTACTGAGCTTCCACAGCTGCGTGAGGATTCAATAATTGCTCTTGATGAGTCTGTTAGAGAGATAGTGGCTGCTATTTCCACATATTCGTCTGGTAAGGCACCAGAGTCAGATGGACTGGTGATGGAATTGTACAAGGAATTTAAACACAGCCCGGTGCTTCAGTTGCTTAAACTATAGGAGGAGGCGTTGGTGGAAGGAAAACATCATTATGAGTTTTACACAAGTTGAATAACTCTCCTGAGGATCTGGCTTCTTAGCTGACGTTTTCTTTAATAAATGTGGATGTCAATATTTTTGCCAAGGTTTTGGCAACAAGAATAAACCTGCATATGTCAGCGCTTATACATCCTGAACAGTCAGGATTTTTTCCATCTCGAACAACAGCATTAAATCTTAGACGGCTGTTCTGTATTATCTTGCAAATAAACCATGGAGCTCAAGCTTTGGCAGCCTATTTAGATGCAGAGAAGGCATTTGACTCGGTATCTTGGAAGTATCACTTTTCAGTTCTGAGGCGGTTTCAGTTTGGCACACATTTTATCAGTTGTATGCAGTTATTGTACTCTTCCCCTTTGGTGAGGATTCAAACTACTGATTTTATATCCCCAATCATAATATTGAGCAAGGGGACACCTCCCTTTGTCACCTTGCGTTTTGCCTTCTCTATAGAGCCACTAGCTGCCTTTATACGGTCAAGGCATGGACACAGGGGCATCCGTATTCTGGGACTGCCCCAGATTATTTCATTATATACATACAATACTTTGTTGTATTTTTGGAACCCTGAGATTAATCTGAGACCCATGATGAATGATATGCATGTGTTTGTCAGGTATTTGGGATGTAGTGTTCATAGGTAAAAGTCAGAGCTGTTTCCACTGACTGACACTACTAAACCCATATTTGAATTGTTGGGATTTGTGTGGGTTCACGTGACTCTCATGTATCTTGGGGTTCGAGCATCCAGAAATGTACAGTCTTTATATGAGGTCTCAATGTACGGGCACATCTTCCTGCTGAAACTGGTGGTCCTTCATAAATTATTGTATTTTTTAAATAAATATTCCCATTTGACCACAGAGAGTTTTCTTCACCACAATACGTTTGTTGCAGTCAAAATTTGTCTGGGGGTCGGGAGCAGCCAGATTGAGCTGGGAGAAGTTGGTGGAACCATTCAAACTGGGATGAATTGTGGCTCCTGATTTCGAGCTGTATTTCCATGTAGTTCATACGCAGTTTGCTATATACTGGTACAACCATTCCTGGCCTGTAGTACGTATGTCACTTGAGAGATACGGTGCTGCGCCCTACAATTTGAAATCAATCATTTTCAGTGATAAATATGTTTACTCATGCACCTTTGATCCAGTTTGTACTACTGTTAATGCATGGTGCAGATTGTTTCCGTAGATTGGGCATAACGATCCCATGTAAAGGGTTTCCCACTATAGAATTCCCCTGATATTGGCCTGACACTGGACAAAGATATACAGGCAACATGGGACAGGACATTCTTTCGTTGGGGCTGGAGCCCAGCCAGCTCCTCCTCTCAGTAGCCACCCGGACACAAGCCCTTCCAGCAAGCAGCATCCAGTGACTGCGTAACGCATCCTGCGTATGCCTACCCGGCCTCCTGTTTGCCATCTCGGGCATGCATCCTGTCTGCATCTGCCCAATGCCCACCATCACCCAATAGCTGTTTTCTGCAGAGCTGCATAGCCAGCATTAACCACGCGGCAGCCGAAAACAGCTGATCGTCGGAAAATGGCCGCCGCACCCAGACGCGCCTTTGTTTACAGGCGTCACTAGGCAACCATCAGGTACATCAGCCAATACGAGCCGCCGGCAGGCGAATGCCGGCCCTTCAACCGAAGGCCCACAACCTAAGGCCCTGTTTACCCCTGTTCGCCCTGGGGCGTCCTGGCAACTGCACCCGACCACTGACCCACTCACCTGTTATTACGAAACCTCTGCACTGTTCTTCAAGTAAGTAATCTGCCCCTACCACCGACTCTGCTTCGCGCACGTATGAGTACACTCCTGCTATAAACTATATCACAAGCACAACGATTCCGGGCCCGCACCAGCTCCTGTGCTTCCGTATATCTATCCCCTACATCAAATACCACCAATACTGCCTCGTTCCTTTTTACTGAAACTTTGCATACTGCGCCACACCTGCACAGCTCCCGAGACTTTCTATGCTTTAGATTCATAGTAATTGCTGTTGTTCCATGCTGAGCCACACCGCAACAACCAGTCTGGGCTGTTAACTCAGACCCTTTACCTGTATTGTATCTAACTCACCCGCAGTACTCCGGTGATTTTTACATCACTCCCACACGACCTGTTTTGCTCTCGCACTGTTGAGAAGCACTTACATTTTTTTCGGTTTAGTCCTGTGATCCCTATTCTTGCTAAATACTGCTAATGTTTAACCTGTGAAATCAGCTCCTTAAATTGTTCTTGCTAAATACTGCTAATGTTTAACCTGTGAAATCAGCTGCTTAAGGCTCTGCCTGCTGCACCTCCCATCCACACCATGCATCTCGCCGCGGTGCCTGCACTGTATACTCTTTACTAAGCATTATATTGGTTGAACTGCTAACTATCGTGCCCTGCCACCATTTAGCCTCTGCCTGCCCCACTTAGAGAATCGAATCTAGGCATTGTAGTTGGTTGAACTGCTACCTACTGTGCCCTGCCACCATTTAGCCTCTGCCTGCCCCGCTTAGAAAATCGAATATAGGCATTGTATTCTGTTGAACTGCTACCTACTGTGCCCCGCCACCATTTAGCCTTTGCCTGCCCCACTTAGAAATCGAATCTAGGCATTGTAATTTGTTGAACCGCTACCTACTGTGCCCTGCCACCATTTAGCCTCTGCCTGCCCCACTTAGAAAATCGAATCTAGGCATTATATTTTGTTGAACTGCTACCTACTGTGCCCTGCCACCATTTAGCCTCTGCCTGCCCCACTTAGAAAATCGAATCTAGGCATTGTATTTTGTTGAACTGCTACCTACTGTGCCCTGCCACCATTTAGCCTCTGCCTGCCCCATTGTATTTTGTTGAATTGTGACCCACTTGTGACCTGCCTCTACCCAGCACTAGTCGCATGATCTCCCTGTCATTTCCTGTCACATACTAGCTGCACACACCAGCTGCACACACACACACACACACACACACACACACACACACACACAGTCACTCTCCACTATCATGATGCCCAAGAGCGCACCTCCCAATCATAGCGCAGATTCACTCTCCCGCACACTCCCTGCCACACTCCGCTCAGCCAGCCTAACAGCCCTCTTTATAGCCTTCACTATAATGGCCTCTACGCCTCCCCACATATACCCAGCACACCTCACGCAGCACCCGGCACTAAATTCACATGCCGCAGCACCAGACTACAACATCACACAGTCTCAGCCACCTAGCCTAGCCACCAGACTCCGCAATCTCAGAAATCGATCCCTTCCTAGGTATTTACTCTGCTCACCCACTCCCATCACAACTAGAAACACCAGATTAGGCACCCACACTGCACCATTACCCCACACTAAGATGAGCAAAGGCACTGCCCCTCCCCCCCACCACCCCATCCTGCCTCTACACTACCTCGCACTAAGCCCCTCAATACCACACACCACAACAAGCACACTTCACCCAATACTAGTACAAACAAAAACATCAAAGGCACACAATACCCGCCTGTTAAATGTGCACTACTGAACGTACGCTCCCTACCTGCACATGCCCTCGAGATAAATGATCTACTATCCACACTTAATCTTGATTTACTATAGCCCTACCCACAGGCTACACCATCCTTAGGCAAGATAGATGTGATAAGATTGGAGGGGGAGTCGCCCTTATCCACAAAGACTTACATTCCATTAGACTAGCAGACCATATTACATGGGGTGGTAATGCTGATATCCTATCAGCCAAGCTTACGCTCATCCCCAATAATCTAATCAATATCCACAACCTATACAGACTTCCCGGACTCCCAGCTGACTTCCAAGAGCACCTCTCCCATCGACTCAGCAGCAACATCAAAAAGTCCTCCAAAATCCTTCTGTTAGGAGACTTAAATTTAGGATACAGTCATCCTAAGAATAAATCCGCCGCAACCCGAGCTGAAGAACTCGCAGACTTAGGTTTCTCCCAAGGAGTCCTCACCCCCACTCACTCCAAAGGCCGCACCCTTGACTCCGTCATGGATCCCAACTGTGCATCCAACACTACCTCAAACACCGCCCTTCCATGGACGGACCACACGTGCATCGAATTCCTTATCCCCACCAACCCCAAACCTAAGACTCTCACCCAGGCACAACCTGCCACAACAAGAAGTTCTAAAAAACTCAACACAGACAACTTGCGTCTCCACCTTAAAAGCCCTTACCTAGCACCACCTTTCTCTCAGGACCCAAATATACTATCAGCTATCTTCAATGATACTCTCACCAATGCCATAAACTGTATAGCCCCACTTGAAAGCAAGAAGGAAAAAAAATCATTTCACTGCAACTCTTGGTTCTCGGAAGAACTCCAAACCCTTAAAAGCGTTAGTCGCTTAAAAACTGGCAAACAGATCTCAGTGACCTAAATAAGAGCCTCTTCAAACAAATAGCCCTCCAATATAAAAAAGACATTTTAGCAGCAAAACCCAACTCCTTCAATGATAGGATTTCAAAGGCCAATTCCCAAGCTAAAGAACTATTCCCAATCTTTAATGAATTAGTCACTCCTCCGGCTACAGCTGACGAGATAACTAAAGACAAGCCTGGTGTGCTAGCATTCAGTCCACCATGCTCAACAAAATAAAGCTCCTGCAGAACAAAATCCAAAACCACTGCAAAGCCCTCCCAAACCAAAAAACCAACCGCCCTACACAAGACAAGCGTAGTAATTTCAATCACACTCAATTCTCCTTCAGAGACGTCAGTGAAGGTGAGGTCCTTAATCTCATCAAAAACCTCAAACTATCCCTCTGCAAAGCAGACATTTGCCCTCCCAAAATCATCAAGGAATGCGCTAACGTCCTAGCACCCCTGATTACTGCCTTCATTAACGCATATTTCCAAACAGGAACTGTCCCAACCAATCTCAAGGAAGCCTGGGTGCGGCCACTTGTAAAAAAGGCCACTCTTGACCCAGCGCAACCCAACAACTACAGACTGATAGTGACAGTCCCGTTCCTCCTAAAAATCCTGGACAAAGCAGCTCACATCCAGATCCAATCATACATAGAAGCTAACTCAATACTAGGCAAAAGACAATCTGGCTTCCGTGTCGGGCATGGAACAGAATCCGCCTTATTAGACCTAAAAAATCAAATCTCACAGATCATGGACAAAGGCAAACCTGCCCATACTCCTCCTTCTCGATCTATCAGCTGCTTTTGACCTGGTAGATCACCAAACACTTACCACCCACCTCACCCATGCAGCCCATTTCTCTAATCAAGCAGCATCCTGGATCACTTCCTTCCTTGAAGGAAGAGCCATGAAGGTCTACTGCGACATAGCAAACACAGATCCTACCACTATAAACTGCGGTGTCTCCCAAGGATCTTGTACAGCCCCCACCCTCTATAACCTCTTCACAAAACCCCTCTTCAACCTACTTGGCTCCATGGGTGTTGCATACACAAACTATGCAGACGACACTCAAGTACTTATACCCCTATCTGGACTCTATCACCAAGACACCACAGCCCTTCACAACATCTATGCCACTATCCAAGCCTGGATGGCAATCAATGGCCTCTGTCTTAACAGGGAGAAGACGGAAATTCTCATCCTTGGCCAGACAAACACATTAACGAAACTAAGCCCCCTATACGACAACTTCAACATAGACAACTCAACCATCTCCGTATCATCCCCTGTCAAGACTCTAGGTGTTCACATTGACGCAAATCTATCGATGAACAAACAAGTCAGCGCCGTAGCCTCTGCATCAGCGCTCAGCACCAAACTCATCAATGCCATTAAACCCTATCTATCCACCCCCAACCGCTTGGCCATAGCTAGAGCAACTATAGGAGTCAAACTCGATTATTGCAATGCTCTCCTAGCTGGCACCTCTGCCAAGAACATTCACAGACTGCAAATCACACAAAACAATGCCCTCAGAGCCGCTATGAGCATCCCTAGAAGAGACCATATATCCCACGCCAGACGTGAAGCATGCAGGCTCCAGGTCAAAGACCGTATTACTCTGAAAATCCTCACCATCACACACAGATGCATCAACAAAACCACTCCAGCATACCTATCTGAAGCAATATCAAGGACCACATCCACTCACCCCACCAGAGCTCAGTACACCAACCAGCTACACATACCACGCATAACGAGAGACACAACTGGAGGTCTAGGCTTCTCCTATATTGCACCGAAACTTTGGAACTCACTCCCTGCAACCCGTAGAGCTGAAACTTCCATCTCTGTCTTCGGCAACAACCTCAAGGCCACTCTCCTCAACTAGCATGCAACTGCCTCCTCCACTTCTGCCATTTATATTGTAATATACCACAAATGTAATATAACTATACTGTAACCTGTATATATATTGTTAATGACCATGTAACTAAGTAACTAAGCTTTGTACTGCAACAAGTGCCACAATGTCCACGGGATGTTGTGCGCTATATAAATACGAATAAAACAAAACAAACAAACAGGTAAGGTCAGCTGGTATTAGGGGATTTATTTCCCGGTGGTATGTTTGTCTCTCTGGATGATTTCATGAGCAAACTGGGCAATACGCCAATATTAGTTTTACAGTATTTCTGGATGAGAGCAGCGTTCAGATGGAGATGGACGTCTTTCCCTTACGAATCAGAGACACATCCCTGTATCGATATGATCACCTGAGGTGGGGAAGTTAGGAGGACGGTCTCCAAGCTTGGTAACCTTGTTCAGGAACATCTGATTGTCAATGACAGAGTGCGCTTGGGGTGGGAACTGGAGTATGCATTTTGTGAGCATTCAGAAATGCGAGACGGACACAAAGGTATAGTTTTCTCAAGATTTGCCATAAGTATTAAAGAAAAAGGAGTGAGATAAAGGAAGGGACGTCAGTTATGGGTCGCCAGAGGTCGCAGTTGCGACCTCTGAGGTCTCCCTTGCGACCTCTAAAAAAAAACTAAAAAAAGACCATTCTTTATTTTATTTCTTTTCCTTTTTTGTAATGCAAGCTCTTGGCCTGTGGCCAGCACCATGTGGCTCTTTACTTCTGGAGTGGCTGGCTTTCTTGTTCAGGCCCCTTAAAAAAAGAAGACAAATAAGAACTGGAGTGCCACAACTCTAACACTTTCAGGACTGACCCTAAATAAGAAAGAATAGGAATACCAAATAATGTGTCTTTCTGTAATTCTATACAATAATTGCTAGACTAATTAACAAATTATTTCAGGCACACTTCAGGGGGTGAGTCACTGATTTAGTCTGTTCTTAAACACCTCAACTCAGCCTTTCATCCTCCTGAGGTCCATAAATGAGTACCAACACAGTTTGGGTGATATTGGGTGTATATTCTTTTTATATATAGCGCTTAAGCGTAAATGCTATATAATACACATCATTATCATTTGGTCATGGACGTCTGCTTGCATTCACAGCAATTTGGTTATATGGGCCTATACACTGATCTTAACGATACATATGGCGATCCATTCTTGTATGAAATGTACATCACATTATAGTGATATCGTAACCATATTTTTCGTAGTGTACAATGCTATGTGATGCCACTTCCTGTTTTGTCAACGGGGGAAAGGTCGTGTTCCACCGCTTCCCGCGATATCCCTTCGGGGTGGGGTCAAATGACATCACTCCCTGTGATGTCATCAGGGGTCAAGGGTCGTGTGGTGTCACTTCTGCTACCTCTGGCATTTTGGTGAAATCACATCACTGGATATAGGCCTATCGTTCCTTATTCTAACAAGGATGTCCCTTCCTAGCAAACTAAAACTAAAGAAAAATGACTAAATGTCCAAAAGGTCTTTCACCCTCACACTAATACACACAACAAAATCATACAAGGAATGTTTGGCTGTCTTCAGTTCAACAAAACAATACACCAATTCAAACACACAGGTTTTACAACATACTCCTTGTGACCAGGGTTGGACTGCTTTCCCCTGGATCAATTCAGGAATACCCTGAGTGAAGTTCTGAATCAATAAAGTTCTGTTCAGTGTAACACAAAAAGTATTTTCCATTCACTGCGTCCTTCCACTTAGCAAAGTAAATGGGCCTCATTACACGGTAGGCGGTAAAAAATGCGATTTACCGTCATGGCGCTATTAGCGTGCCCGCCATCGTAGGAGACCGCTAATAGCGTTCCATTACGAGTAAGCGGACACGGGCATAGGGCCATGCCGGTAAATGACCCTACCGCCATGGCGCAAAAGCACCTTTCCGGCTCCGACCAAAGTGCTGATAGCACCTCCGCCCTCATGCTGCACGCTATTAGCGGTCACCGCTGTTAGCGGTCACTGCTATTAGCGGTCACCGTAAAACACCGGAACCGGAAATAGCGTCATCGCACCGGAACGGGAAAGAGCCCGGCGGCCATCTTTAAAAACACAATCCATTGCCATCCCCTGCACTCAGGACCTGCAGCAACACCACGACTGGCAAAACCACATCCCACAAGAACAAACAATGCCCAAGGCCCTAAAGAAAGCCGATGCGCGCCAGCGCAAAGAACGCTTCTCAAACGAGGAATTGAAAATGCTGGCAGACACCCTGGCTGCAAATGCAGACGTAGTGTTCGCTACCGACATGCGGCGCCCTGCACTCCTGAGAAAAAAGGAAATCTGGGCTGAGGTGGCGCAGAAAGTCAGTGCGGTGGGCTCCACCCCCCGCACCGTAAAGGACGTGCGCAAGCGGTGGGATGATCTGCGCCTCCGTGTACGCAGCATTTTATCGGCCAACAGGAATCTGGCCATGGGCACAGGAGGCGGAGGAGGTTCCCCGATGAAGATGCAGGAGTGGGAGGAGACATGTGCCAGCACCATTGGCATAGAATCCATCGAGGGAGTGGGCCGAATGGAGTGTGGTGTGGCAACAACGTCAGACGGAGGTGAGTGACCACGCAAAACACTGCAATGCTAAGCATGAGTCCCTCCCCCAAATGTGAAATGGGAATTAGCTAATGGATGGGCTCATCACACACACATGTACACAACCCTGCATATATGCCGTGCACATCCCCACACAACCACATGCATGCAGCACCTCACACACGTGTCACCCTGACACATGTCCGGATGACCCACCCATCTGGCCAACAACCTGCAGGCCCAAACTAGATGTCCAAATCCAAAGAACTGCAGCAACAACAACATATGCATGATGCACGTTGACCCATCACTGATGCTATCCCTGTCTTGCTCCCCCACAGGGTCACATTCTGACAGTGAGGAGCTGGACTCTGCAACGCAGGCCCCACCACCCAAAAAGCAGGCCAAGGGAAAGGATGCAGGCACCAGGCCCAGTACATCAAGGGGCACTGGGATATCTGGAGTGGGCCAGCGTTCAAAAGCCACACACGCAACGACCACACCAAGGGTCGAAATGCCATCCGACACTGTGGCAGCACCCCCACCACCCACCCCCACCACTCAGGAGCCACTGCGAGAAGGCACGCCGTCCGCAGCCAATTGCTCCGTCGGGGAAGCAGCAGCCACGGCACCTATGAGTGATGTGGACGACGCATGTCCGACACCGGAAGGGCAGCGTACACCCAGCACCCAGCTGTCCCCACTCCACAGCCCATGCAGCACATCCAATGGCAGCATCCATGAGGTGCATGCCGGAGATTCAATGGATGGGTCATTCAGTCCCGTGGCGAGCTCACCTGATGTCGGCCACATGCAGCAAGCTGCGCCGAGGAGTAACAGGGGCAGGGCCGCAGACGACACCATGAGCCTGATACGCCAGCGCCAGGAGGAGCTCAATGCCCTGGTTGCCCGGCAAGTGAGCGAGGCTGCCTCGACCAGGGAGGAGATCCGGGTGTTGTCAAGGGACATGAAAGCTGCCATGGACAGCAACACGACGCGCCTATGTGACGAGATGGCCGCTGTGAGGCAGGTCCTAACGCGCATTGCTGAGGCGATGGAGAGCATGCGTCACTCACAGGGAGCAGATCAACCAGCCACCCCCTCGTCTACTAGCTCCGACCAGACAACCATCCTGCGCAGGTCCAGCCGGTCCTTGCGGCGGTCAGACTCACAACCCCCCAATGGTGGTAGTGGAGGAGGGAAGTAGGGCCAGCCTGTCCCTGTTGACACTTGGGAACTAATGCAGCACTGATGTGCACACCATGTTTGGTGGAGTTGTGGGGGGAGGGGGTGAGGGTGTTTGGCGGAGTTGTGGGGGGAGGGGGGTGAGGGTGTTTGGGGGAGTTGTGGGGGGAGGGGGGAGGGTGTTTGGGGGAGTTGTGGGGGGAGGGGGGTGAGGGTGTTTGGGGGAGTTGTGGGGTGAGGGGGGTGAGGGTGTTTGGGGGAGTTGTGGGGGGAGGGGGGTGAGGGTTGTTGGGGTGGAGGGTACATGCACGTTTGAATGACATAATGCTCAATACACACGTAATGGCATGGATAATCACATGACTGGACATTGATTATTGTGTATGTGTGCTTTATTGTTGAAGGGTGCACTGTGTTTATGTCCTCCATACACCCCGTGCCCTGAGCTGAACACCAATTGCACCCTCCTAATCCATGTGCATCAGAAACAATGGTCTATCAGGTGCTGCCGCACAGCACGTCCCTCATGGGCATCGCCACCTGCATGACCTGCAGCCCCCTCTCCTCCATCCTCATCCCCGTCATCATCCTCAGACGATGGTCGCAGTTCAATGTCAGGGGGCATTGGCAATTCTGTCTGATACACATATTGTGAAGCATGACACATGCCATGGTGATCTTGGCCACCTTCTCATGCCCGTACAGGAGTGCCCCGCCCGACCTGCTGAGGCACCGGAAGCGTTCCTTCAATAGGCCGAATGTCTGCTCGATCACCACGCGGGTACGGGTGTGTGCATGATTGTAGTCCTCTTCGTGCCTGTTCTGTGGGTTCCGCACAGGGGTAAGGAGCCACCTCTTCAGGGGATAACCTGCATCACCTGCATGGGTGCAACAATGGGTATGTGTAAGTGTCTACATAATGTGGAGCGTGCACATATCACACAAACAAACATTGCATTTTCAACGACATCCACAGATCCAAGCACGCATGGCAATCAGGGTAACTGCAATGTGGGAAGGTGAGGTGGTCCTTGCAAGTGGACATGCACCATGCATGCATACGGCAGGGATTGCCATGTCCCGCCTGAGTTTAAGTGATTTGTGTTTCCTGGCCCTGGCAACGTTAGTGCCACACTGCTAGTACACTGCCATTCCTTAGTTGATGTCCCCATGCTGTTTGATGGCAATTCAGTGGTGGGGTACGGGTGTGGCTCACCACAATGGCTACAGGGGATCCATTTGTATGCACTCATGTGCGCGGACCATTTCTGATGTTGTTCAGCGTACATTTCAGTTGTGATTTTGATATGCATGTTGCTGATTTGTGTAATGGGGGGAATGGTGTGTTGTGCGGTGTGCATGTTGTTTGGAATGGCCTGTTTGGCGTAATGGATTGATATGTTTGTCGTGGCACTCACTTCCAGCATGTGGTTTTGTGTCTGGTCCATTGTGGGCTGCCTCACTGTACAGTGATGCAAATATGTATGTCCATTCTTCTCATGACACCAGTTCACGCCCAGTTGGAGTATGCATCTCCCCCCCCCATTCACGCCCAGTTGGAGTATGCATCTCCCCCCCCCCATTCACGCCCAGTTGGAGTATGCATCTCCCCCCCCACTCACAATCCACATCACACTGACATGTGGTCGGCCTGCTACTCACCAAGTAGCCACGAACGTTGTCCAGCATGTCGCTCCATGTATCGTGGTATTGTCGAGTTCCGCAGGACCATTGCATCATGGGTTGAACCGGGATATCGGGCACAGCAATGTGTGATGATCTTGTTGGAGTCACATACCATTTGGACGGTGATGGAGTGGTATAGCTTTCTGTTACGGTACACTGCCTCATTGGCATGTGGGACCACCAGTTCTACATGGGTACAGTCGATGGCCCCGATGCAACTTGGGATGCCTGCCAGTGAATGAAAGCCAACTTTGGTGTTGGAGATCTCCTGGGCAGTCCGTGGCATGTATATGTGTTGACTTGTGTGCTTCAGGAGGGCATCGAGCACCTGGTTCAGTGTGCGTGAGAATACTGGTTGTGATATGCCATGCATCTGACCTACCGTATGCTGGTAGGTGCCTGTGGCCAAGAAGTGGAGCACTGTTACTACCTTCAGTAGAGGGGGGATGGCAGTACGGATGTCAATGAGACTCACAATGTCGTTGTATATCATGTCTACAATGGTGGTGATGGTATCCCAGTCCAGACGGTACAGGGTGTGTATCTGCTCAGGGGTTAGGTTGACTGGACTGGCTCTGATCCTGGGAATTGGTGGCTGCCTCTGTGGTATCACTAGGTGCACTGGTGGTGCTTGCTGCGCCTGTCTTGCCCTCCTCCTCCTCCTCCTCCTCCTGCGTCTCCTCTGTGCTGCCTGTTGTTGTAGCTGCTGCACTGCAATCATGTCCTCTAGCCCATGTAATGCTGCTAGTATTGCATCCATCTTGGTGTGGGAATGGGTGTGGGGAGGGGTGTGGTGTGCTCTTTTGTGCTGCCAGTCTCCATTGCCTCCACCTGTGCTGATTTTGTCCACCTGTGGCAGGTGGGAACTCTGCTGTGCTCTTTTAACGTGTGGTTCGCGATGCCGGTATTAGCGCCTTGCCGGTAAGGGTTCTTTGGGTCTACTACATGCCGGTATTGCCATGTACGCATGGCTCGTGATGCCGTGATATTAGCGCTATGCCGCTATTTCCGGTCTGAGGGGGCACGCGCTCACGGACTTGCCGCTAATAGTGCCACCGTACTTAGCGGTGCCGCTAATAGCGGTATGTCCGGTTCGTGATTGGGGAGGGGATTTACCGATACCGGTAATCCCTTACCGGTAACGGTATGTCCCTACCGCCTACCGTGTAATGAGGCCCAATGGGCCTCATTACGACCCAGGCGGTAATCGTCCGTCATTACCGCCATGGCGTAATGAGCGTTTACGCCGTGGGCCGATGGCGTAAAGAGCGCCACATTACGACCCATCGCGCACGAGCATTACGCCATGGTGGTAATGCAATTAACGCCATGGCGGAAAAGGCCCCTACCGGCATCGTAAAGCGAGCAAGGTGCACTTCCGCCACCGTAAGTAGCGGCCACCGTAAGTAGCGGCCACCGTAATTTGCGGCGGCCGTAAAAAGCAGAACCGGAAATAGCGTCATCGCGCCGGAACGGGAAACAGCCCATCGGCCATCTTCAAAAACACAATCCATTGCCATCCTACCGAACAACACCAGACCCAACCCTGACACCTGTCCCAACCAATCACCCACCCATCCAAGTACCCGAAAATGCCTAAAGCTGTGAAAAAGGCATGTGACCGCCAGCGCCAGGAGAGATTCAGCCGGGCGGAACTCTGCATGCTTGCGGAGACCCTGCAAGACAACGCAGGTGTCGTTTTCTCCCCGGAAATGACCAGGACAGCGATAGGGAAAAAGAAGGCCATCTGGGCCCTGGTGGCTGAGCGCGTCAGCGCGGTGGGGACCGTACCCCGCACCCCACAGCAGTGCAGGAAGCGCTGGGATGACCTACGCATACGGGTCAGAGCCGTCATCTCTGCAAACCGCAACCTTGCCCTGGGTACCGGTGGAGGGTCGGAATCCCCCCTAAAACTCCAACCGTGGGAGGAGATCTGTGCAACCACGATTGGCATGGAATCCATTGAAGGCGTCGGAGGGATGGAAAGGGGAGCTCCGACATCAGGCGATGAAGGTAGGTGCCTCAAACAAGACATGCCATAGTCACTGCAGTCCAATCATGTGTAGCACAAGGTTGCCCTAGAGTGTAAATGCAACACATATCAACACTGCCCATAGCCACATGCGAGCACCACCCTGTATACACTGCTGGCACCCGCATACCTGCATCCACATTCCACACTAAAAGGAGACAACCTGCATGGCACTGCCTGAAATCTGCCTCATCTACTGACCAGAATAATGTCAATCATTGTCATTCCAAAGTCCGCAGACCCATCAATAACGCCCTCCCTCCTTTGCTCCACCACAGGCACAGATTCACACCCAGAGGACCAGGACACCCCTGCGCCGAAGAGAGCCAAGAAGGCCATCAATAACGTCCCTGCACCCTCAACCTCAGCTGCAGTGAGGCAGACCCCACAACAAGCAGGTCCCACTGCAAGCATACCGGACGTCCCACCGGCAAGCACCCCTGTAGGCAGCAGGCCAGCAGCAGCTGCTCCACCTCCACCGACATTGCCTGCCACAGAAGGCATGGGGTCAGCGGCCAGCAGCAACATCGGTGAGACAGCTGCAACAGCTGCATGTTCAGACTCAGACATGGAGCACGAGGTCAGAAGCCCCACTGACCTACTACATTCCCCCTGTTTCTCAGACGCCAGCCCCCATGAGGATCACACACAGGGGCACACAGAGGTAGAGGAGTGGCCTTCCACCTCATGCCCTGTCCACACTCCACAGGAGGGGAGCAGCCCCTCCATCACTCCACCAGCACTGGCCATGGGCCAGCAGGGCCAGCAGTCCCTCGAGGACATCACAGAACGGCAGCATCAACTGTCCACGATGCTGAATGAGCATGCCGCGGAATGTGTGGGGGCTAGGTCTACCATTGAACAGGCCACGGAGACCCTAAGGGCCGAAGTAGCGCAGAGCACTGCCACCCTGAGGGATGCCATGCAGGCCATGTCCAGGGACATCTGTGCTGAACTTGCCGGCTTGCGTCGTGCGCTCACTGAGCACACCCACACCCTACAGGACGTGCATGCACAGGGGCAGCCAGGGACATCCTCCACTGCCAGTTCTACACAGAGCAGCCCCGTGCGACGTTCCGGACGTAACCTGCGCTCCACAGCCAGGGGTGCCCCGGGGGCCGGGAGAGGGGGCTTGTAACAGCCTGTGGCCACTGTCACAGGCATCTGTTGACACCTACATGGGGTGTGTTGGGGTGTGCAGGGGGGAGGTGGGAGGGGGTGTGTTGGGGTTTGCAGGGGGGAGGTGGGAGGGGGTGTGTTGGGGTGTGCAGGGGGGAGGTGGGAGGGGGTGTGTTGGGGTGTGCAGGGGGGAGGTGGGAGGGGGTGTGACACGACATTTCATAGTTTCAATACACTTTTTTCTTTCAAAGTAATGTGTGCATGTCCCAGAGACACACAGTGCCCCAAGTGCAGTCTCCATGTGATAAACACCAGCCGTGTGTGCTAGAAGCAGTGGTCGATGATACTTTGGCGCATTGCACGCCCCTCCTGTGCATCGCCTCCTCCATGGGGTGCCGCCCCATCTGCACCCTCCTCATCCTCATCGTCAGGTGGTTGCAGTTCTGCGTCAGGGGGCAGGGGCACATTCCGTCTGACGCACATATTGTGTAGCATGACACATGCCATGACGATCTTTGCCACCTTCTCATGGCCATACAGGAGTGCCCCACCAGACCTGCTGAGGCTTCGGAACCGTGCCTTCAATAGGCCGAATGTCTGCTCTATGACCACACGAGTACGTGTATGTGCACGGTTGAAGTCCTCCTCGTGCTGGTTCTGCGGGATCCGGACTGGTGTAAGGAGCCACCTCTTCAGGGGATAGCCTGCATCACCTGTATGTAGGCGAGAATGTATGTGTCAGTCATGTTGTCTGATCAGGAACATGATGTTCCACCATGGCTCGCATCCAACTGTTACTTTGGCTCTCTTCTACATGCACTAATTGATTCACACAATGCAACCAGTATATGCTCATGGCTCCCATGGCCTGTTTTGCATGCCATCACCCAATGTATGCAGAGGGGTTGTGTGCATTGTGAGTGCCCATCCTCTGTCTCCGTTCTCTGTGTTACTCACAGCCAGGTGGCGTATGCATCACCCCCCCCCTTTCAGCCAGGTGGAGTATGCATCACCCCCCCCTTTCAGCCAGGTGGAGTATGCATCATCCCCCGCCCCCTTTCAGCCAGGTGGAGTATGCATCATCCCCCCCCCTTTCAGCCAGGTGGAGTATACATCATCCCCCCCCTTTCTGCCAGGTGGAGTATGCATCGGTACGTCATTCACCTGCCCACTTCCATGACATTGGACTCACCGAGTAGCCAGGATCTTGGCCCTGCATGTCGCTCCATGTAGCGTGGTATTGTGGAGTTCCTCAGGACCATAGAATCATGGGTTGATCCGGGGAATCGGGCACAACAATGTGTGATGATCTTGTTGGAGTCACAGACCATTTGCACGTTGATTGAGTAGAACTGTTTCCGGTTGCGGTACGGTACCTCCATGGCACGTGGAACCACCAATTCCACATGGGTGCAGTCGATGGCACCAATGCAACCGGGTATGCCGGCTAGTGCATGGAAACCCACTTTGGTGTTTGCAATCTCCTGGGCAGTCCGTGGTAATGAGATGTGGTCGTCTGTGTGCTTGAGGAGGGCATCGAGCACTTGGATGAGTGTTCGTGAGAATAATGGTTGTGAAATGCCATGCAGGTGCCTCACTGTGTGCTGGTAGGTGCCTGTGGCCAGGAAGTGGAGTACAGACACTACCTTCAGTAGGGGGGGATGGCGGTTGGACTTTCTATCATGCTGACGATGTCGTTGTGTGTCATGTCTACGATGGCGGTGATGGTGTCCCGGTCCAAACGGTACAGGGTGTGGATCTGCTCAGCAGTGAGGTTGAATGGATTGGCTCTGATGCGTGGGATTGGGGGCTGCCTGCGTGGTGGCACTGGCTGTGCTGGTGGGGCTTGCTGGGCCTGCCTTGCCCTCCTTCTCCTCCTGCGTCTCCTCTGTGCTGCCTGTTGTTGTTGTTGCTGTTGTAGCACATGCATTGCTATCAGGTCCTCCAGCCCCAACATTGCTAGTCGTATTGGTATCATTGTGGAGTGTGACTGGGTGTGGGAAGGGGTGGGGTGTGCTCTTTTTGTACTTCCCTGAGTCTGTATTGCCTTCACCTGTGCTGTTTCTGTGCACCTGTGGCAGCTGCATTCACTTAACATGGCCCTTTACGGTTGGTTCGCGATGGCGTTATTTGCACCATGGCGGTAAGGTACTTAACGGGCTGGGTGATGGCGTTAGGTGCATGTCCGCTTGGGCCGGCATTTGCGTACCTTTCCGCCATGGCGCTAAGTACGGTGTGGGCGGTCGCGTGCACGCACCCTTAGCGCAGTTAGCGGCAGCGTTAACTACGATGCCGCTAATGGCATCGTAGTTAACGGTCACGGGTCATGATCGGACCTGGCGGAAAACGATGGCGGTAACCATTTACCGCCATCGTTTTTCACTTAGCGCCAGGGTCGTAATGAGGCCCAATGTCTTTCACAGATGCTTGTTCACAAACCAAAACAACTGCTGTTCTACACAGTCTCCTGCTTGGTAAAGTAAATGTCTCTCCCTCAAAACACAAGTTAATAAACAAAGGCAATTGTTTTCTTCAAAATGCCAAGTAATTGTTAGCACGTCACACTTATTCTTCAAAGGAAACACTTTTGTCACGATAAAACTGCAACTACATTTGATAATGCAACAGTTCATCAAAAGGTGATAAAGTTAACAAGTTTTTTCCAACAGACCTTTTTACCACAAACACAGTCTTTCAAATCATCTTCTTCTTTCCTGGTATATTTGCCGGAATTGTACGATCGGATCAAAAAAAAAGGTCTGACCGTACAAAAAGTTAGAAAATGTTCCCACCAAAGGTTGGAACACCAAAGGTTTGAACCTTTGTTGGTAGCATTGTAGGTAAGTATAAAAAAAAAGACTGTGGGGGATGCAGGGGTGTCCCCCGCAACACCCCCCTCACTATACTGTGTGGTATAGTGAGCAGGGTTTTGCAGGGGACACCCCCGCAGCACACCCAAAAAAAATAAAACGGGGCTGCGGTGGTGTCCCCCGCAACACCCCGCTCACTATACTGCGTGGTATAGTGAGCAGGGGTTGCAGGGGACACCCATGCAGGTCCCATAAATAAATAAATAAATAAATAAATAAATAAAATAAAAAAGGAGCCTGCAGCACCGATTCTCGGTCACGGAAGTGAAAGGGAACTGGCACCGCAGGACGCAGTGTGTGAAAAAGGTTAGGGTTTGTTTATGTTGGGGGTGTGGGTGGGGGTGTGTTGAGGGTGTGGGTGGGGGAGTGTTGTGGGTATGTAGGGGTTTTGAATGCGTGTTCGCATGGGAAATGTGCAAACCTTTTGTGGTTTGCACATTTCTCATGCAAACTTTTCCATCGCTGACATTTCCGCGATGGAAAAATCACACAGATCCATATTCGCCTGCCAGGACTAACTACCATTGGTCCCTTTCCTGGTTTACTCGCCTGCCAGGATGAAATCCCCTACAACTACAATTGTGTTTAGTGGCAATGCTTGTTCCAAGATTCTCCACACCAGTATCCTATGTGAGGAGGTTTGAACAATCACTGCTTCTCTTTATAGTCTCTTGACAATGTGGTGTACAGATCTCCCCAAGTTGGTATCCCATAAAAGGGAAGTTGGACCCTTGTTGCCTTTCTATTACTCTTCTATACTCTTTTGACTTTTGGCAATTTAGGTTACAGGTTTCCCCTTCTTGGTCTCCCATATAAGGAGAGTTGCGCCCCTGCTGCCTGTGTATTACTCGTATGTGGCCTCTTGGCTGCTGGCAATGCGGGTTACAGGTGTCCCCCAATTGGTGTCCCATATAAGGAGAGTTGCACCCCTATTGCCTTTGTATTACTCTTCTGCGGGCTCTTGGCTTCTGGCAAAGCGGGTTACAGGTATCTCTCAATTGGTATCCCACATAAGGAGAGTTGCACCCCTGCTGCCTTTGTCTTGCTTCACTAGTTAGGTATTCAAAATGATTAGTTTCAGGTATTTGTCTTATTCGGAGCTCCCTGAGATCACTTGGCATCTCAGGCCAACTCACCAGTCTTCTCTTGCATCTCCTTTTTGCTCGCTGGCACTGCAGCAGATTTTCTAAGGTCTGTCTACTCTGCTGACAGCTCTGGTATGACTGTCGCGGTAAGCACAGTCCTTCGGTGGAGCTTTGACAGCTCTGGGGGGTCTCTGCATCTGCTTCCTTCTGGGAGCGGTTCACAGCATGCTGGGAGCTCGTCTCCCACACACCGTAGATTTCCCTAATGCTGCTTCCAGCTGCACTTTCTGTGCACTGTCACATGGCTTCACCCGCATCAGCCTCAGCTGGTTTTTCTTCTGCTTCCACAGCAAGTCCCGCATTCAGACATGTTGCTGCCTCTATTACTCCGTCAGCATCTCCTTCTTCTTCCAGCTGTAACTCATTTTGGAATTTAAATGTCCTGTTCAGGTGCTTCACACAACAACTAGACCACTCATTATGTTTAATGGTACCTTTAATCTTCATCAACTCTGATTCCCTCTTCCTCGTCCCAGTATCACAAGCACTATGGGTTCTGAAGTCCATAGTGGTTTTTATAGCAACAACATCAGTTTGTTTACAGTAAGCCATTAATGCTTTAGGAGGAATAGCGTAATCATTAGGTAAAGCGGCCCACCAATTCCCCCTGATATGGGTCCCTTCCCCTGCGATCCTCCCACATAGTACCACCCCCATGGTCAGGATCAGGTAACAGCTGCCTTCCCCTGGCCACATGAGAGGAGACCCATACCAGGTTCATAGTGATGATATCACTGGATTCATCACATACCCTTGCCCTAATGTCACTGGTTTTCACAGCCTCTACTGGAAATCAAGAAAGGAAACCTATTTTACCCTGTTCTTTCCTTTTCGGATGTTTGACAGAAAAACAATAGGGCTGTAATTCCAAAAACAAGCACATGACTCTGACATTGGTGTCCTTTCAAAGGCTCAACCATTTAAGGGGGGGGCACGACCTGTAACAAGTCGGAACTTCCTACCTGATAGATGATATTTTAAATAGGTCATGGCCCACTTAATGGCTAAGGCTTCAAGTTCAAGAGTAACATATTTCTTCTCTCTAGGAAATAAGCTTCCTACTTATAGAGAGGATAGGATGTTCTTTACCATCATGGCGTTGTGGGAGTACAGCCCCTAGACCAGAATGGGAGGCATCAGTCTGTAGAATAAACTCTCTATTGAAATCTGCCACCTTCAAGACAGTTTCACTACCTAGGATATGATTCAGTTTATCAAAACACACTTGGTCTTCAGGGTGCTATTTAAGTTTCTGGGGTTCTGCATTTCTAAGCTTGTCTTTTAGAAGGGATGTGATGGATGCAAAGTTAGGGCTGAATCGTCTATAATAACTGACTGAGCCCAGAAAGGCCTGTTGTTCTTTCTTGGTTTTAGGTCCCTGTGTTTCTTTAATGGCTCTACATTTTTCAGTTTAGGGTTCAACCAATCCATTCCCACAAAAAAGCACAGATATTTCTCTGCAGATCTAGCTAGATGACATTTCTTTGGATTGGCAGTGTGCCCAATTTTCCTTAGAGCCCGGGTCACCATATGCATATGTTCTTGCCATGATTTACTGTGGATGATAATATCCTCAATATGAGCTCCACAAAAAGAGGCATATGGTATAAGAACTTGGTCTAACAGTCTTTGGAAGGTGGCCGGGGCCCTAAGTAAACAAAGAGTGGAACCTTAAATTGAAATAGACCTATAGGAGTGAAAAATGCCTTCTTTGGTTTATCTGCTGGAACTTGCCAATATCCTTTGGTCAAATCAATGGTGTAAAGATATACCGCATCCCCCAACCATCAATAAGATTGTATTTCCTAGGCATGGGGTAACTGTAGAATGTGACACTTGATTAACCTGTCTGAAGTCAATAACAAATCTCCACGATTGGTCAGGTTTAGTGACCAAAACATTAGGAGAGGACCAAGGACTTTTTGAGGGTTTGATGATATCAGCATTCAACATGGATTCTAACGCTTCTTCAGTAATTCTCTTCCTACTCTCAGGGATTCGGTGATGTTCAACCTACCCTGGATGGGTACAAATATAATGGGCCTCATTAGAAGTTTGGCGGTAGGCTTGCCAGTAAAACCGACAGGCTGCTGCCAAACTTCTGAAAACTTCCGGCGCCCGCGAATGGGCAATTACCGGGTCATTACAGCCCTGCCGGACCTGGTAATTGCCCATTTGCGGTCGCCAGAATGGAATGATCCCCATTCCCATTGAGCAACATAGGGCACAATGGAAATGGGGAGGTTGGTTGGACCAGCACCATTCAGAATGGTGCCGGCACATCCGACATGCTGTACTCACGTGTGCCACTCTGCTTGCCAAGTTAGACCTGGCGGGCAGAGCGGTAATTGCCCATTCGCGGGTGCCAGACCCTGTTGCAAGTTTGGAGGTAGCCTTGCCGGTTTTACTGGCAAGGCTACCTCCAACCTTGTAATGAGGCCCATAGAGCTCATACTCCTCCTGAGTGATAGGATTCCACAAGGTGAATGCACCTGTGGTAAAGTGCCTGATAACCAAGACGCTTGATTTTTGGCATGCATGTTTGATATTATTCAGTCAATAATGCACATTCCCCAGCACCTAGACCCTGCTTAACTGCCCATAGGAGCATGCTAATCGCTTAGTCAAGTTTGAACAATTAATTGATAGATTTGTAGTAATAATATTTGTCCAACCATCACAATCACTCTTACTCATGGCAATTTATTTTGTTTTCTCTTACTCTTAATCCTTCGGTTCGCCAACCCCATGTATTCCTTTGACATATTCATTCATCCTATATTTGGTTTCATCCACATTCTCAATAACCATATGTACTGGTATCTGTATATGTTTTGTAAATCTGTGTTTGTCATTGGTTGTCATTTCTTTGCACACATGCTATATTTAATTTGATTGCCCATTATATTATATGTTTGAGGTTTGTGATCACCCGTACAAGTGCCCAGTTTTGAAAAAGACCAGGGTTGGTCGAAACACGTGTCAACGAAAGGGCACACTTTATAATAAAGGCACTTTTGTATATATACGCATCTACTATGTCTCATTGCTAAATACTTGAGAACTAGCTATACATGGTTTTGGAGGGACCAGCGCCCCACTTAGGTACCCAACCCATTTCTTACAATTCAGACTAATATTCGGGTACACCTTATAGTACCTGGGGCAGCAAAGGTCCGATAGTTTTTTAGCATTTCAACTGTTAGCACAGAGTGAGCAAAACTACCCACTTGTTTTACTCTGTTTTAAATGTGGGGCGTCTCTGGCAGACTTTATGGTTGTGCCCGCATATTGCTACATTCTTTTCAGATGTTGCGGAAATAATTACAGATATTACAGATATACCACCCAAAAACAAAACAAGAATCCATCACATGTTTAACAGGCCACTACTCATTCACACATGTGATCATTTATTTGACCCCTTTTTCATCCACATACTCCTTGTCCCAATGATCCGTTGTCACATTTCCATTTAAAATTAATAAAACCCTCTCTGGTGAATACATTAGTCCTTCTCATCACAGGGAAGTCACAACAAGCATTCTGTTATGTGATTCTGTTTCCCCAGAACATATTTTCAGTCAAACTGGTGCCCGTGCACCCTGCCCAATAAGTTTGCTACCCCACAACAAACACAATCTAACCCCTTGCATTCAGAAATTGACTTCATAGTTTTGTGACCTGCTCAAAAAAGCAAAACATGTATCTCTTGAATTTTCCCGCCACAAAAACGCATCCAATCATCTCTGTTCTGTACATGAAAAATGATTCCCTACACTTCAACCTAGAAGCCCATCCTCGCACTCATGATCTAACCTGCTACAACTACGCTGATGACACTCAGATAATTTTCAAGATTCCCAAGATTCCAGCCTCCTTCCATCGTGACCTCACTTCCTGCTTCTCTGAAAATGACCACTGGATGATGGCCAACCACCTCTTCCTTAATCCTGGCAATACCAAAATCATGATCTGCGGTAAAACCTCACTCTTCACCCAACACAACCCCTGGCCACCCTCGTTAGGACCCCCACCCGTAGCATCCAACTCAGTAAAAAACCTGGGATGCACCTTGGACCTGTATCTAACACTCTCTCACCACATCAACACCATATACAGAACTTGCCATTACCACCTCTGCATCCTCAAACAAATCTTCCCTTATCTCTTCTACCCTCACTGAGTCTCAGCAATCTATTATCCTCTCCCGCTTACAATACGCCACTTCGCTCTATCTGGGTGCTGCCACCTATCAGCTCAGAAAGCTCCCGCAGATCAGAAATTCTGCAACCAGACTCCTCCTCACCCTCTCACCCAGAGAACATATCACTCCTGCCCTTAGAATGCTCCACTGGCTTCCCATCAGCCGACGGGCAACCTTCAAGACCATGTGCATAACACACTGTGCCCTTCATTAGACAGCCCCTGAATTCCTCCAACACAAGCTTGCACAGTACTAACCCATCGGAAACTTTAGATCCGGCTCGGCACTCCTCCTTGTGATTCCCCCTTTAATTCCACCAGAGTTGGATGATCCTCCTTCTCTGTTCCAAGCTCCCACCTCTCTGCCACTCAGCATCCACCACGATGAGGACTAGCTTACCTTCAGGAAGGTCCTCAAAACCTGGTTATTCCCTCCAGCAACCTGACACTCTTTCACCACTTTGTACTTACATTCACTACACCTAGGCCCTAACACTGTCAGCGCATCCCCAATATATTCCCCCCAGCAAGGTAAAGAATTTTTTTGGAGCAGACTGGATGATCTGATTACCCAGCTACACCAAAAGCAAAGCTCCAACTGAGGCTCAAGATATGTATTTATGCACCAAGTCAGTGGACACCAGCCACAGGCATGGCTGCCCACCTACATGCATCTGCCACCATACACAAGACTAAAACTGAAAGCATATCTCTACCATCAGAATGCAGCTACGTCCTATGACAAGAAAGTTGGTCTAGCTGGACACATAAAAAGTCTTTTGTACTCACGCACTCTCCTGACCACCTCTCAACACCCATCCACATGCCTGACCATCATGGGTAGCTTACTGGGATCGGCCATCCTACCTAAATCCCTATTCTGGCCAAATGCAAACATGGATTCTAATCCTTCTAACAATGGTCCCATACCTTGGACTTCGGTCCCCAGAGGACGTTCCCCCCAACCAGTGCGTTGAGGTCAAACTAATGGGATAAAGGCGCTATATGAATAACAAACTACAACTACTACTACTGTAGGCAAGAACTATTACTTTCTCTTCACCCCTGAAATTTGTGAAATGACTCTAAGTTCACAATACAGCGTTAGTGCCAAAAAGCATTGTATTTGGTGTTCGATTTTTCAACTGCTTAATTTCTACAATTTCCTTCTCAAATATTTCACTCCATTCAAAGTTCTGCCCTTTTTTTCAAGCAATCCTTTGCTTTCTTATCATAAAACATCTGTCTATATTTCTGACAGATTTCAATTAATCCTAGAAAGGAACCTAGTTCTTCTTACTTCTTTAGACTCTGACTTCACTAGTGGACCACTCGCTGCATCTCCCAAATACACAATACTAATTTTTTAAACACTGGTTTTAGGAGTTCCTAAAATGTGTCTATCAGGAATCATGATGAGGACCATCTACAAGGATGATACAATGGAAGGTGACCTTGGTGGCAATGGGATGTCTGGAGTGGGAGGAAAGCCCTAAAATGAAAGCTAACACTACAAAAGGTACCCTTCTTGGCATTAGGTTGAACCCATAGTAGCATCCCCCAAAGGAGTATACTGAATACCAACCAATCACCTCCCTGACTGCTGGGGTTTGAGATGGACTTCACTGGGATATGGAATCCACAATTAAAGCGAAACATTATTCCGTTTTTTGATTATGGGTTGAAGAAAGGCCTACAGGGTACGAGCACTCAAGAAGGGACATGTCAAAGCAAATACATGATCATGAGTAACACAAAGTCTGTAACGAGGTAGCTAGTCTAAATGGCCGGTTGTCCAAAATCTTTCCTTTGTCTAGTTCTTAATATTAAAGAACTGGAATTCTATCCCTAATCCAATAAACAAAAGCAAGGTTCCCAGGTGTCCACCTGTTATGTTTGTACTTGCACTGACAGGTCCCTTCCATGCAATTGTATTCATTTGCACTATAAAGTGCAAAATGTTGATGCAAAAATCAAGAAAAATAGCCTTCAACCTTTGGGCAGTGCCTTTTTTTTTAACCATAGCATTTTTCATCCAAGACAAACAGCTCTCTAGGCTGCAGACAACTACACGTAGAGTGTACGCAAATAATAGAATATGTTGTATTTTGACTTACCTTTCTGGTCGAAGTGCACCCCAAACATATCTCTGGCACTTGTTCTTTGACATGGATGATGAAATCTCCTGAATAGCCTGTTAGGAGCATTGCATTTTCGCTGATGATTTCCTCAATGGGCCAATAGGAACAGTGCAGACATCTGCAAGCGAAATACCCTTTTGATGAGATATCTGGATCTTTAAATGTTTTCTTAACAATCTTTTCAAATGTATTGTTATATTTAATACTGATGTTCTAATTTCTGGTTTGAGTTGCTGTTGGGCTCAAGGGCTAGCATGGTGGCTTGCTCAGTTTGAGGGTGGCCTGTAAACAGTCGGTCAGCGGATACAGAATTAAAGATGCATTCCTGCTCATCAAGTATGCCATTTCTGTGGATGCAGTGCAGGTGTTAACGGTACTTGATATGTGTCTCGGATCTCCATTGTGACCTTATAGGTGTGAGAAGCGGTCTAGGATGGCTGTACGTGTTGACATTGATCTATTTGCCTATATTGTAATAGTTGGGAAGGTTCCCAAGCCATCATGTCATTCATTGGCTTCCTTGTAGTGAGGTGGTTACTGGGAGGTATGCCTTCAAAGTGGAGTTAGTATGAGATTTTGCTGGAACTCTGTGGGTTTGATCTTTTCAACGTGGGCACAAGGATTGCTGGGAATATGAGGTTATTCGGACTGGTGCTTTTTCTGGCAAACGGTCTCCACTTGGCAAACCCCATTGCTTCTGGGGTTTGAATAGAGGTTGCACAGTGAATTCAGAGTAGTGGAAGGTGAAAGGCCTCTCCGATCCCCATAGCAATGCCTGTCATAATCTAGGGGAATCTATGCAAAAGAAAAGGATGCAAAGCAAAACTTTACTTTTAAAAATCAACATGTGAACTACATCATGCATCATACACAAGGCATATGTAAAAGACACATGCAAGGAAGTGTTGTGAAGTCAGTAGCACATCTACAACATGTGTATTTGTCCAAAGTAACCCACAAGGCCCAAAATAAATCTTCCCAGTTACCAGAAAGTATCCAGCAACCTTTTGTTAAATGGATAAACAGACACATGTAAAAGCACAGCATGTTACAGAAAAGTACACATCAAATTGGGGCTGTTTTCTTTCTGTCTATTTCCTTGCAGAACTACGGATCAGTATTAGAAAATTTAATCTAAAGAGAATAAAAAGTAAATATTTAACTGTAGATTAACTGCATAGACATTTTTATGTTGCAATGTTTAAAGTGACAATTACAGTGGGGAAATTTGGGGAATAAAATTACTTTTATGGGCTGCATTTGGGAATAAACCAACCTAGGCCTGGAAAGCAAAGTGGCATTTCCCTGACCTCCGCGACAGCTATTGAGGAGGATGGTTTGCTTCACGGAAAGTAAACTCAGAAGATGGGCTATTAAACTTTGACACTGCTTGGATCTTTGTTCTCAGAGACATGTCAACTTAATAAAAACAAAGGATGCCCATTTACATCTTCCATCTGCCACAGAGCCTGTGAAAAAAACTCCTTAAGATACAACTAACATACTCTAGGAATTGACCTGCAGGGGCAAGTCATCAAATCTTCCCATCAGACATGTCTTTCCAGGGGGCTCCGATTCACACCTTCAAAGACTTTGAGTTTGGCTAAAGTGAGAGAAAGTGGCTATAATTATATTATTCAAGGGGGAAGTCTGTATAAACATGTGGAGGAATCCATGCAATATTTGGTAGACATGGGTTCAACGGTGTGGATTTGGTTAAACATACATACACACACATACATTCCGCTTTATATATAAAGACAGATAATGTATCTAGTTTTTTAATGCCATCCACATATTATTTTTATTCTAATTATATCTGATCATGAAAAAAATACACCATATTATATGACAACAAATCAATTGGAATCAATTGTGCTTACACCAACTAAACACTAATGCTCCCTGGAATTAATTCCAGTTAAGTGTAATAGGCACATGAATTTAAAATGCAGCGTCAAATACCATCACCACACCATGTGCTTTGAAACAACAAACATATGTAAACCAATGTGGTTCCTATACACATTTCTTGAAAGGAACCAATATGCCCCAACATGTTTTGGTTCCTTAGAATTTTGAACCTTCTTTATGGTTAATACATGAAGTAAAGACGGAGGGTCAGATGGGTATGTCACACTATGTTCTGCTTCAATGTGGAATAACTGTAATCGTTTTCTTCCTGCAAATAATCGTTATAAAGTTGATATATCTAGATACAGCATGCACCTTCTAAGTGTAGAGAATAGTGTAACCGTATGTTTAAGAATCAATCATCCTTTTGAATGGCCCCTTGGAACGTAAGGCTTTGGCATGTGATATAGCAAGCCTATTAGGGAGAATATAAAAACACTTTTGGATGTATCTATGCAATTTGGAATTTGCTAATTCAAAGTACCACCTTACTTGTGGTATGATCAACTCTTTAGAGGAGGCTTTGTGCGTAAAAATCATTAATAGTTTGTTTGTTATGATGATGAGGAACCAGCACTGAGTATTTCTCCACCTTTGACAAATCTAAAGTGGCTGTGGAAGTGAATTAAGGAATAGGCATATATGCAGTCAGAGAAATTAGCCAAGGTCATTAAGTCTCTTGAGTATTGACGTCCAACACTAAGCTGAAGTCTATTCCGCCTTACAAACCCCTAGATGAAGAATCATCCATTCTGAATTAATTTCTAGGTATCCTCATCATACTTGGATAGAAGTGTTACTGTGAAAATACAAAGTGTAGTGTACTGTCAGGGAGAAAGTCGGCATGAGTAAATGAATGCATCGTAGTGATACAAAGGGCCTGATTTACAAACCCTTTTTTAATGGCCTAAAATATCTGATTAAGGCGGTGCAGATGTTGACCCTTCCCAGTGGACTTACCATACATAGAAACAGCATGTCGAACAAGTAAATAAGTATCTCAGAGGGATAAGAGTGAGTGAACATGATATTTAAGAACTCCGCTATGCACAAGGTCGTTAGAAAACTTGCGTCTTTGTTTGGAATTATGGAAAAATTATTGTCATGGTGATCCAACTTGGCCACTGTAATGTGGATGACTATAATGGCAGAGGCCATATTGGAATGGCACCTATGCTTTAAACACTGTATTGTATGCTACAGGGTACTGTATGGAATTACTAACTAGAACAAATTCCACTTACGATTGAACACAAAAAAGTGAATCAAACAAATGTGATTGTGTCTAGATGTATACTGAGGAGACTGATAGTTTGTAGGTTAAATGCAGATTAAGAATGAGGAACGTATGTCCAATGGATGGAATAGTTAGTCACTTGAAAAAGAATTGAAGTTATCAATGTTAAGCATGAAGCATGGAAAAATGTCAATGAACAAGTTAACCTCTTTTTTCAATCTCAATATTGCTTTTGGTTTTGAAAATAAGTAATTGCTCCCATTGTAATGATATTTTTTGGACATTGGATTCTTGTATCTGAATTAATATGTTCCATGAGAGATCATTTTCCTGATGATTGTGGGACAAATAAAGTGTCATTACAGGAGCATTCACATTAGCAGTTCTGGTAGAGCTTCTATGTTCTGAGATTCTAGTCCAAATCTTTTACATGGTCATGCCAATATATATTTTGTTACATGGGCAATTAATCAGGTATATTACCATTGCAGCATTGCACTTGGTAAAGAGTCTTTGATCCCCTGGTAGTGCTACACCAAGATCTACCTGACTGGATTATGTCGTTAGGTGACATATGCTACAGCCGCCACCTGGCGAATGCCTGATTATTTTAGAAAGACATCCTTTTTTAGGCAGAGGCCAGAGAAGAGACCAACAAAGTAATATCCCAGAGCCGAGAACCGCAAGAAGTGATTAACTTCTATAGTAGATTTGTCTAACCACATATTAACCGAAAGTGAATGAAAAGTGCTAAAAAAAGGGATTAGGTTTTGTCAATACCAACACACATGATTTGTTTACCGTTTTAATTAAATTTCTATATTAATACATAGAAATTATAATTATATTATTATATTTCTATATATTAGAGACATGCCACAGTGGATAATTCTTTTAGCTTTCAACCAAAAAAATGTATAATACATATATATATAAATGCATTTGCCTGTTTGCATTCTGCCGGCACCACGTATCACTATAAGATGGCCGCCGCCTTCACACAACATGTTACTTCTAGGAAAAAATACCATAGAGTTGGTTCTAACCTATATTATTCACTGGAACTGCATTTTACCATTCAGTGTGTTCAAGTGCCTAGTGGGGGCATGAAACACATTGCTGTGGTGTTTCTACGTGTGGACACTGGTCCGTATTAAAGGTTATATTTTTAGCAGACTCATGTTGTCTGTGACAGTGCTTTGTACGTGAGTCATGTGACCCAGGCATCCTTTGATGTCAGGTTCTGGACTATCATATATATATATATATATATATATATATATATATATATATATATATATATATATATATATATATATATATATATACATATACAGCATGTGCTATGTTAAATTGTTAAATTACGGCTTTTGAGGTGCCTGTGTGCGAAGTGGTATGTAGGGAGCACTGTGTGTAAACTCAACTGAGGGTGTTACAACACATCCGTGCTATTAAGAACAATGACCAGATATATCCCATGGCAAAACATTTTTAAGAGGTTCACAATGGCAATTGAACAGGTTTTAAGTTTTTTGGGCAATAGAGAATTGATGCTGAGACAGTTAGAAACTCGTACCATATTGGATTTTGAAACTCATTTTCCTCAGGGACACAATATAGACGGGGAGTTACATACTTTTTTATGAACCCTGTCTGTAGAGAAGGAGCTGTCTGATCATGGTTTATATAATGATAGGCTTTTTTTTAGATGATCTTGGCCCTATCTTTGGCCTTTTCCTTTCCCTTTGTGTACTACTTCTTACTTTTGTCAGTATTCTGTTTGCTTTCTCTCTTTTTCTTTTCTTTTGCAGCCATACAAGGATGCTTGATTGTACTAATCAATGAGTAGCTAGAACGTTTGTTATAATAGTGTTTGTTATCAATATGAATTGAAGTTTTAAATTTGTGGTCTGTGCAGGTTGTATTGGCTGTTCTCCTTGGGGAGCATTTGGTGGGTCCACAGCTGGCTATTTTCTGTAACAAATTTGTGCTTATTTTGTGGGATTGTTAGGATGAGGAGTCACTGTGCTTGTCTGGTGTGATTCCAGTTGCTTTATTGAATTGCAGTTTTGCACCGCACTAGGCACTTTATTTTGTATTTATATACCGAATTGGTGTCTCGATTATGTTCGGGTATTTTCCGTTAGCACTAGTCACTTTATATTGCAATTGCACTTGACATCTTACAAACGCTCTGGTAGTGGGTGCAGTTTTTATATAGCACTACGCACTTTAGAAGTACCATTGCAGCTCCTCTTAGCACTAGGTACCTTATTTTTTAGCCGTAAAATATAAATATGTCCTGGCGATATGTGGTTAGTTCCCTCAAGCATTAGTCTTATACCTCGAACAAAACCATCGCCTAGGAATCCGGCAATCAGAGTTTAGACCCTGACATGGGACAGAAACTGCTCTCATCGATCTTAAGGCCCAAATCAATACTCTGAGAGATCATGGGAAAACTGCTTTATTGCTTCTCCTAGACCTCTTTGCAGCATTCGATCTAGTTGATCATAAAATTCTATGCAACCACTTGGACTCGGCTGCCCACTTCTCCCAAGAAGCCATCGGCTGGATTGAGTCGTTCCTGAGCAAAAGATCTATCACGTCTTTTCCACCTCTGCTTCCACTGACCCCATCCCCATCACATGTGGGGTCCCTCAGGGTTCTTGCATCTCCCCCACACTGTACAACATGTTCACAAAGCCCTTGCTTGATGATCTTGACGGTCTGGGTTTCACCTACACTAATTACGCCGATGATACCCAGATCCTCATCCCGATGACGGGAGATTACAACATGGATTTGGCCTTGGTGAACAAGGTGTACCTCATCATCCAGGCATGGATGGCTTCCTGCAGTCTATGCTTGAATGATGACAAGACTGAACTCATCATCCTCGGATCCACCCCAAATCTAAACAAACTGGACCATAACTACACCAGCTTCATTATAGACGGCAATCCCATCAAGTTAGCCAAGGAAGTGAAAACCCTAGATATCTACCTGGACTCCGCCCTCTCCTCCCATAAACAGGTTAGCTCCATGGCCTCCACCTCAGCCTACACATGTAAGCTTATCAGAGCAGCCAAACCCTTCCTATCCACCCAGAAGTGCATTACCCTAGCCAGAGCCCTTCTACTATCGAAACTGGATTATTGTAACGCCCTTTATGTAGGAGCCAACATACAGGTTACCAATAAAATCCAGACCCTACAAAATAATGCGCTCAGAGCAGCGCTTAGCATCCCCAAGAGAGAACACATCTCTAACATCAGGAGAACCCATAACTGGCTCACAACCACTGATAAAATCCTGCTCAAAATAGCCTCCTTAACACACAAATGCCTCAATAATGCAGCTCCCCGCTACGTAGCCGACAGAATAATAAGATACACCCCCAATAGCCCCACTAGAACTAGTAACGCTAACCTGCTCACAGTTCCCAGGTTCAAACAAACCAAAATGGGTGGCAACAGCTTCCAGGTGAAAGCAGCCCAACATTGGAACTCCTTACCACCTCCTTAAGGACACCGCAAACATACCCACACTTTAGACGTAATTACATTCAGTGGCTAAAGAACAATGACCAATAACTTTGACTTTGTATATTTTGTAAATATGTATAACCATAAATTGTATTTCACTGTATCCACTGTAACTGTATTAACATATGTACACACTGTAAACTAATGTACAGCACTGTAACAAAGCTGAGAATAACCCTACTGCTCCTGCGCCCTCATACCTTCGGGTCTGGCGCTCATTATAAATGAATAAACATAAACATAGTACAATGAGACAATGCAGTTCATAATGCCATTGTATCTTGAGTGAGAGGCTGAATGAATTTGTAAGAGCACCAGTCACTTCTATACATTGGCAGCTTGCCGTAGCACCCAGCACTTTATAACCTGTGCATTAGACACTTTATTATGTATTGACATTTCTATTTGCATTTTAGCATTTTATGATAGGTACCTTGGACACATTGGGTCGAATGTAAGCATTGGCAATATAGGGTCCACACATAAAGGCTGTCATGGCAAGTTGTGATACATGAGGCATCTCATGTTTATGCACTGTGTTTCACACATGTGTTCGAAGGGCAATCAGAATCTTTCATAATCAAAGAGTGTTTGAGAAAGATTCGTCATGTTGTTGAATTAACATGGATTGTCTCAGTGGGACATTGCGTCCCATTTTCATGTAATGTTACTGTACATTGTAGTCTAGGGCAGTTGATTCAATATGAATGTGGGGACCAAATGATTATACTGTTGATTATATCATACTATATGTATTACCATAATTGGAATATATATGTGTGCAAATGTTGAATCTATCAACCTTTGATTGCACTGTCAGCAAAATATTGAATGCAAGTGATATTTTCTGTTGTGCTCTGGCTAAATGCGAGGCTGCTGGTGTATTGGGTGCTCGTAGTGCTAGGTTTGAAACCAGAGTTAAGATGGCGATTGTTTCTTCAGAGGTAACATGAGCATTTAAGCCAGCTGTCAACAATAACGATGGACTCAGAAAACTATTGTCATGACCACAGAGAATGTATAAATTGCTGTGGAGACCACAGAAACGTTTGTATGTGATCAAGCTACGAGTTTGTAGTGAAACACGTAATGTATGTGCTTTTTTTTATCATCCCTGGACATGGGGAGTAATTATTAAAGGACCTAGTTCCAGAATCCTAGTATTGTCTATTTCGAGGGGATTGGGTCCTCCGACGTATTCCATATCTATGACAGGTAATCACCACAGCTGTGCTGCTTCGGAAACTTTTCCGGCGTCTGCGTCCTGCGTCGATGACGTTGATGCGCCGACGTCGAGGACCTCCTCCGACGTCCGACGTCATCCGATGTGATAAGTAGGACGCACGACGCCTGTAGCCTCAGTTCCGTTTTTTCCGCGAACGTGTTGCTTCGTGTTTCTCGGTTCTAAGCCTCGACTCTTTGGAGTTCTGTTCTTTCTGGTTCTTCGAACCTGTTCGTTTGTGAATTTCCTTCGGCGATGTCTTCCACTTCGTCTTCAACCCCGCGTCCGGGCTTTAAGAAGTGCGGGGAGTGTGGGTCCAAGATATCGGTGACTGACTCGCACGACGCCTGCCTCTGGTGCCTCGGGGAGGCCCACGACACGGATGACTGTGTCGACTGCCAGTCACTCACGTCCAAGGCCTTACGCGAGCGTAAGAAGAAATTGTCGGTAGGTCGGGTGTCCAAGCCCCGGAAATCGAAGTCGGCGGGGCTTTCGACGGATGATTCGAGGGGTGACTCTCCGCGTCTTCGTCGGAAGTCTCGTCGGTCTTCTTCTAGGAGTCGGTCTCGCCACTCCTCAGCCTCTTCGAGGCATTCTCGGAAGCGCCGACACCGGTCGCCTTCCAGGTCCTCTTCAGAGGACTCTGCCCGGCACGTCGGTTGCCCCACCAGCCGTGCGACGCCGGTGGAATGGGCTTCCTTCGGGAAGAAGATGTTGGCGATTCTTGAGTCGCAGGGTACTCAACCGTCCGCGCCCCCGAGTGGGGTCGGCCGTGAGAGGTCGAGAGCCACCGCTCGCAAGAGTGGTCGGCACGAGTCACGGGAGAGGTCCCGTTCGGACAAGGAGGCTCGTTCTCGCCGTACCCGTTCCAGGTCCCGGTCCTCGACGCGATCGAGACCGTGTGCACCTGTGATGTCTTCGAGGAAGACATCGACGTCTGAGGCGTCGAGGGCGTCGACAGGTTTTCTCCAGGCTCCGGCTCCGAGGAAGTCGTCGAAGCCGTCGACGGTCAGGTCGTCGAGGGACACGCTCGGGGCTCCGGCTTCGAGGGCTGTGTCGACGCCGCCGATACTGGAGGCGCTGCATCTGACGTCGACGCCGATTTCCTCGACGTCGACGCCGATCCTCTCGGCGCCGTTGCCGGTTTTCTCGACGGCGGCGCCGATTCGCTCGACGCCATCGACGCCTTTCGTGTCGGAGGTGCCCCGTGTCTCGGGTGTACCCCCTAGGAAGGCTCTGGCTAAGAGCAGGCACTCTCGGGTGCCTTCTTTTCGCCACCTGGAATATATTTCAGAGGCGGATGAGGATTCTGATGGCCTGGTTCCTCGTCAGGTGCCAGATGACATTTTCTCGGGCCATAGTCAGTTTGACGATTTGAGGCAGTCTCTGCATGATGCCAGTGGACTGGACACCTCTCCGGAGGTGGAATTTTGTAGGCCTGAGCCTGGCTCCCATGCCGATTCCTCGTACCGGCGCCTTATGGCTAGGGTTTCTGAGTATCTGGGATGGTCTGCTCCCCCAGGGGAGTTTGTGCAGGATGACCTGACGGACATCCTGGATGTTGGTCCCCCAACTGACCCGGTACTGCCGTTCCATATGGCTTTACAGAGAAGGGTGGCGGCGGCTTGGACTGCTCCGGAGAGTCTCCCGGCGGTGGGCAAGTCCTTGTCGCGTAAATACCGTCCAGCCAGTAGCGACCCCTGCTACTTGACCAGGCACCCCACTCCGGAAAGTTTGGTGGTGCAGGCGGCCACGGCCCCGGCAAAGCAGGCGTCGTACCCTACCATCCCTCCTGATAGGGACGACAAGCGTTTTGATGGCTGGGCGAAGAAAGTGTTTTCTTCTGGTGGTATGGCGCTTCAGGCGGCCAACTCCATTTGTGCCTTGTCACGTTTCACGCACACTCTGTGGAACTGTGTTGCGTTAGCGGCTGAACATATTCCCGAAGGGGATGAACGGGATGGTTTCCTTGCTATGGTCCAGGATGGTAAGGATGCCATGTGTGAGTCCGTTCAGTCGGGTCTGGACTTGGCTGAATGCGTCAGTAGGTCCATGGCGGCGAGCACCGTGATACGCAGGTTTGCGTGGTTGCGGAAGTCGGGGTTTGCTCCTGATGTGCAGTCCCGGCTCCTCAACATGCCCTTTGACGGTGAACACCTTTTTGGCAGCAAGGCTGACGAGAGCCTTGAGAGGTTGCAGACCTCAAAAGCTGCAGCGAAGTCGTTGGGCGCTGCAGTTCGCCAACCTCCGCCTTTTCGTCCTAGGGGACAGCAGTGGAGGGGTGGTTCCTTTCGCTTTAACTCGTCCTTCAGTAAAGCGAGAGGGGCTGGCAGTCAAAGAGGCCAGCGCAGGGGTACCAGAGGTGGACGACAGGGTACCCGTCGTGCCAAGGTCGCTCGGGCAGTTGCCTCTTTGCCCTCAGGTAACGCCGCAGCCGCTCCTGCTCAGTCATGAGGCCATGTCCCATGGTTCGCCGGTTGGGGGAAGGCTGACGCTGCATCTTGTAGAGTGGCAAGCCATTACTTCAGATGTGTGGGTTCTGGAGATCATAGCCCACGGCTACTGTCTTCCCTTTCGGCACAGGCCTCGCGACAATCCACCGGGGAACCTCTCTTTGAAGTGTCCGGATCCGCTCCTTGCGCAGGAAATTCAAGCCCTGCTGGAGAAAGGCGCTATAGAACTGGTGCCTGTAGCGGAGAGGAACAAGGGATGGTATTCCCCTTATTTTTTGATTTCCAAGAAAGACGGGGGATTGAGACCCATCATGGACTTGCGCGGTTTGAACAAACTCCTCAGGAAGGACAAGTTCAAGATGGTTACTCTCTCTCAAGTCCTCCAGGCCCTTCAGCTTCAGGACTGGTTGGTGTCACTCGACCTCAAGGATGCTTACTTCCATGTGCCGATCCATCCCAAGCACAAGAAGTACCTGAGGTTCGCGGTTGGCGACTCGCACTTTCAGTTTCGGGTCCTGCCGTTCGGATTGACCTCCGCCCCGAGGGTTTTCACCAAGCTCATGGTGGTGGTGGCAGCGCATCTCAGGCAAGGGGGGATTCACGTCTACCCCTACCTGGACGATTGGTTGATCAGGGGGAGCTCTCCCGAGCAAGTCCTGGATCATCTGTCCGTCACCTGCCACTCCCTTCACAGGCTGGGCTTCTCCCTCAATTTAAAGAAGTCCCATTTGACGCCAACGCAGAGGCTCCAGTACATCGGAGCAGTGCTCGACACTTCCCTGGGGCAGTGTTTTCCTTCCCGGGTGAGGGCTCTTCACATTCAGCAGATGGTGCGCAGGTTTCAGCATGCCCAGACGCTCCCAGCGTTCGAGTTCTTGAGGTTGCTCGGCCTAATGGCATCCTGCATTCTTCTGGTGCCAGAGGCTCGCCTGCGAATGAGATCTTTGCAGTGGGCACTCAAGATGCAATGGTCGCAGTCCTCCGGCAGGATGTCGGACCCGATTCAGGTGCCGCCCTCGGTCGCCCGGGACCTTCTGTGGTGGGCCGTCGAAGGCAACTTGATGAAGGGGACTCCATTTTGGCTTCCCTGGCCGGAGGTGACGATCGTGACGGATGCATCCCTCACGGGATGGGGAGCTCATGCCAACGGGCTGACAGTCAGCGGTCGTTGGTCTCCGTCGGAGTCCAGACTCCATATCAATCTGTTGGAGCTGAGGGCCGTCAGGCTAGCTCTGAGGGCTTTTCTGCCGACTGTGCGAGGAATGAATGTCCTGATCCTGACGGACAACACAGTGGCCATGCACTACCTCAACAAAAAGGGGGGGCAGGGTCACTTCCTCTGTGCAGGGAGGCGATGCAGCTCGAGTTCTGGGCCATCCAGCAGGAAGTTTCGATCTCGGCAGTTCATCTGGACGGAGTCGAAAACGTGACGGCGGACGCTCTGAGCAGGCAGAGCACGATCTCTCACGAGTGGGAGTTGGCTCAGGAGATTCTCCTGGAGATCTTCGCCCTTTGGGGGACCCCTCAAGTGGATCACTTCGCCTCCAGTGTCAACCGGAAGTGCGAAAGGTTTTGCTTGCGGGAATTTCCTCCAAAAGGAGTCTTAGGAGACGCGTTCGTGGTGGAGTGGCCGTTCCCGCTGCTGTACGCGTTTCCTCCAGTCCCCGTCATCCCGCAAGTGCTGCGGAGGTTACGGAAGTTCGGTTCCCGGATGATCCTCATTGCTCCGGCGTGGGCTCGGAGGACGTGGTACCCGGACCTTCTCGACTTGTCCATCTGCCCTCCACGTCGTCTTCCCTACCGAGACGATCTGCTCTCACGGGAGGGGGGTCTGGTTCTCTATCCAGAGGTCAGATCCCTCAACCTTCACGCTTGGCTTCTGAAAGGTTGAGGTATAGGGATTGGGACCTCCCTGAAGACGTGATGGAGGTGTTGCTTTTGGCCCGAAGGCCAGCAACTAAGTCTCTGTACCGTTGCCGTTGGCGTAAGTTCTGCGACTGGTGCAGAGTTCGGAATGTGGATCCTTTTGCATGTGACATCCCCATGGTTCTGTCCTTTTTGCTTTCTTTGGCCCACAGGGGCTTGCAAGTGGGTACCATTAAAGGTTACCTGGCGGTGCTGTCCATCTTTAAGCGCTCGTCTGATGAGTGTTCTTACTTTAAGATCCCTTTAATTTCACAGTTTCTGAAAGGGCTCACTAATGTGTTCCCTCCGTCACCTTTCCTGGTGCCTGGTTGGGATTTAAACCTTGTTCTTAGGTTTCTTATGGGTGCTCCGTTTGAGCCTTTACATTCTTGCCCTTTGAGGCTGTTAACTCTGAAAACTGTGTTTTTAGTTGCGGTTACTTCCGCTCGCAGAGTGAGTGAGTTACAGGCACTTTCAGTTAAGCCACCCTTCACTGTTTTCCACAAGGATAGGGTTGTCCTTCGTGTTCGTCCTTCTTTTCTTCCGAAGGTAGTGAAGGAATTTCATTTGGCCCAGAAGGTTGTTCTTCCGGCATTCTATCCTCCTCCGCATCCTGGTAAGGAAGAGGAGAGGCTCCATAGGCTTGATCCTAGGAGAGCTTTAAGCTTTTATGTTTCACGCATGTCCCGGGTCAGAGTGGACGACCAACTCTTTATTGGTTACGCTGGTAAGCGTTTGGGGCAAGCTGTGACGAAACAGACTTTGTCCCGCTGGATTATTTTGGCCATCTCGGAGTGTTACCGCTTGGCGGGTAAGGACCCACCGGCTGGCTTGCGGGCCCATTCTACCAGGGGTATGGCTGCGTCTACTGCCCTGCAGAGGGGTGTTCCTATTCGCAACATCTGTGATGCAGCCACCTGGGCTTCGGTACATACATTTGTACGGCATTATTCCCTCGATTCCATCAGAGGGCAGGATCTGGCCTTTGGCAAGGCGGTCCTTTGCTCTGCTGTTTGATTGGCTATTATAAATGTTGTTTATAAATTCTTTCCCTCCTCCTTGCTCTGGTACTGCTTTGGGAGTCTGTCATAGATATGGAATACGTCGGAGGACCCAATCCCCTCGAAGAACAAGTTACTTTCTTACCTGGTAACGTTCTTTCGATGGGATGGTCCGACGACGTATTCCATATCGCTCCCGCCCTGCCTTCCCCGCTGCAGAATTTCTTTTGCGATTGCAGCTTACGTTCCGCAAGGCTTTGTGTCTGACTGGCAGTTGACTTATGTCACACGTTCTGGGGGAAAAAACTACAACTGAGGCTACAGGCGTCGTGCGTCCTACTTATCACATCGGATGACGTCGGACGTCGGAGGAGGTCCTCGACGTCGGCGCATCGACGTCATCGACGCAGGACGCAGACGCCGGAAAAGTTTCCGAAGCAGCACAGCTGTGGTGATTACCTGTCATAGATATGGAATACGTCGTCGGACCATCCCATCGAAAGAACGTTACCAGGTAAGAAAGTAACTTGTTCTTCTTTACCACAACTTGGAATTGTGAGCCGCACATTGAGAAGAATATTTGTGGAGTTACTTAGCAGATGGACCACCCAAGTGGTTTTAGATCTTGAAATGTGTATGTTTCTTTTGCCTGTGTCTTCTGCTGCCCCAATTTATTTTCTGCCCAAGAGTCACAAATCTCTTGAAAAGCCTCCAGGTAGAAAATTGTGACTTTGTCGGGTTCATTATTGGAGAATATGTCAGAGTTAATTGATGATATCCTTATTTCGTTTGTTTCCACCTTGCCTTCATTCATTTGTGATACAAAAGATTTTTTAAATCATGTTAATTGAATTCCATTGGCGGATGGCATATTATTGTCCACTCTGTATGTTGTCTCCCTTTATACCTCCATTGATAATTGTGTGGTTTTGGTTTAGATACTCACTCACTTAATTATCTTTCCCATATTGAAATGATCATGGAAATTATTTATTTTTGTTTGAGCAACGTGTTCCTCTTTGAGGGCTCTTATTATCACAAATTAAGAGGCACAGTAAAGGAGGTCCACATTTGCTCCTCATATGCTCATTTGACTATGCAGTGGTGGGAGTGTACGATGGTGTGGATCAAGGAAAATGAGTCCTATACTAATCATGTCAATGATTTGTTTCATTGATGACTTGTTTATTACTTGGAAGGAAAGTGAGGATGACGGGTTGACTTTTGTGAGATTCTTGAATTGTAATAACATCAATTTGAAATTTACTGAGCCACATAGCAGAACACAAATCACGTTTCTTGATGTGCTTGTGTACTTAGAGGAGAGTGGTATACAGACCAATGTCTATAGAAAACCCACCAGTTCTAATATTCCTTTACATGCCAGTAGTAATCATCCCAGTTCATGTAAGAACAGTATGCCTTTTGGGGAGTTTGTGCGTAACCGACGTAATTGTTCAGATATGGAATGTTTTGACAGAGAATGTTCAATTTCTGAGCATTGGCTATGCCTCACAAGGCTATGCCAAAAGAATGATTGAGAAGGCTTTTATTACAGCTAGAAGTCTTAATGAGGATGATTTACTTAATACTCCTAATAAACAGGCTATCAATGAGACTGATGATATCAGATTAATTTTGGCATTTAGTGCTGAATCTCAGTCTATTTGTGCCATTATAAATAAACCTTGGCATGTTTGAAGAGCTGATATGGATCTTGCATCTTTGCTACCCAGTCGTCCTTGTCTTACTTTCAGACAAGCACCATCTTGTAAGGCCAAGTTGGTTTCCATGGCTGAAGTCCCTGCGGAAAGGCTTTTTTGAATGTTCAAGGTGCAAGGCCTGTACTTTTGCCAGGTATTTAACCTCCTATTCCCATCCTGTTTTAGGTATCTCTTGCAACATAAGATATCACTTTACTTGTGACATGGAATGCATGGTTTACATTGGCAGCACAACCTGCAAGTTGAAGATGATAATTTTACAACACCTCGGGGCAATCAAGAATGCAAATTATAGTTATCCAGTAGCTAAACATTTTCATGAGAGTTATGGCAGTGTTTCTGAATGACCTAAACTTTTTTGGTGCTGCCCACGTTCCACACCATCTTAGAGGTGGTGATAGGACTTTGAAATTGCAACATTTGGAAACCACGATGATTGTGGACATTGAAACCAAGACCCCTAAAGGTCTTACCACAGATTAGGAGGTATATACATTTGTTGGTACTTGATCACTTTTTGTGACATTTTGCCAATTTGAGTCTTTATTGCTGTTGTTGCTATTGTATTTTATTGATGCAAATGTTTGTTTGATTACTTCTAAATTTGCACCAATTGTTATTGTGTCTATATAGTGCAGTTTTGTGGGTCTTAACTATTTAAAACTGCTGTTTTCCATGCTCTATGTACTTTATACATCCATTGCACTTTAAGGCACTGTGCACTTTATGAATACCCACTGTAACACATGTTGAACGTAGCTTTTGGGGATTTGTTTTGGCTGCTTGATGTCATGAGCTATTTGTGTGCTGTATGTGTTTTGAATGTGCTGCAGCATTATTTAACATCTTTACCTATTTTGCAACCTTTTCAATGCTTTCAGGTATTTATGAGGCACACTGTTTAATAATGTTTGTATGCAGCTCAACACATTAATTACTGGTGTGCTGTGGTTGTGGGTGAACATATGCCATTTTATTAGTGGTTTCTGTGTTTGTGGAGATGGGAAAGTGTGGATATTTTATGTGTCTATGTATTTATTCGGTGGTGTGTTTCTCATCTGGGACCTTTTATTATTTCTCACATATTTCTACTTTGTAATTGTTTTTTCCTCCCCAAGGCCTTCTAGTGTTTGTGTGGCAACATTGTACAGTCTTTTTGTTATTGTGCACTATGCATTTAAATGTGCCTCATGACACCTTAAGATGAACCCGGTTTGTATTATTATGAAGGTCAACTGAGCGCTCTAGTTGTTTTGTATACACCAGAATTGCGAGGTTTCCTATTTTAGTTCCATAGAATTACCTATTTGGTCATGTGAACAAAAACCGAGTAGGTGCGAAACATGTCACCTTTTGCAGATTTGCATTTTTTTGGTTTGGGCTTAATTAAATGAAATTCTGTTTGTTATTGGCAGCATCCTGTGGTTTAATATGTTGGTGGAACTGAGTGTGATCCTGACACTCATGTGTGCCCTCTTGGGTTCATTGCTCACTTATTCTTAATTTGATGATCTGACATGGCCTAACTTAACTTTGTAGTAAATTTACCTCATATGAGGGGAGCCTATGATGATTTTTTGATTGTTTAAAGGTCTTAGGGTTAGTCACCATAAGTTTCCTCGGGTCATCCAGTTGTGGATCCCTTGCTCGCTGCGCTCAGAGAGGCAGGGCTACACCTCAATGATGTAGCTCAACAAGGCTGAAACACGTGGCTGGGGAGAATACCAAGAGACACATAGGTTTGTGGTGTGCAATATCTGTCTGGCTGGTCGCTATTATTATTATTATTATTATTAATAATAATAATAATTATTATTATTAGCTTCATAATCATTATTATTATTATTATTATTATTATTATTATTAATAATAATACTAATAATAATAATAATAATAATAATAATAATTAATTATTATTATTATTAATATTAATATTAGCTCCATAATCATTATTATTATTATTATTATTATCATTATTATAATAATAATGATAATAATAATAATAATAATAATGATAATAATAATAGACACGGAGTAACAATATAGTTGATTAAACCACGAGGGGCACTTTCACTTTAATAGTGTACACTCAAACTGGACAACATCTAGGGAGTCCCAGTTTTGGCAGGTAGAGCCCAATAAGATGTAATGACTTGCCGCGCAAGGAATGGCTTTCAAGAGATAAATAACCTGGTTTGTAATAAAGAAACATGGCACTTTATACATCCTTACATAAACAAGCTAATCAAGGCGAGTAGGATTGTGGTTGTATTTCCCCCATTCCGATCAGATGTCTACAATTACCAGCATGCAAAGTAATGTGAGCCTGAAAAATGTGCCTGAGTTCTACCACTATACTTTCCGGACTTAAGGACACACAAGACATGTTATTTTGTGATGGGGTCACCTGATCAGGGCTGGCGCAGCTGCACATGTTGTTATTGTGCATTAGGAGAAGAAAAAGACGAATTGCCTGTCAAACCAGCAGACATACAAACAAAGTAGACAGCTTCAAAAAGATCAGTTTAACATTATTAACAGAAGGCGCAGATTGGGTAGATAACTGGAGCTGTGTTTGGGCTTTCAGTTGGACATGTGTCAATCACAGTTCCAGCACTGCACAGTGTACCCTCACCAGGGTTACCCCATTTCACAACCCATTAAGATGTTACTGCTCACAACACTGCTCTTCTGCTCTTGTGTGTCCACTCATTGGCCAATGTGAGGGGACGGCTAGTGGCAGTACTCAGCCCAGTGGCATAGCGAGCGGGGAGGCGGGCGGAGGGACAAGCTGCATCCGTGTGGTCTTTTAAGAGCCAGACCAGAACATTTGTCAGTGGGACACCTCTCCTGTTTGGCACCTCAATGAGGGTGCCCAACAGGAAAGGCGTCCTGCTGGCAGGGACAATGTGTGCCGAGCAATTCCTGCTCAGCACGCTCATTGTCCTGGCAGCAGGGCACCTTACCCTTTTCAAACGGGAGAGTTGCCCCGCTGCCAGGACAATGTCCCAAGGAGCTACAGGCAGCAGAGGGGCTCTCACGTTGCTCTGTGTCAACAGAGTATTACAATGGGAGCCATTAGGCACTGATGGGAGGGGAGATGAGGGGGGGACTATTAGCAGGGACTTAAGTCCCTTTAGAAATGGGAATGGGAGGGAGTGATCAGAAGTGAGAAGGGTGCATAATGTTGCATGCTTTATGAAATAATAACTGTGCTTTAACACCCTATGGGGAGTAGTTATGCTCACATTAATCTGCAGTATGCTTTTGTGATTTTGCATGCAGGATGGGGAGATTAAAACTAAATCTACGCTCTTATTGCTCAACATATTTCTATGACAATGTATATAGTGTATAGTTAGTTTACTATGAAAGGATATTTTATTATGTAATGGGGTTTGCTTCCAAGGCATTGCTATAAATAAAGTATGATTTAAGTACATGAAAAGCAAAGCAAAACCTCAGTAAATATCTATATCAAGTAGACCTGAGAAGATGTGCTCGGTTGCTTAAATTGTCCACATCCCAGTTTCACCATTTAACTAAAGTGTCGGATCCTGGGCAAATCATTTAATCACACTGTGTCTTATCTGCAGCTAACTTTGTAAGTGATTCTGATTCACTTCATAGCTTATTTTAATATATCATGCTATTATATATAAAAAAGGAATGACTGTAGAGTTGCTACATATATTATGATAGTACAATTTTGGATTTTTGCACCACAAAGTTATTTGCCATTTGGCTTACTTATGACAATTTATGCTAAAATCACTATCATGTTGCCTCCAAGTATCAAAGACTGACAATGCTCCTTGCAGTGTGCTTTTCTGTGAAGTCACTTCTGTTGGTGCAATACATATGCAAAGTAAGAGGTGGGGCGCACCCCCAAAAATAATGAATAAGCTTCGGATAGCACCTTTCACTCCCCCCACCACCCCTGAAAACTGCCTGGGTAGGAGAGTTTGCAAATATTGGTATTTTAGGGTTTCAGAAATCAGTCGATGCACAAAATATACGAGGCAGTTGTTTCCACTTTCACCAGAACTGGCCACGTGCCAATGAGAGTCGGCCGAACCGTCTCGTGTGAGTCATTGTATGAAATACATGTGGAAAGGCACTGGAAGTATAGCTCACTAGCAACTCGCTGGTCTTGGGAGTAAAATGATACAGAGCAACACAGATTTGAATGCCCGGTCTAGACTTATAAATCGCTTAGGTATTAAGCGCGTTATACATTTTTTGCCAATTTGGCGACTGCACCTGTCAGAAGATATTTTAGGAGCAACCACACAAATATTCCTTCTTTCCAAATTCAGTAGTGGAGCAATTGCCTTTTTTTCTGTTAATCCTGTCCAATGGAAAGGCTTTTCTCAAATCTATCAAAATCAAGCCTGGGTTCTGCTCTGATGAGATCCCCCAACCCCTGGCTGCAGAAAGGTTTGGCTTCGCAAAACCCCTCACGGATGAGGCCCAGTCTGTAATTTGTTTAGAGGATTAATAACAAAGGACTGAAACATAAAAATCAGCTTTTGGCAGAAATATTGCTGCTCATTGTACCTGGCGCGCATCAGGGATTGTCCTCTGGGGCTTTGGGACACCGCGATAACACTGGCCTTTATCCCCCAGTTCTGTACTCTGCAAGATGGATAGAGAAAAGGGCCGCCTACGCGAGTGAACAGGTTACCTTCATATTTGCAGAGGAATGGGGACACGTGGGAAATGATAAAAGACTGTTGAACACGTCAAATCCATACATAATACACCACCGGGGGAGGTTAGCGAAATTCATCAGAGGCCTAAAATGACCTATTGGCAGCATATTGTCATGTGATGGCTGCCTGTTGAGTTCATTAATCATCAATTAATGCTCACATTTGTTTTTGAGGGAGGCTGAAAAACAGCAGTCGATTTCTTAACACCTAGGTCCACAAAAACTGCCACTCCCCACCTAACATGAGACTGCATGATCTGCTCCCCCCGTTTCTTCCCCGGCTGCGTGTAGATCCCTTGCCCTTTATAGCCCACCATGTGCCTCCCCTGATGCTACCACCTGCTCCATTGTATGGAACCTTTGAGACCTGCTTCTCTTACCCAGTACTTGACCGTATGACCTGTTGTTTCTCAAAGCTAGGTCCATGCACAAAAAATACCATACCAATAATAATAATAATAATAATAATAATAATAATAATAATAATAATAATAATAATAATAATAATAATTGTGATCTTCCACCTGTAATGGTTTATTGAGAAGCCACCCCCAACACGGGGAGTTCCTTCCCTCCCCACTCACATGGTTATGCAACAAACTGTTTAACAGATTCTTTAGCCCTATCTCAGACACATATCATGCCCCTTGTATCCCTCTCCCCTTATCGAACAATGAGCCAAGAACCAGGCCTGTGTACAGGAAATATATTGGTATTTATTTCAATTCCAAGTAATAGAAATTAGCACGGAAATGTCAAAAACCACTTTACCCGTGGCACAACACAATCAACTTCTCTCAGCATAAATAAATCAGCAAAGTGAGTTAAAAAGAACACAACCACAATTCTTCACTTTCTACAAATTTAATTTCACAAAATAATTATACTGATCAATAACAAAGGCACTTAAGTAATGTTGTGCGATTTTGATTTTCCTGCAGGCTTAAAAGGGTAGCAGTAGGATTTCAAGATTGGTAAAGAAATATGGCAATTATAACTTCGCCCACACTTTTGGTTTAAAAAAAACACAGGGTGATTTATCGCTTTGTTTTTCAGTACCCCCCTTGCTTTTGTCTATGTTGGGAAGTCAGACAGAAAACTTGGAATGCTTTGGGAAATTCTGGATTTCAGACCCCCCTTACTGAAAGGCCTGTGTTGGGGAAGCTGGATAAGAAGGTTGGACTAATTTAAGAACACAGACACCCCTCTTCCTTAAAGAAGTCGGGGGTAGCGGGACAACAAGGATTAGCCAATTGATTTCTAGGTTATAGTTTTCAGCACACACTGGGAAGTGAGCTTTGTTCATTTTGAATTCTAAAAGAATTCACCCTCTAGTGTTTTGCCAAATGGGGAATTAATTAAATACATTTTTTTTGGGCTAAATAGGCTAAGGATCTACACAGTTTTGCCCCCTGCCTACTATAAAGGGAAATGATTCAAGGCAAGCAGACTCCCCCAGCTTTTGGTTTCCCATAGCTCAGTTCTACTTACATAGCAAGCCTCTGTTTAAGATTCAGGAAAGCCAGCTGCATCTCAGGACCCTCTGGAAACATAGGGCAGGGGTCTGGTTACTCCACTCTCAAAAATGGCTTCCCGCTCTCCACCATAGGACCCAGTCAGCTTTGAGGCCTTCCTAGGAATAAACTGCTCCACTCAGATGCGCTCTCAGCCATCTCCTCTGGTGTCTCCTTACAGCTGTCACATGGTAAGTTTCAGCCTTCCTGATGGTCTGTCTCTTGTCTGTCTGTTCCTGTCTTTCTCCTTTTTCTGTTCTTTTCTATGTGTCCCCTGTCCTAGTGAAGTCCCCCTTATATAGCAGTGATGACACCACCAATTTTACAATCTTGAGGAAGTAATCCGGGCCACTAGGATTGGACAGTTACCCTTCTCTCCCCCGTCCCAAACCCAGCCTCCAAGTCAGGATTGGTTTAGGAGTCTGGAGCAACATATGGCAATTCCCATTTGTATTCACCCTTTGTTCTCCTTTCAACTTTTTGGCAAAAACTAGGTATGTATCACAACTTCATAATTTTACTAGCAACTGCCATACTAAACATATTTTTTATTTTAGCTAATCATGGGGAATTAGATAAGCCGACCACCAAAACCGTATCATGTAGCACGGCCATGTGGCACCTTTCTGCCATTTCCATATAAAGGACAACAGTTATGAATATGTAAGTTATTAAGCATATCCTCAATTTCATTTTCCACCCGCTCACCAACTCTCAAATTTGGAACATGTTCAGATCAGCCAGAAACACATCTTAGATAGCCATTACAGTTCCATGAGTCACTCGTGGATCACTTTTATTTCCCCAAAATTGCCTGTAAATTAAATTTAACATGGTACATAGATGAAATCCATCCATTTTACGATGGCTGACAAAAAGGTCTAAATGTTTTCACTGGGTCAGCCTGTGGCCAGAGTTTCTTTTAAATCAGTCTCATTTGTGCTGTAAGCTTGCTCTTGGAAGTGGGTGCCCCCATTTTCACACATATTAGTCATGCTCCAGCAAAGGGTGACTTTGTCTTGAAGTCCATGCTTTCAGAGCCAGCAGGTCCGGAGAACACTGAATTTCTACACCTTTAGCAGGACATTTATTGCGGTTGGTCAATAGATGGGAGATGTGACATCCAGGCTGGAAGTGGGAGATGTCCTTGTGAAGTTTTGCCCACAGCCAGCAAAAGGGACTGCCTTGGGCTGACATTTTCCATGAAGACAAAGTGGCTCTTCAAATGTCACTGGAGTTTTGTAGGTGAAATATAATGTACATTGCTTCTGGTCAACCGCACATCATGTTTTGTTTTCCTGACATTTTTCTGTGAGCAGTGATATTTTCTTTCACTTTTACATTTTAAAACAGTTTTTATTTGCACACACCTGTGCAGGCCGTTTTTTTTTTCAATATGTAAAAATCCTGTTTTCTATGTGGCAGGGATCTTTGATTCCTCCTTCTTTTGTAAATTAAAGGGGTGATTATCCTTGGTAATGACATGTAGGCCCCTTTCCAAATGGCTCTTTAATTTTACTTGAAAAACAACAAAGGACAGGCCGTTTTTGTTTCAGTGTTTAAAATCTTGCCATTCATGTAAAAGGGACTTCTGTTTGGGGCCTTTAAATGCACTCCGCACACCTAATTCTAAATATTGACCTAAGCCTTTCCAGCATTGTATCAACAGCTATACTTATTACCCAATTGTTTATTATTTATTTTGTCAACTTCAGACAGATGAAAGCCTGAGTTGGTCATGCCACGATGCAAACCCGTGACTGTCGGGTGAGAAACAGATCTATGCAGCAAACGCATTGACCCATAGAGCTATCTCCCAGAACCTTGCATTGCATTTACCATTCAGTTCCGGGTCTCTGATCTATTGTCTGAGTGATCTTGCTTGAGCTTCCAGGCAGCTCTCCAGTTTGTTGCTACAAACAACATTTTTAAATGTAAACTCCTGTTAAAAAGTTGCGACAGTATCATTGTCTTCTACAATTCCATAGTTTGAACTCGGTTCAGACATATAATTAAATAAAAGCCTGTTATCTATCTACAAAGAGTTGATCATTGTTTTCTGATTACAGGTGCGTTTTGATGAGAAAACAGACCTCTTCATGAATACAAACTTCCTAGGCGCCTGCAATAGACAGGCTTGCCATAGGCCACTGTTTACTTGAGAACCGCATGCCTTTCATCGGCCTTGACTACAGAAGGGTGACACATACAATCCCACGGCTTCTGGGGCACAGAGAGTTGTTTCAAAATCCTGAGCGTCATCTCACACAATCTTTATCGAACCAGAACAAGAGAATGCTGGTATTGAACAATCAAAACATCAAACAAGCATTGACAAAGCTAATATCATTTGGCTGACAAATGCGCAGTGTAGCCTCAATGCTCCAATAATGTCAAAATATGCCTGGTATAGTCACAGTAGTCGGCTGATATATAGCCTCTTATGCATTGGAACAGACATCACATGTTAAGGGAAGTCTTTAATGCCCCAATATTACCTTCAAATAACCAATGTAATCACCATATATAGGGTCTAGCCTAATAGGTGCCGGCAGCACTTGCCAAGTACAGCCTCAGATGGCCAGCTCCCGGAAGGAAATGAAGGAAAGCTTCGTAGAACCATACCTGGGGAGCCATCCCACCTCTGCAGGAACCTCAGTCTTATTTTTTACAAGGGCTGCTTAACAATCCTACCCATCCGGACTCTGTTCTTTTATTTATGCATACTACATAACAGCCATGTTATCAGTTGCATTCCAATTTAGTTTCTATTACTCACTATGAAAAGAGAAATTAAATGGACAATTAGCAGAGGAAACCTTTTAAAGTGCCTATGGAATTCCACATGCTAATAAACCTGATGGCTACTCTTATAATCCAACCAGTTCCTTGCCTGCAACACCAACCTCCACTGTTCTTAGTCTCCAGCTCTGTATTTACTTTGCATGCATCATGAATCTGTTATGTATTCGTAGCTAGCTATATATATATATATATATATATATATATATATCACTCTTCACTTTTCCAAAAATAGTAAGGTCCGGACATCAAAGTTGAAAATAAAATATAGTCTTTATTTATGCCTTGCAAAGTGGCAAAAAGGTTAAAAATCCATTACAATAAGGCTATCCCAAAGTGCAAAATATCCGTGCGTGTTAGGAACGTTAACGCGTTTCGCGGCTTGCCTCGCCGCTTGATCACAACAATACGTTCCCATAAAACCACAGAGTTTTAAAACATTGTGCAGAGCGAACGGCAACCATTTTTGCCGACATCAAAGAGGGACTCCATTTGAAATCGCAGCCCATTCTGAGCTGACCCATGGCGGACATCTTTGAAATATTGGTGCCACAAAGGTGGATGGGATGCTAATGCATACCAATACCCACTAATTGGACTGTGAGGTCCCTATCAGCTGCCCTTTTTACAGGGATCCGATCCGGATTTAGCCTGATTTAATTCAACCCAATATTTGTCCGCCATAGTCTGCCGCGGAAGGTGAGCGCGTGTCAATGGGGCCCCTTGATGCCGACTATTCTGTTTAGAATACATTACATGAGTTCATTGACATCCTGTTTTTTCTAAGATGCCAGACACATTAAGCATACATTCAACATTTACCTAGTTTGCAAGTCATAAAAGTCCACTTTCTCAATTTGCTTTCCCCAGTTCTATAATTGATAGCATGAATGCTTAATCAGCCCTTTATGTTGTGATCTCGATAGATCAGTGTTTCAACAATAATGTGATGGAAATGGGATCCTTCATAAGCAAGGTAATTGTATGCCAAATCACATCGTTAGGTGCATCAATAAGCTTAAAATACACTGTGTATGTGCCCATTAGCAGTTAACTTCAAACAGTGTTACTGGCTTAGATGTTAACACGAGACCTGTTCGTTGTAGATTTTACAAAGAGGTCCTAAATGCGTTGCCTATTAGCAGATTGTCAATCTCATGGCTGCACAACTGAAAATGCACACCTTCCGTGCCATCTCCGTTTGCCATACATTGTATTACCTCTAACACAGCGCTGCATATGCCACTGGAAATAGAATTGCATAGTCAAATGCAGAGATCACTATAAAGTGCATAATGCAAAAAGCATAGTAAAGTGCAACAGTGGCTCTCACTATAAGTTTGGCGGAATGGGTTTATCGGCACCAGTAAAGGTGCCGGTGCCGGTAAACCCGTTCCGCCCTATTACGAGGTCTCCTCGCGGGACCCGCAATGGGCGCCTGGAAAAACCAGGTGTCCTTACCGGGTTCCGCGAGGGGACCAGGGAGCTAACAACGGGCCGTCATTAACGGGCCCGTTGTTAGCTCCATCCCCATTCCCATTGAGCCCTATGGGGGCTCGAATGGGAATGAGGATGGACCGGGTCCGGGTTCCTCGGATGGGGATCCGCCAAGGTTGCGATGGCCGGTAATTTCTCATTCGAGGAACCCGGGCCCGGATTGCGGTATGGATGCAACCATGCCGCTAAAAGCGGCATGGTTACCTCCAACCTTCTAATGAGGCCCAGTGTCTTTAAAGTGCGTTGGTCACTGTAAAGTGCATAGTGCAAAAAGGTTTTTGGTAAAATGTATTAATTATTATAAAGTGTGAAGTGCACAATTTGGCAATCTGGGACTTAATCTGAATTAAAATGAATGCCTACCATGTCGTCTCATACGCATTCTAACTCGGTAGTTATTTGTACAGGCTCTGCATTACAAGTACAAAATCAAACTCTGATTTAAAAAAAATCAAAATCAAATATCACACTTATGTAAAATTATTGATAAAAAGACAACCACCTGGTGGAATAAAATCGTACTTAGATACGGAATAAAGCAGTGTTAAAATGGACGTTTTAAAAATCTGGAGGGGCAAAGCTAGTTACTTTGCTCCTCATCCATTGTCTTTCATAGTAGAAAAATGAGGATGCTACAATGTTGTTGGACACGACATTAACAGAATAACATAGATTCCCTTATCTTGTTGTTAATACACTCCGAAACTTACATGAAGCAAAGAAACAGGGGAACAAAGAAAAGGAGCAAAGGAGGAAAGAGAAGAGGAAAGAAAGAACAAAAGTAGGAGACAACGAAAACAGCAAAGCTTACTACTTGACTCTTGATCACTGGCCTAAAAAAGTATAAAGTTCCTCGTCTATATTGTGTCCATTAGAGGTTTTACTTTCAAAGTCCAATATGTAGTGAGTCTCTCTCTGTCTCAGGATTTTTTCTTTGTCGCCGCCTCTTGGTCCTGTCTCAATTCTATGCACACCAAAGAACCCGAAACTACCCATGTTTTTCTCATGAAATTCTGCAAAATGTTTGGCCATCGGGTAGTTGGCATCATTGTTGACAATGGCCCGCACATGTTGTTGGATACGTGTCTTTAATTTACATTTGGTGCTACCTATGTACCACTTGTCACATGCACAGGTCAGCACATAGACAACGTATTCCGTTTTGCAGGTGATTTTGCCCGATATGCAAACAGTTTGACCAGTGATGGGATGTTTGAAAGAGCTCTGAGGTTTAGCATATTTACAGATGTTGCAGTGGGTACATTTGAAAAAGCCCTCTTTTTTGTTGTTGGATAACCAATTTGCCTTGTTGCTCTCCTCTTCCTGAGTCATAAAGCTCTGCACCAAGACATCCCTTATAGATCGATTTCTTCTAAATGTTATCTGTGGGCTGCTTCTGAGATTTCTATTGAGATCTTGGTCCGCCATGAGGATTCTCCAACGATTAGTTAAAATGCGCCTGATCTTTGGTGCCTGAGTGTCAAAAGTTAGAATTAGTCGAGTGCTGTCTTTCTCCAAGTTCTTCCTCTCATTGTGTTCGGTTCCTCCTATGAGACTAGAACAATCCTTGGCTCTGGCTTTGAGATATGCTCTTTCAACCACTCTCTTTGGGTATTTTTGTCTGACGAACCCTTGAGCAGTGATTCTGCTCTCCATATCATAGGATTTCAAGGTGCTGTTGTTTCTTCGCAACCTAATAAACTCTCCGTAAGGGACACTCCATATCAAGTTTTTCGGATGTCCACTATGTGCGTGGAGCGGTGTATTTGTCCCTGTGATTTTTCTGTGTAGTTCGCTAGTTATCTTATTGTTTACTATCTTCACATTCACGTCAAGAAAAGTCATCAAAGTGCGACTATGTGTTTCTGTAAATCAGAGATTGTTGTCGTTGAGGTTAAGACAGTTGACGAACTCCATCCATCCTTGTTCGGTTCCCTTTCATACTATGAAGAGATCATCAATGTATCTCAGCCAGAGAATGATGTTGTCTGTATATTCATGGTTCGTGTCCGTCCAGACCTCTCGTTCTTCCCATGCGCCCATTGTAAGATTTGCATAAAACGGCGCAAACGTGGTGCCCATAGCGGTTCCTTGTGGTTGTTTGAAATACTCATTATTAAAGAGGAAAATGTTGTTCATCAAGCATAAGTCTATCATTGATAGTACCATTTGAGTGTTTTCCAGGTAGTTGAGGGATTGGGTCTGTAAAAAGTGTTTACACGCCTGTTTTCCATATTTATGGCCGATAGACGTATACAACGAAACCACATCCATGCTGGCTAGTAAGTATTCTTTCTCCCAGGGAATGTCTTCTATTCTCGATAGGAAGTCTGTCGTGTCTCTTAAGTAAGATTGTAATACCAACACAAATGGAAAAATGACTTCATCTATGTATTTCAACATATTTTCCAATGCGGAACCTATTAAGCAGACAATAGGTCTTCCTGGGGGTTTCTTCATATTTTTGTGTACCTTGGGGAGGAAGTAGATAGTGGGTGTGATTGAGTTGGTGATCGTTAGGAATTTGTGACTCTCTTCACACAGCAGGCCTTTTGCTTCCCATTCTGTAAGTAGCGTATTGATTTTGCTTTCAAGTTCTTTGATGGGATTTTGAGCAATTTTCATATAGCATTTGTTGTCGTTCAGCTGTTTGTACACTTCTCTTATATAGCCTTTCCTATTCTGTAAGACTATATTACGCCCCTTATCAGAGGGTTTGATAATGCAATTTTTCAGTTCATGCAGCTCTTATAATGCCTGTCTGTCTGCAAGTCATAGGTTGTCGTTCCAAATTCTTTTCTGTTCCTTTCTTCTACGTTTTTTCAAATCTTCGATCACTAAACTTTGAAATGCCTCTATATTGTTGCCAAGGTTTGTCACAGGATTAAACTTGATTTTGGTTTCAATTGGCTCTTGGTGGTCCAGTCTGTTCTAATGTACAACTCTTCAAGGTCTAAGGGCTCACCCTCAACTCCTGCAGCTATGTCTTTTTCCAGGTCAACCACATCTGTTAAGGTGAGTAACTCCTTGATTTGTACCTCAGTCTGGCCCGTCTCTTTGTCTCTTGGGCGTTTTTTGTACTCATTCGTTGCAAAGAAATTCTTTAGATGTATTTTACGTATATATTGATCAAAGTCAATTCGTGTCTGCACAGAATCGTTTTTTGCTTTCGGGCAGAAATCTAAACCCAGATTCAGTACTTATGTCTGGTTACGGGTGAGGACATGATCTGATAGATTGATTATTCTCAGATTTGTATCATCCTAAGCATTTCGCTCTGCTACTTTCCAGAGCGCAGCCATCTGGCCGGGGTAATGCTCGTTGCATTGCCTGCTCCTCTTCCCCCTCCTCGTAGTTTTTGGCCGCCTCTGCCTTTCCCCCGACTTTGCTTTCCACCATATATATATATATATCATGTAAAGTCAGGCAGGTCCATCTAGTCTGTTCATCACCAGGCCTGCTGTACATTTCTGAATGAATCATATAGTTTCTGATCAGCATTTACCTATTGTTGCCAGTAACATTGACAACAATAATCTAGTAACATTGCAGAATAAACTAGGGCACCCACTGTACATGTCTGTGCGTAGCTGGAAGGACGCAGGTTCAAATCCCAGCAGGTCCACTCAGATGTGTATCCTTATAAAATTAGGCACAACAATTAGGCAAAAAAAAAAAAGAATTACTCGTATTACTTTATCTGACCGTTCTTTGCCAACAAGACCATCACCCACTCCAATTAGTCTAAATTGATGCCTTTTTTAAATTTACTTTATGAACATTAAACTGATTTATAGCACACTACATGTTTACAGAAAATAGGTTTTTACAGAACCATCTAGTCTGCTGCAACTTCATACATCCCATCTAGACCCCTGATCAGTATTTTAGCAACAAAACCCATGACAGTTGGCTGGTACAGCCAATAACAGCCGGGGGCTTCACTCTGACCTTAATAAGTGCTTCAGTGCCATCGCCAGCTGATCCAGCACCGCCTGCCAGAGGTCAAAGTGGGCGAGAACTAAAGGGTACGACATTCCTCTACTTTCCAGTAAAGTCAGCTATTGCTCCCTTGCTTTTTCTACACTGAGAACCGTTGGTGGAACAGAAAGCAAAGGGAATGTTTGTTTTACTCCTTTGTTGCTGTGCCTTACTGGGGGTTTGTGTTTAAAGGTTTTTATTCAATTCAAATCCTACAAGACACAATGGAAATATGTTGAGTTTTATAAGAGTTTTGAAAATAGAGAAATAACCATATACATTTTAACCAATGGAATATAAGAGAGTCTAGCATGAATACATAATCATTAATTATGACAGTTGTATGAGCGCGGGACATATACGTTGATGAACAAGAATGAACCATGATAAAGACAAGAAATACACAGAAGGAGGGATGCGTTTCCGGAGTGGGAAAGAAAGAGGACAAGTCGGCAACAGATATCTTATAAGTGAAATTTAAACCACCAGTCAACATGCAAGATATTCAATACAAGGTTTCCATTTTAGATAATGTTTGCGTAATAGAAATACATTGGAGGCATTCCATCTTTCCAGCCTGTGAGTGTTACATATTGAATTCCACCACACTTGGTGATGAAGCTTATCTAAATTCTTCCAGTTGGATGAAATTGATATAATAGCTAACATAATAAGTAAATCAAACAAAAAGTGTTCATGTGTGCAGGTGATCTTTGAACAATAGAACTTCCAGCAAAAAGTATTTGAGGACAAAAGTCAATTGTAATCTTGAAAATACTTTTGATGGTTTCCTATACATGAAGCCAAAGGGACGCAACAAACCTACGCTCAAGAACCAGATGTTTAAAGGATCCTGGAGACAGCAATTTTGTGTAAGACCACATCTAAAAAGAAATGAAGGCGTAATAATTATTTTGTGATGGAAGAAATAGGTAGTTTGCAGTATGTTGGCCATAGAAGTTACCTTGGATATATGGTTCCAGACTTTAGGCCACGCCAGTTTGTTATCTCTTGGCATATCATCATGTTGCCAAGCTAAGAAGCAGTCTTGTATATTATGAGTAGAAATGTTTAGTCAGAGAATGTTGTAATATTAAGAGGCAGATGTGGATTGTCTATAAAGCGATTGCAACCTCTCAGCATTAGGACCAATGGTCTTGTTAATGAGAGAGTTATCATTTTCAACAATTGCATCCATAATAGAAAGGAATTGCCATAGGAATAAAGGTGGAGCATTGAAATTATAAATAAGTGTCTTAAAATTGATTGGGGCCCCTTGAACAAACAACTGATCATGATATTTAATGCTAAGAAAAAAATGTTCTGATCAAAGGATTAAACCAAATGTATGATGAGATGAAATGATGGGAGATGTTATTTGGGGGAATAAGTACATTCTGAGGTAGCGGGCAGATAAAACTATGGTTGCGCATTTGATAAATTTAGTTTTGGCCTTAATATGAAAGCAGTTGGCAAGAATTATGGGGCACACCATCGCTCTCTCCATACATAGCCATTGAGGTATATCATCTGAGCATTCTTAGGTGAACCAAAACTGAACTTGCTTTAACACAAAGGCCATATGATACTTTCTAAAATCTGGAAATCCAACCCCTCCCCTCTGGCTGTCTGCAATTGTTTAAGTTTGCTGAGAGACCATCTATGTTTCTTTTCCCCGAAAGAAATGTAGCCAAACAAGAGTCAATGGATTGAAAGAAGGAGGAGGGAAGAGGAATAGGTAGCATACATAGATGATACAAAATAATTAGCGAAATCATCATCTTGATGGACTCAAGTCTACCCCAGCACGACAGGAAAAAGAGGACCAAGAATGTGTGAGTTCTTTTATCTTAGAGAGAAGGGATGTAGTATTGAGTTTAATTGTCTTTTATAGAAGAAGAAATATGCACGCTAAGGAATTTGAAGTTTATATACGAATACAATAGAAAATTGAGAAATGATTTCTAGGATGTATGGTAAAGATATATAAGATCTTTAATTAGAAGGAGGACATCATCAGCATATGCTGCTAGTTTAATATGTAAATCCCCACACTTAATACCATTTATATCAATGTTTTGCCTAATTTTCTCTAATAAGGGCTCTAGGGCTAGGATAAAGAGGAGCGGTGACAAAGGGCAACCTTGGCGTGTACCTCTAAATAAAGGAAAAGAAGATGATTTATGTGCATTAATGAAGATGAAGGTACTTGGATTAGAATAAAGAACCTTAACCATTTTTAAAAAGGGAGAATCAAGTCCATGCCACTTGAGAGCTTCAAACATATAATTCATTCGACATGGACGAAGGCTTTCTCAGCATCAAGGCCGGCCGCAGCATATGGAGATTTGGAGCCCTGAATGGAGTCCAGACAATCCATAACCAATGTTATATTAGAGAAGGATAATCTACTCTTAACATAACCTACTTGATCTTTTTTAACTAGTTTGTGCAGTACCAGTAGGAGTCTGTTGGCTAAGATTTTCGCAAAAATGTTACAATCTGTATTAATGAGGGAGATGGGTCTATAACTTTGGGGAAGCTCAGGATCTTTACCTGATTTGGGAAATACTATGAGCATAGCATCAGAAAAAGAACCCTGAGCTTTCCCATCTTGGATAAATTGGGAAAAAAGTTTTTTAATCTTGGGTACCAAAATATCTTTAAAGTGTGAATAAAAATCGCTTGGACGTCCATCGGGACCTGGAGCTTTCCCTTTCTTGAGGCCTTTCATGGCATCATGTATTTCACAAAAAGATATAGGGGCATTAAGAAGGACTGCTTGCAAGTCTTTCCTTTTTGGACTAGCTTAGATGCCAACTTTTTGAAAGTTTTGCTACTTGTGGAGCGAGAGCCTCCAGAGGGACAAACATGTATTTTGGGTCAGTAAGCACTGTCTTTGGTGGTCTTGTCTGTATACTATAAATACAATTCACCCTGGTTTAGTTCTTACAAGAAAACTGCTGTTCTCACTCAGGATGTAAGCTATTCAACCAGTGATTAAATCACCTTAATTCTGTAAATAAATGACGCAGGCACAGGGTGGTTAATAGCTTTACTTAAATTCTTAAGTGCTCATTTAGGGGTTCATCTCCTCTGCTGTGTGCCTGTTCCATGACCATTTGTAGCCATTAACCACCTGCAAGGAAGATATGCATTTCCAAGGGAGGAACTAGTCTACTCAAACTAAAGGCTGTATCACTTTGTGCTTTTGCATTCCAAAGACAGACCTTCTGGTGCTAACCTATCCCTGACATGTTTTACCCTGGGTTTAGTTCTTTGGCTTTGGGCACAGAATATGCTTTGGGAATAATGAAGTCCAAGGTGGGGTTCATGTTAGTCACCTTCCATGATAAACCCAGACAAATCACCCATTGGAGTTAGCAATAGGAAGCATCTCCTATATAAAATATGCACTACACAGCTGTGTCAGGGTGTGGGGGAGGGTGGGCACCAGGAGCCCCAATGCATCATCAGCTGGCCCTAAACTAACCCATGGGAGCACCTGTGAGAAAGGGGGGAAAAGACACATAGCACTAATACAATCTACTTGATTGTTGCCATAAAAACAAAGAGCATTTTGGGAAGGTAAGAACGGAAACACATTTGTAAATATGACCTACATGTGACAGGGATTTGAGCCTGCAACCCTTCTGAGCACATAATGCACACTGGCCTTCTTGCTTATTTAATTTATTATAACACCATAACCGCAAAGTGATGGCAAACTACAAGTCATATATGCTCATTTGGAGAGAGTTCGCCTTCAGGAGCCAGGGGTACTGGCTAACCTGCTTTAGCTTCACTAAACGTGTTTCTTTAACAGCCTGTTAATCTGTTCGTCCCTACTGCAAGCCACTCACAGGCTTTGACATTAAAATCACATGGGCGCTTACTCTTGGGGGACTGATCGAATCCTGGCCCTGGCACAGTTTGTGGAGACTGCCGGGACTCTGTCCAAGCTAGCCCTGACCCACATAAAGCCCCATCTGTTGGTTAAAGCGGGACATTTTAGAAGTTAAACAGCATTTCTAGTAACTCTTGCCAAACGTTGCTCCTTGATCCTGCAGTAATTCTCTCTCCTGCTTGTGTTGGGATTGAACCAGCGAACACTGAGATCTTATTAGCCGCAGCATTTCACTAGCACAGTATGGTGAAATCTCACACATGTGCCTACATTTTGAAACAGGCGGATACCTCATTTGTGAATGCAAATATCTTTACGCCCTAGATTAAGGGGATCAAAGCCATTACAATCCATTACTCCTTCTGCTGCAAGAACAAGGGACCTATCTAGGGGCAGTGGTCGAAGTGGGTAGGAGCGGTGCTCTTCTACTTTTTTAAAATTAAGTTTGACTGTCTCTACACTTTTATTTTAAAAGGAAACGATTCCAGAATGGGTTTGTTTTCAAATAAAAGTGAAGGAAGAAGTTGAAATGTGCACTTCAGTGCACTGCACTGAACGTTCCCTTAAGCAGCAGGTGCAATTGTTTGAGGGTTTGGATTACACGTTGGAGGGGCGCAGCGATGGGGTTTTTGCGATGGGGCTGACATCTCCCATATAGAAGCTGGGACAGGTCAGCAGGCAGCGAACCTACTACCACTACTTCTTTTTGTACACTTCGACCACTGAGGTCTGCAGACATATCAGTGACAATTAAGGGTATTTGGGGTGTGTCTGACTCTGTTACAAACTCGGCATATTTTAGAGGTGAGACAGCTATATTGTTAACTCTGCCACACTCTTGCCAAACCTTTCAGAGATTAGCCTAACATACATCTATATAGCACTGAGTGCTACATCTAAACTTATGACTAGGGATGTCATTTCACCAAAATGCCAGGGGCAGTGGAAGTGACATCACACGACCCTTGACCTCTGATGACATCACAGGAAGTGATGTTTTTTTACCCCACCTAACGTGATATCATGGGCGCGATGGAACACAACCTTTCACCCCTTGACAACACAGGAAGTGGCATCCCATAGCATTGTTTCTAAGTACACTATGAAGAAAATGGTTACAATAGCACTTTAACGTTATATACATTTCATACAACAATGGATCGCCATATGTATCGTTAAGATCAGTGTTTATGAGCCCATATTAGCAAATTACTGTAAATGCAATCAGACGTCCGTAGCCTAAGGATAATGTTGTGTTATTGCATAACATTTATGCTTAAGCACTTTATATAGAAAAAAAATACATACAACATCACTCAACCGGTGTTGGTACTCATTAACCGACCTCAGAAGGATGAAAGGCTGAGCTGAGGTGTCTAAGAACATCCTAAATCAATCACTCACCCCCTGAAGTGTGCCTGAAATAAACCTTTAACCAGCCTAGCAATTATTGTATAGAATACCCGAAAGACAGAGTATTTAGTATTCCTATTCTTTATTATTTAGGGTCACTGTTGAAAGTGTTACACTTGTTGAACCCCTGATATATATATATATTTTTTAATAGGCCTGAAAAAGAAAGCCAACCACTCCAAAAGCAAATACACGCACAGCGCTGGCCACAGCCTAGGAGCGTGCATTAAAAAAATAAAATGTAATTAAAAAAACGTTTTTGTGTCTTTTTTTAGGGGTAGAAATGGAGACCACAGGGGTAGCAAGGGAGACCAAAAGGGTCGCAGTTGCAACCCCTCGCAATCCCTAAATGACGTCCCTGCTTGTGACTCAGGTTGCCCTAGCCCCACCAGAATTATAGTCATTATTCCGACACATGAAAGTGTCTTTCCACACATGCTGCATTTAACTATATATTTCAGACTGTATCTTGATCGAGTTTATTAGATCAAATCAATTATGTGTTGATTTGCTATTGAAGGCAATATGTTTCTGCACCGATTAGTGACAATTCAGACCTCTATGCTAAAGTAATAAAAACAAATACTGACCAGGTCAAATCTAGGTTACAGATAGCTGAGCGCGAATCTCACTTTCACAGGCAGCGGAGGATAATTTGCTGACCAGCTTTCAGCAGGAGGAAGGTTATCTATCAAACGTCTGACATAACAAGGCATTGCAAGGAAACAACTGGCACTCTTACAGAAAGATCAACATGATTGCCAGCTAATATGAAAAGTACCACTCAAGTCAGGTACTGACAAGTAAATGCTTCTAAGAAACCAACAGACCAGGAGGGCATTTAGGCCTCATCACGAGTTGGGTGGTATCACAGCTGTAATACCGCCCAACTGTAATAACCTTATCACCCACTGGTCCGGCGGTATTACCGCCAGACCACGGGTTGGGCGAATTATAAATCTTAATACGAATTCAATTCCCCATCTATACCTATAATTGATATTACAGGTTACTTTGGAGTTTATTGAAGCCTGTGACCACCTGCCGATTAATAATAATAATAATAATAATAATAATAATAATAATAATAATAATAATCAGTGTTTAATTTAGTGCCACATACATGAAATCCCAGTTTCAGAGCATTTGGTAACAAGTGTCATTAATTACTAAACAGATTTAGAAGTTTGTGTGCTATTCTATTCTAATATCCGTATTATTTACAATTCAGTGATTTTTTTAAACATTTGTGCACCTGTGGTCTATGTGCAAATGTAGATAGATGAATAGGACCTGGTGTGTTTCATCATCATTTTTACTTTAATTTGTCATTGTATTACTACTCTACTTTGAGATTAGGCGTGGCATGATTTTCAAAACCTATTTCTGAATTTGGAAATCTGAAATGGTACAGATTTCACTGCCCTAAGGCGTATTATGGGATATTTATTTATTTATATATTTATTGCATTTGTCATATGCCAAAAACCTTGGGTTTTAGCAGGCGTTAAGGACGGGACCCACAAAGGGACACCGGGGTCAATAACGGTACCATAATTTACGGTACCGTTATTGCGGCCTTCCCCCTTCCCATTGAGCCCTATGTGGGCTCGAATCGGAATGGGGAATGGTTCCCGGAATGGGGACGTACCGGTCCCGCAAAGGTCGGAATGACATGGTAAGTCCCCATTCCGGGAACACGGACCTGGAATGCCGTAAGGGGGTAGCCATGGTGCTAATAGTGCCATGGCTACCTCCTACTTCATAATGAGGCCCAAACTCTGGTTACAGACAAGCGGAGGTGGGAGAATCATGCAAACACATAGCAAATCGAAATTGGTCATCATAAAGAAATTAAGTAAATGAGAAGGGTGAATACAGTAGGAGGGAGGGCATCTTACATAGGAGACTTGAAGGCAGGCATATTTCCTAGAGCATAATGGTTGACTGGGTAGACGTTTAAGATTAATATTTATTGAAGAGCCATGTCTTTAGGAATTTTTTAAATTTGGAGTTAGAGGGTTCATTTCTCTGGGCTACTGGGAGAGGGTTCCAGGTTTTAGGTGCTTGGACCGGGAAGCTACTGCCTCCTGACCTCGTGAGTTTGAATAGTGGGATTCGGAGTTGAGAGTTATTTTTAGATCTAAGGGTTCTTGTTAAGGAATTGGGTAGTACTGTGTTATTGAGGTACATAGGGGATTTCATGGCTAGGCATTTATGAGTAATGCAGAGAGTTTTGAATAGTATTCTTGCTTTGTTGGGCAGCCAGTGCACCTCTCTTTTTGTGCTGGAAATGTGGTCAGACTTTTTGATGCCAAGAGCTGCTCTCAGGGCTTTATTTTGCAGGAGTTGGAGTTTTCCTAAATTGGATTTTGACATGCCTAGTGATAATACATTACAGTAATCTAATTTAGACAAGATTAGGGTCCGGGCGAGAGTGATGCAGTTTTGTGGTGTCAGGAATTGTCGACTCAGCATTATAAGCTTGGCGGTGTAAGCAGTGGAAATGGATAGAGTCTTAATGTGCTTTGTCATCGTGAGGTTTGAGTCCTGATAGACACCCAATATTTTAACTTGGTTGAGAGTCAGGATGGGAGTACCATCAATGATGAAAGAGGAGTAGTCAGGGTGGAGCGATTTGATTTTAGTCGTGCCCCACAATGAGGATCTCTGTTTTTTTATCATTGAGGAAGAGACTGTGTGTTGCCATCCAATTTTGTATGATAGAATACATTTCATTTATTAGGATTGTGTCTTGTTCATAGTTCCCAGATATGGGGATTAGGATCTGGGTATCGTCTGCAAAATTGGTGTAGATGACACTCATATCATCCAGAGCAGCAAAGAGGAGTTTAGTATAGGCATAGCATAAGGTGGGCGAGAGGTATGCACCTTGAGGAATGCCTATCGGAACAGTGATAGGGTTTGCGGCTTCCTTGCCAATGGCAACTCTCGACGTTCGATCCGCTAAAAATGATTTAACCCAGGCTATGGTTTTGCGTGAGAAGTGGAAGTTACCTGCCAGCGCTATCTGCCAACATTTTACAGAGTTTTGTCATGGTTGTACAGATCAAACGCAGCTGATAAGTCTAGGAGTAGTAATATGCAAAGGTTCCCATAGTCTCTGAGGCTGTCCATTTGGATTTTGAGATCCAATAGGGCTGTTTCCGTGCTGTGGCTGCGCCGAAAGCCATATTGTCTTGTTCCTAGTAAGTGGTTTGATTCTAGATGGAGTTAGATTTGGGGTTAGGCTATTTTGTCTATTATTTTCAGAAGGAAGGGGACGGTGGTGATGGGACGGTAATTAATGGGAATAGCGGGGTCCAGAGAGGGTTTTTTCAGGAGGGGCGTGACCCAGGCTTCTTTGATATTAGTGGGGACGATATTTGATCTGAAAGATGCATTAACAAAATCAGTGATGATAGGAGAGACTGTGGGGCACATAGTTTGATAAGTTGTACAGGGAAACAGTCTCCTTTGCAGTTCGATGGTTTGAGACCTGCTATTATTTCTTGGAGATGGGTTTGGTTGACTTGAGAGAAACTCAACTGCTGGCATGTTTTGCCAGGATCTAGACCTTTGGGTTTAAGGAATGGGCATTTTTTAGCTAGAATTTTTTTTTTGGCTAGGATTTTGTCTTGTAGCTTCTCAATTTTATCAGCTAGTGCATGTTGGAATGTGGTGCACCACTTTTTACTGTCTGTTATTGGGTATGTCAGGGGGATGATGTTTTCCAGGTCTCGTAGTATAGAGAGCAGCTCTTTCAAGCTAGAAGCTGCATTTTTAATACAGGAGTTCAGAGCATTAGCTTTTTGTTCAATAACCAAGGATTTGTATTTATCAATTGCCTCATGGAGGGATTTAGCTGAGTCTGGAGTATGGAGTATCTGGGGATTTCTCGTAGCTGTGTTCTAACGCTCTTTTGTGTCGCATAAGCATCACTAGGTCTTCATTGAACCAGAAGTTAGAGCTTTTGGCTTTGCGTGGTGTTTTGGTAATGAGCGGTGCTAGTGTATCAATGGTCTTTTTTCGGCATTTATGGTAAGCTATGGCGATGCAGTTAGGATCTGCGGTCTGGGAGTTGGAATGCATGTTTGCTATGGATATGGAGTCGTGAGACACATTTGCTGAAAATAAGATACCCTGAATGCCCCCTCCCTTTATTTAGGCATGGAGCTCATGGCATCTTGAGAGGAAAAGGCATCAAAAACAGAGATATTGATTTGTGCCACCTGCAGGATCCATTGCACCAACCTTGCCAAAGCAGGCGAGAGTAGACTGTGCGATGTAGCTTAAGAATGCAACATAACAAATAGATTCTGAGGGGGCCCTCACATCTGCTGTCCTATGCTCTTCTGATGTTAGTTAGCACAACCATTTTCACATTCCACTTGAAGTAAAGGGTGAATATCATGGCCAAAGCTGACTCTGTACACAATGCAATGTAACATTTAGTACTGTTTTAATGCTCAAAGGCCATGTTATTGACCTCCAACACTCTAACATCAGGTAGGTCGAATGATAGAAGAGAATGGCCTGTTTCAGTGACCGAGAGCTGAGACGGATCTTTGAATTGTCAGCACAACTATTCAGCAATTCCTAAACCAAGCAACATCTCAAGACACATGAATTTGGGAGCTGGTCCTCTCAAATTGTGCACTCTCTGGGAAGTGGCACATGCAGACATGTCTGCCTATAGCTTTAATCCCCGACGATTGCAGTTGTAAACACAGTGAGGGATCAAAATGATATCTCTTCTAGTTCTGAATGGAAATTCACCAGCGATCAGTAGGGTTCATGATGGGTCCTAGACCCCATATTAGGCACCATCCAGACCAACTATTCCAGGAAGAGAGATGCAATCAAACCATGGAAGGAGTCAAGAACCCCCGATGGGGGGATTCATTTGGCTCAAAAAGCCTGCGAGAACCAACGACTCGTGGAAAACCTCGACCTTATGAAACACATGCTGTTAGAGAAGACAATATAGTATTGTTTCCTGTCTAGTCCATTCCCTTTGGAAAGCCAGAAATCACCTCAGAAGATTGGAAACATCCACAGAAATGTATAAAAGGTACAGGTACCAAACTTGTCATGAACTTGTATCTAGCAAAGAACAGAGGAACCACAGAATGAAGGCCAATTGGAAAAGGCACATGGGCACACACCCTCTCACACACTATCTTGCAAAGAACAGAGGATCCACAGAATGAAGGCTAATTACATAAGGCACATAGGCACACACCCTCCAAGAGGTGAAAGGGCACAAACCCACCCCGCCTGTACAAAAGACACCTCTCCAAACAAATCCCAATCCACCCTTCAGCTGAAAAAGAGAGGCACCTTATAGTGGAGTCCTCTCGCAATGCGATCAATTCTGAAAAGTTAGCAGGCAGTCCGGAAAGAAGTAAACAAACCCATTGCGGCCAGAAGTCTTCTGCCATTATCTGTCGGGATCTTAAGTCTTGTACCAAACCAGAGGATTTATGTGGCAAACTGCCAACATATTGTCCATCTGATTCTTTCTTAACCAAACTTCTAATGGCAAAGGAAACTGCAAAGAGTTTTAGCAATTTTTGGGAAGCTAATACATCTTCCTCCCAGCAAACACCCTACCACAGTATGTACACGACTGGTAATTACTTTCCCATTCTAGGCAATCATCCTTCTGCATCAATAGTGCAGTATTGTGAGACTTCCCTCAACATATGGATTATGTCAGAGTAAGACAGTTCCTTCGCAAATGCATAGTTTTTAAATGCTGGGGAGTCCTGCAATGCCGAGTGCAATGAAAAATGCCTTATACCAAAGTGGAGCACCAACCTACAATTCATTCCAATTGGGAATCAAATTAGCTTGTTTCAAATCTTCCCCATTTTCTCCTTTTTTGAGTCCCTCTTTGGGGTCAAATACGAAGATTAAGAATTGAGTTTGATGTCATGACTTGCGCTAGATTGCAAACCATACATCACAAGACCCAGTCATTTTCAAAGAGATGACCATAATGTTGTGCAAGGAAACCTTACAGTATTCCCAGATCCAAAAAGTCTATAATTGAGAAAGATGATAATTCAGACTCTTCTCAACCTCGAACCACAGCCTGCAGGAGCTTGGCAAAACAGGGGACCAAAAGGAAGTCAGTTGATCCCCCATGTTTGTTCTCCCATAGAAATTGTAGGATGTTCCAACATTGTGGATGCATGGGAGCAGCCATGCATGGGAACAGCCAGGAAGTCTTCATTGAGATGCTGGAAGGTTGTAGAGTCCCTAACCTGAAGAGTGTTACTGATCATACAAATCTCCATTTTAAAGTGGTAATAGCTGAACCCTTTCTTAAGCTCTGGGGATTAAGACTAACTGTATGCCACATTTGTTCTTATTTTGTACGTCACAAATAATGCTATAATCAATAGAGTGGTACTCATTGTGTTGCCCCTTTCACTATACAGCCACACACTTCACTGTCTATCAATCCCCAGTCTCTGAGAGAAAACACATTGTCTGAGAGGGAGATCATTGAATAGGCCACCCCAGGATGTCTATATGATTTTTTCTGACAGTGTCTGAAAGCCAGAGGTCTGATGTTATTAGTGACTAGCACAATTAGGTATTCTCCAAGAACAGCATAGAGAGAAACGCCTGATAAAGATGAATCCCCCAAACAGTGTCCATAAACAAATGGCAGTAAAGTGGTGATGGGCTGCTGGTGATAAATGCGGATGCAGCTCAGACATTGCTTCACTAGGATATTCAAACTTACTTTCTCTATTACAGTACTTGGAATGCAGGGTAGTCTTGATCATTCTGCTGAAAGCACCTAATGGCTATGCTCAATGCTGGCAGTGCCTATGATGTGGTGGAGTGTGGTGGGGACCTTGGGGTTCAAAGAGGAGCCACAAAGTTTACCATGAAATGACTGGAAAAAAGACCTAATGAGAAATGCCCAAATTATTTTTGGCGAATTATTTTTTTAACAATGCAGGGGGAGACCCCTCCATCTACTCCTACCAAGGGCGTTGCTAGGTCTGTAAAAGATTCGGGGCTTTGCTAATGTCGGGACTGTCAGAACTCAGGGCTAGCTAGCCTTTTTGGTGGTAGCCCCTGAGCTTCTATCTGGGACTGCAACTAAAAGACCTGTGGCTATAGCCCCCTAGGCCACCCCCTAGCAAAGCCTCTGCCCCTACCTTCACCTATACCCTTACCCCAGCTCACATCTATATATTATTAAAAATTTACAAAAATACCTAACAATTTTGACCAAATAAATGTGGTCATTTCTCATGAGTTATTTTTGGATTCGATTATTTCTGCGGATAGTGAGCCACATAGCATCAGTGACCATCTAAGATGTTCTTGTGCATTGATTCATGTGGGGCCCAAGAGAAATCCATGCATCAGCTTGCTATTACTACATGGATAACCCTTTCCAGTGTCAGTGCTGCCAGGCAACTCACAGTACCCATATATTGTAGTAAGATTACAAGGTGAGTCTTTACAAAAAGGATACATTAGGATATTTATAGATGCGAAGAACGTTGGTGGGGCCGATATATGACCAAGGGGAACATGCAGCTATGATAATCTAAGCAGTTACTCAATAGCCACACTCAAGCTACTGCAGCCAGCTTCACTAGTTATGGAGGAATGGCAGCAGAGACATACGCAGCAGTTTGACATACAGGTTGACAGACTAAAACTTGGTAATAGTCAAAGGGACTTGGCCATCTTGTAGTTGGGAGGGGGTATATTTGGTTGGTGGAAATAATTGGGAGATGGGTTTTTGAACACATACGTTTCTTTATAATAAAAAAAAAACAGAAGGGCATTTGTGAGAGCAAAGAATAGCACCAAGTGGCTGTGAATATGCAAGATACCGGTCAATGAGATGGCTATCGGGGAATCTGCACCTGATTAATTTCTTGCTGCATGGCTCAACACTATTGACTACCTTTCATACAAGTAAAAAAATGACTTAAAAAGATAATGTAACAACTTGTCCCATGTGTGTGCCAATATGATGTCTTTACAGCAACACCTGTTGGGTTGTGAAATAAAGAGGAAATTAGCATTCTTCATCGGGGGTCAGGGAGGAATTCTGACAAGTGAAGAGACACAGGAGGGATCAAACTGGTTAATTGTGTCAGTTGTGACAGAGTAAATGACAATAAGAGATGACAGAATCAGATGTCTATATTAATTTGATATTTATTTTTAAGCAAGGGTGTGGGAGCCCCTCTTCTGAGAACGAACATTGGTCAAATACCCTGTCAAAGACCAGACTGAAATGCAAATGACCATTTCTCCTCTATGCTATGAAAGGTACAGTGAGCTAAAACATGTTTGTAGATCGCCCTGGTTGGGCACTTACCCATAGAATAGGTTATTTGGCCATGTTAGTCCTCAGTCAAGGGGCTCCCAGATCTCTTTGTGTATGTTTAGGAACTTGGGGTTTCACCCTTAGTTACCCAGGATAATCCAGACATAGACCCCTTGCTCATTGTGGTTAGAGAGGCACAGCTCCAACTTACTGACAAAGCCCGACTAGGCTGAAACATGTATCTGGGGTTGCTGTTGGAACTCTTGCTCAGAGGAGAATTGCCTAGCATTTTGTTGCAGGACTGCCCAAATGGGTGGGACCAGACTGATATGCAAATGGCTATTTCTGTGAAAGGTACAGTGATCTAGAACCTGGTAAGAGCACACATTTCCGTGTGATTTTCACATTTGCATGTGATCTTTAAGGCCTTTCTCAGCTTTCCTCACCTACTCCCAGCCCCCTCCAATCCTACCCGCTAACTTTGAACTGGATTGGTCCGGGAACCGTTCACTTGACCGGAAGGTCTTACTTCAGAGGTCCTGCCAGGGCAGCCAGCGAAGGACCGGGGGAAAAGGGCCGCTCCCTAGGGCAGCTCCCATCCCCTGTTTGCCCTGTTCACCCATAAGAGCCCATATAAGACAAAGCCAGGACCTACAACCCACCTGCAACTACAAGATAAGTATCACTCATCTACCATTACAACTACTGCTAAGTTTCTAACCCTGCATACTTCCATGCTTCTGTACATATAAAAATATACCAGATGAGTGTAGCCTTGTTTTGCATCTAGTTGTGAATGTGAGTAAAGTCTAGTTTTGCATCTGGCTGTACATTTGAGCATTACCTTGTTTTGCATCTAGCTGTAAATTTGAGCATACACCATGCAAACTAATTCACAGACCAGAGGGACAATCTGGCACAACACAGGACCGGTCAACACCCTCCGCTCCCCCAGGCCCCCCCCCCCCCCACTCGCTGTCTTCTTAGATCTAGCCCTCTAGAGAAAAACTACTCACCACTTTATTCCCTCCCATCTGGTCTCCCTATCATGCCAACTAACTCACAGACCAGAGGGCCACTGTGGCAATCCACTGGACTGACCAACCTGCCCCCCACAACCACCCCACTCACCCTCCCCACCGATCCTGCCCCCTAGAAAAATACAATCTTTATTCTCTCTCCCTCCCAACCAAACACCCCCACAACACCCTCCTGGGAATCAATCCCCACCACACCTATCATCTCCAACCGCCCGTCCCTTCTTCATCACCCCACTCTGCCTTTTCTCGCTCCCCTACCCTCCAGACCCCTTCCACCTCAACCTTCCTCTCCATAAGTGTCACCCAAATAGCACTTGCCAACACCCTTGCCAACATCCCCTCCCCAGCTGACCCACTAACTTTCTATTGCACACACCACAGGCACACACGCATACCTCCAAACATAGAACCTGCATCAGCCATACCATACCATCCTTCATGCCTCCCCCTACCTACACCCCTTAACTGCACTTGCACCCTTTAGGCACACAATCCCTTTGACTTCCCCCTCCCCCAACCTTGTAAAGTTCCTATTTGACAGATGCTTAAAACCTACTCCCCCCAGCAACCCCAAAATCCCCAGGGGAATAGAGCATCCAAACGCCACCACAAATGTCACTCCAACCTCCTCAGTCCGACTCCACTATCCAGCCATCTCTCTCAAACACCCCTTTGACCTATACAGTCCACACACCTCCAAAGACCAACCTTCCCCCTATCTGTGTAACTTACCTGTATTCTCATCAACGTCAAATCTGTGACCAAAAAACCCCTCCCTCACCCTTCTCAGAGACCTCAACATATGGATCGATACTCATGACAACCCCTTAACACAACGACTCTTAGATCCTCTGGAATGCCTCAACTTGACCCATCAGGTAACGTCTACCACCCTTACAGCATGACATATTCTTGATGCTATCTTCAGGTCCACTAACCTCATCTCTGCACTCCCCCTCGACTGCACATATGGACAAACCACACAGCCATCTTCTTCTCTTTCCTGTCACCAACCCTTCTTCTATGAAGTACTAACACCGGACCACCAACCCACTTTCCACTTTGGAATAAGGTCATAATAAGCCAGACCTGGCCGACTTACTGCTCTCCTCCGTCCCCTCCCTCCCAGCTGAAGGAGGACCACCGTCCATCATCCAATTTGACTCATGACTCTCCGATGCTGTCCTACCTCTCACCCCTCAAGATGTAACCCCTCAAGACAAGGTCCCTTGCCCAGGTGGTTCTCCCCCCTCCTCAAATCCCTCAAAACACAGAACCACTCCCTGTAACGTAAATGTTGGACCAACCCAAGCCTCGAAAATAAAACAGCGAGCGCCCAACAACATCACATATACAATGCTGAAATCCATAAGGCCAAAAAATCCTTTTATAAGAACATACTCTCCACCACTCGTGACATTAGCAGGGAGCTTCACAGAATGTATGCCCACCTACACTTCTCCCCCCACTCACATCTCCCAATCTCTCTGCAATGCCCTCTTCGACCACTTCCACAACACAGCACTAGAAAGAATATGCACTATCAACTGGCAGCACTCCCACCCCGCAGCGTTTAAAACACCCCATGTCAAACCCCTCCTGAAAAAACCTTCACTTGACCCCCTCGAGCCCACAAACTACAGACCAATATCTAACAACCATTTACTAGCCAAACTCACTGACCTCACAGCCTACTCCTTGCTCAGTACTTTAACAGAAACCAACCATCTCTTCCTCCAGTCCAGTTTCAGACCGCTTCACTGAACTGAATAAACTCTAGTCTCTGTAGGGGATGACCTCACTAACACCACAGACATGGAGGGCTGTGCTTCACTCATACTACATGAACTCTCAGCAGTCTTCAACACCATCAACCACATCATCCTCATTGAGGCCCGACTCCCTTGGCCTTAGAGACACAACACTAAGGTAAATCTCCTAATTCCTTGCAAGTTGACACCATATCACCCAGACTTCTTTGTGTATGTTTAGGGACTTGGGGTTCCACGCTAAGTTATAATCCAGAAGCGGACCCCTTGTTCCAGTTGTGCCATGCTCACACCCATCTCTCCCGCGGGCAGTTGTAGCAGACTCAGTAGTCACTGTTCATCATTTATAGTTGGCCCTACAGTCAAGAGAGGATGGATGAGCAGCAGAGAGACTGTTTCCAAAGGAGGAAGGTGTGCCTACATACTGATGCCAGTTAATAGAGAAACACACCATCATTTCTAGGCCTGTAAAACTACAATGTTTTCCATCCTACCATCTCAAGCCCTTCTCCTCTCTCCTTAAACCTCCTATTTCCATTTTGATTATGAGGACTCTGAGCAGCAACACCTAATACACTATTTTAATTCCAAGCAGTGCAATAATTGCAAATTTAACTATAATTGGTTTGTATGGGTGAATTACAAATGTTCAACACATAAAAAATGTATGCTCACAAGTGCCTTAATTGTCAATTCGGCATTGTTCTAATTTATTACGGATCAGCGTTCCCTTCCCCCTACGTCTTTATCCCATTTACTGTCTAATGAGCTGCTTCGTTGCTGTAGCAGCAGGTGGCGGTTCAGGGTGGAGGAGCCACAAGCCGCAAAGCCCACCCCACTGAATAGTGGAATTTTAGCCTCTCGGATGGGATATGGACGAAGGAATTTAGGTACCAATGTTTGGAATTGGGACATTGTGGTGAATGTGGATTTCATGGCTTTTTTTGGGGGGGGGGGAGTTTCTACGTGGCATTTTGGAAGCAAACTACACTTCAATACATGGATGAGAAAAGGAAGTCACACTACACACATCCTGGATCCTTTCAAAGTGGATTATCCCTAATCCTATTTACTGTGATCAACATGAACGGTATACATAATCTGTAGCACTCAGAATAAAGCACCATGTGCCAATTCACAGTGCCGGATCATCGAACAGAGACTTTCACGCTGCAAACACTCACGGGGGCAATTGTGTGTATTGCTCAACCACTGAACTGATCCTCAATAAGAATCAACAATGACAACAGAAATGCAAACATACAATTGACTATTGTATCCCTGCAAGATATTACCTGTGGCGAACTGACATAAAATGTGATACAACGCCAATAACGCCAATAACCCATTACCAGCCTCCTTCTGGACCTTCCGCAAACACCTGAAAACACGGCTCTTCACACAGGAACTTCTAAAAATAAATCAAATTTCCATTATTAACATCATGGTTCTTACATCAACAAGAACACTGTTACATAAGATTGTGGATGAAAGTTATTTCTCACCGTATCTGTGAAACTATATAGTTTATTGTCAAGAAGGGATGTAACTAATTTGGAGGATGTAAGTTACTCCTCTCTGTACCTGCAAAACAACTATTGTATTTCAGTGTCAAGGTAAGCACCTAGATGCCCCCGGGTTATGTGCACTATACAAATTACAAAATAAATAAATAAATAACCTCTAAAGTACAGACACAAATATGTGAAATACATAGCCATGACCTTAAATATTGGCATTGCATCGGAAATGACATGTGTGCCATATTTACAACTAGGGGCAGATGGGCAAACAAGAATGTTGTGTAGCGGGATTTGATAGAGGCCTGAGACACCTCATTCAGAAACAGAAAGGATTCAAAATGAGAGACGCCCTGGGCCCCAAAGAGAAGCATAGAGATACTGCTTAAGGTTTATTTGTCCACAGGGCCCTCAAGAATGTGCATCTTGAAGGAATGCACCATCACATTAAACAACCCTGGTTGCCCCTTTCTTGAGGAAGCCATACTGTACTAGCGAGTGACAATTGTTCAAATCAATCTTTTTTATTGTCTAATTTTGCAATCTCTTTGACACCTTTCAACACTAGTTTGGGCGCAATTTATTTCTAATACACTGTCGATTGAGCTTTCCAAGTTACTGACCATTCAATGGGATCGTGGTATCCAAACCAGCCGTCACCAAAAATGTACTGTAAAGAGGAGGAGAGCCGGATGTAGGTGTCTTTTCAAGCAAATAAGTGTTCAAACATCAGTCACTCTGTGTACGCTATGTGGCTACGTTTTCGGACACCTTCCAGGGGTTGATCCCGGTGGTCACCTAATCAATTGGCTGAATGCTGCATCAACTGGGTGACCCCTTAATCGGCTTGGTCCCAGGTTTGAATCCACTACACCAATGTCATTTTGAATGTGTTAAGTAAAACGTAGTTTTAATGCCTGTGTAATGCATTTATTATTTATTTACTCTTTTAATTTATCCCCCTGCTTTTGTCTGGATGAGCCTTTATCTATTCTTGGTTCTTAGGGTGTGTGAAATACACATGTATACCAAGTTCACAATTGATTATGATTTTGTATTCTTTATTCCCTGCTGTTTTTACAGTATTGTTTATTTTTTCTGGCTTACATTATAGTGTAAAGATATTACTATAATGTTGATGGGAGAAAAAAGGAAAGGCAGTAAATTCCCCACAGGCCAGACAGTCATGATGCCAATGGGCAAGGACATTTGCGCAGTGCGCATCATGCGCACTGGTACAGTGCAGAAGTAGAGACTCAGAGTTTCAGTTCTTCTGCCATTGGAGGACTATTTATTTGTTGTTTTGTAAAGCACCCACCATATCATGCTTGCTTCATAGTGTTACACGTGAAAGAGGGAAAGGTAAGAGAAGGCGGATTTGGGGGTGTGGGGTGAACCACAAAAGCCTTGGAATATTCAGGAACATTTAAGTGCAAGGGAAGTGGAAGCTGGGGAGTGCAGAAGCCAAGAAACTAGACTGATCTTGCTAGGTGCAATAACATAGACATGCCAATTAAGTGTTAGTGAGCCAGAGATTTTGCAGACTTAGAGTGGAACCATAGTATGGCAAACCAGTTGACTGCAAGACTATAAAGTCAACTGGTTTGCCATACTATGGTTCCACTCTAAGCCTGCAAAATCTCTGGCTCACTAACACTAACACTGACCGCCATAATCGACTGCGTCATTTTTTCCCAAGCTCTGCACAGGTGTGAGATCAGCATAAAAGTAGCAGCAATGCCATCAATGTATAAAGCGGGATTAGCAGTAGGACACAATTCGGAGTTCATAGTTTTAGTAAGGGCAGGGCCTACAGCTTCATTGGGCATCAAATGCTAGTTTGAAAATGAGAGTCAAAAGATGTTTTCTAAAGCACTGCTTATTATCCAAGGACCTCAGAGGGGAAAAAGTTAGGTGCTCAGCATCCAACCTCTTCATTCGGCCTGAGGGAGAAGGATTTAACAGTCCCTAATATTTTATTTATTTATTTATTTATTTATTTATTTATTTATTTATTTATTTATTTATTTGGTACATTTGTAAAGTGCCAAAGACCTGGGGCATTAGGGCGCTATTGCGGAACCAGTTACAGGCAAAGGAGGCATATCTAACAATATCTAAGAAGTGCCATACGTAGGGATATTCTGGTGGTTAAACCAAGAAGCCTCTCTCCACTATGCTCGATACAGCCTTTTTCTGGATCACTTGTAACTGGTGTGTTAAACCTCGTAAAGTGATTAGAGTGCAGGCTATTGCAGTAGTCGACGTGGGAGAAGACTAAGGTCCTAGTCACCCCCAATGTATGGGGCATGTTAGGGAAGCATAGGATATGCCTCAACTTGAAATATGGAGGTGAAAGTAAGTTTGCCTGGTGAACTAATACATTTGAGGGGCAAATGAGAGCAGGCCATTGGAGGATATGGCTGAGGATTTTGCAGCTGGTACAAGGATCAGAGGAGCACTCATGGCAGTGTGCAAAGAGCAGGGCAGTGCAGGAGGTATGGGCAAGCCCAGGAAGATAACGTGTTGAGGCATAACAGAGTTCCAGAATACATGGGGCCTATTGGAATGTAGTCTTGCACATAAAACACACACCCAGAGCTTTCCAATGTGCTTCGGAAGGCACCCATACTGTGTACGGAACAATGTGCACTTCTTGATACACCCCACCAAGCCTCCCACAGCATCCGTTTCTACAAAAGCGCTGTTGAGCTGAAGCTGGGCTCTCCTCGCTCCCCTTGCCCCATACACATTCTCATCTGTCTGGTATTTACATTGATTTAAGTTTTCCCTGCTGCTTTTTGGTTGTGCTTTTATATAATGACATCTTATTTTGGATGTGGCCAAATAAGTATGGGAAGGTGGAGTGTGTGTTCAGTAACTATTGTTACTCAGTCATTATTTGTTTGTATTTGTACCCTGCAGTTTTTACAGTACCAGTTACACAGTACTGTAGCTTGTCAAAGCTGCTGGAAAGGCATCCAATACTTTACACATGAAGAACATGCACTTTTTAAAGATTCCCCTTCCTCACATCAGTGGCTTTTGAGATGTAGCTGCCCTGTCATCAAGCCCCTTTTCCTCTGTCACCCATTCACATCAGACTGAGTGCCGAACTGGCAGAAAACCCTTAGCTCCCTACTCCCACTTACTATGTCTGTAGTAGTATTCATGTCTACATCTATAGCACTTTGCTATGCAAAAGAGCCAGACGTGGGCAGGCTACCACACCCGGGTATCCCAGGATCTGTGCAGCTCGATTCACCACCTGCACCTCCAAATAACCATGTCCAGAGCGAGAACGATACAGGATCTCCTTTTTAACATCATGGATTGTAGTTTAAAGCCTAGAACCTAATGTAAACATAACATTACTGCACTGCACACACGAGAACAATGAATGTCAACAATGCCTAGGTAACTATTAACCATTTTAAAACAAGGACTCCCAAGTCCCAGCATGTAAATGAAAAGCCAGGGATGTATAGGTACCTGCAAGGTAGTGTGCACTTTGTCACTCTAGAACCGTCATCCCCATACTTTTCCTTTCCTCAGCTCAGGGAAACTGTAAAATCTAATAGGGCTTCATTACGAGTTGGGCAGTATTCTGGTGGTAAATCCACCAGAATAGCACCCAACAGGATTACAGTTACTGCCACTTGGTCCGGTGGGTTTACCGCCAGATTACAAGTGGTGGCGGTGTTAGTGCCCATTAACAGGTGATGTTGGTAGAATTACTGTAGTGGTAATTCTGCTGGTGGTAATTCTGTCCATTTTGACAATTTTTCGGCCAAAAGTGGGAGGATTTAACTCTAGCATGATGCTGGAGGTAAATCTCCAACTCCAGGGCCAAACTTGTAGTTTGAGGGAGCAGGAAAAGTAGCGTTAATTCCGTTACTGCCACTTTTTCCCTGCACCACTATACTTGTAAAAAGCCTGTAACGCAGCCCACCATTTCTATCCAAGTGCCTGCTGAGCACAGTAGATGACGCTGTCCATATCTTGTGATAAGCGAAAAGGGACGATTTGAGCAGGGTCATTGCTCATTTGTCATCGTCCTTAAAGATGGCATCAATAATCTCACAGAGGCAGCTACAAGTACAGCAAAAATGTCATGTACAGGAATGCCAGTGTTCAGAAGCAGTACAACTTTTTGTTAGCTTCTTAAAAGGGAAACTGGGAGAGCAGAATGTACCCATTAAATTGCATTGATGTGCAGGGTATTCAGAGGAAGAAAGCACACATCTGGAGTCTACTCTTCTACTATAAATGGGGAAGGTTGGTATTTAGGGTGAACCCCACCTTACAGTACAACACCCTGCAGTACGGTTTATAGTGATGATTTCGATTTTTTTTTAATTACGTTTTTTATTCGAAATGGGGGGGTTAAACCCCAACCCCCTTTTTTTTTTTTTTTTTTTTGTTTTACCCATTTTCTTCTTATTCCCGGACCCCAAAATAAATATATAATAATAAAAAAAATTGATATTTCTTTTTCAATATTATTGTTTCGACATTATTGTCTTTCGAATTTTTTTTTCTCGCAAATTATGACTGACCACCCTGCAGTACCTCCACTATATTCAGTATACAGTGCAACACCTACTCATCCTGATGATTAATGACCCTCTTTCCTGGGCGTGATTTTTCTGCAGGTGTGGTATTAATTTCAAACCGCACTAGGTGAATCCCAAGAGTGGCATGCCATTGCTGCATTTCCTTAGTGGAACAGCCAGCACCAGTACACACCATCATCTGGGTGCTCATCTCTTGGCCACTAATTCTATAGATAGAAGGAAGAGCAGGCGAGGTGCAGTGGCTCATGAGTTGCAATGCATAACTCATAACTATCAGGCTGTCCTCAAAATGGGGTCCTTTGAATGGGGCGGGTGAGAAGGAATGCACAGGGCATGTAAAAGTCTGCAGGTTAATTGCATCACAAGTTACTGTTTTAAGTACAACCATCACAGCTTGAAGCCTTACTCAAGGCAGATTAATATTGCATACAGAACTGTGAAAGGTTTAAACACAATTCCCGAGGCAAAATTGGGCACTCTATGGAAGGTTAACATGGCCATATATCAGCTTTCCTCACCTCAAAGCAGCCCAACTCGTGGTCATCATTGTAAGGAAAAATTACAAATCCCTTATTGCTTGGAAAATGAGTCCATTTTGGAATCGCAGCTGGCAGTACTTGGTCAGAACTGCCGGTTATATATATTCAAAGTCATTTTCGATCAGGGCCTCAGCAACAGAAATCCTGTGTTGATGCTAACACTTCTGAGGAAAACTTCGTAGGCCACTTTTTGCAACTGTTTGGGGAGTTTTCTGAGGAAAGCACAGGTCCTCTTGTGGAGAAGCTGGTCCATATAGAGATTGGTACAGCAAATAGGTCGGGAAGCTCGGGTGGCCAGAAATCACATACTTTCTAGAGTCCGGGGCATATATGAGGGGTCAGCTGTGATGACACTCGCCTCAGAGGATAATATTCATGAAGTTATTAATCCTTTAGCAAGGGCAAGACCCACATCCCAAATATGATACCATCTTAAATATTTACTCATTCTCAACTGTGGTGAGTGCAGCTGTTTAGGGCAGTTTTGTCACTCTTAGTGGTAACAGGTGTATCCACTTTATCAGGGTCCAATTCAGTCATTAATCCACTCTATAAGAAGGGCCCTAATAATGTGGTATCCGCCTATAAACTAATCAACCTGATTGATATCGACTGTAAGATCTTTTGTCATAGCATATTGTCGGAATTAAACAAGTAGATCGGGGAAAATGTCATCTTGAACTGGACACAGGGAGGTTTCAGAATCCACCAGATCTGTGTGCTATGGTATCTAAAGAACACGTTTGATGCCGCAAAGAACATGCCTTGATATGTTACATTTTGGACTTTTCATCTGCCTTTGACCTAGTGGTAAGAAAGGCGCTATGGGTCAAATTAGCAAACATTGGTATCGAATAAACTGCATTCGATATTACCAGGCCATTACACTTCGACCACTGTGCAAATTCGATTTGGCCCTTGTGGCCAACTCACTAATAAGATAGCAACTGCTAGAGGGGTTAAGCAAGACTGTTTACTAGCACCAGTCCTTTTCTGCCTCTAGATTCATGCTATGCCTTAGTGCTTGCAAGAGACCTCTAAAGCTACACCCTTTATCAATGGTAAGCGAGTGCCGATGTTCCTGTATGTGGATGACTCGGCTATGCTCACCAAGGACTCCTGTAGCACTTACAGCTGAACTTCAAGCAGTGGCTGTTTATTGTGACACAAATCTCCTAATCTTAAATAAAGATAAACCAAATGGTATGGTGATTAACAATCCTCCAAGCAGGAAATCAAATCCATACTTTTTTTTTTAAAACTCTTTTTTATTAGTGGTAACAAAAGGCCAACCACACCATTGCACAGTTCATTTCACAGATACAACAGGAATACATTTGTTCAATGCAGTTTTACAAAACAATATTATGGTGACAAGTCATCATCAGTAATCATATTGCACAGGTAGACTCTAAACGGGCCCCAAATGTCTTTGGGTCTGCACGTTGAAGTTTGGGTCAAAACAAACTGCTCCTCTGACTCATTGACATGTGTCAATTCTTGTAGGAATTGGTTCGTGCTGGGTGGCAGAGCGCTTTTCCATTTCAATAAAATACATTTTTTGGCAACCGCACATGAAATGTTGAATAGTCTTCTGATTTTTTCTGAGTGTTTGCCTTTGTCCCAAAACAGATATTTCTGGGGTGCAAATCGGGGGGAACCTGAGTTATTTCTTCCAACATTTGTGCTACTGCCCTCCAGAGCCCCACAACCACCGGACAGTCCCAGTACATATGAAAGGAACCGGCCTGAGGAGCATTGCATTTGGGGCAGGCATCAGAGGTATCTGGTGCGAATCTAGCGATCCTGGCCGGCGTGTAATGTAATCTATTTAGAATTTTAAATTGGATCAACCTCAGGCCAGAGTTAAGCCAGATCTTCTTAGTTAGTGAACAATATCTGGCCCATTTCTTCTCTCTGATGGGAACTTGTAAGTCTGCCTCCCACCGCTCCCTTATCTGATTCACTGTGGGGGTGTGGGTCTGGACTTCAGTGTATAGCCTAGCGATTCCCAGGCCATTTTTAGCTGTCACAAGTTGTATACATGGATGTGGTGGAGGTTCGTCCGGGAAGAGAGGCCACCTTTTCTGAAATGCAGATCTCATACGATATTATTGCAGCGTTTTAAGTGGACCATCTCCCAGCACCCTCAGCAACAGACCCAGGTCTAAAAAAATGCCATTGACAAACATATTACCAAGCTTCATTTCAAAGTTAGGGTCCCAGGATTCCTGTATGCTCGTGTCATATGTAGGAGAAATTCCCGGAAAGTTCCACAGAGGTATCTCGGGGCTATAGGGGGCCTCAAGTCTAAGCCTTTTTTATATAGCTTCTCATGCCCTGACTGTGCAGCTTACTGGATTGTATTCACACGTGTCTTTATAGTTTGGATCAAAAATGACTGATTGTATGTTTGTGGGATGTGTAGTGTATTCTTCTATCCATGCATGGGGTGTGCTGTCCTCATCATTGTACCAATATTTAGCAAATTGAGCCTGGGCCACATAATAGTAAAGCTCGAAATCAGGGGCTGATATACCTCCCGAAGAATAGGTTTCTGTCATTTTGTCCCAGCTTATCCTGTCTTACCGTTCCAGAGAAATGTTACCGCCATGGAGTTTGGCGAAGAAGGCTCTGCTAGGCCATATAGGGATGTTGACAAACAGATAAAGAAGTTTAGGTAGGATAAGCATTTTAAGAATAGCGACTCGACTGGCTAAAGAGATCGGGAGCCGCCCCCACACCTGGAGCTTGGCCGTTAAAGTTTGCAGGGCGTTTTCGTGGTTATCTGAATATAATGTAAGCTTATTCCTGGGGACAAGAATTCCCAGGTATCTGATATGGTCTTTAGACCATTTGAGTCCATCTGTCATTGTGGGGCACTGGGTGGCCGGTGTAAGCGGAAATATTTCCGATTTGGCCTTGTTTATCATGTACCCAGAGTAATCTGCAAACTCCTGCATCTCTGCCATAATGGGTGTTATATTGAGTTCAGGTTCCTTGACATATAATAAAGTGTCATCCGCATAGAGCGATATTAGTTGGGTAGATCCCTTCATTTTGATCCATCTATCCGCATGTCTTTGACAGACCGCAGCCGCCATTGGCTCAATGGTTAATGCGAACAGCAAGGGCGAAAACGGGCAGCCCTGTCTGGTTCCCCTCCCCAACAGGAACATCTGGGAAATGGCTCTATTGGTCAGGACACAAACTCCAGGCTCTTTGTAGAGTAATTTCACATATCTTAAGAAGTAGGGCCCCATCCCAACTGCCTCCAGCACCGCAAGGAGATAGACCCATGAGACAGAATCAAACGCTTTTTCAGCGTCAAGGGATATAGCCACTGCGCTCCTTGCGGGATCTATTTGTGCCATTATACCAAAGAGTCTTCAGAGGTTCAGGGCCGTAGATCGTGCGGGGATAAACCCGTTCTGATCAGGATGTACTAGGGTAGGGAATGGTTGGCAGAAGCCGATTCGCCAGGACCTTTGCAAATATTTTAGCATCGGTATTTATGAGTGACAGGGGCCTGTAGGACGAAACGTCCTGTGGTGGTTGCCTAGACTTATGGAGTACGGTTATAATAGCTTCTCTCATAGTTGGGGGTAACTTTCCGCACTCAAGTGCCTCCTCCCACACCTGCAGCAGTATCGGAATGAGTTCCTCATGACATTCTTTGTAGAATTCAGCTCCCAACCCGTCTGACCCTGGTGCCCTGCCCGAAGCCAATGCTTTGACCGCTTCTACAATCTCTTCCGCAGTCACCGGTTGATTTAGCGCTAGGCGTTCCTCGTCGGGGAGTTTAGGGAGGGAGAGAGCCTCAAGGTATATCTTAATTTCTGTGAGTGTTTTCTTATCTTTATTTGAATATAATTCCGTGTAGAATTCCATAAATTCCCTATTAATGTCTTCATCTCTGAGCAGTACCCTTCCCTGTACTGTGCGTATACTTGTGATCTATGTAGGTTGTTTATCGTGCTTGAGTAAGTTGGAAAGCATTCTGCCAGCCTTGTTACCATGCCCATATCTGCGCACGCCTATAGGGGCCGCCACGTATCGGACCTCCCTTATGGCGGGCTTATCAAACTCTTGAAGGTGCGTGTGTATATTGGTTAATACTACTTTGTTTTGCGTGTTTGTGTATGTTTTCTCCAGAACATCTAGTTTGCTTTCGATAGTTGACAATTCGGTTCTCACAGCCTTCAGCATACCTGTGGTTTTGGACATCAACACACCCCTTATCCAGACCTTGAAGGATTCCCACACCGTTGAGTATTTGTCAACTGATCCCACATTGTTGGATAGAAACTCTGATCTCAGCATGGAGTGCTTCTACTGTCCCCGGGTCTCCCAACATTCCACCCGGCATCCTCCATCTCCTAGCAGGACACGGGGCATTCCGGAACATTAGTTCCAACAGCACTGGGGAATGATCTGACAATGTTCGAGGAAGGATTTCGCACCCCCCCACCACAGCCATCAAAGACATGGAAACAAACCAATAATCAATCCTAGACTCCGAGTCATGTACCGAGGAATAAAACTTATATCTCCTGCTATCAGGATGAGTTTCACGCCAGGCATCGACCAGCAAAAGTTGTGATAAAACATGTCTCAGATTTAGTACTGCCCTACTTGGGGTTCTAACCACCTTCGAGGATCTATCAAGAACCTGGTCCAAGGCCAAATTGAAGTCTCCCCCCATAGCACATTCGGAACATCAAGTGACATAATTATCTGGTATACATCCATGTAAAAAGCAGGGTCATCAATGTTAGGCCCGTACGTGTTGACCAGGAGTATTTGTTGAGTAGCCACCTCCCCCCAGACTATGACATATCTGCCCAGGGGATCAGCCTTATGACCACCCACCCTGACCCCAAGGCCTGGATGAATAAGGGTGATCACCCCTCTGGACTGGGATGAATAGTCAGCGTAAAACCTCAGGGGACCCCACCTGGGCAATATATGGGCATTACTCATTCCTACCGCATGGGTTTCTTGTCTAGCATCAGGATTTGGGGATTATGCCTGGCAACATAGTTGGAAATCTTCTTGACCTTAACCTGATTTTTTAATCCCAACCCATTCCACATCAGGAGTTTAACCTTAAGCCCAGCACCAGGGCTCTGAAATGGAGCCTTAGCCATTGTCAAACTCAACGGGTTTACAGTAATCGTGCAACATAATCGGTGCCAGCCTTGATGCCACCACAATTTGACTTTTCAACCAACAAGTCACCTCCAACCACTTTACACATGAACATGGCTCCGTAGAGTGGCACCAACCCCCAACAAGATGCCACCATAAGTCAATACAAGAGCTGAATCCACCAAACCCCTCACCCTGTACCACTCCCCCACCCTCATCACCACCCCCAACTTGACGATGTGTCCAACAAAACTTATGGAATATTCCGCGGGTAGCCATGTTGCTCCACATGGCCGGCGATCAGGTCCGACAACTCCACCAGCCAAATTGCCTGGTACAGCTTGATCCGAAACTTATCTTGAGTATAGCCTTAGAAAGGGTTGACAGTCGAGTGTTTCTTAGTCTGCAGGTCTGGGTCTGTTGTTTTGTGCTGGTCTGCCCCCTCTAGGAGGAAGGGGTATGGACGTTTCAATATATTGCGTGGCTTTGGCCGGATACTCAAAGAAATGGGCCCCTCCCGCATGCTGAATCCTCATTTTTGCTGGGAACATCAAGGCATATGGGATCTGGTGTTCTCTTAGGAGCCTCTTGACTGGCTCGTAGGATCTTCTGCTTGCCTGCACCCCCGAGGAGAAATCTGGGTAAATGTGAATGCGACTTTCCTCATATTGGAGGTGCCCGCCTCTCTTGACTTACGTAGGATTGTACTGTCGGATCGTGTTCTGAGGCAGTGCAGTATATTTTTAGCCAAATTTCTATTCACCGTCCTCCCTTGCTCTTTATGCAGTGTCCGAGCCCTGGGAGTGGATCAGATTAAGGGGCTGAAGGTGTTATGAATGATCACACAATGAGCCCCCAGCCGGAACCCGGTGGTCTGAGTGGACTTCCCGCACAACGGAACCGCCTGAGTGACCCCAACTTGCCGCGTGTACCACCGGGATTCGCCGGTCCAACGGAAAGGCAGATAAAGTATATCGGCTCAGTGAGGATTGTCGCCGGGTCTGCAAGCCGCTACCCCCGGAAAATAATGTGTTCTTTTTCGGCCACTCATCTGCTGCCCAGCCGCGCCTCCTTACCAGACGTTCTCATTTCCGGGCCTCTTCGCGGTCCCGTATCGCAGGCCAGTCAGACACCTTGCCCCGTGTTGTAATGCAGGTTCAGCAAGGGGCTTTTCTGGAGCTCAGCGACCGCGTGCCACCACACCCCGGGGCCGGACTGGAACGCGGGTCGGTTCATCCGACTGAACCACCCGTGTCACGGCTAACCCAGAGACAGCAGCATATTACCAGCAGGGCTCAGGGCTCAGGGCCTGGGCCGCAGTTCAGGCTCCTCCCATCAGGGGCCTCGGTCCTTCAGCCACGCAGCGGCACTCGCGTGGATCTCCCTGGAGCTCAGAGCAGGATGTATTGAGCCACGTGTATCGGCCGATCTGCCTGGAGCTGTATCTCCGGGTTTCCTGGCCTCTGATTCACAGGAGTTCGACTGACCCACCACGGATGGCTGGGCTACCTTCCCAGAACGTTTAGGCTACACAGGCAATGTTATTACGGATGATATGGCGCAGGATATCTTAGTGGAGCAGGAGCTCTGGAATCAGGTGGCCATTTCCGTTGTGCACAACAGCGCCCCCCAAATCAAATCCATACTTTAATTTGGAGGTGGAACCCACTGGGGTTGTAGATTGTATTTTCTATTTAGGGGTATATCTGTCATCAAATATATCATGGAAAGTCCAAGTAGCGGACCCACCTAAAAGGTTGCAGTGGCAGGAAGAGCTATAACTAAGCTTTTGCGAAAGCACAAGTATCATTTCTGTCCCGAAGTTGAGATGGTGTTTCATGGGAAGTTTGGTGGCTTAGTAGCATATGGCGCAGAGTTATTGGGCCTAGACAAAAATGTCTTCAGAGTGGGAATGTCAACGGAAATTTTGGAAATGTTTACTATATTTATCCCAAGGATTTCTTAATGCCGTTTTGCAGACGGATGTAGTATTTTTGACACAATAGACAAGGGTGATGGATTTACCGGCCAGGTAAGCTGTCAAAAGAGCGAAATCACAATCCAAGGAGTTGGTCGACATGGCCTGGCAGGAACACTGTTCTCAGTCCTTCTTATCATCCTTTAGGAAGCAGCTGTCAGCTGCCACATTGAGCCAGGGATTTTTCCATGACCCACATTTTCATGCTGTTGAATCCTACAGGTCTCTTTCGGCCCAGCTTAAAAATAACCGAATGGCGGGAATGAGGATGACTGAGGAGATTGAGCTTGTGTGTCTGGCTAATTTAGGCTAGGTAGATGTATACGTAGGTTATGGTGGGCATCAATCTTATCTGAAATATCTCGCCAACCACCAAATCAGATGCCTCTTGCCCTGGCCATAGCTGACAATTTGTTACTGGCTGCTAACATCAAGAGGTGGTATTGTTTATTTATTTAACCCCATGTTCATAATGTGTCAGGCAAAGGACACAAATCTACACTGTTTCTTCTTTATTTGCCCAGCCTTTGATCATTTAAGGTTGACACGTATTATAAAACTCCTACAGAAAGTCTGCCTCCCAGACAACTCTAATGCTGCTTTGTCTTTACTTTTGGGGGACTTCGAGAGGAACATCACTAAATCAACACCACTTTTCAATTTAGGGGCTTGGAGAAAGAGATCCAGAAAGAATGGTGGATTCTGATTTTTGGGCTCTTAGGCTTTTTGGCTCTTTTTCCAACTGCCGGGGGCTGCGAGTGATGATGCGTAATGTCTTCTTAAGATCTCCCTGCAGTATTAAGTAATGAACAGTGGTTTTAGTATATATGTGGTTGTCATATCTCTATGATACTCCTTAAGTTAATGTTCATGACGTTATCCTTGTATTATCAATGGTTTTATTGTTTTATAATGGATGAACTTTGTTCTTTATTTTAATTTGCATCGTACTTTATCTGAATTTGATGGTATTTTGCATGGGGTTTTGTTATTTTAACGTCTGTAACGAAAGGCTCAATGGGCCGAAAGTGTAATAATAGAATCAAACTGCTTTAAAATCCACAGCAACTCAACACAGAATTCAAAGGAAAGAACCTAAAAAAGGTGTCACACATTTCAATAAAGAAGTGTTTTAAAAAAGAAAATTGCTAATAATGAAAACTAGGGAAGAGACCTAAAAATGTTATTGGATGTCAAGGTGTCTTGAACCTGGCCACTTTGAGCACTGGACGGATTATCTGAACTCGTCAATAGCAATTTGATACATAGAAGGACTACCACAAGCAGTCTACACAGACCCCCCTTTGTTTTGCATATTAAGTAACTTTGGGTCTCACCGTAAATTACCAGGGGAATCCAGATGTGGACCCCTTGCTCATTGTTCTCAGAGATGCACAGCTCCACCTCACTGATGATGCACAACAAGGCTGCGACACGTGTATGGGCTTGCTGTTGGTACTCTGGTTCAGAGGAGAATTGCCTAGCATTTTGGTGCTGAACTGCCCCTGGGCAGGACAAAGACTGATGTGCAGGGATATTTCTCCTCTGTGAAAGGGACAGTGAGCTAAAGACTTGGTTGAGACTCTCCCAGGGGCCATTCACCCAAGAACAGCTCAATGGGCCGTGTTCGTGCTGGGAGAGACTCCCAGATCCCCCTTTGTTTTGCATATTAAGTAACTTTGGGTCTCACCCTAAGTTACCAGGGGAATCCAGACGTGGACCCCTTGCTCACTGTTCTCAGAGAGGCACAGCTCCACCTCACTGATGATGCACAACAAGGCTGTGACACGTGTATGGGCTTGCTGTTGGTACTCTGGTTCAGAGGAGAATTGCCTAGCATTTCGGTGCGGGACTGCCCCTGGGCAGGACAAAGACTGATGTGCAGGGATATTTCTCCTCTGTGAAAGGGACAGTGAGCTAAAGACTTGTTTGAGACTCTCCCAGGGGGCATCCACCCAAGAACAGGTCAATGGGCCGTGTTCGTGCTGGTAGAGAGACTCCCAGACCCCCCTTTGTTTTGCATATTAAGTAACATGGGTTTCCTCCTGGAAAAGTTTACTATGATTTCCTTAGGTAATTCGGATTTTTACATTTCTTAATGGCAGTTTTGTACCTCAATGATACTCATTTCTTTGAATCTAGACATGTGACATTTAAATACCCATTGCATTTTTATAGGAATGCACTTCTGTTATGAGCAGATCTAATCATAAATTTCAAATCTATATATATAAAACACTTAGGTATGCTTCCGTACTTAGCTGATGCAATTTATCAGTGTTAGGTTGCCCTCTGCTGTCCAAATGCAAAGTGCACCCACTTCAAAAACCCACTTCAAAAACAGCTATCATTTCAACAAACAGAATGAGCACTGTCATACATGGTCAGCTTCACCTTCCACTATCGCAAACATACGGAATAATTTCAAGTTACTTCTTTCACCCCCACTTCTCTTGACACCGGGCACGGCGTTTCCAGTGTCAATGAACAGTTCATTATGGCTCAACTTTCAGTCTCTAAAGAGCAAAATGCTTTATGACAAATGCCTCCTGACGAGCTAAAACTGAAAGTAGGTGCTGTAATTATGCTACTAAACAATCATATGCCATTGCAGGGACTCTGCAATAGAACAAGGTTGACACATCTACAGAGACACATCATAGAGGCCTGTGTGATCTTATACCTCTCATTCCATATGATACGTTTAGCCCTTTCAATTACCATTAATACATCACAGGGACCTACGCCCCATTCCTGGAAGGGATCAGTGGTAATTCTGATATATAGGAAGGGGGACAGAAGTGACCTTATGAATTACCAACCGATATTGACCTTTAAAATATGCTAGAACAGCGTTGGTTAATCCTGGAACAGCTAGTATACATTAATTTAAATTGCGAAAAATGATTTTAACACATTTTTTTTACAAACGAGATAACACTTAGGGGCCGATTTATGGAATAAACGTGCGCCGAAAATAATGGCGCAAGAAGGCGCAAGCTGGCGCAAGCATGAAAAAACAGGTGCATGTGCACGCGTGCGATTCATGGAAGTCCCTGCGCGTGTTTTCCTTGGGATGTGCGCCTCACCCATCCGTGGCACACACGGGTGCACACGTCATAACAACATCCTGAACGCCGTGCATGACGCACACAGTGAATGCGCACAACTTTAGCGCACACACCAAAAAGTGGGCGGAACACGGGGCGTAACGTGCAGAATGGGGAACAACGCGTGAAAAAGAAGGCGTAACTGGGGAAGTACTGCACGGAAATACATGGAACGCCCACACGCACACGAACAACACGTATTCATGGAATAGAAAACGGGAAACCCACGCATGGCAAAATACACGCACAGGCCTAAACACGTCCGCCACACGAAGGCAGGCAGTAGCATCCCTGCGCATTAAAAAAGTGTGCGCAAACAACAAACACGTACATACTGCTACATGAATGTCCCATTCTGTGGCCCCCTAGGAGAAGTGATGTGTCACGCACCCCATAGGCATCCCATAAAATTTAAAAAACAGATAAGCACCCCCTGTAGCCCACGTGCGTGTAAAAAAACACACGCAGTACGCTGTGGCAGCTAGGAACCCCAAATATACGTACACGATCAACACGCAGGCTAGTATGGCCGGAAGAAAAGGGGTATGCAACAAACAGGGACACCCGCAGTGGGCAAAATAGCATGTGCGACTCACCGTCTGCCTTGCGTGTACAAGAATAACGCAGAGCCAACACCCACCCGCTGTGAAGTAATCATGTGGGAACCCCAACACCTGCAAAACACACGCACCGCTTCCCACGAAATGCATGTACAGAGTGATGGAAATCCACGTGGGACCCTCAACCCATGCCAGGGAAACGCCCACGCGCATAATGTCACAGACGCGCTTATGCGCTAAGGGTCTTTCCTTGAATTACACGCTGACGTGCTGCTTTTTCATGTGCCAAATCACACCGTATCAAGCTGACCACGCGAAAACACACAGAAGACCACGCTCCTGCCCAGAAGTCCATTTTCCTGCCCCCCAGAGCCCTCAGCACGCTCCCACCTGCCATCTGCTGCTGCCTGCCTTCCTGCAAAACACCTGTCCTGCTCTTTGGTGCCTGCACGTCAGCCATCTGCAGGCGTCCATTTGCTGTGGGATACCATCACTCCACAGCCCACCCCCAGGACCCAGTTGCCCACCCACACCTGCCTCGGGGGTTTCCAGGTCGGACACAACACCTTCTGGCACCAGTGGCAACCCCCCAGTAGGGAGGCAGAGGGCTACCAGCTTCAGTGCCAATGAAGTTGGTATCCTGGTGGAGCAAGTCCTGGGGCAGTATGATGCCCTCTTTGGAAGTTCGCGCACCGACTATGAAGGACAGAAGAGGATCTGGATGGACATCGTGGCTGCCATCAACGTGGAGGAGGTGGCAGCCCACGACATCAAACACGTCCGGAAGCGCTGGGAGGACTTCAGGTCCAGGACCCTCAACAAGGCCCGGCGCCTCTTGAAGGCAATGGATGCTGAGGGGTGCCGGGTCCGCCTAACCAACAACCAAATGTGGGACCTGGAACGTATATGCCCAGCGCTCCACATCCAGGTCCTTGAGAGGCAGACCCGTCTGGAGTCGAGCAGTAAGTGTACATGCGTACTGATTGGACGCTGTGCATGTTGAGGTGTGGCAGAAGTGTGCAGGTTGCACATGTGTCTTTATAGGGCCATGTATGGATGTGTATGTACAGGGACATGAGCCTGCCACATGTGAGTCCTCTCATGTGTGAGACACATTGATGGTGTATGTGTTGGTAAGCATGCAGGCCAAATGCAGGTGTGGGTGCACACATATTTGAATTTCTGTGTATGTACTGTGGCATGGTTGTGGTGTCACACATGCATGCTGGTTCCACCTGCATGTATCTGCACTATGTACATGTGCATGTGTGTATATATGACAAGCGTGCCACTGTGATTCACCATGGATGCATGTGACACTGACATGTAGGAGGCTGATTGCCAGATGTGACATGGATGGCGATGTTATCACTGCGACAGGTGGTGGAGATGTACTGATGCATGTATGTCTGGTGGCGTGTGTGCATGTGTTCTGCACTCCCCGTGTTGCATGTGACCTCAGGCTCACCTTTGCCTACTCATGCTATTGTTTGTGTATGGATGGTGCTGCTTGGTGCTACATTCCTGTTGTTTTGCTCATGTGTGTGAGTTGAAATGACATGTGTGTTGGGGTGTGTGATGCCATGTCTGAAGTTTGCGACTGCCACTCATCTGCAACTGTCATGTGTGTATCAGACCATTGTACATTGCCCTGATGCCTGTGTTCTGTCTCTCCCTATCTGCAGCGTCAACTGATGAAGAGGGTGGAGACGGTGCTGTGGAGCACAGCGGCAGGGATCCCACCGCCAGCTGGAGACGCAAGGCCCAGCTCCCCTCCCAGGTTGAAATCTCTTCGGGGAGTGAGGAGTCTGGTGCTGCATCCACGGCCGCAGCTGCTGGGGGTAGGTCGAAGAGGCGGAGGTCGGAGGTGGACTCCTCAGCAGCAGACGGGTCAGCTGAGACCCCACAGGGGCCTACGGAGGAAGATGGCACGGAGTCATCCAGGTTGGTGGGGAGTTTGGTTGAGGAGGAGGCCGTGGAAGTCACAAGCACGGGGCCTGGAGGGGGGATTCCACTGGTGCCAGTAGTGCAGTCCAGGGGCAGGGACAGGAGGCAGCACAGGCCACCGTGGAGGTGCCTGTGTGTTATCCTGTCGCCGATCCTATGACTGCATCATCCGGCGCCAGCAGGGATGCCTTCGTCCAGACCCATTTTCAGGGAGGGGATAGCCGCACAACAACTGGCCTTCCTCTCCCTGCTGATGTGGCAATCCGGGACCGTGTCCAGCCTGTCCTGGCTGGGGTGGCGTTGTGTGTCTGTGACATTTGGGGTGAAGTGCAGGGTTCTCGTGAGGACAATGCACATCATTTCGAATGCCTCGAAGACCGCGTCGACCGGCTAGGAGGGATCACCGGTGCTGGGTTCCTCCGTGTGCCGGAGCTTCTACTGACCCCTCTTCAACTGAACCCCCTATGCACCAGTCGTCCTCCGTGCCATCTTCCTGCCCAAGTGTCACCCGGGCACACTGTGGCTTTGGCCCTGACCCAGCAGGCAGGCTGGCGGAGGAGACATCCCTGCCACAGTTGGGAGTCGGACATCCAGCAGGGGTGGCCACGACAAGAACTGCACCCCAGCCAGAGGAGGATGTGCAGGCAGCAAGAGGCAGGGCACAGGCACAGCAGCAGCGGGCACAAGGTGGGAGCGATGATGGCTCGGGGCCATCAACATCAGAGGGGCAGGCATCGGCCAGAGGGCAGGAGGACCCTGGATTGGGAGTGTCTTCCATGTGGCAGCAGTTGGGCCAGGCCATAGATGCGGAGCCGGGGTGGGCGGAAGAGGTAGGGATCACAATGGTCAGGGAGGAGAACTCCATGCGGAGGGCGCTGAGGCGGGCCGAGTGCCTCGAGGCAATTCGCAGGGAGTTGGAGTTGAACATGGCATCGTCCCTCGGGGCCAAGGAAGAGGACCGCCTCCAGTACATAGACCAGGAGTTCGATGATGTCCTGGCCCGGGAAATCAAAGTGTGAGCCGTCGGACTAGCCGCCACCATTGCATATAGTTTGTAGTGTTAGGTTTTATTTTCGTTTTGCTTTATTTTGGGGTGCTTGGACATTGCCCCACCCTTTTGTATATAGTTATGTCTTAGGAATTTTTTTTATAGGTTTCATTTCATTGGTTGGGCTCATGGACCATGGATTGAATAGTTGTACATAGTTGAACAGTGGATTGATGAAAACGATTTTTTTTTCAATCACCATGGATCAATGGATTTTGCAATTTGCGTTTCTTTTGGATTTACTTTGGTGGACGGAGAGTTTGGGCAAACTTTCTTTTGGATTACTTTGGATTGAGACTTCATTTCTTTTTTTCATATTTGGATATGCATTTATTTTCTTGTTTAAAATATTTTTTCATGTTTTCATTCCATTACCTTCATTTTGTGCAAAATACATTTTGATTTATTACTTTCATGTGTGGTATTTGCTCATTGATTTACTGCATGTCACAATGTGGGTTTACACAATCACTGCCACCCAGTGTGTGTGTGTGACAGACATGTGTTGATGTACATAGTTGACTTTTGGTTTGTGTCATGAAATAGGCCTTTCAGTGTGGGGTGGATGGGAAACTTGATTGGGTGTCAAGACTGGGGTGGGGTGCAGTGGGATTTTGGTGGACATGAGGACCATGAATGTGCATCTTCATGACATGTTGGGGGGCACATGAGTTGGGGAGGCAGGTGCCCGTCATTGCTGGGTGGGTGGGGGTACAGGGGGACATGAGTCGGGGCCTGCTGGCAGGTGCCCATCACTGCTGGGTGGGTGGGGGTGCAGGGGGACATGAGTGGGGGCCTGCTAGCAGGGGCCCGTCACTGCTGGGTGGGTGGGGGTACAGGGGGACATGAGTCGGGTCCTGCTGGCAGGTGCCCGTCACTGCTGGGTGGGTGAGTGGGTGGGGGGGCATGAGTCGGGCTCACAAGTGCGCTCAGCCGTGCATGGTGGCATGTGGGCTGCCTGCAGGGCATGGGGGGATTGTAGGCTAGTCCCCTGTGGTGTGGGCTGCCTGCAGGGCATGGGGAGGGGCGGAAGGCCACACCCGGGAGGGACCACAATGCACGTGTGAGACTCCCCGTGCACCCCCAAATACACATACCCTGCTCGCACAGGGCCTATTGCGTGTGAGAATCCCTGTGCACCCCCAGAATACACGTACCCCACTGGCACTACGCCAATCGTGTGTAAAACTTCCCGCGGACCCTTCGGAATACATGTACCCCGCTCGCACAGGGCCTATCGCATGTGATACGTCCAGCGCACCCCCAGAATATATGTACCCCGCTTGCACGGGGCCTATCGCGTGTGAAACTTCACGCACACCCCCTAAATACATGCAGGCACCCATCCACCCTCCCCATGCCCCACAGGCAGCCCATCCACCCTGGGCATGCCACACAGGCAGCCCATCCACCCTCCCCATGCCCCGCAGGAAGCCCACACCACAGGGGGGACTTTTTCAATGCATGTTTCCTTGCGCGAGCGGGGTACGTGTATTCCGAGGGGTGCGTGTGGAGTTTTACACGCTATTGGCCTAGCACGAGCGGGGTACATGTATTCCAAGGGGTGCGTGCGGAGTTTTACATGCGATTGGCCTAGCGCGAGCGGGGTACATGTATTCCGAGGGGTGCGCCTGGAGTTTTACACGCTATTGGCCTAGTGCGAGCGGGGTACGTGTATTCCAAGTGGTGCGCGTGGAGTTTTACACGCTATTGGCCTAGCACGAGTGGCGTACGTGTATTCATAGGGGTACGTGGGGAGTTTTACACGCTATTGGCCTAGCGGGAGCAGGATAGATGTATTCCGAGGGGTGCGCATGGAGTTTTACACGCGATTGGCGTAGCGCGAGCGGGGTACGTGTATTCTGTGGCGTGCGCGGGGAGTTTTACACGCGTTTTTGTTGTTTGGGGTCTGTATGCTGGTCCACTGGCCTCTGCGCCATGTACTGAATTTGTGCGCTGTTCATGGCGCACGGGGCGGGGTTGGGGGCGTAACTGGCACTGCTGCAGTGTCGCTGCGCCACTCTGCGCCATGGCTGGTTATGGATGTTGAAATCCATGGATACGCTGTGCGCCTAAATGTGGTTTGGCGCACGCGGCTGGCGCAGACTGCCACACGCGCGCACTGTGCGCCAGCCGCGTGCGCCACTTGTGCGCTGGTTTCTATGAATTACCCCCTTAATGTTATAATACACAAACACTGCACAAATAAAAGAAAGACTAAAATATATGACGTATAAAAACTACAAAAATGAGAAAAGTACATACAGAAGAGCATTTTTTACGTAAATATGTTAATGATCACATTTGAACTTTCACAATCAAAGTTACACACACGTTAATTATTACAGCAATTTTTTACTACAGCAATATGCATTATTTGGTAATATAATACATCAGTTTTATGAAATCAAAGTTCAATTTGATCACAAAGAAAAGCTACAGTAATCATGGTGACTCCAGTAAACATGTCCAACCTATTACACATACGTTGTACAACTGACATTGTCATTTTCACACACAACACATGTGCATATCAGGCCCTGTGCTATCTAAACTTCGGACTTCTGTGTTCACAGACATCAGTGGAGATATCAGAAAGAACGTCCGCCATGGTGCCCTGATGCCTAAGGGTTTGTGTGCGCTATTAAAAAATGTAAAAATTAAATAAATAAAGAAATAAATAAATGATTTGCTCCCTTGTATGAAATAGGTTCTAAACATTTATAAGAATTGAACTATTAATGTGCAGGGCAATCATAATAGCTGCATTGCCTGCAACCGATTCCTCACTGCCCTCTCTCTCTCTGCCACTTCCATATTTTATAAAGCATAGTGTGCCTCCTAGACAATCTGGATATGGACCCCCTATCACTAACACTATGTGGCCTCGAGGCCAGTGGCCTCTTACTGTAGGAAATCACCATGTCCACCCATTTTTCTTATCTTCTCGACTTCCCTCATTACCAGTCTCCATTCAAAGAGAAACCTCAACATCCTATTAACCGTGCTGACCTAAAGTCTAGAACTCATGACCTTCATGACCTTCCGGAGGATATGGACATTGGCTTTCTGGGAGTAATGGAAACTTGGTTTACAGATTATCAGACCACCTTGGTGACACTCTATCACCAGCTGAATACAACATTCATGTTGGCAATTGAGTGAATACATCTTGGGTGGTGTGGCTCTCTTACTTCCCCTGCTTAAGTCTTCAGTACCAGGATTCACACAAGCACTTCTTAGACTGGAGGTTTGACTTGTAAAGTTAAATTAAAACCTACCACCTTTTTCAGTATTCATACGACATGCAGAATTCTGAGCGATACTGCCTTTTTTTGCCAAAGAACGATTTGAATCCATTGCCAATACCCAAACTGTCTTCGATAAGATCTTTATTGTGTGGGATCTAACAAAGGACTTTATTGGGCGGCAAACAAAATAACCTCAATCTTCCTTAACTACGGCAAAGTGTGCCCTCAAAATGTGGTCTTATGCATGCATGCAAGTGGGTAGATACACTCTGCGTGCCATCCGCACTAAGAGTGTTTCCTTCTTTAACAAACAATTTGTCCTCTTTCTTGGTTGGACCACCACCTACTTTGATCAATACTGGCCATTGTGCAGGAGTGTTTTGGTCCGGCAAAAATAAAGCTGTGAAACGGTTCTGAAAGTATGGCTGTTTTCACGGCTTTCCAAGAATATGTAGACAACCTGCTCACTTTCCTCAAAGGCAAAATACAAACCCGGGCTACTTTCTTTAGACAGATAACCCTGACAGAAATTAACAAAATGGTTTGGAAAGTAACAATGAAGTTTTCATCTTTCAGCCTTGCCTTAAGCATTGACACATTGTCCTCTTTATTGGCTGCTCTGGTCAATAGTTCTTATGACCTTGGCTGCTTCTATAATCATTTGAAAAAGACTGGCATATTCCCACTTCTGAAAAACACACTCAATGATCCAAACATTCTTGCCAACTACTGCCCCATTGCAAACCCTCCATTCATGGGAAAAATCATTGTGAAAATGGCCTCACAACAATTCTGGGGGGACCCATAATCTGCTATATGGTTACCCGTTAGGGTCCCAACCTGCTCAAAGTAACACATCTGGTCTATTAGGCATAGACGTCTGCTGTCGTTGGGCTATTAACTCTGCTATTCACATCCTGGATCTGTCATTGCTTTTCTAATTGCTTTTTTACTCGATCATCAATAGGGATACCTTGAGAAACATGCTTTCGTGCATTACCTGTTTTGCAGGTTCTCTGTAAATTAGCCTTTTATTGCAAACTGGTTCAAAACAGTATCATGTAGAGCCCCCAAGCACCTAAACCAGTGTATATAGCCTTTCTGTCTCACTCAAAACTACATATATTTATTTTTAAAAGGCTGTATTCTGTTTTCAGAAATTCACATTCCACTGCTTGCAGCCATACCGGAACACTGCTTGGCTTAGCCACAATTCAGCAGCAGTTCCCCCTTGCTTTCTGCCACTAGGGGCTTGCAGGTCAGAGCATGCATGTCTGGTGAGATTAATGTGCCAACCGAAAACACAGTGAATCCGGTTAAAACACAAAACCATAAATTGCATTGCACTATGCACCCCTATCGGGCAGCTTACGATGGGCGGTATACACCACTTTTCGCCGAAGGGCAACTTTACCAACTGCATTTTCGCAGAATTTTCTACCACGCCTGTTTACCACAGATAGTATGTTTGGGTAAGGTAGATGCAAGTGGTGGATGGGGGGTCCAAGGGGAGTTTGTGGGGGGTGCTCCTCCACTTTCTGTGGTAATAAAAGTGGTGAAAACAGCAAAAGAAACTTTGGTGAGGTTGCCATTCGGCAATATAAAATCGTCAAACCTTCAAAGAACCCAATGGGCCACATAGCAAGAGGGCAAAAATGTCCATATACACGTGTTTAATCCGGGTCAACCCTCCCATGTCATGGCAAGATATTTGCCCAAGACTCCTCCTAATTTGGTCTCTTTTTGTTGGAACTTGTGAGCATTTTTCCTTTCTTGGCTCCCCTTTACCGCAACTCCCTATCTCACACAAGCCTGGTTAACAACCAGCTTCCATCTGCTGCTGTACACATTTTAAAATGATTAGGCTTACCTTTAGTGAGAAGTTTGCCATCATGCAGAAAACATTACATTATTACTGTGATGTGCTTCCACTATTGTTGAAAGGAAATCAGCAGAATGCCTTTCCTTTGTGATATAATCATTCTGATTACATGTTCTTCCACCAGGGGAGGACCAGCAACATTAGGCCAAAGACTACAATGCAGGGGCCCCCAACTTCCAGAACAAGTAAACTCAATACCAACATCTCCCTCTCCCACACATTGTCAGGTACATATAGCACATATTATTGAAATTACTTTCATTGTATGCAACCTACCTTTCAATTATGTTTATGGTTTCTTGGAGACCTGAACTCTAGGAAACTGTTCCACATGCCAACTAATTGGTGAAATGGGAAAGCTGGGATTTGAGCCGAGGTTCCTTGTGCCCCAGTTTGCAATTCGACAGAAGGCTACATCTCCACCCCACCAGTAGTTTAAGACAAATGTAAAGAGATGGCGAAGCCATAGAATTCAACGGTAGAGTCTAATCATTACTAAACTAGGGGGATGGCTTCGCTCTAGGAGCCAAGCATAATCTGGCTTGGCTTCCTGCCTCCCCATCCCACAACACAAAACCCATACCTGCACTCTATCTACCAATTCCTAACAACCTAAGACCCTCACTTGGCATACTGTCTCTCTACCAGCACTCACTATATAAAGGGTTAACATAACTTTTTATGGAGCAAGACTGTAGATTATAAACCCATATGAGATAGACTTTCTCTACAGATAATTAAGGAACATAAGACAACGTGATGAAAAATTATCTGCATGGGATCACATCAGGTATGAAGTGTGGAAGGTAAGGATTTGAGCTCTCTCTTCCTGGTTTCACCATCTCCAATTTAGAAAGCAGGGGAGACTTCATCCTGTCAGACACGACAAGAAGCCATGGTCGGGGTCTTGCTGCTAATTGCAGCAATGAGATCTGCACTTGGACAATATAGAGCAAAAGACACAGAGGGGTTTTTATTGTGCTCTCACGTTGCACTTACTTAGAAAGTCAGCTGCATATTGCAATTCATGGAAGCAGAGGGAACTGCAAGGGGAATCTGCTTGGTGTCTGGTAATGGAAAGAATGCCCTATTATAGTTATGTGTGTTGTCAAAGAAGGTTGTGTGTGTGTGTTCTGTGTCTGTGTTTTAGTTTCTGTGACTTTGGTGGCGTTTTTGAATGTATTTGTAACTGTTTAAAGTATAGATGGAAGAATGCATCTGTGTCTATCTGAATTTGTATCTATATATTTGAATCTGTTGTTGATTTGCATGTGTGTCTTTCGTTGGTCACATAAGAGAAGAGTGTTCTGGAAAAGACAATGAAAAACGATCACAGACTCAGGGGGTCATTCAGAGTTGGTTGGCAATGGTAAAATCAGCAGTATTGGGGAAATACCACTGATTTTACCATCCACGCAATTCAATGTTTGATTACATACCATTGGTGGTATTCCATAGGAATACCAGCGGCAGTATTTTATGTGGATTTTCTGTACAAAATCCATCTATTTACACATGCACCTAAGAGGTGACGGTAACAAAAAATCAAAATGAGCGCCAATGTTTCAAAAACGTATTTTTACTGTACAGAAGGGCAGTGCGGGTGCAAGGTTTTTGCCAAAGTGCATGTTAAGGGGATGTAAAGGTGGGCAGCTTTGATTGCCCCCCTCGCACTGCCTTACCCATGAAATGCATAAAAGAATCAGAATCGCAGAAATTACCCTTTTGTGCATAGAACACTTACAGTAGTGGCATAAGCCACTACTGTACGTAATTCAATTTCTACCTTCACTTTGATGGTGAAAATGGCTGGTACATTTATTTATTTTTAAACGCCTTTTTACGTTACCACCGGTGGAGTTGGTATTTCTGAAATAGCTCTGGAGAGGTATTGCAGAAAAACCACCTCTGCTGGTGGTCAACTTTGAATTGCGTGGATCTTCAGAAATATCACCGACGGGGGTGATAACTTTCTGTTGCAGTATTTGATTAAAAAAATTCCACCGAACTCTGAATGACTCCATTAGTTTGTAGCCTACTAATGATTAATACTTGATTGGTAAATGTTTCTGCTGTGCCTAAAAGTGAGTACCACAAACAATCCAACAGCCATTTCTATAACCACCATATAGTAAGATCCCTGGGTGCTATTCTAGGTGCTATTATACCCTTTGTAATGAAATCACCAGTGATCAAGAAATTCACAAGGGGAAGCCTTATTACGGAATTAAACCAACTATAACAAGATATGGACCCTTACTTCCTTGACAACTAGGAGCCGTTATAAGCCTCTGTGGATTGTAACAGACCAACGGTGTATGGGGTGCAGTGGTGCCAAAATTACCATCCGGGGTCACAGAACATGTCATTTTTGTGTGTACATTGCGCTGGGCAGTATGAACATGCTTCTGCAGCCTGACTCTTCACCGTCTCACTCACTTTCTGCAGAAGCCCATGTGGGGGGGGGGGGGGGAACCCAGGCACATCTACAACATTGCTGAAATCAAGATGAGTGCCTCGCCCCATCTATACAGAATCCAAGCAGCCCTTGCAGCACTCGGTTCCTTCGAATCAGGCTAAAATCTGAAGGATTATGTCTTTTTGAATTTTATTTTTTATATTTTCCGTTGTGAAATAGGAATGTGCTCCCACACCTATGGCCCGATCTGCGCTGCTTTTTTGTTTTTGCTTGTTTCCATTCTCTAATGGCAGCCATGTTTTATTGGGAATTTAATAGCTAGCATTCCCCACACATAAAGCAAGAAGAGTATGAACTGCAATGCAAACTACTCTCGTTCTCTCTCGCCCTGTAACACACACGCACACACGGTTGACTCCACCCTCACCCCACACACAGAAGAGCGCACAGTATAGGCAGCTATACTGGAAACTTCCCTGCAAGCATCACTCAGTGATACAATTGATTCAGCACATGTAGGAATTTAGAAATCTTTCATCTCAAAAACACTGCACAGCTACAGCACATGCACCAATAGCACAGGTTGTCCATATAACGAGCGGTACAGCATGCAGAGAAGCAACACAGCTTCATTTTTATATACCGTCTGGAAAGCAATGCAGTGAATTATGTCTTTTATACAGTGGGTTAAGTGGGCGGGAGCGGTTGGGAGCAGTGCTCCTCTACTTTAAAAAAAAAAGAAAAATGTTATACTGGTCCTATACTTTTATTTTATAAAGAAACTATTCCAGAACGGTTTACTTTAAAATAAAAGTGTTTGAAGAAGTTGAAACTTCCACTTCAGTCCGCTGCACTAAACATTCCCTTAAACAACCGGTGTGTTTGTTTGGGGTGTTTGGGGGCATGGCAATGAGGTTTGTGGGGAGCGTGGGAAGATCAGCAGGGAAACATAATTGCACTACTTTGTACACTTCGACCACTGCTTTTAAACAAGAAATATGTTTATCAGCACACATAGGCTTTGTTGCCTGCTTATTAAAACAATGTATGTCTGGGGCTCTGGAACCTTAAAGTGCACCCACCAGAGGTTGCAGATGATGCGGACATGGGTGTAATTCTAGGGGGGGACAGGGGTGTTTGTCCGCCCCAACTTTCATGGCACACCATTTTATTCCCATTCATTTGGCTGGGGCACCTTTTTGTCAGATGTCATGTCCCCCCCAACCTTTTCAGCAAAGTTACTCCACTGGACACGGTTATCAAGGCGGTGATTGTCAGCTGGTGGGGTCCTCTAGCTTTTTCTTAATAAATAATACAGTAATACAAATATAATGATAAATAATAAAATGTGGTTGCTTCACTGGTGATGATCGCCAGCACCACCAAGAAGGGAGTGAACCTTGCAGCCTCCCTTTAGCACTGCAGTACCTGCTCTGCTTCGCTGAGCTCCTTCAATGGAGATACTCTGATACTCGAAGGCGAGGGACCCTTTCCGTGCTCTTCTTACAAGGGAGCAATGTCAGTGCCAGGAGTTGACGGTGCTGCACCCCAGTGCCTGCAGAGTCTCCTCCCAGTGTTCCTCCGAAAGATCCCTCACTCCAGATCTGCAGTGGAGGCCCAGTCCTCATCTCCCCAACAGTGCAGGCCTCAAGAGGACTTTGCCTGGTAACACTGTGGGCACAGAGGCTGGAAAATGGAGATAAATGTTGCCCCTACATTTGCCTCGTAGGATGTAATTGTAATTGGTTATTTATAATGCGCTTAATGCCCAGAGGTTTCTAAGCGCGGTCTCAGGGATCGAAACTGTGTTGCTCTGGAACGTCTTGCATCCAAGTTGAGCGCGTTGTCCCTGAGCTATCCTCCCGAGACTGGATGTTAATTAGCAGTGCCATACATAGCTGGGGGGGTCCTCTATGTTTATCTCAGTAAATAATTAAACATACCGACGTTTGTGGTTACTCCACGAACACTGTGGCACCTACAACCATATATTATGATATAAAGAGTGCAGAAAGTCATTACATGGTTTGTTATAGAAACGTAAATATGCATTAATGATATGTAAGGATCAACAGGCCCATGTTCACTATTCTAGCCTATTTCTCTGCCTCGTACAGTGGCGTGGCTCTACTTTGTATTAAGCTCTGTCGTAGGTCAAACATTATACATGCTATTACTAGATATACACACGCCTCGGCCATTGCCAAAAGCCTTTTGTCACAAATAGCAAGGCACATACGCATATGCGTCCTATCATACAGCTGCAGTTTGCACACAAAGACAAACCTTTCAATGCTCAACCTGCACAAACTTTCAACACGAAACCAGATATTGTAATTACAACTGCAGGCTACATTTACAAAGCAGTCACAACTAAAACCTCACTCTGCCCAAGAAACTGGCAAACCACAGAGGCAGTAAACCACCAGAAGTGTCAACATCACCAGGTTGAAAACTAATAATTTCAAGATGCAAAAAAACCAGGAAATTAGCCTTTCCCTGCAGTGCAGTCTGTCTCTGGAACAAGTTATCAAATCACTCAAGACTGCCCCCTCCATCATAGACTTCAGGAAGGACCTGAAGACCACCCTCTTCGAAGAACATCCTGGCAATCATTTGAGTAACCCCTACTGCTCCCTTCCCTGGCACCCCTCCCTAAACACACCTCCCACCCCCCCAGCTCCTCTGTCACCCCTTCGCCCTACTTGTAACACCCTTGATGTGTCCTCTTTGCACATCGCTCTGTTGCTTACCATCTAGGTTTGCACTTTATAAACCTCATGCGTACAGAGATACGTTCTTCTATGGTGCATATCCAACCTCTCTGTATAGAAGAGGGTAAATATAGATCATTGTAACCCAGAATGTCTCTGACAGTTAATGGAGGATTTTCTCAGAAATAAACAAAACCCACACATGGCACCTAACTCCAACAAGCCAAGTAATGATGATAATCAAATCAGAAGATCTTAATGGGTTTGGAGTAGTTTGTAAACCCAGAATCAGTGATGGGCTCTGATAGTTTAGACAAATATTACAATTGAAAGTGAAGAGTGGTGGTTGCCTGAGTGTATTGTATGGCTTTTTACTTGCTGTAGATGCCCTTCGTGCTCCTCATACTTAATAATTTGGTGTTATGCAGACGACATACAGCTCTCCTTCCACCTTCCCTCCACCGCCTCCTCTTATACCTCTCTCATTCCTGCTGTCTGACTGCTAGTCAGGCATGGTGCGTTGCTAACGATCTCTGTCTTAATGCCAGTAAGAATGAGATCCTTCTCATTGGGACCCATCCTCCCTCCTTCCATCCTACCCACTGGCTGCGTTCCATGTGTCCCCTCCCCTCTCCCTCCTGTGAAGCTAAAAACCTTGACATCATCCTTGCCTCCTCTCTCTCCTTCTCTCCTCACATCACCGACCTTGCCAAGAAGGCCCTTTTTCAGCTGCACCTCCTCAGAGGCATTCTACCTTTCCTCACCTTCCCCCAGAAACTCAGTGTCTCCAGAGCTCTAGTCCTCCCTAGGCTAGACTGCTGCAACAGCCTCTTTCTCAATATGCATTTATCCCCCCTTCACTCCCTTCAACACATCCAGAATAGGACTGCAAGATTTATCCTTGGCCTCAAGCCCAGGGAGCATACGGTCCCTGGGCTTGAGGCCTCTCTTGAGCCCTAAAATCTCTCCACTTGCTCTCGGTGGCTGCGAGAATAAAGTTCAAGACCATATGCATCATCCACAAGGCTTTCTGGGGCCTGCAACCCCTCTGCACCCAACTCTCTCTCCGTAAATAACTCCCTGCTAGAGCCCTTTGATCTTCTTGAGCTGGATCTCCTTATGTTCTGGAAGCTTCTCAAGACCAACCTTCCCTCTTCCCCTCCCCTGCCAATTCCCCCCTCTGCTGCATTGACTGGCTACCTAGTCCCTTCTGAGTCCTACTCAGCACCAGGCCCTCCTTGCCAAGTCTACCCCAGCACCCCCTGACCTGCACTTGCCCTTCTGGGTCCCTTCTCCTAACTAGCCAGGTGGGGTGTGCATCCCTACTGAGGCTGGTCCACCCCCGTCTTCACATTAAGCATGTGGTCCTCACTCCCTGCACTCCCTGTATCCCCAGACACCTGCCCACCTGGCCGCCCCTTAGCACTTGCCTAGCCCCAGGGGCCCTCTTCTTCCCCTCCCCACACCTGCACTTGTATGCCTCCACCGTGCCCCGCACTTCTCTCCCACCCTAGCACTATCACCTCCTCCCCTACCAGCACTCCCCTCCCTACTCCTCTCCTCCCAGCACTTGCACAATCCGAATAAATCAAGGCCTAGTAGGACCATTATTGTTGTTTTGTTCTCTGCCCTCCTCCATTTTTTTGTCTTGTGGCATCTTGAAACAACATTAGCTGTATAGGCGCTTTATAAATACCCAATAAATAAATAAATAAATAAACAGCTGCCAGAGAGTACTTCAAAGGTCATAACCAAAACCACAAATATTCAAAATAAAAAATCCAAACAATTCTTTCAAATTTTCATTTGCCTCCTCAAGTAGGACAGCAAAGCTCAAGCCAGATACAGTGAATCAGCCTTGAGGAGATGATTTAAAGTTGGAGGCATTGTGAAAAATATTGCTGGCTTAAAGTAGGAAGAATAGTTTGATTCCTTAAGTGTGAGTACACAGGGCAGAAAAGAATAAAATGCAGCGAATCCTCCCTTGGCGACTCACACATCATATAGCAAGGATATTCAGGACATCCCTGCCATTATTATGTGTTAACTCTCTGCTTAAGACTATTAAAACAGGCTCTTGTGATTAACCAATGATCTGATTTCTTGTGGCCAAATATTGAATACTGTATCCACACAACTATAAAATAGCATGGGCTCTATTATTGGCGTTGATTAGCAACTCCCTTTTTTTGTGCTGCTCTTTAGTAATATTTACAAGATTTTTCTTATAAGTGTTTTGTTCAAAACTCAAAATGTTGCAAGGTAGGGAGAGTGCAATGGCATTCATCTGCTGAAGGTTATATCTAATATAATTTAGCCATGGAATCTTATTCCAGCTATCTCCAGCTAGAATTCCCCTGATTATATATACTGAGTCAGGGCTTCCCTGGAATTAAACCAAATTCTCAATCAATGATAAAGAGGTGCTAAGCACCACTAATTTTCCAGAAATCTCACCCCCAATTCCACATGCACAGCAAATGTGGATGTCCAACCAGGAAGGCCCAGAAGTATTTTTAAACATGTGTTCTCAGTTACTTATAACTCAAGAATGCTCTCAAAGCCCCACAATGATGCAATATGATTGGTCAATGCCATTACCTGTGCCTCATAGACCTTCAATATCATCGGAAAATGGTTGACCCTGACACATAGCCGTAAACCGAGCCAATCCACTCAGGGACTGACTCATTATACTCCTTTGTTTGGCTTTATGAGCTTTACCCGACACCACCGAGGAGAAGCATATGCCCAAATAATCAAACTCATAGACCCTCTGTGTGACTGCCCCATTACTCAGCATATTATGCAATTTAACACGCTTTTTACCCGCCCCCCATTCCATAACAGCAAATGTAGCTGTGTGTATCTTTAAATCCAAGGTGTTAATAAAATCTGTATATGCAGCAATCAATTTCTGAAGTGCATTGAGGGTGCGGGCTACGTGTTTGTATCCACCTGTGCCTTCTATAGGCCATTGATATAAAGAGTGAAGAGAACTGGCGCCAGCACACATCCTTGACGAACTCCTCGATTTACATAAGGAAATGGTGTGCAATAGTCCATAACGCACACATGCCCGATTTCCCCTGTGTCCCGCCTTGAGTACAGCCAGTATCCCAACAGGGCAATCCATGGACCGGTGCACCATCCACTGCTTATCTCTATTCACCTTATCAAAGGCGGTGCTCAGATCCATGAATGCCATAAAACATAGTTACTGAGTCATATGTTGTATTGTTTACGGAAGGTGTCCATTGCCCAGATCCCCAGATCATGCCTGATCCCCTGTAGTCGCATCCAGCACTGTTTCTTAGGCCACTCAAAGCACTCCTTCAGCACCAGGTAGATATAAATTGGCCATTCATTTTCAGTATTGTACTCGTAAGAGGTGGATTTAGCAACGCAACCTCTAATTTTGGCCAGGTCTCCTCCATTTTAGGATGCCTTTAAAGAGCCATCCTCCCTCTCTCTGATCATGTTTGTAGTGGTATTCATCTTTAATGGAAGGGTTAGCCTTTCAGCAGTTTTTCCCTGAGCTCTGATTTGGTATATAAAGTTAGCCAGCCATAGAGAGGCCCCACCTCTTTTGCGCTAGAGTTGAATTGGTATGTCTCTTCTGTTATTATGGTCTTAAGTGTAAACAGCAATTTGGTATCTCTTTACATGAGTCGGAATATACAGAGGACATTTTCCTAGATGTTCGGAGATGTCAAAGATGAAGGAGAGATTATAGTATGTGCCTAAGAAAGTAAGTACAACTGAATTAATCAGTGCTGACCTGATTTGTATCAACCTATCACGTGCTGGGGACCTGGGCCATGATGGCAGTTACTGGTATATGTGTGAGGGGTGGAGGCAATACAATGCCAATACCTGGCATATGGGTTAGGTAGCTTGATTTATAATGGAAATGCATTTCATGTGGAGGGTGTTTCTTGGGCTATGAGGACAATACAATACCAGCGGTGGAGGTACATGTCCCTAACACGACATTACCTATCCGCATGTAGTGGCAGTACCTGGATATATGATGACCATATGTAGCGTATTATGTTAGAAATGTGCCATATAACAGCAGTATATCCATTGGTCTTGTAGTCTGATAATTCATGATAGACTGCAATAGCCATATAAAAACCTGCAAAAAATGTCTTTATTGCAATATGGCGGTGACAAAGCTACCAACTGGTAATAAGATAATTACCACTATCGTAAATGCAATAAATTATTGGAACTGTGTCGTCAAAAAGCCTACTTATGGAGCCAGCGCAGCACAGGATTCCAGCTGCTACTAGCCGTGGCTAGCTTTTTAGATTCCTTTCTCTGGAAATAAATTTTTGTAGGAATTTGATTTTGTGAACAGTTGGAATTTAACAAAGAACCATACACATGTTATCACTTATTTTAAAACACAAAGCACAGTTTAAATATACTGCATTAACCTGCGTACAATATGTTTTGCAACACTTTGCTAGCTGGGTGATACTATTACTTTTCATCCAAACAGAGGATAATGGATTATATGAATCAAGAGCTGGAAGATCTCTTGCATTAGAGCAAGCAAGCGATCAATTATTAAAGGGAATGTTGAGGCCCCCTTGTATTATGAGTGGTAAAATACTCCCTACCCTACTTAAAAAGGACATTGCAAGTCACCTTGGAATTTTTTTTTTATTATGTATTTCGCATCACATAGTCAACAAATTGTTGGCTTTCAATACTTAAAAACAAATCCCTTCTTCCACAATTTCCATAACATCATGTGAACCTTGGAATTCCGTGACCTCATAAAGAAGCTCAGCCTGCCGCCTCATTCGTCTATTTATCCTTGAAACTCCTCTGTGACTTGCAATATCCGTATAGTGTATAGTAGGGAATGCTTTATCGGATATGTCATGAAAGATTTGCTGGGCTAGTACCTGCCAGAATTAGATGCATAGACAGGGCAGTGCTGGTATTCTAAGCAGCTCTTTGGAATCTTGTCATAAGGAGCAATACATGATTAGAGACACCCTGAATGCTTCCTGCAATATTTGCGCAGCACGCAGATACATATGGAAGTACAATGACATATGAAGGCAGCACCCTGGCATAGAGTTGCAGCAACTCTGATTGTATCTTATTTTCTGAACCATACTCCTTGATGAAATGGTTAACTGGTAGATATGGATGTTATAGCTCCTGAATGGCACAGTATTTAAACCTGGTGTTATGTCTCCTGGAATACAATTTAGAATGTATATTTTTGTGGAAGGGGCACAGTGTTTCAAATAAGCACTGCTTCTCCTTTGAAACAAATGCAGTGCATCTACTGTTCAGAGCAGGTTTTCCAGTGTATGCATACGTGATTTGCTACTTTGGAAAAATAACACATTAGGTGTGGGAAACCGTAAAGTAGTGTAATATTGCATGACTTCCAATCAGATATGACCGAAAAGCTTGTGACATGTGTGTGCATGTAATTGGGAAATTCCTCATTAAAATGCACCCTTTACCACTATTTTTAAAATCAATGTTTTGGGCGGCGATCCACTACAGCTTTTAGTGGTCGATTGGGCTCATTCACTGTACACATTTCTAGGAAGCCCCCTACCTAGCCCCCACATATTGGAACACTCTTCCCCTCCTCATCAAAATGAGCAAACGTTCTCAGGCTTTAAGAAATCCATGAAAACGTGGCTATTTAACTAAGTCTAAGACCCCGTTCCATGCCTCAGGGAAAATGACTTTATCTCTCTCTCTCTCTCTCTCTCTCTCTGAAGCCCTTCATTTAATGTTCATCTTGTATGCTTTAAAGTTTTTTTGCAAAGTGCACAAATAAAAAAAAAAGTGGTTTCACAGCTCTTGAGGGAAAGAAGCAAAAGGGGAAGAGAGTCGTGCTAAAAAAATGCCCAGCGAGTAAAAGGGCACAAGGGAGTGAAGTTGACCAATGGTTGTTGACTACCCAGAGGCGCAGTTTTCTAGTAAACGGATCAGTGGCTGCACCAGGGCGAAGGCGGAACGAACAAGGTCAAGGATGCAACCTTTCACAAATGTCACCACAGTTATGACCTCACAGCATCTGACAGCAAACCAAGAAAGTTCAGGCCAAAGTGCTCGTTTCTGTAGGCGACGCAAGGACCTCGTGTATTCGAGATATGAACACGCCACGTGGTTGTTGAGATGTCATCAGCCAATGACCACAGGGAAAGTCACCTGTATATTATTTTCAAGCTGTATGCTCGGAGGTCCGCCGAACTCATCGCAACCTTGCCGAAGATAATAAGACGAAACCATGCACAGTTGTATGCATATTGTGCTATACATGGTTATGGCTGCACCCAGTCCTTAACTGGCAGTCTTTCAACGTGTGACCATGGCATTGTTTGCTTCTCCTGCACTTGCTCTGCTTCCTATCCTGCCCACTCTCTTTAAGAAATTCCATGAATTATTTAGCCCCGACTAGGATCGCCCTATTCACTCTGCATCGAGCTAGCTTCTGTTACACACTCTTGAAATTCTATACACTGCAAGCACAGCTGCAGCGTGGACACACGGAAGCAGCTGCATGCACGCAGGGCATTGTTCTGCAAAGGCGTGTCTGCACTGCAATAGAAAATGCCCCATAGAAATGTGATTGTTATTCCAGGCAAGTCAGTTTCTTCATTGCATGGGAGATGTTGGAAACATGTCTATAGTGATGCCAGTCTGTTCTTGGTGCCGCGGATCACATGTGGTTCGGAAGAGCAAACCAAGTTAACAGCACACATGTTAATGTATGGTTGGGTCTACTATAAAGTGCGTGGACCGTGGTCTGAATCGTGACTCCCTTAGGGGATTCGAATTGATGCTTACCACACTCGAGTCCCTTTTCTACAAACATTTTATAACCATTGTCTAAAATGACCGAGGACGCATCACCGGCAGGATTTTCATTTTTTTTTTAAAACAGCTTAGCCAGGTTAGACAATATAATTTTTGGCATGTTTTGGTTAGATGTGTTTGACCGCGTTGGTTACGTATTGAACAGATAGTGATTAGCAGATAAGTTTGCATTCTGCCTGGTACATAAGACATTGAAATCCCCACTTACCCATCTAACTGTACTCTTCTCTCTTCTTGTCTCTCCTTTTACTCTATATGTATCCAACTGATTTAATAATATTGATTGCTGATGTTCATGCACTAATTTAACCTAATGTTTCACAATTATGCGCACCACAAACCACTTTGATCAAATATCATGTTATGCTGGTGACGGGGTTCTTTACCGACACTGTTTACACATATGTCACTGAGGGATACACATGATTTTGAATCTCTTGTAATTGTGACAATGATTGATATTTTTTGACACCATGTGTATGTTTAATTGTGTTGGGTCCTGGTGACTGGTTGTTAACCTTCTAACACTTGATGTACAGTTATTAGCCCTGATGATGGGCATGTTGTCCAACATTTATCAGCATTACAGCATTTTTCCATAAGCCGCTGACAATGGTCGTTTTTAACACAAATAGGGCTTCGTTTTGCTTGAACAAATAGTTTGGATGTCATTTCTACTAACTGCAGCAAACAGGCGAATATTACATAAATAGTACTAACTCTTTCCAGCCGCTTGGCTAAACTAAGGGTGTACAACCCTTACTGCAGACTATTCAGCCTAGGTTCACATTGTTGCCATATCTCCTTTAATGTGGTCCCATTCACGCTTTCAGCTTTTAAAATGCACATTTTCCTGTTCCCCTTGATTTTAGAGTTTCCCCAAAAAAACAGCAGCAAAAAAGGGACATTTGTTTTTCTTTCTTGAAATTGTAGTTCTCTTTCTCCTCAGGTTAAGCAGTTCCCCATTTTAACAAATGTTGCAGGTTATTTTCTGGTACTTGAAATGTACATTTTAGGACTTGTCAATTACAGTTTTATTTGAGTGGCTGCAAAATATTGCACATTGCGTTTGCGCATGTTTTTTTTTCCAAAGGCTATGTGCAGGCTGCAGGTTATATGTTGTTGTTTTTAAAACAACTTCTTCCTCTGCATCTTTTCTTAGGAATTGGACTTCCCTACAAACCTGAGGTGCCAATGACAGATCTGCATCCAGGACAGCAATTATAATTAGTACCATTGGCACTAAAATGGGGCATGGTTAAAATCAGGTTTGCCAAAATCTAAAGTTCCAGGTTTTCACAGATGCGTATAACTGACCAGTTTCCCCGTGTTCTTGGACTGAGTTTCAAAGAAATGTAACACATACCTGCTTTATGGAGTAAGAATGTTCTCTCAACTTTACTATGGAAAGATTTCCATAGACAGAATGTTTTACTGAAATCTGGGTGTCAGTTGCATGATTTAGGAAGCAGAAACTACTAGTACCAATCATTCTAGGCAGTGACTGAATGCATCCATCCAAAGAAGGAGGGACAGGGGAGAGCCGGGCGGCATGCCACAGGGCAATGGTTTGAATGAAGACCAAAGAGGAGCATCTTTCAATGATTCAATCGACCTAAGCACTGCATCTTCGATATCAAAGGATATCAGGTGCTCTGGGATGAGAGGATAGACAATGTTGTCTCAGAGCTGTGGCATTGTCGCCATTCAGCTACTCCTGAATTTGATGAAATATACCAGTTGTACCAACCTTTTTTTAAACTCTAATATCTGAATGTGCTGGATCCAGTAGATTCATATTCTTGACAAAAGCCCAAAGCTGGTGTTTTACCAAACACTCCAGCAGCCTCACAAAAAAAGGGGCATTGAGAGATTGGTCTAAATTTCCAAAGTCCTCGTCAGCCGTGGAACGTTTCTTCAAAAGGAGCCAAACAGCTCCCCTTTTCAGGATTCTGGTACTGCTCTGGAATTTGGACTTAAGAAATACACAATATCCCTTTTGAACACTGTTTAGATTTTAGGTGACCAGAAGCATTTGAAGGATTTAATAAATGACTCCAAACTTAAAATTAAAAGTATCCAAGCTATTATCATGTCCAGGGAACACTGAGTTTATTGCATAGCCTTCACCTCTCGCCCAGGAACAGTCCCCTTACCAACAATGTTCATTGTGCACAGCCTTCTGCCATGTCCCTGCTCACTGTGTCATGACCTGACATACAGTCATGATCTGAACAATGTAGTTTTAGCTGCAGTACCCACCCACTGGTGGATGGGCAATCTCTGTATAACGTTTTTCAAAGGGTTTTCATCCAGCTGATCACGAACCTTTAAATAATTTAATAAATGTCTCCAAATGGTTACAAGAACGTTCATTAATAATCTTGAAGGTACCAGCATGTCCATAGGGCACATTGCCTGGGGCATAACTTTCTGCTATCGTCCAGGACCTTACCTATATTGATTGATCAAAGAGCATTGACTTCAGACATGCTCAGTGGATATTTTGTCTGCGGCATGGAATAGTGTCATGCCTAGGGCCAATGATCATACCTGTGGTGCTTGCTGGTAATCTAGGTATTCAGAATTTAACATGAATTGAAATATTAGAAAAAGGGCTTGTCAACACAAAAATACAATTGGAATGGGACTGCACACACACCAGCATAGAAATGTGAACCTGTTTTAAAATTGTTAAAACGTTAAAAAGTTAAAGTGAATTGCACACACAGCATTAGCAAATCTGTTATATCAAAATTGCTATTATCTTGGGCTTTATGCAGCTGTAATCCATTAGCACATGGTTAAATGAAGATTTGAAAGGTTTGTTAAAAACCTGTTTCTGTTTAGTGAAAGCAAATGAGCAGAATTATATACAGCAAAACATATAAGATTGCATCAAAGGAAACACATATTCGAGGAGGCGCAGAAGCTCCCCTTCGCAAATACAGACATGCAGTGCCGCAGTCAGCATTTCCAATGATCTATGCAAGGCTGGCTAAGCAAAACGCCCCCAGCCTTGCTTGGGTCAGTGAGCATGTGCGGCTGGGGAACTGAACTGTCAAAGAGAAACAGTGTTTGACAGTCAAAATGGGCCACTTTTCTGGCCAATGTGGGTCAGTTTGATGAATTACTTCTCTATGCAGCTAGTCTTTTTGACCATTGTTGCTGAATAAATATTCTTTAAATATCACTATTTGCTTACATTTTAACAAAAAACACCCCCTTGTGTACTATTCAAAGAGTCTATGACTAAAGGAATGAACATACATTTGCAATTGCGGGACACTTTTTCATTGGTGTCTGTTAGGCAGAATCATATGCAGTACCCTTTGGGAACACTACACACAACACTAAGTAATTGTATAATTTCACCTTTGGTACAAGCCTGTACTACACAGTAAAGTGGTAGCGATGGCTGAGCAGCCAGACTTATCTCAAGAGTAAAGTGAGCAGTAGAACAAGTTACACAAAGGACCCACCAATACAGTGATTCAAACAACACTTACTCAAGGTTTCTTGGTAAAAGAATATATATTTATTTACACAATCATGTGTTAAACATTACACTAGCAAGAGCAGCTCAATAACATCTACTAATATACTACAAATACACAATCAATACGTTACTGAACAAGTTCTGCTCCCCTGAAGTGGGAGCAAAATGGAACTTCAGATAGTTTAAAAAGGAGTAAAAAGACAAGGTTATGCGAATCAACAGCACACATACTTGCATAGGCTGGGCAAATGGTTTCAGTGAACTACAACCGGCAATTCAGTTCATAGGCCTGGGCAAAAGTCAATGGTTCGGATTCTTTGTATGGAATGCACAGTTCTGGTAGTAAACGATTAAGGGGCCGATTCATGGAACAAACGTGCGCCGAAAATCTTCGCGCAAGCAGGCGCAAGCAGGCGCAAGCGATTCATGGAAGTCCCTGCGCGTGTTCACCGCGGGATGTGCGCCAAACCCATGCATGGCGCACAAGTCACTGCAACATCGCGAAAGGCGTGCGCGACGCGCACAGTGAAAGCGCACAACCTCAGCGCACACACCAGAAAGTGGGCGGGACATGGGGCGTAACGCGCGGAATGGGGAACAACACGGGAAAATAAGGGCGTAACTGGGGATGTACTGCAGGGAAGCAGACGGAACGCCCACACGCACTCGAACCACACGTATTCATGGAATCGAATAGGGCAAAGCCACGCACAGGCAAAGACACGCACAAGCTGAAACACGGCCGCCACACGAAGGCAGGCGGTAGAGTCCCAGCGCATCAAAAAAGTGGCGCGCGGGAAGTCAAATACGCGATTGAGCGGGGTACGTGGATCTCAGGGGTGCGCGAGAAATTCTACACGCGATTGGCCTGGGTACGTGTATTTCAGGGGTGCGCGTGAAGTTCCACACGCGAATGGGCTGGGTACGTGTATTACAGGGGTGCGCGAGAAAATCTACACGCGAATGGGCTGGGTACGTGTATTCCGGGGGTGCGCGTGAAGTTCCACACGCGAATAGCCTGGGCGCGTGTATTTCAGGGGTGCGCGTGAAGTTCCACACGCGATTTCAGCAGGGTACGTGTATTTCAGGGGTGCGCGAGAAAATCTACACGCGAATGGGCTGGGTACGTGGATTTCAGGGGTGCGCGAGAAATGCTACACGCGATTGGCCTGGGTACGTGTATTACAGGGGTGCGCGAGAAATCCTACACGCGATTGGGCCTGTGCGAGTGGGGCAGTGTATTACGTGGGTGTGCGGGAAGTTGAAGAGGTGAATTGCCAGTGTGGGTCCTCCCAGGTCTCCCCTCTACCCCCTCCACGACCTCTGCAGGCAGCCCACACCACAGGGGACTAGCCTGCACCCCTGGTCATGTCCCGCAGGCAGCCCATCCACCATGGGCATGCCCCCCAGCCAAGCCACATGTCCCCCTGTACCCCCACCCCCCAGCACTGTGGGGCACCTGCCAGCAGGCCCCCAACCATGTCCCACTCATGTCCCCCTGCACCCCCACCCCCAGCAGGCCCCCACTCATGTCCCCCTGCACCCCACCCCCCAGCAGGCCCCCACTCATGTCCCCTTGCACCCCCACCCCCCAGCAGGCCCCCACTCATGTCCCCCTGCGCCCCCACCCCCCAGCAGGCCCCCACTCATGTCCCCTTGCACCCCCACCCCCCAGCACTGTGGGGCACCTGCCAGCAGGCCCCCAACCATGTCCCACTCATGTCCCCCTGCACCCCCACCCCCCAGCAGGCCCCCACTCATGTCCCCCTGCACCCCCACCCCCCAGCAGGCCCCCACTCATGTCCCCTTGCACCCCCACCCCCCAGCAGGCCCCCACTCATGTCCCCTTGCACCCCCACCCCCCAGCACTGTGGGGCACCTGCCAGCAGGCCCCCACCCATGTCCAACTCATGTTCCCCACCACCCCCACCCCCCAGCACTGTGGGGCACCTGCCAGCAGGCCCCCACCCATGTCCAACTCATGTCCCCCACCACCCCCACCCCCCAGCACTGTGGGGCACCTGCCAGCAGGCCCCCACCCATGTCCAACTCATGTCCCCCACCCCCCCCACCCCCCAGCACTGTGGGGCACCTGCCAGCAGGCCCCCACCCATGTCCAACTCATGTCCCCCACCACCCCCACCCCCCAGCACTGTGGGGCACCTGCCAGCAGGCCCCCAACCATGTCCCACTCATGTCCCCCTGCACCCCCACCCCCCAGCAGGCCCCCACTCATGTCCCCCTGCACCCCCACCCCCCAGCAGGCCCCCACTCATGTCCCCTTGCACCCCCACCCCCCAGCAGGCCCCCACTCATGTCCCCTTGCACCCCCACCCCCCAGCACTGTGGGGCACCTGCCAGCAGGCCCCCACCCATGTCCAACTCATGTTCCCCACCACCCCCACCCCCCAGCACTGTGGGGCACCTGCCAGCAGGCCCCCACCCATGTCCAACTCATGTCCCCCACCACCCCCACCCCCCAGCACTGTGGGGCACCTGCCAGCAGGCCCCCACCCATGTCCAACTCATGTCCCCCACCCCCCCGACCCCCCAGCACTGTGGGGCACCTGCCAGCAGGCCCCCACCCATGTCCAACTCATGTCCCCCACCACCCCACCCCCCAGCACTGTGGGGCACCTGCCAGCAGGCCCCCACCCATGTCCAACTCATGTCCCCCACCACCCCCACCCCCCAGCATTGCCGGGCACCCTCCACCAGGCCCTCGCCCATGTCCCATCCATGCCCCCCTGCACCTGGGTCCCAACAATCCCCAATCATGTCCGTAATGGCCATCCTCCCCTGCCAAAAGGCCCAACCAACTATCACATCCACCCACATATCAAAGGCAATTACATGTTACACACCCAATGTAAATAATGCAAATGAACACATGTCTGTCACACACAATGGCTGCAAGTGAATGTTAAAACACCCAACATGACATGCATGAAAGCAATGAGATGATACGACACATTGAAGGATGAAAGTAAAAATGTATTGAAAATCAACTAGAATGGAAATGAAATGAGAAAAACCACAAAGAAAAACAACAAAAAGAAGATGAATGTCCATGAAAAAAATCCAAAAAATCAAAAAATCCATAGAAGAACCATTTACAAGACAATCCCGGGTCCATGAGCCCAACCAAATGAAACCTAACTATGTCAACTAACTAAAAACTGAACTATATACAAAAAAGTGGCGCATTGTCCAATCGCAACCAAATAAAAAAAAAAAATTCAAAGGAAACCTACCACTAACTATATAACTATATACAATGGCAGCGGGCAAGTCCTGCGGCTCACTCTGTGATGTTGCCGGCCAGGGCATCATCGAACTCCATGTCGATGTCCCGGAGGCGGGACTCTGTCCTGGCCCCGAGGTCTCGCAGGGTCAACCCCGTGTCCACCTCAAACTCCCTGCGAGCTTCCTCGAGGCACTCAGCCCGCCTCAACGCCCGACGCATGGAGAACTCCGCCCTGACCATGGTGAGCCGCTCCTCTTCCGCCCGCTGCCGCTCCGCACCTATCCGCTGGACCAACTGCTCCCACACGGAAGACACTGCCATCCCAGGGTTCTCCTGCCCTCCGGCCGATGCCTGCCCCTCTGATCTTGATGGCCCCGAGCCATGATGCCTCCCACGTCGAGCCTGCTGCTGCCTCCGACGCCACTGCCTCTGCCAGCACGACGGCATCCAGGCTGATGGAATCCACCGATGCCGTCATGCACGTGCCCTGCCAGATGATGCCGGCACATCCTCCATCTGCAGGGGGACAGTTGCTGGTGTGTCCACCCCTGCTGGACCTTCGACTCCCGACTGTGGCAGGGATGGGGTCCCCACCGAGCTGGCTGCGTTGGTCGGGGCAGGTCCACAGGGGGCCCTGGTGGCATCTGGGCCGGAAGACGGCATGGAGCACGACTGGCGCATAGCCCCCACAGAGGAGGAGAGGGTCGCCAGAAGGCCACACACATGTAGGAAACCCCCGACCATGGCGGCTCCCAAATGGTTCACGTACGCACGGTGCTCTTCGTGATGATGTGCATGCTCCTCCCGGGAAGCATGCACCTCATCACGAATGCCAGCCGTGCGCAACGCGACACCAATCAGGACCCTCTCCACACGGCCAGGGGTCCCCTCGTCCGCAGGTAGAGGAGTGTCAGATGACATGGACATCTCCCCTACCTGCGGACGGGCCTGGGATGGGGCATCCCTGCTGGTGCATGGTGGTGCAGTCACAGTGTCAGGGACAGTGACATGCACAGGCACCTCCACGGCGACCTGTGCTGCCTCCTGCCCCTGGCCCTGGACTGCACCACTTGCACCAGCGGGGATGCCCCCACCAGGCCCCATGTGTGGCTCAGTAGCGGCCTCCTCCCCCTCTGTGGAAACCACCAACCTGGATGTCTCCACGCCGTCTTCCGCCGGTGCAAGCCCCTGTGGGGGCTCACCCACCCCTTCCGCTGCAGCCGTGGCGGCATCCCCGCCGCTCTGCTCCACAGCGCCTTCTCCGCCCTCTTCTTCACTTGCCACTGTGTAGAGGGAGACATAGAACACAAGCATCAGGGTACTGTACAATGGTCCCCTAGACAGGAAGCAACAGCAGATGAGTGGCACTGTCATACATCACTTCCATCATGTCCCTCCACAACACATGGGTCAGTGCAGGCAAAACACATACAGTAACAGGCATGGCGCATGCCATGGACATTGGCATACATGACCAAGGGACTCATGATTCATATAATGTTGGTTTTAAACTCACATGCATAATGGGTCTTGCCATCACATGCACACACCTCACCGTAGTTCCATCCATCTGGCCTCGTACACCACAGACGCAGTGGATACAAGGATGACTAGGCTGCATCAGTGAATCTGAACATTGTCACAGACATGTGTCATGCATCCATGGCATTTACAAGTCACAGACACGCAGGTCAGACACACACACATGGACACCATACGTGTACATGGGACCAGCACCCATCCCTCACCCCCACCCATGTCCAGGAACAGAGACTGCCATGCTTCCATGTGTCCATTCCGCACAGAGCCCCCCATGTTGCAATAGAACACATCACTGTACTCACATGCCTGACCATGATGTCCCTGCACACACACATACGTACATGGCCTATGTCACACATACAGGCAGGTATCAGACAACCAGCACACTGCAACATGCCCTGTCTCACACAGCAATGCTTGGCCACTTACCGGCCAACTCCAGATGGGTCTGCCTCCGAAGGATCTGGGCGTGGAGCGCTGGGTCTACGCGTTCAAGGACCCTCATCTGGATGTCACTCAGGCGTGCCCGGCCCCCCTCCGCGAGGCACCGGGCCTTATTGAGGGTCCTGGACCTCAAGTCCTCCCAGCGCTTCTTGATGTGCTTGATGTCGCGGGTTGCCACCCCCTCCGCGTTGATGGCAACCACTACATCGTCCCAGATCCTCTCCCGTCCTTCCTTGTTGGCGCGTGGTCTTCCGAAGAGGGCATCATAATGCCCCAGGACATGCTCCACCAGGACACCAACTTCCTTCTGACTGAAGCTGGTGGCCCTCTGCCTCTCTGGCTGGGAGTCGCCACTGGTCTCAGATGGTGCTTGCCCAGACATGGCGACCCCCGAGGCAGGCGTGGGTGGGCAACTGGGTCCTGGGGCTGGGCTGTGGAGCGATGGTATCCCAGTCGGGAGTCTACTGTTCCAGCAGGGGTGGACACAGCAACTGGACCCCTGCAGATGGCTGATGTGCAGGCACCAAATGGCAGGGCACGGTGGCAGCAGGCAGGCAGGCAGGCAGGCAGCAGCAGATGGCACGTGGGAGGCTGCTCGGGGCACTGGGGGGGGCAGTGATTCGGCCTTCTGGGCAGGAGCGTGGTCTTCCGTGTGTATTCGCGTGGCCAGCTTGATACGGAGTGATTTGGCACGTGAAAAATCTGCACGTCAGCGTGTAATTCGAGGAAAGGCCCTTAGCGCGTAAGCGCGTCTGCACGCATACGCATTTTCATTGGACCAAAGGCCCTCAGCGCGTGAGCGCGTCTGTGACGTGACGTGCGAGGGTGTATCCCTCATTGCACGTGATGACAGAACACACGTGGATTTCAACCAATGGCGTGTGAAAGTTCACGGCACCCCGGAACACACGTACCCAGGCCAATCGCGTGTAGAATTACTCACGCACCCCTGTAATACACGTACCCAGCCCAATCGCGTGTAGAATTACTCGCGCACCCCTGTAATACACGTACCCAGCCCAATCGCGTGTAGAATTACTCGCGCACCCCTGTAATACACGTACCCAGCCCAATCGCGTGTAGAATTTCTCGCGCACCCCTGAAATCCACGTACCCAGGCCAATCGCGTGTAGAATTTCTCGCGCAGCCCTGAAATACACGTACCCTGCTGAAATCGCGTGTAGAATTTCTCGCGCACCCCTGAAATCCACGTACCCAGGCCAATCGCGTGTAGAATTTCTCGCGCACCCCTGAAATACACGTACCCTGCTGAAATCGCGTGTAGAATTTCTCGCGCACCCCTGAAATACACGTACCCTGCTGAAATCGCGTGTAGAATTTCTCGCGCACCCCTGAAATACACGCGCCCAGGCTATTCGCGTGTAGAATTTCTCGCGCACCCCTGAAATACACGCGCCCAGGCTATTCGCGTGTGGAACTTCACGCGAACCCCTGAAATACACGTAGCACGCTCCCCCAGGCCCGATCGCGTGAATCAGTTCACGCGAACCCCTGAAATACACGTAGCCCGCTCCCCCAGGCCCGATCGCGTGAATAAGTTCACGCGAACCCCTGAAATACACGTAGCCCGCTCCCCCAGGCCCGATCGCGTGAAAAAGTTCACGCAAACCCCTGAAATACACGTAGCCCGCTCCCCCAGGCCCGATCGCGTGAGTGACTTCACGTGAACCCCTGGAATACACGTAGCCCGCTTGCCGTGCTGGTACAGGGTTAGCGCAGCCCTTTGCGCTGGATTGGGGATTTTGATGGCTTTTCCCTGCGCGGAAGGCGTTCTTGGGGGCGTAACTGGCGCTGCTGCAAGGTCGCTGCGCCACTATGCGCCACGGCTGGTTTTGGTGGCTGGAATCCATGAATACGCTGTGCGCCGAAATGGGTTTTGGCGCACGCGGCTGGCGCAGGGATTCGCACGCGCACACTGTGCGCCAGCCGCGTGCGCCACTTGTGCGCCGAATTCTATGAATTGGCCCCTAAGTCTTTGCCACGGATCTTTGAAGAATTTGGTCAGACGAAAAGTTAGACGAATGTTTAGGGAAGGACAAGTCTTCAAAGTTGGGAAAGTTTCACAAACTTTCACCGTGGCCGAAAAGACTTCCAGACCGCGTTTGCACAGTACCTTAAAAGTGAAGAAGAGCTGTAGCTGAGGCCGTTGTTCCAGGCAGTTCGAGCAGATCTCGCTGTTCCTGGGCTTCAGTCATGGGGACAAGAAGTAGGACATCAGAGGTTCCTGCACTGCCCATGGAAGAAGCCACAAGCTTGGCAAAACATTGGTTTAAGGTGTGAGTGCCTTAAGGACCACAAAGTGGTATCCTTCCCACTGGCTATCCGGTTTTCCACAGCACTCTGCAGAAAATTCGACAAGGAGGGGACGGTTTCCAGGCGGCTTACGAGTTGGTTGTTCCCACCAAACTCAAGGGAAGAAGTTAATCTTGAAGGGCTTCTCTTTCGATGGAGTTTCAGGCAATTCGGACCTGCAGCAGGGCTTCACCGGTCGTCCAGGAGTTGCAGCAGTTGTCTCCTTTCAGCTCGTCTTCGGTTCTTTCGTTCCAGTGGTCGACTCTGCTTTCCAAATCCCAGAAGCCTGCTTTTAAACAGTTTTCCCCCATTAATTCCAGCCTGGCTGTCACTCACACAACAGGGTGGCTGTCCTTGCCGGACAGCCAGCCGGCCATTCATGCCAGAATGCATTCAGGTCTCCTAGGAGACCAAGCACAGGGAGTTTCGGGCACCTCCGTCACATCTTGTCCATCCCAGACACTCAGGCTCCAGAGGAGGGCTTCAGCACTGAAGCCCGCCAAAAGCCAATGAACAAAGGGACCAAACCTAGTTTGGCATGCAGAGACAAACACAAGAAGGACCTTTCCAAAAAGAAATGGCGAAAAAAGATGACCGGAGTCTGTTTTTACAGATAGGTCTGGGGCGCCATATTGAAAAACATGGCTGACCGGATTTTTAGCTACCGGTGTTCACGGTTGGGAAAAATCATGGTAGTTTGTTTAAAACCACTGTCACCAGCCATTTCAAGTGGGCGGGGGTAACACTTGACTGTTACATGAGCGTTTAGACTCAGGGGAAGCTAGGCAACCCCTCCAGCACTCTCTAGTAAGATAGTGTGTGCTGGGTCTGTACATTTAAAAAGACTAGTAAAGTCAATTTAACTTTACATACTCTTGGAGACGGTAGTCAGTCTCTGAAAGACACTGCTGTGCCACTGCACTGAGGGTGCTGTGTGACACACAGAAAAAGATGATGCCTATGGAGTAATTTTAAAACTCCATAACCAAAGAACACAAAGGTAAAACACACACAAAACACATGGAAGAGTGGGAAGAAAAGGCTCATACTCTTCACAGGTAAAAAAATCAAATCCTAGAAATCCAGCAGAGCTGCTGGGGGTCTCAAAAGATAAGGGAAATTAGCACATTCTTGAGAATTCTCCCTAACACTCGTCCCCCCCAGACAAAGGGACAGGAGGATTTAATCCACTCCTGGATGAATCTCCTTACTCCAGTTGGTCAAACATACTGGAGAGACCATCAGCATTTTAGTGGTGACACCCAGACCTGTGATCATTGGTAAAAACATACCTTTGCAGGCTGATTTACCATCTCAGTAGTTTAGGGTTTTCCCCTTTCATTTGCATCAACGATCACAAGGGTTGGTGGTCAGTCTGATTCACAAAAGTAGATCCATACAAGTATGGTCTAAACTTCTTCAGTGACCACACAATAGCAAAACATTCTCTTTCAATGGTTGCCCACCTTATCTCAGGTTCCTTCAGCTTCCCACTTATGATGCACATGGGGTGCACCCTACCTTTCTCATCCAGCTGACTCAGAACTGCACCTATACCGGTATTTGAAGCATCTGTCTGCACAATGAAGGTTTAGTTATAGTCAGGAGCTCTTAAGACTGGAGCTTGACAAAGGGCTTTCTTCAGGCCTTCAAAGGCATGAGTGCACTCCTCATTCCACCTGACCTTTTTTCGGGAATTTGGTAGAGGAGACCACATTCAATGGAGAAGCTATGGTCCCATAGTTCTCTATGAAGTTCCTATAGTAACCAGTGAGGCCTAAGAAGGCTCTCACCTGGGTTTGAGTAGTAGGGGTGGCCCAGTTTTGTACAGCTTGTATCGTGCTAGGCAATGGCCTGATTTCACCTCCTCCTACCTCATGTCCAAGGTAGACCACTTTGCTCTGACCAATTTGATACTTACATGCCTTGATGGCCAGATGGGCCTGCTCAAGAGCCTGCAAAATATATCCTATGTGGTCAACATGTTCTTTCCAAGTAGGGCTGAACACGGCAATGTCATCCAAGTATGCCATGCAGAAGTCCTCTATCCCATTCAGAACCTGGTTAACCATCCTTTGGAATGTAGCAGGCGCATTCTTTAGTCCAAAAGGCATTACCTTAAACTGGTAGAGGCCTTCTGGGGTTTAGAATGCAGTTTTCTCCTTGGTATGGTCTGTCAGTGCTATTTGTCAATAGCCTGAAGTGAGATCAAATGTACTGAGGTACTTGGCTGAGCCAAGTTTGTCCACCAGTTCATCTGTCCTTGGTAAAGGGTGGGCATCAGTCTCGGTGACTGCATTTAGAGCTCTATAGTCCACACGGAATCTGAACTCCTTGGATCCTGCCTTTGGTACTAGAACAACTGGACTAGACCATGGACTGGTAGCGGCCTCTATTACCCCGAGATCAAGAATCTTGTTGACCTCCTCCTTTAAGTGGGATCTTACATGATCTGACATCCTGTAACCTCTGTTTTTAACAGGTAAACAGTCACCAGTGAGAATAGCATGCTGTCCCAAGGGGTCAAGCCTGGTGATAGTGAAAACAGGGAGGCAAACTGATTTAATAGAAACTTGCACTCCTCCTATTGTTCAGGTGTCTAATTAGAAGAGGGATTAACTCCTTCTATTTTCTCATCTAAAGACTGGCCTCTGATTAGGTCAGGTAGAGGTTCACTCTCCTCCTCCTCTTGATCTGAAGCTAGAAGCAAAGCTCCCAGTTCTGCTGTTGAGACATAAGCTTTTAGACGGATGGTGTGAAAGACTTTGGGAGCCTCCTTAGGATTGCCTAAGTCCACCAGATAGTTGACCACTCCAAGTTTGCCCACAACCCTGAAGGGTCCTATCTACTTGTCCTGTAAGGCCCTCTGCCTTGTAGGTACCATAACTAGAACTACCTGTTCTTGAGTAAACTCAACCATGTTGGCCTTCTGGTCATGCCAATGCTTCACCAGAGCCTGACTTGCTGTCAAGTTATCGGATGCTTCTGCCATCATGTGTGACATTCTCCTCTGGAGACCTAATACATAGTCAGTGACTTTCACTGGCTTGGGGGAAGGATCACTCTCCAACCCCTCCTTAATCAGGGTCGAGGGGCCTCTAACTGGATGGCCATAGAGAAGCTCAAAGGGACTAAATCCAACTCCCTCCTGAGGGACTTCTCTATAAGCAAATAGAAGGCATGGCAGTAAAAGGTCCCACTTTCTTCTAAGGGGTTCCTCTAAAGCACCTATCATTCTCTTCATTGTATGGTTGAACCTCTCTACCAATCCATTTGTCTGTGGATGGTAGGCAGTTGAGAACTTGTAAATTACTCCACAGTTTTTCCACATGGCCTGCATGTAGTGGGACATAAAATTGGATCCCCTGTCAGAGATAACTTCCTTAGGAAAATCTACTCTGGTAAAAATACCAAGTAAGGCCTTAGCAACAGCCTGAGCTGTAACAGTCCTCATAGGTATGGCTTCAGGATACCTAGTAGCATGGTCTACTACAACCAGGATAAACCTGTTTCTTGAAGATGTTGGAGGGTCTAAGGGACCAATAATATTGATTCCTACCCTCGCAAAAGGGACTCCCACCACTGGGAGAGGCACCAAGGGTGCCACATTCTTGGTTCCACTCTTGCCAGAGGTTTGGCAAGTGTCACAGCTCCTACAGAACTTATCTACATCAGACCCCAATTTAGGCCCGTAGAAATATAAAGAAAGCCTTTCCTTGGTCTTCTTGAAACTCAAGGGACCAGCCAAAGGTATATCATGGGCTAACTGTAGGAACTGGAGTCTGCTTTCAGGAGGCACTACAAGTGTCCTGTAGTCCCCTGGGATAGACTCAGTCGGTTCACTGTAGAAGAGGCCATCTTCCCAGTACAACCTATGCTTCCCTGGATCTTGCATCCAGCTGGGAAGCTGCCTGTTGATGAAGATCTTCAAGAGTAGGACACTCTCTTTGACCTCTGCTGAAGTCTACCCTGCAGGGTCCACCTTCTGCCAGTAAAGACTGCAGCTCAGGATGGTCTGCAGTATCCAGATCTCCAACAGGAGCAAGGTCCTCTTCCAGCTCTGATTCCTCAGCAGCTGATTCAAACACACAAGGTTGTTCCACACACTCAGCCTCAGCTGGTGGAGGAGTCACAGGTGTGACTTTGGACAGTCCTCTCGGGGATGTCCTTGTTGGTAAAACAGGAGTGCTGTCTGGTTTCTTCCTGGAGGTTTTAGGTTTCCCCTTTTCCTCCTTCTTCTTTGAAATTGTAGTCAGTAAGTCTTGCGGACTGGGAGTTATATTTTCTTCTATAATCTCCTCTTCAGAACCTTTTAAGATACTCTCTCTGGCCTTCCTAGTGTGATTCTGTTTCCTTTTGCTGCGAGGCCTGGGTGTGCTTGATACAACTCCAAGAGTTTTTAAGTCATCCCCTGACAGGACTCTCCCAGTTACTTCACTCTGCACACTTAGAGGTATCTTGACAGTCATGTTGTTACACTGGATGAGAGCTGGTAACTGTGGAAGCATTTGGACAGGGCCTCCAGCAAGCTTAGTTAGGTATTTAGGAGTCTTAGCAACATCCTCTACCTTGAAAAATGATTAATCAACTACAGATATGCTGGCCCCAGTGTCTCTGATGTCAGGGGTCTCCTGACCATTCACAAGAACACTGGGGGTCATTACAAGTTTGGAGGTAGCCATGCCGCTCTTAGCGGCATGGCTACCCCATTACCGGGTACCGGGTCTGGGTTCCCTGAATGGGGAAGTACTGGGCCATTCCAACCTTGGAGGGCCCGGTATTTCCCCATTCAGTGAACCCAGACCCAGTACATTCCCATTCCCATTGGAGCCCCCATAGGGCCTGGTAAAACCAGGTCTCCTCACCAGGTCCCGCGAGCAAACCTCGTAATGCGGTGGTAGGGGTTTAACGGGGCCAGCAGCTATACCAGCCCTGTTAAACCCCTACCGCCAACCTTGTAAAGACCCCCACTGTCTTTGAAATACTCATTAGTATTGTCTGGAATGAAATTATAGACATCTAAGTTCTGTTGTTCCCACAGACCCGGGAATACTAAAGAAACACTGGCTGAGACTTTCATGGGTTCTTCAGTCAGTAAGTGAAAGTTTCCACTTGCCATTGGTACTTCATGCTCAGCGGAGAAGGCTAAGGAGACAGTGTGGATCCCTGAAGGTTTACCCTTACATCTGGGATCCCCTTTCACAGGGTCAGTTGACCCACAAGCATAACATTTTACAAATGTCTTTATGAATGGGGGTTTGTTCTGACCTTCTTCTGGTTTGGCACCAAGGGTTACACTAGCCTGATTCGATTTTCCAGGGGGCTTGCCCTTGTTATGTTTGTGGCCCTCTTTTGGAGTGGAGGTATTGGAATTCTCTTTGTTATCTTTCTTGTGCTGCTTTCCCTCATCCTTCTTCTGAGTTGCCCCAGAATCCTTATGAGTAGCCCTGTTAGAAACCCACAATTCAACAGCCCTTGCTAACTTCTTTGGATCAATTTCCTTAGAGTCAGCCAAGTGCTGTCTCAGCTCAGGAGAGCAGGCATCATAAATAGAGTCCAACATAAACAGATTTATCATACCTTCGTAAATGTTAACTATGTAACCCTTAACCCATTCATCTATGTTTTTCAAACATTCAGTCACCCAGGTAGCCCAAGGGGTACCATCATTCTTTTTGAGGGTTCTAAACCTCTTAGGATACTGGGAAGGGGTCTTCCCAAACCTAGCTATCAAAGCTACCTTCACAGTTTCATACTCCTTTCTGTCTATATCCCCCAACACCATTACCACATCAGTTGCAAAAGGGGGTAGCGTAGAAAAAAGCCAAGGAATCTGCTGATTCCCTGTAATATCTTGAATCCCATGGTTATATTCAAAAGCAGCCAAGCAATCCAAAATATCAAGCTTAACCTCATACATACTTACTGCATCTTTGGGCATGCAAGGCCTCTTAAGACTGGAAGACCTAGAAGACTCTGGGAGAGAACCATTTTCAAGAGACAACTTTTTAATTTCAAGAGCATGATTCGACCCCATTTCTCTGAGTTTAAGTTCTTGATGTTTGCTTTCAGTTTGGGCTTGGTTTCTTTTAAACTCCAATTCTAATCTCATTCTTTCCAAAGAGACAAATTCAGGACTTAGTGTTGGACCTGATGGGGTCCCTGTGGTCAAAGGTTGAGGCCTATGTGCAGGTAGAGGTAAAACAGGGCCTACATTGTGAGACTCTTCTGTCTCATCTAACTCATCCATAACATTTGAGCTGGGCTCAGAAACATTATCATCCTCATCAACATTTTCCACATTTGCTGCAGGGGTAGGTGTTTCAAACCCACTCCTCAGACTTTGGTATTCTAACAACTTTTCTATCAATTCAACCTTTTTGCCTTTTACAGTGAGATTCCTAGCTTTACACATATCTCTCAGTTGATCAACTGTTAAAGTGACTAGGGTCTCAGGTTTGTAGCTTTCCATATAAGACATGATGAAACAATTGCTTCTCTAGCGTTTCATAGCCTTGTGAATATTATTTGAACAAAGGTAGGAGTAGAACACTAAGTGTAATAAGTATACGTTATCCTCACCACTGTACACCAGTGTTAGGCAGAATCATATGCAGTACCCTTTGGGAACACTACAGACAATTAATAATACAAATGTAAGTACAATTTCACCTTTGGTACAAGCCTGTACCACACAGTAAAGTGGTAGCGATGGCTGACCTGTCAGACTTATCTCAAGAGTAAAGTGAGCAGTAGACCAAGTTACACAAAGGACCCACCAATACAGTGATTCAAACAACACTTACTCAAGGTTTCTTGGTAAAAGAATATACATGTATTTACATAATCATTTGTTAAACATTACACTAGCAAGAGCAGCTCAATAACATCTACCAATATGCTACAAATACACAATCAATACGTTACTGAACAAGTTCAGCTCCCCTGAAGTGGGAGCAAAATGGCACTTCAGATAATTTAAAAAGGAGTAAAAAGACAAGGTTATGTGAATCAACAGCACACATACTTGCATAGGCAGGGTAAAGGGTTTCAGTGATCTACAACCAGCAATTCAGTTAATAGGCCTGGGCCAAAGTCAATGGTTCAGAGTCTTTGCATGGAATGCACAGTTCTGGTAGTAAACGGTTAAGTCTTTGCCACGGATCTTTGAAGAATTTGGTCGGACGAAAAGTTAGACGAATGTTTAGGGAAGGACAAGCCTTCGAAGTTGGGAAAGTTTCACAAACTTTCACTGTGGCCGAAAAGATTTCCGGACCGCGTTTGCACAGCACCTTAAAAGTGAAGAAGAGCTGTAGCTGAGTCAGTTGTTCCTGGCAGTTCGAGCCGATCTTGCTGTTCCTGGGCTTCAGTCATGGGGACAAGAAGGAGGCTGTCGGGAGGTTCCTGCACTGCCCAGGGAAGAGGCCACAAGCTTGGTGTCATGGTGCGTGCTCCAAAACCCGTTGGCGCAGGCTCATAAAATGGTTTGAACCATATGGACTACTTACTCAGCCTAGTGAGGCTGAGCCTTTCTGCATATCCAGGGCGTGACCGAGGGACTACTTTACCTGAAAGGCAGGGTGTGGTAAAGGGACTAATTGCCTGGAACTACTTGCAAGGATATTTAAGCCACACCCTGCAGGCAGAACACGCTTCACGTTATTCTGCACTCCTGCAGCATAACGCTCACTATGTCTGCTCTGTCCTCGAGCTTCTACAGCCACGCCCATTCTGAGATTTCCATCCATCGGTGCCTGAAAGAAGAAAGAGAGAAGAACAGGTGTTATTACAGCGACAAAGGCCTTACCTGCAATCCTCATCCATCGGTCTCCCCTTCAGCTGATCTTCGGATCACCGTCCTTGTTGGGAAGAGGGCTTCCGCGCAGGCATCCAATACTCCCCGGGGGGTCTGCATTCCATTCATCACCCTGGGGCCACGCCACGCCTGCATAGAAGCAACAGAAACAGCAGGTTAGTCGCGCACAAAAGAAAAACAAACAATTATTCAGCCATCTAGCACCACTCACCCGCGCTAATACTCACCTGGAGGTAACCTGCTCAGCATCCTAGGAGAGTCAATTCTTCATCCAAACCTCTGCACGAAACCGTGCCTGCAAGAAAGACAAAACACGTTTAAACCTTGGGAAATAAAGACATTGAGCACCTATACCAAGCATCCATTGGCATAGAGACTTATCTGCTTAATCCAGATATTCCAGACACAGCAACAGCCACTCTGGACCAGTGAAGTAACAGTGTCCAGGGAAAGACTGAGCTTACTGCACCCCTGCTGAAAGTCAAGCAGGACGGAGAGCCAACCTCACAAAACTCAAAGGTGAGCCAGAAGAGGAGTTGGGCATCAGGAGGTTGAAGGAAGTGGGACCAATCCAGCCCCACTCAATAGCTAATATCTTGTTTCAACATTCCAGACAAACGCCTCCTGCGGTGATAACAGGGGAGAGCACATCATCATACCACCAGAGCTACGCCAGTGCAGACATCATCCGTACGGCTACGTGCTACGCCCCCGTGGAGACCAGGTGAGTGCGACACTTGGCAAAACGTCGGTTTAAGGTGTGAGTGCCTTAAAGACCACAAACTGGTTTCCTTCCCACTGGCTATCCAGTTTTACACAGCACTCTGCAGAAAATTTGACCAGGAGGGGACAGTTTCCAGGCGGCTTACGAGTTGGTTGATCCCACTAAACCCAAGGGAAGAAGTTAACCTTGAAGGGCTTCTCTATCGATGGTGTTTCAGGCAATTCGGACCTGAAGCAGGGCTTCACCGGTCATCCAGGAGTTGCAGCAGTCGTCTTCTTTCAGCTCGTCTTCGGTTCTTTTGTTCCAGTGGTCGACTCTGCTTTCCAAGTCCCAGAGGCCTGCTTTTAAACAGTTTTCCCCCATTCATTCCAGCCTAGCTGTCACTCAAACAGCAGGGTGGCTATCCTTGCCGGACAACCAGCCGGCCAATCACGCCAGAGTGCATTCAGGCCTCCTAGGAGACTAAGCACAGGGAGTTTCAGGCGTCTCCCTCACATCCTGTCCATCCAAGACACTCAGGCGCCAGAGGAGGGCTTCAGCACTGAAGCCTGCCAAAGGCCAACAAACAAAGGGACCAAACCTGGTTTGGCACACAGAGACAAACACAAGAAGGACCTTTCCAAAAAGAAATGGCAAAAAAGATGACCAGAGTCTGTTCATGAACGAGGTTGGCAGGGCTGGTCAGAGGGCCGAGAGGACCCAGGTGAGAGGAGAGAAGAGAGTGGTCTGATCAATAGAGAGGGGTGATCAGTGGAGCAGAGAGTTAAAGATCAGTTTGGATGAATGTGTCAAGAGTGTGTCCAGCCGAATGGGTCAGACCAGAAGGGAGAACGGAGAGGGAGGTGCAAAGGTCACGGAAGAAAGAGGTGGTCGTGATTGAGGAGATGTTGAAATCGCCCACATGAACGAGGTGGTTGTGCGGAGAGAGGAGGAGAAATGGGCCCATTCAGAGAGGAACAGCCTAGTAGAGGTGGGAGATATGACAAGCTTGCAAACCAGGCTCTCAAAGGAAGAGTAAGGCTGGGTGGTTATGAGGGAGGAAGGGACCCACTCATGGTAAATCAGAGCAACCCCACCACCAGAGGGTTACGGCGAGGCTTAGAGATGAGATAATCTTATAGCCATCTGACCCTGCCTGGCACAGCGGTAATGGTAGGCAAAGCCATCACGGAAGCACTGGTGCTTCCGTGTCCCCACTCCCATAGAGTCTTATGGAACTCTATGAGAATGGGGATTAACAAAATTACCAGTGCTTGACTTCCCAGCCGCCGGACTTGTAATAGCCCGGTGGCACCGGGAAGTCAGGCACTGGTAATTCTTTACAGGTCCGGCGGCAACCCGCCGCTACAACCAGCAGGGTTACTGGCGGACCCGTAATGAGGCCCTATTTCTTTGAATGAGCGGGTGAATGCTGTTTCAATACATGTATTTGAATGAACGAGTGAAAGCTTTGTGAATGTGTGAATATGTATTTAAATGAGCGAGTGAATGCTGTATGAAATTAATGCTGTCTGAATGCTGCATGAATGTGTGTTTGAATGAGCAGATGAATGCTGTTTGAATACATGTGTTTGAATGAGCGAGTGACATCTTTGTGAATGTGTGAATATATGTTTGAATGAGCGAGTGAATGCTGTTTAAAATGAATGCTGTGAGACTGGCCAAATGAATGCGAATGTGTTTAAATGAGCAAGTGAATGCTGTTTGGAATTAATGCTATGTGAATGTTGCATGAATGTGTGTTTGAATGAGTGAGTAAATGTGGGTGTGGTTGTGGTGGGCTTGTGCTGGTCTGCAAGGCTGATTTGTGCATCTATGATACTGTATCATAGATGCCCAGTAAAAATGATAAGCATTATTACATGGCTAGACTGGCATTTAGGTGCAGCCAGTCTAGCTATAATCTCTTACTATGGTATTGCATTTTTTAAAGGTCATCTATGATGAAGCAAACATGATATATTTCATTATGTGCCTGGACTGGCTTGCATTAGAGCAGCCAGCTTGAAAGTGTTTTCTTATTGCGGCATGGCATTTTTAATGGCAAAGCCAACATGAGTACGTTCTTATGTGCAGTACTGGCAGATATTGGCTGAGCCAGTTTAGACATTTTTTATGGTCATTACTGGCATTATGTGGAAAGCAAACATTACCATGTTCATATATGGGAATACTGGCACATATAGGTGCAGCCAGCATGGAAATGTATGGGCACAGCCAGTGTGAACATGTTTTTTATGCTGACATATTGTGACAAATTGTATTCTGCTCTGCAGGAGTGCAAGGACGAGTAGGAATAACAATGCCCATTCAGCCCTAACACTTCTACAAACCAAGAGCCAACACAATCGTAAAGGTAAAACAGACAGAGTTAAGAGATATACCTCCTTCACCTTTTCTGGTAACATGGGCCTAGGGAAGGCTATGCTCTTAAGAGGGGTGTGAATGTGATTCTGTAGCAACCCAAACAGCAAAGCAAAAAAAGGTCCAATCAAGGTTCTATAAAAAATAGATATACTTTAATTTAAAAAAAAAAACATCTGCAAGATAACTAAATAAAAAACACTGTGCCAATCCCAACCCTGTGGAAAGACAGTGAAAATACAACAGACAGAAGAAAATAGCACTCTGAGCGTGAATACAGGGGTGATGGGCAAATTACCAACCACACAAAAAGGATATGTCTTTGGGTGAAAGAAAGTGCTGAGGTGTCCTAACCAGTCTCTAGGGTCCAACTGGACTGAGGGGTCAGACCAGAGTCAACAGTACCTGGTTTCGGTTCTTGGTGGGTTGACAGATGTCGAACACAGTGTTGAATGTAGATGCGAGTGGATCAGGCAGGTTGGATCATGTGGGCCCACGCAACAAGTGAACATCGAGTAGGGGAAAATGTGGTTGCTCTGTGCGGTCGAAGGAGGACTCTCAGCAATGTGGGTTGGGACGATACCGGGGTCTCTTTGCAGTTGGGCCAGGCTGAATTGGGCTTCTAGCCATGCGAGGGGTCAATACATGATGCAGCAGTGGTTCAAGTTGGCAGGCGACTGTGACCAACAGTGCTGATCTTCGGTGCGTCAAAGTGCAGGTTGGTGAGATGGCCATTCGAGGCAAGCAGGGACAAGCCTTGCTTGGAACCTCTGGTTAGAGTCAGCATGTGACTCGCCAGTGGTTCAGGTCCCACTATCGAGAAGTAGCTTTGAGCCTAACAAGTGACAGGCACAGCTAGGGCACGGTGCAGTGTCAAGCTGGTTAAAGGGCAAACAATAGTTCGAATTGTTGGAGGAGCACAAAAGCCAGCGCCAGCGATTTCCCTTGTGCTCAAGGTGCAGAGAACATTTAGCGGCCCATTCAGTGCGGCAGGCCAGGGAGCTTCAGCTTCTCTGGTCCTCCGGGTGCTATGAGGTGCACTCAGTGGGACTGTGGATCTTTCTTCTGCCTTGGACTGCTACTTCTTCACCTCAGCCTGAGGGCTTTGGAAAGTGCAACGTTCCCAAAGGAAGTCCAGTGAGTTCTAGTGGGAATCTAAGAAGTGGTGGATGACCGCTTCCTTTAAAGGCAAAGCTAGCCTCCCTTAGTGGTCCAATCACTGTTTTTGAAAGAAGTGGACTTTGGCCTTCTGACATCACAACCAAAGTGCTTTGATCTTCAGGAAGTGGAGTGGACAGGAAGGAGAGACAAAGGCAGAAAGGAAAGAGAAAGGCATTGGGAAACAAAATGGGGGAGGTCTCCTGCCTCTAAACAAATCATTCCTGACTACTCTAACCTCACCCACTTTCCTTCTCACTAGGATCAAAAGGCTCTAGAAATTAAGCACCATGGTGGTCAGCTACTCTCTATGAATCAGTGCGCTCCTTTTATGCCTGCATCCAGAAAAGCTGCCTGCTGTGTGGCTGTCTCTAGTGGAGGGTATTGCCTGCCCTTGCTAAGAGATCAAATAAGTTGCATGGCCATTCAGGTTCCTATTGTGTCACGTTCAACCTGTCTTGCCTGAATACAAATCACCTTCCACAGCTGAGATTGGCTTACAGGAGCTTACACATTTGTGACATCAAATTGTATGTGGCTGTAATAATTATGAGAATACCATCCGAAATCAGGTTGGCTCATATATAAAGATGAGTCTGCCACCAGGATGTACACCCATAACTATAGGGTTTTGGAACAGGGATGCATATCTTAAATTAAACCTGAGCACTACAGAGACTCGGATGTCACTGCAGCTGTTAAATAGCTACCTGTGACCTTCGAACCTGCTCTGTGCCACTGGTAGGGCAGGCGCTGCAAATCAGGATACCGATGCACCAGGACAACCGTACACACTATGCTTTTGGCATGGAGTGTTTGAAAGGGGAATCTGATCCGCAGATTTCCAGTCCAGAGATAATATTACCCGCATCCTTTTATTGATTTAATAAAAATCAGAAAAAGCCATGGCTCCTACACCCTTGCTAAATGGCAATCCGTCACATCTATATTGTGGAGAAAGGCATCATGAACATGCTTTGGGAAATGCTCCTCTGCACTGTTGATGACTTGCATGCATTTGATTTTTGCACAAATTACTCTACAAAACCTATTGGAAACTGCCTGGCTTTTTATCCAATTTTTCATAACAAAGTGTCCAGTATAATTCTTGGGTGGGGGGTGGCCTCCGGGACACTGCTTGCTTGGTTCGGGCTTCCTCACTATGTTCATTTACTCTTGCAAATTTGTGGCAAATAAATACACCTCACCAACAAAAAAATTCTTCAGCCACCACAGAGGTTGCCTGACTTATTGTGTAGAATTAACAGATACTAGACAAGAGCCCGTTCATTGGGTTGGTGGGAGAAGACGGTCCACGAACTTAAAACTGCCAAAAATAGAGCATTCCAGCAGTGGAGATTGATTGAGTCTGATGACAACAAAGTTACCTATTCCCTTGCAGTTAAGGCTCATAAAACTTCCATTCTCACAGCAAAAAGAAAATCTCATATGATCAAAGGATCGCTAGTGCGGCCTCCAATTCTAGACAACTCTTCAGAATCCACAAAGAGTTGGAAGACCTCTACCCAGTAGTTTATGTGGTCAACAAAGAAAAAGGGCCTGATCACGAGTCGGGTGGTGTCCCAGCTGGGATACCTCCCAGCTATATTATCACCCACCGGTCCGGTGGTATTACCACCAGATCACAGGTTGGGCGCTAACTGTTAATCCCCATTCCCATTGGTTGCATTGGACCCAAATGGGGAATTATCGGCACAAATACTGTTCAGTAATACCGCTGGTAGTAATTGCGCTGAAAATGGGATTTTTTTTGGGCACATTTACCCCAAGCTCAAAGCTGAGGCAAAATAAGCCAGACTTGTGATAAGGCAGCCCTTAAATGCGGCAGTAATACTGTTACCGCCCAACTCGTGATGAGGCCCAAAGACAGAACGCCATGACGAGTAAGATGAAGAAAATCAATGAGGACATTGTGACCAAACGTAGTGTTTTAGGTAGGTCCTTTGTTAATCCAGACACCTCTAAATCACATGACACCACCCCTATGTTTGAGTATAGGATAGTTACAGAGACTGAAGTATCAGAGATATTAAAACCCACTCATTGTAAGGGGGATATCTGTCCTCCTCTAGTGGTTACGTCGTGTGCACTTCAGTTGTTAAACTTAATTACTAAATCAGTTCATGCATCTTTTCAGGAAAATCTAGTACCAACTTCTATTGAGCAGGCATGAATTGCTGCTCTGCTTAAAAAACCCTCACTTGACCATAGTGTGCCTGTAAACTATCGCCCTATCACCAACACACCGTTCCTTTTCAAAATCTTGGATCGGGTCGCCTACATACAGATACAGGAATTTCTGTTGAAATATAATATCTTTGGTCAGAGACAATCAAGGGTTCGGAGTGCAAATAGCACTGAGTCCGCATTATTGGATCTTAAGGCTAACATCTTGGCTATTCTTGAGTAAGGTGGCATGGCACTCCTGATGCTTTTGTATCTTTCTGCCGCCTTTGACTTGGTGGACCATACAATGTTAATTTTTAGGTTGTTACACTCTGCCTCCTTTTCTCCAGCAGCAGCCAATTGGATTAAATCTTTCCTAGTGGACCGGAAAATGTTTGCTACAATGAAGCAATGCCGGATGCATTCTTGGTGACTTGTGGAGTCCCACAGGGCTCTTGTGTGTCCCCAATGCTTTATAGAATGTTTACTATGCCTCTTTTTTAACTGTTAGATGCTAAGGGCATGATTTATTCAAATTACGTCAATGACACAGTGGGCCTCATTATAAGGTTGCCAGCCTGGTAACAATGGTACCGGTAAGCTTGCTGGTACTGTTGATACCAGACCAGCAAACTACGAGGTCTGCTCTGGGGTGCCTTCCCGCCCGCCAGGTCTGACCTAGGAGGCGGACCGGCACCCGCGAGCAGACCTCGACGGATGCACCATTCATGAATGGTGCCGGTGCATCCGGCCTCCCCATTCCCATTTGAGCACTATGGAGCTGAAATGGGAAAGGGGAATAATTATTACCGGCACCCAGCAAAGGGAAATTTCTGGGTCTGCCGGGGCCAGAATGCCCCGGGTATATCCATTGCCGGGTGCCGGTAAATTCATGAATCCGGCGGCAGCCGTGCTGGTATTTACTGGCATGTCTACCACCAGAGTCGTAATGAGGCCCAGTGTCTTATCCCTCTTGTAGTTGATTACAGCAACTGTCACCATCAATTCCATCTACAGTCTCATACAAATCTGGATCGTGGACAACGGATTAGACCTAAATGACACAAAGACCGAGCTCATGATAATAGGCATGTGGCCCAATTTACACAAGTTGAGTCATGAGTTTCGGCAGTTCTGGATTGCAGGATATGCCATTGCCACACTTCCCAAAGTTAAGACCTTGGGCGTAATCTTAGACGAAGAACTAAATATGAAAGTGCACATAAATAGTCTGGTCTCTGCCACCTCGCATTATCTTACATTGCTTGTGCAACTAAGACCTTTTCTCAACACTACTAACTGTGCCACCATTGCAAGTGCCATTATTGGGGCCATATTAGACTATTGTTCCAGCCTTCTTCATGGCATGGGCAAGGGTGAAATCACCCGTTTGCAAATTGTTCAAAACAACACAGTGCATACCGTTGAGGGCCTGCACAGAAGTGATCATGTGTGGGCGGCCAGGTGGGCACTGCATTGGTTGCCTATGTATAGCAGAATTTCCTTTTAGCTACTTTGTAGTACGCACAAGTGCTTATGTGGAGAAAGTCCCTGTTATCTGTTGACTAGACTCTCCTGGCTTCCAGCCCGAAGGGTGATATGATATGATATGGCTTTTATAACGCGCCTACACACTAGTGTTATACTCAGATCAAACAATGTGTGCCTTTTGCAAGTGCATTGGGCAAAGCTTTTTGCTACTTGCCCTGGGGTCTTTTCCGTACGCTGCGCCAAAGAGCTGAAAAGCCTTATCAGTATACTTAAGGGCATGTAAGTCCTTTTCTGGTTTTAAACGTAGACAGACATCAGCTCTGTTCTACTGATTATCTTACATTCTGAAGCTCTGACTGCAGCACTGGTCGAACTGTAGTTGTTTGCTCTTTGTTGTTGGTTTTGTCAAGCCCTCTCATGCCTCCGGGCCCCTTGCCTAGCGCTATACAAATAAAATAAATTAATAAATAAAAAATATGTATGCAGATTCACAGATCAGGGCTAGGCCTATTATGTATTACCTCCCTGTACACCCACAGAACAATGAGCTCTCTTCAAAAAGTATGCATATCCATATATATGTGCAATGCAGAATATAGGAATGTCAGGTTTCCAATAGCATGACATTTGGAAGCCACACATGGATATGATGTGGTCAATAACAAATAACTGTATGTCGCTTTATACGAAAAATCAGATTGTTAGAATATTTACATGGAAGTCAAGGGCTACTATCCGAAGTGCTTGTCTTTTATACAGTTCTTTATTTCTTCTTGTATTTATCTCCTTTTTCATTGATCTTGTATCTTTTTATGTCTTTCTCTTTTTTGTGTAAAATTACTTTTGTACTGAAAAACACAAATAAATCAAAATTATAACAATAATAATAATAAAACTATCCCAGGTTAAATTTAGAAGAAATCCATCTTAGTTTGAAGTTATAAGGTGACCAACGTAAGCACACATTTTATACAGACCAACACAATGCACGACCTCTGTTACATTTCGGGAATCATCGATGTTAGACATATTTCTTTGACAATTTCTCATGAGAACATTTCATAGATGAGCTTGAGGAGATCACACATTGCCCAGGTGTCATAGTGGGTGCACCTTGAAGGGTTTAATCTCGAATTTTCAAGGATTTATGGAATTACGAGTATGGGTAAGTCCATATCATTTTGGTGAACAAATGAACAAACGTTACCATGCAATGTCACAATAAGATGTTTGGGCACAGAGGCAAGCTCTGCATTCTGCGTTTGACATGGTATTTTAAAAAAGTGCATGAATGTTAGTTTGCACAACTGATTTCAATGATATAAATGCACCAAAACAATGGGCCTCATCACGAGTTTGGCGGTATGCTGGCAGTATTCCTGCCGGGATACCGCCTGCGCTAATAGCGCTACCGCCAACATGTCCGGCGCTATTAGCACCGGATCACGGGTTTGGCGGAACGGTACTTCCCCATTCCCCATTGGGTCCATTCTGGAATTCCCCATTCCCCACTGGACCCAATGCGGAATTTTCAGAGCGATTACCGTTGTCGGTATTACCGCACGGTAATAGCACCGACAATCGGCAAATTCCCAGAGGATTTCCCCCCAGCTCAGAGTTGGGGGTAAATACTGCCAATCCCGTGATTTGGCAGACCCTTAAATGCGGCAGTAATAGTGTTACCATGGCATTTAAGGGCTACCTCCCAACTCCTGATGGCCCTCAACATATTTAATTTCAGAATATTTGGGTGGGGAACTGGGTGATTGAACTAGGTATGTCTGTGGGTTAGAAAACAAACCTTATTGAATTAAAATGGAACCCTTTAGAGATCCTTTTCTGGAGTTTTACTGAAAGTGCCTTCATGAAGTGTTGCCTTCTTGGCTATCCTACGCTGGGCATGGCTTTCCTCCACGCCCACCCACAATGCGCCTGCCATGCATGAGGCACAATAACCCGCAAGGAATGCCCGCTGTGCATATTCTGCAGCCATATCCACTGGTCATGCCTCTGAACTCGGTGAACCTGCCTACAGTGCCCAGTGTTTTCTGGCCAAAGTGGGCACAGTAACCAACCGGCCTGTGATGCTAACTGAGGGGTCACGTGGGCACGGCCAGAGCTATCACTGGGCTATGACCTCCAAGGAGAATGCCATGTGTCCTGTGGCCTTCCTGGGCGGAACTTCAAGAAATGCCCCAACAGCAATCCATGTGGTCTATATATGTTTACTGGAACCTTTCCTGAAGTTCCGTCTGAAGGACGAAAGTGGAATGGGAAACATTTTAACTTTCTACTTCCAACAAGGAAAGTACACTTTTAAAGAGTATCTAATGTCAGCCATACTTCTTCTGGAGTGGTTCATGCAAAGCCATTTGGAGGTGGTAAAAAGTTGGTATGACATTGTTAAAAAGACAGTTATTTTTTCAATATGTTTTTTACAGATCATGTTCCTCGAAAAGAACCATAAAAAATAAAGGGTTGGGGAACGGGATATAAAGGTTTGGGGGTAGGGAATATATTAAAATAACGATAGGGAACGGGGGATTGGGGAGAAACCTGGGGGGAACCCCCCAAATAAAAAAATCGAAGGGTTTTTGAAAAAAAAAAGTATGATGAAACACCCATCGAAAAAATAACATTCGTTGAGAGAACATAGAACCGAAAAGTCATAAGCCTTTCAAAATTGCCTTTTCGTGTGGCGCAATGTCAGCGTAAGTGTGAAAAAATGTCTGTAGCCTTGCCCCCGTTAGACATGTGACTCTGCTTCCACAGCAACAACACATGTCAAGACATCTCCTGATAATGTCTTGCTTGAAAAGGCATGTACCAGCCTTCTTGGGAACACCCTTATCTGCCACAGGGGCAGGACACTGAGTAAGAGCTGCCAAGTGCTCATTTCACACACAGGATCTGCATTCAAGATAGCAAGGGGGCGGTCGGTTTTCACCCTGATTTAAGCCAATCACATTCCTGGATTCAGATGTAAACTGGCTTTGTGTACTGTTCGCAGAACCAAGAGTTGATATATCAAGGGTTTATACAAACAAAATCAGACAGTGCGTGGTGGTAGGTGAATTATGGTTGCTTTGCTTTGCCAAACATAACAGGTACATTTCTGTGGTTTTTGGTTTTTGTGTTTCATACTCAAGTCCAGTCACCTTTAAAATGCAAACCTTTGCAGTACATTTCACAGGTTGCTATCACAGAAGGTCAAGCATATGTGTTCAGTGATTGAACTTAAATGACGTAACCTAACATGCCAACATTATTCATTGTGCAATTGTCCCTGCCAGGCTCTGGGCTCAGTGAATGCAATCCCACATCCCACTGGGCAAGCCCTCCAATCATTCGCACTCGACACGCTGTTCTAGACCCCAGCCACAGCTAACATACCCCAAATCTCTGTTGGCATAGTCTGTTTCCATCATCAGTCTGCACTGTGCACATTACCATAAACTCACCCTCAATGTCCAATAGTTAAGGCAATGCTTCCAGGGTCACCAGCACAACAAACATACAACAGTGACCAGTGGGCACTGTGTTAAGGGCATGCCCTTTGGCCATGGTCTGGAAAACATAAACGCGTGCACGGTTTCCACTGGGCATGGACACCAATTGGACATGCTTCCCAAAGCTCTGGAATGGTACACACAACCGCAGTACCTACTGGCCATGTCCTGCAGCCTTGTCCAGTGGACACTCGGTCAGAAGCCGCAACCACCAATCCACAGCCACAGTGCCTAATGTGCATGCTACAGTGCCATGCCCAGAGGAAACCGCCAATGGAAAAGCCTGCCATGTCACAGTAGATTGACCCTACCTAAAGTGCCTGCTGGGCATGGAATGCTACCATGCCCAGCAGCTACTGTACCTAGGCTGATGGCCTTGCAGCCACGCTCTGGGTAAAGGGAACCTTGTGTTATTTGGACTACATAGTTGTTCCCCAAATCGTTCCATCAGTAATCAGAGCAGGCTCAGCATGGTTGATTGGCCAGTTTCATCCAATTCCATCCACTGGGGAAACATTAGAAAAGTGGAATGTTTTGTTGCGGGCTATGCCCCTGCCACTTCTTGGAATTCTGTCTATGGGAGATAAAGATTGCCTTTTTTCTGGCTAGTGTTGCCTCACATATGTCAGGGGATGGCGGAAGTAGCCGGTGCCTGTTCCTGACGAGACAATGCTGCATATATACCAATTCACCACCAGAGGATACAGTTTCACCTGCAGATTTGTTGTGTTTTCCTTTATGTGAGAACATGTTGGCACTTTATGTTAAAGACCGGCTGAATAAGCAAGTACTGTGAGGAGGGCTATTCAGGAATATAGGTGTGCTCAGGTTCGATCATTTTTTATTATAGAATGGCACTAAAAATATATGGGATAGCTGCAGTTTCCGGTATACATAAGCTCTGTCCCCACCTTTTTTTTGTCAAACATGTTAAGACATTTGTATACCAGAAAAATTGCACGTATCCATAAGCTTGAAGAATTGTTGAATGCACGCGGTACGCCGTATTACGGCAGGGCTGATTCCGAACTGGAGATCCTGATATATTTACACAGATTGCGTTAATCAGCTATACTGACTACAACTAAGGTCGCATTATCTCTTCAACGTATGAAACCTCACCAGGATTAGTGAATGCAAATATTGAAGATTACTGACTATGCTGCATAAACTGTTCTAACTAGGGGAAACATTGATGTACTTGGATTACTGTTAAATAAACCAATTGCCCATGATAAGGACTGGAAAGGTCGAAACACGTGTCGGATGGGGCACATTTGATCTATTCATTATAAAATGTTTAGTGATGATCTGAGCACAAGATTGACAATTGTTTCTTTTCTTAATTTGCGCTAAGTACTTGTGATTTGCTTGACATAAAAGCATATTTAAAGTGCATTATTACAACTGATGGACAAGCGCAATTTTCTGGTGTGCACATTTCTTAACAGGGTTAAATAAGCACTTGCGGAAACTGGAAATTGGCATGTAATGTATGAAACCCGTTCTTAAACTGAAGTAATGAGCACCTATTAGCCAGCGACAGAAGTGGCATGGAGCCCCTATCTTGATGTGGATGGAGTGGCCAGTGTGAGGTCAGGGATTTTCGTCTCAATCTGGAATAGCTTTGGTTAGGCCTTGATGCTGTGTCAGCACTTTGCCCTCGATCAGCACCCTGGGTTCAAACTGCAGGCTTTGTCTTGTTAATTCTTAATCAGCGCTGCCAGGGCCCTGCAATGATAGCACGTGGCTGTGTTCCATCCTGCATTGTTTGTTGCGGTGCCCATGGAAACGTGCAGCATCCAGCCTGTACTAGACCAGTAAGAGGAAACTCCAACAAATGAATGGCGATCCTTCGTCGCCCATCTCTTTTTGTTCTTTCCATTTGTTCCCCAGAGGACGATATAACACATTAAACACACTGCAGCATACATACCCTTGACACTTGATAACCACCATGTGCAACTTTAGCAATAGGGGAAAGAAGAGGGTGAGCAATTAAACAATTTGAAATTGAAGATTTCATGGAGCACCACAAAGGTCATGGTGAAGCGGAGCTGCATTGTGTCATATCCTAGGGTGATCTTGGTCGTTGATGGATAAAACACACATATTGATTGTGTGTAGCAGGTTGACGTTGAGTGATTTTTCCCTGTTGTGCTGCCCAGTTGAACGCTGGTCTGACGTCAAAGTTTTGGAAGAGAATGCTTTCATGAAATGTTAAACACAGTGCCCTATGGAAGCTCACGAGGCAGGTTTCAGATCCAAAGTGAAGCAGACAGGTGCGGTTCAGGACACAGAATAGGTCTCATCACCATAGAAAATGAGCTCACGACTGTAAATCGCTTTCCTTTGAATTTTGCCCTATCCTTTTTGAGTAGTACCTGCTGGCATATTTTTGGTCAAATGTTGCATTTTATACATTGGGTGAATCCCATTCATCAAAAGTACCAGTGCTATCTCCTCAGCACAGAGGCCTTCGGGAATTGCCTTATTGCTATGTTGGCCAGTCCGACACATGCAGGTGTTTCCCAAGATTACTTTACTTTCAAAGATTTGCGACTCAATGCAAATTTAGGATAGAATGATAGAAAATACTTAAATTGTACAACATAAAGGAAATAGTTGCAAACACTATCGAGGGTGAACCGAATGGTCCAGTTTCTTTTTCAAACCAAGATGAAGGGATCACACAATGTTAGCCAAGTCAATGAAGAAGCTGGGATTAGAAACATGAAATAGCAAAATAGAATCAACTTTAGATAAAGCCCAGCAAATTTGTACATAATCCCAAAAATCGCACCATGCCACAAAGCCACGCAACTTCTGCCGCTACTGCTGGATCAGAAATATAATATGTTGTCTTTATTGGTTAATTTGTGATCCTGACAACGTTTAACCGGCCACTAGTGATGCTGTAGCACAAGTCATTGTAGTTTCAAGGTCAAAGATTTTAAGGACACAAACAGTAGATACCATTCATAATACAAATATTCTCCAGTGACATTTAGTTTGTGGACATTTCTCACATATGTATTTCTTGTGGAAATAATGAAATCTCATTTCATTATCCCATTTAGTGTGTCAGCAAACCCACGCTAACCTATGGGTGATCTGACTCAGCAACGTAGTGACCAGACCTTTCCTCCTAGCTCGAGGATACAAGAGGATTTCACTCAATAATTAGCTCATCAATTTCAATCTACAGAACTCAGGGCATCTGCACTTGCTAGCTCTTCTGATGATCTTTGCAGAGGCATTTCTTCCCACTTATGCCCTTTCATAAACATCAGGGGACAAGGTGATTGCTAAAATGGAACCTAAATGCTTTGCACGTTAAGGCTAATGATCCAGTCCTTCTGAACACAAGCTGATCTACTATCAGGGGAGCATGGAAAGGCTACATTTTTTCATCACGAGGATGCTAATATTGGGGGAATCCACGATGGACCCCTTTCCTGCTTCGGTGCATAAACATTGTTCTAAAGAGTTGGGACAATTATTCCCTGGCAGAATGTCACTGTACTGTGCCAATAAAAGAAACACATTGTTTTGTTATGTTATTTTAATGTTTATTTATATAGCGCCTATGCACAGGCAAGTGTTTCAAAGAGCTCAAGGAGGATGGGAACAAGGGGAAAAAACAACAGTTGCGAAGAGCCCTTGAATTTCTGAGGCGATAATGGTCTGCACAGGCAGATTAAGTCAATTTGATACTTTTAACAGTTTATATACAGCAAACAGGCCTAACAGTGATTCTGCGTTTTTTTCAAGTGCACATTAAGGGGTCAACACAAGGGAGAACAGACAGAATGATCTCAATGCTGTGCTGTATACAGATCGTGCAAGTGTGAGAAGGGCACGTAGTGGCAGGGGATCAAGTGCACCCAGTTGGTAGAGAATGCTGAAGTGCAGAAAGCAAACTCTCAGGGATTTATTTCAAGTGCAGTGAGGGGTGGGGTGAGGGCCCCTGAGGTACGTGCAGAAGGACTTGCAGGGGTGCCTGGGATCTATTAGACTCTGAGGTGCACCAGGCAGCCAGTTAGTGAGATGTATGGGAATGAGGGAGAGAAGGAAGGGCAAAGTGCTAGGTTAGGAGAATAGGGTGAGAGAGAAGGAAGAGGAGAAGAGGAAGGTCTTGAGGAGTTTCCCAAATTTAGGAATATCAGGCTCAAGACAGAGGGTGGCAGGGAGGCTGTTCTGGAGGGAGGTGCCTGCTGAGGAAAGGGACCTCCCACCAAATCTCTGCTTGGAGTACCGGCTCACTCGCAGAAGGTTGGAGGTAGATGAGCAGGGTGCTCGAGAGGGACAGTATTTAGGAAAGCAACGTTGAAGCTAAGTAGGTCCCAGGCCCCAGGAAGCCTTGTGAACAATGCAGAGGATATTAAATTTGATCCATGCAGCCACAGGGAGCCAGTGAAGGGATTTCAGCACTGGAGAGATGCAGTCCCAGGGCTTGAGGGAAAGAGTAAGTCTTGCAGTTCTGCTCTGGATGAGTTGCAGAGGGCACAGGGCAGAAGCAGGCAGGTTGCTATAGTCTAGCCTTCAGAGAACCAGGGCTCTGGAGACAGTGAGCCACTGGGAGAAGGTGAGAAAAGGCAGAGGCCCTCATTACGACCCTGGCGGAAAGTAACAGACCCGACCGCCATAGCGTAAATAGCGTTTCCGCCATTGCACGATGGAGTAAAGTGCGGCCAATTATGACCCATCGGGCACGAGCATTACGCCATGGCGGAAGTGCAAAGTCCGCGATGGCGGAAATGTCCCCAAAACGCCCCTCTCCGCCGTCGTACGGCGCCCTAGGTGCAATTCCGCCACCCATCATAGCGGTCACCGTAATGAGCGCCAATCGCAAAATACGGTGACCGTAAATATACGGAAACGGAAGTAAAAACATGGGGCTGGAACGGGAAACAGCACGCCGCACACCTATAAAATCAGAATCCCAACACAACCATTAAAAATCCGACCCTGAGACACATCCCAACCCGACAGCCACCCTAGTTAAAACAAACAAAATGGGAAAAGTAGCAAACAAAGCGTGCGACCGCAAGCGGCAGGTCCACTTCTCCCATGAGGAACTCACCGTGCTCACAGAGACCCTCCAGGAGAATGCTGCCGTCGTCTTCTCGACGCAAATGACCAGGACGGCACTTGCGAACAAGAAGGCCACATGGGCCCTGGTGGCACAGCGGGTAAGTGCGGTGGGGACCGCACCCCGCAACCCACAGCAATGCAGAAAGCGATGGGACGACTTGCGGATACGCGTACGGAGCATACTATCAGCCAACCGTAACATTGCCACAGCTACCGGGGGAGGATCGGAATCACCCATCAAGTTGACCCCCTGGGAAGAAATCTGTGCCTCCACCATTGGAATGGAGAGTATAGAGGGAGTCGGAGGGATGGAGAAAGGAGTGCAGACATCCGAAGAATCAGGTAGGTGGGCCAAATAAAACAATGCTAAATCCACAATGTCCAATCATGTGAAGTACCATGTGGCCACATAGTGCAACAGAAACACATGTCCAGGAGAACGGCCACATACATTGGCCTGATAGCGCACTTTAAAAGTCACTTTAAATACATAAATAATTAAAAATCCTAAAAACACCCTCTACACGTGCAGCATGCACACCCTAACTGCAGGCTGCAAAACAACTGCATCCTCAATCCACACAGAAATGAAACCACCTCCAAGGCCCTGACCCAAATCACCCTCAGGTACCACCCCAATGCATGTGAAACATTGCCATTCCAATTTCCACAGACCCATAAATAACGCTCGCCCTCCTTTACTCCACCACAGGGTCCGAGTCAAACGACGAGCTGCAGGACACCCCTACCAGCACACCTGCAAAGAGGGCCAAGACCAACGGCCAAAGACCCTCCACCTCAGCTGCACGGATCAAGACACGGCAGCAGCCCAAATCAAGTGGCAGCACACAGGAGGGGACTTCAACAGGCACCCCAGCAGCCAGCATGCCCACACCAGCAGCACCACAGGTCCCCCCAATGGATGCCACAGAAGGCACTGCTTCTGATGGCAGCAGCACCATAGGTGACACTGCATTGATGCCAGCATGCTCCGACACAGACAACGGTGCTGTCGATGTAGGACCCATCCATGACCTGTCTCAATCCCCCTGTTTGTTTCATCCCCTACACCATGAGGATACCACGCAGGGGCACCCACAAGACGACGACTGGCCATCCCCCACAAGCCCTGTGGCAAGGCAACATGAGGTGATCAGCCCCTCTGTGACACCACCGCAAATGGCCATGGCACAGCAGAGGCAACAGTCCCTCGACCAGGTGATCGTGCAACAGCAGCAACTGGCCACGCTCCTCAAGGACCATGCTGATGAATGTGGGGGTACTAAGGCAGCCATAGAAACATCTACTGAGACACTTAGGGCACAAATGGAGAGAAGCACCGAGAGCCTGAGGGTACAAATGGAGAGAAGCACCGAGAGCCTGAGGGGGGAACTGCATGCGACATCCAAAGACGTATGTGCTGAACTTGCCGCTGTGCGCCGTGTGCTCACTGAGCTCTCACAAACCCTTAGGGACATGCATGGACGTGAGCAGGCAGAGACATCATCCGTTGCAAGTTCCGTCCAGGGCAGCCCCCAACGTAGATCTGGGAGGAACCTGCGCTCCACAGGCAGGGGTGCCCCTGATACCCGGAGAGGGGGCTTGCAATAGCGTCTGCCCACTGACAATGAGCATCTTTGGACACTGGTGTTCGGGGGGGAGGTAGGAGGGTGGAGGGGGGGTGTTGGGCTTTCTTGGGTGGCGGGTCGATGGGGTGTGTAATATAATTTCACATATGCTATAAACATTTCATAATCATCCAATGAGACGTGTGGACATTGATCATTGTGTACGAGGCCTTTATAGGCGTACAGTCCACATTGTGCATGTTCCAGACACACACAGTGCCACAAGTCCCGTGTCCATGTATCAGCCACCAGGCGTGAGTGCTAGAAGCATGAATCTATGATACTCTGACGAATTTCACGGGCCTCCTGTGCCTCGCGGACTCCCTGAGGTGCTGCCACATCCCCAGCCTCATCATGACCATCTTCAGGTGCGTGCAGTTCTGCGTCAGGGGGCATGGGCACATTTCTACGTACGCACATGTTGTGTAGCATGACACATGCCATGACTATCTTTGCAACCTTCTCATGGCGGTACAGGAGTGCCCCGCCAGACCTGCTGAGGCAGCGGAAACGAGCCTTCAGTAGGCCGAATGCCTGTTCAATGACTACACGGGTACGTGAGTGGGCATGGTTGTAGTCCTCCTCATGCTGGTCCTGTGGGTTCCGGAGTGGTGTAAGGAGCCATCTCTTCAGTGGATACCCAGCATCACCTGTATGTGGACAAGAAAGGATGTTTGTGGAATGACATTGCGACGTACGCATCCCCCCCCCTTCCTGCCAGGTCATTGCCGCATCACATACCCCACATTATCATGCATGGAATGAGACTCACCGAGTAGCCAGGATCTGTTCCCTGCGTGTCGCTCCATGTAGCGTGGTATTGTAGAGTTCCTCAAGACCATAGAATCATGGGTTGATCCAGGAAATCGGGCACAACAATGTGTAAAGATCCTGTTGGAGTCACACACCATCTGTACATTAAGAGAATGATATTGCTTCCGGTTGCGGTACTGGGCCTCCATGGCATGTGGGACAACCAATTCCACATGGGTGCAGTCGATGGCACCAATGCAACCCGGTATGCCGGCCAGTGCATGGAATCCAACTTTTGTGTTTGTAATCTCCTGCTCCGAGCGTGGTAAAGAGATGTAGTCGTCTGCGTGCTTCAGGAGGGCATCGTGCACTTGCAATAGTGTCCGTGAGAACAGTGGCTGTGAAATGCCATGCAACTGTCCGACTGTGTGCTGGTAGGTGCCTGTGGCCAGGAAGTGGAGTACAGACACCACCTTCAGTAGGGGTGGGATGGCGGTTGGGCTATCTATCATGCTGACAAGGTCAGCCTGTGTCATGTCCACAATGGCGGTTATGGTGTCCCGGTCCAAACGGTAGAGGGTGTGGATCTGCTCAGCAGTGAGGTTGAACGGATGAGCTCGGAGGCGTGGGATTGCGGGCTGCCTGCGTGGTGGTAGTGGCTGTGCTGGTGGGCCTTGCTGGCCCTGCCTTGCCCTCCTCCTCCTCCTGCGTCTCCTCTGTGCGGCCGGTTGTTGTAGTAGTTGGTGTTCGTCTTCTTCTTGAAGTTGGAGTACTTGCAGTGCTATCAGGTCCCCCAGGCCCAACATCGCTAGTCCTGCCGGTAGCATTTTGGAGTGGGTGTGGTTGTGGGAGGGGGTTGGGTGTGCAATTTATGTGTTTTCAGGCTGTATAGCCTCCACCTGTGGTGATTCATTCCACCTGTGCCAGCTGCAATCCCCTTTGGGCGAGCACTGTACCGAGGTTCACCGACGGGCGGGGCGTCCCATTTGTGAGTGAAGCCAGTTGCCATTTTCACACACTGCCGCACTACATGGATGATTTTGTGATTTCGAGCGCCCACGGATGCCTTTTCGACGTGATGTTGCAAATGAGGAATTCGAAGGACAGCGCTTTCGGTTTTCAGCTAGCGGCGAGGAGACGCCCACAGGTCTGACTGCAAATATAACGTTCTATTGTTTAATGTCCTTGGGACAGGGGCCATGGCGAGAATGCAATGATTGATATGAATAGTATGGGATGCGCAATAGCGTAGTGGACGATAAGGCAGGACGTTCCCAAATACATGTTACTTCACATCACTAGAATTCCGGGCTGGAGCACAGTGGATTTTGCAGGCTGCATTACGCACAGACTCAATGGAGATTTCAAATGTAATGTGAGTTAATAATCATGCGTTTTTATACCGGGATGAGGGAATGATGTATGGATGCATGGACAGATGATTTAATAGAGAGTTTGCCATGTACATGGCTTTTTGGTATCTATCCCCTTCCCCTGCGCTATGTGATGCAGAGCTGCCATAGTGGGACCATCGTCTATCTGCCCTTGTTGAACCCTCCCTGTCTCGACGCGCCTTCCAACACTTGTGTCTATGCACGTTACTAATCCCATCTCATGGATTCTGTTTTAACAGACGCATGCACACAAACACTCGTTTGTGATAGTGTTTTCACCTCGATTTATATTGTTATGATTGGCAAGTGATTCATGGGTGGAAATAATCCTTTTGAGTGGGCTAGCATGCATATGGCTGTAGATTTGGTGTGATCATTGAAGTGAGTGATTCAAATGAAGTTCTGATGGCCATACTATTGTTTTTCATTTCATTTGGGTGACAGGTATCTCCTCCCCTTTTGCCGCTGCCATCTGTATGCCACTCCTGCAGATGGCTTTTACTCCCGACACCTGCTGCTTCGAGTTCATCAGTGGAGCACCATTACGATCTTATGGGACGATCGCCAATGGGCCACATGCCCTTACGCAGTACTAGTGGCTAGGAGCAACATATCTACCTTTCAGCTGGACTAGTGCCTACCTAATGGGACGGGCCTGCGGTTCTAGGCGCTTCCATGTTGCCTTTTTGGACGTGAATGTAGCCCCTGTGTACCATGAAGGAACAGGGCGTCACACAAGGAGTAGCTGGTCATTTATTGCGGATGCAGCCCACAGTAATGTAGATGTTTTGGGGTTCATGACCTAATAGCTGTATGGGCTTGGTGAATTTGATGTGCATTAAAATTTTAGTCTGATGTTTACCGTGTAGCGTTATTCTTTGGAAGTAATGTAGCATATTCCTATTTGTGGAGCGATGTATTGTGAGTAGATCTGCATTGGGTTCCGGCTTCTGAGTATAGTTGCGTGGTACTGTACTGGCCGCGTTTGCCTACGAAGCCCAGTGAGGTCAGGGATAGGGGCTGCCATCATGACTGTTTTAATGATGTCATGCTTAGGGGCGGGGGTTTAGCTTTTGTGTAACAGATGCCGGTCAGCCAGGTGGATTGGTGGAATGATGTGATTATCAGATAATGGCTGGTCACAGGTGCCTGTGTTTGCGTGCGTTTCTTGGAGGGAGACTGAGGTCATGTCCATTGGAATAGCTTCTGTATTCGTGCCATCTGTGCCCTGCAGCTCCCATTGGCCCCTCTTGAGATGAGCCTGGCTGCTCAGTCACTCTGCCAACTTGTGTGGTACATGCTTATGCTGATGGTTGGTTTGTTTACTGGCATGTGTACAGGGCTGGTGCAGTCTCCCTAAGGATGCTGCTTTGAATGTTGCCTTACACTGGTGTCAGGCGATGGGGGCCTGTTGTTGTTTTGTCTCATCTTTCAGTTCATTTTGCTGTACTTGAACCTTCGCATGCCTGTGCTGCATCAGTACGGCAATGGTGACATGCCAAATATGGATGGCCACTCACAAGGCACTTGGAGCCCCTACATTCATTTGTTCGTTGGCATGCGTGGGTGACTTGTGCATTTCACTGGTTGCATTTTACTTCATTGCACCTACGAGGTGTTGTGCAATGTGGCCAGGGAGTGGTGTACAGGCACTCAGTTGGGCCATTTACGGTTGGTTCACGATGCCGTATTTCTCGCCATGGTGGATTGGTACTTTCCGCCATGCTTGATGGCGTAATGTAAATGTCCGCTAGGGTTAGCATTCGCGTACCGTTGCGCCATGGTGGTAATTACGGTTTTGCATGGCGCGCGTGCGCGTACTTGGTGCAGTTAGCGTTGGCGTTCACTACGGTGTCGCTAATGGCATCGTACTTTACGGTGACGGGTCATAGTCGCAACGAGCGGTATTCGATGGCGGTATTGCATTTCCGCCATCGTTTTTCGATTTCCGCCAGGGTCGTAATGAGGGCCAGAGTGCCTCTGAGGAGGTGTAGCTGATAGTTACATTTTTCTGAGATGTCAGAAATGTGAGAGGAGAAGGAGAGAGTGGAGTCGAAAATGATCCCAAGGTTTTTGGCCTCACAGGTGGGGGTGGGCATGGGGCCAAGGGAGGCCGGCCAGAGTGAGAGGGGGAAAGCGGGAGCAGGCGGCCCAATACAAACAATCTCAGTTTAACTGGCATTTTCAGCACACCATCACTGAATAGCGGACAGTCAGGTATGACTGAAGAGGAGGAGTTGGCTGAGGGTAGCCTGAAGGATAGTTGTGTGTCATTCGCATAACGCTGGAAGTTAGAGGTGAAAGTGGCAATCACAAGTGCCAAGGATGCCATGTAGACCTTTAAGAACCAGGTGCATAGGTTAAAGCTCTGGAGAACACAGCAGGTTGGGAGGGTGATAGTAGAGAGAAAGGCACCAAGTTTGACCTGGGATGGGCAGTTGGAGAGAAAATAGGTTGACCAGGCCAGAGCCTGACCTGTGATTCCCATGGTGTCACGAAGCCGTGAGAACAGGATGTTGTGGTTAATCATATCAAAGGCAGAGGAGAGATCAAGGTGAATGAGGATGGAGGGAGTGTTAGTGTCAAGATTAGAGAGCAGATCTTCACGGGTGTTCAGAAGAGCAGTTTCTGTGCCTCTGGATGCTCTAAAGCCAGACTGATGGTCATGGAAACAACTGATTGATTCTGTGTGGAGGTTTAGCTGAGAGACAGCCACCTTCTCCAGGAGTTTGCCCAGGAAAGAAGCGATAGAGATCAGGCAGTAGTTTGAATGGATGGAAAGGTCAGCAGAGGGCTTCTTGAGCAGAGGGTGCACAGGAGAGTGCTTGAGAGCAGTTGGGAAAACGCCAGTGGAAAAGGAGAGGTTGCAAAGGTCGGCCAAGGCTGGTGGAAGGGAGTCGATGTTGCCCTTCATGGTTTTTGAAGGGCAAGGGTCCATTTGCTTAGATGAGGCCTTCATTGACCGGACTTGTCTGGCAACCTCATTAGGTGTGACGGGAGAGAGGGAGGAGAGTGAAAGTGGAGGTGGGGCCAAGGGAGCCACAGGTGCTGGTGTGTGCTGTGGTGAGGGGGGATGGAGGAGAGAATGTCTTGGATTTTTGTGTTGAAATGTGCTGCCATGACTGAGAAGTGGTCCTGGGTGTGAGTGACAGAAGAGGAGGCTGCTGCAGGATTGGCCAGTTACTTGCAGACTTAGAACATTTTGGCCGTGTTGTTTGATGCCACCGAGAAGCGGGCTAGAATAAAGACTCTTTTCTTGGAGCGGATGCAGAGTCAATATTGCCTTTAAGGAGGCTGCAGGCCAGTTTGTCAGATGGTCCACCTGACGAATTCCATTTCTGCTCAGCTACCCTACACTTGCGTTCAAGGGCAGCCAGGTCTGAGTCATACCAAGAATTGCACTTTTTGGAATGCTTCATTCGGAGCCTCATGACAGGGGCAAGCATATCAAGAGTGTTGGAGATAGAGAGATTAAGGGTAGTGAGGGCTAACAGATTTGACAGAACCCCTTTTGAAAAACCATTGTAGGAATACATAGCCCTGACCAATTGTATAACTATAGCTATTTTACATACCCTTCTTCTCTCTCCAGAACCATGGTGCACCTAATTGGACTGATAAACACCCATTTCACCACAGAACGCTCTTCCACCGATGCACCCCCTTTGTTTTCCAACATTTATTTCCTACATTCCATCTTCATTTTTACCCTTCCTTATTCCTTTCCTCCTGCAGATTATGTTCTGATTCCCTGGGCTAAGGCAAAATACATAATTCTACTGGCAAGCGTGGGCACTCTGAAACTACTATAGTGGTGGTTTGGCAAGTATACAATTATAGTATCATAACAAAACAACACAGTTCACGATTACATAGAAATTGTCCATGACCAGGGTGCCAAATTTTGTTTTGCTGTGTCTTGGAGTTACTTGATAATTTTGTAATCTTTTTTTAATCTGGACCATGTCCTGCACCTGGAGTGGCCAGGGATTCTTTTAAATATATTACTGGGCAGTTACAAGAAAATCTACAATGTTATCTTTGAAATCAATTTTTTCAGTGATCCTGCCTATCTGTTTTACAGGTATAATTACGCCATTGAAAGATACACATAAGTGCATGTTTGTTGCGCATTATTTGAAACTAGAGTAGATATTGGAGAAACTACATTGATTACTACTGAAATAGCATAATGTCAAATCAGGAGACATCCTCCTGTCAACTGATTTCTTGCCTATAGCACTGGTCTTTATGTATCATGTGTACGGGGGTGTATGCACACATCTATGCAGGTTTGCATGTCTGTATGCTTGTGTAGGGGTTTATACCAGTCTTAAAACACATACTTTAAGAAGCAAAGGAAACGGTATGTCCTCAGTTGTTTGCTGACAACATCAGACATCACGATTTAAGCACATGTTATGTTATGTTATGTTAAGTTATATTTATACAATTCCCTTCACCACCGTAGTTGTCTTACTGTGTCTAGCCTTGTTTTGGTACCACTGAATTGTGACCTGGACAGGGGTTTACCCCTTTCATCCCTTTGTATAAATGAGGGAATGAAAGAGATAGAATTAGTAATGAAGGTAGAAAAAGAATTAGAAATAGAGACACTTAATGAAATGATGCACAACCAGTTTAGTGGGGGTGATGGCAAAGGGGAATCTTTGTGGTAGCATGGATGCATGTCTAATCTATGGGCCTGATTACGAGTTTGGAGGTAGCCATGCCGTTTTTACCAGCATGGCTACCCCCAAACTCGGGCTGGGTCCCGAAAAATGGGAATTACCGGGCCATTCCGACCTTTGCGGGCCCGGTAATTCCCATTCGCAGGACCCAGACCCGGTACGTCCCCATTCCCATTGAGTCCCTATAGGGCTCATTGGGAATGGGGAGGATGGTAACAATGGTTCCATCCTCCGTTGCTACCATCCTGGTCTGCTAGCATGTGCCGCTCTGCACGTCTGGTCTGACCAGGCGTACAGAGCGGCCCCGCGAGCTGAACTCGTAATGTGTCAGTAGAGTGATAACGACGCCAGCAGCACTACCGTCTCTGGTTTTTTCCCAATTTTTCAAAGAAATTGTTTTTTATAATGCTCCATTTTAACTCATTCAAAAAATGTTCTTGAGAGTAGAACCCCCCGAACACACCTTGTTAGATTCAGTCTCCATGTCTAACCTTGGTTCTTTTTGCATATTTGAATATTTGTGGCAAATATTTATGCCCATTAGTACATTTATTTGACAGGGCCCAGGCATGCCCCTGCAACAGCATGATCATCATGGGAATTGCATGTGCGTGGTGTTCCAGGTTGGTCTGGAGTGTGCCATGTCCATGCTTTGTTTAGTAGCTTGAGTGTGCCCCCTCTGCATGACTCACAAGCTGCCCCCAAATTATGTACTATGCCACTGATATTACAGCCACTCTGCAACCTGTTACTCATTGTGCCAGATTGAAGACATCTATTTGTGACTTTCTTGCTGTGCACATTTAAAGCCCAAGGAAGAGGTAACGTGACATAGATGAGAACTCTTTATGTGAGACTACTCCATGACCTTTATATATGACATCAACCAAATTGAAATAGTAGAGAAATTGTTTTCTCTGTGGCACGTCGGATGAAAAAGAAATGGGGGCAAGGATAGCAGGAAAGGGAAATAGTGGGAAAGTCAGGTAGACATACATTCTCCACTCCTACTTATCGTCCTTGCATTCTCCTCTCCTTCTACTCTCCTACTTCCTTCTCAGTCTGGGGTGTCCCTCAGGGCTCTATTCTCTCGCCTTGGCTCTTTAACATCGACTGTGCTCAGCTGGCACTCGTAATCTCCTCCTTCTCCCCCAACTTCCAGTGTTATGCTAATGACACACAACTCTTCTTCAAACTTCCTGCTGACCCTCTTGCACCTTCAATCACCCCTGACTGCCTTTCTGCCACCCAGGCCTGGTGAACTTCCAATGATCTCTGCCTCAATGCCAGCAAAATTGAGATCCTTATGAATGGGACCCCTGCACCAGACATCTTCCCTTCACTCTTGCCTTCTCCCATCGGCTCTCCCCCTGCTCCCTCTTTTTGAAGCCAGAAACATCTGAGTCATCTTTGACTCCTCTCTCTCCTTCTTCCTTCACACTCAGGACATTGTCAAGATGTCCCACTTCCAAATCTTTCTTCTCAAAGGAATTCTACCTTTTCTCACCTTCCCCCTGAAGCACAATGTTAACCGAGCCCTGGTTCTCTGTAGGCTTGACTATTGCAATAGCCTCCTCGTGAATCTACTTTATTCCACTCTGCGACCCCTCCAGCAAATCCAGTATAGAGCAGCAAGACATATCCTTGGCCGCAGGCCCAGGGTCTGCACCTCTCCTGCCCTAAAACGTCTTCACTGGCTCCAGGTTCCTTCAATGATTACATTCAAATCCCTCTGTATCATCCAGAAGGCTGTCTGGGGCCAGGGACAACACTATCCTCAACTCTCTCATACTAAATATTCCCCCTCTAGACCTCTGGCACCAACGCCTTGTGCGTAAAGCCTTTCGCTAAACAGAGGGCAGGAGGTCGACTGCTTTCCTCAGCTGGCTCCCCCTTTGGAACAGCCTCCCGCTCCCTCTTCCTTTTGAGCAGGACTTTTTTCAATTCTGGAACATCCTAAATACCTTCTTCCTTACCTCCTCCTTTCCTTCCTCTCTCTTCTGATAGTCTAACAGTTGCTTGTTTGGTGTTCAGGGCCCTTATTCATCCTCTGGGTCCTGACCTCCCACATTGAATCCCCCCCAGCTACTGTCTATCCTCAGCACTTGCCTCAGCTCACCCTCCACCCATGGAGGCTCACGCTTACCCTACATTGCATTTCAACTGTTGCCCACCCTTGAGCACCCCAGCACCTATCCCATTCCTTCTCCCTTCTGCACTTGCACATGCTGAACACTCACAAGACATAGTAGGTTCATCTCCCCCCACTGTATTTAATATTTTTTTTATGTATTTTAATTGTTTCTTGCCCCTTGTCCCCGCCCTGTTGCCTTGTGGGCACTTTGAAACAGTATTTACTTCCTGTATAAGCACCTAACAAGCGAACAATAAATAAAAAATAAATTAATGTAAAAACTTGCTCTTACACAATGTAGTTTCTCTTATTCAAATGATCTCTTTTGAACTATATAATGTAATACAAGCTCTTTGTCTCACAAGCCATAGCCTTATGTTCCACTGGGCTATGGACATGCTTGATACAGACAGAGTTATTCAAAATTGAAGCTGGAAACAGTCCACAAACCAGCATCCGGCTCTTGCACTAGAATTCTGCCTGAAGAAGCGTCAGAATCTAAATGAGCCAAAGCATGTTGGTCCATAAAGGTTCTTTTGAAGAATTAGGTTCTGGAACCAGAGTGTTTTAAAAAAAGATTATGTTATGTTATAAAGCACATGGTGTGGTGATGGTATTGGATTTTGCTTGATTTGTATATACTGGAATTAATTCCGGAGAATACCTACCTATGATTGGTGTCAGCACAATGGACTGTAGTTGATGTGTTGTTATAATCTTGGGTTTGTTGGTTACGTCTCGTTTTTGATTGGATGTAATAAATAGGTACAGATGACAGTCTGAGTGTGAGATACATTACCTGGCATCCATGTATTAGAGGCATCTAACAGTGGGTGATTCTTTAAGTTTTAAGTTTGATTGCTTACCCGGTATGATCTCCATTGCCGGTACCTCCAGTAGGTTTATTGAAACATAATTTACAACATGCAAGGAAATTGAACACAAGGGTTAATGTTAGTGATCGATGGGATCACTGTGTAGTTTTCAGTGTTTTGTCCGCAAGAAAATGTAATCAAAAGAAGAGACAAGAGCATCCCTTATTGACCAGCAGAACTTTAATGGAGGCCAAAACTAGTGTGGTGGTGTTAATATGTTGCATCATGTTGTGGTTGCATGATGGCCTTAAGGTGTACTTAATGGTTTCTAGGAGTTGTGGGACTACTAACCACAAAATCATATTGTATTCATCCTTGCTTTTAGGCAAAGAGCTTTCTGGCAAAGCTGAGCCTGCTGACAGAGGTTTCAGAGGCAGAGCCAGTTATTGGCTATGTGCAGAATGAGTGTTAGGGGACAGAAAAGGAGAATTTGACAAAAGGACCTCTCCCTCCTTGAGCCATACCAGATTGGCCTTAGGTGAAGAAGACAGAATCAGAATTGTTAAATAAAACACTGGTGTGCAGTAGGAGAGAATTAAATTATAGATAGGGTTGCACAAATGTTACATGCAGGCTAGCTGGGTCAATGGAAACAATCCCATTAAGGGCAATACTCTGGTAGGGCAACTGTCCATTATAAGGTCCATATTCAAATGCTGTCTAGCAACTTTAGCACAGGTTTGGAGGCATTCCGACTCTGCCCATGTGTATTCGAGCATTGCCCAACGGAGCACGAGAGCACACGCTGTTCTATTTACTCTGGGTTCCCTGAATGGGGAAATAGCGGGCCATTCCAGCCTTGGAGGGCCTGGTATTTCCCCATTCAGGGAACCCAGACCCGGACCATCCCCATTCCCATTTGAGCCCCCATAGGGCTCAATGGGAATGGGGAGCATGCTAACGACGGGCCCGTTAATGACGGGCCTGTTGTTAGCATGCTGGCCCCCTCGCGGGACCCGCTAAGGACGTCTGGTAAAAGCAGACGTCCAGAGCAGGTCCCGCAAGGGGACCTCGTAATAGGGCGGTATGGATTTAACGGCGCCGGCAGCCCTACCGGTGCCGTTAAACCCATACCGCCAGGGTCGTAATGAGGCCCTAAGTGTACAAAGGAGTGTGCAAGAGAGTGCTGCATATGAAGGTGTGGATTGTATTTGATTGGGTCATTTTGGGATATAATGGGGTCATTGCTAGAATAAAAGACTAATGTGAGTGGAATGTGTATTTGTTGCTTGTGTTGTGAAGTGACTTTGAAGTGTTCATGTGTTATTCGACAGCTTGAAATTGTTGTCACAGAATAGGGTATATGAGAGTGCAGTGAGTCAGAGCAGCGTACATGCCTTTGCCATTATAGTTATTATAATCTAGAGTTCCTTGCGTTAAATGTGTGTGATTGCATTGTCTGGAAAGTGGCTTTGTAACTGTGTGTGTTTCTATTAATTGAGTGTTTAGTATGTCTATTAGTGGTGTGTGTGTGTGTTTGTGTATATGTGTTTATATTATTTTAATGATTTAGAGAGTTAAAGTTAGTATGATATATTTAGGGGAGGAAAATGTACACACGTGTTGCTTAGATATAACACCCATTTCTGATGGATTCTCTTAACATTACATCAATACCTATATTTATTAAGACTAAAAGAATATATCAATGTTTACAGCCAGGTACAATGTATGGCTAGACATTCAATGCCTGATGTAGGTATAAGGCCATAATACTAATGTAACTACTGATGAGTACTATACTTATTCAATGGGATATCCCTTTATGCTTTTTCATACAAGGCTTGCGCTTCAGATAAAAAGGCCCCATGTCTCAACAATATGCGGCCTGTTCACTTTACTCATCTTCGTCCTGCTTAACATGGCTTCACATACTCTGTCAAAGATGCCGGTTCAAAATGCCTCAAGTAGTGGGGTCTGAATGATTTGTTTGCATAGCATATGTAGTTATATTTCTTGTAATAGCTCGTAAAAAATGACTGCCTAACTGATGTCTGCTCCCGCATTCTAATAATATCACATCACCTGCTGGTGCTAGAGTAATATTTCTTTTACCAATCTTACCATGTCTGAAACTTTTGGAATAGACTGTGATATTTATTTGAACCGCACTCTAAGGAATTTCCGGGTTATCAACACATGCAGTCAGCTATGAAGTTGATTTGGATATCCTTGTGTTCGGTGGTCCCAAGGATGTTTCCCGTCCTTCTGTGTGGCCTGAAGAGTTGATTGTGTTTCTCCAACCACTCAGTTCTTCATTTGGGGTAATACTTGATAGTAAACTGTCTTTTTGAAAAACAGGCTCTTGTGGTCATGAGTGCTGCTCACGCTCATCTCTTTAATGTATCTAGAATTTGTACTTTGTTGAGTGTGGATAATTGGAAAATACCTTTGTTGTATCTCGATTACACTGTTATGACACAGTATACCTTCATCTATTGAGAAAGCTGCAGTCTAGGCTTCATGAAGTCCAGATTAAGTGTTTTTTGGACTGCCTTCTTTGGGGTAAGAAAATATGACTATGGACCAGGATTAAGGAAGAGTCTTGGTTGGCTGGCCACACACTGCCATATTGCATTTGAAGTGCTTATGTGGTTTGTGGCTATGCCATGTTGTACTTAACCAGTCATGTGAGGTGCTTCTCAACCTCTACAAATCTACGTTCATGGGCTAATCCCTAACTGAAAGTTGCTGAATTTTGAAGAGTGTGTTGCGATGGGAAATCCTTGCAGGTCGTTGGCGTAATGTTTTCGAACACCTTAACAAAACATCTGCAAGCTGTGGTTCATCTGGGTTATTGTAAAAATAAACTTAAAGATTTTCATTTACTGCAGGCTGGTGAACTACATGGATTTACAGACTGATGTTATTTCTGCATGTAATGTAACACAAACTACATGTACTGAGTATTTGTTTGTGCTCTTAATCATGTGGATGTAACTCTAATTGCGTGTTTGTCCTACTGTCTTCAATCTGTTAAGCGTGGCATTGTTGTGCTGTATAAAGTGAACAAAGAAGCATAGTTGTCTAATCACTATTCCTGCTCTGCTAGCCAGCAACTACACAACTATGTACTTTCTCTCATTTCACAACTGGCGGGAACAACAGTGTAACTATTACTATTCAAAGGTTATTGCTTTCACTGGGAAACTCTCTAAGCCATTGATGATTTAAAGACTTTTAGGCAAAATATGTTGTACCATCAATATAAATGCTTATTGGGAAGAGGCGAAGCTACGTATCCATCGCATAATTCACATGAGAATTTTTATCAGCCAATCAGCGTCAGATAAGGATGAGAATACAGAAAGTGCTGAACTACTGGGGGACATGGAGGAACTCAGCAGGAAGCTAATGGTGGAAGAAGTAATGGGCCTGAAATAGATGAACTCTGATTTATAGACTAGAAAGTACTGAGCCGAAGAAGATCTTCTGACTTTGTGCCCATAAGATTGGGAATTCAGTACGTCATGATCCACAGTGTGGAAAGCATGCGCCAGGTCAAATAGACTGTGGCGAAATGGCTTAAGTAAACATTTTCCAAGTTAATCTTCCCAAGCCTGAATTCAGTGCTATGACTGGGAATAAAGCATGGACCGTCAATGCCTATCAACCCCATCTCACCAGGCAGTGCATTTGTCTTGGTGGCTTTGCAGCAGGTTCTGTCACCTGTTTTACAAAGTGGTATTATACTGTAGTCTATCAGACATGGTAAAATGTGACACATTCTCTATAATCCTCTATCAGAACAACCCACCATAATATGTTTTTGTTTTGAATTTGAAGTTATGTCTTTAGAAACAAAGATCGTTATTTAAATAATGGACTCCGTCATGCGAGCAGTCAGAAATGAGAGGCGGGCACAAAGTTGTAATGTTCTAAACATCAGCCATTTTTATTAAGAGAAAGGGGTTCGGATAAAGGCCTATCTTTCCCTATCCTAAAGAGAATGTCCCTTCCCATGAAACTAAACCTAAAGCAGGCTGACCTTGCATACAAACTATCTCTGAGCCTCACACTAACATGCACAATCAAAAGGTGCAAGGGAAATGTTTCTAATTTTAATTCAACAAAATTGTTCAAAAACCTAAACATATAACTTCAAAAAAACAGTCCTTGTTTCCAGGGTTTGGTTCCCTTCTCCTGAATTGTTTAAGGAAAATCATTCAAAAATGTTTTGTTTCAACAATAGTCTATCAAAGGCAATGGAAATGTCTCTTTTGCTTAATACTTTCCTCAGGATGGCAAAACAAATGTCTTTCCCAAAACACTGGTTGTATCACATCAAAGGAAAGTCTTTCCTAAATGCCAGGATGGTTTAAACCAATGTCTTCTCTCCAATATTGGTTGACATATGGAAAAAGGAAGTTTTTTTTGTTTCCAGTTTGACCAAAGTGTTCAATTTGAACCACAACTTTTAACAACATCAGTTCAAGATGGGTTTCCTGATATACTCTCCTGTCAGGAAACTTCTCAACGGAATCTCCAGATATCCTGGTTTACCCCCATGGCAAGAATATCTCCCCTTTGGCTCATACAGATCCCCTGGTGTCTACTCTCCTATCAAGTATCTCTTCCCAAAAGGTTCACTAGCTGACGTGCATCTCTCATCACATCTTTCTGTAACATTCACATTCCTCTTAGGTATAACACAATTGCACTTCTTCAACAGTACAACTTTGTTGACTTCAGTTATTACTTTTTCCAATTTCCCCCATACTGACATCCATATATGAGAGTTTGTCCAAGCTCTGTCTGTCAACTTTTCTCTTAATATCTCTTGGCTCTTGGCAATGCTTGTTCCAGGTTTCCGCCAATTGACATCTCACATCAGGAGAATTGTACCATATTTGCCTTAGCTTTTCAATTCGATTTGGTCGGTATTCAAAAATGCTTACCAAATGTTAATTAACGTACTGGCATGTCTCAGGGCCCTCTACTGTTTTAGGCTGACTCACTGGTGTATCGTGCAGCTGTAGCGAGGAGTTTTCATTGGGCGGGCACTGGTGTAAGAGGGGCCACCGCAGTCCCTGCGGTGTGGGAGGCCCCTGAGCTCATGTCCTTTGAGGGGACCGCACTTGGAGAAAAAAGATTGACATTTTTTTTCTTCAATAAAATACAATTAAAAAATGTTTCATTTTGAATTCACTCTGCATTTCTTTATGAAGACAGACTACAAAAATAAACTCTTTTTGAAGTCTGAGGGCTCCCACACCCCATGACATGGAACAGCCTGAACTGGAGGCCCCCATGTCATGGGGTGGAGGAGCCCTATGGCTTTAAAAATAAATAGTTTATTTTTGAAGTCACTCTGCCTTCATAAAGACATTATTTCTGTTATGGTTCAGTCCTTATTGGAAACAAATTATTTATGAAGTCAGAGTGACTTCAAAAAGAAACAATTTGTTTTTGAAGTAATAGGGCTCCCCTCAACCCCATGACATGTGTGAGTGTATGGTGAAAGGGTGGACACTTAAATGTATAGGTGGCTGCCTGTGTGAGTGTATAGTGAAAGGGAGCACACACATGTATTGGTGGCTGGGTGTGCGTGTGTGGTGTACGGTGAAAGGGTGCACACTTAAATGTATGGGTGGCTGCCTGGGTGTGCCTGTATGGTGAAAGGGTGCACAGTTAAATGTATAGGTGGCTACCTGTGTGAGTATATAGTGAAAGAGTGCACACTTAAATGTATGGGTGGGTGCTTGGGTGTGTGTGCCTGTATGGTGAAAGGGTGCATACTTAAATGTGTGGGTGGCTGCCTGGGTGTGCCTGCATGGTGAAAGGGTGCACACTTAAATGTATGGATGGCTGTCTGGGTGTGCCTGTATGGTGAAAGGGTGCATACTTAAATGTGTGGGTGGCTGCCTGGGTGTGCCTGTATGGTGAAAGGGTGCATACTTAAATGTGTGGGTGGCTGCCTGGGTGTGCCTGCATGGTGAAAGGGTGCACACTTAAATGTATGGATGGCTGTCTGGGTGTGCCTGTATGGTGAAAGAGTGCACACTTAAATGTATGGATGGCTGGGTGTGGGTGTGTGTATATGGCGAATGGTGTGTGTGCATGTGTTCAGGGGTGCAACAAAACCTAAATTTCGGGGGGTTAACCCTTCAAATTTTGGGAGAGGTGCTAACTTCACAGGTGGTGAGGGAGGGGCAAACTTATTTGTGTGGGTACATCTAACTTCTTTACGCATTTTAATGAGACTAATGTAGTGCAGCTTAAATGTTACAAGCAGGTAACTCTCTCCTTTAAGTCTGAAAGCACCCACTTATGGGTTGCTGTGAGAATGAGCTGTCTCTTTTTCCCTCTCTATACCCTTCCAATCACTCCCCTGGCATGCAAGTACTAAACCCACATCAAGATTTCAATTGCCTAAAAAAGATGACTTTTGAATGCAGGTACTAACAGTGAAATGTTCTACATTAGTAATTGCTAGGCCCTTGTTACCAGTGAAACCCAGGTGCCATTTAACATCTGTGTCCTGTTCTGTCCGGCATCTTCTCAGAAGGTCAGCCAGGTTGAGTCAAGATAGCCCGAAATTTCAGTAGGGGGGGGGGAGTGCTGAAGCCTAGTCATCTAGAATGGTGTTGCACCATTACATGTGTTTAATGCCTTGTTTACTTATTGGTACTCTTCATTACTCCTAGCACTCTTCTTCCTTGACTCGAGTACTTGTGTATGAAGCAGTCTGCCTCATACACAAGTACTGGTATGAGGTAGAGGTATGGAGGTAATGCCTGATTTCGCTACCTGTAATATTCATTACTCCTAGTCCCACTCATTGTCATCCCAGTACTTACCTATGAGGCAAGGAGCCTCATACGTAAGCTTTGGGACAAGGAAGAGGGATGTGGATGTAATTCTGGACCAAGGAGCTGATTTTGGAGGTTGGGGTAGGGGGTGGGGATGTTTTTGGGGCAGGATTGTGCGATAAATCATAATGGTTGTCCATGTCCAGGCTAAGCAGGCATGATATGTGTTATTAGTGGCTAGGGAGGCATGTTGGTGCAGCCAGTCTAGTCATTCCTCAGTTTGTTATGACTTTTATTTTAACTGGGCATTTCTGATAAAGAAGTCCTGCTAAGTGTAATTACCTGGCTAGAGTGGCATTTGGGTGCTGCCAGTCTAGCCATTTCTTACTGCAGCATTGTATATTTTTCTGAGCATCTGTGATAAAATGATATGATATGACATTTATAACACGCCCTTACACAAGTGTTTCTGGGCGCAACAAGACAAGGGAGGGAAGATAGAGGGAGGACAAGACAAACAATCTTACTAGGTCTTGTGTCATTCAGATTGTGCAAGTGCGAGAACGAGAAGTGCAAGGTGGAAGTGAGGGGGAAAGTGCAAGGGAGAGGGGAGGGCAGCAATGCTCTGAGTAAGTGCAGCCAGGGCAGCGCAGCTCTGGATAGTGCAAGGAGAACAAGGGACTGTAGGGTTACAGTTACAGTCCCTAAGTGCTTGGTAGGGCCGGAGGCAGTGCAAGTGTGAGTGATCAAGAAACTGATCAAGAAAGAGCCTGGACTCAGTTAGACTTTGAGGGTAGCTGAGCAACCAGTCTGTACAGCAGACAGGTAGGTCAGGTAGGTCAGCAGGGGAGGGGGAGAGAGAAAGCAGAGGAGAAGAGGAACGTTTTGAGCTGCTTCTGGAACTTCAGGTGGTCCGGTTCAAGTTTGAGAGGGTGCAGGGAGACCATTCCAGAGCAGAGGGAGGCACCTGCAGAGGAGAGAGATCTACTCCCCACTCTCTGCATAGTGAAGCGTCTAACCCTTAGAGAGTTGGAAGTAGCCGAGCAAAGGGATCGAGAAGGAAGGTATTTTGGAAGAGAGCATTGGATGTAGTGTGAGCCCTGACCCAGAAAGCCTTGTGGGCAATGCAAAGGGTCTTGAGCTTGATCCTTACAACCACCGGGAGATAGTGGAGAGATTTCAGGGCTGGAGAGATATGATCCTTGGGATTGAGGCCAAGGATAAGTTGAGCAGTCCTGTTCTGGATTACTGGCAGAGGGCGGAGAGAAGTGGAAGACAAATTCGAGAACGAGGCTGTAGCAGTTGCCCAGCCTAGAGAGAACCAGGGTCTGGAGACATTGATCTTCTGGGGGAAGTGAGAAAGGGAAGAGTCTCTTTGAGGAAGACAAGCTGGTAGTGGGACTTATTGGCGACATCCAAGATGTGAGGAGAGAAAAAGAGAGTGGAGTCGAAGATGACACCAAGGATATTTCCCTCGCAGGAAGGCAACGGAAGAGGGCCCAAGGCAGACCGGCAGAGTGAGAGAGGGAATGCAGGGGCTGGGGTCCCAATGAGAATTATTTCTGTATTACGGGCATTAAGACAGAGATCGTTGGAGGTGCACTAATCCTGAATCGAAGATAGACAGTCAGGAATGAGCGAGAGAGGAGGCTGAGGGGAGCGTGAAAGAAATCTGAGTGCCATTGGCATAACACTGAAAGTTAGAGGTGAAGGTAGAGATCAGGTGAGCCAAAGGGGCCAAGTAGAGGTTGAAAAACCAGGGTGTGAGGATAGAGCCCTGGGGAACGCCACAGGTAGAGAGAGAGGTGGCAGAAAGAAAGGGACCCTGTTGGACCTGCGAGGGGTGGTCCAAGAGGAAGGAGGTCATTTTTATTTTATTTTTTTTATTTTTTTTATTAAGCATATTATTAGTCTACATTTTAAACTTTGTTATGCTATAGAAAAATAATCAAATAAATAAATATTTCCATCAAGTTACAGCTAAAATCAACGAATTAAATTGCAAATAAAAGAGAAAAAAAATGAAAAGAATGAAATAGATAAATACAAATATTCCAGATAATTTCAGTAAAACACTTCATTTTCATAAAAAAATGTTTGTATCCTTTCAGTGAATTTCTTCGTTTTCGTCTTCTTCCACTGCTATTTTCTCAAAGATTTTTTTCAAGAAGGCCAACAAAGCTAAAATCTCTGTAGTTCTCCTCCCAGAGATTATTAGGGGATGTTATTGTTGGAATTTGGAACAGAGGCCACAAGTACATTGTTCTTAAATCTTTAAGTTCTTAAATCATTCTGTAGTTAAGTGTTCAAGAGTTTAAGGCATTCCCCGGCAAAGCCGACAAGTGTAGTTTCGTGTTGCAGCTGTTTTGCGTCTCTCCAGATCCTCTTTTGTCGGGTACAGGTTAAAACAGAACCTCATGAAGTCTTGTCTCAAGGTAGGAGAGGGAAACTTAATCAAGTATCTTGGAACTTCACCTCGTTTTCTGTTGTCTATCATTATCCCTCCACCACTTTTCATGGTTCAGATCCGTTCACCTGTGTCCCCCAATCCTGTTCAAAAAGTTTCTTCTTGACGTGATCAGGGTTTTCAAGTAGCAGCTCTTCGCTTAATACTAGGTTTTTAATATCTACACACATGTACTCCTCCATTCATTTAGGGACTTCTCGCTATTTGTGATCATGGCCTTGTGTTAGACTTCAAACTCACCTTCCACTGGAGGTTTTAAACATTTTCTTAGTAATGAAAGTGATCTCCACACCATAATGGAGTACAGTGACACTGTACCCATTTCTCTCCTAATCACTTCAACCGCGAGGGAGTTAGGCATGTTCAGAACACGTCCTGGCGCCGCACAGCGCCCGCAAGTTGAAGATTGGTTTCAGAGCCATGTAGCAGTATGGGCATCACCTTCAATTTGTAAAAACGGATGACTGGTAATAGGGTACATTTGCTGTATTTACAATTAATTATTCTAGCCTGAGTTGCCAGATTTTTAGCTTTTGACTTCACAGCTGTGACCCCGTAAGAGTCTACCATACTGGTATTTACAGTTAGCCCTAAATACTGCATCGAGGTAACCTCAGGTATTTTTACCCCTTGCAGGCTCCAGCTTCTCATAGTTCTGCGAATTCCCTTTGCATCTCCTATGACCAGAATTTTAGACTTCTTAGGATTGATAATTAGTGAGTTGGCGTCCACATATTTGGACAGTGCATTCAATTGTCTCTGCAGCCCTACTTCAGTTTGATCCAAGATTAGAAGATCGTCAGCGTAGAGAAGTCTTCCTACTGGAGTTCCTGCAATCCTTGGGCAGAAGCATCTCACATCCTCAAATGCCTCCTCAATGTTGGATATATAAAGATTGAAATGGCTGGTGCTAGTCTACAGCCCTGTTTTATCCCTGATGATGTTTCAATTTCTCTCAACAGAGTTCCTGCCCTGTACAGCCATATTCTTATTGTTATTCCAGAATGCAGAACTTCCAAGACTTCTCTCAAGTCTGTCGGACAGCCCCACAGTGTGCATTTTTCCCAAAGGGTTTTTATATTTATTGAATCAAATGCATGGGCCAAGTCTATTGATGCTATTTATATCTTATATTGATTAGTAGCTTTGGCCCTGCATTTAAACAAATTTATCAGGAAGAGATTTAGAGCCGTTCCTGTCCCTTTTTTAAATCCGGACTGCCAGCGATCTTGGTGGTTTGTTTGCAGAGACCATGCATGAAGGTGTTTCAGGAGTATTGCTGAAAACTATTTTCCTACCACGTCCAAAAGGGTGATAGGTCCGTAGTTGGAAGGATCAGACCTATATCCCTTTTTATAAAACGGAACCACAATTGATTTGGTCCATGAAGTTGGTATTTTCTTTGTTGTTTTAATTTCCTTGAAAAGAGTCAACATGAAATCGGCACAATGCTCCGGAAGTTGCTTTAGCATGGCGTTTGTTAAGCCCTTGCTTTGTTTATTAGAGAGAGTATCTCCTCCCTGTCGAATTCAAAGGTCTATGCTAAGATGGAGTGTATAACCTTCTCATGTCCTTCCCATAATTTGTTGGAGAATAAATCTGCAAAGTGTTTCTCCCATGTGGATGACGATACTGAGTTTTCAAGAATTGCATCTTGTGGAACAGTCGAGGAGTTCAGTAATTTCCAGATCCCTACCGTGTTTTTGTTGGCCAACAGACCTAGCATTCTCTCCCCACCAGTTTTTAAGTGATTGATTCTCTTTACTTATCTTTTCTCTTAAATCAGGAGACATTCCTTTCTTAAATTGCTTTCTTAATTTTTTTCTAACCTTTTTCTTTTCATGTATGTCCTGGTTATAAACGTGTTTCCTTATGAACACATTTTTGAAGCCTTTTCCTTCTTTGACCTGAAAGATCTTCAAAGCCAGTGGGTATTGAAGCAGTGATACAACTTCGCCAGAGACATCCTTACTTTTGCCCATAAACAGGCACCTTGTTATCTCGCACGTGCCAGAGGAGGAAATGCTCAACCTATTAAGGCCAGGTGTAAACTCAATGCTAGTAGTGTTATGTGAGTACCGAGCCTGCCTACTAGTGTCTTTGTTGTGGCTTCCCACCATCTCTAACAAGTTATGGTCGCTATTTGCACACAATATCACTTCCAAGTATCCCATCTGTCCCGGGAGGGTCTCTGAAGCAAATATGTAGTCGAAGATTTTGGTGTAAGGTCCTCTTTTCCATGTTGCTTTAGGTGGAATGTCACCCCTTATATTACTGTTTGTCAGGTTAATGTTTCTTTTTTGTAGGTCTTCTCTCCAGCTAATACCCCTTAGGATCTTCGAGGTAGCAACTCTTGGTGGATTGATTATCAGTTCATTCCTAGAAATGAAAAATTCGATGTTCAAATCCCCACACACCAGAAAATCGATCTTGTTATAAATAATTCTGGTTTCATCGATGTAATTCATAACAGTCTCTGAAAAGTTTACTGGAAATGGGGACTCAAAGTTCCAGTAGAGATTGCATATCAGTAAGTACCAGTTGTAATGGTTATACTTTTTTTCCAACAACACAAATTGTATAAGTGGCAATGGATTCTGTACAGAGAACTTAGTCCAGCCATTAGTTCTTTTACAGCCTGTAATTAGTCCTGCAATGGGTGGACCTAGATTCCCTTTAACGGCTGGGTTCAAAATGACTTCATAGCTCTCCAAGGATGGTTCTTCGCTCAACCAGGTCTCCTGAAGACACAGTATAACGTATTTCTCAATTGCCACTTCCCCTTTCCCAAAGAAGTGCGCAAAGCCCCTAGTATTCCAAGAACAGATGATCAAGTTCTGGAAAAGAGAGGCTTCTGTGCACAGTGAACATTATGACTTCCTGGCAAATGTACCAGCCAACCAGCTCCAATCTTCTCTTGGACTACCTAGGCGTAACCCCCTCTAGTTGTTTGAAGGGAGGCAACTCGTCTTCCAAGTCATTTTTTACTACCCACCCTGAAACTAGTCTGTCTCCTCCTATTGGCTTCACGCCCAACAGTTCCTCCTGTCGGGACACCCTTCCTCTCACAATTGCTGTCTTCTCCTGCGCCTGTTTGGCAGAGCATTGACAATCCTCTTCATGTACAAATATCGGTGTAGAGGCAGTTGTTTCCCTTTCTTTTAGTCAAAAGCCCATAGTGAGAAGTCTGTGACCTTCTTTGTTGAAAGTGTCTTTAGTTCTACAATCCGATACGTAGATAAAAACTCTGTCTAAACGCTTGTCCTCTGGAAATTCAATTAACTGTAGATCCCTAGATTGTATATTCTTGAATTCCTCGACAGTGCCAATAAGTCTCATAATGTTGGTTCTGTTAAGGGTCAAATTATCTTTAATATTTAGGACCTTTTCTAATAGGAAACAGGAGGGCAACCTGTTATCAGTGTTCTCAACTGCCCTCATTACTTTAATACTGGCTTTCTCTTGTGTTACAAGTCTTGTGCTCAATCCTTGAGCCACCTCCTTCCTTTCCAAGTTGCCTTGTCTTTTCTGATTCCATGTTTTATATTTTTCTATTACCAGTTGCTCTGAATCAAGGTTATCCTTTTTTATTGCATCGCGGTTGTCGTTTGTCTGGCCACAGGTTCTCAATTTCTTTTCTCTTGCAGAGTCAACTGATTCAACAATTCTGCAGTCTTTAGAGAATCGGACCTTTAGAGTTTGTTTGGGAATAGACTCCTGCGTGTTACCTAACTCCTGTTCCTCTTCCAATTCCTGGGGCTGATCTCCATCCTCCTCTTCAGAGAGTTTTAAATCAGGCTCTCCACTCTGTGAGTGGTTATCTGAAACAGTTGCGCATATTGAGTCTGAATCATCAGAGTAAGTTCATAGATTTAATAGGGCGACATCAATGTCATCTTCTGTAAGCTTCCCTTGGGCTTCAAGCAAGTGTGTGGCGGTTTTTTTAACATTTACAATTTGAGTGTCTTTCACACTTGTTTTAGCCACTGACTTGTTTAGTTCTCTGTCTAACATCTCTGGTACTTCTGCTTTTTTGATGTTTCGAATAATGGCACCTGTGTTCGTTTTCATCACCTTCTTACTGGGCCCTGCCATTGCCCCAGTTTTTCCCACTTCGACTTGTGGCTTATCTGACTGTATCATAGCCACTGTGTTTTTCCCCAACACTTTTTTAGCTTGTTCACATTTTTTCTGGAAAGCTAATCTCTTCGACTGCAGAGAGTCCATCTTTTTTGTTAGTCCTTTGTCACCCTCACCTAGTTTCTCAAAGATGTTAAAAATCTTCGGAGGCGAGTGAGAGTCCCGTATTGATTCTTTGTTCTTTTCTGCCAAGAATACAGGTGCAGTAATTTGGGTGCCTTCAAGCATAGGTTGGCTTGAAGTTGATCTAATTCCTTCCACCTCTGTTCCTTCAACGACTATAATTGCGGAAGACATAGGTTCCGTAAGTGTCGATGTACTTGTGTGTGTGTATTCCGTGACTTGTTAGTGTCCACACTGGCCCCCATCCGGGGCCCTTCTTCATTAGGATCATCTTTATTCAGGGGTTCCCCTGCCAATGTATGTTGTGGATGTGTAAGTGAGAAAAATCTTTCTGATCTTCTCGCTTTATCTCGAATTACAGGCTCTAATATGCTCTTCAAGATGTTAGTAGTTTGTTCCTCATTTTTATCCATGTTGGTTTGTATGGCCATAATAAAACCTTCTACGTAGATCATTTTGCTGTGCAACATTGTGATCACTGTTGTTTGATCTCTTATCTGTTCATTTTGAGTCTGAATCAGAAAAGGCTGTGATTAGTTTGGGGTCAATTGTACTGAGGCTGTTCGATTCCTCCTTACATTGTTCCACCTGTGAGGCTATTAAGTCCATTAACAAGTCCTCGTCGAGTGAATAAGATGTTACTTCATCTAGATTGATCCTTTGTCGTTTGTTTGTGGGAATTGTCTTTGGTGGTTTGGGGCGGTCTGTTATCTGCTGTTGATTGCCCACTCTTAAGCCTGTTGAAGCGCATTGTTTAGTACTAGGTCCAGTAATCACAGGCTCCTGCACCTTCACTTCAACCACTGGTATATCTCCACAACATATGTTGACTTGTTGCACTCTTGAATCCGAGTCATTGCCCGGGTCAGTCACCCCTTCCAATGGGGTGTCTACACTTGGAGAAGTTGTCATGAATAGCCGCTTTCGACCCTCCTGGACTTCATGGTCCATGATGCACCGCAGCATTAACTCTGCGACTCATCCAAGATGGCAGACGAGTCAGAACTGTTGCAGTCTAGCCTTTGCGTGCACTCGCCAGCTTCCTAGAAAACCAGCACGCCCCCACGGCTCCGCGTGTCTCAACTCTACCCCTACGAGTTACTAGACATTGTCCGAGTTTGCTCTCTGCGATTCGTGCATTCTATCTTCTTCATTGTTCCTGCAACCCCATCCCCTCTTATCCTTACCTTCCGAGATCTTCCTTCCTGGATTTATTGACATTGTTCCTGGAAATCGAACGCTACCGGCTTGGCAGCCGGCTTCCACGCTGGAACCCAAGGACTCGCGTTCCGGCTTGTACAAGTCACGGTCGGTGAAAAAGAAAGGAGACTCGTCCCGGAAGAACACAAACAAGGAGAAATAGGTGAGAAAAAAGAAAGCTTGTGACAGAAGTGTCTAGTTGGCCTTCTTTACAGTCAGCCACCGAGCAAGGTGAGGTATCCATGCCCTTTGCACCGGTTTCTGTAGGCATAAGGGCGTTGTTCTCAATATTCAAATTACTTTTAGTATGACCCCAGTCCCATACTTGTCTGTCGTCTTTCCTGTTATAGTGAAAACGCTGATTCCCTTTCAACAAAACAGGCATGATGCCCCGAGGTCTCCAGGTACTTGCAGAAGTGTTTTGTGCAAAATGGGTGTGTGAGAGTCCTTTAGCATTGGTTCCAAATGCATATGAGGAAGGGAGTGTAGCCCTCTGGATTGCCTCCTGAGTACCATATCGTGGTTTTATAATCTCTGATGATTTATGATTTTCAAACACTCCTACAGAGGGAAGAGGTGTGATTTTACTCGTGTTGATGTTATGTCTAGGGGAATTTACAGGGCTTATAACCTCCCCGAGTTAGATGCATTTGCTTCTGCTGTGGGGTCGTTTACGTTGTCACTCTTTGCATTACTTGGTGATAATGTGAGGTCTATTTCATTTTGTGGTACCGTTCCTTCCCTATTGATTGTTGTGCCACTGCCCTCAATTCCTTCTGGAGGACGTTTTCGAGTGATGTTTTATTTATTATTTCCATTGTAGGATTCAAGTTCCCTCCTGTCTGTGGGAGAGCTGTAGTGTGAAATTGGGAGGCCTTAGGTGAACTGCCTTGAACAAGCTTGTTGGCTTCGATGCTCCCCCCACAGTTCCCCAATGCAGTTTGACTTTCAACAAAAATAGTTTCAGCCATGGCCGTCACAAGTTCCAAGTCATCCTCCATGTAAATACGGGACTTGGAATCACAAAAGGGGTAGTTGTGGATTTCAATTGCACCTGAAGCTGTAATTCCTCCGCTCCACAGATCAAAGGGTCACCAGCCCCACAGTCTCTGCGATGCAGTGCTTGTGTGCAGGGCAATGTCCGTATAGTCAAAGGGAGTATGGCTGCGTACTTCCAGCCGATCGCAATGCTAAGTACACAACGGGTGTGCCATTGATATAAGAACGTCACCCACAGCCCCGGCCCTCGCACAGCCCACCAACTCCTTACTGTGCGTGTTGCCGGACCCGAGCCCGTCCTTTTTCTTGTCTTTATTCCTCATACTCTGCCACTCTAGCAGAGTTGTGTGTTATCTTCAGGTCTTCAGACAGAGATAAGGGGAACAGGACATCCCTCCTTTCAACTTCGCTTCTGTGGACCAAGGAGAATAAATATCTCTCTCTCATAGCACTCTGCGTACACTGGGTAAACGCCTTAAAGAAAAAGGAAGGAGGTCAGCCACTCCATGCCCTGATCCGTGATGCCCAGGTTCTCATGGAGTCGATTGATCAGGGTGCCGTGGTTGACCATGTCGAAAGCAGTGGAAAGACCAAGGAGGATGAGGACAGAAGGAATGCTGGAATCAAGGTTAGAGAGCAGATCTTCACGGGTGTTCAGGAGAGTAGTTTCCCTGCCTCTGGCAGCTCTGAATCCAGACTGATGGTCAACGAGAAAACCAACAGATTCAGTGTGGAGAGTAAGCTGGGAGATGGCCAGCTTTTCCAAGAGTTTGCTCAGAAAAAGGGTGATGGAGTTTGGGTGATAGTTTGCCGGGCAGGTAGGATCAGCAGACGGCTGCTTGAGAAGTGGGTGCACAAGGAAGTGATGAATGGGAGAGGGGAACGTTCCATTTGGTGAAAGAGTGATTACAGAAATAGGCCAAAGCTGGAGAGAGGGTGTCAATATGGTCCTTGATGGTTCTGGAGGAGCAGAGGAGCACCTGTTTGGATGACACTTTCATTGATCAGACCTGTCTCGAAACCTCGTCAGGCATTGTCAGAGAGAAAGAGGAGAAAGGAGGAGGAAAGGTAGAGATGACCAAAGGGGGGCTGAGAGAGGAAGAGGGAGAAGCGAAGAGGACAGGATGTCCTGAGTTCTTGCAGAGAAGTGAGAGGCCAGAGCCATACAGAGGGCCTGGGAGGTACCAGGAGAGGTAGAGACCACAACGGGATTGACCAGTTCCTTGCAGATTTGAAAGAGTTTGGCTGTGTTGGTAGAGGCCGCAGTCGTGGTATGTCTAACTGTGGCCTGGCATGCTTTTCTTACTTGTCTACACTGGTCTACACTGTGCAGCCAGTTGGACATGTTTATTAATGTTACTGGGCACTGTTTGTGACTTTTGGTGTTACCCTACAAAACAACTGCAAACACTCTAGCTTTTTAGCCAATTTTTCTCAGAATGTGTGCTGTATATTGCATTAAAACACATATTTATATCTTTCTCCTAGTGCAGTGTGCAGCATCCCCTTCTGTAGCACGTTTGTGCATCTTGCACAAGCGTAATAATCTAGGCTGGCGAGAGTGTGGCGTGACCCATGATTTGTTGCTGAGTTGGGGTGGGAGGCTCAGCATGGCTCGCAGGGGGCCCCCCCACATTTTCTGTTAGGCCACTGTGGGCAAGCTTCCTCGTCTATGTAGAGTCTCTTTTGGTTCCTGCCTAAGCTTTTTATTCCTTCACCATTGGAACCATTGCCGCTCTACAGGACCACATCTTCTCTGGTCCTGCTGTGCACAGTTCATCTTCAGCGGGCTTTCCAGGGAACCCGCTGCACATTCACCAGAGTTACTCTTCTCTGGTCCTGAATGCCCCCAGCCTGTTACCTGCAAACATGTCCTGCTTTCCCCACAGCTCTTCCCTGTGACTCCGCCTCTAGACTTGCACTCTGCAGCCTTTCTCCTCTCTCCTTCTACGGTCTGATACTTGCAGGTGATTTCCAAGTTAAAATTTCCGGCACAGCTCACTTTGATCTTGACAACTAGACTGCACATTATACTTGGTGTCACATTCCCTCCACATTGACTCCTGGCTCCTCTTCCTCGTCTCATTACTTGAGGCTTTCTGGGACATGTAGTCCAAGGAAGTTTCAGAAAATGTAAGTTACATTGTTGGACAGTTTTATTTAAATAACAATCATCATAACCATTAGATATTAGATGACAACATGCCATCAAAGACTCTGGAATTAGGGTTTCTCCCTCCCACACAAGGGAAGAATACTGCATCACATCACTCCCTCCCACATTCATCTCCTCCCCCATTATCCTCCCACCTGACACCACGACCCAGGGTGAGGAGCATGTAGCAGCTGCCTTTCCCAGGCCATGTGGGAGGAGGCAGGATTCATCACAGTCTTCTAAACATCCCTTGGATATTCTCACAGGATGTCAAGGTGAATCCCCAAACATCACTGGAGCCGGTTAGAATTCACATTCATTATTACAATGAGTAAGTTGACTATTACTGTTGTTTACAGCTTCTGAAACTAAAGTCGAAGCTTAGTATTACTGAAACTACTACTGAATCCTGCCTGATGATAGAAGCATCATTTTAGTAAGTGCTTATATTGCACTAGAAGCATCATTTTAGTAAGTGCTTATATAGCACAACTTTAATTTTGCTACACGATGGAGCCTTAAAAGTAAATAATAATGAGAACAGTGAAACCTAACTAAGCCAGCAGGTTATTTCCTACTGAAAGCTGGAAATAATAAGCCAACTGAAACGGTTTGATGCTTTTTTAATAAGTGATTGACGTCAGTATGCATTGCAAGTTTATGTTGCCAGTGGACCCTTCCAAATGAATAACTGTCCTCGAATAGGTGTGCTACAATTTTAAGATTTGTTTCTATAAATATATTCTGGTTAAGTAAACTGCATTGATGATACTCATGCCTTTCTTTTGGGGATTGACTGAGACCAACTATCTGGCTGCTCTTGATTGCTTCTGTTGGATGGGTGGAACATAATTTGTTTATTGTGGGACACTCGCCTGTAAGCTTGTGTGAATAGTTCAGGTACCACAGGGGGAAAGTATTATCTGTCTTAGTCCCACCCCCCACTTTTTTGTGATAACAGCAAAGCCTGAATGCCATGAGTCTAGTAAAGAAAGCTGTGTTTACAAAGGATCACAGCTGGTACATGTCTAACACCTTTAAGATGCGGAATTGCCATGGGACAGTAGATGCTTGGCCTCAAATACTGAATGATAATTTGCATTAATGATAGCAGGCGAACCAACAGTGGGAATATAATTTGGCCTTCAACAATATGTTGGTATCAGTGGCAGTGACGTGTGCTTTTAAGTGGTTTCTGTGAGTTTGTTTATAAGATAAGGGTTTTTGAGTGGAAGATTACTTGAGTGTGTCTGGAGTGTGTATGTATCATCAGAGGGTGTATGCAAGCAGCAGTGTATGTGTGAATGTAGTGTGTCTTAAGAGTATTTTGTGTAAATGAAATTAGTTATGAATAGTGTGTAAATGTGTATGTCAATATGTAACACGCTCACTCACACCTATTGCAGAACTTTAGAGAGATGTATTTATTCACATGAAACGTGAAAGCCGTGTTTCTTCATTTTACGTGGAGAAATGTTAAACTGCGGAATGGAACTAAGGGAAAAATACTTCTAGGTTAAAGCTGAATTATCACGAGCAGTCGTACAACATGGTTTCATGAATGCGGGCTTGATTGCAATGGATCTGGTGTGCCCTTGTGCACATTCGAAAGCGGGTAATCTTAACTTAAAAGCAAATAAAATGCATGATTGTGCTATAACAATGACATAAAATAGTCCACCCGTCTTACTTGGATCAGGTGTCACGAAAACCACATTTAACGTGAAACACTGGTGGTGGAAAACAACTTTCTCTTTTGTTCAACACAGACATTTAAACAGTAGTAGCCATTAGGCCTTATCTTATATCACAGTTTCCCTTTGGTACATAAACGCAAAAGTTGCCCTGAAAAGCTATATGTGCAGCAACACTATGGTGCATTGTTAGAGATAGCGTTTCGAAATGTTAGATTTAAAAAAAAAAGGAATTAGTGATACACAGCAATTGTTTAATTGATTTTTTTCTGTTTTAGAAATAGTTATTTTAACATCCATTCACGTTTTATAATGTGTTTTCCATCTACTGGCAACAGTGGCGTGTCCAGAGAGTGGCCTGAGGTGGCACGTGCTATCCCTGGAATCTGATTGGCCACCCCAGGTGCCACCCCATTATCCCAAACTATGATCATTCAACTTTAAACACAGGAATGTAAGACACCAATGTTAGTAATAGAAATAGATATGGGTAGTGGAGACAAATAGTAAATTAATGCTATTCAGACACGCGTGTGTGTGTGCACGCTGATACCTCATGCCACCAGGGGAGTTGCTAGGTCTGGAAAAGACCCGGGGCTACGCTGATGTCGGAACTGTTGGGACTGGGGGCTAGCTAGTCTTTTGGCTGTAGCTCCTGAGATTCTATCTGGGGCTACAACCAAAAGATAAGGGGCTATAGCCCCCTTAGCCCCCCCCTAGCAACGCCCCTGCATGCCACCACTGTATAAGTCAGTGCCATACTTGGTCCACCCCAGCCAAAAGAGTCTTCACAAGCCGCTGACTGGCAAAAGGAGCAAAGGCAGTTTTAGATCAAATTTTGACAAACACAGAGCAGCTTTTCACATATAAAAAGTATGCCTTCTCTTACGTAAGACCTCTCTACTTTTCAAGATCTATTGGTTTTCCTTAACCTTGGTACTCGGAAGTGAACACGCATGGCTCATTTTCCTACCACATCACAAAGGAACAGGGCTGCCAAACAAAGCTCATGTGATCTGGGCAGAAGGGCCGCAGGCGTCAGGGTAAACTCAAATAACCCTCATGTCGACTATTGGAGCTAGAGTCAGCCAGATAATTAATAGTATCTCCATTTTGTCAATAAATGTGTCTGGAGTGGGCGTGGATTTGTTGTCTTTGTCCCTGGTCGATTCTGGCACTGGGACTTCACGTTCTTCCTTTTCTTTCCCTCTTTATTGGATTGCTTAGGGAGCAGGTGCATGGCACAGGTGGCTTTATGAGCAAAGTGGTGACGAGATTGAAGAGCAAACGTTAGTCAAATGTGTTATTTCATGTAATGGGTTCACTCAATGTCTATTATGCACAAGGCACCACTGAGTACTGTTGGTTAAGAAAATATAGCAATCATTATTATTAATATTACTAGGGATTTCATTGAGCGCAGACCTAGCTTCAGGAAGCAACGGAACGCTTTACAATCATACAGGAAGAATAAGGTTAGAGAGCAGAGAAGCAAGCAAGTGGGGATCTAACAACAGTGAAGGGAGGGCAATAATCAGTAATGGATCTATAAATGACCGGGAGAGGAAACAGAAGGGGTCAGATCACCGAGTCTCAATTTAGAAGGGCAGTGGACGGTGTATGGACCTAAGTATTAGGGAGGAGCCATTCCTTGAAAGGGAGGGTCTTGACCTGTTTCCTGAACTGTAGAGGCGGTGGGGGGTGGAGAGGGCGAGTCGGATGTTGTTGGGGAGGAGGTTCCAGAGACTTAGGGCGTAGAAAGAAAAGGCCTGTCTTCTGGGTTTTTTCCTTCCTTTACTGGCGGAGTTCAAGTCTGTACATGTCCTTAATTCTGGTGGATCGTAAGATCTCCAGAGATGCTGACTTTCTCATTGCGGTAGCTTGGGGACTTCAGGGTGCAGGCATGTGGATGATGTAGCAGGATTTGAAGATGATATGGGTTTGCAGTGGGAGCCAGTGCTGTTCGATGAGGGTCTGGGTGATGTGTTGTATTTGCAGAGTCCTTTGATGAGTCATGCTGAAGCATGCAAAACACATTTCAGGGGAGCCAAGGTATTTCCCGGAAAGGCCTTTCAAGAGGGCATTGCCACCATCCTGGTGGGAGAGGACCAAGACTTGGACAGCAGATATGAAGTTGTTTTCTGAGATGAAGGGTTTGATTTGTGCTGTTTGAAGGAGAGGTGCCTGTCAATGTCGAACCCCAGGGACTTGGCACAGGTGGCCAGCTGGGTTGTGAAGCCCTCAGTGGTCCCATAGTAAAGTGGCAGTTAAAAGAGAGAAAATGCAAAGCATCTTGGACTTCTGTGCTATTGTGAGGCATGTTACTATCCCAGTGATGTGTTACCCAACGCTTTATGTTTTCTTCTCTGCCACTTTTTCAGCTGCAATGCTTCTATATTAGGTGCTTACAGGTCCCAATGTACTCTTTCAAAATAACCTATGAGAAAGGGGGCAAATAGCACTGATGAAGTACATAAAACAAATCAGGTTTTGGGAACACACGAATAACCACAGGTCTATCTATATATTAAAAAATGTTTGTGATAAAACGGGTATATTTTTTAATCATCATCTACACAATGCACAATGGGCAGTAAAGTATTTGTGGTCAATTCCTAAATTGCCATGGAGGGGGTGGTGTCCATTTGCACTTACTTGCAAAAGGTCCCCTCTGTACTATTTTAGCAATTTGAAAAAGTGAATAGAAAAGCAAAGAGTAAAATAAAGGCACAATTGGTTTTAGTCTTCACTTTTCAAAACCGTTTTGGAAAAATTGTAAATGCTGCCAGCAAATTATGCTTAGCAGGCAGCATTTATAATGTATTTCTTTGGAATCCACCGGGTCTTTCCAGCTGGTATAGCGGTGGTTTTCATAGGAACCCACCCATTAGCGTTCTTCCAGCAGGAAAATACATGCCAACGGAAAACCATGGCGCTGTTTGAATGTGTAGCGCTGATGTGCACTGGACATTTATATCCTGTTTGTTCCCACTCCCCGCCCCCAAAATAGCAGACAATCGTTTAGATCGTAAAAGCACCTTTGTTTTGCACTTTGCTTTTACTTCCTGGAGGTTTAGAAAATGGCCGCCTTTGTCTCCTTGAACCACATAAACTCATTCCTACAGTTTCCGGATTTGGAGGTGAGGATAAAATGGCTGGGACATCTGTCACTCTATTGGGTGTCCTCGATTTCGGCTCAAAAAAAGTCTCTGAGAATTGAAAAACATCTGAAAACAGCTTTGATACCTTACATTGTATAAATATGTTTTACAAATCTAGCCTTCCCTTGAAGATGGCAGCTCTTATGAAGAACTCAATTCTCAGCACCAGTAAAAAGAATATTCACGTGTCTTTCAGGGAACCTAAAATACGCCTTCAAAGCTTATCAGTTCTTGTCAGTGAAGGCAGTGTCAGGACTGCGGTTGGGCCACAATGCAAAACGTCCACCATCCCACGCAGACAGTAACGCCTGCGCAGCATGCAAATGCAGAGTCTTGCACCCAGCAATTCCTCACGGGCAACGCGCTGTGGACAATGGCGAGGGAGCGCAGGCGGACACTGGCGCATTCAGCCTGGGAACAACTACGGCTATTAATTACGTGATGAATTCTATTTCTGTTGTGCTAACTAATGTGAAATGATTAGATAGGACTTATCTCAACGGCTTGCCGAGCTGGTAACTGTTAATAGAGCGTGAGAGAGAACTTTGCGTCTATAAATAGCGTTCGAACAATGGCGTAGCGCGCCATGTGTGCATTGAATAGCACAGTCAAATGAAAACACAAGCACAACAGTTTCCTAAATTCAAAATCATGCACGAAGTAGGAAAAACATCCTTCAGTAAAACCGTTGCTAAACGCTAAGGGTGCTGTACATAACTGCCCTATTCTTTAGATTTTCTATTAAAAATGCTTAGGGCATCCACTGCCAGGCTATTATGCAAGTCTATGCAAAAAGGACGAGCATACTCGCCCTTTACACTTAAGGGGTTAAAGAATAGTGATAATAGTACAAATTCCTATTTTTAAAATACCACCTAATTACAGATTCGGATTGTGTGGAACATGTACGCCATTGGGTACTAAGAAAATGTGCATGGGGAAAATAGGCGTTATTTACCCAATGTCATACTTTTTCCATAACCCATTCCATAAATACCCTGTGTGATCCTAACGTATAATTAGGTGATATTTCAAAAATAGGTGGTATTAAAAGAAATGTCCATTGGTATCAGACCTTTAATGGGGCCTTTTGTGTTCATACAACTAAAAATGTTATGCATGAAAATAATAAATAAAAAAATAGCTATTGCTGACCTTACCGATCACTTTGGAGTTATCTGTACTACTAAAGGGCAGCAGTTAGCCAGTTAACGAAAAAGAAACAGGGTCAAACTTTAGGTCAGAAAGCTGGTGCACATGAAACAAGCATTAGCAAAGCCAAGAGCTCTGGCGTTTGTGGTTGATCATTGCATTTTACATTTATAGGTACGGTAGCAGTGAACACTTGGGCACTACCTGTAGTTCCAAACATCTCTGTTAATGAGTGCATGCAGAAAAATAAGCTTACTAATTGACATAGCATAAAGACTTATCGTCACTGCAGAGTACATGAGACGTGTTACTACTATCGGTAATGTTACTGGTCAACAAACACTGTGTTTGGAAATGCTAAGGCAAGCATCGTGATTTTAAAGATGTTCTGGGACAATGGGGGTACAGGGGAGCCGAGGTGAAAGGGAGAAGGAGTGAGCTTTGTTGGGAGAGACTAGGAAGGGGTGGGAATGGTAGGCATGTATGATCTAGTATTAGATGGGATAGGCATAGGTGAGCATGGAGATACGTAGGGTTCAAGGTAGGGTGAGTGGGTGTAAACTGGGCATGGAACAGTGGGTGGACAGGGATAGGAAGGTAGGGTTAGATTAGAGTAGGGTATTATGGAGATGAGCTAGGATTAGTGGGAAAGCAGAGGTGAGCTAGGGTGGGTGCACTGTTGGAAATAGTAGTGAAGTAGGGTGGTTATAGTACACACATGCAGGAAATAAATACAGTTTTCGTTTATTTATGGTTATGGTGAAGGGTAGAGTGACCGGGGTGAGGCATTGATGGTCTGGGTAGAGTGGGGTCAGTAGTGTGGGGTGGGCAAGGGTAGGGCGTGCCGGGAATGGGGGATAGTGTGGGGTGAGATGGGGTGTGTTGGAATAAAGATAGGCATTTAATAGAGGAGTGTGGTAGGGTGGGAGTAGTGAGTGGTGAGGAATAGTGGCTGGTGTTAGAGAGGGTGAAGGAGGATAGGTGGCTTGTAGGGCAGGGATAGATAGGTGCAATGGTAGAGTGGAGGTTGGGGGCAGAGTGTAGAAAGTGGGTAGAGTCGGGGAAAGGGGTACAGCAGGGGCATGGTGTTAGAGTGGAGCAAGTTATGTGGGGGATTTAGACTGGTGATGAAGTGTGAAGTTGTGATATAGGATGTGGGTGGTGGTTTGGCGATGGGGTGCTATGGTGGTGTAGAGTGATGGTGTGGAGTTATGGGAGTTTAAAACGGTGGTGGTGTGTAGTAGTAGTATTAGTAGTAGTCATTTATATAGCACCTTTTCCCATTACTATGATTTCAGCACGCTTGTGATGGGAATGCCCTCGGGGACCGCAGTCCAGAGTATGGGAACATTCACAGAAAAGTCTTAGAATGTGTGTGTGCATTTGGCCGAGATAAGGAATTAGGTGGGCTGGCTGGGCTCCAGTAAGCACTCAAGAGATCAGGCATGTAGACAGGTGCTGAGGGAGGTCAGGAGAGTGTGCAAGTGCCAGTGACTTTTTTATTGTGTTTGGCTGGAACCAATTTTGTCATAGGTGTATTCTGCTGGCCGAGGTGTTGATGCTTAATCTGGTCTAAGGAGGCCATAACAGTATGTGCCAGTTAGACTGGATTTGGCATAGGTCATCACTGCATTCTGATGCATGCATGTGGGTTGCCATGGCTACTCAGATGTCCACCGAAGTGGCGTTTTTATACGTACCTTGAGACTCGGTGGAGCTTTGTTATTGATGCCACTGTTTGAACAGGTTGTCCGTGTGAGAGAGTCCTCTAGGTGTACTAGCCAGTTTGGCTAACCCTAGCATTTCTACGTGCAATACATTGACCAACCCGCACATCTCACATTTCTAAGTGCAACATATAGACTAACCCTCACATTTCTAAGTGCAATACATTGGCTAACCCTCACATTTCTAAGTGTAATACATAGTCTAACATTCACATTTCTAAGTGCAACACATTGGCCACTCCAAAGTTGCTTCTAAGTGCACAACACTGGCCACCTGAAGGTTCCCTTTAAGTGCAATACATTGTCCAACCTTCACATCTCTCAGTGCAACACATTATCCAACCCTCGCCTTTCCAAGTGCAATACATTGCCTAACATTCACATTTCTAAGTGTAACACATTGACTAAGCCCCAAGTTTCTAAGAGTAACACATTAGCTAACCCTTGCATTTCTAAGTGAAACACATTGACTAACCCTCACATTTCTAAGTGCAACATATTGGCTAACCCTTGCATTTCTAAGTACAACACAATGGCTAACCCTCACATTTCTAAGTGCAGCACATTGCATAACCCTCGCATTTCCAAGTGCAACACATTGGCTAACCCTCACATTTCTAAGTGCAATTCATTGGCCAACCCTTGCATTTGTAAGTGCCACACATTGGCTAACCCTTGCATTTCCAAGTGCAACACACTGGCTAACCATCATATTTCTAAGTGCAACACATTGGTTAACCATCATAATTTCTAAGTGCTACACATTGGCTAACCCTCGCATTTCTAAGTGCAATAGATTGGCTAAGCCTTGCATTTCTAAGTGCAATACATTGGCTAGCTCTCATATTTCACTGTGCAATACATTAGCTAACCCTTGAATTTCTAAGTGCAATAAATTGGCTAATGCTTGCATTTCTAAGTGCAATGCATTGGCTAACTCTCACATTTCTAAGTGCAACATATTGGCTAACCCTTGCATTTCTAAGTGTGATACATTAGCTAATCCTCACATTTCTAAGTGCTACATATTGGCTAACTCTCACATTTCTAAGTGCAACACATTGGCTAACCCTCCCATTTCTAAGTGCAATACATTGGCTAACCCTTGTATTTCTAAATGCAATACATTGGCCACCCCCAAAGTTCCTTCTAAGTGTAATACATTGGCCATCCCCAATGGGCCAACCTTCAGGTCTCCTCCAACACATTGTCCGTCCCCCCAAAATACATCCACATGCAACTCGTTGTCTGCCTCTCTAAGGACTTCTAGCAGACATCTTAGACGCTCAGCAGGTAAGCTTTTCAATGTTCAGATTTGATGGTAGTAATGATGGAGTGGCAGGGTTTCAATTGAGCACAGTGTGCTCACTGCCCGTGCCACCTTACCTTAATTGTTCTTGTAGGGTGCTTTCTCAGGCATCCATGGGCAAACAGGGGCATACAGCGGATGAGAGCTGCCTAGAGTGGAACTGCCCTTTGCCTCCTGCCCATGGCCCGCTGTGAAAGGCTTCCCTGGGGCCTTCAGTGAGGAGGGCTAGTTGTGAAGGAAGCATCCAATCACGGGCTCTGGACAGGAACGGGTGTTAGGAAGAAGCAGGCGTGGGAGCGAGATTGAGGAAAATACATTAGGTGGGAGAAGGGGATCAATAATTAAACAATGTGGGCATAAAATGGGAAATAAATAAATGAAGAGTGCAGGAAAATGGGGGCAAAAGTCAATAATGCAGAGAGCAGGCTGGAGGTCACTCACCCTGCAGCAGGAGCAGAGATCAGAGACCAGTGCAGGACCCACACCGGGGGACAGCAGAGCAAAAAGGGGATCGCAAACTCAAAGCTTGTGGGTGTTCTTGTGTTGCTTACTGAAGGAAGCATCCAATCACAGGCTCAGTGGGCGGGACGAGGACAGCCGAGGGTGCTGGGAAGAAGCAGGCATGGGAGCAGGCTCAAGAAAAAAACTGTGTGTCACGGTCCAAACAAACAGACAATACTTTAGGCAGAACAATTAAAAAATGAGGGCAGAAAATTGAAAATAAATAAAGAGCGCAGAGAAAATGGGGAAAAAGTAAATAATGAGGCGAGTGTGTGGTGAGGTAGGGGGTCACTCACCCTGGGGCAGAGCAGAGAGCACAGAGACAAGTGCAAGACCCACAACCGGGGCACGCAGAGCAGAAAGGGGTTCTCGAGCTCTGAGCTCGTGGGGTTTCTTGTTTTGCTTCCTGAAGGAAGCCTCCAATCCCGTGCCGGTTGGGTAGTGGGCAGACAGTAATCAAGGGAGTTCACATTCCACATTTTAATTTATCATTTCTAAAGCTTCTATGCATCTCCAATTGTAGGCGAAAAACCCCATTATGTTGATACTAGCCAAGGTTTCACATAAATCACCAAGCATATACACCTTGCACTATAGTCCCTCTTCCAATGATATCATGTTTACACAGGGCTTCTAAAATATGTGTTAATGCTATCTGGGATTTAATTTATTCTTGAAAGAAATATCTACATAAACGGGGGCTTGGATATTTACTTTCTGCTTGTTTTTGAAGAAGCTCAGGACAGCATTAACATTGAATGGCCTCAGGATGCTGCACTTGGTAGGATATCCCTTCATTTACTGCACATCCTCCAAATTAGATCTCATGTAACCTGGTCATGCTTTGGCAAAGTCCTCTTCATTTATTCTAGCCCGGAGAAGGCTATTTAGAGACATTTGCCCAGCAGCTACATCCAATTGGAATACAAATCTGCTTCTCTCTTTTGGGCAGCCTCACTTGCTTCTCTGTTTTCCCAAATACGCTCTCATTTCCTATGTTGATGAACATAAAAACCCAGAGCACTCCATACATGAAGCATCATTTCACGCAGAGTTTTGGATTGGCCAGTCCCTGTGATAGGTGCCTTTCACTTTCTCACACCCACTATGCCCTCATCCTTGCTTGTATAGGCCCATTGAATTTGTTTGCGGCATAAGGCGATGTGTTAGCGATAAACAAGCCCCCCCTCCTCCCCAAATGTGAGACCAATATTAAATTAAAACATTCATCCTTCATATGTCAGTGTCTAATGCAATATACATATGGCAAGTGCCAGCATTCAGCATTCCTCTCCATTCCCCACCATGCGTGACTCTCACTCTCTTAGACAATCCCTGTCTGATTACCCCTCTCCATTCCACACCATGCTTGACTCTCACTCTCTTAGACAATCCCTGTCTGATTACCCCAACTATCTCTGTGTGAGTGTCTGTTCAAATCAATCGATTTAGGCCATAAACCATACTTCCCATTTGCATGTGCATCTCTCCCCTCTACAACTCGGTCTTTGTCAAGTTTCTCCTCTATGCACAACTCTGCAACCAGCCAGTCAGTGTCTGCCTCTGAAGATCTGGTCACCCGAACTGCCTCAAGCCTTTGCCAAGCTCTCGATCTCTCCCAAGCTGGTCGGCCAAAGCTGCATTACTGCCACACCAAAACGCCTCTCTCTCATCGAACTCCATCAACATCTAAAAACTCTGCTTTCTTCACCTCTGGTTATACTATTCAATGACGTATACAAATCCATATGGTTACTTCGTTCTCTACTAAGAATGTCTCTTTTTCTGTCAGCATTTCTAAATATGAGTAATTCCTGAAAGTCTATGTTTGTATGTACTTTCACTTTGTGTTCTTGTCGTGTTGTTTGTCAATGTGACATTTCAAAGCATATCTCTGTCATGGCCTTCTGTCTGCCTGCAATACACCATCTATTCCTCCTATTTCTCCATTCATTCCCACTGTTACCTTCTCTCATACATGTCTCTCCTCGCAAAAGCACACTCTCCCTCTCACCATGCAACAGAGCCCATGGCGCTGCCTCCCACCTTTTCTGTCTCCGCGCACACCAGCCCAAGCCATGCTGATAAGCCAGGCCGTCTCTCTACTCAGACAAGGGACGTGTTATCTCTGTTTGCATTCCAATCTTTCATTGTGTACCATAACATCTTCGCACATAGCCCAATGGTGCTTCTGTGTGTCTTCATTCAATGGAATGGCTTTATAATGCCAGCTAAATGCTTTCTAGCATTTATGCTTTCTCTCGCAAATCCAAGCGCTACATAATGCAAACTCATTCTAAGTGCACACTCAGTGCGTGTCTCTACAATGCATACTTGTGTACAGATAACTACAAAAAATAACATGTGTCTCTAAATGGCTCTACATGGCATTTCAAATATGACAGTGTGTCATTCTATAAACAAATGGCTAAGTCATACAAAGTGGCAGTCTATTTATGTGGATAGTCTAATGATGCTACTTCAGCAATGTATAATCAGAATATATGATGGATAACTAAAGAGGATGCAATGATTCCTAAAGGGGTAATAATGGATAACAATGAGTAATGATTCTCTAACAATAGGTAATGATGGGTAATGGTTGTGTAATGATAACAAATCAGGCCTCTCCAGTTTATCAGGTTCTACACTCTCTCCTTTTATCATTTCATAATCATACTAACAATCTGTCAAAACATGTCTCATTGTGGCATGCTAAAACCAAGCAGAATTGCAAAGGGAAAAACATTCTATTCAGGATGCAAAAAACCCTTAAAAATGCAAGCATTTCACTCTATCAGTGGCAAGCTAAAAATTCAAATGCATAGCGGCAAATGTGTCAGAATTCAGAATAGCATAGCAAAAAGTCAAGAGACAAAAGCCAAAAGTCAAAGGTGTCTACAAGCAGATATTTCAAAACGAAAAATGCAATGCATATGTACTGTGAATTCAGGTGTTTCACATTTCAATGTGTCAAGCACAAAAATAACAATGTCACTTTCACAGGTGTCAAAGCTCATTTCAGATGTCAGCCTTTTCAGTGTATACATGGCAGTGTATTGGTCATGCAGGCCAATTCATTTATATTCCAGTCCTAGTTATTTCCAGGTTCTCACTCATGAGGTATGTGTGTCCTCACATCTGTGCACACCTCCAAGTCAGTCCAGTTCTAATGCTTTTATCTCAGCCAAGGAATGTCAACAAAGCATGTCAACGAAGCAAGTGTTCACAAATTGGGTATAACAATATGTGTCACCACGAGCATATATAGGTGTATATATGTGTTCAGCAAAGGTTTTCAATGTTCATCGCAAAGTTCTCCACAGCAACAAACGTGTAGCAGATTTTGCATAGAGCTCCAAAAAGGCAGGAGCAAGCATCAATTGTGTCGGTACCATATGCGCCCCATTTGTCCCCATCGGGTGATCAACATATGTCATTCACTTTTCAATGGTAGCTCCGGAAAGAACGTGTGTCAGAACTTTCAATTTGATGCAGATTGATACAGCTCATACGCTCCCTTTTCCTTAGGCCTCCATTCCCCCTTTTTCAAATTTGGGGAACAAAGGCGAAACACAGCACAGATGCACAATGCATTCACGTGGCACTCATTCAGAGTGTTTGCAAAACAATGCAGATGGCAACTCTCAAGTGAAATTTCATGCTTATTGGCCCTTGGCATAGGCCCAAACTCCAGCTTTCAAATTCTCTCCTTCCTTGCCAGGTCGTGCTGTTGCCAGTTGTTGCCATGGCAGTCCCTGCTCTTCAAATAATGGACCAGCCAACATTGAATGCAAGTGCAAATTTCAAAGTAACATGGGTCAATGCTCTATCTCTTTCACAAAAGAAAGAAAGCTTCACTGCTTCTCAAATGTAGACAGGAATTCAAATGCTTTCAGAGTGCGTCTTCCTGCTCATTCCTGCATTTCTCTCTTTCTCCTCAGGCCCAAACTTGTGTCTGGTTCTGGTTCACAAGGTAAGGCATTCCAAATGGATTCTCTTCTCGCTGCATATTACAAAACAGCTCACAAACAAATTTCTCCTTTCTTTGCTGAGCATCTTTCACTGCTCTTTCTCTCTCTCTGTTGGCACAGAACGCTGCCAGGTGTATTCTCTCTGTACAGTCAGTCACGATCTTCACTTTTCATAGCAATAGTTGTCATGCCAGGAAATTCGGGTAGCAAGCAGGTTTTCTGGGTACATTCTCAGAGCACAGCCATTAGACAAAGCCACACCCTAAGGCCTCAAATCGGTCGGTCGGCATTCCCCAAAAGTGCTGCTGCAAAGCATAGCAAAAATCAGATGGTGTCACATCACAAGGTGACACAAGCCAGTCTCTTTCCGGTGCTGTTTCAAAACAGCCATGCAAAGTCACATCAAGGTCTGGTCAATCTGGTCTATTCAGTCTATCATTCTGGTTATGAATTTTTCAGTCATCATGCTGCTGTCAATCATGGTCTGGTCAATTCCTGCGGTGCAATCTGGTCTGTCATCAATGCGATCTTGGTTTGGTCAAGGTGTCTTCTCCAGATTTCATGCAAAGAAAACAAAAGTGCAAGTATCAGTCTTCAATCTGATTCAGATGTAATCAAAGCCAAAAACAAAACAGCATTTCTCATTGTGCATTGCAGTGCACATAGCTAGTTCTAAACTCCCCAGGTCTCTCAAAAGACATCAATGCTAGTTTCTCAGTGTCTGCAATTCTAGTGTATCAATGTGTCCTGCTTCTGTCTAACTATGCCTGTCTAATCATGCTTCATGATGCATTTCTCTATTCCTGTCTTTTTCAAAACAAAACAAAACTGCCAATTTCATGTACTTCAAAAATTTCACATTCAAAAATTGCACATTCAAATGCTGCACCACTGCATTCATGTCATTCAATTGCACTCCATGTGCTATATTTCCATGTCTTCTAGCCACACACTCCCCTTTGTTCATCATTAAGTATTCACAAAGTTGAATTACTTCATGTTGAAAAAACAAATCGATTTCATTCAAACAAACACTGCCTCCCACATGTGCAATACAATTCATATTCAAATGACATTCCTTCTCAAATAAACAGTCTGTGCGATTTATATGTCTAATGTCAACAAACTTGCTCTCCATGCACTTATTCAAACTCAAAAAATTCAAACAATCCAAGGTCTCAAAACATCCAATTTTTGCACAATTCACTTTATCTAGGTTCTCCTTCAATGCTATCCAAGTTTCTATGTCATTAGACAACATTTTTTTCTCACTCGATAACATAGGCGAAATACTGGTGTTATCACTCCTGCAAACAATGCCATTACAAATGCTATTTCTATTCAAATCAAAGATTTTCACATAAGTGCCTCCATGCACATAACTGTTTTCATGCAAAGGTGTCTCCAATAATACAGTTTCACTATGCAAATCTTCATAGGCAACCCTTCTATGCACTCTCTTCATGTCTGTCAAAAATGCACTATCTCTCATATTATTCTGAGGTAACACTTTCTCCCCACAAACAATATTCATTTCTCTAGGAATTCTGTTCCCACCCATCACTGCTGTTGACAAGGATTTCAATGGGTCATGTTTCACAGCTGCTGTTGGGACATTTTCCTAGTCTTTAATTACATTTCTGAATGATATATTACTGCCTGCAAGTCACCAATATATGGACTCGTCTCTGTCAGAGCTATTTCACTATTCACTTTCCGTATGGTTGGTGCTGGTGCTACATCCCAGGCGACAAGCATATTTCTAAGCTGATTTCTTATTGCTTTCAAATCATTAAAAAATGAGCTCATTCTGCAGTTTTAATTACAAACCTCACGACATGCAAGTGAGTTTCAAAAAACAAGTTCCAAGACTTCTCTAAATAAGCAGATACAGTCTTCAGCTTGCCAAAAATGTGTGCACCCAAATTTCAACCAATAGGAATCCAGAACAAAGGTCAGATTTCCTTAAAAAGTGTCAGGCTCTGCAGATTTCCAAACAAACAAAATACCACAGGTGTCTTCAAGAAAAAACTGTTTCACTAGCTCGGCTAAATGAATGTACATTCATTCCCCTTAAAAAAAATGGCAGTCATGAAATACTGCTCTGGCATCAATTCCAAATTCAAATTCTGGTTTCAAAGTCAGTCAGACAATTGCGTTCCCCTTCCTACGGTGAACAACATTGTGGACGAAGCATGCTGTCATGATGCCTACCCCCGGAGCACCAGGACAGGCCCAGCACCCCCGGGAGCAGGCATCATGCCCTTGGGTAAAAGCCCAGCCGCCCCTAATAGGGGCTCTTTGGACTTTGTCCTGGCGCCTTTGGCGCCAGGTTCATGTTGGACATCAGTCCTGGCGCCATAGGCGCCAGGCTCATAAAAGAGGGTGTTTGGTGCACTTACCTGATGCAGACAATGCTGCATGAAGCCTCAAGCCAAATGAGGCTTAGGCGGGACTATTTTATCAAAGGAACTATTTTACTTGGGTGGGGACCGTGGAAGAATACTTACCTGGAACTTCTTCCAAGGCTATTTAAACCACGCCCGGACCGCCACACGTGCTTCGCGTTGCTCTGCATCTAGCAGCTGAACGCTCACCGTGCCTGCTCCTGCATCTTGCCTCCAGCCACGCCCGTCTCGATCTTGGGATACCTGAAAGGAAGGAAGGGAAGAGAAAAGGTGAAAACCAAGAACTTAATCTAACTTCCTACCTGTGTCCGGAACCATCACGCCAGCGATCCTGAAGATAGACATTCTTTAAAAGCATTGTGCTACTTGTTGCAGCGCCGCGCATCACTCACCTGCCTCGTGGGCTCTTCAGTATCCACCGCGACCTTCTGGGCATTCTGCCACATCTCTGCACCTGCAGGGGAGAAGAAGAGACAAAAGGTGAGCAGGAGGAACAAATGAGAAAGGCCTGATTTTCCGTCACAAGACTTACCTGGCCATATTTGACGTAACCACTCCTCATTTCGGGTCGGCGCCACTTCTTGGCCTGGTACCGCACCCCGGCCCCTAAGGGGAAAAAAGAAAGACATTACTAGAGGGATTCAAAGACATTTAAAGGGATAATTTTATCACGATCTCACCTGAGTTCATCTCCGGCAATATCCCTCGAAGCATCACTTCCACTCTGCACCTGAAAATGAGGACAGATCGCAGGTTAAGAAAAGCAAACAAAGAGAAGACTCTACTCTGGAACTTTTTAAACTGCATACTTACGGCATTTCGCCTTCCGAAACCAGTGAAGTAACTGGTCAAATACGCGCCCCTGCACCAGAAGCAGGATGGAGAGCTCATCCATTCAAACATTAAGGTGAGCCTTGATTGGGGATTTCGGAGGTGGTCAGAGAAGAGCAAAGGGGAGGTGGGAAGCAATCACAATACTCTGCAGACAGTTAATCCCCTTTCTCCACCTACAGAAAGATTTTTCTATGGGTCAGACAAGCCAGATTTGGGGGTCCAGTTCAGTCGGTGTTTCGAATCCTGCGCATCACGCTTGAAGAGGTCACAGCAATCCAGACCAGGTCAGCGCCTCCGTGGGAGCCAGGTGAGCATTACACATGCTCTAATTCATAACATCCCCAAGACAGACAAAACATAAAACATAAAAATCTATTCCCACGATGAACTAACAAAAAACAAAACACAGCTGCACACGATGTTCAAATTTCGACTGCAGCAAAATCAATAAGTGGACCAACAAGCCAGTCAGCATTAGTGAAGCCCCGCATCGGGCACCATTCTGTTAGTCCTAAAACAAATCCTATCACGGTTTAGCCCCCCTCTGGGCAACCATGCACCAGTCTTAGACAATCTTAGACAATCTCCTAGGGGTTGTGGATCACTATACCCCCCTGCTTTTGTATCTCAGGTCCTTTGTGCACTGTGTTACTTCTAGATTACTCCTAACATCCCCCTAAAGACACAATAACATAAGACACAAAGAAAACACATAAACCAATTCAATTATTTTTATTTTAAAAATGTATTTATTGGCATTTGTGGTTATATGCATTGTACATTTTCATTGGTCAGGTCCTTAACTCAGGTTGACTGACTTACTTGCAGTTAACATGCCATTATATTCAAAAACGGCCAACAACATTTATACAACAAAATAACATTAACTGTCTCCTTATGGGGGATAGCTGGAGGTTAGTCTGTCCCTGGAGGGGGGGGTGGGTGGTCGACCCGGCTTTGGGGGGTCATCGGGAATCTTTCCTGAGATGGCCTGGTTGACGGGGGGCCGTATTCCGGTATTTGTCCATTCTAGTGGGTCGATAGGGTATTCGGGTTCATTGTTCAAGGGGGTTTATCATCGGAGGATCGAAGTATTTTAGACATGGTGTCTTTCCATGCCTCCAGTGCCATGCTTGATTCTTCAGTGGATCTGGCTATGCTGTCTTCCCAGGCTCTGGTTTCAGCGTTTGCCCACCTTTCCAGTTCGATGCGCCAAGCTTTGCAACTCGGGCCCGCAGGTTTTTTCCATGCCATGGCGATGGTCCTTTTGGCTGTTATACATAACAGGTCCATCAATTTCACAGCGTGTTTAAGTTTAGCTAGCCTGGGGTAACTGCCCAGGAGGCATTCTGCTGGGGTCCATTTGTATCTTGTAACTTCAGCTGCTTCGCAGGTCTGCTTTACCTTTGCCCAGAGAGTTTGTGTCTTAACGCAGTTCCATAGCATATGGATCAGATCTGCTCCTTCCGTCCCGCACCAGTTACATTGTGCTTGATTGGTCTTATTGAACTTTGCTATTTTACTTGGGGTCAGGTAGGTGCGGTACAGCACATTGATTTGTATTAATCGGAATCTCTGGTTCCTTGACACCTCCTTCGGGAACGACAATGCCCTGAGCCATTCGCTGTCAGACATTTCCTGTCCCATGTCCGTTTGCCAACGGATCCTCATTGCTTCGCTTCGAGGGTTGGGGATGTTGCGCAAAATACTGTATATCTGTGATACCACCTTCCCACCATCGTTCAGGTTGTACATCAATGTCAAGAAGGGATCAGCCTCCGGTTCTTCAGGCCAGGTGGCCCATCTCGATCGGGCTATGTTCCGGAGCTTTTGGTACCACAGGAATTGTCCGGCGTGGATATCTTCCTTCTCCCGTATTTCGGTAAATTCTCTAAATGTGCCGTCCATGTAAAGGTCGCCCCAAGTGTATAGCCCCTTCCTTTCCCACGATCTGATGTTGTTCAGGCTAACGTCTGTTTCGTTCAGGCCAGACAATATCGGCACTTCTTGGAAGTATGGTTGTTTCAGATGCTGGATTATCATGGCTCTGTGCCATATTTTCTTACCCAAGTCTGCCAGGAATGGTGGTCTGCACATAAGGTTTTTAGGGGCCCAGATCAGTTCTTTCAGCCGAAGCGGCTTTATCAGCGCTTGCAGCAGGGGGGACTCGGAAGTGACATCGTCTGCTAGCCATTTGGATACATGGCTCAGTTGGGCCGCCAGGTAGTATTTTTCTAAGCTTGGTAGTTGAATTCCGCCCTGCTCGTACGGCAGGACCAGCGTGGATAAGGCCACCCGGTGTCTGCCATTTCCCCACAGGAATTCCTTGATTATTGCGTCAAGGAGTTGGAAGAAGGGTTTTGTGATGTAGAAGTGCACATTTTGAAATCCGTATAGGAATCTGGGGAGAATGATCATTTTAGCTATTGAGGCCCTTCCTAGTATAGACAATGGGAGCTCTGCCCAGAATTTTATGGATTTCCGAAGTATGGGTACCGCAGCCTTTGTATTGTGCTCATGCATCAGCTCCGGGGTGTGCATTACCAGGATCCCAAGGTAACGGAAAGCCGTCGTCCGCCACTCGACGCCCACCTTGGGAAGTTCATCGGTACTTCTATTTTTCAATCCCGCTAGTGGGAACAAGCAGGATTTGGTTTTGCTGAATTTAATGCCAGAGTATTTGGCATAGTTGTCAAGAACATCCTATATTGTCGGGACATTCTTATGGGGGTTATTTACGTATATCAGGACATCGTCGGCATATATTGAGATGATGTGGTCTATTCCTGCCAGTCTAATCCCTGCATCGAAGAACTGCTTTCTAAGATAAATTGCTATGGGTTCCAATCCCAGGACGTAAAGCATGGGAGAGAGTGGGCAGCCCTGCCTAGTGCCCCTTTGGATGTCCCAGGCTTCCGACACGTATTTCCCGGATTTAAGCCTAGCCCTCGGATTGTTATATAGGATCTTAACCCATTTGATGAACCTTTGGCCAATTCCGAATCCCTCCAAAACCGCTATAAGCCACTCCCAGTATATGGAGTCAAACGCCTTAATGGCATCCAGAGATAGTAGTGCTAGTTGTTCATCACATGTGTTGGTTTGGGCTATGATATGTTGAAGCCTTCGCAAGTTCAGGGACGTGCTTCGGCCTGGTATGAAGCCATTCTGGTCTATGTGTATGACGTCTCCGATCACTTTAGAGAGTCGGTTTGCTAGGATCGTCGTCAATATTTTAACGTCATAATTTAGCATAGCGAGCGGTCGGTAGGAGTCGCATTTATCGGGAGGTTTATCAGGCTTGAGCATTGGTATCACCAGGGTTTCTCTCATGCTGTCTGGTAGGATGCCTTCTTCGTAGGCTTCTAAAAAGACCTGGTGTAGTAGGGGGGTCAGGGAAGGTTCAAATGCTTTATAGAACTCGGGGGGGGAGCCCATCGGTCCCCGGGGTTTTACATGTGGCCAGGGAGCGAATGGCTTCTGTTATGTCCTCTTGTGTGATGTCAGAGTCTAGGGTGTCGGATCGTGTTGGCGATAGTCTGGGTAGCCCTATTTCTTCTAAGGTGTCCAATATTTGTTCTTGCGGGACTTTTTCTGTATGTGAGTATAGTCTGGCATAGTAAGCTTTAAAGGCATCATTGATGCCCTGTTGGGTTCTATGCTCTACACCATGTTCATCCTGTAGTATCGTGGTTATGTGTTTAGGGTGCTCTCTTTTACAAAGCCAGGCTAGTAACCGGCCAGGTTTGTCAGCTTCTGAGTGTGTTCTGTTTGTTCTGCTTATGAAATCAAATTTGGCTAATCTGTCCCATGCCCCTGAGCAGTCCTCCCTAAGAGTTCTAAGGTTATTTTCCCTCCCGGGTGTATCCACTGGGGTGGATTCAAGTTTTAATATCTCGCATTCTTTCTGTTCAAGTGCGGTCTTTAAGGTTCTCCTGATTCCTCCGGCTTTCGCTATAACTTCCCCTCTCGTGACTACTTTAAGGGCGTCCCATAATGTGCTGGCATGTTCGACACTACCTGAGTTTTCCGTTATGTAGTTCTCTATAACTTCATGTAGTTCCTCCCTGAAGGCTGGATCTATTAAGGCCTCGGCGGGCATTCTCCACATGGGGATGGGTGGTCTGGGGCTGTTGTGTTGCCAGTCTAGCAGAAGAGGGGAGTGATCGGAGATAGTCCTCCCTAGGTATTGCGTATCTCTTACTTGGGGTAGGTGTTCTTTGCTTATGAAGAAGTAATCGAGCCTGGTGTGGAGTTTGTGAGGTGATGAGTAGTATGAGTAGGCCCTTTCGGCTGGGTGTAATTCCCTCCACGTGTCGGTCAGATCTAGTTCCTTTAATAAGGTGACTAGGGATAGAGTGGCTGCGGAGGGACCCTTCTGTGGGGACCAGGATCTGTCCAGTACTGAGTCATGGACACAGTTAAAGTCACCTCCCCACAAAAAGAAGCCCTCCCTGTACTGCACCATCTTGGAACCTAATGTTTTCAGGTGGTTGGGGATGTTGTTATTGGGGAAGTATGAGTTAACTATGCAGATCTCTCTGTACTCGAGGGTGCCCCATATTATGAGGTATCTGCCCTCTGGGTCTGTTTCCGTTTTATGCAGGTGGATTGGTGTCCGTGGGTTGATCCAAGTGTAAACCCCTCTGGCGTATTTAGAGTAGGGTGCTCCAAAGCCCTGTCCCCCCCAGTGCTCATTAAGCTTAGCGTTTGTTTCCGTGTTGCAGTGTGTCTCTTGTATCAGGGATATGTCTACTTTTTTCCTGCGTAGGTAGGATTTGATTCTGTTCCTACGAAGGTAAGTGCCCAGGCCCCTCACGTTCCAGGTTAGTATCCTAATGTGCGTTGCCATCTAGGTTATGTTGAAGACACGGGAGGGTCTTGCTTCTCCCTGAAATGTTTGCAATCTCGTCTAGGGCCTCAAGGTCATCGCTTGCTCGTGGGTTCCCGCCCCTCTCAGCCGCCGTCCCAGCCCACCGGCCCTCCAGTTGTGCTTTTTCATTTGGAGACCTACCAACTATTTCAACTACCATTTCGGGGAATGGATTAACACTACAAATCAACAAGAAGAAACTGCCCCCAGCAGTTGTTTCAAACTCACAACGCTCGGGGGCTCCCAAGCCTTCCATACCTCTCCAGGTCTTCGGGTTCGGGCAGTGTGTAGCTGCGTTGACTACACCTTGTCGGTTGGGGGGGTTCAGCAGCTGTCTTGTGAGTGGGGCTCCTGTTTCCTGCCCAATCTTGTTGTTTCCTTGATGCGGGTTTGGATTCAATCTTTACGTTCGGTTTCATTTGCATTGGACTCTTGCGGGATCATCATTTGCTGCTTTTCGCCTGCTCCTCAGTGTCTTCCGCTAGGTTATTGTGTTCGAGCCATAGGTTTGCTGCGATTGGGGTCTCCAAGAAGATCGCCTTCCCTTTGTGTATTATTTTAAGTCTTGCTGGGTACAGCAACATGTATTTAAGATTCAGTTTGCGTAGTCTGGCCTTTATAGGTACGAAGGAATTTCTTGCCCGCTGCACCACCGGCGTGTAGTCAGGGTACATGACTATTAATGCATCATTTCTTTTGATCTCTCCCCCTTCTCTGGAGAACCTCAGTATAGTCTCTCGGTCCCTGAAATTCAGGATTTTTGCAATCATAGGTCTCGGGTAGGACCCTGGGGGTGGCCGTTTCTGGAGAGATCTGTGGGCACGCTCCACAGAGAACCCCTGGGTGAGGTTGCCTGCCCCAATTTCCTGTAGCAACAGCGATTCTATGAATTCTGTGGGGTCTGAGCCCTCCATGCCCTCTGGGATTCCCAAGATTCGAACGTTGTTCCGTCGGGCCCGGCCTTCTGCTTCCTCGGATCTTGCTTCTAGTCTTGCCACCGTTGTTTCTAGCGCTTTGACTTTCGCTTGTAGCCCCTGCGTCGCCTCTGAGGTCTCACGTGTGGTGACTTCTGTGGCGGTGACTCTTTCAGCTAGGTTTCGGGCATCTTGCCTTATTAATTGGAGGTCTGATATTATTTCCCCCCTCATGTCCTCCACCGTTGTTCTCAGTGCTGCGATTGCCTGAAGGATCTGTGAGTCACGGGGGTCCGCCGCCGGTGGTGGTGCCTCGGCCATGTTGCTCTCTGCGTGTGGTATCTGCTGTTTTGGTTTGGAAGTGGTAAATGAGTCCATCGTTATATTTTTTGATCTGCCTTTGGGAGGAGACATTACACCTCCTGATGGTTCTGGTTTTGCCAGTGCCAGTTTTTGGTTAGTAGCCCCAATGAGTTGTAAGGATCTCTTCTCCGGGGATCGTTTCAGAGCTGGGTCACACCTTAGTTTGGTGTTCGTGCTCTCCCCCGTTGGCCGCAAGGGGTGGTTAGGTGGATCCGCGGTCCTGCTACAACCGCGTCACCGTCCGCCCGTGGCGCCCTCCCGGCGCGATCCACAGCGGATTGTCCGTGGCCTCACAGTTCGGGTAGCTGGGTGGACGATAGCCCTCCCTGGGAGTTAGTGGTGTGGGGCAGGTCCGAGGTGCGACCTCTGTTGTGTCCCCGTCTTCTTGGGTCTCCCCCCCAACGCTATCCGCAATGCATTGGGTGTTGCCGCACAGTGCAATTGGTGGGGTGGGCGATGGCCCCCGCCGGTGGGTAATGGTGTGGGGCCGTGTGCCCGCTCGTAAGGGTAGGCACTTACTTCTGGTATGCTGGTCGGGGATGCGGTTGCCTTTCCCAATCCGGGCCTTGTCCCGGGCTGGGGGATCCGTGGGTTTCCGGCTGGGGCCCTCACCGATACCCAGATGTGTCGCTTCTGCGTGTGCTCGCGCCGGCGGGCCGGCGGGGACAGGGATCGGAGGCGCAGGATCCTCGAGGGTCCTACCGCCCGCCGCCTCTCTCCGCTCTCTGGTCGCCGCGAGATTCTCCGCTTTCTCCCTCCGCGGGGCGGTGCAGCAGGGGCCCGACGGTCGTTCGCTTCCTGCGCTCGGTGGAGGAGTGTGGTTGTGACCGCAGTCCGCCCTTCGATCCTACGCTCCCGACAGGCCGTAGCGTTGTGGGTCCCTCGGTCAGGCCGCCATCTTGGACGTCATGGGGGGGAGTCTCAGGGCGCTTCGTTTTCGACGTTGCCCGCGCCGATTTTCTCCGGTATTTTCGTCGATGCCCCAGAAGTGGTTCGTCTATGGCTCAGCTGAGTTTCAGCATCAGAGCTGCATTATTTCAGCCACGATAGTTCGCGTTTCAGGATCATGGGCAGGAGCTTCGTGGAGATCAGTCTTCACTTCATGCGTGCTGGCCACGCCCCCCCATAAACCAATTCAATTATAGCAATAGAATACATGTAGTCATGCATAAAAATGCATGATGATGATGATGCAAGCACTACTAGACTATGCAAATATCAAATTTGCACCTTTTATGCTTCTGGTGCAAATCTACCATGCAGTGAATAACTATAAGCCTTACAGGCTTCTAATGCAAGCTATCAGTGTCTAATGAAATATACATATGGCAAGTGCCAGCATTCAGCATCCCTCTCCATTCCACACCATGCTTCACTCTCACTCTCTTAGACAATCCCTGTCTGATTACCCCAACTATCTCTGTGTGAGTGTCTGTTCTAATCAATCAGTTTAGGCCATAAACCATACTTCCCATTTGCATGTGCATCTCTCCCCTCTCCAGCTCTGTCTTTGTCAAGTCTCTCCTCTATGCACAACTCTGCAACCAGCCAGTCAGTGTCTGCCTCTCAAGATCTGGTCACTCAAACTGCCTCAAGCCTTTGCCAAGCTCTCGATCTCTCCCAAGCTGGTCTGCCAAGGCTGCATTACTGCAACACCAAAACGCCTCTCTCTCATCGAACTCCATCAACATCTAAAAACTCTACTTTCTTCACCACTGGTTATACTATTCCATGACGTATACAAATCCATATGGTTACTTTGTTCTCTAATAAGAATGTCTCTTTATCTGTCAGCATTTCTAAATATGAGCAATGCCTGAAAGTCTATATTTGTATGTACTTTCACTTTGTGTTCTTGTCGAGTTGTTTGTCAATGTGACATTTCAAAGCATATCTCTGTCATGGCCTTCTGTCTCCCTGCAATACACCATCTATTCCTCCTATTTCTCCATTCATTCCCACTGTTACCTTCTCTCGTACACGTCTCTCCTCGCAAAAGCACACTCTCCCTCTCACCATGCAACAGAGCCCATGGCGCTGCCTCCCACCTTTTCTGTCTCCGCGAACACCAGCCGAAGCCATGCTGATAAGCCAGGCCGTCTCTCTACTCAGACAAGGGTCGTGTTATCTCTGTTTTCATTACAATCTTTCACAGTGTACCATAACACTCTTCCCACAGAGCTCAATGGCACTTCTGTGTGTCTTCATTCAATGGAATGGCTTTATAATGCCAGCTAAATGCTTTCTAGCATTTATGCTTTCTCTCGCAAATCCAAGCGCTACATAATGCAAACTCATTCTAAGTGCACACTCAGTGCGTGTCTCTACAATGCATACATGTGTACATATAACTACAAAAAATAACATGTGTCTCTAAATGGCTCTACACGGCATTTCAAATATGACAGTGTGTCATTCTATAAACAAATGGCTAAGGCATACAAAGTGGCAGTCTATTTATGTGGATAGTCTAATGATGCTACTTCAGCAATGTATAATCAGAATATATGATGGATAACTAAAGAGGATGCAATGATTCCTAAAGGGGTAATAATGGATAACAATGAGTAATGATTCTCTAACAATAGGTAATAATGGGAAATGGTTGTATAATGATAACAAATCTGGCCTCTCCATTTTATCAGGTTCTACATGTGTATGGGAGTGTGATACTGGTCAAACAGCCTATTAGGAGTCCTACGAATCTTTGAATTCAGAGAGATAAATTATGTTTCTGCCACTTCCTGCATAATCTCTCATGCGATTCATAATAATCATTCTATGTATCATTTCCTTATAGAACACTTAAATTCAAATTACACAGATCATCATGTTCTCTCACACAAGGCAGACAACATGTAGAAGCATGGTCAAGTTACACCTTTCTGTCAATAATGCCTGCAAACATGCTGGGCCTGATTTACAAACCATTTTCATGGGATTTCCTCATTTAAAAATACTTTTTTAAATCAGGCCTAATATTTTTTTCTTAGAGAGCAGTGGCTAGGGAATTTCATTTTTACTTTGTTTTGTTAGTTTATAATTAATTGCTATTTTTTCCAGTGTAAAATATCATTCTGACCTCATATTTAAATGAGAGCATCCTATTCAATCCAAAAAAAGCATTACGGGCAATTGCAAAGCGTGGCCCTCTTTAAAGACTCTTGCTTCATTTAGTCCCAAAAGGCTGCTACCTTAGGATAATGACCCTCTGAATGTGGCATTACTGGGTAGATCTCCAACCGGCTGCACAATTCACAATTAATGTCCTTTGCTTTTTCAATATGCTATAATCTGCCAAAATGTGTAAAATGTACTTCACATGCATTTCAGCTTTTCTATGTTTTTTTTCTTCCAATGTCATGTCCTGGCATATATTCATCACATTGAACTGTTTGTTACATTAAACTATGTGACAGTCTTATTTCAATATACCCAATGGCATTTTAATTAACATAAACAGCAAACATCCAAGCCTTATTGTATATCACAGACAATAAAATGTTCAAATAAAAACTACAATAACCATCCCAGACAGCTCATTATAACTTGCACTTTGCATGCTAGACTTATAAAAAGGCTAAAATTGTAAAGACAGCTCTGAAGTTCATATGAAATTCATAGAAACATTTAAAAAGGGTGTAGTGGCTGGTCTGTGTGGCGAGCCAGAAGAAGGACATGGACTCTCAGAGGACATGATTTATATTCTTTTATTAAAGTAAAGGTGTATGGCCTAACTTTCCCTATGACTATGGGTGGTCCCTACCTACGTGAATAACTAAGCTTGTTTGTCTGTCATGGACGGCCAAAGAAATAAGTCAGCTGTCCAAAAACTACCCTAACTGACCGTACCACTAAGAGAAAACTAACTTGGGTGACGAGAATGACTCCCTTCCCCTGAGATACAGCTAGTACCAGTCTCTAAATTGTAATCTGCAAATAGTCTGCTGTGACTTTTTGTATTAATCTCTTTAGTTCCTCCAGGGGGCTTGTTGAACCTTCTATCTTCTCTTTGGATCCCTTTTGAGATGGTGTTTGTGGGTGTGAGTCTTTCACATTTAGCTCATCACAGTTCCACTCCTGTTGTATCAATTGACTTTGCAACTGTCTTGCCTTTTTATATTCAGGGTTATCTCTTTCTCTCTCTTGATTATCAAATATTTTGTACAGTAAGGTCAAATAGTTCCTCATCAGCCCTGGCCATTTCCTGTTCCCTCCCTGATCCCACCCTCTCCCCCAGGTCTCCCAACATCACGCACCCACCCTGCCTCCCCATGTCCCTGTCCTCTCACCTGCTTGTGGTGCTTCCTGCTCCTGCTGCTGTTCCATCTTCGTCTGTCCTTCTTATTTTTTTTAATGGAAGATGGGGGTCACGCAATATACAATTCACAATAAGCATGGAGACTATGTCCCCAAAAAACATCACACCCTGACGTCCCGGGGTGTGAATAACTATCATCTCCATGTCAGGGGGTTTACCTAGGCTCAGGCTGACAAGCGGTTGCCAGCCATGTATGCCCCCCATGCAAGGGTGATAACTATGTTAGCTACACCTGTCCTTATCCTCAAGCATCAATGCCATTCTCATGTACCTGTTACTAGCCTACAATTACTCGGTCTTCTTCCCCATCTCACCTCAAACCCATTGAACCTCTTCCTATAGCCTCTGTCGCCTCGTTAATGCCCACTTGACAATGAAACACTGCCAGACGATGGCCTACTTTACACATGCAGTCTATGAGATTGTGCATTGCTAAAGGCAAATTCCTAACAACTTCACATGTTTAAGCTGAGAGATGGGCAGACCTGGTGGCATTGTAGTTATTGGCTGTGATTGCTGTTCTTCACCACACACACGCACACTCCGTTCTAGGCCATCAAGAGAATGCATGCAGCATTGTCATGACAGTAATTACAGTAATGGCTGAAAGATGTTGAATGAATCAAAACCATTGGCATTACTCTGGGCAATCCGTTAGACCATCGTTTTTCAGCCTACCATGCCATTACAGATTGGGAAAGACCATATTTAAATAAGAACTGCTAGTGCACATCTCTTCTATACAAGAAAACAAGCAAGCTCAAACACGTTTTAGCCTCACTGGGCATCAGTTAAGGTATGTATTGGGCCCCAAGTCACAGCAGGCTCAACACCGATCTCTGGGCATACCTGCCTCTGGGCATACCAAAAGTGACGTTCAAAATCTTCTATTTTGTTGAGTGATTGCTGAAAGATTTTGAATAACACATAGCCACTGGCATTGCTCTGGCAACAAACAGAACACCTTTTTCGGCTTGCCACACCATTACAGACGGGGAAACATTATAGGGAAATGTTAAGTACTAGATCACATCCCTTCTGCATAAGACCACAAGCAACCTCCTCCCCCTGTTTCAGGCTAATTGTGCATCATCAGTGAGGTGTATCTTGAGTCTCAAGGCACAGAAGGCATGGGACTCACATCTGGCATAACCCTTCCACAGGGGGTGACTTTTTCAAAGAGTGATGGCTGGACGTTTTTGCATGAATGATTAACAAGGGTACTGTGGCAGAGGACCCTTCTGAATATTGCTTTTCAGCCTGACACACCATTACAGGGGGAAAGACCACATGCAATTTACAACCACTAGGTCACATATTTTCTGCAAGTCCACAAGCAAACCCAAACATGTTTCAACCTCATTAGGCATCATTAGTGTGGTGTAAGTTTGGTTTCTGGGTATTGCAGTCTTTGGACCCCTGCCTGGCCATACCCGTCTCACTCTTGTGACTTTTTTTAAAACTGAAGACTGATCGCTGAAATGTTTTGAATGTTAATGTTAATGTCAATTATTTCTTATATGGCGTAACTCGCCTGTAGGCCTCAGAGCGCAGCAAGTAAGAGAGCTCAGTATAGAGAAGCAAAGGGTAGACCAGGGAGACGCAGGGGTTGATGGGCACTAGTCATAAGAATTAAATATAAATGTTTTAAGAGATTTCTTAAAGGAAGAAAGCTCAGGGCAGGTGCACAGGAAAACAGGGAGAGAGTTCCAGAAACTTGGGGCAACAGAGTCAAAGTTAGTACCGCAAAATTGGGTACGTTTGTAACGAGGTTGCGTAAGGTTATTGGAGTTGTTGGATCGTACAGCGCGAGATGAATGAGAAAGCTTGATCCTTTCTTTCAAGTAAGATGGATGAATCATAAAAGCAGGTTTTTTTAGCCTGCCACACCAAACCAGATAGAGCATATGCAAATTAGAACTGCTAGGTCAAATCCCTTATACATTCAAACGCAAGCAAATTCAAACATGTTTTAGCCTCATTGGGCACCATAAGTGAGGTATAGCTTGGGTCTCTAGGCACAGCAGACTTGGGAACGTTATCACTGGCTGATCTGGTTAATACAGACATTGATGTGCTTGAGATGCTGAAATCACCATATTTAGTCCTGATGCCGACGGCAGTTGAATCCTTCCAAGACCAGGTATATAAGCCCACATCTTCTGCTGGTCTTTAGTCCTGATGTTGACAGCAGTTTAATCTGCATCTTATAACTGCAAAATACATGGGATTAGTTCAGCTCATGTATTGTTTCACAGGTCACCATCGAGAGACTGGTCCTGGTCTAATTGAATCCTTGTCTCGTTGAACAACACTTCCCATCACAATTTCAGGGTCTCATCAAATTAAAAGGTTGTCAAATAAAAGTACACACTGACAACATCTCAAACCAGGAGTCCAAGACATAGGGAAGTACCTACTGTTTGCAAGAATACGTAGAGGAGGAACTACAGTTACTTCTGAATCAAGACATCATTGAGCCGGTCAGCTGCCCTACTCCATGAGTAGCTGACATTTTCTGAGATCCCAAGAGGGACTGGAGAGGGAAAATGTACACCTGTGTCTACGTGCACATGCCTAAATAAGTCATTATAAGCAAGAGACATCCTAGCCCAACAAACAACATGATTCACTGTCTCAATGGGGCTATGGTGGTCTTTAAACTTGGTCTTGCCAAGGGATACCATAATCTGCAGTTGGACCTGGACTATATTACATCAACACTTTCACAACGCTCCAAGGCATTTAATGCTAGAAGAGGTTACGTTTCTGTGCTTCCTGGCTACCTGTCAAGAGGAGGTTTATCCGTTCTTCATCCCGTCCCTGACTTTAAGAACTACAGTGACCACATAGTGGTTTTTGGCACTTCTCAGGAACTGCATGATGGCATGCGCAGGTCAATGTGCATGGCATTAAAAAGCATTCATTTTTATTTAAACCATGACGATTGTGAATTTAACAAGAGCACGTTAAGATTCTACGGACACATCTCCCCAATGAGGAGGTTTGGCCAGACCCTTCAAATGTATATGGTCTCGTTTGTGCTCCAGCTCCATCTAACATCACCCTACTTTAAAAAGTCCTGGGGGTGACAAGCTACTGTTTCAGATACACAATGGATTTTACTTTTCTCAGCACACCTCTTTGCCATCTGATATGTTAAGGGCAAGAATTCATATGGACAATGCCCCTCAATGTATTGGAGACAATTACAAGTCTTTTGCTCCTTAACTAAATATTCACCTTCAGAAGATCCCATGGTAAACACAGTAAGGTCACACAAGCATCATGACTTGCGGTAACCACTTACCCAAGGACTCTGGTAGCTGCTGCGAGAATACAGAAAACACCCCTTATGGGACCACTCACAAATACCCTTCAGAACTCATGTTTGGATGCATAGTCAGAATGCGGATTCCACACGCCTCCAAAGACTTGCAAATCATATTGTCTGTTCTCTCACTGAAATCTAGTGATTCAAGTAAAAAAAGAAAGTTGAATCAATATGCTCTGACCATTTCTCATGTAAAAGGTACCATGATCAAGGCTAACAGGACTCACAAGGTAATGAGTCAGAACTTGCATTGCTGGAACTTTGCATGCAAATATTGGCCTGTCAGAGAAGTTTTATGAGTAACAAGAGGTTCCCCCGGATAGTTAAAGACTCCTGCACCAACAACACTGGTTACACTTCTGGAAGACTAAGAAACGAAATGTCAACAATCAAGTCAAAACATTCAATGTCCTTCTCAGCTGACCGAAGAAATTGACTAATAGTAACATCATGTTTATGGTTCCAGGGGGATGTTATGTCCTGGTTATCCTGTATAAGTAGAAACTGACTGATGTGCCACGCTGAGAAAGGATAACAGGTGTGTTGCAGTGGTAGGACATGTACAGCTTGTAAGGGTGCATAGAATTTAACTCAGGAGCACCCTGTGACATGACTTAAGGAGCAGGTGCTTTCAACAACGCTTTCAATGTTTCCAGAATTTAGGATCTTGTTACAGAAACTTTGCATAATTGCAATTGCAGCTACCCCGAGAGCAACAATTGCTCTATTGTGAAAAATAAAAACATTTTCTGCATTTTTGCACCAGGGCACAGGACTATGACTAGTGAAAATTTTACCCTGGTGCAAACATACATTCAAAGAATATGTTTTTGGACTGATACACTTTTTGCATTAGTGCTAATTGCACTTGCACCGGTGAAGAGTTTCTGTAATAGCATCCTTAGGGCTTGATTTACAACGGGACTTTCCCATGTTAAAACATGTTTGTAAATCAGGCCCTTAGTCTCTACTTACAGTTTTTCCATAGCTACGTCGTCCCTTAACTCATGAGTGACGCCGACTATGACTTACAGAAACAATCCACCAGTGCAAGTGCAACTTCACATGGCATTAACACAGGGGCAAGGATAGCCCATGTGCAAATATATATATTTTCAGCGAATGTTTGCACTGATGCAAAGTTTCCCCTTGTGATAATACTGTTCCGTATAAGCAACCGGTGCAAAAATGCGTTGAAATAATGTTTTTTTTGCACTCTGGCAACTTTTACCCTTGTCCTAGTACTATGCAAAATTGCCCTTGCACCAGTGCAAAGGTTAAGTAATGCCTAATCATGCAAATCTGGGCCAAGCACGTATCCCCCAGCAAATATGTACGATGTACTAGAAACATGGAAAAGAAAACTATACAGTGTGACATCCAGTACTCTTTACAATCCCCATCACACCTTGGCTTTTGCAATCCAGTCTCTACTGCACCCCACACTCAAAACATGTCTATGCGCAGCATGTCTGGCCATATTACAGACAATTTTAATTGTTGCAAAAGTCACTAGCACTAGTGCAAAAAATTGCCCTAGCACAAAAACATATTCTTTAGATAAATGTTTTGCACGAGGGCAAATTCAGCCCTAGTGCTAGGACTATGGCAAACATTGCACTGGTGTATAATTGCATTGAAGGGATGTGGGTGGTGATACAAAAACATAGCAGTAGTACAAGTGCAATTATCACTAGGCCAAAAATTGATCAAGTGGACAAATATAGTCTTTCAATCCATTTTTGCACCAGGGCAAAGGGCTAGGTCTAGGGAAAACATGTCCCTTGTGCAAATTGCACTTGCACCTGTGTAAAGTTGCTTTAATACCTCTTTATGTTTTTTCAGTAGGGGACATTATCTCTGGTGCTAATCGCCCTTGCGCCGATGTGAATTTGCTGTAACATGGCTCCTCATGTGTGAGATGCTGCTGCTACAATAATTCTTCTCTATAACACGCTCCTTCGACCTTCATGGAGGCTACAGCATGTTCCTCAGTGCATGGATGCCCACACCTAGAATCAAGCCCCCTGCCGCCTTCAGAAGCCTGTGAATTGAAAACAGGTGTAACTGGAAACAATACACACATTTCCCTGGGAGAAAAAGAGAACTACAGTCAAATTATTTCCGCATTTCAGTGGGTTTCTTTCATGACAAGCCTACCAACAATATCACGTTTCCTCGAGGGGTGTGGAGGGGAAAAGGACATGCTCTTTACTTTCTTTGTTCACCCTTAATCCCAGCAAATGCATGGCCACCCGCTTTCACTTTATACATCTCCCTTTTTCGCTTCCATTGTAGGCGCCCATTTTGTTTTGCCTGATCTGGCATTAGATCAGATTTCTAGAAAGGTGGGTATACATAGTTCCCTGATTTAGGCAGGAAGGGTGGGGATGGTTTCCCAGGAGACTTTAACAACTAGCTACATTCTTATCACCAACCTTATTAGCATGTTTTTGCGACAGCATTCCATTTGAAACACAATAAAATGTGTTTAAGTGCTGGGTAAAAATGAAAGAAACTAGAGAAAAAGGATCCCTTATCATGTACTTTGTCATCTGCTCATAGTGTGCAGTTGTGGAACACAAGAACAATATGTTTGATTCCTGTGTTGTCATGGCAAACAAAATGCCATTACGAGCCAGATCACAGAAACTTTGCACTGGTGCAAGTGAAAATGTGCATTGTAAAAAAATGGCGGCATATTGGAAAACCTTTACACCATGGCATACTTTTGCATGGCATCAGGAGGATAGCTCAATGTCAACGTGCTCGCCCTAGAAGCAAGACCACACGGAGCAACACAGGTTCGAACCCGGGTCCGCGCATAGAAACCCCTGGGTATTAAGTGCGTTAAAAATAATCAATCTTATCGTATTATTTACAGTAGGGCAAACTTTGCCCTGGTGCTCAAATGCATTGGAAGTGTAAGGGCGTGATTTACAAATGCATGTTTAAATGGGAAACCCCCATTTAAAAAGACTGTGTAAATCAGTCCCTTTGTATTTTGCACTAGGGCAATTCTTTTCCTAGTACTAATACCCAGGTTCCAGGATCTGCCCTTGCTTGGTTTTCTTTGTTTTTATCAAACCGAACACAAACTGTGACACTATTTCCATTTTGCTCAGCACCTGTGTATATTTCTCGTGGTGTGCCCCAGGGTTCCTCTCTTTCCCCACTTCTTTTAAATCTTTACCTGCACCCCATAGCAGATTTCTAATTATGGCCCACGACATACGATTTTATACATATGCTAATGATGCCCAATTGGTTTTTCGACTTGATTCTCCAGATGCTGATCCACCTGCCAAATGAAGATGTCTATCAGCCATTGGTGATTGGATGTCAAATAATCGGCTGAAACTTAATGGAGAAACCAACAGGGTTTCCGTGGTTGTATCCCCTGATTCCTCTCTATCCTCGACTACAGATGTTTGCCCTGATTACTTGGGACTTTACTTTGCCCCAGCTGCATCTGTTAAAAGTTGCCCTTATTATAGGTTTTCTGGTATCCCACCAGTAATTCAGGCGGGTTACCGACAAATCTGCCTTACCATATCCGCTGCCCGATATCCCAGTATTACCAGGATATTATGGGCAATGTAGAGCCGGGAGGTTCCAATTCCCATGGAGTGAAGTTGGACTACATGGAATGGGATTGCCTAAATCACTGACACCGTTAGTAACAATGCCAGTGATTCAGGTATTGATTTGCCGGTAGGGGCCTGAACTCCTGGCAGGTCAGGCCTGCTGGAAGATCAATGGCCACCACCAACAAACTTGAAGTGTGCCAGCCTGGAAAAAATGCCAGAGACGGAATTACCAGCATTTTTTAACATTCATATTTTCCAGACCGGCACACCTAAAATGAGGCCATAGGTGTTAAGCTCCTCCCCACATATTCAAGAGAAGCACATATTTCATAGGTTTATAATTGAGGCTTTCTCAAACTCAACTCCTCAAGAGGGTCCTTACTTTTGTTCCATCGCTTACTGAGGCATGGTGGTAACTGCATCTGTTATGGGATCTTTGGACTACTGTAATGGTATTTACCTCGGTAAACCTGATTTGTTGGTTCAACGCCTTCAAACTTTGCAAAATTCAGCAGCACGTTTAGCCATTAATGCACTGAGGTTTTCACATGTCTCCCGCTTTATCATCTGCTCCGGCTTCCAGTGAAAAGTCAAGTTAATTATACGATTCTCTGCATTCCACACCAGGCCCACATTCCACACATTTAGGCCCACTTTTTCTCCAATCTAAACGTACTCACTATACCCCTACGCTATACCCCTACAAGACCTCTGTATTCGGCCTTGGAAATATTGCGGAACATTCTCAGATTCTGCAAGGCTCGGGCTTTGCCCCGCATTGTGGAACTCTCTCCCAAGCTATTTCAGAGAGATATCTGACCATTTCCTCTTTAAGGCCCTTAAAAACATTTTGCTTTGATGGTAGCTCTTTTCGTTCTCATTTGCTGCCCTTAGCGCCCAGATGCCTTTGGGCCTTGGTTTTTGCGCTTTACAAATAATCAATACATACAAAATACATACATACATGCAAATTTGCACGTCATTGTGGAAACATTTTCTAATAAGGGCTTGATGTTTTTTGCAGTAGGGCAAACGTTGTCCTAGCGCTAATACCGTTTAAAAGTACACTTGCACTGGTGCAACGTTTATGTAATCTACCTCCAGGAGTCCATCTGAAGGGATTTTTTAAATCGAGCAGTAAACTTCTAGCGTCAGTTTGCAGGGAAAAGGTCCGCTATGCAATTTAGTATTTTCCTACATAGGCCTCGTCCTAAAATGTATCATATTGAAATATGGGGTATGTTGTAGTGCACAATCAAATCAATTAAAACTGTGTGCTATATGAAGTGGTGTGACATTTATTTATTTAATTATTTATATAGAGGAGGAACAATACTCTTTTGATTAAAAAAAAAGTACAATAGATCAAAAATCAGATTTGACGGGAAGCAGTGAGCTTCTTAGAATGGCTTGAGTTTGAGGGACAATCTGACCAGGTTGTGTAGGGGAGTAAACGCAACAGTCACCGGGGACAATACATAAGTGGACATACATAGATTAAGCACAGCGAACATTGGACATTTTTAAGTGCAGGTAGGTGGTACGGCCAGCTGTAATCGGGATGTGACCATTAAGGGTGAAGTGCTAGAGTGGAGGCAGAGGAAGTGAGGGCGCGAGGCAGGGTAGTGACGAGGCAAAAGTGTTAGCTAGCAGGCAGATGAGAGGTGGGTTAAGAGGGTAACTCTGAGACAAGGAGGTAGGCTTTTAGTTTGGTTTTGAACAAATCCATGTGGATTGTTTCTCAGATGTCCGGGGAAGAGAATTCCGTGCAGTGGAGCAAGAAGAGAGAAGGAGCAGACGTGAGATGAAGCACAGGGAGGATGAGGAGCCACAAGGGTAGTCGAGTAGGCAAAGCAGAGATTACAAGAAGAGAGATTGTAGAGTTGGATACAGGAGGATAGATACAGTGGTGCCTTACCGTGGATAGATTTGTGAAACAGGAGAAGAAATTTAAATATGGCCCTGTTTTGCATCGTCAGCCATTGAGCCTGGTGACGGTACGAGGAAGTAGGTCTGAAGGGAGGGAGTTAAAAGAGAGTCCTGGTAGCAAAGTTAATGATCTTGTCAAGAGGAATGAAAGCATAGTATGGGAGACCAAAGAGGATGCTAGCACAGTAGTCCAGTTTAGAGAAGGCAAGAGTGGTTAAGAGATGGATGGCAGTTTTGAAAGGAAGGAGGTGCCTGAGTTGCCTAATATTTAGGAGATTTAGGCAAGCTGCTATTCCAGTTTTGGAAATAAGAGTAGAGAAGGTGTGAGAAGGGTCATAGATGCCAAGGTTTCTAGCTGAGGAAGAGCAAGAAAAAGTGTCATTTTTGTACTGGATAGGCAGAGGAAGAGATGATAGATAGCTTTTGGCAGGGAAGAACAGAACCTCTGTTTTGGTAGAGTATAACATCAGAGAGTGCAAAGCCATTCAAAATGTAATGGCAGAGAGACAGTTGAAAATAAATGTTGAAAGAGAGATCAAAGGAAAGTTCAAAAAAAGAGAGGAAGATTCAGGTGTTGTCCGCAAAGAGAGGGTACGAGAACCCAAAGGAGGAGATTAGTGCCCCAAGAGCAGAGGTGTAGAGTGTAAAGAGGAGCAGACCAAAGACAGAGCCTTGTGGAACACCAACAGTTAGAGGAGTGAGTTGAGAGGTATTGTTTCTCCAGGAAACAGGAAATTGGCGAGGTGCAAGGTAAGATTCAATCCAGGCAAGTGCTTGATCGTGAATCCCAAGAAGAAAGTCAGTTTTAAGGAGATCAGAATGATCGACAGTGTCGAAGACAGCAGACAGATCAAAGAGAATTAGGATAGAGGATAGGTTGGAGTGCAAAACATAGGTGATGAAGTTGGACAAATGAGAGCTGTTTCTGTGGAGTGGTAGGAGTGGAATCATGCTTGTCGGGCATCTCGATGGTTTTGGATGTCCAGGAGATTGGTAAAATGGTTGATTACAAAATATTCAAGCACTTTATAGTAGTGCAGAAGGAGAGACAGAATGTGAACGTTAACCAGTAGGTTCGGGTCAGCCCCTTGCTTTTTTAGGAGAGGGATGACCATGGCTGTTTTGAAATGAGTGGGAATACAAGCAGAGTCGAAGGGCGGGTTGAAGAGTTCAGCAAGGTGAGAGGCCACTAAAGGGGCAATAGGCTTGACTAGCTGAGGAGCAAGAGGGTCTGATAGGGCACAAGAGGGGTTAGCCTCCATCAGTAGAGATAGCACTTTGTTAGTATTAGTGTGGCTAAAGTGGGAGACAGAGGCAGAACATGAGGTAGGGTAGGCAGAGTGTAAAATGTGGGAGGGAGCGTGAGGAAGCTCAGGAGAGAGGCTCTAATTTTGGAAATTTGTGCAGAGAAGAATTCATCTAGGTTATTAGCTGCGAGAGTGGAGTTGCTAGTGATAGTCTTGGGAGGAGTGAGGAGAGAGTTTAGGGTGCCCTGTAGCCCGCGAGGATGGCTGGAGTGAAAGTCAATGAGGCTTAGGTAGAATTCCCTTTTTGCTCTATCAAGAGTTGACTTGAGAGAGTTCAGGGCAGAGAGGTAGAGTTGCAGGTCTTCATGTGAGTGGGTATGTCCCCATTTGCGCAGCATTTCTGTGCATGGAGAGCGTATGAATGTGGTGACCCATAGCTGAGGATGCTGAGACTTAGGGGTGAAAGTAAGCAGTAGGAAGTGAGAGGTGAATGAGTCATGCAATAGGGATTGGAAGCTGGAGAAGGTAGTGTTGGTGGACGAGATATCGGGTGTGAGGGAGGAGAGTGGGAACTGTAGGTCAGAGTGAAAAGGAGGAATGGCAGAAGGATTACATTTCCTTTAAATGAAAGGTCAGAGGGTGGAAAGGTGGAAACAATTGAGTGATCAGATATGGATGATGTGACAGTAGTATCAGTGGCTGAGAGAGAGGTGGAGATGAATATGAGATCAAAGGAATTACCCCCTGTGTGGGTAGTTAGGTTATGGATAGAGTGGAGAGCATGGTCACTAAGAAAAGAGTGAAGCTCAGGTTTCTGAGAAATGGTTGGAGAGGGAAGGTTAAAGTCAGCTAAGAGAATTAGGTGATGTTTAGTGGAAAGAGAATCATGGAGTTGTCAAGGATCATCAAAAAATGGTCCACTGGGACCAGGAGGGTGATAGATGGGGATGATGTGAACAGAGTGAGGCAGAGCAATACTAGAGATGGTGAATTCAAAAGAGGTAGGAGATGACATGGCATTGGAGATTTATGATTAATTCCGGTGAGAAGAGACTAGGTGTCTGATACCTCCACCTCTGCCAGTCAGTCGAGGAGAGTGAATGAGGGAGAGTTTTGAGTCATGTAGGGCCACCAGAGAGGCGGTGTCAGATGGAGAAATCCAGGTTTAATTGATAGCAAGAAGGTCTAAGGTAGGAGAGCTGTAGTGAAAGTAGTTGGTAATAAAGGAAGTTGTGTTGCAAACAGACTGAGCATTCCAGAGTGCAATGTTCAGTTGATGAAGTAAGGCAGAATAGAGAAGGTGAGTCTCTGCGGAAGAAAGGCGAGGTGGATAGATGTTAGAGGAGGTATAGCTAGCTTGTTGGTTTTGTTTGTTGGAACCCTCTTTGTTTCCTCTACTCGTAAATCACTTTTTCCAAGCTTGGGCCTTGGAAGCAATGTACAGAAACATCAGATTCAGTGATTCAGTATAATGGTGTACTCTTAACTCATTCACTTGAAATTTGGCTGTGCCTGCCTAATCCAGCCATCAACCCAGACGGATTCTGTACTGTTTTGGCAGTACACAATTTGGAAGAGAGAAAGGATGGCCAGACAGACAACTAATACTAAATATATAACTATGATCTTTGGGTGCACAAGGGTGCTCGATGAGAAAGGCCACCCACACACTCTAACAATTCCCATTGAAAACTCCTAAGGGGCACAGGGTGGCTGCATCAACGTAACAATGAGCAGATAGGATGTACAGCTTAGCTTCATACCTGATCATGCTAAGGAGTCTTGCTGCAGATTTTACTGAGGGCAACAAACCATAAACACTCTTTGGTAGGAAGGGGCTAATTTTCTTCCCTCTGCTAATTCCAGAGAAGACAACTCTCCCTAACAGTTACGTGTTATCATTCCTTTCTATGCCATGTCAATTGTTTGCACCACAGAGCATAAATGCATGGAAATTAAGGCAGACCCAGTTTTCCAAGCATTCTTTATACTTTGTAGAGCAATCGTAAATGACTCCAGCTATGTACAAATAAGGAATGAGGCATTTCGAATCTGCTAGCTTTTACCAGTTTCTAAAAGCTGACTGATTCCATAGCAATCTAATGCATATCTGCCATCAATAAAATCAGATGCTGGCGGGTGTGCATTTGTTTTTTAAAGGTGCAGTGTATGGGGAGATAGGAACATACATTTTGTTCATGGACCCCACCTGACCCTTTTAAAAAACTTGAAAATACCCTGGAGTGCAACTTAGGTAAAAACAATGCGTAAACCTTTTAGATATGGTTATTATACATTGTTTACTGCTGTAGGAGATTGGAAAAGGCCCACCTAAATCTTTTCCAATGTTAGGAAGATTTATTTCTCAGAAGTCCATATTTTTGCAGATAAGGCACGGTGAGATAACCATTATGTCAAGTAATGAAGCTTGGATCCAAACCCGCTGTGGAGTTTAGGCACTTAACCTCATATCTTTCAAGCTCTCAAAGGTACAAATATTTTGGTTTTTGCTTTCAAGAACCACAGTTTTATAGAGCTTTCTTGCAAGGTACACAAAATAGTTATTAGAGCAAGCTGACAAAAATCCTGGCACAAACACAATAAGCCTAAAACGTATGATTATAGCTTTATTTTACACACCCTGAATGAAGATTTCAAGTCACAGAATGCAAAGTAATGCAAGCCTGAAAAATCTGTCCTGCTGCACCAAACTTTTAGCACTTAAAAACACAATAAAATAAATTGTGTGAAAAGTGCAACTGCCAAAATTATTTGTTTTGCACAAATTTACATCATGTAAAAAATGAGAAAAAACACTGTGTGGGCCCAAAGCTCGATTGATAAAAACAATCAAAGTAATCAATAAGGAGTGCCCGATTTGCAAGAAAAACAAAATTAATTACATGCAAATAATCCCAGGAGGGTCAGTCAACCGTGTAGAACTGAAACACTGAAAATGCTCTAGACACGCCCATGTCACCTTACAGTTTTTATAGACAAAAACCAAAAAACAACAACATTTGTTACAATTATCAAGTACATGTTACGCCCACATTCCCCATTGGCTAGCCCCTATACAAACATCTAAACACAACCTGTGCAACCCAAACCCTAGGTCAGTAAGCTCCCCATGATCATTTAAATTCCCCCCACGGATGACCTAATTGTATAGTCAGTATAAAATATTCAGTTTTTATTGAACAACATTATTGATATTACTTTTGTTACAATGGCCTTTTCCCTTTGGCAAGGACAACTTCATGATGTGCCCGCTCCCCGAGATGTTCCAATCCTGAAGCAAGTGTGAATGCTGAAGTCAGTACCCTGTGGCAACAAAATGGACACAGTGCTACTTTCTCATGAGACCAGACAACTTAGCACCCCTCACCGATTCTTAGACCTTGAAGCTGTACATTTGGCAACACCTCATGTAACTCCCATCCTGAACATGTTGATTTTGTAGCACACATCCTTCCATATCTCTCCTGTGAACCAGGTGGCTTTATAAAAAAACGCAGCCGAGATACTGCACCGAGGACTCTTTTCTCGGTTTTATTTGCTCGCTTTTGCTTGTCAGCTGTAGTTCCAATGGTCCTGCCACTTCTGAATTTCGACAGTATAGACACAACCTCATCCAAAACCCTGACTAGGCCTTGCCTCCAGGACTTGTTCACACCAAAACGTGTCCTTCACTGCCATTACATTTATCTAATGTTAAGAACATAGTGTTACCTATCTCATGCTTGAAATATATGGAAACAGCTACGTCTTGCAACAGTAACCAATCTTTGTGTAGTGCTTCACCCTTCCACCAAGGGCTCAGTCGTCTGAATACTGGCTGTGGGGGAAGTAGAAATAAAGCTGATTAAATGAACAGGACAGACGCTCAGAATTGCGGCTTAGTTCCCTGACTGACAGAAAGCTACTAACTCTTAACTAGTCTTAGTTCAATATGGCAGGGCTCTGGCTACGGTGGCAAGTGGCCCTTATGCTGATAGTAATCGACATCTACCCTACTTAATGCTTGCACTACCTGGCACTTCAGCCATATACTCAACACTAACAAAATGGTCATCCTACTGCAATAGTGAAACAATATCATTCTCTCCACTGCAACAAATACCTGATCTACATCAATGATGCATGCTAGAAACCTTTGGAGTGTCGTAGGCCTAAATGCTACACGCAATGGACAGCCTCCTTTGCTGCCCCTCATTTCACCATGTAATGCTTTCTAGTGCGTCACATCTAAGTGCAGTGCACATGTGGACACAAATGCTAAAACAAATGATAAAAATACTGACACTAAAATGGCCAGCTATCCATGCTAATAGAATTTACACAGCCTGAACTTCCTTGCACGTTTTGAACGTTCCACCTGCATGCCGACACTGCATAAAATCAAACCCATTCTTTATTATTCTTTACATGTAAACTAACATGTCATAGATAACTAGGTTTAAAGGAGGGTTTTATTTTCTGCTCACTTGTATTGACTTGAAAAAAGTCAAATTTTTGGTAGGTAAAGTTAGAATACGGCTTGCATGGCCCCCCAAGTGATTTTGGTTGAGAAAAATATATTAGTGCACGTAGAGATGGACGCGTGTGGCCACACAGGGGTGAAACGTGTAAAGCAGGGGTAACAAGTGTAGCATTTTGTAGCAGGGTGTGGAGCTATAGGTAGGGTGTGTGTGTGTGTGTGTTTTATTAGAATATAATAGCAGAGTGCAATGGAGAATAACATACCAGTTAGTCCTAGTCCCCACTGGGAGAAAACCTGAAGTACTGCCTATTTTAGAGCGAGGTCTAGTTTATCGCAGGCCACAGTAGGAGTAATAGCACAAAATGGCAACAAGTCCCAAATCGTTTTCCCACCCCATTCCCAAGGGCGCAGAACGAGGAGCACTATAGGTCTGATAGACAAAACATAATTGTATCATGTTGCAGGCCTGGGAAACCAGAAAGGAATGTGAATGGCCAAAGGACAAACCCATGGGAGCTGGGTCGGAGGTCTCGAGCTGCCAACAGACCCATTCCAGATTTAGGGCACTAACGCCCCCCAGAATGACGGTCATCCCCTTTGAACTGCAAGATGCCCACAAACAGAACATTTAAATACTTCGCAATTTGACTGATTGATGTGGTCCTTGGGCGGTCCAGATGAAGCTCCAGGGAGTGGTAGCCGATAAGGGGGGAGCAGACAGTGAGCTGTCCTGTGATTTGTACTAAGAGGTGCAAGGGGAGATGCCAGCAAATTTAGTCCTGTGCCAGGGAGGCATGGCAGGGGCACTTGCGTGTCTGGGACCAAGAGAAGCGCTTCTTTATTCTAGAGGGTCAGTTTGACATTGAGAGCATCCACTGAGCCCATGTCAACAACCAGGTGCACACCACATGACTAGAACCATGGGGAGGGTAACATTCTCAGAGACCCACCAATCATGCAACTGGAACCCAAGGTGGTGGAGCAGAAGACCACATGTTAGGGGCTGGTGTAGATTAGATATGGCCAATTGGTTGAGGTATTATAGCAGACAGTTAGATTGTATATAGGGGAGCAGTACTAGGGGGTACCCTTTCTTTCAATGTTACATTTTGACAGATGGCCTTGCCCGCATTTCTGGTATTAACCACTTTTTTTAGCTCCCCTCTTCTTTGATATCTAGTTGATATAAAGTTGATATACATTTGATATCAAATTGATAAGAAACCCAAACATGTTTGATTGCCCATCAGAATGTTTGATATATTTTTTTATATAAAATGTATATATAAAATGTTATATAAATTTTTATATAGCATTTATATAAAATTTTATATAACATTTTTATATATTTTTATATAAAATTATATCAATACTTTTTACATAAAATTAATATACATTTTCATATACATTTCAATATAATTGTTCATATCCATTTAATGACCTCCAAAAAATGTTAATCGACCCCCAAATGTTTTTATATCATTTGTATATACAATGTATACACATATTATATTAGTTGGATATAAATTCTATATATACTATATATGACGTCATGACACTCCATATTTTTTACAGTGTCTAAAAATAGCCCTGTACAGTTGAGTATGCCCCATCACCTAGTAACATCAAACCTTGATGAAAATGTAATATAGAATATAAAAAGATGCCAGCATGGCACCCCCAGCAGACCTTTTGATGGTATACAAAATAACTCTGTTTGAATTTGCTTTACAGGCAAAGTGTATTTTCCCAGTGTCAATACAAAAGACCAAAACTATTGCCTTGGGAAATGCTTTTTTCTTTTAAATTAACACAATGCATAGCTTGTTCTGCGTTCAAGCGCTATTTCGAAACCTACAATAAAAATGCATGGCCTTCTCAATCTTACCTAGAAGCAGCGGATAAAAACATGTGACAGCTTTGTATTTTCTTGAGAAATATACCCCTTAAAAGCTGTATAAACCCCCATCTATTGTGTATCAAACATGCCATACCTTTTAAAAGCTGTAATGAATCATCCTGCATATGGTGGCCCCACCCCGGGCCCCACAAAACAGTGTTCATAATTAAAACTGTAGTGACCTTCATCCCTTCCTTTAGCATCAGCTCGGGGTGTCAACATCACTACTTACAGTGTTCCTTGATTGATGCCTTGATGGTGGTGGCGCCCACATGCATTTCCCCTTGTGATGACAAAACAATGGGCACTGTCGCAAGGTCCTAGGCCTCTTGGATCGCTGCAGTGTCCACATACCTCGCCCATTCTCAAGGTCCCTGTTGCCACATTCCATTAGAAAACCAGAAAAGCCACTCTCTATCACCGGGGGTTCCCCCAGACACTCCATCAACCCTTGCCTGGGGCCACAATCCAACAAGGTATCTTGATGAATATGAAGAACATGCAATCTCATGCTTAGGGTCCCAAAAAAGCCAGGGCATGACATAGCATACTGCGGGGTAAGCATCTGCATCGTAAGTCCAATCTAACACCCAAGCACTTGCCCCCTTAAAACATTTCGACAATTCAATCAGTTGGTGTGAAAGAATCTCAGCTACACCACTTCATCAAAATGTGTGATGTTTGACAAAAACTCGAATCCCACCATGCACGGCCTGCCAAAATTGGGAGCTCCCAAAACCCCTGCATCTTTCATACATAGCAACCCGAAAGGTGTGGAATCAGATCATGATCAGTCTGTGATTAATGAGCGAGCTGCCACTTTGAATATTTGCACGCGGGGCCCAATTCATGGAATTTGTTGCACGGTTCAAAGTGACTTACCATGAATCGGGCCCAAAATATTTTACAATCAGTAGCACCACATACGCAACATATATGCAGGTATATTTGATGCGCACATGTGTGCATGTGTGTGCGATGCATGATCTAACTGCAGGTTTTGGACCCCTGCAAAGATTACATGTTGCTCTAAAATGTAATCTCTACCGGGTGCATTGGATTGGAAGGCAAGACTTTGCAAAGAGTTTGCATTGTTTGAAATAATACTCCCCCCCACCCCTCCATGTCTTACAGTTAAATCAATGTAGGTTTAAATAATTGCACAGGATCACACACTTTTGGTAAGATGTGAAGCAGGGATTTTATTCCGCTATTTATTTTGACCTCATACTTTCCTTCTTCTTACCACCTCTTGACTTCTTGCAACTACAGCAGAATTTCTTAGAGTGCCTCATTCCATGTACATAGTCCCTCAAGTTGTCTAAAAGTCCACTTTTGCCATCACCATATCAGTTAATATAGTGATGGCAGTCACAATCGAGAGGATTCAAGCAATTGCATTGTTTAATTGACAAAATTAATTAGTGTAAAACAGACACCATTCCTCAATAACCAATAATCTGATTCTCAAGCCCAATTCAATATCGCCCTCTATGCACAGGGTTGCAATGCCATCTCAGGCTTTCTCATGATCTCAGTGAGTGTATCGCTGAAATCATTTTCATAGAGCAACCCCGCCTGAACAATTACAATGACTGAAATGCATATGGGCAGTCTGTGCCTGCCAGTAACCTGTGCAGTATTTTAAAAAACCTTCAAATACTATGGTCCTCTAGACAGAGTCTTTCTGGCGGTGTAGGGGAGGGCTGAACCATCATCATGCACTTCCCTGCCCAACTCCATTTAATGAAAGTGTCACCAGGTGTTCTAATCACATCCAAGTTTAACTACAAAACACATAAACTGTATGACATGTAAATCCTTATAGCAATATCCCAGGTCTGAAGAATATCACTGTGTTTTTAATTTGCACATCCTGAATGGTAAATTATAATCCCCATAATGCATGGGAAAGCAACCCTGCCAAACCAGTTTAGCTCCCTTAAGTGCTTAATCCACTGCTTAATCCACTGCTTAAAAGAAGCGGTATGAAACTTAGTTTGATCTGGAGATTCCTAGCTCCCAACATCCATCTCTTTGTTAAGCCTGTTGCCTATACCATTTGCATTGTAACATAAATGCAACTGTCTATTTTGACATGGCAGACTAACAAAACATCCTGATGTCCAGCACATCTATACAGAGCACTTTGAAAGTATACACTTAAAAGAATACAAAACCCCATACCATGAAAAATGGGTCTTAAAATCCCCCAAATCAAATATATGTTTAGTTTGAAAATTAAAAAGCAGCTCACTATAATCTCAGCCAGCAAGAGTTGACTGTTAACCTGAATAGTAAACACTGGGATGGCTTCCAATCAATGCCCTGCAGGGGGTCCGGCCTACCAAAAGCCCCACATGGATCCACTTAACTCATGATCACCCAAATTCCTCACAGGTCCTGCCCAGCGGCTCCACTCAATTAGTCATCCAGCATGAGCCTCCACACAAGGTATTTTCCAATGATGGGCTGAGCTGTCAGAAATGTCAACTCCAGGTAAAAATTCACAAGGCTCCCAGGATCTGTCCATGCATGGGCCAGAGGTTCACCCACACCCCCACACCTCTCCCCATTCCATTAACTGGTCACAGAGGCACAATGCATCTACACTTGTAACCAAGCCACACCTCCCACCCCAGATTACCTCCTGCTGAATTTTAAATTATCATGGGGCTCTCCTGGTTGCTGTTTTCTGTCTCTTTCACATAACCCTGGCATCATTCTATCAGAATCTGAAAATAGCCCTCCCATCCCTGATGACTATGGCTGATAAGCAACTTCAGTGTGTAATATTCTGAGGGGCCGGTATTTACATAGCTGGAACAGAACATCATGGAAGTCATGTCCTGAAGAGCTGACTCAGTAGAGCTAAAGATATACAAATCCTTCTTAGCAGTCCCAATGTGTATTCTCTGCTGAGGTCTGCAGAATGCAGAAATTCCAGTGTGAATCATTGGAATTCCTATCATTCCATAGACCATGAATCACTGTATTATGTCAACTGATTCTGAACTTTGCAGATCCAAAGCCCCTCCCCACAGCAACTCCTGGTTGTGATGTCTTCAGTGCACCCACAGCTCAGTCAATGTATGTGTCTGCTGAATCAGGCATGGGCCTCGGGTCTCAATGGCACTGGCCGAAAGAAAATAGAATGGGGTTTCTGAAGGCTGTGGAGGGGTGGTGTAGAGCCAATTAGTTGGCCACAGACAGGTTGGTGTCTGTACAACAGCCCTTTCCCTCAATGCTATGCATTGTGTTAATTTCAATGAAACAAGTATTGCCCATTGCAATAAGTTTGGTCTTTTGTATTAACTGTGAAAACACACTTTGCTGACTAAGCAAATTCAAATAGGGTTATTTCCGCTGCCAGAAAAAGGTCTGGGGTGCCATGCTTGCATCTACTTATACTCCATATAAAATGTATATCAATGTTTGATGTGACTAGGTGATGCAGCAAAGTCAACTGTCTAGGGTTATTTTTAGACGCGTTCAAGCATCTGAAGTGTCATGACGTCATCTGTATTATATATAGAATTTATATCCAGTTAATATAACATTTATATACATTTTATATAAATATCATATCAAAAATGTTGAGAGTCGATTAACATGTTTTGAGGTCAATAAATCAACATAAAAAATTGTATAGAAATGTTTATCAAAATGATATGAATTGCATATCAAAATGTATATGATATTTTAAATTAAAATGTTATATTAAAAATATATAAACATATATCAAATTTTACATACATTTTATATGAACATGTATATTACATTTTAGATTAAAATTGTATATTAACATTTATATATATTATACACAATGATATAAAATATGTTTTGGGTTTGTATCAATTTGATATCAAATGCATATCAACTTTATATCAACTTGATATTAAAGGGGTGGGGCATGGGAAAAGGGGCGGGACTATGACCAGAAATGGGTCTGGCCACCTGTCAAAATGTAACATTGAAAGAAAGGGTGCCCCCTAGTACTACTTGGTGGGTAGCCAGTGAGGGAGCGGGATAAGTACTGTATACTGTGTGCGTCACGATTGATGAACATGTGCCTTATAATTATCTGTCCGCTTTGAATTAATCCAGAGAGCTCTTTGGCAGTCAGATCTATGGCACCCTCTGTCACAGTTTTCCTTTTGAATACAAAATAAATCTTGTTTTCCTTGCAAAAAGGTGCACTGCGACTTTTTCCTTAGAGATTGTTTTACTTGCGTCTGGTTGTCGGGAGGTCTGCCTTACAGTATTTGGAGCTATGTGAGGGCTTTCAGTTCAAAATGCCCCTTCACAGTCTCAAGAACCTCAACATTTATACATTCGAAAAGGCCCTCCAGAGAACCAAACAAGCATTGGTAATGGCAACAGTTTGGGCTTTTGTGTAGGAATGGGAAAGGCACATGCCAGGCACTGCTGTGGTGGTATTAACTGTCTATTAATGGTAGCAGGTGCAAACTTATGCGAGTACCTGGGCATCCAATAGCAGTGCCTGCCAAATGCCTAATACTTATTCACAAGTCAAAACTGTTGGCATTGCCAATGCTTGTTTTTAACAGGACTTCAGTGAAGGACATGTATAGTGCTTATAAATTGAGTTTCTGAAAGCAGACCTGGTTTACATATTTTTATTACATCAGTAGTTGGTTTACAACTCCAGTTAAGTCAATGGCCCTCATTACGACCCTGGCGGAAATCGTGGCGCAAAATGCACCATGGAGCACGGCGGAAAGCTGCCGATAGCGCCATGGGGGTTGGCGGATTTACCGCCCCATTCCGACCTTGGCGGGGCGGTAAATCCCCATTCCCCATTTTACCCTTCCCCATTCCCATTTTTGCCCCATAGGGTATAATGGGAGTGGGGAAGGCGTTAATTACGCCACCGTAAAATACGGTGGCGTAATTAACAACAAGGTCCCGTAGCGCCATGGATTTCTCCGCCCGGAAAAACCAGGTGGAAAACGCTCCATGGCGCTACGGGAACTCGTAGTAGGGCGGACGGGTCCGCCGCGAATACCGCTGGCGTAAACCCACTCCGCCAGGGTCGTAATGAGGCCCAAAATAAGTCTCAGTAGACTGCTTTGAAAAAACACTGGCAGTCACTTCTGAGTGCAACGTTTGATGGTAAGGCTTGCTTGAAGCGAGCTGAAAGAGTTTCCATGAGGAGGTGCTTGGGGGGGACAGAAACTGGGTGGGAATGGCCATAGGGTTTAGCATAGCCATGGGCAGTTAATGGGTGGGCAAATAATCAAACAACACCTACAAGCTGTGTGTCCTTTGGCATATGCCAGTGCTACCTTAGCTGTACTCTAATGCAATACTTTCAGCTTATAGATGTCTCTGACACCTAATAGTCCAAACTAAAAAGGGCATAAAAAGTAATTGCCAAGCCCTCATCTTCACACCTCATTTTCTTCTGCAGGGTGGGAAGGAGGCATGATAAGAGGACCTGCGGGTGGGAAAGAGGTGAGGAGGGAACAGGTATAACTTTTCCTGTAAAGATTGCTAGACATGATTTAATTTCCTCCTAGCCTAGGGTAGCAAACTTTACAAAATAGTTTTTCCACTTTTTATTGGAAAAAATACTGTGAGAGAAGAGGAATAGAAACATTAAACAGGAGGGAAGAGGCCTATGGTCTGGAATAAACAAAAACATCCTTTTTCTCTCCTGTATTCTATCCACTGATATAAAGGGAGTCCAGGAGGATTTTCTAGGGCTAGGCATCTAGATAGGCAGGGAAAGTTAGAACACCTTTGCTGTGCCCTTCTTTTTTCTGTCTTCTGCTACATAAAATAATTCAGTTGGGACACCATAGAACCAGCTTGTCCAACTATGATGCAATAGAGGCCTACTTCCCTCCCTCTCACAGCATATATTTAGTCTGTCTCTTCCAGTATCTGTATTGAGTACACACACTTTTGCAGGCTGTGTAAATTGCACCCAGCCAAACATTAGGTTTGTCTGCCCTGTTTTTGTGTTGATACAGTGCCTTACTTGCAATTAAGTGAGAAAGCTGTAGAGGATTAAAAGCCAGAACATCATAACACTGCTGCATACCACTCCTCACGCATTCTGTTAAAAAGAACAGAAGTCTTAGTCTAGAATAGAACGGGGAGTAAGTGAAAGAAAGGTACCAACCACGTGCAAGCAAATAGAAGGGAATAATCTGCAATTGACCGTCTATATTAGATATCCAAAGAGACACGTGTACAAATTGAGTACACCAACCTGGTGAACAGGCATGGGACGAAATCTCTTTTTACCTAAAGTATAGTAGCCTTGAAGGGCTCATAGCGGATCCCAATAAAAAACACTCAACAAGACTTCTATCTGTGAGCGAACCATCTGAACATGGGAAAGTGGGTTGGACCCCTCCTGCAGGGCCTTCAAGACCATCTGTAGACCCTCCAAAGCTGTTTTAGCATTGTACGAGGAATATGTGGGGAGCGCAAGGACAAGTGCGTCCAAGCGTGAGCCTTCTGCAAGGACCCTTTCACCTTCCTGTCAGTCCCATCCTTAATGGCCTCATATGGGGCCATGGAAGAGTGACCCACCAGGCTAGGGAGAAAATGATGAACCCTCACAGACTACGGCCAGAGTTTCTCTTCACCCTGGAGCGGATACAACTTGGACAAAAAACCGGGGGATACCAATCCATCTGGTTCCTTCCAAGCTTCCTCCTTCATGTTAGGCAGGAGAGAGAGGTCAGTTTTCAGGGCTCTCTTAAACTGAGGGGTGAACCCTGGACGCCCCTCTGCAGGGTCAACAGATGGCTCTGGTGCTGCAAAACCCATGTAGTGTGCCACTTGGATGAGCACAGAAGCCATCACTTCCTTGTTCAGATACTTTCCCCGGAGATCCCCTTCTCTGGAAGCTGAGGAGTCTGGAGAATCAGGCAAAAAAGATGAGGAGGAAGGACTAGATGACGGGGAGGAAGCCTAAACCCTCCTCTTGCAGCATTTGGCTTTTTCAGCCTACAGGGCCTTCAAAAAGACACTTGCAAAAGCTGTTCCTCAGACCATACAGGTCTGTGCTTGACAGGCTTCTCCGGGGTGGGGGCTCAGACGAAGTTGAAGGCACCAAGTGCTTTCTCTTCGCTGTGTGCTTTCCCGTGCTGATAAGAGATCAACAGTGAAACCAACAACCCGACACTGATGGGCAGCGGCAGCAGGAACACCAACAACCCTTCCTAGCAGCAAGGGATCGAATAAACATACTCCCAAAGCACGGGTGCCGAGTGGGATCCCATGGAGACTGCCTCAGTTTTGCCCGTTGCCATGGGAACCCACCCAGAACTGCCAGAGCGAGAGAAGAGTCCAGGGCCACCCCTTACTCCTTACATTAGCCTCAGAACGACTGGGGCAGGCCCACCACCTGGAACCAAGAAGCCGCTCTGTGGAGGGAAGCAAGATGGCAGGGTAGATGAGGGACACCGATGCCAGAGCTCTGCAGTGCCTCAGTGGCCCCAAGAAAAACAGCAACTGACTCTCCGGACCTAGAGCTGCGCAAGAGACTCAGGTGCCTGTTAGACTCTAACTGGGTCTCCGCATACATAACATATACACATGACACAGGAGCCACTTTCCCCCTGACCTTCTCTTCATTCATTCACTCCTCTACATTCTGTGTGTCCGCTTCCCTTGTCCCTCCCCTTCCTCCCGCCTCATGCTACCTCCCATAGTCTCGAGTCCTTTTGCTTAAAGGGGCTCTGTCCTCATTCCCTCATAACACCTCCCCCCACAGTTAACATGAGACTTCCCGGGCTACATTTGTTCAATTAGCCGTTTGGTCTCCTTATGATTCAATGCGGCCTGCTAGGTGGCTCACGGGTCTCGCCTGCATTTCCTCATTGCAGTGTTTTGGGTGTATCTTCGCCCTCTGCTCCCTCCATCTCGATCGCCGCCTCTTCCCTTTGCTCTGGTTCCTTCAGGTATAATTCGTGGAAAGGGAGGCCTTGGGCGTCATCTCGCTGTGGTCCCTTGTCGTGGTTATCACTGGTCCTTTGTCCCCCATCACTAGGAGGGGATCTTTGTGGTCGTGGCTTTCCTTGTCTCTCCCGTATCGTGCTCAGGCATATAGTCCTTCACCTGGGTGACTTCGAATGATCTGTACTGGATGTTGATGAGGGCATTGTCAGGACGAGGTGGGGGGGTCTGTACTTCCGCTCTCTATAAGGCAGAGGAAAGGCACAGAGGACCCCAGCCGAGATTCTCTGATATGGTAACGCTGGTCGAGCAATCAAGGCCTAGCTTCTCAGGAGGTGATGCGGGCTGGTTCTTAAGTACAGTGTATCCCCAAGCCCCCACAAAGGAATGTCCACACACTGTATTACTGAAAACACAGTCTTTATATAATTAATATTCAAAGGTTATGTACACTTATCACAATAACGCACTTTGTGCTCCGGAAAATCAACAATGGTAAATATCTACAATTCTAAAGTGGTACCACTAATATTCGATTAGAGTGCATTCAACAAGGCTGTGAAAATGCCACACGGATCAATAGCAATGAAACCAGCAGTAGAGAGAAGAGAGAAAGCAGACGGATGAAACAATAGGCAGACGACTGGTCCTTGCTACGGGACACAGCTCTGAGTGGAGATCCCCCCACCTGGGCAACCTGTAAAATAACGATATATAAAACAAGCCCAGTCCATATATTGTTCAAGAGTCTCGTTCTCTCCCACAATGTTTTACCCCCCCAATGTACCTGGTGGAGTAGAGTTCGTCGGCGAGGCGTCGACCGATCCTTCTGGAGTGACTCCCTTTAAGGCAGGAGCCACGGATCGTCGAGAGGCGTCGCGGACTCGGGGTTCGGTGTCGGGGAATCGGCGGCCCTTCTTGAATGTCGCCCCTTTCAAGCGGGAGACACGGGGCGCCGAACGTCTGACCGTGAACCGGGTAGAACGACGTCGATGAGGCAGCAGGCTTTGATCCGAGCGGTGCTCGTCGACGACAGAGCGTTGGCGTCCTGCAAGGAAGAGGCGTGCGGGGCACCTCGGTGACGATAGTTCTGGACCGCAAAGAGATGAGGAAGAACTGTGGCCCAGCAAGGGCGTCGAGTCGTCGGCGTCTCTGCGGTCTTTGGGTGGCGGGAAACCCACCGGTGGATACTCCTCGGCGCGTCGACGGTCAGGCCTTCTCCCACAGGAGACGGCACGGCGATGCAGACGAGAGCGTCCGTTGATCAAGTTGAAGGTCTTAGGCAAACGGGAGCACGGCGGCTCCGGTCGGCGACGGCGGTCGTCGACAGTGGCGGACAACAGTCCGGGTGCTTCGCTTTGGGATTCCTCAGCAGTCCCCGTATCGGGTCGGCAGCCTGTCGTAGGTCTGTCTACCAGGGAGCGTTGGCAAAGGTCAGCTGTGCACGATGGTCCCTCGTAGCTCGGGAAGAGGGCGCCTTACCAGGTCCTCTCTGGGTCAGTCCTTGGAGACACAGCAGCCTTTAGATCGTGAAGGAGAGCCACGGCAATCCTTCTCCTCCAGCAGGGCCTCAAGGTCAAGCGTCAGTTACTCCAGCTACTCGTCGTAGTGGACTTCAGCTTCTGAACAATTTCCAGTGGTGAGAGGTCCCCAGATATACTATTTGGTCTCTCATCCACACTGCTGGCACACACTCAGCAGCCAATCGTACAGAAGGGCATTCATGCAGTCGGTCAGCCAATCAGGCACGCAGGGCATTCAGGCCACTCTTCTCCCGCTCAGACACTCACAACAAGGAATGTGGATTGAGACAAGTACTCAGCCATTCAACTCTACATACTGCATTCAGTCCAGTTTCGGGCAGGGCTGTCTCAGTCTTTGTCTCTCATGGCAGAAACCAGACAGCCACAACACGGAGTGCATATTGGTCACACTCCCCATTCACCCAGATCCCACCCACAGGCGGTACCCACAACATACAGTCAGCGGGAAGGCTCCAGTAAGTCTAGCTGGGCCTTCACAACAACACCATATACGGAACTTCCACCCAACAGCCAGTCAGGGGGAAGGGACAGAGTCAGGGCTTCCCAGGACTTTGGGAAAACAAGGTATCAGGCGATAGAAAGCAAGAGGCCACCGGGGCCATCTTGTTTCCTATCAGGAATCAACTGATTCCAATGGCAGGGCCGGGGTACCCTAAAATGGCGGATACCCAGCGCACCTGTCACATTCAGCATGTAGCTGCCACCAGCCCATACCCAGCTCTGTGGGCCACCCACGGGTGCCCAAAAACATACACTAGGGGCACAGGGTTGCACCCCTACCCATGGGTGCCATAAGGGTATCCCATGGGTCTGTTCACCAAACCAAAAGAGAGAGCTGCACCGCCAGGAGTCCCGCATGGACTTCTGCGCGGAAAACACGACAGAACACACGATAAGGACAGAAAAAGGACAAGGATACGGAGGCCCTGTCCCTCCGATGCATTTCCAGCATCACAGTCGCCCCCCCCAGACTGAGGTTAGGGTGCCTAATCTCCCATGGGATAGACACCCTCATCCAGACGGTCAACATACCTTCTGGAAAGGCCATCTGCATTATCGTGACTCTTCCCTGGTCTGTGCTCTATGGTGAAGTCTAGCCCTTGCAGGCTAATGGACCACCTGAGCAGTTTCGGATTTTCACCCTTCATCTGCATAAGCCATTTCAGGGGCTTATGATCTGTTTGGACCTTGAAGGTGGACCCCGTAAGGTAGGGCCTAAAACGCCTAAGGCTCCAAACTATACTAAAACATTCCTTTTCAACAGTAGCCCACCTAAGTTCTCTACCCTTGAGTTGTCTACTGATGAATATGATAGGATGTTCTCTCCCTTTGTCATCTAACTGGGACAAGACAGCTCCAATTCCGGTGTCGCAGGCATCCGTCTGGACGATAAAGGGTCGGCTGTAATCAGGTGCACACAACACGGGTGCCCTGCACAGACTTTCTTTCAAGCCATCAAAGGCCCTCTGACAGTCTTCAGTCCAATTAACCTTCCTAGGCTGTTTGGGTGAAGTCAGCGCTGTCAGTGGTGCGGCTATGGTCCCATAGTCCGCCATGAAATTGCGATAATACCCAGTGAGGCCCAAAAAGGCTCTCACCTGGGTTTGAGTAGTGGGAGTCTCCCAGTCCTGTACGTCCTGTACCTTACTGGAAAGAGGCTGGATTTGACCCCCTCCTACCTCATGACCAAGATAGGTAACTTTCCCCTGAGCTATCTGGCACTTGGTAGCCTTGATAGTGAGGTTAGCCCTTTTCAAGGCCTGCAACACTTTATCCAGGTGTGTCAAATGCGCTTCCCAGGTGGAACTGTAGACGGCAATGTCGTCTAGATAGGCCACACAAAAGGCCTCCAGCCCACTGAGCGCATGATTGACCAACCTCTGGAAAGTGGCAGGGGCATTCTTCAACCCAAAAGGCATGACCCTAAACTGGTAGAGTCCCTCTGGTGTGGAGAATGCCGTCTTTTCCTTGGCATGGTCCGTCAGAGCTATTTGCCAATAGCCTGAGGTGAGGTCAAAGGTGCTCACAAATTTGGCAGCACCTATGGTGTCCACGAGCTCATCAGCCCTGGGCAACGGGTGCGCGTCAGTTTTGGTGACGGCATTGACTCCTCGGTAGTCCACACAGAACCTCCAATCTTTGGTACCCGCCTGGGAACTTGCCTTGGGGACAAGGACCACTGGACTGGACCAGGGACTGGTTGAGGGTTCAATTACACCCAGATCCAACATCTTGGCGACCTCAGCCTGGATGTGGTTCTTAACGGTATCTGACATACGGTAGCACCTGCTCTTGACAGGCACGCTGTCACCAGTGTCAATTTCATGCCTACACCAAGGTGTAAGGCCCGGTGTCAGCGAAAACAGAGAGGCATACTGCTGGAGCAAAGCCCGGCAGGCCCTCTGCTGCTCTGTTGTCAAATCGGGAGAGAGCTGTACTCCCTCCACTGAGCCATCCTGAGGGTTGCTATGCAGCAAATCAGGAAGGGGCTCACTCTCATCCTCTTCTTGCCCTGAAGCTAGCAAGAGACATGAGACTTCGGCTCGCCGGTGGAAAGGCTTGAGCCTGTTGACATGGAATACCTGAGGGGCTACCCCAGAGGCACCCAGGTCAACCAGATAATTGACTTCGCCCATCTTGGAGATTATCCTGAAGGGTCCAGTCCATTTGTCTGCCAACGCTCTAGGCTTGGTAGGCTCCATCACGAGGACTTCCTGTCCCGGAGTCCAGTCGACCTGCGAAGCTTTAAGGTCATGCCAATACTTATTCAGTTCTTGGCTGGCCTTGAGATTTGCTGTTGCCTGACCCATCATCTGTGTCATCCTCCGTCTGAGGCCTAACACATAGTCCCCCACTTGCTTGGCGGGACCTGGAGGGGTGGCTTCCAAGCCTTCTCGGATCAAGGCGAGGGGCCCCCTCACGGGATGTCCAAAGAGTAACTCAAAGGGGCTGAAACCAACACCCTCTTGAGGTACCTCTCTGTAAGCAAACAGCAGGCATGGCAGGAGGAGATCCCATTTCCTCCGTAGGGGCTCTTCCAAAGCACCTAGCATGCCCTTGAGAGTTTTGTTAAATCTCTCAACCAGACCATTGGTCTGGGGGTGGTAAGAGGTGGAGAACTTGTAGGTTACCCCGCACTCTTTCCACATGGTCTTCATGTAACTCGACATGAAGTTGGATCCTCGGTCGGAGACAACTTCCTTGGGGAATCCAACACGGGTAAAAATGCCCAGGAGAGCCCGGGCAACCACCTTGGCAGTAATAGTCCGAAGGGGTATAGCCTCAGGGTACCTGGTGGCATGATCAACCAAGACCAGGATGAACCGATGTCCACCTGAAGTGGGATGGTCCAGGGGACCGACAATGTCGATGCCCACCCTCTCAAACGGTGTGCCGACCACTGGCAATGGCTGCAGTGGGGCAATGACCCTGCCTCCAGTCTTGCCAGATAACTGACAAGTGGGGCAGGTCCGGCAGTGGGACTCCACTTCCACTCCCATCCGAGGCCAGTAGAAGTGGGCAGAGAGCCTCTGCTTAGTCTTCTTGGTACCAAGATGACCAGCCAAGGGCACCTCATGCGCCAACTGCAGTAGGAAGGGCCTGTAAACCTGGGGTACCACCAACCTCTTGAGGGCACCAGGTTCAGGCTTAGTGGGCTCACTAACAAGGAGCTCACCCTCCCAATAAATCTTGAATGTCCTAGGCACTTCACCTTGTGCCTGGGACAGGGCCTGCGTCCGCAGACCCTTGAGAGAGGGACACTCTCTCTGCCCTTTACAGAAGTCCGCCCGGGAGGGTCCCCCTTCAGCTAACAAGCATTGAAGGTCGGGATGATCCTCCGGGTTGAGAACCTCTCCCACAGGAGAGTCTTCTGTCTCTTCTCCCACAGGAGTTGAGTCCGGGTTTTCCACTGGACCCAGCCCGTCCGGAGCCTGGATCCCAATGGGTGCTGTCGGAACAGCAGGAAGAGAAGGCGTTCCTCCCACAGAGGTGGCCTTCTTGGTCTTCCTTCTTCGTGCCTTAGGCCTCGCCTTTGGCTCGGGTACCTGACTCACAGCCAGACCCGGTGTCACCTGTGACCTAGTGACCGCAGCAGCAGTCATGGGAAGACCATCCGAGATCAACCCCAACTCTACTAGATCATTACCTAACAGAATGTTAGCAGGGACATTGTCCTGAACCAGGACAGGAAGCTTTGCTGTCTTGTCTCCAATCATGAGTGTGACTAAGGCTACAGGCGATAATTTGGGAGGCCCACCAGCTAACCTGGTGGTTCTCAGAGGAGCACTTACATAGTCCTCTGGCTTGAGCAGGGTCCTGTCCACCACTGTCATGCTTGCCCCAGTGTCTCTCAAACCAGTAGAAGGCTGGCCATTCACGAGGACACTTCTCAAAAACCTACGGGTGTTCTGCGGGATAGTCGCCAGTACTTCTGCGTACTGGTCCCAGGCCCCAAGGGACACTAAGGAAATCTCTACTGGAGCACCAAATGTGATTCCGGTAGAGGAGGGGAGGACGGTGGCCTCCACCTCAGACACGGGGTAAGGGTAGGTCAGGCTGACAGCCTGTACTCCAAGTGCCTTACCTTTACACTTGGAGTCACCCCTTCGGTGATCCAGAGCCCCGCAATCCCAACAAGTGCTAGGAGTGCGAGGTACGGTACTGGAACCACTGGGAGCCTGCTTTGCAGCAGGTGGACCACTACTCTTATTCCCACCCACAGAGGACTTATCCCCACTAGATTTTTGGTTCTTAGGAGAGGAAGGTTTTGTTTTATTCGACTGTGACTGCTTGGGGGACTCCTCAGCTTTCTGAGAGGCCCCCTTCTCTTTATCCTTGTCCTTCCCACTGGAGTCCTTAGGGGACACCCGGTGGGAGACCCACTTGTCAGCCAACCTAGCCAGCTTAAAGGGATCCAAAATGTTCTGGTCAGCAACATACTGACGCAGCTCTGGCGAACAGGCTTCAGAAAAATGCTCAAAAAACAACAGGTGGGATAATTCAGCAAAAGTTTTCACCTTGTACCCATCAATCCACCCCATCATGTTCATGTGCGCAGCACTCACCCAGTCAACCCAAGACACATTCTCTCGTTTCTTAAAATCCCTGAACCTTTTAAGATATTGGGTCGGTGTCTTGCCAAACTTGGCAATTAAAGCAGACTTCATACACTCATACTGACCCCTTTCTTCCACACTCAGCTTCAGAATACAGTCATATCCAGTTTGAGGTACTCTACTTAACAAACACTTAGCCCAATCTCTTTTATCAACATCATGAATCGCACAAGCCATTTCAAACGCTTCAATCCATTGGAGGATATCTGAACCCTCCAAAAACACACCAACCAAATCTTTCATAAACTTGGTGGCTGGGGACCTGCCACTCTCAATTGGTTTAGCTGAAGTCTCCACTCGAGCTTTCTCTAACTGGATTCTCTGACATTCAGTGTCCTTATCTTTGAGCGCAAGATCCTTATTTTTGAGTTCAAGATCTCTATTCTTGAGCTCCACTTGTTGAGCCAACTCCTCTTTCTTAAGTTCAGCATCTATTTCCAACTTGCGATATTCAAAGGCCAACTTCATCCTTAATAACTCAAGTTCCATGGAATTGCTGGGGTTCGGAACAGAGGCAGCAGGAATGGCGGCATTCCCAGAAACAGATTCAGCGACAACCCCAGGGGCAGAGTCCGCACTGGTTGCATCCCCCCCTTCATCAAGAGTTTCACCATCAGTCTGGTAGTCCACCAGGGCAGCTATCAGCTCAGCCCTAGACTTATCCACAAAGTCTAACTCCCTGGCTTCACAAGCACTCTGGAGAGCCTCTAAGCTCATCCGAGTCAATTTACCATTCGCAATGGTCTCCATTGCTTGTAATGCAGTTATTTGGAACACACCTAAACCTTAATTCAATAAAGTGCAGATATTTTGTAAGTGGCACGGTTATACACTGATTCTTAAAACCATAAGCATCCCACCGCTGCCACCAAGCTTGTCAGGACGAGGTGGGGGGGTCTGTACTTCCGCTCTCTATATGGCAGAGGAAAGGCACAGAGGACCCCAGCCGAGATTCTCTGATATGGTAACGCTGGTCGAGCAATCAAGGCCTAGCTTCTCAGGAGGTGATGCGGGCTGGTTCTTAAGTACAGTGTATCCCCAAGCCCCCACAAAGGAATGTCCACACACTGTATTACTGAAAACACAGTCTTTATATAATTAATATTCAAAGGTTATGTACACTTATCACAATAACGCACTTTGTGCTCCGGAAAATCAACAATGGTAAATATCTACAATTCTAAAGTGGTACCACTAATATTCGATTAGAGTGCATTCAACAAGGCTGTGAAAATGCCACACGGATCAATAGCAATGAAACCAGCAGTAGAGAGAAGAGAGAAAGCAGACGGATGAAACAATAGGCAGACGACTGGTCCTTGCTACGGGACACAGCTCTGAGTGGAGATCCCCCCACCTGGGCAACCTGTAAAATAACGATATATAAAACAAGCCCAGTCCATATATTGTTCAAGAGTCTCGTTCTCTCCCACAATGTTTTACCCCCCCAATGTACCTGGTGGAGTAGAGTTCGTCGGCGAGGCGTCGACCGATCCTTCTGGAGTGACTCCCTTTAAGGCAGGAGCCACGGATCGTCGAGAGGCGTCGCGGACTCGGGGTTCGGTGTCGGGGAATCGGCGGCCCTTCTTGAATGTCGCCCCTTTCAAGCGGGAGACACGGGGCGCCGAACGTCCGACCGTGAACCGGGTAGAACGACGTCGATGAGGCAGCAGGCTTTGATCCGAGCGGTGCTCGTCGACGACAGAGCGTTGGCGTCCTGCAAGGAAGAGGCGTGCGGGGCACCTCGGTGACGATAGTTCTGGACCGCAAAGAGATGAGGAAGAACTGTGGCCCAGCAAGGGCGTCGAGTCGTCGGCGTCTCTGCGGTCTTTGGGTGGCGGGAAACCCACCGGTGGATACTCCTCGGCGGGTCGACGGTCAGGCCTTCTCCCACAGGAGACGGCACGGCGATGCAGACGAGAGCGTCCGTTGATCAAGTTGAAGGTCTTAGGCAAACGGGAGCACGGCGGCTCTGGTCGGCGACGGCGGTCGTCGACAGTGGCGGACAACAGTCCGGGTGCTTCGCTTTGGGATTCCTCAGCAGTCCCCGTATCGGGTCGGCAGCCTGTCGTAGGTCTGTCTACCAGGGAGCGTTGGCAAAGGTCAGCTGTGCGCGATGGTCCCTCGTAGCTCGGGAAGAGGGCGCCTTACCAGGTCCTCTCTGGGTCAGTCCTTGGAGACACAGCAGCCTTTAGATCGTGAAGGAGAGCCACGGCAATCCTTCTCCTCCAGCAGGGCCTCAAGGTCAAGCGTCAGTTACTCCAGTTACTCGTCGTAGTGGACTTCAGCTTCTGAACAATTTCCAGTGGTGAGAGGTCCCCAGATATACTATTTTGTCTCTCATCCACACTGCTGGCACACACTCAGCAGCCAATCGTACAGAAGGGCATTCATGCAGTCGGTCAGCCAATCAGGCACGCAGGGCATTCAGGCCACTCTTCTCCCGCTCAGACACTCACAACAAGGAATGTGGATTGAGACAAGTACTCAGCCATTCAACTCTACATACTGCATTCAGTCCAGTTTCGGGCAGGGCTGTCTCAGTCTTTGTCTCTCATGGCAGAAACCAGACAGCCACAACACGGAGTGCATATTGGTCACACTCCCCATTCACCCAGGTCCCACCCACAGGCGGTACCCACAACATACAGTCAGCGGGAAGGCTCCAGTAAGTCTAGCTGGGCCTTCACAACAACACCATATACGGAACTTCCACCCAACAGCCAGTCAGGGGGAAGGGACAGAGTCAGGGCTTCCCAGGACTTTGGGAAAACAAGGTATCAGGCGATAGAAAGCAAGAGGCCACCGGGGCCATCTTGTTTCCTATCAGGAATCAACTGATTCCAATGGCAGGGCCGGGGTACCCTAAAATGGCGGATACCCAGCGCACCTGTCACATTCAGCATGTAGCTGCCACCAGCCCATACCCAGCTCTGTGGGCCACCCACGGGTGCCCAAAAACATACACTAGGGGCACAGGGTTGCACCCCTACCCATGGGTGCCATAAGGGTATCCCATGGGTCTGTTCACCAAACCAAAAGAGAGAGCTGCACCGCCAGGAGTCCCGCATGGACTTCTGCGCGGAAAACACGACAGAACACACGATAAGGACAGAAAAAGGACAAGGATACGGAGGCCCTGTCCCTCCGATGCATTTCCAGCATCACAGGCATGCTGTAGTGCCGTCCGATGGCTGAAACAGCTGTGCCCTATGGCGGGACGAGGTACCATGTGGATGGCGGTGGGTACTCTGCGGTCTCCTTGGGTTGGGTCGCAGTGTGACTGTCCTTTTAGCGGTACCAGCTGTGCTGTTCCCTACTGGAATATGTGGGCTTGGGACTTGCCCAGGGGGTATGCTTCCTCTCAGGTTTGATAACGTTGCTTGTTCCTGACGTTGACTGTGGCCCCCGCGTTCCCCCCTGTTTTGGCGTCTGGTAAGGCCCTGAGTGTTCGTATGACTCACGATCGTCTTGTGGGACAGGTGGAGGGTGTGGTCTGTACTCCTGCTTCGATCCACACCTCCCTGGACGACTTAACTCAGCTTAGAGTGGGTGCTCATACATGCATGGTTTAGATGGGTCAGTGTTCATGTCCTTGATGGTTCTCATAACGTCTGGTCGTGCCACCAGTGGTGTCAGGTACCTCTCTTGGGGCGGCAGTGCCTGGATCCTTCCGAGAGTTGGCTGGTCGTTGGGCCCTCTTAATTATTCAGGTCATCTGGTCTGGCTTGCTGGTGGTGCAGGTGGGCATGCAGGGTGTGTAGGCAGTCTCACTCTGTACATTGCCTGGAAGTGGTTTTCTTGGCCACATTGCCAGCATCTCTGACAGATGGCTGGGCATAGTCGTCTGTGTGGTACCTCAAATCTGCACCTGTGGCATTACGTGTTGCTCAGGGTTTGGTGCCATGAGCTTCTGAGTCCTCATCTCCTCCAGGGTCCTATAGGCCTAGATTGTCCCAGCTGTCCTACCGTGAGGGCCGCAATGGAGTCATATATGTTTTTGTTTTCAGTGGCGGCTGTCTGTGCGTCTACACGCTCGTACTTTCTTGCTAGGTTGAGTATTTTGTGTAGGGACAGGGGATTTTTGAGGAGGTGTTTCCTGAGGATTGATGAGGTGCACCCTTCTATGATCCTCAGCCTTATTGCCTCCTCATCATTGAAGTTGGCGAAGTCGCAGCACATTATGTTCTTCTGGAGGCAGATGGCAAACTCTCCAACGGATTTATGTGGAAACTGCATGCGTTGATTGAATGCGTAGCATTCATAGTCCTTGTTGGGGCTTATTATCAGCTTGTCGTTGACTGCAGCGAGAAGGTGTTGGTATGCGTTTCTTTCTTCCGTGGGGATCGTTTTCATGATCCCTTTGACCTCTTTGCCTGCTAGGTTGGTGAATATGTCCATTTTGTTTGGCAGATCGTGGTCTCCCACTGCCCACATGAAGTCCTCAAATTGTTCAACCCATTCTTCCCACCTTTGGCCTTGATCGTTTTGCGTGTGGAGGGTAAACGGGCCGGGCTGTCGTAAGAAGGTGGTGTGGGAGGCAAGCCCTAACTCTGCAAGGGTACGTGCTCCCGCGTCAGTAGCTTGTTGTGCATGGTCTCCCATCTTGATGGGTTTTTGTGATGTTGGTTCCTTTTGCCACTGGTGGCGTTGTCGGGCAGTGGCTGCAGCGGTGTCGGGCTAGCCAGTGTTGCTGCCCTGTGGTCCTCCTCCTCCTCGTCTAAGGTTTCAGTGCCACAGATGGTGATGCATTGTAGGTCTACTAGTCATTGGGACCTTCTCCTTGACTTTGGCTCCATTTATCAGGCATGGTCTGGCCACCGACATGGGGTCTTGGGGCCCGTGGTGTGTGTCGGGCTTACAGACGTTCAGGCGTGTCTCGTAGCTACGTGTCTTTTGTGCTGTGTGCCGTTCCAGGGTGCGCTGGCTTATGGGGTGTACTGTCCTGGATTGGTTTCCTTACCCAGAGTTCTCATAGCTGCGTTCAGCGTTACCCGGGGCATGGGTGGGCGCTGCTGAGGGCTTTGCGGTCGTGCCTGTATGTGGGCTGTCCTTCGTAGTGTGTTGTGGGCCCTTCCTGGCGTTTGTTGCCTGTGGATTCCTTTTCTCTCCTCCACGCATGTTCAGCTGCCCATGCGTAATGTGGCATGTGCAGCATGTTCTCTTCTACTTTGGGAGTTGAGCACCCATTCCTTGGGCCTCTGCATGCACGTGGTGCAATGTGTGTGGCTTTGTTAGCTGGTGGCAGCGGTTTGGCAGTTTATTTGCTGCCTCTTGTTTGCCTTTCCCAGTCCCTGTGCTCAGGCTGGCTTTGCAGATGGTCCAGAACTCGGGCTGTTGGTGGTGCGGCTTAAGCCCTGTGTGGGGCTTGTGGTATCGGCTCAGGGGGTGGCTTGTGGTGCGGGCCACATATCTCAGAATGGCCCTTTTATTTATTTATTTGTTTTTTGCGTGGCCATTTCAAACTTGTCTGTGTGGGCGAGTTGGAGCATTGGCTGCGGGTGGTAAGGCTGTGGCCTTGTGGGTGGCTCATGGGACAGGGTTGTGTGCCTTTCTGGCGCGTGGTATAGGTTGCATGGTCCTTACCATTGTCCATGCCTGCAGGCAGGCTGGGTGTGTTTCCGACGGAGCAGGTACTCTGCTCCTGTTGTTTTCCACACTGCGTGCTGACCTCTTTCCTGCGTCGGATGGTTCATCCTCCGATCTGTTGCTCTGCACTACTTCACTTGTTGCTCTGCTGGGCTCTCAAGCCTTCGGCGTACCAGTCTTCTCCGGCGCACTGCTGGGCTCGGTGTTCCCTACATGCTCAACTGCTGGGTGCCTCTGACACTCCACCGTTCCTGCTGGCTTGCAGCACCTCTGCCAGGCTGCTGGGCTCACTGTTACACTGCTGGGCACATCCGTCCTTCGTCTTCTGTGCTGCTGGCCCTGCTCTGCTGTCACTTCCACTCAATGCTGGGCTCCTTTCGCCCTCCACACTGCTGGGCAAGCTTGCCCTTCGTTCTGCCGGGCTCACCTTGTCCACCTTCTACACGGCGTGGGACGCTTCAGTCTCCTCGTCGCCAGTTGTTAGACCCTAACGCGGTCTCTGCATACATAACATATACACATGACACGGGAGCCACTTTCCCCCTGACCTTCTCTTTATTCACTCCTCTACATTCTGTGTGTTTCCTTCTCTTGTCCCTCACCCTGCTCCCGCCTCCCGCTCTCTCCCATAGTCTCGAGTCCTTTTCCTTAAAGGGGCTCTGTCCTCATTCCCTCGTAACAGTGCCCCCCAGGGGAGGATCCTGACAAGCTTACCAGCAGTAGATGCCACCAGCGCTGGAACGGAGCCCCCTCAAACAGAGCAAGGGAAGCTAAGGAAAAACAATAAAGGCGAGTTCCTGCTCGAGGTAGAACATGAAAGAACTGTGGCTGGTCGGGTGCGGGCTGGTGGCATCCCTCAGCATGGGGGCAGAACTAACTGTAGGAGTTTAAAAATAGAAGAGGATTTCCTGGAGGTGGTGGGTCACCTCACACGTAAGCCCTGTAACGAGGAAGATGGATGTGGAGATAATGATTATACATTCTTAAAATGGTCCCCTTAGCGTAATCCATGATGGAAGGATTATTTCTCTTTATCGACACAGTACAATATACACGAGCAAGTGTGCTACATGCACATGAATTATATTTATTTGTTTAATTTGGCATTTTTCTGTCAACAGTAGAATTCCCATTGCGTGTTCCGCTGCTCGCAAGTTTCCCAATAAATGTGTGTGCAACAACCCACTGCATTCAAATGTCATTTGAACCTTTGAATGTGCGACCTGTTAGGCAGCCACGGGTTTTGTTTGTTCTGTTCCCCGCACCCTCCCTCGCCCCACCAAGTGCCGTTTATCTTGAATGTATTACTGCCACCTCGTGGCTCTGACGAGAACTTCGTGACGCATGACGAAATAATGGAATGTTGCTTGATTTTCCCGTTGAAACGCTAATTCGGCAAGTGTATCAAATGATGCAGCATGTATCACATTCTACAAAACTGCAGATTAAATAAAAGTGAAAATACATCAAAGCAGAGTTTTTGAAGTTGATGAGAATCCATTTTCTTAGCAGGCAGAGAAGGCAGTTGCTGCTCATTGATTCTATGTAGACTGTCTGTTACTGCTTGAAAATACGGATTACGTTTTGTTTGTCGTACCGACGACGTCATCCAAATGGAATTGTATGGCTTTAGTTTCAGCACAAGCAAGGTTTCCTCGAGGGTGCACTTTAGCATCAGAACGTTCGATACATTTATAGAAACCCATATAAAGAAAGATGCAGACCGTTATCTTGAAGTTACAAAAACAGTCTATTTCAGATAATTTGACTCTCAGATGTTGATGTACTATGAACAACTTCTGGAATTAGTCTATTTACTTGTATGCTGGCTGCATCGACCAATTCACTTGTCGCTTTTAGTTAGAAGCCAAACAAATGTCTGATTGATTACAATGCATCGAGCGCACAATCGAAAATGGACAAATAACCTGCAAACATGAAATCTAAAATTTGGGGACTGACGAGGTGAGACTGCTTGCATCTCCGGTTGGATGGGTATTGTCAGTGTGGCATCAAATCTTGTCGATTTTGTCTGTGAAAAACGTATTCAGTTACACCTGCTTGATGTCCTTGAAAAGGGCTCCGCTCTTCTCTTGTTAGACGCCCCTCGTTGTTAGGTAGTCATGTGCAGCAGTAGCCTAGGATGAGAGACTATGCCTAAGCGCAGAAGTTAGGCTGAAGGACTACGATGAGGGACTAGGATGAGGTAAGAGGCTCTGAGATGAAGGACAAGGGGCTAGGATTAAGGATGTTTGACAAGGATGAGACTCAAGGACGAGGATGAGAGGGATAACACATGGGTGAGGGACAAGGAGATACTAGGGTGAGTGTGATGCTAGAATTACTTATGGAGGGACACAGAGTCCTAGTTCTACCACTTCTCTGTGTATGTTTTCCTTATATTTTCTGCCGCTGAGGTCCAACCCGGACATCTAGCAGTGCAGCTCTTCATATCTTTTGTTGAACAATATCCATGGGAGACCCTTATGGCACCCATGGGTGGGGGTACACCCTTGTGTACCTTATGTGGGTTTTTGGGCACGTGTGTGTTGCCCACAGAGCAGGGTATTGGATGGTGGCAGGCTTATGCTGACTTGGCAGTGGCTCTGAGTATCCACCATTTTTGGTCTACCCAGGCCCTGCCAACGGAACCAATGGATTCCTCACAGAAGACAAGATGACCCATGTGTTCAAATCCTTCTGAATGGATGTTGGGTAGAAACACCATATATGGTTCTGGGGCTGCCTCCTGTCATACTGACTGGAGCCTGACCAGGTGTTTAGTGTTGGGGGCGCACCGTAGGGATGGGACCTATATGAATGGAGTTGGGAGTCAACTCACATTGACAAACAATGAGACAGCCCTGACTGAAAGTGACATGAATGCAGTGCAGTGTGCTGAAAGGCTGGGTGCTTGCCCCAATCCACATCTTTTGTTATCAGTGTCTGGGTGGAGTGAATGGCCTGAATGCCTGTGAGCCTGATTGGCTGCCTGCCTGATTAAATGCCCTTCTGTATGATTGGCTGACTGAGCTTAGCTCAGCCAGAGTGAATGAGGGACAGATGTGTATATCCGGGGTCCTCTTACTTACCAATTTGTTCAGAAGCTGAAGTCGAAGCTGAGGAAGAAAAAGCTGTTGCTTGAAGAGAAGTCTGCGGCTGCATTGTTTCAATGTAATCCGAAAGCTGTCGTGTCTCCCAAGGACTGATTCAGAGAGGACCTGCAAAGGAGACCTCTCCCTGAGCTAGGAGGGGCCATCATGCAAAGCTGCTCTTCTTTCATCAAAGTATCCTGGCAGTCAGTCCTATGTGCCTGCCGTCCGGAGAACAGGTCTTCAAAGTGCAGAAGAGGAGTGCCGGACATCTCAAGCCAGAGAAGTCCATTGGTGTCTGCCAGAGTCCGGAGTTGCATTTCGTAACCGCTGGAAGTGTTGTGATCTTGATGGTCGTGTAGATGAAGATACCTCCGTTCCCAAGTACCACACTGGTAAGAAAAATATCACTACCAATGCAATTCTTGAGGCCACAGGTGTGGAGTGCCGTCAAGCTGGAAACAGGAACACCGGAAGGATCCCCTGACCACTGTAAGGCAATGAATGATTAGGACAGACAGTCACAATGATCACAATACAATGTGATGGAAGAAGCTAAAGGGCTTACCCAAATGTGCTGGTCAGGATGCCTCAAAGGGGTAGAGGAAAACAGAAGGGTCCTTGTGGGCACTCTTGATGGAGAACACCCGTAGGTCAGGAAGCCAGTGGATGATCCGTAAACAATCCGTTAACAGTCCAGGGTCGAAAGCCAAGAAAACAATTGCCAAGGTCCAATATCCAAAGTTCAAAAAGTTTGTGCAAAGCCAAAGGTCGTGATGCCTGGAGATCAAAGTTCACCTGAGCTGGAGGAAGAAACCAAAAGCAATCCGTACAACGTTTCGTGGTCGAAGAAATCAGAATCCTTAGCGAGATCCAAAAACATCGTGCAGCACTCCAAAAAGCAGCTGTGAAGCGTTTGTTCCGCGTTTCCCCTGTCCTTTTGACTGCGTTGAATTGAGCATGTGATGCAGTCACGAGGGAAACGCGGAGCCGCGTCACGTGACCCTCGACGCTTCACGGGGAGTCTGCCGGCGATTGGCCGCCTGTTGCCGGCGTTTGGTCACCTGATCGGAAGCACTCAGTGCGCTGGATCGTAGACTCCGGGCGCCCGTGGACGGGCGCCGTCCCGGAGAGAAGCACCATGGCAGATTCGAATGCAGGAAAGGTTGTAGCCGTCCCTGGTAATTCAGTTGCTGAGTGCGGTGAAAGTCATGGGGAACACGCCGGATGAAGCGTGCAGGGTTAGGGGTGGCGGATGTGAGTTTGGAAGGCTGTCTGGCAATGGTGTGGCAGGAAGGAGGCGTGACAGGAAGCCATTGCTGTCTACCACCCAGAAGATGGGGTATCCTGGCATAGTTCTGCCGGACATCCGGAGCTGCGAAAGTTCCAAATGGCCTAAGAACATTTGAAAGGACATCCTTGCAGTCTCCACTGACCACATTTTCCCACCGGGGAGAGCCCAGAGTCGTTGGAATGGAGTGGAGTGGAAAGTCCACCTGTGGCTTTCCTGCCATCAGAAGCTAATGAAGATGTCCAGAGGGTCCGGACTTGGTCAGGGTACAAGGTCCACTCCAGTGGTCATGTCTAGGTTGGCAGAAGCCGTCCAAACATCCGTGCTGTGGCTGCAGCACTGAAGAACTGAAAGTCGGACAACTGTGTAATTCCAAAATCCGACTACAAAATTGACTGATGCACCCGTCACCGGCAGAAGTCCCCGAAGTGTGCCAAGGGTGTTATCTTCATCTGCCAAGCCTTTAAGGAGATAAAAGTAAGTTTCATCTTCACAGGACTCCTTCAGTCTGAGAAATCGTTGACCAAAAGAGAGCACCACAAAGAGTAAAACTGCTGCACTTCAGAAAGACTTTGGCTCCTTTTCATTCTTGGACTCAGCATCCCAGTTGCTCCTTCTTCTAAAGGGGGCCCATCCCCAGAGGGAATCTTTGAGTAAAGCAGAGAAACTTTGCCACTTCACCTGCCAAAGCAGCATAGGTGCTGTGACGAGGAAGAGTATCTTCTAGCCTCAGGAGTCGTCCAGGGGTCCCCGATTTGTCTTGGGTCCTGTTCTCCTGTGGCCTCTCAGGTAATTTGGGGTGGTAGAACCTTTTAAAAGAAAGCACAATGTTATAGAACAATATTGGACTGGGCTGTAAAAGACAACAACATTTACTCCCTAACTTTTCCTTTACAGGTGGCCCAGGTGGGGGATCCTCACTTAGAGTTAATTTTCTAGTCTAAAGAAAGCATTATGCTACTGTTCATGCCTAACCTGCCTTTCTTTCCTATTCTATGCTGTTAAACCTAACATTAAGAATTCACCTGCCAATTAAAACTGTCTGCAGTTAGTGCAGTTATTACTGAATGTACGTAATGTGTTGTACCGCATAGAGTGTAAATATTTACCATTCTTTGAATAAGTCTTTTCAGGTACAAAGTGTTATTATGTATATGTATATACTATTGGTATGGTAGCAAACCTTATTTTTTATAAAGAAGCTGTGTTATCACTTACAATAGTTTGTGGACATTCCTTTGTGGGGGCTTTGGGGAAACACTCTACTTAAGAACATGCCTGCATCACCTCCTGAAAGCTTAAGCCTGGCTGCTCACCCATTGCTACCAGATTGAGAGCCATGTTGCGGTTGTTCTCTGCCTTACAGATACCCCTCCAGTCTTTACACTGGTGATACAGCGGTGGGCTCAGATGTTTTAAGACTCAGTGGCTAACCTAGCTACTACAAAATATCTACACTTCGTTACTACTTTAGGGTTTGGTGTTGTATCCTAATAACTATACTACAAACAATAGAAACTATTGCAAATGGTAAATTGACTAGGATGAGCTTAGATGCTTTCCAGAGTTCTTGTGAAGTGAGAGGAATAGATTTTGAAGATAAGTCTAGGGCAGAGCTTATAGCTGCTCTTGTGGATTTCCAGGCAGACTGTAACACTCATGATGAAAATGGGGGGATGGGAGGCTCTGATGGGGTCCTTACCCCTGGTGAAGTTCCAGATGTTGCAACTGGGTTTTTCACCTCTCCTGTCACTGCTATTCCAAAACCCACTGCTGTTTATCAGGGAAGTGCCATGGAACTTGAACTATTAAGGAAGGATGAAATTGGCCTTTAAATACAAGAAGTTAGAGACTGAAGCTGAGTTGAAGAAAGAGGAGTTGGTTTAACAAGTAATACTCAAAGACAGTGATCTTGAACTCCAAGACAGAGACACTGAATGTCAGAGAATCCAGCTAGAGAAAGCTAAAATGGAGACTTTAGCCAAACCAGTTGAGAGGGCCAGCTGTCCAGGTAACACATTTAAGAAATATTTGGTTATTGTGTATGTGGAAGGTTCTGATATCCTCCAATCGATAGAAGCATTTTAGATGGCTTGTGGTATCCATGATGATGACCATAGATATTGGGCTAAGTGTTTGTTAAATAGAATACCTCAGACTGGTTATGACTGTATTCTGAAACTGAGTGTGGAAGAAAGGGGTCCGCATGAGTGTATGCACGCTGCTTTGATTGCCTCCTTTGGCAAGCCACCTGCACAGCACCTTAAGAGGATCAGGGATTAAAAGAAGAGAGAGCACATGTGTTGGGTTGATTGGTTGAGTGCTGCACATATGAATATGACGGATGGATTGATGGTTACAAAGCAAAGTCTTTTGTTGAATTGCCTTCCCTCCAGTTTTTTTTAACATTTTTCTGAAGCTTGTTCACCAGAGCTGCGTCAGTACATTGCTACTTCCTGTTTGAAATCACCTTTTACCAACAAATATCAGGTACCGCGATGGGAGCAACATTTTCCCCTCGCCTCGCCAACCTTTACGTCGATCTTTTTGAACAGAAACTTATCTACCCGATCACCAACCCATTCCTTGCCAAACTGGGTGTATGGCGTAGATACATAGATTAAATTTTTGTAATCTTCAAAGGGACCGAACAAGAACTTGTATCATTTCATGCCTGGCTTAACTCACTCAATCCACATCTACAGTTCACAATGGACAAAGATAAACACACCACTCATTTTCTTGATCTTGCCATCTCAGCAAGTAATGGGAGACTGGTCTCATGTGTCTATAAGAAATCCACAGATAGAAACTCTCTCCTTTGCTATTCCAGTTACCACCCTAAAGCACTTAGAGACAATCTTCCTTTCGGACATTTCCTGCGATACCGGAGGTTGTGCAGCCAGACCCCAGCCTACACTACACAGTCCAGACTTCTACAAAAACAACTGGCAGACAGTATTTATCCACAAAAAATCATCAAAGATATCTACAAAAGAGCCAAACATATACCTAGGTCTGTCACCTTGCAACAAAATATCAAACCAGCAAGCACTACAGGGCTCACAGCAGTATTCAGCTACTCGTCTCTTCTGAACAAAATCAAAAAGGAAGTGAAGAGACTATGGCCGATCTTGAACATAGGGAATACTTCCATACCTGTCTTGCGTTTTGCTCTCAAAAGACGATCCAACCTGAGAGACAAAATAGTCAAGACATTGACACACAGTGTACCGACTACAGGATCCAGCCAGCGGACCCTCTGGAACACATCACCAGGCATAGGGCATGCACCTTGTGGCAACTGCCCCATGTGTGCTCAGACATCTAGAACCACTGAGATAGACATAGGATGGCAGACCCCATGGAGGCGGATGACATTGACCAACTGCAACTCCAAGGGAGTCATCTACATGATTACATGCCCTTGTAATCTTAGATACATAGGCATGACAACTAGGACAGTCCACACACGCATGATCGAACATTGATCATGCATACACACTAACAAGCTCACAGCCCCACTAGTCCAACATTTTGCAGCTGAAGGGCACACTGCAGACTCTTTCAAATGGACCATTATAGAAAGGGTTAAACCACCTGCAAGAGGAGGCATTTTTAACAACATCCTATTCAGACAGGAACAGCAGTGTATCTTTAGATTAAACACGTGCTCCTAAAGCCTGAACGAAAACATCCAAAGGCATAATTTAGCTTTGCTCACTTAGGGCCCCCAGATGTCAGTTTGTTCCACCCTCTCCTTTTTCGGCCCTCTCTCAACGATGATTATTTTCCTGCTCTTTGGGCTCTCACCATTGGGGAATGCCCCCCTCTGCCATGCTTCTCCGGGTCTGACATGCATTTCCCCTCCCTCTTCCTTTGATGGACAGCCCTCAGTGGGCTCCACCTAGGGAGCAGCCCTGGCATAGCCTCCCCCCTTGCGCCCCCCCCACACCTTCCCCCGCCCCCCTGGTTTATTTGCTGCCTTTTATTTGGCTCCCTGCCACCCCATACGGGACCGGCCACCCACGGACACTCTTATCCCCTGATAGCTGCCTGCCATTGACATTACACTGGCTCGCGTCTACAGCTGTTCTCGCGCGCTCTTCTATCCTTTTTAGAGGCGATTGGGCACGCTGCGCGGATGCAGGCTTACACCGCTCCCTGCAGACGTTGCCTTGATGCCCGCCTACGTCACATCGACGCTAGGTGGGCGCGCGTTGCAGAGTTGTTTTTATAGGTGATCGGCCTTTTCTACGATCGCATCCATTTAGAGCTGTACACCTTCACGGCGCAGTCGCTTCCCACGAAGGTGCACCAAGCAGAAACAACCATCAGGTAGTTACTTGGTTTCCTCACTGCCCCTTGTTGCAGCATGCCACAGATGCCATCGGCTTCATTTTTTAAGAGATATTCTTGTCTTTTTCAGTGTTGCCTGCCATCAATGGGTCAGACCTCCTACAACACACCCTATGTGCATAGAGGTAACAGCTTTTTAAACTATGTTTTGAGCCACCCAGCATGTATCCACGAGGGAGAGGGTCCCAGCACTTCCCATGTCCCACTCCCCACTCCCTCCACCCACCCTTGATGATGAGTCTTGATCACCGGTGTCCAGGCACCAATATTCCCCTGTAATTATAGTTGACCACTTTATTTGGTTTAATTAATCTCATACTCTTGTAGAAGGCTTAAGAATGTCCCCTCTTTTTTTTAAAGGCCAGATTCGTTCAGCCCTTGTCCCTCCTATACTTTTCATTGGTTCTCCCCCTCTGTGTCCCCCCCTTCTGTATCTCTGCAGGAGTTTCCTGACCTAGTTCAGTTATTTTGAACTTTTGGATTTAGTCTTCACATGGAATCATGGTCCTGAGGAAGATGGCTCCAACTCTGCATGCCATTGAAACCGGTCGACCCCAGAGGTCATGAGGGCTCTCATGACCCACACCAAATATCTCTAGTATAAGGAAAAAGATATTGTGATACAACTGTTCCTGCGCACACCCAGATGGAAAGAGTGTGAATTTTTTAGAAGAGCCTTTCCAAACCCTACGGCCCCACAGCCTTTTTATCTTGCCTGTCCTTAGGCTTTTCCACATTTTGAACTTCAAGTATCTCCTACTTTTTGTGACCTACGGGAATGATTAAAGATTGACACACGAACAGGAATACGAACAGTTGACCTGATCCCAGGTCGTTTCAATTACATCAAGACAGCTACAGAATCTAATCCACAGTTCTGGACAGCACTGTATTAACCAAAGTGGATCTGCCCCCCTCCCACTCAACACCCCTCCCTTACCCCCTTGTTCTTGAGTTTGAGAAATTGGATTACCAGTTCTCTGTTTCATTGAAACCAATGAATCGCTCTTTTCCTACTAAACCGTTGTTTTTGTGTTATCACGTCTATCCTGTTAACAGTTCAAAAGAAACCAAAGGCTTGTCTGTGCCCTCTTGCTTCAAACAGTTTACACTGTTTGTTGTTATTCAGTACATTGCTGACCAGAAAGTTGTGATCCCTTTAAGTTGGCTGATAAGTGGGACTCCTACAGGGTATCCCCTCGTGATCCCAGTGGGAAGGGCAAGGCAAAAGGGACTCCTCAGAAGGCTGAGGAGTCCAAGAAGCAGCCACATCCAAATAAAGCTAAACATTCTCCCTCTAAGGTCCAACAATCTAGTGGGGATAAGTTGCCTGGGGGTGGGAGAAAGATGAGTGTTGAACTTGCTGTTAAGCAGGCTCACAGGGGATACAGTTCAGTCCCTTGCATTCCTGGCACCTGTTGGGACTGTGGGGTCTTGGACCACAGAAAGGGTGACCCCAAGTGTAAAGGTAAGGCACTTGGTGTCCAGGCTGTCAATTTGACCTACGCTTACTCCATACCTGGGGTGGAGGCTACTGTCCTCCACTTCGCTCCACGAATAACGTTTGGTGCTCCTGTAGAAATGTCCTTAGTGTCCGTTGGGGCCTGGGACCAGTACTCAGAATTGCTGTCCCACAAAACACTAGAAGGTTTTTGAAAAGTGACCTCATAGATGACCAACCTTTCACTGGTTTGAGAGACACTGGGGCTAGAACGACCGTGGTGGACAGGACCCTGCTCAGGCGAGAGAACTATGTAGATGTTCCTCTGAGAACCACCAGGTTAGCTGGTGGGCCTCCCAAAATGTCTCCTATAGCCCTAGTCACCATTCAGATTGATGACAAGACAGCAAAGCTTCTTGTCCTGGTTCAGGACAATGTGCCTGCCAACATTTTGTTGGGGAAAGACTTGGTCGAGTTGGGTTATTTTCAGATGGGTTACCCCTGAATGCTGCTGCAGTCACTAGGTCACAGATACAACAGGGTCTGACTGATAGTCAGTTACCCAAGCCAAAAGGGGAAACCTTAGGCTAAGAGGAAGAGTAAGAAGACCACCTCTGCGAAGGAGGCTCCTTCTCTTCCAGCTGTTTCTGCAGCACCCACTGTGGTCCCAGCTTCTGAGGGACTAGGCCAAGTGGTGACCGTTGACTCAACTCCTGAGGGATAAGAGCCAGAGTAGCCTCCTCAGGGAGTGGACTCACCCCAGATGATCACTCAGACCTCCAGTGCTTGTTAGATGAAGGTGGGCCCTATTTTTATAAGTATCAAAGAGAGTGCCACTCTTTAGAGGGTCTGTGAAAACTGGCCCAGGCCCAGGCATAAGGAAGGTGAAGTGCCTAGAACCTTTAAGATTTTTTGGGAGGTTGAGCACCTTTACAGGGAGCCAACTCAGCCTTAACCTGGAGCAGTCAAGAGGTTGGTTGTACCCCAGTTATACAGACCCTTCCTGTTGCAGTTGGCACATGAGGTGCCCTTAGTGGTCATCTTGGCACCAAGAAGACCATGTAAAGGCTCTCAGACCACTTTTATTTGCCCAGGATTGGAGTAGAAGTGGAAGGTCACTGCAAGACATGTCCCACTTGTCAATTGTCTGGCAAGACTGGTGGCAGTGTCATTGCCTCAATGCAGCCTTTGACAGTGATTGACACACCATTTGTGAGGGTGGGCATCAACATTGTTGGTACCCTTAACCCTCACACATCAGGTGGATACTGATTCATCCTGGTACTGGTAGATCATGCCACTAGGTACCCTGAGGCTATACTCCTTCGGACCATAACTGCCAAGGTGATTGCCAGGGCTATCCGGGGCATCTTTACTAGAGTTGGTTTTCCTAAAGAGGTAATCTCTGACAGAGGAATCAACTTCATGTCTAGTTACATGCAAGCTATGTGGAAGGAAGGTGGCATTACCTATAAGTTCTCCACCTCCTACCAACCTCAGACCACTGGTCTGGTTGAAAGATTTAAGAAAACTCGCAATGGTATGTTGGGTACATTGGAAGAGCCCCTAAGGAGGAAATGGGATCTCCTCTGTTGTGTTTCAAAGATGCAAGCAGGCGTGATAATATTTATGGGAGTTTATTCAGGAAAGTCTCCGGCGGGCTACCCCAGCCAGCCAGCCATCACCAAGCAAGCCGACGTTTCGTTTCCTCGTGTCACAGAGCATTCTAGAACCGAGGAAACGAAACGTTCGCAATTCACAGCATGGCATTCCAGACATTACACATTGTAACATCTCCCTTCCCAGACTCCCAAAGAAGCATGACAAACATAACTACGTACATGAACTATGCAGGCGGGAAACAGGTGGGGAAAAGGAGAGGGCATGAGAAACCATATGAAATATAAATTCAGTACTGTGAAAATACATGAAATGAACTTCCCTAAGAAGACTAGGATGAGTATATAAGTTGTCAATAGCATATTAAGAACTAGTAATTAACATGCCCCATCCCCACTACACCCTTAATAATATACAATATAATAAAATGAAAAAAAACACACAGAAAAGGATACACTCAGAAATCTCCAATGCATCGAGGACATTATGGTGGATATTGCTTGAATGTCTACGTATGTGAATATTGTGTTGGTTAATAGTCTAATAATAAATGAAGTCTTCTCTGTAATTGGGTATAACTCTTCTTGGTCTTGAAGAGTGTCCAACATTTCTGCATGGAATTCTATGACTCCTTCCATCGATTGACTCCTTCACTGTTTTTCTTTCCGTTTCTCTCTCATCCACAGTTTGTCTGAATGCATCAGGAGTAATGTTACTGTTCTCCAGTCCAATTTTCCTTGCTAAAGTGATGTCATCACAAGACCACTTGTCTCTGCTTTCTAACACTACTGATTTCTTAAAACGCTTGATTATTTCCTGGGGAGTGCGGAACCTGGATTCTCCTTTCAAGATTCTTTTGGGCTCTCTTATTCTGATCCAGTCTCCAACTTCATCTTTGCTTCCTTCACATGTTTATGTTGATCATAGTACTTCTTGTATCGTTCTTGTCTTTTCTTGACTCTCTCCATAATTTCATCCATGTCAATGTTTGCACCCTTCTTTGTGGTCATCCAAGCCGGCTTAAGCCTGTTGTTGGCAACCCTTCCTCTCATTAAAGTAAACGGTTCCACACCAGTAACGGAATGGGGAGTGACTTTATAGGTGTTTAGTGCTTCTTTAAGAGTATCTTTCCATGACAAATTATTTACCACAGCCAACTGGATTGCCCCCTTTGTGAAGCGATTCATCCTCTCCACAAGCCCGTTACTCATAGGATGGTACAAGGCTGTGGTATTGTGCCTGATGGCTCGATCTCTTAAAAAACTCTGTACTTCATTCGACACAAACTGGGCACCATTGTCTGAAATCAATTCCTGTGGATCACCTTCTCTACTAAAAATCTCCTCTAAAAATTTGGTAACTTTGCATGCAGAAACTGATTCTTCTATGATTCCACACTCCACCCACTTTGACGTGTAATTAACCAACACTATAAAATATATCTTCATAGGTTCCAATACATCATAAGGACCGGCAATGTCAATAGCCAGCTTTGACCACACAGCATCAGGTACAGATACTGGTTGAAGTGGTGTGGCCCTTGTTAGTTTACTTTTATCACTCACTGCACAAGCAGAACATTCCTTAACTAGTGACTCTAAATCACCCCACATATTGGGCCACCAGTATGTCTCTCTGACTCTTCTCTTTGTCGAATTCCTGCCAATATGTCCCTCATGGGCAATGTTCATGATTCTTTTCCTCAATGTTATGGGAAGAACAATGCGATCGCCTCGATAGACACACAACTCATCACATGACAACTCATCTTTGATCCCTTCCCAAAGTCTGATTTCATCCTGAACATTCTGCCTACCATCCACAACTGCTTTCCTCAACAGATATTGTTCCAGGTCTGATTTCGTGGCTGCCACCCATTCATCTTTTCCAAAACTGGGATGTATTTGTGCAATAATGGAATCCAAATCTTGATCTTCCACTACTCTCTCACCACTTGTTCAACGTTCTCATCAACACACGGTAGGCGGGAAAAACAGTCAGCAACCTTATTTGTTCTACCTGGGGTATATTTTATGACCACATTATACTGCATAATAATTAATGTCCATCTTCTAATGCGAGGAGATGTTAAATGATAATTCTTAGGGTTCAACACATGAACAAGTGGTTTGTGGTCTGTTTTCAGTTCAATTGGAATACCCCAAATAAGTGCTTTGAAGTGTTCTAAAATCCACTTAACAGCTTCTGCTTCCTTCTCAATAGTAGAGTAGTTTCTCTCTGCTCCCTTTAAAGTTCTTGAGGCGAAAGCAATTGGAACAAGTAAACCATCATGGATCTGTTCCAGAACACCACATAAACCCACATTACTTGCATCTACTGATAACAAAGTCTTGGCACCACAATTGAACATTTTAAGTGTGTGTGCTTTATTAATTAGACTTTTGATTTTGTCCAATTCTTCTTTACATTCTGCCGACCATTCAAATTTCGTGCCTTTGGTCATCAGATTTCTCATATGAGTGGTTCTGTCTGCATAATGGTCAACAAATTTGGAGTAATATTCTGTGAAACCTAATAAGCTCCGGAGTTGGTCTTTATTTGCAGGATCAGGAACTTTTAGAATGGTGTTTATCAGAGCTCCTTTCGTTCTTATACCCTTCTCACTGATGCAGTGGCCCAAGAATGTAACTTCTTTCTGCTTTATCTTGCATTTCTCTATCTTGAGAGTTAGACCTTTCTGTTGTATTACTTGAAATACTCCTAACAGTTTGGCATCGTGGTCCTCTTCAGTCATGGCAGATACTAGGATGTCATCTTGAAAATAATGTACCCCTTTTAGACCAGAGAAGAGATGTTGCATAAGTCTCTGAAATGTGGCTGCCGCCGATGCCAATCCGAATGGCATCCTCTTATACCGGGAGGCCCCTAGTGGTGCTATAAAAGATGTAAGATGTCTAGACTCTTCGTCTAACACAACTTGATGATAGGCAGACGATAGATCGAGCATGGAGAAAAATTTTGCCGGTTCCATAGTAGTTAACATTTCCCCAATGTTGGGTAATGGATGGCGATCAATCCATATTTTGTTGTTGAGGTCTCTTAAATCTACGCACATTCTGATTGTCCCTTCAGGTTTTCTCACAATAACAATAGGAGAAAGCCACTCAGAGCTCTCGATTGGCTCAATAATGTCTTGAGAACACAACTTTTCTAACTCTTTCTGTAGAGCTTCTCTTGTACCAATCGGAATGTTCCTCACTCTGTGCACTATTGGTTTTGCACCTCTTCTCAGTATTATGCGATGCTTGAAACCCTTCAGAGCTCCTATATTGTCATTGAACACTTTGGGAAAACTCTTCGCTAAATTTTCAGCAGAGTCGCAAGTGTTGCTCGTTATGCTCATTATCGGTACATCCTCGCCCGGGTGTATTCTGATCCTTAGCGATGCCTGCTCCCACCAACTAACTATTGAGAAGCTGTCCTTCGCCACAAATAGTTTACAAAAGGTCTTCCTTCCCTCAAAGCACAATTGTACCCAGGTATATCCAACAATATCAATGGGTGTCTTCCTGTAACCTGTCGCCTTGGCATTGGGTGTCTGGAGATCATTTATGTCCAAGTTCAAAACATTTATGTATGTGTTCATATCTACCATGGTATATGGCGATCCTGTGTCAACCATTACCTGCAACGTAACGCCATTTATTGCCATGGGCACCCACGGATCAAGAGAGCTTCCAGTTGTTGTAACAGTCAATATGCACACCTCATCTTCAAAGCAGCTGGTGATCGCCACCAAGTCATTTGATCCAGCTGATTCTTCAAGTGCTCCCACACTTGTCATGGCTCCTCTGCCCAATTAGCTATTACTCCTCATGTTGTTATAGCGTGGATTGAATCTACCTCTACTCCTAACATTTCAGCAAACTTTCCCAAAATGGCCCACTTGTCCACATTTGAAACACTCTGCCAAATGAGCCGGGCAATCTTTCTCATTATTCAAGTATTTCAACCAACCACATTTGGAACACCTGCTTTGCGATCTTTGTAATGATTCTCTGTTCTGTCTCAAGTTTGAGCCGAAATCCGATTTCACCATTTTTTTTACCATGGCAATTAGTGCTTCCTCTTCCCTGTCACTATTCACAGCATGGCATTCAAGCATTACACATTGTAACATCCTCCTACCATGCCTGCTGTTTGCTTGCTGAGAGGTGCCTCAATATGTGTGTTGGTTTCAGCCCCTTTGAGCTCCTCTTTGGATATCAGTGAAGGGGCTGCTTGCCTTAGTATGAAAAGGTTTGGCAGCCACCCCTCCAGTACCTGTCAAGCATGTGGATGGGCCAAGCATCAGCAAACCTCAAGGCAAGCCAGGAATTGAAAAAGCACTGGCATGACCTTAAAGCCTCACAAGTGGATTGGACTCCCGGTCAGGAGATCCTTGTGATGGAGCCTACCAAGCCTCGAGCTTTGCCAGATAAGTGGACTGGACCCCTCAGGATAATCACCAAGTTGGGTGAAGTCAATTATCTGGTTGACATGGGTGTTCTTGGGGTAGCTCCTCGGGTATTCCATGTCAACAGGCTCAAGCCTTACCATAGGAGAGGAGAAGTCTCATACCTCTTGCTAGCTGCAGAGCAAGAGGAGGATGAGGGTGAACTCCTTCCTGATTTGCTGCATAGCAACCCTCAGGATGGATCCGTGGAGGGAGTACAACTGTTATGCTTTCACCTGCCTGGAGTTTCTCCGAGTGTGTGTTGTTTCGGAAACACTTCAGCATTGCGTTCCGATTCAAGATGGCGCCCAGAGGCTGTTGCAATGCAGTGATGTCATCGCATTCGCATGTATAGCAACCTCCGTTACCCGGAAATGAATAGAGCCTCCACGGAAGGCTCCTTGCGTTCCAATTGTTATTGCGGAACGCTAGTGTGCCCTGTGCCTTCGTGAGTATTCTTCTCACTGAGCACTCTCACTGTTTTCCTTTTTGCAAGTTCCTGGATTTCTTTCTTTGTGCTTCTCCTGTGTTGCGCTGCTTCCTCCTGCATGGCTCTGCCATTCCTTTCTTCCTAGTGCACTCTGAACCCTCGCTCTGCCTTCCCTATTTTCCCCGTTACATTTTCAGAGCCCTGCTCCTTCCTACGTTATTCCTCTAAATTGCTCAAGTCTGACAGCAGCTTTTCTTTCCTTGATGGCTCCATTCTGGGTCCACCGGATACATAAACTGGATTTCTGGTGAAGTCTTCCTGGCTCCTGTAAAGAGAAATCCCGGATTAGTGGATTTACCTGGAACATCTACTCAACACCATGGGATTTTTCTCACCTCAAGTTTTTTTTTCCCTGAGACCTGCCTCTCGGGGGAGCCAAAGTACTTACCTGTTATCCAGTAATCAGGTTGTACGCTGGCTACCTGGAAGGACAGGCCTTACCTCTTCCCAGCAAAGGAGTCCAGAAGAAAAGAGGTAAGGACTGAACCTGACAACAACTCTCTCCATATCTGACACCAGAGCAGCAGAGGACCTGCAGGGCTTTACTCTAGCAGTGTGCCCCTCTGTTCTCATTGACTCCAGGCCTCACCCCATGGTGTAGGCACGGTATTGACACTGGTGACAATGTACCTGTCAAAAAGAGATGCTACCAGATGTCAGACACCGCAAAGAACCGCATCCAGGCAGAGGTCGCCAAGATGTTGGACTTGTGTGTTATTGACCCCTCAACCAGCTCAGGGTCCCCAAGGCAAGTTCCCAGGCAGGTACCAAGGATTGGAGGTACTGTGTGGACTACCGAGGAGTCAATGCAGCCACCAAGCCTGATGCACACCCATTGCCCAGGGCTGATGAGCTTGTGGACAAAATAGGGGCTGCCATGTTGCTGCCAAATTGAGAGCCTTGCTGGGGTTGTTCTGTGCCTTTACCCTACCAGATAGGCAGACGTTCCAGGATTTTGCGGCATGAAATGGCAAATTTTGCGGCACAAACCTTTATTTATTGCAGCATTTTTGCGAGACATTTTGTATTAACTGGAGGGTTTAAGATTGCCACATTGCAGGAAATAGGCAGAGTGCAAGGCTACACGAGAGCCAGGGTATCATTATTATGTATCTTTTGTATTAATTTAATAGGAAGGGTCCCAGATGTCACTGGCCTGGCAGAACAGTGTTTGATTTGGCTACATTTTTGTTTTAATGTGCATGCCTATTTAATAGTATTAACTAAATTGATCATTATCAGTTGTAATGCTCTAAATATTCCCCTTCTATGTTCTACAATCCCCCAAACACCCACATACTTCTCTCACCAACACACATCTCACCAACTCCCCATCACAACTTGCACTCCTGAACCTCTCACTCTGTCATACAAATACTCACGTGCTATGTCACACTGTCAAGTCACAACGTGCACTGCCCAGCCCCTGGCACACTCCAAATAATACTCCCAACCCACACCTTACACTCTACAATTCCTATTGCAATATACAGTCCTTCATTCTTTTGTGCTGCTTCTGCATCTTGCATCCTTTCTTCCATTCTATCGCACTCTTCCCTCATCCTTTTTCCCAATCTGCACCTCACTGCCTCTTTCCGGCCAACCGCTTCCTCTCTGCTTTCTGGCTCACTGACCACACGCCCCCTCTACTTTCTGTACCTCCGCTTGCTCTCAGATTTCGGGCCCACCGCATCACTGCTTCATCTGATCTCTTGTGCACTGCTTCCTCCTCCGACCCACTGCTCTCACTCTGCTTTCTTGCCTATCACTTCACATCTCACCCATCAATCTCCCTCCCTCTCCTTTCCCTCTCATAGCGTAACCATTTTTCTTTTTTTTTTTTTAAATGTAGATTTTGACCCAGATCCTCAGAAAATGGGGCATTTAAAAATAGAGCCGAGGATATGCTATTTTTAGACGACCCATTTTTGGAAATGAGCAGGTCACCTTATTCTCAAAGGTGACCGGCGCATTTCCACAGGCTTGAGCTATAGCGCAAATTGTGCGCTGGCCAGCTGCCTTGAATGGTGTTCTGGGTTGTTTGACCGAAGTGTAATTATTTGCGGCAGAATTCACCGTAGTCCATTTCACTGCGAATTGATTTGCAAGTCAGCCAAACAACCCAAAATGTACCTTTCACCACCATCCCCTCCCCTACCTAACTGCTTGGTCGCTGATGCTTCCCCTGCAACCCTGCTTTGCCAGATCCATCCCTCTAAGGCGTGTCAGATCTGACTCTGCAGGGTCCCTTTTTCGTTTTTTGTCCCCACCTCCAATTTTGAGGAAGTGGGGAACACCCCTGCAACCCCCTAACCCAAAAATGCTGAACTTGGGGAATGGGTGACACCCCGCAGCACATGTTCGGTATTTATAAAAATCGATCGAATAGTACTGGACGAAATAGGTCAAATTGTACCATTTGATCGATTTTTGTCATCAAAATGGGTAGTACCTTGAATAGAATCGCTCTCCCGACAGTGTTCTGCCTGCTCCCAGTGCCTTTCACAGGGACAGGCCTTTCAAGGGCCTGCCACTGTAAAATGCGACCCAAAAAATGCATTTTTATCATGTTTGAGGAACAGAAATGCAAGCGACACAGCAGCGGTTCATACTTTAAAAGAAATGCATGATAGGGTCAGGAAAGACCCTATCATGCAGTAGCACCCCCAAATCCCGTGCGCGCAGGCTTGCCTATAATTTCTGCACATTTAAAAGTGCATCTTGCTTAGAAATTAGTGATGCGATTCTAAATTGGCAGAAACACCACTTTATTTGATCAAGGAGGTGAAAAAGGCCATCTGAATTGGCGCGCATATAAAATGGCCCATTCATGTGTCCTGTGCCTGCTGGGCCTAGATACCCAAGCTACTCATTACTGATGAGGCCCAACAAGGCCAAAAGATGTTTGGGGGTGCTTGTGGTCTCGTGCAGAAGGGATGTGAACTAGCAGTTCGGGCTGGACTGCCCCTTTTGGGGTGGGACCAATCCTGATTTGCATATGGTCTTTCCCCTTCTGTAATGGCTTGGCAGGCGAAGAATGATGGTCTGGAGGGTTGCCCAGAGCATTGCCAGTGGTTCAGATTCATTCTAAACCTTCCAGCCATCACCTCTTTGTTTTTCCCTTGTGGAATGGGCTGCTCTTTTTTTGGGCGCAAGTGACGAGATGTGTTGGCGCATTTCATTTCTTGCGTAAAAAAAGAAGTTGAGAACCTGGCACCATGAGTATTTTTTTTTAAACAGTAATTTTTGCAGATTACTTTTAAATTATTATTTTGTTTTAAAAAGATTGCTTTTTTTGCACAAAACGGCAGTTTTCGCTGCATTTTGCGCAAAACTGCCGTTTTTGCTGCATTTTGCGGGGTCGCAAAATCGCTATAAACTGGAGGGTCTGGATAGGGGGTAGAAGTACAGATATCACCTCCAGTCTTTACAATGAGAAAGCAAGACTAGGAAGAGAGGCTAGGAGAAATGACCAGGACAAACAATTAGGATGAGGGAGTAGGATGGCAGTAGGATGCAATATTAGGATTAGAGTCTAGAACAATGATAAGGGATTAGGTTTGGGATGAGAGGCATGGGCTAATATGAGACAGTAAGATGAGGATTGGAGACTTTGACTGGAACTCAGACTCCATAAATTACAGGCAGATAGGAGATGTTCAACTCCACTAGTCTGCAGGGGTGGGGGACGGATAGATGCTCATTAGAGAATGCAATCCATTCCCCTGCCCCTTGGACAATCTTCATCATGTAGGGGGTGGGCACCCTTACCACAGAGCAAGCTGTGCAGTTCTGATGAAATGGACTTGGGTTGACACATGCTGCAGGAATAGAGAACATTCCGACACCCTAATTCCTAATTAGCACCTATTTAACCCCTCATTGGTTAATATGGTAGAAACCAAAAGAGTTTTTGCGTTCCACTGGGAGTTCGGCAGCTAAAGCAGAAGGCTGCTCTACCGGCCAGGACTGAATCAGGACAGGTGCCAAAGCTAAGGAAGTTTGTTTGGGAGATGTGATCCCCAGGTTAGAAGTCCTAACCATTGTAGCATGACCGTTTGTTCTAGTGAATTTATACCATCATGCAATAGTAACATTGAAGGAGAAGAGCAAGTAATGAATAAACGCAAGATATTAACAGTTAAGTGCAAGATACCTCCTGGTGTGTGTACCTGCCCTGGGAGACACCAATCGATGAGTCCTACGTGTATTACGGGGAGGCCTATTCTTTATTATAGGAAATCAATCACTTCCTGTATATGGACAATACAGCCACCAGGGATAGCACCTTGGGAAGCAAGGCAAGGAAGCATCCGCATATGGACAGCAGCAGCACGCATAGCAGACCAGTGGTATGTGAGCTCGATCATCATGGCAGGAGCGTTTATGTGAGCAGAGTTAACAAACCCACAGAAAACACTGATGGCCCATCCCAGGGTCACCCCAGTGCCCTAGATGGCGGCAATAGCGGGTTAAGGGGCGGAAATAGTTGCAAGGCTATCTCTGTGCCTCCATTTTCTGAAGACTTGAGCTCCAAAAAGGCTATTACATCCAGACCCCTGATACACCTCAAGGCAGCAAGTGTGATAACTGTGTAAAGAGTGACATTGGAAGAGCTGTAATCATTTTGGTCCCTAAGGTATTGACGTCATACACCAGTCCAGCCACCTCTCCTAGTGAGATTAATACGACCTTAATCCCAGCAGAACCCAAACTAAATGTGAACCTGCTAGAACTGTATTTAAATTTGGTTGAGTTCTTAGCTCCAATGGACCTAATGGAATTTAAAGGTGTGAAGACTAAAGAATGGCCTTCTAACGACACCATACCTGCAACCAGTTATTCCCCCGTAGGTCTTGACCGAAGCAGGAAGCATCCTGGGCATAGCGCTTTGCCGTGCTCTATACACCTGTGCACTCCCATACCTCCTGACCCGCTTATCCAGCATATTGCTGCCCCTGATGATGAGAGAGCATGCACACCTTGTGGTTGTGAATGCAGAGCCGTGTAGTCAGAGTTTCAGGATGTAATGAGGCTACTCATGGTCCTTATTGAGACCCAAAATAGAGGGGGAGCAATGAAGGGACCCACAAGGGCAGTGGTGGGTGTCAGGGGGGCAAATATCTATCTGGGTCGTTAGCCCATCCTACTTTGGACGCTTCTGCAAGTGCCACGAACCCGAGTAGAATGAGGATGCTGCCCACTATTGTAAGAAGAGTACCTATTGGCTCTGATGGGGCCTTGACTATCCAGGCAAATTTGGCCTCAAACATCCCAGATTGTTCTGTATTAACTTTAAGACCACTGAGTCAAGAGGATAAAGGTTTTGAGCAGTCTATACCTGGGGGAATAGACCAAACATATGGACATAAAACATCAAAGAACAAGCCCTAGTGCATACAGAGCACAGCTTGGGCGGGGCTTAAGGAAAGGCACCGTCTACCTGTACCAGGTCCCCAAATTACACTGTAACCAGCAAGAACCCAGGGAGGCATTGATAAATAAAAGCCTGCATTGGCTCCGTACTGTACATGGCTGTCTATTTGTGTCTCGGGAGGCTATTTCAAAATGTACCAGACTTCAATACCAGGGGGAGATCTCCTGTGATTTCATTTGGGTAGAATTGCAGGATTAGAGAATAGATTGTGGTATTCTAGGTATGAACATGAGAAGTTATCCACCACCCAATAGCTTGATCCAATTTAGCCCCTATTTTGACTTTAAAAACGAATACCCGGTGGTGGCCAGGCCTCATAATTCTGTGTTATCTGGGGCAAATGCATTGCTCTTAGGGAAAAGGCCCATGGGGATCCAGCAGCATTGGGGTAAATGACGTGCAATAGACTGGCGGATGATGGTGGTCGTTGGTGGGATTTGGGGGCAACTATAAAAGTGATTCCCCATGCTGTGTGGACGTATTGATTGTTATTCATTTTATTTTTTATTTGTTATGATGTCTCCTCTTCTCGTTTATGTTGTATATACTTGTATGGTCTCACACACAAATAAAGTTGATATTGATTGATTGGTTACCAAGACACACACCTTTCCCGTGCGCTGGCCCATAGCAACGGATGGTCAGTGCCACTGTCCCATGCTGTTGCAGATGAACGACTCTGTTTAAAAGGTTGTCTTTTATACGCTGTGCTCCCAGATTTTAGCATAGATAGAGAGCTGCCATAACTTGGATTAAGAGAAGAGGGATTGGGCCATGGTCTGATTCAGGCTGTCCTGTTTCTGCAGGTTAGCAACTCTACTAAATTGTTGACTGGCCCACACACTTCACACAGGAGTTCCAGGTCAATGTGGGAGTAAGTCGGGGTTGTGTGGCGGTCGCACCCTTATCCTGGTCGCAGAGTAACCATGAGGATGATTGGAAGTGGCTGTCGTCTATGATTATTGTAGAATCGAAAAACTCCTCATCAATGTTCTGCTGTTTCTTTCTCCCGATCAATCAATGAAACTAGTACCCCGATACCTAAGGGTTCAGCGCGCTGTAAAAAAATGCAAAAATAAATACATTGAAAGGCTCTTCTGTATGGGAGGAAGAGAAGTGTGTGTGTGTGAAATTGTTGATCACAAATGATGCCCTGAATATAGAACTCTCTGGTTACCTTGGATTCACATCCACTTGTGTAGGGAGATAGACTGGCCAAAGTATAAAGGGCGCTTTGATCTTAGTGAAGGCTCTTGGAGGAGTGCTTACCTTAAGCCAGCACCTCATGGGCCTTGATATGCTATGATATGACAAGGCATTTATAACGCGCCTACACACAAGTGTTTCAAGGTGCGACGAGGCAAGGGAGGGGGAACAGAGGAAAGATAGAGACAACGATCTTACTAGGCCAGGTGACATTGATATTGATATTGATATTTTATTTCTATCGCGCTCATACACAAGTGTTTCAGAGCGCGACATTGAGATCGCGCAAGTGCAGGGTGCAAGTAATCACAGCTTTAAGAGAGGTACACTGGTCCAAAGCATTGGCCGCTGCCTTAGATGGAACAGGAATATGAAATCATGGCAGATCCACGTTTTCAACAGAGGGGCTGGGCCATGAGAGGGAGGATCTTGAAACTACTAGAAGGTGGTCGGAATAGATACTATTTTCTCTGCATAACGTTTTAACTGAAAAAATGGTAAAAACCACCAAAACAAAACTAGGTGTTCGAGTAAAGGGTTTTATTCTGATTGTTCAATGGCGCTGTATGCAAGTTATACAAGTGCTTATTATCTAGATTCCATGTGGGTTTTTTAGGAATTGATATTAATAGAAAAGAGCTGTGTCGTTGATTTGGTATGAGCTATTATCAGAGGCAGGTCTACGGTAGCTATTTTCTTTATATTGTGTTTGCATTGTATTCTTGCATGTATAATTCCATATGGCAATGTGTTATTGATACTATTTTGTTCGGCCTGAACTTTAATTTGGTGAAACCTTTAATTCACCATTAAAAAGTATTACCTATTCGCAAACAAAGTCCTATCTCCAGTTAAAATCAAAAAGCAAAGATATTTACACTGTTAGAGTTTGAGGTTTTCGCCAAGTCCCAGAGAGAGTGCAGACCGAGGGGCCAGGGGAATGGGGCCAGGATACTGTGCAACACTTTGTTGTCCTTTCAAGTGGGAGATAGCATACCTCTACTTGAGAGCAGTGAGAAGAGAATGGATGTGAAAAGTGACCATTCGCCCTGACAAATCCTACACAATATGATTTTAGCACAGGGATTGACACAATTCACTATCGAAGCAACAAAGGTCTTCAGTTATAAGAGACCTGCCTATTTTGTTCAACAACCCCGATGGCCATTGGTTATTTATAACGCACTTAATACCCAGAGGTGTCTAAGCCGGGACTGGGGGACTGAACCTGTGTTGCTCTGTGTAGTCTTGCTTCTAAGGCTAGCGCGTTGCCCCTGAGCTTTCCTACCGGCCCCTGCAATGTGAACTGCCATTTATTTATGTTGTGCATCTTTAAATCTTGCAATTGCAGTGGCAAAACAGAATATTTTCCAGAGCTCTCGAGTTACTCTGGGCCTAATTTACAAAGCGTTCTTCAATGGAATTTTTCTGTTGGAAAACGCTTTTGTAAATCAGGCCCTCTGTATCAGGTGTAATTATTCAGTCATGGGTTTTTTGGTGCACCTCTCTTTGCATTCTAGTACTTGTAGATATGCAGCTACAGTTGGAAAAGACTACAAGTACCATCATATAGGGATGCAAAATGGCACGTGCTAATGTGACTGTACTTGCAGAACATGACGCCAGAGGTCTTTGTGTGCATAGGCACTGATACATGAGTGTGATTTAAGGAGTGGTGTTAGTTGGGCAGTAATGTTTCAAAAGTATTATTCATAATGGCCTTTGGGAAGTACTTACTCATCAGATACCCATGCATACGTTATGCAAATACATGTGCACTAAGCCTATAGAAAAGTCTTACATCATTTCCTGAATTTATTCTAAGACATTTTGTGAATTCATAGTAACTTGCAAGTAAGTTACTACCTCTGCCAGGAGTAAATCAGACTTGTTCCTGGAAAAGGCTTTATGACTCTGCCCCTATCTGTAGATCTGCAGAAATGTGTGGAGGAAGGTGCAGAAATAAAAACAGAGTGTTTCTGTTATACTGGGAAACCAGTCTTGTCCACATAGTCTGTGTAAGGAAGAATGGAGAACCACTGATAAACTCAGATTTGAAATGTTTTAGAAACAATTGGAAAACCTAACTGGAATTCACAAAACAGAACCACTGAAAACAGGAATGCCTAGTTATAATGTACTTCTGTGACCTTTTAGCATCTGAATACGATTTTATTAGATATCATTCTATTTTTCCAGAGTATTGGCTTTAGAAAAAAAAAACTGGAATGTTTGTATTTATTTTTTTCTGTATATTGAATGGTATATATTGATGTAATCATTATGGTGAGGTGTCGGCGTGATGCTGGAAATGCATTGGAGGGACAGGGCCTCCATGTCCTTGTCCTGTACTCCTTTTATCATGGGTGTTCTGTGTTCTTTTCTGCACAGGAATCCATGTGGGCCTCTTGGCAGTGCAGCTCTTCCCCTTTTTGGTTTGGTGAACAGACCCTTGGGATACCCTTAGGGCCCCCACTGGTGTGGGTACAACACTGTAGCCCTAGTGTATGTTTTTGGGCACCTGTGTGTGGCCCACAGAGCAGGGTATGGACTGGTGGCAGCTCCATGCTGAATTTGAAAGGTGCTCTGAGTATCCTACATTTTGGGAGACCCAGGCCCTGCCATTGGAATCAGTTGATTCTTGATAGGAGAGAAGATGGCCCTTGTGGCCTCTTGCTTTCTATTGCCTGTTACCTTGTTTTCCCAAAGTCCTGGGAAGCCCTGACTCTGTTCCTTCCCCTGACTGGCTGTTGGGTGGAAGTTCCATATATGGTATTGTGGGGAAGTCCAGGCATGATTGGCTGGAGCCTTCCCAGTTACTGTATGTTGTGTGTACACCCTTGGGGTGGGACCTGGGTGAATTGAGAGTGTGACCAAGAGACATTTCATGTTATGGGTGTCTGGTTTCTAGTGTGCGACACAATGAATGCGACAGCCCTGCCTGAAACTGGTATGACTGCAGTGTGGAGTGCTGAATGGCTGGGGGCTTGTCCCAATCCACTTTCCTTGTTGTGAGTGTCTGGATGGAGAAGAACAGCCTGAATGCATTGTGAGCCTGATTGGCTGCCTGGGCCTGGCTCAGCAGTGTGAATGAGAGACAGAACAGTATATCTGCGGACCTCTCACTTACCAGAATTGTTCAGAAGCTGAAGTCGAAACTTGATGCTTACCTTGAAGCCCAGAAGAAGGCTTTTGCTGCTGCTTTCTTTCTACGCAATCCGAAAGCTGTCATGTCTCCAAGAACTGATCCAAGAGTGGACCTGGCTAGGAGACCTCTTCCCGAGCTATGAGGGAACATCGTGCACCAGCTAACCTTCACCAATGCTCCCTGGAAGTCAGTCCTCGAAAGGCTGCTGACCAGAGACATGGGTCGTCGAGGAATCTGAAGTGAAGTGCCCGGACATTGAAGTCCATCGCCGTCAATGACCATCATCATCGACTGGAGCCATAACGCTCCATTGCCTAAGGAATTTGAATCAAGGACTCCCTTGCTCGTCGACCGCTTAGTCCTGCCGGAGAAAGTCAAGGTCGCTGACAAACCAAGGCGAATACGCTGGTGGGTTTCCCGCCACCCGAAGTCTTCAAAGATGCTGATAAAGATCCGAAAGCCAGCGTGGTCGAGTCCCGATCGCTGACACCAAATGCTGACAACCCGACGCTCTTGATAGGCCTACGTTCGTCCTTGATCTGCTTTGCGGCAACAAACTATCGTCGTCGAGGTGCACCACACACCGCATCTTCGCAGGACGTCCACGACCGATAGTCGACAAGCACCGTAAGGACCGAAGCTGCTGTCTCGACAACATTGTTCACCGTTTCTTTGAAGAATCTCGAAGATCCGTGGCTCCTGCCTTAAAGGAAGTTCACTCAAGAAGCATCCGTCAATGACCCGTCGTTCGTCGAACTCTGCTAAACCAGGTACATTGGGGTAGTAGAACCTTTTTAGAAGGGAACAAGACTCTGCTAAACAATATCTGGACTGGCCTTGTCAGTATATATTATTTACAGGTTGCCCAGGTGGGTGGATCCTCACACAGAACTGTGTCTAGGTAAGGGGAACCAGTATTCTGCCAATTGTTTAACCAACTTGTTTTCCTTCCAAGTCTATTGTTGATACCTTTTTCTATTGATTTGTATGCCAGTTGAAACTGTCAGCAGTTGGTGCATTTTAATGGAATCAAGAGTAATTGTGGTACCAAATAGAGAATGTATATATTTATTATATAGTATTGCCTTAGCACAAAGTGTGTTATTGTGATTGTGTAGATAACTTGAACCTTAATTGTAAAAGAACTGTGTCATCACTAACATGGTGTGTGGACATACCTTTGTGGGGGCTTGGGGACTACACTCTACTTAAGAACCAGCCCGCATCACCTCCTGAGAGCTTAAGCCTCGATTGCTCGTCTATATCTACCCTTTAGAGAATCTTGGCTAGGGTGCTCTGTGCTTCTACTCTGACATATAGAGGGCAGGAGTACAGAACCTCCATTCTTTACTGTCGGCCCGGTCATTTTTATGGTAAGGTGTAGGCCCGGTCACTATTATGGTGAGGTGTAGTGTAGTCTTGGCCACTATTATGGTGAGGTGTAGGCCCGGTCACTATTATGGTAAGGTGTAGGCACGTTCACTATTATGCTGAAGTGTAGTTCCTGCCTTTATTTGTGTGTTGATCTGTTTAAATGTTTTATTGTTGGCAAGCAATACAAGACTGTGATGAGTCGAACAAAGGCACTTTTGTCCAAAGTGGATTCCAGAGGGCTTTAGGGGAACACTAATTCCTTTCCAACTGGAATCGGAACCTATTTTACCATGCTGCACTTTTCTCTGAAGAAAGAAGTATTATTATTTTTGTTTTTTTTAATACTAGCGTGAGGAGGAGAGGAAGACTAAATGATGGAAAGAGAGAGACCTGAGCATGGGCACTGAGAAGACTTCTGGGACACACACTTCCTTTGTTCCATTTCACGCTGGAGTAGAGGAGCACACTCTGTTACATTTAATGACCTGCTTTGGAATATTCTTTCATCTGTCCGTGTGTCACATGATCAGCCTTCTCATATGTTTTGTTTTTCTGGGATTTTCTAATGATGTTTATCATTGACTGACTTTCCATTGTGTGGCTTTAAGCTTGGTATGCTTTTTTGTAACTCAGGCATTCTCATGGGTTACTAATGCTTTATATTAATTTAGTTAGATGTATTTTAAGGAACAGTTTGCTTTTGTGATAATGGGGGTCATTACGAGTTTGGAGGTAGCCATGGTGCTATTAGCGCTATGGCTGCCTCCAAAATCGTGTGCGGGTCCGGGTTCCTTGAATGGGGACTTACCGGGACATTCCAACCTTGGAGGCCCCGGTAAGTCCCCATTCAAAATACCCATCCCCATTCGAGCCCTCATAGGGCTCAATGGGAATGAGGGAGCTAATAACGGGCCCGTTAATAACAGGCCTGTTATTAGCTCCCTGGTCCCCTTGCGGGACCCGCGAAGGACGTCTGGTCTGACCAGACGTTCTGAGCGAGTCCCGCGAGGGAACCTTGTAATGCAGCGGTAAGTGGTTAACAGCACTGGTATCCTTACTGGTGCCGTTAACCCCTTACCGCCACACTCGTAATGACCCCCAATGATTTACATTAATCATGTTTGTAGGGTTAGTACCAGGCTTCAAGTGACAGTACTGTATTGCGCAGATCACGCAAGAATGGACATCAAAAGTTTTATTTGCATTATGTTTCTCGGCCGAGTGGAAGTGTAAAAAAGGAACATGTGTTAGATAGATGTCTGACTACACAAACATTGAAATCCCACCCTAAACCCCTTATTGATTTTCCTAATGATCCTTGGGAGGGGCCAGTCACAACCCCACACCTGAAACCTACCCAGGGAAAGTGAGGAGGCACACTGCAAAGAGCATAGCCAGCTGGTGGTCTACTGGTGGCCCCTCTGCCACGTAGAGACGGAATTTCAACACCCTAACCTGGTTACGCCTTAACGACCATTAAGTCTAATGATTGCAGTTCTTTGTTTACGTGTATGCTTCCTACTTGTACATCTCGACATTTGTAATTAAACCTCCATGTACTCGCTGTACATGTCTATACCTGTAACTAAGCTTTAAGTATTCTTGATATGCTGTGCGCCCAGTTACCTAAGGGTTTGGTGTGCCCTACAAATCAATAAACAAACAAACAAACAAACTTACTTGGCTGCATCCTCGCGCCTAAAGCTGCTGTGGCCTTCCAGGTGTATTACAGCCGAGTCCTGTAGGAAACAGGTTCTGACTCCCACTGTTGGGCTCCACATTACTGTGACAGCTGTCAAAGAAAGTATGCCCAGGGAACAACAATAAACACAAACATAGTAAAAGAGCAGTAGAGGAAGAGAGGAAGGAAGCACTACCAAAGATTTGTGACGGGACTAGCTGTACCATTGCGCACGAGAAAGGCGATTGGTGACGTGCATGCAGTATTGTGTCATGCTAAGTGAAGAGTCTAGGTAAACGCCCCAACGTGTTCACGGACGAGGCGAGGGGGATTTTGTAGCCGTTGATGATGAAGGCTTGTATGCCTGGTTTAATTTGGCCAGGCGGCCGCGGGCCACTCAGAACTAGCCCTGCCTTCTCGTCCTTTAGACAGACTGTGCGTGCCCATCCAGGATTGAATAGCCTCATAGATGATATTCACTGTGAGAGCATCGCGCGCGTTGGAACCTGCACGCATTCATGTACACTTTTTATTTGAATAATTTGATTTGAGTATTTGTTTTAAATCTACCTATTAATTATGCTTTGTATTTAAGTCATTTTTTAAAAAATAGGTTTCTCCCTGCCTCGTTGCCACTCCAGTAACGTCTCAGACCATAACCTTCAATGTTGTTATACGACGTTTCCGGGCCCACTTACCTTTACATCCCACTTTAAGCAATAATAATTGGGAAATGCAAGGATAAGTCTTATGCATGCCTATCAGTGCACCCACGACTGCTTACAGGGTCCATCTGGTGAATGGGGCACTGCTTGCAGCATAGACAGGCGGCCGGCACTACACTATGTGCATTACTTCCGGTAAACAATCAGGCGGTAAGGTGACACTGCCCAAGCACAGCTCCGCCAGAGATCCTCGGGGGACCTTTCAGAGGGAACACCTGTTAATGTTCTGACTTGGCAGCTAGGCATCCCGGTGTTTATGAAAAACACACCGATCCGTGCATGTTAAAGCAAGAACACGGATGCCTTTTAATGTGAACACTGCTGTTGAATTTTTCTAGCCTTCTTTCCAGGAACCATTTAATGGCCGTTGAAAGGGCTGATGGCGCAGTGAAAGCAGGAGCAGGCTGTTGCTGTGCCAATGTAAAAGTGCCCTCGCAAGAAAGTACACAAATTCCCTTACCCACTCTGCACCATTGTAGTGGTCAGGGAGGGCCTTACATGTGACAGCGTCCGGGGTGCGTCAAAGAAATGTGGTGCTCCCTCCTGGCACCCCCATCGGGGTCTGAGGGGAGGGGCAGGGGGCACCACATTTTGTTTCCTCGCTCCGTTGCTCTGCTAAATGCAGCGGCGGCAGGACTGTGATTAGCTCCCCGCTCCCGGGGTGGGGTGGGGAGTTAATCACTTAAAGAGGGTGCCTATGGGAAAGCAGCATGGGGAAACCTTTGAAATGCTGCCCCAGGCTGGTTTAGTTTCAGCGCGAGATTGTAATAAAAATCATCCCGCTCTCCTGCTGGCGTTGGGCGCGTGCCCATTTTATTACAACAGGGCACCTGCTGCGCCTTCACCCACCACGCCAGCTCACAGGATCCCTTGAAAGACTCCCCCGAACTGGCGTAGCAGGCAGGCTAATGCTGAACCCCGCGCGAGTGCCCGGGCGGCACATGCCTAAAGCTGTCGAAGTAGTGGAAAGAAGTTCCCTCTGCCCCACACCCTCTGCTGCACACTTCACCCCCCCCCATACTCACCGTCACCCATACCCCGGACCCCCCAAACTCCCACCTGGGGCCTTCCACTCCACCCCAGAATACTGTGTTTTACAAAAGTTTTAGCAAGACTGGAGAAAACGCAGTGAAAGAATAGCATTTAAATGACCACCATTAGTGTGTCATTTGCCCCCTCGGAATGCAAGTTTATGCAGTCTTCCTTTCCAATCACCCACCGTACGCACCTCATAAGGGACATGCCCAGGACTATAGACACTGACACACCCCTCCCATTACCTGCAAACACCTCTGTGCCTAGAGCAATTCGCAGATCGCTGCCAAGCTGGGCTTTTTGACTGCTTGGGAATGGACTTTATGTCCCGAGCAGTCTATTGAAACAAACAAAGCCAATCCAGCAGCTGCTAGATTGCGCAATCATATGTGACACTGCATTGTTACTGGCAGGGCCTAGGTTCAAATCCCTAGTGGGGGAAAGTAATAACAAAATATTATCATAAATAAAGTGGAAATATTATCATAAATAAAGTGGCTTTTCCTAGGTCCTGGACAGTGCTCCGGCCACATACAGTAAGGGAACAATGACAGATTTTCCAGAGAAGGAAGGGAACGTTGTACCCGTTAGTTCCCTCCCACTTTGACCTCGTGCTCCATACCAGATTCATCTGACTTCTAGGTGCTGCTTAGAAGTGGGAGGAGTTTAGTAGTAAGTGCTAGGCTTCACTACCACCTAATTGGATGGGACTTAATTCATGGACCCCAGAAGGAGATGGGAATTGAAACCTGTGACTACATGTTGAACATAATCGCTAAGCTAAGGTTAACTCTTACTGGACACTTGAGGAAAAAAACATCAGTGCAAGTGCCAAAAGAGATTTATTGTATTTCCCTGTAGTGTGCACCACATCCAGTTAAATGAGTGAGCATTTTGAATAGCACCCACTGCAAACGGAACCAGTGTCATCCAGAGAAGCACATGGTTCCTTATAAAGCTAAACCGTGGGCCTCACATCTGCTATGGCGAATGTGCAGGTAGCTGACACATCCGATTTGGGGGTCTGCAAGCTTTGGCTCTCCAGATGTTTTGGACTACAACGCCCATGCTTCCTCAATATGTTCTCTGCTGGCTAAGGCCGATGGGACTTGTGTTCCAAAACATGTAACACGACTTCAGCTGCAGACACCAGAATTAGATCATGCGCTAGCTTTTTGCCGAATTAGGCAGACACTGCCAAGGATGGCGTTGGCTTTTCTGTAAGCATTTGTCAACTGGAATATTTTAACTCATTTTTGATGTGCCAGAGATTGACTGCAGTCCTGGCAAATGGTTGAGCTGCACATGCACTACCTAACTAGCTACAATAGCAGCATTTATAATAAGTTCTCGTGTCTCTCACCACGTTTTTGTTACTTTGTATGTGTAAAACTCTATTTTTACATTCACTAGTCTCCAAATCCGTTCCTCATAAGCCAAATCTGCTCCAGGTTTTATAATATGCACATAATATCAGGGCTAAAGTCGCGGGTACATGTGGGTGGACGGAGTCCCCCCACTTTTTTCAGAGGGCACCTTGAGATACTAATTACTCGTGACACAACTTCAATTGGTATGTTAATGAGTCCCCCCACTTTTATTTTTAGGACTTGACCCCTGCATAATATCCGTTGGAATACAGTGGGGGACCCAGCTTCTGTCCCTGTACAGGTGCATTTATAGTTCTCCCACACACTTTAAGAAAATCTATCTCCAATTGTGAAGTTTTTTTGGGGACATTTAGAGAAGGTGCGTGATAAACCATTGGTCTATTGCAGATATTATAATGTGAGCTACTTGCTTCAAAATATGTTTTCACAGTATCCACAGACAAGAGATTTACTGAAAGAAATGTGTCCACTTAACAAAAAATGCAACTGCATAATCACAGTGTGTGTGCCCAAAAGCATTAGCACCGACACAAATACAGCACAGTAACACCACCATGCATTTATTTTAGTTTTTAAGTAAGGTGCTACATGCCCGGAGGCCTCAGAGCACAGCAAGCAAGGGAGGCAAAGATCGACAAAAATTGCAGAGGGGACTCACGGCAAAGAGGCATTAGTCAGCCAGACTGAAAAGAAGAGTTTTTATACTTCTTTTAAAAATTTGCATTGTAAGAAGATTCAATTCAACACTACAGCTAAGTCAATGCCTAGTCTGGGATACTGAATGGAAACCCGTATTGATATATTTTTATGTCCAGTTCAAGAGTTCTGGATGACTACCCCTATATAACACCCCTCTCTTAGAATCCCCCTGACCCCACTGAGCCAAGAAGTAGTTCTGTTTTGCAAGTTTAAAAGGTTTATTTGAGAAATAAGACAAAATATAGATACCACGCTTTTATAATAAATTAATAATAATCGATATCGCCCTTATAAATATAATGTTAATCAACAATGGGTAATCTGACACTAGCACACTTCTTTATAATCAATGAGGAGTTAGTATAGGATGGATCAAGTAGCAAAAATACTTGTATGATTTCAAGGGAAAAGCAATGAGGAATAAAATGCAGTACAGAAGTACTTGAGATGATTTTAGCAAAAGATAATATAATCACTTTTTCTCTGGCAATTCACCTCCCTCCCCTATGCAATGTAAGACATGGAAGTAGATGGAAAGAGGAGCACACGGTTCTCAGGAATGCAATCAAATACAATACGAAATTCAGTTCCCCCCCAGCAAGCTTAGAGAAAACCGGTATGAGTTTTAAAACACAGGCCCAAGTGCTTTGAATGTGGTGGCAATGAAGTGAGAAATATGCTGAAAATGCTTTTAATTCCCTTTAGGAGGTTCAGGGTCAGTGAGAGATACTTGGGATGAGTTCAGGCTCACTTTAGCAATGATTCAGAGATGGTGATTAAGAGGCAAACAAATTTTTAGCAAGGAAAGAAATGACTGCTGATGGTTACACGTGGCTGGGTTTTTAACCAAATCGCAAATCGCGGTAAAATTCGCGAGTGCGTGAATTGCGATTACGGCAAACGTATAAGGAGTAGCAAGTCAGTTCTAGGTTCGTTGGAAAGCTGAGATTCTAAGCTTTCAGAGGGAAGTAAAATTTCGTTCCAAACGGTTCCAGAGATACGGACAATTAAATAAAGGTAGTTTTTCAGATTGAAAGTGAACTCAAAATGACAGATGACACGATTTATAGGAGGCTGTTCTACTTAGGTTAAAATAGTTTGGATTAGATTATTTTAACTAAGAGGTTGGTTCTGCACAGTTCTGCTAGGTACTCACAATATAAATTTGAAATAGGCCTCGCCACGGATCTGGTCAGGTTTTGGACTGGACTCCGGTTCTGGTCTCGGCACTTCACAGTGATCTGGGTCAGCTCTCTGGTTCTGCTCACAGCGGTCTGGGTCACTCTGGATCTCTGGTCTGGTCTTTCCGGATACAGCGGTCTCTGCACGGCTCCTGGATCTCTGCACTGGTCCTGGCAAAAGTTCTTGGCAAGGGATTCAAGCAGCTCACCCGGCTGTGAGTAGCTTGCAATGATTTGAGGCCTGCTGCAGAGAACTCAGCTTGTGGTTTTAGGCCTCTGATTTAGGTTCTAAAGTATAAGTTCTAGGTTCTGGAGTACGTAGCTGGAGTCAGTCTGGAACTGGTATCTTCTGGATGTTGTGTGGTCCGGCAAAACACTCTGCAGCAACTGGATTTGAAATGTCTCTACCTGTCCCAGCAGTCTCTTTTTATGTGTTTTGAAAGTGGGTGTGTGCCTGGGCCTAGCTAAGCCTGCCCCTCTCTACTTGTCATTGGCCCAATTCTCCCCTCTCCCATGATTGGGGGAAGGAAATGTGAGTCAGAGTGATGCTGTAGGTTTTATGGGTCAGAGGATCCTCCCCTGGTCAGTTTGCCCACAAATCTATAATTCCCAGATATACAATTTGTTGAAATTACATGTGGACATTATATATTCCTTATGGTCCATGCTTGTCCGCCTCTGATCTTCCTGGGGGCTTGCATTCAAAAATGACAACATTTTGCGCTTTTTAACTGGTTTTGCAATATCGGACATTTACCCAAATTTACACACATGTGCGCAAGGAGTATGGACATTAATTGATGAAGTGTCAGATTTTTAACATGCAGACATTTGGAGTGAGACCCTATTTTCCGCTAGCAACCCCCCAGAATACACCACAGGGTCCTAACGCATCTCAAAATGTTCACAGAAAAATCACAAAAATAATGATATTACTTATATAATTCTGACAAGTCCGCACTTTGAGTTATCTATCTTTTTTAAAATTATGCCCTGGTCAAAAAGGGGTGTGGCTTCCCACATCACAGGGTGAAATAACTGGTTTATCCACTTCCCCCGAGCTCAGCTGCTAGCAGAGGCACTGCCCCTTCCAGTTTCCCCTAAGAGGAAGCCACTTTACGGCCCCCAATATAACATTTGCCTGAGTCCAGGACAGGCCTTTGTTCAACTCCCTGTAGTCCCCAGCTGCTCCACCCCTAATCTAATCAACAGGGCCATGTGACCTCAGGATGCAGCCAGGCCTGGCAGCCATGCCCGGGAACACAGCTGTTGATCCAGTATCAACTCCTGTCGGGGGTAGTTGTTAGGCAGAATTCAGTTTCATTAAGCCAGGTTTCAGCTAAATGTCACTTTTTGTTCCCAGTTTTCTACATTCAAATCAAACTGACAATTTTTACATATACATTAAATAATTACTTCCTTCAAGTCATTTCAGAATATAGTTTTACATTGTATCCACCTCTTAGCAAGTCTTTCCTTGGGCTGGTTTTGTTTCATTCGTTCAGTTTTACACAAAACTCTGGTAGTTTTAAAACGCCGGCTTTCTGATAGTGGTGAGTACTGGTAATGCAACCATTTTTGGGATTAAGAAAATGAATTCCCCACAAGAAAGTTGTATCTTTGGAGTGGTCTCGTGCCAACTGCGCAGTTCTCAAATTCTGGCGTGAATGTGGGTGGCGATAGCTCATCCCCACATCCACCCAGTCTATTGATTTAGTTTGTTCTGGGATAGACTAATGGGCGGCGACCGCTCATCCCCACATCTACAAAGTCTATTGATTCAACATGGGTCAAAACCCATGACAGCATATGCTCAAATTGCGAATGCCCAGGCGCAATTTTACATCATGCCGCCTTAAGTGGGTTGTTACCTTTGTATTTCAGACAAGTCCATCTAATGTTATAGAATATCAATAAAACATAAATTATATGTTTATTTAATAAATATGGAATAGTGGAATGGTAAACACGGTTAAAGGGTATTGGTATTCTTAACTTCAGCAGGTCAATGAAAGAAACGTGTACACCACTCTTTTTTCAAGAACTAGACTGCAATGGCGTCTCAGGGCTCTGCCTAGCCACTGCCACTACCAGCTACCCTCTGTGCTGTGTTGGACAGGGAAGGTTACCCATACAATTACAGATACTGATAGCTATCTCTTTGGCTCACTCTCTTGGAAATACTTTTGAGATTTCAGTGTGTAGCAGTGAAGGTTGTGACATCCTGACAGTCTGATGCTCGAGGGTACCATTATTGTGCTGGTGAAACTGTTGCATCCCAAACACAAATGCTATCTTTTATGTTGCACTTGTTACCAGCCATGAGTGCCTTTTTGCCTCTGCCGAAGAAGCCTCAGGGACAAATTACAGTAAATCCTGTCAACTAATAATACTCAAAATAGAGAAAGCTAAACGAAAATGATATAAATAGAATGCGTACATTTTCCTCCAGCTACATCAAGGCAACCAGACTTGATGGATTAGTACAGATCCCTGGAGTCCTTCTTTTACCTGATTCTCTGCTTTAATGTCCATCAAGTCAAAGGCAGCAGGCATGGGAATTAACTCATGCCTTAATCTTAGCATGTACAAGTCTAAAGTGAATGTTCCCCTGAGTTAACTCTTTGCTGCTTTGCCTTTCAGTGCTATCAATTCCCAGACAAAGAACGGTGCCACATGCCTCTATCTCGCTTGCCAGGAGGGACACTTGGAAGTTATACAGTATTTGGTGAAGGACTGTGGAGCAGATCCACACATACGAGCTCATGATGGGATGACCCCCTTACATGCTGCTGCACAGATGGGTCATAACACAGTCATAGTTTGGCTGGTAAGTTTCCAGTCTCTGATTGGTTGTGAACGTTTCAGCGGGATCATCACAGGTATCATCACAGGACCTGAGTTGCCTGAATAACAGCGCTTGTTGATCAGTGGCGTGTCCTGACTCTTTTGACTGGGGTGGCCCAAGTTGGGCACTGATTTATGTAGAGGTGGCATGAAGTACAAGCGCACACACACATAATGATCATAGTCTAGGATAATGGAGGCACCTGGTGTGGTCAAACAGATTCCGGGGGTAGTACGTGCCACCCCAGGCCACTCCCTGGACACGCCACTGTTGATGATATTATGCATTAAACCTATTTACTGTGTTTTACAAGCCCACATCATACTCAGTTGTTTATCTTACAGTAAATATGTGTCTGGAGGTGTTGATCTAGCTGTTGAGCATAAGATGTGCATACTCTCCAATGAACCCAATGTCACATGAACAACATATTATTTACTGTGAAGTGTGACATGTTTATGGTAAACAAGATGCAAAGAATTTAAACTGAGCTGCCCGCAAGACTTGATTTGTGCTAGTTTCAGGTATTTTTGTGTGCTAGAAAGTGAAGTGTTAGAAACTGTATTGAATAGCTTGTGTTTATGGCTGAAATCCAAGGTAAAGAAAACAAATTTTTTAAAAACCTGCTGGGGCTACCGACCAGCGCCCCCGGAATAGCTATTCACAGAGAACTGGGGGCAGAGTTCTGGGAGGATCAGTGGGCGATGGCACCTTTACTTTTTTGGATTCGGCTGTGGGTCAATGAACACGCAACTCTGTGCAATTTTATCTTACGTACTGTGTTGGGCAGATCAGGATGGAAAAAAATCCCATGGTTAGCCTATGTCTCTGCTAAACTGGGGGAAGTTAACCTAAGTGCCCTGTTTCCGCCTGAATCTTTAATCACTAAGCCTGAGGGGGCAGCCTACAAGGTTAAACTGGGAGAAATTGTAGCTAGGAAAAAAACTCTCCTGGGATACACTCAGAAATGTGATTTTTTTCACTCTAGCATCAGCAATCTCTCTGGAATCCAACCATATTTGATTAGGAGCACTTTTAAAACAGATAGGTGGCTGATTACGAGGGCCCGCTTTGATTGTCTTCGGCTACAGGGAAACACGTGCAACTGGAAAAGTTTTCCCAGTGATGCCAGCTGCCCAGTCTGTGGCCACAAGCGTGAGGACCTTTTGCATGTGCTGTTCTTTTGCATAGGTTAAGCGGGTATCCGCAGAATGACCCTGGTCCCCGCCCTCAAGAAAATGGAGATTCGTTCACACAAGGTCGCACTTGAGTTTCTTCTGAGTGCCGAGTCAGTTTTTACATCCTGGGCTCTGTTGACCTTTTTAAAAAGAGCGATGTATTTTAGAAAGAACTTATTAAATCTGCAAGGGGGGGGTAGTTAGTGCTACTAATTTTTACAATGAACTGTGTATGGGGAAAAGTGGTTGAGTCTTGTTTTATGCTTGATTATAATGTATAACTTTTAAATATCCCCTCCCGATCGGCAAGTAAGTGCCAGCTATTTTTTTTTTTATTATTGTAGATTGTGACTTGTAATTTTCGGTATCTACTTTTATCTGTCTTTTATATAATTGGTGTCTTTGTAATGTTGAAAACGTGTAATTTATCTCTTTTTGTCGTTTAATGGAATTTTTTATACTTCCGAATAAACTTGTTTGATTGAATATATGTTTTATATTTCTGTGCTTCCTCTAGCTTCTGCTCTTTCTCTCTTCTTGCTCCACTTGCATGGAATTCTCTTCCTCCAAACATCCGAGAAACAATCCACACAGATTTGTTCAAAACCAAACTAAAGCCTATCTCCTCTCTTCCGACTTACCCTCTTAGCTCACCTCTCCTCTAACCTGCCTCTGTCCCTCACTTGCTCTGCCTCCACTCTAGCACTTCAGCCATAATATTCACATACCAAGAACATCTGGCCGTACCGCCTACCTGCACTTAGAAATGTCCAATGTTCATTGTCCTTAATCTATGTATGTCTACTTATGCACTGTCCCCGGAGACTGTCCATTTACTTCCCTCCACAACCGGGTCTGAGTGTCCCTAAAACTCACCCCCCTGTAAGAAGCTCACTGCTTCCCATCCATTCTGATTTCTTATCTATTGTACGTCTTTTGTGATCAATAGAGCTTTGTTCCTCCTGTATATAAATACATGATTATAAAAATATATTTGTGTTGAGTCGAGGCGATCTAGAGGCTAACTGCATTAGCCAGTAAAGGACTGTGGTTTTTGCTGAGCCACACTAGGTGGGAGGGCACGCCTAAAAATTGGCAGTAGCTGGCAGTGCCAGTGATGGGCAGGAGAAGTATATAAATGGAAAGACTATGGACCTGATTTATATATAGCGTTCTTCAATGGGAAAGTCCCATTGAAAATCGTATTGATAATCGGGCACAATGGCTGAGAGGGGAGTTGCTAAGTTTCAGAGAGAAAGCTGACAGACTATGACTGATGGAAAATGTGGCATTGCATGCAAGGGTGCATCAAGTCACAGCCCCATACTCGGAACATACTCAGATGTCCCGTCTGGGGCCATCTGTCTGTATAAGGGGGAAGACACTGCCTCCCCCACGCCATGCACTCTAGTAAACTAGAATTCCTATCTTTGGAAAGAGATATCAAAGCGAGAGCTGAGGTTCCCTATGGACCTCACACCCTCTTGTGGAAGTCAAGCTCACTGGACTATCGAATGTCAATGACATATGCCAACTGGCAAGTGTCTCTATCTCGAAAGACAAACCTAAAGGGGAAGTTATGCCACAGTGAAGTCAGTCACAGTCAACCAGCTGTGTAAGGTCTTCCAAACGGAGGGTCCTGAGGATGCAGCTCTCTAAAGTTCTATGACCCCATGTGAACTTTGAGCAAGAACCTGGTACCGTGAAAATCTAAACTTCACACAATGAGCACAAGACTAAAATGAAGGGTAATAGTTGCATGAATTGAGATCCCTTATTTTGAGAAAAAGGTAACTTGGCAAAAGTAGAATAAATACTGTAAGCTCCTACAAATAATGCATTTATAATTAGCGTTTTGTGGTTTTTCAACCCGTGGAGTATTACCTCAGCCATGGAGTATTACAAACCCCCTAGAGAACTACCCCCCCACTCAGTATTGCCACACCCATGTGTATTACCCACCAACAAGTTTAAAAAGATTATTCCAAGTTGTGGCAAACTTCTAAAACGTGAACTATTTTCTTAAGTCATTAAATACTCAATGCAAAGGTCACAGAGGAAGGGTGTGTTATTAAACTACCACCAATCAGAGATTAGGGTAGAATCTCTAACCCATGTTTACTTAAAAATAATTGCATTTATACTTAGGTTGTTATTTTAAAAAGTATACCTCAAAATGGTGAATCTCAGAAACAGATCTCAACAAAAGAAGCAGTTCACTAACAGATGAGTTTCAGCACTTGAATGATTTCACTAGACCTCCACCTATTTTTGCTATTTACTCTGGCATTTTAGGGAATTCTCGTCATGGGTAATGTACCTGCCATGCCCCCTGATGAACACGCATGTAATGAATGACGTTGTTATCATGTACACAAATGCAATACAGTTACAAACACATATACATATGTGCAATGTGCTAAGTTTGGTTCCTCATTTAGACCTAACGTACATTTTTTACTGCACCATTTCAGCATTTTTTCCAGTAAATATTAAACCAACATCTTAAATGAAACATAGCTGACGCTAAAAATAAAGTGTTCTCACTGGGTATCTGGGGACGAATAAACTCCCAACTCACGCCACGTGCAGCTCAATCCCCGCAGAGGCTCGAAATGCCCTATCACCCTTTGGTTCTGCAAAACACTAAAAACCTGGCTTTTTCAACAATAGCTGTAGGACACATAAAAATCCCCCTCTCCCTCCGCTGAGAGTACTACGCTACTTTAAAAATGCCAAGCCCACTGCTGGCACCCTTCCAGTCTAAAGCCCACTGCTGGCACCCTTCCAGTCTAAAGCCCATTGCTGCTCTCGAGTTAAGTTAGCTCTGTAAGCAATAAAATAAAAATAAAAATAATGCATCCCCAAAAGAACTACACATTAGCGAATCAGTAATATGTCCATCTTTCTCTTACAAACAAAGCCCCTTGAACATAAGGAAACGGATTATTGGGCGAAATCTGGTCCCAGTAATGAAGAAATTGTAACCCTCGCTACGAAGGTGCAAGTCTTTTTCACTTTTAAAATAAAAAAAAAAGTTGAAAGGTTTTGCTTTCCTTGAGAAAGTGATGACATGCATGAAGTTATCTATTCATTTAAATCCAGTTAATTCGCAGACAGTTTCACGTTGGCATCCTGCACGCCCCCTGTCATTTTCTAGCATGTACCATTCTCGGCGCATAGTACATCCGGTGCATGTGGACTGGAGCACATGCATGGAGTGTACGACATGTTGATTGTGCAACTGTGTCACTGTGCAACCAATATGGATAGATGTGCCAACAACGCCAAAAATATATGAACTTGTATTGTTGACTGCAATGAGGCAATGCTTGCATTATTGTGATCCCACTGCCCGTCTTACTTGGTTGGTTCAAGTGGATGAGACTCGTTATCATCAGTGCAATAGTAGGCTACCTTTTCAGAGCAGTCCACCCTGCTTCTACTTCCCGTAAGGGCTCATGACGGCAACAGGAGGTTTTGCCGCAGCAGAATTTGTCGAGGGGGAATTCATCAAAACATTTTTTTATTATTTTTGCTGCAAATATATGCGGGGGATGGGTTTAGATTAATATTTAATGTAAGGGGTTATAAAGGGGGGTCAGCTGTGGGGGTCTCCCCTGCAAATATTTGCAGCAAAATAAAAAAAAAATGATTAAATCTCACTTAGTCAATTGTTTTCAATAAAATCACATAGAACTGTGATAAACCTGAAGGTGTCTCCCTAGCTAGTCCCCGGGGATCTGTCATCCAGGTGGCCAGGACACAGCCATCGCTATTGGATCCAGCTCCTGGGGGTGGACCAGTGAGGAAGGATCACCTGGATGGGGGTCCTCGGGGAGTGGGACACTGACGGGTGAGACTTGACATCCCCCTTCCTTTGACACCTTTTCCCCCTCCTATCATGTAGTACATTCTAAACCACTGCCCCCCCCTTTTCCAACACGAACACTTTCGCACAACACAAAGGACTACTACGGACTAACACCAGAGCCGTTTACCTGACATGTCCCAATACAAGGGTCAGGCAAAGTCAGACAATTGATCAGAATCACAAACACCTGACGGCCCTGTCCCTTCCCCACAGGAATAAAAAGTGGAGCTAGAGAGTACAGTAAGAGCAGGGCAGACAGCACGACGAGACGGCTAATCAGGCACTGCAGTTCAAGCACAGGAGAAATGCGGTAGGAATCGAGAGGGTGGTGAGGAGAGAAGTGACACTGCTCTTTTCGTCCCAGACCAGTGGAACCTTCATGGAAGAAAGCCTAAGACCGCGAACAATAGCACAAGTGCCTTGCAGCAGGTATCAACGGTACACGGGGCAAGCCTACGCCGATAAGCAGGAGCGAGGGAAGCTCCCACGACCGTGGTACCGACCTTGACTCCAATGAAGAAGAAAAGTCAAGTGGTTCATCACCCCCTGTGAGTTGAAAGGGAAAATGATAAGAACCGCACTGTGTTGAGTGAGAATCTCAAAGGGGCAAATTTGAATCAAGTTCAATGACCTGTGTAAAGAACTATAACAAGTACTGAAGGGGAGACAAGCTGCAGAGGGAAACCGGCCCCATGTGGGTGGTAACTCGAGAGACTCTGGTCGAGACCCATATGAGAGAAACTACAGATACCAAAAGGCCATAGGAGAACCAGCGGAATAGGTCAAAGTGGTCATACTGAGGGTCAAGCAAAATCCCAGTACAATCGAAAGACTTTGATCTCCAAACTAAGTGAAAGAAAGGGAAGTGAATCCCGCAGGAAGAAGAAACAAGGGAAGCAAATCCCAAGAGGGGCAACATTGTGTTTGGAACTGTTTAAAAAGACATTTAAGATTTGTGGAATACAATACAAGAAGGGTCAGTGCTCAGAAGAGGGGAACCCAGGGTGAAGCCATCACCTTACGTGAAACTGTGATAAACAATTGAGAAGGGTCAACGCCCAGAAGAGTGGAACCTAGGGGTGAACCCATCACCTAGTGAACTTTGGAAACAAACTTTTCATTTGTTAAAGGATTTTTTGTTCTGTTATTTAAATCTGTCAGGTCCTCGAAGGCAAGAGACTTTCAAGTGAAACGAGACTTGGCCATCGACGGCCCTGATAGCTGAAAGTTCGAGAGTGTGTCCTGAAAGCTGCCATTAGAACTGTCATCTCATGCTGGAGAATCCCGAGCCTGTACTGTGCTCCCATCTTACCCCGTGTCCAAAACGTGGGAAGGTAGACCCAAGCTACTGCATCCTCACATATTATTTGAGAACACTTCTTTCTTTTCTTGAGAACTATCTCACACCCCTTTCTTGTATTGGTTGTGAGGTTGTGAGGTTTGGCAACAGGTTTCTTAGTATAGGCATTTTTATTTTGACATGACACCACTAGGACTGCCTTATTTTTCATTTGCTGGTCAACGCTTGCTCCCATCCTAGATTTAAGTTTGAATATGCGTTTTTCCAACCTGCATACAGCATTCATTATTCAATAAACACCCTTGAATTGTGATCACTTGTGTCTGTCTTACTTGTTGCCACTATGAGTTCCTCACAGAACCGTCATGACACTTCCTTCAACGCATGTCCTGAAATGAAGGAGTGCAAGGTGCGCCTCTCTATGCATCAAACCTCCTTGCACAGATGTTTTTCATTCTGCCTAAAAATATTAAATGTATGACTAACAAGGCCAATTTGTAATACAGCCCTTTCTTGATTTTTCAGCGGAACCTAACAGATATCAGCCTCTCGGAACAGGACGACGACGGTGCCACTGCCATGCACTTTGCTGCCAGCAGAGGCCATGCCAAGGTCTTGAGCTGGTTATTGCTACATGGGGGAGAAATGACCACTGATAACTGGGGAGGAACACCTCTTCATGATGCTGCAGAGAACGGAGAGCTGGAGGTAAGTTACATTTTGTTTCTTTTCTATAACACAAGAGACCAGTCTCACTGGCATATCTTTGTCTGTACACCAGCAATATTATTATTATAATTATTATTCTTAGGGTATTAATTGAGTAGGGACCTACCTTCAGGAAGCAGTGAAGTACTTTACAATCATAGGGTGAAGAATACAGTGAGGACTGCAAAGAAAAAGGTGTGGGAAGCCAACAGGAGGGTGGGCAATTGGCATAATGGGAGAAGACAGTGGGGGAAGTTCACTGAGTCTCAGGTAGGGTGGGGAGGGCAGGGTTTGTGAACCTAGGTGTTAAGGAGGAGCCATTCCTTGAAGAGGAGGGTCTTGAGCTCTTTCTTGAACTGTAGAAGTGATGGGGTAATGCTGATGTTGACGGGTAGAAGGTTCCAGAGTCTTGGAGCGTAGAGAGAGCCAGGCTGTCTTCTGTTTTTTTCCCTTCCTGCACCAGCAGAGTTAAATTCTGCACATGTTGTTACATCTGGTGGATCACAGGCCTCTGGAGATGCTGAGTTTCTCAGTGAGGTAGTTTGGGGACTTCAGCATGACAGCCTTGTAGATGATGCAACAGTATATGAAGATGACACAGGCTTGCAGCGGGAGCAATTGCAGTTTGATGAGGGTCGGGTGATGTGGTGGAATGAGTCTTGCTGCCACATGCAGGACACAATTAAGGGGAGCCAGGTTAGACACTGGAAGGCCTTCCAAAAGGGAATTCCCACCATCCAGGTGGGAGAAGACCAAAGCTTGGACAGCAGATCTGATGTTGTTTTCTGGGATGAAGGGCTTGATTTTCTGCAGGAGCGAAAGTTGGTTCCAAGCTTTTTGTGTCTTTTTTGATATGTGCTGTTTGAACGTGATGTGTCTGTTGAAGTCGAACCCAAAGGACTTGGCATTGGGGGCCATCTGAGGTCTGAATCCTTCAAGGTTCATAGCAGAGAGCCAGGTCTTAAAGTCAGGGTGTTCGGTGTTGTGGGTTAGCAGTAGGAATTCAGTCTTGGAGGGGTTGTGCTTCAGGTAAGCACTGGACATATAGGACTGGATCAATGTGAGGCAGGCCTTGAGTCGTCAATGGTGGATGTTTTGAGGTAGATCTGCGTGTTATCTGCGTATCAGTGAATGTGGACACTGTGTGGGGAGGAGGGTTCTGAGGAGTTCCATGTAAAGATTGAAGATCACAGAGGACAGGATGGATCCTTGCGGGACTCCACATGTGATGGGTAGAGTTAGTGGTCTGGAAGAATCCATTTGTAAGAACTGTTGGCAGTGTGCAAGGTAGGATTTCAACCAGATAAGGATGATCTCACGATCCCCATGCAGCGATGTAGATTGTCAGTGAGTGTCTATTGGTCTACTGTGTCAAATGTTTCTGAGAGGACAAGGAGAACTAGGAAGAACAGTCTTAAATAAGAATGCAGAGAGGATGTCATCTGCATACGAAGTGGCCTTGGGAGATGCACAGGTGGCAGTGAGGTCTTCCATAGTTAGTGTTGGAAAGGTTATTTATTTGTACATTTATAAATAAGTGCGCAAAGCCTATAGGCATCTAGGTGTTGGTTACATTGGTGGACGAAACAGTTCTAGTAGGAGATGTAAGACAAGGAGGGAAGGAAGGGGAGAAAATGTCAGTTGAAGAGGTAGGTTTTGAGCTGCTTTCTGAAGGAGTTGTAGGCTGGTTCATCTCGTAGGTGAGGTGGGAGTTTATTCCAGAGGGCGGGTGCGTGGACTGGGAAACTTGACCGTCCCTCTGATTTCTTTCAGTTGAACCTTGGTGTGATGTGGCGATCTTTGTAGCCTGATCTTACAGGTCTTGTTGAGGAGTGATTCTTGACTTTTCCAGCAAGGTACTGGGGGGCGTTGTTGGAGAGACATCAGTGGGTGATGGACCGGATTTTAACTTTGATTCTGTCCTTAACCGGTAGCCAGTGGGCAGCCTTTCTGGCCTCCGAAATGCAGGAATGCTTACCCATGTTGAGGGCGTTGTTCTGAATTGTTTGCAATTTGCCCATGTTTTTTTTTTAGGTGCTGCACAATAGTGAATTACAGCAGTCAAGTTTAAATTCTATGAGGCGTGGGCAACTTTGAGCTGGTTCTTGGTGGTAAGCTGGCGTTAATGAGTTTGGTGGTCTAGCCTAATGAAGAGGTAATGTGATTGACCTGGCGGGTCATGGTGAGGGAAGAGTCGAGTTATACACAAAGAGACTGTTATGTACAAAAGGTGGCTTTCACATAACCAGTAGTTTAAAGGTAAAGAACCTTTTATTTGCAAGTTGATGACATAAGACGACCCCCAGCAGGAGGAGTACAATCTTCCCACTAAGGCCCTGCTTCTTCACTGGCTCTCCTTGGAACCCTGCTACATAAGATGCAGTTCTATGTTCTATAGTATCTAAGTGACAATAGACATAGTGAAGGAAATATTATACACTCATGGTTTAACAGGTAAACATTGGAAACACTGCACATCCTAACACCTCTCCTCCTTAAACATAACAAGTAACTGTGTGGGTGAGGACCCACTAAAATTGAAACCTGTAAAACACATATTGAACAACTGAAATTGAAACCTGTAAAATAAATATTATACACTCGTGGTTTAACAGGTAAAACATTGGATGCGCTGCAAGTCCTGGCACAAATCAAGAGCATAGATATATGACATCTAGTGGTTGATTAGGTAGAGTCACAAGAAAGTCCCTGTCTCCAACTAACTGAAGACAAATTAACATTGAAACGGAAAAGCCACCCTTTCCTTATTCCAAATAGCTCCTCCTTTGACCAACACTGACGAACCCAAGTCTTTCACAACTTGCTTGGGTTCAGAAAACAACGAGGCTCCTTTACGAACTTTGGTGGGGAGCTTGACTTTAATCCAATCACCCTCTTTGACCTTGAGTTCCCTACAACAATTCTTCTGATCATACCTCTCCTTGGATCTAACTCCAGCTTCAAAAATTCTCCTTTTTACACTCTCTAGATCCACATCCACCATTTTTGATTTGCCCATCCAACCTGGACATAAATGAGTATTTGGTTTTCTTCCTCTCAAGATCTCAAATGGACTCACGCCTGTGACACTATGGGTAGTTAGCCTATACTGGAACGTGTGTTCCATCACTGTTCTCACCCAATCTCCTCCAGTAGCCACCGCTATCCTAATAGCCTCCATCAGAGTCCTATTTAATCGTTCCACACACCCATTACTCTGGGGATGATATAAAGAAGTATTCACCTGCTCAATCCCATGATTCTCTAAGAATTCTTTAAACTCTCTGGAAACAAGTTGGGTCCCATTGTCAGACAAACACTTTCTTGGAAACCCTTCTCTCCAAAACAGTTGTTCCAAAAATCTGATTATACTACTACTGGATATGTCCTTGAGTACACATACCTCCAGCCATTTTGATAATAAATCCATGACTACTAATAGGTAGCTATCTCTGCCAACACCAATATTAAATGGACCGAGGAGATCCAACGCAATTTCGTCCCAAGGGACACGCGGGGACTCCCTCACTACCATGGGAACTTTTTGCACTTTCAAGCCTTTGTTTCCCTCAATACATTCCACACAGTGTTTGACTTGTTCCTCTATGTCCTTGTCGATACCAGGCCAGCAAAATTCAGACCTCACAAGTCCCTTCGTCCTGGCCAGACCTAAATGCCCAACATGGGCCAACTCCAAGACAGACTTCCTCATACCGACTGGCACAACCATCTGGTGACCCTTGTATAAATAACCATCCTGAATCCATAGCTCCTCCCTCACTTTGGCAAAACCATTCATCTCGCCCCTGTGGCTCTTAATTTTACCTTCTGCAACCAGAGTAAGTACTCCTTGATATACAACATCCTCCGTGCAAGACACATCCCACTCACTTTTCTTTAATGTTTCATGCACCTGGAATATTTCTGCACTCTCCTCTGAACTTGTAAAGTCACTATCGTCAGAAATTTCCCTCTGGACAGATCTAGACAAGGCGTCTGCAACCACATTAACCTCCCCCTTTACGTGGAGCATGGTATACTGTAACCCTTGCAATGCCGTGACCCATTTCATAATGCGTCTTGACACTCCCTCCAAACCACCTTTCGTAAAAATTCCAACCAAGGGTTTATGGTCAGTGCAAATGGTGAAACTCCTCCCCCACAAGAATCTTTTAAATTTCTCGACACCCCAAACGCATGCTAGAGCCTCCTTCTCAATAACTGAATATCTAGATTCTGGGCCCTTCAAAGACCTGGACGCAAAAGCCACAGTCTGTAAACCTGTCTGATCCTCCTGCATCAGAACAGCCCCAACACCATAATCACTGGCATCAACAAAAAGCAATGTGGGTTTACTTTCCTCAAATATTTTCAAAATGGGAGCATTGACAATAGCCTCTTTTATCATCAAAAATTCTTTCTTGCACCGGTCACACCATTTAAAAACGACTCCCTTGCGAGTGAGAAATCTCATATTCCTCGACATTTCTGCTAACCCCTTGACAAATTTGCCGTAAAACTCCACCAGTCCCAAAAATGATAGTATGTCCCGTTTAGACTTAGGCTCCTCCATTCTTTTTATGGCCTCAATAGCCTCCTCCTTGGGTCTAACCCCTTCCCCAGTGATCTCATGACCCAGGTACACCACTTTGTTGGCTTTAAAAGTACATTTTTCCAAGGCAACGGTGAGGCCTGCCTCCTTCAAAATATCCAAAACTCTTTTCAAACGAACATCATGCTCCTTCTCATCGCTCCCACATACAAGAACATCATCCTGATAACACATCACCCCTTTTTCACCCCCAAATAATTTATGCATAATACTCTGAAACACACTTGCGGCTGAGACCAAACCAAATGGCATGCAAACACACCTGAACAATCCAATCGGGGTGATGAAGGCGGTGAGATCCCTGGAATTAGGGTGCAATTCAACCTGATGGTAGGCCGATTTAAGATCTAGTATGGAGAACACTTTTGACCCAGCTACTCCCACTATCAAATCATCTATTCGGGGAAGAGGAAACCTGTCTGCCACAACCATGCTGTTTAGATGTCTAAGATCTATACAGAGCCTCAAAGACCCATTGCCTTTTCTGACTACAACTATAGGACTGACCCATTCAGATGCTTCTATCTTTTCAATGACACCATCTCTTTCCATTCTCTTGAGTTCTTCCTCTACATCTCCTCTAAGAGCAAGAGGAATAGTTCGCAGTTTTGCAATCTTAGGGACAGCTCCTTTCTTTAGGCGAATTACATGTACAAAGCCCTTAAGACACCCCAATTTCCCAGATAACGTGGTTTGTATCTCTGTGGGCTCTCCTCCCGCAACAGACATTACCTGCTCGGGATGACTTGCCTCAAGCCTTATCTTCAATTCAGCTTGATCACTCCATGACAACAATTCACCCCCTCTGTTGGTAACATACACACAACCTTTGGCCTTCCTGTCCTTAAACTGTAATTCAGCATCAAAGCAACCTATAATATCTATGGGAACATCTCCATAAGCATTTGCTTTAACAGTATTTTCCCACAGAGTACAACTATCGAATTTGTTCCTCCACACTTCCACACTTATCAAGGTGTAGTCAGCACCACTATCCATTAGCATGCGTACGGGTACACCTCGAATTACAACCTCAGCATAAGGTTTCTGCATTTTCACTCTGCCATTGACAGCATTCACTGTAAATACCACTTCTCTGCCATCCTCACAATATGACTCATCTTCATAACTTGCACTTATTTCATGCACTTGATTTGACCCAGCATTAAAATGTCTACAACATCGGGCAATGTGCCCTCTCACACCACACTCATTGCATATGATATGAATAGCAAAGCAATCCTTATCCGAGGCTATATGCGACAAGCTTCCACATCTAAAGCATCTTCTCCCTGGAAAACCTCTGGATTGTCCTGAATCCCTAACCATCTTGAAAGAATTCATGTCTTTGGGAATCCCTCTGCTATCTTTTGCAGGAACCCATTGATGCCATCCTCTGCCAGTTGCCGGTCTGTTCTCTTCGCTCCTTTTAGCATTCTGCGAGGCGCGTCTTGGATTCCACGTACTCTGCCTCTGAACAACCTTTGACACCTTCAGCACTGAACCCTGACTCTCATCCAACTTGGGTTTACCATTGTTCACAGTATCCGATTGAAGAACTTCAATGCACTTATCTGTGTGTTCCACCATTTTCGCTATCTCAATTGCTCGATCCAAAGTGGGGTTCCTCTCTTTCCATAGTTCTTTCCTAATACTGTCATTGGAACATTTAATCATTAGCTGGTCTCTCAAGTGCTCATCCTGACAGTGAGTGAATTTGCATTTCACTGCTAAGCCCCTTAAAGCCGTGACAAAATCCTCGATACTTTCCCCATTCTTCTGCTCTCTCGTGGCAAATTTATATCTTTCCAATAAAATGTTCTCCTCCACTCTAAAATGCCTGTCCAGTTTGGCTAATGTCCTTTCATATGGACCAGCATCCAAAATGTCAGAAGGCTCCGGCAATCACTTTAAGACCTCTTGGCCTGCAGTTCCCAAACAGTGAAATAGCAATGCCTCCTTGCGCTCATTGGAGTAGTTGGCACCAAACACTGCTAAGGCATATTTGCTGAATCCTTCCTTCCAGTCTTCCCATCTAACCCTGGGTTCACCTGGCACTGCCAGAAAAAACACAGGAGCAGGCACATTTGCCATGTCTCAAAGTTGCAGAATAGAATAACAAGCTTGCAATTCTGGTTTAACCAATAGAGCTCCCACCCAAACAGGTAGGTGACACTAATTAAAAGATAGCTGCTTGGTTATGTACTCACCCTGGAGCGCCTCACCAGGGTCATCGGCGGCGACTCCTTTCTCAACCTTGCTCAGTGTGGGGCCAGGGTGTCCAATGGCCGCTCGGAAAACACACAACCCAAAATCCAATTATAAAAGTGCCAAAGCCGTGTCTTTGCCAGCCCGGTCTCCACAAGTTCAACAAAATTGCAGGGGTCCAATTCCAGCTCCCACAGACCACGGAGCCTCCAGGGGTTTTCCTCTGGCGCTAGCAATGTCCCTCCGGTGGATGCCACACACTGGATGTCAGGCTGTCAATAATCCACTGAAAAAGGCCCTCCCTCAGGCAAGTCAGGCTGGCTCCGCTCCACAGCCAGCACACTAGATCTGTAGAAAAGACGCTGGGGGTCGTCCTCCGGGTCCCAGTCAAAATCCTCGTCGCCAAATGTTATGTACAAAAGGAGGCTTTCACATAACCAGTAGTTTAAAGGTAAAGAACCTTTTATTTGCAAGTTGATGACATAAGACGACCCCCAGCAGGAGGAGTACAATCTTCCCACTAAGGCCCTGCTTCTTCACTGGCTCTCCTTGGAACCCTGCTACATAAGATGCAGTTCTATGTCCTATAGTATCTAAGTGACAATAGACATAGTGAAGGAAATATTATACACTCATGGTTTAACAGGTAAACATTGGAAACACTGCACATCCTAACAGAGACTTAACATAGGTGTCAACAATAATGTTGTGACCGTCGATGATGAATGCTTTGTATGCCTGGTGAAGTTTTGCCAGGCAGGCAGGCGGGCCAATGAGGAGAAGTCTGTTTTTTCATCATGCAGGGAGAGTCTGTGTGTGCGGCCATCCATGATTGGATAGTTCAGTTGACCGTATTTATTCTGAGAGTGTCTTTGTGATGGTCGCAAGAAATTGGGATGAGAATGTGAGTATCATTGTCGTAGTTAGTGTATGAAATGCCGAGAGAGTCGAGATGATCGAACAGTGGTTTTGTATACATATTGCAGAGTGTAGGGGAGACACAGGAGCCTTGGGATATTCCGCATGATGTAGGCGTGGGATTGGCAACAGCATCCCCAGCGAAGACTCAGGATGATCTATCGGCCAGGAAAGAGGCAACCCACTTGGTGTCAGCCGGCGAGACGAAGGCTGAGGAGATGAGGGCATGACAGATGATCTCATGATCCATAAAGTTGAATGCGCAGAGAGATCGAGCAGCAGGAGAAGTGAGAGGGAGCCCTGGTCAAAGGTGTCATATAGCTGATTCTTCAAGTCTAGGGGGCAGTTTCAGTTATGTGTTTTGGGCTGAAGCCTGATTGTCGGGTCCCCAGAATTTGGTGAAGTTCGAGCAATGACTGCATCTGTAGGTAAGCGACTCTGGCCATGATTTTCAGGAGGAAGGGGACCGTTGTAACAGGTCAGTAGTCGGTAAAGATAGCAGGTTTAAGCGAAGGCTCTTTTAGCAGCAGGGAGATCCAGGATTCTTTCAGGGCAAAAGGGACAGAGAAAGTGGTGAAGGATGGATTAATAATGATGGTGGTAAGGGGTAGTAAGGGCTCTGCACACTACTCTATTGTGGCTGGGCAGGCATCTCCCTTTCAACAGGAAGGCTTGAGGCCTTTGATGATGTTTGGCAAGGGTGGAGGTGCTAGTGGGTTGGAACTGGAATGTGGGAATGTCTGTGTGGTCTTTGGGAAGGAGTGCTGAAAGCAGGCCCAGTGTTTGGCTTTTATTTTTTCCTGTAGTTGTGAGATCTTGCCTGGGAGAGTGACTTGGATGTGATTGCACCAGGCATTATTGTTTGTGGTGGAGGAAGGTGGTGAGATGGAGTTCTCCAGTTCACATGGGCTGGAGACCGCTTTAGTGATTCTCTCGTTGTCGGTGGCTGCTTTGGAGCGCAGGTTGGCTTGTTTGTAATGGAGGGAGATTTCGGAGAGATGGGATGTGTTGGCTGTAGTGGGGTCTTTGTGCCAAGCTGCTTCAGGTGTCAGGGGTGAAACATGAGCTGAGGTGTGAGGTCTTTTTGTTTTTCTGTGCTTTTAGGGGGGGTCATGAGATCTACAGTTTTGCATAGCAAGGCATTGTTATGTTCAACGAGGGAGGTGGTGTCATGTGGAAGGGGCACGGGGTGGTTGAGAAGTGGGACGATCATATTGCTGGTCAAGTTGCATGTGCTGAGAGCCATGGTAGTGACTGAGAAAGCTCTGGCTGAACGGGTTTGGTGGCCATGCGCATGGTCAAGGTCTGATGGTCTGACGACGGCATGGCAAGTTGGGTAGAATGGATATGTTACTTTTGTAGTTGTTGTTATGCCAGATGGGATGTGTAGTTTGCTGTCGGTTGTGGCATTAGTCTCTGCATGTTGGTGGCTCATGTTGATCTTGTTGATGAAGAACAAGTTGATGGTGGTGGATTATTGGGTGTAGTGTGCTACCGGTGTGTGGGGAGAGGGTTGATGCACTGTCTACAATCCATTTTACAAAAGGTCCATATCATTTGGATGTCCAAGGTGAACTGAGAAAAGATTTGTTCTTAAGGACAGTATAGTTCAGTCACTGTAAATTTAAGGGTTACCACTTGGGCAGTCGCTGCTTAATGTTTTATTAATGTTTTGGTAACACAGTTCGACTTTTAGGTAAATATAGGGGAAAATGGTGCAGAGGGGAAGTAATTGGTTTACTTAGATTTAACATCAATGCATTGGAATTTGATACAATATGTAATTGTTATGGACTCCTATTAAACACATTCTGGAGGACCATATTTTAAATGTGGATAATGCTCCTTGCCAACAAATCGTCAACAAAATGTTATGTAAGCAAACGATACGCATGGCCCCACCACATTACCTTAAAATTAGTTCTAGGAGAGTTTGACACTAAAGACTTTTATACATATCAAGGTGCTGTACAATGTAATGTAAATCAAGTGTTGCCTTGTATTTTTCAGGATACTTTAGACTTTAAGACCAATTGTGCTAATTGTGTGTTGAGCGATAAAGACCTCATTTTTTGTTAATATGCCCTTGTCTTTTAGCTTTACGCAAGTACTGGTTAACACCTTATTTCATAGCGAAGGGAATAAGGACTTGTATGGTAGCCAACACTTATTTCATTAACTGTAATGGCCAGTTTTTATACAGTTTGAGTATGTTAGAGGTGCTCTTTCCTGTGCCCTTGTAGGGTATGAATTTTCCTGAAATATGACAATCAGTGGTTCTTGATGTAGTAATTGTTTTAATAAGAAGCGTTAATTTGAGTTTTATGAATTGCAATATATTAGCTAACTGAAGTTAAGCTATTTTATCTTCATGGGTTAGCTATCATGTGCTCGTTTAGAAAATATTAGCTATATGGCTATTTTAGATGTAAGCATTGTGTATTTTTGGGGAAATCGATGTGTTGGATTGAATTTTGTTAACAGAGACATCTGAATAAAAAATACATTAAAATGTCAATTGTGCTCATTTATAGCACTCCTGACCTTGTTCAATGGTCAGAACACATTGGAAGTTAAAGAGATCTCTTTTTGGATGCTGAGGGTTCCCCAAGAACAACGTTGTGAAATGTGGATGTACTTCTTCACAGTTCATTTTTTGTAACAGTTGTAATGGGTGTTCAGGGATTCCCCCAAAAAGATGTTTTCCAATAGAATGAAGACCTTTTTTAAAAAAATACTCGAGCACTTATTGTTTGAAACAGATGTTGCTTCATTTGGAATTTTGGCATCCCCCCAACAGAATTTTTGACAAGTTGTGCAACGTTAATGCTCAGCTGGAAAAGTTTATTGTCAGATCAAGAAGTTCTTTTTTGGGATCAGCTCATGACTGCCATTGCAATCATAGTAATAACATATTTTCATGTATCTTGTCAAAAAGAATATAAATTCATTATAACATTCATCATCAAAAACTGCTAAAACAGATCATGTTATTTAAAGAACATCCTTCCACCTTATTGACCTGAACTACAGATAAGCACTACAAACACATGAGAGGAGTTTGCACAGTGGATATAGCAATTATATAAAACATGTCTAAAGGGGAGGGGGAAAAAGGCTAGCAGTTCTATCATACCTTACTCTTGCAGCCTGCGCCACCCTACCATCTTTTTAGATCATCATTCATTTGTCTAATCCTTCAAGATATCCAGGCAGAAGAGTTTTGGGACAAGGTTTACACTCCAAAGATTTTTCAAAATAAGTGGGCACCAACTTCGCTCTATATAGGGTAATCATAGTTTTAGATTGATGTAGCTTGGCATTATTGGCCTAAATTTGCGTTCAATACTCAGTTATGCTATGTTTCAGTGATAAGATCAGGCCTAATAGTGCTTAGTGACTAGTGTAACATCTTGGCATTCTAGGGTCTTGAAATTCCTGTTGATCTCCAAAATGTACTGATCCATTTTAAAAAATTCACACTTCAACTTTCAGCAAACCTCTCCCAACTAGTAGTTATGTTATGTTATGTTATTCATATACTTGTTACGTGCCGGAAGCCTGCAGCTATCAGGCCGTGGGAAAGCAACCATAAACATATCAGCATAGAACCGTACTAAACAGACAAGAGGGGGAGAACCTAGTTGAGATGTCTGGTGTTGCCATTTTAATTCGTAAACCCTTCTCAGGTCTTATTTGATTACCCATGATAAGGGAAGATTTACCTGCAACCAAATTTTCTGCCATATTCTGGACCACTGAAGTGATTGAATATGTATAAACAACAACACACACAAACAGTTCAGTACAAGAATACTCTGTCATTAGTGATGTACTTGTATCACTGCAAACGCTGACTTTGCACTCCCTGTCTGCTGCATGGCTCTTCGTCTTTCCCATATTTTCTGCTAATGAATCACTATCTCAATCATATTGATTAGTGGATTTCAACCTCTAGCTCCTTGCCAACCATTCGCCAAAGATTTATTAATTTCAAATGGTTGAGGCAAAATCTTGAAAGAAAAGGTGAAGCCTGATTGCATCCATCCTGCAAGCATTTCAGTTTGAACTGTCATTTCAGGATTGTCATGTAGATTTAGCCCAACTCAATATCCCACCTCATACTTCAACCCCAACTAACTCTGACACATTAATTCTGCCTTCGGAAGTCACATTGCATCTTTTGTGTTGTACGGCGTGCCTCACGGCAGCTCATTCGACGCGATCACCGGTGACTGCCATGGCGTTTGGCACAACGTGATATGCGTTCCAGAATACCATTCTCAAGAATCCTATTTATTTTAATGTATTTAACTGTTTTTTTTTTATAACGCTCCGAATACCATTCCTCAGTTCGGTTTCTAAGTCCAGATCCGGGATTCTACCTCTGTTGCTCTGCGTGCTTTTGTTTTCAAGACCAGCTTGTTGCCCCTGTGCTATCCTCCGGTCACATACTAGCGCGATGCACGCAGCACCGCCAAGCACAACATCACGTTTGTTCTTCCGTAACCTGGAAGCAGACGGAGGGTGAATGCCATATCGGAGATCTGTGTCTGTAAATGTACAGTAAGAAAGGGCTTCTGTGCTTCACAGCTGTTTTTTTTTACCCTGCCGTGGCACATCTTGGATTGTTTCCACTCCTATTTGTGTACAGTGTTCTTGACTCCTGATTTGTACTTCGACTACCCCCTTTGGCATTTCAATTTGGCTTTGGTGTTTACTCATATGCTATTACTTGGTTACTTTGATCTTGGATCGCCTCTTTTGGCCTTCCTTTGGATTGGGATTTTGCTTGGGTAAACTGTGACTTTTATGTTATTTTGGAACTGGCCCGGACCTTCTGGGATACTGTGGAATGTTCTCGGCTAGGATTGTGGAACTGAACCATCTTTTAATTCTCAAGACAAGAGTATCCTTGGAGTCGTTTTTCACTGGCTCTTCCCTTCCCCTCAGAATTAAGCCTCTTCGCTATATTCCCTTAGTTCGTTTTGAAAACTGGATCTTTTTACCATCTCCTAGGATATTCACTCCCAGGTAATAAGAGTTCATTTAGGGAATGCGGGGGAGATCCGTTATGTACATAGTGATCTGACCTCTGTATATGTGTCTTCCTGCGGATCCTGCCCTGAAGTGTGGGTACACTTCATTGGCCTTTGGTCCAATCATCCTATTAGGAGCGCCCATTGAACTCCCCCTAAGGGAGTATTGGGAGAACTGCTTTATATTACGACTTGTGCGGGAAGTATAACAGGAAATCTGCAATAACTTGGCATTTTATGGTAACTAAATACAATTAGAAGATCACAAAACGGTGAAACCCTGCTGAGCATGAACACCTATTAGCAACGGTATCAGGTAATAAAATTGCGGCAAAAATGTCGCTGGTAACAATAATCGTGGCAAAAATGCTGTGGTTTGACCCGGTAAAGGTGTTCCCCATTATACCGTTAAAGGGAGCGGGGGTTGCGGGGGTGTCCCCGGCTCCCCTTAAATGGTATAACGGGTCTGGGGGTTGTGGGGATATCCCCTGCATCCTTTACATGATTGTGGTGCAAAAAACCATGGCATTTTTACCGCGATATTTTGTATTCACAGCCATTTTTGCCATAATTTTAAGACATGGAACCTTAGCAACCGGGGCAGGGAAGCCACCCAATCACGTTGCTTGGATAGCGGATTGAATCCAATTATTCAAGCCTGGGTTCTGAGCAACCTGAAGGCTGACTCATCTATCCCACCATCATCTCCTCACCCTCCCCTTCTCTCTGGTCTCGGTCTCTTCCCTCCCTTGACCCCACTTACCTGTTTCCTTTAGCAAAAGCAGCTGCGCCCATCCAGCGGCAGCCTCCTGGTCTGCCGTGGAAATAGAGCCCCGCCTTCCACCTCTGCGTGGCTATCTTAAGTAAGTATTTTGTTTCAATGAATGGCTCCCCACAAGCGCGTCCCGTTCATTGAAACAAAATACATTGCTGTCAGCACCCAGGTTTTCAGATTGAAACCCTGGGTGCTAATGGCAATAAAACCCGATATGGCCTGCTGGATCGGGTGGTAACTGTTCCGGGGCACTTCATTAAGGCCCTCGCGTGCTCAGGACTATATCTTGTTCCCCGGGCCATTACCACCTGATCCGTCCCGGATCGGTTGGTAATGTTGGAGTGTGGATCACATAATTGAATTGAATTTTCTGAATTTTCTGGGGGATCCCGTACACCAGAATATCACCCAAATCACAGGAGCTTTACTTTCATTGCTCCCTTGTCTCCTGATCACTTCCATTTATTCAACATTTTCATCTGGGCTGGGTGCTTGTTAGGACATTCTCTGAAGCCATGCTCACCATTGGGGGTAGATTTCTCTCCGCTGCAGGGGTCTCCCTCTGGAACAGCCTTCCTGCCTCCCTGAAACTTGAAGAGAACCATCTCCGGTTCCGGAAGCACCTCAAAACCTTCCTCTTTGCCTCCACTTTCTCTCCCCCTCAACCCTGTTAATATTACTGAAACTGCACTGAATCTGCATCAGGGTCACTCACCTACCCCGGTCCGTAGCCCTGCCACTCTCCCCTGCACTGCCTACCTGGCAACCCCTGCACTGTGGGACTGTCTCTGTATCCCTACAGCCCCTCCTCCCAGCACTTGTCTGCACTTATCTTGCACTTGCCACCAGCTGGCCCTTATTATTTATCTTGTTCTACTAAACCTGTACTGCACTTCTCCTCTCCCTTTCCCCCTTGCACTTTTCCCTTCCCCCCACCCTACACTTGCGCAATCTGAATGACACCTGGCCTAGTAGGCTCATTGTCTGTCTCCCCTTGTTCCCCCCCACCTCGTCGCGCCTTGAAACACTTGTGTATAGGCGCATTATAAATGCCATATCATATCATATCATATCATTGCACCCCATATCTGAGAGGGACCCAGGAGAGACAAATCATGATTGTATAGTCCCCTTTATTAACTCCAGCTGAAACATTTATGCTCAGGTGATCAAGCATTCTAGCCTCACGTTTTAAGAGAAGACCAAAAGGGGTTTGCTAAGGGACATCTGTCTTCATCAATCAATACATTCTGTATTCTAATTGTGACTAAACCCAAAGCCCTTGACTGCTGTTGCCTTGGATGCACACACAGTATGTGTGGGTCCATATGCGGGTGCTTTTGTAGCATGGTGTTGAGCCCTTCTTCTCATCCTTGATTTTTGGAATACAGACTAGGTCCTCCATGGATTCCTTGTCCCCAGAAAACATTTAATCAGGGGTTCATTGATGAAAGAGGCTCCAAATACTTCTGCTCAGTCTTGAATACTTGTCAGCTCTTTTATTGTCAATGCCTTTTGTCTGTTGTTTCTTTCAGTGCTGCCAGATTCTTGTCGTGAACGGAGTCAAGCTGGGAGTTCGGGACCATGATGGCTACACTGCAGCAGACCTTGCAGAATACAACGGACACACCCACTGTGCTAAATATCTCCGGACTGTGGAAAACATGGTAAAAGGCCCCCTCTTGTTTGGTGACAACAGATGTAGAGATATCTGCGTTAAATGTAAAACCAGAAACGCTAAAGATTTGAGAGGATTCCTGTTAGGCAGAAATGTGGAGATAGCAGTAGTTGTGTGTGGAGGTGTGTAGAGGAGGGGACTGTTGTAGGCAGGGTGTGTTAATCTGCTGTGGTTGAGAGTGCTTTGTTGTTAGTGCAGCATGTGCTCTGTGGGTGCTCATGAAATCTCTAATGCAGAGGATTATCATGGCCAAGAGCCCATGCCTCCTTCGTGTCATTTAATTGAGGCTAATGATACAGAGTAGATAAGGGGTTCTGCAATTCCTGGCCCTCCAGCAGGTTTGCGCTAGGACGCCCATAAGCCCTCAACATGGACTATTCTGGCCATGGTGTAAGGGGGTTAAGCCAAAGCCTCTGGAGAGCCACAGGTTGTAGAGCCCTGGGGTAGAGGCACTTTTCAGAAACATTTGGGAGTATGTTTGTAATATCTGAGCATCATTGCACCATGTACACCCGCAGAAAACGGATATGTTCGTGGAAGGAATGACAGCTTTTTTTAAATCTAGGGCTGCATCCAGAGATTTGTTTCTTGCTTTGACAATAACATCTGTGTGTAGTGTTAAAGTACGTAAATAGAAAGCATAAAATAGAGTTAATACATCAGTGTTGTAAAGTAACTGTCAAGTTGTCCGATATCTGAGAGGGTTAAGGAAGTGTCATCATACTTCAGGTAAGTAACTCTGGAGGCAAGGATGAGACAGGAGACAGGAAGTACAAAAGGAAACTTGGTTTATTTGGTTACAGGGTATATAGAAGGTGAGAAACAGGAAAGCAGTAGATTAGCATCCACCCAGGTCTAGCTCCCGTCCTGAAAGTCCCTTCAACTGCCAAACCTAGAACATACATGTCATTAAGGTTTCATATCCCATGTAACATTCTGATAGAGCTGATAGTAGATGCAGTGAGAAGGGACCATACTACAGTTACCTTCCTCTAGTCCTGGCATATAGCCAACAGCTTTTTATACACCGAAAACTGTGGGCTCATATTATTATTTGAAAATGCAGCACTGTAAGGCCCTGTATGTAAAGTGCTGTAATGGTGATCAATTTGTCTGCTGTTATGGTGATAATGGCATCGGTATAGGGTTGTGCAGTCTGGTAACATACTGATGTTCTGAGTAGTGGTGTGAGCAAAGCACAGGAATTCCTGGAAGAGCTTGGCCGCTACAAGATGGTAAAGATGGGCCCATAGGCCATTATCACTTTTAGGACTCATTCCTAATCCCGAGAAATGAGCAAATTCTAGTATGGTGGCGCACCAGAGGAACGGGCAAGGGAGGCACAGGAAGGTGCACAATGGCGAAAAGAGGTTCAGCGATACACAGGCAGCGTGTATCAGTATGGCCCTATTGTCAGTTCCCGTCAACACAGAGGAGGAGTCACAAAAAAAGGCTTGCCAGAAAATCCAATATAAGAGGCAATATGTAATGTAATACTTTTTCAAGATATTTTCTCATATTTTTAATTTCACAGTTTAGCCGACACATGTTTCGACCCAACTAGGCTGTGGCAGACATACAGAGAATGCAATGTGAAACATGTAGTTGACGCTGTGTGGTTTAACATGGTTTTAGACCAGATAGTGTGAACAGGTGAGTACATATATGACATTGTGTATAGTTGCATGGTGTCAATTTGCATAATTAGTTACAAGGTTTTGCAATCGCAAACCAGAAAACTGTTGCGCTGCAATACACATACGGCTCCCATGCATATCTCTACACGATTGCCTGGGTGGGCTAATCCTTCACCTTCATGTCTTTAATAGAATTATGAATTTCTGTTATGATAGTATGGGAAGTCTGAATCCTATGTGAAAACCGGAGGCTCGGATTATGGTCTTTTAAAGCTTACTTAACACCAAGGTTGACACTTGCTCAATTGGCCTAATGTAGAAGATCTTAAAGACTGATTTGTTAGACCAGTCGACTGCCTTCACAAAGTCTTCCAGGCGTGCTCTTAGGCTGAATGCTTTAGAGGCCATAGCACATCAAACCGAGTGGGTTCAGCAAGCCACAATATTCATGCCAGTCTGCTGCATGCACCACTGCACCCATCTAGACAGAGTGGCATCAGACACCTCTTTAAAAGGCTTTCACATTGCTAGTAGCTATCGGGAGTGTTCCTGCGGCCTAAAAGGAGCTTTATAAGCCACCAGACACTTCACTGGTTACAGCTTTGGTTGATCCAGGAAAGCCGGATATGTCACAGCCTTGATCCCAGTTTTAGTTCTTTTGGTGATGTGAAAGGGCACCCCTGAAGGCTAAAAGGATTTGTTGTCCACTTCCAAGTCTGTGACGTCTGATTTCCTCCTACATGAAATGAGGCAAAGCAGGGTCGCAAATTTAGCCGAAAAGGCTTTGCGTGACAGGCTCTCATTCGATGGCCATGACTGGAAAAGTCCAAGGACCAAGTTCACGTCCCACACCTGGTAGTACTTAGGTGCTGGGGGCTTCAAGATCCTTTGAGCAGTCTGCACACCACAGGATGCTCCCCAGTAGAGACCTCCCATGCGCTCATGCCCTGCTGCTATGGCCGAGCGTGCAGTGTTGACCATCCGGTATGCCTTACCTTGCACCGCCAATGCGGCCAAGAAATTGACAATGTGAACTACATCTGCTCCAGCAGGATGAATGTCCTGAGCCAGGCACCAGCTACACCATCTCCCCCATGTGACTTTGTAAGCTTTCTTAGTCCCTGGGGCCCAGGATTCTCCGATAAACTGTTCAGCCTCTGCCGAAATCCCTGCGAGAGGCCAGGTTCCCTGGAAATCTTCCATGCTGTCAGGCTCAAGTTGTCTGTCTGAACTAGCGGGTGATTATGATTATGATTTATTATGATCGAATATGATTGGTTATTTATAACGCGCTTAATACCTGGAGGTTTTTAAGCACGGACCAGGGATTGTACATGTGTTGCTCTGCATTGTCTTGCTTTCAAGGTGGGTGTGTTACCCCTGAGCTATCCTTCCGAGGGTGCGTTGCCCTTCCCCTGCTGGGCTTTGCAGTACATCTGATCTCGAGGCAGCAGAATAGGATGCTGACAAGACAACACTAGCAAATTGGGAAACCGTGCTTGCCTTCTCCAGTCTGTAGTGACAAGCACTAGCTTCACTTTCTGTCTCCTCACTTGAGCCAGCGTTCGCACTATCATCGCAAATGGCGGAAAAGCATACTCCAGGTCCGGCCCCCACACTTGCAGGAAAGCGTCTGTCACTGCTGCTTCCATGTCTGGCCTCCAGCTGAAAAAACGCTGAAGCAGCCTGTTGATCCTGGTGGGAAATAGGTCCATCTGGCAGGGCCGCCTCTGAGCCATGATCTCTAGGAATACTGCCCGATCAAGCTGCCAGTGGCTGGAGTCCGTGAGAGGTCTTGAATTCCAATCGGCCACTTGGTTCTGCAGCCCAGGGAGATATTCTTTTGGCACGCTGACGTTGTTCTGCCGGCACAAATGGCAAAAGTCTTTTGCTAGCTCTGCTAGAGCCCTGGACATCGTCCCGCCTAGCCGGTTTATGTATCAGACTGCAGAGACGTTGTCCATCCTGAGGTGTATGCAGCACTGCACCTTGTCCTGCTTCCAGCACCTCACAGTGCAGGAGCATGCCCGCAATTCTAGGCAATTGATATGGAGACTGAGCTCCTATTCTGACCACCTGCTTCCTGTCGTCATGTCTCCGCATCGGGCTCCCTAGCCCCACCAGCTGGCATCCGATTCCATGACCAGGTCCGGGGACGATCTGAAGATCGCTCTCCCATTCCTGGCATCCATGATTGATTGATTTGATAACTTGTAAAGTGCATATCCCAGAGGGAACCAGGCAAGAATACATCTAGGTGCAGAGATAGTCTTACTTAGTTTATCACAATACCACAAAGGCACAGGCTGATGATGGAAAGATCACAGTGTAGGCAAACAGATGGACTTTAAGTTGTTTCCTGAAAATTGATAAGGAGTCAAGACATCAGAGCTTCAAAGGCAGAGAATTCCATGCTCGGGCCAAAGGCAGAAAACCATCTCTCACCCCAGGTGGTTGTTTTAACCAGTGGGACGTGCAAAAGGTGCTGGTCTAGAGAGCACAACAATCTCTTAGGACGGTACAACTGAATATTTGCATTTAAATAGGTTGGTGCCATCCCATGGATACACTTAAACACCAAGCAAAGCACCTTGAACAGGATTCTCTAAGAGATTGGAAGCCAATTTAGATTCCTTCTGTACTGAAAGATTTCTATTCTTCTGCTTAGTGAGCAGATCAGTTTGATAGCAGAGTTTTAAGCTACCTGTAATCTCTTTATTTTGAATTTTGTAACCCCCATAAGGAGGGCATTGCAGTAGTCAAGCCTAGCATTGATCAGTATTCCAACCACTGATGGCCGATCCTTCTCTGCAATGAGAGGAATCGCTGGTTTTAAAAGTCTCAATTGGTAAGACTAACTTTACCATTTGGCTGACCTGTGCGTTGTAGTCCATACTTGACTGCCTGATACAGCCTATGTTCTTCACTGATTCTGAATATCTTATAGCAGCACCAAATAAAAAGGGGCATGGAATAGTCTGAACCATCTTGTGTACCGGTCTCTTTGCACCCAGCATGATAACCTCTGTTTTTGAGGTGTTCAGCTGGAGTTTATTCTCCAGCATCCAACTCTTAATCTTGTTGGTGCAAGACAAAACCAAATTCACTGCTTCCAGAGGCTGATTGAGTCGCACATACATTAGGGTGTCATCCGCATATGAGTGGTATGACAATGCATATTCAGTAAAGATATTCAACAATGTTTGAATGTAAATGTTGAATACCAAAGGCAATAGTGAGGACCCCTGAGGTACCCCACACTCAACAGACACAGGGCCTCATCACGAGTTGGGCGGTAACGCAGACGCTAATAGCCCTACCGCCAAACCCCCGGCGCTATTAGGGCCGGATCACGGGTTTGGCGGAAGGGTTATTGCCCATTCCCCATTGGGCCCATTCGGGAATTCCTCATTCCCCGTTGGGCCCAATGTGGAAAATTTGCGCTATTACCGCCGGTGGATTTCCCGCCGGCGGTAATCGTGCCAAAAATTGGCAATTTTGCTGCGGATTTCCCCCAGCTCAGAGCTGGGGGGAAATCCACCACAGCCATGATCTGGCGGACCCTTAAATGTGGCGGTAATAGCGCCACTGCTGCATTTTAGGGTTACTGCCAGACTCGTGATGAGGCCCATAGTCTCTGAGAGGCAATCGCCCATCATCACCTGTGGAGTGCGATTAGAGTGAAGGATACAAACCATCTCAGGGACTCTTCTGAAATATGTGCCACTAATGACATCCTTGAAATGAGAGTCTCAAAATCAACTGTGTCGCAGGCCGATGACAGTACCTTTGTCGGCGGCACCTTGCAGACAGTCCCAGACTGACACCAAGGCAGACTCAGTGCCATGGCCTGGTCTAAAGCCCGACTGACAACAGTCAAGTATTCTATGTTCATCTATAAAGGTCTGAAGCTGTTTTGTCACCACTTTCTCCAGGATTTTGGCGGGCCATAGCTGGCTGGCTATAGGACGATCATTGGGGAGAACCCTATAAACTAATGCCCTTTTTTTTCAGTAGTGGTGTAAGAAAATATCTTTTTAATTCCAGGGGAAAACATCCCTGCGATAATGAGGCATCCACCATGGATACCAAAGGCACACTAAGCTCCATGGCATGCTGTTTCACATATATGCTGGGATCGGATCATAGCTGAAATTGGTGGGTTTCAACTTTCCTAAATACTCAAAAATGGCAACTGTCCCAAAAGGGGAGAAAGAGAACTTGGGGCATTTCTTGAAGCGACTGCGGCGATAAAAAGCACTCACAGTCAGGTTTTGACTCCAACCCTGATACTTAGCTACAACAGGGAACTACACTACTCAGGTTCCCTAGAACGCTATTTCACGAAATGTCAGGCGCTTCAGAGGCAAGCCGGTCTTCGCCGGTACTACAGTAAGTCTAATACAATGAGTTTTATTAATCAGGAATCTCTATCATTGATGACACTCCGCCTAAACCGCCTGGCACTCATAGATCGACTCAAAAGGACTATCCTAGATAGTCACACGACTAACACGGCAGAGAAAGGAGTACTAGGTGGAACCTCCCCCACTACCCCCAACATGAGGAACTAACATAGTTAATAGGAAGAAAAGTGACCCTCTAACACAAAAGGGAATGATGGTGGGACTCATGGCTGATCCAACTACCGGTATCACTGACAACGGAGTGTCTCCAGCCCCCAGTAAACCGTTCAACAAGGCACTGGTTCCACACAGATCCAGAAGGAGGCACGCTGAAATGCACTTAAAATAGCCCTCATTACTACTCATTCCTTGGTTAAACATGCGCACGACCTCCATGATTACATAGTGCAAAGCAAAGTAGACATCCTATGTGTGACAGAGACCTGGATTCAACATACCAGTGGACCTCTCATTTCAGAGTCCTCTCCCCCAGGTTACACATTTTACAATGAGGACCATAAAGAGGGACGCGGTGAGGGGTAGCCATTATAGCCAGATCCAAGCTAGGCCTATTCTCTGCTACTATCACCTGTACTGAATGTGAGATCTTACATCTCAAAATGACTCCGTCCTATCACCACTGTGTAAACATGCTGCTGATATATCGTCCCTCCCGCAATATGCCAGACTTCAATGAAGAAGTCTTGGGCTTACTAAACAATGTTGTTAGCTCAAACTTATCTACCCTTTTTTGGGCGATCTTAACCAATGGAAGGGAGACTCAGGTGACAAAGAAGCAGCACTTCTAGAAGCCGCAGATAGTGGCTTTATCAATTATAAATAGCGATCCTACCTTTCAGAACGCCCATATTCTGGATTGGGTAGTCACCAAGAATCTTAAAACAAAAGATAATGATACTTCACCCTGCATATGGTCATACCATTCCATGAACAGCTTTACCCTGCACCTCCCAATCCCAATTGTCAAGCCCAAAAATACTTTGAAATCTGTCAAAGGTCATCATTTTAAGAAGTTGACCTCCACTGACATTTATTTATTTATGTATTTATTTATTTATGTATTTGCATTTATAAAGCACACAGAAGGGCCCTGGGGCATCGTGGCACTGTTACAGAATACTTGCTCGTACATTCATACATGGAAAACATAATACAGAGCTTAGTCATGTGAGTCATTGTTACAGTATCATTCGGTTACAGTAGTACCAGTGTGTTATACTTGCATGGCAGTGAAATATTGCTGCGGGTCGTGTAACTAGTTAGCATGGAGGAATCTCATTTGTTATCGGAATTAACCAGACAAATCGCTCCACCAACTAAGAACGGCCATGCAGCACCACCCACAAAATCGAGCAAGAGCTATCAATCTGTCAATCTGACATTCAGAAATGACTCAAAGCCATTATGGCTAATTCCCAGCCGACTGACCATGATGAATGTTTTTAATAATACGTTCACAAACAATGCTCAACAATATAGCCCCAATACAAACAAAAACAGTTAGAGAAAATCTCAGACGCCAAAGCTGGTTTACACCAGAACTGGTTGAGATGAAAAAGAAAAAAGGGTGCTAGAACTAATTCGGACTAAACAGCCCTCTGATACAACCTGGCAGAAATGGAAGAAATTGGACAAATTTTACAGAACACTAATTTTGGACACTAAGAAACATTTATACAATACACAGATTTAGCAATCCTCTAATTCTACTAGAAAACTCTTCAGCATTTTCAAATCACTTGAAAAACCGAAAACCTCTGAGATCCCAGTATCAATCACGGGCCAAGATTGTGCTCGAATATCGCTAGCTTTTGAAGGCAAAATCACCAAAGCAAGGGATAAAATCCTAGCAACTCAGTGCCCTACCATCGCTCTGGAGTCCCCTAACAATGGGATAGTAGATTATACTTGCTATCCCAGATTCTCGTTTTCTCCCATCTTATCGACAAAAATGATTTCGCTTTTGGTTTCTATGAATCCCACCACTTGTTCCTTAAATCTTTTACCATCCAAACTCATACTGGCACAGAAACTTTTTTTAACCTTTCTTAACACAGTTCATTAATGCCTCTTTACGAGACCAACAAGTCTCTCTAGACATTAAGAAATTCCCCATTACGCCAATTCCTAAGAAACTGAATTTAGACGGCACTGACCCAAGTAATCTTAGGCCAATAACTAACAGCCAGTTCCTTCTACAAATATTGGACAAGGCTGCTACCTCCCAGCTACAGGCTTTTACAGAAAACAACATCAATTTACACAATCGGCTGTCTGGTTTTCGCCCTGTCTATAGCACCAAGACTGTACTTGTAGATCTCCAAACCCACATGCTAGATATTGTTGACAGTGGGAAAGCTGGGATGTTGATCCTGTTTGACCTATCTGCATCATTGGAATTTGTCGATCACAAGCGCCTTTTGGAGTGCATACGACAGCAGGGAGCCTGTTCATGGAAAGTGGTCAACTGGATCAAATCATTCTTAGTCAATCCCAAATCCCATGTACAGTGGGGCGCTGCCACATTTCCTGTTTCTCAAATAAAATATGGCGTTCCCCAAGGAGCATCAATATCACCTATCCTTTTTAATCTATACATGCACGCTCCCTGCACTCTGTTAGAAGAGCTAGTACTCTTTTTTACCAACTATGCCGATGACACGCAGTTAGTCATCGAGCTAAGTGGTGATTCCCATCAGGATTCATTAACATTAAAGAACCGCTATGATGCCATTGAGAGATGGATGTCCTCCAACTGGCTTTGCTTGAACGGCAATAAGCCCAAGCTAATGATATTTGGATCACCACAGGCTCGCGCCAAATTAGATCCTGCCTATGCTTACTTCACGTTGCAAGGCAATAAGATCATAACACAATCCAAAGTGGAAAACACAGGGGGTGGTCTTGGAGGACTCCCTGAATTCAGATGCCCAGGTACAAAAATCTTCGTAAGCCATGCAACAACCACCTGAGGTTTCTTCAAAACCATACAGCCTTTCATCACTAAAAAGAACTCGGTGACTTTCGCTCGTGCCATGATTCTATCAAGATTAGACTACTGCAACATTTTATTGTGTGGAACATCAAAGTATAATCTCCAGATTTGCCAAATCATTCAGAATGATGCAGTCGGCATAGCCCTGAGCATCCCAAGAAGAGCTCATATTACTAATACAAGAAAAGAATTGCACTGGGCACCAGTGCAGGAATGTATTAAGTTTAAAATGGGCTCACTAATTCATCGCTCCCTTTATGGATAAGCCCAGAAGTACTTCAAAACTATGATCATGCCCAACAAGCCAGTCAGAGATTTGCGATCGTCTGCCCTCATCCTATTGCAGGGAATCAGAATCAAAAGAGCCAGAGGCCTAGGTAGATATTTCTGAGCCTTGGCTGCCTCTTTCTGTAACTCCATGCCGCTGTCCATCAGAGGAACTTCCAATTTGAGCCATTTCAGAAAATCATTGAAACGTACCTTTTAAGTTTATTCTTTTGAGCGCCATGGCTTTATACCTTCTCAAGTAAGGCACTCTTGTTTGCCTGTTGTCTTGTTGCAATGTTTATCTACTTTGTGTTCATGTTAGCGCCCCAATACCTTCGGGTTTTCAGTGCTTTAGAAATAAATAAATAAATAAATAAAACGTGCTAGGTGAATATGTAGAATAAGAGATACTCAGGTCAGCTTCCATGGTGGCTGAGCAGACAGTCGTGTTATTTTGAATGATATTACTTTTATCTTGAAAGAAATAATTAAGCTCATTAGCCACATTAACTGATGCTTGGAGGTGAGAATTAGCATTCTCTGGCTTAGAGAAGTTTTTTTTATTGCACAAAACAGTGCTTTAGGTCTGTTCTTAGCTGCATCAATTTGTTTTTGCATTGCAAGGGATTTTGCAATCAAAATGTCTTGTTTGGTAGTGGCCAGAGCTAATTTAGCTGCCAAACAACTAGGTTCATCTCTTAGTTTCTCTTTTTTTTGTATTGTCGTCCAGTACTGAATCTTTAGACATTGGAGCGCCTGATAGTGGAATGTACTGGGAAAATCACTTGGATCTAAGTTGCGAGGCGCCCTAATAGCCTAGCCAATTCCCTGAGCGAAATCTTGTCATTCAACATGAACAGCTTGATTTCCTTCCTTATTGTGTTGACCTTTGCCAACGGAAGGCTGAGGCTTCCCTGAACCTGAGTCTACCACAAAGCCCAGAAACTCCATCGTCTGGCATGGGAAAGTCTCTCACTTGTCCCAGTTGATTAGGAATCTTAGCCCCTCCAGCAGGCCTACTGTGCTCGCTATTTGTTTCTGCAACAGCTTGCTGTCCTGGCACATCAGTCGATGTCCAGGTGCATAATGAGCCAGATTCCTTGCTCTCTCCAACTGGCCATGACTGGCTTCATGATCTTGGTAAAACACCAAGGAGCTGACACCAGCTTAAACAGCAGGCAGGTGAACTCCCAATTTTCGCTGTGTCACAGGAACTGCAGGAAACACAGGAATTGTGCTATGGGCATTATAAGGTATGCATCCTTCAGGTCTATCCTTGCAAGCCAATTCCCTGGCTGTAGGATGTCCCGCAGGAGATGAATGCCCTCCATTTTGAAATGATACTATACTAAGAAGGTGTTCAGTGCCCTGAGGTTTATCACCGGGTGCAATTTTGGTTTTTGCCTTACCAGAAACATGTTGCTCCCAAAGAAGCTGGGACTTTCTTGTACTGGCGTAATTACTCCCTTGCGCTGCAGCTGCACAGTCTCTTCTCCTAGCAGTCGCTCGTCATTCGCTGAGAGCACTATGGGCCTGGTCAACTGCGCTTGCGCGGGCTGCTGATGACATTCTAGACAGAGCCCTTTCAATGCCTGCAGCACCCACATTCCCTTGGTAATGTCTAACCATCTGCCTGCGTGCTGCGCCAGCCTCACTCCCGCTGGTGGTGCACTCGCGCTTGCTATCTCACTCCGTTGCACGAGCAGAGCTCTCCCCTGATTTGGTGGGTTGCTGCTTGCTGCGGTGCCTCCAGCCCCTTCATCTTCCTCAACCCAGAGATGGGAAGAATGGATTAGGCTTCAACTCTTACTCTCGCCAGCTTCTGCCGAAAGTAGCCCTGTAGCCAAAGTAATGGGTGGATGTGCAGTCCCTGCCTCTGCCAGTCCTTCCAAAAACTATGTTTGCAAAGACTTTCTTTAAGGAGGCTTGAGCTTTGTCAAGCGCTGCAAAAGTCCTGGCAAATTTTCTCATGTCCTTAATGAAGCTGTTGCAGAACAACCTCCCTTTAGCATCTCCTGGTGCTTTCGTCGAGGCATGTTCCCTTAGTTTGAGTCAATTCACACTAGACCTGACCACCAGCGTTTGGTCATTAGGGCCCAATTGGTATTTCCTAAAAGGCAAATCACCTGTTGCGCCCAGCCTGTAAGGACCTCTGGGCACGGAGCCTAGTGCTGCTCCTTGGTTTCCTCTGCCATCTGCCAGATTTTGGTGTGCGGCCAGGCAGGTCCAACACCTTATCCTGACATGCCCTCCACGACCGATCGATTCCCTTCGTAATGTCTCTCCCATCGTGCCATACGAAGGTAAGCATCTGCTTGTCTATTTCCAGGGTCTTGACTGTCTTATTTGGAAGGTGAAGGTACTCTGCCCTGAGCTTGCTTTCGGGGTTCCTTGTCTCCGGGGGCGGTCGCAGATGTTTCCCCAGATGAACGTCGATCTTCTCCAGTGGCTCCCACTTGGCGGATCTGGGGTGAACAAGGCTGTCCGGATCAAAAACGTCCTGCTCTTCCTCCCCTCGTCTCTTCATTTTTTGTTGCTTTCTGCTGTTTATCTGTATCTGAAGAAGGATCTTCCCTCAGCTATGAACTCACTTCCGAAGGGTCTGCCCAGCTGTCCTCATCTTGGCCACTCGAGGAGGGGGTTTCACCTTCGTGGCCCTTGCGTCTGCCGTCCCAGGACCTTACTCTGTTCCTGATGCGCTTACTGTGCGCAGAGCGCAGGGGGGTCGGGCACTTCTGGCCCTGCTAACCTTGAGTTTTCCCCCCTTGCTGGTAGCTACTAAGCTCCTGCATGCCCTGTAAAAAAGGCAAAAAAGTCCTCTATTATGATCAGCTGCTTTCCAAGCTGCTCAAGCCGGCTGAAACTGCCTTTTGCACTATGTGTCCCATGGAGGGATGCAGCCTCTGGCTGGAGTGCAGCTCTTCAAAACTTCTTCTGCTCATCATGCCGCTGGTGGCAGTGGGGCTCTGGGTATTACAGGTGAATGTTGGCCTGCCCTGTCAAATAATAATATCAGATATAAAATAGTGACAAAATGCACCAAAGGTAAAAGGACTGGAAACATGACAGTATACTCTTGGGACTGCTCCCGCCTGTGCATGGCCCATAGGCTAAATTGGGCTGCGGCAGGCTGGGGACGAACTATGCTGGTTGCACTTTATCATCACTAAGTGGGGTTGCTGCAGATCAACAAGCCGGTGACGTGCGGGATGTGCAGACGTTCAGCTGGCTCTTATCAGGCTGTGAGCGGAGAACAGAGTTAAAGAATGGGCAACTTCAACCTGACTTGCTCCCGCATGGAGATCGCGTTGCCGGCAATGAAAAGAAATCCAGAAGTAATAGCATGCGGAAGTGCGCAGGCAAGTATGCCCCCTGCTGCTGCACTGAGGCGCCGGAGCTGTGAGACCCTGTTGTGCCTCAGAACGTAGGAAAGCGGCTAATGTAGCACCTCGCTCGTGCATGCTGCGTCGCGTACCACGAGGCTTATAAGCAGGCACACGTTCACTCATCTGAAAATAGAGTAAATAAATATGCACTTATCTGCTGCTTGAGCAACAAAGAAAGAGGAAGAGGAGCAGTCAGCTGTGGGTGGTCTAGCCTCAGGTGGACTGTGATTGGATGGCAGAGGCGCATGGACTTTTTTCACCCTTCCAAGTTAAAACTAAAAAAGAGCTTATTTTATCTGGATATTGTAGTTTTTCTGGTATTATGTTGTTTGACAGTTGTTTTTTACATGAAACTGCTTGAGAAGTAAAGAGAAGAGTTGAGCATAATCCGAGCCTCCAGTCTTGACATAGAATCAATCTCTCACACAAGGCAGGACTACAAAATTATGAGGGACTTTATATGTGCATCCAACATTATATACTTGACTATGTGCATGAAATTGTTCAGGTGTGGGCGACTGTATAGGGGGAACTGGTCAACAACATAAACACTTGAACCTCCACCATCACAGTATCAATCAATGCACAAAGGAAAACCCGGCTGGTGAGCATTTTTCAGAAGCAAACAATTGCTGTACTGCGGGGTAATTTCAGGACTGTCAATGCCAGCATGACCTATGAATTCAAAAGCATGACAATTTTCAGTACACTGACAGGGACCTTGAACAGACATTGCAGTTTCATGAGTCACTATTGTCTCAACTAAAAGACTATCAGTTTTTCCACCCATTAAGGTGTGGGGATCATAACATTCAGACCTCACACTTTCTACCAAGCCATTCATTGACATTTCACCGACATTGCACCAGTCTCTCTAAGGCAGTGGCTCTTTGCCAGCTCAATCCAGCCCACTCCTATTAGCCATCAAAAAAGCCCTAGCTGCATAAGCTTCACATAGGCTTCTGAGGATTCCCCCTTCCCTCGTAATTGTTATGAAACACAATCTCATTATGGTATTTGAAACAAACTCACCACATCGGTCAGTAAAACTTAGACATAACTGGTTGTTCATCTGCCAACCGCCCTTCTAGAGGCATAAGCTTGATATGTGGAAGACTGTGTCATTGCTGATCCTGCAAAGGCTCCAGTCTGACATACACTAACCTTTAACAGGACTGCACATACCATGACTGACATTAACCCATCCCCTACTGCCTTCATGGCAGAACTCTACAATAGCGAGCTGTGCTTTTTTCTCTCTTCTCTTTAGTTCCACTGACTCGTGCCCCACTTAACAGAGAGTACCATTTGAAAACATAACGACTGCAATGTGTGGGCGGACTTTAACACCTGCAATGCATTTCTTCATGAACAAGTTACAAATCAGGTACACAGAGCGACACAGATAAGGTAATAAGGAATTCCCGAAGATGCTAGTTAAGTTGTCATGTTTTTCAAATGCTACATTTCATCTCTTCCAGATGAAGTGGTCAAGTGAATGAGTTTGTTAGTCTAATTAAGGTATTCACTTTCTGTTTTCTTTTGGATCAACACATCAACAGAAAACTGTGGGGGTACATTTAAGGCCCAAAGCAGAAATCCCCTCCAACCAAAAACCGCATTTAAACCATGCCACAACGGCAGTGCTTTTGTCTACTTGGCACATGTGTGGCAAGCTTTGAAAACTGCCTCCCAAAGAATGGCTCTGCATTTGCTTAATTTCATTTAAATCATAAGAACATTGATCTGCATTCAGAACAGCTTTACATTTGCTGTTCTGTCATTTGAAGACAGAAAGCTGCGCCCAGCATTCAGGACAGCATTGAAATTTGTTCTTTCTTTCATTTTAAACACTACAAAATTGGGCGCTCCATTGAAACACAGCCCTGCGTGTGTATTTCATCTGATTGGTAAGAAGTGAGGCAATACATCTCAAGTATGGCATTGTTTTACTGATAAAGTACTTGAAGAGCAAAGAAATCTGTTTTCACACAAACACAGCTTTTGTTTGCTTTTGAAATGAACCATTGAACTCAAATCACAGCAAAGGAAAGAGATAGCGCACCTCTCACTCTTTCCCCATGTCAATATCAAAGAAACTCTTTGGAGTATCCTTTCGTGTCCATGAAACCACAGTGTATGCAAAAGCCCTACCAAAGATTAATTGAAACATATTCCCGCTGGCTGCAGAACCGCATTTGCAACTCAAAACGGAAAGCCTGCACATGTGCGAATCTGTGCTTTAAACTAAGAAAAATGTCATTGCAAAGTCAAATGTGAAATGACAGCTGTTGCTCACTCAGAAATATTATTGAATATGTGGGTGGGGGTCTGCAGTGACCTGGCTACCTAATGTACATTATATTTGTTCCCATAAGATTTGGTTTCCTTGAATAAGACTCAGAAACTAGTAAAACTGTTTTTTGCTGCCCCAGGCACTGAATTCAATGACAAAGCCCTGTCTCCAACAGTGGGAAAAGTTGCATCCAGAAGTGATTCGGGCCACAAGGACACATGAAAAGGCCAAAAGTGTGAGTATTCAAGGCCCTACTAGACTAGCTGGCAGCCCTGCCACAATCAACAAAGGAAGCCAGTAGGGCTGGTGCATGACCGAGAGGTGCGATTTCCTCCAGCACCCACTCTAGAGGGGGAACTGTCAAGACTTCAAAGGACATCATAAAAGTTATTTGTTGCAAAGCCTTGCCTGGCAGAGAAAGTATGTTGTGGGGGTTTGTAGCACTACCCACACCTGTGACAAATCTACCCCATTGACAGTAAAGGACATCTGTTTTTTCCCAGCACCCTGAATAAGCAGTAGTGTTTTATTATGGCACTTTTTCATGGGAATTTTAGACAAATAGAAAGAGACAAAGTGCATGTTTCTAGCATGTGGTGAATTGAAATGGCCATGAAAGATCCTTTCCGGGATGAATTATAAATGGCACCATTATGAAACTAGGTGGAATGGTGTGAGATGTTATTGGGAATATATGTAGCCATTGGCAGAATTTTAGATATTATGCATTTCACAAAATGGCAAAAATGTGCCAAAGGGTGATGCGACTTCGCACAGTCGGCGTTTGGACTGTCCAATTCCCTGTGACTTAGTGAATCTGCATATCTACTTCTTATGGCGGTGGCTAGTATAAATTTGAAGTTTTGATCGATAACTCATTTTTGGTAAAAAGTAGAGTTGAGAGCCAAAGAAAGGTCATAAATGCAAACACACACATTATGTAATTTCGCTTGAACCAATCAGCCCAGGGGGAGGAGGGAACACTGGTATGCTGCCCTATCCAAGGAGAGGGGTAGGTCCAGAGTACTCCCCACACCAGATTATAAAATGATGATGTCATGTTGGCAATATAAGGGGGAGACAGAGAAACACAAGGGACAATCCACTGAAACTCTGACTTCAAGATCCAGGAAAGCAGTGATACATCTATCTATCCAGATCCAAGCACATACCACAGAATCCAGGGAGAAAGAACGGGAGGCAGCTGATCCCATTCAAGAGAGCCCAGTGACCAGATGCCTTGCCTAGCTGTCCAGACTCCCATTGAGCTGTCCACAGTGACTGGAACTTGCCTAGCTGTCCAGCATAGAATCCAGGAGAGCCCAGTGACCAGATCCCTTGGCTCAGCTGTACCAGTGACCAGATCTCTTAGCCAAGCATTCCAGAGGGAGCAGATCCCTTGGCCTAGCTGTCCAGAGACCTCGCTGGCTGTCCAGAAACCCCACATTCAAGCTTACACTGTAAGTATTACATCACCCAGTCCCCAAATTGCATACCCCGCTCTTTTGACCCTTGCACCCCATTGAAATCCCATTCAAATCCCAAATTGCCAGTATAATCTGTTCACCTTTCCATAGACAAATCTTTATTAACCTGTCTATGTTAGTACATTTCTTTGATAAGTCCTTCCATAGTCTGTCTAAACCCTTATCATTATTTGCAATTAAATCAATTAATTCCCCTTTAAAGTGATTCACGGCGAGCTGGTTGCCAATCGAAATCAACCACCTCATGTCAAGTGCCTTACTTTAATAATTATAATCATTAAAATATAGTCTCAACAGAACTAGTCTTTGTTTAATAAAAAACTAATTTGCCTGTGTTTTGTGCTTTCCTACCAATTCTGATTTGCTTTCATCCTATAAAAACCCAACCTGTAATCTCATTAAGAGTAACCCCTTTCTATCAAAATCCTATCTGTTATGTGCCTCTGTTGCTTGTGCAGAAAACTGATTTTTGATTTTGACAGCCCAGCCCTTTCTGTGGCTGCCTGTCATTAAAAGCCCTGGGTAGAAAAGAATTGCCATTCTGCCGCGTGTGTTTTCTTTTGCATTCTGTCTTTTTCCCAACATTGATTTTCTTACCTGTGTTCATGTTGCCTTGGTACCATGCTTAGTAATCTGTAAGCTTCCTTATCACTCGAGAGTAGCAACACAAATTTCTGTTCTAGCTATCCCATCGCAGTTGCAAACTGCTCTGCAAGTAACAAGGGAAATTCAATAATGCCATTTTGCTACTTATTAAGGTTTTCCATTTATTTTCTGGTCTCCCATCTGGGGTGGTGGGCTGAATTCAAAATCTTATTTTCCCCTCTTCATTCTGACCCCTTGCCACTGCCTTCCATCCACAAAGAATTTAGTTAACTGAAGTTTGGGGGTGAGTGTTGCAGGGGGAGTGAATATCCTGAGTGCTATGTGTTATTTTTAAAAATGATTTTGCTTCTGTTTGCTATTGAAGGTTTCTGTATATTAGTTTAGGAGTTTGAATTATCTGTATTGTGGGAATCTTTGCATTTGTATTGCCACCACAATGGTGGTTGCGGCCCAATTATTTGATTTTGCTCAGATTTTTCATTGAACTATAACATTTATAAATATCTTATTGCTATAGACCAGCCTGGTTCCTAGTCCATTGCAACACAGGGTGTTGGTTAAGGTGGGTGTGAGACGGGTTGGGGGCCTACTCAAACAAAGAACCCAGGGTTGAAATAAAAATAAAAAGCATTTTTATTTTGCGCCACATTCATTGTCAGTGGAAGAAGTCCCTGGCTGGAGTGTTCCATGTTATAAAACCGTTACACAGTGGGGGCTCATCTGGGATTGAACTGAGAGTTTCCACCCGTTACAGTCTAACACAGCAGGCTAACCCATTGAAGGTAGTGATACTTTTAGTGGCTAGAAAACTGTTTCACCCTAGGTATCAGGCCTGTGTTTAAAAATAAAGTAAAGTTAATCGTAAACTATGCAAGAGCAGGGTAGAGATTTTGTCCTTGCATAGATAACTAAACAAAGGAAGAACACTCTTCATAATGACCACAGTGGAGATTAACATAGCTACGCAGCACCTTCTGTCATAACTATTCATTATGGCAATGGGCATAGCAGGAGCAAGAGGCCTGGATAGCTAGGAGAATTCAACAGGTCACCTCCTTAAGCATGGATTTGTGGCAGGACAGTGGCCTGTTACATCAAGCCCTGACTCAGAACATCAAAGAGGAGCAGATTAAGATGGTCCAACTCGCTGCCTACATATATACCTCCACATGATAGTTATTGATTGAAATATTCCATGAAAGTGAAACCGCTGGTAAAAAGTCAGTCTGACCTTTTAAATGAAACCCTGGGAGAATTAAAGCATGTAGAAGAAAAAATGCGAGAGAGCCAAAACTCTGAGGTAGAATTAGGAAATCTCATCATACAGTTAAAAGAAGCTACATTAAACGAGGAGTTCAAGAAAGGGTTGACTCTCTGGAAGAGAGTTGACTAAAATTTCATCAACAAATAAACTATAATATAGCCTGCTCAGGTCAGATAACGACTTTACAAAATCAGATCCAGCAATTGGAAGAGGAGAATAATAAATTAATCATTAAGGAACTCCATTCCCAAACAGATTGTGACCAGCGGTGCCAGAAGCTAAGTGCTATAAAGCAACAGAGGGATGACATGACTGAAGTGATGGGCATCCTGTATCAGGAAAAAGATGCCCTATGCAAGGAAGTGTGCAGATTAAAGGCAGACCTGGAGAGAAGTGAGTCAGGCCTCCAGGAACTGACTGAACTAAAAGTAGAGTACAAAAATGTAATGGGCATATAAGACAAGTAGAAGGTCAGCAAGAAGAGACCACCCAGGCAGAAAATATGCAGAGACAGGAGATGCATCTCCTGCAACAAAAATGGTCTGAGTGTCCCCAGGCAATACAAGCAGCCCAAAGAAGAAATGAGGCCCTTTGTGATGAGAACAGGGTACTCCATAGCCAGGCAGCAGCACAAGGGAAGGTAATAGAGGTCAGTAAAGCCCTGATAGCAGAGCAAATAGCTCAGGCCTTTGCGTACTACTAAGATGTAGGGGCTGAGAAGGAGAAACTTGGGAAGTTCAAAAAAGAGAGTGCTAGGTTAAATCAAGGCTTGAGGAACCCCGAACAGTCAGAGAATGGCAGGGCAACCCCTGATCACAGTGTGAGGCCCTCTGTACTAAGGGCCTCAAGTCAACTTACGGAAGTCACTGATCACGTCATGTCCACAGGTTCACATGAACCAGAGACCATGAGGCAGCTAGATTCAAATAGGCCTAGCATGATTGAGCCGGCAAGTCAGCGTCTATCAGAGGTTGATGGACGGGCGTCCCTGTTCAGGTTAAACAATATTATGGCTGATGGATCTGACCAGGAAGACTCCTATGATGAGAAAGTCAGGGAGCTGGACTTGCAGAAACATCAGCTACAAAGGAACCACATGGTTCACTTCGCAGAGAAAAAGGAGTCTGAGTTGAGGCCCCAAACTAGTATTCTGAAAACCTCCACCTAGTCAGAGAGGTTGGGGAGTTCTCCACCAACCCTGTAAGCAGGGAGGAGTCAGATGACTACTTCCCTGTGTGAAAAAGGGAGTCCAAGGGAAGTGACCCAGGGAGCCCAAAGAACAACAGGGGAGAAGAGACTAGGCCCCATCATTCTGGGAGAGACCACAAAGCTCAAATAATTAGGGAGTGCCTTGAGGATCAGGTAGGAACCTCAAATAGCAGCAGCTCAGAGTCTGAGGGTGAATGGAGTCGGGTGCAGTGGAAAAAGAAGGCTGCCAAACAAAAGAGAACTCTGGTGAAAGACCCCACTAGACAGATAAAAGCTATTAGAAGTTTCATGACATTGTACTATAAAAATGCCAAATTTTCAGTCTGGGGGCATTCGGAGCTATATGACCAGATTGTGAACTCTTTTGACATTAAAAATGATCAGAACTCTATAGAATTTGCCAAATGGACGTTCTCCCCAGAGTACTCCAGCATCTTTGCTGGGCTGGAGGATCAAAACCATTGAAGGTGTTTGACCTACAAGGTGGCCATCTTGAAGCACTTCTCCATGCACAAAAATCCCCAAGAGGCCAGCAAAGCAGCCTACAATCTGCAGTGTGGAGAGGATTCCGAGAGAATTTGTTCAGGAATTAAAACGGGCATTCGCACAAACCACTAGGCGAGTGTGCACGAATAGTAGAGAATTTATAAATACCTATTTTCAGGCACTCCGGAAATACATCATGACACAGTTGGTAAGGGATTTCCATGATGAAAGGACCCTGGACTGGGTAATAGAGAAGGCTACCCAGATCTACAAGGTCCAAACGCCTGTTGGGAACAAGAATCCCCCCCAAAACCCCAAACAAACCAACAATCCCGCTGCTGCCAAGGTTACCCTCATTTTGGACCTAGAAATAGGGTGGGGGCTAAAAATACACCTTCCCCTAACCAACCCAATCAGAGGCAGAGAAGACTTTCTGACCTCTCACAAACAGGTGGTAGTCAGGCAGGGTACCCCACAAATGTGCCCCCTAACTCTGCCAATTACATCAGCCGTAGGTATAAGGGCAACAGACCCATCTTGGGGTATGTGTGGACTCCCAGGGGTGGGGGGTCCAATCAGGTGAGTATGGCCCCAGGAAACTTCCCTCCAAACTTCCCTCAGCAGGGCAGTAATCTTCCAGATTCTAGTTTAAGCTTCTTCCCCAGGTACCCTCAAAGCCCCAACATGGAGGACAACCCTCCTTACTCTCCCTGCTTTCAGGAGTCTAGACCCCCAAATCAGGGAGAAGGGAGGCCAAGGATGGTGGGCTACCAGGGAAACTCTAAATACCCCGGTTACTCTGGGAGAAGGGACAGTTACCCTTCCTGAGAGTAACCCAGATTTGACACAAGACCCCCGTACCAGCCAGAGAGGGTGTCCTAACTGGAGCGCCAGGTCCAGAACCTAAGTTAAGATCTGAGTCACCTGTTGAGGGCTCAGCAGAACCCTCAGATTAACATGGCTGCTCAGAACAGCTCAAATCCAGGGTCTGGCACCATGGAACAATGACGTGGAGAGAACCCCGACAAAAAACCGGTTCCAGAGGAGGAGGCACAAGAGGAAGGGGATGCAGAGCCCTAGAGAAAGCTTCCTTCCTCACCCGTGAGAAGCCCCTAGACACCCCTAAACCAGAACTTGAATCTCCTACCGCTGAAAAACTGTAAACCAGGGAACAGAGGGTGGGTAGGAGAAAAAAAAGGCCAAGAAAACATATTTTGTGGAGGAAGTCAGTGACCTCCAGTTTGAAGGAAGTCTTCTCTTTCAAGGATGGGGGAATTCCTCCCAAGAAAAATGGGTCCTAAAAGACCCTACCCCAGACTCGGTAGGTATGGGGACTGACTTTGAATCGCCCATCCCTGAACCCCAGAAATGTCATCCTGAGTACTTAAGAAAGACTGAGGGATCCTCCCCACAAACTGATTCAAGTGACTTTCTCCAGGAAGAGGGGGCAGCACAGAATCAAGGGAAAAAGGGGATTCCAAAATCCAGCCTATTTCAGGATGCCAAATTTTATTTACAGATTCCCGAACTCCGCCACAGAAAAATGTGCAAGATTCCCCAGTGTTGGTGTCCAAAATAGAGAAACTAATAGCCCAGCTTGCCCAAAATACCCATTTCCTTTGCCCTTGTAGGAGAAAGAAGGAAGGTTTTATGATCCCCTCCGGGTGCAAGGGCAATGTGCAGTTTTGGCGCTGGTGGACACCACATCCCAAACCACACTTCTGTCAAAGAGGGCCTTTGAGCAGCTTACTTCAAGAAGGGGGGGTGCCACCAAAATCCCCTCTTCCTGGACAACTCCAGAACTTCGACGAGAATGAAATTCCGATCGTGGGGTCTGCAGATCTGCAGACTGAAATTGGGCGACACTAGGTGAAATACCCGGTTATAGTCATGACTCCAGAGGGGACCCCCTGTGTATTAGGGAATTACCTCCTTTGGAGGTTGTCCCCCCTAATAGACTGTGTTAACAAGGTCCTCTGGACTCAGGTTAACTGGCCAATAAAATGAAAACAGATTACCAACTATGTTAGTCTAAATGGCACATGCCACATGGTTGAACAATGATCTGACCAAATTGAGTTCCAGTTTCAGAACAATGAAGTACCTGACATTACTGTGATTGCTGTAGGACAACAAACTGGTGATGGAAACCTGTCTCCATTCCTGAAAATCAACCTTCCTTCCAGTTTCCAGTGGCATTCCACACTGGAAGGGAATACCTTGACATTTTATACCGATCCACAATTGGAATATCCAAGTCCTGCGATAAAAAGTGATGAAAAACCAGCTCAAATCTTGGCTGACATTCCGGAAATGGGTGAACAGTTGTTCCTCCCCATTCAGTTAAATGAGGGGAAGGAGCCTGTTCTCGCCAGAGTATGCCTGAATAATGGAAAAAGCTTCATCAGCGAAGCGTTGTTCAGGAAACTCCCAAAAGATCCAACCATTCCCACATTTAAAAGTGTATGCTAAACATTTCCATAGGTGAAAAAAGTATAGAGCATAATTGTTGGGTCGTGCCAGATGTCCCCTCTGCATTCTATTTAGGCAGTGACATCCTCAATCGGTTTGCAATTAATTTGGACCTCATAAATTACAAGGCCTGGTCCCAACTGGTGGGCAACCCTATGGGCTTTGCGAAAAGGCATTTCTGCCAGCTCAATTGCTACCGTATGCAGTTGAAATTCAATTTGGATAGGAGGTCACCATCCCAGGATAGACCCGATAATTCCCACTTTACCTAAACATTAAGAGAGGACAGAAACCCCAAAACCCAGATGCTTATGTACACCTAAATCACCATCTCCAACAGCAGGGGTTGGGGTTGAACCCGACACCATTAGTTGACTTTATTTATTTATTTATTTTACATTTTTAAAGCGCTCACACAGCCCACAGGCATTGAGGCGCTGTTACAGGAATTGTTTGTTTTTTGGATGCGTATTTGTTTTTTTTGGTCTTAGTTGCGTATTTATAACACGCTTAAACACCAGAGGTTTCTAAACGCGGACCCGGGGATCGAACCTGTGTTGCTTCGTGTCGTGTTCCTTCCCATGCGCGCACGTTGCCGCTGAGCTATCCTCCCGGGACTTAGAACACAACACCATTCCAATATTGGTGGATAACAGTGACCCTAGCAGTATCACTCTGGGAACAGACACCTTTATTGTAATGGCGGTTGATGACCAGCATTTTTCCATGGACTTAGGGAATTAAATCATAGGACCAATCCCCAATGAATGCTATGACTGTGACGATGACATACCACCAGAAAAGATCTTCACCTGGCAACGGGGGAATTTCTTGTTGTACTCTTCCTACCCTTACAGGGGAAGAGGTGACCTCTGACAGGAAGGATGAGGTGATATTTCAGGTCCACAATGACTGCCTCTCCTACCTGAAACCTTCTGTCCAGGTCAACACCCTCACCAGAGATCTCTCCACGCAGCTGGAGGAGACCGCTGAGATCGCAAAACCCGAGGTCTTCCCAGGCTTCAGACAGATGGTTGAAGAAAGGGTCAAGCCCGCTGATGCCTGTGAGACTGAGGAACAAAAGCAAAAGTTGAAACAGGTGTTTTGGGATTTTCAAGATATCTTTTCTGTGGACTCGTACGACTGTGGTCGCAGAGAGATACATTCTACCTCAATTCCCAAGGACACTGGGATGACTCTCGTATTCGTGAAGCAATATCGATTGCTTCTCACGTCTATGGAGTCCCTTACAGAAATCATCAAAAACCTAGAGTCCCGTGGGATAATTTGGGCAGTCCACAGTACCTTTAACCACTTAACAGCCATGGGTATTTCTCACCAGTGCCAAGGCCTTTTTTGGTGATTTCGGTATGTTGCCATTCAATCCCTTGTAACTTTTTTCGTTACAAGAGCTATCTTGGCCAAATTTGGCCCCTTTTTTCCCCCACATGTAAGCGGTTGTAATGCCACCAAGCTATCCTAGTTTTCTGTAGGGGGGTGAGAGAAAATAACTAAAAAGTGAGAAACTGTTTTTTTTCTTCAGAAAATGCAAATAAAACTGGATTTTTCCTTGTAAGAGCTAGGAACAAATAGTTTGCAGTGCTGAATTTGCCATTTTCCAGGCTTTTAAAAACAGGTTGAGTGGAAACCAAAAAAACATATTTTGATCTGGTTACAAGCCGTTTCGTGAGAGGTAGGCGATTTTGGCCTTTTCTGTCCAATAGGACATGCGTGGACGGAATGTAGAAGGTTAGGAAACCTGAATGGGAAGCCAGAAAGGCATACATTTCTGAAAAGTAGATAAAATTCCAGGTTTAGGAAGGGGTGATTTGAACAGGTCAGGCAACAACTATGTAGGCGAAAATTCCATAGTTTGGGGAAAAATCGGGAAAATGACAGAACTAAAACACAATTTTCAGACATTTCACTCTGGCCACCCACCGAAAACACTGCCAACAACACATGTCCTACCATGCCGCATTCCCACAGGTGTCCCGATGAAAACGGTACCACACATTTGTGGGTGCACCTACCTGGGCGCAAAGGGAAAAGGCTAAACCACTGGTAATGCCAAGTCTTTCGGCAGAGCAGATTTTGCTCATGTGGAAAACATACAGATTTGGGCCTAGGGTCTCAAAGCCACCAAGGAAAACAGGGAACCCCATGCATTTCCAAAAAGAAGATACCTGTGGGAATCCACAGACGTCTGACTTGCACGAATCGGCCCAGAATGTATTACCCACTATCCCTGGCAAAGTCCGAAATGTGGTGAAAGAAACACAATTTTCAGACATTTCACTCTGGCCACCCACCGAAACACGCCACCAGCAACACATGTCCTACTATCCTGCGTTCCCACAGGTGCCCTGACGAAAACGGTACCTCACATGTGTGGGTGCACCTACCTGGGTGCAAACGGAAAAGGCTAAACCACTGGTAATGCCAAGTCTTTCAGCAGAGCAGATTTTGCTCATGTGGACAACAGACAGATTTGGGCCTAGGGTGTGGAAACCACCAAGAAAACAAGGAACCCCATGCATTTCTGAAAGGAAGATACCCGTGGGAATCCACAGAGGTCTAACTTGTGCAAATCGGCCCCAAAGTTATTACCCACAATCCCCGGCTAAGTCTGAAATGTGGCGAAAAAACCACAATTTTCAGACATTTCACTTTGGCCACCCCCGAAACACGCCGCCAACAACACATGTCCTACCATCCCGCAATCCCACAGGTGTCCTGACGAAAACGGTACCTCACATGTGTGGGTGCACCTACCTGGGCACAAAAGGAAAAAGGCTACATTTTATTTGTTATTTTTTGTTTTGCCCCTTCGCTAGGGGCAGATGGGCATACGAGTCTGCCTATCTGCCCCACGGGGGGAAATATACTGCCCCAGGCTTTGGGGGCCAGCAGCAAAATGTCTGGTGGCCATCTCCCCACCACCCTAAGTGGATGGGGGCATCTCATGTACCCCTTTCTAGGGGCAGAAATCTGCCCCCAGGGAGGGCTACATGAGTTGGCCTCTGATCCAATTAGGGTGATGGGAGAGGGCCACCCCCCTTTTTTGCCAATGCAATTGCTGGTGGCCTAGTGGCCCCACCCCCACCCAAAACACTTAAAAAAATGTAAACAATGTTTTGTTAGCCCCCTTCCCTGTGGGCAGATGCCCCCAGGGCATTGCCCCCATGCTTTGGGAGGTTGTGGGAGAGGGCTGCTTACATAGTAAGCAGACCGCCCACTTCAAAAACAGATCCCTGGTGTCTAGTGGGCATTGCTGGGTGTGGATCCAGCGATCTGCGCCCAATCCGCGCCCAGCAATGCTTCAATAAAAGGTGTCGTTGGAAAGGGGAGAGTTTCCCCTTTCCAGTGACAACTCCCTCTATCTGAACAGCACAATAGTGCCTCAGATCGAGGGTTGGAAAGGTGGAGACTCACCTTTTATTTTCACCGGGGCAGCCATTTCGGCTGCCACAGTGAAAATTACTTTCCGTTTCATGTCAGCGTGCGTTACGTGAAACTGAAAGAAATCAAACCCCTGGGGCGTGAGGCGGTACATCCCCTTCACATAGCCCGGGGGTTCGATTTAAGTTTTGTGTGATCCCTGCTTAGAAAGGATGAGCTATCTCATCCGTGGCGCTGTGAAAGTAGTGCCAAGGATGAGATACCTCGTCCTTGGCACTTAAGGGGTTAATAATCCAGTACTGGGGATTTTAAAACCAAATGGCCAATGGAGACTATGGGCAGACCTTACAGAGTTGAACAAACAGGTCCATATGTCTCGATGGCCTCTTCCCTACATTGACCAGGGACTGGCCCAGATCCAGGGGTCAAAGGTGTACACTTCCATTGGCCTCACCAATGGATACTGGACAGTACCCGTAAGTAGGGAAGACCAGTACAAGCTGGCATTCACCTTTGTGGGGCAGCAGTACACATGGACCCGAACTCCCTTTGGATATATAAACTCCGGCAATTAATTTAACATCTTTATGCATAAGGCCATGCCCGACTTGGGTGATAGGGGTAACCTGGCCTATGTGGACGATGTCCTAATTAAAAGCTCAACTGTGGAGGAACACATAGCGGAAATCCGCTATGTTCTGACCCAGTTGAAGGTTGCTGGAGCAAAACTGTTCTTTCAGAAGGCACAGTGGTGTAGGACCTGTGTAAACTTCTTGGGCCACGAAATCACCCCTGAGGGTCTGTGTCCCCAGGCAAAGAATGTGGAAGCACTACTAAAACTAAAAGACCCCACAGCTCTGCGTGGACTAAGGAGCCTTCCTCGACTGACTAATTACAGTAGGAAGTTCATTGAGGATTACGCGGCGGTCACGGGACTCCATGTCCATTTGTTAAAGGGGGGGTTGAGTGGGAGTGGGGTCCAGAACAAGCCAAGGCAGTGAAACAACTCAAAGGAAATCTCTCACAAGCACCTTGTTTAGCTTACCCCGTCAAAAACAAGGAGTTCTTCTAGGAGACAGGGTTCTCAAATACATGCTTAACAGCAGTATTATATCAAAAGCATGACAAGGTCAATAAAGTAATCTCCTATGCAAGTAAGACTTTATCCTTGGTGGAGAAAGAATTCAACGATTGTGAGACGGCACTCCTGGCAACATTGTAGACATTGACAAATGACCGCCCATTCATCCAGAGGGAGCACTCCTCACCAGCCTATGCAATACCTCCAAAGTGACAGAATCCAGGCGGGAAATGTGAGTAACTCCAGAATTACTTCCTGGATTCTGTCCATGCAAGTCTTTCTTGTGGAGGTCGGATATGGCCAAAACAAGAAGAGTCCCCTTGCGCGAGGTTTGGTTGACTTGCATGATTGTGCCAGAGAAAACTGTCTCGAGGACGAAAGTCTCAAACCCAGGACAACATGGGTGCGTACCTGAATTCCCTGCACAAGGTCTATGAAGAAGACGCGTGCAAGGGGATGCCCACAGTTTATGTGGACGGGTGCTGCTACCATGTTGACAACTACGGGGAAAAGGAACTGGTGACCGGCATTGGGAATGCCTTGGTGAATGATGCCCCAGAGCCCTCTGCTGAGTACAAGATCGGTCCCCGCAGTAGTCAGGTGGCAGAGTTGATGGCAGTTCACCAGGCCATTCTCACTGCAGTGCAACACCGACTCCACAAACTGGTCATAATCACTGATTCAGATTATGGCCGGAACGGGTTCGTGGAGCACCTGATCAATTGGAAAACCAGAGGCATGCTTTGTGTAAACAATAAACCACTCAAGCATGGCAAACTAATACAAAACATTGATGATCTGGTCAACTCTAATGGGATGACCATCTATTGGATAAAGATTAAGGGTCATTCCAGAATAGAGGAACCAGACAAAACTGGAAATAACCTGGCAGACCAGTTGGCCAAAACCGGAGCCATCCAGGGGGATCTCCTTGAGATCGAGTCAGGGCTGGGGGAAATCCAGGTAACTGCCATTACCAGATCCCAAACACTTGCCCACAATGAACTCTCAACTGCCCAGTGGAGTAAGGAGTCCCCATATGCTGATTTAATCATGGCACAAAAAGGGGATCTGATTATTGGGAAGTTTTACCAACACATTGAGGACCCCGTGAACGTTCCTCTGACGGAAAACGATTATATTGGGAAAGAGGATCTCCGGGTGTTGATGAAGTTTCCCAAAATGTTCCATATCCAAGATGGTTTGTTGGGAAGGAGATCCATATCTGGATGTGACCAGTGGGTGGTACCTACCTCATTTCGGAGCCTGATGCTAAGTCACGCCCATGACGCGGCCACAGTTGGTCATCGGGGGTTTCATACTACTTTAGAAATCTTGCAGGAGGTTATCTACTGGCCACACATGGGGCAGGACCACAACCAATATTTGAAGGGGTGTCTTGTGTGTGCACAATTTCAGCCAAGTTCGCTCACACACCGAGCTCCCCTCCAGAAGAGGGGGATGACACTGCCTTGGTCACATTACAAGTAGATTTTATTGGGCCCATGATTCGCTCTTCGAGGGGCAACAAGTACATGTTAACAGTAACATGCTTGTTTAACAAGTGGAATGTCTCCCGGCCCCAAATGCAAGGCTGAAACAGCAGCTGCTCTGATGATCAACCACATCTTCTTGCATTTTGGCCTTCCACAAAGGATGGAGTCAGACCGAGAAAGTCACTTCACTAGGGAAGTGATGACAAAGATGTGGGAGATACTGGGGGTAAAGAGAAAACTCCATATTGCATACTGCCAATCCTCTAGTGGGGGAGTTGAGAGGTAAAATAAAACCATTGTGAGTATTGTTAAGAAGTTTGAGGCAGACTCTGGGCCTAGTTGGGACATCCGATTACCGCTTGTCCTGATGCCCAACAGATCTACAGCATCCACTGTGACCAAAATGTCTCCATTTGAGCTAATAACTGGACGAAAAATGGTCCTACCCCAGCATCTGCTCTATAGAACACAACAGCAGACACTTATTAATGCATCCACGACAAATTAATATGTTGAGAATCTGAGATAACACCTTCAGCAGGCTTTTGCATACGCTCAGTGGAATCTAGAGAAATTAGCAGAGGGGATGAAAACGCACTACAATTTAAAAACTACTAAAAAAGAATATCAAGTTGGAGACAGGGTCTACTTGTGCAATTTTCATAGGAACCAGGAGCGGAAATTCCTCCTCTCCTGGTGCAGTCCCTTTGAAATTGTAGACTAAATTTCACCTGTCGCCTATACAATCCTCATCCCCAAAGGAGTACTGTCAGAAGAAAAATGGGTCCACATCAATCAGTTAAAAAGCTGTCACCCTTGACACACTTTGCAGCTGATTGATGAGCCAAAGGTAAATCAAGCAGGGGAACCATCTGAAGAATAAGAAAGGAAAAGAAAAGGCAGAGGGAAGCATTTAGATGCAGAGGTATATCTGTATAATAGAGAGTATTTTATTTGGTGTTATTGTAAAAATGAGAAAAGATGTGATAAAAGTCAAGTTGTTGTCCTTCTTCTGTTGAGTAATTTACATGGTGTGATTGTAGAAAATGAGAGAGATTCATATCTTGACAATTGTGAATGGTAATCATGGTTCCACAGTTGTAAATCTTCCGGGAACAATGTCAGTAAATATACTAAAACTTGTTTTGATCTATCTTCTATTATATAATTAACCTCATTACCTCATAGCCTGGCGAGGATCACCACGGGTACCTGTATCGAAGGAAGGAAAGAGGGTGCCACCCCCACCCTCCAACCGAAAAACGGAAGGGAATTCTGGAGTGCCGCTACCTAATGAAGGAGAACTCTGCCAAATGAACCTCACTTTGCCCTACTCTCCCTCAACAAAAAGTTACGGAAGAGCAGGGGGGAATCTGTGGGGTACAACTAAGGCCCAAAGCCGACCTACCCTACAACCAAAAAACACATTTAAACCATGCCACAACGGCTGTGGTTTTGTCTACTTGGCACATGTGTGGCGAGCTTTAAACACTGCCACCCAATGAATGGCTCTGCATTTGCTTTATTTAATTTAAATCATAAGAAAATTGACCTGCATTCAGAATGGCTCTACATTTGCTGTTATGTCATTTGAAGACTGAATGCTGCACCCAGCATTCAAGACTGCATTGAAATGTGTTCTTTCTTTAATTTTAAGCACTACAAAGTTGTGCGCTCCATTGAAAAACAGCCCTGAAAGTGTAGTTCATCTGGTTTCCAAGAAGTGAGTCAATACATCTCAAGAACAGCATTGTTTTAATGATAAAGTACTTTAAGTACTTAAAGAGCAAAGAATTCTGTTTTCATGCAAACACAGCTTTTATTTTCTTTTGAAATTTACCATCACACTCAAATCACAGCAAAGGGAAGAGATAGCACAGCTCTCTCTCTTTTCTTATGTCAATATCAAAGAAACTCTGCAGTCTCCTTTCATGTCCATGAACCCACAGTGTATGCAAATGCCCTACCAAAGATTAACTGAAACATAATCCCGCAGGCTGCAGAACTGCATTTGCTACTCAAAAGGGAAAGCCTACACACAAGTTAATCTGTGCTTTAAACTAAGAAAAATTACATTGCAAAGTCAAATGTCAAATGACAGTTGTTGCTTGCTCAGAAATATTATTGAATATGCGGGTGGGGGTTTGCAGTGACATTGCTACCTAATGTACAATATATTTGTGCCTATGAGATTTGGTTTCGTTGAATAAGACTCAGACACCAGTAAAACCGTTTTTTTGCTAGCCCAGGCACTGAGTTCAATGACAAAGCCCTGCCTCCAACAGTGGGAAAAGTTGCACCCAGAAGTGAACCGGGCCACAAGGAAACATGAAAAGGCCAAAAGTGTGAGGATTCAGGGCCCTACCAGACCAGCTGGCAGTGCTGCCAGAATCAACAAAGGAATCCAGTAGGGCTGGTGCATGACTGAGAGGTGCGAATTCCTCCAGCACCCACTCTGGAGGGGGAACCGTCAAGACTTCAAAGGGCATCATAAAAGTTCTTTGTTGCAAAGCCTTGCCTGGCAGAGACAGTCTGCTGAGGGGGTTTGTAGCACCGCCCACACGTGTGATAAATCAACCCCATTGACAGTAAAGGACATCTGTATTTTAAGACATTTTTCCCAGCACCCTGAATAAGCAGTAATGTTATATAATGACAGTTTTTCATGGGATTTTTAGACAAATAGAAAGAGACCAAGTGCATGTTTCTAGCATGTGGTGAACTAAAATGGCCATGAAAGTTGATTTTTGGGGTGAATTATAAATGGCACAATTATGTATGCAAACGCCCTACCAAAGATTAACTGAAACATAATCCTGCAGGCTGCAGAACTGCATTTTTACACACAAGTGAATCTGTGCTTTACACTAAGAAAAATTACATTGCAAAGTCAAATGTCAAATGACAGTTGTTGCTTGCTCAGAAATATTATTGATTATGCGGGTGGGGGTTTGCAGTGACATTGCTACCTAATGTACAATATATTTGTGCCTATGTGATTTGGTTTTCTTGAATAAGACTCAGACACCAGTAAAACTGTTTTTTGCTGGCCCAGGCACTGAATTTAATGACAAAGCCCTGCCTCCAACATTGGGAAAAGTTGCACCCAGAAGTGAACCGGGCCACAAGGAAACATGAAAAGGCCAAACCTGTGAGGATTCAGGGCCCTACTAGACCAGCTGGCAGTGCTGCCAGAATCAACAAAGGAAGCCAGTAGGGCTGGTGCATGACTGAGAGGTGCGATTTCCTCCAGCACCCACTCTGGAGGGGGAACCGTTAAGACTTCAAAGGGCATCATAAAAGTTCTTTGTTGCAAAGCCTTGCGTGTCAGAGACAGTCTGCTGTGGAGGTTTGTAGCTCCGCCCACACGTGTGATAAATCAACCCCATTGACTATAAAGGACATCTGTATTTTAAGACATTTTTCCCAGCACCCTGAATAAGCAGTAATGGCATATAATGACAGTTTTTCATGGGATTTTTAGACAAATAGAAAGAGACCAAGTGCATGTTTCTAGCACGTGGTGAACTGAAATGGCCATGAAAGTTGCTTTTTGGGGTGAATTATAAATGGCACAATTATGAAACTAGGTAGAAAGGTCCTAGATGTTACTGGGAATATGAGTAGCCATTGGCAGAATTTTAGATAGTATGCATTTCATAAAAATTGCAAAAATGTCTCAAAGGGCGATGCAACCTCGCACAGAGTCAGCGTTCGGACTGTCTAATTCCCTGTGACTTAGTGAATCCGCATCTCTACTTCTTATGGTGGTGGCTAGTTTAAATTTGAAATTTTGACCGATAACTGATTTTTGGTAAAAAGTAGCTTTGAGAGCCAAAGAAAGGTCATAAATGCAAACACACACATGATGTCATTTCCCCTGAACCAACTGGCCCAGGGGGAGGAGGGAACACTGGTAGGCTGCCCAATCCCAGGAGAGGGGTAAATCCAGAGTACTCCCCCCCAGATTATAAACCGATGATGTCATTGTGGCTATATAAGGGCGAGACAGAGAAACACAAGGGACAATCCACTGAAACTCAGACTTCAAGATCCAGGAAAGCAGAGATATATCCATCTATCCAGATCCAGGCACATACAATATAATCCAGGGAGAAAGGAGGGGAGGCAGCTGATCCCATTCAAGAGAGCCCAGTGACCAGATCCCTTGCCTAACTGCCCAGCCTCCCAATCAGCTGTCCACAGTGACCAGACCTTGCCTTGCTGTCCAGTATATAATCCAGGAGAGCCCAGTGACATCCCTTGGCCCAGCTGTCCCAGTGAACAGATCCCTTGGCCCGGCAGTCCAGAGTGACCAAATCCCTTGGCCCAGCTGTCCAGAGACCTTGCTGGCTGTCTAGAAACCCCAAACTCAAGCTTACATTGTAAGTAGCACATCACCCAGTCCCCAAATTGAATATCCCGCTCTTTTGACCCTTGAACCCCATTGAAATCCCATTCAAATCCCAAATTGCCAGTATTATCTGTTCCATAGACAAATCTGTATTAGCCTGTGTATGTTAGTACATTTATTAGATAAGTCCATCCATAGTCTGTCTAAATCCTTAGCATTATTTGCAATGTGACCAATTAATTCCCCTATAAACGATAGAATTTCAACGGATAAGTCTAATACCACGGAATTATTCACCATCCTATGGGAAATGGAAGCACCAATCCCTTCTGTTCACAACGTCCTGAAAGATAAGAAATGGTGCACCGACATACAAAATGCCCTGTCGAATAAAATTGCATCCCTCCAACTAAAAATAGCAGATAAAAAGGCCTCAATACTCCCATCTGAGCGGCAACCCCCCCACTGATCAACAACTGACAGAACCACCATACACTTCGGATTCACTAAAATCTCTATCCTCGAGACAGAGAAAATCATACTCTCCCTAAAACCGTCAAATTGCAAGAGAGACCGCTGCCTGGCCCAAATTACAAAGGACGCAGCTAGAGACCTAGCCCCGTTCATCTATAAGCTTATTAAAGCCTCCTTCAAGGCAAACACAGTGCCTAACAACCTTAAAGAATCCTGGGTTCTCCCACTGCTAAAAAAACAAACACTAGACCCCTCTATCCCGACCAACTACAGACCCATTACTACAGTCCCCTTCCTACTTAAATAATCGACAGAGTATCTTACCTTCAAAATCAGGACTACCTTGAAGCTAACCACCTATTAGAATCACGTCAATCTGGCTTCTGCCCTCTACATGGAACGGAAACAGCCTTAATAGACCTTAAGACACAAATTGAAGAGTTGGAGGATAATGGTAAAACAGCTATGCTACTCCTCCTTGACCTATCTGCAGCCTTTGACCTGGTGGATCATGCAGACTTATGCAATCACTTCAGGTAGGCTGCCATTTTCTCAAGTGATGCCATAACATGGGTCCAGTCCTTTCTAGCAAACCATACAATGAAAGTCTTTTCCCCCTCAGCCTCTGCTGACCCTATACAAACACCCTGTGGTGTACCACGGGGATCCTGCGTCTCACCTACTATGTATAACATCTTTACTAAGCCCCTGTTCGACAAGTTGGACAGATTGTGTGTCACCTACACAAATTATGCAGATGACATCCAAATCCTCATTCCCCTTTCGAGCAACTTTCTCGAGGACATGGCCCTGGTAAACAAGATATACCTCCTCATTCAGGCATGGATGGCATCCCATGGCCTCTGCCTGAATGATGGCAAAAATGAGATACTGATCCTAGGTTCAGAGGCGAACCTAAAAAAACTCAGCCCCAGTTATGCCTCCTTCAATATTGACAGCAACTCTAGCAAGGTGATGCCCGAAGTTAAAACTTTAGGTTTCTACCTTGATTCCACATCAACCCTTAAGAAACTTGTTAACTCACTAGCATCCTCAACTGCTTACACCTGCAAACTCATCCGAGCTTGCAGACCATTTCTCTCCGAAACCAGCAGCATCATCTTGGCTAATGCACTTATAATATCCAGACTGGACTATTGTAATGCTTTGTACTTAGGCGCAAACAAATACATCATTGACAAAATCCAAAGGTTGCAAAACAACACCTTACAAGCAGCCCTGAATATCCCCAACAGAGAGCACATCTCCAAATTCAGAAGAGATGTCCATTGGCTAAAAATAAATGACAGGATCCTTCTTAAAAAAGCTTGACTTACGTCCAAGTGCCTGAACAACATAGCACCACCATATCTCTCAGAAAGAATAAACAGGAGAAACTCAACACGTCCAATTAGATCTGCAAATGCCCACCTCCTAGAGATTCCTAGATTCAAACGAACCACAGCTGGTGGTTCCAGCTTCCCGGTCAAAGCAGCCCTATCCTGGAATGCACTCCCATTAGACACTAGAACTGAACAACCTTACCCTAAATTCAGACGTAACAAGTTAAATTGGTTACGAACAAATGACCCCCAACACCAACCCTAACTCCCTAGGACTGCACCCGATATTTGCTACCATATCGCTGCTCCACTTCTATCTTGCTGCCTCATGGTAGTTTCGGCCTACGGTTCTACCACACTCACTGTACCTGTTACTCACTGTACTACTTGACTGTATTATGTAATATGTGACCTACAGCACCACTCCATCACTGTAACCTGTAAGTGGTCACAATTTAGATCTCTGTATGTCTATACCCATTGCATTTTCTGTAACTAAGCTTTAAGTTTACTTGTCCTGTTGCGCCCAGCTACCTAAGGGTTTGGTGCACATTACCAAATAAATAAACAAACAAAACAAACAAATAAAAAGATTCACAGCAAGCTGGTTGCCATTCGAAATCAACCACCTCATGTCAAGTGCCTTTCTTTAATAATTATAGTCATTAAAATATAGGGGCTGATTCATGGAATTTGTGCGCCGAAAAACGGGGATTTGTGCACCATTCTACCCGCAAATCCCCATTTGTCAAACGGGGATCTGCGGACAGAATGGTGCACAAATCCCCGTTTTTCGGTGCACAAATTCCATGATCAGCCCCATAGTCTCAACATAACTAGTCTTTGTTTAATAAAAACTGAATTTGCCTGTGTAAAGTGCTTTCCTACCAATTCCGATTTGCATTCATCCTATAAAAACCCAAACTGTAATCCCATTAAGAGTAACCCCTTTCTATCAGAATCCTATTAGTTATATGCCTCTGTTGCTTGTCCAGAAAACCAATTTTCGATTTTGACAGCCCAGCCCTTTCTATGGCTGCCTGTCATTAAAAGCCCTGTGTAGAAAAGAATTGCCATTCTGCCGCGCGTGTTTTCTTTTGCATTCTGTCTTTTTCCCAAAATCGATTTTCTTACCTGTGTTCACGTTGCCTTGGTGCCCTGCTTAGTGATCTATAAGCTTCCTTATCACTCGAGTGTAGCAACACGAATTTCTGTCCTAGCTATGCCATTGCAGTTGTAAACTACTGTGCAAGTAACAAGGGAAATTCGATAATGCCATTTTGCTCCTTATTAAGGTTTTCCATTTCTTTTCTGGTCTCCCATCTGGGGTGGTGGGCTGCATTCAAAATGTGATTTTTGCCTCTTCATTCTGACCACTTGCCACTGCCTTCCATCCACAAAGAATTTAGTTAACTGAAGTATGGGGGTGAGTGTTGCAGGGGGAGTGCATAACTTGAGTGCTATCTGTTATTTTGTGAAACGATTTTGCTTCTGTTTGCTATTGAAGGTTTCTGTATATTAGTTTAGGAGTTTGAATTAACTGTATTGTGGGAATCTTTGCATTTGTATTGCCAACACAATGGGGGTTGTTGCCCAATTATTTGATTTTGCTCAGATTTTTCATTGAACTATAAAATTAATAAATATCTTATTGTCATACACCGACCTGGTTCCTAGTCCATTGCGACAGGCGTGTTTGTTAAGGTTGGTGTGAGGCGGGTTGGGGGCATAGTCACACAAAGAACACAGGGTTGAAATAAAAATAAAAAGCGTTTTTTATTGTGCACCCCATTCATTGTCAGTGGAAGAAGTCACTGGCTGGAGTGTGCTGTGTTATAAAACCGTTACCAGATGCCTAAAAACATTAGCATTGCGATGCAAACGTAGAAGAAAATAAAAGTCTCTATATAGACTATATGATATGGCAAAACAAAAGGCTCATTGCTAAATGTCGAAAAATACAAAATAAGGCAGTATACCTCAAGAAAAAACTGGTTACCTATGTACCAAGATGGGCACTCAGGTCAGAAGCTCAGGGCAACCTTGTAACCACCAGTTTCAGGAATACCAACGGACTCAGCAAAGCCTTTCATACTAAAGCTGCAACCTTATGGAATAACCTCCCACCTCAAACAAAACTAGAGCTCTCAAACAGTACCTTTCGGAAAGAAACTCAAGACAGACCTGTTAAGGTAACTCCCTTAATTTAATCAAAGCACACCTGATATTCTGTAGATTAATGTCCTGTGTCTTTGCGTCTAATGTGATTCTGCGTGTACATGTGGCGCCCTGATGCCTGTGGGCTTCGGCGCTTTAGAAATAAATAAATAAATAGTGGTAGACCTTTATGTGGCTTTATTAAGAGTGACATCACATCACCAGAGTCCTTAAGTATCTGTTGATTTCCAGTCTTGGGAGGGGGAGTGGGGCAGTAAGAGAGCATATATGAATGCTGGCATGCAGGGTAAAAAACGGTCTCATTGCTGGTAAACCGTTATAAACTTGGTGCTATTTTGAGGGCAGGTGCGATCTGCATCTACTGCTCAAAAATAATCATGAACCCTGAGTGTCTTTTTTCATCTTCTTTTCTATGATTTCAAGCCTTCACGTTCTTTTATAGATATGTGTAACCTCTCCATAATGTAATTGATTTCAAGCCATGAAGGATTTGTAAGCCATATATCTATTTCAGTTTAAATAATGTAATTATGTGATCTGCAGCATGTGCCAACCAGCTGGTGAGGCTTCTGTGTTACCCTTAACAGCAAGAGTAATTATTACGGCGCCAACTCTCCACAGACCTGTGACAGTTTCATGGGTCTCTGGGGGGAGCGCGCAGCCAGGGTTTGTTAGTCGCTTTTCATCTCATTCTCTACCCCCGGATCTGCTCCGGCGCTGCTGCACGGCCACATTTCACCGCGAACCCCGATTTTAAAAACAGGCACCTTCACCAGGCATCACGACTCGGGACACAATGGGGAACGCGAGCAGTGTATGTGTTCACGGTTTGTTTACTATCCCAAATCTTTGCACGCCTCCTACGCAGTGGAAAGTCCTTGTTATGGGTGGTTTGATGGTACGCATGCGCAGTACTATTCAACAAGTGCAGCGGGATGTGATTGGGGGACCCTCGCCGGGCCGGAAAGTACAGATTCCATTGTGCTTTTTGCATTTTGTTTGGTACAATAATGTGATCTGGTAAAAATGTATTTTTTTTTTAAAATAGTAATGGCTCACACTTCGCTTCTTTAAAATACCTTTAACTGTATTGCTCACTTATCTATTTCGGTTTGATTTACATACACAAAGTGATGTTTGTTTCTTTTTTGCTGTGTGCGGTTATGTTATGTGGGGTTATGTTATGGTGTGTTATGCTGGCTTGGGAGTCACTTGTGTCACACGGCCCCAGGACAAACAATTTGACGTTACAACCTGCCTGATTCCCTAAGGAGTGAGACATATTTCAGCCACGTTACATTATTGCTACGAATGAACGATGGATCGATGGATGGATTGATTGCGTGGGTTAGATGGATCGTTGCCGTTGGTTCGATGCAATGGTGGATGCAGTCTGCTATGCAGACGTGTGGAATTGTGTATTTAAGAAAAGAGAGCTGTCAAGACGGACGGAGCTACATGTTAGGAAGAGAGGTCCTAACATTCTCAATATTCCTTTTGCATGGACCCCCCTCCAAACTCAAGCCTGGCATTAAGGTGTTGCATGTTTCCCTCTGTGTGACGTGGTCTTCTATTAGGCACCGTCGAGCAAATGTAAAGCTCGACAGCTTTAATCAACCCATCTTTCGCTTGAGCCCCTTATTATTGGTGCCGTCTTGCCATACATACAGAGTTGTGCTCTGCCCTTTTCTATACCTTAATATGAATAAGAGTTTCCTCACTTCTTGGACTTGACCTCCTATTATGGAAGAAGTGGTTTTTCAGTGGGTTGCAGCCTAGGGGATGAATTCCTGGGCCGAGGCCTCTTCATTTGCATACGCAGTGACATCACAGGAAGGAACGTCATAGAAAATGACATTCTGAGAGGGGGCATCACAGGAAGTGGTATTGCAAAGAGCTGGGTCACAGCAAGGCGCATCCGTAAACTTGGTAAAATAAATTACAATCTGTCCCAAAATTGAATCTTTTTTGGTGTGGCACAAACTCTCAGGGATGCTGGTTCCAAGAACTACAGATGCAGGCATTTTAGAGTACAAAACAAGACTTTGAGGGGATATAGATAGAACCCCCAAACAACCACGAATGCATAGACTATCATTCAGTCAGTAACAGGACCATGGTGTCACCGAATCCCATACGGTGGGGTTACATAGTGGAGAAAGCAGGAATTTTATTAATTCCTTGCTCTGTATGTAAGTGGCTTTTGGTAGCATTAAAGTAATTACTTAACATAAAAAATAGATGCAGGTATGATTACATTTCAGAGGCCCAAAGCTTAAAATGAACAGAATTGGCTGTAGCCAGCTGGTGGTAAACGTGTTTTCATTGTAGCGGTAAGTGCCCAGGAACCTGTGCATGGTGGCTAAGAGGGTGAAACCATACTGTCACGTGGGAGGGATTTCTGGTTAGGGTTTGCATTTTAGATTTCTTTCGAATCTTTTGGGGTCGAGTTCTATTTTTTGCATTGGCTGTAGATATTTAACAAGTAATTGTTTACACACTGCTCGAAATGGCACTTGGCACGTACACTCCACTGTGCTAAAGGCATATACAGCATTTGAAATCCTAATGGTGAGGTATTGGTGGGCTTAGCAGAGATCCACATGCAATAGACTTGAATCATTTCTCAAAAAGGCATTTTGGTCTTACAGTGTTGATAAAATGTGTCTCAAAGTTTCATGCAGTCACACCTATTATGCAAGCATTTAAAGGTAATACTGTTTGTTACTGGCACTGGAAAAGGGGCCACCACCCATGGTACCCAAATTGTCCAATGCATATACTTTGGGATTGGGACCCCATCCTCCGTGCCCCGAGACTCCCGTCCACTGTCCAGAGGAGTAAATAGGCCCTCAGTCTCATATACTCTGGGCTAGGTTCTGCCTTAAAAATAGGTAGCAGCCCCTTCCTCTCCTCTCTGCATAGTCTTACTGAGGGTGGCACTGTACAGAGAAACCAATAAAACTAGAGGCCATGACCTCGTGAGGCAGGGGCCAAAGAGTAGCACATATATTTCTAAATGTACTGCTAAATAGTATAATAAATCATTTATTTAACTTTTCAGTCCCAAGAAGGTCATGGTTTTCAAGTTGTTTTGCCATGTGTAAACCTCTAGACACCCTACCTTGTGACTTACAACATGCACTTGGTCACCATTATTTTTAAAGCCTAATAGCCTGCTAAGGACTATCCTGGCTGTAATATGCCCTGCCCATGAATTATAGGCTAGAGTGTCAATCAAGGGCCTAATATTTTGGGAAGTGGACACAAAAGGACTGTGAAGTCGAATGGGGACGGGGTTTAATACTACTGAAATATCCCACCCATTGAGAATAACATGTTCTATAAAAACAGGTTGGGAAAAAGAAGAATCATGGGAATGTTGCAACAGAAATGTTTTTACTGCCATTGTAGCCCTTTGCCATTGTATTGTTTACAATCCAATTAAGAAGATTCTTAAATTCTAATATATACATTGAGGCATACTGCTGCTCTTTACAGGCACGAGGGAGGCCTTTTGGAAAAGTACACTGTAAACAAAATGACTTCTAGGAACACCACATTTTGGCCGATAGGGCACAGTGAGATTTAATGATTCAACCAGGATCACACATTTTGATGTGGTGATGCTAGAATTATAGCTGTCTGCATTTGGGGGACTTGACTCAATCACTTCCTAGTTCCGACTATACACATATTTGTGAATTGTTGTCTTTCAAGAACTAAAATATTCAGTTTTATAGTGCTGACTTGAAGGGTACAAAATCACATAATAAACCAACCAGACACTATAAAAGATGTTCCCTTGAAACATATTAATCGAAAAGAGTAGGACTGTAGTTTTATTTTCCAGTAGAAATTGTAGACAGCATGTACCAGAATGCAAATTGATAGGACTTCAAAAAAATGCTCAGGGTTTTACTACTGTACTAGTAATACTAATGACAAACAGCAAAAGATGTTATGTGAAAATGTCACCAGCTCATAGTCATTATTTGACACAGGAATGTAGCTTGTTATTATTCCTGATTGTCGGTCAGTTTGAGCATTTAATACTTGATAATCCCAGTGAAACTGAGTATTCACGGATTCTAAAGGCCTATAGAGAAGAACGTCCCCAGGCGGGAAGACTGACTTTATCCCATTGCATGTGTATAACCAGGAAGTAGTGATAGCTAGGTAGGCATTTAGAGCAGATATGAGACTTTCTTTTAAAAAGACAAAATGATGATTTGTCTGGTATCTTAAGAAAGAAAAGGAAATAAATATATTGCAATTGGCTCCAAGCAACTAAGGCAGCCAGGCTCCAGTATGATGCACAGCATATGCTACAGGTAGTCCGCAAAAACAACACTTGACATCTTTAGGAGTTACTTAATGATGGGGACATTTTAAGCCGGCACATACTCTAAACCAAGTGACGGAAGCCAGTGGGTGGAGCATTACAGCAAGCTCTTCTCTAGATGGGGACGGGGGCTGGTTGTCCAATGTGACAGGTCCCTAAACCGAGTGGAAGTTGGTCCTTCAGTTTCGACATAGGGGAAATTAAAATAATGATTTAAGCTTTTCCAGAGCGGCGGGCCCTGACGGTTTGTTGAACTTTGCCCTGAAGGGAAATGTTGATGCTTGGGCCAATCTTATCATAAAGATATTTAATCAGGTCTTAAAAACTAAGCAGATACCGTCCACATGGAGAGAGGCAATATTGGTGCCGATTTTTAAGAAGGGTGATCGTGGCGATCCTAAAAACTATCGCTTAATAGCCCTTTTAGATACTCAGGGCAAACTGTTTGCAGGAATACTGTTAAGAAATCTGAATGTGTGGGTGGAAAAATCTGGTTGCCTCGATCCTAGACGGACAGGTTTCGTGAACGGGGTTGGTATCTCATTAAACCTCTTCCTGCTAAATCTCCTGAAGCTTAGGTCATTTGAATCTAAAAGAAATGTCTATCTGGCTTTTATGGACCTAGAGCACACTTTTGACAGATTAAGCAGGGAGTGGCTATGGTCAAAACCAGTGGATTGGAACTGCCCTCTGGATCTGGTAGAAGGGATTAGACTACTGTATACCGATACATCGGTTCAAGTGAGGCTGTCATCAGGAGGGGCATTATCAAGAAAAATGTACACCTACTGTGGCCTGAGGCAAGGGTGCTCCCTAGCACCTATATTATTTAACCTTTACTTGGATGATCTTAGGGAGTCCCATCAAGCGATCCGGGCCTTCGCCCCTAAAATTGGTGTGATGGACTTGCTGTGGGTCCTGCATGCCGATGATTTGGTCTTTATCGACAAAACACAGATTGGACTATAACATAGACTAGATGCTTTTATGACCTATCTAGAATACATTTATTATGCAAGTCAATTGAAAGAAATCTAAAGTCCTCATTATGTCATCGGCCAACAGAAAGCATAGGGTGTGTTTATCATGGATTGTGGGGGAGGAAAAATTGGAGAGGGTAGACTCTATAACATATTTAGGCACCATAATTAATAGAAACTTGGATGAGAGTGCACACCTAACAATGCGGCAGGCCAAGGTCGGGAGATTAGCGATGCAGGGAGTGGCACTGCATATTATTATTATTATTATATTATTATTATTATTATTACTATTATTGTTATGAATGTTTGTAATGTGCAGCACGTCCATAAAGCTCAGTGTGCCAGAAGGTGAATTAAGAGAAATACAAGGTCATGTCAGGGGAACACCACTAGAACACAGGCTAGTCATTAATATTAAAAAGAAAAGTCTTCAGGGTTTTCTTGAAGCAAAGAGAGTCAGCACAGTTGCTCAGTTCTTGGGGTAGCTTGTTCCACAAGCGTGGAGCTATCACGTCAAAACTAGCCCCACCAAACCTTTCCAGTCTGTAGCGAGGTTGGGACAGTCTATTAAGACAGCTAGAGTGTAGCATTGGAAATACAGGGCCTTTTTAGTACTCCCAATGCTGATGTTCTACAAGCAAAAGGTAATGCAGATACTCACATATGGCTCTGAATCGATCCTCAATTTATTATGTAAAGAATGGGGTATTTTGGAAGGTCTGTTTTGAAGGAAAGTTCTGAGGGTCCCAACCACACCCCAATGGCTTGTATTCGTTTTGAGCTGGGGATCCAATCTATGGAAGCAGTAGTGGGCTGGAAGATCATCTCCTTATATAGGAAGTGTATAATCTCGGATAATTCACGCCCTTTTGGAATCCTGAGACAGAAGGTTTTAGTCCCGGCAGACAGGTGGTTTGAATCTTTGAAGGAGATATGTGGAAATCACCTGAAAGCATTGATATTGATATTTTATTTCTATTGCGCTCGTACACAAGTGTTTCAGAGCGCGACAAGGCAAGGGAGAGGAACAGGGGAGAACAAAACAACAATCTTACTAGGCCCAGTGACATTGAGAATGCGCGTGTGCATGTGATATAACATTAGATTCACCGATCAAAAACCCAATGAAGGCCAAAAAAAGGATGCAGGATCTTGACTGGATTGATACATTGCCGTCTCCAAGCTCCTGCAGAATATCCCTGGCCCTAACTCATGAACGAAGGGGATTAATTCAAGTACCAGGGTATCTGCAAAAGTTTCCTTCTACCCACCACCATGATTTGTTTATGCAGTGCCACTTAAACATTCTCCTGACTAAAGAGGTATTATTAGTAAGAAAGCAGATTTTGGAGGCTGACTCAGGCTGTAGGTATCATGGAGATGATTTGAAGAAAGAGTCCTTATTTCACCTGGTAACTAGTTGTAAAGCCCCGGTAGAAGACAGAACGCGATATTTGGGAAGGTATAGTAAGCAGGCAAACTCGCTCACAGTAAAAGACTGGTGGGGCATGGTTTTAATTGGAGAAAAGATAAGTTTGGTTTTAGCTGTAATGACCTTTGTAGAATTCGTTCTTACGAATTGAAGAACAATGGTTGGTAAGAACAGGCAGTTCTTTTTCTGCTTTTGTGTTTTAATGACTGCTATCTTATGCTAGGAATTTTAAAGGGTGGGTTTTATGATAATGTTGGATGTACAATGGATGTTTTATTCTGCTGAATAATGATGAGAATGTAATGTTGGTATACAGAAATCGTGTAAAAGGTTTTATTGTAATAAACCATAAACAGTAAAACAAAAACGATTATTCCCGATGTTCAGGAAAAAAACGAAAACCTTTTTTTTCCTGCATGTAAAACCAAAATATATGTAGAAAATAAAAATAGTCCAATTAAAAAGGGGGTTGTTTTGTGATTCAAAGTAATTGTTGCCCTGAAATACCATTTAATCCCCCAAACCTTAACAGTAGGTATGAGCGTGTATCAAAGAAAATGGATATGCCCATGATCCATTCACCATAAGCTGCTGCTTGCAGCAGTCCTCTTCAATCCAATTGCTGCAAATTACAAATATGCTGCACAAACAATGCTTTAAACGTATTTACCAGGACAGTCCGCCAGCCTCCCGTGGAAGCAGTAACAACAACGCTGTCTTGGAATGGAAACCACTCGTGCAACCTCTGGTAGTGGTGTGGAGTAGCACACATGGTCAAGGTGCGGGCAACAAGGCCTTCATGAGTGCATGGACATGTACATGCCCGGGCAGCCCATCCGGGGAGCCCTGTGCCTTTGCGATGCTTCAATGCAGTGTGGTGTCCCCGGAGTGGGTCACTCATAGAGAAGAAATCAGGGAAGAAGTCAATGCATTCACTGCTTTTGACTCTTAGGGACACCCACTTCTTCTTACTAATTACATATCAAACAAAACCCCTCAACATCTAGGAAGAAGAGCAGGATATAAGGGCGTGACGAGCAAGAGTAATACTCAAACATGTCCAGTGGAGGGCGGTAGTGAAGCGTCTGAAGGTCGTTGAATGGGTGAACAGAAAACGCAAACACATCAAATGTGATGCAAGTGCGATGATGCTCAACCTTTTTCAACACAAGATGTCAGATGACCAAACCATTCCTTGTTAGCATTCCACCCTCTGGATTTCGATCCTGGTGTCTGCTCGGAATACCGCCACAGTTCTCCATTTTCTTAAATCTCTCAAAACATGGCTTTTTCAACAACACCTGACCAAAGACTAATTCCAATGGATGCACATACCGACACACAGATACCAACCCACAGTACTGCGCCACTGTTAAATGATGCCACCCCAAATGCTTGCTAGCCACGCTCTGTACAGCGCTCCGCTGCTCTCGAGATAGGTCAGCGCTTTACCAATAAAATACAATAAAAATATTGTACTGCCTGCTGAAGTAGAGAAGATATGCAACCTGTATTTTAGAAACGCGAGAAACGCGAGTCCCGTCCAGCAGAGAAACAGCCCATGCCACCTCATGTTTTATCTCCACAATGGGAACGCCAGTTCACAATCCATCAAATGACTTTGATTGCTTCCATTACAGGACGGCATACATTCAGTCAATGGTCTACAAACAGTAGCAGCTTGCATGTCCACAATGCCTTAACTGACAAGCAAAAAGTGCCTGCTAAGGGGTACCTGGTGCACACAAATGCACACAGTGCACCGCAGCAGTGCTTATTTGAAGAGGGGGCATCCTGTCATGCTGCTCAAATGCTCGGTCAGATCTTCAAGTGGTAGGTGTAACGTCTTGGCTAATCAAATCATCAGAGATATCGCTTACCTCCAGCAGTGAAACCTCTGCAAATCTCCTTCTTTTCCCATCTCATGCTGGACATGTACAGTGCCCTGTGGCGATCTTGTTCGTAAGGCCACCGTCGACAGATCTGTCATCTATCATTCCTTTCAACCTATTAGGATTCATCCGACCCAAGGTCTTCAAGGTGGTTCTACAAATGTGAGACAACCTTGTTCCTTGCAATTTGACCCAGACATATGGAAACCTCAAGAACAACATAATGGGAAAAGCTTTACAGTCCGATTGATTATAGTGCAATATCGTAGGCTTCTGCACTCTCTGGCCTTGCTGGTGTGCGTAAGATGCTGAAATGTGCAAGGCAGGGGATCCTAGGCTTGCCGCGGCTCACCTTTGTTGGCCGAGGCCGAGCAATGAAGACCAATCTCTCAGGCTGATAAGAGAACGGGGCAGCATGATAATACTTTCAATACAGGAAGGGCTGCATAGGTCAGTGGGATCGAAACTTTTTATGCTACCCCTCCACCCCCCTGAGTAAAACTATTTTTGCTACATAAGCCATAACTACACATATATGCTATGATGGACAATTTCTGTTTAATGGAATGTTTCCTTTGTATTGTAATTTCTCCCATATACTTGTTTGAAAATGACAAATAAAGATGTTAAAAAAAAGCAGTCACTATACTTACATCTAAAGAGCCTTGTGCCCCCCAAAGATGACCAGCCACACCGTTTGAAAACCACTGGCATAGATGCATATTTTAAACACTTGTTCACGCATGGATACATTCTTTATGTACATTTAAAGGGAAGGCGCAATTTAGGAACTCCTATGGAGTAAGAGTTTGCAATCACCTAATTGTTAGCTCAAGTTCAACCATGGGGTTTCAATTCTCGGTAATGCTAATCTCCCTCTCATAGAGGTGCTACGGTCTAGTTTTTGGCTTTCCAAATTGGAAGATATTTGGCTATAAGGATATTTCCAATAGCATTTCACATGGTTGAACACAACTTTCAGAACGTGTAAATGTTGCTGTACACCAGTTATTCTTTCCACTTCTTCGTCAGTACCTTTGGGTGAGTCTGAGATGGGCATATTATGGGACGGAGTGATGTAGCGTCCCTATCTCCGGGTCGGCTCTTGGCGCCTGAGTCTTGTATTGTTACTTTAACTCATCCATTGGGACACTATTATGGGACCTGACCATTTGATATCTCCATGGATGTTTTCCTGGTGGTGGTGGATTGTACTTGTGAGTTGCTACTGTATTGTGCTAGCATCATTTTGGAGTCAATCTTTTGTCCTGTTGTGGCAGCTTTGCAAAACAACTTTCAATTTGACATTTGCAATGATGTTCCTTTTGGATTGTCCCTGTGTTCTGTTGTGGATTTTCATGGCAACAGTGATGGCTCGTCAATAATGGACAATGGGGTGACGACCCACCCATTTTGGATGAGCTCCCGCTAAGCGCTTGCTCAGCTGATTGTTGCAGTTTAGGGAGCACTTCCTGTGCTAGCTTGAACTGATTTCCATTTGACGGTTCATACCCCAGCACGCACACCGTTTGGGCTGTGCAAGGCCAGGGGAGTTTTGCTTCCCCAGCATTCGATGGCCATTTGAGAAGCTGGCTGGGGTACTGCAGCTCTGAATGTGAGAGGAGGTGCTTCTGCATATCCCCACACATTTAGAGCTATTAGGCGTCCTTTAGGGGACGTTCAACCTCCTGAGAAAATATGCAGGAGCAAGGAAGCGTTCTACACTTGCTGGTTCTTATACATGCTACGTGGGAAAAGGAGACCGCCCCGGTACCTGGTAGATTGATTCTGGACCAGTGTAGCAGGTACGAAAAAAAAAATGTGCGTGGATGCGTGAATGAAAACGTGTATGTTATATGGGTGCGTGTGTGGATGTGAGGATGAATGTGTATGGCTGCATGCGTGAATGTGTATTTGTGCGAAAGATATACCTCTCCCCCAGCATCCCCAAATGAGAGGCCAGCACAAAGGCCTCTGATAGGGGAATGCAGGGGTGAAGGTGCCCCCAAATCATAGGCCCACTCCCTAGCCATGCAAGATTAACCAGACTGACTGCAGTAATGCAGTCCATTCTAGCCATGGAACAATACTTATCATACATCATAAGTGTTGTTACAGTGCTAGACTTGCATTTTGGTGTAGCCAGTCTAGCCATTTATTACTGTGGCATGAAAGTTTTTACTGGGCATCTATAATAAAGCAAGGAAGATAAGTGCTATCATTTGGCTAGACTGCATTTTTCGTGCAGCCATTCTAGCCATTTATTACTGTGGCATGACATTTTCTTTTGGGCATTTATGATAAAGCAAGCATGATAAGTGTTATTATGTGCTAGACTGCCATTTTCATGCGTGTGGCCAATCTAGCCATGCATTACTGTGGCATGAAATTTTCTTTTGGGCATTTATGAAATGATGTGGCATTTGTAACGTGCCTGTACACAAGTGTTTCTAGGTGTGACAAGACAAGGAGGGGGAAACAAAGGGAGGACAAAATAACAATCTTACTAGGCGTTGTGTCATTCAGATCATGCAAGTGTGGGGAAGAGGGAAGGGGAGATGTGCCAGGGGGAGGGGAAGGTGGAAGGGCAGTTAACTCACAAGTGCAGCCAGCCTGTGGCTCATAGGTGCAGAGAGAAGAGACTGTAGGGTTGCAGACATAGACCCTTAAGTGCTGGGGAGCCCAGCGGCAGTGCAAGGGCAACAGGACATGCAGGAGCCTGTGCCCGAGTTAAGATGGTGACCTGGTGACCAGTGCACGGAGCAGTCCGGTGCATCAGCAGGGGAGAGGAAGAGAGAAAGTGGAAGCGAAAAAGAAGGTCTTGAATCTGGAGTTCACCCTCACTCTGGACCTGACGGCATTTCACTGCTGGTTTGGCGGCACACCAGGCCAGTTCTGGGACTGCTATACTTGAGGCCTCCCATGTTCCTTCGAGGACTTCAAAGTAAAGTTCTCCTTACCAGAAACCAAGCTACATTACTGTCATCTCACCCCCAAGACTCATGTTCATACTATTGGTGGAGAGCACAAAAAAGCTCAAAATTCAACCGTATCAAAGAAATTGCGTACAAAATAATGATGCAGTGTTATTTTCCAAACATTGCCTTCATAAAATCTCCCCGGGATACTCACAGCTGTGCTGTAGGGGTTGTGGTCAGACAGGCCCATTGGAACACATGTGGTAGTCATGCCCCCACTCCCAATTTAACTGGAAATAAATCTTATCATGCATTAGGGGAATAATGGGACAAGAGCTTCAGCTCTTCCCACTTACAGTGATTCTGGGGCATATTGACCAAGATGGCACATACAGCCAAAGCGGGGATAGGGCATTCCTAACCACCCAGCTGCTGATGGCTGCCTGCTTGACCCTCGCACAGTCTTGGAAGGCCCCAGATGGGCCTATACACAATCTATGGTGGTCAAAGATCTGGGAGATTTGGGCCTCAAAAAAGATAACGGTCACCCTGAAAAACATGCTACCAAAGTTTTCCAGAACTTGACTACCATGGGTCACATACTGCAGGGACATACTCGATGCCCCACCCAAACCCAACGCTTTGCATCATTTATCTTCATTCTGAATCCCTTCATAGTTAGGAATGATCTGTGGTACCGGGGTAGGGGAGAGGGAGACTCTGCAGCCAGGCAGCGAGCAGAACCTGGACTCCCAGTCTCGGGGGCACATCAGCCTAGGGTTGTGGTAACCTCCCCAAATAGGACTCATCTTTGCAACTGGATGACTGCTTGTCTGTAAAGTGTAATTCTTTCATGTGCCTTCCTTTTTAATTTTCCCACCTCCTAATTTAATCCAAATGTCACGTTTTAATATTGTTTTTGTTTCTCGTCCACAGTCATTAAATGCATCCTGTAACTTGAAAAGTTGAGATAAAAAAAATACATCATTCATTATACTGAACGTGATCACATAAAAATTAAAATGCACTAAATAAACATATTAGATAGACCATTATAATAATCAAATTTAGGTGGTGCAGAAAATCTGGATAAACTGATTTACATATACTTTTCCCTGCAGCGCCATGCCCTAGATATATATTCTGCCACATTAATGACAATAGTTTCATGCATTGTTGTTTTGCATAAAAACAGAGCTTCATTGATGGTTCAGACACCATATCTCATCAAGCTAATGGAAAATAAGAGAAGAGATTAGGTGCCTAGCGGCACCACAAGGAAGAAAAAAGAGCAAGCTTCACAAACCTAGTAGAGATGAAAGTGACAGGATGAGCCATGCTAGATATGTGACTAGAGAAAGAGAGTGCCATCAAAGGTGGTTATGAGCAGATGAAGAAAAGGAGCAGGAGGAGGGACAAATGAGGTGGGGAAAATAGTAGCTCAGTTTTGAAGAATGAAGAAAATTGGTATTCATTCAAGGCTGGGAAGTTAGTCAGGGAAGTAAGGAAATGACTTGAAAATATGAGAATGGTTAGCATAGAAATGGTAGGAAAGACTAAAAGCAAAAATAGATGAAAGAGAAATCTTATAGAGAGAAAAGGAAGAGAACCAAGGACAGTGATGTACTCTGAATTGGACAGGAACTATCAAAGAGAGCTTACCAGCCCAGGAGACAGAATTGCTCTGACTGTGTTAATATGAGGGGAAACCATTGTACGTTGCACAACATCAACAGAAAACCCTAGAGGTTAGAGAGTAGACAGAAGGCTGCTAAACTGCTGATCCACTGCAAGTGCATGAGTGATACAATGCTTGGAGGGGCCTCTGGCAGTGACAGATTTCTCTTCTCTAATTGCAGGTGCTCCCACCTGCCCCCAGCCTTGTTCCCTTCTTTCTTGGAGCAGCCCGGAACCAAGCTCAGTTTCATAAAGACCTAATAGAGCAGTTCAGGGAGAGGGGTGGAATGTAACAGGGTGGCCTTACCTTTGGGATGGGGTTGGAACAATGACTTCATCACCATCACACCACTTGCTTTATGTGGATGGCCTCTCTGCATAATACATTCTCTTCTGCCCAGGGCACCAAGTTGACTACCACATTCACCAGTATCATTCATTAGTTACCTTTTACGAATGAGTGACGAAGAATAGGGCTGCTATATTTTCTGTATGGATTAGCAGAGTGTAGGGTGAATGATCCAAAACCTGATCCATAAAAAACAATCCCAAATAGGCCAAATAATCTATGCACTGTTTTATTACGTGCAAAAGTATCAGACGGTTCCATGCAACTGAACTAACACGGAGCCCCCCCCTCACCCAAAGAAGTTAAATTTTTTTACGCATAATAAAGATTGCAACATGATCATTCTCTCCCATTGACTAACAACGATACACAATTCTAATGATCCCCTATAGTCCATTACCCTATTGGTCACACATTATCTAAAACACATTTCTCTAAACACGTGACCTACTACATCCTCACTGTGAAACTTAGGAATTTATTAACTACCAGGTACGTGGTTACCATAATACATTTCTTATTCTTTACCATCAGTTGATGTGCACCTCTCTGTCGGATCCGGAGTGCGAATGCGAATAGCGAGGTCAACTCTGCCTTTATAATACAATGGGCCTTCTCATTATACCAGACACTGTGGCACGCACAAACTGCTCCCTGACCTTGTAGATATATTTATTGGCATCACCTCTGCTCACCCCATCCCGAATCATGGTACAGCGTTAGCACGTCTCTCCCCTTTTCTCTCTGGGAACCCAGATGCCCATGAATGACGTGATTGGGGCACCACTCTTATGACTGAATTTCCCATATTTTTTAATCTCTAGAGTGCAGCGCCTGCAGTTCAAATTTTTTTATTTATTTATTTTATTGGACATTTGTATGGCGCCTATACACAAGTGTTTCCCCTTTTTTTCAATACAATGACCGCTCTTCGGGTGAGGTCAGTAGTGCTCTAAATCTTCATCAGGCTACTTGGCATCACAGACCCCATGCCCTGATCACAGGAATTTAACCTGCAAAGGGGTCATCCCTACCCTTCCTCCCTGGACCCAACATTCCTTTCTCAACTCTAAGCTCTGCAGCTTGACTAAATTAACTGTTATCGACACAGTGTGGCTGCTTGTGACCTTACAATCATAACTTCTCTCTCGATTAACTGGACAGAGCCGCAACTCCACCTTTAGTCTGTTTCTCATACTTTCAAAAAGACATCTGTAATATGCCCTAAAATCCAACATGGCAGAACTCTTCCTACCTTTGCCCCTGGACCTTGCCTTTACCGTAAACTTTTCAGACTCCATCTCATATGCCTACGTATGTCAGATACCTCCTCACACATCCCATAAAACATAACACTGTCCATTACTGCTAAATGCGAAATACATCCCCTATCTTTAACCTCTGCAACCACAACGTGAATACATTGTTTCTCTTTCTGTATGGCTATAGAGTGTTTCTAATATGTGTTAAAGCTAACTGCAAATATATACCTGCACATTCTGCCGCTCCCAACGAGAACTGCTAGCACTAGGTTGCCTGCTAATATGTCTTTCGCAGTCTGAATCTCTTCACCTGACTAGGCAGTTTCACTTGCATCCCAACAAGAGCTCTGTTCTTGAATGATGGGCTCAAGTCCACCATACCTCTGAAGGTTCCTGCCACCTGCTGCCAGTTGGAGGACTGAAGTGCCACTTGTGCATTCCATTATAGTGAATCTGCTGCTTGTTCTGAGTGATCCTACGTCCTTAACCACTCACATCTAGTACTAAGGATTTGGAGACTGCTCACACTCAATTAATAGCTATGTTTGAAAGGAATTACACTAGTTTATCCATTTGTTCAAACAAGCCCTAGTGCTCTGATCCCTCTGACAATGCCTCTTTAATCGTGAGGAGATCCATCGGCAGTTTCTAAACAGTTTAAGAGTCTTAGCTACATTGCCTTAAAGGTGGGAGCCAGTATAGACTCAACCCACTAGCTCAGTGTATTTCTAGGAGTAGAATCGTCTTCAGACATCGATGGTTTGCCTGCTACACCAGACAAGAGCAAATTGATATTAATTTTATTTAGCCTTGTCTCTTCTCCCTCTTCCAAAGGATACAGCTTCCACATGGCACAGGCCAATTTTGTTGCTCTCATGTTCTTTCCAATCCTTGATAATAACATTTTTAAATCATTTCGCAAATGGAATAGCCATCGGGATGCCTGATTAAATTGCCTCAGACGCCTCTATGGAGTATAATGCGGTTCCTTTAGAGGACAGAAGCCAGTGTTCTTACATATCAAGACCAATATCCTTGGCAGGTCTTCTTTTGGAGGGTATTAATCCTTCGTCTTTCACTTCCTCTTCCTCAATAGAAGGCATCTAATCCGTTGCAGAAGAAGAAAAATGCAGAGGATCTCCGGGGGAAGGGGAGTGGCTGTTTTTTCTTCCTTTTCTGCTCACTCTTCCTTCTTTGTGTTGTTAATAATTCACAATTGCATTGATCATTTTTTTATGCAAGGGAAATGGACCTATGCCTTCCTCATCTCTCAGGGCTTTTCTTATGCCTATCCTAAGATCCAGCATCCGAGCAGGATGAGGAATAATAATGATAATAATAATAGCAATAATACTAATATTAATAATAACAATAATACATTGTTGTTATTAATATTATTAATAATAATAAATAATAATAATAATACAAATAATAATATATGCCTTCAGCATGCTTACTCTTAGTAGATCTAGAGGGTGATCCATTTTGCTTCCCAATTCCTAAGCAACACGTTTCTTTCTCCACAATAACAGGGAGATCAGGTGTTTTCATACTTACCTGCTGCTTCCAGATCTTCCCTTAAATTGTGACTGAGGAGCCTTTGCAATGTGGGTTTTCCTAATGTGGACCACGCACGGCACAGCAAATTTGCGTGATCAGGTACTCAGATATTCAGATCAGGCCTAATGCATGATTTACCCTCACATTGTGCAAGATAAAGGCAGCCAATCACTTTACCCAGCTTTACCCTCCCCCCCTCTAATCCCCCCTGGACACACACCCCAAACCCCCCCCCCCCACACACGCTTAGACCCCCCCATGCAACATTTGGCTCTAAGCCTACAGTGAAGGCTAAGCTTTCCATATCAAGGTGACATGTACCGTTAAGGAGAGCCATTAAGAAGCCGATGTGTACTGAATTGCCATGAAGCCAACCGGTTCAACATGCTGAGGGGAGGAGCAGGGAAGACATGCACTGAAATGGAGGATGAAGGCACTTACTGCTAACATGTGGGTTCATTGTGTAGCCCCGAAGGCTCTTAGGCTGTGTCAAAACACAGAAGGGGACTAATGGGGGCGATGGGGCGAATAAGGGAACAGTCAATGGTGTTTTGTACGTTATATCATGTCAAACGTTTCTTTTTTTCGTTTATTTTTTACTCACTGCTCCAGTCACCAATGAAAAGGCAAGATTCTGAACTTGGGACATAGAGGCCATGGGTCCGATCCTTGGGAAGATCACTTTACCACTCCTTTCCTCGAATTGTAAATGTGCGTGATATAAAACATAGTTGTACAAGGTCCCGTTTCAACGACATGCTGCCAGTTTTCCTCCCTATCACATCATGGTTTCTGTAATCTTTTCCCTGCTGGACCCCCTGCACCGTACTGTTTTATATACAGCTGGTTGCGAGGGCTCCTATTACAATACATGTTTGCTGTAAAGCTCTCAGTTACTCCTTGTAGGAAGATCTGTCCTATTGGAAAAACATAAAGCACTTCAGGGGTGGTCAAGTTATTGCCTACGTGAAGAGGCCAATGAATGCTCATTTCTTTCTTGAATCAGCCAACTTAATGATTTAGTGAAACGTCTATCTTGCACTGAGGAAGTTATTTACTGTCCTTATTTTTTTTTATTGGAGTAAAATTGTTTTAGTTGATTTGACTCAACTTTTTCAATTGTTATCATACATCTTAACTTATAAACATAGATGTATCTGTTATACGCTTGATATTATATTACTGTTTTTTGCATGACATTTGCATAACGTACCAAAATGGGCAGAATAGACATGGTGACATCCACCGGGAGTTCAGGCTTAAATATCTCCCCAACCCACATCCTCGATGATATAGCAAGAAGGCCACCATTCCTTCGCCAGAAGAAAAAACATTGTACAAGAGCACATAGGCCTCTAAACAACTCGTTATAATTGGAGCTGTAATGAAAAAGTTAGAAAGCACTCAACACAACATCTGGAAAGGCACATCATCTTACTTTTGGAAATCCTAACAAATAAGACCTTTCTGTTCCTTCTAGGTAGCACATCCCAGACCGATGATAGGTGTCCCAGCCAGGTTATTCTGTTCTGAAATCTCAACACCACAGGGCCTCAGATGCCACCCACACAGAAAATAAATATGTCCAGAAGAATCTAGCCAGGACATTAAAGAAGCGTTAACATGCTCAGGACTCCTGGCATTCAAATCTGGCATTGGTCTGCTAGGCCTCACTGAGAAGGCCTCCTTCTTGCATTGACATTAAGTTGCCATTCATGCTTTCAGCACAAGAGACTTTTGCAACGGTTGGAAAGTGTAGACTGAGCATGGCAGAGTCATCAATGTGGCACAGGCTGATGGCAGTAGACGGTAAAAACAGCATTGTCTGCTTGGATTCACCCCATAAAGGGATGACGAGCACAACTGCTAGTTGCATGCACTATGGGGCACTGAGAAGATCTGAATGTCAGGAGTATACCTTGAGAAGATCATGGCCATTGAGGGATGTACTCCATACTCACTACTCACCCCAGTGGTGGCCTAGGTAGTGAAATAACTCCAGATGTGTGTAGGTCCTGCACCCCATCTGAGGGCACTGGGAAGATATAATTGCCAGGAATAGGACATAGACCTCCAGAATTCCAAATGTGCAAATATTCTCAGACCCCCAGAGAGTTCTACTATGTCAGAGTGCTGGATATGGATCCAGACAGGCTCATAAACCTTCCAATGTTTTTGTACAAGGTACTTGGGCTCTACTGAACCAGGTACCTGGATGTCAGATAGGAAACAATTACAGAATGCTCTGACCGCGTCCTCCCAAGGTATATGTATGGTGTTAGGGTGAATAGAGGCTGGGCACCGATTCACCCAGTCTCCTAATGACACTTGATAGCAACAGGTACAAATGCAATACTGCCCCAGCCCACGTGCACCACTTGATTAAACATGCTGTTGACTTGGGAATCACCACTGTGTTGCCTACTGCACACATCTCCATCCTCCTCTTCTTTAGAATAAAGGCATGTCTTGATAATGGAAGGTTTCCACTAAGTAAGAAAAGCAGAATCTCTGTATAATGCATTCATACTCTTATAAAGAAGAGAAGACAAAAGTTAAACCCACAACCTTATACACTGACTTCAAAATTCTCTCTCAAAATTGCCATCCAGTCACACAAAATAGTTTCTTTTGATGACAATTCTTTACAAAATATAATTTTAGATCATCATATTTTTCTTTGCCTGTCTCCACGATTGTGTCACTCTTGGGGGCAGTTCTGGGTTCAGTCCTTCTCCTCCACCACCAGCAACCCTACCTGCTGGTTTGAGTTATTTTTAACACTGAAAGATAGTGATTTATTGAAGGAAATAACGGGTCACCTTTCTTGAGAATTTGCCCGTGCTTGCTGTGCCTTAACCACTAATCCATGATCATTTCAAAAGACCCATCGCCTGTTGACCCCAGTAGATTAGTCCCCTATTTTCATCAGGGGTGCACAAATAAACTGGAGTTGAAGACAAAGGTGTACTGTGAGGCAAAGGTATGAAGCAGTTAGTTGCATGAAGTTTGATGTGGATCTGAGAGATGTCCCACCTCCACTCATTGCGGTTGGCATGGGCCAGTCGAGGGCCACAAACATCATGCACGATACTTCAAGTAGAGTAAAATTGTGTTTTCATTTATTAGCAGATCTTTGGTTTAAGTGACAGGGTTGGTGGTTATGGTTTTAGATGTTTGAGATGACCGTAAAGCCAACACCATGCATGCGGGAGCTGTTATGTCACGGTTGTGCATTTGTGTAGCTCACTTGATGCTGACAAGCTGAAGCTTTACAGTGGAGAAGAACGAGTCCAATATATGCAGTCAAGCCTGGTACTTATGCCAGAAGTATAATGTTAGGAGTTAAAACAATGATGGTGATGTGCCCGTTTACCCTCCTGTACAAAGGCTAGAGAGGTACAGAGGTTTCTTCCTGTAAAAAGCGTATTAATAAGCCATTTATATCACTGACAGACTCATATAGAACCTTAAGCACCACATCATTAAAGAAAACCTTGGTTGAAGAGGGTGGTCTTCAGATTACACAGATTACTCTACTACATTGTCTCTAACGGATTGTGTAGGGTGGTATTCAGACATGCAGTGGGACATTCCACTTCTAAAATTCCGGGGTACTAGTTCTTTATTTTACTACCTGTTTTTGAACTTAGTGAGAATCAGACCTCCGACAAGCCTTATAATTCAAGAATAACACCTACATCTGGTTCTATAAGCAATTGCTGTGTATAGTAAGGCTTTAAGCACAGGCTGGGGTTGATCTTGTTTTCTGATGTCAAAGGGGTATCTTTCAGCTATGTTCTGTATAAGCTGCAATTTGAATGGCACTGTTACCTGATTCCCTGACATAAGCAAGCTCAATAAAAAAGGGAATTTTAAGAGCACCAACCATTCATATTGTATGCTCTGTGATGAAGCTACAGAAGTAATTTAAACGTATTTTTCTGGTACTTACATTTTTGACTTACCTTGAAGGACGTTTAAGTGAAGTTGGAGGACACCTAAAAACAATGTACTCATCTCAGTTCTGGAGACACCATGACCTTGCCAATATGGTCTCATTGACAAAGGTTGGACTTGGCAAGCAAGTGGGTTATGGAATAATTCTATGCCTCTCAACCATGTTTCTCCTCCAGAAGTGCTTGGAGTTGATGAGTCAGAAATGCATGTCGTATTCATGATACAGCTGTTACTGCCTTAGACATCTAAATGGGACAACGCATTCAGGAATAAACAAAGAATGATCTTCTGACATTGAATGTTACGCATTGAGAAAAAACGAAATGCCTGCCAAATACACACTGATCCTGTTTTTCTGATTTCTAGAGTGTGGAACACAGAGTCCTTTCTCGAGACCCTTCTGCAGATATGGAGTTCAAGCAGCCAGATTCTGGCATGTCTTCTCCGAACACTACCATGTCGGCTCCTCAACCACATTATGATATGGGGTCGCCTTCCAGTACGCTGTCAAACTATGACTCCTGCAATTCGAGCCAATCAAGTACGGGGGAGAAGAAGAACAGCCAGCATGGCGTCCAAGGGCCGAGTAAGTATCTCAGAAAAGATTGATTGATTGATTGATTGATTTATTTATAGAGCGCTTTACACCAAGGCTACAGATCTTACAGGCTAAAGATACAGAATCTTACCTTTGAATTTCTTCATCATAGAATCTACCAATGATCTAATGTTTCTGGTATATGATTAGTTCCTTGTAGAGCACTGCAGAGGTTAGCTCAAATCAATATATGTGAAGCGAAAATATAGTGAACCATTACACATGGGCAGGTAGATGATAACCAGCTGTTTGTTACATCACCAGCATTCCCTCGAATAAATTACACTTTAAGGATAGGAATCAGTTACCAGTGTTTGATGTTATTAAGCAATCAAGGTGTTCTATTGGTATATAACACAAGCGTGAAGTCTGAGGGCCTCATTACGAGTCCGGCGTTAACCGAGGCAGTAAAACCGCCTGGTTAACGCCAGACTCGTATTACCATTCCGCCTCCGTGATTCCCGGAATTACGGGGGCATTACAACCCCGGTTTTCCGGGAATCACGGAGGCGGAATGGTGTAAATCCCCATTCCCATTGAGTCCTATGGGACTCGATGGAAATGGGGATCATGGAAACACCGGAAAAAGGTTGCTTATTGATGCACACCTCAAATTAAATGGCAATGAAGCATACATTTAAGAGATGCTGTAGATTAATTTTAGGTGCGGGGGAGGAACTGAGGCCATGGCACAAGACCCCTACAAACAAGAGACAATTGGAATGAGGATTCAACAAGGGAACCCTCCCGTCCCCTGCACACTTTAGGATGTTTGGACTAAGTCCACTACTGTTTTCTCATATTAATACAAAAAACATATAAACCAAAGTTCAGTTGTGTGTTTTTATAGCAAAAGTTTATATCTAAAGTGTCAAATACATAATATTTCAAAAGGAGAAACATTTACAAATTCAAGAAGCAAAGCAGTGCAATAGTAGGTCACAATAAATTTGAAACAATGGTGGAATCCAATTCATGTGGCGACGCGTTTCGAGGATACTTTCCTCTTCTTCATATGGCCAAAATTGAATTCTTCATACAAAAGGAAAAAAACAAAGGGGAGAACGTTTGTACAAGTCTTTTATACCTTGAGGTAATTCATTAAACTCATGCTGTACATTTCAGTCTCATCTGTGAGCCAGAACAGACTACATTGTCAGAGAAATTGTAATTAATCTAGTACCACAAGGGCACATTCATTCCCCATTAAATTCAGGGTGAGGGGAAGACAAGAGGTTCAGAGAGACGTTTCTAGTCCAGTGCAAGAGAAGTCGTTGTTCAAAAGTGTTTAGAAAGAATGTAGGTAGGTAAAGTAGCCATATAGGACAAGATATAAGAAAGTATAATTACCAGTAAGCAAAGTGTTCGAGGGCATCGGTTGCAGATAGAGATCCTTGGTGGTGAATCAAGCGATGTGTAGATCCTCCACGGGAAATAAAGTTTGCTGTAGTCAAGAAGAAGACACAGCTGCAACAAAAATGAGGAGCAAGTGAGTAGAAATCAAACTATGATGAAAGGTAAGTTCAACCCTAGGCACTAGAAGAAATGTAGTACCTGTGGAGTGTACAAGAGGAGTGGCAAGTGCTGGAGAAAATATTCGAACGGCGTGGAAGCCTGATATATTTGGGGTTAATTCACGTTAAACACTGTGTAACTTCTGTTCAACGTTCATCAAGAGTCAGCAAAGCACTCTAGAGCATACGATATAAGTGTGATACAATACTATCCACAACTAAAGTGTTAGCTGATGAAAAAAATACCTTGTGGTATACGCTTAGCAGTTAAGGTGCGCGAGCTGTCAGGCACAGCGTGCTGGCAATGCGCTTTCTTCAGTGGGCGGTTTGTAGGGATAGGAACTCAGGCAAAACAAATACAGTGCACTTGTGCACTACAAGTCTCAATGCGCAGATGATGATCTGTGAAAAAGTGTAACGGAGAATTAACCCGGATCGAGGTTAAAAAAGTACTTAAACAAGAGATGTCAATGGGATAGACAATGCCTGGTAACGTGCGCTTACCTGCACAATAGCGGGTTTACCGCCACCGTTATTTCCGGACCGCCTGGGTCGTAATGAGGCCCTGAGTGTTGTAAATGTTGATAGCACCTACAATACCACAAAGTGTGAGATGCATTTTAATGATACAACTTTATTAAGTAATAATGGTTGCCTTTGAGGGCAGCATTGACCACTAGTGGCCTTCTGCCTGAGGTAGGTCTGAGTGAAGCGATGTGCTTTAGCGAAAGCGGACGGTGCCATTAACGACTGGTACTGCCCTCCATGGCAGTCAATATTTCCATTAGCATAAGCGTGCAACTACAAAATGAGATGACCATCTGGTAAAAAAGAAAAGGGAGCTAATTTCGGAGAAAACCAGCCCTTTCCTATTTTCATGGTGGCAAACAGAAAACAAGAAGACACATGTCCACGCGAAGCAGGGTGCATGGAGCCCCTTCAGGTAAGAGATGCTTTGTTACCAATCAGTGTATGGTGCTTGGGGCAGCATAGGAGGGAATCCAGGAAGAAGCCAACAATGGAGAACAAGTGTGTTCACAGGAGAGGCGGGGATCAAGAAGAATGACTACCAGCAAGCTCAGAGATTGTGCTTATAATGAAAGATAAAGCTGCTGTTCTGGGGTCGCTGATTGGCTGACTCGCCCTTTCAGGGTGCTAATTTGAATTTTAACATTAGCCAATCTTACAGAATGTAGTAAAGAGAAAAGTGGCAGCAGACCACACATAATGAGGTTGAGAGAAATACCACTGAATGCGCTTCAGCATGATATCTAAGGAGGTTTGAACCAACCAGTCAGGGAATCAAAATCCTTTGATCGATACATGACGGTGGGCTTGATGTAATTAGGGGAGGTCATGATGATTTGCACAATGTCTATCTGATCCGAATTTAGACTGAAAAGAAAGTGAACATTCTCCCGTTTTACTGTAAGCATGTTGTTTTGGTGGTATGGTGGAACACAGCACTGACGATATGCTATACCTAACAGGGATATTTGGACATATAACTATTTTTCTCTTCCAAAGCAACAGTATCATCAAAACATATGAACCACTACTTTCATTCAAAAATCCCTTCAAGACTCAGATTATACACCCTTGTGATATGCTTATTATTTCACCAGTAGGTGCCTAATTTCCAGTTTACCGAGGTCATCTTGCCTGCTCATGCATTCTCTGTCCACAACATACACATGTGCACTGTTCTGAGGCACAGATGCTCTCTATTGTATGCTATAATAACCACAGCACTAGTGAACTAGAGGTGAGAACCCTTGCCTGGGGAAGCGAGCAGCCATGCATGCTGGGTTCGAGACTCATCAGCATTGCTCTCCATTTAGCTTTTATAACAAACTCCAGTGCAAGGAACTAATATATCACTATAAATAAAATGCAACATTTAAGAATGTCGTTCTGTATCTTTTTTTCAGCAAAAGCCATAAAAGCACAAAAAACATATACAATAAATTAATAAAACTTCTTAAAACCACATCTCTTCAAAACAAGTTACAAACCAATTATAATCATTACTAATCTGTAATTCATGCTCATCCATTTGGGTACATCAAATCATCCTTAGCTTAAAATCCTTCAACGCCACCTACACAGTCATACTTTAGCAAAGTTTGCTTTGTCGGATGAGTTCAGCTTGAACGATGGATTTCAATTTTTCTCTTTTTCCCTTTCACAACCATGCTTTAAATAAATGTGTTCAAACAGCAAACATTCCATCAAAACATATTGATGATATACCCAACATCATAGCTGCCCGAAGACTGGAGATGTTGTGTTTATTTAAGCATTTTCTCAACTTCACTCTGCTTATATCTAAGCACTTAGGTCACAAAAACTCAAAATGTTCAAGAGGCGATGGCCACTTAGCCCCAGCTTCCAATCTCTAAATTGTACGCACAACCTGTGTGCTAAATGTGGCTTGTTAACATCCAAATACTTCCCATCCACAGTTTCTACGGCATATTGCCAAGATGATTCCTGACATTTCCCTATCAGTACTCGGAACACGCGGTTACTAAACAATTCTTTGACAACCCATTTATTGCACTTCCTGAAATCTCCAGCAATGCTGTTTTAAAGTGATCTAGGTGTTCATTTGGCCATTTTAGAATATAAAATCTGCTTTGCAGTAGGCTCTGAAAACACGATGGGCATATTAGGGTATGGAATCGCTTGGCTTGGCGTATTGATTGGGCCTGTAGAGGGCCTTCATGAGTTTGGACTCCAACACTTTATCAAGATTGGTCCCCTAAGAGGAACATTGATCTTTCCTTTTTTTATTTTCTGCAACCCAGCAGATCTGTTTGTTTAAAATAAATACTGCACATTTCAACCAATCTCAAGCATTTATTCGTTGATTTTTAAAGGACTGTTGCAATTTCTTTTTTCTCTTTCAAACATATAATGAGGAGTCCAGTGTATGTCACTAGGAATGAGCTACATGTAGGATGCAGCATTTCAGTATGTGAACAATTATTATACCGCAGGTACTTAAATCCTGGTGGCCATATTCAGGCAGAGCATTGATACATTTGGAGAATGAATGTAGCCTATAAAAAGCCATCATTAAATGGAACTCATGAAATCTCCTCAGCGCAACCAATGCTCTTTCACTGAATATTTATTTTCGGGGAATCATTCAGCCAAAAATATTCACGGCGGTTAGAAAAGTCCATGTGCAGAAGGTACTTTTTTTCATACAGGCTGCTTCAGCACTTTCTTTTTTTGTAACATGTGCACGTGTCACAAGCACTGTAGTGCAACTATCTTTATTCAGGCCGAAATGCATTGCTGTAACTTAGTTGCTGAGTTTATTTGTATTCATCCCCTATTCTTGGAAACAGTGTTCTCTGGGCGTGGTCCGGCGCTTTTTATTTGACGGACTCTCCTACTCCACAGTACAGGTTCCAGGTTTGCCTAATCCTCCCAAGCCATCCCCACATCTGCCTTGGGCAGCGGCTTTAAGTGTGGATACCTGATGCTCATCTGTCCCCTCCTCTAAACAGAAGCAGAATCCTGCAACAGCCCTGCTGCAATCACAGCCCACGGGCCACTCACTAGGACACTGATGCCTACACATCCTCTCCCACAGATAAATTTCACCATTCAGTTAAGGAGTTAAAATTAACCTTTTCACACAAATTCGGATGCCTATGATTTTCAAAGTAGTAACCATTTGTCTTCATTATTGGTGTGGCTCATTGTCATCTCGATGTTATTTATGCACATTTTTAGCTCAATTTCAATAGTATGGAGCAACTGAGTAAGGGCAAAGATCAGTGGTTTATGGATTCCTAACATCATTCTGGCCCATAATTGGTCGTAGGAATCCACAAATGCAGGATTCACAAATTTGTTCAAATATATCATTCGTTTCACCGTAAAATGTGCGCATTCCAAAATAAGATTTTTAAGAGATTCAATTGGCCCATTACAGTTAGGGAATCTGCATGTCGTGGTGGAACTAATACCATTCGTGTCCAACCAGTGTAACGTGCGCTCCCGTGTATGTAATTGGTTAAGTTTAAAATATATATATAAATCTCGGGTTGATCGACAAGGAAAGGAAATAATATAATTACTATGAGACACTCTTCTTGTGCTATTTAGCATATTCCTTAAACGTGTTATATGTACTTAACAAGTAAGTAGAGATGATCCAATCTTTTTCATATAATTTCTTTTTTACATAGCCTGGACGACACGTTAGATCTAATTGTGTAACATCCATGTCTAAAAGTATATCATTCATGGGTTTAATAAATGTGGTAAGTGATTTCAGGCCATTTTGTGAGGCTTTTATATTAAGGACTTGATACAAGGAGTTCTTAGCAGGTTCCAAAATCTTAGCATCAGTGCATAATGATCGCCATTTTAGATGACTTGCCAAGGATAGGAGACCAAATTCGTAGTGAATCACAATATTAGGTATATACAACACCAAATGTAGTGTGGTTTTCAAGAGACGTCCTTGTAGCCTGTTTACGCATTCATAGATATCAGATACACATAAGTCTGTACAGTATAGGATAATCACTTCCACTTTCTTTGTTCAAAATTCGATAAGCGGCAATATTGAGTACTTATAAAATTTGTTAAAGATTAGCTTCATTTGCAAGAGTAAAGGGTGGATTTTTTCATTCAATATGTCCGACCAGTGTTTTAAGGGATGACAGATTGCTCACAGTATGACCTAAATAGGTCATAGTCATGCATATCTCAATCGGTACATTTTCAATCGTCCAAGTAAAATGTTTGATTTTTTTTCCCTGTCACAAATATAAGCATCTTTGTTTTCTCAACATTCAGACTCAAATTATGTTGTCTGTCAAATTTTGAAAACGACTCTAGTTTCCTTTGGAGGCCATACTGGGTGGCGTCAAAAAGGATGACGTCATCCGCAAAAGCAAGCCAATGTAATTGAATTGAGCCGAATCTAGCCACATACATCTCTGGAGAAGCCCATAGAGGGTCCAAATCACTGAGGTAGAGGTCAAAAAGGGTTGCAGCCAAAGTCCAACCCTGTTTTAATCCAATTTAAGTTGGAATGCGGATGGTTGTTGCACCTTCTTGCAAAGTTCTGATTATAAATGAGGTACCTATACGTAGCTTCATAATCCATGATGTTATTTCCTTTTGGCATCCCAAAGCTTGTCATTTTGCGCCATAAATCCTCCTTGATGACAGTATCAAAAGCTGTAGTCATATCAATTAAGGCTAAATGGACCGGATTTGCACCACAAATTTTTGTTTTAGCCAGAAGGTGAGCCATAACTGTCACATTTAGTGAGGTACTCATTCCTTTACGGACACCGATTTGAAACCTTGAATAAAGATCATGGACAGCTATATGTTTTTCTAAAAGATGTAAGATTATTATAGAGAATATTTTAGCGGCAGCATCGGTAAGTGCAATTGGCTGATCATTTTCTGGAAAAGCAGGGTCTCCTTTTTTAAAGATTGGGACTATAATCGATTGGACCCATGATTCAGGTACCGTGCCATTGGCCAAAATGAGGACAAATTTGGTTTTCAATACAGTAGCCCATAAGATAGGATCAGTTTTATATAGACAAGAAGGAACACCATCTGGGCCAGCCACTCTAGACGGATTTAAATGGTTTATAGTCCACATGATATCAAGGGTGGACATTGAGATAAAGTATGGACCAATATCCTTAAATTTAGAAGGAAAACTACATTTGTTTTGAGTGTATTCCACCCATGTATCAGCAGAGATCTGGGAACAATGAGTGGGTTTATATACAGTTCTTTCTCTTAGTAACTTCCAGATTTCTCTGGTGTCATAGGAGCAAATATGTTTTACCATCTCTAGATTCTCTTCATTGTAGTTCTCAATATACAAGCATTTCAACCTATTTTTATAAGACTGTATAATGGACCTCTTTTGAATTAGATATACCTGCACAGGGATATCCAGTGTTGATATTATTCTGAGGTCTCTATTTTTGTAACATTTTAACATTTTGATTCTTGGATCAAAGGGATGTTTCTTCCGTTATATACATTTTATGTTTTTTCGAACATCAATCTTATAGGCTATGATTTTTGTAACCATTTCAGAGACCGCGTTTTCAGAACATATCAGAGAGTGAGCACCCAATACTGATTGTATTAAGAGCTTTGTATGTTGTGATACTAAGGATGAAATATGGAGACATGTGCTGGAATTCCAACGTAAGGATAGTGCAGGTCTATGCATCTCTAAATGTTCCAATTTAGGGTTAATCGCATGGCGCGGGATCGAATATGCAAGGGTAAGTTGGATAGGTGCATGATCACTAAGATATGTGGGCAGAATTGTCAGCTCCGCAACTGAGTGGATAATTGGATTCGAGGTCCAGAAATAATCTATCAGTGATTTTACGTCACCTCTTGACCATGTATTGAAAGGACCTGTCCCATTGAAGTGTACAATACCAATATCCCATTCAGTCAGATATGAAATCCACTTCATCCCCCTAGCTGCTGAAGGTGATTTCAGAACAGCTCTGTTGCCTCCAATTTTCAAAGGTTTACTATGAATATATTCAGAGTTGAAATCTCCTCCGATAATAATCTCAGCAGAGGGATAATACAGAACAACATGTTCTAGAATTAAATCAAACTCAGTGAGCAGCATTTCCTGCGAAATTTTACAGGGGTTCCAATAAAGATTTATCAATATGAGTGACCAGGGCAGATTCCCATGCAAATCAAGTAAGATCGCCATGAGGTGATCAGATGTGGAGATCAACCTACTGCAACATCTCAAAGCAATGCTAATACCGATTGCTAAACCTCCTGATGGTCGACCCAACATGATCTTAGTAGCACTAACACAGAACATTTCATATTCATTCAGTGCAAAACAGGCCATTTTCATAGTCTCCTGTATCATAATCACAGATGGACGAGATGAAAAATGTAGTGAATCAAAATAGCTGACCAGATTGAAAAACCCACACGAGTTCCATGAAAGTATAGTAAAATGAGAGCACAAATTAGGCTATGTGCCCTTTGATCCTGGGTTGAGAGAGAGTAGTGATGTCATCAAAGGCCCCACCCAAGACCAAATCTTTATGGACCCCGCCATAGTAAGAATTTGTGCAATATTAGGTGCACCATCTTTGTTCACATCTGATTTTTCTAGTGAACAACTTCCCTCCTTTTCTATCTTTGGATATTGATAATTCAGGAATTCAACAGCATCCATTTCAGATGCAAAGGAGTGCAGTTCTAAGCCCACATCACATAAATCAGACCTATGAGACCATAACAATTTCTGAATGATGAAAGATGAAAAGTAACTAAGCATCCTGTGATTGTTTTCACGAGTTAAAGATATTCTTATGAAATCTCTTGAAATCAGATTTCGTAGTGCAGGCATATGGCCAATAGCCTTGAGAATAAATGGACGATTCATGGGAGCATGCCCCAGCCTGGCAGGATCTCCTGCCCAACCTAAAACAGGAGAGCATATATTCTCACTAGGAGAAGTAGAATTATGTGGAATTGTATGGTCTATTAATTTAGAATTTGCTCGTGAGTTTGACATAACTGAGGGCTCTAACCTTTCTTTGACAGCATGTTTTGAAAGAGGCATGGTGCAAGACAAGGGGACTGTATCCATTGGACCTTAATTAGGAGGATGCATCGATATTATGGAGGTTTCTAACCCATCATTATTAGTTTGAATTGGAGCAGAGATGACACTAAGAGCTGATCCAGTAGAACATGAACCCTTAAACTGAACCCGAGATGATGGCACCTATGGTATCCTCCGTAACGGAACCATCATACAATGCTTGTCTCAATTGCGTAAGTAAGGCAAATTGTGGTTCAGTGCCAACAAATGTAGCTGAGGTGGTGCATATTGAAGCACCAACCTGAACAGGCACATCCATTTCTTTATTTGAAATCATAATTGGATTGACCGTCACTTGGGAAGATGAGACTGACAGATTTGGAGTAGTCACAGAAGGGGCCAAAGTCAAAATTGGTTTGGCCATCACTTGGGAAGATGAAAGTGACAAATTTTAAGTGGTCGCAGGAGGGGCCAAAGTCAAAATTGGTTTGGCCGTCACTTGGGAAGATGAAAGTGGCAAATTTGGAATCTTCGCAGGAGGGGTCAGAGCAACACATGTGCCACACACCTCGGCATAGGGCCTGGTGGGTGGCTTCAGGTTTAAGATGTCATTAAAAACCTGAGTTGGAACCACTTGCTTAGTCAGAGAGGAACCACAACCAGATGTTACATGTTTGTAGCCTAAGCTCAGAAAACAATTCGAAACAATAGATTGTGATGTTTCAGGTTTGGATATTGAAGTAAACAAAGGGTCACCAAAAAGTACTACCCCACCAATGTTGGTTGACCCCATTTTGATTTGTGATGCTTTTAATGGGGCATCAATAAAAGGTTAAGAGGGTAGATCTTGACATGAGTGAGCGGGGATAGTAGAAGTGAGATTTGATTCTTTAGGCTGTAAGTGGAGTTGGCTTTCCGCAGATAGCTGAGTCAGATCAATAATGACGTCTTCAGTAGGTAAGGCTAAGGGATCAGTAGAAACATCCACAGCCACTGACATCAATAATATCAGTAAGAGCTGAGGGCCTAATGGGGTGGCTTCACAAGTTGGCACACTTTTACTAAAGTGCTAGTCAGAGTTCCTATGATTATGATGGGATCTTTCCTCTAGAAGGCGAGAGTGGATTTGTGCCTTGATATCCTTCATGTCCTGTATGATGTCTCTCATTTCCTGTGAGATACAAACAACAGAAGCCATAAAGGATTCCATATTAGGCAATATGCTTGAATGAGCAACTTGATCAGTTTGCAAATCACTAGCTCATCTTGTAACAGGGGGAGCCTTCTCAAGTCCAAAATCAGATGGATTAATCTGAGTTAGTTGGTTAGAAGCAGAAGATTGAGGCAAGAGATTAAGAGGAGTGGAGATATTGTGTTTAAGATCTTTGCGGACTGCATTGTCCAATTGTCTACAGGTTTCTCTTGCTAGTATGAAACCTTTGATACAAAAGATTTTGGACATTATGTCCGCTATGGAACACTTGATTTCTCTAATTTCCAAGTGTGTCACATCATGCCCTTTATCGAGTAAGTCCAAGATCCTAATAATTACTGGAAACGAAAACGACCCTTCTGCAATATCGAAAACGTTTTTACCATTGGTCATCGGAGAAATGTTTTCTTTTTTACTAGAGTGAAGGGAATCGTACACACTCTCATCCTTTGCTACTGGTACATCACCATTAGCTACCGGGGAGAATGACAAGTTTAGAGGCCCTACGTCATTGCCCAGGGCACTATTATCATTTGAAATGTCAGAGATATCGTTAGAAGGATACAACAGTGAGTGTGTGATCAGCAATAAGAGGCACCTACGGTTTCTACTTAAAATAGCTGAAGCTGCAGTAGGTTTAGGAATTTTCACTGAAGGATTCTCGCGTAAATAAAGCAATAGCTCTGCCGCACCATTAACATGTGACTTACGAGAACCACAAGACCCTAGAGAGAGCCTAATGCGCTTATCCAATTCATCCACAACCGCCGGTCCTAGGATGGAAAAATCTTGAATGACGTTGAAGTGATTATCCGTTGAATTTGTAAGTTCAAAGGATCGATGAACTGGAAGGAGCGGCTCTGCCCCAATGCTCAACATCATTTTCTCCTGTGAATTTATTTCTTTAAGAGAATACAAACATTCCTAGGAGTATATTGGTGGCATAATTGGAGCATGCACTAGGGCAATCGTGTTAGGATGGTTGGGGAAAACTGAAAGAGGAACTGTCATTTCTGACAAGGGCACAGCAAGATGGATGTTTTCAGAAGAATCTATCTCATCTGCAGCCATGTTGACAGTACCCTTCTGATCCTCACTAATCGAGGCAGTCACCATAGAGAAGTTTGCAGTACAAGATGGTTGAGAGATTGCACTAACATTCACAGTGTTCACAGTCTTAGTTTCTATACATCTGCCACTATGAAGCACTGCACTCCCACCATAATGCAATTATGGGGACAGAAGGAAACAAAATATATATGCTGCAGGTTTCTAAGACATCCATGTAGGACATTGTAATATAGATGGAACTTATGCCAATCCCATACGGATCATTCAGGATACCACTGAGTTATTTTTGTGCTCTGAAACACCTGTGTATGAGCGAGATATAAATAAAATGTCATATCCTATCATATCCTAATCGTTCAAAATAGTCAGCAGCAAATATATTACGCATTAGTTAAGTCAAGACAATGTCCTCATAAGTGCACAACAACAGACCTACTCTGAGAGGAATCGTATAGCCAGATAACTTTAGGTTCATGTTAATTATAAAACAAGAATCCAGATTACAAGTATTAGTAAACATAGGCCTTTTCAACATCCATATCCGACTGAACTATGATAATGGAAACTTACTTGGAAAACAATGCCAATTGTACAAAATTGAACATTTACTGAGAGTGGGGCTCCCCTGACGCCAGCCCCCAGCCTAACAGCACAACTGCACAGCACTTCTGTGCACTTCCCAGATGCGCGAGCGGATGCGTGCGCTCAGAGGTGATGTAGCTTGTCGGCGGGCAGGGGGTGGGGCCAGGGACGCTCAGCGTTACTGTAACAAGAGGAAAGTAGAGGGTGTCAGGTATGTCTCAACAGACAAACAGTAACACTTCCCCAATTCACACTGACACAAATATGTCCAGCATATAGCATGTAGAATGTAGCAGGTGAATCCCACACGTAGCAAATAGTAGTAGTAATTAAGGATTACTTGGATTTGTAGTTCCAAAAGCCTGATGGTGTTTCACTGTGGGTTCTGGAGCCTGTGCTTCCTCTTGAGCATAAGCGGTGTGGGGCCAGAAAACCCACGACACTGGCCAACTGAAAAGACAATTCAGACTCGCAGTTCTGGCCACAACGAGTCAGCAGCACAACAGCACGGCACTTCCCGGATCCGCACGCGGATGCGCGTACATGGAGGTGATGTAGCTTGTCAGCGGGCAGTGGGCGGGGCTAGTGACGCTCAGCGTTATTGGATTTGTAGTTGCAAAAGCCTGATGGCGTTTCCCCGCAGGTTCTGGAACCTGTGCTTCCTCTTGAGCATAAGAGGTGTTGGGCCAGATAACCTACAACACTGGCCAACTGAAAAGGCAATTCAGACTCGCAGTTCGGGCAGCGAAGAGTCAGCAGCACAACAGCACGGCACTTCCATGCACTTTCCAGATCCACCATTTACGACTGTTAGCACTGACAGCCTCGTTCTTTAGAATGAAGAGAATCTGCCAAAAAGATCCCAAATCCCAATGTGTCTATGAGTCCGATGCTTTTCACAGGATCCTCCAGACTTTCTGCATGAAAGAACGCCACGCATAGGAGTCAGGCAGACTCCATTTTGCAGGGTAGAGATCAATAATGGCGGCTTCCAGGAATTCAAATAGATTCAGATGGACTGTACCTGTTTCAGAGCAGATGTATAAAATGCCGGGGGAGGCCTTAGGGATCAAGCCTCCCTGCATGGATCAGAATGCTCCTGCCATAGAGAGCCCTGAAGTACAGATTGCCCATGAGAGTTCCTGATGCATGAGGGGAAATGTGTGGACACAGGGAAACTCATGGAAACAGTGTGTTCCATGTGTTTCTTCTGCATCCTCCTCATTTTTAATGAGAGCCTAACTGTAACTAGCTAAATCCTGACATGCATATTTCGGCAGGGGTTTGGTAGGCTAGGGTAATTGGTGCTGTCCATGGAAGGTTTAGGGTTTGGCGTATACTGTATGTTCATACAATTTACCCAGTTCAGACACACCTAGGTGACAAATACTACTTTCTATTTCAGTTTTTATAATCTGAGCCTATCAGGTTCCAAGAATTCCCTAGCATACATTTCAAACAGTATGAATTGTATTAACCTTTTTACTTTGGTGTACTGAATATTTGTATGTTGTTTGTTGTGGAAATAAGCCTCTTGCTGTCTGATTTCAATAGGGGCCTGTCAATAGCCTGTAGCTCTTCTGCCTTCAGCCACATAGGAAGGTCAACTTCTCCCACATTTTGCCATCAGTATGATGTATTTGAATAATTACAGCCACTTGGTAGGCACTCTCAGCTTTGCCTAACTTTCACATGCCATGAAGGTCACTTAGTGGCTACCATGTCAACCCCCCCTTCCTGGTCAGTGAATTGGTTGGATCAAAAATGGGTTATGAGCCATATGTTCCAATATTCTGTGAATAATATGAAGTGGAGAATACTCTACACGTGCCACTCAACCTGTTGAATCTTCAATGTAGGTAAAGTGAAATATTCTTGGGATGTGATCCTATTGAATTCAATAGAGGTGAATTATTTTCTCAGATGCTAATGTGGTGAAGTTGCCCCTCTTGGGATCTATAACACTTTTAGAAACAAATCATGTTTCATAAAAAGCGGATGTCAAAATCCAGCCTCTCCATCCTGGAGGGGAAGGACCATCAAACTCTGTCCTAACAGCATCAGGGAGAATAATATCCAAGATGGAGGCCTGAAATGCTATCACGTCTCCTCACAAAGCTATGTGATATGCGGTCAGACACTGAGAATGCAGGTACATGAGGAAGAAAAAAAGAACAATAAACACACAGGGCTAGTAAGGAAAGACCTTGGTACTGATGGGGGAGTAATAAGTAGGGGCGGTGACACAGCCAAGAGGCAGAAGCTCTGGTGGCCTGAAAGAGGCAGAAAAGAAACAGGAGCTGAAGAAGCTTGTGGGTGAACTGGCTCAAAGTGCTGTGTGGCATTCTAGCTTTGCTGAGGCAGAGGAACGCAGGCCGTTGGGGGGTTCTAAAGGCTGCAGGTTATGCTGCTAAATTGGCATAGAGCCTAGTAGAGAGCATCGCCCGAGCAGTAAGAGGCACTGGAGACGGTGCCCCAAAATCTGAGAGACAGGCTCTGAGAGGTGAAACGATGCGAGGGAGGATCCGAAAAGGAAGGAGAAGGAAACGGAGGACCAAGACAAGGGGGGTCATTACGAGTTGAGAGGTAAGGGTTTACCGGCACCGTTAAGGATGCCGGTGCCGGTAAACCTTTACCGCCCTATTCCGAGGTCCCTTAGCGGGTCCCAGCAGGAACGGCTGGTCTGACCAGCCGTTCTCTGCGGGTCCTGTTAAGGGACCTTGGAGCTAATAACGGGCTTGCAATTTGCGGGCCCGTTATTAGCGCCTTTCCCATTCCCATTGAGCCCTATGGGGGCTCAAATTGGAATGGGGAATGGTTAACTGAATGGGGACTTACCGGGTCCTCCAAGATCGGAATGACCCGGTAAATCCCCATTCAGTCAGACCGGACCCAGACCCGGGTTTGGAGACAGCCATGGCTACCTCCAAACTCGTAATGACCCCCAAGGGGTGTTATGAATACACAATGGGGGCCTGATGCCGCATTCTGGTAAATACAGTGAAAGTACCAAAAATGTCTAAAAGGTGTTGTGAGATCAAGGGAATCCTTCCCGCTGAATCCTTCGAAATGTAATGCAAGTACCAAAGAATCTAAAATAAATTGCGGGATCAAAAGTGAAGGTGCATTCTGGGAAATATTGTAAGTGCTAAAAGCATATTGGTATAGAGAGAACCCTGATAATAATTCCAAAGAAACACACTGAACTCGGTAATATATAGCATTGTTCGACAGAACAACCACTCCGTGTAAATCCTGGAGAAAATACTAAAAGGACCAAAGCATCAAAAAGTGTAGTTAAAGTGATGAAAGACATTGTGAGATAAAGAGTATCCCGGAGGTGTATTCTGAGAAACATAGTGGAGTTGCTGAAAGAGGAATCAGGCACTGCATCTTGGGCAATGTAGTGAAACTAGTGACGCACTCAAATGAAACTGTGAGATTTGATATGATAGGTTATTTATAACGCGCTTAATAACCATAGGTTTGTAAGCACTGACCCGTGGATGGAACCTTTGTTGCTGTGTCGTCTTGCTTCTAAGGCGAGCACGTTGCCACTGAGCTATCCTCCCGAGACCAACTGTGTGTACTGAGAGTCCTGAAGATACAGTCTTTAAACCACAGAGAAAGTCTTAAATAATCTTAGGGCTTATTTTCTTTGAAGTATAAATTGCACAGAGGTGTCAGCCTGTTTGCACTTCCATGCACATGGCTCCCCTCTGTCCAATTCTTTTCATTTGCACTATGAATTGAAATAAACTGTAAAATCTGGAAAAATCACTGTAAAACTTTCTTTACATTTGGTAGTGCAAATATTGTAAATGTTTCCTAATATTTATGCATGGCAGAGAGCAGTTACATATTATTCCTATGGAATCCAATACCTTAACGCCACCATAAAATATCATTCATTAATGCATTTGTGTTTGTATTGCGAAGTGGATGGTGGTGGCGGAATCATTGGATCTGATCCGCGCCTCAACTCTGCAATATTAAACAACAAAAATAAAGTGCCTCTTAAAAAACATGAGTACAAATATTACACATAATTTCTATGCAAATTTGTTCCAAACCACTTTGAATAAAATGATCCCCATTGTGAGGTGGAGAGATCCCAGATCCTAGATTCTGGGAGACGGAATGCAAAGACGAATGCATAGAAAGACACTGTGACTAAGGGAGAAGCCTAACGTTGCACTCTGGGACACCCCATGAAAGTAACATTCAAAAGGCACTGTGAGATAAGGAGAGACTTCTCTGGGTAATGCAATGAATTAGCCAAAGAGACAGCAAAGAACATTTAATGTCAAGAAATGTCATTCTGACAGATAAAAAAAATGAAATTTGTAAGGAAAGCAATTTTCTGGTGAAAGTTTGGTGTCGGGTTGACTCCACTGGAATTTATAGATGGCAAGGTGATTATTTGAATGATGAATATTACTCTAAGGCAGATGGCACTCTGAGGAATTGACATCTGACAAGGGAACCCTTGCCATATGGCAATTCACACGAAAGCCCTGGCATTTCTAATTTGTATTAAACGATAAAATTATGCAGGTTATTCCATCTCTGAAAGTGTCATCTGCTGATCAGATTCCCTTTTCATAAGCTCCATGTCAAAAGCATAGTGTGTACCTGTGTCCTGCGGCATCAGTATCCTAATTTGCAGCACCTGCTCTACCAGTGGCATAGAGCTAATTCATAGGTCACAGCTGCCCATTTGACAGCTGCGGTGACAGCCACATCTCTGCAGTGCAGCGACTGCATTTAACACTGAATGTCCGTTCCTCTTGTTTGATCGATTTGTGAGGGCAGGTAGCACCCTCTGCCAGGGATAGTCACACAACAGGCAGCAGCCCTGGGCCCAGGCATCATGGGAGCACACCCAATCAACGGGACTATCCTCACACCAAGGGTTCTGCATTTCTAAAGGCCCTTTGATCCTATTGAGAAGAGAATGGATAGAGTTAGAGTAGAAAAGATGATTCTGTACAGCGGAGGAAGCCATTCACCACCTGGTTTCTCTCTGCCTCTCTCTCTCTCTCTCTCTCTCTCTCTCTCTCTCTCTCTCTCTCTCCTTCCTGTCCCCTCCACTTCCTCTAGAGCATAGCACTTTGGGTGTGATGTCAGACGGGAAAAGTCTACTAATTTCAAGAACAAGGAGTGGACCATTTAATCAGGGTACTTCTAGTCCAATCACCTGTAGAATTTTACCTTTAAAAGAATGGGTCTGCCAACACATTTTTGGAATCGTCTTTGAGTCATCTTTTGAACTCCAACGTTTGAAGAAAATTTTGTCTGGACCCTGCGGTTAGAGCAGTCCTTTACAGAGTCCTGCAGTTGTGAGGTGAAGGCAGTAGTTCCAATGCAGAGGCGGGCTCTGTCCCAAACCATTCCAAGGGACCATTAGGGGTGAACTTGCTGCAACAAGACCTGCCTCTCTGCCAGCCACAGGGGTTCACAGGACCTCACTGTGTTGAAGGACCCCTGCAATTGTGTGCCAGCCTCCCTTTGTTTGGGAGCCTCGGAACAAGGAATCATCTTTTCCCAGAGTCCCTAGATTTGGACTCACAACAAATTGAGTAGTGATCTGCTGCTGGAGCAAGTCCTGTCCCTCTGTCAGCCACAGCAGTACCACAGACCTCAAAGTATTGAAAGAACCCTGCAGTTGTGTGCCAGCCTCCCCTGTGTTTGGGAGCATGATATCAGGACTCATCCTTTTTCCAATCCACTGGATTAGGACCTCACAGCATGCTAAGAGCCTAGGCTGCCGGTATCCAAGCCTTTTTCGCCATTGAAGCCAAAACTTTCCAACACATTTGAACCACCAGGAACCTCTCTTGCTGCAAAAAAGGTACTATTGATTAATAACTGCCCCCTTGGGCCATGTTTCGGCCATAGAGATTGACTAGATCATTTGTATCCCTTTTTGCAACCTCAAGAAAAAAATACATTCTGAGCAGTGTGGTCTTTTAATTGCCTTTATCCCCCTGTCTCATTAAACAGTGCTGCATCTATTCTATCTTCGCATATTCTGAGTTCCTTCCATAGGGGTGGAGTTGTACAGTATTTTCTAGTGAGTTATTATTGTACATCTCTTAACTGTGCTTGTGTTACCTTTATGATTTTGTTGGCTCTTGGTTTATAAAAGTGTGAGGGCTGAATGGCCGCTTCAGCCTCTACTCATCTTTGTTCTCTAGCAAGGCAGAAGTCAATTTGTCACACTCTCCATACAAATAAGAGTGAGGTAAGAGGTATGTTGCACATTAAGTGGCAATTGGTAATCTGGAAGGTATGAATACCTACAAGCATTTTTTTGGAGATGTAATAACTGTGCTTGAATCTGGGACAAAAGTGCAGCAGAGCAGGCATCTGTGACCTTAACTGTATGCTTAAAGAAGACAGTTTCTGCTGAAGGAAATTGCAGGCATGTGGCCACCTGTTCTGTATGTTGGTCGCACAATGTGCGATGTGACAATATGAATAGAAATGATAAGTCCTAAAAGGTTCACAAACCCCTTTTACATTTTAACGTTTCTTCTCTGTAGTTGTTTTCTATTCCCTGATTGTTCAACCAGAGTCTCAGTTTAAGTTGCAGCTGATCTTGTGGTCCCCTATCTCTTCCGCCATATGAAAGGCGGTGACCAACAGCCATTAAGAGTAATTTATGCTTACATTTTCATCCAAAATACGCTCCACACAAACTGTTAATCCACACCTTTAATGCTGCCGTAATGTGTATGTTAACCCAACTACACTGCCATGACCACTCACCAACATCCACAACGTATAGTCACTGCAAGTCTGTACATTTCACAATTCACCTTGTAGTGTTTAAAACATGGAAAGATTCCATCTGGGGACCATTGCTGCAGCTTTAAGACTGAACACAGTGTAGTATGTTGCCATGGTTTTAGCAGTTTAGTGGAACTGCTGAAGAGATTGATCGTCTGCCATCTTTCGAAGGTCTGCTTAAGGTTGGTCTCTCTTAGATGACCAGTGCTCTTTTTTTTCTTTTTTTCAGCCGGTCAATCTGCTTAAAAATACTATCTTACATTTTGTCCAAATCTGAAGTTATATTTTTGGAGGGAAAACGTGTAGAACACTGGTGAAGAGGTTCAAACTAGTTAAGTGTCCGATCGTCCGCACTACCAGTGCTTTGGTTAAAATGCATTCAGAAGCACAAACTGAACTTCATTTCATTGGAACAAAATATGTCAGTATGCAGTCGCGGCAATCTTGGGGATAGGATTCAGTGCCTTTGCTTCTGGTCAGTCGATAAAGTGACGAGTTGCAAGCTTCTAAACCTTCGGACATGGGGTGTGCAATTTTGTCTAGTTTAACAGCTCAGACAGAGTGGCGTTCCATAGATAGTTTCCTTTTAGGCATATCCAGTGTAGTTAAAAATAAATAAATGTGTAAGAGCATGCTCACGTAAGTGGTGTATTTTTTTTTCATGGTAAAGGAGACAGGTGTCCGGATAATCAGAGGGGTACCCCGGGATTTGAGTTTAGGCCAACACTTCCCATGATGACTCAACATTTTCATCTTATTATACTTGGCCCAATGTTTGTTTTCCTCAAAGGGTGATTCAATAACTATGTTGAGAACATGCAAATACTCTTATTTTAAGTGCTTATTTTAATGTGAGGGTCTCTAAGCAACATATTGTTTTCATGCTTTACATCAGCTAAATGCACACAATCATTCAATATAGTCTGACGTTTTCATGTTCATTCTGGACTGTGACTTTACTTTTGTTATGCAGCGATGGCTAACTGGGGCCTTCATCTGAGACCTGGCATCGGCAAGCATAGCTGGGAACAAGACCCTTTGCACTCAGCCCTTTCAGGTGGTTTTTGTAGTTAGAATGCCAAATTGTGCTTGCCTTTCTTCTTAAAGCTCAGTGTAGCACACCAACATTTTTCTGTTCCCTTCATATTCTCTTAATTTTTTCTGCATACTTATCACACTCCTTCCTCCTATGCAAATTCATGAATGAATAGCCGGTAGCACAGATCCTCCTCTTCAGGTCCTACCATCATGGTTGTTGAACATCATTCTTTTGGATGGCGTCCCCACAATCACCACTAACATGTGTAGACAGCTGAATTCCCTGGATTTGCAGCGACTTGTGGTCAGCAGTACTCATGTCCTGGGCCTCAATTTGCCCAGTTTTGAATCTACTGCGGCCCTCATGTGGTCTGATCATCATGACATCTGCTTCTCTATCGCTTCCCATCACCCCTCTTTATCAATACCTTCCCCCTGCCATCATGAGTTCCAGGAACTGGAGGAAATGTGTCTGGATGCATTTTACAGTTGCCTTGTCACTATCTTCTCCTCTTATTCCGATACTGGGCTCTTGGACCCTCTTGTAATGTGTGATGTAGCCTAGATGCCTTATTTGCATGTCTGCTCTCTATACTCCCCTTCTACTGAGTTCCTGATCCTTCGGCATCCTATTCCCGCTTCTCATATGGGATGTGGCCTAGATCACATTAGTTAATTGCATACCTGATCTCTATACTCTCCTCCTGTTGAGAGACTGATCCCTCGCCATTCTATTTCCTCTCCCAATGTGGGATGTAGTCTAGATTCCTTTACCTATTCATGTGCATGCTCTCTAGACTCTCCTCTTATTGAGATCCTGACCCCTCTGCATCCTATTGCCACTTCTCATATGGGATGTGACCTCGATTCCTACACTTATATGCATATCCGCTCTTCTAGTACCCCTCTGAACTCAGCCAAAGGGTTTACTGCTCAACTCAAAGAACATAGGTCCAAACATAGGTCTCTAGAATGCAAGTACTGCCTTTCCTATAAGAAAGATGGAAGATTAGCCTTCAGCCTCATTTATAAGGTGGCCATTTTTACAACCACGGAAGCCTATGCTTCCAGAGCCGTCATTGTCATCAGTACTTGGCAGATTCACTGTATAGCCCTGTACATTCCCCTAAGGGGCACAGTGATGATGCCACTCTGTACAGAAAAGACAAAGGCACCCCCCTGCTCTTTATTCACAAGTAGTTTTAATCCTTGTTAATTTCTTGGAAAGTCATTTAAAATGATGAAAATATATCTCACCTGATGCAAAATGCAGTATGCACAATGTGGGCTTTGCAGCAGTCAACTCAAAAGCGACAAAGTGCAGATACAAAAAGTTACAAAAACATATACCTTTGCAAACAGTGCATACATATAATCTTCATAGAGCTGATCCAAATTAATTAACAATAGCAAGTTGTGTTTAGCATAAAGCAATAACAGGTCAATACATCAGGCTGAGAATGTGTTGAAAAATGACCTTGCGTATTGGGCACCAGCCCTTCATCAGGTTGCAAACCACAACCTAGCCAATTACCTATTGCATATGATTCCTTTCTGGTATCTGGTCATTTCATCTAAAACATTACCATCGAATACCATTCCATCAACAAATTGCATCAAACAAATATGCATCTAATGCATGTTTTTTCAAGGTAAAGGGTTTAGGGTTATTTATAATGGGTTTAAAAGGGTAAAAAAGAGGGGTCGGGGAGACCCCTCCATTAAAAAAAAAGGAAAAACATCCATTCAATGGTTATTTTTTCGATGCATTTTTTTAGATGGAATGGTCATTCGATGGTAAAAATTGAATGTAATGACCATAAACCTTCCTTTCTCTTCTTCTCAAATTAGAATCCTAAAAAACTCAGATTGAATCAACTAGATTCACCCCTCGCTCGCCCCATGAACCATCACCTCAATGCTGCCCATCTTCATTGTTGAATCAGGTCCACATTCTCTCTGACACTGTGATCTTCATTGCTGCATAGCTTAAAAAGCAGAGGTCTCCTTCTGACCCTTGTTCCCCAGAATGATTAACACATTTTGCCCTACATTACTCCCTTTCCCGATTCATTCTGGGAATTTGCCTGTAACCTTTCACACTGTGTATTAGACTAAAACAGGCCTATGTTAGCCGTCTTCTGAAAAACCACTCCCTAGTTCACTGCAATGGAGTGATATGCACCATATTTCCATTTGGTCAGGATCTCTGAACGAGGAGCCATGATACAGATTTATAACTTCATCAAATCGCCTGGCCACCCAAATAGTCAACAATCTGGCTTTTAACCAAGTTTCCTAGCCAAAAGTCTAGAAAAAGTCCTTTCCACTGGTCTGACCTACGCAAAACCTTTTCAGCAAGGAAGGAACATTTCATAATATTATTAACATTCTTTTTCACATACTGCTTCATGCCAGATTCTCCCTGCTTCTATGCATTGTAATAAAACCTGTTATCAATACCTAATTTGATGGTGCTCAATTGCTCGTAATTAAGGCCTTTTTGGCATTTGAATAGATTGGCATTGAAGAGATGATGAGGTAGGGTCGAAGAGTTTTATAATCAGCTTTGTGTTATTGGAATAGTTGTAAACATGCTGTGATGCTTGATTAATTGCATTAATGCTGAGTGTGTGTTTATAAAGAAAATCAAATCAAATGGAAGACAAAGCCCATCCCTGTGGAACCCCAGAGGTAAAGGAGTGAAATCTCCACCTCTATGGGGGTAAAGAGGTAGCTGATGAATGTTGTTGAAGGTTGGAGGCTATTCGCTGTAGTGCTTAGTCCACCACCTCAATAGATTTCAATCTCTCAAGAAGATTAGAATGATCCACCTTGATAAACGCAGATGGAAAATCCAGTTGGATATGGGTGGTGGCATTGCCTTATGCTGCTGGATCTGCAGCTCATCAAATACCAGCAGCTTCAATGCTCCTGGGTGGGTGGAAACCTGAGTGAAAAGGATTAGATGGGCTGTTTAACTCCAAGTAGGCCTGTAATTATGAAACAACTACTGATTTGATGAGCTTCATTGAAAGGAAATGGAGAGCACTCTCAGTATTCACCACTTTATCACTGCTGTTATGACTAGCCTGCTCAATAGAAGCCAAATGTGCCCTCTCCTCACTTACAATCTGGCAAAACTCCCATCCTAACTATGCTACTCGATTGCCTTGACTGTGCAAGCCTCCTTCTCGGCCTCCCCTTCGCCTCCTCCCTGCCTGACATACTCAACTTTGCCACAGATGCCCTCTATAATTGTTCCTACTTTTCTCTCAGTTACCAACACCATACCAATGCTGTGAGGCTCTATTTGAAAAGTTGGCCACTTGCCACATTTCTATTCCTGTTGTGCACTATGTTCCGATAGCATTTGTATTAAATCTAACTCTGAAGCAAATCAATTCTGCAATTAGATCGCAATCATCCAATCACCATTGTAAATGAAGGAAACAAAAACACTACTTAATTTTCTGCTGAGTAGCAACTAGAAGCGAGAACTACTGGAGAAGGCTCTATAATCTATATGTAGTTGAATGCTCGAGTTCCAGATTCTATAGAAACATTCGAGAAGAAAGTTTCGGCTTTCACCTCCTCAGCTCTTCCCATTACTTGCAATGTATCTCAAAGCTCCTTACTCACCTCCACTATTTTCATGTATTTGGCTTCAGCTGTTAGTCCGACCACTACAATACCCAAATGCTGCTTCTTTTTAATGCAGTGGAAGCATGAAATGATGTCCCTTGACATAAACTCAATTCAATTAAAACAGAATTCTTTCCAGTGTGAGCGTATGAGGACCACTGGGAATTCTTCTTTCGGTCTTCAGAGATGGGAATCACACTAAGCGTCTCCATGAGTCAAGAACCTAGCGGTCAAAAGGATGTCACAAGAGGAGCAATATTTTTTAAGTTGTTGGGAGATCTGTGGGTAGAAGAAGCTGGACAACACGCAATCCTGGGTTTTGGCTATTCCAAAGTGGAATGTGGAAAAATAGGGGTTCACTATCTCTAGGACCATTTCCTGGAGTGATTTGGGTGCAAGGAATTTGCCAATACAGTCCTGAGCAGAGACCCTTCACAGGTTGTAAAGGTCCACATCTGAGTTATGGGTCAGAGGCAAAGCTCAGGGTGCGTAACGAAGGTAAGGCTGTAATGCCTTTACCACAAATCACAAAAAAGGTTAAAGCAGTATAGGAACAAAAGAAAATAGATGGATAAGGTGCTCTCAACTTTGAATCATGCATTGTCCTGGTGCAACAATGGCTAAGAGATATACTCAGTATTGAGGTGGAATGTAGGTGTCCCTAAAGTGAATATCGCCCTGTCACTCTTTCACAAAAAAGAAAAACAAGTTAAAATAGAACAAATGGTGGATGCACAGAATGCCTTTATATGCTTTTATAAAGGCAGGTAATAATTCTCTCAGGGTAATGCCCATTCTCCTTTTTTACATAAACATATAGCTTTGTATGCAAAACAGTACTCTGCATGTAAGTATGTTACCTCTTACACATTCATTTATTTTCCCTCTTGTCAATATGCCTAAAAGAAAAGCGACTGCACCTCCTCATTCTTGAGAGTAGCAAATGTAATGCACTTAAAAGATTTTTGTGAGTAGCAAATGTATTGCACTGAGAAGAATTTTCAGAGTAGCAAATTAATTTCTCTTAGAAGACCTTTGAGAGTAGCAAATGTATTGCACTTAGAAGATTCTTCAGAGGAGCAAATGTATTGCACTTGGAAGACTTTTGAGAGTAGCAAATGTATTGCACTTATAAGATTCTTGAGATTAGCGAATGTACTGCACTTTAGAAGATTTTTGAGAGTAGTACATTTATTGCACTTTGAAGACTTTTGGGATTAGCAAATGTATTGCACTTCGAAGATTCTTGAGAGTAGCAGATACACTGCACTTAGAAGATTTTTGAGAGTAGCAAATATATTGCACTAAAAAGTCTTTTGAGAGCAGTAAATGTATTGCACTTAGAAGATTCTTCAGAGTAGCATATGTATTGCACTGAGAAGATTTTGAGAGTAGCCAAAGTTTTGCACATAGAAGAATTGTATTGCATTTAGTTGAATTTTTAAGTGCAGACACTGTACTGATTAGGGTACTGCTGCCCTATGAATCCTGCCTCTGTGTTGAAGGCATACTGCACTCTGAAGCTTGCCATTGTACTAATCCCCCCTACTCTGGCTCGTATCACCATACCTCTCAAGTACCATACACACCCTGAAGGGCCAGTCACTCTATGAACGAAACACACAAACCACACATCCACCACAACAAACATCCACTAACAACTAACAATCCAGGACACTGAGCCTTATCCCTCCGAACACAACAAGCCAGTGCACACGATCAAAACACACTTAGAAATCAGACACGCACAGATGCCAGTTTCTCCTGGTTCTGCGCGCATCAACAGATGAGCACAACTGCTATCCTATCCCTCTTCCCTCACTAACCCGCCCACACTCTTTTTAACAGAGCCACGTGAGCACCTGGAGACCATACAAATGGTAACGGTGTGGGGTATAAGTCAAGTAATATTACATAACATACCTCACTACGTTGTGGCACTAGAACCAAATCATAATGCCAATGGGCAAGGTTTTAGCCATATCCAACATGTCACAGGATATACTGTCCTGCAGTGTAGCTATTGAATGCCATCCCAGGATACAACCTAATGCACAGTGATGAATAGTGATGTCTATAAGCTTATATACAATTTTGTATGCTTCATAACCAGTGCATAGGTAGGTTGAAGGAACAGAGAGACTTTCAAAACAAAGTTATCTGCCTTGTGAGTTGGGTTTCAAACTCTACGCCAGGCCTCTCCTTTTTTCAATGTAAATTGTTGAGACATACAATTGCCTACACCTGAAACACATTGCTTCAAATATGTCCTATGGTTTTTTGTAAAAGATTGCCTCAGTATAAAATAAAGCAAAAGATACAAAAATAGTGATCGATTAAAATGAAATGCTAAAAGGGACGTGGCAGGGATGTCATTTAGGGGTCACGAGGGGTCGCACCATTGATTGATCCCTGAGGCCTCCCTTGCAACTCCTGTGGTCTCCCTTGCTACCCCTAAAAAAAAAAAAAAAAAGAAAATAAAAGTTTTTTTTCATTTTTCTTTATTAAATTGAGGCTCCTGGGTTGTGACCAGCTGCATGCAGCTCTTTGTTTCTGGAGTGTCTGGTTTTCTGATAGCTATAGCTGTTAAGATATCTCTGTGGGTTGAGTGCTTGTTGCTGTAATGGGTGTGTGATCTGCAGGTTGTAGGTTCGACTCACGGCAAGGTCAGCTCAGCCTTTCACCCGGCTGAAGTTGATAAATGAGTACCAACACAGGGTGGGTAATATTGTACGTATATTTGTTCAATATGACGCGCATAAGTACTATATAATAACACATCAATATCGTTTGGCCTTGAACGTCTGCTTGCATTCAAAGTAATTTGGTAATATGGGCCTATAACCACTGATATTAATGATACATATGGTGATCCATTCTTGTATAAATATATATCACTTTACAGTGATATTGTAACCATATCCTATGTAGCGTACTTAGCGTACTGTGTGATTCCACTTCCTGTTTTGTCAAGGGGTGAAAGGTTGTGTTCCATTGATTTCTGTGATGTCACTTTGGGGTGGGTCAAATAACATCACTTTCTGCAATGTCATCAGAGGTCAAGGGTCGTGTGATGTCACTTCTGCTACCTCTGGCATTTTGGTGAAATGACATCCCTGGACGTTGGATCTGGGTTGGAATCTCTTCACTAGTGGCCTGTGCTTTAGGAATTTTTCTTAAATGTAAATAAGCCAAGAGCTGTGACAATTCAAATTCATTGTTGAACACTTGTCGTACCAACTTGTTGCCAGTAAAAATAGCCTCCCATTATCTTGCAACTTACAACCACATGCAATACTGTATAGGGTTGTCAGACTTAAAAGGGCTGCACCATTACCTATTTTTTCCCCCAAAAGATGAGGAGCAGCAATGCTAAACGTGACAAGCCTACAACAATTGGGCAAAATAATAATTGTTAGTTGATCCAAAGCATGCACTCCTCAAACATTGACCACATTAGTATAAAAGATGCCAATATTTTATTAGAATTGCATACTAGCAAAAAGAAAGGGCGTTGGTAAGCATATGTTTCAAAACCGTGTGTTAGCATAGTGTAAAAGTTTTAATGTAATTTGTCTACAATAAAATAGCACAAAATTAAAATGTTTGAAGGATGTACCGACTACATGACCAACAGTTTACCCCAGATAAGGGCTTTCTCAAGGCAAATTATCATACTAAACATATAAATCCTTGTGTAATTGTAGAAAGAAACCAATCTTGCTTCGAAGTCCAATTCTCATGTTCATGCTCCCTATTGAGCCTTGAATCATATGTTAATAAAAATTGACGGACGTGGAGGAACGCTGAACGCCAAACACACATGGGATTTACCCTTGATATAGTTTAACATTAAGATGAATTTTGACTAATAAGTTGTACCAATTTAATACCACGCAATACCACTCAATCTACCGGATTGGGAGTGACTGGTCCGTCACTCCTCCAGTTGCTCACTGCCATAGACATGGACAAGGGACTTAGTCCCTTTGCCATATGGCAGGCATCTTTTTTTTCATTTTTCATTGGGAGATTCCGGGGTGTGAATGGCTTTCATGCCCTGCCAGGAGGGCGGGCATGGCCTTTAACGGCCCACAGCCTGAGCTGAGGCCCTCATTCTCTCGTGCCTGCGTTAGCTCGGGCTGGCGGGCCGTTAATGCCCATGTGCGACCTCCTGGCAGGGTATTAAAGCCACAATAGACCTACTATTCATGATGGAAATTTGGCTCTCCGATGATCAGTGACTGGCTATCCAAAGAGTGTCCTATCAGGCTTCGAGATCATCTGTGCTAAAAGCAACAAGATGAGTGGAGGAGGCATAGCTCTGGTGCACATAGACTCATTCCTAGTCTCTACACCCTCCATTGACATCATGCCAGACTGACTGACTCCATCTCTCCCACATTTGCACTAAGATTCTTCTTAATCTACAGACCTCCCTCCTACAGCCTACACTTTGTTGACAAACTCACTGACGCTGCTGCCATCCTGGCCGTGGAGCATCAACTACTACCTGTACTTGTTGATTTCAACATCTGGCTCGAAAAAGAAGACAATTCTATTACCAAGTCACTTGTAGCAATCCTTGTCGCATTACATCTCAAACGGACTGTTAAGGGTCCCACCCACATAGCTGGATGTCATTTTCTGTAATGAAAACATAACCACTGTTTGCTCCCAGTTCACCTCCCCTGCAGGCATCACTTATCTATCCCGTTAACAATATTCACTGATACACCACAACTTGCAGTACTGTCAATGAACCATCGACCATGGCCAGATCATGGAAAGAAATACACATCAACTCCCTCTTAGAATGGCTAGAAGCAACCAAATCTACTGTCCCCGCAGATGAACTAACAACCACACTGGATGAAAAACTTGATAACATTCAACTGCAGCATTAGACTGTTTTGCCCCTAAGAAACCTTTCCAAAACTCTAAAAAAAAAAACAAGTGAAATGGTTCACGCCAGACTAAACTACTTTAAAAAAGGAACATTGGAAACTGGAGAAAATCTAGAGAAAAACCCATCTACACACTAGCAAATCTGCCTACCATCAACAGTTACGCCTTTACCGAGCTGAAGTAGCCAAACCAAAGAAAGCATACTACTCCAAATGCATTGATTCAGTGCATCATAGTGAAAGGGAAATGTATAAGATCATGACAATGCAACCTACACAAGAGCTCTGTGGGCAGATTTCTTCATACTTCAACCAAAATATCCTTGACATCCAGGATCACCTTGACAATAAAGGATGCTCTCACTCGCACACCACCTTTGACTTATCCAACCTATCCAGCTCTCCTGAGGATTCATGTCTCCCCAATCTTTAAAAATCCATCATGAACTCTCCAGACTTAATGACCATCTTCCTCAACGACTCCATCAGCACTGGAAGAGTCCAAGTTCAGTTGAAATATTCATACATCAGACCTCTTCTTAAAAAGCCCAGAGCTGAACCAGATGAAACAGCCAGCTATCAACCTATCGCAAACACCCCTTTCATCTGGAAACATATGGAAACATTCATTTACAGTCGACTCTGGGATTTCATCGAAATAAACCAGCTCTTGAACGAGGCACAGAATGGATTTAGACCTTTTAGGAGTACAGAATCAGCTCTCTGTTCTATCTGGGAATCACTTAAAAACAATGCAGATGAAAACTCAGGGAGTGCACTCATCTTGCTAGACATCTCTGCCGCTTTTCACACCATCAGTCACGAGTTCCTTGACACACAAATAATCTACAAATGTGTGATCCACCTATCGACAAATGCTCCAGACATTAAAAAAGTCCTTGCACACATGTATGCATGGATGATAGCAAACTGTCTAAAACCCAACCTTAGCAAAACAGAACTGATGCTCTGCAATCCTACAGGTTCTAATTCCACCACAATCCCTTGGCCTGATTAGATGGGCACTTACCCAAACCCGTCCACCACAGTAAGGAATCTTGAAACCACAATGAACAACACCCTGACTCTTTACAGATAAGGGCCATCGTCAGATGCTATTTCTCTCAGCAGTGCGATCTATGCTGCATTTTACCTTACTTGACATTCACCCACAGGGCCATGGCCATCTTTTCTCTAATACTATCCAAACTAGACTGTCTAAACAGACTCTAGCTCCGCCTCACAGATTACCTCATGATGAAACTTCAAAGAGTTGAAAATGCAGCAGCAAGACTACTCAGAATGAAGTGATTTGAACATATGACACCAGCATGACATATTCTCCAATGGCCTACCATGAAAAAACAAGTTCATTTCAGAGCCTTGTACATCAACAGTCATTTATACTATAGAAAGTCCCTTCCTCCTTCATAAATAAGTTTCAATATTGCAATCCGTCCAGAACACTTAGGTCCAGAAATGCTGCATTAGTAGTAGTCCCTCTTCAACAAGAAATGGCAAGGAGGATTCTCTTTTTCAGTTGTGGCCACACAACCGTGGAACACCCTAACCAAACCACTCTGTCTGGAAGTGAACCACCTGGCTTTCAGGAAACAGCTCAAGACATGACCTTTCAACCAACCGCTTTGACAGAAATTGAAGATAATGGCATTTGACTAAAAACTGCACACCAGAAACCTGGGCTACTGCATGACAAGCAATTGTAAAACACATTGCACTACCATCTGTGGGAAACTTATTTGATTGATGGATCATCTGCTGTGTGACACTGGTCCACACCTGAATCACCGCAAGAAATCTACAACCAAGAGCCAGGAACACCCTAATTCACCCTTACCTCTCCACCCCTCCTGCCCTCAACTAATTCCTCAATAATACAATCTTGCATCATCATCCTTATACTACCTGCACTCCTCCAGACAACCGACCATGTCCACTGCAATAACAGATTCAAACCCTATCCATCTTCTATCAGCAACCCCTTTTCTCAGGTTTTGCACTGCACAATCTGCGGGGCTGCCCATACTGCTAACCTGCCCATTCTGTACCAACCACAAACAACATAGAGATCTGCATAATGGCACACAGGTAACAGGTACTCCTCACCTATGTCTATGAACTGCGCAGGTGTCTGCATCCGCCTTCCTACTAACACATCCCTCCCACCTTTCTTACAGAGGCATGCTTTGCGAGGCCAACATTATTGGCAGAAGGGTGCTCTATAAGACCACTGTATATTACATTTCATGTCCCCACAGTCGTTTCACAGCATTTGGCTTTGGGACATTTTAGCACATGTGTGCAGCATTTTATTAGGCTGGGACGAGAGTTAAGGAGTAGAAAAAATAGGACGTTAGTGGCAGGCTGGATTGGGGGGAAAATCAGCGGTGTATCAGGGCTTTCCCTCATGAAAATCCCACAAAGCCCCAGGTCGACTGGAATGGCTGAAACGAACACCACACGTTTGAACGAAAAAGGGACACGTTTGGGAAGAGCGTGTCCTCCTCCAAAGCACCATGTTAACGATAGGAATACGATGTTTAACAGTCATGTTAATTGGGTTAATCCTTTAAACCGTTTTAATGATTACAATGTGGAATGCAATTTAAGAAATGCAATACATCTTTTCGAGAAAGAGTGCAGGGCTCTGTCAGTTGATGTATAAACAGACACAATTTAAATATAACTGTTTGTCCAGTGCTCTGCCTACTCGAGCCCTTTGGACCTGGAGACGTTGGTAATGAATGAGAGAAGGTGTCGAGCCATGGATTCAGCTACTGTGCAGTTCCTTATGTAGCCACTAGATGGCTGTGTTCAAGGAGAAGAATCTAAATGATCTGCCTGGAACTGAGAAATCATGATTGTTAACTTCTTTCTATAGAATAATGAAGATGAGTGGTTGATTCTAAAAGGCAGTGCTAGATTTAAAAATTCACAGACACATATAGGCGGCCCGTTCGAAAATAGGTTAGGATGCCAAGTTGGACATATATTTTGTATATGTTTTAAAACCCCCCAGAAAAAAACATCAATGACTGGTTTGCTCTTCCTATTCCATATATTGTCGAAAGTGGAACCTCCCTGATGTATTAAAATCCATATTCTTTATAATTATACTTATTTAAAAAAACAACCAATCTTGAAATAGATGTTGGGCCTCAAGTGGTAGTGCATACAACATCTTTTTTAAGGTCATTTCACAATAATTTAACTTTTGTTGCATGAAGGTTTTAGGTGTTCTTCTGAGGCCAAATAATAACCCTTTATTAACTCTTCTGGAGACCTGAATTTATTATATGCAAAAAGAGTACATGGGCATTTTCTGACCAGAACAATAAGCTATTCAGATGACAAAATGCTGTCCTCAGGGGCAGGTGTTTCCTCCCTCCGATTCAAATAGATCAGCTGAGGCCCAAGCATCCTTTGTGACAGCCAACACGCACCGGCCCTCCCTACTATCCTTAGGAGCAGCTGGGATGCAAACGCGCAGACGCAACTAACTACTGTACAATATAATGTTGGACAAACATGTTTTTTTTATCTAACTTCCCTCATAATGCTACTGGAACCTTGATAGAGACTTGTGCTTAATCTCAACTCCTCTTTCATCGACCAATTATTCCATAAACTTTATTTACATACGGCTTTATCCATCAAAGTTGTATAAAATTAAAGATACAACACAGAACAGAATATAGAAAATATAGAATAAAGCAATATAAAATATCTACTCTAAAACAGCATATGAGAGAATTTCGGATTAAGCATCTGGATAAAAATGCTAATTATAAAATCACCAAAAAAAGAAAGAACCAGCACAAATCGTTTAAAAGCATATGTATTTTCCATCCATGCAGCTCGTTCTTGTTTTCCAGGCGTCTATAGCGTGCGATGCCAGGCCAAAAATATATACGAGTCACCAGCCAGCAAAAGAACATTCAGAGTTAGTCTGTGCCATCAAATAGCACTTAGCGCAGCATCACAGTCAGATACATTTTCCGAATGAAATGAGAAGCACCACCTGTGACATACCACAAGATCAAGACTATCTCTACTTCACTTCAATAACACCCAGCTTATCTTTAGGACGACCACTAACAATGAACCCGACAACACTCTTATTAAATGCCTCAACGATATAAACCTCTGGATGACTAATAACAGCCTAAAACTGAACCGAACAAAAACAGAAATAATGATCACCCCACAAAATGGCAACCAAACACAGACAGTGCTCACCTGGCGCCAAGGAATGGGAACACAACCGGAAACCTCAACTGTAATAAAACAACCTAAATGCTCATTGACACTGGTGTTACCCTAAAACTAGAGGGTAATGCAATTATAAGAACATGCTACCATACCTAAACTTCCCAGACTGAACACTTGCCATTATCTGCCTGGTATTATCAAGAATGTACTAGGCAAATAGTCTATACCTAGGAATACCCGACTACCTCACCAGGACATTACAACACATTCAAAAGACACCTGCAAGACTCCTTCTCCTACTAAACAGGAGAGAACACGTCATCGCAAGCCATGAAAAGTCTGTACTGGTTGAAAAAATAATCAATTTCAAAGCACTCAGCATCACACATAGAGAATTAAACAGACAGGAAGCAGAATTTATCCAATCAAAAATCACCCAATATCAGCCTACAAGAACTCTGAGATCAATCGCTGACTTGTTCAAAGAAGCAAGACACTTTGAGAAAATTAAATTTAAAAAAACAGCTTCCTCTATTCTTCAAGTCAAACTTTAAAATTCAACTTCCTAATGAAATCAGGATGACCTAGGACCATCTGACTTTTCGGAAACGGTTAAAAACCAGGATATTCCAAGGCTAGAAGCTGACTAATATCTGATATCGATCGCCTTCCTGGCAGCATCACAATTATTTGTCCATGCAATGACTAAGCCAGTTGCAGATGCATTTAAAACCTAAAGAGCGGGGATCTGCAACCTCTGGCTCTCCACATGTTTGGACTGTGACCCCCATGATCCTTCAGCATTGACTGTCCTTTCTAGGGCGGATGGTAGTTGTAGTCCAAAACAATTTGAAAGCTTCAGGTTTCAGACCCTGGTGCTAGTGGGTTGAGAAGACCTACTGTATAATTTAACACAGAAAGTGCTATATCGTGGTGTGTCAAGACACACGCATGGCTCAAGATAGATATGCATATCCCAGACAACAATCTCTGCAATATCAGCCTCTCGTATCCTGCCCTCCACATCCTGAAAGGTCTGACATTACCACACCATGTGCTGAAGCTGCACACTCCTCACGCCTGGGTGAAGGTAGGTGCCACAACTGGAAATAAATTGCATAGTTTCAATGTGCCCAGTGGCTACTCACAACTATATACCAAAAAAGCAAATAACCATCTCGCACTCACCTACCCTCACTCACCACACTGACCATGCATGCCTAAGACAGCAACAGAAAACCTGCTCTCAACCAGCCCTCAACCAGCACCTCTCTCAATCCAAATCTCAAACCCACCCAACTAGATGAAACACCCGACGAGCCAAACATTGGATGTCTCCCATCTGGCAACAATATGCATCCTGTGTACATGGCAAAACACACATCTAGAACAAACACCCGCCAAGAAGCTATGTACGTCTAGTTCTACACACATCACCAGTTGAACACAACGCCTGTCTTTCCCCTTTTCCCCTTTAACCAACCCACTCGACTTCCCCTTTCTGAACCACAAGAGTGCCTGGAAACCATAAAAATGGCAGCGGTGCATGATATAACATAACATGACATTGTGCAAAAAATTATTATCTTCCTTATTCACTTAATTTCTATTTTTTAGCATAGTTATCCTGGCAAAGATTATGTACATAAATGCAAGGACAAGATTAAGATTATGTTTGATACTCTGCATTAAATTCTGTATGTGGATTTATCAACATTTAATTCAGCATTGCTGGCTTTGCCTTCCCTGTCTTATCTTTTCGGTAATATCATGCAGGTCGAATAAATCACTGTACAATGCTCCTTCTTCCACTGCTAATTTCTTTTATCTTTCGAATGTTGCATCAGTCAATCATCTAAAAAATATGTTGTAAATGAAATATGGGAGGGCACCCTGCAAAGAGTGTATACCTCAGATCATTGTAAATTTAAAGTACAGAATAACCTTTTAAAAGAGGCCTACTGCAATCCACTCAGAAAGTCTTACCTTCAATATCAAACAGTGTACACATTCATTTGAAAATAATGCTGGCTATCACTGTAATCCATTTCTACTTTTTTAATACTTAAATAGTGACTTGAATTGGCAATAAACAAAGGATGTTTCATTGTGCATTCTTAATACAATTATGAGTTGCACTCATACTTGTGGTATCCAATAACCTAATTCAGGGCAAGGAACAGCTGCATGTAGACAAATATTTCTTATAGGTCAACTGACTGAAGGCAGACTTGGCTAAGACATTTTTATTACACCAGCAGCTCCTTTGCAGCAGCAATTAAGTTACTAACTATCAGACAACAGCTTAGAAAAAACACTGGCAGGCACTATGTGTCACCAGGTTTAATGTTACTGCTTGTTAGAGCTACCACAAGAGATGGTAGTGGGGTGTTTTAAGTGACAAGAGGCAGGTATTGGGTGTGAATGGCTGTAAGGATTACCATGGCCATAGGTGGGTAAATAATCAAACAAGACACACAGTGTCGCTCCTCACAACCCACCTCCCTCCTTTCTGTACTGAAATGTAATAGATTTGACTTTTAAGTGGTGTTTAAGCACAACCTAATAGACAAAACTATTAAAAATTGACAGAGTCCAGTTGCAGTCATGTGTCAAGTCCAACACACATGTTCTTTTACAATTGTTGGTGTTCTCTAAAGTGGAACTGGTGATTTCATTATTGTACTAAAAATAAAAGAATACATGGGAGTTCCCCTTTAACTTCGATCTTCTCTTTCCTGTGTGAACATTTCTTAATTAGTAGAGGCGGTCACACCATGAGTCTATCTAAATATTTCTTCGCTTCACTCTTTAACTTTGCCAACATTTTTTTGCCAGCACCACAATAATTTGGTGTGGCTAGCAGACGGTATGTTTCCTGCGTCCAGTATTTCCAGTTGGCATGTGATATGCTCTGAAATTGGGAAAGAAGGGAAGCGTGCAGCAACCACTCGGACTCCCAACATTCTGCAGGGAATCTGACTGCACCTTAGTCCTTACTGCATGGCTTGGGTTAGCATACACTTGTCATAAATGTGCCCTCATGACAGCCACAGAGTGAAAACCACAGTGATGCAGGGGATGGCGGTAGCAGGTGGAAGCCATCGAGCAACAGCAGAGATCGCCCTCTAGTGGAGCCTTAGCGATCATGCGGCCAGAAGCATCCCTGAATGGAGTGACCTTTGAGCTGAAATTGATTAATGCAATTAATGTAATTATGCCTGAAATGAAGCTGCAATGAAGAGGATGCCCAAGAGTTGCATTTAAGCCGTCTGAATGTATCTGTGTGTGTGTTGTGTTGTGTTGTGTTGTGTGTGTGTGTGTGTGTGTGTGTGTGTGTGTGTGTGTGTGTGTGGACCATGTCACAGTATGGTGCACTTGATAACACCTGAATTCAGCCATTACTAGTAATCTCCACACATTCATAATGCTACTATTTTACGAAGAATTGAAGGTCTTTGTTCACAATGTCCTCAGTGTTTTCAAGACATACTGACATTTGTTTTCAATTGCCTCAGAGACTGTAGTCAGAGGGACAACAACCATACTACAGTCCACATTTACATGCTAGTTGTATAAGTAGAAGAGGTCCATACCTGCTTATTGCTTGTGCAGTACAATAGGGCACATATTGGGAGCCATAAACTGGAGCAACATTAACGTTCTAGTTCGGAAAAATTGTTTGATGAATTTCAGCAGTGCTCTTATATTAATGAGTGTATTAAGCAGCCAATCAGATTGCTCCAAACCCGGTTTAGTTGCACAGTCCAATCCCAGGTTCAGAGCAATCTGCACGCCACACCCGCCCTGCTATATTACCCACTCACACCAGCCCCCCTCCATGCTCCCACTGCCCTTTTTTATTTTTCACCACACCGCTTGTCTCCTGGGCCGCCATGGAAATGTTGAGGGACTCAGAATGGAGACCCTTCTTCCATTTCCGTGGTGGCCATCTTGGGTGAGTATTTCGGTAAATGGGTCGCTGTGAGCACACAGCCCATTTTCTCAAACAAATACATTGCTATCAGATCCCCAGTTTACAGTATTTATCCAAAACATCTCGATATGTGAAAGTATGCTGATAGCGGCTGCTCTCCTTTTTAAAATTCTGTATTTTGAAGCTGATGATTACTTAATTTTTCAACTCACTCTGTATTATGTTTTCTTTAAAAAAAAAACATTTTAAGACTCCATGGGTTTTGAAGAATTGGACGACTTTCTCACAGAAATGCAATTTCTTGCAGGACCCCCGGAATCGACGATAGGAGACATGCAAGCGTACATGGACATGTTGAATCCAGAGATTGGACCCAATGGAAGCAAAAAGGGAGGTGAGGCTGCCACATCACCTCCTCAGCCTCCACTGCCTCCTCCTCCACCTCCGCCTGGATTTCCTGCACCATCTCCGCCTGCTGACTCCAAACTGCCTCCACCTCCCTGCTATCCAGCGCCAATCCCTCCGGAGGGACAACCTACCGCCGAAATATATGTACAAGCTAAGAATAACCTACGCCACATCGATAGTGAGGTACTGAAAGATGAGGTAACATTTTATATAGTATTTATATATGCTCAGTTATCCTGTAGGTTGCTTCAATAAGGCATATCAGTAGAAACATATTTGCTGCAATGTTCCCATTTAAGGTTTCTGGAAACATTTATTTCATCATCTCAAGACGAACTTTGATGCTTTGTTTTTTGTTCCAAATGCCGGTCCAGTTCACATTGCTTTGTGTACTGCAGTTAAAAAAAAAAAATCAAAACTGCTACGGATCGTCCTTAAACAGCTGTTGGCCAACTGGGCTATCCTGTTTCGGGAGGATAGCTCAACGGCAACATGCTCGCCTTGGGAGCAAGACGACACAAGCAGCACAGGTTCGATCCACGGGTCCGTGCTTATAAAGCTCTGGGTATTAAGCGCATTATAAATAACCCATCATATCATATATCATTATCAGTTCCTTATTCATTATACGCAACAAAGGAAACATGCCTTGCTGTTGTGACTGGACCTGGATGAATCTTCAGGAAACCCATCCGTGCATCCTCGGGGGATCCACTGTTCGATTAAGGGGCATCTGTGCCCGAGGGCAACACCGGCTGCCCAAACATTTCTGGAGAGATCAGAAAGCCTGTAACTGTATTCAGCAATCATGTGATAATGTGGCCTTGCTCGTGATGGCATTCGGCTACTCTCGCAAAGGATTCAGGGAAGTGCTTACTCCATAAGTGAATTGAAGTGTCTTCATAAGGTATTAGCAATTTCCTGGATTCCTTTGTGGGATGAGCTTGGCTGCATGAAATGGAGGCAGGGCAAGTGGCGGAGGAGCGTGAGAGATTTTGGAGGGATATTTAGCAGCAGTTGGTCTTCTTGCCATGGAGGAGGATTGTGTGTTGTGTGTTGTGTGCGTGTGTTGTGTGAAACCTATGTTGTTTACTTAGTTCGCGAAGCCATTTTGTTTTGTGAAGACATTTTGATTGGGAAGACATGTTTGTTTTGGGAAGCCACTTTCTTGTGTATTTGTTAAGGGCAACCTTTTGACAGGGAAACCATTTCTTTTGTTATATTTGAAGAAAATGGCATGGTGGGAGACTGAATATGTGATCTTGGTGTGAGGGTGCAGGTGGACATGGAACTGTTGTCCTCCTACCTTGAATCTGAAGAGGGGGAGGCACAGGTGTATAACTTGTTAGGTCTGATGAGGCGCGCAAGCAACTGCCTTCTCCTCCAGCAGATGCTACTGTTGCCTTATTGATGGTGCCACTGGTGTTGATGATATGGCTGGGAATGATGGTGATGATGAGAGAGGAGGAGGGTAGGGAGTAAGAGGTGCATGTGAGTGGGTGAGAGAGGAGGACAGGGAAGAGGAGAATGCATGTGAGAGGTTGGTGGTGGAGAGAAGAGAGGAGGCACAGCATGCAGATGAGAGTGGCATGGAGGTGAGGATGGCACAGCCAGTACTGCAGCGATCAGGATGAGGAGTTACTGAGGCCAAAAGGGTGCAAGGAAGGCAAGGCCCAGGACTCCCCTCCATGGGTGCATGGAGGGCAGGAGGAATGCTCCACTTTACCAACATCCTCTGGAACCTAAAGCATTTTAAGGTGCATGAGGGGGCTTTACAGAGACTGAAAGTATCAAGTGCACCTTGTACCATTTAGTGGGTGCAATGTCTTCTTGTACCACCTGTGGCACTGGCACATGAACATATATGACTGTCCACCCAACCCCAGAGGAGGAGGAGGCCTACTAGTCACAGGACGCTGGTAAGCACATCATCAATGTATGCACAGGTGTTTCCCTCCATGGTTTGAATCCTTTTCCCACAGCAATGGCATGGTCACCCGGCACGAACGCTCAGGCCTGTCTCAGATCGGATCACAGGGTGTGTGGATTCTAGAGTCTCTGTCCAAGAAAGCAAGGCCAGGGATAACATTTCAAGGCAGCTTAGGACATGTTGTCTAGTGTTTGGTCATATTTTTAGCAGGGGAAATTAGTGTTGGGAGCTTAATTGCATAGTGAACATTTCAGGATGCTCACAGTGCTATTTTGATGGCATTGGCAATAAGAGGAACTGCCAGCGTGTTTCATTTTGTTTGTGGTAGGGGCTATTTATGCTGTTTCCATTTTCTCCTCCCCTTTCTTCGGTCATAAAAAAGAAGAAACAAAAAACAAGTACTACGATAAAACGTACACAAAATGTACAGACAAAAACGACCAAAAAATATGGTTACTTTGTTGAATATAGTTTGGTGTAAAGTTTTGGGTGTTGAAGAATAAAGATTCAACTGTGGGTAGAAGGTGGAAGACAAAGTGCTCCAATTCAGGAATAAGAAAGTTATTTTGATATTTATAGAAATGAATAATTTAATGAGGGTTTCTATGGTCCCTCAATCCTCTTTTAAATAAGTGGCGCAAAATGTGCCTAATAAGTAATACATCTATTTTCTGATGTGGGAGCTGTAAGGAACTCATGGTGTCAACAGTAAAGACAGACACAAGTGATCACAGTTCAAGGGTGTTTATCAAACTGCAAAGGTGGGTTGGAAAAAATACCTAATCTAAATCTAATCTAAGATGGGCGCAAGCTTCGACCATCAAATAATAATCAGGCAGTCCTAGTGGCGTTGTGTCAAATAAAAGGGCCTATAATAAGAAAAACTATTGCCAATCCTTATGCTGAATACCTTCAAAAAAGGTGTGGGATAATGTTCTTTAAGAGAGACGGAAGTGTTCACAAATGAAGATGCAGTACTTGAGGTCTCCCTTACCCACGTTTTCAGCATTGGACAAGGTGGGACTTTGGAGCACAGCACACGCTCGAGCTTTCCCAGCAAGAGCCCAGAGTTCTGTAGCAGCTATCAGGTTCGTCAATGTTTAAGTCTCTTTTAACAAAACTCTCTTACCTTCAGGGTCTGATGGTTTTAACAAACAAACACAAAGTTCTGTTCCACCTATACTTTGGGTGATGGCTTCAGCCCTGGATCCCCCTCTTCCAGGTTCAGACTCTTCACAAATCATATTCAGTCAAATCAAATAAACAGTTTTCTTTGTGAGAACTTTTCACCCCTGGATCTCCCTCCTTCGTGCTCGGACCCCTCTTAAACTTCAGCCTCCCTCTTTCAGGTTCACTATGGCTTTTCTTGCATTCAGGAATCACAATGTCTTCTTAACTAATTCTTCAGGATTTCTCAAAATTAGCTTTGGGGTGATGAATTCCCACCCCTGCATCCCCCTTGTTCGGGCTCAGACCCATTTCAGACGTCAGCCTCCTCCTTCAGGTTCACTGTGGCTTTTCTTACTTTCACAAGTCTCAAAAGTCTTTTCAAACAATTCACTGTGCACATCCCTCGGTCGGGTTCACTCCTGTTAAGACACTGTTCATACAGACTTCATGCATCACCCCTTTTTGTCAGCATCCCTTCGCCGGGTTCTCTCTTGCCAACTTCTGTAGCACACTCTTCATATGGACATCATGCTTTGCCGCTTTTTGTCTTCATCCCTCTGCCAGGTTCAGGTTCACTCTTCCCAACTTCTGTAACACACTGTTCATTCGCGAGTTTCACCAAGTGGGATTCATTCCCTTTGCTTCACAATAATCCGTCGGTCAAAGACTTTTGACTGTCCATAAGATTTTCCAAGATCCCTGTATGATTACTTTGACCCCCTTTTCGTCTTTTTCCAAAGCCTTCTGGTTATCGTAGTCTCAACACTCAGCTAATCGCCAGAGTTTCCTGAATGAGTAACCACATTGTGCCAGACACCTCTGTTGCTGGTTTCCCTCCTTTTACTTCAATAGCTCTTTATGCTTTCACAGTTCAATTAGTCGCTTGCTACTTTTCGTTCAACACAGTTTGCTTTCTTATCGACTCTCCCCTTGACTCACCGGCTGTGATGAATCGCTTGGCCTTCTTTATCATTGGAGTCAAGGTTAGTACTCATTAGAGCAGCATCTCTCCCCGGCTTGGTTATCAGTGGAGGAGGGTCTTGTGTAACATTGACATCTGCTGCAACACACTCTGGCTATTGTTCGCCGTCTTACGATTCCTTCTGCTGAGGTTTTACGGGCCTTTGTCAGAAAGAACAAGGTCGCTTATATACTTCTCACCCTTTCGGTATGCACCGTTTTTCTCTTCTTCTTGAAATGCCACACCGAGTTACCTGTCGGGTCGTGCGATCTGCCTTGCTCATACTTTGCTCTCAAACGCCACCTTTTATCGCAGTGGGCAAGGGTATGGGCTGTCAGGTGTGTGTGATTCTGGTCAATTGCCTGACTTTGCCTGACCTTTGTATTGGGACATGTCAGGTAAACAGCTCTGGTGTTAGTCCGTTGTCTTTCGTGTTGTGCGAAAGTGTTTGTGTCAGTGAGGGGGGGGGCAGTGTTTTGGAATATCCTATGTGGTAGGATTGGGAAAAGGTGTTCAAAGAAGGGGGATACTGCGTCTCACCCGTAGGTCTCCCACTCCCCAAGGACTCCTCATCCAGGTTATCCTCCCTCACTGGTCCACCCCCAGGAACTGCATCCAGTAGCGATGGCCTTGTCCTGGCCACCTGGATGACAGACCCCCGGGCGACAAGTCAGAGTGAAACCTTCAGGTTTCTCACAGAATGCAATGCAAACAAATGTTGTAGTTCGTTAAGAGGTGCCAACTATCTGTCACCCATCCACTGAGTATTGTCATCAAAGCCTTTCTCATAAACCTGCGTCCCTGGTGCACAACACTTTAGAGCTCCTCTCCAGCTTCATCATCTTGGTGGTCCTCAGAATACATAAAGACACTTAAGGAATTCTGACAGCAGAAGGTGGTCTGCATGGCTGGGTGGCATGGGCATATGCTGTAGTTCTGAACCATGACACGTTCCACACCCAGTACTCAAGCCCTCAGAGTCCACCATCAGTGACATGGATGATGAGTAAGCCATTACTGCAGGGACCACGTAGAATATTGGGAAAGAACTTCACCATCCTAATCTGTGGTAAGCAGCCTGAGGGAACTGAATGGATGCTTTACTTCTTTTCCCTCATCCCAACCGAAATCTGTAGATGGGTATCCCAACATCAGTGTCTCAGAGAGAAAATACAGTAACAGCATTAACCATGAACAGCCTAGGCAAGATTGCATAGTTACAGTGGGAAACTAGGGAAGATGCTAAAATGTTGGTGAAACACTGTTGCTGTGACTTTAACCTCAAGTAACAGTGTGTAATGCTTTTTAGACTTTTATGTGACCAATCAAAGGAATTTGTCTCTTCTCCCCAAGGTGGAGCACCCTCCCCCCCACACCCCCCAGTGAGGCTAGGGATGTGAGCCTGCTCCGCAATATCCTCCCTAGGGGTAGAGAAAAGTGGTACCTCACCAGAAGAGACTCCCCCTTTTGTGACAAGTGCTCTTGTTCCTGTGAGGAACTCCCTCCAACTGTACACACTGTGACGTACATAGATGGGGCGTTTAAAAATGCCAGAAACTACAAAGTATCAGAAAGGGTATGAAAAAACTCCAAAAGGATATTGTTCTTTTATGCAAAAGGATACTGTCCCTTTTATTCAAAATGCCCTATTCACTGTGATGAGGACATTAAAGAGTGTGGGTCCAGATGAAGTAGAACGGTGAGAGAACAACGAGAGAGACGACCGCATGTGTAAGCCAAGGGAGTCCCCAACCTACATGACACCTGGAGACGACGGGAACAGGAAACGTGTGATTTTCAAACTCGCCGGAGGTTGCAGAATGGGACGCCAGACTTGCAGTGAACCCTCAGCCTGAGAACCCGACAAGAGAGAAGCCCAGTAAGAGGTGGTAGCGAGACTGCAGAGGGAAGTACGTGGTGGACAGCTGGTCCGCATGACGTCGCCGATACCACCAGCAAGAAAATCTTATGGTGTGTAGCGACTAGCAGCCAAACACTGCAACCCTGTAATGAAACAGATGAACGAGAGGAGACACATTCCAGAGAAGAGAAGGTGCCGGCAGTGCAAGAACCGAGAGAGAGCTTCATAGGAAAAAGGCTTCTGAGCACATTCCCCTTCAAGAACTAATGTATTGGGGAGAACCAGAAGCCTTGTAGGATTCAAGGGAATCCTTATACCACCCAGTTAACTCATCACAGTAAAAGTTATGAAATGAAGTTGACTTTGAAACAAAGTAGCACCATAGGTTATGAATCAAGAGAAAGATTGTCGGAAAGCTGAACATTGTGAGAGGAAACCTCTTAAACTCCAAGTTTGCCGCAAGGGGATGTGATCTACTGGCTGGAGCGACCTGCCGGTAGTTCATGCCTCCATGGACAGACAATTGCTGCAATCACAGGCACCAGTACTACCAGTGCTTGTGATTGCTGCATCCCCATCCCATGAAGTCTTATGGGACTTCATGTCAATGGGGATTTACTGGCGTGTCCGCCACCCATAATAACCGGGTAAAACCAGGATATATGGTGACAGAGGTGGTGCAGTAGTCCCCCGGTATTCCACCAATAATTCCCGGCGGGACACCAGGGATTTGTAATGAACCCCTTAAAATGTGCTGGGATATGGTACTCATTCATTGTGATGAATGGATGCTGTTCGACATGAGATACTGAGAGACTTTTCCTGGTGCCACGACTGAAAACATGTTCAAATTGGACACCAACTGTGGGCAGCTCAGGTTGTTGAAGACAACAAGTATTGCTAGCCACACAGAAATCTTAGAGAACCAGCACTGCAGTGAGCATCATGCTTTGTGAGATGGTATGTGTCTCCCAAATAAGCATCTAGCTTCTGTGCATCTGTGGTGCCTCTACCACTAATTGCTGTACACGCTGGCCCTGACATATTAAAGAATGCAGACTAAGGAGGTGAGTCCCACCTGGGTGTATATGTGAGAGTTGTATACCTACATGGGGCCTCATCACGAGTGTTCCGGTCTGGTAACAACGGTGCCGGTAAGCCTACCAGCACCGTTGTTACCGGACCGGCACACTCTGAGTCTGCGAGCGGCTGCGTCCTACCCCCCAGGTCTCACCTGGCAGGCGGGACGGCAGCCGCTCGCAGACTTTCCAGGAAGCACTGCCACCATTATTAACGGTGCCAGTGTTTCCGTCATCCACATTCCCATTGCGTCCTATGGGACTCAATGGGAATGGGGATTAACATTTTTCTGGCGGCTAACTTCCAGGAACACCAAGGTCGTAATACCCTGGTGTTTCCGTGAAGCCAGGTGCCGGAAAAATGCACGAGTCCAACGACAGCCTGCCAGCTTTACCGGCACGGCTACCGCCGGACTCGTAATGAGGCCCATGGTGTCCCTGTACCTGACATAGATGTAGGGGTAAGAGGGGCACGACTAGATGAAAGACTTCCTAATGATGGTTGGGGAAGCTCAGCTGTTGTCTGTCCTTCCTACCTTTGCTCTGTAGGCAAATATTCTTGCAAATGTCTCTAGAGTGCAATCTTCATTATGTTTGAAACATCACAAAAGATTGCATTTCAGTGGCTGTGCAATGTCTGAATTGGAGGTTCTTTCTGTGAGGGGTCAGAAATGCAAGACGGACACAAAGGTAAAGTTTTCTCAAGGTAAAGTGTGAGATAAACGCATATCTTTCCTTAACCGAACAAGGATTTCCCTACCTAACAAACTAAACTAAAGAAAGATGACTTAGTGTCCAAAAGTCGCTGACCCTCACACTAATACATACAACAAAATAACACATGCAATATTTGTCTGTCTTCAAATTCAACACAGTAAAGTAAAAGTTCAAACCTATATGTTTTTAAAGTACTCCTTGTGCCAAGGGTTGGATTCCCTTCCCCTGGATCAATACAGGAATACCTTTGAAGAAGATCTGATTCAACAAAGTTCTGTTCAGTTCAACACAAAAGATCTTTTCCTTCCAACACAACCTTCCTCTTGTTAAAGTAAATGTCTCTTTCATAAACACCTGTTCCACAGATCAAAGCAATTGGTATCCTTCCCAATATCCTTCTTGGTAAAGACCAATATCCTTCTTGGTAAAGCAAACACTGTCTTTCAAACACAAGTTCATTAATCAAAGTAACTATCAGCATATCACATTTATTCTTCAAATTAAATACGTTTGCCAGGATAGCACAGCAACTACTTCTGATAATGCCACACTTATTCTTCAAATAAAATACTGTTAACATGTTCTCTTCATGACATTTCTTTGCCACAAAACCAACATTTTCTTTCATGGTCCACTCGCCTGCCAGGATTAACTACTATTGGTTCCTTTCCTGGTTTAATCGCCCACAAGGATATACATGCCTACAGCTACACTTCTGTTTAGTGGCAATATTTGTTCCAAGATTCTCCACACCAGTATCCTTTGTAGGGGTGGTTGAACAATGTCAGTCTCTTTTTATAGTCTCTTGACTCATGGTAATATGGGTTACAGGTCTCCCCCAGTTGGTGTCCCAGATAAGGGGAGTTGTACCCTTGTTGTCTTAGTAATATTCCTTTGCAGCCTCTTGGCTGTTAGCAATGTGGATAATATTTTCCCCCAGGTGGTGTCACCAAAAAGGGAAGTTGTGCTTTTGTTGCCTTTCTTCTGCTCTTTCACAGCTTCTTGGCTGTTGGTAATGCGGGTTACAGGTTTCCCCCAATCGGTGTCCCATATAAGGGGACCTTGTATTGCATTATTTGTTCGATATTCAAAAGAAGTGGTTTCTGCTAAGTGTTCTATTTGGAGCACCCTGGGGTTACCTTTAGTTTTAGGCCAACTCACCAGTCTTTTCTGGTGACTCCTTTTCCCTTGCAGCTGCTGCACTGGACCTTCTATCTTCTGTCTGTTTCCGGTCGACTCCCACGTAACTCCTGCAGTCTGCACAGCTTCTTCTCAGAGCTATGACAGTTCTGGCGGTCCTCCTGCAGTCCGAAGCTCTGCTCGTTGGGTGGGCTGTTCTTCCCGATACCACCTCATCCAGTGTCGACATCAGCTGGCATTCTTCGGTTTGCTTCTGCGACTGATCCAGCATACACATCTGCCACTGCCTCAGCTACTCCTTCAGCATTTTCCTCTCCTACTTCTTCTCCTTTCAGCTGCAACTCATTTCTGTATTTAAATGTCATGCTCAGGTGTTGTGGTATACACATACTCGACTGCTCATTCAGGTTAAGGGCATTGTTGATCCTTACTAACTATGGCCCTCTCTTCTTCGTCCCACTACGAAGGGCATTATGGATCCTGAAGTCCTGGTTTTGTGGTTTTGATGTGAAATTAGTTTGGATTGCTTTGTGAAATTAGCATCATCAGAGTTAGAGACATTTGTATAAAAGGTTTGTGTTTTAACATTGGGTTTTAAACCTTTAGAGGGTGTTACTTTTATTCCTGATCCCCCAATGTATACACCTTATTCTGATTAGATGACTTTTCGCAACATGTTCTTTGGCTATTTTCATAGGAGCAACTTGTACCATGACAGCATGCCTTTAAATATTCGGGGCTCTCATCCACATAAGAAGATGAATGCCACGTCTCTCCCAAAAGAGTCACCACTTCCCCTTGACAGCCATCACCTCCCATGTGATCCCCCCTCATGTTAACACCCCCAGGGTTATGATCAGGTAGCGGCTGCCTTCCCTTGGCCACATGTGAGGAGATCTCAGGCTGGGGTCTAGTTATGACGCTGGAAGATTCATGACATTTCATAATCTATTTTAATTCCCAAAATTGTATTAATGAAGTGCCAGATTAAGTGATAGAGAGATGTGGCTCACACACTGTGCCACTTCCTCAAAAAAGAGCCTTTGCACACAGCAGGCGTCGGGTATGAGCAGCCGCTGAGTCAGCGTGTAGAAGGCCTCATCCAGTGATCGACTGTGACTGTAGCTGTAGTCTCCGACAGTATTTCTTTGCTCACACAGGTAGTTAAATGTAAGCAATGTTGAGTTCTAGCAGGTTATCAGAGTCATTTAAATCTAGTGCTTTGGGAATTTGTGTTGCATATGCAACACTCACAAAACATTTCAGCCGCTTTGTGACAGGCTGAAATGACAGCATATCGTGTGTGCTACAGCAGTCATTTCTGTGCAATCTGTCACAAAACATGTCACCAAAAGGTGGATAATATCTGTAAAGCATGGAACATTGAGTTTGTTCCTTATGGCTGAAATGGCAATTGTCCCTTTCCAAAAATACAGGGGCTAGCTGCTGAGGAGATAGCCACCCTGCAACTACCTGCATCACGTTATATCAGATTTCAGCACATGTGTGGTTTCTTCCATCAAAGCTTGAGATGCACAAAGTGAGTTGTAAGTGGACGGCATGCTAATGCTGTGATGACCGCTCTTGCATATGCGTGTTACCACTCAGGTTTATGTGGCTGAGTGCACTGTTAAATCCATGTTGTTAGTGGACATTCCTACCCTCAGACAGGTCTAACATCTTTCACACTGAAAGACTACTGCATCATACTTACAATACAGGGACTCCTGTATCTGCTGGCTGACCATGTCCGCCATTTCTTTATGCCGGAGTTCAATTCTGTGGATGCGTACATCCATGTCATGTGCGTTTGGCATTGGTGATGGAGGTGGACTATGTGCTTCGGAGGGGCTGAAGCTAGGCCTATGTTATGGGGTGTGTTCTGGGGAGCTGTCCATGCTGTCCCCAGCTTCAGACACTGCCTCCTTGTCTGTCGATATTCTGGGATGTGGCAGTGGCTGGTGTTGGGTGGGCACTGCCCATGGTGGTATGCCAGAAGGCTGCACTACAGGTGCAGGTGGTTGAGCCACAGTGACAGTGGGCTGCACTACTGGTGCAGGTGGTTGAACCACAGGGCCTGAGGGCTGCACTGCTGCAGCTGGCGTTGACTGTGCTGTTGTCCTCTTCTTTTGCGTGGCTGGCTGGGATGTTGAGGGTCCGGCATGGCCGCTGTCAGAGGAGGTGCCTGTCAGCATGAGATGGGCATGCAGTTATTCACCTATGTGTCACCTGAACAGACTTGCAATACACAGATACATCATAGTGTTTCACTCTGCCTGTACATGGTTTCTGGTTGTCAGGACTACTATGACGCATGCATGCATGTGTGTGCGGTATGGATGCACACTGGTTGTATTGCTGCCACGCTGCCTTTTTCTGGCGTGTGTTTCGAGTATGTGCAACTTCTCATGTTTGCCCTTTTGCGCACATGATCGGTACTCTTGTGCCTATATGTGAGTGTGCATGCATTTTGTGTGCAATGCTTGTTTTACCCTGCCCTACGGCCCTGGCACCTGTATGTGCATGGCCCATAATCATGTTGTAGTCATGTTTTGTAGGCATGCTCTTGGACCTGACTCCATGATGTGTGTGGTGCATTTCACAGTCATCTCATGTTTTGTGTTTTGATGTGGCTCATTGTACGTACTGCCCTCTGCGTGTGTCGCAGTTCTGGCCTCTGCCGCTGCTACTCCCTTGATCCCTTCTATGTGCAGCACTGCACTGCATGTCTCCTCCCAGGACATAAGTTTAAGTGGGGAGGCTGTCCCACCTCAATCGCAAGATATTCCCTCCGGTGGGCCGAGAGCAGGTTCCTCACTTTGAGGTGGAGGTCATCCCACCTTTATGGCCGTCTTTAGGGGTACGGGGGACAGGGCCCACTGCCAAGACTTTTTGGGCCACCCCCTACCATATGACCAGCTTTCTACATTGGCTGGTTCGCCCGTTGTATGTGGCAAAAATGTCATCTGCATTGGCCACTATTGCATCAGTCAATACAGTTAGCTATGGCTCTGAGAAGTGTTGCTTCTGCTGACGGACCTCAGGGACGTGTGCTTTGCCTGGTCCAGACATTTTGCCAGTGTTTCAGTGACTGGATAGCTACAGAAAGTGAGCGATTTTATATGGATTGACTTTTTCAAAATGCCCACTGGCAAGCTACCAGTTCCTGCAATGATGCTGTTTCTGGTTCTGCTGTTTCCATTGCCTGTGTTTCTGACATCAGTCGCTCCATTGCCGGTGTTCCTATCACGAAAACACAGGGATTTCTTGCTTTTGATGGTGTTTCCCTCATTCCCGTAACACTGATTCCGGGAATGTGGGTTGTGCATTCCTGCAAGATTGTGATGTGGTAGTGCTTCCATCATTGAGTTTGCTGGAAACGGTGCTACCGGAATGACGGAATCACTGGCAACTTAATGCCTAACTCGTAACGAGGGCCATTGTTATACAAGGCTGGAAAAGCCTAACAGAATACGGAAGCTAGGAAAACCCAAACGGGCAGATGCCCAACTGATGCTCCCCTTAAGCAAGTCCATCAGAGGGCCAAAGGGCTTTGTAGAGGCCTGTAAATCGAGGCAAGTGCTGGTCCAGGAAAAATGCTGGTAAAATGGCTGGTAATAGCAGATCAGGCATTTTTTCCAGACCAGCACACACCGACTTTGCCGGTAGGGACAGTGAATTACCCTGACTGGCAACGATTTGTTCAGAGTTCAGGCCCCTATGTCAAAGATGTGCCACTATCACTGGCACTGTTACTACCGGTGTCAGTAATAGGGGCAGGCCCATTCTATGGAGTCCATGGAATTTGAACACACCACCGTTGCTGGTGCCCGTAATATCCCAGTAACACTGGGATATCGGGCACCAGTAACGGTAATGCAAGTCTGCCGCTAACCTGTCGGCAGACTCATAATGATGGCCATTGTTATCCAAGGCTGGAAAAGCCTAAAGGGCTATGGGAGCTAGGGAAACCTAAGCGAGCAGACACTCAACTGAGGCCCCGCTAAAGTAAGACAACCAGAGGGACAAAGGGCTTTGGAAAGCCGTGATAAAAGAGACATTGTTACACAAGGCTGGTAAAAGCCTAAGAGGTTAGAAGTACCCGGAAAACCTGAACGGGCAAACGTATAACCCACGCCCGATAAAACAGGCCTGCTTGAGGACCAACTGGCTTTTGGGAGGTCCTGGAAAGATAAAGAATATAAAGCAAGACTGTGAACAGAGAGGCCCGGGAGGGTTATCGTACACAAACCAACGAAAGAAATATTTTTCAACACCAAGTCAGAAAAATTGAAGCATTTCATTAAGGAGACCTTTTCTTTTTCCTGCGAACAAGGGAGTGTGGTGGAACTGTAAAAAGATGTAAGAACTGGCCATTCAAAGCCTGCTGAGAGGCAGGGAGAATGCACTGTGAGAAATTGAAGAACTGTTAAAACCTTCCTTTGGAAAGAGATCCCAGTAGCTAAGCTATTGCTCCGGTCCATATTTCTGTTCTGTTTTCTAAGTGGTAGGGCCAGATAGTATATAGGATATAGGATTTCGACTAAGGACTACTTCTCTTGGACACTTTGAAAAGCACCATTAGTTTTAGTTTGTTCATCAGGGAATCACCCTCATAGCATTAGGGCTAGAAAGGACTTTTTCTTATTATTTAAATAAAACCCTTAACCATGTCAAAAAAATAGTCTGACTCCTTCTTCTGGTTCGCCACAGTGTGCATTCAATTAAGCTGCACTAGTGCAAATTCCTCCTCCCTCTGATGAGGTGTGGCGCATTACAGCACATCCCAATCACAATGCCACTCATTTCACTGCCTGGGTAATACGCAAGACCCTGAAAGCATTTTTTTCAGTATGTCCCAAACACTTTTCAGTTTCCCCTCATAGTTTTCTAATACTGTTAATAGAAATGAACAGGCTTTTCTCAAATAATGCACTACACTAAAGTGTGAGCCTGCATTCAATAAAGCTACCCGAGCACAAATCCTTCCTTGTTTCAGGCATGTGATCTGTTGCATCAAACACCCAATCACCATGTAACTAATGCCACTGTCTGAGTTATTTGTAAGACCCTATAAAATAAAATTCCCATCTCACCCCAAACACGTTTTCCCCTTCCCTCAGAGTTTGCCAATACATTTTAAAACAGGTCACATGCTTGTGTCAGCTATTGTGTTGAACTAACTCATGTGTGAGCATGCATTCAATCAAGTCGCCTAGCGCCAGTTCCTCATCCATCCAGGCAGGTGGTGTATTGCATCTTGTACCCACTAACCCTCCCACCAATGCCACTGACTAAGTGATCAACAAGACCCTGCAAACAACATTTCCCAGCATCTCCCAAACACTCCCACTACCCTCAAAGAGAGCTAAGAAAAAGACATTCAGATGTTCGTGCCACCTAGTGCACTAATACAAGTTGAGTATGATTGCAAGTCCAATCATGCCACAGAAGCACCAATTCCTCCTCTGTCGATGTAGGTGGTGTGTGTTGTCAAACGCCCAATTACCCTGTCACTAATGTCGCTGGCTAAGTGATCAGCACGTTCCAGCAATCCAGCAAAAATGTTGTTCCCAGCAAGTTCCAAGTGCTTTTCCCCTTTCCTCCAGAGTGCTAATAAATGTAAAAGAAATTCACATGCTCATGTCAGCTATTGTATTAAACCAAGTTGTGTGTGAGCATGCATTAAATGAAGACTCTCCGGACAAGGACGCTGTCTGTCCAAGCAGGTTGTGTGCTGCTTTGTAAAACCCAGCGACCCTGCCCCTAATACTACCTGAGCATCCAGAAAGACCATGGAAAAAAAATTCCCAGCAGGCTCACAAAATGTCCCCATCCTTAAAAGTGTGCTAATACTTTTTTTTAAACTTCACATGACACTGTCAGCTATTTCACTAACCAGTCATGTGTAAGGGCACGTTTAATCAAGCTGCCCAGTAAAAATACCTTCTCGATCCATGCTGGCAGTATATTGCCTCACACACACACACCCACACACACACACTCACCCTGCCACTAATGCCACAGCCTGCAAGACCCTGCAAACATATTGTTTTCGCAGAACGCCCTCCAAGCCTTTGCCCTTCCCTAAAAAAATGCTGCTAATAAATGTAAAAGAAATTAACGTGCTTTGTCAACTTTTGCACTAAACCAAGTAATTTGTGAGCTTTCATTTAGTCAAGCTGCCAAAGCAAAGATTCCTTCTCTGTCCAGGCTGAGGTTGTGCTGTGTCACACGCCTAGTCACCCTGGCACTAACTACACTGCCTGAGTGATCAGAAGGGCCCTGCAACCATGCTTTTCCCTGCACACCCCAAACACTTTTCCCTCATACCTCAATGTGTGCTAAGACATGTTAATAAATTCACGTACTCGTGTCAAATATTACAATAAACCAAGGTGTGTGAGCACATGTTCTAACAAACTGCCCAGCAGATATTCCGCCTTAGACTCAATAGGTGGTGTATTGCATCACTCACCCAGTGACTTCCACTAATGCCATGGCCCGAGAGATCAGCAAGACCATATATATACTTTGATTTACCTTCACATTCCAAACACGTTTCCCTTTCATTCAGAAAGTACCAATGATGAAAGAGATTCACTTGTTTGCATCAGCTTTTTTGCTAAAACAGGTTGTATGTGAGCGCGTGTTTAATCAAGATGCCACAACACAATTCCTCCTCTGTGTACACACAGGTGGTATTGCATCACTCACCCAAACACTCTGATACTAACGCCATTTCCTGATTGATCAGCAAGACTTTACAGACTATTTTCCCCAGCACTCTCCAAACTCTTTTTCCTTTCCCTCAAATATAAGATATATATACAAATATAAGAAATTCACCTGCTCGTGTCAGCTACTGTGCTAAACTAAGTTGTTTGTAAGATTAATCAAGCGACTGCAGCTCAAATTCTTCCTGTGTCTGGGACGATGCTGCACAGCACAGGACCCAATCACTATGCCACTAGTGCCAAAGCCTGACAGATCAGCAAGACCCTGCTTGCCCCCGACCCATTTTGCCTTCTCTCAACGTGAGCGAATCAATTTAAGGAACTTCAGGGGCTCATTCCAACTATTCCACTAACCCAAATATTCTGTGATTGCGTCTTCAGTAAAGCTGCCACACCACAGAATATGCAAGCAAGTTGGTGATAGGCTTAGCAGACAAAAAGCCTTGTTACAAGTCTGGCGATAACCCACCGGTGCTACTGGCAGTTTGCCACCAGACTGTAACACTGTTTCCACCACCTGAGATCCCGGTGCCGGGCTATCAGGCGGCAGAACACTTTAGTCCCCATTCCAGTGGAGTCCCATAGTATTCCACCGGAATGGGGACTCAGAAGCACTGGCACTGTTAGTAACTGTGCCGGTGCTTCCATGACAACTGTGCCTACCGGGGCCATTGCGCCAAGCGTGGATCTCCCGATGGAAAATTATGAAAGCCATTCAGACCCCAGGCGAACCTCAGGGTGTAAATGGCTTTCATGCCACTCTCAACTCTCGCTCTGCTGTCAAACACTCCTCTGACATCTGCCACCTCCTTGAAGAACTTGACCTTGACGTTCTTGGTCTTACAGAGACATGGTTCACGGCCAGCTCTGTCACGAGATTTGACACTCTCCTCCCTGATGGCTACAAGATCCTCTCTGCACCCAGATCCACTCGCCCTGGAGGGGGTGTAGCCTTGATCTTTCCTAAGTGGATTCCTGCCACTATAATTCCCACTCAGATCTACTCCTCTTTCGAATGCCTCGTCTGCAGGCTCTCAATCTCTCCTAGCCACTCTCTTACTGTTGCCACTCTCTACCAGCCCCCTGGTCAAATCACATCTTTTCTCTCTGAGTAGGCTGACCTCTCCTCCTCTCTCCTGGCCTCAACCACTCAACTCCTCCTCCTTGGTGACCTCAACATTCACCTTGATTCTCCCTGTCCCTCAACATTGCTCTTTCGCGACCTCTGCGATTCCCTCTCCCTCTCTATCCTCCCATCTGGCCCAACGCACTCTGCAGGGCACACACTTGATGTCTTGATCTCCTCTAGCCTCCCCCTATCTATCCCTCTCTCCACTCCCCTCTCCTGGAGTGACCACTACCTCCTCTCCTCTCATCTCTCTCTCTCTTCCCCCCAAGCCAAGCCTACCCCAACACTGCCACATACCTTCCTGGACATCCGGCCCATGAAGCGTGTGTCAGTCGAGGCTTTTGCTTCCACCTTCTCCCCAACCCCTCTTCCTCTAGCTGAAGTCCAAAGCCAAGTGCAATTCCTGGTATGACTCTGACCTAGCTACACTTAAACGTAGGTGTAGAGCGGCTGAGAGAAAATGGAGGGATTCCTGCTCATCCTCTGACATACTGGCCTGTCGCCTTCTCCAAAGGCAAACCCGTCTCTCTGTCCGTACCAAGAAGAGAGTCCACATTCAAGCCCGTGTCTCTGTGGCATCTAACAGCTTAGCCGAACTCTTTAAAATTTGTAAGGAGCTGGCCAACCCTGCTGCAGTCTCTACTCCCCCCCCCCTTGCCTCTCAGGTTCCTTGCAATGCCCTGGCCTCACACTTTATCTCAAAAACCCAGGACATCCTGTCCACACTCTCCTCCACCCCCTCTCCTCTCCCCTCTCCGTCTGTACTCACTGACTCTCCTCCATCCACCCCCTAACCCTCCTTCTCTTCCTTTCCTCTCTTCTCCCCTGATGAGGTCACTAGACAAGTCCGATCTATGAAAGCCTCGTCAAAACAGGTTCATCCCTGTTCCTCTAAAACTCTCAAGGACAACATTGATACCCTCGCTCTGGCCCTTGCCAACTTCTGCAACCACTCCTTTGCCTCAGGATCCTTCCCCTCCCCTCTTAAGCACTCCCTTGTGCATCCTCTCCTCAAGAAACCCACAGCGGATTCCTCTTGTCCGGCCAACTATCGCCCAATTTCCATTACCCCCTTCTTAGGCAAACTCCTTGAAAAGCTGGCCATCTCTCAGCTAAACCTTCATTCGGATTCTGTTGGCTGTCTCCATGACCATCAGCCTGGCTTCAGATCTGGCAGAAGCATGGAAACTGCTCTCTTGAACATCCATGAAGATCTGCTTTCCAACCTTGACTCTAGCATTCCCTCTGTTCTCATCCTACTTGATCTCTCCTCTGCCTTCGACACGGTCAACCATACCATCCTGCTCAACCATCTCCGGGATAACTTGGGCATCACCGATCAGGCTCTGGCCTGGCTGACCTCTTTCCTCTCTGATCGATCCTCCCAGGTCCAACTTGGGTCCTTCCTATCATCTGTCTTCCTCTCCACCTGTGGTGTTCCCCAGGGGTCTAACCTCTCGCCCTGGCTTTTCAACCAATACCTGGCAACTCTCGCCCGCTGTATTGCCATTTTCTGCTCAAATTTCCAGTGATACGTAGACGACACTCAACTAATTTTCAGGCTGCCCTCTGCCACCTCCTCCACCTCTCTCATCAATGATTGCCTAACTGCCATCCAAGATTGGTGTGCCGCCAACGATCATTGTCTTAATGCCAGCAAGACAGAGATCCTCTTCATTGGCACACCATCACCTTGCTTTCCCCTCACTCTCTGGCCGGCCTCCCTTGGCCCTCCTCCTATCCCCACCTGCGAGGCCAAGAACCTTGGTGTCACCTTTGATTCCACACTCTCCTTCTCTGCCCACATCGCTGATGTATCACAAAAGTCAAACCTCCTACTGCACCTCCTCAGAGGTATTCTTCCTTTCCTCTCATTCCCCCAGAGGCTCTCTGTCTCCCAAGCTCTGGTTCTCTCTAAACTAGACTATTGCAACAGCCTCTTTCTTAATCTACCTGCCTCTACTCGCCACCCTTTACAACTTATCCAGAAAAGGACTGCGAGGCAGGGTGTCAACTGCAAACCAGAGAAATCCTTAATGGATCTAATGAAAGGGAACAGGACAGCCATGAAACTGAACATGTGGGATCATTGATAATGGCCAATGCCTGAAAGTGGAATCATATTTTCTAGAGTGGTCAGATTGAAAGCACAGTTAACCAGGCATATTTTGTAACAATTAGTTAATGGGAAAGAACCTGTGCCCTTTTTTCATTAGGAATCTTTTTTTTATTTAGTATCGTTTGGAAACAATTTCTATGCCCGCTCAAGCATCCTAAAAGGCTATATTATAGAAGGATTTTTGAAGGGACTTGACTCTATGGAAAGGCTATGGAATTCTGTGTAGTTACCTTCTCTTCCCAATTTCTGTACTCTATAATCCACTATATATATTTCCTATTACGGAAGAAACCACATATTAAGGTAATTTGCAGGAGTTGCCAATGCCCCACCAAGATCAAAGCTACATACCTGTAGAGGGAGGGAGAACGAGATTTGATTTAAACTTTGATGTGAAACCATTTCACTTTTGACTTAAAATGCTTATCTCTAAGCCACCAAGGCAGAGCAGGGTATACTTTCTCGTGAATGACCTTTACACACCCTAAAAGGGAACGGCCACCTTATAGTCCACAAGTATTTTCTTTGCCAGATCATGTGACTGGATAATTACTACATTAGCACTCTTAAAGGATAGAAGGAGGAAGACAATATTTTGTACTGCATCAGTCTTCCAGGAGTGCCCCCATTTCTTAGGTAGTCAATGGTATCATCGATGAACAGAGTTGTCCGTGTATATACATTTTGATTCAGGTTCCGTTTCTGATTTTGTCCATGGTTTTTTTGTCCAGGATCGGTCCCTGAATCACAGTCATTTTGCCCATGGCCTCTGAACATGGACAGGCAATGCTTGTTTGTATTTGTGTTTATTAAATTTATATAGCGCTTTACACCGAAGTGCTTTACATTACAACAAGGATACATTAGAATAAATTGGAAGCATAATTGCAAAACATGAGACAAACCATCAAAAACAATATGTAGAACAATTTACCTGGGACTGTAAAAGAGAGATAGAACAGAGGAAGAGTAAGAAGGAAGTAATGGGGTTACCATGATGGGGGAAGAAGAAGATGAGATTTCAAGGAGGAACGGAAGGAGGAGTAAGAGGAAATGGAGCGGATAGAGAGAGGTAGAGAGTTCCAGTGTAGAGGGTAAGGAGCTGAAAGGATCGGAAACGAGAAGGGGCGCAAGGAGATGGGGGAACAGTGAGTAGGAAGAGATCAGCAGATCGGAGGGGGTGAAAAGGAGCGTGGAACGAGAGGAAAGAGGAAAGGTGGGGGTGCGAGATCATGAGGAGATTTAAAGACGAGACTGAGGAAGTTAAATTTAAGTTTAGAATTAAAGGGAAGCCAACCAAGATAAGAGAGCGAAGAGGAAATGTAATCGTGGGGAGAGAGAAGACGATGGGAGAATGATAGGGGGATTTGAGGGGAGCAAGATGAGAGGCAGGGAGGCCAAAGAGGAGAGTAGAGCAATAGAAAAGACGAGAGAAGATGAGGAAAGAGATTCAGTGTTTAGTGGCATGGAAGGTGAGGGAGGAACATATTTTACAGATAATGTGCCCATTTAAGTCCACAGTCATCACTGTTCCATCTTTCCCAGGTATTCTTGACCATGTTCTGTTCATGCCTCAGAGTAACTACATCCATTTTCTCTATTCATGAAACAGGAGTAAATGAAGACAGGCAACCAGAGCTGCCGATTGTCATACGTGGTCAACCTTGATATATTCAAATGCAGTTTGACCATTCTTTATCCATTATCCATGGACATGCACCTTTGACTTTGATTATCTTCTTATTCCAGTCATAAGTATTCATTCTTAAAGGGGGTTAATCTTAGGCAGGAAAAATAGCATTTCTGTTAACAATAAAATACTAGTTTCTGTTTTTAAGATATCCCTGAAAAGAATCCCAACTCTGAATCCTCACCCTTTTAACATTCATATTAATTTCAGACGAACCTCAATCCCTGCAGCCTCTGACAATCTAGTTAATTGAAATATTGTTCTTAACACAATCAGTGAAATATGTGTAACTATTGGCAAAAGTCAACTGCCACCATAAACATGTAGGACCCCTCGCACAATTTGCTAGGGGCTAGGCAAAAGATGCAATTTCAACTCAGGTAACGCACATTGGGAGAATAACTTCAAACCAGTTATAGAGACATTCTGTAACTTGATGAAATGTTGGATAAACTGACAGTTTCCTCTGAGAGTGGTGAGATGCAACATAAAGAAAGATGGTAATTTTAACAACATTTCTATGCCTCTTACATTCCATTCCATTGTATATTTTCCATTATTCCATAATTTTTAAATACGATTGAGGAACGCACTGGTAATATAATCTGGCTATTCCCAAAAGCCTCTTGTGACTTGAAATAGGTACACATCTCAGTAGAGAGGTAGCTGGGAAGTGTTTCACCATAAACTTTATTCTTAGATTGCTATGGGGGAGCAGCTAATAAAACTCAGTAACTCCTCGATTTAATGTCAAAATATATCGACCATTGATCCCATGACTTAGCCATAGGTTTTTGCTCAAATTCAGAAACCTGAAATATCACTGTCAGGCCTATTTTTAAAATGTTTTTATTTTTAATGTTTTATTGGTTAATCACATTTTAAACCTTTAACATATAACAATAAACCATGAGGGAATTTATTTATCTTCCTTCTTCCCCTCGCTAGACCCTTTAACCAAGTCTTATCGTAAGTCCTCCAATTTAATTATCTATCAACAATGACTCTACAAATTTCAAGGCATCAATGGTTCGACCCACTTTCTCAACCGTTAATAGTCTTTCCCAATATTCTTCTTCATCAATCAAGTCACAATGATGGGCATAGTCGCCCAAAGCCTTTTCTTTTAAGGAGGGGCAATTTAACATCAAGTGCCTAATGGTTTCCAGGGATTCCTGATTTTTACAAAAGCAACATACTGCTTCCTCCGGTTTGATCTGTGTTCTGGTCATCTGTACCTCTCTTGAAGACAAGATATCACTGTCAGGCCTATTCAAGGATTGGGTAAGACCACTAAGCATCAGAGAAGATAATATGCAGTGATTTGGGGTACGAAAAATAGCTCCATAACCAAGCTGCAGGGAACCCTCACACTGTCTTTGTTCTTGTTTCTCCATTCCTTCACATTGTCTACCCCTTGATGGGAATTTGATTCCTATAACCGAAATACAACTACAGTATTTCACAATAAATACATTTGGGTTTGGGTGGTCAATGGTATGCTTGTTCCACGCTATTGTTCTTTTGGCGTATTCAGGGCGGTAGTGACGGTTCATTGGCCATTGTGCCACGAGTATGTTAGTGAAATACTGGTGAAGTGCTCTCTGCTATCTACATTGCCATATTCCTCTTTGGGAAAAAGGGATATAACATTTCTGACGTGGAATGTTAAATGCTTTAATAACTCTATGCAGTGACATAACATTTTGCCCTTTTTATCTAAATGTAATATCCATGTGGTTCTACTACAGGAGGCTTATTTCTGAGAATGTGACTAGGAGTATAGCCTTAGACAGCAAAAAGAACTGATGGCTGGAAGATGTGGCAGACCATAAGGGGAAGACCATATGCAAATCAGACTTGGTCCCACCCCAAAAGAGGCAGTCCAGCCCAAACTGATTGGTCACATCACTTCTGCATGAGACCACACGCAACCACAGACATGCTTCGGCCTCACTGGGCATCATCATTGAGGCTTAGGTTGGGCCACTAGGCCAGTAGGCTCGGCACCCAAGTCTCAGCATACCGCTCCCTCCTGGGCTGACTTAGAAAACACAAGATAGGTGATGGATGTAAGATTCATAATTAATCTCAACCTCAGGCAATATATAGTATAGTATAGTATTGTATAGTATAGATATAGTACATCCTTAAGAGTTCCTTGAGGAGAACTACATTTGTTATTAATCTAGGTCCAAATTGACAATTATCCTCCTTAGGAAATCCTTGCGGCAAAGTACAGGTGTTCTTTTATGGGTTTCAGAGACTAGAGTCTTAATTACAGAAGTGTTTGTGAATAACTTAAGATATGTGGTATGTAGTTGTTTATGCACCAAACACAGCACCTGGCAGGCTTTTGGAATCAAAGCCTTGGGTGCCCTTACATCAAATTCTGCAAAGATTTTAAGTGGTCATTAACAATAGGCTAAATAGGGCTAACAGTGACTCAGTCACCCTGGTAGGCCTTTTGTCCAACTTGAGTAGGTTTTTGAATACTTATGTCTTACCTCCACTTCAGGATCCACCACTTCACTAGCACCGGTCAAGCTCTCTGAGTTGTGGGGGTCAGGGCAGCTCTGCTTCTCTCACTACTAGAAGCTGACCAATGGGACAGCACAACGGTATTCACCCAGGCCACCACCAAAAGATTGGCGGTCAGGGGCTGCAGCCCCTGCATTGTCTTTGCATGCTTTCCAGATCCACTGTGCTATGCTCATGGGTACACAGCTGCCCCCCCTGCTGCAACATAAGCACTGCTTGCTCTACAGCCCAGTTGTAGAAACCTGAAGGTGTCTCCCTGACTAGTACCCGGGCATCTGTCATCCGAGTGGCCAGGACACGGCCATCACTATTGGATCCAGTTCCTGGGGGTGGACCAGTAAGGGAGGATCACCTGGATGGGAGTCCTTAGGCGTGGAATTGGACACCGACGGGTGAGACGCGGCATCCCCCTTCTTCCAAGACCTTTTCCTCATCCTACCACGTATGACATTCAGAAACACTGCCCCCCACCCTTTTTCAACACAAACACTTTCGCACATCACGAAAGACAATGGACTAACACCACAGCCATTTACCTGACATGTCCCAAAAGGGCAATTGACCAGAATCACACACAACTGACAGCCTTTGCCCTTCCCCCCAGGGATAAAAGATGGAGCAGCACGAGAGCACAGTGCGAGCAAGGCAGACCACATGATGAGAGAGCAAACTCAGCACAGCAGTTTAAGAGGAAGAGAAAGACTGTGAGAGGCTGGCAATGAGAGACACAACCTTGTCCTTTCTGACCCAGACCCTCGAGACCTCCTTTTAAGGAAACGTAAGACTGTGAACAATAGCCCAAGTGTGTTGCAGTAGATGTCACCAGTACACAGAGCGTGCCTACACTGATACGCAGGACAGACGGAGACGCCTGCTACCGTGGTACCGGCCTTGACTGCAGATATTCTGAAAAGCCAAGTGGTTCATTTTAGCCAGTGAGTCAGAGGGGAACCGATAAAGAAACCGAACTGTGTTGAATGAAAGTCACAAAATGGCACATTGAGGATAGTTCAAAGAACTGTACATTGTTAAGGGAAGACCAGCTGCAGAGGGGTCGTGCACCATGTGGGTGCTCACTCAAGAGACTCTGGTTGATCGCGCGTTGAATGAAACTACTGATACCAGAAGGCCCCAGGGGAGCCACAAGGAACAGGTCAAAGTGGTCATACAGGGGTCTAGCAAAATCCCTGTACAGTCAAAAGCCTTTGACCGACAAACCATTAAGAACATGAGGGAAGTAAATCCTGCATCAGAAGAAAGTAGAAGGAATTGTGAAATGGCAAGAGTGAACCCGGTAGAGGGATGCAAATTGAGAGGGGCAAAGTCTAAAGACCCAAGAAACAGCGTGTTGACAAATGTGAACCCAGCAGAGGGATGTCCACGGTGAACTGTTTGAAAAGACATTAAGACTCGTGAGTGTCACAGGTGGAATTGTTCTGAAAAGCCATAGTGAACCCGATGGAGGGAGGCTGAGATTAAAGAAGGGTCTGAGCCCAGAAGAGGGAGATCCAAGGGTGAAAAGTTGCCACCCAAAGAATTGTGAAAGCAAAAGAGGAAAGCATGCAAATGAGAGCCCGAGTGAACTCGACGGAGGGAGGCCAACATTTGAGAAGGGTTGGAAAACCATCACCTCACCGGCACATGAATGCAGGAAAGAAATCTTTGAAATACAAGGCAGAGTGATCCAGATGGAGGGAGGCTAATATTCTAAGCCCGGAAGAGGGGGACAGATCGCTGAAGCAATATCACACAAGTACAATCAAAGAAGACCTATGATACTTTTGTTGAAATTTTGTTTATTACTTTTAAATGTCAGGCCCTGGGAAGCAAGAAAATATAAGTACCGAAGGTCCTGATATTGATAAAAACTGTTTGAGGGGTCTGTGCCTGGAAGAGAGGGAGCCAGGGGTGAGGTTATCACCCAACACACATTTGAAATAGAACTTTTATTTTTTGTTTGTTATTTTTTGGAACCCATCAGGTCATTGGAGGCAAGAGACTTTTTGTAGAGAAGAGACTTAGCCATCGAAGGTCCTTATACGTGAACTGGAACTGTTGTCTCGTGCTGGGAAAGCTCGAGAGTATGCTGTGCTCAGGAGTTCCCCCTTTTCCTATGCTCAAAACATGGGGAAGGGAGACCCCCGGCTAATACATGCTGACTTATCATTTGTGAACACTTCTTTCTTTCCTGTGAACCCTATCCCACACTATTTTTGTATTTAGCCTCAGGATTGGCAATAGGTTTTTCTTAATATAGGACCTTTTATTTGACACAATGCCACTAGGACTGTCTTATTATTATTTGATGGTCGTAGCATGCTCCCATATTAGATTTAGGTTTAGATTAGGGATTTTTCCAACCTACCTACACAGTTTAATAAATAACCTTGAACTTTGATCACTTGTGTCTGTCTATTTTTGTTAGCATGCCTTCCTTACACCAGCCACATTGCTTCACCCAGGCTCTCTGCTCAGGTAGCCCAGCCTGCTACTTGCTCCGGGCTGCCCTCGTTTGGCTAAAAAGCAGGATGCTGACACTACCAGCTGCACCCACACACAGGGGGAATCCTCAAGGCCAAACTGCAGTGCCCAGCCTGGACCCAGGAAGGCTGCGTGAGGCAGCATACCACAAGAGTCTTGAGCATCAACATGCAATAAAACATTCAATAAACAATTGTAATGTGTGAACATGTGTTTTCCTTTAGTGCATCAAAAATAAAGGGTTGTACCCCTAGTCTATGTTGGGCCTTAATGGGTTAGATGTCAAATGTACTTACTGTTAATACACTTTGATTAAAATGCCAGAGCATTCCTCTAATTAACAAAGGTAGCACCCCCAAACTTTTCTGTACAGAGGTTTTTGATAACTCCAATTTGTGACCAATGTTACTGGCATAATGTCCTACAAATGTACTATTTTCTTCGATGTTCTGCAAATATTTCTTGGGGAATAACCCAAAGATTCCAATAAAGTTCTTTCAATCTTACACCTTTTGGACACTGGTCTTGTGCGCTTGAAAAGGCTGCATTTTCGACCAACATTCCTTGTAAACACTAACTTAATCTCAAATTAAGCCAATAGCTAGTACAAATTTGCCTGGTCTATATTTGATTCTGGACTTGATTACTGGTAATTGTTTCCCAGTAACATGTTCTATTTGTGATATTACATGTATTACTGTTATAATTTGGGTTATAATTTGGGCTGCATTCAGTTTGCCACCATCTGAATGCTGATATTGTCAGTCAAGGCATGGAAGTTATTCCCCATTTCGCATTATACACCGATGTTTCTCATTTCCCAAAATTGTTAACTATAAAGAGTGAAAACATGGCCATGAGCACTGCGGAGATACAACTGGAAGTCATATGCTAAACACCTTTTCATCTTTGAGTCTCTGATGCTCTAGCTCCTTTTTAGACATTTTCTGTACTGAAGAATTAAATAATAAATGGATAAACTGAAGTTCTGGGTGTGCCATAATGCCACATAGTTTCACGACATGTGTGCCATTAGAAAATGGGACCATTTCAAAGAGGGCCCCACATTCAGATACAAGGAGCCAGTTTAAGTTGTTTATTAAGGAGAGGCCGGCTGGGGACTGCATGTCAGGAAGGCTATACCTCAAAAAGGAATTTTCTATGGACACACTGGTGTCCGAATGAGGTAAATCCAACTATGCTAGTAACATATTCTAAAGGACCTAATGCTCAGCGTTTCAAAGCTACTATCCTAGTCTTAGATCACAAGATTTCTCAGTGGTCCATTACAAAACAATGTCCAACAAAGTTACAACCTAACAGAGGGTATAGTGCCTCTTCATTCTTACTGATCCATGTTGGGTTCAGTTCTTTTAGCCCTTATTATCATATTATGTCACAGTGGATTTGCTTTTGCAATGAGAATGGGTCTCAGCAGTTGTTGTACCCCTCATGTCTTTAGGGAGTCTTGCAGTCTCTCTGTTGGGCAAGATCTTTAGTTCCTCCTCCTCCTAGGGTTATCTCCTAGTATGTTGACTCTCTCTGAGCAACCTGAGTAAATATTCTCCCCTCTACCTGGGTACTTCTGGGTACGATCCCCCACACCTGGGAACTATATTCAAGGTTCTTAGGGTTGGGCTTGCCTCCAAGCAATTGCCACCCAAGTCTGACTTCCCACGCCGCCGAGTTAAAATCAGTCTAAGGCTATGGTTCCTGGTGATATATTTCCCTGACTTGATTTGCCCTCTTTGGGTATTTAGTGTCCAACTCACTTCACCTCTTAACTTTTCTCTGTCTCTTTCTGCCACAGTCTTCGGGTCCAACATCTCAGCAGGCTTCTTACACTAGCATGAACTCACAACTTGGCCTTTCTAAGACTGTGGTTTGCTTGCTTCATTCCCATTCATGTATCCCTCTTTGCTTCTGGCTGGCCCTTATAGCTTCTGTCCCACTTGTACACCTTCTCCTCTGAAACTACGCTCACTCTGAAAAGCTATCCCAAGCTTCTCACAGCTAGGACATTTCTGCTTCATTAACTATTGAGGTCAGTTGGTTAATTGGGGAAGTACCGTCTCCGGTTCATGGGTCTGTTCCCTTCTAGGAGTCTGGCTTTGATAGGCCTTTTCCCATTAGCTGAAACAGCTCCCTATGTGCGTACACATTTTATGTCCTTATTTTCAGGTGCTAAGAAATGTTTAAGCATCAGCTCGGCCTCTGCCTGGACCCACTGTGTTCGAGTGAGTCAGGGGGGTCAGTCTTCCTGTGCTGCTGTTCTTCCAGGCACTTTTTCAGGACATTGGCCCTCTCATCTCCCTGCCTGTGTGAGGAGATGAACACTGTAACAGTTTAAGCTCATGTTATAATGCCTTCACCCTGGCCCTTCCTGCATTTCTGGAAGATTTGTTGTTGGCTACGGTCCATGCTGCCATTTGTTTAGCTGTCTGCTCTGAGCATTGCATTCTGCTCCTTGCATTGAACCATGAGCTGAGCTCAAAACATTCAGCAAGCGTCTCGTCTGTCTGCAAGCTTTGAGGTGTTTGATCCTCTGAGGTCTTCTACACTACTACTTCCCAGGGGTTTCCTATATGGTAAATTAGCTCCTCTTTGGCTAAACCTAATAGTCACCTTTCTGGGATTGCTTTGGACTTTTCTTTGGTATGGATGGATTCTGGCCCTTAGGTCTTCGGTCTCCTCTATTCAGCACATCCAGGGGCATTATCACCACAGAGCAGGTAACTCCCTATAGTCTTCAGATTTCCCTAGTCTCTCCTCACTGGCTCAGCACAAGTGACTGTATCTCACCAGCGATGTGCAGATCAGTCTTGCTGCAACCACAAATGGGAGCAGTCCAGCCCAAACTGCAAGTCACAAACCCACTGCACACGAATACAAGTAGCTCTCGTCATGTTTCATCCTTTTTGAACCACAATGGTTGGGTGCAGCTTAGTTTTTCATGGTGTAACAAATGAGAGGCACACATCAGGGGCTAACTTCTCTCTTAGTTTTGAATAAATAATAACCACTATCATTGCTCTTGGACACCTCCCAGACTATGGTTTTTATCCTGTCTGTACCATTACTTTTAATGCAAAGCATATCCTTCCAAACAAGGGAAAATATGAGGTCCTTGACCCAGCTCTGCACAAGCTTGAAGAATCCAAAGATGAGTGAACTCCAGCTCAGGTATTACAACAAGACCTTGATACCTTGATCTTTAGAGGGACACTGCATTTCCAATTGTTTATTGTTTTCATGCAAGAAAGAAACTAACAGGATATTTGCAGAGATATTATTTTATTTATAGCTCATTTAAGGGGGGCCTTTATAAAAGTAAACAGAGTAGCTTCTCTTCCTTTTATTTTATTTATGGATTGGTCACTTATAAGGTGCTTATACAACTAACAAAACTGTTTCAAAGTGCCCACAGGGCAAACAGGGTGGGGACAGGGGACAATAAATTACAACAAGGATAAATAAATTGCATAATAGTACAAACACATGAGAATAAAGGGAAGGGGGGACAAACCTCCTATGCCCTGTGAGTGTTCAGAACGTGCAAGTGAAGAGGGAGAGGGGTCAGGGCAAGGTTGAGGGATAAGGTGCTTTGATGTTCATCGAGGAGTGCTCAGGGTAGGTGAAGAGGAGAAGAACATAAGTGCAATCACTGATGAGTGGGTGAGCCAAGGAAGTGAAGTAAAAGACAGCGGCTGGGATGAGAGATGTGGCGGGTCAGGCTGCGAGGACTCATAAGGGCCCTGCACATCAGTCAGGCTTCTGTAAGATTAACAGGGAAGAGAGGGGGAGGAGGAGGGGGTGAAGAGAAAGGTCTTGAGCTTTTTTTGGAACTTAGGGAGGTCTTGCTCAAGATGCAGCGAGAGAGGGAGGCTGTTCCACGGGAGGGAGCCAGATGAGGAAAGTGTTCGCCCACCAGCTCTCTGTTTAGCAAAGCATTTAACACGCAGAGATTTGGTGCCTGAGGAACAGATTATTAGTTCTGTGACAAAAAGAGAGAACAAGTGATTATGGAATATATCTTCCATTCACATTCTAGTGTCAAGTTCTGTGGCACCCTGACTCCGCTTCTTCTTAATGACAATCTAGGTGTACAGGTTTGAGCCACTTTCCAGGCACCACAATGAAACACTCATCACGGTTGTCCCACTGACGAACATGCTGCATTGACAGAAGAGGCGAGAATGGGAACGGTAAAGGACTGATCATTAATGGTTTGAGGTGCAAGGATTTATTCCTATTGGAAAATGTATTATTTGTACACAATTGAGTCAGTTACTCTACTCCATCCTCAAGACATTTACCCTGATGCAACAACATTTTAACCCTGATGAAGGCGTGGAGGGGTTGACCCTTGGATTTCCAATATGTGATCGCTTTGGACATTGACATTTTTATCACTAATGGTGTATGGTCAATCCAATACCTGTAGGTGTTGAATAACATCAGTCACACCATTGTGATGGGAACTGGTATAGCTATTCAGTCTCTACAACCACATGTCACACTCATCATATAAGGTTATTAATGCCGTTGCCAGGCATTTAGGGTCCTATAATACATGATTTCCTATTGTGTTTCCATATATGTCTTGCAACTATGTTAACTGGTCACAACAACACATTAGTTCATTGTCTCAAAAATGTAATTCTTCAGAACCTACACCAGGTTGTTTCTCAAGTTAGTTAATCTTGAAAACAAGCTCACTGTGAGCATCATACTCTTTGAAACAGTAAAGTGTTGCTATCAAATAAGTATTAAATTGTGCGACAAACCATACTCCTGACATACGCTCACATAAAGCATATCAGCACTCTATGCTGAACTATTTTGTTACAGGCTGTGCATTACCACAGGGTTCAGCAACATCCCCCATTCTTTTCAAACTTTATTTAGGCACATTAATGGACATTATCCAAGACTTTGGCCTGGATTTTTAGAACTATGCTGGTGACACCAAGATTGTCCTGGACCAAGAGGCAAACAAAGATTCATTGGCTGATACAGAGAGGAATGGCCCAATGGATGTTAAAGTTTGGACTTGTGGAAACTCAGTGAAAATCAATCCAGATGAAACAGGAATTGTGCTTGCGCATACTAATGAATGACACTGGATCCCTGCATTGTGGCCGAACAATTTTGGTAAATGCCCGAACCCAAAGATGGTGCGAAAAACGTGGGAATTATTTTTGATGAAGAACTATATTTAAACAAACAAATATCAAAACTCATAAAATCAAGCTTCTTCCTCATCAGAAGAATATGGCCCATCGTACCACACTTACATTTCACACATAAAGTAATGGTGATGAACTATTTTATTTCTTTGAGTTTTTTTCTGGGCTTACTCAATGATAAAATTATTAAGATTGCAGAGAATACAGAATTCAGCAGCCAGAAACTTGTTAAAACTTAAAATGTTTGATTGTGTCTCTCCAGCTCTAATGACCTTACATTGGCTACCACTAAGAAAACACATTGGCCCTCATTACAAGTTATGCCGGTAGCCATGCCGCTATTGGCGGCATGGCTGCCGGCAAAACCGCATCCGTGTCCGTGTCCTCGGAATGAGGATTTACCGGACCATTCCGAGTTCGGATGGCCTGGTAATTCCTCACTCGAGGACACGGACACGGTTCATCCCCATTCCCATTTCAGCCCCCATAGGGCTGAATGGGAATGGGAGAGGGAGTAAACAATGGGCCATTACGAGATGGCCCGTTGTTTGCTCCCTCTTCCCCTCGCGGGACCCGGTATGCACGCCTGGTTTTCCCAGGTGTGCTTAACGTGTCCCGCGAGGGGACCTCGTAATGTGGCGGAACGGGTTGAACGGCGCCGCAGCCTTTTACGGCGCCGTTTAACCCATTCCGCCAGGGCCGTAATGAGGCCCATTAGGTTTAAAAGCCTCTATCTGGTATTTAAAAGTTTAAACCTATCGAATGATAGCCCTGTAGCAGCCAAGATGAAATGGCACAATCCAAAGCGCTGCTTAATATCTAGCAGTGGCGGGTTATTAACTACCCCCTCTTATAAGAGAGAGCACCAAGGCGGCCGTCCTTTTACAGTTAAAACCTCTAAACTATATAACTCAATCCCATCATCACTTCAGAAAGAAACAGATGTATTGACATTCGGGGAATATCTGAAAAAACACCTTTTTTGTGTTTACAAAAACCTTTATGCTATCATTACATAGTGTGACAAACCTAAGGATTTTTCCCACTCCCAGGGAATCTTCCAAACTGGTTGCCAGAGCAGGGACATCGCTTTTGGATCTGGACCCTGGGGGCGGACTAGCAAGGGAAGATCACCTGGGTGGAGGGTCCTGTGGGATTGGGGAGGGATTACCCGACGGTGAGACATAGTACCCCACCCTTTCAAATAACCCCTTACCCGACATCCCCTTAGCCTGCTGTCAGCCAGATCCCTGTTTATCCAGAACCCTCAATGCTTCTCTCGTCTTAATAACATTACGATGGTGCACCTACGCTCAAAAGGATTTTTCTCTTTCTATGAATGTCCCTCTAATGAGGACAGGCACTTAGCTACGATCACAAACACCTGAATCCAATTCAGAACCAAACTAAGAATAAAAGTTGGAACCCAGAGTCACCAAGGGAGGACGGAAAGCCAGGAAGGCAAAGGCAAGTTTGAGAAGGAGAGCAGGCGAGATGGTGAGCAGCTGAGCAGAGGCTGTTGAGAACCAGGCTTGAGATAACGGGATGCTGAGATGCTACAAGGCTGCAGGTTGAAGCAGAACAAAGTGTGGCGAGGGAGCTGTGTCTCCAAGAAGCTGAAAGCGTTCATCAAAGGAAGCTGAGAAGTGCGTTAATCTCTCTGAACGTTGTGCCAAGAGATTGCTTGTTTCCCTGGGACAACAAAGCTGCCCAGGAAGGTCTGATGGGCAGGAGGGGAGAGACCCTGACCTCGGATAAAAGAAACATAAAGGACATGTTGTTAAAGTACAGCTGGTGAGTTTAAAGTGATGAAAGAGCCCAGTTTGTAATGACGTGAATGATTACCAAGTTGTAAGCAAGGTTAAGCAAAACAGGCGAGATGCGTTGAAAGAAAGCTTTGATTGTTTTGAACTGTGATGAAACAAAGTAACCGAGTGGTCCTGTGGAATACCGCATTGTCGAAAGTCTCTGTGAAATGTGAAAGTTAAATAAAGTATTGCTGAGATGAAAAGCGAGTGGACTAAAGTCAATGAAAGTGAAAGCCGATGGGAAAGGCTCCGGAAGAGAGTGAAGCAAGAGGCCGATGTTGATCGGATGAAACAGAAATGAGTGCTTAAATGAATTTATAAGAAAGTCGAACTTGTCAGGGTGCTAAGGAGCACATTTGAGATGGAGACAAGAAAGTAGAACTTGTCATGGCTCTAGAAGGCACGCTTTAGGAAAGACTAACAGGGTTGGAGTGGTCAGGCAGTGCCTTTTCGAAAGTCTTTGAAACAAACCGCATGAGGAAAGCAGGAAGCATTGGGGAAGGGAACCCGTGTATCAAGATGATGAAATATTGTTATAAAATACTAAAGAGTTGCAAGTAACGAGTAAAGGTTTATTCTCTGGTGGGGAAAGTGTGAAGGATCCACCCAGGAACATTGTTAAAGTAGAACTGTGTTGTGCCAGAGAGCATTTAATCAGGCAAGGGGAGCCTGAGAAAGAGAACATTGTTAAAACAGAACTGTGTTATACTAGAGAGCATTGAAATAGGCGAGGGAAGCCTGAGAGAAGTACATGAACTGTGCTGAATAAGAAAACTATTGAACTGAACTTTTGGAGATCCCGAGTGACTTAAGCTTGGGGAAGGGAGTTGAGAAGAATCTCCATGACCATCCTGATATCCTTTTGAGACACCTATATATTTTATCCAACACCCTACACATTGTTATTTTAGAACTTGAGGGAAAGCATAGGTTTGACACAGACAGATTCTTTACTTTTGATAGACAGACTTTGGGACTATTCTTTCTTAATTTTAATGTTCAAGATACTCCCATTTAGAAATAGGGCAAGTTAGGCTTTTTTCAAACCCCATTTTTATGAATAAAGGTTTTCGAAACCAGTACCCTTGTATCTTTATTTACCTCTGAGCACCATGACTTTCTCATATATGGTGTCAGAGTGGGATGCAGCTCAACCGAAACAAGTTGGGGGACCCTGAAATGTGAACAGTTGAGTAAGAGAGCATCAGCTCCAACAGTGGCCACAAAAAGTCCAATGGATGTGACCTCTGTAGTAGCAGAGAGGCAAATATCCCTCCAGGGGGGCAAGGGTTAATACCAACATATTTTAGTCCTCATTCCCACCATGCATGTTATATTAGACTTGTTCCCAAATCGGGACTTGCTTGGACTTACAATATCAAAAATATACATTGTAAAGTTCACCTAAAAGGATATAGACAGCCCATATAAAACATAAAATAGCAAAAATCTGAGGTAAAAGATAGCCATTCAATATATGAGATCATAATCCATCGGAAAATACATGAGCGTGAACGCCAACCAATTACAGATTTACACATAGGCCTCCCTTTTCATTACAGTCCATATACAGATGACTCCAAGTTTCCAACACACCATCTTGCATTCACAGTCTACATCTCTGTAGTTCACTGGGAATTCCCCTACAGAGGGACCTGTAACTGCTAAGGTATGGAGTGTATTCAGCCTAAATCTAAGGAAACCGCTCTACGATTTAATTTAGTCAGGGAATTTCTTCAGGTAATCGGTGACAGTGTTAAAGTTTTTTTCTTGTATTGAACATATAGCTTATATTTGCATTCCAAATTATTTTGTGTCACCTAATCATGACACTTATGTTGGCTTTTCACCTTCATCAGGCTGTTGGTAAGTGAATCCTCAGTCAAGCTTCTTTCCTCCAAAGCCAGGCATACAGTCAGCAAGAAATCTTGCAAAAGGTTTGGAGGTGGCCTTCCTCATGATGTTATTTAAAACTCCAAACAATGAACCCTTAATTGGGTTTAAAATGTTGTGAAGGAGAATTCATTTTGTAAGAGTTAGCATCGGATGGGTGGACTGATGACCCAGTCCTACTTGAACCACGGCTATCGGCACGCACATGAGTAGGTTTAACCATGTTTTCAGTGTCTGTGCTTCCAATGCATTTAAATGCTTCTCCCGATCCCTTCTGTCACTTCCAGGCCATACATGTTGGAGGGAATGAAATTGATGCAGGGGAGTAAAGAAAATGAGCAGTACTTATTTATAATATTCCTCATTTGTCCTACCAACGATACCAGCTTAGTGTGAAGGGTGGTAAGAGCAGATGTACAGACTGAATTACTGGAAATGGTAAATCCTAAATAACTGAAATTCCTGACTATCCTCAGATTTTGGCCAGACAAAATGCCACTTATATGGTGATTTCTGTTTTAAACTCTTAATTGACAATGCAGCGGTTTTAGAGACATTGGGCCTCATTACAACCCTGGCGTTGGACCATGGTGCTATTAGCACCATGGTCCATGCCGGATTCCGCCATGGTGGATGGCAGATTTACCGCCCCATTCCAAGGTTGGCGGGGCGGTAAATCCCCATTCACCATGGCCCCTTCCCCATTCCCATTTTTGGCCCATAGGGCTCAATGGGAATGGGGAAGGCGCTAATTACAGCACCGAAAACAGAAAAGTGAACAGAACACAGGAGGGCGTAGAACAGTCGACTAATCTGAACGGACGAAACGTATAGACTGGATGGACGTTTGACCAGACGAACGTGTAAGAGCAAACGAGCATGTAGAGAGGATGAGCGTGGAGAGTGGATGAGCGTGGAGAGCGGATGAGCGTGGAGAGCGGATGAGCGCGGAGAGCGGATGAGCGTGGAGAGCGGATGAGTATGGAGAGCGGATGGGTGTGGAGCGTGGAGAGCGGATGAGCGTGGAGAGCGGATGAGTATGGAGAGCGGATGAGTGTGGAGAGCGGATGAGTGTGGAGAGCAGATGAGCGTGGAGAGCGGATGAGCGTGGAGAGCGGATGAGTATTGGAGAGCGGAGGAGTGTGGAGAGCGGAGGAGTGTGGAGAGCGGATGAATATGGAAGGAGGATGAGTGTGGAAAGCGAGAACGGATGAGTGTGGAGAGCGAATGAGTGTGGACGAGTGTCGAGGATGAATGCAGTTAGCGGATGAGTGTGGAGGGCCGATAAGTGTGGAGGGCCGATGAGTGTGGAGAGCGGATGAGTATGGAGAGCGAATGAGTGTGGAGGACGGATGAGTATGGAGAGCGGTCGAATGTGGAGAGCGGTTGAGTGTCGAGAGCAGAGGAGCGTGGGGAAAGGAGGAGCGTGGAGAACGGAAGAAAGTGGAGAACGGAGGAGCTTGCAGAGCGGAGGAGCGTGCAGAGCTGAGGAACGTGCAGAGCTGAGGAACGTGGAGAGCGGCTGAGTGTGGAGAGCGGCTGAGTGTGGAGGAGCGGCTGAGTGTGGAGGAGCGGCTGAGTGTGGAGGAGCGGCTGATTGTGGGCTGAGTACGTAGAGCAGACGAGTAAGTGGAGCGGACGAATGCGTGGAACGTATGAGTAGGTGGAGCAGATGATTATGCGAAAAAAAAAAAATAGATAAGTATTTGGTGCGGATGAATGTTCGGAGCGAATGAGTGTGTGAAGCGGACGAGTGAGTGGTGCGGATGAGTATGTGAATCGGACGAGTGTCTGGTGCGGATGTGTATGTGGAATAGATGAATGTATGGAGCGGATAAGTACATAGAACTGATGAGTGTGTGGAACGGATAGATAAGTAGAGCAGACGAGTAGTATTGTCAGGGTGGACCGGATGAGTGTTATGGAACGCATGAGTGGGTAGACTAGACAAGTGGGTAGACTGGACGAATGAGCAGATTGGACGGGTGTGTAGATTGGACGGGTGTGTAGATTGGACGAGTGTGTAGATTGGACGTATGTGTGGAGCAGACGTATGTGTGGAGCAGACGTATGTGTGGAGCGGACGAGTGTGTGGAACGGACAAGTTTGTGGAGCGAACGAGTGTTCGCGGAACGGACAAGTGTACGTGGAGCAGATGAGTATAAGTGGAGCGGATGATTGTATATGGAGCGAATGATTGTATATGGAGCGAATGATTATATATGGAGCGGATGAGTGTGTGGAGCGGATGAAAACAGAGCAGATGAGTGGCAGATGAGTGTGTGGAGCGGATGAACACATGGAACGAACAAGTGTATGGAGCGAATGGGTATGTAGAGCATATGAGTATGACGAACAGATGAGTACGTAGAGCGGAAGAATAGTGCATAAAGCAGATGAGTATGTTGACCGGATGAGTGTGGAGACTGGATGAGTGTGTAGATCAGAGTGCATGCGTATGGAATACTGGAGAACACACGTGGAGCACACTAGAGAATGAAGCATAGACTAGAACACGCATGGTGAACCAGAGCGCGTGAGTGTGTAGTGCAATCTTGAACGCCTGAAATGACCAAAAATGCATAGAACGGACCTGACCACTCAGAATTGCGTGACGTACATAGTATGCCTTGGAATGCATGGAACCTTTGAAAGAACATACTTCATATCACACCCCACGCTTACTCTCTCCTTACACCACCACTCAACTAGAACACAGAGATACTATGACACCATTCGGTATAACTGTTCTCATATCAACATCTGCCGCTCACTCCCCATCACTCTAAGTAAACATTGCTGGTCTCACACCCCCAGCCAGGCGTTCTCCTCAGGCCTAACGCTGCCACACTCGGTCTGGATAATTCCGGCCAGAGTGAACACATACTCCTGATCTCTCAACCACCACACCTACCGCTAAGAAGCAGCTACCACATGAATTCCGCACCAGCTGCACACATACCCGGTGCGCACACGCACCTTTGGACTCTCTCTAATCTCTCTACTGACCCGAACTTCGGTTCCCAAGGGCGTTCAACCTACCAGCACCTTCAGACCATACCAATGGTATATAAGGCGCTATATAAATGCAAAATAACATAACATAACATTTTCAATGCTGCTTAAATGTGGCTAGTTGAGGTTGTGCGATGTATCACAACAGTCACCAAGAGATTGGCCATAAAGCAAGGGGCTTGTAGCACGTTGCTTAAACAAAGTCAGAGATCTTCAGCACATAATTTAATCTTACTGCGGATTGCCTAAAGCATTATGAGTTCTCAAAGCCTGCAACATTTTATACATAAGAATACCACTGTCAAACCAGGTCAAAATCAATTTGTGATTGATAAACATTTTGAGTGATGGATTCCAAGTGTTTTAATATATAGAGTGGCTGTGCCCACTGTCCATGGCTACTTGTCTGGTAGTGTTATAAAGTATACAGTGGGCACGGCCATAGGCAGTGGCCACTGGCCATGTGTGGGAACATTTTATGGAATAACAAAACCTTTGAAATTCAAGGAAAACACTTTAGTTGCAGGGACGTTAAGGTGAGAACTTAACATAACAAAACCCCTGAAATACAGTTAAAGCCACAGTAACTTCACACCCCCTGTTCCGCAGCCAATGACCACAATTATGACATCACAGACGACAACATGGATGACATCACTGATGACATCCATGGTAACATCATCTATGACATACACAAACGTTAATGTAATAAGAAATTGGACACTATTTAAAGATTACCTTTATTTTGTAGAATATGTATTTTATTTTAATTTTAACATGTTAATCACTTGCTCCATAGGCAACTAAGCTGCACCTCACCGAGGAGGCCCAACAAGGCTGAAACATGTCTGGGGTTGCCTGTGTTTCCGTGCAGAGGGGACCTGGCGTAGCAGTTCGGTCTGGGCTGCTACCATTGGTGGCATTACCTGACTGATTTGCATATGGCTGGATCCCTTTTGCAATGGTGCAGAGGTCTATAAAACAGTGGTGTGGAAGGTTGCCCAGAGCAATGCCAGTAGTTCAGATTCATTCAAAACCTTCCATCCATCACGTTTGTGGTTTTAATCACTTACAAAAGACACACAGAAAGAAATACACATCTATGTACATGTTTACAAGCAAATGTTGAATTTAAAACTTCATTTATTTTCTATACATGTATACATTTAGAGTAATAATCAAATTAGTTACAATAACCATGTATGGAAATCTTAAAATATATCCTAATACTTAGTTTATTTCTTGTTTTAATGCAGTTCTCATGTCATTTAGAAAATGATACCGGTACACATGTGTTTTACAATAAAACAATTGAGTAATTACATATGTTTATTTTGAAACATAGTAAATTATATGGGTTCAACATGTGTCTCCATTCATTTCTACTAATTGGTTTGTAAATGTATATATAGATTATATTATAGTGAACATGTCTTCGATATATTTGGCACAAACAGGAATATTCTAAGCAGTGCACTATTTATAATTCAGATATCTTTTACCAAAGTACTTCAAAAGAAAGCTTCTCAAGTAGTAATACCATGCATGTGTAGCTGTTTACTGTTTTAAATAATGTACTCCTTGTTATGAACTATCCTAAAATGCTAATATCAGATATGAAGAAACGTGTGTGTGGTCCAAGTATAAATACCAAGAGTGATCTTGTTTGTGATGCCATTAGTACAATAATCATTGATGATGTCATATATTATGTATTTAGTGATGTCACCAGTAATGTCATCAGTAATGTCATCACTTTGATCATAGGGTGCGCAACAGGGGGCACAAACTTTAGGTGGTTTTAGCTGAATTGCAGGGGTTTTGTTGTGTTAAGTTCTCACCTTAACGTCTCTGCAATTAAAGTTTTTTCCTTGAATATATATATATCGCCATGCCTTTAAAACCGATCTTCACAGACACCTTCCAATCAGTAACTTGTGGTAGACATCTAAATATTCAGCAATGCTTTTTCATATGTATACATTCCATCATAACATAGGTTGCTGAACAACACTTTCTGCAATTTCAGAGTTGTATCTTGTAAATGGCATTGCTGGGGAACCTTGTCTTCTATAGAAACTACTAGCATTCCATGCCTATAAGGAACATAAAGAGCAGCCATCCTTTAAACATTTCTCAATTACGGTACAAGTTGACCAAATGTAGAATCAGGTTTCTTCCGCTGAACGTTCGCTGGCCTTAGAGCATACTCAAATACTACCTGAGAGTACAAACCAATTACTGCCTCTGAAGGAAACCTCTGAAATAGACGTGTTTAGACAACACTTCAACACCACTCATGGGGCGTTGAAGTCTTGTCTAAACAAGTCTATTTCAGAGGGTCATGTATCCTAGAGATATCCATTCCAGTACAGACTTAGGGCCTCATTACACGGAAGGCGGTGAGCCATGGCGCTATTAGCGCCATGGCTCATGCCGGTAAAATACCGGCACCGCCTTTGCGGAAAGGGGATTTACCGCCCCATTCCAAGGTTGGAGGGGCGGTAAATCCCCCTTCCGCCATTGCCCTTCCCCATTCCCATTTCTGCCCCATAGGGCTCTATGGGAATGGGGAAGGCGCTAATTACGGCACCGCAATTTTGCGGTGCCGTAATTAGCTCCGAGGTCCCTTAGCGGGTTGGTTTTTAACGCCTGCAAAAAGCAGGCGTTAAAGCACCAACCCGCAAAGGGACCTCGTAGTACGGCGGTAAGGGTTAACGGTCACCGTTGCCATTAACGGTGACCGTTAACCCTTACCGCCGTCCGTGTAATGAGGCCCTTAGACTTGCTTTAATTGCTGTCTGTGTGTATCTCTGTCCCACTGGTTGAGCAGTCCTATCGACATCCCTTAATTACACCCATTTTAATTATCCAAAAGTGCTCTGAATTGATGTCTTCTGACAATTCTTAAAAACAAACCATGTAAAGGATCAAACTTCCCTGAGCACCCTCCCTACTGGTCAGCAACACAAAGCTGGAAGGAAATCCTCCAATTTACCTAAGGAAAGAGGCAGATTTACGGTGCCAGAATTCCACCACTTGTAGTCCTGCTGGACCGCGTAGAGGTATAGGTAAACAGGTTTGCCAGTAATTCCGCAGAAGCAGTTTGGAATGACTGCCATACTTGTAATGAGTCCCATTTTATTTTTCTAAACTAGTTTTTGTGGTAATAATTATCTGATTTATTTATTTGCATTTTTAAAACACTCACACAGCTCCGGGGCATCAAGGTGCTGTTACAGAAATATGTCTCTTAGTTGCTTATTTATAATGCGCTTAACACCCGGAGGTTTTTAAGAGCAGACCCAGGGATCGAACCTGTGATGCTTCGTGTCGTCTTGTTTCCAAGGCGGGCACGTTGCTGCTGAGCTATCCTCCTGGAACAATAGTTATCATTGTTGAAGGGGACTAGGAGTGGTTGAGGATGGGTAGTTCTTGACTATATTGTTTTGAAGAAAAAGTAAACTCACTTCATAGTATCATTTGTGATACCGAACCCAATGTTCTTATTACTGGTAGTTGTGCGTGTCTTTTTTTTACAAGCATTTCTTTCATTTGTTCCTGGAACAATGTCTGTGGAAATGGGTCAGAGGTCATTGATGCAACATTAGTACCCAGTGAGGTGGGGTGGTGGCCTTCCAGCCAATAAGGATGCTCAGAATGAGATCTTTATGACAGAGGGAAAGACCCTGCTCTGGGCCTCCTCGGAGCCGGTGGCCGCTATCTTCCCTTGCCGGGTTTTGCAGGTTAGTGCATTTCCTCACTCCCCGCCTCCCATCCCCCACCCCTCTTTACCACACAAGGCTCCCACCCCATCCCGACTTACCTTCTGCGTCCAGGTCCGTTGGCTGCACCAGGAACAGTATTGTTACCGCCACAGCTCCGACGTCAGCATGGCCGGCATGGAAAGAGAGAAGGGACTACATATACTTCTACTTGAACCATGGTGGTCATCCTTTTTTTTTTAAAGTAGCGAAACGCTACTTAAAACCCGGTACAACATGCTGGGATACTAATAGCAATAAGCCCCTCCCTGGGAGGGCATTACCGCTTCAGGTAATGGCCCCCCAGATCGGGGCTTATTGCTTAATTAATACACACGGTCCCTGCTAGATTTAACTTTCAGTACTGCATAAATGCCGCCCACTTGCAAAATATGCGTATAACATGGTAACCTTTCTCTATTAGGCATTGGTAAACCAATATTTTCTTTATATTTATTAAGCGCTTTCCACTACAACAATCCATTAAATGTATACTACCCCCAAGACAAGCGTCCCTGGTTAAAGAGGCCTTGTTTCTACGCAGGCCTGGTTGTGTGCTTCGGTGACCGAGCATGCTTGCCGAGATAGTGTGTGCTTTTCTCTGTGATGGCTCTTGGGTAAAACAGGAAGACAATACGAACAATACGGCTTTTGTGTTTGTTTGACGTCGGGTCCCTTTGCAGAGTCTGTGGTTTCTGAAATGTGATGACTGCGCTTCTAATTTGTTTAATTGCACAATACTTTGTATAGAATCGAAGTAGGGGCAGGCTGTTGGGCGCAGTGCATGGTGGGCGATTTCTGCCACGGATTATGAGGTGAACGGCTCTGTGGAAATGCTTGGAAAGGAACGGCACTGGCTCGCGCTGCTTACACAAGTCATTTCCAAATTCAATGGTTTTATTGTAAAGAGGTCACAGGTAGCGAGCATCGTGCATGATGCCTTGGAATACATTTCTGGGAACTATGACATCATTTAATCTAGAGTTGTTTAGCAGTGGCGGGCTGCTGCACAATTTCACACCTCTGCCCATGACAAACATTAATAAATAATATTGTTGGTATTTTGGAACCGAAAGCGATGAGGCAGTAGATCTAGTCTTCCAAATGTTCGTGCCCCCCCTTCCCCCCCCCTCCCCGCCCCTGGTGATCCTAAGACCCTTCTCGTCTTTTAGGGAGCGACTCAAAAATAGAGCCAAATGCCCCATCTCTTTGGGTCATTTACCTTTTATTGCACCATTTCTTAAGGGAGGGGACATGCTACATAAAAGTGTTCAGTGGATTCTTGGCGCTATGGTGAGAGATGCTAACTAGAGAAAGGCCAAAGAAGCAGATTGCATAGGACTGCATGGGAAAGAAAAACCAGTGGAAGCGCTTTTTGCAAGGGATATGACTGGATATATGGAGGTGAGCGCTCTGTGGTGTGCGTTACAGAACCTATGACCCTGGAAGTCAGTGGCGGAGCCAGGGTGGCGGCTGCCCCCCATTTTCCCACCTGGTGCCCAGTGCGCCCCCAGCCTCCCGCTGATGCCCCATTATCCCCTCCCCTCAACCCCCACCCCCCTTGGACCCCCCCTCCGCCCCCGCTTGGCACCAAAGGCCATCATCACTAATGCAGTCTCTACAAGAACATGCTTAATATACTGAGCTAAATATTCATGCATGATTACATCTCAGCGCGCTTACTATGGTTGGTATCAACACCCTATTTAAAAAGCAGCTCCGAGGAAATAGTGCTACATAAATCGAAATTTATAAAGTTAGTACATTTATGATTTAATTAAGAACAGCATTTGATTAAAAAAAACTGAACATGCAAAAGATTTTCAGAAACGTTTGTGGCAGCTTTGTTTTTTCACAACTAAATATATTTGGCATTTGAAGCAGTTTGCATGGTAGCCTTGATACAGAGTCGTGCAACCTGTGGCTCTCCAGATGTATTGGACTACAATTACCACCAGTGCTTTAGGTGGGCCGGGGCTAGCCGGGGATGAGCCCCGGTAGTCTCCAGGAAAGGCTCCGATCTGGGTCTTTGCCAGGGTCCACCCCCGACTAGCCCCAGCCATGCTGACACCTGAGTCTGCACGTGTAGCGGCTGCACGTTTACACAGGCTGCCTGCCGGTGTCAGCACTTCGGTTAAGAAGAAAAGAAAAGGCACTGCCTTTTCTTTTTTTCCTAAACCGAAGTGCGGATACCTGCAAGCAGTAGGTGCAACCGTGCAGTGCGGGCTGCCTGATGGCTCTGTACTCTGAAACAGCAGGAGGACTGGAATGCCCAGTCCAGCCCTCCTTTTGTTTCTGAGTAAATAGCCATCACCCAGCATGAAGCGCCTGGGTCCCTCACGCTGGCTGATGGCTATTTACTCTGAAACAAAAGGAGAGCTGGGCAGTCCAGCCCTCCTCCTGTTTCAGAGTACAGAGCCATCAGCAGCAGGAAGCACTTTCATTCAAGGAGCCTGTGGTACAGCATTGCACTACGTGGCTCCTTGAATGAAAAGGCTGCCTGCTGGGTGTAAGCTGGGGCCCACTGGTGTCACACCTTTGGTGCGCCCAGTCCCTTCTTTTTTCAAAAGGAGGGGCTGGAAGCATCAAAGGTAATAATGCCAGTGCGCCCCAGCTCTGCAGCTTTTAGCAGCTCCCAACACTTGGGCGGGGTTCGAGGGGGCCCTCGATAGGGGGCGTGGCCTAAGCACACCCACACTTAGGCCACACCCCCTAATGAGAGCCCCTCACAATTTTGAATCCCACTTAAAGCACTGACTACCACTATCCCTCACCATTTTCCAGACGTGTTTGTGTTAAGTGTAAGTTGGGAAGTGCCAACATTGAAAGCTTTCTGATCGAGATAGTTTGCTTTTCTTCATATTTTTTCAGAAATAATGTCTTCTGAGGTTTCCATTGTCGCCGAATTGTGATGGCACCTCCAAATGCTGCTAAAATGGGCGGAGCTCCCAGGCTCTGGATATGACACGAGTCTGCTCAGAAGAATCAGAGAGTTAATGGGACAGCATGACCAATGGTCAAAACCATGAACCTTAAATGCAACCCATAAGTAGCCTGACTAGACATCCCGTTTTTTTCCGGAACTGTCTCAGAATTAAGCCCTCTGTCCTTTTTTTTTAAACATATCGTTATTATAATTTGGCAATTTTACATCAAGCCGCCTAGGGGTGGGCTCGCACCACCAACCTTTCTGTGAACAGCTGCGTGTTTTCACCGATAGTGCCACAGAGACTGCTTGAGTAAGGACTTTGGAGCAAGGCCTGAAATAGCAATCAGATCAAACGTTCATTTGTTTTCAACATTCTCAGTTACAACCAAATCTACCTAGCTATTATCCAGGGAACTGAGTGGACCCAACCCCCACCTCTGACCCCTTTTCCCACTACTTATGTGTAGTCATGGTTGCCACTGTCAAATTGACGTCCTACTTTTATGTCGGTGGCCTGTCTCTGTTTTACATTTATTTAATCTGGTCAATTTACCCTTAAATTCTACACACAGAAAATGACTTATCCTTGTGCAATGCACACATACCTGCTGGCGTTGTGGTCATTCTCTAGGGCAGGGGTCTGCAACCTGCGGGTATCGAGGTGTTTTGGACTACAAGTCCCATGGACCTTCACCATTGATTATTGTGGCTATGGTTGATAGGATTTGTAGTCCAAAACATCTGGAGAGTCAAAGGTTGCAGACCTCTGTTCTAGGGAATGAATGATTCGCAGGTGATTCAGAATTGTAAAAGTGGAAATCCCTCAAAGTTTCATCTTGGTCAAACCGCTGAGACCACAAATGATCCCCTTTCCATGTGTACTATGTGTAGCTCTTTACAGTATTCAGTTGATTTCACCAGCGTTTTTCAATGCTGTGAAATATACAAAATGCAACAGACGCAGTGATAGGGGTTCAATGGCATCTAAGCAATTTTCAGTAGACGCAACTAAGCGTGACTCCCTCTTTAGCACGTGTGAATCACTCATTCCGAACAGAATGACCCCATAGACACTCGGGTTGTTGAATTCATAAAGTAATGTTACACCTTTGCTTACTAACACACTCATTATTAAACAATTTGTACCTTTTCTCTATTCATTTTACATGTATACATTTGTTGTTACTGTACTTTATTATAAAGTGATCCCAAAAATGTATGTTCACTTGCCTGTGCTTTGTGCAGACATAAGGGGAGAATGCATTTTGTGATCCCCACCGGGATGCACGTGGATATGCTTCAGATCTGCCTTTCCAACTGCTTCACCTGATCGACCCTGTCACAGGATAGGTGCAGGGTAAATCATAATCCTGCCAGTTTAAAATGAGCATTGCCACTGTTGACTTCATCAACATAAAATCTATTCACGCTTTGTATGAGTACTAGCAGTTGTACGCATGCTTCGCACAGTAATTCCTAAAAAAAATAAAAATAGACAAATGTATATTTATATTTTATACTTTTTTCATTGCCTACACTATGGAACCTAACCACATGCCAAATTTCAGATGTGCAGCATGTTGGGAAGTATGCTGAACATTTAGAACAGACACACACACACACACACACACATATCCAAAGATTGCAGACGGCTTAAAAAACAGTAAAAAAACAAAAATGGAAACATTTATATTATGGATATTTTATACTTTTTACATTGTCTACACCATGGAATCTACCCACACGCCAAATTTCAGGTTTGTATCATGTTGGGAAGTGTGCTGAACATTTCAAACAGACAACACACACACATATCCACATAAGTCCCTTTTACATATAAAGAGATGTCTGTTGTGTTTACATTTTCACCTACAGAATTGAGCTGGAAATAACTTCTAACACATTTGCAGTGAACAGCCATTAAAGTGCCCTTACCGGAAATGTGTTCACTGGCCATGCCTGGGATTGGGGCTTACCCACTCTACTCAACTACATTGTGTCGGTTAGCCATTGCCTTTTCTATTGTAAGGAATGCTCATCATTCTTCAGTCTGAATGATGAGGTAGGCTTCTAGTCCCTAGTACAGGCAGCCAGCTGTTCCTTCTCCTTAGAAGTCCTGTGACTTGAGGACATGTGAGGGGACAACTGTAGGAGCAAAGGTGCAAGGAGAAAACACCCTTGCATCTAACAAAACAACTCATCTTTGTGAAGGGCCCCCAATGTATTCCCATAATATGGATGCAAATAAGTAGTGACTGTAAAGTTAGGAATTGTAGATTTGTGATCAGTATTGTGCAGTAGCACCTGGAGTGTTTTGAGTGCCCGATGGAATTACTACTAGTGATCTCAGACGCAAATAACTGGACAGACTCAAAGAATATGTCAAAGTACTACTTTATTATCAGCTCAATAACATAGGGCAATCTGGCAAACAATGGTGTGTAGTCCACACACTCACAATAACAATCTAATTATACAAATGCTTTATACCTCAATATGCATCAGCTATGACATCATCCTATGTGACAAACCGGAAACATGTATTGAAGGGAAGGAGTGGTTAAGGGAACATATGTAAGTGTTAATGTCATTATTGTATGCCCATTATCTAGTAGGCACACCTTGAACCACCTCTAAATATGTACAAAACAGATTATAGCAGAATAACAGCAGCAGAGTGGCTTCTGCAACATTGTATACCACATTGCTGCATAGACCCCAATGATCAGTTGGCATTCTCTCCCAACGTTGGACTTTCAACTCGTTAGCAGCATGTAAGCAAAAGGAAACCCAGGTGAAGAGAACAATGTCAAACTACTAGCCACTTGCCCAATTAGTCCAGCATCTCTCATCTGTCAGGCCCCAAGCCAGGGCTTCTTCTTTGTAGTTGACCTTGCAGACTGTTCTCTGCGGCAGGCCTTTCAAGAGAGTGTAGGTACACCATTATCTTCGTCTGTAGCTTAACAAATAGGCCTTGTTTTCGAGTTATGAATATCGTGTCAGGAGACCACAATTTTGTCACTTTCAACCTTTTATTTAGAGCTATTTAATGAAATTTGACTGGCGATTTTTTCATCATGGTCACTTGAGTCACAAAGCATTTTCTTCTGCAGAAAGCCTCTATATGTCTCATCTACCTTGCATTTCTGCGTATACGCACATCCACTTTGTCTCTTCTCACTTATTTCTTTCGTGCCCATGATTTCTTCATATTTGATTACATGTTTCTCTTATGTCTTCACTTGCATCTTTATTTCAAAAGTATTCCCATATTGTTTCAGTGCGTCCTTGTGTCTTGTCTTCACGACGTCACCTTGTAACTGTCAGATTTCCTTTACAGCTCTTCGACGTTTAGTGGTTCCTGCAAATCTCCTACTACGCTTTCAGTTCAAGGATACATTTTATATGGTTGTCGGAGTGCATATCATCTTTCCTACTCTCGATTCAGTATTGGGACCATACCTGGTGTCACACATAGTGCTCTCCTACTGCTATTCCAGTATGACAGAGGTGAAGGGGCGGGAACTTGAGATGATGTGTACAGCTGCTCCTCTACAGTATTCTTATTATCATTATTATTGTTATTATTATGAGGGTATTGATGGAGCACAGACAAAGCTTTGAGAAGCAAAAGAGCGCTTTACAGTCATAGGGGGAAGAACAGAGTGAAGGAAGCAGAGAAAAAAAGAGCAGGGAGCTAACAGGGGAGGGTGGGCAATTAGCAGCAAGGGGGGAAGACAGTGGGGAGCAGTTCACAGAGTCTCAGGTAGGGAGGGGAGTGCAGGGTGTGTGGACCTAGGTGTTAAGTAGAACCCATTCCTTGAAGAGAAAAGTTCTTGAGCTCTTTCCTGAACTGAAGAAGTGATGTGGTCACATCTGACGTTATTGTGGAGGAGGTTACAGAGTCTTGGAGTGTAGAAAAAATATATATGCAAAGATGTATACATGGGTTGTTACCTGAAACAAACAGGTAGATGCAAAGATTTAATCTATCTATATATTTAAAAGTCAAAATCTGTTTATGGCAGGATTTGTGGCGATGCGTTGTTCCTTATACAATTACACACTGTTTCATCAATCCGCACCAAATTTTGCAGTCACCCATTAGGACCCTCTGGAAATTACTGGCTACATGACATTTGGACAACCCACCCCTTTCCCCAGATTTCAGCAAAGTCAAAATGTGTTTGTGGGTGTGTGGCAAAGCGTTGTTCCTCATACAATTCCACACTGTTTCACCGATTTAAACCACATTTTGCATAGTTACCCATTAGGACACTCCGGACATTACTGGCTACACCCCATCATGTTCCCCAGATTTCAGCACAAGTCAAAAATTGTTTGTGGGTTTTCGTGGATTGGCAAAGCGTTGTTCCTTATACAATTGCACACAATTTCATCAATCTGCACCACATTTTGCACAGTTACCTGTTAGGACCCTCCATACACTGTCATTTGGACACCCCATGCCGTTCTCCAGATTTCAGTAAAATTCAAAATGTGTTTGTGGGTTTGTAGCTCGGCGAAGCGTTATTCCTTACAGAATTCCACACTGTTTCACCAATCTGCACCACATTTTTGCATAGTTACATGTGAGGACCCTCCAGACATTACTAGCTAAATTACATTTGGACACCTCTCCCCTTGTCTTGGATTTCAGCACCTTCACACATGAGATGTTTCCTTGAAATCTGTGAAACATCAATGGGCTGGTAGGAGGACTGCTCCCGACATGAGGAACAAAACTCAATGTCTAGGCACCAGAATGCACGGTTCTCAAGATATTTTCACTGGAATGCACCACAATGAACTGCACCACGCCAGGGTGAGGAAAGAGGTGGGGTGAGATAGAAAAGAAGGTCCCAGTATGCAGCAGCACACCAACTCTCGCCTCCCCAGAAGGTCATCTCCAGGGTATGTCAGTCAGCCACTCGCACCCATTCTCAGTGCAGTTTACTTCAGGGTACAAAGCACATTAGATAAGCGAATCAGAACAGCGACCTACAGGATCAAACTTATCATGACTGTCTACAGAACCCGTTCATAGAACAGGTACTTCTGCTAGTTGAAAATAAAAGTCAATGTGAACACTACATTCTTGATTAAAGAGTCTTAAGAAGGCAGAACCATTTTCTCATGTGAAATCGAGGGTTGCCAGAGCTTATCTCAACCCACAACAATCAGGTCCTCACTGTTGTCAGTTTTCACCTAAAATCACTAGGCTACCATCTCATCATTTACAGCTTCACAACCCTCCTGAAAGCAAATATTGGTGGCGCACAAGTGAACTAATTTCAGCTGGGCCTGAGTCTTATTAACATGGTTCTAGAAATGGACCTCAAAGAAATGATAAATCTTGGCCTGAGCGGCCTAAGCCTAAATGTACAGTGTTGTCAACACCATTTGCCTTCTTGTCTGACATATGCTGTGCGTTTTAATATGATACGATTGGCTGCATACTGCATGCAGAACATGTAGTTTCTTTGTTGCATCCCATGTTGCAGTGCCAAAAACAGAAAGAAATCAACTTTGGAACAGTGACAGATAACTTGAAGTGTTTTTTTTAAAGCATATGTCAATCTATTACGTCTATTCAATAACACATTTACTAACTCTCTGTGCTTTAATAGCTATCTTATATTGTGTTTTACTGGAGTCGGATTTGTTTTGATTGAATAAGCAGGTCACAGTCTTTTAGGAATCTGCGTTTTTTGTGTTATGTAAAGAATATATCAGAAAGAAAAGCTACACACTTTGTTAGTTAACATGTGACTGCACTCTATTTGCATTCACAAACATTTCATTTCCATTTATGAAGGACAACAGGAGGGCAGGATTGTGATTCAGAAATGAAGGGAGTGATGTTTTCATATCTAATTGCTCCATGCTCAGCATTTGGACTGTTGCTGTCCTTATAAGGGGAAGTGCACATCTGCAATTCTTTGCTGTCAATGGGCCTCATTACACGGAAGGCGGTAAGGGTTAACGGTCACCGGTAAGGCTACCGGTGACCGTTAACCCTTACTGCCTTCCTACGAGGTCCCTTTGGGGGACCCGACCTTAACGGCTGGTGTAGACCAGCCGTTAAAGTTGGGACCCGCAAAGGGACCTTGGTGCTAATTACGGTACCGCAATTTGCGGTACCGTGATTAGCTCCTTCCCCATTCCCATTATGCCCTATGGGGCAAAAAATGGGAATGGGGAAGGCCAATGGAGGAAGGGGGAATTACCTCCCCGCCAACCTTGGAATGGGGTGGTAATTCCCCTTTCCTCCATGGTGGTACCGGTATGATACAGGCGGCAACCATGGTGCTAATAGCACCATGGTTTACCGCCTACCGTGTAATGAGGCCCAATGTCACCAGTTTTGTCACAGGGATTTTCTCAAGAATTTCTGCACAGGAAAATGATATGTCCATATTTCATTCTTGTGCACAGTGGATGTTGAATGTTATTGAGCTTGGGGCATTCTACAAAACAATGGATGAGACTGAGATTTAAAATAATGAGCAAGGTGTGAAAGCATTTTGGGAACAGTAGAGGAGGGATATACATGTTTATTTCCCTGCCCATGTAATCATTTAGAAGATTTTCTTTCATCTATTCATGCATACTAATGGTGTTTGAAGGAATGCAATATGAAGGGCGACAGAAAGAGGGAATGATCAAAGTCAACATCTACATCTGAAGTTCCCAAGCTGCCTCACTGAGGAACCCAGCATCTCCAGAGACATGCGATCCACCAGATGTAAATAAATGTGCAGACTTGAACTCTGACGGTGCAGGAAGGAAAGAACCTGAAGACAGGCCTTCTCTGTCTACACTGCAAGACTCTGGACCCTCCTTACCATCAACACCAGACTAGCCCCATCGCTTCTACAGTTCAGGGAAGAGCCCAAGGCCTTCCTCTTCAAGGAATGATTTCTCCTTAGCACCTAGGTCCAAACACCCTACACTCCTACCTAACACCTAGGTCCAAACACTCAGCACTCCCTACATGGGATGTGGTGATCTGCTCCCCACTGTCTCCTGCCCTGGCTGCTTGTAGATCCCTTGCTGACAACTGCCCACCTTTGCCCTACCCTGTTAGCTCACAGCTCTCTTTTTCTCTGCTTCCCTCACTGTGTTCTCCACCTGTAGAAGAGCAGGTAGATACATTTACCCTCAGTCCCGACCCCTCACCACGGTCATACTGGAACAGCAGGAGAAGAGCTGGATGTGGGATCTCATGTGTTGTCCCAATACCCCATGGAGTGTATGAGAGACACTATGCACTCAGACAACCATACCAAATGTATCTTCACATCGAGATAGTAGATGAATGTCTGCATACGCTATTAGACATCATGGAGCGCTGTGTGATATCTGACGAGGGCAGCGAGATGTCAGGAAGAAGATATACGAGAACATACTGAAATTATATGAAAATGCTTAAGAATGCAAATTTTACAGCAGATACAAGAGAAACAGGTACGAAATAAAGTAATCATGTATGCAAAGAGAGGATAAAGTAACTTGTGGCTCAATAAGTGTAATTATGCAGCAATGCAAGGTAGACAAGACAAGGTAGACAAGACATGTATAGCTTGCTATACAGGAATATATAACGTGGCTAAGGTGGCCATAATTGGAAAACGGATACCGTCTCGTGCAAAGATTCATTCTAACTACCTCAGAAACAGACCAGAGCTGAAGAGTCAGAAGATGTGGAAACACAGCTTTGTGTGCAAACAAGGAGGTGTCCATGTTACCCTGGGATCAAGGATGCTATTTCAATAAATAACTTCAAAGCACAAAGGGAGGCAGACGGATAAAGCCATAAGCATAAGACATATCCTCTTAGATTAACCAAGATGGAAACATGTGCAAGAGCCAAGTATTGAACAATTGACAATTAATAAGGTTGTATACGAATTGATCGTTTTACAACTGCTCGAATGACAATTGTCCTTTTCACAATTGACCGAATTGTGAAGGTCAATTGTGACCCTTTAAATTCGGTCAATTGTTCATTCGAACAATTGTAAACGACCAATTTGGGTAATACCGTTAATAAGGCTCATATAAAATGGTGTGAGAAAGTCTCTAGAGGCCAAAAGAGCAATACCCCCCAGCATTATTGAATCAAATAGCAGTAAATGGGAGGTTGAAATTGACAAATTTGCCATCTCCTCACACGTGGTGCAGAAGTAAAAAACAAGGGCTATTTGTTAAGCTGTGATTGAAGATAAGTGATGTTCTCATGCCCCCTTGAATGTCCCAGAACAGAGAGCAACGACAAGTTCAACTACAGACGGGAAACTTTGGCTTATGGTCATGCTGATGAGAGATGATGGACTAGTTGGGTAAGTGGGGAGTAATTTGATGTGACTCAAGCACCTGGGTTTTGGTTTCCTTACGTGCTACTAGCCGAGCCGAAGGTCTATGGTTGGGTGGGAATGCCAATCAATCAGTGGGTCTATGGGGCACGTCATATACAATGTTAAATAGACCAATCCACTGCAATTTTGTCCGCTCTAATCAGTATTATGTGTATTTAGAGGTAGTTCAAGGTGTGTCTTACAGATAAGAGACAACCAATGAAGTAGTGACCCGTATACATTCTATAAGTAGATATGTTCCTCCAACTAATCCCTGCCGGCAGTAGGTTCCGCAGTTTGCCACCTCGGATGACATCATACATGACACACATTGGGGTATAAGACTCCTGTGTAATCAAGTTTGTGTGTGTGTGCGCAAACATCTGCCGATGTCTGCCAGTGTACCCTGCTTTATTAAATTGAGGATAAAGAAGTACTTTTCCATATTCTTTGAGTCTGTCTGGTTATTTTGTTTGAGATCTTTATTGGTAATTCCATCCAGCACAAGAGATGCTTGAAGGTGCTAGAGCATGCCCCTATGATTGTAAAACTCTCTATTGCTTCCTGAAGCTAGGTCCACACTCAATAAATACCATTGTAATAATAATAATAATAATAATAATAATAATAATAATAATAATAATAATAATAATAATAATAATTATAATAGGGGCAAGATTTAGAGGAGGTCAGGGAGAGAAGGTAGGAGTCTGTTGAACTGTTTCACCAGATTTGGTCATTCTGCAGTTCATTATTGTCTCTCCAACCCACATCAATCCAGGGAGGGAGTCCATGTTAGAGAGAAATTGTAGGCAATGTTGCAGCCTATAGTGGTGCAAAATTCTGCCCTGCATGCCTACCAACTGATCAGGTTTTCAAGATCACTACTGAATATGTAAATGATGTTCCATTTTCTTATCTTGCATCCAAAGTTAGAATGTGAATATTCTTGGTGAAGGTTCTGAATGCCTGACCCATTTGCAGCCTTCAGTATCTGGAGTTGTTGACTCCTGTACTCCTACTTCTGATCCCCTTTCCTCCATCCTGTATGAGTGTCCATCACTAGGGACGGGAACGAAACCTTTTTTCATCAGAAAAAAGAACACTTTCCCTTTAAATGTATACGCGTGTGGCGGTGCAGACCTGGGAGAATGCGCTCCCATTACCCCACCCACCGGCACCACACTTCAGTCCTCTTTTCCGCATCAACGGGAACGGATCGCTTTCACCAGAACTCCTGGGTGAGGCCTCAAGGCTCGTAATTCCACGCGCTTTCCCTAATCTTTGGTTTTCCTAATTTTCAGGGTAGGAACACCATCCACCGGTGCCCTAGCGTGTCCCCAGTGCATGTCGACTGTGGCTGGCTTCCGCAGTTGCCCGTCATGTGATGGCTCCTTCACTACATCGTATCTGCATGCGCTTTGCCTCCGGTGCCTCGGTGAGGACCATGGATGGCAAGGCCGCTCAGCGTGCAGCGCCTTCACATCCCGATCCCTAAGAGACAGGTTGGCGCGGTGGAGAGAGTTGTTCTCCAGGACACCACTGGAGAGCATTAAGGAATATGTACGCAGGAAGACCAAGAAGGTAAGCATGCTCTTTTTGAAAGCATCCCACAAGGGCAACTCCTTCCCAGGGAAGTTTACCGATGTGAGGGGTCAGTCAGACCCTCGCACCAGCAGCAAGGACACTGAGGCTCTTGTAGCTTCTGGCTTAGTGCCGAGGGTGTAAGGGCCCTAACGGTTCCACTGTCGAGGGGCCCATGGGTTCTGGTACCGGGACTCATCCGAAGGGGCTTAGCTGTGCTACCCGGCACACTCCTTAGGGGGCACCTTCACACAGCACAGACAGCACTACTGGACTCATGGCCGAGGGCCAATTGCCTACCAGGCTCACGCCTAAGGTGCAGAGTGGGGGCAACGCCGATGCCTCCAGGCACACAGGCCGAGCCCAGGCCCATGTCAGATTCATAAAACAGCTTGTGCCATGAAAACCACTAAACATCCAAATGAACACTTGCTTTAAATCTGGGTCTACATCTCCAGATCTATGGGTAAGAATTGCTACTTTTAGAGCTTTTTGTGCAGTGGGTTGGTCAGCCCCAGCTACCCAACAGATGTTTTAGGTGGTTCTGTAATTTGACCATCTTCCTCAGGACCTTGTACTATGTTTTGATCCTGGAAGAAAACCACAAGTGTATAGAATCTATCAGTGTTGTAATTAAAATATGTTTTTAATACTAAAATCGCTCCTATCTTACTGTGAATTAATCACAAGGTGCTAACCTTGCACTGTGCTTCTTTCTCCCTTCCTCTCATTGTTAGCATTCGAGTGTTCTGCTGCTTATTTCATATAGAATTTTACTATTTAAAATGACCATCGATAAAATTCTGACATTTCACTGGTTTGCAAATTTGCAAATCCCTGTATAATAGAGGCAATTGAAAGCTGGGTATCTTACCCTGTGTTGGACTGTTTGTTATTTGACACGCAGTTTGGCAGTGCAAGACTCTGACTGGTCGGTCCATTACTCCAATGGTTGTGCCCTGGGGCATGGTTTGGGGGTTGCCCATCTTTTCAGATTATAATCTGTAAATATTTTGAGCAAGTGTCTGAGTCATTGTTCTAATTGGAAGCAAGTTTTCAGGTGCTAAGTTTAAGTACATAAACCTTTGCATACTTCCCCTTAATGACTTACCTGCCCAACGCTGTTTCATTTGTGTCAGTTCACTGTTGTGCAGATCGTTTCTCATGTGCTAGTCCGTTTGGTTATTTTCGCGTGTCCACGATCCGGGCTGTTGTGAATAATTATGGTATCGTGTTAGCATGACATACTCCTGGACCTTACTCGCCCCCTTGGCACAGCATTGTGTGCCGACATTCGAGCGGGTGCTCACTAGTGCTTGATTCTTCTTCGTGATGCATCGCCTCCTTGCGGTTGCTACCGGCCGTGTGGTTGACAAGGTGGCCACCGTTTGCACATGCATTAATTTCAGTTATATGCAGCGTCTCCTTCCTAGGATACTGATTGCTGTCTGTGCATCTGCTCATTACTGTAAAGCATAGCGCCTCGTTTCTCAGTTACCAGCACAACTACAGTGCTGTGGTTTGCTTCTCAGGCATGCTCCACCTGAAGGAGGTTCACATAATCATGCATGCTGGAGGTTGTGGTACATTGTATATGTGTTATCTTGTTACTATTCTTGCTAGCTGAATGTTGTGTATGGTGAGTTGATCACACCTATGTGTTCTTTTAAATAAATATGTAATGTGCATTAGTTTAGGGAGGAAAGTAGCTGCATGTATTTACTAGTGTGCTCAGTATATCATATGTTTTATTTATTATTTGGTGGATCCTGGTTTGGACACAGTGCCCCTACCGTTAGTGGCCTGGTCTATGGATTGACTTAGTGTTGTGGGTTCATTGTTTTTCTGACCCAACACTATTGATATTGTTCATCAAATCGCAGGTTGAAATACTTGTGTGTCTAGGTTTTTGTTATGCTATGGGAACTGTAGTTTCCCATTCAGTCCTTTGGTGTGGGAACCCAGTTTGTGGATCCACCCGGACTATTTGTGTAGGAGCGCTCTGGCGCTGTTGGAAGAGTTTTTGACTGTGTGTATAACCCACCAGACTAAGTCATCTGGTGTGTTTTGGTGTGCTATAAAGTATGCCACTAGGGGAGCTGTCGGGGTTCTACATCTTATTCTAGAGTGATGCTCTCCTATTCTTTCGTCTATGGGTCTGGAGGTCTGACAGATGTATTTCTTGCCACATGGGCATTGCATACAGTAGCTGGCATTAGATGTTTTGCAGTTGGTGAATTGTTTGAGTTCCCCATGTCAGTCATTATCTGGGCAAGACCCACATGGATGATGACCAGTGATTTGTCTGAGGTTCCACAATGTTGTTTGTGGATTTCCTGTGGAGCTCTGCATGTGTAAGGTATTCCTTTAGGTTTTTGGACCTTTTAGGGACATCCTTGGTAGTGCTTACCCTGGAAGTAAAAGTTTAATCAATGGGCAGAATGTGTTAAAGAGTGACTGGGGGGTGGGGTGCTTTAGCAATATGTAGTAACACATGTCATTTGCTGTTCCTGCTCCACTGGTATTTCATTAGGCACCAGGAGTGTTTCGCAAGGGATAAACGTTTCTATTTTAAGATTCCCTGCATGTAGATAAAATTCATTGAGGGAAGTACAGTTTCGACAAACTCTAAGAAACTGGCTAAAAGGAAGATTTTGTTCCAGGGATAGCGGATGGTAGCTTCTGAACTGCAACACAGTGTTTCTATCAGTGGGCATTTTGAACAAGGTGCTCTTTAATCTGCCTCTGTCATTGCCAATGCTGAGATCCAAAAAAATAATCTCTCACTCACTGGAGCTTAGTGTGAATTTAATGTGGGCATTGTGTTCATTGATCCATTTCCGAAATTCTTCCAGTTGGTCAGTGCTGCCTTTCCAAATGAAGATAATTCTGTCTATAAATCTCTTCCATTTGTAGATATTTTGCACATATGGATTGTTGGCTGAGTAAATATGCATTTCTTTGAAGCACACCATGTAAATTATGGTGAGATTTGGGGCAAATGTTGCTCCCATCACTATCCTGTTAACCAGCTGGTAGAACATATTATCAAATTTGAAGAAATGTTTTGTCAGTGCAAGATGAAGAAGATTGATAATACATTTTGTTGCCACTTTTTACTGTAAGTCATGTAGTGTCAATTGGCTCTGGACACAATCCAGTGCCTGCTCCTGTGGCATGCTAGTAAATAGCACAGTGATGTCCATGGTCACAATCAGTTGCTCAAGGGGATCAAACGGTTCCTCCTCGAAGCAGCTGATTGTGGCCATTGTTTCCTGCAGGTATGATTATGACAGAGTGCTGATAGGTTTTAGAAAGTAGTCAGTGAATTTGTTGACAGGTGCCAATTTTGACCCACATCCCGAAACTATCGGTCAACCTGGTGGATTCTCAGGGTCTTTATGGATTTTTGGAATAACATGAAAGAGAGATGTTCTGCTATATGGATTGTTTAAGAAATCGAATTCTTGTTTTGAGATCCACTTTCTCTTAAGACCAAACTCTGTGGTTTCCCATATTGCCTACTTAATAGTCGGTGTGGGGTCCCTGTCTAGAGGCTGGTAATTTTCTCGATGCCGCAGAAGTTCCATTACCTATGACCAAGTATTGATCTGTTGTTTGGACCACAATGCTTCCTCCCTTGGCCACAGCTTTTATTGTGAGCTCTGGATTCGAGCTGAGCCTCTTGAGTGCATTTCATTCTTGATTTGTGATGTTGTGTCTTACTTTCTGTTGTTTTGTTTTCAAATCCTGCATTTCTTTAAGGACACACTTTTAAAGCTTTTCGACCTCCTTTGGCATTTGACTTTCCATGGGGTAAATGTAGATTTTTGGCATAAGTATATGTCTTTCATATCAGTTGTGTCTTCTTGGTTCTTAAAGAATAACTTCAGCCGGATTGTTCTAAAGATTCAGTCACGTACCAATTTGTTGGGTTAGTTGGGACAAAAGATACCACTTTGCTAGTACCATAATTTCATCCTGCAACAGCTCAGTGCCGGACAGATTGCTTCTTGGCAACATCTTAGTCTCATAGATGTAGTGCCCTGCACCCATCTTGAAAGATAGCCTCATTGTTGTAGCAACACGCTGTCTCCATGATGACAGCTAACAGCAAGTACTTCTCCCCACTTGTCTTGACACCTTCAAGCAGTAGCTACCAGCAAGTATTTTTTTCCTCTTGCTTAGGGTTCGGGTTTGGAATAAATAGTCCTACTCTACTGCCTCCTGGGCTAATGATGGTAAACACACATACCAGCAAATATTTCCTGCCCCTTGCTTAGGATTTTTCTAAGGCTTTAATATTTTTACCCAACCAGTCAGAGGTCATTTTCCTGGGCCATGTTCTCCTCTTGTCTCTTGCTGTGTTTGATCTCCACAAAAGCCTATTGGCTGTAGCCCTTGCTGGTCACTCTGGGTTCCTGCCTTCTCTGCACCCAGTCTCTGCCAGGGTCTGAGACAAACCCTCAGCAAGCTCTTGGACGTCTGCACTTTGCCAATGTCTGAGGCAAACTCCTCAGCTGGCTCTTTCCTTTTTCACCTCTTTGGTGTCTGGTCTATGCCATGTTCTGGGATGTAGCCAATGGCAGGCTTGTGACTTGGTCTGTCTCTAGATTGTGTCTGTGATATGACTCTCAGCAAGCTGGTAATCCCCCCCCCCATGAGCAGGACTCTGTCTGGGTCAGAGAAATATCCCTCAGAAGGTTCTTGGTCTTCTGTCTCCCTCTGGGTCTGGCATGACCAATTGTCTGAGACAACGGATTTCAGCAGGCAGTCAGCCTTCGCTTCCCCTCGGGGTCTGGTCCCTGCCAATGTTTGAGATGAAGCTCTCTGTAGACTCTGGGCCTCCCCCTTACATGGGTCTGGTCTCTGCCAGTGTCTGAGATATACTTTAGTTGTCTACAGGTCCCTGGTCTTCTCTACCACTCTAGGTCTCCTTCTAAAGTCTTCTATTATTTCTGCAGAGTCTTGTTCTCCTTCCTACCTCTCTCTGCCTTTTAGATGGTAGTCTGGTCTTTGATACTACCTGCCCGCTGCTCTATCATACTGTGATTGATTATTCTGATTGTTCAGTGTAATCTCTATTGAAAGGATGGTCAGCATAGGCTTGCTGCATCAGGGAGTGCACAAGTGTGGCAAACGTTTAGACACATTTGCTTCTTTGTTTTACCCCCTGATTGTGCTAAATAGGTGGCACAGCCTCAGCCACTGAATTCAGGAGACATGATGACCTGGTACATAAGGACGGGATGTGGGGAAGCCCCGATTTACCCCCTCCAGTTAAGGTTCGTGGACATGCTTGGCTCCCAGAACTCCCCTGAGCACTACATTTAAACATGCTGGGACAGAATGCTCACTCAGATGGACCACTAGAGAAAGCAACGGTAGCAAGATCAGTTTGAACCTGGGACAGCTCTGATTTGTGTACTCAACTGGAGGTCCGTAGCTCAGTATCAAAGGGCTTACCCAAGCACATGCAACCCTAAACCCCTAAGACACACTCGGGGTAGTGTCAAAATGCTCCCGTTCAACCGGGGCGATTGGGCATGGAACACACTTTAATAGCTGTGGGGATAGGAAGTGAGTCATACTTCGAAGCACTTTGATGGTTCTTTCTGTCGGGGACAAGAACAATACTATTGGTCTTGGCCATAGGTGGCAACATCAGTATGATTTACTTCCCATTGAACTCAAAGAACGGCACCAGCCTGGTTCCTCCACAAAGGTAGTATGCTACCAGCACCAAAGATGCACTCAAATGACCAATCTACAATCCTGAGAGACTTAAGGAAACAACACCAAATGAAAATCTGCCCATAACTAAGGTGTGTATAACTCGCACCATGTATGTGGACACATGCCGCAGGCACGGCTCCCCATCCATGTACTCTAAAATGTATCTTTGGCTATACAAATTTGCTCTAGCAGCTTGCATAGCTGTCCACACTGAAACCCTTCACGCACCTCAACACCTCTGCCATTAGTATACAGCGACAACCTACGTAAAACAATTCGGTCTAGCTGGGCACACATTGAATCTCCTGCACTAGCTCTCTATCCTAACCCACCAACAGCACCCAACCACGTGCCTGACCTCGGGGATGCTTACTGGGGCCCAGCCAACCATCCTAATTCCTAACCTGGCAGAATGCACACACGCATCTTAAACTAAACTCTTAGAATCTCCCATACATGGACTTCGGTCCGTGAGGGTGTTCCAACCACAAAGCGCATTGAGGCCATACAAATGGGGAAAGAGTGCTATATAAATGATGATTACAGTCACAACTACAATTACAATTACATTACAGATGACATAAATGTGCATAGACAACACATTTCCTGTGGCAAATTAAGATGTTGGTATTTTATTTATTTATTTAATTCAGATTTGTAGAGCGCACGTCAGCCCGGGTGCATCGTAATAAAGCCTAAGTTTAGAACCAGTGATCGCAATTATGGAAATGAATGAGGCTAGCCATATACTGGTAACCATAATTACTGTGCAACTGTATTATGGTTCTGAAAAGTAACCACCCTCCATTGCAAGAATACACTGAACATATGAAAGGAAATGCCATGGTGGAAATCCGCACTACTGCATATATCACTGCTCAGCTTTGCCATTCGAGCTGCACTAGCGCCACAAGCCATGTATGCAGTGGTTGGGGGTCAACATTGGCCAGAATTAGAACAATGTAAAACTGGAGTGATGGATATAAGGTTTTGAATAAAACATAGCTTCTGGCATTCGCATTAGTCATGATCAGTGAGGGAGGGAACTTGGGTCTCTTAGAAAGATCAGGATTCATGTCTGGGCATACCCATCCCGCATGCTGTGACTAACGAAATACCTAAGAGTGATGGATGGTCCTAATCGTTGGCATTGTCCTTGCCACCAGTCTGAAAAACGATGGTTTGGAGAGTCACCCCGAGCAATGTCAGTTGTTATGATTTATTCAAAACCTTCCAGCCATCAATTCACTTTTGTTCCCGGAACTGGAGCAAACTCAAGCAGGTCTAATTATGACCTTTGGGTACTGCCCCTGAGACTATCCGCCAGCCAGCGTGGGTGTGTGAATGGTCTGAAGCAATGGCCACCCTCAAGAAGCTAGCCAAGATACTCGATGATGGGGAGACAACATGCACACACACAAAACCTATCCCCCATTTAAGCACTAGGCAGAATTTAAGCTGTTCTGCTCCTTTGCTCACTCGAGCAAGCAAAAACAATTCTCTTTTTGTAATCTCTTCTCACCCAGGTTTTATAACACTGTGGAATAAAATGCAGTCTGCCCCAGCAGCAGTGAGTGATTTCATTTTATATTATAAAGGCCTACATAATTTCTTCGGTGAACAATGAACATATCAGGTACACAACACAGTGCACAGTTAAAGAGTTCAAATATTGAGTCTCATCTTGAATCATGTAAACACATTTTGTTTCACATGATTTAGACGTGGGTGACGGGAGGTTTGTGGTAAGGGAGCGAGTAAGAGAGAGTGTTTGTCGCAGGCAAAGGAGGTCCACAGAGGCGATCTCTCACCTCGCCATTGCCACTGCATTCTTTAAAAAATTGCAATTGTATTACTCGGTGGTCAAACCTTTCTTTACGTAATGCATTTAATAGAAAGCTGATATGTATCCATAATTTATGTGGAGGTTATTTTTGGGCTCTCCATTTATGCCTGGAACTTTTCACATTTATGACAACTCCATATGAACTTGTAAATATGTATCCGAAAACTTGTATAATAAGCAAGTTTGTTGAAACAGATAACCGTGTGCTGACCAAAATAATAAAACTAAGTAAACAAAGAAAATACGTAAAAATAATTTTGGGAAAAATAGCGACTGCAGCAAACATCTTCACAGCCTAAGTGAAGAAATCAAACAGCAAAAACCCTTACAAAGCACAGCAAAACAAAGGCTTCAAACCCTCACAAAGCTCATTCCATTTCTCAGTAGCTGAACCAGTGAAGGATTGGTGTATGTTTTTCGGTTGCTTGAATATAGGAAATAAACAATTGTTGGGCTTGTTATTGAGGGGTACCAAGACGCTTTCTCTGGACAGCATGGCGGATAATCTGGAGGTGAGACTTTGCCTTAGGGAAAAGCAAAGGAAAGGGGATGAGGGATGCTGCCATATTTTCTTATCCCACCAGGGACATCCTTCAGCGTGACGCAAAACCTTACCTCATCTGAAGGAGGTCTTATGCACAGAAGCGTAAACATGGCATTCCATTTTTTAAGAAACACTTCATACACCCAAACTGAAATGATCAGAGTAAAGAACAGAGTGCATTAATCTGACTAGCATCATTCTCTTTCCCGGATTATTCATGTCATAATACAATCTGCCAGTCCATTTCCCCTTCTTGGGTCTATAGCAGAGGCGGTGTTAGCACTCGGATCATGGACAAATTGTGAGCATTTGCCTAAGTGGTTGCATTTTAATTGTTTCTCTGTTCATTTATCTATTGCAGCTTTGACTGCTCATATGTGGGCAGATAGGGCAGGCACCTGCTTATCTCACTTCACAAATATTCTCCCCCTTTCCTCCTGCTTCCTTTTTCTCCGATAGGGCATCCTTTTTGCCCCCTCTTTTTTCTTTACCAGGATTTTCCCCTCTACTATCCTACTATTTCCTGCCCTTTCTAACACTATGTTGTCCCCTGTTCTTGCCTCATTCCCTTAACCCTCCTGCCTTTTTCTTTCTCCATTTCTGCCAAAGGTTCTTTGCTATAAATATCCCACTCCCTTCCTCATTTTCCTGCTATTCGGATACTCACCTGGTCCCTTGACTCAATTTTTCCCTCTCTCGTTAACCCACGTCACACACCATTTGCCTTTAAATTGCTGTACCTCCACTCCCCGTTCTTCACTCACTCGCCTCCCTTCTCTCCCTTTCCCCTGCCCTCCCTCACTCTCCATTTCTCCCAGATTCTCTAGGCCTTCTTTATTCCCCATTCTCCTTACATTCCTGAATGCCGTAAACTCTATTCCCCTCCCTTTAATCCTCATTAACATGAATTTCCCCTCACTCTTATGCCTTATTAACTATTGGCCCATTCGCCTGCCCTCGTTCGTTCTCTGTACCCATTCACCCTTTTACCCTCACCTGGCTCCCTTCAATCACCTTATCTCCTACCTTCCCTCACCCTAAATCAATCCCTCAATCTTCTGCCTTCCTCCACCCTCCTGTCCCATCAGTCTTCATGCCACCTGCTCCTTCTCTACTTTTCTCTCTCACTATCCTGCCCTTATTCACTCTCCATTTGCATTCACTGCCCTGCAGCAGGTCCCTGAGGATCTGCAGCAGGTTTGGAGGCAGTGGGTTGGAGTTAAGGGGGTCTTGCAAGTGCCACAAGCAGCACTACAACAAACCCCTGGTATGTTTTGCGATTAAAAAGTCAACTCCTTTAATTCTGTGATGTTCAATGACATTTCAGGTGTGTGGCGTAAGAACACCCGGGACATGCACAAAATGTTGCTACATGCTGTAGGAATTATACCGTGATATCACCTCCTGTAATTTCCCTTCCCATTGCCCATGGTATTGTCCATTGCATTGAACCCTATAATTTCCAACATTAGATTTAGGCTTGATCATTCAATATTACCACCATTGATAGCAAAACCTGGTGTGGAGGCCCAGCATTCTCTAGTTAGTGTAGGACCCCCGCCCCCTCCCAAGCACAGAAAACAAAAAAACACAAAGATCCTCATTGTGCAGCTCCACCCACTCTAGACTCCGCCTCCATGACCCACCCACCTGGGACCATCTGCCATTTTTGCTCACTGGGCCCTTTGCTTGAAATCTGCCCCTGGCCTATACACAACCCTCGTTGTAGAGGAAGGTATCAGGTATCCTCCTCGACAAGGGATTACCTGTAAAGGCACGTACAGGAATGTAAGTCCACTCGAGAGTCAAGCCTGTCTTAACCGTCTCTGAGAGTGAGAGTACCTGACTACCTCGAAAGATGTCAAAGAGCAACACAAAGTACTTGAACACGGCCAATTACACCAGCAGCCTCCTGCAGCCGTGTAGCAACGCACACGTCAGGGCTGAGACTGAGGCGCTCCCTTGGCACTCAGCGGCTCTGAATGGCTGCGCTCCTATGTTACACTCAATACCGCTCCGCCTGGAACTTCACCTCTAACGGCTCAATTCCTAGTCTTTGAATAGTGCTCATCTTCCAGGCTTGTAAATTAACCACCTTTCCTGAGAGTGTGTTCTCCACTTACAATAAAGAATTCCCAAAAATAAGGCAACACAAGGCTGCAGCTTTGCTGAACACCTACCGGGGCCTGTAGCAACCACCGCCAAAGGTCCTTTGTTGACCACTGTATTGTATGCCACAGATAGCGTTGCAAGAAATAAATACACGAGTGTCTCGTTTCCTTGAAACCCAACCTCGGGCAATTTAGTTGAGAAAGGGATTACAGTAGATTGGTTTCCTGTTTAAAAGTGATCAGATTAAAAAAGATATTCTAGGGAGCAAGGTCCATTCACAATCCTATTCTCATATAAACACCTGCGGACAGAGTATCTAAACTTTGACATTAGGCAAAAAAATTGAGCAAATTCATTTTACACCACTTTTGCTGTTTCTATAATAGGTAATGGAGCAAGCCGAATTTGCCCAAATCGGTATTATCAAAAAATGTATTCACTACGGCAAAAAGGAAGCAGCCTGTTTATTTCACGTATCCTAAAATTAAATATATGAAACACACTTCTGTACATGGTGTGTAGCATGCACTGTTTAAAGGTCAGCCTCATTCATGTCTGTCCAAGTGCAAACGTTTTTACATTACACAGTTTGAATCAAAACCGTTTCATCTCCTTTCAGTATTATTTAAGCGTTTGCTCAGTTTTTAGCACTGGTGCTAATCTGGTCCCAGAGAGTTCATAAATAAAGTATTATTAGCAGGTAGTTGGATGACTTGCAGTGGGCGTTATTACTCCCTGCTTGCAACAAAGGAGACCACATCATACTTGCCAACGCTAGCCATTCCGTTCTGGAGACGCTAGTTCATTCCTGGTTTTAGCTTTCAATTCTGGGACTTGTAGTCCTAGGTTGATGATGGGGAAATCCAACACTACAAGCCCCAGAATGCAAAGATAAAACCAGGACTGGATTACTGTCTCTCTAATGGAATGGATAACGTTGGCACGTATTCCAGGTTTACTTCGCAGTTTGAAATATAAAAATATACTGTAGTGCTCATTCATTTCCCAATATCTAGAAACATAGCTATCTCTTTACTACCCTCCAGCCCTTAAGGACACCAGTGACCAATGAGGGGCTGCCTATTTCTTGACTGTGTCATTTGTGTCTCAGAAAAATGTGCCTCTGAATAAGTGATGTGGCCCAGTCACATACAAAACCAAATGTGTATCCTGCAACTGGATAGCATTCCACAGTGTACCGTGCTATTGCTTTTCAGCTGCACTGCAAACTCACAATTGAACTGAAACGGAGTCTCAGAAAAAAGGGAGATGGGAGCAAAACAAAAATGTGTATTTTGTGATGACTCATAGGGGGAGATTCATGAATACCCGAGTAGCTTTAAAAGTGGAAAACATGTATCTTAAACCTGCACGGCAAGAGCACATCTACGAACTGGTGGAATCAAGCAGGAGAGACAACGAGACTGATTAGGCCACAAGGGGTGTGAGGCAAGGGTGTGTTATTGCCCATACGCTGCTTTGCATTTTCATGAATAGAGTTTGTTGACCTATTCAACATAGACACTGACGCTCCGAGATTGGATTCAGACAACATCCCAGCCCTGCTGTTTGCAGATGATGCAATTTTGGCTTCTCTGATGCTCCTAGGTTTGAAGAAGCAGGTGACAGCGTTCAATGAAGGGTGCATTGATAACGGGCTGATGATTAATATTGAAAAGACAAAACGAATGACATGGATGTCATTTCACCAGAATGCCTGGGGTAGCGAGAAAACAACGCAAGACCAACTCTTGGAGATAAATAAACAATTTGATGAATTTAAATCTGCTACTCTAAACAGAAAGACTAAAAAACTACAAAAAGATATCAAAGAATTTCAATCAGAAATTATTTATCCTTACATTTCCACCCTAAATGAAAGTGGTCCACAAGGACCACCATCACAGAGGGGGCCAAGGAACCGATGAAGGGCAGTGACATTTTCCAGTTCAAGCAGTGGGCCATCATCGGACGATCAGTCCAGGTATCAACAAGGCCCTGTCCAGACAAATTTACCCTATCCTCAACCTCGCTGTTTTCATTTTTTAGGGGGTGGAGGCCCTGGAAACTCCCTGTGGGGACCTCCACAATTGGGGTCACCCCAGAGAGAAGGAAGAACTGGACCTCGGCTTCGCCGCCGCAGACAGAGATATGGACACAACCCACGGACCCAACCACAATATCAATATTCAACCTAGCAGAGATTGAACTCTCGGAAGCAGAAACCTCTATACTAAGTAAGGGTTTATCCTTTGTACTGACAATGCTCACGGATTGGTATGACTCAGAAATGGAGGTCCGTACTTTTCTCTGCAAGGTACGACTACGTACCTTCTTCCAAGAACACCCAAAATGAACAGGATACTGGTTTACATACACCTTCAAATCTCACACATTCGGATAATCGCATTCCGAGTGAACTTCTTACCTTTGAAAAATGCATCCTTAGGGACTTAGACAAATTGAAATCCGGAAAAATAAAAATCCAACACAACCTATCTGTATCTGAAAAAAACACCCTCACTTCCTTACAAAATAATTGGAAGATAGTTATCAAACCATCTGATAAAGGGGGTGGGTTAGTTGTTATGTCTGTCTCACAATACGAACACATGGTACTCACATTGCTAGACGACAGAGAAAGCTATACAATTTTATGCAAAGACCCTACCAAAGACCTTTGCCACAAAATCTCAGAGGCGGTTAATTACGCATTACAATGAGAATGGATCACTAAGAAGGAGACACAGTTTCTCAGTAAGCCTCATGGAAGAACTCCATGCCTTTACGCGCTACCTAAGATCCACAAGGATCCTTTTAATCCACCAGGAAGAGCTATTGTGTCAGCTTGCGGCTTCATCCTCGAACCACTTTGTAAATTCTTGGATATTTTCCTTCAACCTATCATTACTCAAACCACTACCTACTTGTGGGATACTACACCCACACAATTTCGAACTTCTAGGGGCTGGAATTCAATCCAGCAGAGCAGGTATTGGTGACTATGGATATTAAGTCCTTATATACTAGCATACCACAGGCAGCCGCCATTGAGTGCATACAGGAATGGCTCACAACCAATCCAGCACAACACCGGGTCCCCACAAACTTCATTGTGAAACTCATGACCATTGCACTATGCAAGAACTTCGTCGTATTCAATCACCAAACATACTTACAGACGAAGGGCACGGCTATGGGCGTGCTTTTGCCCCTAACTTGCTATACTCTACATGGCAAAATACAAAAAGGAATTTGTTTTTTCCCACCTCAATAGGTGGAAGAAACAAGTGAGTCCTTGGCATAGATGCATCAATGATGTCATTTTCATCTGGACAGGCCCCATGGAACAACTGGAACAATTCTGGATTTGCCTTAACTCCTGCAACGAAGATATACAATTCACCATTGAACATAGCAACTCTGACATAAAGTTTTTGGATCTCATCATCCAGCAAAAAGGTGGGAGATTAGAATGCGACCTCTACCGCTAAACCACAGATCGAAACACCCTGTTACACTATGCCCACACCAAGGACAATCTTCCGTATGGACAGCTTCTCTGTGTACGAAGAAATTGCACCTCCATTGATGATTTCAGGAGACATGCAGATGCCTTATCCATGCGATTTATAGCAGGTAGGAAACAACTTGAACACACCAAAAAACGAGCAAGGCACACTAACAGGGACATTCTGCTCCAGCCCACCCCAGAACAAATGGCAACCACTGAAAATCACATGGCATGTGTAGTAACCCATGGAACCCACACCTCCCAAATAAAGAAAATCAAAGGTAATCATTGATACTTTGCAAAACTGAATTTATCTGAAGAACCTACCCCCAGGTTTGCATATAAATTAGCAAAAAACATAAGGGAACACCTAGTACATTCACTTTACCAACGGAATACATTCAGCAGCGGCCCATGGAACTTACAAGGACACTTCCCCTGCGGGAGCTGTGTCGCTTGCCAATTCACAATGAAACTGAAATCCTTCCCAATAGGGAGGAGAGAATGGACCCTCAGAGACCTCACAAATTGCAAAAGCAATAGTGTCATCTACTGGATACAATGTCAATGTGGTTTACGATACATTGGACAGACAACAGGGATGGTGAACACAAGAAACACCGGTCCAAAATCAGGTGCAAAAACTTGACAGCACCCTTAGTGAACCACTGCTTGGCAGCTGACCACACACCAAATGGCATCCTTTGGTGGGTAGTAGAAAAGATAAAAGGAGGACCGGATATTCAACAAAGCCTCCTTCAAAAGGAATCTAGGTGGATACACCCTCTAGATAGTATCATCATGGGCTCAACAACATTTTTCCACCAGTCACCTTTTTAACACATCATTTTTATGTGCCTGCCTAATTCAACTAGCATACACAAACATGTGGTTTGGTCCAGTAATTTTGAACAGCAGTCAGAGGCACTTGGGAAAAAAGAAAAAAATATACCATCCCATCACACCTGCACTCAAAAGGAATTAATTGTGTGCTTCCCATTTTGGGACCCAGCACCTCACTATGTAAACATGCATACAATCAGCACACATAGCTAAACAACTATGTTGCCTAACTATGGGCCAACCAACTCCATTGTCTGTTTTTCGGAAAGCATGGACAGATACTAGGTAGCAGCATTCATAGCTCACAACCCCCTTGAAGGCAGTGTGACGACCACATCTGTGAACATAACTTGATGTCGGTGCTATTACAACACAATCAGAATGTTAGATATACGGAAAAGGTTTGCACCATTAGACAATAATCCATGCAGCCTGATGAGACTACATTAGGACTTTAATCAAGCATGTGTACTCCTTTCCCCTCGCACTCGCAAATAATATTAGCACAACACCATGACTCAATGATTCACAGTATCATGTACAAGGAGAATGGCTAAGCAGCACGTGTGGCTACCATGGCAACTGGATATACACACACCACCAGTAAGCGTGTCTTTTTTCCTTCTTTCCAGCATGGATGGAATGCCGGCTGCTGTGGACTAGCGTGACACAGCCTTGACCAGGTTAGTTCCCTCCTACAGTGGGATGAGTCTATTAAAGTACAGATGCTGATGGCATTTGGGGCCCAGGAGCTATCCCGACATAAAGCTAAACGGGAAAGAGGCGTAGGCTCCATAGACCCAGAGGGATGGGTGGAGGCAGTCATGTTCCCACAAGAGGTAGGCATAGCTGCCAAATTCTGCCTTATCTGATATAACATCCTACACCGGGTATACTACTCGAGAGCCGATAAGGCCAGCTGGGGTGTTGTAGACCAAAATGATTGTCTGAGATGTGGTTTGGAGGGAGGCACCTTTTTTCACACAATATGGTAATGTACACGGATTCAATCATTAAGAGGGAAGTGTCTACACAGATTGTCCACGATGTTGGGGTCCCGAATAGCCCATGACCCCAAATTAGTGCCATCATAGGATTGCCCCGAGATCAGTAGCTGGGCTGCTGAAGTTGACAGGTGCATGTCTTTAGAAAGACAGGTGTACAAGGCTAAAGGTTGAACTCGCAAATTCCAAAAGGTATGGGGGTGATGGGAGGAGACAAATGGATAGGGGGGGTGGCATGGCTCTGGACTTTGAATGTGTTCATTCACTCTGCTCTCCTCTGCTGTCACAGAGACTCTCAAACAATGTAGTATCTATGCCATATTGTAAACCTGTCTTCAGGATGGAACACTGGGACAGCCCGGGAGGTTGGAGAGATGCAATGTGGCACCATTTTCCTTGCCATCTCTGTACCTAATGTACTGGTGAACGATAACCGGCCAGGCTTCCCCTCCGCTGAGGAGCCCTCAATATTGTTGTTGTCCCCAGTGATGTGTAACCAAGCAATGGCACATGATATGATATGATATGATAGTTTATTTATATAGCGTCTATACACAATGTGTTTCAAAGTGCTTCAAGGCAAGGGAGGGAACAAGGGAAAATACAATGACATTTTTACAGGCTATGAACAGTAAGGATGTGAAATTAACTATCGTACTCGGCCTGACGACATTTCAGATATTGCAAGAGCTATGACATAGATAAGGAAGGGAGGGATAGAGTGGGAAGGAAATGGAAACAGACAGGCGACTACCGTACTAGGCGTGACAACATTTCTGGTAGAGCCAGAGAAAACAAAAGGTGAGGGAGAGGGGTGCAGAAAGGGAGGGGAGGAACAAAACAAGCGACTATCATACTAGGCCTGACAACATTTCAGATAGTTCTGGAGGGGTAGTGGGGAGGAAAAAACAGTAATGGGAGGGTGGAGGAAACAGACAAGGTTGCTATCATATTAGGTCCAGGAACAATTCTGATACAGTAAGTGCATAGAAGAAAGTAAGGGGAGGAGATAGGAAAAGGGAGAAGGGAAAGGAGGAGAGAACAAAGAGTAACCAGTCAAAAAGAGTGGAGAAGCAAGAGTGGAGAGTGAATACAATTGCAGAAGTCAGTAGTAACACATAATGTTGCAAGCCAGGATAAAATATGAAGATGGGAACAGCATGATTCAGGGCCACCATGAGTACAAGATGCAAAGGAAGTCCAGCATGAGACCAGAGGGGGTGGGGATGGCCTGTGTGGACAGAGGGGGTAGCACATGTTGGTACATGCTTACCTGCTGTCTGAGCAGGGGGTCGGGCCCTGGGTCCTCCTGGGCCGAACAGGTCCAAACAGGAGTTGCCCTTTTCTTCGTCTGCCCTTCGCTTCGGACACCCGAGCGAGAGACGCCCTTGATCTAATAGTTAAGAGCAGGAAGGAAGGAAGGAAGAGGCAGGGCTAAGAAGGTGGGTGGTGCTTAGGCCAGGTGACCTAGATCCACTTGCACCTGCTCCCGATCTGCAAAGGAAAAGAGGCTGGAGGGCTCCTTAAGTAGGGAAAAAGAGAGGCAAGCAGGAAGGCACCCGGTGGGCGGGTCTTGCTAAGTGGTGAAAAAGAGCAGCAAGCAGGAATGCACCAGGTGGGTGGGGCTTGCTAAGTGGTGAAAAAGAGTGGAAAAGCAGGAAGGCACCAGGTGGGCAGGGCTTGCTAAATGGTGAAAAAGAGTTTGTTTGTAATGCTTATTTATTTGTAAAAACAATAAAAATGGTTATATATGAATAAAAGAAGAACTCAACCTTGAACCCTGGCTGAAGGTACAGTCATCCTTACATCTTCTGCCAGTGAAGGAAGGCCAGGATGTCCAAAGAGGAAAGCAAGATCCCTCTCCAAAATGTCTACCAGGGGGCAGAGGGAGATGCAGAACCCGGAGGACTCTCCAGCCAATCTGGAACAGGTACCCAGCCAGCACACAGTGTGCCCTGCTAGGCTCTGCAGCAAGCTCCCGGACAGGGCATGCCAGAAGGTTTCTGGACCTACATCCAAGGACATGGCAGTTGCCTGCAACACACTCCACAGCTGTGGGACATCCACCTTAAAGGGCGACGCAGGCCCATTGAAGAAGCTGGGAGAAGTGCCTTGACGAGCAGCTACCAACGTCCAAACCCAGAAGTATGTAGTTTACTTCTTGTGTTTGGGGGGACAGTAAAAATAAAAATGAAAAGCATTCGTTGACATGTTTATTTTGTGCCAACTCTTGTTGCAGTTCAAGCTAATTTATCTTCCCCAGGTGTGGGCAAATGGTCAATAAACCAATTTTATACCGAGCCGTTGTTGACACTGGGGAAATTAGGGTCTCAATGTTACCCTGAGTGTAAACTATATTTGATGAGAGAGTATTGTTTCAGGGTCTTATGATTGGAATGATCTTAGCCTACCTGGAAAGATCTAATTTAGCAAGATCTCAAGTAAGGGAACCAGTCCAAATGAGGTTGTTCCCTGTGGCCTTCAAGTTTTGGTGGAAATTAGCTATTCAAATGCTGCCTTCATCAGGGCTCCATGTCGGGGCCCCTGTGGAAAGAGAACAGATGTATTGTGTGGGTGGTGGGTGTTTCATAGAATGCCTGGAAATCCTAAGCACAAAAGCAAGTTTGGTTATTTTCAGGGTGCCGGTCGTAGACTTACCTACCGGGGCTTGAATCCCAATTCCCGAGTCTGAATATCCATGGGGAGCAGCACAGATAGCTGTGGTGGTAATAATATGAAATTGTTTGGTAAGGACTGCCTGGTGGTTGCAGAGGAGTGGCCTGTTGATGCAGTCTCTCTGGATGTCTGTGAGGACAGGTGGTACCTGAGTGTGGTCCTGTGGGTAAGTATATACACATGAGTGGAGGGTTCAGGGTGGGATGATGTAGTTTGCATGTACACATTTTGACATAACATACTGGCATAACGGCTGAAGTTTCGTGGTCACCACCAGTAGTGTGAATAATATAAGGGTACTAAATATCCAAGCTTCTCTTCAGATGGTTTTACCTGCGAGTCGTCACTGTGGGCATGTCTTGCCCCAATTTGCCCTTCTAGAGGCAGTTCCTGGCATTGTAAATCTGATCCTCCCTTTATCCTGAAAGAAAGAGGATAAGGGAGGGCCATGATTAATGAAGTGCAGTGCCTACCATCGTGAACTATGACTAATTATGTTCCCTAGAGCATGGCACTGTTGCACTTAAATTTGCTTTTAAGATGTCACGGTCAAGGGACCAGGTCGTATCATCATGCGGATATATCCTAATGATTTGGAGGAGCCGAGGGGTCTGGATAATATTGACTCCTTGGGCAAAGAGCACTGCCCTAACCTGTATTGTTATGAGGACGCCAATGGTGTGGTATCATTGTTTGCTGGTGGGGAAGCATGCATTTTCCCAGCGTGTAGATATCTAGTTGTCAAGGCAACTGAGAATGCTGTATGTGACTGGGGCGTATTGCCAGTGTAGGGGCAAAGACAGGGGGCTGTGGGGGTACCTTCCCTCTTAATGATTGAATCCGCTTTCATTACCATATTGTGTGAAAAAAGGTGCCTCCCTCCAAACCACATCTCAGACAATCATTGTGGTCTACAACACCCCAGCTGGCTTTATCGGCTCTCGAGTAGTATACCCAGTGTAGGATGTTATATCAGATAAGGCAGAATTTGGCTGCTATGCCTACCTCTCGTGGGAACATGACTGCCTCCACCCATCCCTCTGGGTCTATGGAACCTACGCATCTTTCCCGTTTAGCTTTATGTCGGGATAGCTCCTGGGCCCCAAATGCCGTCAGCATCTGCTAAAGCGTGGAAGTGGCATTGGTAACAATGCAGCTGGGGAAGATGTGAGCTTCTAGGGGTGAACATTGGAGAATCACCTCTAAGGCTAAAAATTGGGTCCTGATTGCATGTGTTAGTTGTATATATCGGTAGGACTCATTCCCGGGTAACCCAAATGTCTTCCGCAGGGAGTTGAATGGAAGAAGCCGCCAATCTTGTATCGCGTCTGCTAAGACATTGACTTTGTGTCTCTCCCAGGTTTTGAAGTTGCCCATATTGCATAACTCTGGTAAATGACGGTTATTCCACGGGGATTGGTCCAATGTTTTTTTCCCCCAGACGATGTCTTGGTGAGACTCGACCCATACTTGTAGAATGCGACGTGTCATCTGAGGAATGACCGATTCACTCCAGTAAAGCACCTGCTTTGGTGGTCTCCCTCCCATCCATCCCTTTTTGTCCGCTACGTGCGGAAGTCATGGATCCTCATGCAACCAGTCGTTCACCACACTTAACTGTGAAGCCCAGTAGAATCGGCGGAGACATGGTTATTTAAAATCAGTCCAATCAGGAACACTCAAAGCTTAATCGTGAGTGGTTCAATAGCCAGAGTAAACAATGGGAGGGAGTGGGGGCACCCCTGCCTTGTCCCACATCCCAAAGTAAACCTCCTGGACGATACCCCATTGACCCTGATCACCACCTCTGGAGAGGTATAGAGCAGGTGAACCCACTGAAGGAACTTTTCCCCAAACCCGATTAGAACCATCATTTCCCACAAGGCAATCAATTGTCAGAAAGGCAGCCGGTTCAGGCAGCACAGAGGCTTTGTTAATAGAAAGTTGTACACGACAGAGGTTCATCCTCATGGATCTAGACGGCATAAACCCACATTGATCTGAACGAACAAGTGAGGTGATCACCCTAGTGAGTGGTTGGCAAGGGTCCGCACCAGGCATTTGCTTACCTGTTAATAAGCGATATGGGCCTGTAGGAGGCACATTGGTCAGGAGGTTTCCCAGGCTTTGGCAGAACCACAATGACTGCGTTTCTAAGATCCGGATGGAGGCACCAATCTAGTAAGTATTGCTGAAATAAACGATGCATAGGCCCACCAACTGCCTCAACAAGCCGCTTCCAGACCTTTATAGGGAAACCATTGGGTCCTGGGGTCTTACTGGACTGCAATTCCCCAATCCCCGCTGATACCTCCTCCTCTGTTATATCGGCCTCCAACCCCAGCATCTCTTGTGTCGTAAGGCAGGGAAGTACCACCTGTATTAAAAAACTCAGCTCGCTCAATATACGAGGCACCTGTGGCGGGGGAGTAAAGTGACTCATAGAAGGCCACAAATGCTTTGGCAATATCCGCTGCCTCCATAGCTCCTCTACAACCATACCGGTGCCTTCCCAGCTTCATCCCCAGTCTCATAAATTTGGCTTCTTCTCACCCAGTGAGCCTGCCTAGCGTTATCCAAGGCCACATTCCGTAAAACCTCCTGAACCATAACTTGAGATTCCTGCAAGTTCTGGGAGCCTAAGGCAAGAAAGTCCTCCTCAGCATTTGCCTCTGCCTCCTCCACTTCTTTTTTTATATGCTTGGCCTTTTCTGCCATAACTAGTGATATTGCTTACCCCTGAGTACGGTTTGATAGCCCTCCCATAGCGTTACTGCGCTGTCTACTGACCCCTCATTTATAGTGAAGTACTCTGCGGTTTTCTGAGATAACCCTTCTATGACCTCTGGAACTCCTAGACAATATGTTTTTAGACGTCAAAGTGCCAAGGGTTTTGGTTTCCCATTTGCAAGCTGCATAAGGAGTGATGAGTGGTCTGGGATGCTCCTGGCCAAAAAGGTCGCTGACAGAAGTTTATGTGCAGCATTCTGGGGAATGAAGAAGTAGTATAGTCGTGACATAGAGCCGTGTGCATTGAAGAAGAATGATTAACCCGCTTCAGATCGGTGTAACATTCACCAGGCATCAACCATACCCAGTGTGCTGACAAAGGAGTATAGTTTGGTGGTCGTATTTGTGTTCCTACTGCCTACGTGTGTGCGATGCAGCCCTCGGTTCATGACCTCATGAAAAGCCCCCCCGAGTACCCATACATCAGCCTGTGTCTGCAACATTAGAGCCTGAATCTCATTTAGTAGACCAAGCGCAAGTGGTAGGGCTGCATTAATGGCCAATATGCCCCAAGCGGCCCCCCTATGTATCGCTAACCAAGACATATCTACCTCTGGAATCCGCTCTTACTTCTTTAAGCTGCAATGTGATCCTTTTGTGGATGAATATCAATGTGCCTCTTGCCCTTCTCGAGATCCCCGCATGAAAGGCCATCGTGTAGTATTTTCTTTTTAAAAGGCAGCACTCGGTATCCACCAGATGCGTCTCAGTTAACAGTGCTTTCTTTGGAGCGTATCTATTAAGGAATTGAAACACCAAACACCATTTGATACTAGAGCCCAGCCAGTTGACATTCCATGCCCGCAAGGAGACTACCCTTCATGTGACCCAGTTCCCATCATTGCATAGTGTGAGAACCTTGAAGGTCGCTACCCCCTCCCCCACAGAACCCAACAGATCTGGGCACCATCTCCCCATTCCGGCTGTTCTAAAAAATACCAAGCTAGGCAACCCAATGAATTAAACTTTGTCCCCCCACTGTAGCAGGGCATAGCCCCCTTCCAACTTGTACACCATAAAAACTCCCCCATCCCACCCTGTACCTCCCCCCAACATGAAGCACTTGTCCCCCGAAACACAACACCAACTGGGCATGGAAAACAAAGTCAAACATTTGCGGGGAGTCTATAGTTGATGCCTCTGTAAGCCTCCATTAGTGTTCTACGGTCGCCAATGATCAATTCCCTGCTGCGGTCAGTTCCAGTCTCCAAGCTGGGGCCAGGACCACCGCAGTCACCCTTCAGTCATTGCCCACGGGTCTTTAACTAGCACGGGCAGCCCGTTGGTTGTGTTTCAAACAGAACTGGGGACTGGACATTGTCTGGATCTTGGCATGGACACCCCTTGGACTGTCTTGGCTTAGGCTGAGACAATATTTGAGTTTTCAACCATGTCCATGCCTCCTGTGGGTTGTTGAAAAGGTGTGGGGTGCCCTCATGCTACAACTTAAGTTATGGAAAAAAAAGGCGTATTTTATTCCCAGCAGGTGTAGCTTCTTTTTGACAGAGTCATACAACTGGTGCACCTTCTGAACCTCCCTGGTGTAATTGGGGAAGAATCCGATGCAGTAGCCGTTGTAAGTGAAAGAACCAGTGGCGGGTGCCACCTGCAGTATGGCATCCCGGTCCCAGAAGTTCAGGAGTCACGCAATTATCATACGTAGCGGTGCCCCTGGAATAGGGTGACCGGCCGGGATACTATGTGCCCGCTCATTGGAAAAGAACTTTAGTTTCTTGGGGGCGAAGAGTTCGGCCAGCCACTGCTCCAGAAAGAGCTCTGTACTAGGCCCTTCTTCATTCTCTGGCACCCCGAGTATATGGATATTTTTGCGGCGTGCCCTACATTCCGTATCCTCTGCACGATTCTCAAGTTGCGTAAGCTTCTGCGTGACCATTGCAAGCTGCTTTTCCATTTGTTTGAGGGCATCCTCCGAATCCGAGATTCGCAGTTCTGCTACACCAACCCCTGTGGCCATATTCCATAGATCGTGCCGTAGGGAGAACATTTCTGAGGAGAGAGCATCAATCTTCACCTCAATGGATGATCTGGAGTCTCCTACGGCTGCCATGATGTCTCTGAGGGGTATTGGGGGGTCTAGCACTCTTTCTTCTATGCCCGGCATTCCAGAAGTGTGTGTGGAGGGGGTCTGTTGACCCCCTCCACACACACTTGCTCTGGAGCACTCCTTTTTTGACTTTATCCTTAACCATCGGGGTATGGGGGGCAGGTTCTGAAGGCGGGTTCACCACCTTCTATTTGCTCAGGCCAATACACTGGAACTTGCAGGGACCCCTCCGTTAAACTGCAGTGGCATGTGCTCCTCTCCCTTCCACCCCCGCTTGTTACCACCAGTCCCGCAGTGGCTGGCTACATCACCCACCCCACCTTTCCCGGGGTCAACACAGTAGGTGCAGTCTGGGTCTCTCCCACCAAGCCTCAGCTCTCCTCCTGGCTCTCGAGGCCCCGTTCCAACGATCTGTGTGAGAGGCTTTACAGATCAGTGCAGTGCAGTGCGAGCCTTCTTATGACCCCAAGATTGGCAGGCCCTCTGACCGCAGCCGCAACTCAGAGTGGTTCACTCAGAGTAGTAAAGTCTCTGCTTTGCCCCCATATCTCAGCTGCCTCCCTTTTGCAGGTATTTTCATTCTCATTGTTCAGTAAAATCACCTCACAAGCATCCCCAGTCCTCTGTGTTGTCTGACCGAGAATGAACAACCGATACCCCAGGCATCCCAGTATCACAGGGTCTTCACAGGAGTGCAGTTGTGCCCGTCTCGCTGCAGCATCGTCTTTCACCCTTAAGGCCCTGTAGGCCCAGTTCCAGCCGCGGGCCGCGTGTCATTTCCCCTTTTCAGTCACTGGCAATGTCTGCCCCCCTGCACTGTGCGTAGTCTGCGCCTTCACCACAGACACAGGTCCCCGCAGATGCAATGGGGCACACTGGCTCCTTTCTACTTGGTGCCGGCAGTTGTTACCGGCTGGTCCGAAGTCAGGGCCTTCCCCCGGGGAATGGCGGCTAGAGCCGACCTAGTGCTCCTCCTGCGCGGCTCCGGAGCTTCTGTCACCTGTGGTCCACTATGTAGTTTCTGCACCCATTGGCAATTTTCAAAGCAGTCTGGTCTGCTGCAGAGTCACCCGAACCCTCTTGCTGCCTGCCGGTGCTGTCAGTCGCCTGCCACTTCGCTTTCTGATGGACTGCAGGCCAAGATGGCACTGTCTGCCCAGGGTTGTCGAATTCGGCTACGTTTAACGGGTTTCCTGGCCCCGGTTCCACCCCAGGTTTAAGCAGATTGCGGCACCCACTTTCCACTACATGGGGATGTAAAAATCCCACTGCCACAAAAGGAAATTAGGATTATTTGTGCAGGATTTTTGGTGGCCGCTTCAGAGTGAAGGAGGCTCACATCCTCATCCGTGCATTGCGCAACAGCCCCCCCTCCCCCGAGGTTGAGTTCTTCTTATTAACTTCTTGTAAAGTCTTCAGTTGATCTCACAAAAAAGGGCTCTGACTCTCTTTTAAAGCCATTTGGGCCACAGTCATTTGAGAGGCTAATCCCTCTGTGTTGTCCGACCCAGAACCACTAACCGACGCCCCAGGTACCCCAGTTTCACGGGGTCTTCATGAGTGCAGTTGTGGCTGTCTCGCTGCAGCATCCTCTTTCACCCCTAAGGCCCTGTAGTGCCAGTTCCAGCCACTGCTTCTAGCCGCGTGTCCTTTTCCCTTTTCAATCACTGGCAATATCTGAACCCCTGCACTGTGCGTAGTCCGCACCGCCGCCACAGACACCACGTCCCCGCAGATGCAACGGGGCACACTGGCTCCTTTCTACTTAGTGCCGGTAGTAGTTCCCGGCCGGTCTGAAGTCAGGGACTGCGCCCGGGGATTGCGACTACAGCCGATCTTGCGCTCTTCCTGCAGCTTGCTGGAACCCATGCCCCTCTCAGTAGTATCTGCACCCTCTGGCAATGATCAAAGCAGTCTGGTCCACTGCAGAGTCACCTGGACCCTCTTGCTGCCTGCCGGTGCTGTCAGTCGTCTGCCACTTCGCCTTTTGATGGACTGCAGCCCAAGATGGTGCCATCTGCCTGGCACTGTCGAATTCGGATATGGTTCGGGGGTTTCTTGGCCCACTTCCACCCCAGGTTTAAGCAGATAGTGGTGTCCACTGTCTGCCACCTGGGGATGTAAAAATCCCACTGCCACAACAGGAAATTAGGATTACTTATGCAGGATTTTCAGTGACCGCTTTAGAGCGAAGGAGGCTCACATCCTCATCCGTGCATTGCGCACCTGCGCCCCCCCAAGTTGAGTTCTTATTGATGACTTCTTGTGAAGTCTTCAGGTGATCTGAAAAAAAAGGGCTCTGATCCTGTTTTAAAGTCATGTGGGCCACAGTGATTGGTGAGGCCAAGCCTACCTTGGTGAACCACACCTGGGGTCCCTACCAACAATTTTCTATGTGCGTGAGATCATAACCAGAGAGCTTTGAAATAAGAAAGGTAAGGGATGGAAACAGGAACACAGTGTGCCCCAGAGATAAAAGGGCAGAATCCTTCTCTTAACAGAAAGAGCTCTGGCCACACTCCTTTGTGATACTAAGTCCCACCCATCTTGGGTTGTTGATGAAAGAGTCTATCAGGTTACTTTTTCTCACTGTGTGGTCCCTGTTAAGGCGGCAGGTCTCCCTTGATGATGCGGTGAGAACATAGTCTCTGGCTCCTGCAAACCATACTCTTGTATCTTATGAATAGGGTCCCCTTAGCGGGGTGGCCTACTGTAAACAACAGACCCAGACATGACAGTTCTCTGCCCTTGATAGTGAGAGGCGGGGCGTGGCTTTGGGTTGACGCAGTTGCATATGAAAGATTGTTGGGTTTCCTGCCTCCTTTTTAATCCTCTGCAGCCTGAAATACCCTCGCTTGGTATGTGAATCGCTGCCCCCCGCTACAGGACCTAACAAATAAGCAGTGCAGATCCATGGAGCCTTTGTCAGTTAATCAGGCTGTCTATGGCTCCCTGGCAGAGGGAAGTTTTGCCCTCCCCTTTTCCTGGAGATGTCATTGTCAATTCCAACTAAATGTTACAGTCTGGACAGCACCTGTAGGCTGTGTCCATGCTAGAATACATAGGCCTATGCTTCTATTGTGGTGTGGGCATAGGGAAATGTGTGTGGATCAGCCCCACACATTTTCCTTAGATTGGTCTACCATCTTTCCATTTAATTAAAAATTTCAAAAAAGCCCAGGTGAGCACACACCCACCATGCAGATGGTCGAATTCCTCACACTGGAACCTCTGAAACACACTTTGTGATCCCCTGGGCGAGGGTCCTGCTGCTACTTCCATTCTGTGATGGATGTTGCACTGTTGACACATCCTATTCCACAAAGTCCTCATGTTGCAGCTCCAAAAACGTGTACCATCTCAACCATTATTAGCCAATTACAGTTGGATCTTCTGACTCTGACTAACACATGCAGCTACCCTGGCATGTCCCAGGGAGATTGTGTGCATGTCCAGGTTCACACAACACTGTTTGTGTGTGTTTGTATGTGTGTGTTTGTGTGTGTGTGTGTGTGTGTGTGTTCACTCTGCTGGTTTGTGTAGTTTGTGAGAGGCAGTGTGTGTAACCAGTGTATGTGGGCATTGTGTGCATTTGTAGAATGTGTGTGTGTGCGAGTGTGCTGTATTTGGACAGTGTATGTTTGTGTGGGGGCTTCAGTGTGTGTGTGTGTTGGGTGTGTGTGTGCCCAGCCAATGCACTTGTGTGTGTGGGAGCAGTGTCGGGACAGTGGTGTGGGGGCTGTGTGTTTGTGCGGGTGCAGTACATGTGCTGGGGTGGTGTGAAGAGCAGTGTTTGTGTGTTGGTGTGCTGTGTGTGTATGGGGGCATTTTTGTATGTGGTAGTATATATGTGGGGTGTTGTGTCTGGTGTGACGGTAGTGTCTGTGTGTCACGGAGAGTGTGTGTGGAGGCAGGGTGTGTGTGAGGGTGTGAGTAGATTGTGAGTGAGCAGCAATGTGTGTAGGGATTTGAGTGTAGTGTGTGGTTTCAGATTTACTGGATGTGGGCAGTGAGTTTGTGTAGTGAGTGTGAGGGGGAAGTGTGTGTGTGAAACATTTGTGTCTGTGGAGAGAGTGTGTTTGGTCAATGGGTGTGCCCGGGCCTGGGGGGTACAATGTGCCTAGGTGTGTGGTGTGTGTGCATGGCTATGTCTATATGTGTGTGTTTGAATGTGAATGTGTGGGGAGAACTGTTTGTGTGGGAGAAACATGTGTGGGAGAAGCTTAAGTGTGGGGAAGTATATTTGTGGGGGGAGTGCATGTGTGTGTTGCAGTGTGTGGATTTACAGTGTATGGGCCATTGTTAGTATGGGAGCCAGTGTGGGTTGGTGTGGGGTGCCATTGCTACTGTGTATTTAGGGCCGGTGTATGTGTGTGAGGGGGTGCAATATAAGTGTGTGTGTGTGTGTGTGGATGAGTAAGCAATGCATGCATGTGTAAAGCTGGCCAATGTTACTGAGGGGGAGTTTGGATGGGGCCATGTGTGTGGGGGCAATTTTAGTGGTTGGGGAATGTGAGGGCTGCATGGTGGGAGGTGTGCTATGTTTGTGCAGTGGATGTTCATGAGGAGTGTTTGGAGCAGTGTGTGTGGAAAGTGTCTAGGGACAGTGAATGGGGGGTTGGTTGTGAGGGGAGACAGTGTGCATGTGTGTGGGCACTGTGTGTGTATGTGTGTGGGTACAGTGCGCATGGACGGGGAGTGTGAATGGGGCAATGTGAGTGGTGGTAGGGTGGGCCCCTGAGGTGGGGCAATGTGAGGCAGTGTATGGGGTCAGTATGTTTGAGGCGGTCTGTGGGGATGAGCAGTGTAGGTTGCATGAGCAGTGTTTATGTTAGAAGGCGGTGGATCCATTTGTGTTTGTGATGTGAGTGTGTGTATGCAGTGGGTATTTGGAAGTGTGTGCAGGCAATGTGCAGTTTGGAGGAATTGTGTGTGGAAGTCAGTGTGTGTGAGTGAGGGGTCAGTGTATAGTTGAGCATATCATGTGCAGAGGAAGTGTGTATGGGGACATGCCAGTGTGTGGGTGGCAAATAATGAGTGTGTGTGTCTGTGGACATGGAGAGTGGGTTTATGGTGTAAGGGTGCAAAAAGGGGAGACTGACCCATAGGTGGCATGATGATTGCGATAGACTTTTATTAATCAAGAAAATAAAGGGAAAACCTAGCTTTCTCTAACTCTACAAGCGGTTTCCCTGCCTCATCAAAACACTAAGGGTACTGTCAGGATGTCTGTGTAAATCCACAGTCCTGTGTCAAAAACCCTGCTTCTGTCCCTTACACCACGTAAACTACAGATAAAGTAGATATTTTTGTTCCACAATAATGACTCCCTTCTTCTGGACTGGTGATAGTAGTCCACTTCTAGGCTTTGACTTCTTCTTAGGGGAATGACTCCCTTCCCCAGGTCAGAACTGCCTATTATTTTAACACTCAGTATTAGAAAGTCTTTATAACTTTGGTTACCAGGAGAATGACTCCCTTCCCCAGGTCTCTTTTCACTTGGTTGCACAATCCAACATTACCAGGGGGGAATTACTCTGTTTCCCTTGCCTCTCTTTAACTTTGGTTTCACAGTTCAACACCACTAGTGAGGGATGAATCCCTTCCCCTAATCTACGCGTCACGTAGCTTCAAACACACAGTTCTCAAATGTTACAAAGGTCCATGACCCCAGCTTCTCCTCTTTGAGTGGACTCATTTGATATCCTTCTCTACCAACTACTGCCAGGAAGAAGATGATGTGTGCTACTTTCTAATTATGGGTCCCAGACTCTGGTTTTTCTCTCTTTTTGGTTTGACCCACTTAGTTCAGTCTCCAGTCTTATGAACGCAAGGAAGATGCCTTGCTTCTTGATTCAGGTCCGAGACCCCTGTTTCTCTCTCCGTTCAGTTCGACCCACTTGGCTTACTCTGTCGCCAAGTACTGCCACGAGGAAGACATCTCGTTAGATGATTCTGGTATGTTTCCCAGACCCTTCCTGGGGAGTCAATGGTTTTCCCCTCTCCACCGACTCTCTCAATCCTCACATTCAGGTCCCAGACACTTCTGTGGTGGTCAATGGTTTTCGTTAGGCCACTGGGCTGAGGAAGCTTTCCTTGGATGCAAGACCCTCTCGCCGCATGCCTCACGTCCCTACTGGGCCTCCTGAATTGCCCTGTACCTCTCACTGGGATCGGGTAGTGCCCCAATTCTTCCTGGGATCAGGCGCCTTGATGGCAGCCCCAGTGTTCTTTCTTCCTCGGTCTGGCAGCTGCTTGGGTCTGCACTCTGCTGTGCTTCGCGGTCTAAGCGCTGTCACCAGACGGTTCAGTCCACCTGGATATGGTCGCACTATGGCACTGTTTGTCGGGACTGGCGGGGAGGTTGCTTCTAGCTTGAATTCCTCTTGACTTCCACTGCTGCTCGCCAGCATCCGCCGGCCAGCCTGGTTCTTCTCTGGATGCAATTTGAAACTCCTGGGTTTGTCGCAGGCCAAAGACAAGTAGTCATTCTTCTGTTTTCCTTTAATGGCACAGGCTCCACCCTGGCGCAACGTCAATGCCTGTATCTGTAGTTGTCAGGCCAGTCCTTGTTCCTCCTACGGGCTACCTAATCCCAGTAGTAGGGTCAACCAAACCCTCAGGTTTCTCGAAGATCTTCTTTGTTCCAGTACATTTGGTTATGTCAGTCTTACATATGTTACAGAAGTACATGGGCTAAATCTCAATATAAGAGTTTGTGATGGGAGTGGGGCTTAAGGAATATGGAGGGGTATAGGATGTGGGTGGAACATTGGCATGCTGCATTCTCCCAAGATGTTCTCCCTTGTCCTCAGAGCGGGAGACTCTCCCCATGAGATCCTCCCGCTGTGCACCACCTCTAGGGTGAAAATTGGGTGGAGGCCTCACCACCCTGGCATAATGGGAAGGGGCTCCCCGGGGAAAAGTGACGACATCTAGGGTTTTGTCACAATGTCTAAAGTGTATGTCTGGTGGCACTATGCTTGAAGGCATAGTGGTGGGGAAGTGTGTGAGGCCGGGTGAGGGGCCATGTGTGTTTAGAATGCAGCGTGTGGGGAGTTGTGTGTAGGGTCAACATGTGTGTGGGCAATGTGTGTGTGGGTATGGGCATGGGGCAGTTTACATGTGTGTGGGCAATGTGTGTGGGGTCAGTGTAAGTATGGTCACTATGTTTGTAGGAGGCAGTATGGGTGGGCAGTGTGTTTGGTAGTGCATGTATGTGTGAGTTTGGAGGGGTAGGGTGTGAGTGTGTGGGGCTGTGTGTGTGTGTGTAAAAGGTCTGGTTGTTTGCATGAGAGGGCAGTGTGTTAGTGTGTGTTATGTCAGTATTACATATGTTACCGAAGTGAATGGGCTTAATCTCAATATAAGAGTTTGTGATGGGAGTGGGCCTTAAGGAATATGGAGGGGTATAGGATGCGGGTGAAACATTGTCATGTTGCATTCTCCCAAGATGTTCTCCCTTGTCCCTACAGCTGGAGAATCTCCACATGAGATCAACCCGCTGTGCACCACCCCCAGAGTGTGTGCATGTGACCTGTATATATGTGTGTGTGTGTGTGTGTGTGTAAAGCATATGCTGTCAGTGTGAGGTGGTCAGTATGTGTGTTGAGGGAGAAGTGTGTGTGTGGTGGCACTGTGCCTGAAGGGGAGCAGTCAGTGTGGCTGGAGGTCAGTGGGTAAAGAAGCGGTGGATGTGTGGAGGTGGCAGTGTTCTATGTGTGTGTGAGTGTGGGAGCAATGTGTGTGCGTGTGTGTGTGTGTGTGTGTGTGTGTGCGTGTGTGTGTGTGTGATAGAAATCAAATGTGTTCATGGGTCCTTATATCTCCATAATCTACAAAGCCCCCATACGTGCTTCAAAAGGTTTTAACAGACCAGATAAAAGGCCCAAAATACCTGGCTAACTAAAACCTGGCTTAACCAAAAAAGGAAAATAGGCTAAACAAAATTAACAATAAAAACATACAACGGGAATTTGCCTGCCAATGCCAGCTTCTAGGCATGTGTAGTGATATGCAGAGACCTCACAAAGGGGAGTCAATGAATGAACACCCTGGTGTAATATTTGAGTGTATTATTTCTTCTAGTGTCAATCAGTTGCACATCACCAGCCTTGCTGATGAGCCTGTGAGACATGCATCTGATTGACAGCTTGCGAAAGGAGATTGCAATGAGCGTGGTGTGGTCATAGAGTGGCAGGGATGGGGAGGCAAGTCAAATATGCCTAGGCATGTAATGGCAGTTGATGGGGAAGAAAAATAACCAAACAACATCAACAGGCTGTGTGCCCCACCTCACATGCCATCTCCGCTATATCGGTTATTCCCATCTCAACAGGCGTAGCTTTATTGGTGGCTGGAGTCGCAAATTAGCCAGATCCTAAAAATGGGCAACAACGATCGTCATTCGGTGCCTCTGGACCTAGGAAGATGCACACATTCAAATGCCCTTTTCTGGGCAGTGGTTAACATTGCCAATGGTTATATATGAACAGAGTACTGCTTAGACCTCTTCTTTGCAATATTTGATTGCCCTTTCAGTGAATTTGAATGCATGCATTATGAGGTACAGGTATTCATGAAAGGGTGGCAGTTTAAAGGTTTAACAAGACTGTATCGTGTGGTGTCGCGTTGTTGAATACGCCTCAGCAGCCCAATAGATCTGATGCTCATTTGCACAAAGGATGTAACGGGTACCTGGGTTAGCCAAAGTTCATCAAGATGGGTGTGATATACTTGGTAGGCAGCAAGGCTGCCCGGCCGTGTCCATGTCACTATTTGGTGCAGTCAGGTTTTCAAGTGCCAAAGTACAGAGAGTTATACTTCCTCGCCAGCTCATTTTTGCATCACGTATCTAGGGTATTTATCAGCATCCAATCCTCCCCTGAGCTATTTTTGACCTAACATAGTGTAAGCCTTTTTAAACTGCATAATTGTACTTCTTGCCAAGGACATGCAAGGGGGATATATTTTGGACACTGCTGCACTGTGTTTCTTACAAAACATTACCCAGCGCTGGACGTACCAATTAGGCACATGGTGGTGTGTACAATGGGGTGCTCACTGGTCGCCTAATTCATATTCATGAGACAGATCTTGCGTGTGCATCACCCCGGTGTAAATTGTGGCTAGGAGCAGCATGTATGCTTGGGTGTCCGTCGTGTGTTTTCATCTAGTGGCTGCTTCCTGACATGCAGTCTTGTCTCTTCTCCTCCTGAACAGTGACATCGCTCTCAGGGTTAGTTTCATTGGTCAGTTACGGTAACTGTGGTGTGCCATTCTTCTCTCAGAGAGCAAAGCTGTGTCTGATGACGTTGTGTAACCGTGTGGTGTTTACGCTGATTGGCAAGGGCTGTAACCTGTCCAGTTCAGAGAAGAAGTGAGGAGAAGGCTGAGGAGTTTTGCTCAGAAGGCCACATGACTGTGGCATTTGACTAGGACTTACATTTCTAAACTCCAGAGGCTGCCCCTCCTTTAGTGATTGGAGTGGGACCTCACATTACAATTGCTATCAAATGAATGCTGGAGTTGTGTGTCGCACATATCCATGTAAGTGGCCCTTCAAGAAGTGGGGTGTTCCTGAACTAGGTAGAGCAATGCCCCAGGCAACCTTTGAACCCCAATGGTCAGTGAGTGGACTGGCTTAGTTGCTAACATAAAATGACTTTATAGGTTTTGGAGGAATGAGATGAAAGAGAATGGGTTTGTAGAGGAGCAGCTGTCCACATCTGCAGGAGATCCTGCTCCCTGCCTCCCATATACTAGAGACATAAGACTGTGCCATGTTTGACACTACCACAGCGAGTATTTGGAGGAAGATACCCATTGAGAGTGCACTATCGAATGTACCCACGGAGTAAGGGTATCCTGCAGGTGGAACTCCCTGAAGGAATATGAAAAAGAGCAAAGAAGATGAGCCAGTGCCGTCATGAGAAGAGTGCTCAGCGTCTCGAGATACTGGCTAAAAATAATGTATGAATCCTAAGAATACTAATGATGAAGTAAAGGATCGAGTGAACTCTTGAATATAAAAGAAGAAGATTACACATGCACAAGTTGCTGCTGGAAACAAATAGTTCAAATGAATGTACAGATGCTGAAACGCAAGGTAGATTAAGTCATCATAGAAGCTGGCTATAAGAAGTAAATAGAAGCAAGAAAAGCAGGCTCGTGGAGCTGCGTGGTGAGGCTGCCTGGCCTGAAGTCAAGATTCTAGGAAACAAGGTCAGCTATCTACTCTGAAGAACACGTGTGTGGAGGATGAATCTTCTCACAGCAAGGAGCAATCAAAGATACATGAGATGCCAAGTTTTAATTCATTTAGAGCATTTAAAAGCTGCAAAATGGACCAGATTGTGGTCTCCTGTCACGTGAGCGAAGGATGCAAATAGAGTTGAACTTGAAGTTTCAGACACGATAAGCGAGTGCCCTCACTCCCATACATTCTCAAAGAGAAGGATACTTTGCAAGGCCAAGTACAAAGACAATTTCCTGGCAGAAGGCATTAGTGATGAGAGATGTTGGGCTAATTAGGTGGTGAGGTAGCTTTATGACTTGCCTCCCTGCACCTGCGTCTTTGCTTACGTGCTGCTAAGTGAACCGAATATTCCAGACATAGCACAAGGGTGCCCACCAATTATATTAGTCTATATAACGCAGGATCTTATAGTTTGAAAACCAATGAGAAACTGTGTATCTAATGTTTCCAAAATGACGTCTTTGCTAGAGGTAGGCATAAGTTGTCCACCTGATAATGGGCAGCCAATAACAATCCTAGCTCTTATAGAAAAATATACTTAGATGTTTCCATTAACCAATCCCAACCCCATACAGGTTGTTCATTATTGTCACATAGTATGATGTCACTCTGACGCATTATTGTTATAAAAAGTATGTTGTTTCGGAGATCGTTGAGAGACTGAGCGTACGTCCATTGATGTTTGTTGTAACCGACCTGTTTTCGATAATTGTTAATAAAACAGTACTTAGCCATCTTCCTAAGTTGGTCCATTATTTGGATTCAGAATTATTCTAGTGTGATCCCATCCATTACATATGCGTAGTCCTTGTTAGGAGTGTTGCTCTGAATGCCTACAGTAATAGGATTGCACTAAATATACCTACCCCAGGAAGGCCCCGCAGGTATTCTCATTAGTAGTGCTTTGTGCCACTCAGACTGAGAGATACAAAGACGAGAGTGTGCCACACTAAGGCTCCCCTCTAAGCTGGAGGAAGGGTTGAATTTGCCACAAAGAGAATGACCCACACGTGCGACTGAATTAAGTAGTGAATTTCAGGTTCTACTCGGTGGAACCCTTGTAAAGGTGCTATCTTCATTACACAAGCGTACTTCCGAACTTCTAGGTGCTACTTTATCGCTTATGATGAAATTAGTGGAAATGTTTCTGCCCTGCCTGAATCTAACAACAGCAGGGCGAACAAAAAGGTGCATACCATCTAAGTACTGTTGGCTGTGGATTGGACTGGACTGCCCTGTCTTTTGGATTGTTCTTGCAGCGCCGCCTCTGCTCTGCGCTGCATTGCGCCTGCCTTTCCTGTTGCCGTGTGTACGGCTTGGACTTTCTGTAAGCCAGGAGGACGTCTCACTGTGTGACACACAGTTTGCCTGGCCCTCGAACGAGGAAAGGAGGTGACTGATTTCAACATACTGACCTGTCCTTGCCCACTTGCCTTGTTGTCCCTCACTTGCCTGGTTCCCCGGGAAGGGAACCTTTCTTGTTACACTAGTTTTTTGCTGCTTTACCGCCTTACCAGCGCTGCCCTGGAGGTGTGGTTAACGTTCTTTCCTTTGTGTTCCTCCCCCCTAGGTTTCCCTTTCAGAGGAGGCCCCGCCCCCCTGTGCCGGTTGACGCCCAGGAAGCCTCTTTGAAAACCAGCCTCCTCGCGCACCAGCGCCGCGCACCTGCCAAGTACCATCTAAGTACTGTTGGCTGTTCGCGGTTCGCGTGCAGCGCGGAGGCGGCTTCTAGACCTCCAGTAGCGTTCCGCATGGTATAGTGTGGCGAGTGCTCAGGTTTTCCCTTTGACACTGTTATTGCGCAATCCACTCGACATCTTTGTTGTAAATTCCGGTATTGCGGCCCACCAGTTCGTATACAGCGGGGTCAGCTTCTGGTGAGTTTCCTTAAGTGGGGTGCTCTCTTCTTTGTGTCTAAGGCAAGATAGATGTGTACCTGCTGTGTACCTGCTCTGGCATAATTCCAAAATGTTTTTCTCATGTGCTTAGAGTCTATGTTTACACCTTGGTAAACTTCTTAGTGAATCTACGGAGGAAATTTCAAGAAGTGTAGGCCTGTGCTATTGCATTACCTGGCCCTTAGTTGTTCGGCACCACCCTTGTCCTTGGATAAAAAGGCGTGGTTTTCATTGTTTGGCTTTGGGGCGTGTAGAGGTGTTGAGCATGAGCCCAGAATAGGGGTTTGGAAGGGGGAGCCGCCTCTTTCTATGATAATATTCAGACTGGTGAAGAGTTGTCTGTAGGGCCCTTTCCTTTAGGAGGTGTGGACCCCTTCTCTTCGGTGAAAGATGAGGCAGACCTTGCAGCCCGAAGGGGTAAAGTGAGATCGGCATCTACCCCAGAGGACTTTTGCTCACACACTCAGCTCAATGAACCTTCCAACTTTCCTGTAATTTCACGTATTCTCAACTTGCTGGACAAGGGTCATGAGCTTACACATTGCTCCATAAGGGAGATGCAGTCTTCATTATCGTTTATGAAAGACAAGATGGCCAGATTGGAAGGTTTTATTATAGCAGAAGAACATTCCAGATCCTTCTATCTGGCCCAATTTCAAAAAATGCTGGAGAATGTCCCAGATAGAGTAATTCAGCACCCTTCTACTATTTTGACTTACACTCAAGGTTCCCAAACCGACCCGGGAACTTGCCCTATAGTTTCCTCACAGATTTCTTGTTTTCAGGTTGCGAAAGGGGATAAGCGGGTTATGTTGGAGCATGCAAACTCGGAGGCCATAGACTTGGTGGAGGTTCTTAAACTCCAGCACGACCGTCTATTACAGATAGAGCAACTTCTTTATAAGATGGCCGCAACCGAGCATCATTTGGATCCCATAGATCCCCCAAGAGAGGCATCCAAAGTCTCTCCAGGTTTTGCTGCTCCTCCTGACAGCCCCTCCCCCCTGATTGACATTATTGAGGCCCTGCCTAGTCCTGTATCGATGGCGGTGGATGTATTCCCGGACTTGGAGGAAGGACCTGTGGTGCATGAAGGAAGACATTTTGTCTCGAGAAAAGCCAGGAAGTCCTTCCTAAGAGCTCAAAAACGCCTAAACATTACCAAGGCAAGTCAGAAGAAAGCTACCCCTAAAACACCAACTCTCGGTTGTGCCCAGTTGCCCTCTGAATCTAAAGTAATCTTGGGTACTGGGACTAGCCACGATGATCTTGGTCTAGTCTTATGTGATCTTAATGAGGAAAGCAGGAAACACCTACAGATTGCAGCGTTGAAAAAAGGCAATATTCAGATTGCCCCATATGGCCCACAAGGAACTCCCACGGTCAAGCTGCAATCTCAGCTTCATTCCTTCTTTCCCAATATCCAACCTAGAAAGGCGAGCACTACGATTCCAGCCGAGGGCACCGTGACACCTACTGTGAGCCCAACTAGCGCCCCCTTACAGTTGGAAAGAGTGTCGGATGGTAAGGCAGTAGCTGCCATTCCTTCTGCACCTCTCCTTGTGGTAGTTGAAGATCGCGCTTGTCCCCCCCTCCTTTCAGAAGCACCTGTGATTCTGGCGTCCCCGGTACGGCCTCCCAGTGTGGAGGTTGTGCACTCCCCACATATAGTGGCAGGGAAATCCATTCCTGACACCCTGTCTTTCATACATACACCAAAGGACATGAAACTAATCCTGGGTTGGACTAGTAATCCAGAGATAAATGGCCCTGCCAGTATAAATAGGTATTTTTTGATGAATTCGTTTTTCCATATTCCAGCGCTTAGGAATCTTTCATCTAAGGACCTTGACTGGGTCAAATTGGCAACTCTTAACAACCAGAGAGCCCTCTGCAGAGTCCAATCGCAGATTATAACTAAGATGCTGATGGAGTTTGCTGAGGACTTTCATTCCATTGGTCTCATACCATGCCTATTTTCGGATATGGATAGTGCATGGGCCTTTCTTGACTGGGTGCCTCCCACTTTGCCAGCATGTCCAGTGGGTCCAGGCATAGATTCGTCCGACTCCCAGGTTACTCAATTATCACTCCAACTAGCATCGCTAACCCAAGCACTGAGTGGGCTGGCTTGGCTGGAACCTTTGATAAAAACAGCTGCAGCCATTAAAGGGCCCACTCCGGGCTCATAATTGGCCAGTCTGACCATCTCATCTTGGAATTGTTGTGGCCTGGGCAACCTGGTAGGATGGCATAAGCGGGTTGTCCCTGAGAAGAAACCAGACATATTATTTCTGCAGGAAACGATGAGCCTAAATGAGATTACTCTAGATGGTTATTCCAGTTTTTCTATTCCAGCCAGCCGCATACTTGCAGGCCGTCCTTCTGGGGGTATCGCTGTTCTTATTAAAAATGGTCTCAAAGCTGTGGCCTCTATACTGGATACCTCGATATCATGCATTTTGGTGGAGTTGTCGTTTGAAACCACCAAGGTCTCGCCCCTGCTTCTAATGTCGCTGTATTGGAATCCTAAGTCAGTTTCTCTTACCTGTCTTTTGGAGGATCTGGACAGGATTTTGGGCCATGCCTCTGTCTCGTGCCCCAATCACGAAATTGTGATTGGTGGCGATTTAAACTCATACCTACAGTTTTCTATTATAACATGCTCTCCTACTTCCTGTTCCTCCTACGCTCAACAAGCTTCTCTTAGAGGGCAACAACTGACAAGTTTCTTTGAAAAATGGGGCATTTACCCAATTCACTTGGCACCTCATTCTCTACAGACTTCATGGTCTCGGGGCAATGCTTCTTCCCTTATCGACTATGTCCTGGCATCCAAAGTGTGTTCTGGGTTACTTGATCCAATCTCAATTTTAGACCTGGGCCTGAGCGACCACCACATGCTGTGCTCGAAATTCCATATGAGGTGTGGTGCCTATATGTCGTCACCGCCTGCCTGTTTGGCGGCTCCCAACAGAAGTACCATCTCTGTCAACTGGAATCCTGTCGTGTGCAGGAAACTGGTGTTTCTGGTGAATAGAGACCTTATAGTTTGCCATGACGACTCCATATCGTTGGGGAATATCGAAAAAATTAACGAAAGAAATATCAATATGATCCAGACACACCTCGTATCCTTAGCGAAGGATGCTTTGTGTAAAGGTATCCCTTTGGATGCCCATCCAAACTTGAATCAGATTGCAATCTTAAAAAAGCAAAAAAATCGCGAATTGGCTAACATAAGGAAAAAGTCACTCAGTCCTCCTATCTATCATCGTGAAAAAAACTATATCATTCAGCGCTTCAAGCACCAAATAAAGCCCCTACATCAAGCTGCCTTTACCTTCGTCAACCAACATATGATTAGTCTGCTCTGCAAAAAAAAAACTCGAGAGATATGGGCCATTTTAAGAAATCCGTCAGGTAAGGCAGATACCCGCTCTGTGGCGACCATCTCGGGACTGGAATGGGAGAAGTTTTTTTCCCAAAAATATGCTCTGCCAACTATGCATTTCAAAACAGAAAGTAGCTGTATGCAATTGTCCTTTCCGCGGGTTTGTCCCTGGGATATAAAGGATATTATATGGGCAATCTCCCAATTGAATTCTTCTAAAGCAGCTGGGCCAGATGGGCTGCCCCCCTGCGTCCTAAAAGACGATCCCTATTTCTGGGCCAGATATCTCCTTCCTTGCTACCAGTTGATCTACAAAACTGGCAATATTCCAAAATCATGGCTGACCGCCATAATCATTCCAATACACAAAAAGGGTGCTCTAAGCAATCCTCTAAACTTTAGGCCTATTGCCCTTATAGATACAGCTGGGAAAATCTTTGCACGACTGATCTTGTCAGAACTAGAAGTCCATATACATGACCTAAACATTCTCTCAAAAGCCCAGGTCGGTTTTCGGAGAGCAATGGGCACTCAACTAAATGCTTCAATTTTAGCCCATCTCCTTTGGAATGCTCACTCCAAGTCAAATGGAACCATATACATGGCAGCACTGGATCTTTCAGCTGCATTTGATAATGTGCTTCGCACGCGGCTCTGGCAAAAGATGCTGGCTTATGGTATACCATCTACACTAGTAGCGTTAATTGCAGCACTACACCGGAATACATCTTACAGGGTCCGTATCAATGCGGAAGGGTTATTGACTGACAACATACCTACGTACATAGGTGTCAAACAGGGCTGCAATTTGGCTGCGGTCCTATTCAATCTTTACCTTGCTGATATTGACAAGATTTGGCAGGGTTCCAATTCTTTTTCGGCAATACTGGGTTCCTTGCGGCTCCATTGGCTAGCATTTGCCGATGACGTCATAATATTCGATAGAGTGCCGTTTGGACTCCAATATAAATTAAACCTGTTTGGCGAATACTGTAAACTGAATAACATGACTATCAACTCAGCCAAATCACACATATTGGTTTTTACCGCGAAAAAAAAGCTTCCGAGATTCAACCTTACAATAAATGCCCAGCCGATCTTGAGAAAAGAAGAGATCAAGTATTTGGGCTATCACCTATCGAATGGGACGTCTATTAGCAAATGGCGCACAGTGTTGAACGCGAAGTTTAACCCACTATTGGCCCAAATGAGAATTATTTTCATCAAATATTGTCGTTTTTCCCTCCTGCCTCTCATACAATACTATACCATGAAAATAGAGCCCATTCTTCTATATGCAGTTGACATGTGCCTTCTGAATTTGGGGCCCCTTCTAAATCTCCTACAAGGTAAACTTTGGAAGAAGACTTTGGGGCTTCCCGGATATCTACCCAATGCCATCATTATACATGAATTGGGCTTATATCCATTAGAAGATAAATATCTTTGGAGGATTGTAACTGCATTTTCCAAAATGATCTCCCCACCCCCAAATTCACTTTATGAGGACTTTCATGAAATGCTTGCTGGAAAGTGTCCAACTTCGATCTACACAGTGAAAGAGAAGATACAAGCGATTTTAACTTCATTGAATATGACGCTGGATGATTTGATTAATACCCCCGCTAAAGTTAAAAGGCGTTTCTTTAAAAATTCCTGGGCTCGCAATTCCGATCAGATTGGAGGCTATTCTTCCTTTACCAACTATGCCACCCTTAGGCATGCAGTTACACCTCGGCTGCCATATATTTTATGTTTTCCGGACAAAGTAGCAAGAAGGTCCTATATGCGCTTCCGCCTGGATCTTATCCAGACGGGTGCTCGTATTAGGAATTGGGACTGTTACAGGGTTTTGGCAAAAGGGGAGGGATGCAGATTTTGCCTAGATACATCTGAGCCCGAAACTCTGGAACACCTTTTTATGTACTGCGATTTCTTTGCGAAGGATAGGCAATGTTGCTTGGACGCATATTTTACCTCTTATTCTCTGTTTGAATGTCACCTAGTATGGCTAAGATGCATGCAGGGTAATTCAAATTCCATTATACTAGCAACTGCCCGACTGGTTGCAATAATTGAGGAACAACTGCTGTCACTCAATAGGACCTTTTGGAGAGGGTAAATTTTGGGTGCTTGAGATTTTGTCTTCCTTATGATTGATGGCATTAGCCAACTAGCTGTGGGAGTAGTTAAGTTGGTGGAGGGCTGCGATGCCAATTTATCATCATTGTCATGCTATGTCTGGCTTGCTATCTGATGTTTTAAGATTCCCATTTGCGATTACTGGTGATGTATTGGAAATATGTCTAAGTGTTTTTACTATCTTTTTACTGTTTTTAGTTGTTTAAGTATTGATCAACTTTGATCAAACTGTTTTGTTTTACATGATTTCTATGTGTTATGTATTATTTGTAAAGGTGTAAATTAATTTTTGCTACCAAAACAAATAAATAAGTAAATTAAAAAAAAAAAAAAAAAAAAGGTGCATTGTGAGAATTTCAACTCCCCTGCCACTTCATTAGTGTTCAAATAGTGTGGGATGACGTGTGACCTTCCTGCCCTTTCAAGGTGGCATTATGTTATGTGTCCTGGGTGGTAGGGTTTAGTCATTTGCCAGTTTATTAATTCTTTGGAATGTTTAACCCCTTATGAAGATCTTTTATGGGAGGGAAAACGTGTTGAGAGCGTTGAGCCATAAATATAGTTGGTCAAGTGCCAAATCATACATTTGCTAGTTTTCTGGTGTATATAGTGCCATTTTTTTCCTTAAGAATTTTGAAAAACCCTTTCACATGAAATAAGGAGAACCTGTGCACAACCCTTTAAAATGTGAAATCTGTATTCCAGAGATGCACGTCTGCATGGACTTCAATGCGACATAGGCTTAAAGACATGGCATGCTGACACACAGCATTTCTTCCGTCCTGTCCTACAGACCGTCATGGGCACGCGCAGCCATTGGGGTGGAAGGCATGCATTGTTGTGTGAAGCAGGAACAAAGAGAAGAGGTCTAGCTTTGTGTTGTGTGATTACGTAAGGATGGATGTGGTGGATGGATATGGTTGTGTGGATGGGAGGGTGAATGACCATTGATGTATGAGTGGATGGGTGAGTGAGTGAATATGGATGGAGGAGTTGGTGAATATGGCTAGTGAGAAGCCTACACACATATTGGTGTCATTCTATTAGTTTAAACATATATTTTCCAGACCTCATTTTCATGATTATCATAAATAAGGTGAAAGGGGTTATCCGGATGGGACAGCAGGACAATTGCCTTATCAGGGTATTTCATAACAGAACAGGCAGGAGCTTTGGTTCTGCTTTTCATGCTTCTTGGTTTCATAGCAACGCTTTGGAAAATATAATGTATTCTGCCTTGTAGCAGCTTCTCGTTACCGTTGATTCATTTCCTGCCTTAGATTATGTAATCCATGGGTTATTTAAATGCTTTGACTATTGTTATTTTAAGTGTGAAACATCTTTTAAGTCAATAGGGAGCAAATAATTTCATTTTTTCTAATACTGGCTGCATTATAGAAGTTTGCAAAGTCAAAAATGCAGGGAGATGCAGCACTCATATTACAAAATTGGGGGAGCATATGGATGACTGTGGGTGAAGGAAGTTGGTTTGTAATACTGCCACTCTATAGTCAACACACAAATACAAGAACTGGAGGCTTCCTCTTGCTTTCTGCATCACTGAGCAGCTGATTGCCTCCAGAGTGTGTCAAATACGTAACTGCAAGAGTTCTGTCAGAGAGCTAAAACTCTCTTTGGCGGACCAAAAAATGGATTGCTGTTTACATCTGGCAGCAATCGATCGATGAGACGTTCCCAAAATGCTTCAGAGAAATGGATATTATTTGAAAGAGAATTTGATTCATAAAAAGATATATTTATATGATAGACCTATGATTTGTATTAATGTTGCCAAACAAATGTCATATTTTCGGTTATGGGTTCCATGTGCATCCATTTACAAAGTACCCCTAGCATCGTGCTGCCCAATTAATGTTACATTCCTACCAAGCTATTGCTTTTCTTTCAATTGCTTTTTTTTCCTCTGGTGGTAATCATTAACCTTTACTTGAATCATCATTTTCGTCCTCCTGACTTTCATGTCATCAATGACATTTGTGATGTCATCTTTGATGTCCTGTGTGTTAGTCTTAGCAGTGCACAGTGGTGGCACGAGTTATGGTTGCTTAGCTTACCATAATTGGTGAATTTCAAGGGTTTTTCAGTTTTATTTGTAACCATAACGTCGCTTTCACAAAGTTTATTCGCTGAATAAATATATATAGGCAAAAAGGTTTCGTTAAGGGGGGAAAGTTATATGGGGGTCCCAACATTTGTGGGTTTTCCCATAGACGCAATGCAGAAAAAAAAATGTGCTCACGCTTTTAGCCCAAACCGCTGGACGGAGTTTCAACAAATTTGCGGCCGGAGCAGCAGCTTGGTCCCAAAAGCATGCTTTTGTAAATTTGGTGTACATCCGTCCAGTAGTTTTTCTTTAAAACAACCAAAAAGTAGGTAAACAAAAATGGTGATAAATAGGTTTGGTCTGCGGACAGGCCTCCAATTGGCCCAGAGGATGGTGTGGTGTCCGCGACATTGGACGCGCTCGCTGATTGATTAATAAAAACATGAGGTGCATCATATTTTTGGGAAACGCCTGCCATGTAGGATTCGTGGACAGCGGCCGGTGTCCGCAAACATCACGGCAGAAACATATTAAAATACACAATATTGCACTTGTCAAGCTAATGAAACAATCTGCCGAGCTGAGGAGTGATGAGGATGGAATGGGGTATGGCCATAAAAAGCACAAAAAACAGGTGCTTTTTCAACTCATACATCTTCGAACAGTCCGGATGTCCGGGGCAGTCCTGTGATGTTTGTGAACACCTGCAATGTTCGGGGACATCTATGCCTATTTCTGCATTACAGGGTTGGTGAAAAGCATTTTCTGGATGGCTTATAACTTTCGCGCCACTCAATGAAACTGCATGAAATTTTGGAATTTCATTCTACACCTGACTTTGAATGGTTCTGCAAAGTGTACTGCTGTTTTTTCAAGAGGGAACAAAATTAGAGTGGGGGGCTTATAAATGTGGTGCCATTTGATGAAGCTGAACAAAAGTTTGCAAACAGATTTTATTCCTAGATATGAATGGTTTGTCAAGGTTTGGTGGGATTTTGTCAAGAGGGGGTAAAATTAGGGGGGGGTCTCAACCTTTTTAGATGGATGATAACTTTGTTGCCATTTGACCAATTTGCAGAAATGTTTTCAGACAGATTATACACCCAACCTTGAATATTTGTGCAAAGTCAGAATGGATTTTGTCAAGTGGGGGATAAGTTATATGACTATTTTATGTATGTACATTTTGACACTTTTCAAAAAATAAAACATGGGTGGATGTGCAGCAAACTCGTACAAGGAGCATTGGCAAGGACCTGAAAGCATGTTTTTGCAGATGTGTCTGTGTTTTATTTTTTGAAAAGTGTCATAAAGTAGGTACAAATAAATGTGATATGCCTTTGGTGACTGAGGCATAGCCTGTGGCCATGGGCAGTAGCCAGATTGTCAGAGTAATGGCCTAAGGCGATGACTGGACAATCTGGCTACTGGTCATGACCATGAGGGTCTAGCAATGGGGTTAAAGTGGACATGGCCACCAGGGACCAACTATGTGGTACGTTTTTCGAAATTGAGATAGGTTTGAATGGGAAAACAAAACATCTGCTTGTGGGTACAGGTTGAAATGCTGGATGGGATTGCAACAGATATGCACAAGGAGGATATTCAAGAATGATTTTACAAATATGTCCTATATTTTATTTTTTGGATAGTGTGAAAATGTAAGTAAACAAAACAGTGATATAACATTGGCATCTGGGCAATGGGCCTGGCCGTCAGCAAGGAGAAATGTGTACTGTAATTTAGTTATTGGGGCAAGCGGCATGGGCAAAGTGGTAGGTTTGAATGGGAAAAAATATTCTGCTTGCGGTTACAAGCTGCAGTGGTGGACTAGATTACAACAAACCTGCATTGAGAGCATTAGCAAGGACCTAAAAGCATGTTTTGGGAAATATGTCTTGTGTTTTATTTTTCCAAAGTGTAAGAATGTAATTAGAAAAACTAGTGAAATTCATTTGGTGTCTGGGCAGTGGGCCTCGACCTCGGCAAACGCAAATGTGTACTCTGATTTGCTTATTGCGGAATGCAGCATGGCTGAAGCCCATGCCCCATGGATTTGGAGAGTGGACATGGCTGCAAGGCATGAACACTGGCCGTTGGTTCCATTATTAAGGTATAGTTGTCACTGAGCCAGGATGCGGGGTAGGTGCAGTGAATAATAGGGGTAGTTTGGTTTGGCTGGGGTCATGGTGGAGCCTTATGCCATAGGCAATTGAGCATTGATTTCCATCCCCAGCATATGCTGCTGATAACAACAGACATAAGTATGTTTTGCAAAAAATATGCTTCTTAAAGGAGGTTTATAGTTCTTTCATATATAGGAAAAGAGGAATTATTAATATGTTATATACAGTGAGGTAACACCATGAAACATTTTTGCTTATAAAAACCTATTAAATTGACAGAAGAAAAAACATTGTTAAATGGATGTTACAGTTAAGATGCATCCCACCCCTGGGACTCCTCTCTTCCGGTAGTTAGCCAGTGGCGCCCCACCTTGGCATCCGAAATGCAGCTGCAAAAGATTTGTAGAAGATTGTTCAGTGGTAGTTGGTGTGTGGAAGCTTAATATGGTCATAGGGTTAAATATACAGTTTTTGGACGTGATTGGTGGATGGATGTGTGACTGTTTGAAAGCAGGCATTGAGGGACAGTTACAAATGTAGAATTAAAAATGGTAGAAGGTCTTCCCTGTGTGATGATATGCACGTGCAATCCAGGTCTTTTAATGATCCTTGGCCTGGACAGGGGACTGTGGAGACCGTGGATAGTTATAAAGGTCCATTGATTATGGTCCTTATTGTATGCTAGAGAAAAGTATTTGGGACAGAAAATAGTTTATGTCTCTTTATACTATTCTCTAGTATACAATTGTGCATTAGCACCCTGGCCGGGGGAGCCATTCATTCAGGTGGCTAGGAACGCAGGCTGAACCCGCTGGTACAAGCCCGCGTTCCAAGCCGCCTGAAAGCCAGCTCTCCCCGATGACATCTTCCCCCACTCTCCATTCCATTTCTTATTTTTTTACCCCTCACCCCCTACTTACCTTATTGCAGGTCACCATTGAAAGGGGAGAGGGGCTCTGAATGGCCTCAATGACATTTGTGACGTCATCTTTCATGTTATGGCCGGTGCACATTGGTGGCGTGAGTTATGGTTGCTTAGATTACCATAACTGGCAAATTACTGAGGTTTTTTCGGTTTTACTTGTAACCATAATGTCCTTTTAACAAAGTTTTTTCATTGAATTTGATGGGTTTTTATTAGTGCAACTCAACCATAATCTACCTTTAACAAAGTTTTTTCTGTGATAATTTCATACATTTTTATCAGTGCAAATTAACAAAAAAGTCCCTTTAACAACATTTTTCAGTGAATATATCACAGGGCCTGTGGTAGCGGGCATGTAGTTATGGTTAAATTGCTAAACCCATACTAAGAGCACTTTTTGGGCGGCTTAGAACTTCGCTCCCTCTGGACGAATCCGCACCAAACATTGCAAAAAAAGTATATGGCCCACTCTGCAAAGTTTGGTGAGGTTTGGTCCACGGGGGCAAAGTTATAGAGGGGTCCCAAAATTAATTTTTTTCCCATATACATAATGGGAAAGAACTTTGCTCACGCCTACAGCCCAAACCGCTGGACGGATTTTCACCAAATTCGTGGTAGGTGTGGAGGCTTGGTCCCGAAAGCGTGCTTTTGTTAATTTTGTGTAAATCCATCCAGTAGTCTTTCTTTAAACGGCCAAAATGTAAGGCAAATAAATTAGTGATATCTATGTCCGCTCCGCGGACACACTTCCCTGTTTGCTCCGCGGACAGGACACCGATTGGGTAATTGACTTGCATCATATCTGCGGACACACGACGTGTTCACTGATTGGTTGGCATGAAGCGTGAGGTGCGTCAGATTTTTGGAAATGCCCGCATTCTTGGATTCGCAGACATCGGCTGGTGTCTGTGGACATCGCGGTAAAAATATATTAAAAAACACAACATTGCACTTGTCAAACTTATCAAATAATCTCTGGGGACGAGAGGGGTAATGAGGATGGGATGGAATATGGCTGCAAGAAGCAAAAAAAAACGTCTGTTTTTCACCACGAAAGTCTGCGAACAGTCTGGATGTTCGCAAACAGTCCTGTGAAAGTTTGCGGACACCTCTGCATTACTGGTTTGGTGAAAAGCAGTTATTTGATGGCTTATAACTTTGGCACCACTTAATGGAACTGCATGTACTTTTGCAATTCTATTCCTGACCTGATCCCGGATGAGTTTGCAAAGTTTGGTGGAATTCTGTCAAGAGTCATATCTGTGATCATATCTTCAATCATATCTGTGATGTCATCTTTGATGTCATGGGTGTTATTCGTATTAGTTCACGGTGGTGGCGCGAGTTATGGTTGCTTAGCTTACCATAACTGGTGAATTTCAGGGTTTTTTCGGTTTTACTTGTAACCATAACGTCCCTTAAACAAAGTTTTTTCACTGAATTTGATAGGTTTTTAGTAGCGCAACTTAACCATAACGTCCCTTTAATAAAGTTTTTTCATTTAATATATATATATGTATATCACCAAAGAGCAAGCTTCAGATATATATGCATCATCATCATCATCACTTTATTCAGAATAAAACTATAAAAGTACAGCACGACAAGCATAAAAACACAAATTGTTCATGATATATAATGGGTACTAATTTCACAATAAAAATACATGTGATGGAATATATAAAAATACATTACAATCCAGATGTAAACATTGCACCTTTACTTTATAAAATGTTACAACCTTTGTCCTCATAAGAGAAGTCGGGGGAGAGTATATACTCGCAGCGCCCAACAGTATATGTAAATTTAACAATCAAAGGTCAGGTCCAGATATGAGTTGTTTAACTGATGTCCGTGATTAAGCCATTGATGACGTAACCCCTTTATTTACAAACATTCTAAAGAGGTGCTCGCATTCCCCGCAGCAGAGCCCTCTAGGAGGCACCTTATGGTTTAAAGTATATTGTTTGTATGTATTTCTTTTAATCTTATTAACCAAGCTCAGTGGTTGTACTTAGACATCCTGAAGACTACATCCATATGATTCGAGCTTTTACGCAGGTCCAAAGCTTCAATTGTGGTATGCATACCTGCTCTTCTTAAACATGATTTGAGTTACAGTGTTTTTAGGCCTCGAGTTGCTACACAAGAAAACATGAAATGGACGACTGTCTCCTCACAAGTAAATAAGGGCCTAGCCCTGCGTTCCCCACAACCTTGGAAACATAGCTAACTTCAATGTGCCCTGAACAGAAATTAATGAACAGAGCACGAGCATAAGACGGGATAATAAAATCAAGATATTTTTCAAAAACAAAACAAATTTGCTTTCATTCCTCAAGTAACTAGGGGCTGATTTCCGGTTGCTGCAGATTGCCAACGTGTTCTCTTTCTATTTGTCAGCACAAGATGTATTCTTAATTCTAGTGAGCATCGTTTTATTGATCTGGACAAGACATAGCCACAACTCCTGCTCATTCAGGTGACTCAAACCTTTTTTAACGTGGGAAATCCATGGCAAATTCATACTGCCTTCCAGGCTCAGTAGGTGTGTTAGGTAATTCCTAAAGTCGACAAGACCCGGGGCATGCCATTGCCGAACCCATTATAAAATAGGTTTTGCTGCTGCGATTACATCAATAGGGCACGCATTTATATCTAGATGTAATAAGCCATTAGGCGTGCCCTGTGGTAACTAAAGGAGTGACTTCAACAATGTATTTTCAACAGTAGCCAATGTGTTTAGGTTTGCAAACCCCCATAGTTCAACCCCAAAGATGGCAGCTGATGTTACCTGCTTCGCATATAGGCTCAGGGCAGGTGTTATTGCCCTTCTGCCAGGTCTGTTAAAGAAGGCCAGGATCCCACCACTATATTTCTCCAATGTAGCTGAAGACTTTCCCACCTGGCTGGTCCAATAGCCATTTTCGTGAAAGCGTAGCCCAAGATAATCATACATTAGGCCTCTACATAGATGCAAAATAGGAGGGAGGCCGAAAACATACCCTTGACGGAGTCCTTTGGTTACATTAAACTGGGCAGTAACCTCTCTTCTCAAGCCAACTTGGACAACTACCTTGTTGTTCCAGTATAGGGACTGGATGATACTAACCAGGCTTTTGGCATGTTTCTTTTAAAAAGTACCTGCCAAAGAAGATCTGAAAACCCACCTGGAGTGTATTGATAATCTCGATTTCCCTGACCCAGGACTGTATGTGCTCCGAGATCACTTTGACAAAGATTTTACCTGACCTGTCCAGCATAGATATAGAGCGATAATTTGCTCGGTGCTCCATTCCGTCCAGTTTATAAATGGGCACAAGCTCTGGTAGATGCCAGGAATCTGGGACAGTGTTGGTTTTAATACATGCTTTGAAAAGTCTCCAAAGGACTGGTGCCCAGACCCGTGGTTCATCTCTATATATATCTATCAGTACATTGTCGGGCACACACCCAGGTCTCGCCTAGCATGTAGTGCACAATGAAATACTTATTTGTGTCTATAATTCAATATTCTGAATGATATACCACTCATATCACACTCTTCTCAAAATACCCCCAGGTCACACTGGATCAGGAATCAGGCTAGTTTGTAAAGGTAAAAATGTATGTATTTATTTAATATTCAAATCACACATACATTTTAATATATATACATGGGGCAGCAATCACCTAGCGATGACAATACATTTCAGAAAATAAGTAAAGCAATTGAATTCACTTATAATAATGCAGAATGTAACACACAGGAAAAATAACAGTTTTGGTTTGTGAACAGATCGTGTTTAGGTTACTATTTCCCACTGCAAAGTACTTAAGGTACAAATGAGCAATCCTAAACATATGCAAATAATCAGCAGGTATTCAGGAATGAAAGACAATGTCTAGAGTTTAAATGCACTTCTGTTCTTAAAAACGGTTCTGAAACACAGCTAGGGATAGACAGACTTCTTGCTCTGTAAACATATATTTTTTTCTATATACAAAAAGAAGTCCTATTTGCTATTAAGGTGGCCCCCTTCTCTCTTCCTACATCAAGTGGAACATCTTAGTAATTATCACACATTTTATTAGTCATCAAACAACAAATTTCATAAAACAATCATAAAAATGATCATAGTACATAAAACACCTAGAAAAAGCTAAAACAACACAAGTAGAAACACCATGAGTGAGTCGGAGTACAGTAATTCTTAAAGGAAAAAAAAATGTGTAACCAACTAACACTTTGATTCCAATGCCTCACTAATTTCAGCTTGTTTCTTATTGGTATGTCTAAAATAACATATTACTGTACCGTACTGTACAGAATTACTGCACTACGTTATGTGATTTTTGATAAAAACAGGTCAAATACACTGTTCCGTGATGGGGGTGTTGGTTGTGGATGCAGCTAAGGGTCTTAGGTATCAGTGAGAGTTGAAATTTTGTTTCTATCTATACAATTGAAGATGTTATAGAGGTTTTAGTGAGAGGCGTTTTTGCAAAATAGGTACGAAAATGAAAACAGAAATTCGATTTTAAAAATGACAGATTGGTTTCATTACACTATGTTAATGACTATGAAAAAGAGGATGCCACCTGGGAATCTTCACAGTTACGTGGCCAGCGTAACCCTTCACGTGGTGGATACTCTGGTTCTTTCTGGGATTTACTTTAGTTACTCAAAATCACTAATGACTTACGGTTTTGTAACACAGATGAGAGAATATCAGCGCAAGAATGGTTCTGAAGTTAAAGATGGGATGGGTTAGAGATTGGGATAAGACAATGCAAATATGCTATGGGTCACTGTTCTTCCTATTAATATTTACAGTCCCTTGTGATTAAAATTGAACCGTCAAAGCTCTGGTCATTGGATTGGGTCAGGTCCACCGGCAGCAGGGTACCTCTGGCGGGATTGTATCAGCAGTGCAGTTATGGTCAATTTTGGACTGCACCTCAGACTGGATTTGGATGGGCCCTTCTGGTCACTGGACACGGCAGATTACAGAATGGAGTATCAGCGGGCAAGCCTTAATGGTAGCAAGCCAGACTAAATCAGAATTATTCTTTTAGGTTTTGGGATGGTTGAATTTGGGCCTAGTCAAAAAGAGTTCAGCAATGCTAAGGCCTGGATTCTGCAAAGAAATCTGGAGTCATCTGCAAGATGAAGAGTTCTGGGCAAGATGGAGAAGTCAGGAACAAAGCGCAGTGTAGACATCTGGATGTGTTCAGGAAGCAGTGTGTTATGTGTGGTGAAGTTCCTATATCTATCCTCCCAAGTGACACAAAGTTTATGGTGTGGGCAGACTTTCAAAACACCCCCCCAGGTACTTGCCTTGTTTTGGTTGGCAGTCAGAACAGAGCTGTAATCTTTGTGATGGGATTTAGGAACTCCCACATTGATTTTGACCAAAACCTAAACGTATGTCGCCTAATAACACCGGACACATACATATTTTTTGGGTTATGTTGGGTTATGTTCACAGTCAATCCCCATTTCTGTGAGAGCGGTCTTTCTCATTCTAAAGAATTGTATACATTTTAAGCATAACAGTTTGGATTAATAATTTCTAATTCAGTACATCCCTGGGCACTTATCACTGGAGCATGAATATACAATCTTAGGCTTGCAACATTAAAAGTTCTGCTACAATGAGGGTTTTCCTGTAATTTTGATTCCTTAGGTGGTACAGGTTTTATCAATGTCTTCAAAGCAAAAGCCTAAAATTAGGTTAACATCTACCAATTTTTAGATTTATCCTCCTTCAGGTTGCACAGTTAAAGAGTTTCAAACTTAACCACAAATACAGATTTAAACACCAAAAAGTTCCTTTGAACAGAGTTTTCTTTTCTCTTGTTTCAACAAACAACAGCTGTCAGATCCCTTTGATCAGGGTTGGGTGTAGAGGGAAGCATCCTGCCCATCCCCAGCAGAGGTCAATACTCAGCCTGTCCATTGTTCTTGGCTCTGCCAAAAGACGAATGTCTAATGAAGTCTATTGTGCTCCATATGCGGAAATCTCCAGCAGCCATTAGCCTTCCTGTAGCAAGGGAGTGTCAAACTGAAGTGTCAAACATTCCCAGTCTGTTCACTGTTCAATCAGAATGAAGCAGTTACTTAACTCCAATACTGGGTTGCTTTTAAATTCACAAGAAAGTCTTTTCTTTAACACATATAAAAATAAGCATAGTTCATAAGCGATTTGGACATTTAAAAGAATTAAGCCATTCACAAACATGCTTTAAATAGGTGAATTTTGCAATTTCTTCAGGAAAAAGAATCAAACTTAAACTGGGTTTGACATCTAATTTTCTTATGCAGCTGTCAGGCAGTGAGGGCTGGTCAGACATGTGGGATTTTTTTGCTTCGGTCCATATGAAGAAATATGGTTGTTTCTGCCATCAGTGATTGATGCGACACGCTCTCCTCACCGATTCTGTTTGGAAGTGTGGAGCGACACTCCGGGTCTCTTGGGTTTTTCCTCCCGATCCCCGAGGATGTGCTCCTTGGTGATTAGGTGGATTTAGTTCCAGTACTAGAAAATAGAACATAGCAGGGTTATGAACATTTCCCCACTACTGTTCCCCGAGGGGTGTAGTGGGGCAGATGGATGCATGTAATAACAATTGACAATATTCCCTAGATATGTTCAATGATACTCTTAACACTTTCCTCGCATGTAATCAATGAATATTTAATAATTTTCCTGTAGGCTCTTCTATTTGCCACAAAGTATGTCTCGGTTGGCAACTCTTTAGCTGGTTTATGTGGACCCACTTGTCTTCCCCTTCTGTCAAATTTCCCTTAGGGATGCGGATTCTGTAGGCGACTGGTGAGATTCTGTCCACAATTTCAAAAGGACCCCTCCAACTTGGGAGAAAGGTGCGCTCCTTGGCTTGGTTACTTTAGAAATTTTACAAGTAGGCCCTGTCTCCTACTTGATATTCCTTTTTAGTTGACTTAAGGTCATAGAGGGTCTTCATACTGTCTTCAGATCTTTCTAGATTCCGCTGAGCATACACAAAAACATGTTGAAGGTGTTTTCTCAGATTCTCAACATACTCATGAGTTGTGGAGGCATTTATCAATGTCTGCTCATGGGTTCTGTAGTGCAAATACTGGGGTAGCACCATCCTTCGTACAGTCATCAGCTCAAATTGAGACATTTGTGTTGCAGAAGAAGGGGTAGATCTGTTGGCCATCAGGACAAGCGATAATTGAATATCCCAACTTGGCCCAGAGTCTGCCACAAACTTTTTTAATATGCTCACAATGGTTTTATTGTACCTCTGAACTCCACCACTGGAGGACAGCGGTATTCAATGAGTAATTTCCTTTTTACCCCAAGGTATCTCCCACATCTTTGTCATCACTTCACTAGTGAAGTGACTACCTCGGTCTGACTCAATCTTTGAGGTAGTCCAAAACGCGAGAAGATGTGATTGATCATAAGGGCAGCTGCTGTTTCTGGCTTGCAATTTGGGGCCGGGAGACATTCTACCCATTTAGTAAACAAGCATGTTACGGTTAACATGTACTCCTTCCCCCTAGATGAGCGAATCACGGGCCCGATAAAATTGACTTGCAAATCTGACCAAGGCAGTGTCATCCCCCTCTTCTGGAGGGGAGCACGGTGTGTGAGTGATGTTGGGTGAAATTGTGCACACACACAACACCCCTTCAAGTATTGGTCGAGGTCCTGCCCCATGTGTGGCCAGTATGCAACTTCTCGCAAGATTTCTAATGTCGTATGAAACCCCTGATGACCGGCTGGGGCTGCATCATGGGCGTGACTTAGCATCAGGCTTCGGAATGAGGTGTGGACCACCCACTGGTCACAGCCAGATATGGGTCTCCTCACCAACAAACCGTCTTGGATTCGGAACATTTTTGGACATTTCATCAACACTCTGAGGTCCTCTTTCCCAATGCAATCGGTATCCGTCAGGGGAAAGTTCTCAGGGTCCTCAATGTGTTGATAAACCTTACCATTATTGGATCCCTTTTTGAGCCGTAATCAAATCAGCATCTGGGGTCTCCTTATTCCACTGGGAAGTTGGAGTTCATTGTGAGCATTTGTCTGGGACCTAGTGAAAGAAGCGACCTGGATTTCCCCCAACTGGGACTCAATCTCAAGTAGATCCCATTGAATGGCTCTGGTTTTGGCCAGCTGATCGGCTAAGCCATTTCCAGTTTTGTCTGGTCCCTCTACTTTAGAATGACCCTTGATCTTTTTCCAGTAGATGGTGATCCCATTAGAGGTGACCAGATCATCAATATTCTGTATTAGTGTTCCATGTTTTAGTGGTTTATTGTTAGCACATAGCAAGCCTCTGGTTTTTCAATTAACCAGGTGCTCCACGAACCCGTTCCGGACATAATCTGAATCAGTGATTATGACCAGTGCGTGGAGTTGGTGTTGGACAGCAGTGAGGATAGCTTGATGCACAGCCATCAGCTCTGCCACTTGACTACTACGGGGACCGGTTTTGTACCCAGCGAAGGGTTCTGGGGCATCATTCACCCATGCATTCCCCACACCGGCCACAAGTTCCTTTTCCCCGTTGTTGTCAACATGGTAGGAGAACCCATCCACATAGACAGTGGGCATTCCCTCACACTTGTCGCCTTCATAGACTTTGTCTGTGGAATTAAGGTACGCCTCCATGTTGTCCTTGATTGTAAGACTTTCGTCCTCAAGACAGTTTTCTCTGGCACAATCATGCAATTCAGCCAGACCTTGCGCGAGGGGACTCATCTTGTTTTGACCTTGTCTGTCCTCCACATGAAAGCCTTGCATTGACCGGATCCAGGATGTAATTCGGGAATGACTCACATTTCCAGCCCGGATTGTGTCACTTTGAAGATATTGCAGAGTCTGGTGTGGAGTCTCCACTATGATGGGTTCCCCCAAAATGAACGGGCAGTAATTCTTCAATGCACACACAGTTGCCAGGAGTGCCTTCTCACAATTTTTGAATTTTTCCTCCACAGAGGATAAAGTCTTATTTGCATAGGAGATGACCTTATTGACCATGTCATGCTTTTGGTATAATACTGCTGTCAAGCATGTATTTGAGAACCCTGTCTCCAAGAAGAACTCCTTGTTTTTGACAGGGTAAGCTAGGCAAGGTGCTTGTCAGAGGCTTCTTTTGAGCTGTCTACCTCGGCTTGTTCTGGACCCCACTCCCACTTGACCCCCCCTTCAACAGATGGATCAGGGGCCTTGTGATCTCTGCGTAATCCTCAGTGAACTTTCTACTATAATTAGTCAGTCCAAGGAGGCTGCTTAGCTCACATAGAGTTGTGGGGTCTTTTAGTTTTTAGGAGTGCTTCTGCTTTCTTTTCCTGGGGACAGAGACCCTCAGGAGTTATCTCATGACCCAAGAAATTGACATGGGTCGAGCACCACTGTGCCTTTTGGAAAGATAGTTTTGCTCCGGCCGCCCTCAACTGTGTCAGAACATAACGGATCTCTGCTATGTGTCCCTCCACAGTTGAGCTTTTGATCAGAACATCGTCTACATATAGCAGGTTGCCCTTTTCACCCAAGTTGGGCATGGCCTTATGCAAGAAGAAATTAAATTAATTGCCGGAGTTGATGAATCCAAAGGGATCCTGCTTGACGAGTCCAAGTGTACTGCTGCCCCCGAAGGTAAAGGCCAGCTTCTATTGGTCCTCCCTACTGAAAGGTACGGTCCAGTACCCATTGGTCAGGTCAATGGCAGTGTATACATTTGACCCCTGGATCTGGGCCAGCCCTTGGTCCATGTGGGGAAGAGGCCATCGGGAAGTGTGGACCCATTTTTTTAGCTCCCTTAGGTCAGCACAGAATCTCCACTGGCCGTTTGGTTTCAAAATCCCCAGCACCGGATTATTGAAGGTGCTGTGGACTGAACGAATTATCCCACGGGACTCAAGGTTTTTAATTATTTCTGTGAGGGACTCCATGGATGCGAGAGGCAAGAAGTATTGCTTCACAAACACTGTAGTCATACCAGGGTCCGTGGGAATTGTTGTTGTATGGATTTCGGTGCGACCACAGTCATATGAGTCCACTGCAAAGAGATCCTCAAAATATAAGAAAACTTATTTCAACTTTAGCTTTTGCTCCAGAGTCTCACAGGCATCAGCTAGGTTGACTCTCTCTTCAACCCTCTGCCTGAAGCCCGGAAAGACTTCCTGTTTGGCTATCTCAGCGGCCTCCTCCAGATGGGTGGAGAAGTCCCTGGTTAAAGTACTGACTTGGACTGATGGCTTCAGGTGGGGAAGGCAGTCCTGGTGGACTTGAAAGATCACCTCATCCATCCTGAAGTCACAGGTCACCTCTTCCTTACCATAAGGGCAGGAGGAGTACACCAAGAAATTCCCACCATGCCGTGTGAAGATCCTGTCTGGTGTTGTGTCATTTTCGCTATCACTGTCAAGACAGTCATTGGGGATTGGTCCTATCAGTTCGTTACCTAAATATATGGAAAGATTTTGGTCATCAACAGCCATTCCAAAAATGGTGCCTGTACCCAGAGTGATAATCCTAAGGTCGCTGTTATCCACCACTATTGGAATGGTGTCCTCTTCTGTATTGACTAGTGGTGTTGGGTTTAACCCAAACCCTTGCTTTTGGAAATGGGCATTGAGGTGAACATACTCGTCAGGATTTTGCAGTTTCTGACCTCTTTTAATTTTTACTTCAAGTGGGAATAGTCGGGTCCGTTCTGGGATGGTGACTTCCTCTCCAATTTGAACTTCATCTGCATATGGCAGCAGTTGAGCTGACCGAAATGCTTTCTCTGGATCATGAAAGCCCATGGGATTACCCACTAATCGGGACCAGGCTTTGAAGTTTATTAGGTCCAAACTAATGGCAAAGCGTTTGAGAATGTCACTGCCTCAATAAAATGCAGCAGGGACATCTCGCACGACCCAACAATTATGGACTATGCTCTTGTTGCCTATGGAAATTTTGAGCATACACCTGCTAGGCAGGAGATGTTTGGAATTGGGTGAGTCCAGGTCCATTTCCCATTTGTCTATCAATTTAACTGTTGGAATAGCTGGATCTTTAGGGAGTTTTCGGAACATGGCTTCACTCTTGAAGCTCTTACCGTTGTTCACACAGACTCTGGCGAGAACAGAATACTTCCCCTCATTTAACTGAATAGCGATGAACAACTGTTCTCCAATTTTCTGAATGTCAGCCAAGCTTTGAGCTGGTTTCTCATCATTTTGGACTATGGGAGTAGGATTTTCTGATTGTGAATTGGTATAGAAATTCAGAGTATTTCCTTCCAGTGTGGAATGCCACTTGAGACTGGAAGGTAGGTTGAGTTTCAGAAATAGAGAGGACTTTCCATCACCAGTTTGTTGTCCTACTGCAAGTACTGTCCCATCAGGGATTTTGTTGTTTTGAAAATGGAATTCAATGTGATCCTGTTTTTGTTCAACCATGTGGCATGTGCCATTTAGACTAACATGGTTGACACTATGTTTCAATTTTATTGGTCGGTTAGTCTGGGTCCAGAGGACCTTGTTTAAACAATCTATTAGGGGAGACAATCTACGCAGGATGTCATGCCCCAGTAAACATGGTTTGCCCTCTGGAGTCACAACTATGACTGGGTGTTTCACCTTGTGTCTCCCAATTTTAATTTCTAAATCTGCAGTCCCCTCGACAGGAATTTAATTCCCATCGAAGTTCTGAAGTTGTCTAGGAAGAGGGGTGAGAGGGATCTGGTATCTCTCCCCCCTTCCTGAATTGAGCTGATCAAAGGCCCGCTTTGACAGAAGGGTGGCTTGGGATCCAGTGTCCACCAGTGCCATAAATGTACATTGCCCTTGTATTTGGACCGGGGCATAAAATCTTTCCTCCTTTTCCTCAAGGGGGCAAAGATAATGTGCAGTTTGGGCCAGTTGATGGGTTAATTTCTTTACTCTTGATTCGGATACAGGGGTAGTTTGGAGAGAATTCGGTGTGAGAGCTTGGGGATCTGTAAGAAAAAGGTGGCAGATTGATATTGGGGGAGTTTTGGGCTCCCCCGGTTCTGATTATGCCCCCCCCTTTTTAGAGGCATTCCCCAGAATATCCTTGGGCAAGATGGCTTTCTGGCTGATCCTTCTGGGGCTCAATGATGGCCGGTTCTAACTCCGTCCCCACATTTACCCAGTCTTGATTAGGATCTCTCCGGACCCATTTTTCTTTGGGAGGAGTTCCCCCACCCCTGAAGGAGAAGATCCCTTTCCCAGAGTCCTCTGAGGACCCCTCTCCTTCAAAATGGAAAACTCTAACCTCCCCCACAAAATGTGTCTTTTTAGGCTCTTTATTTTTCCTACCCGCCCTCTGTTCCTAAGGTTGCAGACTTTCGGGGGCAGCAGATTCTGGTTCCGGTTCCTGGGTTTCCAGGAGCTTTTCTCAAGAGGGGAAGGAACCTTCCACTAAGGCTTTGCACCCCGGTGGGTTATCGGCGTTCTCTCCCGGGGTTGCTCTGGAGTACCAGACCCTTGGTTTGTGGAGTTCTGGGCCGCCATGTTCATCTGAGGGTTCTGTTGAGCCCTCAACATGCGACTCAGATCCTGTGTCAAGTTCTGGACCTAGAGCTCCAGTTGGGACACCCGCTCTGGCTGGTACAGGGGTCCCTGGTCCATCCTATGTGGATCACGGGAAGGGTAACCGTACCTCCTTCCATAATACCCTTGGTTGGGATAGTTCTGGTGACCCTCCACCCTTGGCCTCCCCTCTACCGGATTGGGCTGTCTGGGCTCAGGAAAGTGGGGAAAGAAATGAGGGTTGTTTTGTGGGTTGAATTTTGGCGGGTACCGGGGAAAGAAGCTCAACCTGGCATTTGGGGGGTTCCTGCCCTCCTGGGGAAAGTTAGGAGGGAGGTTTCCTGGGTTGGTAGCTACCTGGTTGGTTCCCACCCCTTGGGCTGGGGGAGTCCACACATACCCCAGGATGGGTCTGTTGCCCTTGTAACAGGGGCTGATATAGTAAGGGGAGTTACGGGTCCCATTTATGGGATTACCTCCCTGACCACCTGTTTGGGTTTGGCCCAAGGGCATTCTGGTTCTTTGGTTAGAAGATGGATTCTGTACAGGAATATTTTTATGTCCCCCCATCTCCAGATCTAAAATGGGGGCAACCGTCACCTCTGCCACCTTAGCAGCAGCAGGGGTGTTGGCTGGTTTGGGGGTTTTATTTGTATTTTTATTCTCTACCGGTTTCTGCACTTCATAAATATGAGTCGCCTGTTCAACGACCCAGTCTAGTGATCTCTTCTCGTGAAAGTCCCTCACCAGCTGGGTCATGATGTATTTAGGGAGTGCATGAAAGAAGGTATTAATGAACTCCCTACTGTCTGTGCGCACCCTTCTGGTGGTCTGCGCAAAGGCATGTTTTAGTTCTTGCACAAATTCTTGTGGGGCCTGTTCTTCTCCACACTGCAGATTGTAGGCCGCCTTGCGGACCTCTCCGGGTTCCTATGTACAGAAAAATGTTTTAAGATGGCTGCCCTATAGGTGAACCATCTTGAGTGGTTCTGATCCTCCAGCCCCGCAAAGAAGCTGGAGTATTCAGGGGAAAATGTCCACTTGACATATCGGATGCAACTCTGGCTATCTTTCAGGTGGAAAGTATCCATCATTTGCTCGTACAACTCAAGGAGCTCCCAGACTGAATACTTGGCATTTTTGTGATAGGGAGTTATGACGCTCCTAATGACCTTGATCTGTTTCAGGGGATCTTTTTGTAGAGCCCTCTTAATTTTGTTGGCCTTTTTAGTCTTAGTCACCCGAGTCCACTCATCCTCTGACTCAGAGGCACTGCTACAGGTGGTGGCTATCTGATCCTCTAGGCTCTCCCTGATTCTGCAAGCTTGGGAATGCATTGCAGAATGTGGGGGCCTAGTTTATTGATGCCTGTGGCACTCAGAAGAGTCCCCTTCTCCCAGGATTGGCTGAGAAGAGGTCTTAAAGATACTCTTTGTGGGCCTACTTTCCTGGAGTTCCCCACCAAATTTGACAGATTGATCTTTTGGTAGGCGGTATTGTTGGGGATCCAGTTCCCTGATTCTCCCCTCACAGGAGTCTTCCTGATCAGAGAGGCTAGCCCTAATACTTGGGAACCTGTACAGAGACCCCCGCCCATCCATTTCTGGGAGGCGCTAATCTTTCAGTCCCATGTTGCCCATTCTTCTGAAGTCTACCATCCCCATGGCCCTTGGTTCATATGAGCCAGTAGACAAGAGGGTCACAGAGTCCATGGTACTGAAGGGGTTAGAGTCCCTGATTCCAGGGGTCCTGATTTTATGTTCAGGGGTTTCCCTGTCCCTTCTTACCTCTTCTCTTTCAGCCCCTATTCCCTGGTGACATGCAAACATCTGACTCGTTTGCTCCTCTATTAAGGCCTTACTGGTCTCAATGATTTGCTCATGCATGGCTATCTGTTTGTGGAGCCTGTCATTCTTTTCGCAGAGAGCCTCAGTGTCTCTCTGTGCTTTCTGCCTGTTTTGGAAATACTGGGCCAATTATTGCTGCAGGAGACTTGCCTCCTGTGTTTTGTCATTATTAGTCTGAGTGTTCTTTTCCAGAGCATCTTCCACCCACCTGGTGTACTCTAGTAGCTGTTCATATTCGGTTTTAACTTCACTAAACTCTGGCCAGCTTTCTTTCCTCTAACTTAGTTTTTAATTGGCTGACTTCCTGGCCTAAGATGTCCCTCTCCTGACTTAGAGTGTGCCTCTGTTCAACCAGGTCATCCCTTTGTCTTTTAAATGCACTAGATTTCTGGCGCCCTTCATCAAATTCTGCTTGAGATTCTAGGTCTTTAATAATTCATTTATTGTTTTCCTCTTTTAATTGGTCTATCTGGTCTTGTAAGACGACCATCTGTTCTGCGCAGACTCTATTAAAAGTTAATTGTTGCACAAACTTTTGTTGCCTCTGTTGTAAAGAGTCAACTCTTTTCTGACACTCCTTTTGCAGTGTCTGTACTTGAGTATCTTGCTCTGCCTTTTCTTGCTGTAAGAGAGTCAGATCTTCCTTTAGTTTGGTCATATACTGCATAGCCTCTGTTTCGGATTCTTGGCACTTCTGGAGCCTTTGCTCTGCAGAGTCCAGATTAGTTTGGATTTTCTGCAGTGTTTCCCCTTGCTTCTTTGCCAGAATTATGTTTTCTGCATGCTTTTCCTGTATTACTCCCATGTGGAGGTATAGGTAGGCTGCTATCCTGGCAATTTTTGTCTGTTCCTCTTTTACTTTTGGGGCCATGTACAGTTGACTAAGCGCTTGGTGTAATGGGCCCTTGTCCTGCCATGTATCTAGATATATGGCAGTGACCTGTTCTTTGATTTCTTGTAGCTAGATCTGCTCATTCTGTTCAGGACACTCACCCCTGACAAACAGTTTGTGCAGGAGGTGTTCCCTAGCAATATTAATCTCTACTGGGATTTACAAACAGGCCCGATTTTTGGAGTATTTATTTTGAGAGGTGCTTGTATAGTGTAGCACAGTACACCAACCCAACAAGGTGTATGTATCCTGCAGGCTAGTATGGTATGTTAGACGGGTGGTATCACGGGTGGTATCTCGAATTCAGAATCACGGTCCGAGCCCCCAAAATCTGTTAAGGATTTCAATCAGGCACACTCCCAGGTCTCGTCTAGCATGTAGTGCGCAATGAAATATTTATTTATGTCTATAAGTTCAATATTCTGAATGATATACCATTCATAGCACACCCTTCTCAAAATACCCCCTAGGTCACACTGGATCAGGAATCAGGCTAGTTTGTAAAGGTAAATATGTAATTATTTATATAATATTCAAATCACACATACATTTTAATATATATATATATATATATATGGGGCAGCAATCACCTAGCGGTGACAATACAATTCAGAAAATAAGTAAAGCAATTGAATTCACTTATAATAATGCTGAATGTAACACACGGGAAACATAACAGTTTTGGTTTGTGAACAGTTAGCGTTTAGGTTACTATTTCCCCCTGCGATATACTTAAGGTACAAATGAGAAATCTTACACATATGTAAGTAATCAGCAGGTATTCAGGAATGAAATACAATGTCTAGAGTTTAAATGCAATCTTCCCTCCCCAAACAAGAGAGAAAACCATTTTTGGAAATTGACACTTTTAAAATGACAGGTAAAAATGGCTTTGTGAAATAATGCAAAAGGGTGCATAAATGCTTAAATGGAGAAAACATCTTAGGAAAGCAACACTAAACAGGTCCTAACAAACATGAGCTACAATATAAACAACAGTACACACTTTAGATCAGGATGGGATTGAAGAAACACTTTGAATGAGAAAAAGACACGTGTAAACTTTTGAAAATTGCAAATTCACGGCAAAATTTCACTATGCGATTTTTGATAAAGAAACGAGTCAAATACACTGTTCCACTATGCAGTTTTTAGTTGTGGGTGCAGCTAAGGGTCTTAGGTATCAGTGAGGGTTGAAATTGCATTTCTATCTATAAAAAAGTTATAGAGGGTTTAGTGAGAGGCATTTTTGCAAATGGTGCAAAAATGAAAACAGAAATTCGGTTTTAAAAATTACATATTGTTTCATTACACTATATTAATGACTATGAAAAAGAGGATGCCACTCGGGAATCTTCACAGTTAAGTGGCCAGCATAACCCTTCACGTGGTGGATACTCTGTTTCTTTCTGGGATTTACTTTAGTTACTCAAAATCACTAATAACTTACGGTTTTGTAACATAGATGAGAGAAAATCAGTGCAAGCATGGTTCTGAAGTTACAGATGGGATGGGTTTGAGATTGGGATAAAATAATGCAAATATACTATGGGTCACTGTTCTTCGTATTAATACTTACAGTCCCTTGTGATTAAAATTGGTCCGTCAAAGCGTTGGTCATTGGATCGGGTCAGGTCTACCGGCAGCAGGGCACCTCTGGCGGGATTGGATCAGCAGTGCAGTTCTGGTCAATTTTGGACTGCACCTCAGACTGGATTTGGATGGGCCCTTCTGGTCACTGGACACGGCAGATTACAGAATGTGAGTTTCAGTGGGTAATCCTTAATGGTAGCGAGCCAGACTGAATCAGAATTATTCTTTTAAATTTTGGGATGGTTGAATTTTGGCCTAGCCAAAAAGAGTTCAGCAATGCTAAGGCCTGGATTCTGAAAACAAATCTGGAGTCAGCTTCAAGATGGAGAGTTCTGGACAAGATGGATAAGTCAGGAACAAAGCGCATCGCGGAAATCTGGATGTGTTCAGGAAGCAGTGTGTTATGTATGGTGAAGTTCCTATATTTATCCTCCCAAGTGACATCACAAAGTTTATGGTGTGGGAAGAATTTCAAAACACACCCCTATGGCTGTGAGTGGCCACAGGTACTTGTCTTCTGTTGGTTGGCAGTCAGAACAGAGCTGTAATCTTTATGATGGGATTTAGGAACTCGCACATTGAATTTGACCAACACTTAACTTTTGCACACATGTACACTTCTAAAAGTATGTCCCCTAATAACATCAAACACATACATTGTATATTTGATGGGTTATGTTCACATTCAATCCCCATCTCTGTGAGAGCTGTCTTACTCATTCTATAGAATTTTATCAATTTTAATCATAACAGTTTGGATTAATAATTTCTAATTCGGTACATCTCTGGGCACTTATCACTGGAGCATGAATATACAATCTTATGCTTGCAACATTAATAGTTCTGCTACAATGAGGGTTTTCCTGTAACTTTGATCCCTTAGGTGGTACAGGTTTAATCAATTACTACAAAGCAAAAGCCTAAAATTAGGTTAACATCTTCCCATTTTTAGATGTATCCTCCTTCAGGTTGCACAGTTAAAGAGTTTCAAAGTTAACCACAAATAAAGATTTAAACACCAAAAGGTTCCTTTGAACAGAGTTTGTTTTTTTCTCTCCTTTCAACAAACAACAGCTTTCAGATCCCTTTGATCATGGTGGGGTGTAGAGGGAAGCATCCTGCCCCTCCCCAGCAGAGGTCACTGCTCAGCCTGTCCTTTGTCCTTGGCTCAGCCAGATGAATGTCTAATGAAGTCTATTGTGCTCCACATGCGGGAATCTCCAGCAGCCATTAGCCTTCCTGTAGCAAGGGAGTGTAAAACTGAGGTGTCAAACTTTCCCAGGCTGGTCACTGTCCAATAAGATTGAAGCAGTTACTTAACTCCAATACTGGGTTGCTTTAAAATTCACAATACAGTCTTTTCTTTAACACATATAAAAATAAGCACAGTTTATAAGGGGTTTGGACATTTAAAAGAATTAAGCCCTTCACAAACATGCTTTAAATAGGTGAATTTTGCAATTTCTTCAGGAAAAAGAAACAAATTTAAACTGGGTTTGACATCTAATTTTCCTATGCAGCTGTCAGGCAGTGAGGCCCGATTTTCTCTGACTGCACTGGATGATCGGTGGTTTCAGCATACTTTAATTTCAATAGTTCACTTGGAAAATGCCTGAATTTAGCACCAAAACAGGACTTAGAAGGTTGCAATTGATTGGGAAAACTGGATTTTAAAGGCATTTTCGGATTTTAGCCCACTTCTGTGGCCTTGCTTCATGTGACAGGTATCAGCACCCACTGGCATTCTCCTTCAGGGAGTTCTGTTTTGACATCAACTTTGCCTGTGTGTGGCAGGGTCGATTCAGCCTTTTTTGTGATTCATGAACCATGTGCAGTTTTGCAGATTTGGCGCGCACAGGCGTTAGCGCCTCAATTTTCACCAGTTTCTTTCCCCCATTGGCAAAGGGGTGTAGTGTGGCGCATTGGCATGGATTGAAATATCCCACAAATGCTACATTGCATGCTAACATCCCCTTGTATCTCATAATCAGACACCAACTTCCAAAAAGATACACTATCCTTGCTATCCAATGCTGCTGCAAGACAATACCATTAATGCTTAAGGTAACTTTCTTTTTTGAATTTATTTTAGTATTGGGTCCTCCTTATTCGAAGTAAGTCCCTATCTACTAGCCCTCCCTGTTCAATACACCCACCAGCGCTTGCTTTTCAGAAGTAAATCTTGGTCTTACCACTCAGCCTTGACCAATGCCCTATGTTTAACTCTGTTACTAGAACAAGTGACACAAGGGATAATATTCTCAGATATTTCCTGATATCCAGGGATAGTCTCCCTGTCTTTGGCTCCTTATGCACAGATGTTCTCAATACGAGGCATCATCGCCTCATAAAGTCAAGGTCTGAAGTCTCTCTGATCTAATTTGGCCTTTCTAATGCCCCTACGGGCATGACCGGTAATAGTTAAAGCCTGGTTTGGGGAAATATGTGTCCGGGTCAATATGGGTGGAGGACCAATTGCAAGAACAAGCGTTAGGGGCCTGTGGTCCCTATCGTACCTTTCCATGATCTCAAACTTAGCAATTTTCTCCCACACCACTGGAAATAGCAGCAGTCAGTGATGAGCCCCTAGGTTCCGTGAATGTTACTTGCTGGTTGTTCACTTGCAAAACGTCCATTACATGCTCTTAGCTCAAGGTCATACAAGATCCTGATGGTATTGATTGCTAATTAATGCATTTTCTTGGGGAAAAGGGCTACTGGGGACAGGATCATTCAGGTCTCATCTTTCAGTTCATTGGCATCTGGTCTAGTGAGTGGTGAATATTCAGGACTGAAAGGGTATTTCTGCATCACATCATAGTCACCATTTTAGTCATTTGCATATATGGCAACGTTTAAGAAATGCTTTGTCTTCGTGCTCTATGATATCCGCTTTGATATCCTTTGAATGAATTTGGCCGAGTGATTTAACTCCACTTCTACAATACACATCTTTCCTTGGTTCAGTTTGAGCTGCTAGCACCTTGCTAATCTTTTAACCATATTTATATATGTTGCATTTTCATGAAACAGACATCTATGTGTATGTTTAATTGCTACCTTCAAAAGTTCTTCATATTTGAAACTTTCATGTTCTGGCTGATTAACCAAACATGTTTTTCATGTACAATCCATGCCTGATGCCACCTACTTTCTAGTTGATTGATACATGGAGAAATGTCAAGGTGGAATGTTTGTGACTAGACCTGCTCGAACCACCACCAGAGTGATTCATACATTTTGGGTGGATGCAGCTGAACTTCAGGCACATCCTTCCCCATCACCCCCATGCCACCTCACATATCCCCTCCTCTCTCCACTTCACTGTGTCTCCCCTATGTCCAACACTGACTTATTTTCTTCAGGGGGAACTTTGGTGGTAGTGCCCATGCCTTCCGAGAAAGTATTTTTTCTATTTCTAGTACGATATACCGTCATTTCATCACCGCACCTTTCATCGCGGGGTTTTTTGCTGCGATTTTCTTTTCATAAAAAAAAAAAATCTAATTTTTGGGGGGTAAATTTTGTAAAAAATGGGTTTGGGTGTTCGGGATGTAAAAAAAAAAAAGAAAGGGGGGTTTGGGTGGGGGTTACCCCCCAAAAAAAATAAAAAAAGATTTCGATGTTTTTTTTCAAAAAAAGAATCGCGGCAAAAAACCCAGCGATGAAAAGTGCGGCGATGAAATCACATAGAACCTTCTAGAACAAGGCAGTAGTGCGAAGGAAACAGATTTCTTTTTTTAATATCCAGCACGTTCAGGCCCACAAACACCAGAAATAGTTTTCCTTTTTATTTCTACAATGAGAGGATCTGCTTATTCTGGAAATATGAAAAAAAATGTTTCCAGTATGGTGACAAGAGGGCCAGAGGACGCTAGAGAAAGAAATATCAATTCCTGATGTGTTAGGGATTCTACGGTTGGTGTTAGCATGCCCTCCCAAGCTGGGCTTTATCACTAAAATATTTCGGTAGTTTGAGAGACTTCATCCCCTTAAATTCAGGTGGTTGGAGTTTTGCACAAACTAGTTCTAGCAGATGTGGTAGACAGATGTGAACAAATCGACTGTCTTGAAAAGATTTTGAATCACTCTCTTTCTCACTCTTTCTCTGAAAGCACCAATAATTACGCAAATGGACACATGTATTATATGTTTATCTAGTTCCATAAACTATGTGGTCGGTATCACCGGGGGAGATACAAGTAATTAGCACCCGTGGTGGGGGGGACGCAGCCAATCAGATTCGGTGGATCGTGAGCTCAAATCTCTAATCTCAGCCCGCATGCCAAGGAACCCGCAGGCTGCCTTGCCCACCATGGGCTGCCATCTTACCCACGCCCCCCTGTATCTTTTTTAAAAGAAATATCCCAACCACCCTCCCCTTACGCACTTACCTGATTGTAGCAGTGGGCGCCCGCTGCTGCTGCTGCAGCTTCCCTTTTCTGGCCGCCATGATCATAGAAGAGGGGCTCTCTGCGGAACCCCGCCTTCTATAACCATGGTGGCCATTTTGTATCAGTAATTTCATTCATTGAATGGCATGAGTGCAGCCTCCCATTCAATGAAAAGACTTATTTTTTAGCACCCGGGATGCTAATGACTCTTCGCTTGGGCCGTTAACTTGGGCTGCCAAGCTCTTAACCCCCCCCCCGTCCCAGCCCTTGGAACGGGGTGTTAATGGCAAATAATAATTTGTTGGAATGTTGAGGATCTTTGCTCTTGAGTGTGGCTGTTGTTATTAAAAGCTATGCTGTTGACCACATTGTATATGAATTTTTTCAAGCGAATGAAAGATTAGATGGGTTGACATGTTGGTGGGGTTCACTGGGCAAAAGGATGTATCAGGACTTCATTTAGAGGTCGGCGGAATATTGCAAAAATTTCGCACCCACTCTGAATGCACATTTTATTACAGTAAAGATAAGTTGCAAATGACAAAATACGCAATAATTAAGGTTTGCTTTTTTTTCCACATTCTACCCACTTGGAAATGAGGTCCTTCGTCTGATCGAGGGGATTTGTGAGCAGGGCATGCTACTTTTTGTCATGTTCAGGGTTAAGCGTTGAGTGCAACTGTCACCAGCAAGGTGGACTCCTGGCGCTGAGGTCTGAGCACACGCAGGAAGCTGGCAGACGAATCCACACGCACTTGGAATTGGGTTTTTAGCTTATTGATCCTGGCCCTTAAGCACAAAGGAAGTTCGTTGCACATTTTGATGGTTACTGTCGAAAAGACACAACTCATAACCCTAACCCTGGGGGACATGGACATGTTTGTGATGTTTAGCCTCACGTATATATGAAGCCCCCAGCAAAATCATATTGGAAAATACCCCTGCTGCTTCCAGATCCCGGAAATGACTGCGGTGAAATGTACAATTGCTCCTAATGCTCCACAGCTGACTATTGACTTGCAAGATAAGAGCATCCCAATCCGGGTATGCGATGCACTATTCTGTCATCCCGTGGTCCTCCCACCTCCTCCTACAAGGTCTGCTGCCCCTGGCCGTCTCTTATTACATGCTTGGACGGGCCTATGGGGCTATAGGCCAATCCCCAAACCCAAAATGCCAAATGATAGTGTGGGCACAATTTTTGGGGGTCAAAGTATGCCCCTTTTTTGGCCCATGTGGACCAGTTTGATGAGTTACTTCACTATGCGGCTAGTAGTTGCGGCTAGTAGTTTTGACCAGTGTTACTGAATACATATTCTTTAAAATGCACAATTTGCATCACATTTCATCAAAAACCTCGCCCTTGGGTCCTATTCAAACAGTCTGTCACAAAATAAATGTATTGTCACTTTCAACTGTGGGTCACTTTTTCAATGGTGCCCGAGACAATTGCATGCCCCAATCCGACCCTTCTCTTATATTGCCACAGAGCACTAAGTGCTCCTTGTGTTGGTTTCCCACATATCAAAGCACCGCACCATATACATGACCATATGGCATTATCTCCAGCAACCTACAATACTGGACTTTATGTACCAAAGCAATAAAGAAACCTAAACACGTGGAAAGTATGCATATTGGACCATGTAGTGACTTAAAAGGCAGCCATCATTGCCAAGTAGTGCATTATGGCAAACTGACAAGAACATTTCTAACTCCTTTAAGTGTTGAATTTGTTGTGCAAAGTATTTCTGAAGCCTTTGGGGCATTGGAATGTAAAGGCTGTATGGTAGGAGCTCTTGTAAAATGCAAAGTCTTTAAAGTGAAACATTGTTGAAAATTGCAAAGTTTGACGTTTGTAGAGTTCTGATGATGGGAATTTAAAAAGAGCACGATGCGGCATTGCATATTTACAAAGACTAGGGGCCCTCCTTTGCAGGTCCTAGTCCCTGTCAGATACTCCATTTTCTGCTTAGAAAGAAGTATCTTTTCCCGTAGTGACCCTTTCACCAATTCCATTTCAGTGATCTTGTCCACTTCAATAGGATTCTAATGATAGAGGACCATTGTAACATTGCTACAGGGTTGCACGCTATAAGAGTCCTACCTAGACCATAATTACCTTTACTAAGTATGCATACAGTGGGAACATGGAACTGCACTAAGTGGGGCATTTTGCGGAAATTGCGTATTGTGCTAACAGAAGAATTAGGAACTTTGTAGTTGGAAAATGTAATGTACGGAATCTGGGAACATTATGGAAAATGGCAAATATCTTTAAGAGACTCTCCATCAGTTTCTTTCTCTTGCTCCCCTATTTCTCTCGGTCACTGTCTCGCTTCGCCTCGCTCTGTCTCAGCCTTTATTTATTTTATTGAGCTTTTGTAAGTTGCTTTATACATCAGAATTGTGTTTCAAAGTGTCTCTGCCTCTCTGTGGGAAAGAGTCGTGTTGTTAAGTGTATTCCCTCCCCCTTTCAGTTTAATCTGGTATCTCTCTCTCTCTCTGTGCAGTGTGTTCCTCTCTGTCTTTCTGATTATGAGGTATGCGTCTTCTATTTCTCGCGCTCTCTCACTTTACCCCTTCTTCTGTTAGTGTGGTCTTGCAGTCTCTCTGTCAGAGAAGTCTGGTGCATGCATGCACGCTCTCTCTGTCAGTATGGTCTGATATTCTCTCTCAGTTCCTCTCTCTCTCTCTTTGTCTCTTTCTCTATATCTCTCTCTCTCCCTCTCTCTCTCTCTGTCTCTCTTTATATGTATATCCCACTCTCACCCAACTCTCTGTCTCTCCCTCTCACACTCTTTCTCTATCCCTTCTTTTGTGTCTCTCTTTCTATTGTTCCCTCCCCCTCTGTGTGTGCCACTCTCCATTGCCTCTTCTGTGTTTGTAGTCTTTGCCCCCCACCTTCTTTCGCTCCCACTTTCTCTTGTATGTCCACCACTTAAACATTGCTTTGGCGCTCACTAAAGAAACAGGTCACTTGAACTTGAATCTTTCCACAAAGAAAGGACATTTTATATACACAATGGTTATATTCGCAGCAAAATCACTTTAAAAAATGCAATCAGTTTACTGTACATAATTTGCAAAGTGGACTTTTCAAATGTTGCAATGTTCATTCCTATTTACTTTGTTTAATAATTTGTATTAAGAATATTAAGAATACAAGGTTTGAACAATACTTAGAACATCATAGTATGGTGCACATAGGCATTACAAAAGAAATATTAGAGCAAGATGCCTATAAAAAGTATGAATAAAACAACACACAAGCCCTGTATAATGAAAATGAGGAAATAAAAACTAATGCAGTAGGATGTAAATTAGCATAAACTAGTAGTTATTTAAGGTACTCAATTAAGAACTTGAATACATACACTAGACAAACAACACTAACATAAACACGAAGGGGGAAAGGGTGGGGAGGAATAATAAATGTGAAAACTAGTGTTATAATCTTTCCCAAATGCCTATAACTAAACATTATCTAATCTAATCTAGAAATAATTTCCATTTCAATTCATCTTTAAGCAGTAGTTGTGGGGACGAGGCATTGCATTTTTCCATTCTATGAATATTGCAAACTGAATTCCATCATACCTTAAAATGAACATTTTTGAGGTCCTTCCAATTGGAGGTAATAGTCTGAATTGCAATAACCAGAGGTAGATCAAACAAGTAACAATTATTCTTGTTTATAGCAGGTTGGATACTTTTGCTTGCATGAAATAGAACTGTAAAGGAAAACACTAATTGAATCTTGAAAATCTGCTTTAGAGTTGACCACACCTGCTTCCAGAAACCTTGGACATGTATCCATTCAACATATTATGTTTAAACATTCCCTGATTGCAAAGACAACTCCAACATTTATCATCTTGGGATAAGCCTCCTTTAAAAAGCGTTAATGGAGTGATATATGCCCTATGATGAATAAAGAACATTGTTTGAAGCAGGCTAGCTGAAACAATTGTCTTGGAAATATTGGACCATAAACAGGGCCAGCTCTTCTGGGAGTCATTTAGAGAGCAATCCTGATTCCACGCCTCTAGACACATAATTAAAATTCCCTCTGTTGGCTCAGATGAACTGGCTTTGTATAACATGGCAACTGTAATATCAGAGTTAGATAAATGAAGTAATCTTTGGGTGGAAAAGATAAATTCACTATAGATTAGGATATTATAGTTTTCCATAATAGCCTCCAAAAATCTAGCATATTGCTGTAAAAGGAATAATGGTGCATTTCTTTTTTCTGTGAATTCATCAAAGGTGATAGGAATATCTTGAATAAACAGTTGTCCCACATATTTAATGCTGAGAGAGAGACATGGCCTCCAACATAGGGTTTGTTTATTGATTTTTATTAGGAGGTTCATCCAAATGTATTGGGAAATTAACTGGGATATTTTTAAAGTTAGCGGTAATAAATTTGATCGAGACATTAATACTAGTACTATAGAAGCATTTATTATTGTTCTTAGTATAAGGGCAAGCCATTAGGGTATATGGGGAGACCATCACTCTCTCTAAAGCAAACCAATTAGGCATATCTGGAGATGTAGGGATAAACCACGACTGAACTTGTCTTAAAACAAAGGCTGAGTGGTATTTTTTATAATCAGGGAAACTTAAGCTTACACAATGATACCCTTCATTTCTTTTCCCCCAATGAAATTTGAGGATACAGTTGTCTAATAATTTAAAAAAGGAAGCGGGAATATGGGTAGGGAGCATATGTAGATAATATAGTATAATAGGGGAGACCATCATTTTAACAGTTTATAATCTAGCCCACAAGGATAAGAAAAGGGGGGACCAAGAATTGGTCAAGTTTTTCACTTTAGCTATAATATTGGCTATGTTATGTTTGATCATATTCTTCTCTGAGGACTCAATGTGAATACCTAAATATTTGATACCAGCCGAACACCATTTCATTGCAAGCCTTGCAATGTGGTGTTTGGTGCAATGAATGTTGAGTGGTAATATCTCTGTTTTGTCCATATTGAGTTTATAGCCTGATGCCAGAGAGAATCATGTGATAATGTTAGTCAAATGATCTAAACACTTGTCTGATATATTCAACCATAGTAAAACATTGTCTGCATAGGCTGCCAGTTTAATTGTAATACCTTTATATTGAATCCCACACATGTTTTCATCTTGTCAAATTGCTTCCAGGATGGGTTCCAAAGCTAGAATAAATAAAAGGGGTGAGAGGCGGCATCCTTGGCAAGTAACCCTATGGAGGGGAAAAAAGGTGGATACATGACTGCTTATGAAAACTGAAGTAGTGGGATTGGAGTAAAGTACTTTAATCATGGATATAAATGAATTAGGAATACCGTGCCAGGCAAGAGCTTCAAACATGTAGTTCCATTCTACTCTGTCAAAAGCTTTCTCCTCATCAAGGGCTAAAGCTGCATATGGATTGGGGGCGTCATGGATGACCTTAAGAATATTCATAAAGAGTCTGATGTTTGCTGAGGATGATCTGCCTTTAACGTAACCTACCTGATCATTTTTTATCATTTGTGGAAGATAGGGAATAATTCTATTGGATAGAAGTTCAGCAAAAATCTTACAGTCAGTATTGATTACAGAGTTGGGTCTGTAGTTCTGAATGAGTTTGGGCTCTGTATTTGGCTTGGGGAATACAATAAACATTGCTTCGGAAAAGGATCCTACTGCTTTCTCTTGTTCAATAAATGAGGTAAAGAGTTCATTAAGTTTAGGGACTAAGATATCTTTGAAACAGGCCAAGCAAACAGGTAGGTGCACTGGTGCTTGTGCCTCCATTTTGCCCAAATTGTATTTTAAATGCTTGTTGTAGCCCCCAGGCCCCTTGTGTAGTGCATATTGCCCAACATTGTATTTTGAACGTATTTTGTAGGCCCAGGCCCCTCATGTGCCCGCATCTCCCCATTGCATCCCTTCCTTCTCCCTCCACCTCCCACCTCCCAACCCGCCCACGGTTCCTGATTGGCTGTTTAGCCGTGTTGTTGTGGGTCTAGCGACCCGCTTCTGAGCCTGCTAGCATCTTTTTGCCAAGCAAACAGGTGAGTGCACTGGTGCTTGTGCCTCCATTTGCCCAAAATTGTAATGTAACCGCTTGTTGTAGCCCCCAGGCCCCTCGTGTAATGCATCTTGCCCAAAATTGTATTCTGAGCCTGCTCACCTCGTTTTGCCATGCAGACAGGTGAGTGCACTGGTGCTCGTGCCTCCATTTTGCCCAAATTGTAATTTAAACGCTTGTTGTAGCCCCCAGGCCCCTTGTGTAGTGCATCCTTCCTTAAATTGTATTCTGATCCTGCTCACCTTGTTTTGCCATGCAAACAGGTGAGTTCACCAGTGCTCGTGCCTCCATTTGCCCAAAATTGTAATTTAAACACTTGTTGTAGCCTAAAGGCCCCTCTTGTAGTGCATCTTGCCCAAAGTTGTATTCTGAGCCTGCTCCTCTCATTGTTCCAAGCAAACAGGTGAGTGCACTGGTGCTCGTGCCTCCATTTTGGCCAAATTGTATTTTAAATGCTTGTTCTAGCTCCCCGCCCCATGTGTAGTGCATTTTGCCCAAAATTGTATTTTGAATGTATTTTGTAGGCCAAGGCCCCTTGTGTGCCCGCATCTCCCCATTGCATCCCTTCCTTCTCCCTCCACCTCTCGCCTCCCAACCCGCCCACCGTCCCCATGATTTGATTGGCTCCCCACCAGAGTCATAGGTAAATCCCCTGGGGCAGCCCTCTGCCTGTGCAGCCCCTGCAGCTAAGGGCCCAAAGGCAAAGGGTGGCTCCAACAGATGTGGCTCCAACAGAGGCGGTTCCAACATAGGCGGCTCCAGAGAGTGTCAGCAGGTGGTCGCAGGGGAAGCCAATGAAGCCAGCAACCAGCCGCCAACCAGCAGCAACCCAAAAGCAAGTGTGGCATGGGCGGGGAATAGAGCAACTACTCTACTCCGGAAAACCCTGCCACTCAACACCCCCTTACCTCAGAACTATGAATTTTAGCAATGCGTCACCTACTTAGAATTGTGAAAACTAGCCCACCTCCCTGTGAACATATAGCCTGTGCCAGACCCTGACAGGTTTGTGAATGTTAGCAATGCCACACTTGGTTAGAGTTGTGAACATTAGCCTGCACCAGACCCTGACAGGATTGTGAATGTTAGCAATGCCACACTTAGTTAGAACTGTGAACATTAGCCTGGGCCAGACCCTGACAGGGTTGTGAATGTTAGCAATGCCACACTTGGTTATAAATATGAACATTAGCCTGAGCCAGACCCTGACAGGATTATGAATGCTAGCAATGCTACAGTTAATTAGAACTGTGAACATTAGCCTGCACCATACCCTTACTAGATTGTGAATGTTAGCAATACCACACTTAGATTTATAAACACTATCCTGCATCAATTCTAGATAGAATTGTGAATGTTAGCAATGCCGCACTTCCCCACTTAGTTAGAATTGGGGACACTGGCCTGTCCAGACAGTGTTAGCTGTGCCGCACTTAGTAGATTTGCTTACACTAGCATGCGCCAGACCCTGACAGGATTGTGAATGTTAGCAATGCCACACTTGGATATAGTTATGAACATTGGCCTGTGCCGACCCTGATAGGATTGTGAATGTTAGCAATGCCACACTTTGTTCGAGTTGTGAACATTGGCCTGCGCTGACACTGAAAGGATTGTGAATGTTAGCAATGCCACACTTGTTTAGAATTGAGAACATTAGCCTACGCCAGACCCCAACAGGACTGTGAATGTTAGCAATGCCACACTTAGTTAGAATTGTGAACATTAGCCTGCACCAGACCCTGACAGGTTTGCGAATGCTAGCAATGCCACACTTGGTTAAAATTGCGAGCATTAGCCTGCGCCAGACCCTGACAGGATTGTGAACGTTCGCAATACCACACTTAGTTAGAACTGTGAACATTAGCTTACCCAGACCCTTACTAGATTGTGAATGTTAGCAATACCGCACTTAGTTGGACTTGTAAACAGTAGCCTGAAACAGACCCACACTAGATTATGAATGTTAGCAATACCACACTTAGATGAATTTATAAACACTATCCTGCATCACTTCTAGATAGAATTGTGAATGTTAGCAATGCCACACTTAGTAGATTTGTGACCATTGGCCCACAACAGACCCAGACGGGATTCTGTATGTTAACAATGCCACACTGCCGCACTTAGTTAGAATTGTAAACATTAGCCTGTGCCAGATCCTGACAGGATTGTGAACATTAGCCCCAGTCACTTCTAGATAGAAATGCAAATGTTGGCATGTCCCACACCTGGGTGGTGCTGGGAACATTAGACTGAACTGCATCTGCATAGAAATGCAAATCTAAATGTTGACATGCCCACATGTGTACCAATGTGTACACTGTCTTTCCTGTTCCCAATGCTGCTGCTATATATCTGTATCCCCCCTCCTGTCACTGTAACACCAGCCCCTGTCTTTATGTGTCTTTGTGTTGCTGTGTTCCCTGCCATCCTGTTCACGTGCCTGGTCTCGGGCACCTTAAAGATAACCATCATATCACATCACTACGCTTACACTCTACTAAACACCATCACTCAACTAGAACACAGCTATACCCCTCATTAATTAGGCCTAGCCGTTCACATACGAATACGACCCAATGAACACCTCATCACCCTAATAAAACGCAGCTAGCCAAGCACATTCCGGCATAGTTGCTCACATATGCGTCCTTCAGGCCTAAAGCAGCCAGAGCCCAGTCTGGGCTTCCACCCACCAGACTGTACACATCCAACTGATATCTTCAGCACCACATCTGGATGCAGCTACCATCCAGAAATTACATCAGCTGCACACATCTGGTGCACCCACGCACCATACTACAATACCTCTCTCTACTGACCAGAATTACTGTTCCCGAGGGTGTTCAACCTACCAGCGCTTTGAGGTCATACCAATGATATATAGAGCGCTATAAAAATAGTAACATAACATAACATAACAAAATAATAAATTGAAAAACCATCTGGGCCTGGGGCCTTACCCTTCGTAAGATCATTAATGGCTTCATGTACTTCAATTGAGGATATGGGGGAGTCGTAAGATTGAAAGTTAGGATTTCCATATGCGTTACAATGTATATGCTCAAGGAAGTCTACAGATTCAGTATTATTGCGTGCTGCCTCTGAAGAATACCATTTTTGATAATACTTTGAAAACACCTGCAGAATATCTTTATCTTTTGCCATCCTGATCTGTAATGACAGTGACTTTTGCTTTGTCTTTTTTTTGTCTCAAGATATGACGCAAGAGCTTTTGAGAACTGATAAATCTTGGATTTATATTTCAAAAGATTATTGCAGGAGTATTCAGTTGCTAAGTTGTTATACTGCATCCTTAGCTTGATAATCTTCTGAAGAAGAGGAGCTGCATTAGTTTGAATATATTATGATTGTAAAGATTTTATAAGTTGAAGAATATCTTCAGCTTCTTTTTTAACTTTCTTTTTCTTGCCTGCGGAATATGATATAATGTGACCCCTTAATACTGCTTTATAGCATTCCCAATTATTATGTACTGAAGTGTCTGCTGAGCAATTTTCATCGAAGAAGTGAGTATGTTGGTGATGAATACATTTCACACATTATTCCTCTTTCAAGAGTGATGAGTTGAACCTCCATCTGTTGTTATAATGAACATCCTGTGAACTAGATAATTTAACATGAACATGAACAGAGGCATGATCGGACAATGTGATGCTCTCTAATGTGGCCTCTAATAGATGATTAGCTAGTGATTTAGAAATAAAGACATAATCAATTCTCGAAAAGGAGTTATGGGGGGGTGAATAAAATGTGTAGCCTAGATATGATGGATGGGTAATACAGCAAGAATCAATGAGGTCTAATTTTTAGACAAAGTTGCAGAATTATATATGAGATTTGGTAGATTTAAATCATAAAGTGGACTTTTTATCAAAAAGAGGATCAAGAACTTTGTTACAATCACCAAATACAATGAGGTTATTCGAATGGGATTTAAGAGTTTGGCTCCTTAACTGAGTCCAAAATGTAGGATCGGGATTTGTGGGACCATAAACATTTAAAATGGAGTATTCTATGGAGTCAATAAGGAGTTTAACTAACATCCAACGACCTACATTATCAGTTTCTGTGGATAACACTTTACAACGGACAGGTTGATGAGAATAAGAACTCCATTCTTTTTCCCATCAGCAGCATTCGAGAGCATATGGCCTACCCACAAACTTTTCAATTTGTTAGCTTCTGCTTGTGAAAGGTGGGATTCCTGTAGACATGCTATAGATGGCTTAGACCTATTCAAATGTGATAGGATTTTCTGCAACTTAATGGGGCTGTGTAGCCCTTTAACATTCCATGTGGCAATATTAAGTATCATGAATGGTGATAGCAGCAATATATACACATTTGTACCTAGCAATATGGCATTGGTAGTATGAAACAAGACAGGGAAAGAAACACAAGGAAAAGGGAATGACCAACAAAAAGAAGATGGAATGTTTCAACTTCCATTTGAACCAACACATATATAACCAAGAAGTGGCTAACCAGATGCAGCCACTCCAAAGCATGTTCGTAAAAGGTCAATATGTGGTAGGGGTGGAGAACCAGATGCAGACGGTTCCGGCAACACCTCAGCGATATGATAAAGTTAATAGAAAAATGTGGTGCATATATTAACTTTAAGTAGATGTTGGTCTAGAGGTGTCCATCTCATCTCTCTTATGGCTTTGGATAAAGATTTGTAAATCACTTGGATTTTGAAAGGTATATGAGTGCCCATTTAGGGTAACCTTTGGGGATGCCGGGTGGATAATCCCATACCTGGCATTAAGTTGCCTCAATGCTGGTCTAAACACTAGTATCTCCTTTCTTCTCGCTGCTGTGGCGTTGGACACATCTTGTGAAAAGAATATTTTTGTACCTTCCCAGATGATTAGTTTCTTTTCTTTTGCCTTATCCATGATGAGCAGAACATGTGTATTATCAAGCACTGTGAATATTAGAGTTCTCTGAGAATTCCTAGATGGAGTTTTAGGTCCAACATGATGGGCTGTTTGGATATTTAGCTGCATAGATGCTGGAAGATCCAAAAGCAGAGGGAGCATGCAATATAAGAACTTGGTAGGCTTGTCTTTTTCAATATTTTCTGGAAGTCCAATAGTTCAAATATTATTCCTCCTGTTTCTGTTTTCTAAATTCTCTGCTTGTTTCTGTAGAGAAGTAACCACATTTTCAAGCTGTGTCACCTTCCCTGCTACATCCTCGGTATTGCTGACTCTTCTCTCAACTTCATTTATCCTTGTTTCAAAAGAGGACCACTTATCATCCAGCAATTGTAGTTTGGCCGCTGTGGCTTCCTTGAATGGTTTAAGTGATTTAATTTAATCCAAAATGGCTTGCATGACTGGGTCATGTATGTCATCTTTCGGCATAGGAGAGTCACTCTTTTTGCCTTTTGGGAGCATTACTGGCACAAATCTTTGGAGAGTACTCTCTTTGAGGCCATGCCAAAGCTGTGTGCGAAGCACCAAAAATATATAAGGTCCTGCTTGACCTGAATGAACAATAAGAAACACACCTCCCACAAAAACAGGTAGTGGGAATCACTTGTTAGATAAAAATTCCTTTTGTATTTGGCTCTGAGCATATTCTTGTGCCAGTCAGCAGTTGTAGTGCCTTATTCAGAGTAAGATTGTATACTTTTCATAACAATAAGGAGGCCACATGAGCCAGTTACCTTCAAAACATCCAGATAGCCAGGGTGCCAACACTTCTTCATTGACAATATTTTATAAAGAAAATGGGAATTTCCTTCATAGTTAAACAATTGAAAGTGTGAGTCATATATAAAGAGAGTCAAAAAGAACATCAATTGTCTTCCAGTTTTTTTCAGGTCAGCTTAAAAGCTTAAATATGAATAATAATAATATGAAAATAAGCAATAATTTGGTAAGTGTATGCTTATAAAATGATTGAGTTGCTGTACCTTTAAAACTGAGTTCGAGCCTATGTTATGAATGAAACGCGCTTCCTCGTGTTTACCGGGACATCAACGATGTGTCAGCCGACCAGCTGACTCACCACGCATACGCGATGCTTCGGGCCGCGCCCCGGAGGTGCGTAAGCACAGAATAACTTCTTCGTAGACGGCTCTCAGAGACACAGTACACTGCACAATGTTGTCCGGAAGTATGAAGAGAGAGCGGGTAAACTTATAAGGCAATATTTCAATGAAACGGGGCACAATTACTTACATAAGTATACGCCGGGATGGGAGCATGGGATCAGGTGACCGTCTCCATCGACGCTTGGCCACGCCCCATTCCTATTTACTTTGAATATATAGTGTAGTTAACTTTACACTTGCCTGGCTGAGTAAAGCATGTGTTATGGGATTTACACTCCACACAAGTTCCATTTGCATGGTCTTCAGGTGCTCTCATTCGTCTGAAAGTGAAAATGTAGTGGGTATGGGTGGGGGTATTGGTCAACGAGAGATAGGTACAAGCGAACTTAAGTGTTGGTGTCTGAAGAACCGGGAGCAATTGTTACCTGTACAGGTGTGCTTTCCAAGGTAGGTGCTGATTTGTAAACCAGAGGTGTATGTTTTCCAGAGGGGAGGCATCAGGTGTTTGACTTGTCAGGGTGTTTGGGTGTTTGTGAGGTTTACAAGCTGATTCAAAGAGATGTAGAGTTTTGATTTGCATGGATTGGGGAGAGGCTTTGCTCGTGCTATTTGTGTTGATGTGTAAATTAGCATGTGGCAAGTAAGAGTGGGTGAAATATGAGGAAGCTAGTGGGGTTCTTTCTAGATTTAAAACACAAAAGAGTGCACTATGTGCAGTGCAGGATGTGCGATTTAGGGAGACAGCTCTGCTGTCTGCAGCCTGACCTTGTAGGGTGTAGAAAATGTGATTTAGGGGGTTAACTACTATCTAACGTTTGAGCGAGAAAGCAATCTAAGTGCAATTTCTAGGGATAGCTCAGCTCTCTAAAGGCAAAGGCTGACCATGTGTTATGCAATAAGTGTGATTAATGGGCATAGTTATGCTGTCTAAATCCTGACCACGTACAGTGCAGTAAATGCAGTTTAGGAGATTGCTTCTAATGACTAAACTATGTGCATTGCAGTCTGTGATGCACATCAATGTGTGCTGCCTTGTATAATACCCTTTTGCCACTCTTGGTGACCTCACCACCTGTTGCTCGGTAGAAAAGGCAGTCACTAAGGCAGTCACTAGTGGGTCAGTGGGAGAGGCAGATACGAAACCTGGTGTGTTAGGGGTGCAAGCTGGAAGTACCCTGTTCCTGTGTGCCAATCTGCTATCTATTGGTTTGACAGCATGTTATCCATAGGCAAGTGCCTATATCTGGTAGACTATGGTACATTGAGTCTGGTTAGCTGCTGATGTGGACGAGAGTGATAGAATTAAAGAGGAGATCATGGTGTGGTTTGGTTAGTGTTAACATGATAATTGCTAAACCTGTGGCGGCCATCTAGTGGGGGTTTTTGCGTGTATTGTAGGATTTTAGAGGGATGTTTGTGAGTCAGGGTCATAGGACAATCGTTTTTACAAGGCAACGTAACCTGCACTCTGCTCTCCTATCAGTGGCCTCTTGAACACCAGTTCCATTTAATTAGCTTATGTTGCCACTGTCAGTCCTGCCCTCTCTCTCCCTCTCAAATAGAGCATCTGCGAGTTGGCTGATGAGGGAAAGGGAAGTTCTGGAAACTCTATGCATTACCATATGCTGCATGTTAAAGCTATGGTTGTGAAAACAAAATCAAAATATCGAGGCTGAGTACCCCAAAAGGAAATACACCGAACACGGGTTACAAAGGAACATACAAAGTACTTTATTTTATACTGAATCCAGTTACTAAGAACAGAGCAAAAATCAGATAGCTATCGGCCCTCAGTGCAACACAGCGAACTCTAGCATGGTTCAGTGTGTTCAGTGAGAGACGCTGTACATTAGAATGCATTGGTTTTTATACTCTTTGTGAGCACGATGTCCAGCCCCACTTCGGGTTAATATTCCACTAATACATCACCGATCTAAGATTCATGCCAAGTCTCGCACATCCGCATATAACTGGTTTGCTTTTTAATACATATATCAACAAGCCTATACGGCAACTGTGTATTCTGGGATTTTCCATGTAGGACTTCTCAAACATTAATACAATGTAGTTAATCTAGTGTTCTATGTTCAGTATTTGAATACATTGTTCTGAACATATGCTCGTGGATTAGTTTCATTGCATGAGTAATCCTTTACACACAGGTCAACGAAGGACAAGGTCTCAGTTCACGACCTCAACAAGTGGCCTGGAGGCAAGTTACATATTAGCTACATACAGAGGTCAAGACAGCCATGTTGTATTTTTGGAATGACATTGTCCACCATTTTAACTCCCAGGGTGACTTTACAAAGCAAACCTAAAATGGTGGATTGACCTAAAATGGCGGCTTACATTGATTTTAAGGTCAGGACCTTGCAACACGGATTCCTTCGCAAGCAACTTACAAGCAGCTTGGTGTAGGCTAATATACATATATTTATTGCCATAGGAGGCACAGTATAATTTCTGATTTGACAAACCCTCCTTTTGGCCTTTGCCAAGTGCTAAAACTACTTAGGATCTCCTTGCAAATAACTCCATGCATCATCGTCCATGCACCCTGAATCGCTTTTAGAAATATCTATTGCCATTAGGTCATTCGCTAAAATTTCTTTCAACACATATTCTTTGGAAGTTTTATCTGGGGCATACACTTTATGTCCTATCGTACCTATCGCTTGTGCGCAACATCCCCCTAGCATCGAATATGTACTAGGTAGACACTGAATACAGCAACAAAGAAACAACAGGATTCCCAAAATAATCAGCAAGACCGAAAGTACCTTCCAACCCCAAGATCGCAAGAAGTCCCAGAACCAAGCGCTAGGATCCCAGTTTCCCTCAGGAACGTGCACTTCTGAACTAAGGACATGCAGATTCTGTATTGCCTTGAAGATGGTTGGGGAGGAATCTGGCACAAAAACACAGCAAGCGGACCCCACTAATTTACACACTCCACCACGTTCAGCCAGAATGACATCTAATGCCATCCGGTTTTGAAGTGCTACTAGTCTTATCGCCTTTTGTTCTAATGTCATATTATAGAGTATGTCAGTGGTCCGGTTGATGGTTCTCTCCAGTACTCTCGCTAGTTTTCTGATATCTTCTGAATTCGCTATCTGCCCCCAAAATGGCACAACTGATTTTGCTATATCTCACAAGATTTGTGCTGGGGTGTCACCATTCTCGTCCTGCCGTGGACGGGCCTTTGAAATTTCTTTTGTACTAGCTATAACACCCCAGGTAACAGGATCCCTAAATAACAGGTTCCCTGCCAATCCCTGGGCAACCATGGGAATACTACATTACCGCAGACAAAGTAGACAGGTTCGCCTACATACAAAGGTCTGTTTTCCCCAGTCAAATTTGCAACGTTGGCACAACCTAGAAAATCTCCCATTGACTGAGTTCCATTCCTCTGTATGCAAAAAGAAACTGAATCAGGGCTATGATTAACAGTGTAAGAAGGAGGCATCCTTATTGCCTATCGGAGCCATCTTTAAGGAAGTCAGAGATTGAAAAGGACGAGACAGTCTATCAGAAGGCCTAATAGAAGCAACGTTAGGTTTACTCCTGTTTGCGAAAAGTGAGCATCCCAGGGAGTCAAAACACGTTTCTCAAAACTATTCAAATTGGTGCCATCAAAGTTCCCTGAGATGCTATCATTCCAACGGTAAAGAAAAGTGCTCTAAGAGAAGCATAACAAGCAGTTGTCAAAGGTAAAGGATGAATATACCAACCTAGCCCCTTATCCCCGTGTTGCAGTAGATGTGAGCAGACCCAACAGTTAGACTTATTAAAAACGGCATGCGTAGCATTCATGATAAGTAGTAGAGTATTATTGTGGTACCTATGTCTATGCTGAGAGTCCCTAGGGGACAGAGTATGCAAATGTACAAAGGGAGTAGGAATAGCAGATACATTTTCAGTGGGCAACAAGGATTCTAAAGGATGCATTTCCTCCAGGTACCACAATCTTAAGATATTGACTATTATAAACCCAAATATCATTATAAAAACACAGCTATACGTTTTCGGGGCCCAGGTATTTTGTGCATTGTCACGGTTGGTCACCCCTTCATTTACAAGTCGCAGACGAGCGGGTGTGGTGGCAGGCATTGTAGTCTTCAAACGGATACCCCCAATGTTCGTTGCTGGCGACCTCCCGGCTGCTTGACTTCTTAGTCCTTCCACAACCCTTGCCAACAGAATCACCTTTCTCAAATTTGGGCAAAAACAAGCACTTGATGATCCTTTTCTTCTTCGAATGCACAGCCGAACCGTGCCTTAAGTCTATCAGATGCACAGCAAAACCGTGCCATAAATCTTATTTTCTTGGACGCAGATTTACCTTACTTTTCCCGGTACTGATTGATCCGGAAACAATATGTTGTCACTTCCCGCCGGAAGTAACGTGTAAGAGACAAGTGAAGATGCCGAATTTGAAACAGCAGTTTCCGGATGCAAAACTTTTGGAGAGTGTGGAGACAAAATGGCGGCTTCCCCAAGCCTCACAGGCTCAGAGAGATTCTCCGACACACTCTCGGTGCTATTTACTGCTTTGGGATCATTGGTTGCAGCATTAGCGAGGGGTTCTGTTTCTTCTGTAACGTGTGGCACTGGGTGAGGAGGTTTCTTGACGTGGGACTCGTGGATCCAGTCCTTTCTTCCAAAGACCCACACCGCTGTTTGGGTGACCAACAGGACCTTGAACCGGCCACGCCAGCGAGGCGCAAGGCAGGAAGAGCGCTCAAATGCCTTGATGAGCACCCAACTCCCAGGCCGTATACTGTGGCCCGGGCCCTCGTATCACACAGGTAAAGCTTCTTGTACCTGGTGATAAATCAAATACAGGTTTTTAGTCAATTGGCTGCAATAATCTGAAAGTAATACAGTTTCAACATTTCTCAATGAATTGCATTTAGGAAGGTTCCAAATATTGGCAGGTCTTCCCATTGCCACCTCAAATGGAGAGAGCCCAGTCTTAGTTTGAGGGGTTGTATGCATGGATAATAACACGATCGGTAAGGCGTCCAGCCATGCTAGTTTGGTGGAGGCACACCTCTTAGCGAGCTTGTTCTTGATGATACCGTTGGGTCTTTCTACTAGTCCGGCGCTCTGAGCATGTCTGACCGAATCGAACCGTTTGTCAATTTGTAATGCCGCACATATCTGCAGAATTACAGCAGGGACAAAATGTGGACCATTGTCCGACCAGATAACGCTTGGTAGCCCGAACTGCGCGAAATATTCCCTTAACATGGTTTTTGCAGTAGTCATGGCTGTAGCATCTTTAACGGGAAAAGCCTCAACCCATTTACTAAAAGCACAGATGACCATCAGCACATATTTTTTATTGTCACATCGTTCCATTTCAATAAAGTCAAAGTGGATAAGTTCAAAGGGGACAGAAGGTGGCCCAAAACTTCCCCTTGGAGTTACTGTCACCTTTCCTACATTGTGTTGTAGGCAAATCATGCAATCCTGGACGTAGCGCTGGGCAATTTTCAAAATTTTGTCATTTGCCCAAACTTTCTCTAACATTTTTGTCATCTTCTGGGCACATACATGCGTAGGACCATGGGCCATGACGACCATCATCATTATATACGCGTCAGGGAGTAGCCATTTCCCTTCAACTATGTCCACCCAACACCCGTCATCATCAAGTTTCCCCAAGCCTACAGCCCACCTGTTGGATTACTCTAACGTGGCATCGGCTTTGATATCCCGTACAGACCCAACACCCTCATCCACTGCATAAGCATTTACAGTCTCCCTTGAAACATACATCTCCGTAAGGGGATCGGTAGCAGTTTGTCTAGCTATCTGATCAGCGAAAGCATTCCATTTCCCTATGTCATCTGTAATCTTTCTATGTGCTACACATTTCATAACTGCTAACTGAGTAGGGAGCGCAAGCGCTGAGAGTAGTTGTACTATTAGGGAGCCATGTTGGATTTTGGTGCCGTGTGAAGTTAGGAACCCTCTCTCTGACCAAAGTCTCCCAAAGTTGTGAACCACCCCAAAGGCATACTGACTATCAGTATATATATTTACTGCAAGCCCTCCGGAAAGTTCACAAGCTCGGGTCAATGCTATAATCTCTGTGGCCTGCGCAGAATTATGCGTGATTCTCTTAGTTTCCACAACCGTGCTTAATGTGGTGATTGCATAAGCAGCTGTGGATGTACCGTCCGGAAGTTTGAAGCAAGAGCCATCACAAAACAGCTCTCCTTGCGGATTATCCAAAGGAGTTTCTTTCAAATCAATTCTACCCTTTGTCTCTTGTTCGGTAGTATACAGACAGTCATGTGACTCTTCATCGCCGCAAGTAGTATCTTGTGGGAAAGATAGGAGTTCAGCCGGATTAAGAACACAACACTTCTTAATTCGAATGTGAGGAGCAAACAAGATCAATTCATATCTTGTCAACCGTGCAGAAGTGAGGTGTTGTGTTTGGGTTCGGTTCAGTAGAACATGTACAGAGTGAGGCACCATCAGGGTTAGATCATGGCCTAGGACCATTCCCACACTCTGTTTTACAGATGCAGCAGCAGCAGTGACAGCTCGCAAACATCTTGGCAAAGCGCATGCTACAGGATCAAGGGCGTAAGAAAAGTAACTGCACAGCCTATTCTTCCCTCCATGTTCCTGCGTTAATACAGCCAAAGCACATCCATCACATTCATGCACAAACAACACAAAGGCCTTTTCATAGTTTGGTGTGCCCAAAACTGGTGCAGAGCATAATGCAGTCTTAAGCAAGTCAAACGATTGCTGGTGTTCCGCGTTCCAAGGCAATGGCGAAGAAATGCCCTTCTTTGTCAAAGCCAACATCGGTTTGATCACTAATGAAACATTTGGGATCCACAACCTACAGTAAGAAGCCATACCTATCAAGGCTCTAACTTCCTTCTGTGTATTTGGGACAGACATTTCAGGTGTCAATCTTCTTCCCTCCTTTGACAGGAGATAGCCTAAATAGGCGACCTCCTGGCAACAATATTGAAATTTTTTAAGCGAAGCTTTGTGACCATACTTAGCTAGATGGATAAGCAATAACACAGTGCCCTCCTTACAGGCGCTCTCAGAGTCAGCAGCCAAAAGCAAGTCATCAACATACTGAAGCAATGTACAAGTAGAGGGCAATTCAAGGGTATCAAGCTGTTCTTTCAAAGCCCTACTATAGATGCTATGACTCTCTGTGTACCCTTCAGGTGCACGAGTAAATGTGAACGAGCGTCCCCCTAAGGTGAACGCGAACAAGTATCTACTATCCTTGTGTATAGGAATACTAAAGAAAGCATTCTTTAGATCCACAACACTAAAGTAAGTAGCTGTAGCTGGGATCATGGTTAGGATTGTCGTTACATCAGGCACAATTGGAAATTGGGGAGCAACGACTTTATTAATGGCACGTAAATCAATTATGAAACGGAATGGAATTGCATTATCGCCTTTCTCGTATATGGGTAAAATCGGACTATTGCACAAACTTCCTGAAATTTCCTCAATCACCCCGCAATGCACAAAATCGGAAACAATGCATTTCAAAGCTCGCTCGCCCCCAACTGAAATCTTATATTGGGGAATGCGTGGCAGCTCAATTCCATGTTTCAAAACTATCTTAACAGGTTCAATCTGTAAAACACCGACATCATTGTCGTCAACAGCCCATAAGCTCTCTGGTACATTGATGAATTCTGGCGGCAAAGGTCTAGTCAAGAATTGCGAGACAGAAAATTGCTGTGGTGAAATCGTCAAGCGCACTCCATCAGAAGAACAATAAATCACTGCATTTAATTCTTTTAACAGATTTAACCCCAGCAAGTTCTCTCCACAATTCGAAGTCAACAGAAATGGACAGTGGTCCGTAAAGGGACCCAAAGAAATGGGTATCAGCGAAGAAACCGGACAAACAACTGGTGTGCCAGAAAACCCTACAGAACAATTGGTTTGCCCTGACAGTGGAATGTTTGGAACCCGTGAATGATCAATGGAACACTTCTGTGCTCCATTGTCTATCAAAAACTGATGTTTCCTATTTCCCACCACCATTTCAACATAGGGACCTTTCTGATTGATGGGAATAGGTGTAGGTTCCAAACCCTGCTTCAGGCAATCCTAACGAAACAGAATGTCATCAAAAGGAAGCTCTTCAGATAAATATGCAGTGGAAGGATGATCAAATATGTTCCTGGTGTCCACACTCGAAATCTGATTCTCCTGTGAAAAAGGTTGCTGAGGATCCTGTGTAAACTGACCTCTAGCAGGGCCCCCTACACCCGGGCATCCTCTGGATCATCGACCCATATTTCCAAATGTGTTATTCGACCTTTGTTGAAGGACGGGGCATTGTGCACGCCAATGACCCTCCTGACGACAATAGGCACACTGGTTAATGTTCACAGGACCCAAGGGCACATTCCCTTGCGGGACATACTGACCTCTAATCTGAGAACTACCCCCTCTGGGGCATTTAACAATTTGCTGTAATAGCACTTTAGTCTTAAAATCACCTTTTCGTTTTTCAACTCTATCTTTTTCATTATTGACACGGTTCTCTTAGTACTGAGTCATGTGCAGTACTTCTGATTGGGACTTCCCTCGTCAAGATGCCATCTCGGACCACAAGCTAATCGTCCAGGGATCGGGTCGTGCAGCGCTGCTGAGGTGTCACGTCTCGTTCAGCAGGGCCCCTTTTTGTCACACCGTCCGATCCCGGTCCGATAGCCTGCGTCAATCTTCAACAATCCGGCATCAATCTTGAGGGTCCCTATTCGGGTGCCAACTTTGAAAACAAAATCAAAATATCGAGGCTGAGTACCCCAAAAGGAAATACACTGAACACGGGTTACAAAAGAACATACAAAGTACTTTATTTTATACTGAATCCAGTTACTAAGAACAGAGCAAAAATGAGATAGCTATCGGCCCTCAGTGCAATACAATAAACTCCAGCGTGGTTCAGTGTGTTCAGTGAGAGACGCTGTACATTAGAATGCATTGGTTTTTATACTCTTTGTGAGCACGATGTCCAGCCCCACTTCGGGTTAATATTCCACTAATACATCACCGATCTAGGGTTCATGCCAAGTCTCGCACATCCGCATATAACCGGTTTGCTTTTTAATACATATATCAACAAGCCTATACGGCAACTGTGTATTCTGGGATTTTCCATGTAGGTATTCTCAAACATTAATACAATGTATTTAAAAAAGTGTTCTACGTTCAGTATTTCAATACATTGTTATTAACGTATGCTCGTGGATTCGTTTCATTGCACGAGTAATCCTTTACACACAGGTCAACGAAGGACAAGGTCTCAGTTCACGACCTCAACAAGTGGCCTGGAGGCAAGTTACATATTAGCTTCATACAGAGGTCAAGACAGCCATGTTGTATTTTTGGAATGACATCGTCCACCATTTTAACTCCCAGGGTGACTTTAAGTGAACCTAAAATGGCGGAATGACCTAAAATGGTGGCTTACATTTGCGATAGGAGGCACGATACAATTTCTCATTTGACATGGTAGGCAAAATCATCTGGTACAAAGAAGGGCTGCTTGAAATTTGAGGACTGCAGTCACCCATTTCCCCTTACATGGTAGGTTGTGTGGCAGGGTGAGAGACGCTGCACTGGCTCTTTCTGCTGGTGCAGTCTGTTTTGTGCCCATGCATTGTCTCCCCACCTCTCTTTCTCTGTGTATCTCTCTATCGCTCTTTACCTCATCCTTTACCTCATCCTCTCTATGTGTGGTTATGAGGACCCCATTCTCGCTGTCTCAATGCAGCATGGTACATCAGACTACTCTTTGTCATTATGATGTGGTTTTATCTGTTCCTATGCCCTTGTCTCTCCAACTGTATCTCTCAGTCTCCTGCTCCACCTCCCTGTCTCCCTCTCTCTAGCTGCTCCTCACTCAATCTGTCTCACCCACTGCATCTCTCTCTCTCTTTTTTTTCTACCCTCCCTCTGCCTCCATTTGTTTCTCTCTCTGTCTGTCCCTCTCCCACTTTCTCTCTCTTTCTCCCTTACTGAGTCTCTCGTTATCGCTCCTGCTTTCCCTCCTCCCTCTGCGTGTCTCTCAATAAAACATTGCCTTGATGCTCCTAGAAGAAACAGGTCATTGGTTTTAATCTCAGCATGACCTTTTTAAAGAACAAAGGATATTTTAAAAGACAAAATGGTGTGTATTCTCGGCAAAAGAAGTTATTAAAAATGAGACATTATTTTTGGTGTTCTTACTGGATCTTTTTACGATTGTTCAATGCTTATTGTGGCAATAAGACCCGAGGCAGCGGGCCAATACCGCCCTAGGTAATGCCCCTGGGGCCTTAGTTACACGAAGCCCCAGGGGCATTACTGTGGGCGGTATTGGCCCACCGCTGAGGGTCTTATTGCCATTAGCATCCCGGCCCGTTAGACCGGGGTGCTAATGGCATTTTTTCTTTCTGTTTCGCTTGTTTCAAAAGAGAAAAAAAACAAAAATGAAAAAACATGGCCGCCGGGAACGGGGAAAACGTAGTCCGTTTTCCCTTTCCATGGCGGCCATCGGGAGCGGACGCGCTGGGAACACAAATGTTCCCAGCGTGTTCACTCCCAAGACCAGAAGAAAAAAGAAGGTAAGTGGGGTTGGGAGGGCGGAAGGGAGGGGGACGGGGAAGGAAAAAAAAAAATACTGAGGTCTCCGGCGGGGGACGATGGAAGCCTCCAGCCGTGTGGAGGCTTGGAGCGGGGATGGCCCTGCTCCGAGTCTCCACACGGCTGGAGGTTTCCATCGTCCCCCGCTGGAGATCGCAGGATAGAAGGTAAGTCGGGTGGGGTGGGAGGTGGGAGGAGGGAGGAAAAAAAAATATTCTTACCAGAGTCCCCGGCGGGGGACGAAGGGAGCCTCCAGTCATGGGGAGGCTCAGAGCGGGGATTGCCCCGTTTCGAGCCTCCTCATTGGCTGAGGGGCGGCCACGCCCCTCGCCGGGAACAGAGTAGCCGGCACGGCGTCAAAGGGAATACTGTGTGGGATGGCTCGCAAATGAGCCAATCACCACGCAGTATTCCTGTTGCGCCACGCGTGCCTGGTGCTAATAGTAATTATCACTTTCAGCATACATTGCAATCATAATAAGAATATTACACTTGTCTTACTGATCAAAGCACATTATCAAAACCTGGAATTGACATATCAATTATTTACTAATTTGTTCTTTTGAAATACTCCATTAAGAAACGGGAAGAGAACGAATAGCACCAATGAGGGCCCTGACTGCTTTGCATAAAGTCAAATAACAATTCAAAACCTAAAAGATCACATATTGATATATGTGACAAATATGTCTGTGTTACAATGCATGTGATAACATGCCTGTATGATTGAATCACTAACAACATAATGCACAACATAATGCGCTTGTTGCGCATTTGTTTGTTCACAACTCTCACCCTAACATGAAAGCATTTGTAACCATATATACTCTTTAAGACAGACCCAAGGTTGTGAGGGCAAAATGGCTGCAACATCTGTAACTTCATTAGAATCCAGGGGATGTGCTCCTTCTTGTTCCCACATAAGGTTTCCTCTCTCCATGTTGAATTTTAGAAGAGGAGGGGCTGAGAGAGGAAGCCTTTTTCACAAAAGTATCTTTATAAAATGATATAAATACGATACAAATTATGGGAAATGGCAGAGCATGCACTCCAAACAGCATATAGCTCTTAATCAAGTAACTCAATTGAAAGGTGCTGGTCTGTGTGTGAGCCTCATTTACTTTACTAAATACATTATGCTTCTCTTGCTATGACCTTCCCAAAGGTTTATTCATTGAACAGGAAGCCCTTAGCTTAGTACGACTGGAGTTCTCAATGAGTAACTTTGTATGCATGTAATACATTTTGGTAGTATATTGTGTCTTAATTGGGCTTGATTACTGCAATTTATGAACTGCAGGCATATTTACTAAACAATTCTTTAAATGTGCAATTATTTGGATACTTTAATACATAATTGTCTGGACAAGACCCCATACATTGCCCCACCCCCACAAATAGTATCCCTGACCTTTTGGGAAAAATGATTCCTCTGCAATGATGGGCTGCAATGTTCTCAAATTCAAAAATTATCAATGATATAATTCCCTCTTTTAGAATATTTGACGCTGTTTTTTATTTTTTTATTTTATTGTTTAAGGTGCAGACCTAGTTTGTTAGCAGCAGAGCAGCGTACAGGGTGTGGGTAGCCAACGTTTGGACTGACATCTTTTAACAACAGGACAGTACTCAGAGTTTTGGTCTGTACATTGGTCTTTTCATTCATTGGGATTAGTCCTTGGTCAGGTGTTGTTAAAAAAGCCATGTTTTGAGTGATTTGAGAAATTAGAGTATTGTGGGGGTCATTCCGTGGTGATACCGGGATCGGATTCCAGAGGGTAGATGCATGACAAGAAAAAGATTATATGCGGGTCCTCCCTTTGCGGACAATTTATGATTCGAGCTGGTTGGTCCCTTTCCTGCGTGAGGAGCATGTACCATCATATATGTGGAGCTTAGCTGCCAGGTACACTTGTGCACTACTTGAGACTACTTCCTAGATGAGACATGCAATCTTGAACAGTATCTTGGCCTAGAGAGGAAGCCAATGCAGTTGGCATACGACACAAGCGATTAGGTCGAAAATCCACACACCCATAATAAGTTGTGCTGGACTGCTTTTAGGGGAGCTCTCCTCATCCTTCACAACTAATCCCTGTCTCCTTCCCCCCACAATGAGCCTCATTATGAGTGTGCTGGTCTGAAAAAAATGGCAGATATTCCGACCCCGGCATTTTTTCCACACTGGCAAACTTCAAGTTTCCCAGGTGGGCGGGTGTGCTCGGATTTACTGGCAGGCCTGACCTGCCGGGGGTTCAGGCCCCTACCATCAAATAAATGCCTTAATCAACGGTGCCAGTGATTCATGCAATACATAGGAATGGGACTTACTGGCTGTCCACCGCCTGTAATATCCCGGTAATACCGGGATATAGGGCGGCGGAGATGGTAAGGTAGGCGGGATACTGGAAAACCTATAATGAGGGCCAATGTCTTTGAATGTCATGGTTGCAACTGCTTCAGAACAATCCTCATGAATTCTGCCTGCCCTGCCTTTAAGAGACCTTAGGTTCCCTTTGCCACTGATACCATCAATAATACGGCTATGTTTGTTGCTGTTCTCTGCAGAACTGGAGCAATGAAAACTATAACCAAAGCCTGCGCCACACTGTGCATTCTCTATGTGAATAGCATGTGTATTAGCCACGTGACGCTATTATGCCTCTCAGTGGACTAATGCATCCACTACAGGGGCCTGTATTAGACCTCACGAGCACAGCTTCGAATCCCGGCAGTTCCACTCAGCTCTTCATCCTTCCGAGGTTGATGAAATGAGTACCATTAAGTTGGGTAGCAGTAAACATCTTTTATTAGCGCCAAGATGCCCCTTTGGGGGTGAACGTGCGCTTTACAAATATGCCTGTTATGTTATCCTTCTTCTATGCATTCCGCTGACGCCCGCTAGGGGCTGGTTAGTGGTATATAAAACTTTATAATTCATAAATAATAAACAGGCGTCCAAGCATTTTTCTCAGAATAGAGCACAGACGCACAGACTTACTTAATGAATTTTAATTATGGAGCATTTTCTAAGCAGCTGCCAGCGTTATTTTTATCCGGACCAGTTGCTCACCTGATCGCATTATGCTGCCGCTGTGTGCACAATGAGCTGCCTAGATCTGGTTTCATAAATTCTCGACATGCGTGTTTTTGTTGGTGGGTAAACATTGCAAAAAAGGATCCAACAACCTTTGAACTTGAACACATTCTATGCATGTTCGCCAGTTCCATTGTTACCCGGCATTACAATAGTATGTGACACCTCAGTCGCTCATCTTAAACTTTTGCAACAAAACATACAGCTAGGTGTACTTACCGCTGCTTCGTAGAAGTCTTCTGCCTTTACAGCACTACTCAGGTTCCACATCTGCCCCTACCTGCACACAGCACTTTTCTCACTGCTACGTCATCACGCACACAGTGCACTCCCACCCCCCTTGCTTATTCATCCTGACCATCTCGGATTCACATTACTCTCCCATTTCCACTTTACCCCTTTCATGTCCTTTCTTGTGTCTTTCATGATCTCTGTTCACTCTTGACTACTGCATACTTTCTAGAAGTTTCCTCTCCTCTACAAGCAGGGGCTTTGCTTGGCCAAGCCATGGTGGGCACACTTCGGTGTTTGCGTTTCTGTCCATTAACACCTCAAATGGTGTGAGTCCCGTCCCATTATGAGCGAGAACTTCCTGGCAGTCGCCTTGGCAACCACTGGTTCCTTACCGCTCCCTCAAGTTCCTGCTGCCATGCCAATTGCTTACAACAAGCGCCTGTTCCCCTATTTAACCACATTACACACAGGCACACATATGTCGAGAGAGAGCACCACTTAAAATGTACGACATCTCAGCTCCAGACATACTTATAACAACAAAGGTTGAATATTTATTTTAGAAAACAAATCAACACACATTTCACATTTAAAAAAAAATCAGTCTTTATTTTATCCAATCTAAAAAGTGCATTACCAAAACCTTTCTTCATTGACCGTTGCCTCCCTATACAAAGTCATTTGAGTCCGGCGGTAGCTGTGCCGGTAAATATTGGCACGGCTGCTGCCGGAGTCATTTTTTTCCAGCACCCGGCAATGCGGGGCTACCGGGGTATTACAGCCCTTGCAGTCCCGGTAATTCCCTATTGCCGGGCGCTGGAAAAAAGTACTCCCCATTCCCATTCGAGTCCCATTGGACTCAATGGGAATGGGGAGGACGGATGCACCGGCACCATTCATGAATGGTGCCGGTGCATCCATCAAGATCTGCGCGCAGGTGCCGTTCCGCCCGCCAGGTGTGAAAACGAGTCTATAATCACTAGAATGAATCATCCTTCACCTGCTCCTACTCACCAGGTCTGAAAACGAGTCTATATGCACTAGAATGAATCATCCTTCACCTGCTCCGACTCATCAGGTCTGAAAACGAGTCTATATACACTAGAATGAATCGTCCTTCACCTGCTCCTAATCACCAGGTCTGAAAACGAGGCTATACGCACTAGAATGAATCGTCCTTCACCTGCTCCTACTCACACTTGGTGGCAGATCACTCTCTTCGGCAGGGGCCTCTCTCTGGAACAGCCTTCTGCCTCCCTGAAACTCGAGGAGAACCATCTCCGGTTCCGGAAACACCTCAAAACCTTCCTCTTTGCCTCTGCTTTCTCCCCCTCTCTCTTGCTGATTTCCTGACTGAAACTGCTCTGGTTACCTAACTACCCTTTCTGACCTCTGATCCAGGCCCCGTCAATTGCCCACTTGCACTGCCTCCCTGGCAACCCCTTCACCTGGGGACCGTTGTTCTGTATCCTTGCAGTCCCCCTACCAGCACTTTTGTCTGCACTTCCTTGCACTTGCCACCAGCTGGCCGTTTATTTATTCATCTTATTTATTCCACTTTTTCCCATGTACTGCACTTTCCCTTCTCCCTTCCCCAGCGCACTTTTCTTTTTCTCCCCTTTCCATGCACTTGCGCGATCTGAATGACACTTGGCCTAGAAGGATCGTTGTCTGTCCTCCCTTTGTCCCCCCCTTGCCTCGTCGCGCCTTGAAACACTTGTGTATAGGAACGTTATAAATGACATATCATATCATATCAGATCTGAAAACAAGTCTATACGGACTAGAATTAATCGTCCTTCACCTGCCTCTACACACCAGGTCTGAAAACAAGCCTAGACGCACTAGAATGAATCATCCTTTACCTGCCCCTACTCACCAGGTTTTAAAACGGGTCTATAAGCACTAGAATTAGTCGTCCTTCACCTGCTCCTACTCACCAGGTCTGAAAACTAGTCTATAAGCACTAGAATGAATCATCATTTATTTATGTATTTATTCACATTTGGTGAGCGCACAGCAGCCCGAAGGCATCGTGGTGCTAGTTACAGACATTTGTTTTTCTTAGTTGCAGAAATTGCAGAAATTATTACTATTTATGATAATTGAAAAAAAACTGGTTACAGACAGATTTATAAGAAATAAAGATGGTAGTGCTAAGTAGTAATTCTATATACATTTGGCAGTGATGGAATGTGGTTAACTGAAAAGGGTGGTTTTTATTTTTTTGCGGAAGGCAAGGAGGGAGTTTTCAGCTCTAATGTCGGCAGGAAGAGAGTTCCAGGCCTTAGCGGCTAAGTAAGGGAAACTTAACCCACCCGCTCTAACTTTGTGTATGTAGAGAGTGTCAATTTGATTAGCATAGCGAGTTCTAAATGGTCATGTAGAAGGGGTTTGAGTGATAGTGTTTGATAGATATGATGGTGCGGTGTGGGTGAGGCATTTGTGGGTGAGGGTGTAGATTTTGAAAGAAAGTGATACGTTCTTTTACTGGGAGCCAGTGGGCTTCTTTTCTGGCGTGGGTAATGTGATCCCTTTTGGGGATGCTGAGTGCTGCTCTTAACGCATTATTTTGGGTGATTTGGAGTTGGTTTATGGTTTTGGCGGTAGTACCTGCTAGGAAGTCGAGTTTAGCACCAATGGTGGCTCTGGCAATGGATAGGCAGTTGGGTTTGGACAAGTAGGGTTTTATTGCATTTATAAGTTTTGTTGTGTGTGCTGAGGCTGACGAGATGGCGCTGACCTGTTTTATCATGGATATTGTAAAGTCTATGTAAACTCCTAGAGTCTTAACAGTGGAGGACACAAGGATGCTGGTGTTGTCAATGAGGAAGTTGGAGTATGAATTGTCTAGTTTGGCTAAGGTGGTTTTTAGACCTAGCATGATCATTTCAGTCTTCTCCCCATTGAGGCAGAGGCCATTGGCCGCCATCCATGCCTGGAAGGTAGAGAAGATTGTGTGGAGTGCTTCCGCATCTTTGAGGTATATCCCGGAGAGAAGTAGGAGTACATGGGTATCGTCCACGTAGTTGGTGTACGCGATAGCCAATGTGTCAAGCTTATCGAATAGAAGCTTGGTAAACAAGTTGTAGAGAGTGGGCACAGTGCATGATCCCTGCGGGACTCCACAGTGGATGCTGGTAGGGGCTGCGTTGGCAATGTTAGAGAAAACCTTCATGGCTCTACCCTCTAAGAAGGAAGTGGACCAGAGCGCTGCTTCCTTGGTGAAGTTGGCCGATTGGGTGAGGTGAGAGTCTTATGGTCAACCAGATCAAACGCAGCCGAGAGATCTAGGAGTAGTAGGAGGGCTGGTTTTCCTGTGTCCATGATTTGTGTGATTTGGTTTTTCAGATCTACCAAGGCAGTTTCAGTGCCCTGCCCTCGACAGAAACTGGATTGTCTGATTCCGAGAATGGAGTTCTCTTCAAGGAATTGTTGGATTTGGCAGTGGGCCGCTTTGTCCAGAATCTTGAGGAGGAAAGGTACCGTGGTTATTGGTCGGCAGTTGTTAGGTTGGGAGGGGTCTGGTGTGGGTTTTTTGAGGAGTGGACGAACCCATGATTCTTTGAGGCTGGCGGGGATAATGCCGGTTCTGAAAAAGGGATTGATGAAAGCTGTAAGTATAGGGGTAAGGCTATCCACGCATTCCTTGATGTGTTTTGGGGGGCAGATGTCTCCTTTACACATTGAGGTTTTAAGGGTTTTGAGAATCTTAATGACTTCGAGTTCGGAGATGTCTCTAAAGGTGGAGAGTGGTTTGTTGGACGGAGTAGTGGATTGTGGCAGATTGGCCCCTGAAGGGATAGAATTGCAGAAGATAGATTTTATTCAGCATGGCAGCCTGGATACTGGCACACCAGGCTTCATCTTTGATGATCTCATCTGGTGTTGTAGGAGGAGAGGTAAGTTCCTTAAATAAAGTAAAGATTTCTTTCGATTGTGAGTTGGCATTTGTGATTCGGGTGTTAAAGGCATTAGCTGTGGCATTAGTGATAGCATCTTTATATTGTTTGGAGAGTAGGTTGAAACAGTTCTTAGTTTTACCGCTGGGGTTGGTTTGCCATTTCTTAAAGCCTCTCTCTTACGAGAACGCATGGATTGTAATTCTTCAGTGAACCATGAGTTTGAGTGAAGCAGTTTTTTTTTCCTTTTTGTTTTCCAATGGTGCTATGGCGTTGATGGCATTGGATAAGGTATCTTTGTAGATGTTCGCTAAGATGTTTGGGTCATCTGAGAAGGGGTGTGCAAGTGAAGGGATGTTCAGATAAGGGCATAGATTTTCTGAGGAAAGTTTTTTGGAGCTTCTGGTTAGAGTGGGCGGTGCGGGTGTAGATTTTTTTTAACTTGACATAGTGGGCAAAGTGAATTCAATGAGGTTGTGGTCAGTCCATGGTAGAGCTGTTTTTGAGGTGATGGTGGTAAAACAATTGTGGTCAGTGACCCAGTCGATGGTGCAGCCTTTATTATGTGTGGGAGTGGAGATTTGTTGTATGAAGCCTAGGTCGTTCAATTCTTTGGCAAGGGAGGCGGAAGCTTTGTCTTTGGGGTCATTGAGTCCTAGGTTCATGTCTCCCAGAAGGAGAGTCCTAGTGGGTCCTTTCTGAAAACAAGACTATAAGCACTAGAATGACTCATCCTTCACCTGCTCCCACTCACCAGATCTGAAAACGGTATTACCCAAATTGACCTTTACAATTGACCTTTTGCACAATTGACCCAATTATAGGGGTCCTAATTGACCTTCTGCACAATTGACCTTGATATTATTTTAGTTATATATATGTGTATATATATATATATATATATGTGTATATATATATATATATATGTATGTGTATATATATATATATATATATATGTATATATATATATATATATATATATATATATATATATATATATATATATATATATATATATATATATATATATTTGGTTGGTTTTGGATAATAAATAATATAAGGGGATTTGGTGGGGGGTTGCAGGGGTTTTGGATTGGGTGGGGTTTCCAGGGGGTTTCGCCCCGCATATATGTCCTAATTGACCTTCTAAATTAGGTAAATTATCCAGGGGTCAATTCTCCCGAGGTCAATTATGAAAAGGTCAATTAGTATACAACCCTGAAAACAAGTCTATAAGCACTAGAATGAATCATCCTTCACCTGCTCCCACTCACCAGGTCTGAAAACAAGTCTATACGTACTAAAATTAATCCTCATTCACCTTCTCTACTCACCATGTCTGAAAACAAGTCTATAGGCACCAGAATGAATCATCTGTCATCTGCTCCTTCTCACCAGGTTTGATATACAAACCATTTTTTAATTGGGATTTTCCCACCGAAAGACACTTAGTAAATAAGGCCCACAGGGTCCAACACATCCATTGCTACCACCAAGAAGGCACCCCTAGATAATACATGAGCAATAGGAGGCTGAGTCCTTAAGTTTAGACCCTTGTCCCTCTCCGCAGATGCTCATCCACGCGCCGTTCCAGACCTGCCCGCCTGTAGCCTGCTCATGAACAATGGGCATCCATTTTATTCCCTTAAAAGTGGGTGCCAGCCTTGCTGCGCCTGTGCAACATTCCATTCTCCACACTCCATGCATCTTTTACCCCACATTATCCATTTTTCCTGATGCTCAGTACGCTTTTTAGGGACAACGATGTCTCAAAAAATCCCTTGAGTGTGAACAAAGCCATGTCCTGGGCAATCTCTAGGTCCCACTCTCAGCAGTCTACAATCCCCTCATAAACCAACTTCACTAGCTTGTTCAAATCTACATACGGTGTATGCCCACACACGCAGGTAGGAAGTTCAAAATCTGACTTACATTTTCATGCAAGTGACTATGTCATAGTCATGGCATTACATGTGTGGTGGCACCCGACTGTAGTGACATCTTGACCATCTTAACCTTTGGACTAACATATGGCTTTTAACATCTAGCTTTTAGTTTTAAGGGTAAAGTGGGTGCTCCATTTAAATCCTTTGAATAGATGCAGTGTGTGAGGGGTCAGCAATGGGAGGCGGACAACTTTGTGAAGGTTTTTCAAATGATGCCATTTTATTAACTGAAAAGGTTGGATACACTCCTCACTATCTACCCTGATTTGGATCTCTGCCTAAAATAAACTAAAGGAAACACTCTAACAAAATGAGTCTGTCCCTCACACTTAAACAAACACAACTTAACAAGGCAATATATGGCAATTCAACAGCAATAACTAGAACAGTTAAATTCACATCATAAAAACACCTTCTCCTTCTAATCTGGGTGAATACCCCTTGCCCAGACTCAAGTAGGATTTTGTTCAACAGTTCAAAAAGGTTAAGGAAATCCTGTATCGTAACAAAGTTCCACTTCTGTTCTCTTTTGGTTCCAACATGATAACACCTTTCCTCCTTGATAACACAAAAAAGTTCCAAGTTGATAACACAAATTCCAACTTGCTTTCAATCAATAAGTCACAAGTATTCAACAATGTTTTCCTCCTTTTACTTATAATAACATTCTTGAAACACCTAGGGCCTCATTATGAGATGTGCGGAATGGGTTTAACAGCGCCGGTAATGGTGCCGGCACCGTTAAACCCACTCCGCACTATTACGAGGTTCCCTCACGGGACCCGGTGTGGACGTCTGGTTTATCCAGACGTCCATAGCGGGTTCCTCGAGGGAACCAGGGAGCTAAAAACGGGTCCATTATGAGTGGGGCCTTTGTTAGCTCCCTCCCCATTCCCATTGAGCCCTATGGGTGCTCAGTGGGAATGCGGAAGGACCGGGCCGGGGTTCCCTGAAGGAGGAATTACCGGGCCCTCCAAACTCGGAATGGCCTGGTAATTCCCCATTCAGGGAACCCGGACACGATTTTGGAGGCAGCCATGGCGCTAATAGCGCCATGGCTGCCTCCAAAGTCGTAATGAGGCCCCTAGTGTTCAGCAACTCAAAATGTTTCCTTACTTCATTGATTTCAACAATAAGGTCTTTGTCTGGATGTTTCTGCACCAGTTCACAAAAACACTAATTTGGCAATGTTAATCACTTCTGCAACAGATCACACAACTCTTGCTTTAATGGTATTAATTTGTCAGGATGTCTCTGCACAAATCTTGACTTGTATGGTTCTTCAACTTCTGCTTCAAGACATCTAGCCATACCACAGCACTTCAATGGCTTCCACCTGGTCTACTCACCTGCCAAGAATTTTAAGACAAAGTTCTCTGCTCTGGTATACTCTCCTGCCAGAACAGATCCAACCACTACAACGTCCTCTTGATCTGGTGTACTCCCCTGCCAGAGTAAACTACTACTTGTAAGTACTTCTGTGGTAAAGTTTGTACTGAAACAGGTTAGCAATGTATTTTGCTCCACAACATCAAATATAAGAATCATTTTAGGATAAACAAGAATCACACTAGCGTTGTTTGTTACACCCATGAGATTGCCACACACTCTGCAGGTTATGCTCTGCTCCCTCTGAACCTCTTCCTTTTGAAGGGCAGCCTCCTTGCCACTCTTGTTTCTTCCCTTTTAGGGTTCTGTTTCAATTTCACACTTCTCTGGCTTTGGCAATGTGGGTTTAAGCCCTTCTTCCTTAGGACGTACGTTTCATATGGGGAATAGTTTTTACCAACACTGAAAACACCAACTGCCTTTTTTGGCCTTACACAATTCTGGTTCTTTTGTATTTGCCTGGATATTTTTCTCTTTTGGTTTCTTTTCTCTCATAGTTATTGCCCTTTTTTTGTTGGCTCTTATTGTACCCCACAATGTCACAATCACACGCTTCTGAAATGGAAATTGGGTTTTTATTTTGCCATCTGTGCCCTTTTAAATCAGCTTGGTTCACAACATCAAAATTAAACTGGCTTTATATTAGTTTGGTATTCAAAAGGTTTCTTCTTCCCTTGTTTTACTCAGTTTAACACTGTTCTATTGTTAATGCCCTTGGTCTGGGCTAGCTGGTGGTTATGGAGTGATTCCCCATGCAGCCCGGGAAACTCTCCTCCCTGGTCTTCTGCGACTCGTGTCTGTCACCAGCAGGGGCCTCTTGGCTCCCACAACATGTTGGTGCTTCCCAACCACTGTTGCTTGTCAAATGAGGTGGAAAATTATCAAAAGGTGTGCTTTCTGCTGCATGACCTCTGCAGCTGTGCTTCTCAGAGGGAGAGTTGTTACGCCAAACTTTTCCCACTAAACCAGTTCTGAAATTACGGTCTTGAGCATGAAAGATCCTCTCAGGACTGGCATCATCTTCACACGCAACCATGGTCCTGGCGTCTCTCCTCCCACATGACCTCTGGTTCTGCTGCCACGTGGAGGTAGGAAAACAGCCCCACCTTCTACTCCTGCTCCTTCCTATGTCCTGCACCCGAGGGGACCTTTTATGTCTCTGAGTCCTTCTGGGGTGTGGGGAATTGTTCCTAATTGACTACGACCTGCAATCTGGTGACTCTGCAGTCCTCTTCTTCGTCCCAGTACTTTGGTATTTCTGGGACTTGTAGTTCATAATATAACAATCTTTCTTAGTGAAATTATCATCACCACGTTTACTATTCATCTTATACATATTCCCCAAAGTTCTGTAACGATTCCATTAATTATTTGACTTTACAGAAGAGTATGGATTCTCAGTATTTAAATTGCCAAAATTCAAAGACTCTTATTCCTTAATTCTCTGGGATTCATAGGGGCTTTCATGTTTGTGAATGTCAGAATTTTAAGGTGCTTTTTCTGACTCTCAGATCATAACAACTTGTGGTTATCTTCTTTTATATTCAGACAGTCATTTGTGATAGTAAAATCTCTCTCTTACAGCAAACCCTTACATATTCTGGTATGAAGGATATTCCCTTCCTTGAGGAAGATAAATATTGCATCTCACCCACAAAGTCCTTTTATGTCCCTGCAGTCCTTCTCCCCCCAGGTGATCCTCCTGTCTAGCACCTGCCCCAGGGTTTGGATCAGGAAGCATCTGCCTTTCCCTGTCCACCTGGGAGGAGACTTTAGGTAGGGTTTTGTGAGGACTCCATAGGATTCATCACAAGTGCCCAATGGCCCGCTTCACATAATAACTGGTTTTAGGACCCTTCAGGAACCAGGAGGCATGCGCTCCCACCATGTCATTTCCATCTTGAAGCTGTGACATGACAAACCATCCCATTATAATGGCATCAGTATTATCACTGTTGTGCATTTGGTGTTGTATCGTACTATTAGTACCTATATGCCTATGTCTAAGCTTTATTTTTATCAATTACACTTCCACCCGGTAGTCTGTCTTCATTTCCACCTCTTCCCGGTTTATCCATAAACCAGCCTTCGGGCTCCCACATTTATCTTCGGTATGGAGTTTCCCCCTGCTTTGCTTCCCTTAACCATACACTTCAATCATTCATTTGGCCACATACCTCATGATCTGTGCCCAACTTTGTGTTTTAACTTTCTTTCCCACGTGTATTGCTTTACCCTTTGACCACACAGGTAGAGCATACCTGCAACATTTTGGGAAACATGCCCAATCTATTGCAAATTCTTACACATGACTTTTCTCACTGAGAAGATACATGAAATGTACTCGCACAATGGAAACATGATTTTCTCGCCAATCTATCAGTACTATTATTTGTGGTACCTTTGTTTTTCCCTTTGACCTATTTTACCATTAACACGTTTCGAATAGCTTCATCCAATCAGTCACCCAAGTTTCAACACTTTCATCCTGCTCTTGCTCTTCAATGGCAAAACAATATCTCTTGAGGATAAGCAATGCATAGCATGGGGACTTCTCCCCTCATCTGATAGGTCTGGCACGGTAATGCATATTCTTTGGCACACATGACATAAGCAGGGACATTTTTACATTCACTTCTGAAGGTGTGCCCACAAATAGTGGTGCGCTAATGTAGAAACCTCTTCCTCCATTGGGACCATTTATTTATTTATTTAATCATGTAATATTTTTTTTTTAGTTCTGTATATAGGAAGCAACAGTGCTCTTTTGATCAATAAAGAACATACAATACATAAGGAATCAAACTTGACGAGAAGCAGTGGGCTTCTTAAAATGGGGTGAGTTCGAGTGACATTCTGACCAGGTTGTGGAGGGGAGTAACTGGAACAGTCACCAGGGACAATACATGGGTGAACTTGCATACAATCAACATTTGTCATTTTTAAGTGCAGGAAGGCAGTGCGGCCAGCTTTGTTAGGGATCTGACCATGATGGATGAAGTGTTTGACACTGGAGTCTGCATAAGTAATACAGGCCCCGCCACATTATGCAATGTCATGCCGGTCTCAAAGGATTGTGCAGCGTGTAAAGCTTCGAAATTACGGATCCTCCTGCATGGCATAATGGGGATGGGCAGCATAATGCTTCCATCTCTGTTTCTCTGTATCAATTCTTGTTCATTGCCTTCACCCACTGCATTGTAACCTCCAGTGCGGTCCATGGCGCCTGACACCCTCAAGTTTTTTTTTTCTCCAGAACTCACTCATGCACGTGTGGTGATGTCCTTTGTTCAGTTGAGGTTTCTTGGCGTCACTCACTGGAATGCACGAGTCTCCTTCCCTCTAATGGCATGTGGCACCACCATTTCGGTTCAGGCATCGACCAATGCAGAATTCAGTACTCTATGAGAGACTTCTGCCTGTCCTCCTGTCAGTGGATGCCTGCTGCGGCTATCCCAGATGTTAGGTCAGTTGCTTTAGCTGCATGGTGGCATCATTGGGCAACATTCTTAAGGGGCTCCCTGCTAACTTTGGCACATTAATCCAAGAGTGAAGGAATGACCCTGTTATGTTATTTTATTGAATTTCTACCACACCACCCAAGGGCATCTTGGTGCTAGAACTCAAACAGCCTGCTGAGCAACACTAGGAGCCTAAAATAAGCAAGTTTTCAGGGAGCGCCGGAATTGCAGATAGTTCGCAATGCACCTAAGGGGAACGGGAAGATCATTCCATAGTTTACCAGCAGAAACTGAAAAAGCACGGCCGCTGACCCTGGATAAAGGAAATTTAGGAATGAACACTAGACAAGCATCTATGTGGAATACCCATGCTGCAGCGAAGTCATGCATCTGCAACAGCGTCCGCTGTTCTCACTGTGCGAGTCAGCCCAAAAACCTTCACGTGCATCCATTAAGGGAAAGTAGGAGTGGGGAAGGCAATGTTCAGCAAGCACTGGATTTATTTCAAAGGATAGAGAGGGTGCCCGTTGCATGAGGCTTTAAGTCACTTACCACAGAGGTTTGCCATGGGTACCCTCTCGAAGAGCCTGGCAGTTTTATATAATGATGGCCGCATCAAGGGGAGGCACGTAATTGCAATTGGTTATTTATAACGCGGTTATTTATACCCAGAGGTTACTAACCTTGGACCCAGGGATTGAACCTGTGTTGCTCCTCATCGTCTTGCTTCCAAAGCGAGCATGTTGCCCCTAAGCTATTCTCTTGCCACCATTATTGTAAAGATGATCCTTCAGAGATTCTGCACCTTTCATATTTAGGTCAAGGAGAAAAAACACAGATACCCCTGACACCAGGGTATACCTGTTCCGAGCTCTCTCTTTTTCCTGCTATCACTTACTCACCTCATTTCAAGGTATACACATTCTGATCTGATGTGCCACAGGGGTTAAGAACATTCTCTGCATGCTAACTAGTCCCACTGGCCCCACATCATTATAATAGGGTGTGGCAGTAAAGAGAATGTTGCTCCTAATCCACAATTAATAAGTCCATAGAGTTGTTTGTGAAGCGTCACATTCGTGATTTGGTCTCTGCAAAAACTATGACCCAGCACGGAGTGCAGCGGAGAGTGCAGCTGGAGCGTTTCCCGTTGTGGAGCTGCTTGGTGTGCAGTATATTATTGCTTTCCATTGTTCCAAAAGAGGAGTTATTCCACAAAAACTGTGACCATGCTTGGAGTGCAGCGGAGAGTGCAGGAGGAGTGTTTCCTTGAGTGGAGCTGTTTGGTGTGCAGTATCTTTTTGCTTTTCATTGATCCAGAGGAGGAGTTCTTCTACAAATGCTGTGACCAGGCACGGAGCACAGCAGAGAGTGCAGCGGCAGTGTTTCTGGTGTTCCCTCTGGTCCTTACTCTTCCCTCGTCTCTCAGCATTGGAGCTTATGAAATAGCTTGATAAAGCATCGAGTGGGTTTTTGTATCTACGAGTGAAGACCAGGTAAGCCACAAACCATAAGCCATAAGCGATGGAGATGGAGAAGGAGAGAAAGCAGGACTCAGTAAAAGGAGACTTGCAGATAACGATAAGGCAAGCTTATTTACAATTACCTTCGGTCTACATTCAGCGGATGCGAGTAAGGATACTCAAGCTAATTCATTAACAGCATCCCCTACCCCGTACCCCCAAAAGTGTTCCCTAGGCTCTTAGTGGGGGGGGGGGGGTTTGGACTAATAAAAAAAGCCTGCAGACCTGGGAACAGGGAGGACATCAATTTGTGAGAGGATGGTGGTGGGCTTTCATCCAGATTGACCCCGGGGTTGAGTAATTGGACACTGGAAGCCATGGAGGTCAAAGCGCTGGATTTAGAGGACCAGGCTCTGATAAGTAACTGTGACAATAAATTATTGTAGTTAAGCCACCACCATTAGCTTTGCCTTTGGAGGTTAGGGTTCCTGTGCTTGGGGGGGTAATCAGTCAATTAACAACAGAAACCACAGGGGGTCGCTCGACGGATGGTGACCTCTTTGCAGGAGTGGTTTCCTCAGCGTGTGTGACTGGCTTACTATTAACATCCAAGAATAGGGGTTCTGTGCCGGAAAGAGACACTGGTAAGGACACTGGTAAGGACAAATCCCTTTTAATGTCAGCCATATGAATGGAATCAACATGTAATCCAATAGATACAACACAATGCCAATTATAGCAGAGTCTCTTGCCCATACTTAGAAACAATCCCAATTGGAACCTCAACGTGTGGTGAAACTTAGATGTACGTTAAAAGAACATAGGCAAAAAGCTCAGATTGCAAAATGCCGAGGCCCAGTCTGCTGCATTTTGAAATTCGGGCTTTTCTTTTTTAAATTATTTCTTGCCCCCCGCATTGTTTCTTAGATGCGGGGAAAACCCCTGCAGCCCCGATCCCGAAAATACCAAAGTATGAGTGCGGGGGACACCCCCAAAACTCCTGCTCACCTACCTCATTATTTTCGGATTCAGTATTTTATACCTATGCCGAATGCGGCAAAACCATTTCTACGATCCTCTAGATTAGGGGTGTACCGAAATTCGGCTTCGAGTAATTATTCGGCTGAATTCCGGTTGAAATTAACTATTCGGCATCCGGCCGAATAATTAATTAATTATTACTCGAAGCCGAATAGTTTACCCTTTGTCAATCCCCGGAATCAAGCAACAGCAGGCAGTCAGGTGGGCTGGGGTATTCCAGGAGAATTGTCTGAACGGCGTCGGTAACCCAGGGCTCCTGCAGCAGCTGCACACCATGGGAGGAAGATGAAGGGGCGTCAGAGGCGGGGGCTACAGCCTGGCTACCTTCACACCAGGGCACCAGAGGCACCAGAGACAGGGACACCGGGTGCTTTCCCAAACTGCATGACAATGTGTGTATGCTGGGGGCTCACCTTCCTGGGGTGTGAAGGCGTGAAGGGCGTGGAGAGCTTTAAAGAAAGGCTAATGAAGGTCAAAGACCTGAGGGCCAGTGGCAGCAGTTAACCTCCACCCCCGCAATGAGAAACGCGTTTTTTTTCTTTCATTTTGTGGATTCTTTGTTTTGAAATCCTGCAGCGCTGCCACAACATCGGCTTCCTGTCCAGCATTTAACCCATTTCCTCTCAGAGAATTCATTACAAGTAACCAGAGAACGGCAGTCCCAGCCAATGCAGAGTCAGCGCAGCAGCAGTCCAGCGAGCCCCCGTTTCTTCCTTTATCGCAGCCGCATGCACCAATTGTCTGTAATGTATTCAAATACTCAAGTGTTTGAAGGAAACAAAACCCTTTGAAATATGCCGTTGTTAGCAGTTGTAAAAATGTATTGTGCATTGAACGTGCATTTATGCTTGGGGGCTATAGCATCAAACATAGTAAAGGACCTATTTTAATTTAAAAATTGTGCCTCCCTACGACATAACATACACTACTGAGGAGGATGGGGCCTGCTCTGGGGCCTGGTGTGGTTGAGGCCTCCCTTCCGAATCCGACCTCCGGTGGGAGTTGATGCCATCCTCCTCCCCTCCCTTCCACCTGCCTTTGTCCGTGCTCCACGCCAAGTCCCTCTTTTTCTCTTTGTCCTTTCCGTGCCATGCACTGTGCATTTCATCGCGGCGACCCAAGTTTCTCCCTGACCGAACTGACAAAATACAAACACTTTGAACAAGACAACATTTAAAGGCTTAAGTGTTAAATGTCACCAGTACATGTCAAAACGTTTACATTACATAAGAAATAAAAGTAAACAGCACTGGTGGAACAGAACGGACAGTCACGTTCACCACTGCTGCATTTGTGTACTCTGGGGCCCATCAAGTATTTCCATTCTAATTTTGTTCTATGCAAAACCATGTTTTTTTTAATAAGGGCATCATTCTCATGCTTATCTGGTTGCTTAATCTGGTTATAAAAAATTCAATTTTTACCAAGATCACTGAATATGTAATGCTTTTCACTCAATACGATGTCAGTCCTAATAAGCGCCTCAGTCTGTCAACGCAAATCATAGTTAGGATCTCAGCTTGGCTGTGCCCTTTGCGAAAATAATTTCCCAATTATAAAAATGTTTAATAATCTACTACAAGGCAGCAGGGTTCCTGCTCTGCACTGGGGGACCAGGCCACCTGACTGAAATCATGGATGGCAGTAGACCTTCCTGCTCTGCAATGCAGGTCCAGGAGACCTGACTGAAATCATGCATGGAGGTAGAACTCCCTGCTCTTCACTGGAGGACCAGGAGACCTAACTGAAATGCATAGCAGCACTGGCAGACCATCCAGCTCTGTACTGGAGGACGAGGAGACCTGACTGAAAGCATACATGGAGGTAGAACGCCCTGCTCTGCAATGCAGGTCCAGGATTCCTGAAGGAAATCACGCATGGTGGCACTGGCAGACCTTCCAGCTCTGTGCTGCAGGACCAGGAGACCTGAAGAGACACCTGGCAGCACTGTCCTAGTCAAAATAGAAATGCTCATGCTTTGCATGAGCGTTTCCCCATTTTTGTTTTCTTTTTATACATCAAGCTGCCATGTCAGTGCCAGCAAGTTTGCAGCATCAGGGAAAGCTCAATGCTGCTACAGGTCTGAAAAGACACCTGGCAACACTGACATAGTAAAAATAGAAATGCTCATGCTTTGCATCAGTGTTTCCCCATTTTTGTTTTATTTCTTTTGATCTTTTAACAAGCTTTTAATAAACTTAGTGAGATCTATATGCCCATTTAATAAACATGAATATTCATGAAATAGAATGTCTCCTGATTTTATTTAATGAAATGTTGTTTATTATGTTCTAAAACATATTTGTTTAAAAAAACAACTATTCGGCTCACTATTCGGCTCCGGCCGAATAGTTGACAAACTATTTGGTATCCGGCCGAATTCTAAATATGCTATTCGGTACAGCCCTACTCTAGATACAAACATTTGGGTCGATACCATGAAACTTTGTATGCCAGAGGAAATGTCTGGAAATTCCAGTTTTGTCGCAAGTTTGTGCTGTGATATAGCTGACATCTCGATGAGTGGCTGCCTGCATGCAATTAGACCTAAATACCCAAAGGATTGTAGAGAATGAAAGCCTCAGTATTTGACCAAAGAAGCGTCTTGAGACTCGACTCATCTGAGATGTTGGACCTTTTGGTGGCTAATACAGCCACAACTGATCTATCTGACCCTTTACAAGGCACTCTGGGACCTTTGGAGTGCTTGGATCATGAAGGCGCTAACAAGATAGTTACCTCCTCTGACTCAGGGTCCTCATCCTCAGAGTCTTCTGACAGCTCAAGTAAGTCATCGCAAAAAGGAAGAATTCATATGCTGCAAAGAAATAGCAGTGTTATCCCTTGCGAGAAGCCCAGTGTCTTGCAAACTCAAGCCAGCTTAATGTCCGCTCTAACGATAGCACTGACCCCATTTTTGAAACTTTCTGAGTCGACAAATGACAGCTATAAGGACTATGCTACTGTGACAGCCATGATACACTCGAAGCTGAATGATGAAACAAACAGATAATTGAAATAACATGAGAAGCTCTGCGATCACTGAGGCCCAGTAGGGGTGAAACAATCATCCCAGTGACAGTTACTAAATGTGTCCAGGTTTGACACAAATGCCCAATTACCACAATTAATACTAGGCAGGTGGAAACGAATGGTACTTCAATTGTTTACACACAGCGTAAACAAAACCAGCTCTGTAAAGCTACCAATCAGGCGCAGATAAAAAAGTCAAAGCACATGCTGCTTGCAAAAAATGTTAATCAAATGATTCACGACAATTTCTGGGGAACGTGAGAGCATGCTCCCCAGATCCTCTGATAGCCTGTGACAAGGCAAAGAGGAAAAGTGGAACAAAGTGCCCATACAAAATACAAGATGCTAATGCTCCTGGGCAAGACAAATCGGGGGTAGCATTGGTCTCCTCTCCTGGAAATGATTTAATGAATATTTCTATCTACAATGAATAGGAACCAGATGACAGTGAGGTACCTTTACGCATCCACCAAGGAAAAAACAAACTCTCCTAGAAGGCTTTACCAAACGGTGAGACAACCTGATAGGGATGATGTGGAAAGCCTAAATAGGGTGGATCAAAGTGAAGTGTTTTTGATGCTCGAGGAAAATGCACCTAGAATTATCACAGATGAATAGTAAATGAGGTTAAGCTGCATGGCCCGATATTTAATACAGATAAATAAATGTTTGGTAACCTGAACAGCGTAGAAAGAATGAGAGTGAGTGGCTGAACAGCTAAGTCACTAGAAACAAAAACAAGATCATTGGCTGGGACTGCTGACAGAGTGAAATCCAAGGAAAATACACTAATATTGGAGCAAATGTTATCCATGGAGAACTTCTTGATACTGAACCGTAATAATGTGTTAAGACTCCTCCATCATATACCAAAGTTAAGAGCCATCGAATCGGATGGTATTGCAGTAGTTGAATTCATAAATGAAAAACAAGATTATCGGGTTTGTTTGCACATAAATTCAACTCTAATCTGCAATCTACTATTAGACGTCGATGAATATTTACGGCCTATGGGCTTCGAAATAGTAGAGTATAACGACAAGCCCCCCTTGAATGGAAAAAAAAGGCTGGGGATAGCAAAAAGGAGACTGAGCTAAGAGGGAGGGCCAGACAAGTGACACTACAAAAGGATGTGGTTTATTGTACCCCTGTCCATATGAGGTCATAACCAAAGAAGGATTGATGATGAAGGAGGGGATCAGGAATCCCCTAAAGAGCACATTCCGTGTCACAAATTCCTCAAAAAGAACAATTGTAGAAGAAAGAACAAGCAAATGAAACCTGGAGAAGGTTAACTCTCGGGACTGGTTGGCAGGAGCCTTGTCGACACAACCAAATATGTAATGTCAAGAGCTAGCCCCTTAGGAATGTATTACAATGGGCTCTTCGAACACTAGGGGGGTTTGCTCATTTGTTTAATGATCCTAATTGTGCGGTTGGTGTTTCTGACATTTTATGTCTCCAGGAAACTTGGATGACTAATACGCCCATTTTGAATGGTTTTAGCCTGTACTGGAATAGTGCCAAAAAAGGCTTGACGGGAAGGCCCTCGGCAGGCTTATTAACTATTGTAAAGAATGGGATTGGTGTGAAGGTAGTAGAATAGAGTAACCCCAATCCATATATTCAAATATTACTAATTGAATTGGGGAATCTAAAGAGAGCAGGCGGAAATTCACTGGTGATTATCAATGTATACTGGAACCGTGTGGCATGGGAAAAAACGTGTTTTGTAGATTGTGTGACGGCTTTGATCAACGATTTTAACATCTAATTGTCAGAACCATCGATCATTTTGTGTGGTGACCTGAACATAGACTGTCTGGTAATTGAGACGAGAGAATGTATGAATGGCTGGAGTGAGCGGCAGGGGAAGAAAGCTAGAGCAGTAACTTGGGTTAGAGAAGTACAAGATCGACACTTGCAGATGTTAAATGGTCATACAATGGGCGACATACTGGGTGCACCCACATGGCACAGAGGATTCCATTCTCGATTACTTTTTTGCCTCACAAAATGCTGCCCAACTAGTAAGTTCTATAAAGCTAATTCCAACTCCTACTAGTGATCATGACATATTGAAAATGACGTGGTGTCTCCCTGTGAGAGGTACCGAGATAGGTGGGTGGTGCAAGTGGGTGGTAGAATTGGACTGTAATAGGATGCAGTCAAAGGCAGAAGATGTGCCTTGACACACTCTGTTATTAGGTTTTACGGAACGTAAAACAGAGTGGGGGAAACCACATTTTAAATCAAAACATACATAGGATAAAGATATTCTGGCTCAAAAGAAAGAGCTAGATATGGGAATTAGGAGGATGAGAAATCTTCCAGCTCTGGTTAGAGCGGCTCGCTGTTAAAAACTGAGGCATCAGTATAAGAATTGGTTGATTTTGCACAGGAGCATTATTTTCCAACACGATGCAAAATCAATGCTTAGACTGTTATCTTCTAATAATGCTAGGAGGTTGTGGCAGGCCTTAAACAATGCTGGGAAATATCAACGAGCATTGCAAAGTAACCCGGTGCTGGAAGATAAGTGGGCTGTACACTATGGAAGTCTACTTGCGGCCCCAGAACCTATTAAAGCAGACTTGCTTTTTAAAGACCAAGACGAATGGGTAATTTCTTTTCACAAAGATGAAATAGTGGTTTTGATCAAAAAGGCAAGTAGTTCTCATGGGAACTATGTGATCCCCATAATTCCGACAGCTGAAAATGATTACTTTTTTAAAAAGAAAAAAATGTTTTAACCCCCTTTACACCACATATGTGTGCAGGGTGAGACCCTCCACAGCCCCCCATATTACTATATTATCTCTTAAAAAGAAAAAAAGGAATTTTGGCCATCGAAATTATGAGGGCGACATTTTGGTCCATTACTGTTCCCGTGCCCCTGGACCAGACCAGTTTACAAACCATATTTTGAGAGAGGCCCCGGATGAATGGGCAGAATTTTGTTTGCTTTTGTTCAATAGGATTCTGAAGGCTAGGGAAGTTCCACTGTCATGGAAATGTGCTATATGTGTACCAATCTTCAAGAAGGGCAACAGGATGGATCCTAAGAACTACTGCCCTGTTGCTTTTCTTGATGTTTTGGGAAAAATATTTGCTGCAATGTTATTGGTGAGATTGCGAGAATGGGTGACAATGTCACAGCACTATGACAGTCGGCAAACAGGGATTGTTAAGGAGGTTGAGTATAGACTAAACCTGTTTCTGATAAATGCATTTAAAATACGAGTAATACATGAAAAGACCAGGCTATACCTAGCCTTTATAGACTTGGAGCAGGCCTTCAATAGCATAAACCATGATCTGCTATGGGGCAAGCTCCAATTGTGGAATTGACCGAGAGACTTGATTCAGGAGATTAAGGCACTGTATAGAGAAATGTCACTTCAGATGATATGGAACAAAATGGCACTGCTGTCGAGAAAGATCAACACCTACAGAGGACTAAAGCAGGGTTGCCCTTTAGCCCCTATTGTGTTCGATTTGTTCATTTCTGATCTGAAAGACGCTATGAATCTGCCCAATGCATTCCATGCAAAGATAAATGGTATCCTGGTGGGATGAATGATGTACTCAGATGATTTGGTAATCCTTGACCATACCCCCAATTGGACTACAGAGAAAACTGAAAATCCAGCATGACTACCTACAACTTAATGGTTTAAAAATAAAGCAAAATCAGAGATCTTGGTACTGCAGAAGCCAACAGGAAGAATGAAGAGTTCCTTTCAAGGATTAATAGGATCAGAATTGGTAAGGCCAGTGGAATCGGTAAGATACTTGGGAATGGGTGTGAACTCAAGTGCAAATGACTCCTTATCGATCACTGATCTAAAAGTAAAAGCAAAGATCTTGGCGGCACAGGGAGCCATGATACATAAAATATTTTTCAAATGTTCCCAGTTCTGAAGTTCTTTAAGCAGAAGGTAGTCCCAGCTCTCTCATACAGGGCGGAGTCATCTTTGTGCCTATCATGGGAAATGTGGGTTGTATTGGAGGGCATTTGTTTGCATCCCAATCTCAATCATAAGCTATGAACGGGGTCTCCTGCACGCCATGGTGACTTGGATCTCTTGCATTGTTCCGCATATTAATTGTGGACGACAGGCCTCCCCCCCAATTCGCCGTATTAAAGGACAGGAAAGATAGCTCCTATGATGGACTTTTGAAATCTTGGGTGGAACAATGTAGAGAGATTGTAAGAAGCATGGGGACAACTGAACAGTTGCTAAAAAACCAACCCAGACGCTGTAAAAAACTGTTGTGGTGTAAAGACTGGATGGAAACCAAGATTAGAAAAAACTGTTCAAATGATTATTCACACATTTAAATCATGACATCAAATTTTTGAATGTGCTCCCAAAGTACTTAGTAAAATTCCCCTGCCCACACTATCAGGACCTTTTTTTGAGATTTCGAATGAATATACTGCACACGAAAGAGGTCTTAATATCTCAAAATCAAAGGGGCTTCACAGATGAAGGGTTCTGGCCATGCAAAAACACAAAGGAGACCTTGCAGTACCTAATGTTATTCTGCCCAGCATTGAGAGATTTAAGAACAACCTATTTAGGTGATTTTATTTTGGAAAAACAGCTGCTATGTGCTGATGAATTGTGAAAGCATATGTGCGGGTGCTGATTTTAAAATAATTTTTCACTAACTATATTTTTAGATGAAGTGATTTATAATTAATTGTGTGATGGGATTCCACATTTTAATATGATGAATTGAGGATATTTTGTATTGTTAGTGTATTGATATTTGACTGATGGTAAAAGTTTGAAATAAACGAAATACCAAATAAAAAAATAAAAAAAGTAATTTCAGAAAAGTACATATATGCATTTCTGAGATGCCCCATGTTGCTAAATTTGCAGCTCAGATATGATATGTGCATTTGGTCTAGGTATGAGCAGAACAGCAAACACTTTGCAGCCTGGCACTTAAATACATTAGAGTCGGTATGCAGACTGTCAGGAAGCTGAGTAGGACAAGGCAGTCAAATATGTTTTTTAAATTTAGAACATGCAGTTGTATTAGGGAATGCTACACAAGTGGGTGAACTAAGGTAAGTACAACTAAATAAGGGATGCCTTTGCCTTTGTGTTCAAACAACAACTTTCTGCTTTTCATAATTCCCAATCCAGGAACCCGTTCCTGGGACATATCCTCGGTTCTTCAACTCTTTCTGTCTTGGGTGTGTGAGTGTCCACACACTTCTCAGCATTGGATCTTTCATGGATTCACATGCTCATTGAATATTCCCCAACATCAGGCTGGGAATCCTCAGTAATATTAAAGCAGTTTTGCTTTAAAGCTTAAAACTGCATGTCAATTATATAGCCTATTGCTGTCACTTTGGGTCATACTGCCCTAGCCAATGATATTAGTTCTACCTAGCTCCACCCCTGGTGTCCATCTTCTGATTTTTACCACACATTCAAGTATTGTGAGTCAGGAATGAGAGAGAGAGGAGAGGAATCTGAGCGGAGCCTGAAGGAAAGCTGAGTTTCAGCTGCATAAGAGGAGAAGATAGAGATCCGGTGGGCCGAAGGGGCCAAGAAGAGGTTGAGAAACCAGGGTGAGAGGAAGGAGCCCTGGGGAACGCCACAGGTATAGAGAGATGTGGCGCAGAGAAAGGGACCAAGTTGCACCTGGTAAGGGCAGTCCAATAGGAAGGAGGTCAGCCACTCAAGGGCCTGATCCGTGATGCCTAGGTTCTCATGGAGTCGATTGATCAGGATGGCATGGTTGACTGTGTCGAAAGCAGAGGAAATATCAAGGAGGATGCGGACAGAAGGAATCCTGTAATCAAGGTTAGAGAGCAGATCTTCATGGGTATTCAGGATAAAGGTTTCTGTGCCTCTGGAAGCTCTGAAGCCAGACTGATGGTCATGGAGACAACCAACCGATTCAGTCTGGAGAGTAAGCTGGAAGATGGCCAGTTTTTTCCAATAGTTTGACCAGAAAAGGGGTGATGGGGATTGGGTGATAGTTTGCCAGGCAGGCAGGAAAGACAGACGGCTTCTTGAGGTGTGGGTGCACAAGGGAGTACTTAAGGGGAGAGGGGAACGTTCCAGTGGTGAAAGAGTGATTACAGAAATCGGCCAAGGCTGGAGCGAGGGTGTCAATATGGTCCTTGATGGTTCTAGAGGAGCAGGGGAGCACCTATTAGGACAACACTTTCATAGATCGCACTTGTCTAGATACCTCATCAGGTGTTGTCAGAGAGAGAAAGAGGAGAAAGGGGGAATAGATGTAGAGCTGGCCAAAGGAGGGCCAAGAGAGAAAGGGGGAGAGGGAGATCAGATGGGGGACCGGATTTCCTGAGTTTTAGCAGAGAGGTGAGAGAACAGAGCCAAACAGAGGGCCTGAGAGGGAACAGGAGAGGTAAAGACCGCAAAAGGATTGACCTATTACTTGCCGATTTTAAAGAGTTTGGCCGTGTTGTTAGAGGCCACAGAGATGCGGGCTTGAATGTGTATTCTCTTCTTGATGAGTGTTTTGCTTCAACTGGAATTTTGGTGCAACCAGTTTAGGTATGTCTAAATGTGGCCTGGCATGCTTTACTGTAATGCTATTACGTGTTTACACTGGTCTATATTGTGCAGCCAGTTGTACATGTTTTCATTGTGGCATGGCATTTTTAATAGGAAAGCATTAATGGTCCTGTGCACTTTTGGTGACTTGCATGTATTGGATTGGTGTTACCCTACAAAACCATTGCAAATACTCTGTCTTTTTAGCCAATTTTTCTCAGAAAGTGTGCTGTATATTGCATTAAAACACATATTTATATATTTCTCCTAGTGCAGTGTGTGGCATACCCCTTCAACAGCACATTTGTGTGTATTGCGCACGCGTGATAATCTAGGCCGGCCCAGAGTGTGGCGCGACCCGTGATTTGTTGCTGAGTTGGGGGGGGCCTTCAGCATGGCTCGCAGGGGGGCCCCCACATTTTGTGTTACGCCACTGCTCCTGTTTGCCCTCAATGGCCATACAATAATGCCATTGCTATGCACAATCCTTGCAGAAGCTGATTCCACCTTCTGACTTGTCATACCTCGCTTCCTTGCATCCTTTCGAATGCCGGCACCCGACACAGACATCCGGCCGTAGTGCAGTGTGTGGCATACCCCTTCAAAAGCACATTTGTGCGTATTGCGCACGCGTGATAATCTAGGCCGGCCCAGAGTGTGGCGCGACCCGTGATTTGTTGCTGAGTTGGGGGGGGCCTTCAGCATGGCTCGCAGGGGGGCCCCCACATTTTGTGTTACGCCACTGCTCCTGTTTGGCCTCAAAGGCCATACACTAATGCCATTGCTATGCACAATCCTTGCAGGAGCTGATTCCACCTTCTGACTTGTCATACCTCGCTTCCTTGCATCCTTTCGAATGCTGGCACCCGGCACAGACATCCGGCCGTAGTGCAGTGTGTGGCATACCCCTTCAACAGCACATTTGTGCGTATTGCGCACGCGTGATAATCTAGGCCGGCCCAGAGTGTGGCGTGACCTGTGATTTGTTGCCGAGTTGGGGGGGGGCCCTTCAGCATGGCTCGCATTGGGGGCCCCCACATTTTGTGTTATGCCACTGCTCCTGTTTGGCCTCAAAGGCCATACACTAATGCCATTGCTATGCACAATCCTTGCAGGAGCTGATTCCACCTTCTGACTTGTCATACCTCGCTTCCTTGCATCCTTTCGAATGCCGGCACCCGACACAGACATCCGGCCGTAGTGCAGTGTGTGGCATACCCCTTCAACAGCACATCTGTGCGTATTGCACACGCGTGATAATCTAGGCCGGCCCAGAGTGTGGCGCGACCCGTGATTTGTTGCTGAGTGGGGGGGGGGCCTTCAGCATGGCTCGCAGGGGGGCCCCCACATTTTGTGTTACGCCACTACTCCTGTTTGGCCTCAAAGGCCATACACTAATGCCATTGCTATGCACAATCCTTGCAGTAGCTGATTCCACCTTCTGACTTGTCATACTTTGCTTCCTTGCATCCTTTCGAATGCCGGCACCCGACACAGACATCCGGCCGTAGTGCAGTGTGTGGCATACCCCTTCAACAGCACATTTGTGCGTATTGCGCACGCGTGATAATCTAGGCCGGCCCAGAGTGTGGCGCGACCCGTGATTTGTTGCTGAGTCGGGGGGGGCCTTCAGCATGGCTCGCAGGGGGGCGCCCACATTTTGTGTTACACCACTGCTCCTGTTTGGCCTCAAAGGCCATACACTAATGCCATTGCTATGCACAATCCTTGCAGGAGCTGATTCCACCTTCTGACTTGTCATACCTCGCTTCCTTGCATCCTTTCTAATGCCGGCACCCGAAGCAGACATCCGGCCGTAGCTCCTCTATGCACCGGGAGCACTTTCCTTTCTGCCCTTTCCTAGCTCCACCTTGTCTCTGGTGGTCACCCTCCCATCTCCCACTGTTCACTGCCACCTATATTCTGCAACTTGCCCCGGGCTCTCCCGCTTCCTGCAGGCACTGGATCCTTCCTTCGCTCCTGGCACGTCCCGTGGGATGTTCCCAGCACTGCACCAGCTCCATCTGGCCCTCCATGATCTTTTGCATTGCCACACCACACTCTTCCAACAAACTGCCTTTCACCGCCTTGCTGGGCCATGCTTGCCCTCCCAAGATGCTTCCGGCTATAACGCTCTCTCCTACCTTGTCACAATGCTCTTCACTGCCATTGTAGCCACTGCCGAATCCAGGTACTATTTTTGAGCCTGTGGACACACCATTTTTGCCTGCCTCTGTTCACATGAACTACATGTACATTGACCTTCCTCCTGCAATAACTATTGCCTGCATCTTTCAAATTAACTGTTTGTAATCTGCCTGCAATCATCTTATCTTTACTCAACCTTGTGCTGCCTCGCTTTTACCTGCTTGTAAAGTCTAATCTTGACTATTCACTCATCCCTATGCTTCCTCTGCATTTTATCTTATTGTAACCCTCACCTACTTGTCTCACTGCCGTTTGAAGCTTATTGCTTGTCTGCATGCCTGATGTAGCCCCTCATGCCATGAGGTGAGGCTTTTCCAGTCTGCATTCATTCACACCGACTTGTCTTATTGCTCTACCTGCCTGATGTAGCCCCTCATCCCATGAGGTGAGGCTCTTCCAGTCCGCATTCATTCATACCTACTTTGTCATATTTGCTTGTCTGGCTTCCAAAGTTCATTTTACCTACTTGAACTCTAGTGGCTTGTACCTGCACTCCCCCTCCCCCTGTCTCCTGCTTTCTTGTTCAGCACTTGCACAATCCGAATGTCTCAAGGTCATGATAAGCATTGTATTGTACTTAGACATTTTTTGAGGGTAGCCAATGAGTTGCACCTAGATGACCTGTGAAAATAGCCAATGCGCAGCAACTAGATGTTTTATGAGGGTATCAAATACACTGCACTTAGATGATTCGTGAAGATAGCCGATGGATTGCCCTGAGAAGATTTTGGAGGGTAGCCATTATATGAAACTTAGATGAATTGTGATGATAACCAAAGTATTGCACTTAGAAGATTTTTGAGGATAGCCAATGTATTGCACTTAGATGAATTGTGATGGTAGCTGTGAAGATAGCCAATGCATTGCACCTAGAAGATGTGTGAGGGTACAAATACACTGCACTTAGATACATTGTGAAGATAGCCAATGTATTTCACTGAGAAGATTTTGGAGGGTAGCCAATGTATGACACACAGAAGATTTTAGAGGGTAACCAATGTGTGGCACTGAGACCAATTGTGAAGATAGCCAATATATTGCACTTAGAAGAGTTTATGAAGAAAGCAAGGCTTCTGTGTTTGCATTTTAGAAACCGAAAATGTCTTGAATCTAGCTACGTGTTATGTGTAGTAAATGCATTCAATCCAGTTGCATTGTAAGTGTAGCAAATGTTTTGAATCTAGATGTTTTTAGGAACAGCAAATGTTTTGAATCTAAATTAATGGTGGGCATAGTAATTGTGTGGAATCTCTAGGGTAAGTATTACACACCACATCGTGGGACTCTAGCCACAGGCATGGCCACCCACCCACACGCATTCAACTCCATACACTAAACTAAAATACAACGCATAACATCTCTGTCATCAGAATGCAGCTAAGCCCCATGACAATAATTCCGTCTAGCTGTTCATATAACGAGTCTCATTCACTCGCGCACTCTCCTGATCTCCTCACTGCACCTATCCACATGCCTGATAAACATGGGTAGCTAACTGAGGCTAGCTATCCCAAACAACTTAATTGTGGCCAAATGCACAAACGCATTATAAAGTTTCTAATAATTCAACCATACCTTTGGATTTCGGTCATCCGAGGGCGCTCCCCCCACAAGCACTTTGAGGCCATACCAACAGGATTAAGAAACTTTACAAGTGACAACCGACTACTACTGCTACTAGTACTACTACGACCTACAAAGGCCAAACCACTCTTCACCTTGGTGCCCCCTGTAAATTTTGCTGCAGCTCCACATGCTCACTTACTTCAAGGTGGTGGAATCTCAGATGACTAGCATCTGGAGGCTTTATTTTCTGACCACAAAGAGATCGACAAAGAGACGGATCCTCTTCTTCCTATACCTCGTCCAATTTCTCCAGTTCAACCTCTGAGACCTCCAGTTCAAACCACTACAATACCAACAGCCCCCTTGGGCATTCCACCTGTACCTAGGGATCTTTCCCTTGATATCTTGTCAACCTTGTAAATAATAGTCTGTGAACTGCAACACAGCCTTCCTCCTCTGGCTCCTCAAGGATCCCCTCACAGAGGCCCTGCGGCTTTACCTTCAAGAGAAGAATTAGTTCCTTCTTGGCCACCTCAGCCAGGTCCTGAGTTCACTGTACCAGTCCCCACCTTCCCCAATACCGACACTTGGCCTGCCGATGACACTCACCGGTCCCTGGACACTCATACTAGGGACAGGTTTGTAGACCTGGTCCCAGCAGACGGTGAACCAGCAGACCCCCCTTTGCGTTTTTCACCTCCAGATGAAATCGGCTCCTTCCATGCAGTCATGGCACGGGCAACTAAGCTGTTCGATCTCATTCCTGAAGAATAGAGTAAGGAAGGTTTCCTGCTCCAGAGGCATGAAGCCTCTAGGACATCAGTGGATGCAATCCCCATGCTAGAAGACATCAGGGAAGATGAGCTACTGTTAATTAAAAATCCCTTCTCAGCTCCTCCTAAAAAGGACCGCCTAGAGAAGAAATATAAGGTGCCAGATACAGCCCCTAACTGCCTATACACCCAGCCTTGCACAGACTCTGTAATGTCGGCAAGAGGGTTATTTCCAAGGTCGCTACCAACATCAAGGTGGCCAACTCATTAGCGATCCTCTCCCTGGTACGATCGCTAATTGTGGTACAAGACAGGTCCCATCTTCGATTTTCTATCCGATGAAAAGAGGGAGGAAGCTTTAGTGCAGTTGCTCAAAGGAGGGGCCACTTCTGAACATGCCATCACAGTCGCATTGGACATCAGAGACATTGGCTTTTGCCAGATGGGGAACAGAACTGTTTAGAGATGCCAAGGATGGTTGACGGAAACCGATTTTAGTGCCGAGCTGCAGTCTTAAATTGTCGATATGCCATTTGATGGGGTTGACCTTTTCTTTCGAAAGAAGGTGGACGATACCTTGCATACCATAAAGGCGGATACTGATACTGCCCATTTGTTGTGCAGCAACCCTGCAGTCTGTTTGGTCAGGTAGAGGAAGGTTCACAAGTACATCCAGACATTACAGGCCATCTTATTGCCAACAAATGTCTCACACCAGCTCGCAAGAAGTTTACAAAGGGAGGTTGCAGACATACAGAGGTACACAGTGAGGGTGCAGACCTTCCTCAAGAACACAACCCCCTAAGCAGGCCTGACCAGCTCCGGGCCACGAACCCCCATTTTAGCACTCCAGTGGGAGGTCGGTTGTTACAGTTTGACGATCAGTGGGAAAACATCTTCACTGACAAGTGGGTGTTCAATATCATTCGGCAGGGTCACACCCTTAAGTTTATGGGAAAATGCTCCTCCATTCCTCCCATAATGAAAAAGGAATAGCACCTGTCTCTCCTCCGACAGGAATTTCAGTCCCTTTTTAAAAAAAGGAGCCATAGAAGTCGTACCATCACATTTCCTGGGCTCTGGAATGTACTCCAGATACTTCCTGGTGAGAAAAAAGTCAGGAGGATGGAGGCCCATCTGGACCTCAGACAACTCAACAAGGTCTGCATGGTCAGCCTTCAGAACATTCTTGACCACCTGGAACAGGGAGCCTTCCTCTCCTGTCTGGATTTGGAGGATGTTTATTTCTGCATCCCCATACACAAAAACGCTTCCTTTGATTTGTGGTGCAAGACAAGCCTTATCAGTTCAAGGGTCTACCATTCATCCTAGAATCAGCACCCTGAGTATTTCACAAAATACCTAGCTTTAGTGGCGGCACATCTTTGCCATGCAGGCAATTACGTCGACCTTAGCTTACTGGGACAATTGGTTGGTGCGCAAACCATCAGGTGCCTAATTTCTCTAGGATTCTCCATCAACTTTCAGAAATTATGCATTTCACCCACTCAAAACGCTTTGTTCTTGTGTTCACTACTAAACACCATGACATGACTAGCTACCCCTTCGGAGGAGAGGGTCAACGCGATACTTCACAAGATTCTCCAACTATCCACATTACAGTTGATCTACCAGGTCCCTGCTAGGGATGATGTCCTCCTGCATTCCCTTAGTTCAACATTGCAGGTTTCATATGAGACAGCTCCAAGAGTTTCTAGATGCTTGATGGCAGCAAGTGTACCGTTCCTGGAATGACAAAATTGCACTCATGCCGGCATTCCGCCAAACTCTTTAGTGTTGGAATCATCAACAACACCTCACCCAGGGTGCTCCTTTTGTCTTCCGGTGCACCAGGCCACAGTCACCACCAATGCTTCCTTGGGGGTATGGGGAGCCCACATGGTCCATCACCATGCCAGAGGGCTGTAGCAGCCCAAAGACAAAGCCCTACACATAAATGTCTTGGAGTTGAGAGCAATGTTCTGGGCCCTGAAATCCTTCAAGCGGCAACTCCAAAACAAAGTGTTACACATCTTCATCTTTTTTTTATTGAATGATTTATGGTTTATGTCAAACCTTTATCATATATCAAACATCTTAATCGACAACAGGACCACCATGTTTTATATCAGGAAGCAGGGCTGTACCCACTCCCCGATACTGTCCAAGGAAGTTCAAGCATATGGAACTGGGCAATATCACAGAACATGTTTCTCCACCTTTTATACATCTACCAGGAATCCCAGATTCCCTCAGCAGGGAGCTACGATCCTGCCATAAATGGGAGCTTTGCCACAACCAGGTTCTTTCCGTTCTCCCAATGAGATCACCCAAAGATCGACTTGTTCTCCACAGTGGCAAATTCAAAGTGCCCTCCGTTTGCCAGATGGTACCCTCAGGTCTGGGAGAGGCATTCTACATTCCTTGGGAAGGCTGGTTCCTCTATGCATTCTCTCCAATTCCACTTCTATCTCGAGTGCTAAATAGACTCAAACGGAGCCGCTGCAATATGATCTTAATCGCCACAGCAGTACTCCCGCCTACTTCACCTGTCGGTGGCCCATTTCATCAAGATGCCTCCTCTGTCGGACCTGCTCTCCAGAGACGGAGGATCTGTGTTGCACCACGACCCAGCATCCCTGAAGCTGATGGCGTGACTGCTGCAGCCCTAGAATTCAGGCCTTTCGCATTGCTTCTAGAATGCAGGCAGATTCTGCAAAGGCTAGAGCACCCTCAACCCTGTTGTGTTACATACACAAATGGAAGCAGTTTGCCACATGGTGTCAGTCGCAACAGCTAAACCCTCTTCGGACTAAAGCTGCGCAAATTGTGCCGTATCTTGTATCCCTAACAACAAGAAAAAGGAACCCCTGTAATGTTTTAAAAAATTCAAAAGACTGGAATAGCGGATATGCAATGCAGTGAAATCGCTTACTCAAGGTATACATCTATTGAACATTATTTTAAAATAAAATACAATTTGGGAAGATTAAATGCACATAGATATAGAATATCCAATATGTAAATTCTACCACCCAACGCCAGGCGAGGTGCTGAGTCACCTTTCCCGGAACAACAAACTCCGACCACCATTCATGGATCAACACTCATACCAACAATTATACCAAATGCATACTCACACCAGTAAAACATACTCAATAAAAGAAAATGCAGTTGCTGAATTTTGGAGCTAAAGAAAGAAAACAAGCTTACTGTCCTGGTGTACAAACCCAGTGGGTGCTGCCTTAGTAAACACTCTATGCCATTACTATGTAAGAAGTGGCGAGAATGTGAGTTAACACCTACGTGTCTAGCTAAGTTATAGTCATACTTATTGTACAATTCATGTAGTTATAAACCCCAATTATATATGTATGATTTATTCATTCCAACTCTGGTTTCGGCCAGCAGTATGATAAGATAGAAGCAGCACACATGGCCTTCTTCAGGGCAGGAAAAGGGCATAGATGGCAGTCGGGAATGTATTCAAGATCATATCTGTAAATCAGGAAAAGGGATATGGGCAAAAATTGAGGCTGTGAGGCATTCATGAACAGTCAGAGACACACTTGGTATGAATGACTCCCAACCAATCTAGTGTAACCTGTGATAAACTCTCTGCACGCCCCCTTCGCCGATGGTGTAACACCACAAGTGAAAGAAGCACAATAGACTAACCACCACCTGATGTGTGAGAATTACGAAACCTCTAATGGGAATTCAAAAACCTGAAGTAGAGAACCCGAGGTGCACCGACCACCAAACAAATGTGTGACATAATTCACACATGGTGACCGCTTGACTGGACCAAAGGTTTTTCTCACCTAAAATCCTGACATCCAAACTTTGCTTCATACCAATACTGGTAAAGCTAGGGTAAATGATATCATGGTCTCCCACGAGGGATCCGCAGAAGTCCCGAGTCTAAGCGATAACAATGTACAGGTGCCTTAAACATGTATCGCTGCAAAACAGTCCAGAGCATTACTAAACATGCTTGTGTGAACCCAATGGGATTAAATTGCGCTGGTATTCGTATACCTGTATCATCACATGTTATAATGCACTAGAGATGTCAGCTGCAATTACATACTGTATTGCAGTGTGCGTGAGAAATCCCGGGAAGTCAGGAACAGGCTGTGAAGCCATCCTTGCAAAAGCAGGGCTAGCACATGCCTCAATTAAGGTGCATTTAGCACTTTGGATCAACCTTCTCTATGATCGCAGAGACTGGTTAAAAATTTCCTCCATGAAAAGCTCCAGCTCCAGCGTAGGAACTTAATGTGTCTCTCTGGAGGTTAATGGGCCCGCCATTTGAACCTCTTCACCTGGCTCCGCTAATGTTTCTATCATGGAAGACAGCTTGTCTAGTGGACATTATGTCTGCCAGATGTGTAGGAGTACTGCAAGCTCTTTCCTGCAAGCCGCCATACCTGACTTTCCACCAATCCAAAGTAGTGCTCTGCACAAACCCTTCCTTCATTCCGAAAATTGTCTCAGCTTTCCACCTGAATGAACCACTACTTCTATCCATTTTCTTTGGTACTCCAACTTCCCTAGTGGAGAGGGCCTTACACTCGCTGGATGTTGCGCGTGCATTGAAATTATATATCGCCTGCACAAAGGAATTTCCACAAACCTCACAGATGTTTGTAGCGTTTGGACATGTGGGCAAAGGCAAAGCTCTGGCAAAGTCTTCCATTTCCAGGTGGCTATCTGGCTGCATGTTACATTGTCGCCAGCTTGCAAACAGACCCCAACCAGGTAGACCAAGGATGCATGCCCCCAGAGCCGTGGCATCTACTATGTCATTCCTGTCTGGTGTTCCCCTGCTCGACATATGCAGGGCGGCTATGTGGAGGTCTGCTCATACCTTCACATGGTTCTACTGCATCAACAGGGATTCCAGGGAGGAGCCCTGTGGCGGCCAGGCTTTGCTCTGCAGCCTTTTTGCTTGAGGTGAGTGTTCCAGAGCTTAGTTTTAATTGCTTCTGTTGAGCTGTCACCTCCAAGTGGTTATGCATATGAACTGCTGTATAATTGTTTTCAATGAACATATGAATTCATGAAAAATCCAAAACTGTAGAAGGAACATGTTGTTTACCTGTAACTCCTGTTCTCCAGCATTGGTATCTTTTATGGGTTCATATGTGACCCTCACTCCTACACCTTAAAGGCTCTTCTTGGTTCCAACTGCCACATTATGTGTGCTACCAAATCTGAAGATGGCCACCAGGGGTGGAGCTAGGGAGGACTAATGTCATTAACTGGGGCAGTATGACCCAAAGTGACAGCAATAAGCTATATAAGTGACAAGCAGTATAAGATTTCAAGCAAAACTGCTTAAATATTACTGAGGATTCCCAGCCTGATGATGGGGAGCATGTGAATCCATGAAAAAAAAACAACGCTGGAGAACTGGAGTTACAGGTAAGCAACTTGTTCCTTATGTCTTGGCAACTTGTTTTGCAAATTTAGGTCTTTTGCTTCTTGACCTTGATTCCTGGAGAGATCCCTTCCTTTGGTCTCAGGATTGAATGTGCTAGCATGCTACGACAGGAAAATGGCAGATGCTAGGGCGAGGAGATACCAGACTAATCCCTACAAATTCCACCAAGTGTGGTCATGTGAGCTTCTCCAAAGGTTAAGTCATAGTGCCTTCTCCACCTCTATATCTTAGAGTCATGATTCTAATACCCAACTCCACATCTTTACCTACCTCCTAAATGTGTTGTAAAAGGCTTTTGCCTAAGGGGACCGTACCACCACTCCTGTCCCCTTGACTCTTTCGTTTCTCACTTTTGCTTCCTTGACACTTCATTGCATGCTGCATGCTTGGACCTCCACCGATTCTAAACTTAGTTTTAGGGTATTCTTTTTCCATCATCACTTCCCCCTAGTCTTCTGCTCTGGTCCACTCTCTGATACTCCTCTCCTTCTCATCAACTCCTCCTCTGACCTCCTTCTTACGACATCCTCGCCCTCCATTGATATCATTTCCAACCTCATCCTACATTCATCCTCTCCCCGGATGTTGCCTCCAGCTAGCTCTATACGCCTTCCTCTTTTTTCCCCTCCAGTCACCTCACTCCTTCTGATCATCCTCATCAACACATACTCATTGGGCTCCACCTCTCTCCTATTTTTATACCGTTTGACCAATTCTTTCCAGTTTCTTAACTCATGCTCCAACTGAATGCAAGTATGTCTTGGCCTCCAATTCTCTCCAAAACTCTTTGCATCCAAACAACCACACTACTATCCCGAAGCCTGAAGTTAACGTCACGGGTTGTCCATGCCCCTCTGGTCCACCCTCACAAAAAAGATTCAGTTGTTTATCTTTATCAAGACTGTGTGATACAGCAGCTCTCTAAAACAGTTTGATGCACAAAGTTGTCAGAAATAACCCTTATTTGCACTGTACCTACCTTTGGCCATGCCCAGATAGGACACTATTCCTGTGGCATGGCCTTTGGCAATGGCCCAGGAACTTCACCGACACCTTGTGTAACAACTGGGCATGTCCTTCAGCCATCCCCAGTGGACATTCTGTCTTGTAAGAGGATTCAATTCAACACTACAGCTAAGTCAACGCCTAGTCTATAATACTGAATGAAAACCCTTATTGATATATCTTTATGTCCAGTTCATGCGTTCTGGATGACTACCCCTATATAACACCCCTCTCTTGGAATCCTCCTGACCCCACTGAGCCAAGAAGTAGTTCTGTTTTGCAAGTTAAAAGGTTTAATTGATAATTTAAACAATATATATATATATCACACTTTATAATAAATTAATAATTGAATATCACACTTAATCTGATATGATAAAGATTAACAACGGAGAATCTGGCACTAGCACACTTCTTTATAATCACTAAGGAGTTGACATGAAATGGATAAGATAGCAACAATACTTTTATGGTTTCCAATGGATGCAATGTGGAATGAAATGCAGTACAGAAAATAACTTGATAGGATTTCAACAAAACAATGTAATCACTTTTCTCTGGCAATCCACTCCCCCTTTTATGCAATGCAGGGAAATGGAAGGAAGGCACACAATTCTCAGAAATGCAATTCAAATGTAATTCAGTTCACCCAGCAACTTAGACTACAGAAGTTGAAAACACAGGCCCAAAATGCTTTGATATGTGCTGGCAATGGAGTGAAAATATGTTAAAATGCTTTTAATTCCCTCTAGAGGTTCAGGGTGAGTGGTATCTAGTTAATATTAGTCCAGGCTCACACTAGCAAGGATCTAGGGTGTAACTAGCAGGTTAAACGAATTTCTGGCAAATGGAAGGCAAGCAGCATCTGTTTTCACACGTGGAGAAATTTGCAAATCGCGGTAAATTCGCGAGTGCGTTTTTCACGATTGCGGCAAAACTATAGGGGGTTCTAGGTTCTTAGGAAAGCCACGATTCTCAGCTTTCAGAGAAAAGTTACTGCAAGTCTCTAGCACAAACGGTCACGGAGATATGAGCGATTAAATAAAGGTCGTTTTTCAGATTTGAAATTTTAAAGTTCAAAAAGACAAGTGCAGCTTGCAACTAGAAAATGACAAGTGACAGCTTTACAAATGACAGTTGACAGTTAGGAGGCAGTTCTACTTAGATTAAAATAGAATTGATCATATTATTTTAACTAAGAGATTGGTTCTGCACAGTTTTCTAGGTACTCACACTATATTCTTGAGTTTAATGGGCCACGCCACGGATCTGGTCAGGTTTTAGACTGGACTCTGCACTTCACAGTGATCTGGGTCAGCTCTCTCTGGTTCTGCTAACAGTGATCTGGGTCAGCTCTGCTCTCTCTCTGGTTCTGGAAATTTGATAGATTTGAAGTCTCTATGTCTGCTCTCTGAAGGTTGATGGAGGTAAAGTATGGATTTTCCCGGCAGAGCTTCCAGCTGCAAATGGATTTGAAGGTCCCTATCTGTCCTGTCTCTCTGCTTTTATGTGTTTTTAAAATGGGTGTGTGTGAGCAGCATCACTAGCCAGCCCCTCTCCACTCATCATTGGCCAAGCTTTCATTTCTCCCCTGATTGGGGGAGCTAAGTTGTGTCAGAGTGATGTCATTTTACAGCCTGCAGAAAGTCCACTCCTCCTGTCAACTTGCACACAAATCTAGATTTGAACCAAATACATATTTCATAGCTACACAGTGGTTTGAAATTACATGCACCCATCACATATCACAGGAGGTATACCCTGTTCAAACTCTGCTCTTCCTGGGGGCTTGCATTCAGAAATAGCGATATTTTGCACTTTTTAACTGGTTTGCAATCCCGGACATTACCCCAAATTTACACACATGTGCGCAAGGAGTATGGACATTAGTTGATGAAGTGTCAGATTTTTTCACATGCACACATTTTGAGTAATATCCTCTTTTCCGCTAAAACCCCCCTGAACATGCAACCGGTTCTAAAAACCTCTTCAAATGAGGGCACAAAAATCACAAGAATTATGGTGTCATTTAAATAATTTTCACAAGTCCGCTCTATGAGTTATTCATCTTTTTCTAAAACCATATTCTGGCTATAGAGGTGTGTCTCATGTCACATGGTACAGAAACCAGTCTTTCCAGTTTCTGCCAAGCTCAGAGACCCTGCCCCTCCCAGCTTCTGCCAAGAGGAAGCTCCATTTACGACTCCCGCCAATAAAACATTTGCCTGAGTCAGGACAGGGCTTTGTTCAGAGCTCCTGTATTCTGTGGGGGCTCCCCTTAATTCAATTATCAGAGAGATGGCATATCCTTAGTGTGGCCAGCAAAAGGCAGATAGGCCTGGGAACACAGCTGTGACTCAAGTTTCACTCCTGATGGGGGGTAGTTGCCAGGCAGAATTCAGTTCCTTAAGACAGGTTTCAGATAAAATGTCACTTCTGTTCCCCAGTTTAAGTCAAGACATGTTTTTACATATGCAGCTAGGATGCTGATTCTAAGTTTAAAACTATGACATTTAAACAATTGCAACCTATGTGACACTCAAAGTAGGTCACTCATTTCTTTTAAACATTTAGATTTTTTAGTGTCTTTCAGTCCAAATTTACTTAAACTGCTGAAATCCACAGCTCAGCCAGTCTTGTTATAAACCTTCAAGTCACTTCAGAATATAACTTTACATTGGATCCACCTCTTAGTAAGTCTTTCTTTGGCATGTTTTGGGTTCATTTATTCAGTTTTCTACAAAATCTGGTGGTTTTAAAACGCCGGCTTTTGGATAGTGGTGAGTACTGGTACTGCACCCCTTTTTGGGATTTAAGAAAATGAATTCCCAACAGTTATGGGTTTGCTTTTGGCAATCAGCATTGCCATTCCCAATGGTTTCAGACTACTGTGTGGGTAGTCCAATGGTGGTTTTAGGCAGTGTCCTTCTGTGCCCATAACATCGGCAAAAATGAGTGGCAGCCTATTCTTCATGCATTTCCCTGTGCATTTTCTGGGAAGCTCTGGCCATCATGATGTTTTCCATGTCAGTACTGCACAGTTTTGAGGTAGGGCTCGGATGCATGGGTAAATACATCCCACAAGCCCCCCTCTTGCGATGGCCATTCTATTTCACGAATGGGACTCGCAAGACCTGGGATGTTTCCTCATCTTCTTCCAATAGATGGCACAGTTCAGCATCTTTTCCTCCATCCGGTACTGGTCGATCGGTTCTCCTCGCCGGTCCTGATGGGAATATTGGGCGGTACACCGGGCCCGTTGCGTCTCTGCTCCCGGTCTCCGGATCGTCCTCCTTGGCCCGTCTCCAGGTTTTCTTTCTCCTAGGACGACAAAGGAAGAGCGGCAATACCTATTCATAGACTTTTTTTTCACCACTGTTGAGATAGTGGGGCAGCATATGCATTTCATCATAAAGAAACATTACATTCTTATTTTGAAAAAAAAACAGTATAACTAAGATACAGTTTCATGCAAATCACAATATTTTAGAGACTAGATGTGGTATGTTTTATGGTTGGAACTGAATTAATCTGAGACAGTACCCGCTACGATTCCAGAGGATTCCTCCAGTTGTTGCAGAGTGTGCCTGGGATGGCAACATTTCAACTGGTTTATGTGGACCCACTTGTCTTCCCCCTCTGCCAAAGGACCTTTGGGGATGTGGATTTTGTAAGCCACAGGGGAGATCTTGTCGATGATCTCAAAGGGTCCCTTCCATGTAGGCAAAAATGTGCGCTGCTTGGCCTGGTTCCTTTGGAAGTTGTATAGATAGACCTGGTCTCCCACCTGATATTCCTTCCTGGAAGTCTTCAGGTCATAGTGGGTCTTCATGCTATCAGCTGATCTTTCTAGATTCCGCTGAGCATAAGCAAAAGCATGTTGAAGGTGTTTCCTTAAATTCTCCACATACTCATGAGTTGTGGAGGCATTTATTAGTGTCTGCTCTTGGGTCCTGTAGAGCAAATGCTGAGGAAGCACCATCTTGCGTCCAGTCATCAACTCAAATGGTGACATTTTGGTTGCAGATGAAGGGGTAGATCTGATGGCCATTAGGACCAGAGGTAATCGGATATCCCAACTTGGCCCAGAATCTGCCACAAACTTCTTTAATATGCTCACAATTGTCCGGTTATATCTCTCTACTGCCCCAGAAGAAGCTGGCCTGTAAGCAATATGTAACTTCCTTTTGACCCCCAGTATCTCCCACATCTTTGGCATTACTTCACTGGTGAAGTGGCTACCTCTGTCTGACTCAATCCTTTGAGGTAGACCAAAACGGGAAAAGATGTGGTTAATCATCAGGGCAGCTGCCGTTTCTGCCTTGCAATTTGGGACTGGGAGACATTCCACCCATTTGGTGAACAAGCATGTGACGGTCAACATGTACTTATTCCCCCTAGCAGAGCGAATCACAGGGCCGACAAAGTCAATTTGTAAATCTGACCATGGCAGTGTCATCCCCCTCTTTTGGAGAGGCGCACGGTGCGTGAGGGATGATGGCTGAAATTGTGCACACACAAGACACCCCTTCAAGTATTGGTCGAGGTCCTGCCCCATGTGTGGCCAGTATGCAACCTCTCTTAAGATTTCCAATGTTGTGTGAAACCCCCTATGACCGGCAGTTGCCGCATCATGGGCGTGACTTAACATCAGGCTTCGGAATGAGGTAGGAACCACCCACTGATCGTGGCCAGCTTTGGATTTCCTTACCAGCAAACCGTCTTGGATTCGGAACATTTTTGGACATTTCATCAACACTCTTAGGTCCTCTTTCCCAATGTAATCGGTATCCGTCAGGGGAAAGTTCTCAGGGTCCTCAAGGTGCTGGTAAAACTTACCAATAATTGGATCCCCCTTCTAAGCGGTAATCAAATCAGCATCAGGGGTCTCCTTACTCCATTGTGCAATTGAAAGGTCGTTGTGAGCATTTGTCTGGGACCTAGTGATAGCAGTGACCTGGATTTCCCCCAACAGGGACTCAATCTCAATTAGATCCCCTTGGATAGCCCTGGTTTTGGCCAGCTGATCAGCTAAGTCATTTCCAGTTTTGTCTGGTCCCTCTACTTTGGAATGACCCTTGATCTTTTTCCAATAGATGGTCATCTCATTCGAGGTGACCAGATCATCAATGTTTTGGATCAACTTCCCATGTTTCAAGGGTTTGTTGTTAGCACATAACATGCCTCTGGTTTTCCAATTAACCAGGTGCTCCACGAACCCATTCCGTACATAATCCGAATCTGTGATTATGACCAGTTCGTGGAGTTGATGCTGGACAGCAGTGAGGATGGCTTGATGCACAGCCATCAATTCTGCCACCTGACTACTTCGGGGACCAATTTTGTATCCAGCAGAGGGTTCTGGGGACTCATTCACCCATGCATTCCCTACGCCGGCCACCAGTTCTTTCTCCCCGTCGTTGTCAACATGGTAAGAGCATCCATCCACATAGACAGTGGGCATTCCCTCACACTTGTCTTCTTCAAAGACTTTGTGTGGGGAATTAAGGTATGCCTCCATGTTGTCCTTTATTTTTAGACTTTCGTCCTCGAGACAGTTTTCTCTGGCACAATCATGCAAGTCAGCCAGACCTTGCGCGAGGGGACTCTTCTTGTTTTGGCCATATCTGACCTCCACAGGAAAGCCTTGCATTGACAGAATCCAGGAAGTAATTCTGGAATTACTCACATTTCCGGCCCGGATTCTGTCACTTTGGAGATATTGCAGAGGCTGGTGTGGAGTCTCCACTATGATGTGTTCCCCCTGGATAAACGGGCGGTAATTCTTCAATGCCCACACCGTTGCCAGGAGTGCCTTCTCACGATCGTTGAATTTTTCCTCCACAGAGGATAAAGTTTTGCTCGCATAGGAGATTACTTTATTGACCTTGTCATGCTTTTGGTATAATACTGCCGTCAAGCACGTATTAGAGAACCCCGTCTCCAGGAAGAACTCCTTGTTTCTGACAGGGTAAGCTAGGCAAGGCGCTTGTGAGAGGCTTCTCTTGAGTTGTCTTACTGCCTCGGCTTGTTCTGGACCCCATTCCCACTTGGCCCCCCCCCCTTCAGGAGATGAATCAGGGGTCTGGTGATCTCTGCGTAGCCCTCAATGAACTTTCTGCTGTAATTAGTCAGTCCAAGGAGGCTCCTTAGTTCCCGCAGAGTTGTGGGGTCTTTCAGTTTCTGAAGTGCTTCCACTTTCTTTTCCTGGGGACAGAGACCCTGAGGAGTAATCTCATGCCCCAAGAAATTAACACGGGTTCTGCACCACTGTGCTTTTTGAAAGGAAAGTTTTGCTCCGGCGGCCCTCAACTGGGTCAGAACATAACGGATCTCCGCTATGTGTTCCTCCACAGATGAACTTTTGATGAGGACATCATCTACATAGGCCAGGTTACCCCTCGCACCCAGGTCGGGCATGGCCTTATGTAGGAAAATGTTGAACTCATTACCGGAGTTAAGGTATCCGAAGGGAGTCCGGGTCCATGTGTACTGCTGGCCCCCAAAGGTAAAAGCCAGTTTGTATTGGTCCTCCCTACTGACAGGCACAGTCCAGTATCCATTGGTCAGGTCTATTGCAGTGAATACCTGTGACCCCTGAATCTGGGCCAGCCCTTGGTCAATGTAGGGCAGAGGCCATCTGGAAGTATGGACTCGTTTGTTGAGCTCCCTGAGGTCGGCGCAGAGTCTCCACTGGCCGTTTGGCTTCAATATTCCCAGCACCGGATTATTGAAGGTGCTGTGGACTGGACGGATTATTCCCCGGGACTCAAGGTTCTTAATTATTTCAGTAAGGGACTCCATTGATGCGAGAGGCAAGCGATATTGCTTCACAAACACAGGAGTCATGCCAGGGTCCGTGGGGATTGTTGTTGTGTGGATGTCGGTGCGGCCACAGTCATATGAGTCTACCGCAAAGAGATCTTGGAAATCCAAGAAAACTTGTTTCAACTTTTGCTTTTGTTCCAGAGTCACACAGGCATCAGCTAGGTTGACTCTCTCTTCCACCATCTGCCTGAAGCCTGGAAAGACTTCTGGTTTGGCTATTTCAGCGGCCTCCTCCAGCTGGGTGGAGAAGTCCCTGGTCAGAGTGCTGATTTGGACCGGAGGCTTCAGGTGGGAAAGGCAGCCCTCATGTACCTGGAAAATCACCTCATCCCTCCTGATGTCACAAGTCACATCTTCCTTACCATAAGGGCAAGAAGTGTACACCAGGAAGTTCCCCCCATGCCGGGTAAAAATCCTGTCTGGTGTTGTATCGTCATCACTGTCACTGTCAAAACAGTCCTTGGGGATTGGTCCTAACAGTTCATTTCCAAGATCAATGGAGAAATGTCGGTCATCAACCGCCATTCCAATAATGGTGCCTGCGGCTAGAGTAATACTCTTTAAGTCGCTGTTATCCACCTCTATTGGAATGGTGTCATGTTCTATGTGGACTAATGGAGTTGGGTTTACCCCCAACCCTTGCTGTTGGAGAAAAGCATTTAGATGTATGTAAGCATCAGGGTTTTTCAAATGTTGTCCTCTTTTAACTTTCACTTCCAGGGAGAATTGTCGGGTCCTTTCTGGGATGGTGACTTCCTCTTTGATCTGAATTTCAACTGCATAAGGTAGCAATTGAGCTGACCTAAATGCTTTTTCGGGATCATCAAAGCCCATGGGATTATCCGCTAATCGGGACCAAGCTTTGAAGTTTATTAGGTCCAAACTAATGGCAAAGCGATTGAGAATGTCACTGCCTAAGTAAAAGGCGGCAGGGACGTCTCGCACGACCCAACAATTGTGGACTATGCTCTTGTTGCCAATGGAGATTTTGAGCATACACCTGCTTGGCAGGAGATGTTTGGAATTAGGTGCTTCCAGGTCCATTTCCCATTTGTCTATCAGTTTGAATGTGGGAATGGCTGGATCTTTTGGGAGTTGGCGGAACATGGCTTCGCTGATGAAGCTCTTACCGTTGTTCACACACACTCGAGCGAGAACAGAGTCCTTCCCATCATTTAACTGGACAGGGATGAACAACTGCTCTCCAATTTGCTGAATCTCAGCCAGGCTCTGAGCCGATTTCACATCTTTCTGGACTATAGGAGTGGGAGTTTCTGATTGTGGATTAGTAAAGAATTTCAGGGTGTTTCCTTCCAGTGTGGAATACCACCTTAAACTGGAAGGAAGGTTGATTTTCAGAAATAGAGAGGACCCCCCATCACCAGTCTGTTGTCCTACTGCTATTACTGTCACGTCTGGAATCTGGTTGTTCTGGAAGTGAAATTCTACTTGGTCATATTTTTGTTCAACCATGTGGCAGGTGCCGTTTATACTAACATGGTTGACACTCTGTTTTAATTTTATTGGTCGGCTAGTCTGGGTCCAGAGGACCTTGTTTACGCAATCTATTAGGGGTGACAACCTTCTCAGGAGGTCATTCCCTAGTAAACAAGGGGTGCCCTCTGGAGTCACAACTATGACCGGGTGTTTCAACTTGTGTCGCCCGATCTTAATGTCCAAGTCTGCAGTCCCCTCAACGGGAATTTCCTTCCCGTCAAAGTTCTGCAGTTGTCCAGGAAGAGAGGTGAGAGGAATTTGGTAATTCTCTCCCCTTCCTGCATTCAGTTCGTCAAAGGCCCTTCTGGACAGAAGGGTAGCTTGAGATCCAGTGTCCACCAGTGCCAAAATTGTACCCTGCCCCTGTACTTGTACCGGGGCATAGTATCTTCCCTCCTTCTCCTCAAGGGGGCACAGATAATGTACATTTTTGGACAACTGGTGGGCTAATTTTCTGGTTTTGGACATCGCTAGCGAAGAGATTTGGGCAGAATTCTGTGGAGAGCCTTGGGAATCTGAAAGAAAAATTTGGCAACTGGAGATCAGAGCCATTGTGGGTTCCCCTGGCTCCGGTTCCGGGCCGCCCCCGCCTTTTTGGAGGCAGTCACCAGGATGGGTTTGAACCAGGGGATTTTCTTGCTGTTGGTTCTGGGATGAGATGGTGGGCGGCGGTAGCTCAGTCTCCACATCTCCCCAGTCTGGATTTGCATCCCTAGGGACCCATTTTTCTTTGGGAGGAGTTCCCCCCTCTCTGAAGGAGAAGATCCTTTTCCCAGGATCCTCTGAGGATCCCTCTCCCTCAAATTGGATGATCTGTACCTCCTCCTCAAATTGAGTCTGTTTGGGTCTTTTGTTTCTCCTACCACCCCTCTGCTCCTTAGGAGGCAGACTTTCAGGGGCAGGAGATTTTGTTTCCGGTTCCTGGGTTTCCAGGGGCTGTTTACAAGTGAGGAAGGAAGCTTCCTCTAAGGCTTTACACCCCCCTTCCCCTTGTGCCTCCTCCCTGGGAACCGGTGTGTTATCGGGGTGCTGCCCCCGTCATTGTTCTGGAGCACCAGGTCCAGAGTTGGGTGCGTTCTGCGCCGGCATGCCGATCTGAGGGTTCTGCTGAGCCCTCAGTATGTGACCCAGATCCCGCGCCATGTTCTGAACCTGGCGCTCTAACTGGGAAACCCGCTCAGGCTGATACGGGGCCCTGTTTTCTCCCCTGGGCTGATCCCGGGACGGGTAGCTATCCCTTCTCTGGTAGTACCCCTGGTTGGGAAGATTTTGATACCCCTCCACCCTTGGCCTCCCCTCTCCCGGATTAGGTTGTCTGGGCTCAGGGAATTGGGGAAAGAAGGATGGATGATTTTGGGGTTGGAAATTGGGTGGATACCTGGGGAAAAAGTCCTGCCCAGGGTTTGGAGAATTTCTGCCCTCCTGTGGGAAGTTGGGAGGGAAGTTCCCTGGGTTAGGTGCTTGGCTGGATCCCCCCCCTTGGGCTGGAGGAGTCCACACATAACCCAGGATGGGTCTGTTTCCCTTGTAACGGGGGCTTACATAATCCGGAGAGCGAGGGACCCCATTGGTGGGGCTGCCTCCCTGGCTCCCTGTCTGTGACTGGCCCGAGGACCTTCTGGGCCTAGCATTATTAGGTGCAGGTAGGTTTTTAGGCCCCCCCATCTCCAAATCCAAAACGGGGGTGACCTTTACCTCTGCCACCTTGGCAGCAGCAGGGGTGCTGTTGGCTTTGGGGTTTTTCTGGGCATTACTTTTGCTATCTACCGGTTTCTGCACCTCATAGATCCGGGTAGCCTGTTCAATGACCCAGTCTAAAGATCTTTTCTCGTGAAAATCCCTCACGAGCTGGGTCATTATGTATTTGGGCAAGGCATGAAAAAATGTATTAATGAATTCTCTACTGTCTGTGTGCACCCTTCTGGTGGTCTGCGCAAAAGCACGCTTTAACTCCTGCACAAATTCTTGTGGGGCCTGATCCTCCCCACATTGTAAATTGTAGGCTGCCTTGCGAGCCTCTTGAGGATTTCTATGAATGGAAAAATGTTTCAAGATGGCCGCCTTATAGGTGGACCATCTTAAATGATTTTGGTCCTCCAGCCCCGCAAAGAAACTGGAGTATTCCGGGGAGAAGGTCCACTTTACATATTGAATACAGCTTTGGCTGTCCTTCAAATGGAAAGTCTCCATCATTTGCTCAAACAACTCTAAGTGCTCCCAAACAGAATACTTAGCGTTCTTATGGTAAGGCGTGATGACGCTCCTGATCGCCTTAATCTGCTTTAAGGGGTCCTTAAGCAAGGCCCTTTTTGCCTTATTGGCCTTTTTGGTTCGGGTAACCCTTGTCCATTCATCCTCTGACTCAGAGGCACTGCTCCCAGAGGTTCCTGTCTGTTCTTCCAGGTTTTCCCGGATTCTGCGAGCCTGGGAATGGCTGGCAGAATGTGGGGACCTGGTCTCCTGTGTCCTGCGCAGTTCAGAGGAGTCTTCAGATTCCTCCTTGCTGCCAGGATTTGATGGGTACCCCCCCCACTGACCTAACTGGGCAGAGGTTTTCAGGATGCCCTTAAGGGGCCTACTCTCCTGGGGTTCCCCACTGAACTGTACTGTACTTGGGTGCCCATACCCGGATGCCCACCCCTCCATTCCTGAGTGGTACTGGCCATACTTTTGTCTGGATAGTAGTCTGCCATCCCTGTGGCCCGGTGCTCATGTGCGCCAGGGAATATGGGGGTGGCAGAGTCCAGTGACTGAGAGGTATGAGGGCCTCTGGTACTAGGGCTCCTGAGGTTATGCTCCGGAGCTTCCCTTTCCCAGCGAACCTCTTCTCTATCCGCCCCTGCTCCCTGTTGCAATGCAAGAGCCTGCATTTGTGCCTTCAGTTCCTCAGTTAAGGCCTTACTAGACTCTATCAGTCTCTCCTGCATCGCTACCTGTTGTTGGAGCCTATCATTGTGTTGACAGAGGGCCTCATTTTCCCTCTGTGCTTCCTGGTTGGTCCTGGAGAACTGGGCCAGTCTTTGCTGCAGGAGGTTTACCTCCTGAGTCCCATCCCTACTGGCCTGCTCCTTTCTTGCCAGAGCATCTTCCACCCTTCTGGTGTGCTCTACCAAGTTCTGGTTTTCTTTTTGGAGGTCAGGTGATTTTCTTCAATTTCCTTTTTTAAGTGGCAGACTTCCTGGCCTAAAGTGTCTCTTTCCTGACTGAGAGCCTGCATCTGTGCTGCCAGGTCGTCCCTCTGTCGTTGAAAGGCACCTCATCAAACTCTGCCTGGGTATCCAGGTCTTTCAGAATCAGTTTATTGCTCTCCTCTTTCTCTCTATCTAGCTGGCTTTTCAGGGTGACTACCTGCTCCGCGCATGCCCTGTTGAAATTGATCTGTTGCTCCAACTTTTTCTGGTTCTGCAGTAAGGAGTCCAAACTGTCTTGGTGCTCCTTCTGCAGGGCCAGAAATCTGGTATCCTGGTCTGTCTTTTCCTGTTGTAGGATGCCCATATCCTCTTTTATTTTAATGATATATTGCCTACTATAATTTTCTGACTCCTGGCTCCTCTGCAGCCTCTGCTCAGAAGAGGCCAGATCAGATCGGGCCTTCTCTAATGCCATCTGTTGCCTATTTGCCAGATCTTGGCTTTCAGTGCATTTATCCTGCATGTCTCCCATATATAGGTACAGGTATGCTGCTATCCTGGCCATCTTGTCTTGTTCATCCTTAGCTTTAGGAGCCATGTATAGTTCACTCAGGGCCACATGTAATGGACCCTGATCTCTCCATAGGTCTGACCCTGTTTCAGTGACCTGTCGCGTGATGGCCTGCAACCAGGCATCCTGGCCCTGTTCAGTCCATTCACCTCTCACAAATAGTTTATGTAAGAGGTGCTCTCTGGCTATTTTCATGTCTACTAAGGTCGTCATTCTAGAGATTGGTCTCTGTCCTGACTTACAGAAGTTTGTATTTTATTTTTGCAAAACAGACCTTTTCCTAAGAGCGTTCCTATGAGGAGTGCTTTACAGCGTAACACAGCGTGGTGATCCGACCGGATATGTGTATCTGGTCGGCTGGCACGCTGTATTAATCTGCACAAATGGTAGATCTAACCCAAACGTCCGGCACGAGCCCCCAATTTGTAAGAGGATTCAATTCAACACTACAGCTAAGTCAACGCCTAGTCTATAATACTGAATGAAAACCCTTATTGATATATCTTTATGTCCAGTTCATGCGTTCTGGATGACTACCCCTATATAACACCCCTCTCTTGGAATCCTCCTGACCCCACTGAGCCAAGAAGTAGTTCTGTTTTGCAAGTTAAAAGGTTTAATTGATAATTTAAACAATATATATATATATCACACTTTATAATAAATTAATAATTGAATATCACACTTAATCTGATATGATAAAGATTAACAACGGAGAATCTGGCACTAGCACACTTCTTTATAATCACTAAGGAGTTGACATGAAATGGATAAGATAGCAACAATACTTTTATGGTTTCCAGTGGATGCAATGTGGAATGAAATGCAGTACAGAAAATAACTTGATAGGATTTCAACAAAACAATGTAATCACTTTTCTCTGGCAATCCACTCCCCCTTTTATGCAATGCAGGGAAATGGAAGGAAGGCACACAATTCTCAGAAATGCAATTCAAATGTAATTCAGTTCACCCAGCAACTTAGACTACAGAAGTTGAAAACACAGGCCCAAAATGCTTTGATATGTGCTGGCAATGGAGTGAAAATATGTTAAAATGCTTTTAATTCCCTCTAGAGGTTCAGGGTGAGTGGTATCTAGTTAATATTAGTCCAGGCTCACACTAGCAAGGATCTAGGGTGTAACTAGCAGGTTAAACGAATTTCTGGCAAATGGAAGGCAAGCAGCATCTGTTTTCACACGTGGAGAAATTTGCAAATCGCTGTAAATTCGCGAGTGCGTTTTTCACGATTGCGGCAAAACTATAGGGGGTAGGAATGCGGTTCTAGGTTCGTAGGAAAGCCACGATTCTCAGCTTTCAGAGAAAAGTTACTGCAAGTCTCTAGCACAAACGGTCACGGAGATATGAGCAATTAAATAAAGGTCGTTTTTCAGATTTAAGATTTTAAAGTTCAAAAAGACAAGTGCAGCTTGCAACTAGAAAATGACAAGTGACAGCTTTACAAATGACAGTTGACAGTTAGGAGGCAGTTCTACTTAGATTAAAATAGAATTGATCATATTATTTTAACTAAGAGATTGGTTCTGCACAGTTTTCTAGGTACTCACACTATATTCTTGAGTTAAATGGGCCACGCCACGGATCTGGTCAGGTTTTAGACTGGACTCTGCACTTCACAGTGATCTGGGTCAGCTCTCTCTGGTTCTGCTAACAGTGATCTGGGTCAGCTCTGCTCTCTCTCTGGTTCTGGAAATTTGATAGATTTGAAGTCTCTATGTCTGCTCTCTGAAGGTTGATGGAGGTAAAGTATGGATTTTCCCTGCAGAGCTTCCAGCTGCAAATGGATTTGAAGGTCCCTATCTGTCCTGTCTTTCTGCTTTTATGTGTTTTTAAAATGGGTGTGTGTGAGCAGCATCACTAGCCAGCCCCTCTCCACTCATCATTGGCCAAGCTTTCATTTCTCCCCTGATTGGGGGAGCTAAGTTGTGTCAGAGTGATGTCATTTTACAGCCTGCAGAAAGTCCACTCCTCCTGTCAACTTGCACACAAATCTAGATTTGAACCAAATACATATTTCATAGCTACACAGTGGTTTGAAATTACATGCACCCATCACATATCACAGGAGGTATACCCTGTTCAAACTCTGCTCTTCCTGGGGGCTTGCATTCAGAAATAGCGATATTTTGCACTTTTTAACTGGTTTGCAATCCCGGACATTACCCCAAATTTACACACATGTGCGCAAGGAGTATGGACATTAGTTGATGAAGTGTCAGATTTTTCACATGCACACATTTTGAGTAATGTCCTCTTTTCCGCTAAAACCCCCCTGAACATGCCACCGGTTCTAAAAACCTCTTAAAATGTGGGCAGAAAAATCACAAGAATTATGGTGTCATTTAAATAATTTTCACAAGTCCGCTCTATGAGTTATTCATCTTTTTCTAAAACCATATTCTGGCTATAGAGGTGTGTCTTTTCATGTCACATGGTACAGAAACCAGTCTTTCCAGTTTCTGCCAAGCTCAGAGACCCTGCCCCTCCCAGCTTCTGCCAAGAGGAAGCTCCATTTATGACTCCCGCCAATAAAACATTTGCCTGAGTCAGGACAGGGCTTTGTTCAGAGCTCCTGTATTCTGTGGGGACTCCCCTTAATTCAATTATCAGAGAGATGGCATATCCTTAGTGTGGCCAGCAAAAGGCAGATAGGCCTGGGAACACAGCTGTGACTCAAGTTTCACTCCTGATGGGGTGTAGTTGCCAGGCAGAATTCAGTTCCTTAAGCCAGGTTTCAGATAAAATGTCACTTCTGTTCCCCAGTTTAAGTCAAGACATTTTTTTACATATGCAGCTAGGATGCTGATTCTAAGTTTAAAACTATGACATTTTTTTTTTTTTTTTTTTATTTATTTGTTTACAATTCAATGAAATGAATTTTTACAAACAGTTGAGAGCGACAGCAACCCTTAATGAGATGCGCCGCGAGCTTTCATGTAGTTATGTCAGATTCCTGGTGAGAATATTTTTTTTACATATGCAGCTAGAATGCTGATTCTAAGTTCAAAACTATGACATTTAAACAATTGCAACCTATGTGACACTCAAAGTAGGTCACTCATTTCTTTTAAACATTTAGATTTTTTAGTGTCTTTCAGTCCAAATTTACTTAAACTGCTGAAATCCACAGCTCAGCCAGTCTTGTTATAAACCTTCAAGTCACTTCAGAATATAACTTTACATTGGATCCACCTCTTAGTAAGTCTTTCTTTGGCATGTTTTGGGTTCATTTATTCAGTTTTCTACAAAATCTGGTGGTTTTAAAACGCCGGCTTTTGGATAGTGGTGAGTACTGGTACTGCACCCCTTTTTGGGATTTAAGAAAATGAATTCCCAACAGTTATGGGTTTGCTTTTGGCAATCAGCATTGCCATTCCCAATGGTTTCAGACTACTGTGTGGGTAGTCCAATGGTGGTTTTAGGCAGTGTCCTTCTGTGCCCATAACATCGGCAAAAATGAGTGGCAGCCTATTCTTCATGCATTTCCCTGTGCATTTTCTGGGAAGCTCTGGCCATCATGATGTTTTCCATGTCAGTACTGCACAGTTTTGAGGTAGGGCTCGGATGCATGGGTAAATACATCCCACAGTCTGGGGCACCACAAAGAGGCTTGTTATGCCCAGTGACCAGTGTGTCCATGGCCTGTCCTTTGACCATGAGTGTATTGATTTGGAAATGTGTGTGCAATTTGGTAGAACGGTGCCAAAGTTATAAGCAGTGGAAAAATGTGTTCTTCCTATGGGGAGATAAACTGAACCATAACTACAGTGTTGTGGTCACTCACTCTGTAATGTATCTACTTGCCCACTTGCAAGGAATAACTGGTAGCATTTCCAGAGGCACAGCAAAATTATAATAATTATCATTATAATTGTTCTTTCATAACGCGTTTAATACCAGAGACCAGTTTCTAAGCGTGAACCTGGGATTCGAACCTAAGACAAACGTGTTGCCCCTGAGTTATCCTTTCAGCCACGGCCAAGTCCTGGGGATTTTTTTTTACCTCCAATAGGTTTTTTTCCCAAGATAAATTCAGAGGTTTAGGGCATCGACTCCCAAAGGTTCTTGCTCCAGTCACTCCTGTCATCAGAGAAGCTGAGAAGACTCTTGGTCATGAAATGATTATTACAGTGTGATCTATGCCTGTATTCCGATAAGCAAATTGACACGGGTAAGAGTGCAAAAGGAGGCAGCAAACCCCTGCTTTGACCTCGAGATGTGTGATTAGATACAACCTTCGTTAAAAGCTATCCAGTGGCGCCCACTGAATTGCAGTATCATTGGTATGCGCTGTGCACAAAGCTTGCTGCAGCGAAGACCAGGACACTTGCAGATGTGCACTATTTTTAGTTTTAATCACCAAGATGATTAACAAGATTGTTTTTCCAGAAATATACTGTAATTGTGTAAATGCAATTTAGCTAAATATTCTCTCCATATACTGCTAGGGCCCCTCAAATATACCAAATGTAGAGTAAGTTCAAATGGCTATGAACTATTGCATGCTGTCACTGCACCCTACTCCCAGTATAGTCCCTGAGCTCCTTCAACTGCTCCCATCACAGTCTCTGGACTCCCTCATCCCACTCCTAGCCCAGTCCCTGTGCTCTCCCAACTCCACCACAGACCGTGGGCTCTCCAAACGCTGATCCTACCACTATCCCATGGCTCCTGCCCATCCTGCTCTCAGCACAGTCCCTAGTCTTCCCCACCCTGCTCCCAGCACAGTCCCAGGGCCAGAGGTAGCTGGTGAATTTTTGAAGTGGAGGGGCATAAATATTTCCACCAGATATTCCATAGCGACCGAGCCCAGCGTGGGAGCCCGAACCAATCAATACAGGTTTGGGGGGTTTTCTCCCCTGTTCATTTTTTTAAAATAATGGGTTAAAATGTTGCATTTTAGAGCATACTTTAAAGAAAAATCTGTAAAAAGCCAAACAGTTTGCAATAGGTGCTGGGGGGAACCAGAGGGGCATAATATTTTTTTTACTGGGCATCTATCGTAGATGTCCTGTAAAAATATACCATCCCTGTCTCCTGGGCCCCATAGTGCCTAACACAATCAACATGATTATGTGTGTATGAAAGGCTCTGGGGGGGCAAGGGGGAAAGCATGTTATATTTGTCTGGACATCTATGATAAATATCCTGTAAGAAAAAAATACCATCCCTGCACCCTGGGCTCCACAGCGCCTCAGAGGAGAGATGATTTTGGAAGGGCTGTAGGGGAATTGTGCAACAAAGGCAACCCTCCTTCCCCCTCTACATCCCACATTTGCCAAAATCATCTCAAGGGACCAAAACAAACACACACACGCACATTCTCACAGCAATCACTCTATCATTCACACGATCACCCATAGCCATACACTCACTCATAACACAAGCATACACGCATCCATACACATATTTTAATAAAAAATAAATGAACATACATGTCCCTTCTGCAAGTGCCTGCACGTGGGTGTTGAAACACTCTGATCCAGGCTGCTCTGTCCTTATGTGAGAGGAGGCACAGCTGCTCCCCCTCGCCCATACAGACATGCAGTGCCCCAGTCAACATTTCCAATGAGCTATGCATGGCTGGTAAAGCAAAACGCCCCCCAGCAATGCATAGCTCAGTGAGCATGTGCAGTGTTTCCCTTTGACAGTTGAGCCAGCCCAGGAGCACTCCCTCAGCTTGAAAAAGCAGCTGAGGGAGTGCTCAGTGTTTCACTGGGCTGGCTCCTCGGCTCCTCCATAATGGGTGAGGGGATCACAATTGGCTTACATTTCAACAAAAAACACCCCCTTGGGTGCTATCCAAACAGTCTGTGAATAAAGGAATGAATATCCATTTGCAACTGCGGGCCATTTTTTCATTGGTGCCTGAAACAGTTTTATGCTCCAGTCTGACCATGTGAACTGCCCCTGGCCAATTCCTCCAATCTAAAAAAAAATCTGGGCTCTCGCGCCCCTCCGAGGAGACGACCGCCCTCCCTTGGGGGCCGGGGACCACAGTTTGAAGCCCTCTGGGCTAAAGCATATTCAGCTACTATGGCTTCAATGTCTTCATCACCCACTTACTTGGTTGTCTCCGTTTCACCATTGCGAGTGCTCCAGGAGTCTTCCACTTGATATGAGTAGTTTGGAGCACTATCAGGGAGCTCAAGACTAAAGTATTGTATTTCTTTGTGACCTCGCCATCATTCTCGTTTTCCAGATATCCCCAACTAAAGCAACAGTCTGGACCATCAGTGCACTTAGCCCAGCACACTGGCCGTTCAAGTGAACTTTGATATGTGCCCCTTGTTACCCATCTGTCAGATATTTCTGGCCAATTAACGCGCTAAGAATCCACCCACCATCCTTGAAACATGGCGACAGAGCCCTTGGGTTTGAGAGTCCAGGCTTTGGACCCTTGAAGCTAAGCCTAAGAGCAGGACCAAACTAGCCGCAGGTCAGACATGTGCTGAAAGCTGAACTCTTTGAACTGGTCTTTAGCTGAGAACCTACAGTCCAGGCTGCAGCAACTGGAGGTTTATAGAGTTGTCATCGAGCTGGATTCAAGCTGCCGGAAAAATGTATCTTATACCCGACCTGTCTTGCGCCCCTTCTCTCGCTTCCACCCCTAGACCATCACCTCTTTATAACAGCATCCCAATACTAGGGATGGTCGGTGCTGGTCATTGGGATGGATTTTCCCCGATCCGGTATAAAAGGTCTCCCCACATCTGCGAGACGGTAAATCCATTTGCACCCTTCAAGTGTTTCAATTGTTTCGATCTGCCAAGGTCCAGAAACGTACCCACTAGACCAGTGGAAAGTCTGGTCAGGATGTTTGTGAAGGTGATTGTTAGATTTTACTCTGCAGAAAATCTTTAAGTACAGCTTTGTAGGTTTAAAAGGTGTGCACCTTTTATACTTTGCTTGCAACATTATAAGAGACGCTCCCCTTTTCTTGGCTTATTTTTGAGGTGTTTATAGTTCATTAATCTCCTGAAATTTACATTTTTTTATTTATGGGGGGCTGACAATATCCCATACCCCCCTTACGACTCGGAGCTCCCTAACTGTTCATGCAACGTCTCCCTTCACACCAGACACACCTACTAAGTAGCCCTTCTGTGGTCTATGGTGTTTCACTTTACAGTGCGTGAGTGTAAAAGGTCGAGTCTACCCCTATACTGAAATCTGGAATTAGCCCATAAATCACTGGGCTGCGACTCATCCTATGGAAGGCGCGTGTTGGTGTCACGTGATGCCCCAGCGTCCATCAATAGAAGACACATTCAGTATCGGCTCATCTCCCAAACTCTGGGCCCTTGCAGTGTGCATCGCACTTAGATGAATTGAGGACCTGTGCGTGGGGCGCAGTTTGCGCACGGCGCGTTTATACAGTCCGTTTGTTTGGTATATTGCAGCAGCTAGACTTTTTAAATACCACTGAAAAAAGAGGACCCTTAGTTGCCACCATGTTTGAACAATTTGTAGTCCGTAGAATTTGTATATGTTCGGATGGATAGCTCATATGTTAAGCACCTGCTTCTGGCATGGGACCCCTTGCACATCACACGCTGAAACTCTGGCAGGGCGACGTCAGTCCGCCATCCTTCCAACTTTCATCAGTTGAGTAATATCAATAGCTGCTCTTTGTAGCCATTAGAAGTGGGAGGCAGTTGACATGAAGCACTATATAAAACACCTATATTATATTATTAATATATTTCTCCTGCACCCTAGCCTGGCGAACTGTTCATCCATTCGGCAGATTTTAGTTTGAAATACTAAAACAAGAACGTGTGATTTATTTGGCTTTTTAACAGTCTAGCTTACACCGAGAATGTCCTGGCTTCCTGTTTTCAATGTGCGACTTGCTTATTATTCAGTTTTCCGCCGAAACCACAAAAGCTTCTTAAATCGTGGAAAGCTTGCCCCTGTGGTTCTGCCAGAAGAACAAAGCCTGCCTGTCCCTTTTCCAGAGCATTTCACTAATAGGATGAGTGGCTGTGAGTTCGGCTAATCATGGGTTTGAGAATATGGCGTCACGTGTGCCGTGCAGTTCCACACGTCCTGCCTGTTCTGCGTCCGCCTCTTGGGGGCGCTATTCCAGCTATGAATAAGGAACTGACCAAAGGGATCAGCATTCAGGTGATGCGCTTAAGCGGCACTTTTTTGTTCCGCCCGCTCGGAGCGCTAATCTTTAGTTATGGTTTTGTGCGAGGGGAAATGGATGCCCGCCCCACGCCATTGGCCGGGAAGATGGGAGTGATGTCATGACTCTGCGAGCTGATAGGCCTAGATAATTCATTAGCCGGGGCCTGTAACGCGAGAGGCTGGCTTGTGTGTCCCAGGTGTGCAGCCGGGCGGTGTCGGGTATCTCTCCCTCTGCGGACAGGCAGCTTTCCCGTGGGTGCCAGCCGAGGTAAAAAAAAAAAAAAAGACACAGGTAAGACATGTCTTCGTTTTTCTTTTCGAATTAAATGGTCATTTGATGTGTATGGTAACTTTGTAAACGTTATGTCTGTCGCATGTTAGCGTGTGCCCTTAGATTCAGTTAATGTGAAGGATGTTATTTTCCAGGGGGCGAGATGTCACCAATCGGCCTCACTTCTTTCTCTTACTTTTCCATTGAAATTGCCGCCTCAAATATACTCCTACGGAGGCTTGCAAGGGCCGAAAGTAATGGGTCATTGGCAAACTGGTCTGCCAAAGACGACAGTGCACAATTAGACAGCCCTCCAGGGGCGACCCCCGGGGGTTGGCGGCGGCTGGAAAGCGCTGCCACTTTCCTGCCAGCAAACGATGGCCCTTCCAAGGCATGCGTGCACTTCCCCCCAGTGTGCATGAGCTGTATTAAAACACAAATTATAACAATCTTTATTCTTGAATGATTGCTGTCGAAATGGTTCATTCTGTCCCCCAGTTGATGCCAAAACCAGGCACTTTGTAACCCCCCCCCCAGCCCCCTATCCCTACTTAGTTCGCAGTGGTGTGCTAATGAGGACTTATGTGCTACGTGCACACGATTTCACGATCCATCGCCCAGGCTCTGTAGTGTCAGCACTTGAACGCCTTCTCTCTGACTGTGTTGTGAGCTGTTAATACGTTTTTATAATGCACCAAATAACTCCCACCCGAGTCCTATCCGTGGAGGGCAGGTCCCTCCAGTCCGATTTAGGGAGATGTCCTCGAATACATTTCCTTTAAGGAGAATTCATCGATTTTTTTTTGACAGTTTTTTTTTGACGCATGTAAACACGGGGCACAGACCCCGGCAGGTCACCTCCTTAATTATCTCCCTAAACCCACCCCCACATATGTATGCCGCAAAATCCGTTCCAATAAACGCTACGAATGCTCCTTCGGCGAAATGTATGGCGGTAAAAGTTCCCATTCGCCCAGTCCTTGGCTGGAGGAAAGAATGAGAGGCAGCGGATGACATGAGGATGGGGAAGTGGGAAGTCGTTCCTTATCAACTCTCCCCTCTGAGCAGCTGCACCGCGGGCCCTCAGCATTCAAAATGCTTCTTCATGGCTGTTCAGTAGGCTCCGCCTTCTTTCATAACCTTTGGGGTTCATTGACCTCTGCACTTGGGTATCAAGCTGCGAGACTGGCCAGTGCCGAGCCCGTGCTGCGCAGAGAAAGGTGCTATGCCAGAGGTCTCCAAACTCTGGGGCTGGGGCTGACATCTATGCGGGCCCGCAGCAATATCTTTACTCAATGTGCGGGGACTCAGCAACAACATTTTTACTCTAGGGGGGCTCAGCATAAATGGTTTTGCCTACCACTGTGCTATACTCAGGTAACATAATATCATCCTCTGCTAATTCAGGGGGGCTTCCATTGAATGGGCGCGAGCCTGCCCGAGTTCTTGCTAATTCAGGGGGGCTTCCATTGAATGGGCGTGAGCCTGCCCGAGTTCTTGCTAATTCAGGGGGGGCTTCCATTGAATGGGCGCGAGCCTGCCCAAGTTCTTGCTAATTCAGGGGGGCTTCCATTGAATGGGCGCGAGCCTGCCCGAGTTCTTGCTAATTCAGGGGGGCGTCCATTGAATGGGCGCAAGCCTGCCCGAGTTATTGCTAATTAAGGGGGGCGTCCATTGAATGGGCGCGAGCCTGCCCGAGATCATGCTAATTCAGTGGGGCTTCCATTGAATGGGCGCGAGCCTGCCCGAGTTCTTGCTAATTCAGTGGGGCTTCCATTGAATGGGCGCGAGCCTGCCCGAGTTCTTGCTAATTCAGGGGGGCTTCCATTGAATGGGCGCAAGCCTGCCCGAGTTCTTGCTAATTCAGGGGTGCTTCCATTGAATGGGCGCAAGCCTGCCCGAGTTCTTGCTGATTCAGGGGGGGCTTCCATTGAATGGGCGCGAGCCTGCCCGAGTTCTTGCTAATTCAGGGGGGCTTCCATTGAATGGGCGCGAGCCTGCCCGAGTTCTTGCTAATTCAGTGGGGCGTCCATTGAATGTGCGCGAGCCTGCCCGAGTTCTTACTAATTAAGGGGGGCGTCCATTGAATGTGCGCGAGCCTGCCCGAGTTCTGCTTGCATGTTTAGCCAGAGCAGCTGCGGGCTGATGTCTTTACACAGAGCTGGGCGAGTGGCAGACCCCCAGCCCCCGCCCTTACATTCTATGATAACTGAACAGTAACACCTTATGGGTCGAGCGTAAACTGGTGCATTCCCCGATTACAAACTGCACGGTCCTGGAATAAAAAATTCGCATCTTTAAGTATGCAGCTGTGGACAAGTTAAAATGAAAACATTTCAAGCACCCTCTGACTCTGCAAAGGAGACACGTGTTGGCTGATATAATGCACATGTGGAAAGAGACAGGTAGTGCCCTGGGCAGGAGAGAGATAGGAAGAGGGAGAGAGGGGATGGAGACAGAGAGAGCAAGATCGGTTATGTAAAGGGAGCCCGAGAGAGGGTAGAGAGAGAGAATGAGATGGGGAGAGATAGTGCCTGAGGCAAGAGAGAGGGCAGGAGATGAAGTAAGAGAGAGCGGAGAAAGAGAGAGACAGGGAGAGGGAAAAGAGGGGACGGAGACAGAGAAAGGGAGAGAGATAATATACAGAGGTAGCAGGAGAGATAGAGGGAGCGAGACAAGGAGAATGGAAGGAAATAGAAAGAAGGGATAGGGAGAGAGAACGGGAGATATAATATACAAAGAGAGAGAGAACGATGCAGACAAGTGAAACATAGAAAGCAAATGTCTGGGAAAAAAAGCGAAATATTCCCACAACTACAGCTTAATAGCCAGATAGAAAGGGAACTAGAAATGCGTAGACACAGAGAATGACGAAGAGCCTCAGGCAGAGACAACAGAGGGGGCGAGGAGGCCCGCAACTGAAACTTCAGGTGTGATGGAGAGAGGTGGCGACTGACAAACGAGCAAGACAAAACCGGAGAGCGAAACGAGAGAAAAGGGCGACAACAGGACAGGTGGACAGGAACACACTGAACGAGAGAAAGGGCTACAAAAGGACAGGTGGACAGGAACGCACAGAACGAGAGAAAGTGCTAGAACAGGACAGGTGGACAGGACCACAGTGAACCAGAGAAAGGGGCTAGAACAGGACAGGTGGGCAGGAACGCACAGGACGAGAGAAAGGGGCTACAGCAGGACAGGTGCACAGGAACACACAAAACGAGAGAACGGGCTAGAACAGGACAGGTGGACAGGAACGCACAGAGCGAGAGAAAGTGCTAGCACAGGACAGGTGGACAGAAGCACACAGAACGAGAGAACGGGCTCGAACAGGACAGGTGAAGAGGAACACAGAGCATATGGATGTTTATTAAGCAAATGACAAGGGATGCGATGGGAGGGGTTAGCATTGACAGCTGCCAAAAGTAACTTCGTGGGCAGCATCAGATCTTTCTGACTTCCCCCATTCAATGTAGACGTGATAAAGAATGGACGAGAAGGATGCAAGCATGCGTTTAGATCGAATGGAGGGATGGGCAAGGAGAGAAGAGCAGCGAGGGAGGAAAGAAGCAGAACAATGTGTGCCCTAGTCCCAGTTCTTTGCCTTGCTGCAAACATGTATTGCAAGAGAATAAGCTTTGCACAAGGACAATTTTGACCCTATGCTAATTGCACTTGCTCTGATGCAAAGTTTCTTTCACACCATCCAGGAGACAGAGGTAGAGTTAGAGAAAGAGAGAGAGAGAGAGACAGACAGAGAGCTCACCGGCAGCAAGGAAGATAGATACGAAGAGAAACTGTTTAGGGGGATTTTATTGAAAACATTTGTTCCCAGAAGAATTAATCAATTTTTCTATTTTTTGGCAGGCTGATTTTGCTGCATATATTTGCGGGCGAGACGTCCGCAGCCAACCCATAGCCCCCTACATTAATTATTTGCCTAATCCCACACCCACATATATATGCAACATTCGTCCAAAAAACGGAGACCCATTCTCCTTCGAGCAGTAATCTCCCGATCCCAGGGAAAGTGAGTCAGATTTAGAGGGGAAGAACCATGACTGCATGTCTGTAGATCTCAAACCCATTATTTTCATGAAAGCATTGCATCGCTGTCTTTATTTCAGGTCGATACCAGTGTAATGACGTCAATGTTCTTGGTGCACCACCATTTGTAGAAACATGCCCCTAAAACATATTTTGTCTTATATAGTATGTCCCAACACAGGCATTCTTTTTTATTGTGTGGGCTCCCCTTCAGCTGCTGTATTTTTGCACCTGGGTATTTCTGATCTTGATAGACAGCTGCTTAAGCAGGCATAATGTCACTTAAGGCTCGAATCAGCCCACTTCGTTGCCTCCTTCCCTCTGTTTGCTTCCATTTGCAAACATGGCAAGAGTTTACATTCATAGGGAACACACACAATGATAACCTGAGTGTTTTGAACACTACCCAGGCCTCATATTGCCCTTGGATCCAGTAGTAACCAGTAATGTTTAGTTCTTTCTGGGGTTAAAATTATGCATATGTCTACAGGCATACTCAATAGAGAAGGACCACCATAGTTATGAACTCTACACTAAATCCTGCTCCACAAACCCCATGCATTCTCCAGGGTTACTTCTGCTAAGTGTAAGTACAATTTCACCTCTGAGAAAATGGGACCAATATTGGGTCTGTGCAAGAAGAGTGTAGGATCACTACTCTAGATCATAGATACATCTGGAGAAGGTCTTGCAGAGTCATACAGAGCCCCGGATCTCTGCGACCCTAATCTGAAGCATCAGAATCCCGAAGAGATGCGGAGCAGCATGCAAAGTTAACACTTCCCGCTGATATCGTGACACAGCAGTACCGTCCAGTGGCTTCTAGAGAACAACCAGGCTGAGTCCAATGGGCTTCCACTACTAACGTCCAGGCTACTCTCAGAGGAAGCTCGTCAAACAGAGCCATGGATCACAAGTACTAGAATGTAAATGTGGGGCCCACACACTGACCCAGCAGTGCGGGGCTTTTAAATTATTCACCTGAGGCAATTCAGGACAAGTGCAATAGTTTCGTAAAATACAAACAGGGAGAACTCTCCCATTGGTATCTCGTGGCCACCCCCGGCTTGCTTTTCTTCGTTCAGAGAGAAAGATCATCCTGGCTTAGGGAGGCTAGCTCAGGGGCAATGTGCTTGCATTGGAAGCAAGACCACACGGAGCAACACGGGTTCGATCCCCGGGTCAGTGCTTAGAAACCTCTGGGTATTAATCGCATTATAAATAACCTATCATATCCTCATTACCACATGCAACCGCAGGCCACAAGCCTAGGTTAATAAGAGGCATGAACGGTCCCAACAAAGATAACACCATAGTTTTGAAATCCCAAATATCCAACGATGGTGGCAAATAATGTTCGTAAAATGTTCATGAGTAGCCCGCTTCTACAGCATGTAAGAAATGCAGCAGTACACTATTACTCCCCACTAACTTCTTCATTTTTTGTATCCCGCCACACAAAGAACACCACTTCAGAATATGGTGAGGTGGTTTGAGGGTAGAAGAAGTATCCATGGTAGAATGTTGGCAAACATCGGCAGGGAAATGGACAGAGAAGGTGAAGACCTGTTTCACTGCATGACAGAGGTTCTCTTCCAGTTTTCAAGAAACAACCGGGCAGATTTACTTCTTACTTTTTTTCTCTTAGACACCCCTGCAAACCATTGGTGGCATAGAGTTTGCCTTTTGTTTACTGAGTCCTTTTACCTTTTTGTTTAGTTACTTTTTCAGTAAGAAACGAAACACACTGCTTCGCACACCGCGCCGTGCTCCACACCACTGTGGTGTTTATAAGGAAGTTCAGCACCTCTGTGCCAGTAGAAGGGGGAACAAGACTGTAGACTGTCAGAAAGTGCTCATGAAATCCAGAAGCTGCTGTTTCCAGTAAGACATGAAACACACTGCTTCGCACACCATGCCACGCTCCACTCCGGTGTGGTGTTTTTAATGTAGTGCAGCTCCTCTGTGCCAACACAAAGGTGAACAAGACTGTAGACTGTTAGAAACTGTTAGTGAAATCCAAATCTCCTGCTTCCAGTAAGACATGAAACACACTGTTTCGCACACCATGCCAAGCTCCACTCCGGTGTGGTGTTTTTAAGGTAGTGCAGCTCCTCTGTGCCAACACAAAGGGGAACAAGACTGTAGACTGTTAGAAACTGTTAGTGAAATCCAAAGCTCCTGCTTCCAGTAAGACATGAAACACACTTCTTCGCACACCATGCCGCGCTCCACTCCGGTGTGGTGTTTTTAAGGTAGTGCAGCTCCTCTGTGCCAACACAAAGGTGAACAAGACTGTAGACTGTTAGAAACTGTTAGTGAAATCCAAATCTCCTGCTTCCAGTAAGACATGAAACACACTGCTTCGCACACCATGCCACGCTCCACTCCGGTGTGGTGTTTTTAAGGTAGTGCAGCTCCTCTGTGCCAACACAAAGGGGAACAAGACTGTAGACTGTTAGAAACTGTTAGTGAAATCCAAAGCTCCTGCTTCCAGTAAGACATGAAACACACTTCTTCGCACACCATGCCGCGCTCCACTCCGTTGTGGTGTTTTTAAGGTAGTGCAGCTCCTCTGTGCCAACACAAAGGTGAACAAGACTGTAGACTGTTAGAAACTGTTAGTGAAATCCAAAGCTCCTGCTTCCAGTAAGAAACGAAACACACTGCTTCGCACACCTACTTTCCTACCCCTCCAAACTCTCCGCAACTGCCCCTCACTCTGCCACTCAAACTGTGGGCAGCATTGGGGCCAACTGGCGTGTGTACTTCTTTTTCTTGTTCACAATATTACATCTCAGGCACCACCACTAACATGGGCTGGCATTGTGGCACCATCACATACCTCGGGTGGCATTTCAGAAGCATTTTCCTCTGGAATGTAGTGATTCTTTTTTCTTGCACATGGGAGGGGCTTGGCAGGAGCACAGGGCTGGCTCCTCCTATTCTGGTCAGATACACATGGACCCAAGAGGCATGCACAGGGCATATGTACAGACCGTTTCATTTCTTCTCCCGTCTTGATATGCTTTATGTTTAATCTTTCTTTCTCTATGCACAATGCACACACACACATGCTCAGATCCCCTTTTCTCAGGGAGCACCACTTTACAGGCATTCAAGCATTTTATTTCTTGGGGTCCCACAAAGGCTGGGGCAGCTGCCTTTAAAGCCATCCCTCAGATGCGAACCCCTGATGGGTGTTCTGGGGATCATTTGTTTTTGTAAAGGTGGTGGCTGGTGGGCTCTGTTCCTCCCCAGCCCTGGCCTCTTGTGGAGAAAGAAGGGGCCTGGGGAGTGCTGCTGCCTTCCATCTTTTCCTTTTTGGGTTGTTTTAATACTGTGCACACAAGAAAGGGGTAGGGCACCGCTCCTTGCCGTGGAGCTCCCCTATCTAAATGCAAGAGTGCCGTAGGACTTATTTCCACCATAGGAGTGGGTGGGCAGGCTAGCACGGTCAGTGTGTCTCACGTCTTCCCTCTCTCTGTTGCTGTACTGGGAGCGCTGGGTAGACGAGGGCACTCCTTTGTGCACATGTCATGGTCTCTCTCTCTTCCTTCCTCTCTTTCCTTGTGGCAATGCTTCCCTTGCTCATCTAGCACCATAGGGGAGATTTCAGTGGCCTGTTACAGGTTGCCCCCTGCGGCAAGATCTCTAACGGGGCTCAAGGCAAAGGAAGCCATTCACCTCTGTGCCAGCTTTCCCTGGAGCTCACTGGCGTGCCACAACTTACAGGCATCACAAGAGTTTTTGTTGAGGTGTTCACTGGATATACTTTCTCCTCGAGGGAGGAAAGGAAGATGTAGAACTGGACCGTCTTTCCTTGCCCCTGAGGGGTTGCCCTCAGGGGCAGAGGTAGTAGGCATACCTTCAGGCTTTCTCTTCAGAAAAAGCGAGCTCTCCCTTTTACAGCGACAGCAAGTCCAGTCCAAGTTCTGGTCACTATGGGGGGTGACCTGTGACCATATTGATTCAAATTGTCCCACATTTCCCTTTTCAGAGAGATTCGTTCCATGATCTTATGAGGTCAAAAGCCAAGCGTAAGCACAGACTGGTCTCCATGCCAGGTTAATATCTGTTTTTCCCCGGGACTTATTTACACAAAAGAGACCAGGCATTACAGTAAAACACTCTGAAATGTATAACACATTAAAGCTTTTTAAAACAATATAAGACAATGTTTCCACTGTCAACATTGCAACTCCATAAATGATGTAGTTTACAACTAATATTGTGTGCTTGTGCCAATGTTTACTCTGGGAATTGGAGGGTGCTATTTATTTAAACGCTGTGGTTACATATTCCTGTATTATTGCTGTAAGAACACCTTCATGTTGACTGTGCTCTTCAATGCCACTTTTGCCAATTTCAGAAGGCTTGTTTATGTGGATGTGATATTATTTGCCTGTATTTCCACTGAAAGAGCAAACTCATGTTGGCGGTGCCCAACAATGTCAGTATTACTATTCTTCAAAGACTTGTTCATGCTGGCTGAGCCAATATATGCTGGTATTGCCATTGTAAGAACACACTCGTTTTGGCCTTGTCCAATAATGTCAGTATTGCAATTGTAATCAGTCATGTTCATGCTGGGTTTGCCAATGTATGGCAGTGTAAATGCCCTTGTAAGAACCAACTCATGTTGATTGTGCAGATAATGCCAGCATTCACACTAAAATAAGACATTTTCATACTAGCTATGCCCATATATGCCAGTATGACCACTGTACAAGCACACTTATTGTGAGTGTGCCCAGAAATGTCAGTTCTATCTACTAAGAACCCAGCTCAATGATGGCTGTGCCAATACCTGCTGCTATTGCCTCTGTAACAACGTAGTCATGTTGGCTGTGCCTGATAATGCCAGGACTGCTACTGTAAGATGACATTTCCATGCTATCTGGCATATATATGCCAGGTTTGCCCTGTAACCTAATGTCTTCAGCCAATGTCCAAAATACAAAAATACACCAGGATTGCTATTAATAAATCCCATTGTTGGGACCACCATGCACGTCTCTTTACAATCCCTCCTCCGACCACTGCAAGCAAAAGCCTCTCTGTACAACTTCAAACCCTGTCCGCACACCTACACACACAATATACCCATACATACACACACACCCATACACTCAAACGTTACTGGTGGGCCATAGCTGCCCCAGAGGTCTATGGGCCTCCTTTACAGAGCGTTTTCAATGCAGTTTTCCCATTGAAAAATGCGTTGCAAATCAGGCCCTATGTGTCTAACTTGTGGGAACGTTTTGCTCTGTCGGTGACTGTTAACAGGATTATTTCTTCACGCTTTCTTTCAAGAACCAAAGATTCTTTCAAGAAATTCCAATCGAACACAACATCGAGTTCTAAGGAAATCTGAGCTGTGCAATTCCCTGAAGTTCGCACCGCATCCCTAGCAGCAACCGTCTGAGGCACAATTTGGAGAGTAGAACAGCTTCAGATAGTTCAGCATCAAGTCAATCATTGTCATCTAAATTTGTGCTCCAGAAAAAGAAAAATAGTGTTATGCTCGAAGGGAAATCAGGTGTCTTCAAGGAAGGGGTGAAAAACTGTCAGCCTCATTACGGGTTTGGAAGTAATTCAGTTAATCTGAATTATCACCACACTCAATTATGCTTACCGGCACATATTCCTATGTAGTTACCACAGGATTGCAAGTGGTGGTAATTCTCAATTTTTGGAGTCCATAGCACTCACTTGGGATTTTTGAAGGATTTACTTCTGGCGGAATTACCGTGCAGTTATTACACCAATTATTTTAGGTAATGCAGAGAATTTACCTCCAGCAACAATCTGGGGTTGAATGCGCCACTTTTCCTCCGACAATTTGTGTATTTATGGCACAGTAATCCCACTGCCCATTGATTCCACCAAAAATGATAATTTAGAGGTTTGAGAAAAGTGGTGGAATCGGAATTACTGCCACTTTATTTTTACCGTGCTGCATGAGTGTATTTTAAGTAGAATAAGCCTGTCACGGTAGGTTTTAATATTAAATCCTGATTTGATTAAAAAAAAAAACTATTTAGGTCTATGTTGTATGACGCGAGAGGCCAATCTCCCATTTTACATTATGTTATTTTTGGATTAGCAGAAAAAAACAGACATTCTGCCAGACTTATTAGTAGTTGGCTTAGATAAATACTCCTGAGGGTGTGCATTAATCTCCTCCTCACACATGACATGTTGGTGGCCAGAGTAAATATACCATACTTGACATGAACTTGTCGTTTTGTTAAAGATGAGGCTTTGTGGTAATCCTCAGAGCACTTGTTTTTGGAATGCGCTGCTCTGCAGAATTTGAGGGAACAGTACTTCCTGCACTTTGTGCATGACTCTTCTTTTTTGGGGGCTCACCAGGTTTTTGGCATTGAATTTTAAATGTGCCACAGATTGCCTTGATAATTGCTGCTGCAAGTTTTATTCCCAGAATGTTAGCTTCTACTATGGACCTGATTAGGGCGGTATTGTTAAAGGGGGTAGGCTACAGTTGCCAGATTTTGAAGCCAAAAAAGCAGGACAGTAATAACATAAAAGAAGCAATGCCCCCTCAGAGCCCTTCCTGCACCCCCACCTCAACACGCCTTCACCCCATCCCCGACTATTTCCAGCATTGCCCCTCTATATACAGATAATTTATAATGTAAATTGTGTGGTTCATGCATGCATGTTAGCAAGTTATTAAAAAGTAGATTTTGCTTTGAATGATTTTAGATGCCGTGCTGGCCAATCGTTTCTAAGCTCGTCTCTGTGGCACACACAATCAGTCAATGCGTGTGGCAGATACCTAAAACGTTAGGGGTTCGAACACTTCAGGCAATGGCAGACAACTGGTATTTTATGATGCAAATTATGTTTATAATTGTTAGGGGTGTACCGAAATGTGGGTTCCAGTAAGTATTCTGACAAATTCCGGCTCAAAATTAGTATTCGCCTTCGGCCAAATACTTTATTATCACTCGAAGCCGAATAGTTACACCTACAAAATAAATTAAGTGCTGCTTTGACTGTGTGCCTGGAATCATTCAGGAATGTCATGTTCATTCTTTAAAAGTATCATTAAACAAATGCTGCTGTCACTTTCTTGATTGAGTACAGGCAGAGCATGGGTTTTAAAGTCTGCAACCTTCATGTGCTGGATAAAAAGACTTTCATTTGGTGGCTTGCTGGGGTGGGGAGAGCTGAAGCAAAAATCTGAATATTTTAAATGTATATCTGGTCTTCCTGTATATTGAAACTGAAACTATTGAGCTGTAACACTAGTTTGTGAAGTCGCCATTGGAAAATGGTCTTATTGATTTGCTGAGGACATGTGTGAGAAATCTGAAAGTTACATGTTCCAGTGCCATCAATTCCAAACCCACATAATATAATTAAGTGGATTAATTAAGCTGTGGCAGAGATCCAAGTAAGGTCCAACGCATGAGTTAAATAGCTATGGCGGTAGTGTGCCTGCAGCAAAGAACTGTATTCAGCCAGCAGGACAAGGTTATAAAGCAAGTAAGTTCCCTCAGTGGGAAGTGTGCCTGCTGCAGAGATTTGCTTGTCATATAGAAACACAGTTTACAGTTCCTGCGGCTGCCCTCCAACTTTCTCATGTTGCCAAAATGAGTCCTTTGAATTGAATAAAAGTGGCAGATGTTACTAAAGAACATCACTATATTTTTTTATCCAAAATGCCCCAGTCTGTGGCAGAAATATTCCTCCCAACATTAGGGTTAAAAAAGAGGGATATTTGTGTAATAAAGAAAAAGAGATACACGTTTACAATTTAGAAATAATGGGCCAAAGGGATGTACAAGCAAAACAAAAAAGTGAAATAAAAATGAACATGCCAATCAAAGAACTGGAAAACAGAACTGTCCCTTCAATGTAGGGTCAGCCGAGAGCCATGGAGGACTCTGCATTCCCTATATATTATTGTCTGTTGTCTTTTAACATGCCCCAAAACATCACAAACATGCCCCACCCGAAAAAGAAAGAAACATATTATCTACTAAAAATAAGACACTTTCAAGTGCCTCCTCCCCATTCAGCGCCACTGGTAGGAAGCATGGCTTTAGCATCCCAAAACAGTAGCACTTCAGCAGTCAGCAGGGTGCTAATTGATGTTATCACTCCTTTTGTGTTTCAATGTATTGCTGGAACCAGAAGGCTAACGATGGGCATGGCCAAAAGGACCATTTGAAAGTACAAAGTACAAGTAGACACATCCCAGTCTCGCTCACAGTGGTTGTATACATGCATACTATACTTCTGGCCTAGTCTTAGTTACTTGGGCCCTACCCAACAAGCGGCACCTATGAATACACAATAATACAAACTGTGCCGTTATTGAACAGTTTATTTTTTTGATAATGTTTTGTTTTCATGGTTTACACAAACATCTTCTGTAGACAGCAAAGACAAGAAATGCGATAAAGAATGGATATACAAATGTAAAAAGTGTTTTTTTATTTACAAAGTGTTTTTCTTGTCTACATAACTTTATGTATTAAAAAGGTAACTATTTGGCTCCATATTGATCTTCGGTATAATCCTTGTCCAACTATTCGGTATTCGGCTGAATACTTAAATCTACTATTCGGTACACCCCTAGTAATTGTTACTCGTGAAGATGTCACCCTCCCTTTACCCAAAACCGGGGACCATCACTTTCCCTTTCCTTAATGCAGGGATGGGGGTTTTAAAATAAAAAAACACTCTCAAAACGGTGGACAAAGGGCCCAATTCCCAGACAGTCGAAAGAAGGAGGTCTGGTCACCCTAGAATAGGCGCACTAGGTTTCAGGGTTTAATGCCGTGATTAAATGTTTATATTTATCTTTTGATCCTGATTATGCAATAATATTTCATTGTATATAGTCAACTTATTTTACTGTATTTTACTATATGTTTTGCATATGTGTGAAAAGTTCTTTGAAAACAATATTGCTCAATAAAAAATAGTGCCTTGCTAAGAAATATGCTGCAAACTGTCAGCAAACTAGTTCTAAAACTGCTAGCACCGCAGGCAACTACTGAAGCGCCCCCATGAACTATCCTCATCCCCTCTGGCCACATATACATGAACCATGTATACACACCAATGCACATACATGCACAATAGGTGCACACAGACTCACACACACCCACATTCATACACACAGATTCATGTGGCACTCACGTCTGCACAAATGTATTCTTAAATGTACCCTTTCTAAAGGATCTGTACCACACTTGGCCCCTCAACTCTGCTCATCTTCTCCCTGTGGGCCTTGATGTAACATGAAGCAGGTAGCATTGATGGAAGTTGATGGATACTTTCCTCCCCCGGGTACAGCTCCCAGCACCGCCCATAACAAAACATGAGGACAGCGTCCAATTAGCCACCCCCAGGCTGTGCTTCCCTGTTACAGAGGACAGAGGCCTTGTGGGACACCACTTGAGACAGCATCCAGAATAAGAGCCTGCAGGGCCTATTTCACTGCAGCCAGTAGTTAATGATACAGTAATGCGAATCAATCCTTAAATGGAGTGGGGTGCATGACAGAATACTGACTCCTGTGCACCGTGGGTGGGACTGTGCCCCAAAGCCCATTATGCACCAGCCGCTGCTACAGGCGGACCCGTTTTGGATTATTTCCAACTATCTCAGACTGCTACAGCAATTAAGATGAAAATGGCTTAGATCACCGCAACCTTCTGCCGAATGTAGGAATGGTAGAATTTTCCTACGCAGTTGGTAGTGTGAAGAAAGGGGTGCAGCTTCAGAGTTTGAAGGATAGACTTGCATCAAAGGTGAGGTCCAGATACATCATAACATCAGTGAGTCTGGGGGTCAGAACCATATACTCCTGCCATTCGAATTGTGCGGTATTGCAGATAGGCAGGCCATGCAGCAGAATTTCATGTTTGCCTTTTTTGAGAAATAGGGGCTCATTACGAGTGAGCCAGTCCAGTAAAAATACGGAAATAAATACTGGTAACATTGGCCCCAGTATTTTTACTGGGCTGGCTCATTCCAAGTCTGCTGGTAGGGGCTGTGATTTACCATCAGGCCTGACCTTCCGGTAGATCAGGCCCATACCAGCAGATAAATGACTGAATCACCTGCACCGGTAATGCTGGTACTGGTGATTCAGTTGTTCCCATCCTATGGAGTCCTGTGAGACTCCAAGGAATGGGAATTTACTGCTGTTGGCAGCACCCGTAATATCCTGGTAATACCAGGACATTGGGCGCGGGTAACGGTAAGCTGGATTTGCCGGTAACCCGCTGGAATTACCGGCGGGCTATCTGAAAATCTGCAATGAACCCCATAGGCTACGATTGAACACATAAGGCCTCATCACGAGTTTGGCGGTAACCCTTAAATGCGGCAGTAGCGCTATTACTGCCACATTTAAGGGTCCACCAGATTATGGCCTTGGCAGATTTCCCTCCAGCTCTGAACTGGGGGGAAATCCACAGCAAATTTGCAGATTTTCGGCACTATCACCACCGGCACGAATTTTTACCCATTGGGCCCAATGGGGAATGAATGAGGAATTCCCGAATGGGCCCAATGGGAAATGGGCTCTAACCATTCCACCAAACCTGTGATAATAGCGCCGGGGGGTTTGGCAGTAGGGCTAATAGCGCCGGCGGTAATACCTTAGTCAATGGCTTACAATAGATGGTTTGTTTGGGCCATTGTTTGAGCGCAACATGATTTTGGTATTGTCTGCATATAATTGGAAGGGTGATAGTAGAGAGGTGAGGGACTCCATAAGAGCAGTTAAACGCCAACTAGAAAGGGTAGCACCCTGTGGGGCGTTCCACCCCAGTGGTATAGAGTTTGGAGAGAAGTAGCCCCTCTGGACGTGTGTAGGCTCAGCTTTCAAGTAGAAGGTTATCCATTGAAGTGTTTTTTTTTGTATATGTGAAATGAGTGATGGAGGCAGTTGAGAAGGGTATTTTGGTTGACATCATTGCATTCAGCAGAGAGGTTGAATAGGGTGAAGATGGATGCGTTATTGTGGTCCTGTAATTTAGCAGCTCTTCCCTGATATTTCATCCCTGTGGCAGACCTGAAGCTTCACTTTAGTCTTGGAGTTAGGGGGTGACTATTAAGAATGTTTGTCTAAAATGGGTGTCTTCGGATCAGGTAAAAGTTATCAAGATCAGCACTCTGCACATTAGTGTTTTCTGGGAGTGGTGTGATGATCTTCCTTATTTGTCTACCTCTATTGCCCTCCTTATGTCAGGACCATTTTAAGCACTTTTGGGGCAGGGGCACGGACAACTTTGGGGCCCCCCTCCACCGAACTAAAGGAATGAAGAGTTCCAGAATATCTAATAGTCTCCCCTCGTCGCAACCACAACCCATAGCTTGACATGCAGCCTTGCAGCAATCAAAGAAAGCATTGGTCCTCCCTTTCAGTCCCCTGACCCTCTTCAGAATGATAAATAAGTAGCTTTTCAAGAGCAACATTAGCATTCCAAGATGCAGCTACTTGTATCCTAGCATAGCTGGAGGCCACTTTTCATCATTAGCAGCCACAAGGAAATTACAACCGCCATAGTATAAATGCAAGGCGCAGGTTGTATGAAAAAGGTGAACATAATCCAGCATAGAAAGGCAACTCAGATTAGCAGCCTCACAGAATGCAAATGTGCTCAAGCAAGGGTAGAGGAGACCAAGTGGAAGGAAGGAGAAAGCTACACATACCATAGATAGTGGATGAAGATTAGGAGCTACCAGGAAGGTGTCTGTATCCAGACAGATAGATCTCTGCAATGAGTGCTTAACAGACTGATCTATCTTCTGAACCATTGCAGCACTCAAATTTGTGAATATGCATTTCAACTTTGTGTATTGCACATATTAATATAATCCCCACAGAAATGTAAGAATGCTGCAGGATTTGTGCCATAGTGAATGCACAAACCATGCATAGCACAGTGATCAGAGAAAGCATTACAGAATGAATTGATCAGACAAGCAGAATGGACTCGTCAGCAACAGACAGGAAATAGGGTTAGAGCCTCAGCAGCAGGACATACAATATCCTATCGTGTGCTGTTTAGATTTGATGAACCATGAGGTCTGACTTCCTTAGATCAGACAGCCTGGTGGGGCTCCGCTACAAGGTGGGGCCTGGGCCAAGTGCCCCTTCTCCCCTCCCATAAAGGCATCTCTGCCTCATGCCCTCAACTGTGTCATCGCCCTAAAGTTTTCTATCCGTTCCCGAGCCTGTATATCCTCTTGTTTCCTATCCTGCTCCCGTCTCACCTCCCACTACTGGAATGCCGTGCCCCCAGAAATCAAAAGCCTTATCAAGGCATCAAGCTCCATCTTCTCTCAGTGGAAGGGGCTTCTGCACTATCCCAGGCCATAACCTTCCTCTGAATCCTCACCCCTCCACTCATGAACTATATGTACATTAACTACCTCTGGTACCTTCTCCTATATTTTCTTCATTTCTTGAGCACCTCCTTGAACATACACGTGCCTCTTTGTCTCATTTTCATCAGTTTCATCTCCATTTCCTGGTTCACCTTGATCCCATCCTCAGCTAGTGCGTCCTCATATTGCCAACTATCTGCTGTAAGGACCATGCCCCTGGTACTACATGCGTTTGTCTTTCTGGTTGAAACCCAGTGTCTTCACAATAAATACATCACGTTCAAATGCAAACACAATTATTGCTTACTTTAATAAATACTCAAAAATAAAATACAAACAAATTGACTGCTTTCTTTAGCATGTCATGCGTTGTTTCTTCTGTGAAGGATGCTCAGTCATCTATAGGACTAGTGTAGCCATTTGCTCTTTCGTGAAACTGATTAAGCAGGAGTAGCTTTAGTTGTAGGAAACTCTAGCCCTTTCACAGTTTTTACCAGTTGAGACTGTAAGGGTGCTGGGTGAAGGTGGGGTTATTATTTGTTGTGGGAGGCGGCTTGTGATAGATGCTTTTGGAAGCTGGTTTGAAGTTTGGTGTCAATTGCATTTACTTCTTCAAGTATTCTTTACTTGGATAAGTTTAGATAGCTTCCTGTTGATTTTGAAGCTCACTGGAGATTTGCTTCTCGATGCTCGGTTTGGTCTTGGAAATGTTTTGTTTTCCTCCACCAGACTGCCTTTTCATGGATTAGGTGTGACATGTTGTCTCTGTTTAAGACTGAATTAGCCATATAACGTTAAGTTTGCCCTATTGTGAACGCACTGTCAAAAGAGACTTCTCCTTCTGAGCAATAAAAACGGCCATGCGCTCTTGCCTCTGGTCACAAATCTTCTGTAACTTCAACAGATGGCAAACAAACCATCAATTTAGAGTAAATCAGAGGATAACACACTGTGGCTGTGGAGATGTGTTGGGCTATGACTCTGATGACCCCTCGCAATTTACTATGTTGGCGAGGTCCGATGGGTCTTGTAGTCCAAAACCTTGGAGATCCAAAGGTTGCAGACCCTTGCAACGTGTGGAAAGGGTCCAAGGACAGCCCTTTCTACACTCCATTGAAACACCAGTAGTAGAAAACCTTTACTGCCCATCTGCAAGCATTCTATGCGCCCTAATCTTCAGACATATCTTTCAGATCCTTGCTCTCAATAGCGGGCAAACCCATGCTTACCACAATGTCTGCTCCTTGCGGTGGGAAACTAAAGCTGCAGGCTAATCACAAACACAGGAGTGCTTTCATCAATACATTTCAGCGGCCATAAAAAAAAAGAAATGCACAAGAACAGCAATGAAGACGACCTCCCCCTCCCCCGCTTGCTGCACCTGACACTATAGCAACTGTGCCCACAGCAGTGTTGACGGCAAACATAAAGCAGCCTCGCTGCTCAGCACCACACCTGCTGTACTTGCAGCCTGCACCACTCTGTCCACATGCTATTAAAACCAAAAGATTCTAGCAAGCCAACACGATAATCAGAATGAAAACACCTGATGTGGTGAACCAGAGGGGTTGTGTGGGGGGGGGGCTGCGGGGGCTATAGCCCTGGGTCTTTTGGGTGTAGCCCCGGATAGAAGCTCAGGGGTCACAACTAAAAAGGCTAGCTAGCCCCCAGTCCTAACAGTCACAAAATTAGCGTTGCCCTGGATCTTTTACAGACCTAGCAAGACCCCTGCCGTGCACCAAAAGAGGCAGTTACAGATGGGACGATAGAAAGCGACACAACAAATGCCTTTGAAAAGCAGAGCCAAGTGTCATATAACAGTGCCTTTTGCAGGGGACAGCAGTGCTTAGAAGAGAAGTAAAGCTGTTAATTAGATATTGCTAATAATGGTTGTAATCCTAACAATAAACTGTATAATTTGTGTGGACGTCTCTCTCCTCTTCTTGGTGTCGGTCGAGTACCCCCTCCACCGCTGCCCTCCAGAGGAAGGTCCTTCCGGTGGGCCTAGACAGGCTGGCATCATTTTGTAACCGATTTATTTGGTCATGATAAGGACACATCGTTGCCCACGCTGTTCTGTTATAAAAGCATCATGTCTCTTCAAAACGGATATTCACATTTTATCTGGTTTCTTAGTCATGTGCCTTTTTGGCAACCCAATGGGTTTTGGCATTTCAATCATTCTTGACGCCCTGCGTGTGGCTTTAGTTGACATGTTTCTTCAGTGAATTCTTTCTTGTTTTGTCATGTAGGAGTTGGCGTTAACTGGGCCACTTCTCTTCTGCTAATTTCAGAATAATATGCCATCTTTGTGATGGTGACCTACTCTTTGCAGCCCTCTTGCTATTGGCACAGGCATTGGGGACTGTGTATGGTTTGTGGTATTGAATGGTCGGCAGGGGACATAGCATAACTATGTTTGGTCTCAGGGACGTAATTTCACTAAAATGCCAGGGGTAGCGGAAGTGACGTCACACGACCCTTGTCCTCTGATGACATCACATGAAGTGATGTCATGTGACCCCCCCTGAAGTTATATCGCAGGAAGTGATGGACCACGACCTTTCACCCCTTGACAAAACAGGAAGTGTCATCAAATAGCATTGTTCCTAAGTACACTACGAAAAATAAGCTTACCATATCACTATAATGTGATGTACATTTCATACAAGATTGGATCGCCATATGTATCATTAAGATCAGTGTGTATAGGCCCATATTACTAAATTACTGTCACTGCAAGCAGAAGTCCATGGCCAAATGATAATGGTGTTATTTTGTAGTACTTACACTTAAGCACTTTATATAGAAAACAAAATACATACAATATCACCCAACCTGTGTTGACCTCAGAAGCATGAATGCCTGAGTTGAGCTGTTTAATCAGTGACTCACCCCCTGAAATGTGCCTGAAATAAACCTTCAATGAATCTAGCAATTATTGTATAGAATTTCAGAAAGACACATTATTTGGTATGTTTATTCTTCTCATTAAGGGTCACTGCCGAAAGTGTTAAACTTGTAGAACCCCCTTTTTTAAGAGGTCTGAACAAGAAAGCCAGCCACTCCCGAAGCAAAGAGCCACATGGCACTGGCCATGGCCCAGAAGCTTGCATTAAAAAAAAGACAAAAAAATATGTGTTTTTTTTAGGGGTAGCAAGGGTGGCTCCAGGGGTAGCAAGGGAGACCTCATGGGTCGCAGTTGCGACCCCTGGTGACCCCTAAATGACATTCCTGTTTGGTCTGTTAGGGATAGTCCAGGCTCTCCTTGGCACCATTTTGGTAAGGGTTTGGTGAATCTTTGCCGTGGCTGCAGGTGGGTGCTAGCTCATGGACCTTCGGTATGACTCTCAACATCGAGCAGTGGGTCTTGTTGTGCCTCATCCCACCCTGCCTCGTCCAGGTGACCTGGTCATCTATCCCACCAGTGCTTTATTTCCTGGTGTCTCTCCTAGCGTCCACAGAGCGACACCTCCTCAGGATAACGTTACTGTTTAAGACTGCTTTAGATGCCATGTATCTTTCCTGAATCCCATTTTACTGTCTCATTGTCACCTATTATCGTTTTTCTAGCTCATCCCGCTCTCCTGGCTTTTCATGTCATAATCTCAAAACATTTGATTCTCATATGTTGTTCTCATCTCTAACTCACTGTTTAACCTATCTCCCTCGTTCTCTTCTTACTCATTCTGCTCTCCATCTTTGTAACTGTACTCTTTTCTTCCACCCTAGACTCCTTCTATTCTGCCCACTCATTTTCTCCCCAACATTAGCCTTCCCAACCTTGAGTCACCACTCATCTCTGTCCTCTGTTTTCCTCCCTTCAAAGTGCTGACCAACACTCAAATAAATCCCATTCTCCTTCTCACCTTATTTTACTTTCTTCTCTGTATTCCTCCTATGAATCCACTTGTTTTGCTGCTAAACATATTATTTTTCTAGTATCATCCTCATTTATTCTCCTCACCGAGAATATCTTTTTAGACATTATCAATCTTTTATAACCCCTGATTCCTAATCCTACTTGCCCTTCCCTCTCTCTACCTATAATTTTGCTAGATTCTACTCTAATAAAGTTCTCCAACAACACTCTTCTCTTGTATCCCTTCAAATCCTTCCCTGTTTCTTTCTCCTATTGGGCCTCTTCGCTCCCATCCCTTATCCTCCTACTCTCTCTTATCTGACTGTCACACTGCTGTTTTTCTTGCTCTCACCCACCCTTCTGCCCCTCCTTAAGGCCCCCTACCCTCCTCTCCTGTCCCTAGGTTATTTCCCCATATCAGACTGCCCTCTTCAATTTGTCTTTTTCCACATCGACCTTTCATATCAATGTCAAATATGTTGTTATTCTTCCCATCTTGAAAATACCTTCATTAGATCCTCTCTTCCTTTTAACTTCCATTCTATTTCACTCCTCCTATTTCTTTCTAAAGTTCTCGAACACAACATCTTTTTTCATTGTTCTACTTATTGCGATCATTATTCAAGTCTCCTTCTACACCATCTGGTTTTTATTCATTGCATTCCACCGAAACTGCTTTGCTCTTCATCACAAATTCACCTCTGTCCACACGCCACTGTAAACTATCTTCTATTCGTATTCTCCTGGATTTCTCTACTGCCTTTGATACTGTTGATCACCCTACCTTTCTTGATACACTCTCTTCGTTGGGGTTCTCTGGCGCACTCCTGCATTGTTTTTCCTGTCTGTCTAATTTTTCTGTCTCCTGGCCTTCTAACCATTCTCTCTCACTTCCTCTTAAATTTGGCATCCCTCAAGGTTCTGTCCTCTGACCTCTCCTGTCCTCTGTCTACATTTCTCTTCTTTCCTCTATTATTGCATCCTTCAGCTTCTCCTTTCTTTTCTTTGCTGATGACTCGCAGACCTTTGTGTCTTGTTCTGCCTTTTCTGATACTCGTAACTCCCCTCTTTCTGCTTGAGTCCAGGAAATCCAATCCTGGATGCAGTCTCGCTGTCTTCACTGTAATGCCTCTAAAACAGAAATCCTCTTTTCCCTTCACCTAACATTTCCCTTCTCATTGCCCCCTTCCTTCTTCTTTCCCTCCAAACATCACTTCTTTTCCACTTCTGTATGTAATCTTGGAGTCCTTTTTGACGTGTCTATCTCTTTTACTTCAGACATCACTAATGATTTTAGACCTTGACATTTTCACTTGTTTAATATCCATATCATGCATCAATAATTTCTTTCCATGCCACCAAACTACTGGCCTCTGCTTTTATCCTTCTCTGCCTGGACTATTGCTCTGCCCTATTAATAGTCCTCCCTGCCTACCCGCTTGCTTCTCCTTGATCTATCTTTAACTTTGCAATCCATATGGTCTTCTGCCTTCCTCTCTGTTCCTCTATCTCGTCTTCACTTTATTTTCTATCCTGGCTTTATGTCAGGTCTTTTCTTCTTTTTCATTCCTTTTCAGGATCTTGAAATGCATTCATGGCTTTTCTACCCCATATGTCTCTATTCGAGTCACCCCTTTATGCTCTCTCAGCCTCCTGCACTCTCAATGCCAATTCCTGCTGGCCACCCCCCAACCGCCTTGTGCCCAGTTCTGCCTTTTTTCCTTTTCTCTCCTAGCTCCCAAACACTGTAACTCTCGGCCTCTCCCTATCCGCTCCTCTCACACTTTTCAACCATTTCACACTTTTCCTGCTATCTTCTTCAGCGTTATTTGTTACACTTTATTTTCCACATTAAATTGTACCAGCTCCTCACTTTGTACAGTGCTTATGAGAAAGAGCTTTATAAATACATACAAATGTGTGAGCGCCTGCAAGCATCTTTGTCGTAGACACATGACTTGACTGTTTGAGGGTACCACAACATTATGTGAGTCTACTCGAGGCAATGTGAAAATCAGTGGAGAGCCATGGAAGGGTTTGTGCTCAATTATGCCAATGTCTCTAAGTTGAGGAAATTGGTAGTTATTGAGACACCACTTGTTGTATAAGCGCCTTACAAATATCCAGTAAATACATAAATAAAGAGCAGCAGAAGGGTACTTAGCGATGCTTATGAGGGTACTTAGAGCTGTATTTGTTCATATTGGGAAGTATGTGAGCCGTGTAGGATGCTTTGGCGGGCAGACTGACCAATGACATATTGAGAGCAGTATTAGGATCTGTTTGCAACTGCAAATAGATCCTAATACTGCTCTCAATGTAACTACATGGGGGCACGTTTCAGGCTCAGTGATAGCCTAGTTATTATGTATGTCACAAGTATTTGTATAGCCTCTCAGACCTTAAGCATTCAGGGAAGTGAGGGAGCGATATCTGCTACTGCTACTTAGTTAGCATATATATAGTGAACACCAGAAACCAATGTTATACCTAGAATTTAATCCTTATCGGTGTTTCTCAATAGGTTCAAGAAAACCATGCACTTTTATTTAGGGTGTCCACAAACAAGGGGCGTTTTTATATGCTTGACTGTGTTAAACAATAGTTGTCAGATCTCAAAGCACTTGTTTTCAGATTTTTTTAAATCTCTGGGTCTTTAGTTCTGTTTCATGTCATTTGCTCTGCGGTGTTATGTGTTCAGGCGTTCCAAGTCTAATTGGCAAAGGCTGATGTGGGAGCCACTCATTAGTTTGTGATGAAATGTTCTGTTTAGGGGATGGAGTAATAGCAATATTTGAAAATGCCCTCATATTCTAGTAGGTTTACAATGAGCCCCACCCCAATGTTGCCCTGGTTCTACTTAGCGTAGTATAATAAAAGAGAAAACAAAACCTACATTGGTAGTATTTGGGGGCAGATAGAAACATACACAAAGGGGATCCTACCAGAAATCAGTGATCCACTTATTATTTGTAAGAAGATTCAATTCAACACTACAGCTAAGTCAATGCCTAGTCTGGGATACTGAATGGAAACCCTTATTGATATATCTTTATGTCCAGTTCATGAGTTCTGGATGACTACCCCTATATAACACCCCTCTCTTAGAATCCCCCTGACCCCACTGAGCCAAGAAGTAGTTCTGTTTTGCAAGTTTAAAAGGTTTATTTGAGAAATAAGACAAAATATAGATACCACGCTTTTATAATAAATTAATAATCGATATCGCCCTTATAAATATAATGTTAATCAACAATGGGTAATCTGACACTAGCACACTTCTTTATAATCAATGAGGAGTTAGTATAGGATGGATCAAGTAGCAAAAATACTTTTATGATTTCAAGGGAAAAGCAATGAGGAAAAAAATGCAGTACAGAAATACTTGAGATGATTTTAGCAAAAGATAATATAATCACTTTTTCTCTGGCAATTCACCCCCCTCCCCTATGCAATGTAAAACATGGAAGTAGATGGAAAGAGGAACACACAGTTCTCAGGAATGCAATCAAATATAATTCAGTTCAATTCCCCCCCCCCTCAGCAACTTAGAGAAATCAGGTATGAGTTTTAAAACACCGGCCCAAGTGCTTTGAATGTGGTGGCAAGGAAGTGAAAAATATGCCGAAATTGGTTTTAATTCCCTTTAGGAAGTTCAGGGTGAGTGAGAGATACTTGGGATGAGTTCAGGCTCACTTTAGCAATGATTCAGAGATGGTGATTAAGAGGCAAACGAATTTTTAGCAAGGAAAGAAATGACTGCTGATGGTTACACGTGGCTGGATTTTTAACCAAATCGCAAATCGCGGTAACATTCGCGAGTGCGTGAATCGTGATTACGGCAAATAATATATATAAGTCGGTTCTAGGTTTGAGAGGAAAGTAAAACCAAGTTCGTAGCCCAAACGGTTCCAGAGATATGAACGATTTTGTAAAGGTCGATTTTCGGATTTAAAGTAAACTCAAAATGACAGGTGACAGCTTTGCAAATGACAGGTGACAGTTAGGAGGCAGTTCTACTTAGGTTAAATAGATTGAATTATATTACTTAAACTAAGAGATTTGGTTGTGCCCCGTCCTAGCTGTACTCACAATATATTTGGAAGGTCTGGGTCACGCCACGGATCTGTCAGGTTTTGGACTTCGGTTCCGGTCTCGCCACGGACGGTCTCTGCGCACAGCGTCTGGTCTCTGCTCTGCTGGTCTGGCACTGGTCTGGTCTTTCTGGATACAGCGGTCTCTGCACGGCTCCTGGATCTCTGCACTGGTCCTAGCAAAAGTTCTTGGCAAGGGATTCAAGCAGCTCGCCCGGCTGTGAGTAGCTTGCAATGATTTGAGGCCTGCTGCAGAGAACTCAGCTTGTGGTTTTAGGCCTCCGATTTAGGTTCTAAAGTATAAGTTCTAGGTTCTGGAGTATGTAGCTGGAGTCAGTCTGGAAGTGGTATCTTCTGGATGTTGTGTGGTCCAGAAAAACGCTCCGCAGCAACTGTATTTGAATGTCCTCTCTAGCTTCCAGTGGCTCTTTTTTATGTCTTTTGAAAGTGGGTGTGTGCGCAGCATCACTAAGCCAGCCCCTCTCTCAACTGATCATTGGTCAAGCTTTTCTCTCTTCCTTGATAGGGGAAAGGAAATGTGAGTCATGGTGATGCTGTTTTATCGCCTGCAGAAAGGACACTCCCCTGTCAAATTCCACACAAATCTATATTTGACCCAAATACATATTGCACAGATACGCAGTTGTTTAAAATTACATGCACCCATCACATATCACATGAGGTATACTCTGTTCAAACTCTGCTCTTCCTGGGGGCTTGCATTCAGAAATGGCAACATTTTGCGCTTTTTAGTAGCTTTCCCCATATCAGATTTTTCTCCATATTTATACAATTGTGTGCAAGGCATGTGGGCATTTAGATAAGGAAGTGTCAGATTTTTAACCTGCATACATTTAGAGTAACAACCTCTTTTCCGCTCGTAAACCCCCAGATCATACCACCGGGTCCTAAAACCTCTTAAAATGTGGGCAGAAAAATCACAAGAATTATGGTATCATTTAGATAATTTTGACAAGTCCACACCATGAGTTATACATCTTTCTTAAAATCATATTCTGGCCAACAGGGGTGTGTCTTCCCAGGTCACATGGTTGAGAAACCAGTTTGTCCACTTTCTTTAAGCTCAGCCTGTTCTCAGAGGGGGCTGCCCCTCCCCGTTTCTGCCAAGAGGAAGCCACTTTACGACCTCCCCTATAAACCATCTGCCTGGGCCCTTTGTTTAGTTTCTTGCAGTCCCCTGGTAATTCAATCAGAGAGTGTGTGACCTCCTTTTGGCAGGGGCAACAGAATGCAGCCAGGCCTGGGAACCTGTCAGGCAGAATTGGAATCTCTTTAAGCCAGTTTTTAGCTACATGTCATTTTTTGTTCCCCAGTTTAAGTCAATACAATTTTTACATATGCAGCTAGAATGCTGATTCTAAGTTCAAAACTACGACATTTTAACAGTTACAAACTATGTGACACTCAAAAGTAGGTCACTCAGTTAATTTAAACATTTCGATTTTGGTGGTTTTAATCCAGTTTCAGTTAGGCTGCTGACATGCATAGCTCAGCCAGTTTTGTTATGAACATTGTTTTGGGCTCTTCATCTTCCCAGATTTTGTATGCACACATACTTCATTCTGCCAGATGTCCGCTGGTGTTCAGTGAGATTTTTGGATGTGTGGCAATGTTTGAAAATAGGCATTTTGAGCTGGCATTCAGAGAAACCAAAGGTAATTTTAAAGCGTTTTTGAGCTAACAGGCGCTGCTGTTTTACCTTTGGCACCCATTCCACTCATGGCACCCTGGCCCATCATGCTTGCACTGGTGGGTGGCAAGTTATGCAGCCATTTTGGTGTACGCACAACCTGCGTGATTCTCCAGGATTCTGGTGCACATGTGGGCTTTTTGGCCATCTTGGATTTTCTAAGCCCACAGCACCAAATGTTGCAGCATGATAGCTCAAACGTGGGTCAGGACACCCAACATATTTCAACTGCCTGTCGGGATCATAATGTTTGAGAAATGTGTTCTTTGAGACATAGGGCTACTACAGTCAACTAATAAAACAATAAGACATAATATCAACAATACTGAAAATAATGCACTTAAAACTCTTGCCAAAAAACCATGACCTGGTGGTGAAGCAGGCCGGCAAAGGTGGGGGCATAGTGGTCATGACCTTCTCACCATAAAAAAGGATGCTGCGGACCTTGTTGAATGATGTACAGAATTACAGCCATTTGAGAAAAGATCCTACTAAGGAGATATAAAGAGACATTGAGGACACTACAATTTTTCCCTTACAAAGAGACTGGATATATCAAAACGAGAATATGACTTCTTAAGTCCTTCATAAAATAAGATCCTCAACTTCTATGCACTTCCAAAAGGGACAACCCACTGAAAGACTAGCTGTTTCAGGTGTGAGCCAATATTGGAGCCCATTTGCCAGTTTATTGACCACTTCCTAAAACCGATCAGCTTAACCATTGTTGTATCTTGGAGATCCTTCCTCCAAGATACAACCACAGTGATAAATGCCTTTGAAGGCATGCAGTTGACCCCTCCTGAGGATATGCTAGTACCAATGAATATTCAGTCATTGTACACAAGCATTCCTCAGGAGGAGGCTGTGGAATGTGTTAGACACTTCTTGAGATCTAACTTGAGGGACGATAGGGTCCCTGTGCACTTCCTGGTAGAATTAACTAGCATAGCACTGCAGAAAAACATTTTTCAATTCAATTGGTAATTTTACCTACAAGTAAAGGGCACAGCAATGGGTGCAGCTTTTTCCCACAGTCTAGCTGTCCTTTTCAAGGATAATAACATCCATCCCTCCAGATAAGGTGTGTATCAGGCCTTTTTACACAGAGAAATCTTGTCAATACGGCCCTTTTAATTCTTCCTTGTGTACCACTTACACAGGCTATTTATGGCAGAGCCCTCAGAAATCATGGAGCTCACTGGTGACAGCCTCACTAGCAGCTGCTTGCAAAGCCACTCTTCACTTTAGTAACCAACACAGTCCCTTGAAAGAAGCAACTGGGATGAGTTCTGGTCTGTTTAACTTTTTTGCCACTCTCCTCTGTTAATGATTCTATCAAGATAATACCTTTTGAGTAATGTAGAAAGGAATATGTTTTTTGTTCACTTTGTTCAACTGCTTGCATTTTGTAGGTTACAGTTTTATTAAAGCATCTTGAATCATGAACATGCTTTTCACTTTGCTTTAGGACATAGGTAGTATTGTGTAAAATTAAAATTGTCTTAAACAAGGACTGCTTTTCTGAATAACTGGCATTAATAGAGGCAGTGCAGTAGCAGCAGCATGGGTATTTCATACCTTATTTTCTTTTCATCACTGAAGCTCACCAGTTGCATAGCTAGGCATGTGGTCTGACCTTTAACTCCCTTTCTGACCATCCACCACAAACAGGTATAATGGATACAGGTAGAAGCAGTGCTGTATATATTTTCAGTGGCACAGATTGTACCTGTACCTCTCAAGAGTACTGCTATATTGACAGGCAAAGTAGACTAATTTATCAACAGAGCTGCTATACCGTACGCATGTCATTGCACAATGGCAAATATTCATAGCAGGGCAGATTGCATCATGCCCATGTTTCTTAGCAGGACTGCTATGTTTTGGGACAGTACCTGCATTTCCTAACAGAGCTGCTGTAAAGAAAACATGAAAATGTGTTGGCATTTTCTGTAGCGAGCGGAGGTACAGAGCAAGAACAGTGTCTGAGCTATTCCCACCAACCTCACACAGTGTGAGAAGATGGCATTGCTGCCATATTCTTCAATCCCTTCTGCTCAGTCTTGCGCTTTTCAAAACTTCTGCTTCTCCACATGTCCCACTGCCAAAAATCTAGCACATTTCATAGCCCCATTATGAATTTCCTGACTAATGTAGGCTCGTCCAAACAGAACCATTTATATCGGGCAAGCCTCACATGGAACTGCCAGTGCCCTAACCCTATGTGCCTTTCAGTGTCAACAGCCTGTTGGGAAAGGCAGCTCAGTGGGTCAATACCCCTGCTGCAGAGATTATTGTGTAACCTGTTAGTTAAAATCCTGTTTATAGGTGAGTTAATGAGTCTGCATCTGAGATACGCATTAAAAATGCAGGTAACATTCAATTGAAACACAGTTGACTTAACGTTCAACTTATTAAAAGGACTACTAAATGTTCAGTGATTCAGAACACACACAGTTCATCCGGGATGATCTACCTGTAATAGCTCATAACACACAACTCATCAAGGCTGCTATACCTGTGATTGCTCAGAACACAACTCTTCAGGGCTGCTGTGCTTGCAATGGCTCAGAACACACACCTCATCAGGGCTGCTATACCTGTCCTGGCTCAGAACACATAGCTCTTAAGGGCTGTTTTACTTGTAATGGCTCAGAATACATAAATCATCAGGGCTGCTATACCTGTAATTGCTCAGAACACAACTCTTCAGGGCCGCTGTGCTTGCAATAGCTCAGAACACACACCTCATTTGGGCAGCTCTACTTGTAATGGCTCAGAACAGATCCATCTCATTGGGACTGCTATACTTGTAATGGCTCAGAAGAAGTACATCCCATGAGGACTGCTATACGTGTAATGCCTCGGAAAACACACCTCATCAGGGCTGCTATACTTGTGATGGCTCAGAATTAGAACACACACATCCCATGAGGACCACTGCACTTGTAATGGCTAAGAATACACTCCTCATCAAGGCTGCTTTACCTGCATTGGCTCAGAACACACAACTCATAGGGGCTCTTGTACTTGTAATGGCATACAGTGTTGGTAAAGCATCTGCATTCAAGCAAGTGCTGCATCTGGTCAGATAAACCTCAAACTCTATAATTCCCAGCCTAATGGCCAAAATAAGGTTTGCACACATCTAAAAAAGGAACACTCAATGGTAAAGCTGCACTAGGTTTTTAAATAGAAAAGGCATTTTCAGCTGTTTGGGTATTTAGTGGTGCTATTTATAAAGACAAACAGAAAAACAGGAGAGGAAGAGCAACTCTGAATCTAAGCAATACTGAAGAACTAAGGTGTTGCGGGAGAGGGCGAAGGGACAGAGAACATACTAGACAACCCAAAACAGGAATACGGGCAACAGGAGGAGCGAGTAATGAGCTACATGATAGGGCAACAAACAAATAAATTGAGATGGGAAACAGAGTTAATAATAGTACAAACACACAATAGCAGTGTGTGGGATGGAAGCAGAGCAAAAGATACATGTGGAGACAGTAAATTAAAACACAGATCAACAGCAGGTGGGGAGAGATGGAAATAGAAAAGCAAGACTAGGGAAGGGCCGGCAAATAACATAAGAGACCGTTCAAGAAAGATTATCAAAAGGAGTATCAACCACAAATGAGAAAATGAAAAAAAAATATATAGCCAGAGTAATCACATGAGGGAGGAAGAGGAGTTATTTCAACTGATACTGTGACATATAGGAGGGAAAAAGCAACAGTGGAATGCAGAGATGGGAGAGGCAGAGTGAAAGAGAAACAGACTGCAAAATGTGGCATTGCAACACTTAAGGGTGAGAGGCAGAGCGTCAGAATGAGAGACAGGGGAAACAAAGTAGCAAAGGGAAGGAGAGATGGCGCAAAAGCATGGAGTGGCTGTCAAGCAGGTAGCGTGAGGCAGCAACAGTAGGCCTGAGAAGCAGGGAAGTGATGCTGGGAGAGTGAGGAACTTGATTTATGAATCACCCAATGTAACTAGCTGGCATCTGTAGTAACTCTTAACAGAGTTTGTGCTCAAGTATCATGAAGATGAAGCTGGGTAGTATACATCTACAAGGTTCTTGTGTGGGTAAACTGTTTTCCACAGGTGCAATACATTATTTAGAACCACTTTGGAATACAGCTGTTTTGTCACTTATGTTTTTGAACAAAGTTTTAATTGTACACACATATTGCATAGTTGTCAAACACGTTTTACTCTCTTGCGAAGGACGAAAATCATTTTTACTCTCTTCAAATAAGATTTACTCTCTAATTCAAAATATTGGGAGCAAAATACTCTCAGTCCAAAATCCTACCTGGAGCACTGATAACATCTTTTCAGAAAATAACCCCTTCCTACACCATATAACTGCCTGGAAGAGATACATTGATAATGTCCTGCTGGCGTGGTATGGTGATGCCACTAGCCTAATGGTGTTTCACACTTGGTTGAATACCTGTGGCCCCAATATTCAATTCCCCTTAGAAGGTAATGGCACAGAAGTAAACTTCCTGGACCTGCAGTTGAAGATTATCAATATTGTCCTGACCTGTTCCCTCTTCAGAAAACCGATCGAAAGGAACACTGTCCTTCACTACACCAGCTTCCACTCGAGGAGCCTTAGGGATAACCTTCCGTTTGGAGAGTATCTCAGAATCAGACATAACTGTACTGAATGTAAGGATTTCCAACATCTGGCCGAGATACTGGGCGTGAGATTAAATAATGGAGGTTATCCAAAAAGAACTTCTATCCTACTCCACAAAAAGAGCTAGCTACTCCCCAAGGGAATGCCTACTGGAAAAGCGGGCACCTGACAACAGCGAAAAAAGATTGACCTGTGTCCTGACACACTCAACAATGACATCTAAGGTAAAAAGGCATCATTAAAAAATATTGGGCAATTGTAAACCTGGAACTACCATCAGAAACCATTACTATGTTTGCACTTAAACATGCAGCCAATCTGAAGGACAAGTTAGTGTATTCAGCTTTCGAAAAATAACCAATCAAGAAAACCTTGTGGAATCTGCATCCACTTGAGGGACACCACCCATGTGAACAATATTCAGTTTGCAGATTTACCACAAAAACTCTATCATTCCATATTGGCCAAAAAGAATGGAGGATATTGAACTTCACAGATTGCAAAACAAAGAGAGTGGTGTATTGTATAAATTGCCCTTGCGATTTACGCTATGGTGGACAGACCTCAAGTTGTGTCAATACGCGAGTGTTAGAACACAGGCCGCGAATCAGTTTCAAGGTGCTTGCTGCACCCATGGTCCAGCATTACTTACTCTAAAAGCACTCTCCTGAAGATATTGGATGGTGGGTGCTGGACACTATTAAGACCCCAGATAATGCCATGGAGAACCTTCTACAAAAGGAGACAAGATGGATCTATAGGATGGGCACACACACAAATGGTTTGAATGAACAATTTATGCTTTCATACCTGTGATGTGTAAAATGGATTTTTTTTCTACACTCACGGAGCTTGCTCTGTAACTAGGCCTATTTATGTCCACTATCGTTTGGATATGTGTATATGATACTGCAAGGGTGTTAGGTCTAATATTCAGCACTGTGTGAGTCAACTTTAAATAACTCCCTCGGTAATCACAACCCTAAGTCATGTATTGCCACCCTATTGTAACATGCTGTGCAACATCCTAAGCTCATATTATTTTATAAGGCACAATACAGTGCCCAACATACCAAACCCCTTATTACAAAAATAGGCAGTGTATTTTATTTGCTTTATCTCATTGCTGTTCATATGGAAATCAGCAATTTGTAAGTATCTCTTTTAAAATAGATAACTCTGCGAGGTGATCCATTGTCTGCGGTAACCACCCCCATCTTTTGTAAATTTAATAGCTTTGAAATGTAGACGTGGTGATGTGAACACCCATGAACACGACCCGGGGTGCTATACATTATGTGACATATATATTCTGCGGACTGCTGTACCACTGTGTTTGTTTTCCAGTAACTAACACTGCACACTGGGAGATGTAGACAATAACCTCCTTATAACTAATTAGCAAACTTCATTGGTTCCACTTCCTGGTTGCACAATAAATAATAAATAGACGGCCTTCCCATGTGACATGACTATTTTGTCTGCCCTTGGTTTTCCCAATACACCTTGCTATGGTAGGACAGTACCGTGTTGCTCTACATGGCATAGAATGCATCATCACGTTCATGATCATGTGATAAGGAAGATCACTCGTCCGCGTCCGGCTTCCCTTTGTATCCCAGGTAACCATGGAACGCCTTGCTCGCTGTGCACACCTACTCCAGTTCCCTACTGCAGCATTTGCTACAAACAATGACTTGATGTTAAAAACAAGCAGGCCCTAAAACTAACAGTGAATATGGACTGTGAAGGTCTACCTTGAGACCGTTACTAATTTCCCTCTCTAGATACTGACCACATCTAGGCAAATGTATTTAAATACCCTTTCTGTTATTTCTCCTGTCCCCTGTTCTTAATAAATCCTCCAAAAATGTGCTCCTACAATGAGTAACTGCTGAGCCTGGCACTTCCAAGCAGACCAATGAGCAGCTGCCTGTACAGTTAAGTGCTTTCAGACCCTTCAAAAGCTTTGCCCACCTGTAAGTGCTTAATAATGTTGCTTGCTTCCCTCTCTCTGACCTCATTGTGTCTATTTCACATAGCTTTCTGTACAATAGGACCTTTAAGGGCTGTTTTGCATTGTTCGTCCATCTAGAAATCATATAATTCAATTTTTCTTGGTGACCTGGGCACCCGCCTCACAAAAAAGAATATCAACTCTGCTGTATTACAGTGCACACTCGCTCTACCAAACCTATAGGTATGTGTGCTACACTGTCCTTTTTATTTTTATTTGCTTTCCATCTAAAATATATCTAACAAAGAGCACCTTGGTCCTCTTTATTCTGAGCAGGGACCTACGCCCTGCTTTCATGATGATATATCTCTTCTCCCTAGAATGTACACTAGATGAAGAACAAGAACTAACTTGCGAGCCATTAGATGACTCACACCTTTGGAACTGGGTAGGTCCGATCTCTAACAAATCTGGTGAGAAACCTAGAAGTTGCCTAACCATTTGGAATTTCCTTCAACCAGATGATAGCCCATTGCGTAACTTATTTTTTCACCATGTCCTTTTATTTGTGTTAATTTCTCCAAGGTATTTGGTCCTAAAAAAGGCGGTACGTCTATTGCAGCGGAAAAGCAATGACATATACCGACCAGCGGAAAAGCAATGACATATACCGACCTTGGACACAGTTTGCAACTCATTTGGCCATTTTTTGGTAAACTTTGTTTATGTTTGTTAAATTTGAAAGTTTGTTTCCATTTGTTTGTTACTTTCGTCTTGTGTCTCATCACAACTGGGTGATTGATATTTGGTCTTCATGTTTTGTTAATCCCTCAATAAGACAACACATCTAATAAGTATATGATTGTGATTGTATTTCTACACTATAAATGTGGCTCTAAAAAATCACAAAAAAAATATTTGAATCATAATGTTAAGGGTGTAGCAAAATAACATGTGCTATATCATCTGAGATATATATAATTGACTTATGCATTAAAACAGATCTCGAACAGCAGTTGAAATAATAAGTGGATCTCTTTTTCCTGGTTCAGCTTAAGTACTTGGTTTGAAAACTATGTTTTTGCTCTGTAAGATATACATGAATAAAAGAAAGAGAACACGTTGTTCCATGCCCTTCACAGTCAGAGTTCCTCTGCTAGCATTTGCAAAGCCATTCTCGATGCAGCGTGCATGAACTCTACATTGATCCTGAGGGTAGCTGTGATGGGGCGGCTACACTCGAGACCCCAGTTCTAATCCTGGTTTCCATGCCCCACTTGTGCAAATTGTGTGATAGTGAGTCAATTCCTTCATCTCCCTCAGCCTTTATTATCACGCATCCTTATCTGCAAAACAGAACCATGGAGACACTGTGAAACATGAATGAAGCCTGCATCGCCTATTCCTCTTTTCTCCTCTCATGTGTCAGCCTGATGCATCGCTAGTTTTATTTCTCAATGGTAACATACACATGACCACATTATGCTGTCAGGCAGTGTTTCCCATAGTCACTTTTCTGTGGATTGGATAGTCTCTCTCCAGGAGTAATTCAAGAGTAAGTCAGAGTTCCTTCTGATAACTGCATTGTTAATCAGTCCCAACATGTATTGTGTTCCGGGATATAGCCCTGCTAATCAATGGTAACGCTTTAGGGTCTGCGTTCCAAGTGGGGTCGCAATAATTGTATAGCTCTGTTATTAACAGCACTGCTTCATGAAACCCCCATCTTGGTTCAGCCATTTACTTTCTGACATCATAAAGGCAGAGGAAACATTGATCAAACATTGAGTGTGAACGGCACTGCTTACAACAAACAGAAAATACTGTTCATGGACCTCTCACGGGGTATTCCACTTTCAAGGCATATTAACTAAATATATATGTGTCAAAACACCAGCGGTCACCCAGTCTTTGTCAATTTAAAACAATATTTCATCCTGTTGCCACATGCTTTGCTTCGAGACACACTGTAAAGTTGGACCTCCTAAGCAGTGACACTGTGTCAACATCTCTATACCTTGTTTGATTTTCCTCCACAAGTTAATGGGGGTCATTATAGGTTTGGAGATAGCCATGCTGCTATTAGTGGCATGGCTACCCCTTTACCGGGTACCGGGTTCCCTGAATGGGGAAGTACCTGGCCATTCCAACCTTGGAGGGCCCGGTATTTCCCCTTTCCTTCGAACCCGGACACGGTACATCCCCATTCCCATTGAGCCCTTGGGGAGCATGCTAACAACGGGCCTGTTAATAACAGGCCCGTTGTTAGCATGCCGGTCTGCTCGCGGGACCCGCTAAGGCCCCCTGGTAAAACCAGGCGTCCTTACCGGGACCCGTGAGTAAACCCCGTAATGCGGCGGTAGGGGTTTAACTGGGCCGGCAGCTCTACCGGCCCCGTTAAACCCCTACCGCCAACCTTGTAATGACCCCCAATGATTTTATCTTATTTTGGTCTGCCACCAGAGTTCCACAAGAATTCAAACCATCCTATACCCCATCAAAGCATTTAGGCTCTCGAGTAAAGAGGAGTAGGACTATCGTCACTGTCATTTCTCGGGCATATGCCCTTGCATGGGGACCCCTGGTTAGTGGAAGACATCTGATAAATTTCAGGGAGCATATCAGAATTGTATACTTTGTGAGAGGACCAGGAACCTCTCTCCATGTATAAAATCTAGGACAACGTCCTGCAACTGAGCATCGTTCTTGCAAGGTGTGTCTGGTATACAGATGGCGGCTTAACATGTTGTTGGAAGTTCTGCCTCTGATTTCCAGAAGGCACAGAGCTAAGACCAGTTCTTGGCAGGGTGCCTGCGGTGCCTGAATTAAATCCACTTCCTGAGTCTTTTCCCATGAGGAAGAGCACACACGTTGAATTGGGCAACCACAACATATTGGCTGTTCATTACATGTTTGAGAGGATACAGCCCTGTAATTTGAGCTTGACACCAACCCTCCCCCATTCCCCCAAGAATGTAGAAGGCTCACTTTCATATTGGGTCAATGTACAGGTAAAGATGCAGACTGGAAGACAGAGTGAGAAAACCCTGCTCAAGATTCGTAAACCTGTCCAAACCTTCTGGGAGTGAAGCTTTGGCCATTACCATTCAGGGTGAGATAAGGAATGGCCAGTCAGGAGGAGCACTCAACAGCCGCCACCCCCTTTTACTTGCCAACTGCAATGTTGGCTATGACCAGACCACAGGAAGTAAGAATATGTGCAAAGCAAGACGCCTTGCAGCTGTAAAAGCAAGAGATCTTCAGGGGTGATGTTTACCCAACGTTCGGCCTGTGAAGCCACAAGTGCATAGTGCTTAGGTGTAGATGATAGATCATACATACTTGTCTTTGGCAATTGGCGCCACCCCACCATCACTGGAAACATATCTCGACCAGACTGGCGGGTCTGCGACATATGTTATGTTAATAGGCTGTGTGGCAGGATCTTTAAATGTACATATTCATTCTCAGTGCTCCTATCCCTTTAATTCACTGTAATAACACGCAACCATATATTGTCAACTGCACTCAGCAGAGCTAGACTTGTCCACTTGCCCACCATTGCCAATATGTGTTCAATGGCAGTCGTTTTGCCTAAATCCAGTATAGGACTCAGCTACCTTATGGCCTGGAAAAAATTCTTGACATACAGTAATAAACCCAGCATTAGTCAGAAACATAGATCATGATTTACACACCAAGGATGTGGGGACAGATCTGTGAAAAGCTTGTGTTTGCAGACTGGTCCTCCTTCTGCGCGCATGTCAACCCTATGAAACTGAGTGCCTGCATGCAAACCCTACTCGATGCAGCTTGCGACAGGTAGGTTACTCCTCGTATCTTACATCCAGCATTGTTTGTGAATGTGTAACATAGAACTGTTGGTTATGGTATCGTATCAAGACCCCCAAAGCCAAGTTAACGTTTGTCAAAAATGGAGAACTGACAGACTGGTTCAGCACTGCCTGTGGCGTTAGGCATCAATGGTTGCCTTCCCCTACCTTAATCATCTTATATTGCCATGAAGTTCATGAATACCTTTTCCTGTTCTGGTTGAATATTGAAAAATGGGAACCAGGCGACACACATACTTCATTAGAATTGGCAACGCTGTTCAGCGCTCCACTGCTGTCGAGCTAAATCCATGCTTTAAAGATTAGAATAAAATAAAAATAAAAAATAAAAATTGCTTTGTGTGATACATACATACCAAGCAGGTATACTACGTGTGGGATGGTGTTCAGAAACTGAAATTGTGGGATGTTTTGGTAGTTTAAGCTCTCTTCCTGGTTAGGTGTATGACACGTATTGGTATGACGGTATACACTATAGCAACTATTATGGAGAATATGCCTCCACTATGACGTTTTCCTCTGTCAGTGGCCTTGGAGTGCTTTATGAGCATTGGCTCGATGCAGTCAAGTTATATATGCTGGTATCAGGGTGTCTGCTTGTCATTCAAAATGACTGGGTCTATCTTGTTGCAAAGATTTGGGGAAGATAGTCTATACATCTGTGTTAATTATTTTGGTTTGAAGCTTGGTGATATAGAATAGAATGGGTTGAATGTACCATCATTTGACTGTGAAGGATTGGTAGGACGCTGGCAGAAAGGATAACGAAGCAGGCCTTGTTAAAAAGAAGTTATTGGGTAAACACTAAAATGTGGAAGAGAATTGGAAGGGTTAGAGTTTGGTCAAGCATGGATTAAGTGAGTTATCAGACAGTGATCTTGTCATCATCTATGATATCATGCTGGCACACCCATGAGGTAATACCAATTGATAGCCTTGGTTCCAGAGGACATTTAATGATACATTGATTAATTTTCATGCATGGCTTGCTAACACAGTTTACACATTTCCTGGCATATGAAATAGCAGATGTTACTGTTACCTAACTAAAAAGTTCTCAATTTCTCATCCAAAGAAAGATAGAGCCATGTGGCATCCCAGCTGGGATTTGATCATGTGACCTGCAGTCCACACTCAAATCTCAGCAGAGAGCCCTTAACTGAATAAATTGTACTTCCGGCTTAATGATACATTATGGCAAGGAAATGCCACACCAGGCATATTTGGTGGCCATATGTGGATAACAAGATAGAATTGTTGCCCAGGGTTTGTTTTGCTTCTTTGGCACCTGGCAAACCTCAGAGCACAAGCTGCATAATGGGAGAGAATTGTGTGCAGTGCTGCTCTTTGTAAATGCCTGCTTCCTTCAAGGATCGAGACAATGAAAACGGATACGCTTATCCCATCAAGTGCAAGCATAAAAATGTTTATGGAGATGATGCCTAGAACAGTACTGGCGTTTAACTGATTCTTAGGATGGACAGAAGGCGGTAGAGAATACTTGTTGCTTGTACTTTCTTATACTTATTCCTTTTGTCATGATGATTGCTGGGATACATGCAATCAAACTCAGAGGTAGAGGTCGGGTGGTCATTAAACATATGGAGAAAGTGATGAAACATTTAATGCATACGCAGCACAAAGAGAAGTATCATGATGCCAATTGTGGTGCAAATGAATTGAGTATGAATATACATGTGTGTGCAGATTAAATGGTGTGGTTGAGGAGTCATTGTTTGTTGCCCAAAGGTCTACCAATGAACATGCCACTAGGTGTGGGTATCAAGATTGGCAGAGCATTGCTTGTCCTAAGAATGGAAGAAGATCGAGCAAAAGGTGTACGTCGGTTGCCTGTACATGGTAGGGAGAAACTGAGGGTTGAGGATTGGGTTTGCGATGACTTTATGGTTATTTGAGGGTAGTGGACTTAAGTCATCAACGTCATTGATGGAGGCTGGAGAATGTAGCGGGTGGCAGGAGTGGGCATCATGCACAGCTAGTGTGTCATTTTTTCAGATAACCTTTTATTTTATAGCAATCTTTTATTGTATATGCTTTTATGTTTGCCATTATGATTTCTTCCCCTGATTCTTTCTTTAATGTTTGTTAAAGAGGGCTGATGTGCACTATATGTATGAGCTATACAATCTGTGTTTGAGATGTGTGGTTGTTTTATACTGAGATTTTCAGTTGTGTTGCCTTGTTCCTGGATTTATGTGTGAGGTCTTATCTTGCTATAAACTCATGTTACCCATTTTTGCCTCACTTTCCATGTTGGGACAAAAACACCAATTTCTAGACACGAAAATATCCTTTTGTTAGTGGTGAAGCTATTCTCAATGCTCAGCATTATTACTTTGTGTCTGTTTTTCTAAATTAAGTCCTACGTTGTGTTTGCGTGATTACAGTAAACGTAATATTGACCTATACCTCTGCATTTGAATTTATCACCTGGGCATGCCTTCTCTTTGTACTGCCCAAATAAGGCCTATGCAAAACCATTTATTTACCTTAAACAAAATAACTAAAAAGGAAAGCAAACAGAAAGAGATGCAGGACAAAGAGCATATTCATCTTACAAGCAAATAATTAAGCTCTTAGCAGCCTCACATGTCTGTGGTTGTTCAGCCTAATACTACAAGAAACAGAAAGGAAATGTATGTAGAAAATACGTTTTTTATTTATTCAAAATATAATTCTCTGTAGGATTGGTTCATGGACCTCACCTAATATCTGCTCAACCAAAAAACGAGGTAAAATTAGGTGAGAACATGATCTAAAAAACATGCATTGAAAATGATTAAAAAGGCTTTTCATCTAATACAATTAGAAGTTCAGATTGTACTCAGTAGAAACATTGCTCATCAGTTTGTACTTTTTTATTTTTTGAACTTGAATCATTATATTTAGAAAATACCAAAAAGCATGCACATTTAAGGATAACATAGTAGGATCCCAGAATTAGGCATAGGTTGAAACAAACTCCATCTGTGAAGCAATGAAGTTGTGGTCCATAATGAGTGAATAAACAGTGAGATGAGTGCCGACGGCTCAGTCACATGTACATGCATCAAAATCCTTTGCATGCTCCTGGCTCAAAACTTGTATTAGACTTTGGGTGGAAAAGTTGGGCCTCATTTGTATCTGACACATCAAATAAGAACTGACTCCACCCACCATCCTCTCTGCCTGACCTGCCATCTTCTCTGCCTGCATCAGAGATCAAAGTTATCTTACAAGTTAGATGGGCAGTCTGTAGAAAGGCTGTGAATTTATCTTCTCCAGGAAATTGCAGGACTGCTGCCCTTTCCTATAGTGTGCCCCCAGTTATCCAAGGATCTCCGGCCCTATGTACCATTGAACAAGCAAAAAAGAGGTATGGTACAAAAAGCATATTCTTCAAGGCCTCGTTGAAGGAAAGTTCATCAGACAAACCAGGCAGGATTAGAGACCGGGAGTGGCAACAGTCTCAAAAGTTCAGCCCCTGGGTGTAATTTTGTAGAAACTTCCAAAGATGTTCAGAGCTTCACATGAGAGAGTCTGTAGGCCGATATTTGAAAAAGTTATCCTGGATAAATGGGGGAACCGTCCTGTATTTAGCCTGATGGGCCATGCAAATGCATTTGAAACAGATAGGTCTGTCCACCAGAAGCCAGTGCTGACAATGGGGGGAAGGGGTGATGTGGTTGAAACACCACGTGCCCTCTTAAAGGTGGGAAGCAGCATGTTTCAGCACCAGTAAAATGCCCAATCAGAAAAGCAGACAAGATAGAGCAGGTACACCAGGTGCAATACAATATCAAATAATCCAAAACATGATATACCTTTCCATCGAAGAAGATAACAAATAAAACAAGAACAATTACATATATATGTAAAATACATTTTGCCAAACATTCTTATTGATTCATCAAGGAAATTGCTATCTATCAGGGACAAGATGAGGCTTAAAGATATAATTAACCGTGATTTTAGCAAAATATTTGATTCTAGAACCCATGACAAATACAACATTTTTTGACATCTAAATTTCTAAAATGTGCATGCACATTGTTATAAAGCAATGGATGAAGAACATGTTAAGTTGGGACACTGTTGATCAAAGGACAAGATTGGTAATCAAGATGATGGCTTGCGTAGAAAGCATCATTCTTGTGGTCTTTTCAGATGATCAATATGTATCTCCCTCATAACAGAGTGAACTCAAACGTTTATTTTGCCAAACAAAACCTGAGATACTGAGCACAACATAGTTGCCCATGTAGTTAAATAGCTTATTTTATGAAAAGTTGCAACAGCTAGGGGTGCAGATTCAGATTGGGGGCCATTTTGAAATTAAACGTGGTGAGCAAATGATATCATAAAGGACCAGCTGGAACTGTTAAATGTGCTTAGCTTGACATAACTATCCGAATGGCCATATCAGAATGCAGACAATCTATGGGATTCCGTTCTTGAATTTGTCTGAACTCTGATCAGCCGCTCTGTGCTGCAAACACATAGCCAGTGTCAATTTGTTGTAGCAGGCCAGTGTCACTGAACAATATGTTGAAAAGCTGTGACAACTAAACACATTTGCACCATTTTCCATGGCTTAAAAGCAGTGCTCTTGAACATATTTGTTGTATTGTGTTTGTTGCTGGACACTTCAACGTCACCACCAAATTTGTTAGCACACCTTAAATAAGAGAATTCAGTTATTTCTTGGCACAGTTGCCTTCAAAACTCTTTCAGAAAATCCACTCTCAGTAAAAATATCAATAGACATTGTTTTTCTTAACATATTAAATCAAACAACACTTAAATACTCGTGTGGGTGAGGCTTACAATGATTTGCTCTGCAGTCAAAGAGAAAAATATTGGAAGTTCCTCAAAATACCATAGATTGGAGAAGGTATGCAAAACTTCTGAGTCCAAAACGGACTGAAGTTTTGCAAAAATCCTTGCAGTGTATTTAATGTGTAGGCTGGTGGAATACAATAAATCATGCAGAGATTTCATTTACGGACTTTCACAGTGTACCTATTGAGAAAGGCAATTTAGTAAAACGTTCAGGTCCCTGTATGCATTTTATACTGTTTTCCGTTAATGTCTAACTGAGGCACAAAGTGCATAAAATGATATTCTGCTGAAAAAAAGATTTCACAATGCTAGCATGAAAGAAGAGACTCACAATACTAGCCAGGAACCATATAGAATCCAACTGAAGGCCTGTACAGCTCTCTGGCTATTTTAGAGAAGTAGTTTACAAAAGGATCAATGCATTTCATCAAAAGCATACTAAAGAGCATAGTGTGCAAGCAGGTTTGCTAACCAAGTCTGCTGTTTTCATCTGTAATTTTCCATTTGCGCTCTTTTGTCCAGCTGAGATGTTATCCGGAGCATGAAAGTGATGATACCAACAGACCCTCAATCGGATAATATACTAGCCATTACATAGGCAGTCGTGCAGAAGATCTGATCATGTTGGTTAATGCCCAAATGTAGAATGTCAGCATGGTCAAAAAGGTATCTTCTTACCGACACTTAAGGAAAAATCATTGAAGCATAATAATAATAATTTAGCTTTTATACAGCACTACGAACCCTCAGGTATCTGAGCGCTGCTTACCCACAGTGTGTGGTGCTCATTTATCGACCTCGGAAAGATGAAAGGCTGAGTTTGGCCCTGCTAGGATTCGAACCTGCGTCAGCAGGCTCTGCACAGATTTCAAAGCAAGCGCTCTACTCGCTGTGCTATCGGACCAGCATAGGTCGCTGCTCAGATGCAGGAATATCGGAAGAGTAATAATGTAGTATCTGACTTCCTCTCAGGCTGACACCCCCAACTCTGTACTGACCCAGGCATAATGGATGCCCAGATGCCAACATATTGCATCCCATTCAGAGCGAAGGTTGTCTTGGTATAAACCCAATTCTCCTTTAAACAGACATTGCAAAGTATCCTTCTCGATCACTTAGACCAGCTGATGGGAGTTGGAGGGATGCACAAGCATATGTCTCATAGGAAGAGGGTTGCAAGTACATCAAGGCTTATCATTTTCCCCTCTACTCTTGATCAGTGGCCATGGTCTACAGTGTCAAACGTATGCCGACAACAGATAGATCTTTCTGGATCTTCTCATTGAGTTGGACAAAGACGTGCACATCGGTGGGATTGCCTTGTTTTGATGGAAAACTGGAGAGGGACAAGTGTATTTATTTGACTGCCAACACAACTGTGGCCCAGCTCCCTTTCATTACCCCGCTTTGCCACGTACTTCAGGTTCAACTCCTACCCCGGGAATCGTGCCTAGCCTTTAACAGTGAACTTCATCGAGCTGCAGGTGAAAACAATCATGGAATACCCAACCCAAAACATTTACAGAAACCTCAGCCTAGATTAATTTTCTTTTTATGGAGGCAAAAAGATTATCCCTCATGATGAGATGTATAATTTGTGCTGAATATGGTCATGGTAGATGTTATCGTGTTGTTTGCATGTCCTGGTGCCAATATGCAGTGATTGTGTATGCCCACGTTTGTGGGGTTATGACAGGTATATGAGTATTCTGTTCTTGTTGTTTCGTTCTTCCATTGGGTTGCATTTTTACTTCATTGTTTTTGCTGTATTTTCCTGCAGCAGTGTGGCATTACTTTGCATTATATAAATAACACAACAAACAATAAACAAACGTTACAGCCAAGCTGGCGCAGAATATGCAAATGATCTTGATGTTTAGCAAGCTTGATAAAGAAGTGTATTGTGTATGTCAGTCTGACAGGCCTTTAACCGTAGGCATGTAGAAGTAATGGCATTAGTATAGTATGATATGATATGATAAGTCATTTGTAAAGCGCCTGTACACATGTGTTTCTAGTTGCTGTATCAAACCAATGGAAGGGCATTGGGCCTAGAATTCTGTCCATCACTGTACCTCTATAATTATCAATTTTTCTATAATTCTTGAATATTCTGTCTGTAGATAACACAGATAAAACATACATTTCTCTCACAACCCAAAAAAGCATGTATGCCTGAGTCGCAAGGATTTTATCAAGGCTAAAATGTGTATACTCTTGGAAAATGTCATGACTTACACATGTGCATGTAACACCTTATTACAAAAGGCAGTTACACACAACTCACAGAACATGTTACATCTATGGCACATGTGTATGAGTAAGTCAAGCGTTCCTTACTGAAAGACTGGCAAAAGGGGGCATTCTAAGAGGTGTACTAGGGAGGGCAGGAGGAGGCTAATGCAAAAGTGAACACATGTCAATTTGTGAGTTACATGTTTATTCATAGGCCTTTGCAAATAAATGTCCTACACGCACCCACTGAACTAGTTTTCATCTGCGTGATATAGATGTTGCAATACATTTGGGAAGTGTACCAAGTGCTTTAAAATTGGCAGTATGAGTGTGAGTAGTGGTAACAATCACAGTAAAACTATTTGCAGACAACAGAAGAAAGGAGTTTACAAGTGTTCAGTCCCCCTTTTTTAAACTTACTTAATGCTTGAGGTACACACTATCAATGTGTAAGTTATGAATTGCACACATTATGAAACAAGAATCCCTCCATTTCCAGCCTTAAGTGTATTGTCTTTTTGAACATGAACACATTTCTTGTGTAAGTTGGCAAAGGCAATAACCTGTGTCTTGGACATGGTTCTTTGTGAATACTCGGTGCACACTTAAGTGCAGACTACACCTAGGCGTGACCTACACATGTCTAATATATGGGTACAGCCGGTGATCTTTGCAAATCATCCTTTATTATTTCAATTATCTGTTCTTGGCTAGCTGTAGTTTGCATGCGTAGTTCCTTTTTCTTTTCCCTTTTCACCAATATTTACATAATTATTAGATACAACACCGAAGGCAGATAAATACCTTTGCATGTTTCATAAGAAACTCCCCAGCAATGTGCCACTTTCTCGTTTCTACTCTATGAGGAACCCTTCTTCAAAAGAGATGGTTCTTTTACCAACCACTTCAATACGAATTGTACTGAGCCTTTGTTAAAAGTGTTATTTATCCACTTGAAAATGTTTCCTCTTTATTATCATTTGTCATGTTTTGGAGAAAAGAAATGGAACAGGTTTATCAAGTGTTGAAAATGGGAATGTTTTCCCATCTCTCAAAACACATTGAACAGGGTATCATAAATACCACAGAAAGGACATTGTTAATGAACTATTTGCAATGTTTCAAGACATGTTATTCTATCAAGTGCAACTATATTGTGATAAATAAAAATGAAGCGTTATAAAATAAGTTTATACTAAGTTGTTTGTAAACAGTGGGGACATTTAGAAACATTGTTTTACACATTAATGGTGTGTGCAAAATGAATTCATCAATTAAGAACAGTTTTAAGTCACATTGTTGACGGATAAGTTAATCTCTTGCTTTCTTGATAAAGAGAAACAACAGGCTTTAATATGTTTAGTGTTTATTCTCAGACCTTCACAGTTTAAAGAATGATTAAATCTATTATCTTTATTGATTAAAAATAGTGGGGTTATTTCTCCAGTGTCTGCGTAAAAAATGGGCAAGAGATAAGTGAACACAATGTTTTCCCTGCAACCAATGAATTAGAAGTCCATTGGACTTTCTGTGCTTATTGCAGAGACAAACTAACTGATCTCTGAGATTCAAGCCCTCTTTAGTGGTATAAGCCTGAGTAATTCTTATATCAGTAATTAACCGAACTGACACTGCTCAAACTGCTCAATTCATTTTTATTGTTTTGTTAATGATTATGCCCTTGTAGTTTAAACATGTTTCGGCCTTAGGGCCTTTGTCAAAACTGGACATAAGCCCAAGAACATATAAACTTGCTTCTTCCAATTGGGTAGTGTGATTTTCAATGATTCATCAATTCCGGGTTAATCCCTTGAAAGTTCTTAATTTACGGAGCTACGTTCTCCTGGCAGCCGATCTTCTTACAGGGATCGCTCCTACCTGTTTTCAAATCGTGTCAAGAATCCATCCTAGGTGTAGCACAGATATTGAGAAAATAGGCAATTCACTTATCAATGCAATTTCACATTGTCACAAAAATAAATGGTTGCCAGAAAATAAGGTTCATGGATTGATAAAGATTGCAGAGCTGCTAAGAGCACTGTTAGCTCTAAAAGAGGTTTGGGACCTCGGAACATTAAGTCCACAGCAGAATAAAAATCTCTCTGGAATGGCAGAAAATGGACCCAGAGTTTAGGAATTGGGATCTACCTAAGGTAGCAGATCGCAATAAAGATTGACAACAATTCTGAAACATAATAGCAAAAGGCCAGAATATCTGTGAAAACCAAAAACTGAACGAGGCCATTGGGGCTGATACTTGTTTTGTTAATTGTAGGAGTCTTTATGCAAGAAACCATATTGAAGTGGACTGGAGCCTGCCTATACCTTCCATGGAACTACCCAAAATTCATCATCAGCTTGAAAGCTAATTTTCACAAAACATTAAGTTGCCCTTGCCTTGAAGATGCAAAAACTGCAGAAAGCATCTGTTAAAGATAACATATGTGTTGTTATATGTGCAAATGAATCCAGTGTCTGGATATCATTCGTGACTACCATCAGTAGCGGTGAAAAGGTGAACCAGTAGTGACCTAAACAACACAGTATCACGGTCCAAAATAAAGGGAATGTCCAACGAAGGTTCTATAAAACTATAAACACTTTAATTAAAACACACCATCTGCATGTAGAACAAATAGAAACACTGTACAAAAACCAACCACAATGCAACAGACCTGAGAAAGTAGCACTCTGAGCATAGTTCCAGGAGTTGTAGGTAAGTTACTATCATAAAAAGGATATCTTGGTAGAAAACAGGAGCAATTGCGACCTAAACAGAGTTTAGGGTTCAAGTGGACTGAGGGGGCATTTCAGAGTCAACAGTAGCTAGATTCAATTCTTGGTCATCGATTTAAGCTGATCATGCTCAGTTCAGACCCGTAGGTTTGTGGAGGCCCTGCACCAAGCGGGCGTCGAGCAGTGGCGAATGCGGGTGCTCTGTGCAGTAGAATGGCAGCTCTTCACAGATGCAGATCGTGGCGGTCCCAGGAATGCTTAGCTGCTGGGAGAGCTCCAGCAGTTTGAGTTGGCAGGGGGCAGCAAAGTGGTGATCTTGGCCGCATCAATGAGCGAATGATGAGGCGGCAGTTCCAGGGCTAGCTGGGCTGTGCCATGGTTGCAACTGCCTTTTAGAGTCAGCAAGTGACTCTCCATTGATTCGCTTCTGGTCCTGTTTTCGAGCAGTCGGTCGCTTTGGACCTACCAGGTGCCGAACCTTGGCTGGTACATGATACTGTGCCAAGCTGGTGGAAGGTACAAGCAAATCTTTGATTGGTGGCGCAGTGCAGCAACCAGCACCAGTGAATTTCCTCTTGTTCCAGGTGCGATGAATACACAGCGACTGTTTCGGTGTAGTGAACAAGGCACTTCAGCTGGTCTGGTCCTCCAGTTGCTGTGAGACCTATTCAGGGGGACTTGTTGATAGGATGATTCCTGTTCAGAGTCTGCTTTGCCATTTTAAGAGGTTCCAGTGCAGAGTGGTAGGTCCTGATCCACAGCAGAGGTTACTCCCAAGGTGCCCTCGGAGTGTTAGAAAACAGATATTCCTTCTGCCTTGGATGATTCTTTCATCACCTCAGATTGAGAGCTTTGGTGAGTACAGTTCTCCAAAAGGAAGTTCAGTTGGATTTTCAGAATGAATCAGAGGTCTTAAAGGCTCAGAGAGGAACTGAGCAAATCTACTGAAGTGGTGGAAGACCCCTTCTTTTAAGGGTAAGAGACCTCAGGTGATTGGACTAAAGCTAGCCTGCCTTAGTGGTCCAATCCCTGCTCCGGAATGGAGTGGACATTTCCCTGGTGATATCACACCCAAAGTGCTTTGCTCCAGAGGAAGTGGAGAAGACAGGAAAGAGAGAAAGGGAGTGTGAGAATCAAAATAGTGAAAACCTTCTCCCATTGGTCAGACCTCTCCTGCCTATCATAATCCCACCCCTTCCCTTCTTACAGAGAACAAAGGCCTTTAGTGATGCAGCACCCTGGTGTGAAGCTACTCCTTTTGAATGGGTGGTGCTCCCTTCATGCCCAGGCTCGAGGCAGCTGCTTGCTCTGTGGCTGTCTCAGGTGGAGGGTGTTACCTGCCCTATCAGAGAGATAAAAGCGCAGGCCCGGCCTTCCAGGTTCTCGTCCTGCCATTTGACAGGCTACACCTGGCTGACACATCAGCTTCTATAGTGTAGCTGGCTCATAGGAGCTGACACATGTGCAATAACAATTGGAATGTTGCAGTTGTGATTATAAGTAGCACCATGCACCATGCCTAAACATAGGAATAGCTTTTATTTAGAGTTTGCAAACTCATGATCATCATTTTGGGCACAGGGGTCATATATCTCAAATGCTGTCTCTCCAGCTGCAGGGACCTATCTGTCTCTGCAGCTGGCAAATGGGCACCTTGTGACCTTTGAACCTTCTCTGTGCCACGAGTAGAATGGGTTGAGAGGATCAGGCTACTGATGCGTCAGGGCACGAGTGCACTATGCATTTGCCATGGGTTCAACATGAAAAGGGAAATCTGGTTGGCAGATTACCCCTTTTGAGATGGAATTACCCTCATTCTGTTTGTTAACACACATCAAAAAATCCAGGGCTTTGCTCCCTTGCCAGATGGCAATTCATCACACGCCCCCAGCCACAAAGGTTGAGTCTCACCCTTCCGAGGTGCTGGCTCATCCTCCTGCTGACAGTATCGACTGAGGTTGTCTGCATTGGAGGGTGCTTCCTGTTGTGAGGCAACTCCTTTTGAAAGGGTGTGCTCCCTTGATGCCCGGGCCTGGCCACATTCACAGCCTATCAGATGCCAATGACCTCAAGCAGATGCTTCTTATGAAGTAAGGAAAATGAAGCTGTTGTTCAGTTTGTGTTGTGTTGTCCTCTTTATGCAAAACAGCAAAAGATGTGTTATTATTCCAGCCCTGATGACAGCAGGAATAAGAAGAGCCTACGGTGCTCTGGCTTTTCTTAAGTCTGCTCTGTTACTGCGAATTGTATTAGCTCCATCTAATGTGCGTGTTCTTCGGAGAACACAAGAAGTAGGCATATGACGTCTGCTACATTAGTATTTTCGAGTTAGTTTTAAGTAGTTATCTTTATTCTGGACTTTTAATGGATTTACGATAGTCGATCAAATGATTTCTTATTGGATTGAAATATCTTTCACATTGAATTCACAGGAATACCTATTAGCTCTTGTTATAGTTGTAATGTATTCTCAGTTTTAATGCGTTTAAGACAATTGATTCAGTGTTTTTGTATTTAACCCCTTAGCTGCCAGGCTATTATGCAAGTCTATGCACAAAGGACGAGCACAAGTTGCACGTGCTTCTCCCAAAAATAAGCTTATGCTCATGATGATGAATATATACCAGCTGCTGTAAAAACAAATATTACCCCTGCTTGTGAATAAAGCAGATTGTGAAGCCTCTCCACACGTATTGCATTGTATAAGCAGTTCCACAAACAGCACATTCATAGCAATGCTATGCCTCACACAAGGCATCATGTTGTCCTGCTCAATAGATATAATAAGGGTTGCTCGACTGATTTTCCTACCTTCTTGCCATTGTGTAACATGTCCTTGCTGCTGGGGCCCAAAGAAAAGATGAGGCCTGTCCCACGAATAATGCTGTCCTCACTGGCAGTGCCCAAAACAAAACATGTGGTATGGTGGTGTGTCTCAACAATATATGCCCCCATTGTCCCCTACCTATTCATGCTGCTAGTGCCCAAGGAAAATAATGCAGTCTTTTCAACAATATATGCCTGCAATGCCCTCCTTCATACTGTTAGTGCTCAAAGCAAATCATGTAGTCTGTCTCAGCACCATCAGGGATCGATATTGGTGGGAGTGTGGGGTTATTTAGATCCGCGCTGAGCTTCACAGAATCAACAACAAGAAGCTACCTTTGAATACCGAAGCCAACTGGTGCCATCCAACATGAACTCTGAGTACAATGAAACATAAGCACACAGCTAGAGCATATTTAGAGAATAGTGAGTCATTTGGAATGGACAATAAGCTATAGATTGCATATCATATAGAAGTTACATTTGTCCAGGGTTGCTGATAGGTCTGGAGAAGATCTGGCGCTACGCTAACCTCGGGACTCAGGGCTAGCTAGCCTTTTGGCTGTAGGCCCTGAGCTTCTATCCCGGGCTACAACCAAAAGACCTGCGGCTGTAGCTCCACCAGACCCATGCTAGTGACGCTTCGGGTTGTGGCATTCTATGTTTTAGCTCCTGGTTCTCCATGAATAACTAAACAGCTACTTAATACGAGGGTATCTCTGATAAACAGGAGATTCTTTTACACATCAAATCTTTGCTTTGATCCCTGTTATATATGCCAGTGCCTACCCCCTTGTCTAAAGCAAGTCATGTGGTATGCCTCAACAATGCATGACCGCTCTGCCCACAGTTCAGCCTCACGTTGCGCTCAAGACTCCAAGGTGCAGCAAACTGTACCGTTCTCTCCTGCATACCCACCCATATACACATTCAAACATGTATGCACACACATAAACACACACAAACATATTCTTGCACACATTTTTTTTCTTCTTAAATATACCTTTGTCTGCCCTGTCACTTATCACCATTAATTCTAACTCAGTTTAGTTTTTTTCTGCCTGGTTGTCTGGTTCACCTCCGAAGCCTACAGGTCCCCGGCTCCCCGCCAGTCTTTTGCACTTGCCTGCAGGCCGCTGCACTTTGTTCAACATTACTGCACTTTCAGCTTACGCTCCTTGAACGGGCCAAGCTCTCTGCACTTAACCCAGAGCCCTGCTTGACCGGACTCTTTGTTCCCCTCCGCCACCCATCTCTGCACCTCCATCTGTACATATGCATGACCTTAATGTACTCAGATCAGTTAGTTTGTCTGTCCTGTGCCCCCTGCCCCCCACCGTTTTCCATCCCACTCCCATGCTTGGTCTCAACTGTACCACTTCATGCACTTGCACTAGGAGAAATGTCATCAGGCCTAGTATGCTAGTTTTTCTGTTTAGATCATTCAGAATCTTCAAAGCCCAGGAATGAGTATTGTATTCCCGTGTTACCTTCCCGCCTTGAAGCACTTTGAAGCATTTCACCTCTGTATAAGCGCTATATAAATAAAAATAAATAATCCACATATCCCACAGCTCCACTCCAGCCTATGGTAAACCAAAGGTCCCCTTTTTGAAGGTCCCACATAAGGCTATGAGTGCTTAGATATTCATCCCAGCCACGCACTCTTTGCTGTTACAACCCAGATGCCGACATGGCCTCCTATAGGGCAAGTTTAATAAGCACCACCCTTTGCCTGCAGTGACGTAGGCACCTGAAGGCCCCCATTTGTGAGGGCACCCCTTTCGGCTTTGTGGACTGCAGGAGCAATGTGGCATATCATGCAGAACACTCTTCTGTTAGGTGTACTGGCTGTTAATGTTCTGCATGACACAATGGTGGCCTGTGCAGAATGAAGGGGCACACACTGCAGGTCCGATTATGACCAGCCTGGCACTGGCTTTTAGGGCACTGGGTGCACGTTGCATTGCGTCACGTTGATTGACACTAACGTCATGCCATTTGAAATGACAAATGTTACTGTTGTCCTAGTAAATGGTACTTATTTCGCGATAGGGAGTTCGCTGCTCAAGGGAGCTCGTTGAATACAGATTAATTCCATATTTTTTATCGAATTTCGCCACCAAAATATGCAGAAGGGTGAGTAAGGGTCATACAAACTGTTTAGGTAGAAAGGTGTGTGGCGGGGGTATCAGCTCCACATATATAGGTGAGGAAATGGATTAAAAGATAAAAATAAATCAATGAATTCATATTCATTAAATCACATAGAACCCCCTTTTTGTTGATTTCATAACGATTAAAAGTCACAGACATCATTGCTGAAATACAGTTTGCATAAAGACCACTGGAGCTCTACATATATGTGTACCTGTCCCCATGACACATAATTAGCATAAGTAACTCCAGAAAATGAGAAATCTAAATGCCTCAAAAGCTAGTAATGTGGACGAATGACTCCCCCCGTGTCTCACTTTACATCACTTCTGTCTTGTTTCTTAACATATGATAAAACAGAGCTGGCCTCTTTAAAACTTCCCATTTTGCATTTCTGTACACATTATAAAACCTGGACTACAAATGTCATAAATGCAATACATGAGCCTAAAAGCAAGAAACGGCTGATTATTTCACAACTGACTCCAAACATCTAAAAACGTAAACTTATCTTTAAGTCTCACTAAGTTCAAGACTTGAACACACGCCAGTAGGACCCTTTTTTGTAAGGCACTCCTGCTTGTAGTCATTGCGTGACAAAAGCGTGCACCATGTTACTGTGAAAATCAGGTGGACAACATACATATAAAACAACCAATATTCACAAGGGCTGCAATCTTTCGTGCAAAGCACCTTCCAGCACTCTTTGTGGAATCTGCTGCAGTCATTAATGAAACTGCTGCCCATTAGATGTGTGCGGCTGGAAAAACAGATAGTGTAAATAAATAAATAAGCAAAGTATTGGCTATCCAGCAAGCTTGGTGAATGAGGAGCTGGGAAGTTTTGGTTCATGCCAAGGGCCCTCATGATAACTCTCAAAATTGCAGCAGCATAGCAAAAAGTCCCAGCCTCCTACACCATGCCCTGGTTCCCTAAGAATGTGGGGTGGGGGAGTGGAGCATAGTCTTCTAAATTGACTCGGTGGAGTGAGGTAGAAGTACTAAAAAAGTGGAGACAAACGGATGGGCCTGATACGAAAAGGTGCTCACTAGAGCAAACAAGGAGATGCAAGTGAACGCCACAGATTTGCACCTGCTCCTTGCAACACATCTGGAGATGACAGGAGCATCTCTAAGGTGCTCATGAGTACATTTGATTAACACAGATTTGCGTAAGAGCAACACATGGAGGCTCCAGGCAACGCCAGGTTGGCTTCAGTTTTAGTCTTTGGGAATCATGCATACGGTTGCTAGTGCACACCTGAGATCCGCCTGGACAGCTTCTGCTTTGTTCCAGTATGAATCCTTTGTGAAGTAGGCCCAGTGAGTTCTTAGAGTAGATCAGAGGTCTTATGTGCAGGAGTTGAGTGATACGTGTGATTTTGGTTTCAGAGATGCCCATATGAAACTGTATGCAACTTTGTATGGTGATCTGCACTTTCCAGGAGGTTGTCCATTGTGTACCCAACACATTCTAACTCCTAGACCAGGAATGGGGACTAAATGACATCTGTTCACTCGCTTTAAACAAAATCAAAATGAGCAAAAAATGCTAGATTTCCTACAAAGCATAGTTTGTTTCCTATGTCTAAAAGTAATTAAGAGAATAATTATTTATTTGGAGAGAAAATGTAACATTCACTGTATTGATTTGCGGAAGGACAGATTTGCATTCAAAGCACACAGAAAGGCATCCCACGTCTGAGATGCAAGTCTCTGAGTGGAATACAGGGCTGAAGCTGCCATGATAAATTTCAAAAGGGAGGCGATTTTGCAATATGCATCTGGGGTATTTGCCACTGCAGAGGTGAAATTGTGGTCTGTTCTGTGATACATGATTTGCAGGAGCAAATGGTACACTGATGAATTATTTTAGATGGCGTTCCCTAATTCTCCTGGTGCAGAACCCGTGCAAATTAGGGAACACCTGTGGCTACTTGACACTTCCTATCAGATGCAATGAGTGGGCAGACCTGGTCCTTCCCCCTTGAACAAAAATGATAGAGCGCACACTAATCTATGCAAGGTGCATTTCCCCAAACATACATTTCCCCACACTAAAAGGCTGGGTGTGCTGGCAGCTACACATTGATTTTATTTATTTCTACCGCGCCGGAGCCCGCAGGCATCAGGTCGCCACATGTACACGCAGATTCACATTATACAAACAAGTCACGGGACAACATGAATCTACGGATTTTCAGGCAGGTTTTAGCTTAGATTAAGGGAGTTATCTAAACAAGTGAGTCTTGAGTTTCTTTGGAAGGTAATGTATGAGAGTGCCAGTCTTATTTGAGGTGGGAGGTTATTCCATAAGGTCGCAGCTTTGGTGTGAAAGGCTTTGCCGAGTCCGTTGGTTTTCCCGAAACTGGTGGTTACGAGGTTGCCCTGGGCTTCAGACCTGAGTACCCATCTCGGTACATATGTAACCAGTTTCTTCTTGAGGTATGCTGGGGCATTTGCAGGGACGCACCTATGGGCTAGCATCAGGGTTTTGAACTATATTCTATCGTCAATAGTAACCATTGGAAATTTCACCTATCTTCACTGATGTGTTCTGTTTTCCTTTTTCCGCTGATGATTCTCACAGCGCTATTTTGTATTTTTTTTACATTTTGCAATGTGCCTTTTGTTTGCTCCTAGTAGCAGGGCATGGTTGTAATCCAACCTGGACAATATGGTGGCTCTTGCTACTCTGGTGCAATATTCCTCACTTACATAGGGGCGTATTCTTTGTAGGAGTCTCAGGTAATATGAGCAGTTCTTAGTTAGTTGCATGACCTGGGACTCTGGGCTCAGTGCTGCTTCCATGAGCATCCCCAGAGTTTTGACTTTGTTCACAACTTTTATATGGGTCTGATTGATGTTGAAACATAATTGGCTGCTGGCACAACAGGGTGTGCAGCGGGCTTCTGTAAGAGCCCACACATTATTGATTCACTCATTAGACTTTATTTCAGAAGAATGATCTTTAAAGTACAAGTACAAAAATACAAAACACTAAAAGTCTTCTGTTAGCTCATTAACGTCAGTCTTATAAGCATCAGCAATACAGTACCATTATGACCTGCATTGCCATCAATCAACAAAATAAATACAGTCAAATCAATACACAATTAGAAAGAAAAATAGGAAACTGATAAAACCTAAATCCTAAATTCAATCAAATCATATCCATTGGATGAAAATGTATAGTTGATGGCCTCATATAACTGGTATTTGCAAAAGTAATAAACCAAGGCCTAGGGTCGTACTGTGAATTGTTTGCCTTGAAGACCAAGTTAAAGGCTCAGGAGCAGCGAGGTATATGGGCTCATGAATCCAGGCGTGAATTAAGGGCAAAGCTTACAAATATTTTATATCCTGAATTTGGGATTATTAAAAAAACAGAGGTGGAAGCAGTGGAAGAGGAAGTGGTTTATTTAATCGGCTTGGGCTGTGTCTGAAAGGCACGGCATGGCAAGGATTGGAGCGGCGGTTGGGGGTGGAGACCAGATCCCTGGGTCACATCTGTGAGAAGTAACCCAGGATGGCATTAAGGAGTAGTCTGAGGGGGAAGGGAGCAGTGGTGAAGGAAATAAATCCCGCGCCATGTCTGCCAGGAGCGGCCCAGGCATACATGGGTACAGTGTCAGCAATGGAGCTCACTGCAGTGCCCCCTATGACAGGGAGACCTGCCCTGACAGCCCTACCTGTAGCATCAGACACCGCAGAGGAGAACATTGAGGGAGCGCTGCCCTCGGTCAATCTCTGGCCTATGCCAGTTCATACAGCTGTGGGGTTAGTAAATGGTCGCACTCCCTAAAAATTCTGTGGATCATAATATACATTACATGGCAGGTAGATCAAATATGAGTTATCAACATTATACAGGGCTATTTTGATTCATCACGTTAATAAAACAAGATTTGGTACTTGTTCGGATGACCAAAATTAGGCAGTAACAATACCTAGATAAAAAATGCAATCAAATAAAATAAATAGCTGCTAATATTAAACGACCCATCAAACAACAGGCAGATAAAAAGGAAGGCCCTTGCCTTCAGTCACAGCTCAACAATGCTTATTGAATGTTGAATGCATCTAGAAAATCTAATCTGTACCTCTCACTAAACCCAAAATATAATAACATGCAGTAATCTAATGGGGACATGTCAGCCAATAATTTGTAATGTCTATTGGGTGAATTGTGTGACAGCTTACGCATATTAGAGATACGTATTTGTCTTAATGTATAAATACAGAGCAGATGTTTACTTATTGCATACAGCTCATTGGAACTTTCCGTCTTGAACACTTGGGAGACCAGGGACAATCATACTGAGATGTATTTGTGATGGGCTCTCGGTGCCGCTGAGTGAGCCTTTACCAAGCCAGAGTGTAGATCTAGGGTTAACAAGCAACAGAGAAGTTATCACACCAAATCGCTTTGACCAATCTTTGCATAAGTATTTAACAATTTCTGAAACTTGCATGGTTGCTAGCAAATTGAGTGCAATACACCTTGCCCAGAGATGTTTGTCAGAAAAAGCAGACAAGTTATCAGTAAAGTTAAACACGATATATAAACAGTAATTAAAGACCTGGCAATCTAATAAATGATTACAATCCTAACTAGCGGACACGAAATCCTCTAAAAATATACTAAATATAAACAACTAAAATGACCTACCGTTGGACAGTTGGAAGTTTAATTCAGTTTTAAAAATTAAGAAACAGCTGGAATTTGAAGTTCTCTTAAACATATTCAGGATCTACGTCCTTAACAGTAAAATCAAGTGAATGTCTGCTAACATTGTCCTTATAGTTTGCATCTCTTAAATTGATCAGGTCGTATACAATCTAACTATAATTCATGTCTCCATTCTTGTGATTAAATACAGTGTTTCGAGCAATGCAGCTCTTTCTCAGGACACCAAATCTAAATTGTTAGCGTTTCAATGTGAACTATGGTTATTTATTTTATTTATTTTTGTTGAGGTCTAGCTGGGTTTAATGCTGGATGTTCATTGACTACCATTCTCAATTAAAAGTGAATAGCCCTAGCCACTTTGAAACCACTCTAGTAAATAGTCACTTATACATTCTCTCAAACCACTCCATGGCAGTGAGACAGGATATAAGAAAAACCCAGGAAAATAACTCAATGGAATCAGAACTCATCCCCTTCACTGCACACATTGAAATGTAGATGACATGTTTGACTAACAGGTAGCAATCAAGAAGTTGGGTGAATCCAATGTGAAACTACCACATGTATTTTAAGAACAGCTGTGCTTTGAACAGGACATACCCATACATTTAAACAATAAGTACACACGTGATTTTACACATAATTTATGATTTGATGACCATCAGGATATGTTATGGTATTTGGTACCTTTGCAGCCAACAAAATCAATACTCTGCTCCACATTTGTTTGAAACACTTATCACAGTAACAGGAACGTGTCATATTACATGGCGACCGAGTCCACTTGTCAGAAACATTACGTTCCGATAATCAGAAGGAGTTCCACAGGAAGATGAGTAGAGTTCCATAGATGCACTCCACAGAGACAAGGGGCCAAGCTCTCTGACCACCGCAGTACTGCCGGGGGCCTGCAGCTTCTTCCTCTTTGATTGATGTCTCCCTGGAAGCCAGCGCTTCTCACCAGCTGCCCCTTCCCAGCAGCTCAGGAACCATCCTCGTCACCAGTGATATAATCTATGCCTCCTGCCCAATCAGGAACACCAGAAGGTATGTAGTTTACATGGAGGTTTATTTCTCTTAGTTGTAAAGTAGAGAAAGCACTGGGACATCCATCTAGCCCAGCACCTTAGGTCCAACGGACACCAGTAGAACCCTGCACACCAAACATACATCAACATTCCACCTAGAGTCCCAGTGACATCACCACACCAACACTCCTCCTAGAATGTTAGTGACATCACCACCATCACAACACTCATAGCCATAATCAATCCCAGCACAGATTATGACACTCTCCTCCTTAAATGAGTATGTGCGGCCGATGAATGGAAAGTGAAGCGAAAGGTTGGCACTGCTTTTTATGCCTGAAATATTCTTTTAAGATCTGCCAACCCCATAATTCGAATCTTCCCGGTGGAGCTGTTAGTTGAATTGAACTTTGCGCACAGGAAGCCATTGCGGTCAGACTAGTGCAGGGGGCATCTGTTCCCAATGTCTATAAGAACCAACCATGGGATCTGAGCAATTGGGGTGTTAACCACTGCACGTGCCCTGAACATCTCTCCCGTACCATGATTAGCTCCGCGCAAATCCTTTGTGACATCACATAGCATCTAAAGCCTCTGGCAAGCACTTCCCCGTTCAAAGGAAAAACTTATTTCTTGTCTTTATTGCTTTTGTCCCTGGGATGTACCTATACAACACCAGACCCTTAGAGAGAAAACTGTTCAACATTATCACATTCTACAGTACAATTTTACTTTGTAGGACATACTTCCAATAGAATTCAGAGTTACTATAAACCTTATTATAATACAAGTAGAGAGTTGTTCTTTTTTTAATGAAGTCAAGTAAATTGTATTTGAAGAGCATTCATGTGCTATAGCAACCAATACAGCACAATCACAATTTACATTCATTCCCTTTTCTGCTGTGATATAATAGGTATTGAGTTGCACTTTGCCGCTGATCCACCCTCCTTCTTTTGAGCACGCAGGCTCACTTGCAATGCTTTGAATGTAGTGAGCAACCCCAGCAAAATAACCTGGGTGACTGTACGCCCACTCAAGAGCTTCGTAGCGATATCCTATATCAGCTTCCTGGAGTAAAGGGTTCAGCCATTTAGACCAGAGGATGGTGTGATCTGGCCACAAGGACAAAAGGTAGGGAGAGGTTTTCAATTGTGTTATTATGGGCACAAAGAGTTTTGTATGAGTCCTGGTCCTTCCATCTCGACACCGACGCACACTGAGTGGTGAGCCTATACCTAACTTGAAATAAGGGTCTCGCATTTCGAGGGAGGTACATTTCCTGCCAAGGTAGCATTCCAGGCTCCACAATGATTACAGTATATTGGGAATATCTGTGATTTTAAGAGAACTTTTTAAATAACACCAAGTCCCTCCACTCATAATAACTCATGTTCAGTACTCGGAGGTCAGATTTGGTGATTTGCTCTGGGAAATTCCGCAGATGGCTCAGGTCCAACCCAACCAGACACCCATTCGAACCTCTAAACCAGTTCAAGTCTTCATAAGCTGGTTGGGCACATATCTCCATAGGATTCTCTTAATCATTTGTTGTGACACAAAATTCCAGAGTTTTGACAGCCTTCATTTGTAATCAGACATAGTTGATATTGATATTTGACATGGAATGTGCCATTAGAAGTAAAGCCTGCATGCAGAGGGATTCTCACCTATTGTTGCCAGCTAACCAACATGGGCACATAACACATAGGTCCAGATTGTCCAAAACATTTTGACACAAGTGTTGAGTTGCAGTAACACATCTCACCAATTGAGCCAAAAAAGACACACCCTATGCACAAAGGGCATCTGAGCTTGTGCATCGTATATCTGCACATTCAGGTTCTGTTTTCCGCCCTGCTTGTGCATTTGGCCAAATAATGGGGTCTTGCTCGTATGTCCATGTGCAACCTGAGTTGAAAAACAGGGTGTGCAGTGACATGTGCTGAGGACTAACACATACCCCTGCACCTGTTTGGAACAGGCACAGGAGAAGGTGCAATAAATGACAAGGCCATGCCTATCTCTCGCATGTTTTGAATTTCAGTGTAACAGCAGAGTTGTTAACCACTGCTGTGACGCTTGCATTTCTATCCCACAAACAAAGATAGAAAGGCTTTCTTTTTTTCACATTTCACAACAACTGGCACTTGAAGTGCCTGTCCCTGTGAAATATGTGCTCCCGACACTAAAGTATATAAGGGGGGCTGGCCAGTGTATCTTTTGGGCTGCTGTTCAACTTCCCTGAATGTATATGAAAATATGTTTGCGCTTTTTTTGCCCCATGGTTTTGTGCTTTTGTTCCTCATGACTCAAGCATAGCCAAGGGCAAATTGTAGGGTTACATAAAAAGAACAATCTGTGTGGAGGGGCAGAAAGACACTGGCCCTGTTTCTGAACGACATTAACAAAAATTGAAGTATTTGTTTACTAAAAGAGCCCACATTTAGTTAACAAACTATTGCTTTTAGAAACACGGGATCCCACTGTGCTCTCTTTTCTGTATTTGAACAGGGACCAAGTATTCAAAATGACGAATGACGTTTGGCAAACACTGCCTTTTGTAAAGAGGCATCTTTACATAAAATATTTCCAACATTTGTATTTGTTTAAAGCCTTTGTACAGCTTCAGGAGCAGCCGGCTGTCTCTATGTACAAACACAGCAACCCCCCAACCATGAAATAACAATGCATGAAGTCTACCAAAATAGGAGACAAAAGTTCAAGGAAAGTTTAGCAGCTTACGGGTAAATGAATACCAGTGTGAATTTAGCCACATGTGAGGGGAACATGATCTCATTCAAGAGAAAGAGAAGGCAAAGGAGGTTTGAATGAACCAAAAGCATTTTGGCCATGTCGAGGTTCATGAGTTACGACAGGTTGCACACAAATGGCCTTAGGTACCGGACACCAAGATGGTTTATCACCCTCAAATTTCACCTCCTACTTTCTCGCCGTGACATCAGGTTCAGAAACTTCGCCTAACATGCTGCGTAAGCGAGCAAGGTTGTAGCATACTTCATCTTTATAATGAAGCCTGGAAGGTGTGTGTGGGGTGGGAGGGTGAACAGGCATTTGACAACCGAGTGAAACAATCGACTAGTTCAAGATGGCACCCTACCTGACTAAAGCCTCACGCCATCTTCCCCTCAACCTCACAAAACAAAAAGGAATTCAAACACCTGCCATACTCAGGAGCAAATACTGATAATGCTTGGGAGGCTGAAAAGCTGCAGCACAATGGGACAATTGACTTTGTTTTAATATTCGTCCACAACATTTGCAATTGCAATTTGTGTAACTACTCTGTACATGTTGTACAGATATACAACCATAACATTGTATACATAAGTACACAATGGACAAAATTCCTGAGTTCCAAAACATGCAAACCAAGACATGAATGGGGGTCATTTCCTATGTCCCCACAGCATACATGCAACGTTTAAAACAAAGCCATAAACTGTGTGTGCCTTGTTTTTGCACTGTGGGAGATTTTGATTCTGTTTTGAGGCTCATTGGGGCCATATAATGGTGTATACATTTCGGCCATGCACTCCTCCTCCACCATCAATTACCACATGGTTTTACTCCAGCATGACATTTTCATGCTACACCTGACCCTAACTTTGCAACCTCCCCCTCACACATCACAGGGGCAGTTCCAGAGACTGAAGGCAACAGCAGCCCTCAAACAAATGTGCTCACTGTCCATGGGCCCTATCCATTGTCTCATTCTCGTTGAGGACTGGCGATGGAACAAGGAGTGCCTCACTTAGACACCAAGCAGTATGCCTTATGGGAGGGAAAGGATGGAGCGGGGGCGGCTCCCACCCCCTCGCCCTCTGCCACGTGGAGGAGGAGTGTGGCGGCAGGCGTCCTGTATCCTTTTCTCATCTTGCACTCACTATGGAATACAGCAGTGCTAAAGGAAGTTGGGGATAGTGGCGGGTTCTTCTGTCCAAGACCCAGTGTTGCTGCTGATCCTTCACTTCCCACTCGGTGTTGGAGGCACAGGCGAGACTCTAAGCCTCCTCAGTACTTCTCACACCAGTTGGAGATGCGAGTGAGTGGGAATGATGCTTAGAAATATTGTTTCTTTCTTTATTTTTTCTTTATTTTTGTGTGTGATTTGGTTCTACGTAGGCCTTATATACTCTAAACATATACAATGAAAAAAGAGGATAAAAAGAAAGACAAAGATGGAGAAAAAAGAAAAGAAAAACGATACTCAAAAAGTAAAATGTCCACATTAAAGATTCAATTTTTACAAATTTCGATTTTGTGCAACTGCCACCTGATACCATTACACATATTCTCAGTAAATGACAGAGGACTAGCCTTGTGGTACATATCCAATCCATAGATAACCTTTTAAGTGTTTGCCATTTTTTGCATATGTGTTTGCATAAGCAGATGCTGTTGTGACTAATGTGAGGCCAAGACGTTGTCCCTGGCGTACTCTCAACCAAAGGTTCTCTGCATCCCATCTATGGACGTCAGCAGCAAATTTCTTGAAATGTTCGTTCGTGCCTTTCCTTAGTACAGGCAGTAGCGATGTAAGTGTTTCAAACTCTACCTTATGTTAACATCTTTAGATATCCCACAATATCTGTGACATCCTATTACCCCTGTTCTTATTCCTATTACTTCCCATTCCTACTTTTATATGTATTCTGCATAGCTCTTAATTGGGAAGTATCCAGGGGTGTTGCTAGGTCTGGAAAAGACCTGGGGCTACGCTAATGTTGGAACTGTTGGGACTGGGGGCTAGCTAGCCTTTTGGTTGGAGCTCCTGAGATTCTATCCGGGGCTACAACCAAAAGACCAGGGGCTATATTCCCTTTACCCCCGCCCCTAGCAACGCCTCTGGAAGTATCTAATGTGCTTTGGGTTGTTAACTCGCAGGCCTGTAAATATGCAAGGTTGTTCAATCATCTCATTAGTTTCTATCCTATGCTAATTGGCGTACCAATCCCATTCTTTGAGTTTTCTCTACATGTTTGTTAGGTTTTCCTTCAGTGGCGTATAATGGGCATAGGTAAAATCTATGTCATTTTGGAAGGTTGTTTGTTGTTCACTTGTATATCCAGATATTGAAACCCCTCTGTGGCAATGACCATGTGTAATCCCCCTATATCTGCCGTCAATGTATCTGGCCAAACATATATCACCGATTTCGATCTGTTTACGACTACGACCAATAACTGCCCATATTCCTCCACCGACTCCAACATCAACCTCAACACCTGTACAGGGTCCGCTGAATACAACAATATGGCATCCGCATACAGCACGATGCAGTGAGAAACCTTGCCCACCTGGAACGTCCAATCATTATACCTAGCCCTAATCAACCTCAGCAGCGTTTTGACCACCTGTGCAAATACCAGTGGCGATAGTGCCCCTACACACTTCCCATGTCTACAGCAATGCTAACTCTTAATCTGGAAGCAGGCGTATTATAGAGTAATTTGACCCACCCTAAAAACGTATTCCCCCAACCCATCCCATCTTTGATAAAACAACCCACATGAATTCCCAGTCTACCGTATCAAATGCTTTACATGAATCAATGCTGGCAATCCTCAACTGCCCCACTCCCAAGCACATATATCCAAAATCGGGAACAGTTTTCTCAGAGTTGTGGTCCTACCAGGTATGGAGCCAGCTTGATCTTCATGGACCAAATCAGTCATAACTCTACTCAACCTGTGTGTTAGTACCTTACTAAGAATTTTCAGGTCCACATTAATCATTGACAAAGGCCAGTACGATCTGTTTTCCCGGGCATCCTTCCCGGGCTTCCTTCCACGACTTAGGTAACAGGACCGCCAACGCCCACAGCATTGAGCTCAGAAACGCCCCACTAGCAAGCACTTTCTGAAATGCCACTAGCAGTCTAGGAGCCAGCAATTGTTTATAAGCGCAATAAAGTTCTACCATACGGCCATCAACTCCTGGTATTTTATTCCTCCCCAATTTGTCTATAGCCCATTCCACATCTGTCAAATCTGTCAGTGTATTAAGTGCTGCGGCCCCCTCCAAGTGAGCGGCCGTAAATGTGCCTCCTTCAACCACGCTGATGTCCGAGTAACCCATGACGGTCACATGTTTCAGCCACCACCTCTCCACTAACCCCAACTCTCAAGACCGTCTTCAGAGCAATCCGCAGTGTGCGACCCCACCACCCTATAAGTGTCCAAATGTCCATCCAGTGCAGTTAAAATTCCCTTCCCACACTACCCATTTATCACAATACTTTGCAATTATTCTCAGCATCTTGTCAAAGAAACCTGCATGATCCATATTTGGTGCATTTGTCCCTAATATGAACACTTCCTTACCTTATAACTGTCACGCAAATATATCGCTGCTCCTCATCTTCTAACACCAAATTAAGCTCAAACAACGTGGCATTCCTTACCCAAATTATCACTCCCTTAGCATTCATCGAAAATCCGATACCACAACCTGCACCTTCCAGCGCCTAGCTAAATGCTGTACCTCACCCCTTTGTTAGTGTGTTTCCTGGAGAATGCCAATCGTGACACCATGCCTAATAAATAAGAATGTATTTTGCTCCTTCTAACCACCCCATTTGTTCCCATAACATTCCAGCTCATGATTTTCAGGACTCTATCCATCATCATTGGTCTCTCACATAGATATCACCCCCTGCACCCATTCTATACACTGTATGTCAACCCACACATGAACCCCTCCCAAACAAACCCCTGAACCATTTCCAATTCCAGACCACGTGTGCATGTAACAACCCCCACCCCCAATTAAATAAAAACACTGGAATATAACCTTAAAATCCAAGATGAGCCCACCCACTATTTCACCACGCCGTTCCCTACCAGGGCCAGACACAACAGGAATGTAGCAGCCCCAATGGAGAACACAACTGTCCAGAACAGAGTCCCCCCACAAAGCTGCTCATCTTCTCGACCCTTCAGCCCCCCATTCCCTGCGATACAATCCACCTCCTCCTTATTTTCTCACCCATTCATTGAACCAGCATTAAGAACCCTATAAGTGGATCCCCCACTCCTCTGACCCAAATGTCTACTGAGCCCAGAGGCAAACATAATTAACATGCTCAATGTTCCCCACTTCCACGGTTGTCCACCACTGCCACCACACCCAAACTAACACCACACCAAAATGGCCACACTATTTACGACCTAATTGCATCTAAGGGCCCTGACATCCTCTTGATCACCGAAACCTGTTTCTTCCAAGACTTTGCCCCGTTGCACACAAAGCCTTCCATCCGGGCTACATTCTCATTGTGCATAACAGAACCAGCAGGCCAGGTGGTATTGCTATCCTGTACACATCCTACCTCTCTATTTTGCACACTGAGGAACAAGCCTGCAACTCAGACTGCAAATCTCTCCTGCTAAAAGGTCTCATCACCGCACACACACTCACAGCTAAAAGCTCATATATAGACACCTGGCCTACAACAGATCATTTGCAGAAATTCTTAGCGACTCTTTAGCAGCCATTTTGGTCTCTCACCCCTCACTCACAGTGCTGGGGCATTTCAATATCTGGTTCGATGTCCCACATAACCCCATGACACGATCCCTTCTGGGCGACCTGAAAAACCTACATCTGACAAAGCTACTATCAGGACCTACACACTCTGCAGGCCATATCCTAGATGTAATCTTCATCTCTCCTGAACTAATTACCCTCCATCCACCTCACCCACTAGTCTGGATGGAACACGCAGCCATTTTCATCACTCTCTCGACTGAAGACCCTCCTTCCTTCTTGGCAGCCCATGGGCCAACCACCCACTCCCCTGTATGCGAGAAAGTCATAGTAACTCCAGACACGGCAGATTCATTACATGCTTCTCTGTCCTCCCTACCGCCCAAGTGGGGGGGGACAGCTCGCCGTCCGCCACTTTGACTGATGGCTCTCGGAAGTCCTTATCCCTCTGAACCCTATCAGACCCTTCTGTAACAGACAGGGCCTCTCGCCCAGAGGGTTCACCTCAGCTCTGAAATCCCAGAACTACATCCTTGAATGCAAATTGCTGAACAGACCCATCGCTACAGAACAGCTTATGCCAAGCAGCTGAAAACCTACTGGAAAGAAATACGCAAGGCCAAAAAATTGTATTACTGGAATAGAATTACCAATGCCTCAAACATCTGTAGGGAACTCCACAAGATCATCTGCGAATTGAAGGCCCCATTATGCACCTCTTCCTCCCCCTCTCACACCCAGTTATTCTGTGACTCTATCTCAGACCACTTCCACCACATAGCCCCGTAAAGAAATCCTCACCGTTGTCACTAAAATAGCATCGCTCACACCACTCTTCCCAGCATCCAAGACCGAGTTCGCAGACTGCCCTCCACTCACTCGCTCTTCTCTACCTTCTCTCTGATCTCCCACCCTGAATTTCTAAAGCTAGTAATTAACTGCCACCCTTTAGAATCCTCTGGAGACCCCTGTCCTCCTTCTCTTCTAAAGAAACCCTATCCTCAACCGGTGCTGGCAACATCGCAAGATCCATCATTAAGTCATCTCTCACCCAGCAGAATTCAAGACCTCATATATCAAACGCCTACTAAAAAAATAGCCCTCAGCCCCCTTCTACCGAGCCACTACACACCTATCTCAAACCACCAACTTATAGCTAGACTAATCGACCGAACAACCTACACCCAGCTTTGCTTGTTTACAGAAACCAACGTCATCCTTGGTACTGCTTGTCTCCTGCTGCAACAAGCAATGGCTCAGCACCTCAACTTCTAAACCCCTTACAAGCACCAGCCCTGCGCCTCACCTCTCAAACTCTCCCATCCAGTACAAAAAGCTTCCACCCATACAAATACATTTCATATTTTATTCATTCACATGCTTGCACAAAACACCAGCTCCCAGCCAATATCTCTGGATGTCTGGAGGCAGGAAATAGGGTGCAGCGTGTCAACACTTCTTCCTGAGTCCTGCTTCATGCACAGGCATCATGAAGGTGGTGCCCCATGGATATTAATCAGCAGGAAGGTGCAGAAGTGCCCGCAAGTCCAAACACTTATATCCAGTGAATTTTACATAGAACATTTGTATATAAGATTATTATTGCCCAATCGATATTGCTACCTATTTTATCGACCTCGGAAGAATAAAAGTCTGAGTCACCTTTGCTCAAATTCGAACCTGCGATCTGCAGAGCACACAGAGATTGCAGCAGGGAGCGCTCAACCCCTGATTTATGTCACCAGCTAAAAAAGTAAATGCACTAACCTGACAGCGTGCCCAATGACTCATGCAAGAACAAAATTCCCTGAGCCTTGCAAATATAATTGGGTGTGCTCAGGCTCGAGTAGTCCGTGCAAACAAAAACCATGTTACCTCACAACTTTGGTAGCAGGGCAACACCTTGCCACCCATTTCAAAGAGCCACCACTACCCAACGGCCACCACGACCATGTTACTATGTGCTTCTAAATTTACAGTAGTATTACCAACCCCTAGTGTAAAGCCAACATTTCATCAGCGATATATCACTCACATCCCCTATCGTTTGTCAAGCTTTGATCACCCCCTCTTGTCCATCTAAACAGCAAACCTTCAACAAGGACTGCTCCCAAATGAATCCTTTCCTTCAATTTGCATTCACGTTCCCATTCCCTGTAAGTTGGGACTGACCCCTAACCCCTTTGTTATTCTAGTATGTTTATATACTGTCATATAACAGAGCATATATATGAGCAGGCTAGCACAGATTGCATATATAGTTTGCTAACTATGCCACTGAATGTGTAGCATTTTAACCACTATGTATTGCTATGTGTCATTCTTATATTTGTTATGGTATGTTGTGTTCTTTATTACATGCTCCGATGCACATCCATTTCTGTCTTAGCCACGAGTCACTGGCTACACATGGTCTCTTGTACCAGGGTAGGCACTTCCTCCACCAGAACCCATTCCCAGTCCCTGACCAGCAAATCTGTGTACAGTATAATGGCTAAACATGGTCTCTTGTACCAGGGTAGGCACATCCTCGTCCAGGAGCCATCCCCAGTCCCTGACCAGTAAATCTGTGCACAGTATTATGGCTAAATATGGTCTCTTGTAGCAGGGTAGGCACATCCTCGTCCAGGAGCCATCCCCAGTCCCTGACCAGCAAATCTGTGCACAGTATTATGGCTAAACATGGTCTCTTGTACCAGGGTAGGCACATCCCCGTCCAGGAGCCATCCCCAGTCCCTGACCAGCAAATCTGTGCACAGTATTATGGCTAAACATGGTCTCTTATAGCAGGGTAGGCACATCCTCGTCCAGGAGCCATCCCCAGTCCCTGACCAGCAAATCTGTGTACAGTATTATGGCTAAACATGGTCTCTTGTACCAGGATAGGCACATCCTAGTCCAGTCGCCATCCCCAGTCCCTGACCAGAAAATCTGTGCACAGTATTATGGCTAAATATGGTTTCTTGTAGCAGGCTAGGCACATCCTCTTCCAGGAGCCATCCCCAGTCCCTGGCCATCAAATCTGTGCACAGTATTATGGCTAAACATGGTCTCTTGTACCAAGGTAGGCACGTCTTCCACCAGGAGCCATCCCCAGTTCCTGACCAGCAAATTCGTGTACAGTATTATGGCTAAACATGGTCTCTTGTAACAAGGTAGGCACATTCTCCACCAGGAGCCATCCCCAGTTCCTGACCAGCAAATCCGTGCACAGTATTATGGCTAAACATGGTCTCTTGTACCAAGGTAGGCACATCCTCCACCAGGAGCCATCACTGGTTCCTGACCAGAAAATCCATGTAGAGTATTATGATGACTGGTGAGCACTCACTGTCCAAGAAGTTGTGGTACAGACAGATAAACCCCACATAATGTCATGAATTTGAATTAGTTGGCACTCTTATTGTTTTGAAAGTGCTACATCCATCGGTCAACAAGCATTCAGAATGTGTTTATCAAAAACAGTACATATTGACATGATAGTTCATATAGCGTAGTTCCGTGTAGGACTCCAAGGGGTTGACGTCCACCGATGCTATTGGGTTCCATTATGAAGTTGTCTACATTTTTACTTATTTTACAAAGGTTGCCGGGACTAGCTTCTGTAATTTGGCCCAGTTTGAACTTCAAACAGGGCTGCATGGGCAATTTTAAGCCTTGGATTCCACCAAGCAGACGTGCAAGGAGTTGTACCCCTATGGGAACATATGTGGAGCGCCGGGAGGGGAAGAGGGCCAGTCACATACATTTAAGTTGTAGCAAGGTACAGTTAAGCTTTTGGCCCTTTTGATGGTGGGGACATAGTTCAAGCGGAGCAGTCAGGCTCAAGCACCTTTCTAAAGTGGTCATTGCACAGCAGATGCATTCCATATAAGACCCTGAGGCACAATGCATGTTACCATTCCTGTTACTACTCCTACCGCACATAGCCTACATAGTCTTCAGCTTTACCATTAATTCTTCAGTACATGTGCCCTCCTGTTCCTTTCCTAAAACAAATAATGCATTTAAAGTGTTTTTGTCATGACATTATGAAGGCTTCCCCATGTTTTAACAATGCTTTCTGTAAAAATGATGTTCTAATGGTATCTGTGAGCCTTACGTCACTACTCTCATTTTGTGGCGTGTAGTTTGAAGCCTGTTTCCGTTCAATAATTGTTCCTGCTCGCTTTTTGTGTTTTTTAAGAATCATTAATGTCTCTACTATAACTCCTCTATCCCTCTTTTGATCCAATGTATCTGCACAGATGATGGAGTGTCTATTAAAAGGACTGTGCAGTGTAAACCATGGCCCATCCTGGTAGTCAATCATTAGACTGTATCTCATCTGCTTTTTTCTGTGGTGATGTTGTCTTAATAAAATAAAGATACAATGGATATGGCCTCATATCTGATGAATGCAATGGTAGCAATACACAATTGTGCAGCTAGTTTTTACATTTGCCCATGCATTACATATTATTATATTGTATCTAATAGAGCACACTGTCATAGTGAAGGTCACGCTTGAGAAAGTGAATGCCTGAATGAATGAGGTTGCATATGTTCAATGGATTCCAAACGATTCCATTTGCAGTTATATAGCAATGCAAAAGTCATAGGTCTCTGCCTTCACATCACCCGATATCATTATGAAAGTCAGATTCTCTGTATGCCGCGGTGACACACACACCCTCACAACGCTTGCTCTGCTCTACTCATGCACGTAAGCAATATTGAAAATGGTGACCCGCTCCATCACTCATGCACTCAACGTAGTGTTTATCCTGTGTGTAAAAGCGTAAATTAAAAGCTATCTGCCATTAATCTACATGCTGCTCCCTCAGGGGCTGCACAGGGCCTGTCCACATTACTCTAGCCAGACACTAGGCTCCATTAGAACACACAACCTCAATGTTCACAATGCTTACCACCAATCACCACAATACACTCAGAGATTGCAGGACATAAATAGAATCCGCACAAACATACAACTACACACAGATCATTGTTAAGTGACTGGAAGATATTCCGCCTCAAGGTTCTGATTCCAATTATGGACAACTCTTAGCTTCGGTCCTGTTGTCTATCAGTTGTGACTCAGACTCCCTCGGTGGAATATTTCCCCAGAGTTGATAGTTACCCGTTTATAATGCTATATATTTATCCTCCTGGAAACAAGGGTCATGTAGGTACAGTTACTCAGATTCAGTGACCTTTTTCGCCTGCTGATAAAACGGTCTGTAAAGCGTGGCTCTCATTTTGGACTACAATTCCCATCAGCCACAGCCACCAAAGTAAGTTGTGAGGGATCATGGGAGTGGTAATTCAACACATCTTGAGACGAAGGTTGTTGACCCATTAGGCAATTCAATTAGAGCACACATCTAATTTCAATGTTCTAATTCATAGGAGCACAGACTCAACTTTTTTTTCTTGTATATCCAATAATACTCTTAACATGGAATAGCGCAAAAAGAAATTCCACTTATATTTTCAACCTCCATTACAATGTGCCTATGGGAGTTTTGAACCATTTATTCGGAACCAAAAACCATGAGAAAGTACGATTTTGCCAGATGTTTTGAAAAGCATATATACCACACCAAGCTATGAATCTAAAAAAATGTTCAATTAACTGTCAAATCGAAGGCTTTTTCTTTAGATGTACAAATGGTTTCACGTTCAGTTAAACTTTGCTCTGAAACACGTAACACACATGCGACCCGTAACGCACATCCGCCAACACGGTCGCCTCGCTTGAAGCCCACATGTTTTTCCACTGTTTATGATTATGATGTTTATTTTTGGAAAAAGTAACAATTTCATGCAGGGGACACCAAACGTTAGCACTTACATGCTGTTGGGTCCTCTGCACGCTATTATATACGTTTATAAAATGGAGTTTTAAATGAAACATTAAAAACAGGTAAACCTGCCTTTACGCCTTCATTTTACTCTCCTTTGTGTTGAACGTGTAAATGTAGCCTGTAACACAGCATTTGCAATGGGTTCCTTGGAATCCACCTGCTTCTAGCAAGTGCTGAATTGAGGTGGGTTCCATTCGTTTTGCACCTGAATGAAAATCTTATGCAGGCATAAAACAAATTCACAGTTATTTTATAACTTTATACCTATATGCTAACATATGTATAAATAAACAATTGCAATTACATATTAACTGCATGTAGGGGACCACCAATGCATTCACATGCGTGTTATTTGGTAATGGGTTCCTATGGATTCCTCCTGGCAGGTGCGAATGTAAGGTGGATTCTAAAGGAAGCCATTGGCTTTATGCCTGGTTGAAATTGTCATCAGGCATAAATGGCTGTGCTCTTCCAAAACATAGGAGGAAAGCACAGGGCAGATGCAAACTCTGCTTTCTGCCCATTCACTGCCTTGGAAGAGGACGAAAATGGGCTGGAGCAGTAAAGCACAGTACACCTTGCATGTAGGCCCTCTTTTACCACTGAACCCAGTGTAAAATGACCCTCCTTGTTCTTGGAAGATGTAGGAGGAAAGAATGGCAGATATGTTAATTTTACTTTGTATTTTTTCTTCACCTTCATATTGGCCGTAAAAACAATGGTATAGTGGAGGCCCCTGCAGCCCCCAACGTTTCTTTTTGAAGTCACTGTGAATTCACAAAGAAATATTTCCGATATGGTCATGTAACGGAAATAATTTCTTTATGAAGGTAGAAGGACTTCAAAAAGAAACTTTCTTTTTGTCATAGCCCCCAACCCCACCGAGTGGCGGAGGCAACTTTTTGTGTCAGTGGGGGTGGTCAATAGGGTGCCAGTGGGAGGCTCGGGGGCGCGCTGGGCACCTGGAAGGAGCCGGGGGTGGGGAGGGCTACACCACCCCCTGTCTCTGCCACTGCTCCCACCCCATGACATGGAGGCTTCCAGGTTGGAGGCCTCCATGTCACGGGGTGGAGGGAGCCTGAATAGTTTCTTTTTGATGTCCTTCTGCCTTCTTAAAAAAATGATTTCCGTTATGGTGATTGGTCCCGTAATCGAAGTAATTTCTTTATGAAGGCAGAGTGACTTCAAAAAGAAACTATTTCTTTTTTAAGTCATAGTGGTTCCTCGCACACCGTGACATGGAGGCCTCCAGCTCTATGAAAGGAACAAGCGTTTCTGCTGCACTGGAGGCCTCGTTCCCTGTCCTTGATCAACAGATTCAAAGGTAAGAAAATTAGTTTTGTGTAAATGTGTGTGCGTGCATGTAAGTGTGTAAATGTGAATGAGTGAGTGCATGATGTATGGGTGGCTGCCTAGGTCTGTGTGTGTGAGTGTATGGTGAAAGGATGCATATGTAAATGTATGAGTGACTGGGTGTCTGTGAGTGCATGGTGAATGCTCTCATTATTTACTGGTAATCTTCATTACTCCTAGTCCTACTCTTCCTTGCCACAGTACCTGTGTATGAAGCATGTTGCCTCATACACAAGTACTGGGATGAGGTATAGAGACATGGAAGTAATGTCTGGTTTAGTTACCTGTAATCCTCCTTACTCCTAATCTCACTCTTCTTCATCCCAGTTCTTGCCTAACAGGCAAGGTGCATCATAGAGAAGTACTGTAACAAGGAAGTGGGATATGGAGGTAATGGTGTGTGCTTGTGCTTAGTGCCTGGATTACTTATTGGTAATCTCCACTACTCCTAGCCCTACTCTTCCTCGTCCCAGTACTTCTGTATGAGGCACGTTGCCACACACACAAGTACTGGGACGAGTTAATGGGACATGGATGAAATACCTAGTTTAGTACCTGTACTCTTCATCACTCCTAATCCCACTCTTCCTCACCCCAGTACTTACTTATGAGGCGAGGTGTCTCATAGGTAAAAACTGGGATGAGGAAGAGGGACGTGTAGGTCATTCTGGGCTTAGCAGCTGATTTTGCAGTTGGGGTGGTAGTCTAGGCCAGCCTGGAGTGTGGCACGACCTGTGATTAGTTGCTGAGCATGGAGGGCCCTCAGTAAGGCTTGCAGGGGGGCGCTCACATTTTGTGCTACAACCCTGCCGAAGAAGGCCTGGAGCGGTAAAGCAAGGCATAAATGCATCACACCTTACTTTTTCGCCCTGTATTACCTCTTCCTCCAGTATAAAATGACTATATATATAGAAATATCCCTTTTAAACCACACCTGCACATGAAATCCTAAACAATATACATGGAATCTGGCAAATGCAGTTGACTTTTTGGGGATGATTCACGAAGAACTTACTTTGAGTAAATCAATCTTAACATAACTCTCTCCATGAGTAAGTCAAACATAAGTCTAATTCTTTTCAATGCAATTGAATGCAGTTGACAGAAACATAGCTTCCGGTAGCTTTTAGTTCTATTCAGCTGCTTTTCTCCAGCTGTCTCCTTGTCTCAGCTTGTCTGTTCGTCTTAGTGGTTTTACCACCCCTTCCTCTGTGTCTTCCTTTAATTCCTTTAATTCCCTGTATCACTTAATGGCCTTTAAGACTAATATTCACAGTTCTTGACCACAGTTAATTATACGGTTCCCCCCAAAATGGTTTGCATTGGATCAGTCCAAGACCAGCGGAAGGAATTTGTACTAGTTAACTTCATGTATTTCATTGAATAGTTCTTGATACTTGGAGAACATTAATTATGGTGGAGGTTCTCAAATCCTTTTTCTTTAACAAATCAGAGATGCCCAAGAAATGTGCAAGAAAAATGTGCACCTGATTCACACAAATATGCATCTAAGAGCCTTGTTTTGCTATTGATTTCACAGGTGTAGATTACCAGCTGTACTGTTAATGAACCAACTGCACTGGTTGATGAGCAATACAGTGAGAGGTGTACACATTTGATGTCGCCAGCAAAGCGCAACACAAAAACTGGTGATGCACTACAGATACTGAAAGGCTTAAAAGGGTGGTGGAAAATTTGGAATCAAGTGACAGATGTTCAATAGCACACAATTTATTTCATCTGGTTCGTCTGCCCCTCTTTAACTTAAAAACCTGTTCTGGGCTGTGGCATCACGTAAATTGATAGTTTTGAATTAAAACCACTCCCAGATTTTTCACAAAAGGTGAGCAGTTGGAATTGTGTCCATTGGCCACCAATGTGTATTCTAATGTTCTACAAGTTAACAATCAATATCCCCTTCTTACCATAAATGTTTCAATCAGTGTTGGGATATCCAGTGGTCTAACATCTTCATATATGATTTCAACCTGGGTTCATCCAACCAGAAACTTCTCTCTACAATGGCTAGTATCTAGGTATTATCAGCTTACATGTGAAACGTCCAAAAAAGTTAAAACCCACAACACTGTGCCCAAAACCGAGTTCTATACAGGGGGCTAAGAAACTGCATGGCTCCATCCAATAGAAAATTGGTTAACTACTCTGTGATGTTGAAATAGAGGACTGCGGAGGACCAGTTGGTTATTAGTGACAAAAGCTTGAGAATTAAAGCCCAGACAGCTATGCCAATGGTCGACATCCTTATATTGATGCAGACAAAGGTCCCTTAATGTCAACATTGTTTCTTTGTTCCAAAAACTAAAGTGTGGACCTTGATGCAGTAATGATCCATAGGAAGAAAACTAAATAAACAGTGCAACCGGTTAGGGAGTATGTACTAAGCTTAGTTATAGAGCGAAATTGAAAAACATTGTCAGCGTACATTTTTAGAGTTTGATCAAACACACACTAAATCAAATGATGTCAATATTTAGATCTTTAGTGTTCCATTGCATTATGCATTATTGTTACCTGTGCTTCAGATTCAATTTTAAAGCAATTTACTTGGCATTTACTAAGTTTGTGTAATCCCTGAAAATGGTGCTTGCTTTCTGTAAAACAGTCCTCAATCTTTCTTACTCAACACCATGTTATACTAGGACCTGTTTAGGATGAGTGTTTGCAGATCCTCGTGAGGGGCTTTCCCGGATTTCTCTGCCTCCAGAACATAAGCCCTGGGAATCTGCTCTGACCATCAGAAATCTAAATCTAAAGGGCATTATATTGCTAATATAATAACGTAATGCTACTTTTAAAGCAACCTGGTTCATAGGAGCCAATTGTAAAATATCAGCAATTTAAGGGATGAGTAAGATCAAACGTTCACATCAGAAAAACATATGGAAACATTTTGTATGAGAGAAGTAATTAGGACTCAAGTAGGAAGTCTTTAATAGTAAACAACTGCAAGAACACACACTTTTCACACTTATTTTATATGAGATGTTTGGTAATGCAGCTACATATGCCCTACAATCCCCACTCTCCTGTGGACAAGATACGAAAACTTAGTGATCCTGAAACCAATAATGGGGCACAGCAGGTAGCCTATGTTTCTACATGTAACTTCTACATTGCCATTTATAACAGATCCATAGAGGACATAGGTCACTCAGAAATGTGCGGAACATAATATATTGGGGCAATTCAGGGCGCTGCCTTAAATTGTTTTGTACCAATTTCCAAGTCTCTATCGGCGCACCCAATACTTGCGCCTATGACTCAATCCTTTTCCAACTAAAGCGATTGTAGGTGCTAGGGAATAGATTGTGCGTGACATGAGGACTTGTAGATTTTGTTCTGGCAATGATGACATTGAGACAATTTTACACTTGTTATTAGAATGCCAAGGTTTATCTTCTCTGAGTTCCTACTACTTTGGGTGCCTTGTTCAAGATTTTAAGACCCTCTCGAGTGCATTAGTTTGGCAGTATATTTTAACTTCAAGATATAATGGTTGGCGACTTGCTGCTTTTTACTTTTTAAAGCAATTGTTCCCCTGACCCTGCTATGTTAAAGCATTAATAATGGCTTAAATTAAATAATTGTATTGTGTTTTTAAAGTTTAACCATTTTGTATATTTGGAAATTAATCTACTCTTGTTTAATAAGTATTCGTTTTGTATCATGTGAGAAACGTTCATTGTTGAACTAATTCACATATAATAAATACATAAATAGATAAATAAAATGTTCTAAATGCTCTCTTTGAAAACTGTTTACTGGTACACACTGAAAAGATTCACTGAGTGATGTCTTGATTGTGGCCATATTTTAATTGAATGAAAACCTGGTGCTATAACATAACACATTGCTAGACCTGTTGCCATTGCCCCAATCGTGGTGGTGTGCAGCCTGCGGCCGCCCCATGTTTTGGCTTGCAACTCCCATGATCCCTCATCATTGACTATGCTGACTGGGGCTTCTGCAGGTAGTATGTTAAAACATCTGACGTACAGCAGGTTTTCCGGCCAGTGTCCAATACATAGATTGGGATGCACCTACCATTACTGGATACTCCAGTAAAGCTCTCACTTTTGAATATTTAGGACTCTCAAGATCGAATATCAATCATTGGTTAACTTGTCACATGCAAACAGGTATAGGATGTTCACTTGGAAAGTAAACAGCGTTGTGGCAGACGGCAATGACACAGAAAATGAGGATGTTGAGGCTGGCATGAATATTTCTAAAACCTCATGCAGAGTTAAAATGGCTCCAATTCAAAGCTATCATGTCCAGATTCTGTGAATCACAAAAGTAAGACCCAAATGATGTTCTGATGCACTCTGGACAAGCAGTGCTGGTGTTCTCTTTCTGGTCCAATGGGCCAACAAGAGTAGTGCCAGTAACCTACCTCAAGGTAACGTAGAAAGTGCTTCATATAAAAACTGTATGGGCTTTTTGAAGAACAAAAACATCTATTCAACCCACAGAAATAGGAGGAGGCACCAGCGTATAGATTTTCAAACATGGAAGTTTATCTAAAATTACAAGCCCAGCAGTGGTCGAAGTGAGCGGGAGCGGACGTGAGCGGTGCTCCTCTACTTTTTTAAATGACCTTTTACAGCTCCTATACTTTTATTTTAAAAAGAAACCATTCCGGAATGGTTTCGTTTTAAAATAGAATTGTAGGAAGAAGTTGAAACTGCACCGATTGTTCCCTTAAACAGCAGGAACAAGTGTTTGGGGTGTGTATTTTGTGTGGGGGGCGTGGTGATGGGGTTTGTGGGGAATGGGTGCAGACCGGCAGGGAACATAGTTCCACTACTTCTTTTCGTACACTTCGACCACTGAAGCCCAGCTGTGCAAACACGTGTCGGCAACACTAATAAACACTTGTTACACTCTCTAAAGCAAGATCTCGGAGGCATTATTAGAGAGAATACACTCTCAATCACAGTACCTGGGGTGAGTGTGAAGAGTCTGCAACCCCCCTTCCACTATCTATACTATAGTTAGCTTTGTACTTTCATGAATGTTTGCACAATGCTGTCATTGTTTCTCATAATATGTAATTGGAAACATGCACTATAAATGTATGGAACTGGGTATGTGTTTCATCCCCAGCAAGAAGATACATATTTCAGAAGTTTATAAAGAGTGTGGTTCCTTTACTTTGTGCATAAGTGGTATTACAGGTACAGGCAACACAGAAATGGCGATGTGACAATTGTTTAATCCATTGTTTAATCCATGCAAGCAGAACACTTCCTTTCTCAAGACATGGCCGTTTACGTCCAATGCAAGATGTATTTGTTTTGCCGGATGCGAGGGACCAAAGTCTCGCAGCAATTGATTTAATTGCTGGTGCAGCATTTCGGACCGGATAAATGCCTGTTTGTACATGGTTAAAAAAGTGATTACAAGCATGTGTTATTTTGCAGTCCTGCTCACACTAGGATGGGCAAAGTTGAAATCACCAGAGATTTTGTTAATTTCAATATTCTCAAGGCAACCAACTGTTTGGCAGCTTAACTTCAAAAGTTCCAGCTGCTATCCCCTATAGGACTCTAACATATTCCATGTTGCCTTGCTAGAGCCTGTCCGCGGAAGGGCACAGGGGTATTTTTTGTAGCACCAGCCATCGAAGAGCTAAAAATACAAGTATTTATTATTTCTATTGCGATTGGGACCATGTGCTAGAAACAGAAAACAAATAATCTTATAGAGGAAGTACATATGCACAGTTTTTTCGAGTTCGAGTATAGGCCGACCACATGCTAACATTCTTTTTTTATTTTTAAAGAATTAGTTTAATATTTTCAATATAAGTATTCGAAATATAGAAACCAACAGGACCACGCATACTCAGATTATAGTTTTATTTTTTCGATTGTCTAATGCCCAACTTGCTCTAGAAATAGAAAACGTACCTTTTCTTTATCCATTTTGATCCTACCAACATTTTGGAGTCAATATAACTTTGTGAAATACTAATACTAGGCTACTTGGTTTTAAAGGGAAGCAGCAATGAACATAGTTTTATATGGTCTGTAAGCACAACTTTTCCACTCTTATTTTGTATGGCTCTAGTCAAATCTCTCACTCGGAGCTATTAAAGTTAGATTTGGAAAATCTCTCCCCAAAATGCAGGCTGCCCAAATCGCCTTTGGAAGCTATGATTACATAGAGAAAAAGAAAGCCACAAATCCCCAATGGATGTTTGGAATTGGGGAATAGCGTCGCAGAATTGAGAACTTAATGTTAGTGACATGCTGCAGGAGTGGGAGCGAAAAGATAGGGTGTAGGTTTAGCCTGGAGAATGAGCATTACTTGTATTTTCTTGTATTTTATTTGGATTTTATTGAGCTTAAAGGTCTGTATTGCAGAATATTCCCTGATAGAAATATGCAATGCATTCCAGAGACGAAAACCTAATACTTTTAAGGATTTCCACCCATGCGGTGTATGTGCTATTTGCCAACTGATAACATGCTCAACAAGTTAGATCGAAGCCTCCGCTTGGGGATATAAAGCCCCACCATGTTCAACAGATAACCAGTGGCAGGTCCATTGAAGATGATCCTGATCGGAAGCAACGTCGCTGCATGAATGTGATCCTCCATAGGAATCCAGACAAAAGTAGACCAGGCTTGATAGACATAATCATATTTCCTTAACGGTGTGATCCCCGTACGGCTCACGTTTGGACTGCTTAAGGTTTGCTCAATTATTTCTTAGAGATTCCTAAATAGAGGGACCCACAATAGTGTATTCTTGATAGAGGCACTGTGTGTTCAAGTTACTTTCCTTAAAGAGATAGCTACATCTACTTATGATGCATTCTTGAAAAATACGGATTTCAAACTGCATCTACCTGATGGAAAAAGACGGCCAGCTGTCAAAGAGAACACCAAGATTCCTCACCATGTCCACAAGGGATGGATGTGAACCAGATGTGTTGACCGTTGAAAGGGCAGAGGGGCACAGGAGAACATGCTAGGAGCATCATTTCTATCTAATTTTCATTTAGGCATACATTGTTTTTTCTTCATAAAATGACACTTGTTATAATTGTTGAGGATGTATAGCAATTAGTTGGCTGATAGTTTTGAAGTATTTTATAGGGCATGTTTGTTCGTTTTTTATATTCAATGTGTTTATTTTGTTTTGCTTTTGTAAAAGGTTATTTGTTGTATGACTTGTTCATTTCTCTGTTTGTTTAGCACCCACTTGACCTTGGATCTAGGGCGCTTTATGAGTGGGTAAATAAATAAATATAATAAATAGTTGCCGTACATGCAGGGCTGAAACCTCCCAAAGCAGCGATCCACCCTTATAGGATCCTCTAGTTCCATGTGGAGATCGACCAGGATCTTAGTTTCATCTGCATAGAAACAATACCTAAGACCATAGCTCTCTGCCACATATATTAAGGGGCAGTTCTATATGTTAACTAGGAATAGTACAGGACGCTAATGGCGTGGAACTCCACAAGCAATTAGGCAACTGGGTGAGATATTATTTCCCATCTGAACCCCATCTCTGCTAACCTTCAAATAAAATGCAATCCAGACTAATGCTGGTTCCCTTATCTATCTTCTATGTATAAAGCAGAACATCTGTTAGTTTGTTTCTGATACAATTGCACACTATTCCACCAATCTGCACCACATGTTTAACAGTTACCTGTTGGGACCCTCTGGACGTTACTGGCTACATGACATTTGAACACCCCACCCCTTACCCTAGATTTCAACCCTGTCAAACATGAGACAGTTGCCTGAAATTGGCAAAACATCAGTGTGGTCGTAGTAGGACTGGACAAAGTTCATTATAAGCATCTCAACACTAGGAACAACACGCAAAGCCTTGAAAACCACATTTCAAGGCCCTAGGATGAACCATTTCCAAGATATTTGCACCGCAACGCCTGGTACTGTGACAGGTGGGGAGAGCGTACAGAAGGTCCCAGTATGCTACAGCAGACCAACTCTCACCTCCCCTCCATGCCTACTTCGGGGTATGGCAGCCAGCCACATGCGCCCATTCTCAGTGCAGTTTACTTCAGAGTGCAAAGCACATCAAATGATAGTGACTCAGAACAGCGACCTATAGGATAATTGATTTTCAAAAATTGATGAGTGTTATCATGTCTATATTTTAGTGGTGGTGCATTAAAATGCTATGGACCACTGTGTCAAATAACGATGACGGGCATAGATGTATTTGCATGACACACTGTTCAATATACACTCGACATTTCATTGCGTAAGCAAAACAAATGCCCTCACAAATATTTGGATCCAAGGTCTCATGGTTTAAAAATACACTAATTTAATTTAAATACATGGAGTGTTCTTAGATTATTACCTACTTGCATGACAGTTTAACCTTAAAGTGAATGCCTGACTATGTCAGCAAAGCCAGTCAAACAGACACCATTTTTTTCAGTGAACCCCCAGACCACTAAGTATACTACGCCTCAAAGTCAAAATGCATTCCACAGTGCAAATGGCTTTTCAAAGCAAGCCCTAATAAAACACTTGCAAGTTTATTGCAGGTCAAATGGGAAATAGGGAATGGGATAGGAATTGAAACTAAATCTCAGCTTGTTGTTAAGAAAGGATTTTTAAAGTGAATTTACTTCTGCTTAAATCACAGAACCACAAGCAATGTCATATCTGAGCCTACCTATGCCCTATTACAAACATTATCATATGTTATTTATTGTGACCGTATGCCGTACCCACACATATAAAGGACTGGTGGTTTTAAGTGAAATCTTGCAACTAAAATATTAAAATCACAACTTTGCAACTGTATATTGTAGAGGTATAGGACAAATTGTAACACAATTTACACAGTGAGCAACTCATAAAATATGATTTTTATAAATTTGGAGATACACAAAGAAATCAGGGCAGCCAGCCTCCCCTTAAATGCTCCTAATAATATCAGTACTATCAGGGATACTACCAGTAAAATTAGTGCCAGTTTGCATTACCTGTACTTGTAATAGTACTACTATTACTGTCAGTGGCTCCAGTCATGCTTGCAATTCCACTAGTACAACTAATATTATTACTTTGAGTAATAGTTCTACTGTTACTCATACTACTACTAGTTCCAGTAGATGTAATAATAGTGGTAGTAGTACGAGTACAATTAGTGCAACTAACAGTTATTTTACTACTAGCAATAGCATAGTACTTCTAGTAGAAATACTACTACTAATAAAACTGCTCCTACCAGTACTGCTACCACTACTACTTTGAGCAGTATCATCTATTATCTGATTGAATGAAAGGCTTTCTAGTAAACCATAGTTTGGCAGAATGGTACTTTATATTAAATTAGCAAGTGGTTCATATTAACACACAAGGAAAAGTAATATTGAAATTCACTAGTCATTTTTCTCTAAGGAAAATGTGCTATGTATACATACTGACAGTACACATTGGGGCTCATTAAGAATATTTTGGCAGTAACAGACTTATTGCAACCTTTCACACTCCACTATACTCCGAGTTTGGCCCTGGAGTGGAGGATTGACCGCCAGCATCACCCTGGAGGTCAATCGTCCCACTTTCTGATGGCCAATCATCAGAATCTGCGGAATTACCTCCAGCGGAATTCCGCCAACATCCCCCATGAAGTACTATGGACTCCAAATTAATGGGACTAACAATGCCTCTGCTACTTGTAATCTAGCGATAAATCCACCAAACCAAGATTTACCACCGGAATACCACCAAACTCGTAATGAGGCCCATTGTGATTTCAAAAGGTCTTGTAATATGCGAACTAAGTGTTCTATAAATTACACTTAGACTCAGAGAAAGGCCCTATGTACTCAGAAAACAATGACAAAAAGGTTTATTTCAAAACAAAAAGTTCTAGCTAATCACATTTGCTGTAAACAAAAAAAAAACCTTCATGACACAGTTTAATCTGATTTGGACATTCCATTGTCTAAGCAAAAACGGATGCCTTCGTTAATATCTGGAGTCAAGGTCTCTTTGCTTAAAAATACACCAAGTACATTTAAATACTGGAGTGTTCTTAGATTATGATCTTCCTGCTTGAGTGATGCGACAAATTGGTATACAATTTACACAGTGAGAGACTCATGAACATTTTGATTTATAAGCTGTGTAATACAAAGAACGTATATTTAGGAAATTACTAAACCTGATGGCAATAATTCAATGATGTCAGATGCTAGACAGAGGTCTCATGGGGAAAGGAAATGAAACATTCAGACAGACACTCCTGTTTCCAGTCGTCTTATGGGAACTAGCCCATTGAAAAGAAGAGTGTGTGAGATGTGTCATTTTCCCATGGGTCTAGAGACCAACCAAATGCACAGACTAATAGTAATCAGCTATACTAACCTTCCCCTGATGAGATGAGTTTGCTGTTTATTTAAGCCAAAACACATAGGAAGAAAGAAGAGTTTTGTGAAAAAAGAGAAGCAAGAAAGCCTATCAGATAGGAGAGGAGCAGGTTTAGATTCCAATTGGAATTAGCTAATGGTGGAATCGCTTCAAAAGGACCTTATCTAGACTGGACTGAACATAGAGGGTTTTCCCTAAAGCAAGATCAGATTATCTGAGAGGGGTTTTGGAGCAGGTGCACAAACTGCAGGGAGCTCTTACCTTATGGAACTATCTGAGGCTAGTCAGTGTCATTACCTCTCTTTGACAGACAAAAAGTGAGTACCTAAGTTCCAATATGATTTAGACATTTCTCCTCAAGAATTAATTAAATCCCAGGTAGGATTTTGTTTAAAAGGTATATGATATGATAGGGTAAGTCATTTATAATGCGTCTGTACGCAAGTGTTTCTAGGCACGTCGAGACAAGGGAGGGAAGACAGACGGAGGACAAGACAAATGACCTTACTAGGCCCTGTGTCATTCAGATTGTGCAAGTGCAAGAACGAAAAGTGCAAGGGGAAAGGGAGGGTGGGAAGTGCAAGGGAGAGGGGAGGGGAAAACAGTGCAGCAATGCTCTGAGTAACTGCAGCCAGGGCAGCACTGCTCTGGTTAGTGAAAGGAGAACAAGGGACTGTAGGGTTACAGTTACAGCCCCTAAGTGTGTGGTAGTTCCGGAGGCAATGCAAGGGTGACTGATCAAGAAAGAGCCTGGTACCTAGTGAGCGGATTAGAAGAGGACATTTTTGAGCTGCTTCTGGAACTTCAGGTTGTCCGGCTCAAGTTTGTGGGGAGCATGCAGGCCATTCCAGATGGACACACCTGCAGAGGAGAGAGATCTACCTACCACTCTCTGCCTGGAGAAGCGTCTAACCATTAGAGAGGTGGAGATAACTGAGCAAAGGGCACGAGAAAGAAGGTATTTTGGAAGAGAACATTGGATGTAGTGTGGGTATATTAATGAAAAACAAAACATAGTGCTTTTGTGATTTTTATTTATAACTGAAACCCTGGATAGCATTATATTAATAAGACTTTCTCTTGCAGTTTGGGATCTCTATCAGCTGTAGAAATTACACATTGAATGGAAAATAAGACATCCCATAGTTAGTGTGTCCCATAGTCAATTAATTTAAATCTATTCTTTATTAGACACATTGAATTTGGGTGTTGTGAGAGTGTGCCTGATTCATTGAAAATAGTAAGTAAATCACAGAAATCCTGAGCAATCCAACCCTTTAGAATTATTTGCCACAAATCCAACATCAACGAAGAAGAAGTCAAGAAGTGTCTGTGTCCAAGTGAGGAACCAAGAGTAGTCATAGATAGTCCAACAGTTTTGATTTAAGTCAGCCAGATTATTGAGAATCACAATTGAGATGTATATGCTGTAAATTGTATTGTTTTACACTTGAGTCTGAGAAATGCTCCACTTTTTGATTTTAGAGTGGATGTGGGTTGATAAGCATAAATGACAGTTATGGATAATGTTATGTAATTCTCTGTGAAACCACCAATGTCAAGTTTAGTGTATAAATATAGTGAAAATCAAATAGTTTAAATTCATTTAGATTAAAACGTGAGTGCGGTCTCATTGTAATTTAATGGGGAATCACCTGTCATGATTTTAATGCCCTTTTAATTAATAAAAACAATTGTTATGTTATTGAAAACTATGAAAACTAGCTTGTCTCTTGTCTCAAAGTGCCAGGGTGGAATTGCTATATGCTAAATGATTAAACTGGGAGTTGTCCGAGACAGAAAAATTGAAGCTTAAATGATATGTTCTAATTCTATTTGGGGTGGGTTTTTAAGCTTCCTTGGATGGGGTGTCACTTAATTATAGTCATGCTGGCAATAGTCATGGTACCACAACTTCTGTTATGTGTGGTAGTGATCTGATCTTAGTAATGCCAGTAGTAGTAGTAGTAGTAGTAGTGGTAGTGGTAGTGGTAGTAGTAGTAGTGGTAGTAGTTCATTTAGTGATAGTACCACTACCACTACTATTGATTGTATTATCCTTTTTATACTGCTATAGGTACTTCTTCAAGTACCACTGCAAGTGAAAACTTCTATTGATAGTGCTAAAACAACACATTTGTCACCTATCTTTCTTTGTTTCCCTTATTTTCTGAATATCATTTGAATTATCCCATTGATTTACTTTATGCTCTGGGATTCTTCTCCTAGGCTTTGTTCAAATTATGTTTTTCTTTTATTCTGTGTATTTCTCTGTTGCTACTTTGGACAAGTGTGTACTTTGGAAGTGATATAAGCAAACATAACAAATAAAAGAAATACTCCTGCTATACATGAAGCAAGTGTTTTTTTTCTGTAATGGATGACAATACATCTGTATTTCTTTCCTGTTTCTAGTAATTTACATATCATTTATATTCGTTCTGCAGGACTCATAGTCCCTCTTACCTCTCTTTTCACTGGGTCCCCACTATATGCCTCCTCCTATCCCCTCCAATGAAGGCAAGAATTTGCGCCTTTTTTTCATCATAAGATGTCCTTCAACAGAATAACCAAATAATGTGATTCCTTGGCCACATTCTTAACCTCATTTTAACCAAAGTCATTGCACAAATTAAGGCAGAAGAATGAAGCGCTGCATTTTTACAGTCCCTTCTATCTCCTTGAGAATAGGAAACGAGGTATGTCTCCTTTAATCAAATCCGGTTTCGTTCCCCTTTTAGATATATATTTTTATTTGCCTCTTTCGATGTTCCTACTTACATCCGTTGTTCAGTTTGAGCCCTTCGGTATTGACTCTTCCCCAATCAACCACTTCGCCTTCAGTCAGCGGGGCACCCGTGGGGGCAGTTTGCATGTGTTTTTCTTACGCTCTCCAAAGGAAACTCTGCGTTCTTCCGGCTGATGGTGGAAGATGTCATAAAATCAGAGAGTCTGGATCTGAACCATCCTCTGCTACCAGAATGTGCAGTAGCACCTGGAGCATTCCCAGTGCCAGATGGGATTACCAATACATGATCTTAGGCCCAAATAACCGGATAGACTCAAACAATATGGCAAAATACTACTTTAGTAACAGCACAATAAATTAGGGAAACCTGGTGAACAAACAGATTTTAGCTCACACACGCTCAAGTACATTTCCATTACACAAAATGCTTTATACCCTAATATAAGTCAGCTATGATGTCATCCTACATGGCAAATAAAAATCAATCAGGTAGAGGGATGGGTTAAGGGAACATATATACTTATAGTTTGTTTAGATGTTAGTATCTTCATTGGCTGCCCTTTATCTGGGAGGCATGCCTTGTACTACTTCTAACTACGTATAATACAGATAATAGCAGAATAATAGGAGCAGATTGGCTTATGCAACACTGTATGGTCCATCATTACATAGGCCCTCATGATTGGGTGGCATTCTCTTCCAACCTTGGACTTTGGGCTCTTTAGGAACATATTAGAACAACGAAACCCCGGTGTGGGGAACAACGTCACACAACTGCCCACTTGACCAGTTAGCCTACCATCTCTTATCAGTTAGGCCCTAAGCCAAGCCTTCTTCTTTGTAGGTGACCTTGCTGACTGTTTGCTTCTTCCGAACTTTAAAGGAAGTGAAGGTACATTGCTATCTTTGTCTGGAGCTTTAAGAATAGGCATTGTTTCCTGGTCTTTCCCCACATGTGAGGAGACCGTGATTCTGTTCATTCTGACCTTACATTTAGTGCTATTTGATAAGATTATACTGGGTGTTATTACTCCTCTTGGCCTCTGGAGACTTGGTTGCTCTTTCTTACATATGTTTACTGCATCTTTGATTGTTTAATACTTGGCCCTTGCAAATGTTCACTCCTTTGTTTAATCTAGGAGAAACATGTCCTGCATATGAAGCTTATCCTCTTTGACTCCTTTTGTGCTTTGCAGTTGCCTCTTGCTGCAGCATCCTTGATCACAAGCCAAACAAATATTTGTTGTTCTTGCACAGAGCTGTATTTCAGTGCTTGTCAGCTCTGCCTCCTTGGTCTCTTTCCTTCAGGCTCCTTGCTTACTATTTATACAGAGTTGACATGTTCTCATCATGGCTGCTTTATCCATATTATATTTTCTACTACAGCAAGCTTCTATATAGCTCACCTACCTTGCGTTTCTGCCTATATACATCTCCTGCATCTCTTTTCACTTATCTTCTCAGTGTATATGATTTCTTCGTATTTGCATATATGTTTAATTTGTTACTTCAGTCACATCTTCATTCTTCAAGCATTCATATATCGTTTCCGTGCACCATCATGTCTTTTCTTCATGACGGTATGTATAGCTCTTCGATATTCAGTGGCTGCAGACATCCTTCTACCACATCACTTTGAGGGCACATTCAATACGGTTGCCTGAGAAAATAACGTCTCTCATATCTTCAATGCAGTATTGGGATGGTACCTGGTGTCCCACACAGTGTCTTCTTGCTGTTCTTCTAATATGATGGAGGTGAGGGTGCGGGCGCTATAGATGGTGTGCACATTTGCCTCTCTGCAGATGTCTTCATAGAAGGAGCATCAACATTTCCCAGGAATGTATGTGTGAGTGAACAAGTGCCACTAGGGAGACCTAACTGATCAAAGTGGGTTCAGGAGGAGTTCTCCACTAGATAGGCATGTTTTCAAAAATGATTATTTAAAATTGTCTTTTACAGCACAGTTTCAGTGAAAAATTGAGTAAAGAATCATACAGTTTTTAATTGGTTTTGTACAATAACATATGTAAAGATTCATTAAATGCCATGTCACCAACAGTGTACAGGAGCATTTTCCGATGCCTTTTCCCACAATATGTACCAGCATATAACACATTTTCGTGCTGGCTGGGCCCAAACATGCATGCCAGTGCACCAACATATGCCAAAATCTTCATGTAAGAACACTCCTTTTGCCTTTGATGCCACTGTAAGAAAATATTGATGTTAGTTGACCCATTGTAGTCCCTCCCCCACTCCCATGTAAGAACACTCATAAAGTTGGCTTTTCCTATAGTGCTAGTAAAACACGGCATGTTACTATTTGCCAGTGTAAGAAAAGGGTCCATACTGGCTGCACCAATGTAGGTCATTGTGCCACATAAGAGCACAAATCATGTTATCTTTGCCCATAATGTCAGTACAACATGGCATGCTACTGTAAGAAAATGTCCATACCCGCGGTACAATTGTTGGTCTGTATTCCATGCAAGAACAGTCGTCGTGTTGGTTTTTCATGTATTTCCAGTAAATAATGCCATTCGACTGTGAAAATGCTGTTACTGGATACTAAAATAGTCCCCCCCCCAACCCCAAACCAAGAACACTTTAGTTCTACCTATAATGGTAGTAAACTATGCTAGGCCATGTTAAGAAAACATCCATACTGGCTGCACTAATGTATTTCTCTCTGAACCTTGCTCTCTGGCCCACACACACACAAACATGCACACACATACAAACACACACATACACACAGTAATACCTGTTCAAACTCGCACCCTTACCACTACACACTTCTTTCTGATTCACACACACACCCACACACAACATTCACACTTCCCTCTCTCATTCATAGGTGCACACATTTACACCCATACATAACATTCACATATGCACAACCACCACATGCTCACATACATATATGCACATTTTCCATGTACACATCCATCCATATACAAAACACCTTTTTTATGACATTTGTTTCTGACCTGCTCCAGCTCTTGACTCATGCTGTCTCTTCACAAGCGGCTTCAGGCCCTCTGGCTTCTGCACACTTTGCAGACATGAACCAGGAAGAAGTAAAATGCCCAGATGTGAAATCGGACAGGAACACTAGAAATCACTGCCCCAGGACACCTCAATGTGCGGTGAGGAGCAGGTTGTCCCATTCACACTTTTGGCACTGCAGTTCACCAGCCTGCTTTACCAAAAAAAGTTTTAAAAGATCTCTTGGCCTCTAATCATGGCCTACCTATTGCTGACACCTATCTTAGTGTTACTTCCAGACTATCACTGATATCCTCTTCTCTGTCACCTCTCCAGACCTATGGACCTCCCATCTGATCTCTACCCTCTCCCATTTTTCCTCTTCACGCATTAATGGTGGCACTAGATGGGAAGTACTCTTGGCGTACTTCTCATCCTCTAGGTGCATCATTAACATCTATCACAATGACACTGTCATGGCCCAGGGTCCTCAATCCAATCTTTTTCTCTTTGACCACTGCCTGCCGGCCCTCATCAACTTCCTACCTTTTCCTGCTACTCCTCCCTCTATGCACCTCCTTCACCACCTCCGATGGGTATACCACTACCCTGTACCCTTCCTCGGAAAACCTTCAAAGGTGTAGACCGCCTACATTTAGCCACTCTAAATGCTCGATCTGCTGTCAAACATTCTTCTGACACCTGCCTCCTTCTTGTAGACTTTGATCTTGATGTCCTCACTCTCACCGAGATGTGGTTCAATGCCAGCTCTGTCACTGTTTTTGACTCCCTCCAACCCTGATGGCTGCAAGATCCTCTACAAACCTTGATCCAACCAACCTGGTGTTGGAGTAGCCCTGATCTTCCCCAAGTGGCTCCCTACCTCTCTCATACTGAGCCCGCACTACTACTTAGAAAGTCTTGTCTACAAACATGGTGTCTCTCTGACTCTCTCTCTCACACCCTTGCCACTATCTATCGGCCCCCTGGCCCTGTGTCTGTCTTCCTATTGGAATGGGCTGACTTTACCTTCTCTCTTCTGACTTCTACCTCTAAACTCCTCCTCCTTGGTGACTTCAACATCCACCTTGACTCCACTGTTCCTGCCGCTTCACTCTTCCATGATCTCTGTACCTCTCTCCTCACTATTCTCCCTTGCGGCTCTACCCACTCTGCCAGACACACTCTTGTTGCCTTCATCACCGCTGATCTCCTGCTTTCCAACCCTCTCCCTACCCATCTCTTCTGATCTGACCAGTCCCTCCTCTCTTCTCATCTGGGACCCCTCATCCCCCTGAACAAGCCTCCACCAGTACTGTCAGCCTCTTTCGCTGTCATCCGCCAGATGGAAATGAATGTCAGCTGCTGCATTTGCCTCCACCTTCAGACCTCCTCCTTCCCCACCTCTTGACTCTCCCATTGATTTTTTCCTTGCCAATCTTCATCTTGCTATCACTAACACTCTTGACATTCTTGCTTGTCCCTGTCATGAAGATCTGCCTGAAATCTGCCTCCAAGCATAACAGATGGTACAACTCTGATCTAGCTGCTCTGAAATGCAAGTGCAAAACTGCTAAAATGAAGTGGCAGACCTCGGGCTCATCCTCTGACAAACTGGCCTGTTGCCTACTCCAAAGGCAAAACCATCTCTCTATCCATTCCAAAGAAAGGGCCCACATTCAGGCCCATATCTCTGGAGCCTCTAACAACACTGTACAGAAGTGCTTAGACCCTCCCACTCAAACTGAATGTAGTAGAGATAGACCCACTACCATTCAAACCGAACGTCGATAACTTGGTGGGGTGATTAATGCCTTCAAATGTTGTAAAAATTTGAATTATAACGCTTCACAGCAAGGCGCTTTAAAACTGATCCATGTTTATTGAGTCAGAAGGTTATGTGCAGTAGAGAATGTGTCAGGTAGTAAATGTTATGGTATATTATCAAAGAATCTAAATTCTAATTAGAGCAGGTCCCAAGTTTTAGGTACATTTGGGGAGGTCAGGAATTTTGTAATGAGGGAAGCCATTTTAGTTTTTGTGACAAGATCATGCACTTCAAAATGGATACTTGGTTGAGTAGACAAAATGGTCACTTTGTGCAAACTCACTCTGACCTCACTGGACAGTTTTTTTGAAGAGTGCTCCCTCAATCTGGCTCTTGCTGACTTCTGCACCCGCTCAACATCTGGTTCTTTCCCTTCTTCCCTCAAGCACTCCTTTGTGCACCTCCTCCTAAAAAAGCCTTCATCCGACACCTTGTGTCTGGCAAACTATCGCCCTATCTCTACTACACCCTTCCTTGAGAACTCCTGGAGAAGTTGGTCTTCCCCCAACTGACCCAACACACTGAGCTTGTTGATTGTTTAAATGACCATCAATCTGGATTCCAAGCATCCAGAAGCACGGAAACTGCTCTCCCAAACACTTGTGAAGAATTGCTGTTCTCATTCTCCTTGACCTCTCTTCTGCCTTTGACACAGTTAACCATTCTACCCTCATAAAGTGGCTCCAAGATACTCTTGGTATCTCAGACCAGGCACTGGATTGGTTGACCTACTTCCTCACTGACCGCCCTTCCCAGGTGCTTCTGCGCTCCTTCTCCTCCACCACCACTCTCTCTACAAGTGGTGTTCCCCAGGGCTCTATCCTCTCACCTTGGCTCTTCAACATCTACTTTGCACCTCTTGCTCATCTGACCTCTGCCTTCTTTCCTCATTTCCAGTGTTACGTGGATGACACACAACTCTTCTTCAAGCTACCTTCTTCCCTTTCCTGCTCTATCATCCATCCCTAACTACCTGTCTGCTATTCAGTCTTGGTGCACCTCCAATGATCTCTGTCGTAATGCCAGTAAGACCAAGATTCTTCCTACCGGACACCTGCTCCCTGTCTCCCTCCCACACTCTGGCCGCCCTCCATGGGTTCACCTCCCTCTCCTTACACTGAGTCCAGAAATCTTGGGGTCATCTTCGACTCCTCTCCTTTACTCCTCACATCTAGGACCTTGCAAGATGGCCCATTTTCAACTTCACCTCCTTAGAGGCGTTCTTCCTTTCCTCAACTTCTCCCAGAAGCTCAACATCAACAGAGCTATGGTCCTCTCCAGGCTGGATTAATGTAACAGCCTCTTCCTCAAGCTGCCTCTTGCTTCACTCCATCCTCTTCAACTAATCCAGAATAGGACTGTAAGACTTATCCTTGACCTCAATCCCTGGGACTGTATCTCTCCAGCTCTAAAATATCTCCACTGTCTCTCGGCTGCTGCAAGGATAAAATTCAAGATGCTTTGCTTCATCCACAAGGCTGCATGTGGCCTGAGATCACGCTACCTGCAGCTCTCCTTTACTAAATACTCTCCTTCCAGATCCCTTTGATCCTCTGGCTCCAAATCTTTGCTGATCAAATGTGTCTCCAAGCAGAGGGGTTGAGGCAGATCTCTCTCCTCAGCTGTCTTCTTCCTATGGAAAAGTCTCCCTCTCTCTCTCTCCATCTTGAACCAGACCACCTCAAGTTTCACAAATAACTCAAGACCTTTCTCTTCTCCTCCTTCCTCCCTCTCCCGTGCCAACTCCCCACACCCCTGAACTGCCCTCTGGGCCCACACCCACCTGTCAGAGGGTTCTGCTCAGTTGCCACCAGCACCCCCCCTGCACTGCCCTCTGGGCCCACACCCGCAGTTCAGTGGATTGTCTCCACCCTGCACTTACCTGTTGGGCGGTTGACTTTCTTCAACACTTGCGATGTCTCTGCCCATTCACTTACCTGCTGCCCCCCTCAACAGGCACCTCTTGCACTTCCCCCCTGGAGGACCCTAATAGCACCTAACACCCCCCTTTTCTCTCTTACTGTACTTGCACACTCTGAATGTCACAAGGCCTAGTAGGACCGCTGTTCACTTTATTATTTATTCATTGTCCTTCCCATTGTTTATTCACTCACTTGTACCCTTCCCGTTTGCCTTGTGGCGCTTTGAAACAGACTTGTTGTACAAACGCCTCATAAATAACCAATAAATAAAAAATAAAAAAAATGGGCCATTCAATTCTGTGGAAACAAAATACTTCCAGCCTAAAATGGCCATTGGGTATGGACGCTTGGCAACTACAACATGAAAAGGAAAACCACATTTCCTGGCTGTTGCTTTGTGTAGTTATGTGACTCCTCCATGATGGATGATGCGTCAGCACCCTGTCGCCACTTATGGAGAAGCCACTACTGCGCAGTGTCCTGGAGCAACCTGCAGACCACAGATTCACGGGAAGGCATAGATCAATCCTTCTTCCTTGTGAACCGGACAAACATAGTACCATCATGTGAAGATTTAAGTCACTTGCAGACTTTTGGATTATTTGTAATTGGCAAATAAACAAAAGTCCAACGTAAACAAATCGCTGCATAGAAATCAAGGGTTAAAAAGGGGAAAGATGGGCGACTAATACAAATGAATAGAAATAAACAATTGTGAGACTAGTGAGATAAAGCAATTCTCACACACAGTTGGATGCAGACCACAGAGCTGGTTTATAATGATAAGTCACTTACCATCAGACTTAATCATTCATCCAGAATATAAATGTTACACATATATGTGTACTGTTATCTTCCTCTCTCCAGAATGCATTAGATCAGTTTAATGTGGTTTGTAGCATATAAGGCGTCCTGTCGCCACCAGCTCCAGTTACCAGTAGCCGAAAAAATGCCCTTTATTGACAAGAAACCGAACATGCAAGCCTCTTTCAGGCTGCAGTTAGACAGGGCTGGTTGTAATGATAATAGAGTGGGGGTCGCAGATTGTGAAAATCCTGGGGTGGCCTTGACATCTGATGGCATCCCTTACACACAATGATTAGTACAATTAAGCAATTTAACAACAGATGGATTGGATGTAAGCGCCACGAAGCATAAGCTGCATTTATCTTAAATATAATACAGCCATTTCATCTGTATATATATATAATTGCCCTCAATTAACAGTTTTCTTGTGTGGGTGGCATGAGAGGGTTGTGATACAAAGCCTTCTTTATTTTTAATTGCACTGTACTTAGGAAAAACATGAAAATGCATATTATTAATGAACTCTTGTGCAATCATAACGCTGACCGTAAATGCCACGTTCCTAAATGTACACTATAGCCACTCGACGGGACCTTGGCCCCCCCTGATATACCACACGCTGGGACGAGGAGCGTGACAAAGACATCTTTTATTAATTGAAAGGAAATGTTTTCAATTTCAGAAATCAGTATCCGGTTGCCATGAGTCACGCGGGCCTCGTGGGTGCAATCAGTGCAGCTTGACTTGATAGGAAATGATGCAACAGTCTCAAACCTCCTTCACTCACAGGTGCGCTGGAAAGTGCTGTGACCTGAATCACCCTTTCTCATGGCCGTGGCCTTAAAACCTGAAAAAATAAATCTACTGTACTTGTTGGATGAATGAATGAATGATTCATTGGTTGAATTCATTATTTATGCAGAAGCACACACCTAAAGGTGACCTGCAAACTACCTGGAAAATTCCAATATCACCAGAATCTGGGTGATTAAGAGTCTGTGATGGAAGAACTGGTTTCCTTAGCCCACCGAATAGGACTGAATAAAGTTACTGGGTTTTCTTTATAAACATCTGATTTAGTGTATATCTTCATTTGCTGGTATTCAATATGGTGTTCGCCCCCCTCCCCGTTCCAAGGGCTGGATTAGGGGATAACGGCCGGGCAGCGCAAGTTATCAGCCCGAGCAAAGCCAGGTCGGATAACGAGGGCTCCGGGCCGTTACCCCTCATTCCAGCCCTTTGAATGGGCGATTTAGGCTATTAGCACCGCGGGTTTCCAAAGTGTCCCCTTAAATGAAGAAAAATACTTTGAAGATGGCCACCATTGAAGGGGAAGGCGAGCGTCCATACGGAGCCCCTCTTCCCTTTCCACAGCAGAGAGCGGGAGCCAGGGAGAAGGAGCGGCTGCGGCACTCACAGCTGCAGAAATAAGGTAAATGGGGGGTGGGAGGGTAAAAAAAAGGAAGAATGGGACAGAGGGTGGGGGAAGATGGCAGTGGGGGGAGCCAGCCATCAGGCAGTATGCAACAAAGGCTTTCACCAGCAGTTCAAGCCTGCGATTTTAGCCACCTGATTGATGTCTCCCCCGCCAGGGTGCTGATATCACTTATGAACCTTTAAAGGGTGCAATAGGCACCCTTCATGGATGCCACGAAAGATAAATTCAGACAAAGGAATGCCTGCTGTATCCTGCGCATGTGCAGCCCATTGCACACCTGAATTTGCCCCAACTGTACTTTCATAAGAAAACATTGTCAATGCGTTAAGATTTCTATTACTGTTTTTAAAAGAAATACTTATTTCAAAATGAAATATATTAATTTTCAAAAATGAAATCTTCCTTCTTCTTAAACGGAATTCAGAATTATTCCATGTCTCATAATTGTCCACTGATCATCATATTATGTGTTTTGCAAATAATATTACTCTATGCATTTTGGGTAAATACATACCCCCCAAAACCCCCAGGCCACATTCATGAGCTGACAATCACGTTACATTGAAAATATAAATGTCTGTTTTCAACCACTGTGATTATAAGTTCCTTCTTTCTACGTATATTTTAGTTCATGGTTAATGTATAAAGATACAACACAATTGGCATATAGCATACCTCATTACGTTATTACGTTATTACTTCAAGTAGTTCTTGAGTAGTTCTTGTCCTTAGGTCTGAATTTAACTAGGTGCCAGGAGTCGCAGGGGCCGCTGTACTTTCTGTCAACTGTGTTCTCTCTATGGTTAATGTGAAACACTCTAGTCTCTATTTTAAGGGTATCCTAAAAATCTGCATTTCCCATAATTCACACTGGAAGAAAGCACATCCACAGACAGACATTTTTTGGTTTGTTTGGATACATTTAATAGATGAATAATAAGTCATCTATATGTTACATTGCTGCTAAAAATGGATGCTCATGTTACTTTACCACTAAGCAAATAATATTTCACTGCGAGCACTGGCGGTGTTTAAATGGTCAATGAACTGCATTACACTGAGGGCTATTTGAGTAATGGTCTATGAAAAATCTCAATCATAGTTCTGTCTACCTATCATAGTCCATGTGTCCTCATAATGTCACACACATTTGCTTCAAACAGAGTAGCATCTTGCTGCTATTGGTTCCTGTGATCAATGGTAAATGCACGACAATATCCAGAGCTTTATATGTGATCTTAGACTAGAACCTTTTCACAAATTTACTAGCCTAATCCCCCAGTTGAAAACACTGAGAAAAACCTCAATTCGTTTCTCTCCAAAGAATAACGAATGATTATTAACAGCTTCTCATGTTTAGTTGCAAGAAATTACAATGGGAAAACTTCATTTCTCAAAATAAATTGTTTGGTGACTCACTAATTACATTTGCTAAACAAGACATGCATGTATTGCATTTTAAATAGCCCAGTGCTTTTGATGAACATATTACTTAAAATTGGATGTTAATTCACCAACAACTGCAAATAATTTGACAATTATAGATAAAACCATGAATCGAATATTGATATTAGATTTAGGATGCTCAAAGTCATCCTTTATTGAATTCAGAGATCCGCCATCCTCGATATTTAATAAGAGTATCTTAGATATGTATATTAGCAACCTCTTGACCACATCAGTTTAGTTCTTTCAATTGGTTGTCTTACAAGATTTTTTTTTAGATGTAGCAGTTAAGTGTATTTTTTTCATTCATTCCAATTGGATGAAAGGCAGATAGATTTTCAATCCAAAATACTTCTCTTTGATTCGCAGTTGTTCACTGCCTGCTTCTCTTTGTGTTCTTTTTATTTCAAGTACTGAGATGTGTCTGTTTATGGGAGATTTCATGCAGAAATATTTGATTTATGTTAATTCCTCCGCATTTTGACTTTCCATGATGACTGGATAGCAATGCACACTCAACTAATACGCATATCCCCAATAAACAGGTATGTCAAGAAATGACATGCCACACATTTCACTGGAGATTATTTGCTTATTTTGAATCATTATTAAAACCAACTGAATTTTACTGCAGTACTGAGATACCTGAGCAAGTTGAGCGCACACCACAGAAATGTATTTCACCCAACTTTCACATTCACAGGCTTTAATCCTTTACAGATTTGCCAAGCCTTTTTTCCTACTGAGATTGATAAACTGAGTATTGTTCAATATAGGAAATAATTGGTTTAAATAATAAATCGAAGAGTGAGGAATTGAGCATGATGACTTTTGTCTGCTCATGCAGGACACAGGTTGAGTCAACATGTGAGGGGATCAAATCCCATCCCCCTTCTATTTTCAGAGGGGACTACCTCCCACATACACCAAACATGGGAGAGGACTCTCCCAAAGAAGCCAATGGGACAGGAGCATAGGTAATCACATGTAGGAGATGCAGACATGTGGGTGAATCTGCCCAAAACATTCAAGCACTAACAACACACTTGCCTATCGGGCAGTCACTAAATTCCACAAAATCTCAATCCACATTCACTTTTACTTTTTTCCTAACACACAGTACAAGGGGGTGCAAGGCACTACCTTTTTTCTATTGCTCTTGCACCCTCTATTCCACTACACCAGCAGATGCAGTGCTCTCTGTTGTCATGTGCACTCAGAAAAGGTCAGTCACACCTTTCCTCTTCGAACACACTGGCCTTTAATGATATTGTAGACATTTCCCAAGAAACAAGTTGTCCCAATAGACCAATAAGGGTTTGGAAATTAAGGCTGCATCTTGCACTGTCTGACATGTAACGGACTTGTCCCCAGCTCTGTTGACCTAGAAGAGATAAGCTGACAGTTGGAAAAGTCTTTGGATTAACAATCATCCTCCCTTCTACCGGTTTCACCAACAGAACATGCAGAGACCTATCAGCTGTCTCTGGCTCACAGGGAAACTGGAGAGATTTCCCAACATGAAGTTCCTCAGAGGCCTCCTAGGTGTGATGGTGTCACTCTGCCTGGTGTACAACTGACTACCCGAGCCCTACATGGCGCCACCATCTGTTATGAATCAAGGTTTCATAGGTATTTCCCATTGGAACAATCCACGATGACATCTGACTCATCCTCGCCACTCTTTTTCTCCAATACACAAACATACGCATCTTAGTCTTATATTTCACCAGGAATGCTTTCTTTCAAATTTTAATTACATTCCCTTTGGCAATCCTCACTCCATATGTGCCTCTCTGAGTTGTTACATTACATAAAAATGAAAAGGCAAAGTATTTAACTTAGAGCCAAATAGCAAACCATTATGTGCCACATAGCTATTTTTCTGCTGAATAGTTTCTTGAAAACCAAGTTCGGTGCACCCCTACTATATATAAATCTTTTTAGGGGAAATTGTGACCTGTTTTTGTGTTTCTTTAATATTTAGTTGTAGAGCTCATGCTACGTGTTCTCCCCTTTCATCTTCACATTAGGCTTTTGTAGAATGTTGTATTTCATGCATACCAAGCAGGTTCTCCCTTGTTTCCTAGGTGACATGCTTGCCCATCAGCAAGTTCATTCATGATGCTTTGGAGTTCCCTCTACCATACAGTAAATCAGAAAAGCTGAACCAGGACATTTAAAAATCAGAAAGGCTGAATCGGGACATTTAAAAAGAGCAGACATAACTTAGCATTACATAGCTAATTTAAGCTAAATGTGCAGAGTGGCTCTTATCGAGTTGCTTAAAAAGCTCACTGTTCACTTGGTGACTGTATGGGTCAGTGATTTGGCACAAGGTCAGAGATCCTTCTAAGCAATATATAAATGCATTAGCTTGCAAATCCTGTCATACCAGGTCAGCATTTTCACATGCTCCGATAGCTCTTCCCCTTTTCTGTCATCTTGTGCTAGCCAGTAAAAAGGATGAGAGACAGACTCTCATAACTTTGTTTCTAGATTAGCTGAGAAGTCTTAAAAACACAATGGCACGGTGCTGAGTCACACAGATTTTTATTGGGGCGAGTCAGAAGAAACATGTGAGCATCTAAGACTTGCTCCTTGTCCCTTATACCTCATTTTCAAAGCCTGAAGCAAATAAGCAAATTGAGCCCTGCGGCATCACAGAGGCCTGAGAGCAAATCATCGTGATTAGCATTTGCATCTGAGGATCTCAGGGATGCTCCAAAATCTCCAGGTTTGCTCCAATTTTAGGGTTTGTGTGTCAGGTATATTGCAGCAGGTGCAAATCTGAGATGCTGAGGGAGAGCTCAATTGCTCCGGTGCAAATATATCTGAACCAAGTCCACTGTGCTCATTTTTATCCAACACAGGCACTGCTCTCAAATAATGAGGTATGCCTTTGAAAAGTTGGCGCAGTGTTTGCAATGCACATCTCCTTTTCTGCAGTGCACAACAAAATATACTTTTCTTCGATCCAAAAATAATATCTTACTTTGCAGGGCAATGGTCAGAGCTACAAAATCCCAGCATTTTATTCTCTTCGCTAATGTAAAGTCATGCGGCAATCCTATCCCAAAACCGCTGCCCAGACCATTTAAGGACGTTTATTAATAGAAAATGGACAAGGCATTAATAAAACCTCAAAATAATGTAATTTCATGAAAGATTAGAGTTGCACATTATATTTTCTCATGAACTATTTTGTAATGCATATTCTTCTTCTGGTTTGGTACAGAGTACACTGTGCAATATGTGACCCTAGAGCACGCATAGGGTTATGCAGTAAATAGGGTACATCATGACCCTACAGCACACGGAGGGTTATGATGTGAATACTGTACATCAAGGCAAACGGTGCAAGTAAGAAACACAATTCTCGCTCCTTAGCATTGTTGTTATGGGTAAGGACTTTAAGCAAATGGTTAATAATGCAAAAACCCTTTCCATTTCTTGAATGCATTTCTTAAGTCCACTGAGGTTTTCTGCCACGAATTTCAACAGGAATTGTGGTTAAAGTCAATAGGTTTTGGCTATCATACGTGCAGTCTTAAAGGCCATTTCTTGATCACAGTGTCAATGTTCCCACCTTCATAAGTGAAATCAATAAAACAATAAACACAAAACATAAACAATAGAGCCAATCAAACACTGTTCTGTTAGGCTTCTTGCATATGTAATTCGTGTCATTACATCAATACCAGAAGCCACCAATAAGGCAATAAGCCCCGAGACTGCAGGCCATTACCACTTAAGGTAATGCCCCCAGGGACCATACTTACAGGCCTGAGCGTAGCGATGGCCTTAACAAAGGCTCCAGGGGCATTAACGTATGCAGTAATTGCCCGCAGTCGAGGGGCTTATTGCCATTAGTACCCCGGCCCTTTAGACCGGGGGACTTTTTTTTCTGTTCCGAAACGCTCTGGTGTTTCAGATCAGGAAAAACAAGTGTAAACAAAATGGCTGCCAGGGAAGGGAAAACAAAGTCCATTTTCCCTTTCCATGGCGGCCACTGAAAAACATGGTGAAAAAGTAGACAAATAAAATGGCCACCATGCAAAGGGAGAAGGGACTACACGTAATCCCTTCTCCCTTTCCATGGCGGCCTGTCGCAGATCGGGAGCGGATGCGCTGGGGACTGACGTGTTCCCCTCTCGTCCGCTCTCGAAATGGACAAAAAAGAAGGTAAGTAGGGGTGGGAGGATGGAAAGGGATTCTGTGGCTGGGGTGGGGGTGGGAGAAGACTTACCTGATTCCCCGGGGAGGGGAGATGGCAGATGACGGACATGAGGAGGCTCAGGCCAGCGGGATTACCATATGGAATAGCCTGCATTCTGAGCCTCCCCATTGGCTGGGAGGCCGCCACCCCCCCCCCTCGCCGGGTACTAATTGCAAATATGGCAAACAAATGATGTTCACCTCCCAGCTAATCGCAGTATCAGAAACTTGCAGAAGAAAGGAATAATGAAAAGCCACTAAGGCGGTATTAATTCGCCATTGGCTCTCTATCTCTAGGTATTCATACATCTTTGGAAAGTGTCGCCATAGGAACACCTATGAGCCAAAACTTAAAAATGCATCTTGTCTATAAACTTGGGTAACATGCTTTGGGGAAAGGATATGATGAAGGGGAATCGTTCAGTGCATTTTAAAAGCCACTAAAGCATGCATTGCCCTTGAATGCATGGCAGTACATGCCTGCAGAGCACGTTTGAGTCACATAGAGTATCATGCTTTTTTTGCTGGTGGACAGGGTCACAAAAAGGAATTATAATCTTTCCCAGAACCCCTGGGTTTTTGTGAGTTTGGGCTTATCTTCTAGAATATGTTTCATCAACTGCTGTGACATATGTTTTATTTTAATGATTGATGTACAGATTTAATTATTTATGGAATAAAATACCCCTACCCCTATGTTATAAGGACATTGCAAGTCACTGAAGAGTTTTGTAACCAAATAGAGCAACAAGGCCGAATGCCAAGGGTGACTGGGAACTAAAAGATGCCCTGGAAATAATTTTCAAAGTGTCCCCATATTACACATTTTAAGCAATCGAAACCCCTTTTCTATGGGAATATTTGGAAATACCATGCAAAAGAGGCCCAGGATGCAGAGGCCTACTTGGAAATCTCCAGAGTTCCCTATTGGTCAGTCCACCCCTGCTGAAGGCTTAGTTGGGTTACAAGGTCATGGAACTCCAAGGTGGCTTGCAATATCCTTTTGATGTATGGTAGGGGATATTGTATTCCTCATAATACAGGGCCACACACTGTCATTCCTTTTAATACCTCATCTCTTGCATAATATAATGTAAGAGATCACATGAAGATGTTTGCTCACATGTGTTAAACTCCAGCAGTGCAGACGTTAAACATTCTATCATAAATAGTACCATGTCAATTAATGGCTGTAAAGTGACTCAGAAAACTATTCTGCCAGCAAGGAATTTGAAAACGCTTTTTACAGCTTCAATTAAGTGCTTCAGTGACAGTGGAAATTATCTCTGTTGGCTCAAGCAGCTGGCATTGTGATTGCACAACTGAAGCGTAATACCTGATTGCAGACGATTGAGATGTCACAAGAACATTATTTCCAGGCTTTTATACAGATATTGCAGGCTGTCATGTATTATAAAGTATGCTTAATATAGCTTGATCATGCTGGATGACAGCAACGTCAGGACTCTCAGGATGTTACAACCCATACGAGAGAATATTGCATGTACTTAATTTGGCACATGGGTTAGTGTGGTAGCTGATAAGAGTAGTGCAGTTCAGTGAATTTTCTTTGGACAGAAGGTGTTTCACTCTTTTCCCAACGTTGGGCATGTCCTTTTAGGAGGTTGTTTGAGCTCTTACACTGGATTTAGTATTTTTCTAAAATAGGTCCCTTGATCTTTGTGATATTCCACCTTCTTTGCTTGCCAGATTACACGAGAACGCCCCAATCTCTACCTTCTGGTTGGTGTGATAAGTGAGTTCATCTTCAAGAAAACCACTTGAACTCCAGGAAAATCCCCAACACTTCACTTTGACCATGCAATATTTTGCCACACTTTTCCTTCCCCCCATTGATTTGCCTGTTTCATTCCTGTATGTGCATGCCTTCAGGAACACAAAGTTCACCTCCATGGCATGTGGAAGCACTACAAATATGACTGCACACATGCACGCACACGCACGTGTACGCACACACACACATTAGCATACTCATTGAGTCGAACCTTCACTCGCTCTTCTATCCATTAGACTGCGGGTTCACCCATTTACTTATTGTACACTATCTAACTCACATGTTAATGATTCACAACGCCTTAACATTGTAGATAACAGTTCATAGGAATGACATTCCTATGAATGTCATTCCTAAAAGTTCATAAGGAATCATTAACAACACAATGGAAAAGAAGTGGTTCAATGAAATGATCAGCTTCTGTAATTTCTTAGTATGTCTATACATCTTTTAGATATTGCATTAGAGAGTGAATGTATGGATGCATGATTAGTAAAATGTTTTTTAGAATTAATTAAATTAAAATGCTTCTATGTGTCTTTTAGACTAATCTTAATAAAATTAATATAATGATTTGAGCTTTACATTCATCTGCCCACCTTCTTCAGTCTCTCTCGTTCTCCTGGTACCATTTTCGTTATATTACATGGTTCTACCTCAAGGTATCAGTGAAAGTTGAGGTTTCCACTTCGGGTTTGTTGTAAAATATAAAGTGGCCTATTTGTGTTAAAAGAAATAGAGAGTAGGCATGTCAAAAGGCTGTAGTGCTAAACATAATTGCGAGTGAGCATGGCCAAAGGCCATGGCTAGAGAGCATGGAGTGATTTAACAAATACAGTGGGCATGGCTGCAGGCCATGGCCAAAGGCCATGGCTAGTGGCTAGTTAGTGTTTTGAAATATACAATGGGCATGGCCAAAGGTTGCAGGCCATGACCAGTGGTGCCGACAGTGATGTCGGGTGCGGCTGAAGGCCTGGTAATCTTGTAAAATATAAAGTGGGCATGGCTGAAGGCCGTGGCCACTGGAGTGGCCTGTGATTGTTGGAAAAATAGAAAATAGGCACGGATGAAGGCCATGGCTAGTGACCAGGGAGTGATTTAAAAAATACAGTGGGCATGGCCAAAGGCCATGTTTAGTGGCCAGTTAGTGTTTTAAAATATAGAATTGGCATGTCCAGTGGTGCTGGAATATATACAGTGGGCAAGGCACGAAGGCCATGGCCAGCGGCACAGAAAAACTGGCCATGGATATTGGCACTGGAAATGATACAGCGGGCACAGCCAAAGTTCACGGCCAGTGGTGTCAAAAAACATACAGTGGGCATGAAAAAAAAAGATGGTATAACAATTCAGGGAAAAAAAAACTTTAGTTGAAGTGCAGTTAAGGTGAGTAAATTTAACACAACAAACCCCTTGAAATTAAGCGCATTGGGGAAACTCAGGATCGGCTAAACTCATTTAGTCCCCATTGCAAAGCCCAAGAGGATATATGTATTATAAGAGAAGGAATTCACAATGCCATACAAAATGGCATTCTGGGGAATATGGCATTATGGGAGAGATTAACAGGAATATGCTGAGATAAACTGATACTGATTTTCCCAATGTACTACATTTCAAGGGTTTTGTCAAGTTAAGTCTATTCACCTTAATATATGTACACATGTGTGTGTGTATATAAATATATATATATATATATATATATATATATATACATATATGAAGCAAAAACCAACGTGCTGAAGTACGGCAAAGACGGATAGCACTCCAAAGAGCAGCTGCCTTTCAAAATGAACTGGCAGCAAAAAAGGAACACCTCAAAGTAACTCCAATCAAAAATAGACTTTTTTAATTGTCCAGTGGAAAAAGTAGAGAGTGCACACAATAACGCGTTACAATGCTGTCCAGCCGCTTGATCGCAAATATGTATTCAGTGAAACAAAACTTTGTTAAGAGAGAATTAAGGTGATCAGATTTAAAGCAACAAAACCCTTTAACTTCAGCACACGCATTTGAAGCAAGTCCATCTTAACTTTGCTCCCCTGGTATACATGTGTGTGGCCACAATGATGACACCACAGATGAGGCCCCTGTATGTGTTGCACCAATGAGTTTCTTTGGGGCCCACTAGCCATGGACTTCGACCATGACCAGGGGCTACGGCCTTCGACAGAGGCCACTATGCATGTTGCACCAATAGGTTTCCTTGCAGTCAACTAGCTAGGACTTTCGGCAATGGCCAGTGGCCAAGGCCTTTGGCTGTGGCCACTGTACATGTTTCACCAATAGGTTTCTTTGGGGCCCACTAGCCATAGTCTTCATCCATGGCCACTGTACAAGTTTCACCAATACGTTTCTTTGGGCACCACTAGCCATGGCCTATGGCCATGGTCAGTGGCACAAATATCGATGACCCCCTGCCTAGTAGATGTGATCACAGTAGGTGTAAGATTTGCTTTTTTTCCACTCTCCCGATTCACACAGGATTCCTCCGGTATTCCCCTGATAATGGCATGGAACTACACATACAGCAGCAATGAACTACCCATGCCTGCGGTATTCCACTGTTAATCCGAAAACGTTTGACAATCAAAAACTCTTCCAAATCCTTTCATGCACTCACCAAGTGCCCCCCTCTTTCAATAGTCTCCCCACTCCCCTAAGCAGCTTTAATAGTCTCCCCATTCCCCTAAGCTGCCTTTTAACTCCCTGGCCCTCTGTCATTACCTCCTTTCAATCTTTGATTCGTGTGATGCATTTTCTTTTCTGCGGGTGTCTTCCATTGTTGCCAGTGGAATCTTACGAGATTACCCCGGTATTCCCCAAATAATACAAAAATGTTAGTACTACTACTGGCTCTCCAGACCAACTCTCCAATTTCACATGTTATCCTCTTTTCCCGTCACCACCTCTAGCCCGATGCAATTGCATCCTTTTTCTTCCTCCAAATACCCTTTTGAGCACTTTTAGTTTTCACATTCCCCTGGTATTCCCCTGGTTATTGATCAAGTAAAAAATTTCAGATTTTTATTTCTGAAAAGTCTCAGCTTAAAAGCATCATGGGTGATATAGCTATCTTTTTTGTGAGCAAGGGACACTCCCTTACCCATAAAATATTTTAAAAAACTACTGGATGGATTTATATCAAACCTATCCCAGGAATTAAGTCAATGCTTCACGAAAATGAACGGGAGTAGGCCAAAAACAGCTTCTATTTGCTTCCTTAATAACCTTCCAATTTCTTATCAAATCTATCTCAAAATGTCCAGTCTGGGTGGTCCATGACAAAAGTTTTGTTTTGGAAAATGTCATCCAAATCTGTCATGCTAGTCAAAGGTTATTAGTAATAGACTTTTCAGATTTCCTATGACTCCAGGCTATCACCTTAACTATAGGGTGCGTGGTTGTGCTTATGATTGCAGCTGAGGAATCAGTTGACCTATTTAGGCCCTGAGTCATGGAATTATTTGCACAGTAAATCAAGACATTGTGCACCAAATTGTGCATGCAACTCAGTTTGTTGATTCATGGAATCGTCTGCGTGGGACTTGTTTGTACTGTGCAGGGACTTCGCGCATGCTCGGCATGTCTCTGCGAGCGGCCAAGTGTCTTGTGTGAAAAACCCTGCAGAGTGTGGGCATGGCCTGTGCATAAACCGGAGTTGTGGGCGGAACATGCAAAATGGGGAAGAACAAGGGAAAATATGGGCGTTACGAGGGATGGCCCGCAGGCAGTCCATCGCACACCCAATATTGCTTGGAACCACATGTAGTCATGGATCCAAACGCACAACCTCTCTGCAGGGAAATGGTCACGCCATGCACTCGAACTATCCGCCACCTGAAGGCAGGCATACAGACACATGTCCATAGGAATCTCCGCACAGGTGTATGATCGGGCGTCAGATTTAGGGGTGCGTGCACGCAGTCAGGGTTTTGATCTACTTGGGGGTGCTCATAAGCAGTGTAGCGGGACACAGGAACCGTTTACGAGGGTTTACACGCATGTGTTCCAGAAAATGATGATTTTTACCATACGTGATACTCATGTTGACAGGTTGCCGGGAATAGATACAGGGGATGCCACGCACCCCCGCCAGGTTGATGGCCTGGTTGGGGGGTATGCAGGCTGTTTTTCCAGGGTGCATTGCTAAGCGTGCAAGCAGTGCGCAAAGGTCTGTTTCCATGGCTGAAATGGCTCTGCGTGTGGGCATGTCATGGGCGTTCTGTCCGTGACTTGCGCATGGGGTTACTTTGCATGGTCAATTCCATGAATATGCGTGGTGCGCAAATTTTCTTATGCCCAACGGCCCGCGCAGGTTCATTCTCAGGACACAGGCTTTGTGGGAGCTATGCACACTTTTCCATAACACAGTCCCTAAGTGTATTTATTTCGAATGAAAGATGTTGAGAAAATATAAATATTGCCATATTTTACTACCAGATATGTAGCAGAATGTGTCAAAAGACCCCAAGAAAAAGAATAGTAACTGGCTGGAGGAACTTGTATTCCAAATCAACTTTCTCAAATAGGCTCTCAGAACAACAACAATGGTCTCATATGGTCAGCATGTTGACAGGATTACAGGGCCTGTCATAGTTGCATTGGTAGCAACAACTTGACACAGGCCAGTACATATGCTTAAACATGTCTCCCTGTAATTTGTTTTGGGGCCTGACGTTGTAGGTCTAAGTCTACTTCCCAGAGAACAGAAAACTGATCAAACCCCTCATGTCTTCAACTACCAGCCCTTGACTTGCTCACTCTTAGTCTCATCATAGAAGCAGCCTAGGAATGAGTGGGTTTAGAGTAAAGCACCTTCCCCCTGTGTAGATGGGCCAGCTCAGATTGTTGGGCGGTGTTGGCAAGCAAGCAAGCACTAATGCCACTAATTAAGGAAGAGATGTTTGGTTTCAGGGGCTGATTCACTGGAACGATTCAATTTGCTCAGGAAGCCGCTTGTGGGTGCACACCCAAATCTGCACACCATCACAAGTGCTCAGCATAGTGCAGTGGAGTATCTGGTAATAGAAGGGAGGAGACGTGTGCAGCTGGCCTTCCTCTTTAGTAGCAAATCCCTGATTCTGTGAGGCATTCAGAGTCATTGTACCCTCAGAAATGTCTTTGTCACCTGTGCCAACTTGGGTTGATACCAGTGAAAGCTCATCGCATACGGGTTTCTTTCCTGACCCCTGCTTGTAGTCCAGTGCCACAATGGAGCACTATGGGAGATGGATGGGGTCCTCCTGCTGGAAATAGCAGGCCTCCATCCTTTCCACAATTTTCACTGAATATATGGAAGCGTACCCTGATCTTCTACATATGCATTAGGGGTGGGTGGAGACACACCACCTGCATGTCCCAGTCAGTTACCTTTCAGTAATGCACAAGATGCCTTTTTCTGTATCGTACTTGCTCCTTGTGTAGTGACAGCCCATATCTGTTCATTTTATACTGTACGCATTTGGGACTTAGTGGATGGGGCATGAAGAGATGAAAAGAGGGCAGCAGGTACTATACAAAATGAATTTCTGTATACACAACAAAATAGGTTTTGCATATGTGGGAGTAGGGCCTCCACTAAGGGCAATGAACCAATTCTTTATCCTTACTTCCTAGCCGTAGGCCATTATTTCTAAGCGTACACTTGTTGCAGCATGGACTTCCACTGTAACCTCTTTGCACTAATGCCCCATCTACATGGCCCTTAATGCGAAGATCAAAACAGGACTCGTCTTCCACCTCCCTCGTGGAATTGGAAGTGTTTCCATTTATGGTAAACATCACCTATAAGATAAGATTCAAAATGTTATCTTTTATATCTCTCAATGCCATGATGCCATCAACTCCAATTCTTCCTACACCTCCTGGGGAAACCTGTATAAAACTTCAGTATTTAGAAAGTTTATGACTATAAAATGAACAAAATAATATGTATGATTGACAGTGAAACGGAAACTAGGAATTTCTGCGATATCGCAAGCACAGCATTTTAATATACGAATATTTACTCTTTAGAAGATTACATTTACCTAGCGAGTTCAATAATTCAAAGTTTGCCATGAATTTTGTCACCTGGACTTTTAAAGTTTAAGATAGCTTCAAAATAAAATGGCAAGCATCTTTACCTGACAGATGTCAAGCTTATGCATTGATCGTATGCATTGATGTTTAAGTATCAATTCTTATTTCATGACAGAACTATAAATCATTTTGAAGAAATAATGTGCAATTTGCTCCCTAAATCAATCATCTTGTTCGATAAGCAAGGTAGGCTTTTATGTCTGCGAGGCAACACTGATAATGTATTGACCCGGAATCTCATTTAGTCTATCATCTGAAAGCAGCCGGGTGACCTGCCACCAAAGGCTTTATCCCTTCACATCCTATGCCCTAGTGTGACGTTTAAGCATAATAAGAAAACAAATGCGCGTGTGCAAATCCCCTTTTATTTATTTATTTATTTATTTATTTATGTAGTGACTTATTTTATGTGAGGCGTTTATAGAGCGTGGCCCTGGTCTCCACGGGATTTGCACTGCACGAACTGAGTATTAAATCCCGATACGTGTTGGCTTAACGAGACACTCTAGGAACTTTTGCGAGGCGAAAGGGTAATGTAAAATATTTCATTGGGGATTGGTGGCAGGCCCTCGGATCTGAAATGTACACTGTTGCATGTGAGTTTGTAACCGATTTGGAAGTCACCGGTTTTAGGAAGGGCTTTATTTACATTAGGCATTATCATGCGCTAAGAAAAGACTTGCTGTGGTTGGCGCCATTTAATTCACCAATAAATAAATAATCCAGCCGCAACCTTTATTTTAGAGCGTTGCAAAGGGAACAGTAGTGACAAGCAGGTGATACATGTCTGGATTCATTCTTTATCAGCTCACAGGTCTCTCCTTTCCCAGTTCCATGCATCAGAAAGCCATTCAGTCACTTATATTTATCTTGGAATTCTGGGACTCGTAATTTTGCCCTTTCCATGTTAAATGTAAGACTACACATCCCAGAATTCCCACAAAAAAAAGGACTGGATGGCTTTTTCAAACATGGAGCTGGGAAACCTGAGAGCTTTGTCAGTCATTATACAACATACCAGAAATGATCCGGGCATTTTGTTGTTTTTGTCAGTCCTTACTCTTACTGACATTTCTTTATGAGTTGATTTAGGGTAGTACTGATGTTTTAAGTAGATTGAAACTTCAAACACCGATGGCTAGGCAGCCCTCGACCACCTCACTTCCATCAGCCCAAAAATAACAACCTTCTTTCAGATGGGAGCTGCACTACAGATCAACACAGTCAGGATTGACAGAAATGGAAACCCACATTTAGCCCAACTAGGTCCCAAAATTATAACAAATGAAGCCCAATTGCATGCAGGCCAATCAGCATTGTTACCAGTGTGTAAAATAATGACAGTTCTCACAAAGTATTTTTTATGCGTGTCTTTTAGTTTGGAAAATACCTTTGCAAACCCCAAAGGGGCAAGTTGTAACCCAACATTGTTTTTGCATTGTGATACTTGTAGTCTTGCATTCAAAATGGACAAACTAAAGCTACAGTTATACTCTTCTTGTTTAATGACATTTATATAAAAGTCATATATATTTGTCAAGTTGATTCACTAGGAGGTGTGTTCTTTTCAAGTGATTTCTATTTAACAGAGTTTATATTAATAGCTACGTACTGACACATGTCTGCCAACAATCCTGGAGAACATATTTGGTCAATTGTCTTGCAGACTGGTCTCCAAGCTTGGCTTGACCCCCTAACTAAGGTGTTTTATTCTGGGCAAGCTACTGTATCTCTGTCTGCTTTATTTGCCAACATTAGGAGTCAACAAAAGTGATTCAGTTTGGACTGTGTGCAGCACTACTTGGTCCGGTACAGTGTCTAGGTCCCCACGTCTGGCCTTTTACGCACTGTAGGGGTTCGCAGAAAAGGTAAGACCCCTACAACTACTGCTAGGATGGCCACCTCCTCCCTGTACATGCTCATCTCCTCAGGGCTAGGTGTGTGTTAACCTTCGAAGCCATTGGACGACCAGCCCCTCCTCTGCCGCAAGTGATTCAGAATTGAGCTCAGGCACTGGAACGGGAAAATGTACGAGTGAACCGCCCGCAGCAAGAAGTAATGGAAGCAGGGCTACGGAGAAAGATACAAGGGCGAGTTAAATGCACGAGGGAGTAGGTTTCTCTGCACAGGGAGCCAGGACACTGAAGTTGCGATAAGAGGCAATAAGAAAATGTGTTTCCCTGGGGATAGCACCAGAGTCACTATACAAGATGCTCTATTACTGTCATGTGATATTGCCATTATTTGAATATTTCTGGAAGAGTAAAAGCTGGGTAGCAAAGTGTAAAAGTCTAGATAAGATGAGCTTCTGGATGGTACTTTGCCAGTACATAAAGATGAAGTCCAGGTTGCTTTGTTATCTTGCCCATTTGCTCTATTTCTGGGCACTCATCCAGAATGCCCACATTCTATTATCCAGCAAATTGTGTTATTCGGCACCCTTGAATCCCTAAAGGTGTGGTATAAGAACAATGTTGCTGTACTTTCATTCAAAAGAAAATAGGCATGCAATGGTGGAACAACATTTGAAAAATTGGACATTTCTAGTAAGGAAACAGTAATTATTTATGCGCTATGCAGACTGGAAATAAATAGATTTCAAAGTAAGAACAAGAAAAACAACATAACTGGTAACCAATTTGTAAAAATATCAGCCTCATGTCGTGATTTCTCGAGTTAACAATTATTGGAGGGGGAAAGACTGCTTTCACACAGGAGATATTGTTACTGTGGAAAAATGGGAGTCATGATAGAGCATCATTTCCCACAGGAAGGAGCGAGATACTATGTGAGAATTTAGTTAAACAGAGAGGAATGCACAAGAGAAAGCAAATATGGGATCCCTGGCAGTCTAATATTACACACACTTCGAATTCTCAATGCATAAGAGAGCTCCTGAAACAATCATAATAAATGTCAAAATAAACAATAAACTACTAAGAGGTGTCCAAAACATTAGACTATATAAATTTAAATCCAACATTGACTAAAATTATCTTTGAATCTTTAGACCTTGCAAACTACAATTTTTCTTACCAAAAATGTGTTTTGCACAATAAATTGCCATTGGGTTAAATCTCCCAAGGACGATTATGCACCACAACATTGTAGCCGCCGCCCGTACAGCAAATGGTATACACATGACACATGACAACAGTGGCACCAAGGAATTCAAGAAGGACATTTCAGATCATTTGGATATGCCTTTAATAAATTGAAAAACATCAATTGAATAAAGATATTCCATTATGTCCCAAGAGAAGGTAGGTAGGTAGGTAGGTTGGAAGGAGCATTTGTAACACCCATGCATCTCGACACCACAGGGGCATCATGTCACAGAATGTTCTTTTCAAAGAATGCCATTGTACCTTCCTCGATACAAGCACACCACGATTGACAAGTGGTTTATGGAAAGTAATGTCCAAACAGACCTTAAAATAGGTTACATTTAATCATTGCCATAGGAATTTCAGGACACTTACATAGCCTCCAATTCAAGGCTCATCTTAAAAATCCAATATTAGATAATATTGTAGCAAATGTCTCAATAGAAAAAATACCAAAACATTCTAGATGGTCATTAAGAGTTTAGAAGCAACATGCTTATTCTGAATACCTCAAAAAGGTAGCAGGCGCTCAACTCCAGAAAGAACATGGCATGATAACCTGTTCTGAGATGAGAGTTTGCAGCACACGCTTTTTGTTCACTGTACCTTTCACAGATGGGAAATATCCATTTGCATATCAGTCTTTGTCCCGCCCACATGGGCAGTCCAGCACCGAAATGCTATGGCAATTCCTCTCTGAACAAGAGTACCAAAAACAACCCCAGACACGTGTTTCAGCCTTGTTGGGCTTCATCAGTGAGGTGAAGCTTTGCCTCTCTGAGCACAGTGAGCAGGGAGTCCACGTCTGGTTGCCCCAGGTAACTCAGGGTGACCAACCTCAAGTTCCTCGCAAATATTTCAAAAAGGTAGAAGGCGCTCCTGTCCAGAAAGAACATGGCATGATAACCTGTTCTGAGATCAGAGTTTGCAGCACACGCTTTTTGCTCACTGTACCTTTCACAGATGGGAAATATCCATTTGCATATCAGTCTTTTTTCCCGCCCACATGGGTAGTCCAGCACCGGAATGCTATGAGAATTCCTCTCTGAACAAGAGTACCAAAAGCAACCCCAAACACGTGTTTCAGCCTTGTTGGGCCTCATCAGTGAGGTGAAGCTTTGCCTCTCTGAGCACAGTGAGCAGGGTGTCCACATCTGGTTGCCCCCAGGTAATACCGCCTGTTTTTAGAGACTGCACAATGATGCAGTATTTTCTGCATGCAGTATATAGACAGTATTGCATGCAGTTAACCCAAATGATGCGTGCAGTAAACATCACCTGATTACAATTTCTAATACTAGACTAAAATCACTGAAAGCACTTCAAATATGTTTCACCAGCTGAAAGGCAGCAGGAATGACAGCCAGGTTAGACCAGGCAAGGCACACGTGAACCGTATCAGATGTAAAGTGTATGCAAGTCTCATAAACCCGGAAGCAAATCACAGATTAACATGTTGGAGGTTGTGTGGAATCAGAAAATACAATATTGAGGCTGTTACACCATGCAAAGAGAAATATACCGACACGGGCTTGTAAAGATTCCCAGAATCTTTATTGCAATTCTTTACAGTTTACAAAACAAAGTAAACAAATAGCTATTTGGCCATCAGTACATCACAGAGACCACCAGCAGGGTTCAATGTGAGCAGTGAGAAGGATTTGCTAGCTGGACATCAGCGTATTTATACAGTTTCGTTATAACGATGTCCAACCTATTACAAGTTAATCATGTACTGGGCTAGGGTTGCGCCAGGTTCGTTCCTAATTTACATATCTCGTGCATGCGGTTTACTATTTAATACATTTGCTAACAAACACTATTATTCTCTAGGTTTAACTTTACACTCTTTACACATTGCTTTAATACAGATCATACAGATGTTTCACATATCGTGGATAGCGTTATTTTTCTTTTATACTTGTAGGTTAACATCGCCGATTCAAGTAATCCCCTGATCCCGGGGTCAACAAAGGACAAGGTCTACATGACCCTAACATGTAGCCTGAAGGCAGGTTGGACATTAACTCTCCTACAGAGGTTGAAGAGGTTAAAGCAAGAACAAGAGAACACAAGACTGCCATTTTAGGCCACAGGGTGACTTTGTATGATAAACTAAAATGGCGGCTTGAACCTAAAATGGAGGCTTGATGCACTTAAGGTCACGACCTTGCAATACGGATTTCCTCGCAAAGCGACTGGGCATAGGCCAACAAATACAATGAGGACGAAACAATATTATATCAGTTCTAACAAACCCTCCTTTTGGCCTATGCCAAGCGCTAAACTACCTTCAATCACTTTGCGACTAACTCCACATTTCAACGTCTATGCACCCCGAATCATTGTCAGACATATCTATTGCCATTAAATCAGACACTAGAGTTTCTTTCAACACATACTCCTTGGAAACCTTATCTGGGGCGTATATTTTATGCCCTAATACACTTGTTGCTTGCGCGCAACACCCCCCTAATACTGAACATATACCAGGGGGACAATGTATACAACAACAAAGGAACAGAAAACTTCCCAAGATAATCAGCAGGGCCGAAAACAACTTCCATCCCCACGACCTTAGGAGGTCTCAAAACCATGCACTAAGTTTCCAGTTTCCCTCAGGAACATGCACTTCTGAACTAAGAACATGTAGATTTTGGATAGCCCTAAAGATCGTTGGAGAGGAGTCTGGTACGTAAAGGCAGCAAGCGGACCCCACTAATTTACATACTCCTCCACGCTCAGCCAGAATGACATCTAATGCCATCCGGTTCTGAAGAGCTACTAATCTTATCGCTTTCTGTTCTAACGTCATATTATAGAGTATGTCAGTGGTCCGGTTGATCGTTCTCTCCAATGCTCTCGCTAGTCCCCTGATATCTTCTGAATTCATAATTTGCCCAAAAAATGGCACAAAGGATTTCATGATGTCTCCTAGAGTTTGCGATGGAGTATCCCCCTTCACACCTCTTCGCGGACGAGTCTTTGAAATTTCTGCAGTACTGGCAATAAATACCCAAGGTAACAGAATCCCTAAATAGCAGGTTCCTTGCCAATCCCTGGGCAACCATGGAAATGCCACATTACCGCAAATGAAATAGACAGGTTCACCTACGTACAGAGGTCTGTTCTCACTAGTCAAATTTGCAGCGTTGGCACATTTTCTAAAATTAACCATTGACGGTGTTCCATTCCTCTGTGTGCAGAAGGATACTGAATCGGGGCTATGGTTAACAGAAAAAGATGGAGGATTGGCATCCTTATTGCCTATAGGAGCCATTTTGAAAGAGATCAAAGACTGAAAAGGACGAGACAATCTATCAGAGGGCCTAACAGAAGCAACGTTTGGCTTACTCCTATTTGCAAAAAGCGAGCATCCCAGGGGCATCAAAACATGTTTTTCAAAACTATTCAAATTTGTACCATCAAAGTTCCCTGAGATGCTGTCATTCCATTGGCCAAAGAATAGTGCTCTAAGAGAAGCATAACAAGCAGTTGTCAAAGGTAAAGGTTGAATATACCAACCTAGCCCCTTATCCCCATGTTGCGGTAGATGTGAGCAGATCCAGCAATTGGTCCTATTTAAAATTGCATGAGTGGCATTCATTATTAACAAAAGGGTATTATTTTGATAGTTCCGTCTATGCGAAGAATGTCTAGGCGATAAGGTATGCAATTGCACGGAAGGAGTGGGGAAAACAGATACATTTTCAACAGGTAAAAAGTCCTCTAGCAGATATGCTTCCTCCAGATACCATAACCCAAAACCAATAGTTACTAAAAACCCAGTTATTATTACAAAAAGGCAACAATACACTTTGGGGGTCCCATTTCATGCTTGATCATTGTCTCTGCTAGTCACATATTTATCTAAAGGTTCGGTGCGAGCGGTAGCGGGTGCAAGCATCGTAGTCCTCAATCGAAAAAACACCAATTGTTCGTTTGCTGGCGACTCCAGTCGCGTTTCTTCTTAATGTCTTTCCCACAACCCTTAGCCAACAGAATCCTTTCGTACAGTCAGGCCAAAAGGCAAGCCCTCAAATGATTTCCTCAATCGCACAGTCAAACCGTGCTGTGCGTCTATTTCCTTGGACGTAAATTATATTTCACTATTTCTGATGCCGAAGGATCGGATAACAATATGTCGTCACTTCCCACTGGAGGTGGCGAGTGAATGGAAATGGGATCAGAAAATGATTGATCCAGAAGTACCACTGTTGGAGAGTGCGGAGACAAGATGGCCGTTTTGTCTGGCCTTGCGAACTCTGGAACGGTCTCCGATACTCTTGTGTCGGTTGTTGCGATTTCGGCATGTTGGTTACAGCAGTGGAAAGGGATTCTGTGTCTTCTGTATCGTATGGCACGGGCTGCGGGATCCGTTTGGTGTGCGTCCCGTGGATCCAGTTCTTACGATCCGCTACCCGCACAGCAATCTGGGTGACTAGCAGGACCTGGTAGGGACCCCTCCACCGAGGTGCAAGGCAAGACGACCTCTCGAAAACTTTCATGAGGATCCAGTCCCCCGGTCGTAGACTGTGACCCGGACCCTTGTAATGTACAGGTAATGCCTCTCGCACCTGGTGATAAATTGAAAACAGATTTTTAGTCAACTGGTTACAGTAATGTGAAAGAAGCACATTCTCTATATCCCGCAACGAGTGACTTTTTGGCATACCCCAAATATTAGCAGGCCTCCCCATCACCACCTCAAAGGGAGAGAGTCCAGTCTTAGTTTGAGGGGTTGTTCTCATCGACAGCAACACGATTGGTAAGGCGTCCGGCCATTTTAACTTGGTGCCAGCATACGTCTTAGCAAGCTTGTTCTTTATAATGCCGTTATGCCTTTCCACTAATCCGGCACTTTGGGCATGTCTGGCCGAATGGAACCGTTTATCAATCTGTAATCCTTTGCATATTTGTAGGATTACAGCAGCGATAAAGTGTGGCCCATTATCCGACCAGATGACTCTCGGCAGCCCGAACCTAGGAAAAAACTCTTTCAACAGAGTTTTTGCCATGGTTATAGCCGTTGCATCTCTAACAGGGAAGGCCTCAACCCACTTGCTAAATGCACAAATGACAACCAACACATATTTAAGATTGTTGCAACGTTCCATCTCAATAAAATCAAAGTGGATAACCACAAATGGAACAGAAGGTGGAGCGAAACTTCCTCTAGGAGTCGAGGTACCTTTTCCTACATTGTGCTGCAAGCAGACCATGCACCCTTAGACAAAGCGCTCCGCAATTTAGAAAATGTTATCATTGGCCCATACACTGTGTAACATTTTAGTCAATTTACGCGCGCAGACATATGTCGGACCATGAGCCATAATGACCATCATTGTAATGTAGGCGTCAGGGAGTAACCATTTTCCTTCAACATTGTCCACCCAACACCCATCATCATCCAATCTTCCTGCACCCTCGGCCCATTTCTTGGTTTCCTCTATAGTAGCATCTGCTTGAATGTCTTTTACAGAATCGATACTTTCACCAAAAGTGCAAATATTTACAGTCTCTCTTACAGCATAATTTCTGAACTAAAATCAGTGGCAGTTTGCTTAGCTATGTGATCTGCGAAAGCATTCCCTTTTCCTATATTATCTGTAACCTTTTGATGTGCTGCACATTTTATAATGGCTAACTGAACAGGGAGTGCGAGCGCTGAAAGTAATTGCACTATTGAAGTGCCATGCTGAATTTCTGTGCCATGTGAGGTCAAGAAACCTCGTTCTTTCCAAAGTCTACCGAAGTTGTGAACCACCCCAAAAGCATACTGACTGTCGGTATATATATTTACTGTAAGCCCTTCAGAAATTTCACAAGCTCGAGTTAACGCTATAATTTATGCGGCCTGTGCGGAATTATGCATAATTCTTTTGGTTTCCACAATCGTGCTTAAAGTAGTGATGGCATAAGCAGCCGTGGATGTACCATTCGGAAGTTTAAAACAAGAGCCATCACAAAATAGCTCTCCTTGTGGGTTATTCAAAGGCGTGTCTTTCAGATCGATTCTACCTTTAGTCTCTTGTTCTGTCACGTAAAGGCAATCGTGTGACGTTTCGTTACCATCAACAGTATCTTGCGGGACAGGTAAAAGTTCAGCCGGATTTAATACACAACACCTCTGAATTTGTATGTGGGGTGCAAACAAGATCAATTCATATCTTGTCAATCGTGCGGAAGTGAGGTGTTGCGTTTGAGTCCTATTCAATAAAATATCTACAGAGTGAGGTACCATTAGGGTTAACGCATGACCCAGGACCATTCCCTTGCTCTGTTTTACAGACGCAGCAGCAGCAGCAGCGACAGCTCTCAAACATCTCGGCAAAGCGCATGCAACAGGATCAAGGATGGATGAGAAATAGCCTCATGGCCTATTCTTCCCGCCATGTTCCTGCGTTAACACAGCCAAAGCACATCCATCACGTTCATGCACATACAACACAAAGGCCTTTTCATAATTTGGAGGTCCTAAAACTGATGCCGAACACAGCGCGGTTTTGAGCAAGTCAAATGCTGTCTTGTGTTCCAAAGTCCATGGCAATGGCAAGGAAATGCCCTTCTTTATCAAAGCCAGCATTGGTTTAATCGTTAACGAAAAGTTAGGGATCCACAATCTACAGTAAGAAGCCGTACCTATCAGGGCTCTAACTTCCTTCTGCGTATTTGGGACAGACATGCAAGAAATAGTTTTTATTCGTTCAGGTGTCAACCTTCTTCTCTCCTTTGACAGGAGATAGCCTAAATAGGCGACCTCCTGACAACAATATTGGAATTTCTTGAGTGAAGCTTTGTGGCCATGTTTTGCTAGATGACAAAGCAACAACACGGTGCCTTCTTTACAGGCACTCTCAGAATCATCAGCCAAGAGGAGATCATCTACATACTGTAGTAACGTGCAAGTAGTAGGCAACTCGAGGGTATCGAGCTGCTCTTTTAACGCCCTACTATAAATACTTGGACTTTCAGTGTACCCTTGTGGTGCACGAGTGAATGTGAATGAGCATCCACCTAGGGTAAACACAAACAAATATCTACTATCCTTGTGTATGGGAATACTGAAAAATGCGTTTTTGAGGTCAACAACGCTAAAGTGAGTGGCAGAAGCCAGAATCATCGTTAGTATTGTTGTAACATCAGGTACAATAGGAAATTGAGGAGCCACAATTTTGTTAATAGCACGCAAATCAATTATAAACCGAAAGGGAATCGCATTATCACCTTTTTTGTAAACTAGCAAAATCAGGCTGTTACACAAACTAACGTTAATTTCCTCAATTACTCCACGATGTGCAAAATCAGAGACTATACATTTCAAAGCCTGTTCGCCTTCAACTGAGATCTTATATTGCGGGATGCGAGGCAATTTTACTCCATGTTTCAGAATAATATTAACAGGTTCAATTTGAAGAATGCCCACATCATTATCATCAATTGCCCATAAGCATTCCAGAATATTACTGAATTCTGGCGGTAAAGGTCGAGTCAAAAACTGAGAGGAGAGCGATTGCTGAGGTGAAATTGTTAACCAAACTCCGTCCAGGGAACAATGTATTACTGCATGCAATTCCTTCAACAAATTTAGCCCCAGCAAATTCTCCCCACAGTTTGTGGTAAGTAGAAATGGACACTGCTCCATGAAGGAACCCAGTGTTATCGGTACCGGCAAAGAAACTAGACAAACTACAGTTGTGCCTAAAAACCCTACGGAAACATTGGACTGCCCTGACAGGGGAATATTTGGAACCCGCAAATGGTCAATGGAACATTTCTGTGCTCCCGTATCTACTAAAAATAGATGCTTCCTATTTTCCACCGCCATCTCAACGTAGGGGCCTTTCTGATGAACGGGAATAGGCGTCGGTTCCAAATCCTGCTTCGGGCAATCCTAGCGAAACAGAATATCGTCAAAAGGAAGCTCTTCAGAGAGGTACGCGGCAGAGGGTGATCAAAAATATTTCTATTATCCACATTCGAAACTTGCTTAAACTGTGAAGGAGGTTGCTGTGATTCTGGTGCAAACTGACCTCTGCCACTGCCCTCTGCACCTGGGCGACCTCTGGATCGTCTACCCATGTTCCCAAATGACCTTTGCTGCAAGGTCGGACATTGTGCACACCAGTGGCCTTCCGGTCGACAATAGGCACACTGGTTAATGGTTACCGGAGCCAGGGGCGTACTTCCCTGTGGAACGTACTGACCTCTAAATTGATTACCGCCTCTAGGGTTTCTAACAATCTGTTGTAATAGGACTTTTGTTTTAGGTCACCCTTTTTTTTCTCAAGTTTTTCCTTTTCATTATTTACACGATTTTCATAGTACTGAGCCATGTGCAGTACTTCTGATTGAGACGTCGCCTGCCAAGCGCTTTTCGGAAGACATAATCTGTAACTGGATGTCAGGCAGCAATCCACGTACAAATTTGTCGACAAACAGCCTTTTCCCTGACTTTGTGCCTAAGTCTTGTCCACTGAAATCTGAAAATACCTGCTCTAACCGAATGAAGAAATCAGTAGCACCCTCAGACTTTCCTTGGACACAGGCCGTAAGCTTGTCCCAAATGATTCTTTTTACGGAACTATAGTTTTTAATTTTACAATAATCCCATCAGGCAAAGTTAATATCACTTGAGGCGGTCGCTCGCCAGCTGGTCTTTCTCTGTCGAGCCTAACCATGTTATCCCATGTATCTCCTAACCCATGTACATCATCTACAGTCCTAATCTGTTTCAACAAATCAACTGGCAGGAGTACGGGAAATAATAAATCAATATCACTTAAGGTGAATACCGATGATTGTAAGACCAATCTATTTCTTTATAGAACCCGGTCGGATTCTTTCTTACATCGGGAATAGATTGCTTTATGGTGTTCACTTCCTGTCTTGAAAACGGGACGTGAACAAACTGTGATACGTAATGTGCAGGAATTTCCCCCCCGAGTATTTCTCGTGCAGCATCGGCCGCAATCTCAACTTTTGGGACAAATGTCGGAGGGACCTCTCTCATAGGCAACTGAGAAGTAGGTAGCTCCGAACGCTTACTAAGCAACAGAGCCAAATCAAGCGCTAAGGCAGTCGAAGAAGTATCAATCGAAAAGGCTCTCTTATAAACACTCAACAATTCTGCGGGACAACAAATCTTTCTTTTTTTCACACTCATTCTGCAGGTATTCTACCATAACCTGTATCACTTTCTTTTGCATTTCTAACGTATACTGACTATATGTGTCATATACTTCATCTGGAGTTATCGACATATCCGAAATCCATCTTATCGCATCCTTTGTACAAATTCGGGCTTCCTCACCTTTTAAATCACGGCGAGGAGAAAACCGTTTCTGTAAGAACATAATACCTAAACTATCACCATCTGCTTCCTCATTCTGTAACCCTTCCAACTCCTTCCTATACACAAAAATCTTCTCGACATGCTCATATACTTTCACCACGGTATCTCTGGACAACGCTAAGGTGTTCAAATCCCCTAACCCTTGTGGGAGATCTACATTGTTTAATCTATTCCACATTATACTCAAATGAATCCCTAATCCTTCAATAAAGACATTTTTCTCAGGAATGCCTTTTAAATTTTCGAGTGTGGAAAAAACATCAGCTTGTTCACCCTTCTCCATGCAATGTTTAGCCCAAGCAATCAATTCATTCTTTTTATCTGGGGACACAGTATTACGAGTCACAACCCTTGATCCTGCTCCCTGGTCTACTACAAGCGATGCAGAATCACTTGGAAGAGGAAGAGTAGGCACATTCTGAATATCAACAGGTGGAAGCAAGGGGGCAGGCAAAGGAGCGACGGCTGGAAGAACAACAGGAAGAACAACAGGGAGGACCAGAGGAACTATAGGAGGGGGAATAACAACGGGAAGGGGCAAAGCGCCAGGAGGAGGGACATACGGGGGTGGCACGGAGGCATTGGGCCTTCATTCATGCAAAAGTTTATTAATCAATTCATCTGACGTATGAAAATCTTTTGAAGGGTAAATTTTTTGAATGCCTAATTGAAACACTCTGTCCGTGTTCCTAACTGACTGCAATTGTTTATATTGATCATATAACCGTGCCTTTTCGACACTTGTCATATGTCGACGCATATGTTTCTCTCAAAGATTCTGTTTTCCAACTATGTAATGCATCAAATGCTGCAGGTCTAGCCGGGCCTCATTACACGGTAGGCGGTAAGGGTTTACCGGTACCGGTATTTTACCGGTACCGGTAAACCCTTACCGCCCTACTACGAGGTCCCTTTGCGGGTTGGGGAATTTAACGCCTGCTTTTTGCAGGCGTTAAAAACCAACCCGCAAAGGGACCAGGGAGCTAATTACGGTACTGCAATTTGCGGTGCCGTAATTAGCGCCTTCCCCATTCCCATAGAGCCCTATGGGGCAAAAATGGGAATGGGGAAAGGCAATGGGTGAAGGGGGAATTACCACCCCACCAACCTTGGAATAGGGCGGTAATTCCCCTTTCCACCAAGGCGGAGCCGGTATTTTACCGGCATGAACCATGGCGCTAATAGCACCTTGGTCCACCGTCATCCGTGTAATGAGGCCCAAAGACTCTAGATATTCTATATGAGGGATTTCAAAGCTACCATTGGTTGGTCACCGAAGATTAGAGTTATGTCTGGTCTGTCTGTGCCAAATGTCATTAAATGCTATACTACCAAAGCCTTTCTTACAGTACATAGTACATGCCGGCGACCCCTCCTGTGGTGCGGGTCGGCTATCTTCCAAAGATTGTCTGTCGCTGCGGAATAATGTCCTGAAGCAGGCAGACAATTTCCCAGGCATATCAGAGTTCTGGTGTTACCTGGTCAAATAATTGTGCTCGCGAAAACAATGCGCCAAATTCAAATTGCCAGGGTTAAATTAAGAATCGGGTCACGATTTACCTGACCAAAGGACTGGGAGGCCCGATCGGGTTACTAAGGACAATTCTAAGGACCCACGTGTCTGGTGATTTCGGCAAATTTACCCACCTCGATATATGGACCCTCGTCAAGACGTCGTCTCGGGCTACAGCTCACCGTTCAGGGATCGGATCGTGCTGTTCCGCCGAGGAATTCACTTCTCGTCCAGAGGGGCCATTTTGTTTGCACCGTCCGATCCCGGTCCGATAGCCGAGCCAACCTTCAACGAGACAAAGTCAATCTTGAGGGTCCCTATTCGGGCGCCATCTGTGGAATCAGAAAATACAATAATGAGGCTTTTACACCATGCAAAGAGAAATACACCAACACGGGCTTGTAAAGATTCCCAGAATCTTTATTGCAATTCTGTACAGTTTACAAAACAAAGTACACAAATAGCTATTTGGCCGTCAGTACATCACAGAGACCACCAACAGGGTTCAATGTGAGCAGTGAGCAGGATTTGCTAGCTGGACATCAGCGTATTTATACAGTTTCGTTATAACGATGTCCAGCCTCTTACAAGTTAATCATGTACTGGGCTAGGGTCACGCCAGGTTCGTTCCTAATTTATATATCTCGTGCATGCGAATTACTTTTTAATACATTTGCTAACAAACACTATTATTTTCTAGGTTTAAGTTTACACTCTTTACACATTGCTTTAATACAGATCATACAGATGTTTCACATATCGTGAATAGCGTTATTGTTCTTGTATACTTGTAGGTTAACATCGCCGATTCAAGTAATCCCCTGATCCCGAGGTCAACAAAGAACAAGGTCTACATGACCCTAACATGTAGCCTGAATGCAGGTTGGACATTAACTCTCCTACAGAGGTTGAAGATGTTAAAGCAAGAACAAGAGAACACAAGACGGCCATTTTAGGCCACAGGGTGACTTTGTACGATAAACTAAAATGGCGGCTTTAACCTAAAATGGAGGCTTGATTCACTTAAGGTCACAACCTTGCAATACGGATTTCCTCGCAAAGCGACTGGGCATAGGCCAACAAATACAATGAGGACGAAACAATATTATATCAGTTCTAACAGTTGGAGTTGTAAAAATGCACGTATATGAGCTTTTGATAGCAGTGGATGGAATCGGGCGCCTATATGAGAGTCGCATTGCCACCTGCACTGTCATGCCCTCTTCTACCCACGTTGTTGTGTGAGCTACATTTGTGTATAATAGGGACAGTCACCATAGATTGGATGGACTGGACATTCTGTGTGTCATATAAGAGCATACATAATATCAGCGCTTGGGGAAACTATTGGAGTCCTTCCTTCACATGTCCATAGGCACTTTTCCCTCGCCAGCATACAGTTAGAAATCTGCGCTTCCAGATCCAGGTATCAGGACATCTCCCACACACATTGGGCCTCATTACGACCCAGGCGGTAGCCATGCCATTATTAAGGGCACGACTGCCGCTGGTAATGATTTTTTACCGGCGTCAGAAAAGGGCAATAACCGGGTCATGTCGACCTTGGCGGACCCGGTAATTGCCCTTTTCAGGGTGCCGGTAAAAATTAATCCCCATTCCAATTTGAGCCCCATAGGGCTCAATGGGAATGGGCAGGATTCTAACAACGGGCCCGCTAAGGACGCATGGTTTTACCAGGCATCCTCAGCGGGACCCGCTAGCGGACCTCGTTATAGGGCGGCCCAGAATGTACGGTGCCGGTCCCTTACTGGCACCGTACATTCCGTACATTCCGTGGCCGCCTGGGTCGTAATGAGGCCCATTGCCCTGTCCTTTGCCCCCCCAGCCAAGATATTTTGGGATAAGCAGCGGCAGCACAGCCTGAACAGGCAGATGGCATGTAATTCCAGCGTTTGCATCTCTTTCCACTGGCCATGTTTCCCAGTGTCCATTTTTGGCTCCATGGTCCTACAAAATTGCATGTTGCTTCAGTACATGGAGACATACTTGCCTTCACTAACGTGTAGCTATGTATGAGCTATGAACACATCTCAACCTCCGCAATTCCTTCTCCAATCACACTACTATTACACACTTCACTTTCTGTACATTCATTCAATTATCGATGGTAAATAGCTATTGCTGCCTTAAAAACAGATCACATGATTATAGTGTAAATACAATCACAAATATTCCCCACAACTTTCAAAATTGCGTTCAGTATTTGTTGGCTTGTGCACATCATTCGACATGGTTCCTAACACGGAACTGTTATGGTCTCCGGAGGATAGCTCAGGGGCAACATGCTCGCTCTTGAAAGCAAGATGACACGGAGCAACGCAGGTTCGATCCCTTGCTTAGAACCCTCCGGGTAGTAAGCGTCTTATAAATAGCCCTTGTTTTGCTTGTACATCAATAACCCTGTATGTGCTATGAAAGTAGACATCATGGATGCTACAGTGTTAGGGGGGAAAATAGGGATTTCGTTTTTCGCTGAAGACACTGGTCTTGATTAGCCAGCCTCCCAATGGTCTCCAATGTGGTTTCAAAACCTTGAGGGATATGTTTGATGACCTGGGAACAGAAGCCAATGAATCAAAGACCAAAACAATGGTATGGTCAGGCGAAGAGACGAAAAGGTTGAGATTACGTCGTGGAAAGACCCATGTGGAGTCAGTAAGCTGTTCTGATTATCTTGGTTTTGGTGTCAGTAACAAAGGTGTGTCGGGCGAACATCCGGAGAAAAGTGACTTAACCCTTACTAGATGTGCTGGTGTCATAAAGCCATTTTGAAATCGATACAGAGGAAGGCCAACTGGTCCCACCTTAGAGGTTTGTTGTGTGCAAGCTCAGTCCACCTAACTGCATGGAGCAGACATGTGGGGTTTTACAAATGTAAACCAGCTAGAGAAAAGCAAAAGCAAACTTCTTAAATCGCTTTTCAAACTCCCAGCTAGCGCTCCTGGTTTCCCTCTTCAATGTATTTATTGTGCATTTATAAGGTGCTTATACATAAAGAAACTGTAATTCAAGGCGCCCAATTGGATCTTGGCATTGTTTATGGAGCAAAATGTAAGCCACTTTTATGCTATCATAAAATATGAAGCACCCGTTATTTAACCCTGTATTGTAGGGCCTTATAGGATGTTTTAATCCAGCAAGGTCCAATTCTACTCTCTTGGTTTAGCTATCTGCAAAATATGGCTTTTGGAATTTGGGCACACCAGAGTTATGGTACAATGCACAGTTCCCCAGTAGAGGACAGCTATCCTCGATATCGAAGTTACGGCACCCTATGAAGAATGGTATTATATGTGTATGATGGGTACAATCCGGCCAAGTGGCATCATTTTGAGTTATTAAATAGAAAATCCATTATTTGTCATGAACTTTATCTAGAAAGAATAGATGATGTTGGTGGAAGATGACTTTTTATGAAATCCTGCTTAGGGAGCCTACTGTTAACCAACTTTACAAGCAATTGAACACTAGCATCTGGTGACAGATGTAAGTTGTGTCCATCTCATTGGGAGGACATTATTATCCTTTGACTTCGATATGATGAGGTCTGAAAGACTTGGCTTTTTCCACAGTTTACGAATAATGCTATAAGATCAGTCCATGAGGCCCTGTCCTTCTGTTATCAATCCTCCTTGCAGGCGATCCCTAGATTTCTGTTGAAAGATTTAAGAATCAGGTTGAAGGATGACACTTCAGTTGCTGTTTCGATGTGTTTGGCTTTCCAGAGTGCTCCTCGTGCTCCTAGCATTACAAAGCATCGACATCAAAGTCATACTTTATGGATGATTTTTGTAAAGCGTTTTTTAATGATTGTATTTCATTTTGATTTTCATGGCCAGAATCTTTAGTAGTTATTGTGACTTTTTGATGACTCAGATAACCATGAGCTTGTTTAGTATTCACTTATTTCTTTGTTTACTTCAAACACCTGGCAGTTGATGGCTTGACATTTTAGTTTGATGTTTTTCATGTGATAACTGAGTATGCATATTATTTAATGTGTGTTTTTTATGGGCTTGATCCCGAAATAAAACTACAACAACAACACAATTGCAATTGTGGCATACTATTTACATATCTGTCCAGCCTACATCACTATTTCGTGACCACAATACATGCTGGAGAGGATCATTAGAAATGAACATTTTAACATTTCAAAATGAACCCATTTCCACATTTAGGATAATAAATGCATTTCATGTTTTAATCGTTTTTTTTTTTTTAGACTACCACCATTTTGTCTCTTGCAGTACCCTTCCTCCTTGTAAGAGGTGCACTCACATTGTAACCAATGATGTTATGCCATAGGTTACAATGCTTCTTCTGTGAGCACCAACGCAATGGGACAGTCGAAGAGAGATGGAGAGCGAGACAGAGAGACAGAGAGAGACAGAGAGAGATAGGAAGAAATAGTACATAAGAGGGGGAGAGAGGAAGGTACAGAGAGTCACTGGGGGGCGAAGGGCATAGGGAGAGGGAAACCACTGAGTGCACATTTACCAGGCTGCATTGACACAGAGAACCAGAGTGCATAGAGCCCTCTGTGTGAGGTATGGACATTGCTTTATGCACCATGAATCATGTTGGTGATTGCATGTGCCTTGCATGTATTGCACATGATGATTCGATGTAAGTGTATGGTACATTTGGTACTATGACATGTATATTGATATTTATATTTTATTTTTTATCGTGCTCGTACACAAGTGTTTCAGACAGGGGTGGACTGGCCTACATGGAACTCTAGAGATTTCCCAGTAGGCATCTGTACCCCACGTCTTTTTTGTGTGATATTTCAAAATGTTCGCATAGGAAAAGGGTTGGGCTAGCTGAAAATATGTTATATGGGCCACTTTAAACATTATTTCCAGGGCCTCTTTTCGTTCCCATTCCACCCCTGGTTTCAGAGCGCTACAAGGCACGGGAGGGGAACAAGGGAGTACAAAAACAACAATCTTACTAGGCCCAGTGATATTGAGAACGTGCAAGTGCATGGGAGAAGGAAAAGTGCATGGCTGGGGGAGTGGAAAGTGCTGAGCAAAGGAAAAAACAGATACATAATTAATAGTAGAAGCAACAAACAGTGCTAGTGAAGCCAGCAAGTGACATGTGAGTTATGTATTGCCATCATGGGTCATGGTGGGTGGGAAAGGTACATTGGCACATGATCATGCACATAGTTCAGTACATATATATTGTATCTACTCCAGCAAATACATTATGTCTTCTAATTCATGGCTCACCTGCTGTGAAGGAACTAGCTCCAACATCCTGCCTGAACCTCCCACAGCATCCCCATACTTGGTGGCCACTAAGCAGAATGCCAGCTCAGGCGGGCAAGGCTATATTTTCAAATGTTTGTTCTTTCAAGACTTGGCCTCTTTTCTGATACTAACTAAGAAAAAATATGAGTTCCTATAATGTCAGATTGCCTGATGCAGGTCATTCCTATAATGCCTGATGGGAGGGACTTCTGGTGCTTCATGAAAGGGTTTATAGATGGGCTCATACCTAAGCTGCCAATGTCATAGGGGGATACCTATTCTGCTTGATGTTCAAATGGAGACATCATACCTATATATCCCTGACAAGTGAGTTATCATACATATATTCTTCGATTTCAGAGGGATAATATTTAAAATACCTAATGCGCTGCCTTATCATACCTATGCTTCCGGATGCCTGAGATTTATACCCTTATTGCCTTATGAGGGATTATATCATAGTAACTGCCTGCTATTGGAAGTTTCTTAGATATATTACATGATGGGAGAGTTATCATACCTATACTGACTGAAGTCAGTGGTATCATAAATGTACTGCCTGAGATCCCTAATCTCTTTAGCTTTAACAAAGCTACAAACGCATGCGTTAAATTCTGATGACTAAGCCAGCATTTGAGTTGATCGTGCAAATCTACTGGTTCTAGATTTTTTTTCTCCCCGATGGCTTCCTTCTGTGGTGTATGTTTTTGTCCTGTTTCTTATGTGCACAGGCGTGTTGCGCGTTACAATAAATAAATACATTTAAATAAATGGGGGAGTTATCATATCTATGCTGCCCGCTATCAAAGATATCAGACTCATATTGTTTGATCGGCCAGTGTATATACCTATAGTGAATGATAGCAGAGGTATCATACCTATGTTGACTGATTAGGAAGGTATTCTACCTATACTGTCTATTGTTGGAGCTATCATTCTTATACTGCCTGACAGGTGAAGTAACTATATCTAAACTGGCTGATACCATACCTATACTAGCTCCTGTGCAGTTATCATACCAATAGTATCTGATATCAGAGCTATCATGCCTATATTGACTCAAGGGGTAGTTGTTATATATTGACTGATAGCGAATGTATCATACTGCTTGAAGGAGGGAGTTATACTTACACTGACCGATGTTGGCAGTAGAATACATATACAGCCTTTTGGGGGTGTTAGCTACCTAAACTGGTTGATGTCGGAGGTATTATGCATAAACTGCCTGATTGTGGTTCCACTTAACAGTCTAACATTTTGACACAACATGTTGACATATTTGCAAAAATTGATCAATGTAATACCTTAGAAACTTAAGGTGTGTATAAACACTATGGGGTGTGTAAGATTCATAAATGCAAAAATATACTTATTGTAACATTCTCAAAGATTGTAACTACATGTTTTCATTGAGTGTCTGACTAGACTGTTTAATTAAACAGCTTTAAAATTCGTCTTTTTTAGTTGGCTTCACGCGAAAACAGTCCAGAAGGACTTCGGCGGGCTGACTCCTGCAGGAAATCAAGAAACTTCAGCAAGCAGCCCAGCACTGGGGATTACTATAGATATCTAGGCCAGAACGCAGGCGAACAACCAGGGAGTAGAAAGATGGCACACAGTGAGGAGGTGAGCTTGGGCCCGTGCCCACACCAATATTTTACTAACCTAAAAATCACCCCAGGCATGAATGCTTGTATATCCCAATCATGGTTCCAGGAAATTATTTCTTCCATTGACCACTCTGTATCTGTGGGAAAGATGGGCGGCTTCCAGATGCATGCTGCACCAGCCTAGAGCCACATTTGCAGTGGTCTTTCTCAATCCACTGATAATGCATGTTCTATTTGATTCACCTTCCCACTGTCTGTATCTCTGATCAACTTCCTAATTTCAATCAAATCTTGTACCATCGATGTAAAATGTACCATTTCATAGCAAATTGACTTTGTTCTCATATTCACTGTTTTAAGTCCTTTATTTTATTATCTATTAGTACCCAGCGAGGGGGTGTGGGTGGTGGCCTCCCAGCCAATGAGGAAGCTCAGAACGAGGTCATTACAACACGGCAAAGCCCCTGTTCTGAGCCTCCTCGGAATGGGAGGCACCATCGTCCATCACAGGGAATCAGATAAGTGTGCTCCCCCGCGTCCCCTTCTCCCTCCCCCTTTTTACACATGTTCAATCCCTCATCCCCGCCCCACTTACCTGTTGGTGCCTTGTCCCTAGCTGGCCCTGGGAACACTAGTGTTCCTGGCATGTCCCCATCAAGGCAATGGCTGCCATGGGATGGGAGAAGGGACTGCATGTAGTTCCCTTCTCCCGGATCCATGGTGGCCATTTTGATTTGTAGTTTTTTTATTAGGTTGATAAATGGCAAACACGCTGTTTCTTAACTTGAGAAAAACACTTTTTAGGTACCCGTTAGTACATGCCAGGGTACTAATAGCAAAATAACCCTTTCAGGGGGGGCATTTTCAGTCAGGGAATGCCCTGGGACAATATAACCCTGGCAGGTGAGGGCGTTACCGGTGAGGCAATGCCCCAGGGCAAGGGGAAGAGTCTGTTACATGGCAGGCTTTCCAGGACTTATTGGGACAATTCACAAAGAAATGACAAGGAGGAACTCTAAGTTACTTCTGCAGAGAGACTTTTTGATTCACAAAGAATATACCTGTGTTTCTCCTGGTTGACTCTTCTCTTTCCTGTAGTAAGTGAGGATAAAGTCAGAGATACTAACACAGACCTCTTTGTGAATGAGCCCCATGTGTCTCATCCTTGCATGCCTCTCAGAATTACTGGCCTGATATGAAAATGCGGACTTTCTCTGGGGGCAAGTTGACCCCACTGTTTATCTTTCACTGCTGAGTTAGCATATGGTTCCTTTTTTTTCATTTTTGTTGCTTTTTCTTTTCTGTTTTATTTTTATGAATTCATTTCAGTTTCTCTTCTTGTGTAGAATTCATGTTGGACTTAAATGTTTTTCGTTTGTTTAAATATCCATTTCAGTCACCATTGTTCTATTATCCAGCAATTCTGCCGAGTGGTTTGTTGCTGTCAGTCTTGTTTTAGACACTTTTAAACATTTATAACATTAAGATATGTTTGTTTTAATGTGTCGAATATGTTTTAACTGTTACTTTTTCTTGGAACAAAGCTTTGCTAATTTATTTCAATGTTGTTGTTTTGCACAGCACCAACTGCGAACAGAGTTGCTCTGTAGTGCCATTTGTTTAGCAAAACATAATAGGATTAGCATTGTCGATATAATGCCTGACAGAATTGAATTATAAGACAGAATGTATTAACACGCTGCAATGTCGAGGAGTTAACATGTAAGAAAAGTAGTTGTGGTGTAAGCACATCGGGACCAGTGGTAACGGAAATGCCCTCACACGACCCTTCACCTCTGATGACATCACAGGAAGAGATGTAATTTAACCCTGCCCCCAAGTGACATCACAGGAAGTGATGGCACACAACCTTTCTCCTCTTTACAAAAGAGGAAGTGGCATCACGTAGCATTGTTCCCCAGTACACTATGAACAATATGGTAACAATATCACTGTAATATGATATACATTTCATCACCATATGTAGCATTAACATTAGTGTGTACAGTCCCATATTACCAAGATCTTTTAGGTGTGTGAACACCAAATGAGATGGTACCATGTTCCCTGCCCAGTGGACCTTTACAAATATCTACTGGCTACTGGTTGCAGCCAGTTCAAAAAAGGGTAGCAAGGGAGACAGTAGGTGTTGCAGCTGCGACCCCCAAATGATGTGCCTGATCAGGACTGGTTTACAAGTAATCACATTGTTTGGGCAACATTTACAACCTGTGCAAATTAGGCCCATGTCATATGTCAACTTTCACCTAAAAAGAGGTTCAAAAAGGTCAACAGTGAACCTGGGAGTACATTTTGGCCCGGAGGGGGTGGGGGGAGCGTAAGTTGTTACTTAGTCAGAAACGAGGGTCCCCAATGCCTCCTTTGGCTGTGATCTGGCGAACCAGAATTGTGACTGAGCTACTTAAGCCAGTCTTTGGTGAAAAAGAACATTTCTTTCACGTCTAGACGTAAATTGAGCAACCAGAGGTTTCTGCAGAAAGTAGGACTTTTTGTGAATACTTTCTATTTTGCACCTTTCGGGGTATGCACTTCCTTACAAGTGAAAAACTCCTTGGCGGACCCATTCCAGATTATTGGCTGATTTTGATGTATTAATTAGATCTGTGAATGTTTCATAGTGTCCTGACGCAAAGTGCAACAACATCTTCCATTTGCTCTAAGTCTTAAATCCACAGGAGTGACAGATATTATTTTAAGAATAACATGTACATTTTTGTGACTCACATTTAACATTTTTCCATAAAACCTACACCATCATGTACTGCCTCTGACATCACCCATTGTGCTAATTAAGATGGAAAATAGCCTTTTGAAAATACTCCATGCATTGCATTTGGGCTTAGTTTTGTGCTGGCCCTTAAAACAAAAGCAAAACTGAGCATAAGCTTTTGGCGTACTTCTGTTTTTCCTTAGCTATTTTTGTTTCGCATAGCTCTTGGTAGTTCTGCGTATGTGTATGTCACATGTGATGTCATGTGTGAGTTCATGAGCAGTACATGGCAGTGGGCGAGTGCGGTTGCCTTAGGAACCCCAACCGGCACTTTTCTTAGTTTTTTATGTTTTACTCTGCGACTATAAAGTCTTTCAAATAAAGACGTTCAACTGAATTTCCAAGATTTTCATTTATAGTGAGTTTAATTCTCACTTTACTCCTCATTCTTTTTCAGGTATTTCTTTTGTTTTCAACTGATATGCCCCAATATGCCAACAGTGCTGACTGTCCCTGTGTCAGGGTTCTTGGGTACAGCAAACATACACAGATTGCCTACTTGGCATGGCCTGGAGCCACGCCTAGAGGACACTGTGCCCGAAGCCCTGTGCATTGTAAGTGCACTCAAGGCTTGACATGGCCTGCAGATTCACCCAGTAGACATTGTCCTCGTAGACACTGTAACCTGAACACAGTGACAATACCCACAGTTCCCACAGGGCATAATCGAATGGCTTCAAAATGACCGCGTATACTGATCCTCTGTGAAGTTTGCCCAAGAAATCCTGGATCTGCCATATTATGAGGTGACTGTAACCACTGAAAAACGAGGAGGTGCTGTCTGAATGGGCTGGAAGAACCCGATGAACATTTGGGGAAGATTGGGCTTAAGATAGCGAAGTTACATGATACAACGGGAGCTGGACCCGACAAAGAGGAGGAGCTGCAACAGGCCCATGACGAAACCCGGTCCCGAGGCAGAGAAGCGCCACATTGAGGCTCTACCGCCTTCCATACTTCCTGCGATTCACACAGGTCGGGTACCGTGTGGTCTGTGAGCTGAGTCTGAGTCGGATTGGAGTGGCGGCATTCATTGCCCTGAGAGTGACCGGAATGCTGCGCTGGTAATCTTGTGTGGGTCAGAGCGCTAATGAGGCCTCCGCGATGCAGTGATGACAATGGGAGGCCTAGGCAGAGCGTACACAGCGAGCTCATTGGTTCCATTAGCCCTGGAGTTGGTCCCTTGCTCCCATCTCTGCAGAGCGGGACAACATCTAGACTTGCAATTTGGTGGCAGGATTGGCATATCAACGGGCGACGGCTGCTACTGTGACTGTGGAGGTGTTAAACCCTGCAGCAGCGACTCAATGAGTGGCCCAGGACTGATGTGCTGACCGGCCTCCTGGAGCTGTTTCACGTGAAAGAGCGGCGTCAAATGTGTGGATCGAGCTGTTGCTGACAGAGAACCTTGCCTTGCTGTTCCCGTTTCTGCCGCAGGATGCCCAATGGCACCCAACAAGGAGGAGATGGCCTACTTGAGGAGAGGGGGACACAGCCATCTGTGGTTTGCTACGGCTCGGGGGCCGCATGGGCTGTGTGTATTACAGGGTGCAGTTCTTCGCCTCCTGGATCCCAGAGCTCCTTGAGCACCTGTCTCCTAGGCGGAACTGCATGTTCAGTATGCCCCCTCCTGATGTGGTATATAAGGCATCTGGTTGATTTCTGCTCTGTGGAGCGAAGTTAGGGGGAGTAGACCCTAAAACTACCCAGCACTTCTCTTCAGGATCATACCCCTCAGGCCCGGTCTATGGTCGGGTCAACAATCAGGATGACCCTCGAAGGTGAGTTCTGTGCATTGGGCCTTGCTTCTTGGCCTATAAATCTCCCCAGGAGTGGTTAGTGAGGGGTCCTGCTCATCTGATGAAGGCTTGGGTGTCTGATAGCAGAGAGTTTCTGGTGCTTCTTTCATATGGAACGTTGCTCAGCAAATTGAGCAGTGAAGTTGGGCATAGATCCTCAGATCCAGGGTCAGGTTTGTGGATGGCTGGGCTGTGAAGGCTGGTATACCCATGGAAGGCACCAGGGAGGTCGCCTACCTGTTCTTGGTGACTGGTTACAGTCTACGTGGGGAGCCAAAGGCAGAGTGAGCAAGGCAGAAATGTCCCAGGACTGTGGTGAATAGAGGAACGCTCTGGGTGAAGGACTGGGCGGTTCCAGAGTGGAAACTTTAAGCTGCCATAACATTGCAATCCCATGAAGTGCTTTGTGACTGGTATTTTAAGGCACTTTCCTCATATTCCGTAGAAGGGTTCATCCCACCTGAGTCACCTTCCTTCCTCCTCTGCTGCTGGTTTAGCACAACACCCCGTTCGGTTACCTGTGTGACATTGTGCACCTGATTTGTCTGTGCCTGTTTTGCTGCTAGGCTGCCTACTGAGTTAATTGTGTATTGTGCAGTTTCTCTGTCGCTCTCTCTCTGCACCTACTTCCATGGTGCTCTCCATCTCCCCTATTTATTGTAACTGCTACTCTATCACCTATACTATCTCTCTTTCAAAGCCTGGAAGGAAAAAGTTCAAGAAAGATCTCCTGGTCTCCAACCCAGGTCTGTCCATCACTGACAACTAGGTCAACGCTACTTCCAGGCAGACTGTCACAGACATCCTCTTTGTCTCTCCCTCTCCGGACCTTTGGACTCCCCATATGGCCTCAGTCCTCTCCCCATATGATCTCAGTCCTCTCCCCTTTCTCTTCTTTGTCCATTAATGGTGGAACCAGATGAGAAGTACTCTTGTCTCACTTCCCACCATCTAGGTGCATAAATAATGTCTACCAGAATTGTGCAGTCATGGCCTAGGGATCTCAGCCCAACCTCCTCCTTCTTGATGGGCATCTTCTGTTGCTCATCAACTTCCGCCATTCTCTTGCCACTCCACCTTCTGCCACCCACCTGGCCCCTCGCCACCGCCAACAGGTGTACCACATTCCTGTACGCATCCTTGGAAGACCTTCAAAGGTGGTTACCAGCTTCACTTAGCTACCCTCAACTCTTGTTCTGCAGTTAAACACTCCTCTGGCATCTATCACCTCCTTCAAGACTTTAACCTTGACAGCTTTGCTCCCACTGAGATGTGGTTCACTGCCAGCTATGTTACTGTTTTTGACACACTCCTCTCTGAGAACTACAAGATCCTCTCTAAGCCCAGGTGTAACCTTTCTGGAGGTGGCATGGCCCTGATCTTCTCTGAATGGCTCCTTGCTACCATCATACCCACTCAGTCCTACTCTTCCTTCAAATGCCTTGTCTGTTGGCTTGGTGTCTCTCCTATCCTCTCGCTGACTCGCGCCATCATCTACAGGACCGCTGGTCCTGTCACCTTCTTCCTTTCGGAGTGGTCTGATCTCACCACTTCTCTCCTGGCCTCTACCTACAAGCGTCTCCTCCTCGGAGACTTCAATATTTACCTTGACTCTCCTGATGCAGCCACTGGACTCTTCTGCAGCATCTGGGACTCTCTCTCCCTCACCATTCTTCCCTCTGGTCCAAACCACCCAGCCGTACACACCTTGGATGCTCTTATCTCAGCAGACATCCCATCTCCAACCCCCTTACCACACCTCTCTACTGGTTTGATCACGCTCTCCCGTCCTCTCATCTGGATCTCTTGGGTCCCCCAGCTAAGCCTCTGCCCACATTGCCAGTTTAATTCTCTGTCATTCAACCGATGAAGCGAGTATCAGTTGCTGCTTTTGCTGCCACTTTCATTCCCCCTCCCACTCCAGCCACTGACTCTCACACTGGCACAGCCCTTGCTAACCTTCACGTTGCCATCTCTAACACCGTGGACATCCTTGCCCCTGTCTTGAGGATTCACATGAAGCCTGCCTCCAAGCGCAACTCCTGTTTGACTCCGACCTAGCCTCTCTGAAATGCAAGTGCAGAGTTGCTAAACGGAAGTGGCTGGCTTCAAGCACATCCACTGACAGACTGGCCTGCCGCCTGCTCCAAAAAGAATACAGATTCTCCATATGCTCGAAGAAGATAGCCCACATCCAAGCCCGCATCTCTGAGGCCACTAATAACGTGGCTGAACTGTTTAAAATCTGAAAGGAACTCATCAATCCTACTGCAGTCTCCACTTCTCCTTTGCGATCCCAGGAACGCTGCACTGCACTGGCCTCCCACTTCACAAAAAAAATTCCTCTACTCCCCTCCCTCCTTCCTCACCTGCTTTCAAGCCTACCTTGGGCCCCCTCTCTTCTCCACCCCACTGTCCTCCTTCTTGCGCATAGGACCAGATGAGGTCCTTCACCTTGTCATCTCCAACACCGTGGACATCATTGCCCCAGTCAGGAGGATTCACATGAAGCCTGCCTCCATGTGCAACTCCTGGTTGACTCCAACCTAGCCTCTCTGAAATGCAAGTGCAGAGTTGCTGACCGGTAGTGGCTGGCTTCAAGCACATCCATTGACAGACTGGCCTGCCACCTGCTCCAAAGACAATACAGACTCTCCATCTGCTGGAAGAAGATGGCCCACATCCAAGCCCGTATCTCTGGGGCCACCAACACCATGGCGGAACTGTTTGAAATCTGCAAGGAACTCATCAATCCTACTGCAGTCTCCACATCTCCTCTGCCATCCCAGGACATCTGCACTGCAATGGCCTCCCACTTCACATAAAACAACTCAGAACATCCTGTCCTCACTTTCCTCTACTCCCCTCCCTCCTTCCTCACCTGCTCTCAAGCCTCCCTTGCTTGGGCCCTTTATATTCTCCACCCCACTGTCCTCCTTCTCGTGCATAGCACCAGAAGAGGTCTTTAAACAAGTCCGCCCCATCCATGAAAGTCTTCTCCAAACAGGTGCTCCCCTGCTCCTCCAGAACTATCAACAACATTGCCTCCCTTGCTCTAGCCTTGGCGGATTGCTGCAATCACTCCTTTGTCACTGGCTCCTTCCCACTTCCCCTCAAGCGCTCCCTTGTGAGTCCTCTCCTTAAAAATCCTTCTGCTGACCCTTCTTGCCCTGCTAACTACCGCCCTATCTCAATTACCCCCTTTGTGGGCAAACTCTTGGAGAAGTTGATCATCTCCCATCTGATCCACCACTCTGAATCTGTTGGTTGTCTTTACAACCACTCGTCTGGCTTCAGAGCAGCCAGAGGGACAGAAACTGATCTCCTGAACACCAGTGAAGACTTGCTCTTAAGCAGAAAGTGTCAAATTAATGCAGATAAATACATTTGAACACTTGATGAAAAAGTGCAAAGGATTTGTTCGTCACCTGTGCACATGAAAATGTTGCAATAAACTGGGTGCATGTAATGAGCACTTGGGAAAGGGATTGAAAAAGTATGTTTTTCAGCCTCTAGTTACAGAATGTGGCACACCTTCCCAGCTAAACGCTTTGCCCATTGTGGTTTAAAACAGGAATATAATTATGTACCTGTATTTAATATGGGGAAGGGGTTGTATGTGATTTGTAACATTGGGTGTATGAAAAACAGCAAGGTTGAGTTTCAGAATGCTATCTCTCAGGGACAGTAATGCTGCTACCCCTCACTCCCCAGCATTGCCCCCACTTTAGTAAGAGTTCAGCTTGTCTTGCTTCGCTTTACCTTTGAAGAACATTGAAAAGCTAAATATAGTAGTCAAGCCCACTGTCAAAAAAGCATGCCTTATCCCAGCATCTGGTATTAAAAGGTAATGATGACAATTTCACCCATTTCATTCACAAAATCATGAATTACCCTTTTACCTCCAGCCAGTCCCCTTTGTCTTTTAAACATGAGATAATCCACCCACTGTTTCAACAATATATATAAGATTAAAAGACTATTCTTTTACCCTTAGAAAACGCTGTCTCCCTATTTCCATGTCCTTGATTCCTTGTAGCCGAGTTTTAAACCCAACAAGCAATTCTGTTCCCATCATTGTTTGGAATCATTTTCTATTGTTGTGGTTGCTGGAAAGTGTTTCATTTCCTGACATGTAGATCTCTTTGTAATGTTAAAGCTATCGCCTGAAAGAGTAGACCTTGTGACCAGTTGTTCAGGCATTATTCTTAAGTGGTTTGAGTGTTTGCTCTTGTAGAACTTAAATGCCCAGCTTTGCTGATTCTCATGAACTGCAACACCCCTTTCTGTGGTGTCCTCCAGGATCATACATCGACTCTCCATTTCAGGATCTGTCTTCATTCCTTGCTTAACCTCATTCGCCACTTCAACATCCTATTCCAGCTGTATGCTGATGATACCTTAATCTACTGATATCTGTGTGTGGCAAATCCAATATGTCCAACATAGTGCGTGTTTAAATGCGTCTAGTATCAGATGACATCCGCTTGATTTGAGTTTAACAAAGCTTCCATGCACTTAACATCTTCTTTCTCAAATGTCCCACTTTTAGTGGTTTAAGGTACCCACTTTCCAAAGAAACCAATTTGAAATCTCAGAGTTCTAATTAACTCTAAGTGTATTATCGATCCACGGCTAGATGCTGTGGTTAAAGCCAGGCCATTCCAGCTAAACTCCTGATGTATTGCACTCTTCATTCCTCAGCCTGAAAGTTATAGCTATTGCGCAACTGATCAGCCCTGGTGTAAAATCAGACAATGGGCCTCATTACGACTTTGGAGGCAGCCATGGTGCTACTAGGGCAACCTACAACAAATTGGCCCTGACCCTGAACATTTATCGTACAGTCATTTGCAGATTATCAACATGTATCCTAGTTGGATACGATTGCCCACATGTTTTGTTTCATTGTGAGGAGTAACCGCAAATATATGTATAAAGACAATGTACATGCACAAAAAGTCAAGGACCTCTAGATGAATTTGTAAGGAATTACTGAATTACTGATTTCACCATCCTTTCAATTACCCCCCCCCCCCATAAGGCAAAGATCATTTGAGAATCAAGTTTAAAGAATTGCCTTTCACTGTTCAAAAGCTCCCAGAAGACCTAATATATTAGACTCTTGCAGCACCAACTAGTTATGCCAGGAAACCTCCCTTGCTTGATAATCTGCAGATAGATGGTGACCAGCGCTTATTAAACTAATTGCTCTACTTTTGTAGGATAGAGTCAGTTATCTTGAGAAACAGCAACTTGATATTATTTTCCGCTTCGCCTCATTTTGTCAACTTAGTAGCCCCTTCAAAGCATACATGTTCGATGTATTCCGCACTCACTAAGCGTTTGCTGAAGATGACACAATATTTCATCTCCAGAAAATGGATTTGTTTTATAAACTGTACATGTTTGGTAAGTGTGAATCATCTGTTTGGTGTAGTGGTGTGTTAAGTAAAGCACCAGTCAGTTTGCAGAGCCTCTAAACACCTGCTTGGACCCATCAGCACGCTTATTCACTAAGGCTTTTCTCGCATTGTGTGTCCGATGAGCAACCCTTTGTGAATCATGCCCTAAGCTAGTGTATCAGAGGCACACACCAATGGGCCCATATGGAATACGATCGCTGAGAGGCTCAAACTTTGCAGTTTTGTTCCTGAACGTTTCTCTTTGACTCAGTGTGTGTTGACTGCTGCCTGCTAAATTATTTAGCACATGACTCATCCAGTTACCCATTGTTTCTACCTCTGCTTACTTGGTAACAGGACACCCCCGCATCCAGGCCACTGCCATAAAACCAGATTGCAGATTACAGTAAAATGTACCACCGCCTAGCCTCTGATTCTGTATTCATGTTTTAGAAATTGACTTTAGCTCTGGAGAATTCTTTGCACGAAAACTAAAATGGAATTTTGAAGCGCAGATTTAGCCGGAATGCTGAAAATACAGGAGGAGCTAGTATTGCATTTTGTGCATGCCCGGATGCTTTTAGCACATGCGCAATTGTGTCCAGTGGAAATTCTGTTAGCGGTAGCTTTAAAACAACTGTGTTTGTGCGAATCATGTTTGCGCATGAGGAAGCTGCATTTGCACCCCCTTGATTTCTCAGTGATCTGGCCCCAGAAGATTCATGTGTGAGCATTTTTTGGAAACAACAGTTTCTGCTTTTGGATTGGCAGCGGCAAACTGAAACTGGCCTATATGGCAATGCCCGAACCAGATACACACAATGCTAGTGTGGGCTCGTTTTTTTGGTCAAAGCGGGCTACTTTTTTGGGCCATCTGGGCCAGTTTGGTGAGTTGCTTCCCCATGCGGCTAGTGGTTTTGACCAGTATTACTGAATACATATTCTTTAAAATGCACAATTTGCAACACATTTGATCAAAAACCTCCCCTTTGTGTACTACTCTGTCCGTCACAAAAGGATTAGTTGCGATTTGCAACTGTGTGCCACTTTTTCATTGGTGCCCGAGACATTTAAATGCCCCTGTCTGACCCTAGGCAGCAGTAAGGTTTGTGTCAGTTGTGCCATGACATTCCCACGTAGTCACCCCATTTTCTAGCTTTTGCCATCATAGGGCCAGATAGCAACCACAGTTTCCAGTGATTGACGGGCGAGATCTCTCTGAGGGAATGGGCAGGTGGCGGCAATACAAACAAATGTGAGGGTGTCTGGGTATCCATGGGTATAATTTTAGGTGGGACAGGGGTGTTTATCCCCCCCAACTTTCATGGCACACCATTTTGTGCCCATTCATTTGGCTGTGGCACCTTTTCTTCGGATGTCATGTCCCACCCAACATTTTCAGCAAAGTTACTCCACTGTATGATTGCTATATATGTAAGATAATCCCACATATAAGGGTGCTGCCCACATAAATCAACCCTGAAATGCTCCAAAAGTGCATCCATGTTACGTGTGAAAAGCACATTTGATAATCTTTCGTCTCTGATATGGGCAAACTCACAGTTAGCAAGTTCCGATCTTGGCACACCTGACTCAGCCCTTCATCCTTTTGAAATCAATGAATTTAGTGTCACTAAACTGGATAATACTGTCAATCATCAGATCACTTAGAATTGGGAGGAATCCAACATTAAGTGCTATTTCTTATTATAAGTGCAGTATGCCACCACATGTGATGGTGCAGCGACCAATGGTAAGTGCAGCCTCAAATACCCTCAAAAGACTGCCACAGGGGTAGCATAGTCAGAACATATAAGCTATATGCTCGCTATTCACGTGCTGCTAGCTTGTGCCAAATGCAAAATTGGAATGGGGAACATCTTTTGATAAATGCAAAACTATGAATAGAGCCCTCTGAGGCCTTGCTTTCCCGGTAGAAGCCTCTCATGACTTATACAAATTCATATAAACATTTACTTTCAAATGTGATAGTATGCATAGAAACAGAGGAAAGACAATTTCTATAGGATCAAGTAAAGTTTGAAATAAATGATTGCCAGAAATTGAAAAATAAGTTTGTGCCTCCTGCAGGAAAAGGAAAGACATGTTTTCATTTATACTAAATCACTGTATTGGTCCTGTTGAACAAAGTACATTTTCATGTCTAACAAAACCAGGAAGCTCCTTTAAAAGGGACAGTCCTTCACCTACAGGGCCCTCAATGTTATTGTAGAAGAGTTTATAAATAGTCATTTTCAACACTTAACATATATACATATATATGTTCAAGGAAAAAACTTTAGTTGCAGTTATGTTAAAATGAGAAGGTAAGAAGAAAGTGGACAAGACAAAATAGCTTGGACGTTTAAAAAAAGTAATGAACACCAGAGAAATAACCTGAGAGAAGAAATATTCCATTAAATATGCTGGAAAATTATAAAAGATGCTCACCTTTTAAACACAGTCATTTGTAGTGAAATATTGCATAGAAAACAAAATCCCAATATGAAACAAGCACTTGTGGTCTTGTGGGTAAGCGTCTGCATTGGGAACATGACAACCTGAATAAAATCCTGGAACCCAAATACTTGTGCAACCTTACCAACCTCAAAAGAAACCAAGGGCTTGCATCCGCCCTCTGAAAAAAGGTTACGCTGTCCACTCACAGGTATCCTTTAATGGTGCACTGAAAAGGAACCACAATCCGGGGAAAATAACTGCACCAGTGTACAAGATAACAATTCTCTTGCCAGACTGTGGGCAAATACTCAATACTTACTTGCCCTCTCATCATTTCCCCTCCTCACCCCCATGTCTGTCTTTCAACAATAGTCTGCTTTATGAAGCTAACTTCAAAAGTACACATACCATAGCGTCACTCAAATATATAAATCCTTATAGAACTATGTTAGGCAAAAGTGTACAATTGTGGCATTATTCCCCCCATTTTGACTATGAGACTACAATTAGCAGAATACAATTCAGCAAAAGGTAATAAAAAAATCTCTGCGTGCAAAACATTTGAGGACTGACAGTAGCACGGTTTAAAAAAAATGCGGATGGCGTGTGTTATGAGATATTTAAAACTTTGAGAACTCACAATGTTTTAGTCAATGCACAGTGAGATTAAATGATTTGCCATGGAACAAAAACTTTGATTAAGCAGCGTTCTCCAAGCGGTATACCCCTTTTCAGCATCAAAGTTTTGCCGTGGGCCTATTTGGCATAGTCATTCAGCCGCAGACCCCATTTCGCTGCACCCTTTTTGGTGTGAAAGCCATTCCGGAGTTGTTATTTTGGCACGCTGGATGTTTGGACGGAACTGACTTTGCAACCACGTTTAAATGCCCTCATATAAAATCACATGACTGCACTGCAACAGACTTCCCACTTGCATTGCTTTTCTTTTAATTGAATTAAATTAGTTAAAATAAAATAAAAATAAGAAACATACAGCTTTGAAACCTGGTCTGCTAGAGTTCGAGGCCCAGCATTTAACCACTAGGCCCAGCATTTAACCACTAGGCCACAATGGCATGGTGCTTCATGGGGCATGCATTTCACACTTAGCCTATCATTTCATGTGTTCAATGATAAGCGGCTAGTTATGAAACTTGTGGTCCTCTGATAAGAGTGTTCAGCATAAATGTTATTTTTTTTAAATTTCATTTTTTCTGTTTCATAAAAATGTGGAGGCTATGTTTTATGAGATATTTAAAATTAAGAAAACAGACAGCATTCAGGACCGTGGACTGTCTGCCATCCATGCAATAACTAGGAGCAACCCTGCATAGTTTCAAAGCGAGGAAGGATCCAGCCTCCTTAGGCCATGTTTCTCTAAGTGTTCTTTTAGGGGGGCATATACTAGGCGACATCAGAGATGGGAACCCCACTGTTGCTGTACAAATACAATTTTCTTTTTTATCATTCACTGGGAGACTAAACATACCAGAATGCAATTCAGCAAAAGGCAAACAATTGTCTCTGAGTGCAAAACCTTCAAGGACTGACAGGAGCAAGGTTTAAAAATGTAAATAATTCAGATGCTCGTTCGGTCACCCATCCATGCAGTAATCAGGACTGACCCTGCTTAGCTTCAAATTTGGGCTGAATCTGCTTAGCTTCAGAGCAAGAAAAGGGCCAGCCCATTCCTCTATGTGGTCTTGTAAGTTTGGCACATTTATCAGGCAACATGGCCTGAGGAGGCTGGCCCCTTCCTCACTTTGAAGCTAAGCAGAGTCTACCCTCGTTATTGTATGGGAGAACTGGATGGCAAGGCCATGGCCAGTGAGGTTATCTGTAGTCCTTTGTAACCTTGGATATAGCTGCAAATATTTGCAGGAAAATTCTTCCCTGTCCCCCCCACAGGCCATCACCAAGTGCCCCCCATCATTTCTGTCATCTCCATTTCACCCCAGAGCACAAGCTGCTTTTCTGACGTAGTTTGTTTTCAGATGTCAGCTATTCGAGGCTACAGAAAGCATTGTGTTGCAAACTCGGTCCCTGGACCCATTCCACATTCCACTCAGTGCTTTTTTAGCCACCCACCTCCACCTCTAGCCTGATGGCATTTGTATGTTTTTTGATCTGCAAATAGCTTTTTGCTGCATTTCATTTTCCCATAACCTTGGCTATAGCCTCGAATATCTCTCACATCGAGAGAGAAAAACAAGATGGCGGTCATTTAATTTCTGAAAACCATGATCCTGCATTGCACCAAGGGAGACATAAATATAATTTTTGGATCAGGGGGCACCCCCTTCTCTGTCAAATTTTAAAATAATCAAAGTGCAGGATAACCCCAAACCACCCATGCCGTGCGAGTGAACGCTTCTTGCCCAAGTTGTTTCAGACCTGGTCCAAATCTGTCCAGCGGTTTGGGCTGTGTGCTTTAGCAAAAATTGACATTTTATGTCCATGGGAAAATGAATGGGAAGTAGGACGCACTTTGGAAAATAAAATATTTTGGTGCTTAGTAACTTTTTTATTTCTTAACAAATCTTTACACAACTTTGCAGTCTAGGGGGGCCGGCAGACTTTTTATCACTTTTGAAATTTCGTTCGGCCAAATCCGTTACTCGAATCAAAAGTTATTAACAATAGTATTATGAGGGGTTCCTATGTGTCTTCGACTCACCTTAATATAATATATATTTTAATTGTATTTGATTCAAAACATTAATCAAAACATTTCAAACCTTTACAATGTAAAAACACACGATCATTATAGAACGACCAAAAAAACAATACTAGAAAAAACATAAAAGCATATGGCATTTTACTCAAGCTAGAGAGAAAGAAACAGAAATGATAAAATAACATGGAGAGAAACAGCATCGGTACAATGCATCTTATAGGACAGTCAGAACCAAATCCCAAATTATGATTCAGGAATGACAACGATAGCTTTTCAGCATCAACTCTTTCCAGATTAGGAACAAATTTGCCAAAATATATTATTCTAAATTCTAATAGACTGGGATATTCGACTAAGAGGTGTTTTACATTTTCTATATTTCCACATTTATTACAAAACAGGCACCTTGATACCCATAGGGCCCCGTTGTTCCTAATACTCAGTATTTCATTGTACTTAATACATTGAGTCGGACCCTCATAAACTCTTTCCTGTAACACCGTCCGGAAAGCTGTATACATATATTTCTGCCATTCCCGCTTTCTTTGGAATATCCGTTACATGCCCATAAAGCCAGTGATTGCGCAGTCAATCCCCTGTTTTGATCCATTCACGCAAACAAATCTCTGACTTCACCTTAATAGGGTCCAAAAGCACCGTCTCTATAGATATCAATTTCATCCAGCACATTAAAACAGAACTTCATAAATGCACTCAATGGATTATTTCCCCCTCGAGAGCCACCCTTACCCAACGAAGAATACATCAAGTCCTCCTCAGAGCAGAGCAGTTTCCTAAAAAAACATCAGCTCGTGCCAAACAACTCTACTCTTTAGGAACTGGAGGCCTAATTCCCAGCAGAGCGCTGTTAATGGTATGCATTTTGTCAACCAATACAGAATGTGCCTCCATATCTGGGCTTCTGTGTTGTCCAATTCATTCAAATCGTAATAGGGCAGCACCTCTATGCCATAAAGCAGTTTAGCAAACACCTTTCCATTAAAGTACTTAATAACAGGGTTTAATGTAATTTTCCAAATGTATTGTTGATGTACAACATTTGGGCAGTAAGTTTGATCGCTTCAGCTTTCATTTTCTCTTAAATGGGGAATTTGACTGGTCGAGCCATTACCTGGAACTCTAGATAAACTAGGAACTCTGCTACCTCCAACTGTGTGTTAATGATGGGCCAAACAAAGCTTTGTTTGAGCTTTTTGCTGTTGAATGATGTGATCTTAGTTTTCTTAGGGTTTATTTTTAAGTTATTATTATCCATAAAAGCCTTGAATGCCATTAGGCCAATTGGGATTGTGTTGAACACAGCACTATCATCTGCATAGGTGAGCCATAGTATCCTCTGGTGCCCAATAATGGGCACAATGAACAATGCTTGATCAAGTTAGGCCCCTATATCTGGAACAAACAAGTTAAAGAGGCAGGGAGCCAATGCACATCCCTGTCTCAAACCAAGAAATGTGTCTATTTTTTGGTTCAGTTGACCAACACTATCTAATCGGACCTGTATCGTTGAGAGGGATTAAGATGTTCAAAAGGTCATGATCTATGCCCCAGCTGTCTAATTGCTCATATGTCCCATCCCCTTTCCTCCATCCTTGTGGGCGTCCCCCATCCTGGTGATGGTACCAGAACATTTGGCACTGAAAAATTGAACTTCCCCTTTACATTTAGTGTAGCGCACAGGGGCACAACCTCGGGCATGGGATCACACTGCCGAGGCCCGCCATCCAGCAATTCACCTAAGTCCCTTATTTCGCACGGACGGTGTCGGACCAGGCAGCTAGCGCAGAGACTTTTTATTTGCTTTCCGCTTTCCGCTTGCTCCCAATTTGTGTTTTTTCAATCTTATTTAACTTCTATTCGGTGCCGCGCCTCCCCCGTTGCATGTCAGCCGCAGGAGCTTTCACGAGATGTGACTCATGGCATCATCCGTTCCAGGCCTCAGACCTCCATGCACTCTGTCTTTAGTGTTTGGGGCCCGACGACCACTGGAACGCGTGTTCGGCTTGCAGCACTCGTGGTCACAGGGTATTGAAGAATCAGATGTTGCAGTGGAGGGAGATCTTCCATATTTCTCCTCTGCCCCACCTTGAGGACTTCGTCTCCAGGATCTCTCGTCAAGACAAGGTAGGCCCTCTGTTCAGCACAACTTCACAACGCGTTGACTCTTTCCCTGGGGTTCCCACAAATCAGGGTTCCTCGGATTCCAGTTCCTGGGACAGACCTAAGGTCGTCCTGGCTACCGGCTCCCAAGCTGAGGGGCTGAGGGGCCATATCGGGTTGTCTTCGGAAGAATGATCATGTTCATCCTCTTCTTCAAACCCAGGGGGTAATGGATCATCGAGTGCCACCTCCAAGAGTCTGCCCTCGGCATGATCCAGCATGGCTACTGGCACAGGTGCCGAGGGCATCCAGCCTACCGGAGCTCCCTCTGTGGTCGTGAGTCAGGATGTTATGACTACCGGCGGACGAGGGCTCAGTGCCTACAAGAGTGATCTCTGAGGTTGATGTTTCTGCTTCGGGTGCAAGCCACAAAGTGTATCCTCCCATGCATGAGCCTCTTGTGGCTGAGGGTCTTCACGCCCCACACGCAGGACGTGGCGGAAGACATCAAAATGGTGGAGAGGCACATGGCGGAGCCTGCCAGGCCAGAGGTTGGCTTGGATCCAACCCAGGACCCACCTGTGCCTTTGCCCATCGAAAGGGCTTTGCAAGATGATCCCAGTCCCCTTCCCTTTGGAAGCGGCAGCAAATTGTACTGTACAGGCATTTGGGCTCCTCAGGGATACATCTATTTGTCAAAACCTTATGGCTACACGCGCAAGGTGCCTCAGCGCTTTGACCAGGAGTGGTGGCCCGGCGTCTTGTAGGGCTGGGCCCCTAGAGATCTTGAGGCTTGTTAGGACCGCTTCTTCAAGCACTTCCTCTTACTCATGCATTCCCTCAGATGAAAAGGCTCCTGAAGGATATAGTGAAGGAGGTCATCCGACATGTGGTGCCGCCCAGGCCCCATTCCTTGGGTACTCCTCCCATTCCTCCATTGCTGCCGGTTCCAGTGACGGTCCCTTCCCCGGTCCAGGCCCTTCAGTTTGTTCAGACCCCTCCAACTCCTCCTCTACCACCAACATCTCCCCCTCAACAGCTGTTGGACATGTCTTCGACGCAGGACTCAGGGCAGACCCCGTTGGCACCTGCGTCCCAGGGCCCGATTCCCCTTGATCTGTGAGAAGGGGGGGCGATGACGATGATGAAAACAATGATGCCCAGGACATTGAACCCTCGGCATCTGTTAAGGCCTTTCATGACCATCTTCAGGGCCTGGCAGAGTTCTTGGGGGTCCCTCGAGGAAGCCTCCGAGGAGTTGGGAGTGCTAGCACCGTTCTTCGGTAAGTGCACCACAATTCCGTCTGGCATCGCTCTTCAGAAGAATGTCATGCATGTGGCGCAAAAGATCTGGGAGAAGCCCAGGGCCAATTCCCAGATGAACAAGAAGTTGGACAGCAGGTTCAGGCCCACGGACAGAAAGACAATCCTTCTGGGCTCCCACATGCAGCCTCATTTTTCTGCGGTGGCTGCAGCCTCCTTGTATTCCAAACTGTCGTCTTCTCCTTCTTCCTCCATGGGAGCCCCTCCCGTTGTCTTTCCAAGGAGGAAAAAGTCCTTGAGTCTTTGAGAAAGTGCTGTTAATCCATCTCAGGACTGCATCTGTGGCAAGTCAACATAGATGCTCTCTTGGCTGCGGTTAACTAGAAGCTTTGTTGGGTTCTACGGGAATTTCTGCGCGACCTCCCTTTGGACAAGCAAGCCTCCTTCAAAGTAGGTCTGTCAGATGCCCGGGCTATTGCGCATGATCTCATGGAGTCTTCGGTCTCCCATATTGACACAGCCAGCAGAGGGCTGTGTCTGGGTCTCGAGATGAGAAGGACATCATGGATGCGCGCCACTAAGTTTTTCATCTGACTTGCAGGAGCGGATCCTGGATCTGCCCTTCAAGGGCATGGACCTTTTTCATTTGTCAACCGATGATGAGTTGACAAAGAAGAAAACCTCCACTCAAACCGCCAAGTCCTTGGCCATCCTGACAAAACCTGGCCAGAAATCCTTCCCTCAGTCCCAGGGCAGGACCGAGTTCAAGCCCCCTGCTTTCTCCGGCTTCAAGGCGTTCCGGGACCACGGTACACAGAGGTCTGACAGGTCTCCCAGCAACAACAGGAGGAAGCAGCAGAAGGCGCTGCATGGGTTTTCCGCTTCCCCTCCCCTGACCTTGCCTCTGACACCAAGAAGCAGTGACATCAAGGTCAGGGAACACAGCTCGCCTATGGGGGCCATTTGACTCTGTTCCAGGACACCTGGAAGCAACTTTTCAGCAACCTGTGGATCCTATCCATAGTCTCCATGGGCTTCATTCTTCCTCTTCCTTTGCCTGTACCATCTTCTCCTCATCTTCATCAGATTAGGTCCCCGGCTCTTTTATGGGAGGTCCTTTCATTCATGGAGATGCAGGCAATAGAACCGGTTCCCCTTTGTAGACAGGGGCTCTGGGTACTATTCTAGGATTTTTGCAGTACCCAAGAACAACCAGGCTGGCCTGAGGGTTGTCTTGGAGCTGTCATTTCTAAATCTGTCTTTACCGCTGGAACGCTTCAAGATGATTACTCCCGTGCAAATAGCAGACTCTCTGTGTGCAGGGGACTGGATGTGTTCCCTGAACTATATGGATGCGTACCTGCATGAACACATCTCCCAACCGCATCAGAAGTTATGCGATTCACAATTATGTTACCACTTTCAGTACAAGGTGCTGCCCTTCGGCCTGAAATCGGCCTGCTTGTCTTCACGAAGTTGATGAACACAGTGGCAGGCCTTCTCCACTTGGAAGGACATCATCTATACTCTTATTCGGACGACTGGCTGATGAGCAGAGGGTCACTTGAAGTGGCGGTGCACTCCTGCTAGATATTGGCAGATAACCTTCATCAGCTGGGTTTCTCCCTCAACCAGAGGAAGTCACAGTTGTGCCCACCTCAGGAACTGGTCTTTTTAGGGGTACATTGGAACATTACCATCCAGCTGGTGTTTCCTACACCTGAGAGGCTTCTGTCCCTCTGCAAGGCGGTGGTGCACTTTCTGGCCAATTCAACCACCTCAGCATGGTGGTTCCAGCGCATTCTGGGCCTGATGGCCTCCTGCGTGCTCACTGTACAGTATGCTCGCCTCAACATGAGGCGCCTCCAGCTACACCTGGTGGACAATTGGGATCAGGAGATGTGGTCTCAGTCAGACAGGGTTCCAATGCCACTGTTCCTACTGCCCGATCTTCGCTGGTTGCTGATGGATGGCAACGTTTCAGTAGGAGCCCCCTTCACCAGACCGGAGCCTACTCTGGTGGTGATGACAGACTCTTCCCTTTTAGAGGGCTACTCTGGAGGTCTATATGTGCGTGGTCCAGGATTAAAGCCCTCCTGCATATCAATTCAAGGCATACATTAGTTGTGCAAAATTGATTAGCAGAAATTGCTAAATAAAAAGAAAATGTTTAGCAATCCAACCTCAATGGTTAGCAATTTGTATATCTTTATTTTTAAAGGGATAAGTAGTTGATTGCAACAAGGCAATTGCCCAAATAAGGCACAGGTGCGGCTAACAATTCAATGTATTACAGCAGTAATCTCCAAGCCTTTTTAACCAGGCAGCGCAGGCACCATCCATTTATTACGTTGACACTGAAACAACATTTAGAATGCCGAATGCCTGCAGGCTATCAGTGCAGGCACAACTGCTAGCAAATGGCTAGGAATAATATATCTCCAGCCAATCATCAAGCAGGAGAAATATCATTCCCAGACACTTGATGCCACACAGCATGTGGGTATATGCATTCCTACTAAATGCTCTTTGACGCGAGGGCAGCAGCAAATCACTGCATTCCAGGGGCGGCATCATGGCCTTTCAAACTGTTTAGTTGAAAGGGGCCTGAGTCTCAGGGGGTTCCCCAGCAGCTGCTTGCATGTTAGCAGTCATGAATGGTATGGCATGGCAACAAACATCATATATTCCATTCTTTAAATGTGCACTTTGCAGTGCACACATAAGCTGCACTAGCTGGAGTCCTTCAGGCCATCACCTTCCTTGGGCCTCTCTGGTATCTAAAAGTGTTCTTATCGCCTTGTTGCATTTTTAGTCCAGTGGCTCTACAATAGCCCCTTGCTACTAAAGTAGGATTTCAGTCGAAGTTTTGTTTTTCAGTTCTTCGCTGTTTGGCAGTCTTGTGATAATCTGCAGCTATTAGCCCCTTGGCAGTATTTTTTGGTCTTCATTAGAATGTACGCACATTTGCCTCAGACTTTCTCAACTTCAAAAGGGGTCCCGCAAAGATCATATTGAAATGGGCCCGCCGAGCCATGACTCAGCAGGCCCTGCTGTAATCCAGCACATCAGCCATTTAGAAGGCCTCCTGCCTACAGGTTGTATCATCAGTTCCAGGTTGAGCATTAGCAAATGGCTGGGAATAATATATCTCCTGCCAATCATGGCGGGAGAAATATTTCCAGACACTTGACAGCACACAACCCACACTGATAACACAGCCAGACTTGCCTAACTTCTGGTATTGTTCCGTATCCCATGGGTATTTCCTGCTCTTCTCCGGGTCTCCAGGGAAGCGCATAAAGCCTCTGGGATTGTCAGGGCCTGCAATAAAAGCAGTGCCTTTCATCACTCAGCAGTGATCATAGGATGCCTGTGATGAAAAGAGTGCACAATGCTGCTCAGTCTGCAAAGTGCACAGGGCTCCCATCGAGGCATTTAAAGAACTAACACCTCTTTGTTATTAGTCAGTGATCAGAACGCAGCAGGCATTGGCTATTTTGAACAAGAAAGCCCAAATAAAGGTCCCGCCAAGTTATGTTATCTTGCATGTGTATAGCGTCTCCTGCCAAAGTTATGACTGCATTTTTTTGGCAGGTGGCTTTAAGTATTGAGAGATCTATTGCACCTTAAGGTTATTTTTGTAAGCATGTGTCCCTTTTTTCAATATAGGACTAGACAAGGACAGAATTTATAGTAATTGGAGGTGCAGCGAAGCACGGACCGCAGAAATGTCAGGGTTTTTGATTTTCAAATGTAGGCAGGTCTGCCTGCATAAATACCTTGTAAATGTTGTTTGAAGTACAGTACAGCAGCATATCACTGAAGCCCCGTGCTTCAAAGAACATTAAGAAGGCAATATGCCTGCAGGCTGTTATCAGTGTTAGGCATTGTGAGCCCTGCACTAATAACACTGCCTGCAGGCACAAGGCTTCCTAAATGTTCTTTGAAGAGCGAGACCGCAGCAAACCACTGCAGTCCTGCTCTTCAAAGAACATTAGGAAGGCAATATGCCTACAGGCTGTTATCAGTGCTAGGGCAGTGTGAGCCCCGCACTAATAACACTGTCTGCAGGCACAAGGCTTTCTAAATGTTCTTTGAAGAGCGAGACCGCAGCAAACCACTGCAGTCCTGCTCTTCAAAGAACATTAGGAAGGCAATATGCCTACAGGCTGTTATCAGTGCTAGGGCAGTGTGAGCCCCGCACTAATAACACTGTCTGCAGGCACAAGGCTTTCTAAATGTTCTTTGAAGTGCCAGACGGCAGCAAATCACAGCAGTCCTGCGCTTCAAAGAACATTTTTTTAACATTGTTTTTTATTTATAATGCGCCCATACAGCCAAATGGTGATTCAAGGCGCATAAAGAAGCGGGCGGGGGGCATGAAAGAAAAACAATATGAAGAAAAGGTCTTGACATTCGAAACGTGCAAGTGCTTTACCATGAAAGCAGGGGAGAGTGGGGGAGTAAGGGAGTGCAGGACAGGTAGGAACAGGGGTGAAGAACAAACAAAACACAAAACCGAACGATCCTGCTCAGCCATGAGGCAATTCAGATTGTGGAAGTGCTGTACAAGGCGACCACTGCACCTGCACTATGCTCACACAGGACAGCCTGCCGCCCCAGTTAATACTGGAGGTCACTCTACGGGGCCTGAGGTCAGAGGCGAGCACAGCCTCTGGACACAAATCACTCACAGGAGTCTGCTTTGGTTGGGGGACTTTGAGGAGGGGGTACAGGCCCTACCTGCAGCCAGTCTGCCCCCTGCCGAACTTCCGTGCCCGAGTCGCAGAGGGACTGCTTGACCTGCCAGAAACAGGGCCGGGTTACTGTTGGACAACATTAAGCCTGCATGCTGTTTTATCAGTTTGGGGCTATCACAACCGTCTGCACTGATAACACAGCCTGCAGGCACAAGCCCCAGCACCTACTAAAATAAAATTAGCATGTACTTACCAGCGGCAACCATGATGGCTGAAGAAACTGTCTCGAGCTGCCTCTTGCGTGCTCGGCCTCGGCACATGGTCTGCTCTGCGCATGTGTTCTACAAGGCGCCCGGGCTGCGCACATAAAGAAAATGCATCTGTTTCAGCCCAGCCCGGTAGCTGCTGCCTCGCCTGTGTGCGCTCTGCACCCCAGGCACAGGCTATGCTGACTAAACCTACAATCCCCATTCTAGAAATCATGTCGCAGTTAGTGAGACATGATTATTGAAATAAAAAGCAAATAAGCAGTATTGTTTCGCAATCTGCGATGCGATACCGCTTATTTTATGCCTTAAAATCTGGTCGAGCTCAGGGCAGTGGGCCTGGCCCTCAAGACTTTTTTGCAGCTCACCAGGGATCAGTATGTTCTGGTCCGGACAGAAAATTCTACTATGATTCTTTACCTGAACAAGCAGGGTGGCACCCATTCCCCTCTCCTCTGCATGGAGCCTCCTCTGCATGGAGGCAGTATCGATATGGAAATGGGCCCTGATGGAGAGGATTTAAATTTCAGCAGTCCACGTCCCGGGGGATAGCAATGCAGAAGCGGACCAGCGGAGCCGCTTCAGGTTCAACACCTATGAGTGAGAGTTTCACACTGACTACTTGCTGCCCCTGTTCCAGTGTTGGAGGTTTGCTGACCAGTATTTTTTCACATCCCTCTGAATTCCAAGTGCCCCCAGCTTGCTTCATGGGCAGGACAGGGTCAGGGGGCTCTGAGAGATGCCTTCCAGATCTGTTGGCACGGCCACAGTTATTATGCGTTCCAACCCACCCCTCTGCTCCAACGGACCCTCCGCAAGTTCATGGCATCAGTGGGTTGCAGCCTCATCCTGATTACCCCCCACTGGACTTTGAGACCATGGTTTTAGTATCTCCTGCAGTTGTGCCTCCAGAGTCCTGTCCACAGTCCGATCTCCACCAGCAGATTCCGGACGCAGCAGTGCGGGCGGTGGAGCATCCGGACCCAACCAATCTGCAACTGGTTGCCTGACTCCTGATCAGCTGAGGCTTCAACATGCTCAATTTTCAGATGACAGCTGGGACATCATTCAGCAGGCTAGGAGGCCCTCGACTCGGTCCCATTATAAGAGTAAATGGTCTATGTTCTGTCATTGGGCTTGTGACAAAGTTCGGGACCCTGTCACCTGTCCTCTGGATGATGTACTGGCTTTTTCAGCGCACCTGGCTCATTCTGGAGTTCAGGTAGATCCTTTCTGCACTTATTTGACGGCCATTGGGGCTTACAAGAATTACCCTGACCATGTGTTTTCTGCTGCCAACCCAGTGGTTAAGGCCCATTTTAAGGGGTTATTTTGGCTTTTTCCACTAGTGCATAGGCGGCACCTGGTCAGGGACCTCATTGTGGTTCTGCCAGCTTTGCAGCGCAAGCCTTTCCAGCCGATTGCTTCTGTGGACATCCGCTTGGTGACTCTAAAGACAGTTTTACTGGTGGCTCTCACCTCTGCATGCAGGGTTAGTACACTGCAGGAGTTGTCCTCGTGCGAGCCCTTCATCATGTTTCACAACGACAACATCATCTTGCACACTCACCCAAACTACTTGCCCAATGTGGTCTTTCCATTTCATCCGAACCAGGCGATCTGCCTGCCAGTATTCTTCTCAAATGTGCATTCAGAGGTGGAGAGGGCCCTGCATTCCTTGGACCTCAAGAGTTCCTCAAGTTTTATCTCTCTCGGACGAAATCCTTCAGGAAGTCTGAGACATTGTTTATGATGTTTGTTCCTCCTCCCCAAGCTCTCAGGCTTGCAAGGCTTCCATTGCCGATTGGATGGTCCAGGCCATTTTGGAGGCACACACGGCCATGGCCAGACCTGCAACTGAGGGGATTCATGACCATGCATTCAGAGTCGAGGCCACGGCCGTCGCGTTTCAGAGACATGCTTCTTGGGATGTCATCAGCAAGGCAACTACTTGGGCCACTCTGCCGGCCTTCTGTAAGCACTACTTACTGGAAACCAACTCCAGGCGCAATGCTGAGTTTTGTCAGGCAGTTCTGAAGAATCTTTTTGCTTTGTACTAGATATGAGGCAGGTTATCACAGAACCACCCTATGTTCTTGTTCAGTGGAATCACCCACAAGGATGGAGGAAAGGGGATGGGAAGTATGAGTAATTAAAGTTACTCACCGTAGTGACTAGAGTACTCATAGTCTTTAGTCTCCTTTCCTCCATATGTCCCATCCACCTTCCCCCGGCAGTATGCCAATGTCTAATATGTAATAGGCGTAGTTAGGTATCTAAGCGTTCGGTGGTTTAAAGGGGACAGAGGTGAGGCGCCGGAGGGCGGGCCCCACGCGATATACTAAATTTAAAGGGGAAGCTGAATTTTTTGCAGACAAAGGTTCCGGTACCGTGCCCATGTTAGGGTATGCCCACAAGGATGCTGGAAAGGGGACTAAGGACTATGAGCACTCTAGTCACTATGGTGAGTACATTTAATTTCTCCCATAGCATGTTCCTATTGACCATGTCATATGCCATAGACAGATCTAGCGACGACGTATAGGTTGTAGAAGCGTGTTTTTACCAAGCTGATTTCTGTATACAGGACATAATGAGACCATTACAGTCTGTCCCAATTCCCTTCTGAGGCCTGTCTTGTTTGATTTTAGGATTCCAATATATTCTATCCAGGCTTCAAGATCTTTTAATATTAAACCACCAAAAATCTTACTGCCCGCATAAAGCAATGCTATTGGCCTACAATTAGTCAGTACCCGTTTCATTGCACTTCTTGTAAATGGGGTTTATAAACGCGTTCTTCCATATTAAAGGAGCTTTCCCATTTATTATATCTCTAAACAGCAGCAAAAGCACACTGGCCCACATTGCAGGATCATCTTTGAAGAGTTTGTTTGACAGTTGGTTGGGGCCCTCATATGTAAAACATAATTTAAAATGTCCTGCAAGTGAGAGAATGCCCTGCATGGCTCTTGGACATTTTGTAAAGGCTGTTTCTGCAGCCACTCTTTGATGGAAAGAATGGCAACTGCGGGTGGCATGTTATCCAGTGATACAGTGATATAAACACTGTCCTGAAAACAATATTTATTCCACTTTGCTCCCATACCACCAACCTGCACTTTCCACACATGTTCTTGGACCGTAGACAGATTTGTACATTTACCCATCATAGAATGTGTGGAAAGTGCTTTTTGAAAGCAGGAAATATTGTTTTATGAAATGGTATTTCTGCAAGAGATGTTATTTCATATAACCAATGGCAACCTTTCATTGAAGTGTAACAGAAGAAAGAGGTCAAGAAGATGGACAGTGCATAGCATGAAATGACGTCATGGCATTTAAAAGTGTCTTAAGTAGCATGACCTTTTCCATTTTGGCGGCCTATTGGCCAGAAACATTGTATGCACCCATTTATTGCTGTTGGGATGGTCATGAGGGCATAGATGCATGTTTGATGACTGTAATAGTTATGATGAGATCTATGGCCTCATTACAGGTTCAGCAGCAGAGCTAAAAACGGTGATAAAGTAGTGGAATTTCCATTACTGCAACTTTACTCCAACTTTACCACACCACCAAATAACGATTTTGAATGTGCAGAGGAGGACCCGCCACAAGCAAAAATCTGGAGGTGAATCCTCCACTTTACCTCGAAAAATCAGCAAATGTACCGCTTTGGATCTGCAACCAAAATCCCCATAGAGTCCTATGAATTCCAAAAATGTGCTTTCTGTATAGACTTAATACCACAATTACGCAAATCCACAACGATGTTCTGCAATTGATAAATGATGTCATTTGGTTAATTGTGTTAATTATAATATGTTATTCTGTTGGTTTGCTGTGTGCCTATGGGCAACAGGCACCACACTTGTGAAAACCTGCAGTTGTGGAAGGTGGCCATCTTGATGTTGTTGCCTTCTGGGTATTCAGGTTGGTGAAGATGATTCTTGCTTTGTCATCCAAAACATTTCTGAATTACTCCTCTTAAAGACAGATGTTCAAGTGATAACGTGGTTTGTTGTGAATTAGATGACCATGTGCTGAATATTTCGGGAGGAATCTAACTTTTTTTTGGGAGCGGAGGAGAGCCAATGATTTGCTCTTAAGCGGTTAGTCGTTTAAAATAAGTGTGTTCTGCAGTATTATATTGGATGGTATGTTAAACGAAAATACACGGTCTAACCTAATTTTTTATCAGATCTAACTTCTATGCTTGCAATATGTTTCCTGTTAATCCGAAGCAAAACGTGCCTAGATGCCTCTGGGTTGTGTGCGCTATACAAATGACAAAGTAAATAAATACAATAATGTGACGAGTTCACAACATTTGACAATGGAAATAAAGATCGTTCTTATTCTGCTTGAAACTAATTTGAGTAGTTTGTAACGTTTGACAATTCAACACTGTCTGTCTTTTTAGTTCATCTTTCCCTTTCTTTTTCTGTCTTGTCTTGCTTTCCCACTTGTTCCCTGAAATGTATCAAATGTCTGCCATGGAACTCAAATAGAAGCCCTTGCCATGAGTCTTTCTTTAAATGCAGTGTGAAACATGTCTCAGCAAATCTGCTTTGAAGATGTGCTGAACAATTAGTGTACTCATTTGGCAGAGTTCACATTCTCTGCTTTATTGTATCCATTGAGTGCCTGTGTTCTTTCAGCAGGGTAACTTTCTGAGTATACCTTTTACTCAGGGTAAATGAGGGATGCCTCTAACACCCCAGTTACACTCAGCTTCACTGTAGCAATACATCCCCCAACTGAGTGTGTTATAGGCCTGCCAGCTGACTATTTTCTTTATTTCTAATTACTCACAGTTTGTTAGGAAAGCAAAGGCACTTGGATTCTTAGCATTCCCTGATAGAAGTGGAGGAACCCATGTATCACAATGTAACCCAGGAAACTGCAGCTGATGTAATTGCTAGAAACTGCAGGCCCACAGACACCTAGATGATGCCTCCAGACTTTCAGAAGAGTTCTTTAATCTGGAGCATCAAATCGTTTTGTTCAACAGGGATTAACCCATTTGTCAAAGAACAGTGCACAACGGATACTAAATGTCACTTTCTAATCAGCTTGTGCTGAGTGAATGCTCTAAAAATATTCCTATCAAAGGTGTCTTTCAACTTGCTCCCAGTTAATGGAACCTGTTTCTGAGATGCTTGTGAAGGCGGACTCCTCCATGGAGAAGAGGATTCTGATTCTCCACCTGCCTTCCCAAAGGATCCCATGTTTCTGCCTCCCTAATGGCTATGCCTGATCATGTGACTTAGCCTAGTCAACATAGAATGGAGCCTATCAATTGGGATTGTTCAATGCTGTGAACATTTTAAGATGGAGCATTCCCTTCAGCTAGGCACTGTTGTGGAGCGGGGGTAGTTGAGCTGCTCTATGGTGGATGAGCAACGCTAAGAAAGGGTTTTAATGATTGTGCAAGAAACATTCAGTATTAGATTGTGGTGAAGGGGAAGGGGAAATCCTATCTGAGATATCATACATGAGTATCTTATTCACCTCGATTCAGTTAATCGTTTTTTGCCTCCTTGTCCTCCCATCCATAAGATGCTTTCATGTTCATCACACACTCTCTTTCTGACTGGATATAACCAAGGAGTAGAAGGGGTGGGGGGCGGAGGGAGGTTTCCCTGTTATCTAAGTACTCAAGGCAGAACAATCTTGTACTCCCACCCATTATGAAAAACATGCAGCCACTACTTTTCTCTTCTCCATCTCTATCAGTACCCGTTAAAACACACAGAGAAGAGAAGCAGGGCTGGGAAGACGTAATGGCTTATGAGCAACCTCCCCACATATGATATGTCTGTGTCCCTGTGCATGTACATGCTCTATGCCAAGCTTTGGAAGATGTTCCTAGCATCCCGAAGTGGACTACATCACTATTGTTTCTCCAAGGTGGAGCATTCCACCAACCACAGTGCCTCACCTGTGAAAGAAGTGTGGTGGTTGGCTGATCTGTACTGGTCTTTATTTTTAATTCCTCACCACTCCGGGCTGCATTCCTGCCCCAAAGAGCAACTTCTAGCTCTCTATCACTAGAAACTAACTGCTGTGCTTCATGCAGCAGCATTGTAATGATATTCTCCTTTCTTCCTTGCCTTTGGAAATGTGCTTTAATATTTGCATGGCAAACGTTAGGCGTCTGTGAGCGAACATGATAACAAATGCCAAAACTTGGTCCCCAGCCCCAAGGCCAGGTGCTTGTAGTGATAAAACCAGCAATTTCATTCAATTCTGGCTCTTAGCCCTCCTTGAAAACCACACAGCTTGCAAAGCCTGACAAGTTGGGCTTCGGAGTCGAATGGAGTTGAGGTGGATCTATGAGTCCAGTTGAGTCAGTATTGCCTGCTGTTGCAGGCTTTACCACAAAGTTACCACATAGTGGAGGCCACTAGAAGACAGTGCAGTCAATCATCTTCGAGGAACTATGGTCCATAATTACATATTAGCACCATGGATTAGAATTCTGGAATCCTGGTATCCAATCGGGAAATAATTGCTGGTTTAGTTATGGATAATGCTAGCTCAGAGGATTCCATTCGACTTACTGAGTGTCTCTCACTGTGTCTGCTCCCTCCCACTCTCTCTTGCTCACCTGTCAACAGGCTTCCTCCTACCTGCTCTACTAGACATCTGAAGCCCTCTGCAACTGCATTTATTCTCTTTGTTTACCACGGGAGTGTTAGGTGAGGTCTCATCTCTATTCTCCATCTCTTCACATTCATTCTTGTTTACAGTGAAGAGTCTTTTCTCTCATGATGACATCACACAACCTCAGGCATGGAGGTTCCTAGAATCCCCATACCTGGTTACTGTGTCCAAGTAAACTTGTTATTCTTTGAGATGAGAATGTGAGGGCACGAGACAAGCTCCAGGGAGTTGTCGTGTAGAGAGGGACTCCCAGAGGCTGGGGGTTGTCTTACCGTTAATAGTCAATAAACCTTGTTGAGCCCATCTATCACTTCGTGGTTTCCTGTCTCAGTGCAATGTCCTCACAACAGTTTGGTGACAAGTCTTGGGCAGGCAGAGACAACCCCCGGCGCCGTGATCAGCCGTGGCAGAGAGCGCAGGACCGTGCAGAGCGCGGAGCAGCGATTGCTGAGGCATGGAGTGTCAGAGTCATGGAGACGTGCGATACAGCTGGGAGGTGCATCAAGCAGCGGTCGCCAAAGTGCTGAGTGCTGGAGTGATCAGGACAAGTGATACGGCCGGGAGGTGTGCCAGAGTTCACGACTTCCCGTGCTGCAGATAAAGCACACAAGCCTCTAGTGAGATGTCCTGCCGGCATCCGCAAGGTGTACCCCACACCGTTGGCCAATTGGGGAAGTGCTGGCAGATTGGCATCACGCAAGCAGATCATGTGAGAGGGGGAGACATCAACGTTACATAACAAAGCATCTTATTACGAAGGGGCGTACAACATTGTGTAGAACCAGACGAGGTTCCGATCAAAGGGTAAGACAGTCCGCACTTGCAAGGAGGTGGTCTGACATCCCACGAATACCAAGGAGACGGTTCACAAGTAAGTTGGAATGTCATTGTGCCACTCTGGGTAATTCAACCTTCTCCCAAGGTCATAAGGCGTGTTGTGCAATTTTGGATAGACTTACTGGCAGGGGGAGCTGTAATTACTTCTAGAGACATTAAGGTCTGTCCCAACATGGCAAACATTCCTGTCCCTGTGTTTTTCTTGTCCAGCCCTGGTGAGCCCAGAATCAGATGGGCTGATTGGAAAGAGGGATTCATCAAATATACTTTGGCAGCTTTTGGTGCAAATTACTCGAATGAAAGAAAGGAGGCACTTTTATTTCATTGCTTGGGGTCGGCTGGCCAAAACTTGTTGAGGCAACTTCCGGAACCAACGGAATTAGGGGATGCTAGGCCCTATGAAAAGACTTTAGCCAAACTGGGCAAACATTTTATGGTGGAAGAGAAGATTATTCTGGAACGCTAAAAAATTTGGTACTAGAGAACAGAGGCAGTGTGAGAACATTGAGGTCTGCGCTCAAAGGGTTGGCGATAAAGTGTAGGTTCACACACTGTCATGATGAACACCTGAGGGACCAACTTATGATTAAATGTGCGAATGACAACATTAGGATGGAGCTATGGAAAGAACGCTACCCTTCTCTAGAAAGAGCGATAGAAATTGCGAAAATGAAAGATCATATGGAAAAATGTATTAACACTCTTCAGTCTGACAAAGGATGTGACCAGTCTCGGGACAGTCTCGAGACAAACCCAGATTGGATGAAGGTTCAGTGCATAGAGTGTACAGAGCACCACCCAAATCATCCTTTTCTGATGGTGCCAAGAAGTATGAGAAGGACAGGAGAGTGGAGGAACAAAGATTTTCAGACAGTAGGGGTGGGGGACGCCCATGGTTGGTAGGAAGAGACACCAAGGCACTGTGAGGGGTGCAGGAACTTTTAGGGATAATGGAAGAGTCATGCCCAGTAGAAGGTGTTTCAGGTGTGGAAGCACCACACACTTGGCTGTGGACAGAGAATGTTTGGCGTGGCATATAATATACAAAACCCAAGGTGGGAACCTCAGTAATCACTGGCACCTTGAGGTGAGAACATACAATGAAACACAAAGTGATGCCAGGAAAGCGAGACTAACGAGAGAGAGGAGGCAGAAAGCTAGGAAAATCAAATCATTATTTCATTTTATTTTGATTTGAATGTAAAAAATCATTAAACATTTTAATCAGTTTTAGTTGTAAAAACATCCTATCAAACATGCATCCATACATTCATTCAATCTAAATAAATCCCTAAAACTCCCGTCCTGCTTGTTACGAACAGTTCAGTTCTGATTCAAAGGTAAGCCCCTCAGACTTAGCGGGCTTGTGTGTTTGTGAATGGGAGCAGAGCAAACTCACTTTGGCATTTCCTATTGTTTGTTCTCGTATAGATCTCGGATAGAATGCATATGCGCGACGACTCGCGAAGATTGCAGTTCTCCCGTCCTGCTCGTTACGAACAGTTCTGCGTCCTGTAGCTGGTTACACAGGAGGCGGCTTGAAATACCAAAGAGAGAATGTGCGGAAGACTCATCGTTATGTATGAGCTTTGCCGCGCTGATGTACTAGTGTTTTCAAACGGAGGAACCTTTTTGACTTTTACAAATCGTGTGCCACTTTTCTTTGTAGGCTTCTGTGGGTAGCTTCACATTATTGAAGTTAATGTTTGTATTCCCACTAGATTAGCCTATATTTTGAAGAGTGAGCAATTTTGATGTGCACTAGAGGCGACTGGAGTACAAGTTACCAGGCCACTGGAACACAAGTTACCAGGCGAACCCAAACGAGGTTTGCAGGTATGTCCACAACAATAATAATAATTTTTAATTCATTGAGTCTTGACATATTTGGAGCAGGGATGAGTATAAAGTGTGAGCTATGGTACTAAACAAAAGGAATTTATGTTTTTTGTGCTTTATACCATTGACCATAAAATGAGTAATGTGTATATATGGTTTTACTGAAAGTTGTCCTACATTTGTGAGGCATGCTCTTGGTTTATCGGCTGAATTCAGGTATTCAGCTAGCATTTGGACTTGAATTGTGGGTGAACACATGAATCTGATGGGTAGAGAGATAGATTTGATTGCTTTCTCCCACGGCCCAACACAATTGCGAGTACTACTGAATGAAGGTAGACAGTAAGCTATTTTAACCACATGTTTTATTTGTTTGTTTTTCGAATCTGTGAATGTTCATCCCATCCTGATGAAGACTTATATATTTTGTCAAGTCGAAACTATTTACCAACTGGGAAGCCCGTGTTTTAAAGAAGACCTACATTTTTGGGCACCAGTAGTCGATACTTTGTCTGGAATTAACTATTGTTAACTGTATATGTGAAATGAATTGGAAATGAATTGTATATTCCTCTTCTATATCGTAAAACCATTGAATGTTTTAGGGATTTATTTAGATTGAATGAATGTATGGATGCATGTTTTATAGGATGTTTTTACAACTAAAACTGATTAAAAAGTTTAATGATTTTTTACTCTCTAGTTAGTCTCGCTTTCCTGGCATCACTTTGTGTTTCTTCGTGGCATATAATATTTCATGATTGTGGAAGGAAAGGTCACTTAGCCCGGTTTTGCAGAAATCTTACGAGTGGTCAGATTAATGAAGTTAATTTCAATGAGGACATGTGTGATGCTGAGAGTGTGGGCAAATAAGTTGTGTTTTCCGTTAATGCGGTAGCAGGGGAGGTGAAGATACCCAAACCTTATGCGGACGTAATGATTGAGGGTATACCAGTGAAATTGTTAATAGACAGTGGGGCAGACTATACACTGATCAGAGTGGCAGTATGGAAAGACACATTTCAGTGTTGTACCTTGTGGGAGGATCAAGTCAAAGCAAATGCTTATGGGGAGGTGCCCATTGAAATCATAGGGTGCTTTGCAGGAGAGGTTCAATTTAAAGGGAGGAAAGCTGTGTCCACTATTCATATAGCGACCAGAGGCGTTGAGTTGTTGTCATGGAGTTGTCATGGAATGACCAGGCAGCATTAAAATTATGTTGGAAGCAAGTCATCCTGAACAAGAACACATGGTGAAAGGCATAGGAACACAGGATGATACTGAAGAAGTGATGGGAGTGACAAAGGAGGGAACTTAGGGTGTTTAAGAGGATTTGAGCACAAAATTAGATTGAAGAGGAGAGCCACTCCTAAGGTTGCCAAATTACGCACAGTGCCTCTTGCACTACGCAGGGAAGCAGAGAGTGAGTTATTGAGGATGGAAAGTGAGGGTGTTATAGAGAGAGTACAAACTTCAGAATGGGTTAGCCCCATTGTGGTGGTCCAGAAGGCCAATGGACATATAAGACTATGCATTGATCTTAGGCACCTTAACAGTATGGTGGTTTTCCTCTCCCCAGGATTGATGATTTGCTAGTAGGTGTTTCAGGTGCAACAGTTTTTTCAATACTGGATTTGAAATCAGTGTATCACCAGGTGGAACTCCATAAGGGCTCCAGGGATCTCACAGTATTCATCACACCTATAGGATTATTCAGATATGTGACAATGCCTTTTGGACTGGTGTCTGCTGCTAGCGTGTTCCAAAATGTATTGTACAGACTGTTGAGGGGTGAACTGGGAGTGATGTGCTACCAAGATGATGTGCTGGTTTGTGGTTCTGATGAGAAGGAACATGATACATGGTTAAAGATAGTTTTGAGAATTCTGGAGGAGGCAGGGTTAACAATTGCCAAAGAGAAATGTATTTTCAATGCTCACAATGTGGTCTATCTTGGACACAAAATTTCTGGGAATGGCAACAAGCCCAAGGAAGATGCAGTAGTAGCAATTAGAAGCATGACAGCTCCCAAGCGGATGTGTTGTATTTTTTGGGATTGATTGAGTTCTATGGGACGTTTATTAGAGGCTTGGCAGACAAGACAAGGAACATGCAGAGACTGACACAGAAGGGTGTGCATTTTAGCTGGGATGAGAGATGTGAAGTAGAATTTAAGGAGATAAAGGCGTCTGTGGTCAATGCTCCCATTTCAGAAGTTTTTGAGGAGGGTAGGAAGTCCATACTATTGTTTGATGCCAGTGATCATGGGCTTGGTGCATTTTTAATGCAGCAAGACCGGGCGGGTTTACATACCATTGCTTTTGCCTCAAGGAGCCCCAAAGATCCAGAGACCAGGTATTCCATGGTAGAAAGAGAAGCCCTGGCATGCGTGTGGGGTGTAGAGAAATTCAAGAGGTTCGTGTGGGGGAGTGAATTTGTAGTATGTACAGAACATAAATCATTAGTGAGCATATTCTCAAAGAAGGGACTAGATGGTGTATCTCACCATATAATGAAATGGGTGAGTGCCATGAAAGGATTGAGGTTTTCGATGGTGCATATTTGTGGTGAGAATAATTTGGTGGCAGATGCCCTGTCTAGGTGTGTTGTACGAAACGAGATTGAAGGGGGAGAGATGAGTCAAAAAGAAGACTTACTACAGATTTTTCAGGTGCAGAGCAGCATTCAGAGAATTGAGTGGGATGTTGCATGCAGTGAGGATATGCTGTACAAGAAGGTTCTTAACATGATAAAGAATAATGGCATCCAGGGACAGAATGCCACTCTAGAAGATTTGCCAAAGTGAATGAGGAGTTGTGGGTAGATTGGGAGTACTTGTATTGGGGACATCAATTGGTGGTCCCAAATGGTATGAGGAAAGCAGTGATTGACTTGGCCCATGTGGGCCACTTGGGTGTAGCAAGGACTAAGGGACTAGTGAGGGCTGATTTTTGGTGGCCGGGTTAGATAAGGAGGTGGAGGCTCAAGTTCTACCTTGTTCAGAATGCCTAGAAGCAGACACAGGTCTCACTGTCCCAAAGGTTCCCATGGTTGTTCGGAATAGTCCCATACTTCTGTGGGATGAAGTGGCACTGGAGTTACTGGGACCCTTTAACATCAGAGGGTCTAGGTATATGTATTTTCTGGTGGCCATATTTCTTCTGTCGAAATGACCTGAGGTTTGTGAACTAAAAGAAATCTCTAGTTTTAAGATAATTCAGTTTCTGGAACAGTTATTCTGGAGAGAAGGGTTCCCAAGAAAATGCATATCAGACAATGGCACACAATTGGTGTCTGAAGATTTCAAATCATTTTTAAAAAAATATGGTGTGGAACAAGTAACCACAGCATTATATCATCCCCAGGGGAATGGTTGTGTTGGACGCTCATGGAAGCAATAAGAATTGTGGTGGCAGCTGGAGGTGATTGGCTCAGGACGGTGATGGAGAGAACCTTTCAATATCGCATTGCTCCTCATAGTGTTACTGGTGAATCCCCTTTTGAGGTTTTACGGGGAAGAATACTCATGTATGCCCCGGCTGGATGGGGAGGTCAAAGATGGTGAATATAAGGGACAGGATGCAAGCAAGTCAAGAAGGAAGGCTATGTCTTGGTATGATCGAGTAAACTGTTGCAAGAGGTTGACAGTCACATAAGGTGAATGGATCAAAATAAAATTGCCTACTAAGGTGCAGAAAGGTTCAGCAGTGTTTTCGGAATTGAAGCGTGTGGTGAAATATTTAGGTTCCTCTGTTTTGGTTGAAGGGGGTGCAATATGGAACAAAGTAAAAGTGGCAATTGCCAGGAATGGTGTGAGGCGTTGGGGAGGATGAGTGTGGAAAATGTTCACAGACTGTGTGGTTCGTTCTGGATGTTCAGGTTTCAGTTTCAATATTTCTATTAGTTTAACTATTGTTGTTATGGTCAGTTCTTACTAATATGATGTTTATTTGTGGTCATATGTGGAAAGGAGGGAGGTGTTAGGTGAAGTCTCATCTCTATTCTACATCTCTTCACATTCATTCTTATTTACAGTGAAGAGTCTCTTCTCTCATGATGACATCACACAACCACAGGCATGGTGGTTCCTAGAATCCTCATGCCTGGTTACTGTATTTGAGGGCATGAGACAAGCTCCAGGGGTTGGCGTGTAGAGAGGAACTCCCAGAGGCTGGGAGTCGCCCTACCGTTAATAGTCAATAAACCTTGTTGAGCCCACCTATCACTTCATGGTTTCCTGCCTCAGTGCAACGTCCTCACAACAGGGGGCTACCCTCCAGCGCTGCATCTCTGGTTGTCTACAATACTCTCCTGTCCCTTTGCCCTTCTCCCTCTGCCTCACCTCCATCCTTCTCAGGCGCTCTGTCTGTCTAATGCCTCCTTTATCCCCATATCCTGCCAGCATAGAAAAGGGACTTCCAAACCTCAACAGATGACACCACACAGTGGTTGTCCTTTCTTTTGCTCCTTTGACAACCCTCCTGCAAGCATTTGGCCTTGTTGATGGGTGCTAATTGCAATATTGCCCTCCTGCTGAAAGGCAGTATGGGATTTCATGATCCCAGAGCCTTCCTTATTTACCCTTTCTTCCGATGGTTCAAAAGGTTAGGCTTGTAGGCTCATAAGATCCTGTACTTCCAACAGCTCCTGGCAGAGTTGTGGGAGTATTTCATTGCTATCCTTTGAAGTTGCGCTTCTTGTTTAAAAAATGGTGATCAATCAAAATGGGTCCCAAAAATTGACTTCATTGAAATACATGTTCAGACTTCATAAAAGAGTAATTTATCATAACCTATTCCCTTCTGAAAGCTAGGCTGGCAACCTATCTTCAAGTCTTCATCCAGGTTTATGCATCTGCAAAGAAACTCCACGCGCACACACACACCACGATATGCGCACGCACAAGGACACACGCACATGCACACAAACACATTTGATCGCTGCTTCCTTCATGTCAGCAAAGGATATGGCAAACTTGTTCGTCTATATATATATCCAACGTAAAAAAAATGTAAACATTGATAATCTCTCAGCCGCTTTCCTGTCCTTGTGGGTGTATTAAAGGAAAAGGCAATTGTTTTTGGTGAAAGAGTTTAATTTCTCATAAAAACGTACCACTCTTCTATTTCAATATCATAGACACACAAGGTTACATAATTAGTATATTTGTGTAGTTATTTCACTTTGTTTTTTTAGCTAATACCCATACCTGTTTTCTAACTTTTCAACAACAAAAAAACTCAGTTGACCATTTTTTGCAAACTATAAGCATATCCTCTGTGCTAATATCGTTATTGACTACATTTGGACATTGGCTCAGAGAAAAGTGCGGAACATATATCGTCTGCTATCAAAGACGCATTTAAGGGTGCTAGTAATGTTCGCCTACTATGCTCAACAAACAAAACCTCATGAGTTTCTGCAGCCCTCCTACTTCTCACTCAAACACACTCGATCGGATTGATACATGGGAGTCCCTTCTAATGTTTGTATGGGCACAACACAACGCGAGCAAGACAGTCCTACTCTCCACACTAACAGCTCAGTGGACCAGGTAGACCCCACCCATACCCAGATGGCATCATTTAACAGCCATGATGCTTATGCAGGCCTTTCAAATAACAAGTTCCTCTAGCACTTTATTTTCATTAGATTTCATTCTTAATGACGGATTAAACCATAGGATTATTCTTGTAAACAAGTATTTCAATGGTAGTACCTAATTATTTTTGTAGGACAGAATGAGTGCATTTTTCGTTCAATCATTTTCATAGATGTGTTTTTTTGTACATTTAAATATATTGGCCTTTTCCATTATATTGATTGTCCCGGTAGGATAGCTCAGTGGCAATGTGCTCGCCTTAGAAGCAAAACGACACGGAGCAACACAGGTCTGATCTCCGGGTCCGTGCTTAGAAACATCTGGGTATTAAGCACGTTATAAATAACCTATCATAACCTATCATTATCTTCTGCAACCCGCGAGTCTCACTTACGAAACTTAGTCCCATTGTTCCTCTCCTTCAAACACACACATTATACAATTTCGAATTCATTCCTACCACACAGGAAATCTCCACGCAGCTCAAGATTGGGTACTGGGCAGATAGGAGCAGAAGAGTATTTAACGCCTTGATGCAGTTTCCACTGCACCTAAACACATCATTCCAATATGATTGATTGCCTTGCCTATTGGTAGCTGGGCCAACCAAACTCAAAGGCTTAACGCCAAGAAGAAGTGTTGGGGAAGGCAGGATGTAAACTACCTAAAGGGTACAAGCATACAGACAATGGAATCGAAAAGAAATGGAAAAAATAGATAATACGGTAAATTCGGCAATTAAGAGGACAATTAAGAGGTGGGAGCATTTGCGACCATTTGAAGTTCAGGATTAAGGTCCTACATAAAAGGTTTATTGATTAAAGATTTATTGAGGAGGGTGCTCCAAATGCCTGGGAGCAGAACATTGATCAAAAACCCTAACTTAATGAGTCTTTTGTGTGATGCATGGATCAAGAGCCAAGATGTCCTCTTAGGGAGTCTGACCGGTATATAGTGGAGATCAAATCAGTCCAAAGACCAAATAGCTCACCATACCATTACTTCTCACTACAGGTGCAGGGTAAAATAGTCATGAGTAATATTTAAATCAAATCACATAGAGTTCTTACTCTACTAGACACGTTCAGAATATGTGCTGCAAGCATGTAACCAGTGGGTCAAAAAACGCCATGCCTATTACCTACACCTGTGACCCCCTTTCCTCACAGCTCATCTGTCTGAGAGGGCATCCATATGACTGAAAGCAAGACTTATCCTTGGCCTCAAGCCCAGGGACCATGTCTCTACAGCTCTGAAATCTCTCAGTTGATTAAGGATCTTCTGCATCGTCCACAAAGCTTTCTGTGGCCAGGCCTGCACTATATTCAACACTCTCTTCCTAAATACCTTCCTTCTCGAGCCCTCACTCTGCTGCTTCCAACTCTCCGAGGGCCAGACGCTTCTCCATGCAGAGAGTAGCGGGCAGATCACTTTCCTCTGCAGGTACCTTCCTCTGGAACTGCCTCACTGCCCCTCTCAAACTTGAGTCGGACCGCCTGAAGTTCCAGAAGCAGCTGAAAACCTTCATTTTCTCGTCTTTCTCCCCTTCCTTGGATACCCTCAGAGTCCCACTGGGTACTTGGCTCCTCTTGACCAGTCTCCCACACACTGCCCACACCCTGTCATGCACTAGGGGCTGTAACTGTAACCTCTACAGTCCCGGACCTCCTTGCACTTACCCAGAGCCATGCTGTTCTGGCTGCACTTACTCAGACACATGCTGATTTCACTTTCCCCTTCCCCCTCCTTGCATTTGCCCCGTTCATCTTCCCCTGCACTTTGCGTTTCGTACTTGCATGATCTGAATGACACAAGGCCTAGTAAGATCGTTTGTCTTGTCCTCCCGCCATACCCTTCCTTGTCTTGTCGCACTTAGAAACACGTGTACAGGTGCGTTATAAAAGACTTATCATATCATATCATATCTCTATTACACACAAACTATAAGTCTATTGTGCCAATTCCTCATGCATACCTCAATGTGTTTTTTTACCTACCCCTTTAACCCTACCACAAGAGGCCATTAGTCTCCTGCTTCCATCCTACCCACTGAAAACAGATAATTGGTCCTCTTCAGACTGCTTCTCTGTAATGGTTATTTAGCCTATACATATAAACACATTCTTGGTACAGCCTGTTAGCAACTCGTGTCTCTCGCCTGTTTCATAGTGATGATTTGGAGGCAAGCATGGTAAACGTAGCCATTTTTCAATTTCTTTTATTGTTTTATTTACAATAATACTAACAGGACACAACAAACAATAATTAACACGGGGGGAGGGCTTTCAGTCTGAGACAACTCTTAAAAACAGTGACAGAGCAAGCATTTCAAAACATCGCAAAATTGTCATGAACACTCAGAATATCCCATCTCCGCCTAACATAGTACAAACGTTCATATTAAAAACTGTATGTATACACAACTCACAAGGAAATGGGACAGACATTCTACCACACGAGCCAAGGATGGGCGTGGATAGGAAATAGAGATGAGCCAAACTGTCAGAGTCTACATTATACATGTGCTCTAAGACATCAACAGTAGAGATTCTAAGCATATAGATTGTTGAATATATTCCAAATCATTTTGGAGTCTTCAATGAAACCTTTTTTTTTTTTTACATATGTCACCCTCTTCCCAGCTGACATTTTGAGATCTCTATAAATATGGGTCTCCCATTCCTTTACAAGCATCCCATATAATCAAATAGTCTACTGTGCAACACAGATGATCTATCAAGGTGCTGGAGGGTCATTCTAGGCACTATTTTCATGTGTTCAGTGCAATGTGTATTAACATTGCCTTGGTGATAAATCTCTTCTGGGTGGCTGGAGTCATCCAGATAGTATTTTTGACCTGTATCCACATGTTCCCCTTTCTATTCATTCTACTACACACTAGACACATTCACAAGGTATCAGATCGTTTTCCATGTGTAAGATACAGATAGCCAACATGATGTAAGGAAATGCTTTACTACCAATGATGCACATAGTTTTGTTTGCATTTTTCTGGATGTATCACGAAGTTAATTTGTTGGACGTGTAGTGTCACTTGTTTAATTGTTTGATTAATTAATCTTTAATAACCCGCTTAACACCCATACCCGGTCTCTAAGCGCGTGGCAGGGATTCATATTTTGTTGCTCTGCGTTGTCTTGCTTCCAAAACAAGCGTGTTGCCCCTGAGACAGCCTCTAGCCCGAGAGGGTAGCGTGTCTGTCGGGGTGGTGGTACTTTTCATTTTGTTGAAAACAGCTTGTGGTTAGTTGTGGCTGCACTGTGAATCCCTCCCAGGAACATGATAACTAGCAACGTTTGAGCTTTTTGTAGCAGGGGAGGATTGAAGGGAAAATCGATACAATGGAAGAGTTGCAAGGGGATGCCTCTTGCTTTACCCTGGCTTTGTAGAAAAATAATAACATTTTCATTTTAGATTTTGTACCATATCACTGATCTCTGTAGTTATATCATAGATGTCTTTTGTAGCAGATATCTGAGTGATCCTGGAGGAGGTACTGTGGCTGTAATATAATGGTGGTCATGTATGACAATGTTTGCATCATAGTAAGGGCATGAAGGCAGCCTTTATTCAGTTTGCTTTCATCCTGGCATACTTGCCACTATGGATTTGCAATTGATGGTTCAGTTAAACTTATATATAATCAACAAAAGGAAGGGATAAACAACATATAAATGACACAAAAGTATACCCTGAGATAGAATGCTCTTTACGCAACCTCTCAACAAAAATGGGCTGCACAATGTGTATTCAAATACAAAAATGGTGTTTCACCGAATATCATTTTTTAATTCATCTTCCTATTAAAGCACAAGTAACAAAACATTAAAAAACGCATATACATAACATAGCAGTATACAATCATACAATTATTAAATTATTCCACCACACAAAATCAAGTCCAACTTAATTTATCTTATTCCTCACTGTATCAACAAAGCCCAACTTATATAAGTGTCTTTCCTAAATGTTAGAAATAACTGGGCATTCTTCAGGGGCAGAAATTTGTTTTGTGCTTCTGGTAGATCTTATCCATTCCTTTATACACTGGATTCCTATATCTAAGGGTAAACAGAAAGGACATACATATTAATATACTGGCATCTTAGGTATTTTTATTAAACCTAGCCAAACCCTAATTACCAATTGGGTGAACAGGTACACAATCAATAATATACCTGAACCACTAGTCTGTAGAGATTAATATCTTCAAACGTTTTAGCAATTCCGATTCTTGCTCTTCACTTCTCTAGCAGAATGTAGGATTCACTCAACATAACAGGTACCTAAAACCAATTTCAAAAAGGCTGTCCCTAGTCAAAGGTGGTATTGCTTGACCCTCACCCTAATTTCTAAAAGAAGAGGGATAACACAAAGACACTCAATAAATGTAATGTCTCAAGTTGGTTCTACAAATCCACACTCCAAAACCAACATTCCTCTTACCTTACGCAGGCTGGCTGATCTATTACAATCAGTAACTACAATGCCACTCGAGGACTTCCAGTCTCCAGTGCCTTCCAAACCTCATCAAATCCAGGGCAATTCCTATGTTGCGAGAATGTTATGTCTCCAGCCTAAAGATATAATCAAGAGACCCACAAGACATTATTACCCTATGTATGGTCCAAACAACGAGGTCCCTCTGATCTACAAATGGCCACATTCATTTAGCAAAAGGTCTATCTCTTGCTTACCTTAAATAGCTCAAAGTAGATGCTGCAGTATTATAATGCACACACAGTTCACCAGGGGTGTAGATATATTGCACAAACACCCGCAGTCAAAATACAGAAAAAATGCATTACATCTTCACGTGATGTGATGATGTCATATGCCGTACGTTGCGTGATGACGTCATGTGTCGTTGAAAGCAATGTTACCCGGGCAACCTGACTTGTTTACAGGGGCACGGAGTTAGTAAGCAGAGCCTCCGTGAATGCTCAGTGAAGGCTGGTCTTGCTCTCAAGGCAGAGATTGGAGTATTCATGAATAGAGATCAAGAGTCATTTTATCACCTACTCTATGAGAGTTTGGGCCATTTTGATTCTATTCCTTGAGCATTGGCTCAAACTGAGTCGGTTACAACAGATCAACTCATTCATCCGGTCCTCCGGCCAGCCCAAACTCTGCTCCAGGAGGTTACCCATATTCCACCATCCTCATCAACACAGCAGGCTCTGCTAAGGAAACAAAAAAGGTACCCTCTGCCTCCCCGCCAACTTTGATCCCTTGGTAATTAACAATATGTACGCTTAAGTGCTCCGCTCAGAGAATTCTAGAGCGGGCAGACCTTGCATTTCTACTCTATTCAAGTGCAGCCTGTTGAGGTTTTGGGCAATGTATCATCTAAAAAGGGAAAGCCACAGCATTGTCGCACTCACTTCCTTCTCCATGTTTAGAGGACATCATCCTCCTGGATGAATCATTTTTGAGACTTTGAAAGGACATGAAAGTTTCTCATTTGGTTAGGGATCATCCAACCCCCCCAAGTGCAGGGAATCAATACTGCACTTCCAAGGTCAAATCAAGGCAATGAGTGTGCAGCTACACAAGATTTGTTGCACCAGAATGTGGATTTTCAGATGCCTAAACATACTTGTTTTAGGAATGTGATTGTTTCACCATTTAAAATGGATTTGTTTGGTCCGGTTTCCATTTCTACTTTGCATTTGGTTTTAGAGTCTCTTTTGAGACTGTACGATAATGTGAAGGACATTGGGCCTCATTTGGAGTTTTGCGGTAAGGCAACAACGGCGCCGTTGTTACCTCGCTGCAACATTCTAAGGATGCTCGCTGGTGCCGCTCTGGAATGCCTGGTCAAACCAGGCATGCAGTGCGGCACCCGCGAGCCTTACCGGATGGCAGCAACGGCCCTGTTATCAACGGGGCCTTTGTTGCCATCCTCCCCATTCCCATTGAGCCCTATGGGGGCTCAAAAGGGAATGGGGATGTTCCGGGTCCCGCAAACGTGATTTACCGGGCCCTCCAAGGTCGGAATGGCTCGGTAAATCCCCTTTTGCGGGACCCGGACCCAGGGTTGGGGGTAGCCATGGCTACCTCCATACACGTAATGAGGCCTATTGTCATCGCCAATGCGACCAAGCTTACAGTACTTGATAAAAGTATACAGAGTTTTAATCTTGGGACTAATTTGGGGAGTTTGCCTCAACAAGTTTTTTTTTTATTCAGAGCTGGATCTAGGATCTAACGCTATTATTAATAGTGAGGAACAGCAAATTGTCTTTTGCCACATGCAAGATTGTGACCGGATAGTTTCTGCCCAGACTCCAAATAGACTGTCACCCATAGTAAAATGTTTTACACAACTAAGTGCGTCTCCGGTTCTCTTTGCAGCTCCTACAGGAATTGAGGATGTCAGTGTGATTGTGGAAGAGTCTCTCCCTTCCCCCTTCAAAAACCATCCCTCTAAAAAGCAAAAGAAGAACAATAACTCCAACAGAAAGAAATCAAAAAATCAGCCTGCTCCTAAGCATAATTCTCATAATTCTACCCTAAAACATTTAAGACAATTGTCTCTAGCTGATACTATTTTTGATTTAAATCAACAAAACTCGGCGTTGTGAGATCCTGGGCTAGAAAATTCCCAATTTACAGATAGACAGGGGCAGGGTCAAGGAACCACAAGAATGGAAGACCCAATACCCCTTTAGACAGTGTTATAACAGTAGTTGACCACTCTACTAGACCACGCACAGGTTTACCGACATAGGCACTGTAAGGAAGGCATGGTATCAACGTTAAGACAGACACAAATGACTGCAGTTCAAGAGTGTTTATTGAACATTTGTCAGGGTGTGAAAAATGCCTATCTAAACCTAAATCTACAGATGGGAGCAAGCTATGACCATCAAATAATAATAATGAAGTCTTAGTGGAGTCTTTTCAAAATAAAAGGGACTGTGCTAAAAAACCTATTGCTAATCCTTACCGATAATTTACAAATAGTGTGTGGTAGTGTTCATGAAAAAGAAAGAAGTGTTCACAAAATGACATGTCAGGATGTTCGGGTTTTCGACCTCCCTTCCCCATGTTTTAAGCACAGGGCAAGGTGGTTGCCTTGAGCAAAGCACACACTCTGGCTTCTGCGGCACGAGGATACAGTTCCATTACCAGATCAGGACCTTCTGTGTCCAAGTCTCTTTACTTCTCAAAAGCCTCTTGATGCAGAGGACCTGATGTACAAAACAAGATGCAAAAGTTATTTTCCTTTTGCAAGTTTTCAATTTGGGTGTTCACCCTGGGTCCCCCTCAGCTGGGCTCAGATCTCGTTCAAAGAAATACAAAAGTTCAACGTTGGATCCCCCTTCTTCCGGGCTCAGATACCCTTTTTACAATGTTCAACAAATACTCTTTATCAGTGAGCTCATGGTTCACCCCAGATACCCCTCTGCCGGGCTCAGATCCCTTTCTTTTACCCAAATAGTCGCCCTCAGCTGGGCTTGGACAAATTGCAGTGTGCATTAAATCATCAAAGACTTTTGAATGTGCACAGGGTTCAGCTTGACCCTTTGCAGGACCACTTCGATCTTAAGATTCTCTTTTCTTACACTTAGCATCAGTTGGATACCTAACAGAGACTTTCGAATGAGAACCCACATGGCGCCGAACCACTCTGTCTGTGGTATCTTTTCTTTGCCTCCCAAGGTTCAACACACTCCTTATGTTTCCAATTATATTTGCGTCCCTCGTCACATACGTCTCACACACTCTTCTTCTTTGATATCTTCATAAAATGTTGCTGCTTGCATCTAGGTTCACAACACAGGCTGGTTTGGTATCAGTCTCTCTGACTCACCAGCTGTGCTGTCTTTACTGATGCTGCTTTGCTGTAGGAGCCAAGGAAAGTACCAGTGCGGCAAGCACTTCTCCCCGCCTTGGATATCGATGCGGGAGAGCCTCAGGTACCTCCCACCCACCGTGCAGGTTTGATCAGCTTTCGTTCCTGGTCTTAGGTTTCTTACTTTCCAAGGCTCATGAAAGTAACAGTCTTTAGAGGTCAAGGGCACTTCCTTCTTTACAACCCTCTCTGGTCGCGCCGTCTTTCTCCTCACATTGAACTGCCATCTTGGAACTGCTGTTTCCTTGTGTGTTGTGTCTCGCTCACACTGTCATTTCGTGCTCCGTCTTTTATTTGAGTGAGGAAACGTGATGGAAGTCAGGTGTGTGTAGTGATCAGTAATTGCCTGACCATTGCATTGGGACATATACGGCTCTGGTGTTAGTCTGTTGTCGCTCAGGGTGAGCTGTCCGTGAGAAAGTGTTCGTGTCGGTAAAGGGGGGGGGCGTGAGTTCTTAGATATCCTACCTGGTAGGATGGGGAAAACGTGTTACCAGGAAGGGTATACCTAAATGGCCCAGATAAGACTTTTAGGTATTTTACTCCCGATTTTGTAACTTTGATAGTAAATGTGATTTCAAGAGGGTAAAAATGACTTTTCTCCTTTGCAAAAGAGTAAAATGTGTGTGACATCCAGCCGACGTGTGCAAAAACTGTATGTAAGCCATTAATATGCGACAGCTTCCTGCATTGTGGCAGAATACACCTTTCATTGTTTCTCTAAGGTCTGGCCATTTGATCTCTCCTCTATATATTTAAAAGTTGAAAACACAAAACCCAGCCAATTACATAGTAAAGCAAACATGAATTGCATTGTGTGTTTTGAGGTTCAATAGCAGAATTGTCTATTGATGTTTAATGAAAGTCCTAATTTCCTGGAGCTATTAATACCTAATGGTATGCCAATGGTATGCCGATGTTATGATATAACAGTGCAAAGAGCAAGGACTCCATGCTAAATTCTATATCTAATCTCATGGTCAAATGGTTATTTATATAGCTCTTTTGGCAAAGTGCTGCACATAGAACATATTTATCACAATTATCACCAAACTGAAGTTGGTAGTCCTTTATCAACCTTGAAAGAATGAAAGGCTGAGTTGGCGTTGCCGGGATTCAAACCTGCAACCTACAGATCATGCACAGATCACAGCAACGAGCTCTCAACCGGTTGAGTTATCTTATTGACTAACATCCTTCAGAGATCGGAAAACTGAGTATCGACTGAGGTATAATAATCACAGTGCCTAGATGTTGGACGAATCATGTATGAAGCGCTACAGAAAGTTAAATACCTATCTGGACTATCACAGGGACAGGTTTTGCAGAGTTTCTATTTCAATTACAAATGTAACTTTAATTTATTTGTTTTTGAACAGCGCTTGCACTTCCTGGAGAGTCAGGTTTGAATGTTTTAATTGTAGTCTTGAAGATTTAAGAGGCTAGAACACCTGATTGGTATAATGACAATCACTCACCCTTGAGCAAAGACCCTGCTGCCACTGACCATTTATAGTAATGTACCCCATTGATTGCAAGGTTGAATGGATGTAAACTAGACTGTGCATACTCATAATTTCGCACACTGTTTTTATAATTAGAGTGTAAATGAAATTATGAGTGTAAAAATGATCTAACTCCACATGATTATGCACATCACAGAAACTCTGAAAAATACAATTATGCAATACTGGTTTGCTTTCACTGGAAAAAAGTCATAATTTGTTACAAAAGATGAATTAAATATAATAAAATATTAGTAAAATAAATATAAACAGTGCTTCTGTTTTCTCCATAAGCATCAACACAGCAGAAGCTGAATGGAAAGAAACCATTCCTTTTATGACAGTGTGCAGTAAAACATTTTTTAAAAGGCTTTCGAGAAATACATTGGGCCTCATTACGACCCTTGCGGAAAGTGACTGACCGGACCGCAACAGCGTAAATAGCGTTTCCGCCATTGCACGAAGGAGCAAAGTGCGGCTAATTACGACCCATCGGGCACGAGCATTACGCCATGGCGGAATCCGAAAGGCTGCGATGGCGGAAATGACCCCAAAACGGCCCTTACCGCCGCCGTACGCTGCACCAGGTGCAATACCGCCACCCATCTTAGCGGTCACCGTAATGAGCGGTCACCGTAACGAGCGGGCACCGCAAATGACGGGCACCGTAAATATACGGAAACGGAAGTAAAAGCATGTGGCCGGAACGGGAAACAGCACGCCGCACAACTATAAAATCCGAATCCCAACACAACCATTAAAAATCCGACCCTGACACACATCCCAACCCGTTAGCAACCCCAGTTAAAAAAATAAATATGGGAAAGGTAGCCAAGAAAGCGTGTGATCGCAAGCGGCAGGTACACTTCTCCCGAGAGGAACTGACCGTGCTCACCGAGACCCTCCAGGAAAATGCCGCCGTCGTCTTCTCCAGTCAAATGACCAGGACGGCCCTTGCCAACAAGAAGGCCATATGGGCCCTGGTGGCACAGCGCGTAAGTGCGGTGGGGACAACACCCCGCACGCCACAGCAATGTCGCAAGCGGTGGGACGACCTGCGGATCCGCGTACGCAGCATACTTTCTGCGAACAGGAACATCGCCACAGCTACCGGGGGGGGTTCAGAGTCGCCCATCAAGTTGACCCCCTGGGAGGATATCTGCGCCTCCACCATAGGAATGGAGAGCATAGAGGGAGTCGGAGGGATGGAGAAAGGAGTGCCGACATCCGGAGAATCAGGTAGGTTGGCCAAGAGAAACAATGCGAAATCCACAAAACACGAACATGTGCAGTACCATGTGACCCCATAGTGCAATACATACTTTGCCCTGACAGCGCCCTCTAAAAGTCAGAATGAATAAACAAATCAATCAAGATGCCATAAACAACCCCTACATGTGCAGCATGCACCCCCTAACTGCAGGCAGCCAAATGAATGCATCCTCAATCCACACGAAAATGAGACCACCTCCAAGGCCCAGTCCCAAATCAGCCTCATGTACCACCCCAATGCATTTGATACGTTGCCATTCCAAATCCGACAGACCCAGAACTAACGCTCGCCCCTCTTTACTCCACCACAGGGTCCGATACCAACGACGAGCTGCAGGACACCCCTACCAGCACGCCTGCAAAGAGGGCCAGGACCAACGTCCCAAGAGCCTCCACCTCAGGTGCAAGGATCAAGACACGGCAGCAGCAGGAATCAAGTGGCAGCACACTGGAGGGGACTGCAACAGGCACCCCAGCAGCCAGCAAGTCCACAACCCCAGCACCACAGGTCCCCCCAAAGAACGTATCTGATGGCACTGCCTCTGGTGGTAGCAGCACCATAGGTGACACAGCTGTCATGCCAGCATGCTCCGACACGGAAAACAGTGCTGGCGACGTAGGTACCATCCATGACCTTTCCCAATCCCCCTGCATGTTCCATCCCCTACACCATGACGAAACCACGCAGGGGCACCCTGAAGACGACGACTGGCCAACCCCCACAAGTCCTGTGCCAAGGCAACATGTGTTGAGCAGCCCCCCTGTCACACCACCGCAAATGTCCATGGCCCAGCAGAGGCAACAGTCCCTCGACCTGCTGATCGAGCAACAGCAGGAAGTGTCCACGCTACTCAAGGACCATGCAAATGAATGCGGGGGTTCCAGGGCAGCCATGGAAACATCCACCGAGACACTCAGGGCACAAATAGAGAAAAGTAGTGAGAGCCTCAGGGGAGAAATGGAGAGAAGCACCGAGAGCCTGAGAGCACAAATGGAGAAAAGCACCGAGAGCCTGAGAGCACAAATGGAGAAAAGCACCGAGAGCCTGAGGGGGGAACTGCATGCGACGTCCAAAGACGTTTGTGCTGAACTTGCTGCTGTGCGCCGTGTGCTCTCGGAGCTCTCACAAACCCTCAGAGACATGCATGGACGCGAGCAGGCAGAGACATCATCCGTGGCAAGTTCCGTCCAGGGCAGCCCCCAACGCAGATCTGGCAGGAACCTGCGCTCCACGGGCAGGGGTGCCCCTGATACCCGTAGAGGGGGCTTGCAATAGCGTCTAACCACGGACAGCATGCATATTTGGACACTGGTGTTGGGGGGGGAGGTAGTAGGGTGGAGGGGGTGTGTTGGGCTTCACTGGGTGGCGGGTCCATAGGGTGTATTAATCAAATCACATTAACAATACAGCACCTCATTATCATCCAATGACATGTGTGGACATTGATATTTGCGTACGAGGCCTTCATAGGCGTACAGTCCACAATGTGCCTGTACTACACACACACAGTGCCACAGGTCCCCTTTCCGTGTAATAGGCACCATGCGTGGTTGCTAGAAGCATGCATCTATGATGCTCTGTCGGATTGCACGTGCATCCTGTGCCTCATGGACTCCTTGAGGTGCCTCCACATCCCCACCCTCATCATCATCATCATCTTCAGGTGCATGCAGTACAGCGTCAGGGGGCATGGGCACATTCCTACGTATGCACATGTTGTGCAGCATGACACATGCCATGACCATCTTAGAAACCTTCTCATGGCTGTACATGAGTGCCCCGCCAGACCTGCTGAGGCTGCGGAAACGAGCCTTCAGTAGGCCGAATGCCTGTTCAATGACCACACGGGTACGTGAGTGGGCATGGTTGTAGTCCTCCTCATGCTCGTCCTGTGGGTTCCGGATTGGTGTAAGGAGCCATCTCTTCAGTGGATACCCGGCATCACCTGTATGAGACGAATAAAGGGTGTCAGTGGAATGATAGTGCTAAGTAGCCCCCCCCCCCCTCCTGCAAGGTCATTGACGCATCAAATGGGCCACAATGTCATGCATGGAATGAGACTCACCGAGTAGCCAGGATCTGTGCCCTGCGTGTCGCTCCATGTAGCGTGGTATTCTTGTGTTCCTCAGGACCATAGAATCATGGGTAGATCCTGGAAATCTGGCACAACAATGCGTAAAGATCTTGTTGGAGTCACACACCATTTGCACATTGATTGAATGAAATTGTTTCCGGTTGCGGTACTGGACCTCCATGGCATGTGGGACAACCAATTCAACATGGGTGCAGTCGATGGCACCAATGCAACCCGGGATGCCGCCAAGTGCATGGAATCCCACTTTTGCGTTGGTAATCTCCTGGTACGTGCGTGGTAGTGTGATGTGGTCGTCGGCGTGCTTCAGGAGGGCATCGTGCACTTGGAAGAGTGTCCGTGAGAACAGTGGCTGTGAAATGCCATGCAACTGTCCCACTGTGTGCTGGTAGGTGCCTGTGGCCAGGAAGTGGAGTGCAGACACCACCTTCAGTAGGGGTGGGATGGCGGTTGGGCTATCTATCATGCTCACGAGGTCAGCATGTGTCATGTCCACAATGGCGATTATGGTGTCCCGGTCCAAACGGTAGAGGGTGTGGATCTGCTCAGCAGTGAGGTTGAACGGATCGGCTCGGAGGCGTGGGATTGCGGGCCGCCTGCGTGGTGGTAGTGGCAGTGCTTGTGGGCCTTGCTGACCCTGCCTTGCCCTCCTCCTCCTCCTTCTCCTCCGTCTCCCCTGTGCGCCCGGTTGTTGTACCTGTTGTTGTTCGTCGTCTTCTTGTAGTTGTAGCACTTGCAGTGCTATCTGGTCCCCCAGGCCCAACATCGCTAGTCCTGCCGGTAGCATTTTGGAGTGGGAGTGGTTGTGGGAGGGGTTTGGGTCTGCTATATATGTGCTGTCGGCCTGTATGGCCTCCACCTGTGCTGATTGAATGAATCTGTGGCAGATGCAATCCCTTCTGGCCGAGCACGTCCCGCACGTAAGGCTGCATTTGGCCGCATGGCATCTTGGGATTGGAATCATGTATCAAATCCCGATGGCAGTGTGATGTACTTTGACTGATTTTCATGCTATGCTCCCATTGTTACACATGCTATGATTGCAGCCGCTTACATACCTGTGAAGAGTCAGTGGTATGTAGGGCTCGATCGATGGCCGACCCTCATGCAGCACAGTAACGTACTTCACCGACGGGCGTGGCGTCCCATTTGTGATAGCAGCCAGTTAGCATTATGACACACAGCCGCACTACATTGCTGTAATTGTGAATGCAAGCGTTCACAGAAGCCTTTTCGACGTAATGTTGCAAGTGAGGAATTCGAAGGCCAGCATTTTTGGTTTTGAAGTAGCGGCGAGGATACGCCCACAGGTCTGGCTGGAAATGTAACGTTCTATTGTAGAATGTCCTTGGGACATGGCCCATAACGAGCAAGCAATGAATGATATGAATTGAATGGGATGCGCAATAGCGTAGTGGACGATAAGGCAGGACGTTCCCAAATCCATCTTGCTTCACAACACTACAGATCCGGCCAGGAGCACAGTGGTTTTTGCAGACTGCATTACGCACAGACGCGATGGAAGTTTCACATATTATGTGAGTGAATATTCATGCGTTTTCATTGCGGGATGAGGGAATGATGAATGGATGCATGGACAGATGATTCCGTTTAGGGTCTGCCATGTACATGGGTTTTTTGAATCACTCCCCTTCCCCTGCGCTATGTGATGCAAGGCTGCCATAGTGGGACTTACGTCTATCTGCCCTTGTCGGATCCTCCCTGTCTCGACGCGCCTTCATACACTTGTGTCTAGGCACGTTACTAATCCCATGTCATGGGTTCTATCTTGACGGACGCATGCACAGTAACCGACGTTGCCAATGGTGTATTTACCTCGATTGATTTCGTTATGAATCGATACTGATTTAGGGGTCTGTATATTCCTTTGGAGTGGGCTAGCATGCATATGGGTGTGGATTTGGTGTGTTGAATGAAGATTGTAATGCATCATGAGTCCCGTAATGCAATCGGTTAATTTGTGTTTCATTTGGGTGACAGGTATCTCCTGCCCTATTGCAGATGCCATCTCTACGCCACTCCTCCAGATGGGTTTTACTCTCGACACCTGCAGCTTCGGGTGAATCAGTGGAGCACCATTTCGATCTTATGGGACGATCGCCAATGGGCCACATGCCCTTACGCTGTACTGGTGGCTAGGTGCAACATTTCGGCCTTTCAGCTCGACTAGTGCCTGCCTCATGGGACGGACCTGCGGTTCTTGCCGCTTCCATGTTGCCTTTTGGAACGTTGATGTAGGCCCTGTGTGCCATGATGGTACATGGCGTCACACAAGTGGAAGCTGGTCAATTATTGCAGATGCAGCCCTCGGTGATGATGGATGTTTTGGTGTTATTTTGCAAATTGCTGTGGGGCCTTTGTCATTTGGATGTGCATTTAAATTGTATTCCGATATTTGTCGTGTTGCGTTATTCTTTGCAGGTGATGTGGCGATTTTCGATTTGTGGCGGTATGTATTGCGAGATGATCTGCATTGTGTTCCGCCTTCTGAGTTGAGTTGTGTGGTACAGTACTGGCCGCGTTTGCCTACGTAGCACAGTATGGTCACGGATAGGGGCTGCCATTGTGACTGTTTACATGATGTGCTGTTCAGGGGCGGGGGATTGGCTTTTGGCCGACTGGTGCCTGTCAGCCAGGTCGATTGGTGGAATGATGGGATGTTCAGAATGTGGCTGGTCACAGGTGACTGTGTTTGCGTGCGTTTGTTGGAGGGGGACTGGGGTCATGTCCATTGGAATAGCTTCTGTATTCATGCCATCTGTGCCCTGCAGCTCCCATCGGCCCCTCTTGGGATGAGCCTGGCTGCTCAGTCACTCTGCCAACTTGTGTGGTACATGCTTCTGCTGATGGTTGGTTTGTTTACTGGCAAGGGTACAGGGCTGGTGCAATCCCCCTCAGGATGCTGTTTTGGATGTTGCCTTGCGCTGGTGGCAAGCGATGGGGGACTACTGTTGTTTTGTGTCATGTGTTCTTGATTTTCATTTTGATGTATTGTACCTTCACATGCCTGTGCTGCATCAGTACGGCTATGGTGACATGCCGTACATGGATGCCCACTCACGGGGCGCTTTGAGCCCCTGCATGCATTTCTACGTTGGCATGCATGGGTGAATTGTAGATTTCACTGGTTGCATAGTGTGAGTACATTGCGCCTGCCAGGAGTTGTGCAATGTGGCCAGGGAGTGGAGTACAGGCACTCAGTGGGCCATTTACGGTTGGTTCACGATGCCGTATTTCTCGCCATGGCGGAATGGTACTTTACGACGTGCTTGATGGCGTTCAGTACATGTCCGCTAGGGTCAGAATTCGCGTACCGTTGCGCCATGGCGGTGATTCCGGTTTTGCAAGGCGCGCGTGCGCGTACTTGGTGCAGTTAGCGTTGCCGTTCACTGCGGTGTCGCTAATGGCATCGTACTTTACGGTGACGGGTCATAATCGCAACGAGCGGTGTTCGATGGCGGTATTGCATTTCCGCCATCATTTTTCCATTTCCGCAAGGGTCGTAATGAGGCCCATTCTGTTTCAGAGGCTTTTATCCATTGCTTGCAAAATCAAAAGAAGCGTTCTGGTTTCTGTCAAGTAAACCAGTAAACCTTTGCATTGCCCTCTGCTTTAAACTTGTGTGTAAATGCACACATGAAATTAATAAAGCTGTCATATTTACAAGGTTTTCATGCATAAAAAGGCCTAGTACAAACCTTATCTGGAGGCTGAATACCGCATCTCACCCTTCGGTGTCCCACTTCCACTCCCCGAAGACCCCTCATTCAGGTGATCCTCCCACACTGGCCCACCCCCAGGAACTGGATCCAAAGTCGATGGCCGCATCCTGGCCACCTGGATGACAGATCCCCGGGGACTAGAGGGTGAGGCACCTTCAGGTTTCTCATAGCACTGACCCTCAAATCACTGTGGACTTAGTTGTGGACTTAGTTCAGGGACAGCAGTTTAGAAGGACACATGAATATACTTCCACACATGCTCCGTTCCTTCCACTCAGACCTATTTCGGTCTTACTAAGGGGCAAATAATATAAAATCACCTACAACCAGCCAGTGGTAAATCCACTCTTTCTTCAGCTCCGGTATTAGATGCACGTAGTCAGAGGATGGGGCCCAACAACTTGACAAGCACTGGTATGATGGCCAATTCCATACCTGATCTAAGGACTATTCTTCCCACCCAACCACTGTCCATAAGTCACTGACTACCGATCTAAGTTACCCATGCCCTCTAATATTACAGGCTGGAGTCTCATACTCAAGTTTACGGACTGATACGATTGAAAGTGTACAAGGTTCTAAAAATATTTAAACAGATTTTTTACATTAAGAGCATTACACTCAGAAGCTATCCAATTAATTTCACTTCCTTTAGAGAATAATAATCATATGTTTGTTTGTTTGTTTATTTATTTCTATAGCACTCCGGACCCAGGAGTATAGGGGCGCTTAGTACAAGTTTACAAGGCACCGTACAGGGTAATAAACAGTGAAGCTAGAACAATTTAACTAGCAGTTATATACAGGCAGTGAGGGTGAAAGCATGCAGTAGTAACATAAGTGAGGAATAAACAGTCAATACATTATATAGCTAGGTCTGACTTCAAAGTTGGCTATTTGTCAGAAGCCACCCAATGACCAGTTTCCTAAATGACTGGAAGGAGTTGGATGCTTTAATGCTCAGTGGCAAGGAGTTCCAGAGTTGGGGGGCGAGGACAGTAAAGCTCGAGCCTCCGGCTCTTTTGGAGTTAAATCTAGGCACTGTAAGGCATAAGGTGTTGGAAGATCTCGTGGTTCTAACGGACGGTTTCATGGTGAGTTTGTTGGTCAGGTATGGGGGTGCTAGATTGTTGAGAGCTTTATACGTCAGGCAAAGTATTTTTAGGTCGATTTTATGTTGGATGGTGAGCCATCTGCATGTAGTTCTGGTGGCTGAGATGTGCTCACGTCTGGGGATATTTAGCGCTGCCCGAAATGCATTGTTTTGAAGGACTTGGAGCTTGTTAATTGACGCTTGATTGGCACCTAGGTAGAGACTATTGCAATATTCTAGTTTCGATTGTATAAGGGCTCTGGATAGTATGAGGCAACTGTTAGGGGAGAGAAATGGTCTACAGGCTCTAATGAGTTTTCCGGTATATGCCGTGGCAGAGGTGGTAGCATTAATTTGCTTGGTGAAGTTAACGTTGGCATCAAGATAGAAGCCAAGTGTTTTCATCAAGATAGAAGCCACGATTGTGGCGAACAAAGTTTGAGGTCAGAGGGGCAATTTCCATTAACTGGGTTATGACTTATTGAAGTTAAATCACCAGAGGAAGCTAAATCGTTTTTGTTGTTCCCCCAACAAGACAAAAGTCTGTGGAAGTGACCAATTCCAAAACTTTAGGATCTTGCTCAAAGAGGGTCAGGATTGGTCCTGGATAGATTCTGCCTTTAAAACATGTGCAGCTCTAAGCCAGGGCCTGAATCAACCCCAACCTCAATGGAATCAAGGTTTTATCATGAATGCTTGTGGTCTTACAAATTTAAAGAACATGTGGAATGGTTCTATGCATTTACGTAATTATAACATCTTTTCTATACAGTAAACCATGTCGAACAACTAATATTGATCTAAAAGGCTATTCTACTTACACCTTACTGGCCACTGAAGCAGACATGGGTCAACCCAGTGGAGGTTAGGCTATAGCAATTGATATTCATTTATATTCTATGTCTGATCTTTGGTTTGCTTCAGCAGGGGTTTTAGCCATGCAAACTAGTTTTCTTGTAACAAATCAAGAACTCTTACTTGTCAATGTATATTGAAACCCAGCCAAGAAATCTATCAATTCCTATCTATTGACTTTGAAGCCTCTATTCGAGACCTGGTTAACAGAAGGCCATCATCATGCAGTAATAGAGGCAGGCAATTTTAACGCTAAGGTCATAAATATAACAACTCTTGATGCATTCCTCCTGCATTGCAAACCAGTCTTTTGAGGGTCCTTAGCTGGGATTCATGTATGTCTTATTGGGATTTGCAACCACTTGATGTTTCTTTGCACAGCTCTGAACATATTTTTACTTGGCAAAGGGGTAATAATACTTCTTGACTGGATATTTATTTTGTTTCTTCTTGTTTTAAAAGGATATGCGGAATATCGTGTTTTCATGATCCACGCTTTGGGGATAATCTGATGATACATTTTAGTTTGCAATGGAGAGTTTCCACCTATGAACTTCGTCCATCGTTGTTCCTGGTAATACACAATAGAATAAGGCTTACTTGTCAGTGGGACAATAGCATGTACAAAATGTTTGTGGAGATTCTGTTTCAGGTGTCCGGGCCTTCATCTGGCACATGTGTTTCTTATGAGCCAGATGCTATATAGCAGTGTTCATCAAACTTTGTTGGCCTGGGCCCCCCTGAGCAAAATTTGGGCAGGCTGGGCCCCCCCAAAAATGCCAAATGGACAGTATGTATTGCATGCCGTCACTGCACCCTACTTCCAGTATAGTCCCTGGTCTCCCCCACCTGCTCCCATCACAGTTGTTTGGCTCCCTCATCCCACTCCTATCCAGTCCCTGGGCTCTGCGCACCCCATCACACACCCTGGGCTCTCCCCACTGTGCTCCCACCACTATCCCATGGTTCCCGCCCATCCTGCTCTCACCACAGTGCCTGGGCTCCCCCATCCCGTTCCCAACACAGTCCGAGGGCCAGTGGCGGCTGGTGAATTTTTTAAGTCGAGGGGCATAACTATTTCCCCCAAAAATACCATAGCAACCGAGCGCAGGGAGGGAGCCCAAACCAATCAGGGGGGATTCGGTTTTATCCCTGTGAATATTTTTTTTAATAATGGGTTCAAATGTTGCATTGTAGAGCCTACTTTAAAAACAATGGGTAGTTAGCCAAACAATTGGCAATTGGTGCTGGGGGACCGAGGGGGCTGGGATGACATTTTTTACTGGACATCTGTGATAGATGTCCAGTAAAAAGATACCATCCCTGTCCCCTAGGCCCCACTGGTCCTAACACAATCAACATGATCATGTGTGTATGCTAGAGTGCCAAGGGGGAAAGCATGGTATTTTTGATTGGACATCTATGATAGAAATCCAGTAAAAAAATACTATCCCTGTCCCCTGGGCTCCACAACGCCTCAGAAGGAGAGCTGATTTTGGCAGGTGGGTAGGGGGATTGTGCAACAAAGTCATTTAGGCATTTTTAAAATGCCTTTGTTGTACAACCCTCCTTCCTTCCTCTATCCACCACTAGCCAAAATCATCTCAACGGACCAAAACAAACTAATACACACACACACGCATTCATACAACAATCATTCTATCATTAACACAAGCATCCATCACCATACACTCACTCATAACACAATCATACACGCATCCATACACATGTTTAAATAAAAAGAAAATGAACATAAACGTACCTTCTGCATTGGCCTGCGTGTGGGTGCTGAAACGGCCTGCTCCAGCTGCTCTGTCTGTATGTGCGAGGAGGCGCAGGAGCTCCCCCTCGTACATACAGACATGCAGTGCCTCAGCCAGTATTTCCAATGAGCTATGCAATGCTGGCGAAGCAAAATGCCCCAGCACTTGCATGCTCGGTGAGTATGTTCAGCTGGGGAACTAAACTGAACTGGAAAAGGGAAATAATGTTTCCCTTTGACAGTTCAGCCAGCCCAGGAACACTCTCTCGGCTGGAGGCCAGTCAAAATGGGCCACCTTTTTGGCCAATGTGGGCCAGTTTGATGAGTTACTTCATTATGCAGTTTGTAATTTTGACCATTGTTGTTGAATAAATAGTCTTTAATTATCATAATTTAATTATATTTTAACACAAAGCACCCCTTGGTAATATTCAAACAGTCTGTGACTAAAGGAATGAATATACATTTACATCTGTGGGCCACTTTTTCATTGGTGCCTACAGTTTCATGCTTCATCCCGACCATGTGAGCTGGCCATGCCCATTTTTTCGAATCTAAAAAAATAAATAAACAAAAAAAACCTTTTTTTTTTACATTTCATGCTGAGCTCTCACGGCCCCCCAGGGATGCGGCTGCGGCTCCCTGCGGGGGCACGCCCCACAGCTTGAATACCCCTGGTATAGAGGGTTTTCCGCATCAAGTGCACTTGGTTCTTCTAGACGTGTCCATAGCTAACTGTCTTAGGAGACTGTCCTTTGAATACAAGGTCTTTACCAAAAAAGTTATCCCCATTATTTCGATGCTAGAATCATGCTTTCAACTTGTGAAAAACAGAAAAATATTAGGATTCTATAAGATAGGGGTCTCCATCTGGATGAATATCTAAACATCATAAAGCATATCTTCCAACGTCACAAAAACTTTGTAAAATATTTCAAGTACGACATACATATGAGGGATAACCAAGCAATGATGACACTTCTAATAATGTCTGATACTAGACAGTTTTGGTCTCAAATTAACAACATCTTGGATTCTACAATGCATACGACTGGAGATGTCATGCAGGAACCTACATGGGTTGTTTTTTTTTCAAGAAATTCAGTATGCATACTGCTTTTTTCAATCTTCCTGATTCCACTAGAGTTTCCATTATTCCAGGTTATTGCCCATGGAATATCGAAGATCTGGTATGGGCCATTACAAAATTGAAACCATCTAGGGCACCAGGACCGGAGCTACTCCCCCCTTTTTATTGAAAAAGGACCCTTGTTTATTGGCAAGATTCTTAAAACCAAATTTTGACACTATTTACAAAACTCACATGATTTCTTTATCTTGGTCTCAGTCCATTATTATACCAATCTATAAAAAGGGGGTCCTGGCCGAGCCCGGCAACTATTTGCCTATAGCCTTATTTGACTCCACAATCAAGGTCTTTGCAATACTCTTGCTTAGACATCTGAACAGAATTCTGAACCAATTTGATATTCTGTCTCATTTTCAAGTGGGTTTCAGGCAGATCATGGGTAGTCCTCTTCATGCCACTATATTGACCCAATTGCTACACAACGTAAAACATAATCAAGCCGGTACTGTTTACATGGCTTCACTGGACATGTCTTCAGCCTTTGACTGTGTCGTACGAGAGCAGTTGTGGTCCAAATGATTAAACTACTATGTCTCACTTAAATTGGTTCAATTGATTGCACTCTTGCTTCCGAATCCGACTTTGAGGATTTCTTTGAATCAGGAATGGTCGGTGTTGAGACCTGTGCCCTCCAATCTCGGGTTAAGACAGGTGTGTATCCTGGCCCCACACTCTTCAATGTCTTTCTTAGTGACATTGAGGCACTCTGGCGGGTCAACGATTTGATACCAGTGAAATTGAGCCATTTGAGGATTCACTGGCTCGCCCTTGAGGACGATCTTATATTGTTTGACAGAACTCTGTGGGGCCTCCAACATAAGTTGAATATATTTTATTTATATACCCTAATGAACAATCTTGTGGTAAACGATTCCAAATCCAAAGTGGTTATTTTCTATAACAATAGGAAAGTGAAAACAATGTGATGGTCGTTGAGGGAGTAAAGAGTAGAGATGGTTTATAGTGAAAATGTCGACTGCAAAAATGTTGAAAAAAAATTTCGAATGTGTTTTTTAATTTTATTTTTTAATGGGGGGTTCCCCTAACCCCCTGTTTATTTTTTATAGCTAAACCCAAAAAAACATACAAATAATAAAAACACATTTGATTTATGTTTTCGCCAAATTCTTTTTTCGACATTTTTGTTTTCGACTTTTTGCAGTCGAGATGGTTGCATCTTTACAGTACCTAGGATACTATCTTACAAACACTGCTTCTTTGTATATGTGGAAGTCAACGCTGAAAGACAAACTTTCTCCTTTAATGTCCCATATAAAGCGCCTGTATGTGAAACTGTGTACATTTTCCATCTTACCTATTTTGAAATATTACCTTTCTAAAAGTGAGCCTATTCTATTTTATGGGCTCGATATCTCTCTTATAGATCTTGGTTCGTTTCTTGACTACTTACATGGTCAGATTTGGAAGAATGTATTGGTGCTTGCATGTTCTATACCAAACCCAATAATTTATCATGAACTGGATCTTATATCGTTACATGCCCGTTACCATTGGAGGCAGTGGTCAAATTATCATACGTTTTTGTCTCCATCGGGCAAATCACTTTACACAGATTTACATCAGATGCTGGATGATTCTTCTGTTAATTCCATCAATTTGTATTAAAATCGGATGCATAATTTGCTTTACTCTATTGACTCATCTCCCGAGAGCCTAAAGATTCTCCCGGATGCTGTTAAAACTAATCCTTTTAGGGAGGATTGGAGGACTACTCTTGAGGCAATCCATACTTACTCTACCTTTTCTGAATATGGTAGGTTTCCTCGAAAACAATACCAACTTTCACTGTACTTGAAATGCTTTCTGTGTAGTAAATTGTGCTTACTATATTTACATTTCAGGCTCAATTCGATTAATACTAGAGAAAGGACAAATAATTGATCAACTTGTACATGTAATGAGATCTCCTCTTCATGTCGGTTTTGCCACTCAACTGATGTTCTAGAAACTTAACGACACTGAGTACTGGACTGTCAGATACTCGTTTCAATTCGGAGCACTGTATTTTACAAAGAATTAGACAGTTTTAATTTTGTTCATTTACAGGAATTGTTATGGTAAAGCCTAATGTAGCGGTGAAAATGTGCCCTCAATTATGGCCATTGGACGTTCGTTTTTTAAATGATATTTCTCTTCTGATTGAGTGAATACGTTTCTATGTTCTTTTTTAACTGTCTTTTTTATGTATATGTGTTGTGTAAGGTTTCATGTAAACCATATCACACTAAAGAAAAAGTATGTGTGAAATTGGCTGGTGGTTGAAGCATGTTTTTCTGGTATAAAACCTGCACCAAAACATGTAGTGAAAGTGAATATTGATGGAATATTATACATATTTACATCAATATTTACATATACAATATTATACATGTTATGGAATATTGGAAAATATTGGCTTCATAAAAAAGCGCAAGAAATTCAACAATGTGATGGTTCTTCTGTTCTTTGCAGGGTTCTCTGCTAGCGGATGACACAGTGCAGAATGGAAATGCTACAGAGAACAAGCCCTCGGGGGAACTGCCACCTCCTCCCCCACCTCCTCCACTTCCAGAAAGCCTATGCTACCCACCACCACCACCACCGCTGCCAGCCGAAGGCCACTTATCCCGGTCGGGCTCCAGCCAGCGACACTCCTCCAATTCCACTGGAAGTAAGTCTCAGCTGTTGCTGTTCATTTGTTCTAGTTTGACAGTGTTCTCTTTAGATTAAAACTCCAGTTGGCACTCATCAACCTTAAAGAAGAGATGGCCTAAGGAGGAAATAGGCCATTTCAAGAAAGGTCAAACATGTGAAAGGCTAGCTGACTTGCTTTAGACTCAGCTACAAGTCTGTCTCTATTTTGGCTCATACTTTACACTTAAGCTCTCACCTTTCACAGGCACTGGCCTTGTTGTCAGATCTACTAATATCACGCGTTCTCTGTCTGCCTATTAGTATCATCGGATTAGTAGGTGTGTAATAAAGCACAGTTTTGCTTTTAAGCCATCAACTCCTAAAGCTAAACTTTTTACTATGACAAATAAAACAATGTAATTGTGTTCGGAAGTCAGTCTCTGTGTTAAGCACATCATGTTGATATGTATTGAAATATCATTCTTCTGAATAAGTGAATGCGGATCCCAACGTGTTGAGGTACAGGCATGTTTTTCCCTCAATAGCCTAGGAATAAATCCATACGTATAAGAGCGAAGAGAAAAACATTACACACATTTTAATGCAACTTGCATTGTGTTAGGAATATGATTCATCTTTCTACAACCAATTGACAATCTTAAATGTATTACCCCAAAGAAAATATTCTCACATGCTCCCAAGGTGTCATATTATTACTTGACTCCTGCCCCTCATTGCATGCATGGATTATGGAATCCAATCAACAACAGCTGCTAAAAACGCTGGTGTGAGAATGTATTTATTTATATACAGGAGGACGAATGCTCTTTCAATCATAAAAGAACGTACAATAGATAAGAAATCAGATTTGACGGGAAGCATTGAGCTTCTTACAATGGGTGAGTTTGAGGGACATTCAGACCAGATTGTGGAGGGGGGTAAATGGAACAGTCACCCGGGACAATGCATAAGTGGACTTACATAGATTAAGGACAACCAACATTGGACTCTTGGTTCACCCACCATGACACGCCAACTCCAAAGGCTGACCATAAAGATCTGTTGGACTTTCAAAGACCTTATTACACAGTAATCCGTAAGTGCTCTGTGTGCAATTTTTCCTGATGTGGCCGATAATCTTTTATTAAGTTCCTTCAGTATTCCCTTTAGGGTATACTTGTTTTGGTCTTGCAGCCGTGAATCAACGGCAAAGAGTAGGACGAGGGCTCCTGGCCCTCAATAGATTGAGTATCCGACTTTAATAATTGAGGATAAGAACTTAGGGCATTCAAAAAAAGTCCAAAAGTGTGCGAACTAGGACATATCCTACCAAACCCAATCTGTGATTTTGATTGGTCTTGTGACTTCAAAGCAAATGTAGGTTGTATTGGCTAGATGAAATCAATGTAATGTCAAAAATTGAATGGCCTATTCCCTTTTTCGGTCAAAGATTGCCATAGTAGCTATTGAAATGACATCAAATGCCTTTTTTCCTGAAGTCGCTGCGTAGCACACTGCACGCACAGTCGCCTTTTCCCCCGTTCACCTTGCCCTTGACTCCTTGTCCTCTCTGTCCCCACTGCTTTCTTCTCATCCTGCTGCCTCCTGCTCTCACTTCCTTTCATCAACATGCCCGGCCTTGAGGCAATATCATCAGTGTTACTTTGAGTTGGGCTCAATTGCAAAGTCCACTATCCCTCTCTCCTGTAGCTGTCTTTCCAAGACGGAGGCTGCACTGCTGCGTCTAAGCCAAAGCCCCTAATCTTCCTTTCCTTTGTCTTCCCAGTCACAGACCACCTGTGAGGTACGATAATGGCAGCCATGGTTGGTCTTGATTCCCTCAGGCCATTACTTTGAGCACAGGCTATTACAAACGAAAACACCCCACTGCAGCGGACATCATTAAATACCATGGCGGGTTTGGCAAATGTTTGCTAGACCCCAGTTTACTATTTTCCAGAAGGATAGTCTTTCCTGCTAGGATTGTCCCAGGCCTCGAAGGAAGCCTCTCACCTCAGAGTCATGACCTAAAGACTAAGTGGCCTACAGTGGGGGCTGCCATTTCACTGCCTTTGCTTCAAGTACATGGAATACTCTCTCTGCTTACAGCGGCTGATTAAATTATGCCTCTTCCAATGCCGTAAAAGCCTCACAGCAAACTATTCTAACTGAGCGTCACTTCACCCAACACACGGCATACCTCCTCGCTTCCCTTCATCCTCGCTACCACCTTAGTTAGATAGGGTATTGTTTAGGTAGAGCGTGATGACGATCTTCCGTTGCCATAAGACAGTCGTCTCCATACCTTGCATACTGAGCTCCCTTGAGTAAAACAAATGTTACTCAGGCCCCCCCAAATGCAGTAACACCTGACATGCTCACATTGAGTAAGCCCCAATCCTACTTTTTGGAAGAGTTTTGCTTCGTCGTGGAAATCCTTTTGCGTCCTGTGGGGTAATAGAGCCACGGTATGAAGACCAGTGCACTAAAACAGATGGGACACCATTGTTAATAGTGAAAATGCAATGGGCTTGTCTATTGGAGACCATATTGTCCCTCATTGGAATACATATTGCTATTAAAAAATAAATTAAGAACATTGCAATTATATTACTTTCAGTGAATTCAATTGTGGACTACATTGACATAAATATTATGGATTGTTTTAAAAATAAAATCACATTTTCCATTGTCAAGTTTTTCGCAAAGCGCTTGCCAGGGCACGAGTAGTGTCACGGGTCCATTTCAGTAAAATGTGCTACAAAATGCAGTCAGTGAAGTAAGTTTACCGTTCCACTCTTCTTTAGTAATGAGTTATGTTTGTCGTGCAAGGGTTAATTTAAGCGGTTATAAAAAAAATGAGTCGGAGAAAACTCTGGTCACATCATAAAATGGCCTAAATTGATGTAGGAGTGCACTACCTCAATGTATTTCTAAGGGGATATATATTATTGTTAGCATTATGATAATAAAAGTAATATTAATAACAACAACGTCATATTATTATTATTAATACTACCAATAATAATATACTAATGATAATAATAATTCAGTTTTTAGAAGGGAATTTAGATTAACACTAAGCAATGCTTCTAGGATTAGTCTGACAACTCATTTAGGATTATGGGCCTTTGAAAAACCTTTTTTTAAAATAACGTTTAAAGCACAAATGAAGAATGGAAGCGAAGATATGTCTGTGTTGTTCTTCTCTACTGGCGACCCCTATTGCATCCACCAGCAGGGGCGTTGCTAGGGGGGGCTAAGGGGTCTATAGCCCCTGATCTTTTGGTTGTAGCCCCGGATAGAATCTCAGGAGCTACAGCCAAAAGGCTATAGCTAGCCCCCAGTCCCAACAGTTCCGACATCAGCTTAGCCCTGGGTCTTTTCCAGACCTAACAACTCCCCTGTCCACCAGTAGACAGAGTTGATAGTGGGAGGGGAACAGAACCTGTAAAATGCTAGGCTCTATTGGGATACGTTTTTGTGCAGCATCTTTCTAAAAGCAAATAAGGGAAGCGAGGGACATGAAGAAACACCGGTTGGTTCACAAAGGCTAGAGTGCACTTCCGTGATGTGCTTTTTCCACAGATGAGCGCTGCGCTCTGCCTACAAGACACAACGCATATCTCCTTCATTCTCAAACAAGACAAGTGCTTTGTGGAAGGGTGTTTGCTGCCTGACACTTACATATGTATTGGCGCTGACTGCCCACTTAAGTGGGGAGAGGGGTGAGGGCAGATGTCATGTTTTAGGGCCAAAATACCAACCCGGGTTTCCTTCTGTGGTTGGCATCCTACATACCAAACTAGCCCTTTTGTAGCAATCAGCCTGCACGAGTGCACCAGGACTTCTTGCCTCCACCCACATGAATACAGGCAATGGAGTTCATAGATGGCCTCTGCATGATATGCCGATGTTCCTGCACCACACGCGACCTGCCACATCAAAAGACGGTCCCTGAGTGGGCGCATCTGGAATTGTATCTCTTGTGAATAAGAGATGGACTCCCATCAGTGGCATGTCCAGGGAGTGGCCTGAGGTGGCACCTGCTACCCCTGGAATCTGATTGGCCATCTCAGGTGCCACCCCATTATCCCAAACTATGATCATTATGTGTGTATGTGCACTCGTACATCATGCCACCCCTGCATAAGTCTGTGCCCCACTTGGGCCACGCCAGTCAAAGGAATCTGTACACGCCACTGACTCCTATATGACCAGGCCACACGCACTACGTCTAGAAACGAAAGTCACAATGGCTCACCTATGCTCAAGCACTTTCAGATGCCCCCGTGCCGGTCCTACTTACAGATGCCCACGTGCAGGTCCGCCTTGTGAACCAAGCTTGCACGTTTGACTCGGCCAATACTGGCCTTCATAATGAGTTTCAGCAGTTTTATTCCCAAGGACCCACACACATGGTAATTTCCGTCACTGCATGTAGTCATCCTTTAATCCACCACATTATTATAATGACAGCCAGTGCTCCAAATAAGATTTGGAAGTGGGAGTATTTTACTCCCTATTTTTTAAAGTTGAGAGTAAAATGATTTTTTAGGGAGTAAAAACGTAATCCAATTCTCAATGGGAGAATTTCATAAGCGAGTAAAATTATGTTGTAACTCTAACTGGAACACAAATTTGTTTTGTAATAATTATTTATATTGTTTGTTTGTTTGTTTGTTTTTATTACTTGTATTGCGCACCAGACACGGGGGTAACCGGGCGCATTTTATAAGACAACTTGAAGCTTAGTTACAGGAGCAAATGGCAAAAATAGAGAAGCAAAACAAGGAAATATATAGTAATATACAATAGACATGTACAAAAATATATAATTGGCAAATGAGGATGCATGTATTTACAGTCCTGATCAGAAACTACTATCGATAAATAAGTCCAGGCAATTGGTGAACTATTGTATGTCTGCATTTTTGATCCACGTTATGAGGTTTTGTCGGAAAGTGAGGTAGGGTTGGTCGGTCTTCAGGGTGGATGGTAGGGAGTTCCAGAGTTGAGCTGCTTTCACCTGAAAGCTACATCCACCGACTCTAGTCAGTTTAACTCTGGGTATGGATATATTGTTGGAGTTAGCGGATCTGGTGATTCTTGTGGGTTTTGTTCTCGTGAATCTTACGGAGAGGTAAAGTGGTGCGGCGTTATTAAGACATTTGTGGACCAGCGAGGCAATTTTTAGTTGGATTTTCTCCTGAGTGGAGAGCCAGTTATTGGCTCGTCTAAGTTCGGTGATGTGGGCTCTCCTGGGAATACCTAGCGCTGCTCTAAGCGCATTGTTCTGCAGAGTTTGAATTCTTTTGACAACTTCCTTAATAGCCCCAATGTAGAGTGAATTGCAGTAGTCCAACTTTGATAACACGAGCGCTCTCGCAAGTGTGATGCAGCTGTTGTTTGATAGGAAGGGTTTGCCTGCTCTTATCAATTTACAGGTGTAGGCAGTTGCAGAGGCCATTGTGTTGACTTGTTTATTGAAAGAGAGGGTAGAGTCCAGGTAGAAGCCCAGAGTTTTAACCTTGTGGGCAGTTGTAATTTGGTTGTTGTCAATATTAAAGGAAGAGTAGTTAGGGCCCAGTTTTTTTAGGGTAGGGGGTGTGCCCAGGATGATGATTTCAGTTTTGTCATCATTCAGGCATAGTCCGTGAGTGGCCATCCATGCCTGGATGATGAGATACACTTTGTTCACCAAGGCCAAATCCTTGTCGTAATCACCGGTAAGAGGTAGGAGAATCTGAGTATCATCTGCATAATTAGTGTAGGTGATACCAAGATGGTCCAGATCATCGAAAAGGGGCTTAGTGTAGATGTTGTAAAGTGTGGGAGAAACACAAGATCCCTGGGGCACACCACATGTGATGGGGATGGAGTCTGCTGCCGCAGTGGTGGAGAAGACTCTCATAGTCCTATTGTTGAGGAAGGACTGGATTCAATTTATGGCTTCTTCTGAGAAGTGCGCAGCCACATCCAAGTGTCTGCAAAGGACCTTATGGTCAACAAAGTCGAATGCAGCTGAAAAGTCCAGGAGGAGGAGTAAGGCTGGTTTGCCTTGATCCCTAAGCTCATCAATTTGCGCCTTGAGGTCTAAGAGGGCAGTTTCGGTCCCGTGCTGGTGGCGGAAGCCAGACTTCCGTACTCCTAGTAAATTGTTGGTTTCATGGTGTTTCTGTATTTGAGAGTATGCCACTTTATCTATAATTTTTAAGAGGAATGGCACAGTGGTGATTGGGCGGTAGTTCGTAGGTATGGCTGGGTCTAGCGTCTGTTTTTTAAGCAATGGGAGTACCCAAGATTCTTTTAGGTTACTGTGTGTGGACCCTGTTGCGAATGAGGCGTTAATGAGTTTTGAGATAAAGGGGGCCAGGTCGCTAGCTGCGTCCTTTATCAGTAGTGCTGGACATTGATCCCCCTGACAATTAGATGGTTTGAGTGACAGTATGATTTTTTCAGTCTCAATAATAGATACTTTAGAGAACTTGAAACGAGGAATGTCGATGTTATTTATGGGAGGGGTGGTAGTTATTTTGGGTTTAGTATCCAGACTGAGCGATGATTTTTTCATGGCAATTTTAGATTGGAGAGTTGTCACTTTGAGAGCTAGGGCTTGCTGAATGTTGGTGCACCATGTTTTATCTTTGACACAGTTGTCCGGCACTGGGATGGGAGATTCTATTTCCTGTAGGATAATGAAGAGTTCCTTCATTCTAGAGTTGGCTTGGGCTATTCAAGTGTTGTATGTTTCCCATTTTGCCGACAGTATTTCCTTTTTGTAAAGGGTGGAGATGTCTCTCAGGGTGCTCTTATTTTCTTCTGATGGTTGTAATTTCCATGCGACCTCGCATTGTCTTTTTTTGGTGCGAAGCGTTTTTAGGTAGTGGGTGTACCAGATAAAGGGGGCCAGGTCGCTAGCTGCGTCCTTTATCAGTAGTGCTGGACATTGATCCCCCTGACAATTAGATGGTTTGAGTGACAGTATGATTTTTTCAGTCTCAATAATAGATACTTTAGAGAACTTGAAACGAGGAATGTCGATGTTATTTATGGGAGGGGTGGTAGTTATTTTGGGTTTAGTATCCAGACTGAGCGATGATTTTTTCATGGCAATTTTAGATTGGAGAGTTGTCACTTTGAGAGCTAGGGCTTGCTGAATGTTGGTGCACCATGTTTTATCTTTGACACAGTTGTCCGGCACTGGGATGGGAGATTCTATTTCCTGTAGGATAATGAAGAGTTCCTTCATTCTAGAGTTGGCTTGGGCTATTCAAGTGTTGTATGTTTCCCATTTTGCCGACAGTATTTCCTTTTTGTAAAGGGTGGAGATGTCTCTCAGGGTGCTCTTATTTTCTTCTGATGGTTGTAATTTCCATGCGACCTCGCATTGTCTTTTTTTGGTGCGAAGCGTTTTTAGGTAGTGGGTGTACCACGAGTTGAGGTGGGCTTTAGGTTTGCTTCATCTCACTTTCAGTGGAGCAATTACGTCCAGAGCAGATGACATAATTTTGTTATACTCATTCACCAGAGTTTCAGGGTCCAGGTTATCTGGTAGTGAGTTGAGAGTAGGGAGGATAAGGGGGAGTAGGTTATCTGGGGTGATGTTTTTCTTATTCCTGGTCGGGATGGCTGGTGCTAGCTGGGCTACGGTAGGAGTAGGTCAGTCTGTTTCTAGAAGAAATGTTATAAGGTGGTGGTCTGTCCAGATTAGTGGGGAGATCGATAGGACGGAGGCATTGCAATTGTGGTCTGCCACCCAGTCAAGTATTCTACCCTTGTTGTGGGTAGGGTGGAGTACTTTTTGTGAAAAGCCTAGTTCAGAGAGTAAATTAGCCACTCCGCTTGCTAGTGGGTCGTATTGATCATTGAAGCCCAATTTTAGATCCCCTAGTAGGATGACTTGTGAAGATTGTTTTAGGTCATGCGAAAGAATGGTGGAGATGTCCTCCTCGAAGGTACCAATAGGGCCTGGAGGTCTATAAATGAGGTGGATGGTGATGGTTTGGGTATTGTTAATAGCAAATTTGGCTGTTAGGCTTTCGCAAGATTTAGAGTCATTAGATGAAGCTAGCCTGGTGGATAGGTTGGTTTTAACAATAAGGGCTATGCCTCCATCGCAGGCTTCGCTTCTGTCTGCTCTTAGGATGGTGCAGTCGTTTGGGATTGCTAACATAATAGCTGGTCCTGCCGCGGCATGTAACCAGGATTCCGTAATGGCCAGGAAGTCAAGGTTTTCGGTCTGGATAAGGTCAGCAATCTCTGTGGTGTGAGCAATCATGGACCTAGCGTTAAATAGTGCACCTTTTAGGTGGGGGAGAGTGGATGGCAGTGTACATATCTTTTCTTGGGTCGTGATAGAGGTGTGCATACATGCATTCTGTGTCTTCAAGTTTAGACTGTGTGGTTTTTCTGTGCCCCTAGTATGTGTAGGTTTGCTACGGTTAGATGAGGTCAGTGTCCAGGCACGTGGTTCGTAAAGTTTGGCCAATCTGACTCGGAGTCTAGAGTTTCTAGATGTGGTGTTGCATGGTTTGGATTCAAAGGTCAAACCTTGATGAGGTACTTCAGTTTGGTTATTACGACTCAACAGTAGTTGGGTTTGAGTCTGTGTCATGGCGGGGTAGTTGGCTGAGTGTTGAGGGGTAGTGTATTCAGTGGTGGGCGCGAGACTAATTCCGTAGACTATGAGTGTTGTTAATGTGAGAAGGGCAAGTATGGTGTAAGAGGATTCAATTCAGCACTACAGCCAAGTCAACGCCTAGTCTAGAATACTGAATGAAAACCCTTATTGATATATCTTTATGTCCAGTTCATGCGTTCTGGATGACTACCCCTATATAACACCCCTCTCTTGGAATCCTCCTGACCCCACTGAGACAAGAAGTAGTTCTGTTTTGCAAGTTAAAATGGTTTAATGGATAATTTAAACAATAGGTATATATATATCACACTTTAGAATAAATTAATAATTGAATATCACAATCTGATCAGTAATCAATAATGGATAGTCTGGCACTAGCACACTTCTTGATAATCACTAAGCAGTTGACATGAAATGGATAAGGTAGCACACTGGTAAATAGGGACAGAAGAATAATGTGATAGAGAATGCTTTATAGAGTTCAAATGGATGCAATGTTAAATGAAAGGCAGTACAGAAATTACTTGATAAGATTTCAGCCAAAACAATGTAATCAATTTCTTGTACAATTCACCCCCCCCTTTTATGCAATGCAAGGAAATGGAAGGAAGGCACACAGTTCTCAGAAATGCAATTAAATGTGATTCAGTTAACCCAGCAACTTAGACTACAGAAGTTTAAAACACAGGCAAAATGCTTTGATATGTGCTGGCAATTAAGTGAAAAATATGCTAAATTGCTTTTAATTCCGTCTAGGAGGTTCAGGGTGAGTGAAATCAAGTTAATATTAGTCCAGGCTCACACTAGCAATGATTCAGGGATGATTAGCAGGTTAAACGAATTTCTGGCAAATGGAAGGCAAGCAGCTTCTGTTTTCACACGTGGAGAAATTTGCAAATCGCGGCAAAATTCGCGAGTGCGTTTTTCACGGTTACGGCAAAACCATAGGGGGTAGGAATGCGGTTCTAGGTTCGTAGGAAAGCCACGATTCTCAGCTTTCAGGGGAAAGTTACTGCAAGTCTCTAGCACAAACGGTTGCGGAGATATGAACGATTAAATAAAGGTCGTTTTTCAGATTTGAAATTTTAAAGTTCAAAAAGACAAGTGCAGCTTGCAACTAGAAAATGACAAGTGACAGCTTTACAAATGACAGGTGACAGTTAGGAGGCAGTTCTACTTAGATTAAAATAGCTTGGATTATATTATTTTAACTAAGAGATTGGTTCTGCACAGTCTTCTAGGTACTCACAATATATTAGAAATATGCCTTGCCACTGATCTGGTCAGGTTTAGGACTGGACTCTGGTATCTGCACTTCACAGTGATCTGGGCCTGCTCTCTCTCTGGATTCTGAAGATTGAGGGATTTAACGTCTGGATCTTTCTGCACAGCTTTCTCTGGAGATTGATGGAGGTAAAGTATGGATTTTCCCGGCAGAGCTTCCAGCTGCAAATGGATTTGAAGGTCCTATCTGTCCTGTCTGTCTGCTTTTATGTGTTTAGAATGTGGGTGTGTTCTAGCATCACTGACCCTACCTCTCTCTCAGCTTCTAATTGGTCAAACTTCCATTTCTCATTTGATTGGGGGAGCTAAGTTGTGTCAGAGTGATGTCATTTTATGGCTTGCAGAGAGGACACTCCCCAGTCAAATTGCACACATTCTATATTTGATAACAAAAGACATATTTGCACAGGTAAACATTGGTTTAAAATTACATGCACACATCACATATCACAGGAGATATACCCTGTCCAAACGTTGCTCTTCCTGGGGGCTTGCATTCAGAAATGGCACATATTTCACTTTTTAACTGATTTTGCAATTCCGGACATTGACCCAAATTTACACACATGTGCGCAAGGAGTATGGACCTTAGTTGATGAAGTGTCAGATTTTTCACATGCACACATTTTGAGTAATATCCTCTTTTCCGCTAAAACCCCCCTGAACATGCCACCGGTTCTAAAAACCTCTTAAAATGTGGGCAGAAAAATCACAAGAATTATGGTGTCATTTATACAATTTTCACATGTCCGCTCTATGAGTTATTCATCTTTTTCTAAAACCATATTCTGGCTATAGAGGTGTGTCTTTTCATGTCACATGGTACAGAAACCAGTCTTTCCAGTTTCTGGCAAGCTCAGAGACCCTGCCCCTCCCAGCTTCTGCCAAGAGGAAGCTCCATTTACGACTCCCGCCAATAAAACATTTGCCTGAGTCAGGACAGGGCTTTGTTCAATTTCCTGCAGAGCCCAGGTAATTCAATCAGGGAAGTGTCATATCCCTTTTGGTGTGAGCAGCAAAAGGGCAGCTAGGCCTGGGAACACAGCTGTGACTCAAGTTTCACTCCTGATGGGGGTAGTTGCCAGGCAGAATTCAGTTCCTTAAGCCAGGTTTCAGATAAAATGTCACTTTTTGTTTCCCAGTTTAAGTCAAGACAATTTTTTTTACGTATGCAGCTAGAATGCTGATTCTAAGTTCAAAACTATGACATTTACACAATTGCAACCTATGTGACACTCAAAGTAGGTCACTCATTTCTCTTATACCTTGAGATTTTTAATGTCCTTCAGTCCAAATTTACTTAAACTGCTGAAATCCCCAGCTCAGCCAGTCTTGTTATAAACCTTCAAGTCACTTCAGAATATAACTTTACATTGGATCCACCTCTCAGTAAGTCTTTCTTTGGCCTGTTTTGGGTTCATTTATTCAGTTTTGCAAAAAGTAAAATCTGGTGTTGTTTTAAAACGCCGGCTTTTGGATAGTGGTGAGTACTGGTACTGCACCCCTTTTTGGGATTTAAGAAAATGAATTCCCAACAGTTATGGGTTTGCTTTTGGCAATCAGCATTGCCACTCCCAATGGTTTCAGACTACTGTGTGGGTAGTCCAATGGTGGTTTTAGGCAGTGTCCTTCTGTGCCCATAACATCGGCAAAAATGAGTGGCAGCCTATTCTTCATGCATTTCCCTGTGCATTTTCTGGGAAGCTCTGGCCATCATGATGTTTTCATGTCAGTACTGCACAGTTTTGAGGTAGGGCTCGGATGCATGGGTAAATACATCCCACGAGCCCCCCTTCTTGCGGTGGCCATCTGATCCTTCACTGGTGGGACCCGCAAGATCTGGGATGTTTTTCTCATCTTCTTCCGGTAGATGGCACAGTTCAGCATCTTTTCCTCCATCCGGTACTGATCGATCGGTTCTCCTCGCCGGTCCTGATGGGACAATTGGGCGGTACCCCTAGCCCGTTGCGTCTCAGCTCCCGGTCTCCGGATCGTCCTCCTTGGCCCGTCTCAAGGTTTTCTTTCTCCTAGGACGACAAAGGAAGAGCGGCAATACCTATTCATAGACGTTTTTCCACCACTGTTGAGATAGTGGGGCAGCATATGCATTTCATCATAACGAAACATTACATTCTTATTTTGAAAAAAAAAACAGTATAACTAAGAGACAGTTTCATGCAATTAACAATATTTTAGAGACTAGATGTGGTATGTTTTAGGATTGGAACTGAATTAGTCTGAGACAGTACCCTCTAGGATTCCAGAGGATTCCTCCAGTTGTTGCAGAGTGTGCCTGGGATGGCAACATTTCAACTGGTTTATGTGGACCCACTTGTCTTCCCCCGCTGCCAAAGGACCTTTGGGGATGTGGATTTTGTAGGCCACAGGGGAGATCTTGTCGATGATCTCAAAGGGTCCCTTCCATGTAGGCAAGAATTTCCGCTGTTTTGCCTGGTTTCTTTGGAAGTTGTATAGATAGACCCGGTCCCCCACCTGATATTCCTTCCTGGAAGTTTTCAGGTCATAGTGGGTCTTCATGCTATCAGCCGATCTTTCTAGATTCCGCTGAGCGTAAGCAAAAGCATGTTGGAGGTGTTTCCTTAAATTCTCCACATACTCATGAGTAGTGGAGGCATTTATCAGTGTCTGCTCTTGGGTCCTGTAGAGCAAATGCTGAGGAAGCACCATCTTGCGCCCAGTCATCAACTCAAATGGTGACATTTTGGTTGCAGATGAAGGGGTAGATCTGATGGCCATTAGGACCAGAGGTAATCGGATATCCCAACTTGGCCCAGAATCTGCCACAAACTTCTTTAATATGCTCACAATTGTCCGGTTATATCTCTCCACTGCCCCAGAAGAAGCTGGTCTATAAGCAATATGCAGCTTTCTCTTGACCCCCAATATCTCCCACATCTTTGTCATTACTTCACTGGTGAAGTGGCTACCTCTGTCTGACTCAATCCTTTGAGGTAGACCAAAACGGGAAAAGATGTGGTTAATCATCAAGGCAGCTGCAGTTTCTGCCTTGCAATTTGGGGCTGGGAGACATTCCACCCTCTTGGTAAACAAGCATGTGACGGTCAACATGTACTTATTCCCCCTAGCAGAGCGAATCACGGGGCCTACAAAGTCGATTTGTAAATCTGACCATGGCAGCGTCATCCCCCTCTTTTGGAGAGGCGCACGGTGCGTGAGGGAGGATGGCTGAAATTGTGCACACACAAGACACCCCTTCAAGTATTGGTCGAGGTCCTGCCCCATGTGTGGCCAGTATGCAACCTCTCTTAAGATTTCCAGTGTTGTGTGAAACCCCCTATGACCGGCGGTGGCCGCATCATGGGCGTGACTTAACATCAGGCTTCGGAATGAGGTAGGAACCACCCACTGATCGTGGCCAGCTTTGGATTTCCTTACCAGCAAACCGTCTTGGATTCGGAACATTTTTGGACATTTCATCAACACTCTTAGGTCCTCTTTCCCAATGTAATCGGTATCCGTCAGGGGAAAGTTCTCAGGGTCCTCAAGGTGCTGGTAAAATTTACCAATTATTGGATCCCCCTTCTGAGCTGTAATCAAATCAGCATCAGGGGTCTCCTTACTCCATTGTGCAATTGAAAGGTCGTTGTGAGCATTTGTCTGGGACCTAGTGATAGCAGTGACCTGGATTTCCCCCAACAGGGACTCAATCTCAATTAGATCCCCTTGGATGGCCCCGGTTTTGGCCAGCTGATCAGCTAAGTCATTTCCAGTTTTGTCTGGTCCCTCTACTTTGGAATGACCCTTGATCTTTTTCCAATAGATGGTCATCTCATTCGAGGTGACCAGATCATCAATGTTTTGGATCAACTTCCCATGTTTCAAGGGTTTGTTGTTAGCACATAACATGCCTCTGGTTTTCCAATTAACCAGGTGCTCCACGAACCCGTTCCGTACATAATCCGAATCTGTGATTATGACCAGTTCGTGGAGTTGATGCTGGACAGCAGTGAGGATGGCCTGATGCACAGCCATCAATTCTGCCACCTGACTACTTCGGGGACCAATTTTGTATCCAGCGGAGGGTTCTGGGAACTCATTCACCCATGCATTCCCTACGCCGGCCACCAGTTCTTTCTCCCCGTTGTTGTCAACATGGTAAGAGCATCCATCCACATAGACAGTGGGCATTCCCTCACACTTGTCCTCTTCAAAGACTTTGTGTGGGGAATTAAGGTATGCCTCCGTGTTGTCCTTGATTTTTAGACTTTCGTCCTCGAGACAGTTTTCTCTGGCACAATCATGCAAGTCAGCCAGACCTTGCGCGAGGGGACTCTTCTTGTTTTGGCCATATCGGACCTCCACAGGAAAGCCTTGCATTGACAGAATCCAGGAAGTAATTCGGGAATTACTCACATTTCCGGTCCGGATTCTATCACTTTGGAGATATTGCAGAGGCTGGTGTGGAGTCTCCACTATGATGTGTTCCCCCTGGATAAACGGGCGGTAATTCTTCAATGCCCACACCGTTGCCAGGAGTGCCTTCTCACAATCGTTGAATTTTTCCTCCACAGAGGATAAAGTTTTGCTCGCATAGGAGATTACTTTATTGACCTTGTCATGCTTTTGGTATAATACTGCCGTCAAGCACGTATTAGAGAACCCCGTCTCCAGGAAGAACTCCTTGTTTCTGACAGGGTAAGCTAGGCAAGGCGCTTGTGAGAGGCTTCTTTTGAGTTGTCTTACTGCCTCGGCTTGTTCTGGACCCCATTCCCACTTGACCCCCCCTTTCAGGAGATGAATCAGGGGTCTGGTGATCTCTGCGTAGCCCTCAATGAACTTTCTGCTGTAATTAGTCAGTCCAAGGAGGCTCCTTAGTTCCCGCAGAGTTGTGGGGTCTTTCAGTTTCTGAAGTGCTTCCACTTTCTTTTCCTGGGGACAGAGGCCCTGAGGAGTAATCTCATGCCCCAAGAAATTAACACGGGTTCTACACCACTGTGCTTTCTGAAAGGAAAGTTTTGCTCCGGCGGCCCTCAACTGTGTCAGAACATAACGGATCTCCGCTATGTGTTCCTCCACAGATGAACTTTTGATGAGGACATCATCTACATAAGCCAGGTTACCCCTCGCACCCAGGTTGGGCATGGCCTTATGTAGGAAAATGTTGAATTCATTGCCGGAGTTGAGGTATCCGAAAGGAGTCCGGGTCCATGTGTACTGCTGGCCCCCAAAGGTAAAAGCCAGCTTGTATTGGTCCTCCCTACTGACCGGCACGGTCCAGTATCCATTGGTCAGGTCTATTGCAGTGAATACCTGTGACCCCTGGATCTGGGCCAGCCCTTGGTCAATGTAGGGCAGAGGCCATCGGGAAGTATGGACCCGTTTGTTGAGCTCCCTGAGGTCGGCGCAGAGTCTCCACTGGCCGTTTGGCTTCAGTATTCCCAGCACCGGATTATTGAAGGTGCTGTGGACTGGACGGATTATTCCCCAGGACTCAAGGTTCTTAATTATTTCAGTAAGGGACTCCATGGATGCGAGAGGCAAGCGATATTGCTTCACAAACACTGGAGTCATGCCAGGGTCCGTGGGGATTGTTGTTGTGTGGATGTCAGTGCGACCACAGTCATATGAGTCTACCGCAAAGAGATCTTGGAAATCCAAGAACACTTGTTTCAACTTTTGCTTTTGTTCCAGAGTCACACAGGCATCAGCTAGGTTGACTCTCTGGGTGGAGAAGTCCCTGGTCAGAGTGCTGATTTGGACCGGAGGCTTCAGGTGGGAAAGGCAGCCCTCATGAACCTGGAAAATCACCTCATCCCTCCTGAAGTCACACATCACATCTTCCTTACCATAAGGGCAGGAAGTGTACACCAGGAAGTTCCCCCCCATGCCGGGTAAAAATCCTGTCTGGTGTTGTATTGTCCTCACTGTCACTGTCAACGCAGTCCTTGGGGATTGGTCCTAACAGTTCATTTACTAAGTCGATGGAAAAATGTCGGTCATCAACCGCCATTCCAATAATGGTGCCTGCGGCTAGAGTAATACTCTTTAAGTCGCTGTTATCCACCTCTATTGGAATGGTGTCATGTTCTATGTTGACTAATGGAGTTGGGTTTACCCCCAACCCTTTCTGTTGGAGAGAAGCATTTAGATGTATGTAAGCATCAGGTTTTTTCAACTCTTGTCCCCTTTTAACTTTCACTTCCAGGGAGAATTGTCGGGTCCTTTCTGGGATGGTGACTTCCTCTTTAACCTGAATTTCAACTGCATAAGGTAGCAATTGAGCTGACCTAAATGCTTTTTCTGGATCATCAAAGCTCATGGGATTATCCGCTAATCGGGACCAAGCTTTGAAGTTTATTAGGTCCAAACTAATGGCAAAGCGATTGAGAATGTCACTGCCTAAGTAAAAGGCATCAGGGACGTCTCGCACGACCCAACAATTATGGACAATGCTCTTGTTGCCAATGGAGATTTTGAGCATACACCTGCTTGGCAGGAGATGTTTGGAATTAGGTGCTTCCAGGTCCATTTCCCATTTGTCTATCAGTTTGAAGGTGGTAATGGCTGGATCTTTTGGGAGTTGGCGGAACATGGCTTCGCTGATGAAGCTCTTAACGTTGTTCACACACACTCGAGCGAGAACAGAGTCCTTCCCATCATTTAACTGGACAGGGATGAACAAATGCTCTCCAATTTGCTGAATATCAGCCAGGCTCTGAGCTGATTTCACATCTTTCTGGACTATAGGAGTGGGAGTTTCTGATTGTGGATTAGTAAAGAATTTCAGAGTGTTTCCTTCCAGCGTGGAATACCACCTTAAACTGGAAGGAAGGTTGATTTTCAGAAACAGAGAGGACCCCCCATCACCAGTCTGTTGTCCTACTGCTATTACTGTCACGTCTGAGATTTGGCTATTCTGGAAGTGAAATTCTACTTGGTCAGATTTTTGTTCAACCATGTGGCAGGTGCCGTTTAAACTAACATGGTTAACACTCTGTTTTAATTTTATTGGTCGGCTAGTCTGGGTCCAGAGGACCTTGTTTACGCAATCTATTAGGGGTGACAACCTTCTCAGGAGGTCATTCCCTAGTAAACAAGGGGTGCCCTCTGGGGTCACAACTATGACCGGGTGTTTCAACTTATGTCGCCCAATTTTAATGTCCAAGTCTGCCGTCCCCTCAACGGGAATTTCCTTCCCGTCAAAGTTCTGGAGTTGTCCAGGAAGAGAGGTGAGAGGAATTTGGTAATTCTCTCCCCTTCCTGCATTCAGTTCGTCAAAGGCCCTTCTGGACAGAAGGGTAGCTTGAGATCCAGTGTCCACCAGTGCCGAGATTGTACCCTGCCCCTGTACTTGTACCGGGGCATAATATCTTCCCTCCTTCTCCTCAAGGGGGCACAGATAATGTACATTTTTGGACAACTGGTGGGCTAATTTTCTGGTTTTAGACATTGCAAGAGAAGAAATTTGGGCAGAATTCTGTGGAGAGTCTTGGGAATGTGAAAGAAAAAGTTGGCAACTGGAGATCAGAGCCATTGTGGGTTCCCCTGGCTCCAGTTCTGGGCCGCCCCCCCCTTTTTGGAGGCAGTCACCAGGATGGGTTTGAACCAGGGGATTTTCTTGCTGTTGGTTCTGGGATGAGATGGTGGGCGGCAGTAGCTCAGTCTCCACATCTCCCCAGTCTGGATTTGCATCCCTAGGGACCCATTTTTCTTTGGGAGGAGTTCCCCCCTCTCTGAAGGAGAAGATCCTTTTCCCAGGATCCTCTGAGGATCCCTCTCCCTCAAATTGGAAGATCTGTACCTCCTCCTCAAACTGAGTCTGTTTGGGTCTTTTGTTTCTCCTACCCCCCCTCTGCTCCTGAGGAGGCAGACTTTCAGGGGCAAGAGATTTTGTTTCCGGTTCCTGGGTTTCCAGGGGCTGTTTACAAGTGAGGAAGGAAGCTTCCTCCAAGGCTTTACACCCCCCTTCCCTTTGTGCCTCCTCCCTGGGAACCGGTGAGTTATCGGGGTGCTGCCCCCGTCATTGTTCTGGAGCACCAGGTCCAGAGTTGGGTGCGTTCTGCGCCGGCACGCCCATCTGAGGGTTCTGCTGAGCCCTCAGTATGTGACCCAGATCCCGCGCCATGTTTTGAACCTGGCGCTCTAACTGGGAAACCCGCTCAGGCTGATACGGGGCCCTGTTTTCTCCCCTGGGCTGATCCCGGGAAGGGTAGCTGTCCCTCCTCTGGTAATACCCCGGGTTGGGAAGATTTGGGTACCCCTCCACCCTTGGCCTCCCCTCTCCCGGATTAGGTTGTCTGGGCTCAGGGAATTGGGGAAAGAAGGATGGATGATTTTGGGGTTGGAAATTGGGTGGATACCTGGGGAAAAAGTTCTGCCCAGGATTTGGAGAATTTCTGCCCTCCTGTGGGAAGTTGGGAGGGAAGTTCCCTGGGTTAGGTGCTTGGCTGGATCCCCCCCCTTGGGCTGGAGGAGTCCACACATAACCCAGGATGGGTCGATTTCCCTTGTAACGGGGACTTACATAATCAGGAGAGCGAGGGACCCCATTTGTGGGGCTGCCTCCCTGGCTCCCTGTCTGTGACTGGCCCGAGGACCTTCTGGGCCTAGCATTATTAGGTGCAGGTAGGTTTTTAGGCCCCCCCATCTCCAACTCTAAAACGGGGGTGACCTTTACCTCTGCCACCTTGGCAGCAGCAGGGGTGCTGTTGGCTTTGGGGTTTTTCTGAGCATTATTTTTGCTATCTACCGGTTTCTGCACCTCATAGATCCGGGTAGCCTGTTCAATGACCCAGTCTAAAGATCTTTTCTCGTGAAAATCCCTCACGAGCTGGGTCATGATATATTTGGGCAAGGCATGGAAAAACGTATTTATAAATTCTCTGCTATCCGTGCGCACCCTTCTTGTGGTCTGTGCAAAAGCACGCTTTAACTCCTGCACAAATTCTTGTGGGGCCTGATCCTCCCCACATTGCAAATTGTAGGCTGCCTTGCGAGCCTCTTGAGGATTTCTGTGAACAGAAAAATGTTTCAAGATGGCCGCCTTATAGGTGGACCATCTTAAATGATTTTGGTCCTCCAGCCCCGCAAAGAAACTGGAGTATTCCGGGGAGAAGGTCCACTTTACATATTGAATACAGCTTTGGCTGTCCTTCAAATGGAAAGTCTCCATCATTTGTTCAAACAACTCTAAGTGCTCCCAAACAGAATACTTAGCGTTCTTATGGTAAGGCGTGATGACGCTCCTGATCGCCTTAATCTGCTTTAAGGGGTCCTTAAGCAAGGCCCTTTTTGCCTTATTGGCCTTTTTGGTTCAGGTAACCCTTGTCCATTCGTCCTCGGACTCAGAGGCACTGCTCCCAGAGGTTCCCGTCTGTTCTTCCAGGTTTTCCCGGATTCTGCGAGCCTGGGAATGGCTGGCAGAATGTGGGGACCTGGTCTCCTGTGTCCTGCGCAGTTCAGAGGAGTCTTCAGATTCCTCCTTGCTGCCAGGATTTGATGGGTTCCCCCTCCACTGACCTAACTGGGCAGAGGTTTTCAGGATGCCCTTAATGGGCCTACTCTCCTGGGATTCCCCATTGAACTGTACTGTACTTGGGTGCCCATACCCGGATGCCCACCCCTCCATTCCTGAGTAGTACTGGCCTATGAGCCCCATACTCTTAGCTGGATAGTAATCTGCCATCCCGGTGGCCCTGTGCTCATGTGCGCCAGGGGACATGGGGGTGGTAGAGTCCAGGGACTGGGGGAGATGAAGGCCCCTGATGTTAGGGCTCCTGCGGTTATGGTCAGGAGTCTCTCTTTCCCAGCGGACCTCATCTCTATCCGCCCCTGCTCCCTGTTGCAATGCAAGAGCCTGCATTTGTGCTTTCAGTTCCTCAGTCAAGGCCTTACTAGACTCTATCAGTCTCTCCTGCATCGCTACCTGTTGTTGGAGCCTATCATTGTGTTGACAGAGGGCCTCATTTTCCCTTTGTGCTTCCTGGTTGGTCCTGGAGAACTGGGCCAGTCTTTGCTGCAGGAGGTTTACCTCCTGAGTCCCATCCCTACCGGCCTGCTCCTTTCTTGCCAGAGCATCTTCCACCCTTCTGGTGTGCTCTACCAAGTTCTGGTTTTCTTTTTGGAGGTCACCCAGCCCCTGGAGGGCCAGGTGATTTTCTTCAATTTCCTTTTTTAAGTGGCAGACTTCCTGGCCTAAAGTGTCTCTTTCCTGACTGAGAGCCTGCATCTGTGCTGCCAGGTCGTCCCTCTGCCTTTGAAGGGCACCAGCTTTCCGGCGCTCTTCATCAAACTCTGCCTGGGTATCCAGGTCTTTCAGAATCAGTTTATTGCTTTCTGCCTTTTCCCTATCTAGGTGGCCTTGCAGGGTGACTACCTGCTCAGCACATACCCTGTTGAAGTCCAGTTGTTGCTCCAGCTTTTTCTGGCTTTGCAGTAGGGAGTCCAAACCTTCTTGGTGTTCCTTCTGCAAGGCCCGAAATCTGGTATCCTGTTCTGACTTTTCCTTTTGCAGCACATCCATATCCTCCTTTATTTTAGTGATGTACTGTCTGGTCTCATTTTCTGACTCCTGGCTTCTGTGCAGCCTTAGCTCAGAAGAGTCCAGATCAGATTGGGCCTTCTCTAACGCCATCTGTTGCCTTTTTGCCAGATCATGGCCTTCAGCACATTTATTCTGTATGGCTCCCATATATAAATATAAATATGCCGCTATCCTAACAATCTTGTCGTGTTCATCTTTGGCCTTAGGAGCCATATATAGTTCACTCAGGGCCACATGTAATGGACCCTGATCTCTCCATAGGTCTGACCCTGTTTCAGTGACCTGTCGCGTGATGGCCTGCAACCAGGCATCCTGGCCCTGTTCAGTCCATTCACCTCTCACAAATAGTTTATGTAAGAGGTGCTCTCTGGCTATTTTCATGTCTACTAAGGTCGTCATTCTAGAGATTGGTCTCTGTCCTGACTTACAGAAGTTTGTATTTTATTCTTGCAAAACAGACCGTTTCCTTGGAGCGTTCCTTTAAGGAGTGCTTTACAGCGTAACACAGCGTGGTGATCCGACCGGATATGTGTATCTGGTCAGCTGGCACGCTGTATTAATCTGCACAAATGGTAAATCTAACCCAAACGTCCGGCCCGAGCCCCCAATTTGTAAGAGGATTCAATTCAGCACTACAGCCAAGTCAACGCCTAGTCTAGAATACTGAATGAAAACCCTTATTGATATATCTTTATGTCCAGTTCATGCGTTCTGGATGACTACCCCTATATAACACCCCTCTCTTGGAATCCTCCTGACCCCACTGAGCCAAGAAGTAGTTCTGTTTTGCAAGTTAAAATGGTTTAATGGATAATTTAAACAATAGGTATATATATCACACTTTAGAATAAATTAATAATTGAATATCACAATCTGATCAGTAATCAATAATGGATAGTCTGGCACTAGCAAACTTCTTGATAATCACTAAGCAGTTGACATGAAATGGATAAGGTAGCACACTGGTAAATAGGGACAGAAGAATAATGTGATAGAGAATGCTTTATAGAGTTCAAATGGATGCAATGTTAAATGAAAGGCAGTACAGAAATTACTTGATAAGATTTCAGCCAAAACAATGTAATCACTTTCTTGTACAATTCACCCCCCCCTTTTATGCAATGCAAGGAAATGGAAGGAAGGCACACAGTTCTCAGAAATGCAATTAAATGTGATTCAGTTAACCCAGCAACTTAGACTACAGAAGTTTAAAACACAGGCAAAATGCTTTGATATGTGCTGGCAATTAAGTGAAAAATATGCTAAATTGCTTTTAATTCCCTCTAGGAGGTTCAGGGTGAGTGAAATCAAGTTAATATTAGTCCAGGCTCACACTAGCAATGATTCAGGGATGATTAGCAGGTTAAACGAATTTCTGGCAAATGGAAGGCAAGCAGCTTCTGTTTTCACACGTGGAGAAATTTGCAAATCGCGGCAAAATTCGCGAGTGCGTTTTTCATGATTACGGCAAAACTATAGGGGGTAGGAATGCGGTTCTAGGTTCGTAGGAAAGCCACGATTCTCAGCTTTCAGGGGAAAGTTACTGCAAGTCTCTAGCACAAACGGTTGCGGAGATATGAGCGAATAAATAAAGGTTGTTTTTCAGATTTGAAATTTTAAAGTTCAAAAAGACAAGTGCAGCTTGCAACTAGAAAATGACAAGTGACAGCTTTACAAATGACAGGTGACAGTTAGGAGGCAGTTCTACTTAGATTAAAATAGCTTGGATTATATTATTTTAACTAAGAGATTGGTTCTGCACAGTTTTCTAGGTACTCACAATATATTAGAAATATGCCTTGCCACGGATCTGGTCAGGTTTAGGACTGGACTCTGGTATCTGCACTTCACAGTGATCTGGGTCTGCTCTCTCTCTGGATTCTGAAGATTGAGGGATTTAACGTCTGGATCTTTCTGCACAGCTTTCTCTGGAGATTGATGGAGGTAAAGTATGGATTTTCCCGGCAGAGCTTCCAGCTGCAAATGGATTTGAAGGTCCTATCTGTCCTGTCTGTCTGCTTTTATGTGTTTAGAATGTGGGTGTGTTCTAGCATCACTGACCCTACCTCTCTCTCAGCTTCTAATTGGTCAAACTTCCATTTCTCATTTGATTGGGGGAGCTAAATTGTGTCAGAGTGATGTCATTTTATGGCTTGCAGAGAGGACACTCCCCAGTCAAATTGCACACATTCTATATTTGATAACAAAAGACATATTTGCACAGGTAAACATTGGTTTAAAATTACATGCACACATCACATATCACAGGAGATATACCCTGTCCAAACTTTGCTCTTCCTGGGGGCTTGCATTCAGAAATGGCACATATTTCACTTTTTAACTGATTTTGCAATTCCGGACATTGACCCAAATTTACACACATGTGCGCAAGGAGTATGGACCTTAGTTGATGAAGTGTCAGATTTTTCACATGCACACATTTTGAGTAATATCCTCTTTTCCGCTAAAACCCCCCTGAACATGCCACCGGTTCTAAAAACCTCTTAAAATGTGGGCAGAAAAATCACAAGAATTATGGTGTCATTTATACAATTTTCACATGTCCGCTCTATGAGTTATTCATCTTTTTCTAAAACCATATTCTGGCTATAGAGGTGTGTCTTTTCATGTCACATGGTACAGAAACCAGTCTTTCCAGTTTCTGGCAAGCTCAGAGACCCTGCCCCTCCCAGCTTCTGCCAAGAGGAAGCTCCATTTACAACTCCCGCCAATAAAACATTTGCCTGAGTCAGGACAGGGCTTTGTTCAATTTCCTGCAGAGCCCAGGTAATTCAATCAGGGAAGTGTCATATCCCTTTTGGTGTGAGCAGCAAAAGGGCAGCTAGGCCTGGGAACACAGCTGTGACTCAAGTTTCACTCCTGATGGGGGTAGTTGCCAGGCAGAATTCAGTTCCTTAAGCCAGGTTTCAGATAAAATGTCACTTTTTGTTTCCCAGTTTAAGTCAAGACAATTTTTTTTACATATGCAGCTAGAATGCTGATTCTAAGTTCAAAACTATGACATTTAAACAATTGCAACCTATGTGACACTCAAAGTAGGTCACTCATTTCTCTTAAACCTTGAGATTTTTAATGTCCTTCAGTCCAAATTTACTTAAACTGCTGAAATCCCCAGCTCAGCCAGTCTTGTTATAAACCTTCAAGTCACTTCAGAATATAACTTTACATTGGATCCACCTCTCAGTAAGTCTTTCTTTGGCCTGTTTTGGGTTCATTTATTCAGTTTTGCAAAAAGTAAAATCTGGTGTTGTTTTAAAACGCCGGCTTTTGGATAGTGGTGAGTACTGGTACTGCACCCCTTTTTGGGATTTAAGAAAATGAATTCCCAACAGTTATGGGTTTGCTTTTGGCAATCAGCATTGCCACTCCCAATGGTTTCAGACTACTGTGTGGGTAGTCCAATGGTGGTTTTAGGCAGTGTCCTTCTGTGCCCATAACATCGGCAAAAATGAGTGGCAGCCTATTCTTCATGCATTTCCCTGTGCATTTTCTGGGAAGCTCTGGCCATCATGATGTTTTCATGTCAGTACTGCACAGTTTTGAGGTAGGGCTCGGATGCATGGGTAAATACATCCCACAATGCCTTGTGAGGTTTGCATCTTGTGGCGTTACTGTGGAGGGGTAGGCAAATAGTAGGCGGCCCCTAGGTTTGGGATAGTAGCAACTGACTAAAAATGCAATGGACAGTGCATTTGACTCAAGAGCAGTAGGCAGTAGGCAACATATGACTCAAAAAGCAGTAGGCAACATAAAGTGTCTCAAAGCAGTGGGGTCAATTGATTCAGGAGGCAACACCTAGATTTGAGAAAGGTAACAACTGACTAAACAATGCAATAGGCAGTACAAATGATTCAGAGAATAGTGGACAGCATTTGACTCAAAAGCAGTAGGCAGCAAGCAGTAGGCAACGTATGACTCAAAAGCAGTAGGCAACATATGACTCAAAAAGCAGTAGGCAACATAAAGTGTCTCAAAGCAGGGGGGGCAATTGATTCAGGAGGCAACACCTAGATTTGAGAAAGGTAACAACTGACAATTTGCCCCTAGTTATTCATGCACATTAAAAGATGCAGGTTTACTCCTTGCAATCAGGCACTAATATTAGTCGTTTCTTTTACTAAGTGCACTACTGGTCCAAACATATCCTTGGAGCTGTGTGGGTGAGAGCAGGGGCACAAGGTGCTACGTGTCTGTTTTCCTGTTTTTGGTTGGGAGTATTTTTACTCCCTATTTCTATTTTTTTTGCAGTATTTGACTATTTTTAGGGAGTAAAAGTAGCCAATACACCCCTTATCTGTAGGGCTGATGATGCTGATAGGGAGATAATGGGTGCAGATTGTTCAAATTACCAGCGGTATATCCGAAAATGGGCATGCAGTATTTATAATTAATTTTGATTCCTGTTTTGGGGATGGACATGGATTGTTCGCAGTGGTGGATCCTACCAGTGCTATACTTTTGCAAATAATACTCAAAAGGGTCCTTGTTGACCCTTCTCTGCATTGCTTTTCAAAGAGGATGATTAGGCGGGCAATGGCATGCTCGCTTTTAAAACGTGTGTGGAGGTCTCACTTCAGATTGTTTATTCTACATACATTTAAATGCACCCCTAAACATAAAGTGTGTTTAAAAAAGATTATGTTTACCCCCCCCCCCCCATGGGTGGAGGTAAACATTGGAGTACAATGTATGAGTTGCTTCACCTCATAATCAATTGGTATTTACTATATGTGGTATTCATATAAACACTTTTGTGGTAAACCCTGCCTGGGGAGGTAAAAATAGGCAGTTTTTGAAACAAAGTTGTGTTGTACCTCTTCCTCCAAACTAATATGAGGCCCTTAGAGTGTGGTCAGGATCCTATCTTTGGTCAAATGTAGAAGCCAGGATTGGAATGAGAGTTTAGCCACTTGATGTAAGATGTCTATATGATTGAACAGTTGTACAATAACATATTCCCACTGTGTTAGTCTGTTCCTTATCCATCTAAATGATTAATCCATTAGCCTGGTGTAAATAGTGACAATAAAGCATCCTCCTCCTCAGGGTACAACATGTGCACTTGCCTCTAGCCATTGGCTAGTGATATCTGTGTGCTGTATGTATAGAATAAGGTGACAAGTAACTTTGTATGGCTGGCTAGTTGCTTGCAACTTGAAGTTGTGTCCCCCTGCTCCTGATAATAGAACTGAAACGGACACGTGATCATTCACAAAGACAGCCTTTAAAATGTGTTCAAGCATGAATTCGAGTTCCATGTCCTTGAGTTCATGCCTTATTTAATTGCACATCTGCATCAGTGCAGCGACCTCTGCTGCCAGCTGCTCTGCTCCTGCAGTCAGTGGTGCATCGCATTTTTCTCAGCAGTTTTGCTGAGTACGCTCTTTACTGGGAGCTGTTCTTCATAGTCGTAATGAATAGCAGGGAGGTATATTTTCTCTAAGTCCTTAGCACAGCTCTTTTGTAGGTGTGGTAATTTACAGCTGAAACAGGCTGCTTGAAAGTCTCGATTTTTTTCGCGCCAAAACCAAATGTATGTCATTATTTTAAGAACTGCCAACCAATAGGAACATTGTCAAATTCAAATACCTTGTCTTTTGAATAAGTGAACCTTTGCCAAGCATTCCCTATTTGCCAGAAATTGGTCTCATATTGCTAGGTGTCACCATTATTTGCTCTGGTACTCGCATCACATGACAGGCTTTCCAATCAGCTATTGCAATAATAATAGGTATTTATAAAACTATCAGCGAATCCCATGGAACGGCCAGGTACTTACTGCATTGCCAGGGATTGCCATCAAATGCAGAGGTGAGCGCATCATCGGCCAGGTATTATGAAGCTGAGGTGAGAAGTGAGAAATTGCCCCGCAGACACCACGTACAGCAACCTTTTATACTTTAAGGCCACCCCTATGAGCCTGTTGGTGAGCCTGCACTCCACGCCATTCCATGATATGTGTATCCCTTTTCAATGCACTCCTTTCTATGGCTAAGGATGCACCCAGCCCAGAATCTGAGGTATTCTGCACTCTTTCCAGTGTACCCCTTCAGTACTTTTCCATGGCATGTACGTGGCAACAGTTGGTAATTGGTGACTGTGCCATCAATCAAGAAAAGCAAACAAGCACACATGAATTGTTATACTCCCTAATTTTGCGTCAATTTCTGTTTCCGTAGTCAAGGTCCTGGCAGCAGTGGCCGAAGTGTATGCAAAGAAGTAGTGGAACTATATTCCCTGCTGGCCTGCCCTCGCTCCCCACAAACCCCATCGCCATGCCCCTTCCCACGTGCAATCCAACCCCCCAAAATTATTTTTATTGGTATAATCCGCACACGCTTACAAACATATCATCAGACATCATTTGAACTGAGCTGTGCTTAGATGTGACATTAAGCAAGAACTAACAAACATAAAACCATAACAATAAAAGTTCTTGGGTTGGAGGAAGGGGAGGTTCGGAGGGGACAACAAGCAGTCTGCTGGTTACACATTATGCTATGTGAGGGAGCACTTTGCCGCGTGGGTTCAGGCACTATTCTCACACGGTGGAGGCTGGTGTACCGTTCCGGCCCATCTGTTTCTTAGAGCCTTGGTCCGGTTCAGGGCCACTTGGTCTATCCCCTCGGCCTTCTAGGTGGCTCTATTAGTCCTGCTTGTCCATCCATCAAAGGGTTGGAGGTTTTATTGCCACGCCCGGGTATTGCTGCGTGTAGTCCAGGAAGGGTGCCCAGGTCTAGTTGAACTTGCTCCTGTTTCCAAATCGGAAGGCTGTCATTTTTTCTGCCACTGCTATGTCCCGACACTTGGACCACCAAATTGTAAGTGTTGGGCCTTCAGGGTGTTTCCCCTAGTTGTGCGATTGATATTTTTGTTGCTGTGAGGTGATGCAAGCACAGGTCTGCTATGTGGCCCATGAGTGGGAATCGGCCTTCGCCCGTGGCTCCTAGTAGGTGTATCCCTGGATCCCATGGGATCGAGAGACCCGTGATCGATTTGATTTGTTTCAGAACTTCATTCCAAAACTGTGTGGCTTTGGGGCATGACCATAGGAGATGAAACAGTGTTCCTGTATCCAAGCATCCTCTCCAGCATTCTGGTGGAACTGTTGAATTGCATTTATTGAGGATCTCTGGTGTTAGATACCACCTGTAACAAACTTTTATTGTGCCTTCTTTGTGGTGACACATTTACAAATTTTGTGTACTCAGGCCCAAATACGGCTCCATTCCTCAGGTTCAAATTCTCTGCCTATGTCCTGCTCCCATTTCTGCATTTAGGCCTCTTTTTTGTTGGGGTCCAATCTGTCTAGCAGTCTATACAGGGTGGATATTTTTCCTGAGGGGTGGATACTCTGTGAGCGTCTGCTCTAAGGCTGTTAGGTCTCTGCTTCCTTTCTTCCTTATCGCTTCTTGAGATAGCCACTGTCTAAGTTGTGTGTATCGGAATCTCTCTGTTTTGGGACCTGGAATTCGGTTTTGCAGGCTACAAAGGTTAGAGGGGTCCCGTTCTCTAGGAAGTCTGCTATATTCTTCAGTCCTCCTTCCTTCCATTTGTCAAAATTGTTTGGTGTGGTTCCCAGCGTAAAGTCTGGGCTGTCCCCCATCGGGGAGAGAGGTCCCACAACACTTCTGCAGTTCCAAAGGTGGGCTGCCCTCTTCCAGCATTCCACTGTGTTTCTCATCGCTGTCAGGGGGCCTCAGTTGGGGGGATCCCGGGGTCTCGCAATATGTGGTAGATATTTTATTGAGGTTTGACTCCAGTCTTCCTCCAGCTTTATCCAGCGTGGTTGGTTGGCGCTTGTCTTCCATGTGAAGGCCTGTGAGAACTGTGCTGCAAAGGCATAACTACACACTCCCGGGACTCCTAGGCTACCACCGCCGGTCCCCGAAGCAAGATTCACCTCAGTAGCCGTGGTTTCTTTCCTTCCCAGATGTATTTCAGCACGCTCGCTTGTAGCTTCTGGTTGGCCTTCTTCGGGATGGTAGCTGGGATTGTTGAGCAGTAGTAGATTAATCTGGGAATCAGGTTCATCTTCAGCGCGGCAATCCTTCCAAACAATGAGATTTCTTGCTTCTGCCATCGTGCTAGGTCATTGTTCAATTCTTTGAACGGGGGGGGGGTTTGCTTTATATATTCTTTTGGTTTTGCTTGGTGTCTGGACCCCCAGGTATTTGTGACTTTGCCCAAGGAATCGGGTATATGCCTGCTAGTGATTTTGTAGGTTTTCTTGGCATGTTGATGCCCATTGCTGTAGATTTTGCTAAATTGACCTTAAATCCAGACGCTTCCCATAATGCCTCTAATTCTTGCCACAGCACCTTCATGGATGCTTCGATTTGGGTAACCGTCAATAGGACATCGTCCGCATATAGTGCTGTTTTGTAGGATTCCCCTTTGAATTCCAGCCCGTGTATTGAGGGTTTTGGTGGGTTCTGCTGGCGAATGGCTCCATTGAGAGCACAAATATGAGAAGTGATAGGGGTCAGCCCTGTCGGGTGCCTCTGCAAATGTTGATTTTAGCCGATCTGGTGCCATTTATTCTGAGTGTTGTGGATGGTTGTTGATAATTGGTTTATGTCTATTTCACAAAATTCAGGCCGAATCCATAGTGTTGGAGGGTCTCACTTCTGTAGCCCCAATCTAGCATGTCGAATGCTTTGTGAGCATAGAGTGATATGACTGGTAGTTCTAGCCCAGCTCTGTTTGCTGTCTCTATTTTGTTGATGGTGCACCTGGTGTTGATGTGCGTGCTGCGACCCGGGATGAAGCCTGTCAGGTCTGGATGTATCATGTCCGGGAGGAATTGCACCAGCCTGCCAGCTAGAATTTTCGCGAACACCATAGCGTCTTTATTCAGCAGCGTGATGGGTCTGTATGATGAGCATTGATCTGGGCTTTTCCGTGGCTTTGGAATAAGGACCGTCAGGGACTCCTCCATGGATGGGGTCATGGATCCAGTTGAGAGGAATGACTTGTATAGGCTTGCTAGTTTGGGGGGCTGGGATGTGGGTGAATTTCTTATAAAATTTTGTGGTTAGCCCATCCGGGCCCGGGGCCGTGTTCTTCAGGGAGCGATTGGTGTCCCCTACCTCCTCTGGTGTAATTGGGAGGCCTAGCGATTCCAGTTTGGGAGGCGCCCGGCTCTTTTGGGTGGCAAATAGATATTGTAGCTGCGCAGTCTTGTCTGTATTGGCGCCTGTCATGATGTCCACAAGGTATTCCATCATTATCTCCCGTTTCTCTGAGTTCGCATAGCAGAGTTTGCCATTTCGGTCTAGTAGGCACTGGTTGTTGTTCCGTGAGAGCAGTTTCTTGAGCTTGTGTGCCAACTGGCGGTTTGCCTTGTTGCTATTTAAATAATAAGACTGTTTAGCATAAGCCAGGGCTCTGGCAAATTGATCAGCTAGGTGCATGTTGAATGCTATTTTCACTTTACTTTTCTAAGCTCGCTACTTGTTTTCGTGGTTTTGCGTCTTTTGAAGTTTGCTTCTAAATCCGCTACTTTCTCCTCCAGTATCGCTTGTTGTCGTTGGTTCATTCGTCGGTGTCTTGCTGTGCAGTTGATCGCCACCCATCTGATTTCTGGCTTCATTGCGTCCCAGATGATTGCCTTTGAGGTGTCATTTGTCATGTTTTCTTTGAAGCAGTTCATGAGGGCTTCTGCTAATTCCGTGCTGGATGCAATGTCCGCCAGGATATAGTCCTGCAGTTTCCATTTCCAGAGTCTTTGTGAGGGATCTGGCATCCTCTGAACTAGCAGGCGCAGAACAACTGGTGTGTGGCTGATATCATTGTGTGCCCGATTTGGATGTCTTCTATGACTAGATGGTAGCAGCAGGTCGATCCTTGAATATCCTTTGTGGACGTGCAAGAAGAATGTGCAATCTCTGGCCCCTATATTGGTTAGTCTCCAAGTGTCGATGGTCTCTGTTTCCCTTAGGAATTCTGCCATTCCCAGTGCTTTGACAAAGTCCTCCCTAGTTGGGGGCAGCGTTTTATTGATATTCGGGTCCTGGGTGAGGTTGATTGAAGTCTTCGCCAATTAGTAGGCGGCCCTTTGTGAAGACGGATATGATTGGTATGAGGTTGCAAAGAAATCGGTCTTGTGCGCTGTAAGGGCAGTATATTACTACTAGTGTAATCAGCAGCTCGACCAGGATGCCCTTCAATAGGAGATACCTCCCCTCAGGGTCTCTTTTGACTGTAATTTGCGTTAGTGGGAAGTTGCGGCCGATCAGTAGAGCTACCCTTCTTTTCTTTTGTTCTGATGAGGGGAAGTATCGTTTAGGGTACTGTTGGAAGTTGATTCGCTTTTCATCCGCTGCTAGGAGGTGAGTCTCCTGCAGGCAGGCAATGTCCGCTGAGAGTTGGGAGGGCCTTTGTTCCACTGATTTCTTTTTTTCTGGGGCATTTAGGCCTCAGACATTCCATTTCCTCATGGTGAGTTCCCTGTTATTGGTCGTCATTTAGGTGATATCTGGTTGTTTTGCATGGTATTCCCCAATGATCTTGTGGGCGGTTCCATGTCAGTTTGTGGGCCGAAATCGGCCTCGGTTTAGGATTCCCTCACGGTGTGGATTGCTTTTCTTTAAGTCATGCTCCTTTTTGAGTGTTCCCTTTACTCCCCAAAGCATTCTCCCTCCAGATCTCCCCCTGCCCTTTCCCACCCTCGCATGAATAGTAAAAATATGTTGTCAGGGCCAGCCTTCAACCAACGGGGCATCCGGCTGGGCCAATGTGACCAACTCGGGTAGAGGCAGCTGAACCTCTTATGTCTCTGATTTAACTAGGTGGCCAGGCGGTTAGCGTTTTCTAGGTTTGTTGGATTATATATTTTGCTGCTGCAGGGAGCCTGGCTTCCCTGTTTCTGTAGGGTTCATGTTGGAGCTTTGCGGTATGTAGGAGCCGAATTATCTTGCGGCGTGAAAGCATGGCTGTGTCAACTGCTTTTTCTGGATGATTTCGCTTTAGCTGCCGCCGGCTCATGGTAGACCCGGATTGTGGTAGTTAAGTAGCCCTTGGAGGGTGGTAAAGTGAGGATTCCATGCTCAGCGGTCGTTTTCCTTTTGTTCTTGGATGAATGGCCTCTAATTCTATGCCATCTTTCCACCCGTGACCAGGATCTCAGGGATTCTCTCGGAACGACTGCTATGGCGGACTCTTCCTTGCCGAGTTTGTCCTCTTCCGCTTCTGGGTTCATAAAGCATTCACACACCTGCTCTTTAAGGGAATGTTGAGTGCAGTGCACTGAAGAGAAAGTTTTAATTTCTTCGTACACTTTTATTTAAAAACGAAACCATCTTTTTTTAAAAAAAGTATAGGAACAGCAACACTTTTTTTTGTTAAAGCAGAGGAGTGCTGCTCCCGCCCACTTCGACCACTCCCTGGCAGAAATAATGGCCAAAGATTTAGCTACAAAACTTCCTTTTGACAGTCTCAGAAACTCTGGCAGTACCTTCAGTAACAAAGTTCTAGCAACACAAAGATGCCTAATAGGACAAGGAAGAGACAGAGCTGAGAAAACCATAAGACAGCTGCTACATTGGGAATGGTCTCCTCTAGCAACATGTGCCTTCGTCTGACAGATCAGGAGATTCCATCTTTTCAATCAGCCTAGTGGAAAGGCATCTCAGTGGTGAACTTGGCCAAAGATACAGGTCATGTTGGCTGTGAAATTCCTCAGTAGTTGTCTTCTCCCTGTGTCCATGGACCTGCAGGCATTCCTTGGGTGGATGTGGGAGTTTAGAGATTTCTTGCATGATGAGACGTTTGCTTTGTTGCTTCAAAAGAGAAGAGAACAGCACGCTGATACCTTAATTTGTAATTTATTTGTAAATTCATGATCTTGTAAATCACTTCCTCAGGAAGTGCTGAGATGAAGTATTCGAAGAAAATGACATCTTAATCTGTCCTTTTTGAGATTCCTTATCTGTGCCTATCTGGGTACCTGATTTGTAGTTTCTTCAGAGAGGCATGAATTTCAGGCGTTAAATCCCCCCCGCCCCCCACACACAATGACATCTTAATCTGTCCTTTTTGAGATTCCTTATCTGTGCCTATCTGGGTACCTGATTTGTAGTTTCTTCAGAGAGGCATGAATTTCAGGCGTTAAATCCCCCACACATTGCGTTCTTCAAGGTTTAAGGGGCACACTGTGCTTAGTGGGGCAAGGAGAAGGGGGAAAAAACTAACTTTTTTTAGAATTATCTTAGGAAAGCATGACAGGATAGAGTCATATATGGTAGGTGCGGGTCGTTTGAAGGTATTTATATATCTGTCTGGTCCCTTTGAAAGACCATAGTGTCACAAACATTCACATATTGGGTGTGTGCCACTTAAAGAATGGTAGGGAGGGGCACAACCTGTCATGTGCTAGGCCTTTGACTTCTGGAGCCCAATGTGGTAATTGTGCGGCACATATCATATAGAGATTGTTTTTCACCATATCCATAAGGAAAAGGGTGGCTGTGACAAATCAACTTCTGGGGCACCAGTGGTCCAGGGATGAATATATCGGTCTCTAAACCATCTATTGCCCTCACACCTCTAGTACACCAGAAGGGATCCAAACAGATTGGAAACACAAGTTAATTATGAACCTCCTTGTCCAATATTTGGTAACGTGGTTGGAACAGCAGGCTTATCCCTGCAACGTCGTGGATAGTTGTTTAGTTGCAACACAGCGAAAATACAATTATTACCCAATGATAAAAGGGACCGGGCCGTCAAGGTTGTATATAAATATCTACTTCATTATAATTACAACAGACAGTTCTAGCACACTACAATATACAACCCACCCTGTAAAGGAACACAGAGGACAGTTTCACAAAGGAAAGGGATACACTCTGCATACTGATAGGAGGATAGTTGGTAAAGCAATCAGTCTTTGCTGTTCAAGGTTATTTGGTTTCAGCACCAAGGAAGCAAGGGGTCGTAAATATCACTAAGGCCTTCGGAGAAGGACCAGGGGGACAGAACCACAATGTACCTGGTGCTTGAGATGATCTTGATGAGGGCTTGTGTCGTCCTTTAAGGTGAATGGGCCAAAGCTGAGGAGAGAGGTTGCCGGCAACAACCTTGTCCTTTGTTCAGAGACTCTCTGGCACTTCCCACCTAGGAAGCTTGCTGGCAGAACACAGGAGGGCATGCTGTGTGCTGGCTGGATAACAGTTCTGGAGCTACTGTACAAGTCCTCTGATCCGGTATCTCCCTCTGTACCCTGGGAGATGTTTAGGGGAGGGATCTTGCTTCCCTCTTGGAAATCCTGGCCTTTCTTGACTGACAGAAGCTGTAAGGCAGAATGTACCTTCAGCCAGGGTCCAAATGAGTCCTTATTACTCCTTTCAAATTCGCCAGATGATCTGCTAAGTGAGGGGCTCAGCCCTATTTTAAAGCCAAATGGGCCCCAGTGCAGGTTAGGCCTACCTTAAGGAACCAACCCTGGGTCCCCACCAACAATCTTCTGTTATGCATGATGTCAGGACCAGAGTGCTTTGCAACAGGAAAGGTAAGGGGTGACGACATGTACTCCTAAGTACCACCTATCTTCCTGTGTGTTGTAGATCAAAGTATCTCTTGGCCGTTCCAACACCGCGAAAGCAGCATTATCCAGAGGTATCCAGGCAAACAGGAAGCAAAAAGGAGAAATCCAGGAACTGTCTACCACTATAATAAGCTCACAGGATTCTTTCCCTCAAAAGGATAAATTTAAGAATTCTAATGCAAGCCTTATTCTGACTTCTGAGCACAGTTATGTTTTCCTTCACTCCCAAACATGGGAAATATCCTACTTAAACCCAGGATATTTTCACTATCACTCATGGTACGCAGAACTGTTTCCTTGAATGCTTGGCTACATCCTGTTTTATCATTACAATATTTTAAGCCATTCTTCCTAGGTATTGGGAAGATATATCAGGGAAAATGGGCTTGTCTTTGAAGCAAGACAACACCTAGAAGCATGGGTTTGAACACCAGCCTTGCACTTGGAGGCTGGATTCTGGCATAATGAGCGATATTAGTGCCCAAATTAATACATTCCTAGAATTGTCAATGAGTAGTGTAGAGGAGGAGCCAAATGCCTCTGCAGGAAGTCCTGCCCCTCTTGCGTCTATGTTGGAAGCCTGAATCTGCACCATATTTAAGTCATACCCGATTCCTTGGGCAAAGTCACAAATACCTGGACCCCCAGGTATTTGTGACTTTGCCCAAGGAATCGGGTATATGCCTGCTAGTGATTTTGTAGGTTTTCTTGGCATGTTGATGCCCATTGCTGTAGATTTTGCTAAATTGACCTTAAATCCAGACGCTTCCCATAATGCCTCTAATTCTTGCCACAGCACCTTCATGGATGCTTCGATTTGGGTAACCGTCAATAGGACATCGTCCGCATATAGTGCTGTTTTGTAGGATTCCCCTTTGAATTCCAGCCCGTGTATTGAGGGTTTTGGTGGGTTCTGCTGGCGAATGGCTCCATTGAGAGCACAAATATGAGAAGTGATAGGGGTCAGCCCTGTCGGGTGCCTCTGCAAATGTTGATTTTAGCCGATCTGGTGCCATTTATTCTGAGTGTTGTGGATGGTTGTTGATAATTGGTTTATGTCTATTTCACAAAATTCAGGCCGAATCCATAGTGTTGGAGGGTCTCACTTCTGTAGCCCCAATCTAGCATGTCGAATGCTTTGTGAGCATAGAGTGATATGACTGGTAGTTCTAGCCCAGCTCTGTTTGCTGTCTCTATTTTGTTGATGGTGCACCTGGTGTTGATGTGCGTGCTGCGACCCGGGATGAAGCCTGTCAGGTCTGGATGTATCATGTCCGGGAGGAATTGCACCAGCCTGCCAGCTAGAATTTTCGCGAACACCATAGCGTCTTTATTCAGCAGCGTGATGGGTCTGTATGATGAGCATTGATCTGGGCTTTTCCGTGGCTTTGGAATAAGGACCGTCAGGGACTCCTCCATGGATGGGGTCATGGATCCAGTTGAGAGGAATGACTTGTATAGGCTTGCTAGTTTGGGGGGCTGGGATGTGGGTGAATTTCTTATAAAATTTTGTGGTTAGCCCATCCAGGCCCGGGGCTGTGTTCTTCAGGGAGCGATTGGTGTCCCCTACCTCCTCTGGTGTAATTGGGAGGCCTAGCGATTCCAGTTTGGGAGGCGCCCGGCTCTTTTGGGTGGCAAATAGATATTGTAGCTGCGCAGTCTTGTCTGTATTGGCGCCTGTCATGATGTCCACAAGGTATTCCATCATTATCTCCCGTTTCTCTGAGTTCGCATAGCAGAGTTTGCCATTTCGGTCTAGTAGGCACTGGTTGTTGTTCCGTGAGAGCAGTTTCTTGAGCTTGTGTGCCAACTGGCGGTTTGCCTTGTTGCTATTTAAATAATAAGACTGTTTAGCATAAGCCAGGGCTCTGGCAAATTGATCAGCTAGGTGCATGTTGAATGCTATTTTCACTTTACTTTTCTAAGCTCGCTACTTGTTTTTGTGGTTTTGCGTCTTTTGAAGTTTGCTTCTAAATCCGCTACTTTCTCCTCCAGTATCGCTTGTTGTCGTTGGTTCATTCGTCGGTGTCTTGCTGTGCAGTTGATCGCCACCCATCTGATTTCTGGCTTCATTGCGTCCCAGATGATTGCCTTTGAGGTGTCATTTGTCATGTTTTCTTTGAAGCAGTTCATGAGGGCTTCTGCTAATTCCGTGCTGGATGCAATGTCCGCCAGGATATAGTCCTGCAGTTTCCATTTCCAGAGTCTTTGTGAGGGATCTGGCATCCTCTGAACTAGCAGGCGCAGAACAACTGGTGTGTGGCTGATATCATTGTGTGCCCGATTTGGATGTCTTCTATGACTAGATGGTAGCAGCAGGTCGATCCTTGAATATCCTTTGTGGACGTGCAAGAAGAATGTGCAATCTCTGGCCCCTATATTGGTTAGTCTCCAAGTGTCGATGGTCTCTGTTTCCCTTAGGAATTCTGCCATTCCCAGTGCTTTGACAAAGTCCTCCCTAGTTGGGGGCAGCGTTTTATTGATATTCGGGTCCTGGGTGAGGTTGATTGAAGTCTTCGCCAATTAGTAGGCGGCCCTTTGTGAAGGCGGATATGATTGGTATGAGGTTGCAAAGAAATCGGTCTTGTGCGCTGTAAGGGCAGTATATTACTACTAGTGTAATCAGCAGCTCGACCAGGATGCCCTTCAATAGGAGATACCTCCCCTCAGGGTCTCTTTTGACTGTAATTTGCGTTAGTGGGAAGTTGCGGCCGATCAGTAGAGCTACCCTTCTTTTCTTTTGTTCTGATGAGGGGAAGTATCGTTTAGGGTACTGTTGGAAGTTGATTCGCTTTTCATCCGCTGCTAGGAGGTGAGTCTCCTGCAGGCAGGCAATGTCCGCTGAGAGTTGGGAGGGCCTGTGTTCCACTGATTTCTTTTTTTCTGGGGCATTTAGGCCTCAGACATTCCATTTCCTCATGGTGAGTTCCCTGTTATTGGTCGTCATTTAGGTGATATCTGGTTGTTTTGCATGGTATTCCCCAATGATCTTGTGGGCGGTTCCATGTCAGTTTGTGGGCCGAAATCGGCCTCGGTTTAGGATTCCCTCACGGTGTGGATTGCTTTTCTTTAAGTCATGCTCCTTTTTGAGTGTTCCCTTTACTCCCCAAAGCATTCTCCCTCCAGATCTCCCCCTGCCCTTTCCCACCCTCGCATGAATAGTAAAAATATGTTGTCAGGGCCAGCCTTCAACCAACGGGGCATCCGGCTGGGCCAATGTGACCAACTCGGGTAGAGGCAGCTGAACCTCTTATGTCTCTGATTTAACTAGGTGGCCAGGCGGTTAGCGTTTTCTAGGTTTGTTGGATTATATATTTTGCTGCTGCAGGGAGCCTGGCTTCCCTGTTTCTGTAGGGTTCATGTTGGAGCTTTGCGGTATGTAGGAGCCGAATTATCTTGCGGCGTGAAAGCATGGCTGTGTCAACTGCTTTTTCTGGATGATTTCGCTTTAGCTGCCGCCGGCTCATGGTAGACCCGGATTGTGGTAGTTAAGTAGCCCTTGGAGGGTGGTAAAGTGAGGATTCCATGCTCAGCGGTCGTTTTCCTTTTGTTCTTGGATGAATGGCCTCTAATTCTACGCCATCTTTCCACCCGTGACCAGGATCTCAGGGATTCTCTCGGAACGACTGCTATGGCGGACTCTTCCTTGCCGAGTTTGTCCTCTTCCGCTTCTGGGTTCATAAAGCATTCACACACCTGCTCTTTAAGGGAATGTTGAGTGCAGTGCACTGAAGTGAAAGTTTTAATTTCTTCGTACACTTTTATTTAAAAACGAAACCATCTTTTTTTAAAAAAAGTATAGGAACAGCAACACTTTTTTTTGTTAAAGCAGAGGAGTGCTGCTCCCGCCCACTTCGACCACTCCCTGGCAGAAATAATGGCCAAAGATTTAGCTACAAAACTTCCTTTTGACAGTCTCAGAAACTCTGGCAGTACCTTCAGTAACAAAGTTCTAGCAACACAAAGATGCCTAATAGGACAAGGAAGAGACAGAGCTGAGAAAACCATAAGACAGCTGCTACATTGGGAATGGTCTCCTCTAGCAACATGTGCCTTCGTCTGACAGATCAGGAGATTCCATCTTTTCAATCAGCCTAGTGGAAAGGCATCTCAGTGGTGAACTTGGCCAAAGATACAGGTCATGTTGGCTGTGAAATTCCTCAGTAGTTGTCTTCTCCCTGTGTCCATGGACCTGCAGGCATTCCTTGGGTGGATGTGGGAGTTTAGAGATTTCTTGCATGATGAGACGTTTGCTTTGTTGCTTCAAAAGAGAAGAGAACAGCACGCTGATACCTTAATTTGTAATTTATTTGTAAGTTCATGATCTTGTAAATCACTTCCTCAGGAAGTGCTGAGATGAAGTATTCTAAGAAAATGACATCTTAATCTGTCCTTTTTGAGATTCCTTATCTGTGCCTATCTGGGTACCTGATTTGTAGTTTCTTCAGAGAGGCATGAATTTCAGGCGTTAAATCCCCTCCACCCCCCACACACAATGACATCTTAATCTGTCCTTTTTGAGATTCCTTATCTGTGCCTATCTGGGTACCTGATTTGTAGTTTCTTCAGAGAGGCATGAATTTCAGGCGTTAAATCCCCCACACATTGCGTTCTTCAAGGTTTAAGGGGCACACTGTGCTTAGTGGGGCAAGGAGAAGGGGGAAAAAACTAACTTTTTTTAGAATTATCTTAGGAAAGCATGACAGGATAGAGTCATATATGGTAGGTGCGGGTCGTTTGAAGGTATTTATATATCTGTCTGGTCCCTTTGAAAGACCATAGTGTCACAAACATTCACATATTGGGTGTGTGCCACTTAAAGAATGGTAGGGAGGGGCACAACCTGTCATGTGCTAGGCCTTTGACTTCTGGAGCCCAATGTGGTAATTGTGCGGCACATATCATATAGAGATTGTTTTTCACCATATCCATAAGGAAAAGGGTGGCTGTGACAAATCAACTTCTGGGGCACCAGTGGTCCAGGGATGAATATATCGGTCTCTAAACCATCTATTGCCCTCACACCTCTAGTACACCAGAAGGGATCCAAACAGATTGGAAACACAAGTTAATTATGAACCTCCTTGTCCAATATTTGGTAACGTGGTTGGAACAGCAGGCTTATCCCTGCAACGTCGTGGATAGTTGTTTAGTTGCAACACAGCGAAAATACAATTATTACCCAATGATAAAAGGGACCGGGCCGTCAAGGTTGTATATAAATATCTACTTCATTATAATTACAACAGACAGTTCTAGCACACTACAATATACAACCCACCCTGTAAAGGAACACAGAGGACAGTTTCACAAAGGAAAGGGATACACTCTGCATACTGATAGGAGGATAGTTGGTAAAGCAATCAGTCTTTGCTGTTCAAGGTTATTTGGTTTCAGCACCAAGGAAGCAATGGGTCGTAAATATCACTAAGGCCTTCGGAGAAGGACCAGGGGGACAGAACCACAATGTACCTGGTGCTTGAGATGATCTTGATGAGGGCTTGTGTCGTCCTTTAAGGTGAATGGGCCAAAGCTGAGGAGAGAGGTTGCCGGCAACAACCTTGTCCTTTGTTCAGAGACTCTCTGGCCCTTCCCACCTAGGAAGCTTGCTGGCAGAACACAGGAGGGCATGCTGTGTGCTGGCTGGATAACAGTTCTGGAGCTACTGTACAAGTCCTCTGATCCGGTATCTCCCTCTGTACCCTGGGAGATGTTTAGGGGAGGGATCTTGCTTCCCTCTTGGAAATCCTGGCCTTTCTTGACTGACAGAAGCTGTAAGGCAGAATGTACCTTCAGCCAGGGTCCAAATGAGTCCTTATTACTCCTTTCAAATTCGCCAGATGATCTGCTAAGTGAGGGGCTCAGCCCTATTTTAAAGCCAAATGGGCCCCAGTGCAGGTTAGGCCTACCTTAAGGAACCAACCCTGGGTCCCCACCAACAATCTTCTGTTATGCATGATGTCAGGACCAGAGTGCTTTGCAACAGGAAAGGTAAGGGGTGACGACATGTACTCCTAAGTACCACCTATCTTCCTGTGTGTTGTAGATCAAAGTATCTCTTGGCCGTTCCAACACCGCGAAAGCAGCATTATCCAGAGGTATCCAGGCAAACAGGAAGCAAAAAGGAGAAATCCAGGAACTGTCTACCACTATAATAAGCTCACAGGATTCTTTCCCTCAAAAGGATAAATTTAAGAATTCTAATGCAAGCCTTATTCTGACTTCTGAGCACAGTTATGTTTTCCTTCACTCCCAAACATGGGAAATATCCTACTTAAACCCAGGATATTTTCACTATCACTCATGGTACGCAGAACTGTTTCCTTGAATGCTTGGCTACATCCTGTTTTATCATTACAATATTTTAAGCCATTCTTCCTAGGTATTGGGAAGATATATCAGGGAAAATGGGCTTGTCTTTGAAGCAAGACAACACCTAGAAGCATGGGTTTGAACACCAGCCTTGCACTTGGAGGCTGGATTCTGGCATAATGAGCGATATTAGTGCCCAAATTAATACATTCCTAGAATTGTCAATGAGTAGTGTAGAGGAGGAGCCAAATGCCTCTGCAGGAAGTCCTGCCCCTCTTGCGTCTATGTTGGAAGCCTGAATCTGCACCATATTTAACACCAGTAATTGTAACCATACCGCGACAAATGTTCGAGAAAAGTTATCCGTTAAGAAAGCCATATCAGATGTATGCCCGAACAGATGATAATCTCTTGGATAAGGTCCCCAAAGGAATATGACAACAAGAAAAGGAGAAGCTGGTGACATCACAAAGATAAGCATGAACCTCTGAGAATAGTGGTTGAAGAAGAACATGTATGGACTATTAAGTCATTATAGAAGCTGGCTAATATAGCAAATAGACTGCAGGCGAAATGGATTCAAAACTGTGTCACAGCAAAGAATTAGCACAGGGCATGAAGGAAGTGAGAAATGCTGCTTGGCCTCATGTCAAGACTGGAAGCAACCAAGAACTGGTTATCTGTTCTCAATGGATCATCGCTTGATTAGCACGTGAATAAAGAACATCATGAGTGCCAAGTTTATTAATTCAAGACAAATAAAGGCTATGAAATGGGCCAAATTGTGGTCTCCTGTCACGTGTGTCGAGGATGAAAACAGGAGGTGGGCATGCGGTCCAGAATTGTGATAAGCATGTACCCATACTCCCTTATAATCCCAGAGAAGAGAAACTACAAGGTCAAGTTCAAAGACAAGTTTGCATGGCTGAAGGCATGGGAGATGAGAGATGCAAGGCTAATTGGGTGGGGAGGTGAAGTCAAGTTCACCCCCCCTGGCACCTGGGTCTGAGCTTACATGTCACTTAATACATGCTGAGGATAACTTGCACTAGAAGCAGGCTTAGGTTGTCCAACTATTAGTAGATATCCAATCACAACTCGTTCACATATATAAAGTATACTTAGATATTCCCCTTAGTCCAACCGCAACTCCCCGTAGGCTTTTCTTATTTGTCACGTAGTATGACGTCATGTACACAAAACTTTTGCTATATAAATGTTATTTTTTATGAAATGTTGAGGAGAGAACAAAAGCGAACGTATGTTTGACGTCATGTACACAAAACTTTTGCTATATAAATGTTATTTTTTATGAAATGTTGAGGAGAGAACAAAAGCGAACGTATGTTGATGTCTGTTGTAAACTCGCTGTTTTAGACAATTGACAATAAAACACTTGGGAGAAATGTTGCCAACTTCCTGAGTCGGTCTTATTATTTGGTATACGTTATTCTGCATCCCATCCATTGCATGACGCATAAGGACCTTAAGTTCAGTGGTAAATAATGATGGACAAAGTCTGAAGCAATTATGGTTTCATGCTTGATTATTAGCTCCCTTTTGAGGCTTAGCATGGGAAACATGGCTACAGATTTGACAATTCTCAACCCTAGCTAACAGAACACTACTCAAACCTGTCTTACATCTAAGCAATAACAACAATGGCTTTATCGGCAGTCACATTTGTATCACATCACTGAAAATGAACTAGTATATCAAAGACTTATGCAGTGTCTTTCGTAATGACATTAACCATGTAGTAAAAAGAAAAATAACTGCATATCCTTCAACATGATATGCAGCATTTGTCTAGGTTTATGAAGGACCACTGGTTTATGAAGAGTCTACTTTCTGAGGCTGCCCTTCACCTGCATCTCGCACCACGCAATGCAGCTACTTTCACTGAGCCGAACAGGGACCTCTTTTAAGATGGTTGCCCTTGCGGCAGCCAAAACAGCTGATTGTGCTTCTCAGGCTCCAGAACGAGGCTCGCCATGATTGGCTCACCACTTCTACATTCCCCTTCAGAAAGCAGAGACAGCAGGCAATCGCCGGCCCCTGCAAGGGGTGCAGGTTTAAAGGCTTCCTCCCTGGTAGGTGAGCCTTCTTTCTCTACTTTCTGAGGCGTCCCCTAACCTGCATCTCGCCCCACATGGTGCATTTACTTTCAATGAGCTGGCGAGGGACCTCTTTCAACATGGTTGCCCCGCGCGGCAGCCAAAACAGCTGATTGTGCTTTCCGGGCTCCAGGGAGAGGCTTGCTGTGAATGGCTGGTCACTTCTGCATCCCCCTTCAGGAAGCAGAGCGTACAGGCGATCGACGGTTCCCTCAAAGCGCCACCTGAAAGGGTCTTGCCCACCCCTGTCTAATCGAACTTAGGTGTGCTTTTTAAACCTGTGCATCCACCATCTTGGGCTACATTTTAGTGCCTTGCTTGAAAATCTAACTTAGGTGTGCTTTTTAAACCTGTGCATCTGCCATCTTGTGCTGGATGTTAGCACTTTGCTTGAAATTCGAATTTAGGTGTTCTTTTTAAACCTGTGCATACATCATCCTCTGATGTATTTTAGCGACTTGCTTTGAAAATCGAAATTAGATGTACTTTTATAAATCTGTGCATTTGCCATCTTGTGCTGCATTTTCGTGCCTTGGTTGCAATTCGAATTTAGGTGTGCTTTTTCAAACATGGGCATCCAACATCTTGTGCTGCACTTTAGTGCCTTGCTTCAAAATCGAATTTAGGTGTGCTTTTAAAGATTGGGCATCCACCATCTTATGCTGAATTTTAGTGTCGTGCTTGAAAATGGAATTTAGGTGTGCTTTTTAAATCTGTGTTTTTACTGTCTTCCATTTTGCACCTCCTTCATCTTTACCTGCCTGGCTGCTAGGCCACCTGGTGAGCTATTTGTGCGTTGTGCATCCCCTGTCTGTCTACTCTCACCCTTGCTACTCCCAGGGCACTCTCTATCTCCCCTGACTATTCCAACTGCTACTCTATCACTTATTCTGCCTCTATCATGAAGTCTGGAGGAAAAAAGCTTAAAAGAGCTGTCCTTTCCTCTAACCCAGGCCTACCTAGTGCTGACACCTACATCAATGCTACTTCCATGCAGACTATTACTGATAATATCTGTTGTGTTCCTCTCCTGACCTATGGACCCCTATCTGATCTCCACTCGCCCTCCTTTCTACTCTTCACCCATTAATGGTGGCACTAGATGGGAAGTACTCTTGGCATATTTCACATCCTCTAGGTGCATCATTCATGTTTACCACAACAGCACTATCATGGCCCAAAGCTGTCAGCCTACTCTCCTCCTCCTTGACCGGTGCTTGACCTCTCTCATCAACTTCCTCCCTTCCCCTGTTACTCTTCCTGCCTTCTCTCCTCTATCCTCCCAGCCACCTACAATGGGAGTACCATGTACCCGTAAACCCTCTCGGAAACTTTCAAAGGTGGTAATTAGCTTCACTTAACTACTCTAAATGCTTGTTCTGCTGTCAAACACTCTTCTGACATATGTCTCCTCCTTGAAGACTTTGACCTTGAAGTCCTTGCCCTCACCGCCAGCTCTGTGACTGCTCTTGACACTCTTCTTCCTGAGGGCTACAAAATCCTCTCCAAACCCAGATCAAAAAGGCCCAGAGGTGGAGTGGCCATGATTTTCCCTGAGTGGGTCCCTGCCACTATCATACTTACTCAATCCTACTCTTCTTTTGAATGCCTCATCTGTAGGCTCTGTGTCTCACCTACTCTCTCTCTCACCCTTGCTGCCATCTACAGGCCCCTGCCCCCATCTCTCTCTTCCTCTCTGAATGGGCCGACTTTGCCTCCTCCCTCTCAACATCTTCTTCCAAACTCCTCCTCCTTGGTGATTTCAACATTCACCTCAACCCCCTTTAAACAGCCACTTCACAGTTCTGGGTCCTCTGTGACTCCCTCTCTCTCACTATTCTTCCTTCCGGGCCGACCCACTCAGCCGGACAACTGTGGATGCCCTCATCACTGGGGACATCCCTACCTCTAGGCCGGTCACCACCCCCTCTACTGGTCTGACAAGTCTTTCCTCTCCTCCCACTTGGGGCCCGTTGGTGCTCTATCCAAGCCACCCCAGCACTGCCAGCCTTCTTTGCTGACACCCAACTGGTGAAGCGAGTATCAGTAACTGCCTTCGCTTCCACTTTCATCCACCCTCCTACCCCTGCCCGACTCTCCCTCTGATGCTGTCTTTGCTTAGCTGCAGCTCTCCATCTAAACAACCTCAAAATCTGTTCCCCTGTCATGAGGATCCACCTAAAACCTGCCTCCAAGTGCAATGGCTGGTATGATTCCGATCTAGCATCCCTGAAACATAAATGCAGAGTTGCTGAAAGGAAGTGCCAGACCTGGGCTTCATCCCCTGAAAAACTGGCCTGCCAACTGTTCCAAAGGCAACATTGTTCTTCTGTCCGCTCCAAGAAGAGGGCCCACATCCAAGCCCACATCTCTGGAGCCACTAACAACACGGCTGAACTCTTCAAAGTCTGCAAGGAACTCGCAAATTCAACTGCAGTCTTTACCTCTCCTCTTCCTGTCCAGGCTCTCTACACCGCTTTGGCCTCCCATTTCACATCTAAAACCCAGGACATACTGTCCTCACTCTCCTCCAGCCATCTCCTCTCTTGCTGCTACTCCCCTGCCTCTCTTGGCCCGCTCCTTCCTCCATTGGCCCGCTCCTTCCTCCCCCTGCCCATAGCATTGGATGAGGCCTCTAAAGTTGTCCGCTCTATGAAGGTCATACAGGTTCTTCCCTGCTCTTCCAGGACTATTAAGGACAACATTTCCTCTCTCATCCCGGCTCTAGCCAACTTCTGTAACCACTCCTTCACCACTGGCTCTTTCCCTCCCTCCTTCAAGCGCTTCCTTATGCACCCTCTCTTAAAACAGCTATCTTCTGACCCCTCCTGCCTGGCTAACTATCGCCACTACCCCCTTCCTGGGTAAACGCCTGGAGAAGTTGGTCCTCCCCCAACTGACCCTCCACACTGAACTTGTTGATTTACTCCATGTCTATCAGTCTGGATTCCGGACATCCAGAGGCACAGAAACTGCTCTCTTGAACACCTGTAAAGACACGCTTCCAAATCTTGACTCTAACTTTCTTGCTGTTCTCATTCTCTTCAATCTCTCCTCTGCCTTTGACACAGTCAATCTTTAAATCCTCATAAAATTACTCTGTGATACCCTCTGCATCACAGACCGGGCACTGCATTGGCTGACCTCCTTCCTCACTAACCACCCTTCCCAGCTGCAACTGGGCCCTTTCTACTCCACTACCACACTCTCTACCTGTGGCGTCACCCAGTGCTCTATCCTATTGCCATGGCTCTTCAATATGTCTCATCCAACTTAATCACCTGATCTCCTCCTTTTCTCCTCATTTTAGTGTTATGCTGATAACACAAAGCTTTCCTTCAAACTTCCCTCTACTACCACCTCTTCTTCCTCCTCTCTCATCCCTGATTGTCTGACCGCCATCCAGGCATGATGTGCAGCTAACGATCTCTGCCTCAATGTCAGCAAGTCGGAGATCCTTCTCATTGGGACACCTGCGCCCTGTTTTCCTCCCATGCCCTGGCCACCTTCCCTTTGCCCTCTACCTTCTCCATCCTGTGAGGCCAAAAACGTCAGGGTCATCTTCGATCTGCTCTCTCCTTCTCCCTTCGGATCTTGGACCTTGCTAAGAAGGCCCACTTCCAGCTTCCCCTCCTTAGGGGCATTCTCCCTTTGCTCACCTTCCCCCAGAAGCTCAATGTCTCCAGAGCTCTGGTCATCTCCAGGCTGGACTACTGCAACAGCCTCTTCCTCAATCTCCCCCTTTCATCTCTACGCCCCCTTCAGCTAATCCAGAACAGGGCTGCAAAACTTATCCTTGGCCTCAAGCCCACGGACTATATCTCTCCAACTCTAAAATCTCTCCACTGGCTCCTGGTGTCCGCAAGGTTCAAATTCAAGACCCTGCATCATCCACAAGGCCTTCTGGGTTTGGGACCACGCTATCTCAAACTTTCCCTCCCTGAATACTCCCCTTCTGGAGCCCTCTGCTCTGCTAATTCCAACTCTATGCTGATCAAACGTTTCTTCAAGCAGAGATTGGGGAGCAGGTCTCTCTCTTCGGTTGGTGCCTTCCTCTGGAGAGGCCTTCCTGCTCCTCTCAGACTTGAGCCGGACCTCATTAAGTTCTGGAAACATGTCAAAACTTTGCTTTTTGCTAGCTCTTTCCCTTCTTCCCTTCCTTGTTAATCACCTCACTGCTGCTGGGACTGGCGGCCTGGTCCAGGAGAACCAATCACAATCCATGCTTATTCTCTTTTAGTCAGAAACACCACCATATACAGGCACTGGGTGGCACATGGAAAGTCTGGGGGTGAGCCTTGCACATTTTCTACTGAGACAGACAATTCAGGACAGCTTATGGAAACAGGTAGAGGCCTGAAGCTAGTTTATTATGTAATTCAAGGAAGCATAAGTTCCAATACCCTCTACCTTCTCTATCACCCCACCCCCTGCCCGCCCCCATGAAAGCATTATTTGCTGAACTGCTTTGCTGGCACTGAGAGTGGAAAGTGGTGACGCAGCCAGCTCACACAGCTCAGATGGCATCAACCAGTGACACAATTGATTTTGGTAAAAGCACATGTGTAAGGTGTGGAGCTGCAGGTTGCTAAAGACAGGAGACAAGAAGAGTACAAAGAGGGCACACAGTGAAAGTGAACCTGGCACTGCAGTAGCATGAAGGCCAGTGGCAGGCCACACAAAAGGATAAGGGGGTAACCCTGCTTGGCATACTAGTGAGTTGGGAGGAGTCCCATAACCACCCCCCGATCCGAGACTTGGGCCAAGATGGGAAGTTGAAAGGTATCATGGGGAGAAGAAAGAGAGGTGAAATAGAGCTAGAAGAAGCATGAGATAAGAGCCAGAGCCGAGAAGGCAAGATGCTTAGGAGTTTGGAAGCTCTAGCCAGGTTCCTCTGGACCTAATTCAATGAAGAGTGCCTGAGACAAAAACAAGGACTGTGTGAGCTTGGGTAGAGAGGAAAGGAAATTGGAAGAATATAATAAAGGAAAGGTGAACCATAGGTAATATCTAGCATAATAAAGCAAAAGAGCCCAGACATCAGGACGGTCCAAGCCATTGCCGAGCACATCACATCTGGTTAGAATATTAGAGCCCTATATTTGCTATCTAAATGTTGAATAATTATTAAAAGTGTATTTGTGTAGGAGAATGTGGAATTTTGAGTCAGAGGTCAAATGCTTAATGACCTACTCTGCAATGAATATATTATTATTATCATTATTATAATTATTACTATAATTAAAATTGTTGTTATTATTCATAGTTTTATCATTATTACTAATGTTGAAATTAATATTATTATGTTGATACCCATTTGCATAGCACTCCCCATAAATTGATATTTGTCTCAGTACTTGATAAATAATATTATAGAACCTGTTGATGCTCAGTTTAGTTGAAGACAAGACTTTTCACATAATTAGAGGTTCCTGGCGGGCACCCAAAATGTGGCCATTGTTGCCTGGTAATTATAACCCTAAACTTTATTTTTCAATCAATGTAGGCACTTTAAATGGCAGATCTGCAAAACGACATACAGTCAACATTCACATTTAACTGATAGACTTTACCTTCGACTTCCTGGACCTCACAAGATCCTGGCTCATGGACACAACACCACTTCAGTTGGCACCCATATTCCACCAGGTTCCAAAATCCATGTCAACAAGAGATTCTGCAAACCTGGTGGAGGGGTTTCCCTCATATCGCCTGGATGGATTGCTATCACCAGGATCTTAACCAACCCTACTTTCTCATTTGAAAGCCGTACTGTAGGTGCCTAATCAACCCCCAATATTTTATGATGTTAGTGGTCATTTACAGACCCGTTGGAGACTAAAAGAATGAGGTGATTTAATATCTAATCTACAAGCAATCACTGACAATACACTCATCATGGAGGATTTTGACATGTAGCTTGATGTCCCTGCCAATAAGCACAATATATAAAGAGAAAACAGTTTACCCCTTCCTTTTGCACTTATTTACTTCACAGTAACACACAGTACTTGTCCAATGCTATATCAATCATTGGTTTTAGGGGTGGGGGCGCTGGTCCGCTTGAACAAGATGGCCGCCTGATTGTTCGCTCCGTCTCGTAAGGCACTCTCCTTCTACAAATTCTGCGTAGGTGCCCTTCTAAACTTCGATCCAGCTACCAGATCTGCTGACCCTGAACCCCGGGAGTGTGCTCCCCGAACGCCGCCCTCCGGGTCTGCCCGGCGGCTGAGATCCAGCGTCCTCAATCCGGGCTGGGAGCCGGCACCGCTCCGCCCCGCCTCCCTGCTCCGGAGCAGTGCGTCAGCCACTCCGTGGCTTCGGGGCCTGCCGTGGGGGAGGGGCATGGCGCGGCCCTTTCCTGCCTATCTCCCCACCTTGCATGGTCCTGCGGCGGCCGGCTGGAAGCATCGGCCCCCTGTGTGGACCCAGGGGCCGCTCCTGCACCTAGAGCAGACTGCTCTGCCGGCCCAGCTCCTGGTGTGGACCCCATCAGACACGGTCCCTGCAACTTTTCACACTAGTCCGGGGACCTCATAGAGGCGCTACGTCCTCAGCTCCATTGCCCACAATGACCACCTGAGCTCCTGGGCCCCAATAAATTTTGGTCGGTGGGGGCCCCACGCTGGTGCCCTCCACCGTGTCATGCGCCTACTGAACTATCACCAATACCTGTGTCCCCTGATAATTGCGGACCCCCCGCACTGCCCGCCTCAACGCAGCCAGACTCCGGACGCCCTGCTTGCCTCTTGGCGGCCCATGCTCTCTGCACAGGGGGCCCTGTCCGCCTGACCAATTGATTTGGGGAGTGCACTCCCCAAATTACTTCACTACAATAGAGCCCACAGTCACTACTCCCTCATCTATGGCCGCATTGCATTGTTCCTCCACCTTCGGCTCTTGCCCAAGGCCCCCCTGGTGATATGCCCCGGTGGACCCTCTCACCGGCCACCTTGTGACCCCCCAGATCCTTCACCCAGCGGGCGACGGCGAGCATAGCCCCCGCACCCAGCTACAGCTCAGCACTCTACCCTGCCTGCGAGGATTTCTCTTCGCCCAGAACACTTTGAATGGCTGTCAGACTCTCCTTCGCTGCCTATTCCTCCCGACACCCCTATAACCCCCCTGGGTCACTGGTCCTACCCTTCTCTTGGCATCATGACTAAGGGAGCTGGAAAGAAACAATGTTCAATCAACATGTTTACAAAGACCTCGGTGGGGCCGGTGGGGGAGGCGCCCGACCAGGAACCGCCTAACACGTCAACGTCAGACCCGGCTGAGTCCCAAAAAATAATGCAATACATTCGGGACGGATTCACCACACTCCATAGCAAGCTTGACGAAATGAACGGCACTATATCCTCCATAAAGGCCCATATAGGAAAGACTGACGGCCGGGTTACTGAAATTGAGGCACGAGTGAGCACTACCGAGGATAGCTTGAGCTCTCACAGGGCTGAGGTCTCGGCTCTCTCCGGCCGGGTCACCGAGGTTGAGAAGAAAAATGAGGACCTTGAATCCCACGCGAGGAGCAACAACTTCCGTTTTATCGGAGTACCCGAAGATGGCATACAGGAACCTATGGAGAACTACGTCGAACGCATGCTATTGCAACTACTAGACTCTCCAAAGCTCTCTCCTGAGTTTGCAATCGAGTGAGCCCATCGTGCCCTCACGGCAAAACCCAGACTGGGCGCACCACCACATCCCATCATAGCTAGAGTCCTAAATTTCCGTGATCGTGATGCCCTCCTCAGAGCAGCGAGAGTTAAGGGTGAACTCCTTTTGGGAGCAGCCAGGATCCACCTATATCCGGACTTCTCAGTACCGGTTCAGCGGGAACGCAAAACCTTTGTGGCAGTGAAGAGGAGGCTGCAAGATCTACAGGTCAAATATGCCATGCTATACCCCGCTAAGATGAGGATTGAACACTCTAAGGGCCTCATTACACGGATGGCGGTAAGGGTTTACCGGTACCAGTATTTTACCGGTACCGGTAAATCCTTACCGCCTTACTACGAGGTTCCTTTGCGGGTTGGGGAATTTAACGCCTGCTTTTTGCGCCTTCCCCATTCCCATAGAGCCCTATGGGGCAAAAATGGGAATGGGAGTAGGGCAATGGTGGAAGGGGGAATTACCGCCCCGCCAACCTTGGAATAGGGCGGTAATTCCCCTTTCCACCAAGGCGGTGCCGGTATTTTACCGGCATGAACCATGGCGCTAATCGCGCCATGGTTCACCGCCATCCGTGTAATGAGGCCCTAACTGTGTGTATTTTTTCACAATCCCAGAGGAGACCTCCAGATTCCTCGATGAACACTTCCCTGGCTGAATCGTTTCTGCAACACATACTGCTTCCGCTATGCTTCTTACCTGTTTGCATATGGTTGGGACCTTGTTTCATTACAGCAAATTCACATTCGCAACATACATTGCTAATGTTTAGTTCCTTGTCATCTTTGTCTACGAACTGAGACATTGATTTACTACAGTATGGACTAACTGTTGAATGGATATTAGTGGAGACTGCTCCCTGCCTATGCATCTCAGCTGCCCATGATATGCACTTTTTGTTCCTCGGATCGCCCGTGGGACCCCGGGAGAGCCCCTCGGATTCAATGCTGATTGCCTTCAAATTAGATTCCTCTCAGCAGCACTTATCAACTATTAGTATATTGTCGGCATGCTATTGTTCAATACAGTCTCCTCTCTGTGGGAGACCCCACTCGCCACTGAAATGCCCTTTTGCCGATTGTGTGCTGCAGGGGCCACTCCCCAATTCCAGCTATGTGCAGTCAACATTCTGTTGCTTAGCCACACGGTCCCAGGGTCTAGGTTTGGCATGATCCAGACCTGTTCTTCCATTCCAGCGCTCATCTACTATCATAACATCTCTTTAATATGTGTTGTTGAACCCACATACTGTCATGATCCGATTGTTTAAGAAACTATTTAGCCCAATCTTGTGCAGACTGTTTCCATATTATGTGACCATATCTTGTCTGCCCGGAAAGGACCCTGCCCGGTTGGCGCCTGATATCATCACTGGGCAACATGTTCATCCTAATATTGCCTCCCAATTCGGAGCATTGCCGCCAGGCCAGTTCACAGACCCCCCCAGGCGTTGATGCCATTGGTTTGGATTTGGTTGTTTGGTTATGGGGTTATCATTCCTCTGTTTGGGGGAGGGATCTGGGAGGGGGTGGAGGGAATTGGGTTCTGTGTTAAAAAAGGCTTGGTATCAGCAGAGGAGGTAGAGTACAGGGCACTATGGAGTCAATGGTATTGCAGATCTAACTGTGCTGTGCACCGATCATGGGGGGCACTGTTCCATTTACCCACAATCCCCGATGAGTAACTTTGGTCTGCGGAGTGAAGACACCTTGACATTCATGAGCTGGAATGTGCGGGGTCTGGGAAACCATAAAAAAATGAGGCTACTACAGCTCCAGGCCGAATGCCATGGGGTTAAAATCCTGTTTCTGAAAGAAACACATGCCTGCACTGAGTACTGCGAAAAGTTTGCTAAAGCATGGGGCCCCCAAAGGTATTATACTAACTACTCTACCCAGAGCCATGGGGTTATGACCCTAATTCACAGGACCCGTAAGTTTAACCCCATAGCTACATTGATTGACCCCCAGGGCAGATATGTGCTACTCCATGGTATCCTGCAAAACAAAGAGGTGGTCCTGTTAAACATTTATGGTCCCAACTTTGATGATCCCGACTTATATGTACACCTCATGGCTCTCCTTGATAGTTTCCCGCTGTTACCAGTCCTCAAGGGAGGTGATTTTAACACCATATTCGATGTAGACCTTGACAGATCTGGCTCTATACCCCGTCAACTTACCAAAGCTGCTTACACTACACTTTCATCTCTCCCCCGCCTGGCCCTTGTGGATGCATGGAGGCTTCTTTATCCCGATTCTCGCTCTTACTCCTTCTACTCCTCGGTACACGACTCCTATTCCCGAATCGATAGATGGCTAGTATCTGATATACTCATAAGGAATATATCTGGTCTAACGATCCTACCCAGAGCTCGCTCTGACCATTCACCGGTGACTATCACCCTGGGTTGGGGCCCAGACCGCGGTGGAACCAGGCACTGGAGAATGAACCCACACTCCCTCCTTGACCCTGTTTTCAGCTCTGAGTTGGAGTCGGCGATTGAGGAGTTCTTCGAGATCAACACCAACACGGTGTCCTCACAGGCCACACTTTGGGAGTCCTTCAAAGCCTACATCAGAGGTATTGCCCTCTCCAAGGAAAACAGCATCCTCAAAACTATTCAAAGGGAAATTGTCGAAATCGAGGCTACACTGTCCACACTGGACGCCCAATGCATGCTACACCAAACCCCCGAAACCCTTGCATCAATCGGTACAGAACTGTACACCTTCCACCGATCTCTTGCGGACCATGAACCGAGGTTTTTAGACAACCCGGGCCTCACCAGGAAATACGGCGAGGGCGAACGCCCAAGCCGCTTCCTGGCTAGACTTCTCCGCCGAGAGTTTGGCACCCCCCCCATCCCTGGAATAGAGAAACCTGATGGTACCCTGGCCACTTCACCCCAAAATATTAATTCCGAATTCCTCTCCTTCTATGAATCCCTATATGCCCCAACGGACAGCGCCACGACATCCGAAATTGACGCCTACTTAGATAATCTCCCCCTCTCAATCCTTTCCCCCGAGACCACCGGCTCCCTCGAGAATCCATTCATCCCGAGGAGTTCTCAGAGGCTATAGATTCGCTCTCCTCAGGCAAGTCCCCAGGATCAGAGGGAATCCCCGTCGAATTTTACAAGCACTTCAAATCACTCCTACTCCCTCGCTTGATGGCCCTTTGGGAAGAGTCAGTGGAAGTAGGTCAGTTCCCTCCCTCGCTCTGCGAAGCCATAATAACCATCTTGGTAAAACCTGGTAAACCCCCCACTCAATGTGGCTCCTACCGTCCACTTTCACTTATCAATTGCGACATCAAGATCTATGCCAAATTACTTGCCTTACGCCTTGCACCCTATATGTCACACATCATTCACCCTGATTAAGCGGGATTTATTCTGGGACGCTCCACCTCCTTGAACCTGAGGCGCCTCTTAAACCTCATGAGCAGGTTGAGCCCAAATGTCCACGCGGTAGCTGCGACACTTGACATGCAAAAGGCTTTCGACTCTGTCTCGTGGAAGTATCTTTGGCGTGTGCTTGACAAATGTAAATTCGGCCCGCCTTCCTCTCCTGGGTCAGGTTACTCTACTCCAACCCTGTAGCCAGAGTTCGGACTCAAGACCGGTGCTCCCCCCTCTTTCAAATAGCTAGGGGCACGAGACAGGGCTGTCCCTTTTCCCCCCTAATCTTCGCTGTGGCGATGGAGCCATTTGCGGACATGCTTCGCCAATGTCATGCACACAGGGGCCTGCGTACCTCTGGTTCCTCGGATATAGTTTCCCTATATGCAGATGACGCCCTTCTTTTCATCCGTTCCCCTGATATTAATCTGGCCCCGATTTTGGAAGATGTTGTCCTCTTTGATTGAATCTCCAGTCTCAAAGTAAATTGTTCTAAATCTACCCTGATCCCGCTCACTGCCAGCACACCCCACACCCCCCCGACACTCTGGGATTCACATGGACCCAATCTGCCTTTACCTACCTAGGCATTGTAGTGTCACGTCAAACTCAACGGGTCTTTGAAAAGAATTACCAAAAATACCTCACCAATTTTACAGTAAAGGCACTGGGCTGGAGCAAGCGTCTGCTCTCACTGGCGGGCAGGATAGGCATATTGAAGATGGTAGTACTACCCCAGCTCCTGTATAGATTTGCTAATATTCCCCAGTGGCCGGGTAGCGGGTTCTTCCAGGCGTTGAAACGTACCCTTAACACCTTCCTCTGGCACTCGGGCACAGTCCGGCTTAAACTTAAGACCCTAGCTGCCCCGATGGAGGTTGGCAGCTTCAGGGCTCCTGATTTCCTCAAGTACTGGCTGGTGGCACAACTCCAACATACCGCATATTGGTTTAACACATCAGACCCCCCACCCCATGTCAGGCTCAAAAAGTTATCAGTAAGCGACTGTGACATCCGCTCCCTGGTTATTACACCCATGCCGATGGTACTAGACTCTCTCGACCCGGCGACCTGCACATTACTGGCTCTATCTAAGACGTGGCAACTGTTGGGCATCACCCATCCCTTTCATGGTAATTTACCACTCTGGAATTTCCTTCCAGAGGTCACACAAGTGTCTCCCTCTATTGTCCGCCGGTGGGCAGAGGCGGGATACGAATTGCTCCGGGACATTTTTAAACAGGGCATTTTCATAGAGTGGCCTGACCTTCCGCTGTCCCTGAAGCAGAGACCTTCCGTTTGGCTTCAATACTCATCCCTCCGGAAAATCCTTAAACACAAATATCCGACTTTCCCGGCGCTACCACCTGATGAGCCTGCAATTACGGAGCTGTCTTCACCCTCCCCCATGAGGGGCAAAATCTCCAGACTTTATACTCTGGTGCAGGCCAGATCACCCCCTGTACTTTCCAAATTAAAACATACTTGGGAGGTCGACCTCGGAATGGAAATGACCGACGAACGGTGGGCCCATATGTGCGCACGCATCCATGGGGTCTCCTTCAACTCCCGCTTTAAATTGATCCAATTCAAGTTACTCCACAGGTATCATTACACCCTGACCAGACTGCACCGTATCTCAAATGACCTCTCCCCGAGGTGCCCCAGGTGTGGCTGCGACAACGCTGGCTATATTCACATGATCTGGTCCTGTCCCCGCCTCACTCGATTCTGGGATGCAGTATGCTCTACTATTTCAGCTATCCTTGAACACCATATCACCCCATCCCCAATGAGGTGTCTCTTTCACGACTTCCCAGAACTCCACCGAGACTCCAGGAAACTGGCTGGCCTCTATATGCTACTTGCAGTGCGCTCTATCCTACTGCTGGCTCCGGCCTACCACACCTACTCATGCACAGTGGCTCAGGGCGGTCACATGGGCTTCGGACACCGAGGAATCCTGGGCGGTACAACAGCCCGCCCACTCCAGACCTAGAGATATTTGGTTAAAGTTTCGCTCATTTATGTCTCCTGCCGATGCGGACTCAGACCCTGCATCTCCAGCCCTCTCCTCTCGCCACTCCCCTTCTACCTCCTGAATTGCCTCCCCCTTAGCCCTGCACCCACCTTGTATGTTTCCCACATGTGTATAAACTAATCTTTGTACTCGCTCTATACATCTGCACTGCCTGTTTTTGCTTTGATTGTACATGCCCTGTTTGTTACTCACCTTTACCTGTGCTACCAAACTGAATAAAAAAAAAAGTTTTTAAAAAAAGAAAAAATCATTGGTTTTAGCAACATTGCATAATTTTATCCAAAAATATATTTATTTTTCATACAAATATCAAATATCAAGTAATCTTATATATGAAAAACGTTCTGACGATAATTAACAATAAAAAAATGCATAAACAAATCTGCAACAAATTCACAAATGTGTTCACATAAAAACATAGACAATATAATTTGGGCACAGGGTTAGTATCAACAATATATTTTGTCTATATTAAACCCATCCATAAACACAAAACAGATATTTAAAAATAAACATGTTTTTATATTTATTGAACAAAAGACACACATGACATAACACAAACAATACATGGGACAGAGTTTTGTAAATATGGCATAACTTCATCCAACTCTGATTTTCCTCTTAGTCTACTAGTAAGTAAGGCAAGTAACCAGTGGAAGGATTATTGCGCGGCGATAGGAGCAGCCAAAAGAGACCAAGAAAACATACAATTGGTTAATGATAGCATTCCAATTCTAAGAGTGGAACTTAATCACACTGGGCTATTGAATACAAGAAACACATTTGTAAAAATGTGAAGTCTTCCCAGCACGTGTTATTGCAAGAATAGGTTTGGCATAAATGAACAGGGGTATACCAGATTGAATCACAGAATTAACAAGCAATTTTGTCATGATGAAGGCTTGATATCAAGCAACAAGAGAACACAGGGTATAGGCTAACTCAACAGAAGGGCCGAAACACATTGTGTCGACCAACATCTGACTAGATACCACTGATTGACTCATTTTTTCCAGAATTGACAACTAGTTTTTCTTTCCATAAAATTACATAAAAGTACATCATAAAATGACTGATAGACTAAGAGGAAAGTCAGAGTGGGATGAAGTTATGTCATATTTACCAAATTCTGTCTGATGTATTGGTTATGTTATGTGTGGCTACTCACAAGGGCTTGCCAGAAGCTCTCCCCACAAACATGCACAGTGAACTCTCTAAAAACTTTAAGGTCTCACTGACCACAGTTTGCAAAATTATGAAAACCCTCACCAAGAATAACAACAAATGGTTTGACACTAAATTTGTGTTGTTCAAGCAAACAAATCAATATTTTAAATGCTGTGCGTGACAAGCTTTAGATAGGGAAGACAAACTAATATCATCAAGACAGTTAACAGGATTGTATTAGGTCATATGATGCCAGAGGAAATTCTGCTGAAGTTTTCAGAACTATTCATCTCCATAGAAAATGAATCAGATCCCACCAGTTCACAAGAACTAGAAGACAATGGGCCTCATTACAACCTGCCAGTCCGGGACCGTGCAAAATCTGTGACGGCGGTAAAAACGTTTCCGTGTCCGCAAGGTTGCGGAAAAACCGTCCGATTACACGCTGTCGGTCGCGCGCACCACACCGACTCGGAAACGTTGTTACCGCCGTCACGGAAAACCCCACGGAAATGGAAATAACGCAGCCACAAGTGGCGCAAAACCCGTGTCCGCCTCCGCCGCCACGGACACGGAACCGGAAATACCATGATCGCCAAAACAGGAAACAGAGAGGCGGCCATCATATAAAAGCACAATCCATTGCCATCCAGAGCCAGCACAAGCACAATCCCAACTCTGAGAAGCCAAAAGGGACCACCAGCATGTCTGCCAGGATTCCTGCTCAGAGGCAGCGCAAACAGCGCTTCAGCGAGGCGGAGCTAACCGTCTTGGTGGAGCACATTGTGGACAATGCGGAGATGCTGTTCAGCGCCGACCAACGGCGTGCCACACAGCAGCGGAGGAAGGAGGTGTGGGCCGAAGCTGCACGCAAGTGCACCGCTGTGGGCGTGACAGCGAGGAGCGTGAAGGACTGCCACAAGCGGTGGGACGACCTGAGGCTGAGGGTACGCAACCTCATTTCCACGCACCGCCAATGCAGCAGTGGGACAGGCGGAGGACCCCCTTCCCCACTGAGGCTGCAAGCATGGGAGGAGCGTTGCAGCAGCGTCCTCCACCTAGAGGGAATCCATGGGATCGGGGAGGCTGAGGCAGGAGTGAGCCCACCTGCAGATGCCGGTAAGTGCCCAAACATGAATGCCACATGAAAATATGCAGTTGTGAGTACTGGGCCAAAGGACCCATTAACAACCCCCCCGCCCCCAGGCAGTGCATGTGTGGGCCAAAGGACCCATTAACAACCCCCCCCAGGCAGTGCATGTGTGGGCAAAAGGACCCATTAACAACCCCCCCCCAGGCAGTGCATGTGTGGGCCAAAGGACCCATTAACAACCCCCCCCAGGCAGTGCATGTGTGGGCCAAAGGACCCATTAACAACCCCCCCCCCCCAGGCAGTGCATGCGTGGGCCAAAGGACCCATTAACAACCCCCCCCCCCCAGGCAGTGCATGTGTGGGCCAAAGGACCCATTAACAACCCCCCCCAGGCAGTGCATGTGTGGGCCAAAGGACCCATTAACAACCCCCCCCCCCAGGCAGTGCATGTGTGGGCCAAAGGACCCATTAACAACCCCACCCCCCATGCAGTGCATGTGTGGGCCAAAGGACCCATTAACAACCCCCCCCAGGCAGTGCATGTGTGGGCCAAAGGACCCATTAACAACCCCCCCCTCCCCAGGCAGTGCATGTGTGGGCCAAAGGACCCATTAACAACCCCCACCCCCCCCAGGCAGTGCATGTGTGGGCCAAAGGACCCATTAACAAACCCCCCCCCCCAGGCAGTGCATGTGTGGGCCAAAGGACCCATTAACAACCCCCCCCCAGGCAGTGCATGTGTGGGCCAAAGGACCCATCATGATCCATATGGCAACCAATATCACAGAATGCATACACCAGCAATCAGATGCATGTGACTAACACTATTCAATGTACAATCTTAATGACGCATGTGATGCACCCATCTGCCACCACAACAACACTAATTGCATGCCCTTTGTGTCCCCACAGCCGTTTCAAGTGACAGTGAAACTGCACAACAGGCCAGCCAATCAGCACCGGCAAGTACACAAGCCACCGCCACCACACAGGAGGATGCTGCCGGCAGTTCTGCACCTCTGGCCACATTACCAGCCACTACATATGTGTGGCTCACCACCACCACCGACATCCCCACCGTCTCCACACTGCCTGAGTCTAGACAGGTGCCACGGGAACCTATAATGGCCACCCAACACAACACCGAAGGCAGCAGCACTGCAGAGGGGGCGGCCTGCAGTGATAACAGTGCCCCGCAAGAGCACTCGGAAACAGGGCCACAGGGGGAAATGCCCACATTGGAAGACCTGGGCTCCTTTCATGAGCTGGAGTTCAGCCCCACATCACTGGGGAGTCCCATGAGGTCGCCCACCCCATCCATGGCCAAATTGAATGCCCGCATGCAGCGGATGGAGGACCAGCAGGCTACCCTCACCCAGCTGGTGGAGAGGCAGCTAGAGGAATCCAGGCTGCAGAGGGAGAGCTACAGCGCCTCAGTGCGTCGCCTGTCGAGGTCCATCGGACGCTTTGCGAGCACTATAGTGACACTTGCACGCCATGTGCGGGAGGCCAACAACCACACCTCCAGGCTTGTAGAGGGCATGTTGGTTGGCCAACAGGCAAATCTGGCACGGATGCCCTCAATCCCAGATTCTGCCCAATCAAACACAACCACCCCATCCAGCTCCACTACTGCCAGTCCAAGGAGGCGCTCGAGTAGGCTAACGGGTCCCTCGGGCAAGGTTGCAGAGGCACAGAAGCGCACACGCAAGTGATGGCATGTGTGTGGGGCAGTGCAGGACACATGTGGACTACAAGGGTGTGAGAGGGGTGGGCACGTTTGGGTGGTGGGGTAGGTAGTTTTGGGGGTTTGAACAATGGGGTCTGGGTGGGGGTGGGCACGTTTGGGTGGTGGGGTAGGTAGTTTTGGGGGTTTGAACAATGGGGTCTGAGTGGGGGTGGGCACGTTTGGGTGGTGGGTGGCCCCGGGTGTACAGCTTCCCTAACCAATGCACCTCCTTCCCTGTTGTTATTACATGAATACATCACCATTTTGAATCAAGACATACATGTGTGGACATTGATCATTTATTTTGCAGTGCAACTATTAATTCATTGTCGTCACCATGTTTGTGCATTTCTGTGAATGTGCTGTGACTCAAAAGTAAATGCGAATCAGGGCATCCCGTGCTCTCTGGCCATCATGTGGACCCCCAGGGGGAGGCGGTGCCTTTCCAGCCCCATCTCCATCCCCATCGCCATCTCCATCCCCATCCCCACCCCCATCCCCATCCCCATCTTCCTCATCTGCGTCTGGTGGCATTGGGATGTTCCTGTGCAGGCATATATTGTGCAGCATGGCACATACGAGCGTGATTTTACCCGTCTTCACTGGGCTGTACAGCAGTGATCCCCCAGATCTGCTCAGACAGCGGAAACGGGCCTTCAGCAGTCCAAAAGTCCTCTCAATCATTCCACGTGTGCGGATATGTGCCCTATTGTATGCCTCTTCATGCCTGTTCCCTGGTCTCCTTACAGGTGTCATCATCCATGGCGTGAGTGCATATCCCGCATCACCTACATGGGATGTAGATGTGGGAACATGTCAGTGTTTGTGGCATCATGTCCTCATCTGCTGCTGTGCATTCTTGTATCATCATTCATTCATGCATATGTACCATGCAGTGTATGGAGGTATGTTTTGGGCATCACGATGTATGTCGCTAACTGGATATGTGCCTACACATTAACTTGCATGTTTACTGTACCCTGCGGGTGACATTTGATTGTGTGCATGTCACGGTGCAGTGCTGTCCACACATGGCAGAGTGACTCCACTGTACGGAAGTAGTAAATACATGTTGTCTCATTTACACGCCTCTCGTGCCTTTTGAGGCAGTGTTTCAATTGAGGGTGGGTGTCTGCAGTGGCACAAGGTTCATGGGACAGTGACGGGATTGGCTGTGCCAGCGTGTGCACGGGCACATTGTGGTGCCCTGTCATGTCTTCCTTCATGATGTTTGGCATCCGCTGTGTATTTGGTAGACGGAAGGGGGGTGATGCATGTGCGGTCACAGCGGCACACTCACAATGCTCATTGGCCTGGACACACACACACCACTTCGACAGGGTTGTAGCATCATCAGCTGTACTCACCCAATAGCCATGTGCTTTGTCCGGCATAGCGTTCCATGTACCGTGGCAACGTGGAATTCCGCAGTAACATTGAGTCATGTGATGAGCCTGGGAAACGTGCGCAGCAGTGTGTAATCAGTTGCATGGCATCACAAACCATCTGGACATTCAAAGAGTGATACTGTTTCCTATTGTGGAACACCGCCTCAATTGCACGTGGTACTGTCAGCTCAACGTGGGTGCAGTCAACTGCGCCTATGCAATTTGGCATGCCTGCTATGGCATGGAAGGCCAACTTGGTGGCAATGACCTCGGGGAGGGTGCGGGGTAGGGCTATGTGTTCCGACACATGGCGCAACAGGGCATCCAGTACCTGTACCAGGATTTTGGAGAAACAGGGTTGTGATATGCCGTGCAGCTCACCAACCGTGTGTTGATAGGTGCCAGTGCCAAGGAAATGCAGTACTGAGACAACCTTCAAGAGGGGGGAGATGGCGGTGGGGGTGTCAATTAGGCTGCTGATGTTGTCCTCAATCATGGCGGTGATGTGCAGGATTGTTGCACGGTCCAACCGGTATAGTGTGTGGATCGGTCCTGGGGTGAGGTTCCAGGGTGAGGCCCAGATGCGTGGTATTGCTGGCTGGCCGCGGGGTCGGGCTGGCTGGGCAATGGGGTTTGCCATAGCTGCAGGGTTGGCTGGTTGCCGCCTGCGCCTCCTCCGCCTACGCCTCCTCCTCTGCGCCATTACTGCCACCATGTGCAGTGCTGCCTGTTGGTTGAGTAGGCCCAGTCCCAGTGCTACTAGACCTGCTGCTTGCATGGTTCTGTGTTGTGTTGGGCTGGGTGTGGCCCTTTTGTAGGCTCCCAGTGGCCTGCTAGGTCCAGCTGGGCTGATTTGGTGCACCTGTGCCCTGATTCAATTCAGCTGGCAGTGTATAACGCCATGTTTGCGGTGGTTCCGCCACCGTGATCACGGTATTTACGCCATTTTTTTGCCGGTATTTCCGTGTCCGCGCTAGTTGTGATGCTCACGGTGTTTCGTGTTGACGGTAACGGAGGGGTTTCCGTGCAGACAGACTTAACGGGACCCCTATTTCCGCGGTGGCGGTTTAGGGTGGTGCTATTACCGGGGCCACGGGTCATGATTGGGCGGACATGGAAACGGAGCCGGTATGGTTTTACCGGCAGTGTTAATTCCGGACCGGAGTACTTGTAATGAGGCCCAATGTATCCTTTTCTTATCCTAAATGGTATCAAAAACATCTAATTTAATATCATAATACTGACCAGATCCTCCAACTCTACCACTTCAAGAAAGTAAACCAGAATCTTTCTCCTCTTCCTTCAAATCAATTGCTTCTACGGGTATCACCAAAACTCATGACTCATGTAAAAATGAATTATGTTTCAAAACAAGGCTGTCATTCCCAGCCCACTGGCCACAGTATAAGAAAACATTGACTCTCCCACAACTGTTTGTCGGGCCTGGTACACAGTTCATTTGAACATTGGAGGTTGTTTCCACTTGTGAATAAGTACTGCATATCCAGACTCCTAAAGAAACAGATGACCATGATGTGCTGGCCAATTACCATCCTAGCACTAATAACCCTTTGATAGGTGAGATTGTTGAGAAAATACCCCTTCAACAACTATGTGATTGCTCTGAATACTTAGTCCTGCTCCACCACTGTCCAACCGGGTTCAAACCTCATAGCTGTACCAAAGCTCTGATCTTCTTTATGCCAAAAGAGCTATTGCGATCCCTGGAACATAGTGTTCCAATTATCCTGATTCAGTTTCATCCATTAGTAGGGTTTAATGCTGTTCATCACTCTATGCTACTTAAATGTTTGGACGCTTCCCTTGATATTTAAGGGGGTGTTTGAAATTGATTTCTTCTTTCCTGGTTTACAGAGAAATCCAAGTAAAACCTGGACCCTTTCTTTCTAAGGTTCCTACCAGAAATTGTGGAGTGCCATAATGCTCAGTCCTATCACTTGGTATTTTAATGCCTTCAGGAAGCCATTAGCCTACATCATCACCCATTTTTTCCTTTTCATTTCAAACATAATCTAACAGAACTCAGGCTGCTTTCAGACTTCAGGACCCACCTCTGGCTCATACTGTAATGTTCTTGCCTTACTCTCATTCAGGACTTCATGATAGACAACAATCTTTACCTGAATGCTTCCAGTCTTGACCACTCTACACTCCTCAAGCATTTGGCCTCCTGACATGGAATGTCTACCTTCAATTGTTTCCTCTGCTAGAAAACTGTGCATGATGTTCTATTTCTCAAAGCATGTTCAGAGCCTCACAGAATCACACCCCCATTTGCCCATACTTAAACAACCATGCCTTTCCTGAACATGTGGCATAAAGTGGATGTAACAAGATCCCCAAAACACTACGCACAATATTTAGCTAATCCAGAATAGAGCTGCTAAGCTAGTTCTGGAACTAAAACCAAGAGATTATATTAGTCTCTGCTCTAAAACCTTTCCACTAGCTTCCTAAAGAAGCAGAAATTGAATTGCAAATGATCAGCCTCATTTGTAATGCAATCTGGGGTCTAGGTCACACCTACCTCAAGCAGAAAATAAAAATGCTGTGCCCTACCAGGCTCCTCAAATCTGGAAACACTATGACACTTAAAATGATACCTGCTCAAAAACAAAGGTTCAGAGGTTGGAGTCTCTCAGTGGATTGTGCTGCCATTTCAAACAATCTACCAATTGTCCTCAGAAGCGAAGAGATACTGGAGGCAACTAGCATGTTTGCTTTTGAAAAAAGCTTTTGACGCTTGAGCCTTTTCTGTTGAGACTAGTGTACACCTTTGTTTCTGTTGTTGGACTTCGGTAACTTCTGGGAGTATTGTACTCATTTTAACCTCAGGATCCCCTTCTAGAAACGGACGTGAGAATGCCTTAGACCAGTAGTCGCATGATATTTTCATACCAACGTTCTAAAATAATCTGACTCTTCAAAAAACACCAATCTTCATAAAGTAGATTAGCCATTCATAACTCTAGGACTCTAGGTAGGGTGTTTCCACATTTGACTTCCTATAGTTACAATAGTTACAGTACGTTTTGATCTTAAGAAAACTAAGAAGAAGGAGAGAAGAAGAGAAAGACAAAGAAAGTTGAGTGTATCAATGGAGATGGAGAGTAAGGGATGTGAATAAAAGGGAGAAATACATAAACAATGGTACATAGAAGAGTGAGAGATGAAGATGGAGAGAAAGGAATGGCTGTCACACAGAAATATATTTGGCGTTCTTAAATAAGAGAGGTTCTCCATTTGTCTGAAATGGACAGGAAGTCCCTCCCAAATGGGGGTAAAGACTTCTTTACAAAGAAGAATCATGAAGTGAGATTAGTGATAATAGCAATTGTTTTATGTATATCCATAGAGCTAAAGCACATCATAAATGTGGCATACTGGATGTCACAATCTAGACACACACACCACCATATCATACTACTAGACACACAGATAACCATAAGCCTGTGGAACCATGCTAAGTACTTAAGAACTACTACGTGGAATCGGAATTAGAAAATGGTGAAGCACACCCGTTAGGAACAATGATAGATTAGTTCATGCTATACACATTCAATCGGAAAGATATTTCAGAGAGAGCCTTTGCAACTATCCAAAGGAAAGAGACAAGAGTTGCATGGCAGAGGTTCATCCCTGTTGTTCAACCTCTATATCAATGATGTTGAAGGTCACCTGAGAAGCCATAGATATGTTGCTGTTTTCACTGGATAGAAAATCTTCCTGCTTATGTATGTTGATGACGTGGTTCATCTGATATACATCTGAGGGCCTAATACATAGATACACTGTTTATGGATAAAAGAGGCCTGACAGCAGATATCATCAGAGGTAAGGTGGCACAGGCAGGGTCTAGACAAATGCTGTCCCATTTATTGCATTGTTATAATCAAATGAAAAAATTAAATGCGGCCATATGTCATTTTGCATAATACTCTTCCAGTCAGTGCTATGTTAACAGCTGAAATGGGTTAAGTCAGTAGAGTTAGCAGCCTTTGGGGTGGGCTTCTGTGAGCACTGTAAACAACTGTCAATACTAACCACATACAATGTGTTCTTGAGAAGAATGAAACAGGTGTCCAAGATGTCTACTATATATGCAATTCATTTGCACCTTTGATTATATGAAATTGGAGACACTACTATCCTGGTGCTCGGCCTGGTCAAATACACATGCAGAACTGATGCATAGATTATTATGGAATCTTTGAATAGTGAAGTTGGGGAAGAAATAGAGTTGTTGAAAAGCTTGAATCGTTTATATTTTCCACTTAGATACCAGACAGGTCTGGTGTAATGCCAAGAATGGCTAAAGTTCCCCGGTAGTTTTATGCCTGACGATCTTTCAGAATGTGGCCCCTTTTTGTCTCTAGAATATTTACTCATGTGCATGATGCCTACACTAATGTTCCATAAGTACTGAGCAGTTCCGCAGACCCCTTAATGTCTTAAGTCTGAAAATGTACCTATCCATAAAAAATGTAGATACAAAAATACACATAAACTGAAGTTTTGCGTTTTGATATAATTGATGTCATATGCAAAGTTATCAGTGTGTTTCTTATACATCATGGGTGTCTCCTCTCTTTGTCAACTGATGAGGCAAAGGAGGGGAAAATGAAGAAGAAGAGGGACAGTAATGTGCATGCATGCAAGGGACAGTAATGAGGATGCCTACAAGGGACAGTGACAAGGTGGCGCATGAGGGACAGTGATGAGGATGTGCTTGAGGTACTGTGACGAGGATGCTCTTGAGAATGTTATGCTAAAACATCTGACAGACTTGACAATGATGCGTGTGTGGGACAGTGACCAGGTGTAGGAAACTGTTTTAGGACTTTTTAAATTGTATAAGGGACACAAAAGCAGAAAAGTCAACATTTTCTTTATGGGGAAGCTAACACAACACAATATCACACACTCAACAAATAGTAAGTCAAAGAGGAAACCGTGTTGGTTTTAGAACACTCTAAACAGAAAGAAACTATACAAAAGACCAACAGCAAACAAATGCAATTCTTGAAAACACTGCTCTGATGCGTCACTATCCCATCCGACACCCTCCAATTGTGAGCCTGCTCTGTGCAACACCTTCCCACAAAGCCAAGCAGAACCCACAAAGAAAGATGTGACCTTGGCCTTATGTCGGGAGATGAACTTGCTTTCCAGGATCTATGCGCTTTGATTGGCTAAAGGAATCTATTTCATAAACCTGTTATTTGGCATGAGATGCACCACTCCAGGTTAGACAAAAAATCATTTCAGACCCAGAAACCTACCATGAGTTTGTCTGGGATTTATTGGTGACAAAAAATTATGCCATTCCATTGATAGGGCCAAATCTTCACTAAAAGACTTGCCCGCTACTGTGGAGCTCATTCTCCTGGAATATGTATTTTGATAGCAGTGAACGATCGTGTGTTGGCATACACGTAGGTTGTTCACTGCCACCACATTTTCATCATTTGCATGGCAGAGTGCAAAAGTGCAGGGCAAAACGCGGCATACACATGCATGCGCCACCTTTTCCCCTGCACTTTTGCACTTTGCAGTGCAAAGTGAGTAAACACTGCATGGCAGGCTTGCATGCCAGGCAGCATTTACTTTTAATTGTGAGCACCCTTTGCCATGCACAAGTCAGGTAGGTTTACATTTCAGTTGTGTACACTGCTTACCATACACGGTTGCAAATCCTATCTGATGTAGATGCTGGAGCATTTGTATGGCGATGGAAGGGAGGAGGCGGAAATACAAGATGCGTTCCGCCCATCCTCTATTATGGCTCTGACTGTGAGTTCAATTTTAGTGAGTTCGTCCAGGCCTAATCTTGACAGTTCCATTTCACCAACACCACTCTGAAATTGAGTGTGCCTATACAGGAACAGATGAACAATTCTGTCATTTAAGGGATATGCATCTTGTGATGGTAGGATTCCCTGCCTCTCACTGATTTAGCTATAAAATTGAGAACATATATAGTATATGCAGATTTTCTTGGCTGACTCCTTTTCCACCAATTTCCAATATCGTGCCTTCAGCGCTCGAAGTTTATGTGTTTTAATCAGATCTGGTCAACACCACAGATGGTTTAATTCCAGCTCAACTCATCCCTGGCTCATGGCTCTAACCAGGTCAGGTCATCATAGCCTGGCTGGAATTACATCTCCCTCAAATGGTCCTTATGAGCTATAGTTCCCTGAAAGGACCAGACTTTGACCCAGTAGGTCAGATGTTTTAAAGCCAATTCTTCCCTCTAAGAGGCTTAAAACCCAGCTCTTTGTGAATGAATGAATGCTTATAACGTGCAACAGTCACCAACAATGACATCCTGGTGCTGGAGTAAGCAGCAGAAAAGGAAAAAGGAAAACAAAACAAGAAAAAGGGAACAGCAGAAACAGAAAAAAACGAATAATAATTTAAAATGGAAGAGTTTTCACAGCACGTTGAAAAGACAGATGGTGTTCCATGGACTGAAGAGCCAACGGTAGTTTGTTCCTAAGGTTGTATTTGTATTTGTATTTTATTTATTTGTATAGCGCGTCTGGCCCGAAGGCATCTGGGTGCATACCTTACGTCACAGTGACATAAAATACAACAAAAAATAAGCAAGCAAAAAAACACAATGTACAGTGTGCCCCAATCACCGAAAGAGAGCAACCACCAAGTCTAGGCTGTTTAAAATGAGGAACCCCGTTCAATCGAACATCAGCAGATCGTAATGTCCAAGCAGGGATTTAGTGGACAAACTTATCTTGTAAGTAGAAAGAAATCGATAAAGGATCCCTCTACATGCGCTGACATCCGACAATAAAGATTTAGAACTTTATGCAAATTCAAAAAACCAAAAGCTTTTTTAATATAATGATTGAAAGGCCAGTAGTGCTGACACGTGTTTCGACCATGTAGGTCCTTTTCAAGACACAAGAGAAAGTGCTATAAAATTCAGTACTGATAAAAAATGACAATAGCAATTTTTCCAAAGAAACAATCAGCATAAATCAAATATAACACAACATACAATATAATATCCCATATGTTCCATCACATGATAAAGAAAAGTGTCACGGGAGGGAGCAAAAAGGGATAAATGGAAATAGTAGAGAGAAACACAAAGACACATGAGAAAAAATGAAAGAGAAAAGAAACAAAAGCTGTTAGAGTCATGTCTTATTACCCAATTCCTGCATATTGCTTCTAATCTTGTAGGTATTCAGGGCTCGTAAAATGAAAAGCTTGATGTACAGAATGTTAAACTCAATGTGCATGGCAATGGGGAGTCAATGAAGTCTGTGAAGGACAGGTGAAATATGTGCCCGACGTGGAGTAGCCGTTGAACCGAGCAGCAGAATTCTGCAGAATTTGAAGTTGGTGCAACAAATAGGCTGGTTGGGAAGAGTAGAGGGAATTACAATAATCCAGAGTTCCAGATATAAAAGAAAAAAAACACCTGCGGGTGAAGATGAATCATGAGAGAAAGGGAAGAATTGTGCATAACAACTTTAGTTTAAAATAGCCTATCTGGCACACAGAGCTAATTTCTGCCTCAGCTGATAAAGAAGCCGTAAACCTGAAGCCAAGGCTTTGTACCATATCGACAGTTAGTATTGAAGAGGTTGGCATAGGGGATCTTAGCTAGTGATTTAAAAATATATGTTCATCCCTCTGTAAGTCTCGGATGTTGGAAAAGACCCAAAGTTCACCTGCGCACAATTCTACTGTCACCACCTTAGCTCTGTAGGCCTCCAGTGATGGGGTGACCGAATACCCTCGGAATTATGAGTAAAGTGGAGGATCTCCTCCATGGACTGCTCAAGACTCAATAAACATAACTTCAAATGGACTATTCACGAGCATGTGTTTGAAATTCATATGCCCAGGTAGTCAAAACATTCTACTTGTTCAAGTAATGCTCCATTCAGACACATCTCATATTTCAGACATTTCTGCCTGCTTACGACCATGATATTAGTTATGGGCCTGTTGATGATACGGTGTTTACACTGGCAATATATGTCATATCCCTGGAGGAGCTTTGTAAAGTTCTTCTCAGTCTGGTAGAGGATCTGTGTCATCCATGAAAATAAGGATTGATAGAATTCCCACTCTTGGGTTATCCCCAACCCTACCCTGAATCCAGCCATATACATCATTGATGAACAGATAATCATGCACTACAGTGATAATATATTCCTGTTGTACACTCTGGACATTTCAAATTCCTCAGATAACTCCCCGCTAGTGTGCATGCTTACTCGTTTTGTACAGCCCTCATGGAAGGACATCATCGGGCCTGTCATTTCTGGGTCAAACACATCTCCAAGAGCATCCCCTAGGTATCCCTTGTTTACAGAGTAAAAGGCTGTATAGAGGCCCACAGAGCCAATGTATTCGGCCTCCTGCCAAAGTATTTGATGTATTTACTTGCATGAAGCATTATTTGGAAGCCCTGCTGATAGTGCCCGCTACCCTAGCTATTTCAGAGTCAGTAGTTGTGCACACAAGGATTAGCAATCCAAGCAGCTTGGACGTGGGCAAGACATCTTGTGAGGACACTCGATGTTCTGCATAGCAGTGGAGTTACTCAAAAGAAGCAGAAAAAAAGACTTGTAAAGTTAGGCGGACAGAGAAGAGGTAAGCGCCTGATCTCATTTCAGAACATGGGAACAAGGTTGTTCAGCCTGTTCTGACTACTGTTAAATGGGATCAAGGTCACTATGTCCATGAACTCCGGGATCATCTGGGACTCCTTGGTTTCCATGACCTCTACAAACTCTGCAGCCCTGTGATATTGCTGTAAAACAACTCCTGTCTGGTAAGACTTCCTCTCTGTGACAGTCATGATAAAGAGCTGACTGTGGCCAGCCAGCAGCATACCGTCCGAGCCCCTCTTGTACCCCCAACCTTCTTTTTTCTTTACCTCATCATCGCAAAGAGACCCTGGAACGTCTTCCTTTTAGCCATGGAGCCAGTTTGATTGAGGTCAGTAATGGAGTCAGCAGATTTCTGCAGGCTTCTGCATGCTCAGACAATTCTTGGGATCAAGGTTCTGTTGAGAACCAGAAGAAGTGGCGCTCAAGGATGACATTTCAAGGGTGTTTATTGAACTAAAAAGAAAATGCCTATCTATCACTGCTGCCAATTGGGATTTGCCTAGCTACAAAACTAAGCTAAGGATCCTCGTCCATACAAACCTAATCGCTTTCTGGCCCTAGCACTCTGGAAAAAAAACATAAACCAATATAAACCAAAGCAATAGCTTCTCAGCCTAGGCTGTGTCCTAATGTCCTTTGGAGATCTCTTTGGAGATCTCTTTGGAGATGGTTTTCAGATTATACAAAAATAGTTCAGAAAAGAAGTGTTCTCAGCTCACCTGTCAGCCTCGCCTCTTCAGATAGACTTGCAAGCCTCTATATGAATCAAATGTCTCTAGTACTTTACATGGAGGAATGTTCCCATTGTACCTTAGGTGTCAACTTCTCTATGTGGGGAAATGCTTCCCTTGTTCCTTTCCCCCACCTTAGCAAGTTTCTAGAGAAATCAAACGTGTTAACTTATTTATGTGGAGGAATGCTTCCCTTGTTCCTTTTCCATACCTTGACCTCTTACTCTCTATTGGTTCTGTATCTTGAAGCGTTTGATTGAAGCTTCCAAGTTCCCTTCTTCTTGTTATTTTACCAATGTCACTTATTTGCTGAGGACTCTCTGGCTTTCAAGTTTCATTAACCTCTATGGTTGTATATGTGCTTCTTGCCAAGATTCAATATTATGGTTTCTAGGGCTCCTGTAGCCCTCCTTGTCAGTTTCTTTCTCTCTGTTTGTTTCCACTCACCTCCCTCCACCCTCGGCAACCCTGGTACCTTCTGCGCCTTTGGATGTGCTCAAACTAGATGGCGTTGTAGCGGGGATGTTGCCATTCACCCTTCTCACATAATTGTCACCTTCTCTTCTTCTGCCCAATTCGGCAGTCTCTGCCATCTTCGTGTTCCAAGTGGAGGAATTATCCCTCTGGTCTGTCCTAGCCTCAGCGTGGTATCCCGGGTCGCCGACCCACCACAGCAGTGTGGTCACGCCACCAGGTAAGACGGTCCTTCCATCCCCGTCTCTTACTTGGCTATATCGCCTTTCTTGGTGCTGGCCTTCCGGTGCCTCTGCCTTCTCTACGTGTCTCTCCCCACTGACTGTGTGGTGTAGCGCAGCTCCATCCCTCCAGGATGTCTGTAGGTCAGAGGCTCCCTTCTGTGTAGGATTCTTCTTCTTCCTTTCAAGGTTCTTCGTACCTTTATTCTCTCCACCGTACTTCAAAGGGACATGTTGCTTTTTGTCAATTGTGAGATCAAGGGAATGCCAGTATTAACATGAGCCAAAGACATAAAAGCAATGCCAGTATTTGTTGGATGCAAAACAGAACATCAGATTCTTCTATATCCCTATATGCAGTATTCCTCCTAGGGAGTTGCTTTTAGGAATGGAAGTCCTTGTCCCATAGAAGCTAGTTCCTCCCAGTGAGGTCTTGCTTTCCCAGACCTCTAGGGATGGTCTTGCTTAGCAAGCTCACCTCCCTAACCACAACGGGGGTGGATCCCCCCTGGGGACAAGGGACATATTGTCTAGATTTGTCACACCTCCCTTAGTGCTAAGACACTGGTCTATCCAATTCCACCTAACCTTACTTCACCCTGCAACACTGCACTGCCCCCAATAATGCCATGGGGAAAAACGTCTGTAAAATGGTGGAAAGGGGGCTAAATGGGACAATGGGGTGTATGTGGTAAGGCTCTATTTCCTCACTCTTTTGAGACCACCTGCCAAGATGCTCAATAACACCGCTTAAGTATCCACAACGACACTCTGCAGCATACAATTGTGATATTAGAGGTAACAGGTGCATTCAAATTGTAATGGGGGCGTTCCATTACCCTTTTTCATGTACACATACAGTGGTGTAATTCAGAAGGGAGAGCAGGCAGTAAGACACCCCCTTGAGCTGCACCATAACAGAGAAGATACAACGTCTCTCCTCCCCTTCCACCCACGCTTACCTCTCTCCAGCTCACCTCTCCCACTCTAGCCTCAAGACAATGTGGTGTCCACTGGTCCAAGGAGAGGACATCTTTAAGTGAAGATATGTGGCTTCTGTTATTCTGTACACGGCACTGAGCACGTGCCAGCGTGTATTCACCAAGCACCCTCATACACCAGCCCACACAGTAAAAACACAAGACACAGTGCACAACCCACCGGCTGGGTGCGGGGGAGAGCAAGAAATGGATGGCCTGAAAGTGGAGGAAGCAAGAGCAAGACGTATTTGCTACACACAAGGCAGGCTCATTGTGCACCCACCTGTACAAGGCACGCAGATTCCTAATATGCGCTGCTAGCCACCTCTGCTCCATCCTCTCCTTGCTGCCCAGTTCTTGCAAGGAAGTCAAGATTGGAACTAAAGTAGGTGGAGCATTGATATTATCTTCGAAAAGTGCTTTTAAATCAATGTTAATGTTGCAGTGTAGACCATAGAGCAAGGGGATAAGGCAACATATCAGTTAACAATTCCCACCACCACGCATCATTCATGACATCACATGGAGCATCACATGTGAAAGAACACATTACACCATGAATGATCTCACCATTGACATTGGATATCAGCTCATCAAGTGGTAAAGAAATGGTGAGTTGTTCATTTGAATGAACACAGATACGGTAGGGCTGATTTCACGCTTGTTTAATCGAAGTAGTGGCCTTTTAGTTAAAGCACATCATTGAGCATCTTAATAGTGAGTAGGAATGACACGTTTATTTTCAATCAAAAGAATGTTGTTCTTTTTCATTTTTGTTTTTTTTTCCTCTGAGCATTTAACAAAGTACATGTGAATTGTTAATGCTTTTTCATTGTCACTATAAAACAACATGTGTTTTAAGGAGTATCATTTGTAAGAAAAAGCACGCCAATAACAGGACTCATTTCTAAACACCTCCCTGCATTCCCCGACATAGCCACAGGTAAACTTTGAATATGATAATGTCAGGCTAGCCCCTGGTGTACCAGATGCAGCAAGGCAGCTCGCTCAGTTTGCATGATCCACAAGGAACCCTCAAGGTTTTCTAAGTAAAACAAATAAAAGCATTTACCTGCTGCCCCATTTCCGCTTCCAGTCTTGCTAACACCTTCTCTTGGAAGGCTATCAAGAACACGTATTTCCGCCTCCAATCGTGCGAACACCTTCTCTTGGAAAGCTATCAAGAACACGTGTACTTGAAGTCCTTGTCTGATGTTCTTGGTGTCCATCTTGGTTTTAGTTCCTTTACTTTTGTAAACAAATGGCTCACACACACTCCATGCCATTTCGCCACAATAATAAAGTCACTGAAAGCACCGCCAACATGATGTCAGGGTGCTACTCGCATTTGAAGGAAGCTGAGAGTGGCCAGCTCCACACTCTTCTTGAAGGCCTGGCTTCACTAGGGTCTACCAGCCTGAGGTAGCCAAGCCATTACTATTACTGTTTGGGTCAGACCATCACAGCAGCCTTTAACACCGCCTTAAAAAAGAATGGCCTTTAACATAATGACAGTGCATACAGACATTCAATTTATTTTTGCATTAATATAAGCAGCAAGAATTAAACTATGTTGGCCTAGGCTTGTGTTGAAAGTAATCAAAATAATGATAATTATTTTTGTTCAAACATAACATATATAAGATTTTTTGATTTTTTTTAGCCCTCTATATCATGCCACATATCACAACTACATACATTGTGTAACAGGTTTGGGTGTTCACATTCACAGGTTGATTTAAGCATTAATGTTTGTTAATTATATGTAATTTGCTGCAAATAAAGGAAAACTCATCTAAATGCATGTGCCTTGTATGGACAGTCTATTTTTCCTTCAAGTGTTTATGGAGCATGATTAACTTACCTTCTTCATTTTCCATGTTTTCACTAACAATTATTTCTTACTCTTCTTTCTTCCTTTGCTAAATTCCACTCCCGCGTGACTTCCCCTGTCTCGTTTCACGAACGTTTCTCTGCCTTCTCCCCCCCTTTCCTCTGCTCTTGCCCGCATGACTGCTTGTTTTGTGTCCCGCTGCTGGACTGCATGCCCGCGATGTGTCCCCCTGTGCCTCTTCTTCTGTGATTCTCTCTCTTCACCCTAGAAGTGAAAGCTCTGAGACAAAGGAAGAGTAAGTATACGCGCTCTATTTTTCCGCTATGATCACTCAGTTCCACAATATTACTTAGTGACTTTTTAACACTGGTGGCGAATGATCTCTCTATTGAATGCTCAGTCGAAACCAGAAAATAGTGACAGTGTGCTTATGACTGTGCTATCTTGAAAGACTAGAGGGTGTAGGGGCGGGGGGGCGATAATTCAGGAGTAAACCAAGCCAGCGTTACTCATAGCAAATTCTTGGCGAATCGAATTTCCCTCTCCAGGTTTAAGGCAGATGTATGTCTGAATTACTCAGAGTAATCTCTTTTTGAATTGAGTAGCCTTCTACAGGTTTAAGTCAAGAGTAAGTCAGAGTACCTTCTTTGTGAATTAATTGTAGCGATTGCTTGTCAACGTGAATGCAGACAATAATACCCCACTGCTGTCTCCAGTGACGCTTAATAATGCACGTTTGTATATTTAATTAGTACCCCTCTTTAGTTTGAAGCACTTGCCCCCTTAGGTTAATATTACCTTTGGAAGTCACCTGTATTCTTATATACATTTTGTTACTGTCCGTTTTGTTCCTTGTATATCTCCACAGTTGCTTACACCCTCATAAATTGGCTCACTGCTTGTTGTTATCTTTATGCATCAGTGTTCTTCAAATAAATACAAATAATAAAATCACCTGACACCAACTTCACAACCTACTTATTAATAAGCCTTTCACAAAAAAGTGACACAGGAGGTGATCCTCATTTAAATGACTTAACCTTGACATTCATAATTATTTCCGCAAATAAAACACTTGCCACATACGTTTGATAGCATATGATTGCCGTATACTTTGCATGTTTTTTTTGTCTAACATTGATAAATAACCCCATGACATTTAAAACTGAAATACACCTGCAGCTGCAGCTTAAAGACTCATAAAGCAACAGCTTGAAGAGTATGTCCTGAAATGTGTGAGGAAGCACACAGAGCAAAGAATAGATATTGGCCATGCAGTGTTCATGAACACAACAGCTTGCATGGTTCTAAAACAGGGGCTCCATCAAATCCGAATGACTATTTTGCAACAATTTATAAAAAGCTTTCAATAACTGCCCCAGCTCTCCCCACCCCATAGTCGTCCTGTATCTCATTGACTATCAAATGCATACGCCAAACACATTTCTAGGTGCTTCAATTAAATGTATTAAAACATTACAATTAATAATTGATACATACTTAGATAATAGTAATTAGATCCCCATGCACTTTTAAAAATGTGTTTTTTGCCAGAGGTTATGTGGAATATGTTTCGAACAACAGACATTGCAAATGACCCCGTTTTGAGTCATTTGCCCAATTTGGCAGAGAACAAGCAAACTTCCACAATGACACGGCAGTTCAGTCAATATTAATGAGGGAGGGAGGTGGGGCAGGAGGAGGGACTGCGCCGGAACAGCTTGGCAATGAATCGTTATTTCAGACGTCCGTGGATAACGCAACCATGTTTTACTTGAAATCAACATTATTGTCCAACGAAGAACATGAAGGTGTATATGTCTTATTCTCTAGTATATCCACTGCAGACCCGAAACGATGTTATGACTACGAGCTTATACTGTAAAGTCTGATTCAAAATTCAGCCACTTCTATCTAGAACTTCCCCCATGTATTTCACATTTCAATACAGTTCCTAAAGTTATTCTTTCTCTTTTTTGGTATGGAATGGGGATTGCATGGAGGGAGGGATATAAAATGTCCATATTCATGAAATGTTCCCTTCGCTTTTGTATATTATTCAGTAATTTATTTCCATGGAATGTTGGTAAACACACAGTAAATTATTCAGCTTATTACAAACATGTATGCACACCTCCTAGAGCAGTGGCAATCAAACATGTTTATGCCCAGTCCCTCGTTGAGTAAAAATGTTGTTGCCAGGCCTCCCCTTGAGAACAAATATTGTTGCTGCGCCCCACAAAATCATCGCTATATTTGTTTTGTCAATGAATTGTATGGAGCTATCTGACAATTGCATATAAAAAAAAAAAGAGAAATTGTTAAAAAGTGTTTTTTACATAATGTGTTCAAAGAAAGTATAATAAATGACTATTTTTGATACAAACTGGTGTGATATATGACAATATAATGATCAGAAAGCATATATAAGAGGTACAACCAAGAAGGGACAGTGGGGAAGCAAGTGACCCTTTAAACATAATGTTTTTTGTTCAAACTATAGCCTAATGGAGGGTTGTTTATAAGTGGTCGGTAAATAAGTACCTCCAGTCTCTCTCAGTTGTAGTGTGCGCCCCACAAATGCCATATCACCGTATATTTGTATTATTAAAATCAGTCACCAGACTCTTGTTTGGAAGAGCCTCGTGCCCCCTTGGATGCCAGCCTCACAGGCCCCTTAAGTGCCAGGCTATTATGCAAGTCTATGTAAAAATGACAAGCATACTCGCCCTTGGCACCAGTGTTCTAGAGGGTGATTTAAACATCTGGAGCGTCATACACAAATTTAGTCAAGATGATTGGGGACTGTTGAAATGGATCCCTAGATATAGAGGTTTGACAGTTAGTGCCTGATTCACAGCATCATTTTATTATGGCACAATCCCATTGGAAAAGGCTCTGTGAATCAGGCACTTAATGTGTTCATATGTAGTTGCAGTTATTGAATAGGTCTCCAAATGCTTAACTTGCTTTTGGTCTCATCACTAGTTTAGCTGTGCGGTCAGAAATGTGGTATTAATTCCTTTACTGCCACTTTTTTGGATGGTAAAAAAATTACCTGTTTTTACTGTGCCACCTAATTCTGGGTTTGACCTTAAAGTAATTCTATGAGGGGATGCTGCCAACACACCAACAACATGGCCGGTCATGTGATTGGTCACGTGACATGCCATGCTCTTCCCTTAAATGCAACATCTCCCAGAGTGTCACAATGCAGTGCTCTCTCCGTTATCTCGCCCCCTCCATCCCGTTCTCTGACTTCTTAAAATGTCATATACCCTCCTATATCGTCCTCCCGCTCCCGAGCATATCTCTTGGCTTCTGGAATTTTTGGTGTATTCATAATAAGACCCTGGCTTACTTCTTGTAACTCTTCTATTCCTGCTATGCTCTCCTTCTCCCACACCCCTCAATTAGCTGGTCGGGGCGATGGCACTGCCATTCTCTTTCACTCCTCTTGGAACACATCTACCACTACTACCAATCTTTCTGCATATCCTTCTTGTGCATATCATATTGCTGCTTTCTCTAACCGGTACCCTCTGATACTTCCTACAATTTACCACTCAACAGGCCCTTCTTCTTCTTTCTATGATGATCTAGATATTTTCCTTATCTCCCTCCTTCCTTCATCCACAGCCTTCGTTCTGCTAGGGGATTTTAAACTTCATCTTACATCAACCCACTTATCCTCACCTCTCCTGACCCTTCTTAGCTCTTTCTTTCTTACTCCTTTGTCTGCCCCCTTCTCACATCTCCAGGTCCTTACTGGACTTAATATCCTGCTCCCTTCCTCTTGATTCACCTGTTTCCTCTTAACCGTCTATTCATCTGATCATTTTCTTCTTTTGATCTCCTTTTCTTTACCCTCTATTCCCATTGCTACTTCATTTCTCTGTTGGGAGCTATGCTCCTTTTCTCCTGTTTCTTTTCTTTCCTCTTTCCACTCAAACCTTCCTACGCAGGCTCATTTCTATACTCTCTCTCTCCTGATTGGTCTCTGCTTGCCTTCACAGCTCTCTTTCTACCACCCTCTACTGTGCTCACCCTCTTTGACCCTTTATCACGTCTCAAACACCTCCTTAGCCTTGGCTCCCCCATTCTCTCTGCTATATTTATACTTCCCTGTGACATGCTGACTGCTGCTGGAAGTAAACACATAACCCCTCCGACTTTGATGCTCTGTGAGAGCCTCACACTTCCTATGATTCTGCTTTACTCGATGCTAAAATACTTTACATTTCTTCAATAATGTCCTCTCTTTCTCACCATGCTCTCCGCCTTTGCCAGGTCATAAACCATATGCACTCTCCCCATCCTCCTGGCCTTCCTATTGCATCTTGTCTTTTTTCCTATGACTTGGATGACTTTTTTACTTCCGCAGTATCTTCTCTATGTGTATCCTTCTCCTCTGCTCTTCCTCTTACTGGCAGTCTTTCTGACTTCTATACAGCCTCCTTTCTTGCCCGCACCCACCCTATGACTTCCCCCTTGACCTGCATCCCTTCCTTGCCATTCTCTCTATCCACCTCTCTCTCATTCCTTACTTAACCCTACTTACCAATCTCTTTCTGTCCACTGCAATCTTTCCCACATCATGTAAACATGCTGTTGTCATTCCGATTCTCAAAAGACCATCAACGAGTTGGGTGCAGATCTCTCTCTTTGTCTGGTGCCTTCCTTTCGAACGGCATCCCTGCCTCTCTGAAACTTGAGCAGAACCATCTCTGGTTCCGGAAGGATCTCAAGACTTTCCTCTTTGCTACTGCCTTCTCTCTTCCACTTCCCAGCTGATCTCCTGTCTGATACTCCACTGGTCGCCTGGCTACCCTCTGAACGACGGGCCCAGGTACCTGCCCTCCCAGCTGCACACATGCACTGCCTCCTTGGCAACCCTGCACTTGGGTCTATATCTGCATCCTTACAGTCCCCCTACCTGCACTTATCAGACACGTGTTTTCTGTACCTAACCTTGCACTGCCACCTGCTGGCCGCACTACTTGTTCTTTGATGTTTGATCCTGTGTCTTGCACTTCTCCTCCTCCCCTTTTCTGCTTCCCTCTCCCCTGCACTTGTGCGATCTCAATGTCACTAAGCCTAGTAAGATTGTTGTCTTGTCCTTCCCTTGTCTCCCCTCCCTTGCCTTGTCACGCCTTGAAACACTTGTGTATAAGCGTGTTATAAATACCATATCATATCATGTCAGTTGAACCTTCGTACCATCCAACTTCCCACCTATGTCTTTGCTTCCCTTTCATTCCAAACTTGTAGAAAGAGCAGTATACTCCCAAATCTCCTCATTCCTCAATTTCCATTCTCTACTGCCTTTGACTCAAACTGGTTTCCACCCTGGTTACTCCACAGAAACTGCTCTGCTTAACGTTACTAACTCCCTTCTTCTCTCTCGTCATAATAAGTCTTCATCTATACTCATCTTGCTCGACATTTCGGCTGCATTTCACACTGTTAATCACCCAACACTTCTCTCTGTTCTCACCCATTGTGCACTTGTTCCATTCCTATCTCTCCATTCACTCTTATTCTGTTTCCTGAGCTGGCCAAACCTCTTCTCCTCATTCTCTCCATACGGTGTTCCACAAGATTCGGTGCTTGTCCCATTGCTTTTCTAAAACTACACCATTCCACTCTTTTCACTCATTGAGTCCTTCAATCTATCATTTCATTTCTATGCGGATGACACCCAGATTTTCTTCTCTTTTGCATACTTCTCGGACTCCCTCCACTCTAAGATCTCTGACTGTCTCCCCACTGTACCACCCTGGATGTCCTCTTGCTTTGTATGTCTTGAACCCTCTAAGACTGACGTTTTTGACTTTCCTTCCTCTTCCCCTTCACATTCTCCCCATCTCCTCCCTAACCTCTACTTTCCGTCCTTGTGTCTCCCCTTTGTGTTTCACTCGCAATCTCAGCGTACCTTTTGACTCCTCACTGTCATCTTGTCATATTTCTTCCACTGCCCATATCTGTCGATTTCACTTATACAATTTCCATCCTTTTCTATCTTTCCATGTTACAAAACTTTTCATCACCTCTAGTATTTTCTCCCACCTCGATTACTGCTCGATCCTTCTTATGGGCCTTCTGTCGTAGTCTATAACTCTGCATTTTGTCTTCTTTTTTCTCTGTCCCTACAATCGTCCGTTACCCCATCTATACTGAGCCTTTCTCTTCTTTCCTTTGACTCCTGGCTTTGTTTCTGTTTTCTCTCCATTGTCTTCAAGTGTTATCATGGCCTAGCTCCACCTTATCTTGCTGTTCTCAACTCTTCTTACACTCCATCTCAACCTCTTGGTAACAGCATCTCCACCTCCTAACTTCTCCTGAGCCTTCCTGTGGCCCCTCTCGTTTCCTACCCTTTTCTCTGCTCATCCCTAAACTATGGATGCCCCCGCCCCCACCCATCCGCTTCCCGCCAAATCTTTCACTCTTGTCTAAAAGCTTATCTTCTTACCTCTTCTTCATCACTCTAATTTCTCATTGACACCAGTTACTGTCTCTCTAATTATTGCATTGCTTGTGGACCATATTATGTAAGTTGTTGTGCAGTGCATTGCCAAAGTGCTTTATGAATCCCAATAAAAAACTAAATACAAAAATAAAGCGAGATGAGCTAAGGGGTGGGTGGTGAGTTTTAGAACACTAATTGCATTGTTCACTTTTCATCTGGTCTCTAATGCTAGTTATGGTCTTGTACTGTTCGCGGATGTATTCACCCATAGTTCAGGCTCATAAATCAGGTGATGGCAAATACGTGAAATTGTTAACTGGCACCACTGTCAATAATGATGCACTATAAACTTGCAACATTCCTTTAATCAAGCATAAATCTATGCAAAAACAATGAACCGGTTCCACCTCGAAAACCAGTAGTTTAACTGTCATCATTATAATTCAGTTTATGTTGATAAGAATCCATCAAAATCCATATAGTACATTATCAAAAGCATACACTTCCAAAAGGAAAAAGAGGTACAAACTGCATTTAATTGTCCAACGTATGCACAAAAATTACAAGGAGTGTTTCCATATTGTATGTGTTTGCTGAAATATGAAGCACGCAGCCATGGTTACCTTCCCTGCAGTCAATAAACTTTGAACTTTGATAGGCAAAGATGTTTCACTATATTTTCATTACCAGTCATAACTCTTTGATCAACATAACCAAGTCATGATTGTTGACATATGACCTTACCGGTGCCGGTAATCCCTTACCGCATACCGTGTAATGAGGCCCCCTGCTCTAGATCTTTGCTTCCAAAAAAACATGTATTTCTTCTGCATAATGTATTTTTCCAACCGTTTTGCTCTAATATTGAGCCCAATTGCCTCTTTTCCTCCATTAAAGACCATAAATATTGTTAGATTTTCTTTTTGTGAATAGCTATTTTATTCCACTAAAGCACATCCTCTAAAGGAATACCCACAGTTCACAATCTCACCTGACAATTCTGGGGCAAGAAACAGTCTTTATAAGAGTTAAAAATCTGCTTTATTTATATAATGTCAAAACCAAAGGTCGTCCCCAAACCTTTTGCTGGGGAAGTCATTCCCATTTCATACAAACAGAGGCAGCATGTTTACAAGAAGAAGAATGGACCTGTCTGTAATATTCTCTCTAATGTTTATAACACACACACACACCCATAAACAATTGAATATATCTATAACTTGTTTGTTATTTCTAAGGCCCTCATTCCAACCCAGGTGGTAAGTTCCCTACTTTACCACCATGGTGTAAACTCTGTTTACACCATGGTGGATGGCGGATTTACCGCCCCATTCCAAGGTGAGTGGGGCGGTAAATCTCCAATCCCCATTTAATCTTCCTCATTCCCATTTTTGCCCCATAGGGCATAATGGGAGTGGGGAAGGCGCTAATTACGGCACTGTAAATTACGGTGCCGTAATTAGCGCCAAGGACGCTTAGCGCCTTGGTACTTAACGCCTGCTAAAAGCAGGCGTTAAGGTGGAAATCAGGCGTTAAGGGTTAACGGCGCCGACGGCGCCGTTAAACCCTTAACGCCTGGGTTGGAATGAGGGCATACGTATCAAAATACAGTTCAATCTTTACATAGCGCTTCTCAGCTGATATAATGTACACTTTTGCTAATCACGTACCCTTAAAGACCAGATACTATGCTGATTTCTGCTCTTTCTGGTAAATCATCTTGCCTTACTGTGATATGTGTGATGTCCTTTGTTCTCTTTTCGTGAACCTGATACATTATTTGGTCAAACAGCCCTCTCTGCAGCCATCAATGTTATCGACCTCACTATCTTCCTAAGAATCCTATCCTACAGATGAAACTCTCAGACACTCTTCTTAATGTTTTTTTCTACTTGAATTATTATAACTATTATCATTAAGGTAATCATAGCGTGCAGACCTAGCTTCGAGAAGCAAAGGAGCGCTTTACAGAGGTACACAACAATACAGATACACAACAGAGCACTTTACAGAGCTATACAACAGAACAAATGCATAATACAGTGCTTCTCAGAGGTAACAACAGAACAGATATACAGCAGGGGTGAGATACAGAAGGGCAAAGTGGAGGGGTACAACTGTACAGCCGGGGAGGAGTGGGGTGGTTGGTGTTTAGTGAGTCAGGTGATGCCAGGACCAATGTGATGGCCTAGGTGTTGAGGAGGAGAGACTACTTGAAGCAGTGGGTTTGGAGTTCTTTTCTGAATTGTAGTTGCGTGGGGGTGAGTCTGATCATGACAGGGAGGATGTTCCATAGTCTTGGAGTGTAGGCAGAGAAGTCTTGCTTTCACGTCCTTTGCTTTTTGCATAATTGGATTTCAAGTCTACACGTGTTCTTTCTTCTGGTGGTGCGTTGTACACCAGAGATGCTGAGTTTCTTCATGAGGTAGCTGGGTGACTTCAGTGCGAATGCCTTATGGATGATGCAGCAAGACTTGAAGGAGATTCATGCATGCAGTGGGAGCCGGTGAAGGTTGATGAGGCCCCGGGTGATGTGGTTGTATCTGCATAGACCGTTGATATGGCGTGCAACTGCATCTAGGGCACTTCTCAGGGGCCCAATGGAGGACGACAGGAAGCCTTTAAAGGAGGGAATAGCCCCATCGAGGAGGGATAGGACCAGTGCTTAAAGAGTGGATCTAACGCTGTCCAGAGGGAGGGCGAGATTGACTTTCCGCAGGAGGCAGAGCTGATTCCAAGCAGCCTGTTTTTTCTTAGCTAGGTGTGTCTTGAAGGAGATGTATTTGGGAATGTGGAACGCAAGGAACTTATGATGGAGGTGAGTTTAGGTGTGGAGCCATCAGGGTTCATGGTTGATAGCCAGGTCTGTACCTCTGGGTGTTCACTGTTGTTGGTGAAGAGTAGCAATTCGTTCTTGGAGGGGTTGAACTTCAAGTATGCATTGGACATCCAAGACTGGATCAGCGAGAGGCAGGTTTTGAGCCTCTGGATCTCCTCGATGGAGTCGATCTTGATGTTTAGCTATGTGTCATCAGTGTATTGGTGGATGTGGATGTTGTGTGTGGCTAGGAGGGCTCACAGCGGCTTCATCTATAGATTGGATTGAAGATCACTGGGGAGAGGATGGAACCCTGTGGGACTCCACAGCTGACAGATAGCATTGGTGATCTAGAGCAGTCCATCTGAACAAACTGCTGACAGTAGGTGAGGTAGCACTTGAACCAGCGTAGGACAAGGTCGCTGATCCCGATGCACCAATTTAGGTTGTCCTTGAGTACCTGGTAGTCTTCTGTGTTGAAAGCGGCTGTGAGGTCAAGTAGAATGAGGAGGCAGGGTGGCTGGTGTCAAGGATTTTGAGAGCATCGTCGATCACCTATATGGTTTCCGTCTCCGTGGTACATCTGGGTCTGAACCCAGATTGGTACTTCCTTGCTGGCATCACACACTTCATCTCCATGCGCCCTATAGATCAAATCCCACCCAATATGGTGAACCACAAAGAGCTTCCCTGAACCCATCTCCCCCTTTTAATCCTTTATATTGAATAATTCCTCAGGCATACTCTTAGCAACCAGAACATCCACTTTCACCAGCATGCAGCCATCACATGTACTACGATATCTTGTCCCACTCAGAACTCCACCCCTCCGACCTTGACAACAAGCTGAAACCCATGACACACACAAACACCAGAGATGCAAGCAAAACCTCCTACACATTGCCCTCTACAAGCTCACATGCACACAAAAACACAATGGGCAACCAAAGATTGCAATTCACTCCCATCCCACATCTGAACCACACCATCATCACCTTCTGCAAAAGTCTCAAAACTCACATCTTTCCTCAAACCTAATCTAGGTGGACCACCTCCCCTGCTCTCCTTTGTCTTTGTAAATCTTCCTATCCTGTTCTGAAAATATTTTGAACTTTGTAAAGTGCTCCAAACCCTTTTGTGGGGGAAGTACTGTAGAAAAGTTTAACTAAACTAAATAATGAAGAGTTTAAAAGTAACTAAAAATTGAATATTGTGACATTAACCTTTTGAAGCAAAATAAGAGTGCTGATATTCCTCGACTACTTTGAATACTAAATTGAGCATTTCAAGACAATGGCCCCATTAAGAGTTTGCCGGTATCCTTGCAGTAATACCACCAGGATACCGGCAGACAGAATTACCGTTACTGGCACTTGGTCTGGCTGAATTACTGCCAGATTACAAGTGCCAGTAAGGCGGTAAATCTCCAATCCAATGAGTTCCATAGGACACTATGGGGGGGATTTGCCAGTATTACTGGCACCTGTAATATTGATGATGGTAATACTGGCTTTGTTTGCCAGTATGGTGGCGGAATTACCTCCAGTTGGTAGCCAGAGGTAATTCCGTCCACCCCACCGGCGAACTTGTACCTTACCAGTGCAGTGACATGCAGGTATGCATTAATCCTGGCATGTTATTACCTCACTGGCAAAGTTGTAATGATCCCCAATAACTAAATGTGTTTTTATATGCTGTTATTAACTTCTAATGAATTATCCCACTGTCGCAAAACAGATTTTATCATATTCATTCTGCAATTTCAAAAATATAATTAAAAGGATGTTTTTCAAAATCATGTCCCATATAACTAGCCTTTTCAATGTTTTAAATTTGCCCAAAATGAATGTTCAACCTCAGAGCAAACAAGAAACAAAATCATCCAGTACCAACCCACTTGTTTAGCTAATTATTCAAAATGTTTGCAAATTCAAAGATATTTTTATCCAACCACATTTTTCCAATATATCTTTAGGACTCAAACCACCCAAAAAACAAAATCGAGCAGTACTAGTCCCAGTAGCCAGGATTGTGCATGAGGTTCCAAAGAGCCCTGGCCCACCTGGGGTCTTCAACACCACCAGCTCCCTTTTCTGCATCTCAGAAATCAAATACCATCTTTGGTAGGTCATATATAGGAGACGTACAAACGGACATGTTTGTACAAAGCCTTCTCTAGGACCTATTTCTACAATAAATCCCTGCTCTAAAAAACAACAAACCGGTGCTTGTCAGGAAGTTGAACACATAAACCCTTGATGAGGTCCATGGTGATGATGTATTTAGCATTCCCCAGCCTCTCTATGAGCTCGTCATTTGATGGCACAAGATAGTTACGAAGCCCGAGATGGAATTTAGTCTTTGAAAATCAATACAAAAACATCAAGACTTGTCCAGTTTGGCAACAAGCACAATTGGGGAGGACCAGGGACTCCTAGTCTTAGAATTTTAGTTATCCCCTCCTCTATCACTTTTCTGTGATGCAATAAGGTTTGAGGTTCATAGTTTGCCCGTGAGGGTTTTGATGAAGACATTGTTTGACCCTCTTTGGATCTTCCGTAAAATATCCTCTGAGGTGATGATGCTGAAAGTTGGACTTCTTGACAAGGTCTGTGATGTGAGAGGAGAAGGAGAGTGAAGATTCAAATATGACCCCAAGGTTTTTAGTCTCAAAAGAGGGTGAGCGAATAGGACCCAAGGAGGGTGGCCAGAGGAAAGGGATCAACCTCTCACTCTCTGCTTGGCAAAAGGTGTGACCTGCAGAGAGTTGGAGCTAGAGGAGCGAAGAACTCTAGCAGGGAGATATTTAAGGAGAGAAAGCTGGATGTAGAGAGGTCCCAGGCCCCACACATCCTTGTGGTCATCCACAAGTCATCAGTGGCCTAGTATCAAATGAACCAGTGTTTTCCAAAACTACAAGATTCTCCTCTGTGAAACACAAAAGATTAATATTTATTATTAATTGAAAAATGATATGAATAATACTGGTTTCATAATATTTCCTAACACAGCCTCATGTTTCATATCCTTGAATTCAGGAGGAAGGGTCAAATCTAGATGTTGCATTAATGTGAGGGATTCCTGTTCAAAGAAATGGGAGAATGTATGATTATGGGCACAAATGGTTCTTAACTCACCCATGTCAGATGCTGAAAGAATTCTGACTAAATAAAAGAAGAGGTGTATTCTATGGGAGTGTCAACCTGTTCAGCGAACTAATGGAAGGACATTGCCAGTTAAAATGTGTGATGTCAGGTATGACATACTGTGGGAAAATTTGACATCACATATAGAGAAACACACATGAAGTGATGGGGAGTAAAGGGGCTGTGAAGGTTGAAGAAGGGCAAACCTCTGGCCAACTGGATGAATGCTGAGCTTGGATAATATCTGGAAATTAATGGGCCTTGTCAATGAGGTCGACTATAGCAGATTGTACCTGAGGCAGGCCTGATTTCCTCGAAGTAGTTCAGACCAGATGTGGGCTAGCTTACTGGGTGATCACCTGAAAGCTTTGATGGTCCATGCTGGCTCTGTGTCTTAAAGAATTGTTTAAAAGTGAGTCTAAAAAATCCCCTTTCTAATTAGCTATACGCTTCATAGAATAATGTCCCTTCTAAATCCCTGGAGTGGGATTAAAATGGGGGAGGCTGATTACAAATTGAATGCTTTAATAAGTTATGTTTTGCATCTTGGTGCCAGGATTAGAAACGGTGAGATGTGCCAACCCAGAGCTAGAATAGCAGAGTTTAAGTGAGCACCAGAATTGCAGATAGTTCTCAGTATGCCTAAGGGCTAGTGGGAGATCATGCCACAGTTTACCGGCTGCAACAGAGAAAGCCTGGCCGCCAACCCGACAAAGGTGGAATTTAGGGATGACAAACAGACAGGCATTACCAGAGCGGAGAGAAAATCTTCCCCCTGGTTATAGTACGCCTGGTGGACAAGACAGAGAGATTTAAATATGATCCCTTTGGCCATCAGAAGCCAGGGAATGGATCGTAATACTGGACTGATATGATAACCATAGAGGGCAGAGGTGGCTATCCGGGAAGCAGGGTTCTGCAGAAGCTGCATCCGATGTATCAGGCTGATAGGCGGAGCCAAGAACAGGGTATTAGAGTAATCTAATTGACTTGTAAATAACTAGGTGCCTACCGCAGGGCACAGATGAGTAGGTAGAAAGGGTAGAACCCTGCAGAGCACCGTCAGCAGAAAATGATCTGTTTTACAGACTGTTAGTCAGAAATGCACTTTTCCTTCCCACTGTGTTGAAATCTGATTGAGATTACATTTTTAGAAAGGAACAAATAGCATTTTGTAAACCGTAGGCAAGAAAAATGAATGCTGAGAATTTGTACAGTTATAGTCAATAACTGAGACTATGAACAGAGCTGCCATCTTCATAGCCTAAATGAGAATTCATAAATCAGCACCTGTGAAAGCGTAGTCATTTTAAAATAGATATTTGGATGAAAGAGAGCTTTTCTCAACCATTTCATAGAAAATATGCAATTTCAAATAAAAAGTAACATTTCACAACTGACATTGTGTTATATTAGAGGTTGCCACTTAGTGAAGAACAATTACAACACACTAAAATATCATAACAAAACAGTTAACATTTCTACAATGGTGGTAAAAGATACAATACATGAATTCATACATGCCCCCGTGTCCCAGGAACTGTTCTGGGGAAAAAACAGTAGGATGCTGAAAATAGCTGGCCTACCCCAATACCCTTTGCCCCCACCCCTGTATACCTAATTGCTTAGCAACAAGTGGTGAGTGTCTGCATGGCAACTTCGCTGGCATGTACTAAGTACCGGTACACTAATAAGGGCAAAACATATCTTCTGATGTGTATTAAATATTCCTAAATCCAGCATACCATTTTTTAAATATCACAAAATACTGCCATTTTAGTATTCCCACAACATCACCTCCAACATTGCTTCCGTAATCCAGGCTAAAAAGAGGGCTAGATGGGTGGGATAAAACATTCTTAATGTTGCTGCAGCCAAGCCTAGTCCTGCAAGCACACAAGAAACAAAGAGGACACACACCACCTGCATGCCCACTTTTATCCAGACCCATTACCAGTGTGAATGCAACCTCCCTGCCTTGTGGCAGTGCTCCCTGATGATGTAATGGGTGTCAGCATGGCATTCCCACCCCAAAAATGCTCTTCCGCTACATGCGTCCCTAGATTGCGAAGTCAACATGATGTTTTATATTGCCTGAATGTTCACATGACCAAATCAGCAAACTTTTCCTTTTCTATGAATCTGTCATGTCCCGTGTAGAACAGCATTCTTTGTGGCATTGTTGGAGACATGAGATCTCCTTTGTTACCTCTCCTCTCAAGATGGAAGTTTGTGTGCTGTTTATCGGTCCAGTGGATTTGCATCGTGCAAGGCACATTTCCTGTGTTTTGTCTGATTACTGTTCCGAATGCCATAAAGGCTCCAGTTACCATGGAGACAATGCGTTGTTACTCTCTTCCAGACCCTTCGTAAGTTTGCTCTTGTATTTCTCTGTATTTCTGATATGCTTTTCCAGAAAGCTTCCTTTCTTCGACTGTTCTAATCTACCTATTCTCTTTGTCGACTACCAGCTGACTTCGCGACCCTGTTGTACTCAGTGCTCAGATCCTGCAGTCTCTCACCTCGCACACAGTTGTGCACTGGCGGTAGGTCCCGACTTTTAGAGCAGATAGCGATTCCCCACGGAGCTCCACAGGAATTCACTATCTCCATCCTATTATTTTAGCGCAAACACTCTTCATGGTCCCAGAGGTCACTGAACAGCATTAGCTGAGATCAGAGCCGTTAGACAACCAACTGCAAACATCTGAATGAAGCTCGAGACAACATCAAGATCAGCACATCGCTCTCAACCCGAGCCATAGGGTGTTATTCCCTTGAGGGGTTTCCCTTCTGGCCCTGCGTCCCTTTATCCCGTCAAGCTGGGAGAAGGAAGGCAGGGACAGAGGGGACACTTCTCCTAAGCTCCTCAAGGCAGTTGCATCTGATCTGACAGGTCAGTCCTTTCTGTATATTAGTGGTAATCATGACAGAATAAACCAGACACCTATGAATAGCTTTCCAAGACACATTCTCCCTCCTCCCCTTCCAATACAGTTATTTTCAGGTTAGGTCTCTTTACCAATGCATGGTTTGCCCCTTTGTAATTTTCTACCTTCTCAGCTGCTCATAGAGAAAGGCTTCAATCCATTCAGCAAGGATCTCAAAATATTCCTTGCCAGAAAAAAACATGGGGCCTCATTACGAGTGTGGAGGCAGCCATGGAGCTATTAGCTCCATGGCTGCCTCCAAACCGGGCTCCATTACCAGGTTCCTGCAATGAGGAATAACCGTTAATTCCTACATAGGAGAACCCGGTAATTCCTCCTTGCAGGAACCATTCTCCATTCCCATTTGAGCCCCCATAGGGCTCAATGGGAATGGGGATGGAGGTAAGAACGGGCACATTACAAGTATCCCGTTGTTATCTCCCTCTTCCCCTCGCGGGACCCGGAAAAGACATCTGGTTTTACCAGAGGTCTGATGCAGGTCCCGCAAAGGGAACCTCGTAATCGGCCATGACGGAATGAAGGGGGCCGGTCCCGTATCAGCCCCTTCATTCCGTCAGCACCAGGGTCGTAATGAGGCCCATGGACTTTTACATTAACTCTAGCTTCTTGACGCCTTTTACCCACCCTCCCTCTACTGTAGCACCCTACCCTAAGTGCTCTGAAGCCACAGTCAGGTAGTCCAGAAGTAAAATGCATGACGTGTGAATGATAATCAATATGATAAAGATCTTGTCAATACAAAACCTTTACATTTTGAAAAAAATCAGTGATTTGAGGTTTGCATACTAAACAATATGGGCTGAATAGTCTCATGAAAACATACCATAAAGAATAACATTGTCATGAAATTCCCTTGTTGAGTTACACTACAAACTAATAATATATAGAACTGATATCACCAGGAATCCAATTTCAGAGTACCCGCTAACAATGGTGTAATTATTACCCACAATATGGCATTTCATTTACCTACCTGGGGGTTGAAGGGCTGAGTCGACCCATCCAAGGCGTCTAGCCCAGGATGCATGAAATTGTCCTGTTCCAAGCCAAACGCGTTTGGGTTGAGCAATCTTCCTGACTGATACATAGGAGTGGAGTCTGGCACAATAGCAAATAATACTTAATAATGCAGCTAATAAAGCCTCTTGTATTTAAATGATTTGCACATGGCTATTTCTTTACCCCAATTGTGCCCATTGTTCTGGCAATATGTGTGATTGATACGTGAAACTATCTTCTTCTTGGTAACATGGTTTTGTGTTTTTTTTCCCCAAACCTACAAAACATGTTAATTGAGTAGCATCATGCAGTTGTTCTTTTCATTTCTCTGTACAATAATTGTAGGTTCACTTTTATTGTATTTCACCTGTTATTTTTTCCTACTTTAAGGGTTTTAGTTGTGTATATTGCATCTGCTGATTATTTTGCAAGATTCACTTTTCTCATGACTTCATTCCTTGAATGGACTCCAAATGTTCCCTCTCCACTCTGGGTTATGTTTGTTAATACTGCTGCATAATGCTCAACAATATTGCTATTGTGAATAACATTGGCCACATTGTAAACATTTCAGAGAAATTGGGGGGGGGGAAATGGGCATTCATTGCACCAAATATTTTCTTAGTAACTTGTATTCGCTTCTAAGCTACTCAGACATTGGCTAGTTTCTGGCTCCTCTCAGCAAGTGATGCCTTTTCACATAATGGACATTGGCTATGGTGGACCACTGTCTCGAGGCAGTAATGCCTTCAAGCCTAAAGGCAGTTGTTCTCTACAATCACTGTCTAGAATCCAAATAAGTACTTCACAATGTACCAAACTCCTTCACATTGTTTCCACGATTCCCTTCCGAGGTAGAGTTCACAATTGATGTTGACTGCAGACATACCCTTAGATGGAGGACTGCTGTCTCGTATAGACTTCTAGCTTAATGATAGCTGCTGTGTGCCTTCAGGTGCTCAAACAAAAGTCTCACCGTTAATATTTATATGGCAATTCACGCTAATAAGTAGGATTCTAATCAATCCAGATTTCGTAAGGGAACCAGTACATCTCATCGCACATAGGCTCGCTGCATTATGTAAAGCGTAGATATGCCGGGCATTGCAAACGACTGACCTCGTGGTATGGCTTTTCTACAATGGGGCCATGTGATTTACCTGTCTATAGTGGATTTCTTTATGGAGGGCATATACATAAGTGCAATAATGTTATTAAAGCTACCCCCCCCTTCTGTTTCACTTTTCTGAGAGTCATTTCCCTCTCATTGCTGAATGATGCTCATTGATGAGCTCCCTCCAGATCCCCACTGGATGCACTACATGCTAACCATGTATGTTATCTGCACATATGGGTCAACTGCTAACCCTGCTGTGAGTGAAAATCCTTGATGTCATCCCCATTGTGCCACGGGATGTAGGACTATGATCATGCACTAGATTATAAATCCACCTTGGACTTTACATGTGTTTCTGCCCACATATTTTCCACTGTTAACAATTTTAGAGTTGACCCCTATACTTGCAGTGACTATTCCCTTTTTAGGGCATCTTTTAGAGGTATTCTTACTATGGATAACTCTGATCAGATCGCAGACTCCCTACAGATTAAGCCTCTTAACCAGGCTGTAATTTGGCGCCGAGAATATGCGGCCAGGTTTACTGCTATGACTGGGGGGACTCTTTGGAGATATGTGTCCTCTTTCTTTTTCACCTCGCTTGAAGGACACACTTGCAGCCCTGATTCTGTTCTCGACCATTAGAATGGATAGTAACCGCACAATACCTTCTCACAGGCTTTGTGGGTGATACATGCTAAGAAGAAGAAGTTGAAGGGGATATTAAGGAAATACGAAAATTGGGCTTATACGTGGTTGCATTCATAACTAAGATCAAAGAAATGTATAGAAATTGGGTGAAAGGGCATCGTGCCCTGTTAATGCAAAGAGACGCCAAAAGCATGTTAGCAGCCCTAGCATCTCGAGATATGACTAACCTTTGGAGACTAATATGAGGGGGTGGGAGTGTGCAACTCTCTTTGCAACACTAGCCAATTCCAGGCTTGGGAGAATTACTTCAATGAGCTCTATTATGATGTGACTAGTACTAAAGTTTGTGCTTTTGCGACCATGAGGCCTTTAATGGCTAGGGACGCCTGGGTCCTAATAGACATTGATCCACAAAGAACTCAGGTGGCTATGGAGAGGGCCAAGTCTTCAAACGCCCTGGACCCGATGGGATCCCCAACTTGACATTAGAATCAGTGCCTTCTGTATGGGCTGAGGTATTGTTTCAGCTGTTTTGAAAAATGGTTGGCGCGGCCAGGTGCCCTGCTACTTGGAGAGAGGCCATTGTGATAGTCATTTTCAAAAGGGGTGATACAGCGAATCCGGCCAATTACCGCCCCATCTCCCTTTTGGATGCTTCCTATAAGATTTTCTCTACCTTCCTGCTTCTTGCACTTGAAAGATGGGCAATTCACGCTAATAAGTAGGATTCTAATCAATCCAGGTTTCGTAAGGGAACCAGTACAGCTCTGAATTGCCTTGTATTACAACTTTTGAAGAATCAGGCTTTCCAATCGAAACACACAATATATCTTTCCTTCCTTGATGTCTCTAAGGCATTGATTGTGTGGATCAAACTGGGCTTTGGTTAATGCTTAGGAATTGGGGCTGTCCGGAGGCCTTGGTTTGGTTGCTGGAATTCGTGCATAAAGACATTAGAATTAAGGTCAGGCTGGACAAAAAGGGAATGTTCTCTGGATGGATCTAAGTGTATCCTGGTTTACGTGAGGGCAGTGCACTAGCTCCCTTTTTATTTAATGTATGCATCTTTGGCATTAGGGCAGCTGTGGAAGGTATAGGGGTTAATCCTCCAAGGTTGGGACATGTGAAACTTCAGTATCTTTTATATGCTGATGATCTTGTTTTACTTGATCACACTGCTATAGGCTTGCAGAAATCCCTGACACGGACACAGGACCTTGGACTAGAGATCAGTGTGACCAAATCTAAAATCTTGGTTATTAAACAAAGAAAGATCTTGTCAGGTAGATCAAACTTTGTTTGGTATATTGATGGTAAAATGTTGGAGGTGGTCACTGACTTTAATTATCTTAGTGTGGTGATCAAATCAAATCGATTAGTGCCTCTGGCTAATCAAGCCTAGAAGTTAGATGCTATCTCAGCACCTGCACAACTTCGAGTGCTGGACAGAAAATATGGACATTTTTCATTACTGCCAGTGCTCAAAATGTACAACCAGGTACTAGTACCAAAACTAACTTATTGGGCATAGGTCTGGGATCTTGGATTTGGATTCGGGTAAAACTGAGTTTTTTTATTTGGAAACAATTTCTGAGACTTCCAGGTGGTACCCTGTTCCCGCCGGTTAAGCATAATCTGGGTATTACATCTTTAGACACCAAGGTCCACTGTAGAAGAATTCTAACCTTCAGATCTATCTTGTTTCCGCCACCCTCAAATCTTTTTATTCAATTGAATACACTGTACAATCTAGACAACTGACCAACGCTTAATATCTGGGTAAATTCTGTTCTGAACATTGTTAATGAAAGGGCAGAACCGTTGGATGAATTGGAGCGTAATCCGGGCAAGGTTAAGAAGTTATTATTTGAAAATGACTGGATTGCAAATAGGGAAAAACTGCTTGTTAACGGTTATTCGAGAACTTTTCTCCAGAAATGTAATCATTCATTTCTCCCCAGAAATACATGATAAAACATCCTTCAAGATCATTGAGAAACTTCTGGCTATGTATAAAACTAAACTTACTTCCAACCAACGATGTCCTAGGTGGCCGGGCATGGGTTTCATCCACTGAAACGCCTGTGTCGTTGCTGTAGAATTGACTGTTAAACTTTAAACATCTAATTGTGGAATTTCCGGCCCTAACTTTTCAACAAGAGGACATTTTTTATCCTATTTTAATACTCGTCCTTTGTTAACGTGGGAATCTTTCTGGTGGAGGCTACTAGTTAGTCCCAGTGACAGACTGTTAATTAACGTGATGAATCTACAAAAATCACTCGTGTCTTGGTATGAAATCTTTTTGTTTTAAAATGGTTTTCATCAAGTAATACTTGATGTTGAATTACTGTATTTTTTATTTTGTAAGTTTGTTTTTATTGTACGAAATGGTTTTTATGTGAGTATGTGTGTAAAGTTTCATTTGTTAACTATATCACACAATAAATAAATTAAAATAAATAAATAATTGCAGGAATGTTTTCCATTCCACTTTATTGTACAACCAAGCTCAAACGGGAGCTGTACTGAACCAAACGTAACCTCCCACAGACACAAACAGATTTACCCCAATAATGTTAAACTCCAGGGTGGCCAAAATCATCAACTCAGCAGGTCAACCACAGAGAACCTGCCAAAGAAGCATAATGGGATTTAAATCTCATGCCTCAACTCCTGTCCCCCATGGCAGCTTGAGGCATTAGGCTAGATTAACATGATAAACCTGACCAGCAAACCATCGCTGGACGTCATGCTGCACCACCTTCCTCTACCTCAACTGAGTGTTAAGTGAACACCATCATTATAGCACCACCCCAGCAGGATGGGCCAGAAGGGGTGTATCCTTTCTGTCATTCAAGACAGAGGAACTGTGCTCGCAGCAAGGACACACGGACAAACCTACATGCGGATAGATGTGTGGCAAAGACTCTGTCTCAAAGGGATCCACTGCAAGGAGGTACTCTAGTGAGACACATTACAAGGTATTCACTTTTGGCCATTCTTCCCCATAACAATATCAACTGCGACCCACCCACGTTGTTCACTCTTTTGCTCACTGCATTACTCACTGTCATTTGCTTTCAGTAGTGCCCCTAAAATGCTCTCCACAATGCTTCCACCAGAACTGAATTCCTATGTAACCAACAGCTTTTTGTGACTGGGTCGCCTGCCACGACCACGCGCCTAGGTGCTCCCTGTTGTTTGCTGCAGGATCTTAAACAACATCCTGAGCCAACACTGATTTTACTTCTGAATGCCTTCACTGCTATTTGCTGTAAGGTGTCATCCACTGATGTTTCACTCCAGTGTCATTTGATCCACTGTTTATTCATGGATGTATTCCAATGTTAATTTACTCCACTGTGATTTTTGGCCCCAAAGGTGCATGCTGTCTGATGACACCATTATCTCACCAACTGTGCAGTGCTCTTTTATACGCCCAATTATTTTGTGCAGAGATGAACTACTTCCAGGTTGTCCTTCTAAGTGAAATCCTGCAAACAGCCATCAGGTCTCCACTGCCGGCCTCTCTTGCTCACATTCTTAAATTCTGCCTTCCTCCACACAATATATACACTGACTAAATAACCTCACATTGCAACTGAGCACCCCTAACACATGTGTCAAAACCTCAGAATTCCAACAAATTATAAGACTTAGGGCCTCATTATAAGTGAGGCGGTAAGGGGTTAGCGGCGCCGGTAAAGGTTCCTGTGCCGTTAACGCTGTACCGCCTTATTACGAGGTTTCTTCGCGGGTCCCACGAGGGGAGGAGGGAGCAAACAACGGGCCGCTCGTAATCGGCCCGTTGTTAGCTCCCTCCCCCATTCCCATTCAGCCCTATGGGGGCTGAAATAGGAATGGGGAAGGTCCGGGCCTGGGTTCCTGGAGGGAGGAATTACCGTGCCCTCCGAACTCAGAATGGCTCGGTAATTCCCCATTCTGGGAATCCAGACCCGATTTTGGCGGCAGCCATGCCGCCAATAGCGGTATGGCTACCGCCAAAATCGTAATGAGGCCCCTAGTCTCAACCAATTCACCCTCATCCGATGGGCCCACAAGGCTCCTCTTTGGAAACAGATGACTCAAGTGCTCGTGACACAAACCACCTAGAAACATACCCACAATCAAACCCTGGTATTACCGATCTGCACACATGAATGCAACAGCAAAACTATCTTATATTTTCATTCTGCTCCTATTGCCCAAAGCCTGGCCACCTCCGTTCGAGATCTAAGATGGCCAAGAGGTCATGGAAATGGCACTTGAGGGCACCACAAAACCGAACAATATGACATAAACAATGTATCCCTTCATCTATTTTTCAGTGCTCTAAAAGCACTGTTTTCATGAGCGTGAGCCTAGAGGGATATTTCAACCTGCTTTCTTTATATATATAAAAAATAAAAAAACAACAATTTTACGTTCAGTGCACTCCAGAGGTTTCAAAGTGAAATTCTGAAAACCACTGGAAGTACGTGGCGGTGGCTGTCATGTTAAGGAGGCAATTAATGTCATTTCATTTGACTCCCAATGCCCTGCTTTGCTCAGGGCACCCAGAATGATTCCCAATATTTGAAGTTCCAGCTCCAAAATAGGTTCAGCCGCTAAAAAACTGATTACAGTAGGCAAGTATAGGCACTCTAGCGAAAAGTACTTCCTAATTAGTTCAGTACATTTTGCAATAGATTAATTATGATACATGAAATATATGTATTAATGCATTAGCATTTATTTGTCCCTATAAATATATAAGCTGCACAAAATGCATCGCCAATAACTTTCTAAGACAAACATGACCATCGTGCAAAACAATAGAGTAAATATCAAAATTCAAAACAGTAACACCTACAACTACCATAGTTTTTGCTGTTTTGTAGCACGAGGTGTTACTATTTACCAAGTTTAATGATACTCAATGAATAACCCGAGAGTGACCTGCATGCTGAACACCAGCTGTCTGACTGATGGAAAGGGCACATTTATAGGGGCTCTGTATATCACCTGCTGCCTCAACACTTCAGAGTTGCACAGATCTTCTAAACAGACAGGTTTTAACTGTCAGTATATATATATATATATATATATATATATATATATATATATATATATATATATATATATATATACAGTAAAAAAACTTTGTTAAAGGGACGTTATGGTTCAAAGTAAAACCGAAAAATCACTGAATTCAGCAGTTATGGTAAGATAAGCAACCATAACTCGCGCCACCGTGCACTGCTAACACTAACACCCAGGACATCAAAGATGACATCACAAATGCCATTGATGACATCACTGATGACAGCATATGTGCATTTACTTTTCATGAAAACTCTGTAGGAGGGATTCTTATAATGTTGACCAAAAAGTGCCAAGGATCATTTGAATAAATATCATGAGCTAATTAGTGCATTAAGCAATGCATTGATATAAATAGCATTCTATTATGAAGTTCTATCCAGTATACTAAGCAGCCCATGCAGAAACCTAGGCCGTGTGTGCAGTATACATGATAAAGGTGCAATATTCATAATCTTGCCATGTAGAATAATGAAATGATAACTGCTTTCTTATTAGAGTTTTGCGTACTGTGAAACATGTAATAAATAGCCAATAAAACCCACTTAATACATAATTACATTATTACAGACAAAACACAAAGAGACAAAAAAACATACAAATATGAGTATATACAGGGGCAGAGAAGTAAGCAAAAAAGCAGAAGTAGTAGCAGAAAGAGTTCATAACCTAACTGATTATCTTTATGCAGAGAAAAGATTGCTGCTACTTACTGTATGTATGTGTATCAAATGATGTCAGTCAACCCTAAGGAAAGGAGTGTGAGTACAATGTATACAAATATGAGCATATACAGGGAAGGTATAGTAATAAAAATAAAACTATGAGAAAGTGCTGATAACTCTAATGATTATCTTAATGCACAGAAAGGATTGCTCTCTTTCAAGCCTGTGTCTTCCACTATATATATGTTTCATATGATATGACTTGACCCTAAGTCTACAAATATAGTACCTTTTCAATTTTTACTTCCTGACTGTTACTGAAGAAAACTATGTGGTTTAGATATGTCAGTAAAGGAAAAAAAGGGAGAGCCAGCCATGTGATGTCATCAGTGATGTCATCAATGACATTTGTGATGTCATCTTTGATGTCCTGGGTGTTAGTGTTAGCAGTGCACAGTGGCGCGAGTTATGGTTGCTTGTCTTACCATAACTGCCGAATTTCAGGGGTTTTTCGGTTTTACTTTGAACCATAACGTCCCTTTAACAAATTTTTTTTTAACTGAATTTGATAGGTTTTTAGTAGCGCAACTTAACCATAACATCCCTTTTAACAATGTTTTTTCATTGAATTTCATAGGTTTTTATTAGCGCAATTTAACCATAACGTCCCTTTAACAAAGTTTTTTTTTCTGAATTTCATAGGTTTTTATTAGCGCAACTTAACCATAATGTCCCGTTAACAAAGTTTTTTTACTGAATTTCATTGGTTTTTAGTAGCGCAAGTTAACCATAAACTCCCTTTAACAAACTTTTTTCATTAGCACGCAGACAATATACAAAGATGGAGTGTAAAAAGCAATTTCTCAGGGATGGCTTTACACAGAATGTTGCAAAGTAAGAATTTATGCTCGTTCACAGTGAAGGTCAGCTGCTTCCATTTTTTGCTCACGGGCCGGAGTGGCCCACGACTCACACTATAAGGTTCTATTGTTTTTTGACCTTGACAGACAGGGATCGTGCCAAAAGACTTCTTTTGAAGGAGGGGTGCAAAAACGTAAGAGACGATAAGGATGAAATTTCTGAAACGAAACCGCTTTTAGATATTATATCACTATGAGAAAGATCATTTGCACAGACGGAGTCGTATTTAGGGACTGCATTATGCGTAGAGAATGGAAAATGCCAATATAATATAAGTAACCCTTTAAATAATTTTATACCGGAATATAATAACAATAGCGTGGCGTTAAAGCACGGTTAAGTTGTACTTGATCGTTCAATGTGGCATATTGATTTGTACCGCGCACTATCACCGACGAAGTGGTGCGCTGGCGCTCAGGCGGCTCTGAAAAAGGCACAGGAGAGAGGGTGGGTTAGTGGGAATAAGTTAACATACTCCGTTGCACTATCCTCGCTAGCAAATAGTTTCACGCCCTAATAAATTAAATGAATATTTTTAATGAAGATCGGCTCGTGAGACTAATTTATGTTTTTAAAACAGGTACATCCTTCCCTACTGTCAATGCCACGATTTTCAGACCCCGGCCGACGCATTTTTTAACTGCCAGGTGCAGCTCCTAGTAAACAACTTCATGACCCTCACAATTTTATGGGACAATCGCCAAGGACCAATATGCCCTTACGCGGTACTAGCGGCTAGAAGCAACATACCAACCGTTATGGTGGTCTAATGCCTCGTTGTTGGAACAGCCTTCCGATTATCAGTGCGACCACAGTCCTTCTTTTATCATAAACCAACACCCTGTGTAACGCAAAGGAACAGCACGTGACTCAAGATGAACTTTATGCAGATCGACAGCAAAGACAAATGCAAATCGCTGAATATTCTATAAACATTTGATGTCAAATAAATGTACTTTACGAAATGTACAATCTTGCTGTTTGCTTTTAAATCACAGTTTCATATTCCGAATTGTGGCACGCTGTGTTGTGAGATGATCTGTGTTGTTTTCCAGATTCTGTATGAAGTCACGTAGGAGCAGTGTTGGCAACTCCTTAGTAAGAAAAGTAGCTATTGGCCGTCATAAAAATAGCTAGAAGTAGCTAAATGACGTCATAACCTAATTTGCATAATTCACCAGGTGCATGATGGGGGATTGCCGAGGGCATGGTTGTTATAGCCTCTCATTGAGCTCACCCCTTTTTTGTAATGAAAGTCGCAAATGCACAGATGCAAACTCATTACATCCATATGCATACATTCACATGCAAATGTACTAGTATTTAAATAAACCCCACAATGATTAGGTTGTTCTGTTGTCGCTTCTTAAACATGTACTGCCATTTTTAATATGCTAGTATTTCATAATCCATAATGCCTCGTTGTTGTAACAGCCTTCCGATTATCAGTGCGACCATAATTCTTCTTTTATCATAAACCAACACCCTGTGTAGCGCAAAGGAACAGCGCGTGAGTCAAGATGAACTTTTGCGGATCGACAGCAAAGACAAATGCAAATCGCTGAATATTCTCTAAACATTTGATGTCAAATAAATGTACTTTACGAAATGTACAATCTTGCTGTTTGCTTTTAAATCACAGTTTCATATTCCGAATTGTGGTGCGCTGTGTTGTGAGATGATGTGTGTTGTTTTCCGGGTTCTGTGTAAAGTCGCGTAGGACTGGAGACGACTGGGCGCGTTTGGCTACGCACCCTGTAACGTCACGGAGAGAGGCAGGAATATGAATGCTTTGATAATGTCAGGCTTAGGGGCGGGAGATATGATTTAGTGTCCCAAAAACAGGTCAGCCATGTCGATGGGACAAGTGATAGGATTATCACATAATGTCGGCGCACAGCAGCCTGATTTATCGTTTGTTTAGTGGACAAAAAGTCGGGTAAGGCCCATAGGAAATTGTAATGTCAGCAGACATAAGGAGGGTTCTTAGAACACTTTCAACCTAACAACGAACAATACGAACAGCGTTCTCAGAACACCCCCATTTTGTTTAATTGCAAACATTTCAGCACTGCGAGTGTTCTTAGAACACATTCAACTTGCCAGAGTACAATACGGACAGCGTCCTCAGGACACCCCCATTTTGTTTATGTACCAACATTTAAGGACACTGCGAGTGTTCTTAGCTCAATTTTAGCTTGCTTACGAACAAAACGGACACATACTCTGTCCTCGGAACACCCCACCATTTAGTTTATATATAAAATTTCAGAACAGCCGTGTTGTCCGCAGACAAATCGAACACAACAAAAGCGTCTAGCACATAAAAAAAACAGAACATTGAACCTATCTCATACTCCCCCACCCTCCCCAAACACTCGTACACACCAACACACTCCACTAAATACAATTTTTATATATATATATATATATATATACCAGTGTTTACGTAACATGCCCCAATATTACAACCACAAGTATTGATACTATACTGCACCGATGACACATCTATGTAATGTTCTGAATTCTTGAAAGTCATCTGTCTGGAGATACAAGATTTGCACTGACATTTGAGCTCATTTTTCTGCCTGCAATTCATTCCCCATTTTGCTCCAATCGGGAGGTTAACTTTAAGTAATGTCTACTGGGTGGTGCTGTGCTGTGTGCAATTGTCCAAAATGGATATTTATGATTTCACTTTTCAGGTGAAAGCTATTTTCTTTTAAGCCTTTTAAACACACCATAACGTTGCTGGTGTTTGCTCAACATGCCAAAGTGCCCCAACCACTGCACTCATGAATCCTAATAGAGGTACAACAAGTATGTAGTTGTCTAGATCCTTGAGAGTTATCTATCTTGGGTTAAAAAAAATAAAACTATGTATGAACTACCACATACCTATAGACAAACGCAAGTTCCTAGAGCAAAGGCTTGACATTTTGGATAATGCGGATACCCACAATGCATCTTGCTGTAAACTGGAGGTGAACATCTAGCAATGGATACTGATGGCGCTGTGCTTTGCGCGACTTGGCCGAAATGACTCCTTCTGCTTCCACATTTCAGGTGGAAGGTTTTTTCCAAGTCTTTTACATCCACTGACAAACAGAACGGAAACACTAAAGAGAAAATGTAGTTATAAAAGCAATCAATCCTGCACTGCAAGTGACCTTTATCAATCAGACCATCTTTTTAGCACCTAGTCTTTATAAGCCATCATCATAACTAATCTACTAGGATTGACAGTTGTTAAAGGACGCATGTTTACTGTTGACGTCTAGTTTCTGGCAGGAATGTATTGGATCTCTTCGTTATGTGAATATGTTTTGTTTGCAAGCCTGGATTCTGAGCAGCTTGTGCAGAAATGCGGTCTGACTATGAAGCACAGTGCAGATGGGGCACAAACAGAAGGTCTTTAAGCATATGAAGGCTTTTTGTGCTCACTGTTGTCTTTGTCCTTAGCTAGAAACAATAGGAAGTCCAATTAAAAACTGCCTCTAGCTTAACGGTGGCCATCAATAATAGATGCAGTAACATACATCTAATGTATAATACTTGTTTTGCCTGATCGCTTCACAGTAGCTGTGTATGAGGCGTAGCCTCATGATAATAGTTTGTGATCTTTGAACTGAAAGGAACTTTCTTTGACAAAGTTTGCAATTATTAGGATGAGCCTGACACAATTATGTTAATAGAGATATTTGTCCTGGACATTCAGTTTGCTGTAAGATTGGAAGAGTGCCATCTTGGCAGAATATGTGCTTGGAAACTTTAGAAGTCTATTTGGAAGTGTCAATATGAAAGTTTTGATATCAGTCAAAGGTCTATCTCAGGAACATGATCACCTCTCTTTACTTTGGCTGCTATCCGACCACTGCACAACCCATCAAGTTGAAGCTTGCTTGCAGAGAAGAGTTCTTTAGTACACAACAAAGTATAACAACGCCTGCGGCTCTCCTATGCCCACACCAACCAGATGTGCTCTAGCCCAACTCCACACCAACCAGATGTGCTCTAGCCCAACTCACCTAGGACCCCACTAGAGCACAAATAGTGGATACTTCCTCTCTACACAAAACAATACTTAAGGCTTCATGTCTTGACTGCTCCCACTAAATCCAACACTCCCCACTTGTAGAACCAAGAAGCACAAAGCTGCCAAAATGGCAGAAATCATGCGTAGCTGGATCCCGGTGTATTTGATGGGCCAGGACAATAAAGTAATATACAAAAAAAAAAAAGTTGAACGTTTTAAATCAGACATAAGCACCGAGAGTATGGAAATAAATCTTGGTTGAACCCCAAAGGTTGCCGTCCAGCCATAACTTCTAGGTTGCATTCCCATACACGCAGCCACTCCGGAAATGTTTCTGCTTATTTGATCATCATCAGTGAAGGGCAGCTTTGCATCCCTGATAAAACGATCTAAATTCTCACATGTTGTCATATCATGCACCTTTGAGTGACTTTTAACGCAATAATGTGTGATCTTCCCAGAGCAATTGAATTGCCCGGCTCTGACTTATCAATGTTTTAAATTTGTTAATTTTTTAAAAATATTTAAATTTTATATGGACCTGCCCTGTTCATCTATTAGTCATAAAAATAAACACAAACAACTAGAATTCACATCTTATTCTAGCCAATCCTTGATTCCTCAGAGAAACAAAGCTCATGATTTGATTAGTTCCTATTTTCTCCCATGACATCAGGATCTCAGTTGGTTTGGCTACAGATGTTTACTTGCTCATTATAACAACTCCCCCTGTGAGTGCCAAAGTGAAGGATAAGAGCCCGCACCAGAGGGCTGTATTGTGTAGTAGGTGACTGCCACTTAAAGTGGTCCGGAATCTAAGTTGAGGTACTCTAGCAGGGGCGAAGAACACGTAGAACACAATTGAGCCTAATGATAATGGCTCTAGTGCTAATCGTGCTTGTGCAGGGGAAAAAGAGAAGCCTCACCTGCTGTTTTCTGTGACAGAGCTTGGTCTTGTTGCCAAGTGCCGAGTGTGTACACAACACAAAGGAAAGCTTAGAATCCAAGCCTTTACATTTGGTACACGCCTGCAATCCAAGCTTGCTGATTGGTTAGAGAGCTTGGCTGTGAGATTCAGGAAATACTAGACTGCCACAGAAGAACCCTGCACCCATATTGGGTGTACTGTAAGGAAGCAGTAACAGGGCCTCGCCTCACCAGCTTCGAGTGAAAAACTTTGGATGCAGCCCTAAAGTAAAGACACGCTTGGACATTTGATGTTACTAATGGATATAGCCCTCGTTCGAAAGCTTCCTGATTGACTGGCCACTAGACACCATGTTCTAATATGGCGGTGACCAAATTTGTAAGAACAAGGAAGCAAATAAGTGCTTTTTTAACCTCTACACTTGCCCTTTCAAAAGACATTTGCATTTCCTTTGCTGCTCAAGGTACTACCAAGCTTTCAGAATGCACCTTTCCTTTTTCACAGTAGCTGATTGTTCACTTGTGTCAGTGGTGCTAAGAGGACACTATTAAGACACACTATATTCATACACTAAGCATAAAATAAAGTCAACATTTTCTTTTTATCCATCAATACTTATTTTTGGAAAAGAACGCCTTAAAAGTAACAACATAAACACATAAAACACAATCACAAATTTGCATATCATTTAAAAGAGGTTGTATAAAATCAAGAAACATACAATTCAAAACAAAAAGTTGATAGAAGGATAATAATACAAAAGTGCTAGCATTAAAATGAGTCATCTTGAATTTGGATACATATGTAATATTAGTACCCAGCGAGGGACAATGAGCTTGAAAAATGCAAGTTCATTGGCCCTCGCCCGAGTCTCACCAGAATGACAAGGCTCCGAGCCCTGCCATGTCCCGAAGTTCTCTCCGCGAGTGGCGCCATGGAAAGGGACTATTTGCCCCTTTCATGGCGGCCATTTTTTTGTTTACTTTTTTAAGATTTGTTTTAAAGGCCGCCATGTAAAGGTAGAAGGGACTACATGTACCTCTGTTTAAAGGTAGCGCTTTCAGTGCCGTCCAATAGCCCAAACTAAAAAAGGAGAGAGCAAAACAGTGCAGGGAAAACAGAATATCTAGTTGGTCTGACAACCGGAACTGCTGGTGGAATTAAATGAAGAAAGAAAAACACAATTTGTTAATTTAAGCGACCTTCTCCCATTTAAATCAATGTTTTGCATCAATTGGGGAAATTCTGAGTTGTGTGGTAAACCATGTGCTTTCATTTGCTTTAGTGCACAGTGACCCTTCCTTTGTTCCTACTAAACCCTGTGCTTTCCTCCAACTGCTCTATTGCTAGCACAGAGCTGCAGGAGAGTTCAGCCTCACTCCCTGTGACTTAGTCGCCTCAAACCCCCTCCACTGATGCCCCCACAAACCATTGTTATGTTTTCACTTGAGTTTGGGTCCCTTTATGAATAAATGTGTGCTTTCTCCGGGCAGGCAAGCACACATTCCTTATAAATAAAACCAAAGCATGTGTACAAAATACAACAATGGAGAATGTCATAATGCTGACACACGTGGCTAAGCAAGGATATTTTTTTTGTTTTCTCCAGGTAAGCAGGGTGATAAGTAAGGATATTCTGCTCTGAAAGTCCACTGCTACTTCGCTCCTCACCACCACAGCACAATCACACACCTACACCCCTGCACCTTCTGCACCCCCATACCCCAACCACCACCCACCACCTCACATGATTCCACACCTCCACACACCACCACCACTACACACTACTATGCCTCTGCCCCCATGTCTCCACTCCAGCACACCACCCACCACCACTTTGCAACACCACTCTGCTCCATCATTCCACTTGACCATATCACCACCACACCATAAACCTCCACACCAAAACCCCTCACCACTGCCAGTCCACACCACTGCACAACTCAATACCACTCCACTACTTCACACCACCACTGTACTCCACCACTAACAGCACACCTACACAGCCCAACAAACCTACACCGCTGCCCCAGTGCACCTCCAGACCACATCATGTCACATCACTACTCCCCACCACCAGGCCATGTGAACACTTTACACAACCACCATTATACACTGCCACTCTACACCACCACTGAATCTCAAACTGCACTGGTTACCTGGCTACCCTCTGATCTCAGGCCCAGGTCCCCTCCCTGCCAGTTGCACACCTGCACTGCCCACCCTGGCAGCCCTTGCACTCAGGGGCGGTTTCTGTATCCCTATAGCCCCTACTAGTACTTGACCCCTGATATCTGCATTTACACTTGCCACCAGCTGGGCACACTTTTATTTATTGAATAGTGTGGAAAAGGTGGCCCAAGAAAATGTGTGGATGCGCAGCCTTGAGATATTCACAAATCGCGCTAAGATGAGTCAAAATAGGAACAGCTGCAGCCGTGTGGTTAGACTGGTGATTTTCCACTGTCACCTTGAAAAACATGTAACTTAAAAAGTTGCTAGCCTCACAGACTGCGCTTGATCTTGCATTTGTCACACTCTTGTGGCATTAGATAGGTGGATTTGTTCAATTTGTGAAATATATTCATTGATTAGAGACACACCTGGTAAGTGTTGATAAGTAGGGTTCCAAGTTTTAATATCAATAGAGAAACAAATCACTTAGAACACGTTACATCAATCTGGCAATATCAATTGTTCATTGCTGAGTGCACCCTAGTATTCCAGAGCACTTTACGCATTAGAACATATTATACCAAAAACACATTGCGCCTATTATACCAAAAACACATTGCGCCATATTATACCAAAAACACATTGCGCCTATTATACCAAAACACATTGAGCCAACACGTGTTTCAACCTTCCTAGGTCGTCTTCAGGGCGTCTAAATTACTAACAATTAATCCAACGTATAACTTCAGTAGATAAATCCTAATTTCCAGAGGTAGTCAAGGGAGGGAACATATACAACGAAGATGTCAAATAATTTCCCAAAGGAGAGCAAATGATAGTCAGGGAAACAAAAGACAAAAAGACAAAAGAGCATTAGTATAATTATAATGACATTTCTATTTTCAAAAATAAACCAATGATTTAAAAACTTAATCAAAAGGTTTTCACTTGAAGAAGGTTGCAACTTTTCTATGTAACTTATTGCTGTTTATTTGGTGTACAGGCAATATTAGTAATTATTCTGCTTCGACAGAAAATCATGTAGCAAGTACCGTGACTTAACATAGGAGAAACTCGGGGCCAAGTCCTTCCCCCCAATATCTCACCTAATGTGAAAGTCTTTTCGGGTGCTGAGGCCGTGTATTTTCCGCTGACATCATTAACAAAGACTTATTGGTGATGAAACGTTGCCCCGAGTTTCTCCTATGTTAAGTCACGGTACTTGCGGTACTTGCTACATGATTTTCTGTCATTGGTTTATTTTTGAAAATAGAAATGTCATTATAATTATACTAATGCTCTTTTGTCTTTTTGTCTTTTGTTTCCCTGACTCTATCATTTGCTCTCCTTTGGGAAATTATTTGACCTCTTCGTTGTATATGTTCCCTCCCTTGACTACCTCTGGAAATTAGGATTTATCTACTGAAGTTATACGTTGGATTAATTGTTAGTAATTTAGACGCCCTGAAGACGACCTAGGAAGGTTGAAACACGTGTTGGCGCAATGTGTTTTTGGTATAATAGGCGCAATGTGTTTTTGGTATAATATGGCGCAATGTGTTTTTGGTATAATAGGCGCAATGTGTTTTTGGTATAATATGTTCTAATGCGTAAAGTGCTCTGGAATACTAGGGTGCACTCAGCAATGAACAATTGATATTGCCAGATTGATGTAACGTGTTCTAAGTGATTTGTTTCTCTATTGATATTAAAACTTGGAACCCTACTTATCAACACTTACCAGGTGTGTCTCTAATCAATGAATATATTTCACAAATTGAACAAATCCACCTATCTAATGCCACAAGAGTGTGACAAATGCAAGATCAAGCGCAGTCTGTGAGGCTAGCAACTTTTTAAGTTACACACTTTTATTTATTGTCTTTATTTATCTCACGGTTATCCTATGTACTGCACTGCCCCCTCCCTTTTCCCCCCGCACGTTTCCCCTTGTCCCCTCCCATGCACCTGCACGATCTCAATGTCACCTGGCCTAGCACGATCATTGTCTGTTTTCCCTCTGTTTCCCCTCCCTTGCCTCGTCGCCCCTTGAAACACTATGTGTATAAATGCTATATCATATCATATCATACAACCACTCTACAATACAACTCTATATTACCACTCCATTCTACCACTCCACACCACTACACCACTCATCATCACCACGACATCATACAATCTAACCCCTACACCCCCACATCCCCGCCACTACCCCAATCAGCACCCCATATAACGTACCATTCCACACCACCACACCTCTCCACCCCGCTAATCTACATCACCACTCACCATCACCACACCACACCTGTACACAATTATCACTTCACACCTGCACACCACTACACCCCAGTTCACACCACACCACTATCACACCTCAACTCCCCCACACCCTTTGCTCACACAACCACTGTATACAGCTCCACACCTTTTTACACCACCACACCTCTGCACCACACCATGACCCCACTTCATGCCAATACACCTCCACTCTACACCACCTCCACACCCCTAACCAGCACACAGACACTCTGCACCACTACTCAAGTATGTATAATGCAATAAACAACTGCAAGTCACAAGACTATTTGCGTTGCCAATGTTGGGTATTCAAAGCCCTATACCAAGAGCAAACACGCAGAAAGTCGGCCCTTGTTTCTAGGAATTCCATATAACAAGAACACACTTGGGCTAGTGTGTCTTTACCTTTTCCACCAGGCAATATTGTTGCTTAAGAGCATGAGATCAAGGCATACGCTTGTGATCAATCTTCTGTGACCATAATCTGGAATCAAGTTCAAATAAGGCTGCCTAAGGCCAGTCTCAGTCACACGTCACAATGTTCTTGTTGAAATGTTTGCTCTAAGGGACTCCCTGTGATGCCCCTATAAGCCTGCAAGTCTGTTGGGAATGTACATGACAACTTTTTCATCATGGAAAGAACAGTGCAAGCTGAGATCTTTCACCTCTTTTCCGACTTACAATCAACACTCACATTTAACTACTTCACAGGCGCTGTCCTGACTAATGGTACGGGAGAGGTACACGCAAATGCAACTGTGTAATGCGCGCTTAATTATATACAATTTAACAGTTCCTCCACAAGCTCCTAACAGGAGCTTGGAATACACGTAATAAGAAACAATTAATATAGATGCACACGCACCACTACAATTGAAAGAGCAAATGTTTGTGCCTTTTGTTAGTGGTTCCTTTAAAAATGTAAAAGTTGAATCTATAGCTTTATTCTATATACAGTCTGCACATCACTTCATAACTCTGCAACAGCAGTTCATCGCCAACAAGCATCTTATCTAATTTATCTAACTAGAACTCAAGAGAAACAGAAAAATTAAACAGCACTAAAAAGGAGTGTCCTCATATCTCTCTTAGAGAAGACATGCAGGAAGTATCCTACTCTCTATGCATCCAGACATGAAAAGGATGGTCCATATTTCCTGTAAGAGAACAGCTTTTGCTACACATTTCCGCAGGTGTGGCTAAGGCACAGAGGTATCCTATGTTTGAACCATGGGGTGCCTTTAACATACAATATGCACTTTCAAAGTGTGCGTGCACTCCCTCTAATCCACAGCCAGTTTATTCACCTTTCGCCCTCCCCAGTGCACTGCCTCTCTAGAGAGATGCTTATGTAATCTATTTGTTTTAAATGTATTAATTGTGATCCTGGTTGCTCTAAGTCAACCTCACACAAAGCTTAAAAGGAACATTAAAAAGAAGAAAAGCATATAAATACATGAATACAGAGACAAAAACAATGACATTATACATCGAAAAATTGTTAATCAGAACCATCCATGAAAGAATACATGAAGTCCACTATCATATTCAGCAATACAGCAAAATTAAAAGGAAGAATAAGGATATACGGAACCTTCATCCACTGGAGGAGTTAAGTAGATACCAATTGCAACAGTACATTTACGATTTCAACTTTATCAGTGCAGCTCTATTCAAGATTGTTATGACTGCTATTGTGGCTTTTTATTCTTCTCCGCTGGATAGACGGGCAACAAATGCTGTCACATATAGCACTTCGTAGTTATAGGCCAGATTTTCCAAGACTATTGATCTAAAGTTTAAGAGTGCCTGGCAGTGCAGAACCATGTGTTCTCTATTCTGAACCGCACTTATATTCCCACACAATGTACAACCAACCCCTATCTCTCTATTTCGAGATCTTATTTGTATAATTTCTCCAGTAGGGAGAAGCTTCATCCTATATCTTAAGAATTGTGCACCTAATATGCATTTGGAAATCGATACAGGTATTTTGGTATACTCCCCAATGGTTTATCCAAAAAAGATAATGTTTAATATATTTTAGATTGTCTTGTACTTGCAATAGTGGCTATCCAGTCTTCCCATAATAAGGCACTTTTCAGCACATTGGGATAAAACTTCAGGTCTTCCACTGACACTTCCAGCCTAGCTAGATTTCCATTAGTTCTCGCCCTGAAGTTACTTGCTGCCCAATGCTCCGACTGTAGAATATCTGTCAAATTCTTGTATAGGGAATCTTTCTGAAGGAGCAAAAATGTTCTATATAATGACAGAGTCCTCCAGTCCAGCACCAAGCTCAGTGCTGTGAGACCCAATTCGAATCATAAGGAGGGCATTGGTATACAATCCGGTAACCCCAACGCCCTCTCCCAAATTCTAGCCTCAACCCTCTCATATTTTAGGGAGCATAGAGTGTGACTGATCTCTGTTCAATATAGCATAGAGGGACCACCTTCCTCTTATATTATACCAATAAAGGACACATAGAGAACCTGCAATACTTAGATCTAATTTTCCTCATCTGAGCTCTGGCCTGAGTGGCTTTGGCAAGCATATGTTTTGTCCGTTACATCTAGCTTGATCTCCAAATAGGTGATGGAGGCTGATGGTTTTATTGATTGAGTGTCCATATGCCAGCTGTTTCCTTAAATCTTTTTATTTTGCTGTGAACCTGATTATAGTTGTTATCTTATCATTAATCATCAACTCATTTCCCACAGCATATACTTTCATGGCATCCAATAATCTTTGGAGTCCCCGCTGGGTCCTGCCCATCAGAATTACATCATCAGCATACACTAATAGAGGTATGCTTATTGACAGCAGCCTTGGGGGTGCAAATGAGGACCTCATGAGTTTGCTGATCATGGCGGCTATATATAGGTTGAATAAGCAGGGAGCTAACCGCAGAAGAGGTCTCCCACTATTCTCCCAGTCAAGTCAACCTCACACAAAGCAGAGTATGATCATGTATGTGGATCAGGATGGCCAATAGGGATCCTGGAATCTGTCAATCTCTCAATTTGCACCAGAGCAGGTTACGATTCACACAATCAAAGGCCTTATAGAAGTCAACAGCAGCCAAAAATAGCGGTAATCTGTCTGCCCTGGGAGATTCCTCTCTCAACCAGCCAACCACCAAGCCTTTCAGGTCAGTTCCCATCCCCTTGCGAAACCTAGTTTGGTACTTTCCTAAAATACCCCTTTTGTTTATCCAACCCTCAAGGTCCCTCAGGACTAGACTAGAGAAAATCTTGCTCTCTGTATCAAGTACGGAGATAGGACGATAACTGTCTGAGTTCACCCTGTCTTCCTTTTTATATATGGGCCCTATAATGGCCGGGCACCAAGAAGTCGGGACCTTGCTCTCTTGCAGAATGGATCCAAACAACCTGAATATTACCCTTAACCACAGTGCTGGATCTGATTTAGCAGGGCATTCAAAAGGCCATTTGAATGTCATGATGCACGCTCCCGGGGAGCCGGTTCAAGCCCGGCGTCCCCGAAAGCAGACATCCAGTCCCCAAGGAAGGACCTAGCAACCCCATATAGGGGCCCTTTGGACAGTGTCCTGGCCTATGGCGCCAGGCTCATAAAAGACATCAGTCCTGGCGCCATCTTCGCCACGCTCATTATGGGAATGCTTGGGTGCACTTACCTGATGCAGACCATGCTTGAGGCCTGAAAGGAACTACTTTACCTGTGGGACTAATTTACCATCCGGGCGTGGTCGGGGAAGGATACATACCTGATTGGAGGAAGGATACATACCTGGAACTTCTTCCAAGGCTATTTAAACCCCACCCGAACAGCCACACGTGCTTCGCGTTGTTCTGCATCTAGCAGCTGGATGCTCACCGTGTCTGCTCCTGCATCCTGACTTCTGCCACGTTTGCCAGCATCCTGGATCACCTGCAAAGGAAGAGAAGAAGAGAACAGAAGAAGGAAAAGTCCTTACCTGCTAAATCCGCATCCCGGAGACATCTCGCCGACAATCCTGAAAAGGAAGACTTTAATTTAAAAGCTCATCGCGTCGATCGCTGCAGCGCCGCATTCCACTCACCTTTACAGGGCGCCTCCATGTCCAGCAGCGATCATCCGGATTCGCAGTCACACCCCAGCGCCTAGGGAGAAAAAGACCAGAACAAAAGGCGAGAGAGAGAAGGGAATAAGGAAAGCTAAATCTCCATGTTAAGATTTACCTGTTGATTCATTCCCTCTTCACGCCGGATCCTGGCATTTCCGGACCCCGGCCCCTAAGGGGAAAAAGAGACATCAGTGTTAATGAGCGAATGAAAAGACATTACCAAAAAACGCTCATTAAAGACTTACCTGATCTCTACAAGGATTTCACCTCTCATCTCGGGTCGGTGCCTGTTCCCCGGCATTCCGTACCCCGGCCCCTATGGGGAAAAAGACACTAGCATTAGTACATTAATGCATGGACACAAGGGGAACCTCTTATCAAAAAAACTTACCTGGAAGCCAAGCAAGTTTGGTTCTCACCAATCCGAAAATCCAGTGAAGTAACTGGATACCAACGCGTCCCTGCATCAGAAGCAGGATGGAGAGCTTGTCCTTCCAGACCCTAAGGTGAGACGCTACGAGAAATCACAGAAGGATTTCAAGGAGGGTGAGAGGGGAAAGTGGGAGGCCGATTGCATTACCCCGCAGACAGTTAATCCCCTATTTTCGCCTACAGAAGGATACTTCTGCGAGCCAGACAAGCCAGATTTGGGGGCCCGGTCCAGTCTGTCTTCCGAACCCTGCGCATCACCTTAGAAGAGGTCACAGCAGCGCGAACCAGGCCAGCGCCTCCGTGGGAGTCAGGTGAGCGTAACATTGAACTAGCTGCCCTTAAGTTTGATGTTCTTTGTATCATCATCACTATTAGATCTGCTGACATATTCAATTCCCAAGCTGGCTTAGCTAAGGGGCACGCAATCGCCAATTCTGATTTCCTGTAGATATGCTGAAAGTGCTTAATCCACTTACCCTCTGCAATTACATTACTTTGTAGTTGGCTTTGGGTATTATGCATGGAGTTCATTATTTAGCAAAACGTCCTCGTATCTTTTTTTACTAGGGTCTCCATCATTTTAATTCCATCGTTCTGTATCAGTATGAATCTCTAGCTCTTTATCCAATTTGTAAACTTTTCTTTCATACTTTTGATGACCATTAAACCTATGTCCTGAGGCTGGGGAGATTATCTCACTAATCGAATCTCCTGTGTAAGGATTCTCTTTTTCTCCTGGGCTTCTCATTCCCCGCCCTCGGATAGCCCTGTGATGGCTTTTTAAGTTCTGGAGATGATTATTATACCCTGCCAAGTTCCCCACATATCTTGAGAGTCTATTTCCTGCCTGATTAGCTGTCACGCCCTTCATGATACGCTCAGAAGGCGCAGCAGAGGGAGCCTTTCAAACTCAATCTCAACTGAGCGTGATCACTCCAATTCGATTTCACCACTCTCAATTCCTCACATATCTCAAAGAGGTCTAATGGTACTGCTACATAGTGCAGGTATGCTATCTTCTCCCCTATCTGCTAAGTTGATCTCGAGGAATGTACCCCTCTATTGCCCCGTTCAAGATTCATAGATTCCATGTACTTAGCAGGTCTGACAAGATAGATCCATCCCCTCCCCACTTTAATTTATCTGGGATACACTATCTCCCTCATTACTTTCCGCCCCATGTATAACCGTATTGAAATCACCAGCCATAATCATATGGGAACCGTTTCGATAACACAGAAATATTTCACAATCTTATCCACATTTTTCAGCCAGGCAACCCACCTCTATGCGAGCTGCATTACTGTATATATTAACTAACAGTATTGACTTACTGAAACATACATCCTTCAGTTTTACTTCTACTACCAATAAGCCATAGGTATCTACACTCAGAAGTTCTGCTTCTATCAGCATGTTGTTTTGAATCAGTATCGCTAGGCCCCCATAAGGTCTTTCAGTAGGGTCTTTTATCACCTTTTGTTGAAAAGTTCTAAGCCCATCCACCACCATCGGTACACAGAGCTAGGTTTCTTGTAGGAAGATTATTTGATTTTCCAGAAATATTTTTTGTCTATCTGGATTCCCCATAAAGCTATTACAGCCCCTGGAGTTCAAACTTAGAAATCTAACCTTTGGGATCTGTATAAGGGGGACTAGAGCAGGGACTTGTCTTGTGGATCTAGCTGACCCCAGCTTAAATTCGGGGTAGAGATGTGACATACAGTTGTCTTGTATCCCAACTCCTTTAAAGATCCAGCCCAAGTACATAGAAGAGAGGCAATTGCTTGTGAACTCCATTCAATAAGTGCCCAATTCAAGGCACTATGCCACTTAGGGAGCACGATATTTAGAACATCTCTGCTACTAATCGCTGATAACCTTGGAACTTTCTTCAAAAGGGATAGCAGATTGGTACGATTCAAAAATGGGCTATCCACCCCCTGGACCATCTCTTCCACTTTAGCTATATTCCCCAACATTCTGGATAGGCTAAGGTCACGGGTTGCTGGATCACCCTTTTTAGGTCCTACAGGGTTGTCATTTGCCTTGTAGCCCATCATAGAGTTACCACTTTTAGTTTTTGGGCATATGTCTTCCTGTTTGTTTAAGTTATGATCCATGTGAATTGACTCCCTTTGTTTCTCCCTACTTTTAGGTAAATTCAACATCCCTTGTTCTTGTCCTCTAGCAGGGGTGATCCAATTGTCAAGTGGGCCTCTTAATTCCGCTTGTCTGTAGGTTCCATTACCCATGTCTCAAGTTACCATTGCTCTTCTGCCTTTAGGTGCCAAGACCACCGGTTCTGGACAGCCAGAATCCAATTCTGCAATGTTTCCCTTAGAAAGCTCTAGAGGTCTATGCCGATGAGCCATTTTCCTGGCGGGCAGGCGTCTCCTCTATTTGTTGAGGCCTGTAGATCTCTCAGCATGGACATCTCATTACATAGCATATCAATAGCATCTTGCTCTGTTGCTGCCGTAATGGTAAGGGAATCATACCTTAAGGCCAGGGTTGGAACCAACATCACCCTGGAGTTCCCATGGGTTGCATCCACCCCCAGACATACAATCTCCTTGTTTATTTCCTGTATCTGTTCCCCCATCCCGTTTGGGGGCTGCGATGGTGCAACAACCCCCAGGGGGAAGCTCTCCTTATTCACCATTGGATGTGCACTATTGTCTAAGATTGCATCCACGACTTGACCACAAGGCCTTCATCTCTTGTTCTGTTGCAAGTCTGGAGCATAATGAAAGGAGAGCCTCCATTTTTGCCAAGATCATGTCAATATTATGCCTATACAAGGTTCCACCGGCTTCCATTTCCTGGCCCTCGGCTGTTGAGTCTACTCTTTCTTCGGTAGAGGCCGCACCTTCATTCGAAATCACAGAGCTTGACAGCAGCACCTCCAAATCCGGCATGGCAGCCAAGTTAGTGTCCAGATTGTTGTCATAACTTTGGCCCGGTATTTCCACCAGCTGGAACGAACTATGAGCAAAGACTTCCACTTAAGGTCCATTAGCAAGTTTAGCAGTGAACCATCATTTTCAATAGAGAAGGCGTGATGTGTGTCATTATGATCCATAGTACTGTTCCTATCCACTGTTTTGGACCTTGTAGGAACATTTTCTATCAGTCATGTTGCGGGGCCCAGGAGGCAAAAGGAACCCTGTAATTTTCAGTTGTGTGCTGGACTTATGATATTAATCATCACCTCCTTTGTTTCCCCACTTTTGAGTGCGGAATGTCTTTGCCAGCTGCCTGGTGTCTGCTGCCACTACTAGGCCATTTAATAGGCCCCTGAGGGCCCGTAGGTCCACTACAGAGGGCATAACGGTGCTGCCTCATCTCTCCACTCACACCCATGATCTTTTGGTCATGGAAGTATCATGGGGTTGAAAAATGATGGGGGGAGAGAGGTGAAGGGGTGGAGTGCAGTAAGAGGGAAACTTCCACAGAGTCGCCTCACCAACCCCCACCTCCACAGAGAGTCAAGGCAGAATGAGCTCACTGACAGATATGGGTGCTATACTATTGCACTTGGCCCCAAGAGCTATGAGCTCACTCCCACAATACCTCCTCCAGCCATTGTTGCGGTCAACTCAGGACCCTTCAATCTGCAGGCTGCGTGATGCACTCACTGCTTCAGTCAGGATCTGATCGGGCTGTGGGGGTTCCGCTCAAATGGCATTTGGTGCCACGCTCACTATCATGTATATTTTGCTCTGAAATCACCATCTTTAACTCTAGTAGGCCACTTCGAACATGCAGATAGCTTATGTATAAAAACACTGAAGTATGGATCTTCAGAGCTTCCACATGAGCGGCACTATCTGAGCGCACAGCTCCGCTTACCCGCTGGTGGTGTGCTGAATACTGGCACTGGGGCACTGCCTACAACAACCCAGCACACTTCCCAGAGACACTACCAGCAGGCCAGCCGCCAACAACAGCACCGGCAGTACCCAAGCACCAGGGTATCAACAGCACCAGTAAACCAGCAATGCCTGGAAAATCAACGGAGCAAGCAGAACACAGCACCATCACTGTTACTCCGTAGCAGCAGCAGCAGCTACCATCCCAATCTTTGTATCTCGAATGCTAGAGAAGCAGACCCATAATGTACGAGTACGTGTACGTGAACGTGAATGTTTCAAGCCGCAAAAAACAGCAGAATTAGCACTCAGCCGCTTCTGACACAGCTCAGCCTCTGCAGTCTGTGCTTTGGCGTTGGGTACAGTGATCTTTTTTATTGTATTGTATTGTTTATTTATTTATAGAGTGCACCGGGCCGTCAGGCATCTGGGCGCTTACAAAGGTTTAGGTTGCAGGTACATAAATTTAGGTTACAAGTACATAGGCAATATACAGTATATAGCAAGGCAATATACAGAGAGCAATTTACAGGGATATTTCAGTGAGCACGATAAGTACACAGATATGCATATATACAGTTCAAGGGTGGTGACATTAGTGGACATTGGCATGCAGCCAATGTTTGACATTGGTCTTGAAGGCAGGGAGGGATGGTAATGCTCTTAGTGTATCTGGTATGGAGTTCCAGAGATGAGCAGCCAAGACTGGGAAACTGGATCCACCTGTATTTATTGGTTTAAAGTTAGGGATTCTGATGCTATTAGAGTACGCTTTTCTAATGGGACGTTCTGATGTACGTTTGGTGAACCTCTCAGTAAGAAATATAGGTGCCTTATTGTTGAGGCAATTGTAAGTCAGGTTTAGTGTTTTGTACTTGATTCTGTCTTTGATGGCTTGCTAATTGATGGAACGTCATACGCCAGAGATATGTTGGCCTTTAGGTATGCCTAGGTGCAGTTCTAAGCGTGTCGTTTTGGAGGGTTTGGAGTTTGTTGGTATTGTGACTGGTGGTGCCTAAGTACAGTGCATTGCGGTAGTCCAATTTGGAGAGAATTAGTGCCTGTGCAATAGTAATGCAGCTATCTGTGGTCAAGAATGGTTTGCACGTGTAGCTGGTGGCGGAGGCAGTGGCATTCACTTGTCTGTTGAGATTGAGTGCTGAGTCAAAATAGAAACCTAGGGTTTTTACTTCCTTGGCGACTTTGATCTTAATACCATCAATGGTGATGGCATTGTATTTGGTGGGGAGTTTGTTTAGTTTGTTAGTCGACCCAATGATTGGGAGTTTGGTCTTTTCGTCATTAAGACATAGGCCATGTGTGGCCATCCAAGTCTGTATAATTTGGAAGATTTTGTTGATAAGCCCTACATCCTACCGAGAATCTAATCTATTGAGAATTATTTTCAGAAGCTTATCTGCAGTGCAGAGGGGTCAAGCCTGCTTGTCACCACGTGGCCTGATATCTAAGGAACTGGCATTATACATTACCTTCTAACCATTTCTATTTTTAGCATCTAGTCATGTATTTTTCCTTAGTTCTTGTACATGAACAATAGAACTTGTTACCATGGAAGTTCATTGCACATAGAGATCTGCTGCAAACAAGACAACCAACGCAAGCATGTTGTACTGATGCATCCGCAATTAATTTACTCTAATGTGCAGTCTCACAGCCGTGTTCATACCATGCCAAATGGGCAACGGTACACAGAGGCAATGCAGGGGACCTAAAGGGGCTATAGCCCCTGGTCGTTTGGTTGTAGCCGCAGATAGAAGCTCAGGGAAAACAACCAAAAGGCTAGCCCTGAGTCCTGACATTAGCGTAGCCCCAGATCATTTCCATATATAGCAACACCCCTGACGGTACAACTGTTCTTCCACAAATCCATTACTGATTTATCACAGCACTACCTACTGCCTTATTTGTATTGAGGGATAGTGGGGGGGTGGCCTGGGTCGCCTATAATGTGTTTAAACTGGTTCTTTGTGTGTTTTCACTGATCTGTGTCATTTCATCTGGGGCCAGATTACAGAAACTTTGCACCGGGACACATTAAAAAACCATTACACCTCGACAAGTTCAGTGTGGCATATTAAAAGCACCAGGGCAAAAATTGCCCTTGTGCTAAAAAGATGCCTTTCACTACGTTTTTGCACCGGGGCAAAGTGCGCCTAGTGCTAATACGAACTGGTATTAGTACTAGGGCAAACTTTGCCCTGGTGCAAAAATGCACCAAACATTTATATTTTTAGCACTAGGACAATTTTTGCCCTGGTGCTTTTACTATTCCAAACTGCACTTGTCGAGGTGCAATGGTTTTTTAATTTGTCCCAGTGATTTAAAAAATAGGGCAAACTTTGCCCTAGTACTAATACTGTGCAAACTTTACACTTGCACTGATGAAAAGTTTCTGTAATCTGGCCCCAGGTGTCCTCTGGCGGACGGCAGTGCGGAGCAGGATATACACCCTACACATTTCCCCTCTACCTGGAGGGAAACCAACAGCATATCCATCTGCATGGGCGCAGAGAGGGATGAATCCTACGGATTCCACCTGCTCTTTTCAAAAGCTACAAGCAGGCAGAATCCATAGGGATTTATCGTAATGACTTCCGGATGCGGATGCAGTCTGTTCCGCCTCATTTCATGCCTCCTTTCACATGAGTCTGTGATTGTTTTAAGAATTGATCGTCATTCAAAATGATAGTGGGTGAAGAGTTTACAAGGTTGGCTCACTCTACCCTGGACATTATACTGTCCACTGTGCTGTCCTAGCTTTCTGTGTTTATACTAATTGCAGCCTCTAGATACCCTGATATTCAAATGGAAGCATGCATGGACTTCCCTCTTCCAGCTACTGATTCACTGCTCTAATTATATTTCTTTAAGCAAAAAAAACATATGATTGCTCTTTGCAGGTACCAAGTCATTCAACATGATGTCACCCACAGGAGACAACTCCGAGCTACTGGCAGAAATCAAAGCCGGGAAAAGCCTCAAACCGACTCCTCAGAGCAAAGCCCTCACGACTGTCTTCTCCGGCAGCGGGCCCGCAGGATCAAATGTAAGTCACTGGATCACTCTGAAGATGCCTTTCATAGTCAGGGATTTTTCAACCGTTTTTTAAATGTGGTGCGGTGTCCTCTATTGCACGTGCTACTGTTGTCATTGCAATTCTAAAGGGGTTGACGTCGACTTCGTTAAATTTGCCATCTTGGCTACCAATTGCGAACAAAGCAGGTATCTCCCACATGTGGAATGTAAAATCTGCATCCGACGGCACATTTCATGTTCAGGGATTTTTCAACTTCTAATTATATGTGGTTTGGTTTCCTTAATGCAACATGTCACTGATGTCATTGTCATTCTAAGGGGGCTGGCACCGACTTCCTTAAATGTGCCATCTTAGCTACCAATCGGCAACAAGCCAGGGATCTCCTACATGTGGAATGCAAACTCTGTATCTGATGGCCAGACCCTCATCCAATGGACAAATGTGTTTCCTGTACTGAAGGTGTACATTGACTAGGCAATGTGAAGCTGTTGGTGAGTTGAGAGCTTCGGTATGTTGTGCAGTCAATCCAGCATCCTTGAAACGATTACAGGCCCAAAAGTATGCCTTGGAAAGCTGAAAGCACACCCCTTGAAAATCAGGAGAACAAGTATTATGCAAACTGAGAGGTGGTCCCAGCATAGTGATTTTGCGCTTGTAACAAATATTTCGAGGTGTCCCTCACCATTTTAGAAAACGAACTAAAAGGTGCAAAATGTTACATTTTACACATTTAGCCCTTTTTAAAATTGGGCTTGGGTACAAATCAGTATGGAGTTTGGATGTCTTCTATCTACTGCACCATTTTGCACAAATCATACACATGATTTCATTGAGGCAGTGCACTCTGTAAGGACGTATTTTCTAATAACAGAGCAGAGTAAGGACATCACTTCTGCGAGTATCGAGCAGTATGAATACATTTTGTTTCTTTAACATGAAATGTATAATGTTGTCACAAACATTGCCCTCGATTTTTCTTCAGAATATTGAAATTAAGACGACCATTTCCCGGGGCAGAGGAGAGAGTATTGAGAATCATTTATTTGTTTTGGATTAATAGTAGACCTTTCTACTATCAAAAAAGTCAACAATGAGAAAACCACAACAGAGTGTTAGTATTTGTGATCAGCTACATAACCAATGGACAAGGGGCTAGCATGTTACCACATTAGACTTTTCAAGAAAGGCCTTTTTATGAATATTGTGTATATTACAATATCTTGTAACTCCAGGAACAAGAAGAGAGCCTGGGCACCACTAGGGCTCGGCTGATAATGACTCTTGATTTGAACAACAGGTTCTATGTTCATGTTTATGCTCAGTGGTATTTGCAAAGATCGCATGCATACGCAAACACACGCTCTAACACACAAGCTTACACACGCCCACATATGGGTGTCAAGGTGTTAGCACTTAACTTAAGCTCTCCAGGTAGGAAAACTAAGCTGGCTTAGAGAACAGGCATGTTTTCTGTTTGTGGTGGAATTTAATGAAATGTGACCAGAATCTAATGTCCAAAGGCATTGAGTTCCAGAGTTCTGGTTCCAGCACAGAAAAGGAGCAACCTCTATTTTGGTTGAATCTAAATCATGGTACGACACACGGTTGGAGCTTTTGTGATCCAAGACAGCAGAAAGGGGTCTATGGGATGTTAAGATTTACATATGGGGTTAACTAAGGAAAGGAGTCATAAGAGAATGTGACAGAAGCATTGACATGCAAAGTGCCAATAAACACAGTTCGAGAAGCAAATATTTTTTCAATAGAATATAAATCCTATAAATAAGTCTTAACGAGAAAGCAAGGGCTCTGGCACAACCTTAGAATATATAACTTTTAAGGATAAGGTATTATATTTGAGGAACAGATCCTAGCATGACGGCATTTACAGATCCTGGAAAGAATACCTTGCAGGAACACTACTGAGACATCAAGTAAGACCAAGTAAACCCGTTAATCATATTGAGCCTGTATACAAAAGGAAGGCAGGGATTTGGGGCTGCCACATGTGACTCACTTCCATATATTGTTCAATAATGTTACTTATTTAGAACAGAACTGCAAGGTCTGATTTGTTATTTATTTATATATATTTATGGGTTTGTATAGCGCTGCAGCCCGCAGGCATCAGAGCGCGTTCCATGTAGACGAAAACAGTAGTGACGGGACAACATATAGGTGTGTTATGATTTGGTCTATGATTGGTTTAGGGTGATTTATTTGAAGAGCAGGGTCTTCGGTTTCTTTTTGAAACATGGGAGGTTTGGTTCAGTTCTTAGGGTCGCAGGTAGTTTATTCCATTTGTTTTTTGCTTTGGCCGAAAATGCCCGGCCTAGGCCCTTTGTTCTTTTAGTTGGCATAGCGTGAAGTAATGTGCACTTCTGTTAAATGGCTGTTTTTCTTCTCACTTGTAGGCAGAGATTCAGAACTCAGCACCGCCTGTGGCGACAACCCCATCCCCTCCCGGCACCCCGACATTCACCTCCAACTCCAGAGCGGTGAGCTCTCCAGAGCCAGTGGTTAATGGCAACACGGTGCCCAGCACCCCAAGTCCGGCCAACCAAATGGACATTGAGACACTAATCCCCACCCACGATGAGCAGGGGCGTCCTATACCCGAGTGGAAACGGCAGGTGATGGTGCGGAAACTGCAGATGAAGATTCAGGAGGAGGAGGAGCAAAAGCGCAAGGTCAGAAACTTCTTTGGTCGATAGCTTGCGATGAGTGTGTTTTGATTTGATGTGTTTTGGCATGAAGACTTGCTTTCAGTCCCCATTTCCTAATCAAATAGACCGCACCAATGAGTTGCACATAAATATGACAAGTACTCCCAGGCCGAGTCCAGACCTCACAATGAAAGGACAGAAGTAGCACAGTCAGATTATTTAAAACAATATTGTTATGTTTAAACAAGAGAAATGTGCCTTCTCACAAGTCATGCTCAAAGCAGTTTGTAAGTGTCATGCAGTACCAATGCAATTATAACCAAACCTGGATGTTTTTAGATGAAGCCAGTAGTTCTGGACGGTCTGCTGGGCTCAGACAGAGTCAGTCCCATGCCAGGATCTACCTGATGTGTGACTGCTCTACCCAAGAGTCCCATACCCAAAGGCCTCTCAAAACTTCAACCCCCCATTACCCCTCCCTGAGTAGGCTCCATATTTCCATAACCACCAAACTAGCCCCTCAGAATCTTCTGGGAGTTACAAATAAACACACAAGATGCCATCGCTCAGCAGGCAGACCATTTGAAAGACTTTTTGGAAAGTGTGTTCGAGGAGACGGGCTCTGTCTTCAGGTTCCATTTTGAAAATGACATGAAGGTTTGATTTGGTATCTGCCCGGTCAGTGATCTGCAGGGAAAGTGGTCTGCAGTTAACATCCTTCTAAAAACGGATCTGGAATGTCTAAGAGGCGAATTAACAATATAAGTAATAAATGAATACACACATGAATTCATGAATGTGCCACTTAATACCTCCTTCGTATTAAGAAGCTTACCAAGTAGTTTAATTTACCAGCAAAATATGTATGACAGGTTTGTGTAATTGACACTGGATATTTGTATTTAACACTTGTGGTAAAATACCACCATTGTGGGCAGAGAAAATATTATTATATTATTACTATTATTTTTATTATGGTATTTATTGAGCACTGACCTAGCTTTGATAAGCACTTTACAGAGGTATACACCAATACAGATACATAACAGAGCACGTTAACAGAGGTGTACAGCATTACAGGTGCATAACGGAGAGCTTATAACACCCAGCAGTAATAACCTCTTGTCAGGTTAAATCTGGAGGTAAATTAATTACCACTAGCGGTAATAACATTATCCCGTTTGCTGAAAAATACCACCAGGAAAAGGTGGTAATTATCGCTGAAAATATGATCATTACGAACTTGTCTGAAAAGGGGTCAAAACGAGAACAAGCTTCTGATAATTTAAGTGTGGGCACAAAATACTGAGGTAACAATGTAGGGGAGGTTTGCTCTGTGAGAGCTGTACCCCTGCTCCACAATTTAAATATGTTATGACTTGTAGAAACTCTTACTGCCTATTGCATACACCCAGCAGCATTTCTAAAATGACAGCAAATATGTGTTCAAGTGGTGGTATTTTTACTCCCCGTGGTAATTATTCCACGACTGTTTATCATCAGCAGTAATGGGATAATGCCAGTGGAAATATATAACTGTAATATCGACAGTATGACAGCGGGCGGAGGGTGTGCTATTGGTGATGTGTTCATTTACTATTACAAGTATTTCTTACAAAATGGGGCCCTGGATGTCTCCATGTCTTAGGACCTTCGCTATGGTACTCCACGTCAAAATCAGGGGGACATTACCATCTTCAAAGCCTTTAAAAATCATCTAGCAACCTAGTGCTTACAGTCTTTTGTCATCCCTTTATGGGCCTAGAATGAATTCCATTTGCAAAGCTAAATCAATTAACATTTAAGTTTTTAATGTTCAGACCTATACAATTACTGGCAAAGGAATTGCAGATTATAATGTGATGTGTTTATATGATATGTCATGCTCGATTCCTCCCCAGTCTTACCGCTGGGTTAAGTTTGGATGAACGAAGCCCGAGAGGACCTGTGTACGGCTCTAAGCAGTTGAGCACTTTTAGGAAGTTTTTAAGTCCAGAAAAATCCCCCAAAACTTCCCAAATTGTACTGTGTTAGTTGTGCAGACTCTGAATTAGTTTTAAACATGGGAATAGACTTTGATATTTTTTAACATCTCTCAGAGTCCCTGCCTGGAGTCCCTGTGGACACCTTGGGACTTTTATCAGTCAAGCTGTTTCCGTTTTCTTCCATTTTGTTCCATTTGAAAAGCAGAAGGCTGGAGACTTCTCCACCTTTTGTTACATAGTGGTTTCTCGTTTACTTTAGCTTGGAGTCTGTTGATCATTTACTTCAGAATCTAAAGCATGGACGTTCTTTAGCTTCCAAAAAATGGAATGACTACCACTTTGGAAGCCGTGGAATTGTATGACGTGTTCACAGCTCCGACAGCAGGTTGCATGTGAGGAGACATCTGTGAATTAGTTGTAGTGAAGGACAGATGTGAAAAAATAAAGCAGAATCAAATGTTGGTAACACACAGACATTAAAATAGATACACAGCAAACCACAAGAAATGTAGTGGGCTCAGTGCAACATAATGAACATTTTAAAGAAAGCACACATTGAAATTAAATATGTACTATTTCTACTGCTTCTTTTGAATTTTTGGGTGGGTGCTACATTTTATTTTGTCTGTAGAGCGAAAATAAATGGAGTGCTTAATATTGCAAGTGTGCTTTACTCGAAACAAAAGTCCTGGCTCTTCAACCTATATGAGTATTTCTTCAATGTCTACCATGCATACCCTCACAGGTTGAACTTCTTCCCTGTGAATGGTATTTAGTTATTTGTACCCCAGGCATGGTGGCGAGAACTCACGCCAGTTCAGTCACTCCTGGGAATGAACTCCTTTATACACTTGAATAAGGGGTCGTCACTCCAAATTACTGGACTATCTTTGTATAAACACTTTTTAAACGAGCATGGAATCACTCTTCTATATGTGAATGCTGTGTACTTCGGGAAACCAAAGGCACACATACAGCCTGTCAGTACGTGTTGTAATCGTGCCACTGCATGACTCTTGAGAAGCAATCCCCAGAACATCCTCAACCGATAGGTCCTGTAGCTTATTACATAACAAATACACCAGTACTTAGTTAACGACAAGATTAATTCTGCACCAGACAGTCATTCGGGAGCAGTGGTCGAAGTGGGCGGTTTCATTTAAAACAAAAATTGTAAGAAGAAGTTAAAACTTTCACTTTCAGTGCACTGCACTTAGCGTTCTCCTAAAGAGTAGGAGAATGTTTTTGGGGGTCTGTATTGTGCGTGCAAGGTTGCATGGCGATGGGGATTGTGGGTAGCGGTGCAGGCCAGTAGGGAACATAGTTCCACTACTTCTTTTTGTGCACTTCGACCACTGTTCGGGAGGGAATGTAGTCATGCATCACCAACAGCGATAGTGCATTCCATTAGTGCTAAATAGCACTCATAGTAATTACTGCTTTTGATGAAAATTACCGCTGATGAAAAACATATTTATATGATTTTCAAGTTAAATGAGTACTACTGAAATGGACTACTAAAGTTAAAAGAACACACAGTTACCATCGTACAAATCGACAATAAATAAATACTGTCAGTCACACTACACATGATGTTCAGCAATACAAGTAAGGTACCCAAGGCATTCACCACTCCTACACTATTACCTGAATATTTAGGGGCCCGCCTGATCTACACTTTATGTTAGTGGCAGCTAGTTTTGATGTTGACCATGCTCAAGATTAGTTCAGAACTGATCACATTTCTTTTGGTAATTGCCACAATTTGTATGCATTATTTTCTTTGGTAATGGGGATTACCAGGGCCAATGGAATTCCCAGTTGTAATAGCATATTTACCACTAGTAGTCATTGGACAGCTAGACTTAATTTTAAAACAAGTGTTAAAGAATTTTCCCTAGAGATGTTTTTAGGCAGGGGCAAAAGAGGCACATGCTCCAGGCCCCCACATTTTAGAGCCACCAGTTTCATAGTTCAGCAGGGCGTTCTGCATGACTGCAGTGCCTTGCACTGTCGTGTTATATTGAGTCCACCCTTAACCTATGGACTTCCTTCCCACCCCCAATCAAGGAGCCCTGCAATACTTGCATACGTTTTTTAGCGCTAGCTTTACTGAAGACTCATATCAAGTAACACAGATCTCCCCTCCTGTGGCCACAGTGAACCAAGAACCAGGCTGGGGTATGGGAAATATTTGTATTTATTTGTAAGTTAGGTAATAGAGATCACACTAAAACGACAAACGCAACCTTCTTTGTGGCTCACAATTAAACTTTTTGTTACACAAATAAATGACACAAGTTGGTTGGGGAAGCTGGACCAATAGGATTACCCAATTAAATTACAGTCTATAGTTGTGAGTTGTGAGTGCACACTGGGAATGAGCTTTGATAATTTTGAATTTTAATAAAAAAACACCCCATGCCAAGGGGAATTAAATTCATATTTTACTTAAATAGGCTAAGGAACTACACAGTTTTGCACCCCCACCCCACTATAAAGGGAACATATTTAAGGCCAGCAGACTCCCCACCGTTTGGTTTCAAAGTGGTAGATTCTACTTACATTGAAAACCTCTTTTTAAAGTTCAGGAAAGTCACCTGCATTTCAGGACCGGCTAGGAGGACATGGCAGGTGTCTGGTTAAAGGATGGCCCCAGCGATTCACCATAGGACGCAGTCAGCTTTTAGGACTACCAATAGACCACTCCACCCAAATGTAATTTCAGCAAAATCTCCTTTTGGTGTTCCTTTGCGGCTGTCAGATGGTACATTTAAGCAGCTCTCCTCTTTCCTTATAGTGCATCCACTTTATGTACCAGGGATGACACCAACAAGATTTCAATAGTGGGAGAAGCCCTGCAAGAATTCTCGCAACCACATATGGACAGTTACCGGTATCGCTATCCCCAAGTCCAGCCTCTCTGTAAGGATTGGTTTAGGAGTCTGGAGCAGACATATGGCAATTCTCATTTGCAATACCCTTTGTTTTCCTGTCAACTTTTGGCAAACATCTAGTTATGTGAATAGATAGGCTGACCATGACGGAAGTACAAGGACATTTCATTAACAGCACACTGGCCCTGTACCACACCAAGCTCCAACTGACCAATGTCACAATAGATAGCAAGGGAATAGGGAGAACCCAACCTCGGCTCCCACACCAGAGGGAGAGAAATCAGACATACCGATCACACCATACAATGCTCATTAGGATACAGCTGGGGCTGCGCCCAACCATCCCACACTACAATTAGGTGGCCTATAAGGAATCAGGCAACAACCCCACTCACAGGAATGCAGCTCAAATGGAACAAGACGTATTAGAACCAGGATACAGACCCCACTAACCCAACTTTCAAATCTCTGCATACTCAAAACTCACACAACCATCTCTCATCCAGTAACCCACATGCACTTTACCACACTGCATCAACAACACACAAACAACACATGAACAACACATGAACAGCACCTACAACACACAAGGGGCCTCATTACGACCCTGGCGGTAAGGGGTTTACGCCAGCGTTAGCTGCGCCGACCCCTTACCGCCAATTACGAGGTCCCCTAGCGCCATGGCGCTTTTAACACCTGCTTTTAGCAGGTGTTAAAATCCATGGCGCTAAGGGACCATGGAGTTAATTACGCCACCGTAATTTACGGTGGCGTAATTAACGCCTTCCCCACTCCCATTATGCCCTATGGGGCAAAAATGGGAATGGGGAAGGGTAAATGGGGATTGGGGACTTACCGCCCCGCCAAGGTCGGAATGGGGCGGTAAGTCCGCCAACCACCATGGCGTAAACGTAGTTTACGCCATGGTGGTAAAGTCACGGCCCAGGCGGTAACTTACCGCCTGGGTCGTAATGAGGCCCAAGGTCTCGCCCGATCTGATACTCACACCAAAGCTCAGCGCACTGTGTATACCAAACTGATGCTTCCAACAGTATACCACTTCTCCCACTCCCTACACCTCCTCCACCTGACTTACCCTTCCCGCCCTCCTTCTTGTTTACAGATCCACCAGAGTGCGTGGGGACCAATTCCAATGGTGGCAGTGCGCTATATAGGTACCTTTAACATAACATAACATAACATAACCTAACATGTGTCTAAACTTTGTGATTTACTAGTAACTGCCATAGTATAAATGTGTTCCGATTCAGCTAATCATGGGGAATTAAATAAAACAACAAACAGAGCCACATCATGTTGCCCGGGCATTTGTCAATTTTCCAGCATTTGTACAAAAAGCATAATAGTTATGCAAATGCAACTTTCTCTCCACATTCCTAATTTTGCCCTAATTTTACCCTCCACCAGTTCACCAACTTTCAAATTCGGAGCATGTTCAGAGCAGCCAGGAACACCTTTGAGCTGATCATTACAATTCTCTAAGTCACAGGTGGATGAATTGTATTGCAACAAAGTCGCCTGGAAATTATCTAAAAAAAATGAAACATACATGTAATCAGTGGTTTCTCAGAAAATGCAACAATTGTGATTATCCATTTGAACAAAGGGAATGTGCAATATGATCTTCCCTTCCTCCAAGCCATTTGCTACTCTTGGCCAGCCTGTGACCAGAGTTTTTAAAAAAATGTTTTTATTATCCTCTTTGTTGTTTGAATTCAGAGTTCAGCCTTGATTGCAGCCCCTGTTTTCACACCTCTGCCCTACATTCCGGTCATGCACCGGCTACAATATTTTGCCTGCACAGAACTGCCATCAGAGACAGCAGGTTTAGGAAAACTCGTTTTTTGACACCCTTCGGCAGGCCACATTTTATTGCAGTTGTAAACAGTTGGGATGCATAAATCAGGCTTTCAGTGGGGGGAGTCCTTTGTGAAGTTGGCCCAGAGACCCATGATTTGTCCTTGGCTGAAAGGTACTCACATTTTGCATTTTCTAACATCTGCCTTGATTCTTTGACATTTGGTGTGTTTTACAGATCAGGGTTCACTTTGCTTTTGCACTGGAAGTACAGGGCTGTTTCTTTCATTCATTAATAAAAATACACATTTAGTTATCTACTGTTCGTTTTTCTGCTGAAAAGTGGGTCTGAATTGTCACAGTTCATCACCTTTTGATGGTTGGCAGTTTCAGTGAAAATGCTGCATTTATTTCTCAGCCAGTAATGTGATGTGCTTTTGTAATCTGCACTTGGATTGCATTGTAGTTTTAGCTTTCTCTGGATTTCAACTGCAGAAAGACACCCACATAGTCTGTCTAAATATGCCCCTTTTCAGCATGCAGGTTTCTGAATGCTGGCAGGACATTTCCCCAATGGGCCCTTCAGTTCCGTTGGTTTGGGGCCTATGATTACACCCCACAGTACAGTCAGCATCCTCGAGAAATATTTGTATTGTGTCACCCAGCCATTCGCCTCTCTTCATGTGGAAGCGGTGGTGCTTTAAGTGGGATGCTAAATCATGGGAGGGCTGTAAAATGGGCATTTTGCCAAAGTGCTTGGCATGGCCCAAAGAAGGGGCCAATGGTTTAGGCACGTGCCCCCTTTCCCAAAAAATACACCATGAGACTGTGCAAACACCAATATACATCAGTCAAGAGCTGACACTGGCTTGATATCAAATGAATGCCAAATTGATGTGGCATAATAATGGTGTCATTCTTGCAGTCACCATGAAACACAAGGCATGGCTTATATTTACAGATGTACATGCATCAAACTAGTTAGATTACCAAAATCATCAGATTTTGGATCAGAGTTGCAGACAATAGAAATGGAAAGGGTCAGATTTGCGTACCCTCACCATATGGCATTCTGTCATAGCAACCCTGTGTTGATACAAAATAATACATTTCTTTAACACCAGGCACTTCTGTTGGTATCCAGATGATTAAGGATGCCTGGATTGATGATGCTTTACTATGTTTTGAATTTATATGATTTAAATATAAGCTGAAGCATCCTGATCTTTTTTAGATACAATAAACTTGACTCTTTATTTGATAAATGTCCTAAAGTGTTACATATGGAACAGAACAACAGATCCAGCAGTGTATTGTTCTCACTGCTAGCCCACTGCCAGTCGCCTTGCTATACACATTGATTTCTACAACTCATGTTGCCAAAAACACACAAGACAATCCCAGGAAATGTTAGGAGGATAGTCAAAATGGAAAGAGTGTTCAAGTATATCTTGTAAGGTTTTTACCATGAAGGTGGACTTGAGCCTTTATCCAACAGAGTATCTTGTATTGTATTTTGATCGTTAGAGAAAACATTTAGATCTAAGCTGTTAGATTTTAGTTTGTGAAAAGAAAGTAAAGGCAAAACGGTATGACGTAGTTTCAGCCACAGCCGTTTGTTCCGCAGGTGTTTTTACGAAAACACTTTGTTAAAGAAAAATCATCAAAATTTTGGGGGGGGGGGTGAAAGGACAGATAAGGGGTGGGAGGGTTGAAAACAGTTACAAATAGGTGGGAGTTAGGGGAAACCAGACGTCCTTTCCGGGTCCCGCAAGGGAACCTCCTAATATGGTGGAGTGGGTTTTACGGCACCGGCACCATTACCGGTGCCATTAATCCCATTTCGCCCACCTCGTAATGAGGCCCAGAGCATCTCCATTGCAAGAGGCATTGTCATGCCATTCATGTGAAAATGTGGTCCTTCTTTAATTATTTTTGCACCTAAGCTTTCTGGACTTGGCCAACCATTATGTCCACATGTCACTGTCCAGTTGTCTTTGATTCCATGCCATGTGTGTCCAGTCTTCAATATTTCATGAATGGACACAAGTAGCCATCCTTGTTTTTTCTGGCTGTTTAACTGTTACTCGATATGGTTTGGTTATGTGGACCTAAATCCTTGGTATTGTGCTTTATCTTAAAGATTTGAGAAGAGTGTTTCTATATGCAGACTTTAGCCTTGGCAAATTGTTTGTAATTTTCTTTCATTGCATCATTTATCTCAGTGTTCTTTCTTGGGTTTATTAAATTGGTCATGTCTCATCTCAAATTCAAGAAATTCACCACACTTCGCCCCAGGGCCATGCACCCATGCTTGCTGCCCACACCTGTTCTGCTAGAGCTGTTCTCGCTGTACTTAGTGCTATCCTCCCCCACAAGCTCTGTTGCTTCCACACCCCATCAACCCGACCCAGAACCCACCCCACAGCTCCCTGGCCATTCTTAACCTCTGCTGAGCCCTGCCGCCTCTGTAACACTGTCCTGACAAGCCACAGCTTCCATCTTGTCAAACAACAACCACCCTGAACCCATATCAGAACCCCAGAACCTGCCTCTTACCTGCTCACCTGCAGGATATACACCGGCCATTTGCATGCAGTCCACAGTCCGTGGCCCTACTGCTCACTGTGTGCCAACCCTTATGCGTTTGCATACCCCAGCCCCAATGCCTTTAAAGGCATGACTTCAGACCCCTATCCTCCCACTTGCACACTGCTCTACTGACCAGCTTGTGTCTTTGCTCATCGCCCTGACATTAGAAGGCAGTATTATCCTGATAAATGCCTTAAACAACCTACAAATGGTTGACACACTTATATACTGTTCTAAAGAAAAACTCTACCCACGCCATTCCTCCCATCATTAGCTTCAATTACAGCAGAACCAGGCTTCAGGCTCCTTCCTGCCAATGCCAAGACAACTTGTGTGGAGGAACAGCACACCTCAAGCCACATGCCCCCTCCAAAACTAACACACAGGTACAGTACCAGCCACCAACAACCACTTCTGCCTCTCTGCCTTGGGCAGGCAGGCAGAACCTCAAGGCTTGTTTTTCGAACCTCTGCACCTCTGATACCTTCGGCCCTCCCACCGAGCATTGCACACCACCTAACTCACCTCCAAACATGCACCACTACTCCTCAAGCAATGCCTGCAGTACCTCCACCTATCACATGCCTTATTCCTGACACTTCCATACCTTCCAACCAACGTCTCCCCTGCACACTAGTCAATGCACGATTGGTCTTCACCCATGGCACCAATATTAGAGACCTCCTCACTAATACAAACTGGGATATCCTAGCAATAACCAAAACCTGGCTTTACCTAGCAGCAGGTTCTGCTCTCACCATTGCCATCCCTGAAGGACACACCATCCTCCGCTGAAATTGCCCTTTCCACAAAGGTCGAGAGGTTGCCCGCATCGATAAAAACACCCTCTTCTTCAAAACCATCCCTCCACTGCCCACCTACTTGTATCTTACTTAGCACAAGGCTCTCGCTCTCTCACCCACCTCCACCTTAACCATCGACATCGTGTATCATTCTCGTGGTCTTGCCATATCCTTTGAGGAAGATCTTTCCTCACTGTTCAGCACCAGCATTAACCCTACATCCTTAGTCTCAGTCCTCAGTAATCTCAAATTTGGACTGATGGACTTGGCCCACAAGGACGCCCTCTTGCTGGCCAACTCCCTAACCTCATTTGGATTTACACAGCGCATCTCCAGCCTAACGCACCAACTTGGAAGATCCTTATATTGGATTGCTGACTTTAACTGTTATACAGCGAATATTGTAATCTTGCCCATTCTCTGGACAGATCATTACACCATCACCTTCAGTGTACCCACCACCCCTGACCCACACCCAACATGCCCCCATTACCACAGCATTTACTAGATGCTCTCACAACCTCACAAAAGAAGGTGTACTACCCATCGTCTCGGCTGCACAATACCCTCAGCCAAACCTCCTTATCAACTCCTCTGACCCAACAAGCCTGGTCAACACCTACAATACCTCCATTGTCTCAGCCATGGATGCCATCGCCTCACTTAAAGCTTGCAAAGCCAAACCTACCACGCACATAAACTCTTCGTTTACTCCAGATCTCTATGGTATTAGAGCTAAAAAACATACCCTTCAGAACAGCTGGCACAAATCCCCATCCACCACCAACAAAGCAAACTTCCTTAACCTTTCCACGGAATATACAAAAAGCCATCCTCACTGCTAAAGCATCTGCACTCTCCAACAGAATCCTCAAAGCTCAGTCCCATTCTTTTGAGCGATTTACCATTTTATGAGAGCTGGAAACCCTGTGTAGACCCCACTTCCAGTTGGCCTAAAGATGATACCTGGTGCCAAAACATCCAGGACGCCCTTTACAACAAAATTGTCTCCCTTAAGAAAAAGTCAAGACAAAGCAGCCAACAATAATCATGGATCCTGCAGCCTACCTGCAAATCTAAAAACACCTTGAAACCTTTGACCTCCTAGGCCTCTGCCAATCTGGCTCCTGTCCAGGACATGGTACCGAGACTGCCTTACTCAATCTCAAAATTCAAATGGACGAATTCAAAGATAACAGAAAACTAGTCCTCTTCCTACTACTGGACTTATCAGCTGCCTTTGACCCTGTTGACCGCAACACACTTTGCAATCACCTTGCAAAGACCACCTATTTCACGCCTGACGCTATTCTGTGGATACAATTGTTCCTGTCCAACAGGAACCTAAGGGTCTTCTCTGCATCCGCCTCAGCCCCACCCGCTCCAGTCTCTTGTGGAGTGCCATAAGGTTCATGCATCTCTCCAACGCTGTACAACATATTCACAGCCACTGTTTGACCACCTTGATGATTTGGGTGTCACATATACCAACTATGTGGATGACACCCAAATCCTCATATCCCTTACAGGCTCCCATGACCTCGACTCCAAATCCCTTAACCAAATCCACCAAATTATCCCAGCCAGGATGGCCAACATGGCCTCTGTCTCAATGACAAAAAGACAGAGCTCCTCCTTTTTGGCCCTCAGCACTGAACAAATAAACTCGACGATACCTACGGGTACTTCAAAATTGATGGTAATACCATCAACGTATCTAAGGAAGTGAAAACCCTGGGCATCTATCTTGACTTAGCCCTCACACTAAAGAGACAAGTTAATGCTACTGCCTCAGCAGCTGCCTACATGTCCAAACTCATTATCGCGTGCAGACCATTCCTGTCCACAGCCAGCTGTCCAACTCTAGCCAGAGCTCTGGTCCTATCGAGACTGGATTATTGTAATGCCCACTACATGGGGACCAACAAAAACAATATAAAAAAAATATCAACTGATTCAGAACAATGCACTAAGAGCAGTCTTGAACATTCCCAAAAAGAACCATATCAATGAGGGAAGACACGCTGCCCACTGGCTACTGCTACATGACCGCATCCTATTCAAGACCCTCTCCCTGATCTACAAATGCATCTCTCGCTCAGCCGCCAAATACTTATCCAATAAATTTGCACTGAACAAATCCAACAGACCAACCCGCAGCACCTACGCATACCTCCTTTCTATTCCCAAGTTCAAACTTCAGAATGCAGGAGGCACCAGTGTTCCAGTACTTGCAGTGAAACACCAGAATGCCCTACCACCATCTCTTAGGTCTGAGACTTCATTCTGGACCATCCACAAACACCTGAAAACTCGACTCTCCATACCAGAACAACATATTTAGCCCTACCTTAATCTCTTACAGTCTGGACGTCCATCATTTGACCTCATACACTGCCAATTTTAATGTCCTTTGAATGTACCATATGATGACACATCCAATTTGCTGTCCTCTCTGAATGTAATCTATGAATGTATGCGAATCAGACTGTTCTCATAAACATGTCATATGGATGTAACCAAGCGACATGGATTCCTAACAACTGCAACCATTAAGTATATTCCTGCAGCATGTAACCTGGAACCATTTAGTATATTCCTGCAACATGTAACCTTCTAAGAATATCAGGGCCCAGATGCCTCAGGGTTAGGCGCGCTACACTGGTGCCAAAATAAATAAATAATCCTCACCAAAGCCAACTTGATTGACCCACCCCACTCCTCTGCCCCTACCCAAGCCTCACTCACCTAGCCTACCTTCAATGACTGCTGTATCACCTATTTGGAAACCTCTAATCTGATTGCTGGCCTAAAAGCATCACTCTGCCAAGGGGTCACTTGCCCTGCCCCTCTCATTAAGGACTGTGCAGAAGCCTTTGTCCCTAGCATTACCACTTTCATTAACTCTTTTAGCAAGAACATTTCCCCTATTTCCCCTACTTTCCTCAACGAAGCTTGGACCTCCCCTCTCCTTAAGAAAGGATCTGCAGACCCTGCTATTCCTATTGACTACCAACCTAACATCACCTTTCCTTTCCTCCTAAAAATCTTGGACTGTGCTGCCTATATTCAAATTCAATCTTTCATGGAACTCCACCATATACTCAGCCCAAGACAATCCAGATTTTTTTGCCCTGGCCATGGCACAGAGTCAGCCCTACTTAACCTAAAACAACAGCCAAATATCGGTGATTTAGCTAACCTTGACCTCCTCCTCCTACTGAACATTTCTGCCACCTTCCACCATGTCGATCACCAAACTCTCTGCCACCACCTCGCCACAGCCACCAATTAAGCCCAGCCAGCTGTCAAGTGGATCTCCTAACTCCTTGCTGACAGAACTGCCTCTGTCTATGCAGGAAATCCAGCAGCCCACCCATCCCCTGTCCCCTCTGGTGTCTCACAAGGATCTTGTGTCTCCCCAACTTTATATAATGTCTACATAAAACCTCTTTTTGACCACCTCGACTCCCTGGGTATCTCATTCACTAACTGTGCTGACAATACCCAGATCCTCATCCCCCTTTCAGGCTACCACAAACAAGACTCCAGCAAAATTAATACCATCTATGACATCATCCAAGCTTGGATGACCACTCACCAACTCTGTCTGAATGATGACAAGACAGAAATCCTGATTGTCGGCCCCCCATCCCATCTGGCTAAATTTGACCCAACTTACCACTCTTTTACCATCGACACCTGCACCATCCTAGCCTCCTCTAGCCTTAAAACGCTTGGTGTCTACGTGGACTCCAGCCTCAACATGACCTGGGATGTCAATTCCATCCCATCTTCAGCAGCCTGCACCACTAAACTACTGAATGTCACCAAAGATCTTCTCTCTTCACATAACACCCTCATTATAACAAGAGCCACTATTGGCTGCTGGCTCGACTAATGCAACTCCCTCCTAGCCGGCACCACATAATGAAACCTTCGCAAACACTACACTATCCAGAACAATGCCATTCGGGCCACTGTGGAACTTTCCAAACATAATCACGTTGCAGCTCTTAGAAGAGCTGCTCACTGGCTTCTAGTTAAAGAACGCATAAACTTTAAAATCCTTTCAATCACCCACCACTGCCTTTCTAACCTCCCACAAAGACTCAACAAATACACATCTGCCAGACTAAGATCCTTCTACAGCCACAGACTAATAACACTGTGCTTCAAACGCACAAGAGCTGGGGGCTCCAGTGCCCCAGTGATCGCCTCCTGCCTCTGGAATAACCTCCCACCCCACTCTCGATCTGTAGCCCCGTAATGGCCATTCAGGAAGCAACTAAAGACCACCCTGTTTCAATTACTATAATGCTTTATCACTATGTTGCAATGTAGCACTCTATTGCCTCCCTCCTTGGCTCCCCCCTTTCCCCTCCTTACACACCCCCCCCCCTCTGCAACCAGCGCCTGAATGCCTTTGGGTTTTTGTGCACTTTACAAATGCAAAAATAAAGAATGAAATAAAGAAGGCATTTCTGGTCTCAAACACGTTAACATTTTGGAAACGCAAACATAAGCACACTTTGCAGAAACCTAAGAAGTCCCACAAGTGTGTGTCTCACAGTAGATAAATAGACATTTGAGAATTTGAGAATGTGCCAGTTGAGGATGCAGGCACATTGGAACATAAAATAGGGATGATACAGACAGGCAGGGAACAAAGAGGATTATGAACTGGGAAGTACTGAATAAGCACACAAACACCCCCACACAGCCCACAGAGGTGTACATACAAGTGGGTAGTCAGTATAGATACTTCATGCGTAGGGATGGTGTTGGTTTGAGAAGGTAGTTATGAACATCCCACCACAAACACCTTAGTAGAATGCTCCTAACGATGAGACTACGTAGCATGTGGAAAAAGTTAGACATATTGTAATCAACGATTCTGTAGGGGGTATGAATATGGATCTTCTCTCAGTAGGAAAGTTGGTCCTTCTTTTGAATCATTTTATTTTGCAGACCTGAGATGGTATTGACGAATGTATACTATCTGTCAGGCAATTGAAGTTGACACATAATTTTGAAATCTTGTTCTAAACAGTACTTAAGAGGGACTAATTCGGGTTGGGTACAGATATATAATTGGAGCACAAATATAATATCAAATATAATATCAAAGAGAATACATCTCTCATTGGTTATACATGTGAGAAATAGTTGTAAGCACTTGGCTAAGATGTTAACCTCATGTTTATTTAAAGGCTTGCATTGGCAATAACCAGGGTAATAAACTACCAACATGGATTTTTGCTGGCATCTTAGAAACGTTGACTATACTCTGAAAAATCATGTTTTATTGCTTCTGGTTAGGTTAGCTCAAATTGTGTGTGCATTATGGCGGAGAGTGCAGATATCAGCTGTCAACCCAGCACAGCACCTAAACAAGTTAGAGTGACATTCGCTCTCATCCTGCCAATCAACAAATTAAGTGAAAAGGGTGATGTGGGACATCAAATCTACAGCATACCTTTCACTGAACCAAACATTCATGCCTCCAATAACCCTTGGCATTTATCTTCTGATAACAAGTAGAGTATCCAGACTGTCCCCTCCCTCCTTTTCCAGATTCTTGCTATTTGAAAAACAGAGACAGGCAGTGTGTATGAGAGAGAGAGACAGAGAGAGAGAGAGTGACAGAGAGAGAGAGAGAGAGTGACAGAGAGAGAGAGAGAGTATTCTGTGAGAGTTCAAAAGTAAAATGGTATCACAGGATTTCATTTGTGTGAGTGGACGGAGGTACTGGGGTGGTTTGTCTTGTAAGGCATACTTCCCTTTCTCCCCAAGTAACCTACTCCCCGGTATAATCCCCTACCACCTTGCACTTCAGACACAAATCCCCCAGAGACGGCCACCACAGTCCTCGTAGTTAGTACATCAACACTATTTGAACTCTAAACTCTTCTCTTTAATCTGATTGCACTCCCCCATATCAGAGGGCGGCCACACTAAAGTCACATCAACCTATAATTGTGGACTCTCCCCATCAGATATTATATCCCCAAGTTATTCCGCTACACACCTAAAAGAAGAGCGGCAGACAGGATGAGGCTGTTTCAGACCTGCACCCATCAACAGGTAGAACACATAAAGGCCCAATGTGTCACACTATACAGGATGCGCAACAACCTCATCCTTCAGTATTTACAATAATGCCTTTTTATTCAACAAGTACAAATGTTGGTCTAAGCCTCAAAGCTACAAAAAACACATATTAATGCAAAGTGCAATACAGTGCATAAACCATCAATTCACCAGCAGTACCCTCCTACAACATTAAAGTGCAACTGCAGAAACAAATATATATTTTTTTTGCCATTTTCATTAATTTTGTTTAAAAAACATATAATCTATACATCATTTCACATATAACACATAAAGTAAAAACTGACAAATGTTTAAAAACAGTTACATACATACACATTGTAACACACATTTATACAATACAAAAATAATCATCCTCTATATTCTAAAACCATCAAACATGTTTTGTTCCTTCAAAGCATACACAGTGGCGGCACTTCTTCGGGGGTGCAAAACGAGGGCACTGTCTTAATGCACATATCATTACAATGCCAAATTGGCTCTTCTTATTGGGAACCTAAGGCCTGCATATCCTATAACCGCCTTTTGCCACAGTCACTTCTGGGCCACAATTTATGGGACAATTATTTTTCTTCTCCTGTGGTTCAGTCACCAGACCAACTTGTCTGCATCCACCGGTATAGTGTATAACAACAACATATGAATCGGTATTTGGGTGTTCGATCTGTCTAAGTTTAATTTAGCAACTCCATAAAGTGCACTTACGTGATATGATGATATGATAGGTTATTTATAACGCACTTAAAACCCAGAGGTTTCTAAGCGCGAACCTGGGGATCAAACCCATGTTGCTCTGTGTCGTCGTGCTTCCAAAGCAAGCACTTTGCTGCTGAGCTATCCTCCCGAGACATGACTTCCACAGCACTCCACATCTCAGCAATGAGGGCCCAAAGCTGAGGCTGGAAGAAAATAAATATTCCAGTCACCCTCCTTGTTCAAAAAACCAAAACTGTCCCAAAGAACACCTGGTCAGCCACATACTCTGTTAGTGTCTAACTTGTACTCCAATGAACTTCCAATACAGCACCATATCACACTGGGGGACTTGCCCTGTCTCTCGAAACACAACAGAACTGCATTATTCTTTGGATAACAAATTAAAAAATGAAAGAACAACAGCACTCTATTTCAACTGCTTTCTGTAATCCACTTAGAGTAATCAGTGTCTTAAAATCAAACCCTACCAGTCTTCGTGGTTACATCTAAAACAATTCTCAAACAGCTAACACGGCAACAACCGATGGCATTTGAAACCAGTTTTCGACCATGCATACTGATATTAATTCAATAGTGCGAATATAAATGTTGTGTAATTCCAAGGGGCATGTTCATGCCATAACTGCGACTTGTGCTGATGCTACTCCTCCATAGCCATTGCCACGGTTCGTATGGCGATACTAGAGAGAGTGTTAGAGTGCTTTACTCAGTTCCATTATTAGTCGCCCATGGTCGTAGTTCTCAAGTATTATGGTCTAATTACAGCTCCCCTCCACTCGTAGGCTTATTACTAATCTCACATAGTGCTTTGCATAAATGATTCACTACGTAGCGTGTTGCAATAGCCATCTGATAGTACAATGTAACACCAAAAAAGGAGACTGAAACCATGGTCCATCCTCAGCTTTGCTAAACCTTTGACCACTCAATGCATTCGTTTAGACCTTATTTATTGCTTTTAGAAATAAAATAATTCTTGTTCTTTACGCAATAGGCATTGTATATCAGCTGCTTTATCTTTCTCTTTTTTATTTCATAGAGCATAGTCCATTTTTAGCTCTTCAGGTTTGTGCAATCAATGTAGAACGTGCTCAATAAGGGGAGCTGTCATAACCTTTTCTTTTAATACAACTTTGTGCTGTTATTCTGAACCTTACTTTTCTTTCAGTTTTTCCATCGTACAACCTATTGCATGGGCACCAGATGGCGTAACCACCATAGTGAATTACAATTTGTAAAACCCATTTGTGTTTAGATAATGTCATGGTCTCATAATGATACATGTCACTAACACAGCATATATTTATTTATTTATTTATTTATTTGAAAAGGCGTTGGGAGTGACATACTGGAGTGGTTCCCATCAACATCGGGACTACTCTGAGACTAATACTGGGGTTGGATATTGTTTGCTGTTACTACTGCAGTGGTACTGGGTTTAACAATTGCTGTTTTTCAATTGGGTTTTTTTTGTTTTTATTTATTTATGTTTTTGTCTTTGTTTTTGTTTTTGTTTTTTTTGTTTGTTATCGGCCTTTTGCTGATGACACATGTAGAGGGGGTTCTTTTGATCTTCCACCTTCCTTTATGGTGGAGGGGTGGTTTTCTGTGCACCCTTGATGCCATTTTGATTATGGCTAATGTTTGCTATATTTATTTAGAGCAGTTGCTTGACTTCTTGAAAGAAGTTGGGGGAAGTTTTTGGTTACCAAGTACTTGCTTGGTTCGTGGTCATATATACGCCCTACACAATTGGGGTGTTTCTGGTGGGGTTGACTTGTTTAAATTCTAATATGTGATTGGGAGGGGTACCGGGTGTTGGTCTGGGGTTTGTTAGTTGTTGTTGACGTTGGATTCATACTTCTGTTGTAGGGGTGGGGGTGGGTTATTGGCTATTTTGGGGGCAGAATTTTTGTGCTTGCTGTTTTTTGTCTTTTTACTGTTTTTGCAATGCCGTCAGGGAGGGGGGATCTTTTGTTCATCTCCTCTTGGAATGTGAATGGTCTCAACAATCCAACCAAACGGCAAACGATTTTTAACTGTTTGAATGATATGCGCTGTGATGTTTATTTCCTTCAGGAGACACATGTATTGTTAGATGAAGTTAATTTGTTCCGCAAACGGTGGATTGGGGAGTTTTTTGTCTCGTGTTTTTCTTCTAGGAGTAGAGGGGTGGCTGTTTTGATACGGAAAAATGACCCGATTAAAGTCTTACGTTCACGCTCAGATGATGAGGGCAGGGTCATTGCACTTTTGGTGGAGGTTCAGGGGGTCCAAACTGTTCTTTGTAATGTTTATGCTCCGTCAGTGGATGACGGCTCCTTTTTTGGAACAGTTGCTCAGATGCTGCAGGATTTTGGTTCACGGAATGTGATCCTGGGGGGGGGATTTTAATTTGGTGATGGATGATGCCAAAGATCGTAGTGGTCCCTGTGCTAATCGGAGGAGGGATCCGACATATTGTTCTTTCCGCTCTCTTGTGTCTAAATTTGCCTTGAAGGATTGTTGGAGATTGTGTAACTCTGATTTGAGGGAATATACCTATTATTCTGGCTCACATGGTTCACACTCTAGTATTGACATGTTTCTCACGGCTGGCTCTGCAACCTCGAATTTGGCAGGTTGCAAGATTGGTTGTATTGCTGTTACTGATCATGAACAGGTGTTTCTGAATGTGGGTCTGAAGTTTGATACATCCAAGTCATTTTGTTGGAGAATGAACACCTCTATTCTTCAGGACGAGGAGATTGTGGAAAAAATCAGATCCGAGGCTGAACATTTTGTGGCTGAAAACAGAACAGAGGGGCTTAGTGTTGGGACAATCTGGGAGGCTTTTAAATGTACAATGCGGGGTCTGATCCTGGGTTTGTCCAGTAGCAGGAGAAACAATTTGGAGAAGAAAAGTTTAGATTTGGAACAACGTATTAAACAATTCTCAAATGCTTTGATGAACGATCCTGCAAATCTGGAAAATAAGAGGTCACTAAGGAATATGCAGAGAGAGTTGAATGAGATTTTGAGAGTACGATCTGAGAAAGATCTGTTCAGGTTGAAATGTTCCTATTATGAATATGGTGAGAAATGTGACCGCTGGCTTGCGTACAGATGAAGGCAACGGCAGTCGGAAGGTGCAATCAGTTCCATTGTAACGGCAGGTGGTATGGTGACTTCTGATCCAAAACAGATTAATGAGACATTTAAGGATTATTATGAGAAATTGTATCAGAAGGAATTGGGTGTCAGTGGTGTGGATGAGTCCTTTTTGGATGGTTTGGATATACCTAGAGTGAATGATTTGGAGAAGGGCATGTTGGGTAAGACTGTGACTGTGGATGAGATGAGGTTGGCTATCGGAAAACTGAACTCAGGCAAGTCTCCTGGTCCTGACGGTCTGCCTGCTGAGTTTTATAAAATCTTGCCAGATTCAGCGGTGGAACTTTTACGGGATATGTATGTGGAGTCTAGGGTGGGGGGGTCTGCTTCCCGCTTCTACCAACCACGCCACCATTTCGGTTTTTCTTAAGAAGGATAAAGATGGCAGTTTGCCTTCAAATTATCGTCCGATCAGTTTGATTAATACGGATAACAAGATATTGGCGAAGTTGTTGGCTGTGCGCTTGCAGACTTTGCTTGTGAAACTGGTGCACACTGACCAATCAGGTTTCGTTCTTGGTCGAAGGACATCTAGTAATATTAGAAACGTGTTACTGCTGATGACGCATGCATAGGATTTGGATGATGATGTGGCAATTTTTTCTTTAGATGCGGAGAATGCGTTTGATCGTGTGGATTGGAAGTATCTTTTTTCGGTATTGCGTGCTATGAACCTGGGGGAAGAATTTATTTCATGGGTTGCCCGGCTTTATGCTTGTCCAACAGCCACTGTCAGGACTAATGGACAATCATCAGATTCTTTTGTGCTACAGAGGGGTACGAGACAGGGATGCCCTTTGTCCCCTCTGATCTTTGTTTTGGCAATAGAACCATTGGCGGTAACCTTGAGGTGCGATGTGCAAATACAGGGATTGAACTTTCATGGTGCCGATCAGAAATTGTGGTTTTATGCAGATTATCTGCTACTATTATTGCAGAATTTGACAGTGTCCCTTCCAGCCTTATTAGGTGTTTTGGATAGATTTTATGCGGTGGCAGGATTTAAGGTCAATTGGTCTAAATCCGAGGTGTTGCCGATTTCGGGATACTGTGATAAGAATTTGATTACTGAACTTGGGTTTCAGTGGTGTGAAAGGAAACGAAAATATCTGGGTGTATGGCTGACACCGCTGGTAGATGAGATGGTTGTGGTGAACATGAGTGAGGTGTGTAGCGACTTGAAAATGAACCTTTTGCGATGGTCGTTACTTCGTTTGTCTCTTTGGGGCAAGGTGAACGCTCTTAAGATGAATGCGGCTCCGAAAATTAATTACATTCTGGGTATGCTCCCGGTGAAAATTGGTCAACACTATTGGAGGAAAATTGATGGTTTGTTGCAGTCCTTTTTGTAGGATAACAAGCCGCCACGGCGCAAGTTGTGGAAACTTCAATTACCTGTGGAAAAAGGAGGACTGGGAGTTCCGAACTTTAAGGCATATCACTTAGCGTTTTCCAGTCACTTCATTGTACCCTTTTTGGTTGACACACCTGATAAATGGGCAATTGCTTAGGCGAGTTTGCTGGGCCCGCTTCCTCCTAGGGCAATTCTCACGGCTACGAACACATTGTGTAAGAAATCGCCTTTGACAGTTTTTCTGAGAGAAACATGGAGACATATAAATGAATTGCTTGGATTGGTTGCTATGAAGACCACTCATGCATCCATCTGGTTGAATCCGTTGATTTCTGTCGGAGGTAGGTCTTTATTCTGGCCTGATTGGTTTTTGAGTGGGATTTACTGGATTGACGATGTCTTTGTGGATGGTGAGTGGATAGGTGAAAGAGAATTACAGACGAGATTTAACATTGACAATTTTCGAACTACTCATTTCAGAAAATTGAAGAGATGTATAGGTGATGTGGTAGAGCAAGGGGGTGCAATGGTGAATCTCTTTCTTATCGAGAGGGAGCCAGGTGGTTGTTCAATTGCTAGCAGGATTTACAATAATATTGTGTCTTCTTATGAGGAGAACTCTGGATTGAGGGATGAGTGGGGGAGGAGATTGGAATGTGAGATTTCGCCTGTGATGTGGTCTGAAATGTGTGCGAACGTTAGGCTTTGTGCTATTAATTTGGGGGAACGGTCGAGACAAGTAAAGATACTCAATAGAGTGTTTTGGTCTCCAGAACGAATGTTCAAGAGAGGGATGATTGATTCGGATGATTGCTGGTGTTGTGGAAATGGATTGGGAAGTTTGGAACATCTGCTTTGAGAGTGTGTGCGTGTGTGGGGATTTTGGCATGATGTTTGTTGTATTTGTTTGCGTGTTTTGAATTTGGATGTTGAGTTGGATTTCATGACGATGATTTTGGGGGGAGGTGAGTTGCTAGAAGATCTCTGTGTTTCACGGAAAAAGTTTCTGCTCCGTGGTGCTAGTTTGGGCAAGAAACTAGTTCTGAGGGGCTGGAAAACACGGATTGCACCTATTGTGGAAGACTGGATTGAGGGAATGTCTGGGCTTGCAACCATGGAGAGGGTGATTTATAAGCGACAAGGGAGGTTGAGATTACATGAAAAGATCTGGGATGATTTTATTAGTTTGTATTAGTTCTTTGATGGTTATTTGTATATGATATTCTGCGTGTACTTAATTGCTTTGTTTTAATTATATTAATTGATTTGCTTGTTTTTCTTTGTGTAAATCTTATAAATAAATAAATAATAATAAAAAAATAATAAAATAAAACAATAAATAAAAATAAAATAAAAAAAAAACAATTACAACACCAAGTGAAACCATCCAGGAGTGAAGAAACTTTATGTTGGAACAAGAACTTGGCATTGGGAGAAATGTCTGTATATATTCTGACTATTGTAATGAACTTTATTCATTGGAGCTTTTTCATTTGTAAATTCTGCTTTAATCCTGGGGAAGGGGATCCGACCCAGATTAGAAGAATAATTGGTTCTAATTATTATTTTGTTGGTATTGAACCGCCATATGAATACCTGAATTGTTTTTGTGGTCTGTACAAGTGTGAGCGACAGATAACCTTGTGTATTAGTGTTTTCCTTTAGCATTAGTTTCATAGACAGGGAAACCCACGTTAGGTTAGAGAAAGCAAAGCGTTTATCACACCCTTTTAAAAAAAGTATGTGGGTTTTTTAAAACACAATTAATGAACATGGCAAAATAAATATATACTTTTGTTTGCAGATGCACGTTTATGAATGTTGTAGAAGGGTACTGCTGGTGAATGGATGGTGTCTGCACTGTATTGCAGTTTACAATTAATATGTTTTTTTTGGTAACTTTGAGCCTTAGGCCAACATTTGTACTTGTTCAATATAAAGGGCCTCATTCCGAGTATGCAGGTAATCATGGCGCCATTTGCGCCATGACTATCTCCCATACCGGTACCGAGTCCGGCCAGGTTCAATGGAGACTTACTGGTCCATTCCGACCTTGGAGGGGCCTGTGAATCCCCATTGAAAAAAACATTCCCCATTCCCATTTCAGCCCCCATGGGGCTCAATGGGGATGGGGAAGTAGCTAATTTGCGGTACCGTTTTTAGCTCTAAAGTACCTTAACGGGTCCCGTCCATAACGCCTGGTAAAACCAGGTGTTAAGGAAGGGACCCGCTAAGGGATCTCGGATTAGGACACAAAGGGATTACCGGCACCGGTGTCCTAACTGGTGCCGGTAATCCCTTTGTGCCCAACTCGTAATGAGGCCCAAAGGCATTATTGTAAATACCGAAGAAGGAAGTTGTAGCACATCCTGTGTAGTGTGACACATTCGGCCTCATTACGACCCTGGCAGTACGGGTTTAATGGCGCCGTAAAAGGTGCCGGTGCTGTTTACCCGGTACCGCCTCATTACGAGGTCCCCTCACGGGGCCCAGTAAGTAACGCCTGGTCAAACCAGGCGTGCTTACTAGCTCCCGCGAGGGGAGGAGGGAGCAAACAACGGGCCAACTTGTAATGGCCCGTTGTTTGCTCCCTCTCCCATTCCCTCTCCCATTCCCATTCAACCCTATTCAACCCTATTGGCGCTGAAATGGGAATGGGGAAGGACCGGGTCCGGGTCCTTGGAGGGAGTTATTACCGGGCCTTCCGAACTAAGAATGGCCCGGTAATTCCTCATTCTGAGGACCCAGACCTGGATGCGATTTCGACGGCAGCCATGCCGCCAATAGCGGCATGGCTACCGCCAAGGTCGTAATGAGGCCCATTGGGTCTTTTTTGTTCAACATGTAGGTTTTAAGCAGGGGTGACCCACTGTGTTCTTTTTCCCTGTAGTTTCCCTTCAGTTTGAAACTGCTCCTATCTACACCTCCGTTATTTTCCATGGCCTCTCACCATATCCCTCTGACAATACCCAAACCTCTTTTTTCACAGAACGCATCTATATAAGAGCACTTTACATTCGATCACATGACATTTCAGAAATGTTTATGAGAGCCCCACAGGGTAGTAGCAAGGATTTTGTTCTTCTTGCAATATGCTTGAGACGAGGAAATATGACAGCTATCTAATATAGGAAAAAACAAGTTAGTCCCATGTGTGTACTAAAATGATGATTTTATATTGAGCATTGCTGTGTTGGGCCAAATGGAGAAACAAGTTAGGTTGTCAGAAGATAGGTGAAGGTAGCAGTGCCTTTTGTCAGGATATTTGGATCATATTAGGATCTATACTAGGGTCCTAGATATATGATGGACGCTGCAACAAACAGTCTCAGACTAAACGGAACATTCAGAAGTTGAACAGTGTGGGTCTGAGGATGCAAATATTTGCTGGAATTTTACACAAGATCTGGGTTCCACTATACATATGTGTGACCTGGTATTAGAGCTGTTGTAGAGAGTGTTGGAAGGCAGTGGAAGAGAGCCTGTCTCTTGTTCTAGGAACGCTGCTTAATGTGGGTGTTTTTATATAGTCTTATATGTTATTGTTGCGTTGACAGCCTGTGGACTCTGAGAGCTGTTACATGTGCCAGGCAGGACTTGCATTACAGTAAGTCACAACGAAAGCTTCAGGAGACATGGCTGTCCAATTGTTTAAGTTCTGTGTGGCTTGAGAAGTACTCATGAGGATGGAAAATACTCATCAAGTGTTGAAAGCACCTGGTTGGAATTTAGGACTGTTCTAACCTGAAGCCCACCAGATGGATTGGCCTACAACTCCCGTCAGCCATAGTCAGCATGTGCAATGGTGTGGGATGATAGGTATTGTTGGACTGAGCAACTGGGGGCTCACAGGTTGCCCATCACTGGTTTAAATGATTAATGGAAGGGGTCTCTACATTTTTCAATCTTCAGTATTAGTTTATTTTCTTTTATATTTATTCAGTAGTGTGTGATTACATGAAACCACTCCTTTTCAATATCACTCTCCACTCCCACCATCCAATTGTATTATTATGACTTCATGTACTTTTTCCCCCCTTGTGCCACTATTAACCTTCTATACACTAATGTGATGGTCTTTATTTATATATATGTTTTATTGATGTTTGGTTTACATTCAAACCTATCATCTTTTTATCTTCTCTTCTGTTTATTGCTCAAGTTACTTAAAATAAGCTATCGAGGCTTTGGCAGTAGTGTTCCTCATGCTTGTTGATTTTACTTCAAATTCTTATTTTCTTTCGTCTTAGTGATGCATTATCCTGTTTGTCTATTGTTCGTAATGTTGTTCCAGAATGATATTAGTGCAAACACCAATTTTTTTTCATTTCCAGCAGTCATCGTCGCCCAACGATCATCAGGTGTTAGAGTTATTTGGGTTTTTATGGACCATTCTCTGGATTTTTTCATTCAGTGCCGGACATATCATGATTATGTGATGTAGACTCTCTGTCATCGTTAAGTCCTTGCAAAATCGGCAGTATTTCTACTTTCCGGGATTTGTTTCCTAGCTGCCATTATTTCTCGAGTTGGGAGGATGTTTAGCCGTAGTCTCATGAATGTGTCTCTTATTTTAGAAGACGGGAAAATTTGCAAGTACGATGGTAGTTGGTTAATTCTTCTATTGTCGAGTGCACAGTGTATGTCATGCCGGTATTTAGCTTTGGCTTCGTTGGTCTTCAGCCAGTCATTCTCTCTTAGTTTGATCTTCACTTTTTGTGGTCTTTCTAGTAGCATTTCCATCGATATGTCTTGTTTTTCTCTTTTTGCTTCTGTCGACCTTTTCCAGATTTCTAAGGCATGTTCTGTGTTGACTATTTTCTCTTTTCTAAGTATTTCAAGCTGGGGGTCATTGGATTTGCTCATGATTTTCCGATATAAATCGAGCTGTTTCCACAGGATGATGGATTCGAGCGATTGGAGCGCAAGTTCAGCTCGCATGCGTGTAGTGGGCAGTGACATAGGCAGGTTTAGCACTTTCTTCCAGAAACTCCCTTCCAATTTATCCCAGATGGTGCTGTCGATGTTTTCATGGATTTTGCTGCGTATGCTAGAATAGCCGTTACTTTTTGCTTATAGATGTTCTTTATTGTTTTATTGATGTGTTGAATGTTAAATGGACACCGAATAGTGGGACATTTGACTAATTCTTGTTTATGTCGCCTCATGGATATGTTTTTGTACTGTTATTTGTCTTGGAAAAAATATATTCAAAATACTGACAGCTCAATCTTACTCAGATTTATGTGTGAGTCTTATAAATCAACTTGAAACCCCAGAGAGGCCATTGTTAACCACATTTGCAGGGTCAGGTAGAACAGGCTAACACTTATTCTAGCGGAAAACCAATTCTGGCTTATTTCCTGAAAGGAATATACAGTAGAACCACTGCATTTAGCCACCTCGTGCCCCATTTTTGTAGTCAATGTAGTGTTCACACACATGTTCAATAGTGGTTCTGGCCACTAAGGGCCTGCCATCCTAAGCCAAAGTTGGCCTAAGCAAAGGAAGGTGCTCACAAGGACTGTGGGCAGTTAATGACAATGACTGCCCATGAACACGGTATGAATACTATTAGCAACCGAAAAGCATGTTTTGGTACTATTAAATTAAAAAAACATTCCCCTTGATGGAAGGGTCCATACAGACATGCGTCCCCACTTAAAAAGGTAGGTTTGCCAATTGAAGGTGGCCACCAAAGACGTGATATGGACCCAGAAGCAAATCCCTTCTCTCAGTCTATGGCAGCCATAATGAGAGGAGCGAAGCGACTGTGGGTGGAGGAAAGTAAAGTGCCGGGAGTAGTGAACAGGCAGGTGGTGAGGGGAAGGAGGTGGGATCATGTTTAGGAAATGAGCTGGAATAACTGGGCCAAAAGGGACAAAGGTTTACAGTAGGGTATGGCAGCTAAGGTGCAGGGGGGCAAGCAGCTGCCCCATAACTTGGATGAATAATAATGACCACTAGTACCCAGTGAGAGACAATGTGCTTGTTACAAGCAAGCTCATTGGCACTCGCTGGGTTGTTCCAAACTGACAAAGCCTTTGTCGGGCCAGTTCCAGCCATGTATTTACCAATATGGAAACAGAGAATGGATTACTTGTAGGTCCCTGTTCTCAGGGCGCCCATCTTTTTGTTTAATTTTTTTTTTTCAATGGCCACCATGGAAAGCGAGTAGGGACTATGTGTAGCTCCTTCTTCCTTTCCATGGCAGCCATCTTTTTCATTGACTTTTTTTTCTTTGTTTTTCAATGGCAACCATGGAAAGGGAGAAGGGATGTATAGTCCCTTCTCTGCTTTCTGTGGAGGGACTTTTTCTTTTGAATTTTTTTTTTGTTGGTTGCTAGATGCTGCAGTTGACTTGCAACTTAAAAAATACCCTATTAGTACCCTGATCTTATGGGCCGGGATAATAATAGCAATAAGCCCCCTTGCTGGGGGGGCATTACTGCTTCAGGATTTCAAGCCCAGGTGCAAACCCAAGTGCTAATAGCCATAAGCCCACATTCCATGGGCTGAAATGGGTAGTAACGGCACCAGGACCACCCATTCCAGCTCGTGGAATGGGTGATTATGGCTTAATTATCATCATTGTCTGTTGTAGGTTTACTCATCATGGGATTCATACATGTAATATCTATGTGTACGATACTTGGGCATGAAATTGATTGCAGTATATTGTATTATTGATCGCAGTATATTGTATTAATGAATTCATATTTGTGATCAGCTTTCCAAATTTCCCATCATCCACCAAAAATACACAGTAGAGTTATTAAAATATCTAAATAAAACCTACATGTTATGTTATGTGTTATGTTATTTAACTTTTACTGTGCACGTTCACCCAAGGGGATTTTAGCACAAGGATATACACATTAAGCAATGCAACCTATAATCTAGAAAAGTAGCATTTTTACAGAACCTCAGAACTGAAGATGGTTCTCAATACATCTTAAGAGCGACAAGCAGATCATGCCACAGTTTGCATGCAGAGATGGAAAAAGCCTGGCCACCTACCCTCCATGGGCGAAATTTCAGGATAACCACTAGACAATCATTACCAGAACACAGTGTCCGCCCAGGGGTATAATACGGAAATGTATCCTGCAGGTAATTAGCCCCCTGGTGATAGTATGCTCAGTAGACCAAACACAAGGATTTAAACTTAATTCTTTTGGCAACCTGAAGCCATTAACGAGATTGAAACACATGGCTGATATGAGAGCCGTAAGGAGTGGAGGTGGGTTACCCAGGCAGCCATATTCTGTAAGAGCTGTAACCGATGTTTAAGTCCAGCTGGTTGGGTCAAATGCAAAGCATTGAATACTCAATGCGACTTGTAACCATCGCGGCAACCACCGGAGGATGCAGGTGAGTAGGAAAGAATGGCACCCTGCGGAGCACTTTAAAAGGAAGTGGCTCATTTTACAGATTGCCCTCACCTGCAGAGCCATTTAAAGTGGGGCAGAGAAAAGAACTCCTAAATTATTAACCCCTGTCACTGGAGTCGGAAGATCACCCAAAGAAGAAGGCCAAAAAGAAAAGTTCCAAAGTGTGAGGTCCGTGGGAGAACTCACCAAGAGAGTCTCTGTCTTGTCCTCATTGAGTTTCAGCCAGTTGCTGTTCATACAGCCCCTCATGGCCCCTCATGGCCCCTAAGCATGTCGTCACCATACGAATAGCACCAGAAGCCGCGGGACTGGATGAGTCCAACCAACGGCTGAACATAGATGTTGAATAACATTGGGGACAGTGTGTAACCATGAGGAACACCACAAGAAAGTGAGTGAAAGGAGGAAAGAAAGGGAGGAATAGAGAGTGATTGGCCGCTATCAGTCAAAAGGGATGAGAAACACGGCAGGACCGGACCAGAGAGGCTTGCTGCAACCATGCAGGATAATAGGATGGAGTGGTCGACAGTGTTGAATGCCACAGATTGCTCTAACAATATCAAGTCCCCACTCCTCCTTGATCCACCAACATGGCTAAATCGTAAAGTGCAGATACAAGGACACTTTCTGTTTCTCACCCCTGTCAGAAATTCGACTGAAAGGGGTCAAGGAAAAGTGAGGTTTTGAGAAAAGAAGCAGAAGCAGTGAAACTAGAGATTCCAAGAGTTTCATAAAAAATGGAAGACAAATGGGACAATAGTTAGCCAAAACTGAAGCATTATCACCATGAAGCCTAACGATAAGTACTGAATGAATAACAATTGGGACTGACCTTTGGAATGCAGCAGTGGTTTGCAGTTAGTGAGTTGTGTCCCCTAATTTTCCTTGCCACTGGGTTCCCACAAGAACATCCAGGACCCCCAGAGACTGGAAGCCCAGGGAAACCCTCTGGGCAATAAAACTCTGTCAGCGTTTGAGGTGGAAACAGGAATCTTACAGCGTTCTTTCTCCAAGCCCCTCAGTTATTTAGTTGCTCTTGAACTGCTCTCACATGGGTTCTCGCATTAGGCTGGGCTTCTTGTTTCAGCACACTGATATATAAGAAGATAATATATAAGATGAAGAAAGGGAGTGCACCGCTAAGTAGAGTTCATGTAGGCTTTGCTTAGCGAGGAAGGATGGAGCTATTTGGAGGATGTACCAAAGTGGAGCAGGTAGTCCGACTAAATTACAGGTGCTGGACAGAAAGCTTAATGCCACTAAGAGGTTTGCAAGATTCTTGAAGGAAAGGAAAGTATCAGAAAAGATTTGATTGCAGAGGTGAAACAGAAAGAGTTACAGAGGGACAATGAACTTTTGGAGCTTCTTGCTTGAAAGAAGCGACGCACTGTTGTCCTGGCAACATTTGCTACTAATGCCATCCAGGAAGCCGAGACATGCAGAGAGTCCAACGACTAAACCATTGCACCGCGCACTCAGTGCCATCTTGACGGAAGTACAATAGAGTGAGCCCAAATGTCTCCAACAAAGCCACAGAAAGTGCTGACGATAACGGCCCATGACAGTATGCCCCCACCAGGCGGGCACATCCCCGCTTTACCCGGGTGAAGTCAATGGTAAAAGCAAATCAACCCGGGGAGCATGGACAATGAAGGTAGTTTCCCAGGACCGATCATCAGGGGAATACCCCTTCCAGTCCACCAGGTACTGTAAACGACCATGATGATAACGAGAGCCACAAATAATGACCACTTTATACTCCAGTCCAGTTGCAATTGACAGAGGAGGAGGATGAGGCACGGTCAAGTGATGGAATCAGTCCAGAACATTGGGTTTCAGCTGGGACATGTGGAAGATGGGATGAATTTGACACCAAGAAGGGGGAAGGCATAACAGGAAGGCGGCAGGCTCTCGGGCCTCTAATACCTCAAAAGGACTAAAATACCTGGGCGAGAGCTCAGAAGGAAACAAATGACTATAAAGGAAATGGGAAGCCAGCCACACCTTGTCTCCTGGAACCAAGACAGGAGCAGGTGCATGATAACAAGTTGCAAACTTCTTTAACCTGTCCTGAGCTGCTTGTAAAGTGCATTCCTGTGACCAGATTGGACACCAAGGCATTGATGTCTGGTAATTTGGAAGATCCCGGGGCAACAGCAGGAAAACATGCATAATGGTATCCATAGGCACAGAAGAAAGGGTTGCAACCAAGAGTAGTATGTCTACAATTATTATAGGCAAACTCCACCAAGTGCAGGAGTCCCACCTAATTGTCTTGAGCTGAAGAGATGAAACAACAGAGATAGCCTCTAGGTTTTTTTTCAACCTCTGTCTGACCATTGGTTTGCGGGTAAAACCAAGAACTCAGTGCTTTCTCGATGTTCAACAAAGCACAGATCTGACGCCAGTACCGGGCACTATATTGGGATCCCTGATCAGAAACAATGGACTCAGGTAAGCCATGATGAAAGAAAATAGTTTCAAGAAATATCTGTGCCAATTGGACGACAGTAGGAACTCCCGGAAGAGCATGGAAATTGGCCAACCTAGTAAAGTAGTCGATAGTAACCATGATACAAGAGCAACACTTAGAGGGCGGAAGATCGACAAAAAAAACGGTTGCGATCCTCTGCCAAGGTTTGGTAGGAATGGGTAACTTGACCAATTGACCCAAAAGTGGCTTCCGTAGAGTCTTGGCTTCTAGACAGATTCCGCATGAAGAGACATAATCATGGACATCCTGAACCACACCCGGCCACCAAAAATGTCTTTGCATGAGTTCCACTGTATTATGTATTCCCTGATGGTCTGTGGCCACCGAGTCATGTCACATATACAAAATGTCCTTCTGCAACTGAGCTGTGTGTAAGTCGACTGCGATCTTATAAAAATAGTAGCCTTCTATTGGATCAAGACCATACTTGACAGAGGCGTCCCGAAAGAATGTGTCATGAGTCTGAGTGGCCCTCCGGACCGTCTACAAGAAATCTAACACAGCCCCTATGAAAGTGGCTCTGGGAAAAATCTTTTCGAACTGGAAATAAGCAGAGTAACTAGTAGTCTTTCGTGAAAAGGCATCAGCTTGGAGATTGTCTTTACCCAGAATTATGGTGAAAGGGATATTGTAAGGGGAGAATAAATGTGTCCAGCAGGCCTGCTGACTGTTCTGGGTCTCTACATATTGGAGGCTTTGTAGGTTCTGGTGGTCTGTACAGACTGCAATGGCATATTTGGAGCCAAACAGGAGATTTCTCCACTCCTGCAAGGCTCTTTTTATGGCTAGCAGCTCTTTCTCCAAAATTGTGTAATTAAAATCTGAAAGAGACAATGACCCTCATTCCGAGGTAGGTGGTAGCCATGGCGCTATTTGCGCCATGACTACCACCAATAACGGTACCGTGTCCGGATTGGTGAAATGGGGACGTACCGGTCCAGTCTGACCTTGGCAGGACCGGTAAGTCCCCACTCACCAAACCGTTCCCCATTCCCATTTGAGCCCCCATAGGGCTCAATGGGAATGGGGAGGGCACAAATAACAGGCTGGCATATGCCAAGCCCGTTATTTGCGCCCAGGTCCCTTAACGGGTCCCGTCCATAATGCCTGGTCAGACCAGGCGTTAAGGAAGAGACCCGCTAAGGGACCTCGTAGTAGGGCGGTAAGGGATTACCGGCACCAGTCTCCTTACCGGTGCCCGGTATCCCTCACCGCCCCATTCGGAATGAGGGCCAATGTCTTGGACAAATAGGCTATGGCACATTCTAGTTGGTCCGTTGAACACTGGAAAAGACTAAAACAAAGGCTTGAAGCACTCACTGAGTGGCCTTGGGACATGGTTGTGATCAGGTATCCTTTAGCCATTAGTCACCTAAACAAACAGGCTGATGTAAGAGAAGAAACAGGTTGACATGGTTTTCTTCTGCCAGTTTACAAATGTGGTCTATTGTTACACCTGATCTCTGGCGACCTTTCCCCATATCAATTAAGACACAAGACCCTGCCGGTATTAGGCTGTGCGTAAAAGGCCATAAACACCACTGACTTCATCAGAAATGCAAATATTACTCCTACTGGAGAAAATGCCCTGCCATACATGTCATGGCTCTTGCCAATGGAAGCTTTTTTACAAGAACTCAGACAAAGGAGCATTGCAGGCTTGAGAGATAATGGGCCTCATTATGAGTGTGGCAGTCCGGAAACAAGTGTCCCAGTAAGCCTACTGCCACCCTTGTTTTCAGACCGTCACACTCTGAGTCTACCTGCTGAGGCTGCTGTGCCCGACAGGTCTGACCTTGCCGAGCGCAGCAGCCCCAGTAGGCAGACTGATCAAGGAAGCACCGATACTGTTTATAACGGTGCCAGTGCTTCCGTGAACCCATACCGTCCTATGGGACTCCACGGGAATGGTGACTAACATTTACCGGCACTAAGGTTCCCGGTCCACCGGGATATGTAATGTCCCAATGGCACAGGAAGCTAGGTGCTGGTAAAATGTTACGAGTCCGGTGACAACCCACCGGAAGCACCAGCATGGTTACTGCCGGACTTGTAATGAGGCCCAATGTGTTCAGTGACAAATTATTGGCACTCAAAAGCATCTCTAAAACCTTATTGTTGCCCCACAAAGATGAATATTGGAGCATGACAATCAGCAGCAACGTAGTCCCTTTCAGCAATCTACAAAGGATACTCGTCCATTGAGGCGACTCAGTGTACTCATGACCAGCTGAAAAGAGTCACCTGTATGTATTCATGTTTTCATTCAACAGACAGGGCAAGAAATTCAAAATATAGATGAAAGCTTCTGTAGCAGGATGGAAAAAACTCTCTCCCCGTACGACCTTGACCATGCAGTCCAGGTCAGTCTATAACTCTTATAGTTACAGGAAGTCCTGCAGCCTCCCTTTAAAGTCCTATCAATCCCCTTCTAAACCTAGCATCTTCTAGGCTACCAATTGCATTGACTGATCCTTCATCAACTTGTAAGGAGACAGACTATACTGATTGACAAAACAAAAAACCTTAGGAAGTAGGATTTTAAAGTGTATTGACAATTCCAATGAAAAGAGACTTTAGTTGTACAGAATTGAGTATTTATCATTAATCTCACCATCTTTCTTGCCACTCGACTTATTGACTTGGGAGTCATTTTGAAAGGCAAAATAAATAGTCTATGGGGGTCATTCCGACCCTGGCGGTAGGGGGTTAACGGCACTGGTAAGGATGCCGGTGCCGTTAACCCCCTACCGCCCTATTACGAGGTCCCTTAGCGGGTCCCACAAGGAACGGCTGGTCTGACCAGCCGTTCTTAGCGGGACCCGTTATTAGCTCCTTCCCCATTCCCATTGAGCCCTATGGGGGCTCAATGGAAATGGGGAATGGTTTTCTGAATGGGGACTTACCGGGTCCTCCAAGGTTGGAATGACCCGGTAAATCCCCATTCAGAGACACCGGACCCGGGTTTGGAGGCAGCTATGGTGCTAATAGCACCATGGCTACCTCCAAACTCGGAATGACCCCCTATGTCTGAAGACCCTAGATTTGGCAGACGGCATGTATGGTGGTGGCATACGTGCCTGGTCTCCATGTGAAGAATGACAGTTGAGCATATGCCCTAACGCCTTACCTCCATACTGCTACAAACATCCAGCATACAGCACTGCGAAGTACTAGGTAACTGGGTCTCCTTTTTGTTCACAATGCTCACTAGATCTGGAATGTGCTTTTCCTGAAAAGAGATGTTATGGGGTAGGCAAAAATAGCAGAAGTCTTTTCATTATTTCACTCTTGGCTTGAATTTAATGCCACCAAATAACTGATATATTTCATGGCTGAAATATTTTCTTTCCTGAGAAAAACACAACTTTGGACCTCATTACAAGTTGGGCAGTGTGGGTAAAATGAGGCAGTATCACTGTATACCCCCAAATTACCGCACGGCCCAACTTTGACTTTGGCGGAAAGTTGGAGGATTCACCTCCAGCTATGAGCTGTAGGTAAATCTGCTGACTTTCTGCAAAGTTTTGGTGGAATTACTGCCACAGCAATTCTGCCGAAATGCTGCATAGAGTCCAATGGATGTAAAATAAATGGGGACTAACACTGCCACCACCACTTGTAGTTCAGAGGTAATAATGCTGGTAATTCTGTTTGGTGGTATCTCTGCGAATTTATCGCCAAGATACAACCAAACTTATAATGAGGCCCTTTGTCCTCTGTCAGACAGTTGGTTGTCAGAGAACCTTCCAACATCTCTGAACAGTTTGCGTGTAAATACAGTTCCTAATCTGACAATTTGCAGTCCGCGGAAACATATCTGCAGCATGTGCATCATGCTGCTCTGCTCGAAAAGGTCCATGAGGGTGCCTACCCTCTGCCAGGCTTCCAGATGATCCAGCCAGTGCTTATATTCCACCCTCATCTCCTCTGACAGAAGTATGGGTTGCACCTTCGATAGAACCATGCAGTGGTGCAAGGTCCTCAACCTCTGAGAGGCCCTTTAGCGCAGGTGACCTAGGAAAAGGGCGGGAATAGATGAGGATAGCAAACGCACAGTTCAGGCCAGATTCCTCATCAAGATGAGCCTCTTTCATAGAGTATATCAAATCTCAGTACTGCTGGAGTGTAACTTACAAATTGGAAGCTTCATCGTTGAGTGCGTTGTGTCTATAAACACCGGGAGCTCCATCTATGTTGCCGTTTGAGTTCAGACTAATCAGACTATTTACAATTTCTAAGTAATCCTTAGTCCTTCATTGGCCTACTTGCAAAGAGGTTCTGGTGAATATTACACCATCATGGCATGTTCTTATCCCCTGCTTCTGTACAGCTTCTGCTATTGGCTTTACCAGTTTGGTAAAATATGGCACAGATGAGATCCAAAACAAAGGCAGTTGGACTTATGTACCTCATTCTTCAAGCTCAATTGGGACAACCTCTGATTGGGTAAAAAAAAATGTATACAGTAGGTTTCACAACTCTGAGGTTTACCCTCATCAACCAGTTCTCTGACAAAAGACTATCCGTTAACAAGTTGAGTAACGCTGTTTTGAAAAAAGGATACACCAGCCGCTTAAACAATTTCTGTCTGAAAATTCCCTTTCCCTTGTACAAGAAAGAGGTTGTTCACATAAGCTCGAGGATGTTGAAGAGCGAGAAGGATGGCCCTTTCACTGTCAGTTTCTCTATTCTCTGCCCACCAGCCGGTGTGCATCCTGAAACAACTGAACAGGGTCAATGCTGTAAGGTGACGTGCCTGCACTATCTGCATTACAAAGTGTCCTCTGAAGCGTCCACAGTCCCCCATCTCCCTGTATGGAGACAATAATGATTGTGGGGCACTCGACTATGGTAATGGATGGCTGCTGTGCTATGCCTCCATAACCTCTGCTGTGAGAGGCGTAATGGATGGATGCTGTGCTATGCCTCCATAACCTCTGCTGTGAGAGGCATAATGGATGGCTCCTGTGCTATGCCTCCATAACCTCTGCTGTGAGAGGAATAATGGATGGCTCCTGTGCTATGCCTCCATAACCTCTGCTGTGAGAGGAATAATGGATGGCTCCTGTGCTATGCCTCCATAACCTCTGCTGTGAGAGGCGTAATGCATGGCTGCTGTGCTATGCCTCCATAACCTCTGCTGTGAGAGGAATAATGGATGGCTGCTGTGCTATGCCTCCATAACCTCTGCTGTGAGAGGCGTAATGGATGGCTGCTGTGCTATGCCTCCATAACCTCTGCTGTGAGAGGCGTAATGGATGGCTGCTGTGCTATGCCTCCATAACCTCTGCTGTGAGAGGCATAATTGATGGCTCCTGTGCTATATCTCCAAACCTCTGCTGTGAGAGGCGTAATGGATGGCTGCTGTGCTATGCCTCTATAACGTCTGCTGTGAGCGTAATGAATGGCTGCTGCGCTATGCCTCCATAACCTCTGCTGTGAAAGGTGTAATGGATGGCTGCTGTGCTATGCCTCCATAACTTCTGCTGTGAGAGGCGTAATGGATGGCTCCTGTAGTATGCCTCCATAACCTCTGCTGTGAGAGGCATAATGGATGGCTGCTGTGCTATGCCTCCATAACTTCTGCTGTGAGAGGCGTGATGGATGGCTCCTGTAGTATGCCTCCATAACCTCTGCTGTGAGAGGCGTAATGGATGGCTGCTGTGCTATGCCTCCATAACATCTGCTGTGAGAGGCGTAATGGATGGCTCCTGTGCTATGCCTCCATAACCTCTGCTGTGAGAGGCGTAATGGTTGTCTCCTGTGCTATGCCTCCATAACCTCTGCTCTGAGAGGCGTAATGGACGGCTGCTGTGCTATGCCTCCATAACCATGGGAAATAAGTCACCTTCCACTCTATTACATTGGCAGTGTTGAAAGGAACTTCTACCATGGCAGAACCACTCTGGCTATCCCTAAAAATTAGTGGATAATGGGCTTCCCCCATGACCGTTCCTCATGAAAATTCTTGATGGGAATATTTACTGAATGGACAGGGTATGGCATTGGATGCATACGTTCCTAAAAGCCCCACCACAGAGATGCTTCAACTAACCCATCTTTCAGTCTGTTGTGTGGAGGATGCCCTCGTAGAGATGCCCTATTGTTCCCACCCCCCCTGGTATGTCTGTATCTGCACGTTTGTTTTGTTATTTGACATACACTGTTACTTTACAGAATTTCATTAAGTAGTCCCAAAAGGTAAAACAGCCATCCTTGTCATTGGCGAGAGTGATCCAATACTTTCTCAGGAAATATATTTCCATTTGATGAAACCGAGGCCAGCATTCCCAGATCTAGCTTAATAGTGAGAATAGGGTTACACCCTTTCTCTGGCTAGGGCACTCTGCCATCAACCCTTCTCTCCTTTATACAGACACGTCTCCACTATCTCGTGAATGAAGCAAGTAATATTTGGAGATGGAGTCCAGTCAGATGATTGGAGATGCAGGTTTTCTTCAAGAAGAAATATGTCTTTCACGAGCTCCCGCTGTCTTGAAGGGGCGCCTTGTTTCAAAGGGTTGCCTTGATCCATCTGTATTTGTGTTTTTTTTGGTATGACTGGCATCTTCCATGTTGAATGGGACTAATATCCTGACTGGTCAACCCCATATGAGGAATCCCCCTTTCCCTTTTTTAGCAAACGTTGGACATGACGGTATGCAGCACATCTATTGTGGTTTTGGGCGGAATACTGAATTCAGCTTTTCTGATGGATGTAGATCACTGAAAGGTGTGTTACACCTCTCTCCTAACAGACAGAATGAGAGTGGGTTTACTGTCTATTAAGGGCCCTCTAGCTTCCTAGCTCTTACCTTTACATTCATTCTCCTGGCAATGAGTGGCCCTGGGAGTCCTTTGTGCCCCCTCATGCTCCTGGGGCATGAGTATACACCTCTAGAGTGGTCTTGTGTTAGGGACAGTGGAACCTCCATAAACTCTGTCCTCTTGTGCGCGGCTCTATCTCAGCTAAAACCTCTGTATGGACTTTCTCATCAAACCGTGACCCCACCCCAGGACTTTTTCTAAATATCTTTGCAAGCTTTTGGTCACGGTTTCTTACATTGATTCTAACTTCCTGACTGAAGGAGCTAGATTCCTGGACAGACAAAGTCAGAATATGGTGTGTACTCGTACCTACAAACTGTGTGGTCTGAGAATTAGTGGGACTCTTTGTCCAAATAGAGAAGGGTTTGACCCTACAGTTGATGGATCTGTGGGACTTAAGCAGAATGATGTTCCCAGGAAGCTGACGTCTACTACTCCTTATAGCTTTTGAGTCAATAAGCTCTTGGTCTGAGCTTTTAGGTCACTCTCATCACATGTGCCCCCACTATGTCACTGAGATCATGCAAGAGTTGCTATGCCTCAGATAAGGTTAGGGCCCTCTCGCTTTCCTGATCAAACCTATGCCCGCTTGTGGCAATCCAGCATGCACTGCTTCTGTGCATTAGGCTCCTCCATATGTGATTGGAGAGAGAAAGGACTCATTCCCAGGTTGGGGGAAGGTTGTTCTGCTTCCGCTTGCAATTCTCTTTCCTTTGAGCTCCAGAGTTAGTGAGAGGAAGTGTGCGGTAATGGGCGGTGGTGAAAGCCTCACTGTTCTGGGAGCGTGAAGGAATGCGATCCGCATGAGTGACTTAGTCAGCCACTCAGGAAGACGTTGGCAGGCTGCTGCTCGATGACCAAGGAGCACACCTGCTCCTGAAAGAACATAGTGTTCAGTGGTATGTTTTACAGTAAACCTGGCGCAGATCAAAGTTGGTCAAATGAGAGCTGGCAAAGTCCAAGCCTCGATTAGATTATCTGAGATAGGCTCAAAACTAAATAATAAGAAAATTACTCTTGAAAACATGGCAGTCAAAAACGTATGCATCGGGCTAGTAAGAGAATGGGTTATCTGTCACAGAAACCAGCAAATTAAAATGAAGGTTTGGTCGAAGCAGGAACACACATAGAAGGACATGTTCTTAAAGTGATGTCAATAGTTGTGTCTTTTTCATTGGTTTCATGGGAGAAGTAGTTAAATAGTGAGGTTTTATTGTTCATGCTGCTTCGAGTAGTAAAGAAAAGCAAACACATAATTCTCGCATAAGGTTTTCAAAGGAATCGGTCATCAAACTGGTTAGCAATTGTCATTACCCTTTTTATCAACCCCATACAAGGTTGCTTCAACATTTCTGCCCTATAGGCAACTCCTCCGGCAAAACTCTCAAAAATAAATGAAGTGCAGCCTTAATGCATACTTTTCTAACAGCTGATTTCGAATACAAAGGTGTATTTTTACTCTTCACTATTTGGGATCACCAGCTTAAACAAGTGGCAAACTGTATGACTAGATAACCAAAAGCCTGGATAATTGTTTCCTTCCTATCCTCAATAATGATTCTATTGCTTCTGTGTTTCCCTATTGTTTATAACCACTATCCGGGTGTTGTCACTAGAAATACACTGTAGCAGTTATACCTGAAACCTGATAATCAAATTCATTCTTGAATTCTCAGTGCAGGCCATAAGAGCTGCATAATTTGCAAATATTAGTCTAAGGGTGTTGAGGTTTCCCAACTTACAGAGGTCAGTTAACTGATTTCGAATTGCTGGGTTAATTGTACATAAATTCAGTAGTGCAGGGTCAGGCCCAGTCAAGCCAACACTTAGCATTATGGGAAATGGTTCTCTAGTCTTGCTGCTCTACTGGTAATACTTGTAGGACAATTCTGAAGCTGTGAAGATACTTCTTTGGGCCCTTGAAGACTAAGTCCCTCCCTTATTCCATAAATATCGACAAAGCTAATTGAACCGGCGTAAATGAATACCATGTGTAGTCCCATATGCCAGTCCACAGCTATCCTAAACCATGGGGCAGCTTCACTTGTACAATTGCCGTCGGGATACACTGTGGGTGCAGACGTGGTTGCCGCGTGGCAGCCAAAGTCACCCATCTGCAGTCATCATGTGCCCAGGTCTAGACTTGAGTGACAGGTATGGCCATCATATACTCAGATGCAGCTCTTACGCCATGTATAGTCTTGTATGTCAGGTAGAACGTCACACGTGGTTTATGTTTATTTACAAGTACAGGTCACACCAAAAACGAATTAGTGACTAAAGTAAAAAATGATGGCAAGGCAAAGGGTGAGCGAGGGGAGGGGGAAACCTCATGTGTAGATATAAAAGTCAAGGCAGCAAGATCAACAATCTTGATTGAACTGCCACGTCTTCATGAGTTTCCTGAATTGTGGCTGGGAGGTTGCTTGAAAAACATAACTGGGAAGGTGGTTTCATAATTTAGGAGCTGCCACTGGGAAACATCTGTCTCCTCTGTTGGTATATCTGGAGATGATGATCCCTGATTCTCCCATAGCATGCCATTTCTTTTCCATAATGTGCTTAGAGACTCCTAATACAAGCCCGATTGTGTGTTCTTTTTCAAAGTACACTGGCATCAGATTTCCCAGAATGAACACTGCTCATTTATTACAGAAATGCAGTCTTGCCCTCAATAATTCTATTGGGACAGCCAGTGTACCGAACACAATCTTAAGTCCCAGAATGTTTCTGCATTCTCTTCCCTAAATATGTCTACACATATTCACTCTATGTCACACATTGTAGGTTCCAGCACATCCCTAAATGCTCTATAGAACATTTGCCTCACCATTGGACTCCATAACCCACAATGCCTTCTGCCACCCAGTATATAAGACTGCACAAAGAACTATAGGTCACAGAATGTACTCTATCTCAGTAAAGTGGTCTACTCAAAGGTACTGATCTTTTGGTTCTCGCACACCAGATAACCACATCAGATGACATATCCCAGAATGCACTGATGCTCACTTGATATAAATACCTCCACGAGATTGTGTTTGGTACAGTAGATGGCCTGCCTCATTATAGATGCCTGAATAGAACTACATTTCGAAGGGGGCACTCTGCCTCATACAGTTCAAACTTTAAAGAATGCGCATTACTCTACATGTTGTTGAAGCACTCACCGGACTACATTTCTATGATATGAATGCACTGTCCCTTGCACAATACAGATGCCTCCAGAGGACAACTTCCCCTGAGTGTACTTTGAATTAGTAAGTACAGATGACACCACATTCTACAGTTCACAGTGCTCCCCAAAAGGGCTGTATGTCATAACCCAAGACGACACTTCAGTACACTCAATACAGAGGCTTCCACTAGACTACACATAGTACAATGCACTATGACTTATTAAGAGAAGATGCCGTAGCAGAACTACATACCACAACATGCACCCCACCTGAGCATGGAAGGTCTCCCCTCCACCAACACTAACAATCTCACTGACATTCCCTCCAAATGCCCATCTGGTTCCTTAAATGTTGGTCGATGTATATGTGTGTGTGTGTGTGTGTGTGTGTGTGGATCCTCTCTCTCTTTCTCTCTTCTCTCTTTCCTCTCTGATATCTATTTCCCTTCCCTGCACATTTAAATTTGTTTACATATAATTCAATTGAATTCAGTTAAATTCAATAATGCATTGTATGCATGTTATGTTATGTTATTGGGACGTATACTGTGCTCTTCTGACATTTGTATGGTCTACATGCGCTCTGGCGGAGTTGAGAGAGACCTGGATGGGAGAGGTTAGCAGAGAGAAAGGCTCAAATGCAAGATAGCTTTGCCATTGTGTTGATGCATACAGACCGGAAGTACCCTGAACTCTGCATGTGGGTGAGTTTCTAGGTGTTCTGTGTCAGGAGTATAGAGGCATTTGGCCCAAAAGGTGCACCTGTGGTGCTAAGAAGCATTCATCTGGTGTGTGGTATGTACGTTGGTTGTGGAGGGGTAGTTTACTGAAGTGTGATGTCTGTTGGGAGGGGTCTTCAATTTCCATATGCGTATGGCACAGTTGGTATGCGTATGGTGTGTTGGAGCATAGAATATGAGTAGGTTAGTGCAGAGAGCAGTCAGAGACTTTGAAGACAAACCTGAAACTACCTATAGCAGATCATAGCATGCATAGCAAGACTTGTGAAAAACGCATGAAAGTCAACACACATCATTAGAACTCAGAGAAACACATGCAACCTGGGATCTTCCTGTGTGCCTACCCCTACCCTCTCGAGGATAGGTCCAATTTCACTTTCTCACATTGCCACTGTCAAAACCCTGCTTCGACCCGCTGTCCATCTCTCTCTCTCCCTCTCTCTGTATCTGTTTCGCTCTCTCTGTCAAATAGATACATTTGACCCTATGTGCCACAGGTATCTGGGAATTGGCAGATGTGGGATGGGGGAAATCTGGAGACTACTTGTTACAATATGCTAGGTGCTTAGGGCAATGGAAGGCTAGAGCTTTTGGTTCAGAGAAACAGCTGCTTGAGATATGAAGACCCCCATGCCATGGAGATACGGGTATTGCCAAAGACTGCAGATAGAGCAGCACCTATTACTGGTAGAGAAAGGGACCTTAACAGCAACATTTGAAATACATGTAAATAAAAGCAGCAACAAACACATCATAGAGGACCCTGCACTCACTGAACAACTAGAGATGTTGCTCCCTCAGAGAAATGAAAGGAGCGTGCAATCACCCCAGCTAACATACTAGCAAAAATGGGAAACAAAAATGCACCACCCAAGGCCAGACTCAGACACAAAACAAAATGAAATGCTACAGAGTGCTAGTGAAAAGATGCACCCATGCCTGTGGTTGAAGTGTACGAAAATAAGTAGTGGAACTATGTTCCCTATTGGCCTGCACGCTCCCCACAAACCCCATTGCTTCGCCCCCTCCCATGCACAATACAAACCCCAAAACACATGCACCTGCATTTTAAGGGCACGTCCATTGCAGTGCACTGAAAGTGCAAGTTTCAACTTCTTCCTACACTTTTATTTTAAAACGAAACCGTTCCGGAACGGTTTCTTTTTAAAATAAAAGTATAGGAACCGTAAAACTTAATTATAAGAAGCAGAGGAGAACCGCTCCCGACCACTCCCGCCCATTTCGACCACTAACCCATGCAGACTATCTTATAAGAGTAAAACACAGAAGAAGAAGAATAACATGACCAAATACAGGGTCATTGACCAAAGTCTATAAAAGCAGAGCAAGATCAGATCCGCTAAGAATATGGTCCAGGACTATTGGAAAACAAGGCTTGCTTTCTCTTACACCTGCCAACTGGAAAAGAAAAGGAAAAGACACGGTGAAATAATTCTCCAGAAAGATCAATGGCTTTACAAAGCTTAAAGATGAGCCAGAGTGTCTAGAGACCATGCAAATGGTAACAGTGCATGGCATTAATCTCAGTAACATAGCATAAAGTAACATAAAATCCCAATCCTGCTACTAGAAAACCTGGAGACATTGGAAAAGGCAAGAACACCAGGAGCCTGCAAAATCATCAGAAACTTTGAATGAATTGTAAATAAAGTATATTAGTAATCGGGGCTTTATCCTGGATGCCTCGCAATTCATTTGATATTTCATAAAGTGGATTTGCCACACCTCTTAAGATCTGTTTCCAGTGCAATTTTTATTGTTCGTTTGTCTATTGTTTCACGTGGACTCATAGTCCCAATTATGGTCAGCCGACACGTGTTTCGACCACGTAGGTCTTTATCAAGGCAGGTGGTTAGATCTAGATGCCCCAATGGGGGTTGGGTACTGACGACGGGCCGAGACACACGTATGCATTCACATCGAATTAATTAAGGGCACAACTCAAGCCCAGCCATCATCCACTGGACTGACCATTCGTCACTACCCAAATGAATTGCGAGGTATCCAGGATAAAACCCTGATCATCCAATAAAAGAGGTGTGGGCTTCACCTCAAATCCATCCTGTTACCTGGCAGATAATTAAAAAGGACACCACACCAAGCATCAGAGCTCAGCAAGGGCGGTTCCATACCTAGGGCCCCATTGTTAAAAGAATGTTTGTGAAGCTGCCAGATTTGGTAATACTTGTATATTGATGAGTGCTACTGAATTTACTTGAACTGAGGTAACTATAATACTGCACAATGCATGAGCATGGAGTCTAGAATTGGAGACAATTGAAAACGAGTGTGCCCTAAGCCTGGTTGTATGTTCTTTTGTTTGGCAGTTTTTTCCCGATGAGTTTTTTTCAAATGTTTTCTATGAAAAAACTAATTGAAACAATGTTTTTTATTATGTAATCCCTATCCCACCCCTCTTATATGCCCTTACCCCCTTTTTTTCAGTGAGTTTTTGTAATTGAAAAAGTTTTGTTTTAAAACTCATCGGAAAAGAAAAACCTGGTGGCAAAAGGACTTCAGACCCTAAGCCTACCAGCAGGAAACCCCACTTACAGTTCTGGGTCTATTTAGATGCTTGTCACAACCTGACTGTGGAAATAAGGAAATCTTTGGAAGTGAGGATTACAATTTAATAGTTTCCAATAGCTCACAGTTTATAGTAGGAAATATAGTTTCATATAGGTATGCAATAGGAAACCTCGCATATTTGCATTTCAGATCTTCCAGCTGTTACCTCTACGGAGATGTATTTTCTGTCTGTATATATGCCGGGACAATCGATTTGTCATTTACTGGTTGCTTAACTCGGTTCCATGTCATTTTCCACAAAATAAATTACTTCGTAGAAATAGTGTTTTTTGATGCGTGGGACCCCCGCCAAAAAACCCTTCCGCCTTCCCTACAGCCCTTACCCACAAGCCCTGTCCAGCTGCCTTTTTACTGCTTAACCCACAAATAAATATATTTTGATGTAAAATGTCGAAGGGTAATTTACTTAGTGGAACAACGTGAGACCCTTTACTCAGTACGTTTTTGGAGATGAAGATTCCGGCTGCGTTGTATGCTGTTTCTACAAATCTTGAAAAAGAATTTTAAGAACGAGTATTCCAGTATCTCTGAACATTGCTCCCTAGGTGAGGTACATTCTAAAGGGCCCTCATTACAACACCGGCGGTAACCAATGGCGCTATTAGCACCATGGTTGCTGCCGGTATTGTAACGAGTCCGTCAATGGTAAATGGGGAAATACCGCCCCATTCCAAGGTTGGCGGGGCCCTTCCCCATTCCCATTTTTGCCCCATAGGGCTCAATGGGACTGGGGAAGGTGGAAATTACGGTACTGCAAATTGCGGTACCATAATTACCTCGAAAGTCCCTTTGCGGGTCTCTACTTTAACGGCTGGTCCAAACCGGCCATTAAGGTCGGGAGCCGCAAAGGGACCTCATAATCAGGCATTAAGGGTTTAACGGCGCCGACACCTTTTACGGCGCCGTTAACCCCTTAACGCCAGGGTCCTAATGAGGGCCACAGATTATATCACCAGAGGATATGGGACGAGGAAAGGTACAGATTCCAGTTACAGGAATTCCAGGACCTCAGCATGGATTATCTCAGGAGATGTGGATGATTCAGGCTGCATGACACCCAGCATCACAGCATTAGGAAGATGGGGCATTCTAATCATATGGCAGACATTTTGAAGAGTGCATCTTGGGTGATTTTCTTTTTTCGCTGAACGATAACAAGCTTGAAGGCAATCGAAAAACTTGACGTGTTACTTGTGGCTCCAGATCTTAATGTGCTTGGAACAGTGCATCTTATCCAGCCAAACTGTATGCGTACACATTCTAATTTTGGGTAGTCCATTGGCTCTGTACAATGCATCTTGGGGCATATGTATTTTGACCGCGTTCAGGGTCATCATTCAATCATCGCAATATCGAATGGTTTAAAGCTGAAGATTCCATAATTTCATGGTATTGAACTTTAGAACATATGTTTTTAGCTGTAAGGCACCCACCATCAAAGCATCGAGAAGACCTAACAGTGCACATGTTCCAGTAACTTGTCAGAGCGCATCGCTGGAGATGGAATTTCTAGCTACATGGAAGTTTGCATCACTGAATCAGGAAGGTTGATATGTGTAAACCTGGTTCCACATTTTCCAGTTGCTCAGCGCAGTGCATCTTGTCCAGCTGAGCGTGGGAGAGCGGTCGCCGGTAGCTCTTGAGGGAACTGCAGGCCTTGGATGCCCTTCCTGGCCCAATGGGCCCCTGTGAGTTGAATCGGCACCTTTTCTTTTTCATCCGCGCTCTGGGCGCGTAGTCTGTTCCTGCTCCCCCCCTCCCACTTCCTGGTCCTCCTCGTGCTCCCACCTCCCTGCCTGCCCACACACCCCCCCCTTCCTCTCCTCCCTCTTCCTATAACCACCCCCCTCCTGGGCAGCCCTCTGCCCGGCAGCCCCCTGCGGCTAGGGGCCCCTAGGCCAAGGGCGACTCCTACAGTTGCGGCTCCCTGTGTGTCTGCAGGTGTCCGCAGGGGACGCTTGGCGCCAGTACTTGCTATCCCCATCCTCGCCCACCCCATCTACACCTGGCCATTGCACTTGCTTGTTGTCCTCACCTCACTGTGTCACAGTTGTGGTAAACGAGGGTTTTCTCCCCCCGCAGGACTCTCAAAATTAGGTGGCCCCACCACTGTGTACCCAATTCGCATACCGTTGTCTGTTCTGAAAATGTGGTAAACTAGGGTTTTTCTCCCCTGCAGGACTCTCAAACTTAGGTGGCCCCACCACTGTGTACCTAATTCGCATACCGTTGTTTGTCCTCCCTATTGCTGACACCTACACTAGTGCCTGCTCTAAGGAAACTTTCACTGACATCCTCTTTTTCATGCCTTCGTCTGACCTATGGACCCTTCATATGGTCTCTGTGCTCTCTCCTTTTTCCTCTTCTCCCATTAATGGTGGCACCTGTTGGGATGTCCTCTTGGCCTCCTTCCACTCCTCTAAGGCCATCATTAATGTCTACGCTAATGGGACCGTCTTGGTCCAAGGCCCCCAGGCCAACCTTCGCCTCTTTGATAGACGCTTCCCACGCCTCATCAACTTCCTTTCCTCTCCTGCTGTCCCCCCTCCTCTGTCCTCGTCTACCTTGCCTCTACCCTCCCTCCCTGCCCCCTCTCATGCTCCTTCTTCACCTCCTTCTTCTACACCTCCGCAGGGCCTACCTCTGATCTGTACCCCTCCCCGGAAGATCTTCAAGGTTGGCAACCACCTCCACATTGCCACTCTTAACTCTCGCTCTGCCATCAAGCATTCCTCTGATATCTGTCGCCTTCTCGAGGAACGGGACCTTGACGTCCTCGGTCTCACTGAGTCATGGTTCACAGCCAGCTCTGTCACTAGCTTTGACACACTCCTACCTTATGGTTACATGATCCTCTCCGTTCCCAGGCCTAACCGTGCTGGGGGGGGTGTTGCCCTTATCTTCCCTGAGTGGATTCCTGCCACTGTCATTCCTACGCAGACCTACTCCTCTTTTGAATGTCTTGTCTGCCGACTCTCTCTCTCTCCCAGCCATTCCCCTTACCGTGGCTACCATCTATCGGCCACCTGGTCAAATTTCCCCCTTCCTCTCTGAGTGGGCTGACCTCTCCTCCTCACTCCTGTCCGCTACCACTCAACTCCTCTTTCTTGGTGACTTCAACATCCACCTGGATGCCTCCTGTCCCCCCACTGGACTCTTTCGTGACCTCTGTGACTCTCTCTCACTCTCTATTCTCCCGTCTGGGCCTACTCATTCTGCAGGGCACACTCTTGATGCTCTGATCTCTTCTGACCTTCCCCTCTCCGTCCCTCTCTCCATTCCTCTCTCCTGGAGTGATCACTTTCTCCTATCCTCCCACCTCACCCTCCCTACCCCTCAGGCAAAGCCACCCTCATCATCGCCACCCACCTTCTCGGCCATCCGACCGATGAAGCGTGTGTCAGTTGAGGCTTTCGCTGCCACCTTCTCGCCCCCCCCCCCCTCCTCCTCCGGCTGACTCCCACCCTGACACAGTCCTCTCCATGCTCAACTCTGCTATATCTGATACTCTTGATACCCTTGCCCCTGTCATGAGAATCCACCTGAAGCCCAAAGCCAAATTTAACTCCTGGTATGACTCAGATCTCGTCACCCTTACACGCAAGTGCAGGGTGGCAGAGAGGAAATGGCTTCGTGTTCATCCTCTGACAAACTGGCCTGCCACCTGCTCCAAAGGCAATACCGTTTCTCCGTTCTCATCAAGAAGAGAGCCCTTATCCAAGCCCGCATCTCTGCGGCATCTAACAACTCGGCTGAACTCTTTAAAATCTGCAAGGAGCTTGCCAACCCTGCTGCAGTCTCTACCTCTCCTGTCCGCTCCCAGGCCCTCTGCACGGCACTGGCCTCTCACTTCATCTCTAAAACTCAGGACATCCTGTCCTCACTCTCCTCCTATCACCTCCCTCTCTTCCCTGCTCTTCCTCTGGCCCTTCTGCAGCCACCCCTCCTCCCTCGTCCCTCCTTCTCTGCCTTTCCCATTTTTTCTGCTGACGAGGTCTCCAGACAAGTCCGATCTATGAAAGTCTCGTCTAAACAGGTTCACCCCTGTTCCTCCAAAACTATCAAGGACCACATCGACTCCCCGGCTCCCGTCCTGGCTGACTTTTGCAACCACTCCTTCACCTCTGGAGTCTTCCCATCCCCCCTCAAGCACTCCCTTGTGGACCCTCTTCTTAAGAAACCCTCTTCCGACCCCTCCTGCCCAGCTAACTATGGCCAATCTCCATCACTCCCTTCCTGGGCAAGCTCCTGGAGAAACTGGCCATCTCCCAGCTTAACCTCCAGGCTGAATCTGTTGGTAGCCTTCATGACCATCAGTCTGGCTTCAGAGCTGCCAGAAGCACGGAAACTGCTCTCCTGAACATCCGTGAAGACTTACTCTCCAACCTTGATTCTAACACTCCTTGTTTTCTCATTTTGCTCGATCTCTCTTCTGCCTTTGATACTGTCAACCATGCCATCCTGCTCAACCGTCTCCGTGATAACCTGGGTATCACTGGTCAGGCTCTGGCGTGGCTGACTTCTTTCCTTTCCAATCGACCCTCCCAGGTTCAACTTGGGTCCTTCCTCTCTGACGTCATCTTCTCCACCTGTGGTGTTCCCCAGGGATCTAATCTCTCTCCCTGGCTTTTCAACCAGTACCTGCCACTCCTTGCCCACTGCATCGCCGCCCTCTGCCCCAACTTTCAGTGCTATGCGGACGATACCCAGCTCATTTTCAGGCTACCCTCGGCCTCCTCCTCTCCTTCCCTCATCTCTGACTGTCTGTCTGCTATCCAGGAATGGTGTGCCGCCAATGACCTCTGCCTTAATGCCAGTAAGACTGAGATTCTACTCATTGGCACACCCACTCCCTCCTTCCCTGCAGCTCTCTGGCTGGCCTCTCTTGGCCCTCTTCCTGCTCCTACCTGCAAGGCTAAAAACCTTGGGGTCATCTTCGACTCTACACTCTCCTTCTCTCCTCACATATCTGAGGTCTCTAAGAAGTCACACTACAAGCTGCACCTCCTCAGAGGTATTCTTCCCTTCCTCTCCTTCCCCCAGAAGCTCACTGTCTCCCGAGCCCTGGTTCTCTCGAAGCTGGACTACTGGAACAGCCTCTATCTTAATCTGCCTGCCTCCACTCTCCGCCCTCTGCAACTCATCCAGAACAGAACTGCGAGACTTGTCCTTGGCCTCAAGCCCAGGGACCGTATCTCTCCAGGACTGAAATCTCTACACTGGCTCCCAGTGGCTGCGAGGATTAAGTTCAAAACCCTCTGCATTATCCACAAGGCCTTCTGGGGCCTGGGGCCAAAATACCTCCAACTCTCTCTCCCTAAATATCTTCCTTCCCGAGCCCTTCGCTCATCCGTCTCCAACTCCCTCAGGGTCAGCCGCTTCTCAAAGCAACGAGCTGGGGGTAGATCTCTCTCCGCGGCAGGGGCCTCCCTCTGGAACAGCCTTGCTGCCTCCCTGAAACTTGAGGAGAACCATCTCCGGTTCTAGAAGCACCTCAAAACCTTCCTCTTTGCCTCTGCCTTCTCTGTCCCTCTCCCCTGCTAAATTCTACTGTTATTGTTATTGTTATTTTGCATTTGTATAGCGCCTTATATACCATTGGTATGGTCTGAAGGCGCTGGTAGGTTGAACGCCCTTGGGAACCGAAGTTCGGGTCAGTGGAAAGATTAGAGAGAGTCCAAAGGTGCGTGTGCGCACCGGTATGTGTGCAGCTGGTGCGGAATTCATGTGGTAGCTGCTTCTTAGCAGTAGGTGTGGTGGTTGAGAGATCAGGGATATGTGTTCGGTCTGGCTGGAATTATCCAGACCGAGTGTGGCGGCGTTAGGCCTGAGGAGATATGCCTGGCTGGGGGTGTGAGACCAGCCATGTTTACTTGGAGTGATGGGGGGTGAGCGGCAGATGTTGATATGAGAACAGTTATACCGAATGGTGTCATAGTATCTCTGTGTTCTAGTTGAATGGTGGTGTAAGGAGAGAGTAAGCGTGGGGTGTGATATGCAGTATGCTCTTTCAAAGATTCCTTGCATTCCAAAACAAAATAAGCACGTCGCGCAATTCTGAGCGGTCAGGTCTGTTCTATGTGTTTTGGTTCACATCCGCTCTATGCACTATTCACCCATACACTCATTTGTTCCATGCGTTCGTCTGCTCCACAACGTTCGTTCGTTCCATACATTCGTTCGCTCTCCACACATTCGTTCACTCTCCACACGTTCGTTCGCTCTCCACACGTTCGTTCGCTCTCTACACGTTCGTTCGCTCTCCACACACTTGTTCGCTCTCCACACACTCGTCTGCTCTCCGTAGCCTCGTTCGTTCTCTGCACCATCGTTCGCTCTCCGCACACTCGTTCGCTCTCCGCACCCTCGTTCGCTCTCCACACCCTCGTTCGCTCTCCACACCCTCGTTCGCTCTCCACACCCTCGTTCGCTCTCCACACCCTCGTTCGCTCTCCACATCCTCGTTCGCTCTCCACATCCTCGTTTGCTCTCCGCACGCTCAGCCGCTCTCCGTACACTCGGCCGCTCTCCGCACAACGGCCGCTCACCGCACTAATCCGCTCTCCGCACACTGAGCCGCTCTCCGCGCACTCAGCCGCTCTCCAATCTCAGCCGCTCTCCACTCTCAGCCGCTCTCCACTCTCAGCCGCTTTCCACACTCAGCCGCTTTCCACACTCGGCCGCTCTCCACACTCGGCCGCTCCCACGCTCATTCGCTCTCCACGCTCCTTCGCTCTCCACGCTCCTTCGCTCTCTATGCTCTTTCGCTCTCCACGCTCCTTCGCTCTCCACGCTCATTCGCTCTCCACGCTCCTCCGCTCTGCACGGTCCTCTGTTCTGGACACTCTTCAGCTCTCCACGCTCCTCCCCTCTCTGCACTCAACCTCTCTCTACACTCAACCTCTCTCTACACTCATGTGCTCTCCACATTCATCTGTCTTCCACATTCATTTGCTCTTCATATTCGTCCGCTCTTTACTCTCAGCTATCCTCCACACCCATCCGCGCACCACACTCGTCCGCCGGCAGCGCTCCTCCTCCACGCTCATCTACACTCATCTATATTCATTCGGTCTCCTATTCAGCTCTCTCATCCTCCGCACTCATCCGCCCTCCTCATTCATCTGTTCTCGACATTCATCCGCTCTCGACACTCACCCGATCTCGACACTCATCTGCTCTCGACACTCATCTGCTCTTGACACTCATCCACTCTCGACACTCATCAGCTTTCGACACTAACCGCTCTCGACACTCATCCGCCCTCGACATTCATCCGCTCTCCATACTCATCCGCTCTCCATACGCATCTGCTCTCTACATTCTTCCGCTTTCTGCACTCATCCGCTTTCTACACTCATCCGCTCTCCACACTCATCCGTTCCCCCCACTCAGTCGCTCCCCCACTTAGTCGCTCCCCCCACCGCTCTGCACACTCATCCGCTCTCCCCACTCAGTCGCTCTCCCCACTCAGTCGTTCTCCCCACTCAGTCGCTCCCCCCGCTCAGTCGCTCTCATGCTTCTCTGCTCTCCACGCGCCTCCGCTATCTACGCTCCTTCACTCTGCACGTTCCTCCGCTCCGCACGCTCATCCACTCTCCACGTGCCTCCGCTCTCTGCACATAGCCGCTCTCCACACTCGACTGCTCTCTACATTCGACGGCTCTCCACACTCTTCCATCCTCCACATTAATTTGCTCTTCAAATTCATCCGCTCTCCACACTCATCCGTCAATAGTATTCATCCTCATACACTCATCTACAACTCATCTATACTTATCCACACTCATCCTTACTCATTCGCTCTCCCCACTCATCTGCTCACGTCCTCCACACTCATCCGCTCTCCACAGTCAGCCGCTCTCCACGCTTATCGGGTCTCCACGCTCATCCGCTCTCCACGCTCATCCGCTCTCCACGCTCCTCAGCTCTCTACACTCAACCGCTCTGTACATTCATGAGCTCTCCACATTCATCCGTCTTCCACATTCGACCTACACACTCGGCTGCCCCCCACACTCATCCGCCAACAGCATTCATCCTCCACACTCATCTATACTCATCACAGTCACTCGTACTCCCCACTCGTCCAATCACGCCCTCCACACTCTTCTGCTCTCCACGCTCGTCCGATCTCAACGCTCATCCGCTCTCTGCACTTTCTACATTCCCAATGATTTATTTCTATTGTCCACTTCACTGTTTTAGATCTCCATTACTCATTTTAGTTCTGTTTGTCATTGTAGGTTACAGTCTGGTTAGTTTAGCTGTATTTTATTTATTTATTTATTTTGTGGTTTGCTGGGTCGGTGTTATTGTGATGATTGGTGTTGCTGGTTTGGAACCGGTTGGTTTTAGGGAAAGAGCCAGGTTTTTAGTAGTTTGCGGAATGCCGTTAAGTCCTTAGTTAGGCGGATGTGGGGAGGGAGCGAGTTCCATAGGGTTGGGGCCAAGGCTGAGAATGATGCTCCGCCTAACCTGACTGAGTTTGTCCTGGGAATTACTAGGAGGCCGGCTGAGCTTGATCTAAGGGTGCGAGTGGGCTTGGGAGGTAAAGTCGGAGAGTGTCGTTATTTGGTGCCTGTCTTTGAGGAACGAAGCTATCCATTTAAGGGCGGTTCCACGAATCCCTAGGGAGTGGAGGCGGTCCAGGAGGATTGCGTGATTGATCGTGTCAAAGGCAGCCGATAGGTCGAGAAGGATTAGTGCGGCGCATCCCGCAGACTCGGCTGTCATTTTAAGGTCATACCAGATCGAGGTTAGGGGGGTTTCAGTTCCATGACGGGTTCTGAATCCTGATTGGGCGGGGTCCAGGAGATTGTTGGCTTCAACAAAGGCATTTAGTTGGGAGTAGGCGGTTCGGTCAATGAGTTTGGCAAGGAACCTGGTGTTTGAGATGGGGCGGTAGTTTTTGGGCTCGAGAGGGTCGAGCGAAGGTTTTTTAATTAGAGGTTTGACGTGCACCAATTTGAATGCGTCTGGAAAGATACCGGCGGAAAGGGAGGCATTTATGATAGATCTTGCGTGTTCTCCTGCGCAGGTAGAGGCAAAGATTTCTTTTAGGGTTGTGGCTGGGCAGGGGTCCAATGGTGATCCAGATGGTTTGCGGGCGGATAGGAGTTTGAGAAATTGTTCTGGTGATATTGGACTGAAGGAATCGAACGTTGGTTGCGTAGAGGTCGCAGCTGATGGGCTGGCCGGTACGGGCGGAGGATTGCCAGGTGGCTGTAAGAGAGCCAGTTTGGTGGTTAGAGTTTTTGTCCTTTCGATAGCCGTGGAGTAAAAGTGGAGGGAGAGAGAGTCACACAGTGATTGTGACGCGGTCGGGATGGTTGTGTTACAAGCCGGATTGGTGAATTCGGAGATAATTTTGTGAAGTTCTTTGCTTTGGTTTTTGCAGTTTAGGATTCGGGAGTTGTAGTGGGCCTTTTTTGCTTTCCAGATTTCGGCTTTGTACCGATACAGGTGTCGGGCTAAGTAGGTCTTGCTCTCATGGGTTTTCTCTTTCTGCCATTTGCGTTCTAGGTATTTGTATTGTCTTTTAGTGGTCTTCAGCTCAGGGGTGAACCATCTGGGGAAAGGGCCACGGCGGGTTGATGGTTTGCACAAGGGGGTGAGCCGCATCAGAGATGCGTTGAGCCATGAATCAAAGGCCTCAGGGGTTAGTTGGTTGTTGAGATAGCAGGTAGGTGGAGGAGACTGGAGGAGTGCCTCGGCTAGGTCTGGGATGATTATTAGTTTCTTCCAGCATTTGCGTATGTTTGGAGGTTCAATTGCGAGTACGGGAAGGGGTTCGGGTGAGTGGATGGCGAACGAGAGAATGAAGTGATCGGACCAGATGAGAGGGGTGGGCGGCATTAGATGGGTCAGGGAGTTGGAGCTAAAGATGGCATCAAGGGGGTGTCCTTTATAGTGAGTTGGGCCGTTTATGTGGGGTTGGAGATTAATTGCATCTAAACCGTCAACCAGGGAGTATGTCATAGGGTTGGTGGGGATGTCGAGCCATATGTTGAAGTATCCAAGAAGGATGAGGTTGGGATGGTTTAGTTGGAGGGTGGCAATAGAATCGCAAAGGTTGTTTGCGAAGTGTCTATCGTAGCCAGGGGGCCTGTAGATTATTAGGAAGGTGTGTGAGAGCGACGGGGAGAGGGATAGTTTAACGAGGAGAGATTCGCAGGATGGAATGGAGGGTTGCTTGTCGATGATTGAGGCACGGAAGAGAGATTTGGAGACGAATTCTATCCCCCCTCCCCTGGACGGACGGTTCAGTGGGATGAGGGAGTAGTCAGGCGGGAAGGCTTCATTAGCGATTGGGCCGAAGTCGTCAGAGAACCAGGTTTCAGTAATGAAAACTAGGTCTGGTTTGATTGAGGCGAGGAGATCAAAGATGCAATGTCTGTTTTTTGCCACAGATCGGGCGTTAAATAGGATGCAGTTCACATCGGCAGTCAAGGATGGTCTTGGTGCTGGAGCGGGTTGGCGCGGTGGAGAAGAGGGTGGACGGAGGGGGGTAGGGTGGGTGATGATAGATGGGAATAGTGAATAGTGGGCGAGCAGAGAGATTGGCAGGCTTCGGGTGGGGTTGGAAGGCTGCGTGTGATAGGATGATCGGGTTTGGGTTGGTGGATTTGAAGGAGGGGTGTTGGCGGTTAGGGGTTTCAGTTGCAGGTGATGTGAAATCGAGGGAGAGGGGTTTCAGGCAGGGAGAAGCCATGGGGGAAGGAGGAGATTGCGGGATAGAGGTGATGGGTCGAGACAAGGGAGGTGAGGAGTGCTGAGAGATTGAAGGGGACAAGGAACTTTTCCTCCTTAGCTTCTTTGCTGCGACTGGTGTGTGGGAGAGAGTAGGGGGGTCGGAGGGGGAGAGGGATGCAGCTTCAGTTCTTGCTAGGGCTAGGCGTGCAGTTTTTAGGGAGGGGAAAGGGTGTGGTCGGGGGGGCAGGGTGGCAGGGGTATGAGGGGAGGGTGGGAGGTGGGAGAATGCAGGGTGGGGTGTGCCAGGAATTATAGTGAGGGGAGCGGGTATGGGTAATGCTGGTGGGTCGGGGGTGGGGTTCAGGGGATGAGTGGTCTTGGGGTGAGTGGCTCGCCATCGTGCCCCCCTGGCTTGGTGTTTGGAGAGGGGAAAGGCAGGGAGTGCGAAGGAGGTTGGAGAGATTTGGGAGGGGGGGAGGGAAGACAGATCGGAGAGTGGGGGTGGTCCACGGGGTTCGTTTCTGGCTGGGTGCACTCATGATTGGTGCGAGCTTTTAGGTTGATTTAGGAGGGCTTTCTGATTGTAGTTCTGAGGCGCGGTGGTGGTGACACGCTTTTAGGCACACCTTAAGGTTCAATTGCTTGAAGATGATACTAGACTATTGGTGGTTTTCTAGATAGAATAGTAAACAGAGGTGATTTTAGTTTATTGGGTACACTTCTAAGTTCACCTGTACACAGAGAAGATATTCGGTCAGCCTCTAGATTCAATTTGCTTAGAGGGGGTATTAGATTATTAGTCACAGTTTTGGATTCTATATTACACAGATATACTGTTAGTTATACTGGTGGGATTGAATAGGGCACGGTAGTGGTGGACTTCTTTCAAATCACCTTTATACAAGGAGGGTATTAGGCATGGATCTAAATCAACTTTGTAGTTAGATTATTAGTCACTGTTTTAGATTCTACATTACATAGCTATGCTGTTAGTTATTTCTAAATCAGAGTTTCACAGCGAGGTTGTTGGGCACAGATTTAGATTCTATATTACACAACTATGTTTTTAGTTATACTAATAGGATTGAATAGAGCACGGTGGTGGTGGACTTCTTTCAATTAATCTTTATGCAGGGAGGGTATTAGGCATGGATATAAATCAACTTTGTAGATTATTAGACACCGATTTAGATTCTACATTACACAGCTATACTGTTGGTTATTTCTAAATCTGAGTTTCACAGAGAGGTTGTTGAGCACACTTCTAAATTCAACTATCACCGATAGTCAATTGGGTCCACTTATAGATGTATAGACATGCTATTGGGCACACTTCTAATGCAACTTCTAAATGCACTTCTTAATTCAACTTTTTACAGGTAGGGACTTGGGTACATTTCTAAATGCACAGAGAGGCAATTGGGCACACTTCTAGATTTAGCGAGGCAATTGGGCACACTTCTAAGAGCACTTTTAAATTCAACTTTTCATAGAGAGGCAAATGGGTACACTTCTAAGTTCACAGCGAGGCTATTGGGAAGACTTCTAAGTGCACTTCTAAAATCAACTTTCACAGAGAGGCAATTGGGCACACTTCTAAATTTACAGCGCGGCTATTGGGCACACTTCTAGATTCAGCGAGGCTGTTGGGCACATTTCTAAATGCACTTCTTAATTCAACATTTCATAGAGAGGGAAATTGGGCACACTTCTAAGTGAACTTCTTAATTCAACTTTTCACAGAGAGGGCAATTGGGCACACTTCTAAATGAACTTCTTAATTCAACTTTTCACAGAGAGGCAGGTTGGGCACACATCTAAATGGACTTCTCGCGTTCTTTTCACTTCTAAATGCACTTCTAAATTCAACTTTCACATAGAGGCTATTGGGCACACTTCTAAATGAACTTCTTAATTCAACTTTTCACAGAGAGGCAACTTGGGCACACTTCTAAATGAACTTCTTAATTCAACTTTTCACAGAGAGGCAACTTGGGCACACTTCTAAATGAACTTCTTAATTCAACTTTTCACAGAGAGGCAAATTGGGCACACTTCTAAATGCACTTCTAAATTCAACTTTTCACAGAGAGGCAAATTGGGCACACTTCTAAATGCACTTCCAAGTTCAACTTTCACATAGAGGCAAATTGGGCACACTTCTAAATGCACTTCTAAAGTCAACTTTTCACAGAGAGGCAAATGGGTACACTTCTAAGTTCACAGCGAGGCTATTGGGAAGACTTCTAAGTGCACTTCTAAAATCAACTTTCACAGAGAGGCAATTGGGCACACTTCTAAATTTACAGCGCGGCTATTGGGCACACTTCTAGATTCAGCTAGGCTGTTGGGCACATTTCTAAATGCACTTCTTAATTCAACATTTCATAGAGAGGGAAATTGGGCACACTTCTAAATGAACTTCTTAATTCAACTTTTCACAGAGAGGGCAATTGGGCACACTTCTAAATGAACTTCTTAATTCAACTTTTCACAGAGAGGCAGGTTGGGCACACATCTAAATGGACTTCTCGCGTTCTTTTCACTTCTAAATGCACTTCTAAATTCAACTTTCACATAGAGGCTATTTGGCACACTTCTAAATGAACTTCTTAATTCAATTTTTCACAGAGAGGCAACTTGGGCACACTTCTAAATGAACTTCTTAATTCAACTTTTCACAGAGAGGCAACTTGGGCACACTTCTAAATGAACTTCTTAATTCAACTTTTCACAGAGAGGCAACTTGGGCACACTTCTAAATGAACTTCTTAATTCAACTTTTCACAGGGAGGCAACTTGGGCACACTTCTAAATGAACTTCTTAATTCAACTTTTCACAGAGAGGCAAATTGGGCACACTTCTAAATGCACTTCTAAATTCAACTTTTCACAGAGAGGCAAATTGGGCACACTTCTAAATGCACTTCTAAATTCAACTTTCACATAGAGGCAAATTGGGCACACTTCTAAATGCACTTCTAAATTCAACTTTTCACAGAGAGGCAAATTGGGCACACTTCTAAGTGCACTTCTAAATTCAACTTTCACATAGAGGCTATTGGGCACACTTCTAAATGATCTTCTTAATTCAACTTTTCACAGGGAGGCAAATTGGGCACACTTCTAAATGAACTTCTTAATTCAACTTTTCACAGAGAGGCAAATTGGGCACACTTCTAAATGCACTTCTAAATTCAACTTTTCACAGAGAGGCAAATTGGGCACACTTCTAAATGCACTTCTAAATTCAACTTTTCACAGAGAGGCAAATTGGGCACACTTCTAAATGCACTTCTAAATTCAACTTTCACATAGAGGCAAATTGGGCACACTTCTAAATGCACTTCTAAATTCAACTTTTCACATAGAGGCAAATTGGGCACACTTCTAAGTGCACTTCTAAATTCAACTTTCACATAGAGGCTATTGGGCACACTTCTAAATGATCTTCTTAATTCAACTTTTCACAGGGAGGCAAATTGGGCACACTTCTAAATGAACTTCTTAATTCAACTTTTCACAGAGAGGCAAATTGGGCACACTTCTAAATGCACTTCTAAGTTCAACTTTTCACAGAGAGGCAAATTGGGCACACTTCTAAATGCACTTCTAAATTCAACTTTCACATAGAGGCTATTGGGCACACTTCTAAATGATCTTCTTAATTCAACTTTTCACAGGGAGGCAAATTGGGCACACTTCTAAATGAACTTCTTAATTCAACTTTTCACAGAGAGGCAAATTGGGCACACTTCTAAATGCACTTCTAAATTCAACTTTTCACAGAGAGGCAAATTGGGCACACTTCTAAATGCACTTCTAAATTCAACTTACAGAGAGGCAAATTGGGCACACTTCTAAGTCCACTTCTAAATTCAACTTTCACATAGAGGCTATTGGGCACACTTCTAAATGAACTTCTTAATTCAACTTTTCACAGGGAGGCAAATTGGGCACACTTCTAAATGAACTTCTTAACACTGAAATTGCACTGAATCTGCAACTGGGCCACTCTCACCGACCTCGGTCCTGGGCCCAGCCACTCTCCACTTGCACTGCCTCCCTGGCATCGCATCCCCAGCACTGCGGGACTGTCTCTGTATCCCTACAGCCTCCCCTTCCCAGCACTTGCCTGCACTTACCTTGCACTTGCCACCAGCTGGCCCTATTTATTTATTTATTTTTATTCTACTTACTTGTACTGCACTTCCTCCTCCCCTTCCCCTTGCACTTTTTCCTTCCCCTACCCCTGCACTTGCGCTTTCTGAATGATACCTGGCCTAGTAGGATCGCTGTCTGTCTTCCCCTTGTTCCCCCCCCTGCCTCGTCGCGCCTTGAAACACCTGTGTATAGGCTCGTTACAAATGCCATATCATATCATATCATATCATTGAGATTCTGACTGCATTGAATCAAGTAACACTGCAGCAAAACTGGTGAAATGTACATATTACAGTTCCAGAGTACCTTATTTGTGGGGAGGTTTGCCAGGGCCTCGCCCTGGAACTTACTTCTGAGCCCTGGCACTTATTATCTCAGAATCAGCACTATGATAATGTGGTGTTTTAGCAAATGTATTATTTTAACTGTAAATCAGACAGTCACACAGCAAGTAAGAACAGTATGCACTGGACATGTTCCTGCCGCTTGGGCCGACTCATTGTTATTCATGAAGCGAATGACCCGCGCTCGTGCAGCACTGCTAGTGGTCTAGTTTTATAAATAAGATTTTAATGGGTCATTGCCAGAAGCCAATGCTGGTCATGATAGCGCAGTGCTCCTGTCATCCTGCATGACATTTGTGCAGCTCTCGACTGTGAGAACCAGCAGAACTTCCATGGAAGGGTAGGTAGACAGCAACAGGAGTCACCAGCCAGCAGCATAAACAAAGTGGAAGGCCACGGAAAAGAACACCGCGAAGGAGAAGTGCCTGTCTTAGAGTGCCAACCTATTTTATTTTTTTTTAAACATGTTTTTATTGGCATTTGTATAATTACAGGCATACATTTCCCAATTGTTCTGTAGTTTATATACGAACAAACAAAACAGGACCGAACGTCAGTCCTGAACTCTTCCCCCTCGCTTCACCCCTTCCCCTCCCGTCGGAATGCAGATAAAGTCTCTGTTGAGGCTTCAAGTTCTCTAGAGTTCTAGTTTAGGTAAACAGGTCCAAGATACGGATCTTGTGGGGGCACCATTGTAACATGTAGTCACTCTGTAGATGTTCTAGGGCGGTGCCCCAGACTGTGCTAAACTTTTGGGCTTCTCCCTGGATGTTGTATGTGATTCTTTCCATGGCGATATGGGACCATATTCGTCTGAGCCAGTCCAGTTTGGACGGTGGAGATTGTTGTTTCCATTTTTGGGCTACTTCTAGCCAGGCCGCTGTTAAGAGTCCCATGAAGTTCGTTTTTTGGGAAATCGTCATTGTCCTGTCCTTAGGGTTCCACAGACTACACATCCATTCCTCTTCCTGCAGGTTGTCGCCCCGTCGAACATGGCTTGCATGTGGGTTTTTATATCTGTCCAGAATTGCGATAGCTTTGGACAATCCCATCAGATGTGTCTCCAATTCCCTGCTGAGGGACACCCCCTCCAGCATTTGTTCTGCGTGGACGGATACATTTTGTGTAATTTTTCAGGGGTGCAATGCCATTAGATCATAATTTTAATCCACGCTTCCCTCACTTGGATGGCTTTAGACCATTTAGGGATGATGTTCCATAAGTAGTCCCATTGTTCTTTTGGAATTGCTTTCCCCAACGTGGTCTCCCATCTTTTCATATATAGCCATTTGACGTTTTCTGTCGGTGTATTGAGAAATCTGTATGTGGTTGATACAAATGTATTAGTTCCGGAGTTTGTCAGGATGTATTTTTCAAATGGAGTCAAGTTTCTGCTCACTGCTAATTTTATCCGTGGGGAGGAGAGCCAGTGGCAAAATTGATCGTATTTGAATTTGTCCTTAGTTGACAGCCCCAATAAGTCTCTGTAGTCTGAGAATGCCCAATGAACATGTCCCCGACTTTTATGCAGTTTGCCTCCTCCCATTTATGATAGGCCCCCTTCTCCATGCCTGGTTGGAATTCCGGGTTGTCTAGTATCGGCATAAAGGTAACTGGGTCGATTGTTAGAGTTTCATTTCGGGTCGATTTATTCCATATATCTAGTGGAGTACTCAGCACCTCGCTAATGCGTGCATTCTGGTGTCTATTCTCCGGCTTTGTCTACAGTACTTTGCGGAGTCGGTTTCTGGCCACCGCTCTGTCTTGTGCCTCCCATATCTTTTGTGAGGTGTCGGGGATCCATTCTTTGAGGACCCACAGTTGGGCTGCTTCGTAGTATCTTCTGAAGTGTGGCAGCGCCATTCCCCCCCATTCTCTTGGCGCTGTTAGTGTCTGACTCGACAGCCTCAGAGTTTTTTTCTGCCATATATATCTGGATGTTGCCTTTGTGAGGGCTTTAAAGAGGGGGGAACTTGGATTGGGAGAGCCTGGAAAGTGTACATTAGCCTTGGAAGGACTGTCATCTTTATCATTCTTCCCCACCACAATGTTGAGATTGGATTCCACTTTGCCAGATCTCGTTTGATCTTTTCTCGGAGGCACGGGAGGTTTTCTGCATATAGAGTGGCAATTTTGTTTGTGAGGGTTACTCCCAGGTATTTGATCCCTTTCTCTGATGTTTTTAGTTGCAGCTCCGCCGCCAGATTTTGGATGTCTTTATTGTTCCCTGCTAAGGTAAGATTTCTGATTTATGTCTGTTGATTTTCAGTCCGGATATGGAGCCGTAGATCTCTATTTCCCTCATCAGAGTCGGAAGGGATTCCTTTGGGTTCGACAGAGCCAGGAGTATCTCATCTGCATATGCCATTGCTTTGTGTGTTATTCCTCCCATGTCGATACCCTGTATTTCTGGGGTTTCTCTGATCCTCTGCAAAAGTGGTTCCAGGAAAATGGCGTAGAGCAGGGGGGAGAGCGGGCACCCTTGTTTGGTGCCTCTCCGAATTTTGAATGAGTCTGTGAGTTCCCCATTCACTGCTATTCGAGCCGATGGATTGTTGTAATTTGCTTGTATCATTTTTATGTATTCCTTTCCTGTTGTGATGTCTCGTGGGGAGCAGGGAGCCTTCAATGTGCAGGGAGCCTTAAATGCTTTCCCATATGATGTTGTCACAGCCCTGTGTGATGTCATGGAATGTTATAGTTGCATCTGCGTGTAATGTTCTAAGTTAGTCAGTTGGAGGAAAGTGATGAAGGAGAGGAGCCTCTGAGTGTTGGGGGTCTTCTTCCCTTATGAGTAACCTAAATAAATACTGTTACATTAGCTTACCTGACTGCGCCTGCTTCCTCATAACAATGGCGACGAGGATGGGATGAGAAAGCCCCGCAGACAGGTTAAAGGAGACCCCCAGCATCTGCCAGTGTCGAGTGGCGGCCTGCGGCAGGTGATCGCATCGCTCCTGACGTCTGCTCGGCCCGAGCCTCCTCTGAGCAGCCTGGAGGACGGAGTTCAGAAGTGCTCCGTGTGGTAGGAGCCCCACTGAGGAGAAGTAAACGGCGCCGCCAGGGACGAAAGTAACTGGTAGTGGGCTGCTCCGCCCCCCTTTGCGTTGAGCGGCCCGCCACAGCGTACGGCGGATGGTGAGGCCCCATTCCAGCGACTGAAGAGACGACCGAAGCGGCCGTGGGGGAAGGCTCAAGGAGGGCTGCTCCGCTCCATGGTAGCGCGCCGAGCCCCCGGCGAGTGATCACGGCCTCAGGGAAGGTCGCTCCGCTTCCGTTGTAGCGTCGAGCGACCGCCGTGTCCCTGCAACAAGTGAGCAAGTAAGTGCCCCTAGCCAGTTAGCGCCCCTGCTGATCCCGGCCCGCGATCCTGCAAACGTATTCGACAGCGTGGGGAAGACGCCGGGCTCTGCTACCGTATTCCCCCTAGCTGATGATCTGCGTGGGAGGGATGTGAGGTACCGTAAGACACCTAATAGAGGAGCAGGTGAATTGGATTGTAGACTGCACGGAAGTACCGTAAGACACCTAATAGAGGAGCAGGTGAATTGGATTGTAGGCTGCACTTGCTGAGCAGGAATATATCCGGGGGAAGGGAGTAACCTGATACAAACTTGATACAAAGACATGGCAGCTTTACCTGGCATATCTGGCCCGCCCATTTTTATGCCCACTCCAGGTGCGGCGAAGATTGCTTGGCCCCAGTGGCGAAAAGGATTTATGCACTATATGAGGGCAGCTGGAGGAACAGCATATTCTAGTGAAAGAAAAGTGGCATTGCAGTTGCACTTTCTAGGCTATGAGGGACAGAGGATTTTTGAGACACTTCCTCAGTTGCAAGGGGACGGCAGCGGGGATGACTTGAATGAATTTGAATCGGCTCTACTCAAATTGGATAAGCATTTCAACCCCAGGAGAAGTACAATCTTGGAGCGGTATAACTTCCGCATGCGGATCCAGGCTCACGGGGAATCTGTTGAAGACTATGTCACCGCTCTCCGTCACCTTGCCCTGACATGCAAGTTTCAAGGAAGTTTTGATGAACATATCCGCGATCAATTCATGACACATTGCCACTCAAACAAAATACGTGAAGAACTTTGGCTGAAGGACGAACCAAATTTGGATGAAGTACTGGACTTGGCCAAGCGTGTAGAGCACTCGCTGGCATGTGTTGCCAAGCTCTCCAAGACAGAAGGAAGTGACTCTAAGGAAAACAAGCCAGAGGTGCTGAATGTGGGTGAAGGGAAGAACAAAAGGAGAGGAAGGAACAGGCGGAAGGAAGGGAACAACGCAGAAGAAAAGAGTAACCAAGTGTCTGCACAGAGAAGCGAAAAGCGAGAGGAAAAAAGGGGCGAGAGATTGTGTTATCGATGTGCCAGTGCAACGCACTTTGCATCCTCTGTAGTGTGTCCAGGGCGAAAGGCTATATGCAATAAATGCAAAAGGAGGGGACATATTTCCACATGTTGCAAAAACTATCAGTTTGGCCAAACGGGCCAAAGGAAGATCCTGTTTGTAGATGATGAGGATGATGGAGTATCATCAGAAGAAGATACTGCACTGGCATTGACAAATGTTATTGTGAACACAGTTAATGTTGTAGCCAGTGGTGGAAACACGGATGATTGTGAGCGTCCCTATGCCGTGTTGACAGTGAATGGGTGTAAGGTGTCAATGATGGCAGATTCAGGGTCAAAAGTTACGTTAGTGTCCAGGAGTGTTTTTGAAGGCGAGATGAAGGGGAAGGTATCAGCATTGTCTGAACCTGACATAAATCCGGGAGGTTACAACCAAGATAAAATTGATTTACTAGGATATGTGTGGAGTAGATTTGAATTTAAAGGTCGCAGTTGTGATGGGAAAGTGTATGTAACAAAAAAGGGACAATCCTTGTTAGGATGGAGAGAGCAGAAGAATTTAGGAATCAGGCTAGACCCCAACCAACCCGAGCAAGTTTTGCAAGTGTCAGAAACATCCACGATGTCCTGCAAGTATGTGAGAGAGTTTAGTAAAGTGTTTGATGAGACTTTGGGAAGGATAAAGGGTTTTCAACATCAAATATTGCTAAAAAGGGGTAGTGTGCCCACCGTGGCCAAGCTCAGACCGGTGCCTTTTGCCTTGCGGGACAGTGTTAAACAAGAATTGCAGAAATTGTTGAAGACAGGGGTGATCGAGAGAGCTGGGGGTGTTGAATGGGTTTCCCCAGTTGTGGTAGTGAAGAAAAGTTCAGGGGACATAAGATTATGCGTGGATATGCGTGAGTTGAATAAATGTGTGTTGGTGGACAGGCACCCGCTGCCCAACATGGGTGAGTTGCTGACCATGGTCGGTGGGGGGAAGTATTTCTCCAAACTAGATATGACGTCGGCCTACCATCAAGTGGAGTTAGAGGAGTCATGCAGAAAAGCTACAGCGTTTGTGACGCATGAGGGGGTGTTCCAGTTTAGGAGAATGCCTTTTGGGTTGGTATCTGCCTCCTCTGTGTTTCAGAAAATAATGGATCACCTTTTGAGAGGAGTGAAGGGCGTGTTTTGTTTTCAAGATGATGTCTTGGTGAGTGGAGTGACTTTGGAGGAGCATGATGGGAATCTATACGAAGTGTTGAAGATATTTAAGGAGAGGGGTATCACGCTGAGAGAGGAGAAGTGCAAATTCGCAGTGACAAATGTGGACTATTTGGGACATGAAGTGTCGGGGGATGGCATCAGACCCAAGGAGGAAATGATAAATGCCATAAAGAGAGTTGAGAGACCCTGTAATAAGAGTGAATTGAGGTCTTTTCTCGGAATGACGGAATTTTATCAAAAATTTGTGGTGAATTATGCTGACAAAGTGCAAGAGATGAGGAAAGTTCTGAGGAAAGGTGTTGATTTTGTCTGGAATAGCCACTGTGATTTGGAATTTAATAGAATAAAGGAAGCTATAAACTTAGCCCGCCCTTTGGGATGTTTTGACACGAGAAGACTGTCTATCATTACGGTGGATGCTAGTGAGTATGGACTAGGGGCGGTATTATCCCAGAAGCAGGATGATGGGTCTGAAGAGGTGATAGCTCATGCATCGAGAGGTCTCAAGGGAGCAGAGATGAGATATTCAGTTCTCGAAAAGGAGGCATTAGCGTGCTTCTGGGCTGTAGAACGATTCAGGAATTTTGTGTGGGGAGTAGAATTTGTAATTCGCACAGATCACAAACCTCTCAAAGCTATATTCGAAAATAAGGGCCTAGATAAAGTTTCCCGCAGAGTGGCAGGTTGGGTCACCAGGATGCAGACGCATTGTTTTAAGATGGAGGTCATACCAGGAAAGGACAATATATTCGCAGATAATTTGTCAAGGGTGAGAGTTGCTGACTCTGATGTTGTGGACAGTGAAGAAATGGAATTAGTGTTTATTAATACCGACGGTATTGTGTCCAAACAGGAGTGGTTGGATGAGGTAAAGAAAGACGAGATCATAAGTAGGGTAATTCCATACGTGATGTCAACGGCATGGCCGAATAAAGTGGATCTGGCAGAGGGGGTGAAGCCGTTTTGGGAAGTGAAGGATGAGTTGTCTGTCATGGATGATATTTTATTCAGGTGGGGAAGAGCAGTGGTCCCGATAGGGTTGAGGAAAAGGGTGATAGAGTTAGCGCATTGTGGTCACATTGGCGTTACCAAAACCAAGGGGGTGTTGAGAGAAGAATATTGGTGGCCTGGGTTTGATAGAGAGATTGAGAATTACTTGGCTAATTGTCAATTTTGCATAAAGAGTGGAAAGGGAGTTGTGGCCAAGAAGCAGCCATTGGTTGATGTGGGTCTCCCATCAAGGATATGGAGCGAGATAGCCATGGATATTCTGGGTCCTGTGGAGCTAGGTTACGGACGTGGAAAATTCATTGTTCTGGTGGTAGACCTGTTTTCCAGATGGGTGCATTTTAAGGTAGTGAGAAACATCACTGGAGAAAGTATGATAAAGATATTGCAGGAGATTTTTGCCAATGAAGGACTACCGGAAAGTGTATTGACGGACAATGGTCCCCAGTTCATAGGTGGTAGCTTTACCAGCTATTTAAGGAAGTGTGGAGTTGACCACAAAAGAACTTCATTGTATCATCCCGAATCCAACGGGGTAGTTGAAAGGATGAATAGATGTGTGATGGAGAGTATTCGGATGGGTGAGGAGTGTGGTCTGGATAAAGTAGCCATGATACAAAATAGGATCTGGGCTTTGAGGATGGCGCCACATGCGACAACAGGTCTGTGCCCGTTCGAGCTTATGAGGGGCAGGAAGCCATATTCCGTGGCATGTCCACCATGGCTTGGTAGGAGTAGAGAAACAGATCTGGTAGTTGATGAAGTGAGAAAGTCATTGGTGAAGAAGAAATCCGAATGGGTCAGGCGCGAAAATCTTAAGAGAGGGAAGAAAGAATTGCGTGTTGAGTGTGGAGATTGGGTCAGGATAAGGAAGGGAGTTGTAAAGAGAAAAGGTGAATCTCTGTATTCGGATCCTGTCAGAGTTGTGGCAGTCATGAAAGGAGCAGTACGTGTGACCGGAGGACAAGTGTGGAATAAAGATAGGATTGCCACTGTGAGGAGAGCCCATGTGTAGATGTGTGGAACGTCATGGGACTGTTACTGGAGTGTCTTGTTGTTAGTTGGTGTGTCTCGGTTGTTTAAAAATAGTGCGTGTGGTTTTGCAATTGAATTAAAGATTTAAGCTCATAGGGTAAGTTAATTAAAAAAAAAAAGGGGAGATGTGTTGTGATGTCTCGTGGGGAGCAGGGAGCCTTCAATGTGCAGGGAGCCTTAAATGCTTTCCCATATGATGTTGTCACAGCCCTGTGTGATGTCATGGAATGTTATAGTTGCATCTGCGTGTAATGTTCTAAGTTAGTCAGTTGGAGGAAAGTGATGAAGGAGAGGAGCCTCTGAGTGTTGGGGGTCTTCTTCCCTTATGAGTAACCTAAATAAATACTGTTACATTAGCTTACCTGACTGCGCCTGCTTCCTCATAACATTTCCCAATCCCATTTTCTCTAGGATGTGAAATAACTTTGACCATTCCACACGGTCGAACGCCTTTTCTGCGTCGAGCGCTAGGAGAATGGCCGCAGTTTTTGTGTCTCCAATCTTTTCTATCAGATGTGTGATCCGTCTGGTGTTGTCGTGGGTCATTCAGTTGGGGATGAAGCCCGCCTGGTCCTGGTGGATTAACTTGGGAAGTATCTCCGTTAGATGTTTAGCCAGGATTTTGGTATATAACTTTGCGTCCAGATTAAGAGTCAACCTATTTAAGAAGATCTTGCTGCAGGTTGACAAGCACGTTAATCATTTTGGTCATTTCCATCATTTTACCACAGGAGGAAAGCATAGGTGCTCTGTGTTCTCTGGATAGGTGGACAACATGTTCCACTTGCCACCTATTCAATCTGAGCCATATTTGAACAAAGATTGTAAAAGACTCATGTAAACATTTGTCTCATATCAAGGCATGAGTATGTTACGTTGGTTTGTATTTGTAAATCACTCATCTGCCATAGTCAGTCCATCCATCACCCCCAATGAGCTGGTGGGAGTTTTATGCTTTTACCTCACATATGTTGACAACATAGGGTGCAGCCATGGGTTATGGCAACAGTGGCCCGGGAGTTTGCCGCCCCGGTTTGCCATGGCTGTGATTGAAAATGTTTGGGGTCATGCATGATTTCAGTGTTCCAATAGCTCGGCACACTGCATGGTGGCAGAATTAGAACATGTGTTTTAGGGGACGTGCATTCGGGGTTCATGGTATGCTGCATGAAAGCACAAGGAAGGTTGAACCGTGCAGATTCCAGTTCTGGGATTTCTATTTTCTAAGGACAGTGCAGAGTGGTAGAGTTCGTTTCTAGCTGTACTCTACGCATCAATAACTCTTCAGGAAGGTTGAAAGAGTTACATCTGGTTTCCAGTTCTCCATTTGCATCAGTGCATCGTTGGAGTTTCGGGTTTCATGCTACCCAGCAGTGTTGCATCAGGAAACTTGGCAGCGTTAAATCCTGTTCCACATTTTCCACTTGCTCAAGAAATTGCATCTGGGAAGATGGAGGTTCTGGCTGCATGTGATCCTGCATCCGAATAGTTGAACAATTCACATTCTGGGCAAACAATTTCAGCCCCACAGTGCAGTGCACTCCACGATGTAGATTCTGGCTATGTGGACTTCCACGTAAAAGGGCCAGGAACATTGAAATGTGCAGATTGCAGCTACAAGCGTTTCAGTAGCTCAGTGCAGCTCAAGTTGGAAGTTGTAACCGTGGCTGTATGTTATCCTGCAGCACTGCATTAGAAATCTTGACCAATGTTATTTCTGGTTGCAAGAATTCCAGTAAGACAGCGCATTGCAACATGAGGGATGTAGGTTCTTGCTGCATGGCAGCCAGCATCATAGCACCAGGAAGGATGCAAGTTGCTTCCCTTAGCCTAGTGCAGTGCATCTTGGGAGATGTTCTTATTTTCTAATAATTTCCAGTAGTAAATAATTCCAAGTGCAAGTCTTCTATTCACTCTGCTCAGTGAATCAGTTTGTGGCGTGTCTGGTTGTGTGCCATCCAGCAGAATTGCACCAGGGGGATTGCCAAATGCTGATTCCCGTGCCAGACATTCCATCAGCTCCATACAGGGCACCTTGGGGTGAATAGATTCTGGCAGCACTGTATCCACCTTTCCATTATGAAGGCATCGGGCAGTTTGAAAAATTATGATTTAGATTACCGTCTAGGTACGTGCAGCTAAGGAACCATATGAAAATATTATTTACATGTTCCAGCCAAATTATTAACTCGGTTTAACCAAGGCATACATAAAACAATGCAAAGATGTGAGAGAGTGTGCATATTAATCCTTGGTTGAAAGCTGAGCGTAGTACAAAGACAGCTACCCGCACACCGTCAGCTGTAAGAGAAAACATAATGGGCCTCATTACAACCTCGGCAGTAGCCATGCCGCTATTGGCGGCATGGCTGCCGCCGAAATCACGTCCGGGTCCTCAGGACGAGGAATTACCGGGCCATTCCGAGTTCGGAAGGCCCGGTAATTCCTCCCTCCGAGGACCCGGACCTGGTCCTTCCCTATTCCTATTACAGCCCCCATAGGGCTGAATGGGAATGGGAGAGGGAGCAAACAACGGGCCATTACGAGTTGGCCCGTTGTTTGCTCCCTCTTCCCCTCGCGGGACCCGGTAAGCACACCTGGTTTGACCAGGCGTTGCTTCCTGGGTCCCGCGAGGGGACCTCGTAATGAGGCGGTACGGGGTAAACGGCGCCAGCACCTTTTACAGCGCCGTTTACCCCGTACCGCCAGGGTCGTAATGAGGCCCAATGTCTCTCCTATTGTGGCATGCCACTCAGCAATCTGTATGGGCGGCATAATAATATCAAGAGGGAGTTCATTATGAAGTCTATCAAGGTGCAACATGGGTTGTGGATCATGAGCTATCTATCCAGTAAGGAGAAGTCACCCTCCTCCCTGGCCTAGACCTATTGAGCTAACTTTGATTTCGTTTTCCATCTCAGTGTCTGTATCATTCAATTGCTTTGATTGCACGATTTTTAATAGATTTTAAAAATCAATGATATTGAAAGTTCATATTTAAGTGTGCAGTTGATGAGTGTGACAACATCATAAACATATGCTGGCCATGCAGCATGTGCTGTGTGTATCAGATTCTGAGCATTAAGATAAAGACGATAGGCTAAAGTAAAAAATCAGAAGTCTAAATCATCTGTAGCTGTGCACGTTGCTGACCTGGCCCCAACAATAGAATCCCCAGCTCAAAACCTGTAATAAACCCTGAGATTAAAACAAATAATCAGGTAGTCAAACAACATGCTATATACCGGGCTTAAAATTGACATAATGTTTGCCATACTGGCAAGCAGAAGATGCAGAGAAAACTAGAGGCCATTTCTTCACTTCACTCAAAATACAAGAGGGGAGTATGGTAAAGAAAGCGGCTCTTGTATAATACCTGCTGGTGAAACAGGGTGGGAAGGTATAGTCCATCAGACATCTCAGAAACCAATGAAGAAGCACAGTGGTTGGGAGAGACAACAAAATCATCCATCAAAGGGAAAGCCATTGACAATTCTAAAGTAGACCTACTTACCATTTGTTCTGACATTTCCACTACTCAGTTAAAAGTCGTACATTTGTATGCCACTTCAGCTAGTCCTTTCAAGAATCGATCTAATATTCTCAAACTCATACATCATCTTCCAACTCTAAGTAAGATCACAACCATAGAGTTGAAGCGAGTAGAGGTTCCACGTACCCGTCTGGGAGCCTAATTGGGCAATACTCCATTTTGTTTCTCCCATCATAATTGAACTTGTAATGACTCAAGCATCAAGTTATTTTCAGCATGGGATACAAGTTAAAAAAAACGAACAAAACGAGCTCCTTTAGTAAAACACAGGCCTTTGGATCAGGAAATGCAGTGGATTTGCTTTTAGCAGATCACATCAACGATATTGTAACTAAAGTAGTCACTGCACTACAAACTAAAGCAACTTTATCCGCGAAGCAATTTGGTTACTCATTAGAGGATTTTGAAGGAGTAGAAAGACCAGTGGAGATCTTGGAAAACAAGGGGTTACCAATCTTTTATGACTAACCCTTTAGGCACTCAAATTGGCTCACGGCAGAAATCTTTCTACTGCAAGAGACTTGGGTTATATAAAATGTGTATATTGATGGTTATGTTCTTTTTTCAAAGGCATGTGCGAAAAATAGGCACGGCAGACCGTTGGGTGGCTAATAACTGCAGTTGATTCGCTCCTGAAAGCCAAAGAATTTTTTCCTACTTTATATTCTGAATTTATTCTGACGGTGGGGTTAGAAGTTGGTAGGTGCCAGGACACCATTGCCACTTTACTGATTAATGTATTTAGTTCTCCAGGAAATGACAGCATAAAGGCTTATCACTAGTCATATGGAAATGTTGTTAGATAATTGGAAAATTATCCATCTGAAACGGCACTACTATGTTGTTGAGGACTTTAATTATCAGCGCCCTAGCTTTCCAGATAATAAGGCTGTCTGTTTACAAACATATTCTTATCTGGAAAATTATTTTAAGATAGGGGCCATTAAGCCGGGTGATGAGGTACTAGCTCTACATTTGAATTCCTGTGTTTTTTTTATAAAGACACAACAACTGATACAAGCTGTAAATCTTATTAGAAATTACCCGTTTTATACTTGGTCCAATGGTCGGTCTTTTTCCTGGATTGATTTAATCCTGACAGATTACACGTGTTTTACATAGATGGAGAGTTGCAAGCTCATACCAACTAGTTTAAGCGATCATATTATGATGGAATTCTCCATCTGTGCAAACCCAAAACCTCATAAAGAACAGATGTTGGGAAATGTTGCCTCAAATCCCAACGGCAACTGTATTAGTTGGTAAGAAAATAATTAGCAGAAAATTACTTGTTTGTTGTTAAATGCTTTGAGTGTTGACTCTCTCCCGCCTTTTAGCAATATAGAGCACTTTTGGCAAATTGTTCAGACATCACTACAAGTGTCTCTAAATAGCCAGAAAATGATCACTTTAACCACTATCCACATAAGATTGTCTATTTATACCCTGGTGTTTTAATATCTGACAAACTAGAAGAAGAGAGCTTTTCAAAATCTGTAATTGCAAAAACAACTGCGAAATTTAAGGCAATATAATCCTTTATCTCTAATCATGGCGGTTTTTCAGTGGAAGACCGTGCAAAGTTGAATAAGTCATGCTTTGCCACAAGCATACTATATGGATTATAAGTGTTTGCTATAAGGGAGACTGCCTGGTTAGACATTTTGGAAGGAAAGATCTGGAATGGTGCACTAAGATAATCTCAAGCAGTCCTGATGGAAGCAATTGTCTTCTAATTGGGGCTAATTTCTCTTTCCGTGCAGAAAATTATCTTGGCAAGTACTTTCTATAGTAAGCTAATTATGCCCGGGGAGGATCTAAAAATCTTTGTATTCTTATTTTTGGGATCATACTAGAAGTTTGGGTAGCTGTCCTGCCCTAAGGTAGTGGCATAGAGAAATTGTCAATTTCGTAGACGAAATAGGATCTACCTGCCTCCCAGAAGAGAATTTGGCTAACACATTCTCTGAAATAAAAATTAAAAGGCTGGGATGTGGGACCGAAATAAGCGTACTGTCTATTTGTCAGCAAAGTCTAACTATGCTACTTACTCTAAGCCAGCCATTATGGTTAATTCCGATTGTGCCTACATTAAAAACTTGCAGAAAGGCAATGCAAGAAGATTTATAATGCACTTAAGGATGAGCCAGCTCCCAACCTTGATCAACAGAGGAGCGTGGTGAAAGATCCAGTATAAAAAGCATCTTTCTAGGCTATGTGGCTCTGAGCCTGGGACAAAACTTACAGACTAACTGTGTCAAATTGGTCTTGGTCTACGAAACAGGTTATACAAGATTAGTGCAAAACATTAATTTTATTTCAACAAACCAATTTTGGTCCCCATTGTACATAGGAGGTAATTTGGTCATGAATTTTACACTCTTTTACATGTAGCGAGACATTTCAACATTTTTAAACTGAGTATGTTGGTCTTTTAACATATCATAATTCATTTAGGGTTCTCTGAAATTGTATTCAACATTAGTTTTTGTCTGTCTTGTGGTCAAATTTCAAACGCACTTATTTTAGCTTTACCTCTTGTTATGAGGAAATGGTTTATTTTATGTAATTAGTTAGTTATTCTACTCAGTGTGTGGAATGAATCTGTATTGTTATGTAATCGTGTTAAAGGTTATTTTTAACCAATAAAACACACACAAAAAATAAAAAAGAATATCGGGATGTTGCTATCAATCTTGTCAGGCCTGGAAGCTGCGTTTTTCTCTAGCTTCTTTCAGTTAACCTCTTCTTGGAGTAGTGCAAATCAACGTCTTTTCATTCTTGGAGGCGTCAGTCCCAGGTTAGGATATCTGAAACAACCTGATGATACTAAAGTCTTAGACATTATTGCCCCTCAGGACCTATCACTTCTTTCTCCTGTTGTTACTCAAAGGAAGAGCCATTCTCTTCTAGACTGTGCTATACAGAGAAGCCTAAATCTGTGAGTTTTGGATTGCATTCCAGTTTCTCGCCCCCCCCCCCCATTTAATATACATCTTTTACATAACTTCTAATACATAGAAGTCCAAATTATTGAATAAGTCATCATGGTGTTGCTTTCCAATCAGTGACTAACTCAGAAGCCCCACCCCCTCCGAATGCCAAAACAGGCAAAGGGATTTTCACAGTTTTACATGTTAACTTTCTCAACTTAAATGTAACCGTAGCCGGACTTAAAAAGCCTGAAAGGAATCTTGGACTGCCACGGATTTGACTACCACAAAGAGAACCCTAACCATTTACAACAATAGGAATCTTTGAGGCAAAAAAGCATTTTTAGCTAATTTAATCTCATATTCTCTGAGAAGCCGACAATGCATATTTGAGCCTATTCAGATCTTTCTCTCCTACTCTTGTACTAAGGCTTAATTGATCCATTATGAGAGCCCTGTGATCCATTCAACGCTTTTTCAGGAATTCCAGACTGAATTTGAATTGGAGCCTCCCACATCACCAGTTATGATCCTAAGGATATACCCAATTCTCTCCTATTGAACAGGTTTTTATCGAGAACATTTCTAATCTTTTGAAAGCCTTCCTCCGATCGATAATGTTATCAACACCAAACCCACCCTCACTGCTCAAGAACAGGCTGAACTACTTGTACCATATATTGTTGCATTCCTTAAAACCTAATTGGCTGCTGTACTCACCCCTCTTTTGAGGAAACCTTCATTAGATCTGGCTATTACCTATAATTCTAGGCACATTGCAGGGATCCCTTGCCTCTTGAAAATGTATCAACAATTAGAGGTGGACCAATTTTATTCCCACTTGGAGCAATCTAATATTCTGAACATCTATCTGTCATGATTCCATCCTGTCCATAGAACTTAGACGGCATTTCCCTTGGTCTGGGACAGCATTCTCTCTATAGCTGATAATAGATATTTTACTTTCCTTACATGTTGCACCAGAGAAATAGCATTAGACAGGATCAATCATGATTTGTTGTTGAAACATTTTAACTCTTTGGGAAAAACTATAGGTACCCCCTTTAGACTGACATCTTTCTTTTCTCCACAACCACTTTAAAAAGGTACGTATTGGTGAATTTTCCCTCACCTTGTGTTAAAGTGAAGAATTAAGTGTCTGAAGTTTACCCACTGGTACCTCTTTTGTGTAATGAATAACTTTGTCCCTTGATGGATCTCCTAGCTTCCCTTATTTGCCAATATCATGCCTATGCTAATGACACACAGATTCTTCTGTGTGTTAATGCCCTTCACAACCATTTCCCTATTCTATCTCTGAAAGAATGGTCCACCTAGGATGAGGCATGGGAAACTGAAATGTAATGAATTAAAGACTGGTGTCCTGCAATTGGGATCTAGTGGTCTGATGCAACACCCTACCTTTTACCCTGATTCACTTAAACATTTGGGCAAGTCATGCACTTTGAAAGAATTTCGGGAATTTATTGAATTTACAATGATGAACATGAATTCCCACGTTAAGTCCATTATTAAGAGCTCCTTTCATGAGCTCCACCAATCGTGCTGATTTTGACGCTTTATTACCCCCACATTTCACTGTTCAATGGTGGGGTATTCAATCATCTCCAAACTGGATAATTCCAATGCCTTGTATGCCAGCATTTCAGTGTACTATATTCTTCACCTCCAAGTGTTGAGAAAACTGATGGTGGATTGGTTTTTGACTTATGAAACTATGGCCCTGTAAATCCCTTGAGACAGTCTACTCATTGGCTGCCGGTAAACAACTGGATTTTGTGTTCAAGATCTGCCTTGTTTTTAAATGTGGACACAAATCATCTCCATTGTAGCTCAATGCTAAAATCAAGCTTTACGTCCATAATAGATGGCTTCAATCTTCGGGCCAGGTGCATCTAGACCTCCTTAATCAAAAGGCTTTGGGCATGAAATGATACCCCATTAGAAACCTGATCCATCACAATTTTAATGACTTTCAGAAGAACTATCAAAACTAATGTCTTTTCATGAAAGTCCCTCTATCACTGTGCTCATTCTCTCAAAATACATAGGAACTATTTAGTTTGCGGAGCAGTGCTTTACAAATGCACACAGCAAAAGAAATCATATCAAAAATAAAAATCCAGACTTTCTGGGAATCATCCTGCCTGTGAGTAGCTCTAAACTCTTTAATGTTATGTATAATAGTGCCACTGCTATCCTTTTCATGCGCTCTTGCTTCTTCTCTGAAAAATCGTCCTGTAATGTGAATTTCTGCTTAATGTACGACTTGTGAACTCTGCTTTAAAAAAGAATGACTAGGTTCCTGTGAAGGAGAAATTGTTAAGGTTAGTTCTGGGTCCCATAAAACGGCAGATCTATTTCGTGGAACTTCATTCATTTTCTTAATTCAGGCCTAGGACGTATGCAGCATCTGCTTCCGTCCACCAACCACTGCTGCAGCGCAATGATCGATGGTTTGACAGGTCACGGTTGTGGAATTGTAAGGTTGTTGCTCCTTCCCTCATCCTTCCCTCTTTGATAAGATATCTCTGAACATTCACAAGGGAAAGGTAAGGTGGATACTGTTACTAGGGTTGATTGGCTGTGGGTATCAGGAAAGTTGTTGTCTAGGCAGGTGATTGGGGTTAGATTTATTTATTTATTTGTATTTGTAGAGCGAACTAACAGCCCAAAGGCATTGAGGCGCTGTTACAGGAAATTGTACATAAGCTTGATTCAAGGGTTACATGGGATAACAAAGGGTTTCTTGGTTGCAGATACATTGGTCATAAACGGAAGTGATGACTAGGCAATGGGAATAGGGTGTTGTATACTGACTGGGTGTGGTGTTTTAGGAGTGCATTGATTGTGGTGAGATCTGTCAGAGCTTTACAGTGGGTATGATCTCCAATCCGTGTGCGGCATGATTCAATACACCTTGTTACTTTTCTATCTATACTAACTTACCAAAAATACAGAAAACCGATTCAGAGTACTATAGAATGTTCCATGGGAAAGAAAACACAAGTTCAGCCAGGACTACCAGGAAGACCTGATTATCAAACAATTTTGAAAGTACAAAGTGAAACTATTGTCTGTTAGTCTCCTAAAGTGTAACTATTCTTCACATGTTTACTACATGTGGGGAATCTGTGAATGTTTATGAGGGAGTTCTAAATAGAATGTGATCCGAAGAACGTCTACTTTTCCTAAGCTTCATAACAGGTCTCTGCAGTAAGTTTGAAGAATTCATGAAATGTGTGTTAGTACCTCAGTGCAAGGCTATATCCAAGGATGCAAACAGAGAGGATCTCAGAACCTGGCACTTAGAGACTAGTGGGTTTAGTGTCAGATGTACAAAGTCATGGACTCTTGGTTTACTAACTAATAGAAGATAGAATAATGTATCGACTTAGTAGTAGCAAACAGCACTGACTTATAAATATCGGGTCTTGTTAAGCAAACCTCATGTGTTGATATTTAGATTGCAAGTAACAATATAGAGCTACACAGCAAGGTGGATGTTATATGTGTGATCTTAAAGCATTTGATAAATTGATGCTTAAAAACAACGTTTGTAATTACATGACATGAGGCTATGTGCAAACATATGGATGGACAATTAAATGAGTAATGGTAATTTATGTTGTACCTCTGACTGATGTGGGACATAGACTTCCATATTGCTTAACATTGCAAGATGAAAAACTGAACTCGCCATTGGAATTGCATGTCTTTTTTACAAAGAAAATCAGTTTTCACAGAATTGTCAGCTGCATGTCCCCAGTGTTGGACAGCTCCTTCAGATACAGCATCCAATGACATTTCTGCCCAACCCAATTCAGGGATCTGTGAACCAGATGTGAGGAGACTGTGCTGAGGTCTGGTCTAGGAGGGCTAACTTCTGATATCCTTTGTCTTACTCAGGCAAGGATTCATGCTGACATACAAGATGCAGATCTGTGAGGTAGGCAAGAGTTTGGTTGGCATGTCTATCTGAGCACACACAGTTTGATGTATTTTTGAAGTATTTTCCTCTAAGCAAGCAAGGGAAGCAGAACTGAGCCCGATGTCTTGTGAAGTGTTGGGAGCAGGGAGAGTGTCGCTCTTGAGGGAAGCCAGCATTTTAAATTATTCCAGGTCAGTGAAGATGCGGCAATATTTTCAGTCAAGGGCTACCAATAGTTATACCGAAATAGCGCAAGTGACAATGCACAGCAAGGGAGCCTTAAGCAATATCCCAGGGTCAGGGATGGGTTACCCGCACTAAGAAAGTGGTAAATAATAATAGGTAAACTGGTACATTTTACACCACAATTTGTGGGAAAATGGGGTGAAAAGCCATACAATTTATAATTTGTTCTGTAGGTTAACACGGGAGAAGACGTCTAATGGATTCCAAGTCAGCAACAGTACGAAGGTGATTTGACACTTTCATGATGCAGTGCCCACAATATCTTCCAGCATTTCACTGTAAAAAACCTTCATCAGGTCCTCTGTAAATAACATGTGCATGGTGCTTAGCTTGTGTACACAATATATGCCAGCATGGCTATGTAATTTACTTTACATGCTGCCATATCCCAGCCACTATTGCACTGCAAAACTCTTTTGTGATGGTGCCCAGAATATATGCCAGCATGCACTTGTGAAATCCTCTGTGTGCTGTCTGTGACCAGTCATGCCCACATTACCTCTGTAAAACACCTTCATGCTGTTGCAGCCACAGTATCTGCCACATGCTGACTGTTAAATACTTTCAGGACGATGCAACCACAAGTACATACTAGCATTCCACCTGCAAAGCACTTTAATGATGAGGCTCACACTATGTGCCTGCATGGCCAATGTGAATCATAGTTTTATGGGGCTTAACGTGTGTCCTTAACATATATTAGCATGGCCATGTGAAACAATGTTCGTGCTGTCCCTGCCGAATATGTGCTAGTATTCCACGGCAAAATACGTCCATAGTTTTACCCATAATAAACGGCATCAATATCCTGTGAAACACGTTCTGTGCTGCCAGTGCTCAAATGTGTCACAACACTACCCAAAATAGTCCTGTAAAGAATGTTTTCACGCCATATGTGTCCATGTATATACCGCTATAATACACATTCATAATGGATCCCATAGTGTATGCCAGCACGATGCCACTGTATGTTGGGTGCACACTCTCCTCCTGAAACACACACACACTCATGCACACATTTACTCAGTCACTCACACACATACATAGAACTGCACGCAGACTCACTCATGCACTCATAACATTCAAAACACGCATGCATGCACACAAGCACTTTTTTTTCCAGAGAGCATTTCTATGTGGTGGCAACCTTGTCGGCAGTCTCATCTAACATCTGGGTTTCCATGGGGTTTCTCAATCAGGAAGCAATAGCAGCAAAAAGGAGCAAGTGTAGGGATGTCCCGGGCATCCAAAAATAATTTCCAAGCAATACCTCTGACCTCAACACTAGCTCAGCCTCAGTCATTGCAATGCACGAACAATGTATACTTTGCACTGAATACTTTGACATGCCATTGGGTAAAATGGGAGTCACGTGGGCCTTATCAGGATCCGAGGAGAGGTTCACTAATGATACGTGAAAGCTCTGCCCGCACCACTTCCTGCTTTACATATTTGTTTATCAAGTCAGGAAGGGACTGCTTTGTGAATGGTTTCCAGGGAGGTTGCTTGCTTCCTGGCTGGTGTGATTGTTGGTGATTTAGACTGTATTACTCCTTTCTTTCCTTGCAAATTTACAAAGTGAAGAGCAATGAAGAAGACACTAGAGCAGGGGTGCACAACTGATTTTGACAGAGGGCCGAAAGTACCTTACATGAGGGCTATAGTGGGCCGAAAAGTAAATGTGGGCGGGGCTGTAGGCGGGGCGTGGCAGGAGGCTTTTTAAACCCCCAATTTCTACTAAACACATGGAAAAATAATGTTTTTGAGGGGTAACGATTTTTATTTGCATTTCAAACTTACATTTTGTACTACACATTTTCCATTGTTATAATTTATTTCTATTTAGTTATTGTATCTCGCATGTTTAGTTAACTTATATATATTTTATTGACCCTAGATTGGACATGCCGTCATTTTGGACTGCTACAGTTTGCTATTTGGGTTGCCCAAGAGGAGTATGGCCTTCGTTGAGTCAGGTTTCCTCAAAAAGCCAAAGATGAACATCTCCCAACTGTGCCTGTTTTAGCTTTATTATTGGGTTCACTCTTGGAGTGCAACACTATGCCCCATGTCCCTCACCCCCAACCAAACACTATGCCCCTTGGCCCCCTCACCCCCAACCAAACACTATGCCCCTTGGCCCCCTCACCCCCAACCAAACATTATGCCCCATGGCTCCCTCACCCCCAACCAAACAATATGCCCCATGGCTCCCTCACCCCCAACCAAACACTATGCCCCATGGCTCCCTCACCCCCAACTAAACATTATGCCCCATGGCTCCCTCACCCCCAACCAAACACTATGCCCCATGGCTCCCTCACCCCCAACCAAACACTATGCCCCATGGCTCCCTCACCCCCAACCAAACATTATGCCCCATGGCTCCCTCACCCCCAACCAAACATTATGCCCCATGGCTCCCTCACCCCCAACCAAACATTATGCCCCATGGCACCCTCACCCCCAACCAAACACTATGCCCCATGTCCCTCACCCCCAACCAAACACTATGCCCCTTGGCCCCCTCACCCCCAACCAAACACTATGCCCCATGGCTCCCTCACCCCCAACCAAACATTATGCCCCATGGCTCCCTCACCCCCAACCAAACACTATGCCCCATGGCTCCCTCACCCCCAACCAAACATTATGCCCCATGGCTCCCTCACCCCCAACCAAACATTATGCCCCATGGCTCCCTCACCCCCAACCAAACATTATGCCCCATGGCACCCTCACCCCCAACCAAACACTATGCCCCATGTCCCTCACCCCCAACCAAACACTATGCCCCATGGCCCCCTCACCCCCAACCAAACATTATGCCCCATGTCCCTCACCCCCAACCAAACACTATGCTCCATGGCCCCCTCACCCCCAACCAAACACTATGCCCCATGGCACCCTCACCCCCAACCAAACACTATGCCCCATGGCTCCCTCACCCCCAACCAAACATTATGCCCCATGTCCCTCACCCCCAACCAAACACTATGCCCCATGGCTCCCTCACCCCCAACCAAACATTATGCCCCATGTCCCTCACCCCCAACCAAACACTATGCTCCATGGCCCCCTCACTCCCAACCAAACACTATGCCCCTTGGCTCCCTCACCCCCAACCAAACATTATGCCCCATGGCACCCTCACCCCCAACCAAACACTATGCCCCATGGCTCCCTCACCCCCAACCAAACATTATGCCCCATGTCCCTCACCCCCAACCAAACACTATGCCCCATGGCTCCCTCACCCCCAACCAAACATTATGCCCCATGTCCCTCAACCCCAACCAAACACTATGCTCCATGGCCCCCTCACTCCCAACCAAACACTATGCCCCTTGGCTCCCTCACCCCCAACCAAACATTATGCCCCATGGCACCCTCACCCCCAACCAAACACTATGCCCCATGTCCCTCACCCCCATACAGACCCAAACCCCCACCCCCCAATTCATCACACACACAGACCCGAACCCCCACCCCCCAACTCAGCACACACACAAACATGCACCCATACAGACCCGAACCCCCCACCCCCCCAACTCCAAACCCCCACCCCCCAAATCAGCACACACACACAAGCACCCAACCAGACCCGAACCCCCACCCCCCAACTCAGCACACTCTCAAACATGCACCCATACAGACCCGAACCCCCCACCCCCCCAATTCCAAACCCCCACCCCCCAAATCAGCACACACACAAACAGGCACCCATACAGACCCGAACCCCCACCCCCCAACTCAGCACACTCTCAAACATGCACCCATACAGACCCGAACCCCACACCCCTCCAACTCCAAACCCCCACCCCCCAAATCAGCACACACACACAAGCACCCAACCAGACCCGAACCCCCACCCCCCAACTCAGCACACTCTCAAACATGCAAACATACAGACCCAAACCCCCACCCCCCACACACACCCAACACCCCCCCACCCCCGCATCTCAACATACACACAAAATACATTCAAATCCAAACATCCGACACACATCCAACACCCCCCCACCCCAACATACACACAAAAAACATTAAAATCCAAACATCCGACACACATCCAACACCCCCCACCCCTGCATCTCAACATACACACAAAATACATTTAAATCCAAACATCCGACACACATCCAACACCCCCCCACCCCAACACACACACAAAAACATTAAAATCCAAACATCCGACACACATCCAACACCCCCCACCCCTGCATCTCAACATACACACAAAATACATTTAAATCCAAACATCCGACACACATCCAACACCCCCCCACCCCAACATACACACAAAAACATTAAAATCCAAACATCCGACACACATCCAACACCCCCCACCCCTGCATCTCAACATACACACAAAATACATTTAAATCCAAACATCCGACACACATCCAACACCCCCCCACCCCAACATACACACAAAAACATTAAGATCCAAACATCCGACACACATCCAACACCCCCCCACCCCTGCATCTCAACATACACACAAAATACATTTAAATCCAAACATCCGACACACATCCAACACCCCCCCACCCCCACATCTCAACATACACACAAAATACATTCAGATCCAAACATCCGACACACATCCGACACCCCCACACCCCCGCATCTTAACACACACACAAAAAACATTAAAATCCAAACATCCGACACACATCCGACACCCCCTCGCAACATACACACAAAAAACATTAAAATCCAAACATCCGACACACATCCAACACCCCCCACCCCTGCATCTCAACATACACACAAAATACATTTAAATCCAAACATCCGACACACATCCAACACCCCCCCACCCCAACATACACACAAAAACATTAAAATCCAAACATCCGACACACATCCAACACCCCCCCACCCCTGCATCTCAACATACACACAAAATACATTTAAATCCAAACATCCGACACACATCCAACACCCCCCCACCCCCACATCTCAACATACACACAAAATACATTCAGATCCAAACATCCGACACACATCCGACACCCCCTCGCAACATACACACAAAAAACATTAAAATCCAAACATCCGACACACATCCGACACCCCCTCGCAACATACACACAAAAAACATTAAAATCCAAACATCCGACACACATCCGACACCCCCTCGCAACATACACACACAAAGCAAAACAGACCCGACACACATACACAAACAGACCACTTACCGGAGACGTGCTGGAAGGCAGGCAGGTAAGCGGCAGGTAAGCAGGAACGCTGGACTCGTACTACGGCTGGCGTGGTCCAAGGCTGAAATGCCTTCCGGCATCAAGCCTTATGGACCACGCCAGCCGTAGTGCTGGCCCTCCATTGGTGGAGCACACACGCATTACGTGGCTCGTAGGAGCGACGTAATGCATGTGTTTGCTGAGCCAATGAGGGCCAGTGTTTTGTCGGGCCGGAAGACAACAAAGACTTTCCTAATGGAAGGCGGCCGCGGGCCGCCCTCCATTAGGAAAGTCTTTGTGCCTCGCGGGCCGGACAAAAGAGCATGGCGGGCCGCAACTGGCCCGCGGGCCGTATGTTGTGCACCCATGCACTAGAGGGTGCATTAACACAAATGTCTCCAATGTGTCTTTCTCCGCCCGCTCACAAACACCCCAAGGGCTAAATTAGACCTCTGGAGTGTTTTGCACAATTCCCTTAGGGATTCCTTTTTGGTAAGTAGTGGTGATACTCAATAGTTGATCATGTGCAGTGTGCTATGAGTATGGTCTTTAGGTTCTATTACTCTACAGTTCAATGGATTCTAATGAAGTGTATGCTCAGCTGCGTGATTCCAATTTCCCCCACAATACTCCATGGGGCGGGACCACGTGCTCATGAAAGTTATTTGAAAATTGGTAGTGCACTCATTTTAGCAAATCTGCCACTTAGTCTTTCTCAGCTGATTTGGTTTGCTCTTAGTATTTCACTATGTACATCCTGCTGTACGAGAACACAAGCAGCATTTCCTTAAACCCTCCCTTCCTCCTCTACGAAGGAATTGTCAATTTATAAAGAAATTCTGAATGTCTACCTGCACTTTGAATTGGCCGCGTTCCAACCTATCAAGAATGATGTGGTATGACAGCAATGATACATTTACAATGTTTTCTAGATACCCTACAATTCAAGAACCCCATTATTGTCTTTAGCAAGACCCATGCCCGCAGGTCCTTTACTAGATATGTACTGTAAAGAACCAATAGATTTGATGCAGGTTTGGCTACCTATTTTGTTACATGTCTTTAAATCGACACCCCAAATAGTGACAATCCTTTTCAGTGACACTTAAATAAAATGTCCATTTTATTTGTTAATTTGGGCCCCCTCCTCAACCGCCCCCCTGTTTCTCCAGCTTTTTTACCACGCCCCCAAAGCTCCCCCCACCCTTTTTAGTCCCATACCCGACCCCTGTATATATATTTAGTAAACATTTCAATTTTTGTTTCGTTATTTGTGTTTCACTGAAAATGTATGTCACATTCTAATTTTGATATAAACACTGTATACCAAAAAATATTGATAAGGCAGAAAAGGTTCACAAATGAGCTGCTAAGTTAATTCAATTATTGTAGACTTTGGTTATGACAAGCATGTTAGTTTTTGCAGAAATTGCAATACACTGTTTCTAAAACGTTTTCAATCAGTAAGTAGCAAAGAATCTGTCCCTTTACAGAAACACATTTAGAGCATGTGGTCCAGCCTCTACGGATAACATGCCAGTGAACCAATCAGTTAACAATAGCAGCAATTATACTCCCTATGATGTGCTGCTTGTGATCTCCACCAATATTCTTAATTCATTGGATGAGCTTTTATAGTTTTAATTAATTATAATTGTTCTTTTATAATGTGCTTAATACCAGCAAGTGGTTTCTCAGTGCGGGATCTGGTTTCAAACCTGTGTTGTGCTGCGTTGTTTTGCTTCCAAAACAAACATGTTGCCCCAGAGCTAGCTTTCCTCCCCCAACGGAGATGCATGCTAGGAGTGTGGATATTTTGCTGTCACCACGCAGTAGTCACAGGGCTGAATCCCAGGTTGTTCAGATTCTGCTCTTTCAGTATAGACCATAATAACTCCACCTTCTTGTTTGTAAGATTTACTTACATTTCTGTGTGAAGTTTACATGATACAAATTATTATGAATAATATTAATATTATATTATCTATTGAATTCTGTTAGCTTATAAAAGAACTCAAACTGCATCCATCTGCCTTTAACTGAGCCCAGAACTCCCTCTTGACTTGCATGTATTGGTCTCTTGTTTTATTCAACTTCGTTTACCACTATAACTAGGCAGTCCTTCTAGCTGAGCATTCAGTGACTTCTTCATAAGCCTCACCACACATTATGTGTAAGCCCCTTTGTCTCCTCTTATTCCAGCAAAGTTCAGTAATTACAGTATGAGGAAACCTCGTGCTCCCAAACTCATATTGGACTCTTTAAGTCCTCCTCAAATAAAAATAAATAAAAAAAAAACTTTACTGTCTTTTAATGAGTGCTAGGTTGCTGTTCACAGCAGACAATTCATCCATGACATGATATTAGATATTAGAATCCAGCCTAGGCATGGTATTTATAACCAAGACTTGAATTTCAAATAACAATGATGGTGATCTCACCCCAATCACACATAAGTACATCTCGTAGTCGAGAGCCAACAATAGGGGTTGAATTGAAATGTAATGTCGTCCCTCTTTCTAATTATAATCTGCATTCCACTAACATATTGGTGCTTACAATATGTTTGAAACCTGCTGAGACAGTTCTTTTGAGAATCGTATACAGATCCCCTGGCCATAAAGAGGTTTTGTGTAAAAACGAGCAGACTTTCTGAGATATCTATGTCTTACAATAAGGACATCCTACTAGGCGATTTTAAATACTGCACAGAACTTTGCTCTGACCCCGAAGTAACATAATTTATTAACTACCTGTAAGATCTAGATTTGAAACCACAGGTTAAGTATTAGATACATAATTCTGGCTACACATTAGACCAACTTTTCTCCCATGATTTACAGACAACAGTAGATGCCCCCCAACATATTTCTTGGTCAACTCATGCGGAAATACCGTTAACATTAACTACAGAGTTAAATATAACTGATGTACTACAGAGATACTTGATAACGTTGCTCGAGTTATAGAATTTAGCAGCAAAAACCCTTTAAGAGTAAGAAAAAAATGGTTTAAATCAGTTGTGAACAAAATGCGTTGTGAAGTAAGGAACAAGGAAAGACGCTGACACCGAGCAAATGACCCTATTGCTCTCAGGGAACTTAAACAGCTTAATGGTGTTACAAAAACAGATTTCTAAGACCAATAAAGCCTATTATGGGCATGTCAGGAATGGCACTCTGTCAAGAGTGGCACAGGGTACCCAAGTAGGGTTTGGGGGGCTGTGCTGAGGTAAGGTAGCAGATAAGCACACACAGCAGGAAGTTCAACAAGAAAGAAGAGTAGGAAACAGTAGATGTAAGCCAAAAGGGGCAAAAGATACAAAGGTACAAACAAACTGGATTCCCTCTTGGGTGTATGCTGAAATGGGAAAGAGTGTTCCAAGAACCTTAGGAAACTCCAGCCTTCTGCACAGATTGCTATAACAGGGGCCCACGCTGTATGCTCATGTCTGGGAACAACAGCAGAGGGTGTCTGTAACACTGAAAACGTGACAAAGGAAGGGGCAGAGGTTGCCTGTCGGAAACCAACAGGGAAGCTCTGTACAAAGGGATTACATAAGACACATGAGAAGACAAGAACAGATATATCCAGCGAAAAGGAAGTCAATGAGCAATCTAGCAGAAGGAAATGAAGGAAAGGCAGTTAGACTGAAATAGATAACCTAAGGTGGAGTACAGAGGACTCAAGGAAGAGAACAAGGAGCAGCAGTCAGGAAAACAGAAGGGCTGCAAAGTAGGAAGCAGGTCTGCAGTCAAGAGTGGCACTAGGTGCAGGCAAACTGTATTGGACTGCGGAGGACTGTAGTAGGCTGAAAGGCAGGGAGTCCAGAAGAACAGGACAGAGAGAGATTGGTAGTAGGCGACAGACAGAGAGCCCAAAAGAATAGGGCCACTAGGTAGGGAGCCCAGAGGAGCAGGGCTTTAGGCAGCGAAGAGGTGCAGGCTGCAAGGTAGGGAGCCCAAGGAACAAGGGCTTGGAGACAGCAGAAGGTTACAAGCTGCACGGTAGGGAGCCCAGAGGACAAGGGCTGTAGGCAGCTGGAGTGAGGCAGGCTGCAGGGCAGGGAGCCCAGAGGACAAAGACGGTAGGCAGCCGGAGTGAGGCAGGCTGCAGGGCAGGGAGCCCAGAGGACAAGTATTGTAGGCAGCTGGAGTGAGGCAGGCTGCAAGGCGGGCAGCAGAGGACTAGGATTGTAGGCAGCCAGAGTGAAGCAGGCTGCAGAGCAGGGAGCCCAGAGGACAAGGATTGTAGACAGCCGGAGTGAGGCAGGCTGCAAGGCGGGCTGCAGAGGGCTAGGACTGTAGGCAGCCGGAGTGAGGTAGGCTGCAGGGCAAGGAGCCCAGAGGAGCAGTGCAGCAAGGAGTGAGCCCAGAGGAGCAGGGCCGCTGACTGTAGAGGGCTGCAGAGGACTGTAATAGGCTGCAAGGCAGGAAGCCCAGTGGACAAGGGCTGTAGGTAGAAGGCAGATGAGCGTGATCGGCTGCAAGGCACGGAGCCCGGAAAGGGCACTGGAACAAAACAGGATAATGCAGCAACAGGAACAGCATACAAAGTAAAGGGTCAAGGCAATCAGGAGCGGGGAGAACTCAAGTTGCAAGACCCTGTGCTCCTGCAGGCAGCTGCTTATATACAGCCCTGCCCAGTTCTGAGGCAGGCTAATTGACAGCACCTGCAGCAGCACACCCAAAGACAATCTGCCTCCTCCCTCTCTGGTCCTGAGCAAGTGGAAGCAGCACTGGCCGCTAGGGCTTCAAGGGTTTGTGGTCCCAATAACGATGAATGAGAATAGCCAGGAATTGAGGAGTGCAGCGAGGTGCATTATGGTAAATGTAGTTAATTGAATAAAATAAGAAAGAACCAAAGTTGAGCAAATGGAAAGAAAAGACCAAGGGGTGAAAAGGAGTTGTTCAAGGAGTATTAGGAAGATAAATGAGTACCAAGTAGTCCATGATGGTTGCCAATGCGTGCGCCAGCGGCGCGAGCATGACAGGGCACAAGATTGATACAGCAGCTAATAGCGCCCAGAAAATATTCACTGTGGTAAACAAGCTATCTAATGGCCCGGCACCCCACTAACACACTCCGTCTCACCCCTTGGATGACCGGCTTGCTGCTTACTTTGTTGACAAAAATGAAAGAAATCAAGAATAATCTAGATAAATCCTCCCATAGTGGAATACAACAAGATTATATCATTCAAATAGCACAGACACAGTGCGTTTAACAACACTAAAAACCTTTGCACCTCTGAATGAAAGTGAGATACACAAACTCCTCCTTTCCGCCAAGTGCTCAGGGTCCCAAATAGGCGTAGTTCTTCCAAAATTGGCTAAAGACTTTTATCCTCCCTTCCAGCAGACTATCTTAAATATATTCAACTCCTAGTTAGCCTCAGGAATCTTTCCACCAGCATCAATCAAATCCATTGTTAAATCCATGCTTAAAAAAACCTTCCCTGGATGTCAATGAGCCAGGAAACTAATGGCCCATTTCACAGCTCCCTTTTCTAGACAAGCTACTGGAGAGAGTGGCAGTATCCCAAACACAGGCATTTGTGGAAAACTCGGCTCTACTGAATCAGAATCAATCTGGCTTTAGACCAATGAGAAGTACAGAATATCTTTCTATGGCTATTATAGATCATTTCAGAGAGAAAATTGATAGAAATAATCAGGAATGTTGATATTTCTGGACCTATCCACAGCATTTTATATGGTGGATCGTGGAATTCTACTTTCTGATCTATTTGACTATGGCCTGAGAGGCACAGTCATAGATTGGTTTTGCTCTTTTTTAACCGATCACTGCCAACAAGTTCACCTGGGCCCTTTTCACTCTTCCTTTATACCAGTAACCTGTGGGGTGATTCAGGTATCAGCTCTATCACCTGTTATGTTCAACCTTTATATACGCTCTCTAACGATAATCATTGACCAATATGGGCTTCTCTGTTTTAATTATGTTGGTGACACTCAGATTTTAATTGCTATTGATAAAGGATCAATTGATCAATTACAAAACAAATTTGCTTAGTCGTCATCATGAACTGAATGGACAGTAATTACCTTACAATTAACACAGACAAAATGTAGATTATGTTAATCAATTCTGTCACTAGTCCCCAGTCCTTCGAATTCTGTCCTGAAGACTTTGGAACATGCCTGAACCCAGAAGAAGAGGGAAGGAATCTAGGGGTCCATCTTAACAGATCCTTAACATTAAATGGACGAATAAAGCCATTAACTAAATCTTCCCTTAATCAACTAAGGAAAATGAGAACTATACTCCTATTAATCTCTTTCTCCCAGCAAGCAATCACCATAAATTCCCTGATCATCTCGAAACTACACTTCAGTAATAGCACTTACTTAGGTATATCAGAATCCTCGCTTGAGTGCAGAACCCAGCAGTCAGAATATTATTGGAAATTAAAAGATTTGATCACAACACTTGTGCGCTTAGATCCCTACACTGGCTGCTAGTAAGAAAACCGAGAGCATTTAAGAGCTGGCCAAACACCTCTGCCTTCTCATTCAGACTTAAACTGCATACCTCTCGACACGCCCCGAGAAGCAACCAAGAACGCACCATGACCATCCCGCTACATAAAAGAGAAAGAAAAGGTGGACGTTCCTTCTCAGAGTTGGCGGCTAGAATGTGGAATAATCTGCCACCAGTTATTCGAGGCAAATGGAATCTGCTAAAGCTTCGAAAACAATTAAAAACCCATCTTTTCAATTAAAATTGGGCTCCTGCCACATTGAATTTGCACAACCTCTCTCTTAGGGGCAAAATGCTTTTGGGCAAAAGTAGCACATTATTAAAACTCACATACCATAGCATTCTGAAAATGGCCCTAATTCAGTCCTTTGGACTAATCGAATTTCAAGCACCCTCAGCATAGACGTATCTCATACGGTATTAACCAGGGCCTCCCACCCTTCTGTATGTTCATCTAGCAACTCACTCCTACTAAACCTTTTAACATTTTTACTCGGCACTCTAATTGTAACCCTTCCCATGAAGGAGCAGTCGTGTCCCTCCCCCCAAGATCAAATAAGCTTCGAAAATGACAAGCCGGCTTTAAATCTGCAATTCCCCTGCAAACTCCCACAGCCTACGTGTCTTTACAACTCAAAGCCCTTTTGGAAACCGACAACATGAACAAAAACAAGCAGGTTTTCCTCCAGAGAGGTACTCCATCCACTTTCGTCTACATACTACAGAACCTTAGTGTTCTGGCAGATTGCGAGGTTCTGCTGCTTTTCTTCTGTAGGGCATTTCTGCAGCATCAAACACTACGAAGCCAATCACCGGCATGCAAGTATCCGGGGTCAGTGTTACCTTGATAAACTGAAACAGCACTGTCCCTGTTGGTTGCGCCATGAAGGTTGCCATCCCCTTTGTCATGAAAAATGTGGCCACTAACCCGGCGTGTACTAAAGGGGTCCTACTTTTCCTTACAACTTTCCCTCCAGACCTGTCATCTCACTCATAAGATCCTTCCAAATGTCCTTCCATCTGTAGGCCTTTGACACGTGGATCGTGATCATGCTGAATCAAAAGGCTTCACACCTAGTAGGCGGCTCCATGGTGCCTTTGAAGCAATTCAATGATAATTGCAAGGCAACTGGCCAAATACGTAGAAGACAGATGCACACATCTTAAGCAATCAGCCATTGTGTGCACGGGGCCTTTCAACCACGCATGAAACCTTCACAACACTAACGTTCACCAGTAAATAGTTGGTTATCATTCATAGCTTATACCTTCCAGGTTACTAAAGGTGAACACCATTATCAGGATGTGCTTCCTACACCCCTGCATGATGGAAAGGCTCTCTCACTGCATCATCTCTATTACCCGGCCTCAGTGGTGAACAATTGACCATATATCCCCCACGTTGGCTTCCCTGCATTGGTTATAGTCCCATGTCTTTGTGCTGCTTACATTTTCCACTGCAATGTTCTTCCTTCGATGCACCATCAATTTTGAAGCATTAAGCTCAGCATGGGCTCCTAGAACAGAGAGCCCTCCTGTCAGCCTCCATCCTCTTTCAACTGCTTTCCTCTACTCCACGAGTTGATCGCCCTGCACCACTCAGACCTACCCCAGACACCCCCCCTTCACCTGCCCATACACACAGCAAGCCTTGACTCCTAAGATTCCACTGGGCCAATTAAGTCCCACTCTGTACATCCCCCTTGTTTCCCGTTCATTTCCACAACACTTCCAATGACTCCCTTCACTCACCTTTGCTTCTGCCTGGGCACATTTCTGGGCTCCCCTCCAGTGCTTACCTGGTCACAACTTCCTGTTCCTCCAGCCCATCATCTGGCCGCTCCTCCCATACCCAATCTGAATGTTACACTTTCTGTGGCAGGGTCATTGCACCACTGGGTGTGCACACCGGTGAAATGACACTGTTTTGAAGACAGGTCACCTTGGCTACTGATCAATGAAGAAACACATTTGAACACCCTATGTACCATCTGCAAGGCTCACCACCGGCGAGAGTACCAATTCCTCTTACTAAACATCTAACATTATGCGATAACAAGACTACTATGCTAGGCCTCATGCAGGCAGCTCTTACTAAGACACCAACCTAAAGCCCTATTAAGCATCCCTGGCCTGAGCCACTACCCTATGAAACCGCCAACCCCCTAACACCAGAGTCATGGACAACCACCTTGCCCTCTGAACTTCCATCAAGACACGACTATTCAGACTGTAGAGCAGGGCTCTGCCTCCTTTGGCTCTCCGAGTCTTTTGGACTACAACTCCCATCTGCCCTATCGAGCATAGTCAATAATGAGGGATCGTAGAAGACGCAGTGCAAAACATCCGAAACACCACTGGTTGCAGACTCCTGCTGTAAGCAAGCAATAGGGAACACCACTCCCCTGATTGGCTAAATCTAACCCTAGTAGCTACATTTGTGATGAAAAGTGTGCATCACGAACAAATGTCACATAACCCAAAGTAAATGAGAAGTGAGTTATACTCTTTTTTTTGTCATCGAACTTGAAATGCAGAGATTGTGCACGGCAAGGCACCAGGGACAGAGTAAACAGAAGTCTGCCTGTCCTATCAAAACAGAAAACTCGGCCTAAGCTTCTAAAGAATATGAGGGCTAATGAGGTGAATGCATTTGCACGGCACCAGCTGCTGAACCCGAAGCCCTCCCCCTCCTTTTGCTCAGGGATGAAGTGTGCACTGTTTTCACCATTGTTATCAGCAGCATAGGGATTTTGTGGACATAGAAGGATACATTGCGCAATCCCACACACGTCACAGCTGTGAGGAACGGAACAGAGCGCCCTCTGCTCGCGCACAGCACAGATGATCCCCAGTGTAAGGATATGTGCTCTCTGTGTTTGTGAGACTAAATGCAAAGCGCTCTATGCATGCAAATAGCTGGATTTTGCATGCAGCAGGTTTGTCTCCTGCCTTCACCTCTGGGCCACATATTTCTTAAGTGAACCTGGCAAAACATGGCAGGTTTTTGAATAGCGTGTCATCCTCTCGAGATCAGGGCGTTATATGGGGAAGAACATGCAAGATGTTAAACCACTCTTAGAACTGATGATAGAATTAATTTTGTATTACCCAGTCTATTCTCAATTGCACGATTTTCTGTCCGCGGATGCATAAATAGCATTGTGTTAGCAGCATAGATCAGAATAAAATGTACAATGGGCCTCATTACGACCCTGGCGCTAAGTGGTTAACGGCGCCGTAAAAGGCTGCGGCGCCGTTAAACACTTAGCGCCTTACTACAAGGTCCCTTTGCGGGACCAGACCTGAAAGGCTGGTCTGGACCAGCCGTTAAAGTGGGGACCCACAAAGGTACCTCGCAGGCAATTACGGTACCGCAATTTGTGGTAGCGTAATTGCCGCCTTCCCCTTTCTCATTGAGCCACATGGGGCAAAAATGGGAATGGGGAAGGGCCATGGGGAAATACCGCCCCGCCAACCTTGTAATGGGGCGGTATTTCCCCATGGCGGACTCGTTACAACACTGGCACCAACCGTGGGGCTAATAGCGCCATGGTTTAGCGCCGGTGTTGTAATGAGGGTTGATTGTAACAAAGAAACACAATGTAAAATAAGTCTTATTTACACGCAAGGACAGCTATGTATTATATGAAAAAGGGAAACTAAACAGAGAGAATGGTCATACATACATTACGTTGACTGAGCAAGCTCAGCTCTAGAACTCCAGAGCTCTAGAAATAACGCACCTCCCCCTTGTTGGTGACATTGATTTGTTTATACATACAGGAGGAACAGTGCTTTTTTTTATCACAGAAGAACGTACAATAGATACGAAATCCGATTTGACGGGAAGCAGCGAGCTTGGGTGCGTTTGAGGGACATTCTGACCAGGTTGTGGATGGGAGTAAATGGAACAATCACTGAGGACAATACCTAAGTGGATATACATAGATTAAGGACAATCAAGAATGGACATTTTTAAGTGCATGTAGGCGGTACGGCCAGCTGTGTTCGGGACATGACCATGATGGTTGAAGTGCTAGTTTGGAGGAAGAGGAAGTGATAGACAGAGGCAAGTTGAGGTTGAGGGAGCCATTTTAGCTAGCAGGCAGATGAGAGGTAGGTTAAGAGGGTAACTCAGAGAAGAGTTGGTAGGCTTTTAGTTTGGTTCTGAACAAATCCATGTGGACTGTTTCTCAGATGTCTGCGGGAAGAGAATTCCATTCAAGTGGAGCAAGAAGAGAGAAGAGTAGATATAGCTACTCTAGGAATCTCAACTACTGGTCAGCTTGTTAAAACTATCATTCAGCAGATAAACGGCCCCATTCCATGTTTGGCACCTCTCACCAATCATGGCATTTTACCTAACAATGCCTTGCATGCTGGGACTTGTAGTTTCACTCAATCCAATATAAATAGGAGCCTGCAAGCTCCATCAATAAAGTGATGTTGGATAAATAGCCAGAAGTGGTTGAAATGTCCACTCATGAAATATTAGTAGGGTGCATCCATAATAGTTTCAGTTTACGTAAACATCCACCAGATGTTCAAGCTTGGATGGTGAGAAGGAGAGAGAGAGAGAGAGGGAGAGAGAGAGAGAGAGAGAGAGACAGAGAAAGAGAGAGAGAGAGAGAGAGAAAGAGAGAAAGGGCGAATTAGATCAGTGTAAGGTACACATGATACAGCTACTCAGGTGTAAAATATATATATTTTTAAATCACTTCATGGCAATAGGGTTGGTCTTTGACAAGAAGAACATGGTTCCAATAACTTCTAAAATAGAGAAACATGATTTTAGCATGGCATGTTTTTAAATGCCTGCCCATTTTCCTTTTTTGGCCTGTGGGGTGCATTCCATAGATGAAGCATTTGCACAAGCCTCCACGGAAAAGCCCACTGAGCAACTGTAGATGGTCAGAAAAAAGTATCAATGCTCAATGCTATAAAACGTACCACCGAGTTTACCTTTAAAACGCATAACTTGAACCGATGTTTCAATGATGGATGTGGCTGTAAAGGAACAGTATTCTGCCAATTATACTAGACCAGTACTTCTCCAGATTATGTAACGGAAGATACCGAATGACACACAGTCGAAATTGAAAGTGCTTTATAAAATGTGAAAGGCTGTTATACATTGTTTGAAGGTTTTTCCATTAAATTATTTCTTTTTTGCAGATTCTAATACATATACAGCACTTTGGTATAAGATTATTATGAAAATGTATGAAAACTATTCAGGCTACTTTGGTTTAAAAGAATATTTGTCATCATGACTTTATGTTTCAGACCATTACCTTTTGTGTTGTGTGGGATGTGTTGGCATACACATTTCTAGTCTCTCCTCTATGTCTATGCCATCTGCTCAAAATGACTGCCAATTAGTTGGAGTGGGGAAGTTGGCAAACAGGTTATAGCAACATTTTTCATTGGGTAGGATACTACCAGCTTTTTATTCACATGCATTGGGTAAGCGTCCATCATAATACATGTTGGCCCAATGCCCCATTCCTCATCAATAACTCCCAATTTGTTTATTTATTTTTTGTGCGTTTTGCGTGTGCTACTTTTTGCATTGTGGCTGTGAAAGCTAAATAAATGTACAATGCAGGCCCGGCTCCAGCAGGCGGGCCAGGGGGGACAGGCCCCCCAGATCCAGCCCCTGGCCCCACCTAGAAAGGAGGCAATGTCAGTGGTGTGATACACCACTAGTAACCAAGGGAGTGGGGGGATGGACGGCACTCTAAACATTAATCAGCAACCTCAAAGACATTCTGAGAGGCTGAACTGCAGGATTTGTTTTATTGCCCTAGACAATGATTTATGCCCCACAGCCATGAAAGTACAAATAACCAGAGAGATGGAGAGCCACACACACCTCTAAGTGAGGTAGCACACATATTCAAGCAGGCTGCCTACAACTATTTTCTCAAACCTACAATCACAATGTTGGTTTCTGTATTTTAAATTGTGTTTATTTTTTTGTGAGAATATAATGGTTTTTCACACCATGCTTAATAAAATGGTTAACTGTATCAAGTTATATAAATGACAGGTAAGATGCTTGAACACAGATTTCTGCGCAAGGTGCGTCACCTGACTTGGGGTCCTTACAAATTACATTCAAACTATATATTCTGATACATTAACTACTTGAGTATAAGTGAAAAGATAAGGTTGATTGTAACAAAAATGTAATTCTGGAGGGGAGAGTGTAGTAAAATCAAAAAGTGATACATGCAGGGCTTTGAATTAAACATTACCACTACCGTTGCTCTGCGCAACATTCCATGACATAATTTTGCAGTATGTCTGTACCATTAGAGAAGGGGACAAGCCATTAGCAAATGACTTTTGGTGCTGCCACCAAAAGGTGCAGGTCATTCTCAATTTCCATCTTCACTGGAACACAAGTAACCACATGGATTTTTAGGCCCTGTGATCTAGAAGTTTGGGACGGGCTTCTGATATTAATGACAGGGCCAAGGCTGATATGCAAACAATAGTATGCAAGGCTGGCCAGAGCAATGACGTTGGTTTCAATTGATTCATAGACTTTTTACCTATTAGGTACAACCAGAACGCATGCAGTGAAACACAGCTAGGATGGCGATAAAATGTGAGAAGAAACACACATCCTATGGGTGTGTCTGTTCTTTTACCCAGCTAATGACTAGCCATGGCTGTGTTAATACCTCACCAGAAAAACCTAACGTTTCTAGAACTCTATGAGCAACCTCTATAACAAAGTAACACCAAACATGTTGCTGTATAGGGCCTGTCAGTGTTATATCTAAGCATTCTTTTGAGTGTTTAATTACTTAATTACCTGTGTAAATAAGCTCCTGGTGTAATAAAATTCTCTTAATGTGTGTCTTCAGCCAGTTGATTTTATAAGCAATATATTTGTCAATGCCTCTGTGATTGCACTGAAGTCATGTCTTAAACAAGCAATCACATTCCATCCGTTTTGGCTTGCTTATAGGTATTAGACATTTGCCAGGTAATGCCATCATATGCCCAGTTACTGCCACCATTTTCCAGCTGTTCCCATCTTATGACCAGGTGGTACCCTTATGTGGTGCCCTTATGAAAGTGTCTGGCAAATGCCTACCCATGCCTAATCAAAAGCCCAAGCCATTGGCTTTGCCGATGCATGTTGGCTTCTGTTTGTCTCCCTAAGTTAATGTGTATATGCCCAGATGTGGGTGTCTTGCTGGCTACGCCTTGGGAATCAAGCTGCACTGAGCTGGTCCAACAAGGCCCTACCTGAAAATTGTTATGCTAGGTTGGCAAGTTTTGACAAGTTTTAGATCTTCTCATGCATACTTACCATGGAGCTCCGACCTAAATAGAATGTATATTTGTTTGGAAGCCTAGTCTACTCTGACAGAATGTTTCATGATTCAAACTGATAACTACTGACTTCATAACCTTAATCTGTTGAGTAACTTTACAGAGTTTGCAAAGTATGATGTAAATCCTGGGTGCTGGGTGTTTAGGCAGTGCCAGAAATTAAACATGAACACCCCCAAAATAAACAAAAAAGAGGAGCGTTTTCTATAATGTTCCAGGGCAAAGTATATAAGGTGTACATCTTTTATAAATAAAAATCAGTATTTCAATATTTACTAAAGAGTACAATCAGAGGTGGATTTGACATTTAGACAAGGGACACATGCCAGTGCCCCTCCCCTGCTCTAACATCACCCCTCACATGCAAACATCAGGGCTGAACAGGCCCTACCATTGAGGTTGTATCTTTTAACAAGTCTCAGAGGCAGGTTATTTACAATAGGATGTGCTATGCCAAATATGCTGTTGATACTCAGTGTCTTTTCACTTTATCAGGTGACCACTGCAAAGACACTGAGGTCATTAATGCCACATACAACCAAATCGAGCTCTGGATGCTGTATAATGGCCTAGCCCTGAATAACTTAAAAACTGAGATTACTATCCTGGGCACCAGCCCCAAATGGCGCCAGCTTGATCAGTCCTATTCATTCTTTCAAATCGCAGACTGTCTGCTCCCCACTTTGAAAAAACAATAAAAACCTTGGGAGTCACGATTGAGGTCCCATATCAGCAGCCTAGTGTCAAACTCAACATTATATTACATTATACTTTTGGCACAACTCAGACAATTCCTTGAGGCCTGCAGTTGTGCCACCCTAGCCAGGGCGATCATAGGGAGCCGCCCGGACTTCTGTGGCAGCAGTCTACTTGGGGTAGGGAAAGGAGAGCTCAATCGTCTGCAAGCTGTCCAGAACAATGCAGCTAGGGTCGTTATGGGGATGCGCAAAACAGATCATGTCTCAACAGCAAACCGAGCATTATATTGACTCCCTATTACAAAGAGAATCACGTTTCGTACCCTTTGCATTTCAGGGGCTTGCATGTATGGAATAAGCCCTTTTTATATGCAGCACAGTTGAAGTGGCTATCTAACAGCCGTAATCTAAGATCCAATAACAAAGGGTTGCTTTTCACCCCAAAGGCCAAACTGGTACAGGTGCAAAATGGATGCTTCCCAGCCACAATTCCTCACTTGTGGAATACTCTCCTGCCTGATTTGAGGCTGTGTGCCAGTCTTCCCAGGTACAAACGTGTCCTGAAAACCTTGCCTTTTGAGTAATGGATCCTTGACCTCCACTAGTTTCTCTCAGGTTTCTCCTTAGGCTTCGCTGAGCTTTATGTTTTTTATTGTATGTCATGTCAGCACTCTTATGCCCCCGGGCCCCTGTCATTGTGCTTTAGAAATAAATTCAATAAATAAATAAATTAGAAATGAGAAAAGGTAAAAAGGCAGTGATCATTGCTTTGGCACTTAAAAAAATATATAGGGTTTTAAGAAGCTGTTTAAGTGTGATTGTTAGGTGATTAGTAATTAAGGGGATACAGAACAAGCTGTGTGAAACAATAACCTTGACATGCATTTCATTTCACTTTGTGTCTGTAAGAGATTTTTTGTAAATTCTCATTCATTGCTATGCTGGAGCTTGTAGGCTTCCATTCAGGTTGGGGAAAATAAAGCTACAGTCATAAGGGATTCTTTTCCAGGTCAAGCAGAGTGGAAGAAGTGGTGCTAAATGCATTTAGCTCCACTTTGAATGAACTACAGGATTTTGTATGATTTGCCAAGCGAAGTTGGAGAGCAGATCAGACTTAACAAGGCCCCCCTGCCAAATCCTATTGGCATTCCAGCAGCATGTATTTTTAAGTTGGCTGAAATCCAATGGATTCCTATGAGATCTGCCGACTTTTACACGTGGTAAAAGCGGACTGAGTCTAAAGGAATCCATTGTGGATGACTCCCACAATCATTAATTGTGGAGGTTATTTAAACTTTTCCAGACACGTAGTGGTAAAGTAAAGATCAAAAGCGATTTTCACCTATTTTAATCTTTACTTTTGCCAGTACTTGGTGGAAACAATTAAAATTAATGAATGGCCCCTTTTGCAAAAAAGCACAAACAGGAGAATTCTGCTCTATGCAGTTCAGGATTCAAAACAAAATGCCCCACCTTAATCTTTTCATCAACATGTTTCTACAATGATGAATACATTGTCAAGTTGGTTTATCATTTTAAGTAAACTGTATACAATTTAGTATTATTTTAGTTATTGAAAGCCAAACTTCAACACATATTTGTACCAACTTGAGCTCTGCAGATGTTTGGTCAAATATCTATATTTCATGCTACGCTGAAATTATGGCTTTACCACTCAACCAAAGTGTGTGATCCTCAGCATGTTTTTTTAATTTCACTATGCCTTGCCTGTTAAAAGTAGGTGCCCCTAGAAGGGATTCAGTTTGCATTACAAGCTATTCCAAAAAACCTCACTCATGATTTAATAGATGGCCAGCACAGGCATTAGGATACACACACACACACACATCTAACTTTGAAAATATCCAGGCCACATTTATTGAACAAAATTGTGTCATTCATTACCAGTGAACACATCAAACAAAGAGTCATCTCGGACAATTGCATTTTATAACCAGTATGTAAACAGTATGTACCAGACAATGATGTATAGGGGCATGACAGAGGAGCAAGACCCGCTCCTTCATGCCATACTCCACCAGGAGCGATACCAGGAGGCTGGAATACCCTCAACCAGCACCGTCTGCCTCCTGATGCAGCCCTTACAACCCTAGCACAGCCTTGCACTCTAAAATCAATTAAAATGTGCTGGAAAATGCAACAGAAAATAACATTTTGTGTTTCAAATTTAATATTGAACATGAACCATTGATGGGAGACATTCAGAATGGGACTAATGTAGGGGTTCAGTTGGAAAGGAGGGGGCATTTGTGGAATGGGTGGGTGAAGGGAGAATTGTGTACATGTGTATGTTATTGGAGGATATGTTGTTGTGCTCTAAATATTGTTAAGATCAACAAGACTACCTGTATTGATTGAGTATGGTATGTTCTGTTCATGAAATAAAAAAAGTTAGAAAAAATATAATTTTGTAGGAAACAAAATCTCCTATTCCTTGCTTCAGTATTGTGGGGGGGGGGTCTATCTTTCACAACAGGATGGAGCGAGCACAAGCATCCCCTTCGGGGCCCGCTGGCAGTAGCCACAGCGCTCGGGAAGGTATTTGTTGGGCAGACATCATCCATCTGCTCAGCCCTCTCAGAGGAAGAGGAGGAGGCATCGCCCTGAATTCTCTTAAGCCAGGCCAGGAAATGCATGCTGGGTGCTGGTGTGAACAGGTGAAAGGGTAGGTAAATGGGAACAGTGATTAGGGCAGCTGAAGGAACGTGTCTGGATGGTGAAAGGTGAAGGAGGATCAGATATAACAGAAAGGGGAGAGCAGATGGGAAGGGAAGATAGGTAGATTGATGTTGCAACACGATTTTCCTTACTTCTCTTTTGCTATGTACTTTTTTTTATAGAGGTGTGCAAATTTATTTTTGGAGCTCTGCAAAATCTGGATCAACGCCAGCACTTTGAATAGGGTTCTCCTAAACCCACATCCAATGGAATGTGGGCCCCCCTGGTCACAACCCTGGCCCACCCAGATGAAAATTCCTGGAGCCGGGCTTGGTACAATGGAATATATAATTTCTGGCATCCACTAGTAGAGTATGGCTTTCACTCCCCGGTGGGTGGGGGGCGGACATGACCGGTAATGGCCCGCCAGCCTGAGCCTTGGTAAACCTGAGCGAAGCGAGGTCCTTGGCTCAGACTATGGGCCATTACTGGCCATGTCCGCCCCCCCCCCCACAAGCTCCCACCTGGGCGTGAAATCCATTCGTACCCCGGTGTTCATCAGGGTGCGAATGGCTTTCTTTTTTCCCCTCAGGAGATTTGTGCTGCTTTGTGAGATCAGAGCAGCAGGCCAGTCTAAAGGGAGAGGAGATGGAAGTAACAGGATGAAGAGCAAGATCACAGAATTCTGCCTTTTTATTCAGTGTTGGACACTTAAAAAATAGTTTTTTTTTATGATGTTCCCTCACTACTCCGTTCCAGTTTGAGGAAGATTTGGGTATCACCAGGAGAAAGGTGGATGCCGTTGTCTTAAATAGGGAGGGTGGGAAGACTTGAACTACCCCACATTAGTAGGATGTAGATCTAGAGAGTATGTGACCACAATTAATTTATGCAGGCTCTGCAGGAACACAGGCAACAAAGCCAGAGCCATTCCTTGAATGCAGGCTGTTGTGGTAAGCCTTGTTACCCCTGTAAAGTTGTCAATAGTGTCAAATGCTGCTGAGTGGCCAGGTACAACAAGGACACATGCCCTGGTGATGCAGTGTACACCTGGGAGCAGTCAGTTTCTGAACAAGTTATCATTGTATGAAATGTATTTATTTATTTATTTGTTGTTTGCTTGTTAGGCGCTTAAACAGGAAGTAAATACTGTTTCAAAGCTCCCACAGGGCAACAGGGAGGGGACAAGGGGATGTGAAAACGATTGAAATACATACAAATATTAAATACAGGGGGAGAGGAGGAGACAAACCTGCTATGCCTTGTGAGTGTTCAGAATGTGCAAGTGCAGGAGGGAGGGGAAATGAGATAGGTGCTGTGGTGCTCAAGTGTGAGCAACAAGTGAAGTGCAATGTAAGGTAAGTGCAAGCCTCCAGGGTGGAGGGTGAGCCGAGGCAAGTGCTGAGGATAGACAGAAGCTGGGGTGGGTTCAGTGTGGGAGATCAGGGACCTGAGGATGCAAAAGGGCCCTGAACACCAAAAAAGCAATTGTGAGATTTGCAGAGGAGAGTGGGGGTTGGGGGGCGGTGAGGTAAAGAGGAATGTCTTGAGGAGCTTCCGGAATTTAAGAAAGTCCTGCTCAAGATGAAGAGCCTGGGGGAGGCTGTTCCAAAAAAGGGAGCCAGCTGAGGAAAGAGATCGACCTCCTGCCCCCTGTTTAGCAAAACGCTTTATGCACAAAGAGTTGGTGCCAATGGAGCGCAGGCGTCTAGAGGAGGAATATTTAGTAAGAGATAGTTGCAGATAGTGTTTTCCCTTGCCCCAGACAGCCTTGTGGATGATACAGAGGGATTTGAATTTAATCTGTGAAGCAACTAGGAGCCAGTGAAAACTTTTTAGGGCCGGGAGATGCGGTCCCTGAGCTTGAGGCCAAGGATAAGCCTTGCTGCCCTATTCTTGATTAGCTGAAGGGGGTCACAGAGTTGAAGAAGGAAGATTCAGGAGGAGGCTATTGCAATAGTCAAGCCTACAGAGAACCAAACTCAGGTAACATTGAGCTTCTAGGGGGAAGGTAAGAAAAGTTAGAATTCCTTTCAGAAGAAAGAGCTGAAAGTGGGTCTTATTGGCAATGTCCTGAGTGTGAGGGAGTAAGGAGAGGGAGGAGGGGGAGAGCCCATGGAGGAAGGCCAGAGTGAGGGAAGAAGCCAGGAGTAGGGGTCCAAATGGGAAAGAACTCTGTTTTGCTGGCATTGAGGCAGAGATCACTGGAAGTGCACCAGGCCTGGATGGCAGAAAGGCAGTCAGGGATGATGAAAGGTGTAAGAGAGTCAGCAGGAAGTTTGAAGAAGAGTTGAGTGTCATCAGTATAACACTGGGAGTTGACGGAGAATGAGGAGATGAGGAATTCCAGCTGAGTAAGGTAGATGTTAAAGAGCCAGGGCGAGAGGATATATCCCTGGGGACACCACAAGTGAAGAAGGAAGTAGGAGAGGACAAGGTGCCAAGGGTGACTTGAGAGAAGTGGTTAGTAAGGAAGGGCATCAGCCAGTCCAGTGTCCGCTCCGAGATACCAAGGGTGTCGTGGAGCCCTTGCATGAGGATGGAGTGGTTGACCGTGTCAATGCAGTTGGGGAGTTGGAATCCAGGGATGCCAGCTGTTCTTTATGGGTGTTCAGAAGAGCAGTTTCCTTGCCTCTGGATGCTCGTAATACAGATTGATGGTCGTGGAGACTACCAACAAGTTCGGTGTGAGAGTTGAGTTGGGACAGGCCAACTTCTCCAGCAGTTTCCCCAGGAAGGGGGAGATGGAGATAGGGCGGCATTTGGCTGGACAGGTAGGGTCTGCTGACAGTTTTTTAAGGAGGGGTTGCAGAAGGGAGTGCTTGAGGGAGGAAGGGAAAGAACCAGTAGCCAAGGAGTGGTTACAGAGATCAGAAAGTGGTTTGGTTTATTTGTAATGCACGCCTCACCCAGAGGTATCTGGGCGCCGTACAAGATAATGCAATTTCTTAGTTACACAGGCAAAGATAAACTGTACAATAAAATATCTCAGTTACATAGGTAGAAGTAAAATATACAATAACATATCTAACAAGATGTACAAAGGCAATTTCAAGATTATTCACAGTAGTTACAGAGAAAGCAAGGCATAAAGGATATCATAGATAAGTGCAAGTGGAGCAGAAAAATATTACATATATACATGTAAAGGCTGGTGCCCTCTTAAGGGTCATTGTTGGAGATAAGCCAGCTTTTCATTTTGTGTCTGAAGCTAGAAAGGGATTGGCTGGTTCTGAAGTTGAAGGGGAGAGAGTTCCAGAGTTGGCCAGCCAAGACAGGGAAGCTATTATCTCCTGCTTTTTGGAGTATGTATCTGGGCACTTGTCGAAATCCCAAACTGGCTGATCTGGTGAGTCTGGCGTATTGTTTCGTGTCAAACTTATCAGAGAGATATTGTGGGTCTGCGTTATTGAGGCATTTGTAAGTGAGAGATGCGGTTTTAAGTTGAATTCTTTCTTTAATAGAGAGCCAGTTGTGGTCTCTTCTTATGGAGGATATATGTTGTTTGCGAGCAATGCTCAAGGCTGTCCTCAGAGCGTTATTTTGCAGAATCTGCAATTTTTTAGTGCATGGGCAAGAGGCAAGAGAGCCAATGTTGTCCTTGATGGTTCTGAAAGATCAAAGGGGAAACCTGTTTGGAAGAGACCTTCATGGAGCAGACAACTCTGGTAACTTCATCAGGTGAGACAAGGGCGAAGGAGTAGAAGGAGGAAGGGTGAGGGTGAGTGGCCAAAGGAGGCAAGAGGGTGAGGGATGGTTAGGGAGAGTGTGTAACAAGGCTGTTCAGGAGGTCCTGAGCTTTGGTGGTGAAGTGAGTGGTGAGTGCATTGCAGAAGGCCTGAGAGAGAGTAGGGGAGGAGGATACTACAGAAGGGTTGGCTAATTCCCTGCAGATTCTGAAAAGTTCAGCCGTGTTGTTGGATGCACCAGATACCCGTGCATGAAAGTGGGCCCTTTTCTTAACATGGAGAGAGGGTCTGAATTGCCTTTGGAGAAGGCGGCAGGCCAGTTTGTCAGAGGGTGTGCCTGATGTTTGCCACTACCGTTCCCCAGCTCTGCACTTTTGATTCAGTCCTACAAGTTTGAAGTTGTGCCAGGTGTTGCGCTTAGATGCGGGTTTCAAGTGTATCCTCATGACAGGGGCAAGATGACGGGGCAAGAATGTCAAGGGTGTTGGTGATGGACAGGTGGAAGTTGCTGAGAGCAGTGTTGGTGGTAGAGTCTGTGTTGGGGAGGTGAAGGTGGAAGAGAAGGCAGCAGCCGACTTTCGATTAATAGGGCAGATGTTCATGAACAAGGTCAGAGGGCCATAGTGACCCAGATGGGAGGAGAGAAGGGATTGGTCTGAACAAGAGAGAGGAGTGACCATGGGAGATGAGAGAGGGAGTTCAGAGTGGATGAGGGTGTCCAGTGTGTGCCCAGCAGAGTGGGTTGGACCAGAAGGGAGAATGGAGAGGGATAGAGAGGTGCATAGGTAAATGAAAAGAGAGGACGATGTGCCAGGAGAGTCGAATTGGATGTTAAAGTCACATGGGAGAAGCAGGTCGGAGGAGGTAGAAAGTAAGGAGGAACAGAAATCAGCCAATTCAGAGAGGAACACGGAGGTAGTACTATGATGCCGGTAGATGGTAGCAATGGTCAGGGTGGAAGGAGAGATGACCAACTTGCATAACAGGCTCTCAAAGAAAGGGTATAGCTGAGTGGTTTAAATGGAAGAGGTTACTCACTCAGGGAAGTTTAAGGCAACCCCCACCCCACCAGTATGGTGAGGTTGTGGTTTGGAAATTATCTTAAAGCCATCAGGTAGGAGGGAGTCAAAAGCGGTGACTTAGCTTGAATTGAACCATGTCTCCGTAAGAGCGAGAATGTCAAGGTCAGTGTCTTCAAGAAGGAGTCAGATGTCAGCAGAGTGTTTGTTGGATGAGTGGGCATTAAGATTCGGCAGGTGGAGGCGGTCTCTGTCTTTGAAGGTTTTCTGAGGTGGAGTACAGGGGCATGGACTTCAGTCGGAGGGGGAGGGACAGAGAGAGAAGAAAGGGAGAAGCAGGAGAAGGAAGAAAGTTAATGATTGATGGTAGGATCCGGCCAAACAGAAGGAGGTTGGCCTGAGGACTCTGTACCAGAATAGTGTCAGTGTGGTAGACATAAATGATGCAGTTTGAGGAGAAGAAGCCCGCCAAGAGGACTTCCCACTTGGTGCCACCATTAATGGGAGAGGATGAGAAAGGGGAGAGAATAGAGATGAGATGAGGAGTCCATAGGTCTGGAGGGGACAGAGAAGAGGATATTAGTGAAGATCTCTCCAGAGGATGTACTAACATAGGTGTCTGTGATGGGGAGGCCAAGGTTTGCATGCAGAATGTCTTTTTTGTGCTTTTTCTGTCCAGATTTCGTGAGAGGAGGATAAATTATAGTGAAGCAATTAGAAAAGATTGGAAAGATGCTGAGTGCCATCTCAGTGGCAGAGGATAGATGTGAGAAGGAGGAAGTACGGGGGCTGCACTGCTCAGTCCTGGGCACTTACTCACAGGTGGTCAAGTAGTTAAGGAGGGCACAATACAATGCAAAGCAAAAGGTGAGGTGCAGAAAAAGGAATAATTTTAAGCAGTGAGATATTGATTGCTTTTTTTATGATTGGCGGAAGCGCACTAGTGGATCATAGACATGTATGAGGGTATTGGTAAATAGGGAGATTATTACCATCACATTACAAAGAATTGTGGGAGGAGTTGACTTTTTGAATGAGGCCAGAATATTTCCACTGTGAACTACTTGACTACTGACATAAACTTATTGCATTCAAACTGACAGTGTGGTTCTACTTGTTTGGTTTGTTAGATATTAAAAATATCGGGTTTCCATAGGCTATAATTCAGCTTCACCTTGCCTTGCATAGCGACACTTACAGGCTCAATGTGACAGTGTTTACTTGGAGCGCCAGTGAGTGAATCTCAGCCCGTGATTCCGCCTCATCCAGTGTTCACAGTAACATGAACACCACATACAGTGAGTTTCCAGTGTTTGCCTGGTGCTGCCATAAAATACATTCTGGATGTTACTGGCTTTTTTTGTTTCCATGCCTATGGGGACATTAAAGAGTGTTTTATCATAATTTTACTAAACATTTCTTTTTCTTTTTTGGAGCAATTGTAACTAGAACAGTCAGGGGAAACACGTTCCAATTGCAATGGATTACACCTCATCTATAGCCTACCTTGACAGTGCCCTTTAGTGAAATGGTGGTGGACGAAGCTTAATTGTAATGGCGTCCTCTTGATCTATACCCTATCTTGGCAGTGACCTCTAGGGTCATGAACTATATAGTTCAAGTGAGGAGCAGATTTGGTGAAAATGTGGTGAATCATAGGAAACATGAATAACACATTGGCGGCAATTGTGTATCCGATTGTGCTCAAATAACACTTTGATATACACAAAAGGCATCATAGGGTTATTAGTGAACATTCTGTTGTGAAAAAACTGGGCGCTTTGATTGCTGCAATGTGATTTACTTTCTAATTTATAACAAAAATCATTAATAATTTGCAAATAGTATGAGATGTTTTATAATAAGCTCATTTGAACCATTTTAAATAAATCATGTGATATTTTGCAATTCAATTATTGAATATTTAAGATATAGATAAGTAACATGTTGCAAGAGGGAGCATTTTAGGCTTATAGATAGAACTAGAAATAGTGCACAAGAGCTGGTTGTTATCTTATGTGAACGGCTATTTATACTGCACACTATCACCACCTGAGTGGTTCCCTTGTGCTCTGGTGGATCTGAAAAGCAAGAGGGTAGGGTAAGACAGTAGAAGTGAGCAGAAAAATGTGCAAGACAGCTGTGATGTGCTGTTGGCAGCTTCAGTAGGTTTACACAGTTCGCTGAGAATTGGTGTGATTATTCGGTCTGTAGTTGTCTTGTGCTGTTGTGCGTGGCTATGTGTGGTTTGTTTCGTTGTTGCGGTGTAGTGAAGTGAGAGCTGTATAGGTTTGGTTGTGTTTAGACTTTGAGAGGTGTAAGCAGAGGGATGAGTACTTTAGTGGGTTGGTTAGTGGTGGCGTTCCACTGTACCCCCTCAACTTTGGCCACCTGTGGCATGTGTCCCTGCCAGTGTCGTGGCAGTGTTGTTCCAAAATCATCTAGCTATCTAAAATGGGTTATATTCGTCGGAAGGGGTGTGCATATCCACAACTGACTCATCTTCTTGATTATGGTTTTAAATTCCAATTTAAAAGGAGGCATGTCACAAAATGGTGCTATGGTATGCCATTACTTATGAATGAAAATCCTTATAACTGGACATAACCAATGACATTTTATTTAAGGGCATTTGTATGGTGCCTATACACAAGCGTTTTCTATATACTATATTACCCATACTGTTTAAGAAATGCCTTGTCTTTCTTGCTATTCTCCTCATGGTATTGCTATTAATTTGTTTATTTCTTTTTTGGCATACTCTTTTTTTTCTCATAGTTGTTTCAAAATTTAGTAGGGCTGCAGAAAATGTTTTCCCATTTAATAACTTTTCGCTATGCTTTTAGTATTTCGTTTTCTTGTTTTTAGATCTGCGTGTTCTAAGTTTCTTGTTATTTGTAGTTCCGCCCAACAAGTTTGTGATTATTTTCATTGCAGACATTCTTGCTCTCCTTGTTTGTTGCAACTCTACCAAAACAGGAATTGACTTGTTTGTGATCTTGGCTATGGTTTTCCACTCGTCATTGTTTCAACACATATTTCAGTTTAAATTCTGTGCTAGAAGTTTCAGGAATTACATTGTCATAGGCTTCAGATTCATTTATAAAACAGCAATTGAATTCTGTAATAAATACTGTAAACTTCTGTTTTCATTAGAATGACCAATAGATTTCTAGCATTTCTTTAGAAAGGTTTACCAGTTGCATGAGTACACTATCCCATCATCCTTTTTATTATTTTTATTATTATGTGTTTACCCTCCACATTCCTCACCAAATGCTATGGGGTGGGATTCACAATCCCCTCATCCTAGAAATAGAATTGTCTCTTAACCATGGTTAACAAAGCACCTAAAAGAGTACTGGAAATCTCATGAATAAGTACAACAGCAAGTCATTGCAAAGGACATGCACCCAACTCATAGATATAGAGCTCGTTCCTCATGCATCTGCACTTGCTTTTGCTTTTAACTTTATTTCTTCCTATTCAGTACAGTCACTTAGAGTAGTTAGTTAGACTCACTGCAAGTTATTTTAGGTTGTGGTATTATCTAGAGAATAGAAAACCTCAGCTGATTTAACATTTCACTAGTATTATTTCAGATAAGTTAATAGGCAGATATAAGTATTTTACAGCTTTGTTTATGTTTCTAAAAAAGATTGAAAGAAATTGAGGTTTGATGATACAGTATCCTATGTGAATTTTAGTATGTATGCATTGTGCATTTTCAACCTCCGACCACACTCAAAAATCCTCTTTCTATGACATCGTTTCCGTTGTCTGAGTGCTTCGGTACCAAAGCAACAAGGACAGAGTACCTTCTGCATCACATAGTGACTGTGAAGCAATGTCCAGTTGAACCTTTTACTTTATCTACAGTTCTCATTAAACATGCTCTCTTTACATTCATCTTTTTCCCACTTCTCCAAATCCACACGCCTCTGTATGCTTTGTGCCCATTATATTCAATTCTCATATCTTTAATAAATTAGTGTTTTGTGATATGATATTGGAGGCTTTGTATTCGTTGTCACACAGTTACATTTTCCAAAATCTTCATGTCAACATTTATTAAAGAGATGGGTACACAGGACTTTAATTTTTGTATATTTGACATACTTCAAAAGGAAAAAGAAAATAGGATTCTATATGGGCATTACGAGGGCATTTTATGCTTTGTATTATATTTATAGTGGGTCATCCAATAAGTCCTTTGCATTCTGTATAGATTTGTTCAATGAGAAACTATAACACCTTGAGGCATTTAGCTTCTCTCTGCCGGCCTTTAAAAAAAGGCGAGCTCATGCTGACAGAATTGTCTTTCCACGTGTCTTCTGCTTGACGTTTGGTTGGGCTCTCAAAGTTAAAAGAGTGCTTTAATCACTCAATTTATACAACCTTGGCTATAATTTCTTAAGACCACATTCAAAATGGCTCTGCCATGTCTATTCTATTTTTCATTCAAGGAAAGCAAGAATGCCATTTTTCATTTTTTTCCATCTTCCTTTGTTAATGTACTCATGAAGGATCTTTCCTAAAGCCGTTGAATGCAGCATAGTGAATCCTTGGTTTTCAAATTTCTTAAGTTTAATTTTCCTAAACTACTCTCTTTTTCAAGGGGTTGTATCTATTTTCCTCATGCCTTCAAAGCTTTCTCTCTCTTTTTGTCTTTCCATATTATTCATCTGTGTGCTCCAGCCCCTCGCCAAAACCTTGAACATCTCCCAACCTATCACAGCACTGGTATGTCCAAATTTGTTATTTCTATACAAAACTCACTTATTCTGTTTCTTGGCATTTTGTATATGTTTCCATTCTCTTGTTACATCTAGTAAAAGAATATGTGAGATTAAATCCGTCTGTTAATATGGGAGATGGGGGATTTGTATACAAATGAGCATGTTATGGTAAAATCACTTAATCTAAGAAGCGTTCATAAATCACTCACACTTCTTTATTCAGTTACATCCCCAAGTGTATGTTGGTCTTTGTATGTTTTAACCTTGCAATAGTACAATAAGATGAAATCCCATACAAGATCAAAACTCGTTCTATTTTTCAGACCAGAAGGCAGTCTAATTACATAATAAAAACGAACTATGCATTGGGCATATTAGCTATTAGCACCCTGAGTGGGGGCTTCAGCCAATGAAGTTGCACCAAACCTGGTCTGAATCTCGGTGCAAGCCTCGGTTGAAGCAATCCACACAGCAGACCAACCTACCTGATTCCTAATTGTGATAATACCGCGCCTCTTGTCACCTCACCTCACCACCCGCCCATGTTCATTGAGGGGCTTTGTATGGCGGCCCCTCTCTCCATTTCCATTTCAGCCATGTTAAATCATGATGGCATTGTCAGGTACAATGGTTTGCACACTCGCCGCAACCTGTTGTTCCTGATAAATGTAACGCTCTTACATTGGATTGATCTTGGCTTTCAATAAGCACCGGTTCTAGGTTCGGAACCCGGTGGTAAAGGCTCCATGGCTAGGTGTTAAGGCCTTCGTTTTTCTCGGGCGTATAACTAGGACCATGTGGCGTTACCACCCAGTTCAGCCCTCAGAATCGGTGCTTATTGCTTAGATATGTATACCTACATATGCTTGGAAAGAAGTTACTTTATTAATGAATACACTATGAATCATATGCATGCAAGCAGAACCTCTGAGTATATAATGTGCTATAAATAACTACAGTGCACACATGTTACTTACTCCCAGATCTGTATACATCGGGTTTCCAATTGGAGCATCAGACAGCGACAAGGGAATACACAGTGTCAAATATTGAACACCCACATAGCTGTAACCTGTGTGGATGGTCACAAAAATGTTTCAATACCTTTCCTGCACGTATGTTCATCAATAACTTTCACCTGAATTATACAGACATAAATGGTGCATTACATATGTGCACTGAGGGGGGTTATGATTTTATGATAGCATTATGTCTGTAGGATGGGTCAACAGTTATAAGGAAAGTATTTATAGCCTTCACAAAAAATTAAATGATTGCACATTGCATACACTGTACTTATTTTAGGTCATACATTCATTCTGTACATTTCTACATAACTTCTAACAAGTGTAGCTTAGATTAAACCTCTTCCTCCCCATGCTATATCTTTTCCAAGGGGATAGCGCTTGCTATTAAATGGGGGCAAAAAAACATGTAATCTTTTAATGGTTCTTGCAATTCTGTTTAGTAGCTACATTGATTATTCAAACCTTTCAAAGATGCGGTGTCTAGTGGTGGGTAAGACATATGAGGAATATCAATGTTCCCACTCCTCTTAATGCCTGATGGTTCCTTCCCTGCCCAAGACTTCCCTTCACTTGTTGCTGAATGTATGATGAAGCCAGCCATAACATAATGCAAAATATCAGTGAGCCCCTTTAGCTACATCCCAAATCTTTTCCTAGAGCTGGGGCCAGCGACCTGCGGCACTCTAGATGTTTTGGTCCACAACCTCACCATGTCCCATGCTAGCTAGTACTGTTGGAAGTTCTAGTCCGAAACATGTGAAGAGCCACATGTTGAAGACCCCTGAGGACATTTCCTGTTGTACAATTCTTGCAAAAAAAACTTGCAATACATTTCCACTAGGAACTCATTGTACAGAAACGGCTTTCAGTGAGTTCTTCCCCCTCCCTAATGCCTATACCAATTGCTGAGGGGTGACAGAAGCCAAATAATTCTTGCCAAACATATTTGTGCAAATTCTGAATCACTGAATTCAGCCTGATTTGAAGTTTATTGTATCTATGATTCTTTATGGTTCTTTCGGGAAAAAAAGCTTGACAAAGAAGGCTTTGGGTGCAAAGCAGTCTGTCATCAAATGCAAGGTTGGAACTATGCCCTACATCCCGGCATGCATCTCAGCTACCCCATTGCGATAAATAGAACTATTGTTATGTCTTACTTCTATCATGGCTTAGCGATCTCTCCAAGACCTGCATCAGAAACAGGAAAACAAATATTTCTATCACTGGATGACGTCATGTGACAAATATGTTTCTCTTTCTAGTAATGATTCAATTTGACTCCCAAGCCTCACAGTGTTCCCTAATGGCACCATGAGCCTGCAGTGGGATCAGGGAACCCTACTGTGATATATAAAAATAAGCACCGTCTAAATGTTATGGGTGTTTATCGGTAAACATCTAGGGCCACTTTTTCAGATGTTTAAACAGCATTAAATTCCAATTTATTTTGGCACATACTGTTTCAGTCTTTATTTGTATTGGTGTCTCCTTGTAGAATCCGATTTATCTCTATTTATAAACCAGCTTGTGACATCATGGTACGGTGTCCTTTCATCAATAGCAGTATTTTTGACTGGTGTTTTTCCGAAAAATATTTGCAGAAAAACACATGAAAATGTATAGGGGGTGGGGGTGGGCAAGGGCATATAAAGCGTTTGGGGTCTCGGCAATAGTAAGAAATAGGTAGTGGATGGGGGTTTGGTGGGGCAAACACCCCAAAAATCCAAAATAAAACATTTTGATTCGTTTTTCGGCACAAATTCTTTGGAAAAACACTGGTCGAAAAAACTGTTGTCGATGACATAGAACCGACATTATTAGCTATACGTTTTCACAATTAACTAAATTGTCAATGGATGACAAATTTCACGACATTTATCCTTTTAATTAAGGAAAAGTAAACCTTATCCCATCATGAAAAAACATAACAAATTTCACATATCTGTATTCTAAAATACTGGAGTTTATAACAGAAGATGCTTGAATGCATGCCATTATTGTACTCTTTTCATTCTTCATTTTTATTTCCAGGTATTCTTTAAAAAGCTCAAATGAGCTTTTCCCGAATTGGTCATTCTAAGACATATTCCAAGGCATATAGCAGGATATCACCAGTAAATCGAGAGAGTTTTTTCAACCGCAATGAAAACAATTAAATCCAACATGCTCCAGATTCTCACTAATAGATTCCAGTTGCGGTTCACAATACAAAGTAATCAATGATATAGACAATGGTCAACCCTCTCAGATGCCACAAATTATGTGGAATCCTTCCATTAATTGACATGATGACATACATGCAGTTGGCGTTTGAAATATTTTTTGAAAACGATAGCCTTGGTACTAGCGATACTCATTTAGAGGATGCAGTGTTGGACTCTTTCTCTAATACACCCTAATTACAGTGAGCATGCACCTGCTGGACAGCAATATTACCTATAGAGCGAAGCCATGCACTTGAGAGATGCACTATCTTCACCATAAACAAACCCTTGCTGGGCACCTCCTATTATAATCTATGGTGAATCCCCATGTGGACAGGTGGCATTTGCCATTAGCGGCCTACCAACCAGAGACAAAGGCGAGGGGTGTGGGTCATTAATGGCAAAGCATACACATCCAAGTGGGGATTAACGCTATTAGCACTCAGCCGACATCTGGGTGCTGATAGTGTGATTGATGGTTCCATTTCATTTCACATGGGATTTTTTTTTGTGGGTTTTTTTTACCGTGATTTATTTTAAAGAAAAAACCCATCACGTTTTTTAAAAATTATTTTTGGGGGGTTTCTCCCCAACCCCCCATTTTATTTAATTTGTATTTATTCCCAAACACCCACACCCCATATATTTAATTTACTAACCCCCCTAAACAATTTGCTGGGTTTTTTCGAAAAAGAATTTGCGGCAAAAAAACAGCAAAAAAACATCCCACGATGAAAGGACGTTGTACCATTTTGACAATTGTGGAAGAAAAGAGGAGTCACAGAAATGAAAGCCATTGCTCTATGCATAGCCCCTCTTTCATTGAAGGTAGTGTGGCCTGGCAGGAGAGCATGGATGGTAGCTGAAGAGCAGACACTGCCTGAGCCCAGCAGCCTGCATGAAGAGGAAAGAAAAGTCTAGATTAGTGGTAGCTGCAGAAGAGGGAGGGGTTGGAGTGAAAGTGGGTGAGTGCGTACAGTGGCTGCAAAGGAACAAGGGCAGGCAGCAAGGGGGACACACATTGCAAAACGTGCCAATCAGCAAGGGCTTTCATGGCTGTGAATAACCCCATACTGTGGCACCTGTTTTTTTTTAACTTGCACAGGTACATCGTCATATCTTCCATTTAACATCGTTTACAGTATTATTGATCAATATAGATTAATATCTAGCTTAGTTTGTGCTGGGGATCTGTGGTGTACTTTTCTTGTAATTTGGCTATATCCCCTTCCCTTCTTACCAGCTCTCTTAGAATATCTTTGAGTACCCCAAGTTCTGTCGACATAGCTATACCTCTAATATATACTTTCAAGGCTTTCAAGGCATAATATCGCCTGGCTTTCCACCGTGCCGTCATTATTTTCAAAATATTCACTAATAAGTTGGGTCATGCTGGTCTTGTATACATGGTCTGACAGTCCAGCTGCTTTGAACCTCCATGTGGGTCTTTGTGGGGAGAATTTGGGAATGTGCATAGTTATCAGAATTGGTGAGTGGTCTGACAATATTCTAGGCTGTATCTTTGCCTCTGTCACCTAGCTTAGGGCTCTCTGTTACAGCAACCAAATGTCAATCCTCGAGTGCATATCATGCACGGACGAATAGAAAGTGTAGGCATGCTGTGTTCCATGTAAGGATCGTCATACATCGCAGAGGCCCAGGTCTGTTATGTGCGTGTGTGTCATCCCGGCTGTGTTGTTGAATATTCTGGGGGTACTAGACGTGCAGTCTAATTGACTATCAAGTATTGTATTAAAATCACCCCTGCTAGTTATATGTTCTGTAGGATATTTGTCTCATTTCCGAAATAATGCTCGGGATCATCTATATTTGGGCCATACAGATTCATGAGCAATACTTCCACTTCGGCTAGCTTCCCATGGACTATTCCATATCATCCCTCTGGGTCGCTCTCCGTGGCGTTGTGTATAAATGGTACTGATTTATGTATTAACGTCAGCACCCCTCGTAGGATGTGTAAAAACTTTGGTTACCCCATCCCGTCACATTCTTATCGACCTGGTGTCCCAACAAGTCATCTCCTCAAGATATACAATTTGGGCCCCCAGCCAGTTAATGTATGCCATTATGTTCCTCCTCTTCACCTGCATCCCAAGTCCTCTCACATTCCAGCTTAATAATGTGATCCCATTTGGATTCTTCTCAGTCATACTCGACATTGCTCTCAGTTACAGCAATTTTGTACAAATGTCCCTAAGGGTTCTCATGTGGCCATTTGAAATGCATCTGCGCATTTTTCAAACTTTAATTCCACAACCAACAACACTTCCCCTCTCCCCAGACCCTCATAGATCCCCAAACTTCAACTATGTAATTCCCCATACACCTCCCACTTCCTTCCTGTCTGGGCGGTACTACTAGTTTGTGCACCCGCATTGGGGGGGTCGCTACTGTGGCAGCTGAGGCCAGAGACCATGACATTGTGTTGTACACCTGCCTGGCAATCTACCATTGTCTTCAATCTGGCCTCATATCTATTGTTCCTTGAGTCGTTGTCTGTTTCATTGCTTGATCAATCTTGATAATGTGCCGGCATTCTGCTCTTGCTGTTGCCTTTGGAGCAAGGTATCTGTTTGGGTAGTGCTGGAATGTTTGTCTCCACAAAGGTAGCAGCCTCTTCTGGGAAGGTGAAAAAATATGTTTTTTTGTTATGCTGCAGGCGGAGTCTAGCCAGATACAACATTGCATAGGGGAGCTTTCGCTCACGGAGCATCTTCTTAACATCCGTGAAGGAACGTCTTTCCTGTTGGACTGTCAGGGTGTAATCCGGGAAAACCCGAATCACATTGGAGCCCATCCTTAACTCCTGCTGGTCCCTTGCGGCGCGAAGCACTAAATCCCTGTCCCTATAATTCATCAGTCTTGCGATGATCGGTCTGGGATATGCACCTGGTTTGGGGCGTAGTGCAAGAGACCTGTGGGCCCTCTCGACAACAAATGTTGGTGGACCAGCCCGGATCCCCAAGTAGTTCTTTAAGCAATTCCTCCATTGCAATTTCCATAGGGCCTTTGAGTGCTTCTTCAGGCTCCCCCACTATGCTTACATTAGTACGGCGAGAACTAGCCTCCAAATCTTCACATTTGAACTTCACTGTTCCCAGGTCTTTGGCCATCTCGTTACACTGTTGCGCAGTGTTTCGAGTGTATCCTCCGTTGCGCTGATCTGTGTCTCAGCTTCGGTGATATGATTGGTGGATTTCTCGAGTTTCTGATAGACGTTATATTCGTGTTGATTCCATCCAGCCTTTCATTCAGGGCGGTGAAGCCTTGTTGCATTGATTCGAAAACTGCTTGGGGGTAGTTGTTGCGGGTAGTGTAGGCATGGATTGCAGGGTCTGCTCAGTACCTGAGTTGCTCATAGTGCTTGTCTTGGTAACTGACGTTGTAAAATTGTCTATGGCACCTTTTCCCTTCTTGGGGACTGTCCCTTTGGGCATTGTACTCTATGCCGCTTCAATTACTCTTGTCGATGCCACCTCCAATGGTGGGAGAGTGACCAGTATTTGCTTTAGGCTGCCACTGTCGTGACTCCCTACGACATTGGGATCATCCACCACCAGTTGTATGCTTGTGGGCAATGTCTTCAGTTTAGGTGGCGTGAGTTCCCTTGTTTATAACTGTTGTTGGTAATTTCGAGTACAGCCGTCACCACTTACAATGTGCTTGTGACCTGTCCCAATATTGTAGCTAACTTCCTGTTTAACATCTAAGGACCAGGCTCTCTGTTAAGTTTATGCATTACGTGATTGACAGGCTGCGTATTAGTGTCAGTGTTTGTTGTAGGGCCAATGTCTCTACTTCTGCTGTTGGTATATCTGATCTTCTTTAGGGAGCGGGGGCTCCGTGGGCACTTGTGATTTATCCCTAGCGTCCCAGGGTCAGTTAAGTGGGCCGGTTGGTTTTGGCTTCCGGGGGTCTGCAGCCCCAGGCGTGGACCACCATGCGCCCGTCTTGCTGGGCCCACTGGTATTTGCTCTGTTTCCCCCACCCTTTATGTCCCGTGTCACCAGCGCTGCTTGGATCTGGGATAAATCATCAGATCTTGTCCCTTGATGTTGTGAGTCTTTGTGCTAGAGAGGCAAAGTGTGGCCTATCACAATGGTGGTTCCAAAATGGTCTGTGTATGCCGGCAGTATACTGTTGCGTTCAGAAAATCAGGGTAATGCTCCTTCCCATCCAGGCCTGGCCATTAGGAATGGGCTGTCCAGAAGTGTGTGTGGTAGGGTGATCACAGGCCTAACCAATCATGTGTGCCCCACCAGTTCTTTCCGCTTTACATTGTGTGAGTTGTCTGTTAGGACTGGGCGTGTGGCCCCTTTGCAAGTCTACTTACACTGTGCGGCACTTCTGTTGACCGAGTGTCCACTTCGCCACCAGGCTCCCGTTCGCATTTCTGAAGAACGCATGTGATGTCCCTTTTATGAAGCGGAGGTCTTTGTGGCTATTATTCAATTTCCCATGCCCAGTGTTCGTGTTGTGCTGGATGAAGGGGGCCTGCCTGTATTGGTCTGCCTTGTCCCTTAGGGTATGGTTTGCTTTCCCCCATCTAGCGGCTTACCGTCTACGCACCCCATGGGCATATGCCCTGATGGTGGGCGGGGCAGCTTGAGCCAGGCTGGTTCGTTGCTGTACGTAATGGTTCCCAGGTGGCTGACAGCTTATGTTCCACGACACAGCTCTTCTATGAGTTAACGTTGCAGCCCTTACGGATCGCTAGCGCTCGATGGTTCCTCACCAGAGCGCCAGCGAGCGTTCATGGGGTGGAGAAGGCGTTCCGCTTCCGTTCGGTTGCTGCTGTTCAATGGCCTCACCGGGTAATGGGCGCTGGGGGTGCTGCTGTGAGTGTCCCATTGCCCGCTCTCGTTGTCTGAATGGATTTTCGTGCTTTCCGAGGCTGAGGTAGCACATCACGCAGGGCTCAGCATTTCACTATAATTATCTCCGGAATCCCTGTTCCAATTCTTTAGATTTTTTGCATGCACGTGGCCAAGCTCTTCGGACGCCTTCTCTGTTATTGTTGTCAAAAACCAGGCTATATTCTGCATGTTTTCAAATGTTTGGACTCAGCTATCCACAGAGCTCACACACAGTGCTGCATCCTGCGGTGTGCGCAACAGCACCCCCCTTCCCACCCTGGCACCTGTTTGGTTGGCGCCTTCCCAAGGGTATTATTTGAAGTAACTTCCATTAGTTCATTGACTTAGATTTCACGATATATTTTGAAATCGAGATTAAGTGGAAACATCGGCCTAAATCAACAACATTTATCTTAATTATTACACTCTTTACAATCATTGATATATATGTTATTCTTGAAAGTGGGCATGGATTTATAATCACTTGAAAAAAACATTGGTGATTTTGGTACACCTACCATTTTCTTTTTATCAACTAAGTGTTTCATAGTTTTCCTAACCTATGTAACCATAATAGAGCCCCCAATATAGCCTGTTGGTACTTGTGTAAGTGTTGGTAAAGTTAAATACTCCGAATATTGTGTACATGCGGGTTATAAATGACTTATATCATGTCATAGTCAAACATCTCATCGTTTAATACAGTCTTTTTCCTCTAAATAACAGAGGACGTAATAAATGTCAAGATATGTTTCGCAAATTGTCTTTGCACTGTTTCTTGCGCTTCCTCGCCCTTTAGGGCATATCATGGCCATTGAGTTCCAGTGTATTTCCTCTCATTCCTTTTACTTTCCCTTAGTTTGTTGACATCGAGCATTCAGGTAGCAGCCCCTTTTCACAGACTTCAAATACCTCTTAATTGTTGCATTTTTCATATGCCAACTAGGCCCTTCGATTTGCTTGACGAACATATCTTTAGGTAGTGGCCGATCAAAACCCTCCTGCCCTCGCTCCTCCTTCCCTTTAGATCTTCCTATTAACTCGAGATGAATTTTAATTGCTGAGAGGAGTGCAATTTGTGCCATTTTCAATGAAATGCTCTCATTACTTTTCTCCCACCATGTATTAAAAACATAATGTGTACCCTTAACAGGGTTAAAACATGGTAAAATCTAAGTTTTCCAATGGTACAACCTCTTCCACTAATATTGCCAAAATGGGGTTGCTCTGTAATAGGGTTAGGCGTATGGTTATAATCGAGTTTCATGAAAAATGGCTTCATTTGTTTATTCGATTGTTTGGAAAGTGTGTGTTCAACCAGATGCCCATTGGCTCAGTGAAAAAGTACAAGATTTACAAAGTGTGCAAGTAAAGCTAATAACAACAGAAGACCGGAAAAACAATAACATAAAACCAGATGGTACAGATTAAAGGTCCAACAACGTCAACGAATTGGATCTAACAGACAAATGGGAAAACACCTGCACTAAGCACAGCAAGCATCCTAAAGAATGCTCATGCCCACCAGGTACTGCCTGCCTGAAAGAATAGATAGCACCAGTCAGCAGCTAAGTGACAGTGGCAAAGAGCCAGCTGCAGTTTCAAGTAGAGCAAACAGTGAGGAACAGCCGGAGTCAAGCCCTGGATTAAGCTCCACCTGCCAGAAGACTATCTCCTGGAGAGGGTCAGGTACATCAACCTGCAGCACAGTGCCTCAGGCAATGGCAAAAGTCTGGTAGTAAAGTGTCAGCTGGTCACTCCAAGTGAGCAAAGACGGATCACTCCCACCGATGGCACTGTGAAAGAAAGTCGCCTGGACACTTGGTAATGCACTTCGGGGAGTCTGATTCGGCACTGGGAAAAAGCTCTAGTCCCCCTACACCTGCAATCTTCAGCCTGAACTCCAAGTCTTCTCCCTACCTATGTGATTCAATTCATACATCTGCATATAAGTGTTTCTGGCTTCCAGGAAGAAAGAAAAGAAACTCGAAGATAAAATTGTGTTTGTCCATGGGAGCTATTATCCAACATCCACGTGAGGTCCTGAGCTGCCTTAATTTCCTTGATAGAATGAACACATCTATACTTTTGGAATTAAAACACATAATATTGTCTATCAAGCAGTCATTTAGCAACACGTTTTGGTTCTGGGAAAGATGTATTTATTTCAGTAGGAACACACTCACTAGTGGCCCAAGATACAGGGTGTGCTTACATTTTCTTGAGGTGATTAAGTAAACATTTATATTTCATTTTACACAATTGCAATCAGTGTATTATTTCATATTGTTTATTATGAATTACATTGGGTACTTACCGATTCCTGTATTTGAACATAATTTTCCAGTTCTATTACATAACATAACAGGTGTATTTGTAGAGCGCATGTTCACTCCATGTGGCGCATCTTGGCGTTATTGACAGATAACAGATGGTTATTATAGCCATGCGGCTTTGCATGTTTCCATGCCCTGTCAGTACTTTGCTGGTGACTTGCTCTGCAGCCATGCCCCTGGCATACAAACCGCACCCACAGTACCCACAGGTTAGCCTGTGGCAATGCCCTGAGTGTAAAACATCTACCAAACCCAAAATCATTGATCTAGACCAATGTATTGTACAGGTCAGGCCATGTAAGATACATGGCCCAATTACTCAAATAAATATATTTTATTTTTGTATGTCAAATATTAACACATATGACTTACTGATTTCATGCCATGTACCCAAGGTACACAAATTCAAATAAACAACAGAAAACAATATAGTTGACTGATACACAAAAAACGCTACTTTTTCTCATTCCAAAAATAGTGACAACATAGGTTGAAAAATTGCATCAGCCATATAAAAGACCTCGTCAGAAAACACAAAACCCCTCCTAATTCGTGGGAAAAGATGATAAATTTAAATTCTCCACAACATCTGCACTTATTTGACAATATGTGTATTGCTTTTTGCATTTATATATGGTCGCCACGTTGTGTTTCGGCCGATAGACGAGCAATTTCTGGCAGCGGCATTGTGATGATGACAAATCATGATGCTGCAAACCCGCTGCGTGATGGAGCTGGCCTGGTCCACCTGATACAGGAGATTGAAAAGGTAGCCTGGGTTGCGGCATGCAAGCCTCACATCCCAGTAGGACCTCAGCACCTCGGTGGTGGAGCATCCTCAACTTATCGTAATGGGTTTTGGGAATGCTGTTGTTCAACCTTTTATCCAATGCACTGCTCCTCCGTCACTCTGGCACCATGGTGTCCCTGCCATTTATGCCTGGCAAGAGGATAGGTTAACACGGATCTCCCAGACTTATCTGTCCCTTTGCTTGATGCTTTTGCAAGTGAAGAAACTGAAGCAATAAATGCAAATGAAAAGTGCATCTTGAAACTCGTTCCTATATACAAAAAGACAGTCCTATGTTTTATACGGTGTCGTTTTTGGTTCTTCCCATGAAAATAGAATTCATTATCACAAAGTTTTATTAAACACTAATCATCAAGTTCATAAAACAATCATAAAAATGATCATCAGACATAAAACACATACATCATGTTAAAAACAACACAAGTAGAAGACCAATCGTGAGTACATTACAGTGACTTTTCAAGGATCTCAAATGTGTAAAACGAATAACACTCTGATTCCCATGCCTCATTATTTTCAGCCTATTTCATGTTGGTATATTTCAAAAACCCAATCTTGAAACTCGTAACATGCAACATGGAATTTGTAACGGCTAACATGGCATTCCTAACATAGGGGGGGAACCAAACACTGCTACGCAGCCCATGGTTTTGACCAAGACCAATGTAATGGAAGAGAAGGAAGTGGAGGCAGTAGAAATCATGTGGTAGAAATAACAGTTACAATACAATAACAAGTGCCTCGCAACCCCAGGAGCAAAAGATAGTTGTAAAACATAAATTGTGAAGTTTGTGTTGTTCAAGAACCCTGCACAATAGATGCAGAAGGATGATCGATTACAATGGGTTTGTGAGGCCAGGAGAAGCATGGGCAGCAGGCAAACATTCAGAGAGGCCAGTGGCCTGGTCTGGGGTCTCAAGCACCCCTCTAAAAACAGCATCAAGTGTGGTAATGCTTAACCCTGGCAGGTCCATTATCCCCACAGACTCTATGTACAGTCTACAAAACCTCTTAATAATTTCCTAAACAGGCCTAGTCCCTGGGTTACTTGTTTTGGACCATAAGGAATACAATGCCTTTGAACTATTTGAAGAATCCTCTTTGAGGCCTCTGAGCTCTGGAGACCACAGTAAACTGACAAGTGTTCATCAAGCCCAACAGCAAGTCAACATATGACTCCAAATAATTTCCCTAAAGGGGTATGACTGATATTTTTGGGTTTATTATGCCGTTTATCGCCAAATCACCTCTCGAATTGAAGTATACTTGGTACCCATCCTTGAGTTTGTCCGGTAGCCTGACACATCCACCTATCCTCAAATTGTTGCTCATCCTGAAATTGTCATTAACCTTGGGCCTATTTCCAATTCAAAGTATTTGGCCAACTTAGGCTCTCTTCTTTCCCCAATTCCCGAGCAACCATGGGACAGAGTGTGCCCTACTTGACTTGCAAAGCCGAATGTTGCAAAGGCTGGATGACAGCAAAACAGGGCTACTGATCCTATTCGATCTCTCAGCTGCTTTAGATTTACTCGACCATACACACCTGTTAAGAACCTTGTCGAAAATGGGGAACTGTTCAGACTGCCATTGAATGGATAAACTCCTTCTGGAGCGGCAGGAGATCAAACATTTTCGGGGGAAATACCTCCGCAGAGCCAACTCTGATTAGCTACAGGTTACCCCAAAGGGCACACCTTTCACCAGCACTTTTTAACGTGTATATTAAGCCACTGGGCCTGATTCATGGAAGTGTTTTATAATAGCGAAATCCCATAGGAAAACATTCCATGAATCAGGCCCACTATGTGAATAACTAAATATAGATGACTTCACTTCACTAATTATGCTGACGATTTCCAACTAGTAATCAATCTTAATGGAAACTATACTACAGATTCAGCTAATCTAAACATATCTACACATCCACCAAGGAGTATATGATTAAGAATTTGATGTGCCAAAACTGCTCGAAAACCGAGCTCATGATCTTCAACACTAAACTACTGAGGGCCAAATTTAGCCAGCAATATACAGGATTCGAGGTGGAAGAATGCATCATTACAGTTGTCGACAAAGAAAAGATACATGGAACTGTTCTGGAAGCATCCCTGAATTCTGACGCACACATCAATAATGTGGTAAAAAAAAAACTCACACTACCACCTAAAAGTCCTGCACTAGATCACCTTGTTAGTTTCATGCAAGACTTGCGAAACACAGATGAGAGCCCCTCTAATGCACCATCTGGACTACTGCAATGCCCTACTCAGTGGAGCAAGTAGGGAACACATACAAAAGTTTCAGATCATCCAAAAGGATGGGGCCAGACTGGTGTGCAACATTCCAAGTATGGAACATATTATCAAGTTCCGGAAGGAACTCCACTGGGCACCACTGGAAAAAAGAACACAATTCAAAACACTCTAACTGACTCATAAATGTCTTTATGGAAATGCATCCCAATTCGTAAAAGAAACATTGACCTGACACACACCCAGTCGATACTTACGATCCAGCACGTCTCAATTGCTCTCTGTCCCTGGCATTAAAAGAAGCAGAGGCAAAGGTAGAACCTTCCCCTTCCAAGCTGCAAAAACATGGAATGCTCTTCCAGTAAATGTACGCACAGAAGAAAACCCCCAGGTATTCAGGAAACACCTGGAAACACTGTTATTTGAATAAATAACCCTGTCCTTGATGTTCTTTGTGCCGTCACCCCTGAAATGCCTGTGTTCAAGTGTGCCCCGATGCCCGTGGGCTCTGGCACATTACAAATAAAAATAATAAAAAGTGTGTCCATCCTGAGCTATTGTCGACTCCAAAATGTTGTCCACGCTGATTTGTTGCCCATTCAAAATCGCCGTCTTTACTGGATTGGCACTCATCCTGACATTTGGCCCAACCTGTAGTGGTAGCCACATTGAAGTGTTGCCAATCCAGAATTGTCGCTGATCCTGAATTGTTGCCCCTTTTGAATTGATCACGCGCACTTTAAATTGGCACCCACAATTAATTTATGTTAATTTTGAATCATCACCCACTTATTCGTCATCTGTGCTGAATCCTCGCCCAACCTAAACTGTGGTTTAGCCTGGACTACACTCAATTTAATTGACATCACCCTGAACCTTTGTCAGCTCAACCAATCAATGAACTCCCTATTGCTACGTTTTGCCTGTTGTCTGGCTTATGTTCTCTGTTACCATCTGAATATAGTATTTTCCATGATTTCAACTCTGTGCAATACACATGTGTGGCTAAAAGTGTTTCAAGCAAATACAATCTAATATCACAAGCCTTTGAAGAGGACTTCAGCTCCAGTGGTTTGCTCTTATTAACACATACATTGATCGTTCACTGTTTACCTTCCACTTTCTACTGTATTTGAATTGCCGGACCATTTCACATTTTGCTCTTGGCATTATTTATCCAGACTTCTGCTTGTATCCCATTTTTGGAGTCAAAGAGCATTGCAAAAAATACATTACTTAAATAAAGAAAATAGAACAGAAAGCCAAGGAGACAGCTTCATCTATCGGATGGTCTCTTCTACAATTGATGAATAATTAAAAAACATTAATGAACTGACATTTATTACACTGGAAGATTATGGGAATTCATATGTTGATCGTTATAAATACGCAACTAAGAAAAGAATAAAAAACAATTACGCAACTAAAAAACAAACAATTCCTTTAACAGTGCCTCGATGCCCGCAGGCTGTGTGAGCGCTTTAAAAATGCAATCAATCAATAAGTAAATACATAAATACATGAAATCATTAGTATACCATTCCAAAGACCTCTGCAAGCTACATTACCCTTTGCAGTAGATTTAATTAGTCCAACACTAACACTAAATCCGCAGTCCCTTCCCAGTATAGAGAATATTTATGGTGGTGCAATTCCTATCGCAATCTTCTAATAATTTCAACACAAAATCATTACACATATGTTGGATGTTGCTTCCTAAATGTATGATTGTGATCCAGATTCGGATGACCTTCTATTCGCTCCATCTAAATTTCAATAAGGCAGAGGGACTGTCGTCTTTCTCCTCTCATGGATTTCTTCCAGCTGTGCCCATTTTCCCCATTCCCTTCTTCCTCTTTCCTCCTCTGCTTTCAACATAGGCGTCATCTTTCAACCATCTCTTACATTCTGATATCCTTTCATGCTCTTGACCCTGTTATCACCAACAAGAGAACATCTGCAAAAGTCACTCTTTTCTTACTTTATAGGCCAACAAAACTCTGATTTTAACTCTTAATATTTCCTGTTTAAACTACTTTTTATATGATTGCTAGTTACCCTCCGAGCCTTTGTTGGTTCCACTTCAATCTGTTTCCATTGCATCTATTTATCATCTGTTTTGTTTTCATCTCACTGCATAACTCGCACCCATACTTCCTTCCCTTCACTGACTCTCTTTGCATTTTCCTTTCTTTGTATTGTTTTTAAATGTATTCCCTACTTCTCTTCCGACTGTCTAGCCTCTGTACCCTTTCAAACTCCATTTGCTCCACCACCCAGCTTTGGTTAGTCTCTCCACGGCTTGTCAGTGCTTTCTCCTGGTGCTGCTTGTTTGCTCTCAATGTGGCTTTCCTCTTAAGTTCCATCCCACTGGAAGTCTGATCTACTCCCACTTTTAACATTGCTCGCCTTCTCCTCTAAAACCCCCCTGTGAGGTCCTTCCTGGATGCTATTGGATATATATTTGCTTGCATTGCTCTGATATACCATTGCCACTGCAGCATATATTCATTTGTGTTTTGCACTTTGATGATAGGGTCCTACAGTATAAATCCCCCAAATCAATAAAAATGTAAAGTGACCTAGAGGCCAGTCAAGGATAATGAAATTGTAGAAATTTTGTAGATCCTTTCCGACCACAGATTGTCAAAAACAGACTCAGATAAGTTCAGTAATGCTGGCTGCCTGCCAATGAGCTTTCTGTTCACCAATAGAGGGTTCTTCCTATTGTCCCCACACCCCACGTCCCATCCCTCTCTTTCTTGCTGATTCCACTCTCAGTGATCACTTTGCTAGACCTATGTCTTTCTTTGACTAGTTATTGGGCTGTTATTTCCGATGCACTGGCTACTGTCATGTGCACTTTCATCTTAATGGTTCAACTGATAAACATGATTGCACTGTTCCTTTAAAGGTATAGGTCCACTTCATTACATTGTATAGTCCCTTAGAAATAAGTCTGATTTTGGAGCCATCAGGGTGTACTGCCATGCTGGCCGGCTGTTACCAGAGTTCCGCTAACTTACCCACAAATCCGAGTTGCACTGTCCTAGAATATGTAGTCCGTAGTCAGCGATAATGTACACAAAACATCTTTAGGACTACTGGCATCGATGGATGGCAACTTCAACCCATGAAGTGTGCGGGTGGACATTTTCCTCAGTTGCAATTGCCATGGTGGTAAAGGCACTGTAAAATGGCGACTGACCCCCTACGTGGGTTGAGGTGAATTTCAACCTGTCACTCAGGACAACAGGCTAGTCAGTGGGGATATTTGAAAATTCTGCAGTACGGCAGGCTGGGAGGGGGCACGGGACAATACCATTCTCTGGGTGCAGATTTGTAACACAAAACATGGGGGAGGCTGATCAGTGCATCTCCATTTGTGTGGCATGTACACACCGAGTTCTGACTGCTCACAATACTATTAATTCGAGCCCACCCTGGAGTGGCAACACATTTACTCCTCAAGCCCCTTCCCCACAAAGAGGTTTATTAGTACGGTCCATACCGAAACAGGGGAGCTGTGGGTTCAAAGGCATTAAAAGGACTCAAAACCATTGAAGAAACATCTTCTATGGTCATGATGAACTGGCCTCTGTCATCTGTGGTTTAATTTGGAAACATCACTGTGGGGCTTCTGTGGGACAATTATACTCTGCAGCCCAGTGGCCCCTGCTGTGTGCCCTATTCAGTATCTGGAGCTGGGAGAATAGTTGTTTGGACTTAATAAAGAACCAGTAGAGGTTCAGTGTCTAGCATAATTGGGAGAGAATGATAACCCATACACACTGTGCATAGTAAGAATTTGGTCACTGAGGGTTTTTCACAGCAAAGACAAATTCCAAATTAAAAGTGATTTATGTCAACCTGGCAATGTATGGTAAATACATGGAGGCTGTGGAAACTAGAATGGCCACCCACGAAGATGCTGCGACTAAACTGGGCAAACATGAGAAGGACTTAAAGGCAACTAAGGTTCATTGCGAGGAATTAGAAAAGAGGAGGCAATGTTTCATTATATTTAAGGTATTATGGAGAGTGCAAAAGGTAGGCATCACCAACTTCTTTCTGCCCCTTCTTATATGCCTTCTGAAACTCCTGCTGGGTCTCACTTGCATATCCAGAAGGTCTGCCGGATCAACTCATTGAGGGCCTTGCCATTGGCTAATTTGCACACTCCTAGAGCAGTTATCATGCTCTTCCTGGAGTGCACACAGCTAAAGTTGGTATGTAAAGCAGCAGGCCCGAACAACCTGGAATAGCCCTGGGATCTTCTTATTCCAGGATCTTTTTTCAGTGCCACAGCAAACACGAGAAAGCAAACCCTAGGCACCAATTTGAATCTCAAAACTTTGAGGGCAAGATATGGGTTGTTTCAGCATTGCACTTTCTAGATCACTCTCAATGGTAAAAATAAAAATGCCTTTGATAACCCAAAGCTTCCATGCTGCTTCATCGCCCAGCAAAAGAAAGTACAGATGAGTTGACACCCCTTCCTGGCCCCTGATGGGGTGACAATTCTGTTTGTGAAGGCAATACCTTCACTCTATTAATTATATGATTCCTTTTGTCTTTTAATTGCATTTGGGAGAAATATTTAAGAATGTGGGGGAAAAGCAGGGCCTCATTACAAGTGTGGCGGCATTCGAGTGGTAAATCTGACAGAATACCGCCAAATGTAATTACTGTTACTTTGCCTGGAGGAATTACTGCCAGATTACAGGTGGTGGTATGGTGGTGTTAGTTCCCATTTATGGGATCCTTAGGACTCTGTTGGGATTTCGGCGGAATTACCGCTGGTGGTAATTCTGTCGATTTGACTGTTTGTTGGTGTTAAGGCATTTTGCTAGAGGTTTTTCCTCCACCTCACCACCAAAGTTGTAGTACGGTGGTGCAGTAATGCTGTGGTAATACAATGGTAACACAGTTACCACTTCATTGTCGCTTTGTTTTCCCGCACTGCCATACTTGTAATGGGACCATGAGTCCTATAAATTGTTAATGGCATCAATTTTTGTTTTATACAAGTTCTTTAGGGACTAAAATGCACTATATCCAGTCATTAATTTGATGTGTTATTTTCCAAGCTGAATCTCTTCTGTCATAGTTTATTGTGCTGTGCGTATGAGAGTCGGGAGATCAGACCATTCTTGGCTCATTTCGCCATTGACAGAGCCAACATATGGGCCTCATTCCGAGATTGGAGTTAGCCATGGCGCTATTTGCGCCATGGCTGCCTCCAATAACGGGTCTGGCACCGGTCTTGTTCAATGGGGACTTACCGGTGCATTCAGACCCTGCAGGGACCGGTAAATCCCCATTGAACAAACCATTCCCCATTCCCATTTGAGCCCCCATAGGGCTCAATGGGAATGGGGAGGGCGCAAATAACGGGCCCGCAAATAGCAAGCCCGTTAATAGCGCCCTGTTCCCTTAGCGGGAACCATAAGGGATGTGTGGTCGGACCACATGTCCCTTACTGGAACTCAATTGGGTGGTAGGGGATTACCGGCACCGGGCTCCTCACCGGTGCCAGTAAACCCTTACCGCCCAACTTGTAATGACCCCCATAGTCTTTATGACCCGAGTTCACAGCTCAGGTAGCCATGAGCTGCCCACCTTCTGGGTTTTCCCAATGAAGAAGAACATTTCTGATGTTTATGCTATGAATGTATTCTCTTGTGTATACAGTCTTGCCCATAACTATAGCTGGTGGTAGGTTGGTGCTGGGTGGAGGAGGACGTTTTGGTAGGGGGATGTTCTTTGTAATGCAATGTTTTTGTCGATCTTGCTAAAACAGAGTTTAAGCTATCCAGCAAATTTATTCCCAAGAAGCAACATGTTTAATGTTATACCTTGGAATGGAAAAGGGATGGTACATCGAGTTAAAAAATATAAAGTGTTAACCCACTTGCAGAAATGTAATTGCCCCAATTACAATGTCACAGGAGATTCACCTTTCAAGGAGACAGTCGGACAAATTAATAAGAAACTGGGTAGTGCGTAGTGGCCATTTTCAACGGCAATGGGGCACAGGTTTCTGAGGTACATCCATCTATAGACGAGGAGGGAAGATGGGTCATGGGCCATATGAAAGTCGAGTGTATTTCTTTGTTGTTTTTTTTTTATGTCTGAACCAATGCAGTTTAAACCTGATTTCGGTATAAGGTTGTGAAGTCTAAGCTGCTGATTTCATCGCTGGTTGAATATCTTGAGAGAGCATGGTCAAAGCAGGTAGCACCTTATTAAAAATGAGGGCTAAGAAATAGGGATGTGGGTATTAGGTCGGAAGGATGCTAGCAAAATATTTAAAAGAGAAAAGGTGAGAAAAAAACAGAGGGGAAGGGATTACCAAAGACCCCATTTATCACAGAGGAACTCTGCGCAAATTAGAGACTATGCCGACCAAAGTGATCATAGCTAATTACCTGGGTACAGTCGGGTACGGTCGGGAAGAGAAATTACATTGAGCATAAGATGAAGGTCCTGGGGGCTTCCTTTCAGCTGATTGAAATTGCAGATATCATAACCAAATTCCAATCTTAGAAGGCCTGGGTCCTTATGGATCATAAATTTAATTATTCTCCTTAACCCGGGTCCTTGCGCCTAAACTGCTAAAACTTTCGAATGGGTGTATTCAGCTGAGGAAGACGTGCGAAACCTGCTGCTGCTTTAGAATTATAGGAATGCATCTTCTTTTAATGCTAAGGTGGTGACTGGAAGCTGGAGAAGGTCCTGCTTTAGTCAAGAATGATCAGTTGAACTTCATTATGAATAGGCTTTCCACCGCAAACACATTGCTGGTGTGCGACATACTGGGAATGGCAGGCTTCTCTCTGGCTCTCTGGGCAGATGTAGCCCTGGATATGGAGAAGGCATTTTATAGGGTAGGACAAAATTCTATGAGGGCATGGTGGTTACAAGACGTGTGTGTTCGTGAAAGTCCTCTATTGCAAGAATAGGTCATGCGTGTATACCAATGACCAGTTTTCTGAATATTTCAATCTAAGAGGAGGGACTTGCCAAGGCTGTGCATTATAACCTCTCCTATTTATTATGACATTAGAGCCATTTCTTTATCAAATCAGAGCCCAATTGTCAGTCTATGGCAATGACATTTTGATTTATGGCAAAACTCCAGATTCCTACCATGGCTTTTATGCAAGTAGTGCAAAGGTACTCGGAGATAACAGGATACAGGCAGGATATGGACAAGATTTAGATTGCCCCCTTATCTGATGTGTGAGAGAAGAGAGGCATGGCGGGCCTTGAAACAGGATAACATTAAATATGTAGGTGTTTCTATCTGCAACACAATAACCAACAAAAGGCCATGTTTCCCAAAGGTTGAAGGACATGGCTAACACAGTGTCCCCTCTATTTCTCTAATTGTGGGGATGCACTGTACTTGCAGACAGTTCTCCCAGCTGAATCAACTTTGTCCAATTTGGATGAATTTGACAGGCTTTTGTTTGGAATCCTATTGGATTAAAAGAGGACTTGGAGCTCAAGGAGAACGACTTTGTCTGCTGTAGCAGGCTGTGCTGCTGGGGTTAAATTCCCAGACTTCAAGAAATATCAATAATCCTTTTTGTTGATACAAGGTTTGATGTGAATTACCCAGCAGGGTGAACATGACGGAGGCTATAGCTGGAGAGCGTAGATCCTATTTTAGCGAAAATACCAGGGTAAGTGTGAATGGAACCCCATTGCAACTCAGCAGATAACATCTGAGCCAAGGAAAGCCTTGCTTATGTGAAGGCCCGTGGAGCTGTAACCAAAACACATTTCCCACTTCGAATCAAATCAGGCATTGGAATAGGTAGTTGTAGGATACATTGGACGTTTTTGGGATACTACAATATGTGGTACGTTAGTAACTACATGGGGGTGATGGCATGCTGCCCTTGGAGTCTTGCAGTATAGATGTATTCATCACAAAGTTCATTTATTGTTGAGGAAACTTTAGATTTTGGAGGCACTACATGGCAACAAGAAGCAACAGAAAAAGCTCCTAGAACATTGAACACAGGAAGTAAAAGAACATTGAGCACAGGAAGTAAACTGGTTGGTTGGTGGAGAAACAGGAGGTTCTCTGTTTCTTCCTTGTTCAGGAGGTTAATAGCTGTCCTTGAGGGTGGACGAAATGATAAAGTGGAGTGAAAGTGGGAGATACAAGGTGACCGCATCTTCTCCAGGAAAGAGTGGTCTTTTAGCTTGCAGACGGGACACAGGAGATTCATGACAGTGAACAGTACCCGGACACTCTCTGTGATCTACAACAGGAACCTTTGTGCTTTGACCTGCCAGGTCAGCATCACAGAATTCCAAACGTGGAGTTACGATTGCTGGTCATGTAATGCTCCAATGGCGGGTCCTCAGGCACATGCCTGAGGAGTGTCCTGCCAGGAAAGTATTGTAGCCCAAGGTGTGGGACACAGCAGGTAATATTGTAAAAGGGGCTGTCCCGGGGTGAGCCGAATTTCCTCTACCTCTTTTCTCACTGAGGTCAAGGTTACAAGAGTAGGGTGCTCACTGGGGCACATGAAGGAAGAATTGGTCTTCATTAAGATACTATGATAGAAGCTGCCTTGACAGTGGATACCTCAGTATGCAATCGAATGGGGAAAATCAAACTCAAAACATGGTGGAATTCAATGTGTACATGTGCCATTTGAAAACTGTACCGGACAAGGAAGACGCTCCCCACATAAATAAGTTGATGGGCTATCTGAAGAAGAATTAATTTCCAAATACAAATCTCCAGTTAAAAACATTTCACAGAACAAACCCAGATTGAACACTCTCCAGCGATCCTACTGATTATAATTCCCACAGAATTGTATTATTAATGCGAGACGGTAACGTTGACAAACTTGAACCAAAGTCTGTAAGACTGGCATCAGATATTGTTTTCTCTTTGTATCATATAAAGGACAAAAGAAAAATGTGCCAAGGTTTCCCGTACCCCACATCGACACATAAAGACTCAACCATGCTCCTCCTTCCACACCATTTGGCCCTGACATAAGCCATTGAAAGGATATTGAATCTTATCTGAGTGATAATGACACAATATCTCCAATGAACACATCCCAAATAATGTGCACATTTTCATAATGCCACTGTCCACAATGTATGTGAACACTGCCACTGTATTCCACATATTAATTATGCCTGTGCCCACACTTTATGTCTACATTGCCACTGCAAAACACTTTCATGATGCTTGTGCTCACAACATACATCATCATTGATACTGTAAAACTCTTTCATCGTGCTAGTGCCTATGATATATGCGAATATTGCCATGGTAAAACTCTTTAATGGTACTGACTCCCACAATATATTTGACCATAGTCACGGTAAAACACATGCATTACATTGCTTCCAACAATCAATGCCTGCACTAGAGGGACACAAACACATTGGGCCTCATTACGACCCTGGCGGTAAGGGGTTAACGCCAGCGTTAGCTGCGCCGACCCCTTACCGCCAATTCCGAGTTCCCCTAGCGCCATGGAGGTTTTAACACCCGATTTTAGCGGGTGTTAAAATCCATGGCGCTAAGGGACCATGGAGTTAATTACGCCACCGTAATTTACGGTGGCGTAATTAACGCCTTCCCCACTCCCATTATGCCCTATGGGGCAAAAATGGGAATGGGGAAGGGTAAATGGGGATTGGGGACTTACCGCCCCGCCAAGGTCGGAATGGGGCGGTAAGTCCGCCAACCACCATGGTGTAAACGTAGTTTACACCATGGTGGTAAAGTCACGGCCCAGGCGGTAACTTACCGCCTGGGTCGTAATGAGGCCCATTGTCTTTGAATGAGACAACCACAGCCACACACAGACACACTCACACACACCCAAAGACACCCTTTACTCAGCTGCCAGTTCATCCAGTTCTCTTTGCTTTGCTGCTCCAACTCAATTGGGTCCCACTAGCAGACACCACATAAGGATCCAGGAAGCACATGGGAATCACGTTTAATGCCTAATGCCTCCAATTGGCTGTGATGAATGGAAACTGCACACGAGCATCCCTTCCCTGCAGGGATCCAGCTAGCATGCCGAATCGGTCATGCCTGCCTGGTGGAGCCTTTCGCCCCAGTCAGGTTTAGTGCAACGGGCATGCAGTAGAGCTTGGGAGAGAGTGTTGCTGTCTGCTGCTTGGTCTACTTTTCTTGTTTTCCTGATGGCTGCTCCATAATGGGTGGATGGGTGGCAGGGTATCACCTAGCTGTGGACAAGTGACTTCAGCTTTTCAAGATATACTCAGATTCTATTGGTGATGGGATTGCTTTGGTCAAGGTTATGTTTGAATATTTGAGGGATTTGATATCAAGTAGTGTACAAAGGCCTGCATGGTAATGTTACTGGTTGTAGCTCAACAATCAGTGCCTGGTCCAGCATGTTTTACCATTTCTCTGACCACTTTGGCATGTGCCTATGTGGATACCAGCTGTGGGGCACTTTCACAAATACGTCATACAAACCCTATCTCCTCTCTTCCACATGTTGCATCAGTTGGATGAGCTGGATATGCACACAGAAGCAGCACACTTGCCCATTTTGTATTTACTTCTCATTTATCTATTAGAAGCTTTTTAAGTATCAAACTCTTTCTGGTTGGGGCAAACATGGATAAAAGCCATGACAAAATTCCCTTCATGGTCAATGAACTCCATGTGGAACGCAGAACCATAGTTTCCTGCACCGTGTGAGAAATCCGGAAGCCCTTCTGTGGGATAAGTATTCTGATCCCAGTGAAGAGGCTGGATTTCTGTGGATTGTGTCCATGTTCCCTCTTACTAGAAAAGAGCAGGTGCATTCCACACACATCAATTAGCAATGATGGCCACCACGTTTATCACGATGGTTGCCATTACTATCTCCAGAGTGAGTGCATGCCGATCAATAAGGATTCAGTTAAAAGACGTGCGGGCAAGGGGATGGGGCAGAGAGAGGCTGACCCACAGACCTATTTGTGGTCAATATCTATCCGATGAAATCTCCAGTATTTCAAGCAGGCTGTACACTCAGACTGCATGCAGAGACGTCATTCGGGGTTTGCCAGGGGTAGAAACTGTGACCCCTGCCTCCCGCTCTGCTACCCCTAAACCTGTCCTGTGACACCTGAGCCACTAGACAAAGTGGCAGTGCCAAGACAGACATCTGTTTTGCACCTGAAAAAAAGGCGGTGTAAATGCAGCTTACTGTGCCACAGCTTTTTTCACCTGAAGCAGACATCACCAACAGGTTGGCAGTCCCTTGGTGAAGAATACATGAATGGTTGGATTCAGATACAGGGCTGTCTGTGCAGCTCATAACGAGTACTAGAGCAACAGGAAGGGTATGGGGCTAGGTCTAGCTAGCTGGAAATGTGTAAGAGCAGCCTGCAGTGCACAGTGACAGCACATCATGAACACACATCGCAGCAGTGTTTCTTGTTGTCTGCTTTGCACATCCAGTGAGCCAGAGCTTGTGATGAGAGGGGTGTGCCCCAGTGGCCTCTGCCACCAATCCTGCCTGGGAACTTTGTGACCTGACACAGATCTACCAAACCTGCATCACAGGCCCACTGTAGATAGACGCATGGTAAGATCATTCATGTAAATGAAGTTGCCCTCTGCCTTTGAAGTAAACCATCTGTTGCTTCCTCAAGAAAAACATGCATATATTTGGAAGGATAGCTCAGGGGCAACACACATGCTTTGGGAGCTCGAGGATGCAGTGCAACATGGGTTCAGTTCCTGTTCCAGTGCTTAGAAGCTAGAGAAGGATAGCATTAAGCAAGATATAAAGGACCAAATAAAATGGGCTTGTTCTAGGGGTGATGTCATGGATCTGCTGCTGTTTACATTTGCAATTACTGTGACCTGCATCACATCCTTCTCCTCTATCCCTCATCTAGCAAAAACAACTGTGGGTTACATACCAAATAAGCAAAACAGAAAGGTGATGGCTGGAAGGTTTCAAACCATTCATTACCACTGGCACAGCTATGGGCAACCCTCCAGAGCATCGTTATTCAGCCTGGCAAGCCATTACAGAAGGTGAAAGCCTATGTGCAAATCATGTTTGGGGGAGTCCGGCCACGACTGCTAGGTCACATCCCTTCTGCACGACAACACATGCATCCCCAGACATATTCCAGCATCATTGGGCTTCATGAGTGAGGAGTAGCCAGCTCTCTAGGCCTAGATGCCTTTTCTAGGGTTGATGTCGTGGAACTGCTGCTTATATTTTAAAATACAAATCCCTGCACTTACTGCGACCTGCAACACATTCTCCAACACATCCCCTTTGTCTATCATCTAACAAAAAGAAATGTGGGTTACTTACCAAATAAGATAAACAGAAAAGTGATGGCTGGAAGGTTTCAAATCATTCATAACCACTGGCTCTGGGCAACCCTCCAGACCATCGTTTTTCTGTTTGGACTTGTGTTGGTCAGTTGCTGTTTCCAGTCTGTGGCCAGACACTTGGCAGGCACTGGATGACTGTACTTTTGGGTTTGGGCCTCTTCGAGATGCTCTTTCTGTTTACAGTTTAGCCCGAGTGATGTACCATAGTCCAAGTTGTTGTGTTGGACGTCTGCTTGCATTCACAGTAATTTGGTAATTTGGGACTATACGCTCTGATATAACGCTACATATGGTGATCCATTCTTGTATGAAATATACATCATATTACAGTGATATCGTAACCAATATTTTTCTTAGTGTACTGAGGAACAATGCTAAGTGATGCCGCTTCCTGTTTTCTCAAGGGGGTGAAAGGTTGTGTGCCATCAGTTCCCGTGGTGTTACTTGGGGTGGGGTCACATGTCATCACGTCTTCTGATGTCAGCAGAGGTCAAGGGCTGTGTAATGTCACTTCCGCTACCCAGGACATTTTGATAAAATGACGTCCCTGACTGCATGAAACGTCTTCATAGCAATTTGGAGGTTAAGTGAAGGGAATTTAAGAGGGATCCTGTTTCAGTGTCTGCGAGGGCCATCAGCGATCTGGGGCTAGATCTTGTGATGTTGGATCGCCTGCGATCACTGTCCAGGCATCTTCCATTACAGTCACTCGGGCCCTGGGATAAAATTCAATGAGCGTTCACTGGGATATGCATCTGGCAGCTTCTAGTCACTTGTCATGAGTTTCAGAAAGTCCCTATGCTAAAGGCATCAAGGAATGTGTGGGTCTTTTGGCCTCTATGGAAACCTAGAACGTCTTTTTATAACCGGCGGTGAATGGGGTAGGGCATGCCTAGGGTGGAGAAAAATGCATAGAGGGATACTTATTTTTTTATTTGTATTTATTTATTTAAACATTTATATAAGCGCACCAAGCCCATGGGCATCTAGGCGTAGGTTGCACTCCAAAAGAGCGAAAGGAACATACAGTATATGCAGTAGTGGAAGTGGAGGAGTGCCAGTTAAAGAGGTGGGTTTTGAGCTTTTTTCTAAAACTGATGGTTCATCTCAAAGGTGGGGGGGTAGGTGGGTGGAAGGGGGATTGTTCCAGAGAGTAGAGGCACGGGCTAGGAAGCAGGCCCCCCATGATCTTTTAAGGTTGAATCTCGGGAATATGGTCTCCATCTGACTCTGACTCTGCTCAGGCATAAGCAAAGTGAGCAGAAGAACATAGTGGCTGCAGGCTTCACTAAAGCTGTGAATGGATGCCGAAAGAAGAACTTCTGTGATGCAGGGACGCAACTAGTGAATTGTGGGAACTTGACTGATAACCTACGAATGAGGCCTTTGGGGCCAAAGCACTTTATCACATCAGCAGTGGCTGGAAAAAATAAATTGTAGTGCGTTTTTGTTGAGCATCTGCCTTCAAGGCGTGCAATCACCACTCCCTGCATACATGATAGCTTGCCCCATTCATTCGGAATTGCTTGTACAGTGCTGTCTCTCGCTTTGGATTCTGGGCCTTGGAGTTCTAGATTCCCCATTATAAATCAGGACTGTAAGTTCTATAATGCAGGAACAATGTCATGTGTTTACACAGCTGGTTCCACAATGTTTTAAGCTATGTTATTACTGGTTTACTGTTCCCGAGTTACTTAATTGAAATGCATGTAGTACAAAAAAGCATTCCCATTGTTACTCTAAGGAAGATATCTATAATATTGTGCCCCGTGTAGAGTTACTACGTTACTGATCCCGTGGGTTTGTTCCTGTCGTACCTTTAGTAAGATACTGACAATCCTGATTTATAGGCGAAGTAACGGTAATACTCAAATATTAACAGCAAGATGCTGTATCACACCTTACTGCTAATCCTATCTACACACTATCACCCTCTTTCTACGTCGAACTGTTCTTCCACAGGAACTCCAGCCAGCTCATAAATTGAATATTATAATACAATCAGGGTTTTTATGTAGCGCTCCATCCCTTTTCTAGGCGCTGAAATAATAGCCCTTATTATTACCCTCAATGGAGCATGTGTTGTCATAGTAAAATAAGTTACCTATAAGAGGAGACGTTTTACCGCCCCCACCCAAACGGCCCAAAAAATCTTTAAATATTGATAATATGGCTCGTACGGAGTCTCCTGATACCCAATGAACCAAAAGATAATTGTTGTCAAACACTCTTCCGCCAGTAACAGCGGCTCTCTGGTGTATTAATCAAACGAAAGTCACGGTCTACACAGTCATCTCATTGGCCTATCATATATTTCCAGATGAGCGGCTTCACAGCTGCCGTGTTAAATTCTGGAGTGGACCTCACAGTATTTACCCGGAAGAGGCTGTAGGTCTAGAGGGTGAAAGTGGAAGCACACCACCTAGTGGCAGTTTAAGGAACAGCCCACTAAACGGAGAGCCACAGCCTAAATCTTGCCAAAAAAAACTGGGTATTTCATTGCATCATCCATTTTAAAAAGAAGCCCCGTTAAAATACATTGAAAGGAAGTAAAGGGTCAATCTGCGCAATCAGCAGGCGCATGCACTGAAGACAGGCTTCCATTAGCATTTTCACTGCATGCATTTTCAGAGTTGTGTGGGTTTCTTTGTGCATGGTGTGATTCCTTTGTGCTTTTGTATGTTTACTTTGCTAATTTGAAGTGCATTTAAACTGCAGTATTGGGTGCGTTCAAATCTACAAAATAGTCAGTGCTTGTCCATCCTCAGTGGATACACGAAGAGATCTTTTCAGAGCAACTTCTGGGGACCTAACAGCACACCTAACTATACCAACTGCATTCAATAGACAAAAGACATATGCTTGCACATCAGCCAGGCTTAGCAATTTGAAAGGTTATTCAAAGTCAAGATCTGTGTCTTTCCTAGCCAAAGTTAAACAAGGAGATACTGCAAGTTTAAATGTTTACATGCTGATTTAGTGGTGTAATGAGTGATCTGTTCATTATCCTGTTTTAATCACCTCAATAGTAATTAAAGCCCACACATTAAAAAAACATATATTACATATATGTAACACTGGCATGCTGAATGGGTGCATGTACTGAAAGCATGATTTAGAAAGCTGCAGAAGTAACCTATGCACTGTGATTCTGTTAAACAATTTGATGTGTATTGACCATTTAGAAATGTACACACTTATACATGCTTAACTCAGACTGAGGAGATTCAAAATAGCATTGTCATTACACCACTAAATACATGTAAAAGTAGAAAGTGTGCGACAAAAGGAAAATTCCGACTACCATCCTGAGGGACATGCTTTCCCTCTGTCTTTTTTCCCGCCTTAGTACGAGAGCGGTAGCTACTACCACCACGAAGGCTGGAGATATTCATATGCACACAATGCCATTTTGGGACCCTTTGGGGAGCTGATGACTGAGGGCGACATCATCCGCATCGAAAAGCAAATCGAGAACCTCCAAGTGATGCACAAAGTCCAGAAGGTGGAGACGGAGCTGGAGCAACTGGAACGAGAGCTTCAGCAGCTTCTCCCTGTGTCAGCGGCTCTGGCACAGGAACATTTCACTGTCAATCCAAAACAGATGCAAGGCAGAGGAGAAGACCTACCCGTCTGGTGTAGCAAAATCTCTACTCTTCTAAAAAGCATGGCTATTCTCCTGGCGACTCTTGGTGGGAAGGAGGTAGATTTGGGCGACATGATGAACACAAAGACAACAGAATATGCAGGCAGCATGGAGGCCAGTGCACCAAGCTCTCCAACGAAAGAAGGATCGTCAAACATAGGGCGGTCGCAGTCTTTCAGTTCAACCAGAGAAGAAGTTGAGAAAGAAATCAAACAATGCGGCGTGTCTGTGAAAAATTTGAAAGCCAATTATGAAGTTCATGGACAGCCCCATGACGCAGCGTCCAATAGAATATACAAACGGAAGAGGTCACTCCCAGTCGGAACAATGGCATACTCTTACGGAAGAGAGCCCATCTTAGAGGAAGATTATATCACTAGTAATGACCAGTATAACATGCTCAATGAAGATGCAGAGTCAAGCCAGGTTGAATCTCAAATCACTTTACCCACTGATGCAATGGCTTTACGTGATGCAGGAACTGGGTTTCCTGCAGATATTGAAACAAGGAACCAACGTGGAAATTTGGATCCCCAAAGAGATCCATTGTTTAGCCAAGATCACTTGACCAGAACGCTTCCAGTCCAGACAGAGCTTAGTTGTGTTCAAGATTACATCGATATGCGGAAGGAGAGAATTGTCTACCTTTTTCTTGACCACTGGAAAAAATGGACATTTACTGAAAATGTTAAACAAAATCATCCAAAATCGAAATTCTTAGATAACACATTACATCCTGAGTTTGTAGATGAGCAAAAGGTTTACGAGAGTGATGAAATTACTTCAGAAATTGAAAGAGGGCCAAGCGATGATGACAGGCTTCTATACTTTATGAAACAAAGGCAAGTTGTAGGAAAGCTACTTGGGCACTGGAGGAGCATAATCAGTCAAGTGCCAACAAGGCAACTACGACGCTTAAGCCGGGCTAACATGTTATATTGGCCAGAACACTTTCTTCCACATATCAATGGTGCGCCAGTTGAGTATGAATCCCTGTCTCTTGACCTCTTCATGGTGGGATATTTTCAATTGTTAGAAATGAACATGTCACGGGAAGAACGGAAATTCCGTCACATCTTATGCTACGAAATGTTTGACCGGCTGGGCAGCCACAGCTGGGAACTCATTCGTAAATTTTATAAAGTGGTGATGCAGGAAATTGAGGCTGGGAAACGAGACTGGGTTGATGGTTTCGAAGATCTTAAGCAGCAGTTTTTCGGTGAAAGTCTGCAAGTTACGGAAAACACCCCAGCTGAACAAGAGGAGCAAGATGAGACACGTCAACCTAAACTGACTCATCAAGACTCTTCCACTAGCTTGGGGAGCAATGTTCAAACCATTGATCCAGTAGCAGGAGATTTAACACCCCTGCCGAAAAGCAGGAAAGACTCAATACAGCTCATATCAGAACTTGGAGAATTTAGTAATGATGATATTTGTCGTTATATAGATCGTAGTTTTTCATTTTGGAAAGAGAAAGAAGCTGAACTCTTTGATATCTGAGGTTTTCAATTATGTTTCTCAAAGTAAGGAGCTTTGCTGGCAAAAATCAACCGCATGCTTTCTGAAAAGGCATTAGGAAGTGTTGTATCTTGTCAAAATGCCTTACAATGATTGAAACGAGGAGTACGCGTAGCAACTCCTTACGAGTGACGCACATTGAAGTGTTGAAATATAAACACAATTATGTGATTCAGAAGTTATTTGAAAGGTAGTGTTTGAAAAAGCAGGCTTAACACCGAGAAGTCTCTGTGTTTTAAAGGCGTACAGAGACTTGTGTTTTTTTTAGGTCAAACGGCCCACTAAAGACGATATCTTAAATAAATGAAATGTCCTCGCAGTGGTGGGCATGGACGTGTCACTGAAATGTACAAAGAAAGGACATTTACACTCCGAGTACAACATACTCACAATAATGTATGGAACACTGAAAACAAATGCCTACAAGAACACCTTTGCAATGACACTGTAAAGTGTAAGGTCCTGTTCTCAACAAATGTTTAGAACTATGAAAAAGTGCACTGATATTGTGCACTGGGTTTCAACCAAAGGTTTAGTGAATTAATGCATCAATGGGCTTCCACTGCTATGACTAGTTCTGAACATATAATACTAATGGGGAGCACATCATTTCACTGATAAGTGCACACATGTTTTCAGGGAAAAGATAACACTGGTTTTGTTCAAGTCACTTCTATGGAATTGTTTTAATTACATTATTGATTTGGCAATACCTGAAAAGTTTATTTGAAAGTAATCTGAATTATCTTAATGAGTGGACTTGGAGTTTTTACTATAACGAGTTAGCGGGAGATGTTGACAACATTATAGTTACCCATGTAGGGGCAGTAAGTTATAGAACAGTTTTTGGTGTCAAACCTTCACATTTGACAGTTCCTCCTGGAGCTATTTGCCCTATCCGCTATGTTGTATGTGATTGATTTCAGAGAACCTTGGCTTGTGGGATGAGGAGAGAGAAACATTTCACATTATATTCATCAAAGTATGTGACCGTTGGCACAATAGACACCATTCAGTTATCACCACGCTAATTATTATAAGTTCCAGATTCATGGCCTATTGAGATGACGATGCAACGTTTTAGCACATTAACCAATCCCCATCCAGCACCATTTTGTGTTGGTTTGTTGAAATCACTATATATTTAAATGCAACCAGGAGACCTTTAAAAGGCGCATCATGATATCATGAATAACATGTACATATTTAATGATTACATGTGACATTGCAATTGCTCTATAAATTGTGGTGATGCTTCAGATGACATACCAAGTCTGTGGTATGTTACATATACAGTTTATCTGTACATTAATACAAGAATTAGAGGGAATGTTCAGCTTCAGTTAAACGGAGTAAAGTAAGAAAATATTGCAGCAGGCAAACACAGCATGACCAGAAAAGGCCAGATCACTCCTATTTTGATAAGTGCACAGCACACACACACACAAAAAAAAACATTGAAGGCTTTTTGTACACTACTCTTTCTGGTGACGTTTATCGGTGTAACTGTTTCAACTAATAATTCAATCTGAGTGGACGTTCATTTCGTGTTTTTTATATGCAGATTTTGTAATTAGTATCTTAGGTTGAGTTTTCTATGATGTAATAGTGAGAGCTTTGACATTTTTGACAGTCAGTCTTAGTCCTCGTTGTACTGACATTCTTAATTAAGGTGTTTGATAGCTAGAATTCTTCTCAAAGTTTCAGCTTTACAGATTGGTCTGTGATTTAGTGTTGAGCTATTCTGAAGTTGCATAAATTGCAGGGTTGCTTTAATAGAGACTCAATAGTTGTGCCTATCTCGAGGTCAAGTATCTAAATACAACCTAGACTTATAACCACTAGTACCATAACACGTTATTTAAGAAATGGGAATTCAGCTGCAGTATCCAACAAACACCAATTTGACTTTAATCGTGAAAGAGTTATCATGAATTTGAAAAAAAGGAATGTCTAAAAACTTACAAAACAGTCTATTCATATCACAGCACCTCACCAGTCTGTTCGTTTCGTGTTTACTAAAAAAGGACAGTCATTTCAATTCAATTAACTTTCTTTTGTTACTCAGAATTCCATTCCTCCTGAACTAGAAAACAACACTTGGCAAAGCGACACATCAATGTATGCAAGCAAGACATGCAGCTAAGTGATGCTTCAAAACAGAAACTGAAAATGAACATTAACTTTTTGCTAATGGTACAATTCATAACCTCTGGCTCCGAATATCATACAACTACGATATGTATATCCATTGGACTCCATAATTAATGTTACTACACTTTGCTAGTTACTGCCACTCAATAAACAATGTACCTAATTAAAGTGGACCGAGATGTTTAGGCCACACCATACTGCAGTAATCCATTTAAAATAAAACAATATCACCAAAGACAGGATCTTTTGATTTTGCAAGACTCCAATTCCATGTTCTATTTCTGGTGATGACAGTGATAGCCAGCAAAACCTTGTGTATGCATCATCAAGGGCTATATGCTCCCTGATCTCCGAGCAGCGCATAGGCGTTTATTCTGCACGAGATAACCGCAGCCATGTAGATTTGTGACACCTTGTTGTGCACATTTTATTTTTGTAACGTTGTAATGGAAATCGGCATGAGAACATATTCAGTTTGTGCTTAATAGGTAGGCAATGCAATTTGAAAGGCAATTGTTATGTTTTAATTTGCTAAAGGTATGGGAAAGCATATGGAGAAAATATATAGGAACCTACGCACGATATAGTGCAATGGGAGTAAACGGGCATGCAGTCTTTCCTGTGGGCATTGTACTGTGTTAGTGTTTGAAGACAGAGTTGAAATGCTACTATTGACTCAATTTCAAGAACAGACTTGAAGAAAAATGTCCGAGAGGAAACAATGTTACACCTGAGAACAGTTTCTTTATTTACAGACTATCTTTAGTGATTATTTTGGGGGTACAGTTTTCAAGTAGGACCAGCACAAAGCACAAATAAATCACAAAGCAGACAATCAATTAACAAGAAGTATGCCTCTAACAGCTCCTATCCGTGGGACTTGGGTTGGGGTGGTTTGGGGAGACAAAGGGAAAATGGAGAAGGCGACCTTTTTTAAAGCTACCTACATCCAACATTGCATGGTGTTACTTAAGCCTCTCTTGTTTAATAATTGACCGCTTGCAACCTGTGGCTCTCCAGATTATTTGGACTACAACTTCCACTAGGACTAGTCTGCATAGTCAATGGTGAAGGATCATGGGAGTCATAGTCTAAAAGAACTGCAGAGCCACACAATGCAGGCCATGGCTTTATAAGGCCCCTCATGTGATTCAGCATCACTACCCTATCTCTGACTCAGAAGGTGTGTGGGAGCCAAGGCAGATCATGGAAGATTGGGTATTGTGCGTGTAGCAAGAAACCCATGTCAGCATTACAACAATTGTGCTCCTAACTGCTGAGTTCTCCTGGTCAGAATGAAGAACAACTCTGCAGATAGAGGCCCTGGTAGCTAGGCAGGTTCATGTCAAGGCACGATGCAAGGTCCCAATATGAAAGGACACTTCTATGTGGGTACAATCTGGCTTTTCATTTCAAGGCTTCTGACAATGAGAGCCCCCAACTTGGTCACACATAGAGACCTCTCCCCTTTCATCAGTGGTAGGGCAGGACCTCCTTTCCCTCTTCAATTGAGGAAGGGAGTCCACTTTGACGATCATTTGCTTATCCATCCCTGTCTCTGCAGTTACCGTCCGCGCAGTCGGGCAGCTTAATCTCGGCCAAGGTGTTACTCTGCCTGGGAGAAAACCCTTTAAGCTCTCTTTAACCCTATTCTTTTCCAAGAATTCCATTGCTAGTCCCGTCCTTGCAATTCATAAGTAATGCAACTTGTTTAGTGACCGAGACACACTGCTCATTCCTTGTAACGTTCCCTGTGTGATTGCTCCCAGTTGGTAATTCTGAATTGCTCTCAATGATTAATCGTGTGATCATATTCACTGCGTGATTAATTATTTTTCTAAATTGCACTCTTCAATTACATGATTTGTTTAGTAGTCCAGTTACAGCAGACAATGATATAGCATATCCTATTATGTCTCCTGGCTTGTACCTATAATAAACCTTTACTCTAAGTCACTGTGCAGCAGACGTGTCATCATTTGAAGAAAAAAAAAGTGTATATCCAGTTTATATCATTGCATCATTGTGGAAAACATTTTAAGCAAGATGTCTTGTTGAGCATGAAAGAAACTATAAACAGGCTTGCTCCTCATAAAGAAGAACTAACATGGGTTTCAAGGAACAATCTATGCAAGCGACAAATCCCACAGATTGTTGAAAGATGGGTTAGTACCAGATAAACCTAAGAAGATAGGGTCGAATTTTCACCTAAGAAAATCTTTCCTTTTGCCCACATTTTTAAAAGCCCTAGAGGGGAAGAATTCTTATATTGATCAATGATTTTAAAATTATTCTGCATGGTTCCCCAATTGAGAATCCTGCTCTGCGAATATTGTTTTGAGGGTTTAGGGAAGAAGTTAAATCCGTGCACCTCCCGTTGTTGCCTAGGGTGGTCGTTCTGTATGTGCTAGCCAGCTGCAGTGACATAACTATTGAATTGAATTGATATTTTATTTCTATCGCGCTCATACTCAAGTGTTTCAGAGCGTGACAAGGGAAGGGGAATAGGGGAGAACAAAACAACGATCTTACTAGGCCCAGTGACATTGAAAACGCACAAGTGCATGGGGAGGGGAGGAGAGTGCGGAGCAAGGAGAAAACAGATAACTAATAATACATCAATAAATAATAAAGGCAACAAAAAATGGTATTGCAGCCAGCAAGTGGCAAGTGCTATGATTGGCATTCCCTTAATCCTCCGCAAATATTGACCTTCTGACTCATGCATATGGATGCAGGCAACATAAATGTGACTCAAAAAACAGCTTCTATTTGGCGGCCTACGTTCAACTGATTGTGCAATTTAGAGGTCAAATGGGACGAAAAAAAAAACTGATAAGGAAAGGTGTTTCATTTACCTATATGAAGAGCTCAAATATAAGGGGAGGAGTACAATCTACTTTGAAATGTAGCAATGGATACAAAGAAAATCGTCCAAATTGGGAATGGTAACAGTCATGTATAGAAACAGAAAGGTTTAGTAGACTTCGTGCCTGTTGTGGGTGATTTGGAGTTGTAATATGAATGGAATATGGGACCAATAGAACAGATAGGGAAGAAACATCTATGAAGATTTGGATTAACAGAGTGCATTTCTCAGAGCATGATGGGGTACTACTTCAGGAAGTGTGGTCCACCCAGCAGGTAGTCTTTCAGGATTTCATAACATGTTCACTGCCTGCAAACCTGCGACTTAGGGAAGAGAAAAAGAGGGTACAGTTCCTGTTCATAAACACATGTTAGCATGGGGTCACTGAAAGATTACACTTAGGCAATGCATGTGCCCATGGGAGGGAAGGCAGGGCAGGCCTACCGTGATATCCAACAGGCTGTTTATTTCCAACCTGAGCTTCCATTGGGTGGATTTAAAAAATCTCCTGGGAAATATTGATGAAATGGAAAATCGCTTATGGCGGAGAAGCATGTGTTATGGGAAATGTCGAAATCCAACATATTAAATATGATGATGGCATCTCAGCACTAGAAAGTACATTTTGGATCCCTTGCACCTTAATCCTTCAATCTCACGTTGAAGCCAAAAGTAAAATACTGATGAGAAGCAGTGTGGTAAACGTGATGGGCCATTGAATGCAAGGATGATTTTTGACTGACAAGCTCAAAAGTCCCTTTTAACTGCTTGGGCAATCAGTGATTGAATATATACTTATTGATGCATATTCATTTCAATTTTGTTACTCTGATGAATCCATTGGAGTAATTATGGATTCCCTGTTGGTAACCTCCTCCCATGTGGCCAGCAGATGGCAGATGCTACCTGATCCTGTCCCTGGAGGCTGCTATATCAGGGAGGATCACATGGGAAGAGGGAGCCACAGGGGAGATGTCATGTCTCCATTTGATGAGACATGGTTTCCCCCATTTCGTCATGAAGAAAACCCCTTGAAACCCAATACCCTTATGGTCTACTGACATGCATCTATTCTCCCCCTTAGGGAAAATAGAGAAACCTTTTCCCCAAACCCTTTAGGCCAAACTTACATCCCTGGCCTAAAAAGTAAAAGCTCCAAGAATACGTTTCTTAGTTCTAATTCCTCTTCATATGTGGAATCATTGAAAGTGATTTCCCAAATAATATGCATCACTTGACATCAATGGACTTCAATTCCCGCAACCACCCAAGTATTGGGACGTGGAGGTAGAAGGGAAAGATGCAGAGCAGAAGGAGCCTCAAGCTCAATGAACATGCTAGTTGTTTTCAGAAGGCATCTGCGCATGGTACATTTAAAGATGTAAAACAAACTTTTGGGAGATGCTGTTTGGGAGAAGGCGTTGCACCTCTTGGTGAGGCGTGTGGAAGCTGGAAGCACAAACCGGTGTGGTGGAGCCAATGAGCTTGCAGACAGAGAGTCAGAATAATGTTGCACAAGCAGGACATGCTGCTGAGATGCCAGTAACCAAGGGAAGGTTTCAAGGCATTCGGCAGCTTCATACAGCAGTGTTACACCTACCGGCACCTCAAGGAATGCAGACGTGCAGAAGCAAAGCAACGTGAGAAACCGGAATGACGTGGAAGAAGTCCAGAGTGGAAAGCAGTGGTAGAGCAGCGCTGCGTAAGCACAAACGGGACTGATGATGCCACACAGAGCCGGTTAGTCAACCTGAACAAAGTGGGGATCCTCTGGTGTTTCGGCGACCATGTCAAACACAATTTGTAAGCTTTAAAGCCACAGAGACAGAAACAATAAGAAGATTGTTTGTAAATCAACAAGGCTTGTTGCAAATACAATCCCCAGCCATATATGAGTGCATGGAATACAGATATGGGGGAAACTCACAGCAAATGTTGAAACAACCTGATATGCAGAACCAAGGAAGATATATTCAAATGTAACAGAGAAACTGTTACCTATGGAAATAAGAGGTCCTGTCAGGCAAGTTAACTAGGCAGCTACGAGTGCATGAGAAGTCCTGTGTGGGGACTATACCAGGCAGTTGCAAATGTACAGGAAGTCCCAATAAAGGACTGTGTTTGTTAAACAAGGAAGGAATGTTGGAAGAAAGGAACTAAAAGGCTAAGAAGCTTTGTAACTAACATGATTGTTGGAGGCCAAGAAAGACACAAAGAATTGTTACTCCAAGAAACATTGAAATACCTTTGTAGAATCTAGTGGAATGAATTCACCCCCTGGAACCAAAGTTCTGTTTCATTGGAGAACTTTAATGTTGGAGCTGCTCTGTTTTCATTTATGAACACTTTTTTTCATTTATTTTTTTATTTGTGTTAATTGTGTTACAATTTTTACAAAACAGCTCCATAGAGTCCAACGAAAGTGGAAGAAAAGGTTCGAGATAAAGTTTCTTCTACATTATGTCACTCCAAATGTTTGTTGCATTGATCTAAATCCAAAGCTCTGAAGAATAGGGCTACCCCTGTCGCCCAGCTTGTGTTTGTCCCGCGTGCCAAGGCTTCCACCTAGTTTCTTCATCGAAAGTTTCCCAGCTTGCTAGGATTTCATTCAGATATTGTGTTCTGACCAGTTGAGTTCCTGGACAGGATAGTAACAAATGGCAGGTTGTTTCCATCTTTTCGTTGTTGCCGCAATAATGACATTTGTTGGAGGATGATTGCTTTCTTCTGGCCTTTACTTCATTTGTCTTGATCTGATTGAATCTAAATATCAGGAATAATCTGGCCAAGTTTTTGTCTGGGAATTTTGCCAAATAACTTCTCACTGTGTTTACTTTCATTGGCGTGGTGGGAATGTCCTTTGTTGTTTTGTACTGATTCGCCAGAGCAAGGGTCGTGATCCAGTCCATCTATTAGTCACTTAGTGACTTTAGTAGGGTTGGTTGAGAGCTCTAATGCAGTGGTGTCCAGTTCGTCCAGAATTGTTTTATTTGTTGATGCCCATTTAGTCATTATGATGTTCTTGCCGCTTCCTATTTCCGCGTTAATGATGTTCATGATCTGCGGTCTGGGTTCTGTAATGACTTTCCTATAGACCATCAGTGTGTTTCTTGTAACCATTGCTGCCATTGATGGAAGGCATAATTCACTTCTGATCAGAGTCATGGGTGTGGTTTGGGACAGACCAAAAAGTTTTCTCCATAAAAAGCTCTCAATTTTTGCTCAGAACGATCCAGGTAGTAGAGGCATTGCGTCAGACCCATAGATCATACTTGGAGTTACTTTGACCTTGAAAAAGTTGATTGCTGGGATCAATGAATACCGTCCATACTTTTTGTCAATTGCCCTTGCTTAGGACGTCAATGCTTTTATTCTTGCGAAGAGGGCATCTTGCATAGGCTGTTCCAAAGTGTGCTGCTTAGCATCACTCCCAGGTACTTGAAGACCTCAACTTTCTCCAAAAGGATGCCGGTGGCAGTCCATTTGGCCTTTTCTACTTTTTAATTTTTTTTTCCCATGACCATTTTCTTGGTCTTTGCTTTGTTCATTTCTAGGATATTGAGTTCCAAGTATTGGGACATGTTGTTGATCTGTCTTTGTAATCCCATCAGCATTAAATCTAGTAGTATGATATCGTCAGCGTATAATATTCTCAATATCTTAACTCCCCCACCGATGGTGGAATCATTCTTAGCTCTTTCTCGTTTTCAGAGTAGTCAGCTATATAGGCGTTATATAAAGCAGGGGCCAAAGGGCACCCCTGCTTCATGCCCCTAGGTGTCTTGATCTCCTCTGACAATTGCCCGGATTTATTGAGCCTCACTCTCATAGATGTTTCGTGATAAAGTGCTCGAATGGGCCCGGTTATTGCCTCGGCACAGTTTTTGTTTTCTAGTTTCTCCCACAGGCGCTCTCTGCTGACCTGGTCGAATGCTTGGACCATATCTATCAGTGCCAAATACACTGTAGGTCTGCACTGCATGGTTCTTGATTTAATGGTACTCATCAGAAGGATGTTTGTTGTTGTCTCCGAATTCTTTGTAAATCCCGATTCAAACGGGTCTGACAAATCGTCAGATTTCAACCAATTCTGGAAGACTTTTCTGATCACGTTTGGAAGGGCTATTGGGTGATATTTGCGTGGATCGTCTCTTGCACCTCTCTTAAAGAACGGGACTACCGTAGCCCTCCTCCATGAAGTTGGGATCTCTTTTGCTTTGTTACATTTCTTACATTTTTCGCTCATAAATTTTGCCCAGACTTCCAGGTGTTTCTTCAGTTCCAAATTGGATATGCTGTCCAGCCCAGGTGCTCTTGAATTTGTTAATTTCTTAATTGTTGTCAGAATTGTTTCCGTGTCTTCTGGAATTCTCCATGCTATCTTCGTGCTGGGTAATAGTTGATAGGTTGTTGACGGAGGCAGTTTATACAGGTTGGTGAAATGTGAAACCCATTGTGCTTCCCCGACATTATTTTGCAGAAGGTATTTGATTGCTCCGTTTATACCTCTGATCAAAGACCAGAATTCTTTTGAGTTTTTGCCCCTTATTGTCCGAATCATCTCCTCAGCATCGAGTTGGTACAATGCATGTCTGCTTTGGACTAGCCAATGCTTGTATTGTATTTTGGCTTGCTGTGCACGTTTTTGATTTTCCAACGTATTAGATTTTTTGTTGACACAAATTAATTGTCTCAAGATTTTCCTTCATGCTACTAGTTAGATGTCGTAGTTGTGATGGTGCTACTGGATTTTTGGGTCTCATTTTTATTGGCTGTAGTTTCTAGATACTTGCTAGTGATGGTCTTAATTGCCTTTTCCGATAGTTTTAATCTGTTTCCTCGCTGCGTGGTCTCTAAGTCGTGCAGCATTCTGTGCTTTATTTCTCTGGGAGCAGACCAGGTTGTTTTCAAAATGTTATGACCGCTAGTAGCGATTCGAACAACTGCGAAAATGGCAATCATCCCCAATAGTTCCTTTGAGACATAGGTGTGGTCAATCATGCTGCATTGATTATTACGTTCCCAGGTAGGTAGGTGTAGATTGGATCTAAGTCATGTCCAATGAAGATTGTGGAGATCATTTCCGGCTATTAGATTTTCTAGAAGTCTTACTCTTTCAAAAATTGAGGCTGATCGTGGAAGATGTTCGGTATTTCTTTGAATAGCCTCATTATTGTCGTTCTGTTCAGAGTTAGGTTTTCGTCGTGCTTTTGTGTTGGCTTCAATTTGAAAATACACTTAATTTGTATTTTTGTCATGGGTGCGTTTGTTGTTCTGTTTCGTGTTTCCCGCCTTGCTGTTGGATTTTCTGAAGAATAGCTCCTTTCCGTAGTGAGGCTCCATTTTTCCTTTCTCTGGTTTCTCTGGTGGGGCGGCGTGGTGATCTACTCCTTGAGTTTCTTGTCCGCCCAGTCCTTCTTTTCCTATTAGCTTCCCCTTGCCGATCGTATCTGCTATGTTTTGGAGTGCTCGAAGCTGACGTTTCTCTCGTTTGTCTTGGCAATGGTGCAAACACTTTTCTTGGGCTCCTTGTATGATGTTGTGTTTGCTTTATTTGGATGATCCCTTCCTGAGTTAGGGGCTGTCGGTCCAATTATGAACACCTTTTTTTGGGTTCCCCGTTTGAGAAGTTGGTTTCCTTTGGATTTGCTTTCCTTTTGTGTTCCAATATGTTATTGGTTTCTTGGTACGATTCCTCGATTGTATATGTACTCGGATTCATGAAATTTGCCATGATTACAGTGCTTTCTTCTGAGAAAGAAGTTACATTTTTTTGGCTGATGTCTTTTGAATTGGGGGCAAACTGAGCACCATTTTCTTTTTTCCCCTCCGATAGTCGCCTTTGTTGCTTAGCTCCTGGCGCTTTTTAATTATTGGCACTTCTTTATGCCTTTTTTACTGTCTTCCAGATGCTTGCAATTGTAGAGATGGTTTAGATACTGCCAAGCTTTCCTTTGGCCAGACCGTCTGATTGAATATGCCGAATGAGAATACGTTTTTTAGGCTTTGTTCTTTTCTTTTATTCTGTTGTTCGAGTGCTGGATTTGCTATGCTCGAGATAATCTCCTGTTCTGAGGAGATACAAACGTCTTCTTTTGCTGTTTAAGGTTCATTACTCTTATTGATCTTTCCGGATAGGGGGGCCTTCTGCTGACCTTTTGCTCCTCCCATAGATTATCTTTTAGTGACTTTTTGGTCAGGTTTATTCGCAAGTCTGTTAGGACTTGTGTTAGTTTGTAGAAAAGGGGGGACTTGTAGACCTTCTAGTGGTGTTTGTGTTGCAACCTCTTTGAGGGTGTCCTTTGCTTTGAGTGCAGTGCTCAGGATGCTATATTGTATTTCCCTATGGTTTTTATCATATGCCTGACTTTGGTTGTATCTGGCGATAGGTCCCCATCTGTTATGAAGCCCTCTAGCTATTTCATCTTAGTGTGCATCAATGCGATCAGCGATGTTTGATCCTTTAGTGTGTCATTGATGGCTTCATATAATTTGCTGAATGGGGCTGGTGCTATTGTGACTGTTGCCATTATGTTCAAAAGTTTTATTTTTTTCCCAGGGTGTCTTTTGGTTGAGATAGATCGCTCAGGCCTCATGTTTTCCTTTGTGGTGTAGTTGGGTCGTCTTGCCTGGTCATAGGTGTCTGCGCAGTTATCCCCGGTGTCCTTAAGCCGAGAGGTGTAGTAAGTGGGCCCCTGTTCCTTTCTTTCTGGTTTATGAGCCTCTTGCCTCGTGGGTCCATCAAAGGCCTCTTGCTTTTTAAAGCTGTTAAATCAATGCTCTCAGCATCTTTAATCGACTGTGCTGTGATGTCTTCTGTGGTGCTCGTTATAGGGGGGCTTTCGAAGGTTGTGTGGGGCTTGTTGCATAGCTTGAGGCCGCTGTCAGTTTTTGCTTGTATGTCGCCTATTGGGGTTCAGTGCTCTTATGGTTTGACAAGACGTGCTTGGTTCGCTTTCCACTGGCCTTGGCCGAAATGCTAGTGTAACAGTGTAGACTTTGAATGGGTTTTGCTTCCCCCCTGAGAGTTTGATACCGGTATAATGGCAGAGGTCTCCAGTATCCTCAGGCTCATTTGCTCTGAAGGGGTGCAGGTTTAAACACTTTTTGCGATCATCAGGGGTAAGACACTTCCCTTTTCACCTTACAATTTGGTTTGTAGTGTGAGGCTCAGTATAGAACATTTGGACACAAGGACGGTTTTGATTTTGACATCCTGACACAGACCGATCCATAGTTTTTGGTTATAAGTAGGGACATTCCTCTTAAAGCAGGATCAGAGAGGTATTTTCCCAACCCATTTAAGCAAATAAAAGTCTTTAATCAAAAACATGGCAACTTTGGGTCCAACTTTAATTCCTGACTCTTCACATAAACCTTCTCAGTTATTGCAGAAAAGATAAGTGACCATTCAGTTCCAAGAACTGCTATTACTTGGGAGGTTGCTTGCCAAACCAGATATACATGTCTCAGGTGTGAACTTAGAACTATGAGGGAAATGCATTGTAGTTTGGAATGACCAAAATATTAGAATTTGTCTCTAGAGTCAATTAAGTAGCATTACCTATGATTATGGAGGAAGTACGCTCACTGAAGAACAGTGAGCTGTTGCCAGTGCGCCAGCATTTTCCCAACCCAACAGTTTCTGTGATATGCTGACATGTTCAGACTATCATGGTGCCTGCTGAGAAGTGCCAAAAGCCTGAGTTTACTTTGTGGCATTAGTATTGGGTCATTTACTTCCATCCCAACTCATTCTAATCTAATAGATGGGTCTTGCCGTTTATGTGCAGACATATTTTTGCCACTGCCATGCAGGAGACCGAGCAGTATTCACGGCTGTCTAGGAGGCTCAATCCTTCCTCCCACACTGACGTCCATGTGTATCTAGTGCTACCCTGGAGGATTTATTATCTCTTGCCAGTTTAGGGATGCTGCTTGTTAAATTCACTTTTTGGGGTGGTGTGCAATACATATAGGAATTTAGGAAATTCAATAATTTTGAATGTTGCTCTTCCATCCTTCCATGTGAGAGGCAGTGAAGACCAACATCCCTCATATGTGAGAAATCCTGTCATCAGAGTCCACCACTTCAGTTTGAGAAATTACTCTTTTGTTCTTGTGACCAGGAGTCCTAAATATTTGAAGGCTGTTCATTCTATACATAGTGTAAAATGTAAAAAAAAATAGGTCCCTTCTTTCTACTAAGAAAAACTGGATGGATGTATCCCAATCTATCTAGAGTCCACTATTATGTCCATATTCTTTCATAATTTTCATAACCCTGGGGATGGATAATTCAAGCTGACCCTGATAAGGCAAGAGGTCTTCTGCATAAAAGGAGGCCATATTCTCCGACCTGCCAGATAGTGAAATCCCATCAGGAAATTATAACTTCTTATCCATTCTGCAGTTGGTTGAATGACCAATTAAAGCACTAGGGGGATAGAGGGCAGCCCTTATGGGTGCTTCTGTTAGAGGAATTTCCTGACATGTTTCCATTGACCTTTACCATAGATAATTGGTCTATGTATAGCAATTGCACCCATCCAAACCCCATGTTACCCAATATGACCCAAATGACTGACAATTTCACTAGATCTTAGTCAGAAAATTCCAATGCATTAGAAAAATGTGTATTCATCAAGGCAAGCCTTCCCAAAATAAACCCACATTCAGGATGAACCAAACAGGGAATCACTGCACATAACCTATTCACAAGCACCTTAGCTAGTAGCTTGGTTTTCCCATTAAGGAGAGAGGTTGGCCTTTATGAGACGTATGAGTCAGGTGGTTTTGCCGTCTTGTTAATGACCATCGTTATGTTTTTTGGGAGAGTAACTTCAATTGTCTGCCTTTATATAGGTCAAAGAGATGTTTACTTCTCCCATGAGTTTCCACATCTCGATTGAGAGTCAATTGGGACTTGGAGTCTCACTATTTTGTAATTAGTGCATCATGTGCTCAGTCTCTGCAAGAGTAAGCTTGGTTTCTGATTGGCCTTTTCTTTTTCTTTTTTCGTTATTGTAATTTGGTTAAAAACAAACCTTACACAAAGTTTAAGATTGCACAAAAAAGAAAGAAACAGAGCAATTCATTAATACAATGCATTTCATAAATATACATGGTATAGTTACAACATCCTAAAAGTCAAACTCTATTAAAAAAGAATATTCAGCATCAATTTACCACCAGGGTATTCAACACTTAAGATCCAAAGTATTATAAAAGGTCAAATTAATTAATTAAACTTATCAAATCCTTATTTCATCACAGCCCATCTGCCTCTCCCTACAATTCAATCAAATTTAAATTAGATACAAATCTCAAACTTGCTATTATGATTGAGTTAGAAGAGCCAGTGATAATCCTTCACCATTGAGTTTCTTCATCACATAATCTAAAATCTCTGAGGGCCCTTTCCAAATATAATTTTCTCTTTCCACTCAAGTACAAACATTGGCAAAGTATAGGCTTTAGAGATTCCACTGACTCAGGGGAATTACAGAATCTGCATACAGCACTACCAGAGTCATCTTTGGACCTCATCCTTCATCATTCAATCTTAGCCATAGGAACTGATACCTCCAGTGCATATTAGGAAATCTTTCTAGATATGCAGTAAACAGCCCCATTTGTTGTGCTCCAAAGACAGAAGTTGATCAAATGTATATTTACCCAGCATCTCTCATGTGGAAATCCAATCCCAGTCCCATAGTTTCACTTTGACCATGTCAGGTTTTTTAATTAGTGTTGCAATGTTCCAATTGGTGCATTTTAAAATATTATCACATTTATCACCCCAAGAGTTAAAAGAAACATGTTCTTGCTTGTTATTAAGAAACATAAAACCACAAGTAAAGAATGAATGTAAGGCAATGAAATATTCCTATACAGCAAAAGAATACTCCACATTAGTCTTACTTTTTATTTTTTTATTTTTTTATTTATTTAGTGCTTAATGCTTTACAAAAACCTTTTTCTCTATGACAAACAGTAAAAATTGTATTAAAAATAAAAACAATGTTTTATATATCATGCACATCTAACAATAATCAATGTAATATGTGAAAACCATATTAACAAAATTAATAAAATATCAAAAAATGCATCCAACAATGCCTACGTTTAAAATCCCAATGTGCACATTTCTCTATTTTTTTTTGGGAATGACATTTGTCATGGCAATTTCTTTCATTTTATCAAACCTCCCTACTGAGATAGAGCAGGGCCACTTTTCCAGATGTAATACGCGACTGGATTTATAACTAAAAATTCTACTGGACATATGCAGGCCCAAAATTTCATCTGAGGCAATCCTGATCCGGGAACTTTCAAATTTCATGTAACCTTTCCAGTATTGAACTGTCAAATTTAAGCAATAATTTAAAACATGTCTTGCTGTTTCTACCCTTTTCTTACAAAAGCAACATACTCTTTCTTCATGGAGTATACCAGCCATGTCCCCATGTAATGAAAGGTATTTAAAATATTGAGACATAGATACATAATAAAATATCTAAAGCCCATTTCACATGATTTTATATATATCTGGCTAGGTATGAAACATTGTCTAACTTATTCCCCATATCTCTTTTTTATGAGACATTATCGCCAAGCTCTGGGAGTGGTCCCAATTCGTACCTTTTACTTTCAACTTAAAAAAAAATGTGTTATTGTTTTCCTTAGATGGAAGATCAAGTCGAATGATCATGATGAGCTTCAAAGCTGTCTTTTTAAAGTCTAAGTATGGTCTTACTTTTAGGGAAATACGGCCCTACTCAAACATTATTACTGCTCTAGGTACACAGTTGGGTAGCGCAAAACACTGATACAAAAACATGCTTCAATGGCTTCCAACTCAACCAAAATATCGTCTCTAGGCCATATATACTTTTTGGAATTATCTTTACAGAATAATAATTTAGTATTCTTCCACCCCAGTCCACTTAGTGACTTTCACCCAGATTCACTCCGAGTTCCTCTCTCAGCGATCATCAACCTTTGATTAATTTGAGGTATGGGTTCTGCCCCAACTTCCCTATGGAGATCAATCTGCGTACCACCTTCTACTGTATGGATCGGTATAACTTCAACATCTGACAAATTAACTCAGGAATTTAGCACCTCATTCGCTTCATAACCTTCATCATTATTCATAAGAGCCGTCATTATCTCTGTCTGAGTACCAATATGGCCTTACTTATTGTAATCAATCTAGTACAATCGGTTATTTTCAATTGTTTCATCAGTCTTGCACCCTCAGTGCTCTCTGTGTGGCAGGTAGATTTAGGGATCTGAGAAATTTCTAGAGGATCTTCTATCTATTCATATTTTTCTGATTTTTTCGTTTTCTTTTTCAGGGTAGAGGTTTGTCCTGACTGTCTGATGGATTAATAGTCTCCTGAACCAAAATCTTGTTAATGGCTTGCCTGGGGCTTGTGTTATCCTCACCATTAATTTCTTCAATCAACAGGGATTTAATTATAGGGCAGGTCCCTACCTCCATACGTTGAAAAATTTTGTTCAATAGCATATTATATTATCGTACATTTCCATCAGGGAACTATGGACCATATTTAATGCAGAAATTAAATCTGGACCTAGACTAATATTTGTTCCTGCTGCCCTCATATGGCTTGTGGAATTACTATGCACACTGAAAGGCACAGGAACACCCCACACCCTGGACCAGGGTATTAGTGTAACAAAGTATACTGAAAAAATGTCCAGAGGTTGTTATTTATTTTTAAAGGTATCAAAAATGTATTTACTAAGATACATTATTTTCCACAATGAATTAATCATCAATCAATACACACATTAAATTACATAAATATTGCAGGAGAGCATAAGACACCAGAATATAAAAAAAGCCTCACACAACCATCATTCCTCAGCAATCAAACCATCATTTACAACTCATATCAATCAGCCTCATTCACTCACAGTTAAAAATTGAACCAAACAATTAGTGCAATATATGTGTGGTAGCACTTCATGAATTAGCCCCACATAATTTTTGTCATTTCATTTCATCCACATTAAATGTGTATCAGCACAATGATGTCACGTTGCACGAAACAATTTCAATGTTAATGTCGCAATATACACAAAAACAATTACTGCATGATGGGAAAGAAACATGCAAAAAAAGTACATTTACTAAATGTACTTACAATGGAATTGAACCATGACTAGCTGTATTAAAAGTTAATGTCGCAATATACAGGAACAATTACTGCGTGATATTAGATTCACATGCAAAAGGGGCAAGGGATTTATGTCAACGTGAGTTGAACTCCCAAGGTTCCAGCGTATTGAACCCCTTGTCTAACGTTTTAAGATTGAAAATCCACAATTGTTCTTTATATGTCAACTTATTCCTGGTCAAATGTAATGCTCCAAATGCAGCACTTCAACCAATTATCTTTTAACTCATGACGCTTAATATGTCTTTTCAGACTTAGAATTCTTTGGAATTCAACTTGAGTCAAATTCTTTGAGTCACACTTACGGGTCTGGCTATTAAGAGCATATGACATTGGGAGTCAGGTTAGTGTGGCTCCTTTGGCCTTTGAGTTATGTTGTGGTGGTCTGGTTCTCTTCCACGGTGATGGTGTAGTTCCACTCGAGACACAGTGGTTCTTTCTGGTTTTAGGGCTTCACAAACCCCTTTGGATACTCTGGAACAATAGAGACACCTCGGGAGTTCCCACTACGTGGTGCATGTAATGCATTTTAAAGTGTAATTGATGGTACAAACGATTGCATGTTGCCAGCTTGAGCCAGCCAGTTTAGGCAAGTGGATTACTGCATATAATTGTTGTATTTTTGTTTTTTTCAGTGGTAGTATTGTATTTATTGTTTCTCCTGATGAAGACGTTGTTCCAATTGTTTTCAAACGTCGAAACCGGTAGAGAAGAACATCCGGGGATGGGACTTACCATTTTCTGTTGAATGTACCCACTCCGTGGAATAGAGCACATTTTGGATAATCATTGTGCTGATACACATTTAATGTGGATGAAATGAAATGACAAAAATTATGTGGAGCTAATTCACAAAGTGCTATCACAAATATATTGCACTAATAGTTTGGTTACATTTTTAACTGTGAGTGAATGAGGCTGATTGATATGAGTTGTAAATGATGGTTTGATCGTTGAGGAATAATGGTTGTGTGAGGCTTTTTTATATTCTGGTGTCTTATGCTCTCCTGCAATATTTATGTAATTTAATGTGTGTATTGATTGATGATTAATTCATTGTGGAAAATAATGTATCTTAGTAAATACATTTTTGATACCTTTAAAAATAAATAACAACCTCTGGACATTTTTTCAGTATACTTTGTGGAATTACTAACCACTGGGAAAAGAGACAATTCAGTGGAGTCCAAAGAAGAAAATGAAGATCTTTCTGCAAACATTCACAGGGAAATAAACATAGAATCCTGGAAAAGTCTCTGGGATTTTGGACAATCTCCAGGAGGACCCTATTCCACCAGAGCACCCTCTGCCCCTTCCAATAAGTCCCCTTCCGAAATACTCAAATTATAGGCCACTGACCCAGCAGTCTTAAGCTGTACATACTCCGATTTGCTTGAGCCTTGATTAAGCATCAAGGGCACTGCATTGATGTTCAGAACATATGTATTTATTTGTTTGCTTGTTAGACACTCATACTATAAGGAAATACTGTTTCAAAGCGCCCAAAGGGTAGAGAATGGAGAAGGAGTGGGGAAACACATGAAAAACACAATTTGATAAAGTGATACATTAAAAAACATTAAAACGCCATATTTAAAAGCAGTGGGGGGGGGGGACAAATCTATTATGCCTCGTGTGTATTCAGAACGTGCAAGTGTAGCAAGGATGAGGATAGAGTGGGTAAGTGCTGGGTGGTGATGATATCTTGGCAACACAGCTGTGTTGATGTTGTCAAAGTCCCACCCTAATTCTCCCGTTGGGTTTCCAAAATAGCCTTATGAGCCATTTTAACAGGATTTGCACTGTTGCTTGTGAGAGACAACCGAGTGGATTCAGTTACCTGCGCATTTGTTCCTATAGCACTTACAGCTACAGACCCCTTCAGGGTCTCTTGTTGTAAATCAATAGGGACCCTTCAGGCTAATAATGGGGCCATTTGGCAGTCTGCTGGCCGGGCTGGTGGATCAATCAACTCTATCGATGAACATGGAGCCAAATTCGGCACCAAAGGGCACCATTCATCACGGTGAGCCACATTACAGACCTTTGGGTACCCTTTCTCAGAGTATTTATAATCGGGACACCCCTCTTGTCAGCTCCCTCCAACTGAGCTTACATCCATGCACATGCTCAGTATGCTGACAGTAATCTTTGGCACGATTCTAAGGAACTAGCCCTGCAGTAATCGCGCAATTCAGACATATCTTAACCCGTCTCCCCGCAGCAGCTAAAGGGACAGCAAGACTGCAGCAAACACATAACAAAACAGAAAAATAAGAAGGAAGGCTAAGAACAGCTCAAGGACCGAGTGTGGCACAGTAGAAGCAGAGATAGGAGCAGTAGCGTGCAATAGCATGCACCACAAGGAGGCCCCAACTCGGAACTCTGTACAGGGTAAGGTTACCATGCACGGCACCAACCTCACCAACCTACCTGCGCTCGCTGATCCCTGTCCACTTGTTGGTCGGAGTAACATAATCTGAGACCCCCATTGCGAGCCTCGCTGAGAGATCAAACCGCCTCCCTACTATGCTCAATCCTTCCTCGTCCACAATGCACACCGTGAAAAGACGGAACAAGGAAGGCTGGCTATTTTGGCCACTTGAATCATCATGGTCCCAAGCGTCCTCCTGATACAGCTCTTCTTCAGCTCTCGTGATTGAAAGAAAGGCATGTTATTAACGGGCCCGTTATTAGCATGGTCCCCATTTCCATTGAGCCCTATGGGGGCTCAATGGGAATGGGGATGTGTTCCCTGAATGGGGAAATATCGGGTCCTCCAAGGTTGGAATGGCTTGGTATTTCCCCATTCAGGGAACCCGGACTCGGTATGCGGTATGGGGGTAGCCATGCCGCAAATAGCAGCATGGCTACCTTCAACCTTGTAATGACCCCCATAGTCTGGTTAATCCCACCTATCATTTCAGGCTCTCCAAGGTGGTAGCCATTGATCCTCTACTGTCCTGGAGGTTTAAGTCATATGAGCCCCTTAGCGAGACATTACAGTGAATGGTCTGAAATTGTCCAAGGAATGTAGTGCATTTTTCTCACACAATGTACATGAGATTAGGGAAGAAAAATAGTCTAATTGAGGCAAGGAGCCATGAGCACCTGAATTGAATGAGCATCAGGTATTTCCTAGGTAAGTCACTCGATGCATTCCCTAAGCCTAGAATATTGTCCGGATAAAGTAACCTTGGGGCCCTTTTGTAATTTCCATTTGCCGGACCTCTTCCGTCTAAAGAGGAGTCAAGTATATCATTAAAAATTAAAATGCCCTCCCATTATTGTTAAGTACACTGTAACCAAAACAAGCCCCCCACCCCCCATGCTGTTATGAAAGCTTGTGGCACTGCTGGGTATACATAGACAGTTATTAAGGAGGCCCTTTCCCAGTTTACCAATGACCGGTACATAGCCACCTCAAGACTCTGAGTTGGTGTAATGCATGGCAGAGATAAACAAATAAACTTAGCAACCAATTGGAAGCCTCTGACAAACCCTGCATGTAAGATCTTAGTGGAGTATGAATATCCTAAGAATGTGCTTTCCATGCTGAGCGGTGTGTTTGTAGAATTAGGGTAAGGTTGGGCTTCTGCTATATAAGGAGTCTAGATATGTATCTATACTTACAACCCATTCACGCTCCAGAGCATGCATGTTAAAGAAGCCCCAGCCATTACATTCACAGTTTTAAATACATCTTTGTAAACAATAACTAAACCTTGGCATGACAAAGATGATTATTTCCTTTATATTCCAAGGACTGGCACCACCCATATCTGAACTGTTAAAAATAACATCATTCCCTACTCTCTAACCCACATTCTTTCCTACATGCCAGTAAGGCGGAGATTGTCGTCATCGGCACACCTGCACCCTCCTTTCCTGTCACTCTCTGGCTGGCCTCCCTTGGCCCTCTTCCTGCTCCCACCTGTGAGGCTAAGAACCTCAGGGTCATCTTCGATTCGACACTCTCCTTTTCATCTCACATCTCTGATGTCTCTAAGAAGTCAAACTACCAACTGCACCTCATCAGAGGTATTCTTCCTTTCCTCTCCTTCGCACAGACGCTTACTGTCTCTAGAGCTCTGGTTCTCTGTAGGCTGGACTACTTCAACAGCCTCTTTCTATATCTGCCTGCTTCTACTCTCTGCCCTCTGCAACTCATCCACAGCAGAACTGCAAGTATTGTCCTTGGCCTCAAGCCCAGGGATCGTATCTCTCCAGCAGTGAAATCTCTGCATTGGCTCCCAGTGGCTGCAAGGATTAAGTTCCAGACCCTCTTTATTGTCCACAAGACCTTCTGGGGCCTGGGTCCTCAATACCCCTGCTCTCTCTTCGTAAATACCTTCCTACTCGAGTTCTTTGCTCCTCCAACTCCCTCAGGGTCAGTCGCTTCTCCAAGCAACACGTTGGTGGTAGATCCCTTTCTTTGGCTGGGGCCTCCCTCTGGAACAGCCTCCCTGCCTCTCTGAAACTTGAGGGGAACCATCTCTGGTTCTGGAACTATCTCAATACCTTTCTATTTGCTTCTGCCTTCTCTCTTCTTCTCCCCTGCTGATTTCCTGTCTGATACTGCACTCGTCACCTGGCTATCCTCTGATTTTGGGCCTAGGTCCCTGCCTGCCCAGGTGCACACCCGCACTGCCTCCCGGCAACCCATGCACTTGGGTCTGTATCTGTAACCCTACAGCCCCCCTAACTGCGCTTTTGGACACCTACTGTCTGCACTTACCCTTGCAACTGTCACCTGCTGGCTGCACTTCTTGTTATTGTTTTGACCCCAAGTACAGCACTTCCCCCTCCCCTTTCTCTGGCACATTTACCCTCCCCTGCACTTGCACGATCTCAATGTCACCTGGCCTGGTAAGATCGTTGTCTCTGTCCCTTTGTTCCTCCTTCCTAGCCTCGTCGCGCCTTGAAAGACTTGTGTTTAGGCACGTTATAAATGCCATATCATATGATATGTGGCCTTCTAGATATTGCAAATGTATAGCAATACATCATCATTAAATACAAGATGAAAATAGTTAAGATTTGCAGTAATTATATGTGAGCCACCGATCCTGTTTGATCAGGGACTAAGATTGATAGCTCTTGACTTCCTGCCCTATACTGAAACAATAATCAACACATACAGTTTAGTGCACAGTTAATTCACACAATTATCCCGTACTAGGAGTTTTGTGTATTACCTTTTAATCTAGTCATTAACGGCCTCCTATCTCAGGAAAAATTCACTCTCAGTCACATGAGCATAACATGTTTGACAAAATAAAAAGAAATCTAAATGTACTCTTTTGTAAGATTCAGAGAGCCTCCTCTTATCTAAGTAATTATCCATTATTTAATCACAAATACCCTAGTAAAAAAACAATGGTGGGATAATTGTATTCTAGTCCTTCCTTGACGTATTTCTATATTCAATTTGAATATTCTTGCATGCGTTTATACTGAAATCAATAACTTATAGTTTTGTATTTTTCTGATTGCAAATAGTAATTATGTGTCTCAGTGGTGTATTGCATTCAATGACTGTTCTAACCCTCAACAATATCTCTGTGTTTTTGTTTAAATTGATGTTTTTATTTGGAAAATGTCTTGACATTTATTGCCTTGTTTTTTTTTTAATTTAGTGTGATAAAGTTTTAAAACTTTCCACACTTTAAAAAAATGCAAGATAATAACAATCACATAGCAGATGATCTGGACTTTGACTTCCATGAACTCTCATCATTGACCATGCTGGCATGGGCTGATGGGTGTTGAAGTGTAAAACATCTGGAGAGCCAAAGGTTGCAGATCCCCTGACCTAGGGCCTAAGTTGAAAGACATAAAAACAAGTCTGGTGCTACACTTCAAAGACCTCAGAGGGGTGGTTTTACAAAGCTTGTTCTAAATAAAAGGGTTATCTTTGGGGTTTAATGTCATACTGAACCGCTCGCTGATGAGCCTTATTGACCGGCAAACAGCACTGGCATGAAAGCATTATATGTGGTTGTCCTCTAAATAACTTATTTTCTCAAAATTCAAATGTAAATCAGTTTGGGAATCTTCATGAGGCAACACTCTCAACTTGCATGAATGCAACCTATGTCAGCTAATTTCATCACGTCCGGGCAAAGAGATGCAGCCACAAACACCATGAGCAGGTGAAGAATTGAGGTAAGTCAACAGAAGAGTAGTTTTCTTTTTAATTCTCACCAGTTATAGCATTCTCTTTGGCAAACAAAGGGACACTACCTGGCTCATGTCCATATGACTTAGACATGTTTACATTTCGAAACTGTGCATCATTCTCCAGATACATCTGGATCAGTTTATTTTACATTCTTAAAGGGGGATAAAATAAGCACATTTAATTGGCACTATTAAGCGTTGCTGACTAAACTACTCATCCTTTAATGACTTAAATGGTTATTGGGTGCAGTACCCTTTAAAAGGAAATACCACACTTACGCCCATACACTACTCTATCTATCATTGTCGATATATATATGTCTATGTATTTAGGCATCCAGGGCTTTAGATAATAATTTGTATTATCTTCACACCATGTAGCAGTATAGCAGAGTCCCTCTTCATGAACTTTTTTGTTCATGTCATACAACTGGCCTGAACCATCACCTGAGCAGTCCAGGTGACATAAAGGGTTAGGCACAGGCCTACCTTTGAATCCATATTTTTGTTTATTGTGTATTGGCCTCTTTTTTTATAAAGTGTAGTAGGCAGGCACCACACTTTAATGGATCCCTGTGTGCTTCATTACGTCTATCTCTCTCTCTCTCTCTCTCTCTCTCTCTCTCTTTTTCTCTCTCTATCTATCTATCTATCTATCTATCTATCTATCTATCTATCTATCTATCTATCTATCTATCTATCTATCTATCTATCTATCTCACTACTTCTATCCAGCTGTATTTGGATGATCGAGTCCCTCAACTATTTAGAACATTTCTGGATCTTCATCTGGAAAGCTGAAAAGGGTCTACAATGCTATACAGAGTTTGTACACCTTTCTTGGGGTGCTTGGATTTGGAAGGGAGGTCATGGGAAGCTATGTCAGGGTGCAGGGTTGCTTGTGCACATCCCCAAACGTGGTCCATTAAATGTTGCTGGTCACTGAGTATTTACACTGGGGAACCACAACATTTCGCGGTCACTTTACACACTCTTAACCGTCAATAAAACATGCCCAAGTAAAGAACAAGAAAACTAAATAAACATGAAAACAACTAAAGTTAACTGTGATGATTTCACCAAAGTTGCTAAATATATTGCTAAATATATTTAACATTGTGGATGCATACATTTAATTAATTTGTATGAGGAAGGGTTAAACCTGCAGAAGGTGTGCTGATCCGTGTAGTTTGCCTGGTTGTTTCCATGAATTTTGAAAGCTCCTGTGGTTGGGAGGATAGCTCAGGTGCTTCGCGTTTGTCTACAGAGCAAGACAACACGGAGCAGCATGGGTTCAAATTTTGGTCCTGTGCTTAGAGACTGGTCTCTGGTTGTGAGTGTGATATTTTTTATTATTACCGTAGGCAAAGTCTTATAAAAGACTTTATACGTATCAGATAATCGTCATACAATATCATAATTAACAACACACCTACATACAACACAATAGATCCATATCCTTTAAAATCTTTAAAACATATGCACAAAATGTCAGCATTTAAGTACATAAAATTAAAATGATTTCCATCCACTCATAAACTGTTCCCAGAAATCATCCTAGTTACAATTACCTATATTATTGTTATACTGTAGCACAAAAGATGTTACAATCCGTCCAAGCTCGTGCACTTAGCGACAAGATGCTCAACGGATTCAATACAAATGTCACCACACAACCAGCACCCACGAGCAAGGTGTGGGGTACCCTGTCGTGCTCCTACAATATTCACTGTATTACATTTTACAGCCAAATGCATGCTTACTGTAAAGCTGTGAGGATATGCTTTAATGTACGCCGGGGCACCACACCGGTGAAGATAGGATTCTAAAAACATTCCACTATTGGACATAGATGCTATGCTAAAAATATATTGCTCTCTCTATCTCGTGCGTGTAGAGTGCACCTAATAACCGACGTGTACGTGCTCACTGTGCACTGCACTGCATCCATATTCAATTGCACATACATAGCACTTAAACGTCCGAGACAAATGTTACTCAACCTTGCCTATTGCATGCCATAGGCTTGCCATGCCAAATGCAGTAGTGTCCCCTGCTCTACCTCACATAGCTTCTTATATAGCAACAGACACTGAGGGCGTTATAAAAGATTAATTCCTTCATAGGACATCTCAGCATTACTTACTACACCGGATCAGAACAGCACAATGCAAAATATATAATACCAAGAGATTTGGCACAATAATCAGTAGTTACAATACAACAATAATTATAAGCATGCACGAACTTCCCTAAAAGTGTCTTGCTGGACGTGTTTTGGGATGCACACCAGTCCTCTATGCCACTCCTAAAAGCACATCTAAGCCTCCCTCGCCCCTGCTCCAATGCTCCCCATGCCGACCTCCTAACAGCACCCGAAGAATCATTTCATTTGTGTGTCTATTCCAGCACAAGATTTATGGGGAAAAGAAGTTCAACATGCCCCAATGTCATACAGGGACCTGCTAGACCCCAGAAGTATAGTAGGGCATTTTGTAGGGCCTTGTGAGGCTAACAAAAGCCTGCCCTTTCTCGCAGGCCTGTACTTTCTTTTTTTTTTTTATCCCTGGATGAACTTGAACTTTTCTGGATACATTCAACAAAGGTAGCAGGCGCCCCTCTCTCGGAAGAACAAGGCATGATAACCCGTTCAGTGGTTGTTAACCACATTGAGAGTTCGCAGCCATCTGCTTTTTGCTCACTGTACCTTTCACAGACGGGAAATAACCATTTGCATATCAGTCTTTGTCCCACCCAGATGGGCAGTCCAGCACTGACATGCTATGGCAATTCCTCTCTGAACAAGAGTACCAACAGCAACCCCAGACACGTGTTTCAGCCTCGTTGTGCATCATCAGTGAGGTGAAGCCGAGCCTCTCTAAGCACTGTTTCCATTTTCTGGGTAAATCTCCTCAAATGTTTCGCTACATGAATTGCCTAATTCACGGAGGAGTTTAATAATGGAAAAATCCCATTGGGAAACGCTCTGTGAATGAGGCCCTTAATCCTCCAGTTGTTTACAGCTGTTGCCCATTTTATGCGCTCACTTTGATTTTCAACTCATACTATATGTTTTCCAATGGTAATTAGAATGTGGGATTTACACTTCCCAATTCCAGGGTTCCCAGCTACTATATTTGAATAGAGCATTTGTTGAATCGTTCAATGTATTTTAAATTCATATTTGCTCTATGAAATGCCCCTCCCCCCCAAGACCGCTGTTTCATTTTTATGAAAAACATATTTTGTTGCTGTCCAAGGAAACCGTACTAAGGTGCATTTATAGATAGACATGATGATTTGAACACAAAACCTATTTTTCAAACAGAATTTTAAGGTCTGACTTAAGAGAGCTAGCTCGAACACAGAGCTCTCCGGAGGCTACTGTAGACAGTGCTGTCATTGGGCCAGATCAGGCAAAACATGTCTCCCCAGATCCGGCTCTCCAATCGTCAGACAACCATGTGCACGTACATGTATTTGCGAATTCTGTGGTGCGTTTGTGTTGGGGTTGGGGTTTGAACAATGGTTGCTAGGTTGAGAGGCGAGCCATTTCCTCACAAGACCACCCGATGGTCTCAGCAGTAGTGCTCTGAAATTCCATGTCAAAACCAACAATCGCAGTGCAGCTTCTTGCAGCTGCGGGCTCTGCACAAGTATGACTATCATTTGATTCTATATGTAACATTCCAAGTACATTTATTACTAGGATTTACAAATAAAAACTAGAAGCAAACAATGGCATATATTTATTTTCCGGTACAATGATTTGTGTGTTGAGTATGAATATGCATTGTTATTATAGTTTTGTGAGATTGTTTTTAATGTGAAGATATTGACACTTTTTGGTACTCTCAGCAGATAGGATTCCCAGTTTATAAAGTAAGGGAACAAAAAAGATTGTAATGTCATCGCACAGCAAACATAGTACAAACATAAGACTGCTTCATTTTTGCCCCACAGCAAACATCTTCATGGATTGGGGCGAAACCAGTTGGCCCCACTCCCTTTTAAACGAGCAGCAGAACTGGTGTTGTGCCAAGTGTATTTCATAAACCTTTTGCACCCCTGCAAATGCTGGATCATTTGGCCACTGTTATCTCATTCCCGAGTGCCCCACGGCCTGTACAAGGGCTGGGAAATACATATCTTGCCCTGAGGACACACTGAAAGTTTGGGATCCCTACTAACAAAGTGCTGGCACATTTCAGGACCTGCAGTGAGGCTGAGGCAGCCCTTGTGTGATGAGGCTTAGAGGGAGCACTACCAGCATTTGCAACACATTTCAGGACCTGCAGCGAGACTGAGGCAGCCCTTGTGTGATGAGGCTTAGAGGGAGCACTACCAGCATTTGCAACACATTTCAGGACCTGCAGCGAGACTGAGGCAGCCCTTGTGTGATGAGGCTTAGAGGGAGCACTACCAGCATTTGCAACACATATCAGGACCTGCAGCGAGACTGAGGCAGCCCTTGTGTGATGAGTCTTAGAGGGAGCACTACCAGCATTTGCAACACATTTCAGGACCTGCAGCGAGACTGAGGCAGCCCTTGTGTGATGAGGCTTAGAGGGAGCACTACCAGCATTTGCAACACATTTCAGGACCTGCAGCGAGACTGAGGCAGCCCTTGTGTGATGAGGCTTAGAGGGAGCACTACCAGCATTCGCAACACATATCAGGACCTGCAGCGAGACTGAGGCAGCCCTTGTGTGATGAGTCTTAGAGGGAGCACTACCAGCATTTGCAACACATTTCAGGACCTGCAGCGAGACTGAGGCAGCCCTTGTGTGATGAGGCTTAGAGGGAGGGAGCACTACCAGCATTTGCAAAGACCGTTCCATACGAGCTCCTGATCTTCCCAGCCAATGCATATGCATACAACGATTCAGTTTACGAAATCAACCACTAGGGACAAATGCTCTCTGGCTGCATTCATTGTTTTCCGCTGTGGACCTTGCAAGTTCTGCACTTAGTTTTGCTAGTTTGATAATGCGTAATTCTCCAACAACCCTCCTTCGGGTGGTGTTGTCTGGCTTTGGCCCTTTGTGGTCAGCCATTATGCCCCACACCCCCACCCAGACCACACCATCCAAAAAATGTGTCCTATGTCTCACACACACTGCACTGGGATCACAAAAAACGTTTTCATCACCCTCCTCATAATTATGCCTCTCTATTGACTTCAATGGCATTGCCCTCCGAAAACACCTTACTTCTTCCCTTTACTGACTTGAGAGATCAGCAGTATCGATGAGCTATGCACATGATAGCGCCCCCTATGCTGAAGAAGAGGCATTTTATGAATCAAATTACATAGATTTGGTAGAGTCCACCAACCAATCAATACAAAGCTATAAGAACTGAAAAATAGTTTGGGGTATTTTCTTTAAGAAGTAACATACATTTACGAGCTACTTCTTTGATTAAAAAAAACTCCAAATAGTATTTATTGGGGAAAACCCTGAAGTGACTGACTCTATTTACTTCGTACAACCCATAAACCTGTCTCTTGTGTTGTTGGACATTAGTGCCAAACCATGTTTTTGAGGCGATCAAGTCAATTTTTGCTGCTTCTCGAAATGTCCCAAGTCAGATCCCTGGTAAAGACTACATACCCAAACTACTATAGCACATGTATGTGCTATATGACTCTCATTAAGGCAAGAAAGTGGTAGTTGCCACCATATACTTGGCTTATACTGCACGGCAGCCTCAGTATTGAATGGTTGCAACTTTTGAAACCCTGATTCAATGCTTCACTTGATGATGTATATTCCTGGATTTAAGTTCAGTCAGTCAGTCAAAAACAGTTTATTTCGGAATACACGTCCTTAAAAACAGAACAAAAACAAAAACAGTTCCTCAGTAAATTAGGACATAATACATTACAATCTTAATAACAATTTCCTTCTAATGCTTATACTGTCCGTAGGTAAGAACGTAACGTCCATTCGACAACAGGGGATTCTGCCATTAAACTATAATACATTGCAGATCTAGATTGTCTAAGATTTGAATTATGCCAGAGGGGAATCAGCCTGTGTGTTTGCTAACTATTGCATGAGCTGTAAAGAAAACAAAACATTTAATAGATCCTCAAAACCATCACTGCATAGTTCATAGGTTGTATCGTGAGGCCTTGAGTTTGACTACCAAAGGTACTGCATTTAACCAAGCTTGTCTTATGAGTGAGCGTTCTTGTAAATATTGTGGCCCCTTTAGACAACCTTGCAAAGAGATAGTGGTTATAATAATGTAGGAGCAGTTTAACGGTTTCTTTAATGTTCTGGATTCTCTGACAGAAACATCAATTTCTAGTAGATTCTTCCAGCATGGACATTTAAAGCAGCAACATTTGAGAAAATGTTAGTCACATTCGCCATACTGGATAGGCTTTTAGTATGTCATAGCCAAGCAATGGACAGATAGTATGTTTAATTTGCCATGACTTGCTTCAGTAATCAGCAGGTCAAAGCTGCTTTTTCATTGGAACATATATGAAGCCAGAAAAACATAGGTTCCAGGATGGGTTTGTACTCTAAGAACAACAAACCAAGTTCCCGGTGCACTTGCAGCGGAGATGGGCAAACCCAGCAACTTCTTCAAAAAGCTATACTCTTATACTTGTATTGGGGCTAAATTAGAATATTCACAAAACCCTATGCCATATTCACCATAGCTTTGGATGTAATCATATATATCCTCAAGATCATATCAATTGGGTAACATGTATGAGCTTTTGCAAATTGAAATATCCCCTTAATTGTCTGAACCATCTTCTTCATCTGGTTAGCCCAGTTACTAGTACCCGGGAAGGAAGATGTAAAGGGCATACACAAATAATTGTAAGATTATTTTAAACTCAATTTCACACCCTTAACAGAGAAGCATGAACATCCATCTTGCCTTACCCTAGGAGTAGATTGACACCAACCTAGACACATTTACTTCCATTTACATCTAATTCTTCCATGAAATTGGAGTATGTATCGATAAGTGACTGTAAAGAGAGTGGCGATCTTGCTATGAGGACAGTGTAGGCCTAATGTGCCAACATTGGGGACATATTTTCCCAAAATGTGGAAAATCAGCCTTTCGTTTAATATGTTTTTCTAAAAGCGTGTTTACATACAGAGAAAATAATAATGGGGCCAATACATATCCCTGTTTTGCGCCTTATTCTATGTTGAACAAGAATGTTCAATGCCTTTCCCTGCTGGCACCAACACACACCCTAGAATTTGGATGAACAGCAATTACTATATTTACCAGATCCTCAGGGAAATTGTAGTCCCTCAAGCATTGCCATTGTTTTTGTCTATTCACTTTATCAAAAGAGGTTTTTAAATCCAAGAAGACAAGATACATCCTCTCTCCCTTTAGCCATAGGGAGTTTGCTAAAATCAGGTATACTTTTAAAGCCCCCTAATTGGTCCCCTTTTCATCTCTAAATCCTAATAAGAAGTCAGATAGCATGTTCTGACTCATAACCCATGCTTGCCATCTAGAGTGGATAATCCTCCCAAAGATCATACATTGAAAGTCTAAGAGAGAGGTTGGTCTGTATAAGCCAGGTAATTTCATAGGGCCATTTTTGTAGATAGGGTAAATCATTGCACTTTGCTGTGATTGAGGCATGTACAAGAAAAGTGTTAACACAAATAGTTAATATGGGACCCCAAAGTTCCTGTAGATGTCTATGTTAGGGAAATCAAAGGGGGGTATGGGAGTCTCTCTACCAGCACGAACACAGCCCATTGACCTGTTCTTGGATGGATGGTGCCTGGGGAGTCTCAACCAAGTCTTTAGCTCACTGTCCCTTTCACAGAGGAGACATTTCCCTGCATACCAGTCTTTGTCCTGCCCAGGGGCAGTCCAGCACAAACATGCTAGGCAATTCTTCTCTGAACAAGAGTACCAACAGCAACCCCATACATGTGTTTTAGCCGTGTTGGGCAACATCAGTGAGGTGTAGAGCTGTGCCTCTCTGAGAACAGTGAGCAAGGGGTCCACGTCTGGATTCCCCTTGTAACTTAGGGTGAGACCCAAAGTTACTTAATATGCAAATCAAAGGGGGATCAGGGAGTCTATCTACCAGCCTGTTCACAGCCCATTGACCTGTTCTTGGGTGGATGGCCCCTGGGAGAGTATCAACCAAGTCTTTAGCTCACTGTCCCTTTCACAGAGGAGAAATATCCCTGCATATCAGTCTTTGTCCTGCCCAGGGGCAGTCCACCACCGAAACGCTAGGCAATTCTTCTCTGAACAAAAGTACCAACAGCCACCCCACACACGTGTTTCAGCCTTGCTGGGCATCATCAGTGAGGTGGAGCTGTGCCTCTCTGAGAACAGTGAGCAAGGGGTCCACGTCTGATTCCCCCGGTAACTTAGGGTGAGACCCAAAGTTACTTAATATGCAAATCAAAGGGGGTCTGAGAGTCTCTCTACCAGCATGAATCCAGCCCATTGACCTGTTCTTGCTGTTGATACTCTTGTTCAGAGAAGAATTGCCTAGCATTTCGGTGCTGGACTGCCCCAGGCAGGTCAATGGTCTGTGTTTGTGCTTGTAGAGAGACTCCGAGACCCCCTTTGATTTGCATATTAAGTAACTTTGGGTCTCACCCTAAGTTACCAGAGGAATCCAGACATGGACCCCTTGCTCACCGTTCTCAGAGAGGCACAGCTCCACCTCACTGATGATGCCCCACAAGCCTGAAACATGTTTATGGGATTGCTGTTGGTACTTTTGTTCAGAGGAGAAATGCCTAGAATTTCAGTGCTGGACTGCCCCTTGGCACGACAAAGACTGATATGCAGGGATATATCTCCTCTGTGAAAGGGACAGTGAGCTAAAGACTTGGTTGAGACTCTACCAGGGGCTGTCCACCCAAGAACAGGTCAATGGTCTGCGTTTGTGATGGTAGAGATACTTCCAGTTCCCCCTTTGATTTGAATATTAAGTAACTTTGTGTCTCACCCTAAGTTACCAGGGGAATCCAGACATGGACCCCTTACTCACTGTTGTCAGAGAGGCAAAGCTCCACCTCACTGATGATGCCCAACAAGGCTGAAACACGTGTATGGGTTGCTGTTGGTACTCTTGTTCAGAGAAGAATTGCGTAGCATGTCGGTGCTGGACTGCCCCTGGGCAGGACAAAGACTGACATGCAGGGATATTTCTCCTCTGTGAAAGGGGCAGTGAGCTAAAGACTTGGTTGAGACTCTCCTATGGGCCATCCACCCAAGAACAGGTCAATGGGCTGTGTTTATGCAGGCTTAGAGACTCCCAGACCCCCCTTTCATTTGCATATTAAGTAACTTTGGGTCTCACCCTACGTTACCAGGGGAATCCAGACGTGGACCCCTTGCTCACTGTTCTCAGAGAGGCACAGCTCCATCACACTGATGATGTCCAACAAGGCTGAAATACGTGTATGGGGTTGCTGTTGGTACTCTTGTTCAGAAAAGAATTGCCTAGCATTTCGGTGCTGGACTGCCCCTGGGCAGGACAAAGACTGATATGCAGGGATATTTCTCCTCTGTGAAAGGGACAGTGAGCTAAAGACTTGGTTGAGACTCTCCCGGGGGCCATCCACTCAAGAACAGGTCATGGGCTGTTTTTGTGCTGGTATAGAGACTCCCAGACCCCCTTTGATTTGTCTACGTTGGGGAGTTTTCAAAAATCCACCTTAGGTAGGACCTCGAAGACTCACACTTTTGGCACAGGGCTATAACTCTTAGTTTAGGCCTGAACCACACACGTGTGTTGGTAGCAATGGCTGAGCAGACAGGCATAGCTTAGGAGGAAGGAAGGGGTGTAGGGAGGTAAAAAGAACGTAAGAATATACACATATGCAAAAGAAACACTAACACACTAAAGTTATATAAAAGAATGGTTTATGTTATATATGCACTAAGGTAAATATGATTCTTCAGAAAGGTAAGTAACTTTGTAAAACCAATGCAATATTTACAGTAAGTAAACATGGTGTCCAGTCAACTGGTCGACAACAAACTGGTCGACTGCAATTTGGTCGACACCATTTGGTCGAATGCCAAATGGTCGAATTTTTTTTTTTTTATATATGTGTTTTGTGGGTTTTCGTGTGGGGAAAAAAAATAAAAAAGAAAAAAAGGGGGTTGGGGGGGGACCCCCCAAAAAAAACCAAAAAATGGGTAAAAAAAAAATTCGACCATTTGGCATTCGACCAAATGGTGTCGACCAAATTGTCTGTCGACCAAATGTTTTCGACCATTTGACTGGTAACCAGTAAACATGTGTGTAATACTTTGACAATGTCAGTATGCAATTCAATAGGTAAGTAAAATATTTTTGTAATAATTGTTTCAGGTAAAATGAAGACCAACATAAAGCAGCTAAATACTGGCAATAATTTCACAGAGGCCTTAGGCTTTAGGAGTCCATCCCTTTCTAGTTATGAGTCTCTCAGGGTCAGATTGGAGGGGCAAACAAGCAAGGGACAAACTGTAGAAAGTCAAACAGTTCCAGTGGAAGTCTTCAGTACCAAATAAGTAACACTCTTTGTTGCGGAAAAGGTTCAGGGACTTTAGAGAAGGCTCCCTGAATGCACACAGGAGTTGGGATTGGGCGAACATGGATAGCAAACTCCCAAACATATGAATCAGCCCTCCAGCAACATATGAGCACCAAAGCAACTCTTGGTAAGCTCTACCAAGAGTCTCACAGTACCTTAGATTTGACATAGAAGATGCAGCATAATGTTTCCACCATGCAGCAGCAGTAGACCCAGTCACCGGATTCTTGGTCAGGCAGATGGGAAAAAGGGAACTTGGAATGTATTTTGCAGCAGCAATTGAGTGAAGAGGCTCCAGGCACAGGATTCTTCATGGTTCTGTGATTTTGGCACCCTTTTCAAAGCACCAGTTAAGAACAGTTACTGCATGTTCGATTTGTCTCGTTTCCTCAGTCCAGCACTCTGATGAGGAGACTTCAAGGTGTGATATCTTGCCTCTGGAGGTCCGGAAGGAGTCCACCAATGTTTTGGGAGGATTCGCTCTTCAGAAAGTGATGCATTGCACAAGGGCCACAGGTCACAGGGTATTTGCGATTTGCAGCTGGGGGAAGGTCGCAGCTCGTCATGGGATGGCTACAAATGTAGATAATCTTAAGACTGATCGGATCTATTAGTCTAAATGCGAGAGTCATCTTTTTTGGGGCTCTCCTGATGCTTGGAATAAGGGGTCAGGCCGCAGCGATTACTCAGAAGGCATCTCCAGTCATCTAGAAGTGGCTGCAGGCATCGCTCCACCTCATTCTCATTGCATCTTGAGTTCCAGTGGTCAGTTTGTCTTCAGCCTCAGGATCCATGCCTCTTATACAGGAACCCAGCCAATTAGCACCCATGTACCAATGAAATTTTGTGTGGTGGCTGTCCTTTCAGGACAACCACCCTCACAGTTGGAACTGGTTCCAATTAGGCACAATGGCAGACAAAGAACAGCAGAGTTTCAGAGTCCTCCCCTGTTTCTTGTCCTCACAGATATTTGTTCCTTAGCTGGCTTCAAATAGGGTTCCTGGCAAAGACAAAAGTCAAACCAGGACCTTATCCACCCTGCACAGCAGAGGAAAGACCAAGAAAGGAAGAAAGGACAAGCCAATGTGAATTGGTGAAAAAAGAACACTGTCACCATTTTGGGTCAATAGTGACCCTTCTGTGCACTACCACGGCTGTGAGTACAGCCTGGGAGTAATAATTGCACAAAAGTAGGTAGGATAAATCTGCTGCCACCAGCCATTAAGATTAGCTAGTCACTGTAACCAAATAGTTACATGGACAGTGTGAATGTGGATACAGTGTAGCCCCTCAGCACTCCAAATAAGGTGGGTTGTGCTGATCTCATAATACAAAATATAGGAAGGATAGGGAAAATAAAAGAGCATAAAAGGGGAAGCCCAACGGGCTCCGAGCAACACTGTAAAGAGAGTGCTGTGTGCTGCAAAAGTCAAAGACAGATGATAGCATTACTCCAAAAAAGAGGTATATAAGGAAATACAAAAGGATCCCTATCATAGGGTGAAAGAATGAGTGAGTGTAGAAAAAGTTTCACACTAATGCAAGAGAACATACCAAAAAATCCAGCAGGTCAGCAAAAAGTGCTGTTAGACTCACATGCAAAGGGAATTTCACATACAAATGAAAATCTGCCTAACGGTCTAAATAAATATATGGACAGGGTAAGCACCAACCTGACTTTTACTTAATGGGGACTGTAAGGTAAGCAAGACACAACCTTCACACCAAGTTATCAAATACATATATATATATATATATATATTCACTACAAAAAAAAACTTTGTTGTGGGGACGTTATGGTTAAGTTGCCCTAACAAAAACCTGTACACTTCACTAAAAAAAACTTTCCACCTCCCCTTTATGCTTCAAATTAAATCCGAAAAACCCCTGAAAGTTGCCTGTTATGGTAAACTAAGGCCCCAACCCTGCCACCACCCCTTTGCACTGCTACCTCCAACACGCAGACCATGAAAGATGTCATCTCAAATGTCAATGCTGACATCAATGACAACATCACTTGTTTAGCCCCTTTCTTTTCCTTCCCTTCCATACATATATATGTACAATCAGTGAAAAAATGTCACTAACGTAATGTTATACTTCACAGTGCAACCAAACACCACTGTACATTCCCCTATTATAGTAAGCTAAGCAACCATAACTCGCACCATCTACGTGCATTGCTAAAACTAACACCCAGGACATCAAAGATGACATCACAAATATCATTGATGACATCACTGATGACATCACTTGTGAAAATAATATTCCTAAAAAGTCCCTACCTACAAGGGGTGCAATCCTTCTCAAAAGGAAGTTGTTCATATTAGTGTTAAAAAAGATGAAAGCCAAACTACAAATGAAACTCAGCAATAAATGGAATGTGAACAAAAATAATTTTTTGCATGTTTGTGGTGGTGAATGGAGTCACACAACAACCACAGAGCCATATTTTAATGAAGAAGCATACAAACAAAATCAAACAAACACAATTGCCATCCATAGCAATGGACGAGGGTATGAGAATATAAATACTACCATCATGGAACAAGAAACACTGCTTACAAAACTATCTTCTGAAAACTCAGAATTACCTCTCGATTCAGCAGAACCACACCGTCCAGTATACAAATGGCCGTGCACATCAATGTGTGCCATTCCAAACAAAGCTTTCAAATCTTTACGTCTGTTCCTCAATCAATATGTAAAAGGTAAAGACAAAAGTAAAATGAAAGTGCTGCAAAATATGGATATTTGTGTAGTGCGGAATCACACAGGACTAAAAGGATATTCATTAGCCTGCATTTCTGGGCCTATTTGCAAAGGTACCTTCCATGATATCAAAAGAATATCAGTACACCATTCCAAAGTAAGAAATTTAGTGTCAAAATATACTGTGCAAAAAGTCCAGCTTCAGAATTAGGCAATTTAAATACCACTCTTCTGCATGGTACACCCAAATACTTACAAGAAGAAATGGACCGTATTCAGAAAATGTATTTTGGAAGTGAGAGCCACGTAGAAAATGCAACAGTTTTAGAGCATAGTAGCGACAATTCTGCGCATAGCAACCTTCTATTACACACATACAGAAAAGAAATACTACAATTCAAAAGGTCATCGGCTGAAGTACCAAACCATGTGTGTGTATGTTGCCGCAGAACGTTTTACAAAAGGAACACAAAAAATGTGGACATAGCATACAAAATAGAAAACAATGAAGACTCTAAATGGTTTGAATTACATTTGTTCCTTTTAGCTGAAAGTAAATAGGAAATAATTGAACGCCTAATATGTTGCAGTTACTGTACTGTAAAATTAGACAACAATCACACTCCTTCACGTGCAATTACAAATAATTTGGAATTGTTTCCATTACCAAAAATCCTGCAACAGCTCAATTTGTATGAGAGCATAATAATTCAAACAGTTCACCCATTTCAAGCAATTATACGCTTTCATCCAAAAACAGGAATTTACCTTGCTCTGAATTGGTGAAAGGCATTTGTGGCAAAGTAGTTTACATGCCATTAGATCTAACGGAAAATGTGCACACTCTAGGAGTGGAACGTTCAATAGAGCATTCTTTAATAGTCTTGGTAAATGGAGTACCAACAAAGGACAAAAATATTTGGCAACAATTAGTAGACTTAGACAAAGTTACACAAGCATTGCAATATCTAAAAGACAACAATGAGTACTACAAGGAAATAAATATTGATGAAAGCTTAAGGCAAACAACTGAAACAATTCAAGAGCCATCAGAAACTGGACAATTCGATCATCTGGATCCAGCTACATTATCCACTCTTTTGGATCATTACACAATTCATCCATTGCATTCCAATGAAAGTATAGATGATGCACTAGAACTTACCAAATGCGACAAACCAAAGGATCACCAATGAGTATTTGGGAAAAAAGTATAGAAGCACATGCTTTTCCACTGCCATTTCCTACTGGCAATGGTGGGAGATACGATGATAGACCCACTCAGATTGGGGCATCAGAATACCGCTCATTACGAATGCATTGGCAAGATCCCAGATTTAGACAAAATGTGGAATACATATTCCACCTACTCTATGAAAGTGAATTAGCAACACTATGTTATGGAGTTGCACACATTCTTAAATCTGGAACGCACTTTCCAAATATGTCAGTTACGCAGTTAATACAAAAAGTACAATAAAAAGATGAGGTTTTGCAATCAAGTATAACAAATTTGTTTGCAAACATGCATGTACAAAGGAATACTGGTTTAGACGGCACGGAGACGTGCGTTGCATGATCAGAAACCTTGGACCACCAACTTGGTTTGTTACACTAAGTTGTGCAGAATATGCATGGGAGGATTTACATGAGTTCCTACGCATAGCAAACAGCAACAAAAAAAAACATAGATATATTTACACCTGGAGAACTTTGCTCTCTAGATCCAGTTAATTTCTCAAGATATTTCCATCATCATTTCATTGAAATGGTACACTTTATTTGCAATAAAACTGTTTTTCCCCTTGGAGAAGTGCAACATTTCTTTTGGAGAAAAGAATATCAAGCGAGAGGAGCACCACATATTCACATGCTGTTATGGATCAATGGTGCACCGGAATTTGGGCACGACAGTGATAGCACTGTTTTGCAGTTTATCCAAAAATATGTCACATGTGAAATCCCTTCACAACAAACACATAGTGAGCTGCATGGGCAGATTTTACAATTTCAAAGACACAAATGTGGCAAATATTGTCGCCGTAAATACAAAAACAAAGATAAATACTGCACCAAATGCCGCTTTGGTTTCCCTAGACCAGTTACAGAAACAGGTGAAGTAAACAACTTCATGTCTTCAGTTTGACATAGTGTTAAAAGTAAATCACCTAAAAACACGTATTACATAAAAAGAAGGGAAGAATCAAAATATATCAATGATTACAATGCAATCATTGCCCTATTATGGAATGCAAACATAGATGTGCAGTACATTGCAGACAATTCAACTGCTGTTGCACGATATGTTACAGCCTACTTAACAAAAGCAGAAAAAAACAGAGCTTCAAGACCTCTGGGATGAACTAGCATCAGAAAAAACATTATCACAGAAATTGTACAGCCTAGGCATAAAAATGCTCTCTCATAGAGAATGTGGGGCCTATGAAGCAGCAGATCATTTAACCGGCACTGCTTTGTATGGAAAATCAGACAAATTGTATGGCTCAGTCTTGGTTCTGCAAAATCTTGAAAAAAGTGCTAAAATCATATGAGGACATAGAACCAATTGCCAGAAATGATCCCAACAGCCAAGACATTCTAAAAAACAATTAACTGGACACATTCTATCCAAACACGAGTACCACTCTGGAAAGCATGTGTCTATTCCACATAGCTCCAAACTTTGCATACAAAAATAATGTAAAACCCAATGAAAGCAAACGTAGATATAGAGTGACCGATTGTGAAGGGAGTTTAGTGAAACTTAACAAATAAAGCTTAATTAATCATGTGAAATTGTCATTAAAAACTCCTCAACAGAAAGAACTATATTACATGTCTCTGTTAGAACTTTTCAAACCATGGAGAAAAGAGGAAGACATACTAGATAATTATGAGTGCTATGAAGATGCTGTCAAAGCAAATGAAAGCACTATCACCGATGTTAACTTTACGCAGTACAAAACAATGTTACACAATGAGCAGCAACAGGAAGAAGAAATTCAGGCCCAACTAGATAAAGACTATTCCGACAATAGTCAACCTTCTGTAACAGGAAGTCAAGAACCATTAGCGCAACCACTAATAGCAAATTAGGCTGAAGTTGCTATGGCAGAAGTAGAAAACACCATGTATCAGTATCAAGAAGATACAGATGACTTAACTATACAACAAGGAAAACTTAACAACGATCAGCGCACCATTTTTGAAGAGGCAACAAAACAAATTGTGCATGGCGTACAACTCAAAAATAAAGAATGTACCTGCCAAAATTACAAACCTATACTGCTGTACGTCAGTGGTGAAGCTGGATCAGGGAAAACATTCTTAATCAAAATTATCAGCAAGTTCCTTCAATAATTGACAAACAACAAACTGTCAGCTGTTGTAACAGCCCCCACAGGTTTAGCTGCCTACAACATAGGTTGTGTGACTTTACACCGATTACTACTGCTTCCAGTAGAGCATCAAAATAAATTAGACTACTACAAACTTTATGCAGAAGCTGCAATGGAATTACATAGAGTATTGAAACAAATGAAAATGCTACTAATAGATGAAGAGAGCATGGTCTCCAATCTAATGTTGGCGTTGATTCATCTCAAATTCCAAGGAGTACTTAAAAGTAATAACGGAGAACTCTTTACAGGGAAACACATTATCGTTTTCGGAGATCTTCTACAATTGACACCAGTAAAAAGTGAACAGATTTTTAAAACCTTAGGCCACAAACTCTGCCGGAAAACTGTTGGTAGCATAGGTAATGTTAACCTTTGGCAACATTTCCAATACAGATAATTAACTGAGAACCTGCGGCAATCTGCAGATCTCACTTATGCCAACATCTTAAAAAGTATTAGAGTTGGTGTATGATCGCAAGAAGCACAAGCTGTATTGAAAAAGCAGCTTATACATGTACTTTATGGCGATAATGTATGTGCAACTGATGTTATGGAACAAATAGCGCACAAAAATGTCAATTGTATGGCCTTAATGCCAACTCTTGCAAGCTGTTTCAAATTCAATGAAACAATGTTAATGAAAGAAATGCAAGCACTAATAGAAATTAGCGCCACAGACAAACTAGACGTACATGGTTTGACAGTACCCATGTGTGAGAAAGCCACAACAAGACTAAATAGTTTAGAAAATTCAATCTCCAACACAGCTTGGTTGGAAAAAGTATTGAAATTATCATTAAATTGTTTAGTAATGCTTAAACGTAACCTTGACGTAGAGCAAGGGCTAGTTAATGGAGTACTGGGCACAGTTGTTGCCTTTTAATCATACCCACGTGATAGCAGAATTCAGTTTGTAAATATTCTCTTTGATAAAGTTTCAGAAGTGAAAAGGATAGGGCGCTCAATGGCTCGATTTCTTCTCTTCAAAGACATAACTCTTGCACATGTAGTTACCATTCATAAACCCCAAGGTCGTACCCTAGAGAAATCATTGATAGATGTAGGAAAGACTGTGTTTAAGGAAGGCATGAGCTACGTAGCATTATCACGCTTACGTACACTTGACAGTCTATTGCTAATAAACTTTGATCCAAGTAAAGTCAAAGCTGATACTCCTTGCATTCTAGAATACAATAGATTGCGTTCTCTGTACACCCCTCATCTGAAACAATACCCTGTTCCAGATACAGTGAAACGTGGTAAAAGAAAAGTAAATGAAACAGAAATGCAACATAATGCAACAGGAAATTCCGCAAAAAATAGAAAAGAAGCTAAAGTTTCATCAATTGCCGCAAACATAGAAGAACCTATTAGGGAAGGTAAACCAGGCACGTCGGCAAAGAAGCAACAGAAAAAATGAAAAATGCACTCAGATACAGAACTTGCTGGCCCATTCAAATTTACAAATGAAAGTGGGGTAAGTTGCTATGCAAATGAAGCAATGAATATTATATTTCAATTGCCACCAATTGTTAACAATATTTACCTGCACAGCACAGACCAATTGTGTTTGCAAATGTTAGTGCTGCATAGAAATGCAGCAAGCAATCCTGACAACACATACAGTGTTCATGGAGTAAGGCAACAATTGGACGACTGTGCTGGAATGGTGAGATTCATTATGAACTCACAAGAAGATCCACAAGAATTTCTAATGTACATACTATTAGTATTCAAAACCAAAAGCATACCTGAAAATGAAATCTTCCAAATTTCGTACATGTGGAAACATACATGCACTCTCTGTAACAAAGTGATATAGGAAGAAATCCCAAATGAGCGATTTGTGTATATTTCCATACCAAATTGTGAGAGCATTCCATTTCAGCAACTTGTACAAAATGCAAACCATGGCAGATTATGTAGTATTTGCAATTGAGACAATCGCTCTACCTTACTGATACAATCACATAGTGCCTACATAATACTTATGCTTCTACGTTATAATGCAGATGGCACCAAAAACAACTGCAAACTAACTGGATTTACACACGGCCAAGTGTCACTTGGAAAGAAATCCTTTACAACAGTAGGAATAATCTACCATGCGGGAGCTACAACCAATGCATGTCACTACACTGCATACATTAAAAAGAATTCTGGATGGTTTGAATGTAATGATAGCACCATTACTCTAAAGCAGAGGTTGCCGGCTAACCTAACAAATGCGTATTTAATGTTCTTGAAGCCAAAATGTACGAAATAATGTGTACTTCAAAATTGTCAACAAAGTAAGTGAAAGACTACAAACAGTTAGAATACGCCCACAGGTATCTAACTACCCAATAGGATGGAAGAATGACACAAATAAATAGTTATCACAGATCGTTGGAAACAAATGCACAGGCAGAATACGCCTATACGTATCTAACTGTTGTTAAAAATCAGCAGGAAGGAAACAAAGAAAACATTAATGGGAAAGATACAGGAAACAGGATATGTCAACGACACAAATGAATGAGTATCACAAATCTATAGGAACAAATGCACAGTTAGAATACACCTACAGGTATCTAACTACCCAACAGGATGGAAGAATGACACAAATAAATGATTATCACAGATCATTGAAAACAAATGCACAGGTAGAATATGCCTATAGGTATCTAGGTGTTGTTAAAAATCGTCAGGAAGGCAACAAAGAAAACATTAATGGGAAATATGAAGGAAACAGGATGTAACAACGACACAAATAAATGAGTATCAAAAATCTGTAGGAACAAATGCACAGTTAGAATACGCCTACAGGAATCTAACTGTTGTTAAAAATGGGCAGGAAGGCAACAAACATAACATTGATCAGAAAAATGAAGAAAACACTGAAAGGAGAAAATGAAGTACTTAGGGCCTCATTACACGGATGGCGGTAGGGATTTACTACGAGGTCCCTTTGCGGGTTGGGGGATTTAACGCCTGCTTTTTGCAGGCGTTAAAATCCAACCCGCTAAGGGACCTCGGAGCTAATTACGGCATCGCAACATTGCGGTGCCGTAATTAGCGCCTTCCCCATTCCCATAGAGCCCTATGGGGCAGAAATGGGAATGGGGAAGGGCAATGGCGGAAGGGGGATTTACCGCCCCTCCAACCTTGGAATGGGGCGGTAAATCCCCTTTCCGCCAAGGCGGTGCCAGTATTTTACCAGCATGAGCCATGGCGCTAATAGCGCCATGGCTCACCGCCTACCGTGTAATGAGGCCCTTAGTTGCATAAGAAATGAAGTTTTTTTTTAATCCGACAAGGATTTTTTTCCCCAGACCCAAGGATTAGAAAAGCAAACACAGAAACTGAGCGTGATGCACAGTACACTGGTTTGTAAACTAAATATGAGGGTCTATAAAAAAAAAGTTAAATTTCTATTATGAAATGTGGAAAAACTGCAAACATTAACACACCTTTTTCTTTCATCACAGAAATGGAAAAAGTGATACTTGCTCCAAGTACGAAAACCAATTTAAAAAAAGTTTATGGATTCTGAACAAAGTAAGGAGTAAGTATATTGCCAGGCATTTTCTACACATGGGAATCTACGCGTCTAATCTATGGTAGTAATATGCTGCAGTGCCTGTAGGCTGGCCTTTCGTCTGCGGTGAGTAACCTACCACCTACGCCTTACAACCAAGTTTCAAGGAGTACAGTTCCTATCCACAACCATCGCTGCCTATGTAAAATATGGTCCCTGTAAATTAGCTGCTTATAAATTTACTTTTCGGACCATAGTCTGCAGCCATGAAGTGAAGAAACTAGGGCATCAAAACAAAGACCACAATCCACCACACCCATATTAACTTGTAACTCCACTGCTTATGACTTCAGTCTTGCATGCATGGGCTTTAGCCATGCACCCAAGACTGCAGGGTCTCCCCACAACCACCTTGGTGATGTGTGGTAGTGGGTGTTATTCTATAGGTGTGTTATCCTTCAGTACCTCTGCCCAGAGGCTTCCCTCCTAGGTGTATGTCTGTAGATCTTACATGGGATGGGTGTGCAGTGTCTTCCAAGTCTAGTACTTACCACTTTGTTCTTGGTTGCATGGCCTTTGGCCATGCACCCGAGACTGCACGCACTCCCCACAACTTGTCAATCAAAATACAACACTACGGGTGTGTGCATGGGTGGCACATGTGGCGGTGGTTGTGGCCTGAGCCTACAGTCTTGTAAGTAAGGCCTTCAACCTTTGGCCGATGGCCATGCATCCAAGACTCTAGGCCCTGGCCACAACCACTGTAGCATGTGCCACCCATGGCGGCGTACTAATGAATATAATGATAACCATTAGAAAAAAGAATGCATTCATGGCATGTTGTCAATTTCAATGTTCCCTAACACCACACGTGTCCTTACAAATCTAACAACTCCCCCGTTCCCTGCACGTGCTGAAATACTGGCCTTATTGGACCCCTCATTTTCTGTGCGTACAAGGAGGCCACAGGACATACGTCATAAAGTAGGTATAAGTGTACTATTGGGTCCATGCCCTTCGGCCCTGCACCCAAGAGTGCAGAATCTCCCCACAACCACCTCTTTGTTCTTGGGTGCATGGCCTTTGGCCAGGGCCTACAGTCTTGGAAGTAAGGCCTTCGGGCTTCGGCCGACGGCCATGCATCCAAGACTCTAGACTAGACCCTGGCCACAACCACCGTAGCATGTGCCAACCATGGCAGCGTACTAATGAATATAATAGTAGGCATTGGAAACAGTAATGTATTCACAGCATGTAGGCAATTTCAATGCTCCCTAACACCACACGTATCCTTACAAATGTAACAACTCCTCCATGCAGTGCACAGCCTCAAATACTGGCCTTATTGGACCCCTCCTTTTCTGTGCATACAAGGAGTCCATAGAACATACGCCATTAAGTAGGTATAAGTGCACTGTGCGTACAAGATGTCCATACACATTACATCATGACGACCGACCCCCAGAAAAAGTGCAATAATCGCCCATATGTTAAGACTGTAGCCCCTGGCCACTACCACCGTAGCATGTGCCACCCATGGCAGCGTACTAATAAATATAATAATAGCCATTGGGAAAAATAATGCGTTCACGGCATGTTGTCAATTTCAATGTTGCCTACCTATGCCCATGTGCTTTCAAGAGTTACACATTTCCTGTCCACTACATGGACTGAAATGTTACAAATTTCCTGCCCACTATATGGACTGAAGTGCTATCGTTATTACCCCCCCACATTTACTATACGTACAAGGTGTCCATAGAAATTACATCATGACGGCCAAAGAACAAATGCATAGATCACCCATTTCTTACTGTGTGAACCTTTCCCAATGCTCTGTGACACAGCAAAATAGGGTAATGAAAAAAACCTGTGTACGCTGGTTGTTGCTCCGCTGTCCGCGGATCCAAGATGTCGGGTGCAGCCAAACCATCTGATGCAGAACACGTCTCGAAGCAGCCAATGGGCAGAGACGTCGCATGTACGTGGTCATGACAGCAGCCCCTTAGCCAATCGGTTTCTTGTTCGTCGACCGAACAGGGAAGTGTGACCGCACAGCGAACATCGATATCACTAATTATTTCAGACCTACTTTTTCATAATTATAAATAAACGTACTGCATGTATGGTGACAACATTTACAAAAGTATGCTTTCTGGACCAAGCCCCTGTACCTGCCGCAGATTTCGTCAAAATCCGTCCAGCAGTTTCACGTGCAGCCGTGCGCAAAGTTTTTCCCCCATTCAGTCTATGGGAAAAAAACGTTTTGAGACCCGCCCCTATATCTCCGGTCTCCCTAGACGATTTCTCACCAAACTTTACAAAAGAATTCAGAGTGACCCATATACTTTTTTTGCAAGGTTTGGTGAGGATTCGTCCAGGGGGAGCTGAGTTATAAGTCACCCAAAAAGCGCTTTTCGTATGGAAACAGCAACTTAACCATAACTACATGGCCACTACCGTGGCCATATAATATATATATATATATATATATTACACTGCCACGATAGTGGCAGTGTAGTTATGGTTAAGTTGCTGTTTCCACAGGAAGAGCACTTTTTGGGCGGCTTATAACTTCGCTCCCCCTGGACGAATCCTCACCATCTTTGCAAAAAAAGTATATGGCCCACTCTGAATTTTTTTGCAAAGTTTGGTGAGGATTCGTGCAGGGGGGGAAAAGTTATAGGGTGGGTCCCAAAATTTCTGTTTTTCCCATAGACTGAATGGGAAAAATGTTTTGCTCATGCCTACAGCCCAAACCGCTGGACAGATTTTCACCAAATTTGGACCAGGAGCAGCAGCTTGGTCCCGAAAGCGTGCTTTTGCAAATTTGGTGAAAATCCGTCTAGTAGTTTTTTTTAAAATGACCAAAAAGTAGGGCAAAAAAATTAGTGATATCTGTGTTCGGTCCACGGACGGACTTCCCTGTTCGCTCCGCGACAGGACGGTGATTGGGCCAGCAGCTTGCATGATGTCCGCGGACATCTGACATGCTCTCTCATTGGATGCGGTGAAAGTGTGCAGTGCGTCTACTTTCAGAGACGCCCGCCATCTTTCTTTCCCGCATGAGAGGCTTTGTCAGGTCAGCAGGAGCGTGTCTGTCTCCTGCTCCTCCCACCCCCGCTCATGCTCCGTGTCTGCCCCACCCCCCGCTCGTCCTTTCTGTCCCCCTCACACCCGCTCATGCCCTGTGTGTCCTTCCTGTCTCCCCCACCCCCGCTCATGCTCCGTGTGTCCCCTGTTCGTCCATCCCCCGCTCATGCCATCGCAGAAGGTGGCCAGCGGAGGGCCGAGGAGCGGGATCTGCTGCACAAACTCATGTCCGTGCGGCATGTCTGTGTTTTTGTTTGTCCCCCTCACCCCCCGCTTATGCCCTGTGTGTCTCTCTCCCCCCACCCCTACTCATACCCCGTGTGTCTCTCTCCCCCCCGACCCCCGCTCATGCCCTGTGTGTTTCTCGCCCTCCCCCCCACCCCCGCTCATGCCCCCTGTGTGTCTCTCCCTCCCCCCCACCCCCGCTCATGCCCCGTGTGTCTCTCCCTCCCCCCCACCCCCCGCTCATGCCCCGTGTGTCTCTCTCCCCCCACCCCTGCTCATACCCCGTGTGTCTCTCTCCCCCCCGACCCCCGCTCATGCCCTGTGTGTTTCTCTCCCTCCCCCGCTCATGCCCCCTGTGTGTCTCTCCCTCCCGCCCACCCCCCGCTCATGCCCCGTGAGTCTCTAGCCTTCCCACCCACCCCCCGCTCAATGCCCGCGTGTCTCTAGCCCTCCCACCCACCCCCCGCTCAAGCCCCGTATGTTTCTCTACCTCCCCCTGACCCCCGCTCAGGCCCCGTGTGTGTCTCTCCCTCCCCCTCACCCCCTGCTCATGCCCCGTGTGTCTCTCCCCCCACCCCCTACTCATGCCCCGTTTGTCTCTAGCCCTCCCACCGACCCCCCGCTCATGCCCCGTGTGTCTCTAGACCTCCCCCCCACGCCCTGCTCATGCCCCATGTGTCTCTCCCCCACCCTCTGCTCATGCCCCGTGTGTCTCTAGAATTCCCACCCACCCCCTGCTCATGCCCCGTGTGTCTCTCCACCCACCCCCCGCTCATGCCCCGTGTGTCTCTATCCCTCCCGGCCACCCCCTGTGTGTCTCTATCCCTCCCGCCCACCCCCCGCTCATGCCCCGTGTGTCTCTATCCCTCCTGCCCACCCCCCGCTCATGCCCCGTGTGTCTCTATCCCTCCCGCCCACCCCCCGCTCATGCCCCGTGTGTCTCCCTTCCGCCCATGCCCCGTGTGTCTCTATCCCTCCTGCCCACCCCCTGCTCATGCCCCGTGTGTCTCCATCCCTCCCCCCCACCCCCTGCTCATGCCCCGTGTGTCTCTATCCCTCTCCCCCACCCCCCGCTCATGCCCCGTGTGTCTCTATCCCTCCCGCCCACCCCCTGCTCATGCCCCGTGTGTCTCTATCCCTCCCACCCACCCCCAGCTCATGCCCCGTGTGTCTCTATTGTCTCTATCCCTCCCACCCACCCCCTGCTCATGCCCCGTGTGTCTCTACCCCCACCCACCCCTTGCTCATGCCACGTGAGTCTCAATCCCCTCCCACCCACCCCCTGCTCATGCCCCGTGTGTCTCTCCCCTCCCACCCACCCCCTGCTCATGCCCCGTGAGTCTCTCCCCTCCCACCCACCCCCTGCTCATGCCCCGTGTGTCTCTCCCCTCCCACCCACCCCCCGCTCATGCCCCGTGTGTCTCTCCCCTCCCACCCACCCCCCGCTCATGCCCCCTGTGTGTCTATCCCTAACACCCACCCACCGCTCATGCCCCGTGTCTCTATCCCTCCCCCCACCCCCACTCATGCCCTGTGTGTCTCTATCCCTCCCCCCCCCGCTCATGCCCCGTGTGTTTCTCTCCCTCCCCCCACCCCCGCTCATGCCCCCTGTCTGTCTCTCCCTCCCGCCCACCCCCCGCTCATGCCCCGTGAGTCTCTAGCCTTCCCACCCACCCCCCGCTCAATGCCCGCGTGTCTCTAGCCCTCCCACCCACCCCCCGCTCATGCCCCGTATGTTTCTCTACCTCCCCCCGACCCCCGCTCAGGCCCCGTGTGTGTCTCTCCCTCCCCCTCACCCCCCGCTCATGCCCCGTGTGTCTCTAGACCTCCCCCCCACACCCTGCTCATGCCCCATGTGTCTCTCCCCCACCCTCTGCTCATGCCCCGTGTGTCTCTAGAATTCCCACCCACCCCCTGCTCATGCCCCGTGTGTCTCTCCCCCCACCCCCTGCTCATGCCCCGTGTGTCTCTATCCCTCCCGGCCACCCCCTGTGTGTCTCTATCCCTCCCGCCCACCCCCCGCTCATGCCCCGTGTGTCTCTATCCCTCCTGCCCACCCCCCGCTCATGCCCCGTGTGTCTCTATCCCTCCCGCCCACCCCCGCTCATGCCCCGTGTGTCTCTATCCCTTCCGCCCATGCCCCGTGTGTCTCTATCCCTCCTGCTCACCCCCTGCTCATGCCCTATGTGTCTCCATCCCTCCCCCAGCCCCTGCTCATGCCCCGTGTGTCTCTATCCCTCTCCCCCACCCCCCGCTCATGCCCCGTGTGTCTCTATCCCTCCCACCCACCCCCTGCTCATGCCCCGTGTGTATCTATCCCTCCCACCCACCCCCTGCTCATGCCCCGTGTGTCTCTCCCCCCCACCCACCCCTTGCTCATGCCACGTGAGTCTCAATCCCCTCCCACCGGCCCCTGCTCATGCTCCGTGTGTCTCTCCCCTCCCACCCACCCCCTGCTCATGCCCCGTGAGTCTCTCCCCTCCCACCCACCCCCTGCTCATGCCCCGTGTGTCTCTCCCCTCCCACCCACCCCCCGCTCATGCCCCATGTGTCTCTCCCCTCCCACCCACCCCCCGCTCATGCCCCCTGTGTGTCTATCCCTAACACCCACCCTCCGCTCATGCCCCGTGTCTCTATCCCTCCCCCCACTCATGCCCCGTGTGTCTCTATCCCCCCCCGCCCCCTGCTCATGCCCCGTGTGTCTCTATCCCTCCCGCCCATCCCCCACTCATGCCCCGTGTGTCTCTATCCCCTCCCGCCCACCCCCCGCTCATGCCCCGTGTGTCTCTATCCCTTCCGCCCACCCCCCGTGTGTCTCTATCCCTCCCGCCCCCCCTGCTCATGCCCCATGTGACTCTATCCCTCCCGCCCCCCCGCTCATGCCCCGTGTGTCTATCCCCTCCCGCCCACCCCCTGCTCATGCCCCGTGTGTCTATCCCCTTCCGCCCACCCCCCGCTCACGCCCCGTGTGTCTATCCCCTCCCGCCCACCCCCCGCTCATGCCCCGTGTGTCTATCCCCTCCCGCCCACCCATCGCTCATGCCCCGTGTGTCTATCCACTCCCGCCCACCCCCCGCTCATGCCCTGTGTGTCTCTATCCCCTCCCGCCCACCCCCCGCTCTTTCCCTGTGTGTCTCTCTGCTGTTGCCCCCACCCCCTGCTCATGCTCCGTGTCTATCTCTCCTGTTACCTTCCACCCCCCTCTCATGCCCCGTGTCTCTCTCCTGTTACCCCCACCCCCCTCTCATGCCCTGTGTCTCTCTCCTGTTACCCCCCACCCCCCTCTCATGCCCCGTGTCTCTCTCCTGATGCCCCCCACCCCCGGTCATGCCCCGTGTCTCCCTTCTGTTGCCCCCCACCCCCGAGTCATGCCCTGTGTCTCTCTGCTGTTGCCCCCCCACCCCCAGTCATGCCCCATGTCTCTCTCCTGTTACCCCCAACCCCCTCTCATGCCCCGTGTCTCCCTGCTGTTGCCCCCCGCTCATGCCCCATGTCTCTCTCATGTTACCCCCCACCCCCCGCTCATGCCCCGTGTCTCTCTCCTGTTGCCCCCCACCCCCCGGTCATTCCCTGTGTCTCCCTCCTGTTGCCCCCCACTCCCCGCTCATGCCCCTTGTCTCTCTTCTGTTACCCCCCACCCCCCTCTCATGCCCCGTGTCTCCCTCGTTTTCCCCCCGCCCCCTGCTCATGCCCCGTGTCTCCCTGCTGTTTCCCCCCACCCCCGCTCATGCCCCGTGTCTGTCTCCTGTTACCCCATCCCCTGCTCATGCCCTGTGTGTCTCTCCCCTCCCACCCACCCCCTGCTCATGCCCCGTGTGTCTCTCCCCTCCCACCCACCCCCTGCTCATGCCCCGTGTGTCTCTCCCCTCCCACCCACCCCCTGCTCATGCCCTGTGTGTTTCTCCCCTCCGACCCACCCTCTGCGCATGCCCCGTGTGTCTATATCCCTCCCACCCACCCCCCGCTCATGGCCCGTGTGTCTCTATAACTCCCACCCACCCCACGCTCATGCCCCGTGTGTCTCTATCCCTCCCACCCACCCCCCGCTCATGCCCCGTGTGTCTCTATCCCTCCCACCCACCCCCCGCTCATGCCCCGTGTGTATCTATACCTCCCTCCCACCCCGCGCTCAAGCCCCGTGTGTCTCTCCCCTCCCGCCCACGCCCCGTGTGTCTCAATGCTGTTGCCCCCCACCACCCGCACATGCCCCGTGTCTCCCTGCTGTTGCCCCCCACCCCCTGCTCATGCCCATTGTCTCTCTCTCCCGTTGCCCCCCACCCCCCTCTCATTCCCTGTGTCTCTCTCCTGTTACCCCTCACCCCCCTCTCATGCCCCGTGTCTCTCTCGTGTTGCCCCCCACCCCCCAATCATGCCCCGTGTCTCCCTGCTGTTTCCCCCCACCCCCTCTAATGCCCTGTGTCTCTCTCCTGTTACCCCCACCCCCCTCTCATGCCCTGTGTCTCTCTCCTGTTATCCCCCACCCCCCTCTCATGCCCTGTGTCTCTCTCCTGTTATCCCCCACCCCCCTCTCAGGGCCCGTGTCTCTGTCCTGTTGCCCCCCAGCCCCCGGTCATGCCCCGTGTCTCCCTTCTGTTGCCCCCCACCCCCGGTCATGCCCCGTGTCTCTCTGCTGTTGCCCCCCACCCCCTAGTCATGCCCCGTGTCTCCCTGCTGTTGCCCCCCACTCATGCCCCGTGTCTCTCTCATGTTACCCCCCACCCCCTGCTCATGCCCCATGTCTCTCTCATGTTACCCCCCACCCCCTGCTCATGTCCCGTGTCTCTCTCCTGTTGCCCCCCACCCCCGGTCATTCCCCGTGTCTCCCTCCTGTTGCCCCCCACTCCCCGCTCATGCCCCTTGTCTCTCTTCTGTTACCCCCCACCCCCCTCTCATGCCCCGTGTCTCCCTCGTTTTCCCCCCGCCCCTGCTCATACCCCGTGTCTCCCTGCTGTTTCCCCCCACCCCCCGCTCATGCCCCGTGTCTGTCTCCTGTTACCCCCATCCCCTTCTCATGCCCTGCGTGTCTCGCCCCTCCCACCCACCCCCTGCTCATGCCCCGTGTGTCTCTCCCCTCCCACCCACCCCCTGCTCACGCCTCGTGTGTCTCTCCCCTCCCACCCACCCCCTGCTCACGCCTCGTGTGTCTCTCCCCTCCCACCCACCCCCTGCTCATGCCCCGTGTGTCTCTCCCCTCCCACCCACCCCCTGCTCATGCCCCGTGTGTTTCTCCCCTCCGACCCACCCTCTGCGCATGCCCCGTGTGTCTCTATCCCTCCCACCCACCCCCCGCTCATGCCCCGTGTGCCTCTATAACTCCCACCCACCCCACGCTCATGCCCCGTGTGTCTCTATCCCTCCCACCCACCCCCCGCTCATGCCCCGTGTGTCTCTATCCCTCCCGCCCACCCCCCGCTCATGCCCCGTGTGTATCTATACCTCCCTCCCACCCCCGCTCAAGCCCCGTGTGTCTCTCCACTCCCGCCCACCCCCCGCTTATGCCCCGTGTGTCTCAATGCTGTTGCCCCCCACCACCCGCTCATGCCCTGTGTCTCCCTGCAGTTGCCCTCCACCCCCTGCTCATGCCCCGTGTCTCTCTCTCCTGTTACCCCCCACCCCTCTCATTCCCTGTGTCTCTCTCCTGTTACCCCTCACCCCCCTCTCATGCCCAGTGTCTCTCTCCTGTTGCCCCCCACCCCCTGATCATGCCCCGTGTCTCCCTGCTGTTTCCCCCCACCCCCTCTCATGCCCTGTGTCTCTCTCCTGTTACCCCCACCCCCCTCTCATGCCCTGTGTCTCTCTCCTGGTATCCCCCACCCCCCTCTCAGGGCCCGTGTCTCTGTCCTGTTGCCCCCCACCCCCCGGTCATGCCCCGTGTCTCCCTTCTGTTGCCCCCCACCCCCCGGTCATGCCCCGTGTCTCTCTGCTGTTGCCCCCCCACCCCCCAGTCATGTCCCGTGTCTCTTTCCTGTTACCCCCCAACCCCCTCTCATGCCCCGTGTTCCCCTCGTGTTCCCCCCACCCCCCGCTCATCCCCCGTGTCTCCCTGCTGTTGCCCCCCACTCATGCCCCGTGTCTCTCTCATGTTACCCCCCACCCCCCGCTCATGCCCCGTGTCTCTCTCCTGTTACCCCCCACCCCCTCTCATTCCCTGTGTCTCTCTCCTGTTACCCCTCACCCCCCTCTCATGCCCCGTGTCTCTCTCCTGTTACCCCCCACCGCCTCTCATGTCCCGGGTCTCTCTCCTGTTGCCCCCACCCCCGATCATGCCCCGTGTCTCCCTGCTGTTTCCCCCCACCCCCTCTCATGCCCTGTGTCTCTCTCCTGTTACCCCCACCCCCCTCTCATGCCCTGTGTCTCTCTCCTGTTATCCCCCACCCCCCTCTCATGGCCCGTGTCTCTGTCCTGTTGCCCCCCACCCCCCGGTCATGCCCCATGTCTCTCTGCTGTTGCCCCCCACCCCCCGGTCATGCCCGTGTCTCCCTTCTGTTGCCCCCACCCCCCGGTCATGCCCCATGTCTCTCTGCTGTTGCCCCCCCACCCCCCGGTCATGCCCCGTGTGTCTCTCTCCTGTTACCCCCACACCCCTCTCATGCCCCATGTCTCCCTCGTGTTCCCCCACCCCCCGCTCATGCCCCGTGTCTCCCTGCTGTTGCCCCCACTCATGCCCCGTGTCTCTCTCATGTTACCCCCCACCCCCCGCTCATGCCCCGTGTCTCTCTCCTGTTGCCCCCCACCCCCGGTCATGCCTCGTGTTTCCCTCCTGTTGCCCCCCACCCCCCGCTCATGCACCGTGTCTCTCTTCTGTTACCCCCCACACCCCTCTCATGCCCTGTGTCTCTCTCGTTTTCCCCCTGCCCCCCCTGCACATGCCCCGTGTCTCCCTGCTGTTGCCCCCCACCCCCCGCTCATGCCCCGTGTCTGTCTCCTGTTACCCCCCACCCCCCGCTCATGCCCGTGTCTCTCTCCTGTTGCCCCCCACCCCCCGTTCATGTCCCGTGTCTCCCTTCTGTTGCCCCCACCCCCCGGTCATGTCCCGTGTCTCCCTGCTGTTGCCCTCCCACCCCCCTCTCATGCCCCGTGTCTCTCTCCTGTTACCCACCACCCCCCTCTCATGCCCCGTGTCTCCCCTGTTCCACCCCACCCCTCGCTCATGCCGTGTCTCCCTCCTTTTCTCCCCCACCCCCCGCTCATGCCCCGTGTTTTCCCTGTTCCCCCACCCCACGCTCATGCCCGGTGTCTCCCCTGTTCCCCCCCACCCCCCGCTCATGCCCCGTGTCTCCCTGCTGTTGCCCCCCACCCCCCTCTCATGCCCAGTGTCTCTCTCCTGTAACTCCCCACCCCCTCTCATGCCCCGTATCTCTCTCCTGTTCCCCCCACCCCCCGCTCATGCCCCGTGTCTCTCTCCTGTTCCCCCCACCCCCCGCTCATGCCCTGTGGTGTACTCTTTATACACCCCGCCTTCCCTTTCCATGGTGGCCATCTTGGTAAAAGATTTTCCTTCCTGCACCGGGACGCCGCAGGCGTCCTGGTTTGGGAAGAAAAATCTTTTTTTTACCACCTGGGGTTCCCACTTTGAGGACCTAAGATGCTAATGGTCTTCATCTATTGAAAAGGATGTTATGGTGACGTTGCACTAATAAAAACCTATGAAATGAAGTAAAAAAAAATTGTGTTACAGGGACGTTATGGTTAAGTTGCACTAATAACAACCTATGAAATTCAATGAAAAAACTTTGTTAAAGGGACGTTATGGTTAAGTTGCGCTACTAAAAACCTATGAAATTCAGTGAAAAAACTTTGTTAAAGGGATGTTATGGTTAAGTTGCGCTACTAAAAACCTACGAAATTCAGTGAAAAAACTTTGTTAATGGGACGTTATGGTTCCAAGTAAAACCGAAAAACCCTTGAAATTCGCCAGTTATGGTAAGCTAAGCAACCATTTGTGATGTCATCTTTGATGTCGTGGGTGTTAGTCTTAGCAGTGCACGATGGTGGCGCGAGTTATGGTTGCTTAGCTTACCATAACTGGTGAATTTCAAGGGTTTTTCGGTTTTACTTGGAACCATAATGTCCCATTAACAAAGCTTGTTCACTGAATTTCATAGGTTTTTAGTAGCGCAACTTAACCATAACGTCCCTTTAACAAAGTTTTTTCACTGAATACATATATATATATATTTCCTTTTATTCACAAGTTATCACAAGACAAATCGCATTAAACAAGGTTTTGAGCAGAACACATGAATACCTTTTTTACTACAATATTCTGTGAGGTTAGTATACATACATGTGAGAAAGACACCCAAAATAAATGCTTATTCCATTAAAAATAGTGGAAGGGTTCTCTCTCTTTTCATCACAACTTTTGTTATGTTCACAGAAAGTTGTTCAGTGTCTCAGCACCAACATTCCTTGAATTGTCTTACTGTGTCCTTATGATGACCGGATTTTTATAACCCATGACCAAGCAGTATATCCCTTCTTGATGTCAATAAAACACCAAACATAAACAAAAAACAAATATGAAGACACTGTGTGCTTTGGCCTTATTGTGAGATTTAATTGTTAGTATCGCTTGGTTTCATACAGCCTTCATCAGGATGAAAGAAACAATTTTCGTGTGTTTACCCTCAAGCTAATTGTCTGGTATTTTTTGTTTAGATCTTTTCTATACAAATATCAAGAAAGAAGACATTCAGTACTTGTTTTGTTGGTGCTTTCGTATCTACCCCATTTACTCAAAAATGTGTTTTCACTCAACACTGACCTCTTCCCTTCTATTCAGCCATCACCACATAGATGCCTCTCCCTAGGATGTGAGCAGACTTGATTCTGAGGGAACAATATTATTAATATTGGTGTTTCTTTTTCTTGGGCTCCCTAATTTTACAAGCTATGTTGTACATCATATAGTTATATCCCCAATTGTCACTAACATACTTCACATTAGAGGCTGCTTAGTTTTCAACCTTCATTATTCATATTACGGCTTGTATGTCTGAAAACAACCCTGTGGAGAAGCATCAAAACCAATGTAAGATTACTATTTATTATTATGCCCTTATCATTTTACAAGGGATATTTTAGCCTGTTGAATTACTCTGCGGGAGTAAGCCGTTCATGGTATAAGTATGCATAGCCATGGATCGTTCTAAGTAGCATACCTTCCACTCGCAAGCTATACAACTTAAGGCACTCACAGGATAGCTGCTGCTTCGCAAATACTCCTAAACATGCTGCGGATAACATGCCTATAAATCCCCTTCTCCCCCCATTATTGTGTCATGGTCATGAGTCGTCTACGTAGAGCAACCCGATACGGCATCCACGTAGATATGTTTTTTGCAACTAGAACTACTACAGCTCACGAGGGCGCATTCTTGCTTTGCTCTTCTAACGTTGTCAATATCATTGGCGCTCGTATCACTTGAGTGCTTACACTTATGAAAACAGAAAAGTAAAGTCTTTTTTTTGTTGCAATTTGCAAAAACACAGATACAAACAAGAAATACCAGACCATTAGCCTGCAGGTGATCACACAAAAATTGTCTCTTTCAACCTGATGAAGGCTGTATGAAACCAAGGGAGACTAATACATGTATCCCACTATAAGGCCGAAACACACAATGTCAACATATTTGTTTTTTGTTTATGTTTGCTGTTTTATTGGCATCAATAAAGGACCCAGACCCCTTATCACTTAGAGAATTACAGAAGTTCCCATCCAGGATCCACCTGCATGACATACCCACATGCCCACTGTGAACACTGCACTGAAGAGGCTAGTGGAGAAGAAAGGTGATGCAAAGGAGGAGCTAATAATTTAGGAAATAAGTATCTCTGCTCCCATAACCACAGTGAAATACCTTAAATACTTTTGTTATATTGAACCTGAAGTTAATTGTGTCAATCAGATACCTTGTTATGGATACAGCCCAGTCCAATCTAAGACTTTTTTTTAGAAATATACTGTTAACCCTGTCCACGTACACTGACACCCTATCATCATGGAAACCTCATAATCTAACCACGTTGAGCCAAGAGACCATTCTCCCCTACTACACCGATGACCAGTCTAATACGAGCACTGAGTTGTGTCATATAAAGCCTCATGTCCTGACCACCTTGAGCCAGTAAACCATATCCGGCATTCACTCGAGAGCTTTTTTTACAGCCTTTCCTCTCCCCTAGCAACTTTGACGTAATGGAAATTGTGAACACTGCACTTCATCTGTGTGCATGACATGACTGGTAATATTAGGTGTTTGGGGCAAGCTGCAAGGCCCAATCCCTTGTGGGACCTAACCTGTGGGGATACATGCAACCAATTCATACAAATTTGCCTCTATATCCTAATAGCTTTCAATATCAAGTGGGCGTGCAAATGATACATGTTGCATTTTAAAAATGCCACATATAATGTCACATGGTTATCTGGAAAATCATGCTATTTTGCGATATGCAATTCTGTGATATTCGTACATGATCATTTTACCAAACCAGATGCTTGGAGCAATGTCAGCGACTCATGTCATGTGACTGTACTTGTCATCAACAATTGATATATTGATTGGCAGATGATGCACCCTTGGACAGGATATAAATCCTGTTGTCTCAACAAATGACCTTTGGGTGAGTTATGTCTTGTATCCATTGCAGATAGGCTAAGCGAGGAACTAACAGCACCTCCCTACTCTCTACATGGTGTGGTGCTAGATGCAAACCATACTGCCCACACGTTTTAGCTGTGCTTAGTGCCTGGTGATGTATGTGGGTGTGTTAAGCACGTATCTATCCTTCTAAGGGCTTCACACTTATGGAGTTTCCATGTCAAGTAATTTGGACACCGGCCTCTAAACAAGAAGTGGTGAAAGTTGGTTTGGACTACCACTTCCAATGCCTTCTTGAATTGTCCTTGTGCTTTTTTTCAAGATTTAGTTAATTTTTTTTCTGGAGCAGCCATTACCCTCATGGTGAGGCTGGGTCAATGTTGAAACATTTTGTGTCCTAATGCTGGACGAGTATAAAACCATTTGACATCGAATCTGCGCGATCTGCGCGATCTGAATGACACAAAGCACAGTAAGATCTTTGTTTTGTCCTTCCTCTGTTCCCCCCCTTGTCTTGTCGCGCCTAGAAACACGTGTGTACAGGCGCATTATAAATGCCATTTCACATCATATCATATCAATGCCATATTTAGTTCACAGTCCAAAAATATCATTTGGCCTTACATGATAAATGGCTGTCTGTTGGGTATTTCGTGAGATTTCCTAGATTGCCACTAAACACGGGGCTAGACTCACATAGGGGTCACTTGCTGACACAAAAGTAGGACTTAGTGCCACCAGTAGCACAATTTCTCTACCTTATTTGTATTGCATTGCTGGCTCAATATAGTTACTCAGAATAGACTTACCAGTTCACCTGAAAAACAATGGGGGTCATTACAAGTTTGGAGCGTCATGGCTCCCCCTTACCGGCTACGGGTTCCTCGAATGAGGAATTACCGGACCATTCCAACCTTGGAGGGCCCGGAAATTCCTCATTCAAGGAATCCAGACCCGGTACATCCCGATTCCCATTCGAGCCTCCATAGGGCTCAATGGCAATGTGGAGGGTGCTAACAACGGGCTCGTTAAAAATGGGCCCGTTGTTAGCACCCTGGTCTGCTCATGGGACCTGCTAAGGATGCCTGGTTTTACCAGGCGGCCTTAGCGTGTTCTGCGAGCAGATCTCGTAATTAGGCAGTAAGGGGTTGATGGCTCTGGCACCTTTACCAGCGCCGTTAACCCCTTACCGCCTAACCCGTACGTAATGACCCACAATATGTTTTTAATATGGTGATACAGTTTATAATTACTCTTACAGAAATAATGCATCACACATTAAATAGCCATGCACAGCCTTCGTTATTTCATATGATACTTTATATATTGTCTGCAGATCAGAATAAAAACATACAATATCAAATTATTGTACATTGTAGGTGAGCTGAGAGCCAAGAAATGTGCACTCATTTATTGATACATGCTGATTTCATAAACTGTCAAAAATTATGCAATGCATTCATGCCAGTAGCAATTTTAGAAAACTTTCTGCTCTCTCACCCTAGGCAAAATGTCCCTCTGTCTGCCCAGTGGAAACACTGCAGCTCTCTCCTCCTCTAGCCTTGGCAGAAAAGACACGTTCTTTTATATCTGGACCTTGAGATAGCTGTTGCTCTTAGTTTTAAGAGTGGCAACGTATTTCTTTTCGCAGACAGCTAACTTCGCATAGGAAAATGCAGTGAACAAAGGGGCCTCCCTGACACCTACTTTAACCTTTTAAAGATCAGTGCAGTTTATCTACAATGTAAAGATTCCCTTTTATTTTACACCATCATACTCACCATAAATCCTGGAAGCAAGTTGTCTTTCATCACTAGCTGGTAACACGCCCTTGGAAGCACTCTCTCACTCAGCCTCTCCCCGTCTGCGACCCACAGTGGCTCTCCTTTTCTCTCCTCTGCCAACATGACAAACACCGTCACAACTCAGCAGTCACCAGACGCTTTCCTTTCTCTTGCTCAACAGCCAGAAATCCCAGCAGAGGTAGACGTAGTCCCCAGAAGAAGCGAGCCCTCCTTTCCTCCCTGCTGGACCTTTTCTCTCACTCCTCCTTTCAAGGAATACCCACGTATAAAAGGCATACCATATCCCAGCCTCTTTCCAGTGATGTCATCCATCAATCAGAAACTCACACTCAGTCAGCCAGGCCCCTTCAAACCTTCCAGAATGCTTTCCTTTCTCCTTTTTCATAGAATTCAGCTCGGCAAGCGGATGGCCAAGCTGTAACATTTTTCCTTCCAGCTTCCTGCTTTGGAAGCTTTAAATAATGGCCTGTTTCAAACAGAATGACTTCAGAAATTCCTCATGCACGTTTTCAACGGAAAAGCAGTTTTTATTCATTTACTTTTCAAACAACATTGCAGACCTTGTGCTTACAGCCCCATCAAGATGGCCAGCCAGTTTGTACCAATGATTTGTACCAAGGAGCTATGGACTGAGCTGCCTCTAATATTATTAATGGGTTACATATTGCAAGGTTATGATGTTAGTGGTAAGTAATTGCTATTCCTACATTTCATTGCAACTCAGTCCATGCTAAACCATGGTATAGTGCACTAGGCTATGGAATATGTCACTATGCAATGCTAAATCCAAACCCCCTCTTGTTTGTTTTATATGAATTCACAGCATAACACCAGACGCACACCATAGTCGCCCATACACAATATCCTACCTCTTCTGCAAGAGTCTGGGCTTTTGATAACATTCTGCTCTAGCTGGAATTCAGTCTGTAACCCGTACATAACTCCTACAAAACTCCCCCTTTTGTTTCTGTTGAGACCTGACCTAATAGTCTCAGCAGAAACAAAATACGAAACCGGCTACACCATTTTATCACCCTTGTGATCTTGGGCATAACAAAAAAGAATCTGCAATTATTGTGTGTCTAGAATACATGTGCTGCACTCAGTTGACTTTTCCATCTCTGAACCGCCAATAACGTGAACATCACCATGTGCATTTTGTTTGTGAGCACTATTAACCAGATAAAGACGGATACCAAGGAAATTGCCATAATCACCAAACCCCTTCCTGTCCAGGTACCCCAAGTAAAAGCATCCGTGTCTGTCAGGCCTAGGTCACTCAGAGTAATATTATTTTAATTTTAATTCATTTTGATTTTGTACACGCATTTGTGCTTCAGTAAGTATTCTATGTTGGGGTCAAGTGGAAATCAATTTTTCTGAAAGAAATTCATGTTCTCCACCTTTCCTTCCCATAGATCGCAATCTACATGAAACAGTGTCAGACCCTAACTGTCACCACCGTATCTTTAGGAACAAACATCTAGAACATGTTGTGCTCTAATGGTCTGACAAGGAATGAAGCGTGATTGAGATGTGTGATTGTGAAATTTGTTACCGAAGTACTGAATAACCATCTGTGTTTGATTCATTTAGCATAGGCTTATTCTTCATGCTTTGGGTTTCTTATAGACACTTCACATCCTTCTGAAACACCATAATCTGCCCTCAACACACAAATTGTGCTTGCTGCATCAGGAACAAATGACTTCCCAGGACACATAAAATGTTGTTCTTTAAATCTCACACAGGTGTCTAATTTTGGGATCAGATACAAGTCGGGTTCCCAGGCCTGAAAGTCAATCATTTCAGGAGTCACAATTTTGACATATTTGTCCCCCTGCCAGAAACCTACATTATGTACCAATTTAGTTTGATAAATTAATTATTGAGTAATAAACGGAATGCACAACAGAAAGCGTATCTCCATCCTTTCTACATCAATGTACAATGGGACTGCAATCCCCATTTCAAATGCATTTTTCTCTTGGATCATTTCCACTTCTCTGCGTGTGATCCATGTCATAATGTGATGAATAATGTCAGATGACACAAAATAAAGAGGTATACGACCCTAAATCAGTTGAGACACTCCATTTTGAATTTCCCACAGAACCTTTGTCAGGATACTTTCTATTGTATTTATCACATTCAGAATGGCCTCCAATAATTGATCATGTTTTACTATGACACTGGTGCTATATTTCAACATTGTACCTTGTTTGTTATGCATGGTTTAAATACTGGACCACCTTGCTTTGTTCGCACCTAAGTCCATCTAAGGCCTGCTGAATCATTCTCAAGTCATGCCCCAGTTCGTGGGCCTTACCACCTAACGTGTTTACAGATACGGCATTTGTATTATATGTAGTAGTTCCCACCACAGAGCCAATTAAGGTCATTACAATTGTTGCTATCAAGAAACCAGCCAATCTTTTTCCCCTCTTTTTCTTGGTGCTAAACGAACTTCTGAATGTGTTTTCTAACTGCAACATCACCTCCTTTACTGGTCTTTGAGCTCCACCTTTGCGCATTCAGACCCGTTCTTTCACTTGAACAGGCTTAATCTCACAAATATTAAGAAATCTTTTGATCAGCAGTTCTAGAATCAAACTGGTATAAATGTTTTGATATAAAAGTCTTCTGTTCTATAATATAAAGCCCAGAGCTTCTTCCACTGCAATTCCTGAGGCTGGTCCCAGTTCTACCAGAACGTGTCCTTCAACTGAAATGTTATCCGATATTGTCATCATAACCACACATACAAAGATTTACCTACAAATGTGCTACATCCATCTTTGTCTCTTCCTGCAAGTCACCTCTCGTGCAACTCCTGTGTGATCTCCTCTGCCAACATTCCCTTTTCTTCAGTTTAGGATTCCTTCCAGGGGCTCCCGTTTATCCAGGGCCTCTTCTGGGTTATAGGATCCGGCAACCAGCTCCAGAAGTGCTGGAGGGGCAATTAAGTTAGTGTCTAGATCAAAAGAGAAATAGATTAAGAATCAAGTACACTAAACTAATTAATTTCCTTTCTTTTGGGATTTACCTGAAATAAAAAATTAAGCAATGTAAAAATGTAAAATATACAATATTTGTGCTGTCCCGATTCTTTTATAACAACCTGGAAATAAATTTGTATTAAACATAGAACTACATAGAACTACATACTAGATAACAGTAAAAAGAAAATGTCATAGCAAGCTGGAAATAAACACATGGGTTAAGCATGGAAACCATTCCATAATTACTTTGATAATTGGCTGTAAATAAAATATGGGTTAAATATTTAAGCAATATTACATGCAATATATATTGTTTTTTTTTTTTTACCTGGAATGACCACGTACATAGCACTTATCACCCTGGAAGTCTGATCCTTCTTCTACCCTTTGTTATTTTACATATTACATCTGCATCTGTTTTTATTGTTGTTTTCTTGCACCTTTACATGTGCATGTTGTTATGCACATACTCACCTGTTTTCTCCCCCCTCTTCCCACTTAAGTATTAATGGTTATATTGACACCCACTTACTTGCCACGACAAAACCCTCCTGAGCAAATGTCCTCTGTTTTCCTGCTTTCCTGCTTTCACTTCAAAATATACGCCTTTCATCCCCTATTGGTTTCTTCAGCTTCCTCCAGCCTTTTCACCTCATGCTGCGGGGAAAATAGCTAGATGTGGTTAACATAGACAAATTGTTCTTCTTTTATCAATTTTCTGTATACCACAGGTGAGACTTTGTCCACAATTGTGTATGGGCCGCGCCAGCATGTGAGATTTTTTTTTGCATTTTGATGGTTACCTTTTCCAAATTTAATTTATACACCTGATCACCTACTTCATACTCTCTCAGAGATGTCTTCTTAGTATGATTTTGCGCTGTCAACCGATTTTTCCAGATTCTGCTGTGTGAACACAAATGCATGCTGCAACTGCTTTCTCAGCTCTTGCACATATTTGTGAATTGTGGCTGCATTTACCAGAACCTGCTCATTGGTTTGGTACAGCAAATGTTGTGGCAAAACCATCTTCCTGCTTGTTAGAATCTCGTGTGGACTGAGGTATGTGGATCTCGACGGTGTTGACCTAATAGCCATCAGACCAAAGGTAGTCGCAAATCCCAACTGGATCCTGTCCCACTTACAAACTTTTTCAAAATGTAAATAATTCATCTGTTCCACAACTCCAGAAGATGGGGGGGGGTGATATGAAATGTGAAATTTCCTCTTTACTCCTAAGATTTGCCACATCGTTGTCATCACTGCACTAATAACATGACTATCACGGTCCTTTGAGGCAATTCAAATCTGATTGACAAACAAGGTGGCTGCTGTGTGCACACTGCAATCAAGTGCCGGAGTGCATTCTAGCCACTTAGACATTAAATATGTGACCTTTAATATATACTGGTTTCCCTGTGATGAGCTATGCACAGACCAATAAAATCGATTTATAGATCCGACCATGGAAAAATGAGACCTCTTTTCATTAATGGCACCCTGTGTGTTGGGGAAGTAGTTTAAAACTGTGCGCACACCAAAAACCATCTTGTGTATAATTCTATATCTTGGGACATGTGTTGCCAATAAGTATATTCTTTTAGGATTTCTGAGGTTTTCTGGGAACCTCTTTGTCTGTGACCCGTAGTTATGGCATCATAGGCATGATGAATCATTAGTCCCGAAATGACAATGGTATCACCCGGGTGAATATTCCAAAAAACTATTTTGGGCATAATCAGAATCATGCTCACTGTGCTCAGAAAGACAAAGCTTCACCTCACTGATGAGGCCCAACAAGGCTGAAACATGCGTATGGGGTTGCTATTGGTACTCTTGTTCAGAGAGGAATTGCCATAGCACTTCGGTGCTGGACTGCCCATGTGTGCGGGACAAAGACTGATATGCAAATGGATATTTCCCATCTGCGAAAGGTACAGTGAGCAAAAAGCGTGTGCTGCAAACTCTCATCTCAGAACAGGTTATCATGCCATGTTCTTTCTGGAGAGGAGCGCCTGCTACCTTTTTTTAAATAATCAGAATCCGTGACTAAAACTGTTTCTTTGAATTTATTTTCTACCACTGTGAATATTGCTTTATAATTGCTTTTATAAATTACAGCCAGTTATGCAACTTGACTTCTCTTTGGGCGCAATCACATGCTCACTCTTGGAATGCCATTGCATTTGACCCACACATTTCCTATTCCTGACACTAATCGGAGTCACCTACCACGTGGTATGCACATCCATCTACATACACAGTTTCTGAGACTCCTGTATGTTTCTTCATTGTAGCTTCATTGAATTCCTTATGTGGAGATTGTTCAAATTCAGTTAAATGTGTTTCTAGACTTGTGTTATCAAAGGCACAGGTAGCTGCACAATCATGTAGGACTGCCAGTCATTGAGCAACTGGGCTCTTTTTATTCTGTTGATATCTCATTTCCACCAGAAATCCCTGCAATGCCAATGTCCATGAGGTGATTCTTGATTGGGCCAAATTCCCTGATCTGATCCTTTGACTTTTTTCAAAAATCACCTTGAATAATGGGACAGACATATTGTAATGCCAAGACAGTGGTCAAATGTGCTTTAATTTCTACCTGTGACAACGCCTTACTGGCATAAGCAATGGTTTGTTATTTGCATCGTGTTTTTGGTACGGGACTGCTGACATAAATTGATCTGTAAATTATATCTCTATGAAGAAATCCAGATTCTTTATTAGATAAGCTAGACATGGGGCTTTCATCAAATAGCTATTTAATTTGGCCACCACCTCACTTTGTTCCTTTCCCCATATCCAGGGTACTCCATGCTTCCTTCAATCATTTATTCAAAGGTTGTGTGATTTCTGCATAATCTTCAATGAATTTTCTGTTGTAAATTGTCATTCCTAACAAACTATTTAGGCCATTCGAATTGGTGGGATCTTTTAATTTCTGAATGGCTTCCACCTTTTTTCTTTTGTGGATTTAACCCATGCTCTGTTACTTCATGACATTTTTCTACACCACTGCGCTTTCTTTAAAGATACTTTTGTTCCAGCCTTTTGTAACTGAGCAAGCACATGTCTAATTTCATTGAAGTGTCTTTTTAAGTCCTCATTTTTTATTAGCACAACATCCACATAAATTACAGTTCTGCTCTCAGCTGCATCAGGGAGTGTTTTATCCCAAACTCACTTCCACTGTTGATTTAGACAAAGGTGGTCCAAACCCATGCATACTGTAATCGGTTAAAGGAGAAGGCAAATAGATTGTGTATATCTTCAGCTAGTGGCACACACCAGTCTTCAGCTAGTGGCACACACCAGTACCCAGTAAGATCCAGAGTGGTAAATATCTTTGACCCACAAAGATTGTGCTGCTAATTTAGGCCTCGAATAACACTGACAGATGCAGAGTTGAGGATAAGATGAAAATAACGGCCATATTGTGCCCAAGGAATTTCAAGCATTTGATAAATGTCAGTTACAACCTCAAGGTAATCTTTGATAGAACTATCTGACCCCTTTTTGAATGGTTTGATCAAAGCCTTGATAGACTCCATTACCTTTTGTGCATTGTGTGTTATACTGCCCAGTGTAGTGCTTTGTGCAGTGCTTTGTGTAGTGCTTTGTGCTGGGATAGCAGACTCAGCCACCAGCATTGGAGAGCAGCCAGTTCTTGGTGGCTGAATAACAGCTGGCCCATCTCCCAAATTATGACTGCATCCTGCCTCAGTAAAACTACTCCCCTTTTGACTGAATCCCTTCTTACCACCCTGCAATGGGCCTGGACATCCTGAATTTGACTATAAAGGACAGAATTATCTCTTCTCAAATGAACAACTTCTCCCAGCATTTCTGCAGCCTGCCTCTTGTAAAGATCAGCTGCCTGGATGTTTCTGTCATTGTCATACATAAGTCTAAAAATGTAATCTTGCATTCTTGCAATTCTTTGGTCGTCTCACTGCCACCCTTTCTGAGTGTCTTAATTTCTGGGATTGCTATGTCCTATCTTGTGAAACACCATGTAACATGGTTTTTAAATGCATTAATTCTTCTTCACTTTCTGAAAACTACTTCTATCTCTGACTGTGCACCAACATCATTAAATGTGGCTTGTATTTGCATATCGAGCTCTCTATGTTTCAACACAGCTTCCACGTGTAACAATGTTTCACACTCTGCACATGTCTAATTTAGCACATCATCCACATAATTCGCAGGTCCTCTCTCAGCTGCATTTGGGAGTGCTTTACTTAGGAATATCCCAAACTCACTTTCACTGTTGATATAGCCAAAGGTGGTCCAAACCCATGCATACTGTAATCGGTTAAAAGAGAAGGCAAACAGATTTTGTATACCTTCAGATAGTGGCACACACGAGTACCGAGTAAGATCCAGATTTGTAAATATCCTTCCCCGCAAAGGATTTTGCTGCTCATTTAGGCCTGAAATAACACTGGCAGATGCAGGTTCGAGGGTAAAATGAAAATGACGGCTATAGTGTGCCCTAGGAATTTCAAGCATTTGAAAAATGTCAATTGCAACCTCAAGGTGATCTTCGATACAACTATCTGACCCTTTTTTGAATGGTTTGACCAACTCCTTGATAGACTTCATTACCTTCAGTCCATTGTGTGTTATACTGCCCAGTGTAGTGCTTTGTGCAGTGCTTTGTGTAGTGCTTTGTGCTGGGATAGCAGACTAAGCCACCAGCATTGGAAAGCAACCAGTTCTTGCTGGCTGAATAACAGCTGGCCCATCTCCTGAATTATGACTGCATCCTGCCTCCGTGAAACTACTCCCCTTTTGACTGAATTCCCTTCTTACCACCATGCACTGGGATATGCTGAATTTGGCTACAAGGGGCAGAATTCTCTCTTCTCAAATGAACAACTTCTCCCTGCATTTCTGCGACCTGCCTTTTGTAATGATCAGCCGCCTGGACTTTTCTGTCCTCCATAAATCTACAAATGTCATCTTCCAACGCTTGCAATTCCTTAGCCTTTGCACTGCCACCCTTTCTGAGTATCTGAATTTCTGGGATTGCTATGTCCCTATCTTGTCGAACACCATGTAACATGGTTTTTAAATGCATTCATTCTTCCTCACTTTCTGAGAATTGTTTCTCTCTCTGAATGTGCACCAGCATCATCAAATATGGCTTGTAGTTGCATATCGAGCTCTCTATGTTTCAACTCAGCTTCCACGTGTAACAATGTTTCACATTCTGCGGCCAAACCACACTGTATTTCAGCAATCACATCAGAATCTTTTTACTGCAACTTAATGAGTTTATGTAATGAAATCCAAATCTTGGCACACAGACGGATAAGACAGTCAACCTCTAGTTTCCGGTCTCCTGCCTGAAAGTGACGGCGGAGACATGTTTGCAAAATGTTTGCAAAATGAGCAGTGGTCTCCCTTTCCTGGATCCATCCTGAATTGCCCTCGAATTCGGGTAAGAATCATTATTCCGTGCGAGATTCGTTTTTTCTCGCTGCTAATTGCACCAGTGATCCGCCGACCTGCAAGAATATCTACACAGCCTGCATGTTTTAAACTTGATGCCAACAGCTGCTGTGTTTGCCCCTGCCACCATTAGCCACCACGAGGTTTTTACACTTCCAAGATGGCCGCCCGCCATGTCTCAAGGATCCCCAGTGCCTAACTGAGCACATCCGACTGTCCTCGCATCCGATTGGCCATTGAGCCACCTTAAGCAGCCTATCGCCAGCCGGTAGGCGAAGCCGGCCCACTCCCAGCAAGGCCCAGGATAATAAGGCCAATACCTGTCTTCACCTGTCCCAGCCTTCCTCGCCGTTCGCCCGGACCCCCTGCCGGATTCCAGACCAACCTCAACGGTAAACGCCACTTCGCTTTTAAATTGAACTGCCTAGACTCTGGAAAAGGCTTTGTTACCACAAGCTACTTATTGCCACTCTCGTGCACTCAGGCCTTATTGCATGCTGTATCTGTGCCCAAAGTTGCTGCCATTTCCATTACATAGGTGCTCAGTCGTATTTAGACTATTGTGTCGCTAGTCATCCCTGTAACATATAACTGCACTGTGCCTCACTGCTGCTCGGCTACCCTATGCAATTCTAGTTTCCATTTTTAACCGCATTGTGACCATCTGCTCTGTTCTGCTGATCTGCTCACCAATTGCCTCTAGATCTGTTGACCTGCAGCCCAATGTGTCCCCGCTCAACATACTTTTATAGCCACTAAACTCAATGTTGTGCTTAATCTGCTGTAAGTGCTATTCTGAAGTTAGGGGTTATTCTGATTCTAGGTGTTATCTTGAACTAAGTGTTACTCTGAACCTAGGTGCTATTCCCATTCCAGGCGCTATTCTGAATACATGCTACTCTGATCCAAGATGTTAATTGGTACACTGGCGCAATTCTAAACCTAATGCTGTGCTAATTGACAAACGCTTACTATGACCACTTTGCTTACCTGTACCTGAGTCAGATGCCAATCTGCAACCTTGCACTACATGGATTAGGTAGTATTCAGCTACTCCAAGCAGGCCGCACTGTCCACTGCTAGATTTCGACCCTAGACAGGACACACACTGCACCTTACCCCCCTCACACAATGTTCCTCCCGGGCCTTTACTCTATACTACTGAGAACCATTCTCCACATCACCAATTCCGCATGCCTGCCCAGCTCACCCCTTAACTTGACCAGCCTAGGCACCGCATCACCCACCCTCACAGAGCCCAGCACCACAATCATGCTTACCCTACTTGCTCCCCCATGCCTTTCGGACAGGCTGACCAGACTACGATCCAGACTTCCCAAAATACACGAGCCTAGAGCCAGGGGCTCCACACAATCCATACTCACACACCGAACATCCATTAGCTCCTGCGCTAACCTTACGCTAAAAAAACCCGAACCTAAACCCGTCAACTCCACTACAACCAACAATAGAGCGCTCAGCACAGCTACCACCCCCACCCCTGCCAAAGCCAAAACCCTACCTTTAAAAGGTGCCCTCATCAACGCACGCTCCATGATTGCCCATGCCACGGACATCGCTGATCTCATTTTAGCTGAAGATCTAGACTTCCTAGCCAAAACAGAGTCCTGGCTTCATGCAGCCACAGGCCCAGCCCTTTCGCTAGCCATCCCCACTGACTACACCATCATCCGAGCGGACAGAACTGAAGCTAAAGGCGGTGGTTTGGCCATCATTGCCAAGACCCACCTTAACATAAGACTCAACTCCGCCACACACCTCCCTTCATGTGAATCACTTACAGCCAAACTACCCATCGCTAACTCCCAAACAATATCCATTCACTTACTATACAGACCGCCCGGACCCCCGGGATCTTTCGAGGAAGACCTCAATGCCATCCTTACCGACAACCTAAAAAACTCCTCACAATGCCTTCTCTTAGGAGACTTCAATTTAGGCTACAAAGACCCCAAAGACAATCAAGCCATTCTCATCAGTAACACCCTGTCTGAACTAGGCTTCACACAAAAAGTAACCAGCCCCACCCATAACAAAGGGAGAACCCTTGATTGGATAGCAGACTATAACTGTGCCGTATCGATCACTAACAACACTCCCCAATCCTGGACCGACCACCACCTCCTCTCCTTCTCACTTGAGGCCTCAAGCCCTACAACCAACATGGCACTAGCCCCAGCCATCCACACGAGAAGCAAAAAAAATATTACAGTAGAAAAACTGATCCCACTCATTCTTCCTACACTAAGCCAACTCCAAGACTCTAATCCCTATGACCTCGTAGAAGGCTATAACAACACCATGCGCATAGCCTTAGACGCCATTGCACCATTGAAACTTAGAAAATCCAAACCAAAAAAGCACCTCAACCAATGGTTCTCCAGCCATCTTAAAACCCTTAGATTGGAAAAGAGTAAACTGGAACAAGTCTGGAGACAATCTCCGACTGACCACAACAAACTATTGCTTAACAAAATAACGGCCAACTATAAAAAAGAAATCATAGCGGCCAAACAAGAATCCTATAACCAGAGAATCTCCCAATCCAACTCCAGCTCCAGAGAATTATTTACTATCCTGAAATAATTGGAAACCCCGGTAACAATCCCAGATACTCATCTTATACACAGCAAGGTGAGTTAATAAAAAACGATTTTTAATAGTCACAGGTCCAATCCTAGGATTTCAATCAAGAAGTTCTAGAATTTAAAGAATTCTTAGAACTAGTATAGTTGTAAGAGCTTCAAAGATGAGGCTGTAAAAAAGCTGCTAATTCAGCAAGCAAAGCAGATGCATAAAAATAAAGTTAAGGCACTCCCCTTCGATATTCATCAGAAAGAGGGGGAAGCCATGTTGGCTATCATCCAATATAAATTATATCTAAACTATTGGAGAATTGTGAATTCACTTGACATATAGTGGTGTTGCTAAACAAATACAATTGCAGAGTCCTTCTGGGTGAGCTACTTTACAGATTTTTATGCCTCTGCATTTTCAAAGGATGCTGATAAGCGTGTTGTGGGTACTTGGGCCATTCCTTTTGACCAAGAGGAGATTGAGATCCTGATCAAAAGGGCAAGTATATCTCAGGCTCCTGACCCAAACAGTTTGTGTAGTAAAATCTTGAAGGGGCCCCTTCCTTGTGGGCTGGAGTTCTATTCTCTTTATTTAGATCAATGTTGCTTAAACAAAGGTTTGCCCCTTCTTGGAAAGAGGCTATAATCATTCCTATATTCAAGAAGGGTAACAGGTGTGAACCTTGTAATTATAGACCCATAGCAATCGTAGATGCAGATTTTAAAATCTTTGCATCGTTGGTCCTACACGAGTTGAAGGAATGGGCCTCTTCGAATAACATCTTGAAACCAAACCAGGTTGGATTCCCTTTGGGTGTGGTAACCCTTCATGGCAGGTTTGGCCATTGATCACCTGCAAAACCACTCTTGGGAGCACAAGTCACTTCCTGTCTTTTTAGCAAATTTTGATTTATTACTTGCTTTTAATAAAGTTAACTGTGAAGCCCTCTAGAAGAAGCAAATTGAGGTATCCCGCTGCACACCTTATTTAATGTCCTGATATATTTACACATGGATACTGTATTAAGGGTAAGGCTTAATCTAACAGAAGAACTTTCTGTAGACATTTCTACAAATAGAGGGCTTAGACAGGAATGCATGCTGGCACCTTACCCCTTCAATTTGTATTTAGCAGATTTAGGTGAGGTGTTGCGTAATGCCTCCTTTCTCCCTCCAAAAATTAACAGAAAGTCTCTGTATTGGATGACTTACACAGACGTTATTGTCCTTTTCGGCTGCACTTGTGTAGGTTTGCAACTATTGCATGCAGCTTTTGAGACATACACTAGGGTGAACAATTTGGTTTTAAATTCACAGAAAACCAAGATGTTGAAGTATGCAGCAAATAGGTGGAAAGAATTACATTGTTGGTGGTTGGTGAACCACAAAGTGGAGGCAGTTAATGAGATAACACATTTAGGACTGAGAGTATATTCACAGCCCAGCAAAGCTGAATTAATTGATCATGTGAAGGAGAAGACTAGCCTGGTACTCCCACAGATGAAGCATTTTACCTGCAGTGTTGTTACATTTCCGCTGTTACCTATCTTAAAATGTTATGATGGGAAAATCAAACCTTCAATCTTTTATGGTTTGGAGATTCACCATCAGTTATTTAAAGTTGATTTTGCACTTATAGAAGGCATGTTTTGGAAGTCAATTTTTATCCTGGTCAGAATTGACTCCTATGCCAACAATGAGGTATGAATTGGGAATAGTGTCTATGAACATGAGAGTTGTGTGGAAAAGGTTCTTGGTTTGTAAAAAAAAAAATGCTGGATCCTCCAGTGGATTCCCTTCATGAAATGCTGAAAATTAGGAATGAGACATCAGAAAATTATTATTTTATAGAATGTAAAGAGCAAATGAATTAATGCGGTTTGGATTTTAAAGTGGTTATGAAAGACCTAGTTAGCATAAAAAGCATTTGTAGAGGTCGCATTGGTGAAGAACTTGTGATGAACTTAGGAAATATAACACGTTCCCTGATCTTGTAAATAGTCATAGAAATTTAGGGGAGGTTGTGCCGTATCTCATTAGATTTCCCAACTGGGATTTGGCAGTGCAAATTTGGATTTTTTACTGAATCTGCTACGCTCGATGGAGGTTACATTTCTCTGGGGGAGGTGGGGACTATGAGAATTCTATGTGTCATCACTGTGGTCGTAAAACAGAAACTTTAAAGCATGTAATGTTATATTGTGAAATGCTACACTATCATCGTAGGATATGTTTTGACCAATTCAGGATATATCTGAACTCCCCTTGAATTTTGATGGAATTCTACCTCTTTTGCACTCAGAAAACGCACTTTACACATATTTAAAGAGAGTACATTTAATCTACATTTGTATTTGATTTTGATTAATTGAATTTTCTCAGATCAAATGTTAGATCACATGTTTTATGAATGATTTTTGTTATAAGGATGTTACTGTGATTTAGTATTGCACATTAGCTATGGTATGTAATTTGAACTGAGCTTGAGAACATTCAGAATTAATTATATGTTTAAGGATTCAATTTAAAACTATGCACACAATATTTAAAAAAGGGCATTAGATAGGGCCGATCGCCAACCCCCCTGGATAACATCATCCATCATGTGATCATGATACTCCAGCTCTGATGACACATTGGGTCTCATAACGAGGCTGGCGGTAGCCGTGGCGGTACCAATTTTTTTCCGGCACCACGAATGGGCAATTACCGGTTCATGGCGAGTTTGGCGGACCTGGTATTGCCCATTCACCGGTGCATGTAATAAGGGACTCACCATCTGCATTTGGCCCCATAGGGCTGAATGGTAATGGGGAAGTTGGTAGCATCGGTACCGTTAATAACAGTACCGGTGCTACAGTCCTGTTATGCTAGCGGGTGCCGGTACGCCCACAACATTCAGTTTGGTATTCAATAAAGGCAACTTTGCCTGTTGCCGCAAACCATTGGAGCGCCCCAGTTAGTCCAGTGTCCCAGACAGTTGCCCATGTTTAGCAGCTCTGCTCCTGTTAACGGCTTTTCCCTGAGAGGGAATGGCTGTTCGCTGGGCGCTTCCCTCTGCACTCTACAGCTTTCGTGCGCAGCTTTGCTTATGTTTTTAGACAGCGCTTGCTGCCGGCCTCCCCTTCTGTGGATTCCCGGGGTTTTGGTAGCTTCTCAGCAGCTCCACTTCTCCTACTTCTGCATGGCTCCATGAGCTGCTTCTTGCTCTTTCTCTACTCCTCCATTGTGGTTCAGCCTTCTGTCTTTTATACACCTGTGGTCCATTAATGGGCTGCAGGTGTATACCATTAACCGTAACTGCCTGGCCCCAATTACATGGACATGCCTGACCTTCATGCATCTTCTATATCCCAGTACCAAAGTGGTGAGAGGAAATGGTAATCATTACTATCAATTGCTTCTTCCTCGTCTCAATACCAGAGTGGGAAAAGTGTGTATTATTCATAACTCTCAGTCCTTGTCTCAGTACTGTTAGGTACCACAAGAGGTGGACGGCGTTATGATAACCTTTAAAGGTCAGTGAAGGGTTAAGCTGGTTATCATGAGGATAAGGGGGATACCATGCCTCGCCTAAGGATACTGCACTCCCAATCCGCAATAACCCTCCACCCAGGTGATCCTCCCTCGCTTGTCCACCCCAGGGGAAGCATCCAATAGTGATGGCTTTTCCCTGGCCACCTGCGTAGAGGCTCCAAGGGTAGTAGGAGTGAGAATACCCTCAGGTTTCTCACAGTAGGCAGGATGTTGATTAGAGAATGGGGACTGGGGAGACTGGCCATCAATTCACACTCCACAAAAGAAGGAATTGCAGGGCAGCAGTGCAAAGACACACAGAACTCACAGGTAGGTATGAAATCACTGTAGGCCTTGGCACTCATCACTAAGTCAGACACTTGTGACCTGTTGGGTGGGGGGCAGAGTAAAAGCACTTTTGAACAAGCTGGCGGTGAAGAGTGGAGATAGTTTCTGTATATAATATGGGATGCCTGCGCAAATGCAATTGCAAAGTCAACTCAGGATGCGTGTATTATGGGTAATGCATATTAATATTAATATTAATAAGACCTGCTCTTCCTGGGACATGTTCTCTAATGATAAAAACAGAGATGGAGCTGTAAAAGTCTATTTGGGTCTGTACAGGTTACCGTCTGTTTTTTGCCAGTGGGGGACAGCTCTTGGCTGGAAGTAAATCAGTCAACCCCCACTAGCAATCCTGTAGTTTGGCAGTGCAGGAAACGTGGTGGCAATGGAATTACCACCACTTTTCCCACACCGCCAAACTTACAATTAGGCCCTGACATGACAAATATTAATGATGAAAAGAGAGGGGGAAAATTAAAAGAATCAATAATAAACAAATGGAAATAAATACTCCACATATTCACAGAGGGTAAATCAAAGCAATACATAAATAATGAGGAAAAGCCTCAGGTGTTAAATGTAATTTGAATTAAACACATTCATATTAGCAATGGTGGATTCCATCAAAACCTGGCACCAAGTTGATTTAAGGGTCTCCCAAATCATGAGGTGTTGACCCAATTGATGAGGCATACACCATGTTTAAACCCTGGTGGTCTTTCTATGAAGAGTACACTAAATAGGCACCCCGATCCACATTCTCTGATGTTACAGAGAGCAATAGGGTACTGAACACCGTTGTGCTTGAAAGAAAGACTATGCCACACTCTCCTCCTCCTTCCAGTGTGCACTTGTGGCCACGGCAAGAGTATGAAGGTGTAGGTGCTTCAATCCTGTTGCCGACTAGTGGTGAAAGGATAAACAGCACCTTGGAAGGTTGTGTCTTGTGTTTATCAGAGATGTAATGGACCCAGAAATACTGCAGAGATGGGCTGGTTAGGTGACCGATTTGTCTGCTTAAATAAAGTGATATAATCAAATGATGCACTCAAGTACTTTATGCAAGGCACTTTAATACTTCACATCTCCTGATACCTTTAATTGACTCTTACATCATCAACATTCTGGCTTATACTAACCCATATATGCAATAGATAACCAGCATCTGCTCACTTGCTTGCAGACAATGGTATCTCCCTCAATGTCTCATAAATCTGAGGAAACCCACACTGAACCCAAGTGACCTCTCCAACGTTCACCCTATCATGCATCTACCCTTCCTCGGCAAAGGAATTGAGATGAACGACACCATCCAATTGCATGAAAGCATCCCTCAGAACAGCCTCCTAAATGACTACCAGCCCAGTTTTTACCCAACATGGAGCACAAAGACCAGTGACTGAAATGAAGCTTGATAGATTTGCCCCTCAACTGTCACCTAGAACCAAATCTCTTGGCTTTACTTTCAAATGTGACCTCTTATTCAAAACACACATCACCAAGAAGACCCAAGCAGCATGGTAACAGTTTGCACTCCTGCTCAATGTCAAGACATTCTTCCCCAGTCCGAGTTTCAGAACAATTTACTTATTTCAAACCTGGACAACTGCAATGCCCTATATACAGGTGTCTGAGATGCCGAGAGCTGTTGGGAGATGAGAAGCAGAGCAGCTGCAGCAGAAAGCAGAAGTGCCTTTACTGGAGCCATCTCGAGAGATCCAGAGAGAGTGGGTTCACCACAGGCCGATTGACAGCACAGAAGGCTGGTGAACGAATGTCCATGCACAGCGAACGCCAGGGGACAGACGAGACAGCAACTGAAGGAGAAACTGCCCCACTGGAGAGGAAGAGAAGCACGGAGTACACTGAAGCAGCCAAGCAATACCAATGAGCGGGACGTGGGACAAGAGAAGACAGAGGGCTTCATTATGAGACCTACGGTAGCTGACGGCTGCCGCCCATATATATATATATTTTTTTCCAGTGCCCGCGAATGGCCAATTACCGGGTGCCCATTCACGGGTGCCAGAAGAAAATGCTCCCCATTTCCATTTGAGCCCCATATGGGTTAATGGGAATGGGGAGGTCGGATGCACCGGTACCATTCGTGAATGGTGCCGGTGCATCCAACATCCTCTGCTGGCGGGTGCCGGTATGCCTGCCAGGTCAGACCTGGCAGGCGGGAAGGCACCCACAAGCAGAACTCATAGTTTGCCGGTCCGGTAACACGGCAAGCTTACCGGTACCATTGTTACCGGATGAACAAACCAATAATGAGGCCCAGAGACACTTACCAGGTGAAGCTGAGCTGGGGAACCAGGTGAAGCTGAGCTGGGATGCTGTGAGAGAGGAAAAGGGGTCATGGACCCAATATTTCAGAAACCTAAATTGTTATATTGAGAATAAGTCCTGGTAGGAGAGTACACCAGGCAGTCTCTGGTGAGTCTGGGGCCATGCACCCAAAAAGAAAGAGCACTGAGAATAAGTCCTGGCAGGAGATTACACCAGGTGGTCCATTGTGAGTCTGGAGACCTGCACCCAAAGAAAAAAAGAACACTTATGATAAGTCCTGGCAAGAGAGTACACCAGGCAGCCTGTTGTGAGTCTGGCCAACCGCACAGAAAAACATAAAGAGAAGATGTCCTGGCAGGAGAGGAGACCAGCCAAAAATGATTGCGAGTCTGGAGACCTGCGCCCATAAGGGAAGTTGAATGTTGCGAAGACCTGGCACGGAAGTATACCAGGCAAGGGGATTACCAGTCAAGTAACCACATTTCATCCTAAATAAAGGCATTCAAGACAGCCTCTTGAAAGTGTGCGAAAACCCAGGGGAAGTGAACCATACCTCCTGGGGATGGAAACGTGATTGAACTATGGTGAAATAAGTGAATCAAGGGGTAAGGAAGAACCCTTTAGTGTGTGGGTCTAGGGGAAGGGAGCCATACCCCAAGGATAGGAAAGCTGCTGTTTTTATCAAGGAAATGACCCGTGGTTGAGAGCTGAGGAGAAGCTGAAAACTCAAGGCAAGGGAAGACCTTCCCTCATCGTTCTTAATGTTATGAAACCTTGGCGAATGTGTTCATTTGTACACCTTTTGGATCTTCATGTTGAAATATTGAAGAGCATTAAGATGGTCAGTTGAAAGCCCATTGCAAATTTTCGGTTTAGCTTGTAAGGGTCAGGATAGGATTTTGGATACAGGATTGAGAATGATTTAGTTTTGGACATTCTGATACTAGCACCCCTTGTAGAATTAGGGTGAGAGAGGTCTTTCTCCAGCCCTTCTTTTACTTTAATAAAAGTCTATAGCCGTCATCACAATGCCTCTGTTTCCAAGTCTTACTTCTGATTCATTAGAGCCACCAGAAGCAACAATATTTCAAGGCTGGAAACAAAGAACACCACAAGTGAAGAAAACCAGGAAATATGCCTTTTCCTGCCATGCACCCTATCACTAGATCAATTTACTAATGCAGATAAGAATAGCCCCCACCATACTGCAGGTCAGGAAGGCCCTCAACACCCTATGCTTTAGAGAATACCTTGACAATCACAGATCTCTCAACTCAACCCTTTTTTCCCCCTTCTGGTGTCACCCCCGCCCTGTCCCCCCTTTTCACTGTATCCCTCTCTGCTCCTCTGCTACAGAAGCTTAAACTAAGGATTTTCTGTAATCCGACTTGAACACAGCATGTGCAGTTTTAGGCTGCACTGTTTCAGATGTTCTAGGTTACAGGCGTTCAGTTAAATAAACATTAAACATGTTTTTAAATGCTTAGAAGGCTTGGACATTTTGGCTGTTCTTGCTTTGGAACCTGGGTTTGGAGCCTAAGGAAAAACACACATTAATCAAGAGAATAGGTTAATGAGCCAATATAATCTGCCAGTCACGAGTGTAATCATTCTGTTTACATAGTTCTGCAGCTTGTTGAATGAAATTGGAACATGGCAGTGATGCCCAACAGGTACATGAAAATCAACAAAAACCATCTGCATGTATGTTGCCCTTTGATCACGTCATTTGGTTTGCCATGTAATTTGTTTCACTGTCTTTCTCGTTTCCTACTGGAAACATTTTGTGGGATTGTGTTGTGTAGGTGTCAATGATCGGTTAGTGATATATTTCGAACAATGCCAAGCAGTAAGCGACATTCCTAGCATAGTTTGGTTTGGTGTGTCATTTTTCTGAAAGGATGTGTCAGATGTAGTTCCTCTACAAATGGCATATCTTTTTATTAAATCAACACCTGTCACTTTCAATGATCCACCTGGCCATTGGGATCTGAAATCAATTAAAGGCAATGCTAATGAATGCTCCTCAATTGTGAGAGGCAAATCGGGTTGTAAGCAACAGAAAGCTATCTTTGACTGTTTCGCTGGAGTTCTTCAGACAAACGGCTGAGAAATAGGCTTAACTAGTCATTGCTTTTCATAGTTTTGCAACAAATGTACTTAACGTGCTGCATGAAAGGTGCAACATTTTTGCAAAATTACCAATTAAGTTAGAAATGATCAAAATACACCCAAAACTGTAGTGTCACGCGTGTGAAGCTACATTACTATCAACACAGGAAAATCAAATTGATATTTCTAATATATTGCGACTCTGAGTAACTTTTCCTATTTAGTTACAACTGCAGGCAAGTCCATAAATGCATATATTCATTTTACAAGTCAGGAAACATGTTACCTTTGTATGACATATTTGAAAACCATGTTGAATTCCTTGAAAAGGCTATAATGGCCAGCCATTAGAAATGGCTATCCATAGAATTGGTTCTGTCCCTTCCCTTTTTGACATGTGTACGTTCCTTGAAAAAGCTAGGTATGAAACAAAACAAATCCTTAATTAAACAAATCACAGATAGTTATATGTAATAAGTTTAAATGTATACAAGTACAGCCGGTGATCCTGTTTTCCTAAATCTCACCATCCTATTGCATCCACCGAAATTCCCCTCAGCAACTAAAACAGTTATTCAACTAGGGTATAACGCAAAGGTGTTCATTTTCCAATTTTCCAAAGATAATCCTACAGTTTGCAGTGTTTTGGAATGTGCTTGTGGTTTCAATTGTCCGTGTTCTTTGGATTGAATGCATGATAATATTGCTGATTAGTATTATTTAAGCAATAACACCCATACTACAATGGCCCACATATCAAGTTAAAGGCCCGAGCAAACAGGGTGTGTTATGAGGTCATAAGGGCCTTCAACAACTGGGAAAGCAGGCCTTTAAGGGTGTTTTGGCTAGGAGCCCCCAGGAATGCTGTCTGCTGAGCTTATGGCCTTTTTTTACGTTGAGAAACGGATCAACAGCTCTTTCACAAGTTAACAAAATTAAGTATCAAAAAAAAGGAAAGAGGTACGTGATCTACTAGTGTCCCTCCTCTTTTTCCATAGGCAACTTTGGTAGCTGTTAGAGAGTGAGCGTGGTAAGTTGGTGAGTCCAGGGTCAGGTGGGTGTTTTGGTTACTCAGGAGATTTGAAATTAAGGGAAATGGTTGAAGGCCAAAGGCATTGTACACAATAGGAGGGTACCAGGGAGCAGGAAACAAGAGCCCTATAAAATGTCAGACAATGACCGGTAATGCAGTTAGGCCACTGGGAGGCTTAGGTAGCAGCCCACCACCATGTAATAAGGCCTGTTTTCTGCGCTTTCAGATTGGCTGGGATTCATCATGACATCACTTCTAGGGTGTTAATACTGATTATTGCTCAAATAGGAAATATTTTTTTTTAAGTCTAAAAGTATTTAAGATCCGAACACATACTACTTATCACAGTGTACTTATATAGTAAGCAACGGAATGGGGAGCATCCTCTTGTATCTACCATCCGCTTTTATTCAAGAGACTGTTACTTGTTCTTGGTAAGTGGGCTAATGAATGCCAAGCTCTCAGGCAGGCCTTGACTGTGTTGCGGGCATTTTATTGCTGGTGCAGCAGTAGTGAGGCCTTCCCAGGTGACCCACGGAAGGTCTTTATTACTGCTTCACAACTTCCTTCGAGCCGAAGGTGAGCACTGTTTAGGCACATGAGGTGCCTTTGTTCTTCTATGTGCTTGGCTCCCCTTTGAAATGGCCATACCACCTCAAGAGCCCGCCCTACATCATGTGTTATTGGTCTTGACTTTTTTACTTTTTTTTGCTTCTGCCAATCCGGGAGCTGGCAGACAGAGCTGCCCCCTTGTGCTAAGGTCCACAGCTAGGCCTCAACTGTGTTGTGACCATTTTATTGTCAGTGCAGCTGTGGTGAGGCCTTCCCAAATGACCCCCAGAAGATCATTACTACTACTTCACAACTGCATCCAAGCCGAGGGTGAGCACTGTTTAGGCACACAAGGTGCCTTTGTCCTTCTATGTTCTTGGCTCCCCTTTGCGATTGGCGCCACCATCCACAGGCACAGTAGTGCCTTGCAACCTCAAGAGCCCGCCCTACATCATATGTGATTGGCCTTGACATTTCACTTCTGCCAATCCGGGAGCCGGCAGGCAGAACCGCCCCCCTGAGCTAAGGCCCACAGTTAGGCCCTGACTGTGTTGTGACCATTTTCTTGTAGCCGCGGCCATGGTGAGGCCTTCCCAGTTGACCCCAGAAGATCTTTATTACAGCTTCACAACTTCATTCGAACAGTAGGTGATTACTGTTTAGGCACACAAGGTGCCTTTGTTCTTCTATGTGCCTGGCTCCCGTTTGAGATGGCCACCACCACACACAGGCACAGGAGTGCCTTGCGACCTCAAGAGCCCACCCTACATCGTGTGTGATTGGCCTTCACTTTTTTACTTCTGCCAATCCGGGAACCGACAGGCAGACCCTACCCCCTGGACTAATGCCCACAGCTAAGGCCCCTGTCTGGCCCTGTCCATGCTGCAGCTCCTGCAACTTGCCTCCAGCCCATGCTGCACATTGAACAACCTAACACCTAACTGTACCATTGCATTCCGGGACCATGAAAAATGAACACCCACGCGATCATGGTAAGCATCTCAGATCACCTGCTCCTGGATCACAAACTCTTACCTGGTTTGCCTGCTGAATCCAGCCTCCTTGCCCTACAGGGACAATTGCTCTGCTGTCAAACTATCCTCTCACATCTCTCTGCTTCTTGAAGACTTTGACCTGGACATCCTCGCTCTTACCGAGAAGTAGTTCAATGAGAGCTCTGTCACTGCTCTTCACACTCTCTTTCCTGAGGGCTACGTAATCGTCTCCAAACCCAGACTCCACAGGCCTGGGGATGGAGTGGCCCTGATCTTCCCTGAGTGGGACCCTGCCTCCATCATTCCTACTCAATCCTACTCTTCTTTTGAATGCCTTGTCTCTAGGCTTGTAGTCTCGCCTACTTTCTCACCCTTGCCACAATCTACAGATGCCCTGGCTCTATCTCCCTATTCCTCTCTGAATGGGCTGATCTAGCCTTATACCTTTCAATCTCTTCTTCCAAACTCCTTCTTGGTGACTTCAACATCCACTTTGACTCTCTTGAATCATTCACCTCTCAGGTCCTCTGTGACTCTCTCTCTCTCTACTATTTCCTCCTTCCAGGCAAACTCACTCTGCAGGCCACATTCTCGATGCCCTAATCTCTGCCAACATTCTTATCTCTGATCCCGTCACCACCCCCTCTCTCCTCTGGTCTGACACCTCTCTCCTTTCCTCCTATCTGTGACCCCTTGGCCCTCTATCCGAGCCACCCCTGCGCTGCAAGCCTCCTTCGCTGTCATTGGACCTATGATGCGAGTGTCAGTTGCTGCTTTTGCCTCCACCTTTACCCCCCCTTCTCTCCCCACTTCTGACTCTCCCTCAGACTCTGTCCTTGCTAACCTGCACCTTGCCATCTCAACACCCTTGACAGCTTTGCCCCTGCCATGAGGATCTACATAAAACCTGCCAATAAGAACAACAGCTGGTATCACTCTGATCTAGCATCTCTGAAATGCAAGTGCAGAATTTGCAGACCTTGGGCTTATCCTCTGACAAACTGGCTTGCCGCCTGCTAAAAGGCAATATCGCTTCTCTCTCCACTCCAAGAAGCGGGCCCACATGCAAGCATGCATCTCTGGGGCCACTAACAACACGGACAAACTTTTCAAAATCTGCAAGTAACTCACCAATCCACTTGCAGTGTCTACCTCTCTCCTTCCTTCCCCGGCTCTCTGTATTGCCCTTGCCTCCCACTTCACATCCAAAACTCAGAACATCCTGTCCTCACTTACCTCCATCCCCATCTACTCTCCCACACCTGCTCCGCTGCCTTCCTTAGCCCCCTCCTCTGACCCCTCTCACTCTCCTCCCTCCTGCCCATAGCACCGGATGAGGTCTCTAAAGTGGTCCGCTTATAACGACCTCCTCCAAACAAGTGCTTCCCTGCTCCTCCAGAACCATCAAGGACAACATTTCATCTCTTACCCCAGATCTTGCTGACTGCTGTAACCACTCCTTCACTACTGGCTGCTTCCTTCTATCCCTCAAGCACTCCCTTGTGCACTCTCTCCTAAAAAAAGCTGTCTTCTGACCCCGCCTGCCCAGCTAACTATCGCCCTATCTCTACTACCCCTTCTTGGGTAAACTCTTGGAAAAGTTGGCCCTCCACCAACTGACCCTCCACATGGAACTTGTTGGCTGCCTTCATGACCATCAATCTGGGTTCCGGGTATCCAGTTGCATGATAACTGCTCTCCTGAACACCCATGAAACCATGCTTGTAAACCTTGACTCCAACTCTCCTGCTGTTCTCATTTTCCTCGATCTCTCCTCTGCCTTTGACACGCTCAACCATTCCAACCTCATAAAACGACTCCATGGCACCCTCAGCATCACTGACTGGGCACTGGATTGGCTGACTTCCTTCCTCACTAACCGCCCCTCCTAGATGCAACTGGGCACTTTTTCCTCCGCTGCCACCCTCTCTACCTGTGCATCCCCAGGGCTCTATCCTATGGTCATGGCTCTTCAATATCTATCTCACCTGTCTTGCTCACCCAATCTCCTCCTCCTCTCCTCATTTCCAATGTTATGCTGATGACACAGCTTTCCTTCAAACTTCCGTCTACCTCTCCCTCTTCCTACTCTCTCGTCCCTGACTGTCTGTCTGCCATTCAGGCATGGTGTGCAGTGAATGATTTCTGTTTCAATGCCAGTAAAACAGAGATCCTCCTAATCGGGACACCTGCACCCTCTTTTCCTCCTACCTTCTGGCAACCCTCTTTCGGCCCTCTACCTCCACCATCTTGTGAGGCCAAAAACCAGAGGATCATCTTCAACTCTGCTCTCTCCTTCACCCCTCACATCATGGACCTTACAAAGAAGACCCACTTCCAGCTCTACCTCCTCAGAGGTTTTGTTACTTTTCTCCCCTTCCCCCAGAAAGCTCAGAGGGCCTCATTACAACCCTGATGCTAGCCATGACGGTAGAAGTGTTTTTCTTCCAGCACCTGGCAATTGGGAATTACCGGGGCATTACAGCCCCTGCGGTCCCAGTAATTCCCCATAGCCAGGCGCCAGGAAAAATTACTCCCCATTCCCATTCGAGTGCCATAGGAATCAATGGGAATGAGTAGGACAGATGCACCGGCACTGTGTACAACAGTGCTGGTGCCGCCGTCAAAGTCTGCAAGAGGGTGCCTTTCTGCCACCAGGTCAGACGTGGTGGATGGGACGGCACCCGCCCTTAGAACTCGGAGTGTGCTGGTCCGGTAACAATGGTGCTGGAAGCTTACCAGCACTGTTGTTATGGGACAGGCATACTCATAATGAGGCCCATTCCAGCGCTTTGGTACTCTCCAGACTGGACTACTGCAACAGCCTCATTCTCAATCTCCCTTTTTCCTCCCTTCGCCCCTACAGCTAATCCAGAACGGGGCTGCAAGACTTATCCTTGGCCTCAAGCCTAGGGACCTTATCTCTCCAACCCTAAAATATCCCCATTGGCTCCCAGTGGTTGCAAGGATCAAATTCAAGACCCTTTGCATCATCCACAAGGCCTTCTGTGGCCTGGGACCATGCTATCTCCAACTTGCCATCCCTAAATACTCCCCTGCGAGCACTACTTTCCTCTAATTAAAACTCTCTTACTATCAAACGCTTCTTCAAGCAGAGAGTGGGGGGCAGGTCTCTCTCCTCGGCTGGTGAATCTTTTAGGAACAGCCTTCCTGCCCCTTTCAGACTTGAACCAGACCTCCTTAAGTTATAGAAACTGCTCAAAACTCTGATCTTCTCCACCTCTTTCCCTCTTTCCCTTCCCTGCTAATCACCCCACTGTCACTGTGACTGATGGCCTGATCCTCATGAATCTCACTGGCTCCCAGGACCTTTCTCCCAGTCAATACCCCCCCCCCACTGCACTGCCCTGCGGGCCCCTCCTGTGACACCACATCGCACCTCGAGAGTCACCTAAATCAGCACTCAGCCTGATGTTCTCTGCCTTGGTTCCCCTTAGCACTTCCCTCTCGGGCCCGGCCCTCCCCAGCACTTGCCCACCTGCCTGTTCCCTGTTCCATCCCCTTCCCTTGCACTTTCCCTCAATGCACTTGCACGTCCGAATGCCACAAAGCCTAGTAGGACCACGACTGTATATTACTGTTTGCCATTGTTTTTATTTCCCCTGTTCCCTTCCCATTTATCCTTGTGGCGCTTTGAAACACAATTCTGTTGTACAAAGCACCTTACAAATGCTCAATAAAATAAAATAAAATAAATGCACATTTATGAAGTCAAGTCCTAAAGAGTAACATAACAATATGTGGACACTTTTCTCTTTCAAAAACAAATATTACTGTACCAAACATTCATGAAAAATAGAGCATTGGCTCAGTTGTAGATTTTTGAGATAGCCAGCAAAATTCGAGCATGACGACAAAAAATAGAAATAGGACTATGCAATATTATCAAAACCATACAGTGGAATAAACCACCGAGTTCCTAAATATTCTGCACATTTTACAGCATGTATTTTGCACAGAATGGTTTCGAGCTCCATGTACAGAATTGTAGCATAGTACAATTCAGCAGACCCATACCCGATGTGGCTCAGTTGAACAGCAGGCATTTTGGCTGTTGATTCCACTGATGTGTAATAGGGTGCAAACGAGCCCTTTAGCGAGCAAGACAGAAAGTGCTCTGTCTTTGCAAACTGCAAGCACCCTTAAACAAACATTGGAGTTTGTGGGTACTCTCAATTTTAGGTTCCTATATAGCACTTAATGCAGTGTTTCTCCTAGTTCTTACAATTTTAATAATATTGCAGGGGTTATTATTAGCCAATTTAACTGCACTCAGTTGATCAAACTGGGAAGCATGACGTGCCCTGCGTGGATTGGTAGCTCTGACTCCAGGCTGCACACAGATCTCTGGAGCCAGCACTAAAGCCATGGAGTTATATTACCAGCCATAATTTTACCTTATTTGCAAACTTCTCATCACAAATAAGTAAGCAGCAGCAATGTCCTGACTTAGAAGAATCAGTAACTATTTATTTTAATGCTGCAGCCAAAATATGAGGGATCAAAGGAACTGGGCTAGGATATGAGTGCTCTATTATACGACCAGCAGCTACCAAAGCCCAGCCTCCTTCATGTACTGTTTGTATTGCAGGAAAAGGAAGAAGAGGCCCGCCTGTCCACGATGCCCGCTTGGCGACGAGAAATCCTACGAAAGAAAATGGAAGAAGAAAAGTAGGCACGCATTTCTTGGCCATCTTCAGTTCTAATTGTATTGGTTCTAATTGTATTGGTAATTGCTGAACATAGTAACTCATTCTCCTTTCCACTTTTCTCTCTTGCTTACAGGGAACAGAAGCGGTGAGTTTGCCAGTTCTATTTAATTTGTGTTAAGTCGTCTGTGGCATGTTGGTCTCCTAGCAACGTCTGTGCGCCATTTGAAATGCTCTGAAATGACAACATCGACCAGGTTACCTCACTGAAAGGCGTGTTTCCGGTTCTGTGAAAGCTAGTTAGCCGCAAAGTTGCTTTGCCGTCTTTCTAGGTAGAAAAAAGGCTTCAGCAGTTATCTCACATAACGTAAAATTCGGATCAGTGATTTATAGCAAGGGGAAAGGTTTCCATTATCAGCCCGTGTGGCTTGCAGTTTATCTCAGAGAAGTTGCATACCATCTAGATTAAAAAGAATGTGTGTCGGAAAGTTCTTCTTTCACTCCACAAATTTAGCATCAGTGCGACACAATTGTATTGTTAAATAATTCAAAGGTGCAGCAATCATTTGAGGATCACAATGTAAGCCTGGCATTAGTTTAGGACCCCTTAAAGATAGTGCTGGAAGACATCAGCAATGAGGAACAGGCCAAGATACACGCATGCACTTTTTCACAGGTAGAGCCAGGGCTTTCAGTGGGCCGGGACAGTGTCCAAAAAGTGTCCTCGAGCTAGGGTGGTGCTCCCTTAGTCCCCCATGACTAAGCCCCACGCATGATTTGGGTGACTTGCAGTAGCCGGGATAGAGAAATTAACATGCATCAGTGTCTGGATGGGGGGAAGCAGCCAATCAGGTGGCTTGGATCACAGGCTGAAACCAGCGATATCAGCCAGTGTTCCATGCCGCTTGATGGGCGGTTCCCCCACCGGCACCCCTACCCCCGTCCCCGTTTTGTTTTTTTTCACCACCCCCCTGCCCCACTTACCTCATTGCGGCTGGAGCAAATGCTGCAGCTGCTCCTTCCTCCTGGCTCCCGGAGGCCGCCATGGAAAGGGAAGAGGAGCTCTGTATGGAGCCCTGCTTCCCTTTCCATGGGGACCATCTTGGAATAGTATTTTCCTTCCGTGATCATGACACCGCAAGGCGTCCCGTCCGTGGCAGGAAAATACTTTAAATGAGCCCTGTCCCAGCATTTGGGACAGGTGCTAATGGCGTTAAACCCCTGTTCCAAGCACTGGAACGGGAGTAACGGCCCAATGCCCTTGTTATAGGCCAAGCTTTTGGGGTTTGAAATGGGGGTTAACGCCATAGTGAAATCAATGCATGCAGGGAAGCCGACTGCCTTCTAATGCAGGATAGTACTTGGTGACATTTGCCTTCCTGCCCTTTCTCACGGGTGTTCTCCTAGGCTTTAAGGGATAGGTTATTACCTTGAGGCCTGTCTTTGTCCAGCAAGAGCCCATTTAAAGTGTCAACGCCTTTCATTAAGAAGAGTGGTTGCTCCCTAGGGAATATGTGCATACTATTAGCCCTTCCTTGCAGGGGGTGAATAGCTACAGATTGGGACAGGCAGGCAGCAGGCCTACTGTAACCCAGTAATGAGCACTTAAGAAGTGAAATCAAACACAATGGGCCTGGATCATGTATTTACAGAATGGCGATGTACTTACTGATTGAATTGTTTATAACCCGAGGCAGGTAGGGATGTATTTACAAACAGCAGTTTATGTAGAAAGTGAACCAGAGGAAGTTTTATTTGCTATATACGCACTGGATGCAAACAAGACCACCTGAGACAATATTGGGTGGCCTAAAGTACATGTTTGCAGGGCAGCATGATGCATTGTTTGTGGCTTGCCTAAACTACCTGCTCCTTCTACAATCTACGCCCAGCAGAGGTTTTTGGCACCCCCCCCCCGTTTCCAGAGCCCGCCCTTGATTTCGTTTCCCACCTAAATCACTCGGCCGAACTTCTTTGTGCAGATGGAAGTGGCAAGGTACTTAGGGTGACCAGACGTCCCGGTTTTGCCAGGACTGTCCTGGTATTTGATGCTCTGTTCCCCTTTCTCATGATTATGCTCACATTGGAAATTGCAGTGGTCCCAGTTTTTTAAGTATGTCTTCATAGCTGGCAGGCAGGAATGCACAATCTCGCACAGAAGAAATGCTACTTTTAACAACGTAAGATAGTGTTAGTTTGTGATACATTAATTATAATATGTGTTTCTTTTAACAGTAACATTTAAACCCCCTTCTCCTCCAAGTGCTACTAAAGTGTAGTGCCTTGACAGCCACTTTCAAGAGTTAGTCCTACTTTTATGTCAGTTGCCCTGTCACGGTTTTTTACTTTTTAAATCTGGTCACCCTAAAGGTACTGCAACAGGACGTTTACTGTTGCAGCTAGGAACATAAGGGGCATGGACTGATATTAGCAACACATATGTTGTAACCACAGATAAAAAAGCATTCGTTGTTGGTTAAATAAACACCATCGCGTGATGGACAGTTAAGGTCAGAGCAACATTACACAATAAAGATGGCAGAAGCACGGCAACATGAGATTTTGCACTTTTTTATTATTAGTCTACTGACATAAGTTAATTGAATGACTTCTGATAAGGTTGTCCATGTTCATTTATATCCAGCCGAAATAATAAATTTTGCTACTTATTGAAGGCCTCCATTTGCTTGCGTTAGGAGCTCTTATATAAAGCATCGTACGCTCAACTGGTGAAGTGCACCAAGAAACAGTAGCAGAAACTCTTCACAAACCCCTAACATCGGAAGTGGTAATTGAAGCACCACTCTCAATTACTCCCCACAACACAGGTGGAAGCAAAGTGTATCGTAGCTATGTGGTGTGGGTTTAATTACAGATTGAACTGCCACCAGGTTTGCTTTTATGATCCCACTAAATTGACCTTAGCATGGGCAGGTTTAACATCATTCTTGCATTTGAAGAGGCTCATCTTTGATGTTGATAAGCGCACGTTGAGTGCTTCTACCCGGTCTATAACCCTGACTGACAATCGCCTAACAAATTCTCTCGTTCCACAGATTTGCTCAACTGGATAGTATCAACTTTATTCACCACGTTCAACAGGCAAAGAATGTTAGTGATTGTTCGATAATGGCAACAAGACAGAGGATCTAAGCTAGGCTTCTTTAATATTGGTGCAGCCTAAGCCTGTTTAAATCTGCAGGATCTGCAGCTTTATCAAAAAAAGAGTTTATCAGTGATTAGTGGACTCACATATTTGACACAGGCCTGTATTACAACTGTGGCGCAGAGATCAGTAGGACAGCACATTGGTTGAAGACTAGAGATAAGAGACGATTTTTCCTGGCACGAGACCTCGGAAAAACTAAGGGGAGAATCCTGGGGACAGATGGGTTGTGTCAGCCATGCCTACTTGGAAACACATTGCATTACAATAGTATGTTGGTTACAAATGGACCAGGAACTACTGCATCAAATTGTAAACTTCTCTGAAGTAGGTTCTGGACTTTCTGCTAATTCCGAAGGCCTTGCTAATCCCTGTGCCACAAAATGACTCCCTTCTCCGAGTGTTTGAGAGTTCTTTTTCAACTTAGGTTTTATCTTGGCACTTTTTCACTAAATCTGCAAAAACCCATGTCCTTCCCTGGGTTCTTTTAACTGATATCTGCCATTGTAATAAGGAAGATTTCCTTGGATGCTTGTTTCAGTGTGGATAGGGTGCCTCACCCTTTTCTGATCGTCAGAGGGCTTATCCCTGCCACTACTGTGTGGATGGTTTCCTCTGATGCTTTTTACTTATAGCGGGATCCAAGATCCTTCTCTGGTCATCAGTGGGCTTATCTCTCCCACTGGTCCGAGGAAGATTTCCATGGATAGTTGGCTCTCTTCTGTTGTGGTCCACGACCCTTCTCTGGTGGTCAGCAGTGTTGTCTCTGCCAATGGTACAAGGATGATTTCCTCAGATGCTTGACTCTATTCTGTTGGGGTGTGAGACCCTTCGCTGGTTGTCAGTGGGGTTATCTCTGCCACTGGTATGAGGAAGATTTCCTCGGATACACTCTTCACCTTGTTGTATTCCCTGAAACTTGATGGCCCTCTGATAGACCTTACAATTTCCCAGCATGAAGCAGAGATCTCTGTAGTCACCCCACATCCCTGCCCGTCCGTCCGTGCTTCCTGGTACCTTCTGGGACTAGCTTACACAGTAGCAGGATTTACGAGAGCACAGTAATTGCTGTGCTCTCCACCCATACCACCTTACCTGATCTGTAGGTTGTTCAGTCAGGCGTCCACGGGTGAACAGGGGCAAACAAGGAGCATTAGCTGTCCAGAAAGGAGCTGCCCTTTGCCTTGTATCCCTTAGCCGGCTGCCTGGGCAGTGCTACTCTGGGAGACCCACATAAGAGGAGTGCTTCCGGCTATGTGATGCGGCCCTGTTCTATCCGGGCATGCTGGGTGGGTGGTGAGAGGGAAGGAGGTGGGGAAGGGGAGGCCTGGAATGCCTCTTCACTGAGGCTCATGGGGGGGTTGGGAAAATAAATTTAAGAAAATTAGGGCAATCTCTTGCCTGCAGATGCAGCCGTGGCTGCATGAGAGTGGGCTAGGAACCCAGGAAGCTCGGAGGTGCACTCCAGTTCTTAATCAAGCTTCTGGCCACATGGTGTGGCCTAGCCAGGCATGCTGGGTGGGGGGGGGGGGGTTGATATGGAGGGGAGGTGGGAAAGGGGAGGCCTGGAAGGCCTCTGCACCAAGACTCGTGGGGGGCTTCGGAAAATAAATGAAAGAAAATTAGGGCACGCACTTGCCTGCTGTTGCAGCTCTGGTAACAGTTTCTTACTCCTATGTCCCATCCCCTTTCCTCCATACTGGTGTGAGATTTCATAGCAAGACAAACTCACGGATGGAGGTAGTCCGACTGCGAACAATCAAGTTTCTCATGACTGCCTGACCAATCTGGCATCAGCCCTGGAACTGGTATCCAAACAATAGTGCTTGCAAAAGGCTGACAGTATGGACCACGTGGCAACCCTGATGATGACATCCCACCGGACGCGAGTCTGAAATGCTACAGCAGTGGGCTTTGCCCTCACTGCATGTGCCTGCATACAGGTGGAGTCAGATTCCAAGAGGAATAACAGTAGCAGAGCCAAGCCTCGGAACGATAATGGTTTTCGATGCTTGACTGCCTGGGTTGTGTCCCCCGACAAACAGCATCAGATTTTTTGATGTGTTTGACCCTGCGAAGGTAAGAAGAGTAGAGTCTGCAAAGGACTGAGGTTTCTGAAAAGTATGTTGACAGGAACACCTCCTCCTTAATATATGTGGTCAGTTTAACTAAATTGTCAACACTGTCTACAAACAAATGAGCGGGTCAAAAGTCAGTAGCACAAATATTACAAAGGTATTGAAGATTTCATAATATCAAAGGGTTGGACAACATAAATAAACATTGTTGCAAATAAATGTATGAACAGGTTTTTTAAGAAATAATAAATACACTACATCAGGGTCAACGAAATGATGAGGATACAGCATGTATGTCAATGGTTCTACAATACTTTGTGGTACTTTACTTTGATAAAACTACTTTGTATTTGTTTTGGTTTTTCTTTTTTTAAAGAAGGGGTCCCTCATACCCATCTTGCATCGCAGCCCTCACCTATCCCACCTTAGCTATGCTCCCTTGCTCCCTACCCCTTAATACACATACATCTATTTACTTCCTCACTAAATAGTTATGTTGAAATGAAGTACCATGCAGTATTTTACTTCAGCAAAACAGTGGCGCCCTATACCAACCACTGACTTTAACCATTGAGCGAATGTGTGCTTATTGGCTAGAAGGGAGTCTTATCAGATCATCGACTGATGACATATATTCACCGTGTATTTTTACAGAATTTAAGGCTATTCGAGACACATCTGAGTAAAATTTTGTATTTTACGACTTCACCGAAATCAACTCACCAGACAGCTCCAGACAGCGCAATAAAGGTTTGAACGGTTAAGTCTCATCTTTTAGCGAGTCGAGCCAAGGTTCAGGCCAAGCACCTTAACAAACGCCCACCCCTTGTGCAACTCTTCTACAGCATTGACAGACTCTCTTAACAACCAAAATGATCTGCTGTCCATTTGTGACTATGGTTGTGCGAAATTGCTAGGCCAGTCCTGCTAGATCATCTGCATTTGTCATAGATGACAACACCACATGGGTAAAGGTTATACATGAGCAGAATGACCCCTTGTAGTTTAATGTGAGACTGGGTCCTTTCTGACCTAAGAGTAGTAATTCCAAGCTGGGTTATAACACATCTCTTTTCATCTTTGTGTGATACATTACAAGTCAATCCTGCCTTTGCTTCAACCTCTTTCACACACTGCCTCCCTTTCACCTTTTCATGTCTAAAATAAAACTCAAATCCAGGCAAAATCGACTCATACAAAATGTGGTCGATTGGCTTCTTTGTATTACTCAAAAAGCTAGAAAACGCTGTGATGTTTCACCACTTTATGACAGTTGTTCGTGTAGTCTCTTTTTTCCATAATAAAACACACTCTAAAAGTGTGATGATACGACTGACCCCAACTCATTAGTACAATTTACTATTTACTACAGATGTTGGATCACATATCCTCAATATTGCATCAGGTGGAAAAGGTTTTTGCACTTTCCAAATATTGTTGGTGACCAATGACAATATATCAGCCATATTGGTGTGTCATTTGTTACATAGAACCATTTTGGACTGGAGTCTGGTATTCAAAATAGACTTTGCAAATGTAGCCAGTGGCAAAGCTGTACATTTGGGGATTCTATGGATATATGGTCTCAATTAGTGTAAAGGATCCAGTAGACTTGGTTTAGAAAAAGGTTTGATGTTTCTCAGATGTCAGGAAGTATACACTACAGCTGTTAGACAATTAAAGACAGATCAAAAGCAATCGTTGGAGGCCTGTGGTCAGTTGTCAAAGTGGGTGGGAGCGGTTGGGAGCGGTGTTGTTCTGGAATGGTTTCGTTTGAAAATAAAAGTGTAAGAAGAAGCTATAACTTGCCCTTTCAGTGCACTGGACTGAACGTTCCCTTAAACAGCAGGTGCATGTGTTTGGGGGTTTGTATTGTGCATGGGAGGGGTCGTGGTGATGGGGTTTGTGGGAAGCAGGGGCAGGTCAGTAGGGAACATAGTTCCACTACTTCTTTTCGTACACTTTGACCACTGCCTGTGGTATTTGAATAGAATACAGAAGACATGTTGTCCCAGATATGTACAAGAACAAGATGAACTTTATGTCGAATTGTGGGAGTTCTGGAGAGGTATACAATGTAGGTGATGAAGCATTGGGAAATGTTTTCCAAGCTATGGATGGGTGCCATTAGATTATTACAGTGAAGACATGCTATCAAGGATGTCCATATAGTGAGTGGACATGATGGGGAATAAAGAAAGTATATTCAAAGCAATGGTAAATGGGGAGTTGTAATAGCAAAGAAGGTTGTGTCCCCAGATAGATGTGCTCCCTACAAAGCACCCATAATGAACTGCTCTCCTGCCCAAACCCAACCAATTGAATCCTACCCACTAACATTTTGTCTCTGGGGTCTCCACACCAAATTTGATTTACTGATTCAGCTATTCTGCCCCTCCATCTCCAGATGTGGGCTCTGCCCACATACTTCCATATTTCCCTTACCTCTACCCCTCTGCCCCTCCCATTCTGCCCATCTCTCTAAATGATGGCTGTTCCCACGTACCATTATTCTTCATTCTCTGCCTTGTTTAACCCAGTCTGTAGCACTTCCCCTATTCGACAGCTTCTCCAGACCCCGTTCAACAGCCCCACATAGCACCTCAACCTCCTTGCCTTCTTCTTCATCCTCAGTGTGTCATCTTCTTCACCACCTCATATGGCGTGACCACTCAGAACTCATCCAGCTCCCAGGCTTCTGAAACCCATAAAAGGGCCTCAGTTTAATTGTGCTGAACCTTTGTTCAGCACTACGTTTGGCAACCCAGTTTTGACCCTCCTGGATTTAGCGAAGAGGAAGTCAGTCCTTGAAGGTAAATCTGTATTCCCTACTATTGATGCATTGTCAATAAGGTGACCTAGCATAGGGGTATATGGCTTTGTTCTATGACCTCCAATAGTAAGCACAGCAGTTGTGTTTTGTTCGGGTTGAGGTGGGAACATTTTGCTACCAATAAAAGAACACTTGAGATGCAGTTTTGAAGGAAAAGGGGTTCAATGGCTGTTATGATTTCGTATAATGTATGATTGTGTAAGATTGTTTAAGGATACAGAAGCACATTTCAGTTTTTTCTTATTCGGCTCGAAGGAGAATGGAGTGCCCAGAAGTATGCCCAGCAGCCTTTCCTCATGAGAACAAAATAACTATGCTTAACCTTTCTTTAAAAGTGACAATGTTTTATTTTGCCTTGTATTTATTTCATCTTAGAAAAGAGCAAGAGAAATTAAAGAAAGAGGAAGAGGAGAGAGAAAAAGAGCAAGCGGAGAAGCTCAGAACTCTCGGTTACGATGAAACAAAACTAGCCCCTTGGCAACGACAGATAATACTTAAAAAAGGTGATATAGCAAAGGATTAGGAGCCTTCCTTCGCAAAGCTCCTGCCTTAACAAGAAAAGGAATTCCTGAGATCTCCAGTGTGAACTCTTCAGTGGACATATGTGGGAACTCTTTTGTTCGAAAATCACTCTTTTCTTATTCTGTTGTTGCTAGCTGGAAGGAAAACTGTGCTCTGACATGTTACCAATAATTCAGTAACGAAATGATACAGCAACATAATTAGTGCCCATGATGGCCAGATTAATTTTTCAAGATGTAGTGTCATTAAAATGTAACATCCCTGAAACAAACATCTAAGAAAACTTGAATTAAAGCTTCAGTGGATTGGTCAGAATTCCAGATACCAATGTTCTTGTATGTCTATTCTTATTTTAGATGCAAGAGCAGAAGAGCATGCACGTCCCATGTTAGATGAGGTTTGTGAACTAGATAAAGTAATGAAAATGCTACAAGCCTGCTTGTCGGAATTAATCTACCACATGTCTCATTGCGTTGCTTTTCAGCCATGTGTTAACCTCACCCTAATGCAGTATGCTTCGAGGGTCCAGAAATGGAGGTTTCCCCAAATATTATGCATTTAAGGTGAATGTGCATTTATGAATGTTGTATATATTAAAGGACTAATATGTGTTAGGTAGCATTTAGAATTTGTAATGTGTCAGAAGTGCATTTTTTGCAAAATTCATATTTTAAAGATATGTAGTACAGAGATATAAAGAGATTGACATATTTGGTTTATGATATATATATATATATTTCTTCAGATGCCATATTGATGTATGACAAAGATCACTCAAGGACATTGCCATTTTAGCAGTTTTTCTATATCTGTTTGTCATGTGTTTCCCACAGCCTTTCACACATAGATTTTCAGCATGTTTCCGAAACAATTCTATACCTCTCAATGAAAATAAACCATCTGCTGTAATATTTTGTTCCATTGTTTTGATTTACAACTGGAAAGGAGTCCTTCATTTCTTTTATCTTATTAGTAATAAACGCATAAAGAGATTCTTTTTTGTAATCATATTTAATATAAATTGTATGATATGTTGGAATGGTGTAGGTGATTGTAGGATATATTTTTGGGTTATATCTAGGATTTTGTGGTATTTTGTAAAATTGTGCTATAGTGGTAAGTTTATAGTGGTGAGACTAATTTCAGAATGCTGCTTATAATTATTTTACCAGTGTCACTAACAACAAACACATACTGGACTTAATACACTGTGAATAAATGTCTCATGCTATGCTGTGATACTTTATTTACAATATCACGCTTATGCCCTTTTGGCTGTGTTTCAACAAATGTAAAGCATGCAAATGAAACACAAAATATTAATTCAGCCTCTCTAAGTAAACAATTTACTGCAGCTAACTTTAATTACAGATATTTCTTACCACACGTTTATCTCTCTATGCATGTCGAATCAAAGAGACTGAATGCAGAAGAAGTGCAATGAGACTAAATGACCTTTTCAAACGTATTCTTTATCATAAACTTTATTAATGCAAATTACACAGATTGACACATACACCCACATTGTACTACACAATGTAAGCAAAGCTTTTCCTGCAATGGCTTTTAATGCTCTATCTGTGTAAAGATCTGCTAAATCAACCTTGACTTCGCAACAAAAGGTGACAGGATATATATACTCTGAATAACAGAAACATATTTAGAAAATAAACACAGTTTTATATGTGCATTTAAATTTGTATCTATTATGCAGTGCCTAAAAATGAACTCAATTATCTAATCTGTGCTACATATTATCATTCACTTCACCAGCACCTCAATTAACAGGTAATTATTTAGGTTAAGCTGGCGATATTATCGGACTAAGCTGGGCCGCGATCCAGGGTCATTCACAGCTAATGTCGCTCGAGACTTCACAGCCCTTCTAAAGATTGCCACCCAGAGAGAGACGGCCTTAGTTTGAGCCCAGCAGACAGTCAGCCAGCACCCGCTTTTTGCTCCTCCATCAGCGAGTGCAAGAAAAGGAATGCCCTTTAACTCTGCCTCAAACCCTTTTCATCAAACCCCATGTCAGTCAAGAGCACCTCCCCTTGACAAGATCGTCCCACTAAAACATCACACAATTTCCTCTGTGCCTTTCTCATTGTGCTAGCCGCATTGCTGAAAAGAACTTGCTAAATTCTTCTTACTCTTCCGGCTCCAGCACAATGCGATGATTTTAATATAATGGATCTTCACAATCCTCAGCTTACAACCCAGATCCAGCCTGCACGTTTAAATCATTTTTCTTTTCCATTTTAGGAGATTCTTGTATTTCGCTCAATCTGCATCCAGCTTTTATCATGGACTTATTTGCACTAAATGTTATTATGGCAATCTGTTACATGTTAAATGGGGTTGGATTAATTAGTATATTAGATTCATGTTAGTGATATTTTAGTGCAGCTCAGCCCATTAAAATAGCAACATGGAGCAAAGTGATAATTTTCTATTATGTGCCCTGTGCATTGGCATCTGTTTAAATTCAGCTTGAGACTCATACTCTTGAGTCCATAAATGAGTCTCACACCCTTGGCCCTAGTTGAAGTTCAAACCCTCGCTAAAATGTGAATGCTGAAATGCGGAGTCTAGATGTTGAAATGTGGAGTCTAGATTCTTCCTACATGACATTGCATTTTATAATTTTGTTGAAAAGTGAGTTATCAGGCAGATATTATTTGTCTATAACATTTTTATATAGAATTCTAGTGCATCTCTGTCACAAATAATGTGGCATTTCTGCACATGTTAATATGCTTCTCAAATTCACAGCTGGAATGTGTTGGAAAATACCCTCATAAACAATGCTTTGCCTGCACCTGGTTGAAAGGTACAGAGAAGTGCATAACGCATGAGAAAGTGATTTTTGACCCTTTCATGTATTTTGTACGTCATACACCAGTGGGATAAAGCAGGGATAGAAATGATATGTGTTCACTGTTAGCATTTTACAATGACAGGTCCTTTAAGGGCCTGCCATTGTGAAATGTTCTCCCAGCATCCACGTCAGTGCAAGGCACCTGTCATATATTTGTGTCGGGAGCACCCTCCCAACACTAATATATGCAGGGGGGCTGCCCAGCGCATCACCTGTGCAACAGCATAGCACCCTGGAAATCCACAGGTCATATTGGGGAATAAAGCAAACTGCAATGTGCTAAAACTGGAACATCTTAAAAAAACGCACAATCTGCCCTATTTGTTTATTCCTCGTTTTTGACAATTAGGTGCCCCGAATTTTAATTGTGGTTACAATCACAGACCTATGTACCAGGTTCTGCTCATGCATGTTTTGTTCACTTAGCATGGGGTGACAGCATAGATTGAGTACAACTATTCTAAATTCCACCTCTATTAAACGATCTGAATGTGGCTGTTTGATTTGAATATTTCTATGATATACTTTCCGTCTTTCATAAATTAACATTCATTCATAAAGAATGTACAGTCAAACACAGCTGAACACCACTTTTTTTTTTGATGATAAGATCTGTAAACCCCATTGGATATTTTGAAGGATCCCAGTTAGAGTTCTCAATAAAAGGTAATGGTGCACGTGTTACGTTAATAACTTTTCATACTGAGACATTTCACCACCATGGTTCTCTAAGCAAGCCCACAAATAATGTTTTCATTTCTATTTTGGTTTGAAGGATGCAACCACTTCAGAACATCAGGGAGGGTAAAGGGAAGGTGCCCTCGGGGTATATGTGAGGCAAGGTCAGAAGAATGGTGAAAAGAGGGCAGAATGGTTTAGGTGAGACCCATTCAAGGAAATCAGATATCACATTCCAAGGCTTTTAGGCATACTTATACTATAAGGGTCTTATTACAAAAAATCTTAATTGGATGCAGAGGACCACCAAGGTTAGCACTTCCAGTCTGTGGAGTCCCCTGCATTCCATTTTACAGGTCTATAGGATGGACACAAGGCAAACTTTTTTTTACTCTTTCCAGTTTCTACTCCGGCTCGTCGAAATGTTAACATCCCCCGTGAATATGCTTTGGAGGTGGCATGCACTAATGTACCCCAATGGAATCTGTCTTGTCTTTACCAAGTGAAAAGCCAAGGTGGATTCCAAAGGTACCATTCATTCTACACCTGCAGGAACATCTCATGTATGCATACAAGGGTGTGCTGATGATACAGAGGAGGTCTGCACAGCAGAGATCTTATGCCCACTCTGTGCCCCACCTCCTGCTTATCAGTGCTCCAAAATGAGGCAGCACATTAAATGGAGGCATAAAAAGCATTACGCCTCGCTTTTACTCGTCCATTTCAACGCACTGCCTCATTTAAAATGAGACTGCATGCCATCTCTTAGCTCCATCAGGGAAGATTGAGAGCCTCTCATCTGTAGGAAGCCTCCCTGTCCTTCAGTTAGAGGCAATTTCTCTTCAGGGTACTTTGAAAGGTGTATTGTTATTATCCCATCAAAAACGGTGTTAGGAAAGGTAGGTTGGAGATGGTGCTGACAATAATGAGTTTGGAGCTGTCTTTCTTAGGTTTCTTATGCAGTGCGTGGTGATGTCTGGCATGGGGGGGTCTCTGTACTAAAGAGGATTTAATAGATTCGATCAGCTTGATGAGCTCAGTGCCTGGGGTAAAGTTGAGGCCAGTGAAAAAGTGTAGTGTGATTGGGTCTTCAGGAGAAATTAGAAGAAATGTTCATGGAACGTATGAAGTAAATTGAGACCTCTTACAATTGCAGAGCGCCCAGATGAGATCAGAAGTTTGGCAGCAGTTTGGCAGTAGCAAGTACGTATTATCATGATGGTCAAATGAAATTAGTAATCAGATTTTGAATCTTCTCTTTTATTATGGCTAGTGGATTCTTCTGATTTGGAATATTGTTTTGAACATCTTAGTTTTTGAAATTTGGAAGCTGTCCTGTAAAATAAGGAAACACCTGATTCCATTTGAGACATTCTGACTTTGCTCACAATTTTTCTTCTCTGAAATTGATTAGATTGACTGGTTGCCCATCTGGTGGTTGCTTTGTTTTTCAGAGTTTATATCAGAATTGGTATACTAGGTATAGTATATTTTGTGAAGATTCAGTGGGAGAGGGATGCCTGCTAACCGAAGTGACAAGGTGATGTAGAAAATCATTGAAGCCAGTGGTATGTACGTCATGTATAGGAGTACTTATTTCCTTGCAACCCACTTTGTCTTTCCATCTCATGTCAGCAATGGGAATTCTGCTTTGCTAATGTTCAGACATAACTTTTTAGAAGGTGGACGAACTGGCTGCTTCCTAAGGTCAAGCATCTATGACTGAGTAAACCACCTTTGTCTCTAACTGTCCAATTTCTATTTCTAGTTCCTTAATTCCACTTCTATAATGTAGACAAATGAGACTCTATTGACCTACATTTTTTGGCCTATTGCATTTACTGTAATTAGCTATACCTGGCACATCATATGCTCCCTTTCTCGCTTCCTTTCTCTCTCTCTCTCTTTCTCTCACTTTGAGCTCTCTTTCTCTGTCTCTCTTTGCCTCTGTCTCATTCTCTCTCTCTCTCCATCTTGCTCTCTTTCTCTCTATCTTTGTATCCCTCTCTCACTCTCTCTCTTTCTCTCTTTCTCTTTTTCTCTCAGTGGGTGAGAGCCTGATTGTCAGGTGTGTATTAATTTATTTATTTTGACACTTGTTGAGCGCGCCAAGCCCGGAGACATGTGGGCGCTGGTTACATAAAAGTGGTGGCTGCAGTGCTTACAGTCATTGCATATATACATTAGGTTACATCCAGTGACAGGTCTTGGGTCACAGTTTTTGGTCACACAGGTATAGGCCACAAATAAGTTTGCAGTTATTGCACACGGTTACATCAAGACAGATATTTGGTAGATCTGAAAGACGTAGGGTGTAGAATGCGAGTTTGCAATAGGCATGGAGAATAAGGTTGTATCCTGTGAGTGTATTGATATACAGCTTGGGTTTCTAGTTGCCTTGGCAGAAGAGCCATGTTTTAAGGCCTTTTCGGAAAAAGACCATATGGATGGATCTGATCTTAGTGCTAAGGACAAAGAATTCCATTGTTTGGCTGCTATCACCGGGAAGCTACAACCACCTGCTTTTTTGGCGTCTGTAGCAAGGGATATCGAGGCAGAAGGAGTAGGCTGATCGGGTGGGTCTGTTCGATTGTGCTTTGGATATTTGACAAGCTAGGTAGATTGGGGCACTTTTTGAAAGACATTTATGTATTAGAGATAGTGTTTTTAATGTAATACACTCACGGACTGGGAGCCTATGGGTCTTGCATCTAGCAGCTCAGATGTGATCTTTTTTGGAATGTTGAGTACTGCTCTTACAGCATTGTTCTGGATAATTTGTAGTTTGTTGATGTTCCAGGACTTGGCGCCTGCAAAGAAGGAGTTGCAATAGTCACTCCTTGACAGTATAAGGGCTCTGGCCAGGGTGATGCAATTGTCAGTGGTCAGGAAGGGTCGACAGGCAATAATCAGTTTGGCGGTGTAGTCCGCTGCTGACGCAATTGCGTTGACTTGTCTTGTCAGGGTCAAGGAAGAGTCAAGGTAAACTCCTAGGGTTTTGACCTCTTTTGCAGTGGTGATAATGTTGCCGTCAATGGTGAAGAATTTATAGTCTTTGGGGAGGTTGTTTAGACGTTTTTGACTGCCAATGAGGAGTAGTTCCGTTGTTTCATCATTAAGGCAGAGATCGTTCTATGCCACCCAGGCTTGAATAGTTAGGTAGATTTTGTTCAGGACCTTGGAATCCGTGTGGTGGTTGCCGGTGATGGGGAAGTATTTGGGTGTCATCCGCCTAGTTCGTGTAAGTGACCCCCAGTTTGTCTAAGAGGTCAAACTGAGGTTTAATGAAGATGTTGAACAGCATTGGGGAGACGGATGAGCCTTGGGGGACTCCATAGGTGACAGGCGCAGGAGGGGCCGCCACAGTGGTTGAGAAAACACTCATGGTGGATTTAGATAAGAAGGATTTGATCCACTTTATGTTTTGGCCAAGAAGTGCGCAGCTGTGGCAAGGTTGTTTGCAGAGAATATTGGCCACTGATAGGTCAAGTAAGAGGAGTATGGCCATGTTGCCCTTGACTTAAATCTCATCCATTTGGATTTTGAGGAACAGGAGGGCATTTTTGGTTCCGTGACCAGGGCGAAAGCCTGATTGGCGTAGGCCTGGGAGTTTGTGTTTTTCCAGGTATTTTTGTCTTTGCACATAAGCTACCCTGTCCAGTTTTTCAGAAAGAAGGGTACCGTGGTGATGGGGTGATAGTTGCTGGGGAGGTGAGGGGCCAGAGTGGGTTTTTTGAGAAGTGGGAGTACCCATGCTTCTGTGAGATTTTTAGGCACATTATTGGAGGAGAATGAGTTGTTGATTAGGGATGGGATGAAGGGGGCAAGCACTTTGGTACAGTCTCAGATGAGAGAGGCTGGGCATATGTCTCCTTGAGACATCAAGGAGACATCTAGATGGTTTCCGGCCGTCGATTATTTTGATAGCTTATGAGATAGTTACCAGGGTGAATTTGAATCGGGCAAAGGATTGAGCAATGTGGGATTCATGTCACTGGTCTAGGAAGCTGAGTAGTGAGATTTTGTCAAGGATGGCCTTTTGAATGTTTTTGCACCATGGTATATCCTTGTTGCAATGGTCTGGCGAGGGGGCAGCGGATTCTAGTTCCCGTAGAATCAACAAGAACTCTCTTGTGCCCGAGTTTGCTTGTATGATTCTTTCATTGTAGGAGTTGCCTTTAGATTGGAGGATGGCTTGTTTATATTCCGAAGACAGGTTGTTGAAATGCCGTTTGTTCTCGGATGATGGAGTGTTTTTCCAAGCACTTTCCGCAGTTCTTTTTGTTGAGCATAGGGCTTTGAGGGTGGGGGATATCATGCATTTAGATGGGCAGTTGGTTTGGGCTTGCGGTTGCCCAGGGGGGAAATTTTGTTTATGGCATCAAGGAGGGTTTGGTTATAGAGCAATACCATGACCGAGGGGTCAGAATATGTATGGGAGTGTGAAGTTTGTGGTAGTAGTAGGGGAACTATGTTGTTTTGGGTCATGTGTCAAGCGTTTCTTGAAGGTGTCATAGGGGTGATTTGCAGTGGGATGATAAGCTGGGTTGTGTCATTGATAGAGAAGATGATGAGGTTGTGGTCTGACCATGCGCAGGGGTTGTAGGCTAGAATGTTCTTGTGACAGTTGCAGTCAGCTAGCCAATAAAGAATGTGGCCCTTGTTGTTGGTTGGGTTGGTCATTCGTTGAGAAAGCCTTGCGCTTCCAAAGTGTGAGCAATGGCGAGCGCCTGCGTGTCTGCTGGGTCGTTGAGACCTAGGTTGAAGTCCCCCAGAATGATGATTTTTGAGGAGAGCTTGGGGGTGGTAGAGAGGAGTTGTGCTACGTGTTCCTCGAATGATAACAGAGGACCTGGAGGTATATATGTAAGGTAGATGGTCAGGGTGGATGTGGCAGATAGAGAGATTTTAAGTGAGATTAGTTCACCAGAAGGGATTGTTAAATTGGAGATTTCTCTGAAAAGGAAGTTTTTTTTAGTGATGGCAGCTACTCCTCCTCCTATCAAGGTCTCCCTGTCTTTCCTATATATAGGGTATCCCTCAGGGATGGCTAGGGAGAGGGCCGGACCGGCAGCTGGGTGTAGCCGTGTTTTAGTGACGGCTAGGAAGTATAGGCTGTGGACGCTGATGAGGTCTGCAATATCAAGAGCGTGAGGGATCTGGCATTAATGAGGGCTCCCATCAGGTGGGTAGTGTTATCAGGATTTACGTTATCCGGAAAAGGTTTCCGTGTTCATTTCTAATGATCACTTCCTTTACATGCTGTAGTCATAATAAGAATGCTACACTTCCTACTGAGCAATGCACATTTTCAAAACCTCAAATAACGATGTAAAGGACTTTTTGATGGAAGGTTGTTATCCCAGGATGGACAGTCTGGTATACTCATTTTGCACACTTCAGAAAAAGAAAAAAAGAAATATTATATATATATATATATATATATATATATATATATATATATGTATATATATATATATATATATATATATAGAAAGCAGAACGGGGGTCTCTTAAAATAAAAAGGTTTTCTACCTGCTTTGAATAAAATCAATGAGCTTTTTGTGAACATATGCATGACCACAGATTCTGATTTTTACAAAGATGCCTTTGAGTTACCAAGTAGTACATACTACACACTGTGCCTGTTGCTCATTTAATTTACTCTACCATAGAGACATTTAGACATACTATGGATTTGGATTTCAGTTCATAATGGTTGTGACATCTGTCACTCCAATGTCATCCTAATGCTGTCTTGCGTCTTGTTTCCAAGTCCCATAATAAGCAAGTACAGTACCCTTTGCAAAGGCATCCCTAACGAATTATCGTTCTAGAGCTTGTGAATCTGTTTATACTCTCAACCTTGGCAAATTCGTCCATTAGGTGATCCAAAGTAAAAGAAAGCTTTGCCATGGGTGTTGCTGTCACTCTGTCACTCTCCTACATGTGCAGGCTATCACAGTGCTGTTTGATGCTTAAACCCTCAGACTATTTTGATTTCCACCATGGTTTGGTGGGTGGAGTCGAATCAATCAGAAAGCATTTTCACAATTGCCATGTGTGGCATGAGACTGAACACTTTTCCCAGAGTGTGAAGCAGTGAGACGACTTCAGAACACTGCACTGCAGCTCATATCACCCGAGGAATGACTGGCATAAGAATTGTTGCATTTGGGTCCCATATTAATGCTCATTGATTATTTTCATGATCAAAACACCAATTAAGGTTTGCCGGCAGTGTAACCAAAAGTTCCTTTGGCTTAAATAACATGACATGTATAATCAGGCCCTACATCATAATCATGTGGAAAACCCATTCCCCCGCAAGTACCAAGATTTAAAGAAAATCTTTAAAAGCAGTCACATCCAATGCTATACAGCAAACACCATGGAGGACACTGGAGCCAAACCCTAGCAGCCTGAGGACCTCCATCCAGCACACACATTTATAAGACCACAACGGTTCAAAACAAGGAATACCACTACTAAAGAAAGAAGACTACACGGCAACATTGGATATGAGTGATAGGCACTTTCATATTTTCATGTTCCAGGGACATGAAAAGTGCCTTCGATTTAAGACTGGCTGAAAATGTAAGTCTGAGGTTCTTTCTTTTAGCATAACATCAGCACCTACTGTTTTCAGGATGGTATTGGCAGCAGTTGCCAAGCATCCGTGCAGTAAGTGCATACCAGTGCACCCTATCAAGATGATGGTCTGATGACAAGGAAAACAGCAGGACAATGATTCAAAAACACACTGAATATCCCATCTTACTAAATTAGGCTTTTCCATGAACATGACAAAGTCAAGTCAAACTCTATTACAGTTTAAGATATTTCTAGGGGCAGAATTAAACACTGCAGAAAGCACTAGCCTACCCTACTAAAGAGAGAGCACAAATGTTCCAAGTGTGTATTCCCCATAAGTAACCACCAATATCTTTGACAGTTATAAGTGTAATGAAACTATTAAGCACGATGGCGTTCTGGTCCCCACATGTAATGTTTCCATGTGAACATTTCAGGAATGCCTCTGTTTACTATGGTCGAAGGCAGCAGGAGAATGGGAAGATCTAGTGGTAATAACTAATAAGGTCTGAGAAGCAATGCTTTGGTGGGACGCCGCAAACATGTTTAAGGGAAAACCATGCATGGTCATATCTGTGCAGGTGACCATTATAGCAGATATCTCCCTGAAAGTGTCAGGAGCATACCTTCACCATGTGACAACTCAGGGGAGGTAAATAAAAAGGAAAGCATGTCTGAACAACAGTTTCCTAGACCTCAAAGTACTGCAAAATCTGTTATTAAGCTTACTAACACAAACACAAAACAAGAATACTCTCCTGAGATGACACAACAACAATGTTTTATCTAAAAAATGTGGGGCATATATACTGCCTTGCACTGTCTAAGATAGCACACCACATCTTGCACTGGTTCATCCACAGGGACATATGGCTACAAGCGCACCATGTTCCAGGAGTTGACATTTGTTTAGCAGGCAGCCTTAGAAGGAATTACCAACAAGAACATAAGTGTGATCTGAAAATGACACTCAAACCTAGTTTCAACAATACGGCACTCCAGATATAGATCTTTTTGCAACAAGCATGAATGCCAAATGCAACAGTTTCACCTCAGATATCCACAGGAAGTATCCCAGTGCAATGCGCTATGGATGAGATGGTCATGGATATTTGCCTATGCTTTTCCCCAAAACCTCTAATCCACAAAAGACCCCACAAACTACACATAAGAGCATGACACTAATAGTGATTGTGCCAACATGGGCGTTGGAGTTGTAGTTTCCCCACCTACTGAAAATGGCAGAGGAACCTCAAAATCAAACTGCCCCAATGTGTGTGTGGCAGTCACAACAACAACAATATTTAACCAAGCCTCACAAACTAAACTTGGCAGCCTGGATCCAGGGGTCATAGAGTTTGACTGATTAAATTGCACACCAACATGAATGGACATCCATAAAGAGGCATGCAAACTAAACACTTACACGTGTTACTTTAACAAGTGGAAAATATTTGTTATTTGGTATTGAAGCCATAGACCAATCCTGTGGATTACAAACTTAAAAACATGGGCACATACCTACTTTCCTTATTGGATTCTATTGAGGTATATCTTTCAGTCCTTGTGGCATACATTATGGGGGTAATTCATAGAATTCAGCGCACAAGTGGCGCATGCGGCTGGCGCACAGTGTGCGCGTGCGAATCCCTGCGCCAGCCGCGTGCGCTAAAATCCATTTCCGCGCACAGCGTATTCATGGATTCCAGCCACCAAAACCAGCCGTGGCGCACAGTGGCGCAGCAACCCTGCAGCAGCGCCAGTTACGCCCCCAAGAACACCTCTCGCGCAGGGAAAAGCCATCAATATACCCAATCCAGCGCAAAGGGCTGTGCCAACCCTGTACCAGCACGGCAAGCGGGCTACGTGTATCACTGGGGTGCGCGGGAAGTACCTCACGCGATTGGCCCCGTGCGAGCAGGGTACGCGTATTTCAGGGGTGCGTGGGAAGTTCCACACGCGATTTCCGCAGGGTACGCGTATCTCAGGGGTGCGCGGGAAGTGCCACACGCGATTTCAGCAGGGTACGTGTATTTCAGGGGTGCGCAGGAATTTCCACATGCGATTGGGCCCGTGCGAGCAGGGTACACGTATCTCAGGGGTGCGTGGGAAGTGCCACACGCGATTTCAGCAGGGTACATGTATTTCAGGGGTGCGCGGGAATTTCCACACGTGATTGGGGGTACGCATATCTCAGGGGTGCGCGGGAAGTGCCACACGCGATTTCAGCAGGGTACGTGTATTTCAGGGGTGCGCAGGAAATTCCACATGCAATTTCATCATGGTACGTGTATTTTGGGGTGCGGGGGAAGTTTCACACGCGACATCAGCAGGGCACGTGTATTTCAGGGGTGCGCGGGAAGTTCCACACGCGATCTCATCAGGGTACGTGTATTTTGGGGTGCGGGGGAAGTTTCACACGCGACATCAGCAGGGCGCGTGTATTTCAGGGGTGCACGGGAAGTTCCACACGCGATCTCATCAGGGTACGTGTATTTCGTGGTGCGGGGGAAGTTTCACATGCAACATCAGCAGGGTACGTGTATTCCAGGGGTGCGCGGGAAGTTCCACACACGATTCCATCAGGGTACGTGTATTCCAGGGGTGCGCGGGAAGTTCCACACGTGATTGGGCCCGTGCGAGCAGGGTACGCGCATTTCAGGGGTGAGCGGGAAGTTCCACACGCGATTCCATCAGGGTACGTGTATTACAGGGGTGCGCGGGGAGCACCACACGTGAATTGCACGTGTGGGTCCTCCCAGGTGTTCCCTCTACACCCTCCACGGCCCCTGCAGGTGGCTCACACCACAGGGGCCTACCCTGCACATGTCCTGCAGGCACACCATCCACCATGGCCATGACCCCCAGCCAACCCACATGTCAACTTGCACTACTGCCCACCAACGCATGTCCCCCTGCACCCCCAGCCACCAGGGGCACCCTCCACCAGGCCCCCACCCATGTCTCCCACCACCCCCAGCCACCAGGGGCAGCCTCCACCAGGCCCCCACCCATGTCTCCCACCACCCCCACCCCCCAGTACTGTGGGGCACCTGCCAGCAGGCCCCCACCCATGTCTCCCACTACCCCCACCCCCCAGCACTGTGGGGCACCCACCACCAGGCCCCCACCCATGTCTCCCAGCACCCCCACCCCCCAGCCACCAGGGGCAGCCTCCGCCAGGCCCCCACCCATGTCTCCCACCACCCCCACGCCCCAGCACTGTGGGGCACCTGCCAGCAGGCCCCCACCCATGTCCAACTCATGTTCCCCACCACCCCCACCCCCCAGCCACCAGGGGCAGCCTCCACCAGGCCCCCACCCATGTCTCCCACCCCCCACCCCCCAGCAGTGCAGGGGCACCCACCACCAGTCCCCCATCCATGTCTCCCACCACCCCCACCCCCCAGCCACCAGGGGCAGCCTCCACCAGGCCCCCACCCATGTCTCCCACCCCCCCCACCCCCCAGCAATGCAGGGGCACCCTCCACCAGGCCCCCACACATGTCTCCCAGCACCCCCACTCCCCAGCCACCAGGGGCAGCCTCCACCAGGCCCCCACCCATGTCTCCCACCACCCCACCCCCCCCAGCACTGTGGGGCACCCACCACCAGGCCCCCACCCATGTCTCCCAGCACCCCCACCCCCCAGCAGTGCAGGGGCAGCCTCCACCAGGCCCCCACCCATGTCTCCCAGCACCCCCAGCCCCCAGCCACCAGGGGCAGCCTCCACCAGGCCCCCACCCATGTCTCCCAGCACCCCCACCCCCCAGCCACCAGGGGCAGCCTCCACCAGGCCCCCACCCATGTCTCCCAGCACCCCCACCCCCCAGCCACCAGGGGCAGCCTCCACCAGGCCCCCACCCATGTCTCCCAGCACCCCCACACCCCAGCCACCAGGGGCAGCCTCCACCAGGCCCCCACCCATGTCTCCCACCCCCCCCACCCCCCAGCAGTGCAGGGGCACCCACCACCAGGCCCCCACCCATGTCTCCCAGCACCCCCACCCCCCAGCCACCAGGGGCAGCCTTCAGCAGGCCCCCACCCATGTCTCCCACCACCCCCACCCCCCAGCACTGTGGGGCACCTGCCAGCAGGCCCCCACCCATGTCCAACTCATGTTCCCCACCACCCTCACCCACCAGCCACCAGGGGCAGCCTCCACCAGGCCCCCACCCATGTTAACCACCCCCCCACCCCCCAGCAGGGCAGGGGCACCCACCACCAGGCCCCCACCCATGTCTCCCACCACCCCCACCCCCCAGCCACCAGGGGCAGCCTCCACCAGGCCCCCACCCATGCCTCCCACCCCCCCACCCCCCCAGCAGTGCAGGGGCACCCTCCAACAGGCCCCCACCCATGTCTCCCACCACCCCCACCCCCCAGCCACCAGGGGCAGCCTCCACCAGGCCCCCACCCATGTCTCACACCACCCCCACCCCCCCAGCAGTGCAGGGGCAGCCTCCACCAGGCCCCCACCCATGTCTCCCAGCACCCCCACCCCCCAGCCACCAGGGGCAGCCTCCACCAGGCCCCCACCCATGTCTCCCACCACCCCCACCCCCCAGCACTGTGGGGCACCTGCCAGCAGGCCCCCACCCAAGTCCAACGCATGTTCCCCAGCACCCCCACCCACCAGCACTGTGGGGCACCTGCCAGCAGGCCCCCACCCATGTCCAACTCATGTTCCCCACCACCCCCACCCCCCAGCACTGTGGGGCACCTGCCAGCAGGCCCCCACCCATGTCCAACTCATGTTCCCCACCACCCCCACTCCCCAGCACTGTGGGGCACCTGCCAGCAGGCCCCCACCCATGTCTCCCACCACCCCCACCCCCCAGCACTGTGGGGCACCTGCCAGCAGGCCCCCACCCATGTTTCCCACCACCCCCACCCACCAGCACTGTGGGGCACCTGCCAGCAGGCCCCCACCCATGTCCAACTCATGTTCCCCACCACCCAGCACTGTGGGGCACCTGCCAGCAGCCCCCCACCCATGTCTCCCACCACCCCGACCCCCCAGCAGTGCAGGGGCACCCACCACCAGGCCCCCACCCATGTCTCCCAGCACCCCCTCCCCCCAGCCACCAGGGGCAGCCTCCACCAGGCCCCCACCCATGTCTCCCACCACCCCCACCCCCCAGCACTGTGGGGCACCTGCCAGCAGGCCCCCACCCATGTCCAACTCATGTTCCCCAGCACCCCCACCCACCAGCACTGTGGGGCACCTGCCAGCAGGCCCCCACCCATGTCTCCCACCACCCCCACCCCCCAGCACTGTGGGGCACCTGCCAGCAGGCCCCCACCCATGTCTCCTACCACCCCCACCCACCAGCACTGTGGGGCACCTGCCAGCAGGCCCCCACCCATGTCCAACTCATGTTCCCCACCACCCCCACCCCCCAGCACTGTGGGGCACCTGCCAGCAGGCCCCCACCCATGTCTCCCAGCACCCCCACCCCCCAGCCACCAGGGGCAGCCTCCACCAGGCCCCACCCATGTCTCCCGCCCCCCCCACCCCCCAGCAGTGCAGGGGCACCCACCACCAGGCCCCCACCCATGTCTCCCAGCACCCCCACCCCCCAGCCACCAGGGGCAGCCTCCAACAGGCCCCCACCCATGTCTCCCACCACCCCACCCCCCCCAGCAGTGCAGGGGCAGCCTCCACCAGGCCCCCACCCATGTCTCCCAGCACCCCCACCCCCCAGCCACCAGGGGCAGCCTCCACCAGGCCCCCACCCATGTCTCCCACCACCCCACCCCCCAGCAGTGCAGGGGCAGCCTCCACCAGGCCCCCACCAATGTCTCCCAGCACCCCCACCCCCCAGCCACCAGGGGCAGCCTCCACCAGGCCCCCACCCATGTCTCCCACCACCCCCACCCCCCAGCACTGTGGGGCACCTGCCAGCAGGCCCCCACCCATGTCCAACTCATGTTCCCCAGCACCCCCACCCACCAGCACTGTGGGGCACCTGCCAGCAGGCCCCCACCCATGTCCAACTAATGTTCCCCACTACCCCCACCCCCCAGCACTGTGGGGCACCTGCCAGCAGGCCCCCACCCATGTCCGACTCATGTTCCCCAGCACCCCCACCCCCCCCAGCCACCAGGGGCAGCCTCCACCAGGCCCCCACCCATGTCTCCCAGCACCCCCACCCCCAGCCACCAGGGGCAGCCTCCACCAGGCCCCCACCCATGTCTCCCACCACCCCCACCCCCCCAGCAGTGCAGGAGCAGCCTTCAGCAGGCCCCCACCCATGTCTCCCACCACCCCCACCCCCAGCACTGTGGGGCACCTGCCAGCAGGCCCCCACCCATGTCCAACTCATGTTCCCCACCACCCTCACCCACCAGCCACCAGGGGCAGCCTCCACCAGGCCCCCACCCATGTTAACCACCCCCCCACCCCCCAGCAGTGCAGGGGCACCCACCACCAGGCCCCCACCCATGTCTCCCACCACCCCCACCCCCCAGCCACCAGGGGCAGCCTCCACCAGGCCCCCACCCATGCCTCCCACCCCCCCACCCCCCCAGCAGTGCAGGGGCACCCTCCAACAGGCCCCCACTCATGTCTCCCACCACCCCCACCCCCCAGCCACCAGGGGCAGCCTCCACCAGGCCCCCACCCATGTCTCCCACCACCCCCACCCCCCCAGCAGTGCAGGGGCAGCCTCCACCAGGCCCCCACCCATGTCTCCCAGCACCCCCACCCCCCAGCCACCAGGGGCAGCCTCCACCAGGCCCCCACCCATGTCTCCCACCACCCCCACCCCCCAGCACTGTGGGGCACCTGCCAGCAGGCCCCCACCCAAGTCCAACGCATGTTCCCCAGCACCCCCACCCACCAGCACTGTGGGGCACCTGCCAGCAGGCCCCCACCCATGTCCAACTCATGTTCCCCACCACCCCCACCCCCCAGCACTGTGGGGCACCTGCCAGCAGGCCCCCACCCATGTCCAACTCATGTTCCCCACCACCCCCACTCCCCAGCACTGTGGGGCACCTGCCAGCAGGCCCCCACCCATGTCTCCCACCACCCCCACCCCCCAGCACTGTGGGGCACCTGCCAGCAGGCCCCCACCCATGTTTCCCACCACCCCCACCCACCAGCACTGTGGGGCACCTGCCAGCAGGCCCCCACCCATGTCCAACTCATGTTCCCCACCACCCAGCACTGTGGGGCACCTGCCAGCAGCCCCCCACCCATGTCTCCCACCACCCCGACCCCCCAGCAGTGCAGGGGCACCCACCACCAGGCCCCCACCCATGTCTCCCAGCACCCCCTCCCCCCAGCCACCAGGGGCAGCCTCCACCAGGCCCCCACCCATGTCTCCCACCACCCCCACCCCCCAGCACTGTGGGGCACCTGCCAGCAGGCCCCCACCCATGTCCAACTCATGTTCCCCAGCACCCCCACCCACCAGCACTGTGGGGCACCTGCCAGCAGGCCCCCACCCATGTCTCCCACCACCCCCACCCCCCAGCACTGTGGGGCACCTGCCAGCAGGCCCCCACCCATGTCTCCTACCACCCCCACCCACCAGCACTGTGGGGCACCTGCCAGCAGGCCCCCACCCATGTCCAACTCATGTTCCCCACCACCCCCACCCCCCAGCACTGTGGGGCACCTGCCAGCAGGCCCCCACCCATGTCTCCCAGCACCCCCACCCCCCAGCCACCAGGGGCAGCCTCCACCAGGCCCCACCCATGTCTCCCGCCCCCCCACCCCCCAGCAGTGCAGGGGCACCCACCACCAGGCCCCCACCCATGTCTCCCAGCACCCCCACCCCCCAGCCACCAGGGGCAGCCTCCAACAGGCCCCCACCCATGTCTCCCACCACCCCACCCCCCCCAGCAGTGCAGGGGCAGCCTCCACCAGGCCCCCACCCATGTCTCCCAGCACCCCCACCCCCCAGCCACCAGGGGCAGCCTCCACCAGGCCCCCACCCATGTCTCCCACCACCCCACCCCCCCAGCAGTGCAGGGGCAGCCTCCACCAGGCCCCCACCCATGTCTCCCAGCACCCCCACCCCCCAGCCACCAGGGGCAGCCTCCACCAGGCCCCCACCCATGTCTCCCACCACCCCCACCCCCCAGCACTGTGGGGCACCTGCCAGCAGGCCCCCACCCATGTCCAACTCATGTTCCCCAGCACCCCCACCCACCAGCACTGTGGGGCACCTGCCAGCAGGCCCCCACCCATGTCCAACTAATGTTCCCCACTACCCCCACCCCCCAGCACTGTGGGGCACCTGCCAGCAGGCCCCCACCCATGTCCGACTCATGTTCCCCAGCACCCCCACCCCCCCCAGCCACCAGGGGCAGCCTCCACCAGGCCCCCACCCATGTCTCCCAGCACCCCCACCCCCAGCCACCAGGGGCAGCCTCCACCAGGCCCCCACCCATGTCTCCCACCACCCCCACCCCCCCAGCAGTGCAGGAGCAGCCTCCACCAGGCCCCCACCCATGTCTCCCACCACCCCCACCCCCCAGCACTGTGGGGCACCTGCCAGCAGGCCCCCACCCATGTCCAACTCATGTTCCCCACCACCCCCACCCCCCATCACTGTGGGGCACCTGCCAGCAGGCCCCCACCCATGTCCAACTCATGTTCCCCACCACCCCCACCCCCCAGCACTGTGGGGCACCTGCCAGCAGGCCCCCACCCATGTCCAACTCATGTTCCCCACCACCCCCACCCCCCAGCACTGTGGGGCACCTGCCAGCAGGCCCCCACCCATGTCTCCCACCACGCCCACCCCCCAGCACTGTGGGGCACCTGCCAGCAGGCCCCCACCCATGTCTCCCACCACCCCCACCCCCCAGCACTGTGGGGCACCTGCCAGCAGGCCCCCACCCATGTGCAACTCATGTTCCCCAGCCAACATGTCATCACAAACTAGATCCCTGGACCCTATGGTCAGCCTCCAAATGCAAAACACCCACCCGAGTATTGCATCCACCCACTCATAATTTGGAATTACATCACAGAACACCAATTGCAAGTTCCGAAACAAACACATTTCCCTCACATACACCCAATGGGTGTCAGTGAATCTCAAAACACATATCATGAAATGCATGAAACCAATGAGATACCACACATTGAAGTTACCAAAAAAAAATATGTATTAAAGGAAACATAAATAGAATCAAAAATGAAGAAACAGAAATGTGAATGTACAAAAATTAAAAGAAGCATGTCCGTGAAAAAAAGCAAAACCAAAAATAAAATTCCAAAGTAATGTTGTCCAAAGTCAAAGTCCACAAAACAAAATCCAATGGGAAATAAAAAAGAAAGCCATTGCTCCATGGTTAAAATGTGAAAAAAAAATACAATCCAACAGTGAACTATGTACATGGGAACAAGTCAGGGTCCATTATCCCAACAAAAGAAAGGAAACCTATCTAACTACACTAACTAATAAAATAAACTATATACAAAAATGTGGCCAATGTCCGAAAGGTCCAAATAAAATCAAAACAAAAATGAAACCTAACACTACCTACATAATTATGTACAAGGGCAGCGGGCTAGTTTCACGGCTCACTTGTGGATGTCCCGGGCCAAGGCATCATCGAACTCCTCCTCAATGTCCCGGAGGCGGTCCTCCTCCATGGCCCCGAGGGTCCGCAGGGCCGTCGACGTGTCCACCTCCAAACCCCTGCGGATTGCCTCGAGGCACTCGGCCCGCCTCAGGGCCCTCCGCATGGAGTTCTCCGCCCTGACCATTGTGAGCCGTGCCTCTTCCGCCCGCTGCCGCTCCGCATCTATGGCGTGGCCCAACCGCTGCCACACGGAAGACACTCTCTGTCCTGGGTCCTCCTGCCCTCCGGCCGATGCCTGCCCCTCCGATGTTGAAGGCCCAGAGCCTTCATGGCTCCCACCACGTTGCTGCTGCTGCTGTGCCTCTGCCCGTGCACTGCCTCCTGCTGCCTGCACATCCTCCGCCGGCTGGGGTGCAGTCGTAGATGTGGCCACCCCTGCTGGACGTCCGACTCCCGACTGTGGCAGGGATGCCTCCTCCACCAGCCTGGCCGCACCGTCAGAGGCAGCTCCACAGGGCACCCAGGTGACTGATGGGTGGGAAGATGGCACAGAGGACGACTGGCGCGTAGGGGGTCCAGTTGAGGAGGGGGTCGTAGCAAGCCCCATCAGACAGAGGAATCCGGCCTGGGTGACCTGTCCCAGCAGGCTGACGTGGTCAACGAGCCATTCGAGATCACGTGCAGTCTCCTCATGAAAAGACTGCAGGTCACCTCGCATGGCCCGTTGACGCAACGCCACACCAGCCAGGACAGGCTCAACCCGGACCTGGATAGCCACGTCCGCAGGCAGAGGAAGGCCAGTTGACGTGAGCTCATCCCCTGCCTGAAAACGCGTCTGGATGTAGGCATCCCTGCTGGTGCAAGATGATGCAGGGACAGGATCAGGGACAGGATTGCACACATGCACCTCCGCGGCGGCCTGTGCTGCCTCCTGTCCCTGGTCCTGCACTGCACCACTAGCACCAGTGGGATCCCCACCTCCAGACCCCGTCTCTGGTGCTTGCATGGCCTCCTCCTCCACCAAACCCCCCACCAACCTGGATGACTCTGTGCCATCTTCCCCTGTTGGGCCCTGTCGGGTCCCAGCTGCCCCTTCTGCTGCCGAGGAGTCCAACTCCTACCTCCGCCTCTTGGACCTCCCCCCGGCAGCTGCGGCCTGGGACGCGGCACCAGGCTCCTCACTTCCCGACGAGATCACAACATGGGAGGGGAGCGGGCCTTGCGTCTCCGTCTTGCGGTGGGATCCCCGCCGCTGTGCTCCACAGCACCTTCTCCGCCCTCTTCATCAGTTGACGCTGCAGACAGGGAGAAACAAAACACAGGCATCAGGGCACTGTACAATGGACACATACACACATGACAGTTGTACATGAGTGGCATTGGCAAACCTCAGACATGTCATCACAATCCCCAACACACATGTCATTACAACTCGCACACATGAGCCATACCACAGCCATATTGCAACTGCCACCACCATCCATACACATACAACAGCATGAGCAGCCAAAGGTGAGCCAGACATCACATGCAACACAGGAAGTGCACCACACATGTACACCCACCACCACACTTGCATGCATGTGTACACCTCTGCCAAGTGTCGCAGTGTTCAGACGGGCATCCATGTCACATCTGCCAATCAGGCTTCCACATATGCTGTCACATGCATCCATGTTGCATCACTGTTGCACCCTTGTCAAATACACACACATGCACATGTACACAGTGCTGATACATGCAGCCGAAAACAACATACATGCGTGACATCACGGACATGTCTACTTACATACACATTCATCCAAACATGTGTGCCCACACAACTGCATTTGGCATGCAAGCCTACACACACAAGCACCATCCATGTCTCACACATTCCAGCCCTCGCATGTGTTAGCCCCACGGCCCTGTACACCCCCACCCATACTCGACCCCATACCAACAGATGTGCAACCTGCACACTACTGAATAATCACCACACGCACTGCTCACAATCAGGATGCATGTACACTCACCGCTCGACTCCAGACGGGTCTGCCTCTCAAGGACCTGGACGTGGAGCGCTGGCCCCCACCCATGTCCAACTCATGTTCCCCACCACCCTCACCCACCAGCCACCAGGGGCAGCCTCCACCAGGCCCCCACCCATGTTAACCACCCCCCCACCCCCCAGCAGTGCAGGGGCACCCACCACCAGGCCCCCACCCATGTCTCCCACCACCCCCACCCCCCAGCCACCAGGGGCAGCCTCCACCAGGCCCCCACCCATGCCTCCCACCCCCCCACCCCCCCAGCAGTGCAGGGGCACCCTCCAACAGGCCCCCACCCATGTCTCCCACCACCCCCACCCCCCAGCCACCAGGGGCAGCCTCCACCAGGCCCCCACCCATGTCTCCCACCACCCCCACCCCCCCAGCAGTGCAGGGGCAGCCTCCACCAGGCCCCCACCCATGTCTCCCAGCACCCCCACCCCCCAGCCACCAGGGGCAGCCTCCACCAGGCCCCCACCCATGTCTCCCACCACCCCCACCCCCCAGCACTGTGGGGCACCTGCCAGCAGGCCCCCACCCAAGTCCAACGTATGTTCCCCAGCACCCCCACCCACCAGCACTGTGGGGCACCTGCCAGCAGGCCCCCACCCATGTCCAACTCATGTTCCCCACCACCCCCACCCCCCAGCACTGTGGGGCACCTGCCAGCAGGCCCCCACCCATGTCCAACTCATGTTCCCCACCACCCCCACTCCCCAGCACTGTGGGGCGCCTGCCAGCAGGCCCCCACCCATGTCTCCCACCACCCCCACCCCCCAGCACTGTGGGGCACCTGCCAGCAGGCCCCCACCCATGTTTCCCACCACCCCCACCCACCAGCACTGTGGGGCACCTGCCAGCATTCCCCCACCCATGTCCAACTCATGTTCCCCACCACCCAGCACTGTGGGGCACCTGCCAGCAGGCCCCCACCCATGTCTCCCACCACCCCGACCCCCCAGCAGTGCAGGGGCACCCACCACCAGGCCCCCACCCATGTCTCCCAGCACCCCCTCCCCCCAGCCACCAGGGGCAGCCTCCACCAGGCCCCCACCCATGTCTCCCACCACCCCCACCCCCCAGCACTGTGGGGCACCTGCCAGCAGGCCCCCACCCATGTCCAACTCATGTTCCCCAGCACCCCCACCCACCAGCACTGTGGGGCACCTGCCAGCAGGCCCCCACCCATGTCTCCCACCACCCCCACCCCCCAGCACTGTGGGGCACCTGCCAGCAGGCCCCCACCCATGTCTCCTACCACCCCCACCCACCAGCACTGTGGGGCACCTGCCAGCAGGCCCCCACCCATGTCCAACTCATGTTCCCCACCACCCCCACCCCCCAGCACTGTGGGGCACCTGCCAGCAGGCCCCCACCCATGTCTCCCAGCACCCCCACCCCCCAGCCACCAGGGGCAGCCTCCACCAGGCCCCACCCATGTCTCCCACCCCCCCACCCCCCAGCAGTGCAGGGGCACCCACCACCAGGCCCCCACCCATGTCTCCCAGCACCCCCACCCCCCAGCCACCAGGGGCAGCCTCCAACAGGCCCCCACCCATGTCTCCCACCACCCCACCCCCCCAGCAGTGCAGGGGCAGCCTCCACCAGGCCCCCACCCATGTCTCCCAGCACCCCCACCCCCCAGCCACCAGGGGCTGCCTCCACCAGGCCCCCACCCATGTCTCCCACCACCCCACCCCCCCAGCAGTGCAGGGGCAGCCTCCACCAGGCCCCCACCCATGTCTCCCAGCACCCCCACCCCCCAGCCACCAGGGGCAGCCTCCACCAGGCCCCCACCCATGTCTCCCACCACCCCCACCCCCCAGCACTGTGGGGCACCTGCCAGCAGGCCCCCACCCATGTCCAACTCATGTTCCCCAGCACCCCCACCCACCAGCACTGTGGGGCACCTGCCAGCAGGCCCCCACCCATGTCCAACTCATGTTCCCCACTACCCCCACCCCCCAGCACTGTGGGGCACCTGCCAGCAGGCCCCCACCCATGTCCGACTCATGTTCCCCAGCACCCCCACCCCCCCCAGCCACCAGGGGCAGCCTCCACCAGGCCCCCACCCATGTCTCCCAGCACCCCCACCCCCAGCCACCAGGGGCAGCCTCCACCAGGCCCCCACCCATGTCTCCCACCACCCCCACCCCCCCAGCAGTGCAGGAGCAGCCTCCACCAGGCCCCCACCCATGTCTCCCACCACCCCCACCCCCCAGCACTGTGGGGCACCTGCCAGCAGGCCCCCACCCATGTCCAACTCATGTTCCCCACCACCCCCACCCCCCATCACTGTGGGGCACCTGCCAGCAGGCCCCCACCCATGTCCAACTCATGTTCCCCACCACCCCCACCCCCCAGCACTGTGGGGCACCTGCCAGCAGGCCCCCACCCATGTCCAACTCATGTTCCCCACCACCCCCACCCCCCAGCACTGTGGGGCACCTGCCAGCAGGCCCCCACCCATGTCTCCCACCACGCCCACCCCCCAGCACTGTGGGGCACCTGCCAGCAGGCCCCCACCCATGTCTCCCACCACCCCCACCCCCCAGCACTGTGGGGCACCTGCCAGCAGGCCCCCACCCATGTGCAACTCATGTTCCCCAGCCAACATGTCATCACAAACTAGATCCCTGGACCCTATGGTCAGCCTCCAAATGCAAAACACCCACCCGAGTATTGCATCCACCCACTCATAATTTGGAATTACATCACAGAACACCAATTGCAAGTTCCGAAACAAACACATTTCCCTCACATACACCCAATGGGTGTCAGTGAATCTCAAAACACATATCATGAAATGCATGAAACCAATGAGATACCACACATTGAAGTTACCAAAAAAAAATATGTATTAAAGGAAACATAAATAGAATCAAAAATGAAGAAACAGAAATGTGAATGTACAAAAATTAAAAGAAGCATGTCCGTGAAAAAAAGCAAAACCAAAAATAAAATTCCAAAGTAATGTTGTCCAAAGTCAAAGTCCACAAAACAAAATCCAATGGGAAATAAAAAAGAAAGCCATTGCTCCATGGTTAAAATGTGAAAAAAAAATACAATCCAACAGTGAACTATGTACATGGGAACAAGTCAGGGTCCATTATCCCAACAAAAGAAAGGAAACCTATCTAACTACACTAACTAATAAAATAAACTATATACAAAAATGTGGCCAATGTCCGAAAGGTCCAAATAAAATCAAAACAAAAATGAAACCTAACACTACCTACATAATTATGTACAAGGGCAGCGGGCTAGTTTCACGGCTCACTTGTGGATGTCCCGGGCCAAGGCATCATCGAACTCCTCCTCAATGTCCCGGAGGCGGTCCTCCTCCATGGCCCCGAGGGTCCGCAGGGCCGTCGACGTGTCCACCTCCAAACCCCTGCGGATTGCCTCGAGGCACTCGGCCCGCCTCAGGGCCCTCCGCATGGAGTTCTCCGCCCTGACCATTGTGAGCCGTGCCTCTTCCGCCCGCTGCCGCTCCGCATCTATGGCGTGGCCCAACCGCTGCCACACAGAAGACACTCTCTGTCCTGGGTCCTCCTGCCCTCCGGCCGATGCCTGCCCCTCCGATGTTGAAGGCCCAGAGCCTTCATGGCTCCCACCACGTTGCTGCTGCTGCTGTGCCTCTGCCCGTGCACTGCCTCCTGCTGCCTGTACATCCTCCGCCGGCTGGGGTGCAGTCGTAGATGTGGCCACCCCTGCTGGACGTCCGACTCCCGACTGTGGCAGGGATGCCTCCTCCACCAGCCTGGCCGCACCGTCAGAGGCAGCTCCACAGGGCACCCAGGTGACTGATGGGTGGGAAGATGGCACAGAGGACGACTGGCGCGTAGGGGGTCCAGTTGAGGAGGGGGTCGTAGCAAGCCCCATCAGACAGAGGAATCCGGCCTGGGTGACCTGTCCCAGCAGGCTGACGTGGTCAACGAGCCATTCGAGATCACGTGCAGTCTCCTCATGAAAAGACTGCAGGTCACCTCGCATGGCCCGTTGACGCAACGCCACACCAGCCAGGACAGGCTCAACCCGGACCTGGATAGCCACGTCCGCAGGCAGAGGAAGGCCAGTTGACGTGAGCTCATCCCCTGCCTGAAAACGCGTCTGGATGTAGGCATCCCTGCTGGTGCAAGATGATGCAGGGACAGGATCAGGGACAGGATTGCACACATGCACCTCCGCGGCGGCCTGTGCTGCCTCCTGTCCCTGGTCCTGCACTGCACCACTAGCACCAGTGGGATCCCCACCTCCAGACCCCGTCTCTGGTGCTTGCATGGCCTCCTCCTCCACCAAACCCCCCACCAACCTGGATGACTCTGTGCCATCTTCCCCTGTTGGGCCCTGTCGGGTCCCAGCTGCCCCTTCTGCTGCCGAGGAGTCCAACTCCTACCTCCGCCTCTTGGACCTCCCCCCGGCAGCTGCGGCCTGGGACGCGGCACCAGGCTCCTCACTTCCCGACGAGATCACAACATGGGAGGGGAGCGGGCCTTGCGTCTCCGGCTTGCGGTGGGATCCCCGCCGCTGTGCTCCACAGCACCTTCTCCGCCCTCTTCATCAGTTGACGCTGCAGACAGGGAGAAACAAAACACAGGCATCAGGGCACTGTACAATGGACACATACACACATGACAGTTGTACATGAGTGGCATTGGCAAACCTCAGACATGTCATCACAATCCCCAACACACATGTCATTACAACTCGCACACATGAGCCATACCACAGCCATATTGCAACTGCCACCACCATCCATACACATACAACAGCATGAGCAGCCAAAGGTGAGCCAGACATCACATGCAACACAGGAAGTGCACCACACATGTACACCCACCACCACACTTGCATGCATGTGTACACCTCTGCCAAGTGTCGCAGTGTTCAGACGGGCATCCATGTCACATCTGCCAATCAGGCTTCCACATATGCTGTCACATGCATCCATGTTGCATCACTGTTGCACCCTTGTCAAATACACACACATGCACATGTACACAGTGCTGATACATGCAGCCGAAAACAACATACATGCGTGACATCACGGACATGTCTACTTACATACACATTCATCCAAACATGTGTGCCCACACAACTGCATTTGGCATGCAAGCCTACACACACAAGCACCATCCATGTCTCACACATTCCAGCCCTCGCATGTGTTAGCCCCACGGCCCTGTACACCCCCACCCATACTCGACCCCATACCAACAGATGTGCAACCTGCACACTACTGAATAATCACCACACGCACTGCTCACAATCAGGATGCATGTACACTCACCGCTCGACTCCAGACGGGTCTGCCTCTCAAGGACCTGGACGTGGAGCGCTGGGGGTATGCGTTCCAGGACCCTCATCTGTTCTTCCGACAAGTGGCCCCGGCACCCCTTGGCATCCGCTGCCTTCAAGAGGCGCCGGGCCTTGTTCAGGGTCCTGGACCTGAAGTCCTCCCAGCGCTTCTTGACATGTTGTAAGTCGCGGACTGCCACCCCCTCCGCGTTGATGGCAGTCACGATGTCAGTCCAGATCCGAGTCCGTCCTTCCTTGTCGGCGCGGGAACTTCCGAAGAGGGCATCATACTGCCCCAGGACTTGCTCCACCAGGACACCAACTTCGGTGGCACTGAAGCTGGTGCCCCTCTGCCTCTCTGGCCGGGGGTTGTCAGTGGTCTCAGATGGTGTTTGCCCCGACATGACAACCCCAGAGGCAGGAGTGGGTGGGCAACTGGGTCCTGGGGCTGGGCTGTGGAGCGATGGAATCCCAGTCGGGAGTCTTCGGTTCCAGCAGGGGTGGTCACAGCAACAGCACCCCTGGCTGATGTGCAGGCAGCAAATGGCAGGGCACGTGGGCAGCAGGCAGTCAGGCAGCAGCAGATGGCAGGTGGGAGCGTGCTCAGGGCTCTGGGGGGCAGTAGTTCGGCCTTCTGGGCAGGAGCGTGGTCTTCCGTGTGCTTACGCGTGACCAGCTTGATACGGAGTGATTTGGCACGTGAAAAATCTGCACGTCAGCGTGTGATTCGAGGAAAGGCCCTTAGCGCGTAAGCGCGTCTGCACGCATATGCATTTTCATTGGACAGAAGGCCCCTCAAGCGCAAGCGCCCCTGTGACGTGACGCGTACAGACGTGCATGGCCATTTCAGCGCATGAAAAAATGCACGTCCGCGTGTAATACGAGGAAAGGGCCCATGCGCGTAAGCGCGCGTGGAAAACTGCACGTCCGCGTGCAATACGAGGAAAGGGCCCATGCGCGTAAGCGCGCGTGGAAAACTGCACGTCCGCGTGTAATACGAGGAAAGGGCCCATGTGCGTAAGTGAAGTGACGCGCGCATGTGTTTCCCTCAGCACGAGTTAAAGGTGAGCGGGCCCAGCAGTTCGCTGTACGTGCCTTTCGTGTGTTGCTGCTTCCTGTTGTTTCGCGCACCATCAAAACTTCACAGCTATCAAGGACGTATCTCTTCTTTTGGCGGGGGTATTGGCTACGCGTGTTTTTCTGCATCGCGCTAGTCAGACGGTGAGTCGCACACGCTCTTTTTCCCACTGCGGGTGCCCTTGTGTATCACACCCATTTTCGATGTCATAGTAGCCTGCGTGTCCCACGCGTACGCGTTATTCGTGTTACTGGTTGCCACCGCGTACTGCGGGAGGTTGACTCCACGCACGTAGGCTGCAGGGTTGCGTGCACGGTTTTACTGCAGTTTTGGGGTGCCTGAGCGTTGCGTGACCCGTCACCACATCACCGGGGTCACATACAGCCTTGCAGGTGCAGGGGCGCTGTTAACATCTTGCTTCCCACCCCCTTCACCCCAATTGCGCCGGTCAATTGTGTTGTACACCTCCCATTGGCACCACTCCATCTGTGCCAGCACTACTACATCTGTGCCATGGTTGGGAGGCCACCAAAGGTGAGGGGCGCCTCAGCTGGGCGTACTCCTCGTGGCGGGCGTGGTCGGGGACGTGGCCGTGGTGACCAGGGAGTAGGGGGACTCCAGGGTGTCCAGGGCAGCCACAGAGGGGGAAGAGGCAGGGGTGCGCCACTTGAGCACAATGTTGTGCCATGTGTCGGTGCAGCCATGCCACCACCCCCTGTGGTTCCGGGGGATGCAGCTCCTGCATCTGGCACTGGCACCCGTATGACCCGGCAGTCCGTTCCATCGACTGCCACGGGCCCAAGGGTAGTGGTAGCTGCAGGTGCAGCTGTGGACACCGCCACCCAGGCTCAGGGTCTGCCAGCGCAGGCTGCGTTGGCACTTGAAGAGCCCTTGGTAGATCTCCAACAGGCCAGGGGGGAAACCATAGGGGCACGCCGGGCTGCTCAGACCAAGACACGTGTCCCTGGGGCAGTCATGTCATCTGCTGCCCCGAACAGCCGGGTGTTGGCAAGTGCAGGGGCAGATGCACCCAACAGCACCCCGGTTGTGAGTCTGCCAACCAGGACCGTTGCGGTCAATGACCCTGCCACAGCTGATGTTGCTGCGCAGGGTCCATTAGTGGGCACCCAGCTGCCACTGACACAAGTCAGGACTTTGATCATCCCTCCACCTGCCACTCCCTTGGCTCAATCCACCGAACCCACTGGCCATACTGGTCAGGGCGGCATTAGCCAGCCAGGGTCTGTGCCACAGTCCAAGAGGAGGAAGGTTGCACCTGCAGCACAGGCTGGGACCCCACACACAGCCACGACCTCCTGCACGTCGAGGTAGAAGCCTTTCTGTAAGCAGGCACTGGACTTCCTCGTGGACTACGTGCGGGGCCACAGCCGTGACATGCTAGTGGGTGCCAATAGTCAGACTACGGCTGCCCAACGTGACACCCACTGGAAGCATGTTGCGGAACATGTCAGTTAATTCGGCCATGAGGTGCGCACGGCGCAGGAGTGCAAAAAGCGTTGGAATGACATCAAGCGCAGCACTAAGGCCAAGCGTGCCTCAAATTACAACTTGACTCTGGTGACTGGCGGTGGGCCTGCACCAGAGGAGGAAGAACTCACTCCGCATGAGGCTCTCGTTGCGGAGTTCATACCACCTGAATTGGTCGAAGGAGTGGGAGAGATGCTGGACTTTGATGCCCAGTCCAGTGAGTGTTGATGCGTGTTTGTTGAGGACGTGTGTGTTTCACTTGTGGGATGTGTTGTGCACGATTGCTGCTACATGTGACGTGTACATGGTTCTGATGTGTAAGTAATGCAATGCTACCGTCATGCATGTCTCCTCTGCCTGCATGCAGGACTCCATGTGGGCATGCTCCCTTGCCCCTCCTCCGCCACTCTGCACTCCAGTTCCACCTTTGCACTGGTCTGCTTCAATCTTGCCAATGTGTAGTTTCTTGTTCATGTGTCCTGTGTAGATGCGAACTTCCAGCGTAGAAACTGCCAGACATATGCCGTGTGGTACAGCCTTAGTACTCGATGCAGGGTATCTCACTTGTACTGTGCATGGGTCAGATGTCCCGCAGGGACATGAGTGCCCATTCATGCTCCATGTGCATTGCACGCATGCCCCTATGTGTCCTTGACTGGATGATCACTGTAATATGAGTCCTTGGTTACATACATTGCCTGCCATCTCATCGGCCTCCCCATGTCAACTGTGGCTCAGTCCTGCGTTGCACACATGTTTAGGCCCTGACAATCTGTGTGGCTCACAGGCCTCAGCCTGTTCAATGGCCAATGACTCTGTCCAACTCTTGTGTCTTCTTCACACGTGGGCGGCCTGCAGAGTTTTCATCATGTGTCCTGCCCACTGTCCCAGCATCATTTGCAGTGTTGTAATTTGAATCACATTAAACTGTTGATGCCAGTCAACACTGCCTGTCAATACACAGGTGTATGGTCAGCCTTTTGATACCATGCTAGGCATCCCTGCTTTGGTACTGGGGTGGAGGGGTGCTTGGCTTCTAGACATGGTACACATTGAATGCACAATGCACGTGATGTCTGAATTTGACATTGCACTGCCTTCACATTTCCTGGCACACACCATGAAGTGCTTGTACATGTAGGTAGTGAGTGGCGTACACATTTTCTGCACTGCATAGACCCACTTCCATGGAAACTGCCACCTTTCAACAGGTCTGATCACAGAAGCTATTCAAAGTAGACCCAGCATGCATGCCAGGTCATATGTTGTGTGTCACATGTCTGCTGGATGCCTTTGCTGTCGGTGTGTGTGTGTGTCGTGTGCTTCTGACATGTGTAGTGACCTTTTTCTCTCTATTTTTCAGGTGATGACGCAATGGAGGCGGAGGATGGTATTGTCATGCCAGACACAGGGTTGGTAACACCACATCAACCCGGCACTAGTGGGGGTCGTGGGGTGGTAGGCCACGAAAAACCCCCAAGTGCTGCAGTCCATCTTGTCTCTGGCTGCCTATGAGTCCAGCCTTGATGACGACTCTGACGTCCATGTTGAGTTGGATGAGCATCAAGTCCATGTGTCAGGGGTGAGTGATTCTGATGTGGACACTCCTCTGTCTGCGACACCTGCACTGAGGGATCAGACAGTCTTGGTTCCTCCGCCCGTGGTGGATCAGGACGCAGGGTCACCCTCCACACCAGTCACTGATGTGCCTGGGACATCACGTCGATGGGGGCATGTAGTCGTGCAGCCGCAGGCGGTGCCAACACAGCGAGGACCCCCGGTCCTTGGGTCCCGCAGGGGTCAAGCCCGGCAACGCGGTCGCCGCGCGCAACCGCTGTATACTGAGTGGGAGCAAGACATGACTGCCAATTCCGAACGGCAGGGGGCAGCAATGGAGAACATCGCTGAGAGCATGGAGCGTGTGGCCCGATCTGTGCTCCCCCCTGGTAGGCAGGTGCTTCTCCAGCAGCAGGCGGCACGGTCCACGGCCCGCTCGATCAGGCTGGGCATGGCGGCCTCAGACAGGGCACGCCAGGCTGAAATGTCGTTTCTGCGTCAAGCAATTGCTGCTCACGCAGAGGCGCACATGGATGCCCTGAGGGAGGAGTATGCTTCCCTCAGATCCACTCTGGGTGTCCTTATGATGTCCCAGAGGCAGCAGGCAGAAGAGAGGTTTGCACAGCTTGAGTGTACCATCTCGGCTGAGCTACACGCTTGCCGGGAGGTGCAGCGGTTGTCCAGCCAGGCCTTGCGGGAGGAACTCTGTGTTACACGTGCTACCTTGCAAGAGGAAGCACGTGTATCACATGAGGTTCTGCATGCAGACCTATGTCACATCGCCACACAGAACCAGGCTCACCCGTCCGGCAGACTTGCTGCCAATGAGGGGCAAGCTGCGGCTAGGCGTGGCCAGGCTACTGTGCCACGTCCTCCTTTACAGGATGAGCCAGACTCGGACGACCATCTATCTCCCACATAGGTCGTGCTGTGCAGGCGTTGAGCCCATGGAGGATTTTTTTTTTGGCTCAGCATCATCGCATGTGGATGTTGAGCAGCACCCTGTACCTCCCCCTTCCTGGGTGCCTCCCCTCCCCCCCGGGTTGTATGTGGCCATTTTTGATTTTTCTTTTAGTTTAGTTAGTTAAGTTTCTGTTTGATAGTTAGTTTAAATAGGTAATGTAGGTTTTCCATAGTTAGTGTAATTAGTTAATAGTTGAGTTAGTTTAAAATTGCTAGTCTATTGTGCTTTCATGTGACGGTGCGGTGCTTTGTGGCTTTTGAAGGCATCCACTGTCTGTTCCAGCTGGGCCCTTCATGGTTGTCTTGTGTATGTGTTTGCTGCTTGGGGTCCTTGACTCACATATGCCACCCCTGCCTCCCTTATCCATGGGCTCGCAAGGATGGTTCGGTGTTACAGAATATTACACAAGGGCTTTGGACTGTCATATCTGTGGCATGTCTGGTGCTGTGTGACTTGTGTTGACACCCCTAGTGGGGATGATTTAGGTGTCATTGTCCACTGTTCAGCTTTTGCTAGATGGGGTGTGTCATGATTAATGTGGACATTGATTGCTATGCATTGTGTAGTATGTTTCATATCTTTCCTGTACACGTGCTTGTTGCAATTCATGCTGTAGATAGTGTTCCACTCTTTGGAGGTGAAAGACGGACTGATGGTGTGATTTGTGATGTGACTCTCTGACATGGTCAAGTAATGAGATGCCTGATGAGATACACACAGATGACTTTGAAGCATTAATCATGTGTTTCATGCCCTTTCTGCAGGGGGATGAGCCTCCAGAGCACCTTTGCCAGCAGACATGGCCCATTGGACGACGGAATTCTGGACCCGTTTGTGGGTGCCCACATGCACATGTGTGCACAAGCAGAGGCACAGTGATTGCAGACCCACATCCTAGAACCGCTGACATGTTCCAAGGAACTCCAGGCAAGGTGAGCATCACAGGGGGGCCACGACACAGCAAAGCTTGCACCAGGCGAGTTGCACATGCAGGCTTAGTCAAAGCACTGAGGGTGAGCTTAGACGAATATTGCTGTTGAAGCACACAATGCAGCTCAGATGTGTTTGTGGACTGATGGCTGTTGATAGTAGGGTTGTCTGGGACACATGCAGGGGCAGTGGCAGATACCCTCCGGTACACCAAGGTCCATTGAGGCACTTGTATCAACCATGTAGCCTTCCGAGACATGGAAAGGGGCAGCTCACAGGGACATACAGCAAGGGACATACTCGGGTGCAGTGCATGTCTTTTCCACATACTTCATGATAAATGCACTGCCAACTTTGTTTCGGTCATGGTGGTACGCAACTTGCTCTGTAGTCATGGCTTGCTATATGGGTCTGTCTGCTTACCCAGGGAACATTGCATGTTGTGTGAATTGTGACACATTGGTGTTCCATTTGCCACGCACCCACCAGCGGCTGACTTACTGCATTGACTGTGTATGACCCGTCACAGGGGTGATGTTATATATGGGTACGAAGCATCGAGCACAGATTGTCTGTTTGTAGAGTAGTTTGTTGCTATGGGGCATGTTTGGTGTTGTGTTTTTGTGTAATTGGCACGTACAGGTTGTTGACTGTGGCTCTCTTTGCAGCATTGCAGTGCTCCTGTAACCGGACCTGAGAGTGCGCAGGCAGGAGGCCAACACTCAAAACCAGAGCTAAGTGTCTTGTTGTTTTTCTTTCGAACTGCTCTGCATAGGCTTGCTGGGGAGTGTACTGATGCATGGATGTATGTGTGGTTCAATTTGGTATGTTTTTTCTCCCTAATCACCCGTGATCCTATGCAATTTTGAAACCTGTACCCTCTACCCGGTGTTCCTGCTTCCCGTGCCTATCCAAGCAACGTTCCCTGACCCTCTTTCCCCACTGGGGTTGCGGATGCCTGTGTAAGCCCCAAACTTGCAGGCGCCAAAACCCTAGAGGGGGTGGTTGGTTCGTACCACTCCTGAGCCTGGACTACAGAAGGCCATGACAATGATGTCCAAGTTTGTTTGGATTGTGTATGTGTTCATGCAGGTTGTACATTTTCGTGCATTCCCTAGTTTCATGTGTCATTCCTCCTCCCCTCTCCTGCCACTCATTCCAGTCATCCAGTGTGTCAACACCTGTCCCGACTGCATATCCCTGAACCTCATTCCCCACCAGGGTCTCAGGGGCCTGTGTGAGTTTGACCTTGCAGGCACCCGGGACATGGTGGGGGTGGTTGTTTCGTGACACTCCCGCGCCTGTACAGGGGACCTGTGACAGTACACATCCATTCATGGTGCATCATCCTATGTCATGTACCACACATGTCTCACATCCTGTCGTGACATTGTTTTGCTGTGCTACCTTGGTTGTTGCATCATTGTGGTAGTACTTGGCCTTTGTGAGGTACTGCTACGTCAAGTCATCTATTGGAGGGTGTTCGGGTTCGTTTTTATGCCTTGGATTTTGTGATTTTGGAAATGAGTGTGGATTGTGAGGGTTCAGGCATCTTTTTACACACAAGGTGGGAGATGGTGACGAAGGGTAAAGGTGATCCTGTGGCCAGGTGGAATTGAGGTTTGGAGGCTCCATGACCCAGGTGCAGTTGTTCAGTGGGTCATCGTCATTTGTGAGGGAGGGGGGGGTTGTTGTTGATAGTTGCCTTGCCCTGCAGTGTGATGGGAACTCTGACATAGTAATGGTGGTATCCTATGTACATGTTGTGTTCTGTTGATCAATGCCTGTTCATGTGTTGTGTTTTCCTTTCAGGTGCGAGGGGATAGTTGTGGCTTGACATGCTGGGGTGTACACATGGTGGATGTCACATGTGATGTGTAGGGAACACTGATTGTCACTTGAGTGCACAAGCATATGTGTAGTGCATGTCCTTGCAGAACCACACACTTGCACTCGGATGCACTACATGTACTCCCACCCTTGCATATCCATGTGTACACTGTTTGCCTTCTGGTACCCACTGTGTCCCGGCAGCACATGTTCTGTGACCGATTATAGATCCTGTACATGCCTAATTTGCTGTTTGATGTGGTCTGTCACTTAGATGTGATGCTCAGGGTGTGCATCACACACAATGGCTGTTCACTGTGCTGTGCGCTGAGCAGTGTGATGCAGGAGTAGGACACTGCACACATGAGCTGCAGTGTTGATTTTGCAATGCATAATGTGCATGTAGACAGGCATTCATTGTGATGTTACGTCTACGACTGTTGTAATGCATTTGGAAATGACTTATTTTGGGTGGGAGATTTTGTTGGTCTGTCATTTCATCTGATTCCGGGTCAGGCATCATTGTCCGATGCCACTGTACATTTAGGACATGGCAATGTGTACCTTATCGTTACTGCGTTGGTGTATTGGTATTGCTTGCCATGTCATGTTGATGTTTGGGAGGGTTTGAGTGACATGACAGTGATGGCCATGGCCTGTTTTGCAGGTGTGTGTGATGCACACCTTGCATGTCCGGGTCATCTGCTTCTCAGAGCAACTAGCTGGGGGTAGATTTCACTCCGCAGCAGGGCCCTCCCCCTGGAACAGACTTCCTGCCTGACTTGAACTTGAGGGGAACCATCTCCAGTTCTGGAAGCACCTCAAGACCTTCCTCTTTGCTTCTGCTTACTCTCTGCCTCTCCCTTGCAGAATTCTTCACTGGAACTGCACAGGAGCTGCAACTGGGCCACTCTCAACGACCTCGGTCCCTGGCCCAGCCACTCTCCACTTGCACTGCCTCCCTGGCAACCCCTGCACTGCAGTACTGTCTCTCTATCCCTACAGCCCTCCCTTCCCAGCACTTGTCTGCACTTACCTTTGCAGTTGCCACCAGGCGACCTATGTATTATTTTTTTGGGCTACTTCCCCTGTACTGGACTCCCCCCCACCCTTCCCCTTGCACTTTTCCCTTCCCCCTACCCCTGCACTTGCACGATCTCAATGACACCTGGCCTAGTAGTACCGTTCTCTGTGTTCCCTTGTTTCCCCCTCCCTGCCTCATTGCGCCTTGGAATACTTGTGTATGGCCCATATCATGTCATATGTCATATGTGTGCCTTTTGGTCACACAGGATAGCTTGTGTTTAAGTAGCTAAGGATGCAGACGATGTGGCACTTCCATGGCAACTATCTCAGGGTGGTAGGGTTGTGACAGTTGACTGTCTCTTTGTCATCATCGATTGTCACCTGGTATGTGCCAGGCCTGTGTGCACTCCGGAGGGGTGGGAGTTTAGGTGAAAAATGTGGCCACAAGCTGGGTCCGGGCTTCCTCGCCACGTGCCCTGTCCCCTCCCATGGGCAGCACCTGTGCCTGTGGTTGGGGATGTGGGGGCACCACCATGTCCACCGGGACGCCCTGCCGTGTTGCAGCATTGTGCAGGACACATGCTGCCACAATGATCCTGCACACTACTGGTGGTGCATAGTGTAGTTGCCCACCAGAGCGGTCAAGGGAGCGGAAACGTGACTTGAGCACTCCGAATGTGCGCTCCACTATGCCCCTGGTTGCAATATGGGCGGCGTTGTATCTTACCTGGGGTGGTGTGGTGGGGTTCCGGATTGGCGTCATCATGTGGTTGCTCAGAGGGTAGGCACTGTCCCCTGGGGAGGTGATAATAGTTGAGATTATTAGGGTTTGGATATTTGTCTGTGTGTGACTTGCATGCATGTGCAAGGGCATTTGTACTGACCTAGGAGCCATGTGTCGCCATGCTGCCCAGCTTCCAGGGCCCGGCTCAGGGCGGACATTCTGTATATGAAACTGTCATGGGTGGAGCCAGGGTAGTTTGCATAGACAGAGGTGATGATTCCCTTTGCATCACATACCACCTGTACATTGATGGAATGCCAGTGCTTGCGGTTTCGGTAGATGTGCTCAATGGCCCTAGGTGGACGTAGGGCCACATGGGTGCAATCTATGGCACCGAGCACTTTGGGGAAGTGTGCCACCCTGAAAAAATCCAGGACAACGGCCTGCCTTTCTGCGGGTGTTCTGGGCATGTATTTGTGCCTGCGGACTGAGGGGCGCGCTGTCATTATTGCCAGTACCTGGTGTAGGCAGCCTGACTGTGTGGCCTGTGAGAACCCCCCCCACTATGGCAGTGGTCCGCTGAAATGACCCAGTGGCCAAAAAATGCAGGACATTGAGCAGCTTCTCCAAGGGGCTCAATGCTTGGGAGCAAAGGGTGGGGGATGTGAGGTCATCTTCCCACTCCCTGACCAGGTCTAGGATGATATGGGGTGGAAACCTATACCTGCCGTAGACCTGGCCGTCAGGCATCCCAAAAAGGCTTGTCCGTGGTGCGAAAATGCGTGCCCTGGCTATTCTCCTCCTCCTGCGGTGTCCCACGATCAGTGCAGCGACAAATGGGGCATTCATCGTAGCTGTATATACGCATTTGTTGTTTGCGCGCACTTTTATGCTGTGCGCGGGGACGCCTCCACCTGCCTTCGTGTGGGCGGACGCGTTGACGCCTGTGCACGTCTTTTGCCGTGCGCGGGTTTCCCGTATTCGGATACGTGGTAAGACTGTAGGTCCGAGTGTCATCGCGTGTGATCGGAGGGGAGTGAGCGTACACGCAATTGGCCTGGGTACGTGTGTTTCGGGGTGCGCGGGAAGTTCCACACGCGATTAGCCTGGGTACGTGTGTTCCGGGGTGCCGGGAACTTTCACACGCGATTGGTGGAAATCCACGTGTGTTCTGTCATCACGTGCAATGAGGGAAACACCCGCGCGCGTCACGTCACAGACGCGCTCACGCGCTAAGAGCCTTTGGTCCAATGAAATCGCATATGCGTGCTGCCGTGCATACGCGCTAAGGGCCTTTCCTCGTATTACACGCGAACGTGCAGTTTTCCATGCGCGCTTACGCGCATGGGCCCTTTCCTCGTATTACACGCGGCTGTGCATTTTTACGTGCGCTGAAATGGCCATTCACGTCTGTACGCGTCACGTCACAGGGGCGCTTGCGCTTGAGGGGCCTTCTGTCCAATGAAAATGCGTATGCGTGCAGACGCGCTTACGCGCTAAGGGCCTTTCCTCGAATCACACGCTGACGTGCAGATTTTTCACGTGCCAAATCACTCCGTATCAAGCTGGCCACGCGTAAGCACACGGAAGACCACGCTCCTGCCCAGAAGGCCGAACTACTGCCCCCCAGAGCCCCGAGCACGCTCCCACCTGCCATCTGCTGCTGCCTGACTGCCTGCTGCCCACGTGCCCTGCCATTTGCTGCCTGCACATCAGCCAGGGGTGCTGTTGCTGTGACCACCCCTGCTGGAACCGAAGACTCCCGACTGGGATTCCATCGCTCCACAGCCCAGCCCCAGGACCCAGTTGCCCACCCACTCCTGCCTCTGGGGTTGTCATGTCGGAGCAAATACCATCTGAGACCACTGACAACCCCCGGCCAGAGAGGCAGAGGGGCACCAGCTTCAGTGCCACCGAAGTTGGTGTCCTGGTGGAGCAAGTCCTGGGGCAGTATGATGCCCTCTTCGGAAGTTCCCGCGCCGACAAGGAAGGACAGACTCGGATCTGGACTGACATCGTGACTGCCATCAACGCGGAGGGGGTGGCAGTCCGCGACTTACAACATGTCAAGAAGCGCTGGGAGGACTTCAGGTCCAGGACCCTGAACAAGGCCCGGCGCCTCTTGAAGGCAGCGGATGCCAAGGGGCGCCGGGGCCACTTGTCGGAAGAACAGATGAGGGTCCTGGAACGCATATCCCCAGCGCTCCACGTCCAGGTCCTTGAGAGGCAGACCCGTCTGGAGTCGAGCGGTGAGCGTACATGCATCCTGATTGTGAGCAGTGCGTGTGGTGATTATTCAGTAGTGTGCAGGTTGCACATCTGTTGGTATGGGGTCGAGTATGGGTGGGGGTGTACAGGGCTGTGGGGCTAACACATGCGAGGGCTGGAATGTGTGAGACATGGATGGTGCTTGTGTGTGTAGGCTTGCATGCCAAATGCAGTTGTGTGGGCACACATGTTTGGATGAATGTGTATGTAAGTAGACATGTCCATGATGTCACGCATGTATGTTGTTTTCGGCTGCATGTATCAGCACTGTGTACATGTGCATGTGTGTGTATTTGACAAGGGTGCAACAGTGATGCAACATGGATGCATGTGACAGCGGTATGTGGAAGCCTGATTGGCAGATGTGACATGGATGCCCGTCTGAACACTGCGACACTTGGCAGAGGTGTACACATGCATGCAAGTGTGGTGGTGTGTGTACATGTGTGGTGCACTTCCTGTGTTGCATGTGATGTCTGGCTCACCTTTGGCTGCTCATGCTGTTGTATGTGTATGGATGGTGGTGGCAGTTGCAATATGGCTGTGGTATGGCTCATGTGTGCGAGTTGTAATGACATGTGTGTTGGGGATTGTGATGACATGTCTGAGGTTTGCCAATGCCACTCATGTACAACTGTCATGTGTGTATGTGTCCATTGTACAGTGCCCTGATGCCTGTGTTTTGTCTCTCCCTGTCTGCAGCGTCAACTGATGAAGAGGGCGGAGAAGGTGCTGTGGAGCACAGCGGCGGGGATCCCACCGCCAGCCGGAGACGCAAGGCCCGGCTCCCCTCCCATGTTGTGATCTCGTTGGGGAGTGAGGAGTCCGGTGCCGCATCCCAGGCCGCAGCTGCCGGGAGGAGGTCCAAGAGGCGGAGGTTGGAGTTGGACTCCTCGGCAGCAGAAGGGGCAGCTGGGACCCGACAAGGCCCAACAGGGGAAGATGGCACAGAGTCATCCAGGTTGGTGGGGGGTTTGGTGGAGGAGGAGGCAGTGCAAGCACCAGAGACGGGGTCTGGAGGTGGGGATCCCACTGGTGCTAGTGGTGCAGTGCAGGACCAGGGACAGGAGGCAGCACAGGCCGCCGCGGAGGTGCCTGTGTGCAATCCTATCCCTGATCCTGTCCCTGCATCATCTTGCACCAGCAGGGATGCCTACATCCAGACCCGTTTTCAGGCAGGGGATGAGCTCACGTCAACTGGCCTTCCTCTGCCTGCGGACGTGGCTATTCGGGTCCGGGTTGAGCCTGTCCTGGCTGGTGTGGCGTTGCGTCAACGGGCCATGCGAGGTGACCTGCAGTCTTTTCATGAGGAGACTGCACGTCATCTCGAATGGCTCGTTGACCACGTCAGCCTGCTGGGACAGGTCACCCAGGCCGGATTCCTCCGTCTGATGGGGCTTGCTACGACCCCCTCCTCAACTGGACCCCCTACGCGCCAGTCGTCCTCTGTGCCATCTTCCCACCCATCAGTCACCTGGGTGCCCTGTGGAGCTGCCTCTGACGGTGCGGCCAGGCTGGTGGAGGAGGCATCCCTGCCACAGTCGGGAGTCGGACGTCCAGCGGGGGTGGCCACATCTACGACTGCACCCCAGCCAGCGGAGGATGTGCAGGCAGCAGGAGGCAGTGCACGGGCAGAGGCACAGCAGCAGCAGCAACGTGGTGGGAGCCATGAAGGCTCGGGGCCTTCAACATCGGAGGGGCAGGCATCGCCCAGAGGGCAGGAGGACCCAGGACAGAGAGTGTCTTCCGTGTGGCAGCGGTTGGGCCACGCCATAGATGCGGAGCGGCAGCGGGCGGAAGAGGCACGGCTCACAATGGTCAGGGCGGAGAACTCCATGCGGAGGGCCCTGAGGCGGGCCGAGTGCCTCGAGGCAATCTGCAGGGGTTTGGAGGTGGACACGTCGACGGCCCTGCAGACCCTCGGGGCCATGGAGGAGGACCGCCTCCGGGACATTGAGGAGGAGTTTGATGATGCCCTGGCCCGGGACATCCACAAGTGAGCCGTGAAACTAGCCCGCTGCCCTTGTACATAGTTATGTAGGTAGTGTTAGGTTTCATTTTTGTTTTGATTTTATTTGGACCTTTCGGACATTGGCCACATTTTTGTATATAGTTTATTTTATTAGTTAGTGTAGTTAGGTAGGTTTCCTTTCTTTTGTTGGGATTATGGACCCTGGCTTGTTCCCATGTACATAGTTCACTGTTGGATTGTATTTTTTTTTCACATTTTAACCATGGAGCAATGGCTTTCTTTTTTATTTCCCATTGGATTTTGTTTTGTGGACATTGACTTTGGACAACATTACTTTGGAATTTTATTTTTGGTTTTGCTTTTTTTCACGGACATGCTTCTTTTAATTTTTGTACATTCACATTTCTGTTTCTTCATTTTTGATTCTATTTATGTTTCCTTTAATACATATTTTTTTTGGTGAACTTCAATGTGTGGTATCTCATTGGTTTCATGCATTTCATGATATGTGTTTTGAGATTCACTGACACCCATTGGGTGTATGTGAGGGAAATGTGTTTGTTTCGGAACTTGCAATTGGTGTTCTGTGATGTAATTGCAAATTATGAGTGGGTGGATGCAATACTCGGGTGGGTGTTTTGCATTTGGAGGCTGACCATAGGGACCAGGGATCTAGATTGTGATGACATGTTGGCTGGGGAACATGAGTTGCACATGAGTGGGGGCCTGCTGGCAGGTGCCCCACAGTGCTGGGGGGTGGGGGTGGTGGGGAACATGAGTTGGACATGGGTGGGGGCCTGCTGGCTGGTGCCCCACAGTGCTGGGGGGTGGGGGTGGTGGGAGACATGGGTGGGGGCCTGCTGGCAGGTGCCCCACAGTGCTGGGGGGTGGGGGTGGTGGGGAACATGAGTTGGACATGGGTGGGGGCCTGCTGGCAGGTGCCCCACAGTGCTGGGGGGTGGGGGTGGTGGGGAACATGAGTTGGACATGGGTTGGGGCCTGCTGGCAGGTGTCCCACAGTGCTGGTGGGTGGGGGTGCTGGGGAACATGAGTTGGACATGGGTGGGGGCCTGCTGGCAGGTGCCCCACAGTGCTGGGGGGTGGGGGTGGTGGGAGACATGGGTGGGGGCCTGGTGGAGGCTGCACCTGGGGGGTGGGGGTGCTGGGAGACATGGATGGGGGCCTGGTGGAGGCTGCCCCTGCACTGCTGGGGGGGTGGGGGTGGTGGTAGACATGGGTGGGGGCCTGGTGGAGGCTGCCCCTGGTGGCTGGGGGGTGGGGGTGCTGGGAGACATGGGTGGGGGCCTGGTGGACGCTGCCCCTGGTGGCTGGGGGGTGGGGGTGCTGGGAGACATGGGTGGGGGCCTGGTGGAGGCTGCCCCTGCACTGCTGGGGGGGTGGGGGTGGTGGGAGACATGGGTGGGGGCCTGGTGGAGGCTGCCCCTGGTGGCTGGGGGGTGGGGGTGGTGGAAGACATGGGTGGGGGCCTGGTGGAGGCTGCCCCTGGGGGGTGGGGTGCTGGGAGACATGGGTGGGGGCCTGGTGGAGGCTGCCCCTGCACTGCTGGGGGGTGGGGGTGGTGGGAGACATGGGTGGGGGCCTGGTGGAGGCTGCCCCTGGTGGCTGGGGGGTGGGGGTGCTGGGAGACATGGGTGGGGGCCTGGTGGTGGGTGTCCCTGGTGGCTGAGGGGTGGGGGTGGTGGGGAACATGAGTCGGACATGGGTGGGGGCCTGCTAGCAGGTGCCCCACAGTGCTGGGGGGTGGGGGTGGTGGGAGACATGGGTGGGGCCCTGGTGGAGGCTGCCCCTGCACTGCTGGGGGGGTGGGGGTGGTGGGAGACATGGGTGGGGGCCTGGTGGAGGCTGCCTCTGGTGGCTGGGGGGTGGGGGTGCTGGGAGACATGGGTGGGGGCCCGGTGGAGGCTGCCCCTGGTGGCTGGGGGGTGGGGGTGCTGGGAGACATGGGTGGGGGCCTGGTGGAGGCTGCCCCTGCACTGCTGGGGGGGTGGGGGTGGTGGGAGACATGGGTGGGGGCCTGGTGGAGGCTGCCCCTGGTGGCTGGGGGGTGGGGGTGGTGGGAGACATGGGTGGGGGCCTGGTGGAGGCTGCCCCTGGGGGGTGGGGTGCTGGGAGACATGGGTGGGGGCCTGGTGGAGGCTGCCCCTGCACTGCTGGGGGGTGGGGGTGGTGGGAGACATGGGTGGGGGCCTGGTGGAGGCTGCCCCTGGTGGCTGGGGGGTGGGGGTTCTGGGAGACATGGGTGGGGGCCTGGTGGTGGGTGGCCCTGGTGGCTGGGGGGTGGGGGTGGTGGGGAACATGAGTCGGACATGGGTGGGGGCCTGCTAGCAGGTGCCCCACAGTGCTGGGGGGTGGGGGTGGTGGGAGACATGGGTGGGGGCCTGGTGGAGGCTGCTCCTGCACTGCTGGGGGGTGGGGGTGGTGGGAGACATGGGTGGGGGCCTGGTGGAGGCTGCCCCTGGGGGGTGGGTGGTGGGGGTGCTGGGAGACATGGATGGGGGCCTGGTGGAGTCTGCCCCTGCACTGCTGGGGGGTGGGGGTGGTGGGAGACATGGGTGGGGGCCTGGTGGAGGCTGCCCCTGGGGGCTGGGGGGTGGGGGTGCTGGGAGACATGGGTGGGGGCCTGGTGGAGGCTGCCCCTGCACTGCTGGGGGGTGGGGGTGCTGGGAGACATGGGTGGGGGACTGGTGGAGGCTGCCCCTGGTGGCTGGGGCTGGTGGGTGGGGGTGCTGGAAGACATGGGTGGGGGCCTGGTGGTGGGTTCCCCTGGTGGCTGGGGGGTGGGGGTGTTGGGGAACATGAGTTGGACATGGGTGGGGGCCTGCTGGCAGGTGCCCCACAGTGCTGGGGGGTGGGGGTGGTGGGAGACATGGGCGGGGGCCTGGTGGAGGCTGTTCCTGCACTGCTGGGGGGTGGGGGTGGTGGGAGACATGGGTGGGGGCCTGGTGGAGGCTGCCCCTGGTGGATAGGGGGGTGTCGTGGTGGGGAACATGAGTTGGACATGGGTGGGGGCCTGCTGGCAGGTGCCCCACAGTGCTGGGGGGTGGGGGTGGTGGGAGACATGGGTGGGGGCCTGTTGGAGGCTGCACCTGGTGACTGGGGGGTGGGGGTGGTGGGAGACATGGGTGGGGGCCTGGTGGAGGCTGCCCCTGGTGGCTGGGGGGTGGGGGTGCTGGGAGACATGGGTGGGGGCCTGGTGGAGGCTGCCCCTGGTGGCTGGGGCGTGGGGGTGCTGGGAGACATGGGTGGGGGCCTGGTGGTGGGTGCCCCTGGTGGCTGGGGGGTAGGGGTGGTGGGAGACATGGGTGAGGGCCTGGTGGTGGGTGCCCCTGCACTGCTGGGGGGTGGGGGTGGTGGGAGACATGGGTGGGGGCCTGGTGGAGGCTGCCCCTGGTGGATAGGGGGGTGTCGTGGTGGGGAACATGAGTTGGACATGGGTGGGGGCCTGCTGGCAGGTGCCCCACAGTGCTGGGGGGTGGGGGTGGTGGGAGACATGGGTGGGGGCCTGGTGGAGGCTGCCCCTGGTGACTGGGGGGTGGGGGTGGTGGGAGACATGGGTGGGGGCCTGGTGGAGGCTGCCCCTGGTGGCTGGGGGGTGGGGGTGCTGGGAGACATGGGTGGGGGCCTGGTGGAGGCTGCCCCTGGTGGCTGGGGCGTGGGGGTGCTGGGAGACATGGGTGGGGGCCTGGTGGTGGCTGCCCCTGGTGGCTTGGGGGTGGGGGTGGTGGGAGACATGGGTGAGGGCCTTGTGGTGGGTGCCCCTGCACTGCTGGGGGGTGGGGGGGGTGGGAGACATGGGTGGGGGCCTGGTGGAGGCTGCCCCTGGTGGCTGGGGGGTGGGGGTGCTGGGAGACATGGGTGGGGGCCTGGTGGTGGGTGCCCCTGGTGGCTGGGGGGTGGGGGTGCTGGGAGACATGGGTGGGGGCTGGGGGGTGGGGGTGGTGGGAGACATGGGTGGGGGCCTGGTGGAGGCTGCCCCTGGTGGCTGGGGGTGGGGGTGCTGGGAGACATGGGTGGGGGCCTGGTGGTGGGTGCCCCTGGTGGCTGGGGGGTGGGGGTGCTGGGAGACATGGGTGGGGGCCTGGTGGTGGGTGCCCCTGCACTGCTGGGGGGTGGGGGGGTGGGAGACATGGGTGGGGGCCTGGTGGAGGCTGCCCCTGGTGGCTGGGGGGTGGGGGTGCTGGGAGACATGGGTGGGGGCCTGGTGGAGGCTGCCCCTGCACTGCTGGGGGTGGGGGTGGTGGGAGACATGGGTGGGGGCCTGGTGGAGGCTGCCCCTGGTGGCTGGTAGGTGGGGGTGCTGGGAGAAGTGGGTGGGGGCCTGGTGGAGGCTGCCCCTGGTGGCTGGGGGGTGGGGGTGGTGGGGAACATGAGTTGGACATGGGTGGGGGCCTGCTGGCAGGTGCCCCACAGTGCTGGGGGTGGGGGTGGTGGGGAACATGAGTTGGACATGAGTGGGGGCCTGCTGGCAGGTGCCCCACAGTGCTGGGGGGTGGGGGTGGTGGGACACATGGGTGGGGGCCTGGTGGAGGCTGCTCCTGCACTGCTGGGGGATGGGGGTGGTGGGAGACATGGGTGGGGGCCTGGTGGAGGCTGCCCCTGGTGGCTGGGGGGTGGGGGTGGTGGGGAACATGAGTTGGACATGGGTGGGGGCCTGCTGGCAGGTGCCCCACAGTGCTGGGGGGTGGGGGTGGTGGGAGACATGGGTGGGGGCCTGGTGGAGGCTTCCCATGGTGACTGGGGGGTGGGGGTGCTGGGAGACATGGGTGGGGGCCTGGTGGAGGCTGACCCTGCACTGCTGGGGGGGGTGGTGGGAGACATGGGTGGGGGCCTGGTGGTGGGTGCCCCTGGTGGCTGGGGGTGGGGGTGCTGGGAGACATGGGTGGGGGCCTGGTGGAGGCTGCTCCTGCACTGCTGGGGGGTGGGGGGGGGGTGGGAGACATGGGTGGGGGCCTGGTAGAGGCTGCCCCTGGTGGCTGGGGGGTGGGGGTGGTGGGAGACATGGGTGGGGGCCTGGTGGAGGCTGCCCCTGGTGGCTGGGGGGTGGGGTTGCTGGGAGACATGGGTGGGGGCCTAGTGGAGGCTGCCCCTGCACTGCTGGGGGGTGGGGGTGGTGGGAGACATGGGTGGGGGCCTGGTGGAGGCTGCCCCTGGTGGCTGGGGGGTGGGGATGCTGGGAGACATGGGTGAGGGCCTGGTGGAGGCTGCCCCTGGTTGCTGGAGGGTGGGGGTGCTTGGAGACATGGGTGGGGGCCTGGTGGTGGGTGCCCCTGGTGGCTGGGGGGAGGGGGTGCTGGGAGACATGGGTGGGGGCCTGGTGGAGGCTGCCCCTGGTGACTGGGGGGTGGGGGTGCGGGAAGACATGGGTGGGGGCCTGGTGGAGGCTGCCCCTGGTGGCTGGGGGGTGGGGGTGCTGGGAGACATGGGTGGGGGCCTGGTGGTGGGTGCCCCTGCACTGCTGGGGGGTGGGTGTGGTGGGAGACATGGGTGGGGGCCTGGTGGTGGGTCCCCCTGCACTGCTGGGGGGTGGGGGGGTGGGAGACATGGGTGGGGGCCTGGTGGAGGCTGCCCCTGGTGGCTGGGGGGTGGGGGTGCTGGGAGACATGGGTGGGGGCCTGGTGGTGGGTGCCCATGGTGGCTGGGGGGTGGGGGTGCTGGGAGACATGGGTGGGGGCCTGGTGGTGGGTGCCCCTGCACTGCTGGGGGGTGGGGGTGGTGGGAGACATGAGTGGGGGCCTGGTGGAGGCTGCCCCTGGTGGCTGGGGGGTGGGGGTGCTGGGAGACATGGGTGGGGGCCTGGTGGTGGGTGCCCCTGGTGGCTGGGGGGTGGGGGTGCTGGGAGACATGGGTGGGGGCCTGGTGGTGGGTGCCCCTGCACTGCTGGGGGGCGGGGGGGTGGGAATCATGGGTGGGGGCCTGGTGGAGGCTGCCCCTGGTGGCTGGGGGGTGGGGGTGCTGGGAGACATGGGTGGGGGCCTGGTGGAGGCTGCCCCTGCACTGCTGGGGGGTGGGGGTGGTGGGAGACATGGGTGGGGGCCTGGTGGAGGCTGCCCCTGGTGGCTGGGGGGTGGGGGTGCTGGGAGACGTGGGTGGGGGCCTGGTGGAGGCTGCCCCTGGTGGCTGGGGGGTGGGGGTGGTGGGGAACATGAGTTGGACATAGGTGGGGGCCTGCTGGCAGGTGCCCCACAGTGCTGGGGGGTGGGGGTGGTGGGGAACATGAGTTGGACATGGGTGGGGGCCTGCTGGCAGGTGCCCCACAGTGCTGGGGGTGGGGGTGGTGGGAGACATGGGTGGGGGCCTTGTGGAGGCTGCTCCTGCACTGCTGGGGGGTGGGGGTGGTGGGAGACATGGGTGGGGGCCTGGTGGAGGCTGCCCCTGGTGGCTGGGGGGTGGGGGTGGTGGGGAACATGAGTTGGACATGGGTTGGGGCCTGCTGGCAGGTGCCCCACAGTGCTGGGGGGTGGGGGTGGTGGGAGACATGGGATGGGGGCCTGGTGGAGGCTTCCCCTGGTGACTGGGGGGTGGGGGTGGTGGGAGACATGGGTGGGGGCCTGGTGGAGGCTGCCCCTGGTGGCTGGGGGGTGGGGGTGCTGGGAGACATGGGTGGGGGCCTGGTGGAGGCTGCCCCTGCACTGCTGGGGGGGGGTGGTGGGAGACATGGGTGGGGGCCTGGTGGTGGGTACCCCTGGTGGCTGGGGGGGTGGGGGTGCTGGGAGACATGGGTGGGGGCCTGGTGGAGGCTGCTCCTGCACTGCTGGGGGGTGGGGGTGGTGGGAGACATGGGTGGGGGCCTGGTAGAGGCTGCCCCTGGTGGCTGGGGGGTGGGGGTGGTGGGAGACATGGGTGGGGGCCTGGTGGAGGCTGCCCCTGGTGGCTGGGGGGTGGGGTTGCTGGGAGACATGGGTGGGGGCCTGGTGGAGGCTGCCCCTGCACTGCTGGGGGGTGGGGGTGGTGGGAGACATGGGTGGGTGCCTGGTGGAGGCTGCCCCTGGTGGCTGGGGGGTGGGGGTGCTGGGAGACATGGGTGGGGGCCTGGTGGAGGCTGCCCCTGCACTGCTGGGTGGTGGGGGTGGTGGGAGACATGGGTGGGGGCCTGGTGGAGGCTGCCCCTGGTGGCTGGGGGGTGGGGGTGCTGGGAGACATGGGTGGGGGCCTGGTGGTGGGTGCCCCTGGTGGCTGGGGGGTGGGGGTGCTGGGAGACATGGGTGGGGGCCTGGTGGAGGCTGCCCCTGGTGACTGGGGGGTGGGGGTGCTGGGAGACATGGGTGGGGGCCTGGTGGAGGCTGCCCCTGGTGGCTGGGGGGTGGGGGTGCTGGGAGACATGTGTGGGGGCCTGGTGGTGGGTGCCCCTGCACTGCTGGGGGGTGGGGGTGGTGGGAGACATGGGTGGGGGCCTGGTGGAGGGTGCCCCTGGTGGCTGAGGGTGCAGGGGGACATGCGTTGGTGGGCAGTTGTGCAAGTTGACATGTGGATTGGCTGGTGGGCATGGCCATGGTGGATGGGGTGCCTGCAGGACATGTGCTGGGTAGGCCCCTGTGGTGTGAGCCACCTGCAGAGGCCGTGGAGGGTGTAGAGGGAACACCTGGGAGGACCCACACGTGCAATTCACGTGTGCTGCTCCCCGCGCACCCCTGTAATACACGTACCCTGGTGAGATTGCGTGTGGAACTTCCCGCGCACCCCTGTAATACACGTACCCTGATGGAATTGCGTGTGGAACTTCCCGCGCACCCCTGGAATACACGTACCCTGCTGATGTTGCGTGGGATACTTCCCCCGCACCCTGAAATACACGTACCCTGATGAGATCGCGTGTGTGACTTCCCGCAAACCCCCGAAATACACGTACCCCGCTCAATCGCGTGTGTAACTTCCCGCGCACCCCCGAAATACATGTACCCTGCTCAATCGCGTGTGTAACTTCCCGCGCACCCCCGAAATACACGTACCCCGCTCAATCGCGTGTGTAACTTCCCGCGCACCCCCGAAATACACGTACCCCGCTCAATCGCGTGTGTAACTTCCCGCGCACCCCCTAAATACACGTACCTCGCTCAATCGCGTGTGTGACTTCCCGCGCACCCCCGAAATACACGTACCCCGCTCGATCGCGTGTGTTGCTTCCCGCGCACCCCCGCAATACACGTGCCCCGCTCGCACAGGCCCAATTGCTGTATGTTGCCACTTTTGTGATGCGCTGGGACTCTACCGCCTGCCTTCGTGTGGCGGACGTGTTTCAGCTTGCGCGTGTCTTTGGCTGTGCGTGGCTTTGCCCTATTCGATTCCATGAATACGTGTGGTTCGAGTGCGTGTGGGCATTCCGTCTGCTTCCCTGCAGTACATCCCCAGTTACGCCCTTATTTTCGCGCGTTGTACCCCATTCCGCGCGTTACGCCCCGTGTCCCGCCCACTTTCTGGTGTATTAGCCGAGGTTGTGCGCTTTCACTGTGCGCGTCGCGCACGCCTTTCGGGATGTTGCAGTGACTTGTGCGCCATGCACGGGTTTGGCGCACATCCCGAGGTGAACACGCGCAGGGACTTCCATGAATCGCACGCGTGCGCGTGCGCCTGTTTTTTTCCGCTTGCGCCTGCTTGCGCGAAGATTTTCGGCGCACGCTTGTTCCATGAATCGGCCCCTATATCTCAACACGGGGTCCCATGGTCGAAGATACCAGTTGTTTAAATGAGGTAAATGTGTATAACCACCAATTGCACAACCTGCCCAGGTTGCGATTTAAACATAGCCTATTACGGCTAATGCTTCGTCCATTTGTACCTTTACAGTAGAGTTACCTAAAACACGTCACATAAAACGTAGCTTTCCTAGTAGCTATCACATCCATGAGAAGATATGTGATTTACAGTTCTGGTCAGTGAATTAGCCATTTGTAACAATGCGGCTGAACACATTAGAAGGAAAACTCTGGTACTCTAGCCTGGGACTTCCAAAATTGACTTCAACCGGGGCGAACTAGAGAGCCCATAGCCAAGAAGACCGTGTTCCAGTGAGCTCCTGCGTAACCTCAAATGAGACGAGGCTGGAAGCAGACCCATAGGGGCGACAAACTGCAAAAACCGGGAAAAAAGCACTTCTGAATGCCTGGAGGTGTAAAGGGTCGAATTGGGTGATGTTTGGAGCACCAGGACTCGCATAGTGGTGTGGTACGTGGCGAGAGGAGGAAGGCCGAGGGCACAGCTTGAAGCACAGTGTGCCCGGGTGCCTGTGCGCGAACCGACGGGACTCTCGCTGTGCAAGGCTACAGACACAGACACCCACAACAGCCTGAGCAAGCAAGAGTTAGCAGAAGAGGCCCTTGGGAAGCCTGTTCGTAGTAAGAGGAAAGGGCCCTGAGCCACGGAGTCCAGTGATTGGAGGGTACGCTTTGGAACAGGCAAAGTGATGCAACAATGGCAGCCGAGAGGTGTCGAGTGGGAGAACTCTGCCCCCCACGGAGCTAGGGTACACTGGAGCAGCTGAACGAGGTTGCAGGGACCCATCTGAGCAGCCAGCCTGCGTGGGCAGAGCTGGAAGAAGAGAGCTGGACCAGCAACGAGGGACGTATCAGTGGTGAGCGGAGAAAGCAGTACGAAAGGAGCGAGGTTGAGCCTGTGGTCACTAATATCTGGCACGAGGGCTCGGATGCCTGCACAAGTAAGTCGTTTGCCCCGTGGTGATTGGGGAGACCTCATCAAGTGTTGCAGCGGTGCCCACAGGCTTTAACGCAGCCAGAGCGGGAGGAGGGCACAGAGGGAAGAGTGCGCGCGCATGAAGCAGAAGCCTGCAGACACCTGAAAGAATAGCCGAAGCCCCAACAATCTGAACGCCCGCCTGGGCTGCTAGACTTGTGGCCATAACTGAAAGCAAGGAGCAGGGGCGTTGCTAGGGGGGGGCTAAGGGGGATATAGCCCCTGATCTTTTGGTTGTAGCCCCGGATAGAATCTCAGGAGCTACCGCCAAAAGGCTAGCTAGCCCCCAGTCTCAACAGTTCCGACATCAGCTTAGCCCCGGGTCTTTTCCAGACCTAGCAACTCCCCTGGCAAGGAGCAATCTCCGCGCGACATGGGGAGGCAGAGAGAGACGCCAGGAAATAGGGTTTGGGCCTGTGAACAATGGGGAGACCCCTGCCAGGCATGGAGCGGGAAGTGGAACTCGCAAACCCAGAGCAACCCACATCAGATCAGTGCTGGAGAATACTTTATAAAAGAAAAGTTTAAAAAAGCAAAGAGCACAGTGCATATACAAAGATACACTTGTATTGTATTACAGTAAAATGTATCATTACTCATAATATGGATTTAAAATTGATACCCACGACATATTAGATAATCTCAAAATCAATATTTATTGTGTAAATCTACATCTCATTTTGGTAAACAATATATCAATTGTTATCTATAACAATTCTATTTGTAAATACATCTTTTGGAATTAGTGTGCCCTCAATTTGGCAACCTGCACACTTTAATAGATCGTTGCACATTTATAATTTAGAATTTCTTTATAAGTTCAAAAACTGGATATTTCAGCGGGAAACAGGTGTTCATTTCAGAAACACTGTCACTTATATCTTTCCTCTCATTTTATTTGGACATATTTCACTTTTTTCATATAGAAAAAAAATATTTCCAAATATCATTTCCTCTCACTAAGAAAGGGTGACATTTTAATTCCAGAAAAACATAATTTCAGCAATGCAACTGTGAGATATACACGTTTTCAGGGACTGAGGGTGCCTCCATTCGCCATCAATATTTAAAAAACGTCTAAAAGTATTTACACCGACAGAAAAAAAGGAAATTCTAGGACGCTTTGTGCCCAACATGTTTCTTATTTGGCGTAAATCCATCGCGCGGTTTTTGCTTTGTTCAAATTCAAAGGATGCACCTTTTTCCCTATGGGATTATGAATAACAGTAGACGAAAAGGAATTCCTTAATAACTTTAAAATAATTTAACAGATTCCCCCCAAATGTACAGTTTGCAGGTCCATGACAAACATTTATTTGTGAAATGTCATCCAAATTGATTAGAATTTTCAAAACAGCAATGCAAATTGGTTTTACCTCAACTATAGGTCAGCATCCCCACAAGTATGATTATTTAGTGTTTTTAAGCAATCAATTGTCTGTGTTTGAGAAAAGTATCTATATTTTATAGGAACCTTGTTTGGGCATTCCCTTTAGTTTGGGCTTTACTCTGCTGATGTTGTTTGGAGGCGACTGTACTGCTTCAACCGTCACAGTTGAGTATAGCCTGCCCTTGGCCCATGTTACCGAAAGAGGCCAGGAGGTCGCGCTCTGAAACACTTGTGTATGAGCGCGATAGAAATAAAATATCAATATCAATATCAATAGGTATACAGTCCATTAAAGGCCTGTGTAACCTTCATAACCAGATCCCTTCTCTGCTAGTAGTAGTAGCACATGATTGGGGAAAGTGGTGAGAGGGCATTGCTCTCCGCTGGAATATTGGGCAGTAGCAACTTTAAGTTGTATGTCTCCAAGAGGGATGCTTTGATTGTGAGCGCCAGACCCCACGCTCGTCCACCACACATTTGGCCTTCATTGTTGTGTGTTTGCCCCTCGCATGCCACCTTTAAAATCCTGGCTATGTATTTTGATACATCATTAGCCTTGATCTTGCAAATCGCCCCATTTATAAAGATTGTTTTCTTACTTAAACTGCTGAAAAGGATTTTTCGATTTCTCACTTTTCTCCACTGTGATCTTAGGATTTGTTTTTCATGCTTCGACTCCTCTATTGACCCAAACCCATCACCTGCTGATGAAGATGTTCAGTGGCTCCGGATGACTGCTAGCCATTCACTGTTACGACTAAGCCACAAATAATACATTTCCCTGGCCCTCCAGTACTGGCACAGGCTCCCTATGCACTGTATTTAAGTCCATGCTCATTGATAATTGTGCATTTTATGATCAGACATATTCCCCCACCTCTGTCAGCCAGAAATGTTTTCAGAACCACTCAACTGTACAAGCAATCTCTTCTTTTAGCAGGCACTCCTTCTTTCACAGTTCATATTTTTCACTCGGAAAAAGAGGGTGGCAAGGAGGCAGAGCATTCTCTGTGCAAGCAACCACATTTTGGAATACCGTTCTCATTGTACAGCGTGGCACTCCAGATGACTTCACATTTCACTAATAGGACATGGCATTTATAACACGCCTATGCACAAGTGTTTCAAGGCGCAACGAGGCAAGGGAAAGGGAACAGAGGGAAGACAGATCTTACTAGGCCAGGCGACATTGAGATCGCTCAAGTGCACAGGAGGGGGGAAAGGGAAAGTGTGGGGGGCGGCAGTGCAGTACACAGAATCAACAGTAATAAATAAATCGTTTAAATAAAACAATAGGTAAAAGGTGCAGCCAGCTTGAGGCAAGGGCAGGAGTAAGTGCAGACCTCAAATGTCAAGAGCTGGTGGGGGCTGTAGGGATACATGTATGTTGCGCCTTGAAACCCTTGTGTATAGGCGCGCTATAAATGCCATATCTTATTATATTGAAGCAGCCCCCAAGTGCAGAGGTTGCCCGGGAGGCAGTGCAGGTGTGCAGCTGGCGGGGGAGTAGTCCTGGGTCCGAGATCAGAGGGTAGCGAGGTGACCAGTACAGTTTCACAATTCACAATTCACACTGGTAGCTGAAAACATACCTCTTCCAAACATACGGCTATATCCAACTACATGAACATGTTCTTTAGTAACTGTTGTGCTCTCCAGTTGAAGCCTTACACTTTCAACGTATTCAAAACAACATAAAACAATTCCTGATTCCTGGCCCGTGCATGCAATTCTTGCCCAGTGCACAATCACATTTTCGAAACTCAACCAGAAGAACAAGCAAACCACAAAGCGTGTTAATATCTACTGCTTTGAAATGACTCCCAAAAGGCTTTGCCATATCCAGCACATTCGTCTACAATATTACACATAGAATAAATATGAAAATATTTTATTGCATATTAATTGTCGCATTATTTTTACATTGCACTGAACTATAATTCCATATCTTATACAACACATCTTTATTATAAAACCATTAGCATATCATTGCTTTACCGCGATTTCAATACTGAAAATAGGTGACATAAAATGTCTACATTTCATAAGTAACACTACTTAATTTTACAACAATGTAACACTGCTCCATGACTCCATCAAACTCTATTTGAAATGTAGTAATGCGCTGAGCTTGGTCGAGAAAAGCTGCTTCTTTCCAAAGTATTTTGTTAGCAAGTAACTGCATGCAAATAGCAACATCAGCTGGGTATATACCATATTTCACAAATTAAACATAATAGAAAAGGTTACTTTACAATACAAAGTATTTTCCAACATATGTTGTATACATTTTAAAATTGGAGAATTTGCAAAGCATAAACCAAACTCTGAGATGCAACAAATCGATCTTCAGTGAAATCGAATAGCTTGATACATTACCAACATGTCAGTGAACTCTGAAGCTCTTTTGCAAGAATATGTAGGGGGATGGGGGGACAATTCCTTGTGTAATGTACACAATTCTAAATTGACCATGCCAGGAGCATGCCAGGAGCATCTTATATACAGTACCAATCAAGCTGAGGCCAGCAAGGATCGGGGATGGTGTCAACACCAAATTATGACATCCTGTTTTCATGATGTATGACAGCACATACATGCTCTCTGTTATTTGATTCCTGATGTGTATTTATCGTTTATTCCTGTAGTCGTGGGGAAAAGGAATCACTTCAAACCCTTATGAAAGAACCAACCTTCTCGAGGAATGATCGCAGTGGAAGCAATGTAGCCTTATCTGTGTCGGCAGATGACATCACTGGTGAGTGATGTAATGGCTGCCAACAGGAGGAGAGTGACTCACACAAGAAAGCTATCTTTCGCCAATTTTTCATCTGCCTTATTCCCACAATTCTTTTCTCCTTAGTTTATCCTCTACAATGATCAGGGAATAACGATCAACTGCTTTATGGACAGAGTAAGAGTAATTATGGTGGCTCATCACATTTCATTAAAAAAGCTACACACTCTTCCAGCAGTCTACATAGGCAGCAGAGAGGCCCACCAGGGCCCATCTTCCATTCTCCCAACCTGGCCAATGAAGCAGAGAAAGGAAGTATCCAGGCAGTGTAAACATGCCTTGCCTTATGGACTATATGTGTTCCAGAAAAGAGGCAGAGAGGATCCGTCAAAAAAAATCTTTCATATTCAGTGACTTGTCTCAAGATTCCCTTGGTGCTTGACTGTGGCCATCAATAAGTTGTGCTCCAGTAGCAGGTACACAGAGGCATAAGTAAATTAGTCTTGTTCAGTCCAAAGTTAAAAATATATTTAAGTATGCCTACCAATCCATGCTCTTCAGGTTACCTTCCCTGGTAAGGGGAATAATGGGATGGAAATGTTTACAGGTGTTCTTCTTGAAATAGAGCAATTGGAATCCTTTTTCCCGAAGCCCCCTTTGACATAATGTTATGTCACTGACAATCCTTCCCTGGTCTAGGGCCGTAGGCCTCTATGGCTTTGAAATTGTAATGCACAACCAGAATAGAAAAATATATTGCTTACAGTGATCTTTATCAGCCAAAGAGGTTTTGATGAGCAAGCGGGCATCCATCTGCAACTAAGCTTTTATGAACAAGAAGCAGCCTTGCATAACTGGAGGCATTAAAAACGTTGTCTTCTATAAGATATGTTCTGTTTCAATGCCATTGTAGCCTCAGACCTTACTAGCCTTTGAGGGAAAGACCCATGATCATGGGTTCAGTGACTTCTAAAACTCATCCTGGGCACTACAATTCATTTGAATGCATCTGTTGCTGCGTCTCTACCAGAAATCCAGACATCTTAGTCTCATATCCCACCTGAACGTGTCCTTCAGCATCAACAGGCTCTAATGTGTCAGTGGCGTCAAGAGTACCCGGCACGCAACAAGGATGTGCTGCAGGCCTCTCAAAGTTTGTGGGGTTCCTGGAGGCCCTTAAGTGGCATGTGCATTCTCAACCACCCTATTGTATGGTACTTATCATTGTAGAGCGCCAATTCTACCATTATTATAGTTTCGATGTCCCTGGCTTGCCCTTAGAATAGTCTTGGGCGCAGCCTAAGTGGAATATAGCCTGTGTCTCCACAATCCATGGCATAGAGTGGCCCAGAGCATCAGTGGATTTCCCTCCAAATGCCCTCTCACCCAATGGAGGGGCACATGAGGGGCCAGACATTCAGCCCATTTGACTCTGTATATGCATCCATATTGGGAGCATGTACAAGTTCAAAGGGGATTATTATCCCATTACTCAGAGTTTATCTGAATACATTTTTTGTGAGTGCTTTAGACTTAAATTCTTCTGCATGGCACATGTGCAATCCTCTGTATTTTTATTGGCTATATACACATTAAAAACATCTTGTTTGTGCCTGAAACCTCCATGAATATAGTACTACCGGAACTACGGATGTTTTACCCTTAAAAGTAAACGGTCGAGCAGTACAAGAGAAGACTGAAATGCCATTACAGGCATTCTAATGTAGAAAACTGTTTGAAAAACACTAAGCACAATGCAGGATTTCCCTGCATGCATTGCCAGCCCTTGAGTGTTCGAATCCGGGATGCAATGATTCCATACACCTGATGGCAATTCTGCATTAGATGTTCATATTGGTGACTAATTTAGGCATTATGTAACATATTTTCCAAAACAGCAACAATGGCAACTTTTTTCATTTTCAAAACTTTGTGAATTTGGAGGCCCAAGGTGTCAATGCCTTTTGGTTGTTTTTAACATTTTATTAAACACTAAACATTACATAAAACCATCATTATTGTAACTTTAACACAGCCTTTTTGTTTGAAATTTTTGCTAATGGGTTAATGTGCTATGGTATTAAATAGCACAGTGAATAAGTTTGGGACCGTTTGTAGATGTCAGCCAGTACAGGTTATAAGGGGTATTTGCACAGATAGCACCAAGACAACGGGGATCTCTTGTGCTGAGGTATGAGGCTTACATACCCATATAAACTACACGCAGCAGAAAATCACTTCTGCTGAAGGATCTTGGGGCTGCCAAACTGTGCTCAGGGATCTAACATACATAGAGAACTGGTAATTTCCCCGATTTCCCATCTTTGGTTTAGAGCGCTGCCCAAGCTGTGGTTATTGTCTCATTCCAATTCCAAGCTGTATTGTCTAATATTATTTTAAATTCAATTATACAACACCTCCGTGCAAAATAAATTCCCCAGAGTGTAGACATGTTCTAAAATGTTTAGCAGCTGGTCAGGCTTCTAATTTGTGGTTTAGCAATTTCAACTACACAAAGGCGGAAATAAAAAATCGAATTGTGAAGCTGGGCGTCACCACTAGGGGGCCATGGAGGGTGGTACAGCTCGCAATGTTAAATCCATCTTGTACGAAGGTATTCAGTCCGAGTGATGTTCTACAGTGGATTGCTTGAATGTTGGGCACTGATACTGCTCCGTGTTAACCTACTTCCTTTAAACGTTTGGGTTGCCACTTGGAAGAACCACGTTGACAGATAGTTGCCCTTTTTGCCCTAAAAAGGAGGTGACATTTATACATTTTTGATTCCTCTGTCCCAAATATACTAATCTCTGTGCCCAATGACTGGTCCCAATGCTGAGTTGTTTAAATGTCAGGAAATGTCTTCCGGTCATGATTTTACCCAATGAATTCTGGGTGTCCTCATCTGTAAGCATCTATTTAAGAAAAGTAATTCAACTCTGTACTACTGAGTCGATTTCTCTGATATGATTTATATATGATTACTGAGACTTTTTATATCATGAGAATATTGCATTTTATATGGTTGCACCTCCTAATCTGTTTTTATAGAGTTTTTGTACTATAACAAATTGCAACACGATTAAAGGTCCATAAATACACACAAAATAGTGTTAAGAGTGTTGCCATGTTAATAATAGTTATTGTGTGAAATGAAGTCTAAAGTTGTTTGTAAGGATGTGTGTTTTGTGAGATAGTTATCTATGGAAACGTGTTATGTTATTTAATTGAAGGTTTATATTAGGACTGAAGCTTAAATTGTAACGTGTGTTTTTAGAATGCATGTTATGGGTTCATGTACTTGGTATATCGTTGGAGCACATATGTGCTGATCTTAATTTTTAGCTTTTCTTTTGTGAGGATGAATAAAGCCCCCAGCAATGTTTGTTTTGTTTTATGTTTAGGGTTTACCAATAGGTTAAACCTCAATGTTGCATTTACAACATTTGTAGTCTTTACCCATTTATAGATAGCAACCTTAACGTTTTCTAAAATACAATTCCCACTTATTTCTTTATTTGTTAAAAGACAGTATTAAATGGCTTTTGTATATTAGTTATGTTGACAGATTTGTGTTCAATGTGACATACTTATATGTGTTTGTGGTGCATATTTAATTTTTCTTTATATTTTTATTTTTGTTTTGTCGCTCTGACCTTAGTGTGCATGTCTATCTATCTATATTAATTTTTTGTATAGCGCTAAATCGCCCAAAGGCCTTGAAGCGCTCACAGAGACACAGACATGTACACAGAGAGGAGGTTAAAGGAGGTTGATTAACCAGAAAAGCAGGGCAGAAGGGGTGGAGACTTACTCTACCCCTTCATCAAACATCCAGGTCTTTAACTGCCTTTTGAACAGGTTGATAGATACACAGTTTTTAGTGACAGAAGAAGGGAGTTCCAGAGTGTTGGTGCCCTGAAGTTAAAATTAGTGTTACCAATTCTTTTTAAAAGTTGACGGGGTTGCAGCAAATCTTGATTGTTGTTAGAGCGCAAGTTTCTCCTGATGGGGGCTTTTATCAATTTTCTCGCAAGATACTTTGGTTGCAGCATCCGTAAGACATTTAAAGATCATCACTGCGCTCTTGAACTTAATTCTTTGTGCACCTGGGAGCCAATGAAGGTTCCTCCTGGTGGTAGAGGTTGTAGAATGTCGGCTAAGCCCATTTACTGCTCTAACCGCACCATTTTGGACTTTTCTTATGTTAGATTTTGCGGTGCCCATAATAATCCAGTTTGGAATTTATTATAGTTCCAGCAATTACAGCAAGATTGGGCTTGGATATGTAGGGACGTATTTGCCAGAGAAGGCTGGAGAAAAAGGGGCATGTAGATTTAAGATATGAGGCATGCCTTTTAAAGGATAGATTTGTGTCCAAGAATATGTCCAGTGTTTTTACACAATCAGACACCGTGATAATGCTATTGTTAATTTTAAAACTTTGATATTGATCCTTTAGTTTTTTAGACTCTGTGGAGTACCCATTATCATATGTTCTGTCTTTGTTTCATTGAGGACCAGGGAGTTTGAAGCCATCCACTTTTGTATGGCTGAAAACACCTCTCTGACTCTCTGTGCGTCTTTTTCGTAATCTCCTGACAGTGAGAAAACCAACTGGGTGTCATCAGCATAATTTGTAAATTTGACACCCATGGTTCGTAGCATGTCGCATAGTAGCTAGCAGAAAATATTGAAGAGAAGGGGTGATAAGCAGGACCCCTGTGGGACACTGAATAGCAGCAAAGTTTGTAGGGAGGTAAAGTCGCCCTTGACAACTGATGCCATTCTAGGGCCCAGGAAGGATTTAAACCAGTCTGCTGCAGCAGGGGAGCATCTACCAACTGTTATCAGTCTTTCAGCAAGTATGCCGTGATCAATCATATCAAATGCCGAAGAGAGATCTAACAAAAGGAGTAGTGCTGGGTTGCCATTTTCAATATTAGATGCAATGTTTGCCTGTAAATCCAGGAGAGCTGTCTCAGTGCCATGATTGGCACAGAATCCTGATTGTTCTTTGGCAAGGATGTCATTTTCTTCTACAAATTGTTGATATTGTTGATAAGCAAACTTGTCTATGATCTTTAACAAGAAAGGCACATGTGTGATGGGTCAAAATTACCTGGTTCTGAGGGATCAAGATTGTCCTTTTTAATAAGTGGCATGATCCATTCCTCTTTGATATTACTTGGTACATAGCACTCAGCAAAGGACTGGTTTACAAAATGGACAACGCAGGGGGCTAAAGGATCAGCTAAACCCTTGAATAGTTTAGCCGGAAATATATCTCCTTTACAAGAGGAGGGCCTAAACTTTCTGAATAATTTCAAGAACCTCTGTCTCTGAGATCCTTTTGAATGTAAAGGTTTCAGGAGGAGATGGAGCAAAATGGGGCCTAGGCTCTGCTATCATAGCATCATTAGAGAAGATCCTTAGTTGTTCTTTGATAGCCATGTACTGAAGCCCTGCTGAGTTTTGTGTGTGGCTGATCAACTTGTGTGCATCGTGGAATCGTGGAATCTATTACATATTGATGTATGTTTTCCATTTGGTTTTGTACCTCTCACCCCTCTGTGAATGACAAAATAGCAAGACTAGCACAACGTCTTTATGGAAAAATATGTCTTTTCTCAGAAATGCTTAATGAATGATAATGGCAGGAGGATGTAAGCACAATGCATGTTAGACGTATGCAGTATGCTTTTATATGAAAACTATGCAAACCTATAAGTTGCTGCAATATAAGGAGACCACAGTGTGTTGTATTTAATAACACCCTCTTGTCAATGTTCTGAAAAAATGATTGTTGGCTTACTTGAACCAGAGGAATACATATCATCCGTCTCACTTTTCATGTTGTCACATTAGTTATGTTATGCTTTGTTATTGGGATTTGTACCATTTTCATGGTGTCCAGGTGCTCTGGTAGTTCTGAAAGAGAGTAGGGTAGGAACATCTATACTGTAAATGAGTATCACACAATGGTGCTTATTCTTTGGGCTGCATCTCCCCAATCATAAAATGTATACTATGTTCTACCTGTATTTGTTTAGTAGAAAGTAACTCATAGGTGTTATAAATTGTTAGTTAGCCGTTCTGGAAGATACATTGTATGACCATTAAGAAGGGGGAAAAAGCATGACAGGTACTTCAGATCGACCATAAATCAGAAAGGTCTATCCAGGCACTAAGAGCAATTATATAGAAAGGAAGTGATAACCTCTTATAACAGTATGGATCATTGTCTAGACCAACTACAACTACCTCAGATAATGATGAAAATGTACAGGGTGGCAAAAAAGATAAAGCCAATCACTTCTAATATGGAAATAGGTATGACAGAGGGACCTGATGGCCTCCCATCCGTGTGTTTTGAAACATCTCAAACCACAGTACTTACTAAGTTTGTGCAATGCAAACAATTCTGCTGGACTACTCTTACTTAAACATGGCTGCAAGCCACAATCTCTTGATTATCCAAAGAAGGCAATGATCCAAAACTTTCTTCCTCATATTGCACTCACCGCTAAATTATATTTCTGAAATCACTAACCCCACAGCTACCAGATATCATATCAAAGAAAATTCAAAAAGAACAAGACTGTGTAGCCTCTAAGAAAATCCACACTCTAATTACTATAGTAGATTACTCGAAGCAAGAGGAACAACCACTTCTAATTACTAGTATGTATGCAGAAAATGTATTCAATCAGATCATCAAGGAATTTTTCAGTGTAAAACGTTACCAAACTTAGAAATTCCTTGCACCTTTTAGAAATGTGTAATGCTCTATACTGTGAGAAACCCGAGGGCATCCTCACTGCCTTCTCCCCAACATTCTCTGCTCACATGGCCATGGAAAGGCCATCACTCTTGGATCCTGACCCTGTGGATGGATATGCAAGGGAGGATCACCTGGGTGGAGGGGCCTTGGGGTGATGCGAGGAGGATGTCTTCAGGTGAGACATGGTATCCCCATTTCCTGTATCAGTATGAGTCCTAAACTGCCTTTGTAGGTTATTGTCAGTGTTTTCCACACACACGAACTGTCCCACAATCATTTGCTTTTAAAACTGTAATGAGGAAGAGGCAACTAGGAGTGATGCACACAAATAGTCAATTTTACCACTTTGGACACTGAGACGAGGAAGAGGGCTATGGAGGAAAGGCATTTCAAGGGTCAGGCATGTCCCAATAATAGGTGTAACTGTGGTCGGACAAAAAACGTGCACCTGCAACCTATTGAGAGGCCACAGGTGCATAAATGCAGAAACCGGTAGAGTGGAAGGGAGAACCTGCCTGGTGAGAAGGCTGCAGCTGCGAGGCAGGTAACCGGTGGAGAGAATGCGGTGTTCTGCAAAGGGGTGAGAGAGGCACTACAACCCGAAAGGGCCATGAGAAGGTCAAAGCCCCTGCAGTCCCCTATGACGCGTGTTCCGAGTTAGAGCTGGGGAACACAGAAAACACTGAATTGTCATGAACCGTGGTGAGCGCTGCTTGCTGGAGCTCCCGATGCGTACCTGCGATGCAATTGGAAGCTGGGGAAAAGCAGGAAGACGCCCAGAGGAATAGACAAGCTGCAATGAGTGTAAGAGAGGGATCACTTGTACCGGGGGCGCTCCAGGGGCGGGAATTGGACATTTGATAATACTGATCAAACTAAAACTTCTAAGAATCGCGTTTGGTACCTGAATGAAAGAATATTGAATCGCAATATTTGATTTGAACTAGTATTTTTTGAATTACAACAACATATATTAAATTCCGAACTAAAGAGAAGATATGGAAATTATGTGAAATTACAGCACGAGTGAAAAGCGAATGATGTGCTGTTATCAAAGTTGTGAAAACCATTAAGAGGCATTAATGAACTAAGTGAAAACCTGTAATGAATGCTTATGAATTAAGTGAAAAGTAATTATGAAGGAAGCGTTGCTGAAAGTGTATGGACAATGTGAAAGCAAGGTGGTGGAAGATGATAACCACCACAAAATAAATTGAATACAAGTGTGGCAAAGCCAAAGAACGGCCAAGGTGATAACCAAAGCCCATGTTGATTACTGACACAATGTGCGGAGAGATGGAGCCTGTTTTGGCCAAAGGCTTGACAGAGTGTCTGAAATACAATTTGTATCAAGGCAAACCATACAGAATATTAAAGAAGTGTGGCATTAAGTGGTGACATTTGATGCAGGTTGACAGAGAAGACACACAATTTGATGAACAAGTATCCCAAGTGCTCGGTCACGTGACCTGTAATGTGGTTCAACAACTGCGCCTAGACAGAGTAACTCGTTCTCTTGTTTTTGGAATGAACCAAGAGAAACCAAGAACATCATGAAGTGCAGAGGGTTGTCGGTTGCGTGACCTGTAATGGGTGGACCGTGTAGTCTGACAACTGTGCTGAGACCGAGTAGCCCGACTTGGAGAAAAGGCAAGAAAAGCCATGATACAATGCTGAGTAGTATAGTAAGTGCTGAAGTGAAAAATATCATCTGTCTGAACTGTTAAATAGCCTAAAAGATTACAAAGTTAGACTGGAAATATTATTGAAATTCAAGAGACTTGAACTGACTGTAGGTCTGTTGAAGGAGTTACCTTCTTGAGGAAGGGACCCCTGAGATATCCTGGAACTGTGATGGACTTGGGTAAGGGAACAACAAGATATCCTGGAACTGTGTTAAACGTGGGGAAGGATACCCCTGAGTCCTTTTTGGAACTAGTTTGAACTTGGGGAAGGGGAAGCTGAAACACACCAGAGCTGGAAGAAGCTCAGAACTTTATTTTGAACACTGTTTCTTTTAGTGCTGACATCCCTACACATTATTTACCTTTAGTTGTAAAGACAAGTACAGGTTTTGGACACAGAGAGACTTTTAAATTGAATTTACGGACTCAGACTATCTTAATTTTCTTTAAGTAGGGAAATACCACCTAAGTATAAGGCAAGTTAGGCCTTACTCCATCCTGACATTTAAGTAAATAAAAGAGGGTTATTTAACATTGAATCTGTTGTCTGTATCTTGCTTCATGATGCCTTCACAATACCAAGAGGTAGACTTCTGTGGTGAACTGGAAAATGATAACCATACAGAACAGAGGAATAGGCTAGGTGCCCTCTCCCCCCATACGGTTTGCCTGATATGTGGAACTTGTATACAAGGTATGATAAAAACATATACATAAATGGTTTAGATATAATCAGGTCAAGCTCAAACTCAATGATTATCTCCTTATGTACTCTCAAAATCCCCAAGTAGAAGAATTACAATAGAAATAATAACTTAATGAATTTGAAATAGCATCAGGATACGAAATTAGGGAAAAACTAAGTCAATTTACTGGAAATTAACTAGAATGAAAAAAACAGTAGACCAAGTTAAGCACATATGAATTGACAAAACAAAACATTTTGAGGATCTCCTAAAAAAAAGTTATCCTTTTATTGCATCAAATAAGGAAGGATTTTAAACTTTGGGAAATGAATCTTTTTACAATTATAGGGTGAATAAATCTAGTGAAAATGATCATGTTACTGAGATTATTGACTTTTATGTGAAAACCTGTCAATTACAATACCCTCAATTTTTTAAAAACATTTGCAAAGCAGTATTGGCAGGCTTTTTTGGTCTTACTTGTCACCCAATATATGGAAAAATACTGTCTGTATGAAAGCATAGGTGAGGCTTAGAACTAGCAGATTTCTGAAAATACTTTTGATCGACCAATCTAAAACAAATTGGCTTCATATTGAACTTGTTATGGAAACCAGAAAAAAACCATGGAATTGTTATTTGATCTTCTTGACTTAACTTGAACCAGAAACTGCCAAAGAAAATGTGCATACCCTAGTTACTATAAAAGTGGCAGAATCAAAACTTGCCAATTATAGATTGAAATATTTGCAAAAATTAAAAAGGAATTTCAAATAACGTGGGCAGGCATTAATGCTGCTGTCTCAAGCAACTCTTTATAATTTAGAATCTTCCAGTAGTAAACTTGATACATCTAAAATGAATACTCAAATAATAGAGGGCAAAGTGCTTCCAAAGTTCCTGTGAGTAGCTTTTTAATTTTGTTAGAGCCCCTAATCCCCATTAAAATTCACGTTTAACATATGTAGGAGTTAAAGAAGTCATAGACAAGATCCTAAATTAAAACCGTTCAGTGGGAGGGCATGAAACAATTATGTAAAACATTTTGGGGCATATTGGGGGAGAAAGTAAGATTTCTTTAAAGTTCTTGTACAGCTAAATATAATTAACCATGGAAACATTATTGAAAGGTGGAATGGTCAATTTGGCTTGGAAGGAAAGCATGATAAGCCCTGGGAAGTAACTCTGCAAATGGTATATGAATGACATATTCCATCTAATATGATAACAGTACAGTATTGCATGTTGAACTAAATGTACTACACTCCTTCTAGAGTGGCTATATTTTAATCCAATACAAATGGGGACCGTTTTATGCCATGAAGGAAAACTACAGAATATTATGGTACTGTGTGTTAGGATTACAGTATATTAGACTAAGATATTTGAAAGAATTTCTAAAATAGTAGAAAGCACCCTTGAACAACACTACGAAGAATTGCATTTGGAATTGAAATGGATGATATTTGTCTGAAATAAATCTTTAGTCAGCAACAACACAAGGCAGATTAATCTTACTGAAAATGTGTTAATACAAGGAACCATCAAGCTGCAAATTTGTTGTCAAAAATCATTGCAGAAAGAAATACTTAAGAGATATGTAAGTGACTGGCAAAATAGGATTTGCTATTGAGTTGATGAGAATTTTCTGGGTTAAATTACATGAGATGGAATGGAAAATGATCACATGTTAACCAATGTTTAAGATGGAATATGTAAATTCCCAGGGCATTATACAAATGTGTCCAACTTAAGCAATCAAGGTTTCATTTACTTTTACAAGTTAATATGGTTAACAGAAATGTGGACAGATACACACCACAAGAATTCCTTAACATAGCATAACATAACATAATAAACATAATGTGTTCATTGTAACATTTAGAGCTGATGTAACTGTATATAGTCTCATCTATTGTTGCCTTCTTTTTTGTAAATGCTGTAAACTTTTCAAAGTATGTGCATTAATTTGTGAACTGGATAGTTGGATAATTGTTAGATGCAAACATTTGGAAATACATGGTTGATGATCATCGCTCTTCTTCAAGTGATATATATTGCAGGTCATATGGATCATACTTAAGGTGTGATCTATACAGACTAATGTCCACAACTGGGCACCTTACAATGAACATTTGGGGAATTTTGCCTTACGATTGAAAGATTCAAGGATCTTAAGACATTTAAGCATAAAAGACAAGAATTTCAAAGTGATCATTTTACCATAAAATAAACTTCACCTATGTTTTTCCTCCCTTCATGAATGTGTATCCTTTTAAAATGGCATCATTACTCCTATTTGAACTCTGCACTGTACCGATGCCTCCGTCTTTGGTAGCAGGGGAATATTCAAGCACGTGTGAAAGTTGAGTAATGAGGATAACAAAAGAAGAGGAACCACATTTTGATATTGACAGGTCTTCACTGGTCCCAATATAAAAATACTCAATGGGCCTCATTACGGGGTTGGCAGTAGCCGTGCCTGTAACAAAGGCATGGCTGCCGCCGAACCTGTTTTTTTACCGGCCCTGTGAATGGGTAATTACCGTGTCATGCCGAGTTCAGTTGACCCGGTAATTGCCCATTCGTGGGTGCCGGCAATAAGGGACTCCCCATCCTCATTTGGCCCCATAGGGCTAAATGTGAATGGGGAGCTCAGGTGCACCGACACTGTTTATAACGGTGCCGGTGCATCCACGAATTGTACTTGAGGGTGCCGCACTGACCTGGCGGGCAGAGCGAGACCTGCCCGTACAACTCGTAGTATGGCGGTACGATAGCAACGGTGCCAGTAGCGATGCCGGCGCCGTTGTTGCCTTACCGCCATACTTATAATGAGGCCCAATGTGACTTTTATAAGGCTATGGAGGTGAAATGGATATATGTCTCAATAATTCCAAAGGCATGTCAAGGTATCAACATAGGGTGTCTATCAATTTTTATACAATGGTCACATTTTCTTCCTACGGTTATTTGTGGTAGGAGATTACCACTAACTCTCATTTCCTAGGCTTTTGTTTCATTATAGAGTGGCATCCCATATTCTCTGCTGAGAGACCTGATGGTAGGTTATTCTTGTTTTCCCAATGCAGTTGTCCAAATGTGTCAAATTACAGATAGAGTAATGACGATGATGTTTCAGTATTAAAGAATACCTGTCTATCACATTCGGAGAGCCTGTGCAAGTATAAACACAAATACGTTTTTAATTGTTCATGTAATAAATATTATCAACCATAAATTAATACATATATGCAGAGAACATGGGTAATGGCATGTTTGTTTCCAAACCAAAGAAGTCAGGCCCACATGCCAGGATATCAGAAAAAGCTTCATAAAGAGGGGCAGGAGGAACAATGAGGAGAGTTGTCCCATGTCAGATGGGAGTGATTTTCCCAGTCTTGGTTTTATTGAAGTACTCGCAGTTCTGTCTTTTCCACTATAAATTCAGTGCTAGAAATATTGCAAGGAAAAGATAAGAAATGGACTACATAAGCTTCCCACCCCAGACAATCAATAGGTGGTTATCTCTGGAGAAGATGAAAGGTAGAGATTATCATGCAATGTTTTTGAACCTTCAACTCCCTTCTAAGACGTGTCAGCCAGAATAGTAACCTATGAAAGTACTTTATCACTTGGCACTGACCTGAACCCACTGCCCCATCTCACTTAACTGTTGGTGATATTTTCTTTGTTTTTGCATTTGCAGATTTGATTCACAGTTATAGAGGCAAAATTGTCTTCATCACTCAATTAAGCCACAGAGCCATAATATACCTTCATCATACATAGTCTTAATTCTTAGGAAATATATTTCCAATTAGTTGAAAGCTTGCTTGAGCATTTGATGATAATTTAGGATTGGGTGTGCACCTTTTTAGTGTTCACCTTTGATTCACAAATAGAAGAGTTAAAGCGATGAACTCAAGTATGTCGTTCAAGCTTCCTCTTAAGTTCTTCAGCACAGCCGTATAGATCCATGCTTTCTAGGGCAGCGTATACTGAATCTATTGCTGCACTCTTCTGCTGGTACCAGCTCTTTAGCATTTCATACTGTTGCTCTCTAAAAAAGGAATATTCCATCTCCAATCGCTCGATTTCGGCATCCTTGAGCTCGAGGGTCCTCATAAACTCCTTCCAACGTCTGGCCGGGACAGTATTGATGATGTCATAGAAAGTCTTCCCTTGTTGGAGAGATGTGGAAGGTTCATCTAAATGAAAGTTAAATATGTTAAAATGAGGCATTTTCATAACCCCTTGATATTCTGTTGCCAATACTAGATTGGTTCTTGAAACCAATCTGTTCTCCTGCCCTCCTTCCTTTTGAAACCCCCCTTGGCTCTCTCAGGCAGACATAACATGGTCTCTAGGTCTTTCCAAAATACCCTAAATTCATAACTATATTATAAAATCATACAATATAATAAAAGGACAGATTTATGTTTGTCCAAAGCCATCCTGCCCGGTTCTTCTGTTATCACCACAAGAGGGAGATGTTACCTTACTCATACAACAACAAGACTACACGTTCATCTTCCATGCAAACAAAATGTGTATTTCAACAATAATATACAATTAGCTTCAGAAAAGGCCCAAGACAGGGATACCACTGTAACAGAATACTTCAAGTTGCATACACTAAGAAAACATATACATTTGAAAAAAAAAATATAAGCAAATTAATTTGCTTAAGCACTATTTCTCTGACAAAATAAATTACTTTTTTAAATGTACTTATGTACCATGTAATTATTCATTGTAATATTTCTTGGTATGAATTATATCAATAATATTCTTCATGTACGTTTTAAACTTCATTTGACTGCAATTTACTTTATTTTATGTTCTCATGTCTACTTCGAATCATGCTGCAAGTGAATTGTATTACTTTGACATTCCTCAAAATTATATATTCGAGTCCAAACCCTGTGGAATCCAACACAATGACGAGCAGACACTACAATTGGCTGTATGCACTAGGCTGAACTTACAATGATTCTGTGAGATTTTGTTTGAGGTTACTACTCCTTCATGTAAAAGGAGCAAGATCTGTTCCTCATTTATTTTTTATTAACATAAATTACATTAACATACACCACATGATATATTTGCACTATGAAAATGTCTTCCTTTATGCACATTAGCCTGTGTACACTGGCTTTTCCACTAGATATATCATACTTGGATTGATAAAAAAGAAGCGTTGATTGTGACTTCGTTCATTGGAATACAATTGTGTTCCAACCACCAGAAGGGCAACTAAGGCTGGGTGCATCGACCGACTGAATGGTGAGCCCCAACCGGGTCTGCTGGGTCAAATGTGGAAATATCCCACACTGAAATGTATTATATGTACATTTGTTCAACCTGGATGGAATTTATTATTCAGTTAGTCTATGGCCCCAAGCAGAGTATCCTCTGAACGGGTGATCAACATTTTGAGCATTCATTTTAGTTTGTGCTCATTGGTGGTGCAGCCTTTAATTGAAACTGTTGCCCTGCACGTAGCAAGCCATAAATAGAAACAATTGACTATGGTAAGAACGTTCCAAGCATTCAATGCTGTACACATCTTCATACATGCAAATGACGTCATTGCAAAGAATAGGCACTGCATGGAATACTGTGGAGTGCATTTTCCATGAGGCAGGGCGAGAGCAGGGCGCGCCCTTACAGTATAAAAGGGGGAGGTGTACCCCAGAGGTCAAAACATCTTTTAATTTCCCAACCAAGCTCCAAAACGCACGTCCTTCAATGATGAGTCCCTCAGCATCAGATGCCAATGTCTGACAAATGCCTATCTAAAATTCAAAGCTATTGGTTGCATCAATGTTATCCCTCATTAAGGGCAGCAAGTGTCTCTTTTGTTAGCAAGGCAATCCTGGATAGCACAGTATGACATCATAGAGAAATGTCAAGTGATAACTCTTACAGTGTGTTGGGAAACAAAATACAAAAACGCAGAGCTGCATAGCATAGCACCCCTCAACAAGGCTCCTACAGCAAAACATTTCCATTTATGGGGTACCAAAACGCAGAGCCAGATTCACAAAACAGAAATTCTGCTTGGGTTTTTGGACAAACGCCCGAAGAAGGCCTGCAAGGATGCAAAGCAAAACGATGGGACTCTTCCATAGCTCAACAAGAGGGAAGACGAATAAAAGTGCCTTCCTTGTTAGGACTGGCGACTTTCAGAGCATATCAATCTTAGGGATGCTAAAGTGACATTTGATAATTAAAGGAATACTGAAGCTTGAACTGCTAATGGACAGGTTACTGATTTAAGGCGGTATATGATGTGAAGGTTGAAATATAAGGCTTGCAATCTGACCCCCTACCTCATCCTATTCAATGAATGCTGCCAAAAGTCATTTTCTTGGAAATACGTTACCATAACTGTATTAAACTAAGAAATGCAAACATCTAACAGAATACGATCAGTTATTTTTCAACATTTTCACAGGTTATAATTGAATTCTCAGACTTTCAAATGTGCTTATATCACAAAATCTATTTTTGCTCAAAACTGCCTAACATCACCATCACTGTTGTGTGGCTGAAAACAGATATTTTGTATATCAACTACCAATATCATGAACCCATTTACCTGTATAACAAACATGTAAGGGAAATGACCAGTTTATGTTAAATGCCTTGATAACGTATTGATAATCGTCCTTACTACAAGTCAACTTTTCTTTGTCACAGTCATTAAGCCTCATTACAACCCAGGCGTTAAGGGTCTAATGGCGCCGTCGGCGCCGTTAACCCTTAACGCCTGATTACCATTTTAACGCCTGCTTTTAGCAGGCGTTAAAATGCAAGGCGCTAACCCGCCTTGGTGCTAATTACGGCACCGTAATTTACGGTGCCGTAATTAGCGTCTTCCCCACTCCCATTATGCCCTATGGGGCAAAAATGGGAATGGGGAAGGGTAAATGGGGAATGGGGATTTACCGCCCCACTCACCTTGGAATGGGGCGGTAAATCCGCCATCCACCATGGTGTAAACAGAGTTTACACCATGGTGGTAAAGTAGGGAACTTACCGCCTGGGTTGTAATGAGGCCCATTGTAATGTGAGGTTGGTCTGCATTATGGAGAAAAGCTATTAGCGGGTCTAACTATGTCAATAACTCCAGCAACCTCAATGGTCGATATGTGGATCCCTTGGGCTGAACACTTTGGAAGTAGCGAACTGGACGGCGATAATTGTAAATATATATGTCAAAAAACGACCTACTTAACAGACAAAACCCTATACCCTATAGAGAGACCATATAAGTGAGCCCAGAATGGTGTGCACCCGGCATATACCTGGATTGCAGAAGAGCGGGTAGATCTCTGCTGTAGATATGGCAAATGCAGCCATGTTGAGAAATCAGCTTCATTCCTTCCCACCTTGACCCATTCATAACGAAAAGGGCACCTGATTCGAAGTAGACGCTCATCAACATGAAGAGGTAGAACAAAAGAGGGGAAGGGAATATTCCAGAGTGAAAAGTTGACTCCATTTTGTTAAGCAATAATGGATCAAATTGTTTCTTTTTTGTAACTTATACTTTATTTGTTTTTACAAAAAGAACAAAGCAGCCTTTTTAGGATATTGTGTCATGGGAGATGCTCTAAAGCCCTGCCATAGCCAGTGCTGGGTTTCCCCTAAAGGATGCTGTAAATTGCAGAAAGAAGGTCACTTATAGGGGGTAATGCTAAGACGGTTCTATGTCCCTTTGCAGTAATTATATTCAAGACCACGCAGAGCAACAGAGGTTCTAATCCCGGATCCACGCTTAGAAACCGAACTCAGGGAGGTATTGGGCTCATTATAAAAAAAACAATAAAATAAATAACTTACTTCAAAAAAACGAATCGATTTGTTTCTTATTATTTTCGGGGGTACCCCTCAATCCGTCCCTTCCCAATACTATTAACCCTACCACAACACCCTCCCCACTGCTTTTAAACTCTTACCCCCTATATATTTCAATTAGTTTTTTCTAAATAATTTCTTCGTAGAAAATTACTTTGAAAAAATGGGTGTCGATGAAACAATGCCCTACTGCTAAGACACAGAACCTAATTTCAGCAAGGGTTAAGAGGGGAGAGGCTGCATCTGCAATCAAGTTGCAAATTTTGAGCAGGTCTAAAAGTCTGCATGATTACCACATTGGTGGTATTTCATCTGGCAATATCACCAAATGGAATTACTGTTAGTGCATGCGGGAAGTATACATAACTAGAAGCGTATGCATGATTCTGAGTTATGCGGACCCTGCAGTTATTCCCCATTTTGGGGTCCTATGGGACTCCCTGGGGAAATTCACACTACCCCATTCAAGACTACCACATGTGGTAATATCACGCACTGTACTGCTTTTGGCTGGAAGTCAATACTTCCATGCAAAAATAGAGTTTCAGAAATTAAAATCAGAATTTGGCAGAGCGGTGATACATGCATGTGTTTCCAAATACTGCATGTTTTACTGTTAGTGCCAAAGTCATTCTAAGGACCACAACTTCCTACAGTCCTGTTCTGGGGCCAATTGTGGGAGCGCAATTTGTTCATCCTGACATAACAGGGAAGGGCTAGAAATGGCTATATTGGCTTCAAAAGGATGGTTTCTTTGGGCAATAGTGACATAATCAGTAGTGATAGTGGCTTTAAAGAGCACATGGGAACCACGTTCAGTGGTTATGTGAAAATGGTTGATGGTCGCAGTTGAGTTCACCGGCGGCGTTGACGGGAGCGCATCGGTGGCCATTGTAGCCTAGCTGTGAAATAAGGCAGTCAGAGAAGAACAATCGCTCATTAGCAATGCAACAATGGTCAATTCCGAAATTAAAAAGGATACACAAACAAGCCCACTTTCTGGAATGGATAGGCCCGTCAAAAGAAGCCCACTTTCTGGAATGGATAGGCCCGTCAAAAGAAGCCCACTTTCTGGAATGGATGGGCGTGTCAAAATAAGTAGTGTTGCAAAATGAATGTTTACACTTTGCAAAGAATTTGCTGTAAAATAGTGCTAGTCAGTCAAAATGCTGAGCATCTGACCTAGAGGAAAGGAATGACTTACCTTCGGGGCTGCTACTCAGGAGTGGTGTTTGAGAACTGAGGCTCTTTTTATTCACTGTGATGTCAATGACCATATCTGACGATGTTACCATAACTTGGGACTGCGGCAAATTGACCATTACTTTAGAGTGTTGTTTTAAAGTCTGTAAGAAATCACATACACATGCACAGAGCAGTAAGCCCAACATACAATTTATTAAAAGTGTATCTAAGCAATTTATTTTCACTTTATTCTTAATGCAATACGTGCCCCCCCCCAAGTTGTTGTAATGCATTTAATTGCACAACGAGATGACATTAGACATCTTTAAAAAAAAGACATTATTCATTATTTAAAATCCAAAAAGGCATTTGATACTGAAGTTAACTACTATCCAAAAATGGATTTGATACTAAAGTTTACTACTATTTATTTATTTATTTATTTGTAATGTGCCAAAAACCCGCAAGCATGAGGGCGCACATAAAAACTCAAGACAACACATACAAGAGAGCATATGAAGATCAAGGGATCCACCAGAGCGTGTAGAATGTATTGTTTTTCGCCCAGTAACCATGTTATTTGCGGTAGAGGATGCACAGCGGGTCAGTGAATACATGTCCTTCCGCCATATCTGTGTACAGGTAAGGCAGATGTTTGACAAATCTATATTAAATTATTAATTCAGCTTGCTGGAGAGAACAGTGGGGGTTGTAGCTTCTCTCAGCCCCGGGACGGGTATATGAATAACTGCAAAAATAGATTTTAAAAATATATACAAAATGAGGCAATATCTTCTTGAAATATTTTATTTTTTCTGAAATGTCTCGAATGTAATGCAATTTGACGACTGACCTTAGGAAGAAGGTGAGCGCATTAAAACAGCTAGTGTACTCCTCTCTTTTGGTGAAAGGTAGTTTGCCCCATTTTTTATTACCAACTTATTTTAACACAAATCTACATTTTCTCTCCTCTTCTGCATCTTGAAACAGCTGATCATTGCGAAAAGGTAGGCCCTTGTTTTTTTTTTGCAGAGTTGCGTACAGCCCCGTGTATCTTCATAATAATTGTAATTTGGTTGAAATTACATGCAAGGAATTCAACAATTAAACACTTCTTTGTTCCACGGAGTCTTCACGGAGCGATTGTCCACAATAGCATCCAACTGAAGCGGATTCTATGAAAAGGGCTTTCATTTATATACTTTCTTCATTGATCCTGCCCTTCACTTCTTCCTTCAAGATGGCTGCCACCTTTTAGAGCTTTGCAGGTAGCCTTGTGCCTGTGCCTGCTCCACTACCATTGGCTACTCTGTCCTTCATTAGCCAGTCAGTGGCACCGGAAGGTGGGAGCTGGCCCATTCTTTAAAGGCCCACATCTAAGGCCCTGTCCATGCCTGGCCGGGCTTCAGGCGCCAATCTCTTAAATCCACAGCCAAATTTGTTCTATCATGTTGGATACTCCACCCATGCAGGCCTGGACTGTGACATCCCCCCTCTTGTCACAATGTGAGTCCTGACTGTTGCTTGGCTGCTGCTTCTTCTCTACTTGACTCACTCCCTCTGCCTCTCCAATCATTCACATTGCAGATTTCCCCTGTACTATGGCAAAACTTCACTATGCTCCCACTCCCTGAGTTCATTTCCACTGACGCCAACTCTGTACTGCTGTGCTGCAATTCCTGTGTCGTCCAACATTACTCAAACTTAGGTGTGCCACCGTCCAGCATTGTATTTGTCTGTTTAGTGTAAATATTGAACACAGGTGTACCTTCTTCGGGCATTGTATTTTGTACTCTTAACACCCACTTGGCCAATCTCTGTATCTGGTTCAGAACTGTGCATTGCAGCACTCACACCCTCACCCTCCCATGCCCGGTCTTTCCACCGCTCACTTCCTCCCTCAAACGGAGCTGGCACTCTCCATCTCCCCAATCTTCTCCAACTGCTACACCATCACCTATCCTCCCTCTCTCACAAAATCTGGTCAGAAATAGCATACAAAAGATGTCCTTGCTGCAAACCCTGTCCTCCCAATTGCAGACACCTATGTCAGTACGTCTTCAAGAGAAATCTTCACTGACATCCTCTTTTGTGTCACATCTCCTGACGTATGGACCTCTCACCTCACTGCCACTCTCCCACCTTACTTTTCCACATCCATAAATGGTGGCACAAAGTGGGAGGTCCTCCTTGCGAGCTTCTTCTCATCCCGCTGCTGCATCAATTTCTACCTCACAGGCACAGTCCTGTTTCAAGGCCCTCAGGAAAACTGCCTTCTCTTTGACCAGATCCTGCCATCTCTCATCAATTTCCTTCCTTCCACTACCTTCCCTTCTTCCCTCTCTGTCCCACCAGTTTGGATGGAAGCTCCACGCCCCTACACTCCACCTCAAAAAGCCTTATAAGGCAGCAATCGTCTCCACCTGGCAACCCCCAAATCACGTTCTGCTATCAAACACTCTGCTGATATCTGCCTTCCTCTTGAAAATACTGACCTGGACATACTTGCACTTACTGAAACATGATTCAATGCCAGTTCAGTTACCTCCTTTGACTAATTCCTACCCAATGGCTTTAAGATCACCTCAAAGCCTCAACCCCACCGTGCTGGCAGAGAAGTTGCCTTAATCTTCCCTGAGTGGATCCCTTCTTCCATCCTACCCACTCAGCCCCATTCTGCCTTTGAGAGCCTAGTATCAAATTGGTCATCTCTCCTTCTAACACCTTGACCATTGCTATCATCTACCGGCCCCCTAGCACTTCTTCTATGTTCCTTTCTGAGTGTGCGGACTTCTGTTCCTCCTACTCTCTACCACCTCTAACCTGCTACTACTAGCTGACTTCAACTTCCACCTGGACTCCCCTTGCACAGCAACCACCCTCTTCACTGACCTGTTCCTCCCTATCCCTCTCCTTTCTTCCCTCTGGCTGTACCCATTCTGCTGGACACATGCTTGATGCCATCTTCCACTCCAACCTCACTCTCTCTTCTCCCCTGGTCACCCCTCTCTCCTGGTCTGACCACTCTCTTCTCTCCAATCATCTGGGTCCCTATGGCCCTGTGAGAACTCCTCATAAAGCTCTGTCAATCTCGTTCACGAACATCCATCCGAGAAAACGAGTGTCAGTTGCCGTCTTCTCTTCCACCTTCGTTCCCCCAGGACCACCCAACACAGGCACTACCACAAATTCTGCCCTCAGCAACCTCTTTCTGTCCATTACCAACATCCTAGACATCCTTGCCCCAGTCATGAGGATCCGCCTGAAACCTACCTCCAAGTATAACACCTGTATGACTCCGAACTTGCAGATCAATAACGTAGGTGCAGGGCTGCAGAAAGGAAGTGGCAACCCACAGGTTCACCCTCTGACAAACTGGCCTGCCGCATGGACCAGAGACACTACAGACTCTCCGCCCATGCCAATAAAAGAGCCTACATTCAGGCACAAGTATCCAATGCCTCCAACAACATGGCTGAACTCTTCAAAAGTCTGCAGGTAACTTGCCAACCCATCCACAGTATCTTCTGCTCCTAACTCTTCCCAGGCTCTGTGCAATTAACTTGCCTCTCACTTCATTAACACAATCCAAGACATATTGAACAGCCTTGTAATGCACTCCTCCAACTCAACCCTCATTCCTCTGTCCACGTACCATCCACCCACCTCCTTCCTCCTTCTCCCCCATTTCTCCAGTCTCCCCCAAAGAAGTCACCAGTGTTGTCAACTCCAGGAAGGTCTCTTCTAAACAGGTTTCCCCATGCTCTTCCAGAGCCCTCAAGGACAACATCTCCTCTCTCGCCCCTACTCTTGCTGATCTCTACAACAACTCCTTTGCTACTGGTTCTTTTCCATCCTCCCTCAAGCACTCCCTTGTGTGCCCCCTCCTTAAAAGAAACCTTTGCAGACCCTTCCTGCCCAGCCAACTACCAGCCCTTTTCCATCACCCCCTTCCTGGGGAAGCTGCTCGAGAAGTTGGCCTTCCCTCAACTCAACTATCATACTGAACTTATTGTCGGTATACATGACCAACAGTTTGGATTCCGAGCCTCCAGGGCATGGAAACTGCTCTTCTGAACACCTGTGAAGGACTGCTTGCATCCCTTGACTCCAACTCCCCTGCTGTCCTCATCCTCCTTGATCCCTCTTCGGCATTTGACACAGTGAACCATTCCATCGTCAGAAAAAGGCTCCATGATACCCTTGGTATCTCGGATCGGGCACTGGACTGGCTCACCTCCTTCCTTACTGACCATTCCTCCAACAACATTCTGGAACTTTTCTCCTCCCCTACTTCCTCCTCCACCTGTGGCGTCCCCCAGGGCTCCATTCTCTTGCCCTGGCTCTTAAACACACACCTTTCTCTGCTGGCACGCCTCATTTCCTCCTTCTACCCCAACTTCTAGTGCTACGCTGATGACACACAACTCTCCTTCACACGTCCTACTGATGCCCTTGCACCTTCCTTCATCCCTGACTGCCTCTCTGCCATCCAGGCCTGGTGCATTGCTAATGACCTCTGCCTCAATGCAAGCAAAACAGAGATTCCCCCTATTGGATCCCCTTTACCCTATTTCTTCCCTTCACTCTGGCCTACCTCCATTGGCTCCCCCCTGTCCCTCCTCACTAGCCAGTAATCTCAGAGTCATCTTTGATCCCTCCCTTTCTTTCATCCCTCATATTCAGAACATTGTCAAGAAGTCCCACTTTCAGCTCTTCCTTCTCAAAAGCACTCTACCCTTCCCCCACAGACTCAATGTCACCCATGCTCTGATTCTCTACATGCTAGACTATTGCAATAGCCTCCTCCTTAATCTTCCTCTGTCCACCCTGCAACCCCTCCAGCTAACCCAGAAGAGGGCAGCAAGACTTATCCTTGGCCTCAAGCCCACGGACTGCATCTCTCCTGCCCTACAATTTCTTCACTGGCTTCTGGTCTCAGCACAGATTAAATCCAAATGCCTCTGTATCATCCACAAGGCTATCTGGGAACGGGGATCACTCTATCTACAACGCTTCCTGAGTAAATACTCCCCTTCTAGTCTCCTGTGTTCCTCTGGCACCAAGTCCCTGCGTGTGAAGTGGTTTGCTAAACAGAGAGCTGCTGGTCGATCACTTTCCTCAGCGGTCTCCCACCTTTGGAACGGCCTCCTTCTTCCTCTGTGTCTTGAGCAGGACCTCTTTAAGTTCCAGAAAAGCCTCAAGACCTTTCTCTTTACCCCTTTCTTCTCCTCCTCTCTTCCCTGCTAATCATACAGTAGCATGACTGATGTGCAGGGCCCTTATGTATCTCCGGGGCCCTGACCCTCTCACACCTCTCATCCCAGCCACTGTCTATTTACTGCACTTACCTGTCTCACCCTCCCCACAGAAGGCTGCACCTATGTTCTTCTCTTCTTAGCACTTCACCCCGAGCACTTCTCCATAATCACCACAGAACCTATAGCGTACCCTCCCTCCCCCCTGCACTTGCACGTTCTGAACACTCACAGGGCATAGTAGGTTTGTCTCCCCTCTCTGTTAGTCTCACTTTTTGTTTGCACTATTCAATTATTTATCTCTGTTGTAATTCATTGTCTACCCCCTGTCCCCATCCTGTCACCCTGTGAGTGCTTTGAAAGAGTTTTGCTAATAGTATAAGCACCTAAAAAATGACCAATAAATAAATGTGGTACATTTGGGTATGGTATATAAAGGGGAGCTGTCAGTGCAAGGGGGCGGGGGGAAGCAGGGATCGCCATCTGGTTTTTGCATTTTAAAAGGCTGGGAAATAAATCCCAGCTAGCACAAAACCGGAGATGCTCCAATAACCACAGAAACTATGCCAGATGCAGCAACCATTAAAAAAGATTGATCAGTGCGGCCAGTAATATCAATAAGACAGTGGGCCTCGTTACACGGTAGGCGGTAACCATGGTGATATTAGCGCCATGGTTGCCGCCGGTACCATACCGAGTCCGCCATGGTGAATGGCGGAATTACCGCCACATTCTCAGGTGTGTGGGGGCGGTAATTCCCCATTCACCATGGCACTTCCCCATTCCCATCTGAGCCCCTACAGGGCTCAATGGGAATGGGGAAGGTGGCAATTACGGTATCGCAAATTGCGGTACCGTAATTGCCTCCAAGGTCCCTTTGCGGGCCCGTTCCTTAACGGCTGGTAAAACCAGCCATTGAGGTCGGGTCCCGCAAAGGGACCTCGTAGTAAGGCGGTAAGGGTTTACCATTACCGGTACCCTTACCGGTAACGGTAAACCCTTACCGCATTCCATGTAATGAGGCCCAGTGTGTTGATAATATTTGTACTAACATTGTTTCTATGCAATTTCTTCATAAGGCGAAGTCCATTCATAACGTTTTGGATCTGCAGGTGCCCACGAGTGGGATTTGTCTTTAGTTTTTTGAGCCCCCCATAAAAATACATATTTAACTTTGAAAAAGCTGTGAAATGACTATTGAACTCCTCCTTTTGGCAGAGACACGTTGCCTTAGAGGCTCCCTGCAAGGACATTTCTGAGTCACCACTACATGGGGCGAGTTTCCTAATGAAACGTGCAACCATACTAGTAAACATAAGTAAGCATATATTGAAAGTTAAGATTTGTGTTCTTACCATGTTTTCTGTGTCTGTTATGTTTTTTTCTTTATCGGGCACTGCATTCGAAAAAGAGCAATACATGTTTGAAAACACGGAACATAACGTCATACAGACTGTTTTATCAAGTTAAACAATTAATTCAAAAAAGTTGACAGCAATGATTTTGAAAGTTCCTAAAAGCGTGTCACTGTTCAGATTTTCTATTCAGGTTTTAAATATAGTGTATACCAAATGCACTACTGTCTATGCGCCCCCAGGCTATAGTTATCTCATGTAATCCCAATTTTTAACTAGGTCGTATTTTAAAAAATACAGAGTATTTCAACCAACACCTGTTTTTACCATTACCTCCATACACCTGATGAGGCCATTAGTGCAGATGTGGGTAGATATTTTGGTTACTGTGTGTGTTATGACTAGTAGTGGTGAAAGCTTTATAAATAGATAGGCCAGCAATTTTATTGTCCTATGGTTCAAAAACTGCCGAGAATGTGTTGCTTAAAAAGCTTAGGCAACACAACTATATAAATGGAGGGAATATCTAACAATATAACAAAAGGCCAGATGCATGTTTGTCCTGTATGTTGGTCCGACGCAGTAGCTTCGCCTGTTGTCACGGCTAGAGGGAGCTGTTGCCTTAGGATATATGGAGACAATGGGCCTCATTCCGACTTTGAGGGCAGCCATGGCGCTTTTTGCGCCATGGCTGTCTCCAAAACCGGGTCCGCCACCGGTCTGGTTGTATGGGGACTTACCTGGACATTCTGACCTGTGCGGACCCGGTAAGTCCCCATTCAACCAACCATTCCCCATTCCCATTTGAGCCCCCATATGGCTCAATGGGACTGGGGAAGGTGCTAATTACGGGCCCACGGATAGCAGGCCCGTAATTAGCGCCCTGGTCCCTTAGCGGGACCCGTAAAGGACGTGTGGTCAGACCAAACGTTCTTTACGGTTCCCGCTAAGGGACCTCGGAATTGGGCGGTAAGGGTTTACCGGCACCGGTCACCCTTACCGCCCAACTCAGAATGACCGCCAATGTCAATTTGCATAGCATGGCCCGTTGTCAGCGCTTGAGGCAACTGTAGGCTTAGGATATATAGTGGTCCTGCTTTGTCAGTGAAAGCCTGCACTTTGGCTCGTGTACACGAGCCTGTACACTAGTTCTTTGATAAATGTGCTTGGTATCTGCAAAGTGTTCTTTGCCAGCGGCATTTACACCTTTTACAAGATGGAGAGTGAAAGTAATGAGTAAAGCGGATGTTGCCTGTTTTTACTCTTGCCTTATGGACTCTGTTTTGCAAAAGTAGAAAAGTGCACGTAGGAGACCCAACAGCACTTAAGTGCTATCGGTCGAAGTTCCCTGCATGCATTTTATACAAGAAGCTTCTTAGTATGCTCAGGAAGTTGATTGATTTTACTAGGCAAGAGTGTTGGAGGATTGAAAAAACCTCTCTCGCTGGCTTCATGTAGTTGTTAGGAGGACTATGGGAACAATACCCCTTAAAGGCGCCGGAAGGTCACATAATAGGACAAAATTGTACGTGGAGAAGAATGAATAGTCTAGAACTGCCATCATGCAGGAGTTCCTGGTGATGATGTAAGATAGAGTACAGAAGATCCTGGAAAGATAGCAACATTTCACTGTGCGAATGTAAGAGGTCATAGATGATGTCTATGATGACAGCTCCTGTGTTGCAGAAGTGTCAGAATATGGCCGGGTGTTGGCAGCAAGGAACATATTTAGGCAGTATGACCCAAGGAGGGGAGCTATTAGTGGTCGTGTATTGCCCCCGACGCAATAGTTAGAAGCCGGAGAAAATCAAGGGCTTTAACGGAGCCCCAGAGGCTTTCCTTGACCGTTAATGGTCCACCATGTGGGTCATATTGCCATTAGTACCCTGGCACATCGTACCAGGGTACTAATTGCAATTTTTCTTGAGTCAAGAAACACTGCTGTGACCGTTGCTTGACTCCAGAAAAAAAGCAAAGAAAATGGCCACCGGGGATCGGGGAGTGGGGACTATGCGAAGCCCCTTTCTCCTTTTCCATGGCGGCCATTAAAATCAATGTGAAAAAAGCAAATAAATAAATTGCCGCCATAGAAAGGGAGAAGAGACTAGATGTAGTCCTTTCTCCCTTTCCATGGTGTCCAGTCACGGGAAGAACTCCGGATGCCACGGAGCTCGGAGCCTTCTCGGGAAGATAAGTCCCAGAGCAAGGGCCAATGAGCTTGTGTTTTATAAACTCATTGACCCATGCTTGGTTTTAATATTGAATACGGGTGTGTAGCATCTTTTCGTTAACTAAGCCAACAGTTGTAGGTTTGTGCTTGAAAAGACCTTCTGTGTACTTATGTGTCACAGTGTGGTATTTGTGACATATGGGGTCAATTTCCCCACTGTAAATATTTTGGTCACAGCCAGTAGGACAGTGTTACTGATTTTGCCCGAGAGAGCCCCTTGGAAAGAACCTAGGGTCTGCTCATGGCTTAGGGCACAGGGCCTGCGCGGTACTTTGTGAGTTTTAGGAGACATTGATGGTGTATGTTTAGAGGGATCCTTTTAAATATGTATGTATGTTATTAAAAGTATTTCATAAAAAGTGACTCTTGCTGCAAGTGGCAATATGAGTGCTGTTTAATAAACCACAATCCATGAAACATTGTAAACTCTGGTTGAAGGCATCATAAATATAACTACAAATTCAGAAAGATAACAGAAATTATATATATTAAACCTTAACAATAGAGTAGCTACTTCCGAAGCATCAATATGGAAGGAACAAGAAGCAGGCAGAAAGGCAAATTGTTCCAGTAGTGGGAGTTGAATACTGAGAAGGCTTGTTCTGAGGTGAAAGATTTATTAACAAGTTTAATGTAAGGGCATGCAAGGGATGGGAGCCATCCGAAAACACAGGTTTTCAGCTAAATAGGGGAGCTCATTTCATCAAACAGCATCAAAATGAAACTGCCATGCTTCCATTTACTACAATATAGGTCACTGAGAATAGGAGACATAACCTCTAACATTTAAGCTCCACAAATTGAGTGGTCCACAGAATACTGTCGTAAGAGGGCACATAACTGCAACTTGAACAATAATGCATTGACACGATTAATATAGAGCAGTACCAATGTGGTCCAAAATCAAATTGTTGGAAGAAAGGGTTTTATGGTGCGAAAAAGGGAAACGTAGTTTGTACTGTATTAGTGTGGTTTATTTTTCAATAGACGCTCAAACGGATAATCTGGTTTGAACAAGAACCTTAATAAGCATGCCGAAGCAACAATTAGTGGGACGATGCCATGAGTGTCTAAGATGAAAAGTGAGGATTGAACTGGTCCATGAAACCCCCATCCAGGAACAGATCAGGAATTTAGTTTTTGATGTATTGTGTTAGTTTCACGCAGCAACCATTCAAGCCCCAACTAACGTGTGATCACTCCCCAGAAGATTATTGTCTTTTTTATTTAAACAATTTTTATTGATTTTCACAACAAATTACAAACTTCAAACAAACCAGCGTTAAACATTATCGATTTACAACATCTGAAACTTGCCACTTACATTCTGCTGTATACTGCTAACCGTCTGTGATGCTGGAAATGCATCGGAGGGACAGAGCCTCCGTATCTTTGTCCTTTACTGCTTTTTATCGTGTGTTCTGTTGTGTTTTCCACGCAGGAGTTCATGTGGGACTCCTGGCGGTGCAGCTCTCTTTTGGTTTGGTGAACAGACCCATGGGATACCCTTATGGCACCCATGGGTGGGGTACAACCCTGTGCCCCTAGTGTATGTTTTTGGGCACCTGTGGGTGGCCCGCAGAGCAGGGTATGGGCTGGTGGCAGCTCCATGCTGAATTTGACAGGTGCGCGCAGTATCCTCCATTTTGGGATACCCCGGCCCTGCCATTGGGATCCATTGATTCCTGATGGAAAACAAGATGGCCCCAGTGGCCTCTTGCTTTCTATTACCCATTACCTTGTTTTCCCAAAGTCCTGGGAAGACCTGACTCTGTCCCTTCCCCCTGACTGGCTGTTGGGTGGAAATGCCATATATGGTGTTGTTGTGAAGGCCCGGCCAGACTAGCTGGAGCCTTCCCGGTGATGTATGTTGTGGGTACCTCCTGTGGGCGGGACCTGGGTGAATAGAGTGTGTGACGAATATGCATTCTGTGTTGTGGGTGTCTAGTATCTGGTGGTTGACACAATGGGCCTCATTACGACCCTGGCGGAAAGTTACCGCCAGGGCCGTGACTTTACCGCCATGGTGCTAACTACGTTAACGCCATGGCGGTAAGGGGATTTACCGCCCCATTCCGACCTTGGCGGGGCGGTAAATCCCCAATCCCCATTTACCCTTCCCCATTCCCATTTTTGCCCCATAGGGCATAATGGGAGTGGGGAAGGCGTTAATTACGCCACCGTAAATTACGGTGGCGTAATTAACACCAAGTTCCCTTACCGCCATGGTTTTTTACACCCGCTAAAAGCAGGTGTAAAAACCGCCATGGCGGAAAGGGAACTCGTGATTGGCGGTAAGGGGTCGGCGCAGCTAACGATGGCGCTAACCCCTTACCGCCAGGGTCGTAATGAGGCCCAATGACTGAGACAACCCTGCCCAAAACCGGTATGAATGCAGCTTGGAGTGTTGAATGGCTCGGTACTTGTCCCAATACACATAACTTGTTGTGAGTGTCTGGAGAGAGGTGAATGTCCTGAATACCTCGTGTGCCTGATTGGCTGCCTGCCTGCATGAATGCCTGTAGTCGTGATTGGATGCTTGAGTGTGACCCAGCGGGATGAATGGGAGATGAACAGTATATCTGGGGACCTCTTACTGCTAGGAATCGTGTTCAGAAGCTGAAGTCCACTACGACGAGTAACTGGAGTAACTGACGCGTGACCTTGAAGCCCTGCTGGACGAAATGAATTGCTGTTGCTCTCCTTCACAATCTGAAAGCTGCTGTGCCTCCAAGGACTGACCCAGAGAGGACCTGCTAAGGCACCCTCCTCCCGAGCTACGAGGGACCATCGTGTACAGCTGATCTTTGCCAACGCTCCCTGGTAGACAGACCTTCGACAGGCTGCGACCCGATACGGGGACTGCTGCAGAACTCCAAGGAGAAGCACTCGGACTGTTGTCCGCCACTGTCGACGACCGCCGTCGCCGACCGGAGCCACCGTGCTCCCGTTTGTCTAAGAACTTCAATTGAGCATCAGACACTCTCGCCTGGATCGTCATCTGCTTTTCTCCCGCTGGTGAAGGCCCGACCGTGGACGCGCCGAGGAGCATCCACCGGTGGGTTTCCCACCACCTAAGGACCACAGAGACACCTACGACTCGACACCCTTGCTGGGCCACAGTTCTTCATCATCTCTTTGCTGTCCAGAACCTTTGTCACTGAGGTGCCCCGCACGCCTCTTCCTTGCAGGACGCCAACGCTCTGTCGTCGACGAGCACCGATAGGAATGAAGCTGCCACTTCCCTGCCGTAGTTCACCCTGTTCACCGTCGGACGTTCGACGACCCGTGACTCCTGCCCTAAAGGGAGGGCACTCAAGAAGGGCCGTCGATTCCCCGACACCGAACGCCAAGTTCCCCGACACCTCTCGACGATCCGTGGCTCCCGCCTGAAAGGGAGGCACTCAAGAAGGATCGGTCGGCGCATCGTCGGAGAACTCTACTCCACCAGGTACATTGGGGGGTAAAACCTTAATAGGAAGAAGTGAGACTATTGAGCATATGGACTGGGCTTGTACTATATATCTGTTATTTACAGGTTGCCCAGGTGGGGGGATCTCCACACAGAACTGTGCCTAGCGGTAGGGGTCAGCATTCTGCCTATTGTTTCAACCATCTTACGTTCCTGCCTATCTCTATTGCTGGTTTCCTCGTTATTAATCTGTGTGACATTTTAACCGTACAGTTGATGCACTTTAATGAGATTCGATAAAATTAGTGGTACCACTTTAGAATTGTATATATTTATCATTTTGACTTCCGAGTACAAAGTGCGTTATTGTGATCGTGTACATACCTTTGAATATTAAAATATATAAAGACTGTGTTTTCAGTAATACAGTGTGTGGACATTCCTTTGTGGGGGTTCGGGGACTACACTGTACTTAAGAACCAGCCCGCATCACCCCCTGAGAAGCTAGGCCTTGATTGCTCGTCCATTGCTACCTTATAGAGAATCTTGGCTGGGGTCTTCTGTGCCTCTCCTCTACCATATAGAGAGCAGAAGTACAGACACCCCCTACCAGTCTTTACACCCTCCACCCCCAACCCCGAGCTTACTCCACCTCGCTTCCCCCTGCTCCTCTGTTTCTTGGTCCTATAATCTGCTCCTCAGCTGAGTCATGCTCGCTGGGATCATTCTGGATGGGCTCGTACAATGTAGCTACCATATGTCTCCAGGCCATCAGGGATCCCTCCTCCTCCTCCCCCTCTGTATTACTCGCCTCTTGCCATACTGCCTTTTCGGCTTCAGTCCATTTCTGCATGTCCCTCCACCATACCTCAACGTTGGGTCTGTGGCTTGCCTTCCAGCCCATGGCTATTCTTCGTTTAGCAAGAATATATGCCAGGTCCTTCAGCTTGCTTATGTGCCTCAGCTGTCGTGGCCTGGGAAACCCCCCCCCACCATACACGCCCACACTGATTCTACATCAATCTTAATCCCTTTTTCCATCAGTCGAAGGGTTATCTCTCCCCAGAACTTCACAATTTCCAGGCATGCCCAGAACATGTGTGTCATTCCTGCATTTACTTCTCCACATTTGGGGCATGTCTGTCGTTCCGTTTTCTCGAATTTAGCCATGTGTTGGGGGGGTTAAATATGCTCTATGCGTTACATACAGCTGTATCTGCTGAAGCTTCGCATTTCTGGACACCTTTTTGTGGGACCCTTGGGCTCTTTCCCATAGGCTGTCACTCATGGCCTCCCCAACCTCCTCTTCCCAGTCTAGCCTTAGTTGGATGCCTTCTTTCCCCATTCTGGACATCAGGAGCTCATAAATTCTCAAAATCTCATGCCCTGTCATGTCATACATCATTTCTATAGCTTCATCAGGTTGTCCTTCTAGTGTTATTTCGGACCATGTCTTAGTAATTTGCCGTACCATTCTGGCATAAGTAATATATTGTCCCACTTGTAGACATGTCTCTTCAATCTACACCCCAAATTCTTTTAACTTCCCCTCTTGCCATATGTCGCCCACTGTTACAATCCCCACTGATTCCCATCGCCCACGAATCATCCTCCTCAGTTGTTCATCGCCTGCAGTGAGTGCCACTCGTGGTACTTGTGGGGAACACGGGGCTGGGTTTTCCATAACCTGACATGCCTTCCGCCACATCATCCATCCCAGCTCCAACATCACCGAGCATCCTCTCGCTTCCGATTTAGGGAGCCATATCATCTCTTTAAGGAAGTATGGGCCACACTCCTGACTCAGCAGTCTGGACTCTGACGTAACATCCTCGGATAAACTTTTGACCATGTACTTCAATTGACTTGCTAGGTAGTAGGCTTCGAAATTCGGCAGTTTTATGCCCCCTCTATCGTACATATTCTGCTGTTTCCACAGGGCTATTCTGTTCCTAGTATCGTGTCAGAGAAACCCCCTACACATGCTCTGAAGTCTGGCAAAGAAACGTTTTGGTATCATGTGCAGTATGTTCCTGAAATAATGTAGTAATCTGGGTAGTACAACCATTTTCAATAGTGCTGCTCTTCCCATCATGGCCAAGGGTAATTTGATTTCATGCTGTTTACTATACTTGTTACCACACTCTCAGTGTTGTGCCTGTGCTCCTTCTCTACCGTATGATAAACATTTACCCCCAGATACCTGAATGTTTCAGTTTCTCATGGTATTTGCAGCACTGGCAACTGCTTCTCTGGGACTCCTACATACCTCCCCAGCGGGAATACACATGATTTCCTGGGGTTAACGGCTATACCCGATAATGTTGCAAATCTCGCCATGACCTCCAATATTTATTGGAGGTTTTCCTCGGGATATTGCAGGTACAGCAGCATATCGTCCGCATACAGCGAGATTAGGTGCGGTTCCCCATGTATGCGAATCCCTATTGTTCCATATTGTTTCCTTAAATATATTGCCAGGGGTTCTAGTGCACGTGTGTACTACATTGGTGACCATGGGCATCCCTGCCTCGTGCCTCTGCTAAGTTGCCATTTCTCTGAAATGCAGGCCCCCGTTTTGACTCTAGCTAGAGGTGTGCTGTACAACAATTTTACCGATCTAAGGTATCTTGGTCCCATCCCTTAGTTACGCAAGGATGCCATCAGCCACGGCCACTTGACGGAGTCAAGCGCTTTGACCGTGTCAAGCGATACAAGGGCCATCTCTCCTGAGTAGCTTCTCGCGTGCGCCACGACCCGGTGGAGCCTTCTTAGATTATCTGATATGCTTCTCCCCGGGACATACCCTGTCTGGTCAGGATGGATTAAGGCACCGATGACCCGCTTCATTCTATTGGCCAACACTGCAGTAAGTATTTTGATATCCTGACATAGACAAAAGCCTATATGATCCACATTCCATGCCTGGTTTGTTAGGTTTAGGGAGTGGGATAATAATTGCTTCCCTCTGGGATCTACCGTGAGCCCATTCTCTCCCACCACTGCTCTGATAACCGGTCTGGGGGACTCATGTTTGTATAACCAGGCCAACATTCTCCCCGGTTTGTCCCCTCCTGCATGTTGTCTCTCCATATATTTTTTGTAGCTTAGATCACACAATCTATCCCAGTGTCCCACACATTCCCGTTGCAGTTGGCTTATAATACTAGTTGCCTCCTCAGTGTCCCCCCCTTTGCCCATCGCTCACTCTAGTTTCATTTGCACTCTATGTAGGTCTTCCATTATCCCTCCTTGCATCCCTTTGGATTTAGCTATCGCCACCCCCCTTATCACCACCTCGAATGCTTCCCATAAGGTTCCTGCTGAGTCTGCGCTTCCCGTATTGTTCTCAAAATAATCCATAATATCTTCTCTCAGATCTTCTCTAAACTCTATGTCTTGTAATGTCTCTGCTCTTAGTCTCCATGTTGGGATCCTGGCTCTCAGGGGTAAATATTGCCATGTTAGAATCAATGGCGAGTGGTCCGATAGGACCCTCGCCTTGTATTCCATACACGTTATCTCCGCCATCATTTCCTGTGTGGCGAACATGTCATCTAGCCTTGTGTATAGCTTTTGCGGGGCCGCATAAAGCGAGTACTGTCTGTCTAAAGGGTGCTGTACCCCCCCCACATCCTCCAGCCGGAGCTCTGATAACAGCGTCTTCAAAGCCTTACCCGCTGGGGCAGGTGTCAAGCTTCGGGTCGATGGCACCTCTGATATTCGTCTCTTCCTCCCCCTCCTCCTCACCTGTGTGGTCGCTGCAGTCTGGACTGATGGATCTCCGGGTCCAGTAGTCTTTTCCTTTCCTTGTAGGTCGACCGCGTCTCTCACGAGACAAAGCCACAGCGGAGGCCAGGTAAAGGCACCCCGCTGGGACTCCAGTCCCGGGAGGGACAACTAGGGTAAAAAGCCGCAAGCGGCAGAAAAAACCCCTGCTGCAGGCACCGGAGTCCTGATGGAAGCTGAGCTCCGTGGGAAGTGGCTCGAGAAGAAATACCGGCTACAGGATGCGAAGCCGACCGGGAGAGGAGAGAGGTAAGCAATGCTGGGCATGGCGCCAAGGGGCACGGCAGGGGGGAGGGAAGCAGAGTACAAAGAGTGAAAACCAGAAAAGAGGAGGCAGAGCAGAACTAGAGAGAAGGAGAGCGTACACAACAGCGGCAGCGAAGAGAACAGCTGACGGAAAGAGTTGCAACGCGAAGCGCTGAAGGAAGGCGGGGCCTAAGTAGGAAGCATGAGCCAACGGAAAAGACTAGACCGCGCTATGCGCTCAGCTATGGTAAACCCAGGTCCTTGGCCAGAGACGCCAGGAAGGAACGCGGCGCGTGACAGCAGGTTTATCCCATTTCATATCTGATCTGTCCAGCCTTGGGTTCAGCGCAGCCTGCAGTTAAAGTCTCCCCCACCCATATCACCGCCCTTCCCAAGTATGAGGCCACTTTGTTATATAGGGACCTGAAGTACGTCACTGTGTCCTGATTCGGGGAATATGTGTTTATAATACATATTCTTTATTCTCTACCAATCCCCGTATTGCAACCATCCTCCCATCGGCATCTATTTTGGTCTGTAGTAGTCTGAATGGGACGTGCGGCGCCATCCACGTAATCACCCCTCTTGCATACGCCGAATACGGCGCACCGATGACTGTTCCTTTCCACTTCTGCTTAACCACCTCCAGTTTTTCTTTGGTAAACTGGGTTTCCTGTATCAAGGCAATGTCTATCCTTTTCCTTCGTAGGTATATCATTACTTTATTTCCCCTCTCCCGCATGAGGCCCAGGTGCGCAGGTGTGCAAGCTTGTTTCCCATTCTAGAAACTATTCCCCACAAACAACACTGCAACTCCCCCAACTCTCCCCACACCCCCCTCCCTTCCCATTCCCAACTGTTGCCCAGCTCCATCCCTGGATCTCAGGTGATCCCACTTCCCATCCCAACCCAGGTTACCGGTGCTACGGGGGCTGTGGGAGGCCACCACTCTATCCGTGGCCTTTCTAACCTTCCTTATCAGGTGTGAGAGTGTGACTCCCGTATCTCCCGCTTTTAGCTACATTTCAGTTGTGACTATACAGACCTAGCTATTCCAGTCTGTGCACATTGCATTATATTCGAGTCCCAGTGTTATTATCATACAGCACCTCCACCTCTCAAGCCGCCATGTCATTTCTCCGTGCCATCTTCCTTCTGCATGTCTGGTCCTGAGGGGCAGTTCTGCATATCTAGCCATTCAATCGCATCCTCTGGGGTGTCAAAAAATAGCGCTCTGTTCTTGTGGTATACTTTCAACCTCGCTGGGTACATCAGCATGTACTTGAGGCCGATCACTCGGAGTCTCTTCTTCGCCGTGCTGTAGTTCATTATCTTCCTCTGTACCATGAGCGTGTAATCCGGGTATGCCGTTATGGGGGCAGATGCCCTGTGTATTATACCTCCTTTGCGAAAGAACTCCAGGATCTTCTCCCTGTCCCGGTAGTTTAGGATTTTGGCTATTATCGGTCTTGGGGGTGCTCCCGGTGGTGGTTTCCTTGTCAGTGCTCTATGCGCCCTCTCGACCGCAAATCCCTGGGTGAGTGCCCCACCCTCTATTTCTTGCAGGAACATGGTTTCAACATATTCCGTGGGGTTGGGGCCTTCTTCTCCTTTGGGTAACCCCACTATGCGAATATTGTTCCTTCAGGGTCGTCCTTCTGCTTCCTCTGCCCTGTTTCCAAATTGCCCACTTGTCGGCGCAATGTGTGGATCTCCGAATCATGTGAAAAACAGGCCACTGTGTTAGTTGTCACTCCTTCTCCAGTTCGCCAGTGCGTTCTGCTATTTTCTTTACATCTTGCCGCAGTTAGTTGACTTCCTCTTGGACGGCCCCTATTTTAAGATCCAATGTGGCTCTGATTTCGCTAATGGCTGCTTCTAATTTGGTTTCCCTGGCAATTTTCAGGTCTGCAATCGCAACCAGTATTTGTTGGTCATCCCGCTGCGAGGTTGCTTCCATCTGCGGGGTTCTGTCTTTGTTCCTGGCCCCTTTGGGTGATTGAGGTGTTTTTGTATATTCTTCCATTGTCTGTTGCTTCCCTTTTGTTCTCAGCAGCATGGATGTCATTTCAGCGTCACTGTGGTTCTGCTCCTTTTTCTTTTTCTGCAGTGACTGTCTTGATGGTCCCGTTCTATTGTATCTTGGGGCTAACGTGCTTCTCGGGCTCTCTGTCGTGGGCCGTGCTGTGATTTCAGCTCCCTCCCTCTTCGCTCGCACCATGCCTTTGGGTGTGCCCGCATGGGTTCCAATGATGTCCTATTCAGGCCGCCATGACGGATCAGCCTCCCCGTTTCACCTGTGTCAATGGGTGGCAGATCGTGCCCGGCTGGCTCCTTTTGCCTTGCGCTCCCCTCTCGTTCTTTAGTGAGCATCCTGCAGGCTCCTCTTCCCGCCTGCCGCTTGGTGCCCTATGCTGTCCACTAGCCAGAGGAAGTGCCACACTTGTTAGTATAGTATCTATATCTTCGATCCAAAACACCAGGTCACCGCTTCTGCTGCTGAGTACACCCCTGTGCAGCTTCCTGCATTTATCAGGCTTTCCAGCTGGCCGGGTCAGATTGGTATATATGTTTCTTGCAGGCTTTCTGCCAGTGCACCACTCCGCACTACTGCCGTGTGCAGGCTATATCACATCCGGGCCCGCACCTCCATGTGTCGTGCAGGGCCGCAAAGTTCAGCCTGGTCGTGTCTCCTGCCGCCTGTGGTCCCGGCAATCTCTCACTGTCTTTCTGTTAGGTTCAGCGCCCGTCCGGTGCGCACCGTCCAGTCATATGCTGTTGCCTCCAGTATGCAGACTGTACCTTCCATACACCTCCAGGCCAGTAGGGTGCAGCCCCCCTGTTGCGGCTTATTGTTCTCCCCCAATACTATGTGCATGGGGGGGCGTGAAGAGAGCAAGCGTGTTGCACCTGTTCATTGGTATCACGCCCCAGCAGTTAGTCCTGCCACATTTACCCGGGCGCTCAGTGTACACATCCGCAGTGCCCATGCACCACTGTTCACTCCTGCACCCCGGAAGAGCTCTAAGCGAGTTCTGCGCTCCGTCTGTCCACGGGGCTCCAGCTCTGAGGCGGCGAGTGACTCGCCTTATCCCTCCAGGTTATCCGAGCCAGCGGGTGCCTCGACCGGCATGCTACATGCAGCATAGCTATAGGGAATTACCTTCCGCATGCTCCGGACTCTGCTGCGTCAATTTCGTTCCAGGGCCGCCTAGGTTATTTCCTTCCCCATTCCATGTCTGCCACTCGCATTGGGGTACCATTTCCTCTAGCCTGCAGGCTCTTTATTCCGCGAATCTCACGGTCAGCAGGGTGCTGCTTTCCTTATTGTGGCGTGTTTTTGGCCCCCAGTACGGTGTGTGTGAAGGGGCAAGTGCGTTTACCCCACTGTCCTTTGGTTCTCTCTCCGGCGATCAGACCTGCAAATGTTATCTGGGCGCTCGGTGCACACGTCTGCAGTGCCTGAGTGCCGCGGCTCGCTCCTGCAACCTAGATAGGCTCTGAGCACCTGCTGCACTCCATCTGACCATAATGCCCCTGCCCTGGGCAGCACCAACATGCTACAGCTCTCCAAACAGTTTGAGCATGCAGATGCTCCCTCTGTCGCGCTTCACAAGTGTTGTTAGCAGGCACAACGGTCTGCACTTGTGAGGGCACTGCTTTGTTTGTTTCGTTTCAGGTTCAGCTGGAGATGATTCCTTTGTTTCGGTGCCAGCGCCATTTTCCTTTTTTCACCACAACAGATGCGCTCCTCGCAAATACGGATTTCTCCTCTATCGTTTCATGGGTCCTCACGATTTTCAGGTCACCATGCTCACACTACATTCGTGTAGCCATGGTTCTATTTCCAGCACTCGCATTGCAGTATTAGTCCATGTAACTCCTAGGATTTTGCAGGATCAACGGGAGACACACATCCTCTTACATGGCTACTTGGCCACGCCCCCCAGAAGATTATTGTCAATCTTTAATGACACATCTAGAAATACCTGGGATGCTCCTTGTAAATATTGGGTACCATGGGGACAGAATGGGCCCCTATGGTACACTGCAGAACACCAAGATAAGGAAGGCCATGGAGAATCACACGTAGACCCACAGATGAAGGATGGAAACTACTCCAGAACTTCAACCCTCACACCATACATGAAGAGCAAAGTGGAAAGGAAGGCATCATGGGCCATTGTGTCAAAAGCTGTGAGAGATACAGAAGAAGCATACGCCAACAGAGTGCCCCATTATCAATAGACAAGGACGTTGACCACCACATTGAGAGTGACTGTTTGCACACAATTACAAAGCCAATACCAATATTGATATTGTCAGAGGATGCTGCATTGATCAGCGTGTCCCAATAGCTGACAAAGCACCCCCTTCACAATAACCTTCGTTTGAAAACATTGGCTGATAATTTGGCAAAGGCACATGCCATGCACATGAAATGTGTCAAAACTGAGGTTTTTCTTAGAAGAGAAGTGTAGAGTTAGGAGGTAAAGTGTAAAACACATCAGTATAAAAGGCTTTTACAATCAGATATAGCAGTGCCATTGCTAAATTGGAAAGTTATCACACTGGTCGTGGTGGAGAAATATGATAAGAAGAAAATGCTGATTTTAATGATCTAACTTTAGAGAAGAAAATGCTGGATAAATTCAGTCCAAAGTCAACCTGTTTGAGTATTATCCAGAGGGACAGGTGCAGAAAATGAAAAAACAAGGTTCTTTGTCTTGGATTGACAATATAAATATAACACGGATTTACATTTTTACAAATATAAGTAAACTGATTCCCCCATTGAAAAAACCATGGCTTAACATTTTGGTGAACAGCCTGAAAAAGGGTATTCTTCATATTCTGAGTATACTGGATTTGTATATTGGTATATGAGAAAGATGTAGCTCCTGTCGTCTGAATTGTGCATGACTTCTGAGATATTTTTTAGAGCAAGCAAAGCTACCAAATCTGTTAATTTCTATTTTGTAATCATTGAACAATTAAGGTAGCAGTGTTCAACTTTAGAGCCATGTTGAAAGTCTGGACAAAAGAAGTGTGTATCGCTAAAATATTTGAGTGTATTCTTATAATGCTGATTTTGTTGGCCTTAGAATGACCACCAAATGTGGGAGAAGTGAGGATTCAACGAAGACCTAAAATGATTTTTGAGTTTGGGTTACCAATCCAGGTTAATTGGATTTAAAGGAAGAATATCGGAATGTACACAAATTATGTCAATAACTTCCTCTTAAAGTGTTTTTGCACAGAAACATGTTCCATAAGTTGTAACCAAGATAACACTCATAAAATGTCTAAAGCAAGGATGTTAAAGAAACCAAATTTGCAATGGCCTCAGGAGGATAGCTCAGCGGAAACGCGCTTGCCTCAGAAGCAAGACGACGTGGAGCAACACAGGTTTGATCCCTGGGTCCACGCTTAGAAACCTTAGGGTATTAAGCGCGTTATAAATAACCAATTACAATAATAAGAAATATGTCAGAAATAAAATCATAAAATATCTGAAGCAGGCAACACTAGGTTTCAACAATATAATGCACCGAGCCTTGATGGAGAGCGGGCGGCATCCTGTAACTGTTCCTGCCACCTTGACGACATGCGTACGATGTAGCATAACTTGGGTAAGACTCAAAAAATCTGCATGCGAACACGCATAAACCATCCAGCCACCACACTACACTGCGTTTGCGCAACCCCTAAGTCTGATCGGATCCCCGGCTACGTACACGCACCCCTAAATCCGACATGCAAACCCACGTAATGCCAACTTTAGCCCTTGTTATTCCTAATTTTCCGAGTTCCGTCCCCCTACTCCACCTCTGTGCTGTCCTGGCCCACACACTGCGTAGTGTCTCGCACAAGGCACTCAACCACTCGCACAGACATGCTGAGCCTGCACATAGTCCACGCAAGTTACAAAAAAGTGTAGCGCAGTCGATTCCATGAACCGACCTACAGGGTTTTGCAAGCAGTTTGGTGTGTAAATCCCCAATTTTCCACACAAATAATTCCATGAATGGGGCCCATTGGCATTTTAGTGGATAAACTATGGATTAGTCATTTATTGAATACAGATATTCAAATGACAGATGAAACAATTAGAGAGGTGTCTTCAATATCATACACTGTGAATTTATCAAAATTCCCAGGTTACTTAGTGTTTAAAGCTGATTTTATACCAGAGTTATTATTATTAATTGCATTATTATTATCAGGGTATTTATTTAGTGCAGACCTTGCTTCGGGAAGCAACGGAGCGCTTTACCATCATTGGGGGAAGAAAACAGTGAAGGAATCAGAGAAAAATGGAGCTGGAACAGGGGCAGGGGACGGTGAGGGTGGGCAATTGGCAGCAATAGATCTACAAGCAACTAGGCGGGTAGACAGCATGGATCAGATCACAGAGTCTAGGGTAGGGTGGGGAGTGCAGGGTGCGTGGACTGAGATGTTAAGTTGGAGCCATTCCTCGAAAAGGAAGGTCTTGAGCTCTTTCCTTAACTGTAAAAGTGATGGGGCAAGTCTGAGGCTGATGGGGAGGAGGTTCCAGAGTCTTTGATCATAGGCAGAGAAGGCCTGTCTTCTGGCTCTTTCCTTTCCTCACCGCTGGAGTTCAAGTCTGCACATTTCCTTACTTCTGGTGGATCGCAGGCTTCCGAAGATGCTGAGTTTCTTAGTGAGGTAGATTGGGAACTTCAGGATGACAACCTTGTAGGTGATGCAGCAGGAATTGAAGATGATACGGGCATGCAGCAGGTGCCAGTGCAGTTTGATGAGGGTCAGAGTGATGTGGTTGAATTTGTAGAATCCTTTGATGATTCATGAATCAGCATGCAGGACACATCTCAGGTCTGCCACGGTAGTCGCCGGAAAGGCCTTCCAAAAAGGAATTGCCACTATCCAGGTGGAAGAGGACCGAGGCTTGGGCAGCCGATCAGAAGTTGCTTTCTGGGATGAAGTGCTTGATTTTATACAGGTGAGAAAGCTGTTACCAGGCCGTTTGTGTTTTTCTTGCTATGTGCTGTTTGAACGTGTGGTGCTTGTCGATGTTGAACCCAAGAGACTTGGCACAGGTGACCGGCTTGGGTGTGAAGAACTTATGGTTCATAGCAGATAGTCAGGTCTGTGGGGTTGAATTTCAGGTAAGCACAGGACATACAGGATTGGATCATTGGGAGGCAGGTCTTGAGCCTATGGAGGTCTCCGATGAAGGATATCTTGATGTAGATCTGCGTTTCATCTGAGTATTGGTGAATGTGGATGTTCTGTGGAGCAAGGCAGGTTCCAAGTGTTTCCATGTAAACACTGAAGACCACAGGGTCAGGATGGATACTCTTCAGGTGATGGGTAGAGTTGGTGATCTGGAAGAATCAATTTTTATACAAACTGTTGATGATTCACGAAGGTAGGATTTGAACCAGCCGAGGACGATCTAATGGGCCCTATGTGTAGATGTAGATTGTTGGTGAGTGTCTGGCGGTCTACTGTGTCAAATGCTGCTGAGAGGTCAAGTAGAACTAGAAGGCAAGGGTCGCCATCATACAGGATTTTAAGGGCATTATCGATCAACTTGATAGTAACCATTTCTGTGCTGCATCTGGATCTGAAAAAAGATTGGTAGGACTGAAGAAGATTATTGGCTTCAATGTGTTGGAGGAGTTGCATGGCTAATGATTTATCAAGGATCTTACCAAGGAAGGGAGGGCGGACAATGGGACGGTAGTTGCTAAGATCGTCAGGGTCCAGTGTTGATTTTTTAAACCATCCATCAGCCCCACACTTCTAGTACAACAGAAGGGATCCAAACAGATTTGAAACACAAGTCAATTATAAACCTCCTTGTCCAATTTTGGTAACATGGATGGAACAGCAGGCTTATCTCCACAAGATCATGGATCGTTGGTTAGTTGCAACACAGAGAAAATAACATTTTTACCCAATAATAAAAGGGACTGTCCAATGAAGGATGTATACAAATATCTACTTTAATATTATTACAATAGACAGTTCTAGCACATTACAAAATGCAACCCACCCTGTAAAGGAACGCAGAGGACAGACAGTTTCACGAAGGAAAGGGATGCACTCTGGATACTGACCGGAAGGTAGTCGGTAAAGCAATCAGTCTTAATATTTCAGGGTTATTTGGTTTCAGTACCAAGGGAGCAAGGGGTCATAAATGGGGTCGCAAATGTCACTAGGCACCTTCGGCAGAGGGACACCTGGGACCCCCTTGTTTTTTGCATATTTAAGTAACTTTGGGTCTCACCCTGAGATACTAGAGGAATCCAGATGTGGAACACTTGATCACTATTCTTAGAGAGGCACAACTCCACGCTACTGATGAGGTCCAACCAGACGAAACACATGTCTGGGGTTGCGGTTGGTACTCTTCAGAGGAGAATTGCTTAGCATTTCGGTGCTGGACTGCCCCTAGGAAGGACAAAGACTGATATGTTTTAGATATTTCTCCTCAGTGAAAGATAGTGATCTAAATAATCTGGGTAAGTCTCTCGTAACCGGAATAAATGTCTGGCAGATGGACTCCCAGGACCCCCCTTGTTCTTTGCATATTTAAGTAACTTTGGGTCTCACCCTAAGTTACTAGGGGAATCCAGACCTGGACCCCTTACTCACTATTCTTAAAGAGACACAGCTCCACCCTACTGATGAGGCCAAACCAGACCAAAACACGTGTCTGGGGTTGCTGTTGGTACTCTTGTTCACAAGAGAATTGCTTTGCATTTCGGTGCTGGACTGCCCTAGGGCAGGACAAAGACTGATATGTTTTAGATATTTCTCCTCTGTTAAAGATAGTGATCTAAAGACTCTGGGTAAGTCTCTCATAAGTGGTACAAATGTCCGTCACAGGGACTCACAGGACCCCCTTTTGTTTTTCGCCGTTGGAGAAATGCCAGAGGCACAGAAGCACAATGTCCATGGTGCTTGAGATGATCTTGATGCTTGACAGTGTCAAGACGGTTCCAGGACACTTTGAAGCTCCTGCAACAGAGTTCAAGGTGGGAGATAGCTGTGGGTATCAGACAGCAGGCAGTTCGCCAAGCGAGGCTGGGCAGATGGCTACAGTCTGGCCTACACGATGGTTGAGGTTCAATATTCATTATCTCTGTGCTGGTTGGCAAATCTGGAACGCTGGTCAAGGTGTTTCGGACAGCTTTAGTGACTGCAGCGTGACAACAGTCAGTGGTGCAGCTGGTCGCGATTCGATGGCTCGACTGCCTCGAAAATGTCCCTAAAAGATGGACGCTGGTTGATGTTTGTCGTGGCACTCCTCCTTGCTTCTTTGCAGGGCTTGTGTCATCCTCTTGCCCACTGCATTACCGCTCTCTGCTCAAACTTTCAGTGCTACACCGATGACAGCTCATTTTCAGGCTCCCCTCTGCCACCTATTCTCCTTCTTTCATCTCTGTCTGTCTGTCTGCTATCCAGGAGTGGTGTGCCACCAACGATCTCTGCCTTAATGCCAGAAAGACTGTGATTCTCCTTATTGGCACACCTGCACCCTCCTTTCCCCTTCACACTCTGGCCCGGCCTCCCTTGGCCCTCTTCTTGCTCCCACCTGTGAGGCTAAGAACCTCGGGGTCATCTTTGACTCCACACTCTCCTTTTCTCCTCACATCTCCGATGTCTCTAAGAAGGAAAACTACCAACTGCACCTCATCAGAGGTATTCTTCCTTTCCTCTCCTTCCCCCAGATGCTCACTGGTTCTCTCTAGGTTGGACTACTGCAAAAGCCTCTTTCTAAATCTGCTGGCTTCTACTCTCTGCCCCCTCTAACACATCCAGAACAGGACTGCAAGACTTGACCTTGGCCTCAAGCCCTGGGATCATATCTTCCTAGCACTGAAATCTCTGCATTGGCTCTGAGTGGCTGTGAGGAATAAGATCAAGACCATCTGCATTGTCCACAAGGCCTTCTTTGGCCAGGGTCCTCAATACCTCCAGCTCTTCCTTCGTAAATACCTTCCTACTCGAGCTCTTCGCTTCTCCACCTCCAACTTCCTCAGGGTCAGTCGCTTCTCCAAGCAACGAGTTGGAGGTAGATCTCTTTCTTCAGCTGGATCCTCCCACTGGTACAGCCTCCCTGCCTCTCTGAAACTTGAGGAGAACCTTATCTGGTTCCAGAATCACCTCAAGAAGTTCCGCTTTGCTTCTGCCTTCCCTCTTCCTCTCCATTGCTGATCTCTGTCGTTTTCTGTTTTGGGCATTTGGCTTCAGGCCCAGATCCCCTGCCCACCCTGCAATTTACCGGCACTGCTTGCACTTGGGTCTGTGTCTGCAACCCTACAGTCCCCTCACCTGCACTTATTTGACACCCGTTGTCTGCACTTAAGTCATACACTTGCCTCCCAATGTTTGCACCACCTATTGTTGTTCCTGCTCCTGTGTTGTGCACTTTTCACTCCTCCCCTGCCCCTCACACTTTCCCCTTCCCTCTCCCCTGCACTTGCTCATTCTCAATGTCACTGGGCCAAGTAAAATCATTTTTTTATCCTCTCTTGTACCCCTCCCTGGCCTCGTCATGCCTTAAAACACTTGTGCGTGGGCGCAATATAAATAAAATATCATATCATATCATATATCTGCCAAAAGAGGGGCTCAACCCTCTTTTAAAGCCAAATGGGCCCAAGTGATTGGTGCAGGCTAAGCCTACTTTAATGAACCAACCCTGAGTCCCCACCGACAATCTTCTGTTATGCCAGAGGACATAGCCAGAGTGCTTTGCAACAGGAAAGGGAAAGGGTGACAACGTGTGCTGCTAAGTCCCACCCATCTTCCTGTCTGTTGTGGATCAAAGTGTCTCTCTGGTTAATTAAGGTTTCTCTGGCTCCTGATCAAAACGCAGGTCTCCCTTTTAGTTTGTGGCGAGAACAGACTTTCTGTCTCCATCAAATCACATACTTCTTCCCTCTGAAAGCGGGTCCCCTTGCAGGGGTTTCCTACTGTAAACAGTTGTCCCAGACATGACATTCACTACCCTTCATACAGATTTGTGGGATTTAGCTTGAAGCTGACACATTACATATCAAATAGGTGTTGGGGTTTCCTGCCCTTTGTTAGTTCAGTGAGCAAGCCTCTTTGCAGGCTTGCTTCAATTAACTCTCATCAGTATGCATTGCGACCACACAGAACTACAATCGGCAGGGCAGATCCAGGGAGCCTTTGATATTTAAATAGGTTGGCCATGGCCGGAGGAAGGTTTTGCCTTCCCCATTCCTGAGATGCTTTATGTACTCCTGGTTGTCAATTCCAGATAAATGTGACAGGGAAGACTGCGTCTTTAGGCTATGTCCCCCAAGAGTACACTTGACTATGTGTTTGTTGTGCAGTGAGTATAGGAAATGTGTGCAGATTAGGTTGATCTCCCATCATTGCATTTCTTACAAAATTTCAAAAATGCTCAGGCGAGTGCACACTCCCTGTGCGGATGGTCGAATTCCTCACATGCATCGAGGGGAAGGTGCCTTGAGCTATGGAGTGCTTGATGATTGTCAGGTAAGGGAGGAGTGTTGCAGTCGGAAGGGTCTTGTGTACGGAGGCATGGAGGATATCTTTCACATACAATGTGGCCTTGAGGGATGCTAAGGTGCCAGTGAGGTCTTCCATAGTTAGCATCTTGAAAGTTGTCCAGGTGCTTGTGTTTTTGCAAGATGGAATGTGTTGTGTGCTGTCAATTGTGGCGTTGGTGTCTATGGGCCTCATTCTGAGTTGGGCGCAAAGGGATTACCGGCACCGGTAAGGACTCCGGTGCCGGTAAACCTTTTGCGCCCAATTCTGAGGTTCCTTAGCTGGTCCCTCCTTTAACGCCTGGTCTGACCAGGCATTGTGGAGGGGACCCGTTAAGGGACTTTGGAGCCAATAAAGGTACCACAATTTGCGTTACCATTATTTGCTTCTTCCCCATTCCCATTGAGCACTATGGGGGCTGAAATGGGAATGGGGAATGGTTTTGTCAATGGGGACTTACTGGTCCCTCCAAGCTCGGAATGGACCAGTAAGTCCCCATTGCACCAAGCCGGAAGCGGTACCGGTATGGGAGGCAGCCATGGAGCTAATTGCTCCATGGCTACCACCATACTCGGAATGAGGCCCATGTGTGTTGAAGGGTCATGTTGATCTTGTTGACGAAGAAAGAGTTGATGGCAATGGATATTTTAATTGAGTGTGTTACGGGCAGGTTGGGCAGAGGGTTGATACAATGCTTGGTGGCTTTTAAGATGGCTCTACCTTCATTGTTGGCCTTGCCGAGGGTGTTTTGGTAGCAATGGCCTTGGCAGTGTTGATCAATCACCTGCGTGTAGCACAGAGTTGCTTGAGCAGGACGAGGTCCGATGCTCTGCAGGATTTTTGCCGATTCTGTTCAGTGGTACCTCAACAAAATATTCCCAGTTAATATTAGAATCCTGTAGATGAAATGTACGTTAAATGTTTTTCCAGTAGCTGATTATTGCAGGAGATAGTCATTTGATATTGCAAAATTCTGCCCTTTAAGCCCTTTTGTGGAAGAAGCTGTCATCCTTTTAAATTGTCCAAAGTATTCACCTTTATGGAAAACGTGACTGTTTCCAATGTTTTTTAAATATCAAACTCATTCACTGATTGATGCATCTGCTGTAGGTAAAATGATACGCAGTGAAGACATCAGCCTTAGGTTTTCTGGCTAAGGCCTGGTCGATTGAATCAAAATCTGGTCGTAAAACAAATGAAGTTTAAATTGCTTTAGTCTGAATGCATTTTGTATAGTTTTGTTGCTGTTTTAACTATTTTTAAAGGGTCCCGATCTTGTGAAAACGTTTATTTATGATGTTTAACAAGAATTTGTATGATATTTCTGCATGTCTTTTGATGAACTGTATAATATTGCTGTGACATACCTTTATGGGCTTGCTCCTGAAACAAAGTTTTCTTGAATTGATATGACTTGAAATGATACTCAACAATTCACAGGTTACGGGTGTGGGTAGAGCACATCAGGATGAGTCACTATTGGTTGGAGATGTAGAAAAAGACCCAACCTGGGTTTATAGCAGAAACCAGCACAGCAACCACCACCATCCAAGTTTTTGAATGTGCTCTATGCATTCTGCACAAAGGAAAGACACTCTTCCTTAATAATTCTACTTAACCTTGCTGCTGCTCTTGATACAAATACCAGGAAACCCTCCTCAACATCTTCACTATGTGATTGGGCTTCAATGACACCTCTTACCTCTTCAATGGAGGACCACTGATGCAGTTGGGCCCCAAGAGATCCCAGCATTGCACAGTAATTTGCGGAGTTCAACAAAGCTCCATACTACCCTGTCATCTTCAAACTCTACATTGAACCTCAGGGGGAACTCTGTGCTAACAATAACATCGCTATATACAAATACCAGATAGCACACACATTTACCCTAAGTCCAGTTGCACCAACAGCTGCATGAAGCTTAAAATGACAACGATTGCATGTATTCTCCTAGGAAGCCCCATCAAGCATGTCCAAGCTAGGAACTAGCGGGCTGACAAGAAGCTTGATAAACTCACACCTTACCTCTCACCAAGTGCAAAATCTCTTGGCTTTACCAGCAACTGTGACCTCTCATGCAATAGACACATCACCAGGAAGAACCAAGCAGCATGTTATCTGCTTGCACTCCTCTGCAAAATCAATTTTTTCATCCCTATCCCAGTATTCGACCAGTTGTCCAAGCCCTGGTCATCTCCAGATGCCTCCTTGGTCCCTCTGACCACTGTCGAACTCATTACAAGAGTATGAACATTCAACCACATCACTGCCATTCTCAAGGAGCTGCACTAGCTACCTCTTCAAGCACACCACATGTCCAAGACATTCAAGACAGTCTGCATCACCTACAAAGTAGTCACAACTAAATCATCACTCTACAAGTCAGAGGCATCACCATCTTTGAAGGCAGGAGCATAACTCGAATTCACGATAACGCCAGGCTGGAAATTAAGAACTGAAAGATGGAAAAACAAACGAGAAACCAGCCTTTTCATATTATGCACCCAACACAGATAGCACCAGACTCCTCCACCCCAAACTTCAGGAAGACCTTACTCTTCAAAGAACATCATGAGAATCACTGATCACTCCACTCAACCATAATTATCCCCATCAGGAGCCCCCCCCTTACCTGCTGCTTCTATTTGACCCATCTCTTCTGCTATCCCGCACCCTTACTTGTACCCACCTGGCTGTGCCCATATATACAGCACTTTTCAGCTGGATTTGTTCTTTATTAATTCCATACATCCATACAGTGTAATGAAAAAAAATAATCAAATCCCATGCTTGGTAGCAGCATGTTGATCAGGGCTTTAAAAGATGTTGAAGGCTGTGAAAGGTACAAGCAAGAGTCATCATTGTCTGTGATGTGAAATGCATGCTCAACAACTTGGATGGGCACTTGGATCGACAATGTCTTAGTGTTGTATTATGGTGTGAGTCATCAAACTCAAACAAGACCTCAAACAAGACATCAGGAAAAAACTCTCAGGCTGGTCCTCAAAAACGAAAACAAAGAAGCCCCTCAGTCTGATACGTGCATCATGTTGAGACTCCAGACAGCTAGTTGCGTAGAATATGGCTGTTGTTGTTGATTTGATCATGCAATTAAATGGAAAATGCTTTTTGACTACTGTATTTTATGGAGGAACAATGTATTGGTATTTGGCAAGTTGATCAGGATTCAGGTTTCGATTGTTCAGTAGCTGGGACTCTTTGGAGTCCATAAAAGAAGCTGTTTTGAGGGAGTGAGATGTTGATGAGGTGTGGGAGTGCTTATCTGTAGATACGTTTGGTGATGTTGGATGTTTGGATGTTGCCTTTATGACCACCTTTTCGTTGGGGAGAATTGCAGCAAGGTTTGTGCTTGAGAGTATCTTGAAGGTGGAGCCCTGTCATCGATATTAATGCCAATTATAGGGGTAATTCATAGATTTCAGCGCAGAGGCAGCACATGCGAGCAGCGCAGAGAGGGAGCGTGCGCCAGCCTTGTGCGCTAAATAGCATATTGGCGCACCGTGCATTCATGGAATTTCCAAGCCATTTTGAGCGCTGGCGCAGAGAACATCCCGCAGCGCCAGTTATGCCCCCAAGAACACCCCTTGCGCAAGGAAAAGGCATTGAAATCCCCAATGCAGCGCAAAGGGCCGCTCTAACCATGCACCAGTTTACAGGGCGGTACACTGTAATCGCGTGAAAATACTACGTGTACCCCGCTCATGGCAGGTAAAGCGTGAAAATGTAAAGGCGCACCCCTCGGAATACGCGTATCCTGCTCGCGCCAGGTAAAATGGGCTGCCTGTGGGGAATGGGGCGTGTGAGTGGGCTGCCTGTGGGTCATGGCAATGGTGGATGGGGTGCCTGCATGTATTTCGGGGGTGCGCGGTAAGTCTTACACGCGATAGGCCTTGTATGAGTGGGGTATGTGTATTTCGGGGGTGCGCTGTAAATTTTACATGCGATAGGCCTTGTGCAAGCGGGGTATGTGTATTTCTGGGGTGCGCGGGAAGTATCACACGCGATAGGTCTTGTGCGAGTGGGGTACATGTATTTCGGGGGTGCGCGGGAAGTTTTACATGTGATAGGCCTTGGGCAAGTGGGGTACATGTATTTCTGGGGTGCGCGGGAAGTTTTACACGCGATAGGGTTTGGGCGAGAGGGGTACATGTATTTCGGGGGTGTGCGGGAAGTTTTATACGCGATAGGCCTTGGGCGAGTGGGGTATGTATATTTCTGTGGTGCGCAGGAAGTTTTACATGCGATAGGGCTTGGGCGAGCGGGGTACGTGTATTTCTGGGGTGGGCAGCAAGCTTTACACACATTAGGACTTGGGCGAGCGGGGTACGTGTATTTCTGGGGTACGCAGAAAGTTTTACACGCGATAGGCCTTGGGCGAGCGGGGTACGTGTATTCTGAGGGGTGCGCAGGGAGTCTCACATGCGATTTGGCAGTGTGGTCCCTCCCTGGTGTGTCCCTACCCCCCTCCCCATGCCCCGCAGGCAGCCCATCACCTCTGGGCATGCCCCGCAGGCAGGCCGCATGGCACCATGCACCTGGGAGACTTCACACATGTCCTCCAGCCACCCACCATTGACGGGCACCTGACAGCAGTGCCCGACTCATGTCCCCCCACCCACTCACCCACCCAGCAGTGACAGGCACCTGCCAGCAGGCCCCGAATCATGTCCCCCTGCACTCCCACCCACCCAGCAGTGACAGGCACCTGCCAGCATGCCCTGACTCATGTCCCCCCACACACTCACCCACCCAGCCATAACAGGCACCTGTCAGCAGGCTCTGACTCATGTCCCCCCACCCACTCACCCACCCAGCATTGACAGGCACCTGCCAGCAGGCCCTGAATCATGTCCCCCTGCACCGCCACCCACCCAGCAGTGGCAGGCGCCTGCCAGCAGGCCCCGACTCATGTCCCCCCACCCACTCACCCACCCAGGAGTGACAGGCACCTGCCAGCAGGCACAGAATCATGTCCCCCTGAACCCCCACCCACCCAGCAGTGACAGGCACCTGCCAGCAGGCCCCGACTCATGTCCCCCCCAACACGTCATCAAGATCCACAATCCTGGCCCTTATGGCCACCCAACTCCCACCTCACGCCACCCCAATCCAAACACCCAACCAAGTATTACATTCACCCCACATTGAAATCCCCATTACATGATACATCCCAAATTTTAAGTATGCACATCAATACATGTCCGTCACACACACACAATGGGTGCAAGTGAATGAGAAAACCCACATTGTGACATGCATGAAACCAATGAGAGAATATCACACATTGAAGTAATAAACAAAAATGTATTAAACACAAAATCAAGGGAATGAAATGAAATCACACAATAATGGAAATAATAAACAAAATGCTGCATGTCCAAAATAATAGATTAAAAAATCTATGAAAGCAGAATCCATATAAATCTGAATGAAAATGGGTCCAAAGTGTCCGTCCCTCAAACCAAATCCAAAGGTAAAAAATAAGACAAATCCATTGATTCATCGTAAAATCAAAAAATAATGACGTGAAATCCAGTCTTCAACTATATACAAAGTACAAATCCAGGGTTCATGAGCCGAACTATTGAAAGGAAACCTACAAAAAACCCTACCTAATAAACAACTATATACAAAAAGGTGGGGCATAGTCCAAGTGCCCAAATTAAAGAAAAACAGAAAGGAAACCTAACACTAATTAACTATAATGGCGGTGGTCAAGTCCTACGGCTCACTTGTTGATTTCCCGGGCCACGGCATCATCAAACTCCCGTTCTACGTCCTGGAGGTGGGCCTGCTCCATGGCCCCGAGGTTTTCAGGGATAAAGCCATGTCCACCTCCAACTCCCTGCAAATTGCCTCGAGGATCTGAACCCGCCTCAGTGCCCTGCACATGGAGTTCTCCGCCCTTACCATAGTGAGCCGTGCCTCTTCCGCCCGCCACTGCTATGCATCTATTTGCTGGCCCAACCGCTGCCACACAGAAGACACTCCCAATCCAGGGTCCTCCTGCCCTCTGGCCGATGCCTGCCCCTCTGATGTTGATGGCCCTGAGCCATCATCGCTCCCACCTTGAGCCTGCTGCTGCCGTGCATGTGCCCTACCTCTTGATGCCTGCACGTCCTCCTCCTGCTGTGGTCCAGTTTTTGGGGTGGCCACCCCTGCTGGACCTCTGACTCCCGACTGTGGCAGGGATGTGTCCTCGACCAGCCTGGCCGCTGCGTCAGAGGCAGCTCCACAGGTTAACCTGGTGATACTTGGGCCGGAAGATGGCACGGAGGACAACTGGCGCATAGGGGATTCAGTTGAGGAGGGGGTCGGTACAAGGTCCAGCAGACGGAGGAATCCAGCACTGGTGACCCATCCTAGTAGGTCGACGCAGTCAAAGAGGCATCCCAGATAACGTGCAGAGTCTTCACGAAAACCCTGCCGGTCATCTCAGATACCCCGTTGACGCAACGCCATCCCAGCCAGGACAGGCTCAACATGGTCCCGGATTGCCACGTCCGCAGGGAGAGGAAGGCCAGTTGTTGTGCGCGCATGCCCTCCCTGAAAACGGGTCTGGACGAAGGCATCCCTGCTGGTGCGTGATGATGTAGTCACAGGATCGGGGACAGGATTACACACAGGCAACTCCGCAGCGGCCTGTGCTGCTTCCTGCCCCTGCCCCTGGACTGCACCACTAGCACCAGTGGAATCCCCCCCTCCAGACCAACGGCCTCCTCCTCAACCAAACCCACCAACAACCTGGATGACTCCGTGCCATCTTCATCCATCGGTCCCTGTGGGGTCTCAGCTGCCCCTTCTGCTTCCGAGGAGTCCACCTCCGACCTCCGCCTCTTGGACCTAACCTCGGCAGCTGCGGCTACGGACGCAGCACCAGACTCCTCTCCAGCTAGATCCCCGCCGCTTTGCTCCACAGCACCGTCTCTGCCCTCTTCATCAGTTGACGCTGCAGTAAGGGAGAGATAGAACACAGGCATCAGGGCACTGTTCAATGGTCTGATACACACATGGCAGTTGCAAATGATTGGCAGTGTCAAACTTCACACATGACATCACACTCCCCAACACACATATCATTTCAAATCACACACATGCGCAAATCAACAGGAATGTTGCAGCAGGTGGCACCATCCATACACATACAATAGCATGAGCAGCCGAAGGTTAGCCTGACGTCACATGCAACACGGTGAGTGCAGAACACATGCACACACGCCACCAGACATACATGCATCTGTACATCTCCACCTCCTGTCGCAGTGAGATCATTGCCATCCATGTCACATCTGCCAATCAGCCTCCTACATGTCAGTGTCACATGCATCCATGGTGTATCACAGTTGCACACTTGTCAAATACACACACATGCACATGTACATAGTGCAGATACATGCTGGTGGAACCATCATCCATGTGTGACACCACAACCATGCCACAGTAAATACACAGAAATTGAAACATGTGTGCACCCACACATGCATTCGGCCAGCATGCATTTCAACACATACACCATTGATGTGTCTCACACATGGCAGGACTCACATGCGGCAGGCTCATGTCCCTGTACATACACATCCATACATGGGCCTACAAATACACATGTCCAAACTGCACACTCCTGGCACACCTCAACATGCACAGCGTCCAATCAGTACGCATGTACACTTACCGCTTGACTCTGGACGGGTCTGCCTCTCAAGGACCTGGAGGTGGAGCGCTGGGCACATACGTTTCAGGACCCTCATCTGGTTGTTGGTAAGGCAGTCCTGGACCTGAAGTCCTCCCAGCGCTTCCGGACGTGTTGAATGTTGCGGGCTGCCACCCCATCCACATTGATGGCAGCCACAATACAATGTCCATCCAGATCCTCTTCCGTCCTTCATTGTCGGTGCGTGAACTTCCAAAGAGGGCATCATACTTCCCCAGGACTTGCTCCACCAGGATACCAACTTCATTGGCACTGAAGCTGGTAGCCCTCTGCCTCTCTGGCTGGGGGTTGCCAGTGGTGCCAGATGGTGTTGTGTCTGACATGGCAACCCCAGAGGCAGGTGTGGGTGGGCAACTGGGTCCTGGGGCTGGGCTGTGGAGCGATGGAATTCCAGTCGGGAGTCTTCTGGCACCTGGACCCCTGCAGATGGCTGACGTGCAGGCACCAAATAGCAGGGCAATTGGCCAGCAGGCAGGCAGGCAGCAGCAGATGGCAGGTGGGAGCGTGCTCAGAGGTCTGGGGGGCAGGGAAATAGCCTTCTGGGCAGGAGCGTGGTCTTCCGTCTGTTGTTGCATGGCCAGCTTGATACAGAGTGATTTGGCACGTGAAAAAACTGTACCTCAGCGTGTAATTGGAGGAAAGGCCCTTAGCGCGTAAGCGCGTCTGTGACGTAACGCACAAGGGCATTTCCCTCAACACGGCGCATGTTGATTGTACATGTGCAAAAACTTTGTGTCACTGCGTGTAATTGGAGGAAAGGCCCTTAGCGTGTACGCACACAAGTGACGTCACATGTGTGAGCTGAGTTAAAAGGTACGCGTAGGACGCCATTTTCTAGTACGTGCTTTTTGTGGAGAGCGAGTGGGTGATTCTTATACTTCTTGTCGGTTCACACGCGATTACTTCACAACGGTTCCAGTTCGTACTCCTTGTATACTCAGACAGCGTTCAATTCTTCTTTTGGCGGGGGTGTTACCAACGCACTCATGCGTGTCTTTTTCACATATTTTTTCAGGCAGACGGTGAGTCGCGCACATATTTTTTCAATTGTGGTTGGCCCCGTGTGTCGCGTATCCATTCAGAGGTCATTGTAGTCTGCATGTACCATGCGTACGCTTATTTTTGTGTTTCTGGGTGCCACAGCGTAGTGCTGGTTCTCTGTTCCACGCACGTGGGCTACCAGGGGTCGCGTACACGTTAAATTTTGTTTTCGGAGTGCCTGAGCGTTGCGTGAACCATCATCTTCCCCCAGGGGTCACAGACAGCCTTGCTAGAGCACTAGTGTACGTATTCCATCTAGTACCCTACCCCTTTCACCCCAATTGCCCAGGACAATAGTTTACTGCAACTCCCATTCGCACAACAACATCAGTGCCATGGTTGGGAGGCGACCAAGCAGTAAAGGAGGCAAAGGTGGACGACCTCCAAGAGGTGGGCGCGGTAGCGGACGTGGCCTGGATGTGCAGGGTGGCCCAAGAGGCCAATGTGTGTGGAGGACCAATCAGGGACACCTATGCCTCCCCAATGGTCGGGGAGATACAGCAGAGAACATCCCAGCTCAGGCCTTCTTAACCCTGGCCCATATTGTCAACCGAACCGGCACAGGATGACTCCCAGGCCGACTTCCGTGTCACCAAGTCAAAGCCACGTGTGGCGGTGAAAGTTGCTGTCACCAGGCCACGTGGATCTGGGGCAGCAATGTCATCTGCTGCCCCAAGTAACCAGGGTGAGGAGGCTGCAGGGGCAGCTGCAGCTCAATCCACCCCTGCTCCGAGTCCCCCAGCCGGGACAGTGTTGGTCGAAGTCCATCACACCGAGGTTGGTCCAGCCAACATCACCTAGCAGCCAATGCCTGCAGTGAGACCTTTGTTCATCAGTGCCCAGTCCACCTGCACTTCAGCCCCTACCAACCAGAGCGGCGTAAGCCACTCAGGGTCCGCACCACCTTCCGAGAGGAAGAAGGGTGCGCTTGCGGTACAGGCTGGGACCCCAGACATGGCTACCCACTCCGGCACGTCAAGGAAGCCTAGTTTCAATGATGCAGAACTAGACACATTTGTGGGCTACATGTCGGGCCATGGCCGCGAAATGCTGGTGACTGCAGGGTGCAAGACTATGACTGCTCAACGTAGGGCCCACTGGCAGTGCATCGCGGACCAGATTAGTTCCCTTGGATTTGTGAGGCGCACAGCTGATGATTGCTGTAAGCGGTGGAATGACCTCAAACGCAGAGCAAAGAACAAGCTGGCTTCCAATCATGCCTCTACTCTGGTGACTGGCAGTGGGTCTCCACCAGACGAGGAAGTACTCACAGAACATGAGTCTATCGCTGGAGGCTTCATCACAGAGGATCAGATCCAAGGCGTGGGAGACCTACCAGATCTTGGGGCAATGTCTGGTGAATGGCCATGCATGTGTGTGCAAACCATGTGTATGTTGCTTGGGCGATGTGTTCTGATTGAGTGCCAGGTGAGGGTGTGTAGTCATGACTGGTATGGGTCACCCATGTGGTGCCTCCAAACCATACCCCGGCCTTGGGTTTTGGTTTTCAAGTATCCCTTTTGACCGCAGTAGACAATTTGCACCATATTACTGCACTTGCCCTTCAACTGCCATCTTGCCACAACATTGTTCATACTGTTTTCCTGTTCATTCTGCCTGATTAGCATTTTAACCACACATTTTTGTGCCGTTCTGCCCCAAATGTAACATAATTCAGACATAGATTACATTGCACAATGACCCACATTAATTACCTTATTATGGAAATGATTTCATCCATCAGGCTGATTGAGTAATGTGCACCTACACATTGCCTGCACACAATCACTTCGGGGCTCTGTTTGAATGTTGAAGATGACAATTGTCTTCTGTCATGTCAAAGTGACCAACCATTGATGTATCCATGTTCCTGCCATCATTATGTACTGGATGTCTTCCTCGTCATGCCTATGTGTGTGGGCTAGTGGTGCTCATGCCTGTTTTAATTACTTTTCTTTTATGTTTTTGCAGGTGATGAGGCACTTGATGTTGTTGAGAAGGAGGAGATGGCACAGAGGCAGCAGTACTCACAGTCACACCTGGCACCAGTGGAGGACGTGGGGTGGTGGTGGGTGAAAACCCATTACTCCAGCAGACCATACTGTCCACGGGTGTCTCTGGGTACACCTCCAGAGACCTCTGTGAATCAGGGGCTGAATCGGACATTGAGACATATGTCCCATCGCAGGTGAGTGTTTCTGGCAGGGATGCTGTTCTGTCCAACCCACCTGCACTGGGGGTAGACCCCTCTATGGGGCATTCAGTGTTGGAAAGTCTGCCTGTGGCGGTTACGGATGCAGGGTCACACTCCACAATATTTGATCCTGTTTCTGGGCCAGCAGATCAAAGGAGGAATGCAGTCCTGCAGCCTCAGGCAGTGCCAGCACAGCAAGGTGCACATCACCTTGCCCCAAAAAGGTGTGGTGCCTGCCAACGCGGTGCCCGTGTGCCACCAGGCAATACTGTGTGGGAGAACTCCATGTACACTATAGCAGCACAACAGGGGGCATTGTGTGGGATGATGGCTCAGGCCATGGAATGGGTGGCCACTTTCATTCTCCCCCTGAAAGGCAGGTAGAGCTCCAGCAGCAGGCAACAGAGTCCATTTGCCACTCACACAGGGAGGACATGTTGGCGTGCAACAGGGACAGACGGGCTGGACTGGAGACTCTGCGCACAGCCATATCTGCAGAGTCACAGGCCCACAGGGATGCCCTGAGGTTAGAACACAGGTCCCTCAGAGATACTCTGGGTGAACTTGAGGTGTCCCAGAGTACAAGGTCAGAACAGCAGCTGGAGCAGCTGACACGCACACTCTCAGCTGAGCTCCAGGCAACCCGTCAGGAGATCCGGGCATCACACGGGGCCATGCAGGCAGAAATGCGTGCTAACCGTGAGGTGCTGCATGGGGATCGCTGTACCATCATCCTGCAGAACCAAAGCTTCCAGACCTGCATGTTTGCTGCCATGTAGGAGCATGCCAGGGCTTTGCATGGTCTGCCTCCCATATCATGCCCACCTTCTGATGTAGCACCAGAGGGTGATAACAGCGACGGCAGTTCCCCCACAGTAGCGTAGCTGTGAAGGCCATGAGCCCATGCAGGATTTTTTTTTTCTCAACATACACGCATGTGGGTGTTGGGGTGTACCTTGTCCCTCCTGGGTGGCTACCCTACTCCCCCGACCCCCGGTCCACACATGGCCATTTTTTTTAATGACATTTCAGTCCAGTTTGCTACATGAAAATAGTATTCATTTGTTGTCTTTATTTCTTCTTCTTCTAATTTCTGTTTTTTTTCTTTTCCTTTTCAATCTTGATTTGTTATTTTCATTTTCATACATTTCTTTTTATTTGGTTATGCTTCTGATTTTTACTTTGTTAGTTTCATTTGTTTGTTTTACTTTACATTTACTTTTGTTTTTTCTATATTTCATTTGCATTTACATTTTTGTTCATTACCATTTCCTTTAAGATTGTGAATTAATGTTACAGTGTGTTGCTTTGTGTGGCTCCCGTAGGCATCCACTGTGTATTCCAGCTGGGCACATGCAGGCTTGTCCTGTGTTTGGGTTAGAAACTTGGGTTCCTGACACACACACCCTTCCTGCTTCCCCTTTCCATGGGCTAGCAAAGGGTGTGACCAAGTGACAGTAACTTACACAGAGACATTGGGCTCCCATGAGTTGTGTGGGCAGTCTGTAGTCCAAACTGTGCATACATCCCTAGTGGGGATTGTTGTTCAATTCTCCACTGCATGGAGGATTTATATATGGTTTTACATCCATGACTTTTTCCTTATATACATGTTGCTTCTTCATGTCTTAACAAGCCCGTCTCCTTTGCAGATGCAGTTCATGGTGTATGCAGTACACTGCCACATTTGCCTACTGCCACATTTGCCTAACAGCAACTCTCTGCATTTGGAAGGGGTCGATGTGCTGCCTTAGTCAGGTTGTGACACTTGCACTACTTTAATTTTTTACTGTCATATGTTGCCACTGTTCGATCCTGTACTGATGTTTTGTCTTGCTGGTAAGTAGTTGTTCATGGGTGTTGTTTTTTATTCATTACTGAGAGGAATTTGTCTCTGGCCTGTTTCCATTTGGGACAGTGCAATTTGTGACACTTGTGTCATGTGTAGTGCATTCATTTGGTTGCTTTCACATTGCATGCCATCCCATGGTGTGTTGGGTAGCTGAGATGGGGAGGGGTTTGGTGACATGCTACTATTTGGATGTAGTATTTTGCAAGGGGGTAGTCCTTCATGCTGCATGAATGTGTGCCTTTTACTGACACAGCATTGGGTGTCTTTAAGTAGCTAGGGATGCACACAATGTAGCACTTCCAGGTGAACAATCTCAGGGTGGTATGGTTGTGACAGTTGACTGTCCCTTTTGTCATCATCATTGATTGTCAGCTGGTATGTGTCAGGCCTCTGTGCACTCCGCAGGGGTGGGATTTTAGGTGAAGTAATTTGCCACAAGCTGGGTACGGGCTCCCTCCACGTTCCCTTTCACCTCCCATGCGCAGCGGCCATGCATGTGGTTGGGGATATGGGAGCACCACCATGTCCCCTGGAACGCCCCGCCGGGTTGCAACGTTGTGCAGGACACATGCTGCCACTATGATCCTGCACACTACTGGGGGCGCATATAGCAGCTGCCCACCAGAGCGGTCAATGGAGCGAAAGCGTGACTTCAGCACTCCGAATGTGCGCTCCACTCTGCCCCGGGTTGCAATATGGGCTGTGTTGTATCTTACCTCGGGTGGTGTGGTGGGGTTCCGAATTGGCGTCATCATGTAGGTGCTCAGAGGGTAGGCACTGTCCCCTGGGGAGGTGATGATGGTTGTCATTAGTGGGGTTTTCACATTTCTCAGTGTGCATGTGCAGAGGCATTTATGCTCACCAAATAGCCATGTGTGATCATGCCGCCCAGATTCCAGGTCCCGGTTTAGGGGTGACATTCTGAATATGAAACTATCATTGCTGGACCCCGGATGGTTGGCATATACTGAGGTGATGATTCCCTTGGCATCACATACAACCTGCACGTTGATAGAATGCCAGTGCTGGCGGTTTTGATAGATGTGCTCAGTGGCCCTGGGAGGACGTAGAGCCACATGGGTGCAATCAATGGCACCTAGCACTTTGGGGAAGTGTGCCACCGCATAAAAGTTCTGGACGACAGCCTGCCTTTCTGCAGGTGTTCTGGGCATGTACATGTGCCTGCGGACTGAGGGGCGTGCAGTCATGATCACCAACACCTGGTGTAGGCAGCGTGACTGCGTGGCCTGTGAGACACCCCCAACTATGGCACTTGTCCGCTGAAATGACCCAGTAGCCAAGAAGTGCAGTTCATTGAGCACCTTTTCGAAGGGGCTCAGTGCTTGGGAGCACAGGGTGGGTGATGTGAGGTCATCCTCCCACTCCCTGACCAGTTCTAGGATTATTTGTGGTGGAAACCTGTACCTCCCATACACCTGGTCATCAGGCATCCCAAAAAGGCTGGTCCTGGGTAGGAAAATGCGGGGCCTGGCTATCCTCCTCCTCCTGCGGTGTCCCACGACCACTGCTGGGAGGAACGGTATGTTCATAGTAACGTATGAGCTTTTTGTTGTTTGCGCGCACTTTTATGCTGTGCGGGTCCACTTACGCCTGCTTCCTGCTGGCGTATGTGTTTCCGGATTAGCGCGTCTTTTTTGACACACGGGTTTCCCTGTTCGATTCCATGAATACGTGTTGTTAGTGCGCGTGTGGGCTTTGAGAGCATTTACCACCGTACTTCCCCCGTAACGCCCACATTTTCACACATTGTTTCCCATTCCGTCTGTTACGCTCCGTGTTCCACCCACTTTTTCTGTGTGCACTTTCCCTGTGCGCATCGTGCACGCCATTTCCTGACGTCTGCGCCCGCGTGCGGCAACCACGAATTTGGCGCACATCCCACCTTTTACAAGCGCAGCACATTCCATGAATCGATTAACGGTTTTGTGCGTGGCTTTAGTACGCGTGCGCTGCGATTTTCACACTTGCGCTCCCCTTTTCGGCGCACATTTATTCCATGAATTACCGTGTATGTCCGCACACAAGTCTATGTATGTGTGTTTGATTAAGGAATTCATTAAGCTTGCTTGTCAAGATGTTTGACCATTTGAATTGTTCACATTTTGAGAAAGCCTTTGTATAGAGAAAATGCTTTTGTTTAACCATTCCAACCGGGTTGAAAATTGTGCACACCTTATTCCAATCTTTGGTCGGTGTTTACTAGAAATGCTTGGTGACCGGATGCAGATGTGTAACAACTGTCCTACTCCTCTGTTGGAGGCCAGATCCAGTGAAATCTTGCCTCGAAAGCAGGTTGGACTCCAGTCTGTTTCTTGGGGGGACTTTCTGCCATCAGACATTTTTCCCCAACGGGACTCTTTTCAGTAGACACCCTTTCCTCATATATGGGCTATTTACAGTTGTTACGTCGTTCTTTGAGCAAAAAGAGCAGTGGTGAAACCAGAGAGTCCATGTCCCAACAGCCACTTCGTGGGATTCAGAGGACGTGGTTGGCTTTCTTGGTGCTGTGAATATGGTGATTGATGTATTCTACTTTTCAGTGAAGAGTTGTTTTTTTTGTTTTGCATTTGTCATTTGAGTGGGGCATCAGAGGGTCTGGTAGCAGGATGATTTAGTGTTTTATGGCTTTGAAAAGTTGTCTTCTTCTCTCGCTGGGTTAGGCGTTTTATGTGTAATAAACGGCATAGGCTAGTTATTGCAAATGTGCACAGGATCTTTTATTCTGAGAGGATAACATTAAATTGAGTTTTGTACTGTGAGATATCATGCTTGCTGTTAGTCAGTGATTGCATATAAAAAGGCTAGATGGCTTACATTTGATGCATTGCAGCTGTCATCGGACATGAGTGTCTGGGATGGAGTTGCTATTAGGTGGATTATGGTGACATTGGCGAAGAGCCCTTGGCTAATGTTGCCAATGCAGATGTTTTTTTAAAGATCAGTACTGTTGTTTGGATTGGTTGAGTATTAACGGTGCCAGGTGTCAGATGGATGAGGATCGGGGTGGCATATTTACCCGTCCAATCCAGAGGGAGGATTGTGGTGAAAACTGGGTGCAGGGTGCTGTTTCTGAAGTTAGTTTGGCACCATGTTATTTGGACTTCAAGGACTTTGGAGTGTGGAAATGCTTTGTTACATGGGTATTCTGGGATATTGTGATCCTGCAGAAAGCTGTTATTATAGGAATGATTAGTAGATCTGGTGGTGATGGAAGTGTGACATTTCCTCGAAGAGGGTTTTACCACTTCTCAATGGTCTCTAGGCCACGTGGAAAGTGAATGTCTGTGAGGTAGTGAGAAGGCATTGACAGGTGAACATACGTACTGCTACCTGTGTAGCTTTTCTCTACCGCTTGTTAAATGGAAGTGCAGTTATGCTGCGAAACCCAATGTGTCAATGTGTTTAGTTGAGTTGGATATGTAACACATCTTTGTGATTAAGATAGCATCAATCGTGTTGGCCTGGTTTACTGAAAAGTGTGCACTGATGATATGATTAGATAGAAGTTGTGAGTGGCAATGTGTGGGAAGGGTGTTGCATTGCCAATATTTTAGTAATGTGTATGCTTAGTTTGTGTAGTTTGTGTATGTGTAAGTTTTGGTAACTGTGTGTGAGGTAGATAGTGTATGACATATCATGGCTCCTAACTTGACATCTTCCCTCCTATGCAGGTTAGACTCCAGTGGGGAGGGGGTTTTATGCCATCAGACATTGTCCCCATTGGGACTCTTTTCAGTGGAGGCTCTGTCCTCTTCTATGTGCTTTTTAGAGTTGCCAGGTCTTCCTTTGAGTATGAGGCATGTGGGAGCACAGGTTCTAACTCTTGCTCCTTTCAAAGGCCTTAACATGCCCATAGAGGTAGTCATTTGCTATTTTACTATTAGCTGTTTAAATTCCCAGACCTGATGAACTGAGTGAGTGCTATAAAGGTAGGAGAATGAAAGGAAAATGAGTTGGGCCTCCAATGAGCTGCCAAGTCAGGACAAGATGTCTAGTGCTTGAAAATAATAGAAAGAAGGCAGTAGTGGATTTCCTAAGAACCTGGGTATCCTATTTTTCACGTTCGAATGCTTTGGGAACTTCGGCACCTTACTTGAAATGTGAGTTTGCTGAGGATTCCCTATTGTCTACAGATACTGTTATTTAAAAACCTGCAGGGCTTTGTCAGATTTTCAAGGTCATGTGATTTGAGTAACCTCTGGGGATGCCTTGTCAATTCAAGAGGGCCACATCTTGCATGGCCGAAAAGAGGGCATTGAGGAATTTCTAGAGGTCCTGCTGTTGTATTCTGCATGCACTCTTGAGGTGGCTACTTCAGACCTTGGGTGGCAAAGTGATCTTTGGTGAGGTGGATTACTGGTCTCCAGGGGATTTTATTTTAAAAATGGGTGTGGTTCCGCTAATTGGACCTAATTTCAGATACCAACAAGGGTCTGACGTGTCAGGCCTAGATATCAGTTGCCTGCACAAGCCAAAGCAGTGATGGATTTCCTTTGGTCTTGGAAGCACTGTTCCCAATGAGCTCCTGATTCAAGCATGTCTGACCCATTTAAGGACAGGATCTGAAACAGCATGTGCTGGTCTTCAGAAACGTTTAGTAAAACAAAACAGAAACAGATATTTGATTTTGTCAGTGATTGTCTGTGGGGAATCATTGCCAGCTGACATGGCCCTAACATCAATGATATGTGGACGAACCTCGCCCTGCTATAATCCTGTGAATCAAAAGAATGTCACCACCGCGCTAGTGGCTGTGTTCCAATGTAACTTCATAGCAGTTCAAGCCGAAATTGATGGCTAACTAACTAAATAAATTCCTGTATAGCGCAACGCTAACCCAGGGGTCTCATGGCTGGCACAACCCCAACCAGGGTGGCATATGTGCTGATGGTGATGGCATGGCGTAGGAAAGAAATCTAGATTTTAAAATAGTGTTTTTGATTAGTTGTCTCCTGATTTGAATTTTTGACTGTTTCAATAAGAAAGTTGAAGGATTTAATTCTGTATTTATTTCTACCTAATCTTTATAATTTGGGCATGTTAATTTGTATCTATCGAGCAAATATTCGTATTGCTGAATTTTTGAGTTAATACAGATTTGATTTCGTTTATTTGGATGTACCATTTTGTTTGGACCGTACTATCCTTATCTCTTGAATAATACCACATTGTGCTTATTGTTTTAGGTGGCACATGCAGTTCTAGCAAGGTTACGTCTTGTGCTTGGTCACCGCTACCTAAGGAGAGCCAAGAACAGGAAGTCATTTCACCAAAATGCAAGGGGTAGCGGAAATGACATCACACGGCCCTTGACCTCTGATGCCATCACAGAAAGTGATGTCGTTTGACCCCGCCCCCAAGTGACATAACGGGAAATGATGGCACACAATCTTTCACCCCTTGGCAAAAGATGAGGTGGCATACATAGCATTGTTCCTCAGTACACTAAGAACAACAATATGGTTACAATATCACTGTAATATGATATACATTTCATACAAGAATGGATCATCATATGTAGCGTTAATATCAGTGTGTATAGGCCCAGGTTACCAAATTACTGTGAATTTTGGCAGATGTACTAGGCTAAACGATGCCATGCAATGGAATGAAAATAAATACATGTGGCTGTTGCATGAAATGAAAGAAGGTGTATCAACAAATGTAACCCTTAGAAACTGGGCCACAGCCAAGCAAATCTAAAGTCATCCCCTGTCGGGTAATGCCCAAAAAAATAGATTGTAGAAGGTTATATATATTTACAAGTGTTGGAGGTTTTCCATAACATTTTCATTTGTTAGACACTTTTGCGATATTGAGTGTGGCAAGGAAAGCAGAGAATGAGATCCTCATTCGTTCCCACCCCTAATGTCCTTCTAATTCCTCTAGCTGAGGGCCACATCTAGCCCTGTGCCCATGGGTAGTGCCACCCAGGAGGTTCTCACTGGCGTGCCCTGCCTCCACAGGAGATATGTCATCCTAGGTTGTCAGCCTCGCCCTCCCACTGGATGTTTTGTGCAAATGGATGGGTGCATTCGTTCATCTGCTTAATGCAGTATTTTGAGATTTGGTAAGGTTGGATACCCCCGACTTGTGCAGCCCCATCCACCAGACCTTTCTTTATAATATGCTTATGTCTATGTAAACCCCCTAAATATGTCGAATGCTTGCCTGAAAGCAGCTGCCAACTTGTTTACACTGAATAAACATATGCAAACGAAATCTTCAGGATTTTTTTTTACATTCTGAGATTTTGTCTGCTTCAAAGAACTCCTGGTTTTGCCAGATGGGGGGAGTGGGGCACACGGAGGCGCAGTGACTTGCCCAGGATCACACAGTAGTGTTGGGTCGGGAAGCCAGGGCTAGAAGTCACGTCTTGTTGAGCCATAGACACTTAAGGTCCTAATTCACAGAGGTGTTTTATAATGGCACAACTCCATTGGAAAACGCTCTGTGAATTAGGCCCTTAACCTTCAAATAATTGGTTGCTGCATTGCGTGGCCCCTTTCAATTGTGTTAGCTTCATAAGCCTTTGCAACTATTCACTGAGCACCTTTTCCTACACCTCGCCAGTAGGGTAGCTCAGTGTGTTAGCTCCCTCCTGCTAAAGATGTCAGAGAAATACTAAATACATGAAGCACAATAGCTGTACAACAAAATTGGACTGATTTACAAAAAAAAAAGAATTTCAATGGGATTTTCCCACTGAAAAACTTTTTTGTAAATCAGGCCCAATTTATGCCACCAGACGCCACTAAGCTCTCCCCTCAGGTCACAGGTTCAAATCCCAGCGTTTCCAGCCAGGTTTTCGGTATTGCACAGTCAACAAAATGGGTGCTATTGACTATTGACTGATAATAACATAAAGCTGTGGGCATCACCGACCTCCAAAACGACGGACACTGTCTGATGCTTAGATGTACAGCCCAGGAAAACTCCACGCTGTGAGGCAGGAGACAAGGAAATAATAAAAAAGTGAAGATGCATTCGAATATGAACCCATCCCTGCCCATAATATAGAAAAGTAGATGCCAACCCATCAACATAGCTAACATCGGTTTCCTGTATTAGAGACTCATTTTTCCAGTATTTTTCCATCTTTCATAATATTTTCATAACATTTCTGGCATATTCCCCCCCACCTGAAAAAAATGCTTGGCCTCCTGCTCAATCTTATTCTGGGTTTGTCATCTATGCCTCTACCTATGGAGGAGCTTATGACATGATATGATTGGTTATTTATAATGCGCTTAATACCCAGAAGTCTCTAAGCGCGGACGCGGGGATTGAACCTGTGTTGCTCTGTGCGTCTTGCTTCCAAGGCGAGCACGTTGCTGCTGAGCTATCCTCCCGAGACAACTATTTAAGGACATTGCATACTTGGTCCCAACCACACTTATCGTTCTGTCACGCTGTTTTTAAGAAGAAAATGCTCATGCTTGGCAGTATCCCTGGAAATCTCCATTATCATCACCCGCTGTAGTGAAGTCTAAGTACTAACCATGTTAAGTGTCTTTTTTATGATGGGAATGCAGGGTGGGCGATGTGGGTGTTCGTGCCGCGGACACAACTGGTCCATCTCAATTTCTGAGGTTTGGAGATAGCGGGGAGCACACTGGTTCTTACCTGTAGCCAGAAGGGATGCCCAGAAAGTTGTGCAGTCTGCAGACAAGGAGGAGCCTCATCCACAGCAGGGTAGACCGTGGGAAGCTACCAACCGGGGAGCTCAGCGCTGTGGGTCTATGGCAGGGGTTCCCACACCTTGCACTCTGAGCCCGCCCTGGCTGCGCGTGGCAGAGTGAGGAGCAGAGAACCTGCTGCTCCCAACTCCTGACCGCCTTCACTCCTTCAACCCAATGTATGTGACTCCAGTGTGAGGCAGCGTCCGGCGAGGGGGAGTCTGCTCCAGGCTACTGGCACCGCACCCACCCCCAAGGCAGGCATCATGGAGCTTGGCTTGCAGAGCATACTTTTAAAAAATAGTTTCGCCCAAACTATTTTTAAAAAAGTCAGGGGTCGCAAAATGATGGCAGGGGTCATGGGGGAAATGTCAGGGGTCGCTGTTGCGATCCCTGGCGACCCCCAGATGACGTCCCTGGCCAAGAACACCTCGAGGAGTCTGGATTACACACAATGCTTGTAGGATACAGGATCGTGTGATTTCAGAAAGCTTGGATAGAACATTAAAAGCCTCCACCAGTTGCACTCCCAAAGTGTCATGTCACAAAAGTCAATAAGGCAATACTTTTCAAATGAACGTTTAAATATCATTAAAACTAAGAAACCTGAGACAAGTATATTGCGAATGAGCAGGTGGCCACTGGTCTCGCAACCTCCGATCATGAGTGTGCACAGCTCTTTACCAGCTTCAGGATGTTGCATTGTTTGTTATACTGCTAACTTTACATGGGCCTGGGTATGTGTCTGTCTGTCTGTCTATGGAGAGTTCAGTAGACGTAACACTTTTTAGCAATACTTACGACAATGGAGAAGGCCTCGTTTCTTCTTCCACACATAACTGCATGTTATGATTGCCACAATGATCACAAATGCTACAAAGATGCCGATCGCTATCGCCATCACTGGCCGTTCTGAAAACAGTAGAACAAATTGCTCAATCCATTTGTGTTTTCAATCAAGTGCAAGAAAAATATATTACCTTTCAGATGCTGCCTGGACATTCGTACTTGTGCTGTTTTTCACTTTAATTTACTGCCTCCCAGCTGAGGTCGCATACACTGTCATCGAAAAGAACATGCTGGCATGCCCAGAACCTCTTTTTTAATTCAATGAGCCTCATTATGACCCTGCCGGTCCGGAAACAAGGGTGCTGGTAAGCTTACTGGCACTGTTGTTTCCGGACCGGCATAATATAGGTGTGCCTGCCGGAGCCGCGGTGTCTGACAGGTCTGTCCCTGCCGGTCACAGCGGCCACGGTAGGCAGAGCGGTCGCGGAAGCAATGTTAGCACCGGTGCTTCTGTGTCCCCATTCCCATAGAGCACTTTGGGACTCTATGGGAATGGAGACTTATATTTTACCGGTGCCTGACTTTCCGGGGCACCAGGGTTCTAATCCCCCGGTGGCACTGGGAAGTCAGGTAAATATTTACGGGTCCGGCAGCAACCCACCGGTAGCACCGGTACGGTTACCGCCAGACCCTTATTAAGGCCCAATGTCTTATTATTAAATATAAAATTAAGTGGCGTCTACATTCTCAGTGTTCAAGAGTAGAGCACTTGCAAAAGCAGGCTGGTAAATGGTCAATAAAATGGAACACAAATAATAATGATAATAATATTAATATTTATAATAATAATAATCAAAATATTCTGCTTTTATATAGCGCCTCATGCAGGATTCCATCAGCTAATATCACCGACTTTTTCACAGTACTCAATATATCGATTGCAGAAAGATCAAGGCCTTGGATTTGCACCTGGTGACTAGGCACCAAAGTATGTGGCGAGCACTTCACTTGCAGAAGCAGAGATGTCCAATAGTTATTCAATGTATTTAGTTTAGAACTCAAATACCTTCAGTTTCTAAATCATTGCTCTCATATATTATTTACTGAATTCCAAGCAGTGCTCACCAAATAACCCATGGGTATCTTATCTATTGAATGCATTACCTCCCGCTGCAACCACGTTGTTTCGACACAGCCTCATTACGACCCTGGTGGAACGGGTTACATGGCGCCATAAAAGGCTGTGGCGCCGTTCAACCCATTCCGCCACATTACGAGGTCCCCTCGCGGGACACGTTAAGCACGCCTGGGAAAACTAGGCGTGCATACCGGGTCCCGCGAGGGGAAGAGGGAGCAAACAATGGGCCGTCTCGTAATGGCCCATTGTTTACTCCCTCTCCCATTCCCATTCAGCCCTATGGGGACTGAAATGGGAATGGGGATGAACCGTGTCCGTGTCCTCGAGTGAGGAATTACCGGGCCATCTGAACTCGGAATGGTCCGGTAAGTCCTCATTCCGAGGACACGGACACGGATGCGGTTTTGCTGGCAGCGGCATGGCTACCGGCATAACTTGTAATGAGGGCCTCATGCTCCAAGCCTGCGTAGATTCCAATGAGGCACAGCCTATGATTGCGCGTATGCCTGAGCTAATTTGCATACCCACCATGCCTTGCTGAAGTGCTTCTGAACCGGAGGTCAACTTCCAGCAATGCCTACTAGGTAGCGAGTGGCATGTGTGAGCTGGCTCAAATGGATCAGATATATTATATGCATAGTAATAGATGGTATGAAGTACACACCTGGCTGGGATGCCACGGAGTGCTGTAGCTAGATAGCACACCCAGGCAGCTGCAGGTAGGAAGCAGAGGTAACTGTGATGGGTAGGGGAGCCACAGAGTGGGGAGCTCCAATGGGGAGAGAGCAGTGAGTTGTGAGTGTGTTACTGCTGAAATGTACTGAATGAGGTTTTGGGGTATTTTGTATCATGCGTGTTCTTTTTGAGGTCATGAGAGTTCGGGAGGGGCCTTTCTGCAAGTGGACAGCACCCCTTGTGTCTGGTGCAGTAGGGTGGTGGATATAGACCACCTTACTCAATACAAAAAGTAGTCGTTAGCTTAGCAGGTGTCCGGAAAGGGTTGTTGTCTTGAGCCTCAGTGCCATTGTGATGGCAACACCTAGGTGTTTTGGGGATAACAATGAAGCGTCATAATGTGTAACCTACATACTAGTAGCTCCTTTGCGCTCTTTTGTGTCTGCTGGGTTTGAAGCGCCATACAAAACCCATGACTAAATAATTAAAGTAATACATACGTACATTACCTGCTTTCTTCAGTACACATGCGTTCTTCAACATGTCCGTTTCTGCAGGCAACCTGTTTCATTAAACGGAAGAAAGTGAGAGTGTGAGTTTGATGACGAACAATACTGTTATAATAATAATAATAATAACAATAATAATAATTTGGTTATTTGTACAGTTATTCATAACAGACCCTCCAGCTTCTAACTTTTGTAATAGGTAGGGTCAATATTACCCACTCATGCTGCCCAATGTGTGCACCTGGGGTGGGGGGAGCATGGTGATGTGTTGAGTTGGTTTGACTGAGGTTACACCTGAAACAGAAATGTACTTTATTTATTTATTTATTTATTTATTTATTTATTTATTTATGTATTTATACATTCTACATTTTAACTCTGCATTAAGCCCATTTGTCAGGAGAATATATTTGGGGGGGAATGAGCCCCAGTCACAACAACAGCTTGAACGAAGAGTTGAAGTTGGCAGTTACCGCCCCAGAATTCTCCTTGAAATATGCTGCTCACGGTACATTTAAAGCACATTTTCTCTAACTTAATTCAGCGTCCATGGGTATTAGAGACCGCACCCATGGGAAGCCTCTGAAGCAATCCACAGCTTTGCCATCTGCCTGTACTCTACCCATCCACCTTTGCCATCTGCCTGTATTTCAGGTGGCCAGTACGCTTCAGAAACAACTTAAGTACGATATAAACAACTACTATAACTGTCCATCAGTGCTTTAAGTGGGCTGTGGCCTGCCGGGGCTTGTCCCCGGCAGTCTCCAAAAAGTGAGGCTGAGCCGGGGCCCTCCGGTCCCACCACTTGACTGCAGCTCATTGTCCCGCCACGGCCGCAGCCGCGACGGGAGATTAACCTGCCGTCATCAAGGCAGGCAGCTTTCACTGACAGAAGTGCAGGACAGTCATGACTTCACTCAAACGAGTTTGTGCAAAGCTGGGGCTGGCTAGCACTTTTGTTAGTCACAGTTCAGCGTCCCCACCCATCATTAACACCCCTTTGTTTCCACTCCCTGTTGTGCCATTTGCAGTGTAGGGCTGAGAGTAACAGGCACAAAAGGAGTGGAGACAAAAGGGTGTTAATGTTTGACCCATTAACCCCATGACAGGACTCCAGGGGAAGCAGGACAACCAGGGGGCGGCATTAAGCCGGTCAAGTGGCACAGCTAGTAGAGTGCTCGCTTTGACATCTGTGCAGAGCCTGCTAACGCAGGTTCGAATCCCAGCGGGGCCAAACTCAGCCTTTCATCCTTCCGAGGTCGATAAATGAGCACCGCACACCGTGGGTAATTATAGTTACCTGAGGGTTTGTAGTGCTATAAATGCCAAATTATTATGCTCTGCAGGAGAGGGACACAACGCGGGGGCAGGCAGGCCAGTGATAGCGACAGATGTCCGAATAAGTACAGTCGTGAGGGAATGTGGGGCAGCGGGAAGGAAGGAATTACTTTATTTTGGGCCGCTTATAGCATTTGCATAAACAGAATAGAGGTGAGTATGGACACAGAGAACAACTTTGGTCTATCAATGGAACCCAAACACTTCTTCTGCCCCGCTCCTCCCACACGGTCTCTTATTTCTTACAAAACACCCCCTGAGAGCAGGCATCCAGGCCTTCACTCCAGAGGACACCCCAGTGCATTTAAAGACAGAACCATTTGTAAACTTTTCTGTTTGCTTGTTGGAGTTGGGGGGTCTGAGAGTCCCCTGTAGTGTGCTTTCGTAGCCAACATCTTCACCTGTCACCTTACCTTGTCAGCAGCACACCCACGTTCAGGCGCTGGGCTCTGCAACCATGCCCTTGCCACATTGGGCAATGACAGTGGTATGCAAACATTTTTATGTCGAGGCCCCAGAGAAAAAAAGTTGTTTGTAGGCCCCCTCCCCGAATGCAAGGACTGCTTGTATTTTATATCAAAAACAGTCAACTTTCTCTCTTTTTAAAAAAGCCTCACCCTCAACAGTGCAATTAAATGATTTGCCCAGGAACGCACGTTTTGGTGTACCAGCAGTGTTGCAGTATGCGCTTAGTTCTGTAGCCGAGACCACCCTGTTCATTTTTACATGCTCTTCTTTCGGCCATGCCTAGAGATTTTAGGCCACGCCCATCAGGCAAGCCATGCCCCCAAATAAGCCCCCCTCAATTTCTTACCCCACTTAAAGCACTGCTGTCCATTCATCAGAACAAAATAGGCACACAGATTTGCTGCGCCAGCGAACCTGCTGCACTACCGCTATAACCCTCTGAGTTATTGTGTCATGGTACCCAAGTGCAACACAGTGATAACGCTTCATGATAATAGAGTTATGTAGCAATGTCTATATGGTCAGTCTCTGCCTGACCCTTCTGCAGCACTCAGCCTCAGTGATGTCATCTGGGGGATGTCATCTGGGGGAACTCGCCACACAGGAGCCTGTTGATAATAATGCAGAACCTTATTTGATTCCATCTTGGTAATGCCCATGGTGGTCTTAACCAACATATGCACGTGTAATCTTGTCCACTCAGTCACAGAATGTCTGCCCATCAATTACAGTGGCGCAGACTTCATGCCAATCAAACTCTCTGCCCGGGCACCTGTAGTAGAGGCCCGCATCTGCAGTGTGGTATCAAAACATAGGATGACATGATATAATGGCACCCATCCACCCCGTCAGGGCCGTTTCACTGCCTTTGGTGAAACTGCCGTTTTGCCTAATTTTTCGCATTCAGTTTATATGGGGTGTTCTCGGTTAGGGTGAATAAGCTCCGGCTAACGTGAGCAGAAAAGAACGAAAATGCACTGCATAACCCGCACTGCCTGGGTCATTGATGCAACCCGCGGGAATGCAAGGATGCCATAAAACGTGAAAAAATGAAGACAAACGCAGCCGGACCAGAGGGAGAACCAATGCACTGCACCTGGAGGCCAGCTGTCCTACCCGCCGCAACATGGCGCCCGGCATAACCACCACTACCATTTGGAATATCGCATGTGAAAGGGACCCCTACGCCGCACGAACGGCCGTGCCTGCCTTACCGCAACTACTGCTAAGACCTGGATGCTCGCTGCGGACAAGACAACCGATACACCAAGACCTGCATGTACCGCACTGCAGTCCCCGACCCGGACAGCCATCACACACGATGCGAGGGGCAGGCGCAAAGCAAGGACCCTGCAGGATGGACAGCTGGGATACACCATACCCATTCGGTCCTCGCTGTGCCAATAATCCTGGACCAACGCGGTGGGCGGAAGGAGGACCAGAAAAGAGGGACAGCAGGCACAGAGGAGCCAGAGCATATAACAAATGGTAGGTAGGGACAGGGGCATGATATCCCACTGAATGCCACCCTCCCCAACCCCCAAACCTGGCCCTGAACAGAGCTATTGGAAGGAACAGGTGAGCTCAATCCTGCTGATGGCAAAGCACCCATAAGTGGCAATATAAACCCACCCCCCATTGTTTCTGCACTCGCTCGCAACCACGCAGCAGAAATACCTGGCACAAAAAACCTAGGGGCAGAAACAAAGGGGGAGGACAAGACTGACACCCTCAAGGGAGCCACAAGAAGGGCATACTCACGCCAGAAACTGGGCAGACCCTTAACCAGCAATTCACCTCTCCTAACAACCAGATGCCCTACCAAGGCTGATATATCCAGAGGGGGAACACACAAGCTGGAGACCTCTCCCAGTTCCTGGATCTGGGAATACACAGGCTGCAAAAAGAGCAATCAATCGGCGCTCATACCATGCCTGGTGATCCACAGCCCCGCCACCATCAGGGCATGGGAAATATTGTGCTAATAAACAGCACTACTACTAACTGGGACACTGACACAAACCAGACGGAAGCTCCACTTGACACGACAACAACCCAAAATCCAGCTACAGGTGATCTTAACGGAGATGAGAATAGTAGGTCAAAGAACACAAGAGACAAACAACATGGTCCAAGAAATCAAGAGGGACCTACAGGATGTCCAGACACATTTAAACACCAAAGCGGACCGCACCGCGGACAATGAACAGCGCATTAGCACACTCAAAGACAACACTGAAGCAACCACTACAGACCTAGCTGGGCTAATCAGAGAAGTGCAGTACCTGGACGTCAAAGTCGAGGATCAAGAAAACCAGTTCCGTCGCAACATCCTATGCATTGTCGGTCTACCCGATCAAGTGGAGGGACCAGACCTAGAAGCCTACACATATCACTTCTTCAAGGAAAGACTGCTCATCCAAGACCCGTGGCTGTACGTGATCAAAAGGGTCCAAACCAGAGGCGGGGGAACGCCTGTGCCCCAGTACAACGCACCTTCTCACCTTCCAGCATAAAGTGCCCATCCTATGGGCCTACCGTGCAGTGGTCTCAATCCAAGCAGAGGAGGCCAACATCTGCATCTTTAACAACTACTCGGTGGAGGTCTCCCGAAGGAGAAGAAGATTAAACCCTCTCCTTGATGCACTAAAAGCAACAAACCATAAATCCTATCTAAAATTCCCGGCCACGTGGTGCTTTCAACTAGACAAACAATGACACTCCTTTGATGAACCTGAAGGGGCATGGCGCTTCGTCCATCAGCACAATGTTGTCTTCACTGACTTCCCAGCCGAGACCGAAAACTTTGGCACCAACAGCAACAACCAAAAGGAGGAACATTGGGATCTGTCAGATGACCGGAGGGACAAGATAGGTAGAATGCAAGACTCCCGACCCGACCTATAGGATCCTGCTGCACCTCCTCTCTAAAAGATCGGTACCCCTGCAGTGGGTCCCACAACCGTAACCGTAGCATTACTATGCACAAAGAATAACAGAGCCTCCTGACATAACGGCAAGCGTGCCACACCAGAACTATCCACCATGCATAACTCTCTCGACTATCGAACATGATACAATCAGTGCGGGCGATACACCATTGGTCTACTCGCCAACGAGGGCCGGTCCAGCCCCCACCATTCTTCTACATTCTTCTACATTCTCTTCTTTTCTTACCTTCTCTTTTTCTCTGTATCTGACTGTTTCTTGTTCGAGCTACCGATGACCTCTAACAGGGCCACTGACATGCAAGGGTTGTGAGGGCTCGGCTGGACCCCCACACCGCTTTTTGCATAGGCTAGCTTGACTTTGTATTAGGATACGGTTTATTACCACAATGTTTACATCAATGTTTCAAAGATACTTGTTTTGGTTACTATTTGGGTAGTAACTTAATACACGCATATCTATGGCACACAGGATCTATACAATAGGAGAGCATACTACACGGACACCCAATGTCAGTCCAACTTAATCGCCCTCCTCCTACAGATGGGGACATGGTGATCAATCCAAGCCATGTGACCCTTTACGTCCAAGGCATTGGCCATCCTATCAAGAGATGGTGGATACTTACCCACTTACGTGACCTCTGGAGGATAGCTCAGGGAAACGTGCTCGCCTTGGAAGCATGACGACACGAAGCAACACAGGTTCGATCCCCGGGTCCGCGCTTAGAAACCTCTGGGTATTAAGCACGTTATAAATAACCTATCATATCAAACCTGCAATGGGACATTGCATATGTGCAGGAAACACACGTTGACGCAGGAGAATCAGGGAAATTAAGCCATGGATGGGTGGGTACAACCGCACACTCTCCACACAGGGGAAAAAGAGGGGTGTCTATCCTTATACACAAAGGCATCCCACTCCATATCCGGCACAAAATTACAGATGTAGACGGTAGCTATGTCCTTTTGCCGGGGCTCATACAACAACAACCAATAACCTTTCTAAACATAGATGCGCCCATCCTTTGTCACGCATATGTTTGCAACATGCTAACACCTTCTGGGGAACCTCACCGTTGTAGAGGGGGACTAGAACACAACATTGGACCTCATGATTGATTGACAAGGTGCAACCCAGACACAAAAAGCGACCTAGCACAAATGCATCACACGTCAAAACCTAATGACAGATCTAGGCCTTGCAGATGTATGGCGTACCTTGCACCCACATTGCTGAGACTTCACCTTTTACTCAAACCGCCATGGCTCCTACTCTAGACTTGACACACTGGCTAACCCCAAAATCCATTCTCCCATTAGTGCAACAGTGTAAAATATTACCCATGATAGTATCCGACCACGCACCAGTACTCCTTCACGTCCTACTCTCGGGTGCTCCACAAAATAGGCCGGCATGGCGACTAAATCTTAGAGCACTGAATTACCCTGACTTCATAGAACACCTCGAGGCTGACACTGACACATTTTGGCAGACCAATCTGACCAAGGAATACCCCACCAATGACTGTTGCAATGCTTTTAAAGCTTTCTGTCTGGGACCATTAGTCTCCAGATGGTCCCACAAACTAAAAGAATGGCGGGAGCAGGAAACTCAGCTTACCAATGACATTAAGCAAAACGAGACAATACATAAACACACATGAAACCCCAAAATACTTATGCACCTTGTCTGGCTTAGGGCAGAACTCAAACATATGTCAATCGAATGGGTTCACATGTTGTTCTCTAGCTGGTCAGAGGCCTATTACTAGGATGGAGACTGCACTCTCCACAAGATGGCCCTAGCTCTCCGTACCAGAAAAGCCTACCAGACCATATACGTTTACTTATTTGATTTATTTATTGTTTGCTTGTTAGGCGCTTATACAATAAGAATATACTGTTTCAAAGCGCCCACAGGGCAGGGAGGGAGGGTGGGAAATACAAGTTACATACAATATTAAGAGCAGAGGAGGAAGAGAGGGAGTGATGAACCTACTATGCCTTGTGAGTATGTGCAAGTACAGAAAGTTAGAAGGAGGAGGGGGTAAGTGCTGGGGAGTCCGAACTCGAGGGTGAGCCATGGATGAAGTGCTAGGAATGGTGAGTGCTACACCGCCTGGGCCACATGAGGTATAAGTATGAGTCTCCATGGTGGAGGTTGTGCAGATGCAAAGTGCTGTGGATAGACAGGAGCTGGGGAGAATTGTTGTGGGAGGTCAAGGCCCGAAGATGCATAAGAGCCAATGACACCAATACAGCACCCGTGAGATTAGCAAAGGAAAGAAGGAGGGAAGGTGGAGGAAAAAGGGAAAGTCTTGAGGAGCTTCTGGAATTTGTGAATATTCCGCTCAAGGCACAAGGAGAGGGGGGGGGTATTCCAAAGGAGGGAGCCAGCAGAGGAAAGAGAGCGACCCCCTACCCTCTGTTTAGCAAAACACTTTACACACAAGGAGTTGGTGCCAGAGGAACAAAGTTTTCTAGAGGGAGAGTATTTAGTGTGATAAAGTTGAAGATAGTGTGGTCCCCTGGCCGAGACAGCCTTCTGGATGATGCAGAGGGATCTGAATTTAATCTGTGCAGAAACTGGGAGCCAGTGAAGACTTTTAAGTGCAGGAGAGATGTGGTCCCTGTGCTTAAGGCCAAGGATAAGTCTTGCTGCCCTATTCTGGATAAGTTGAAGGGGTTGCAGAGTAGAAGAAGGTAGATTCAGGAGGAGGCTGTTACAGTAGTCAAGTATAGAGAGAACCAGGGCTTGAGTCACATTGAGCCTCTGAGGGAAAGTAAGAAAAGTTAGAATTCCTTTGACAAGGAAGAGCTGATAGTTGGATTTCTTGGCAATGCCCTGAGTGTGAGGAAGGAAGGAGAGAGAGAGGAGTCAAAGATGACTCCAAGGTTTCTGGCTTCAGTTGAAGGTGTAGGGGGAGAGCCCAAGGAGGAAGGCCACAGTGAGGGAAAGAAGGAGGGAGCAGGGAAGGATCTCAGTTGTACAGGCATTGAGGCACACATCATTGGAGGCACACCAGGACTGATAGGCAGGTGAAACAAGGTCAGCAGGGAGTCTGGAGAAGAGATTTGTGTTGTCTGCGTAGCACTGGAAGATGGAGGAGAAGGTTGTAGTATCCAAGATTACTGTGGGACCCTCCTCACAACGGAGACGGATATGAACAGACGGTTTGCCGAATACTACAGCGAACTATACACAAACCCTGAACTAATACCCTCTAACCGGATGGACTCCTTTCTGGCAGGCCTCCATCTCCATAAAATAGACCTTATCTATATTTTGGAACTGGACAGCCTGTTCACAACCGCAGAAATAACCCGGTCCATTGGTGCCTTATCGGCAGGTAAGGCTTTGGGACCAGATGGCCTTCCAATAGACATTTACAAAACAATGGCTGACTAAATGGCCCCCATCCTGGAGGCAATTTTTACAGAGGCCCACAACAACGGCCAACTTCCCAATTCAATGCTTACTGCCAACATCATAGTCTTCCGCAAATAGGGCCGTGATCCCGAAGAATGTAGATCATATCGCCCGATCTCACTGATCAGTGCAGATGCCAACATTCTGCCCAAATGCCTAGCGCAAAAAATGGAAAAAAGCATCCCTCAAATAATACACAAAGACCAAACAAGATTTATCCGGGGCCGACATTAAACTGATGTTGACTGCCATAATGATCAATGACAAAAAAGCATTCGACAAGGTCAGATGGGACTTTATTTTCCAAACACTACAAATGTACAGCTTTCCGTCATCATTCCTAACTTTGGTAAAACTACTCTATATGAAACCCACGGCCACAGTAACCACCAATAACATCACCTCAGCCCCATTCGAACTACCCTCCGGTACCAGACAAGGATGCACCCTATCCCCCATCTTATACGTGCTCTCCATTGAACCACTGGTGGAAAAACTCTGCCAGGACCCAGGATGGGAGGGAATACTACTAGGGGATGAGGAGCATTGAGTCTCAATATATGCAGACAACCTCCTGCTCTATGTCAGTAAATGGCAAACATCACTATCATGACTGCAATACCTCCAACAAATATATGTCCCCATGACAGGATACAGAGTGGACTGGTTGGAATCAGAAATCCTCCAATTTAGAACAGACATACCATGGGACCCAGGCAGATTGGCCCCATTCCATCTCCAATTACACAATATTAAATACCTCAGAAAACTAATTGGCCCTTTACTTGATACAATCATGGAACTGAACTACCTCTCGATCCTCCATAAAATAAAATCCGACCTCACCGGGTGTGACACTATACCGCTACCCCTCGTAGGCCGCATCAATGCATTCAAAATGAACTCCCTCCTTCAATTGATATACCTGGCCATGATGCTACCATGCACACCAACGCGCCAGATGTAAAAAGATCTAGACACATGCCTATCCAGATTCCTCTGGAGGGTGAAAAAAGCATGAAGGTCCTCCAGGCCACTAATGGGGATTGGGGACTAGCAGTACCAAACTGGCAAACTTACTAGCAAGCAACCCATGTGTGCTGGGCCAAGAGATGGCTCGACACGACTGACACGCCAAGTTGGAAACGCATAGAACAGTCCCTTATGGTCCCTTACCATCCACTGGAAATTCTGGCTATCCCTCTAAAGAAGATGATCGTAAACATAAGCTCACCTCTACTGGGCCCAACGCTGGCACAATGGCACAAAATGAGAGCGCTCTTGGATACAGATGTTCGAGCCGCCACTGTGTGGATCGGTGTAAGGGCAATACTGTTAATAGGCCTAGGTCACTCTCTACACCCTAACCAAGATTCTATATGGCCAGGGGTTAAGAACTATATAATGAAAAATCCCCCTTTGATTTCCGGGAGGCCAGTCAAATATTACAACTATGGAAAACAGACTGGTTACGATACCACACCATACTAGCGGTAATACGCTCAAACACAACCGAGCAGAAATTGACAGCTAACCCATCATCGGGAGAGCTCAAAATGGAGCAAAAATTGACCACATACCTTTGCCTACACGCTTTCTATACCATATGCATCACAAACAATACTAAGGCGAAACCAGACGCTATCAACACATTGGTCCACTGACCTAGAAACTCGGATTGACCCGGGAGATATCTACGGTTTCTTTCACGCTATACCTGCAACTTCATGTAATATCCGTAACAGGGAGATTCAATTCAAACTGGTTCAGAGGCTTTACTATACACCAAGCAAAAGGAGGCACAGAATGAGGCTCACACATACACCCTCATTCTGGAGACACTGCCAGGAATTGGGCACAATAGGACTTATTTTATGGATCTGCCCGAAGATCAAGACATTCTAGTTAAAGGTGCATAAATTCACCACTAGGGTACACGGGTAACCCCAGACTTAGACTCGGCCCAATGTTCTTCAGGACCGGAGATGAAGATTGGCACAGAGACCCGATGACTAGGAAACTAATACACACAGTCCTCTCGTCAGCCCGAAAAAAATTCTGATCCTCCACTGGAAAACAGACACGGCCCCAACGAAACAGGCCTGGCTATCCTTTGCAACCAAAATATGCTCGGTAGAATGCTTTGTCTTAAAACACTGCAACAAACCCACACAAGCAGCCCAATTGAGGACACTAGTAGATACATACCTCTAAACTATTCATGACACCACACCACTCGTGACACAAAACAACTCTCAACCTGTTGACAAAATCACGCTTATAGGTACATACATATGCAAGTTCGGGTTTTTTGTAAAAGGGGACAGCCACCATGTTGGTGGCGAGAACAGTGTGGGTAAAGGGGAGGAGGTGGGGGATTAGGAGCTATAAGGAATAAGCAAGATATGCCACAAATGTTATTATCGTCTAACTGCACTCGAAGATATGACATTGAATGCTTGTATTCCTTATCGTATTGTGGTCTTAAAAAAAGTAATATAAAGAGTTAAAAAAAATTGCATGTAGAGCAGGGGGCCTTGTGGTTGGCTGCTCTGCACATACTGCCTTGCTAGCCTGTGCCACATCAAAATGGCATGCCAGCCCACTATTTAATATATTTAATAAGCATGCAATACCCGCGCATCAGTTATTGTGTGGCATGATTCCTACCCATCGTACACTATATAGAAAATGCATGTCATGCTGGCAGTCAAAATGCTGGGAAATCGTGTGTCTCTGCTGATCTAGTTAGGAACAAGCATCAAACAAAATCAATCATGTCACGCTTACAACAGCAGATGGCAGAGGCTGCTTTTGCTGCCTTGGGGAGGGTGGCGCAGAAAGATTCTAAAGGTGCACCAAGATTCTAAAGGATTAATGGATGAGCCCTCACAGGGTAGTGAATGTTTCCAGTGGAGGGTCCCACATTTTTCCTCAAATTAGTACGAGCGACCGAGCGTAGCAAGGGTGTCCAAAATAATAAAGGGTGATATGTGTGGATTTTCCAGTCGCCCCCGGGAGCCATTTTTTTAAATAATGTGCTGAAATTATGCATTTTGCACCACAATCTTGAAGTAAAACGGGATGGAAAGCCAAACAATTAATGATTGTTTCACTAGAAAAACTATTTTATGAGCAGCCATGCCTGGTGAATATTTTGAGTGGAGGGTTCTAAATATTTTCTCGAATCAACAATAACGACCAAGTGTAGCAACAGAGCACAAAAAAATTAAATGTAAAAAAAGAAATATAAATATTTTTTCTTAAATAACGTGCTAAGAAAATGCATTTTGCAGTAGAATTTGGACACACATGTGGCTCAAAAGGCATACAATTTACGCTTGTTTTCCTAGGGTTACATTTAAAAAAATCCAGTAAATGCCTTATCACCAACAGAACACTACATTGGAGCACTTTATACCATTTTCATGAGGTTGCAGACGCAACCTATCTATGCCAGTAATGGTCACTTTAAATCACAAGCACTTCATGCATATGATTTAAATTTACCATTACTTGCATAAATAGTTTGTGGCAGCAATTTCATGCATGGGATTTAAAGGGACCGTTACTGGCATTGATAGGATGTGTGCCTTTGCCAGGCGCACGCCCTGTGGCTGCATGGGGGCGGGGAGTCACCGGGGAGGAACCAGGCGGATGTCTGATGCTCCCAGGGTCTCCAGATCCACCCCTATCGACAGCTCTGCGCCTTTACAGAAAGGACTGCCTTGTTACTTGTAACTCTGCAACCTTGGTTCCCTCTTTCTCAGTCCCTGATCTCACATACTCTGAATTCTCACACCTGTGTGTACTCTAATCATAGGATCCCTTTCCCTGTTGCTCCGTTTGTAAAATAGAGTCCATAAGACTTCAGGAGGGGTGATTGGCACACAACCCCTGTCTGTTGGTGGCGACACAGTTTGCATTGTTGGCTGATGCGTTCACTGATAGACGTGACCATCTCAAATTTCACAGGCAGCTCAAATCATGGCTGACACAATCTAATTCTGCCTTATCTACGTTTTTGATACTAGTCCAGTGCCACGAGCCACATTGGCGATGAAGGGGCACTCAAGAAAACGTCAACAGGATGCTATATGGGAAGTAAAGGCCCTTCTAAAAAAGTGTGGTGCTATGGAATAAAGGCAAAGCATCTCTGCTAGCAAGTGTAATTTCTTTCCCATTAGGACTATAGTGGTCTTGATAAGATGGGCTGGAAAAGTATGATTCAAGTAATGCAGCCTCAATGTCAGCTACTTTTTTTTGTTTTTGTTTATTTTTGTATATTTTATTCAAACCTTTAAAAAGCAATACAATTATCAGGACAACCTTTCCACAAAAGCAAATAAAGACATTTTGCTAATGTACCCACTCCTCGCAGACTATCCTTTCCATTAAATACCAAATTTAAATAATTGTCATAGGGGACTATTGAGCTTCTACTCCTTCAAGCTAGAGTTCATCACTTTCATCTCTTCAGAGGTCCATCAGCTCTTCTAGGAACAGAGTTAAAGCAAAAGTCAATTTTCGATCCGTTCCATCAAACATCAGCTGCCACCAATTCTCAGCACTTAGAGTCTGCCGCTTTGTGAGGATTATCCCTAAATGTTTAGTTCTTTGAGCTTGAAGAGCAGTACAAAAAAGCGTGAGATGTTTTAATGTCTCATCTTGACAAGTGCAGAATCTGCAAGTTCGGTCCATCTCAGCATATTTTGCCCAGGTGCTTTATCTGTCTTTGGTCTTAAATGCGTTGAGGCAAAAACTCAAGTACAAAGCTCTTCGATGCTGGTCAGGAAAGAGTGGCACATAGCTTTGTAGTGTGTTAATCGCTCTGGCTTCACTAGGTACATCCTTCGTTATCCTGTGGCTCAGCCTTTGCTCTCCTGTCGATAGCCAATGAAGTCTCCAAAGTTTCACCTTTACCAAGATCGGGTTGTTATGCAGAGTTGTTAGATCCATATCAAGTTATTTCAATAAGTCCTTGCATCATCTGGTCCACAGTGCCAATATGCATTTATTGTCACCATTGCCAGGATTGTGTAAGATTTTGAATTGTGAAATAACATCTGTCATAGTTATCTTACGAAAAAGTGCCAGCATGTTCCAACAGATGTGTGCATTGATGAATATCAAATTTAGCTCATAGTGTATGCACACCGTCGGAATGCCCTTTGGTAACTGTAGCGCCTTTGCCCAAAAGATATTTTCAGTGTAGCCCATAGATCATAAGGACAGCCGAAAGCACTTTTTGCTGCAAATATCAGTGCCGGAACTGCTTTTTGTTGAAAAAAGTTGACCAGAGGTTTTAAGGAGAATGTACTGTATTTCTTGTACAAGATTACCGCTTGGCATGCAAGCTGCCAACACTTGATTTTAGCCGTTTCTACCAAAGGTCCATAATTTATATTCAAACTAATCTGCATGCCGAGATATCTGGTGTAGTCACGATATTCAGCGTTTCCCCGTCCAGGCTCCATTCAAATTTTTTGCCATTACATCTTTATGGACCTTAAGTTTTGAAGAGAGAGTATCTCACACATGTTCTTGTAGGCCATTGCTTTTCACATATGCTTCCACGGCATCCATCTTCCGCTGCAGTCCAAATGGCGTTACATCTAATAGGATCAAATCGTCAGCGTACAATAGCCAGCTCACATGCGACCCGTTTATTTTTGGTGAAAAGGAGGGTATGCTTTCAATTGCCTCATCAGTGTTAGAAAGGAAGAGATTGAAAATAATTGAAGCCAGGGGACATCCCTGTTTTACACTGCAAAAAGTTCTAATAGCGGCTGACAGGGTGCCCACCTGATCCAGCCGAATCCTGACATTGGTTTCAGTGTATAACTCCTTAATGGCTGCTAATAGGCTTGAGGGACAATCCCATCTCTTCATCTTAGACCAGAAGGTTTCCCGGTCTATGCCGTCAAATGCGTGTGAAAAGTCTATGAAGGCTAGAAACACCCTGCTCCCAGTTCTTATAGCCTCCATTTTAATGAGGTTCAATATTAGGAGGTTGAGTCCACACCCGACAACCCTCACAAAGCTTGTCTGTCTTGGATTCACGTGTTGACTTTCCGTGATCCATTTCATTAGCTTGTGCTCCAAAAGAGTGTCAAACTTTTCCCAACACACCCAAAAGCGCTATCAGATGATAATCTTTAGGGTTTGCTCTGTTCCCCTTTTTGAATATCGGTACGATGACCGCACTTTTCCAAGAATTCGGGGTTGCACCTTTGATAATAATTTTTTAAATAGCACGTTGCATATTTCAGCCCATTTTTTTTAGTGCATAGTTGGTCAGGCCATCAGGGCCAGGGGCCCTCGAGGAACATGCCCTTTTAATGATGTTGGAGATATCGTCCTTCTCGAACTCGAGATCCCAATGGTCAAGATTGGGCAACACTGGCTCCTTGGAGATTCCTTTTTTGCTATATAGCTCACTGTAGTACGATGTCTATGCTACTTAAGATACCATATTGGCTTGTAGTGCAATCTGTGGTGCACTCTCCATATTTATTAATTTCCAAAACTCACACAAGTTTTTGTTTTGTAGCTTCGACATCTTAAGCTCTGAGTCATTCTGTAGCATTAGCGTGTTGTGTGCTTTTATCCAGTTCTTATATTTTTGTTTTGCACGTCGTTTTATCTCTATAAAGGCTACAGTTTCCATTTTCAGTGAGTGTCTAATTCCAGTGCGCATTTGTCCTTTCCGCTTCAGGATTTCTAAATTAAATTTGTGTTTAGGTAGAAAAGTGCGGTTTCTTAGACCTTGTTTTTTTTTCTGTGAATTGAGTTAGCAAGTGACGATATTCAACCTCATCTTGTTCCGCACAATATTCTCTTGTGATTAAGTTTACATCATCCTTGTTAAGTTGCAATTTGACTCTATTAGAATCTGCTCTGATTCTGTGGTTCCATGTTGGGTTGTTTTTTTCTTTGGGCATGACTAACATTAACTTCACCATGTCATGATCGCGATGAGAACTAGAGATCACCCACAAGGATGTTACACATTCGTGTATGCTCTCAGACAAGAAAAAGTAATCTGAGGTTGATTTTTGCCCCGGTCTACTGCATGTTGGTTTGGTAGGTATGTCTCCGGTTGTATTTCCGTTTAGAATGAACATGTTTTTAGTTCCATCTCTAGACACCACCGTTCAGCCACCTGAGCATGGGCATACTTGACACTTCCCTTTCGTTGGTTTATATTTAGGCAATTGATATTTAAATTGCCACATAATAATATACCTGGCATACTTACTTCTTCGTATATCTCATCAATGAGTGATGTTACTTGATCTATAAAGGCCAGTGTTCCTGCCGCTGTGTGATGCCAGTATAAATTGATGACATAAGTATGGCCACATTCTAAATTTGCATTCTCAGCCGTCTTAAGTGTTGTTACCTGGATGCACAGGGATAGGTTCCTGGATTTGATGATTCTGTATGCAGATCTCTTCTTGACTAGAGTTTGCAAATCAGTCATTGGTCTTCCTTCAGATCTTTTGATAGCCAGATTTATTGCAGTTTCAAATTCATCAGAGAGTGGGCATTCCTCAAGCCATGTTTCTTGTAAAAAAACTTTGTCCATCCCATCCATCCAGTTATACTTAAAGAGGTGCAAGAAGCCTCTGGTGTTCCACGATCCAATGATGTGGGTGGTCTGATTCTTTTTATTCTGTCATTACCTTTGATTATTTCTAGCTATTTATTTAGCCAACCAGCACCATTCATTTGACGTCTCCACCTTGGTTTGAATTCCAACATTGTCTATAGTACCAACACTAGTACCAGTCCCACATTCAACAGTTATTTTGATTTGTTCTCCAGTTTGTAGCTTGTATGTCGATTCTGAACCAGGGCTTGACATGCGCTCAACTTATTCCCTGGGAAGGTCTTGCATGATGTTCCACTGCTTATTGACGCTCTTTGCGTTGCTTGTTGACTCCAGCGTGTCCCTCTGTATTGGAGCCTTCAGCTTTTCAGATCCAAGTGTCTCCTCGCTGGGAACACAGCTCAGTTAATCTTTTACCTCAAATATGTCGAATCCCATTGACAAAAGTACAGGGGCTGCTTCCAGCATGATTGTATGTACAATTTGTGAGTCAGTGTGCAAGATTACTTTGCGGTTTTGCAGTTCTTCCTCAAACTCTACAGTTTTAATATAATTGGATTCAATGGTTCTAAGACTTGGTACATGATGAAACAGGCAAAGGACGTTGTTGCGATTCAAAATAAGATCATCGCTACTCATGGTGATACGTTCCAGCCCAAGCCTAAACAAGGCCTGCCTTTTCCTGATAGTCTTTGTTTCAGATGGTTTAATATGAACAGAAGTCCATCTTTGTTCATCTCTTTGCCAAGCTCTATCCGAGCTATCATTGTTTGTTATCAAACATTCATGCCTATTCAAGGATCAGGATCTGGCTGTAAGACTTACGGCTTCGATTGTTTTTGTGCCAATGTGCGCAGTATTGTGGGATGTTTTTACCCATGCATCCAAGCCCTACCATAAAACTGTGCAGTACTGGCATGGAAAATGTCATGATGGCCAGAACTCCCCAGAGAGTGCACAGGGAAAACATGAAGAATAGGCTGCCACCCATTTTTGCCTATGTTGTGAGCACAGGAGGGCACTGCCTAAAACCACCATTGGGCTACACACACAGTAGCCTGAAACCATTGGGAATGGCAATGCTGATTGCAAAAAGAAATGCAACTCAGAACTGTGGGGAATTCATTTTCCTAATCCCAAAAATGGTTGCATTACCAGTACTCACCACTATCAGAAAGCCGGTGTTTTAAAACCACCAGACTTTTGTGTAAAACTGAATACATGAAACAAAACCAGACCAAGGAAAGACTTGCTAAGAGGTGGATACAATGTAGAACTATATTCTGAAATGACTTGAAGGAAGTAATTATTTAATGTATATGTAAAAATTGTAAGTGATTTAAACTGGGAACAAAGAGTGACATTTAGCTGAAACCTGGCTTAGTGAAACTGGATTCTGCCTGACAACTACCCCCGACAGGAGAAACCTGTTCAGCCACTCTTCCCAGGCCTAGCTGCATCCTGCTGCCCCTGGCCAAAAGGAGGTGTCACCTCTCTGATTAGATTAGGGGTGGAGCAGCTGGGGACTACAGGGAGTTGAACAAAGGCCTGTCCTGGACTCAGGCAAATGTTATATTGGGGGGCCGTAAAGTGGCTTCCTCTTAGGGGAAACTGGGAGGGGCAGTGCCTCTGCTAGCAGCTGAGCTTGGGGGAAGTGGATAAACCAGTTATTCCACCCTGTGATGTGGGAAGCCACACCCCTTTTTGACCAGGGCATAATTTTAAAAAGATAGATAACTCATAGTGCGGATTTGTCAGAATTATATAAGTAATATGATTATTTTTGTGATTTTTCTGTGAACATTTTGAGAGGCGTTAGGACCCTGTGGTGTATTCTGGGGGGTTGCTAGCGGAAAATAGGGTCTCACTCCAAATGTCTGCATGTTAAAAAATCTGACACTTCATCAATTAATGTCCATACTCCTTGCGCACATGTGTGTAATTTTGGGTAAATGTCCGATATTGCAAAACCAGTTAAAAAGTGCAAAATGTTGTCATTTTTTAATGCAAGCCCCCAGGAAGATCAGAGGCGGACAACCATGGACCATAAGGAATATATAATGTGCACATGTAATTTCAACAAATTGTATATCTGGGAAGGATGTATTTGAATCAAATATAGATTTGTGGGCAAACTGACCAGGGGAGGATCCTCTGACCCATAAACAGACTTCATCATGCTGACAATCCATTTCCTTCCCCCAATCATGGGAGAGGGGAGAATTGGGCCAATGACAAGTAGAGAGGGGCAGGCTTAGCTAGGCCCAGGCACACACCCATTTTCAAAACACATAAAAAGAGACTGCTGGGACAGGTAGAGACATTCAATTCCATTTGCTGCGGAGCATGCTGACCGACGACTTCACATCCAGAGATCCAGACTTCAAATCCATCAATCTCCAAAGACCAGATTTTACTTCAGAACTTAAAGCAAGGGCCTAAACCCACAAACTGAGAACACTTCTCAGCAGGCCTCAGCATCCTTAAAATCATTTGCAACTATTCCACAGCCGGGCGAGCTGTTTGAATTCTTTTGCCAAGAACAATTGCCAGAGACCAGACCAGAGATCCAGAGTGACCCAGACCGCTGTGAGCAGAACCAGAGAGCTGACCCAGATCACTGTGAAGTGCCGAGACCAGAACCGGAGTCCAGTCCAAAACCTGACCAGATCCGTGGCGAGGCCTATTTCAAATTTATATTGTGAGTACCTAGCAGAACTGTGCAGAACCAATCTCTTAGTTAAAATAATCTGATCCAAACTATTTTAACCTAAGTAGAACTGCCTCCTAGAAATCGTATCATCTGTCATTTTTAAAGCTGCACAACTGTCACCTGTCAATTCTGCAGCTGCAAGCTGTCACCTGTCATTTTGAGTTTACTTTAAATCCGAAAAACAACCTTTACAAAATCGTTCATATCTCTGGAACCTCTGAAAGATTAGAATCTCAGCTTTCCAACGAACCTAGAACCGACTTGCTACTCCTTATACTTTTGCCGTAATCATGATTCACGCACTCGCGAATTTTGCCGCGATTTGCGATTTGGCCTGATTTCTTTACCTGTAAAAAGATAGCAGCTTTTTGCTTTCCTTTGCTAAAAATTTGTTTGCCTCTTAATAACCATCCCTGAATCATTGCTAAAGTGAGCCTAAGCTCATCCCAAGTATCTCTCACTCACCCTGAACCTCCTAAAGGGAATTAAAAGCATTTTCAGCATATTTCTCACTTCATTGCCACCACATTCAAAGCACTTGGGCCTGTGTTTTAAAACTCATACCTGTTTTCTCTAAGCTTGCTGGGGTGGGAACTGAATTTCGTATTGTATTTGATTGCATTCCTGAGAACTGTGTGCTCCTCTTTCCATCTCCTTCCATTTCTTACATTCCATAGGGGAGGGGGGTGAATTGCCAGAGAAAAGTGATTATCTTATCTTTTGCTAAAATCATATCAAGTATTTCTGTACTGCATTTTATTCCTCATTGCTTTTCCCTTGAAATCATAAAAGTTTTTTGCTACTTTATCCATCCTATACTAACTCCTCATTGATTGTAAGGAAGTGTGCTAGTGCCAGATTACCCATTGTTGATCAACATCATATGTCTAAGTGTACTATCAGATATTAATTTATTATGAAGTGTGATATATATATATATTGTTTAAATTCTCAAATAAACCTTTTAAACTTGCAAAACAGAACTACTTCTTGGCTCAGTGGGGTCAGGGGGATTCTAAGAGAGGGGTGTTATATAGGGGTAGTCATCCAGAACTCATGAACTGGACATAAAGATATGTCAATAAGGGTTTCTATTCAGTATCCCAGACTAGGCATTGACTTAGCTGTAGTGTTGGATTGAATCCTCTTACAAAATTGGGGGCTCGTAGCCGGGGATTCCGGATTAGAACTATCACTTGTGCAGATTAATACAGTGTGCTAACTGACAAGATACATACATCCGGTCGGATCACCACGCTGTGTTACGCTGTAAAGCACTCCTCAAAGGAACGCTCTAAGGAAACGGTCTGTTTTGCAAAAATAAAATACAAACTTCTGTAAATCAGGAAGGAACTCAAATTCCAGAATGACGACACTGGTAGACATCAAAATAGCCAGAGAGCACTTCTTACATAAGCTATTTGTGAGAGGTGAGTGGACTCATCAGGACCAAACGGTCTGGTTGCAGGCAATCGCGCAACAGGTCACTGAAACAGGGTCAGATACATGGTGAGATCAGGGTCCCCTACATGTGTCCCTGAGTGAACTATATATGGCCCCTAAAGTCAAAGATGAACATAATAAGATTGCCAGGATAGCGGCATATTTGTATCTATATATGGGAGCCATGCAGGACAAATGTGCTGAAGGCCAAGATCTGGCAAATAGGCAACAGATGGCGTTAGAGAAGGCCCAATCTGATCTGGACTCTTCTGAGCAGAGGCTGCTCAGGAGCCAGGAGTCAGAAAAGGACAGCAGACAGTACATCACTAGAATAAAGGAGGATATGGATGTGCTGCAACAGGAAAAGGCGGACCAGGATACCAGATTTCTGGCCTTGCAGAAGGAGTACCAAGAAGGTTTGGACTCCCTACTGCAGAGCCAGAAAAAGCTGGAGCAACAGTTAGACTTCAATAGGGCATGTGCTGAGCAGGTAGTCACCCTGCAAAGCCACCTAGATAGGGAAAAAGAGGAAAGCAATACATTGATTCTGAAGGACCTGGATACCCAGGCAGAGTTTGATCAGGAGTGCCAGAAAGCTGGTGCCTTCCAAAGGCAAAGGGACGACCTGGCGGCACAGATGCAGGCTCTTAGTCAGGAAAGGGATACCTTAAGCCAGGAAGTCTGCCACTTAAAAAGGAAAATGGAAGAAAATCACCTGGCCCTCCAGGGACTGGGTGACCTCCAAAAAGAACACCAGAACTTGTTAGAGCACACCAGGAGGGTGGAGGAGGCTCTGGCAAGAAAGGAGCAGGCCAGTAGGGATGGGACTAAGGAGGTAACCCTCCTGCAGCAGAGACTGACCCAGTACTCCAGGACCAATCAGGAGGCACAGAGAGAGAATGAGGCTCTCTGCCAGCACAATGATAGGCTCCAGCAACAGGTAGCGATGCAGGAGAGACTGATAGAGTCTAGTAAGGCCTTAACTGAGGAACTGAAAGCGCAGGCTCTTGCATTACATCAGGGAACAGGGTCGGATAGAGATGAGGTTCGCTGGGAAAGAGAAACTCCTGAGCATAACCTCAGGAGCCCTAATGCCAGAGGCTTAAACCTCTACCAGTCCCTGGACTCTGCCACCCCCATGTTCCCTGGCGCACGTGAGCACGGGGCAACAGGGATGGAAGATTACTATCCAGCTAAAAGTATGGGGCTCATAGGCCAGTACCACCCAGGAATGGAGGGGCGGGCATCCGGGTATGGGCACCCAAGCACAGTGCAATTTAGTGGGGAACCCCAGAAGAGTAGGCCCATTAAGGGCATCCTGAAAACTTCTGCCCAGTTAGGTCAGTGGGGGGGTACCCATCAAATCCTGACAGCAAGGAGGGATATGAAGACTCCTCTGAGCATTACAGGACACAGGAGACCAGGTCTCTACATTCTGCCAGCCATTCCCAGGCTCGCAGAATCCGGGAAAACCTGGAAGATCAGACGGGCACCTCTGGGAGCAGTGCTTCTGAGTCGGAGGATGAATGGACCAGGGTTACCCAAACCAAAAAGGCCAATAAGGCAAAAAGGGCCTTGCTTAAGGACCCATTGAAACAAATAAAGGCAATAAGGAGTGTCATCTCGCCTTATCATAAGAACGCCAAGTATTCTGTTTGGGAACACTTGGAGCTCTATGAGCAAATGATGGAGACTTTCCATTTGAAGGACAGCCAAAGCTGTATTCAATATGTAAAGTGGACCTTCTCACCAGAATACTCCAGTTTCTTTGTGGGGCTGGAGGATCAAAACCATTCAAGGTGGTCCATATACAGGGCGGCCATCTTGAAACATTTTTCTGTGCACAGAAATCCCCAAGAGGCTCGCAAGGCAGCCTACAATTTGCAATGTGGGGAGGATCAGGCCCCACAAGAGTTTGTGCAAGAATTAAAGCGTGCTTTTGCGCAGACCACCAGAAGGGTACGCACGGATAGCAGAGAATTTATCAATACGTTTTTCCATGCCTTACCCAAATACATAATGACCCAGCTCGTGAGAGATTTTCATGAGAAAAGATCTTTAGACTGGGTCATTGAACAGGCTACCCAGATCTATGAGGTGCAGAAGCCTATCGAAAATAAAAATAACGTGCCGAAAAACCCCAAAACCAACAGCACCCCTGCTGCTGCCAAGGTGGCAGAGGTAAAGGTTGCCCCCGTTTTAGATTTAGAAAAACCTGCCTGCACCAAATAATTCACAGCCCAGAAGGCCCTCGGGCCAGTCACAGACAGGGAGTCGAGGAGGTAGTCCCACAAATGGGGTCCCCCGCTCCCCTGACTATGTAAGTCCCCGCTATAAGGGAAACCGACCAATCCTGGGTTATATGTGGACTCCTCCAGCCCAACGGGGGGGTCCAGCCAAGCACCTAACCCAGGGAACTTCCCTCCCAACTTCCCACAGGAGGGCAGAAATTCTCCAAATCCTGGGCAGAACTTTTTCCCCAGGTATCCACCCAATTTCCCGCCCCAAAATCATCCATCCTTCTTTCCCCAATTCCCGGAGCCCAGACAACCTAATCTGGGAGAGGGGAGGCCAAGGGTGGAGGGGTACCAAAATCTTCCCAACCAGGGGTACTACCAAAGAAGGGATAGCTACCCTTCCCGGGATCAGCCCAGGGGAGAAAATAGAGCCCCGTATCAGCCAGAGCGGGTTTCCCAGTTAGAGCGCCAGGTCCAAAATATGGCACGGGATCTGGGTCACATACTGAGGGCTCAACAGAACCCTCAGATGAGCATGCCACCGCAGAATGCCTCAAACCCTGGACCTGGTGCTCCAGAACAATGACGGGGGTAGCACCCCGATAACACACCGGTTCCCAGGGAGGAGGCACAAGGGGAAGGGGGGTGTAAAGCCTTGGAGGAAGCTTCCTTCCCAACTTGTAAACAGCCCCTGGAAAACCAGGAACAGGAAACAAAATCATCTACCCCTGAAAGTCTGCCACCCAAGGAGCAGAGAGGAGGTAGGAGAAACAAAGGACCCAAACAGACCCACTTTGTGGAGGAGGTACAGGTCTTCCAATTTGAGGGAGAGGGATCCTCAGAAGATCCTGGGAAAAGGATCTTCTCCTTCAGAGATGGGGGAACTCCTCCCAAGGAAAAATGGGTCCCAAGGGATGTCAATTCAGACTGGGGAGATGTGGAGACTGAGCTACCGCCGCCCATCATCTCATCCCAGAACCGACAATACCGAAATCCCCTGGTTCAAACCCATCCTGGTGACTGCCTCCAAAAAGGGGGTGGCGGCCCAGAACCGGAACCAGGGGAACCCACAATGGCTCTGATCTCCAGTTGCCAACTTTTTCTTTCAGATTCCCAAGGCTCTCCACAGAATTCTACCCAAATCTCTTCGCTAGCAATGTCCAAAACCAGAAAGTTAGCCCACCAGTTGTCCAAAAATGTGCATTATCTACCCCCTTGAGGAGAAGGAGGGAAGATACTATGCCCCGGTACAAGTACAGGGACAGGGTACAATTTTGGCACCGGTGGACACTGGATCCCAAGCTACCCTTCTGTCTAAAAGGGCCTTTGAGCAACTAAATGCAGGAAGGGGGGAGAATTACGGAATTCCTCTCACCTCTCTTCCTGGACAACTGCAGAACTTTGACGGGAAGGAAATTCCCGTTGAGGGGACTGCAGACTTGGACATTAAAATTGGGCGACACAAGGTGAAACACCCGGTCATAGTAGTGACTCCAGAGGGCACCCCTTGTTTACTAGGGAATGACCTCCTGAGAAGGTTGTCACCCCTAATAGATTGTGTAAACAAGGTCCTCTGGACCCAGACTAGCCGACCAATAAAATTAAAACAGAGTGTCAACCATGTTAGTTTAAACGGCACCTGCCACATGGTTGAACAAAAATCTGACCAAGTAGAATTTCACTTCCAGAACAACCAAACTCCAGACGTGACAGTAATAGCAGTAGGACAACAGACTGGTAATGGGGGTCCTCTCTATTTCTGAAAATCAACCTTCCTTCCAGTTTAAGGTGGTATTCCACACTGGAAGGAAACACCCTGAAATTCTTTACTAATCCACAATCAGAAACTCCCACTCCTATAGTCCAGAAAGATGTGAAATCAGCTCCGAGCCTGGCTGATATTCTGCAAATTGGAGAGCAGTTGTTCATCCCTGTTCAGTTAAATGATGGGAAGGACTCTGTTCTCACTCGAGTGTGTGTGAACAACGGTAAGAGCTTCATCAGCGAAGCCTTGTTCCGCCAACTCCCAAAAGATCCAGCCATTCCCACATTCAAACTGATAGACAAATGGGAAATGGACCTGGAAGGACCTAATTCCAAACATCTCCTGCCAAGCAGGTGTATGCTCAAAATCTCCATTGGCAACAAGAGCATAGTCCATAATTGTAGGGTCGTGCGAGACGTCACTGCCGCCTTTTACTTAGGCAGTGACATTCTCAATCGCTTTGCCATTAGTTTGGACCTAATAAACTTCAAAGCTTGGTCCCGATTAGCGGATAATCCCATGGGCTTTGATGATCCAGAAAAAGCATTTAGGTCAGCTCAATTGCTACCTTATGCAGTTGAAATTCAGATCAAAGAGGAAGTCACCATCTCAGAAAGGACCCGACAATTCTCCCTGGAAGTGAAAGTTAAAAGAGGACAAAAATTGCAAAACCCTGATGCTTATATACATCTAAATGCTTCTCTCCAACAGCAAGGGTTAGGGGTAAACCCAACACCATTAGTCAACATAGAACATGACACCATTCCAATAGAGGTGGATAACAGCGACTTAAAGAGTATTACTCTAGCCGCAGGCACCATTATTGGAATGGCGGTTGATGACCGACATTTTTCCATTGATCTAGGAAATGAACTATTAGGACCAATCCCCAAGGACTGTTTTGACGGTGACAGTGATGACAACACAACACCAGACAGGATTTTCACCCGGCATGGGGGCAACTTCCTGGTGTACACTTCTTGCCCTTATGGTAAGGAAGATGTGACTTGTGACTTCAGGAGGGATGAGGTGATTTTCCAAGTCCATGAGGGCTGCCTTTCCCACCTGAAGCCTCCAGTCCAAATCAGCACTCTGACCAGGGACTTCTCAACCCAGCTGGAAGAGGCCGCTGAGATAGCCAAACCAGAAGTCTTTCCAGGCTTCAGGCAGATGGTGGAAGAGAGAGTCAACCTAGCTGATGCCTGTGTGACTCTGGAACAGAAGCAAAAGTTGAAACAAGTTTTCTTGGATTTCCAAGATCTCTTTGCGGTAGACTCATATGACTGTGGTCGCACCGACATCCACACCACAACAATTCCCACGGACCCTGGAATGACTCCAGTGTTTGTGAAGCAATATCGCTTGCCTCTCGCATCCATGGAGTCCCTTACTGAAATAATTAAGAACCTAGAGTCCCGGGGAATAATCCGTCCAGTCCACAGCACTTTCAATAATCCGGTGCTGGGAATATTGAAGCCAAACGGCCAGTGGAGACTCTGCGCCGACCTTAGGGAGCTCAACAAATGGGTCCATACTTCCCAATGGCCTCTGCCCTACATTGACCAAGGGCTGGCCCAGATTCAGGGGTCACAGGTATTCACAGCAATAGACCTGACCAATGGATACTGGACCGTGCCTGTCAGTAGGGAGGACCAATACAAACTGGCTTTTACCTTTGGGGGCCAGCAGTACACATGGACCCGGACTCCCTTCGGATACCTCAACTCCGGCAATTAATTCAACATTTTCCTACATAAGGCCATGCCTGACCTGGGTACGAGGGTAACCTGGCTTATGTAGATGATGTCCTCATCAAAAGTTCATCTGTGGAGGAACACATAGCGGAGACCCGTTATGTTCTGACACAGTTGAGGGCCGCCGGAGCAAAACTTTCCTTTCAGAAAGCACAGTGGTGTAGAACCCGTGTTAATTTCTTGGGGCATGAGATTACTCCTCAGGTTCTCTGTCCCCAAGAAAAGAAAGTGGAAGCACTCCAGAAACTGAAAGACCCCACAACTCTGCGGGAACTAAGGAGCCTCCTTGGACTGACTAATTACAGCAGAAAGTTCATTCAAGGCTACGCAGAGATCACTAGACCCCTGATTCATCTCTTGAAGGGGGGGGTCAAGTGGGAATGGGGTCCAGAACAATCAGAGGCGGTAAGACAACTCAAAAGAAGCCTCTCACAAGCGCCTTGCCTAGCTTACCCTGTCAGAAACAAGGAGTTCTTCCTGGAGACGTGCTTGATGGCAGTATTATACCAAAAGCATGACAGGGTCAATAAAGTAATCTCCTATGCGAGCAAAACTTTATCCTCTGTGGAGGAAAAATTCAACGATTGTGAGAAGGCACTCCTGGCAACGGTGTGGGCATTGAAGAATTACCGCCCGTTTATCCAGGGGGAACACATCATAGTGGAGACTCCACACCAGCCTCTGCAATATCTCCAAAGTGACAGAATCCGGGCCGGAAATGTGAGTAATTCCCGAATTACTTCCTGGATTCTGTCAATGCAAGGCTTTCCTTGGAGGTCAGATATGGCCAAAACAAGAAGAGTCCCCTCGCGCAAGGTCTGGCTGACTTGCATGATTGTGCCAGAGAAAACTGTCTCGAGGACGAAAGTCTAAAAATCAAGGACAACATGGAGGCATACCTTAATTCCCCACACAAAGTCTTTGAAGAAGACAAGTGTGAGGGAATGCCCACTGTCTATGTGGATGGATGCTCTTACCATGTTGACAACGGCGGGGAGAAAGAACTGGTGGCTGGCATTTGGAATGCATGGGTGAAGGAGTTCCCAGAACCCTCCGCTGGATACAAAATTGGTCCTCGAAGTAGTCAGGTGGTAGAATTGATGGCTGTGCATCAGGCCATCCTCACTGCTGTCCAGCATCAACTCCACGAACTGGTCATAATCACAGATTCGGATTATGTACGGAACGGGTTCGTTGAGCACCTGGTTAATTGGAAAACCAGAGGCATGTTATGTGCTAATAACAAACCCTTGAAACATGGGAAGTTAATCCAAAACATTGATGATCTGGTCACATTGAATGGGATAACCATCTACTGGAAAAAGATCAAGGGTCATTCCAAAGTAGAGGGACCAGACAAAACTGGAAATGACTTAGCTGATCAGCTGGCCAAAACCGGGGCCATCCAAGGGGATCTACTAGAAATAGAGTCCCTATTGGGGGAAATCCAGGTCACTGCTATCACTAGGTCCCAGACAAATGCTCACAATGATCTTTCAACTGCACAATGGAGTAAGGAGACCCCTGATGCTGATTTAATTACAGCTCAGAAGGGGGATCCAATTATTGGTAAGTTTTACCAACACCTTGAGGACCCTGAGAACTTTCCCCTGACGGATACCGATTACATTGGGAAAGAGGACCTAAGAGTGTTGATGAAATGTCCAAAAATGTTCCGAATCCAAGACGGTTTGCTGGTAAGGAAATCCAAAGCTGGCCACGATCAGTGGGTGGTTCCTACCTCATTCCGAAGCCTGATGTTAAGTCACGCCCATGATGCGGCCACCGCCGGTCATATGGGGTTTCACACAACACTGGAAATCTTAAGAGAGGTTGCATACTGGCCACACATGAGGCAGGACCTCGACCAATACTTGAAGGGGTGTCTTGTGTGTGCACAATTTCAGCCATCATCCCTCACACATCGTGCGCCTCTCCAAAAGAGGGGGATGACACTGCCATGGTCAGATTTGCAAATCGACTTTGTAGGCCCTGTAATCCGCTCATCTAGAGGAAACAAGTACATGTTGACCGTTTCATGCTTGTTTACCAAGTGGGTGGAATGTCTCCCAGCCCCAAACTGCAAGGCACAAACAGCAGCTGCCCTGATGATTAACCACATCTTTTCCCGTTTTGGTCTACCTCAAAGGATTGAGTCAGACAGAGGTAGCCACTTCACCAGTGAAGTAATGACAAAGATGTGGGAGATACTGGGGGTTAAAAGGAAGCTACACATTGCTTACAGGCCAGCTTCTTCTGGAGCAGTGGAGAGATATAACCGAACCATTGTGAGCATATTAAAAAAGTTTGTGGCAGATTCTGGGCCAAGTTGGGATATCCGACTACCTCTGGTCCCAATGGCCATCAGATCTACCCCTTCATATGCAACTAAAATGTCACCATTTGAGTTGATGACGGGACGCAAGATGGTGCTTCCCCAGCATTTGCTCTACAGGACCCAAGAGCAGACACTGATAAATGCCTCCACAACTCATGAGTATGTGGAGAATTTAAGGAAACACCTTCAGCATGCTTTTGCCTATGCTCAGCGGAATCTAGAAAGATCAGCCGAGAGCATGAAGACCCACTATGATTTAAAAACTACCCGAAAGGAATATAAGGTGGGTGATCGGGTCTATCTATACAATTTCCAAAGGAACCAGGCCAAACAGCGAAAATTCTTGCCTACATGGAAGGGACCGTTTGAAATTATAGACAAAATCTCCCCTGTGGCCTACAAGATCTGCATCCCCAAAGGCGGTTTGGCAGAGGGGGAAGACAAGTGGGTCCATATAAATCAGCTAAAGTGTTGCCATCCCAGGCACACTCTGCAACAACTGGAGGAGTCCTCTGCAATACAAGAGGGGGCCGCTCCAGAGTAAGTCAGTTCAAACTCTAAAATATTCCACATATCAAAAATATAGTAACGTAATGCAAATATGCCCTGTTATATATTGTTTTTAAAATTAGACTGCAAAATGCATTTGGATGTATAAAATGTACATGTTCGCCACACCATTAATAGTGGTGGAAAAATGTCTAGGAATGTGTATTGCCGCTTTGCTTTATCATCCTAGGAGAGATGAAACCATGGAGACTGACCAAGGAGGACGACCGAGGACCGGGAGAAGAGACCCGAGGAGCCCAGGGTACCGCCCAATCCTCCCATCAGGACCAGCAAGGAGAACTGATTGATCGACTGGAGGGAGGAAAAGATGCTGAACTGTGCCATCCATGGAATTGGAAGAAGAGGAGGCGAACATCCCAGATCTTGCGAGTTCCATCAGCGGAAGGACAGAATGGCCATCGCAAGAGGGGGGGCTTGTGGGAGGTTTTTACCCATGCATCCAAGCCCTACCATAAAACTGTGCAGTACTGGCATGGAAAACGTCATGATGGCCAGAACTCCCCAGAGAGTGCACAGAGAAAACATGAAGAATAGGCTGCCATGTTGTTTTTGCCTATGTTGTGAGCACAGGAGGGCACTGCCTAAAACCACCATTGGGCTACACACACAGTAGCCTGAAACCATTGGTAATGGCAATGCTGATTGCAAAAAAAAATGCAACTCAGAACTGTGGGGAATTCATTTTCTTAATCCCAAAAATGGTTGCATTACCAGTACTCACCACTATCAGAAAGCCGGTGTTTTAAAACCACCAGACTTTTGTGTAAAACTGAACAAATGAAACAAAACCAGACCAAGGAAAGACTTGCTAAGAGGTGGATACAATGTAGAACTATATTCTGAATTTACTTGAAGGAAGTAATTATTTAATGTATATGTAAAAATTGTAAGTGATTTAAACTGGGAACAAAGAGTGACATTTAGCTGAAACCTGGCTTAGTGAAACTGGATTCTGCCTGACAACTACCCCCGACAGGAGAAACCTGTTCAGCCACTCTTCCCAGGCCTAGCTGCATCCTGCTGCCCCTGGCCAAAAGGAGTTGTCACCTCTCTGATTAGATTAGGGGTGGAGCAGCTGGGGACTACAGGGAGTTGAACAAAGGCCTGTCCTGGACTCAGGCAAATGTTATATTGGGGGGCCGTAAAGTGGCTTCCTCTTAGGGGAAACTGGCAGGGGCAGTGCCTCTGCTAGCAGCTGAGCTTGGGGGAAGTGGATAAACCAGTTATTCCACCCTGTGATGTGGGAAGCCACACCCCTTTTTGACCAGGGCATAATTTTAAAAAGATAGATAACTCATAGTGCGGACTTGTCAGAATTATATAAGTAATATCATTATTTTTGTGATTTTTCTGTGAACATTTTGAGAGGCGTTAGGACCCTGTGGTGTATTCTGGGGGGTTGCTAGCGGAAAATAGGGTCTCACTCCAAATGTCTGCATGTTAAAAAAATCTGACACTTCATCAATTAATGTCCATACTCCTTGCGCACATGTGTGTAATTTTGGGTAAATGTCCGATATTGCAAAACCAGTTAAAAAGCGCAAAATGTTGTCATTTTTGAATGCAAGCCCCCAGGAAGATCAGAGGCGGACAAGCATGGACCATAAGGAATATATATTGTGCACATGTAATTTCAACAAATTGTATATCTGGGAAGGATGTATTTGAATCAAATATAGATTTGTGGGCAAACTGACCAGGGGAGGATCCTCTTACCCATAAACAGACTTCATCATGCTGACAATCCATTTCCTTCCCCCAATCATGGGAGAGGGGAGAATTGGGCCAATGACAAGTAGAGAGGGGCAGGCTTAGCTAGGCCCAGGCACACACCCATTTTCAAAACACATAAAAAGAGACTGCTGGGACAGGTAGAGACATTCAATTCCTGCGGAGCATGCTGACCGACGACTTCACATCCAGAGATCCAGACTTCAAATCCATCAATCTCCAAAGACCAGAACTTTACTTCAGAACTTAAAGCAAGGGCCTAAACCCACAAACTGAGAACTCTTCTCAGCAGGCCTCAGCATCCTTAAAATCATTTGCAACTATTCCACAGCCAGGCGAGCTGTTTGAATTCCTTTGCCAAGAACAATTGCCAGAGACCAGACCAGAGATCCAGAGTGACCCAGACCGCTGTGAGCAGAACCAGAGAGCTGACCCAGATCACTGTGAAGTGCCGAGACCAGAACCGGAGTCCAGTCCAAAACCTGACCAGATCCGTGGCGAGGCCTATTTCAAATTTATATTGTGAGTTTATATTGTGAGTACCTAGCAGAACTGTGCAGAACCAATCTCTTAGTTAAAATAATCTAATCCAAACTATTTTAACCTAAGTAGAACTGCCTCCTAGAAATCGTATCATCTGTCATTTTTAAAGCTGCACAACTGTCACCTGTCAATTCTGCAGCTGCAAGCTGTCACCTGTCATTTTAGAATCTCAGCTTTCCAACGAACCTAGAACCGACTTGCTACTCCTTATACTTTTGCCGTAATCACGATTCACGCACCCGCGAATTTTGCCGCGATTTGAGATTTGGCCTGATTTCTTTACCTGTAAAAAGATAGCAGCTTTTTGCTTTCCTTTGCTAAAAATTTGTTTGCCTCTTAATAACCATCCCTGAATCATTGCTAAAGTGAGCCTGAGCTCATCCCAAGTATCTCTCACTCACCCTGAACCTCCTAAAGGGAATTAAAAGCATTTTCAGCATATTTCTCACTTCATTGCCACCACATTCAAAGCACTTGGGCCTGTGTTTTAAAACTCATACCTGTTTTCTCTAACCTTGCTTGGGTGGGAACTGAATTTCGTATTGTATTTGATTGCATTCCTGAGAACTGTGTGCTCCTCTTTCCATCTCCTTCCATTTCTTACATTGCATAGGGGAGGGTGGTGAATTGCCAGAGAAAAGTGATTATCTTATCTTTTGCTAAAATCATATCAAGTATGTCTGTACTGCATTTTATTCCTCATTGCTTTTCCCTTGAAATCATAAAAGTTTTTTGCTACTTTATCCATCCTATACTAACTCCTCATTGATTGTAAGGAAGTGTGCTAGTGCCAGATTACCCATTGTTGATCAACATCATATGTCTAAGTGTACTATCAGATATTAATTTATTATGAAGTGTGATATATATATATATTGTTTAAATTCTCAAATAAACCTTTTAAACTTGCAAAACAGAACTACTTCTTGGCTCAGTGGGGTCAGGGGGATTCTAAGAGAGGGGTGTTATATAGGGGTAGTCATCCAGAACTCATGAACTGGACATAAAGATATGTCAATAAGGGTTTCTATTCAGTATCCCAGACTAGGCATTGACTTAGCTGTAGTGTTGGATTGAATCCTCTTACAAAATTGGGGGCTCGTAGCCGGGGATTCCGGATTAGAACTATCACTTGTGCAGATTAATACAGTGTGCTAACTGACAAGATACATACATCCGGTCGGATCACCACGCTGTGTTACGCTGTAAAGCACTCCTCAAAGGAACGCTCTAAGGAAACGGTCTGTTTTGCAAAAATAAAATACAAACTTCTGTAAATCAGGAAGGAACTCAAATTCCAGAATGACGACACTGGTAGACATCAAAATAGCCAGAGAGCACTTCTTACATAAGCTATTTGTGAGAGGTGAGTGGACTCATCAGGACCAAACGGTCTGGTTGCAGGCAATCGCGCAACAGGTCACTGAAACAGGGTCAGATACATGGTGAGATCAGGGTCCCCTACATGTGGCCCTGAGTGAACTATATATGGCCCCTAAAGTCAAAGATGAACATAATAAGATTGCCAGGATAGCGGCATATTTGTATCTATATATGGGAGCCATGCAGGACAAATGTGCTGAAGGCCAAGATCTGGCAAATAGGCAACAGATGGCGTTAGAGAAGGCCCAATCTGATCTGGACTCTTCTGAGCAGAGGCTGCTCAGGAGCCAGGAGTCAGAAAAGGACAGCAGACAGTACATCACTAGAATAAAGGAGGATATGGATGTGCTGCAACAGGAAAAGGCGGACCAGGATACCAGATTTCTGGCCTTGCAGAAGGAGTACCAAGAAGGTTTGGACTCCCTACTGCAGAGCCAGAAAAAGCTGGAGCAACAGTTAGACTTCAATAGGGCATGTGCTGAGCAGGTAGTCACCCTGCAAAGCCACCTAGATAGGGAAAAAGAGGAAAGCAATACATTGATTCTGAAGGACCTGGATACCCAGGCAGAGTTTGATCAGGAGTGCCAGAAAGCTGGTGCCTTCCAAAGGCAAAGGGACGACCTGGCGGCACAGATGCAGGCTCTTAGTCAGGAAAGGGATACCTTAAGCCAGGAAGTCTGCCACTTAAAAAGGAAAATGGAAGAAAATCACCTGGCCCTCCAGGGACTGGGTGACCTCCAAAAAGAACACCAGAACTTGTTAGAGCACACCAGGAGGGTGGAGGAGGCTCTGGCAAGAAAGGAGCAGGCCAGTAGGGATGGGACTAAGGAGGTAACCCTCCTGCAGCAGAGACTGACCCAGTACTCCAGGACCAATCAGGAGGCACAGAGAGAGAATGAGGCTCTCTGCCAGCACAATGATAGGCTCCAGCAACAGGTAGCGATGCAGGAGAGACTGATAGAGTCTAGTAAGGCCTTAACTGAGGAACTGAAAGCGCAGGCTCTTGCATTACATCAGGGAACAGGGTCGGATAGAGATGAGGTTCGCTGGGAAAGAGAAACTCCTGAGCATAACCTCAGGAGCCCTAATGCCAGAGGCTTAAACCTCTACCAGTCCCTGGACTCTGCCACCCCCATGTTCCCTGGTGCACGTGAGCACGGGGCAACAGGGATGGAAGATTACTATCCAGCTAAAAGTATGGGGCTCATAGGCCAGTACCACCCAGGAATGGAGGGGCGGGCATCCGGGTATGGGCACCCAAGCACAGTGCAATTTAGTGGGGAACCCCAGAAGAGTAGGCCCATTAAGGGCATCCTGAAAACTTCTGCCCAGTTAGGTCAGTGGGGGGGTACCCATCAAATCCTGACAGCAAGGAGGGATATGAAGACTCCTCTGAGCATTACAGGACACAGGAGACCAGGTCTCTACATTCTGCCAGCCATTCCCAGGCTCGCAGAATCCGGGAAAACCTGGAAGATCAGACGGGCACCTCTGGGAGCAGTGCTTCTGAGTCGGAGGATGAATGGACCAGGGTTACCCAAACCAAAAAGGCCAATAAGGCAAAAAGGGCCTTGCTTAAGGACCCATTGAAACAAATAAAGGCAATAAGGAGTGTCATCTCGCCTTATCATAAGAACGCCAAGTATTCTGTTTGGGAACACTTGGAGCTCTATGAGCAAATGATGGAGACTTTCCATTTGAAGGACAGCCAAAGCTGTATTCAATATGTAAAGTGGACCTTCTCACCAGAATACTCCAGTTTCTTTGTGGGGCTGGAGGATCAAAACCATTCAAGGTGGTCCATATACAGGGCGGCCATCTTGAAACATTTTTCTGTGCACAGAAATCCCCAAGAGGCTCGCAAGGCAGCCTACAATTTGCAATGTGGGGAGGATCAGGCCCCACAAGAGTTTGTGCAAGAATTAAAGCGTGCTTTTGCGCAGACCACCAGAAGGGTACGCACGGATAGCAGAGAATTTATCAATACGTTTTTCCATGCCTTACCCAAATACATAATGACCCAGCTCGTGAGAGATTTTCATGAGAAAAGATCTTTAGACTGGGTCATTGAACAGGCTACCCAGATCTATGAGGTGCAGAAGCCTATCGAAAATAAAAATAACGTGCCGAAAAACCCCAAAACCAACAGCACCCCTGCTGCTGCCAAGGTGGCAGAGGTAAAGGTTGCCCCCGTTTTAGATTTAGAAAAACCTGCCTGCACCAAATAATTCACAGCCCAGAAGGCCCTCGGGCCAGTCACAGACAGGGAGTCGAGGAGGTAGTCCCACAAATGGGGTCCCCCGCTCCCCTGACTATGTAAGTCCCCGCTATAAGGGAAACCGACCAATCCTGGGTTATATGTGGACTCCTCCAGCCCAACGGGGGGGTCCAGCCAAGCACCTAACCCAGGGAACTTCCCTCCCAACTTCCCACAGGAGGGCAGAAATTCTCCAAATCCTGGGCAGAACTTTTTCCCCAGGTATCCACCCAATTTCCCGCCCCAAAATCATCCATCCTTCTTTCCCCAATTCCCGGAGCCCAGACAACCTAATCTGGGAGAGGGGAGGCCAAGGGTGGAGGGGTACCAAAATCTTCCCAACCAGGGGTACTACCAAAGAAGGGATAGCTACCCTTCCCGGGATCAGCCCAGGGGAGAAAATAGAGCCCCGTATCAGCCAGAGCGGGTTTCCCAGTTAGAGCGCCAGGTCCAAAATATGGCACGGGATCTGGGTCACATACTGAGGGCTCAACAGAACCCTCAGATGAGCATGCCACCGCAGAATGCCTCAAACCCTGGACCTGGTGCTCCAGAACAATGACGGGGGTAGCACCCCGATAACACACCGGTTCCCAGGGAGGAGGCACAAGGGGAAGGGGGGTGTAAAGCCTTGGAGGAAGCTTCCTTCCCAACTTGTAAACAGCCCCTGGAAAACCAGGAACAGGAAACAAAATCATCTACCCCTGAAAGTCTGCCACCCAAGGAGCAGAGAGGAGGTAGGAGAAACAAAGGACCCAAACAGACCCACTTTGTGGAGGAGGTACAGGTCTTCCAATTTGAGGGAGAGGGATCCTCAGAAGATCCTGGGAAAAGGATCTTCTCCTTCAGAGATGGGGGAACTCCTCCCAAGGAAAAATGGGTCCCAAGGGATGTCAATTCAGACTGGGGAGATGTGGAGACTGAGCTACCGCCGCCCATCATCTCATCCCAGAACCGACAATACCGAAATCCCCTGGTTCAAACCCATCCTGGTGACTGCCTCCAAAAAGGGGGTGGCGGCCCAGAACCGGAACCAGGGGAACCCACAATGGCTCTGATCTCCAGTTGCCAACTTTTTCTTTCAGATTCCCAAGGCTCTCCACAGAATTCTACCCAAATCTCTTCGCTAGCAATGTCCAAAACCAGAAAGTTAGCCCACCAGTTGTCCAAAAATGTGCATTATCTACCCCCTTGAGGAGAAGGAGGGAAGATACTATGCCCCGGTACAAGTACAGGGGCAGGGTACAATTTTGGCACCGGTGGACACTGGATCCCAAGCTACCCTTCTGTCTAAAAGGGCCTTTGAGCAACTAAATGCAGGAAGGGGGGAGAATTACGGAATTCCTCTCACCTCTCTTCCTGGACAACTGCAGAACTTTGACGGGAAGGAAATTCCCGTTGAGGGGACTGCAGACTTGGACATTAAAATTGGGCGACACAAGGTGAAACACCCGGTCATAGTAGTGACTCCAGAGGGCACCCCTTGTTTACTAGGGAATGACCTCCTGAGAAGGTTGTCACCCCTAATAGATTGTGTAAACAAGGTCCTCTGGACCCAGACTAGCCGACCAATAAAATTAAAACAGAGTGTCAACCATGTTAGTTTAAACGGCACCTGCCACATGGTTGAACAAAAATCTGACCAAGTAGAATTTCACTTCCAGAACAACCAAACTCCAGACGTGACAGTAATAGCAGTAGGACAACAGACTGGTAATGGGGGTCCTCTCTATTTCTGAAAATCAACCTTCCTTCCAGTTTAAGGTGGTATTCCACACTGGAAGGAAACACCCTGAAATTCTTTACTAATCCACAATCAGAAACTCCCACTCCTATAGTCCAGAAAGATGTGAAATCAGCTCCGAGCCTGGCTGATATTCTGCAAATTGGAGAGCAGTTGTTCATCCCTGTTCAGTTAAATGATGGGAAGGACTCTGTTCTCACTCGAGTGTGTGTGAACAACGGTAAGAGCTTCATCAGCGAAGCCTTGTTCCGCCAACTCCCAAAAGATCCAGCCATTCCCACATTCAAACTGATAGACAAATGGGAAATGGACCTGGAAGGACCTAATTCCAAACATCTCCTGCCAAGCAGGTGTATGCTCAAAATCTCCATTGGCAACAAGAGCATAGTCCATAATTGTAGGGTCGTGCGAGACGTCACTGCCGCCTTTTACTTAGGCAGTGACATTCTCAATCGCTTTGCCATTAGTTTGGACCTAATAAACTTCAAAGCTTGGTCCCGATTAGCGGATAATCCCATGGGCTTTGATGATCCAGAAAAAGCATTTAGGTCAGCTCAATTGCTACCTTATGCAGTTGAAATTCAGATCAAAGAGGAAGTCACCATCTCAGAAAGGACCCGACAATTCTCCCTGGAAGTGAAAGTTAAAAGAGGACAAAAATTGCAAAACCCTGATGCTTATATACATCTAAATGCTTCTCTCCAACAGCAAGGGTTAGGGGTAAACCCAACACCATTAGTCAACATAGAACATGACACCATTCCAATAGAGGTGGATAACAGCGACTTAAAGAGTATTACTCTAGCCGCAGGCACCATTATTGGAATGGCGGTTGATGACCGACATTTTTCCATTGATCTAGGAAATGAACTATTAGGACCAATCCCCAAGGACTGTTTTGACGGTGACAGTGATGACAACACAACACCAGACAGGATTTTCACCCGGCATGGGGGCAACTTCCTGGTGTACACTTCTTGCCCTTATGGTAAGGAAGATGTGACTTGTGACTTCAGGAGGGATGAGGTGATTTTCCAAGTCCATGAGGGCTGCCTTTCCCACCTGAAGCCTCCAGTCCAAATCAGCACTCTGACCAGGGACTTCTCAACCCAGCTGGAAGAGGCCGCTGAGATAGCCAAACCAGAAGTCTTTCCAGGCTTCAGGCAGATGGTGGAAGAGAGAGTCAACCTAGCTGATGCCTGTGTGACTCTGGAACAGAAGCAAAAGTTGAAACAAGTTTTCTTGGATTTCCAAGATCTCTTTGCGGTAGACTCATATGACTGTGGTCGCACCGACATCCACACCACAACAATTCCCACGGACCCTGGAATGACTCCAGTGTTTGTGAAGCAATATCGCTTGCCTCTCGCATCCATGGAGTCCCTTACTGAAATAATTAAGAACCTAGAGTCCCGGGGAATAATCCGTCCAGTCCACAGCACTTTCAATAATCCGGTGCTGGGAATATTGAAGCCAAACGGCCAGTGGAGACTCTGCGCCGACCTTAGGGAGCTCAACAAATGGGTCCATACTTCCCAATGGCCTCTGCCCTACATTGACCAAGGGCTGGCCCAGATTCAGGGGTCACAGGTATTCACAGCAATAGACCTGACCAATGGATACTGGACCGTGCCTGTCAGTAGGGAGGACCAATACAAACTGGCTTTTACCTTTGGGGGCCAGCAGTACACATGGACCCGGACTCCCTTCGGATACCTCAACTCCGGCAATTAATTCAACATTTTCCTACATAAGGCCATGCCTGACCTGGGTACGAGGGTAACCTGGCTTATGTAGATGATGTCCTCATCAAAAGTTCATCTGTGGAGGAACACATAGCGGAGACCCGTTATGTTCTGACACAGTTGAGGGCCGCCGGAGCAAAACTTTCCTTTCAGAAAGCACAGTGGTGTAGAACCCGTGTTAATTTCTTGGGGCATGAGATTACTCCTCAGGTTCTCTGTCCCCAAGAAAAGAAAGTGGAAGCACTCCAGAAACTGAAAGACCCCACAACTCTGCGGGAACTAAGGAGCCTCCTTGGACTGACTAATTACAGCAGAAAGTTCATTCAAGGCTACGCAGAGATCACTAGACCCCTGATTCATCTCTTGAAGGGGGGGGTCAAGTGGGAATGGGGTCCAGAACAATCAGAGGCGGTAAGACAACTCAAAAGAAGCCTCTCACAAGCGCCTTGCCTAGCTTACCCTGTCAGAAACAAGGAGTTCTTCCTGGAGACGTGCTTGATGGCAGTATTATACCAAAAGCATGACAGGGTCAATAAAGTAATCTCCTATGCGAGCAAAACTTTATCCTCTGTGGAGGAAAAATTCAACGATTGTGAGAAGGCACTCCTGGCAACGGTGTGGGCATTGAAGAATTACCGCCCGTTTATCCAGGGGGAACACATCATAGTGGAGACTCCACACCAGCCTCTGCAATATCTCCAAAGTGACAGAATCCGGGCCGGAAATGTGAGTAATTCCCGAATTACTTCCTGGATTCTGTCAATGCAAGGCTTTCCTTGGAGGTCAGATATGGCCAAAACAAGAAGAGTCCCCTCGCGCAAGGTCTGGCTGACTTGCATGATTGTGCCAGAGAAAACTGTCTCGAGGACGAAAGTCTAAAAATCAAGGACAACATGGAGGCATACCTTAATTCCCCACACAAAGTCTTTGAAGAAGACAAGTGTGAGGGAATGCCCACTGTCTATGTGGATGGATGCTCTTACCATGTTGACAACGGCGGGGAGAAAGAACTGGTGGCTGGCATTTGGAATGCATGGGTGAAGGAGTTCCCAGAACCCTCCGCTGGATACAAAATTGGTCCTCGAAGTAGTCAGGTGGTAGAATTGATGGCTGTGCATCAGGCCATCCTCACTGCTGTCCAGCATCAACTCCACGAACTGGTCATAATCACAGATTCGGATTATGTACGGAACGGGTTCGTTGAGCACCTGGTTAATTGGAAAACCAGAGGCATGTTATGTGCTAATAACAAACCCTTGAAACATGGGAAGTTAATCCAAAACATTGATGATCTGGTCACATTGAATGGGATGACCATCTACTGGAAAAAGATCAAGGGTCATTCCAAAGTAGAGGGACCAGACAAAACTGGAAATGACTTAGCTGATCAGCTGGCCAAAACCGGGGCCATCCAAGGGGATCTACTAGAAATAGAGTCCCTATTGGGGGAAATCCAGGTCACTGCTATCACTAGGTCCCAGACAAATGCTCACAATGATCTTTCAACTGCACAATGGAGTAAGGAGACCCCTGATGCTGATTTAATTACAGCTCAGAAGGGGGATCCAATTATTGGTAAGTTTTACCAACACCTTGAGGACCCTGAGAACTTTCCCCTGACGGATACCGATTACATTGGGAAAGAGGACCTAAGAGTGTTGATGAAATGTCCAAAAATGTTCCGAATCCAAGACGGTTTGCTGGTAAGGAAATCCAAAGCTGGCCACGATCAGTGGGTGGTTCCTACCTCATTCCGAAGCCTGATGTTAAGTCACGCCCATGATGCGGCCACCGCCGGTCATATGGGGTTTCACACAACACTGGAAATCTTAAGAGAGGTTGCATACTGGCCACACATGAGGCAGGACCTCGACCAATACTTGAAGGGGTGTCTTGTGTGTGCACAATTTCAGCCATCATCCCTCACACATCGTGCGCCTCTCCAAAAGAGGGGGATGACACTGCCATGGTCAGATTTGCAAATCGACTTTGTAGGCCCTGTAATCCGCTCATCTAGAGGAAACAAGTACATGTTGACCGTTTCATGCTTGTTTACCAAGTGGGTGGAATGTCTCCCAGCCCCAAACTGCAAGGCACAAACAGCAGCTGCCCTGATGATTAACCACATCTTTTCCCGTTTTGGTCTACCTCAAAGGATTGAGTCAGACAGAGGTAGCCACTTCACCAGTGAAGTAATGACAAAGATGTGGGAGATACTGGGGGTTAAAAGGAAGCTACACATTGCTTACAGGCCAGCTTCTTCTGGAGCAGTGGAGAGATATAACCGAACCATTGTGAGCATATTAAAAAAGTTTGTGGCAGATTCTGGGCCAAGTTGGGATATCCGACTACCTCTGGTCCCAATGGCCATCAGATCTACCCCTTCATATGCAACTAAAATGTCACCATTTGAGTTGATGACGGGACGCAAGATGGTGCTTCCCCAGCATTTGCTCTACAGGACCCAAGAGCAGACACTGATAAATGCCGCCACAACTCATGAGTATGTGGAGAATTTAAGGAAACACCTTCAGCATGCTTTTGCCTATGCTCAGCGGAATCTAGAAAGATCAGCCGAGAGCATGAAGACCCACTATGATTTAAAAACTACCCGAAAGGAATATAAGGTGGGTGATCGGGTCTATCTATACAATTTCCAAAGGAACCAGGCCAAACAGCGAAAATTCTTGCCTACATGGAAGGGACCGTTTGAAATTATAGACAAAATCTCCCCTGTGGCCTACAAGATCTGCATCCCCAAAGGCGGTTTGGCAGAGGGGGAAGACAAGTGGGTCCATATAAATCAGCTAAAGTGTTGCCATCCCAGGCACACTCTGCAACAACTGGAGGAGTCCTCTGCAATACAAGAGGGGGCCGCTCCAGAGTAAGTCAGTTCAAACTCTAAAATATTCCACATATCAAAAATATAGTAACGTAATGCAAATATGCCCTGTTATATATTGTTTTTAAAATTAGACTGCAAAATGCATTTGGATGTATAAAATGTACATGTTCGCCACACCATTAATAGTGGTGGAAAAATGTCTAGGAATGTGTATTGCCGCTTTGCTTTATCATCCTAGGAGAGATGAAACCATGGAGACTGACCAAGGAGGACGACCGAGGACCGGGAGAAGAGACCCGAGGAGCCCAGGGTACCGCCCAATCCTCCCATCAGGACCAGCAAGGAGAACTGATTGATCGACTGGAGGGAGGAAAAGATGCTGAACTGTGCCATCCATGGAATTGGAAGAAGAGGAGGCGAACATCCCAGATCTTGCGAGTTCCATCAGCGGAAGGACAGAATGGCCATCGCAAGAGGGGGGGCTTGTGGGAGGTTTTTACCCATGCATCCAAGCCCTACCATAAAACTGTGCAGTACTGGCATGGAAAACGTCATGATGGCCAGAACTCCCCAGAGAGTGCACAGAGAAAACATGAAGAATAGGCTGCCATGTTGTTTTTGCCTATGTTGTGAGCACAGGAGGGCACTGCCTAAAACCACCATTGGGCTACACACACAGTAGCCTGAAACCATTGGTAATGGCAATGCTGATTGCAAAAAAAAATGCAACTCAGAACTGTGGGGAATTCATTTTCTTAATCCCAAAAATGGTTGCATTACCAGTACTCACCACTATCAGAAAGCCGGTGTTTTAAAACCACCAGACTTTTGTGTAAAACTGAACAAATGAAACAAAACCAGACCAAGGAAAGACTTGCTAAGAGGTGGATACAATGTAGAACTATATTCTGAAATTACTTGAAGGAAGTAATTATTTAATGTATATGTAAAAATTGTAAGTGATTTAAACTGGGAACAAAGAGTGACATTTAGCTGAAACCTGGCTTAGTGAAACTGGATTCTGCCTGACAACTACCCCCGACAGGAGAAACCTGTTCAGCCACTCTTCCCAGGCCTAGCTGCATCCTGCTGCCCCTGGCCAAAAGGAGTTGTCACCTCTCTGATTAGATTAGGGGTGGAGCAGCTGGGGACTACAGGGAGTTGAACAAAGGCCTGTCCTGGACTCAGGCAAATGTTATATTGGGGGGCCGTAAAGTGGCTTCCTCTTAGGGGAAACTGGCAGGGGCAGTGCCTCTGCTAGCAGCTGAGCTTGGGGGAAGTGGATAAACCAGTTATTCCACCCTGTGATGTGGGAAGCCACACCCCTTTTTGACCAGGGCATAATTTTAAAAAGATAGATAACTCATAGTGCGGACTTGTCAGAATTATATAAGTAATATCATTATTTTTGTGATTTTTCTGTGAACATTTTGAGAGGCGTTAGGACCCTGTGGTGTATTCTGGGGGGTTGCTAGCGGAAAATAGGGTCTCACTCCAAATGTCTGCATGTTAAAAAAATCTGACACTTCATCAATTAATGTCCATACTCCTTGCGCACATGTGTGTAATTTTGGGTAAATGTCCGATATTGCAAAACCAGTTAAAAAGCGCAAAATGTTGTCATTTTTGAATGCAAGCCCCCAGGAAGATCAGAGGCGGACAAGCATGGACCATAAGGAATATATATTGTGCACATGTAATTTCAACAAATTGTATATCTGGGAAGGATGTATTTGAATCAAATATAGATTTGTGGGCAAACTGACCAGGGGAGGATCCTCTTACCCATAAACAGACTTCATCATGCTGACAATCCATTTCCTTCCCCCAATCATGGGAGAGGGGAGAATTGGGCCAATGACAAGTAGAGAGGGGCAGGCTTAGCTAGGCCCAGGCACACACCCATTTTCAAAACACATAAAAAGAGACTGCTGGGACAGGTAGAGACATTCAATTCCTGCGGAGCATGCTGACCGACGACTTCACATCCAGAGATCCAGACTTCAAATCCATCAATCTCCAAAGACCAGAACTTTACTTCAGAACTTAAAGCAAGGGCCTAAACCCACAAACTGAGAACTCTTCTCAGCAGGCCTCAGCATCCTTAAAATCATTTGCAACTATTCCACAGCCAGGCGAGCTGTTTGAATTCCTTTGCCAAGAACAATTGCCAGAGACCAGACCAGAGATCCAGAGTGACCCAGACCGCTGTGAGCAGAACCAGAGAGCTGACCCAGATCACTGTGAAGTGCCGAGACCAGAACCGGAGTCCAGTCCAAAACCTGACCAGATCCGTGGCGAGGCCTATTTCAAATTTATATTGTGAGTTTATATTGTGAGTACCTAGCAGAACTGTGCAGAACCAATCTCTTAGTTAAAATAATCTAATCCAAACTATTTTAACCTAAGTAGAACTGCCTCCTAGAAATCGTATCATCTGTCATTTTTAAAGCTGCACAACTGTCACCTGTCAATTCTGCAGCTGCAAGCTGTCACCTGTCATTTTAGAATCTCAGCTTTCCAACGAACCTAGAACCGACTTGCTACTCCTTATACTTTTGCCGTAATCACGATTCACGCACCCGCGAATTTTGCCGCGATTTGAGATTTGGCCTGATTTCTTTACCTGTAAAAAGATAGCAGCTTTTTGCTTTCCTTTGCTAAAAATTTGTTTGCCTCTTAATAACCATCCCTGAATCATTGCTAAAGTGAGCCTGAGCTCATCCCAAGTATCTCTCACTCACCCTGAACCTCCTAAAGGGAATTAAAAGCATTTTCAGCATATTTCTCACTTCATTGCCACCACATTCAAAGCACTTGGGCCTGTGTTTTAAAACTCATACCTGTTTTCTCTAACCTTGCTTGGGTGGGAACTGAATTTCGTATTGTATTTGATTGCATTCCTGAGAACTGTGTGCTCCTCTTTCCATCTCCTTCCATTTCTTACATTGCATAGGGGAGGGTGGTGAATTGCCAGAGAAAAGTGATTATCTTATCTTTTGCTAAAATCATATCAAGTATGTCTGTACTGCATTTTATTCCTCATTGCTTTTCCCTTGAAATCATAAAAGTATTTTGCTACTTTATCCATCATATACTAACTCCTCATTGATTGTACGGAAGTGTGCTAGTGCCAGATTACCCATTGTTGATCAACATCATATGTCTAAGTGTACTATCAGATATTAATTTATTATAAAGTGTGATATATATATATATTGTTTAAATTCTCAAATAAACCTTTTAAACTTGCAAAACAGAACTACTTCTTGGCTCAGTGGGGTCAGGGAGATTCTAAGAGAGGGGTGTTATATAGGGGTAGTCATCCAGAACTCATGAACTGGACATAAAGATATATCAATAAGGGTTTCCATTCAGTATCCCAGACTAGGCATTGACTTAGCTGTAGTGTTGGATTGAATCCTCTTACAGTATAAAGTGTATGCGCCCTTCACTCATTTTGATTTTCAGCTGCTCACCTGCCAATCTTTCCCATTTTTCATTCAGTGTAGTGAAAATAGGGCTAGAGATTTGAAGTGTTCCCGTGTCGACTATTTTCGTAGGTTGGATGAGTATACAAGTTCTTCCTGGATGAATTTTTTCGGCTCATGAGCCGTGCCCAGAGACTCCTTTTCAGATGTTCCTCTATTATCAGTCAGATTTATGACATCGGGCTGCAACTATGCATCCTCAGGACCATCTTCGTAGGTTGACATATCCATGAGGTCGATAGATGTCTCATTAATGCACGCTGTCTCCAACTGTGTGTTTGCTTGTATCCTAGTGTTTTCATTCACGTCATCTGTTTTCTTGATTTTTTCCACTATGTCCCTGTTGCTATTATTGTTAACAGTGACTTTTACTGTCTTAATATTGCGCAAAATATTCTTGAACTATTGCACCACCGAGGTTTTTTCGTACTTTGCTTTTTGGGTTTCTTTATTTGAGGTTGTTTCCCAACCGTCACCTTTGCCATTTTGCTAGTAATGCTATTTCTTTCGTTAAATATGGCAAATAACCCGTTGCTGTTTTCCTTATCATGGGTACAGTCACCAGATCCCCCATTCAGTTTAACACTGAGTCCTTCAGTATTGGCAGAGGTAGTGGGCCTTTGGACATCTTGTATTGCAGGGTTCTCTTCTGCTAGACTGCTTTAAAGCACACTAGAAAAGGAAGAATTCATTGTTATTTCCTGAGCCAGGTTTATTTTGTCTACACCAAAAGCCGTTATAAGTGGTAAGGCCTTTCCTGATGTTTCCTTTGTTGTTTTTGGTGTGTTGGGCTCTTTATCATTTTTATGTTTCACACTCAATTCTCTAATACTTTCTTTTGAAGTTATGTTCGGTCTATCCAAGTTCAATACACTTGCTGATGTTGCCCGCGGTGCATGGATCATCGTTCCATGTTCCAACTCACTATTCAAGTGATTATTGGAGCTACAAGATTCACATTGAAGATCGTGATCCATTTTGTTTTCATCATTGTTTGAGATGTTGGGACCCTCTTGAGTCAACAGTTCTCCTTTCCTCTGCAAACAGTGACATGCTCTACTGTCTTGTTTATTCATAAGGCTTGATGTTGATTTTCGAATTTCGAGCAGACCCAACGCCCCTTTTGCAACTTCGGCGAACAATTTTTTGACTTTGCTACTATTTTTCTTTTGGTCAGTCAGTGTGTTTAATGAAGTGTCAATCCTTTTGCTCAATTCATAGTGAATTTGTTTAAACAACGTGTTATCGCCTTCCAGGTTTGTCATTTTTGAGTTTATTAACGCAACCAACGTTGTTAAGTGCTTGATGTCGTAATTTAGTTTCTCATTTAATTTTGTGAACGGGCCAATAGCTATTGACACTGTAGACATCAGTATGGGTTGTAGATCTTGTAGATCTTGTAATGAGGTTTTTCCAGACATTCCCAACTTACGTGGGTTTTAGTCTGTAAACGCCTTATTTTTGGGTATTCACGCTCCATTATGGATGAATCAGTTGTGGACAACTCTGATGACGAGATTGTTTCAACCTTCTGTGTCTTCACCTGCTCTTGTTTGTTTTGAACTATGTTGTCAGAATTTGTTATTTGATTTTGAGCCTTCTTAATTTTCTGTTGAGAACAGATAATACTTGGTGACACACTAGTTTCCAATCTTCTTCGTTTTTGTTGCCCACTTTGCCACCTATTCATAAATGGAGTCTCAGGCGAAAGAGCATTGTTACTCTTATCACTCTTGGCTTGTGATCTTGGTTCTACTCGGTCCTCTTTTTTCTGATGCTGCATTCTCTATTTAGTTCTGTTAACTCGTATAGTATTTTATTAACGACTTCAACTGAATTTTGTCTATCTCGCTCAGCTCTGAAGGGAGTGCTGAAGCCACTATGTCATTGTCAGGAAACGCTATATCAGCTGGAAGAGCACGAAAGACATAGGGGTTCATTGCGCGTTTGGCGGTAGCCATGCCCTTAATAAGGGCATGATGCCTCCAAACTCAGGTCCGGGTCTGTGGTCCCTGAATGGGGAATTACCGGGCCATTCCGACTTTGAAGGGCCCAGTATTTCCCCATTCAAGGAACCCAGATATGGACATTCCCCATCCCTATTTGAGCCCCCATAGGGCTCAATGGAAATGGGGAGCATGCTAACAGTAGGCCCATTAATGACGAAAGTTAACTCACCTACATTGCTCTACTCCTGTGCCTACAAGGATTATGAGTTCTGATGAAAGTTCGTAATTGTTCTCTGAACTATGATGCTTGATGATTCTATCTTAGAACCAAATCTCCGAACTAGAAACACTGAATACAGTGTCGACATTTTTGATATGTGCTCTGTATTGTTCGATAGCTCATCAAACCTTTATGTATTGAGCACTGTGGAAATATTTTTGAATCTATACAGATGATTACGTTCTGTTGCTGTTTTTATGTCACCGCTTTGTAAACTTTTTACACTAAATTTTGTTTTAACCAGATGTGTGCTCCACTAGTGTAATCTAATCATGTTACACTAGATCCAAGAACTGTGTCAACCACCACCTAGCACTAAAGGGAGAGGTAGCCTTGACTCATTTTGTTTTCCTAGTTCTGTTATACACTCATGAGGCAGGACCCCCATAATCAAAAAAGAGGGTCCCACAGCCTATTTTCTTTATGACAGAGCAGCAGTGGTGACAGGAGGCCAGGGAAAGAAGGATGAGGGGGAGAAGGATGAGGATGGCGGATACAAGTGATGCAGGTGGTGAGGCAGAGGCATGCCGTGATCCCTTGCACAAGGGCCACACCCTGAGCCCTCAGAGACAGCCAGATATACACCCTGTACTACCTAAACAGGGAGCCTATTCATGACCGCCTGACCCTTATCCAGGATGGCGTTGGGAGCAGCATCGACATCAGGAAAACCATTCAAACGTTGTTGAAGCTGGTGTCAGTCCTACACTTCCTGGCTACTGGTGCGTTCCAGCACTCCATGACCCAGCTGCATGGCATTGTCATAGCCTGCCTTCTCGCAGGCACTGGAGGCCCTCCTGCACCCTGTGGGCCCGCACATCACCCTCCTCACCACCCAGGCACAGGTAAATGCCACCAAGGCCTGCTTCTATGCAATTGCAGGCATGCCCAATGTGTTGGCAGCATTGGACTGCACACACATAGATCTGGTTCCCCCATGCCTCAGAGGAGCTCCACAAGAACCGGAAGTAGTTCCATTACCTCAATGTCCAGGTCACCTGTGACCACGACCTGACCATCATGCACTGCTGTGCCCGGTTCTGAGGATCAACCCACAACTCCATGGTCCTGCAGAATAGCACCCTGCCGGCTTACATGGCGCGTCATGGAGGACAAAGGAACTGGATGTTGGGTGAGTGCATGTACATTTACACCTGCCTTGCAGCATGGTTCACAGGCAAACGGGGCAGGGGGCAAGCACCCTGCACATACAGAACCAACCAGTGCATGACTCAATTGACAACACACAACACACAAGAGTAGCACATGACTGGAGATGTAGCAGCCATTGACCAGTCCATTACAAAGCCAACAGGACATCCACATATAATGCACTACAGGTACCAGAATGCACCCCTGCCCCTCATCCAGTGCCAGTGAATCTGCAGACTAGGCCACCTAGGGCCTTGAGATGCATGTCCTGGTGAGACATGGGGCATGAATGCACAGACTGACCATTGAGATTCTGATGTCACAGGCAACACCACTGCTTAGCATCATTACTCACACATGTGTCCTTATCCATTGCAGGGACTCAGGATACCCTCTGCTTCTATGGCTGATGACCCCTCTGAGGGATCCCCAAATGTATGAGGAAATGGCATTCCACAGGGCACATGCGAGGACCAGGGTGACCTTCGAGCAGACCTTTGGGCTCATGAAGGCATGTTTCTGATGCTTACACAAGTCTGGGGGTGCACTCATGTACAGGCCAGAGAATGTGGGGAAGATAGTTTTGGCCTATGGAATGTTGCATGATATCGGCGTCAGACGCAACATACCACTGCCCCCAGATCTGGACATTTTTCCGCCAGTGGATGATGCAGCACCAGCAGGGCCCATACCCGTGCACATGGAGGCCAGGGATGGCCCGTCATGAACTCAGACAACTTTATGAGTACTCCTTTCACTCTGCACTTCCCTTGCACCTTACTGCATATGATGCGCACACACAATAAATACTTGCACCAAAATAAGGAATGTCCGCTCATTGCTGCAAGTGAAAACTAGTATGTATTGAAAATACAATTAAAAACACATCCCCCTGTACCTGCACTCCTCACACACCCCCATCCTCACTCGCCCCGTTCCCTCTCTTCACATGCCCCATCCCCTCAGACCCCATTCCCCTCCCCATTCAGAAGGTGGCTTGTTGTTGTGTGCCCAGTGGGCCTATAATTCCTGTCCTGTTCTCCTTTGGTGCACATGGGCGCACGTCATGTGTACATGTGTGGGGCAGGTATTTTTTGGCTATGGTGCTTGCGCATGGCTACATCTGCCCGCATACCCTAGCATGTGTGTGTGAGTGGCCCATTTGCTGTGGCTGACACACATGTTGGACCTGTTCCCTTGCCCAGTTGGTGTTTCTCTACCTGGGGATGTATGCATTTGGACTCAACATTTGCATTTAAATAGTGTCTGTTGTACTCAGCGCCATCACCCTGGGACCCAGCACTGGTCTCTGCTGCCCCGACTCCCTTGATGCCCTCCATATGCAAGATGGAGCTGCGCATCTCCTCCCAGGGGCATGAGGGTCAGGGGTGACACCGTCCCTCCTCCTGTGGCAGCTGATTCCCTCCTATGGGTGGCCAGGATCTTCAGGACGCTCAGTCGCAAGTCATCCCAGCACATTTGGTAGTCCCTAGAATGCATGAGACAGCCTCCACAGCTGTGAACTTGTCAGCCACCTCCTGCCAGAAGGCTGTATTTCTCCTCTGGCTGGCCCTGTGATTTCCAGCTGCAAAGAGGGCCTCTGCATTGCTGACCACATTGTCCACAAGACAGTCAGCTCCGGCTCTGTGAACCTCGGCTTGCGATGCCGGACCTCCGACACTCGGGATTTTCCACTTCCTGGCATGTCTTCACCTTCAGAAGGGGTGGATGGCAGCAGGAAGTGGGGGGTTTAAAGTGGACAGAGTTTTTAAAATGGCCGCCGGTGAGCTACGGGTTCCTACGATGATGCTATTTCTGGCACCAGCATTTCCGGCACTGGTGATTCCGGCAGTTTGGGATGCTGTTATTTGTATTTCTGGCACATTTCTGCTAAAAACACTGGCAATTTGATGTCAACGCCGGTAATTCTGGTGCAACAGTATTACCATTTCCAGCAGGGGGTGTGTGCCTGCACCCACAGACCTAAAATGTGGCAGTGATTCCGGCGGTGGCCTCTCATTAACGATAATACCAGCATGCAGGAATTTCCAATGTTTTTGTTGGAAAAATGTAATGAGGGACTCTGTCTCAAAATAATCTAATGAGTCGGGAAGAAATGTAATTGGCCATGCACAGCCTTTGGCCATGTATTATATGCCAGAGAATGGAGATCAGGAGGAGGTAGAGGAAGATGCAAAGCCAGCAAAAACTGAGGTGCGAGTGGGAAAAGGTGTAACACAAACTCAGCAAAAAAGAGAGCACTCCACGTATCTGGAAGGATAGGTGATTCCTCAAAATTCCCCATCTCTGATTTAGCTGGAAGCAGAAGACAAGGAAGACCATGTCAAAGATGATGGTCTTGCCCCTGAGTCAAGATTGACAGCCAGCCACCTCTACTAGAAAGAATAAGAGGTTGAAAACATTTCCAGCCCAATGCAATTGTAAATTGATAGCACTGTACACAGGAAGCAAGTTTCAGACACTTGCCGTGCACCAGTGTACAGTTTGTTCCAAACCCAGTCCAACATAATAAGTTTTAGTGGTAGTTCAACTTTGTAGTCAGTCACATCAATCACATCAAGAGCAGCAGATCCTCAGTCAAGAGCACCCACAGAGCATTCACCTCGAAGTACACTGAGCAGATCCCAAGAAGGAGGCGGGGTCAGGGGCCATCTTGGTCCTCCCAAAGAATTAGGAGCTTGCAGATATTTTATATCGGAAAAACCACAAGCCCACATAAGATGCGGTCATCTGCATGCTTGACTAAAGGAAAGGGGACAGGGCAGCATTTCACTGCAGAATTTTTATGATTTATAGATTTTCAGAAGTTCTGTCAGACCAACATCTTTGCCTGCAGAGCTCATGTCACACAGACAAATGTATGTTTCCTCATCAAAGCACCAGCCCACTGTTTCTGATGCTTTTCAGCATGTCACAAAATAGTACAAAAGACGCAAAATGCTCTGTCTACTCAATGACAACTGTTGCGTAATAGTTGTATTGCCATGTACATTTGTAAAAAAAACTGCGGCTTCTTGGCCTTGTTAATTACTACTTGGAAATTCTAAGCCACCGGTACGTCACTCCATACCTCTGTGGCCATGTTGTGGAAGCTGTGGAAATGGCACTGGTCCACTTTGAAGGTAAGAAAGCCCGCCTAACAATGGCTATATGGATTACTGCTCCATGCACAGATTTCATGGCCATCAATGGACACTGACACCTTTTCCCATACCAACTGCCAAATGTAATTCGTTCTCAGGCCCTCTGGTGTATGGAAGAGTTTGCCAGCAAGTCCCACAAGGCAGTTGATCTCTGGGAGAAAGTAAAAGAGGCTGTGCCACGTTGGCTCCCTGCTCGTGATTTAAAAGTGGGCTTTGTGGGAAATAAAAATGGACTTAATGCTATAGCTTCACAGAGGGTAGGTTAAATCATTCATGTGTCTTGCTTTGTCCATGTCCCTCTGCTTGTTGTCAGTACCCACCACTAAATAAAATGTTATGGGTGGTCCAGAAGGTCTGTGCGCACTTTAGCTGCAACTACTGTGCCAGCAATAGGTTTGAAAATCTGCTGTCATGCCACCATCTCCCATTCGACCAGAAGACAACTGCAATGCAGTGACCAACTATTGGAAAAGGCAGAGCAGCAACTGGAAAAGGTCTACTTGACACCTATGCAGTGTCAAATGCTGGACAAGGTGTGTGCTTTGCAGTAGCCATCTGAAGGGGTCGGCCAGCCAGTTAATCTGTATGATACATCACTGAGTGAGGTGTTGCAAATGGTGTGCCTGTTGGAATAATAACTATTCAGCATAATACATCATAATACATCAAAATAAACTGGTGACTCAGAAGCAGGGCAGCTGGCTATGAACCTGCTCTAAACCCCTAACAGGATCCACACATTATTGAGATTAAGGCAAATGCAGAGTATTTCCTGACATTTTTTGGCACACAGTATAAAGTCAAGGTGGCAACATGTTAACAGTTTGTGCGTAAGGATGAAGAAAACAAGACAGGGTGTGCTAATTCTCAGGACAATGTGCGAGGAATTCGAGACGTTGAAAAGCCTGGCTTTCACCAGAGGATAGAGCGAGAGAGTCAAAGGACAGAGATCACCAACCCAGTGCTGCATTCTACAGCTTCAAATGTGCTTATGATGCGGTGCACACCCATTCTCCAAAACTCCCAACAATAGTTCAGGCAGCACCAAGATGGGCTTCAAGAGAGCAGAACAATGTAATCAGCCGTGGGACACTTGGCCTAGCAACCATGAGAGCCACACATTCTTCTACACATAGTGTTTCATTCTTGACTTCTTTCTTCTGGTTAACACCATCAATGTTTTCAGTGGCTGTTCTGCTTCATTTTATATAGCCCGCCGAAAGGCAGGGTCACTCTGTGTGTCTTAGTACCATGCTCACAAACTGGGTATTCTGGTTTAATTTATTTGGCTCAAACAAACCGCAGAGCTACTAATGCCCCCTCCCCCCTTTTACTATCCAGCTATCCACTCAAGTCCAAGCGGGTAGGTTGGTGCACAAGCATGTGCTTCTCTCAGTGCATTGAATGAAAATACAGAAGTGCAGGTACTCAATACACCAGAGCGCCTGCTTACTGTTGAGAAGTGCTGGTACTGCTCTATTAAAAGTACTGTCTTCCTGCATAGAAGTGCTGCTACTATGTCTTTCAAATAAAAGAAGTGCAGGTACCCAGGACTGGCAAGTACCTGCCCATTTAAAGCACTGGCTTCTCTAATGTGACCACAACTTGCTCATCTAGCTCACCCCGACCGAGAGAGATAAAGCAATGCATGCAGTATGTGTCTGACATGTGTGCCCTGCCCAAATGGGTGGTGTGGGAGGCTGTTGAGCTGATCCAGAGTCAGGGGTAGTGGAGTTCTCTTGCTAGAGTGTGTCAGAGGTGAGCTAAAGTGTCAACTGGCACTCCCTTGTTGCCCCCATATCGGCTGCAGGGGGGCTCTGCACTAGCTTCGTCTTTACCATGTGATGTGTTCCCCTTGGGCACATCATTGTGCCACAGCCTAAAGTGCAGGTGCATCGATGAGGTGTCCAGGGCACTCTTACTTTGGTTACCCCAATAAACTGATTTCTGGCAGAGGTGTCATATTACGCTGCTCACCTACCCTCTGACAGTTACACATTCCTGAAAGCTGAAGGTATCAAGTCCCAATCAAATGAGTGGTGATGTCCGGGGCAAAGATGTCTTCTGACCTGACATCACCCCTTTGAGGAAAGCCTATGCTTATCTTTCTCCCCCTGCACAGGCAGGCAATACAGCAGTGGCCCTAGTCTCATCCTCATGAGCCATCTGCAGAGGGACCACCTCTGGCACCTCCACCTGGTGCGGTCTGCTCTCCTAGAAGCACCACCACCTCATCTCCACTTTGCCCCTCATCACCCTTCACAAATGTAATTACTTTTCCCTGCTGCTCCTGAAGTGTCTCTTCCTCCCCATCCACTACACATCAAGTTACTCTCCCACTGTCTGCAGGTACTGCTCGAGTGACACTGCTTCTACCACACCCTCCTCCAGATTGGTAGCCATACCCTCCTCCTCCTGCTTTATTGTCCCTCCTCATGCTCCATCACCCCTACTGTACCACTGTCTCCTTCTCCCTCAAGCACCACTGCTTACTGAGAAGTGGCATGATTGCCTCATTAAAATATGATAGTCATGCTGGTGTTGTCAAACTGAAAACACAGCTACCAGTGAGAAGTTAAATGCTGTTACTGCATCATTACAAAACTGGGATGCATTCGGATGCTAAAGTAGTTAAAGAAGAGAATTTCAAATTAAAACAAGATTTACTTGAGGGAGAATGTGAGCATTGAAGAAGGATTTAGTTGAGTTAGAGTTAAAAAAATGAAACAGTATTTGGTGGAAGAAAAAGTTGAAAATTACAATAGGCCTTAGATTAGGTTTAGGTACATAATTAAAATTTGATTTAGTTCAGGGAGATGTAGAATAATTAAATAGAATAGGACTCCTTTTTGCATTCGAATAGACGAGAGAGTCCAAGTTGACATACATGCTTGTGACATTTCTTGTCAGTGACTAGGGGGGGCGAGGAAAACATCCCAAACCTATTTGCTATCAGGATGGAGATTACATTCACTTTCTATAACTAAGTTATGGTTTATAGTGATTGCATCGAAAATAAAGGGACGACATACCAAACCATTGAATACAAAACATATAATGCCAAATCATCGACAGGCTATCTTTTACATAGAAAAGTGCCTTTCCATCTCAACCAGTCCATCGAAAATATAAATGGACTGGTTCCAATGGAAATGCACTTTTACATGTAAAAGATAGCATTTCAATGTGTTTTTCTGTAACTTTAAAATGCTGCATGGAACTGTCCAGTGCTGAAATTTCTGCGCTGGCCAACTCATTGTACCGTTTTAATTTCTTTTTGTATATTGGGGGGTCCACCCCAAGTCTCACACCCACCCCCCAACCCGCACTCCCACCCCCCAACCCTAACCCTAACCCTAATATAACCCATAATCTAACCCTAGCCCCAACCCTAACCCTAACCTTAATTTAACCCTTTATATAACCCTAGCCCCGATCCTAACCCCAGCCATAACCCTAACCCCAATGTAACACATAATCCAACCCTAGCCCCAACCCTAACCCTAATGTAACCCTTAATCTAACCCTAACCACAACCCTAACCCTAATGTAACCCTTAATCTAACCCTAACCCCAACCCTAACCCTAACCCTAATGTAACCCTTAATCTTACCCTAGCCCCAACCCTAACGCCCAACCCTAACCCTAACCCTAATGGAAACCTTAAGCTAACCCTGGCCCCAACCCTAACCCTAACGTAACCCTTAATCTAACCCTAGCCCCAATCCTAACCCTAATGTAACCCTTAAGCTAACCTTAGCCCCAAACCTAACCCTAATGTAACCCTTAATCTAACCGTAGCCCCAACCCTAACCCTAATCTAACTCCTAATCTTAGCATTACATTTCGATGGATCCATCAAACTTTAATCAACGAAATGGCCATTCTATGGAATGGTATTTAGATGGATAAAACTCGAAGGTTTGGTGTTAGATGGTTTGCATTTTGATGGAATGACCAGATACCAGTTTTGCCACGTGTTTGAGACAGAATACACCATATACTCATTGGGCCTCATTACAAGTTTGGCGGTAGCCTTGCCAGTAAAACCGGCAGGCTATCGCCAAACTTGCAAACTTTTCCAGCCCCTGGTAATGGGGAAACACAGGGCCATTACAACCCTGGCAGACCCTGTATTTCCCCATTGCCAGGGGCCAGAAACGTTTACTCCCCATTCCCATTTGAGCCCCATTGGGCTCATTGGGAATGGGGAGGTCGAATGCACCGGCACCATTCACAATGGTGCCGGTGCATCCGACATGCACTGCTCCCGGGTGCCGTACTGCTCGGCAGACCAGTCCAGGCAGGTGGAAAGGCATCCGCGAGCAGAACTCGTAGTTTGCTGGTCCGGTAACTACCGTAAATATATATATACCGGCAAGCTTACCGGTACCGTAGTTACCGGACTGTTAAACTTGTAATGAGGCCCATTGTGAAGATGTGTGATGATCCAAAATACTGTTTGCAAAGAAAAAGTAATAGAATTGTTTGCAAGTAGGAGATTGTAATCAGTGGCTTTGAATGCATGCTCTGCCATTTTTTGACAACAAGACAATATATTTGTTGCAAAGAGACATTCTTAAAAATGCTAGGATGTATTTATTTCAGTGTAACTGTTACGTCAACCTTTTGGAAAATAAGTAGATTCTTTGCAGTGGCTGCAATTGAGTGCTAGATTCATTTGTGATAGACAAGACAAAGTACTACTTGTAAAGAAATATTATTTGCATTTTTAGGAGGCAGAATATTATTCAGTGTTTGCAAACAAGTGAACAAGTGTGGCACATTTTTTTGACAAATGAGGCTAAATATATGTTGTGCATCTTTCTGAGGAAACAAAATTTGAGTTTGAAGGATTGTTATGAGGCATAAGATTACATGCAGTGACTGTAACTGAGTGTGCAATCATTTGTGATAGACAACACAAAATATCAGTTGTGAAGAAAATGTCTTAGTATTATTTGGAAGCAGAAGATTACAAACAGTGATTGTAACCAAGTGTGACAAACTTTTGGGATTGATCAGACAAAAAGCTAGCTGAGAGATAATCATAGAATTGTATAGATGCATGAGATTAGATTCAGTGGCTTAACTGAGTTATCAACATTTTGTGATGGACAATACAAAATACTAGTTGGGAACATTTATAACAAGACAAAATACTAGTTCTTAATTGAAAATCATATCATTGTTTAGAGGCAAGAAAGTACATTCCATCACTGTAATTGAATGTGTCAACTTCTTGTGATGATTGAGACCAACTATTAGCTTTGAAGATTTGTGATGAGACAACATTCTTGTTGTGAAGAACATTTGTTATAATTGTTTGGAAGCAAAAGATTACATTTATTCACAGTAGCTGTGTGCCAAATAGTTGTGGTTGATGAAACAAAATACTAGTTGCAAAGATGTGTTATCAGGCAAAATAATAGTTACATAGACAAAATCACCAAATTGGCTGGGGGAGGAGATTACATTTAAGGGCTGTAACTGAATGTGCCAGCTTGTGTTGATGGATGAGACTAAATACTAGTTGAGAACATTTGTGACAAGACAAAATATTAGTTCCAAAGACAACATTATGGGATTGTTTGCAGGGGGAGACTACATTCATTCATTGTAGCTACATATGCCAACATTTTTTGAGTGATGAGATAAAAGAAAAACTATTTGTGAAGACACATTTTTAGAATTGTAGGAAAACATGAGATTATTTCAGTGGTTGTAACAGAGTAATCTACTTTTTTGTAATGAATGAGGCAAAATACTAGTGTTGAAGAAAATGTTTAAAACTGTTTGATGAAAGAGATTACATTCAGTAACTGAGTATAGCCCCTGTTTGTGATGGACAGGACAAGATACTTGTTTCAAACTTGTGAAGAGAAAATTATAAAAAAGATTTGGAGACAGGAGATTACATTCACTGTGCAACCCACATTCTATCAGAAAAGAACATTTAACAGGTTATGAATCATGGAAACAAAATGTTCTCAATTTCTACATCATAAGCTTTCCTTCTTTCTCCTACAGTGGATCGCCCCTATTTCTCACTCTAGCAGCCAAGTGCAATGCACATCAAACTTGGAAGTGAGCTATGCTTGTTATATGGCCACCATGCCTCCCTAGAGATTATAGCACTGTGATGCAGAATGGACCAGAGTGTGTGGTCCCTGCAGACTAAATCCTTGTTCTCATATCCCTGATGCTCTTCTCTGCCAACCATCCTCTTTAGGACTCCCTTGGTGGAGCCCACCAGTACCCACAAACCATTGGAGCATCACACGTGACGTAGGCTCTAAGGTGATCAGAAGTGATTGTTACCAGGAAGTAACTTTAATCTCAGCCCACTCCACCTACCTGAAGTTGGTTGCAAAGCACTCCATGGTGGACCAGCTCTTCCTGCTCACCTGATCCCATAGCATCAAGCCCTGCTCTTGAATTGCCGGTCTTCCACACCTCAACCCACCGTCTTTAGGAGTCCTTCAACTTGGCCCACCAGTGCCTGGGGGGCTATTGGAGCAACAAGTGGCCACGTTGTCTTTTGTAATATCCCACACTTGGGTTCTTATCCTGCTTTCACCACAGTATCAATCATTTGGGAATTCTAGTTGCACATTGCACCGTATGCCAATTCTATCACATTATCTAATATTGAAGCTCTTTTAAATTCTCAGTCAGCTTTTGCCTGCGCTAATGAAATATCTACCTTGTTATTAGCTTCTCTCTGGACTTTTATTTCTAACATGGTTTCCCCCCAATTCATCAGTTTGCATTGATGAACTCATTCCTGATGGGTCCTTTCAGCTCTGGTGGTGGGGTTGATGGACTTTTCCATTCATCTGTTAAATGTAAGCAATCATGCTGAGTTTCCTATTCTTATTTTGAACTTATCTCAGTCTCTTTAGCTATTGCAGCTGCCTCACAACCGGTTGAGGGAATGTGGGGCTGGGTAAATGGATTCCTTTTTGTCAAATGGCTGCGTGCACTGCGGGAGAAGGGACTGATACCATTTGGAGAGAGTGGGTGAGACTTCTGGGATAAACAACCAGGGATTATGACCCTTGCTCAAATCTCCTGATGAACCATGACTAATGCTGCTCATTACCTGACAGACTTGCCCAATGGGTACATGTTCCTGCAGGGTACACTGAGCACAGTGCCCGAGCCTTTCATCATAAATAATAAGAGGCCTGGGTTGCCATATCTCAGGCACCCTGCTCTTGTAACCTAATGTGTGTGCCTCCCATGACCTGTAGCACTCTGCCTAGGGTAATGAATGGACACACTGGACTGCTTGCACATGGTACACAATGTATCCATCTGAGAGAAAGAGAGGGTGAAAGAGAAAGATAACATGAGAGAAAGTGTGGGAGAGAGAGCGAGAGAGAGAGAGAGAGAGAGAGAGAGATAGAGTGAGAGAGAGAGATAGAGAGAGAGGGAGAGACATAGATAGAGAGAGAGATATTGAGAGAGAGAGAGAGAGAGAGAGAGAGAGAGAGAGAGAGAGAGAGAGAGAGAGAGAGAGAAATTGACAATGCAAAGTGAGAAAGTGAAATGGCAGGAGTGTTGCCATGTTAAGTGTGCATATTTGCTATGACTTGCGATGCTTTGTTATAACTTCCCAAGCCCTGCTAGGCTTTCTTATGCCTTAATACATGGGGATTCATGGTTTGTGCCCCTCCATACTCTAATCAACATTCTACTTTAAACACTGCTCTGATCCATGGTGTTCCATTGTGATTCTGCCCATTGGAATTTGCACTTACATGTCCCACAGTAATTTTACAGCCTTTGTGTTGCACTGCAATATTCCCCTTCTCATGTTTTGTTTACTTGTGTCCCACTGCGATTTGGCCACTTACTGCCTAATGCAATTACTGTCCTACTATGTTTTCCCTGCCTAAGGCCCACAGAATTAGCATTTATGGTAGATATATGTCACATCTTGGCCTTGGAGCATGCTGTGTTGTTCCCACGAGGGCTCTGCCGTCTCTGGAACACCTACTCAGAACGTCACACACCCACTATAAATTTGGTAGCCATTACTGCATGCTCCCAATGGCTTCCACCCTCCCTGTTTACCTAGCACCTACTACTGCATGCCACCTATGGTAACACTCCTCCCTATTTGCTTGATAGTCATTGTTGCATGCTCCCAATGGCTTGAACTCCTCCTGTGTTCCCCCATCCTCATCCGTGATCAGCAGCTGCCCAATGTTGAGAGCCCAATGCACCAGTACACTCAAAGGTTCATCTGGCATATCCTCACATGCAGCTTACCCTAGCAAGACAGTACCAGAGACACCCCTGGTGAGGCATCATGATGGTCACACTAAAAGTGATGCTCCATGTTGGCAATTGACCCTCCACTAACATCCCCTCAAGCCCTATACTCAAACACCCTATATGCATACCAACTAAGCCACTCACACATGGCAAGCAAATAATATAATTTGCTTATTGTAGATTTGTAAGGCACCACCTGTGAATCACAGGCACTTCACAGAGCAAGCATAACACAACAGACATAAAAAAACAGAATATTAACACACGTCTGCAATCAAGTTACACACCACAATTCCGGTCAGTGCGCCCTAGCACAATGGGCAACCAAGGTTCCCCTCTGGACACAATGAAACAGAACTCATGCACAGCTCAGGGTACTTCCGATTCACAAGTATCAACACAACAGCAAAGCTCTCTTGTACCCGCCCTCTTTTCCGAATAGCTTAACCCGCTCCTTTATTTTTCAGATCGATCAGAGCACCTCACCTGAGTCCATGCAGATGGCAACGGTGCTGCAGAATATTTAGCATTTTTTTCATGCAGCACCACTGCATGGGTTTGGTGCATTGCTATAATGCGGTACAGCAAGGCATGTGTTGCCAGTGGGACATGGACATGTAAATGAAAACAGGCTATTCAGTCAAAAACGATTTCTACACCTAAAATGCAAATATTTTTTTTTCACAGTTAAAAGCATATATTTTTTTTTCTCACCTGAAATTCCTCTGTTGTAGGAGACACATTTGAGGATTAATGAACTAACCTCATTAACAATACTAACGATTCTAACAAATGTTTGTTTGTTTAGAATTCTAAATTCTAAACAAACAAACATTAATAAAATAATGTGTTCTCCAGTGCAAAATGAGATGGAAAAGACAGGCTCTGAAAGCCATTTTAAACGTGCATCCAGATGTGTTTCTCTTTGCTTCTATCTGTGCTCTGTCCACAGTATTTGCAGGAAGCAAAGATTTGAATAAGAAGGAAATCAGTTTTGTTACAGTTGCAACTGTATAAGCCAAGCCATTGTTGAAAGTAGGAGTATAGGACATGATGGATTTTTATTGGAGGCACGTCACATTAAGGGAGGTAACAAGAGTTTTCCTGTAGAATCTCGGGGAAGAAATAAGGGAGAAGACATTTTTTACACAGCTCGGAGAAAGACCTGGCTGGTGGCTGGGGAGTTTCCTGATTGAAAAAGCAGATCCCAGTGCACTGCTGCAGAGACTGGGAATTCCAGTCAATAAGCCCCGGTTTGAGTGACGGCAGATGCTCATCCTTGCTGGGGTGCTTTAAGAGGGAGCATTGAGTCACTTCCAGAAGGTGACCAGCCGAAGAATTTCACATGCTGGACAGGCTTGGTAATAATATTGCATAGTGCGGGGGCAGTGTGTATGTGTGCAAAACTATTCAGTCAGAGTAGAAGAGGGAATTCCAGTGTTTTATCAACATGTTTAATGTTGCAAATTGAATATGTTCTCACCGCTCTCTTCTCATTTTGTTACAGATAATGTTGTTACTGTGAAATTTCCATTTATTTCTGTAAAAAGAGTAAGATCGTGTTGAAATGCAATTTTTATAATACACAAAAATATCTGAAAGCAGACGGTTTGTGTGTTTTATTTTTCTCTTTTCTTTGTGCATCTACCATTACAGTACTGATAATATGGGAAGATGTTTAGACAGTGCAATTGTCATTTTTAAGGTAGCTAAAAATAAGACTTGGCGGTAGCTGTGTGCACGATTCCATTCAGTATATAAGTGTGTGTGTTTTCTGAACGGAACATAATAATAACATAATGAAATAGCCTGCTGCTGGAGGTACATGAGTCAGCAGAAAGAGAGGCCCTGGACATAGTTCACTGATGTAGATAAATTGGTGATGAATACCACATGTTAGCTCATTGTCGTAGATAAGTCAGTGAGAACAGCCCATGGTGGCACTCCAAATGAAAATGTGGTGTTCCTGAAATGTAAGCCTGCGGCCACTATAGTGCTCACATGAACAAACTAAACATAAATAAGGGGATCTGGATATTGGGGCCACATATAAAACAAAGGAATTATGCTCACCAGAAATACCACCAATAACACCTACCAACATAATGTATACCACTAAATGTATCTGTGTGCGGAAATAATGTATGTATACTGTAGTACTATATACCAAATCTAATCTGAATGCAAAGAGTGATTATTACTGAATTATTTTCATTTTGGCGGTAAGAAAATACCGCTAGGCCCCAAATCTATACAAAATACCCAACAGTGCACTGTATAAACCCCCATAACATAACATAACATAACATAACATATCAAACCAAGTATCAATCAATCCTTTCCCTTGATTTATCATCCTCCAAAATACTGTCCAGATATTATGGATCAGTTTTCTGACTTTCTATCGCAAATTGTTACTCAACATTAAGTTAATATTCTTTGTGATTTCAATCTTGACAACACCTCTTCTTTCTCAGGGATGCTGAAAAAGTTAATGAGCTGCTCTTTATTTCTGACTAATCTCAGATGGTCGCTACTCCATCACTGATTGAAGTTGTTGGCCTGGATTTTATTATCCCATTCTGTAATGTAAATATTCTAATTAGCACTAGTCCCTTAATAGTTGATTGGACAGATGGTTTTGTTGTAATTTTTTTCTCTTTTTTTATTGACTCTCAGAGTTGCTCGGCTAATGAATAATTTGAAAACATTCAGAAATGTGATCCCTCCAAAATGTCAATGCACTCCTTACCAGACCTGCCTGATGTTAATTCTTCCTTTCAAGTTTACCATCAAAAGAACTGAACGCTGAATATGGCTGGGACGTAAAACATCCCAAAAGAACTTGTAAGTTCTTATTATTAGAGATAATCTTAATAACTACTTATTATTTCGACAATGTTATTGAATATTACTCATTTGGACAGTTTTTTCTAAAATATTAACTTCTAATTATTTTTCAAGGTAGTTTTTGGTTAAATGGATGCTGGCTTGTGACACAAGAAGGGAGTGTATGTGTGCAATAAATGTCTGAAGAATATGTTTTTATTTGTTTATAATAATCAGTATATTAGAACTATTCCTTCACTTTGTAATGATAATATAACAAATCTGTGTTTACAATGTATCCCTTCAAGTTAAATACAAGTTATAGACTGTCCTGTACTTCAGAAATTATGGTCACTGCAATTTGGTGATTGGCGCACAACCAAAAATAACAATAAAAGCAATAGGATTGGGTAGTCACAAATATTAGCATATTAATTGTTTTCTCTCTTTTGTGTTTCCCACTCCAATGTATTTCCTCTCTTATCATTTTTGACTACACTTTTTGTGTTCAACTAACTTTCAAACGTATTTGACTTTTAATCGTATATACATCTTCTGAAGGGTGTAGAAGTAAGAACTATGTGATGTTGTATTATAGTCACTAGAATATAGATGATATGAAACTTTGAAAAGCCTCAAAAAAGCCATAAGGGCCCAGGTCAAATTAGGTTCATGAGATCATGTTTCAATAAACATAAATTTGATTATGAAGATCATGTACAAATTGGACTGTGTTCAGTTTTTTTCGTAAAATGAACTACAATAGTAGTGATACAAGAATCTCTTGAATCATATATATACAAATATATTTTTATTATATTCAAATTCAAGCTAGATGGATTTGGTAGAACATGAGAATTGGCCACATATGTACTCTCATCATCTGTTTTCCTTGTTATATGGGTCCATTTCCTATTGGTGGGAATACCCAAATGTGTATTGAGACCACTGAAATCAGCTTTTCATATGACAGGATGCTTATGCTAACAGAGTTTATTCCATTACACTGATTCAAGGTATTCTGTATCACTTTTAAAGACATACCACATCAGCATTATCCATATATAAGGACATCTTGCTCTCACGCAGACACTGTGCAAGAATCAGCAAGTCATTAGCATATCGTCTAATTTCATGTGTTACGAAAAGTGCCAACACAATTCAGGTGTTACATGTTGTCATTGTCAGACTTTAGGAACGCACTCCCATTTAGCACACGTTGAATTTAGAGTGTACTGCCCTTTAGCACATCGTGGAAATTAAAATGGACTTCCCTTTAGCACAGCTTGTTGCAATTACCAGAATTTGGAATGCACCCCCTTTTATCACATCTTGAATTTGAAATGTGCTCCCCTTTAACATTTCATGACATTTCACATTAGGAACGCTACCATTGCAAATCAGGTGTTCTTTGAGGCAATTACCAGAATTTGGAATGCACACCCCTTTTCTTTACAGTTTGGCACTCATCTTCTCAATTTCCATGATGAACTGAGACATTTCTTTTATCATTAACACTTTTTATTTAATTTTAGTTTTCAAGTTTATACTGCAGCTATCTTTTTTTGGAATGTTTTTGATAATGATAAGTTATTTATATAGAGCCTTTGCCAAAGCACTTATTTACATACAATTTCGCCCAAACCGTAGTTGGTACTCATTAATCAGAAAGATGAAATGCTGAGTTGGCCATGCCAGGATTGGTACCTGCGACCTTCAGATCACACACAAATTGCAGCAGCAAGCGCTCAACCCTCTGAGCTATCTCACCAAGTAAGGAAGAAATCCACTGGCAATTACTGGTGTAGGGGAAGGCCAAAGCACTGAGAGCCCAACATTCATTCTCTAGAATAGGAGAGAGTCACACCACTCAGATCCCCATGTCCATTTACTAGACCTAACAAAAGGACAAAGGAGTGGGAACACCATGTGCAATTCATAAGTGGAGGAGTAGGTCATGGAACCGAGAATCCAATGTTCCTTCACTAGGCATAAGAAAAGGCCAAAGCACTGACAATTCCAGGTGTGCATTTATTAAAGGGAAGTGGTGAAATACATAAGCACACCTGCATCTACTGCAGTACCAAAACATGCTGGGGAACAAAGGGTTGGGCAAGGAAAGTATCTGTTGGGTATTTTTCACCAGCTACAAGAACAGCTGTCTGCGATGGAGAAGCCTAGAAAGTACGTGGACCTCCACACCAGCCAAACTCGTCATCCTCTTAGGGCAGATCCTGAACTCTCAAAAAAGGGGGGCATGTCTCTTAAAACCGTCTAGTGCATTGGGAAAAATGCAATTGTGCATGCAGCACCTTTGTACATGCCTCAGATGCCGGAGTTTGGAGTGCAGGAGGACAAGGAGGAGGAGGGGGAGAGGCAACGGACCCGCCACAAACTGAGGTATAATAAGGAGAAAATATGACATCAGCTCAACAACACAGAGAAATGAATGGATGAGGAAGAAGAGGTGATTTCTGAAAATACCCTTCTTCTGATTTCCTTGGAAACAGATGACAGTGAAGAACATGTCAAAGGTTTTGCTCCAAATGCTGACTTAATATTGAGATGGGGGCACCACTTCTTTGACGTACCCACAGATAGCAAAGGGGACAACACTGAAGAAGAGGGTGCAGGCATTGACTAATCCAGGGAATTGTCAAGTGCAAGTACTGTACATAGACAGCAAGACTCAAACTTCCCTGTGTGCCAGTGTACAGTATTTTTCCCCAAAACAGCCTGTTAAAATACATGCTAGGCATAGTACAACCTTTTAGTCATTCATAGCAATAGCACCAGCACTTCAGTCAACAGCACCCACACAGCACGCACTGCAAAGTACTCCCTATAGAAGGAGGAGTGTGGAGTTATTTTACATTGTAAAAGTAACAAGCTCACCTTACTATGTGCAATAAATGCAAGACAAGCATTTGAGGGAAACCAGGTTCCAATGTGGGTGCCTCTTCCCTGTGAGCTCACATGACTGCATGCTTGGTGTTAGGAAAGATTTCTTTTAGGTGCAGTTTTCCCTCCATTTTTGAACACCCCAAACCTTTTGCTTTTGCTTGGAGTACCTAACCTGATTATTTCCATTGGAGCACAGCCTTCAGCTGGTAGCTATGAATGACTGGAACCACTGTGGGCCATGATTGGCCTAGGTCTGGCGTGCATGCAGATCTTCCATTGGCAGATCTTCCATTGGCTATCTGAGATTTGAGCGTGAACAGATTCTTGGATAAGAGAAGGGGATGTGCATTCATTCCAGGTCGATCTACTGAGGTTCACACCAAATCTCATAAGAAGCCAAGTATCCTTAACAAGAAAGCAGACTCCAGGAACCGCCAGTGACGTGCTTGGAAGGTTTGGCACCCTGACCCCGCTGTTGTCCCGTCGGACACCTTTTTCTTTATCATACCAAGAAGGCCTGCCAGGGGACTTTGCCTCTTTGGAGTAGTGGGAACAACTACTCTCGGCTTCTCCTTCTTACCCTCAAAAAGAGCCTCTTCTGAAGTGTTGCTGGGCCATCCAGTGAACTGACTAGCTCGAACCAGGTGTATCACACAGGGGCGCCGCCATCCAGAGTTGAGACTCAAGGCTCTGGCAATCAATAGCTTGTGGTCCTGGGCCCTCTCCCGCCCCAACTCATTGTATTATCTCCTATGGGTCGCGATTTAACAGAGTGTGCCACGCCGCAACATGCGGTCCCTGCATTGCCCCGGTGTGGTGACCATTGCTGAAAGTGCCTGCAGTTCTTGTCTACTGTGTCCTGAGACGTGCTGCACCAGAACTATCCTTCTTCTTCGTTCAAAGGCTGAGAAAAAGTAAACATCCCACCACGGACAATCATCTCGTACCACAGCCGCTGAGAGCTGGAGCGTCCTGAAACTGCAGGGTTAACACCAACAGGCGAAGTGGGCTAGACTGCCAAAGTTTGGTCTGGACTGTGTCGAGGGTCGGTGAGTACATTCCTAACTTACCGGTTGACCCCTGGCACATCCATTCATTTTTATGCACAAGTTTCCCTCAAAAGATACTCACGTGGCTGGGATAGCCTGCGCTCCCCAGCTATTTCCAAACTCTGAAAGTCTCTCTATTTGCAAGGGTAGACCCTCTATTAGGAATAGTAACTTATTCTTCATCGCCTCAAGCCCCTTCCTAAGCAGCTACAGGACCCTGAAGAGAACCCTGAAGAGAACCCACTTTTTCATTTATGCAGGACTGCACGTTGTTTATGCACAACTGTATTTTGAGCGCTAGGGTCACTGTTTCTTAGGGTCTCATTACGAGAATGGAGGTAGCCATGGTACTATTAGCGCCATGGCTGCCTCCATATCGGGCTCCAATACCAGGTTCTTTCAATGGGGAATTACCAGGTCATTCCAACATTGGAGGACCTGGTAATTCCTCCTTGAAGGAACCATTCCCCATTCCTATTTGAGCCCCTATAGGGCTCAATGGGAATGGGGAGGGAGGTAATAACGGGCACATTAAAAATGGCCGTTATTAGCTCCCTCTTCCCCTCGTGGGACCCGGAAAGAATGTCCGGTTTTACCAGATGTCTTTTCCGGGTCCCGCAAAGGGAACATCGTAATAGGCGCTCCCGTAATGAAGGGTGCCGGTCCGTACCGGGAGTGCCAGGGTCGTAATGAGGCCCTTAGACTTTTGAGCAGGTCACAAAATATCACAAATGGCAGGAAAAAGCTGAATCCGTTCAATGACAACCTTGCTGCAATATTGGCAATAGATTTGCTGTCCTATTCCATTGAAGAAAACTGTGGATTCAGACAGTTGCTTGTCCTCCTTGATCCCCAGTGGGAATTGCCAAGTCAGCACTTGGTTAAGGAAGTCCACATAGAATTTTGCATGTGGATCAGTTTTCAAAGCACCGATTTAATGGCCATCCCTGGGAGCTTGGCATCTTTCACCCATACATTTTCTCAGCAAACCCCAAGACAGCTGCCAATATCATTTATCAGCAGGCCACCTTGTATATGACAGTGTTTGACAGGAGGTCCCAAAGGACAGATGATCTCTGAGTGAAAGCAAAGGAGATTGTGGCATTTGACTCACACCTCATTGTTTACAAGCAAGCTTTGATGCAGCTGACAATCGATCTGTTGTATCTGCCATGATGGTAACCGTAATTATGCATCTGTCCTACTCTGCTCAGTCCTCCATCTTGTGGTCCCCACGGCTTTGACTGGCTTCAAAGGCAATAGGGCAATGAGTGCAGGCTGATCAGTTTATTGTGGGCCAGGCTTTCATTCAAAGTGGGGAATTTTTCTGTCCAAAGTGGGCCAGTTTGAGTAACTTCCCTGTGCAGTGTGGTAGTTTTCCCAGTGTTACTGAATAAGTATTGTGACAAATCCTGAGGTGTCGTTGCTGCCTTAGATGGGGGAGCCCCTTTGCATGAGGCCAGGGAGGTGAGGCCACTACCCGGTAGACTCCCGGGTGGTGGTACTCAGCGGGAGGATCTCACAGGGAGGGAGGAAACCCATTGAGACTAGTGACCATCTCGGGAGAATGCAATATGCCTTGAACATTCTCAGCTTTAACCCTCTCACCTTCCATATAAAACTGTACTTATCCTCCCATCAGCTACCCCAATATACTTTTTTTGTACATCTCAGGTAGAGACCACTGGGAAGGAAAACATCCATAATGTAGTTAATGGCAGTACTGGAATGAAGAAGAGACCAAGAGCATTGAGGATCAATGCTGAAAACCAAGGGATGCCGTCTAGTTGTTAGAGTCATCCGATTGGCCAGCTTTCATTCAAAACGAGAGAAGGAACCAAACAATGGCATCTTCTACCTCTAGGCTTAGACTGGGAGATTGGCAATCTATGAGAAGGAGGTCAGACTAGAGAAGCAGATGGAGTCGGGGAGAGAAGCTCATCCGCAAGAACCCCACGAAGCATGAAACTGCCCGCAGAGGAGGAAGTACACTTGCCGGGAACGGGAATTGAAGTAGCGCATGACACCCACCGTCCAGCTGCTCCTGAGGATTGTGGGAGACCGGAGAAGGCTCTGAGTAGCTGGAGAAGCTTCAGAAGCTCCTGGGAGACCTACGGATAATGGGAGGGCAACTGCCAAGACCCTACAGGTACTAGGGTGGCCAAGCCCTGGGTTGTAGAGACCCAGAGGACACAAGAAACCTTAAGTAAAGGAAGGACTAATGCATATGAACGTTTACTGATACACAGCAGCATATTGGGAAAACCCATCCATAATAATAATAATAAGGGATATAAACTTTTTACTTACAAATGGTGCTCACAAGCCTTGGCAGGAGAGTAAACCAAGGCTGAGGCATAAAAAGAATTCAGATAAGGAGAACTTTGAAGTTAACCAAGTGAAGGGGTCTGTGACCCACGCTGGGGAGGTGCACCTAGAACAACATGTAATTGGGTAGCGTACTGTGACTGTGTCAATGTTCATGAATGTAGATGTATTCTTCTCCTCTCACACCCCCATGTGTGCGATGTCCCCTTTCACTGTATGCGCCTTAAGTGTATTCGTGCCATCTACAGGGAATCTGATAAAGGCGTTTGTATTTTCTGGTCCTCCCCGTTACTCTTCATCGCGCCTCTTCCTGTCTACCTCTTCCTTTATTGCTTCGATAACCCTTTTGAGTGCTCACTCATCCTCGTCCCACCGATCATGTTCCCTTTCCGTCCTTGCCAACCTTAACTCCTTCAAACTCTTCTCTTAATACTTAAGTGTTTGTTGTAACAATATTTTCTTTCTCCACAATGCCATTTTCCTCTCCCTTTCTTCTTCTCCCATTTTCTCTATTTCCTCCCTCCTCCTCTCCATCTCTGCATTCTGTCTCACCCCCTTCGTGTTCCTCTCTCTTAAATCTCGTCGCTCTCTTTCTAACAATGCCAAATGCTCCTTCCATCTCTGCTCTTGCCGTTTCAATTCCTTTGCTAACTCTCTCTAATCTGCTCCCTGACATCCTCTTCTAGTTTTGCTTCCTCATCTCCCTGCAGTTGCTCTTCCCCTATTACCCCTCCTCTGTACCCGTGTCCCAGCTCCAATTCTTCTATTACCCTTTTTGCACCTTCTGCCTCCCCTGTGGTGATCCCTTTTAGTATCAAGAGTATTTGTGTCGCTACCCATTCTTCTGGACCTATTGCTGCAAATTCTGTTTTTGCATTCCGCAGCCCTTCCTCGTCGAGGCTAGGGCTGTCAGCCTCCTCATTCGTCCCTTATTGTCGGATGCTTGGGGCATAGATCTTTGGGGCATGTGGGGGCAGTTTATATGAGGGTTTCAGTATCCTTCTGCTGCTTTTAATTCTTATGATTTCTCTATTGCTTTTAATTCCCGTAACAGGTATAGGCCCTGCTCCTCCTCCTCTTCCACATCATCAGATGTTACGCCAGGTGGTGCGAGAGGTGGAGTGGAGGAGTCCGCTCCCTCCTCCTTCACCCCCTGCAAGCTTATCATCCATGGCCTGTCCTCCTGGAACGCACGCCACAGTTCGAATATCTCCATACGATTAGCTAACTTCTTTCTCTTGTATATACTCTGTAAGTGGGTCAGCAGTGATTGCAGCACGTCTTTGGAGAAACTGCCGCTAGGCGGCCATGGTCTGGCTATCTTTCCTTCCATACTCTTGGACCATTGTATACTATATTTTACTATCTTATCCTTGTAGGGGGCAGGGTCTTGCACATGTGTAGGATGGGAGTGACTGATTTGCTATACATTGCCTCTACCCCTGCGTGCAAATACATGGAAGTATTATTTTACCTGACCTCAAATTGAGGATTTCGATGCTCCGCTGTCACAGGTGGAGAAAAAATTGTTGTATTATACAATGCTGTTTGCTTTTTATTGTCTACAAGCCTCCACGGCCCTGCACCTTACGGAGCGTACTCTGTGTACTGCCCCGCCTTCACCAGAGCTGCCGTTGCTTGGCACACCACCTCAATCATGTGCATGCGCCGTCCACGCACCACCACTTGTTCACCTGTCTAGCAATCCCAATGCCATACTGCTAGTCATTCACCGTTTACAACACACTGGGCCTCATTACGACCCAGGCGGTAAGTTACCGCCTGGGTCGTACCTTTACCACCATGGCGTAAACTACGTTTACGCCATGGTGGTTGGCGGATTTACCGCCCCATTCCGAGGTCAGCGGGGCGGTAAGTCCCCAATCCCCATTTACCCTTCCCCATTCCCATTTTTGCCCCATAGGGCATAATGGGAGTGGGGAAGGCATTAATTACGCCACCGTAAATTCCGGTGGCGTAATTAACAACATGGTCCCTTAGCGCCATGGATTTTAACACCTGCTAAAAGCAGGTGTTAAATCCGCCATGGCGCTAAGGGACCTCGGAATCAGGCGGTAAGGGTCGGCGCTGTTTACGCTGCCGTAAACCCCTTACCGCCTGAGTCGTAATGAGGCCCACTGTCCTATGCAATGACCTATGGGTGACGTCACCAAGCTAAAGTTCACATAAAAGAGACACTTTGTGCACACACAGTACACCAACCTGTTACTTCAACCCCACACCAAGAACCCACAAAACCCCACAGCTGTCTTCCCACCTCCCAGGAGTGGAGTATGCTCATCAACTCTATGTGATTAAACTGCACCCGCCGCGCGACGTGTGATACGCCTCTCACCAAGGAGACTTAACCAGTTAATGCACCTTCTGCAATCTAAGATAGCTCCAGCTAACTCTTATGGGAATATGTCATCTATGCACCAAACTAAAACATCTGATTTATAGGAATCCAACACATCTACATATACATTCACGATCCAAGCATATCGAGTGACCAATCCTACTTCACACAAGGACCTGTTGCCCCACACAACTTGAAAACTCACTGAACATAGAAAAGGGACTTTTACCTCTGATCCGGTCCCTACCACCATGCATATGCTAGCAAACACTTCAATGCCAAAAGTTATCACAAGTCACATCCCCCTCGTTCTATTTACACATCCCCCCAAGCACACAAAAATGCGTTGCTAATTGCGTGGACCACACTTACTTTTGTTCAACGTCTGCCGGTGCCGCTCGGCCACTGTCTCCCCATTAGCTGCTCATCTCACTCCCTCTGGACTGCGTGTACACCTCGCCAACCGCAAGCAGAGTAATTCTGAAGTTGGCTCCCAAATGACCAATCTCCGGTTGCGCTGTCCAGTTGTCTCACAATTCCCACGAGGGTCCTGCAGTCCTCCGAGGTCCGACGACTGAGGAGGCAGCACCTGGCTGGACTGATGTCACAAACGATCTCAGCAGTGCCTCCAACTTGTTAGGGGGGCTTCTAGGCAGGGAGAGCCGTGCTAGGAGTCCGCAGACACCCAGCTCACAGAAGGCCCTAACTCCTTCCCTTGCCCCAAAGAAATCGAGGTCCACACAAGTAGCAAAAGGTTACTGCAGTTTTATTACAGACAACAAAACACACAGGGGTCATATGCACAAGGAAACTCCAGGCACATCTCGCCGCATTCTGGCTCGCAGGCCAGTTTTCATGACATTTGACGTCACATTCTGCGTCACTCGTTAGGCTCCCTCCCCAAAATGTAACGCCACTCAAAATAGGCCACTGAGTGGTAGTTCCAGTATAGGAACCTATAGTGAGATGATATTAGTGGATGAGGCTGTGTCAGGTGGTGTTCTTGGGTCATCCCCGAAAATTGATACTCTGGAAATGTTACATTGGGTAAGCCTGTGATTGGTCGGTAGCCCCCGCCATCTTACCCTAGACCCAAGGGTCCTGATTGGTCAGGTGCTGGGCCCCTAAGCCTGGAACAAACTCTGTTACCAGCCTGTGAGACACATGTTTGTGCTACATGTATACTGTGTGTCAACGAGGTGCAACTATGTGTCTACGTTATACAATAGTGTGTAGAAGACTTATGCCATGAGAGCGTTCCATTCCGATCATACAAGGTAGCTGGAGAGTAGCGAGTATGTTGCAAACCACTGTCTAGTCATGGGACGGCTGCTCGTTCCCAGCCTCCGAGTCTTGTCCCAGTATCAGCTCGGCCGAGTCACGTGGTTGGAGACCACTTTTGCAGGCTCGATTGCTTCGAATTGGTCTGTATTTTCCAGGGAATATTCTTTGCTGCAGCCGGTGTCCCCTTGGCTCTGTGTGTGGAATGTCATTCACAACATTGTGGCCTTGGCTGACGTTGCTCCTGCCATGGCTGTTCTGCTTGCACATCACCTTGTGGCTTGAAATTTCTCTGGATCGAACATGGCCTATTGTATTTTCCTGAGGCCTACTCAGGCTTGTATTATGTGTTCTCCATAGTGTCCATAGGTTAGTGTGTGTCATGGCCGGTCAGGTCCCTCGAGTGCTCCTGTCCTTCCATAGGGTTAGTTGCATGTAAGCATCTGCAAGCATGTACACAGGCTCTTGAGGCTTCTTGTATTTCTGTGTTGCTGTAGCAAGCCTAAGTGGCAAAATAAACACTCTGAGCCAGGCAGCACACGAGTACACGAAGGACTTCTGGGGCAAAGGCAGACCTACTGGAGAAGAGCGACGGACCAATGGATGAGAGCAGCGTGTCTAAAACCCCAAGAGTTCCCTACTGGAGGCTGTTTCCTCCGACAGGCCACGAAAGGCACGTGTAGAAGGCCAGATCCCTCATCAGAAGACTGCATTGTGTTTCAAGGAGGACAGTAAACCTCCTGGGTGAACGGCAGAGTTGTGGAGGCGAGGCCAAGCTTGTGGTACAAACCTTGACTCGTACAACTAAGAAAGAGATGCACACAGCCGGTGAGTTGACAAGTGATCATAGAGACCTGTGTGTGTTCGCACTTTAAGGCTGCATGCGTGTGGATGAGACATGAAGAAAAGCAGACCTGTGAATGAACTTTGAAGTAAGCACAGCTGTGAAATCAGCAATACTGAGAAACTGAGTGGTCCGGGCAAAGGAAGTAGCCTACTCTAAAGTCAAAGTGAAAGATGTATTGTTATTGTAACAATAAAGCGAATTAACTGCAAAAGCAAAGTATGCCAAAATGTACTTGTTCTGTTAGTCAAAGTGGTCTTGCGGAGGTCTGTAAAGAAAGCTACGCACATTCAAAAGTCTTCGATACCCGAATGTGGTCTGAGCCCGGCTGAGGGAGACCCAAAGTGTATTAAACTTAGGGGAGGGAGCCCCCTTGCTAGTTCGGTTGAACTTTGTGCTGAAGAGGTCTGAGGCCGACAGAGGGGGACGGACCTATGTTAACTTTGTTGTGGAAGGTCTGAGCTCGACAGAGGGGGACCTACGTAAACTTTTTGTTGAAACATTATATGGAAGTGAAAAGTGACACTTTGAATTGGAAGGCCAGGCGGGCCTCGATCCACGTTTTGGAACTATTTACTGTGTTGAGAACCCGAGCCAGGGACTGCCTTACTCCGTGTGGTCTAATGTCAGGACGAGAGCTGGTTCAGCTACATTTATTCATTTGAACACTGTTTTTTCCTTTGAATACCGTTCCTCTTTATACACCTTTTGTACGAGAGATAGGGCAGGAATTAGGTTTTGAAAGCATAGGCCATTTTGATTTGTCAGACTTCACTAGGACAGTTTTGTTTATCGTTTAATGGTCGAGACTACTCCCATCTTAGTTATAGGGCAGAGTTTTCCAACCCCAGAAACTTCAATAAAGGTTTTACAATTTGTAACTATTATGTCCGTATCATACTTGTGATACCATGCCTCCCTACAGCACACAGTATGTAATTGCATTCCTCATTGCCCTTTCTCTCTCTTCTGCCCAAATAGCACCACACCCTGAATGATCACCAACAGGACTTTGGTTGATGGTGCCACTGGGCTCCTTGAACAAGTCCTTGTACTGCAGCCTAAAGTGCTTGGTATGAAATAGATCTCCCCTTAAATACAATACCCCTTTTCTCACCCACTGCCTTCTTCAAGGATCATCTCCACCTTCTCAACAACTGTTTCCCCCTCTTCTACCATTGCCTTCCTTTCCTCAACCACTGTGTTCCCCTCCTCATGCTCTCTATTAACCTCAAGTTTTCTTTCTCCTCAGTCTTCTGCTCCACCTCAGCCTTTGACATGGAGATTGAGAAGGAGTCCAACCCTTCATATTCTTCCCCCAACATGCCCTCTAAATAAAAGGACCTGTTGCTTAAATTCTCGCTGTGTGACATTCAAAACTGCCCAATGTGCACAACACAAAACACGTAACAAAGACAAATCAAGGGGTTCTAGTAACATTTACACAATTGGAGGTAGTTTTCTCAAAAAACACAAACAAAAGCAAAGATGACTGAGTACATCACCGGAAGAATTCTTCTTTTCACTCAGAAAAGTATTCTCTAAAAACAAGGGAAAGGCACGGTATTAGGAAATGTTTTTTATTTTCATTTTTGGGGTGGCACAAACAGAACATGTTATTTCAAAAATGTTTAAAGGAGACTAAAGGTAAAAAGGGAAGACTAGCGAGGGAGCCCAAAGAAAACATACACAAACAGACAAAAGTGGATTATACAGGGATAAACAAAATGCCAAAAATACCACAAACAAATGACATCTCCGCTAAAACAATCAAAAACTCTCCTAAATTCACCAATAGCACTCCAAGACACCTCTAAAACCACCAATTTCTGTGCCTGTCCTATCGACTCCTAGCTTTACATATAAACAAAACTAAAAATGGAAGCAGGAAGCAAGACGGCCTTTAGAAGCCCTATGATTAATCCAGGGAATGTGTCCTTTCTCCTCAAGGGGGGGCCACCCCCTTTGGATCTAGTGAGGGAATCCCACTAAGAAACACATTCTTTAGAGGAGAAGCAAGCAGGATCTCATGGGTGATGACTCCTGCCCCACCCATGAGATCCCAACCCACTTTAAGGGAAACGTAAGCCTCAGCTGGGAAATCTGTAACATCCCCCTTAACACCAGAGTCACAATTATTTGTTGGATACATGGGGGCTAAACATAACAATGATCATCAGGGTCCTTTAAATGTGCTTGGCATGGCTGCTGACCCCATATACCTGCCAGAATCTAGGAACCAATGGACTTGTATCTCTTGTTGCAGAGAGGAACGTAAAAGGGCTGAGACCCTTACCTGTAAGACGAAAAACAGGATGGGGCTACCCGCTGCAGGAGGCTCGGCCTGAGCAAAACCATGCACATCAGAAGCCTGTGCTGTGGTGCAGAGTCAATACAACCTGGAGGCAGGACCATGTCGCCTATGTGATGGGTGGAGGAATCCCAGAGGCAGCGGAATGTTTCCAAGCCCAGGCGTGCAGAGAGTCCAAGCCACATCAGTCTCAGAGAGAGAGAAAGCCCAAACGGCCACAGATGCGTGTATGAACCACAATGCCCAAATGAAGCACGGTTGCTGGAGAACCAATGACCTGGGAAGCATGGTTCCACAGTCACAGGAGCAGCCAGCTGCCCCATCGAAGACCACCGTGTAAGAGCAGGTATACAGTTAGCACCGAGGAGTGAGAGGAGGCCTGCACAGCTCAGAGGCACTTTGCGAGGGGTTGAGGACAATACGAGACAAGCTAAAGAGGAAGAGGGCCCATATTGGGCTACAAGATACCTAAGAAGTTGAAACACCCTGAAACTGAAATAAAAGACCTGGGGGGTCCCGTAAACCTGAGAGAGTTAAAAACACCTATGAGGGGTGAGGCTGAAATAAAGATCCTGCGAGCAGGTCCCAGAGACCTGAGAGAGATAGAAACATCCAGGAAGGATGAACTTGAAACGCAGATCCTGCCAAGGGGTCCCAGAGACCTAAAAGAAATAAAAATACCCAAAAGGGGTGAACTTGAAACAAAGATCCTGAGAGGGGGTTCCAGAAACCTGAGAAAAATAGAAACACCAAGGAGGGTGAACCGGAGATAAAGATCCCACGAGTGGGTACCATAAACCTAGGAGAGGTGTAGAGGAGGTCCCAAATATAGCCTGCACTCCAGTCACCCATTTTGAAGTACCAGGAATGTTCACACCGAGATATGTAATGTTTGATTAGCAAATAAACCAGCATAGAGCCGCAGTGGGGATCTGACCAGTACCTATTAGAAGAACAATACCTATTGAAGTACCAATAACCAGACAACCATGGGCAGTAAGGTACCCATTGAGAAAACCCTATCAGCAAATGAAACAACATGAAGATTGTTTAAGTACTGTACAGGAAGAAACCAGAAAATCCTTAATGGAGAGTGAATGGTGACGTCACAAGAGCCCGGACAGACTCACAGGTAGAACAAATGACGAACCAAGGATGACACAAAGAGAAGAAACGCCCTGAGAAAAGAGATTGTGAGCTTAAGGTGATAGAAAGCTATCAAAGCGCAAGAGAGTTGAGCTGTAAGCAAAATAAAGACTTTCGATCAGTTTACACCTGTACATATGCTTGGAATCGCAAGAAGCTAAAGAGAACAGTGCGGCTTGCTATGCTAAGTAGAAGAATATAGCAACAAGCACCATTGTATATAATCTACCTCAGAATGAAGCACAATATTATAAGTGCGGGTCCACTTTGCATAAGAAGCAGAACCAACTCAGGTTATTACAGGCCAAGCGCAAGAAGTTCCATATTCTAGCATCAAGAGGAAAAAGACTGAATCAAAACTCGGCAGAGACAGCTTGTGCCAGGGAAGCCGAGGTCACATAGATAGAAGCTGTAGACAGTAGCTACTTTAATTAAAGGAAAGAAAAGAATATCCTGCCTCTGAAGAATCGAGATAAGAAAGCGAAGACAGGTGGCAGGGTGAAACGAAAATCAAATGCACAAATGGAGAGAAATTAGGCAAATCCATGGCGTACTAGCACATGACCAGCCGAGCGAGAGGAGGCACGAGTTCACACCTACGCTTGGCATCCGCCCAGACAGAGATATCAAAACCTTCCAGTCAGAAGATGCAGTTTCTGGGCCAACCAAAGTGACAAAATTGACACATTGTTGTTGAAGTGATGATTGATTGTAACCTTAATTGGAGGAGGCCGGGTAGCTGGGGGGGCACCCTGCACCTGGTTGACCATTCTGCATGCTGCTAGGCAAAGTGGAGAGTTATGCATGGGGTTGATGCCAACCGAGGGTCTCTCGGTACAGAGGAATGAGCCTGCAATGAAAGTCCTGTGAGGAGCACGATCCACTAAAGAACCAATAGATCTGAAGGACCGGAGAGCCCAGTCCAGGATGAGAACTCAAGCCACTCACAAAGGGTGGGAGACCACGACTAACCAAAGTTACCAGTAGAGTCATAAGATCCACAGTGGACCTAGAAAACCCTTAGTTTCAAAGGAGTTGAAACACCTTGGTGGGGTGAGCCAGAAGCACTAGATCTAACAGAGTATGAAATAAAAGTTCAAGTGAGGCATTTAAGGAAGGAACTATCCAAGTTAAGCAAGACTTTTTTTTAAGGGGTCAGAAGGCTCCTCTTGTGTGGAAACCAAGGGAAATTGTTTTAAACTGTACAAGCAGGTAAAGAATTGATGAGGATTTGAGAGACATTTGGGAGGGGGGTCATACACCAGCCAGCACAAATCACAAGGGGGAGTAAGAACTCTTCTCTAGTTATGTTCTGTTATTAGTGGCAGCATCAGTTAATAGGGTAGCATAGGTTTGGACAGAGGACATGGTTTATTTGTGTAAGACGTCCTGATGCACATCCTTTTGTTATTTTTTAGGATAAGGAATCTTCATCATCTTAGAACCAGGGATAGTGGAGGTGTTTTCTTTATGTTAATGAATTTGAGAACCTTCAAAACATGTATTCTTGTCCTTCTCCTACGTCTGACTTTCAGAATGGCTCAGAGCCTCTGATTTGCCAACCAAACTCCCCTCTCTGGTGTCACGACTTGCTATCGGATGCCAGGCCTTGAACGCTGTCATGAGACTAGTGGCAGGGTTTGAATCTTGAAATATCCTGTGAGAATGCCATTGGGTAGATTGAACCCACACAGAAAGGTTTCCATTTCCCATGTGGCCACATTTTGGGAAGTACAAGCACCCCTACCTTCAAAAAGATGATATAACAGTGTGCACTCTGGATTTTAGGGGAAACTCTCCATGGGCACATATATTCATAATTGTACTACATGTAGACATTTCTCACTTTCCATATGACGAGTGTGCACAATAAAATTGTATCCCGGATTTCGTTTCCTAAAATATATCAGTGGCTATTCCTCCTAGCACCTAACTCACAATGGTACCAAATACATTTCTACTCAGGCTTCGTAACCCAAAAAGGCTATCTGAAAATTGTCTTCACTGCGCTGCTGATGCAACGCCAGGAACATAGAGAAAGTGGAACTTATCGGCTCAAGTATCTCTTTGATCTACTTGTCCTTCAAACATTATAATGGGCTCTAACCACTAATACATGGTTTTTAATTTACTTATTTTCAGATATACAACTTATCTAGGGGATGCCATATCCCTAACGATGACTAATAAATCAATGTTTTTCCCTGAAGAAGGGCATGAAAGGAATCTGAGACATGTTGCTTGAAAGCTCACAATGTAAAACGCAATTACAAATCAACAGTGTAGTACTCACTGGTGTCAAATAGTGTAGAAAACCAAAAAGGCACCTTTATTCAGACGAATTAACACACAAACAATAGATCGTTAATAATGAGGCTTGTGATTATGTTTTTGCATCCCAAAACATTGTACATAATTTAGTGAAAAACTACGTTGTATGTTAGTAAAAATTGTAGTGCCTTCTTGTGATACAAATGCTGTTTTTTTTTAATGTTATGAGCCAGAGGGAGGATGCCTTTGTTTTCTACAATTGAATATGAACTTTATGAAGTGTGTTGAATAAATAACCCTATATGGAGTTAACATACCAGTTCTTTTAAATTTACAAGACACTTATTTAATTACTTTGAGATCCCCTTTTCTTAAACACGAAAGCATCTTGGAAACAGCAAGATATTTGCAAATTAAACCAACATGATTGTCTGTTTCTAAAAACAGTTGTATTTTTTACTGCAGGTCACCTGGACTTTAGAGGATATTTCACAATTCTGTCTTATTTTTCATATACAAGGGTAAACCTAACAGCTGTGGAAGGCCAAGGATTGAGTTAAATAACCTCGTCTCAATGTTTTTTTTAATTTTTATTTTACATTTTTAAAGCGCTCACACAGCCCGCTGGCATTGAGGCGCTGTTACAGGAATTGTTTTTTTTTTTAAAGTTGTGTAATTAATTTTGTCTTAGTTGCGTATTTATAAGGCGCTTAAACACCCAGAGGTTTCTAAGCGTGGACCCGGCGATCGAACCTGTGTTTTTCTTTGATGTTGTCTTGCTTCCATGGCGTGCACATTGCCACTGAGTTATCCTCCCTGTCCTATTTCACCCAGGACATGTGTATTGTCCCCTTTATTGAGACAATTAATATTTATTATAATATCAGGGGTTTCTGAAAAATCTAGACTCCATCATAGAGGTTTCGGGCATATGCTACTTGCAGTTGCTGATGACTTGGGTACTAAGGGTAATCTTTCTGAGATTTATAAAGCTATTATAACAGGACCAGGGAATAAACTTGCTAACATTTCTTTGGGTATGATTAATTACTTTTCATGTGTCAAGTTCACGATGGAGTTTATGGTGATCGGCCAGTCAGACCACTTCATTTTCAAGGCCAAAGTAGTGCTGTCTTGGATTCGTTTTTCCTAGATACGTCTTTACTTGATTTGTATCACAACTTTAAGGTGTATCCTAGACTAGAAAGCAGTCACTAGCCAATCAGTTCCACTATATTTCTTGTAGCTGGGAACAGGCTGAAGATTGGGATCAGTGGAAATCCAGTCCACTTAGATGACTAGAAGGTTCTGTTAGACGGATTAGACACTTGGGGCCTATTTTACAGAGCGTTTTCCAATGGGGTTTTGCCATTATAAAACACTTCTGTGAATGAGGCCCTCGCACTCTACACATGGACTATTCAAGTAAAATGGTCAATACAACTGCCCATTTTGAAGTCCTTAAACATTTTCTTATAGTTATTGTGGAAACATTTTTGAAAGCAGAATACCCCTTTTGAGGTGTCCGGCTGCATAAGAAGGGGTCTTTATTGGGCGAGCTGTTCGATAAAGAAAAAAGGGCCTATATAATAGAAATAAAACTGTGTGCACAAAATGAAGTATGGGATTATGAGGCAACAAGCCACAGCAAACCCAGGCTGTAACAGCAGGGTTGTTGGGCATAGGATAGTGTGTGCAATCCCACACATTAACAGCGTCAACACTTCAGGAGAACGTCTGTTGAGACTGGACAGAACCATCTTCACGTCCAGATGAATTCAAAGCACACCCACAACCAACTTCATCAGCCGGAGCAATCACTTCAGAATTCATGGACTATAGCTACTTCTGGGCGAAAGATTTCAGGTGCTGTATATGAATGCTAGTGGTGTTTGCTTTTCCTCTCTTTTTTTACATTTGGGTTACCCAATGTACAATACAACCTTACCATTCTCCCCCACTCCATCTATAGTCCCACCTCCCATTAATGGATAAATGGCATGCTGCCAACTATGCTTTTACCACCAGCATTTAATAGCAGACACAGATACCCTGAACTGGAGAGTGTTATATGCCAGAAAGGAGGTGAAGCGTACGAAATGTAGATGCATGATGCAACAGGACACAAACTGACCCCCACAAGAGCGAGTTGCCTGGACGAATCCCCAACTAAAAATATCGTTGGGTACCTGTGAAATCCTCAGGTGCCATTTCTCTCATCATATCACCATTTTGTCAAGCCTGTATGTCTTTTTCAAATTCAGAAATTTCAGACACTCAACATTCAATTGATAATACATACCATATTTACTTTGGTTCTATGTGATGGTACCAAATTGAATTTTAACGAATGAAATGTTACCGGAAAAAAAATATAGTTTTTTTATTTGTGGAGGGGGCAAACTCCCATTTCTCCATGCTTGTAAACCCACCCTGAACCACCCCCACACCTTTTAACCTTTTACCCTCACCCCGTATATATTTATGTTGCTATATTTTTTCGGCAACATTTCGTTCGTTATTTTAATTTCAGTAACATCACTGGGTACAATTTAATTTCACCTAGGCAATCGCGGGATAGAAGTATAAGCCATGAAATCAATATTTCATAAAGACATTTCTTGACCTCAATGGGACATTTTGAAGGTGTGGTGTAGCCATCATCAAAAAATATCTTTTAAAAATGTTATTCAGAAAGTACTCTTTTTCCTCCAAATTAGACTATTCCTGTCACTTCTACCATTTTACTTTGAGAATTATGTACGTCTACTGTCATATACGGGGTCTCCAGCGCCAGTAATGTTATTGTCGCTAATCCTAATTTTGCTACGTTTTGTCACCTACTATCCAGCACTTTCACCAAATATGTTAGTGTATGTGAGGGCGGGTGTTTATAGGGCTGGAAAATTACATCGACCAGCAGGCGATCACATCCTTGCCGGTGAAAACGCAAACATGTCAGTATCAATGGCCTTTCTATTTATTTGAGTTGATGTCTGGATACAAGATAATGCATTTTTAGATAGTTGCTGGCTTTGGCAATAGAGAGCGTACAATGATAATTGCATGGGTATCTTGAGACTTGCTCTCAACAACCATATATGACACATGTAGAAGATTCCATACCTACCATTTCAACGTCATGTCTCCCGAAGAAGGCTTCACAGAAATGCCCATAAGGGTGTAGCATGTACCAATATGGGCAGTGAACCATTACATATGAAACAAGGAAACGAGTCCAATGGCCCACGTGAATCGAACAATGGAACGCCTTGACGCAGGATGTTGTAGACGCAAGACTCTGATGCTCGCTCCACGAAATCTCTCGAGGAGCGCACCCACCACAGGTGAAAAGCCTTGAAGCAATCCGGGGAGACTTGAGGAGAACACCCACAGTGACGACCAACACATTGTAGAGCACCACAGACCATTTAGATTTGGGATTTTGAATATAAGGAAGAAAGACAATATCAAACTCAGAGCAAAGGATGACTGGACTGAGAAATGATTACACATGAAGAACAGTTTGCAGTGCTACCCCTGCCTGGAGAGAGAGTGCTGTGGTATGGTCTACTTCATTTGTGGAATTAAATGCCACTTCGTTTAAGATTGTTTATGCTACTGGAGGGACAGTTTCTAGTGTCACTGGAGGCAGAGGGCATCGATGGATTTGCTCCCACAAACCTCGAGTTGAACTGAACTTTAGCACGCATTTATTTATTTATTTATTGTTCGCTTGTTAGGTGCTTATACAGGAAGTGAATATTGTTTCAAAGTATGAAGTTCTATTCTTCCAACAGGGATCTTAACTGGAAAGTGATCAGAGTCCTACTGTACCCGCCTGTGGATGTTTCCATTTCATCCAATGAATAGAGACAATTGTCAACCCAGCCAATATTCTTACCTAGAGCCTTCTTCTCCTTTCCCTTAAAAGTAGGGCCCTTAGATGCCTTCAACCAAAACTACTTGCATGATGGGAATGTTGGCCACAAGACCAAAAAAGTTACCATGTGATGCCACCAGACTTTTTCAATTTATTTTCAAGAACAATCTTTCATTTTCAGTATCAAATATACCTAATCACATTTCTAAATCAGTTTCTTTGGATCTGTAGACAATCAAAATACATGCATGGCATTCTGGGAAATGAAAAAAGGGAGCAGAAGAAAAGTGAGCCGAAGGAGCAATATTACAGTGCAAATTTGAACAATGCGAAATGGGAAAAAATTGAATTGTGACACAATTAATTGTTCGATTTGTGGCACTCCAGATGCATTGTACTAGGTTTCCCATGATCCTTCATCACGATGCTGACCGGGGCTAAAGGAAGCGGAAGTCCAAAGCATCTGGAGGGCTGCACAAAGAGTAATCATAGCATGGCATGCCTTACTCACAGTTATGGTGGACAAAGATTATACACCACAGTCCTGGTCTCCAACATCTACTCATAATAGAGTGCTGAGATATAAACGTGTCCTGTACTTGCGCATTCTCTGGAAATAAGCAAAATAAGCTGAATCTCTGTATTACCATTTTTGCTGGACCTTCTGTAGGTGGAAGGGTGGTGGTGGTTTGGCATCAAGAGGGTTGATTGGCCAAGTAGTGACGCCCTAGTATATATGAGCAATTTAAAGGGTTCCATGTAAAAATGTCACCTGGAAAAAGTCACCATGTAGGCAACTTTTATTTCCTGACCCCTAAAACACTTTCCCCAAATATTCTATGAGGGGTATAATTGTATATCATAAATTCCAATCTTAGAATATTTGGGGAAAGTGTTTGATTTTACAGATGGTCCATCTCTTGGGAAATGTCACCCCCTAGCGGCCATTTCCCAGGTGACTTTATCACTGGACACCATTAAAAGCTATTGAGAGTGGACTGGATGTGTAGATCATTGCAGTATGAAAGCAGCACTTACTGAGAGCAATCCGGACAGTCCTTGTTTTCTTCATAGAATCCAGGCAGGCAGTCTCCGCATTGCGTATCCTTTGTCTCCGAGCCTAAATGAGATTGGAGAACACGTTCGTGCTGTGCACCATAAACAATTGATTCAAACCACATGTGTTACAGAGGGCATCAATTAAAATATTGTAAATTGCACAAAGGGGACCGGCTATGCTTGCACTTTCATGTATTACGGCCCATGCCATGTCATTTTTGTCAATTACACTCACTACACGCGTATACAAATAAGCTCATCAATACCTGCAAACCTCTTGCCTTCCAGTTGCATCACACTAGCCAGAGTGCTAGTGCTTTCAAAAAGTGACTACTGCAAAACTCTCTTTCTTGGCACCTCAGAACGCAATTTGAACAAACTAAAGGTGCTGCAGAACAATGCCCTCAGAGCTGCCCTGAGTATCCCGCGGCACTCACACATCTCCAGCTTCAGACAAGATTCCGATTGGCTCCCTGTATGAGACAGAATCACCCTTAGATAACTCGCCATCATCCACAAATGCCTCTCTAATGACGCCCCCAAATACTTGGCAGACAAGTTCATCAAACACACTTCAACCAGACCAACTAGGACATTGTACTCTCACTGCCTATGCATCCCCAAATTCTTCCTAAAAAAAACAGGCGGCTCCAGCTTCCCGGTCCTAGCCGCCAAACAATGGAACGCTATACCGCTGAATCTTAGAGCAGAACCTTCCTTTTGGACCTTCAGAGCAAAAACGAAGTCCTGGCTCACCAACAACAACTCCACCACTGTCTGACACACTAATTAATGTACTCTTATCCTATGTCGACCACCATGTAACCAAGTCAACTGCACTTACTGTTATTATCTTGTATGCCTATATTCTGTTGTAACCTCCCACCAAGCCATCCACAAAGCCATCAAAACCAAGCTCTTTGTATGAAATGCGCCTTACATCATTATGAATCTGTATAATTCATTGCGTGTATCTTTGCCTGCATCTGTGTAACCACGAGACCTCTGGTCACCTGTTTACTCTTTTAATCATAATAGTTTCATGCCTGCTTTTTCAACCAGGTTTTGTGCTCCAGCGACTTGGAAAATGAGGTCCAGCATATACATAAGGTCTATATATATTTGATATTGTCACAGCCAATATCTCAAGCTGGAACAGTCATATTTTAAAGCTCACCCTGAAATTGGGTTTTATTTTGGCCTGAGAATTCACGTACTACTCACGTAGACGTTATGTTAAACTGGATTTGTAGTGTGTTTTGCATGGTCATTGGGCTTCTTAGAGCTAAACCTGATTTAACAACACAGAGCAATTGCGGTCAGTCTGATTAGTGCTAGGCTGGAAGCACCAGGATTTTTCAGCAGTTCCCTAAATTTGATTTTCTGAATGTAGAAAGCTCTGCCTCCTGTTTTTTTTTATGGGCAATGATTAGGAGAATCTGAAATAATGTGTAACACCGACAGGTCAGAAAGGGATACAGTGGGTGAATAAAAATTTAAGGAAATGAGCGCCAAGGCATAACATGTGCAGTGCGATACACAAAAGGATTACAATAGAATGCATTTAGGCACTTGAAGCCAATGTTGCACCACAATTGCCGCTGTTATCTGTTCCATTAGGCCAGGAGAGATGACTGAAGGCAAGGGATTATGCGTTCAGTGGAGCTGCTTGGGCTCTCATTATGAGTTTGGTGGTATCTCAGCGGTAAATCTGCCAAGATACCACCAAATGAATTTCTATAATCACCACTTGGTCCGGTGGAATCACTGCTGGATTACAAGTGGCGGTATGTCGGTGTTAGACCCCATTTATGGGCATTGCAGCGGATTTGCCACTGGCAGTAAGTCTGCCGGTGGTAATTGCACCAAAATGCCTGTTTTTGGGCAGTAAAACGGAAGAATTACCTCCAGCATTTTGCAGGAGGTTTTGCCTCCACCCGCCACCAAAACCATAGTTCGGTGGGGCTGAAATGCAGTGGTTACTCTGTTAGCAGTAGCATTTTTGGCCACACAGCCAAACTCATAATGAGGCTCCAATTGGTAAGGCATCTTGGAAGACCAAGATAAATGTTCCTAGTGTAATCGATTCATGCAATAACCTGGGATAAAACTTCCCAGACTGTGAGAGTGAGGAATGGGAGAATGTAACAGAAGATATGGTGATGGAGAAGCCTGGCTTGGTAATGTTGGCTATCTTGAAGACTATACAAAGGTCCGGGAGCATCAAATACTTCACATGCTGAGCCCTGAAAGGGCACGTTGCAAAGGCCAGAGGTAGGAAGGCAAGAAGCCAACAACCTAGTGGAGAAGGAGTGACCTGAACATCTGCAGAGTTGAGTTGATTAAGCCCCTTTATGGCCATCCAGCCTTTAATGCCACGAAGAAAATGCATACAAGATTGGGCGGGGCAACAGTTTCCAGAGGGGCAGACATTCCAGATGTTCCGAGGGGAGGCAACAGGTGCAGGAATCTGGCACGGAGGCAGTTCCAGGAAAATAAATTGAGAAAAAAACACAGGGGAAACTCTGACACTGAAGGGGCAGGGAAGAAGGGGTGAGAAAAGAGGTCTGGGATAAAGAAGGATAATTGGCACTTTCCATGGATAAACAATGAATTGTGTGGATAGCTAGGGGGCAGGAGCTCAAGTTCAAGATGGCATCCCAGAAAGCAGCTGTGACAATGTTTCAGATTGGAATGGGTGGTAATTGCAGACTGAAAACAAAAGCAAGCGTTCCATGGACTTTAGCCGATGAATTCTGGGTATGCAGAGGGTGGTTATATGAAGAGATCTCTAAGCCAAAGAAGTGAGGACACCAAGGCCGGGAGAGGTTGGGGAAGTCCACAGACTGAGGAGCGTGGGGGAGGTTGGAGCAGCTCACAGACTGAGGAGCATGCAAAAGGTTGGGGGAAGCCCACAGACTGAGGAGCGTGTGAGAGGTTGGGGGCAGCCCACAGACTGAGGAGCACCCTCCAACATCCTGGCCTTCAGCCTATGCTTCACTTGACAGGTTTTACACAAGGCCCTTTTTTTGCACAGGTTAAAGAGCAAGAAGCAAACGCAGATTTGTGGTTTTCAGACCCTATTGCCAGATCCCCATCTTCTATCCAGCTGTCCGCAGTCAATAGATTGGCCTTGCCTATGCCCCAATAAGATTCAATCTCTAGACACCCCATTACCCTCCTAAATTGATAGAAAGACAACAGGGAAGAGACTTAAGCTTTAGGAATCTGACGAGGGATTGGGCTGTGACACTTGCACTGACCTCCCAGAACACACATTTCCTGTATCAACAGGACAGAGCACTTAATGCTGTATATTGAACTGATAGGTTTCTTCCTTAGGTTCCCCTTCCATTCATAGATGTTCAATGTCCAACTCAATATTGTCCCAAAGCCTCAAAGCACACTGGTGCACCCCCTCCCATCCTCCCTCTTCATTCTGCCGTGAGATGACCCTCTCTGGACCCCGAAGCACCCAGGTTTGAGTGAATGGCGAACGTGTTATTGGGTAAGAAGCTCGAGGAAGATGCCAGACGCTGCCACCAAGGCCAAACACTGATCAATGAGGACACCTAAGCACTGGCTGCGAAGGCACAAAGGGAAGTGCTACCATTCCACCTTTTTTAACCTGCTGCATGGTGATTGCAACAGCAGAGAGCAACAACCTCTCTACATCCTCCCCATAGCAGCTTCAGGCATGCTACTCCCCCTCCTCTCACCATGAGAAAGGCAAACACCTTCAGAAAGCTTCTCAGTTGTATGCGGCCGGCATGAGTTGATCGTTTTTTTACTTAAAAGGGTAGCGCAGATGTCCCTGGATGCAAGGGCCACAGGGTAACCGGGGATGATCAGCATCACCATTTTTGCCAGCTGCTTCTGCACTCCCCTCTTCTATGTTTAGGGTTCCCAAAACACTTGTTTTAGACCACAAGTCTGCGACCTGTGGTGCACCAGATATTTTGAACTACAACTCCCATCATCCCTGACCATTGACTATGCTAACTATGATTAATGGGTGTTGTGGACCAAACCGTGTGGAGAGCAAAATTTTGCAGATCTTTATTTTAGTCTCATTGATCTTCAATTGGATGCCTCTGCTGGCTCCATATATCATTCACAAAAAATAAACAACGATGTTCAAGTAAACAGGTGAACATATTAGCTTAAGAATTGCCCACATGAAGGTTGAGCTTGCTCAACAGCTGGCTATCGTCAGCATAATTACAGAATCTGATAGTGAAAGCAATCACACGAGAGATTTCATACAAATGAAACTGAACAGTATTGCACACTGCAGTTTACTACTGAGCATTCAGAAGGGTGGCACAACTGCTGCGGTTGGACAGGGTACCAATGATACACTTACAGTTCACTTTCGTCTCTCTGCTGCCACATGTCTGGCATTCATGGCAATGCGTGTCGTCCTTGTAGTAGCCATCCTTACAGCGGCATACCGTTTGGCTGGAGGGCGTGCATGCCTTCACTACCACCTCTTAAACGACATAAACAAGGTGACTTCATTGAGTGTCGGTCGGTTAAACTCCATATATCAATCTTAACATTTAGATATACATTCTGCGATCTTTACACGGAGATACCAAAACTTGACATTTTAATAAACGGGGAGCCTTTTCATATTATAAAATTTTAACATGTAAAATGATCATTGCATTTTTTAACCATAGCATTGTAATGAAACTCACAGCTGTCTTTATGTGTTTTCCGGATCAGCAAACATGTCGCTTGTCCAACTAAAGGTTCCTGTGGCCCATAACCTTTCAACTATGTCACAGACTATTATTAATCTGCAGAAATATTGATATGAGCAAGCCTACGATAAATAGCACACATTATATGACAAGCACTCACGTGACGTGATATAAGGTTAATGCCCCATAGCTGTGAGAACATCACCACACCAGAAAAGTGCCTCAACACTTTTTGCACTGACACTATGCTAGAAGCAATAATTTTGTAAACAAATATGCGTCATGAAAATATTGTGCTAAATTAGGTCTATAGGGAATACTGACGGTAAATATATTTTCAGCAAACTCTTCCAAAGAGTAATGGATCACAGTTTCCGCCAGAATATTTTTGCAGATGAAAATTCCACCACAATGTAGTGGCACCAACAATGCAACAAATAATACAACAGCAAAATAAAATTGTCTCTGGAATATAATGGCAAGGTAATATTGAACACGGTATACAGAAGCAACAGTAGGGTATTCGCCCCAGTAGACACTTCACAAGAACCATTGCCCCTCAAATGATGTGCCACGAGCAGAATGAATCCCAAAATACTGTGGTGAGGGAATATTGCATTTAGATCACTGTGGCAAAAGGACCCTGGATCTGTCATCCAGGTGGCCAGGACACAGCTATCGCTATTGGATTCAGTTCCTGGGGGTGGACCAGTGAGGGAGGATCACCAGGATGGGGGGTCCACAGGGAGTGGAAATGGGACACCAACGGGTGAGACACCTTATCCCCCTTCTTATAACACCTTTTCCCCATCCTACCATGTAGGATACTCAAACGCTCTAACCTCCTGCCCCCTTTTCCGACACAAACACTTTCAAACACCACAAAAGACGACGGACAAACACCAGAGCCATTTACCTGACATGTCCCAACACAAGGGTCAGGCAGAGTCAGGCAATTGCCCAGAATCACACACACCTGACGGCCCCTTACCCATCCCCACAGGGATAAAAGGTGGAGTACGAGAGCACAATATGAGAAAGACAGACCGCATGACGAGGGAGCTAACTTAGCATGGTAGTTCAAGAGGAGGAGAAAAATGTCACAAACCGAGAGGGTGACAAGGAGAGAAGCCACCTTGCCCTTTCTGAGCCAGGCCTGTGAAACCTCCATGGAAGGAGTCGTACGACCGCAAACAATAGCCAGCCTGTGTTGCAGCAGATGTCAACGGTACACGGGGCTCTCCTCTGCTGATAACCAAGCCAGGGAGAGACACTTTCCACTGTGGTATCACCTTGACTCCAGAGTCAAGAAGAGCCAAGCAATTGATCACAGCAGGTGAGTCGAGGGGAGAGCAGATGAGAAACCGAACTGTGTGGAACAAAAGTATCAAACGGCTAATTGAAGAAAGTACAATGAACTGTTAATACAAGAGGGGAAAACCAGTTACAGAAGAGTCAGGCACCAAGTTGGTGCTCACTCAGGAACCTCTGTGCAATTACCCTATTGTTGAAACTACCGTTACCAGAAAGCCTTGGGAGGGACGCGAGAAAGGGGTCAAAGTGGTCATACAGGGGTCTAGTAAAATTCTCCCGTACAGTCGAAGGTCTTATCGGTAGATGATTGTGAAGCTAAGGGAAGTGAAACCTGCATCGTGAGAACTGTTCAAGGAATTGTGTGATTGGCAAAGTTGGCAGGAGTGACCCGACAGAGGGAGGCAGACGAAAAGGAGGCAGAGCCCAAAGTCCAAATAAATAGTGTGTTGACAAGAGTCAACCCAGAAGAGTGATGTCCACATTGAACTGTTTAAAAAGACATCAGGATTCGTGAATGTCACAGGTGAGATTGTGTTGAAAGCCGTAGTCAACCTGACGGAGGGAGGCTATCATTCGAGAAGGGTCTGAGCCTGAAGAGGGGGACACAGGAGTGAAAAGGCATCCCCCAGTGTGCATATGAAGAAGAACTTTTGTTTATTATGTTTGGATCACATCAGGTCCTTGGAGACCAGAGACTTTTTGTAGAAAAGAGACTTAACCACTGAAGGTCCTGATACCTGAGAGCGGAACTGCAGTCTCCTGCTCGGAAAGCCCGAGTGTGTGCTGTGCTCCGGAGTCCCGCCGTGTCCCATGCTCAAATCATGGGGCAGGGAGACCCGACTATCGCATCCTGACTTATTATTTGTGAATACTTCTTTCTTTCCTGTGAATGCAATCCCACACTCTTTGGTTTTATTTAGCGTAAGGCAATCCTTTCTTAGTATGGGCCATTTTATTTTGACAAGACGCCACTAGGACCACCTTATTATTATTTGATGGTCATAGCTTGCTCCCTTCTTAGATTTAGGTTTAGATTCGGCTTTTTTACTACCCGCATGTACAGTTTATTTAATAAAAACCCTTGAACTGTGATCACTTGTGTTTGTCTTTAGTGTTGCCACCATGAGTTCCTTACACATGCCACAGGGAAGGATATTCCTGTTTCAAAATAGACACTAAGATCCTGATTCTGAGCTACGGATGAACTTAGTGTAGGGAGGGGACGGTCTCCTTTCCAGTTTTCAGCACCAGTATTGTGAGGTGGGTGGAAAGATTGGAGGGGAGCTGTCGTGCCTTTCCAGCTGTAAAAGCTGCTAAATTCTGTCAGGCTTTATGTGATTTTTTTCAAAAACAATTTCAGAGAGAGATTTTTTAACGAACAAAAAAAGCAGAAAAACATACTGAAATTATTTTTTTTCTATTTGGGGGGTCCCTCCCAAAGATCCTCTGTTTGCCTATGAGTTTAAGCCCCCCACAACCATTACCCCACCCGTTTTATCCCCTTACCCCACCCAGATGTATATTTATATTTACAATCTGTGTTTTTTTTTCGCTGTTTTCGTTTAGTTGGAATATCTCTCTCGGAAATTGTTGTCGCTGAAATCATTGGCTACCTTCTGTCTTTATGAGGCCAGCGTGTGCACTAGTAATGTTCCAAGCATTTCTAAAAAGGCGGACACTTTTCTTACTTGAGAAAAGGTCCTTGATCCTTCAGTAAATAAGACATGTGGTGCAGCAGACTGAATAATCACCTTATTATAAAGGAAAAAGTGTGCAGTATATGTTAATGACACCTCAGGGGTCCTGTTTTTTAACTCCTTTTTTCTATGTGATTTTGGTAGGAGAATCCCCTTGCAGTGCCTGCTCTTCATTCATGATGGTTGCTAGGGCTGTTGAGAAGCTGTAAATCAGGCACATGCAAATGTCGAAGATTTGGGCTGGATTCTGGGGCCTGTGCAAACATAGACAATTGTTCTTCCATGAAGGAAGAATACTTATTTTAAAGTACCATATTCTGAGTGAAAAAGGGGTGGCCTGGTATCATTTACATGTGCCTGCTTTACAGCTTGACAACAGCCCTTGCAACCATCACAAATTCAAATAGAGTTAAAAGACAGCAACTCTGAGGGCCCCATTCTGAACTCGGGTTAAAAGATGTGTAGAAAGCTGTCATTCCTCCCTCCAGTTTCCAGCACCACTATTCTGAGATCAGTGGAAAGACTGGAGCGGGAGATGCTGTGCTATCAAGCTGTAAAAAGTGCTAAAATCCCTCATTGTTGGGCCAATGTGTGCAGCAGTATCACAAGCATTTCTGAAAACACTACCACTATTCTAACTTACAAAAGTGTCTTAAAGCTTTGTAGTAATATATAGCGCCTTGGAGAGTATAGCACCTCACTGAACGTGATGCCACTTTGTTGCCAGCAATAATGTGGCATACACATATAGCCAGTCCTATGTTGCCAGTATAACATGTGAGTATGTGGCTGGAGACATGCAAGGTACAGGATTTATAATACAGCAAAAAGCAATGTGAAGCTGCAAGTTTAAAAGTGTACCAGATTTTTTGCTTCTCTTCTTTGGAATACCTCATGCATAGGGGACTACATTATTCATATAAATAACTGACTTAATTAACAATTGCTAATTACTAGAGCTAACTCATTAACATTATAATGTAATCTGTGTGAAAAATGAGGTGAAAATGCATATTCTAAAATTTGTTTTTCAAACGTGCACTGGAATTTTTTTTCTTCATTCTATTCCTATGTTTGCAGCAAGCAGAGAGCCTGCATACCGGGAAATGAGAGTACATACAGTTGCTCACTGTGTAACTGGCCTATTATTATTATTATAATTTTTTTTTTTGCCTTTATCAATTCTATGATTTTGCAAAGGTTTTGATGATTTTCTCCCTTTATTGCTTCTGTTCTTTCTTCTTTTTCTTTAATTTCTCCAAAATAGTTTCTGTGTTAAATCCTAGCTTTGGACGTTGCACCTGTCTAGTCAGCCAAATTCTCTGTGGATTGGTCCATCGCTTGTTTAGCGCATTCGTCCAAAGCGGCTCTTAGGATTTTTGCCGTTGCTAGGGACCATGCAGACTTTGAACCGCTCATTAGCCGGCTCCACCACACCTCCTCCTCAAACAGGCAGAGTGGTTTGATTAAAGGTCCAAGGAAAGCTCTTCGCCATTTAATGGTCTTTGTGCATTTTAGCAGGAGGTGCTTCACTGGCTCCTTTTCTGATGGAATTTCACAGAGACGACAATGGTTTGTTGTAGAAAGCCCCCAGACAGCCCAGACTTCATTAGTCGGCAGTAAGTTCAACCTTGCCCTTAGAAAAGTTAGGCGCAGTGCTTTGTCCAGAAACCTTTTTACGATTTCAGTCGTCAAATGCAGTTTTTGTTGTTTGTGGAGGTAAATGCAACAGTAATTTGTTTTTTTCAGCAATTGCTTGGGCTTCGATCCAGTCTTCTAGGTCCATTTTCTTTTTGACTTTAGTTGGATTCTGAATCAATGTCTCTTCAGAGCATCCAATGTTGGCCAGACTTGCTCTCTGTTTGGCAGCCCATGCTGTCAAGGCCTTGCAGCTCTCATAGTTCATTTCCACTTTTATCAAGTTGTACAATGGTGGGGATTCAGACATGAACACTTTCCTAAAAAGGGCCATTTCTCCTGCCTCTTTTACTGCTTTCAGGGAGAGAAGGCCCAATTCTCTTCTAATGGCTGCGATGGATGTCGAGTTTGGAAATTGGAGAACTTTCCGCCAGAAGTACCCCTCCAGTGTTTGCCAAATTGTCGATGGAATCGAGGGCATTGCTTCTCCTCCGTAGACCAGGCACGGCACAACTTTCCCTTTGTAGAATTTAAGCACCGGTAACAGTGAAAACCGACCATATTTCATGTCGATAACACGAGCCTGAGTTGTTAGCTTCCTTGTTTTTTCCCACAGGTGATTTTGCATTGATACTTCAGTTTTGGAACTGTCTATCATCACACCCAGGTATTTGAAGTTTTTAATTACCTCCAAGGTTGATTTTTCAATGTGCCAGCTTCATTTGTTTGCCTTCTTCCCGGGTGGTTTTTCCATTATAAGGATTTTTGTCTTCTCCTTATTTATCTCCAGGTTGTTTTCTGATATATACGAGGCAAGATTATCCAGTTGTCTTTGGAGGCCGATTTCTGTCTGGTCGAGGAGGATAATGTCATCAGCGTATAGGAGACGGGCCAGGGCTGTTTGGCGAATTTTAGGCGGAAAAGATCTAATTCGGTTGCCACTCTCTTTGTGTTCACCTAGAAATGAGATAAACAGAGCAGGGGCGAAGGGACATCCCTGCTTTACTCCTTGGAATGTTGGTATTTCCTCAGAAAGTAGGCCTTTGTGGTTCAGTGTGACTCTCATTGAGGTTCCGGTGTGAAGGGCTTTAACAGGCTCCAGTACTGTGTTTGGACAGTTCCATAGGACCAGTTTTGACCATAGTATCTCCCTGTCAATTAGGTCAAATGCCTGGATGAGGTCAATGAATACGTGAAAGACCTTTCCTGATACTTCCATGAGTTTATTCTTTAGGATGCTAAGGATCATGATATTCACTGTTGTTCCGCAGTTCTTCATGAAACCCGATTGAAAAGGGTCGTTCCACTGGGCGGTTTTTGCCCATGTTTGGAACCTCCTTTGAAGAAAAGAGCCGTAGATCTTTCCGATCGTGTCTAGGAGTGCAAGTGGCCGATAGTTTCCTGGAACCGACCTGTCTCCTTTCTTGTAGATTGGAGCTACCACGATGGTGGTCCAAGAGCCGGGGATTGATCTAGAAAGGGTACAGTTTTTGAAGACTTGACTGATGAAGGTAGACCATCTGTCGGGTGATTTTTTAAGTCGATGTTAGTAATTCCATAGGGACCAGGGGCTCTTGAAGGTTTTAATCTTTTTATGGCTGTCTCAATGTCATCTATGTTTGAAAAGTGTTCCCAGTTGTTAGCTTCGGGAGTTTCTTCAGCGAAGACTGATTTCTGTGTGGGAAGCTTGAAAGTGGAGGAAAAATTTGAAATCCAGGTGTCCTCAACACTGTTTGTTGCTGCAGGAGTCGTGGGATTATCGATCTTTCTTATTAGTTGCCAAAAAGCTCCGGAGTTTTTGTCTCCCAATTTTCTCAACATTTCTTCGGCATCTTGTTGATAAAAGGAATATCTGTGGAATCTTAGCCATGTCTTGTATCTCTTTTGTTCTTCCAGGAAGGCTGTCTTGGCGGCGTTGTGTTTAAGTTAGTTGCTTGCCTCTTCAGTTTCCTCAAGTTTCGCCTTTTGTGCACCAACTCCTTGTTGTACTCGTGGATTGGTTGTGCAGTGACCATTGCTTTTTTCTATATCTTAGAGTAGTATGGGAGTAGGAGAGGCTGATAGTCTGATGATGATATTTGGACTCCTGCTTCCCTGTACTGCTCCCTGGCGTAGTTTTTTGTAAGTTCTGTGATCCTTTCAGTCGTTAATCTGAGACAATTTCCTTGAGCTGTTGGTTCCGTTACTTCAGACGAGTACACCCTCCGGCTGCACTCCGAGGGCCCACCGATTTTCAGGATGTTGTGGTCACTGGTGGCAGTTCGTAGGACCTCGAAGGATATAATCTGGCCTATTGTACTAAAGGAAGGGTGATGCAGACTTTCATTTTGATTGGAGCATTGTATCTGCAGATTTACTACGTAGGCAAAATGGGAAGGTGCAGAGCTCTAATGGGGGAAAACTGGCAGAGGGAGAGTTAGTTCGGGGATGACTGGGCTCTCAGACAGACGTGCCTAGTCTCACTTATCGCTGGCTTGAGAACTCTATGTTTTCGCTGCGCACTTCAAACATTCAAGATTACAGAGGCAATCTGTGCTGACCGGGCCTGCTTTTCTGAGGCGAAGGAGAGAAGGTCATCTGGGGGAGAGAACTACAAATCTTTGGTAAGCATCCAAAGTTGAAGTGAGGTTATTGTGTCCTCTTGTTTGCCAGGTATTTTTAGATCAATCACTCGTCAATCAGTGTAGCCAAGAAAAAGAAACTCCCCTGCTTTTTCATTCGTCTTGTTGCCTATTTTCTTTTAAAAGTTTGTTTGCACTGTATGTTTTTTTTTTCTCTTTTTATTATATTACAGGTAATTCTGATATATATATATGGTAAGAGTTGTGTCAAGAATTGTAATTGTCAGCAATATAACTAATTTATAAAAAAAACAGATGGTTCAGAGTTTTATTGTTGTGGGAATTGCATATGAGGAGTTGGGGAAGATTCATGCTCTTTGGTAATACATTTGCCAATGTATTCATGCAGACAAAGCAGTGATAAATAGGTGTATGCTTGTGTTCCCCAGTGCATGTTGTTTGGGGAAATCTAATACAACATATAGATTACTGGGGATCTATGAACCAGTAATGAGGCCTTTGGGCGCATAGATCATTGGTGTAAATAAATCAGTGATACCAGTCACAGGCTGTAGGTGGCACTATACGTAAAATTGTTGGGCCTCTTGTGCATAGGTCCAAGGCCTCTATATATCACTAGGAGGTATTCTAATAAAAAGGAAGGTTTTGTGTATGATGGGGTTATAATGTAGAGAAGGGAAATCATGCTCACCACTAAGTAATACTACCATAAAATACCACCAATAATACATATTACTAAATTCTCCAATATAGTGTAACAAAATATGGTCACTAGAATGATGTAAGGGCAACCCCAATCTAAATGCAAGGATAAGCTGTTACCAAACTACCACTATATTTTTGGTGGTAAGAAAATACTGCCAGACCCCAGAATTACACAAAATACCTACAGCTTTCAACAAATTGGAAAACTGATGCTGCAGTCTGGGATATGCCTTAATTGACAAGGCACCCGATTCAGAGGTATGTGTAAAAACAGAAATGTCTTGTTCCAAGCAGGAACATTTCTTAAACGTACAATATTCTGATAAAGAAAGAATTTGGTGTAGTGACAAGAAAGTTTCACCTTTTGCATGTGCCTGATTTACAGCCTGACAATGCACTGATAACTATCAGGAATGCAAGACAGACTGCAAAGGGAACGTTTTGCATGTAAAAAAACAGGAGTCAAAATACTGCACAATAACATCTACAGCATATGTTTCCCCTTGTTAATTAAGACATTTCACAGATGCAGCACCATTTTTCTAATTTACTGAAAGCTTTGCTGTGAGGTATGCTTTAGGAGTTGGTGAAAGAGGCACAGAAGCTGTGAGAAGTGCAGTTAGAAGGGCTATGGAAATAGAATCCTGACTGGAGAGAAACAGAGATAGGAGAGAACATCTCGAGGGAGGTTGGAGGCACTACCAACAAGGAGGGTGGACATTATGAGTAGGAGGCTTGTAAGAGCTGTGCAGAGGCTTGTGGAAAGTACATCGGAAAGGATGTGTGCAGATTTTCTGTAGAGGAGGATGGCAGGAGCTTTGAGAAGCAGGTTCGAAGGAGTTGGAAAGAGGGTTGTGGAAAGAACGTTGGCAAGAGTTGTGAGGCTGGAAGCAGTTGCCATACCAGATGAATAGTTTTGTTTAACAGTTACAGTTGAGCAAACATCTTTTCAGCTGGGTTCCTGAAGGTTGAGAATTATGAATCCTTTTTAATGGATGCTATTTCGCAGAGAAATCACTTGATTTCAAAGGACTTACCTAGCTGCTATCCATGAAGATCGATGGGAAATGACACTGGACCCTTGGGTAGAACATGCATGAAGTGAAGGGCACTTAAACCCAGGACGACCCCAGGATTCTGCTCACATGGGGTGCTGTATTGCACCATCTCCACAGTGTGTGGAGCTGGATCATAGTCAAAGGAAAGATCTGGAATGCAAATGGAAGGATGCTTTCCTGAGGAAGGCCTGCAGCAATTGGAATAATGGGCTATCTATTCATGTTTACTAAATAATGTGGTTTCATTAGTACCATCTACATTTTCCTGGCACATTAGTGTAACTAACATTATGCAGCTTATACCTCTGTGCTTTGAGCCAGTAAGATAGCTCAGCAGGTTGCGCACTCCCTGCTCAATCCATGGGTGATCTGCAGGTCACAGGTTGAAATCACGGCAAGGCCAGCTCAGTCTTTCATACTTTCAAGGTTGATAAAGGAACACCAACTTTGGTTGACGGATAAATATTGTACGTAAGTGTTCTGTGTACAGCACTTTGGGCAAAGCACTGTATAAATAACAAATCACTATCATTGAGCTCACCCATGGTCTATGGTCTCCATGCTTGTACAGAAAGTAATGGACATGAGCTTATCAAATACATTGGTGATGACTACCAGTGGCTCCAATAGTGAACAATTCTATAGACGAAACATTGCTCTAAAATGGCTGTCCAACTCCAGGCCTCGAGGGCCGAAAATGGGTCGGATTTTCAGGCTGTCCATGACAAAAATTTGGATACAACGGTTCTAAATGTATGCAATTTCTTCTCATTAATAAATGTATGCAATTTTTATCCACATTTTTGTCATGGGCATCCTGAAAATCCAACCCATTCGAGGGCCGAAAATGGGTCGGATTTTCAGGATGTCCATGACAAAAATTTGGATACAACGGTTCTAAATGTATGCAATTTCTTCTCATTAATAAATGTATGCAATTTTTTTCTCATGAATATTAATGGGGGATATCCCGAAAACCATTTCAGGATTCTGCCCCTCAGGGCATGCAGTTGGACAATCTAAATGATGAATGTACAGCTTCCACAATCCCTACCATGATTCCCAGGCACCATAACCACCAGACGCCCAACAGAAAACCAGTGTTTATAGTTATGACGAGCACAGGAGTCTTTCTCAAAGTTGGAAGCTTACCATTCGATTCACATTCATCGCAGCGTTTACATGTGGTCAAAGCATGTGTGCCTGTCAAATAGGTTCCGTTCTCACAAGGTGAGCAGACGAAGCTGTCACCAGGTTTTTCACAGGAAGATGTCCGCTTTTGTCCTGTAAAAAAACATTCATATTAAAGATAATTTGTTTACTATGAGAGCCGTGATATTATAATTCCTAGGTAAAGTGTGTTAAATGTTGCAACAGAACGTCTAAGTATTATATTTTTAAAAAAAAGGAAAAGAAGACATGTAACCATCCTGTAATATGGGAACCTTTTTTTTTTTATTCTGGCAGGTCCTCATGTGTTAATCTATGAAAGAGAGCATGGTTGGTTTTTGTTTTGAACATTTGAATCTGTAATGGCGACTGGTGTGGCGAGGCGTGCGTTGAACAGGTAAATCGTTGCTGTTTGTGCAGCTCAATTGCATCCCATTTTCATAAATACGTCAAAATGATGTCACAAAATCTGTAATGGTTTAATCCTCGTCTCCACTGAAGGCGCGGCTTTTGGATTGCGTGTACATTTGCACACTTTGATGACTAGACACAAAACGTACCAATAAGTGCTCAGGCAACTAAGAATTTCTTTAGAAGCTCCAGTGCCTAGGGGAAATGGGAGGTTTTAGACTCATGAAGAATGTTTTGTTTGCCAATGGAGCACACACCACAGTACACCAAGTGAGGTTTATAAATCCGAGAATGGGTGCATTTCTAATCTAGTTTTGCTTTGGTGAAAATGCCCCCATTGTTGTTTTGAAAAAAAGGAAAGGAATTGATTTACTATCACTAAATCTCTATTGCTAGTGTCTCCTGACCTGTTTGATAGCAGCTCGTTTGTCTCCCCCTCCTCCCACCCTCTCCCTCTCTGCTTTTCTCTTCCCTCTCCCCCTCCAGCATTATCTGAAATGTCATCAGGCCCAATATGATAGTCGCTTGTTTTAGTCTTCTCCTTCTCCCTTACTCCAACCCTTCCCCCCACCTATTGTTAAATTCCGGCACCACCTCAATTGTCGTCAGGCATAGTCATGTAGACGCTTGTCTGTCTCATTCTCCTTCCGACCTCCCCTCCCCCTTATCATGTCCAAAAGCTCTTGCACTATCTGTAATGTCGCCAGGCTGAAGTTGAGAGTTATTTTTCACATTCTGATGCATCAAGGACTGTAAGAATGTCACTGTATTCTCCCTTGTTCCCTCCCTGCCTTGAAGCACTTTGAAACACATTGTGTAAAGGTGCTATATAAATAAACAATCAATACAATACAATAGTATATTGAATGATGGACACAATGTATTCATTTCGATCCTGCAATATAGCTGGTGGAGGCCAGGCAGAACGCCGTTCCCCTGTTCGCCTTCTTGCATCCACAGAGCTGAGTCGGGCCCTGGAACGGTTTCAGTAGGGAGCGGGGTACAGTGTGAGAGCTACTTTGCATATAATGGGAAACGCTCAATGCCTGTCATTGGATTACAGGGTTCCAACCAGGTGGGGAAAATCACACTTCACACTTCTCGTGAGTTAGTGGTCAGTGTGGCGCGCTGGAGGGAAAGTGGACATGTGTCAGTAGGAGTATGGATGTAAGGTGGCTTGAGAGTGCTGCTTTGTGTATGGTTTGGGGTGGATTATGAGTTTCTGTAGGAGTATTTAGGGGATAGACTGAGGAGATCTGCATGTGTGGTTTTTTATGTGTAAAATCCATTTGTGGGCATATGTCCTCCGATGGGCCCACTATTGGTACATCATCAAACCAAGAACATGTAAATACACTCATTAAAATGTTTTGATACTGACATCTCAGCCATATACCAGATGCTCTAAAACAGTAGAGCATCCATCAGAAGCTCTGTTTCCACCAGATGTTTTTGCCATTTATTGGAATCATTTTAAAAGCTGTTTTCATGAGTGGGCATATCCTGTATTAAATGCCTCAAACAGTATTGCCACTCCCTCTGCAAACAGTTGTCCAAGATTCCTCAGAGAACATCAGGCTCAAATTTGGACACTTTGATCTGAAAACTCGTTTGAAAGGTTGATGGTGTCCCGCAAATGCAATGTTTGGTAGCTTAAGATTCCTCATGATAAGTCATTCTGGAAGCACTTCAAAAGAATGTTCTTAAAATACTTAAGTCTCTGAATTTAAATCCACTCCTGCACCGGCACACAAAATGAACAAATCCCAAAATAACAGGAACAAATGGATGGCCACGATCCCTTTAGGCTATTGATTATGACCTGCCTAGTTGTAAAACTGAACATCTGTCAGGGAGAGCCTCTCCCAGACCACACATTGGGGGTCATTACGTCCCTGGCGGTAGGGGTTTAATGGGGCCGGTAGAGCTGCCGGCCCCATTAACCCCATACTGCCGCATTACGAGGTTTGCTCGTGGGACCCGGTAAGGACGCCTGGTAAAACCAGGTGTCTTTAGCGGGTCCCGCGAGCAGCACAGCATGCTAACAACAGGCCCGTCATTAACGGGCCCATTGTTAGCATGCTCCCCATTGCCATTGAGCCCTATCGTGGCTCAAATGGGAATGGGGATGGACAGGGTACGGGTTCCCTGAATGGGGAAATACCGGGCCCTCCAAGGTTGGAATGGCCCGGTACTTCCCCATTCAGGGAACCCAGACCCGGTACCCAGAATGGAGGTAGCCATGCCGCAAATTACCCCCATTCTAATGGACTGCCCAACCAAGAGAACGTTGAAAATATACACCGGCACACACAATGAAGAAATGCCAAAATATCAGGAACAAATGGATGGCCAAAACCGCTTTGGCTATTGATTATGACCTGTCCAGTTGTAGAACTGAACATCTTTCAGGGAGAGCCTTCCCCATGCCCCGCATTCCAATGGACTTCCCAACCAAGAGGACGATGAAAATATACACAGATATGGGCAAGGTTGCCATTCTTCAAGTCATTCTTCAAGTCATCGAAATAGAAAGGCTTCTCTTTTTAATCTGACTATAGCTGTCACTTTCACTTCCTGCATTTATCCTTTCTGTAGTTAATAAACAGCACAGTATGATATAGGATTGTCAGTAGATCCTCGAAAATCTCGGGCATCCTGTACCAAATGTTTAGTTTTGTCAATTTTCGGTGTATAGCCATCTACTTTAGAACATTCTAGCTCACTTCTAGCTAAAACTGCTGTATCTTGGCCAGCGGATGATGTGTATACTGCAACGTCATCAGCATATAATGCCAATCTGATCTGACACCCAGCACTAGGCTTAATGAGCCTCATTACAACTCTGGCGGTAGCCATGCCGTTAAAAATGGCACGGCTGCCGCCGGAGTTGCATTTTTTCCGGCACCCGTGAATGGGCAAGAACCGGGTCATGCCGAGTTAGGCGGACCCTGTTCTTGCCCATTTTCGGGTGCCGGAATCAAGGGCCTCCTCATCCCCATTCTGCCCCATAGGGCTTAATGGGGATGGGGACGTCGGATGCACCGGCACATTCAGAGTTGTGCCGGTGCATCTGTCGTGCTGTACTCGCGGGTGCCAGTCAGGCCGCCAGGAAAAACCTGGCGGGCTGTCAGGCACCCACAAGCACAGCCCGTAGTATGGCGGCCCGGGAACTACGGTACTGGCATTCTTGTTCCCGGACCGTCATGCTTGTAATGCGGCCCAATGTCTTTATGTTAATTTATGTTAATATCTCGCCTGGTTAAATGTTTCAATGACTCCTTTCAAAGGGCAAATTGCACACATGACATCCATGCAGAATGTCCTAGGGTACAGTACCAGCTTTTTCAGCACCCATTAAGCCGTATAACAGTTGGGAATTCACTTGGTCAGTGATGTTGGTATCTTCCTGGTCAGGGTTTGCATGGTCCATGGTGGATTTCTCAGGAATAAACCTGTACTGATTACTATGCATAATTCTATGCATGCTTTCAACAAAATCCAACCATAGTTGGTAAGTAGCTTATTATCTCCATTAAACAGAGAGATTGGCTGATATGAGCATGTATTGCTTCAATATTTATTCTCTTTTGGAATTACTGTTATTGTGGCATTTGGTGGCACTGCAATACATTCCACATCAGCTAGACCTTGATACAACTAAGGGAGTCAGCAGTACAACATTGTTGCATATACCTGCAAAAGTACACCATCTTTTTCTGAGCTGTACACTGCTCCCACCCCCAAGCCTCCCTGCGAGGTTCACATTGTGGCAATAAGACCTGAGGCGGCGTGCCAATACCGCCCCAGGTAATGCCCCTGGGGCCGTAGTTACGGACCCGAGCGGAGCGAGGGCCTTAATGAAGCCCTGGGGGCATTACCGTGGGTGGTATTGGCCCGCTGCCGAGGGTCTTATAGCCTTTAGTACCCCGGCCCGTTAGACCGGGCTACTAATGGCATTTTTTCTGCTGTGTTTCAACAAAAAAAAAAGAAGTGAAATAAAATGGCCGCTGGGAAAGGAAAAACGTAGTCTGTTTTCCCTTTCCATGGCGGCCATCGGGAGCGGACGCGCTGGGAACAGAAGTGTTTCCAGCACGTTCGCTCCCAAGAAAAAAAGAACAAAAGAAGGTAAGTGGGGTTGGGAGGGCGGGGAGGGGATAGTTTGCATGGGAGGTGGGTGGAGGAAAAAAAAGAAACTTCCCTGAGTCCCCGAGTGGGGGACAGGCCAGCCTCCAGCCATGGGGAGACTTGAAGTGGGGATTGCCCCATTTCGAGCCTCCGCATTGGCTAATGGGCTGCCATGCCCCTTGCCGGGAATAGAGTACCCGGCACGCGCAGGACGCACCGGCATACAAGGGAATACTGTGTGATATGGCTCGCAAAAGAGCCAATCCACACGTTGTATTCCCGGTGCACAGCATGTGCCGGGTACTAATGTCAGATAGGCATCCTTGGCTTCGACGGACAGGACAGGGCGGTCAATAGCATCAAGGGAGGGAGTGATCTCCTGGTTATAAACCTGTGCCTTTGGGTTGTTTAGTTTGTTATAATATTTGCAGTGTATTAATAATACTTTCCTTATCCATATAACTGTAGCCTTGGACATTGATCATTTGGACAACCTTTCTATTGTTCCAAGTTTCCTGAAGGTTTCAGGATGAAACCACATCTCTAAGCTCATCTCACCAGTTCTCTCATTCTTCAGAGACCTTCCGATACTTCTATATTTGATCTGGAAAAGATGTTTATCCCTGGCTCGTGTCCATAGAATAGTGGCTTGAATTTCTATTACATACTTTTTTTTATTTCTAAGTGATACTGAAAAATGAGTTCAAAACTTTTTAAGTGATGCCACGTACAGTAGAGCAGTCTTGATCAGTGTCCTTCTGTCATTTGTAGGTGTCCTCATTGCATTGGCACTGTAAGAAAAGTGGGAAGAGCCTTGCTAGTGTGGTAGAGGGAGGTGCTTTAGTGTTGGTGAGTTCAGTTTGGAGTCCCTAAACTCTGAGAGCCACCAATGTCTGATTAATTAAATTGCTCTAGGTCTGGGTCAGCTGGTGATGTGGAATGGGTGTTGTAATGCTCAAGAGGTGAGCTTCGACGTAGCTTGGGAAATGTTTTTGTGGTAGTTAATAGGACGGAGTTGGCTGTGTAGGGTGGGAATTTTGTGTGTCACGAAAGGTGGTAGATGATTTTAGAGGGGATGTTAGTCAGGTTGAAGATAGGAGCATACTAAACATATACAACAATGGACCAGTAGGCGAGGGGATGACAAATCATATACATTTACCTTTTTATATAAATAGCAATAAAGGCTACCGTTTCAATTTAATTTAATATTTATTTTTTGTCAAACATAGTTTAATCACATAATAAAGCCTTTTTCAAAATGTGACTCACACTCATTCCTACCATCCATTCACTCTCATTTTATCTTAAAAATCATACATTTCACATATATATCCATAACATCTTGGCCATGTTCGACAATCTCTAATTTTCACACTGTGAATTTTTTTTCTGTTTATTATCAAATGAAGTTATCTGCATATGATCAATTACACAGTATTACTGAACAAAGTCTTTTTTATGTGATTAAACTATGTTTGATATAAAATAAATATTAAATTAAATTGAAACTGTAGCATTTATTGATATTTATAAAAAGGTAAATGTATATGATGTGTCATCCCCTATCCTACGGGTCCATTTTTGTATATGTTTAGTATGTTTTTCCTGGAGGACCAGGGATTATAACCAGGCACCCCCTTTTTTGTCTTGAAAATAGGCGCAGCCATAATCCATATTGTGATTTTTCAAACGAGAGGTACATGTAGCCTGGGTGAAATAATTTGGTGCCATCCAAGAGCGATGTCATTGGTACTAGTCAAAGACATTATTAAGCTGGTTAGTTAGGTGATTGTTGAAGTGTTTGTTTGATTCCATTTTAGTTGTGTGGAGTCCCAGCTGAATGAGTCAATCCTCCAAAGTTATTTGTCGGGAATAGGTGTGTGGGTTCCTTGCATGTCCCTGCAGTTTTAAAGGCTGCCTTCTGTTTGGTCCATTTCTTCTTGTAAGTTTATGTGAGGAAAATTGGACCAAACAGAAGGCACTCCCTAAAGTTACAGAGACCTATAAGGAAACCACAGAAACATTTCCAATTGTTTTCATAAATGCCTGGCATTGGTGCCGATGTCATTTGAATAGTCAGATTCTTGGCTGTTTTCTGAAGGTCAGATGGTCATCTACTGGGTAGAGGTTTTTAGGCAGAGAGTTGCTTGGCTGAGAGGAAAGAGAACGAAGGTCCTGTGTGTTGCTTCTGGTTGAAGCTTGGCACCATTAGTAATGTAGTGTTGCTGGATGGAATATCTATTGATGGGTGTCAGTGGGTGAATTTATTCATGATGTATTCAGCACTCTTGCTGTGGACGGCACAGTGGCAATGCACCACGTTTTATAGTGAATCTCAGGTTGATATGGAGCCAGTAGATTGTTTGGTGAGCAGAAGTTATGTGTTTGTTATCTTTTCAGACTTCCACTCTTCTGTGTCTGTTTAATAGATATTCGGGGAGCCCAAGGAAGAGCCAAATGCAATCCGCAGAGAACAAGCACACACATTGCCATGGTCTTGTGCATGAAGGTCAGGTAGGGCATGATGTATTGGATAGTGTGGAGCTGTACAAAGAAGCTCTTTACGGTGGCTTTGACCTGAGATTCAGGTGCCATCATCAGAATCAAAGGCAACAGGAATATGCTGCAGGATGAGTTCACAGAGAGAGATGTTGTTCCTGTTGATGTTCACAATGTCCCATAGCGAGCAGAATGGGGAATATATTCCTCTCATCAGCCATAATCCATATTGTGATTCGTGAAGGATTGTGTTGGTTTCTCTGCATTCCCCAAACTCTTGTGAAATTCATTTTTCATGGATTTTGGCAATTAAAGATGTTTTGGAGATTGGTCAGAAGTTTGCTGGGTCATTTGGCTAAGCTGTGGGTTTTCTTTAGGAGAGGTTTGACAAAGGCGGTTTTGAATGTATGACCCTGCTCAATGGAGGTGTCACGGATGGCTAGGAAGGCAGCTGCTTGTCGTGATTGCTTAGTTATTGCTCTTTAGATGTTGAGAAGTGCATAAATCTATCAGAAAGACTGAGGGATTTGTAGTGTTGACCATAGTGTGGAGTAGGGCAAAGGCTGCAACTGTTGGGTTAGGTGGCTTTTTGTCAGTGGTGTTTCCCTGGTTGGGAGTGGTGGTGGTATTTTCTGGTCCAGGTCTCGGATTTGAAGAATTATATTAATGAAATGGGTCTCAATGGAATTGCCGATTTCATGCAATGGTGTAGGTGCTGTATGGCAGGCTGATTCTATGTGTATGGTGGTGGTTTACCTTGAGAGTTTATGCTCTGTAAACCGGATGATGATGATGGCAGGGCAGCTTGTCTGTAGAAAGATGATTTGTTAATCCGATTTTCTCAAGCTTTCTGTCTCACTTTTTGATGAGATTAGATTTGGGAGTAAACCATTTGGAAACCTTTTTCTTCTGTGAACGTTTGGATGGTATTTTTGGTTTTGTACTGTCAAGGGTGTTCGTTATCCAGTTATGGAGGTTGTTATGTTGGTCATCTGCTATTTTAGTCTGTTTATTGGCTGTGTGATGAGGGTTTGGAGGCTTTAAGGTTTTGCGGGAGGTTGTCCAGTTGGACCTCTTTCCATGGTGTGGTTTAATTTGGGGGTGCTTCAGTTGATTTCACAGGCAGTTGTACTTCACTGAAAATGGTGCAAGGGATTGAAAGGTGTTCTCCCCTGGGTACGTGCACTGAAGTGGAGAGGGTAAGGAAGTTCTCATTACAGAAGATGACATTCATGGTGATTCCAGCTATATGGGTATGTCCATTAACATTTATTTGAGGTGTAGCATGCTGAAATTTGTGGAGAGTGACTTGACTTGGTCCGTAAGCATCTCAAGACCTTCCTCTTTGCCTCTGCCTTTGCCCCCCTTCTCCCCTGTTGACCTGTTTCTTCTTTCAGCATCGTTCACCTGGCCACCCTCTGATCATTCGGGCCCAGGTACCTGCTCATCCTGCCAGCCTCCTGCACTGCCTCCAGGCCACCATCTGCACTAGGGTTCTGTATCTGTACCCATACAGTCCCCCTCCCACTTTTCTTCTGCACTTATCAGATATAGCTTTCTGACTAACTTTCACCTGCCACTTGCTGGCTGCACTACCATGGTTTATCACCCGTATTTTTTTTTTGTATTCTATTTAATATTTATTTATGTTTTCTCTCCTCTGCCTTGCACTTTCCACCCCCCCTTCCATGCACTTTTCCCCCGATTTCCCTTTTTATTGCACTTGCGCTTTCTTAAATGTCACTGGGCCTAGCAAGATCGTTGTTTTTCTGTTTTTTTCTCCCTTGTTCCCTCCCTTTTTGTCTGGTCGCACTCTGAATCATTTGTGTATGAGCGTGATATAAATAAAATATCATTTAATTTCCTTTGTTATCTTCCTTCTCTGGCCAGATATTGAAGCCTATTGGTGTAGTGAGTTGTTGGCAGTCTACAGAGAGATTAGAATGAAGCTTAGTCTGGATGTGTGGAAAGATGGGCAGTCGAGCAGTTGTGATTCACAATCCTGGGTGTTATCACAGTGTGGTGTTTTAACTTTAGTGGCATCTTTGTGTCTGAGTGCAAATCTGCCTCCTGTGTTATCTGCTCTGTTGGTAAATGTGATCTTGTATCCTTTCAGGATTATTAGTGTATAACCGGTGAGTTATTCATTGTGAGTCAGGTTTCTGTGATGAAGAGAAAGGAGGTTATTAAAGGTTGGTGTTTATAATGGTAAAACAGACTGTATCACCGAAATATCACCGAAGCCAGGGCCAGCCTAATCCATAGTAGGCATCCATCATCAGGAATCTGCGGGGGCAGGTGGGTTTGGGTCAAGTTAGTTTGCTAGCAGAATCCAGAAGAAGGCCGCCGTCGAGAGCAGTATCTTTGAAATACAACCAAAGCAAATACCACCATATCCATAGTACAACATTCACCCAAAACGCATCCAAAAAACATCTTCAATCAAAAAGCAGAGGTAATGAAATGGCAAATATCCACCTAAAAGCTGCCAAATAGCAGTAGCGTCAGGTCCAACACGTGGCAGCCATCAGATAAAACATACAGTCATAATTCTTTGTCCTCTTGACCCCAAAAACGCCCTTGACAGCTCTGTCCTGAAGAGGTGGGACAGGCATTAACATAGGCAGCAAACCTTTGCAATAGCCAGTCCAAATGGACCATAAGAGGCTGCTGCACACCACATGACAGAATACATGCGCAATGAGTCCTGTAAACAAATGTGTCAGAGCACCAAATGCAAGTCAAAGTTTCCAGGCTGCTGAATGCACAGTGTGTGGAGAGAGATTCCCCACATCTCAAAATTGGGGCTTAGCTACGTACCTGGGACCACACTGATCCTGAAGCCCTAAATTAGTCACTCACTGTCATGCCATGAAATGGAAGGCATTACCTTCCTATTGGAGCATAGAGTGACATTGGCAACTGATATGATATGGTAAGTCATTTATAACGCACCTGTAGACAAGTATTTCTAGGCGAAACTCACGTGCAGTAATCCCTAAATAACATAGGTAAAAAAAACTCCCTAAGGATTTGCATGGAGCTGTGTCAGTACAAGCAGTCAGCATCATATCACAACATACTCTGAAAATAAATACCCCTGCTTGAAGCTCTCTATACACCAGACACCTGTTGCCCCACTATAGGTGTGACGCCTTTTCCCAAGAAACACAACAATAGAGATTTCCCTATTGGACCACCTAAAACCCATGAGATTGGTATTGTTGTTAACACTTCAAAGGAATCTAATGCACTGATGTCAATGATGCCTGCAGGAAGAAAAATGTCACAACAGTGTGGGGCCATTGGTGACATAGGGAGCCGTGCAGACAGAGCAGCCAATACCCCTTCCAATCGTTCATCGCGTCGCCGTACCAGACGTGTAGGCAGATAACATTGCTCAGGAAAGTGGATTGAATACAGAATTCATGGCCTGTAGACATGTACATCAATGAATGGGCACTTCCAAGACAAGGCCACAGAGAGAACATTGGCTACATGATGCCAACCCACACATTCCAAACAAAACCCATGCCCCTATGTCTCATCTACCAATTATTATGATACACCTCATATAGCAAAACAGGCATATTTTTAAGCAACAAGTAAATTGTATTACACCTCAATACAGCAAATGCCCATTCCCAATCCTTCCATATCCCACCACACTCATAATCACACCCCTATTCTCAGTTGCCCATCCCATCCTTCCCTATCCCACAAAGCCCAATAACGATTAAATCCTAAACCAACTCGGCACCTAGTTTCCTCTATCGCCTCTTTTATTGTTCCTCTGCAGAAGGTGGAGTAAATCCTGCACACCTGATCGAGTCGCACCATGGGCTCTGAAACACAGAAGTGTTTAGACTATGGGTCATTGTGGAGGCTGGCATCTCCGTCTAGGCCTATATTAGCCGAAGGGCCAGTGAGCATCTCATCCTCTTGAGTATCATTGAGAGGAGCCCAAATCCCTTCTTTTTTCATTGGATTCCTGCATCAAAGAAGCAAATGTGGCTTGTTATACCAGACAGACCCAACTTATGTGATGAAGCATTTTGTGCTCTGACCTTTCCAGAGTCTGCTGGAGGCTAGACAGAACCTCAACCTGACATCAGGAAATGTCTTTCTGGGTCTCCTGGCATCCCTATATTTCATGAAATTGCATGGGGATCTGTTTGTGTTCTGCCAGATGTTGATCCTTTGGAACCTTTGGCCCAGGTCTGGGTCCACTTGAAGGTTGTCAGTGGATCCTGTTAATGTGTGGATCTAGTTTCAGCGTCATGTTGTTAGTCGAAGGTGATGGCTGTCTGTTGAAGAGCCATTTGTGGATCATCCTCGTCAACATTTGTCATCCTCATTAACATTTGTGTGGTGTCAGGATCAACTTGTTGTTATCCGGGTTGTGACTCCCAAGGATTCTCAACAACTTCACATGGGTATCAGCATCCTCCTCCTCCTCTGTCCAACCACAGTGATCTCTTCCTGCCTTCTTTATTCCAACTTTTTCAACTGAAAAGGTACTGAAGGTCCATCTTGATGCTGATCTAGAAGCAGATGGGATGGTGGCGTCTCTGGCAGCAATAGTGGTGTTGATGGTGGCAGGGTCTGTTGTGCTGGTGATGGCCTGACCGTTGGTGGTAGTGGTTGTGACTGGGCCAGCAGTGGTAGTGTGTGGGCCACTGATGGTGTTTGGGACCAGCTGTATTGGTCGTGGTGGTGGATTGGCCTGTGGTGGTGGTGGCAGATGGGCCATTAGTGGTGATGGTTGTGATATTCAATTTGCCTTTCACTGAGGAGGAGGCTGCGTGTTTGTTGGAGGACTGCCTAGCAGGGGCAGGGTGAGGTGATATGATATGATCGGTTATTTATAATGCGCTTAATACCCAGAGGTTTCTAAGCGCGGACCCGGGGATCGAACCTGTGTTGCTCTGTGTCGTCTTGCTTCCAAGGTGAGCATGTTGCTCCTGAGCTATCCTCCCAAAACACTGTTATGCAGAGGAGTGCAGTTAAATTCTGCTTTCGAAGCTGCAGTGAAAGTCTATCAAAGTAACTGTGCCTGTAATCATCAATGTGTTTATTTTACGTTATTACCTCTGCTAGAGGTACAGGTTTTGATTCCTTCCTCTTCTTCCCATTCCCCTTTTTCCTGAGCTGTAGTTTCTCCTCCTTTCTGTGCACACTATTCCTCTAGTAAAAGAAAAAAAAAAGATGTAGGCTCTTATTTATGGACCATCTTTACTGGTCCATAAATAGAATAATATGCATACACTACAAAGGTATGATTTTGTGTTGTCTTTTACGTCCCATTTTAGGGGATATAAATCCTCAGAAATTCCAGCATGCACGGCTAACTCTGCCATCACAAATATTATTTGGCAGTAGTTGTACTTGCAATGTGGGTCCTATGAGCATTGGGCTAATACCCATATGAATACCTGCTTGCTAGCTTGCCTATAGTAGTACCATTACAAAGGGCAATATTCCATTAGCATGGGTGCTTGCCTGTGCTACTGAAACACCTCAACGCCCATGTTCAATATATGTGGGTAGTTCTCACGATAAGACTCTGGCAAATGTCTCATTGAGGATGTAGCAACTCTGGGTACTTTAGTTATAACGTCTTACCATCACTACCAGCCCAGGTCCCCAGGTTCATATTCTTACCATACCGATGGTTTTCAAGCCTATTTGCCAACAAGTGCAAGAACTTGCTTTCCAGTTGATGTAACCTTTTAACAAAAGATGTCGCTATTTCCCAACTCCATCACGTCCCTCTTAAGTAGTTATCACCCAAAGTCCTACCCACTACCTAACCTTACAGAAGGTGGATGCAATATGTGGCTCTCTAGATGCTGGTGGGAGCTGTAGTCAGAAAACATCCAGAGTGCCAATATTGCTCCACTGTATTGTCAGTGGTTCTGTCCACTTAAGGGTGGAGAGCCCAATTCTATCACCACAGACCCCAAAGGGCATAACATTCATGATTGGAAGCATACACTCACACATTGGTAACTTCTACCCCCTTGCAGTGTAGCAGGGTATTTATCTACCTGCCTGCTCTGCTCATCAACTAATGACTCAAGTGCAGACATTGCATGATGTATAACCAAAGGAGCTGCTCTCCTTCCTGACCATGTTGGAGTTGATGTAAGCATAGTATGAGCCTAATTTACTTGCAATTGTCTATTGGAGCAACTCAAACCTGTCACGTGCAGAGAAATAAAATCTGAAGAAAGACTTGCAAGTCTTCAAATGTTGGCAGGTTGACTACATGCATGCATCCCTTTCATATTCCAGCGAAATATACACAAGACTATTAAGCCTTCTTTGATCATCTCACTATAGACACGCCTGTGCAACAACCAGCACCACTTCAGCGGTGACAATTAAATATTGGCTTCCTATTTTCATCTGACTTTAATTTGCATTACCATTGAACAAATATAAATACATTTTCATGTTCACCTCACTCCCCATATCTCTCGCCCTCCCCTACTTGGGTCTCCCACCCAACACGCCCCCCCTTCCTTGCCCAGCTAGAATCCCCATCCCTGATATTCCTTTGTCAGCCCACCCCATTCTGCGGGGCTTATCAGTTCCTATCTAGTGATATATTTAAAGTGGCTTGTAGTAAATCTGCTCCGTCCTTGCTTTGTGCAACATACATACGGTATTCAGGTTAACTGTCAGTCAGACACTACACCATAACGTTTCAGCTCCAGGCTTCTTGAACTCCTCGGTCACACACTTCAGATCCCACTTTCTCTTGGCAGTTCTTTGACTTTCATCTGCCAATGACAAGAAACGATAGGTCCATGCTTCAATACTAAGCCTGGGAATACTTTCTCAAAAGTGATCTGATGGCTCCCATGAGTTATCTAGTGAGATATGCATAGGTTTGCGGGTTCCCGTAGATTTTTCTTCCAGTCCAAATTGGTCTCCATATCTGTTAAGAGCCATAACACGTCGTGGAAGTTTGAGAGAAGTTCAGGCAGGTTCAGGGTGATTCGTGGGAAGAGACAAACACAAAATAACTTTAAGGGCTTTAGGAAGCGAGAAGAATGTTAGAGCAAAGGGAGGAGTCAGTTACGGCTGGGTGCGAAGTTACCCAAACGAAATGGAGTCCTGTGCATCTGTGAAAGTTATCCAAGCAGGACAGCACATTAAACCCTGCAGTAATACATCTCAATAGACTAATGCACCTGCTGCAAAGGGCTGTGTCTACCTTGCAGGTCCCAGGTTTGAATCAGTGAAGTTGAAGGGGGGATTATAAAATAGCATGGCAGATCAGCAGAGTTAGTGCCATGCCAGGAATGCTTATGCTGCTTTTCATTATTCTGATATTGACACATTGTTTATGACTGAGATGAACAATATTACAATACAGGGAATTCATAACAGACACAGCCCTCTGAAAAGCGTACATGGCTGGGGAAGAATCAGTCATGCATATATGTTCAGTAAGCGACATATAAGTGTAGGTACCACCATACATGCTTCTGACAATAATGTATGCAAAGGGGCTGAAAAGTGCTGCAGGAAAGCCCCTCAAAAATATGCATGCTTCCTTTTATGAATACAATGACCTGTCCATTTTTCAAATTAACTCATGCTATGCAATTTTTTTATTTGCATTATATATATGAATTTGGTGCCATGATTTTGACAGTAATCCAATAGTACATCTGGAGAATGACTGCCAAACTCAGTTATCATTATCGCCACTTGGTCCTGTGGCATTATCATGGCATCATGACTGGTGGTAAGGTAGTGTAAATCCTCATTTTGTGAGTCCAGAAAAGTCAATGGGGATATAGAATGGATGTACGGTGAGCACTAATCCTGTATATCCGCCAGGTTTGGTGTCAAAGTTGAGGATTTCCCTCCACTAAAATGCTGGGAGTACATCCTCCATGCATGTACCTACAAACCTATAGCACAGTGGTAATGCAGTGGTAAGTGGTGGTAACAGAATTACTGCAACGTTACTGTCATTTTTACCACATCCTGTACATGTAATGAAGTCCTACATGTGTTTTTCCAACTGCCAAAAAACAATTAATTTTGATTTCTATATTAAAGAATGAACCAGTGAGCAAGGCATCAGTCACTTTGCTTTTCTTTGAGCATCCCTCAAAGAAAAGGTTCTGAGCTTTGACCTATTCCATTAACTTTATACTTTGCTTGCTTTGAACATGGGCTGACAGGCAAAGGTCTTACTTCTTCAACACCATTTTTAAAGCAGCCTGAATTGTCATGGGCTTCAACCAAATCTGTCAGGTGAACCTCTTAAAGTTTTGGGCAAAGCCAAATCCCCCAAATAAAGTGAAACGCTGAGTGATTGGGGGATCGAATTAATGTATTCAACCTGTTTCTCGCAAGATAGTCTAACTTTTCTTTCACCTTGAATGTCAGAAAAGTCCCAACTATTTCCCATTCCTTTACGCTTCAAAAGGTTCAATAAACAAATGAGATACACATTTCAGAGGTTCTGATGCTAATACCTATGTGCTCGATATGAATCCAAAAGATCTTGCGGTAACTACAACATGCTTTCAATGGCCGGTATTCCAGATGTATTTCTATGGCTTATTCCCTTACTTGCCCAGTCTGCTTTCCCATTCAGATTCTGTGCCAACATTCTGGATGCTTGCTTCTGTTTTCACTGCCATTCCATGCATCTACCCATCCTAGACTGAATAGCCTCATAAGGCCCTTGCCCTTGGACTATCTTACCATCCTCCTTGCTGGACAGTAATTTGGACGGATGGAATCCAAAATTCAAATCACCCATCTCTCCTTCTGTGGAAGTACTGTTTAAGAACCTTTAACACTTTAGCCAGATTGTCCATCTCTAGCTCCCCTACTTTATCTTCCATCAATTCAGATTGCCTTTGCGTTTGGCACATATCTGAAGGTGGTTATTTGCACATGTGGCATGTAAAGAGTTGCATGTTGAATGGGCATCCTCTCCTCAATGCAGTCACCTCTAGCTCAGCCCCAGTGAATCTGTCAATTAAGTGGGAATTTCCCCCATTCTGCTGTGGATGTTGTTGATATTGTAGCCAGACTTTCAAGTCATTTAGTCCAACCACTGGTTTAAGGGGTTTTAATGCTGTAACAGCAGATATCACTGCACCCCTTTGAAACATTGACAGCTGGTTCACTATCAAGATCTCCGGTCTTGAAAACACACAGAAGATAAGGGCATGCCCAGCTGCATTTATGACTGGCCATGTTCTCCAGGCTCCCCAGATTCCCTGTCCTTTTCAGAATGTGTGGGAGCATCACTCCTGCCTTCATATACTATAATGTTAGTCTGAAGACTCCTATGATCATCTTTTTTGGCCCAGAACCTGCAGTTTGAGGGACACCAGTTGGCTCAGCAGAAATATCCAAAATGTTATTGTTGTCCAACTCACTAGCAGATGGAGAAGCATTGCCACTCTGAAAACCCCCCTTTGGTTTGAACTGCAAACCTATTGAGTTTTTTTCCCAGAAATATCCACTGTGATAGGTGGTAATGAGATGGTGCTTCCCGGAAGTTGTAGTTATATGATATGAAATGGCATTTGTAACGCCCCTAAACACAAGTGTTTCAAGACGCAACAAGGCAAGGGAGGGGAAACAGAGGGAAGACAAACACAACAATCTTACTAGGCCCAGTGACATTGAGCTCACGCAAGTGCAGGGGAGAGGGGACAGGAGAAGTGCCAGGGGGAAGAGGGGGAGGATGGGCAAGTGCCAGAAACGGGATCACAAGTAGTGCAGCCAACAGGCGGCAAGTGCGAGTGTTAAACGTGCAGAAAATAGGTGTCAAAGAGTGCAGGTGAGGGGACTGTAGGGTTGCAGATACAGACCACAAGTGCAGGGGATGCCAGGAGGCAGTGTGGGAGTGCAACTGGGTGGGCAGGGATGGACCTAAATTCAGAAGGTAGCCAGGTGACCAGTGCATTATCAAGCATGAGATCAGCAGGGGAGAGGATTACAGGATGAGGCAATAGTGCTTGGAACGTATTGAACTTCATTGGCTTGTTCAACTGGGTTATTATAGGCATCTCGTGCCCACTGTCTCCTTTTCTGTTCGGCAGAAGCAAGCCCTCCCCTAACAGCTACTCTAGTGCTAGTCGTACAGTATCTTGTTTGTAAAATGTTTTAAATGTTGTAAGCCATCATCTTACATGCTATAGGCCAACCTTTTGGAGAAGGGCACTGACACTGATGCTGCTCTTAGCACTGTCAACTTCAAGGCTTTCATTGATAACTATCTTAGACCACTGTTCTGAAAATCTGGGTCCAGAGCAGTTGTTGGATGAGAGATGTGCAGCTCTACTACTGCTCAAAGAAGCAGATCCAGCATCTGGTAGCATTGCACAACATTCACACAGAGCAGGGGAGGAAAGAGCAGGTTATTATATTCAGACCATGCACTGTGTAAAACGCTTTTTCACAGTCTGTACTGTACATCGGGCTTCTGTGTTCTCAGCATTCATAATGACGAGGCAGGAGCTAGATAGAACCCACAAAGAATAAGTGAAGGGGGCAGGATGAGGTGGTGCAGTGTTGTGCAATAGAGTAGGGGTGACCACCCCGAAAAGGTCCTGCACAGGGGGCCGGGAACAAAAGACCAACGTTACGGGGTCAGCCTTAATGGCCTAAATTCCACAAAGTCAGTGTTTTGTTCCCAGCATTTAGACATAGATATGTGAAAACCACCATGCAATGTTCAACCTGTAGTAACCTCCATAGTAAGTGGCCGACATATCTCAGAATATAAATTTTTCAAGAGCCCATACTAGGTCAGTAGCAGTCTCACATCCTTCTGCTAGAGTGATAATTTGAGTGTCCTCGAAGACCTACGGGGGTGCCAACTTCAATCGCCACCTGACCCTTCACCACTTTTGTAAGAAAATAGAATGGCAGAATGGTTGGTCTCTAATCAATGATTACAGCGCATCATATCTTGTCTTATTTCCTTTCCATTACACTTTCAAGTGAGCCTATTTTATATACACCAACCCTGTTATGTCCATTTGCACTCATAGTTTCTCCTGATTCTCCTTGCAGCATCTGACACAGTTAGAAAAATGGAAGGGGTACATGAGGTACTGTACGGTCCTCCAGGTAAGATATATTCATATAAATTCATATAACACACATGTGGACTGTTAGTTCGAGGTTGACACAGAAAAAATGTATCCTTTATACAAAACAAATTAGATTTATTCTAAACACAAAATGAACATTTCATAGTGCTCAGTTCACATTACTTTTTTGAAAAGAAAATGCTCCACTTGTATAATAAAATACAACTCCTATCCCAAATTCACTCCCTCACACTGAAACATTCATACTACATTATTTTTCTTCATATTGGCATTCGGTTTCATAATGTATATGACCATGGAACAAATGTTATTCACAACATATAGTAACACCCCTTTCTCATGTTGCTATGTCCATCTCTTAAAAAACAGAAGTTTTTCGTCGACACGTGTTTCAGTTGGTTAATCGGGGCTGCGAAATAAAATATCCCAACCTTCCTCAGGACAGAAGCTGAGTACACGCTATGTCTCACTTCGGGGTACAGGGAGTAGAAGACAGCATCTCCAAATCTTGTCTTGGAGGCAGTCCAAACGGATGGATCAAATCCAAAGTATGCATGAGGAAATGTGTGACGGCGCAACATCAGGATGGTGGAAATGACCAGAGATATTTGATCTGATACAGTTTCATCACAATCTGCAGTATTTCGTACAAAGACAAGTGATAGAGATTTGTTATCACTAACATAATAGCTCGGCGGGGTAGTTGCTGCTATTGCCTGAGCATTTTAGATTTGATCCATCCGTTTGGACTGCATTGCAATCCAACCATCGACTTTGTCCCCCAACTCTATGTGCCATAAAGGTCAGTGGCCATACCTTTAGCATTGTAGACATGCTTCATTATATCCTCTGTCTGAGTTCCAATGCCTTTACCAAAGAAAGATATGCCTCCCACTGCCCGGCCCATCCTGATGGTTTGTTTCACAATATGTATTTTGCCACAGCAACCAAAACAAACACTAAGTAGTCAAAACAATGGTCTCCTTCCAAGGGCAACCCATTTACCAGGAAAGCTCTAGATGCCTTATGAGCGTTCTCATCACCATGACCGATGACTTTGCAATACCACCCTCTGGCTGCCCTCCTTGGGTCCTCTAGCCTCACTATCCTGTGAGGCTAAAAATTGTGTGGTCATCTTCGACTCCTCTCTCGCCTCCACCCCTCAAATCTTGGACCTTGTCAAGAAGGCCAATTTACAGCTTCAGCTCCTTATAGGCATTCTCCCTTTCCATACCTTTTCCCAGAACTCAATGTCTCCAGAGCTCTGGTCCCCTCTAGACTGGACTACTGCAATCGACTCTTCCTCAATCTCCCCCATGCTTCCCTATGCCCCCTTAAACTTATCCAGAATAGAGCTGCAAGACTTATCCTTGGCCTCAAGCCCAGGGACCGTATCTCTCCAGCCCTAAAACCTCACCACTCGCTCCCGGTGGCCGCGAAGATCAAATTCAAGACTCTCTAAATGATCCACAAGGCTTTCTGGGGCCTGGCACCATGCTACTCCAACGTTCTCTCCCTAAATACCTCCCTGCTAGGATCCTCCACTCCTCTAACTACAACTCTCTCCTTGTCAAATGCTTCACCAAGCAGAGAGTGTAGGGAAGGTCTCTCTCTTCGGCTGGTGGCTCTCTTTGGAACAGCCTCCCTGCCCCTCTCAGACTTGAGCCGGACCTCCTTAAATTCTGGAAACTTCTCAAAGCTCTGCTTTTCCATACCTCTTTCCCTTCCCTGCTAATCACCCCACTGCCGCTGAGACTGGCAGCCTGGTCCTTCATGAATCTCACAGGTAACCAGGCCCTCTGCTCAGTCGACACCAGCACCCTCCGCCCCTCAGCACTACCCTTGTGGGCCCCCTGCCTGGTGGATGTGCATACCAGCCTTGGAATTCTTCCACCTTAGCACTTAGCCAGTGCCCTACTCCCCTGGCACTCCTGGCACTTCCCTCACGGACTCTCACCAGCAAATGGCTATACATTGCCCCCCCTCCCTTCCCTATTTCTTACACTTCTCTTCACTGCACTTGCACATCTTAATGTCTCAAGGCTTAGTAGGACCACGATTGTACATTTACAGTTTTCTGCCATTGTTATTTACTCCCCGTGTTCCCTCCCCGCTTTGTCTTCTGGAGCCTGGAAACACTATTGTATTGTATAGGCGCCTAACAAATGCTCAATAGCGAGCATGGATGAGAAGAAATTATCTGTTAAAAGGGGCCCCTGATACTATTATTATTATGGTGTTAACTGAGCATAGACCTAGCTTTGAAAAGCAATGGATTGCTTTACAGAGGTATACAAGAATACAGATACACTACAGAGCGCTTTACAGAGGTACACAACAGTACAGATTCATAACAGAGCGCTTTTCAGAGATAACAGCAGAATAGAAATAAAGCTGGGTGTAGGATACAGAAGGGCACAGAGGAGGGGTACATCTGCGTAGGGTGCCGGGGAGGAGAGCGGAAGACGGCGTCTAGCAAGTCATAGCAGCTGGTATGTTATATTCCGCTGCTAGGCTGTATTTGTATTTGTATTTATTGAATTTTATATAGCGCTTTTAGGCTGCAATTGTAGGCCTCTAACAAAAAAGCACCTTCTTGGACTGTGTCATTATATTTCCTTCCAAGCTCTTCCAAGCTTTTGGTGCTATTCGAACAAGTCTTGCATTTGCACTTTATCATGTACTTTACTGTATCTAAAGTTTATGCTGCTAGTGTAATGAAATGTGTACCTGTATTTTATCTTTATTACTTTGGTATGGAAAAGTGTGTTAAATTTTAGCTCTGTGTGTTTATGAAGTGTTTTGTCTTTAACTGTTATGTCACTACGCTGAAATAAAGTTTAAGAATGAATGAATTAATACATCTTCAGTTGCATGATGGACATGAAATTAACATGTGAGTTCAGTAATGGCTGCAGGGCATAAGGTGTCTGTGCAAGGAGTGCTATGTTATCGGCATGTGCCAAAAGAGGCAGTCTCCTTACGTCAAGGGTGGCAGTTTCCAAGACAGATTGGAGCATGTTAGTATAAAGATTAAATAAAATTGGCGCCAACACACACCCATGGTGAAAGTCCCTACGTGTCTTAAAGGGAGCTGTACAGCATCCTCCAAAGTCATAGCGTTCAACACATTTGGTGTTGGTGTGCAGCAATATTAACTACAACAGCCCTTGTGGAATGCCCATATTCATTAGGATCAACCACACCTGTTGCCTGTCCACCAAGTTGAACGCTGTTGACAAGTCCATACATGCCAAATATATAGTATCCTCATTGTGTACAGTATATTTGGAAGTTAACATGAAGTCCAACATTTGACTAGCCATCCCCAGTCCTTCCCTGTACCCAGGATGGACATTCCCCATACAATTAGAGGATGTAACCCACTTCACTGAGTGTACTCTCAACAAAGAGACCAAAACATTGGATGACCCGTCAAAACCAGAAATTGAAAGGAACGATTTGGACTCTGATTTGACACCTTTTTTAAAGATAGGAACTATTACCCCTTGGCAGCAAGTTGCAAGGATTACATTAAAATGGTGCCCATAAGTCCATATTCTTAGACAGAATACAATCTGGCCCAGAGGACCAATTCGATTTTTGGGATGTCATAGCTTTGGCAATGTCAGCATAGGAAAAAAAGAGTGAATGGTCACCTAAAACCTTTATCAGATCAGAGGAAATGGTAAATACACTGCCTCCAGATCCTTTGAGAAGAGAGCAGTGTAATGGAATACCCAGTCGGCTACATTAACATGGACAAGTAGCCATGGCCAATCAACCATGGCCACTGTACATGTTGCACCAATATGTTTCTTTGGGGCCCACTATCCATGGCCTTTTGCCATGACCAGTGGCCACAGCCTCTCTCCATGGCCACTGTACATATTGCACCAATAGGTTTCGTTGGTATGCATGGCCACTAATTACATCACACATTACATCACTGATGACATCTCTGATGCCATCACTGATTGCATCATTAATAACATCACTGATATTAGTAGTTTGATTAATTACATTTTGAAATGTGACAACTCTGTTTCGTTACTTAGCATTATGCACACATTTCATTCTTACATAGTACATAGTATTCTCCCCTTGTTTCTTTAAATGTAGAATAACGTGCACAATTGTAGGCGCATACAGGGATTATTACAATGAAGAGTATGTGTAAGCAGTACGTACTTTGGAAGGTAATCTGTTATACTGGAATAAAAATGTATAATTTATTTTCAAAAGAAATTACTAAAACTATTATTAATACAATTGGCATGTCTATAATTAAATATGTGCTTTCTAATATTCATTTCTTTCTGTAGATATAATTATGTAGTGTAAGTAACTGATTTGTTTTATATATTAACCAAACTTTGAATTCTTAGATTCTGTACCATTACAATACACACTGGGACACACATTATATTACATGTGATTATTTTCTTATAAAACTTGTCATTTAGAAAAAGTTTTTTGTAATATTATTACAGTTACGAGAATTGTACATTTAAAATGAGTACATTTACTATTTTCATAACACTTACTATTAAACATGCTCCTACTTCTATCTATTCTTATTTTTCTTTTACTACTACATATACTAATTATATTATGTTTGAAATAGATGAAATAGATGTACCTGCATCAGGTACCCTGCCTACTATTAGGTATTGTAATTGCTTACTAATACTTGCAACTCAAACCATTTGTATAATGTTACATACTTTTTTTTAATTGTATAAGTTGATAAGTACTATATATGAATGCCTCATGTTAATCATATGATACTTCTTTATCAGTTTGTTGTTCTATGTTGTTATCATTAGCAAGTTCAATCAAATAAAATATATATCGAAAGAGGTGAACAAAGATTCTTACTTATATGATCAATAATGTCATATATGATGTAATTATTGATCTCATCAGTGATGCATTGTATGATGTCATTAGTAACACCATTGATGATGTCATCAGTGATGGCATGTGTGATGTAATTAGTGATATCACCATCGTGGGCATGCACTGTGCAATGGGCCGCATAGTTAAATTGCACTTGCTTGAAATGTGAGTGCTGAAATGTAGGGGTTTTGTTGCATTAAATCTGATCACCTTAACTCTCTCTTAACTAATGTGTTTGCACTGAATTTCAAAGTTTTTGTAGTATTATAGTTTCCTCAGTGCCTTTGGCCATGGTCACTGTATATATTGTACCAATAGTTTTCTTTTTAGCCCTCTAACCACGGCCTCCAGCCATGGCCAGTGGCCATGGCAAACATGTTGCATACTTTGTTGAGGTCTCACTAGCTATGGCCTTCAGCCATATCCTCTATACGTGCTGCACCAATAGCTTCCTTTTGGGCACACTAGGCATGGCCACTGGTTATGTCACACCATTAATTGCTACCAAGCACCCATTGTCCCCTGCCCAGTAGATGTAGGCACTGTAGATGTTGAAGTTTTTTCTAACTCCTTATTCCCACCATAACTTCACAGTAATCATTTACAATAGCAGAAATTCCTGCAGTAGAGTGGGGGCTCGATGAATACTCTGATAACCAGAAAAATGGCTCAGAATTAAAAAGTCTTCCACGTCATCCCCACAGGGACTCAACATATGTCCCCCATCTTTTATCCAGGTCCCCTGACTCCACTCAATTTCTTTTCCCTTCCCTAACCATCTCCTCATCGCTTCGTGTGACTCACATTTTTTACTGAGCATGCCTTGCAGCGTTGCCAGAGTAATCTCAGGAGTTTCCTGCAGTCTTCCCCAGATAAAGTGAGGCCTTTAAGGTCTATATAAGGGGTATGTCCATCTTGAGGGAGGCGGGAATACTAAAAGCAAGTAGAAATGACCTTTGCCGCTCTGAGGCCAAACTCAAAGACCTAGAACTGGAATGTGCAACTGCAGCTACCCCCACCAAATTAGCACAGATAAGGGAAGAATTGGAGACCTTTGAATCACAAGCCCTACGTGAGATACGCTACTTTTCTTTTCCTCGTGCAACAAGGAAATATGGGGAGAGTGAAAGGCCGGGAAGAACATTGGCTAGACTGGTCCGGGTGGAGGGAGGCCAATCCCAGATCGAATGTATCAAGGATACACAGGGGATCCCGCAATGGTCAGACCAACAGATACTGGGTTTTCTCAAAATGTTACTCTGACCTTTGCACATCACATCAAATACACACAGAACAGGACATATGCAAGCTACTTGACCAGATCCCCATGACGTGCATCTCACAATCAACCAGAGACCACCTTGATACCCCGATAACACTATATACTAATAGTCAGGACCATAACCGAGCTGCCGAAGGGCAAGGCTCCTGGGCTGGACGGACTTACTTCTGAATTTTATCAGGAATATATAGCGCTTCTTGTGCCAAAACTGTTGTCCCTGCGAGAAGCACTTATAACTGTCCTTCTTAAACCTGGCAAGTCTAGCGATGAATGTGGATCCTACAGGCCCCTGTCGCTAATGAATATAGACACAAAGATATTCGCTATAGACTAGATAACAGATTTCTGCAGATCATGCCAAACCTGGTATGTGAGGACCAGGGCGGCTTTGTCCCTGGGCGGTTGACTGTACTCAACATCAGAACATATGACTCAACAGCGCTCAACATCAGACGGCTTTTTTATTTAATGTCCAGAATCGATCAAAATGCAGAGGCGGTCGCTGTCACACTAGACGCCCAAAAGGCCTTTGACATGGCTTCATGGCAGTATATATGGGAAATCCTGGGGAAAATGGGTGTGGGCACAAACATGATTAAGTTTATCAAACTGTTATACACATGCCCCACGGCTAGGGTTCTGCTGAACTCCATAACCTCAACATCTTTTGCACTACTGAGTGGCACCCGACAGGGCTGCCTTTTCTCCCCCATTCTTTTTGTGTTGGTTATCGAACCAATGGCGGACTATATATGATCCCGAACTGCCCGTAAGAGAATACAACTAAAACAGACCCCTGAGATAATTTTGTTATATGCGGACCATGTATTGCTATACGTTAGGGACACATCCATGAACCTAGACCCCAGCTTACGGGATGTAATGCGAAAAGGCACTTCTCTGGCTTCATGATTAATTATTCTAAATCTGAGATATTTCCGCTTACTAGTGCAACTCAACAACCTGCGTGTGAGTATCCTCTCCGCTGGGCGCCGGGGGCAATCAGGTACCTGGGGGTCCAGGTGTCATTGTCTAAAATGTCCTTGTTAACTGAAAACTACACGGCTGCTGCACAATATACTGAATCCAAAATAACGAGATGGCGCACCCTCCCGCTCTCGCTAGCCAGGAAACTCTCACTAGTAAAAATTATTCTTGTCCCTAAACTCCTCTATATCTTTGCAAATGTGCCGGTGTGGCCAGGGAAACAATATTTGGATAGATTACACAAATCGTGCGCACAATTCCTATGGCATGCTGGCATGGTCTGCAAAAAGTGGACACATATGACTCTGCCATATGAGAGAGGGGGCTTCACCGCCCCTAACTTGACATTATATTGGATCACAGCACAAGCCCAATATGCCACATACTGGTACACAAAGCCAACTGCTCCGCCACATGCTAAATTGGAAAGACCTGCAGAGGCAGAAGTAAATATAATGTTGCTAATTCTTCATCCCACATACAAGGACGACTCCCCCTTGGTCCACTCTATTGGCATGGGAGCGCTTACTGGGCCCAGCATCAAAACTGCGCCCCTACTACAAATGGCTTCCTATCTGGGGGTTCCCAGGGCTTGTACCTACACATGACAGACTTCTTTCCATGCACTGGAAAGCACTGGGATACCAAGTATTGACCGATTTATTCTGCAAGGGGAAGTTCATTACCCCACAAACATGGCGAACGGGACATTCTGGATCGGCACTGGAGATGTTGCAATATCACAGACTCCGAGCTTCGGGGCGTGCTATGTGGTCATCCTTCCGGGACGAACCGCCTGAAACGCCAGAAATACGCTATATAGCCAACTAAAGCCGTGCCTGTTTGGTTGTCTCCTCCCTATTAAAATATAACTAGCGAAATTCCCAAATCTGCCTCCTACAGCACGCAATGAATGGGCTGATGAGCTTGACCTTGTGATCTCGAATGAAGTTTGGAAGAAACTTTGCTCACACATGCGCAGGGCCTCCCTCAACTTTAGGTACCGCTGCATGCAATATAAACTACTGAATAGATTGTACTTCTACCCCGCACAGCTTACCAAGTTCTCCTGGAACCAGATACATACCTGTCCAAAATCTCTGATGGAGGGAGCAGATCACATGCATATGTTCTGGTCCTGCAGCAGCCTCTATGGTTTTTGGGATGAGATCCTCAGGGCCCTTTCTGAGATTGTGGGTGTTACGCTTGGTCCGGACCCTACCGGTGTGTTGTTTGGAGTATGGAGAGATGACAGTGCCAAAATTCTACGTTTCTGAACGTAAGCTGTATGGTGGCCAAGAAATGCATTCTTCAGTGTTGGAAATGCCCTTCTCCCCCTACTTTTAAGATGTGGTTGAATGCACTTACCTGGACTCAGACATGTGAAGAAGAGTATATCAATTCCCTACTGTCACAAAATTGCCCTATAAATGTGTGGACTGCATTCTGTGGCTACCTCATCAGGCAAACCGATAGTGGGTCGACATCGCCCATACCCATAGCCTCCACTGATGTGACCTAAAACACGAGGCGTTCTGGTAACTCTGTGCCTCTGGAAAATAGGTCAGAGCATTGTTGCTAATGTGAAATGTAAATGGTGTCATTACAATTGAATGGCAAAGCTTCACTGTATGTGCATGTTGTATACTTCCACTTATAAATAAAAGTTTTTTAAAAAAAATAAAAGATTGAGAGTTCATAGTGGTTGTCTGTGGTAGTAATTGTGGTGAAACCAAATGGTAACATTAGAATCTGTGTGGATCTAAGAGATCTAAATAGGAACATTTGGGTGGATCGTCATCCACTACCTGTCATTTTGCAAGCATTATCAACTATGAGCAATGCAAAAATGTTTTCAGTTATAGACCTATCTTCAGCATATCATCAGGTACCTCTGTCAGATGAGTGTCAACACCTGACGGCATTTGTGACAACTGAAGGAACATTTAAGTACTGTCAGATGCCTTTTGAATTAGCCTCAGCAGCTGCAGAGTTTCAAAGGGTGACAGAGAAGGTTTTGGAAGGGGTGCCAAGCATATTTATATTCCGAGGCGACATTTTGATTTATGCTGAGTCACCTGAAAGACATGAGGAACTGTTAAAAAAAGTATTGATTACATTGAAAGATGCAGCACTAACAATGCAAAGAAGAAAATGCAAGATTTCAGTGGATAGTGTGGAGTATTTGGATCATTGTGTGTCGGGAAATGACATCAGCCCAAAACTGAGTCTAGTGGAGGCCATTCACAAATCACCAAGTCCTGCAGATAAGGATCAACTGAGGTCATTTTTAGGATTAGCTGAAAACTACCACAAATTTGTGAAAGACTTTGCAGTTATGTCCACGCCTTTAAGGTCCTTGCTCAAGAAAGGAATTAAATTTGAATGTTCAAAGGACTGTGAGGAAGCAATTCGCAAAATAAAAGAGGACATTGTTAAGGCACTGTAGATTGGAAAGTTTTCATCAGGCGACAAATATGTCTTAACTGTAGATGCAAGCGTTTTGGGGTTGGGGCTACACTTAAGCAGTATGACAAGAATAAGGAAGAAAGAGTGATAGCATTTGCATCGAGAACACTGAAAGGGGCTGAATAAAATTACTCTGTAATTGAAAGTGAGGCATTGGGAGTGTACTGGGCAACATGTCATTTCAAGTTTTTCTTGTGGGGCAGGACATTTATTGTCAGGTCAGACGACAAGCCATTGGCTCAAATGTTTGAGTGTGGTAATTGGGCAGCTGGTTCACCAAGGATTAGCTGTTGGTGCCTAGGACTACAAGGATATGATTTCAAAGTGTGTTACTTACCAGGAAAATGTAATGTTGTGGCAGATTACCTATTTAGGATGCCAGTAGCAGTGGGAGAGGAGGAGGTGTACAGTGAAGAAAAAGAAGGAAGCATTGTTACAGAGGTGTATTTAGGATGTGTAGAACATATGGAGTGGGAGAGATGTGAGAATTTGGACAAGGATATGAAGATTATCAGAGAATGGACAGTGTTCGGTTGGCCCAGCAAAGAGGTGTTAGAGAGGAGGTTTGAGGTTTGGTGGGAAGTCAAGGATGAGTTGAGTGTCATGGATGGAAGACTTAGAAGAGGCTTATGTATTGTACCTCCAAAGAGGATTAGAAATCAATTAGTAGAGATAGTCCATCAGGGACATCTAGGAGAGAGTACTACCAAGAGGAAGCTAAGACACCGTTTTTGGTAGCCGGGTATGGACAAAGTAGCAGAGAAATTGAAGACCTTGTCGTTTGAGTGACAAGAACAAAATTGTACCTGAAACCACTCTAATTCCCAGTTTTGTCCCAGATCAACCATGGAAAAAGTTGGCAATTGACATAATGGGCCCAATTATGGGGTTAGGTAAAGGATTAAAAATGTTGTTTGTGTTGGTGGATTACCACACTAAATGGGTGGAGTGAAGTGCTGTCAAAGAGTGACAACAAGGGAGTTAGTGGCATTCTTGGAGAACATTTTCTTGAGAGAGGGTTTTCCCCCAGAAATTGTCTCCGATAATGGTGTTCAATTTTTTTCTGAGTTTGTGAAGAAGTTTCTACGTAGTTATGCCATCAAACACACACGCACAGCTTTATGTCATCCAAGGGCCAATGGGTTGGTAGAGATGACCAACAGATTTATTAAGGGGGGCATCCAGTTGGCAATGCACTCAGGTTTACCATGGAAAGAATTTCTGGATCACATAATGTGGAACTACCTCACCACACCTCATTCAGTGACTAGGATATTACCGTTTGTGTCTCTAAATGGGAGAGAACCTGGAACCAGATTGTGCCCCGGATGGTTAGGGTTGGCAAATTCAGTGTTGGTGGACAGGAAAAGCATAATGGATTATATAAAAAAAGAGTCAAGTAGTGTCCAAAGAAACATTTGACAGGAAAAGGAGAGTGAAGGATCTCAATTGGAGTGTAGGAGAATGGGTCTTTATACAAAATACAAGATTCACACATAAATGTACAGAAAGTTAATTTATTGGCCCCAAGAGGATATCTGCAGTGAGGAATGGGGTGGTGATCGTGGAAGGAGGGGAAGTGTGGTCAATGGGCAGATTGGCCAAATGTGAGAATGGTTGCAGTGGTGTATCAAGAGATACTGAGAGTGGTGGTTGCAGTGGTGTATCAAGAGATACTGAGAGTGGTGATGCATGTTTATCATCTAAAATTTTGAGACGAGAACCAAAATGGATGCAGGATTTTGTATGGGAGTAAAAATGGAGGGGTGGTTCCTTAGACATAACATGGTTCGGTTAATGCAAACATCTTTAGAAGTTTCAGGACTGTTGGTTTTCATTAACAATTATAATTTGTACTTTGTGGTTGATACTGTTCGCAGTTTGGGTTGTTCATTGTTGTAAAGAGGGAGGTGTGTTGTAATGTCTCCCGAGCCTTCCATTCTCAGAACCTAGAAGGCTCGGGAGAGAGATTCAAGGACGGTTATGGTGAGGTGTGGATGCTCCAGCTGAGTCCCGCAGGCCCGTTGCAAAAAAACAAGATCTTACCTTAATTCTTGTGTTGCTGCTTTCTTCAGAGTACTGGTGTGCAGACTGGCTGACTTACTCACTCATCAATGTGAAGTAGTGGTGGAGGTCTCACCTCTTTTCTCCTTCCTGATTCGGTGTTGCTTGGCTGTGGCTTGGCCATGCTGATGGGATGAACATATAGTGGGTGCAGGATGGGGATGGGATCTTTGTCTTTGAAAGGCTAACACTTGCTGGACTCAAAGGAGTACACAGTTGTCCTGGGCTGCCCATTCACCCATGGACTGACCCACTGACATCACCTGGTAGGACTGGACACCAAATTCCTCCTGGGCCTTCCTCGGCTTATGACCAGAAAGATATCATCTCTCACAGATGTAATTTCACCAAAATGCCAGGGGTAGCGAAAGTGACACCACATGACCTGAGACCTCTGATGACATCACAGGAAGTGATGGCATTCCCCCAAGTGACATCACAAGAAGTGATGGCACATGACCTTTCACCCTTTGACAAAACAGGAAGTGGCATCACAGAGCAATGTTCCTCAGTAAACTAAGAAAAATATGGTTATGATATCACTGTAATATGATATGTATTTCATACAAGAATGGATCACCATATGAAGCATTAATATCAGTGTTACAGGCCCATATGACCGAATTACTGTGAATGTAAGCAGACATAAAAAAAAAACAACCTGGTCTATTGTAAATCACTCAGGCTAGTCTGTTAACAGACAGAGCATCTCGATGAGGCCTAAACCCCAAAGCGCAGACATCCAGTGCCTGCCCAGTGTCTCGCCAAAGACTGGAAACTGCAACTGACAAACACAAGTCGAACCAAAAAAACGATGGTCTGGAAGGTTGCCCCGAGCTGTGCCAGTGGTTATGAAAGATTTGAAACCTTCCAGCCATCCCCTTTCTGTTTTGTTTATTTGGTAAGTAACCCATAGTTTTTGTTGTTAGATGGGAGATGAAGGGGAAGGGTGTGTTGCAGGTCACACTGTCCTCAAGCCCCTGAAATGGGTCTCACAGCAAAACCTTGTGTCTACTTGTCACAAGAAAGTGCATATGCTGCTGTGTTGCAATGGTCGACAACTCCTTCGAGGTATGCCCTGAAGAGGTGACCGTGAAAACACAAAAATAACGAGTGACAGAGCAATGTGTGTAGCCATTGAAGGAAATGCCACAAGTCAATCAATAAACCAGAGATTCAACTTTCCAAAATCCACTCAGCGATTATCTTTTCAATTGCACCAGCAGGGCAGGTGAGCAAAAGTGATTTTTTTTCTAACACGTCTGAATTATTTGGGCTTCAATTCTCGAGACCCATAGAAGAAAGGTAAACTTTAAAGAAGCTCTGCCGAGACGGCAATTTGGCTTGACATGGCTCATTACAGAAGGCTTCCAATATGCAACCGCCCCTTGGTCTCTGGAGAATATTAGTACAAACCTAGTGGGCAACACCAAAACCCAACAGCAAGCAATCACCGACAGCAAATCACAGAAACGGGCTGATATATCACTACAATCTTATGTATGCAATGCACTCCCGTTAACTCATGTTGCATGCATCGATAGACTGCACATGTCCCTGCGGGGGGCGCGTGAGGGACAATCCGTTTCATAATAGAATGCAGCATGTAGCTGTAGGGACTGTCCTCGCAGCTGACAGCTGTCATGGCTGTCACGGCGTTCTCCGTGTTTCCTGTGGATGACAAAATACAAACTGGAGAAAAAATGATTCTTCTTGTGAGGTTGCTGTTAGTTGTAGGCTAATTCAATAAAAATGGGTTGCACGCCCTAATGATTGGTGCAACTCTCTGCTGGATAATGATATGTATTACTAGGTTTTCTAAAGCCTATTATTAGATCACTCTCTGAGATGTGCAGCCGGGACACTAGCTAAAAGCAGAAGTTCGGTCTGAACATTGGGCAGAGGAAGCCGATAATGTCTGTGTATTTTTGCAGAGGACGTCATTTGGTCAGTGCAAGTGCAATCTCTCCATTACCCATGACAAAATCACAGGCCTCTCTACCTTCTTCAAAATAATGAGATTCCATAATTATCCCTGAGCGTGCATGATTACCAAGAGTTTTACATAACAGTCCTGCAATACATAGCTCCACATCTTAAAGTGTTTGCAGGATTGCCACCAAGGGGCATATCGCCATTAGAACCTGTGTAGGTTACTACACGGGTGCACATGATGTTTATAAAAAAAAAAGAAAACGTATCTTTTCCATATCTCTCACCTCACAGGCTTTTGGCGGGTGTTACCCGCCACTTAGGCAGCTCTTTCACCCGCCAAGCTCCCTACACGCCCATAGGAATCAATGGGCTTTCACCCGCCAAATACAAAATCGGTTGGTTTCACCCGCCCAACGGCCATGCAAGGTTCAGAGCTATGCTTTTGGTGTGGTGCATTGACGCTCTGTAGTTCTGGAGGTGCATTTTCTATGTTGATGACCTAACATCATCAAAAAGGAAACAGACCTCAGGAACTACGGTGCTGCGTGGCACCACACCGGAAGGAAAGATTTCTTTTTTTTTTTTAAACCACTCTTAACACCTGCATAAGGAGTAGACATGTGCTAAGAGGTAAGGGTGGGAGGGGAAAGCAAAGAAAGAGTGGGAAATAGGAGGTGCGCTGACATGATGCACTTAGGCTGCTCGGAACACAGGCTTGTACCATACAATACAGCCCGCGTTCCGAGCATCCTTCCAGGGTGCTAATAGGTTGGGAGGATAGCTCAGGGGCAACAGGCTTTTCTTGGAAGCAAGATAACGCAGAGCTATACAAGTTCTAATCCCGGTCCTACGCTTAGAGACTGGTCTCTGGTTTGAAGCGCGTTATAAAAGATGAATTAATGAATATTATGAGATAGATCCTGCACAGGTAGTTCATTACATTAAAAGGCACACAAGCACAACACACATATGTAAACATGCTCCAATGCCCCCTTCCAATTGGGAGAGGCGATTCCAGTCTTGGTTTTAATTTTTGCATTCTGGAACTTGTAATCCTGGTTTTATAATTGGAAAATCCAGGACTAAAAGTTCCAGAATTCAAAGTTAACACCAAAATTGCCATAGAAATTCCCAACTGGAGTAGGGCATGTTGCCAATTATATTTAACAATCTGAGTAAAATATGTTTCATTTCCAAGCTAAACGTGGTGGCTGTCCAACGTTATTTAATCTCCTTTTTAGTCAGATAACCGCATTTTAGAACCACCCTGTCCGTTGCTGGGGGGGGGGTGGGTAGGGGAGGGAGCTATGGACAGTCAACCTCATCCCTTTTTGAAGAGACTTGGGCTCCCCCTCGACATTATTCAGCTCCCCTGGGGGGGTCAGCCCCCCAGTTTGAAGACCACTGCTCTAACATCAAGGACTCATCTATGCCACTTCATATAGGTCATATGTACAGTGCTTTAAATGGGCAAGTACTTGCCGGTCCTGAGTACCTGCACTTCTTTTATTTAACAGGCATAGTACTGGCAATTCCCAGCAGGAAGTCGATGCTTTTAATTGAGGAGTACACGCACTTCTCAACTGTAAGCAGGTACTCTGCTATAGTGAGTACCTGCACTTCTTTTATTTAAAAGGCATGGTGTTCTCAGCAGGAAGCCAATGCTTTTAATGAGGGAGTACCAGCACTTCTCAACTGTAAGCAGGTACTCTGCTATAGTGAGTACCCACACTTCTGAGTTTCAATTTTAAGCACTGCATATGTATCAAAACATCTGGCCAGTTCATGAAAAAACTGTACTTGGCAGCCCCACTACGACGTGACCCATGCATATGAAAATCCATGCGTCCACAAAGACAGGTGGACACGGCCTAAAGGTGGGGCGAACCACGGAGGAGAGAGCGTGGGGGTGACAGGCATCTCCAAATGTAAATGTACCGGACATTATGTCATTAGGACCTTAACTTTAGGGACAATACACTATCACGCAACTCCATAATTGATGCACTGTTTCTTTCTTGTCTTTCAGAAACTGTGAAGAAGTGTGTAAGACCACCCACAAAATGAATATATAATAACAATCAAGAACAACGCATAAGTACTGTATACGGAAATAAACCATCTTTGTTTCTTCTACGGAAGGCCGAGTTTCAAACCCCTGGATTGGTTTTCAGGGATTCAGTGTGTGCCATGGAGTCTTCCCGGGAACTGCGCAGCGCCCCCATCCGATATTCAGGAATGTTGGACTCCAGACAATGTCCAAAAACGGCCCATGATTCTGCCTTATGTGTAAACAGTTTACTAAGATGTCGTTTTTGGGTGTTGACGCCTGCGCTTTGGGAGCAGGAGGAAGGCTTGGTGTTGAAAATCTTAAAAGCTTGAACGATAAACATTTGTCAGCGAGCACTTGAGCTCGACTGGGGCAGCGTTGACGCCAAGTACAGTCCTTCTTTTTGACTCCAGCAACTATCTGATGAATGTGTGTGTCCCTTGGTGCACACATGGGCCAACAATCGACGTCATGCAGCCCCGAATGCCTAAACTCTGGGGGAAGTGGCAAAGAACAGGGCACTCACTTTAACTTCTTAGCCCCAAGGCTACTGCTTTCAGGTTCAAAAGTTGAACGGAAGTGTACGATGATTGTCCACACAGAGCACATTATTTTAGGTTCCAGGAAAAATGGCTATACATATTTCTTTCAGTCTTTTTTTTCCATCTCGAACACAAAATAAAACGCAGTATGACATTAAAACATGGAAGTAACGTCTCCCTCGACGTCACCTGCATATCATTCTTAGCTTAGACAGGGCTTGAGTCAAAAAGACAATGGGCCTCATTACGAGTATGGCGGTAAGGCAACAACGGTGCCGGTATCGCTACCGGCACTGTAGTTACCGTACCACCATACTAAGAGTTCTGCTCGCGGGTGCCCTAGCAGCTAACCCAACCAGGTGGCCGTATCGCCACCCACGAGCAGAACATGATGGTAGCAACGGTACCGGTATGAACGGTACCGCTTCTACCATCCTCCCCATTCCCATTGAGCCCTATGGGGGCTCCTATGGGAATGGGGACGTACCAGCTCCGGCACCCGTGCAAGGGAAATTACCGGGTCCGCCGAGGTCGGAATGGCCCAGTGATTCCCCTTTCGCAGGTGCCAGAGCCGAGTTTGGGGGTAGCCATGCCGGCAAAAGCGGCATGCGACCTCCAACCTCGTAATGAGGCCCAGTGACCCTGCTATTTGAAAGGTAGCTTGGGAAGGGGGTACAAAGGTGATCTGTGACTTGGGGGAACTTCAATTTTAGCTTCCATAAGCCATAATTTTGCCTGATGAGCGCATGCTACTCCAAACCGTTTCAATCTGAGTTTCGTAGTGAGAGGAGTTGGCCGCTAAAATGGATAACACACGCGCAACACAAAGCTTGGACAGACGTCTCTACATCAGGAAAGTGAACAATATACACTGTGATGGGACTTGGTGCCGAGTTGGCTGAGCTCTCAACCAATGGGCTATTGAGATTCCAGTGGTTGGTGTCATTGTCTCTGTTATTACAGTCAGGTTGGTTGGTGGGCCACTAGAGTATCGACTAACACATAACATTCCATCAAATGAGCCTAAAATATGGTACTGTAGTAGGATGTCTGTGGCTGTTAGACACCCTTGTGATTGGTAATGCCAAGATGCCCCCTATGCTACTGCAGTCTGAGGCAGAGAACTGTAGGTAAGGGGATGTGGGGATTACTGTAAGTATGTTAAATGCAATCAACCCCCTCCCCGTTCAGTAGACATAGAAGACTAATATTGTTGTTCTCTCGACCTTATCATAGATATTTGGTAGCCTTTCGTGGATACTCTGTAATTCAATTTCTGGCTGGGTTTTTTCTGGCATGTGATGATGCTTCAACTACGAATAGAAGCCACTAGGATGATTCTTTCATCTGATGCTGTCAACCCACCCTGTCCAGATGCTGTTCTCGCAGTAATAAACAACACACTGCATTTAAACGTAGGTGTAGGGCGGCTGAGAGAAAATGGAGGGATTCCTGCTCATCCTCTGACAAACTGGCCTGTCGCCTACTCCAAAGGCAATACCGTCTCTCTGTCCATACCAAGAAGAGAGTCCACATTCAAGCCCATGTCTCTGCAGCATCTAACAGCTCGGCCGAACTCTTTAAAATGTGTAAGTAGCTGGCCAACCCTGCTGCAGTCTCTACCCCTCCCCTTGCCTCTCAGGCTCTTTGCAATGCCCTGGCCTCACACTTTATCTCAAAAACCCAGAACATCCAGTCCACACTCTCCTCCACTCCCTCTCCTCTCCCCTCTCCGTCAGTACCCACTGACCCTCCTCCAGCCACCCCCCACCCTCGTTCTCTTCCTTTCCTCTCTTCTCCCCTGATGAGGTCGCTAGACAAGTCTGATCTACGAAAGCCTTGTCAAAACAGGTTCATCCCTGTTCCTCTAAAACTCTCAAGGACCACATTGATACCCTCGCTCCGACCCTTGCCGACTTCTGCAACCACTCTTTTGCCTCAGGATCCTTCCCCTCCCCTCTTAAGCACTCCCTTGTGCATACTCTCCTCAAGAAACCCACAGTGGATCCCTCTTGTCCGGCCAACTATTGCCCAATTTCCATTACCCCTTTCTTAGGCAAACTCCTTGAAAAGCTGGCCATCTCTCAGCTAAACCTTCATTCTGATTCTGTTGGCTGTCTCCATGACCATCCGTCTGGCTTTAGATCTGGCAGAAGCACGGAAACTGCTCCCCTGAACATCTGTGAAGATCTGCTTTCCAACCTTGACTCTAGCATTCCCTCTGTTCTCATCCTACTTGATCTCTCCTCTGCCTTCGACACAGTCAACCATACCATCCTGCTCAACCGTCTCCGGGATAACTTGGGTATCACCGATCAGGCTCTGGCCTGGCTGACCTCTTTCCTCTCTGATCGACCCTCCCAGGTCCAACTTGGGTCCTTCCTATCATCTATCTTACTCTCCACCTGCGGTGTTCCCCAGGGGTCTAACCTCTCGCCCTGGCTTTTCAACTCTCACCCTCTGTATTGCCATTTTCTGATCAAACTTCCAGTGGTACGCAGACAACACTCAACTCATTTTTAGGCAGGCCTCGGCCACCTCCTCCACCTCTCTCATCACTGATTGCCTAACTGCCATTCAAGATTGGTGTGCCGCCAAGGATCTTTGTTTTAATGCCAGCAAGACAGAGATCCTCTTCATTGGCACACCATCACCTTCCTTTCCCCTAACTCTCTGGCCGGCCTCCCTTGGCCCTCCTCCTATCCCCACCTGCGAGGCCAAGAACCTTGGTGTCAACTTTGATTCCACACTCTCCTTCTTCATCCACATCGCTGATGTATCAAAAAAGTCAAACTTCCTACTGCACCTCTTCAGAGGTATTCTTCCTTTCCTCTCATTCCCCCAGAAGCTCACTGTCTCCCAAGCTCTGGTTCTCTCTAAATTGGACTATTGCAACATCCTCTTTCTTAATCTACCTGCCTCTACTCTCTGCCCTATACAACTTATCCAGAACAGGACTGCGAGACTTGTCCTTGGCCTCAAGCCCTGGGATCGTATCTCTCCAGCTCTGAAATCTCTCCATTGGCTCCCAGTGGATGCAAGGATTGAATTCAATACCCTCTGCATGGTCCACAAGGCTCTCTGGGGCCTGGGTCCAACATACTTTCAGCTATCCCTCTGCAAATACCTCCCATCTCGAGCGCTCCACTCCTCTACCTCTAACGCGATAGAAATAAAATATCAATATCAATTCCAAGGTTATTTATTTACAACAGGAGCAACACGTCGATTGAAAAGAGCATTTTACAGATAATACAAGCTTTCCTTCTACAGTTTCTTTCTCGATTGCAATTATGCACTGTAAAATCGAACCTTCTTATATCAAAGAAGCCATTACAGTTAAAACAATACAAATGTTACTGATAGCCGAATATCTTTCTAAATATCATTATCTCTGTCTATTTCTCCAACACAATTACTTTGGGAAATAACTTTACAATATTTCTGCATACTGGAATGCCAATTCCCCATCTCTCAGTCTAGAAACCTACAATATAATGTTATGTACAGGCTATGGGGGTCATTATAAGTTTGCCGGTGCAGTAGAAATGGTGGTAAAAGGGCTGGTAAATCCATTACCGTCACATTTACTGCACCGCCAAACCACAAGTTTGCCAGTGGGGGGTCACTGATTTGCCTCCAGCCAAGACCTGAAGGCAAATCAGGCCCGCATGCTGAAAAAGAAATAGATGTATTATCCGCACTGGTGTTACTGGTGCTGGTAGTACCTGCAATCCCCTCCATGGAGTCCTAGCGGACTCCATGGAGGGGATATCCCGGGTAATACCGGGATATCAGGTGGCGGAAACAGTAGGGCGGTTTGCCGGTATTCCAACAGAATTACCGACGGGATACCGGCAAACATATAATGACCCGTTTTTTGCCAAATTAATAAAACCTTTGGACACAAATAATCAGATTGAGTGGCACAGTTCAAAAACTGCCCCCCTATTCTCAAAATGCATTTCAATGTAAACAACATAATGGACACATTGATATACACTTTCTCAAACTCTTTCCACATTTTCACAAATTAAGCAGCATTTCTGTACATTCTAAAATGCATCCCATATTCACAAATGTGATAAACTTTAAAAAACACAGCAAACAAATGAATCCCCTATACCTCTTTGGAAAAGGCACAGAGGTATATACAAAGGATACACACAAAATAATTCTGACCCGTTCATATTTATTATGTGGAATTGCAGCATTGCAATCTCTCAAGTAGATATAGAAATGCTAGTTGTGCATGCCTTGCGTAAGGAGCATTTCCAACTATTTCTATGTCAAATACTGTATCTTCCTGCTGCAACATTATATCAGAGGATTATATAAATGAAAATCTACTACTACTTATTTTATTTATTTTTGCATTTCTAAAGCACACTAAACCCAAGGCATCAAGGCGCTGGTTACATGAGAACAGACAACATAACACATACACTCAAACCATAGCAGGGAGAGCTTGTTCGGGAAAAGTCTTTGTGAAGGGTCCACAAAATAGGGAATCCTGGGCGAACAGCTGCGTTTTGAGGTGTTTTTCAAAAAAACCAGTACGATTGTTCTGATCTGAGGTTGTGCGGGATGGTGTTCCAGTTTTTGTAGCAATGACTGGGAAGCTCAGTGCCCCTATCTCTTGAGTATGAATCTCGGGGGATCAGATGGTTGGTATGGAGAGACTGTGTAGGCCTGGTTGACTGGGCCTTTTGGAATGTTTGCAATAACTATTAATGTTTGCAAGGCATTTGTGAGTAATAGCCAGAGTTTTGAAAATATTCCACTCTTGGATAGGGAGCTAGTGTGCACTTCTTCTAGCTGCAGTGATATGCTCACACCTTGGGATGTTCAAGGTGGCCCTAAGAGCATTGTTCTGAATGATCTGAAGTTCATTGAGATTTCGGGCAGGAGTACCAGCAAATAAGGTGTTGCAGTAGTCCAGTCTAGACCCTATGAGAGTCTGGGCAACAGTGAGGCAGCTATCTGCTGAAAGAAAAGGTCTACAGGCATTAATCCATTTTGTGGTGTGTGCAGCCGAAGATGCAATGGCGTTGACCTGCCTGTTAAGTGATAGGTTAGCATCGTGGTGTATGGCTAAGGTTTTGACAGAGCTTGAGACTGGTATGGTGTTGCCGTCAACAGTAAATGATTTGTAGTTTTGGTCAAGTTTGTCAAGAGTGGATTGTCTGCCAATCAGTAGGATTTTAGTCTTGTCATCATTGAGGCATAGCAGGTTTCTGGCCATCCGTAGTTGGATGGTTTGGTAAATAGATTGCAGTGCATTAGAGTCAGTGGTGTAGTTGCCTGTAAGGGGCAGGAGAATTTGTGCGTCATCTGTGTAGTTCGCATAAGATATGGTCTGGTCATCACAAATGCCAAATAATGGTTTTGTAAATATGTTTTACAGGAGGTGTTAGACACCAGAGCCTTGTGGGGTGCCGCAGGAGATGGGTGCGGAGGGGCTCAGGTAAAGTCAGAGAAGATTCTGAAGGATATATTGGATTGAAAAGAGGAGATCCAGGTCGTGGCCTGTTCTGTAAAGTGATGCTAAGGAGAGGGGTTGACAGAGGATTTGGTGGTCCACGAGATCGATGTCTGCTGACATGTCTACCAAGAAGAATAGGGATACTTTACCGCCATCTTTGAGTTCATCCATTTGTTTTTTTAAGTCTAATAGGGCTGATTCAGTGCCATGGTCGGGTCTGAAGCTGGATTGCCATATGCCTTGGAGGTTATTTATTTTGAGGAAAGACTGGATTTGGATATAGACTGCTTTGTCAAGTATTTTAAGAAGGAAAGGAACAGTGTTAACAGTGCAATAGCTAGTGGGGATGTCCCGATCTAGAGTTGATTTTTTTTAGCAGGACGAGAAGTCATGCATCCTTTAGGTTGGTTGTCATTGTATAAGTGGCGAAGGAGGCATTAATCAGAGGGGAGAGGAATGGTGCCAGTGCTTCGGTGCAGTCCTTGATCACTGCAGATGGGCAGATATTACCTTGGAATCTTGTCGGTTTAAGACCTTTGTTGATTTGAATGGTCTCTATTTCCGAGACTGGTTGGAAATTGAAAGCTGGTAAGTTGTGTGTGGTGCTAGTGGGGAAAAATCTACCCTACCAGTGGGGATAGAGCAAGGGTATTTATTCATTAGAATCTTATTCTGGGTCATGGCTAGGTTGTTCAGCAGGGCATTTTGGGTATTAGCACACCACAAGCTATCTTTGCTGCAGCTGGATGGGGGTTTCTAATTCCGATAGAATAGCAAAAAGCTTGCGAGTGCTAGCATTGACAATTCTTAGGCTGTAGGTGGATTTTGTGGCTGGGAGCATGCCTTTTTGTAGGTCTTCGTGTGGCAGCGAAGTGGGCTGTGTTGGACTCCGAAGTGGAGTTCCTCCAGTTCATCTCTGCCTCCCGTTTGTTCAGGCATAGGGCTTTGAGTTTGGGAGTGAACCAAGAGTTGCAGTGCGATATGGGTTTGGCTTTTCTCTGGGGGAGTGGTGCCACTGTGTAAATGACCTTAGAAATGGTTGAGTTGTAGATGTCGACCAGTGCAGCTGGGTCATCATCAGGCATAGGTGGGGAGATATTCTTGTCCAGCAGTGGCAGGATGCTGGTCGCGGTAATGTTCCTAGAGTTGCATGTTAGAGTACAAAGTTTGAGGCCTGATCAAATGGGCATTGGCTTGCGTGCTGGTATGTGAAGGATATCACATTGTGGTCCGATCGAGGGCACAGTGTATTGGAGGTGAACATAACATTGCAGTTCAGGTCAGCTTGCCAGTCCAGTATGTGGCCCTTGGTGTGCGTGGGGAGAGTATGCATTGAGTAAAGCCTAAGGCTGTTAGGGAGTTGGCTGATAATTTAGAGTTTTTCAGTCTGATCCATCATTGAAGCCTATATTAAAGTCCCCAATAAGAAAAGAGTTGGGTTTAGAATCGGAGGAGATAACGTGAAGGATGCCCTCATCAAAGGCGAGTAGCGGGCCAGGTGCTCTATAGAATAGATGCATCGACAGTGTGTAGGTGTGTGAGAGGGTTATCTTAATGGACAGCAATTCCCCTGAGGTAAAGGTGGTGTTGCTGATTTCTCTGATGGATTGAGAGTCTTTGGCAATCACGACACCCCCTCCACCTCTGGTGTTGGGTCTGTCTTTCCTGTAGATAGTGTACTTTGTCTGGAGGGCTATGTAAAGGGCTGGCGCTGAGGCCGAGTGCAGCCAAGTTTCCGAGATTGCTAATAGGAGATCAAGTCTCAAGTGCCCACCCAGTGCTCTAGCATAAATCTGGGATTAATGGGGATAGAGCATTTTCAATGGCAAGTATTTTTTTAAAACATTTTTAGGGTGCAATGTGGAGGAACCTTGAGAACCCATTAGAAGATTGTCAGTATTTACATACTAAATACTGGCAAACTCATGTGCCTTTTCCACTACCATCAATCACAGTAAATCCACCTTATGACAAAGTGGCTGAATAGCAGTGTAGATCCACATTCCTGGAGTACAAAGAGCTTCATTTGAGATTTGGAGTAGATATCACTGGCAGTTAGTTCACTCCGGTAAATCCACACTTTTTGGAGGTTAAGAAGGGGGAAAACGTCCTGCAAGTGCCTATTTGGTGGTGTAAGAAATGTGTGGTGAAGTGGCAATAAGTAAATTACTGCGACTTTACCAATGTTTTTCTTGCACCATCAAACTTGTAGCAATACCCTTTGTATTTTTTATGTAATACATAATCCCACATACCCCCACTTTATACCTCCTACAATACTGTCCATAATTAACATCACTGAGTATGGAAAAGCAGTACAGGGAGGCTATGCAAAGCATACAACTATATATAGTAGCTCGAAGCACTAGAATGCAATTTATCTCATAGTCGCAACTGTCATTGTAGACAACTTGAGTTTCACTATCATTATTCATCAGAAGTTGTGCAACACCCTTCAGGTGAATATATCCCCATAGTTGATAGCTATCCAACTGTAATTCTATATTTCCTATGTTATTAGTATTTCTGATTAACAGGCCCTTTAAGGACCCGCCACTCTGAAATCTGCTGCCAGCAGCCACATAGAACGTAATAACCTGCAATAGATTAATGTTGCTGTCATCTGCTGCCAGCAGCCACATAGAAAGTAATAACCTGCAATAGATTAATGTTGCTGTCATCTGCTGCCAGCAGCCACATAGAAAGTAATAACCTGCAATAGATTAATGTTGCTGTCATCTGCTGCCAGCAGCCACATAGAAAGTAATAACCTGCAATAGATTAATGTTGCTGTCATCTGCTGCCAGCAGCCACATAGAAAGTAATAACCTGCAATAGATTAATGTTGCTGTCATCTAGTGCCAGCAGTCATTTATGCAAGTGCACTTCCGCTCACTTCTCTTGCACTGCCACCAAGCCCCCCTAGAAATACATTGGCCTCCTTTCTGAACAAGGTAACTTGATGATTTGTTAAACTAACACAAACAAACAAAACATATACTGGGAATTGTGGGAATTGGGCCCTATACATTTGCAAATGCATTACACTATTTGTATTTTTCTAAGTTTGGTACAATATGTAAAACAGTACTTATTAATTACTATTAATTATATTCAAGTAAAAAACGAAAAACGTTACAAAATGTTTTCCATTGTAGACGCCTCAATAATCGAAGAAAAAAATGTCTGCCAAGTGACTTACTTGTCAATTATACAAGATACTCCTAATTTATTAGGAGCTATTTTTGCTCTTTACTCAAACAACTTTGACGTGATACGGTGGGGCACCAGGGGCGACTGTACTGACCCGATTCCTGTAAGTAAGAGTGTGAGGCAAGGTTGCGTGCTTGTGCTCTTTTATTCCTGCTTTACGTCAATGAAGTAACAGTGGACATTGATCAAACAAATCTGGACATATCAATGCTTGGTGGTAGAAATTGGCCCCTGGTACTGTTTGCTGATGATGCCGTCCTTATTTCCAAGACTCCGTCAGGCCTCCAATATCAACTTAATTTGTTTGATCAGAAATAGAAATGTAAGAAGAAACATCTGTTTATAAACATCTCTAAATCCAAAACCATGGTATGTCAGCAAAGTGGCCAACACAGCATTCCTTTCTCCACGTTTGTAATAAATAATGAGATCATGCAAAATGTGGACACCTTTGATTATGCCACTCTACGCCTTTAAAATAGATCAAACTGGTGCCCCAAAGTTGATAAGCGTGAAATTGTCTCAGCAAGGAAAAGCGGGACAGTCCTTAGGTTCTCCGCACAGTTTGGAGGAAAAACATTATCCCATGCGCTAGAAATATATCAGATGCAGTCTATACCAGCTGCCACTTATGGTGCAGAAATATGAGGCTATTATACATTTTCCAGCTTATAAATAAGAAAGAGCAAGATCTTGAAATGCCTCCTGGCTTTTCCCTATAGTGCACCTTCCATCCCTCGAACTTTGGAACTGGACATTCCAGGAGTTGGGTATAGGATTATGATCCAACCTCTATTGTATTAGGCAAGGCTGTGGAGCAACCAAAATCTGCATCCTTTTCGTTTTGAATTTAGTGACCTTCTTGAAAACCAAAGTGGAAAATGATTACTATAGCTTATGTATTGTGACGAATCCTCTGATGTCGCCCCTTCTCCCTGAGGAAGAAACACGTTCCATGAGGCCGGGTAGGTGAAGTCTCTATCCAATAGTCCCCCTGGGGTGATAATCAGTGGGAGGATCTCGCGGACAGGGGCTCTCCCTCTGCGATACAGGGAGGACATCATGGCCTACAGTATGATCAATCCTCACCCACATTTCTCCCCTCGCCTTCCTTACCTGACTTTTACCGCATATATTCCCTGATATACTTATACCACACCAATAGTACAAGTAGTACTAGGGCGAGGAAGAATAGGGTTCACTCCACTGAACTGTCATCTCGAGATACTGGTACGAGGAAGAAACTTGGAGCCATGAAGAACTCTCAAGACAATCTAACTGAACAGTCTAGTTCTTGTATGAGATGGGACTTAAAAATGGAAGAGGGACTAACCATTGAGTCAGTCACTCCGCAGAGGCACCGCGAGAGAAGGTACTGTGCTGTAGGCAGAGGCTGATCTTGCAGCTGCTGCCCAGGCCGTAGCCAGAGAAGTTACAGCACCCCTATCTGCTCCATAGTAGACTGAAAACACCAAAGTCAGAAGAGGCAGAGGCTCCCGTGTGGAAGAGTGTCATGAGAGATGGTCAAGCAGGTATGTGCAGCCTGTCTCCCAAGAAGTGCTTGGGAGCTGGGTACGGCAGTGCGCAAACAGGAAACAACTATGAAGAGCTTTCGGAAGACACGTAGAAACCTGAGACCGAGTTGAGCGACTGGAAGCCCAGGTGGAATGTACGGGGTGGCCCGGGAACATCGAGGGGGCAAAAGAAACCAAGGTAAATGGTCTGGGACCCGAGAATGAAAAGACAATTTGAAGGGATCTGGGACCCCAGAACGATTAGCCGCTGTAACAGGGTCAAGGACCCTCAAGTAAAGAACCAGTATGCCTGGTAGGGGATTGAACTAAGGATACTGAAGGAAAACTACTTGGACAAATACAGGGTCAAGGACGTGGCTGTGTGTGAATGAGGAGTTCCACAGACATACATCTTCGTTGTGGCAGTACCTGGCAGGGGAGTATACCAGATCTGCCCAACTGAGCCATTGGAGAGGCTCATTAAGAGCTGGAGAAAGGCCAGGGGAAGGGAGACATTCCCCCTACTTTGTGGAACTGCAAAAACCAGCCTGAGAAAGACCTGGGGAAGGGAGGCATTCTCCCTACTTTGTGAACTATACCCATCCAAAAGAAGGGAGTCATTCTTCTGGACTCAGAAGGGACAAATGCAGTTTAGTTTGCTAATAGGTGCAAGGGATAGAAGAAGTAGGGTATTTGACACCGGACAGTGGACTTTTAATTACAGACATTTGGATGTTTGCTTAGTATTTTGTAGAGGCAGGGAAACCCCTCTGAGAGTTGGGGATAGGTAGGCTTCCTTCACAACCTTGGGCATTCTGTCCTTTTTGGACCATCTTGGTGAACATGGGAGAACAACAAAAGCTATGCTAATTGCTTCATTGCTTCATTTAAAGTTTGGGCACTGAATGACTATTTAAATTACTGTGTACCTCACAATTCGGCCTCAGACTTTCTGGCAATCAAATGCACGCTTGTTCCTGAAAAGTATATTGACTATGGGAGTGACACATTCAGCAAAATACCTTTTGCCAGGCTACGTATAGGAAGGTTGCCCATTGCAAATTTTACCAGTCAGTAGGATTGTGAATGAACCTTCAAATATCCTTATTGTAAACTCTGGGACGAGGACGAATGCCATGTGTTAATCATGATTGTTTTTTGTATTGTTTGTCCATTGTATTCTGACATTAGATCGAAATGGATCAAGGCAATAATGAATTCCTTTGGCATCAGATTGAGGTACGAAGCCTATAGGTTTCTTAGGACTGCTGACTCCAATTGTGTATTCAATGCAGTCACGACTTGTTTAATTATAGCATTTGCTCACAGAATTACATTATCCCAATATTTTTTATTGGTTTGTAATCAATTTTTATGTATACGAATGCAAAGGCTATGCAAATATTTCTTAAGCTTCCCTGGTTTTTATTGAGGATGCTAAATGTATTTACATTCTTTTTTATTTTAATTACTATTTTTGTATATCACTGCTGATTGTCTTTTGCATGTTTTTATGCTTTGATGGCTTCTCACCGAAATAAGCCTGATTTGATTGATTGATTACGCACTTGTTAATTATCAATGAAAATGAGTTTTAGAAGCAATCATTGACAGCCCATTCAAACTGTAGAGACCATTTGTTTTAATCCTCACTGAAAGAAACTGTTAACAAAATAAGTTTAAAAGCTGTACAGAAAATTTAGAAACATGTGCAGGGTCAATTAGATAAGGTATGCAGCTTTGTGGGGACAATTGGTTTCGAGGAACAGAGAACTTGTCTACCATCTAAAAGCCTACTACCAGGAACAAAACAAATCTGCAATGGGTGTTTAATGGCAGAGCCTAAATATGGTTGAAGGGAAAATTATGAAACAAGAAACTTCACTCCTAAAACCTTCTCTAACAAATAGTTACCCCGGTGGTCCTCCTCACCATGCACTACGTGTAATATGCAAAGGGTTGTGCAGCACATGTGCAATTTATGACCATAGTCATTCACTTCGTTACAACCATTTCTGAAACAATACATAAAGGGAAAAGACAAAAGTAAAACCAAAACTCGTCAAAGCATGGACTCCTCTTCTATTTGCCCCTACGCTGGACTATGTGGATGTTCTTTGGTCTGCATTTCAGAAGCATTTTTCAAAAACACCTTGCATCATATACAAATAGTGGCAACACAACACTCTATGTTGCACAATCGTGTGCTTAAACTGCACAGTGTAAAACGCCCCGATCTAGGATTAGTAAACTCTTAGAAGTCTTAGACAAATGAATGACATGCAAAATAAGTACTTTGTTACTGAAAACAGTACCATACCACACAACAACACACATGTGAGTTTGCAAGCAGTAAAGTAATTTCCACTACAGAACAAAAACAAATATTAAAGTTTCCAAAGATCTCGGATGAAATTCCAGAGAAAGGGCGTTATTATGAGTGTGGCGTTCTGGAAATAAGGGTGCCGCTTCACTCCGAGTCTGTGGACGAGAGCCGTTACGCCCAGCAGGTCTGACTTGCCAGGCGCAATGGCCCAGGATGGCAGAGTTTTCACAGAAGTACCGGCACTGTTAACAACGCTGCCGGTGCTTCCGTGAACCCATTCCTGTGGAGCCCTCTTGGACTCCATGGGAATGGGGACTTCCCAAATCCACCACCGGATAACCCAGGCCACCAGGACTCGTAATGTCCCAGTGACCCCGGGATATCAGGCAGTGGATTCGGTGTTACAAGGACAGCGGCAACCCGCCATCCTCGTAATGAGGCCCAAAGAATGTGTCTGCTGTCATTGAACATTTTACAAGCAAAGTACATGAATGTTACACTTCTGCCTGAAAAACAAGGGCAAAACATGCAATCTGAATTGTTGAAATTGTCCTTGTACTGCACAGTAGAATATCAATATGATCTAATGGATCTCATTATTATTTTGCACATAATGCAGCATTAAACATAATCACAATGCGATGCCCTCGATAGCAAGTTTGAAGTATTCCCACTTCTGAAAGTACCCCAAGAGCTATACCTATATGGGAGAATTATAACTCAAATGGTACTTCTATTCCAAGCTATCATACAATTACAACTCAAGGCTGCAAATTTGTCTGCATCATAATTACTTGGAGGTATTATGGAAAGGATGTCAATTTACCATTATACTTCAAAGAAAATGTTCAAATATTTGATCCATGAAGTACCAACAAAAGATAAAACAATTTTGCAGAAACTAGTTGACTTAAGCAAAGTAAAAGAACCTCTATCATATATCTGAAAGAGCTCAATGAATACGACAAAGCCATAGGAACTAAAAAAAACATGAACAAATATACCAATAAGAAGACAATCCACAAACTGGTCAGTTTGAGCATGCCGATATGTGCACTGCAGACAAGATATATGAGCAATACAGAATTCACTCACTACATTCAAGAGACAGGATGGGAGATGCTTTATAAACATGCCAAATAGATCAAGCAAAAGGCTGTATCATGTCTGTATGGGAAATATTTTACAAGAACATTGTTTTCCACTACTCTTCTTTACAGGAAAAGGAGGAAGACATGATGAGACACTTTTGCAAATCAGTGCTTCAGAGTATCATGCACTCAGAATCAGCACTAAAAGAACAATGTTTCCATCAAAACATCTTTTCTTTGAAAGTGACCCGTCAACCCTATGCTATGGGGTTGCTCGTACAAAAACTGGCAATGATTTTGGCATTGTGTTGGCTAGTAAACTACTCCAAAAGATAAAAGACAAAGATTAAATGTTGGAGTTGAGTATTACCAATATCTTTGCAAATGTGTGTGGCACTTTTCAATACTGGTTCTGATATAATGCTTGCATTAGCTGTATGCTAAGGCACCTGGCTCCTGACACTTGATCTGTTATACTTAGCTTTGCAGAATATGCGTGGAACAATTAATGCTAAGATCAAAATAACAAAGTGATAGATTTAAAAAGCAAAAGAGAACGTTGTTCACTTGATTCAGTGAACAGTTCATGTTACTTTGACCATCACCTTTTTATTGCCATGTTACAATTCATCTGCAACAAAGGTTGTCCTCCACTTGGAGAGGTAGAACATTTCTTTTAGAGAAAGAAAACCATTCAAGAGGAGTCCAACATATTCATATTATATTGAGGATTAAAAAGCCTCTTAAATTTGCCCATGACATGGATGAGACTCTCTTAAAATGTTTTTAAATATACATTAGATGTGTCGTCCTATGTCGTTGTAATGTGCTTACTAGCTGAGTGGATGACATCACTGCTGAATGGAATGTAGTGATGTCAGTGTGAGTGGAGTGTTGGTGTGTGAAGGTTCTAAGCTTGGCAGTTGGAGTTATGCTGACTAGGAAGGACATGCCAATGTTTTGTTCCTGGCTTTGAACTACAATAATTCTACTTAATAACTTACCTGCTGGCTCGGGTGTTCATCAGCTTCCAAGTTATTACACTGGCGACGAGGATGGGATTCCTGTCGTGGAGGGGGCAGACCAGATCCAGGAAACATTGCCCTCCATATAATCCATGTTCTTGAGGAAGTCAGCAAGGAGGGGCCCACAGTTGTTGGACTAGGCTGATTCCTTCTTCAGTAGGCCGGGCGGTGCTGAATTGAGGTCCTAGTCGGCACACAGTCCGGTGTGCAGTGTTAACAGCAACAGCTGTTCCAGTGTGGGCCGCCTGTCCCAGTTACCGTGTGGTTCTGGGAACGGTAAATTATCGGCACACAGTTCGGTGTGCGGTACCCGGGGAGCTTCTGCCATCTGTACCAAGCTGGCCGGGTGGAGTTTGTGCTGGCAGATCCCCAGCAGGTGTTGTGGAAACTGTACGGCACACGTGTCGGTGTGCGGTGTAATCCGGAGGCTCCCGGTGCACAAGTCGGTGTGCGGCGCTATCGTGGGCACCTGTGTGCACCGCCGCGAGCGGGCCCTGTTCCGGAGCAGAACTGGATGCCGAAGTAACGCAGCAGGTGGCAGGAAGGGAATGAGCTCTAGTCGTGAGCTCTGGTCGCGGTGCGTGAGGGGGAACACTCTATGCAACCGCGCCGTCTACAGAGCCCAGCTGGTTGCCGGTTTGACAGAGGATGTTGTCCGTGTCATGTGGGCAAGGAGTGACTGTCCTGGTGGAGCTGCTCCGTTTTTGTGGTTACACAGGTCCCGCGTCCATTCCTGAGCGGAGGAGATGTTGCTCGGGCGGCGAACCAAGTGTAATGATGACGTCGCCTTCATTTAAACGTGCGTTCCAGCACGGGGAGCTGGAACGCGTAGATATGGTTGCCTGTAGCATTCTATGCTCCCAACGTGTGACGTGGCTACGAAGTCTGCGTGCGTTCCAACGTGGGCGGCTGGAACGCGAGGAAGCGCTCGTATGCGTTGAATGTACGCAGCTGGGGGACAATCTGTTCGTTATGCTTCGTGTTGCCGGAAGACATGGGCATCGGTGGAGAGAAGAGAGGAAGGTGGATTCCGGAGTTTCCATGTTCGTCAGTGAGGCGGATCTGGATGATTTGGATTCTTGCAGGTGTCAGGGCAAGTACTGTCTGTTGCCCTGCGCGGCTGGGAAGCAGTCGCGATTGGTACACTGCAGTCCGCAGTGTGGAGGGGAACGTTTCCGTTTTGAGAACGTTATATATAGTGAAGTTGACATTTAAGTGTGCCGGCTGTGTTGGGTGTGTGAGTGTGCGTATTATGGGCCCGTATGAGTGAATAGTGCGCGCGCTGAGAGTTGTGTATGGGTGATTGCTTTGTGTTGTATTGAGAAATTGCAATCTTGTGTGCTAATGAGAAGTTGTTGAGTGTGTTCCTGCATTATTTGTATTACATTGCATATTGTTTTCTCTCATTCAATGATTCTTTGCAGATGGAACTGTTCATTACTTAAAATGTTTTCTTGCAGGTTGTATTTCCATTATTGGGGGTACGGACTCGTGGGTGGGGGCACTTGCGGGTTGAATTGCTTTGTGAACAGCATTGTTTATCCTGTGCTGTGTGTATTATATGCGCCTACAGTTATCCTTTACCAATAATTACGTGATATGCATTTTTACACATCATTTTTGTATTTAAAATGTGTGCAATGTTTTGCGTGTATGCCAACCATCCGGTTTGGGGGTTTGCATTGGTGCGTGAGGTGAACGTTGCGTTGTGTGGGAGTGGTTGGTTATTGAGGTGTTCTGCTGGGTGCAGCAGGTGAGGCTGGACCTGGGGTCCATGATGAGTGGCGAGTGTGCTGCGTTGGTGCAGTTTGGCCGGACCAGGGGTCCAGTAAGTGAAGTGTGCTGCGTTTTGCATTCGCAGGAGACTGGACCTGGGGTCCAAGGTATGTGGTAGGTGTGCTGCGGGTGGCAGTAGGCTGGACCTGGGGTCCAAGGTGCGTAGTAGGAGTGCTGCGGCTGACAGTAGGCTGGACCCGGGGTCCAGGTCCAAGGTGAGTGGTGAGTGGCGAGTGTGCTGCGTTGGTGCAGTTTGGCCGGACCAGGGGTCCAAGGTGTGTAGTAGGTGTGCTGCGGCTGGCAGTAGGCTGGACCTGGGGTCCAAGGTGTGTAGTAAGTGTGCTGCGGCTGGCAGTAGGCTGGACCTGGGGTCCAGGGTGGTTAGTGTGTGGTTGGTGCGTGTCTAGTCCAGGTGGTTGGTCCTGGCTGTGTGCCGCTTTCTTGCGGGTTGGATCTCTAAGGTTAAGGGTTTTGTGGTTTTGTGGTATCCTTAGGGGTGCTGTAGTGAACTGTTTCGTAGTTGTGCTTGTTGTTGCTCTGTGAGCTGTGTGGTGTGTGCCCGGGGGTGGCAGCTCTGGTGTCCTAGGGGGCAGACTAGGACGGGAGGATGTTTGTGCACTGAGGGTTTAGGAGTGTTAGGTAGTTATCTGCTGTGGACGCTGGGTCGTGGCAGGACCTAGGTTCCAAGGGGCAGCTTGGAACAGGTGGAGGTGCGTAGTTTTTTTATTTTGTTTCTCGAAGGTAGTCCAGTTCTGTTTTTGGAAGGAGTGAGCCCTTTGTAGAATGCGTTGGGTTCCTCTCTGTTTATTATAAAGGGAGGAGTGGAAGTGGTGTAGAGTTGGGCGTAGTACTTGGTATAAGGGTTTGGTAGACACTTACGTGTCAAGTTGCCCAACGTGTTGGCACAGTGTTAGTATCTTGGGGGTGCCATGTAGGTTTTATTGGGTTCTTACTCCTTTGGTGGAGCACTTTCCTGTTCCTTGGTGTGTCGGGGTTTTGGTGTTCTCTGGGGGCAGTTTCTTGTCGCCAGTGGTATAACTAGTTGGAGCATTATGTGCTGGCCACACGTATATGCAGGGGTTTTTGTCTGGTGATGGTTTAGGTGTGATCATTATCTGTTTCCAACAAAGTAAAGGAGGGAGAAGTGTTGTAATGTGCTTACTAGCTGAGTGGATGACATCACTGCTGAATGGAATGTAGTGATGTCAGTGTGAGTGGAGTGTTGGTGTGTGAAGGTTCTAAGCTTGGCAGTTGGAGTTATGCTGACTAGGAAGGACATGCCAATGTTTTGTTCCTGGCTTTGAACTACAATAAATCTACTTAATAACTTACCTGCTGGCTCGGGTGTTCATCAGCTTCCAAGTTATTACAGATGACATCAATAATGAGCTACAACAGGAAAGTCATTCAGGGGTCGCCAGAGGTCGCAAGTGTGACCTCTGTCAATCTCTTGTGACCTCTGATGGGGCGTGGCCATGAGGGGGCGTGGCCACCTCAGCAAGCACAGTGCAGCGTGTGGCAGAGCTGCAGTGTATACACTGCTAGGGGTGAACAGTTTCTGTGCCCGCCCCGGGTGCTGCAGCATGCACACATTCGATAGAGTGGTGATTCTGGGCCTCTGTGCATTGGCGAGCACAGCTCGGGAGCGGTTTCACATCAGGGTCCACAGTGCGTGCACTGAGAGGACCTAAGCTCTGCAGTGTGCACTATTTGGAAGTGGTACTGACTCTGGGACTGTGTGCTGCTGTGTGCGCAGGGACCAGGCGGGACGGCACCTGGAGCTGAGTGCTGCGATGTGCACCCAACAGTGGGTGCTCGTGGAGCTGAGCTGTTGAAGGAGGGATCCTGGTCGGTTGCCGAAAGTGGGTAGCATTGAGCGGCTGCGGCGCCACACCCGTGATCGCCCCACTGCCGGGACCCCACTCCGGCGCCCCTTTCTCTCCTGGATTCCCAGCCCATGGCGGCACTGCGAGACGGGTGCGGCTGCACACTGATGCCCTTCACCATCCAGGCCATCCTCAACAAGAAGGAGGATGAGTGGAGGGAGCGCTGCGCTCCGGCCTGCAGGGGCTGGCGGCAGCTCTGCCCCAGCCCGGGCAGCGAGTCCTGCTCCCCGGGACCAGAAGAGTTGGGTGGCTGAGACTCGGACTCGGCGGCCAGCGAGGGCGAGGCCTGCAGGGGATCCCTGGCGAGCCCGGGAAGGGCTGGGAGGCAGCCCGGCCCGCACCGAGGAGGAGGAGGAGGAGCCGGCGGGGCACAGTGACAGCGAGATGTCCACAGGAGCCTCAGGTACAGGGAGTTCAATCCCTCACTCGGAGCAGTCCTCGGGGTCTATAACAGAGGGCACGGGGACCAAGGGGGGACGAGGGTCGAGGTAGAGTGGGGCTAGGGGCTAGAGTAGAAGGCTGTGTGGTTTCCTCCATTTTGCCTTTCATCCTTCCGAGAGTACCACGCACTGGGCTAATAATCTCAATTGTTATTTCAGGCTTCGATACCTTTGGGTTTGTATCAGCATTATATGAAAACTAGATATTCTCCTGGCACCTATCGAGTTCCCATGTCCAGCCTGACATAGCTATCAAATCACAGACCCCCTACATAGCTGTCTCCTGAACTATACTCTGATCTGGCCCTCCAATCAGCAACATTAAACACATATTTAAATTCTAAATCTGTATGTATCTCTTGTTCTCTCTTTGTACCTGCCAAGTGACCACAGCCCAGCCCCTCTCCAAAATCTTGTAACCCATAACTTTCCATCAAACTGAGGCTATACTGAGCACCGACCCAACTCGTGCATTGAAAGGTATACATGGAGTATTATTAATTTGATTATTAACACCGCTCTATGGCCCTCATTACGACCCTGGCGGATTTTTTCCGCCATCGACGGACTTTCCGGCCATGGCGCAAAGTCCCTTTACGCCATGGCGGATGGCGGACTTACCGCCCCATTCCGAGGTCGGCGGGGCGGTAAGTCCCCATTGACCCATTTACCCTTCCCCATTCCCATTTCGGCCCCATAGGGCTCAATGGGAGTGGGGAAGGAGTTAATTACGCCACCGTAAAATACGGTGGCGTAATTAACACCAAGGTCCCAGAGCGCCATGGATTTTTCCGCCCGCAAAAAGCGGGCGGAAAAATGACCATGGCGCTCCAGGAACTCGTAGTTGGCGGTAAGGGGTCCGCGCAGCTAACGCTGGCGCAGACCCCTTAGCGCCAGGGTCGTAATGAGGCCCTATGTGTTTTCAGCGTTTCTAGTATTTCTACTGCTCAAATCTGTTTTACAGCATTTAGAAACCTTTTTGTACTACTGAAAGCAAGAGGGAGGGGAGCCTGCACCACCCCTCTTGCCGCACCACCCCTCCCCATCCTTTCAACATGACCTTCAACCAACCCACCACCTACCTTTAAGCAGCATACAACGGAAATTAAAATACTGTTAAAAAATCAAACAGCTGAAGTCTGACAAAAGCACATGATCGCATTATTACATCGCTTAGAAGCGGGATGAATCCAGTGTGAAACGCTACATAAAAGAAATCTGATACTAGTGTCCAATAACCGGGAATCCTTTTTCACTTTTGACACAAGTGTATTTTGCATGTACACTCATTTGTGTTTATTTAAAGAGTACACAAATAACCTGTTTTTGCAGAGATGATATCCGTATAAACTAACTTATATTTTCGGATATGAGCATCCCATACCCCCTAGGTCCCTTCTTAATACCCTTATCATAGATATGCACACAGCAGACCTCCCTCTAGGGAAATGGACACAGGCCCATGCCAGTGATAGGCTGGTAGAGCTGGGGCAGAGTCACTCACTTGTCAAGCTCTGCCTACAAGACTTAGGTCAAAAGACAGTCACTGTCGTGGAAGGTACTGCTCACAAGGCCTGGGAAAGGTCAGGCACATGTATTTGCTCTGCCTGCGGGGCTGGGGCAGCGTCTTTCACATGCTAGGACAGGCCGAGAAAGTACGAAGCAGAGTCAGTCACATGTAATGCTCAGGGTATGCATCCATCAGCTACTGATTTCCAAAACATTTCTGCTAATCCACATTTTTGGGCTTGGTTGGTTTTCATTCACTTTACCTTCTGTTTTTTTCTATCACGTCTTCCTCTTACCATATATTATGGCTCCTCTCTGATACACACGGCAATGGGAAGTTTTATCCTGGCTTTCCCCTATCCCCGCCTATCCGCCCATGTCCCCCAGAATCTGATTTTGCTCTGCAGTCCTGTTGAAATTATAGGGCAGATCCACATAAAGAGAGGATTTGGGTTCAGACATTTCTCATGGCAACATGGGCCTTGACAACCTGCTACATATGATGATCCATTCGTGTATGAAATGTCACAATACAGTGGTACCGTAACCATATTTTTCTTAGTGTACTGAGGAATAATGCTATATGATGCCACTTCCTGTGATGTCACGTGGGGGCGGGGTCAAATGACATCACTTTCTGAAATGTCACACAAGGGTGGGGTCAAATGACATAATTTCCTGTGATGACACTCGCAGGGGTGTGGCATTGTGATGTCACTTCCGCTACCCCAGGCATTTTGGTGAAATCACATCCCTGACCTACACGCCAAAGTCCTACATTCTAATGACGTACATGGGGCAAATTATTCTGATGCTGATACAGAAAGCTAGACGTATGCCACACCAAATGTCATTTTGGATTTCCAAGGTAATTTCAGGTAAATAGTTTCATGTCTGCTATTAGACATGGTGTCAAAGGCAAATCTCCCAAAACATACATAATGACATAACAGATGAAGCCTCCAAGTACTTGAAAAATTGCAATCCTTTCATTGCATCCATGTGAAACACTAACAAAGTTGTTAAATTTGTTTCAGACATTTCCACTGCGAGCACAAGATATGTCACATCTTATCTCAACAATGATGAGAAGACTCAGTTAAAAGGTCTCTGGTGTGACAGTTCATCTGAAAAAAAACCTTGCTTAAAAGTTATACAGTTTTAGCATAAAAATGCTCCCCCATAGATAGAGTGGTTCCTCCATAGCATCAGACAGTTTAAAAGGCACAGCTTTGTAGCGAAAATTTGAAAACATTTTCTGGCTAACTCTTGCACCTGCTTCATCTTGAAAAAGCGTACTAAAATCATTTGAAGAGAGTGAATGCCTAGATGATGAAAATTCCAATGGACAAGTCATCTGAATAACTAATCTCATTGACACATGGTATCCAAAAATAAGTCCTTGCTTGGAAAGCATAGGTTTGTAGCACAATACGATATGATACAAACATGCCCCTTCAAAAGAATTATCTGGTAGATATCGAGTTTTCAGTTTTAAAAGGGGGGTCTAATGGGACATTCAAAAGCAATTTTAATTAACCATGGAAACTATCCTTCTGATTTGCTCACAAGATGGAATTATATTACATTGGTCTGCTAAAGTTAATGAAAACTTGCCACACAGAAGAAAAATTGATGGGGTGTGGTGATACATTTCCAGCTGTTAATTTAAAAATCTATACATTTTTACAAGAAAAAACACCACTGGACTCGCTGTTTACAACAAGACAGGTATATCCTTACATTGTGTCCTATTTATCCCAGATGAACATCACAGCGAACTAAACATTCATAAATTGTATGCAGAGGTGAAGTAGGCAGAAATCTACATCCAATGAAATGTCTCCTACTAGATGAGGTACCCATGGATTCTAATTTTATGCTAGCCTTCATTCCCCTCAGAATGCGGTAAGTCCTTAAAGCGGAATACGAAGAACTGCTGGGAGTAAAACATCTCATTGTATTTGGTGATATAATACAGCTAACACCACTCAAAGGAAGGCCAACCTTTATTAAAAACTGTATATCACAGTGAATGGTGCACCACATTTGGCAGCATAGGTCATATAAATCTCGGACATCACTTTCACTGCACTGAGATAGAACAAAACATATGTCAAGCAGCAGACTCTACCTATACTCAAATACTAAAGAACATCATGATTGTTATATTTTCTGAGGGGACTAAAACAACCTTAAAAGGTAAGCTTTTAAATGTACTAAATGATAACAATCTTCAGGTTCTCAACCGAGGGACCAGTTCACACTTCAAAATCATCAATGTGTGTTTAATGTCTAGCCTTGCAGGATTTGACCAATTTAATGAAAAAATGCTTCAAAATGAGATGCAGTGATGATCCAATTAACTTTTTGATTTCATTCCATTGCTGGCTGCCTGGTCCACGATTCATAGACTGAGCGCTTTAGTGCGCAGGAGTATTTAACTGTCAAGAGTATTGAAGTCATTAGTAAATATTAAACACTCTCACGTTTACCAATAATGGCCATGAAAAGCGGATTAGAAGTGGGCAGATTGGGATTTTACATACTGGTTCGGCTCTGTGTTTTGGATTGCTAACTTTGTAGACATGAATATGCCCACTGACCTTTAAAAAAGATTTAGAACTCAACGTTTGACTTGGTGCTGCTGCTGCACTGATTACAGGATAGAGATGTAGGCGGGGGGGGCGCGGACACTGGATGCCCCTTAATTTGGTCAGACGTTGCCCTCCTTCCTGGTGGTCGCTGGAGCTTGTACCTTTTTGCTTCTTCTTTGTGACATTGTCATATTGTTATTGAGTTGCTGATGTTGCTAGGATACATTTTTGTTTTTGTAAGTGGGGCTGCAGTGTTCTATCGAAGAATAAGAAGTGTTCTCTGTGTAATTGAGTTATCTTATCTATTTTATATGGAGTATTTAGAGAAAATGGTAATCCCTGATTTTAATAACTATGTCCAAAAGGAAGGCAACAACTTCAGGTTTCTCCAGAAGTTAGGCAAAACAAATAACTAGAATGTTTAAGCCAATGAAGGAAGTTAATCATCTCATATATGAGATCAAGGCGTTATTAAATGACATAGAGAGCTCCAGTGATAAAACATGTCCTGTGGTTAAAAAAGGAACTATAGTGGTGGGGGGTTAACTGTGTGGCCACAGATGGGAACTGTGATCATCTGCTGATCTCATTTGATGAGCCGCATTATGTAAGATAAATGATTATAATATGCAAATACATAGGCCAAGTAAGGACCCAATAGACTTGTTTGAGGTGGAAAAAAGACCTGGGCTGGATAGCGTGAACATCCATATATTCCCTATTGATGGCACATGTGGAGAAGGCTCTCAAAGTATAGCAAACTGCATGATTGAATGCCACTCACATGGGGGAAAAGTGGGTCCTTTTGGAACTGGAAGTGGAGACCTGAATTGAGACTGAATATCTTAGGAGTGTGTTGGCTGAAGATCTAAGGGGTGTGTTGAGAAGTGAAGTGGACCTCACTGATGTATTTGTGATTAGCCCTGCAATTAACCCTGTGATTCCCCTGAATAACGTATGTTCTGCCCTCGTGGCTAAGAAGAGTTAGCCCCAATTAAGATCAAGGATCTCAAAAGAGCCTATAAGAAGAGACGTGTTGACAAAAACAAAAGATTAAAAGGGAGGAAGCCATCGTGCAGACCCCCAGAAACTGACACCAAGGTTATGATGTGAAAGAATACAGCCAGTGTGAGTGAGTCATATCTGATCATGTGAATTCTTTTGAAACAGAGATCAGGGGTTGATTCGTAGAAATTAGGTCACTAGTTGCAGAGAAATTGGGTACTTTGTCATCTAAAATGTATGATAAGGAGCTTAAAGGTGTACAGGGAATCGCCACTAAGTTCGCTTGTCTAAACAATCAAGAAGATTATTTAATATGAATTACTTGTGACAGTCTGGACAGTACTGTGGGCAAGCCTGGGGCAGTCGCAACTGAGTTCAGACACTCTCGGATGGCACCTTGCTGCCAAAAATAAGATCAGTATTTAAACCCAATGCCCTATAATCCTCATCCCGCTCAGGGATTCTGAGAGCGAATAATATGCAGAATGGAAGTGGGAATCCCCATATTTTCAACGCCTCACAAAACCACCCTTTAGGACTATGATTGATGTCCCAAAACTATCACAAAAAGCTTTTGAGGATGAGGAGGCATTGAAAAACAAGTGCATCTATTGGATAAGACTTGTTAAGGGGTGTCTATCTACAATAAGATTAGATATAGTAGAGGCTCTCGGATGTCAATGCCAAATAACCACGCAGATTATATTCAGGTGTTTTTGTGGTCCTGGGATTTGTAGATGGAATTCTGCCAATAGATGTTCTAGCATTTCCCCTCGATTCTTATTAGCGCCCACACACCAATACATACTAATCAAGGAAAAGCAGATTGTAGATATCTCACCCAACTAGGAGCCTGTGGCCTCTCAGTCCCAAGTACAATACAGAGTGGGGGGGACATAAGGAGGAAGACAGACAATGGACATTTGGAGGAGGTGGACTAACCGGAGCAGGGTTTTACTCCTCCTTGCGTAGACATGGGTTGTCAGTTTCTCTCATGGAATATAGCCGGATTAGCAAATAATTTGGAGGACACATGTTGGACTGAAAGTTTTAGGTATTACAGCTGGTTCTCTTACAAGAAACATGGGCTATAGATTAGGTGGATATGTAAGGGTATTGAGACTTTCACATCCCAGGTAGAAAAGTCCTTAAAGGAAGACCAAGCTGGGGGCTTCTTATCTGGTTAGACTGTACATTGAATTGGGAAGTGACGGTTCATACAACACGTATTGGGGAATTCCAACATCTGGCTATCTGTATTGGTGATGATAACTGGATCCTTATTTTTTTATTTTTTTTTATAAAAGAACATCTAAATCCACTGGATTACTGGTGGTAGGAAAGATCTATGAATTGATTCATTCTTGGGAGTGGTCAAACCACTGAAAACCATGCACAATTTTAGCAGGTTATTTGAATATGCAGTTAGAACCCATAAGGGACCTATGTTGGATATAATGGTGTATCGACTATAGAATATATTCTGATTTTGGATAAGGACTGGGCAAAGATTGACAATTTCAGAATACATGATAGAGTTAATAATGACCACAAACCCTTGAGTGTATTGATTCAATTTGAAAAGATAATTAATCCACTATGTGATGATCAGGGGATGGTAGAAGCAATAGCTCTTTCTGGTCACGCGCAGAAATCAGTGAAGTGGATTAGAGTGATGGAGCAAGACCTAAAGACCTCTATATATAAAGACATTTTGGAAAATCTTGCAACTGTCTGCTCAGACGGTAATTTCGATTGGGAGATGCTGACTGAGTTTAATAAGATATTGCAGAATGTGGTCCCGCTTATGACCTTTACAGCCTCTACAGTAACAAAAACATGCAATTGCCAAATATGATATGCACGATCAAACTTGCAGAGATGCAAAAAATAAGATATTGGTCTGCTTAAATGCCCTCGGGGTAGTGGATATGTCACAGCTCAGAGTGCATAGAATTGATTATACATCCATAGTTGCAACAAAAAAGGATGTAGAACAGGGATTAGTACATTTGAGGGCATGCAACGGAAGTTTGCCCAATGATCAGCCAGTTAGATGGACCTTTAGATGCCATATTGCTCAATATGTGATTGATTACATCTTTGTCTCTGTAGCTGATTGAGAGAAAATTAGGGAGTTTCAGATTTTTGAAAGGTCTGAAAATGATCATTTGCCTCTCTCCTTCTGTATACAGGGAACAAATCTGGGGTGGATAACATCAAGGCCCCACCTGATACCAAGCGGATAGAGGTCACAGGCCATGCATGCAAAGCAGTGAAGTTGGATAATCTTATGGCTCGCGAAGCAGGACACCTCATCTACCTCTCAATTGTTGATAACTTAAGAACCATCTATGAACCTGACCCAGCAATTGTGGCACAGTTTCAAAAACTGAAATGTTATATTCTTCCCCATGTTACTGTCCTGACTGGTAAAGTAAAGTGGAAAGCGTTGAGACACGATAGTTGGTACGATGAGGCTTGTGGAGCGGCCAAGAGATAAATAGAAAAATGTGCTGCTTTTCAACCGAGGGTGGATAGAGTTGAGCTATGTCAACTGAGAGCCAATTTCAAAAATGGGATTGCCAGCAAAAGGAAAGCTTATCTAGAGGAAAAGTGGGAGGTCCTTCGTAATGCCCTGCAATCCAGGGACACTGTACTATTTTGGAAAAAGGTAACAGGCAGGGTATTGAAGTGTGAGTGTTCTCTGGGCTGTTGTATTAGTGGAGATGCCTGGAGGGTGCATTTCTCAGACCTTTATTGCCCATATTTTACATTATTTCATCCACAGGCAATACAAAATGTGTCACCCAGAGAAACACCCATAATTATAGAGTAAGAGATAGTGGACGCTATTGGTTCTTTGAAAAATGGGAAGGTTGCAGGTCCTGACTTAATTCCTTCGGATGTATTCGGTCTGGGCTCCTGTGCTGTGTAAAATATTTAATAGCATCCTGCTACAGGGTGTGATTCCTGAATCATGGCACAAAGCGGGGATTGCTCCCCTGTTCAAGAAAGGCGGTAGGGACATACCGTGCAACTACAGGCCAATCACTTTTCTCGATGGTTCACGGAAGCTGTTTGTAAAGGGTATATTAAATCGCGTACAAGCCTAGGTGGACAGTAATAACATCATCAGCGACCTCCAGGCAGGTTTCCCGATGGGTAGAGGCACGGTGGACCAATGTTTTATTCTGTTCATGATAATACAAAAGTATACTGTGCTGTGGAAAATTAAGCTGTATGCCCTGTTTTTGGACCTAAAGACAGCTTTTGACTCAGTCTCTAGGGCAAAACTGTGGCAGATTCTACTGGAACATAAGGGCCCTCCCTAGAAAAGTATGGCATAGCGAACCTGTCCTTTTATAAGCGACATGAGAATGGCGCTATATTGCCGGCATTGAACTTATATAACAGGCATGTTCTGCCTGCAGTATTGTATGGTGCAGAGCTTTGGGGATACTCCAATGATGGGAAATTGGTTATAGGAGAGAAAACATTTCTGAAGAAATTATTGTTAGTTCCTCCGAGTGCCCCCAAAGCACTGATTCATCATGAACTTGGGCCTTTTCCAGTAGATACGGAAGCCATGTGTAAGTCAGTTTTGTTCTGGACCAGAACATGGACCCAACCAGATTTGAGCCAGTGCAGGGATGCAATTTTACATTTCTTCATCCCTGGACGAGGGGGTGAGGGCACTCTGAAATGGGTGGCTTATGCTAAGAAAATGCTTTTTGAACTAAATGCACCCGAATTCTGGGCAGTTCCACAGTCCATTTCTTTGTTAGACCTTGGAGTTTTAAAATCACTATTAAAGTTTTGGACATTGGAACGGCTTCTGTTAGATGCCTTTAGGTTGAAGCTGAGTTCCAAGTATTTCAACTACGGGCCAAGGGTGGGGTTTAAAATATACTTAGATGTAATTTCCCTGCCTATGAAAAACCACTAAATGCATGCTTTAGGCTGGGTGCTCTCCCAGTTGCAGCCTTTACATTTTCTTGGAAGGGTCACGATTCTGAGTAATGCCCATTGTGCGGTCTTGCTAAAGAAACCGTCCCCCATTTTCTGTTAATTTGTGCCTCAACTATCTGGTTGAAGCAAAATGAATTCCTAATGTGGACAGCCGACACGTGTTTCGACCTTGTGGTCATCTTCAAGGCGTGGAAGACTCTTATCCCAGATGGGATGTTGAAGATTGTTGTCAAGATGCTAGATAGTTGTATGCACTACTAGTGTGCCAGATGCATGGCACATCTGTGTTGGTAAATGCATCAATAAAAGCTTGTGGCTGGTATGTGATTACTCTAATCACCGGTGGTTGTCAATTCTTTGGGAATAATACCCATGTAGCCCTGTTCGGAAAATGCACACATCAAATGGTCAGATCTAGCTAGCATCTTGAGACAACAAATTCCAACATCCCATCTGGGATAAGAGACTTCCACGCCCTGAAGCCGACCATAAGGTTGAAACACATGTCGGCTGTCCACATTAGGAATACATTTTGCATTATCTGTAAATTTGACTACTTCATCTGAATTAGATCTCACAAACCCCATTTGTCAATAAACTGATACCTAGAGCGTGAGTCACCCGTTTCAGGTGCAATCCATAGATTCACTGTTACCAAACCCGGGGTGGGTGAGTTTGGTGAAAGGGTGTTTGCGGCCGTTTTTTGATTCTCAGAATCTAACTAAGAGTGGTCAATAATGCTCAGATATACTATCAAACGCATTTTCCATATTTTCTTCTATGTTACAGGAAGCTGGCATCCGCACATTAAAATCTGCTATGCACTTTTTGATGCAGCCTTCATAAGTATCAGTAGTTTTTGGCATGGCCCGATACATCCACAGAGCCTGGCTACAGAGGAAATGGGCATTGAAATAATTACATATGTTTAAGCTATAATTGCTCTTACCCAATGAATTGGACGTTTTATGAATGTGGGGCGTACTGACGCCATTGAGTTTTTATTACTGTTTTATAACTTTTTTAATACCTTTAAAAAATTTAAATCTTACTCTGAATGCATTTTTTTAATGATTGTTTTTATCTTTGCTATGCACATGAAGACATATAAATGTTGAATAAAGGCACTATCACTGATTGTTCCAAGCCGTGTTCATATTTTGTTTACCTTTGCCGCTTGGCGCTGATAAAAGGAGCAAAGAAACGTTGTTATTTATTTAGTAAGTCTTATCCAGGTTGGCTCGTCACTCCCTTTGTTAGGAGCAGTGCTGTTTAGATAGAAATACAAAAAAGACAAAATGTCGGCTATTATGATATCATCAGTGACATTTGTCATTTGTCTTCGCAAAAAATTAGAGCGTGCGTATTTAATTAACTTTACTCGTTTTTTTCAATTACTGTGTCAGTGTAATTCTGCTGCCATTTCAAGATTTTTCTCCCCGTGAGGATGTATTTTCCTTGATTATGGTGTCATGCTCATTATCTGTAGGTGCCCACGTGTATCGGTCGGCGAAGCTGTATTAAGCAGAGAAGACATATGTTTTAGCCGCTATACAGATATCTGCTTTTCGCATAATTGAGCCCCTAGCCTCCTAGGTGAATCATAATCAGCAATATGTGTCTGCATCTCAACAAGATTTACCATGTCTCCCTGTTTTAGGGATGCAGTCCTTTGTGTTGATTCTGTTTCCCCACCCCATTTGCCTGCTTGTTACCGGCAGTTACTATAGAAAACCGGTTTCTAATGCACGTCGTTGGGTTCTTTTTTCTAACAGTCCCGCTCTGAATCCAGTGTTTACAAGGGGTGCTGTGGATGCCCTTTATTTGTTTTGCACTGTTTGGCACTGTATTCTCCCAATATTCCAAATGTCCTCGCTAATGTGTAGTGCGTTTTTGTAAGCTACTATTTTAAGAAATGCTGAAACAGTTAATTTCTAGAAGATGGTTATCATTTTCCCTTAGATTTCTATAGTTCATCTGCTGGACAGTTTCACAGTGCCTTCACTACCAATCCATCTGTTCGTTGATTCCTTTTTCTACACTGTGTTAGGAATATTAATTCCTTTTTTTTGTCGGAATTTTCTTTTGTCAACATTGCTCTCATTACCTGTCCTGACTTGATATAATATTGTCCATCTAAGCTCTTCCGCTTTATGTATGCATTCTATAAAATTGTGTACTACCGGGGCTGCTTGTATTCTCTTTCTAATACTGCTTTTAAGCTGTTATCCTAGTTTTGATTTGTGTTACACAGCGTAGCCATCCTCAGTCATCAAGCCCATGCTGCGATCCCCATAGCCACAGCAAGTGAGGCCCACTTCCAAGGATCTACATGGTTGCTCTTGCTAGGCTACCTGAACAATGAAGGCACGTCCCTTTACACTCATGCCAGAAAGAATACAACTGTCTAGGGAAAAAGGCCAACAGATTACTTGCAAGGATAGCAAGGTTGAATTGTACACAAAGTAAAGGTGCCAGCAGAGGTCTCTGTTGCTCGAGAACGTTCTGCCTGAATTATCATAATAAGTACATTATAAGAGTCTGCAGCATCACTAAGGACGTCATCCATAGGGTCTAAGTCTAAATCGTGTGGGTTGGCTGTCCATAATTGTGTGGGACGTGTTGTTAATCTGCTAAGCAGAACGGGGGTGGCGTGACAACAACCATGAGGGGGCTCTGGACCCTTCAGTACTGTACCATGATCTCAAAGGGGATGCATATTTCGAGTATTATTTCCCCGTCATCGTTGTTGTTCTCAAAAGGTTTGGCATCTGTCAACTCCTTGAGGGGTTCATTGGGAGCAATGCATAAAACTGTGCACCATTGGCATCCCTGAGTATCGGTACATAGGACCACAATTCTTTTGGCTGACACCAGCAGCCCCTCTAGATCTAGGGAGAGTATGGTGCTGCCACTAGCTCTGAGGATGCCACGGGCCGAAAAATGAAATCAATGGGTACTCTCCAGCAAGTTTCGGTAATCTGGGGCACGGCTTGTGCGAGCACTGTAATGCCATAAATGAACATGTTGGAGTTGACAGGCCTCGTACCACCACGTCACATGCCATAGCATGTATCACAAGCATTGCCGTCATTGAGCACATGCAAGGTTTTGCACAGATGATACTGCTGTCTGTGAATGAGATTGCCATGTTCAGCTTACTAGGCAGATCCCTGCTGAGCAAGTTGACAGGAGAGTGCTCAGAATACAAGAGGGCAGCCCTTATAACCTTCCCCCCTACCTTACATCTAAATATTTTGTGTATGGAACCATTATTACAGCCCCAGAGAATCCCTGCATGTCGAGAGGTTTGCCTGATAACTGGAAGTCACCTTTGCTAATGCATGAATTCTCGGCTCCTGAGTCCACCATAAAGATTAATTGTTTGTTCCCTATCTCTGCCCCCACCAACGGTTTTTCTTCTGTGTTTAGGGTCATTGACAGGACTGGACATGCAAGTGCTCTCTGTGGGCTGTCCTAGTCAGGGTATGTGTCTGCCCAAGGAACGAAAAAGGGTTTTCCCCTACCACTGCAGCGACTTGAAAGTGGGCTACTGTGCCACTGGGCATGCCTCTGAAGGCGCTCAGGTTTCCTGCTTGCTGCATGTTGTGGTGGGGGGATGGGTCTCTGCGGGGGTAGCTGCATGTAGGCTTCATGGAACTCGTACAGTATTGAGGACATCCTGGGAGGCTGATGCTGAGGGGGTCCCTTGTGGCAGGGGGCCGTTATTTTGCTGACTGTATTTATACTCCATACCATGCCTGCTCCGGTATTATCTCAAAAAATGTCCCCACTTCCCACATGTCCAACACTGCCCCATTGCTCCTCCTCTCGGCCCCATTCCACCAAACCCTCCTCCTTTTGATCCTCGAAACCCACCTCAGTCTCTTTGCTGTCCTCCTTGCCACTGCGGACCAGCGAATTGCGGGTTTTACCCCACTGTCCTTGCCCTCCTTCAGCCCATAATGCGGCTATACTGACACTTGTAGCATAAGGGGCGTACCCTCCATCTTCCATCTGTGTTGGCATCAGTCCTGATGCCACCACAGCTACTTTGGCTAATTTATTTTGCACTAGTTTTGTTTCCTCCGCCTGTCACCTATGAATCATTTCTTTCTCATGCTCTTTAATTCTCCTAAAATGGTAAACTATAAGGCTTTGAATATTGGGTCACACTTTCACTTCGATCCCTATTATTTTATTGAGCACTTTCTGCACTTCCTTGTGTAGGCCCTGCTTCACCATAAAATAGAAAAAGGGGGTTGGCTGGTTCCAGGTGTTGCCCGTTTCTGTCCTCCACATCTCTTGGACTCTGAGGATAAACTGTGCAGCGTTCTCATCATTCCCCATTGGACATTGCATGATTGACTAGAGATCTGGAGTATCTGGGAACGCTTGCCACAGCGCATCCCATACCCTAGCTCTAATCTTATTGAACAAGGCTCCATCATGGGGTTGTAGTTCAGTGTTACTCCCGGTTACCCGCCTACACCCACACATCTGCACGTCAAAAGGTGGACATATGTTCCAACACATTTCCGTCAATGGAGCCCTGATCTGGCCAAGTGTGGGGCATCCCCCTTCCCCTAATCTCAGTCACCCACTGGTTGTGATACTTCTTAATCTTCTCACAGTACAAAAGCTGTGCCTTGCACATTTGTTCTATGGGCATCTCTCCACCCATAGTCGTGTCTCCCGTGAGTCTGGTAGTGGGGCTACGCCTATGCTGCTGCACCACAGTTATACAATAGTTTGCCCAAAAAATACAGTTCAGTTTTGTCAACAGTGTAACTTAACATCGTCAAAAATGTCAGTTCAATTCCCTGCCCCCGTTTATTCTCTGTTAGTGCGTTTTGTTCACACTCACCACACTCTCATCATATGCCCATACACAACCCACACATGCCCCTCCTGGGCCTCCTCTATACACCATAAAATATACTAATAAAACAAACTAAAATAACAAACTAAAACAACAAAGTCTACTATTCCTGAGCTCTCTAATTATGCAGAGCTCCTATGTATTTCCATTTTTCACTTATTGTTTAAACAATAATTGTGGCGCCACCTTCCCCCTCACTCAGGGAGGTTCCCTCTCTTCTGTTTTCCTTTTCCTTATTATCCTTTAAAAATGTATAAAAAGCTAAGAAAAGATCAACACAATCCACAAGCATGCCACACTCCCATTTTCAGTAGTCGCAAGCTCACACTATTCACACTTCTTCATACATGCAACCCTACTTTGTTATCCCTTGCAGGCTATACTCACATGCGCATGGTCACCCAAACTTCTCTGTTCATGGGGTTACAACACCGGGCTGCACATCTCCTTGGGGTCGCACCCACTCCAAAGAGCAGGCAGGATTCTGCAAAGGCAGCTCCTGCAGTGCCACTGGGGAGTAACCGTTTTGGAGCTGGTCGCTGTAGCTGGGCGCGGCCCTTCCAGAGAGGTCGCATGGATACTTCCGCAGGGTACAACGTCCTTTCGACGCAGGATGTTTTTTCGCTGGGTTTTCAAAAAAACCCATCTCATTTTTTAGAAAATGGGGGGGTTAGGAGGAAGCCCCCCCCCCAAAATAAATGTTACAGGGTTTTTCCCAAAAAAAATTGCAGTAAAAAAAACCACGAAAAAACATCCCGCGATGAAATGACATGGAACCCTCTGCAGGCACGGGGGCGCTGGGTTCACGTCGGCAGGGTCACCAAAGGAAGGCAAGTTCCTTCATACTCACACCAGAAAGATTACATCCCTCTAGGGAAAAAGGCCAAGAGATTGCTTGCAAGGGTAACACGGTTTAATTGTACGAAAAGTAAAGGTGGCAGCAGAGGACTCTGCTGATTGAGAAATTTCTGCCTGAATTATCATAATCAGTAGATTATAAGAGTCCACCAAGTCACTAAGGACATCATCCAAAGGGTCTAAACCACACAACTGATTGGTGAGACTGTATACATGGTCCTTCTCCAAAGGGGATGCCAGGTTATGATTGGCTCCAGTCTCAGTCGTCTGTCTTTTCCCACGTGGGTCAGCTGGGCTCATCTCTCCAGGGACTGAAGGTGAGGCACTTCATATGTTGCTGTTCCAATGCTACTATTGTGAGCTAATGCTGCTACTACATCATTATGGCATGCACCTGGGAGGCTCAGGGACTGGCACCATGGGGGAGGGAGGGAATACAATCATGCTGATCCACACATTCTGTGCTCTGTCTATATCACACTCCTCGCACCCAAGGCTTCCACCCTCGTTTTGATCTATAATGTATCCCTCCCCGTACCTCGTACTACAAATAGTGTATTTATGGGAAGAGGTGACATGGTCATGCATGTTCAGATCTTTTATGACCATTGGTTTTATCGCTGGTGGCTGGAGTCGTTCACTATCATGGAATGCAGGGTCTTGGACTCGGTCAGTGGTGGGTGCCATTACTCCTGGTGGGCTGGGTGGGAGTTAGAGGTCTGCTGTTGGCATGGCTGTAATTAATGGGCATTGCGAGGAGCCTGGTGCTGTCTCATGGCCTTGCAGAGCGCATTCCTTTCTGCAAAACTAAATAATTGCAACTGTTAGGGACAATGAGACATTTTTGTGAGAATTAGCAGCGTGGGCTCAGCTATCCTCAGTGTGCAAGCCTGTTCAGGTTTCTCAGTTGGGCCTACATTTACCATGTAGCCATGTACAGGGACGTCATTTCACCAAAGTGCCAGGGGTAGCGGAAGTGACATCACACGACCCATGACCCCCTGATGACATCACAGGAAGTGATGTCATTTGACCCCACCCCAAAGTGATATCACGGGAAGTGATAGAACGCAACCTTTCACCCGTTGACGAAACAAAAAGTGGCATCACATAGCATTGTACACTACGAAAAATATGGTTACGATACCACTATAATGTGATGTACATTTCATACAAGAATGGATCGCCATATGTATCGTTAAGATCAGTGTGTATAGGCCCATATTACCAAATTACTGTGAATGCAAGCAGACGTCCATGACCAAATGATAATGATGTGTTATTATATTGCACTTACGCTTAAGCACTTTATAAAGAAAAAATATACACCCAATATCACCCAACCTGTGTTGGTACTCATATATCGACCTCAGAAGGATGAAAGTCTGAGTTGAGGCTTTTAAGAACAGATTAAATCAGTGACTCGCCCACTGAAGTGTGCCTGAAATAAACCTTTAGTGAGTCTAGCAATTATTGTATAGAATTCCAGAAAGACACATTATTTGGTATTCCTATTCTTTCTTATTTAGGGTCAGTGCTGAAAGTGTTAGACTTGTGGCACTCCTGTTCTTATTTTTCTTATTCTTTTTTGGGGGCCTGAACAAGACAGCCAGCCACTCCCGAAGTAAAGAGCCACATGGTGCTTTCCATAGCCCAGGAGCTTGCATTACAAAAAAAATAAAATAAAAATAAAAAATAAAGTTTTTTTGTCGTTTTCTTTTTTCGTTCTTTTTATAGAGGTCGCAAGGGAGACCACAGAGGTCGCAAGGGAGACCTCAGAGGTCGCAGTTGAGACATCTGACAACCCCCAAAGGACGTCCCTGGCTATGTACAACTCCATGTGTCTCCCATAACTATAACATGGTATCTCTTTATATGCACACACTAAGTCTATACATCTATAATGTCTGTGATATTGTGTCTGTGCTGGGTTTCCTTACCATGGCATTTTCCCCCTAGCACATCGCACAGCTGTCTATGGGATTCGCCTTCATCTGAAGCACCTACGGGGTTGGGACAGACTCATTTCCATCCCAACAATAACTACTTCAACAAATATTTGGAGGGGTTTGCAGGAGTAGCCAACAAGCAATGCATAAATAACTAAACCTGGTTGCGTGCTGAGCGGGAACAGTTCTTGAGTCACAAAACCTCACCTGCATACACAACGCAGATTTATTTATTTATTTATCATTGTGTGCCGGGGTGCACAGGCTAATGTATTTAGTTTGTACCAAGCAGACTGTGTTGCAATATGCACTTAGCTATATAGGCCAGAACATTTGTCCATGTTTGTATTTAGGCTGCACCCGTCAAGTCTTAGACCACACCCATCATGCAAGCCACGCCCCTAAATGAGGACCCCCCCCCTCGATTTCTTACCCCACTTAAAGCACTGGGCGTAACATGGTTTTAGATTTTTCTACCAAGATTGGCAGTGATGCTGTGGGAAGGGTACCCAGTAATATGGTCGCTTAAAAATGGCAGTTTAAAAAAAAAATCCAGCAAAAAGGCTGTGGTAGGACCCCATGAAACTATTTGCATTATAGCACACAAGGGGAGCGAGGCTGCGGGGGTGTCCCCCGCTCACCTTGTGCGGTATAATGGGCCTAGGGGTTGTGGGTGGTGGATTGCGGGGCCACACCAATCCAAAATCATTTTTTTACTTCCTAGATTCTGCTGGTAAAAATCAACAGAAATGAGAATGCACTAATACCTCCATGGTATTAACAGATTCCTTGGGGCTGTCATTTCAATGTTACAACGTCCCATGCCACGTAGCGTTACATTACATTTGTTAACATAATGCTTTCGTAAAACAGCCCAAAATGCAAAACTGTTTGTTGTAAACACCAACTTTATTGCTCGAAACACGCACCAACATCACCACTGTACTGTGTGAACAACTCGACTTTGTCCACCAGGTGGCGCCATCCGCTAAAGCATTCCTTATCAATGACCTGGAGATCCTTTTAGTTTGGTATATCTGTACTATATCTCGATGGCTCTCGTCAGTCTCACGCATGCGACTCAATCTGTCACAATCTACCTACTGTGCGGTCAGTTTCATGAAATCTCATACTTTCCTCATGATAGACCTCGCCACTTCCTCCCTCACCAGCCATCACAAACGAACCCGAGCCTAGCCCCCCTGGGTATATAATATGTAAATATGTGCATTGATCATCTGTTTGGCACTAGGCCCCTATGAGTATTCTACTCTTGCCTTTACCTGCTCTACGTCTCTCTGCTACACTCTAATCATATGTACACGTGTTTTCAGACATCCATTCCCTCCATTGTATAGGCGGCCTCTCCAGGGACTATGTTCACATGTTAACAATGAAGGGAAATTGCCCAAGAAATGTATATGGCGAAAATGTTTCTTTAGCACGAGCAAATCATGAAAGCAAGGAACCAGCTTTTAATTCAGCACTCTACATCACTCACAGTCACATATCACTTCGAGATTACCACAATGGATAGCCCCAGTAGAAGTAGAAATGATGACTTCAGCGTTTACATGACAAATGTTTGCCCAACGTGCAGAATACATGTGCATTGCATATTGTCATCAAGAGCTCAACGCTGCCAGATAGCCTGTTTCCAAGTGTCCCTTGTTTCTGTACACAAAAAAAGTGATTTTGCCCAAGATCATATATGTTGGTGCACGTGAAAGCTGTGATTGCAACCTATGTTTACCTGTTCAACAGGCCCATTTGCCCGCTAGAATGCACCCATTCATGAAGGTTATTTACTGCCTGACCAGTTACCTAATACACATTATATGACCAATATGATGTTTAGGCCCAATGGGAAGGTGGCCATGCATTCCCATTGAAATGCTGTATGTAATGGGGCTGCGGGGGTGGGTGGGTGTGTGATTGTGTGTGTGTGTGTGTATTCACTGACAAAACGTAGTGAACTAAAGTTACTGTTAATATCCTGTTTAAAAAACACTTCGAAATGGACTAATATAATTTTAGTCACATGTGACGTCACGAGTCGTGCATTTTGGGGCCAGTTATCGTTGCTTTGCTAGCAGTTTGGATTGGACTGTCCCTTTATGAGTGGAATCAAGAGAGCTTTCTGTATAATCTTTCCATTTCTGCAATGGCCTTGTAGGCTAAAAAAGAATGGCCTGTCTACAGCAATGCCACTGGTATGAATCATTGAACACACAGAGTGTATGGAGAAGGTGAAACGTGTAGACAAAACAACGTTTGTTCATCTGCTATTAACTATGGAGGCTGAGGCTGACCCTAGAGAGAAGCACACCCTGTCCCTAGATGGGTGTGCTGTCCCTAGGCCAACAGTGCTGTGCCGCCTATCTAAAAGAAAAGGGGAGAGAAACTGTCCCTCCACTAAAACGTCCAAAGTGCCTACAGCTAAAAAACACCGACTAGCCCGCATATGGGACCACAATGGTCACTTTCAATAGTATCAGAACATCCCAGAGGGGATTTTAAATTGTTTACATTACTTTATTCACCCGTGGTGCAGTTTGTTCAGACAGAGTGCGGGCCAGGTGTACTTACACGGTGAACAAAGTTGTAAAGCCTTGCATAAACCGGAAGGTTAAGTGCAAACTTAAAAGGTAGCATCCTATGTACATTAAAGGATATCAAGAAAAGGAGGTCGACCGGTTTCAATGACAATCAGCTACTCTGTCATCTTCTTCAGGACCAGGCACTTCATTTCTTTTGCTTTTATGAAGAGACCCATTGCTCAGTTGAGTGGGGATCTGCCGGCCATCCCATGACCTATGGGGAACAATATATTCATGACGATGCTCCCTAGTCAGTATTGTTTGCACCTCTCTCTCCGCGGCAGGGGCCTCCCTCTGGAACAGCCGTCCTGCCTCCCTGAAACTTGAGGAGAACCATCTCCGGTTCCGGAAGCACCTCAAAACCTTCCTCTTCACTTCTGCTTTCTCTCTCCCTCTCCCCTGCTAAATTCTTCACCAAAACTGCACTGATTCTGCAACTGGGCCACTCTCACCGACCTCGGTCCTGGGCCCAGTCACTCTTCACTTGCACTGCCTCCCTGGCAACCCCTGCACTGCGGGACTGTCTCTGTATCACTACAGCCCCCCCCCAGCACTTGTCTGCACTTACCTTGCACTTGCCACCAGCTGGCCCTATTTATTTATTATTTTATTTCTATTCTACTTATTTGTACTGCACTCCCCCTCCCTTCCCCCTTCCCCTTGCACTTTTTCCCTTCCCCCTACCCCTGCACTTGCGCGGTCTGAATGACACCTGGCCTAGTAGGATCGTTGTCTGTCTTCCCCTTGTTCCCCCCTCCCTGCCTCGTCGCGCCTTGAAACACTTGTGTATAGGCGCGTTACAAATGCCATATCATATCATACCTGTTAGGCGCTGGGCCAGCACACAAGTGTGGCCCAAGTTCTAATTCTGCTAGATGTTTCCGTGCCTGTTTCTTTTTCCACTTCATTTTCTAGTCTGTTTATTTATTGTTCAGATTTCTGTTGGCTCCTTGGTGGTGGAGAGTTCTCTCAACTCTTTCTTCTGCTCCTTCTCAGCAGGGCTCTGGCGGTCTGTGTTTTGCACCCTATTTGGTGCATATCTCTATTGAATTTACAGTGTATTTGAATTTGCATTTTTCCTTACATGTTATTGTGATTGTGGTTCTGTGCATTTCTAACATGATTTTAAACATTTGGTTTTGCATATATTTAAAACTTTAAAGGGATCCACTTAGTTGTGTTACTTTGTGTCTAATTCTGAACCTATTTATACGTTTTGTATTCTCGTTTTGATTCCACTTTCTTCAAGTCTGTGTTAAAATAATTTGTGGCTTAGCCTCACTTTTTGTCTTGTATTTGCAAAACTATTTAGTGCCATAGTTAGGGGACAACCCAAAGAGAACCAAAATCCCACGTGGACTGATTCCACATACACTCCGATTCGTGGGTTCTGTGTCTGGGTACTGGAAGACCGGGGAAAAGTGAATGATCTTGTGCGCAAAATTCGGCTAACTGAAAATGGAGGCAAAAGAGTATTGTCTTGGTGCTGGGAAACTGGAATAAATATCCACAACATGTGTGTCACATGGGTGGCAGAATCTGTCCCAAGTTGGTGCCACTCTCCCGCTATTTGACCCGTGCCCTTACCTTGGAATTTTGTATTGTGAATGCTGCTGTTGCAAGGGAGAGGAACAGCCAATCGTTGTGTGAAGTGGCGTTCTTGTGGCTCGATCTGGCTAAGCTACATGTCAGCAGGAGCGTTTGATCATGTGGCCTCCAAGCTTCTTCCGGTGTAGCTGGGGGGGAGATCCTATAGAGAAGGCATGCGCCATCTTGGAGTGGATGGCGGTGCGTGTGGTAACCAGGAGGGAGCGCAATGCTTGTCTGGCCCCATGCAATGTGCCTTGTGTGTTGTGCACTGCTGCTCAAACCGTGCTTATATTTCCATAAGCACTAAAATCAAGCTTTTGTCTATTGTGGGGCAGGGTAAAAAGGCACTATTTTATAATCCACTCTATGTGGTAGACCAAGGCCGTATCAGTGGCGTCTGGCTGTGAGGCGGCCATAAGAGCTGCATTTGAGCCCTGCTCTGTGCAGTTCAGGGGCCTGATTTTCGGCGCCCAGGGGACTGAATTGTTCAAAATCCTGGAAGCCTGTGAAAAATGGCCAGTGGGGATATCCTGGGAGTGGGAGCGCTAAGATGGAAAGGCTGCCCATGCGTGCAGCAGCACTCTACTTATTAGAGATGTGCGGTCTATTGGGTCATCCAAGCATGTAATGCTTGCAAAAGGCTGGGGGTGAAGGTTACCACAGACATGGTTCTGTCAGGACCACAGAACCAAAAGCAAAAAACGAAGTAGGGATCGAAGTGAGCAGAGTCACCCATGGTGTAGCACTTTGTTGAGATGGGACATGGAGCTGACGATTTCAAATGGACCACCTTGGAGAAACTGCACCCATCGCACTGTGGTGGGGATTTCGAGGCAATCCTATTGAAAAAAGAACATCGTTGGATATTTCATATGGTCAGCTTCAAGAAGGTCGTGAATGAAGAAATCCAATGGCATGACCTTGCTGTGATGTGATGAGCTTCATGCCTACAGGCCTGTGTTATGGTTGTACTCTTTGGACAGCTCATTGGGGAATTTGTGGTCCCATTTCATTCTTCTCCATTCATGTTGTTCCATGACCCTGTTTCATGAGACCAGAAGCTTTGCTTCAACCAAGCATGTGGTGATGTCCCTTTTCTAATGCATTTGTGTGTCAGAACGTTACTCCTTTGCAGGACTATTTGTGTCCTATTCCAATATGGCAGTTTCTAGTCACATTTTGACTCTCATCACTTTGACCCCTAATTTTGAGCGTTTTTAGAACAGATGGTTAATCATAACTTCATCTAAAGTTTTTTAGTGATTTTTTTATCTTTTTAATTATATACTATAAGGCGTAGTGACCCTACCTGTATACCATGGATGGGCACCTTTCTATTGATTATATTTAGTTCTATAATAATCGATTAGTTACAGAGAAATGTCCCTCATCTAATAAACCACACCACAAAAAATCCCATCCACAATCTCGATAGAGGAACAAGCAGTTTTTAATCTTAATCCTGGCTGCTGTTGTCTCACTAAAGTTTTCATTCCTATTTACGCAAACATCCATGAATATATGTATGATTTCATATAAATGCCTACTTTAGACAAAATAATAAGATGCTTCACAATGTAGAGACATACACTAGAATTAATAGTTTGATTCGAAAAGATAAAACAGTTCTCAAAACAAAGTTTGAAACAAAATAAAATAGTTTTCTCTGAAACCCTCGACAGTTAAATCAGAGAGAATTGTTTGCTCTATCATACGGTTCTCTGATTCTTGGGTTAATTGACATCTAAAATGTTGGACACCATTTGTGAAAAGCTGTTGTGTCCTAGCTTGGGCAAAAATACCACTGGATGTCTTTGTGGTGTTGAAATAGGTGAAAATCATTTTAAAGACAGGTTCAGGTATTCTGCTGATTTTTGGAATGCAGTGACAGCAGCACTTAATTCACTCACTATTCGCAAGGAATCAGTTTCACCCTCACAGCATGCCAGTTACATGTGTTTGTCAACTAATATAATTACTTTATTGTCCAACGCAGACACCAATGAAAATAAATTGTCATTCCACATTTCAATTTGGGAGGTATAATACTTCCTGAGATCCCAAATTGAAGGGAAAGCACCTGATGATGATGAGGCTATCCAGGGTTTCAATTTAATTATGAATCAGAACACACACATGCTTTATACTATATTCCCTCTTTCAGTGTTATGGTTAGTGAATACGGTCCCCCAAAAATACTTCTATTTGCTATCTGGTACTTAATTTATTCTTGGGACATTTTTCTAAATACTCTGGTATCATTGTACTCGCTTTTCGTTTGTTTTTCAGGGATTTCAACCATCTTTGGCAAGCATCTATCTGCAGGCAGAATATATCTGCTTTGATAGACATGCTTTTAAACAAAGGAATCATATTAATAAGCAGCTTAATGGTACAGACGCATTCTTCATGGCACCTGGTAAACTGTTCCTTCCAGTCTTTCTACCTGCACCCAAACTCTCTCTGAGATAATCTGGTTCTGCCTTGTCAAAACCCTCTGCATTAGGTTCCATCTGGTAAAGACCATTTAAAGGAGCTTTCCCATCAGCTACTTTCAGTTAGAATGCTAATCTGCATGTCTCCTGTTGGTTGGGCTATCTTGCTGTTCTGCATGCCCCAAACTGTTTCTTTTTCCTTTGTGTTTCAGTTGAAATACCCAGCTAACTCCATCCATGCAGCCTCATTCGATGCAGCAATTCCGGATAGGAAAGAGTCTGGGATAGGTTCCTTTCTTTTCCTAACACCCTCTAGGGCCCTCCTTCAGTCTTCTATTGGCCCAATGTATTTTGGTGCAGCATAATGGGATGTGTTGGCTATGAGTTAGCCATCCCGTGAGGAATTAAGAATCAAAATTGAACTGCTTTTCAAATTTTTATTATAACTTTACATAGGGACACGTGATATTGATGGGAATTATGTATTCAGACTGGTAATAATATTCGGAATCCGGAAATAGCATTTACATTCCTGTCATCTCACATATAACAGAGATAGTAAAATATACACATTTATACATAAATCATACATTTTAATAAATATGTTTAAATGTGTGTGATACAGGTTTCCCCGGAACACTTTAAATGCATCTTGTTTACACAATTTAACTTGAATTGCATGCATGTGGCTTGATCCATTTCATCTAGTTTAAACAAAAGATAGATAGCTTATATCAACAGTTACAAACATTAAACTTCAACTGTTAATTAAGTCATGTAGAAATATTTATATTTATTTAATTCATTCTGAGCATAGAAAAATTCATATATATCAAAATCAATTAATAAAAACACAGTATAAAAAATTACAATAAAAGAAAACTGTGACAAGCAATACCTTCAAAAATAGGCAAGGATCTAAATTGATCTTTATGATTTTATATTTAGAGATTCTAATCTGTATCTCTAAATCGAAACTGTCATTTTTTTGACCCCTCTAGAATTTCAATGGATTAATAACAAAGGAAGGACTGAAGCGGAGCAATCCCCATCCAAGATAGTAGACATCGTTTTTAACAACGCCAGTAGACCAGCGTAACGAGCGAGGAGACAGCTGTAGACCCGGATTGAATGCGGAAGCAGAGTATGTGATACTCCGCCTATACGTAAGGTAAGAGATCCCATATCCCCATAACACGGGACATTAACCCTTTCTCCTGTATTGTTTTTATCAACAGTTGCAACACGTTTCATAGTAAAAAAAGAAACATCGTTTACACTGTCCACAAGACGCTGGAGAAAAGCTCCAGTCTTATGCAATAAGAGCATATGTTCTATGTTTTTATGAATAGCAAGTGACAAATACTCCGGAAGAAAGTTCCTAGATCAAGTTAAGAGAACTGAAACATGTCGAGTGCATCACAATGGCCTATGTTAGATCCATTGAAATTCTAGAGAGGTCATGAAAATGACAATTTTGACTTAGAGATACAGATTAGAATCTCTAAGTATAAAATCAAAGATCGATTTAGATCCTTGCCTATTTCTGAAGGTATTGCTTGTCACAGTTCTTTTTTAATTGTAATTTTTTATACAGTGTTTTTTATGAATTGTTTGTGATATATATGAATTTTTCTATGCTCAGAATGAATTAAATAAAGAAATATTTTTACATGACTTAATTAACAGTTGATGTTTAATGTTTGTAACTGTTGATATAAGCTATCTATCTTTTGTTTAAACTAGTTCAAAGAACCCATTATAAGATAGAGCTGCCACCATTGGTGGTATAGATGGGATTCCCCCCAAAATTTAGTGTTGATAAATTTCATCAACAGAATATATCGGAAGATAAACACATTCTTTTGAACAAATGGATAATTTTACTAGGCAGCGTAATGGAAGAAACATGCTCTTTATGGGGCCTCATGCTCTGCCAGGTCAGGTTTGATGACGTGCCCAAGGCATCTCCTATTAGCTTAACAATAACAGCCATTGGACTTGGCCTGAATCCCCGATGTAAATCTCGGATTTAGATGTATTTTATTTTTTAATTGGAAGCAAGGCCTTTGTCTTGATAAACACATCTCACCAGTAAGTCTTTTAAGCATTTAGCAACGTGAATGAAGAATGTGATATGTTTATTCCTAGCACAAAAAAGCTTATATCTGCATGGACAAACCTATCAGAGTTCAAACTAAGCTGATAAGTTCTATGTTACATGTAAAAGGAAAATGTTCTCTTTGTGTCAATCTAAATTGTAATGGCATTCTAATAACCTGTGGGCATATCAACAGAGTTAATTCGGTCTAGCAGGTGAATTGTGATCAGAATTCTGCCTGTCATTACCTTATAAATTACTAAAATTCAAAATGCACAATTTTCCATGTTCCATTTTCACACGAAAGCAAATATGCAAAAACCCCTTCACATTTCATGTTATTGTTTTTGATTAAAGCCTACAATATAGCATATTTTCTTCATAAAAGAATGACTGGTACAAGGTTGTGTTCGATTGATTAATTCTGTTTAACATTAATTACTTATTATTTCAGTGTAAAATAAGATTCTTACCATGCAAGTCATTCAATCAAATAATACACAACAACCAACAGGGCATTGCCACATTTTCTCAGCCCATGCCCCAAGTACAAGAAACCTTCCTATAATGTCTTCTGGGTAGAGCTAAAGTCCCGGGGCTATGCCAGGGGATTCCATCTACAGTACCTGAGGGGCAAGTAATGGTCAGTAGTCACTGTGCCCTACCTGCAGTGCCTACTACAAAAAGGCATGTTGCCATGTGCTGCCTCCCTTCACTGAGTACGGTGAACCTACACATAGTGCCCATTGGGCATGAATTGGGATGTGACTAGGTGGGCATGTCCATTGTCCATGAACCAGGTACAGTGTCTCTAACTGCAAGACCTATCCTGAATAGGCATTGCTGTATTCCTGAAGCAGGGCCCTTAGCAATGCCCAAACCTATCTCCAGTGCCTACTGAAAGTGCCACAGCCACCACTATGCCCAACCATGGCCTTCCATTCCTTGAGTAAAGCACGGCATCACCTACAACCATTCCAGGCAGTCACTGTGCACAGGCATTTGACCCTTCCTGAGAACTTTATCTGAAAGTTTGAAGGCCATGCATACAGTGTTTGTTGCACTACAATTCTACAAAATGTATCTATGTGAAATTGAATATTTTCGTGCCCCTCCTCATAATTTGGCTCCACCCACTGGACCCAAGTTATAGCAAAAACTATTCTTTTACAGAAAGACAGGTCAGAACTTTTCTACCACCCTTTGGTTCAGGTCTAATGATGAAAAAGACATGTCCTTGGAAAGCCATCTCCATATGGAACAAATACCACAGGGGTTCAGTCGTTTGTGAAATCCAAGTGACAGGTTCACACCTAAACAGCATACATGCTTTCTAAATAGAGAGCTGAACCCATAATTAACACTTCGGTCTGTTTTGGTAGGAAGAGGGCATGTGTAAGATAGACAAATGCAGGAAGAACCTTTTTTAAGTGAGCCAAGGCATAGTCAGAGCTAAGTAATCAAGGAGAATTTGGCAAAGGAAATATTTGTTCTACCATTCTGCTTTTTCCTTATATGCTTAGCTCTGACCCACAGTGAATCCACTGGGAAGCAGTTGCCTGGGATTTGCCATTATAAACGGTTGTTCCTCAGTCATGGCATTCATACCTATTGGATCAAAACTTTAAGGCCACCAATCTCCTGCTAGGATTCAGCTATAAATGGAGTGGTTATTTTCTGCAGCTGTTCACAGTTCATCTCCACATGGGTGAAGACCTCTGAGATGCTCAGCCCCTAACATCATTAGGACACATAAAGGATATCTGTGGAAAGAAAAATGCAGCTTGCCTGCACTGTGGGCCAAGGGAACGGGACATCAAGGAAACCAGAGGGAGACAGTGTTCCTGGGATTGCATTAATATACATTGGTCTGAGGGGGAGTTGCAGAGGAGAGCTCCAATTCTGTTTGGTCTTCCTCACCCAAAAAAACCTACGGTCTGCTTTAAGCATCTTTCAAACTGCTGAGATACGTTGATGAATGACCGAGTGTGAGACTGCTTCACGCACCTCAATGCATTCTGAGCTTGGTGCTACTGCAATGTCTGTTGAGGATCTATGTGATCACTAGGACCCACAGAATTCCGACGGCAGAAAATACCAATTGATATTATTTCTTTAAAACCCCTTTACACCACATACATATGCAGGGGAGACACCCGGCAACCTCACCATAATACTATTATATCCCATACCCCCCTACATATATGTGTGGTGTAAGGGAGGGTTGAAAAAAAAGTCTGAATTTCTGAAGTCGTAATTCTAAGGGCAACATTTTGGCCCATTACCCCTGTTGAGATGTCTGCTCAAACCATGTCATCCATGCTGTGATCAATCAACTTCAAGCTGTTTGACAACTTTGAGACATTTGTCTTGAAGTGTCCACTTCGCGTTTAACCTAACAGAAGTACAGAGAAGACCTTCTTGATTCAGGCATGCCTCCTACAATAGAACTAAGATAAAGAACCTCTGAACAGGGTAGTATTCCCAGGAATCCTAGGCACCCTGATACATGGCCTCATATTGCTGCCTAAGTAATGGTTAGAGTCCCATTTCCTTACCACAACCAAACACATTTTAAAGACTATTTGTGATCTTCAATTTTTAAGCCATGCATCTATCTTTCCCTCCTTTAGTGCAATTCTCAGGGTATTAAGGGTGCATGTGAGTATACATACCCAACCTGTATTTGCTGTGTGTTTTACCTCAGGAGGGGTGGGTTTTTGGTGTTTTGAATCATTATTCTGGTTTTTAGAAAGTTCTTATTTTATGGTGCTGTGTTTGAACATTCTCGTTATTTTGGTACTGTGACAAAATCCCCTACCTGATTTTAGCAACCATGGTGGTGTGACTAGGGGGCCAGGCGTCTCCACAAACCAGTGGACGTTGGGCACAGGGCTAGGTGCAGTATGGAGTGGACCCCCTGGTGACCCTGCCTTTGCCGTTTCCATATGTTCATTCTTCCTTTATGTAACGCTATGGTATGTTACAATGTATTTACATAGTACAACTCGCCACTGTAGTAGTGTCAAAGTGTCCGTTGGTTTCTCAAAAACGTAGAGGGAGGTACTGCAAAACTTTGAAACAAAAATAGCAACTTAGGGAAAAACACCAATTCTACAAAGTTAATCCAATACCTGATATCGTTTTTTCAACCTCTTTGAGGAGGCATTCATTTTAGAAAAAATGCGACTATAGTTCAAAGAATATCCCACCGCCTGACACTTAACTGGTCATGGTAAAATGTTCTTATTTCAACGTAGTCTAAATGAGGTACAAACATATCCATCAATAACACCATCATACTGAGATAAATGGAACTTTTAGGTGGATGCTCTCTCTTGCTCTCTCTCTCTCTCTCACCACATTTGGATGTTGAGTGTTTCTAAGGAAAAAGAGTGACGTCGGCATTCACAAGACAATGGGCCTCATTACGAGTCCGGCGGTAACAGTGCCGGAAATTCTGGCAGGTTACCGCCGGACTCGTATTACCATTCTGCCTCTGTGATTGCCACAATCACCGGGGCATTACAACCCCAGTGACCCAGTGATTCCGGAGGTGGAAATCGGTAAATCCCCATTCCCATGGAGTCCTATAGGACTCCATGGGGATGGGGACCATGGAAACACTGGCTCCGTCTATGACAGAGCCGGTGTTTCCATGTCCACCTGCAGGCGGGTGGTGTTAAACCCGCCAGGTCAGACCTGGCGGCAGTGACACCTCCCGCCTGCAGGACTCTTAATCAGCCGGTCCGGAAAGAATGGTGGTGGTGGATTTACCACCGTTCTTTCCAGACCAGCAGGGTCGTAATGAGGCCCAATGTGTCTATGCCTCAGCAATGTGAGGCAGGACAATAGTACAGAGATTAATTATAAGTAGAAACATCAGAGATAAGGCCTTTCCATGCCTCCTTCTGTAGGTTTTGGTGAGAGTTGAGTGTTTATGAATCAGGGTAGAGAATTAAATAAGCTCCAGGGGCACAATGAGTATTTGATCTCATGTTTCTATCTCACTGAGGTCTGATGAGTAAAATAAACTCTGGGCTGGCGTAATGTGAGTGGCAATGTGTATTGTCAAAGAAAGGAGGAAAGCTAAAGCCAACAATTGGATTATGCCAGTATTACACTTTGATATTGATTAATCAAACATATGTAGATATAACTTTACTTTGATTGAGAGAGAGGATGAAAATTAAACATGGATACATTGCAGTGACTAGATGCTAAGTTATTTACACTGATCTAAGCCTCTCTTTCCCACCCTCAACAATTAAAAGAGGAACTCGCAGTCTTCCGATGCATCTGGAAGACCCTAATCTCCTCTCAATGTTCGGGTTCATTTATGTATTTTAAAATTCACACTAGGGGAAGGACGCTCAGCCAATCAGGTCGCTGGAAATCTGGACAAGAGCACACAATCTACCACCAGCAGTTTCCAGCCACCCGAGGCCCTTCCACAGGTTGTGCCACCTTGATTCTGGGGAGGCAAAAGGGAGCCTCTCCCTGTTTCCTCTGCACATCCCGACCCCGCTATCCATAAAGACATCCCAAACCCTTCCCCACAACCTCTCCCGCCCTCCCCACTTGCCTGCTGGACCAAAGCTTTGTGTTTCGGTCACGGTGCTGCTCACACCAGCGGCCACCACCATGTAAATGGAAAAGGGACTCTGCCCCTTTTCCTACAGTGGTGGCCATCTTGTTTTCTTTTTTACGGGAGATGGGCTTGCACAATGCATGCAGAGCCCATCTCCCATTAAACAAAAATGTAACTATGTGCACCCTGAGCTCCCTGGGGTGCGTATAGATATCACCCCTTCGTCAGGGGGTCAGACATGGCCGGTAATGGCCCACAGCCCTTGATGAGGCCCGTACTTCACACTCACCTGCCGATGCTCGGGGTGGTGGGGTGTTACCGGCCATTTCCACCCCCTGATGTGGGGGTGATTGCTATATTCTTCTATAGCGCGAACCAGGCACGAGTGCATTGAGAGCATTACAGGTTGACAGATACAAAATTCATGAACAAACAAGATACAAAATTCATGAACAAACAAAACCCAAGACAGTTAAAACCTTTAACAATCTATCACAAAATTAAAAAAGTTAATGGAATTAATCATTAAAATACATTAACAAGCATATTGCCATAATCAGGCTTTCAGAGTTTTTCTAAACCTCAAATAATCGGTGATGAAACGGAGGTCAATGGGCAATCATTCCAAGCTGAATCTACAGCTCCTGAGTAATACCTTTTCAAAGTAAAGGACAACTTGAATTTACACACTTTACGGCAAAGGGTAGCCCGGATTTGAACGCCTCTTAAAGCCACAGAGACCTTTAGTTTCTCAGCCAGATAAGAGAGAGTTTGCCAATAGATTGCCTTGAATGTGATACCTTGTAATTTAAAAAAGCTTGTGGCTTCTAATGGAAGCCAGTGTTGGGCAACTAGGATCAGCGGCATGTGCTCAAATTTCCAAGCTTCCACCACCAATTGGGCTGCTGCATTAAAGGCAACTTTTAGAGGTGCCAATGAAGAATGTGAAATGCCAGAATGAATTGAATTTCCAAAAACAATTCAGGACAAAACCAAAGATTGCAGTAAGGTGCGAAAATTACAGGGTGAAATCCTTTAAATGCCCTCGCTGCATAAAGATGAACAAATTAGCAGATTTAACCAAGGCATTGATATGTAGTATTAGCGTGAGTAGGGAATCTAAAATAAAACCCAGCATGTTCACCAATTGGGAAAATCCTGATTGTGAATTTTGGATTTTTGCATTGAAAAACTAATTTAAAAAGCCAGGTTGATTACCAGAACGAGACACTAAATTCAGGCTACAATATCAACCAGAAACTTACCTATAGACAATTCTAAGATAACATTGCATGACATCAGTTTATTAATACATTTCAATATCATATTAATCAATCTGCCCAAAGCCTCTATATAAAGATTAAAAGGTACAAAATAGTTCAGAGCGATTTTGTTCCATCCCCAAGGTCTGTTTTCTGGCATTCCAAAAAGACCGACACCATTGCTATACTTAACCTCTAAGTCTCATTAAATGCATTAGTATGTCAAGCAAAATACTGTGATCAGTATTATCAAATGAAAGGGTGCTAATAGGTTCTGGTCCGACATCCACCCATTCAATTGGTCCAACACTGTACTCTCGATGAACGTACCCAAAAATGGTAGGGAGGTTAAGGTCCGTAATTAGCCATGCCCTCCACACCTAAATCGACAATTTCTTAGCAGTGTTGACACATACCCGATTTTTAACTAATCAGGAATGCAACCAGTCTGAAGCGACAGGTGAACCAATTGCTTGTAGCTCAAAAAATTAGATCTCCAAATTAGAAGAATTTGGTGAGTTGAAATCGGCATCATGACATATAGTCTTACTGTTCTAGTGGAATATGTTCCCTCAGGGACAGATGCCTTAACAAACTATGTTTATCATCATAGCTGGCGAAAGCTCAAGACAGAACAGATCTCCTAAAATGTAATATACTAATGAAGCGAGAAGGCTAATACTGGAATTTTGATTATTGGCTTGAGGTGGGTATATGTTATCAGACATGCTAAAAACTACAACCCTCGTGCAAAAGGCATGCACAAGTGTTCCATTAGTGGGATCAAGATAGCAAACAACTGCTGGGATAAACATTTTCTGTGGACACATGTGGTGAGCAAATAGACAGCACAGCATTGTGTGCTCAGATCTCTAACTACACTAAGAGTGTAGGTCACTGGCCTCTAGAAGACATGAAATATAGAGATGCCAGCTACCTGACAGCAGAGAAATCACAATTTTCAAAAGGAAAAGAATGATAATCCCTATGAGATGACAACCTACTACAGACATCAGTTAACTGGCCCACGAGTATGGGAACCCAACCTGAATCCTCAATAGTGATAAACAAACTGGGACGGTTTATTGTGATATTTTTGAATTCAATAATTTCAAATGCATTAATTTCAAATCAATAATGTCGAAAATAAATGTCGAATTTATTTATTTATTTTGATTTTTTAATGGGGGGTTCCCCCCAACCCCCTGTTTTTTAATAACCCTTTTTTTACTAGCCAAACCCCAAAAAAATATAAAATAAAAAAATAAATATTCGACATTTTTTTCGACATTTTTTTTTCAAAATTAATGCATTCGAAATTATTCATTCAACATTTTAACTGCACACCAACTAGGACTACTCATGGTCAGTGATCTCAGCCTGGAACCACAAGTAAATGCAATTGCAATAAGAGTTTCTACCATCGTTGACTAATATGTGGTATCCTTCCATCCTTCCAGTTTCCACACTGAAATCTGTTATCATTTACTTGGTATTATCAACACTAGACTACGCAAATAGTCTCTACCTAGGAAGGCCCAAAATACCTCACCAAAAAACTACAACACATCCAAAACACAGCAGCAAGACTACTCCTGAGACTAAATACAAGAGACCAGATCACCCCAGCCCTGAGAGGTCTACACTGGCTATCAGTCAAGAAAGGAATTTCAAAGCCCTCTGCATTTCCCATAGATCACTACACAGGCAAGATGCCAACTTACTCATAGCAGAAATCACCCAATACATTCCCAGAAGAACCTTAAGATCTAGAAAGAAGAAACTGCGTGAAAACTAAACCAGGCGAAAAGCCATCCTCTGGACGCCGTTGCCATGGGAGGTGCCAGGCCCCCTCTGAATCTCCTTGTGACCCCTCTAAGGAAGGGTAGGCTGATGAGAATGATCCCTTTAGATATAACTCACGCCAGAACGAAACATAAAAGGGAGATATTAATTAGAAGGATAGGTATGCTGAATAGAAATAGTGTTGGTGTTTTTATAAATAAAGAGGGTCTTTACCGGGAATTACCTGAAACACCTTGGTGTCTGTGTCCAGGTGATGTAAGGTAAAGACTCCGGGAATAGCACATCTCCTATTAACAGCAAGGTGAAGAACCCCTCCCTATCCAGCTGTTCTGGTGGGTAGGGTTGGTGTTTCCCATGAGGACTTTCCGTGCCCTGGGGCAGGGACAGCACAATCCCTGGACCAGGCTGGGCAAGGAATCAGGGATTACATAGGAGGTACTGCTGTGATGGGCTAGGCTCTTGAGCGCCCTGAGGGAGCCCTCATAGTGACAACTCATAGCTTCTCTTTGAGTGGCATTCCTGGGGATGGAAACTTCCTGAAGGGGGGGAGTAATGGTGCAAAAGGGCCAGACTAGTGAGGTCTGAATACGTGTCGCCTAAAGGAAAACTAGAAAGAAAGACACAGACACCAGGGTTTGTAAATAAAATACTTTATTTAGTGTGTGTTGTGTGTATTATTTGTGTGTATAGACTTACCTGGACTGATCCATCCATCGCACCATGAAGCTGAATGGAATGTATGGAAATAAAAACAACTCTCCTGCCCATGAGTGGGCTAAAGGCACTGAGAAGAAAAACCATTACAGAAAAGAGAAGAGAAAGACAGGTGAAAAGTGGGAATGTAGAAAGAAGAGAGGTTCCTGAGGGCGTCGCAGCCTCGTAAGACCCGGGGCTTGTAGAAAATTCAGAGCAGGCCGTGTGTGTGGGGTAACCTGGCTTACCTACCGTCGGCCCTAGCTGTGTACCCAGAGCAGCCTTGGCACCCATGCGGCTTTGGTAGCTGGAGAGGGGGCAGACTGGACTGGCCCCTCTTCAAGGGCCCTAGGCAACGTACACGGTGCAGCCTGGGGTGAAAAACCAAAAGCTGCTCAGCCGGGCCACATGTATGTGGCAGCCTAAACCGGGTTATTCAGCGGTGCCCCTTGTCAGCCCGCCTCGTACCTGGTAAGGTGGGGCTTGCAAAAAAGTCCTGCGCTGTGTATACCAAGTGGCCTGGGGGCTGAAGAAGCCAGGAAGCTCACGCTGCCCCAGAGGATAGAGCAGTGAGGGAAAGTCCTGGCCAGTCCCATCGGTCAGCCCGGTTGAAGGGAGAGAGGCCGGTGAATTCCTGGGCTGCCCCATCTCCATGGACACGGGTATGTCGCCTGGAGCAAAGATGTTTAAGTGTATTCATAAATAAAGAGGGGTCCTCGTTGGGATCCCTAAAAAACTCCACCATGGTGTCTGTGTCCCAGTGATGTAAGGTAAAGACTCAGGGCATAGCCCATCTCCTTGCCCGGTTTTTAGTTTCTCTTGCTGGCACCCATCATGGTGCATGCTCACAAAGTCAGCCATATGTCATTTGCACACTCAGAAAACCAGGTTGCTTGGTTTAGACATTAGTATATTCTTCTGTAGACTATGCTTTAGTTTCACACCACATGGATTACAAATGATTAAGTGGAGAGAGATGTGTGGATGGAGGGTTGTGTTGATATAAGCAGGGTCACTCTAACTTTGAAATGTTTATGTAATATATCCATATATATAATTGTGTTCTGCTATAGAAAATCCTGTGTACACTGCACTAACGGGGAACATAATAAACTATTTTACTAAAGGGAAGGATGTCACAGGCCTTCCTATCCCTCTAAACAGCTTTGTAAAACTTGCAGTTGCATTATCTTGCAAAACTGTTAGCAATAAAATAGTGCAGCGATTCATACACTAAAATGCATTGTAACGTGATGCAGTTATCACACACAAGGAGCAACCACACCTAATAGAAACCTTTTGAAGGAGCTTATGCACCCATTGCCCTGCCGCTCCAGATGGTGCAGGCTAACATACAGAATTATGGCTAAATTAATGATAATGATGTGTTATTTATATAGCGCCTTAACCCAAAGCGCTTTACAGAGCACATATTTACATACAATATCACCCAACCGAAACTGGTACTCATTTATCGACCTCGGAAGGATGAAATGCTGAGTTGGCCTTGCCCAGATTCGAACCTGTGACCTGCAGATCACACTCACATCGCAGCAGTGAGCGCTCAACCCACTGAGCTATCTTACCGGCATACTGAGGAATACTCAATGTCATAAAACCTAGAGGTGTGATTTTGAAATATTGTGGGTTGGTAAACAAATGAACACACGTCTGCATGCCTGCTCATCAAATCTAACATTCCAAAGAGACCTGCGGACAACACACTGTTATCAATGGGAGTACCAATCATCGCTGAGCAGAGTTGTATGGGCTCCTGCAAAATGGCTGAGGCTTCAAAACAGTTGCCTCTGCCTGCATCACAGATTGGCTGATCGACATCAGGACCTGTCTACACCATGTCTCAAAAGCTCTGGCAAAGAAGTGAATCTCTCTTTCTCGTCAGACCTAAAAACGTGGGAGAACCTGCTTGTCCAGGTTTTTTTCTGAATCTTAAACGTTCTGTTTGTTAAGGACTTTGTGTGTGCTAATTCAGTGTATGCAAAACATTAGAATCTGTTTCTAAATGTATTCCTTTAAGCTATTTAAAGCAAATGCATTTCATTTCCCTACAGTTTCCTTGTACCCATGCTAGCATTTCAAACACTAGATCTTTAGGCCTGTGGCTGTGTGGGCTGATCTTTGTGTCCATGTGTACAGCAGCCAGAGGGGAGCATAACACGCAAAGTGCATAGCGTGGAGAATTCACAGCGTAGAACACACCAGTAGTGACTCAGTGGGCTGATGAGATTCTAGGGTTGGTATCAGAGCAATGGATACAAATGTTGCTGCATAGTCGCATAGAGTCAAAGGGGCCGATTATGAGTTTTGCAATTTTCCCATCAGTAATAATGATACACTACCATTAGTACCCAGCGCAGGCAGGGGGGAGGGTTTGGGTTTGGTGTCAGCCTCTCAGCCAATGAGGAGGCTCAGAACGATGGCGTTACCAGTGGTAATCCCCCCGCTCCCAGCCACCTCACAGCTAGAGGCCGTCATCTTCCCCTGTCGGGGAACGAGGTAAGTTTTGTCTTCCCCCTCTCCCCTTCCACAGAATTCCCTTCCCAACTCTCCCACCCCCACTTACCTTCTTTTCACTCCATTTCGGAAGCAGACGCACTGGTCTCCAACAGGATGTCCTGAAAAAGGAAGAAGGGACTACATGGCAGCCATTATTATTGTTTAATTTTTTTAAATGGCACCATGGAAAGAGAGAAGGGTCTACTCCTGTTTCCATGGCAGCCATGGAAAGGGAAAAATGGACTTCATTTCGGCGGCCACCTCAAGGGGTAATGCACCCCCCCCTGCTCGAGGCTTATTGCTTAACTAGTGCATGTGTTAATCTCAGATTATTATGCAAGTATTATGGGCTTACCACTGTGACTCATGCCCTAGTGCATGCTTTATTTATTTTGCATTTTTAAAGCGCTCACACAGCCCGTGGACATCGAGGCACTGTTACAGGAATTGTTTGGGTGTTTTTTCGTCTTGTAATAGTTTTATTTATTTTGTCTTAGTTGCTTATTTATATCGCGATTAAACACCCAGAGATTTCTAAGTGCGGTCCCGGGGATCGAACCTGCGTTGCTTCGTGTCATCTTGCTTCCAAGGCGCACAGTGCAGTCCCGGGGATCGAACCTGCGTCGCTTCGTGTCATTTTGCTTCCAAGGCGCACACATTGCTGCTAAGCTATGCTCCCGCTAAGCTATCCCCCCCTTCATTTATGGGACAAAGTGGGGGTGTTAGCTCTCCCTTTCAAGTGAGACAAAATATGGGGTATTTTTGGGGAGTACTTCACCTTCTATTCATGAGATATTTGTTGCATGCAGTGCTGCAAAATAGTGTAGGAGCTGAATACCTTATTACTCACAATGACTATGGTCAGAAATGCAAACGGTATTGAAAATGCCCTTTTGTCCCCATTACCACCATACTCATAATGGTGGTAATTGAAGAATACACGAGTGAGGATCGGAAGGGACCTTAGATGGTACTGGATTAAGTGGCATCAAAAGGGAGCACTTACTCGTAGTAGGAAAATCACTGGGTGGAGTAAGCGGGACATGGAAATTGACGAACTATGGAGAGAGCTATGCACAGGGAATATGAACAAAGCTCTTCTGATATTCCTTTAAAAGAAAAAAAATACATAAGGAGGGGTATTAACCTCTGCTAATCCAAGTTTAGTAAACTAGTGCGCTGATCATTCACCCCAGAGAGGTCTCTGTAAAGACTGGAGGAGTGTGTCTGTACTTCTGCTCTCAATATGGTAGAGGAGAGGCACAGAGGACCCCAGCCAATATTCTCTATTATTGGTGCGTGGTTGAGCAATCAAGGCCTAGCTCCTCAGGAGGTGATGCAGGCTGGTTCTTAAGTACAGTGTAGTCCCGAAGCCCCCACAAAGGAATGTCCACACGCTGTATTAATTAAAACACAGTCTTTATACAATGAATATTCGAGGTTATGTACAATATCAGGATAACTCACTTTGTACTCGGTTATTTATAATGGCAAATCTATACAGTTCTACGTGGTACCATAAGTAATATTCGATCTCTTTAAAGTGCATCAACTGCACGGTTAAATGTCACACAAATCAGTTCATAAAGGAAACCAACAGTGGGTTAGAACAAATGGTAGAATACTGGCCCTGCTACCTAGATAGAGCTTTGTGTGGAGATACCCCCACCTGGGCAACCTGTAAAGTAAAGATATATCACAAGCCCAGTCCATATATTGTTCACAAAAATCTTTCCAATTGTTCAGCAACCCCAAAGTACCTGGTGTTATATAGTTCCTCGTCGGGAAATCGACATCCCTTCTTGAGTGCACGCCCATTAATGCAGGAGCCATGGGTCACCGAACGTCTGGAGATGAACACAGTGAACTATGGCAGTGAAGTGGCAGCTTCGTTCCTATCGGTGCTTGTCGATGGGGAAGCGTAAATGTCCAGCAAGGACGAGGCGCGCGGGGCACCTCGATGTCAATAGTTCTGGACCTCAAAGAGTTTGAAGAACTGTGGCCCAGCAAGGGCGTCGAGTCGTCGGCATCTCTGTGGTCTTTGGGTGGTGGGAAACCCACCGGCGGATGCTCCTCAGTGCGTCGACTGCCTGGCCTTCTCCTGCGGGATAAGGCGAAACACGGTGCGGATGAGTGCATCCGTGAATTGAAAGTTCTTAGGAAACGGGAGCACAGCGGCTCCGGTCGGCGACGGCGGTCATCGACGGTGGTGGACAACAGTCCGGACGCTTCTGTTTGGGATTCCACGGCAGTTCCCATCTCCGTTCGGCAGCCTGTCATAGGTCTTTCTACCAGGGAGCTTTGGCAAAGATCAGCTGGTGCACGATGGTCCCTCATAGCTCGGGAAGAGAGCGCTTTACTTCCTCTCTGGGTCAGTCCTTGGAGACACAGCAGCTTTCAAATTGATGAAGAAGGGCAACAGCAATTCTTCTCTTCCAGTATGGCTTCAAGGTCAAGTTTCAGTTTCACTCCAGTTGCTCTTTGTAGTTTGGACTTCAGTTTCTGAACACAAATTCTAGCAGTGAGAGGCCCCCGGATATACTAGCTGATCTCCCATTCATTCTGCTGGGTCACACTCAGGCAATCAATCGGTCAGAAGGGCATTCATGCAGGGAGGCAGCCAATCAGGTGCATAGAGCATTCAGGCATTGCCTTCTCTCCAGACACTCACAACAAGTTATGTGTATTGGGACAAGTACCCAGCCATTCACCATTCCACACTGCATTCATACCAGTTTCGGGCAGGGCTGTCTCAGTCATTGTGCCAAACACCAGAAACCAGGCATCCACAACAAGAAGTGCATATTGGTCACACACTCCATTCACCCAGGTCCCACCCACAGGCATACCCACAACATACAGTCACTGGGAAGGCTCCAGCCAGTCTGGCCTGGACTTCACAACACAACCATATATGGATCTTCCACCCAACAGCCAGTCAGGACTTTGGGAAAACAAGGTAACAGGCAATAGAAAGCAAGAGGCCCAGGGGCCCTATGCTGTCTGATGTGCCCTACTGTACTAGCCTAGCCCTATACTGTTTGATGTACCTTACTGTACCATCCTGGCCCTATGCTGTTTGATGCTACCCAGCAATAGCCGGCCCCTATATTGGGTGCTACCATCCTGAACCAGTATACTCCTATACCTTACACCTGCCGTTTACAGGTAATCTCCCATACCAACTTTGATATGACATCACCCATGCTCAATCTGCCCACTCGCCCCCTAGCTATCCTTACCACACTTACTGCCCTATCTACAATGGCAGCCATCCACTATAGACTCCCGACAGCATGGGAACCGTCTAGCAAGAAGTATACCCACTCTCCATCCCAACAGTCATAAGAGCCCATCTCCCAGATCTACCAGAGTCAGGTCTGCCCCACTACCCTAAGAAACCTGAGACTAGGATCCAGTTGCCTAAGCCACCACAAGCCCACCTTTCTCAAGGTCACTCCAAGACGGAACATACACGAGTACCGCATGACCCCTTTAAAAGTAAACCTGTACTAAATCATCTGAAACCCTGATCAACATTGACTACACTAGCGTTACCATGAAAGGAACAAATAACCTTAAGGGAGGTCTCATCAATGTTAGATCCTTGATAGCCCATGCCTCTGAAATTGCAGATTTCATCATCTGCAACCAGCTCGATTTACTAGCAGTGACTGAAACATGGTTGCACAAAGTGGCTGGTCCAGCCCTAATGCTCGCAATTCCTCAAAACTTCACCATCTTTAGTAGAAAGGACAGAGAAACTTCCAAAGGAGGCGGCATAGCTTCCATCTGCAGAGCCGACCTCACTATCAAAGAAGTAGACCATATGTCCATGCCCTCAGCAAAACTACTTTCCCTCAAACTAGGTATCTCCGCTTCACGCACTATTACTGTGCACTTTATCTATAGACGCCCATGCCAACTAGGATCTTTTGAAGAAGGCATAACCACCCTTCTTAACACCAATGCTAAACCGAGGGACACAAATCATCCTACTTGGTGACTTCAAGCTAGGATACAATGACCCTAAAGACTCTAATGCCTCAATCCTAGCCAATACAATATTGGAAGCAGGCCTCACCATCCGAAACAACGCTGCACCACCATCATAACAGCTATTGAATCATGCATATGGACTGATCATCATCTGATCTTGGTGACCATCTCAGACCTACCCCAATCTAAAACAACCAAACTACCGGCAACTTCAGTCCTTACACGTTGTAAAAAAAACTTAACAGTCACAAATCTCCTCCCTCTGATTCAGCCCATCACTAATCACTCTAATCTTATCACCAACCCTAATGGTCTGGTTGACCTGTACAACAACACTATCAACTCAGCTATAGACATCATTGCGCCACTGAATCTTAGTAAATCTAAACCTCTTGCCCATCTTAACACTTGGTTCACCCCAATCCTAAAATCCTTGAGCAAAGAAAAAAGACAGGAAGAAGCCAGCTGGAAAAAAAATCTCTTACCCTCATAACAAAAATCTCCACACCACCCTCACCAATAATTACAAGAAACAAATCATTCAGGCAAAAAACAGACCTTTAATGACAGAATGAAAAAATCAAACTCTAACACTAGGGAAATCTTCACCATCCTCAGAGAATTAGAATCCCCTATCACACCCAGTGACTCCTGCACCAAAGATAAAATGTGGTGCACCAACATTCAAAATGCCTTATGCAATAAAAAAAACCTTGCTACAAGACAAAATCTCTGCTAAAAGAACCTCCCTCCACAATATTGTGCTCTCCACTCAAGAAGCCATCCTACAGGAACTTGCGGTCAACCAAACTAAACCACACAACCAATTTAACTTTAGACTATTTCCATTGTAGAAGCCAAGAATATCATTACATCTCTTAAAACCTCTCGCTGTCTTGGCGACACCTGTCCAGCCTCTATTATCAAAGAGGCTGCACAAGAACTAGCCCCTTTCATCACCTCCTTTAACAACTCCTCCTTCAAATCATGGTCTGTGCCCACCAACCACAAAGATGCCTGGATACTACCCCTCCTAAAAAAAACAACCTAAACCCTAATGTCCCACCCATCTACAGACCCATAACAACAGTTCTGTTCCTCTTTAAAATCTTAGATACAGCTGCCTATCTACAGATCCAATCCTACCTGGAGATTAACAATCTACTGGGCACTAGACAATCTGGATTCAGACTGAGACATGGAACCGAGACGGACCTCCTTGATCTCAAAAACCAACTAGATAAGCGTAAAGACAAAGGAGCTACATCCATTCTTCTACTCCTATGAATATGATGGGATGTTCCCTCCCTTTGTCATCTAACTGGGACAAGACAGCTCCAATTCCAGTGTCGCAGGCGTCAGTTTGAACAATAAAGGGCTTGCTGTAATCGGGCGCACACAACACAGGTGCCCTACACAGACTTTCTTTCAAGCCATCAAAGGCCTTCTGACAGTCTTCAGTCCAATTAACCTTCCTAGGCTGTTTTGTTGAAGTCAGAGCTATGAGGGGTGCAGCTATGATTCCATAGTCTGCCATGAAATTGCAATAATACCCAGTGAGGCCCAAAAAGGCTCTCACCTGGGTTTGACTAGTGGGAGTCTCCCAGTCCTGTACATCCTGTATTTTACTGGGGAGAGGTTGGATTTGAACCCCTCCTACCTCATGACCAAGATGTGTGACTTTCCCCTGAGCTATATGGCACTTGGTGGCCTTGATAGTGAGGTTAGCCCTTTTCAAGGCCTGCAACACCTTATCCAGATGTGTCAAGTGCTCTTCCCAGGTGGAACTGTAGACGGCAATGTCGTCTAAGTAGGCCACACAAAAGGCCTCCAGCCCACTGAGCGCATGATTGACCAATCTCTGGAAGGTGGCAGGGGCATTCTTCAACCCAAAAGGCATGGCCCTAAACTGGTAGAGTCCCTCAGGTGTTGAGAATGCCGTCTTTTCCTTGGCATGGTCCGTCAGAGCTATTTGGCAATAGCCTGAGGTAAGGTCAAAGGTGCTCACAATTTTGGCAGCACCTATGGTGTCCACGAGCTCATCAGCCCGGAGCAATGGGTGCGCGTCAGTTTTGGTAACGGCATTGACTCCTCTGTAGTCCACACAGAACCTCCAATCCTTGGTACCTGCCTGGGAACTTGCCTTGGGGACAAGGACCTCTGGACTGGACCAGGGACTGGTTGAGGGTTCAATAACACCCAGATCCAACATCTTGGCGACCTCAGCCTTGATGTGGTTCTTAACTGTATCTGACATACAGTAGCACCTTCTTTTGACAGGCACACTGTCATCAGGGTTAATTTCGTGCCTACACCACGGTGTAAGGCCTGGAGTCAGTGAAAACAGAGATGCATACTGCAGGAGCAAAACACTGCAGGCCCTCTGCTGCTCTGTCATCAGATCGGGAGAGAGATGTACTCCCTCCACGAAGCCATCCTGAGGGTTGCTATGCAGCAAATCAGGAAGGGGCTCACTCTCATCCTCTTCTTGCTCTGAAGCTAGCAAGAGACATGAGACTTCTGCTCGCCTGTGGAAAGGTTTGAACCTTTTAACATGGAATACCTGAGGGGTTACCCCAGGGGCTCCCAGGTCAACCAGATAATTGACTTTGCCCATCTTGGAGATGATCCTGAAGGGTCCAGTCCACTTGTCTGCCAAAGCTCTAGGCTTGGTAGGCTCCATCACAAGGATTTTCTGTCCCGGAGTCCAATCCACTTGCGAGGCTTTAAGATCATGCCAGTACTTATTCAATTCCTGGCAGGCCTTGACCTGCTATCGCCTGACCCATCATCTGTGTCATCCTCCCTCTAAGGCCTAACACATAGTCCCCCACTTGCTTGGTGGGACCTGGAGGGGTGGCCTCCCAACCTTCTCTGATCAAGGTAAGGGGCCCCCTCACGGGATGTCCAAAGAGTAACTCAAAGGGGCTGAAACCAACACCCTCTTGAGGTACCTCTCTGTAATCGAACAGCAGGCATGGCAGGAGGAGATCCCATTTCATACTTAGGGGCTCTTCCAAAGTGCCTAGCATGCCCTTGAGAGTTTTATTAAATCTCTCAACCAGACCATTGGTCTGGGGGTGGTAAGAGGTGGAGAACTTGAAGGTTACCCTGCACTCTTTCCACATGGTTTTCATGTAACTAGACATGAAGTTGGATCTTCTGTCAGAGACAACCTCCTTAGGGAATCCAACATGGGTGAAAATGTCCAGGAGAGCCCTGGCAACCACCTTGGCAGTAACAGTCTGAAAGGGTATAGCCTCAGGGTACCTGGTGGCATGATCAACCAAGACCAGGATGAATGCATGTCCACCTGAAGTGGGAGGGTCAAGGGGACCGACAATGTCGATGTCCACCCTCTAACAGTGTGCCAACCACTGGCAATGGCTGCAGTGGGGCAATGAGACTGCCTCCAGTCTTGCAAGACAACTGACAAGTTGGGCAGGTCCTGCAGTGGGACTCCACTCCCTCTCCCATCCGGGGCCAGTAGAAATGGGCAGAGAGCCTCTGCTTAGTCTTCTTGGTACCAAGATGACCATCTAAGGGCACCTCATGTGCCAACTGCAGCAGGAAGGGCCTGTAAACCTGTGGTACCACCAACCTCTTGAGGGCACCAGGTTCAGGCATAGTGGGCTCACTAACAAGGAGCTCACTCTCCCAATAGATCTAGAATGTCCCAGGCACTTCTCCTTGTTCCTGGGACAGGGCCTGTTTCCTCAGACCCTCGAGAGAGTGGCACTCTCTCTGTCCCTTACAGAAGTCTGTAAGGGAGGGTGCCCCTTCAGCCAGCAGGCATTGAAGATCAGGGTGGTCCTCCGGGTTGAGAACCTCTCCCACAGGAGAGTCTTCTGTCTCTTCTCCCTCAGGAGTTGAGTTTGGGTTTTCCACTGGACCCAGCCCGTCCAGAGCATGGATCCCAATGGGTGCTGTAGGAACAGCAGGAAGAGAAGGGGCCCCCTTCACAGAGGTGGCCTTCTTGGTCTTCCGTCTTCTTAGGCCTCGCCTTTGGCTCGGGTACCTGACTCACAGCCAGACCCTATGTCACCTGTGACCTAGTGACTGCAGCAGCAGCCATGGGGAGACCATCCGAGATCAACCCCAACTCCACTAGATCATTTCCTAACAGAATGTTAGCAGGGACATTGTCCTGAACCAGGACAGGAAGCGTTGCTGTCTTGTCTCCAATCATGAGTGTGACTAAGGCTACAGGTGATAATTTGGGAGGCCCACCAGCAAACCTGGTGGTTCTCAGAGGAGCACCTACATAGTCCTCTGGCTTGAGCAGGGTCCTGTCCACCACTGCCATGCTTGCCCCAGTGTCTCTCAAGCCAGTAGAAGGCTGGCCATTCAAGAGGACACTTCTCAAAAACCCTTGGTGTTCTGTGGGATAGTCTCCAGCACTTCTGCGTACTGGTCCCAGGCCCCAAGGGACACTAAGGAAATCTCTACAGGAGCACTGAAGGTGATCCCTGTAGAAGAGCGGAGGACAGTGGCCTCCACCTCAGACATGGGGTAAGGGTAGCTCAGGCTGACAGCCTGTACTCCAAGTGCCTTACCTTTACACTTGGAGTCACCCTTCTTGTGATCCAGAGCCCCACATTCCCAACAGGTGCCAGGAATGCGGGGCACAGTACTGGAACCATTGGGAGCCTGCTTTGCAGCAGGTGGACCACTACTTATATTCCCACCCACAGATGACTTATCCCCACTAGATTTTTGGGTCTTAGAGAGGAAGGTTTTGGTTTACCCGACTGTGATTGCTTGGGGCCCTCCTCAGCTTTCTGAGAGGTCCCCTTTTCTTTGTCCTTGTCCTTCCCACTGGAGTCCTTAGGGGACGCCCGGTGGGAGAACCCACTTGTCAGCTAGCCTGGCCAGCTTAAAGGGATCTAAAATGTTCTGGTCAGCAACATACTGACACAGCTCTGGTGAACAGGCTTCAGGAAAAAGCTCAAAAAACAACAGATGGGGCAATTCAACAAATATTTTCACTTTATAAACTTCAATCCACCCCATCATGTTCATGTGCGCAGCACTCACCCAGTCAACCCAAGACACATTCTCTCTCTTCTTAAAATCCCTGAACCTTTTAAGGTATTGGGTAGGTGTCTTAACAAACTTGGCAATCAAAGCAGACTTTGTGCACTCATACTGACCCCTTTCTTCCACACTCAGTTTCAGAATACAGTCATATCCAGTCTGAGGCACTCTGTTTAACAAACACTTCACCCAATCTCGCTTAGCAACATCATGAATTGCACAAGCCATCTCAAAAGCTTCAATCCACTGGAAGATATCAGAACCCTCCACAAACACACCAACCAAATCTTTCATAAACTTGGTGGCTGGGGACCTGCCACTCTCAACTGGTTTAGCAGAAGTCTCCACTGTAGCTTTCTCTAGCTGGATTCTTTGGTGCTCAGTGTCCCTATCTTTGAGTATCACTTGCTGTGCCAACTCTTCTTTCTTCAACTCAGCTTCTGTTGCCAAATGTTTGTATTGAAAGGCTAACTGTTCCCGTTGTAGCTCCAATTTTAAAAGTTCAATCTTAAGGGTTTCCTCCTGAAGAGCAGTGCTGGGGTTTGGAACAGAGGCAGCAGGAATGGTGGCATTCCCAGAATCAGATTCAGCAACAACCCCAGTTTCAGAGTCCTCAATGGTTGCATCCCCCCCTTCAAGAGTTTCACCATCAGTCTGGCAGTCCACCAGGGCAGCTATCTGCTCAGCCCTAGACTTATCCACAAAGTCTAACTCCCTGGCTTCACAAGCACTCTGGAGAGCCTCTAAGCTCACCCTAGTCAATTTACCATTTGCAATAGACTCCATTGCTTGTAATGCAGTTATCTTGTACACAACTAAACCTCAATTTAACAAAGTGCAGATATTTTGTAAATGGCAGGGTTATACACTAATTCTTAAAACCATAAGCATCCCACTTCTGCCACCAGTGTAAGGACTGGAGGGGGGTGTCTGTACTTCTGCTCTCTATAAGGTAGAGGAGAGGCACAGAAGACCCCAATCAAGGTTCTCTATTATTGGTACGTGGTCGAGCAATCAAGGCCTAGCTTCTCAGGAGGTGATGCAGGCTGGTTCTTAAGTACAGTGTAGTCCCCAAGCCGCCACAAAGGAATGTCCACACGCTGTATTAATTAAAACACAGTCTTTATATAATTAATATTCAAGGTTATGCACAATATCAGGATAACTCACTTTGTACTCGGTTATCTATAATGGCAAATCTATACAGTTCTATGTGGTACCACAATTACTATTCGATCTCTTTAAAGTGAATCAACTGTACGGTTAAATGTCACACAAATCAGTTTGTAAAGGAAACCAACAATAGATATAAGAGGAAAGCAGTGGGTTAGAACAATAGGCAGAATACTGGCCCTGCTACCTGGACACAGCTCTGTGTGGAGATCCCCCCACCTGGGCAACCTGTAAAGTAAAGATATATCACAAGCCCAGTCCATATATTATTCACAAGACTATTTCCAATAGTTCAGCAACCCTAAAGTTCCTGGTGTTATAGAGTTCCTCGTCGGAAAATTGACGGCCCTTCTTGAGTGCACTCCCTTTAATGGCAGGACCCACGGGTCGTCGAACGTCCGGCGATAAACACGGTAACCTACGGTGGTGAAGTGGCAGCTTCGTTCCTAGCAGTGCTTGTCGGTGGGGAAGCGTAAACGTCCTGCAAAGACGAGGCGTGCGAGGCACCTCAATGTCGATAGTTCTGGACCACAAAGAGTTTGAAGAACTGTGGCTTAGCAAGGGCGTCGAGTCGTCGGCATCTCTGTGGTCTTTGGGTGGTGGGAAACCCACTGACGGATGCGCCTCGGTGCGTCGACAGCCTAGCCTTCTCCGGCAGGATAAGGCGGGCCGTGGTGCAGACGAGCGCATCCGTGAATCAAAAGTTCTTAGGCAATGGGAGCATGGCGGCTCCGGTCGGGGACGGTGGTCGTCTACGGTGGCGGACAACAGTCCAGGTGCTTCTCTTTTGGATTCCGCGGCAGTCCCTGTCTCCGGTCGGCAGCCTGTTGTAGGTCTGTCCACCAGGGAGCTTTCGCAAAGATCAGCTGGTGCATGATGGTCCCTCGTAGCTCGGGAAGAGGGTGCCTTACCAGGTCCTCTCTTGGTCAGTCCTTGGAGACGCAGCAGCTTTCAGATTGATGAAGAAGGGCAACATCAATTCTTCTCTTCCACCAGGGCTTCAAGGTCAAGCTTCAGTTTCACTCCAGTTACTCTTCGCAGTTTGGACTTCAGCTTCCGAACACAAATTCTAGGAGTGAGATGCCCCCAGATATACTAGCTCTCCCATTCATTCTGCTGGGTCACACTCAGGCAACCAATCAGTCAGAAGGGCATTCATGCAGTCAGGCAGCCAATCAGGTGCATAGTGCATTCAGGCCATTCACTTCTCTCCAGACACTCACACGTTTTGTGTATTGGGACAAGTACCCAGCCATTCAACACTCCACACTGCAGTCATACTAGTTTCGGGCAGGGCTGTCTCAGTCATTGTGCCAAACACCAGAAACGAGACATTCACAACAGGAAGTGCATATTGGTCACACACTCCATTCACCCAGGCCCCACCCACAGGCGTACCCACAACATACAGTCACTGGGAAGGCTCCAGCCAGTCTTGCCTGGACTTCACAACAACACCATATATGGAACTTCCACCCAACAGCCAGTCAGGGGGAAGGGACAGAGTCAGGGCTTCCCAGGACTTTGGGAAACAAGATAATAGGCAATAGAAAGCAAGAGGCCACAGGGGCCATCTTGTTTCCTATCAGGAATCAACTGATTCCAATGGCAGGGCCTGGATATCCCAAAATGGAGAAAACTCGGAGCACCTGTCAAATTCAGCATGGAGCTGCCACCAGCCCATACCCTGCTCTGTGGGCCACACACAGGTGCCCAAAAACATACACTAGGAGCACTGGGTTGTACCCCCACCCATGGGAGCCATAAGGGTATCCCATGGGTCTGTACACCAAACAAAAAGAGAGAGCTGCACCACCAGGGGTCCCACACAAACTCCTGCACAGAAAACACGACAGAGCACACGATAAAAGGCAGTAAAGGACAAGGATACGGAGGCCCTGTCCCTCTGATGCATTTCCAGCATCACCAGGACTACTTTAAATTAGTGGTACCCAGCATCACCAGAACAGGCTAACTATAAAGTAATCTTGCTCTTAGAGGGGTATGGGGTGGGGGCATGCATATCTTCTTCTGTCAATGAGGGAGATTACAGAGCCATCAAATGAGTAGCTCTCGCATCACGCTGCAGTATCTTAGTTTACCAATAAACGCACCCTTCTTCATCTTACCTTCCTTGAGTGTGTTATTCCAACAAATCCAGAGTCACAGTTCCCCCCAGGAATCTCGGACCTTCACTATAACATTGGGGAAGGAAGGAATACCCAATGTCATAAAACCTAGAGGAGTGATCTTGAAATATTGTGGGTTAGAAAACAAATGAACACACATCTGCATGCCTGCTCAGCAAATGTAACATTCAAAAGAGAGCTGTGCACAACACACTGTTATCAAACGTGCTGCATGAAAATGTCAGAGTGGACTATTGAAGAGCCTGACGTGCTGTCAGATAAATGCAAACCTAGAGTTCATGCGCCCAGGCCCCAATGTAAAGAGTGGTGAGATGCAAGACATGCAAATCTAATCGGGCACTGGTAACCGAGCACTGAGGACATGCATGCATGTATGTATGGCACTCATAATGCCCAAACCTACCTGGGGAGCCACTGGAGACACATCCAGTGGGTTACAAGTAAGGATAGCGGGGTAGCAGAGGGTCTGGGAAGGATAGGGGGCATGCAACAAGTTTTCAGATTGCAGATTCCCCTTTAAGAGACAAACCCACCTTTCATGATCTCTATACACCCTGTAAGTTGTTCTCTTGATCATATTTTCAGTTTGATATTTGAAAAATGCCCTGCTCCCTGAATGACACATTTCTGTTTACCTGAAACCCTCCCCTCCCACAAATGATATGTGAGCTTTTCTCTTTTGTTCGGAAAATGCTAACCTGCTGGACACTTTTTGCAGCAGTGTTGTTTCTCCCTGTCAAAGTACAGTCCTTCAGATACACAACTGGTTTCTAGGTGTCTCTTCTGAATGCGGGGGTTCTCGGCTGTCAGGGCAACCTCTGAAGACATGGTAGCAGCGGAACGGCTCAGCGTTGTTATCTGAGTATGGCTCCAAATGCTTTGATTGGTTCTGTTGCCTGGAATTTGGAATCGATTTCCTTTGATGAGGGTAGTAGAAAGGAAAACCTGAAAAGAGAAGGGAAAAAACATCAATTAACTTTATGTTTTCTACTTTGTTGGGGAAAAAAGTTGCTTACTAGAGTCTTTCATCACTGTCCATTGTCACCGGATTCAAGGTCTGACTGTTACCCCGGGATATGGCCAATCTTAGTGAAGGAATAACAGAGTGTGGTTGAAGGAAAATGATTGGGACACATGGTTGTCCTCACTTGGGATACTCACTCTCATTATGAAATGAAGCACTGCATACCGCCTCATGGTAAGCAGGCCATTTGCTGGGTGCCTAAAACAGCCTTTAAAGAATGGCTAACAGTGACAGAAAGCGAATTCTCATGCGTACACTCTACGCCAGAGGAAGTACTCACCTGTCACTGCACGGAGAATGTGCCATGAACCGTATTTGCACAGGGCCATGCATGCACGAACCCCCGCCCACCTCAGTCCCTGCTGACTCACAATACAAGATTGGCATAACACAGTGGAGACGCCTGCACAACCACCTAGAATAAGGACAGCTTCTCCTGCTATAATTCTGCACGGTTCTCCCTGAGACCTACATCCTGTCGAGGGGGCTGTCAGGGGACTGACCCATTTCAACCCTGGAAGCGGGTGGAAAGCACATATTCCCAAACACAACAAGGCAAATCGAAAGACGACAATCAGCGGAGACATTGTCAGTCACCAGTCACGTAGACTCAAATGCCATATGGTTGGAGGGACTCATCTCTCTAACCTATAATGTTATTTACCACCCTTCCCAGGCACCGTTGCAATTGTTTCATGAATTTTACCAGCCAGTGCATAGTGCAATGACAATTTGCAAAGCAACAGACCTAGAACGATTATACATTTTCCTATAAAGTAAACATAATGCGGTCGTCCATAACACCAATTTCTCTAAATCTAACTTTACGAAAGTGAACCTAGTATCACATTAGAAATAAAATCAAACATAGAATTATTGTCCAAAACAAAGCATTGGGATAACGCGTATGCTAATGACCAGCTGTTAATGATCAGCTTTGCTTTTGTTTTCTCAGTGTTCGTTTATAGTGCTGCCGTCATGTAATTTTTTAGTGTCTAGAGTATGCCTGAAAAATAGGCAAGTGCCAGCCCTGCATTGACTGAAGCCACGTGCCTTTGGCAGTGGGAGCAGAGTTTTTTTTTTCATGATCACTCTGTAAGTAGCCGAAAGATCAGAAAAGTTGAACAGTGACTCTAATTCAGTTGGACAATGAGGAACTCATCTCTTTCCTAATCCATTTGCCTGTAACTATTTCTTGCTGGAGCAAACTCATTTTTACTCTGGTTACCCATCCAGAGTAAATGGACCTCAGACTCAATAATTAAGTCCTAAAAACAGAGAAGGGGGTGTTACAGGCTTGCATCGACCCTTGGGCTCATGTTAGAGGGTTGAGTAAAGTTAGGGCCTTGACATGGGCCTTTGTATCTTACTAGCGGGAATTGCCCTCTGCCAGGTGTATATCGCTATTAGCACCCGATGTCAAGTGAGCGGGGAGGGGGAGGGGGGGTTGCAGCTGTGTTTTCTTTCAAAGAAGTTTGGATTTCAAGGGGATCCAGAGCACACGCTTGGTGCAAATTGAAACTACATTTTTTTAAAAACGGCTATTAGCACAGTGACTGATTTTCCAGGGGTGCTAATAGCTGCTTTTGTAATGGAGTTGTAATTCGCGCTAAGATGAGTTCCAAATTCCCTTTAAACAACCTAAAAAAAAGGATGGTCACCAGGGAACTAGAAAGAGAGTCCCTTATTAATGTCTATGGTGGTATCGGCGAGTGGCAGGCAATGGGGGAATCTATCACAGAAAGGTTTAGGCTCTTATGTGAGGAGTCTGAGGGGGGAGGAGGTGAAGAGGAGCATGTACAGGATGTGTGGCAGTGGCAACCATTGCGGGGGTGGGGTGTCCTGTGCATGAAAGGGAAAAGGCAGCCTGGGGGAGAGGGCTCTTGGCCTGCAAAGAGCACAGGCTTTACCATGGAGTAAAGCCTGCCTTCCCAGCAACCCCATTGGTTTACCCCTCCACCCTGGGTGCCAATAAAATGTAAGCTAAGTTTGAAGATTTCATCAATCTGTGCTCTTCTCTATGTCTCAAATTAAGACAAGCCAGTAGGTTTAAAGGGGTTCAGGGTGTGGATTCTTATTTTTTGATTGTTCATGCTAATGCATCTTTAGGAGTATCTATGGTCACCATTGCTTTCTCTTTGAGGCATATTGAGAACCATAGTAATATTGACTTATCCTCACGATGGAGCTGATTTTGGTAGGCCCAAGAGTCATTTCATAAAAAGATGTTCCATAATCTGTAGCTTTGAATGCTCTTTGTAGTCCTGTAAGTCTGAGCCATACAGGCCAAAAGATAGCATTTTGACTAGGTATGATTTCATCATTTGATATACGAGCAGAACCCCCCCCCCACCTCTCCCCTTTTGAAATGAGGTGCAAAAGTGAAAAATGCTCCAATAGATTGCTTCCTTAGTAAGACTTGTTTAGATTCACACAGCTCGCACTTCACATGGTCTCAAAGCAGATTCTTCTAGTCGGTGGATGACGTCCTTCACTTGAATACAATAGGCATCAATGATGAAGAAGGAAACCCGCCCCAGCTTTCTCCCCTTAGGGGGGTATAGATCGAATTCTTATTCAATCAGGACTAGAATGCAGCTCAGGCAAACCCCCGTGGTTACATTGCAGGGTTAATCCGAAAACCTGACCCCATCCTGTTTGCCTCATTCAAGCATATTATTAATCTGGGGGGCAGAAACTGCATGCCCATAGTCTGCAATATAGCCCCTACTTTTCAGGGTTGATGAAGCACCTGGGAACCTTCTGGACAGCCACGCAGCAGGAACTGTGCTGAGCCAGGTAAGTACAAACAGGAAATGTACTTTGTTGCTTGGATCTCAGGTAGAAGGTTACATGGGAGAGACAGGGTTAGGCAGCCTTCCACTTCAGGTTCCCATCACCAAGTTCCCACCAACGGTCATCTCCAGAATCCAGAGCACTCATCATTCTACATTCCCTCGTGCATTCCTAAAATAGCTGACTCACACAGACAGCAAATAAATCATTCACTCAGCATACAGACATGCCGAATAAACATGCCAGACAGCACACATGACAAATCCGAAGGGCACTGAAAGGTCTGCAAACACTACAGAGATCAGGTTGTTTTCCCCCGTACACATTAGTAAGTTGGAAGATAAAGATTAAGAGCTTTGTCTAGAGTTCCAATACCATCCGTAAGTGTTGTTGGCAATCTAATAGTACTCCCTGTTGGAAAAGCAACTCTATTAACCAATTGTAGGTGGATTTTCTGAATACCTTGGCAGTACCATCTAATTGTGAAATTAGTCTGTATGTTGGTACTATCCAAGCTTTCGTCTAAGGTGAGGGGAAGTGGACAGTAATGTTTTCTTTGCGTGTATGGTGTTCAGGAGGCTTGGAACCCACAGATAACTGTTTGTTTAGCAGAACTAAAGGGTACTGCCAGGGCCTGTACATTTGCCAGAGGCTTCAGTTCTGAGATTGTTTCCTTTCACATTTTACTGAAAAATGTCCATAATTGATATGTGACAATGCTGAATTTTTTCTGCAGATGTATTGATTCTATTCACTCTCACAAGGGTCTCCAGGGGAATTTTATAATCCCCTGACTCCGATCTTTTAAATAATTGCCTGTATTTTAGATGCTGATCTTAGCTTGTCTGAGTGACGCCTTATTTCATCTCCCTTTGTTACAATCTGTGCGATTTGAAACAGAGCTTCACTTGAAGACTCTGCACGCATAGACCAGCAGGAACTACAGTTCCCAGCTCGCTGCATAGTTCGCTATGCTCTTATTTGGCCCGCAGGCGCGACAGCGCCTGGCGCGACCGAGCCGTTTTGTGCCAGTTCATGCAAGGTGAGGGTAAGAGGACCCAGCCAAGACATCCTCTACTGAAACAAGCACTTTCATAGCGAGACCTATTGTTTTTATTAAGGTAGAACGCAAATCTCTTGTGTCTTTGCTGAATATTATTAAATATGTCCAATTAGCTAGAACGCGTTCACAAACTAAATGTGCTGAGACATCAGAAAACATAGCCTTGGTGCACCCGCCTGACTAATTTTAACTACTGACTCCCATCATGCTAATGTTGCTCTTCCGAAGACTATAATATTAAAGTAATTACCAGGCCTGTACAAAAGGACCAGCCCAATGGGCTGCTTTACTCAGACCATGGTCCTCCCATGATATCCACTTCTCTTCCCCCTAATTTATCAGGTGGAGCCGTCCTGTGACAAGACTCGCACTGTAGATCGTAAACCCAAAGATGACATAACTCGTATAAGGAATCAGCTAATCATCTCTCTAATAAACACTTGCACCCTAGTTAAACATGCATTTGAGATTGCTGATCACATTTGCACTCATGAACCAGATATTCTTGCGCTATCAGAAACATTGCTACTCGACTCCGTGCAGATTGCTATTAATAATTCCCTGCCCACGGGATAGAAAAAATACAGAGCGGATCGTACTGACCAACAGGGTGTGGGATTTGCGCTTATTGTGAAAAACCATTTTGACTGCTACATCTCTAACAACTATCACCTGGATAGCTGTGAACTTCCCTTGAAATGAAAATGAAAATGAATCCTAATACATCTCTTACTATACTTACTCTTCATAAACCTCCCCAAGCCCTCTTGCTCTTTGGAGAACAGCTTCTGGAACTATTAAATAGCGTTACTAAAGCTAAATCTCCAGTACTTGTGATGGGTGATTTTAACCTATGGACGGATGATCCATCAGATTCCTCTGCCGCATCATTGCTCTCCTTCCTGGAAGTAGTTGGCTTTGTACAATTGGTAAATGATCCAACACATCAGGGTGGTCACACCTTGGACTGGATACTCTCTCATAATGTCCGAAGCTAGTACCTTACCGTGTCCATGGTCAGACCATTTGTTCGTTAATACTATGATTAGGCTCCCAAATTCTCCTTCCAGACTTGACACAAACCCTGGAGTATAGGTAACATGCTGTAACACTAAAAACGTTTCGGCCTCTGTTTTCTCCGCTATTATTACAACTAAATGTGGCTATATTGAAGCTAGTGTAAATTCCTCTGACCTGGCCTCTCACCTATCAACTGCCATTAAGGATACCATCGGCTTCCCTGCACCTGAAAAAATAAAGCTGGTAAAAATGAAAACCATGAAGAAAACAGGGTTCAAAGATGAGATTGTGGAAGCTAGAAGGGAAAAAGACATGTAGAACGAAAGTGGAGGAAGACGTCCTGCCCCACCACCCTTGAGAATTATTTAAAAAAGTATACAGCTATATAAACACACCAATATTGAAGCAAAAAAGAAAACCTTTAATGTACGCATTGATAATGCAAAATCAAATTCTAAAGAACTTTTTAAAATTCTCAAAAAATGTGAAAGCCATTTATCTCCCTTTTCACCTGTCTCTAAAGACTCGACCTGGTGTCAATCCATACAGGATGAATTTGTGATAACAATTGCGGGTCATCGCCTATCAATTTCCAATCAACTGACCAACCAAGCTTCTAATAATGACTTCACTATCATAAATAGTTCACACTTGCACTTGCTAGATACCATTCCTAAATATGTTTCTCATAGCTGCACTGAAAATGAGGTTTTAGAGATTGTTACGAATATGAAATCTGCTTCGTGTGTGGGGCACTCTTGTCCTGCAGACATTTTTAAAGGCTCCTCAGACGTTCTGATCCGTTGGATTATAAAAATTATTAATCTGTCATTTGAATCAGGCACAGTATCTGCTGTCCTAAAGGATGTTTTGGGTTACTCCCCTCTTGAAAAAGAACACAATGGATCCTGCATTTACAAAGAGTTATAGGCCAATCACCAATGTCCATTATCTGTTGAGAGTCCTGGACAGAGTGGCGTATTTACAGCTCCAGAAGTTCATAGAAGAAAATAATCTATTAAATACCCACCAATCAGATTTCAGATCCCAACATGGAACAGAAACAGCTCTTCTGGATCTCAAATCTAACATTGTGGGAATCATTGAAAGAAGTCACCCAGTTCTTCTGTTATTGTTAGACCTCTCGGCAGCTTTTGTCATCATTGATCATAAACTTCTACATAACAGATTGTTAACTATTGCCATCTGCTCTGAAAATGCTGCCATTGGTTGGCCTCTTTTCTTGGTCCAAGGACTTCTAGAATGACCGTGCCTGGAGCTCAGGTGAATTCCATCTCCTTGACCTGTGGTGCGCCGCAGGGGTCATGCTTATCACCTTTGCTGTTTAATACCTACATAAGACCTTTTATTGATCTTCTTGATAACCTGGGTGCCCAATTTGCAAATTACGCGGACCACACCCAGATCTTATTCAAACTATCTGGTGATTATTCTAAGGATACCAACAGAGTAAAATCTAGTGTATAGTAAAATACAGATCTGGATGGCACAAAATGCTCGTGCAGTTACCAAATCTAAAACGGAGCTGCTTATCATAGCCTCTGGTCCTCGCTTGAAGAAGCGCCATACCCAATACGCACATTTTGAAGTTGCTAGTACTACAATTGCTGTCAGTAACTCAGTGAAAACTCTTGGGGTCTTTTTTGATGCTGAGCTATCAATGAAGAAACAAGTATCACAGTTGTTCTCATCCTGTGGTCATGTAATCAAGCTGCTTCACCAGATCAGACCATATCTCTCTATTGAAAACAGGGCGTTCCTGGCATCCTCACTTGTGAATTCACGGCTAGACTACTGTAATAGTCTACTGTTAGGCACCTCACAAGGAAACCTCCATCGTCTCCAGACTACTCAAAATGGGGCTGATGGAGCAGTGTTCGGACTAACTAGGTGTGATCCTGCCACAGCTTTCAGGAAGGAACTGCACTGGCTTCCAGTTAAGCAGAGAATAAGACACAAGATACTGTCTCTCCCTTTCAAATGTCAGAACATGTGTGCACCCAATTATCTCTCCTAGAGACTGTCATTGAAACAACCACGTCGAGAGCTGCGCTCCTCTGATAATCCTCAGCTGAACCAACCCCGCTTTCACCTAAAATGTTTTGGTGAGTCTAGCTTTTACTTCCATGTTCCGCGAGAGTGGAATGCATTACCCCTTGCTATTAAAGCATCCCAATCTTTGACAACATTTAAGAGAAGTATAAAAACGTTACTCTTCAACTCAGCTGACTAACAGCCTCATTTTACTAGGCCTGATCTCTCTGTCTCTGTTGCTTTGCTGTTACTCTTCCTTGCTGCACTCTGAGGCATTCGGGCATGTAGCGCCCTATCTATTTTTTTTTTTATAAATTAATAAATAAATACATTTGACACAGTTATTAATAGGGTCACTCTGTCGTGGGAGTGTGCAATCTTAGGTTTTCCCTGTCAACTTTTCTATCATTAATTTTGGGGAAGGGACACCCTAAACTAGATTTTCCCCAAGTGCACTGAAGTCTTTTTGAATGTCATATTCAAATATGATGTTAAAATACCAACCAATTACCAGTTAGGAAATTTGAGATCTGTGTTTATGGTCATTGGTGGTTATATTTTCAGTAAGTAACCTCAACGCCTCAAGGAGCATTATCGTGTCTTGTGGTTTAGTGTATTGTAATAGTTAACCAACTAAATATGCTATTTTGAGGACATTGTAAGATGGTAGCGTGGACACTATTCAATTTGACATACAGTTCCCTGACCCCATCATTTAGGGCAATGGAAATCCAAACACAAAGTTCACTCACATTTCAAAACTTTTATTGGAGATGACTCCTTAGTCATATTTGGCATAACCATTGAGGTGGTGTGGTTTGAATGCGTCTTCAGTATTAGTATCACATTGTATTCATTCAAGGAGACCACTAATATAAGGTCAAATTTGCTCTCAGTTTCTGCTAGATTGCACATTAAGATTTGCAGTGTTTAGTCAACTCATGTGTTTGCATTTAAATGGTGTGAATGTCTTTAATCCCAGACTGGAAGCGGTACATTTGCACGAGAAGCCAATCAAGATGTACCGGACTTTGTTCCAAGCAATTATCCCCCAGGGTGGTTCATATTCAGTGCCTATTTGCTGAGGTGAGATTGGACGAGATTTTAGGAAGACTGAGCGTCGAGTTGTTGCCTGAGGTCTAGATGCAATCGTGACAGGTTGGAGACTATAGCTGAAGCAGACGATGTGTTTCACAAATGATAAACCGAGTCTATAGAGTTCTTCTTTAAGCCACCAGTCTCAAAAGTGACTCCCGATCTTAAAGGTTTTGAAATTAGGGTTGTGAAAGGAATAAACTATGGTATGTCCGATGGTACTTTTAGCAATTCTTCTTGCCATTAGTAAAACATTAAGGGGATGTTTTTTTTTCACTCAAAGGTTGATTGGTGGATTTGAATATTCGAGCTATGACATGTTCCTGCAGGCCAAGATTTAGTGCCAAAATGCCTGTAAGTGCAAACGGTGCAAACGTGAGCAGTACCACGTGCAGAAGAGAGTCACTCTATATTTCCATTGAACCCTAAGCATTTGATTCTAGACTTCATCGATTTGTTTTAAGATGTTTATAGGACTTGTGTCAGGAGGGGGACAGCTACACCTGATATAGAGTTAGTTGACATATGTCTGGGTACTAGAGTCATAGTTGAATCTCCTTTTGTTTCCTTGTGTGCATTTGAATATTTAACCTGTGCAATACACTTTATTTGCAGGCCCTTATTTGTGGGTCAATAGAGAAGCGTCTTCAATCTACCTATTTGAGAAGGATTAACTACAATTTTGGTATGTGTAATATGATTTTTGCATTCACTGCAAAATCGAACAGAAAAATATTAATCTTTCATCTTTTACCCTAAATAGTTTAAAAAGAAAAACAAACGTACCCTTTTTTTTATTTTATTTTTTACTCCTAATGACATTTGGTTATTTGTTTGTCCTGATAGTGCTTGTGTAACTACTTCCATTTTTGTGCTAAACCTTGCATGCAAGGTACAGGAAACAGCTTTCAGGAGGTGAAATATGTCAAGTGAGAGTAATGCATTATGAAATACAACCAATGAAATACACTTGTCAAGCAGGGTCAAATTTAGCTGTGGGCTTATTCCATCCTGCATCCTAATGTCACTGCACGTGTGCCTTGCTTGGAAAGTCAAATGTAGCTGTGTGCTTATTCCATCCTCCACCCTAATTTCACTGCACTTGTGCCTGTCCATCCTCCGTACAAATTTCCATTGCCTTGTTCACCCTTTGGACTACTAGGACCCTTGTGAGACTAGGCCAGAACTGTGCAGTGCAGTCAGACTTCTCCTTCAACTTCCCCCTGCCACTCGAATGGCACTCTCCATCTCTCCTATCTTCTCTAATTGCTACTCTATCTCCTACCCCAACTCTCTCACTAAATCTGTAATGAAAAAGCAGCACAAAAAATATATCATGCGTGCAAACCCTGGCCTTGCCATCGCTGACACCTATGTCAGTGCAACCTCCAGAGAGGTTGTCACAGATATCCTTTTCTCTGTCCCCTCTCCGGATCTCTGACCCCTTCATCTCATCTCTACTCTCTCCCCTCTCACTTCCTCTCCCATTAATGGGAGCACCAAGTGGGAAGTCCTCTTGGCTGGCATCTCATCCTCTCGTTGCATCGTTAATGTCTACCACACAGGCACTATCTTGGTTCAGGGTCCTCAACCCAACCTCCTTCTCTTTGACTGGATCCTGCTTTCCCTCATTAACTTCCTTCCTTCTGCTGCCTCTCCCCCCACCACTCACACTAACCCTCCCGCTCTGACCGCAGTACCATGTCCCTGTAATCCTCCTCAGAAAACCTTCAAAGGCAGAGACCTGGTGACTCTTAAAGCCCGCTCAGTCAACAAACACTCTGCTGACATCTGCCTCCTTTTTGAAGACACTGACCTCGACATTCTCGCTCTCACCGAGACTTGGTTCAATGCCAGCTCAGCCACTGCTATTGACTCCCTCCTCCCTGAAGGCTTCAAAAACATTTCCAATTCTCGACCTCACTGTGATGACAGTGGGGTCACCTTAATCTACCCTGAGTGGGTTCCTTCTTCCATTGTGCCCACCCAACTCTACTCATCCTTTGAGAGCCTGAACTGCAAGGTGGTCATCTCCCCCTCCTCCATCTGACCGTTGATACAATTTACCGGCCACATGGCGCTACCACCTTGTCCTCTCTGAGTGGGTGGATTTTGGCTCCTCTCTACTCTCAACCTCCTCCAACATCCTCCTCTTGGGTGACTTCAACATCCAATTGGACTCCCCTACCTCGGCATCTACTTTTTTAATTGACTGCTGCACTTCTCTTTCCCTCTCCATTCTCCCCTCTGGTCCAACTCAATTGGCTGGTCATACACTGGATGCCATCATCCACTCTGACCTCTCTCTTGCTTCCCCCCTGGTCACCCCTCTCTCCTGGTCAGACCATTATCTCCTGTCCTCCCACCTTGGTCCCTTTGGCTCTCCTACCGCTCCCACTAAAGCACTGCCAACCTTGTTCTTGAACATCCGCCCGATGAAACGAGTGTCAGCTGCTGCCTTTGCTTTGACCTTCATCCCTCCTTCCCCGCCTACCTCTGGCTCTAGCACCGACTTTGCCCTCAGCAACCTTCACTCCGCCATCACCAATACACTTGACATCCTTGCCCCAGTCATGAGGATCTGCCTGAAACCCGCCTCTAAGCGTAACACCTGGTATGACTCCAAACTTGCAGCCCTGGAAGGAAAGTGCAGAGCAGCGGAATGGAAGAGGCAAGTCTTAGGTTCATCCTCTGACAAACTGGCCTGCCGCCTGCTTCAAAGGCGTTACAGACTCTCCATCCATGCCAAGAAAAGGGCCCACATTCAGGCACGGGTATCTGGTGCATCCAAAACGGCTGAACTCTTCAAAATCTGCAGGGAACTAGCCAACTCTTCCACAGTCTCCTACTCCCCTCTTCCTTCCCAGGCCCTCTGCAATGCACTGGACACACTTTACCGCCAAAGCTCTGCACATCCTGAACACCTTTGTCACTTACCCTCAAACCCTTCCCACTCCCCCTTGCCTCCCTTGGCCACTCACCCCCTCCTTCCTCCGTCTTCTCCTTCACCCCGTCACACCTGAAGATGTTACCAGAGTCCAGAGTTGTCCGCTCTATGAAGGTTTCTTCCAAACAGGTCCCCCTGCTCATCCAGTACCATTTACGACAACATTGGCTCTCTTACCCCTGCACTCGCTGATTTCTGCAACCACTCTTTCGCCACTGGCTCTTTCCCTTCTTCCCTTAAGCACTCCCTTGTGTGCCCGCTCCTGAAAAAACCATCAGCAGACTCTACCTGTCCATCCAACTACTGACGTATTTCAGTCACCCCCTTCTTAGGGAAACTGCTGGAGAAACTAGTCTTGCATCAACTCAACTCGCACACTGAATGTGTTGGTGGTCTACATGATCATCAATCTGGATTCTGAGCATCTAGAGGCATGGAAACTGCTTTTCTGAACATCCGTGAAGAACTGCTCACTTCCCTGGACTCTAACTTCCCAGCTGTCCTCATCCTTCGTGATCTCTCTTCTGCCTCTGACACGGTCAACCATTCCATCCTGACACAAAGGCTCCAGGATACCCTTGTTTTTTTGGAAAACGGGCACTGGAATGTCTGACCTCTTTCCTAACTGACCACTCTTCCCAATTCATCTTGGGCTCCTTTTCCTCTCCTACCTCCTTCTCTACCTGTGGTGTCCCAGAGGGTATCTATGCTCTCCCCCTGGCTCTTTGACATTTACCTTGCACAGCTGGCACTCCTTATCTCATCCATCTATCCCAACTTCCAGTGTTATGCAGACAGCACACAACTCTTTTTCAGACTTCCTGCCTACTCTCTTACTCCTTCCTTCATCCCTGACTGCCTATCTGTCACCCAGGCCTGGTTCTCCTCCAACAATGTCTGTCTCAATGCCAGCGAAACCAAGATCCTTTTGATTAGGACCCCTGCTCCCTCCTTCTGCCCTTCTCTCTGGTCTCCATCCTTGAGCTCTCCCCCTGTTCCTTCTTCCGAAGCAAGAAACCTTGGAGTCTTCTTTGATGCCTCTCTCTCTCCTTCCCCCTCACACTCATGACATTGCCAAGAAGTCCCACTTTCAACTCTTCCTTCTCAAAGGAATTCTCACTTTTCACAAGAAACTCAATGTCTCCCGAGCCCTTGTTCTCACTAGGCTTAACTATTGCAACAGCCTCATTCTAAATCTTACTTTTTCGACTCTGCGACCCCTCCAGCTAATCCAAAATAGAGTAGCAAGACTTATCCTTGGTCTTAAGCCCAGGGACCGCATCTCTCCTGCCCTACAAAGTATCCACTGGCTCCTGATCAGTGCACGGATCAAATTCAAATCCCTCTGCATCATCCATAAGGCTGTCTGCAGCCGGGGACCTCACTATCTTCAACTCTGTCTTACAAATACTCTCCTACTAGACCTCTACGTTCCACTCGCACCAACACCCTGTGTGTTAAGCAATTTGCTAAACCGAGTAGGAGGTTGCTCGCTTTCCTCAGCTGGTTCCTTCCTATGGAACAGCCTCCCCCCACCCTCTTTGTCTTGAGCAAGGCTTTCTTAAGTTCTGAAAGCACCTTAAGATTCTCCTCTTTTCCTCCTCCTTCCATTCTTCCCTCCTCTGCTAAATCTGACAGTTGCTTTGATTGGTGTCTTGGACCCTTATGCATCCTCGGAGCCCCTGACCTCTCTCACCCAATCTCCTCAGCTTCTGTCAACCTTCAGCACTTGCTGCAGCACATCCTCCACACTGGAGACTTGCACTTCCACCCAAGGTGGCTCCTGACCCCATAGCACTTACCACACTGCCCCCTTCCGTACTGCACTTACACGTTCTGAATTCTCACAAGGCATAGTATGTTCGGCATTCCCCCCCCCCCACCTCCTCTGTGTTTGTTTTTTTGTGGTAAATTTTACTTTGTACTGCAATCCCATGTTCCCTCCCTATCGCCCTGTGGGCGTTTTGAAACAGAATGTATTTGCTGTGTACGCACCTAACAAGAAAACAATAAACTAAACTAAACTATACCAAGGAACGGTTGAGCATTGGTAGCCATGGCAATGCACATGCACATGAAACTGCGACATGGTCCGACTAGTTTAAGAGTGCTCACATAAACCTACACTATCCCCTCTTTCACAGCTCCCTCAAGCAATGCTGACAATCATGAGGGAGTGTCTGAAGGTTTCCCTTATGGCGATACATCTGCTTATCATGGAACACGCAGGCACAAGCAGTCGCCAGCCCCCCATCTACTGAGTCAATGGCACAATCCACCAAAAGGGTACATCTGCTACTGCCACCACAACTTATTTGATGATGTAGTACTAGTTGGGCGGTCACGGAGGAACCAACTGATGCGTCATGCCAGCACATACTGGATTTATTGACAAATGACCATCGTCCAGGGACAGCTGAACTCCAAAGCAATGGAGATTGCCTTGCAGATGCACATTCCCTATCACCACTCAGCCCACCGCCCCCCATCCCCCCGCCACACTTAAAGGTGACAGAGAAGGTGTGTAGGAAACATTCAGACATGTTGGAGTAATGGCCCTCACACTCAGAGGGAGAGTCCCCAAATATTGACGGAGTGAATCTGTACTGTGGGAGTCACTTCAAAAGTATGAGAAAGCTACAATCAGAATCCTATGCAGAAGACGCCTTGCAGATAAAAAACAACCATACACAATATTTAAAGTTGCACAACTGCTTGAAGATGTGAAAAAGCAGTTAATGCAGAATCAATTTGATGGATCAAATTTCACTGAGTCCTATTGTTTGCCCATGATGGCACATGGTTGACAGCATGGGATAGGGTTGGGATGGTGGATGTCTACTGGGGAGAGGGCTTCAGTAGATGTCTACTGGCGTCATCCCAGTCCTGTGCCTGGTGTTGCATTACATGACACTCCTAAAATGTGGTACCAACGTAGTTGCAGTCTTTCCCTGTCACACAGCTTCTTGCACAGAGTGCAGATGGTAAGTTGCTGTCATTATTCATCATTTATACAGCCTACACTTCAGATTTCGTTAGTCAACCAAGTATGGGTTTCATGGAATGCTTATCTGGTGATAAGAGATGAAGATGGTGGTTTGGCTGCCACATTCTCTTTTGCACGTTCATATCTGCCAGGTTGTAATGGGCAATACCCTCTATAGCCTCTTTCTCTGTGGTATATGCCTTCTCCTCCTACCTTTTGTTATTGTTGGTTTCCAAACTCACGTTTTGGTGCCTGGACTCGTAGGGGTCACCTTCATCTTGCTTGTCAACATCATTATTCTCAGACTGTCACATTTACTGTGGCCCCTGGTGACTTGCAGTGTTTTGTGGCCTTTAGAACGCCTAGAGCAAGGGGTCCAGCTCCTGGTTTTGATTTAACACATCAATGGTGTCCCCAGGTTTTTACGTACATACCTTCTAAGCACTACACATGTTATCGTATAACAATACAAAAGCATGTAATAAACATGTAGCTTTCATAAATAATATACAACGGTGCTGGTAAGCCTACACTACGAGTCTGCCTGCCAGAGTTGCTATGCCTGGCAGGTCTGACCCCGCCGGGCACAGCGGCCACGGTACGCAGACTTTCACAGAAGCATTGGCACCGTTATTATAGCTTCCAGGTTAGGAGCTGCACACAGAAAATGGTTGCATCCCAATTGTGACTTATTAGAATGACAGAAAGCCAGCTAATGCATAGGAGGTCTAGAATTAGAAAGTCCCAGACGGCGACCAGTCACAATGACAAGAAACATTGTTGGCTATGTGTGGTCCTTTTACTCCTTATGGAAACTACGACACAAACAATATGTTATTGCGACAGACAAAACTGAGTCAGTGCAAAGAATATTTTATTAAGAAAATACATTTCTATTCAGCACACATGCCAGAGGGAGAGGGTTGTTAATACTTTCAACCGTTGGCCATTGATTCAAATTCTGTCATGGTTATAATTACAAAAAGTGCTACTTCGTTACAATTGCGCCACGTTTAAAAACGAAAAAGTTGCTCTTTCGAAACAATTCTTTTATCTGATGAGAACACATCTTAGAAAATGAAACAAAAGCCACAAACATTATTTTTACTAAGTGAATGACCCACACACATGACACGGCGAGAGGAGCTAGAATAGGGCTGCTGATGGACAGGAGCTGAATGTGTCAGTACTGAAGCAGAAGCATTTTGCCTTGACTGGAGTCCAAGCTGTGTGTTCACCTAATGGATCTCAATAGGCACGCAGACTGATTGAATAACACACTCGCCTTTCAAGGACCTCCATTGATGGACCTCATTACTAGTTTGGCTGTAAATCCACCAAACTATTGTCAAATTCGGTTACCGTTAATGACACTTGGTATGGCAGAATTACAGCCGGGTTACAAGTGGAGGTATGGCGCTGTTAGTCCCCATTTGTGGAGTCTATGGGCCCTCATGGGGATTTTGGCAAAATTACAGCTGGTGGAATTCCACCGATTTGGCCATTTTTTGGCTGTAAGATGGTGGGATTACCTCTAACATTTTGCTGGATGTGTTTCCTCCACCTCATTACCAAAGTTGTAGTACAGCGGTGCGGTAATGTGATCGTAATGGAGTGGTAACCATGGGTTACCGAAATGCTAGGTTGGGCATAAGAAGCCAGCCGCCAGTACACACGTGCGCTGCCACCAAACGCACCCTGAGCCTAAGGGTTGCCCTGCACTCCTCTACCACGACTCGACAGATCATCAAGGGTCGTACCAACAAACACTACTTCACGATCAGCAAGCCTACCAATAACATTAACTTTGCCCCTCAACCCTCGCCCTTCTGCCCTACTGCACCCTTGCACGTAGTGCATACTGTTGCCACCCCCATGGCCACACTTGATTTTGTGCGCTCAATGATGTTTCTAGCCTATTTATCCTATTGTTGGCGCCCCTATGACCACACCTGATTTTGTGCAGCTCAATGATGTCTCTATGCCTATTGACCCTATTGTTGCCACCCCCATGGCCACAGTTGATTTTGTGCAGCTCAATGATGTTTCTACGCCTATTGATCCCATTGTTGGCGCCCCCATGACCACACCTGATTTTGTGCAGCTCAATGATGTCCCTATGCCTATTGACCCTATTGTTGCCACCCCCATGGCCACACTTGATTTTGTGCAGCTCAATGATGTTTCTATGCCTATTGATCCTATTGTTGGCGCCCCCATGACCACACCTGATTTTGTGCAGCTCAATGATGTTTCTATGCCTATTGATCCTATTGTTGGTGCCCCCATGACCACACCTGATTTTGTGCAGCTCAATGATGTTTCTATGCCTATTGATCCTATTGTTGGCGACCCCATGACCACACCTGATTTTGTGCAGCTCAATGATGTTTCCATGCCTATTGATCCTATTGTTGCTGCACCCTTGACCACACCACCTAGTACTTCTGGCCCTCCATCCTCACCCACTAGCCCACCCGTCCCTATGCCTCCCTCTACCTACACGCTAAGCTGCGCCATGCTCAATGCCCGCTCCGTACCAGCTCACGCCCTTGACATCAACGACCTGCTCATAAACGACGAGCTCGACCTCCTCATCCTTAATGAAACCTGGCTGAATGAAAGCTCAGGCCCGGCCTTATCACTGGCCATTCCACCTGGATATTCCATTTTTAGGAAAGACCACACCTATCAGAGAGGTGGAGGCGTTGCCCTCATCGCCAGGGACACCCTTACCATCAGAGAAATGGAAGGCATCCTTGACAGCAACAGCGACTACCTCCCTCTAAAAATCAATGTCTCGCCCAACTGCACCATATCCATGCACATTGTCTACAGACCCCCAGCCCGTGTACTGACTTCCATGACACCCTTATCCCTGCACTGTCTCACAACATCAAAAAGACCTCACAGAGTCTACTCCTCGGTGACCTCAACCTAGGGTTGAACAACCCCAAAGACTCCCCTGCGAAACACTTCAAGAAGGCACTCTCCAACCTCGGCTTTGCGCATTCCATTTCTGACCCCACGCACATCAAAGGACGCACCCTTGACTGGATCAGTCATAACAACTGCTCCCTTCTCATCACGGCCAACACCCCTATCCCCTGGTCTGACCATCACTACATCCAATTCAACCTCGGAACTAAAAAAGTGTCTCTCTCTCTCCGCCACCACCGTGCCTCGCCACCTACGCCAGGAGTTCACGCCTTCTAACAGTCGAGAACCTAGCACCTTAACTCCTTAACCCAGCCCTTCAGGCCCCCTCATCAAATAACCCTGATACCATAGCTGACACCTTTAAGGAAGTCATTACGTCAGCCGTGGATGCCATTGCTCGTATGACTCTCAAAAAAGCTAAGAAAGCCAAACATGCCAATTCATGGTTCTCCAAAGAACTCCTTGACCAACGTGCGCAAAAGAGGATCGCACTATCCACCTGGAAATCAAACCCCTCTGAAGCCACTAAACAGAAGTTCAAAGCCATTTCCAAATCATACAAGACTAACATCACTCTGGCAAAGGCTGCTTCCTTTAACGCCAGGATCGCTAACGCCAAGTCAGGATCTAAGGAACTATTCACCATCTTTAGTGAACTTGAAAAACCATCTGCCCCCCCCCCCTCCTCAGTCATCAAAGATGACAAGTGGTGTAACAGCATTCAATCTGCCATGCTAGAGAAGCTCAACACCCTCCAAACTAAAATTCGTGGCCACCAAAAAGCCCTCTCCCACATTATAGCGAACATGCACGCCAAGCCACCCATCAAGAAAACGTCATCCCTGATGTTCGAATTCAAAGACATCACTGAGCAAGAGGTCATCACCTTGCTCAACTCTATCAAACCTTCTAATTGCAAAGGTGATGCCTGCCCAGCCAGCCTCATCAAAAACTCTGCACCTACCCTAGCCCCCTTCCTTACTGCCTTTATCAACTCCTCCTTCCAATCAGGCCATGTCCCATCAGGACACAAGGAAGCGTGGGTACGCCCACTCCTCAAGAAATCCTCACTCGACCCAACCGTCCCGGGGAACTACAGGCCCATCAGGACTGTACCATTCCTGCTCAAAATTTTGGACAAAGCAGCCTACCTGCAAGTCCAAAAGTTCTTAGAGGACAACCACCTCCTCGGCCTGCGGCAATCTGGGTTCTGCCCCCGACATGGCACTGAAACGGCCTCCTAGACCTAAAGAACCAAATGGATGATCTCAGAGATGCAGGCAAACCTGCCCTCCTACTGCTCCTGGACCTATCCGCAGCGTTCGATTTGGTTGACCACAACACCCTGTGTCACCATCTGGACACCCAAGCCAACTTCTCCCCTAAAGCCTGCCAGTGGATCACCTCCTTTCTCCAAGAAAGGGCCATGAAAGTATTTTCTGAAGTTGCCGCCGCCACCCCTGGCCTCCTCACCTGCGGTGTCCCTCAGGGATCCTGCATCGCACCCACACTCTACAACCTCTTTACTAGGCCCCTGTTTAGCATCTTGGACTCCCTTGGTATCTCATATACCAACTATGAGGATGATACGCAAGTACTTATCCCACTCACGGGCGACTACCTAGCAGATTCCAACACCCTCACCTCTATATACTCTACCATCCAATCCTGGATGGCGGAGAATTGGCTTTGCCTCAATAGCGAAAAGACCGAACTCCTCCTCATTGGGTCACCCTTCACTCTGGGTAACCTCGGAGATCAGTACGCCTCCTTCACCATTGATAACATTCCAATCAAGGTCTCGAACCATGTTAAGACACTCGGAATCTACCTTGACTCCGACCTGTCAATGGATAGACAGGTCAATGCTATCGCTGCATCCTCAGGCCTACTACTCCAAAGTCCTCAACGCTGCCAGGCCCTTCTTGGCCCATCAAAGTTGCTTCACGATTGCCAGGGCAATTATCGGATCAAGATTAGACTACTGTAATGCCCTTCTCGTGGGGACATCCAACAAAAACCTGGCCAAACTGCAGCTAGCCCAAAACAATGCACTAAGGGCAGCCACCGGCACCGCAAGAAGAAACCATATCGCTGAAATCAGAAGGCAAGTACACTGGCTCCCTGTCAAAGAGAGAATTGTCTTTAAAACTCTTGCTCTCACCCACAAATGCCTTCACGAACTTGCCCCTCCTTACCTGACTAACAGAATTACCAGGCACATGGCCACAAGACCTCTCAGATCCCTTTATGCCAACTCAATTGTCACGCCTACTACACGTAAAGTGCGCGCTGGTGGCTCCAGCTTCCCCACCCAAGCAGCCACGCACTGGAACGCTCTGCCACCTCACCTAAGGCTCATTGATTCCTACCTACCCTTTCGTAAGGCTATCAAAACAAGACTCTGTCTAACTTGAATCTGTATCATCCACTGCATATATGCCTGCCAATCTGTAACTAAGAGCCCTCCTGGCACCTCTCTGTAATCTTAAATCTGCGTATCCTCTGCAACAGCGCCTCGATGCCTTATGGGCTGCAAGTGCGGTTAACAAATGCAAATAAATAAAAATAAATAAATTACCGCCGTTCTTTCCCAAACCGCCATACTCATATTGAGGCAGTTAAAATGCCATACTAACTTGGAGAGAATATGTGACTGATACTTCAACTGATATTGTGACAAATTGTGACATTGTGGCAAACTGACATTGTGAAGTTGTGACTTTGAGACTTTGCTTGCTATAAAACGATGTTGTTTGATATACAATATTGCTTAGACGAATTCCCATGCTTTTTTGATACATTATTTAAATATGCCTTTATCGTAGAACAAGTGAAGGAGTTTTGCACACTGCAGCTTAAGCTATTACAAAGCAAGCCACCTATGCTAGATCATTTATTATGCCTGACTAGCAGTTCATTTTAGCCAATGTTACCAATTCTGATTGCTTGGTGTGTTTGAGCAATCAGGAGGCTGGAATTCTGGGCAATACTAGGCATTCTCCATGGGAAATGGCCTTGAATTTCAGCCTTCTAATTTCTGGACAAAACAAGCGTGCAGCTCTTTGCTGCATTGACCCCACTCAACTCCTTCTCCCCTTCTCACTCATTGGACCCAGCTCTCCCACATTTCCTACCATCCTACAAGCCACTCCTCTGCTTGCCTCGGAGGCTGGCACTGCTTCTCCCTCAGTGTTCTGCAACCCACAACATGCTCACATCCTGCCCCTATATCATGCACGGTGTTGCACCTCCATGGACAGGTTGCACTGTGCACCAGCTCACAAGACGCTGTTTTCTTCATTTATCATTGCAGGGACCTCGAACCTGCATCCTTGCTGCCTCAAACGAATGCTAATTGTTTTAGGACCATTGAGAGGCAGGATTCACAGCCATAAGATGCCCTCCTTAATGGCCCTCACTTCACTTGGGACTATTGAGTCGCCAAGCGTGCAAAGCCTTTAGTAGAGGGTAATGTAGTTAACAGATTTGACACAACATTGAAGTAGATCATAACTATTGATTCTGGTCCACTATAGAGTTATTTTATGAGAAATTGAGAACTTATGAAAATAAGTTTTTTTAATGATACTATCATTCAAAAAAGCAAAGGGCCCAAGACATCATTTGTAACATGGCAGAATGTGAAATAAACATAGTTTGATCAATTAAAAAGCTAATAGTCTTTAATTGTAATCTTATAAATTAAAATAGTTATAATACAGACAAGGTATTTTCATATTTTTATATGCCACCTTAAAAGCAATCATGCCATAGCAGGCCTCTGTATGGAATAGAATTTTGCCGACACTGTTTAGATCCAGGGTCTCCCACCAGTAGATCGTCAGCTACTGGTAGCTCTCCTTGGACTTCCCAGTAGCTCTTCGCATCAGGCACCAAAATGAGCACTGTGAGTTTATTTTGGTGTCTGAAGTCCCTGGGCCTCTTCCCCTGCCACTTCGATCTTCTCTCGTTGCAAAGCAGTCAAAAGCTGTGTGCACGGTGAGAGGTGGCGCTGCATCGTGACTCGAAGGGCTTGGGCAGTGTCACAACAAGGGTTTACATATCAATAACAAGGTTACATGTGATTTTAATCAAATGATAAAACAACTAATGAAATTTAAACAAAAAAAAACAACTAATACCAAATTAACTCATTTCTTTTTCATAGTTTTTTGGGGAGTCCTCCCCCAAAGCCCCCCACTATTCCCACTCCCAAGCCTATTTATTTTTCTCCAAAATTAATTATTTTGGTATTAGTTGTTTTTTTAGTTGTTGAAATTTCAATAGTTGTTTTCTATTCGATATAATCACTGCATATCCAATAACAAAGGCAAATAGGAAATGTGTGTTATGGACATTGTCACCAAGACATGCAAATGATGGTTGATTAAAAAGGGAAGGGGTGCACACATCTGCATGCCATGTGAAACAAAGCTGAGGTTGTGATTGTCTCACTTTGTTTCTTTAGATTTATTTTGGTTAGTATTACTTTGCATGCTGGTAATTGTAGGCTTTCAATCAGAATGGGGGAAATATAGCTACAGGTGTAATCGTTTTTTGTCGAGTGTGGATGTGTGTGTGCTTGTGTGTAGAAAAAAGACAATCCTTGTCCGAGCTGCATTCTTTTTAATTGAAGATACTGAGTTCTCAGTTTTAAGGCAGTAGTACCCCAACTGTATTAAAGATTAAGATGGAATTTGCTGTGATATGGAGGAGCCCACCTCCATTGGAATAACTTTGCTGAAAATGTTTGGGGGGACATGACAACTGAAAGAAAGGGGCAGGTTGGAGGAAGGGTGAACGGTGGCTCTGAGGGAGAACACTAAACTACTGCACCACAAGAGTCCATTGCAGACACTCTGTTCAAAATTTCATAAGACTGGTGGCGTATCCTTAAAATTCAATTCTAAAGACACGTCAGTCTTCTGAAACATATAACACTACAGTTAGTCTTTAGAATTCACTGCATTGACAACAGTACAAAAGCCTGCACCCCCCCCCTGCTCACACCTAAAGAGTGCCTGCAAGCAGCCAGAAGGGAGCTGTTGTGATTATTGCCACCAGGGCTCCAACTCAAACAAGCATATAGCCATAATACAAAATGGATGCCTGCAATATTTTAAAACAGCACATTAGGGTGCTTATTCTGATTTCATTAATTACTTGCAAAAGTCAGACACATTAAAATTAAGCTATGTTTTCCTATGTTCAAGTACCCGAAGCAGTAGTGTACCGAGCAGGAGGGACATTTGTCAGTGGGATGCCACTCCCGTTCGGCACCTCAAAGGGGGTGGGCAAGGGGAAAGGTGTCCAACTGGTAGGACAATGTGTGCCGCGCAATTCCAGCACAGAACGCTTATTGTCCTAGTAACAGGCCCCCTATCCTTTCAGAACAGTACTGGTGCCCCACTGCCAGGACAATGTTCCAAGGAGTTCCGGCAAGCAGAGGGTCCTCACATTTCTCTGTGTCAACAGAGCATTATACTGTGAGCCACTAGTCACTGATGAAAAGGAGCGGGTGACTATTAGGAGGTAGTTTTGTCCCTTTAGAAATGTGTATGGGTGGGAGTGATCAGAAGTGAGAAGGATGCATAATGTTGCACTTTTTATGAAATAATTACTATGGCTTTAAAACCCAAGGAGGATTTGAGAGGCTCACGTTAATCTGCATGATGCTATTGTGACTTTGCATTCAGGATGGGGAGAATACAACTAAAGCCATACATTCATTCCTCAATATATTTCTATGACAATGTATGTAGTGTACAGTTAGTTTACTTTGAAAGGCTAGTTTATTATGTAACGTGGTTTGCTTCCAAGGCATTGCCAGCAATAACTATTTAAGCACATGAAATGTAAAGCAAAACCTTAATAATTATCTTTATCAACTAAACTTGGGAAGATGTGAACAGTTGCTTAAATCAGTTTCACCATTTGACTAAAGTGTGTGATCCTGGGCAATTCATTTAATCACATTCGGCCTCATTACAAGCTTGTCAGTCCGGTAACAGCGGTACCGGTGAGCTTGCCGGTATCATTGTTACTGGACTGACCAACTATGAGTTCTGCTTGCAGGTGCCTTTACGCCCGCCAGGTCTGACCTGGTGGGCATACCGCCACACGTGAGCAGACCTCGATGGATGCACCGGCACCATTCATGAATGGTGCCGGTGCATCTGGCCTCTCGATTCCCATTTGAATCCAATGGGACTCAAATGGGAATGGGGAGTAATAATTACCGGCAATGGGGATTTCCAGGTCCGCCGGGGCTGTAATGCCACGGTAGGTCCCCATTGTCGGGTCCCGGTAAATTCATGACTCCGGCAGAAGCCGTGCCGGTATTTACCGGCATGGCTACTGTCGGACTCATAATGAGGCCCAATTGTGTGTTATCTGAAGCTCGGTACGTCATTCTGATTAACTTCAAAGCTCATGTTAATATATCATGCTATTATAATAAAAAGCCTAATGACTAAAGAGTTGCTCCATATATAACAATAGTGCAATGTAGGTATTGTACACCACAAAGTTATTTGCCACTTGGCTTACTTATGGCAATTTATTCTAAAGTCACTTCCATGGTGCCTCCAAGTATCAAAGACTAATGATGCTCATTGCAATGTCCTTTTCTGTGAAGTCACTACTGTTGGTGCAATCCATATGCAAATTAGGAGGTTTCCATGTATTTTGCCCCAGAGAGGCTGGACAGATCTCTAATAGATGAGTTTCCTGCATCTGTAATGATTCTGCAGTTTTATAGTTATTATGTGTAAAAATGCCATCTGCCACTAATGTTACCATAAAAGTAGATTGGGGCAGGGTTGGGCGGTTTGGGGTTGTGAATGAAACTATTACACGCACTGCATTCCGTGACTCACCTCACCCCTCACTCTTGCAATGCTGGATTCTCCCCTGACACCAAGTTCATAGAATTCAGCGCACAAGTAGCGCACGCGGCTGGCGCACAGCGTGCGCGTGCGATAGTCTGCGCCAGCCGCGTGCGCCAAAACCGAATCAGGCGCACAGCGTATTCATGGATTTTAGCTTCCCCAGGCAGCCGTGGCGCACAGTGGCGCAGCGACTCGCTGCAGCGCCAGTTACGCCCCCAGGAACGCCCCTTGCGCTGGGAAATCTCATAAAAATCACAAACCAGCGCAAGGGGCTGCGCTAACCCTGGACCATCACGGCAAGCGGCCCATGCGATTTTCAAGGGTGCGCGGGAAGTGTCACACGTCAAATCCCAGGCTACGTCCATTACAGGGGTGCGCGGGAAGTCCCACACGCGATTACAGCAGGGTACGTGTATTTCAGGGGTGCGCGGGAATTTCCACACGCGAATAGCCTGGGCGCGTGTATTTCAGGGGTGCGCGGGAATTTCCACACGCGAATAGCCTGGGCGCGTGTATTTCAGGGGTGCGCGGGAATTATCACACGCGATTTGGCTTGGTACGTGTATTACAGGGGTGCGTGCGAAGTTAAACACGCGATTAGGCTGGGTGGGTCCTGTCACCCTCGACGGCCCCTGCAGGCAGCCCACAAAACAGGGGACTACCCTGCACACCTGCTCATGTCTCCCACCACCCCCACCCCCCCAGTCACCAGGGGTACCCTCCACCAGGCCCCCACTCATGTCTCCCACCACCCCCACCCCCCCAGTCACCAGGGGCACCCTCCACCAGGCCCCCAACCATGTCTCCCACCACCCCCACCCCCCACCATCCAGGGGCACCCTCCACCAGGCCCCCAACCATGTCTCCCACCACCCCCACCCCCCCAGTCACCAGGGGCACCCTCCACCAGGCCCCCACTCATGTCACCCACCACCCCCACCCCCCCAGTCACCAGGGGCACCCTCCACCAGGCCCCCACTCATGTCACCCACCACCCCCACCCCCCACCATCCAGGGGCAGCCTCCACCAGGCCCCCACCCATGTCTCCCACCACCCCCACCCCCCAGCAGTGCAGGGGCAGCCTCCACCAGGCCCCCACTCATGTCCCCTATCACCCCCACCCCCCCGCCACCAGGGGCACCCTCCACCAGGCCCCCACTCATGTCACCCACCACCCCCACCCCCCACCATCCAGGGGCAGCCTCCACCAGGCCCCCACCCATGTCACCCACCACCCCCACCCCCCCAGTCACCAGGGGCACCCTCCACCAGGCCCCCACTCATGTCTCCCACCACCCCCACCCCCCAGCAGTGCAGGGGCACCCTCCACCAGGCCCCCACTCATGTCTCCCACCACCTCCACCCCCCAGCAGTGCAGGGGCACCCTCCACAAGGCCCCCACCCATGTCTCCCACCACCCCCACCCCCCAGCAGTGCAGGGGCACCCTCCACCAGGCCCCCACTCATGTCTCCCACCACCCCCACCCCCAGCAGTGCAGGGGCACCCTCCACCAGGCCCCCACTCATGTCTCCCACCACCCCCACCCCCCACCATCCAGGGGCACCCTCCACCAGGCCCCCACTCATGTCTCCCACCACCCCCACCCCCCAGCAGTGCAGGGGCACCCTCCACCAGGCCCCCACCCATGTCTCCCACCACCCCCACCCCCCAGCAGTGCAGGGGCACCCTCCACCAGGCCCCCACTCATGTCTCCCACCACCCCCACCCCCCAGCAGTGCAGGGGCACCCTCCACCAGGCCCCCACTCATGTCTCCCACCACCCCCACCCCCCAGCAGTGCAGGGGCACCCTCCACCAGGCCCCCACCCATGTCTCCCACCACCCCCACCCCCCAGCAGTGCAGGGGCAGCCTCCACCAGGCCCCCACTCATGTCCCCTATCACCCCCACCCCCCCGCCACCAGGGGCACCCTCCACCAGGCCCCCACTCATGTCACCCACCACCCCCACCCCCCCAGTCACCAGGGGCACCCTCCACCAGGCCCCCACTCATGTCTCCCACCACCCCCACCCCCCAGCAGTGCAGGGGCACCCTCCACCAGGCCCCCACTCATGTCTCCCACCACCCCCACCCCCCAGTCACCAGGGGCACCCTCCACCAGGCCCCCACTCATGTCTCCCACCACCCCCACCCCCCAGCAGTGCAGGGGCACCCTCCACCAGGCCCCCACTCATGTCTCCCACCACCCCCACCCCCCAGTCACCAGGGGCACCCTCCACCAGGCCCCCACTCATGTCTCCCACCACCCCCACCCCCCAGCAGTGCAGGGGCACCCTCCACCAGGCCCCCACACATGTCCCACTCATGCCTCCCACCACCCCCACCCCCCAGCACTGTGGGGCACCTGCCAGCAGGCCCCCACTTATGTCCCACTCATGCCTCCCACCACACCCACCCCCCAGCACTGTGGGGCACCTGCCAGCAGGCCCCCACTCATGTCCCACTCATGCCTCCCACCACACCCACCCCCCAGCACTGTGGGGCACCTGCCAGCAGGCCCCCACTTATGTCCCACTCATGCCTCCCACCACACCCACCCTCCAGCACTGTGGGGCACCTGCCAGCAGGCCCCCACTTATGTCCCACTCATGCCTCCCACCACACCCACCCCCCAGCACTGTGGGGCACCTGCCAGCAGGCCCCCACTCATGTCCCACTCATGCCTCCCACCACACCCACCCCCCAGCACTGTGGGGCACCTGCCAGCAGGTCCCCACTTATGTCCCACTCATGCCTCCCACCACACCCACCCCCCAGCACTGTGGGGCACCTGCCAGCAGGCCCCCACTCATGTCCCACTCATGCCTCCCACCACACCCACCCCCCAGCACTGTGGGCCACCTGCCAGCAGGCCCCCACTTATGTCCCACTCATGCCTCCCACCACACCCACCCCCCAGCAGTCATGGGGCACCCTCCACCAGGCCCCCACCCATGTCCCACTCATGCCTCCCACCACCCCCACCCCCCAGCACTGTGGGCCACCTGCCAGCAGGCCCCCACTTATGTCCCACTCATGCCTCCCACCACACCCACCCCCCAGCAGTCATGGGGCACCCTCCACCAGGCCCCCACCCATGTCCCACTCATGCCTCCCACCACCCCCACCCCCCAGCACTGTGGGCCACCTGCCAGCAGGCCCCCACTTATGTCCCACTCATGCCTCCCACCACACCCACCCCCCAGCACTGTGGGGCACCCTCCACCAGGCCCACACAGATGTTCCCCTACCAATAGGAAATCACAATACAGATCCCAGGATCCCATGGGCAACCACATCCCACCCCATGTCACCCCAGTCCATACACACATCCAAGGTACACATCCATTCAAAAATCAAATACCCATTACATGATACATAACCAATGAGCAGTATGCGCATGAGTCCAAGTCCGTCAGACTCACACAATGGCAACACATGACTGTGAAAACCCAGATTGTGACAGTCAACAAACCAATGAGAGAAGTCCACACAATAGAATCAAAAGAACAATGTATTAAAATGTAAGAAAGAAAAAAAAATAAACACCTAAATGAATACACAAAGTAACAGGAAAAAAAATAATTTTCTAATGAAAGGTGAAATCCAAAAGAACGGGTGCAAAGTCAATCAAAATGGAAATCAAAAACAAACACATTGCCCCATGGTCCAAATAATAAAATCGAAAACATCCACAAACTATGTACAAAGATGATTGTCCGGGTCCAATATCCCTAAAAACCATAAAATGAAACCTACCCAAAACCTAACTAATGCGAACTATATACAAAAAACGTGGGGCATTGTCCAATCAACCCAAATAATAAATTAAAATAAAGGAAACCTACTATCTACATAACTATATACAAAGGCGGCGGGCCAGTCCTGTGGCTCACTGAGAGATGTTATGGGCCAGGGCATCATCGAACTCCCTTTCTATCTCCCCGAGGCGTTCCTCCTCAATGGCCCCGAGGGCCCGCAGGGCTGACGCAGTGTCCACCTCCAAGCCCCTGCGGATCTCCTCGAGGCACTTGGCACGCCTCAGGGCCCTCTGCATGGAGTCCACTGCCCTGATCATAGCGAGCCGCCCCTCTTCTGCCCGCCGCCTCTCCGCATCTATTGCGTGGCCTAACCGCTGCCACACGGAAGACACATTCTGTCCAGGGTCCTCCTGCCCTCCAGCCGATGGCTGCCCCTCCGATGTTGATGGCCCCGAGCCATGACGCCTCCCACGTCGCTGCCGCTGCCTCTGCAGCCACTGCCTCTGCCAGCACGACGGCATCCAGGCTGATGGTATCCACCGACGCCGTAGTGCACGTGCCCTGCCTGATGATGCCGGCACATCCTCCACCTGCAGGGGTCCAGTTGCCATGGTGTCCACACCAGCTGGACCACCGACTCCCGACTGTGGCAGGGATGGGATCCCCACTGAGCCGGCTGCATTGGTCGGGGCAGGTCCACAGGGGGCCCTGGTGTCAACTGGGCCGGAAGACGGCAAGGAGAACGACCGGCGCATACTTTCCACAGAGGAGGAGATGCCCGACACATTGGCCATCACCTGCAGAAAACCCGCGCCAATGGCAGATCCCAACTGGGCCACGTCGGCACGGTGCTCTTCGTGATGATGTGCGTGCTCCTCCCGGGAAGCACGCACATCATCACGAATGACCCCCGTGCGCAACGCGACCCCAATCAGGACCTTTTCCATGCGCCCACGGGTCCCCTCGTCCGCAGGTGGAGGGGAGTCAGATGACATAGACACCCCCTCCACCTGCGGACGGGCCTGGGACGGGGCATCCATGCTGGTGCATGGTGGTGCACTCACAGGGTCAGGGACAGCGACATGCACAGGCACCTCCACGGCGACCTGTGCTGCCTCCTGCCCCTGGCCCTGGACTGCACCACTTGCACCAGCAGGGATGCCCCCACCAGGCCTCAGGTGTGCCTCAGTCTCGGCCGCCTCCTCCTCTGTAGAAACCACCAACCTGGATGGCTCCTTGCCCTCTTCCGCTGTAGCTGGCCCCTGTGGGGGCTCACCCACCCCTTCCGCCGCAGCCGTGGGGGCATCCCCGCCGTCTACCTCCACAGCGCCGTCTCCGCCCTCTCCATCACTAGCCGCTGCATAGAGGGAGACATAGAACACAAGCATCAGGGCACTGTACAATGGTCCCCTACACAGGAAGCAATATCAGATGACTGGCAATGGTAAAGTACACTCCTATCATGTCCCTCCACAACACATGGGTCAGGCAATACACACACGCAACACCCATGGTCCATGGCATGCACATCAACATACATGTCCACTGCACTCTTCTAAAGTACGATGTCATGGAACACACATGCATCATTGGTCATGCAAATCACACGCACACACTTCACCTCTGTCATATCCATGTGGCCTCGTACATCACAAACACAGTGGATACAAGGATGATTAGGCAGCATCAGTGAATCTGTACAGTGTCACAGACATGTGTCATGCATCCATGCCATTCAAAAGTCACAGACATGCAGGTCAAGCACACCGACCTCGACACCATACATGTACCTGGCATCAGCATCCATCCCTCACCCACACCCATGTCCACGAACATACACTTGCATGCTCACATGTGTCCAATCTGCATAGGCCTCCTCAGGTTGCATAGCAACACATACAACAACCATGTGATCCACAAATTACTGGTCGCACATGCATCGCCATGACAACACTGCACACAAACATGCCTACAAGGCCCATTCCACACATACAGCATCACACAACCAGCACACTGCAACATGCACTGTCTCACACAGCAATGCCTGCACACTTACCGCTCAACTCCAGACGGGTCTCCCTCTCAAGGACCTGGGAGTGGAGCGCTGGGTGTATGCGTGCCAGGACCCTCATTTGGATCGAACTCATGTGGCCCCGGCCCCCCTCCACGAGGCGCCGGGCCTTTGAGAGGGTCCTGGACCTGCAGTCCTCCCAACGCTTCCTGACATGTGGGTTGTCGCGGACTGCCACCCCCTCCGCGTTGATGGCAGTCACGATGTCGTCCCAGATCCGAGTCCGTCCTTCATAGTTGGCGGGGCTACTTCCGAAGAGGGCATCATACTGCCCCAGGACTCGCTCCACCAGGACACCAACCTCGGTGACACTGAAGCTGGGGCCCCTCTGCCTCTCTGGCTGGGGGTTGCCAGTGGTGCCAGATGTTTCAGTGCCCGACATGGCAACCCCAGAGGCAGGAGTGGGTGGGCAACTTGGTCCTGGGGCTGGGCTGTGGAGTGGTGTTCTTCCAGTCGGGAGTCTTCAGTTCCAGCAGGGGTGGACACAGCAACTGTACGCCTGCAGATGGCTGATGTGCAGGCACCAAATGGCAGGGCACGGTGGCAGCAGGCAGGCAGGCAGGCAGGCAGCAGCAGATGGCACGTTGGAGGCTGCTCGGGGCACTGGGGGGCAGTAACTCGGCCTACTGGGCAGGAGCGTGGTCTTCCGTGTGTGAACGCGTGGCCAGCTTGATACGGAGTGAATTGGCACGTGAAAATCATGCACGTCTGCGTGGAATCCGAGGAAAGGCCCTCAGCGCGTAAGCACGTCAGCACGCGTACGCGATTTCATTGGTCCAAAGGGCCAGGCGCGTAAGCGCGCCTATGACACACGGGTGTTTCCCAACACGCGTGAAAAATAAACACGTGCCGCGCGAGCGCGTCAGCACGCGTACCCGATTTCATTGGTCCAAAGGGCCAGGCGCGTAAGCGCGCCTATGACGCACGGGTGTTTCCCAACACGCGTGAAAGAAACACAAGCCAGTGTCAATGCGTGTGATTGGAGGCTGGCCCTTCAGCGCCTACACGCGGAAGTGACGCAGGACCTGTGGGCCTGCATAAAAGGTACATGTAGAACGCCATTTCCTTGTACGTGCTTTTCGTGGAGAGCGAGTTGGTGTATTCTGTACTTCTTATCAGTTGACACGCGATTTACTTCACGGCGTTCAAAGGTCGTACTCCCTGTTACCTCTGAAAGCTTTTTCTCTTTTGCTCTTTTTCCTGGGCCTGTTTCCTCACACAGCGTTCCCTTCTACTGTTGTCCTGTCTCCTCAGACAGCGCCCCATTCTTCTTTTGGCGGGGGTGTTGCCAACGCGCACACGCGCGTCTTTTTGACGCATTTCTCCCTGGCAGACGGTGAGTTGCGCACGCATCTATCATCTGTGCTTGCCCCGTGTGTCACGTACCTCTTCAGAGGTCAATCTAGGCTGCGTGTGACACGCATACGTTCATTACTGTGTTACTGGATGCCACAGCGTAGTGCAGGGTTTTTCATACGCACACGTGGTCTAGGAGGGGTATCGTGCACGTTTCTTAACTTTTTTGGGGTGCCTGTGCGTTGCGTGACCCGTCATCTTTCCCCAGGGGTGTCATATAGCCTTGCCACTGCACTAGGGTACGAATACCATCTGGTACCCAACCCCTTTGACACCCAATTGCCCAGGACAATTGTGCACACCCACTCCCATACGCACAATAACATCAGTGCCATGGTTGGGAGGCGTGCAAGCCGTAAGGGTGGCAAAGGTGGCCGAGCCACACGTGGTGGCCGTGGAGGATCCACTAGGGGACGTGGTTGTGACTTGCAGGGTGCCCCTGTCCCCCCCAGTCTGGAGCACCAGTCAGGGACACCCATGCCCCCCCCTCCCCCTCCCCCCCCCCCAGGTTGAGGGTCATGTGGCTGATACCAACCCTGATCAGCCCTTGTTGGACCAGCCCATTGTGGCACCAGACCTGTCCGAGGGTGACTCCATCGCTGACATCCAGGTCAGCAGGTCCACTGCACGTGCACCGGTGCACATCGGTGTCATCAGGACACGCGCATCTATGCCAGATAGGTCATCTGCTGCCCCCCGTGGCCAGGGTGTGGCTCCATCCACCCCACCTCTCATACACCCTGCCAAGACTGTGTCGGTCCTAGTTCATGCACCTCAGATCAGGCCTGACCCTATCCCTCTACCCCCAATGCCTGCACCTACTCCCATGCTGAGTGTGCAATCCCACACACCCAGTACTGAGTCCACCACGGCTCCTGCCCCTAGTGTCCACAGCGGCGTAGGACACTCTGGATCCCCACCCCCTTCCAAGCGGAAGAGGAAGAGTGCACGTCCGGCACAGGCTGATGCCCCAGGCACGGCTGCACAGTCCGGCCCATCAAGGAAGCCCAGCTTCACAGACGCCGAACTGAATGCACTTGTTCAGAATGTGTCAGACCATGATAGGGAAATGGTCATCGTTGCAGGGTCCAAGACCACACATGCCAGACGCCAGGCACACTGGCAGACCATTGCTGACAAAATAAGTGCCCTTGGAGTAGTGAGGCGCACAGCTAGTGATTGCCAGAAGCGCTGGAATGACCTTAAGCGCAGGGCAAAGGATAAGCTGGCCTCAAGTCATGCCGCAACCTTGGTGACTGGAGGTGGGTCCCCAGCACAGGAAATAGAACTCACACCACACGAGTCCGTAGCTGGATCCTACGTCACCGAGGGACAACTCCAAGGTGTGGGAGATCTCCCTGATTACGAGGCATCATCCGGTGAGTGCACATGCATGTGTGTTATATCAATGTGCATGGTGTGTGTGCGAAGCCTTCATGTTGGGTGCCTGTCAAGGGGGTGTGTGGCAGAGTTGATAGTGTCACCCATGTGCCTCATCCAGTATGTTCAGTGCAACACCATGTGCCCACACCACTATCCCTACTGCCAACAGTGCACATATGGCCCTACACCATGGAAGTTCCCCTTGAATTGTCATTTTGTCACGACATTGTTGCTCATTCTCCCCTGTCTATTCATCTTATGTCTTACATACCATTCCTACACTTTCCCCCAGCCATTCAAGTTCCATCGTCACATGCCTGACATGCAATGATACCACATGCTAATGCGTCCTCTGTATATACATGGCACTCAACATGCTGTCATACTCTGGATTTTGCCTTGACACCCACCTCCTACCTGTGTGCTCTTGTTCCGTCTGGTTTCAAGCCCCATTCCCTCACACTCCATGCTGCTCTTCATGGTCTATCTTCCCTGACTTCTACTGTTCAGACCATCGTGCCCTACTCACGACACCTGCTTGCAAACAGTCAAATGAGGGCACCCTGCCCTCCAATGCGACCCACCCTATTGCTGAAAAGTACATCTGAGCCTACTCAAGGTTAACTCTCACTGACATCTGCTCATACATGCCTTTGCCTGTCCCATGGACCCTTCACATGGTCCCAGTCCTCTCTCCTTGCTCCTCTTCCACCATCAATGGTGTGACCCGTTGGGGTGTACTCTTGGCCTCCTTCCAATCCTCAGAGGCCACAATTGATGAGTATGGTAATGGGAGCATCTCAGTCCAAGGACCTCAGGCCAACCTTATTCTCCTTGACAAATGCTACCCACATCTCATCAACTTCCTTTCCTCTCCTGCTGTCCCCCCTCCTCTCTCCTCATCTATCCTGCACTGCCTCCCTGCACCCTCCCATGATCCTTCTCCGCCTCCCACTCCAACTCCTACACAAGCTGCACCTCTGATCTGTAGCACTCCCCGTAAGTCCTACAAGGCTGTCAACCTCCTCCACATTTACACTCCTTACTCTGCCGCTGCATCAGGCATTCCTCCAATATATGTCACTTACATGAGGTAATGCACCTTGACATCCTGGGTCTCATGGAAACATGTCTGACGGCCAGCTCTGTCTGCATCTTTGACACACTCCTACCTGACGTTCAGGAGATCCTCTCCTTGGCCCGGCACTACTGTGCAGGGGGGGGTGTGCCCTTGCCTTCCCTGAGGGTATTCCTGCCACTGTCACTCCTACGTAGACCTACTCCCCTCTGGAATGGCTTGTGTGACGTCTCTCTCCATCTCACCTCGACATTCACAAACTGTGCGTACTGTGTATCGGAAAAATGGTCAAATGTACTACTTCCTTTCTGAGTGGCCTCACCTCTCCTCCTCACTCATGTCCCCAGACACTGAAATCCTCTTCCTTGGTGATGTACGCATCCACCTGCATGCTTGTTGTCCCCCCCACGTGACTTTTCCGTGACCTCAGCAACTCCCTATCAGCCTCTAATCTCCCGTCTGTCCCTACTCATTCTGCAGGGCACACTCTTGATGCTCTGATCTCATCTGACCTTCCCCTCTCCATCCCTCTCTGCACTCCTCTCTCCTGGAGTGATCACTTTCTCCTCTCCTCCCACCTCACCCTCACCACCCCACAGGCAAAGCCACCCTCACCACTGTCACACACCTTCTTGGTATTCCAACCCATGAAGTGTGTGTCAGTCGAGGCTTATGCTGCCAAAATCTACCCCCCATCCAGCTCCCCCTTAGGCTCACTCCCATCCTGACAGGGCCCACTCCATGCTCCACTCTATGTCAGGTACACTGGATGTCTTTGCCACGGTCATGACAATCCGCCTGAAGCCCCATGCCAATGCTGACTCCTGGCATGACTCGCATCTTGTGAACCCAAAACACAGGTGCCGGGTGGCAGAGAGGAAATGGCCTGCATCATGCTCATCCTCTGGCAAACTGGCCTGCCGCCTGCTCCAAAGGCAATAGCGTCTCACCCTTCTCACCAAGATGAGAGCCCCAATCCAAGGGCACATATCTGCGGCATCTGACAACTCTGCAGGACACATTGAAATCTGCAAGGACCTTGCCAAGCCAGATGCAGTGTGTGCCTCCCCTGTCCCCTCCGAGCCCACAGCACTGCATGACTGCCTCTGTACCCCTATAGGCCACCCCCCCAGCACTTGTCTGCGCCTACCACCATCTGCCCTCGACGTTAAGTCCTACTTACCTTGTACAGCACTACCAGCCGCAACTTCCCCTTGCACTTCATTGTGCCACCCACCTCTGCACTTGCGTTACATGAATGACACCAGCACCAGTAGGATTGTTGAATGGCATCCCCTTCTGCCCCACCACCCCTCAGTGCTCCGCTGTTCCTTCATAGATTTCTGTACAGGTGCTTCACGAATGCTATATGAATCCATTACAGGTGATGGGGAGGTGGAATCTCATTGTCTACTGCATTTTGTTAATGTTGACAAGGCACTGTGCATCGTGGCCAATTCGGACTAGCAGATCCATGTCCAACATGTTAACTTCTTGATGTGATGAAGCAATGTCAGGACCAGAGTGGCCAAAATCCAAAATAGTTGCCCTCCTCTCCCTCTTCACTTGGTGGCTATGTCACATGCCATGTGTGTGATGGCATGTGCATTTGACATGGCAATCACCGGCCAATGTGTGATGCCAGTGCTAGGCAGCATGGGGAGCAGGCGTTGCTCTCCATTCTCTGTGTCATCATTGTGTGCCCTGAGCCTCCCCTCCAGACCCAGTGATGGTGAATGCATAGGAGGTTTCCCAGTCATGTGGGACATGTGTCATTGAACTACTGGCTCTGTTGTTCATCAGCCCTTGTTGTATGCCATGGTGCTAATGCCTGTTTCCATTTCTCTCTTTCATGTCTTTGCAGGGGACGACGCACTTTTTGATGCTGGGGATGTGGTGGTGGAGCCGTCCCAGGAGGGCAACCCGGGCCGACCTTCCACAAGTGAGGGACGTGGTGTGTTTGTGGGTGAAAACCCACAAGTGCTGCAGGTCGTGCTGTCGAGGGGTGTCTCTGGGGGTTCCTCCCCCGAGCAGTATTCAGGTGTAGACTCGGAGGATGACACCTATGTGCAGTCGCAGGTGAGTGTTCTTGGGAGAGAATCTCCTCTGTCCGACCCACCTGCAGCCGGGTTATTGCCCTCAATGGGGATGTCAGTGTCGGCAGCTCAGCCTCCGGTGGTTACGGATGCAGGGCCACACCACACAATCTCTGATCCTGTTCCTGGGGCTGCAGATCAGAGAGGGAATGCAGTCCTGCAGCCTGAGGCTTTGCCGGCACAGCAAGGCGCAGTCCGCCTTGCCCCAGGCAGGTGTGGTGCCCGCCAACGTGGTGGCCGTATGCCACCTGGCAATACCGCTTGGGAGCAATCCATCTACGGTATGGCCACCCAACAGGCAGCATCATCCGAGATGATTGCACAGGCCATGGATAGGGTGGCCACTTCCATTGTCCCCCCAGAAAGGCTGATGGAGCGACTGGAGCAGGCTACAGAGTCCATCTGCCAGGCACACAGGGAGGACATGTTGGCGTCCAACATGGACAGGCGGGCAGGACTGGCAACTCTGCGGGAATCACTTTCCATGGAGTCCCAGCGCCACAGGGAAGGCCTGAGGGAAGAATTCCATCACCTCAGGTCGACCCTGTCAGAGCTTGAGGCTTCATCCCATAGAAGGACAGAGGAGCAGCTGGAGCGTCTGACACGGACGCTCTCGGCCGAGATGCAGGCAACTCGTGCGGAGGTCAGGTCATCCCGGAAGTTACTGCATGGGGACCTCCGCATGATCATAATCCAGAACCAGACCTTCCAGACCCGCCTGCTTGCAGCCATGGAGGAGCAAACTCGGGCTTTGCGTGGGCTGCCTCCCATTGTCACACCATCTTCTGAGGCAGCTCCCCCACCTCCTGAGTCAGCTGCAGGGTCTGGCCAGAGCGATAGCGACTCATCTCCCACAACAGAGTAGCCGTGTGGGCCACGAGCCTATGGGGTGTTTTTACTTCCCATGATCCACACAGGTGGATTGTGGCGTGCATCCTGTCCTCGGACCTCATAGGTGGCCCCCCCCTCCCCGCCGGCCCTTTCATGGCCATTTTTTCTTATCATATTTTTGTCTTTCAAGTGTGTTGCCTTGTGTGGGTACCTGGGCATACACTGTATTGTGGCTGGGCACATGCAGGCTTGTCCTGAGTTTGGTTTCGATGCTTGGGTATCTGGCATCCACACCCCTCCTGCTTCCGTTTCCATGGGCTTGCAAAGGGTGTGCCCAAGTGACAGCAAATTACACGGTGACATTGGACTTCCATGAGCTGTTGGGCAGTCCATAGTCAATACTGTGTAGACATTCATGGTGTACATTGTTGTTGCACCTAACTATGCATGATGGTTTGATATGTGCCTCAACTTACATATGTTACTCATGTTTTGCAGGTATTTCACACAGTTCTTCACACGGGCATACTCTCTGGAGTCAGACTACATGTCGGTAGATGTGCAGTGACACTTTTGCGTGGCGCCATCACTGTACATCTGGACGGTGAGGACATACCAGCACAATCAGGTATTGAGACTAGCATTGATTACATGCATTGTGTCTTGTTTTGGTGGGCTTCAGGGTGGGTTGGTGTGTAATTTGATTGAAATGACTCTTACACAGGTGTGTAGTAGTGCCTCCATCACGGTTAGCTGTTCAAGTGCGGCTATGTTCCATTTGGGGCACTGCAATTTGTGACACCGGTGTCATGTTGTGAGGGTCAGTTTGTTTGCTCTCACATACCATGACATGGTGTCCTCTGTGGCGGGACTGTGAAGGGATTGGGTGACATGGCAATGTTGTAATGTAGCAATTCGCCTGTGCCAATGCATTTTTGATGAATGGAGTTGTGTCTTTTCATAGTTATGCATTGCTGGTGTATGTGTAGGTAGGGGTGCACACATAGTGACACTTCCATGTTAACAATCTCAGGCTGATGTGTTTCTGACAGTTTATTGCCAAGAAATATTGTGACATTGTCAGGTAGTGTCATCATTGATCGTCAGATGGTATGTGCCAGAGCAGTGTGCACTAGCCAGCACTGTGATTCCTAGGTGAAGAAGTTGGCCACCAGTTGCGTACGGGCTGCCTCCCCCCGTGCCCTTTCCCCTCCCATGCGCAGCGGCCGTGCATGTGGTTGTGGATGTGGGGGCACCACCATGTCCACGGGCAGGCCCCGGCGTGTTGCAACGTTGTGCAGGACACATGCTGCCACTATGATCCTGCACACTACTGGGGGAGCGTATAACAGCTGCCCGCCAGAACGGTCAAGGGAGCGAAAGCGTGACTTTAGCACTCCGAATGTGCGCTCCACTATGCCCCTGGTTGTAATGTGGGCTGTGTTATGTCTTACCTGGGGTGGCGTGGTGGGGTTCCGAATTGGCGTCATCATGTGGGGGCTGAGAGGGTAGGCACTGTCCCCTGTGGAGGTGGTGATTGGTATCATTGGTGGGGTTGTGACCTTGCTCAGTATCCAACATGCATGCATGTGCAGTGGCATACATACTCACCAAGCAGCCATGTATCGCCATGCCGCCCAGCATCTATGTCCCGGCATAGGGTGGACATTCGGTAAATGAAGCTGTCGTGGGTGGACCCGGGATAGTTGGCATATACTGAGGTGATGATTCCCTTGGCATTACATACTACCTGCACGTTGATGGAATGCCAGTGCTTGCGGTTCCTATAGATGTGCTCTGATGCCCTGGGGGGACGTAGAGCCACATGGGTGCAGTCGATGGCACCTAGCACTTTGGGGAATCGTGCCACTCCGTAAAAATCCAGGGCGGCAGCATGCCTTTCTGCAGGTGTTCTGGGCAGGTATATGTGCCTGCGGACTGATGGGCGTGCAGTCATGATGTTCAAGACCTGGTGTAGGCAGCGTGACTGGGTGGCCTGTGACACCCCACCCACTATGGCACTTTTCCGCTGAAATGATCCAGTGGCTAAGAAGTGCAGTACATTGAGGACCTTCTCCAGGGGGCTGAGTGCTTGGGAGCACAGGGTGGGTGATGTGAGGTCATCCTCCCACTCAGTCACCAGCTCCAGTATGATGTGTGGTGGAAACCTGTACCTCCCATACACCTGGTAATCAGGCATCCCGAAAAGGCTGGTTCTGGGTGTGAATATTCTGGCCCTGACTATCCTCCTCCTCCTCCTTTGGTAGCCCACTGCCACTGCTGCTAGGAACGGTATGTTCATCCTGGCGTCTGAGCTTGTTATTGTTAAAGTCCGCAATTTTATGCTTTGCGCGTGTTCTAGGCGAGCGTGTGACCCGCGCACCCCTGGAATCCAGTTCCCAGTCCAATAGCGTGTGGAAATTCACACGCACCACGGGATACAGGTTCGCTGACGTACTTGCGTGTGTAAGTGGCCGCGCACCCATTAAATACACGTACATAGGCCAATCGCGTGTACGCGCACTTTTGTCCAATTACACGCAATGAAATACACGTACATAGGCCAATCACGCGATGACACTCTGACGTGCAGTATTTCCACGTGTGTTCCGTCATCACGTGCTGAGTGGGGAACGCCCGTGCGGGTCACGTCAGACGCGCTTACGCGCTGAGGGACTCTGGTCCAATAGAATCGCGTATGCGTGCTGACGCGCTTACGCGCTAAGGGCCTTTCCTCGGATTTCACGCTGACGTGCAGGATTTTCACGTGCCAAATCACTCCGTATCAAGCTGGCCACCCGAAAACACACGGAACACCACGCTCCTGCCCAGAAGGCCGAGTTACTGCCCCCCAGTGCCCCGAGCAGCCTCCCACGTGCTATCTGCTGCTGCCTGCCTGCCTGCCTGCCTGCTGCCACCGTGCCCTGCCATTTGGTGCCTGCACATCAGCCATCTGCAGGGGTCCAGTTGCTGTGTCCACCCCTGCTGGAACTGAAGACTCCCAACTGGGATTACATCGCTCCACAGCCCAGCCCCAGGACCCAGTTGCCCACCCACACCTGCCTCTGGGGTTGCCATGTCGGGCACTTCCACATCTGGCACCAGTGGCAACCCCAGGCCAGAGGGGCAGAGGGGCACCAGCTTCACTGCCACCGAAGTTGGTGTCCTGGTGGAGCATGTCCTGGGGCAGTATGATGCCCTCTTTGGATCGTCCCGCGCCAGCAAGGAAGGACGGGACAGGATCTGGGCTGACTGTGTGGTTGCCATCAACGCGGAGGGGGTGGCAACCCGCAACGTCCAGAAGATCAAGAAGCGCTGGGAGGACTTGAGGTCCAGGACCCTTGTGAAGGCCCGGCGCCTCGTGGAGGGGGGCCGGGGCCGCATGAGTTCCATCCAGAAGAGGGTCCTGGAACGCGTACGCCCAGCGCTCCACGCCCAGGTCCTTGAGAGGGAGGCCCGTCTGGAGTTGAGCGGTATGTGTCCAAGCATTACTGTGTGAGACAGGGCATGTTGCGGTGTGCTGGTTCTATGATACTTGCCTGTATGTGTGCCATGGGCCATGTATGCATGTATGTGTGCAGGGACATCATGGTAATGCATGTGCGACCAGTGATGTGTGACCCACATGGTTGTTGCATGTGTTGAAATGCGGCATGGGGAGCCCTATGCTGATTTTGGACATGAGAGCATGCCAGTCTCTGTACCTGGACATGGATGGGGGTGAAGGATGGGTGCTGATGCCAGGTACATATATGGTAGCCATGTCTGTGTGCCTGACCTGCGTGTCTGTGACTTGTGCATGCCATGGATGCATGACACATGTGTGTGACAATGCACAGATTCAGTGACGCACCCAACTTACCCTTGTTTCGCCTGTGTTCGGTGTGTTTGGGGCCAGATGGATGTGACTGAGGTGAAGTGTGTGCATGTGATATGCATGAGCCATGATGCATGTGAGTTACATATCATTGAATGTTTCTAGTGTCCATTGGACATGCATGGAAATGTCCATGGCATGCACCATGCCTGTTACTGTGTGTGTTTTGCCTGGACTGACCCATGTGTTGTGGAGGGACATGATGGAAGTGTACTTTGACAGTGGTGCTCATCTGCTATTGCTTCCTGTCTAGGGGACCATTGTACAGTAGCCTGATGCTTGTGTCCTTTGTCTCCCTCTACGCAGCGGCTAATGAAGAAGAGGGCGGAGACGGCGCTGTGGAGCAAGGCGGCGGGGATGCCCCCACGGCTGCAGCGGAAGGGGTGGGTGAGCCCCCACAGGGGCCTGCTACGGCGGGAGACGGTGAGGAGCCATCCAGGTTGGTGGTTTGCACAGAGGAGGAGGAGGCCGACACTGGTGCACACATGGGGCCTGGTGGGAGCATCCCTGCTGGTGCAAGTGGTGCAGTCCAGGGCCAGGGGCAGGAGGCAGCACAGGTCACCGTGGAGGGGCCTGTGCATGTCACTGTCCCTGACCCTGTGAGTGCACCACCATGCACCAGCAGGGATGCCCCGTCCCAGGCCCGTCCGCAGGTAGAGGGGATGTCCATGTCACCTGACTCCCCTCCACCTGCGGACGTGGTAACCCCTGGCCGCGTGGAGAAGGTCCTGATTGGGGTCGCGATGCGCACGGCTGTGATTCGTGATGACGTGCGTGCTTCCCGGGAGGAGCACGCACGTCATCACGAAGTGCACCGTGCCGACGTGGCCCAATTGGGATCGGCCATGTTCGGGGGTTTCCTGCATGTGTTGGCCAATCTGACGGCCCTCTCCTCCTCTGTGCAGGCTATCCACCGGTCGTTCTCCTTGCCGTCTTCCGGCCCAGATGCCACCAGGGCCCCCTGTGGACCTGCCCCGACCAATGCAGCCAGCTCGGTGGGGATCCCATCCCTGCCACAGTTGGGAGTCGGAGGTCCAGCAGGGGTGGACAACACAGCAAGTGGACCCCAGCAGATGGTAGATGTGACGGCATCATCGGGCAGGGCACGTGCACGACGGCGTCGGTGGTTTCCATCAGCCTGGATGCCGTCGTGCTGGCAGAGGCAGTGGCGTCGGAGGCAGCAGCGGGCACGACGTGGGAGGCATCATGGCTCGGGGCCATCAAGATCCGAGGGGCAGGCATCGGCCGGAGGGCAGGGCAACCCTGGGATGGTGGTGTGTTCCGTGTGGGAGGAGTTTGGCCAGCGGATAGGTGCGGAGCGGCAGCGGGCGGAAGAGGAGCGGCTCGCCATGGTCAGGGCGGAGTTCTCCATGCGTCGGGCATTGAGGCGGGCTGAGTGCCTCGAGGAAGCTCGCAGGGAGTTTGAGGTGGACATGGGGTTGTCCCTGCGAGACCTCGGGGCCAGGACAGAGTCCCGCCTCCAGGACATCGACATGGAGTTCGATGATGCCCTGGCCAGCAACATCACCAAGTGAGCCGCAGGACTTGCCCGCTGCCTTTGTATATAGTTATTTAGTTAGTTAGTGCTAGGTTTCCTTTATTTATTTTTATTATTTTGGACCGCTCGGACAATGGCCACTTTTTTGTACATATATTTTTCATTAATTAGTGGTAGGTTTCATTTTTGGTGTTGGGCTCATGGACCCTGGAACATTCCTGTATATAGTTTTTTTTTTTGGGAGATACATTTTTTTAATTTCTTATTGTTTTCACCATGACGTAATGGTTTTTCATTAATTTCCTATTACATGATATTGCTTTGGACAAATTCATTTTAATTTTTTTTCCTTTGTTTTTTTGTTTATCACTTTTGTTCTCGGACATGGACCATTTATTTACTTAGCCACATCGTTGTATGTTTGTAAATTTCACTTATTTTTGGTATTTAATACATTTTTTATATTTTCTTACACTTGTGTTATTTTCTCATTGGTTTGTTACATGTCATGATATGGGTTTTGACATTCACTTGCACCCATTGTGTATGTGTGTGTGACGGACATGTGTTCTTTTGCATACTTGGCATTGGGGTTGTGTCATGTGATTGCATTCACTATGTGGGTGGATGCAATCCTTGCCTGGATGTTTGTGCTGGGTATGCTGGCCATTACTGCCATGATTGTGTATCGTCAGGACCTGGGGCCAGGGGGACATGTGTGGGGGCCTGCTGGCAGGTTCCCCACAGTGCTGGGGGGTGGGGGTGGTGGGTGACATGAGTGGGGGCCTGGTGGAGGGTGCCCCTGGATGGTGGGGGGTGGGGGTGGTGGGTGACATGAGTGGGGGCCTGGTGGAGGGTGCCCCTGGTGACTGGGGGGGTGGGGGTGGTGGGTGACATGAGTGGGGGCCTGGTGGAGGGTGCCCCTGGTGACTGGGGGGGTGGGGGTGGTGGGTGACATGAGTGGGGGCCTGGTGGAGGGTGCCCCTGGATGGTGGGGGGTGGGGGTGGTGGCAGACATGAGTGGGGGCCTGGTGGAGGGTGCCCCTGGTGACTGGGGGGGTGGGGGTGGTGGGAGACATGAGTGTGGGCCTGGTGGAGGGTGCCCCTGGATGGTGGGGGGTGGGGGTGGTGGGAGACATGAGTGGGGGCCTGGTGGAGGGTGCCCCTGGATGGTGGGGGGTGGGGGTGGTGGGAGACATGAGTGGGGGCCTGGTGGAGGGTGCCCCTGCACTGCTGGGGGGTGGGGGTGGTGGGAGGCATGGGTGGGGGCCTGGTGGAGCCTGCCCCTGCACTGCTGGGGGGTGGGGGTGGTGGGAGACATGAGTGGGGGCCTGGTGGAGGGTGCCCCTGGATGGTGGGGGGTGGGGGTGGTGGGAGACATGGTTGGGGGCCTGGTGGAGGGTGCCCCTGGTGACTGGGGGGGTGGGGGTGGTGGGAGACATGAGTGGGGGCCTGGTGGAGGGTGCCCCTGGTGACTGGGGGGGTGGGGGTGGTGGGAGACATGAGTGTGGGCCTGGTGGAGGCTGCCCCTGCACTGCTGGGGGGTGGGGGTGGTGGGAGACATGAGTGTGGGCCTGGTGGAGGCTGCCCCTGCACTGCTGGGGGGTGGGGGTGGTGGGTGACATGAGTGGGGGCCTGGTGGAGGGTGCCCCTGGATGGTGGGGGGTGGGGGTGGTGAGAGACATGAGTGGGGGCCTGGTGGAGGGTGCCCCTGGTGGCGGGGGGGTGGGGGTGGTGGGAGGCATGGGTGGGGGCCTGGTGGAGCCTGCCCCTGCACTGCTGGGGGGTGGGGGTGGTGGGAGACATGAGTGGGGGCCTGGTGGAGGGTGCCCCTGGTGACTGGGGGGGTGGGGGTGGTGGGAGACATGAGTGTGGGCCTGGTGGAGGCTGCCCCTGCACTGCTGGGGGGTGGGGGTGGTGGGAGACATGAGTGTGGGCCTGGTGGAGGCTGCCCCTGCACTGCTGGGGGGTGGGGGTGGTGGGTGACATGAGTGGGGGCCTGGTGGAGGGTGCCCCTGGATGGTGGGGGGTGGGGGTGGTGGGAGACATGAGTGGGGGCCTGGTGGAGGGTGCCCCATGTGGCGGGGGGGTGGGGGTGGTGGGAGGCATGGGTGGGGGCCTGGTGGAGCCTGCCCCTGCACTGCTGGGGGGTGGGGGTGGTGGGAGACATGAGTGGGGGCCTGGTGGAGGGTGCCCCTGGTGACTGGGGGGGGTGGGGGTGGTGGGAGACATGGTTGGGGGCCTGGTGGAGGGTGCCCCTGGTGACTGGGGGGGTGGGGGTGGTGGGAGACATGAGTGGGGGCCTGGTGGAGGGTACCCCTGGTGACTGGGGGGGTGGGGGTGGTGGGAGACATGAGCAGGTGTGCAGGGTAGTCCCCTGTTTTGTGGGCTGCCTGCAGGGGCCGTCGAGGGTGACAGGACCCACCCAGCCTAATCGCGTGTGTAACTTCGCACGCACCCCTGTAATACACGTACCAAGCCAAATCGCGTGTGATAATTCCCGCGCACCCCTGAAATACACGCGCCCAGCCTATTCGCGTGTGGGAATTCCCGCGCACCCCTGAAATACACGCGCCCAGGCTATTCGCGTGTGGAGCTTCCCGCGCACCCCTGAAATACACGCGCCCAGGCTATTCGCGTGTGGAACTTCCCGCGCACCCCTGAAATACACGCAGCCAGGCTATTCGCGTGTGGAACTTCCCGCGCACCCCTGAAATACACGTACCCTGCTGTAATCGCGTGTGGGACTTCCCGCGCACCCCTGAAATACACGCGCCCAGGCTATTCGCGTGTGGAACTTCCCGCGCACCCCTGAAATACACGCGCCCAGGCTATTCGCGTGTGGAACTTCCCACGCACCCCTGAAATACACGCGCCCAGGCTATTCGCGTGTGGAAATTCCCGCGCACCCCTGAAATACACGTACCCTGCTGTAATCGCGTTTGGGACTTCCCGCGCACCCCTGAAATACACGTACCCTGCTGTAATCGCGTGTGGGACTTCCCGCGCACCCCTGTAAATGACGTACCCTGGCTTTTCGCGTGTGGAACTTCACACGCACCCCTGGTATCGACGTGGCCAGGGCAATCGCGTGTGGGACTTCCCCACACCCCGGGATACACGTACCCAGGGCAATCGCGCGAGGGACTTCTCGCGCAACCCGTTGTACACACACGCGCAAATTTTTGAACAGTGGGTGTCCGTGTAAATGGCGTACACCTTTGCACATCATTAGTCATTTGGGGTCACGGTATGGCCCATTGCTGTATGTGGGTGGTATTTGTTGCCGCAGGTTTTGGCGCACTTTCGTTGAGTGCGTCGGGACGCTACCGCCTGCTTACTTGTGGCGTACGTTTTTGGGCCTGTGCGCTGGTTTGATCGAGCGCTGTTTTGCCCTGTTCGAATCCATGAATACGTGTTGCCGGAGAGCGTGTGGGCGTTCCGCGCACTTGCCTCCTGTACTTCCCCGTGCCGCCCACATTCTTCCCCATTCCGAGTGTTGTGCCCCATTTTATTCCCCATTCCGAGTGTCCCGCCCTGTGTTCCGCCTACTTTAGAGCTGTGCGCTGCGCTCGGAGTGATAGCGCAGTGGCCGTGGCGCACGCCGTTGGTTGACCTGTGCGCCGGCGTGCGCCGCGCACTTTTTCAGCGCACGTCCTATGCTTTTCTTACGCACGGACTTCCATGAATCGACGTGCGCTGGTTTCCCTGCGCTTTTCGCTATTTTTCGGCGCAGCGCACGTATAGGCCCCTCTGCGCCGGTATTTTCGGCGCACATTTATTCCATGAATCGGCCTACAAATGTGATTGCCCAAATGTGCCCCCCTCACTAGCCTGCAGCCCAGCCCTCCAACAAATATACACGCAGCTGAGCTCAGCTTGGCATTATTTAATGAGACAGCACAAGCCTGGCTGGGCACCTCAGCCAGGCTCAAGCTGTCCCATTACATAATCAATAAATATGGCGGCCAACATGTGCCCCCCCCCCCGGCCATCGCACCAAAAGATGGGGGAACAAAAAGGCATGCCACATAACTTGTGGGGGGCCTGTCCCCCCATCCCCCACTATAATTACGCCGATGCCCACCTCCATGTGTGTCCCAATACAGGAATTCAAGCGCTAATAGCAATTTTACACTTATGTAAATGTTGAAAACCACTAGCGGACTGCATTCTGGTGCTCGCCACTACATTTATAAAAACTAAACAGGAATGTAAAGGCACATGTGCCATTAATCTGTCAGCCTTTGTTTTATGAAACAAGAATACAAATGAAGTAATTAGGTGGGAAAAGTGAGCAGTGGTTTGTATGTATATACTTTGATATGCATAGGATTAATATGGCTTAGACCTAGTTACTAAGTAACAGATCACTGTACAAAACAGAGTGGTGAAAACAGGGAGTGAACACTGAGGAAAGCCCTGGGATGGGAGAGCAATTAATAGGGTTGATCTCATTTGGCTATGTACACACATGGGGCTACAGAGATCTGGTGGGTGTTTTTCAGCCTTTCAATACTGGGTTGAAATGGTGCAATTTATGAGCAGTGCTTTTCCAAATAATTGGGCAAAACACCCTCCAATTTAGAAGTAATTCTCTAACACATGGAAGATTCCCATGTGAGATGGAGCTGCACATGGAATCCAGGCATGGCCCATTGCTCATACACCATTCACCGCAAGGAATACTTCATTTACATGGCCCCGGATGACAACTGGTAGCGTGCAAGGGTAAACCAGTATTGGAAGGTTTCCTGTGGAGAACTGTGTGGAAACCAGATGTATCCAAAGTTACCACAACATCAAGATAGATTACCTTAGTAATGCTGTGGCATTCAGTCAAATGTAAATTCACCGTATTAGTATTAATAGTTCTCACAAAAAGTTGCCAATCAGTTTCGGTCCCCTTCCATATTACAAAGACATCATCGATGTAGCGCCAACAGGCAACAATTTGGGTGGAAAAACTGGATGCAAGAAGATTGTGTAAGAATGTAGCCTCCCACCATCCCATCGTCAGATTGGCATACAATGGGGCAAAGGTACTGCCCATAGCAGTACCCCTGACTTGCTGGTAAAAAGTACCATCAAATAAAAAGACATTATTGGTGAGGCAAAATAACAACATCTCCAAAATCATAGAACTGTGACCATGGTAATTCAATGAACGTGTCTCCAGAAAAAGTGACTAGCTCGCATTCCCACTTGATGATCAATAGATGTATATAATGATACAACGTCGAGGGTGGCCAAAAGAAGACCCTCTTCCCAGGGAGTATCATTGATATGTTGTAAGAAATCCCTTGTGTCCTGCAAATAAGATGGCAAAACAGAAACAAAAGGAACCAACGTCTCATCAATAAATTGGGCCAAGTGCTCAAGAAGGGAACCACATAGCTTGACACTAGGTCTCCCGGGTGGGTGGGTGAGAGATTTGTGTGTCTTTGGTAGAAAATAAATGGTGGGAACAGTGTGACTAGAGGGAACAAGAAATTTAACTAGATCCTCCTCTAAGAGTCCATTGTCAGCCCACTTGGTACAGAGATTATTTAGTTCTGACTGTATATCATGAACGGGATTTTGTAATAGCTTAGCATAGCAGAGTCAGTCCCTAAATTGGCGGTTGGCTTCAGAAACATAATGGACTCTGTCTTGGATCACTATATTCAACCCCTTGTCAGCCTGCTTGATGACAATATTGGGCAGGTTTTGTAATTCACCTATGGCCTTTAATTGTAATGCAGTGAGATTATATTTGCCTCTGTCAGTACTTTTTCTCAAATCACTGACACACAAATCATAAAAAGCTTCCAAACAACCACCCACGGGGAACTGCGGATTGAATTTTGATTTGTTCTTGAGCCTGGTATGTGTATCCCAGTAAGGGTCAATGTCAAAATCTGTAAAATCAACATTGACAGGATCGAACTGGGTATCTTCAAGACTTGCTAAATCCAAAAGCGATGGAATGTCCGAAATAAGGAGGTCAGTACGACTATATATAGACAAATAAATGGAACAAAATAATCTTGGTACAAATTTTCATACTGATGGACATCACCAGCCCAGTAGCTCTCACCAGTAGCTCCTACATATTGGCCAATAACTACAAGTAACTCTTGCAAACATAAAGGTTGGAAACCCCTCGTTTAGATATACTTTTATAAAAGGTGCTTGCCTTGCAACTCTGCAACCAAAGTCTTTTCTGGCATTAACTAAATATGACACCAAATGGTTCTAGAAAACAGAACTGTATAAAGTTAAAACTCTGTAAGAAAAATGTCCAAAAAAAGGTTATCCTCATGTTCCAACTCAATGTACATCAAGACGGGTTAAGTGATGATGTCTCCTGATGATGTCTCCTGATTACTCCTTAAGGTGTGTATAGGGGTACCTTGAGGGGTAAGACCCACCACCTGCTATGTGATGTGGAACCCGTGGGTGTATTGGGATTATCCCCTGGTCTCCCCTACAGAATGGCTTATGCTGCTGCTACTACACTGTTAAGAAATCAGACTCAGGAAATGATCTTGACATCTACGACCTGGTTAGTCGGGACCTGCAGGGCTTGGTCCATTTTCATTTTCTTTTAAAGCTTAGCATGGTGGATCTAGTGGCGACAAGTGTGCCACTCCAGTGATGAAAGATCAACAGAGCAGAAGCAGGTCCTGACAGCTCCGGACACAGATCTCAAGTTCTTGCCTCAGGCTTATCCCAGGGGGCAGGAACCATGATAAAAGAAAGCACACAGGATAGAGTAGTGTAGGGGTTTTGGGTATCGGAGCAGTGAGTGGAGGAGCGGAGGTGTTGGGGGTACAGGAGGTGTTGACAGTGATGCAGAAGTCATACGTTCAAGGAGACTTCTGGGTGCAAGAGGAGTTGAAAATGCACACAGAGTTGAGAGTTGGAGGTGAAAGAGGAGTTTGAAAATCAGGATGAGAGGAAACAACAAATGACAGTGAAGGATTTAAAGGTCCAAGAAGAGGGGAGGACGCTGAAAAGGACAGTGAAGATGAAGACAGGAAAATGAGAAAACCAACAGAAGAGAAGAAGGTGGACAATTTGGAAGGAGAAAGCAGAGGCAGTGGTTCGATAGGAGAACACTAAGAAGGTGAGAGGGGGCAGTGGGAAGCCCCTTGTAGGTGCATGGAGAGTGCCAGACAGAGAATGAGACAACACAAGCCTGTGTGTTCTTGGGGGGAAATTAGAGAAAGAATGAGTATGTAGCATAGCAGTACCTTGAGGATTTTAGCCAACAGCAAATGCAAGCGCTAGTGATGAGGGCTAAATACAGGGCCATATGAACAGGTGAATGTCACCTCAGGAAGAAGGAGGGCAAGACAGGTCACGTAGGTTGTAGGTTCGGGGCACAAAGGCAGTGAGGTGAACCAGAATCCAGTCACATACAAACACATCCTCTGGTCCTGCCTAACACCTGGGAGTCACTGTGGAACATGCAAATGAAGATCCTATAGTTGCAACACGAGTCCCTGGGACATCTTGGTGATGCTATGCACCCAGTGGACTTCCAAAGACCACTCATCCACCAAGACATTAATCATCAGAGTAACTTTGTACAAGAGGATGTGCTTGACACCAGAAAGAGAGACCTGGAAAGACCATTTTTGAATTAAGAAGACTTAGGGCCTCATGACAAGTATGGCGATGAGGTACACAATGGTGGTAATGGGTTGGTATTTCTGTTCTTTGCAACTGGTAGATTAGATCAGTTAGAGTGATTGAATATAATCTTCTCCTGTCTTCAAGCAACACATATTGTCTCCCACTGCGTACACAGTTACAGACAATTAATCCTCCTACCGTTAAGGAATTCTAAGCTGTTTTCTCACAACTATCATTTAATTCGACACAAAAATATGGCAACATCAATTGTAGCCATTGCAATCTAGCCCTTACCCCAAACAATTCTAATACTTTTCAACTATTTTATTTCTCATCCCTGAAAACATGTTGCACACTCAATGCAAGAACTGAGTGTACTCTCTTGCCTCCAAAACATTCTAAGGGTCAGATTCTCAAATAAGTGGGCATCTCAATAAAATGTGCCACTGCGCAAAGATTCACCTGTGCTATGGCGCATCTCATTGCACCACTCATATTCCCAAAGGAAACAAAACAAATGGCAAGTATGCAAAGGTGTGCAAATTGTGGCTCAAAGGAGGCAGAAAGAAGTGGCTAGTTAATGGTGCATTTGACGAGAAGGCATGTTTCTGGCAGATGCACCCTTTTTATCTACAAATGCCAACACAAGCATCACTTTGCTCCAACAGCATGTGCATCTCATCAGATCCCCCAAAAATGAGTGCATCTTCCCAAAAAAACACAAAGTATTTTAGGCAATGTGTTTAATGTTCTTTCTCTTTTTGTCTTATGTGTGTAATAATTCTGTGAATAAGACAATAATGCATATTTTTTTAAACGTTAGCTTTGTGGTGAGTCACTAGGAGTTGGCAGAATTGTCATGATGCCTACCCCTGGGAACCAGACCAGGTCCAGCAACCCCGGAAGCAGGCATCAAGTTGTTTTGAGCAAGCCCAAAAACCCCTGTTAGGGGCTGTTTGGGTGCGGTCCTGGCGCCTATGGCACCAGGCTCATATGGAGAGTCAGTCCTGGCGCCATAGGTGCCAGGCTCATAGAGTAAACTTACCTGATGCAGACCGTGCTGCAAGCTTACCTGGTTCAGACCATGCTGCAGAGCTCCAAGTCAAATGAGGCTTGGAAGGGACTATTTTACCTAGGGATTATTTTTTCTACTCTGGTGGGGCTTGGGAAGAATACTCACCTGGGACTACTTTGGAGGCTATTTAAACCACGCATGAAGAGCAGCACACACTTCGCGTTATTCTGCATCCAGCAGCGTAAAGCTCACCGTGTCTGCAAGCCTGCATCCAGTCTTCTGCCACGCCCGCCTCGAGTCTATATGGGCACCACCCTAGAACCTCAGACCTTGACTCCCCCCAACACTTAGAAATGCCCGCAGTGGACCATCTACACGCTACGATTACACAAGCCTTTAAGCAGGCAACTGCACATTTGAAACAGGCGAAGGTGAAATATAAGAAAGAGGCTGATCGGCATAGAAGTGAGACTCCACAGTACCAGATAGGGGACCAAGTATGGTTGGCCACAAGACACATACCTCTCAAGGGAACGCGGACCTTTAACCCTAGGTATTTGGGACCTTACTCTATTAAGGCCAACCCGGTGGCCGTCAAGTTGGATTTACCCGCTAATATGCAAATTCATGCCATCTTTCATGTGTCACTTTTGAAGCCAGTGCCACCAGGGACAAGACTAATCAAGCCACCAGACCCCGTCCTTATAGACGGGGAACCCGAATTTAAAGTTAAGAATATCCTCGACTCCAAGATGGTGAAGTCAAAACTTTTATATTTAATCGACTGGAAAGGATATGGACCACAGGAAAGGTCTTGGGAACCCAGTGACCACGTGCATGCACCTTGATTGGTGAAAAGAGTCAACCGAAATTTCCCAGACAAACCAAAACAACGGGGAAGAACGACTTTAGGAGGGACCTTGGGGGGGGGGGGGTGCTGTCATGATGGTCATGATGCCTACCCCCGGGGAACCAGACCAGGTCCAGCAACCCCGGAAGCAGGCATCAACTTGTTTTGAGCAAGCCCAAAAGCCCCTGTTAGGGGCTGTGTGGGTGCGGTCCTGGCGCCTATGGCACCAGGCTCATATGGAGAGTCAGTCCTGGCACCATAGGCACCAGGCTCATAGAGTAAACTTACCTGATGCAGACCATGCTGCAAGCTTACCTGGTGCATACCATGCTGCAGAGCTCCAAGCCAAATGAGGCTTGGAAGGGACTATTTTACCTAGGGACTATTTTTTCTACTCGGGTGGGGCTGGGGAAGAATACTCACCTGGGACTATTTTGGAGGCTATTTAAACCACGCCGAAGAGCAGCACACGCTTCGCGTTATTCTTCATCCAGCAGCGTAACGCTCACCGTGTCTGCAAGCCTGCATCCAGTCTTCTGCCACGCCCGCCTCGAGTCTGCAGCTCCTAGAAAAAGGGAGGAACAGAAGGAGAAAGGTTAGAATAAGAGCAAACCTTCTATCCTTACCTGGATTCCGGATCCACCGCACCCTCGAACTGGAAGAAAGAAGCATTTACGTGCGTCGCCTCGCCTGCTGCAGCGCCACGCGGAACTCACCGGCCCTCGCAGCACCCTCACTATCCACCACATCCTTCTGCATGTTCCGCCGCATTCTGGCACCTAAGGGGAACACAAGAACAGCAAAGGTGAGCCAAGGAAATAAACAGAGGCAATAGTAACTACCCCATAGACTTACCTGATTACCACCGGGGGTACTATTCCTCTTCACGGGTCGGCGCAGTCTCCATTGCATCCTCGCCGCACCCCGGCCCCTAAGAGGAACAAAAGGACGACAAGGTGAGACAATGGGACAAATAAGGGGAACTCTTCTCACCGCAATATACTTACCTAATTTTACCACCGGAGGCATAATTCCTCGAACTTCATATTTTCTCGCCACACCTGAATAAGGGAACAGGCAACTTACATTCTGGCCTTATTTTATTGAACTGTGTAGGATAAGCCAAATCCTTACCTGAAATTTGTCAGCTACCACGAGGAACTCTTCGCTGGGGTCAAGCTGCAAACTGCAAGGAATCGGACAAGAGTGAAAGTCAGACATGTGAACTCTTACGAACTACATATTTTTCGGAGTCATTATTGTTCCCGAACTCACCGATTCCTTCGAGCCAGTGAAGCAACTGGTTATCAACGCGCCCCTGCGCTCAATGCAGGATGGAGAGCTCATCTTTTCAAACCATCAGGTGAGACTATAGGAGGGGGACATCAAAGGTGATCTGTGGGGAGAACAGCGGGGTGGGGGGAATTTACACTCAACTCCACGGGTGGTTAATTCCCTTTAACCATTTTCAGAAGGATATTCCTACGGGCCAAGCAAACGAAGCTAGGTGGGCCAGTCCAGTCCGTCATCTCGGCCCTACGCGTCACATTGGTGGAGACCGCAGCTGTCCAGTTCAGATCGACGCCTCTGTGGGAGCCAGGTGAGCGTAAGAGAACGCGAAGCCTACCCACAAATTCCCACCCGGGCGTTATGGATACCTCAGAGACTGACCAATTGGCCCAATTACTAGGGGAACTGAGGGCTGAAGTGCATACAGCCTGTCAAGAAACTAATGCTCTTAGGAGAGAACTGATTTTGTCAAAGGAGCGAACCGATGACCTTGCTAGGCAGCTATTGCAAAGCCAGGCTGGACAGGCACCTCTATCTGGTTCCGGGGGTAACCCAGTTCCTGTGTTATCGAGTTACCCTGTGCAAATAAACCTACCAGGAAATATTACATTAGTTCCACCGAACGCTTTGCCGGAGATCCCAAAAGGTTCGCCGTGTTTATGAACTAATGCCGCCTGCAGTTTTTATGCAGACCTGGAGCCTTCCCAAACGACCAAGCCAAGGTAGCCTTTGTATTGTCATATCTCAGCGGCAGTGCAGCCGATTGGTCAATTCCACTTGTCACTCAGGATGACCCAATTCTTCGGGATTTTCAGGGCTTTCAAACTAGCATGGAAAGACTATTTGCCCGGCACTCCCAAGGACAGGCCCTGGATAACGAACTTTTGTCCCTACGACAGGGTAACCAGGACCTTCTATCCTACATCGCGACCTTTAACAGGTTGATAGTGGAAACTGGCTGGCCTGAGGAAAAACGAATCACGTTATTTCATCGAGGGCTTCGAGGAGAACTCAAGGAAGTCTTGGCTCAAGTCGTGAACCCACCTCAAGACTGCGCTGAATATATAGACTTAGTGGTCCAGTTAGATCACAGACTTCAGAACAGAAAGGCTGATCGAGCCAAGTTTGAGAATCGGGTATTGGTCAAAACTCACGCTAACCCCAAAGGAGCAGATGCTTCAGAACCCATGCAAATCGGAGGGGTTAAAGGACCCTTAACCCAGAAGGAAAAGGAAAGGAGACGACAAATGCAACTGTGTCTATATTGTGAAACCTCTGGGCATGTTCTATGGGATTGCCCTGTAAAACCACCCAAGAAGCTGGTAGGAGCTGCTGATAAAAGCCATATGAAGTCAGACTCAGGAAACGACCACGCCCGACAAGCGTAGAGGTCCGCTTGCCGAGCTTGAAGAAGGAAACTCAGACCTCGCATTTCATCATACCAATGGTCCTCGTAGATCCAGGGCAACCATCGCGTATGCACGCAGTAAGGGCATACATTGATAGCAGGGCCATAGGAAACTATGTGGACTATGAATTGGCTTCCAGGATGAATCTACCTCTCTGCCGAAAAACCACCTCAGATGTCATCACCACAGTCGATGGAACTGAAATTGCCTCTGGGCCTGTAACTCATTCCACCGCAGAGATGACACTATTGGGTCAGGATGGGCATCGAGAGACTATTGTGTTTGATCTAATCAAAGCCCCACAGTTCCAAATAATTCTGGGGATACCTTGGTTGGAAACACATAATCCTTGTATTGATTGGCAAGAGAAGAGAATAACCTTCCCAGATTGTGCACAAACCTGTTACCGACAGAAAAATCAAAACGTAGGCCTGGCCACAGTGACCACAGCAGTCATGCAACTACCTCCAGAATACCAAGAATTCCAGGATGTCTTCCAAAAGGAACAGGCAAACACCTTACCCCCTCACAGATCGTACGATTGTCAAATCGATCTCATACCCGGTGCACAACACCCTTGTAGCAGGATCTATGCCCTTACGGAACCTGAGAACCTTCACCTATGACAATATTTAGACCAGTACCTTGCCAATGGCTTTATTCGCCCATCCAAGTCCCCTGCATCTTCAGCTTTGTTCTTCGTGCCCAAAAAGGAAGGTGACCTCAGAACGTGCATAGACTACCGTGCATTGAACCAGATAACTGTTAAGAACCGATACCCATTGCCTCTGATCCCTGAACTATTAGACCAAGTGAAGGACGCCTGTATATACACCAAGTTAGATCTCCGGGGGGGCATACCATCTGGTACGTGTAAAAGAGGGTGATGAATGGAAGACTGCTTCTGCACTAAGTATGGGTTAATCGAGAACCAGGTGATGCCTTTCGGTTTGTGCAATGCACCAGCAGCCTTCCAATACTTCATGAACAATGTCCTTCGTGAACTCATTGACGTTTGTGTTGTCGTGTATATCGATGATATTCTAGTATACACCTCTTCAGAATCTGACCATGTGAAGCACGTCTGAGCAGTCCTTGAGAAATTACGCCAGCACAAACTATACGCAAAACATCAACTCCGATGGGCATTGTTCTTTGCCGAGTTTGATTTCGTGATAACCTATCGACCAGGTTGTAAGAATGGTAATTCAGACGCCTTATCCCGAATAGGGATGGGAGAGGCAGTAGTGAACCCAGAACCAGCACCGATAATTTCTGAACAAAGGATCCTTGGCATGACTACTCTACAGACTCTAGAGGACATTCAGGTAAAGATCCAGCAACTCTTTGATCCTACAGCCCTGCAGGACTGGGTAAAGAAAGGCCCGGACTACTCTGTCACCAATGATCTGCCTTATTACCAAGGGCGACTGTTTCTGCCACACAAGGAACTACAAGAGCAAGTCATTTCCCGTTATCATGATACCCTAAAGGAGGGGCACCCAGGTATTGCAAAAACTGAAGCTAAGATTAAAAGACAATTCTGGTGGCCCCCCTGGCGAAAGGATATTAAATCATTTGTGATGTCTTGTGGCATTTGCGCCCAAAACAAAAGTCAAAAGAAAAAACCAGCTGGACTCTTACAACCTTTAGACATTCCGCCTACACCATGGCACACCTTATTGTTAGACTTTATTACTGATCTACCTCCTTGTAATGGGTTTAACACCATTCTAGTTATTGTGGATCTTTTTTCAAAGAAAGCCCACTTTATTCCTTTAAAAGGACTACCTTCAGCCTTAATCCTGGCCAAAGAATTCCTCGAAAACATTGTTCGCTTACATGGATTTCTGTCCGTATTGGTCTCTGACCGGGGCAGTCAATTTGTTTCACATTTTTGGAAGAAATGTTGTCAATTGGCGCAAGTCGACGTCAGATTATCGACCAGTCACCACCCCCAGACCGATGGTCAAACGGAGAGGACCAAGCAGACTCTTGAACAATACCTGCGTTGTATGTTACATCAAACTGAGAGTAATTGGAAGGATATCCTTTGGATCGCCGAATATCCATACAGTAATTCAGTACATTCTGGAACTGGACAAAGTCCCTTTTATACCCTATATGGGCACCACCCTAGAACCTCAGACCTTGACTCCCCCCAACTCTTAGAAATGCCCGCAGTGGGCCATCTACACGCTACGATTACACAAGCCTTTAAGCAGGCAACTGCACATTTGAAACAGGCGAAGGAGAAATATAAGAAAGAGGCTGATCGGCATAGAAGTGAGACGCCACAGTACCAGATAGGAGACCAAGTATGGTTGGCCACAAAACACATAACTCTCAAGGGAACGCAGACATTTAACCCTAGGTATTTGGGGCCTTACTCTATTAAGGCCATTATCAACCCGGTGGCCGTCAAGTTGGACTTACCTGCTAATATGCGAATTCATGCCGTCTTTCATGTGTCACTTTTGAAGCCAGTGCCACCAGGGACAAGACTAATCAAGCCACCAGACCCCGTCCTTATAGACGGGGAACCCGAATTTGAAGTTAAGAATATCCTGGACTCCAAGATCGTGAAGTCAAAACTTTTTTATTTAATCGACTGGAAAGGGTACGGACCACAGGAAAGGTCTTGGGAACCCAGTGACCACGTGTATGCACCTTGATTGGTGAAAAGAGTCCACCGAAATTTCCCAGACAAACCAAAACCACAGGGAAGAACGACCTTAGGAGGGGCCTTGGGGGAGAAGTGCTGTCATAATGCCTACCCCCGGGGAACCAGACCAGGTCCAGCAACCCCGGAAGCAGGAATCAAGTTGTTTTGAGCAAGCCCAAAAGCCCCTGTTAGGGGCTGTGTGGGTGCGGTCCTGGCGCCTATGGCACCAGGCTCATATGGAGAGTCAGTCCTGGCACCATAGGCACCAGGCTCATAGAGTAAACTTACCTGATGCAGACCATGCTGCAAGCTTACCTGGTGCATACCATGCTGCAGAGCTCCAAGCCAAATGAGGCTTGGGAGGGACTATTTTACCTAGGGACTATTTTTTCTACTCGGGTGGGGCTGGGGAAGAATACTCACCTGGGACTACTTTGGAGGCTATTTAAACCATGCCCGAAGAGCAGCACACGCTTCGCGTTATTCTGCATCCAGCAGCGTAACGCTCACCGTGTCTGCAAGCCTGCATCCAGTCTTCTGCCACGCCCACCTCGAGTCTGCAGCTCCTAGAAAAAGGGAGGGACAGAAGGAGAAAGGTTAGAATAAGAGCAAACCTTCTATCCTTACCTGGATTCCGGATCCACCGCACCTTCAAACTGGAAGAAAGAAGCATTTACGCGTGCCGCCTCGCCTGCTGCAGCGCCGTGCTGAACTCATTGGCCCTCGCAGCACCCTCACGATCCATCGCATCCTTCTGCACGTTCCGCCGCATTCTGGCACCTAAGGGGAACACAAGAACAGCAAAGGTGAGCCAAGGAAATAAACAGAGGCAATAGTAACCACCCCCATAGACTGACCTGATTACCGCCGGGGGTACTATTCCTCTTCACGGGTCGGCGCAGTCTCCATTGCATCCTCGCTGCACCCCGGCCCCTAAGGGGAACAAAAGGACGACAAGGTGAGTCAACAGGACAAATAAGGGGAACTCTTCTCACCGCAATAGACTTACCTAATTTTACCGCCGGAGGCATAATTCCTCGAACTTCATATTTTCTCGCCACACCTGAATAAGGGAACAGGCAATTTACATTCTGGCCTTATTTTATTGAACTGTGTAGGATAAGCCAAATCCTTAGCTGAACTTTGTCAGCTACCACAAGGAACTCTTCGATGGGGTCAAGCTGCAAACTGCAAGGAATCGGACAAGAGTGAATGTCAGACATGTGAACTCTTATGAACTACATATTTTTCAGAGTGATTATTGTTCTGGAAATCACCGATTCCTTCGAGCCAGTGAAGCAACTGGTTATCAATGCGCCCCTGCGCTCAATGCAGGATGGAGAGCTCATCTTTTCAAACCATCAGGTGAGACCATAGGAGGGGGACATCAAAGGTGATCTGTGGGGAGAACAGCGGGGGTGGGGGGAATTTACACTCGACTCCACGGGTGGTTAATTCCCTTTCTCCATTTGCAGAAGGATATTCCTACGGGCCAAGAAAACGAAGCTAGGTGGGCCAGTCCAGTCCGTCATCTTGGCCCTACGCGTCACATTGGTGGAGACCGCAGCTGTCCAGTTCAGATCGACGCCTCTGTGGGAGCCAGGTGAGCATAACAAGAATATCATTTAAAGGTGGTAGGTTTGCAATATAATTGAGGGATGTCTATAATTGTGCTGCTGTAGAGTAGGATTACACATTTAATACAAATAACTGTGTAAAAATTGTCTGTGATTGTTTTGACCATAAATATTGCAAGATATTGAACCTCTGAAATGAGGCTATGATGCGCATTACCATCATCTATTGCCAGAACACTTCTGAGGGCACTTTCACGTCATTTAAAATCATTGCCAGTGACCTGATCAAGTGGTAAATGTCTATTGACATACTATCCTGCATCAAACTATTGTGCTAGAGCATAGTACTAAAATATATAGTTCTAGGTATAGCTCTATATTAGCAAGCATTCACATTCATGATTGTGTTGTGTGCATTTTGCATTCTCTGTGCATGCAAGGGATGTCAGTGTCTGCTGTTCTTGTGCAAGTTCCTGTGTAAGGCCTCCCCACCATCCGGTACAGCTGTAACCTTCTTTCCCTCTCTGTATCCTACCCCCGCTGTATAGCAGTTCTGTTGTACACCTCGGTAAAGCACTCTGTTATGTATCTGTATTGGTGTAGGCCTCTGTAAACCACTCTGTTGCTTCTTGGAGCTTGGTCTGCATTTAATAAATACCATAACAATAATAATACAAGTGTTTTATGGCTGCAGGCATATGAGGACCACCTGGATGTGATCAATGGCATCAAAAACGCACAGAACACAGCTATGTCATCAAACGCTTCACTATTCCTGTCTTGGTACGTGTATAATGAGGCATGCCTATGTCTTCCCTGACAGATGTAAGGATCATGTTGAATACCTTGCATAGGGCCCATGACTGTAGAGATTATGATAACACCACTGGAATTCCCCTGGTGATCTGGAAGGAGCCTTTAGCAAATAAATGTAGATCTTGTAGTACCTTGAATAGTGGTGGTATGGCATGGGACTCACATTATTGTAAGTGGCTTCAATCCAGCACTCCATCTAAGTCAATGCCTAGTATGGGATGCCCAATGGAAACCCTTATTTATATATTTTTATGTCAAAAGTTATTTTATTTCTGGATGACGGACCCTTATATAACATCCCTCTCTTTGAATCCCCCGGTCTCACTGAACCAAGAAGGTGGTTTGTTTTGCAAAGTTAAAAGATATATTTGAAGAATTGAACAATATATAGGTTACACTTTTATGAATATGAATAATATCTGAATATCACACTTATGAATATGAACAATGATCAGCAATGGGTAATATTACAATATCAACAATCTCTTTAATCAATTAGGAGTAGGAATAGGAAGAATAATGTAGCAGAGAATACTTTGTATGGGTTCAAGAAATTGCAATGATAGGAAAAATGCAACACAGAAATAAGACTTGATATGACTTCAATCAAAGACAAGGTCATCACTCTTTCCCTCTGTTACTACTCACTCCCCCCAATATGCAATATGAAGAGATGGAATGAGGGCACACAGGGATCAGGAATAACAACAATTGCAGTTTCAATCCTGACTCCCCCCCCAGCAAGCTTAGAGAGAACAGTAATGATTTTAAATTGCTAATTGCTTTTAGATGTGGTTTGAATTGGATGGGAAAAATGTTAAAATTATTTTAATTCGCTAAATTGAATTCAGAACTAGTGAGAGTGGCTTTGGATTGCTTCAGGTCAACACAAGCAATGATTGTAGAATGATTAGCAGATGGAAAAACGAAATTCAGAAGTTGAAATCAAGAAATAGCTATTTTACATGGAGTGAAATTGAGCCAAATGCGAAATCGCAGCAAACTTTTTAGCGCACGAAAAACGTGATTACAGCAAAACTATAAGGAATTGGAATGTCATTTTGGGTTTGTTTGAAAGCTGGGATGTTAGCTTCAACATTCTGTTTCTAGGACATACGGTTCAAAAGTTACAGAGGTTTTAGTGAAGGTCGATTTTTCTCAAAAAGGGTCAAAATTTTACAAATGGGATTGCGCTTTTGAAGATTTACAAACAAGAATGGGCTTATACTAAGGGGCTATGAAGACGCAAGATACCCAACAGTCAGCCACCAGAACAGGGCACCTCCGCTCTGACATTTGGCTGCCAGGGCACTTGACTTTCTTCAGAAAATATATTTAGCGCAAGGATGATTTATCGCTACAGTTATCGCAAGACTATGTAATGAAAAGAATTCAGGATGGACACAAGATTCTATAATGCAGTTCTGGATAGGTTGAAATGGATTGAATAGGATTACTTTAAACTAAGAGATGACTATGGACAGTTCTATACTAAATACTCACTACTATGTTCGCTCGCCACCGGACAGGTCTCAGGCGCTTGGTTCTGCTCTCAGCAAGGCACTCGGGTCTGCACGGCCTCTTGGACTGGATCTGACGGGTTCTGGGTTACAGCAAATGCTGGACTGATCTGGATTGGGTTCTAGCAAGGGTTCTTGGCCAGAAGCAGCAAATTAGCTCATCCAGGCTGTTGAATGGTTTAGGCCCCGTGGAAGTTTAGGGGTTAAAATCAGGTTGCTAGATTTTAAAGGCCTGCTGAAAAGGGTTCAGCTTTTTGGGTCAGGCCTCTGCTTCAGGGTTCTGGAGTCTGGTTCTGGAGATGGGTTCTTCCTGCAGAGCGCTTTGACGGTAGATCAGTGATGAGTGAATGTCTGTCTCTGGATCCTCAACAGTCCCTATTTATCCATTTTCCAAAGGGTTGGGGAGGCTGATTATACAATGCCCAACCCTCTAACGATCTGATAGGTCAGAGAATTCCCCCTCTCCTGAATTGAGAAAGGAACAGTGTGTCATGATGTGTCATCATGTGTCAGAGTGACACGCTGTTTAGGGTCCAGAAAAAATCCCTCCCCTTTGCTTTTACCCAGAAAATCTATTTTTCCCAAAAAACATATTTCCAAGATGCACAACTTGTTAATAATACACAATTACATGACAGATTGACTAAGGTACGTTTCTGTCCAAATCTTATCTTCCTACGAGTTTTGGTTCATAAATGACAATTTTGCACGCTTTTAGTTGGTTACACATTTTTGGATCTGTACAATTCTTTACACATGCATGCACATACCCTCTGGGCATATTCCTGCAATTTTTCATGTTCCTAACATAATCACAATTGCTAGAATATTAACTTTTTCGTGGTTCAGTCTCTGAATGTCGCACAGATTCGAGATTAGTTTTGAACTGTGAGCGAATTTTTCATTTTAATAACCTATAAATCCCATATTTTTATCAGTTCAGTACAATTTGCTAAAAGTCTTTTTCTAAAACATACAGTTACTTTAGTTTCAAATCCACATTTTCAGTCTGGCCCGCCTCCAAGGCTCGGCTGAGTCAGAGAGTCACATGGGCTTCTTCCTGCCAGGGCAGCTGGTGTCAGTCACACCCGAATTAGCATTTTCATTCAGCTCAAGGGAGTCCTTTGTCTTCACTCAGAGCAACATGCCAGAGTGCCCCTCCCATTTCCCTTCACACTTGCCTGTCAGATACTCAGCAGAGCACAGGGGAAAAGATTCCTTTGTTTAGGGAGAAGGTGTGGAATGTGTTTGAAGTTCAGTGTGGGAAACCTTAACTTTTAAACACTGTCTGAAATAGTCTTGTCCTAAAATATAAATCACATTTTTAACAAATATATCAACCAATTTCTTAATTCAAGCCTTTTTAAAATATAGTTTTGAATTGTATCCACCTCTTAGGCTTCCGATAGCAAGTCTTTCTTTGGCATACTTTGAAGTCAATGTACAACTTTAAACATGACAGGTTTTAGAAATCGCCAGCCTCTGACATAGGTGAGTAATGGTACTGCGCCCATTTTCAACATAATTTTCCAAGCAAGCAATCTTCAATGTGGATTTTCTTCTGATAAGTGTACTTCTGTGGACATTGTATTTATGTGGAGTCTTGAAGTAGAATGATGTTTAACACCCAACAAGGAGGTTGGGTCTTTTGGGTGGTTTGCGAGCCATGATTTTTGCAAATTTGACAACCAAGAAAAACAGATTTTCACACAGCTCTGTGTTTCTTTTGCAATCAGCCTTGCTTTGTGGGCAGCCAAGTGATGGGTTTTGGCAGTGGTCTCCTGTGTTACCACTGACATAGGCAAAAGTGGATGGCAGCCTATTTTTCAGATTTTTACTGCGCCCTTCTGGGTGATTTTGAGCGAGCAAAAATGCTTTCTGAAGGCCATTCTGATGTTCCTGATGCAAGCAGTGCTCAGTAATGTTGCAGGGCCTAGACTAGTGGGGGAAAACATCACACATTATGTGTATGATAAGGGCCCCTCTCACTGATGCATTCTGTCCTGTATTATATGAGGTGGGAAGCAGTACCTCTTGATGACCTCTTCATCAGCAAATTGAAATATGGTAATCCTTCTCCTATACGTAATTTCTCTCCCCCTCAGTCAGTGCAGCAGCATGGTGCCTACTGAATTGGCTATTTTGGGAATGTGTACATATCTCTCTCTGCTGGTATTTTATACTACCCTGTTGGTTGTGTTGCTTCAGTTTGACAAATCAGTTGCACTCCTTTCTGGGCCACTTGCTCGACTTGTGAAAGGGGCGAATGTTGAAGGCCATATTTTGGATCAAATCCAGAGGTCTGGTTTTGTGAATCCGGATTTTGGTGCATCTTTGTTCACTTTCAGGGGTCACTCCAACTTTGCATGCTTAATTCTGTGTGTTGGCATGCTTTCCATCCACTTAGCATATCTTTTGCTCATATTTTGGACTCTTTTTGTAAATTGGCACATCTTGGAGAAGTGCACATTTGTGAATGAGGCACGTCTATTTCTGGAGCATTTATGGCACATTTGTGGTGCATCTCAGATTTGCACACATTTTTATTTTTGAGAATTTCGCTCTAAGTCTTTTTCTTTGCAAATGGTGTTTTCTCTCATCACAAAAAAATAAGATGCATCACTCAATTACAGTCACTGAATGGAATTCACTGATTGCCTCCAAAAAATTCAGGGATTTTCACTCCACTCTCTAGTCACGGATAAGAAATTACATGTGTGTGTGAGTGTGTGTGTCATACAAAGTACTCGCTACCCTAATAGAAATCATCAGTAGTCATAAAACTGTCTATCCTATTCTTTTTCAGTGTTACATCTCTCCCTCAACAGAACCCTAAAGTATGTGTCTGCAATATTTGCACATATCATTTTTTTAATAGGTAAATCAATCACATCGCTCAAAACATCTCAACACTATTTTATCCCCAATGTTTCTACAGCCCGAGAGGCGCACTTGCCATTTCACCGCCATGTGGAACCTTGGCATTAGTGGTGGTGGGAGAATCCGTACCTTTATTCACTGCCCTGGCCAAAGGCACGCAATGTGGACATTGTTTCAAGCACACAGGCATTCAGACTTCCATTATTCATGGCAATGGTGGCAATGGGGGGTAAGTACCTATCCAGTGCACCCCTTGTTGGCAACCAGAGTTCAAATCTGGTCATGAACTGGGTGACAGACTCACCAACTGGGTGACACCTTAATCAACTTGGTTACAGAAGTTGATCCTCACCAATGTTATCAAGTTAATATGTTTGGTAAATCATTCATTTTAAACTGTGGCCTATATGTACTATTTATTTATGTATTTATTTATTTATTTAATGGAGTTTTGATCTATCCACATGCGTTCGTATATGCTATGATTTAGAGGTGTAGGAATTAAGCAATGAAAGTAAGTACTGTTGAATGTATGGAGTACTCATTGTTCCAGAACTTGGTTTATGTATTTTTGTTGTTGTTGCTTTTCTTCTCCTGTTTTTCAACTACATATTGAAAGCTTGGGGCATATGTGTATGCTCTCCATGCTATACAACAATCCACTGTACAGTACACTTCCCAATTCACCAATTCTCTTCAAAAGTGGTGTTCAGCTCAAGTTTCCTCCCCAGCTCACCTCTTCCCGCAGTCGTTCACACCTGACAGGAACTGGGTCCAGTGTTGAAAGATGTAAGGTGTAGACTCCTTGCAGGAAGCCAAATGCAGTATCAAGCATTCTGCAAAAATGGGCCGAACCTCAGTGCACATTGAAATAAAGATGTCACAATGTAGAGAGTACATTGTGATTATTATTGTGCCACATAACCAAAAACAACATTGGTTGTTCAGCAGTTCTGTAACATGCTATTTGATACCTGGAGGGATTATCAATCAAGCAATAAAAACATTATTCGCCTAAAATGCCATAACAGTCACGAACATAAAAACATACATACATAAAAAGAGTTAAAATACAATCAATCAAAATAAATTACAGGTAAAGCAGAATTCATATAGTGAAGGTGCATGGTGCCCACTAAAATGAATGGAGAAAGTAAAACAAGTCTCTCTTTAGAGTCCAGTGGGGAGATTATCATCTCAGCCCCACTGGCTCTCATTAATGATAGAAATTAATGTCTTTGTCACATCATCACTTGGAGAAATAATGGCCATATGTTGTGTTGAAATGATTTTAGAGTGACTTTTCCTCTATCACTGGCCCCGTTTGTTTTCGTCTTGGAAGCCAGGCTCTACGGACATATTTGGTGACACAATTCACTACAAATGAATTTACAGTCCCATAGTTCCAGTGCCTCAATGGTTGAACTAACACCAGCTTCCCTGAGTAGGGTACGTAAATGTCACACCCTCAGTGGTTTTGTGGACACACCTAAGAACAGAAAGTGGGACTCTGTCTGGTCTCCGAGACCACATGCAGGGCAAACCTTTGAGCCACCCCAACTCAGAGGTTGGTCAGAGTGGCAGTCAGTAGGGTCCAAAAGGCAGTCTTACAAAAAGTGATCTTGCATACAGGGGATAGATCATTTAGATAACTTTCTATGCCAAATTCAGATTAGACATCTTCTGCATGTGGTCAGTTCTGCAAGTCTCCCATGGTTGACAAGAGGGGTGATCTACTATGAAACTGTTCCACACAGCCCTTGGAACACAGGGAGGGAGACTTCAATTGACCCAAATATTAAGAATTGATTATGATATGCTTGGATTCATAGCATCAACATTGTTGCTGTATATTTTCTAAAAGTCTGTCTCTCCAAAAAAGGTGTTCAATACATTTGCTCCGTAAATGACTATAGCCACGGCAGTTTAAGAGAAAATGCTGAAGGTTTTCATTCTCTGCTTGGCCGACCTTGCATGTAAAGATCCATCTTTTCAGGATGATGCCGAGTACCAATGTATCTGCTATGGCCAGTACAAAAAAAGACTTCTCTCAGGTTGTCTTGATTTAATTTTTAAATATGGTTGTTGGCAAAATACATCCAGATAAACATCTACCCAACCTAAGCAGGATAGACTTGCTAACTCCAATTCAAACTGCTGCTTCAGTAATATTGTTTGAGTTTTAATTGCCGTAATATGGCTATATGGGTGGCTGCAATATTAGGCCAGAACCAAGGTGTTTAAGTACTTCAGGAGTTCCTTCCTATAATTTGAGAAAGGTTCTTGTGAAAAATTCTCCTTCCAAGCAATATACATCAAGTTGTCATTTATTGATATAGCTCTTACGGCAGCATAGCGTGCAGCTTACTCTTAAATATAGGCAACCCTAGTGGGAAATACAAAAGCTGCTTCCAACCCTTTCTTTCACTGATGCCGTGAATGGAATAATGATTAATGCTCGATCCCCCAGAAAAGGGGTTACTCGGGACATCTCTCACCTCAAACTATACAAAGAAGAAAGTTGTGATGATGAAGGGGAGGAAGAAGCTGCTGTGACACATGAAGGGTCAATGAGGGAGGGGGAAGATGAGCCAAGAGAGCAGCAGGAAGAACGAAGGACCAGGTCCACCAGGTGTATTCGAAGGCCTGTATGCCTCATTGAAGAGATGTGAAGACATGCAAAAACTGTGAGTGAATTTTTGATTGCCTGAAGGGGGGAAATGTCGTGTCCCGGCCAAGACACAGTTAACGGAGTGCATGAGGTCCATCACCGGAGACACCAGCCAATAAGGATAAGTACACATCGCACATGCACGCTAAGACATCCAGCGTGCAGGCAGTTGCCGGTGCAGTGAGTAAAGAGGAGTTATAACATTCTCTGGCTCTGTGTATTCATTCTCCTTGCACTGGAGTTAACCCCTGGTTCCCTCCAGTGTTTCTAGCGCACCTTCATGCTATTTCACACATGAAGGACAGAATAGCATGGTTGGCCTGAATGTCCATTTCTAATTTAGACCCCCCAAAATGGCGTTATATTTCTAGACAGATTTTGTGAAAGCTCTTGATGTCACATTCCATTATTTCACTGCCAGGTCGATAAGGGATTTTGATGAATAAAAAAGTGTAAATACATTATTCTCAATACCTGGAAGTACTATCTCTAGATAGAAAATCAGTGCACTGAACCCCTCTGCCAACCGAGTCCCAATGGTAATTGTTTCTCATGGTATACATAAGCTGCACTCCATACTGGAGTGTCTTTCCATGCCCTATCTATTAGTTTTCTTTGTATTATTCATATTTATTTTTGTATTTTAGTTGCTTGAAGACATCAAAATTAACGCACTAAGATAAATTGAAACAGGCACTGGCAGAGGTGATAGTCGAATGAGGGTACACTGACATCTTTCTGCCAATGGTGAATGCTTTCACTGACTCACAATAAACTCTGTGATGTTGAAGCCAGGAAAAGCATGGATCAGCTTTAACCTTTCCCTATAGGTTACAATGCGTTCAGATACGAAGTCACATTGCACTGTGCTACACTGTAAAAGGCTCATGTCTGTTTCTGTTTCTCTTCTCAGGCAAAAACCTGCACATGGGCAGTGCAGTTTCACCCTGTATGCACTGGCCATGGCCAGAAATCAATGCTCATTCGCCAAAACAAAATGTCTCATACCACACCAAAGAGTGAAGTGTGTTCAATTATATTTCACATATTGTGTTCACTGATATTTCACATAGAAGGGGCAGTAGCTGTAATCTGGGTAATATTGTATAGTAACATCACCATGTTTCCAGCACTCCATGTTGCAGTACAGTGTACATCCCCTAGGGCAGTAACACATTCAGCATCATCCTTGTGCATTATAACTTTTTTAACGCATGATTAAGGGGGTTAAACACACATTTTGTGTATTGTTATCCCACCCCACCCATGCCCCACAGCTGCTCTTAAATCAAATAGTCACATTCACACCTGATCTCAAGTTAATATTGCCTTCTTTAGTGGGCCCCTACAGCAGTTAGTGGATGATTGTGGGGTGACTACACAGACATTGCCCCTCACTTCTGGGACCATCTGCTGTCAGATGAGCACCTTCACTTTGGTGTCGCTTTGGTGTCATATTATAGAAATAGTTCCCATTGCTCCACCCTGCCCCAAAGACATTGCAGTTCCCATGTCCTTTCTGATCAACACAATGGGCCTCATTACGAGTATGGAGGTAACCATGGAGCTATTAGCGCCATGGCTACCCCCATACCAGATACCGGGTCCGGGTTCCTTGAATGAGGAATTACCGGGCCATTCCAACCTTGGAGGACCCGGTAATTCTTCATTCAAAATACCCTTCCCCATTTCTATTCAAGCTCCCATAGGGCTCAATGGGAATGGGAGGGAGCTAATAACGGGCCTGTTAATAACGGGCTCATTATTAGCTCCCTGGTCCTTTAGTGGCTCCCATTAAGGTCGCCTGGTAAAACCAGCCGCCCTTAGCGGGACCCGCTAAAGTACCTCGTAATGTGGTGGTAAGGGGTTAACGGGACCGGCACCCTTACCGCCAGGGTCGGAATGAGGCCCAATGATTGGTGTTTGTCAACTGCTCTCAGGTTTTGTAGCATCTGCGGTCATGTACTGTTGGGGTTAGAGTTGGGGTGTAGGAGGCCAAGAGAACAGCTAATATTTTCAGAAAGGGCTACCTTGTAGTACAACTATATGTAATATATATCCACGTTCGCACAATACAACATTACACTTTGATGACCATAGTCTACATTGCAGCACTTTTCTCAGCATCTGCTGCCCTGGCAATACTTTAATTTCATGTATGTATAATGAAACATAAAAAATGGACAACCGCCAAATCACTATGAAAGCTCTTAGGTACACAGATGCTTTGCTTCCACAGGTAAAATGAGTAAGGTTGCTGACAATAATTCCCTATAATTAGGGTCTTTGTTGTCCTTTTAATGTTATCCAACATAACACACGCACCCTCATTACAACCCCGGCGCTAAACCATGGCGCTATTAGCACCATGGTTGGTGCCGGTGTTGTAACAAATCCGCCATGGTGGCATGGGGAAATACCGCCCCATTCCAAGGTTGGCAGGGCGGTATTTCCCCATTTCAACATGGCCCTTCCCCATTCCCATTTTTGCCCCATAGGGCTCAATGGGACTGGGGAAGGTGCTAAGTACAGTACCGCAAATTGCGGTACCGTAATTAGCACCGAGGACCCTTTGTGGCACCCTACTTTAATGGCTGGTAAAACCAGCCGTTAAGGTCGGGTCCCGCAAAGGGACCTCGTAATCAGGCGTTAAGGGTTTAACGGCGCCGACACCTTTTACGGCGCGGTTAAACCCTTAACGCCAGGGTCGTAATGACCCCCACAGTGTTAAACTCAGGGATTAGAAATCTTTGGCTCTTCAGATTTTCTGGACTACAACTCCCATCAGCACTAACCAACATTTATAATGGTGCGGGATTTTGGGAGTTGTTGGCCAAAACATCATGCGAGTGACACATTGATCAATATAGGCTACAGTGCAGTATTTCTTTCTGAGCATCTGCTACCCCATGGTACTTTAGTTCCATGTATGTACAGTACAACATTAAAGATTGACAACCACCAAGGCAGTTATGAAGGCCAGCACAGCTTTCATGTACACAGCATCTGTTTACCCGAAAGACAACAGCAGTGCCACTTTTACTGGCAGATTTATCACCACTGCATAGTGGAATATGCTATTACTCAGTGTTATGAAGCCCAATAATGTAAATAATGTTAGAACATACCTGGAATCATCAAACATACTCCAGCATTATAGTCTTTTGCCCCTTTTTCTGACATCCATCTTAATGCATACATTGGCCCTCATTACGATACTGGCGCTAAACCATGGTGCTATTAGCACCATGGTTGGTGCCGGTATCGTAACAAGTCCGCCAATGGTAAATGGGGAAATACCGCCCCATTCCGAGGTTGGCGGGGCGGTAATTCCCCATTGAACATTGGCCCTTCCCCATTCCCATTTTTGCCCCATAGGGCTCGATGGGACTGGGGAAGGCGATAAGTATGGTACCGCAAATTGCAGAACCGTACTTAGCACCAAAGTCCCTTTGCGGGTCCCTACTTTAACGGCTGGTCTAGACCAGCCGCTCAGGTCGGGTCCCGCAAAGGGACCTCGTAGTAAGGCGCTAAGTGTTTACCGGTGCCGCAGCCTTTTACGGCGCCGTTAAACACTTAGCGCCAGGGTCCTAATGAGGGCCATTGTTACACCCAGTGATCAGCAACTTTTGGCGATGTAGATGTTCTTGACTTCTACTCACACCAGCCTTAGCCAGCATCATCAGTGGTGAAGGCTCATAGAAATTGTAGTCCAAAACATCATAACATTCGCAGAGTGCATACCACCAAAATTAAGTCTTTGGGGGTGAGCTTTCTGTACAGCATGCATACCAGGTACAGGGCTAGCAGACCCGTCTTGGACACAGCATATCCATTTTATGGATTTGGTGATTCCTCAGCTGAGATCTGTAAAATACAAAGTTATGTACACAGGATTTCTGCATTGGAAAGTGCCATAACAGCACATCATGTCTCATAGATGTCTATATGAACTGTATACATACACCAACAGCTGTATAGTAATGCCCTGCATTATGACCGACATGCATGCAGAAACAGCAAATATCCCTCTGCAAATCAAATTTACTGTGTCTATATATAATAAAGATTGCTAATTTGCAAGGAGTAAGGTCTCCGCTGGACCATGCCATCTGCAAACCTTTATCATAAAAGATAAAGTAGCACCATGGGATGGTAAACCCGTTCTTCATTAGGCGAGAAGGGCACAGTGCAAGACTCCCCTCCTTCACACCAAAGAACACAGCTGTCTTCAGACACCAGGGCACAAACTAATTCTCCTCCCCAAACCGAAGAAAATTAAGGGATTAGGACAGCAGCAATACTGATTGCCAGAATTAAATTACTGCACAGGCACTCCTCGCTTCAGCCTGACCCTTTGCTTGCACTTCTCTTCCACACTGCCCAGAAACACCATAGTTAGCATATGAATGTTTCTGCATTCAGGACTATGGCCCATGTAGCATTTAAACGTCCTGGCAATAGTCAAATTCATATTGTTTATGATTTGTGATGTCACAAATTGACTGTAACTAAGCAATAATCTCCTCAGGGTGGGGGCATTTCCTGATTAGGTAATGTCCTGGTACCCAGCATAAGGAAGGCGTGGTATCAATAGTAGACACAGACACAATGGATACACGTTTAGAAAACCTTTATTGGTTAATTCCGTTGGGTTGGTTGAATTCCTGACTGGCCCTAACTCTGGAATGGGAGTAATCTCGACCATTACATAAATAATAAACAGTCCCAGTCAGTCTCAGTCAAAATAAAAAGGCCTATACTAAGAAAACCTAACCTTGCCCTCCTTCTCAAAATGACAAATGTGTTAAGGGAATACAAGAGGAAAGTAATGTCTCAAAAGAAATGTCAGATTGGCTTTAAATAACAACTCGCTTCCCCACATTCAGCACCGCAGTGTCTACAGATTTTCCTAAAAACTAGAGGTGGATGGCATAGTTCTTTCAGTCTTGCCCACTTTGGCTTACTGGTACAATTGAACAGCCCAGGCTTGGGCTTCAAGCTTCTGGTAGTTCAATCACTTCCTTAGGCGCGTCCGCCTCGTGATAAATATAGAGTTCCACTTTTCACCTTTACTCTACAGGCTTCCCTCTGTCAGGCTTGAGCCTGTCTTTCACCTTTCACTTTAACACACAGTTCTGCACAGGCTTCCCTCTCCTAGGCCCATGCCTGACTTTTGCTTTTCACTCTATCACACAGTTCTACACAGGCTTCTCTCTGCTGGGCTCACGCCTATCTTTCACTTTTCACTCCATCACACAGTTCTACATACTTTACCTTACTTTTCATTCATTCAACATTATGTTGGGATCGCAATTGCTTTCTTGCCTTTGATTCCCAATCAACTCACAACATTTCACAGAGACTTTCAAATGTGCAATTTCGCCTCAAAGGACCACTCCGTTACTTTGTATCCATTACTTTTACAATTCAGCAATTGTCCTTTCCAATACGCATTTTATCAGCATACGTGCAACCTTCAACTTGTGAGTTACAGTGACTTTTCACTTTTAACGCAAACCGTACTCGTGTTGCCTTCGATAACACACTGGTTGTGTTAACCAGCCTTCTTTCATCAATGCTCTTCATGCCGCAATCAAGGCTGTTTCCAACACCTCCTCAACTCCTCCCCAACTCTGTCTTCACCGGGGAGGGTCACGGGCTGTTTTCAAATACCTTGAAGGTTTCTTTCTTCTGCTCACTTGGTTTCAGTCTTGGAATGCTCACGGCTTCCCGAAAATGTGCAATTCTCGCCTGGCTCTCTCTCGATCTTTGTAACTGCAGATTAGCCCCTTGGCTTTATGCCTTCCATCGCCTGGTTCCCATCAGCCCTGAAAGAGCTGTTCCTTCTCGTGCCCAGCCTCACTCAGAGTGTGCCTGTGTGCGCCACCTTTTATTCATCTGAACGGGAGTGTTAACAAGTGTAAGTGTACATAGTTAGGATTGCGTGCCTAACTCTGCCTGACCTCATTACAAGGACAGAGCCATTGTAAATCAGTGGAGGTAATCTGCCTAACCTTATTCCTCATCTTCCTTGGCTTAGAAGTGTTGCCAATGTAACGTAGGGAGTATTTATGGGAGCTGTGGTTGCCTAGTAATAGGCGAGGATAGGGGCTAGATAGGTTTTGGAAATAGGGGGATACCATGTCTCACCATCTGGTGTTTCTCTCCCACTCCTTGATGACCCCCTACCAAGGTGATCCTCCCTTGCTTGCCCACCCCAAGGGTCAAAAGCGATGGACTTTCCCTGGCCACCTGAGTACTGGATCCCCGGGGACTAGGTTGTGATACACTCTCTGGTTTTCCACACCAGTTACAGACACGGGCAAAGTCAACTTTAGTTCCAGGAATTATCAGACCCCGCAAAGCACCCGCCCGGAGGGGTTTATTGCTATGAGCATTCCGGCATGTTTTACAAGTATGTTAATAATTTTTTTCAATTTGACAAATGGCATTTTTACTTGAAATAAACTGCAAACCAAGATAGCCGTACATGGACTAGGGAGAAGGGAACTACCTGTAGCCTTTTCTCCCTTTCCATGGTGGCTATTTCTGAGGCTCGAATGCGCCGTGGAGCGACAAGGGAGCACCAGTAAGCGGGCATAGGTTGGCTGGGTTAAGTCATTTGGAATTTATGGTGGGGCAGTGGGGGGAAGGGGGAAGGTGATGCACGGGGGCACACTTCCCTTTATCCCGACAGTTCAGATAGCAGCCTACCACTTCTCAGAAGACTTGGATCAGGGGCTTATCCATGAGGTAAAGACCCTGTTCTGAGCTTCCTGATTGACTGGGAGGCCGCCCCTTGCCACCCTTTCAGTGCTAATAAAAAATAAAATATATTGTATTTATATGTATTTAATTCTTCAATGTGCTACATGCTTTTATATAGAGCTGCATGCTATACTCCTTTCACATCTGGCCATTAAATTAACAGCCAGATCTGTTACCTAATTCAATAATGCTCAATGTATTTAACCTCAGAATGATTCAGAGTTTTGATGGCCCTAATAAGAAACTGTGATTATAAACTGAAAACCGATCTCTGAAGCAAGGACTTACCTCAATGAGGTACCCTATCTAATGACATTGTGGCTCATGTTCCATGAGGAGCAACATAAAACGAATACATACAATCGGTGTGTGAACTTCTCATGCATTAATGCATTATTTTGATGTCTCTCCTCATTTGAATGCATTTTGATGGCGTAGGGGGGTATCGATCATAATCTACAATCTGCTTTCGTCTCCACCATACAAATGTGACAGCATTTACTCTGCCTGCCTTTTACACCAGCAAAAAACAGGTGGCTTGCATAAGAATCCATTTTAAATGTGCCCACCATGCTTAATTGGCAGGTAGCATTCATTCATTTTGCACTGAAGAATGCAAAAGGGCGGTGTGAAGGTGACTGTGCCTCCCCTTTACATTTCCCTTTTGCACTGTGGAGGGCAAATGATGAACATTATGCAGAGAGGACCTGTTTGCATCTAAGTGCACATGAGACAACTCCCCTTTGGCGAATTGGAAAATGCACCCCTTTATCTTTGTTTATATATCTCACTACATGGCATATTCCACCCACTTTAAAAAGTTGTTTTAATAGCAGTAATTTCAACCAATTTAATTAAATTGCTTGTGGCTAAGACCTTGTTCCGTAACTTAGCCATTACGTAACCAACACAAAGAGATTGGGGACATAAGAATGGCTAAGGGCCTCATTTTTAAAAGGTCGAAATTGCACAGAGGGGACTGGCAGCAGTCCACGGCAAGCACATGATATGATATGACATTTATAACACGCCTATACACAAGTGTTTCAAGGCGTGACGAGGCAAGGGAGGGGAAACAAAGGGAGGACAAGACAACGATTTTACCAGGCTTAGTGAGATTGAGATTGTGCAAGTGCAGGGGAGAGGGAAGGGGAAAAGTGCCAGTGGAAGGGGAGGAGGTGCAAGTGCAGGACACAGGATCAAAAACATCAAAAACAAGAAGTGCGGCCAGCAGGTGGCAGTGCAAGGGTTAAGTGTAGACAACACGTGACTGATAAGTGCAGGTAAACAGGTCACATGTGCACTGTATACTGCAAAATAAAGATGTTTAAACAGGTAAAATTGCTTAGTGCAAAATGTGTAAATTACTCCTGCAAGTTATACTTGTGGGTGGTATGGACAATGGGTTCTTGGCGCTTTCATTTGAACAGGCACAGATTGAGAAGGAAACAATTGGTTTTACAGCAGCTTTAAAATGTCATGCTGGTGGGAAATGTGGTGTTTGATGGTGAAGAGGAAATGCAAGGCAGAAATATGACGTATTTTCCATGCACGTACTCTGCCTTTGAAAACCTGGAAAATGTCGCAGAGTACAAAATGTATTGCAGCTGAAGAGACTGAGGAGAGTGGGGTGCTGGTAGCATTTGAAAGCAGGAAAGGGTGATAAGGGCTAAAAAGGTCCAGGCAGAGGTAATGACATGAGGCGGAGAGAGTGAACAGAAGGAGGTGGTGGAAGTCAAGGCGAAGGCCGAGATGGTGACGTCAAAGTACAAGAATTGACAAAATAAAATAAAAACCAGAGTGCAGGGTCAAAGAGAGAAGTAGGAGGAACATTACGAGAGTAGAAGACAAGGTGGTATTATCAGGAGACGGATATTGGCAGAAGAAGAAGATATCAGAACGTGGATGTGGAAGACACGAGGAGGTGGAAGCAGCAGGGATGCAGGTGGATCTGGTGACGCTGCAGGAGAAGGATGAGATGGCATCATCAGAGTCTGAAATTGACATGGTGGAAGAAACATTTGGGGAGGGGCCAACACTGAAGTGGTAATTTAGTGGTAAGAAAAGTGGCACCAAGTACATTAGGAGAATATCATCAGAAGAAGAAAGGAAAGCTAAGACAGGAACATGAGGTGGTTGGGAAAAGGAGGAGTGAGGGGTAATCACATGTAGTTCCGGCAGGGCTGGATGGCCTTCAGCGGGACCTGGGTGTGGGATCAGGCACAAGCTGGGTGAGAGCGATTACTGCAAGTCTAGAAAGGTGGAGAAAGAGAAACAAGGAGGAAGCAGACGGCAGAAACTTCTCTGTAGCTCTTCAAGCTATCTTCACCAATTGAAATACTTGCTCAAAAGACTTTTCCTTTGTGGTGAATGACCTTTGAGTACTTCAACTAGTCGAGGCCAAGATGAAGAAGGACTTGGGTCAACCTAAAGCAAGCATAACCCATTTCTGAACTGTGTGAACAATCAACACTTGCTTCTGAGGCCGGGAGGACCAACGTACCTGCACCCCATGGAAGAGCCATTGGGAAGGTGGTAGTTTCTGAGGGAAAGAAAGCCAACTCCACTGGGGCAAGAACCACCATGACGCTTTGTTTTTTGGGTAGATCCTATTGTTCATTTACTTTACCCAATATTGTAAACAATACCTGAATGAAGATAGCAAACAATGACATAGACCCAGAGCACCAGTCTTAATCTCAGGTGGAAACAGGTGACATGGGATAAGGTTAAAACAAGATGCTAATAATAGATGAGTAGTACCAATTATATTTCCATCTTAAGCAAAAGAACAGTGGACTGAACACTATAGACTAGAAGCCGGTAACCAGTCAGCCTACCGGCTTTGGTAGCTCGATCCAGCAGATCGTTTACATTTCTATAACTTGATTTGTTTGGGACTGCATATCCCATAATGAACAGAGCAGAGATTACAGGCTCCCAGGCTTTGCCTGGCTTAGTTAAGTGCTGTGATGTGCTTAGCTCATGTACCCCATCATAGGTTTCATGATGACTGCATTTTAGCTATATTTGTGGAGATCGCCCTGGATGGATTTAAGTAATCGTGACATCTGTCAAACTCAGATTTTCTAGAACAATATTTTCTTATGGTTTCCTCTATTATATCTTTTCCCCCTTGGCTTCAAAACTATTATAATACTGATGGGGCACCTTGCTGATCTAGAATTGTGTTAATCTCCTGCAGAGTAGCGGTTGCTGCCTCTGGCTTCCTAAAACGCTGTTTGTATATTTTCAGGTGGGCAATTTCTGTGTACCTGTAATGCAAATTCGAATTATCCCTGCTTATCAGGCCTCCAAGCGTTGCTAGCTTTACTCAACCTGATGCTTTGTGAAACAAGTAAACACCAGTCCCTTTAGAACCCTGATAACCCCCAACCTTCTCCTCCTACACTTGCAACATAACATAACAGGTGTATTTGTAGAGCCCATGTTCACCCCGAGAGGTGCATCTTGGCGCAATTAACAGATAACAGATGTTTATTGTTACCCAAATTAATGGTACACATTTGTATCAACCTCAGAAGGATGAAGGGCTGAGTGAATCTGCCGGGATTACAGCCTGTGACCATGAGGTCAAACACAGGCCCCTGTGCTGGACTCATTTGTCCACTGAGCCACAGGACCCTGTTTAAAGATTGCAGTCCTTCTTTGTGCATTTCAGCTTGTGCGCCATTTCGCTTGCTGTACTCTCCACTCCTCTGAAATATGACAACACCTAAAAAAATCGGCTAAGAGATGGGTGCCAAGCTGGAGTAGCTTTGTGCTGCTAGGTATAGTGGATTGTGTGCTTTTTACCTGGTTCTTAAAATGACAGTAACATTTCCTTTCCTTTGCTAAACTGTTAGGTGCCAGTGTGAGATCATTGACTGCCTGCTTAAAGAAAATGTTGAAAGAACTGTGTCACAGCTAAACTCTCTGCAGTCATAAATTCATGGGTTTCATGTTAAAAAGCAAAGTTAATTACAGTGCTTGGCGAGCTCTGTGTTGTAGTTGGCGGACTGCAAAGTAAGTTAGGCTTTATTGATGTCCTGGCAGACTGAGAAACAGGGATGAAGAACATTAACATTTGTTCTGTGCGGTGTTTATGCAAAGTGATTTTGAACTTTACAATAAGGGTGTGATTGTTTTGGAAGTCATAGGGCCTCATTACGACCCTGGAGGTAACCATGGCGCTATTAGCGCCATGGTTGCCTCCAAAACCTTATCTATTCCGCCATGGTGAATGGAGCAATTACCGCCCCATTTCAAGGTTGGCGGGGGCGGTAATTCCCCATTCACCATGGCCCTTCCCCATTCCCATTTTAGCCCCCATAGGGCTCAATGGGAATGGGGAAGGCAGTAATAACGGTACCACAAATTGCGGTACCGTTATTACCTCTAAAGTCCCTTTGCTGGTCCCGTCCTTAACGGCTGGTTTTACCAGCCATTAAGGGAGGACCCGTAAAGGGAACTCGGAATAGGGCGGTAAGGGATTACTGGTACCGGTGCCCTTACCGGTACCGGTAATCCCTTACCGCCCGGGTCGTAATGAGGCCCATTGAGTCTGGTTGCACAGATGGAGTGAGGCTTTAAAGATGCTGTATTGGGGTTATAACAAAGGGTTAAAAAAGCAAGCAAACATTTTGGCGAAGTGGATATATGCTTATTTAGTGTGACGAATCACAGGAATTCGTCCTTTCTCACCAAGGGGGAGCCACTCCCACCCCGGTGAGGCTAAAGAAGTGAGCCCTCTCCCCAATACCCTGCCTAGGGGTAGAGGTGAACAGGACCTCACCGGGCGAGACTACCCTTTTGGGGACAAGGACTCACGTTCCTGTGAGGAACTCCCTAAAGAGTCTTCTAACTGTACCTCTTCAACTATACCCAACAAGGACATGTGTGAAGAAAAATCCAATAGGTGTTATGGTGAAACAGAAACTGTGATTATCCCTTTAACCAAGACTCAGATGATGAATAACAAATATGAAGAGTTTCAAGTGATCGAGAGAACAAGAGAGGAGACGGTACACCGGAGAAGGCCCACAGCTAGGTTACCTCTGAAAGGGAAGGAGGTGACGTTATCACTGGGATTATCAGGTAACAGGATAAACGGAGACCAGGGAGGAGACGGAAAATAATTATATGAACATTCGTATTCTTCCCAGTCAATATAATGAGAAGATACCAGTGAGAAGAAGAGAAGTGAATGAAAATCATCATATGAACATTCAAACTCAACCGAGTCAATATGATGGGACTATACTAGTGAGAGAAGTGAAAGAGAATCATTATAAGATTATTCTTATGCATCCATGTCAAGACAACCAGGTAATAGCCTTGAGAATAAGAGGAGAACTAAATTGTTATCAGAGTACTCATACACATCACAGTTGTGATAACAGGAACACAATAGTGAAGACTAGAGAAGTAAAGCGGAATTTAATTAAACTATTCCTACTCGTCTCAGTAAATACATTGAGAGTATAATCCAAAGAAATACACAATCATTATGAGAGTAATCATACTATTTATTGGCAAAGTTAGCAAAGCATCAACATCCAAGGAAAGGAGGACGTGGGAGAAGGTCCTGAGAGTGAGGATAAAGAATAATATCTTGAAGGATATATATTCGACACAGCCTAGAAACCGTGAATGGAATAGAAGAGAAAGAAACCTCAAGAGAGAGTCACATAAAGGTTGGATATCCCTACTCTAGGAAAAGGGAAGACAGCATTTTGGAAATAGAATTAAAGAGGAAAGTAAACAACAAATAAGAGACACTGACAAGAGAAAGGATTTCAGTAACAAACCAAGGAAGTCAGATGTTGAGAAGTACAAAAAGAGTAATGTATGAAGTCACAGATCAGTAATGGTGTGTTTCTCTTATATTATAGGCTGTCATCTATGATCCATGTGACCAAGGAGACATGGGTGTTGCATGCAAAACAGTGGCTAAAGACAAGAAGCACATTGCAGACATGCTGTTCACAACTTAATGTACCATAGTCCTAGAGCAGATCAACCGGATGGTGTGTTGGGTGAGATGGTACCTGTACCATACATTATCAAGAGAAAAACAGAGTGAGATCCATCCTGTAGACCCAGTGCTCCTCCTTGCTCCTTGTTAGGAGCTAATTTCGTTCCTCTGTAGGTTCCAAATGAATATATATCTGGTATTTAAAGTTCAATTATATGTTATACTCAATGCTGTAGGATTCCAATTTAAACGCTTGAAATGAAGTTTCAAACTCATTCTCAAATTGAGTAATATGTGTTTTAATCACACAATATTTAAGGTGAGTAAGCAATTCCCAAGCTTCAGGTTTAAGCTATATGCCAATGCATTTCGGTGCATAGCACCATCTTCAGGCCTACATTCATCAAAATAAACATAATTGTAATACATTAGTATTGAAAAGAGTTACAAAAACAGATACCGCCATGTTGCAAAGAGTACTTCTAATAAAGCTGCAGGATGCAGCCGAGGGTGCTTACCTCTGCAGTTCTCCAGTCCGTCTGCCTGGTCATGAGAATTAGTTTGAAACTTCATTGCAAGCGTTTAAATTGGAATCCTACAGCAACAACGCACAAAGTAAAGTATAGCGTATCAACTTGTTATTAAATAAAATAGAACTGAGTGGTGCCCACCTTATCTCCTCTCTTCACCTGTACAATACATCCCATACCCCGCAACCAAAAACTCTGGTGAAGGTCCATGTCTGGGGAGGCTTCTCCAAGCATGGCCCGGGTTTGATAGTCATCTTTGATAGGATAATGAGCACAGACTTCTTAAAGGAGTACATTATCTGTGGGGTGCGGGATCTCATTTGACTGAATATTATGCCCTATTCACATGAAAATACAAACTAATAATGGACAATGATCCAAAACATTAATCAGTTGCAGTATCATTTGCAGTATTCATGGAGAGTTGGAGGTGGACGAGACAGATGTGAAGTCAACCGGACCACATTCTAAGTCATCTTTTCTTACTAACCCACACTACAAAACAGTGAATGAAAAGAACCAATGTATGTGGTTGATTATCAAGCCTGTTAGACTGAATTGATCACAGTTTTTTTAGGCAAAACAAAAGGTCTTTGTTAATAGCTGTTTGAGCTATATTTTAAACCACAATGTTCAAATAAATGTAAATTGTATCGCATAAATTCTGGGTGTTCTCATATGTACAGACTAACCAACAGAGATCTGTGATAAACGTGTGCTGGGTCCATAACCGGCCAGTGTGATACAGGTGGGGTAGCCTAAATCCTTCCCTTTTTTCTTTCAGTATTCATGGAGAGCCAGAGCCTTGGGTGAGGGCTCCTCCTCAGCCACTGATCCTAAATCTGCATCTGAGACCTATTTTAAGCTCATAATCCGATGAATAAGGTAGGCATGTTTGATGGCATCACAAAGTTTTGTTTCAAGGTATTTTCGCTAGGTATTTGCTGCAGGAACATTGGCTAAATTGAAGCGGTGCTACACAAGGAACACGATTCTCAAAAACATGTGCATCGTAATGAGATGTGCAATGGCGCAAAGATACGCCTCCACCATTGCACATCTCATTGCACTGCACATATTCTCAGAAAGAAGACCAAGAAATTGTCTTGGTCCAATGAAGTGCAAATAGTAGCGCAATAATGGCGCAAAAGCGCATAAAATGTAGGCACATTGTAAAAGGGTGCATCAAAGTGGTGCATCCATGAGAAGTGTCAGAAAAGAGGGCAACACATTCAATGCTCCAGAAAAATGTACATCTTATCAGATGCATCATAAAAGGGTGAATTGAGCCAGATGTGTCAAAAAAAGTATGCATTGCATCACATGCGTCACAAAAGGGCACAACTAACCCCAAAACACCCAAAAACTGGAAGCTGCCTCAAAACAGCAAAGGATAATTGTGAAGGGCTGCAAAGCAATCCACAATCATCCAGTGTCTGGAAATGGCATCCTGCCAAAAGGATGGAAGGACACTTAAAAGGACCGCTGTGCCAGGTACTTCACCCAGGAAGTCATGGTGACCATAAAATACACACTGCAGTCAGCATGGACAGAGAACCAGCCTTGCTGTTAGAAATGCGCTGTGGAAAGAGCCCACATAAAACGTGAATGCCCTTGGAGTAGCAGTACACAACCCAAACAGAGTGAAGAAGTGCTAGGACGACATGAGGAGGCATGCAAAGGAAAAGGTGGCAGACTTTCCTGCCCATGCCTGTTTAACATTGGGAGGACAATCAAGCAACATAACCCTCACACCTGTGTTGGAGCAAGTAGCAAGCATGCTGGAGTTCATAGTGGTGGAGGCATCGGTGGACCAGATACTTCTGCTCCAAGATCAGGTGAGGAACAAAACATCAGGGGGGTGTCATGTGTGTCATGTGTGCATATATATCCCATCGACAGGGAGTGTGCAGAGGATTTGGAAGGTATTCTGGGCAGGCTAGTATTTGGCATGGCATAGTAATCTCCAGAAGGTGAATGTGTTGGCCCTACCCCCCCAATGGTTTCAATGCATAGCAATCCTCAGAGACATGCACAAATGTCCATCATGGTGTCATTATTAAACTTCAGACATATTAGATGTCACAAGGAAAACAATCCCAATAGTGCATATTTAAAGGATGAGTGAGAGGGCAACCCTATTACATGATTCATGAAATGAAAATGCCCACTGGTCAAGTCATAATATATCCCACTCAATCAGAGTACACACATGCATGTATCATGTGGTTGCAAGATTTTCACACATTCTCATTTCCAGCAAAGATGCTGTGGGACAGGATACAGACAGAGACCTAGACCCAGACATGGCATCCCTGAGAGGGGATGATGAGCCAGTGCTGCTGGTAGAGTCACCTATAGAGACCCAGGGCAATGTGAATGCGCAGAACCATGCAGGAACAGGAGCTTCAACCATGCCACCCGAGGAAGAGGTGAACGCTACCCCATCTACCACACCATTCACAGCAAGGGTCAACTCACAGATGCCTAAGGAGGGTCACATACACGAACAGGCTATGTACATCCCCCATACACCACCTGGTAGTAGGAAATGAGGCAACGCCAGGTTACTGTGTGCACCCAGCTCATCCCATCAGGAGCACTCTGGGTGAGGGCTCACAGGGAGTTTCTGCAGACATTGTGGGTTGCAGGCAGATCATGGAGATGGGATTCCACATGACCCAAGAGGAGCACAGGGATATTTGCAGGAGCTGAGGGAAACCTCAGAGGAATTGGCTGGAATTGTGAGCAGCATGCAGTGCATGGCGCAGATTTGAAACAAAGGGGTGGCGTCCTGCCACATGCACTTTTAACAATTGTTCTTTACATTTCTGTTTGCTGCAAAGATTATAGCATTTTGCACGCTAAATATCAGAGGAGCTGTGTATTCATAGTTGTTTAAGTGCAGGAATACAAAAAGGAGAGAATGTCACAGGTGACTGTTAGCTTGTTTATTTAGCTGGTGTCAAAAAAGATCTGGGTTTAGTTTCCCATAGTGTTAAATCGTTTTTTTTTAACAACACTTGCCTAAAGGTTGGCAGACATATCGAGATGAGAACAAATAAAGAGCAGACTGAAGCCACAATTCAAATTTCTCAAAACATAGACATACTTTTGCTAAAACATGTACATAGAAGCAGAATAATTTTTGCAGCAATCATGTACAACAAAACACATAGAACATGAAATTGTAGTTAGTGAACAGAGTTTTAGTCTTCACAAAAAATCCTGATGGTTGTTACCAATGTTATATTGGATATTTTGGGGAGCTAACCAAGTCTTTGGACATGGCGCAAAGGCAGGTATGGCTCCTGATGCACCAGCATGCTGAGAGCATGGCAGCCACAAATCTAATAGCCACAACTAGTGTGGCATATGTGACTGCGATGGTCACTAGGTCAAATGGGGGCTCTATTCCAAGTGTGGCTTCAGGTGGCCAGCACCCACCCAGTGCTGTGGTATGAGGAGAAGCACTTGAAAGGCCTTTTGCATCTCTGAGGAGAAGTTAGTGCCTTAAACACAAATAAATGTTTGTGGAGGTGCACAATGTTTCTGTTCATATCCATGATGTCGTCACACTGGTCCTTTTCTTTCTGTATTTGTTACTGTATATTGTTCTATGCTAATGTCTGCTGTGAAGACCAAGACATTTGATTTTGAGCTTCAATGATGTCTGTCTCTTCCATTATCTGTTATGATACGCCAATGGATGGGTCGGTCATGCCCCTTCTTGTGACAGCTGAGGCAATCCCACATTCGTAGAGTGGGTGTACAGCTAAGTGCATCAGTTAGTGCAACTGTTCACTGGTCACATAACAGGGGTAGGGATGGGCAATGAAATTTTGTATGGGCGGCACGCCTGTGAGGCCATTTTCATGTCAGTAAGAATCCCTGACAACCGACCAGGTAAGTCAATCCTCATCCATGCACAGGTAGCACAGTTCATGGCCCTGTCTGCCACAACTTGCACCTCAGTTGAAGTATCTCACAACCATGTCACCTTGTATGACAGCTGCGATGTCCCTCTTCTCAATGACTACATCATGTGGGACATCTGGTTGTGGTTCACAGATCTGGAAGTATCTCTATTTGCTGGCCCTGTCTGAAGGAAATGGTGTGCAGTGTGGCCCGGGCAACTATGATGTTGCATGGAGTCACTGGGTCATACACTATAGCTCCCCAGGAGTGGGCCATGCACCTGAATCATACCTTGAGAATCCCAAAAGGTACACTCAATGGGATTCCAGGTGGATGTCTGTACTGCATTGTATTACTGATGGGCCCTATTTATGTGTTTTGTGTAGGGATTCAGAATGTGCCTCCTCAGATAGCCAGATTCACCTACAGGCAGAAGAGGTATCATGTGATATCCCAATGCATGTTGTGATTGCGCGCATATCACATGTGGTGTATGTCAACTTACCTGGCCAACCCGATCTCTCCATGTACTCCAGCCTCAAGATGATGTGCAATGGAGCAGTGCCAGTAGATGTAGCTGTCATTTGTAGACCCAGGATAGCTGGCATTTACATTAATGATGATGTTTTCAGCATCACGCACCAATTACTACATGCATGGAATGTCAGTTTAGCTGATTCTTGTATAGGTGTTCTATATCTGCCGGCGGAATAAGGTCCATGAGCGAAGAGTAAGTGGCTCCACACACTCCTGGGAGACTGGCTATGTCACAAAAAACCCTCACAATAGCAGCCCTTGTGTGTACACCATGAGGCATTGTGATGTGCTGTCTGGCTGATGTGAGGATCACCTGCAGAACCTGGTGTATTGTCCTTAACTGGGAGAACCAAGATGTGTTGCCACTGGCCCTCGGAAAAGTGCCTGTGGCGGTATTGCAAGGCTGACAGCTCTTTCACAAGTGGAGGTGTGGCATGAAATTGCATTGTGGGTGTGGTAAAGGGCCCCTCCCACTCACTCACCATCTCCAGTATGACGTGGTGTAGGAAGCGGTACCTTTGGGTGAACTCATTATCAGCCAGTTGGAATAGACTTACCCTCTTCCTGTAGATCCTTCCCCTTATCATGCTCCTCATCCTCATCAGTCGCCTCAGCAGCATGAAACCTCCTGAATCGGCCATTTTTGGGTTGTGTACCTGTCTCTCTGTGCTGCGCTTCTGTACCGTGTTGTTGGATGTGATTGTTGTGACCTGTGTGCTTCTTTGGTTGGACAGGTCAGTTCCACACTTGCCTTGGCCGATTGTTCCACTTTTAAAAGGGGCCGATGTTGAAGGACATTTTATGGAGCACATTCTGTGGTCTGGTTTTGTGAATCAGGATGTCGGTGCATCTTTTCTCACTTGCTGTGGTTGCTACCCCTTTCCATGTTTAATTTGGTGTATTTGCATGATTTGCTCCCACTTTGCGCCTCTTTTACACCCACTTTCCGCTCCTTTTCTGAAGCAGAGCATCTCTGAGATGCGCACCTCTGTGAATGTGACGCATCTCTTTCTGACGCTTCTTGATTTTGTGCACTTTTCTTATTTTTGAGTTTGTGGCCCCAAGTGTCCATAAACTCAATGAGACAGCAACAAATATGTGATCTTGTACTCAAAAGTATTGTTCTCAGCCATTCATTTACAAATACATAATAGATACTAAATAAAATCTTCTGATCAGTAGAATCTACAGTCAGTCTTTGAACCCCATGCACACGGGGAGAGATGACTGGGTTGGGGAGAGTAGAATTCATTGGGCCTCATTACGAGTATGGAGGTAGCTATGCCACTTTTAGCGGCATAGCTACACCCATACCAGGTACCAGGTCAGGGTCCCACAAAAGGGGATTTACCGGGCCATTCCAACCTAGGAGGGCCTGGTAAATCTCTTTCGAGGGACACGGACCCGGTACATCCCCATTCCCATTTGAGCCCCCATAGGGCTAGGATGGTGAAGTGGGCAGGGCTTTTTGCCATAACATACATAACTTGATCAAGGGGTGGGTGAAGCTGTCAGGTCCAGTGTTGTCAAGAGGAGAGGTCTGGCGAGGCGTTCGTTCAACAGTCAATTCAGGTGAGCAGGGAAGAGAGCCCTACACAGAATTCAGCAAAAAAGAATCGGCCCATACTCACAGAGGTATTATTATGGGGACAGGGGCAGATCTGCAGATTATTAAAAGAAAAAGGAAAGGGTTTGTTGCCTGGAATTGGGGCCCATGCTTAATCCCCATAAGGTTGCAGGAGTTGAGTGCATAATGAAATACATCTGCAATCGTACAATGCAATGTAATGTAGGGAGGGTTCCCACGTAGCAGTAGGCATGGGGGTGTATAGTCAGATGAATAAGTAGGGGGTGGAGGGGGCAGATGAGCAATGGCATGTCTATTCATGGAAGTAATGGTGTGGCCTGTTTGTGAAACATTACACCGGTATTTACATGCTCCCATTTTCCAACATCCATCTGACTTTGGACATGCGAGCAGCCATGTGGGGTGGGGGTTGGGTGATGATGTAGGGTGCAAGGCTATGCTGCGCTGCATCGCTCCATCTATATTCATTCTGCCACTAGGAACATAAGGAAAATGGGGGCGGGGTGCTCTCACTTTGTCCCTGTGCCTCCTTGCAACGTACAACAGGCCAGAGCTTAGTAGTGACCTCTTTTGTATTCCAAAAGACATGACCCCAGAATAGACAGAGAGAGAACACACACATTGTACACCATAGGGCGACACTCCATTGCATAACCTTACAAATGTACATTATGACATGCAAATGTGTGTGGGGGCTATTGTACACAATAGGTCGGCAGATGGCCGTAACTCCTTTTTTCTCACCCCTAAATTCTGCTTCAACCCTCAGTGCCTTCCTTATCAAACATTCTACCTTGTAAATGCTTTCTCCAAAATTCAAAGCACCTTCTCCAGCTCTGTCTCTTTGTTTTACTCCGTATCTGTGATGTTGCCACATTTTAATGGCATTGCAGATCTCAGAGATTCCTAAAGTGAGGTTGTTTAATTAACTTCTATGAAACTAACTGGGTCCTCCAGGCAGTGCCCACACACCCAGTCCAACTAAAGAAATCTCTGTGTATATCTCCTTAACGCAGGTCAGGGAAGATTTGACGGACTTGCTGTTCATTAACATCGAGTGGTTTGACCCTAGTTGGTCATTATATTCCACCCAATGTCGCCCCTCTTGCTCACTCCTCAAAATTGTTATATTTGATTTCTCTATAGCTTTAGTCTTGCATCATAATATCAAATAGAGCCTTAGTCTGACACCGAGCTAAAATTCTGCACTATACAGCCCTTGGACTCTGACAGAATGATTGATGTCACAACCAATACATATGTGTCATTGTTACAAACATTGTAATGCTATGGTGAGTGTTGTGGAAAATTAAATAAGTACCATGCCCAGTGTGCATTATGTACTTCATGATTCAAGCATTAAACTTTGTTTGATCACAGACATATTTTTCAGACAAACTTGTCAAATATAAAGATGGGTGGTCATCCTTATTTTTCCCAAATGCTCTTTGATTTTATACAAAGCAGGATGGAGCTCTCGCTGGTGCTACTTAGCCTCTCTCGTCTGTCGCATATGGTATTTTGAAAGAGTGCAACAGGAATGTACCAGATCGCTCATTTAGGCATGAGAACATTTTTATCAGAAAATAGTTTATGTGACTATTCTAAGTTCTGACAATGTTTGCTCAGTAAGACAAGTGTATTTTTCTTATTACAATTGCAGTGAACAGTGGAACTGATCATCAGAAATAATACATTTTAAAAAGAGACAGGTTACAATGTTAGCACATTTAAATAATTTGCCCTTTTCGATTTCTTCGCTAGATTCTTTTGGTAAAACATCCCCACCCAAATTTGTTCTTCTCGTTCGGCTGCCAGAAATGACTCGTCTGACTTCGAGACTATGTGACTATGTGACTCTCACCCACATAGAAAGCGGCAAAGACATAGGGCCTCATTCCGAGTAGGGCGCAAAGGGATACCGGGCACCGTTAAGGACATCAGTGCCGATAATCCCTTTGCGCCCTACTCCGAGTTCCCTTAGCGGGTCCCTTCCTTAACGCCTGGTTTTACCAGGCGTTAAGGAAGGGACCCGCTAAGGGAAATCAGAGCCAATAACGGTACCGCAAATTGCGGTACCGTTATTAGCTACTTCCCTCTTCCCATTGAGCCCGCTGCGGGCTGAAATGGAAATGGGGAATGGTTTGGTGAATGGGAACTTACCGGTCCCGCCAAGGTCAGACTGGACTGCTAAGTCCCCATCTCACCAAACCGGACACAGTACTGGTATGGGAGGTAGTCATGGCGTAAATAGCGCCATGACTACCTCCATACTCGGAATGAGGCCTATAGAGTGAGATAGAACATGGGGCAAGACAGGTGGAGCAAGGGAGAGAGATAGGAAAGAAAGAGTGCTAGATCAGTGTATGATATGCCGAGTACTGCCCTCCTTTTCCAAGTGCTGTAATGGTAGGTGTTATTACCCAATCTCACTAGTAATCAATGTATTGACTGGAACAAGATAAACGCCTGTGTGTGCCCCAGGATAGGTTCTAGATAATATGGATCCCCAGGAGAAACAGTACAATCCACCCCCTGCAACTTGCTCCTGCATCACAAATTGTGCATGCTCCCTCATCAAAAACCCTGCATCACCACCTCTTCGAAACATCATGAAATCAATGCACTTTAAATGAAGTTGTCTTGGCTTGTACATGAAAATCATAAGTAGCAACATACTGGCACCCTTATTTCCGGACTGCCAGACTACAAGAATGTCGGCAGGGGCTGGTGCTCCCGACAGTTCTGAACAGCCGGGAGCACTGCCCCCTGCAGGCATGGTGTTCACGGAAGCATTAGCAACATTAGCAACGGTGCTGGTGCTTCCATGTCCCAATTCCCATTGGACTCCATGGAAATGAGGACTTGCACTTCTTTCTGCTGCCTGACATCCCGGGCCATCAGGACTTGTAATGTCCTAGTGGCACAGGGATGTCAGGCGGCAGAATGGTGTTATGAGTTCAGCGACAACCCACCGGTAGCACCAGCGAGTTAAGATCGACATTGTAATGAGGCCCATAAACAATAATACAAACCAAAATTGATTTTCATTATCTCATGTATATGATAATTGTCTAAGTGAAAGCACTCTCCTAGGTTTTGCTGCAACAAAAGATTTTATGGCTGCAGGGTTATCGGTTTTTGTTACCGTTTTGCTCTCAATTGAAAGGATAGCAAGAGCCAACAACATATCTCTAGCCACATATATCTTTATCTATTTTTATTTAGTAAAACCTCCCTCACGATTAGCAACAGCATTTGGAAATGAATTCAAACAGAGAAATATGTTTTTCCTGTATGTATGCACTTAGATGCCTGATATACTGCTTAACATACCACTCATTCCAAATGCTCGAGAGGATGAATCGATGAATGTGTGAAAGAAAGAAGGGGTTAGGAGGTGTGGAGGGTTCTATGTGATTTCCTTGAGATTTTTACATCGATTTCTTTTTTTTGTAGGACATTTTAATGCAAAAGTATGCGTAGGGAGACCCCCTGTTCCCCACTCACCTCTCCTCTACCTTTTTTATTACCCTAATCCGCCCCTGCATACATTTGCGGTAACATTAGTTGAACAAAATGTGATGATTTCTCCCATGTTGGAAAAACATGCAATGGAATTTACTTACCCCAGTGAAGAGCATGAGGCAGCTCTCGACTGTAGTAACCAAGTTAGTTTATCCGCTTATTGCCTAAAATCACCTTAAAGCTACCTAAAACCACTAGAGGGGATAAGAATAGCAGAGGGCAGATGATGAGGTGTATCAGGCATGTCGTCATAGGATGTGTGTATTTAGGCAAATTATAGCGTTGCCTATCAAATGGTGAGAGTAGCTGGGCATATAATGGCAAAAGGTTGGCATAGCTCTTCACTAAAATGGCTGAAATCTTTCATCACTGACCGAACAGAAAGAACCCACATTCCACCATTCAAATCAAACACAAAAAATATTACATGGCTTGCTCCACAACGATCAAGTCTCTCCCCCTCTCCTCTTCAATAGCTATTTTACCCCCCCTAATGAAACTCATTCAAGCCCATTGACTGACAGCCTACAAATATGCAGTTGACACCGAGCATATTTTCAAGATAATGAACGGCGACGACTCGGGCAATGCCCTAACTAATTGCCTCTGCAACGACATAAACACCTGATGGAAAACAATAATCTCAAACTAAACCCAACCAAAACTGAAATATTAATCTCCCCTCAAGAAAACAGTCTAATACAGACATCCCTCACATGGCCCCCACCCATGGGAACCGAACCGGTGATATCAACAACAATAATCTTGAAATCCTCATGGACAATGGTCTCACCTTACAACCACAATTAAATGAAATAGCTAAACGGAGGGATCCTCCTTTACCCCACGGAGCCCTCGCAATCATTTCCTTGGTATTGTCAACGATAGATTATGCAAATAGGCTATGCCTGGGAATTGGCCTCACCAATAAACATCAATGCATTCAAAATACTGCAGCAAGACTACTCCTAAGATTAAATAGAAGAGACAGCATCACCCCAGCCCTACGAAGTCTACACTTGCACCAGTAAAGAAACACATGCACTTCAAAGCCCTCTGCACTACCCAGAAATCACTAGACAGGCAAAGATGTGAATTCATTCAAACAAAAATTGCCCGATACCAGCTGAGGAGAGACTTAAGATCCAGCACTGACCTCCAAAGAGAAACAAGATACTACCAGAAAAGAACATTCAGAGGAACTGCCTTTTCCTATCTGATAGCCAAACTGTGTAACTCGATCCATAAGGAAATAAGAACGCCGGAAGACCACTTTACTTTCAAGAAAAGTCTAAAAACTTGGCTTTTCAACTCACCAAGATAAACACTGATCAACCATTTAACACCCACACAATCCCTGCATACACAAACCATAAACCGGAAACAAGAAATACAAGGGAAACATTAGGAATGGAAAAAAAATAGTATAACTACAAATAGCTAGAAATCATCCAAAACCCACTAACCACTTCTTCTCTCCCACACAACCCAAACTCCTTGCCCACAACACACGCCCAGAGAGCTGGTAAATGAACCTACCAAAACACATAAACCGCACCTCACCCTAACCAAACTAGAAGCCCAACCACCTCAGATAACAAACAGGTCAAATACTGGACACCACCCTTCAGGACACAACAACCCCAGTGCACAAAACAAAGGACATCCAAAAGGCTCACATGGAGAGACACCAGATGCTCCTGGTTCTACACGCATCAACAGAAGAACACACGTCAATCCTATCCCTCTCTCCCCCACTAACCATCCCTACCCACTTTTCCTTGCAGAGCCACGTGAGCGCCTGGAGATTATAAGATGGCAGCGTTCTGCATTATAAATCAACTTAACATAACATAACATTCCATAACATATGGTGAAACTACTTGAGTATATGATGCCAATTTCAGGGAAATGCAATGAGTGAATGGGCATACATTGATAATAGGTAATGTTTGTGAGTACTGGGAATGTAATGCCAACATCTGGCAAATGATGGCAGTGTCGGACATATGATGAAAGTATATAGGGAAATTATCGATCTACCTAGCAAATTGTGTACATTGCTGGCATTTGGTGGGACAACCTCTCACTTTCTATACTTGGCAATTCTGTTAGTACCTTCCCATATCATAGCAATTCCAGTCATATGATGTGTGTAAGTGAACAGACGGTGGCAAAACGTGGCAGATTGTGTTATCTTGGCCATACATGTGCAATGCAAAGGTAAACTGGTGGGTGCCCGTGCATCTGATAGCAATACCAAGCAACAAGAAAACAATCACTATGTAGAAACGCAAACCTATTAACTTTGTCAATGCTTTCTACATGTGTTCATGCATGTTTTCACAGTAAAAACACACACATGGGACATCGTTCCCTGGATCCCACACAAGCAAACATGACAGTTATCCCCTTAACAGCACATCACCAGTTTTCTAACCTATTACTCACCAGTATTCGCAACTGCTGGTATCCTTTAACTAAAAAGATTGAAAGCACAAACAAATATAAGAGGTAAACATATTGTTTTGTTCTGTCTCCAAGTAAACAAAATTGGGTGGGCAGATTTCTCCAGGCCACTAGGACACATGCTTCCAAGTGCTGGTATTTCAAATAACAAATCCATGCTTTCCAGGAAATTTCATCTTGGTCAATTAGAATCATTGTGAGTTTAGCAATGCGGTAGAAAAAGTGTCAGTAACTCAATTACTGACACTTTTTGAGCAGTGATGTTATTAACGTCATTTTTAGTGTTCTGCCAAATTCTGAGTTTGACCATGAAGTAGAGGATTTATGCTAGTGGTATATCCTTGACTTTAACACCAAAAATCGGTGGATTTGCTGTGTGGAATTACCATGCAGAATTACTGCTTATTGTAAATGCACCAAACAGGACTAAAAGATGGTAATGGTGAATGATTATGTGATAAATCAGTACCACCACACTCGTAATGATGCATGATTGTTTTAGTAAACAGGTTTGGAGAATTGAAGTCACACATTTAATCACCGTAAAGACACAAATAGAAGAAAATAAGCAAAGTCACTGGTTAGAAAGTTATACATTCATGCTCATTCATCCGTTCCTCTGTTATCCTGCTTTCCTTTAGTACTTTTTTCCCCACCTTCGGTCCCCAGGCACGCACTCTTCTGCTCCTCCGCTCCTCTGTGCACTATCTGTCCCCTTTGTTTAAATTCGCAACAGAAAAAAAAGAAAAAAAATCCCTTTGTAGAAGGGATATGTTTTAGGAGGGAGGAGAGCCAACGTGTTAGGCACTCGCGTCTTGCAGGGAGGAGCTGTGGGATGTTTTTACCCATGCATCCAAGCCCTACCATAAAACTGTGCAGTACTGGCATGGAAAACATCATGATGGCCAGAACTCCCCAGACAGTGCACAGGGAAAACATGAAGAATAGCCTGCCACCCATTTTTGCCTATGTTGTGAGCACAGGAGGGCACTGCCTAAAACCACCATTGGGCTACACACACAGTAGCCTGAAACCATTGGGAATGGCAATGCTGATTGCCAAAAGCAACCCAGAACTGTGGGGAATTCATTTTCTTAATCCCAAAAATGGTTGCAATACTGGTACTCACCACTATCAGAAAGCCGGCGTTTTAAAACCACCAGACTTTTGTGTAAAACTGAACAGAGGAACCAACACTTGCTAAGAGGTGGATACAATATAAAACTATATTCTGAAATGACTTGAAGGAAGTAATTATTTAATGTACATGTAAAAATTGTAAGTTTTGATTTAAACTGGGAACTAAAGTGACATTTAGCTGAAACCTGGCTTAATGAAACTGGATTCTGCCTGACAACTACCCCCGACAGGAGTTGAAACTGGATCAACAGCCACTCTTCCCAGGCCTAGCGGCATCCTGCTGCCCCTTGCCAAAAGGAGTTCACCCCTCTGATTAGATTATGGGTGGAGCACCTGGGAACTGGAAGGGACAGAACAATGCAACTTCCTTGACTCAGGCAAATGTTATATTGGGGGCGTCGTAAAATAGCTTCCTCTTGGGAGAAACTGGGGGGCAGCTGTGCCTCTGTGAACAAGCTGGCTTGGGGGAAGTGGATAAACCAGTTATTCCACCCTGTGATGTGGGAAGCCACACCCCTTTTTGACCAGAGCATAATTTTAAAAAGATAGATAACTCATAGTGCGGACTTGTCATAATTATATAAGTAATATCATTATTTTTGTGATTTTTCTGTGAACATTTTAAGAGGCGTTAGGACCCTGTGGTGTATTCTGGGGGGTTGCTAGCGGAAAATAGGGTCTCACTCCAAATGTATGCATGTTAAAAATCTGACACTTTATCATCTGTAACCCACATGTGGTGCACATTTGTGTAAAATCTGGAAAGGTTTAGAGGTCGTTATCTGGATGAAAAGGGGAGAATTCTGTCATCAGTGGACACAACATCGTACAAAGACAGGGATCGGATGTTTTGGTGCTACTGAAAATATGTTAACTGGACCGATAATATTAGAAAAATGGTACATAGATAAATATGTATTTGGGTCAGAAATAGATGTGTATGCAATCTGACAAGGGGAGGTTCCTCTGACCATAAAACCTACAGCATCACTTTGACTCACATTTCCTTCCCCCAATCAAGGGAGAGAGGAGGAATTGGCCAATGATAAGTGAGAGGGGCAGGTTTAGTTATGACCAACGCACACACCCACTTTCCAAAACACATAAAAAGAGACTGCTGGGACAGGTAGAGACATTCAATTCCATTTGCTGCGGAGCATGCTGACTGACGACTTCACATCCAGAGATCCAGACTTCAAATCCATCAATCTCCAGAACCTGTAGCAGAAATTAACTCCAGAATTTGTAGCAGAGAGGCCTGAATCCACCAGCAAAATCCTCTTCAGCAGGCCTCAAAACTAACCAAACTATTCAACAGCCGGGCGAGCTGTTTGAAGTTTTGCTGAGTATTTTTGCAAGAACCTGTAGCAGTACCCAGAAAGCAGTGTTACATCCAGAATCCAGAGAGGCTAGACCAGCAGAGCAGAGCTGACCCAGATCGCTGTGAGCAGAACCGGTGCCTGATTGACCTGCCGAGCAGCCAGATCCACAGCCGGACATGTTGACCAGATCCGTGACGAGGCCTAGTTCAAATTTATATTGTGAGTACCTAGCAGAACTGTGCAGAACCAATCTCTTAGTTAAAATAATCTAATCCAAACTATTTTAACCTAAGTAGAACTGCCTCCTAAAAATCGTGTCATCTGTCATTTTTAAAGCTGCACAACTGTCACCTGTCAATTCTGCAGCTGCAAGCTGTCACCTGTCATTTTGAGTTTACTTTAAATCCGAAAAACGACCTTTATTTAATCGTCCGTATCTCTGGAACCGTTTGTGCTAGGAACGAAATTTAAATTTCATCTGAAAGGCTTTCCAACGAACCTAGAACCGACTTCCTACTCCCTATACTTTTCCCGTAATCGCGAGACACGCACTCACGAAATTTACCGCGATTTGCGATTTTGGCTCAATTTCTCCACTTGTCAAAATAGCAGCTCCATTCTTTCTTTTGTTAAAATCCGTTTGCAACTTGGTAATAACTCATAGAGCATTGCTAAAGTGAGCCTGAACTAATACCAACACGCATCTCCCACTCACCCTGAATCTCTAGAGGGAATTAAAATCAGTTGTCACCTTTTCCCATCCATTGCCATCACATTTAAAAAGCATTTTGGGCCTGTGTTTCAAACTCCTACCTGTTTCCTCTAAGCTTGCTGGGGGGGAACTGAATTTCGTACTGTATTTGATTGCATTCCTGAGAACTGTGTGCTCCTCTTTCCATCTCCTTCCATTTCTTACATTGCATAGGGGAGGGGGGTGAATTGCCAGAGAAAAAGTGATTATCTTATCTTTTTCTAAAATCATATCAAGTATTTCTGTACTGCATTTTATTCCTCATTGCTTTTCCTTTGAAACCATAAAAATATTTTTGCTACTTTATCCATCCTATACTAACTCCTCATTGATTGTAAAGAAGTGTGCTAGTGCCAGATTACACATTGTTGATCAACATCATATGTCTAAGTGTACTGTCAGATATTAATTTATTATAAAAGTGTGATATATATATATATATATATATATATATATATATATATATATATATATATATATATATATATATTGTTTAATTTTTCAAATAAACCTTTTAATTTGCAAAACAAACCTACTTCTTGGCTCAGTGGGGTCAGAGGGATTCTAAGAGGGGGGTGTTATAAAGGGTTGTCATCCAGAGTACTGAACTGGATATAAAAATACATCAATAAGGGTTTTTCTCAGCATCCCAGACTAGGCATTGACTTAGCTGTAGTGTTGATTGAATATCGCTTACAAAGGTGGGGGCTCGTCCGGGATTTGGTGAATTAGATTTACCACTTGTGCAGATTAAACAGTGTGCCAACTGACCAGATACACATATCCGGTTAGATCACCACGCTGTTTTACACTGTGAAAGCATCCCTCAAAGGAACGCTCTAAGGAAACGGTCTGTTTTGCAAAATAAAATACAAACTTCTGTAAATCAGGAAGGAACTCAAATTCCAGAATGACGACCTTGGTAGATATGAAAATAGCCAGAGAGCACTTCTTACATAAGCTATTTGTGAGAGGTGAGTGGACTCATCAGGACCAAACGGTCTGGTTGCAGGCAATCGCGCAACAGGTCATTGAAACAGGGTCAGATATACGGAGAGATCAGGGTCCCCTACATGTGGCCCTGAGTGAACTATACATGGCCCCTAAAGCCAAAGATGAACATAATAAGATTGCCAGGATAGCGGCATATTTGTATCTATATATGGGAGCCATGCAGGACAAATGTGCTGAAGGCCAAGATCTGGCAAACAGGCAACAGATGGCGTTAGAGAAGGCCCAATCTGATCTGGACTCTTCTGAGCAGAGGCTGCTCAGGAGCCAGGAGTCAGAAAAGGACAGCAGACAGTACATCACTAAAATAAAGGAGGATATGGATGTGCTGCAACAGGAAAAGACGTACCAGGATACCAGATTTCTGGCCTTGCAGAAGGAGTACCAAGAAGGTTTGGACTCCCTACTGCAGAGCCAGAAAAAGCTGGAGCAACAATTAGATTTCAATAGGGCATGTGCCGAGCAGGTAGTCACCCTGCAAAGCCACCTACATAGGGAGAAGGCAGAGAGCAATAAACTGATTTTGAAAGACCTGGATACCCAGGCAGAGTTTGACCAGGAGCGCCAGAAAGCTGGTGCCTTCCAAAGGCAAAGGGACGACCTGGCGGCACAGATGCAGGCTCTTAGTCAGGAAAGGGATACCTTAGGCCAGGAAGTCTGCCACTTAAAAAGGAAAATGGAAGAAAATCACCTGGCCCTCCAGGGACTGGGTGACCGCCAAAAAGAACACCAGAACTTGTTAGAGCACACCAGGAGGGTGGAGGATGCTCTGGCAAGAAAGGAGCAGGCCAATAGGGACACAGCTCAGGAGGTAACCCTCCTGCAGCAGAGACTGGCCCAGTACTCCAAGACCAATCAGGAGGCACAGAGAGAAAATGAGGATCTCTGTCAGCACAATGATAGGCTCCAGCAACAGGTAGCGATGCAGGAGAGACTGATAGAGTGTAGTAGGCCATAACTGAGGAACTGAAAGCGCAGGCTCTTGCATTGCAACAGGGAGCAGGCGCTGATAGAGACGAGGTGCGCTGGGAAAGGGAAACGCCTGAGCATAACCTCAGGAGCCCTGGTACCAGAGGCCTTCATCTCTCTCAGTCCCTGAACTCTGCCACCCCCATGTCCGCTCGCGCACATGAGCCCAGGGCCACGAAGATGGCAGATTACTATCCAGCTAGAAGTATGGGGCTCATAGGCCAGTACCTCCCAGGAATGGATGGGCGGGGATCCGGGTATAGGCACCCAACCACAGTGCAATTTAGTGGGGAACCCCAGGAGAGTAGGCCCATTAAGGGCATCCTGAAAACCTCTGCCCAGTTAGGTCAGTGGGGGGGGTACCCATCAAATCCTGGCAGCAAGGAGGGGTCTGAAGACTCCTCTGAGCATTACAGGACACAGGAGACCAGGTCCCCACATTCTGCCAGCCATTCCCAGGCTCGCAGAATCCGGGAAAACCTGGAAGATCAGACGGGCACCTCTGGGAGCAGCGCTTCTGAGTCGGAGGATGAATGGACCTTGGTTACCTGAACCAAAAAGGCCAATAAGGCAAAAAGGGCCTTGCTTAAGGACCCATTGAAACAAATAAAGGCAATAAGGAGTGTCATCACGCCTTATCATAAGAATGCCAAGTATTCTGTTTGGAAACACTTGAAGCTCTATGAGCAAATGAGGGAGACTTTCCATTTGAAGGACAGCCAAAGCTGTATTCAATATGTAAAGTGAAACTTCTCACCAGAATACTCCAGTTTCTTTGCAGGGCTGGAGGATCAAAACCATTCAAGGTGGTCCACATACAGGGCGGCCATCTTGAAACATTTTTCTGTGCACAGAAATCCTCAAGAGGCTCGCAAGGCAGCCTACAATTTGCAATGTGGGGAGGATCAGGCCCCGCAAGAGTTTGTGCAAGAATTAAAGCGTGCTTTTGCGCAGACCACCAGAAGGGTGCACACGGATAGCAGAGAATTTATCAATACGTTTTTCCATGCCTTACCCAAATACATAATGACCCAGCTCGTGAGAGACTTTCATGAGAAAAGATCTTTAGACTGGGTCATTGAACAGGCTACCCGGATCTATGAGGTGCAGAAGCCCATCGAAAATAAAAATAATGCACCGAAAAACCCCAAAACCAACAGCACTCCTGCTGCTGCCAAGGTGGCAGAGGTAAAGGTTGCCCCCGTTTTAGATTTGGAGATGGGGGGCCTAAAAACCTGCCTGCACCAAATAATTCACAGCCCAGAAGGCCCTCGGGCCAGTCACAGACAGGGAATCGAGGAGGTAGTCCCACAAATGGGGTCCCCCGCTCCCCTGACTATGTAAGTCCCTGCTACAAGGGAAACCGACCAATCCTGGGTTATGTGTGGACTCCTCCAGCCCAAGGGGGGGGATCCAGCCAAGCACCTAACCCAGGGAACTTCCCTCCCAACTTCCCACAGGAGGGCAGAAATTCTACAAATCCTGGGCAGAACTTTTTCCCCAGGTAGCCACCCAATTTCCAGCCCCAAAATCATCCATCCTTCTTTCCCCAATTCCCTGAGCCCAGACAACCTAATCCGGGAGAGGGGAGGCCAAGGGTGGAGGGGTACCAAAATCTTCCCAACCAGGGGTACTACCAGAGAAGGGATAGCTACCCTTCCCGGGATCAGCCCAGGGGAGAAAATGGAGCCCCGTATCAGCCTGAGCGGGTTTCACAACTTGAGCGCCAGGTCCAATATATGGCACGAGATCCGGGTCACATACTGAGGGCTCAACAGAACCCTCAGATGAGCATGCCACCGCAGAATGCTCCAAACTCTGGAACTGGTGCTCCAAAACAATGACGGGGGCAGCACCCCGATAACCCACCGGTTCCCAGGGAGGAGGCACAAGGGGAAGGGGGGTCTAAAGTCTTGGAGGAAGCTTCCTTCCCAACTTGTAAACAGCCCCTGGAAAACCAGGAACCGGAAACAAAATCTTCTACCCCTGAAAGTCTGCCACCCAAGGAGCAGAGAGGAGGTAGGAGAAACAAAGGACCCAAACAGACCCACTTTGTGGAGGAGGTACAGGTCTTCCAATTTGAGGGAGAGGGATCCTCAGAAGATCCTGGGAAAACGATCTTCTCCTTCAGAGATGGGGGAACTCCTCCCAAGGAAAAATGGGTCCCAAGGGATGCCAATTCAGACTGGGGAGATGTGGAGACTGAGCTACCGCCGCCCATCATCTCATCCCAGAACCGACAATACCAAAATCCCGTGGGTCAAACCCATCCTGAGGACTGCCTCCAAAAAGGGGGGGGGGCCCAGAACCTGAAACCATTTCCAGTTGCCAACTTTTTCTTTCAGATTCACCAGGCTCTCCACAGAATTCTGCCCAAATCTCTTCGCTAGCAATGTCCAAAACCAGAAAGTTAGCCCACCAGTTGTCCAAAAATGTGCATTATCTGTGCCCCCTTGAGGAGAAGGAGGGAAGATACTATGCCCTGGTACAAGTACAGGGGCAGGGTACAATTTTGGCACTGGTGGACACTGGATCCCAAGCTACCCTTCTGTCCAAAAGGAGCTTTGATGAACTAAATGCGGGAAGGGGGGAGAATTACCGTATTCCTCTCACCTCTCTTCCTGGACAACTGCAGAACTTTGACGGGAAGGAAATTCCTGTCGAGGGGACTGCAGATTTGGACATCAAAATTGGGCGACACAAGGTGAAACACCCGGTCATAGTAGTGACTCCAGAGGGCACCCCTTGTTTAATAGGGAATGACCTCCTGAGAAGGTTGTCAACCCTAATAGATTGCGTAAACAAGGTCCTCTGGACCCAGACTAGCCGACCATGTTAGTTTAAACGGCACATGCCACATGGTTGAACAGAAATCTGTAGCATTTCACTTCCAGAATAGCCAAATTCCAGACGTGACAGTAATAGCAGTAGGACAACAGACTGGTGGTGGGGGGTCCTCTCCATTTCTGAAAATCAACCTTCCTTCCAGTTTAAGGTGGTATTCCACACTGGAATGAAACACCCTGAAATTCTTTACTAATCCACAATCAGAAACTCCCACTCCTATAGTCCAGAAAGATGTGAAATCAGCTCAGAGCCTGGCTGATATTCAGCAAATTGGAGATCAGTTGTTCATCCCTGTTCAGTTAAATGATGGGAATGACTCTGTTCTCGCTCGAGTGTGTGTGAACAACGGTAAGAGCTTCATCAGCGAAGCCATGTTCCGCCAACTCCCAAAAGATCCAGCCATTCCCACATTCAAACTGATAGACAAATGTGAAATGGACCTAGAAGCACCTAATTCCAAACATCTCCTGCCAAGCAGATGTATGCTCAAAATCTCCATTGGCAACAAGAGCATAGTCCATAATTGTTGGGTCGTGCGAGACGTCACTGCCGCCTTTGACTTAGGCAGTGACATTCTCAATCGCTTTGCCATTAGTTTGGACCTAATAAACTTCAAAGCTTGGTCCCGATTAGCGGATAATCCCATGGGCTTTGATGATCCAGAAAAAGCATTTAGGTCAACTCAATTGCTACATTATGCAGTTGAAATTCAGATGAAAGAGGAAGTCACCATCCCAGAAAGGACCCGACAATTCTCCCTGGAAGTGAAAGTTAAAAGAGGACGAAAAATGAAAAACCCTGATGCTTATATCCATCTAAATGCTTCTCTCCAACAGCAAGGGTTAGGGGTAAACCCAACACCATTAGTCAACATAGAACATGACACCATTCCAATAGAGGTGGATAACAGTGACTTAAAGAGTATTACTCTAGCCGCAGGCACCATTATTGGAATGGCGATTGATGACCGACATTTCTCCATTGATTTAGGAAATTAACTGTTAGGACCAATCCCCAAGGACTGTTTTGACAGTGACAGCGAGGACAATACAACACCAGACAGGATTTTCACCCGGCATGGGGGGAACTTCCTGGTGTACTCTTCTTGCCCTTATGGTAAGGAAGATGTGACTTGTGACTTCAGGAGGGAAGAGGTGATTTTCCAGGTCCATGAGGGCTGCCTTTCCCACCTGAAGCCTCCAGTCCAAATCAGCGCTCTGACCAGGGACTTCTGCACCCAGCTGGAGGAGGCCGCTGAGATAGCCAAACCAGAAGTCTTTCCAGGCTTCAGGCAGATGGTGGAAGAGAGAGTCAACCTAGCTGATGCCTGTGTGACTCTGGAACAGAAGCGAAAGTTGAAACAAGTTTTCTTAGATTTCCAAGATCTCTTTGCGGTAGACTCATATGACTATGGTCGCACCGACATCCACACCACAACAATTCCCACGGACCCTGGAATGACTCCAGTGTTTGTGAAGCAATATAGCTTGCCTCTCGCATCCATGGAGTCCCTTACTGAAATAATTAAGAACCTTGAGTCCCGGGGAATAATCCGTCCAGTCCACAGCACTTTCAATAATCCGGTGCTGGGAATATTGAAGCCAAACAGCCAGTGGAGACTCTGCGCCGACCTTAGGGAGCTCAACAAACGGGTCCATACTTCCCGACGGCCTCTGCCCTACATTGACCAAGGGCTGGCCCAGATTCAGGGGTCACAGGTATTCACAGCAATAGACCTGACCAATGGATACTGGACCGTGCCTGTCAGTAGGGAGGACCAATACAAACTGGCTTTTACCTTTGGGGGCCAGCAGTACACATGGACCCGGACTCCCTTCGGATACCTCAACTCCGGCAATGAATTCAACATTTTCCTACATAAGGCCATGCCCGACCTGGGTGCGAGGGGTAACCTGGCTTATGTAGATGATGTCCTCATCAAAAGTTCATCTGTGGAGGAACACATAGTGGAGATCCGTTATGTTCTGACACAGTTGAGGGCCGCCGGAGCAAAACTTTCCTTTCAGAAAGCACAGTGGTGTAGAACCCGTGTTAATTTCTTGGGGCATGAGATTACTCCTCAGGGTCTCTGTCCCCAGGAAAAGAAAGTGGAAGCACTTCAGAAACTGAAGGATCCCACAACTCTGCAGGAACTAAGGAGCCTCCTTGGACTGACTAATTACAGCAGAAAGTTCATTGAGGGCTACGCAGAGATCACTAGACCCCTGATTCATCTCCTGAAGGGGGGGGGTCAAGTGGGAATGGGGTCCAGAGCAAACCGAGGCAGTAAGACAACTCAAAAGAAGCCTATCACAAGCGCCTTGCCTAGCTTACCCTGTCAGAAACAAAGAGTTCTTCCTGGAGACAGGGTTCTCTAATACGTGCTTGACGGCAGTATTATACCAAAAGCATGACAAGGTCAATAAAGTAATCTCCTATGCGAGCAAAACTTTATCCTCTGTGGAGGAAAAATTCAACTATTGTGAGAAGGCACTCCTGGCAACGATGTGGGCATTGAAGAATTACCACCCGTTTATCCAGGGGGAAAACATCATAGTGGAGACTCCACACCAGCCTCTGCAATATCTCCAAAGTGACAGAATCCGGGCCGGAAATGTGAGTAATTCCCGAATTACTTCCTGGATTCTGTCAATGCAAGGCTTTCCTGTGGAGGTCAGATATGGCCAAAACAAGAAGAGTCCCCTCGCGCAAGGTCTGGCTGACTTGCATGATTGTGCCAGAGAAAACTGTCTCGAGGACGAAAGTCTAAAAATCAAGGACAACATGGAGGCATACTTTAATTCCCCACACAAAGTCTTTGAAGAAGACAAGTGTGAGGGAATGCCCACTGTCTATGTGGATGGATGCTCGTACCATGTTGACAACAACGGGGAGAAAGAACTGGTGGCCGGTGTAGGGAATGCCTGGGTGAAGGAGTTTCCAGAACCCTCCGCTGGATACAAAATTGGTCCCCAAAGTAGTCAGGTGGCAGAGTTGATGGCTGTGCATCAGGCCATCCTCACTGCTGTCCAACATCAACTCCACGAACTGGTCATAATCACTGGTTCGGATTATGTACGGAACAGGTTCGTGGAGCACCTGGTTAATTGGAAAACCAGAGGCATGTTATGTGCTAATAACAAACCCCTGAAACATGGGAAGTTAATCCAAAATATTGATGATCTGGTCACATCGAATGGGATGACCATCTACTGGAAAAAGATCAAGGGTCATTCCAAAGTAGAGGGACCAGACAAAACGGGAAATGACTTAGCTGATCAGCTGGCCAAAACCGGGGCCATCCAAGGGGATCTAATAGAAATAGAGTCCCTGTTGGGGGAAATCCAGGTCACTGCTATCACTAGGTCCCAGACGAATGCTCACAATGATCTTTCAACTGCACAATGGAGTAAGGAGACCCCTGATGCTGATTTGATTACAGCTCAGAAGGGGGATCCAATAATTGGTAAGTTTTACCAACACATTGAGGACCCTGAAAACTTTCCCCTGACAGATACCGATTACATTGGGAAGGAGGACCTTAGAGTGTTGATGAAATGTCCGAAGATGTTCCGAATCCAAGACGGTTTGTTGGTAAGGAAATCCCAAGCTGGCCATGATCAGTGGGTGGTCCCTACCTCATTCCAAAGCCTGATGTTAAGTCACGCCCATGATGCGGCCACCGCCGGTCATAGGGGGTTTCACACAACACTGGAAATCTTAAGAGAGGTTGCATACTGGCCACACATGGGGCAGGACCTCGACCAATACTTGAAGGGGTGTCTTGTGTTTGCACAATTTCAGCCATCATCCCTCACACACTGTGTGCCTCTCCAAAAGAGGGGGATGACACTGCCATGGTCAGATTTGCAAATCGACTTTGTAGGCCCTGTAATTCGCTCGTCTAGAGGAAACAAGTACATGTTGACCGTTACATGCTTGTTTACCAAGTGGGTGGAATGTCTCCCAGCCCCAAACTGCAAGGCAGAAACAGCAGCTGCCCTGATGATCAACCACATCTTTTCCCGTTTTGGTCTACCTCAAAGGATTGAGTCAGATAGGGGTAGCCACTTCACCAGTGAAGTAATGATAAAGATGTGGGAGATACTGGGGGTCAAAAGGAAGTTACATATTGCTTACAGGATAGCTTCTTCTGGAGCAGTGGAGACATACAACCGAACCATTGTGAGCATATTAAAAAAGTTTGTGGCAGATTCTGGGCCAAGTTGGGATATCCGACTACCTCTGGTCCTAATGGCCATCAGATCTACCCCTTCATCTGCAACCAAAATGTCACCATTTGAGTTGATGACTGGGCGCAAGATGGTGCTTCCCCAGCATTTGCTCTACAGGACCCAAGAGCAGACACTGATAAATGCCTCCACAACTCATGAGTATGTGGAGAATTTGAGGAAACACCTTCAACATGCTTTTGCCTATGCTCAGCGGAATCTAGAAAGATCAGCCGAGAGCACCAAGACCCACTATGATTTAAAAACTACCCAAAAGGAATATAAGGTGGGTGATCGGGTCTATCTATACAATTTCTAAAGGAACCAGGCCAAACAGCGAAAATTCTTGCCTACATGGAAGGGACCGTTTGAAATTAGAGACAAGATCTCCCCTGTTGCCTATAAGATCTGCATCCCCAAAGGCAGTCTGGCGGAAGGGGAAGACAAGTGGGTACATATAAATCAGCAAAAGTGTTTCCATCCCAGGCACACTCTGCAACAACTGGAGGAATCCACTGGAATCCCAGAGGGGGCCGCTTCAGAGTAATTCAGTTCCAACCCTAAAATATTCCACATATAGCATATAAAATTCTGTGATCCTTGTATATATATATGTTCTTGTCTCCTAATTTAAAAAAGAAAATGTATATGTTCATATCTTCTGATTCATAAAATGTATATGTTCGCCACACCATTAATAGTGGTGAAGAAATGTCTACGAATAGGTATTGCCGCTTTGCTTTATCATCCTAGGAGAGATGAAACCATGGAGACTGACCAAGGAGGACGACCGGGAGCAGAGACCAGAGGGGGCCGGGGTACCGCCCAATCCTCCCATCAGGACCAGCAAGGAGAACTGATTGATCGACTGGAGGGAGGAAAAGATGCTGAACTGTGCCATCCATGGAATTGGAAGAAGAGGAGGCGAACATCCCAGATCTTGCGAGTTCCATCAGCGAAAGGACAGAATGGCCATCGCAAGAGGGGGGGCTTGTGGGATGTTTTTACCCATGCATCCAAGCCCTACCATAAAACTGTGCAGTACTGGCATGGAAAACATCATGATGGCCAGAACTCCCCAGAGAGTGCTCAGGGAAAACATGAAGAATAGACTGCCACCCATTTTTGCCTATGTTGTGAGCACAGGAGGGCACTGCCCAAAACCACCATTGGGCTACACACACAGTAGCCTGAAAACATTGGGAATGGGATGGCAATGCTGATTGCCAAAAGCAACCCAGAACTGTGGGGAATTCATTTTCTTAATCCCAAAAATGGTTGCAATACCGGTACTCACCACTATCAGAAAGCCGGCGTTTTAAAACCACCAGACTTTTGTGTAAAACTGAACAGAGGAACCAAAACCAGGCCAAGGAAAAACTTTCTAAGAGGTGGATACAATGTAAAACTATATTCTGAAATGACTTGAAGGAAGTCATTATTTAATGTACATGTAAAAATTTTAAGTTTTGATTTAAACTGGGAACTAAAGTGACATTTAGCTGAAACCTGCCTTAATGAAACTGGATTCTGCCTGACAACTACCCCCGACAGGAGTTGAAACTGGATCAACAGCCACTCTTCCCAGGCCTAGCTGCATCCTGCTGCCCCTTGCCAAAAGGAGTTCACCTCTCTGATTAGATTAGGGGTGGAGCACCTGGGAACTGGAAGGGACAGAACAATGCAACTTCCTTGACTCAGGCAAATGTTATATTGGGGGTGTCATAAAATAGCTTCCTCTTGGGAGAAACTGGGGGGCAGCTGTGCCTCTGTGAACAAGCTGGCTTGGGGGAAGTGGATAAACCAGTTATTCCACCCTGTGATGTGGGAAGCCACACCCCTTTTTGACCAGAGCATAATTTTAAAAAGATAGATAACTCATAGTGCGGACTTGTCAGAATTATATAAGTATTATCATTATTTTTGTGATTTTTCTGTGAACATTTTAAGAGGCGTTAGGACCCTGTGGTGTATTCTGGGGGGTTGCTAGCGGGAAATAGGGTCTCACTCCAAATGTATGCATGTTAAAAATCTGACACTTTATCATCTGTAACCCATATCCCTGGTGCACATTTGTGTAAAATCTGGAAAGGTTTAGAGGTCGTTATCTGGATGAAAAGGGGAGAATTCTGTCATCAGTGGACACGACATCGTACAAAGACAGGGATCGGATGGTTTGGTGCTACAGAAAATATGTTAACTGGACCTATAATATTAGAAAAATGGTACATAGATAAATATGTATTTGGGTCAGAAATAGATTTGTGTGCAATCTGACAAGGGGAGGTTCCTCTGACCATAAAACCTACAGCATCACTCTGACTCACATTCCCTTCCCCCAATCAAGGGAGAGAGGAGGAATTGGCCAATGATAAGTGAGAGGGGCAGGTTTAGTTATGACCAACGCACACACCCACTTTACAAAACACATAAAAAGAGACTGCTGGGACAGGTAGAAATATTCAATTCCATTTGCTGCGGAGCATGCTGACCGATGACTTCACATACAGAGATCCAGACTTCAAATCCATCAATCTCCAGAACCTGTAGCAGAAATTAACTCCAGAATTTGTAGCAGATAGGCCTGAATCCACCAGCTGAATCCTCTTCAGCAGGCCTCAAAACTAACCAAAATATTCAACAGCCGGGCGAGCTGTTTGAAGTTTTGCCGAGTATTTTTGCAAGAACCGGTAGCAGTACCCAGAAAGCAGTGTTACATCCAGAATCCAGAGAGGCTAGACCAGCAGAGCAGAGCTGACCCATATCGCTGTGAGCAGAACCGGTGCCTGATTGACCCGCCGAGCAGCCAGAACCGCAGCCGGACGTGTTGACCAGATCCGTGACGAGGCCTAGTTCAAATTTATATTGTGAGTACCTAGCAGACCTGTGCAGAACCAATCTCTTAGTTAAAATAATCTAATCCAAACTATTTTAACCTAAGTAGAAAAGCCTCCTAGAAATCGTGTCATCTGTCATTTTTAAAGCTGCACAACTGTCACCTGTCAATTCTGCAGCTGCAAGCTGTCACCTGTCATTTTGAGTTTACTTTAAATCCGAAAAACTACCTTCATTTAATCGTCCGTATCTCTGGAACGAAATTTAACTTTCATCTGAAAGCTTAGCATCTAGGCTTTCCAACGAACCTAGAACCGACTTCCTACTCCCTATACTTTTCCCTTAATCGCGAGACATGCACTTGCGAAATTTACCGCGATTTGCGATTTTGGCTCAATTTCTCCACTTGTCAAAATAGCAGCTCCATTCTTTCTTTTGTTAAAATCCGTTTGCAACATGGTTATAACTCATAGAGTATTGCTAAAGTGAGCCTGAACTAATACCAACACGCATCTCCCACTCACCCTGAATCTCTAGAGGGAATTAAAATCAGTTGTCACCTTTTCCCATCCATTGCCATCACATTTAAAAAGCATTTTGGGCCTGTGTTTCAAACTCCTACCTGTTTCCTCTAAGCTTGCTGGGGGGGAACTGAATTTCGTACTGTATTTGATTGCATTCCTGAGAACTGTGTGCTCCTCTTTCCATCTCCTTCCATTTCTTACATTGCATAGGGAAGGGGGGTGAATTGCCAGAGAAAAAGTGATTATCTTATCTTTTGCCAAAATCATATCAATTATTTCTGTACTGCATTTTATTCCGCATTGCTTTTCCCTTGAAACCATAAAAGTATTTTTGCTACTTTATCCATCCTATACTAACTCCTCATTGATTGTAAAGGAGTGTGCTAGTGCCAGATTACCCATTGTTGATCAACATCATATGTCTAAGTGTACTACCAGATATTAATTTATTATAAAAGTGTGATATACATATATTGTTTAATTTTTCAAATAAACCTTTTAATTTGCAAAACAAACCTACTTCTTGGCTCGGTGTGTTAAGGGGGATTCTAAGAGGGGGGTGTTATACAAGGGTTGTCATCCAGAGTACTGAACTGGATATAAAAATACATCAATAAGGGTTTTCCTCAGCATCCCAGACTAGGCATTGACTTAGCTGTAGTGTTGATTGAATATCGCTTACAGAGCATAGATTGTCCAAGTTTGAATCCAGGAATGGCTCGCTCAGCCTTTCATCCTTCGAGGCAGACACATTAAGTACTGCTTAAATTGTCTAATGATAGACACTATTACAGTGCCTAGACCGGGGAGGAGTTCAGCATAAAGTGCTAGGTTAATCTTATTTGTATTATGTGCACACATATATTTTTCAGTTTCTCCCAGTCACCTGCTTTTATATTGTCATTGTTTTTCCTCCACCTCCTTTTTGCTCTCTCAGCTTGCTCAAGTTCCTGATAGTTCCTGCTTCACACCACTTTCTCTGCAGTCACATCTACATCCCCTTCACACAAACTTTCCTTCCCTTCACTTATCTACCTAGCCCTTGGTCTCCTCCCCATCCTTTCGTGCCTTTATTTACCCATTTATTTTTCCATTCTGCCTTCTTTTGTTTTTGTTTTTAACCCCTTGCTTTCCTATGCGGTTTTCCATCTTGCCTTCTGCTTTCATTCTTGCCACAGGCATGTTTTCCAGTCTCATTAATTGTCAATATTTTCTAACCCCTCTTTTATTTAGCTTGCCTTTTTATTTCCTTCCTCTTCAACTTATACTCTCTATAGCTCTGCTTTTGTTGCTGCTCCTTTTCCCATTTTCTTCCCCAGCCTTTCTTTGATTACCCCTCACTAACATTAATCTTTTTTGTCTCTCCCACTTCTTCTTTTTCCTAATCCCCTCTTCCCCATCATCTCACACTGGTAGTCTGTCTGCCCATCAATTCTTTTCTCTTATTCATTGGAGTACATCTGGGAGGGGATGGGGTGTGAGGAGGGACACACAACTTGTGGGTGCTGTGTGGCTATTTACCCTCCCTTTGAATTCCCATAATCATCACAATCCCTATGGCCATGTCCACCCGCTACCGACCCATCCCGCTCAAAACACATCCACGTAGGGCCGCCGTGAACTAGCTTTTTCAAGCTGTAACATCAAACTTTGAACTGACGGTGTTCTTTCTAAACAGTCATGTCTGAAAGGTATTGGCTTAATTGATTTTTATGTATTTTCTATTTTGAATCATTTGTAAACGCGCTGCTAACGAAATTAATCATATCTGGGCGCTGATGTGTCACATAATAACAAGACTACTTCCATAAGAATGTTATCATGTTAGAAAAGTTTGCACAATCCAATAACTAACCATCAGTTTCCCTTAGCAGAACAAATGGGTCTTCACAGCCTTTTGAAATGCAGTGAGAGTTTTAAGTTCTCGGATAGTTCTCGGGAGGCTATTCCAAATTATTGGACCATAGACTACAAATATTCTATCCCCTTTATTCGGGTATCTTGACCGAGGCACCTGCAACAACTTCTTGTCACATGAGTGTAATTGACAGCCTGGAATATAGGTCTTGATCTTGTCCAAGAAATAACTTGGGGCTAGCAGGTCCCACATTTAAAAACAAGGGTTTTAAAATCTATGCGTTTCTTCAGAGCCAGCCAATGTAATGACCGCCTTAGATTGGAGATGGGGGATGATTTTGCCACCCTAAACACCAATCTGACCACCGCATTTTGTGCCACTTGCAGTCTCCGCAATCGGGATACAGGTATTCCTGTCCACTGCACATTACCGTAATCCAGTCGTGAGTTGATGAGAGTCCCCACGACTGTCACCCTGTCCTTCTCTGCTATGAATGGCAAAACTGTCTTAACATTCGTAGGGTGTAGAACACAGACTATACCTTCACACTAACCTCTGCCCTGATTGCAGCTGTAAATATGTTACTGGTTCAATGAACTTGCCTTAACCAAGTGTGCCTTCAGCCACTTGATTTATAAGCAGTATGAGTGCCCTTCCGCTGAAGACCTGTTAAAAACAAGCATTGGCAATGTCAAATGTTTTGGCTTGTGTTTAGGTATTAGAAAGGCTTGTTCTATGTGTCTGCCAGTGTGTTGTTGCTGCAAGTTAATGGTTGTATAAAGAGACATGATCTCTGCTCTGCACTGGGACATATTGAGCAGGCTGTTACTGTGGCGTCCTTTCCCCATTGGTGTGAAAGGATTCTGCCCACACTAGGTGAAAAGCGCCTTAACCTTCTCACTTGCAGCCATGCAAAGCTGTTCAAAACAAAATAAAGTGCAGTTTCTTTCTAGTGGCAGCCTCTCCTTCGGTTGGAATATTTATTACACACTTAATACACAGAGGTATTTAAGCGCAGACCTGGGGCTCGAACCTGCGTGGCTCTGCGTCGTCTTGCTGCCATGGAGAGCACGTTGCCTCTGAGCTATCGTCCTGTGCTTTAGCCTGTGCTGTTGAATGGTCTGCAGGCAGCAGAACCAGCCACAATGGGTTACATCTATGCAGCCAGAGAAACTCTCTTCACACTCATTTGCCAGATGACAAACTAAAAAAAAATCCTTGCTCTATTCCTCCCACTCAATCCCTCGTCATGTCCGCCTAGCGGGATTTCCCCCTTCGCCTTCACGCTTCCTAACCACGCCTTCTGTGCACTTCCCTCGCAGGATAACGTGCGCCGCTCCTGTACTTCACGAACTGAAAGGACGGCCTGGCAAAAACAAGATTACAGGAAATAGGCCCGTTAGCCATGCAACTGCATAGAAGAGTCATCAGATTAAGAAAGAGCCACAACCACAAGGTAGTTTACTAACGAAAGGAATTCTTTCTGGCCATTTATTAATCTAGTTGGGGAATTTGTGAAGCTGTGGCATTGAGTTAAGGCACATTTGAAAAACATGTGGGTAGGGTTTATTTCATGTCTATTTAGATTGCCACCTAGTTATATTGATGTATATACAGCATATGGTTTTATCTGTGTTACAAATACACCTAGCAGTTCCCTACGAAAAGCATCACACAGACAAACTCTAAGTTGAAATATGTGAGAAAAGATTAAATGGTATTGAAATGTTCAAATTATCATAAGCAGGTGTTGGCATTGTATTTACTTTGTGTTAATTAGATATGAGGTTTTACATTTGTATGCCACTGTATTGTTGCTGTGCTATACGCTTAGAAACCCTCCATCTTAGGTAAAGAGAGCCCTGGCTCCTTCCAGTGCCTCACCTTGGAAAACTCAGTGATTGAAGTGAGCGGGGACAGTCAGGAGTTGTGTTCCACTACTTTTATTTTTTATCTGTTTACCATTCCTCTAGTTTTTACAACGATATTCTATACAAAGGATTTGTCCATTCATGTCCATGTGCAAGTGTAAAGTTGTAATAGGAGCTTTAGTTACTAGTCACTTAGGCTATTGCAATGTCACGGCCGCAACACCTTGTCACATGTTGCACTAGGCTTCCGCCGACCCTCTCCCCTGCCAAGACCACAGTACCAGTTCCACTACTTTTTCCGGTACACTTCTACCACTGGAAAAACCTTGATATAGAACTATCAAGGTCCCCACATTGTCTTCAATATATGCCTGTATCCAAAGTAACGTGTAATGCAGAATACACAGGGCATTGTAGATAGATACCTCTGATCGAAAAATACACACAATTCACCAACCACCTGTAAGACAAGTAAAACACAGAAGAGCAACACTTGCGCTTGAAAAATGTGATCCTCAAATATTTCCTCTGGAGCAAATCATCCCATGCCTTCGAGCATTTCAGATTTTCACCCGCAACTCTATACCTGATTCACAAAGACAAAAACTGCAGCAAATCTGGAGATGGCTGGCACAACTCTGAGATGCCCTTGAGCAAGTCTTTGACTCCCATTCGCACTCAGAGATGTTCCAGGCATCGCGTGATTTGCCCCAGTATTAGGCACTGGGAATGTGTCCTGAGGCAGAAGTGGCACATCTGAAGTGCTCCTGGACCGTTCCTCTTTGGAAATCAGACCCTCAGACTCTGCGGTGTCTTTAAACCGAACCTAAGGGTAGAAGCAGACCGGCCATGAGTCAGAACAGCACTGCGAATAGAATTATTCCCACTGCCCTCGAATGGGAAGCGAGAATGCAAAGTACAGCCATGGATGCACTTTGGATGGAGGCCTTCTGTCTGCATGGGGCCAGTCTCTAAATGCCTGCACACTCTTCAACTGCATTTATGTAGTGTTGAACTCGGGGAACTAAAGTAACCACGAAGCAACATCCTGACCTTTATAAATATAGTACACAAGACAAATCTTTTAAAGCAGAACTGCCAGCAATTGCCATCCGTGCTCTCTGGAGGTAGCATAGTGGGAGCATGTGGCATAAACATGTCTCTGCTAACTTCATCTTTATCTTCTCAGCTGGGTCTGGCAGCACAGTGAGATAATGGGATCTGTGTGATCATAAAGAGAACAAACATTCCGAATGCAAAAATGTCGAAATATGTTTATTTTTTATTTTTGCGCAATTATATGCATGTGCAGATCCCCGGCCCCCATCCCTCCCCAGCTCCCTCATACACCCTTAACTAATTAATTACCCTAACCCACCAACCCGAATATAATTGCGGCGAAATCCGGGAAAAAAAAAGTCCAGCATGTTCGCATTCGGAATTTTTGTAGGCGCGTAATGGACTGATACCAGCTGAGGCAGTAGTCGATTTCTCAAATGGTAATTTACACTTTTCACAAGGTGGCCCAGTTGGGCTCTCATGTGGGCAGGATGTCTAGGCATCACTGACCTGATGACAGAGAATTAAAGGGGATGCCTTAAAGAGCAAGGGTCTCCTGTGTCAGGCCACTGAACTGTTCGCATTGTGTCGCTGTAGGGACTGCAATGCTTTCCTATGCAATTTAGGATGTAGGCGTACGTCCTCAGGGCAGTGAAAGAGTTAAGCATACTGGTTAAAAGGGCCTGTGAGTAAACAGCTAAAACGTGTCTTTCTTTCAGAACTTTGACAAAGCCCTAAGCATGCCCGGTTTGGGGGTGGATTTGACTGCTTGCCGCACAGCAGTGAGAACCACATTTTCTCCAATGTACTCGTAATCTGATGAAATGATGGTGCAGAATAAGTGCAGACGCCTTATCGCCAAATGTTCAGCCACAAAACCTCTGACATTGCGAACGTCAACAGTTAGAAATATCCTATCAGATGTGTGTTTGGGAAATGGTTTGCTTTGCAAGCATTCGTACCTTTCCCGCCAAGCAGCCCAACCACCCCGTGGTTATCACCGGACGATGTTGCTTTTGAAATGTTAGTGCTTGTCTGCGATTGAGGACTTTGGGCTTCATTGCAAGTTTGGCGGTGCAGGAAAAAAGTGGTGTTAATTCCCTTATGGCACTATTTTTGTCAGTAACAAAATTATCATTGTTTTTGCCACACCAGAAAATTATAGTTTTTGGCAAATTTAGTGCTAAATTACCACCACACTCATATTCAGGGCTTTTCTGTTTTTGAAGTAACTCTAGGCAGTCCTTGTTTGGCATTTTGTCCAAAAGAAATACTAAGCAGAGAAAACTGACCAACGCTCGATTACTCTTCCTTCCCTGCAAACAGTATCTGGTGTGCGCTACATGGTGTGGCAATGTCTACATTACTTCTTCTCCCCGTGCTGCTGTTCAGACCTTCCTAAGTTGGTAGCACAAAGGAGCTCATGTTGCTTCTTTTTGTAATTTAATGGCGGACACCTGGTATGTTTGCACCCAGGTATAGCCAGGTCCCTGCCGTCAAATTTTCATCATTTGCATGGTAGAGTACAAAAGTGCAGGGCAAAAGGTGGCATACACGTGTGTAATCTGCCTTTTGCAATTAAACCCTGCTCGCATGTCAGACAGGGTTTTATTTCAATAGTGAAAACTACTACCATGCATGCACACATGGTAAGCAGTGTTCACAATTTCAATTAAACTCTGCCCACCATGCTTGCATATAATTGAGTAGCCTTACACAATGCTTTTTTACGCTCTCCATTAATGTTACACCCCCCAATGAAAATGCGCTCCAAAGAGTCTGAAGGCAGGAATGTAGCACTTTTGAAAAAACTGGACATTTTCACATCAGCATCCTCACTGTATTCATGGACTCTGCAACATTTTGCATCTACACATAGTTTGGACTGCTGCTACCATCAGCCCTATCCACCATCGTCAATGCAGAGGGAGCATTGGGGTCGTAAAATAAATCATCTGGAGAACTGCATGTTGCAGATCTTTGCTTTAAACAATCATAACAATTATCACTAATAAGTGTTTTTCTGGTGACCTAGCATCATCAGATTAAATGGCATAACACATTGGGCCTCAATACGAGGTTGGTGGTAGCCATGACCTTATAATGGCATGGCTACCCCCAAACTCTGGTCCGGATCCGGGTCCCACGAAAGACCTTGGAGGGCCCAGTAATTTCCCTTTCGCGGGACCCAGAGCCAGTATGTTCCCATTCCCATTGAGCCCCCATAGGGCTCAATGGGAATGGGGAGGATGGTAGCAGCGGTACCGTTCATAACGGTGCCATTGCTACCATCCTGTTCTGCTCACGGGTGCCGCTCTGCATGCCAGAGCGACACCCGCAGCACTACCGGTGCTGTTCTTTCCTTACTGCAACAGTCGTAATGAGGCCTATTATCTTTTGCACACTGAAATGCTTGGGAGGAGAGAAGGTAGACAGAGATGGTCCAGGAGCGGTCATGCTCCGTGTTATTAGGTTCAATGTGGTGGCCTGCAAAGAAACGTCCATGGACAGTGAGATTAAGCAAGTAGGATGGACCAGGCAGAAGGGAAACAAGCTCTGCGAGAGGTGGAGCCAGAGCACGGAGGATGTAGAGGGAAAGGTAAAACTATGGCCTGACAATGAAGAGACAGGGCCCAGGTAGTTCTGGCACTTGGCCGCGGTGTAGGTTTAGATATGGCCATGCACTCACTGGTAGCCCTCCACCTCTAGTCTGCTAAGCAGTACTGTTTGCAGTTTGCAAACCATAATGGAGGAAGGCCTTAGAGCCCCAGGAACAAGCTGAACCCTGGAGTGGCTAGTACTTGCAGTGCAGTTGGTTCAATGGACCTTAAGGTACACTGTTGAAGATGTTACTCTTTATATTTAAGCACTATACCAACCTTCTGCTTCAAGGAGGTATTCAGATAAACTTTGGCTGAAATAAAAGCTGCTCAGCTCCTGCCAAGTATATTTTCTTCTCGTTTTAAGCCAGTGGAAGAACTCAGAGGGTTCATTTTAGAATGGATTGGAGCACTAACAGAAAGCGTACAAGCAAGGTATAATGCTTTAACCCATCTGCCTGCTGAAACAAGCTAGAAGAAGGGACCGGAGCAGAGATAACATCCTCGCTGTACTTTTCATGCAGGCATAAAACAAATGGATTCCTATGGAATCCGCCTTGCATTTGCATCTGCTAGTGAGAGCGAGTGAGTAAAAGTAAAGAGTGATGGCAATTTCACCTTGTTGTACTCTTACCTTGTGCAATCTGCCTTGCAAAAGTAAATAAATTGCATGCCGGGGACACCACTGCATGTAAGTGCAAGCGTTGGTGGTCCTGACCATGCAATTTGCATTTTTATTTTTTTATGACACACAGTGAGTCAAAGATGGAGTACAGATTACAAACGTTCATGGAATTAAATGTTGCCTCCCATCAGTAGTCAATACACGGAACACTAAAGTGCATGTTTTTATGTGTTGGAGCGAAGAAGGGGTGACGATGAGGAAGATGAGCAAAGAAGAGCATTGCTTGTTTCTACGAGAAGACTTTTTGCAGAAAATCAAAGAATTAACCAGAGGTCGTGGAGGCCTGCAGAGCTGGGATAAATGTATTTATTTGCGTTTTTAAAGCACTCACACAGCCCGGCATCGAGGCGCTGTTACAGAATTTTTTGTTGTTGTCTTAGTTGCATATTTATAACTCGCTTAAATACCCAGAGGTTTCTAAGCGTGAACCCAGGGATCGAACCTGTGTTGCTTTGTGTCGTCTTGCTTCCAAGGCGAGCACGTCGCCACTGAGCTATTCTCCCGGGATATAAAGTCCCTCATAGGTTAGGCAGAGTGGCATGACTCTACTGAAAGAATTTTCTGAAGAACAACATACCCAGCTACCCTTTTTTGGCCAGTCTGTTTGAGGTGGTATGGATCGATAGGTGTGACGACTCTGCTTTCATAGGATATAGCCAGAGATCTACCTCTGTTGGTGGCATTGGTAGGAGAGATGGTCAGAGGTGGCCTGGGATGATTGGAAATTGGGTGTATTTCCACCAGACAGGTGTAGCTTCTAGTTCGTTAGGGATTGGGAAGAGTCAGTTACAATTTGGAAAATAGGGAGAGGAGGAAGGATAGCTCAGGGGCAATGCACTCGCCTTGGAATCCAGAGGATGTAGGGCAACACAGGTTCGATACCCGGGACAGCGCTTAGAAAGCTCTGGGTATTAAGTGCATTATAAATAACCAATTACAAGACAGTACAATATGTGACAGACATTTTGTAACCCATATTCGCCTCTTAGAAGAACTTGCCTATTATCAAATATCTCCATTACATAATAGACCAGTCTGCTTTAACCAGAAAGATGTGAGAGATAAGCAAACACGTCTGTGAGGACAGAGACAGACAGGGCACCATGTACCTGTAGGTATTGTGGGGCAGAGGGTTGAGGAGTAAAGCATAGAGAAAGCCTTTGGGCCATGTATCATCTAGTGTGTTTAGAAGTAGGAGCTGTAAGGTGGCTTGGACTTACATTCGGTGTAACTGAGATACTTGCCAACAGGCTAGTGCTTTCTTAGAGCTTATAGAGTTTCGGCAGATTCAGTCATATCTTAGGCTTAGCGACACGTAATAGGCCCTGCTCCGAACACATGTATCCCTGAAGAACGTTTCTGTTCAGAAGAATAACTCAAAGAGTGGTGTGGCCCCTGAGTTAATGAAGGAGCATTGAGAATGCTTAGTCTGAGCTGTCAGATAGCTAACATCTATGGCCAGTTGTATGGACTGGCCTGATGAAGCGCTGCAATAAGGGTAGTCCTTTCTCCCCTATTAACAATGTATTATTCTTGGGCAAAAGAGTAATGTGCAATGAGGACGACCAGGTGAACATTGATGAGAATGTTTTTGCAATGACGAAGGTTGATGGCTGGAATGTTTTGAATGAATCATAATCTCTGGCATTGCTCTTGACTAATCTCTGGAGCACACCCTTTCAGCTTGCTTCGACTTTAAGAAGGGGAAAGACCATATGTAAATAAAAATTGGTCCTATCCCAAAAGGGGGTAGACCTTCCTTAACTGAGTACTATCATACACCTTCTGCATAAAACCATAAGTAAGTAACCCCAGACATGAGGTTCGGCTTACTCCTCCTACACCAGATGGATTCTGATTTTGATTGCCCCCACTGTTCCTTTCAGACTTACTAGCACTAAAACAGACAACGAGGGTAGGATGGTGGTGGTGTGTGGCTCCATCGGGGGCAAAGAGGTATGCCTGGTCAGCACTTACGCACCCAACCATGACGCGACTGCCTTCTTCCATTCCCTTTATACGCGACTCAGCCCGTATATGGACATAATTATGATATGGGGGGTGACCACAACTGTACCCTTGACCCTCTACTGGACAGATCAGATAATAAACACGATCGCCCCTCCCCTCCAGCCAAAATACTTACCAAACTAATCCAACAGTTGCAACTCAGTGATCTATGGAGGGTCCAGCACCCAGAGCAACGCAAGTATTCCTTCTACTCCCCACCTCATGCCGTACACACCAGGCTGGACTATATTTTTCTCAGCCTAACACAACAGTCCATATTTGTTGATGCGCGCTACCTGCCTAGGGTGCTGTCTGATCACTCTCCCCTATTGGTAACCTGGGAGGTGTTCCCCCCTAAACCCCCTGTGCCCACATGGAGGCTGAGGGCTGAGGCCCTTCTTCACACTGCATTCCAGGAACGCATAAAAGATAGTACTGAGGAATATTGGCAAAATAACTTTCATAGCGTTAAATACTTGAGCACAATTTGGGAAGCATACAAGGTGGTCATGAGGGGCAAGATGATTGCAGCAGTTGGGGGTGCTCATAGATCCATTAATTCCTTGCTAGAGCGCGCAGAGAGGGACCCGAGTAGGCTCGAAGGCAGGGCTGACCCATCCCCTGACCAATTACAAAGAATGGCCGAACTTAGACAAACCTGCCTAACTCATTGGGGATCCCTCAGTAAACTGAGCTACGCCAAGCACACAGAGAGAATCCATGCTCTGGGAGACAAGCCAGGGAAACTCTAAGCTTGGCTCTATAAAAGGGAGACCCCCAGGCCACCCATTTTCCACATACTCACACCCGACGGCACCGCCGTGCATACCCAACAAGAAATTAATTTGGTTTTTACCGACTTCTACTATGGCCTGTGCTCCGAAGCCCCACCCCCCTCTGACACCAGGATCGAGGACGCCCTTGACGTCATTGACCTACCTAAATTAGACTCGCAAATGGTTGAGACCCTTGACGAGCCCGTTACCCCCGACGAGGTCAGGGTGGTAATTAGATCGCTACCAGCTGGGAAAACCCCGGGTTTGGATGGTCTCCTGGGGGAATTTTACAAGACCAATGAGGAAACACTAGCCCCAATATTGGCCCAGACTTTAATGAGGGCTTCGAGCATGGTACCCTCCTGGACTCCATGAGTGAGGCCGTGATTATACCCTTACTTAAACCAGGGAGGGCAGTTTGTGGTTCATACAGGCCCCTCTCTATGCTAAACGTAGACTGCAAGATCCTTACTGCCCTGCTTGCGAATAGACTGCGCAGAGTAATCCCACTGTTGATCCATCAAGACCAAACTGGATACGTCCCGGGGCGTTCCATCACTGAGAACCTGCGCAGGTTACATCATGTAATTTACAGTACTGAGGGAAGGCCGCAGAAACTTGGAGTAGCGTCATTAGATGCCACCAAAGCGTTTGATTCCGTGAGGTGGGACTGGTTATATGCCACCATGGCCAAAATGGGAATAGGCCCTGTTTTCTAAAGTGGACCCAGCTAGTTTACGCTAACCCCACCGCGAGAGTACGCACCAACAAAACATATTCCGCTAAATGGCAAAATGGCTAAAGTGCCCTATGTCCCCCATGTTATACATTCTTGCCGCTGAACCAGTGGCGGCCTACCTGAGACAGGAATACGGGGAGAGAGGCATTAAGATAGACGGGGTGACCCACCTCATCTCTATGTACGTCTGACGACACCCTTTTGTACCTTCAAGACCCCAAGCACCTCCTACCCTACATCTTGGAAACCCTGGACTGCTTCCACAAGCTCACCGGGATCCAGATTAATAGGAGCAAATCTTGCCTTTACCCCCTTGCAGCACTTTACAGTGATGAATACAGATCCCTCCCCCTCTTGATCTCGAATGGAAGGCAACATCTTTCAAATACTTGCGGATAACCATACACCGTAACCCTGGCACAGAATATATCCTTAATACAGTAAGGGCCAAAGACTCTCTCACGAAATCCATGGAATTCTGGGGTTGGCTCCCGCTTTCAATGGCCGGGAGGGCTGGTCTCCTTAAAATGGTCGCCCTTCCCCGCTTACTACATAATTTTACTAACGTTCCCTTCAACATCCCCCCTTATTCTTCAAAGATCTCAACAAACTCTGTAGGGGCTTCCTCTGGCAGGGAGGTAGGCACAGGGTGGCGTTGGAGACTCTCCAAAGACCATACGAAAGGGGCGGACTGAAGATCCCCAATTTTTAGCTTTATTTCCTTGCTAGCCAGCTGAGACATGTCACGCAATGGATGGCCGATGAGAGCACGATGGACACTCGCCTCCTCCGACCGGCCCTTCCCCGGTTGTTACTAAGAGACATACTGTGAGCCAGGGAGGGTGCTATGAAACACTGCCCTTACCTCGCTAAGCTCGGGATCCGGCTTTGGAAAAGGGCCTGCAAGCTGGTTGGGTCGGATGACCCGTTTTCCCCACAGATCCCCATTGCTGCACTTATGGCTAATCACTCTTGGGGGTAACTTGAAACACGCACACAATGGGAGCCCCTCGGGGTGGCCACACTTGGGGACTTGATTCAAGAACAGGAAATCTTAACTTTCTCAGAACTCTGTGAGGCCACGGGCCTTCCGGCAGGACAGTTCCTGTTGCACAGGCTGGTCGTACAGGCTTTGAACAAGAGATGGCCGGTCGCTGCCGACTTGACTGAGGAAAATGAATGCATTGAAATGATACTGAACTCCTCTGAGGGGGGCCATGAAACCTCACGAATCTACGAGGCCCTGTTGTGGGGTACAACCAGGGGAGACCTTAAATGCAGGAGTAAGTGGGAAACTGAACTGGGCCTTGTTTTTGAAGACAAAGATTGGGGTGATATAACCCACTACCATAAGAAAGTTTCCAGAAAGGCCCGCTTGCAGCTTATCCAGCTGTACATCACCAATAGAGCGTACCTCACGCCTGAAGCCATATCAAGATTCACAGGTGCTGGAACCCAATCATGCCCCAAATGCAGTGAACCCAGGACAGGAATGACTCACATGTTCTGGGGCTGCCCAGTGATTAGGGAGTTCTGGTCACAAGTGAAGGACAGAGTGGCCGGCGCAGACATCGAAGTTGAGGTGGACGAGCCTATGGCCTGTATCCTGGGCAGATATAGGCGAAACAGGAAGAACAAACCCCTAACCAAGCTCACAGATCTTATATACATAACAGCCAAAAGACGTATTGCCATGGGGTGGAAAAGCCCCAGAGGTCCACATATGTCCCTATGGTGGGGAGACCTTACGAAGTGGATTACAGCTGAAACCGCGGCATGGGAAACGGCTATCCATGTGCAAAGACTAGATTCCAGCGGGGAACTACACCGTTGGGTGGCCCTGACGGTGCCCTTGTTCCACCCTGAGGTGGATGATGTTGAGCGGAGTGGAGAGAGTTGACCGGACACGGGCACGGACTAAAGAGGAACATTGAACTAACCGTGGTCTCAGGGGTGGGAGGAGGGTGGGATAGGGTTGTTATTATTACCTTGATATGCTTGACCAATGTCTAATGATATCGGCTTTTTGTTACCTCATGTTATTAAACCAATAAACAAATAAAAAAATAAAAAAGTAACCCCAGACATGATTGAACCTCACTGGGCATCATCAGTGAGCTGTAGTTTTGTTATCTAGGCACAGTAGGCTCAGAAACAACGTCTGGGCATTCCAGTCAAATTTAGGGTCCCATTCCCAAAACTAAAGGTAGGTGGATTGGCAGGTTTTGAAATAATCACAGCTTCTGGAATTGCCATTACGGGCTACCAAATTCACACCATGCTTAGTACCACCCCAGAATGGGCAGTCCTGCCAAAGCCGCTAGATCTCATCTCTTCTGCACAAGACCACGAGCAACCTGAGTCATTTTTCAGCCTCATTGAGTGCTGTCAGTGAGGTAGAGTTTGGGCTTCCAGAAGGCTCAGTGCCGACGTCTGGGCATATCACTTCCACTTGGGGTGACATTTGCAAAACTGAAGGTTGATAGCCGGAAGAGTGAATGTTATCACATCTATTGATGCACATGCCTTCCTGTATTAAATTCTAACAGTACACAAAATAAATATATTACTATAAAGAGTTCCATATCAATAAATGGTGGCACAATGTCACAGAATATAGCTAGTCTCAGCTCTATCACAATGCTTCAGTGGCAGCTGAAACTCTTCTCAATCCTCGATCAATGAGCACGCAATGTGACATCAAAACACAACTCCAATAAGTCATTACAGTTACTGAGGTGATGTACCTTTCTGGTGAGTAATGCTGTCACTACCATACTTTAATAAGCGAATAATGTACAGGCTTTAAAGCTGATATTGCAGGATGCTGTACATTAGAATAAAATTAAACAGTGTAAGTATTTCACAATAGCAGAACAATTATTTAGCGTTAACACCCAGGTGTGCGGGCAGCTTGGGCATTAACGTCCCACCAGCCCAAGTCGTTAATACCCAGGGCCACCCACGAACATTAGTGTTACTGCTAATAGCAATCCGCCCAGTGTCCAGGATATCCTTGGCGTGTAGTCCTGATTCAAAATGTTTCTTTTGAGAAAAGGGTACATGTGGACATGTGCCCCATTATTAAAGAGAAGAAGATTTTCCCACTTCAAGATATTTTTCCAGACTCGACAGGAATTTAGGAGCGAGTCGCTTGCCGCTGTCTCTGGCAGTTGGGCATGGCGTGAGGATGGATATGGCGGTGGATGTGGGCACGGTAAGGGCAGAAAGAGGGGCTAAGGGAGGTGGAGTTAGGGAGGTGCACTGTGGGAAGGACAAAACGGGATTGCTCAGAGGTAGAAAGAGGCAGCGCCAAGCCTGTTAATGGTGGTCGTGGCACGGGAGAACCAACAACTCCCTCTGCATGCTGACTTTCACTGTGTGTTCACACTGTGATGGAGGTAGCTGTTGGCTGTCTCCCTCATGCTGGGTCCTAACACCATATATCATCAACGGGCCTTATTCAGTATTTGCTAAAAGGGTGATGTCGCATTCGACTCTGTCCCAAGGCTTGCTTGAAAGCCTGAATTTACTTGATTTGAAAAATGCTTGGAATTGAAGAACCAGAAACGTCTCCAATACTTAGAGACAGTACATACATTGGTGATACACCATCGCAGACTGGAAGGATCCTGAGCACTGGAATATTCTTTATTTCTTTCTTTATTACTTTATTTCAGCAGTAAAATGCCATACAAGTACACAAATTAAAACATAATAAATTGTAGTCATCGTACATGGTAAAATGTACATAAATTCCAGGTAATTGTAAGATGAACATGATCAGAAATAGACAGTGGCACAGTATATCTTCCAATATCCGCCGGCAGGCGGAAGACCCAGCCATCCAAAGGCCATACCCAGGCCAACACCCCTGTTTGCCCCCGCTTTGTCCCCATCCTAGGGGCAGGAGGGCTGGAGACTCCCTCCACCCTGTCCACCAGGAACAGCAGACCACCGTGGGCCTGTGTGCCCCCCAACCACCAGGACCAGCAGACCTCCGTGGGCCCGTGTGCCCCCCAACCACCAGGACCAGCAGACCACCGTGGGCCTGTGTGCCCCCACCCACCTGGCTCATCAGGATCCATGTGTGTGTGCACCAATAGCACACCCATTCTGGCCAGCACAGCAAAGCAGGTCCGCACGCGCCGACATTAGCAAAATGAAAATGTTGGGCGTGATGCGGCCTGAAAACGAGGCTTGGCGTCCTCAGCGTTGCTAAGCAACGCGCACCGCAGTTAGCTCGAAATCTCTATTTTACTGGCCAATATCCACCGGCAGGTGGAAGAGCCGGCCATCCAAAGGCCATATCAAGGCCAACACCCCTGTTTGCCCCTGTTTGCCGCTGGCCGACGTGACTCCCCATTCGAACCTTTGTGTTATGAACATGCTCCTATTAAGGCACCTACACAATGTAAGTACCGTGACAGCCTGTAACTCACACCATTGCTAATGCCCATTACCTGCTCATCTATTATTGTATCCAGCTTCACAGTGTTGTGACTATACATTCTACTTCTGCTAGCTGATCCTTCGCTCATGTAATTATATCCTAACTCCTTACTGTGTTCATTGTACCTCCATTCTAACTACCTATAACAAATCCTCAGGAGGCCCCTTCTGACTGTTGCACCCAGCATTATGCCGTCCACTATTTGAGTGCTGAAACCAACCTCATGTTGCCCTCTATCCGATTGTTGCATTTATCTTACGCTGCCCATTATCTGATTGTTGCATTTAGCCTATGTTGCCTATTATATGATTGTTGCATTTAGTCTTATGTTGCCCATTATCTGATTGTTGCATCTAGCCTATGTTGCCCATTATCTGATTGTTGCATTTAGCCTATGTTGCCCATTATCTGATTGTTGCATTTAGCCTATGGTGCCAATTATCTGATTGTTACATTAGCTGATTGATGCATTTAGCCTTATGTTGCTCACTATCTCACTGACGTACTTAGCCCTAGGCTGTCCACTTGCTGCACTCAGCAGTATGCTGTAGCCCGACCTTCATAGCTCGTTCCTTGCGCTATCTGCCCAAACACTATGTACCTCCATCTGCCAACCCGAGTCTTTCCGGCCGCAATCATCAACCTGACAGTCCTACTTATTACCACTGTCTATATCACCATGTCCTCTACACTGCCCCTAGAGAATGTAGGAGCCCATTCTATGCAACCCACTCTCAAATACCCATGCAACATAGAACTGAGAAATTTCAGACTCAGAGCACGATTACCCAAAATATTTGAACACCTTAAGAAATACAATGTTAAAATAGATCACCTTCGACCTAAAACACATCACCCCATAGAAAGGGAATTCACCCGACCTCCTAGCCCCAAACCTTGCTCCAAAAGAAACAAGACCACCACCAACATACATGCCATTCCTAACCCACAACTTATGCCACAGTCAGAACCCAACCTCAAATGTGTATTAATTAATGCTAGATCTGTAGTTGCCCATGCCACAGACATAGCAGAGACTATTTTGAAAAGCGACCTTGACTTCATCGCCATCACGGAATCCTGGCTCCATGAGGCAGCAGGCCCTGCATTAACGCTAGCAGTCCCAGAAAATTACACCATCCTTAGAGCTGACAGACTTCATTCACGAGGTGGAGGATTAGCGATTATCGCCAAAACTAATCTCTCTATGAGAACTACCTCGACCCCTAACCTAAAATCCTGCGAGTCACTATTCATTAAACTACCTACCGCCAATTCCCAAACGCTAAACATCCATCTTCTTTACAGACCCCCAGGCCCGATCAGCACCTTTAATGAAGACATTACTATTATTATCTCAGAGGAGTTAAAAAACTCTTCACAAACCCTAGTGCTAGGAGATCTTGACCTAGGGTATGATGATACTAATGATCACCAGGCTACCTCCGTAGCTAATATCCTTACAGAATTAGGTTTCACTCAGAAAGTGAATACCTCCACCCATACCAAAGGGAGAATTCTCGACTGGATTGCCAGTCACAATTGCAACCTCTCCATCACTTCCATCTCCCCCCAAATATGGACTGACCATCACCTAATCGCCTTTACTCTCAATACTAAAATACCCACTGCACCAACACCTCCTCCCGCCATACCTACCTTAACTAGAAACAAGAAAAACATCACAGCTGACAATATCCTACCACACATCCTCCCTAATCTCAACTCACTCCCTACCAGACCATACAGACCCAGGTCTACTTGTGGAAGAATACAACAATGCCATGACTACCACTCTGAATAGCATTGCACCGCTAAAACATAGGAATAGCAAACCTAAAAAGCACCTCAACTCGTGGTTTACACCCCACCTAAAAAACCTAAGACTACAGTAAAGAAAATGTGAAACAGCCTGGAACCTACATCCTACCATAGACAATAAAACTAAGCTAATAAGTATCTCATCGCAATACAAAAAGGATATCATCATAGACAAACAAGAAACGTATAACAACAGGATTACACAAGCCAACTCTAGCATGAAGGAGCTCTTCTCTATTCTAAAAGAATTGGAAACCCCAATCATAGTACAGGATGACTCTGTTAAAGACAAAACCTGGTGTACTGACATCCAGTTGGCACTCACTAACAAAGTGGCCAAGCTCCAAAACAAAATAGCTTTAAAGAAAGCCTCACTATCAGCTCAAACTCAAGCTCCCCCCTACTCAACACAGAAATCCAAACCCATAGAACTTACCAAATTTAACTTCTCTAAGGTCTCAGTTATTGAAGTAGAGAAAACGATTCTTGCACTTAAACCATCCAATTGCAAAGGTGACCAATGCCCAGCACAACTGATCATGGACGCTGCTAGAGAGCTAGCCCCCTTCATCACAAAACTCATAAACGCTTCCTTCAGGTCCGGCACCATCCTGCGCAATCTAAAGGAATCTTGGGTACTTCCTCTTCTGAAAAAACAAACATTGGACCCAAATATACCCACTAACTACAGGCCCATCACCACGGTGCCTTTTCTACTAAAAATCCTAGATAAGGTAGCATATACCCAAATTCAAAACTTCCTTAAGGTGAATCTACTCTTAGGTGCACGCCAATCTGGTTTCCGACCACAACATGGCACCGAAACAGCCCTTATCGATTTAAAGGCCCAAATAGACTCACTAAGAGATGAGGGAAAACTAGCCCTTATCCTTCTACTAGACCTCTCAGCCGCCTTTGACTTGGTGGACCATAAAGTCCTGTGCATCCACTTGAACTCAGCGGCCTACTTCTCAAAGGAAGCTATAGTTTGGATACAGTCCTTCCTTAGTGATAGGACTATGAGGATCTTCTCACCATCGGCCGCAGCAGACCCTATTCCCATTACTTGTGGGGTGCCCCAGGGATCTTGTGTCTCGCCAACACTCTATAATATCTTCAGCAAGCCACTCTTTGACAATCTTGACAATCTGGGTATCACCTATACCAACTACGCAGACGATACCCAGATTATCCTACCACAGACGGGGGATTACAAAGAATATCTGGCTTTGGTGAATAGAGTCTATAGCATCGTTCAGGCATGGATGGCTAACCATGGCCTGTGTCTGAACGATGACAAAACAGAGCTCATCATCCTGGGCACCGCAGCTCGCATCTCAAAACTCAACCGTGATTATTCAGCAATTATTATTGATGGGAACACCATTAAGGTCGCCAGAGAAGTAAAAACCCTAGGATTTTACCTCGACTCAACTCTATCCTTCACCAAACAGGCAAATTCACTGGCTTCATCCACGGCCTATACTTGCAAACTAATAAGAGCAGGGAAACATATTCCTATCAGTTGACAGTTGCTTAATCCTTTCCAGAGCCCTCATCCTATCAACACTGGATTATTGTAATGCTCTCTACATAGGGGCAAACAAACAAATTATCAACAGAATTCATGTACTACAAAATAATGCTCTCAGGGCTGCCCTAAGCATCCCTAGAAGAGCACACATTTCCGTAACAAGAAGGAAACACAAATGGCTCTCCACCCAAGAAAAAATCAACCTCAAATCGGTTTCCCTCATCCACAAATGCCTTAATGAAAAGCCCCTCGCTACCTAACTGAACAATTCATTAAAACAAACTTCATCAGACCCCCAAGAATAGCCAACCCAAACTGTCTTCAAGTGCCAAGATTCAAACTGTCCACCATTCGAGGGTCCAGCTTCACAGTTAGGGCAGCACAACTTTGGAACTCCCTGCCTCACACACTCAGATCTGACCAAACGCTTACCAAATTCAGAAAGAGCATAATTAAATGGCTCATAGAGAAAGACATGTAACCTACTCCTCCCTACTGCACTAACTTAGCCACATATATCTTTATTTAGTTTTGTTAAATATGTAAATATCTGTAAATTATGCTACTATACTTGTTCTATGTTGATTACCCTCATCCTGTAACCTTGAGGTAAGCTGTCTTTACCACTGCTCTCCTAACTCCTGTAACTAAGCTGTAAGTTCTCTTTCTACCTGCGCCCTGATACCTCTGGGTCCGGCGCGCACAACAAATAAACAAACAAACAAACATAAACAGCATATGGCAGAAAAATTCTCAATCTAATCTCACGCAACCAATACTCACCTACCTTCCCACACGTTTAAAACAAATATTTCATATGTGCAGCTTCTCAAATATCATTAATGAATAACTGAATCAATAGTGCAAGAAGCAAAACATTCAGATGTCATGTAGTTAGCTGGTATTTCACTATTTCAAATTCTTCCGCTTTAACGTTTAAAGGTTCTGCATGACTAACTGCAGAATATTAACTCTGATTGGATGTTAATCCCATAATAACCATTTCCCTATCATTGTTGGTCCCAAACCTAAATATCTAGCGGCCATGACTGAAAGGAGAAGATGACTTAAATAAGATGAATGTGTATTTCGTTATTAGTGAATTAGATCAACTTCTATAGAGGTTATGCGTCTTAGCGGTACTGGACCAAATTTCCTCAAACACTAGCACTTAAGCTTATGAAAAAAAAACAAGTAATACAAAATGATGCGGTGAGGATTGTCAAAGGGAAATCCAGAAGAGATCATATCTCACAAAGCCGGCAAGACCTTCACTGGCTACCCATCGCTGCACGGTTAAAATGTAAAGCTACTATGCTTGCGGATAGGTTTATGGCAATGCCCCTTGTTACATTAAAAATCTTGTGACCATGTACGAACCTACAAGAAAACTGTGCTCCTCTACATTAGCTATGGTCAGGACACCAGTCTTCAAACAAGCAAATCGTTTGGGAAAATCTGTTCCTGTCCAAGCAGCAAACATGTTGAATTCCCTTCCTGTGGAACTAAGATCGCAAAAAGATTTCAACAGTTTTCACAGTCAACTGAAAATGTTCCAGTACCACTGAGTATCTTCCCCGCTTTGACTAGACGGCTGCCCTCTTAACGTCCTGCCCACGCTGCTGTACTGTATTTATGTTACGGTGCCCCAGTACCTGTGGGTTTCCGGCGCCCTACAAATAAATACAATTATGATGTTTAATGCAATTCATTTCTACTACAAGTGAGGGAATTTCACAGGCACCGCTTTCTAGAGATCCTCTGCCGACAAGCCTAATCTGTGTTTCCATTCTTTGGGTCTAACACAGTTAAATAAGATATTTTTACATAATCCTTTCAATCATTCAGTGAGACATGTTCTAGAGACTCTATTGACAAGCACTGTAATGATGTGATATACGTCTGAAGAATGTTCCAGCAATTAAGCCTTTGGAGATCTGAAACTTGTTGTGGATATGGGTCTGACTTGTAAATCTGTAATAATGATTTTAACTTTACAAAACACAGGTTCAGAGGGGAAATTCAATGTCAGTGTTGCCTGATTCAAATTACAATGTAGAACAGAATTGAAAATGGAAATGCTGAACAAATGTAATAGAAAGTGCTCAGCTGCAGTAAATGGGACATGATTAATTGTGAATGAGGAAGCATGTGGCACGTCAAACCACATGGTAAAAAAGATGTTAAAAAACTAGACAGAGAAACAAAAGTAGTTAACTCTGTATTTTAGTCTTTCACTTTTACAGTTTTAATAAATTAGTTTTGTCATTTTTGGAATTAAATTTGGAAGGTATTAAATGAAGTACACATGTTTTAGAATATAAATTAGAGAGATCAGTCATTGTAGCAAAATCATGTTGGACAGTAGATAGTGAACAACAAGGCAGTAGCCTTACTAGAGAGAAGACCAGCTGTGTGTTTTGAGTCAGTTAAAGCAAAACTAAAGATGTGATGGCTCAGAGGTTTGTGCACACGCTTGCACTCGGTAGACTGACTAAATACTTGCTCAAAATTGTACTTTTGCATGATTGTGAAGAGGAAATTCCAGGACACCATGTCAAATGTCTTTTGCACGTCCAGTGACACCGCAATAGCCCGTGCCAAGGGCGAAATATGTGTGTTATATTGTGTACATCTTCACAGCATTTAATGTTGACATTCAAACTTCTATTTAACATCAGCCAGTGCAGTAACAAAACTAGATGTACACATGTATTTATTTAAAGTTGTGTGTTTGTACTCAGGCTGGGCCTCCTGCCAAAGCTGCTGCATTGTGACCAAATAGAATTTCAAGAATGTAGATTAGAAGTTCCTTGGTGAAGCACATTCAGTTTATGCAGCCTGATTGTGGAGAGGGGCATTCATGGGAACCTTAAATAAAGAATATCTGAAAAAACTGGTTGTCGGCCTGCCTTATTCCAGGACATTACATTTGACAATGAGAATTCCACCTTTCACCTGCCAATAGTTGTATGTTTGGCACAATTTAGGATGACAGATTGAGAGATCAATTCATGCTCAAAGTCAAAGAGAATAGGACTAGGCAGGAGGTATGGACCAAAGGTGACCCCACATTGGAGGAAGCCCTTCAATTACCAAGTGCATAGAACACACTACTGCATGTGTTAAAGAACTTGCCAATGATATTAATGCTGTGTCCACAGGTTGGCGGAATACCTCAGGTAAGAAAACCAGCGTTAAACCAGGGTAAAACCAACAAGGGTGGAGAAAATGACAAGTCCAAGGAGAGTACAGACACCTTGCCTAGAGGGAGGAAATGCTTTCGGTTGAACACACTATGCCAATACTGCAGATTTCCCATCCCTGTCAGTAGTATGTTCAAAATGCAGCAAGAAGGGCCACTTTGCCAGATGTTGCAGGAACTTCAATAGAAGTAGCGTTAAAGAGATTTCTACTGGACAAGATGGTGAAAATAATGATGAGTGTGATGACATGCATGAAGAGGGCATTACATGGTCAGTGAGTGAGGTTGGTGCAAAAAGCAAAAAAGGGTGAAAACCCATGCTAATATTTTAGTAGGTAATAACTCAGTAGAAATGCTGGTGGACTCTAGGTCTGATTATTCAATTATTGATCACAAAATATGGAAAGAGTTGTTCAAGAGAATGTTGCTACTAACCCCACAAGTCAAAGCCAGCGCATATGGTGGTGTACCCATTGAGTTAGTGGGTTATTTCAAAACTAAGTTACAGTGGCGTGACCAGAGAATGAATGCTGATGTGTATGCCTTGAGCAAAGGGGGAAATCGGTTAGGTTGGTTTGAACAGGCCAAATTGAGGATTATCGTCAACCTAAGGGTCCCAGGACATATAGCTACTGTTTCCATTGAAGTCTCCAGACCAGAAGATACGTTTGCCAGTGTGTTTTAAGAAAGAATAGGGTGTTTGAAAGGATTGTCCTTAGGTAGAACTTGATACTGGTCACAGCCAAAGGTGGGTGTGTTCGCATAGAACTTAGGGAAGAAGTGTCCAAGGAAATTATAAAACTACTTAAACAGGGAATAATTGAAGACGTAAAAGCCTGACAATGGATTTCCCTGCTAATAGTAGTACACAAGGGTAATGGAATGTCATATTGTGTGTCAACCTTCGAGCATTGAATAAATGTGTCATTGTTGATATATTTCCACTAGCTAATATAGGAGAAATGGTAGGTAGGATAGCAGGTGCCAAATATTTAAGCACATTAGACCTTACGTCAGCATGTCAGCAGGTTAATTTACATCCCATGTTCTCGCACATTTACCATGTTTGTTACACAGGAGGGCACTTTTAGGTATAAGAGAATGTGCTTTGGTCTAGTGTCAGCTGCAGCGTATTTCCAGAGGTTAATGCACAAGTTATTTAGTGAGGTTCAAGGAGTGTGGTACTTCCAAGATGTTATTCTGATCACTGAAAGTTCTCTGAGAGAACATGAACAGAGGTTAATGCAATTGTTAGGTACCCTAGATAAAGTGGGCATGACCCTGCAAAAGAACAAATATAAGTTTCAAGTAAAAGAGATTGACTGATTAGGACACAAACTCAATGGACAAGGTGTTTCTCCTAAAGAGCATTTAGTAAAGGATATAGTGAACATGGAAGCTCCTAGTGATAAACATGGGGTATTATCATTTCTTGGTTTAGTAGAGTACTACGCAAAATGTGTTAGTGGTTTTGCCGGCAAGTCCAGAGTTATAAGAGTGTTGTGTAAAAAAGGTACACACTTTGAATAGAATGAGGAATGTCAAAGAAAATTTTATACATAAAAAAATGCATAGTAAATTCCCCAGTTCTTGGCAATTTTGACACCATGTGTGAAACCTTTGTGTGTACTGATGCCAGTAATACTGAACTAGGGGCTGTTCTAGTTCAGATACAGGAGAGCAAAGAAAAGTGATAGTTTATGCATCCAGATGTTTGAAGTGTGCAGAACTCAAATACTCTGTTCTTGAGAAAGAGGCCTTATGTGTTTCATGGTCTATCAAGTAGCTTAACGCATTGTTATGGGCTAGGAAGTTTATAGTATATACAGATCACAAGCCCCTAGTAGGTATATTCAACTCCAAAGGTTTGGAGAGTGTTTCTAGGAGAATACTAAGCTGGGTTACTGCTTTGCAAGGATATCTATTTGAAGTACAACACATCTCAGGGAAAGACAATGGGCCTCATTACGAGCCCGGCGGTAAGCATGCCAGTGATACCGGCAGGTTGCACCAGACCCGTAAATATTTACTGGCACCTGACTTGCCAGAAACATCAGAGAATTACAACTCGGGTGGCCAGGAAGTCAGGCGCCGATAAAATGTTGTTCCCCATTTGCGGGCAGGTGCCTTTCCACCCCGCAGGTCAGACCTGCTGGGCGGGAGTGCACTTGCCCGGCAGAGTTGTAGTGTGCCGGTACGGAAACAACGGTGACGGTAAGCTTACCGTCACCGTTGTTTCTGGACCGGAATGCTTGTAATGAGGCCCAACGGGTTAGCTGATTTCTTACCTAGATATCATACTTGTCAAATTGATGAAGAGAACTGTAACAATGAGGAATTGGATGAAGAGGTGTTTTGGACCTGTGGACCATATATTTCGGAAGCTGAGTGGAAAGAGGCAGAGAAACAGATACACAATTGAGTAAAGTAATATAATTTGTACACAATAATTGGACTAGTTGGACATTGGAAGATGTTTGATTGTCTTCTATATAGTTAGGGATGAACTAAGTGTGGAAGGTGGTTTTATGTTCAGATCTAGTACAGCCAACAGACACAAGTTAGTCGAAATTGGTCATAAGGGATATTTAGGGATGTCCAAGACCAAGGGCCGCTTAAGGGCGGATTACTGGTGGCCAGAATTGAACACTCTAGTGGAAAGCATGATGAAAAATGGTGAACTATGCAAGGAATCTGATAAGACACTTAAGTTCTGAATGAATTTTCTGAAATACCATTGGAGTATGTAGCCATTGATATGTTGGGACCAGTAATGGGATCGAATTGTGCAAGAAAATATATCATAGTACTGATGGACTTATTCTCCAAATGGTTGGAGACTTGTTTAGTACAATAGGCTGAAACACATGCTATTGTGTCATTTCTAAACAGTATTCCAGAGGGAGGGCTTTCTTAGCAGGATGTTGTCAGACAATAGAGTACAATTCACGTCCCATATGATGAAGCAATGTTTGACAAATATTGGTGTGATGCATATTAAATCACCTCTCTTCCATTCCGAGACCAGTGGGATGGTTGAGAGATTTAATGGTACCATAATGCAAGGAATTTGCATTGTAGTGAATGAAGGGAAGGTCTGCACTGTGTCCCCAGGCAACATGTCAGCCATGACTAGGGAGGTCAAGATTCTTAGAATGGGACCAAAAAGCTTTGCGAGAAAGGGTGGAGGCCAAGAAGAAACTCATGAAAAGTAGATATGATGCTCAAAAGAGGACCAGAGTGGTAAGAGTGGTTTCATGCAAAAGAGGGAAAGAAGGTATGAAAGCCCTGTAGTCGTCAAGAAAGATTTGTGAGGGTCTGTTGTTCTTGAGGATGGAAGGATGTTCAACAAAGGTAGGATTGCGTGCAGAAAATGAATCTCCTATTCTGTTGATAAAAAGGGGAGATGTGTTATATTGTGTACATATGCATAACATTTAATGTTTACATTCAAATTTGTATTTAACATCAGCCACTTCAGTAACCAAACCAGATGTGCACATGTATTTATTTAAAGTTGTTTATTTGTATTCAGACTGGGCCTCCTGCCGAAGCTGCGGCATTGTGACCTAATAGAATTCCAATAATGTAGATAAGAAGCTGCTTGGTATAGCACAGAAAGCTTGTGCAGCCTGATTGTGGAGAGGGGCATTCACAAGAACCTTAAATAACTGGTTGTGGGCCTACCTTATTCCAGGACATCACACGTTGCCATAATATTCAATTACTTGCGAATGTTCAGTATTGTGGAGCGACCTGGAATGCATCCTGCCTGGTCTGGGTGTATCGTGTGGCACATATGAGGATGAAGATGGTTGGTGAGCACCTTGCTGTAAATTTTCAATATCTGTGTTAATTAGTGAAAGTGGTCTGTCAGGTATTTGTAGTAATATAATGCTGGTGTCACGCATTGTCGGAGGTCGTTTTTTAACTGTCAAGGCTTCAGCCCATACGGATTGTAGGTTCCGAGCAAGTAGGTCCTGAAATTCCTTATAGCACTCTGCATTCAGACCGTTTGGGCCAGAGGTTTTGCCCAAGGGTATGTCTCTAATGGCCGTATTTCATTTACAGACAGGGTTAGCTCTAGGATTTCCTTTTTTGTCTCAAGTATTTCAGTAATCGGAAATGTATCTAGAGAGGCCTACATCTTGTTGCTATTTTTAGTGTCTTGCGAGGTGTATAAAGTGCAGTAAAATCTGTAAATCCCTGCATTGGTATCTGCCAATCCATGCAGTGATTTCCCGCTGTGATCGTGTATAACAGGTATGCTTGTGCCTTTACGTTCACTGTTGAGTAGTTGTGCAAGGTGTTTGTCTGGTGGGTCACCCTCCCTGTATTGCCTGGCTGCTGCAGGCCACGCTATATATTTCAATTCCCTCTCGGCATGTCCACGAAAGTCGTCTCTTGACTGTTTAATGTCCGCTAAGGAGTCAGTTGTCGGGCTGTGTGCATGTGCCAGCTCGAGTCTGCGCAGGTTTGTCTCAGCCCTCAGAATGTCTGCCATAATGGTTTTCAGCAACCCCATTTCTGCGGACATCGTGACCCTCCTTATGTATACTTGAAATGCCTGCCAAATTGTGCCTATCAAACGCACAGAGCTCAAGTTGTTCTCGAAATAATGTTGCACATGTTCACGCATAGTGGTAGTGAATATTAGATCCTGCTGTGCCTGGGGAACATACCTCTAGCTGCGGTGTGGATGGTTTGCAGGTGACATGGCCAGTGTAAGAACCACTGGAGAGTGGTCCGAGTACGTGCATAGAAGGATATCCATATGTGATATTTCATGTAGAGCTGCGGTTGAGATTAGTATTATTTCAAGAATGGATGAGTAATTCGTATAGGATCGAGTCGTTGCGGGGAGCACTCTCTATGCATCCATGAGTTCCAGGTCAAGTATGCCATTTATCATAACCTGAGCTTCTCTAGTCAATGCTCTGCCTGGAGACCCCGTGCAGTCTAGATCATGGCTAGCTTGGTGTTCATGTCACCCCCAAGATTATTGTTGCATCCGGATGCACGTGGCATGGAGCAATGATACTGTTATAAAATCCAGGGTCATCATTGTTTGGACCGTATGTGTTTATTAACAGTACCTCTGTGTCAAGGAGCATCACTTGTAGCACTACGTATCATACAGTCTATTGTGGACTTAATCAATGTGAACTGTAGGGATTTATGCACTATCGTCAGCACGCCCCTTGATTGTGTTGAGTATGTGGTGAAGAATCTGTGACTCCTCCATGCTTTAGCAAACACCACATTTTTGGGCGACAGTGCGTGTGTCTCCTGGAACACAATAACAGTGCCTTGTGGCATTCTCCGTGTGCTATTAATTTCGTGGCTTTTAATCGGATTACTCAAGTCCTGCACGTTCCCACCTGAGGATCACCACCCATTGCTGCTTTGTTGCTTTTGGCATCTTAACCCTGTATTGTGCGGTTTAGCAGAGCATGGTTTGATTTCCCCTGTCATCAGTACTATTATGTTGAAAGACCAAGTGATTTTAACAAATTTCCAGTGTGTACCTCCCAGCCCGTCCACCTTCACCACCTGGCCTAACTTGGCATTGTCAACCCATAAACAGAAACATAACATGAAAAAACCGACAGTTTTGCAACAGGCAGCTCCCATTGGTCCGCCCTGCTGTTGACGTCTGCGACTTGGAAAAATGTTGTTGCAGGTGTTGGATCCATGTTGGCACCCATAGGGACTCAGTTTCAAAAATCAATCAGCATGGAATGAAAGGTAAAAGTTGTGAGGGTACACCGACCCTCACCCCTACTCTGTGGCGTCAGCCACTGCGCTGGTGCAACCAACACCTCCCCCTGCTTTACCATTGTCAGCAGCCTGTACTTCAAGAAAAACATAGCCAAGAAGGCCCAAACAGCCTGGCTCCAAATCCGGACCCTTTGCAAACCTTTTAACCCACTACAGGACTTTGGAACATAGGAGGAAATGCCCTCCTGACAGGGCTCTCAGTCGCTCACTTAGCTCCCCTTTCCTGGTCAAACTACTCTCCAGGTCAGGATACTGTTCAAAACTGCATTTATTATCCACAAAGTGGTCGCTTGGCGCACATCCGCATTCCTGGCAGCTAACTGCACATATTTGGTGTCACACGCTCCTTACGCAGCAAATCAACCAACTAGCTCAAATTACAACTAGTGCGCAAAGAGGGGACCCACAGACAGTATTTCTACAGCCACCTTCCGGTTCAAGGAGGCTTTACTACTTTCTGAGGTTTGTATCACTCTCAGGTAGGTATTTTCTCTGCTTACAGATGTCTTATTATCATTCTGCATTGTTCAGCTTCTAACTAATTTACCTACTTTTCTAAACTAATATGACACCAGTAATAGTTTGACCTATTAAACACCTCTCATCTATTAAGTGGTCCTGTTGCTGTTTGTCATAATGAACTCTGTAATGCCGGCTTGTGTCGTTTCGCGGGCAGCATTCCAGGTGGGTGTTTGCCGATTTGAAGGGGCTGAGTTGGCGGTGTGTCCACGTGGTCTGTCTTCTGAAAATCTTACCTTGCCTCTGACTTTACTTCACTGTGACAAGGAGCACTATAGAGAGGGACAGACCCTGTGTAACCGTGTGTGTTATTTTGTGAAAAGGGTAAAACTGTACATACATAAAATAGTCATATAACTTAGCTCCCATTTGACAAAATCCATTCAGATTTTACAGAGATATTCAAGGTTTGGTCTATAATCTTTCTAAAATCTTTTGTGCACATTTTTAAAATGTCAACAAAGTTATGACCCATCTAAAAATGTTGAAACCCCCCCCTTTAATTTTACCTCCTCTTCACAAAATCCCATCACACTTTGCAAAAACATTCAAATGTGAGTCTTACATTTGTTTGCAAACTTCTGTGCAGATTGGTGAAACGGCACCAAATTTATAAGCCTCTCAAATATTTTGCCCCCCCCATCTAATTTTGTTTCCTCTTGGCAAAACAACACCATTCTCTGTAGAAATTATGAGGGTAATTCATGGATTATTTGCGCCGAAAAAAACAGGATTTGTGTGCCATTCTGCCCGCAAATCCCATGAATTACCCCATATATCACACTATTTCATACAGCTTCATTGAGTGTCAACAAAGTTATACACCATCCAAACAATGCTTTTCACCAAAAATGAAAAAATGTGTATGGATGCCCCTGAACATATGAGACATTCGATAACATCATGGGGATGTCCCTGAACTGTTCGTGAACTTCGGAGTTAAAAAAAACACTTGTGTTTTGGCTAGTTATGGCCATATCCCATCCCATCCTCATCACCCCTCATCTCCCCATAGATTGTTTTATTAGTTTGACAATTGCAATGTTGTGTTTTTTAATATGATGAAGACAGCAAAATGGGGTACCAGGTAGTAGAATGATAGGGTATGTGCATCAACTAAGCAACTGATTGAAGGTTACACGTGATGGTGGCTGCTGCAAACCCACGGAACTGTAGTCTCCCCTGCATACTCTTCAATTAAATGAAAACAAAGCTGGTTGTTCCAGGGTAAAGCGCTGTCAATTCAAACAAGCAAATTAGTGAAAAGATCCAAATTACAATTACCACAATCTGTGTTTTAATAACAGTTTAGCAAAAGAAATTATCAAAACCTGATCAACTTTGCCAACATTGCCAACACCTGTTTTGACCCTTCCTGGGTCCTTTTCAAGGCAAGCTTGAGTCAATACATAGACAATATAGAAAACAGGAAAAGAAGACCCATGTTACAGATATCATCATTACATGTCAACAGAAATAGCACCAACATTGAAAATAAGCATTGATACAGGAATATAATATAAATGGAAAAAGCTGAAAATCAACAAAAAGTTACCAGAGATGCAAGATAGAAAAAGGGGGAAGAAAAACAAATGGAAACTGATTAGTGATGCAAATACCAATGCTAAGTTCAAATACATAACTAAAAGCAAATCAAAATTAAGGTTCCAGTGGTCAATATACAAGCAATCAAGAAACAACTCGTGGTATAAAGTGCCTTAAATCGTGCTAACCACATAGGATATTCCAAAACCTATGTAGACAAATTCATTGTATGCCATGTTCTCACAAAATCAATTCTGATGGATTTGGTTATTTTCTTACGTCAGTGTTGGCAGTGCCACCACCAGACATCCCTGACAACTTAAACCAACACTGATTAGATGTTGTGGCTTAGCTGAGAAAGGTACTGTTTTTCGGTCAGCAATTCCAACGTCCATGAGACTTCCCTAAGCGTGGAAGGAAAAGATGATAAAAATGTTCTAAGTCATACCTCTATTAGAAAAAAGTGCGATAACTGTTTCCTGACAGCCACTGGTTGTGTTGGACCAATGATGGATCGATGGAAGGAATAAACCTGGACACACCCAGCGATGTAAGAACAGTGAAAGTGCATGAGATACATGCAAGAATGCACTACATGGGAACTTGTGTTAAGACTCGGTCATAGGTGATTACAAGAATTAAAAGGTTGAATACCTCAAATGTGAAGCAATTGGGGCGTATCCTTCAACTGGAGTTCATATGTTATTGGGCCTGATGCAAAACGAGGATAAGATACCGTGACTCAAGATTCCTAGTGATACAAAAACATGAAAAAGCAGGAGATAGTCAGTGAGTGTGCACGAAATGAAATACCAAGGAGTACTGAAAAATTAAAAGTACCTCAAATGTGAGGCAATGACTTGTCCTCCATCCAGAGTTCATATACTATTGAGCTTGATGCAATTGCCAAAGAGAGGATAAGATACCGTGGCTGAAGATTTCTACAGAACCAAAAACCTGAAAAACAGGAAGCATTCGGCGAGTGGCCTTGAAAGCAAACACCAAGCAGTTTGTGACGTGTTACGAGGTGAAAAATAATTGTAGTGTGATTACCGTGTAAATGCATTCCTGGTACAAGACAAACACCCCCGGCTGGTACTCCTTGACCAATAGGGGGATTAAGAGGGAATTGCTGCCAAAATGGTAGAAAATACGTGGTTCAAACTGGTTGGACGTATATATGTTCTGCAGTGAAAAAATGCATACATGAATAATATTGGACTAATGCCGGCCCTAGATGACAAGAGAAACACTGATGTACATCCATTTAATGGCCATGCCTGCATAATATACCTAGGTCAATTTTAGAAACAAATAGACGTGCGTTTCCGCGCCTCGAAATTACACCCGTAAGCATTGAAACAGATCACATGATATAGTTGGGTCACATGACCTCACCTGGGTACGTGTGCTACTACGGCTCAAAAAACAGTTCTGCCCTCTCTGACTCTTAAAGGTGCAAGATCAAAGACCTCTGGTGTGGTGTTATTTTGTACACAGGGTGTGAATAATGAGAAATCCAGCAAAAATACGAACCATGAGCTATAGCGGCTCGCACATAAAAAAGATGAGTTCGCACGGGCGAGTGGATCAATATGTAAATTAACAGTTGATGCAAATTATTAAATGCGGTAATAGTAGAAAAACGTAATACAAGTCCCATGATGTCTGGGCAAGCGCAAAGGGATAGCAGAGCACAAACCATCCATCTGGAATGAGTTGGGAACCCAAAATTGGTAGCAGTTGAGAAGTATGTGTTGATCCTGAGGTGGAGAAACATCGGGAAATAGAAAATTATCCTTGCATTTAAGATATGCAACAATACATGTGGGTGAACTCAAAGTAGGTGATGAAATAAAAAAAAAAAACAGGCCATGGACCCTCAAGGTACAAAAGCATACTGTTCTATGTTAGAAACCTGGTTGGGTACATACATCAGATGTAGCAGAGGCACTAGAAACACTCAAGGTCAGAGCAAACCCCTCCTAGCTTTAATACACGTCAAACAAGCAAAATATGACTGTCACGTTGTAAGAAAATATCACCTAGGAAAATAAAGAAAGAAAACATGAAAAAATAAATAAGAAAAAATAAAAAAAAGATAAAAGAAAATAGAGAAATCTTTCAGTCTGAGTTTGAGCCCCAATTCTTCAGGTATTATCTGATCGTGAAAGTCCCCAATGATAAGTGGGGTCACACAAACAGATCCAAGTCATAAAAAGACATTAAGTTCATGTTCTTTGTTGAGACCAAGTGTGGTGCATCTGAATTTATAAATAGTCTGTGCAGACCAGTTGGCATAAGTGTAGCTGGCGGTCGCCACCTCTGGTGTGAGCGTGTGCCTGTAATAATCCAATGAAACAAATATCCTTTGGGTGATCCCATTGGTGGTGAGTCTGCCAGTGTACCGCAAATGGTAGTTTGGATTCCTGGCTGTTCAAGTGTGAGAGGTGTTCACGTATTCGGATACGAAGCTCCCGTATCGTACTGCCAACATAAATCTTTGGGCAAACGCAAAGGTTGGCATGCACAATGTGCTTAGATTTGCAATTGATGAAATTGCATCCCTGAATTGTGAGACCAATATGAGATGTGAACTTGCTTCCTGTAGGCACAAATTGACAGAAATTGCACGAGCCACATTTGAAAAATCCAGAGGGGCTGGTTTTAAGGCAGCTCAAATGTTTGAGCCGGTCACGCTGAGGTACAAGAAACGAGGGACTGAGTTGGCTCTTGAGAGTCTTATTTTTAGTGAAAATAAGTTTGGGTCTGGTGGTGATATGGGATCTAAGATCTGGATCAAAATTTAGCAGATGCCAGTGCTTGTTCAAAAATGTATACAAACAATCACTGTCCTGGACATACTTGGTGATACAACTGACCCCTTGGGAGGAGTCAGTTGGCTTTACACTTGCAGGATCCAAAATGGAGTCCCTTGTTAACAAATTAGTCTTATGTAAGCCTTTATTGATATACTGAGAAGTGTAGCCTCGTTCCTTGAACCTGTGCTTGATCAGTTCACACTATTACTCATGTGCCGCATGCGTACTACAATTCCTTCATGCACAGTGAAATTCCCCTGCTGGGTTGTTATAGATAACTGATCTCTTGTGACAACTGCTGGTGTGTAATGTAGCATTCACAGCTGTAGATTTCCTGAAAGTTTGAGTATGTATGGTGTTATCTGTGCTCTTTTGCGAACTCTGCGATTTACTCTCGCTTTCTATCCTACCCTCTGGCCATACTCACCCTGATGGCCACACACTTGATGTCGTGATCTCCTCTGGCCTCCCCCTATCTACTCCCCTCACCACTCCTCTTTCCTGGAGCGATCACTGCCTCCTCTCCTCTCATCTTCCCATCTCCTCCCCTCAAGCCAAGCCTACCCCAAGACTGCTACCCACCTTCTCGGACATCAGACCCATGAAACATGTGTCAGTCGAGGGTTTTGCTGTCACCTTCTCACCCCTCCTCCACTCCTGGCTGACTGACACCCCGACACAGCCCTGTCTCTCCTCTACTCCTCTATTTCTGATACTCTTGGTGCTCTTGCCCCTGTCATGAGGATCCGGTTGAAGCCCAAAACCAAGTGTAATTCTTGGTTTGATTCCGGCCTAGCTACACTCAAACGTAAGTGTAAGGCGGCCGAGAGAAAATGGCTCATCCTCTGACAAACTGGCCCGCCGCCTACTCCAACAGCAATACCGTCTCTCTGTACGTACCAAGAAGCGAGTCCATATTGAAGTTTGTGTCTCTGCGGCATCTAACAACTCGGCCAAACCCTTTAAAAATCAGCAAGCAGCTGGCCAACCCTGATGCAGTATCCACCCCTCCTCTCAGGCTCTTTGCAAAGACCTTGCGTCAGACTTTAGCTCTAAAACCCAGTACATATTGTCCTCACTCTCCGCCACGCCCGCTCCTCTCCCCTCTCCCTCTCTGCTTGTATACCCACCCTCAGCTATCCCTCCTCCCTCTTTCTCTGCCTTTCCTCTTTTCTCTCCTGTTGAGGTCGCTTGACAAGTCTGATCTATGAAAGCCTCCTCAAGACAGGTCCATCTCTGCTCCTCCAAAACTATTGAGGAAAACATTGCTACCCTTGTCCAGCCCTTGCTAACTTCTGCAACCTCTCCTTTTCCTCTGGATCTTCCCCCTCCCCTCGGAAGCACTCCCTTGTGCATCCTCTCCTCAAGAAACCCACAGCTGATCCCTCCTGTCCGGCTAACTATCGCCCAATTTCTATTACTCCCTTTTTGGGTAAGCTCCTGTAAAAGCTTGCCATCTCTCAGAATAACCTTCATTCTGATTAAGTTGGCTCTCTCCATAACCACCAATCTGGCTTCAGAGCTGGCAGAAGTACAGAAACTGCTCTCCTGAACATCCATGAAGACCTGCTCTCCAACCTTGGCTCTAACATTCCCTCTGTCCTCACCCTACTTGATCTCTCCTCCGCTTTTGACATGGTCAACCACGGTCAACCATACCACCCTGCTAAATCATCTCTGTGACAACAACCTAGGTATCACTGACCAGGATCTGGCCTGGCTGACCTCTTTTCTTTCTGATCCACCATCCCACATACAACTTGGATCTTTTCTATCCTCTGTCTTCCTTTCTATCTCCCTCCCTGACCCTGGCTTTTCAATCAATACCTGGCAACTCTCGCCTACTGCATTTCCATTTTCTGTTCAAATTTCCAGTGCTATGCTGACAACACCCAACTCATTTTCAGGCTTCCCTCGGCCACCTCCTCTCCTTCCCTCATCTCTGACTGCCTAATCGCCATTCAAAATTGGTGTGCCGCAAATGATCTTTGTTTAAATGCCAACAAGACTGAGATCCTCCTCATTGGTACACCCCCTCCACCCTTTCGCCTCACGCTCTGGCAGGCCTCCCTTGGCCCTCCTGCCCCTACCAGTGAAGCTAAGAACCTTGGGTTCATCTTTGACTCCACACTTTCCTTCTCCGCACACATCTCTGATGTCTCCAAAAAGTCAAACTTCTTACTGAACCTCCTAAAAGGCACTCTTCCTTTCCTCTCCTTCCCTCAGAAGCTCCTTGTCTCCCAAACACGGATTCTCTCTAAATTGGACTACTGTAACAGTCTCTTTCTAAATCTACATGCCCCCACTCTCCGCCCTTTGCAACTAATCCAGAACAGGACTGCAATACTTGTCCTTGGCCTCAAGCCCTGGGATCGTATCTCTCCAGCTCTTAAATCCCTTCATTGGCTCCCTGTGGTTGCAAGGATTACTTTTAAAACCCTTTACATTGTCCACAAGGCTTTCTTGGGCCTGGGTCCAAATTACCTTCAACTATCCCTCTATAAATAGCTCCCCTCTAGAGCCCTTCATTCCTCTACCTCAAACTACCTAAGGGTCAGTCGTTTTTCAAAGAAACAAGCTGAAGCTGGTGGTGGATCTTTGTCTTCTGTGGGGGCCTCCCTCTGGAACTGTCTACCTGCCACCTTGAAACTTGAGGAGAACCATCTAGGGTTCCGGAAGCTCCTCAAGACCTTCCTCTTCGCCTCTGCCTTTGCCCCTCTTCTTCCCTGCTGATCTGCTTTTTCTCTCAGCAATGCTGCACCTGGCCACCCTCTGCCCTTCGGGCCCAGGTGCCTGCTCACCGTGCCACCCTCCTGCACTGCTCCCTGGCCACCCCTTGCACTGGGGCCTGTATATGTACCCATACAGGCACCCCCCACTCTTTGTGTGCACTGATCAGATACTTCCTACCTGACTAACCTTGCACTTGGCCCTCCCAGGCTGTACTACCACTGTTTTGGATCACCATATTTATTTATGTATTTACTTATTATTTATATTGTACTCTCTTATGCTCTGCACTTTCCAATTTCTCCCCCCTCCCATGCACTTTCCCCCTTTCCCCTTCCCCATGCATTTGCGTGTTCTCAATTTTACTGGGCCTAGTAAAATCGTTGTTTTTGTTCTCCCCCCTTTTCCTCTCTCTTTTCCTGGTCGCGCTCTGAAACACCTGTGTATGAGCGCGATATAAATACAATATCATATCATATCATATCATTAACAATCTCAATTTTGAGATCAAGAAATTCAAGTATCTTGCTGTTAGTATGACCAGAGAAATAGATGCCGAAAATGTTATTGTTGAGATATTGGGTCAAAGTGTTAAAACGCTCACATGTAGTGATAAGGGCATCATCAATGTACCTATTCCAGATCACAATTTCGGTCTCAAATTCGTGTTGCCCAAAGATGTATGTATGTTAAAAAAAAAACATGAACGGCTTTGCCAGGGGTGGGGCATATTTAGCACGCATGGCCAACCCCTTGGTTTGGAGAAAGTACTGCCAGTTGAAGAGAAATTGATTATGATTAAGCGTAAAGGCAAGAAAATCTTTAATCATACTGATATGTTTTGCAAATGAGGCTGAATGATCATGACAAGCAAAGACAATTGTATCAAGTGCCAAATGGTGTTGGATTGATGTATATAGTGCTTTAACATCCAAACTAGCAAGCAGATACTGTGATTGCCAGTCAATAGATTTGAGGATTAGTAATGTCTGTGTTGAATCTTTTAGGTAGACAGGCAGCATGGGGACGAGCTCTTTGAGGTCAGAATATATCCAAATCCATCAGAATTGATTTTGTGAGAACATGGCATACAATGCATTTGTCTACATAGGTTTTGGAATATCCTATGTGTTCGGCATGATTTAAGGCACCTTTTACCACTTGTTGTTTCTTGATAGCTTGTATATTGACCAATGGAATCTTAATTTTGATTTGCATTTAGTGATGTACTTGAACTCAGCATTGGAATATGCATCACTATTCAGTTTCCATTTGTTTTTATTTCCATTTTTTCTATCTTGCATCTCTGATAACTTTTTGTTGATTTTCTGCTTTTTTCATTTATATTATATTCCTGTATCAATGGTTATTTTCAATTTTGGTGCTATTTCTGTTGGCATGTAACCATGATATCTGTAACATGGGTCTTCTTTTCCTCTTTCTATATTGTCTATGTATTGATTCAGCCTTGACTTGAAAATGACCCAGAAAGGGTCGAAACACCCTTGTCGGTAAAGTTAGCAAAGTTGACCAACGTTTGATACATTTGTTGCTAAACTGTGATTAAAACACAGATTGTAGTAATTGTAATTTAGATCTTATCACTCATTTTCTTGTTTGAAGTGACAGCGCTTTACCCTGGAACAACCAGCTTTGTTTTTTTTTTTAATATGATTTTGGCGCACACAAGGCCCGCTGTCCGTGAATCCAACATGGCAGATGTTTCCAAAAATATGACACACCTCATGCTTTTCACCACCCAATCAGTGGCTGAGTGTAACCCCTGGACCAATTGAAGGTCAGTCCGTGGACTGAATAGGGAAGTAAGTCCACAGACCAAACCCATTGTTGAAAATCATTCCAGTGGTGTGGTCTGGAGGCATGTTCACATTTTGATTTTCCATTGCGTCTATGGGAAAAACACCCAGTTTGAGACCCTTCTAAAGCTCAGCAAACTTCACAGAATCAATCCGACTGTGCCATGTACCATTTTTGCAAGGTTTTGTGAAGATTTGTCCAGAGGGGTCAAAGTTATAAGCCACCCAAAAAGTGCTCTTCCTACAGGTTGAGCAACTTAACCATAACTACCACAGGCCCTGTAATGTATTTCAGTATATATGGAACTTTGTTATTTTTCAAGTTGTGTAGGAGCAGAACAAACCTGGCGAGGTATCCACCTTCATGTAGCCCCGACCTGGCGACATCATGTTGGCTTGCAATTGTGGTGGCTGGGTCAGGGCTGCATGAAGTCGGAACACTATCCTGCCCATGCCAGGAGAGGTATACAGACTCATGGAACCCTGACCCAGTCACCGCAGTCACCAGGAACCAGTGAAAGCTGCCATGAGGAGGCCCAGGCAAGGATCCATGGCTTCAGGACTTGCATGGGGACATATAATCCATTGTATGTCCTGATAGTCAATGACTCAGTCAGTCAGTTATTAATGCTGCCAATACTGTTATAAAGTCACTATCCGTTCCTGTGTGTAATTAAGTCAGCAGTAAGTACATTTTATGAGAACCTGTATACATATCATTCTCTGAGACTTGAACAAATAAAAAAGTTCAAAAAAGCAAAGGTATACCAAAGTTAAGAAAATTCAAAAAGCATGTGTGGCATTCGAAATAAAGCACAGGCATCATTATGTTACATTTGCTGCATGCGCATGCATTTTGCCTTTTCATGAAAGGCACTTGCACATGTGCAATTCATGTGTGCCAGTGCAAACGCTGTACAAGGACGTTTGCACTGCTGCTAATGCAATTACGTATGTGCATATTCAATTTGTGCTTGCACATAATGTATTCATACTGCACACGTGCATGGCAATTGAACTTGTGGTGTTATTTCTATGTTGAAGACATCTAATGGATGTCAGCACACAGCAGCTACAAACCCAGGCAGAATGTGCATTTGCGTGGAAGGACACGTCTTTGCCACTATTATTCTGAGACATAGGGCCTCATTACAAGGTTGGAGGTAGCCTTGCCGGTAAGTGCGAAAAGGTTACCACCATACCGGCATGAAAGTCCGGCACCCGCGAATGGGCAATTACTGAGGTATTTCGACCCCGCAGGACCCGCTATTTGCCCTTTTGCGGGTGCCGGTAGATCCCCATTCCCATTTCAGCCCCATAGGGCTCAATGGAAATGGGGATGCCTGTAGCACCATCACCGTTCATAACGGTGCCAGTGCTACAGGCATTCTATGCTCGCGGGTGCCTTTCATTCCGTCAGGGCAGACCTGCCGGAATGCAAGGCACCCACGGCACAACTCGGAGTTTGCCGGTCCGGTAATAACAGTAGAAGCAAACATGCCGGTACCGTTGTTACCGGACCGGCAACCTCGTAATGAGGCCCATAGTTAAGGAATGCCTATAATTGCTGGTGAGCATTTAAAATGGCACTTCCTTTGATTATTGAAGAATGGGAGAGGGTGCACAGCTAGTTTCTTTTGTATTTGTTGAATTGATATATAGTTAGTGTTCACTTCGATTTGCTTAAAAGGGTGCAGCCCATTATACAGTGCCTCCGTGTCGGGCACACGTTATGTGCTGAGAAAGAAAGGACCTAGGTTAGTTAGCCATCGGTGTGGGCCGCACTCCTATTTTACCCAATAGGGTTTAAATCATTTGTCTTAAGTTATTGATAACAGTAGAACCATGTTCCAATAGTTTTACTTCAAAGTTCTTTTATTTTGCAGTATGATCTTTTTGTTTATATTCTTTCGTTCTTTAAGGTAACCTGGCTCTGAAGAAGGAAATACTATTTTTCCGAAATGCATTAGCCCTAGGTTATTCTTCCTTTGCCAATGTATCAGCATATAATGAATTGGTGAAGTTTAACCATTCGTTACCTTAAAGAACGAAAGAATATAAACAAAAAGATCATTCTGCAAAATAGAAGCACTTTGAAGAAAAACTATTGGAACATGGTTCTACTGTTATCAATAACTTAAGACAAATGATTTAAACCCAATCGGGTAAAATAGGAGTGCGGCCCACACCGATGGCTAACTAGCCTAGGTCCTTTCTTTCTCAGCACTTCCTTTGATTATGACATTTCCATGAACGTTTATTTGGAGACCAAAAAGATAAAAGGCAAACATTTTCTACAGCTTTTAGTTCTGCCCCAGTCCTGAGGCGGAAGCATTTGATAAAGAGTGGATTGGTGTGTGGTACTGTTGGCCTCATTAGCAATGGTTCATTTTAAGGAATTCTCATTTTTGTACTCAGATGTGTATTGAAAGGGATTGGTTTAAGGCACGCCTTGAAGTTCACCACTGCCAAAGCATATCAACTATACGCTCAAACAGAGCAAAACTTGTCTGTGATTGCTGATCATATTTCATTCAATAGCTGGTTTTGGAGACCACCCGTTAAAAGTTTACCACCAAGACGTTCAAGGTGGTGGATTTATTGAAATATTGCAGCTACATTTCAGTTAATGTGCAGAAAACCCTTCTGACAAAATTCTCTATTCCCAATCTCATTTTGAGGAGGAAAATTACCCTCCTCCTTTGGATTTGTTGAAGCTTTATTGATCATTTTCATACAAATATCCACTATAGTCCTTACATCAACATCTCTATACAAACTTACATTTTCTTTAAGCATCTAAGAATATCAATTTAAATAGCCGGTCTGATAGCACAGCGAGTAGAGCGCTCACGATGACATCTGTGCAGAGCCTGCTGATGCAGATTCGAATCCGGGTAGGGCCAACCTCAGCCTTTCATCCCTTTGAGGTCGATAAATGAGCACCACACACCGTGGGCAATCATAGCGCTATATAAATGCTAAATTATTATTATGACACAGTTTAATCTGACATAGAAATTTAAAGAGCATAGAATATGTAAGCAATATCACTCAACATGTTTTAATCCATAAGTGAGCAAATAGTGGACCAACCCTATTACACATAACCACAACAAAGTACTAAAATGAAAACCTATCACTCACGCATATAAGTTATTGAAAGGATCCCACGACAATAAATATAAATCTTCACGTCTCTTATTCATCAGCATTACTTTTTCATATTTAGATAACATGAACATTTCTACAATCCAATCATCTACAGATGTTTTTTTCTAGTTTTCCAAACCTTCATATCTATTTTAACACCAATCATCAAAGCCTTATCAATCCACTCATCAAACTCCCGTGTAATGGACCACCTCCCACCATGCAGTAATAAAATCACATAAATAACATATTCAGTTCTTCTTGGGAAAGTAATACCCAAAATCATATGTAATCTATCCAGTACCTCTCTCCTTGAGCAATCACAAATTTGATACAATAATGTGCCTCTCTCTTTTCCACATCCCCAGCACAAATAATCTTCAAGCATTCCCAATTTCTACATTTTAACCGGAGTCCAATACAACCATCCCAAGACCTTCCGTTTCATTAATCTCATTCCTCTATACATCCTTGCCTCGGAGCAACTTAAGTAAATCATTCCAATCCCTCTCTGATAACTGCACACCAGTGTCTTCTGACCATTTCCCCTCATTCTTGTCCATGAAACTAAAAGAGCAGATTCCATAGGCATCATAGTCATGTAAGTGTGCACACTGAGTTCCAATCCATCAAACAAACTACAAATCCCAGGTCTTGTCTCAAGCATTCCAGCCACCATACTCAGCAGGGTGGGTCCAAGTATGGAGTGGTGTGGGCCCAGAACTTGTAAAAATGGAAGGGGTCCACATTTTTATAAAAGAAGGTTGTCACTCTGTTATCCCCCATGGGTAAGAAAAGGACGGGGTCATGTAGTATCCCCTTATGAATCGGGCTAAGAGGAAGCAGCACTACTGTAAGCCCAGATCCCGCCTCAGTTGGCGAGTGCAGTGGTCACACCCAGTGGTATGGCGTTAAAAGTGAAAGATGGGGCTCGGAGGGCCAGGGAGGACAGGGCATGAGGATGAGCCAGGCAAGGGGATTTGGCCCCAATAGAGCTGCAAAAGTGATTTGCATGACAGAGACACTGTTGGGCACCGATGACCCGCGATAAACTCATGCACAGGAAGGAGAGTGGAAGGTAATTGAGGGGATGCATGGATCGGTGAAGGGTATTAGGCTTCTATGGCTGAGGATGACAATCCACAGTGAGAATGAGGAAGAAGCTGATGACTTTTGCAAGAATTACCTGCATTGAAATGTCACACAATTCCCCCACCTCACTGTTGGGGTCCTGCTTTGGATCACCGGGCAGGCCCCTGTGGGTGTTGGGCGCACCCGACACAGACCCTTCGTGTGGCAATCACGCCACGGACAAAGGACTGGGGATCACCCCACTCGCTCCGGATCACCGGAGTGACCCACGTGACTGGGATCACCTAGCACACAGCATCCCCGGCTCTGGGGGCACCCAGGCCGGGGTGCCGCAGTCAGCCCTGATCACATGGCTAATCAGCTGTGAGGGCGGCGTGGCACGGCAGGGGCGCCGACCTCGGTGAGGGCCCCAACCCTGGGCCTACTCCACGCGGTGCTGCACCAGCAGGGCGCACCCACAAGAAACGACACCGGAGTCCTGTGATGGATTGACTGACGAGCCGGAAACACCTTGTGCTTTTTATTAACTTGGTCACATGGCTCCCCATGTGACCAAGACAAACACACCAGGAGATACCATGTCTCCCTACAGGGGTGACATGCAACGCTCACCACTGCAACCCTATTGCTCTCCTAAGACTCAATGACCACATGTCACTGTAGCTCTCCCCTCTCACCAATGCCAACATTCCCACAGCATTTTTAAAAACTTCCAAAGCGTGTGCCTTTAACCTGCCCCTCTACGAATGTAACCCTGTTACCTATTTATATGTAAAGCGCGCTGCTCTTTCTTTTGGGTCAGGGCCACGTTATAAAACCAACACACAATAATATTAAAATAAAAAGACACTGCAAGGGAGATATTCAGTGAGCGAGATTATCAGCTGGGAGAGAGAACCCAGCCTCTGTTTAGTTGCTTAGAGTGGTGATTTTTGGTACAGCACGGTTGTCTTCACGTTCACGCACACTGTTCTTGTCATGAATGAACGTTGTGATGTTAAGCAGTTTCATCATCCAAAACAGGAACAGCTCCAGCTCGTGAATTGTGTTTGTGATCACGTGGTTTCCTTTTTAGGTTCGTGCACGGCAGGTCTAAACTGCCACGCTTTTGTCAGCTGATGCTATCTCGCACGCAATGTGGTTGGTGAAATAGCTCGTGGTATTTGCATATCTTTCGCGTAGTTGGTAGGTGGTGAAAAGCACCTTGCCACCGGCAACATATGGCAATTGGCGCTGACGGGCTCACTTTTAAACACCTAAACCTTATCTTACACATTGTGGAAAATAGTTTGAGATAAATTAAGCCGGGCCTTGCTACAGCAACTCTCAACAGCACAGAGCTTACATTCCAGGCAACTGCTGTTCTCAGGAATGTGAAGCGAGCACAAGGAAGATTTTATAAATCTATCCTTTTCTTCACCTTTCTTCTACTGAACGTCTTTTAAAATGTTTTGGTATTTGACAGGCCATGCCTCAACTCTTTCAACTTCTCCCAAATGCCTTTTTGCAGCTGGTTGAAAAGGAATGGCAGAGCGAGATGTTCTAGAAGCCTCCGAGTCACGTACACCACACAAAGACCCACTTCTCCAGTACAATGGACAAGTCAAATCTTCAATATTTGTAAAAGTGAAAATGTGAGGGTTTGATTGAAGCATGGGGAAGCATGTTTCCTTATACAACCCCACACTGATACACCCCACCCCGTTCCTGGGATTTCAGCAAAAGTCAACATTTGTTTGTTTGTGGGTTTGTGGTTTGGCAAAGCGATGTTCCTTATACAATTCCACACCGTTTCACCAATCTGCAACACATTTTGCAGTTACCTGTTAGGACCCTCCAGACATTATTGGCTACATGACATTTGCACACCGCAGCCCTTTCCCCGGATGTCAGAAAAACTCTACATTTTGTTTGTGGGTTTGTGGATTGGCGAAGCATTGTTCCTTATACAATTCCACACTGTTTCACCAATCTGCACCAAATCCTGCATAGTCACCTGTTAGGACCCTCCGGACATTACTGGCTACATAACATTTGGAAACCCCACCATTTTCCCTGGAATTCAGCACCTTCACACATGAGACGTTTGCCTGAAATCGGCAAAACATCAATGTGGTCATAGAAGGACCAGTCCTCAAACCTAGAATGCACGGTTTCTGGGACATTTGCACCGCAATGCACCACAACCAACTGCACCACGCCACGGTGAGGCAACAGGTGGGAAGGGAGCACAGTAGGTACCAGCATGCAGCAGCACACCAAGTCTTACCCCCCCCCCAAAGAAAGTCTGCTCCAGGGTATGTCAGCCAGCCACACAAACCCATTCTCATTGCAGTTTACTTCAGAGTGCAGAGCATATAAAACAATAAGCGAATCAGAACAGCGACCTACACGATCATTGATTTTCAACATTTTATGAGAGTGTTGTCATGTCTGTCCACAGAACCCATTCGGAGAACAGGTACTTTTTGCAAGTGTTTAATAAACAATAATCTGTACATTATATGAAAATAGTAGACTCGAAAAATGAAACCCAGAGCTTAATTAATCCAGAGCAGACAAAGCTTATTAAGAATCTGGAGGTATTTGTGCTGCTGATACCTCCAAACAGCATTACAATTACCACCAGTGGTAACTGTCTGTTCTGAAGACCCATTGGGGGTATTACTGCTGGTGGTAATATCCACAGTGGTAGTACTGCTGGTGGTCATTTATGCAGGCTCTTTTACCACACTATGGGTTAACTGTATCATAATCAGGTAGACTTAAAAACAGGCAGTGCTAGAGGTACCACCTGCCATTGGTAGGCTACCAAAGAAGGCAAACACCTGGCCTGACTATGTGCCCTATTCCAGCGCATAAAGGAATGCATACTCACTTTCCACAAAGTAAAATGTGAATACTTCTAATCCGCCCTGACCCTAAAATAGTAAATGACATGCAAAGCATCTCCATCTCCCCAACAGGTGACAGAACCACATAGGTTTCTTGGAATTTCCAACTCTTCTGGGTGATTCATCCTACACCTGACAACCACCCTTTAAAGCACAGTACAGAGTGGAAGTGGACCGAATCCCAAGAGATAGCATTTCATAATACAAAAAAATAAACCTCCTGTATGATACAACCATGGTGTACATTGACATGAAGAAGAGGACAGAACAACTGGTAGATTCCCGACCTTGTGGTCTCAGAGCAGTGTTCACACAAGTAGACAAAACGAACATCATCAGGTCATCACTTACACCAGCCAAGCTGTCAACCCAACAGAACAAAGTACTCACAATTTGAAAAGGAAGCACACGCTGTACTCTGGGGCATCAAACCCTTCCACTGCTACATGAAGGGCCTTGTTGAGGGATCATGGGAGTTGTAGCCCAAAACATCAGAGAGCCACAGGTTGGAGACCCCAGAGGGAGGCCCACCACACATTTAGTGAGCATTTGTGTAAAGCTGTGAACAACAAATTTACCTTTGCACATCTCTAAACAATGTATGTGCCAACTGCTCTTCTTTGAAGACTATGGCCCTTCAGGTCATAGAAAGCTACTCCTTGTGGCCCACCCTTTCTGGATTGCATCTGACTCTAAGTGAAAATCTCAGACAAAAGAGAAAATGGAATTGCAATTCCACCCAACATGCCATCTCCAGCATTGCATTGCCTGAAAGAGGAACCCAACTGGCGAAGGCCCATCTTTTTCTTAAAGCCTCATTTATTTCCTTTGAAGAGCCTTATAATGAAAAGGAGCCAGACAAACTGCCTGAAACAAATAGGATAAAAGGCGGACACTCCTGTCTATCAACATTAATGTCTAGGCCAGGAAAGCCTCTGTCCTCTTCAGCTTCTTGATTATGAGGCTGACCTTGGGTGCGGTAGGCGAATGGTGGAATCCCTGAAATCCACCATCACAAGAATCACATCACCTGAGGACGAACCACTTCTGATTTAGATTCGCTGTGAAACTTAGATTGTACAGAAGATGGACTGTCTGAAGCATATGCCTAAGAACCTCCTTTCCTGGCCTGGCAACGAAGAACAAATTGTCGAAGTACATGAAGAAACTACCATTGCTTGTTCATAGAAAAGTTGCTACAGGTTCTAATAATTTTGTGAAATACCAAGGGGCGGGACCCAGCTTCAATAATACAACATTAAACCAATACTGCCTTTCCTCCCAAGGGAATTGAAGGAACCTCCTGTGCTCTAGGGTAATGGATACAGTCAAATACACATATTTCCAATCTAACCATGAATCCAATCTCGTCCATTGACAAATGATGGTAGACAACAAAACGGTTGCGGTCTATCATATTGATAACTGGTCTAAAACCCCATTCATTTTTCTGAACCATAAAAATGTTGCTCACCGCCCACTCTATAGAAAACTGCATCACTCTATCGCTCCTTTCTTTAAAGGCTCCCACGCCTTGTAAGGAAGGCATGGTATCAAACAGTGAAGACAGACACAAGCGAACACAGTTCAAGGGTGTTCATAGAACTTCAATGGGTTGGTTGAATGCCTATCTAACCCTAAATCTAAAGATGGGAGCAAGCCACAATCATCAAATAATAAATAACGCTGTCCTAGTGGAGTCTCTGTCAAAATAAAAGGGCCTATACTGAAAAACCTATTGCCAATTCTTATCTCTAAGAACAAATAGTGTGGGACAATGATGTATGCAAAGGAAAAGTGTTCAAGAATAATATGTCAGGATAGTTGAGCAGTTAGCTTCCCTTCCCCACATTTTCTGCAAGGGACAAGATGTCACACTCGAGCTTCGCACACACTCTGGCTTCTCTAGCATGAGGAGGCCGCTCAAAACATAGATATCCAGCATTCTGCACCAACTTCTCTTTCCCAATAATAGTCTCTTATTTGCAGAGTGCCTGGATTAACAAACTAATGCCAAAGTTCCTTTCTCATCAGGTTTTCCACATTCAACAGTTGTCGGGTTTACTGTTCATCACAGGTCTCCCTCAGCCGGGCTAAGACCCCTTTAAACACAAGTTCACAATAGGTCTCCCTTGGACGGGCTCGGACTTGTAATCTCACTTTCCTTGCTTTCCACTCTTTATCACATTTTCAAAAATTGAAGACTGTCTTTCCACTGTGCAGTGGGTTTCGCTTGAACCATCACAGGACCACTTTGATTCACTTTATTCATAAGTTTCAGCTTTAAACTTTACTTTCACTTCTGCCACTTCTTGCTTGGATACCTCAAACAGAGACCTACGATTGAGCACACCTGCGGTGCCGGAACGCTCTGTTACTTTGAATTGTACCTTCTATGATTCATATTAAAGTTCAAACATCCATCAGCAAGTGAACTTTACTCACGTCTTTCATCATGCGTGTTAATATTCTTCACTCTCAATACAATGTTGCTGATTGCCACTTTGACTTCAACACAGATCGGTCTTATATCGGTCACCCCAACTCACCGGCTGTGTTGAATTTCTCTGATGCTGATTTGATCCTGGAGCCAAGGACGGTACCGCAGCGGCTGCTGCTCCTCCACGACTCAGCAAGTCATGCAGGAGGGCCTTGGGTATCTCCGACACACAAGGCATGATTCTTCAGTCTGGCTTCCTGGTATTATGGCTTTTAATCTGAAGGCTTGTGGAAAGTAACGGTTTCCTGCTGACAAGGTCAAGGGTGTCTCCCTCTCCATTTCCCCTTCTCAGTTTGCTGCATTTCTCCCCTTGTTCACTTGCTGCCTGGAAAACGCTGCTCCTTCATGTGTTTTGCCTCCCTCAGAGTGTGCTCTCGTGCCCGGCCTTTCATCCATGTGGGGTAGTTTATTGGAAGTCAGGTGTGAGTTGTTAAAAGTAATTGCCTGACTTTGCCTGACCATAGCAGTGGGACATTTCAGGTACATTGCTCAGGTATGAGTCTGTTTTCTCTCAGAGCAGGCTGTCTTTGTGAAAGTGTCCTTGTAGGGAAGGGGGGCTAAAGTACCCAGGTATCCTACGTAGTAGGATGGGGTGAAGGTGTTGCAGGGGGGGATACCTTGTCTCACCATCCGGTGTCCGACTCCCATTTCCCGATGACCCCTCACCCAAGTGATCCTTCCGCACTAGTCCACCCCCAGGGTCGAGATCCAAAGGCGATGGCTGAACCATGGCCACCTGAGAGAGATCTCTGGGGATGACTGGATGAGGCACCATCTGGTTTCTCACATACCCTTCCCCTATGTGATGTAGCAGCATTTGTTTCACAGGGGAACTGGGAAAGGAAATCAACGTTCCCCTGTTTTTTACCTTTTCGGTGGTCCACAGTGAAACAGTAGGATTGCAGGTCTAAGAACCATCATGTGATCTGGGGGTTAGAGTGCTAATCCATACTAAAGGGGATTGGTCGATGACAAGTGTGAACTTCATCCCAAGAAGATAATACCTTAGATAGACGTTTGCCATTTGATGGCAAGGGCCTATAATTCCAATACAGAGTAGTTATTCTCACGTGGGAAAAGATTATGTCTAGTGAATAGAATGGGATGTTGTAATCCATCATGCATTGGTGATAAAACTACTTGTAACACTGTGAGAGAGGCATCAGTTTGTAACACAAACTCCTTCAAAAAGTCTACTACTTTTAGGATTGGGTTCTGACACAAGGTTTGTTTTAGGTTGTTATGACATGCATCATCCTCATCAGCCAAATGAATCTTCTGGGGTTCAACATTCCTTAATTTGTCTGTTAACAAGGCTGTTCTATCTGAGATATTAGGGATAAACCTACGGTAATAACCAATCAATCCTAGGAATGCCCGGAGGTCTCTCTTGGCCTTGGGGGCATCTAGGACTGTTTTCATTTTTTCTTGCAAAGGGCTGGACATTGCCATTCTGTCTAAAAAATCTGTCACAAGTCTCTCCCCTTCTCATCTGTTTTTCCTGTTTGCTTGCGACCTTCTTTTGTGCCTTCTTTCGCACGGTCCGGGATTTGTATAAGCCCATGCGTGGGTCTTTGGATTCCAGCGTTCTTCGTTCAGATTGTCCAGAACGGAACCAGGAAGGAACAATGTCCGCACGCGGAGGCACGGAAGCCGTGACTCAAGCGCGGGCGAAATCCAGGAAAGTTCATTAAAGTTTGAAGGATGAAGGGAAAGGAGGAGGAATCAAGGGACCAGGTTATAGAATTCAGAAGATTAGCCCCGAGCGAACTCCGGCAGTACACGTCCAGCTACGGTGAGCAGTAGCGTTAAGACGCGCAGAGCCGCGGGGTGTGTCTGTTTAGTAGTGTGCCAAGCGTGGAACGTAAAGGCTGGTAAGCTGCGTTTCGTATTTGACGGCCATTTTGGGAGGGTTACAGCATTCAGTGCTCCATGGGTCTGGGACCATGAGGTCCAAAAGGGACGCAGGTGACGGTTCATGACAGCATGCCTCCTCCGAAGCCCAGCTCCTCCGGGTTTGCCTGGATGGATAAGGTGGTATCTTCGAATCAGCCCGGGGGCATTCATGTTTGATATGGGTTCCCAGGTGCGCTCACTAGGTGGATATCCTTTCCATTCGACCAAATATTGCAGCTGACCACGTCGGTAACTAGAATCACAAATTCTGGAAACCTCCATTTGAGTTGGTCATTGACAATCACTGGAGTAGATATTGGAGCAGTTCGAGAGGGTTGAACATATGGCTTCAACAGAGAAGTATGGAAGACTGGGTGGATCCTTTTCCATGATTCTGGTAGTCGGAGTCAAAAGGCCACTGGATTGATGATTTCTTTTATAGAAAAGGGACCGTAATACCTGGGAACCAATTTATTTGGTCGTAGGTGACGTGGGAGGAGTTTTGAGGATAGTCAGGCCTTATCGCCTATTGAATAGGAAGGTTCTGGTCTTCTTTTGGAGTCAGCATAATGTTTAACGTCTCTTCGGGCCCTTTCTAGGTTTTCTTTAGCTTCTTTGTGCACATTGATTAGTGTTTCAATCCAGGAATCAACCGTAGGAACTGGGGTTGGATGTGGAAAAATGGACGGTAGAACTGAAGGATGAAATCCTTGACTACAGAACAAGGGACTGGTTTTGAAAGCTGAATGATCCGAATTGTTGTATGTGAATTCGGCCACAGGTATTAAGAGTAACCAATCATCCTGGACCTTGGTGGCGAAGCAACAAAGATATTGTTCCAGAGTTTGATTTACTCATTCAGTAGCTCCATTGGTCTGTGGATGATAACCCAAAGACAAGGCACGCTGGATTCCCAGTATACGACATAACTGTTTCCAGAACTGGAATATGTACTGGGGCCCTCTATCAGAAATGATCTTGGAAGGTAGCCCATGAAGCCGGAATATGTGTTCCAGGAAAATTCCAGAAAGTTAAGATGAGGATGGCAGTTTGCAAAAAAAGGTGTAAAATGAGCCATATAAGTGAACAAATCAATGGTAACCATTATAGTTGTGTAGCCCCTAGAAGAGGGTAGTTCCACGATGAAATCCGTGGCAATGATTTCCCAGGGTCTTGTTTGTATTGCCGGTTGGAGCAGAAGACCTGCTGGTCTTTTGTTATCATGTTTGTTCTGATTGCAGACTGCACATGTCTGGATATGGGTCTTGATATCATCCTTCATCTTTGGCCACTAAAACTGTCTTTGTATCAGATGGAGAGTGTTGGTGATGCCAAGGTGTCCTGAATGTAAAGTATCATGACATAGGCTTGTGATCTTTTGTCTCAGTCCATGAGTGGCAATGACCAAGCGATTGTCCTTGAACAGGTATCCGTCCTTTGTTTTGAGATTCCATCGATTGTCAATTGTTTCTCTTAAACTCCTTCCAAGGTTCAGAGGACTGGGTTTGAATACGAATATCCTCCAGGAGGGTAATTGCTTGGGCATCAAATATTGTGTGGGGAAACATCTTAGGAAAGGTTCGATCCTCAAGGGGTTCATAGTCAGTACGTCTGGATAAAGCATCTGCTATAATGTTGTGTGTTCCAGGGAAGTGATGGATTTGGAATTGGTATTGGGCAAAAAAGAAGGCCCAGTGGGCTTGGCGGCTGTTTCTACATTCTAGGGATTGTAGGACTTGGAGATTCCGATGGTCTGTGCGGACTTGAACCGGGTGTTTGGCTCCCAGAAGGAGATGACGCCAATCAGTGAAGGCCTGACGGGTGGCTAACAACTCCTTCTCCAATTTCCTGTTTCAGGACTGCCCCAATGGCGTAGTGGGGAGCATCAGTTTCGACAATGAAGGGACTGTCCATGTCAGGTTGAGCAAGGATGGGAGCTTGTGTGAACTCTGACTTTAATCGTTGAAACGCCGAATCTTGGAGTGAGGTCCACTGAAAGGGCGTGTCCTTTTTTAGCAATGTAACAATAGGATGAACAATCTCCGAAAATGCTGGGATAAACTTTCTGTAGAAGTTAGCAAGCCCCAGGAAGGATTGAATTTGCTTTACGCTAGTTGGAACAGGCCAAGATAGAATGGAGTCAACCTTCGAAGAGTCCATTCCAATCCCCTTTTGGCTAAGAACAAATCCGAGATAGTGAACAGTAGATACGTGAAAAAGGCATTTCTCGGGTTTGGCCAGGAGTTTATGTTCCCTTAGGTGTTGTAAGACTGCCCTTACGTGCTCTTCATGTTCTTGATGGTCCTTGGAGTAGATCAGTATGTCGTCTAGATATGCAATGACGAAGAGGAATAGCATATCAGAAAATACCCGATCCATAAAGCTTTGGAAGACTGCTGGGGCATTAGCAAGGCCAAAGGGCATGACTAGCTATTCAAAATGGCCAAAGCGTGTTCTAAAGGCTGTCTTCCATTTGGCACCTTCCTTTATACGAATAAGATGGTAGGTGCCCCTGAGGTCTAGTTTTGTGAAGATGACAGCACCTCTGACGGCTTCCAGGATGTCTGAGAGGAGAGGCAATGGATAACGGTCCTTGAGAGTGCATTGGTTAAGGCCACGGTAATTGAGACATGGCCTAAGCTCCTTGGAATCCTTCTTGGGAACAAAAAATAGTGAGGTGCCCGCCAAGCACTTGGATGGTCAAATAGTTCCGTTTTCCAGATTGGTATCCAGATATTCCCAGAGGGCCCTCTTTTCAGGTTCTGACAAGATAAACATTCTTCCAAATGGAATTACTGCTGAAGGATCGGTATCGATGGCACAATCTTCAGGTCTGTGGGTTGGTAGAGCTTGAACTATGGCTGTTGAGAACACATCTGTGTGTATGCCTGATAGGCCCTGGGAATCTGGATGACGTTAGAGACGGTGACTGGTATTTGTTGATCTTCTTGGAAGTCTTCAGAGGGCTTTGGTAAGGTGTTCAGGGACAAACAGTGGGACATACAATGTTCCGAACCAGGAAATAGAGAACCTGCTGCCCAATTGATATAAGGATTGTGCTTCTGTAACCGGGGCATGCCTAAAACCATTGGATAGTGGGCAGATCTTATAATATCAAATTTAATCCTCTCTTGATGGTGGTTTATGGAGAGAAGAAGCTCCTTGGTTTGAAGGGTTATGGGTCCTGAAGACAGGGGTCTTCCATCAATAGCTTCAACAGGTTGCATAGTCTCTCGTGTTTCGCATGGAATGTGATGAGTTGTGACCCAATCATGATCTATGAATATGCCCATTGCTCTGCAATCCACTAATGCCAGGATGGGGTAGGATTCTTTCTTGGAAGGCGATAGAAAGGCCTGTAGAATCACAAGGTTATTTTGTCCAGGAGAGTTCAAGGAAGGAATTGATGTGGAGCAGACATCATTCTCCCGAAACTGTGCCCCATCTAGGATCGGGAGCTGGCGTTTCCCAAACGCCGTGGAGGAGCAATAGGGCACTCTCTGACAAGATGTTTATCGGAGGCGCAATACATGCAGAGACCAGTGTGAATACGGCGCATCCTTTCTTGTGGGGTAATGGATCCACGGAATGCCGCCAGTTGCATGGGTTCTGGATCTGAGGTCGGAGAAACTCGGGTTCTGGGCTATAAGGGTGGTCTATGACAGTCTTTTGGAATGATGATTTTGACTTCTTTTTCTCCGCCTTTCTTTCCTGGATTCAAAAATCAATTTGCAAGGAAAGGTCCAAGAGGCCCTGGAAGGAATTAGGGCGAGCTACCCTGGCTAGCTTGTCCTTTATTTTCTTCATTCAAGCCTCTGCGAAAGAGAGTGAAGCTAGCCTCTTGGGACCAATCAGCGTCCTTCATAAGTTGTTTGAAACGGGTGACATAGGTAAGCATATCCTGGGATCCTTGTCGAAAATCAAGTAGACGTTCTTGAGCGCTGTAAACCTGCTCAGGACAATCAAACATGGCCTTTAGGGCTTCCACGAATCCATTGTAATCATCCAGGAGGGCGTCGCCCGAATTGACCAGGGGAGTTGCCCAGATTAATGCGTTGCCAGTGAGGTGTGATATCATAAACCCCACCTTTGCTCTAGGGGTGGAAAAGTAGTAGGGCTTGAAGGTGAAATGCACCAAGCATGAATCAAGGAAGGCACAAAGGGACTTTGGAGAACCATCATATTTGTCCACCACTCCTCCCAATAACACACTTTCCTTGGTAGCAGAATCACGAGACAACACCAGCTGCTTTAAGGCAGCGTTCTCAGCTTTAAGGTTTTGAACTTCTGTGGTGAGTTCCTGCATGCCTCGCATGAGGTCTTGAACCGCGGCTTCCATCCCTGTATCCATTTCGATTTTTAGGCGTCTAAATCTGTCACAAGTCTCTCCCCTTCTCACCTGTTTTTCCTGTTTGCTTGAAACCTTCTTTTGTGACTTCTTTCGCACGGTCCGGGATTTGTATAAGTCCGTGAGCGGGTCTTTGGATTCCAGCATGCTTCGTTCAGATTGTCCAGGACGGAACCAGGAAGGAACAATGTCTGCGCGTGGAAGCACAGAAGCCGTGACTCGAGCGAGGGTGAAATCCAGGAAAGTTCGGTAAAGTTTGAAGGATGAAAGGAAAGGAGGAGGAATCAAGGGACCGGGATATAGAATTCAGGAGATTAGCCCCGAGCGAACTATGGCAGTACACGGCCAGCTACGGCGAGCAGTAGCATTGAGACGCGCAGAGCCGCGGGGGGGGTGTCTGTTTAGTAGTGTGCCGAACGTGGAACATAAAGGCTGGCAAGCTGCATTTCGTATTCGACGGCCATGTTGGGAGGGTTACTGCATTCAGTGCTATATGGGTCAGGGACCATGAGGTCCAAAAGGGACGCAGGCGATGGTTCATGACAAAAGCAGAGATATTTCACAGCTGATTGAGCAAGCTTATATTTGGATGGGTTGGCAGTTAAGCCGGCTTCTCTAAGGCTTCTCATAATAGTAGAAAGATGAAAAAGATGGTCTTCCCAAATTTTACTATGAATGACTATGTTGTCAATAAAGGCCCCACGGTAATCACAGTAGGGCTGTAATAACCTGTCTATAAGTCATTGGAAAGTGGCTGGGGCCCCATGCAGGCCAAAAGAGAGGACTTTGAACTGGAATAGTCCCAAGGGTGTTGAGAAAGCTGTATTTTCCTTTTCAGGTCCATGTACTGGGACCTGCCAATATCCCGTGGTTAAATCTTGGATTGATAGGAATATGGCATTTCCAAGTTTATCTATTAACTCATCGATGTGCAGCATAGGATAGGCATTGAAGGTGGAGATGTTGTTGACCTGCCTGAAGTCTATGCAAAACCTCCAAGAATGATTGGGGTTTAGTTAACAACACAATAGGGGAGGACCATGGACTTGAAGAGGGCTCCCCAATATTTTTTCTCCGGCATTTTTCTTACTTCCTCAACCAATATTTGTTTCCGTGCTTCTGGGAGTCTATATGGTTTCAAATGTACCACTTTTCCCTTTGGAGTTCTGACATAAGGATAAATACTATGTATTCTCCCTGTTTTCATGCAGAATACATTGGGAATGCCATGATAAGGTCACTCAAATGTTCTTGTTTCTATCTAGATAATTCTTGGGGAATAAGCTCAGAGTTGTCTATTTCATACGGTACCAAACAAGACAATATTGAGGCAGTGGCAGTGAAAGGATTTTCGTTCCACTCCGTTAGGAGATTTATTTAATTGAATTGATTATTTATATAGCGCCTATACACAATGTGCTTCAACGTGCTTCAAGGCAGGGAGGGAACAAGGGAGAATACAGTGACGTTATTACAAGTCCTTGATACAATTACATTACAATATTCCCACTCTCTCTACCCCACCCACCCTATCTTGCTCTCTCTCTCTCTACCATCACACACCCACCCTACCCCCCCTCTCTAACTCCAGCCACCAACCCTACCCTGGTTCTATCTACTCCAACCACCCATCCTATCCCCACTCTCTCTCACCCTACCCACCCACTCTACCGCCACCCTCTCTAACCACAAAAACCCCACCCCCAATGTCTACCCTGACCCACCCTTCCCCCACTATCCCTAGCCCCACTCATCCTACTCTCTGCACCCATCCCCCTACCCCACTCTCTCTACACCCACCCAATTTCTCACCCTTCCCTGACTCCCTCTACCCACAACCACACTCCTCCACTCTCTCTACCCCATCCACACTGTCCCACTCTATGTACCTCCACCAACCAACCCTAGACCCACTCTCTCTACCTAAACCCATCCTCCCTGCTCCTCTCTCTTTTTTTCACATTCACCCACCCACCCAATCCTCCTCTCTCTATCCCAACACACCAACCCTACCTGCTCTCTACCCCAAGCCACCCACCCTACCCCCTTTCTCTACCCCCAGCCACTGACCCTACTACTGATCTCTCAACCCCAACCACCTACCCTTTGCCCACTCTCTCTACTACACCACCCACTCTACCGCCACCAACCCCTCCACTCTCTCTAACCCACTCTCTCTACTTTCTAGCCCCACCCACCCTACACACCCACCCTTCCCCCACGTGCACTACCCACACCCACCCTCTTCCCACTCTTCCTACCCACACCCCTACACGCTTGCCTTATACTTCCTACCCACCCACCCATCCTAGACTCTTGCCGTCTCTACCCACCCAACCTACCTCCACTCTCTTTATCCCACCCACCTTCCCTATCCCCACTCTCTCTCCTCCCACCTACCCACACAACCTCCACTCTCTCTATCCCCAGCCACACACCCTACCCCCTCACTCTCTCTCTACCCCCAGGTGTCCACTCTATCACTGCTCTCTCTACCCTGACATACCCACCACCCCCCATTATGTGTGCTTGTTGGGTTTTGGTTGGGCTATTGTGGCTTATTTTGACAAGTCATCCCAATACTGCTTTGTTCATCACTGTTTTTTGCCCCTCGCTAACTACCAAACTCCACCCACCCCACCCCAACCCTCTCTATCCACACCCACCTTACCCCCACAACCTACTCCCAATCTCTCTACCCACAACCACCCATCCTACCCCCACTCTCTCTACACCCACCTATCCCCACTCTCTCTACCCCACCCACCCCTTACTCTCACTACCCCACCAACCAAATCCGCTACTCTCTCTACCCCCACTCACACAACCTCCTCCTCTATCTACCCCCATTCACCCTAACCCCACTCCCGCACACCAGCCTCACTCTCTCTACCCCCACCCACCACAACAAACACTTGTGTATAGGCGTGTTATAAATGACACATCATATAATATCATAACCACACTCACTCTACCGCACCCACCTACTCAACCTCCAATCTCTATATGCCCATCCTACCCACACTCTCTCTACCTCAGCCTCCCACCCTACCCCAACTTTCTCTACCCCCACCTACCCAACCTTCCCCACTCTCTCCACCCCATCCTTCCAACCCTCACTATCTCTACACCCACCCTACACCAACTCTCTCAACAATCACCCAGCCTACCCCCACTCTCTCAACTGCCTCCCACCCCCTCTCTACAACCACCCACCCACCCTACCTCCACCCAACAACCCAACCTTCACCACGTAATCTACCTACACCCACTCACCATTCCCCCACTCTCTCTATCCCACCAACCTACCGTTCCCCCTCTCACTCTACCCCAACCCACCCACCCCACCCTCATTATGTATGCTTGTTGGGTTTTGCTTGAGCTATTTTGGGCTTCTTTTGACAAGTCTCCCAATACTGCTTTTTTCATCATGTTTTTTGCCCATAACCAACGGCCATCACCCACCCCACACCCTACGGCCACCCTCTCTACCCCCACCCATCGTCCCCCACTCTCTCTATCCCAACCACCCATGCCTTACTCTACCCCCACACACGCAACACCCTACTCTCTCTACCAGCGCCCTCTGAACCCACTACTCTCTCTACCCCCACTCACCCCACCCCAATCTCTTTCTATCCCCACCCAACCCACCCCTTACTATCTCTACCCCACCCCCCACCACCACACTCTTTACCACTACCTGGCCACCCACCCACCCATCCACCCGACCCCCATTCTCTCTATCCCCACCTACCGACTCTGTCTACCACACCCTATCTCCACTCTACACCCACTCTACCCCAAATCTTTCTACCCCCACTGACCAAACCTATCCCCACACTCTCTACCCCCATCCTCCCTACCCCCACTCTCTCTATACCCACCCTACCCCAACTCTCCCTACAACCACCCACCCCAACCCCACCCCACTCCCTCTAACCTCTCCCACCCTCCCCCTCTCTACTGCCACCCATGCACCCTACCCCCACCCAACAAACCACCCTATGCCCCTCTACCTATACCCACTCACCCTTCCTCCACTCTCTCTACCCCTACTCACCCCGCTTCCCCCACTCGCTCTACATTCACCCACCAACCCTACCCCCACTCTCTCTACCTAAACCCACCCACCCTACACCCAATTTCTATTCTCCCACAGACCCACCCTACCCCCTCTCTCTACCCCCACCCACCCCAACCACACTCTCTCTACCCCCAAACCACCCACTCCACCCCCAATCTCTCTCCTCCCACCCTACCCCCACACTCTACAACTCCACCCACCCACCCTATTCCAAGTCACTCTACCCCCACTCACCCACCCTACCCCACTCTGTCTACCCCACCCTATCCCTGCACTCTGTACCCCCAGCCTCCCAATCTACCCCAACTCTCTCTACCCCCACTGACCCAACCTACCCCCACTTTCTCTACTCCTACCGACCCTACCCTGACTCCACCTACACCCACCCTGCACTGACTCTCTCTACAACCACCCACTCTCCCTACCCCTAGGACGTGTTAATATCATGGCTGCTGCTAACCTACTGCAGCTTTAAATCTTGCAGTATAAAGGAGTGTCTAAAAGGAAGGAAGTTCTATCAGAACCCTTACTTTTTCTTCACGTCCACTGTTTATGTTCTATGTTTCCTTGCAGGGCTTCTGCAGGACTGGTCCTTTGATTATGGGTTGTCAGGATTAGGTGCACTGGAGGTTTTTCTGCCTGATGCTTTCCCCCATCAGTGAGGAGTCTTGAAAATGCTTGGTCACTTCCCATGCCTCTGTGAATGATCTAGAGGAGGTTAAATGACACCAGTGAATGGCGTCCCGTGTTGCCTGTCCTAATGCACAAAGAAGTACAGAGGATGGGGCAAATATTGCGATCCTGGCACGTATTGAATCTAGTCACAAATGTACATGTGTGATGTATTAAGCGCAAACCTAGCTGGGACATATCAGAGCGCTGTACATAAGGAAAAAAAAAAACATAATGTTAAACCTGAAAAGCCAGTTGGAAGGGAATTCTTGTGGCACAAACATCTTTTGTGTCATGAAGGGAGATTTAAATGGAGTGTCATAACAAAGTTTTGAATGGATTGTGTCTTCCCACATATTCCTCGTCTTTGATTTCTCCTTCCAGCGGCTCTGTAGGGGGCACTGTACTTCGCCAACTCGATTTTCCTCAACAGCCTCTGTCCACTCTCGAGCATGACGTCACCGACTGTAAGTATAGCACGCATGGCGCCCGTTACTTCAGTTCTGTGTTTCCACTGCACAGTTTGCTTCGAATATGGTGCATTTACAGTTACTTTGCAAAAAATGTTGCCTCCAAAAACTGGTTTCAAGAAATGCGCGGCTGTGGGGCCAAGATGTCTATTATGGACCTGCACTGCATTTGCCTCTGATGTCTTGGGCTCAAGCACAAGACAGAGGGCTATGGTTCCTGTCAGTCCATGAGAGGAAAGGTGCCTAAAAAGAGGAAGGTGAAAATCCCTACGGGTAGGCGCCTGTATAAATCCCCATTGACAACTCCTTTGAAGAGGAGATATTCTGATGAATGGAATTTGAGGGGGGTACACCAACGTGGAAGTGCTCCAAAAAGTGCTTGTGGTCTCAAAGGGGCTCCCACCACTCGTCGTACTCGGCTTCAGGTAAGATGTCCAAGAAAAGGCATCACAGATCCGGTGCAACGTCTTCCAACTCCTCTCCGAGCGCAAGGTATCTTGTCCAGGTAAATTGGCCCCTAAGGCCGAGTGGGAGGCTTTTTGTCTCCAAATGTTAAACATCTTTGACAACGGCAGCTTCTATAGAACAGAAAAAGACCCATGACCCAATCGCACCTTGTAAGGCCGAGAAGGCGTCTATCAAGTTTTCAGCTTGCGATCCCTCGAGCACGGGCTCTAAATCTTCAACCCCTTGAGTGGATTAGAAACCCAGAGGAGAGGCCTACATCTCATTCCTCTGTGACTCCATCGGGTCACAGGTCGAGTTCTTCGATGACGAACCCTTCGGCGTCGAAGCCAGCGATGTTGTCGAAGGAACCTGCAAAGGTTTATAAACCCTTACTGAACAAAGACTTTATAAAGTCAATTTTATCTGCCGGTAGGGGCCTGCTGGTAGTTCACAGCCCCTACAGGCAAACACGGAGTGAGCCAGTCTGGAAAAGGTGCAGGTAATGTTGATACTGACACATTCATTCCGGACCCGCTCACTTGTAATGAAGCCCAATGTCTTCAATTTGTGTGGAGAATCAGACCTCTGACCAGGACACTCCTCCTTTTGGGTTTGGGTATGGAACACCAAATTTCATAGGAGTTTAGAATGGAGCACTTGTTTGACTCTTTAAAAAATGCAAGTGGCCTCTCCTGGGGTGTATTTTGTGACATCAGACCCCTCTGATCTTGTAGAGGCTCCTTCCAGGTCACTCATGATTAGAATCACAGAGTATATGGGATGGGGAAGGCCTGCAACGGTTTACCATGACCTCACTGATATTTTAGACAAGGGTCATCAGAAAGATCCTATTTTACCATTCAACTTTGCTTTGCAGTGGGTAATGGCAAATTGGGAAACCCTGGATACAAACCCTGCAGTGAGCAAGAATCCCACCAGAAAATACAAGCCATCTAGTGTAGATCTGAATTTTCTATCCAAGCATCCATCTCCCGGTGGTTTGCTAGTGCAGGATGTTACTTCAACATCCAGGGCTGCTGCCTACCTGCCTATACCACCTGACAGGGATGATAAGAGGTTTGATACTTTGGCTAAGAGAGTTTTCTCTGGCAGTAGTATGATCTTAGAGTCTGTTAACGCTACTTGTGCCATGGCCAAATTTACCTTCACGATGTGGGATGCCATGGCTATGGCTGAGAAGCATATCCCAGAAGGGGAGGAAAACAATGGTTTCCAAAATATGATTAGGATGGTAAGGAGGCCATGTGTGGGTCTTTGCAGCCTGAACTTGATTCTGCCGACAGTGTCATCAGGGTATGGCTTTGCACCTGATGTTCAATCTAGGTTATTGAGCATGCTGTTTGACAGGGCCCACCTGTTTGGAAGCATAGCAGATGAAAGGCTGGAGAAGCTCCAAACATCTAAAGCAGAGCTAAATCGCTCAGCCCAGCAATGCGGCAGCCGCAATATGCCCATATATCTTCCCAAGTTTGGAGGGATCGACCCTTTCATTATTATAAGTCATACGGAAGGGTAGAGGCCAGGCAAACAAAAGGGCCCAGAAAAGATTTTCTCGAGGTGGACAAGGTCGTGGTGCAACGTTCCCCCAAGCGGCAGCCCCATTGCCATCAGCCACTACCACAGCTGCAACAAAATCTCTCTGAGGTCTTGGTCCACAGGACTGTTGTGGGGGGCAGGTTTAATCAGCATTTAGAAAAATGGCGGGGCATTACTGCCGATGCTTGGACCTTGCAGACCATAGCCCAGGATCACTGCATCCCTTTCTTAAAAAGGCCTCCAGATCATCCAGCAAAAAGCCACTCCCTCAAGGTTCCAGAACCGTTCCTTCTGCAGGAGGTCTCCATCCATCTGGAGAAAGGTGCCATACAGCCGATAGCTGTAACAGAGAGGAACTAATGGTATTCCTCTCATTTTATTATCCCAAAAAGTACAGAGGATTGAGATCCATTTTGGACTTTAAATACTAGTGGGAACTAGCTCAGGAAGTACTTCTCGAAATCGTTGCCCTTTGGGCAACCCCTCGGGTGGATCTGTTTGCATACAGTGTCAGCAGGCAATGCAACCTGCTCCAGGGAATTTCCTCAGAGAGTATCTCTGGGAGATGCGTTCATAGTGGACTGGGAGTTTCCACTCCTGTATGCATTTCTTCCATTCGTCGTCATTCATCACATCATCAAGAGGTCGAGGAGGTTTGGGAAAACCATGATACCGATTGCTCCGGATTGGGCCAGGACGTGTTAGTCGGACCTTCTGGACATGTCCATTTGCTCTCCAATTCATCTTCCCCAAAGAGAGGACCTACTCTCGCAAGATGGAGGTTGCATTCTTCACCCAGAGATCAGGATTCTCAACCTCAATGCTTGGTTTATGAGAGGTTGAGATAAAAAGTTTGTGACCTCCCAGAAGACATAATGGAAGTGTTGCTTTTAGCTAGAAGATCAGCAGCAAAGTCTCTGCACCGCTGCCACTGGAATACATTTTACAGCTGGTGCAGAGCTAAGAATGTGGATCCTTTTGTTTGTGACACACCAATGGTGTTGTCCTTTTTGCTTCATTTGCCAACTACCGTCTCCAGGTTGCCACTGCAAAAGGCTACTTGAGACTTGAACCTTGTACTCAAATAGTGCATGTGTGCTACTTTTGAGCCACTACATTCATGTCCTCTAAGGATGTTACATTTCAAAACGGTTTTCCTAAAGACCATCACATCAGCGCGTAGAGTCAGTGAACTACAGGTTCTTTCGTGCAAGCCACCTTTTACCACCTTTTACAAGGAGAAGGCTGTTTTGAGATCCGTCCCACCATTCTACCTAAGGTACTTTCAGAATTTCATCTGGCTCATAAAATTGTCCTTCCTATCCTCCACCTCATCCTTCTAATTAGGGGAAGAGACTGCATCGTCATGAGTTTTTACATCTCTAGGATGGCAAACCTTAGACAAGATGACCAATTGTTTGTGCGTCACAGGGGTGACAACCGTTGGATTATATTTTACATTTCCGAATGCTATAATTTAGCAGGTAAAGACGTTGCTGTTGGCCTGCGGGTGCACTCTACTAGGGGTGTGGCCACTTAAACCGCTTTACAGAGACATCTGTGCTGCTGCCACTTAATCCTCTCTGCATATATTTTCAAAACATTATTGCCTCGACTCTGCATCAGGAGAACACATACACGAGTTCTCCCAAATTAATTTAACGCAGAGCATGGGACCAAAACGGAACAACCAAATATCAAACAAGCTAGCAGTCCCATGTAACTATTAAATTAAACAATCTTGAGCTTGAAAGCATTTAAAGGCATTTAATGGAAAACATATGTATTCAAAGCAAAAAGCTTTGTGTCATTGAACACCTTGTTTAAAAACATATCAATACGCTCACTCGGTATATCTCGTAAAAATATAAGACCCTTTCTCTACACACATAAAACATCCTTCCACCATACCTACATATTCCATAACATATAAACACCACAAATAGTCAAAACAAAGACAATTCTACAAAAACAAAGAAAAGCAAAGAAAGACAGAAAACATTCCTGTCTGGTCCTGGCTCAAAGCAAAAAATTGGGGTCCAGTCAAGTTTATATCCGTGCGGTGACATCTACCTTTCGGTATTTCAATTTGAAAAACAACAGAATGTATTATACAGAAAACATGAATCCTTTGAACACAAGCCAACTCGAGTTTCAGCTAGGAGGTTATAACATGTTCATGGAAAATCTGCCTTCATCAGGGCCAAGAAACATGATTTCTCGTAGGGAACCGGGCTCCAACACAATAGCATAGTCCAACTTCTAGTGGCACCTGACACTTGATTAAAGCTCTGCAGTTAAGGGGTAAAACCAGCACATTTTGGATGCCAAATATCACCAGATTATCGACTCATTCCACATTACTAAAGGTCCCTAGTCTGAAAATGTGCACTCGCTGGCACAAAGCTGAACATTAGTGTTAACCTTGGGTTGTCATACAAGTCGAGGACGTCACTCACCCAATAGCTAATTCTCGGAGGAGCTTTTCCCCGCCACACTGATGAAATCACCATAGTTTTTCTATGCACATTTAATCTGCTCACCATTCGATATATTACTGATGTTCAATCACTCTATGAAGCGCGCCATCAACACTGGAGTCTGCGTCATTACAGGAGGCAGGATTTGGGAAAGCTGTACTTCACAGCATTTGTGATAAGTAAATTCTTGCTCCCACCTCCTACACATACTACTTTGGGAGTGTATCAAAGATGGGGAATACGTGGGAGGACACAGAATTGTACGCTTGGACCGAAAAAAATGGCAGACCGTACAAAATCTGAAAAATAGTACCACCAAAGGTTTCGAACACCAACAGTTTGAACATTTGGAAGTAGCATTGTAGGTAAGTATAAAAAAAAATGTGGGGGCTGCAGGGGTGTCCCCCGCAACACCCCGCTCACTATACTGTCTGGTATAGTGAGCGGGGGAAACCCCTGCAGCACCTGAAAAAAAAAGGGCCCTGCGGCGCCGCTTCCCGATCACGGAAGAGAAAGGGAACTGGCACTGCAGGGACCCAGCGTGTAAAAAAGGTAAGTAGGGTTTGTTTATGTTGGGGGTGTGGATGGGGGTGTGTTGGGGGTGTGGGTAAGTAGGGGGTTTGAATGTGTGTTCACATGGGAAATGTACAAACCTTTTGTGGTTCGTACATTTCACATGCAAACTTTTCGGCCGTGGGAAAATCAGCCACGGTCGGATCACGTAGATCCGAGAACACAATCAATTCGAAGAACAAATTACTTATCCCTGGTAATTTCTTTTGACTGGATGTTCCTCCCAAGTATTTCTCATCACCCCTCTCGTGCTTCCCCTTAGTAGAATTTCCCAGTATTACACCTTCTGCTCTTTACCATCTGGTCATTTTGGCCTTGCAAATCTCTGTGTTCTGGAAGCGAGAGGAAAAACTAGAACTGAAGAAATGGACACAGTGCATGCTATATGTACAGTGGGTGACGTCATGCTTGAGAGCAGCGGAGGCCGTCAAGAGACATCAAGTCAATGACGCACGGTGCCCTCTGCAGAGAGAAACATTTTCTGAACCAGCTGATTCTGCAAGGAGATATCAAAGATGAGGAATAAGTGGGAGGAACATTCAGTCGAAATAACAGTACCAGGGCCAAGTAATTTTTTCTTTTGTCGGTGCAGACGCAGTTCACTAGATAACATTATCAACCGCAGCAACCTCTCCATGCTTCTCTAACAGGTTGTATTACACTCTACGCTTACATTCTCCCACATATTTCAGGTTGCAAGCATGCAACTGGTACAGCCTCTTTAAACGGAAAATGACCTAACCAGAGGTCAAAAATGCAGCCAGGTAAAAGCCAGGTAAAACCGTAATGTCACTTTTAAGTGTATGGGTTTCAATAACACAGTCATGCACATAGTTTCTCTTTGCCCTTCTCTTTTACACACTTTATCAGGATAACATTTGCATGTAATTACTCTAGACATCAACAAAGTCAAAGGGGACTACTTATGGGTATCTCAACTGTGTATTGCCCAAAATCGTTTTCACACTGAGGAGAACACAGTTATGTCGAGTAAGGAGGAGTTTGCCAAAAAGCCTAGTTAGCTAATTGCGCTTTCCAAATAGTCTCTTGTGCACATGTGTTGTGCTAAAAGACACATGCTCTACCGCATTGGTTGTTGCATGTGTTAGCTGTCATCCAGATGAAAAATGAACATTAGTTTTAATAGGTTTTCTCTGGATGGACAGGTGCAGGTTAAAATTGAAATTGAAACAGCAATGAAGAATTTTTCTTCAGCTTTATTCTCTCTGAAGATAATTACAGGGAAGACCCCTGAATATTTAGGCAGGGGGTCCTACATCCGAACGAGCATAACCTGTGTAGTTCATATTGTACACTAGGTGTGGTCGTTCTCTAGCCGACCGGTTTCTGTGGAACAAATTAGTGGGCCACATTCATCAGGGCTTCGCAGGGTGTCTGGGTATGTGCCTGCTGGTAATCATGTCTGTATCTCTTCAAAAACACTCCCCGCTCCGTGTGGACTGGTAACTTAGCACGGTGGGTGAGACGGCCCGGAACCTTAGAGCATTCGTCTCTGTTCGTGTAACGCGCACGAGTGCGCGGCTCGTTACACGAACAGAGACGAATGCTCTAAGGTTCCGGGCCGTCTCACCCAAAGTGCTAAGTTACCAGTCCACACGGAGCGGGGAGTGTTTTTGAAGAGATACAGACGTGATTACCAGCAGGCACATACCCAGACACCCTGCGAAGCCCTGATGAATGTGGCCCACTAATTTGTTCCACAGAAACCGGTCGGCTAGAGAACGACCACACCTAGTGTACAATATGAACTACACAGGTTATGCTCGTTCGGATGTAGGACCCCCTGCCTAAATATTCAGGGGTCTTCCCTGTAATTATCTTCAGAGAGAATAAAGCTGAAGAAAAATTCTTCATTGCTGTTTCAATTTCAATTTTAACCTGCACCTGTCCATCCAGAGAAAACCTATTAAAACTAATGTTCATTTTTCATCTGGATGACAGCTAACACATGCAACAACCAATGCGGTAGAGCATGTGTCTTTTAGCACAACACATGTGCACAAGAGACTATTTGGAAAGCGCAATTAGCTAACTAGGCTTTTTGGCAAACTCCTCCTTACTCGACATAACTGTGCATTACTCTAGACATGTCTACTGAAAAAAAGATGAACCCACCATTTTGTGAGGTATGATCCCTGCTGTATGTGACTGGCTGAAGCTCTGACAGCTATTTCATGATGATTTCATATCATGTAACATTGGAATACGATGGTGCGGAGAAGGCTATGGTTCCAGTTCTGTTTCACATATTTATTTAGGAATTATTATTACTTGAACAACCTTTTTGTCCACCAAATGGTTCATGTTGGAGAATAAAGCAGACACAGGTCAATGAGGAAAAATGTCAAATCATTAAAGGAGTAGCCCAAACTTGGTCAGCACTTGGTGTGACCAGAGCGACTGAGGTCACAAGGAAGAGACAATAGTATTGTCACTGAGGGAGAGTGGTGAGGATTTTCTCCCCAGAGGGTGGAAGAAACAGTGGAGGCGTGTCCAGGATCAATGGAAGAGATGAGTCTTTAGGCCTCTTCAGAATTCCAAAATGTAGGCTGCAGAGAAAAGCAACAATGTGTCAGAATTTTAGAGGGTGCCTCTATCACATGTCGCATTTTACTACTACAGCTCTTCAATTTAAAGAGCCACGATGTGACGTAGGACCAATTGGGAGGGTCTCAAACATCTAGCTAGATAGTAAGGTTTGAGGATCCTAGATATGTAGCTCTAAGTCCAGGTAGGTAGGTATTTGAGAGATAGGTCTAAAATCTAGAAAGATAGCTTTATTTTAGGCGTATCAACAATGAGAACATATGAAATATGTTTGGTTGAGGTGGCTCCATCAGAAGCAAAGACCACATCACTTGTGTAACTTGGCCAAATCCATCCACTGCTCATGATGTCTCATGTTTTGTGCATTGATTTGGAAAGTTAGATCATTTGAATGATCTTTACAGGACATGTGGGCTTTCTGTTGTGTCTGCACGCAAATTAAATGGAAAGTGAGTAAACCCAGTCCGAGGTACTATGGGCTATTTGTGTTCCACATGTCCTGTAGGAAATGTGGTAGTAGGCAAGTCATTGCGATGGGTTATGTAACATCATGAGCAGTGAATTTTGGTTTAGGAATCATGCTGGAAAATGTGTGAGGTTTTGTTGTTGGTGCTACAACCATAAAAACCCTTCTAACCAACGGTTGTTCACTGATTTCTTTTGAAAGAAGTATGCTAATGTACCTATTGTGCAGGTGGGCATGGCCTGTTGCCATGCCCAGTGCGCCCTTTGCCTGAAGGCCTGCAGTTATGCCCACTGCCGTTTTGACCAGGGCATGCTCTCTGGCCATTTCCTGAGTACACGCAAGCCCCAGTTGTGATCATGCCGATTGGCCACTTTGCCTGGGCGTATGGCCTACAGCCATCCCCTTGACCCACCTGGGATTACTATGGATCTGCGGGAAAGCACTGGCCACATAAACCTGATCAGCCACCCAAATTGGCCACTGAATGCTGGTTCCTGAGGCATAGCTGCCCAGCTCCAGGCATTCTGATTAAATAGGAAGCTGGTCTGCCCCACAAATAACCCAAAGTTCAAAGTATTCCAAAGTGCATTTCTGCTGGCACACCACAATCCTAGGGAGAAAGTTCAGACTTAATGGCCAAATCCAGCTGTTCTTTCCATCATTTGTGGTGTTTGACATCGAGACAACACAAGAATATTGTTTTGTGGAAATCAAAATGACGAATATCCTGCTTCCTCTTATTTTTCTTTCATTATCAGCTGGAAACTTCTTTGCGGCAGCTAAAAGGTTTTGCCAACTTGTTCTACGTATATGTTCCTAATTTCTATACATTATGTTGTAGGTATGCCCCTGATTTTTTTCAATTGTTCTGGCGGTATGTCAGTTGAGTCCTCTTAAAATGTGATCTTCTGTTTGCAAGACTCTTCTTTCCATCATGTTGCGTATACTCTGAAGTATCTATCACAGTTCTGGCTCAGTTTCCTCCTACTCAAGGTCTCTGAAAACATTAAGTTCCCAGTCTGTGGTCACTTACAGTTCCTAAAACACATTGACCAGCCTCAAATCTCTTTCAGTAACAAAATAAAATTGCCCTACACCAAAATCTAACTACTAAATATCCTTACAGTTCCTCTCTACAAATGTACCTAATGAAGTTAATTCACTCACAAGTCTGCTGTGGTACTTGTGGGCAGCGCTACCTTATGAGAAACTGAACTCCCAAAGTTATTGACACTAATTGACACCCTACCTCTGTTTCCTAACTGCATTTAGGCCCTCCGCCCCTCTTACACATAGAAGGAAAAGTGGTCACCATTGGGGCTTCAGATAATCCTATGCTTTGGAGGTTATAACCTTCCTACGAATCACTATGGTAATAGCTGACAGAAAGTGAGTATTATTAATTGCTGAGGTTGGGTTGTCAGATGCGGCTGACTTGGTTTGCTGCCAGAGCGGCTTCGACGGCTCAAAACAATTGAACGCCTGATATTTACTGACATTGCTGCGGACAGCGTAGGTTTCTTTCCTCATCTTTTTCTCTCTGCTTTGTTGTGTGCCTCGCGTCTTGGCAGATTGTTCACAACGCCTCTGACGGGGGCAGAGTGAATATCACAGTGAATATCGCCAGCAATTGATGTTTTATTTTTAGGCCCTGACGAAAGATCTCGTGTCCCGCCCAGATTGAAGAGCTTGGATTCACTGGGCCCAAGGTCTTTGAGGCCCCCCTGCTCATTCCCTACTGTCTCGTTCTCCCTGGATATCAGAGAAGTGAGGAGCTGAGTTCTGCTGGCAGTGCAGCGAGTGCACAGGCTGGTGGTGTTCAGTCACTGCCAGGTACTGCCAGGTGCTGTATGCAGAAGTGGGCCAGGGTCACCATAGGTGCGATTTATGGGGAAATGCCCAGATAAATCACTGGCTAGGAGTGGCTATTTAACACTCGCTCCTTCCTGCTTTCCTGGCAGGGCCATTTGTGTGTACTTTCCTGAACAATCTACTGAATACTGTGACAACTGTGGGGCCTGGCCCTTGGAGTCATGGCACGGTCAGGCTCTAGTTTACTGCAGTGAATTTACACTAATTTGCAAGTATTGTAAGGTATACATTTACCTCTCTTCTATCAAAATCGGCAAGTTTGGTTGGAGCAGTACCTTGAAAACCAAAGAATATGGTGAAATATGCAAGGTATAACCTTAGCCAGCCCCTCTCATTTTCCCTACCCTGCATCCTGTGATGTCTCCTCCGGACATGGTAAATGAAGAACTATACACTCAATCAAGACTTGTTGAACTTGTGATTATAATGGATAACTCCCATCAGATGAACAACCAATGCCTTCATCAGGCTAATGCTTCATCTGCTACTATGGGGAAGATAAAGCATTTATTTCCTGCAGTTGTCGCCACTGAAGAACAATCTGATGAAGTTGAGATAGTGTTCCTAACCAGCACTATAAACACTGAAGTGATATCCATTGAAGTTACCCAGGAGGATAGGCATCTTTCAGAGATGGAAGACTCCTTCTTGAATCTGTGCAATAGTTTGCAAATAGTGTCAGACGGGAGAAATAATAGATCCCTATCCAAAACACCTCACCTGTTTAACTCCTTACATTGGGCCAACAATACAGTTATTCTGACCAGTACGAGTAATGGTGAGGAAAGAGCTCAGAAGCTCAAAAGAGGAGGTAATAATGAGAACAGTGCATCTAACTACTACCAGTCCTTCACACAGTTGGAATCACACTCTGCGGCTAGGGGTGCACCTTGTATTGCAGTCTTTAGTCAGATATCATGACATAATAAGGGAAGATCTAAAACAATTGACAAGGGTCATGGAAAACAAAGTCTCACTGCATCAACTACATGCATAGTGGAGGCATAATTTTTGGGGAGTCTGCACCCTCCTCTGGAGTTAAGCCCATGAGAGCGAGTTACAGGTGATCACACCGTCAACAACTCCAGGAGCTGCTCCCCAACAAATGGACAATTATCTGTTTTATTGGAAGAAATACAACTAGTGTCAGAAAAAAACTCTTCCCCCCATTCGTTCGTAATGGAAGGAGGAACAAGAAATATAAGAGGCTTTTAGCCAGTTCTGAGCAAAAAGTGTCCAAATTACGCAGCAGTAAACACAGTTCTCAAAAATTTCTCAGAAATCTGGATATTGCAGCAAATGAGGTGGTGGTAATTCTAGGAGAGCCCTTCATCAAAGGCCCTAAAGCTAAGGCCCATGACTTACCAAATAACAGGAAAAAAGAAGAGGAAAGATAAGGTCACCAAAAAAGCAGAAAACGAGTTGATGAATACTACAAGCAAAGGGAATACCGAATATATAGCCTATCTAATACGTGAACAAGAGGAGGTTGAAGTATCGTTATCCGATATAATCATTTTGTCCTGTGTAGCTGATCTCAGGTGTTGCTCTACCAGGCCAGGATCATCCATTTTGATAAGAATTTACAAATGATAATATTCTGAAATCTACACAAAAGAATTCCGGAGATATATCATAGGAGACTTTATAGAGAATTATCCCAGGAGGGATCGAACACAAAGTCAAAGATGAACCTTCTTTCTAAACCATTAAGGTGTTCAGGTCCTCAGGCAGACGTAATGATTGTAATAGAATGTATTTTTAAAGAACAATGTAGTTTGATTTTGAATTAATGTACAATATTTAAATTATTTTCAGTGGTGCCTGCATAGAGAGTACTGGAATCTAGTGCCATAGGCCAAGTGGAATTTTTGAGTAATGATCGCTTGTTTTGGTGCTCTTTCATGTGAACTCCAAAATAGTATTTAACCCAATATTAAAGGAGGCTACATCACTCCTGGAGTTTGACATCTATCCCGCTAACCAGTTACTGATAATGAAATATAAAATTCTAGAAAGTAGTTGTCCAAACTGGTTCAATAACAATAGCAGGTTGGGCCTTGGCATGTCAAATGTTCTGCATCAAAACATGCAGTGTACTGTCAAGAACAATAAGTTGATGCAAGTCAAATGGGGAGAAAAAAGAGACAGAGACTTTGAAAGTAGAGGACCAAAACAGAGAAATTATTCCAGCATCTGAATATTTAGCAGTTTCTCTGTGGGGATCATGAGCTGGAATATGTGAGGGTATAACTGTTTCTTACTGAACTAATTCATGGACAACAATGTAGGGAATTGTAAAATGTTTCTACTGCAGGAGGTATGGTTGTGTGAAAAACCCATCCTTGATGATCATAAAATTTCTCTGAAAACTGCATCTAAGGGCACCATGGGCAGACCCTCTGGGTGGCTCATCATTGGGGTTGCCAATATGGGGACGTCTGAATTAAGAAATGGCCATCTGATAGTGAATCTATATTACCGAATAGCCTGGAATGGGCTGGTATGCACCTAATAGTGGTAAGTATATACTGAAATCTAGTGAGGGTGGGTACAGAGAGGGTTACGACAGAACTCAGTAATCTTTTATTGGATTGGAACTCTGCTACCTCCTCTGACTTCATAAGCATTGGGGGTGACCTTAATTGTTGGTGTCTCCAGGATGAAAGGTTTGCAAGAGAAGGATTGTTGACCGCTGAAATGAACCAAAAGGGGGTAGTAAGAGGCCAGGCATGGTTGAAAGGTATGCAAAGCTGAAATCTCCTAAAAGTGAACGGAAACATACAATGAGATATTCCAGCAAAACCTACTTGGAATCGGGGTTGAGTTGCTCTTCTCTGGACTACTTCTTTGGCCCCCAGTCTGTGGTTAGCCCGATAGGTTCCCTTCACACAAGAGCAACCAGAAGAAGTGATCACGTAATGATCATTCTTCAAGTAGGTTTGAATAAAGCCCCAGTCCAATTAAATCAATCCCTCATTTACTTGGAAAGTAATTGGAAAGTAATTGCAAGGGAATAGATTAAAGTCAATTTAGGGGAATAGTGAAATCCTTTCTAGTAAAATTGAGAAATGGTTGAGAAATGAGTTAGATACAGTAATAGAGAATCTTCTTTCAATAGACAACTACTCAGTGACATTGAATAATTTGTCAAGTAGCAATTTAAAAAAGGGTGCAGTGTATGTCCCTTCATTTGTCTCAAATAAACAGACATTTGATAAAAATGTTTGGTAAAAGAAGAGACAACTTCAAAGGGAAATAAAATATACAAAAGATAATTAAGATGTAGATGCATAAGATGAACAGGACACTATTAAATGGCTAAGGCAAACATACAGGAACTGGTGTAAATGGCATGAAACAACCATAGTATGGCATGAAAGTATTAAAATGATGGATACATCGGTAATAAAGATGCTGGGAAATTTTGGCACCTTAACAAATAATCAGAAAAAACCCAGATTGTAACTCAGGCAACAGCTATACCAGAACTGAGTTGGGTTTCTTATATGGATACCAGGTTTGCCTATACCTCAAACATCCCACTAGAGTTTGATGTTAATAAACTGCTGGCTTGGGGCTTTGATTTCTAACACAATGATATTGCAAACATAATTGTAGAAAGTAAAGAGTCGAGGATGATGGGTCCCGATGGTTTGGCTAACGGTATGCTTAAGAAAACCTCAGTTCTTGGGGCAAAATTCTTGACTTGTTATTTAAATAAATAATCATTCAATCCTATGTGCACAATTCATGGTACAATAGTTATATTGTGCAAATATTTTAAAAGGGTGATAGGGATCTGCTGGGAAATTACTGACCCACTGCCCTACTGGACTCTTCCAGCAAAGTGTTTGCCTCTTCTGTACTTAAGGATCAGGATGACTGGACCACTTACACAAAACAGTTGTCTGTGTTCTAGACAGGTTTTAGGAAGGGTGTGGGCTGCTCACTGAACACTTTCATACTATAAATCCTGAAACAACAATCCAGGACTAACAAGGTCTACACAGTATTTCTGGATTTGCAGTCTACTTATGATCATGTAGATCGAAATATTCTATGCAACAAGCTATGGAAGAAAGGCATACCACCTAGTTTTTTGAATATACTGATAAAATTACACTCAAGAACAACTTTACAAGTGAGCTAAACATGAATGGGGGCTTGACACTCAAGATAGCCTCTGGTATAGGGCTGAGACAGGGGTGTGTGCTAGCTCCCTGTCTCTTGAACCTCTATCCGAGTGGCCTAAAGCAGGAGTTGAGCAAAGTTTGTGCTTTTCCACCTAAGATCGGGCATTTGCATTCACAATTTGTGGCATTTGTTGATGGTATAATACTAAAAAGACACTACCCCAATTGGCCTACAAAGGCTATTGAGTTGTGTCGAAAATTATTTAGTAAGGAATAATCTTTCAATTAATTGAACAAAATCTGCCATCCTGTATTTTAAAGACATTAGGAAAACAGTAAAAATTCTCCTGTTTCATCAAGCAAACAAGAATACATCCATGCAATCAAATGAAATACCTCGACTATACAATTTTGAGTGACAAGAACTCAGCCAACTTGATAAAGAGACTTACTAAGAAGCTACTGCCTCTCTTGGCACAGATGAAACAAAATCAGGAGGAAATGTCGTTTCTCAATCGCCCCCCTCAAAAATGTCTACATACAAAAGGTGATACCATCTTTAACCTATGGATTGGATGCCAATGAGAATATAAATGAGAAAGTAATAACTACGATTAAAGGTTTCTTATGAAAACAAGTGTTAGATCTACCCAGCAGCTTACCACTGAGCTTAATTAGGCACAAGTTTGGACTCCAATACATTGATTCTATTATTTGCAGAAATAAAATAACAACACTGTGTACAATAACCATTCCTCCTCTAGACTCACCCGATGAGAAGTTGAAGGAGATCCTGGCTACAGAATCTTCACTCGTGCTCAATAGGTTTTATAGAGTGTCGATATTTCCACAGGGAAATAGGTTCCACTGTGAAGTCATTAGTCTCAAATCCAGTAAAAATGAAGGTAAAAATCAAAGATCATGACTGGGTGAAACAACTCGGTAACATACACAGATAGGCCCTACTAGGTGAATACACTAAGATAACAAGATCAATAATCAGTCTGGCCAAATATATTGAAAGATTTACCAACCATTTCAATAGACACATTTATTTAAGATTTAGACTAAACCAAAGTTGTACTCTGGATGTGTGTGGTCTGATGATTGGAATACAAAAGGAAAATAGAATCGGTCAAGAGTCCAAACTTGATCAGATCTGGGAACTGGCGAAACTTGATTTTGGAGTGTAGGGAAATTAAGGATTTAGGTTCATATTGCTTTGATCCTTTCATATGTGATTTTAGACTAATAGATGCAGATATATGCGGGGTGGTTTGTGGGATGGATCACAGATGAAACAAAAATTTGCTTTAATACATTTTATCAAAGGCTGCTGCATAGTTTTAGGGGAAAGCCTGAATGCTTGAACGGTAGTTTTTATACCATAGATGTTATGGTTGATATGTTAGTCCAAAACCAGAGGAATTTTTAGAAAAGTCATGTAAATATTGAGAGGCTTTGAGCTGACATATTTGTTTTAATGTACGTGATTAGGAATGTGCGATTAATGCTTTTTGATTAGTTTTTATAGAAATTTTGATAAACCAAGATACAAACAATAAAACAATGTTTTTAAGTAAACTAAAAGATAGCTGACATGCCTGGATTGATTGGGGATAAATTAAACTATCTATACTGTGTGTGATATTAGCCCACGTAGCATCACTTGATCAAACTTGACCATATAATATGGTGGAAAAATACATCTTTGCATTTATCTTGGACTTTCTTCAGCTGTAACATTTCATTATTAAGGACCAGATAAGAATCATAGGTATAGATACCTAAGTCAACCCCACATAATTCTGTGCATATGTGATATTTTCCAAGCTAAATATAGTTTATGATGCACATAATCATGTGTGAACTAGAGGCGGTTATTCATTTGGAGATTCTGGATGTCAGGGTAAAAAGGTTGCAACATCTGCCACTGCATTGGTATACGAGGGCCATCCTGATTTTCGTTTCCAGAGGTGCATTCTCTTGCTAAAGCTTGGAGCTTCCCCGAAATTTACAAGTGGATTTTCACCGAATTTGGGGCAGGAATGGCAGCTTGGTCCCAAATGTGTGCTTTTGTTAATTTGGTGTAAATCCGTCCAGTAATTTTTTTTAAATGACCAAAACATAAGGCAAAATCATTAGTGATATCTATGTCCGCTCCGCGTACACACTTCCTCGTTCGCTCCTCAGACAGGACAACGATTGGCTAATAGACTTGCGTCATGTCCGTTGACACACAACGTGTTTGCTGATTGGTTGGAGTGAAGCGTGAGGTGCGGCATGATTTTTGGAAACGCCCGCCATCTTGGATTCGCGGACATCGCGGTAAAAACATATTAAAAAATACAACATTGCACTTGTCAAACTTATCAAATAATCTCTGGGGAAGTGAGGAGTGATGAGGATGGGATGGAATATGGCTGCAAGTAGCAAAAAAAACATGTGTTTTTCACCGCGAAAGTCCACAAACAGTTTGGATATTCGCGAACAGTTCTGAGAAGTTCCTGGACACGTCTGCATTGCATGGTTGGTGAAAAGCAGTTTTTGGATGTCTTATAACTTTGGCGCCACTTAATGAAACTGCATGAAATTTTGCAATTATATTCCGAATAAGTTTTCAAAGGTGGGATTCTGTCAAGAGGGGGCAAAATTAGAGGAGGGGTCACAAAATAATGTAAATACTTATAAATGAGGTGCCATTGGATGAATATACACTTTATTTGTCTAACTGATAATACATATAGATAAAAATGTTTTTACGAAGTGTGGTGGGATTTTGTCAAGAGGGGGCAAAATTAGAGGGGGGTCCCAAAATAATGTGAAGGCTTATAAATCAGATGCCATTTGACGAATCTACACTTAATTTGGCAAACTGATAATAGATCTAGATATTAATGTTTTTGCGAAGTTTGGTGGGATTTTGTCAAGAGGGGACAGAATTAGAGGGGGGGTCCCAAAATATTGTAAAGGCTTATAAATGTGCCTTTATTTGACAAATCTACACAAAGGTTTGCAAAAAGATCATAGATCTAGATATAAATGTTTTCGTAAAGGCTGAATGGATTTTGTCAAGTGGGGACTAGGTTATATGACGATTGTATGTGCATACATTTGACACTTTTGGAAAAATAAAACATGGGTGGATTTCCAGCAAAGTTGTGTAAGGAGCATTGAGAAGGACCTGAAACCATGGTTTTGCAAATGTACCCGTGTTTTATTTTTGGACAAGTGTCATAACGTAGGTACAAAGAATTGTGATATACCTTTGGTGACTGAGGTGTAGCCTGTGGTCATGTGCATTGGCCAGATTGTCCGGGTCATGGAATAATGTCATGATCCGGACCATCTGGCTACTGGCCATGACCACGAGGGACAAAACATGGGGTTAAAGTGGCCATGTCCACCTGGGACTGGCTTTGTGGTAAAGTTATTCGAATTTGGGATAGATTTGAAAAGGAAGAAAAATGTGCTTGTGGTAATATGGTCATAGAGTTCTCTTTTTGCCTTCTGCAGGCTGCCATGGAAAGTGAAGAGGGGCCAGGTATGGAACCCGGACTTCCCTTTCCATGGTGGCCATCTTGGAAAAGGATTTTCCTTACTACACCGGGACGCTGCAGGAGTCACGGTGTCGGAAGAAAAATCCTTTTTAGCTCCCTGGGTTCCTGCTTTGGGACCCAATGGTGCTAATGGCCTTCATCCCCCATTACAGTGGCTGGAATAGGGGGATAATGGTCCAGAGACCTCGTTATCCACCCCTGCTTTGCTTGGGCTGATAACTTGGGCTGCCGGGCTGATATCCACCGTTCCAAACCCTGGAACGGAGGATGAATGCCACAATATTCCCATTAGCATAACACGAAATGCAAATGGTAATGTTGGAAAATCTTATTGAGTCTATTATCCCCCCATACAGGGCTGGAATGGGGGGATAATGGTCCAGAGACCTCATCATCCACCCCTGCTTCGCTTGGGCTGATAACTTGGGCTGCCGGGCGATATCCACCATTCCAAACCCTGGAACGGAGGATGAATGCCACAATATTCCCATTAGCATAACACAAAATGCAAATGGTAATGTTGGAAAATCTTATTGAGTCTATGTACTTTACTGAGAAATGTAAAGTAGATGGAGTCTATAAGTTTTTTCTTTAGTTCTAGTTTTTAACTGTGAAAGGTGGTTCCTAAAGGAACATTTCTTTTGTTGTTTTTGGATGGATTTATTTTTATTGGCAGGAGAGTTATGAACGAAAGGCGGGGAGGAAATGAGGGAAGAGGCACCAAACACTGATAGGGAGGGGTAGGTGGACAGGGGAAAATGTTGTGCGTGTATTATTTCTAAGGTAGGGGGCAGTGTTTCTCATGCTCCTTGATTACAGCAGTGGTGGTGGCTCTTGGGGAGAAGGGATGGCATTAGCTGATGCCATTTTAACATAAATAGCAGTTTTGCTAAAAGTATGTACTGTGTACTAGATTGTTAATGACTAAGGAGTAGGAATAGGTGTTGGAGCTGTGCAAGGTATATTTTGAAGTTGAAAGTTCCTAGATCAGTAGAAAATGCAATTCCGAACTGTCCGCAAAGCACGGATCATATCGTGAAGTGTGGACGGGTTCTCGGACACGTCATCATGCTGCGTGCCAGCGTATGGCCATGTGGCACAGACCCGAAGGTCCGCATCAAGTCAGATTTTTGTAGACGTCTAGGGATGCAAATCTAGTTGAAATAGTTGCAAAAAGTGTATAGAAGTGTTAAAAATTATTCTAGAAGGTGGGAAATGGCACTTTGTAAATTGGACACAAATATTGCTATATTGGGTAAGTATGATATTAGTAAGTTGTAGAAAAATAGCACGCACTGGTAAAAACCCATGAAATTCACTGAAAAACTTTGTTAAAGGGACGTTATGGTTACGTTGGACAAATAAAAACCTGTGAAATTCAATGAAAAAACGATGTTAAAGGGATGTTATGGTTAAGTTGGAATCATAAGAACCTTTGAAATTCAATGAAAAAACGATGTTAAAGGGATGTTATTGCTACGTTGCACTAATAAAAACTTATGAACTTCAATGAATAAACTTTGTTAAGGGGATGTTATGGTTAAGTTGCACTAATAAAAACCTATGAATTTCAATGAAAAAACTTTGTGAAAAGGGACATAATGGTTACAAGTTCCAAGTAAAACCGAAAACCCCTGAAATTCACCAGTTATGGTAAGCTAAGCAACCATAACTTGCACCACCAACGTGCATTGCTTAGACTAACACCCGGGACATCAAAGATGACATCACAAATGTCATTGGTGACATCACTGATGACATCACATGTGAAATACATTTTGATGAAAAGTCCCTACAAGGAGTTGTGTTAATATTGATGGTAACAGGATGTCAGGGGTGATTGGGAGACCTATCGTGAACTACTTAATCTATTGAAGAATGTACTCATCTAAAATCTTTGTATTGGAGTGTTGTTGTTAATACAGAAACCTAATAATTTATAAACATAGCCAATGACTGCAGCATGCACCATAGAAGTACACTATGTATAATCTTGTAATTTTGGATAGTACAATCATGAATGCTACCTTAGTTTGAGTAATGTTAAACATGTAATAACTAGCTAACAATTCAAGACTTATAACACTTGTGCTGGTACAAACAATACATATGAATAACCACAATGCTTACAAATCAGAGGCACATACAGGGAAACTAAAGTAAGGAAAAAAGAAACTGCATCATCAGAAAATCTTCATGTATAAAAATGAATTGTGTGTTTGAGGCCTGCTCATTTCCCCATGTATGTGCACCATGAGCTGAGACCAAACCCTAAGGAAAGTACTGAAAAAACATATAACAAGGTTAACGTCCAGATATATAGCACATTTTCAATTTTAATATTCTGACTGTCAGTGAACAAAACCACCTGGCCTATATATGTCAGTGAACAAAAACAAGTGCCCCAGATACATGATGTCATCAGTGATGTCATCAATGACATTTGTGATGTCATCTTTGATGTCCTGGATGTTAGTCTTAGCAGTGCACGCTGGTGGCGCGAATTATGGTTGCTTAGCTTACCATAACTGGCGAATTGCTGGGGTTTTCGGCTTTACTTCGAACTTTAACGTCCCTTTAACAACGTTTTTTTTACTGAATTTCATAGGTTTTTAGTAGTGCAACTTAACCATAATGTCCCTATAACAAAGTTTTTTTCACTGAATATAGATATAGATAATGTAAATATTATAAATGTTTACTAAACACTCACTTAGCTTACATACATATAACATAGAAAATACTAATCCCCTGCTACGCTATTCATTTTGATGCCCGCTGACTGTGCGCATATCCGCGGATGGACGCGTTCACCATCAAGACTGCAAAATTCAGGAGGTATCTTACATTATTGTATCATACAATAATAACACCAAACATGTTCAAAAAGCATCACATAAATACATTACATTCAATAATAAATAAAAAGTGCAAACTGTATATGTAACACACCAACCTTCCAATTACATGACATATGCAACATAATGCAATATACCAAAACAAAATAATTATGCCTCCAACAGAATTACCTCACACAAACTACACAGCAAAAATCAGCAGCACATGTACGCAGCAGTAACACCAAAACTTAGCAACAAACTAGTGAGTAGACAACATTTATTTTATATATTTGTAAACTTTCTGTATTAGGTACAGTAAACTTAATTTTTTTTTCTTTTTACACAGAAATGTCTACTAATTTGGAATGGCTGGAAGAACATTTTCTAAGTGATGAAATAAGTGAAAACATTGATACCAATGGAAGACACTACACTTCTCTATATAAACAAATTAATACCCATTACTTTATGTGTACATACCAATTGGTTTTTTTAAACACACCATACAGACATTAAAAATAATACAGAAACAGACGTTAGAAAATCATTTGCAGCGAATGCAGCAAAAAATGGATCTATTAAAGGAATAGTGCACTCAGAAATATTATTTTCCCAAGTGTTCGGGCATGTGCTTCTAAGCATACGTTGATCGATCGTACAAACATTTCCTATGCACCTTACTGTAATTTTCCTATTTTTTACACATACGAAATCAGGCACCAGGACGTGGCCATCTTGTGATAATCTTATCCGTTGCCGCATCGCCCAAGGTGGACTGCCCTGGCGGCACTAATTCATATGCCCAGCCCCTGAGGCTGCCATCACCAAACCTAGTGATATTCTCCACCTATCTCCAGGACATTACTATACAGCGTAGTAAAACGCACCAAATAATCACCTACGTGATAACGTTAGTTAACGCAGAACCCGGAATATCAAAACACATCATCTCACAACACAGTGCGTCCCAATTTTGAATATTAAACCAAACTTTTAAATGAAATAACAACACTGTACAATTTGTAAAGTACTTTTATTTCACAATAAGCGCTCCGAGAACATCCGGCGATTGCCATATTCAAGCAAATAGGTAATTGTTTTCTTTGTTCTCGATCCACAAATGTTTATCGTAAGTCATGCAGTGTTCCTTTTGGGTATAAGAACGCATTGAACGCACTGTGAATCGCAAGCCTTTGGCATGAACTTGGCACTAGGCCACCGTAAACAATGTCAAGTTGCTACTTATCGCTCGTATGGAGTACGGGCATATGGGCTTGTGGCGATCATCCCAAAAAAGCATCACTGTGATCCACCCAATTACGTATATCTGTAGCTGATGGTTAAAAAAACGTCAGTTGGTATCTGGTATCCATGACAATCGCAGTGAGCCAAGATATAGCTCTTTAAAAAAAATAACAGAAATGTGTCTCAATAGCCAATCTTTATTACAGTTTACAATTTAACCATTAATTTGGCCCCCTGTTACAAGTATTGATAAAAACGGACGTGAAACATTATGAACTCAGACAAAACAACGTGCAAAGTGCTCTTCAGTTTGCTTTAGAAGTTACTCTATGGACTATGGTCAGCTCGGAATGGAATGCTGAGGCTAACGCTGCAATTAGGGAGCAAGATAAAACCAAGAAGAACACATAGATGGAATTTAAATTAAATATTAGCGTTGAATTACACGTTTGTGCAACCTAGGGAAACCCTCTACTGGACTACACACATCTCGATGCTCCACTGCCCATGTGCCCAGAACAAAAGAAACTACACACACAAGTTGTAATTGCGTGTCGTTACAAATTGCCACACACAACAAACAATACAATGTAACCCACCAATAATGTCACCGAATGATAATTTGACTAGTTTGTGTATAAAATCGGCCAAAGTAAAACTTACATAATATTCGGCATTTCCATTCTATCGGCGTAACACAGACACTCCGTTCAGTTCAACGAATTTTCATAAAATGAAATTAATTGTTCCTTTGTCCAATTTATGAATGGTGAACATAATCATATTTGAAAGTCCCTCCCTTCATACATTCCTTTTGAATCCTACCTTTGTTTCAAGGTCAAAAAACAATTGAACCTTATACTGTGTACCATGCATGGGTTACTCAGCTAGGAAACAAAAATTCAACGGCACTGACCTTCACTCAGAATGGTAGCCGATAGCCCTTCAGACCACAGTGGCATGACAAATATTTTTGAAAAACATATCAATTGTTTGCTACCATTCACCAATGTGGTTGACATTTCTACGGATTTATTTTGTTCCTCTGCACAACTTTGCACTATCCCAGTGACTCCCACAGTCAGGCCACACCACCTGTCACCTCATCCCATCTCCTCTTCACACGGCAAATCACGTAAACATTTTTGAAAGGAGCAAATCTGGAGCCCTGACAAAAAGTGGTCGAAGGGAAATTATCCGAGCAAACCCTGGTACAACCCCCTCCGGCCACACCGCAGACCCTGACCCCATTGACCACAATTATATATTAATGGCCTATAATTTGTACACAGGTATTTGTACTACTCACTTTCGGTCACTAGCGAGATGAACAGTGTGGCTGTCTTGCCACCTTACAAATACAAACACATAGTAAATACATACTAGTAATGCTTTCAGTTTAGAATACAGATGGAACCAAAAACAACTGAAAGCTAACTGGATTTACACATAGCAAACTATTACTTGGTAAAAAACCTTCACAACAGTAGGTATAATCTACCATGTACCAGCCACAACCAATACACGTCACTTCACTGCAAATAAACAAAAAAAGTGTGGATGGGTCAAATATTATGATACCAACATTACTGTAAAACAGAGAATGAGAAGGTCTGCAACCTACCTCAATAAGCCACACCCTACATCATCTTCTTTCCACTTGCTGAGGACAGAAAACAAAACTATTTTCCCATATTGCCCTAAGAACTAAACCAGAAAAAATAACCTTGACATTTGGAAGTATTTTCATTACTGCCTGAACCAAATATTCCAAATCTCCCAACAAAGTAGAGGCACTGACATACCCCAATACAAAGCACCACAGTGCAAATCAACTAGATGTGCAATATTGACCATGCCCATATCTCCACAAACTTGAACAATTCCCTGCACATTAAAACCAGGCACAGTGCTCAACACCACCGACACTCCTTTAACATCAAAATTGTTTGCCACATTCCTACATTTAGCATACTACTACAAACCATGCACAAACATATCTCCAACCACCAACACCCTGATTTTCTCCACCTCTACCATCTTCACTACACACAACCTCTTTCAACACAAACCACAACCTCAACATCTGATTGGCTGATCCCTACAATCCCCTTTACATGCTGCATTTGCTGAGAAACCCCGGATGTGGCACGCCCTTCCCACGGACACCCGCGAGGAGCGCGTAACACTGGGGCAGCCCTTCTACCCTTTCCACTTCACTTTCTGCACCATTTCCTCATTGACTACTGCTAAACAGTCACACAATCATCCACCAATCACATCCAAGCACTCCACATCTAACTCTATCAGCACACATCAGAACTTTAGATGTACTATTGATCACTCTCAGTACAATTCGGCTGTCACTGCAACAGACCACAGCAACAACTACTATAAAACTGGCCAATATTTCTACTTGCAGATTCATGCACATCCACATGCATGAACACAGACTACAAGTCTGAATATTTTCTACACAGTACATGTACAGCTCTTCTAATAATACATATAAACAGAGTAATTGGTTACTCACACAGCTATCTAAAAATGTTTTATTTCCTATTGAAAGATGGCAGAAATAACAGTATAATTATAAAAAGACTGTCCAGTGTGTCATAAAATTACACGCAACCAGGATAAGTACATGTATCTTCATTCAAGCACACATACAGGCAATATAATTACAAAGGCTCCCAGCTCAAACAACACCACTGCTTCTATATGAAATCCTACTCCTTTATTTCCCACAGCTTCACAAATACATATATTGCATGCTTTTCTGTACAATCTCCGGCATTTACCCTGTAAAAATAGGAAATAAATCCATATGATTATTTCTTCTACCTCTTACCATCCAATAACATAACATTAAAAAAAACAAGTGTGCTCTATACGTTTACTATTATATTCATTTGTAAAACATACTCAACTAACAGATTCTAAATAAAATACACAGGATACACATAGGCAATGAAAGTGCATTTGCATACTATGCTCAGTTCTAAGAAAAAACTACTGCTACAAATACAAAAAACAATGTCTACATTAACAAAAGTGCTATAAACACATATATTCACTAACTTCTTTCTTTTATGAACAACAACTTCGAAGAAACCTACTCTTTCCATACAAAAAGTAAGTATAATACTAACATAATGTTCTAACTGATACTCAAACACACTAGCATTTTACTGTTGTAGAATAAAGAAGTGTATTAACCCTTTCCCTTTAGATGTATTATTAGCGCTTCCCCTTACCAGTTGCACACTATATATTGTCATCTGAAGCCCAGTATAGTAAGACACAAATACAAGAATAACCTTCCCAACTTGATATAGCTGCCCATTGCACAATCACACACTTCCACAATCATCCTTTCCATCATACTCGGATACTCGTGCACAAAGCACGCATACACGGCACAACAGCCCAACCCACACTTTCTTTTTTTCACCAACAAACCCCAAAGAATGCCTACCAAAAAGCAACTCTGTAAAAAGCAACACAGAAGTAGAGCAAATCAAAATAAGTGTCCAAAATAATCATCCATTTCTTCCAGATTTTGTACAAAAACTTCAAACAAAACAGCTAATACAGTCATTATGCAAAACAAAACAAGCTTCCAGTACACAAACCTTCCCTCCTCTATCAAAATGTAAAACAAAACAAAAAGTGATTAACAAGACTTCAGCTACCACTATTGCTAATGCTGCACCTATAAATCTAGATATAGTAGCAACTTACCATACCAAAAATAATATTTTACAAAAAATGTTCCGCCACAGAGTCCTTCAGAACCTTATAAAAACAGAAGAGAAGTCATGGAAAACCCTTAAAACCTACCGTAGAAAAGTAATCATAAAAGCTCTCATAGACAGTGCAATCCTTCTCAAAAGGAAGTTATTATTCATTTTTAAACAGAATGAAACCACTAACAAAACTAATTACATAATTACAAATAACACTTCTCAAAAAACTGAATATCAACAAAAATATCACACCACAAGCACAGACAATATTTTAATGAACAAGCATATAAACAAAAGCAAACAAACCCAATTGCCATACATAGCAGTGGAAGAGGGTATGAGAAACTTAATAACACTATTATGGAACAAGAAACTCGGCTCACATAAATATGCACAGAAAACTCAGTATCACCTCCCCATCCTAATAAACCAAAACATCCAGTCTACAAATGGCTGTGCACATCAATGTGTAACATTGCCAAAAAATCTTTCAAATCTTTACGCCGCTTCCTCAATCAGTATGTAAAGAGCAATGACAAAATCAAAATGAAACTACTACAAAATATGGATGCCTATCCAGTGCCAAATACACAGGACTAAAAGGACATTCATTAGCCTGCATTTCAGGACCTATTTCCAAAAGCACCTTCCATCATATCAAAATGATATCAACACATCATTCAACTATATAAATATGATCCATAAACACCCCTATGCTAAAAGTCCTGCTTTAGCACTAGTCAATTTAAATAACGATCTTCTACATGGTACAGTCAGACAACTACTCAAACAAATAGAGCATTTCCAGAGAAAATGTTTTGGAAGTGAAAGCCACTTACAAAATGCATTAGCTTTACAACAACTACCAACTACTGTACAAATAGCAACCTTCTATTAAACACATACAAAAAAGAAACACTAAAGTTTAAAAGTACCTCCGGTGAAGTACCAAACCATGGGGGTAATTCATGGAATAAATGTGCGCCGAAATCAGTGGCGCAAGCAGGCGCAAGCGTGAAAAAGCCAGCGCACGCGTGCATTTTGCACGCATGCGATTCATGGAAGGACCTGCGCGTATAAATTCCGGGATGTGTGCCAAAACCGTGCGTGGCGCACACCCGCGCACATGTAATTTCCACATCCCGAATACCGTGTGTGACGCGCACAGCGAAAGCGCACAACGTCAGCGCACACATCAAAAAGGGGGTGGAGCAAGGGGCAGAATACACGGAATGGGGAACAACGCGTGAAAATAAGGGCATTACAGGGGAAGTACCGCTGGGAGCTACACGGAACGCCCACACGCACGCGACCTACACGTATTCATGGAATCAAATAGGGAAAACCTGCGCATGTCAAAACACACGCACAATTACGTCCGCCATACGAAAGCAGGCGGAAGTGCCCTCGCGCAGTATAAAAGTGCGCGCAAGCAACAAACAAGCATATACAGCTACGATGAATGTCCCGTTCCTCGCACCAGAGGAGAATAGCCAGGCCCCGTATTTTCTTGCCCAGGACCAGCTTTTTTGGGATGCCAGACGACCAGGTCTATGGTAGGTATAGGTTTCCACCTCATATCATCCTAGAGCTGGTCAGGGAGTGGGAGGATGAACTCACATCACCCACCCTGTACTCCCAAGCATTGAGCCCCTTGGAGAAGGTTCTCATTGTACTGCATTTTTTGGCCACTGGGTCATTTCAGCGGACAACTGCCATAGTGGTGGGGTCTCACAGGCCACGCAGTCACGCTGCCTACACCAGGTGTTGGCAATCATGACTGCGTGCCCCTCAGTCCGCAGGCACATATACATGCACAGAACACCCGCAGAAAGGCAGGCCGTGGTCCTGGACTTTTACAGTGTGGCACACTTCCTCAAAGTGCTCGGTGTCATAGATTGCACCCATGTGGCCATACTTCCAACTAGGGCCACTGAGCACATCTATCGAAACCGCAAGCACTGGCATTCCATCAATGTGCAGGTGGTATGCAATGCCAAGGGGATCATCACCTCTGTATATGTAAACTTCCCTGGGTCCACCCATGACAGTTTCATATTCCGAATGTCTGTCCTGAGCCGGGCCCTGGAAGCCGGGAAGCATGGCGACACATGGCTCCTAGGTGAGTACAAATGCCTGTCCACATGCATACTTTTCACACACAGACAAATACAAAAGCCCCACTAATGACAACTATTATCACCTTACCAGGGGACAGTGCCTACCCTATGAGCACCTACATGATGACGCCCATACGGAACCCCACCACACCACCCCAGGTAAGATACAACGCAGCCCATATTGCAACTAGGGCCATAGTGGAGCGCACATTCGGAGTGCTCAAGTCATGCTTTCGCTCCCTTGACCGCTCTGGTGGCCAGCTACTATATGCACCGCCAGTAGTGTGCAGGATCATTGTGGCAGCATGTGTCCTGCACAACGTTGCAACACAGCATGGCGTACTGGTGAACATGGTGGTGCCCCCACATCCACAACCACACGCACCGCCACTGCGCATGGGTAGGGGAAAGGGTATGTGGCGAGGCAGCACGTACCCAGCTTGTGGCCACATTTTTCACCTAAACTCCAACCCCTGCAGAGTGCACACAGGCCTGGCACATACCAGGTCACAATCGATGATGAGAAAGGGACAGTTAACTGTCACTACCTTACCACCCTGAGAATGAGTCCACAGAAGTGCCACATTGTGTGCATCCCTAGATACTTAAACACAACCAATCCCATGTGACCAAAGGGAACACATTCAAGGCATTTCCCCCCCCTTGCTAAACAGGGCACGAAAATACTGGCATGCCACCCAAACCCTCCCAACACTCCTCGACCCTGACTGCCACACCATACCATGGCATGCAACGTGACAATGATACCTCTCCTGGAATCGGAAGAAAGGAGTGACCAAAATCTCACATCCAGAAAATGGTGCCACAAATGCATGCCACCAGTCGTTTAAGCAACAAAAGTCAGAATACCTTTTGCAATGCACACTGGACAATAGCAAATGTTCATATCAAACACTGCACACTGCACAGCACAGTGATTGTGCATTGCATTTGTGAAAACACCTCCGCATCAGTTCAAAATAGGCATACAAACAAATATCACCCTTCCATGCATGTCCACGAATAATGACTCGGAAGTGAACATGGATTGTCGTGACACAGCATGCATGAGAAGGCAATCTGGGTGCAATGTCTCTGGGTGCAGTGTTGCCTAAGTGTATTTGTCCATATGGACATGTCTAGAATACATGATTGTGAAATGAAGTGAATCCCAGTGTCCCGTACACAGCACATATGCACATAGCACCAAGGACCCCCCTGTGTCTCAAACCTCACCAATCCCCTAACACGTCAAAACAAATCACCACATTGCATCAGCCATTGAACAGCAGAACATATCATTTACAGAGTACACCGGCAATGGCAGGCAGTGACCCATTACTGAATCATTAAAATCGATGAAATGAACAACAAACAAACGTCATCAAATTGCATCAATGAGGGTGTGAATAAGGGAGAAGAACAGTACATTCCTACATGTCCTTCAAACAGTCCACAGTGTGAGAATGAACTTGAAAAGCAAAGTACATATAATAAATGCCAGGACCAATAATGGAGAGCCTAGGGACGGATTTTGGGATGACATAACCAGCATCAACATTTCCATGCCTGATGGGAATTGTCGCAGTGCAGGAGTCACATGAGGAGGGGAGTGACGGAAGAGGATGGAAGAGGTGAGGAGAGTAACAAAACAAGTGACAAATTATGGTAGGTCTACAAAGATTCAACATAGTGCTGGGGAGGCAGAGAAGAAAGAAAGAAGGGAAAGGGGGAAGAGATGACCTGTAATCAGTGATGGAGGGACTAATGATCAAATAAACTGTCAAAATAATACTGAAAATGGTGAAGGTCGGGCGTGGAAGGGCTGAGGCAGAAGGGCAAATGTCTGCAAAGAACAAGTGCCTATGTATCACCATTGTCAATGGCAATTGGGCTAGTGGTTGAAAATGACAGCCAGAGTACAAGGAGGAGGCCAAAGGGGGGTGGAGATGGAGAGGGAGGAGATAAGGGATCAGGGGGCCTAGCTCAAAATGACCAATGGGGGAGATGGTGAAAGAAAGCACTCATAGGGGGCAGAGTGAAACCTGCCGGTAAGGAGAGTAGGGAATGTGATGATGAAGGGGGGAGACAGAGGGACACTGACAGGGGCAGGGGAGACAGGGCGGTCTTCAAGTGACTGAGAAGGCATGTGGACAGGTCTAGTTAGGGGCACCTTAGTGGCCTTTTGATAGTGGTGCCAGGCTCAACCATCCTGATTGGCTGGATTGTCACAAGGGCCAAGTGCAAACAGTGGGAGCGGGGTGATCATGTCCAGGACACAAACTGATAATTAAAATGACAAACAACATAATCATAACTCAGATGTCACATCCAAACACCAGCCAGGGCTGGGAAATGGCCAAAGTGGTGGTAGCAAGGAATGGGTGGTTGTGGAAATGCTTGGTGACAGGGGTAACTCAGCGTGCAGCCTTTATGTGGCATATCAAAATCAATGTGGGAATACTGTCCCAATTCAACATTCTCAGACCCCTCCCACCATCAGTGTGTAGTATGCAGACAAAGGGTGCATGGTACCAGCTACAGCAGGAAGTGCATCAACATACACATTCAAAACATAACAAACATCTCAATCAACATGATGAAATGTACAGTCAGCTTAATACTCACCAAAGTGAACTGCAGACATGCATAGGAGAACCCATCTGGAATACTCACTAGGAGTGTACACACAAGTAGAACTGCAGGCTGGCCACAGATATGACAGAAGCCCAATGCCCATGTGTGATATGCTCTTACACCGAGCTATCCTTGCGAGCCCATGGAAAAGGGAAGCAGGAGTAGCATATGTGTCAGGGCCCCAAGCAAAACACATACGCAAGACAAGCCTGAATGGGCCCAGCAGGAACATACAGTGGATGCCTTCCGATGCCACAAAGCACCACACTGTTACATGTACGCACAATAGACAAAAGAAAAAAGAAAAAAATAGAATTTGAAAGTAAACACAAATAAATTCAAATAATGTATTGAAAGAAATAAAATGAAAAGAGTAACGAATTAAAGAAAAGCAAAATGAACAAAAAAGAAGAAAACATGAAAAAAAATAACATAAATTAAAGTAAGTCAAATAATTCAAAAATAATAAAAAAATAACTGAAACAGTAATTCAAATGAATAATCAAAATGATAAGATAACATACTTATCAGAAACCATACAATTTTGATCAAAAATGAAAAATATATTCAGATTCAAAATTCTTGAAAAAATGAAAAAAAAGAAATTGCAGGTTTTTTATTTTTTTAAATGACCATATATGACCAGGGGGTGGAGGGGCACCCAGGAGGGGGGAGGTACAGGGTGCACCTCTACACCCACATGCGTAGATGTCGAGGTAAAAAAAAAACCTCACTGGGCTCATCGCCTGCACGGCCCGACCTATGTGGGAGATTGGTTGTCATCATCACCCTCTGGATCTGATTCCAAAGGTGGAGGTGGTGCAGTTGATTCACCATGCCTACCCACGCCTTGCCTCTCAACGGCAGCAAGTATGCGGGTCTGGTAAACCAGGTCCTGGCGGGCAATGAGACTGAGGCCAGCTTGCATCCCCTCACGTGTCACACGTGCTTCCTCCTGCAGGGACTGACGTGTGAGACGCAGGTCAGCTTGCATGGCCTCACATGACAAATGGAGTGTCTCCCGGCTTGCACAGAGTTCAGCTGAGATGGTGCTTTCAAGCTGTGCAAACCTGTCTTCTGTCCGCCTACTCTGATCCATCATGAGGTCAGCTAGAGTAGATCAGAGGGCTTGTTGTTCCACCCTCAGGGCCTCACAGTGTGCCTCTGCTTGAGTGTCAAATGCTTCACGCAGCACTGCCTTTTCAGCCCGGCCTGCCCTGTCATACGCCGTCATGCCCAGCCGGAGTGAGCGGCACGTGGACTGTGTAGCCCGCTGATGGTGCACCATTTGCCTAACAGAAGGGAGGATGGAATGGGCCACACTTTCCATACCTTGAGCAATCATCTCAACTGCTTCCTGCTGTTGCTGTGCTATGGCAATCATGGAATTCTCCCACTCAGTTGACCCCGTTGCCACACGGCAACCGCGTTGCATGACACCACCCCTGCTGGGCCCAAGGAGACGTGGTCCTTGACGGGTTTCAGCCGCCTGCGGCTGCAGGACTGCATCCCTCTCTCGACCTGATGCCCCAGGAACATGGCCAACTGGTGTCGAGTGCGACCGTGCACCAGTAACCACAACAGGTGGACATTCCAACCCTTCCTGGCCCCCAATTGCAGGTGTCGCAGACAGAAGACCATCCAACACAGGATCACCTACCAGCAATTACACGTCATGATTCAGATCCGGCTCAACATAGTGGTCAGAGCATACATCAGAGCCTGACTCAGAGTCAGCTCTGGACACGATGGCATGGAGAACCTGTGGGTTCTTGTGGGCTGCCACCCCACGACCACCACTGGTTCATGGTTGGTCATGTGAACTGACCACCGTGTCTGGTATGACATCTTCATCCTCCGCCGCCAGTGAATCATCACCTGCAACATAAATAGAAAAACAAGAATACGCACGTCTGTACCACATACCACACACATAAAGTTCACAACATTGACAGGCAAATAATGAAACAGCCATGTCATAGGCAAAAGAAACCACAACATGCATCCAGTAGCATTGCAAAGCAGTGCCATTCCGAAAGCAGTAAAGGATGTGTGCAAAATGTGAATGCAACACATGTGTTGCATGTTGCACATCACCAGTATCACACACAACTTCTAGAGGGCATACATGCAATCCAAATATGAGAGATGGTAACAAAGATTCAGCACCTAGCATAAGCATGTGTTACCACACAGGGAGACAGAGCTAGAAATATAACCACACACACTATGATACATGTAACATGCATGTTCATGTGTAGCACTCTACTACAATCAACTATGCACAGTACATGTGTCATAGGAGGCATCTACGCTAGTGCATTTCAAAACTGTGATGGGAGGGATATGGTGACATACATGTCAGGTCAACATCACACAGCACCATCATGATTGCACACGTACACAAGTGGATCAGAGCGCAAACAAGCAAAGGGAGGGGAACAAGGGAGAAAACAAAATCAAAACAACAATCAAACTGGTCACAGTGACATACAGAACATGCTAGTGCATGGAGAAGGGATAAAGGGTTGAAGACCCAGGAAGGGGGAGACGGGGAACGTGCCAAACCGAACAGACCAAAGAAGGCAAATGAAGTGCAATGATAGAATGTCCATTCAAATAGTGGTAGTGCAGCCAGCAAGTGGCAAGTGCAAGATGTTTTGGACAGGGCAACTCTGATGAGTGCAGACAAACAGTGCTGGACAGCATGGGGACAAGCACTGGACCCATTGATATGGGAGGCCTGTAGGCAGTGCAGCAGGGAGGCAGGGTGAACAGGTACCTGATCCGATGGACACAGTGTGTGCAGGGGCACAATGCCAACAGAGGAAACTGTTCAGCTGGGTAGTACAGGGGCTAATGCAGGAGCAAGAAGGAAGGTGTTGAGGTGCTACCAGAGGCAGATATATCTCCGCTCAAGATTCAACGAGGGCAGTTGGCACTTCAAAAGTGAGCTCCCAGCTGTACACACAGATCTGCTCCTACCTCATTCATATTTCACGACTGAGCTTGAGGGAGTGTGGGGTAGAGGATGAAAGGACTCAAGGGGGGATGGATTGTGTAAGGTATCTCCTACACTGACCCAAAGAAACCTTGTGCACAATGCAGAGGGTCTGAAATAACATCCTTGCATCCACTAGTAGCCAGTGAAGTGTTCACATAGCTGCAATGATGGGATCCCAGGGTTTGTGGCCAAGGAAAAGTCTTGCAGTCCTGTACCGGATTAGTGGTGGAGACCGGTCGATTATTGAATGAGACTGTCACAGTACCCCAACCTTGAATGAACCAGAGCTTGACAGACTGTGAGCATGTAGGAGAATGTTAGGGAGGGCACAGTACCCTTGAGGTGGTGGAGCAATGAGTTAATCCATTCCAAGATACATCACAAATGTGTGTGTAAAAGGGATGTGTTGAGTCAAAGGTTCATGGCCTCGCAGGAGGAGGCAGGAGGAGGGCCAAGTGGGGCTGGCCAGAGATTGATTGCAAAGGATGGAAAAGGTTAATCAATGAGGAGGATGTCAGTCTTGCTGGCAATCAGACAGAGACTGTTGGTAGTACACCAAATGGCAATGAGGCTATCTGAAATAAGGGAGGGACAAGAGGTGACCAAGGGCAGCCAGGAAATTAGTTGGTTGTCATCAGCATAGCACCAGAACTGGTATAAAAAAATGATAATGCAGTAGTCAAGAGCTTCCAGGTTCTCTTTGTGATTTGAGGCCGAAAGTTCAGACCCATTGGTGAACAATACAGGTGGAGAGGGAGATTGAGTATAGGTAAGAGGCAACTTGTAGCTGGTCGGGTCACACATGCCAAACACACTTGTCATTGAGTTGCACGCATCAATACTCACCAGACGATGCATCGTAGTCCATCCTCTCTCCCAGTCCATGGATTTGTTCCTCCGGGATGAACTCTGAAGTGATCTCCTCATGCTGAGTGAGTTCATCCTCCTCTGATGGTGGCTCACCACCAGTCACCAGAGACATGGAGTAATTGGAGGCACGCTTTTGCTTAGTACTGCGTTTGAGGTAATTCCAGCGCTTGTAGCCGTCCTGAACTGTGCGCACCTGGAATCCCATGGATGTCCCACCATCCGCAACATGCTGCCAGTGAACCCAATGATGGTGATGTGTTGTATTGCACTGTGGGCCCACAAGCATATCGCGTTGGTGTTCCGACACGTAGCCCACAAGGAAGTCCAGTCACTGATTGCAGAAAGGCTTCTTCCTTAATGTGCCGGAGGCCTGGGCCGTGTCTGGGGTCCCAGCCTCTTGTGCAGGAGCACACTTCCTCCTTTTGGACAATGTTACTGACCCTGAGGGGGCAATGTGGCCCTGTTCAGTGTGGGCAGTGTCACTGGTGGACTGGACCAATGCAGTGGGTGTTGGTATGAGGACAGAAGTTCTTGCTCGGGTCTGAGTCACTGCCGGGGTAGTGTTGGCTGCATCTGCACATGCAGTTACTACCACCCGGCTGCTTGGGGAAGCAGATGTCAGTACTGCCCCAGATATGTGTGCCACAGCCACAGTGGACGCACATGAGCCCACCTTCCGGACAAGATGGAAATCGTCCGGGGAGTCCTCCTCACACAACGAAACATGCGCTGCCTGACCCAGAGCCCGGGTGGAGGTGTCCACAGCTGCACCTGCAGCTACCACCACCGGTGGGCCTGTGACAGCAGAAGTAGATTGCTGTTGGGTGATATGGGCGCCAGGTTGAGATACAACAGCTGCATCACCAGGAAACACAGGGGGTGGTGGCATGTCTGCACCAGCACATGGCTGTGCATCCTGTCCCAGAGGGGGACCCCTGCCTCTTCCACCCCTTTAGCCAGCCTGGCCACCCTGAACTCCCCGTCCTCCCTGGTCTCCGTGCCTACGTGCCCGACCACGTCCAGCCCTTGGAGGACGGCCAACTTTGCCACCCTTAGCCTTTTGTGGCCTCCCAACCATTGCACCGATGGAAAATGGGCTATGGGAGGTTCACTCAACAATTGTCCTGGGCAATTGGCTAGAAGGGGGCAGAGTACTTGATGGTATGGGTAACCAAGTGCCCCTGCAAGGCTGTCTGTGATCCCTGGGGAGAAATGACGGGTCACGCAATGCTTAGGCACCCCCTGAAGATCATGCTCACCAAATTAGAAAAAGAAAAAGAAAAAATTGTGCACGCGACCACGGTAGCCCACATGCATGAATATTACCTCCAGCAGTACGGTGTGGCACCCAGGAACACAAAAAACACGTACGCGTGGTACATGCGGGCTACAATGACCTCTAAACGGTACGCATGCAGAGGTGTTATCACAGTGGGAAAAAAGCATATGCGACTCACCGTCTGCCTTGCGTGAAAAAAAATAAAAACACAGGCTTGTGCGCGTAGGCAACACCCCGCCAAAAGAAGAGGTACGGGCTTCAGACGCTGTGAAGTAATCGCGTGTGATTCCAGCAGAGTAAACACATGCAACGCTCTCCACGGACAGCACGTACAGTGTTTTGCTGGCCCGCGCTCACCTTTAACTCGTGCATAGAGCAACACCTGCGCGCGTAACATCACAGACGTGCTTACGCGCCAAGGGCCTTTCCTCGAATTACACGCATTAACACATGGACGTGCTGTTTTTTCATGTGATGAATCACTATGCACCCGTCACAGGGAAACGCCCACGCGCGCACATCACAGACGCACCTACGTGCTAAAGGCCTTTCCTCGAATTACACGCTGATGTGCAGTTTTTTCACATGCCAAATCACTCCATATAAAGCTGGCCACGCAACAACACACGGAAGACCACGCTCCTGCCCAGAAGGCCATTTTCCTGCCCCCCAGAGCCCCGAGCACACTCCCACCTGCCATCTGCTGCTGCCTGCCTGCTGCCCACGTGCCCTGCTGTTTGGTGCCTGCACGTCAGCCATCTGCAGGGGTGCAGTTGCTGTGACCACCCCTGCTGGAACAGGAGACTCCCGACTAGGATACCATCGCTCCAAAGCCCAGCCCCAGGACCCAGTTGTCCACCCACACCTGCCTCGGGGGTTGCCATGTTGGACACAACACCATCTGGCACCAGTGGCAACACCCCAGCAGAGAGGCAGAGGGCTACCAGCTTCAGTGCCAATGAAGTTGGTATCCTGGTGGAGCAAGTCCTGGGGCAGTATGATGCCCTCTTTGGAAGTTTGCGTGCCGACAATGAAGGACGGAAGAGGATCTGGATGAACATCGTGACTGCCATCAACGTGGAGGGGGTGGCAGTCCGCGACATTCAACATGTCCAGAAGCGCTGGGAGGACTTCAGGTCCAGGACCCTCAACAAGGCCCGGTGCCTCTTGAAAGCAGCGGATGCTGAGGGGTGCCGGGTCCGCCTAACCAACAACCAGATGAGGGTCCTGGAACGTATACGCCCAGCGCTCCACCTCCAGGTCCTTGAGAGGCAGATCTGTCTGGAGTCGAGCGGTAAGTGTACATGCGTATTGATTGGACGCAGTGCATGTTGAGGTGTGGCAGGAGTGTGCAGGTTGCACATATGTCTTTGTAGGGGCATGTATGGATGTGTATGTTCAGGGACATGAGCCTGCCGCATGTGAGTCCTCTCATATGTGAGACACATCGATGGTGTATGTGTTGGTAAGCATGCTGGCCAAATGCAGGTGTGGGTGCACACATTTTTACATTTCTGTGTATGTACTGTGGCATGGCTGTGGTGTCACACATGGATGCTGCTTCCACCTGCATGTATCTGCACTATGCACATTTGCATGTGTGTGTATTTGATAAGTGTGCAACTGAGATACACCATGGATGCATATGACACTGACATGCAGGAGGCTGATTGCCAGATGTGACATGGATGGCGATGTTATCAGTGCAATAGGTGGTGGAGATGTACAGATGCATGTCTGTCTGGTGGCGTGTGTGCATGTGTTCTGTACTCCCCGTGTTGCATGTGACGTCAGGCTCACCTTCGGCTGCTCATGCTGTTGTCTGTGTATCGATGGTGCGGCCTGGTGCAACTGTCCTGTTCATTTGCTCATGTGTGTCAGTTGAAATGACATGTGTGTTGAGGAGTGTGATGCCATGTGTAAAGTTTGACACTGCCACTCATGTACAGCTGTCATGTGTGTATCAGACCATTGTACATTGCCCTGATGCCTGCGTTCTATCTCTGCCTGTCTGCAGCGTCAACTGATGAAGAGGGCAGAGATGGTGCTGTGGAGCAAAGCGGCAGGGATCGCACCGCCAGCCGGAGACGCTAGGCCCGGCCCTCCTCCCATGTTGTCATCTCGTCGGGGAGTGAGGAGTCTGGTGCCGCGTCCGTGGCCGCAGCTGCCGAGGGAGGTCCAAGAGGCGGAGGTCGGAGGTGGACTCCTCGGCAGCAGAAGGGGCAGGTGAGACCCAACAGGGTCTGATGGAGGAAGATGTCACAGAGTCATCCAGGTTGGTGGGGGGTTTGGTTGAGGAGGAGGCCGTGAAGGGACACACAGAGGGTCTGGAGGGGGGATTCCACTTGTGCTGGTGGTGCAGTCCAGGGGCAGGGACAGGCGGAAGCACAGGCACATGCAGAGGTGCCTGTATGTAATCCTGTCCCTGATCCTGTGACGGCATCATCCCGCACCAGCAGGGATGCCTACGTCCAGACCCGTTCTCAGGGAGGGGAGGAGCGCACAACAACTTGCCTTCCTCTCCCTGCAGACGTGGCAATCCGGGACCGGGTTGAGCCTGTCCTGGCTGGGGTGGCGTTGCGTCAACGGGGCATGTGAGATGACCTGCTGTGTTTTCGTGAAGACACTGCACGTCATCTCGGATGCCTCTTTGACCGCGTCGACCTACTAGGATGGTTTGCCAGTGCTGGATTCCTCTGTCTGCTGGACCTTCTTCCGACCCCCTCCTCACCTGAACCCCCTATGCGCCAGTCGTCCTCCGTGCCATCTTCCGGCCCATGTATCACCTGAGTACCCTGTGGAGCTGCCTCTGACCCAGCAGCGAGGCTGGTGGAGGACACAGGCTCAAGGTGGGAGCAATGATGGCTCGGGGCCATCAACATCAGAGGGGCAGGCATCGGCCGGAGGGCAGGAGGACCCTGGATTGGGAGTATCTTCTGCGTGGCAGCGGTTGGGCCAGCACATGCGGAGTGGCAGCAGGTGGAAGAGGCACGGCTCACTATGGTCAGGGCAGATAACTCCATGCGCAGGGCACTGAGGCGGGCCAAGTGCCTCGAGGCAATTCGCAGGGAGTTGGATATGGCGTTATCCCTGCGAAACCTCGGGGCCATGGAACAGGCCCGCCTCCAGGACATAGAACAGGAGTTCGATGATGCCCTGGCCCGGGAAATCGACAAGTGAGCCGTAGGACTTGGCCGCCGCCATTGAATATAGTTAGTAAGTGTTAGGTTTCATTTATGTTTTTCTTTCATTTGGGGCGCTTGGACTATGCCCCACCTTTTTGTAGATAGTTCTTTATTAGGTAGTCTTTTTTGTAGGTTTAATTTCAATAGTTGGGCTCATGGACCCTGGATTTGTTATTTGTATATAGTTGAACAGTGGATTTATCAACATAATTTTTTTATTTCACCATGGAGCAATGTATTTTACTTATTTCTTTCCCTTTGGATTTGGTTTGTTGGACGGAAACTTTGGACACATTTTCATTTGGATTTATTTGGATTCTGATTTCATATATTTTATTCATTTTGGGACATGCTGCATTTTATTTCTTATTTCCATTATTGTGTGTTTTCATTTAATTCCCTTCATTTTGTGTTCAAAACATTTTTGTTTCATACTTCAATGTGTGGTATTCTCTCATTGGTTTCATGCATGTCACGATGTGGGTTTTCACATTCACTGGCACCCATTATGTGTGTGTGATGGACATGCGTTGATGTACATACTTGCCATTTGGGTTGTGTCATGTAATGGGCATTTCAATGTGGGGTGGATGGAATACTTGGTTGGGTCTTTGGACAGGGGTGGCGTGCAGTGGGATTTGGGTGGCCCTAAGGTCCATGATTGTAGATCATGATGATGTGTTGGGGGGACATGAGTCGGGGCCTGCTGGCAGGTGTCCGTCACTTCTGGGTGGGTGGGGGTGCACGGGGACATGAGTCAGGGCCTGCTGGCAGGTGCCCGTCACTGCTGGGTGGGTGGGGGTGCAGGGAGACATGAGTCGGTGCTCACTATTGCATGGTGACATGTGGGCTGGCTGGGGGGCATGCCCAGGGTGGATGGGTTACCTGCGGGGCATGGCCAGGGTGGATTGGCTGCCTGCGGGGCATGGCCAGGGGTGCAGTGTAGTCCCCTGTGGTGTGGGCTGCCTGCAGGGCCTGGGGAGAGGGGAGAGGGCACACCTGGCAGGACCCACACTGCCAATTCGCGTGTGAAATTCCCTGCGCACCCCCCAGAATACACGTACCCCGCTCAACCAGTGAAATCGCATGTGAAAATCCCTGCGCACCCATCGGAATACACGTACCCCGTTCGACCAGCGAAATCACGTGTGAAACTCCCCACGCACCCCTCAGAATACACGTACCCCGCTCGACCAGCGAAATCGCGTGTGAAACTCCCTGCGCACCCCCCAGAATACACGTACCCCGCTCGACCAGTGAAATCGCATGTGAAAATCCCTGCGCACCCATCGGAATACACGTACTCCGCTCGACCAGCGAAATCGCATGTGAAACTCCCCATGTACCCCTCAGAATACACGTACCCCCTTGACCAGCGAAATCGTGTGTGAAACTCCCCGCGCACCCCTCAGAATACATGTACCCCGCGAGACCAGCGAAATCACGTGTGAAACTCCCCGCGCACCCCTAGGAATACACGTACCCCGCTCGACCAGCGAAATCGCATGTGAAAATCCCCACACACACCCAGGAATACACTTACCCCGCTCGACCAGCGAAATCGCGTGTGAAACTCCCCGCGCACCCCTCAGAATACAGGTGTCCCGCTCGATCAGTGAAATCGCGTGTGAAACTCCCTGCGCACCCCTCAGAATACACGTACCGCGCTCGACCAACGAAATCGCGTGTGAAACTCCCCGCGCCCCCCCAGGAATACATATACCCCGCTCGACCAGCGAAATCGCGTGTGAAACTCCCTGCGCACCCCCAGAAATACATGCATGCAGCCCATCACCCCAGTGCATACCCCACTGGCTGCCCACACCACAGGGTGGAGGTTTACACGTGTTTTCGCTAGCGCGAGAAGGGTGCGTGTATCCTGAGGAGCGCTTGGGGAGTTTTACATGTGATTTCGCTAGCGCGAGTGGAGTACCTGTATTCTGAGGAGTGCGCGGGGAGTTTGCAACGCGTTTTCGTGGTTGGGGGCTGTATGCTGGTCCACTGGCCTTTGCGCCATGTACTGGATTTGTGCACTGTTTATGGCGCACGGGCAGGGTTTGGGGCGTAACTGGCGCTGCTGCAGGGTCGCTGCGCCACTCTGCGCCACGGCTGGTTTTGGATGTTAAAATCCATGTATACGTTTTGCGCTGAAATGGTTAATGGTGCACGCGGCTGGCGCAGACTGCCGCACGTGCACACTGTGCGCCAGCCGCGTGCGCCACTTGTGCGCCAAATTCTATGAATTACCCCCATGTGTGTGTGTTGCCGCAGGACTTTTTCTAAATTTTGCACAAAAACTGTAGACATAACGTACAAAATAGAAGACAATGAAGATTCCAAATGGTTCCAATTAGCTCTCTACCTTATAGCAGAAAACAAATACGAAATTAATGACCCCTTAATACCTTGCAATTACTGCACTGCAAAACTTGACAACAACCAAACACCTTCACGTCCTATCACAAATAACTTGGAATTATTCCCACTACCAAAACCCCTGCAACAACTAAATTTATATGAGAGCATCATAATTCAAACAGTGCATCCACTTTAAGCAATAATACACCTTCAACAAAAACAGCCAAATTACCTTGTTCTAAATTAGTGAAAGGCATTCGTGGCAAAGTAGTTTATTTACCATTAGATCGGAAAGAAAATGTACACACTCATACACCACAATCCAAAATATTTACTTCCAAAGGTATCTTATAATGCAGACCTATTACAAACTCTACAATCTTAACTGCATAGCCTAGCCAAAACTTCACATACAAACTGTACAAATGAAGCAGCACACAAACTTTTGGGTTCTGGATATTTGATTGGTGTTTGATTCTATGGGTGTGTTATGCTCCGGTGGTTGTGGCCGGGGCCTAGACTCTTGGGTGCATGGCCTACGGCCTAAGGCCTTCGGCCATGCACCCAAGACTCTAGGCCTTGGCCACAACCACCACACCATAACACACATATGCTACCAAACATTTTGACTGTGGTCATTGGCCTGCTTATAGGGGATATTAATTACAATCAATCCTCTACTAACAACCCAAAACCAACATCATACTAAAGTAAAATAGCTACTAGTGCATTTGTTATCCATTGTTGTTCACGCAGACAGCCGTGAACACCGCGGACATGGCGAACACATCAGTGGCACCTGCCACCTAAACAAATACAGTATTTGACGATCTCTTACTCCCCAACCCTCCCCAAGCACTTCTGCACACCAACACACTCCCTAAAATTGCATTTTGCCTCTGTTCACCGCCGCGCTGTCAGCGTATCCAAGATGGCGGGCCCATCGAAATAATGTGACGCACCTCACCCCTCACCCCAGCCAATCGGTGAACACATTGCGTGTCCACGGACATAACGCAAGCCGATTAGCCAATTGGTGTCCTGTCCACAGAGCGAACAGGGAAACACATCCGCGGAGCAGACATAGATATCACTAATTTTTTTGCCTTACGTTTTGGCCATTTTATTTACACCAAATTAACAAAAGCACGCTTTCAGGACTAAGTCGCTGCTCCTGCCGTAATTTTGGTGGAAATCCGTCCAGCGGTTTGAGCTGAAGGCGTGTGCAAAGTTTTTTCCCATTATGTCTATGGGAAAAAAGAAATTTTTGGATCCCCCCCATAACTTTGTCCCCCCTAAACCAAACCTCACCAGAATTTGCAAAAAAATTCAGAGTGGGCCATATACTTTTTTGCAAAGTTTGCTGAGGATTCGTCCAGGGGGAGCAAAGGTATAAGCCGCCCAAAAAGTGCTCTTCCTATGGGAGGAGCAACTTAACCATAACTACACAGCCACTACTGTGGGCTGTGTAATTATATATATATAATATAATATATATATATATATATATATATATATATAAATAAAATACGAAAATATAGTGCACTATTTCTCTGGTTATAGTTCTTCAAAAAACCAATGAGAGTAATGCATTAAAACGACCAGGTACACAAGACCCTACTACCTTCTGTTAAGATTCAAAAGTTTATTGTCATCATAACGTGCAGACACATTAAAAAGAGCAAAACTAGTCAGCTCTAAAATAACATGACAGACCAAGTGTAAAAAGCACTCACCCTCCTGGGTGGACTACCGCCACGCGGTCTGCCCACTTCTTGGGCTTCATCAGGCTGTATAACATCCAAATGCTGATCGAACACTTACTTTTCTAAACAAACAGCAACCTCGCCGTGCGCAGCAAACTCCTCCCCTTCACCTGTGTGTGACGTGATCACGTGATCGGCACATCAACTAGAGATCGTCTAGTTGCCAGTCATCCATATTGGAGTGGTAGTATATTCAGTGCATTAATATATACTGAAATAGCGTTTGAATTACTTTTGCGCTGTTACTTTAGCCCATTCTGACTAACAGGCATTATAGGCGAACTCTCCGCCGCATCGCCAATTTATTGCTGCATGTTTCAAATATTTTCTAAAAATGGTGTTCTTGCGCTAGTACGCTATCTGACATATTGTAATCCAGTGTTGCAACATAATGTCACAGCTCATATTCCTCATCCCAGAGCGGGCGCTTATCTAAGCATGACAGGCAGCTATCCATTAACTCTTTAACCTGATTATTTTTCGGTGTAGTACCAGTGTAGTACCACACTCTACCACTGTGCATGAAGTGATAATAGGAATCGTCTGAAAATAAGAGGAAATGCAGATGCAGTAAGAAAAGCTAAAACATCGGCAGCCAACAGTATATATAGATATTTGCATTAATAAAACTGTGTCTATATATAGACAGAGTGTGAAATTCAAAGAAACTATAGAAGTCACAGGATTTGTTGCTATAACATCTATCCAATGCATTCTTATGTAACATCAATGTACCCCAAGGCCCTTCACTGCACCACAGTTTACCTATTATAACCCACAATGTTTCATCACAGTACCGTAAAGTGCCATAACTATACCACAAGATCCTAATAACCTGCCACAATACTCCATCTCTGCTGCAGAATATTCCATTACTTGGCAAAATATTGTATCCCTATGCCAGAATAATCCATTGCTATGCTAGAATGGCTAATCACCCACAATAACGTGAGATGGGGTTTAGATTCTATTAAAGACAAGGAGGCAAGTATTATGCATTTACAATCTTTACTCTGAAACCACAGCAGCAAAGAAAAAAACTTTTACAAACAAAAGGGTTGTAAAGAACAGAACTAAATAGAGTTCAATGTCAATGTAAGGGAGCTCCCCAACCCATCATGGAGAACAGGTCATGCCCTACAGGAGACCAATGAGCAGGGACCCTCGTTATATAAGTCCATTACTCTAAACTCAATTCCTCTTTCTGTAGCTGTCTTGAACCAGACGTCCACTGCACAGATCAGATGATAAACGATGACGACAAATCCAGCAAAGTTCTCGTACCACGCACTCCACATCTTGAAACTGTGAGCCACACTCCTGATCAGAACCTCAACTCGTAGCTGTAAGAACAACAAGCATGAAGGGTGGGTGGATGGGAAGAACAACAAACCAAAGAATGTTCTCTCTTGAAACACCTGTTTATATGCGTGTCATAACTGTCATAACATATCATATCAAGGGTGGGTGGGTGAAGTAATACTCTCCTCCTTGTCTTTAATAGAATCTAAACCCCCATCTCACATTAGTGTGGGGGATTAGCCATTCAATGACAAGACAGGAGGCTCATATTATGCAAGTTTGAAGCCCTTGCATCCAATTAGTACAACATGATCAATACAATAGTGACAATATAATAAAAATAATAGGAGAAGAAAATATTTTAAATAGTTTAATTTGATCAATCAGCTGACCGCAAGAGTATTGCCCAAGGCTAGGCTGCCCGAATAACTGTTTTATAAGGCATAGCCAAATCCACTCCAAGAAAAACAACTGGAAGATGTGTCAATTCCTGCGTTTCTTACGGGCCACCAAAACCAACTGGTCAAAAGAGGGGAGGGGGGCACTGAAAAAAGTGTTCCTACACTAATAGGTTAGGGAAAAAACTCATTGGAGTAATAAACTCCTCTGTTGTCCAATCAAACATTTAAAACCCTTAAATTATACCATCTTTGGGAACCTAGATAGCAAACAAAAGAAGATAAACACTTAGCTCTCCTGGAGATGAAGAAAAACACCCCATAGGCGATGAAAGCTTTGTAGGTTCCATCCCATGCCTTAAAGGAAGATATCGTATTAGAAACAGGACGTGTCACATAACTACACTGGGGAACCAAGTGGGAAAGACAAATCTTCATAAAAGGTAAAATGGGAGTCAAAGGTCATTTTTATTAATCTGTAATAGGACAACCTAGCCTGAGCAGAGCAGAAAAACAATAGACTTAACCCACAATTGTCCCTCGACATATGTGTATACTAAGAAAGGTATGTCTTCTGGAGGCAGAAGCAGAATGGAAGAGAGGGGCCCCACCTGAAAAGTTAAACCTGCCAAACCGCCAAGACGGAGATCAACAGATCTCCCGAGCTCTTGCAGAAGGACTCTGCTACCATGACAAAATGAAGATATTTACAAAAACCTGACCCCTAAGAGAGAGAACTTGGGAAGGAGAAAAAAATGTATCTTACATCCAATCGCTACCATTATAGTGATATCTGAACCCCTTTGTAGATGTGCCAGGTGCTTGGACCCTAGAGGATCATAAACTAACCGAAGGAGGACCACTAAATTCCATAGTCTTAGCAAAGACTTTAAACTGCACAAAACTGATCACTAAACAGTTAAAATGAAGTTGCTCACCAGAAGAGGACTAACCTCTATCTTAGCCAATCTGAAGAACCTTGAAGCCCCCAGCACCCTGTGCTGGCACCTTATTGCAAACCATCTTCTGTGAAAACCCAAAAGGTCTACCTGCCATGCAGGAGACTAGGAAAACCAAGTCATTAACTAAATATATCCCAGCCCTCTGGAAATCGCACTGACAGACACCTTCTGAGATAGTTAATGTAGAGACGTTCGCACGCCTTGTGATAGAGGGCCGTAATACCTTGGATGGAAGGTGCGTAGCACTCCCAGACCCCTCTATCCCACCAAGGGATATTGTGCCCTCCCAAAGGAGGAGAAACCTCCCCCACTTATCTAAGGTAAACCTTACAACCCAGAAGAAAGCTACCCTGAGGACCACACTAAAGCCCCGCTTTACACCCTTAAAATAAATACACTCTTGCACTTCTAACCAACCCCCTGACCGTGGAAGGGGAATCCGCTTAACTTGGTGAAATATCAGGAAATTGGTGCAAAGGAAAATAACTGACGGGAGGGAAATGCTCAGTGCGAGTCTGCACTGGTCATGAGCCAGAACTCCTGTTAAAGGAAAACGGAAACCACCAGGTGTTACTGCAAGAGGTGTACTATTATGATGCAATCTCCCCCAAGGATGGTGGGAAGGGGAATGAGGGGGGAAAGCACTTTTGGACAATTATCATGCTCCAAAAATGAAAGGTTGTGAAAGAATACTGGGACCACTGTCCCTTCAAACGCTGAGGCCTGAGCCTCCATATGAATGTAAGGCTGACTGGCCTCTCTGGGGATGAAGGGAAGGGAAAAATTAAGCACATTGCCCATAGTTAAAATAGCACTTATATAGTGTTACGAACCCGCAGGTATACGAATGTTGCTCATCATTACTACCAATGGTGTGCGGTGTGATGTGTTCACTTATCGATCCCAACAGGATGGAAGACTGATTTAGACCTTCCAAAATAGGAACCTGCAGCAGTAGGCTCTGCACAGATCTGAAAGCAAGCACTCTATTCGCTGCACTGTATTCAAAATATAAAATGAAAGAAACTAAACAACTCTCTTGAGGGTACAGAACCCTGCTTGTACTCCTCGAGCAGAGGAGAAATGATAACACACCGCTAGACCATTAGCGGAAAACAGGCCAAGCCATGGGAGGAAAAACCATAGGGCGGGCACTAAAAAGATAATATTTGGTAACCCGTCCCTCTGATACAAGCAAGTGTTTCCAAACCCTAATCCAAATCAGAACATGGTTGCTCAACGTGCCTTCCAAATTGTATAATGAATGTCATAATGGGACAAATAGTAAAGGAAAAATGCCACCCTCTAAAAAGAGAATCAAGCCCTGCAGCCCTCAATAGGGACATAAAAGTGCCATTTTTCCCCTCCACATGTCGAGAGAAAATTCTGCAACTCAATCAACAAGGGTACTGATTGGAGCAATTGTTATTGGGGAAGGAAATGCCTAAGGAAACGGACTGAGTTGTCCTGAAACTAACTAGCATAAAGGGTGACAGAATTTAACTAAAAGCTGAAGGTTAACACCTGAGAGACGGCTAAAGAGGAAGGTACAACCCCCCACATGGGTCTGTTTACAACCATATCCACACACTCTTTTCTTTAAAGTACTTAATGATAATATAAAATAATATAAAATAATATAATATGCCCAAGGAAGTGGGGTTACGCCCCCACGGGGGTCTGAACCCTGGCCCCATATAGAAGCTGAAGCTTACTGAGCTATCCGGGCTACTGACAATTCTGAAAACGTAAATGTGCTCCAGGCCCCTTAAATATATTGTTTAACAAAGAGTACACTGAGCAAGTGCACCTCCACTGCTCACCCTAGCAGGGTGTGGGGTAAGCAGTAGATGAGGAGTTCACCTCGTAGAAGAACACAGGCCAAGCCTGCCACCGAGCAGGTTATAGCACACAGACTGTGAAGGTAACCACCAATGCCATCTGCTGCACAAACAAAGTTGCCGACCTTAAGCGAGGAATAGACTGAGCAAGTGTACCTCAAGCTGCTCACCCTAGCAGGGTGTGGCAGGGTGTGGCAACCAGCAGTACACGAGGGTGCACCTCGCAGTAGAACCCAGTCAAAGCCTGAAACCGAGCAGGTTATGGCACGCTTACAGGGAAAATAATGACATCTGCCATATGCAGCACCTAAACCAAGCTGCCGACCTTAAGGGAGGAATACACTCAGCAAGTGCACCTCAAACTGCTCACCCTAGCAGGGTGTGGCAACCCGCAGTACACGAGGGGTTCACCTCACAGAAGAATACAGGAAAAGCCTGCAACCAAGCAGGTTTATGGCACACCTATAGTGAAGGTAATCATCTATGCCATATGCCGCGCTTAAACAAGGCTGCAGACTAGCAGCGCATCAGGCACTTGAGCGGGCGGGTTCCAAACATATATATTACAAAATATTCCTACTTAAAATGTAATTAAAATTATATATAATTTTGTTAAAGTGAAAAAATCCGGTCTGGGCTGGCTCAAGTTGTCCCTCATAACTAGTGCGACCAGACGACCCGGTTTTCCTTTTATAAACCCCGACCGGGTTTTGCATGGCTGGGCGTATGGTAATTAAAATTGTAATTATTTTTCCCAACACGTTCAGAATTTTGAAGTTGGAGGATTGGTTCGAACCTGGAACCTTCCAGATACAAGTGACAACTGTGCTACAGAGACTGGCTTCAAAATATATAAAGAAAAACAAGGAAAATGTAGGAAAAACACAGCGGACCGAGCGCGCCCGCAGCACCTGTCAGTCCCAGGTGCAATTTAAAGGAAAAAAAAGAGGTCAATTTAATCAATATACATTTTTCAAAATACCCATGATGTTCTTGACATTGTATTAGAACTCAGGTCCCCAGCATTCCAACACCAAGCACTTAGCCATTGAGCCACTGGAAGTTGTGCTTTCCAAAAGAATACTGCAGCCCACAAAAGGGCTTTGCACTCGGGTATCCAGCACTGCATGCCCTGAATAAGCTATTGCGCCACCATAGTATTGTTCATCCAGCACCTGGAACTCCCAGGCCTTCTGAACACGGAGGGCGGCCAGCCCCAACAAACACCGAGGGCTAAACAAACAAAAGAGGCTCGCTTGAGCTGGCTTAGAAGCTGTATCAGCTTCAATCAGACATGCGCGTGACGGCAGTAAATCCTAAAATAAACATCAATTAAACCTCCATTCAGAACAAGAAAGAGAATGCTCGTGCGCGTCGGCACGAAGCATTAACAGCTTCTGTGAAGACCATAAATCTTACATAAAAGAGAGACCCTTGTGCTCCGGGTCTGAAGCAAAGCTTCCATTCAGACCTGCGCGCACTGGATAAAAGCAAAGAAAACAGTACATGCTTAAACATAATGCCCAGAGGCAAACCAGTGCAAGCGTTACAAAGTTAAATAAACAGTACTTGGGAACACCATGCAAAGCCAGATACATGCCTTATAATATAAAGGACCAATATACATTAAATGTAACACCAAAACGCTACAACAAATTAAGGTTTATTATTTCTACTGACAACATGCAAGACACAAACTGAAAGGAGGGACTTAGATGTGGTGTCAGCAGCAAAGAAAGAGGAATTGGGTTTAGAGTAATGGACTTATATAAGGAAGGGTCCTTGCTCATTGGTCTCCTGCAGGGCATGTCCTGTCCTCCATGATGGATTGGGGAGCTCCCTTACATTGACATTGAACTCTATTTAGTTCTGTTCTTTACTACTTTTTTGGTTGTAAAAGTTTTTTTCTTTGCTGCTGTGGTTTCAGAGTAAAGATTGTAAATGCATAATATGAGCCCCCTGTCTTGTCATAGAATTCCCCTGTTGTCTTACAATATCAGATCACATGTACATATATACCATCATTTTGCAAGGATTAATAATCACTGTCCCACATGTCCCCACCTGAATAGCAAAATACCAACATTCAGCCAGACTAGAACCTCTTCACTATATGACTTGCTAACTTAAATATGCTGATTGTGTGGCACGATGGAGCAACATCAATGGCCACCTATTGCAACCTGAGGAGGATGATGAGGTGTTAAGGTAAGCCACAGGGAGCATTTCCACTTTTAGGGAACATCAAAATAATAAGAAAACTGACAGTATTTAGCTCAGTATTTAGCTCAGAAAATCTCCCTTATGCATAGAACTCATTTGGGCTGACCTAACCATCCATACTATGAAATGTATCTGGTCCATAATTATGAAGTGTTTCAAGTGAGAATTGTCCAAGATAAATTAAAAGATTCGTTCAAGTGATGCCACTTGACTAATAGCCCTATTAATTAATTGTAAAGACATATGTTAAGATTCATGGTAGGACCGGATTTTGCATTTCAACCCTTTCATCAGGGTAAACACATTCCTTACAGCCAACTTTATTGCTTAGACCCGATTCATAAAAATATGATCCGTAGCAAATTCGCAGAGGCTTGTACCAAGTTCGATTTGAATCCACTCATCTAGACCTGATTCACAAAGCCTAAAAAGTGAGCAAATCTGAGATGTCTGGAGAATCTCAGATATGAGCTTGAGCAAATCTTGAGATGTCTGGAGCATCTCAGATATGAGCTTGAGAACATCTTTGTGAATAACATATGCACATAAACAACGGAAAGTGGCTCCAGTCACCTCCAAATTTGCTCCAGTTTTCGGTTTTGTGAATCAGATGTAATGTGACCTGTTACTGCCATCTCCTAATTTGCTCCATTAAAAGTCGTAAGGAATCAGGCCCAATAGTTCTATGGAAATCTCGCAAACCACCAGCTTGAATTTCTTAGCACAAAAGCAATGCACGGGCACATGTTTTGGGTATGCCCATGTCCTCTGCTGAACATCTTTGAACAATGTCTCGAGTTTTAATTTAAAACATTTTTTAAATTAAACTGTTTTTATATGTGGTCATTATTTGGAACGATCGAAGGTAAAAAGTGGGTGTCCTGCACTTTCTGCTTGTTCCATTCCATTCCGAATATTCCAAGATAAACTGCTGCACAGGGCGTGTGTAGGGTATGGAAGGCCATGGACATGGAGTCCTTTGTGGCACATAACAGTGAAGGTTATTTCCTATTTTTTAAACTTTCCAGAATACTTATATTATTATCTTAATCAGATTAAATGCTTGTAATTCCATTATGAAATAGGAGAAAAGTGATACAGTCGAGATCATATTTTCATATTTTCAATAAAAGTGCTACACAACACACACACTCAAGAGTGTAAAAATTATATACAAATTAAAACGGTATTAAGTGAACATTTATTTTTATATTGTTCGAATGGAAAAAAAAGACCAATTTAGAAAGAGTGCTCTGTGACCACACACAGCGGTTTTTCTAAATCAAACTGTCATGCCCGTGCTGCATGTAAGGACCAGGAACAGACATCGCAGGGGAACAGGTAAGAGTTTGTGTGTTGCATGTTTGTGTGTTTATCGGGGAAGAGGTATTTTTGGGTGGGGAGGGAGGCAGTGGCAGCTGAGGAAGGGGACTAAGTGGGTGAACCCCACGATTTCACAGACATCCTGCCAGCAAGGGTGGGGGGAGGGGCAAAGGGATGTGCTATTTCCGCTTTTTGCGGGCCACCGAAAATCAGGCGAAAAAAATCATTCTTTTCGGTAGACGACCAAGAAAAAGCAAAAATATCTCATAGAACCATTAACACTCTAAAACCCCACAAAAACTAAAGGCTGTTACAAATACTCAAGAATTGCCAGGTGAGAAAAGTGTGCCTCACAGTGAGTCCAGAGCAAGGAGACCAATTGGTGTGCACCTTCATGTGGTGGCTTTACATTCCAAACCAGCGTCCTGCATTCGAGAAGTCACAACCCATCCAGCATCAGATGAAAACACTTGGCAGAGCACGACACTCACCCTCTGAGGGTCTTGAGTTACATATAATCACTTTTTGATGCACCGATCATGACTTCAGGTAAATTGGTCTAACTCTAAGCGGGGGTGTAAACGCTATACTGGCCAGCTGTTACTTCAGATGCAAGACTACATCATGCTCTCACTTTCCTGAGCAGTGGGCTCAGGGCAATGAGGAGCACTGGATTTTCTTCAATCAACTCCTGTACCAAGGCCAAAGTTGACATCTACTGCAGCCACTGAAAAGCAAGCACTATCCACAGCAGCATAGCAAATATTCAACTTCACGTTTTTATATTAAACTGAACAGGTGACAATCTCTCTGCTGTCAAAGACATGCTCCTGATCTTCTACCTGTATGTGGGTGATGTTAATATCCTTGATGTGCAATGAGTGACTTAAATGGTGAATGTGTGGTCATTAGCAAAACAATAAATACCAACTGCCAACTGATTTGTTTAAAATTATCATTGCAGATTGTACAATACGTGAAGAAACTCCATTTCAGGGAGCAAAACAGCTAGTGGGCGCCCCTCTCTCGAAAGAACATGGCATGATAACTTTTTCTGTGGTTTTACCCACTGTGAGAGTCCGCAGCCATCGCTTTTAGCTCACTGGACTTTTCAAAAAGGAGTTATGTCCATTTGCATATCAGTCTTTGTCCCGCCCACAAGGGCAGTTCGGCACTGAAATGCCAGGCAAACCTCAACTAGAGTACCAACAGCAACCCATACACGTGTTTCAGCCTTGTTGGGCCTCATCAGTGAGGTGGAGCTGTGCCTCTTTGAGCACAGTGAGCAGGGGGTCCATGTCTGGGTTCCCCCAGGTAACTCAGGGTGACCAACCCCAAGTTCCCAAGTCCTGAAATACTGAATGAAGACAATGTATGGATCCTAGAGGAGAAATGAAGAAGTAAAGAATCAAGTGACCCTTAAAAGTGTAAAAGAAGAAGATTACACAGCAAAAAGTGCTTCAGAAATCAGAAGTATAAAGAATGTACATACGCTGAAATGCAAGATAGATCAAGTCATCATATAGGCTAGCTACAAGTAGCGAATAGAATAAAGGCGGAGCCACCATTGTGCAAAAACTGGACATTGGTATCATGAAATAAATAAGCCAAAGATTCATGAAGAGAAAATGAAAGGGTGTGTCGCAGTAGAATAGCAGGTTGTTGGAGCTGCATTGGGAGGCAGTCTGGCCTGAAGACAAGAACTGAGAAGTCAAGGTCAGCTAACTACGATGAAGAGGAACATGTGTGTGGGGGATGAATCCTCTCACATTAAGGTGCAAGAAAGAACACAGAAGATGCCAAGTCTTCATTCGTTAAAAACATTTAAAAGCTTGCAGAATGAACAGGATCATGGTCCTTTGTCACGTGAGTCGAGGCTGAAAATAGGGCTTGAACTTGGAGTTCCAGACATGATAGCGAGGGCCCTCACTCCTGTTGCATTCCTAGGACAAGAATACTCTGCAAGTCCAAGTACAAAGTGAACTTCATGGCAGAAGGCATGGGTGATGAGAGATGTTGGGCTAATTAGGTGGTAGGGCAGCTTCATGTCCTATCTACTTGCACCTTGGTTTTGGCTTATGTGCTACTAATTGAACCGAATGTTCCAGATATGGCACAAGCGTGCCAAACCAATTGTGATAGCCCATATAACAATGGAACGCTTTGTAATTGATTTCTCTTAAATGACAGGTATGAACAGGTAGTCATAAGTTATCCACCTGATATCTGACAGCTAATAACAAACCTAGAATTATTCTGGCGTAATACATATTCAGTAACAGATGCATGTTCCAAGGGCTATAAGCTCATGTGATAACGGTGGGGATGGTTTAGATCTAAACTAGTTTGACTTGAGAGATTTGGACGATCTGGCATCCTCTGCCATTAGCTGGAAGATAAGGGAGTTTCCTGTGCAGAGCGGTCATTAGAAATACACTTGCAAGAAAAACAGAGATGGTGGGCAGTGTCCTCTTTGAAGAAATCCCTGTTTGATTTCCACAGGTGTTCTGCTGACGGAAGGCAAAGTGGTTGGATTGGAGGAGGAGTCGATACCGAAGGCCTCCAGTCGATTAAACAGATGTAAGTAGACTAAGGGAAATGGCAATATAAAGGGGCGGGATTGTGTTATTTTATGAAAGTAAGTTGGGTAACATGAATGTTATGTAGATGAAGGAATGCCTAGGTAACACTATTCCAAGGGAGATAGAAGAAGGCATCACAAATTCCAGTCAGAATATTAAGAGTGAGAATATACACGGTCAGGACCGTGGGAGGTGACGTCTTAAAGTCTGTATGGGTTAATATAATTGAAGGCGTAGGAAGAGTTACTTCTCACTATAAATATTATAGGGAAGAGAGAAGGTGATCCCAGTGGTCGTTAATGTGTATCATGTTATTATTGTGATTATTACTTGATGTATGAAGATCTGAAAAATTATAAATTGTGAAGTTAAGTGTAGTAAATGATTGACGCAAGTCAGAAGACAGATAAATTGTTGAGACAAAAGAGGATTGAGTGGCGATTGATGGTGCTTGCTCATATTTATTGTTTTTGAGATTAAAAGAGTTGACCAATAAGCTTTGAGATACGTAGAGATGTATTAAATATGGCAAGGTAACAATATGGGAAGTATCGACAGTTAATTGTGACTTGTCATTATGGAGGACACTCCTCTCATGCACCTTTGTAAAACATTACCACAACATGTACCCAAGCTCAAACAGTACAGTTCAGAATGGTACAGCTGATAAAATGTTCATGCCATGGCCACAAGGTGGATCGTTGACAAAGGCAGTATTACAACACATGACCACATATGTTCATGCTGCGTACACAGAAATGAATTAGAGAAAAGGCTGGCAGTTTTAGAACTCTGGAAAATGTATCAAGAGGAACAGCCACAGGAAGAGTGGATGCTTAATCAGCATAAAGGGGAGGGCATCGAGCCCTCGGCTCATCATACTCCACCTTAAACTAAGAATTTAGATGCAGTGGAGACAGGATTTTATCATTTAAAAGAATTAAAAGCAGCACCGGGGTAAATTAATCCAGTAGATGCACCCCCCCGCTTATAGCATGATGACAGTCTAGAAGAGAGCAAAAAGAAGGAAGATGCTAGTAAGTTAATATGAGATAAAGAGGAACGAGGCGAAAGATTGAAGACAAAGACGAGCATTAAAAGACAGCTAGGGAACGAGAAAATCGGTTTAGGGAGGATGAGCAAGGAAGGGAAGCAGGGAATTACGGGAAAAGATATATAGAGAAGAACAAGAGAAAGACGAAAAAGCGGGCAAAGGAACAAAGGAAGTATGTAAGTCAGAAGAAACAAATAGAAGAAAAGGATAGGAGAGAAAGAAAGAGAGAGGAAGAAGAGGCACAACGAGTGAAGAAAATAAGATTGAAGAGCAGAAGAATGAAGAGAAACAATAAGAAGGGAAGCATGAAAGCTAGAAGAAGAAAGGATGCGAGAGAACGAAGGGAAGTAGAAGAAGGAATAAAACACAGTAGAGGGCAGCGAGATCTTGACGGCAGTCACGTTCTTAAAAAACAAATAAGACAGAGCAACGAAATACAGGGGCAATGGGAAACGATAAGAGACATTTTCCCAATGAAGAAATGGCTCAAGAAATAGCTCAAGAAGAGGAAAGATATGATGCAGAAGGTATTGGAGCGAGGATCGATAATCTATATCAGCAAATATGGCAGAACATTGGGACTCAAGGGAGTGCCAGGGGACCTCTGATCCCAAAAACATGGGATGAGGAGGAAAACATGTTCAGTGATGAACGCAAAGCATTGTTTTTGAGTAGGTTAAATTTAGATAGGGAAGAGGAGGATGTTAGTCACATCAGTTGGGGGTATCAATGTCAGACGAAGAAAGGGAGTCAGGTCATGAGATGGAAGGGGAGGGTGCATGCAGCCCTTTAGGAATCCAAAATCTGCATAAGGAGGTAAGATGGTCAGATCTGGAACACCCTAAGGAAAGAACACCAGATCTTATACCATATCCTGAACTTTCACAAAGACGACTGTGTAGTGCGAGGGGAGAATCTTCACCCTATGTGAGTAGGTTAAGGTTGTTACCAGCACGAAGATGAATAGAGACGATTACCCTGATTACACAAATAATGGGGTCCAGTTATAGGATGGGGTTCACACAATTCCTCTTGTTAAAGAAGGAGAGTGCAAGACCTCAATATATTCCATGGCCTCAGATGGATAAGGATAACTTAAAATATAGCAGTAATTTTAATTGTAATTGTTTATTTGTAAAGTGCTTATAGACAAGTGAAGTGCTTCAAAGCACTTCAAGATGGGAAGGGAACAAGGGAATACAGTCGTCATTCTTAGGCCTTGAGGATTCTGAATGATCAACAACAATAACAAGCATACTAGGCTTGAGGCATATCTACTTGTGTAAGTGTGTGACAGAGAGTGGGGGAGAAGGTGGGGGATGGAAAGGACATACAGAACAATAAACTACAGTACGAGGCCTGGCGACGTTTAAGATTGATTGGTGGTTGGTCATCTAATGTGCCTGTGCATGAGTATTTCAGCACAACCAAGCTAGGGAGGGGAGAGAGGGGGAGGACAGGACAGACAAACTTGCTAGGCCTAGAGCATTCAGGTCGTGCAAGTGTGCAGAACAGGACTTGCGATGGAGGGAGAGGGGGACAAGTGTGCCCAGTCCAGCAGGGGCTGGGTTACGTACAGAGTGGTTGCCCCTCTAATGGAACATATTGCAGTGGTGCCAAGCAAAGTGCAGAGGCCTTGAGCAATGTGCAGGACTGGCAGGGAACTTGGGACCTTTGAGGCTCTGGAGGTTCACCAGGTAACCAGTCAGCAACTGAACAGTTTTGGGAGGAAATAGAAGGAGGGAAGCAGTAGAGAAAAGAAAGGAGGTTAGCAGGGGAGAGGGAGAGAGAAAGAGCAAGAGATACATTATCTAGTTTGACTTCGGGGGTTGGAAAATGGATATACCAATCAGAGAATATGAAAGGAGGAAATACGTTGGCCATAGGGGACATAAAATGTCTATTGGCAGCTATTTGTGGAGAAAGAGCTGACGACATTTGGAAACTAGCGGGATATGCAAGCCTGACAGCACAATACATGGGACATGATGGTGCACCATTTTATAAATGTAGGGCAGATGTTTGGAGGGCTGTCAGTGTACAGTATCCCGATACATCAGGTATGGGTGCAATTACGACACATAAAATGAAAGAAGATGAAGAACCTATTTCTTATATTTAGGATATTCATGAAAGATGGCAGCTTGAGACGCATGACACTTGGGAAAAATACTATCATATTTTGCTTCAGGGATTGCCAGAAAAAATACAGAGACAAATGAAAAAACAAATAGGAATGGAAGCGAAGATGTGGGCTGAGATAAAGTTTACTATTGTGCATCACTGCCGATTGTTACAGGAGAAGAATATAAAGATGAGAACAGAAAGGTTGTGTAAGCTAAGTTAGTTCATAAAAAAATAGTCAACATTTGCTATAGAAGTGGCAGTATTTATAAGTGGAGAAGGAGGGATGCAACAAACAATCTGTGCATCGCAGGTGAATAATGTACACCCAGTGGATCGAAATGGGTATGGGTTTTGGCCACAAGGAAGAGATGGAGGATTTAGAGGAAGAGGAGGTGGATTTCGGAACTCCCAGGGAGGATTTCAAAATGCTCAGGTTGGAAGTCAGAACAGGATATAATGGTGGGTTTGCCAGAAGGCCACCCCCATTGTGTTGAAAGTGTGGGATGTTAGGGCATATTGCACGTGTATGTAGAAGTCGAGGAAACATGCAACAAACTGGACAAAATTGAAGAGGGAGGAAAGGTCATCCGCCACCATACAGCACACAAATACAAGAGGGTTTTGCCCAGGATCACACTTCCAATCAGACACAGATGCCGCAAGCACAGTAGGCACAATAGCAGGGGTCAGTGCAAATGCACCACCCACACAGGCAATCTCAACAAGCACCTATGCAGACAAAACAGAATTTGAGCACAGGGCAAAAACTAACACCTGGCATAGGGGGTGTCACTGTGGTAGGACAGAATCTTTTTACGGGGACAGGGATTAATTTGTACCCTCAATAGGACAGCACACAGGGTGACTTGATGTGTTCAGTACTATCAGTAACACCAGACCCCCCAAGAGGAACCAGGGGTCGATGTCACGCAAGGAAGCAAATCTTTTTCTTTTCTTGTAGACACTGTGGCGACTCGCTTTTGTATAAGGGAGGGAAAATACCCAATGTCAAGTATTGCCATTAATTCTCAAGGGTTCTCTGAAGCTACAAATGTAGTTCCTTGTACTGATAAATTACCTGTGTCTATAGGGAAATGTGACATGTCTGTCCCCTTGTTATATTTGCGACAAAAGCCAGTTAACATTCCGGGTAGAGATTTGATGATGAAACTTAACATGAATATTTCATTCACGGATCAAGGATTAGTGTCCTCCACTCCAGCAATTCACTATTTAAATGTAGGAGAGTTTATACTGGCATTTACAGGAGAAGTGGCTCTATGAGGGGTTCCGGTAGATCTAGAAGACTTCATGTAAGGGGTGAGAATTTTTATTAAAATGGCTAACTGGATTAGTAGGGAAAATTGTGACGATACCTGATTAATTTTTATTTAGACTACACGTACCTATGGCTGAGGAAGAAGGGCAAACTATTCCTATAGAATTGGAAGCAGCTATAGTACAAGGGAAAATAGCAATGCTTGAAGGAGTAGATGACGGAGGCAGAGCATGGAGAACACTGATATCTCCTGAGGAGGCATACAGATTGACTGACATAACAGGTGAAGATATGTTCAGAGATTAATGTATAGATTATGAGGTAGTGTTTTTTTAAGCATTACATATTGGATAAAGATTGAGAAAAGTGGAGTCCCACAGTGAATGGCACTGATGTTGCAAAGATCAGCGTTCTTTCAGGAAGACATAGTAAAGGTGCCAAGTGTCCTTGGGACTGGGGCCCATATGATGCTGGCATATTGAAGGGAATAGGGGAGGTTACAATAAAACTTTACCCAGGAGAGATTTTACCCCAAGAAAAACAGTACCCCATGTCTCGCGAAGCTGATAAAGGTATGTTTAAGACTATTTCAGCATTGATGAAACAGGGAATCCTAGTGCCATTGCATTCCTCATGCAATAGCGGTGTATCAGATTATAAAAAGGGGGGTCATGGAGATTTATCCAGGACTTGCGCCCTCTTAATCAGATTGTAGAAGCAGAATTTCCATTAGTTCTGAATCCTGTGACAATATTGTGTAGCATCCCAGTTGCAGCTAACTACTTCACAGTGATCAGTTTGAAAAATGTGTTTTTCTCGATGCCATTGAACAAAGACTCACAAGACCTTACTTCCTTCACTTTCAGACAAAAAAGACTAAAACATACTTGTTTGCCTCAGGGGTACTGTGAGTACCCGTTGATTTTTAATAGGGTCCTACAGATGGATTTAGGTAATATTGAACTCAGAAGTGCAGTAATTTAAAATGTAGATGGCATATTAATCTGTAGTAAAACAGAGGAGGAATGTAGGCAGGAATCTGTTCAGTTAATGACTGTATTGGCAGACAAGGGATACAAAGTAGATAAGGAGAAATTACAGTATTGCCAGGAAGAGGTGTTGTACATCAGCCAATTCATTTCACATGAAGGAAAGAAAGTGACCCCTGAGAGAGCTGAGGCTATCATGTAAAACACCAAAGCCAAATACAGTAAAGCAAATGCAGCAATTTCTGGACTCTTATTGCAGGGCCTGGGTGTTGGATTACAGCATGCACACAAAACCACGTTTGCAATCACTTAAAAAAGCACAAGTTGGTATGGAAAAGGTAGAATGGACTGAAGAAGTGGAAGAAGGATTTGAGGAAGTAAAAAGAGCCATTTATACAGCTCCAGTTTTGGGAATTTCCAATTATAGTGAAGAATGTTATTTGTTTTCACACACCAATGGATCAGTAATGACAGCAGTACTCACACAAAGAACATTAGGGTATAAACATTTGGCGTATTACAGTGGGATTTTAGATCCAGTTATGAGAGGACATTTTCCATGCAAACAATCTTTGGCTGATGCTGCATTTGCAATTGAGAAGTCCATGGGCTGTGCAATGACGCTCTATGTGGAGCAAGCGCTATTTGCTATTTTAGAGAAATCCAAAGGTACATTGACGACACAAAGAGCTTCTGCATATGAAGTAATGATTTCTAATCCAGCGTTTAAAATTATGAGATGTAAAATAGTGAACCCAGCCACGATTATAGCTGAAACTGTAGAAGAAGGTGATCATGTACACAATTACACTAATTATGTTGAGTTTTATGATAATATACCCCATGTGAAAGAAAATGCTTCAACGAGAGGGGAGATTCTCTTTATTGATGGTTTGTAAAAAAATTGATCAAACTAGTGGGAAGAGGAATACAGGATCCGCAGTTGTAAGATACAGATTAAATGGCAAATTTGAGGTAGTGGCGAGTGGAAAACTCCCTTCCCATTTTTTTAGCACAGGCAGCAGAACTGGTAGTGCTTATTGTTGCGCTTGAGAAACACAAAGATCAGGAAGTGACAGTGTACAGTGACTCTGCCTATGTGACTTCAAACGTACATGCAGGGCTGTCACGTTGGAAAAGGAGCGGTTATAGCCGCACAGACGGCATTCCAGTGCAACATGCGTCTTTATTGGACAGGCTCATTAAGGCACTACAACTCCCAGTAGCCATAGCGGTCGTAAAATGTGCAGCACATTCTAAACAAACAGACTTTATTTCTCACGGAAACAAAGCTGCAGCCTTAGAAGCCAAACAGGTTGCATATTCCTCAGAAATTTTTAGTTTTGAAACTGAAAATATTAAAGAAGTTTCAACTAGAACATGTTAGTAGGAGAGGGGTTTAATATGCTGTCAATTACACAATTAATAGAGATACAGGGTAGAGCCCCACAAGAAGAGCAGGAGCTATGATGACATGGGGGGTGTTAATTTCCCCCCACGGAAGCACTATGGAGACAGGAAAGGCAGTGATGCTAGTGGCATCACTAAAAGTCACACTTGAGCAACTGCATTACCCCATGCACATAACCCGAGCAAGTCTTGCTGCCACTATTGCAAAGGACTGGTTTGTTCCTAATTTATTGGAACATGTTGCACAGTTCAATGTGAATTGCATCGTGTTTCAGAGGTTTACACTTGGGCATACAATGAGAACAATCAGAGGAGTAATACCCCATCCAAAAGGCCTGTTTCAGCATTTGCATATCGACTATGTCGATATGCTACAGACATATAATGGATATAGGTATCTATTGGTGGTGGTGTGTCCCTTTTCTTGATGGATGAAAGCTGGTCCTTGTACACTTCCTAATGCCAGCTGCACAGCGAATTTCTTAGCGCATGAGGTATTTCCAAGATGGGGTGTGTGCAAAGTATTAAGGTCCGATAATGGGCCACACTTTGTCAATGAGCTATTTGAACAAATAGGGCTTTTATTGAACATAGAGGATAGGTTTTCTTTGCTTATCACCCACAAGCAAACAGGATATGTGAGGGGCTCAACAGCCTCTTTAATGAAAGAATAGCAAAGATCAGAATAACTTTGAAAAAGAGATGGCTATATTGCCTACCCCTAGCCTTGTATGCCCTTCAAAATCATCCAGGTTCAGATCATCATCTTACAACTCATGAACTAGTAATAGGGCAACACATGAGGACACCCCTCATGACCCATCTAGATTTAGAAGTGATGCTCAGAGTGTAGCTAACACTATAGGTGATGAGATGCACGATTATTTGAAATGTATGACTACCAGTGTTTTTTTTAATTTCAGATCAAGTCAATCATCGGAGGGAGAGGGTTGAGGAACAAAGAAGAGGATGGCCCAGTAACAGATCCAAGTGAATTATTGCCACCACCAAAATTGTATGTTGGAGATCAAGTACTTATCAAAAACTTCACATGTAGATGGCATGAGCCAAGATCTAATGGACCATTTCAAATAGAGTAAGTTTCCACTACTGCAGTTAGGGTGGCTAGAAGAAGAGCATGGTTACATTTGGGCGACATAATGATCTACAAAGGCGACACCCTCCCTCTACTACCCAATGACTGGGAAGCAAGAAGAAGAATTACAGCCTGTGCAGACTCGATCGATGACCAAGACGAAAGATGATAAAGTAAGTGTGTGATTACAAAACATTTCTTTTGGGCTGGAATTCATTGGGCACTCTGTAAAATACTAGCAGGAAGTGCGTGGACTTGCAGAGAATTCTAGAGCTAAACGGTACTTTATTAGAGATTCTTTGAATAAGTAAAATAATATCAGCATGATGCCCAAACGCCAAATTCCTTATTAAAAACTGGAAGAGAGATCAATACCCAGATTCATTTTGCAACAATAACATATGACACCAACCAATAGTGACACACATAGATTTGTGGTTGCAGTTCTTGTGTTTATACTTCAGCCGCACCCTACCCTTGTTAGGAGAGATGTTAATATTCTCCCCTGTCTACAAGATCCAAAGAACAGCCCAGTTATAATAAGGCTTTTGATTGTAATAATTGAGCAGATTGTGCAACTACGAATGTGATTTGGGTATATGGGCCTCATTATAAGTTTGCTGGTCTGGGAACTATGGTACCGGTAAGGTTGCCGGTACCGTAGTTCCCAGACCGGCAAACTACGAGTTGTGCTCATGGGTGCCTTTCTGCCCATCAGGTCGGACCTGGCGGGCAGAGCCGCATCTGCGAACACATCCTAACTGTGAATCCTAACTGTGTTTGAAGACCACGCCATCCATGCCCCCTTGTGACTGTCTTTTTTTAATATAATGGTTTTGTAGCTTTGTAGCACAGTTAGGTGCATCAGCGAGCACAGCATGTCGGATGCATTCGGCTTCCCCATTCCCATTGAGCCCTATGGGGCTGAAATGGGAATGGGGAAGAATTTTTCCCGGCGCCCAGGAATGGGAAAATACTGGGTCCGTCAAGGCCATAATGACCCGGTAATTGCCCATTTCTCGGCACCAGAAAAAATTAAATACCAGTGGCATCCGTGCCTGTATTACAGGCACGGCTACCACCACCCTAGTAAAGAGGCCCTATGTATTAAAAAAGATTCAGGGAGAAGTAAATGCAGTTGCAAGAAGGCAAGCAATTCAACAAGAAATGGTGTGGCATGTTTTCTAGACTCATATGCATGATATACATATGCATGTGCTTTCTTTTCTTCTTTGTATGTCTTATATTCCGAAGTCTTTATCATTCTGATAGTTCAATTGAAAACACAACACATGTGATTTTTCCTAGTATAAGTACAAATGAGGATAATTACTTTGAGCTATTTGGGCATGTCAGACGACATAAGAGGGATGCAGAAGAAGATAACCAGGGGATAAATGCCTATCTTGATAATTCGGCTCACTTGGGGAATAATATGTGGTACCAACATATGAAAAAGGTGGGGAAGAAAGCATATGAAGAGAGCTGTTATGTCTACTCTCACATCCCCTATGCCATGAGTACAGTACGAACATTAATTTCAAAAGAGATGCCGGCACATGAAGCAAAGTGCCTCAGCCACCTGCAGCATGTACAACCAGAGTACAGTATCCAGGGAACTGGGCAACCCTGCGATGGTGATGAAGATAGACATTCCCATACCAGGATGATTATATGAAGACAAAGCAAATGGAAAAAGAGACTGGATGGACAGACAAGATGCTCGTGTATCCTTCCATGAGACAAGGCAAAGTAATAATTGAAGAAATCAAGAGAATGAATTGCTCTGACAAAACTGAAAAGCCTGGAATGCCTGGATTCTGGGAGCACTCACAGCTGTTAATCTATGGGCGAGTGATTATGACCAAGGGATGGGAAGATGGGATGATGTTGTTTGCAGCTCATCTACTGAGGAAGGAACTAGTGCACAATGGGCAGAATGTGAATGATGAGTGCCTGAAGTCATGGGCCAAGAACTCTAAACTGCTGACATGAGTGGATGACGAATCAGGACCAATGGCTGTAGTCCCATTGATTGATGCAAAAATGTGCTTTTGAAGCAAAGGTTAAGTCTGAGGTGGAGATAATAAAGATGCAAGAACATGATAAATATCCCAGGAATGAGGAGAGGGACAGCTGTCCGAATGCATCGATATTGGGCCTGTGAATCCAGAGCATATATGAAATTGCCCAGGAACTGGGGAGGATCATGTTCCATTGTACTTATCTATGTTCCAGCCTTGGTGATTCCCCAGAGCGACCTGAATATCGAGGGATTTCCAAAAGTGGATGAGCACTTGAGAAAAAGAAGGTCACTTGCACTCCAGCAGATGAAGAGAGAGAATTATTTCTCAGCTAAGTCAATAGAAGCTTACAATGAGATTCCTGATGAGCACACATTGTTCAGCAAGACTAGTATGATAATGACATCTGTAGTTATGCCTGGACTCCAAGCAGCAGTGAATGCCAAATGGCTGCAGATCACCAGGTGGGAGCTTTTACAGACAATCAATGTCACTATAAAAGGATTTAATGCCATAAAGGAAGAGTTGAGGGCCATGAGGTTAATGACCCTCCAGAACAGGTATGTCCTTGCCATGATTACAACAATGGATGGAGGTGTTTGCGCCAAGGTTGGGCCTTCTTACTGTACTTTCATATCATCACATGATGGTGAGAACGGGACTCTGACAGATGCTATAACTATGTTGACAGAACTGCACACAAAAATGGAGGAGACAGAGGCTATTGGAGATGACGATTGGTTCTCATTTCTCTTTGCATGGATTTCTGACTGGATGGCAAATGCGTTCAAGTTCTTTGGAGCAATGTTGGTGATGATAATGTTCGGATTCTGTGTTATAAGGATAATAATTGGACAATGCCAGAAAACAGCAAAGAAAGAAGTGGGAATGAAAATCATGATCGATGTGAAGGATGAAACAGAAGACAACAAGCAGAATAAAAGTACCATTAGAGACCACATAAAACAACTATTGTGGTACATGAAGGAACAAAGTTCCTGTACCCAAGAGATCATAAGAATTATGTGGGACGTTGGGTCTTCTGTACCCCAAGTGGAGAATGCAATTATATAACCTGGAGTGTGGATGAACTTATCAAAAATGTGGGCCCCCTGAGAGGCTTGATGAAGATCTGGATACCAAAGAAACCCTTATTCAAGAGAAGATTCAAAGAAGCAGGAAGACTTGAGGAGGTGGTTGAGGACTCGACCAGAGGGGGGAATGTAGAGGAGAAGATGTACACATCTGCAGGTGATCCTACCCCCCTACTTCCCATGTATTGGAGGCATGAGACCATGCCCTGTTTAACTCCAGCTATTGTACCAATAACGCAAAAAGAATTTGGAAGATAGTATTCATTAAGACAACCATATCGAATGTACCCTCGAGTTGATGACAGCCTGCGGGATGAGATTCCTGAAGGAATTTGAGAAAGAGCTAATAAGATGGAATGATGATGTCATAAGAAAGTGTGCAGAAAGTCCTGAAATACTGAATGAAGACTATGTATGGATCCTAGACGAGAAATGACGAAGTAAAGAATCAAGTGAACCTTAAAAGTATAAAAGAAGAAGATTACATTGTAAAAAGTGCTACAGAAATCATAAGTATAAAGAATGTACATACGCTGAAACACAATATAGATCAAGTCATTGTATAGGCTAGCTACAAGTAGTGAATAGAATGAAGGCTGAGATGCCATTGTACAGAAACTGGACATTGGTATCATGTAATAAGTAAGCAAAAGAATCATGAAGAGAAAATGAAAGGCTGTGTCACAGTAGAATAGCAAGTTGTTGGAGCTGCATTGGGAGGCTTTCTTGCCTGAGATCAAGAACTGAGAAGTCGAGGTCAGCTATCTGCGATGAAGGGGAACATGTGTGCGGAGGATGAATCATCTCACGTTAAGGTGTAAGAAAGAACACAGAAGATACCAAGTCTTAATTCATTAAAAACATTTAAAAGCTTGAAGAATTAACAGAATTGTGGTCTCTTGTCACGTGAGTCGGGGCTGAAAATAGGGCTGGAACTTGGAGTTCCAGAAACAATAGTGAGTACCCTCACTCCCGTTGCATTCCTAGGTCACTAATACTCTGCAAGTCCAAGTACAAAGAGAATTTCATGGCAGATGGCATGGGTGATGTGATATGTTGGGCTAATTGGATGGTAGGGTAGCTTCATGTCCTATCTACTTGCACCTGGGTCTTGGTTTATGTGCTACTAATTGAACCGAATGTTACAGACATGGCACAAGCATGTCAAACCAATTGTATTAGTCCATATGATGAAAGACGTTATATTTTGAGAAACCAATGAAAGGCGGTGTAACTGATTTTTCTTAAATTACACATATAAAGAGGTAGTCATAAGTTATCCACCTGACATATGACAGTCAATAACAAACCTAGCTCCTATATGATTGTATATCAAGATGTGTTCCTTAACCAATCCCAACCCTTGATAGGTTTTTTTACCATTGCCACGTAACATGATGTCATTCTGACGTATAAAGAAGTATATACTGTATTTCATGTAGAAATTGCTGAGCATGAGCGTACGTCTGTTGATGTTCATTCTAAACTCCCTGTTTTAGATCGTAGTTAATAAAACAGCAACTTGCCATCTTCTTGAGTTAGTCCAGTGTTTGGACTCGGAATTATTCTGGGGTAATCACATCCAGTAACAGATGCACGTTCCAAGGGCCATAAACTCACTATTATTTCGTCTTTTGGAATAGCCCATCATTTCTATGCAGATGATACCCAGCTCTTTCTGTCGTTCTTCTCTTTCTCATCTGCTAATCATATTAACCTTACATCATGTCTTCTAGCTATTAAATTCTTGATGTTGCATCATTTTCTTGGCTTAATGCTAACAAAACCGGAGTTCTCTTTTTTTCCACATAATGCTATTCCCTCTCCTTCTCTTCCATCCTTTGTTTCATTTCCCTCTTCACAACTACCTATTTCATCTTCTGCTCGTAATCTTAGTCTTTATCTTTGATACTGACTTATCCTTCTCTCCTCATATTTCCATTTCCTCACGTGCTTATCGCTGTCATCTGTTCAACATTCACAAATCTCACCCAGCTTTTGATAGCCTCACTTTCAAGTTAATTCTATTGCCCTGCTACACACTTTGGACTTCCTGCCTCTGGCTTGGTTCCTCTAAAGTATGTCTTCAATTCATCTCTTATACCTTTGTTTCCCTCGTGATTCAATTTCCTGGACATTGTCTTCTCTTGGCTGGATTTCTTTTCACTCTCGCCTCAAATTTGACTTTGTCATGTTTTCAAATCTCTCTATGACCTTGAGCCCTCTTATCTTACCTCTCTTATCTCTTTCTTTTTGTCTTCACATGTTCTTTGCTCTCAGTCTCCATTTCTATTATCAATTTCTCACCCCCCTGTGCCCAATCACGGTTTCGCTGTTTTACTTTGCAAGCTCCATTTCTTTGGAATGTTCTTACTCTATAGCTTTGTTCTATTGCCTCTTACTCTCTCCTTCATACAACTCTTAAGACCCATCTTCTTCATTTAGAATGACAGCTATCTTTACCTTTTTGTAGTTTTTAACCCTGCAGTTTATTGTACTGCAAAGTGTGTTCTCTGTTCAGCGCTTTTGCATAAAGCGCTATATATGTCACAAATAAATACAAATACCTGTGTATAGGAGTGTTATAAATGCCATATTATATCATATCATACCTGTTGTCCCCAGAATTTGTAGGAATTATGCTCTTGCTTTGAGGCTTCCATTGCTAGAGTACCTTGGACAGATGTGTACAACAGCGCAAGTGTTTAAGGAGTCGGCCTTTGTGTTCTATGATACAAAAAGTGTGTGTAGCAAACATTGCATGTGCAGAAACACTTGAGTAACATGAAAGATGTGAATTCAATTCTAAGGCTGGTTAATCATTGAAATCTGAAACCAGGATGGTGCAAATATCTATGACAAATACGGGGGCACAAATTCACAACTGAATGTTTCTCAGCATCGAACAAAACAGGGGCACAAGTTTAGTTTGGTTGCATGCCCAAAACCTAAGCAAGACAGCACAGCACTATTAACAAACAACTTGTAGTGCGACCCAGAGCCATTGTTGGTGCCCAACTGCCCACCATTGTATTGAAGAGGCCTGCAGTAGTGGACTAACCCAACCTGTGAAGAATAAAGAAGCACTGATTTATAGCCCTATGGTTCACCTGGACAAACATGACACAAGAGTAGCATGACTGTAGTTACATTACTAGTGCAAGACTGCAAAGTGAAAATATTTACCACCTATGGCCCTGGATTGTTGCAGGCAAATGTTGCATAGTGCCATAATGCCATCTATTACCCACCTAAGCTACTGCAACCATGTTTCTGTGACTGTGCACTCCTGTACCAGTGGCGGAACTAGTGAAAGGGCAGGCCGGTCACCGCTGCCCCATGTCCTAGTGTGGCCCCTGCCACTCACGTACGCGCGCGCGCGTGCACGCGCGCGTGCGTGCGTGCGTGCGTGTGTTTTTTTTCGGTTTTCTTATTGAACTGCCATAAGGTTGTCTTTCTCTTCTAAGCACTCAATCTGAGAGATTAGGAACTGAAGGAGGTAGGGTGGTTTTCCAGGAGCACACTATTATTCATAAATGACGAAGCAATGATTAGAACTCGCGTGTCTGCGCAGTGGCAGTGCCCATACCACATCCTGACCTCCTTTAAAAGAATGCGAGCATCACAGCACGCACGGCTTCCAGTGAGTACATACATACCACATTTCCTATAGAATTAACCAATATATCAGTTTACTTTTACGTCAGTAAAGCGATACATAGCTAAAATACTGGCAACATCCAGCATGGGTACATTGACAGAAAGTCCATGTGCTCAGCTAACTCGCAATCTCATAGGAGGCCCTGCCAGAGCATCGACACATTCTAAAAACGCAAAACAGGTCAACAGCCGTCCAGTTTCTTAAAAATATGCCACATTTACAAGAAAACCCTGCATCAAAATAACCTTCCTTTTTCTTAACATGCAAATCCATGCTGATCAATCAGCCCAGTGAGGTCGGGGCTTGGCCTGGGGGCTGTGCAGCTCTAAGATGCACAGGACACGCCACACACAAAGTGTAAAGTACTTTGTATTTCAGGTTTTAAACCAGATAGCAACCTCCACCGGTTCGACCATAGCACCCCCACCCTCCCAACATGATGAAAAACACAAAGGCATGCACTCAAAGAGCAATGTCTGAAATGTTGACCCACCCCATGCTGCTTCGTTTGGGCTGCCCACCCACCACCGCATCACTGTGAGTTAGCTCAGCGGGTTAAGCGCACGCTGCTGCGATCTGAGCGTGATCTGCAGGTCGCAGGTTTGAATCCAGGAAAGGTCAACTCAGCCTTTCATCCTTCCGATGTCTTTAATGAGTACCAATTTCAGTTGGGTGATATTGTATGTAAATATGTGCTCTGTAAAGCGCTTTGGATTAAGGCGCTATATAAATAACACGTCATTATTATTATTATTACACACTGCCGCATCTGCACTGTAGTCACCCAGTCCTAAAATGAATCGCACCATTTAAAATCAGGCACTTAGCTGCTATACTTGGCCAGCTTACCCATCACACTCCTATGCAAAGAGTCCGGAAACTGTGTACGTGTTGTTAAGTAACACCTCGCCAACCCTAATACATGTAGTTATTATTCAGCTGCTATATATGAGTGTCTATAGAAGCACAACTGGCTGCAACAGCAAAGAGAGCATTCCAAAAATAGCAGATAGATTCCATCGGCTTGCACTACCTCCCTACCTCCCTGCCTCCCCACCCACTTAGCTGCTATACTTGGCCAGCTTACCCATCACACTCCTATGCAAAGAGTCCGGAAACTGTGTACGTGTTGTTAAGTAACACCTCGCCAACCCTAATACATGTAGTTATTATTCAGCTGCTATATATGAGTGTCTATAGAAGCACAACTGGCTGCAACAGCAAAGAGAGCATTCCAAAAATAGCAGATAGATTCCATCGGCTTGCACTACCTCCCTACCTCCCTGCCTCCCCACCCGGGACTGCAAATGGCAACACAACCTCACAGCATACCTGGCTACATTCCAAAATGAAAAACCAGGAGATCCACGTCCCGTGAGGCCACGCCCACACATTCACAAAGGGGTAGTGACGTGGAAGTTTCTGTTGCAGTGCACGGGGCTAAAGTGTAACATTAATTTTTAAATGAGAGTGAACACATTAATACATTTTGCGCTCCCATCACAAATACGAATGCACAATTAAACCAAGCTGTGAGAGAGCTTTATACAAGCAAGAAAATGGAAGCAGAGCCGCCAGTCCACAGCACATGCACTAGCCACAGAGCAACAGGGAGAGAGGAGGAGGAATAAGGCTCTCTTAACTGGGTCTAATGTCGGTAGAGGGACTCCCAGGACCCCCGTAGTTTTTTGCATAATTTAAGTAATTTTGGGCCTCACCCTAAGTTACTAGGGGAATCCAAACGTGGCCATGTGCTCACTATTTTGGAGAGCCACAACTCCACCCTACTGATGAGGTCCAACCAGACTGAGATACGTGTCTGGGGTTGCTGTTGGTACTCTTGTTCAGAGGAGAATGTGTCTGGGGTTGCTGTTGGTACTCTTGTTCAGAGGAGAATTGCTTAGCATTTCGGTGCTGGACTGCCCCAGGGCAGGACAAAGACCGATATGTTTTGGATATTAGTGAGCTAAAGGATCTGGGTAAGGCTCTCGTAACCAGGACTAATGGCTGGTAGGGGGACACCCAAGGCCCCCCTTATTTTTTGGGGAAGGTGCGAGGAGACATGACGGGATGCCAGATAACCCGCAGACTCCACACTGTTCCCCCAGAGGCCCGACAAAGAGCGTAAAAAACAGAATCTCTGGGCTAAACCCATAGGTTGGGGAAGTATGCCTCACAGCTATGCTGCTATGTTTATGCCAGGAGCCATTCTACAGGTGAACTGCTGACCACACCCGAAGTGCCATGCTTATTTTTCAGCCCTTCTGCTAGGGTAAGATGTTCTTGCCTTGCCAGACAGCCGTGTTCCATCATATTACCCTTCCTGTCTGAGTGAAGTAAGTCTGCGGACAAATCGGTACATTGCTTCCGTTTCAGTTAAAAAAGGGACTGTGGGCGGGGACCCTTTATCAAGTTGCACCTACTTGTTCTCTGGATCAACTCCCTAGTGCTTCAACACCCTGCCCCCTCCCACCACCGCTTCCGAGATGGGTGGTTACTTAAACCACCCTCTGAAAACATATGTGATTAGCCTGCAGGCCAGAGGTTCCAGCTGCTGCAGCCGCGGTTGATACAATGAGGACTGCTGTGGCAGCCGCAACTGTTATTGGCATTTAACATTGCAATGAAATGGCAACACCAGCAGCTAGCGCAATTTGTACATAACTCGTTCTTTACTTGATCTTTGACTCTTCCGATGCAGGTTAAGGGAAAATGTATAATGTATGATGAACAAGAAGTCTATTCTTTCTGCTTAGGGAATTTACAGGATCCTAGCATATATGTCCACATTGGCCACCCACAGCACGAGAAAGGACAAACTCAGATGACACCGCTGCACACGGTCAAGCTTGCAGTTGTGACTGGTCGCTATTCAACATGGCGCTGCAAAATTCCTTGCAGCTTTCAGTGGGGCTGTGAGGGGGCCCCTTTGCGCCTTAGTGGTTTGGGAGGTCTAGCTTTCGGATAGGCATCCGTGTGTGAAGCATGCATGTGTGTGCTTGATGGGAGAGGGGGATGAACCGACAGGAGAACATGTTTTACGGTGGCAAGCTGGCATATATTGGGTGCTCTGCGGAGGGAGTATTAAACATGTTTTCACAGGGCACTGTTCTTATAAATTGGGCCAGGCCATCATGAATATGTTCATACAGTGGCATACTGACATATATTGGGCACAACCAGCATGAGAGTCAGCATAATGATCTTACAATGGAAATATTGTCATTTATTGGCCACAGCCAAGATGAAAGTGTGTTTTTGACGGTGTTGTTCCTGGATATATTGTGGCCATTGTGATCATGAAAGCATATTTTACAGTGGAAATTCTGGATTATAATATGGACACAGACAGAATTAAAATTAAATTTACAGCGATAATTCTGGAATATATTGTGGTGACAGAGATCCTGAAAATGTTTGCTAAAAAGCTCCTCTTTGTTGTTGTTCAACATGCATCTGTGGCATTTTTGCATGTGTTACTGTACAAAACTGAATATAAATTAAATGGCCTATGAACCAATTTTACCAAAAGGTTGTGTTGCAAATGCACAATTTCAACTTATTTATTTTAAACATTTCTGGTGGGGAGAACGCCAGTGAACCCTCCTAAAATGGGTCCAACTCCCTTGCTATGCTTTTTCACTCACACTAACTGAGGGGGAAATATTATCACACCTCCATAGGCTGCTTCTTTAATATCGTCTATATATGAACTTGAATCCATTTCTGGGGCCTACTTTAAATAACATGATGAATAAGCAGGATTGCATATTTCTAGTTATTTTCTACTCCAAAGGTATGGAAGAACCATGAAGGATATGCTAGTTAAGCCGGAGTATAGAAGTGAAAACAAAAATCCACTGATAATGTATTACTGTGTTGTATCAATGAAAAACAATAGTAGACGAAGCTCATTCTATATTCTATGGGATACTTGCAGTGACCACAATTCTCTGGTTTGTCATATAATATGATAATACAAGACACTTTTAGAGAAAAGGGTAGTGTGACATAGCAAAGCAAAGTATAACGAATGGGATAAGGATTGTCTGTCTGGAATGCCAAGTCAGAAAATCATCAAAAGCTGTGGGTAATACAATTCCATTTTTCAGGGTTTTATTGTAAATTAGATCAGAGATCAATGGTGCAGTTAGAAAAAAAAAATAAACAAAGAAATAAAAAACCTTCCAATATATAAGTAGTTAGAAACAAGAGAAAGTAGTTAAACAAATTAATAAAAACATCTCATTGACTGAACATCCATTCCTTTAATAAAGCTGATGAATGAGAAAAGTAGCTATTAGCAGTGTACTGCGCAGGGCCAGAAATGCGAGACGGACACAAAGGTATAGTTTTCTCAATGTTTGCAATTTTATTAAAATAAAAAGGGTGAGATAAATGCCTTTGCTATCCTAATGAGAATGTCCCTACCTAACAAACTAAAACGAATGAAATAGGACCTAGTATTTGTATTTGTCAGTGGTCGAAGTGTACAAAAAGAAGTAGTGGAACTATGTTCCCTGCTGGCCTGTACCCACTCCTAACAAACACCATCACCACACCCACTCCCACACATACAATACAAACCCCCAAACGCATGTGCCTGCTGTTTAACAGAACATTAAGTACAGTGCACCGAAAGTGCAAGTTTCAACTTCTTCCTACACTGTTATTTTAAAACAAAACCATTCCGGAACAGTTTCTTTTTAAAATAAAAGTATAGGACAGTAAAACTTAATTTAAAAAAGTAGAGGAGCACCGCTCCCGACCGTTCCCACTCACTTCGACCACTGGTATTTGTATTTGTTTATTATTTGTATCGCGCACCTAACCTTGAGGTAACTGGGCGCTGGAAAACTTAAGAATGTTACAGACATACTCACATAGGAAATCAACAGGTGGCTCGACCAAGGTTACAGTTAGGTCTGGAAGTCAATAAATACAGATAAGAGCTTAGAAATCAATACGGTGAAGACATAAATACAGATCAGCTGGTAGCAGCTATAGTAGTAGTACAGACTATGGCTTCAGATGTTAGAATTATCAGTGAGCCAGCTCTTTAATCTGGTTCCGAAAGAACAGAAGGAAGGTTCCATTCTAATGGTGGGAGGCAAGGAGTTTCAATATTTGGCAGGTTGGACTGGGAATCTGGCTCCTCCTGCAGTTTTAAGTTAAACCTAGGAACTGAGAGGATGTGTGTTTGGGAAGATCTGGTTGGTTGGTATTTGGAGAACTTGTCTGACAAGTATTTAGGAGCAGAATTTGACAGACATTTGTGAGTGATTGCCAAGGCGCGTAATGTTATTCTATCGCACACTGCAAGCCAGTTAGTTTTCCGTGTAAGGCTCGAGATTTGGCTGGATCTAGGAATGTTTCATGCTGATCTCAAGGAGCGGTTTTGTAGGACCTGAAGTCTGTTGAGATTCTTTTCAGAGGATCCAAGGAATAGCATGTTGCAGTAGTCTATCTTTGAAAGCGCTAAAGCGCTAGCTAGCGTAATGCAACTAGTGGGGGACAAATAGGATTTACAGGCATTGATTAGCGTGTTGGTGTCGGCTGTTGATGATGCAATGGAACTAACTTGTTTCTTTAAGGGCAAGGTACAGTCAAGATAAACTTCTAGGGTTTTTATTTCATTTGCAACTTTAATCAGGTTCCCGTCAATATTGAAGGACATGTACCGCGGGTCGAGCTTGTTTAGGCAAGCCTGCGTGCCGACAATCAGGAGCTCAGTTTTTTTGTGATTGATGCATAGGCTGTGGGCAGCCATCCATGCCTGAATTTCCCAGTAGATATCATTAATTATCTTAGAATCATCTTCGTAGCATCCGGACAGCGTGATGAGAACCTGGGTGTCATCTGCGGAGCTCGTGTAGGTGAGACCCATGTTGTCAAGACAGTCGAAGAGGAGCTTTGTGAATATGTTATAAAGCGTTGGTGAGACAAATGAGTCCTGGGGCACCCCACAGTGGATGGGGATGTGGTGGTGCGATTGTATAAGAAGGATTTAATCCAATTGGAGATGTTGATAGAGAAGGCTGCTGCTGTGGTCAAATATTCAGTGAGGATCTGGTGATAAACCAAATCAAATGCAGCCAAAAGGTCTAACACTAGTAGGATGGCCAGTTTGCCTTTGTCTTTAGAATCATCCATCTCTATTTTCAGGTCCAGTAGGGCTGTCTCCGTGCCATGTCTAGGCCGAAATCCAGATTGTCGGATGCCAAGTAAGTTATTGTCCTCCAAATGTTTCTGGATTTGCAAGTATGCAACTCTGTCCAGAATTTTCAGAAGGAAGGGGACGGTTGTGTTTGGCCTATAGTTCATTGGTATGTTAGCGGCAAAATTGTTTTTTTTTTTTAAGAGGGGCATGACCCAAGCCTCCTTGAGGTTGTTAGGGACAGGGCTGTCATTGAATGAGGAGTGTATCACTGTGGTGATGGTTATCACTAGTGTCCTCTCACTAATACATATAGCACAAATGAATAAGGAATATTTATCTTCAGTTCAACAAAACAGTGCAAAAGCTCAAATTTATAGTTATTAGAAAGTACTCCTTTTGACCAGGCTTGGGCTCCCTTCTCCTGGATCAATTCAGGAATATACTTGGTCAAGTTCAGATTCAACCAGGATCTGTTCAGTTCAACACAAAATGTCTTTTCCATCCACTGCATCTTTCCACTTGGTAAAGCAAATGTCTTTTTCTTACACACTTCTCCTCTCCAATATCCTTCCTGTCAAGGCATATATCTCTTCCACAAAACACAAGTTCATAAACCAAGGAAATGGTTTTCCTCCAGACAATGTCTTTCTCAGGTTTCAAAGTAAATGTTAACTTATCACATTATTCTTCCAATGTAATGCTTTTGTCAGAATAGCACAACCACTACCTTTGGTGTTTGTAAAAATGTTATAGTTATCAATGTCTCTCCACAACACCTTTTTACCACAATCACATTGCTGCCAATCAACTGTTTCTTTCCTGGTCTACTCACCTGCCAGGACTTACTATAACTGGTCCTGTTCCTGGTTCACTCTCCTGCCAGGAAGAAAAACTCCTATCACTACACTTGGTCTATCACTACACTTAGTCTCTTTAGCGGCAACATTGGTTACAGGTTTCCCCAAGTTGACATTGTTAAACGGTAATTATATAGTGCCTCCTTAGTATTTATATTGGCCTCAGCCTATTCGTGCTACACGGAAAACCGCATTGCAAAGTTCCGATTTTTGGGTTAACTTCGGCGCCATTTTAAGAATCATCTGCCATTTTGATTTCCACTCATGTGTTCTTCATTCTAAAAAGGTGGACTATTGCAAGCAACCCTTCCGACATTTCAAATGTGTTAATGTTTAGGCTGTCCAAGAGCCGACTGTTTAAGCTAAGCAAAGAGACCTTGCGCTTCATATGAACTGTCATCAGTGTTGTCTGCGCTCACAGGCCTCATCCTTGTATAAACATTGGGACAATGAAGAACAAACCTCGAACGTATGTTTTGGCTGAACTGCCTTTGTGAAGGAATGTGGAACAAGGCTTACCGCGGTATCCGAGAACATACATCGCCATTGTGTCTTCATGGAAATACAAACCTATGTAATCCTTTGCATAATATTGTATAATCTGTATGCGATCTAGGCACGAACTCTAGACCACGAATTATTAATGTAAAGAGAGGCTGGACAATTTTACACAAATTGTATAAAAGCACAAATGTTTCAATATCCAGTACCTCACTCTCCTCACTGTGTCGGCTGATACACACTGTGAGGTGTTGTGGCCAGATAGCAATCTGTTTTGCTTGGTAAACTGTACAGTAATAAAAGATCTGTGAATCTTTTAGCCTGTGATTGGTGTATTTCCTTTGTGGTACTCAGCCTCGATACTCCTTTTGTTTTTTCAGATGGTGCCCGAATAGGGACCCTCAAGATTGATGCCACCTCGTTGAAGAGTTGACACGGCTGTCGGACCGGGATCGGACGGTGAGAAAAGGGGCCCCTTTTTGGATGAGACGCGACACCTCAACAGTACTGCACGATCCCATCCCTGGACGGTGAGCACTCGGTCCGAGACAGCTTCTTGACGAGGGTCCACATATCAAGGTGGGCAGTTTTACCAAAATCACCAACCACGAGGATCCTTTGTCCTTTGTAATCCGATTGGACCTCCCTTTGTCCTTTGAATCAGGTGAGTCGTGCCCCGATTCCTAAGTATCCTGATATTTGGTTGTAGTATTGTACTCGCAAGCACAATCGATGCCAGGTAACAACAGTAATCTGACATGCCTGGGAAATTGTCTGCCTGTTTCAGGGCATTATTCCACAGAGACAGACAATCTTTTGAATTTGGCCGTCCGGCACCACAGAAGGGGTCACCGGCATGTTCTATGTACGGTAAGTACGGCATTGGTAGTATAGTATTCAATGATATTTGGCACAGACAAACTAGACATGCTCCTGAACTTCAGTGGCCAGTCAATGGTAGTTTTGAGATTGCTCGAATAGAATATTTAGAACCCATATTGTTAAAGAAAAAAGCTAGACCGGCAGTATTTGATATAATACAAAATTGGAAAAAGGACGCTATGCAGCAACTTAAGAGTAAAGCGAAGCATGCACGTCGTCACATGTCAAATTCTGAAAAGGCATTATTGTATGATCAACAAAAACAGTCAGAGTCTGTTAGAAACATGGATAGGGCTTTTCAACTTGGTATACAAAAAATATATCCGTCTAAAGATTTTCATGCCTCAGATGAGCTAATTGATAAACTCTTAAATGGACGTAGGCCTGGTGCCACTGCACGACCTCCTTATGTACCTATTCCTGCTGTCTTACCTCTTCCTGCTGTCGCTCCTCCTCCCGTAGCAATTCCTGTTCTTCCTGTTGCTCCTCCACCACCAGCTATTGCTCCGCTTCGTATTGTTGTTCCTCTGCCTGTACCTTCACCTTTACCGACTGCTACTGTTCCAGTAAATCCGTCTTTATTGCCAGTAGTAGTGTCTCCACTACCTGTTGTACAGGATTTGTCTACTCTCTCTTTACAAAGTGGTTATGCTCCACTTATAACTGATAAAGGGATGAGTGCTGAATCAAAAGTTGTAACGTGGAACACAGTTTCCAAAAAGAAGAGGAGGGATTTGAATGCAAGGGCTAAGCAATGTATAGAGAAAGGTGAACAATCTACTGTCTTAGTTACACTCCTTAATCTAGAAAGTATTCCCGATCAGAATGTCTTTATTGAGGGGATGGGGATACATTTGGCTGGAATAGATTGACGGACACAGATATCCCACAAGGGTTGAGAGATTTGAATGTTTTAGCTTATTCAAGGGATACTGCGGAGAAAGCACATGAGCATGTCGAGAGGGTTTTTGAGTTTAGAAGGGAGTTAGAACGGATACAGAATGATGAAATAGATGGTGATAGTTTGGATGCTTTTTATGTGCAGAAACAGTTCCTTCCTCCTTGTAAGTCAATGAGTGAAGAAACGCAAATTTGCACTAGGGATGCACTTAGATGGATTTCAGATATGTCGATATCTCCCGTAGAAGTATATGATACGTATAGTCAGTATACTCCAGAAATGCAGAGGAAAGTGTTACAGGTAATGGTGGAATACCTGCAGGATGAATGTATAAAGGAAAAGGTTTGTTGTCCCGCAGAATTATTGAATATTTATAAGAGAGCTTTTGCGTCCGATACTGCTTCCACCACTTTAGCGCTTGATTTGGCTCTGTTGCTTAGTAAACGTTTGGAGTTGCCTACTTCTCAGTTGCCTATGAGAGAGGTTCCTCCGACATTCATTCCTAAAGGTGACTTTCCAGCTAATAATGCAACAGGCGCAGCTACCATCGATATTGAAGCTCATTATGTATCACAGTTTTTTCACATCCCTTTCTCGCGACAGGAATGAATACTATTAGACAGTCGATTCCAGACATTAGGAAGAATCCAACAGGATTTTAAAAAGAAATAGAATCTGTCCTGCATTCGTCAGTTTTTGCTTTGGGTGATATAGATTTGGTGTTCCCCGTGATCCTACCTGCTGATTTATGAAAACAGATTAGGACTGTAGATGATCCAGCAGGGTTAGGTGACACGTGGGTTAACTTGGTTAGGTTAGATTGTCATGCCTGCGCCATGGGCGCATCCATTTACGCTCAATTTGGACTATATGTTTATCATTTATTTACAACAGACTCTTGGATCCATCTACATTTACTTTGGGAACTTTATTTCCCATTTGCGAGACTTTGCTGCTTAATTATTATTTCCAACAAACTACGCATGCCATAATGCACCTGGCTACAAGCATCGATTCCTGGCTGTTCCTATTGGTTATCAAAGGAACTACACCCCCCAGAAGCCCTAGAGACTTGCGCTGCTTCCACCAGCACAGGAACAGAAAGGGAGGTGGCCGATTGCCTGCAGGTGTGCTTCGCCAGGTGCAACCAATTAGCCTGCCCCTGAGCTGGGCTAGGCAGTATAAAGGCTGCTGCCTGCAGTGGCTCAGCCTCTTGCATCTGAGAGTCCTTCCTCCACCTTTTGCATCTTCCTATGGATCTTGTATGCTGCTTACCTTCACTCCTGCTTGGACCCTGCCTTGTTGCTTGCTCCACCCTGCTGCCTCCAGCCATAGCCTTCCAGGCTCCCTGCCTCACAGCCCTGCTCCTCCGGGCTCTCCACACTGCAGCTGATCACTCTCTGCTGCCTTCCAGCCTCCGCCCTTGTCCTGCCGGGCTCTCCACATTGCAGCCGATCACGCTCTGCTGCCTTCCAGCCTCCGCCCTTGTCCTACCAGGCTCTCCACATTGCAGCCGATCACGCTCTGCTGCCTTCCAGCCACCGCCCTTGCCCTGCCGGGCTCTCCACATTGCAGCCGATCACGCTCTGCTGCCTTCCAGCCTCCGACCTTGCCCTGCCGGGCTCTCCACATTGCAGCTGATCACGCTCTGCTGCTTTCCAGCCTCAGCCCTTGTCCTCTGGGCTCCCTGCCCTGCAGCCTGCCTCACTCCGTCTGCCTTCTGCCCTTGTCTTCTGGGCTCCCTGCTCTGCAGCCTACCTCACTCTGGCTACCTACAGCCCTTGTCCTCTGGGCCTTCCTACTTGCATCTTATCACGCTCCGCTGCCTACTACCTACCTTTTCCGCTGGGTTCTCGGCCTAGCAGCCCTCTACAGTCCTCTGCTACCTTCTACATTCAGCGGCCCTGTCCCTCAGGGTTCATTCCTTACTGCCCGGCCCTTACGGGATCCTTGCCGTGCAGTCTGCTTTACTCTGCTGCCCTAAGCCCTTTTCCTCTGGGCTTTCTACCTTACCGTCCTACTCCTGTGGGCTTACTCATTGCTTCCCTGCTCCTCTGAGCTCTCAACCTTGTTCCTTACTGTCCTCTGCTATCCTATCCTGTTACACGACTTTCCCTTCATTTCCTTCTGCTAGTTTGCTATCACCTCCTTTCCTGGATTTGTCTGTAGTATCTTCTCTTGTACTGTTTGTAGACCCTTTTGTACAGAGCTTGTCTGTTGGTTCCCATCAGTCAACCTCTGCCCCTTCCCTTGTCTCGTTTCTACATTACAGACATCCATAGCTGCTGTTCCAAGTCATGAGCAAACAGCGTGGGCCTCTGTTATAGCAAACTGTGCAGAAGGCTAGAGTATTTCCAAGGTTCGTGGAATACTCTTTTCCTATATCTGCATACACCCCAAGAGGGTATTCATTCTGTATCTTTTCCCTTGCTACTCTTACCTACTCTTCGTTCTCTTTCCTTTCCGCTGTGTGTGTTCTTGTCTGTCCACTATATCTGGCACAACAACCCTTTCTGGGTGTCCTGTGCCACTCTTAATAGAGTGCCATCCCTGACAGAATGCAAGAGCCAAAAATGTCTTGTTCCATAGGCCGGAAAGGCACACACAGAACAAAGATGCTTTCCTTTCGGGTTAAGAAACCTTTGCATAAACCTAAGGTTTCCCTAAAGACAGCAAACAAGAACCTTAGTCTAAAGGACAGTCTCGCCTTAGTAAACAAAGATTTACAAGCACGGTACTATACTCACTGGCTAGCTGACCCTTCTTCCATGTACAATTATTATGACATTTGCGACTATGACCCGCAGTCCTTATCTGTTGCAGAGCTACAGCAAGATAATGAATTCTTACAGATCTTGTTAAACCAAACAGTGAAAAACACTCCTGCGTCTTCTGACAAGCCTTCTAGCACCACAACAGACAAGGATATAGCACTCATTGTGGGAGACTCTAAACCAGAATACGCTGTTGCCAGAGTGATATGCGCAAGATCAGCTTGGCAAGCTCCCCAGAATGCTGGAAACCCTTATTTGACAGGACATGGCAGTCATTATCCTGAGGTTTGTGCATCTGGTCCTGGGTACAAAAGACCTACACTAACCATTGGTTGTCTTAATGCTTCCACAGTATCTACTAACCACAATAACCCTAAGGTCAGTCTTCCCATTGCTACAACCGAATTTTCTGCCACACCAGCTTCTGAAGCTTTAGATCAAACTAATGATACTTACCTGCTACACAAACAACTCCTACGCCTTAAAAGAAAGACCGAAGACCTCTATGATGACTTTGTTTATTTGCATTATAAGAATCTTATGAAGGGACACAAGTCACCAGACCATCTGACACTATGTCCAACACCTGACATCTTATCTTTAGAGATCGACATGATAAGGCCTGGAATTGCCATACAGAAAAGTATACAGACTTATACCAAGCAGATGGAAGACCTAAATATAGCATATGTATCCCTTCTAAAGACTGACACAGCTCTTTCACCTTCCAGCCACAGAAACTCAGGTTGTTGTACTGACAGAAAAGAATTAACTCCTCCGGTGGGTCAAATCACGCACACAGCCATTACACCGCAAAACAAGGGTGGTCTTCTGATTGGAAATCCCTCTGAGTCAAAGGATGGTTCCGCCCTCACTCTTGCCTATTGTCCAGTACTCACACTTACAACCTCTTCTGAAATGACAATGGCAGCTGAAGAGACTGGCGCAGTTCACACCGAGCATGCTGAGTTGGCAAGCGGGGCTTGCCAAAGTGTGGCTGTGCTATCAGACAACACTCTTGAGCAATCAACATCTTCAGTTTCTTCGATACCCCCTGAATCGCCAGTGGATGTGGTACCCGATCTACCAGTAGTTGCAACACCTGAACTGTCTGTAGCTACTACAGCACCCGAACTTCCAACTGCAATTCATGATATTCCTGCTGCTGTGGTTCCTAAACTCCCTGCCACATTTGAGACTCCTCAAGTCTCTGCTGCAAATCTTGAGGTTGCTATAGCTACTGTGATTCCGGAAGCTACTGCTAATTCTGATGCTCCCGATGCCCAGATTTCTACTTCCTTCGCAGCTGTGCTCGCTGCAGCAGAATCCTCTGCTACACAACCTGATCCCTCAGCACCTTCTCTTCCTGATCCTACATCCGCCATGCTAACTGTTGCAAGGTCAGCGAAGGGTTTTCCTGTTAAGACTACTGCTCCAGTTGTTCCTGCTGGTGTATCTATAGCACTAAGACTGCCAGACTCTACTCTACCAGTCTCAGGTGCGTTCCAGCCCGCTGGCTCTCTCATGACACCCACACACCCAGTTGCTACCGCCTTGATACTCTCTACAGCCATTCAAGATCTCACTGCTGCTGTTACCTCTGAACTGTCTACTAATCATGGGAAAACCACCGCTGTGACTCCTGAACTCTCTGCGGCTAACCCTAACGTTGTCATTGCTGCTCCGGATGTCTTGGAAAGCCTTCCTAAAGCTACCAACTCTGCTGTACCTATGGCTCCACTTTCCAGCACCATATTGTTGCCCGTCAAAGCAAAATCTATCATGGAGCCTGCAGCAGTTTTTCGCAGTCCCTCTCTTCATGCACACACAGTTGGGGTCTGTGGTCCAAAGACTTCGTCTATTCTGATTTCTACATCAAAAGTCCAGAACTTTGGTACTATCTCCGTCATTCAAGACTCTCACCTTGCAACCCGTTTCTGGTGCTTCGTGATGTGCCTTTTTGGAGTAAGACTCTTGTACGGTGTGACAGACATTCTTCCTATAGGTCGGTCTTCAGGGAGCCTGGAGAGGGGCCTGGAGAGGGGCCTGGAGAGGGGCATACTGTCATGCCTGCGCCATGGGCGCACCCATTTACGCTCAATTTGGACTATATGTTTATCATTTATTTACAACAGACTCTTGGATCCATCTATATTTACTTTGGGAACTTTATTTCCCATTTGCGAGACTTTGCTGCTTAATTATTATTTCCAACAAACTACGCATACCATAATGCACCTGGCTACAAGCATCAATTCCTGGCTGTTCCTATTGGTTATCAAAGGAACTACACCCCCCAGAAGCCCTAGAGACTTGCGCTGCTTCCACCAGCACAGGAACAGAAAGGGAGGTGGCCGATTGCCTGCAGGTGTGCTTCGCCAGGTGCAACCAATTAGCCTGCACCTGAGCTGGGCTAGGCAGTATAAAGGCTGCTGCTTGCAGTGGCTCAGCCTCTTGCATCTGAGAGTCCTTCCTCCACCTTTTGCATCTTCCTACGGATCTTGTATGCTGCTTACCTTCACTCCTGCTTGGACCCTGCCTAGTTGCTTGCTCCACCCTGCTGCCTCCAGCCATAGCCTTCCAGGCTCCCTGCCTCACAGCCCTGCTCCTCCAGGCTCTCCACACTGCAGCTGATCACTCTCTGCTGCCTTCCAGCCTCCGCCCTTGTCGTACCGGGCTCTCCACATTGCAGCCGATCACGCTCTGCTGCCTTCCAGCCTCCGCCCTTGTCCTACCGGGCTCTCCACATTGCAGCCGATCACGCTCTGCTGCCTTCCAGCCTCCGCCCTTGCCCTGCCGGGCTCTCCACATTGCAGCCGATCACGCTCTGCTGCCTTCCAGCCTCCGCCCTTGTCCTTCCTGGCTCTCCATATTGCAGCCGATCACCCTCTGCTGCCTTCCAGCCACCGCCCTTGCCCTGCCGGGCTCTCCACATTGCAGCCGATCATGCTCTGCTGCCTTCCAGCCTCCACCCTTGCCCTGCCGGGCTCTCCACATTGCAGCTGATCACGCTCTGCTGCTTTCCAGCCTCAGCCCTTGTCCTCTGGGCTCCCTGCCCTGTAGCCTGCCTCACTCCGGCTGCCTTCTGCCCTTGTCTTCTGGGCTCCCTGCTCTGCAGCCTACCTCACTCTGGCTACCTACAGCCCTTGTCCTCTGGGCCTTCCTACTTGCAGCTTATCACGCTCCGCTGCCTACTACCTACCTTTTCCGCTGGGTTCTCGGCCTAGCAGCCCTCTACAGTCCTCTGCTACCTTCAACGTTCAGCGGCCCTGTCCCTCAGGGTTCACTCCTTACTGCCCGGCCCTTACGGGATCCTTGCCGTGCAGTCTGCTTTACTCTGCTGCCCTAAGCCCTTTTCCTCTGGGCTTTCTACCTTACCGTCCTACTCCTGTGGGCTTACTCATTGCTTCCCTGCTCCTCTGAGCTCTCAACCTTGTTCCTTACTGTCCTCTGCTATCCTATCCTGTTACACAACTTTCCCTTCATTTCCTTCTGCTAGTTTGCTATCACCTCCTTTCCTGGATTTGTCTGTAGTATCTTCTCTTGTACTGTTTGTAGACCCTTTTGTACAGAGCTTGTCTGTTGGTTCCCATCAGTCAACCTCTGCCCCTTCCCTTGTCTCGTTTCTACATTACAGACATCCATAGCTGCTGTTCCAAGTCATGAGCAAACAGCGTGGGCCTCTGTTATAGCAAACTGTGCAGAAGGCTAGAGTATTTCCAAGGTTCGTGGAATACTCTTTTCCTATATCTGCATACACCCCAAGAGGGTATTCATTCTGTATCTTTTCCCTTGCTACTCTTGCCTACTCTTCGTTCTCTTTCCTTTCCGCTGTGTGTGTTCTTGTCTGTCCACTATATTTGGCACAACAACCCTTTCTGGGTGTCCTGTGCCACTCTTAATAGAGTGCCATCCCTGACATAGATCGAGAAAAGAAAGCTGGTGAAAGACCACCACAAGTGATACTGACTTTGCCAGATAGAATAGTAACAAAATTGATAGAATAGTAACAAAATTAAAGACTTTGATTCTAGAAAAAAGGATTGTTTGGGACAAACTCACTCCTTGTTCCCAAGGGAAATCTGAAGGTGCTACCGAATTCTTTAATCGGTTCGAACAAGTATTCTCAGATTTTAGCGGACAAGACTTAAGCACCGAGTCAGGAAAGAGATTGTTTGTGGATAAGTTTGTGCGTGGATTGTTGCCTGATATTCAGTCACAAATTATGACTTCCGAGAGTGCTTGGCAAGCTAAATCAAAGTCCGAAGTATTGCATATGGCTCAGTATTACGAGAATAGAGTCAATAATGAAAAAGAAAGTATTGAAAAGAAAAGGGGAGATTTAAAAACAAAAGTATTATTGCAACAGATGGTCAGAGGGCCTAGAGGTGGAAATACACTGTTTCTGTGAAAACAAAGTCAAAATATCGAGGCTGAGTACCCCAAAAGGAAATACACCGAACATGGGTTATAAAGGAACATATAAAGTACTTTATTTTATACTGAATTCAGTTATGAAGAACAGAGCAAAATCAGATAGCTATCGGCCCTCAGTGGAACACAGCGAACTCCAGCGTGGTTCAGTGTGTTCAGTGAGAGACGCTGTACATTAGAATTCATGGCTCTTTTATACTATTTGCGAAAACAATGTCCAACCCAACTTCGGGTTAATATTCCTCTAATACATTACTGATCTAGGGTTCATGCCTAGTTCGCACATCCACATGTAACTGGTTTGCTTTTAATACATATAGCAACAAGCCTACACTGCAACTGTGCATTCTGGGATTTCCTATGCAGGTCTTCTCAAACATTAATACAATGGCCCTCATTACGACCCTGGCGGAGTGGGTTTACGCCAGCGGTATTCGTGGCGGACCCGTCCGCCCTACTACGAGTTCCCGTAGCGCCATGGAGCCTTTCTCCGCCTGGTTTTTCCGGGCGGAGAAATCCATGGCGCTACGGGACCTTGTTGTTAATTACGCCACCGTACTTTATGGTGGCGTAATTAACGCCTTCCCCACTCCCATTATACCCTATGGGGCAAAAATGGGAATGGGGAAGGGCAAAATGGGGATTGGGGATTTACCGCCCCGCCAAGGTCGGAATGGGGCGGAAAATCCGCCAACCCCCATGGCGGTATCGGCAGCTTTCCGCCGTGCTCCATGGTGCATTTTGCACCGCGATTTCCGCCAGGGTCGTAATGAGGGCCAATGTAGTTAAACAAGTGTTCTACGTTCAGTATTTGAATACATTGTTCTTAACATATGCTTGTGGAGTAGTTTCATTGCACGAGTAATCCTTTACACACAGGTCAACGAAGGACAAGGTCTCAGTTCACGACCTCAACAAGTGGCCTGCAGGCAAGTTACATCTTAGCTACATACAGAGGTCAAGACGGCCATGTTGTATTTCGGAATGACATCATCCACCATTTTAACTCACACAGTGACTTTACAAAGCAAACCTAAAATGGCGGATTATCCTAAAATGGCAGCTTACATTGATTTTAAGGTCAGGACCTTGCAACACAGATTTCTTCGCAAGCGACTTACAAGCAGCTTGGCGTAGGCCAATATACATATATTCATTGCAATAGGAGGCACGATATAATTTCTCATTTGACATTTCGAGGTCAATTCGTTCCTCAAATTAATGCGCCGTTGGGTCCTATACACGCAAACCAATGTGCTTATTGCAGACAGGAGGATCATTGGCGAGCACAATGCCGATCCTCCAGCAAATGTCGAATAACACATATGGTGTCATGGGTAGACGATCCAGAGGCCGCCTTGGGGAAGGGCATCCTGGTAGAAGCCAGTTCGCTCAAAATTCTCAGTCTTTTTTGCAAGATAATCAGCAACCTAGTGTACATAGCAGAAATATTTTTGATAATCCTTCAACTGCCTATCTTTCTGAAGATCTTGTCTTTGATGGTATATTGTTTTGTTAGGACAGCCCAAAGCAGGGTCTGGAACCGACACCTATTCCTGTTAATCAGAAAGATCCCTACATTGAGATGATGGTGGGGAATAGGAAGCATCTATTTTTTAGACACAGGAGCACAGAAGTGTTCCATTGATTATTCATGGGTTCCAGACATTCCACTGTCAGGGCAGAATAACATTTCTGTAGGGTTTTCTGGTATGCCAGTGGTTAGTCCGGTTTCTCTGCCGGTACCGATTTCACTGGGGCCATTTACGGATCACTGTCTGTTTCTTTTGACAGCGAACTGTGGAGAAAAATTGCTGGGGTTGAATCTGGTGAAGGAATTAAATGTAGTAATTAATTGTTCTTCGGATGGAGTGCGTTTGCCGATTTCACCTCAGCAATTTTCTGCCTCACAGTTTCTGACTAGACCTTTGCCGCCAGAATTTAGTGAAGGGCCGGCGTGTTTATGGGCGGTTGACGACAATGATGTTGGTATGTTATAAATTGAGCCTGTTAAAATTGTTTTGAAACCAGGAGTTAAGTTGCCACGAATTCCACAGTATAAGATTTCAGTTGATGGTGAGCAAGCCTTGAAGTGTATAGTTTCTGAATTTGTACATCGTGGAGTAGTCAAAGAATTTGCAGGAAGTTTGTGCAATAGCCCGATTTTACCGGTGTATAAAAAAGGGGATAATACGATTCCTTTCCGTTTCATTATCGATTTGTGCGCCATCAATAAGATTGTTGCTCCCCAATTTCCAATTGTGCCTGATGTAACAACGATACTAACAATGATTCCAGTTTCTGCTACTCATTTCAGTGTGGTGGATCTTAAGAATGCCTTCTTTAGCATTCCCATACACGTGGATAGTAGATATTTGTTTGCGTTCACCCTAGGGGGACTCTCGTTTACATTCACCCGTGCACCACAAGGGTACACGGAGAGTTCGAGCATTTATAGTAGGGCTTTGAAAGAGCAGCTCGATACACTTGAGTTACCTTCTACTTGTACAGTACTAAAGTATGTTGATGACCTTCTCTTAGCTGCATATTCAGAAAGTGCTTGCAAGGAAGACACTGTATCATTGCTTATTCATCTAGCAAAACATGGGCATAAAGCATAATTTAAAAGGTTTCAGTATTGTCGACACGAGGTCGCCTATTTAGACTACTATCTACTGTCAAAGGAGGGAAGAAGATTGACAACTGAATGAATTAAGAGCATTTCTGGCATGTCTGTCCCAAATACACAGAAGGAAGTTAGAGCCTTAATAGGAATGGCTTCTTACTGTAATCAGTGGATCCCTAACTTCTCACTAGTGATAAAAACCAATGTTCGCATTGACAAAGACGGCATTTCTTTGCCACTACCGTGGAACTTGGAATACCAGAAAGCTTTTGATCTGCTCAAGACTGCACTGTGTTCAGCACCACTTTTTGGCACACCAAACTATGATAAGGCTTTCGAGTTGTATGTGCATGAACGTGATGGGTGTGCTTTGGCTGTGTTAACGTAGAAACATGGGGGGAAGAATAGACCTTGCGGTTATTTTTCCTCAACACTTGATCCTGTTGCATGCGGTTTGCCGAGATGCTTGAGAGCTGTCGCTGCTGCTGCTGCCTCCGTAAAGCAAAGTGAGGGCATGGTCCTAGGCCATACTTTAACCGTCATGGTACCTCACTCTGTAGACGTTCTATTAAATAGAACGCAAACCCAACACCTTACTTCTGCACTATTAACAAGATATGAACTGGTCCTATTTGCACCGCATATTCAGATTAAAAGGTGTTGCGTATTGAATCTGGCTGAATGTTACCTCTTCCGCAAGATATTTCTTGCAGTGATGAAATGTCACCTCACTGCGTTTATACCACAGAGCAAGAAACTAAAGACAGGATTGATTTAAAAGATACACCTCTGAATGATCCACAAGGCGAGCTGTTTTGCAATGGCTCCTGCTTCAAACTTCCGGATGGTACATCCACTGCTGCTTATGCCATCACTACACTAAGCACGATCGTGGAAACCAAGAGAATTTTGCATAACTCCACGCAGACCGCAAAGATTATTGCACTGACTCGAGCTTGTGAACTTTCAGCAGGGCTTAGAATGAATATATTTACTGACAGCCAGTATGCCTTTTGGGTGGTTCACAACTTTGGTAGACTTTGGGCAGAAAGAGGTTTCTTGACCTCACATGGAACAAAAATCCAACATGGCACCTTGATAGTTCAGCTACTCTGAGCACTTGCGCTTCCTACTCAACTAGCAATCATGAAGTGCGCAGCACATCAGAAAGTAGTAGATGATGTAGGTAAAGGGAACGCTTTTTCTGACAGGATAGCTAAACAGATTTATACTCAGAAAGTTATGTTACAAAGGAAGCCACAAATACCTGTACAGTAGATGAAGGGACTGACTCGATAAAGAATATTCAAGCTGGTGCCACTTTAGATGAACTTAAATACTGGGCTGAGGGTTTGGCATGGTTGGATGAGGAAGGGTGTTGGGTAGACAGTTCAAAGGGAAGATGGATGCTACCTGATGCATATGTTATCGCTATGATCACAATGGCACATGGTCCCACTCACATATGTGCTAGGAAAATCTGCAAAATGCTAGAATCTGTCTGGGTGAATGTCAAAATTTCAAAAACTGCTGAGCGTTTTGTCCAGAGCTTAATGTTTTGCTTACAGCATAATGCGGGGAAGGGTACGATGACACTGAGGGGTAGTTTTGTTCCCCCTTCTGTGCCTTTCGAAGTGATTCATTTTGACTTCATTGAGATGGAGCGCTGTAATAACTACAAATATGTTTTGGTAGTCATTTGTGCTTTTAGTAAGTGGGTCGAAGCCTTCCCTGTGAAAGATGCTACAGCAATGACAACGGCGAAAACCATGCTAAGGAATATTTCCCTAGGTTTGGTTTGCCGAGGGTCATCTGTTCGGATAATGGTCCACATTTTATCGCTGCTGTTATTCTGCAAGTATGCACGGGATTATACATCGATAAACGGTTCCATTCGGCTAGACACGCTCAGAGTGCTAGACTTGTAGAATGCCATAATGGTATTTTGAAAAACAAGATTGCCAAGGTCTGTACCAGCAGTAATTTGAAATGGCCAGATGCCTTACTTATAGCACTACTGTCCATGCAGTTAACCCCACAGAATAGAACTGGGCTCTCCCCCTACGAGATAATAATGGGGAGGCCAGCTAACATTTGGAATTTGCCTAAAGCTAAAGAAATTGAGAGATGTGGAGCATTTACTTTTATCTGAATACTGTGACCAGTTAACTCATAACTTACATTTGATTTACCAACAGGTGCGATAAGCCCTCTCAGTTAAATGAGGGGCCAGGTCACAGCATTCGACTTGTGACTGGGTGCTCACAAAGTTATTTGAGAGTGCATCCAGCCTCGAACTGCGCTGGAGAGGACCATTTCAGGTCCTGTTAGCCACACAGACTGCTGTAAGAGTAGCTGGCCAACAACATTGGATACACGTGACACATATCAAGAGGATAGCTTTCCCTTTGCCACACGACGGAGAAGAAAAGAAGGAAACTACTGCTCTGCTTCTGGTGATCAATCGGTCTTGAACAACACCAAGGGTATTTCAGAGACTCTTCCTGAGCCCATGGGGCCTTGGAGACTGGTGCTTTGTCTCCGAAGTCTTCTTCAGATCTTTCTGTAACCTTGAATGACCTTGCCTCTCTTTCACCACTTCCATCAGGAAGCAACGACACACTGTTTGCGATCACGCAGTACCTGGAGTCTTAAGTTACGATCTGCATCCACAGCATTAGACTTACAGCAGAGCACGGCTGCGCCCACAGGAAACAATTGTTTATCTTGTCCCTTGCCACTTTTTCGCTGAAACATAAGTAAGTGGCTGGGACCAGTCAAGGCTATCTTCAATTAAGATCACGTGGTCAGGAGATCACGAGCAAACGAACTACGGTGTTCTACGCAGTAACTTTGCGGAAAAGAGCTTTGAGGAACAATGATATCTCTACTCGTACGGAATAACCAATCGATTGTGTGGCTAACAAAGACATTGGACAGAAAAATATATGGTCCGTGAGGACGTATTGTTTCCTTGTAATTATGTTAACCAGTCTAACAGTAGTAATTGCTCTTGGTTTTAGGTACATTGAGGGGGTGCGTCCACTTAAAACTTTAATACCCACTGAGAGTGTTCCCACTATGTCTTCTTCTTTCGTGCATCTGCACACTCTATCTCCTTGGGATTCCCAACACAGACAGAGTTATCACAATAATACGTTTTTGTTAATTATGAATGCAACTCATGCGATTTTGAACAGAACTAATTGCTGGATTTGTTTGCATTTGCCACAACACTGGGAAAAAGGGTTGGGCTGGTATATTCATCCTCTGCCTCTAACTACTGCATGCTATGCCTCTCTAAGGACATTATTCTTTGGTCATTGGAATGATAGCATCTCAGGGAACGTTGACGGGACTAATTTGAATGAATTTGAAAGGCGAGTCCTGACGCCTCTGGGATGCTCCCTTTTCGCAAATAGGAGCAAGCTTAATTTTGCTTCTAATAGGACTTCTGATAGACTTTCTAGACCTTTTCAATCGTTAATTTCTTTCAAGATGGCTCCCCTAGACAACCGGGATGCCACGCCTCCTTCTTACACTATCAATCACAGCCCCAGCTCTGTTTCCTTCTGCATACAGAGGAATGGTTCTCAGTCAACGGGTACTTTTGAGGGTTGTACCAATATTGCAAACTTGACTAGTGAGGAAAGACCTTTGTATGTGGGTGATCCTGTTTATTTCGTCTGTGGCAATGAAGCTTATCCTTGGCTACTTAGGGATTGGCAGGGTACTTGGTATTTGGGTATCTTGCTACCAGGGGTATATGTAGCTAGCACCTCTGACGTCTCTATGGCTCGTCCAAGGAGGTACGAGAACGGTGATACTCTTCACAAGTCATGGGTGACGTAGTGAAATCCTTTGTGCCATTCTGCGGACAGATCATGAATTCTGAGGATATTAGGAGACTAGCAAGTGTATTGGAGAGAACCATCAACCGGACCACCGACATACTCTACAACATGATGTTAGAACAGAAAGCGATTAGATTATGGTGTTAGAAGTCATCCTGGCTGAGCATGGTGGAGTATGCAATTGGTGGGATCTGCTTGATGTGTTTTCGAACCTGACTCCTCCCCGACTATATTTAAGGCAATACAAAATCTGCACGTCCTAAGTTCAGAAGTACATGAGGGGAACTGGGATCTTAGTGCTTGGCTCTGGGACTTTGTACGGTCATGGGGATGGAAACTCTTTTCAGTCTTAATGGTAATTCCTGGTATTATGTTGTTCTTTTGTTGTTGCATACAATGTCTTCCTGCCATATGTTCGATGCTAGGGGGATGTTGTGGGCAAACTGTAGAAACATTAGGACCGAAAAATACACACACCTGAGAAGATGACTAATGTTTTTGTAATGAAGGATATTACTGCCAAAGATTTGATGGCAATCGATATATCTAATGAATGTGATTCAGGATGTACAGACATTGAAACGTGGAGTTACAAGTAAAGCGAATATTTTTAGTAAGGCTCTTGGCATAGGCCAAAAGGAGGGTTTGTTAAACGGTAATTATATAGTGCCTCCTTAGTATTCATATTGGTCTAAGCCTATTTGCGGTTGCAAGTTCCAATTTTTGGGTTAACTTCGCCTCTTATGTGGTCTTTGTTCTAAAATGGTGGACTATGTTTTCGACTCACAACCAAGCCTTCCGACCTTTGAGTTCTGTTAATGTTTAGGCTGTCTGAGAGCCGACTGTTTAAGCTAGGTAAAGAGACCTTGCACCTCATATGAACTGTCATCTAAGTGTTCTCTGTGCTCACAGGCCTCATCCTTGTATAAACGTTGGGACAATGAAGAACAAACCTCGAACATATCTTTTGGCTGAACTGCATTGTGAAGGAATGTGGAACAAGGCTTACCATGGGATCAGAGAACATACATCGCCATTGTGTCTTCATGGAAATACAAACCTATGTAATCCTTTGCATAATATTGTATAATCTGTATGTGAACTAGGCACGAACTCTAGACCACGAATTATTAACGTGAAGAGAGGCTGAACAATTTCACATGAATTGTATAAAAGCACAAATGTTTCGATGTCCAGTACCTCACTCTCCTCACTGTTTCGACTGGTACACACTGCAAGGTGTTGGGGCCAGATAGCTATCAGTTTTGCTTTGTAAACTGTACAGTAATAAAAGATATGTGAATCTTTTAGGCCGTGATTGGTGTATTTCCTTTGTGGTGCTCAGCCTCGATATTCCTTTTGTTCTTTCAACATCTCAACAATTGAGAATTGCGCCCTTTTAACATTCTTGCTTCTTCTTTTAGATAGCCTCTTGGCTGTTGGCAATGTAGGTTATAAGTTTCCCCAAGTTGACTTCTCATAAATGGAGAATTGCAACCTTCTTGCCCTTTTATCTCTTGGTTATATTGTCTGTACTGTTGCCAAGGTGGGTTACAGGTTTCCCCAAGTTGACATCTTCTAAATGGAGAATTGCACCCTTTTAGCCTTCTTACTTCTTCTTTTAGATGTCTTGCCTGTTGGCAATGAGGGTTACAGGTTTCTCCAAGTTGACATCTCAAAAATGGGTAATTGTGCCCTTTCATATTTTACCAATAGAGGGGTTTAATTGGGCATTCATTTAACTCTCTTTGCCTCCCCCGACTTCTTTCACTTTGCTCTCAGACTCCCTATAGCTTTTTTTTTAAAAACGTATTTTATTGGTTTTGATAGAAAAAAGAAAAAGAAAACGTGCAATACAACAAGAAATCAACATTGGTTTGAACTGGGGAGGAGACGGTGAGGGGGAAACAAGGGGGGGGGAACGAACAAATCAACAACAGTCTTCATGTTGTAGCAAACTTACAGTGGACGGGTGGGTTAGGGGCAATGACCCAAAGTTTCAGGAAGCAAGAGGGGTCAAACACAGGGGTGGTTCCACCAATGCCGGCATCCGAGCAGTGTCAATGCAGTGGTGTGGGACTTCAGGGGGGTTTGTAGTCAGCGCTGAAGCGTATGTCTCTGAGGAGGGCCTTCCATGATTCCAAAGTGCCACCTTCGGTTTCGCCACTGTTCGTGATTCCTTCCTGCCAGGCCCTGGTTTCAGCTGTTGTCCATCTCTCGAGTTCTTTGAGCCATCTCTCTTGCCTGGGGCCCGACGGCGTCTTCCAGGCCATCGCTATTGTTCTTTTAGCCAGGATACATGATATGTCCATTAATTTAACAGCGTGCTTGGATTTGCTAGGTCTGGGGTAGGTCCCCAGGAGGCACTCGCCAGGAGTCCATTCGTATCTTGTCATTCCGGCGTCCATGCAGGTCTGTTTGGCCTTGGACCACAGTGCCATCGCCTTGGTGCAGGTCCAGAACATGTGAATCACATCTGCTTTATCATTCCCGCACCAGGGGCATGCAGGGGAGGATGTCTTATTGAAGGAGGCAACCCTATGTGGGGTCATGTATGTCCTGTAGAGAACGTTCAATTGGATCTGGCCAAACCTGGTGTTCCTGGATACTTTTTTGGGAAATATCAGCGCTCTTTCCCATTCTTTATCTGAAATCGGGGTCTCAAGGTCCGCCTCCCATTTTGTCCTCAGATCTTCGCATTTAGGGTTGGTTTTATCACATAGTCTGCTGTAAAGCCTGGAGACAGGTCTCCAGCCGTCCGAGAGGTCATGCATCTCTTGTAGCAGAGGGTCAGGGGAGGGCTCCTCCGGCCATCCGGTCCATTGTTTCTTAGCAGTTTGTTTGAGGCGATGGTACCAGAGGAACTGGCCCGGGGGAATTCCATCGGCAGCCTTAAGAGATTCGAAATCCCTGAATTCTCCCTCCTCATACATGTCGCTCCATGTGTAAATGCCGGCCTCTTCCCACCTCCTTGCCGTAGAGATGTCTGCAGCCGTTCGACAGGTGTCTGCTAGGATGGGATTGTCCGGAGAGTATGGGTGTCGTATTCGCCTGATGCAGCAGGACCTGGCCCATATCTTTCTTCCCAGGTCAATCACCATGGAGGGGACCGGGGGTTGCCATGTAGGGTGCCATAGGATCTCCTTGGGGATCACATTGTCCAAGGGTTGCCTCAGCAGTTCGGTCTCTGCTGAAGGCTCATCCGAGAGCCATCTCGTTATGTGACTCAGCTGGGCAGCCAGGTAGTACAACTGGAGATCCGGCAACTTTATTCCGCCTTCTTTGTGTGGGAGAGAGAGGACGGACAGCGACAGTTTATGCCTGTGTGGGCCCCAAAGGAAGTCCCTGATGATGGCCTCCAGCTTCTTGAAGAAGGACGGTCTAATGTAATGGCAAATGTTTACGAAGAAATACAGGAATCGGGGGAGTACGATCATCTTGACAATCGCTGCCCTGCCCACCATGGCCAATGGGAGCTTGGACCAAAACTTTATAGAACTTCGGAGACTCGTGATGGCGGCCTCGGTGTTGTGTTCATGCATGAGTAGCGGGGTGTGGCTTATGTTGATCCCCAAATAACGGAACTGGACCAGTTGCCAGCTTATTCCTATCTCTGGGAGATTGTTTTCCGGAATGTTGCGTAAGCCCGCCAAGGGGAAGGCAGAGGACTTATTCCTACTAAAGCGGATCCCTGAGTACTTCGCATAGTTGTCCAGTATCTCCAACGCGGTTGGCGCGTTAACTTCGGGGGAGCTTAGGTAAAGAAGGACGTCGTCTGCATACAAGGATATTATGTGGTGTGCATTGCCCACCTTAATGCCAGCATCGAAAAGCTGCTGCCTGAAGTATAATGCAATCGGTTCCAGGCCCAGTATGTACAGCATGGGTGATAACGGGCAGCCCTGCCTTGTTCCCCTTTGTATATCCCAAGCCGCTGAAACCACTCTTCCCGTTCTTACTCTCGCCGTCGGGGAATTGTAGAGGACCTCAACCCACCTGATGAAGCCCCCTCCAAAGCCAAATCTTCTCAGGACCTCCCTGATCCACTCCCAGTATATGGAGTCGAAGGCCTTGATGGCGTCGAGCGACAACACCGCCAGGTCCTCGTCCCTGTCATATGTTTCGGCCATTACATGCTGCAACCTCCGGAGGTTAGCAGTGGTGTTGCGCCCAGGAACGAATCCGTTCTGATCTTCGTGAACGATGGAACCCACCACCCTGGCTAGCTTGCGGGCCAATATGGATGTGAGGATCTTGGCATCGTAGTTTAGCATAGCCAGAGGGCGATAGGACTCACAGTCGGTGGGCGATTTGTGTGGCTTGAGCATGGGGACTATTATGGTTTCCTTCATGGTGTTGGGGAGAATCCCATCCGTGTGTGCCTCCTGGTAGACCTCGTGGAGAACTGGGGCAAGGATGGACTCATACGCTTTATAGAACTCAGGTGGGAGGCCGTCACTGCCAGGGGCTTTGTTGTTGGAGAGGGACCTGATTGCCCCTTGAACGTCCTCAAGAGTGATCTCGGTTTCCAGCTCCTCTCTCTGCTCGAGCGAAATGTGGGGAAGTTCTATCTCCTCGAGTGTGTCTATGATGTCTGCAGCAGGAATCTGGGTCTTGTGGGTATACAGTTCTGTGTAGAATTTAGCAAAGGCTTCATTGATCCCTAGCTGAGTCGAGTGGGATGACCCATTAGCGTCCCGTATCTCCACTGGGAGATGTTTGGGGTGTTCCCGTTTGCAGAGCCATGCTAGTAGTCTTCCCGGTTTGTCCGATTCTTTATGAGATCTGGCGGTGTGCGTGGCGAAATCAAATTTTTCCAGTCTTTCCCATGCCTGCTGACATTCTGTGCGGGCTTCCTTCAGCTTGGTCTCTGTCTCCATAGAGTTGTCGCATGTGGACTCCAGTCGGGAGATCTCAGCTTCCTGTGCTTCCAGGGTTCTCCGCAACTGCCTGCGAGTTCCGCCGGCTCTCGATATGATTTCGCCTCTGGTCACCACCTTCATTGCTTCCCATAATGTGCCCCAGGAGGGGACCGAACCGATGTTGTTCTCCAAGTATTCTTCCAATTTTTCGGCAAGGGTTTCCCTGAACTCGAGGTCCGCAAGTGCCGCGGTCGGCATCCTCCACATGGGGATCGGGGGTCTGGGGCCTCTCATTTGCCATAACATGGTCAGTGGGGAGTGGTCGGAGATCGTCCGCCCCAGGTATTCTGTGGTTGCTATGTGTGGGGTAAGTTCCTTATTGATGAACAGATAGTCAATTCTTGTGTGAACTCCGTGTGGAGCTGAGTAGTGGGAGTAGGACCTGTCGGTCGGATGGTGTTCCCTCCAGATGTCCACTAAGTTGAGTTGCTCCAGAGTTTCCCTCAAGGCACCGGATGTGAGGCTGCTCGGGCGTGGGGGGGGCAGCGATCTGTCTGCACTCGTGTCAGCAACACAGTTGAAGTCCCCTCCCCATATGAAGGTGCGGTCCCGGTACCGAGTCAGCTTCGTTATCAATGTGGCGAGGTACGCCGATATCCCGTGATGAGGGAAGTAAGAGTTGATGAAGCAGACTGGGGTTTGTTCCAATGTGCCCCAAATCGCTGTGAATCTCCCTTCTTTATCTTGTTCACTTCCCTCCATCTGGAAGGGGACGTCCGGGCTTATCCATATTAGCACCCCTCTGGCGTATTTAGAGTAGGGGGACCCTCTAACAGTCCCAGCCCATCGGTCTGCAATTTTAGACATGGCCTCCGTCGTGAGGTGAGTCTCTTGAAGGAGTGCAATGGAGATTTTCTTCCTCCTGAGGTAGGACTGTATACGATTGCGCCTGAGGTATGAGCCCATGCCCCGCACATTCCAGGTCATTACAGTAAGCTGTGCCGCCATCCGGTTCGAGTTTCAGATTTGGTGTGGGACTCTGGGGTCCGACTCCACTTTAGTCTTGTTCGGGTGGGCTGCAGGGGGGATACCACTGCATCTCGTTCATCGGTGTCATGTCCCAGACCCATCTCGGTCTGCGTTGGCAAAAGAGGCATGAAGACTGTACAACTAATAAAACTAACAACAAAACTTAAACTGGTGCGCCCAGCAACTACAACATTGTCGCGGTGCTCAGGCGCTCTCGAGCCGTCGGAGCCCATCCGGGAGTCGGGCGCGAGCTGGGTCAGGCGGGTGCCCAGACCGGGTAAATACTACGCTGGGGGTGGGGCAAGGGCCTGGCGGCAGAGCCGAACGAGGCCGTTTCCAAGTGAAAAAACTGTAGTTGGATTATCTTCTGTATTCCGGTCTCACGTGCGATGTTTCTTACATGGGGGTCGCTGGGGGGTTAGGTCTCAGTCTGTGAGTTGTCCTTGCCATCCGCCAGGTTATTATCCTCAAGCCACATGTTGGCCGCATCTGGGTTCTCGAGAAATACCACTCTCTCCTTGTAGACAACCCTTAGGCGCGATGGATAAAGTAGTCTATATTTTAGGTTCAGTTGTCGGAGCCGGGCTTTTATCGGGACAAATGAGTTCCGCTCTCTTTGTACCTTCTGCGTGTAGTCCGGATAAATGGAGATTTTGGAGTCTCCTCGCTCGATGGGGCCCCCCTCCCTGGATCGCCGTAAGATAGTTTCTCTGTCCTGAAAGTTCAGTATCTTAGCGATTATGGGTCTGGGGTGCGATCCGGGGGGAGGGCGCCTCTGAAGGGATCTGTGGGCCCTTTCGACAGAGAATCCCTGGGTCAATTTGCCGGCCCCTATTTCTTGTAGCAGAAGGGTTTCGACGAAGGATGTGGTATTTACTCCCTCGTTCCCCTCCGGGACCCCCAGGATCCTGATGTTGCTCCGTCTGGCCCGACCTTCGGCCTCCTCCGCCTTTTCCTCCAAAAAGGTGACTTTCCTCTTCAGGAGGACAACTTCGGACTTTATGGCTGTGATGGCCGTGGAGGCTTCCTCTGCCGACTGTTCAACGGTCGCGACCCTCTCCGTTAAGTTGCGAGCGTCTTGGCGGATCAGTTGAATATCGACTTTGAATTCGTCGATCTTGGAGTCTATATGCGTCTTTAGCGAGGCTATAGCATCAAGTATCTGAGAGTGGTTATCGGCCGCCACCTCTTCGCTCGACTGGGCAACTTCAGAGGAGCTGGCCTTGGATTGAGTGGGGGTCTTCGCCCTGGTGGAAACAAAGGAGTCCATGGTGGCGGCTCTGGTCTTGTTCTTGGCGGCCATCTTGGGGCGATGGTTGCGGGTGTTTTAGGCCTCAAAAGTTAGTTCACTTGTGAGATCACTGGTGGGGCCCTTCACCTGGCCAAATATCGGGCCGTGAGCTGTGGTCTGCCCCCGTGTGTGATGGTGTGGTCCGTAGAGGTGGTCTCTAGAAGAGCGGAGCCTCTCTTTTGCTGCTGCCTCTCCCCGCCGGGCCCTGGAATCCGTTGGGGGAGGGGGTACCCCTCGCAGGCACCGCTATGCTGTGCGGGGCGCCATCTTGGATCCAGTAAGAACGGGAGGGGGGGAGAACCGATTCAGGGCCACCGGAGTCTCAGGGGGGTCCAATTTGGTGGGCCCAGCAACTATTCAGGTGCAGGGCTGCTTCGCCCAACCGCTCGTTCCTTTTCAGAAGTCGGGGTCGCACGCGAGCCGGAGAAAAAGGATCAGGAAACGGCGTCTCGGCCGGAGCTCGGCGGATCAGCTACCGCTCGCCATCGGCGCCAAGCCACGCCCCCTAGACTCCCTATAGCTTAAGTGCGGGAACCGTAAATGCTAGAAAGCGTCCCGGCTGCCTTGTGTCTCCTCTGAGGCTCACTGGTTACTGTTGGTGGCTTCAGAGTCCTCCTCATGTGCTGCGCAGCACAGCGGTCCTTCTCTTCGGTGTCTCAGCATCTCGGGGAATCCTTTGGTTCTCTCGCTGTCTGGGTGTCTCTCTCTGGGAGCCTCTGCGGCTCTACCTTTAATGACCACGGCTCTCCCGACCTCCAGACCTCCTCGAAGACCCTGCCACGTCCTCTTCCTCGCCTCTCTGTAAACCTGCTGCTCTGCACATGATCCATCCCCAAGCCACAGGTTGGGAGAGTGCGGTTTCTTCTTGTTTCACCTGCAGCTTCAACCACTTCGCTATCTTCCCGCACTGCTTCTGCTGCTGCTGCTCAGGTGCCTTGCCTTACAACAACAAGACTGCACATTCTCTTCAGTGACACTTTTGATTAAAGTTAGGAGAGGTTATACAAGGGATGTGTTACTTTTCATTAGGGCTAACATTTCTACCCATGACAGAATCGCGGCCATTAGAGGATGTCATATCTAATTCAGGAATTCCCCAAAGTATATAACTTATTCTGCCTAGGTAACTCTTCAGAGAAAGTTCTTTGGGTTTCTTTATGAGAGGGACTTTTACAATGGCAGCATGCCATTAGATATTTGGGGATTACAGGACTCTCATCCTCACAAGAAGCTGAATACCTTGTCTCTTCCAAGGGAGTCCCCACTACCCCCTGATAGCCATCTCCTCCCATGTGATCCTACCTCATGATACCATCCCCAGGGTTCGGATCAAGTAGCATCTGCCTTCCCCTGGCCACATGGGGGAGATTTTAGGCTGGGGTTAGTGATGACTCTGCAGGATTCATCACCATACATTAAGGTAAAAAGCAAGGTCATCAGTCCAAAGTATGGAAAATAAGGATATGCAAGCTTTTTGGAAATGTTTTGTGAAAACACAAGGGCAGTTAACTCCATTCACAGTACTCAAATCTTTGAAAACACCTGTTAAATTTGTTTATGGGATTTGTATTGGTCTCATTCTTCTATAACTGTTCCATGGATCTAAGACACCATGCAGAGTGTTACTTCCATAATTATTTCAAATAGAAAGTTTAACAAAAACATGTAATTCATCAAGTGTACAAGGCCCTGGTTAGCTTGTCAAATTATGATTTTTTTTTAAAAATCCAAACGTGGAAACAAATACTACAGCCTCTGTTTCTGACATGCTTATTGGGATCTTTAATACCTGACAGGTGGCATTGGAGTTTAATGATACCTATCTCTAAAAAGGAAATGAAAGCTCATGTGTGTAACTATTATCCTATTATATTATCAGACGTATGTGGACAAATCTTCACTAGGCACATTAACATATTGGTATGGTAAATCAGGAATCATTCCTAAAGATCAATGTTGTTTCTGTGAGGCCAATTCTACAGTTGATAATAGTTCATCCCTTAAATGGATTAAAGAAAAAATACAGCAAAGAGAAGAAAATTAACCTATATGCAGCTTTCATAGATTTTTCCAGCACGTTTGCTCACATTGAAAGCACAATCTTGGGGACAAGCCATAGAAATGGGGCATATGTAAACATTTGTTAAGTATTTTAGTTGTGTTGCACTTACATATATGGGTAGGAGTGCAGTTAAATGTGTTTGGTGATTTAACATAGAAAATAAAGGCAGATAATGGCCTGCACCAAGGCTACATCTTGGTCCAGTTATTGCTTAATTTTATTTAGCTGGCTCACCCTATATATTAAGAGCATTTTGTTATTTCCCACCAAATTGATATCCCTCTCAAGTTGAACTGTTATTGTATGTGTACGGTAGCACCATTTTAGATTTCAGAGAGCCCATACTGTTTAGAACATTTCTTGAGAGTGACTATACAGAAGATGAAGACCGCTATGTTCTCAAATCAAGTGTGGCAGGATACATTCAATTGGAGTTTAGTCTCTTACCAACAGTTAGGAAATATACATGTTAATACTATCTAGGGGTTACATTCTAAATAATGTTATGCTGGACAAAACAAGATAGTGAGTTATCCAAAAGAGCCACCATCTTTCTAATACTCTTAAAATGTTAATGCAACCAGAGGGGCAGAGAGAATATAGCTTATTCTTAAACATTTATAAGACCAAAGTTGTGTCTTTGGTCTTATATGGCATTAAGTTTCTTCCAATCAGATGCATTACAAGTCTCAAATAATCAAGCGCAAAATGTGGCAGTCTCTTCTGAGAGTACATCGATCAACTGGCAATGAAGCCAGAATATTTGAACTAGGCTTAGACAGCCTTGTTTATAAAGGAATGGGGAACGCTATCAGATGTTGGTGGCAGCAATATAAATGAATTTAGGGGACTTTGAGGTATCTAGTTTACAATTTTCTGATTTCAAAATATAGCACTAGTTGTGATTTTTTAAACATATATTCTTGGGCTGTGGAAAACTCAAATCTGCCCATATTTGGATTAAAACAAATGACATCATATACAGATTTTAAAGCTCTGTTAAAAATATTTGTAAAGAGTGACACTTTGGTTCAGGCATCTCTCATTGTTGGAAACAAATGCATATGGGGGCTGTGCATTGTAAGGCAGAGCCCACCGTCACACACATATATTTAATTGATGTGTAGGACGTTGGGATTTGAAGATTGTATTTTAAATGTAAGCTACAACAGCTGCACATAAATGAAATTCTTGGAACTTATTTAACTTGCAGTATTATGAAATAATGTCTCCATTGTGCTGATTTGCTGGTCAAGATTTTATTCAGATTTTCTGTATTTACCCGGATTTTATAACTGTTTGGGGAAATCTTTGAGACCGTTAATTGAAAAACATGGTGTGTGACAAATCCAGCCTGTTGTAAGACTTTTATATTTGGCCTGGAAAATTGTATATGTTTTAAAATGTCCACATTTCTAATGAATGTGATCAATTGATGGGTAAAATGAATATGACTTGTGAAATGTATGAGAAATTTTAGATGTTTAATAAGCAGTTATGATAGTGTTAATTTTTAATGTTATTTGGTTTCTTTTTGAAACCATTTAATCAACAAATACATAAAATTACAAACCAAATGGCTTCCCAATCTCGCGATCAATAATTACTTGTGGATTCCCACAGATGTCTATTTTGCTGTACCTTCTCTCCAATATCTACCTAAAAGCTATTTGCAAACCTTTGGCTCCATTAGAGATAGTCTGCTACTGATATGCCGTTGAAAAAAAGGCATTGTTTGAAGTGGATAATAAAAACAGGTATAAAGACACTTCCCTCAATAACATCTTGATATCAATCAAAACCTGGATGGATTCCAAGTGATTAAGCCTCAAGAGTGGCAAAACCGAGCTTGCTATTGAAAGCACTCCAGCTGGGGTAAACACTCTTAAATTCTTCCACCCAATTTTCCTTATTGATCAGTTCCCTCTTCCAATCCTTTCTAAAGAGAAATGATTTGAAAGGCTTTTTTACTCAATCGTATTCATGTCTGCCCAAGTTGTTTCTATTAAAGTACTACCTTTTACTACATTTGCTTTTTTTAAAAATATTCTACCCTATCGATCCAGAATCTGACTTAGATCATTTTACAAGAGACATTACCACTGCTAAAATTGACTTTTGTAATGCATTGTATGTTGGATGCTCTCAGATGTTAATCAGAAAACTACAAATTCAGAGGGGGCGCTGTTGTGCGCCAACAAAGATGGCCACATGAAGTGGTAGCTCCGTAACTATCAAAATCCTCAGAGCAAAATCCTGCGGTATGAGGTGATTGCTCGTGTTAAAAATACATGGAAAGCACATGGGCACTATCCGGGCAGCAGCAGGTGAAACCCGATGGAGATCCATGCAGTAACAAGCATGTAGGGAGTGGAAGATGGTGCGACAGCCCTGATACCGTCTCACAGTCTGCGCACCAAAACAGCTAGGAGTGCAGTGGAAACTGGCCCACTGTGCGGTGGCAGTTGGGGACCCCGCTGAACCAGTCACCCACAGAGTCAGCGGCAAAGGCTGGGAGACCCCGCTGACGACATCCTGGTGTGCATGTATCCCCGGCAGAGGAGGGGTGTCCGCGCGCCCCGACCACCCGCGAGGTGGCAATGCTCTTTCGGAGCACCGTGGGAGCTTCCTGACCAAAGTCGGAGGCTGCATCTGGAGTGGGGCTGAGTGAAGGCACTCGGCAGTGGGTCAAGGACACATGTGTTGGTGCTTGCAGCACAACGTGTCTGCTCCTCAGCATCTGCCCTGCTCCCCCTGGGTTCCAGCCGCACAGCAACACAATTAGAGAGAGGGAGAACTGAGGCTGCAGGGGCCTGAAGCACATAAAGTACGTGCAAAAGTGCATCCCCGGGGCTACCTGCAGCCTCGCAGACCATCGCCTGCCACATGCCCCAGGCTCTCAACATACCTGCGAGGGGGTCACCATACTAAACACAGCCCAGCCTAGTTAAGTCCAGTCTGAAGATCCACACCCCCCTGGGCGGTCCTGGTATCCTGCTCCATCCCCAGCAATAGAACTGTAAGAGAGTCTGAACTGCCCTCAACCATATCACAGCAGGGACCTGTTGATCAATACCATTGCAAGGCAATAACACAAAGTAAAACCGGAAAGCAGGCCGTAGAAGCACTGCAAAACCAACGGCCTCAGGGGAGACAGCAGAGCCCCCGAACTGTTAAACCACATGAAAGGCACAGCTACAAGGGCGTGCACCCCATGCAAAGGATTATTGTCTGGGCCCAAAGTTAGTCGAGTTCAATCATCCCGCCTTACGCAACGCAACCCTGAGACAGTGGGATGAAATTGACCACACAAGGAGTGCATACCGCGCGGCAATGCTCTCCCCAGCGAGATCACTTTAACCTGGGACTCCACAGCCACACAAGAGACTACAATACCTGAAATACAGGGGGTTCTGTTTCCATCCCAGCAGGCCGCCAAGCTCAAACATCCTGCCAGATGCACCAGGAGCCATGGCCCAGACATCCTGACAAGGACTGTGCCCAGCCCTCCTCAGCCCTCCACCTACCTTATAGGGTCAGGCCAAGAAGGGCCAGGGGCAACAAGAACAACAAAGGCCCCATGGATGCCTTTACCAGCGCAAACTGCACAGACGTGGCCCCTGGATCCACCCAGACGTCCTCCACCGGACCCTAGTCACACACACAGAGTCAAACATGGACCCTTATATGAGTGCCCTGCATGCTCATGCTGGGTTTACAGCAGTCAACTCCAATTTGGACGATATAGGTAGCACCATTGTCTCAATTAGAGCAGACATGCAATAAATGAACACCAGGGTGGCTGAGACTGAGGAAAGAGTGAGCACCTTGGAGGATATGTCGACCACACATGGGAAAGCAGTAGAAGAGATCCAAAAGAACCTCAAATCTATCCGGGAGAAATGTAAAGACCTCGAATCGAGATCTGGACGTAACAACATCAGGGTAGTCGGGGTGGCAGAAAAAGCCATACATTTTCCAATGGAAAAATTCATGGAGGAGACCCTTCGATCACTGTTCCCTGAGGCCCAGTTCTCGCAGCACTTCCTGATAGAAAGAGCCGACAAATCCTTGACTCCGCCCCCCAAACCAGGAGCTCCACCACGCATGATAATAGCCCAACTCCTAAACTATAGGAACCACAACCTAATCCAACGATTATCATGGGATTAAGGCATCCTGACCCATGACTCTAACCGTATACACATCTACCTGGATTTCTCGGGTGGGGTCGAAACAGCCAGACGCTCTTTTCAACAGGTTAAGAAAGCACTGCGCGATAGGAAAATTCCGTATGCGATGCTGTTCCCCATCAAATTACGACTCCAGAATGCAGGAAGAGGACATTTTTTTGAAACACCGAGTGAACAATGGCCTATATCGAACGACACATCCCGGAAACCCAAAACAATGACTGACATAGTGAAACCGTAACACAAAACCCCAAGTGCATAATCTCAAGCAGAGACCTATCTAGCCAGGAAGATCCGACATACTCAAACCCACTGTACACAAATAGTTGCGTCGCACACTGGGGCGGCAAGCCCCCGAAGTTGTATGTTGTGACCGCAAACAGCCACCCACTGATTCAGACTGTTAAACCAAGTTGGGGAAATACACTATCCAGTCGGAGGGATGTTGAGGGAGGGGGGCAGGGTGAAAGGGAAGTTAAAAAGGGGGAAAAAGCTGACATGGAAAACAAGCTTGGCTGGTGCAACTATAACAAGATAACATCGCAAAAACTTGCAACTCATTATACCCCCTATGGTCCCTATGCATAAGGTGAGACTAATGTCATGGAACTTGCGGGGCCTGGCGAATCCCATAAAGGCCAGGAAAATACGGGTAGGCCAGGCGACACAAAGTCGACATACTATTCTTGCAGGAGACTCATGCAACAGCAAGAATAGTGGACTCATTGGCCAGAGAATGGGGACCTCTGAAGATCAAAACCCGGTAGTCAACGCAGGCCAGAGGCGTGTGCACCATTATCTATCACTGCACCGGCTTCCAACTTACTAAGTCAAGCGTGGAAGCAGAGGGGCGATATGTTATACTATGGGGTACACTGCACAACCATGAAGTTAACCTGGTGAACATATTTGGTCTGAACATTGACACCCCGGAGTTCTACCTTCAACTCATGACATTGGTGGCCCTGAGTGGGGACGCAGACATTATCTGGGGAAGAGAGTATAACATGATCCTTCATCTTGATTTGGATAGATCAGCGGGCCCCCAAGATCCCACTCCAGAGGAGCAAAAGCTATACTACAAGGCATGGCAGAAATCCCACTGGTTGATGCATGGAGGGAATGGCAACCGGCACTGAAAGAATACACATTTTACTCATCGGTGCACTACACGAGCTCTCGAATAGACTATTGGCTTCTTTCCCCGATACTAATCCCAAGTGTGAGTGAATGCTGCATCCTTCCACGCATCATGTCTGACCATTCACCAGTCTTGCTAGAAATAACCATGGACACCACAGAAATCATCCATCGCACGTGGCGCATGCCGCCGTCCCTACTGAAGGATGAGTCGACCATAGTGTCCCTGAGATCCGAGATCAGAGAATTCTTCAGCATAAATGAGGGGTCGGTTTCCTCCACAGCCACGGTCTGGGAAACATTTAAAGTATGGACCATGGGGCACCTCCTCGCCAAAACAGGGGGTTTATTGAAAACCATCAGAGCAGGCCTAAGCCGGGTGAAAGGCGATCTCCGAGAATTGGAAAAAGCACATGCACGGACACCCAACATGGTGACCCTAAAACCTATGAGTGAGCAACTGGACAAATTTAGAACCCGGGCTGAAAGGGAAATAAAGTATAATAGGCATCCGGCCAGAACCAGGAGATATGGGGAGGGAAACAAAGCCGAGAAGTTGCTGGAAAAGTTAATAAAAATGGAGCAGGGGTTCAGGCCGATCATTTCTATCATGGACATGAATGGTGAGGTCCACACAAATGCTAAAAAGATCAGCAAAATCTTTCTGGGCTTCTACTCAGACCTGTACAAGAACACCGACCAACGCTCTCCAAGCTAACTCGAGCAATACATTGCAACTATCCCCCTGCCCAGACTAGAACATAGGGACATGGCCAGTCTAGAACATCCGTTCACCCTGGAGGAAATCACCCAAGCAATGAAGGACCTAAGCTGGCAAGGTTTCCACGGCCGGATGGCCCCGCAGCCGACTTTTACAATGCTGCGCGGAAGATCTATCCCCGAGACTACTTGCAGTGTGGAAAGAAGCCCTAGTATATGGCACACTCACGGAATCCCTAAGAGAAGCAACTATAACCGTCCTTCTTAAGCTGCACAAGACACCACAAGACCCTAAATCATACCGCCCCCTCTCATTAATTAAAACGGACACCAAAATGTATGCCAAGGTCATAGCTAACAGACTACTACCCCATATGAACAAACTGGTGCATCTGGACGAATCAGGTTTCATACCTACTAGATCCACATCCTTAAACCTGAGGAGACACTTTGGAACCATTTCGCAAGTTGACTCACAATCCGAGGTGGCAGCTGTAACACTCGATGCCGAAAAAGCCTCGACTCTGTGTCCTGAAACACGTATCCCGGCAACACCACTGAAATGTCTCCTGGGAGCCTTGGGCAAGTTCCCAACAAAGAAAAGCAAATTCTTTTCAGTGGCAACAGCCATGGCCAAACGCAACATCCTCTGCCATTGGAAAGCTAAAACTTCCCCCACAACTGAAGCTTGGCTTCGAGACTTGATTGAGATACACAACTGTGAAACAGGGTACATCAGACTCAGTGCACCAACCAACCACCCAAGGGACATATGGGCCCCCCTCCGGAGATACCTGGACTTGTGCGGCCAGCCCTCGACATCGTCAAACTGAAGCAGCCCTTGGATCTGTCCCAGAACATGTATAATCTAACGCATTGAATATATGTATGCATAACCACCTGTAACAAATTGCACCATACAGTGTATAATGCATTATAATGGAATATGTAATGTTTATGTCAGCCAATAAATAAAGTTCTAAAAAAGAAAACTACAAATTCTTCAAAACCATTTTTCCAGAACAGTGGTTAATGTTGCCCATTTCGCTCTTATTACTCCTGTATTGCAAAGGTTACACGCGTGTATTCTGTTAAAAGATGCCACATTACCCTTCAAAGGTCTTTAACACAATGCACTAGTCTGCCTTATACCGAAAATATGCTCTTGCAGACTAGGATGATATTTATTTATTTTTTAATTTAAAGTGTGTTTTTAGATGATTAGCATCTTTTTCACACTGTAGCACACAACATACATATAAAAATGTACATTTCTTATACATTTCTTTTAAAAACAATTTTACATAATTTTAACAAACGTTCTTAACACACATATTCACCTACATCAATTCTGGAGTGTATATATAAAAAAGAAAACAATCAAATCTATAAAGTGACCAATGGTCAATGATATACAAAGGCCTATACATCAAATCCCTTATCACATAGGGTTGCTATCCTCCTTTTTAACCATCCTTTTAATTGCTATCTCCCATACATAAAAGGCCGCGTGGCTTAGAACTGATGTCTTAGCCACAAATAAATCACTCCAGAATAGGTCAGAATTATAATTTCCGTATTTTTCATACGCCAACCTAGGATGATATTTGAGATCCTCAGAGGCCCTTCTCCTAGTATCACAGATATAATCTGGAATCTGCTGTTGGCCAAACTTCATCATTCCAGTGGCCCATCATTTAGAATAATCTCCCTCTTCAATTTAGAACACAATCTAAATTGTTGTTATTTAAACAAAAACTGAAAGGTACTTTTTTCTGTAATTCCAGAGTTGTAGGTCCCAAACTTTTTTTCCATGTGATGCTGCTTAGTGTACTTTTGTTCAGTTAGCACTTTAGTTCGTATTGGCTACCTGTGCTATATAAATATGAACATAGCATATTCTTGATACCCCCAACACTGTTTTAAAGAAATACTTTATAAAGGTATTGTCCTTAGGTTTAGCCTATGTGTATTGAGATCTATCCTATTTTATGAAAGTAAGATATGCAGTAAAATTCAAAACTACTGTACAAGTAAGGAAGCCAATGTCGGGTACCTTCCCGAATCACAAGAAATCTTGAAGGCACAAAATTGCCACTGTAATCTTTAGTACAACAGAAAATATTTCCTAAGAAGATGTGGGAGGCAAACATTGTTCACTGGTAAGCTATACAAGAATTCTGCTGATGTTAAGTCTGCTAAGATATGCATGTGCAGTTCATACAAGAAGGTTATATCACAAAGAGCATTTGTGGTTTGCCACTGTGTTATAAAAGCATTGTGCAAATATTTTTAAACAGAAGGAGAAGATGAATGTGCAACCACAGAAGTATGCAGTAAAGAGCACAATGTGGCATGTGCCGGTGCATGATGTTACATGTGTTACCCTTTTCATTGATAAGTTCCATGGTAGCTCTTGCTCTGTGCATCTATGATACTTAACACTAACACAAGAGAGGATACTTACACAAGGATTTTATGTGCCATACAGTCCTGCAGGATAGCTTAGCATTAAGAGCTTACCTTGGAAATGGGACCAGCATCCACGTCCTAATTTGATACCATAACAAAGTAAATTCAGCCCTTCAAGCTTTAGAGGTTGATACATTCAGTACCATTAATTGTATTACAATAACAGCTAATATCAGAATGTTTGGAAGTGGGCCAATTTGGCAAGCAGTGTATATAATACCTGGCAGCCTGCAACATCCATATAATAGCCTGAAAATAATGTTCTTATTACAGGCTAGTTGTAACATCACAACTGACCTGTAATAGGAAAATGACATGACAGCTGCTCCGTAATCAGTTATTACACTTCTTTTCTGATGTCACACTGGCTGCTGCATGAGCCAGCAAAGGTCAGAATTCCAGCTGTCACTGCAGCAGTTAATTAAAGCTGTTACAAGCTTTTCAAATTCCTGGAAACTTCGGACATACGCATGAGGAGGAGTTGAAATGATCAAGCACGCACAAATCACGACCAGCTAAACTAAGAGGGACACCTCAACCAGAACACTCGATGACACATTGGCCAGGTTTTAGAAAGGTCTCAATGAGGCATCAGTGAAGGGTCATCCATGTCATCTATTTCATCACTTGACCTTGAAGATTGGTGATGTACTTTGTTAAGTACAAACAGCAGTTGAATTGAAAGATTGGTGTAGCTTAAGGAAATTGGATTTAAGATATGTTTGATCAGATTTGATGAGAATTATACAATGTATATGTATTTAGGTTGCTTATTACAATAAACAGGTGGGTCAGTTGGGGATGTACACGTAGCAGTTTAATTTAAATATTGCTGTAGCTTAATGAAATTAGATTCAGGAAATTCTTGCTAGGAATTGATAGAAAATGTACAATGTATACATTATTAAGTTGTTTTTTTAAAAAATACATAGAATATCAGCAAATTACAATAGCACTAACTCATAATTTGGAATGAAATTGATCAATAACTTTATATTATTGCAATACATAACTGAGTCATTGTTTGCCAGGGCATGCAGGGCATGCAGAACCATATAAATCATGTATTATATTGAGCACTGTCTTCTCTACTTCCCATGTCAGCATTGTATCTAGATGAAACTCCCATGCTTTTTCTCTTATTTTTTTCAAGTGAATGCATTGTTAATCTACATTTAAATATTCCCAACATGTGCCAGTCAGTTTGAATTTTCATAGATTTTCTTTAGAGGTAAGCCACTGTTGTGTGGCTTTTGCTCTTATTGAATTTTCACATTTCTCTTTTTGTGGAAAATGTAGTCACCTTATCCAATGATCGCCCCTTCCACTAAACAATTAATTGATTACATTTTGTGTAACGCCAAACTAGCATTGTATTAGGCACTTTTTCAAGTCTGCAAAAGTGAATTAACCTGTGTTGAAACAGACTTACCACCATTGTGCAATTATATGCTGTGGCAGAACTTTTATGAAATTGCAGAGCAGCATCTTAGTAATACAGGGAGTTACTTTCAGGGACAGTTTTCGAGCACTAGTGCAGAAGATACTGGGAGAATTGTTGAGGCTTCCATTTAGTAGGGATTTCGCTGTGGGGTCACAGCACTTAAATAAAGTTCTCTCGCTAACTTCTTCTGGCATCGAAAGTTGCATTATGGATGTACGCGATAAGGAGGGAAGACGCTGCCACCATGACATTGACATCTGACTGAGGAGGAGCTTCAGATTGCCCATGAGTGCTGTGAGGCACATTGAAGCTGGCCCTAAGTTCTTTACGCGATAAGGAGGCAAGACACTGCCACCATGACACCATGACTGAGGAGGAGCTTCACATTGCCTTTGAGTGCTGTGAGGCACATTGAAGCTGGCCCTAAATTCTTTACGCTATAAGGAGGGAAGACACTGCCACCATGACTGTGGAGGAGTTTCAGATTGCCCTTGAGCCTAGAACGTTGTGAGGCACATTGAAGCGGGCTCTAAATTCTTTAAACTGGTGAACAGACCCTAAGAATGCATTTGGGAAGACTTTATTTGCTGAATGCTCGTGGAGGGCTCTCGGGTGAATTGCATATACACGTGGTGCTTCATGAAGGAGCAGCTGCAAGCACCCCCCCTCCCATTGTGTGGGGCTTATGCCATTGGAGAAGGACCAATCCCCCTTTACATGAAAAATATCTGCATGTGCAGTGGCATTGACTGCCATTGCTGTGTGGGCATATTTACCCATATTGGTACATTTGTGGTGGATCAGCATTTGATTTAGTAATGAGCTGTGACGGCCATCTAAAAGAGACTTACTGAAGATTAGAAAATATTTGATCAAATAGAGACACATTGGATGTGTGTCACCACCACGAGCTTAATGAGCTGCCGTTTGAAGAAACCATCTACTGGTAAGCAAAATGGAGGAAGAGTGACAATATTGCACGGAGTCTGCTTTGAGCCTAAAGTTGAATATTTAAGGGTCTTTGTTGGTGTAATTGTGGTATCCTGGTGTGATGGTATTGTCTGTTTGAGTGCATGCAGGGGCCTCATAGAATGGTGAGGTGGATATTGGCATGTAGGAGGCCTGGGGATTCCAGAGAGTGTCGGTTGGGACTTGGAGATAGACTGGGAACCTGGGCAGAGGCTTGTTACTTACTCTCCTACCTTTCATTGACTATACCTATGTAACTAAGAAGAACAAAACCTGTTCCTTTTACACTTACCTGATTCAGCGTGGTTTCTGCTCCATGTCATTCCTGACTCAGATACATAAGTAATCCTCAATGTACGTTCCTGGAGACAGCATTTAAATAAGCTTCAATACTTTGGGGTCTACAGCGTGCAAATGATAACTCTTTTTTCCCCAATTATGCCAGCTCCTGGAGTTCTGACTATTGCATAGCCATGGCAGATAGAGACTTTAGAGGCACTGCATTGGGATGAATGCAGACCCTACAAGATGGGACTCCTCAAGTGTAGTTTAGGAGCGGATTGATTATGCACAATCAAAAACATATACAAAATACGAGGATTAGGAGATCAGAGATCTATCTGCCCCTCAGTTCGAGTAGGTTGACAGATAGGGTTGAGCAGCTGCAACATGTGTCTCATTGCACGTAGGGTTGGCTCTGAAGAATGCAGCTTGACACACTGGCCACTATAGCAAAATATCTGGGTGGTGTGTGTGCCTGCTCATGCTGCTTCCGATAGCCAGACTGTGCTTGGTGCCTACAGCATCCAGAGCACACAGGCAGTAGCACACAGTAACCAAGCCCAGACACCCAACCTCCAGCAAGGGACCCCTTATGGCCAGGTGAAAAGCATAGTGTGGAGACCTGGCTGAACAAGGTGTGTGTCTGTGTGTTGTGGGTCTCGAGAGGAGGGTGATTGACAGGAAAGACGAAGGGGAGGTAAGTGGTTCTGTGGACAAAGCGTGAAGATAAACAAAGCAAGCATTGGCTATGCCAACAATGTGGGCTTTTGTGTAGCCATATGAAAGACATTTACAAGGCACTGCCGTAGTGGTATTAACTGGTCATTGATCGTAGCAGGTGCAAAATGATACAAGTACATGGCCATCTAATAGCAGTGCCTGGCTAATGCCTAATACTTATTACCAAGCCAAAACAGTTGGCATTGCCAATGCTTGTTTATAACAGGGTTTGAGTCAAGGACACGGATAGTGCTTATAAATAGAGTGGCTGAAGCCAGACCTGGTTAAGACATTTTGATTACACCAGTAGTATGTTTATAGCCCCAATTAGTCATTAACTCTCCGAAGACTGCTTTGAACAATGAGTTTCCATGATGAGCTGTTTTCGGTGAGGAGGGGCGGGAACATGGTGGGAATGACCACAGGGATTAGCATGGCCAGGAACAGTCAATGTGTGGGCAAATAACCAAACAACACCTACAAGCTTTGTGTCTTTCCTCATATGCCATTTCTCCCTATCTGCACTCTAATCAATAGTGTTGGCTTAAAGCACCACCTAATAACCCAAACTAAAAATGCTATCGAAGCCTACCATTGAAGCTTTGTATCTCCCTCTAGCACAGAACAGTAAATATCACAAGCTGGAGGCCATTCTCTGTTAAAAGCTCTAAAAATCCCGAATTAATCCCAAATACATTTACAGCCAGTCGCAAATGTGCTGCCACACTATTGTATGAACACCCCATTCAAGATGGCAAGAAATGTTCCTTTTGCCACTCTGTCTACCTGTGACACCCACCCTTCTGCTAAAACTTCCTGATCACAGCGATGCACATGGGTATCCTGATATGTGTTGATTGGTATCCTATGTCGCCTCATTCATCCTTCCAAGTTCAGGGTTGTCCAACTCGGGGCCTGACTGGTTTTCAGGATATCCCTAATTAATATTCATGAGGAAAAAAATGCATACATTTAAAAACTATTCTATGCAAATTTATCTCATGAATATTAATATGGGGCATCCTGGAAATGTGACATGAATCCGGCCGTCGAGGTCTGGAGTTGGACAACCCTGCAGCCTATTTCATCCTGCTGCCATAACCATCAGGAAAATGTCTGTCACAAACGCAAAGCCAGAAATTTAAAGCTCAAGAACTTAACCATCTGGGGAAAAATGCCTCTACCACCATCCAAAAGCGAAATCTCAAACTCATAGAATGTGGTCCCCAGAGTCGAGCGAACAAATGCTCAAGGGAAATTCCCCCGATGACAACCCTCGAAACCATCAGTACCACAACGGTACCACAGAAATAAGTGAAGATCTTGTCAACAATAAAATGGGCCTTCCTGTGTGTGGGGGCAGAGGAGAAAGGCCACAAGACCAACTGGCACAGACGCAAACAACAAGTGAGTAATCAAAAGGGGAATCAATTGCACGTCAATCAGAGCATCTACTGGTTCCCAGCTCTTCAGTACATGGTTTATGGATCCAAATTATACTCGAGCAATGGCGAATAGATGGCATGACATTTTATGCTGTCTTATAGGGCTTTTGTGGCGCACAAACTGCCAACTGACTCCTGGGAAAACAAAAACAGCTCAACGAGAGAAAGATAGAAATCCGAGAGTGTATCTTATCTAAATAAAAAAATAGTATATCTTTAAAATCTTCCAGGAAGCAAAGCATGATCTTCTGTCGTCTAAGGCTGAGGGGAGCATGGTCTGCAGCTTTCCTGATGCTCCCCTGAAATGTCGCCAATCACAAGACATCATGAAAAGTCATGGGGTTAGCAAGCGAAGGGAACGTCTCAAAGCTGCTCAAACACCGTGCATTTCAAAGGGCCTTGAAATTGACCCAGACTGAACCGCCAGCCAATTGAAGACTGTCAGTGTTGGATCGATTTGTTCCCTGTGCCTGAGTCAAAGCACAAGTCAGGTCGAGACACTCTAGCTGTTTCAGCGGGGAAAAGAGGGAGGGAGAGATATATGCTGCTGGCATACTCACTTTTCAACATCACTGTGGCATAATCAACTGGCCCTTCTGAGAGAAGTTCAGCAGGGGTCATATCCTACTCAGGACTCTGGGCCTGATTCATGTAATCCAGCGCAGAAAAGGCACAAGCGGTGTGCGCCATGAAGGAGCGTGCGGCACGCATGCGCCAGCCATGGCGCAACAAAACAATTGCGCGCTACGTGTATTCATGGATTTCCAGAGGCATCACTAGCCGTGGCACAAGAAAATCATGCAGCACCAGTAATGCCGCCAACACGCCACCATGCGCAGTAAAAAGCCAGTGAAATGCTTACCACGGTGCAAGACCCCGTGCCCTCTCTGGTCCAGCATACAGCCCCCCCAGCCAAATCACGTGAAAACTCGGTGTGTCCGGGGTACATGCTGAGTTTCCATGCGATTCGGCTGGGATGCGTCCGGGGTACATGCTGAGTTTCCATGTCATTTGGAGGTGCATCAGGGGTACGCTCTGAGTTTTCACGCGATTTGGCTAGGGTGTGTCCGGGGTACGTACTGATTTAACACGCGATTCGGCTGGGGTGGTTCAGGGGTACGTGCTGAGTTTCCACATGATTTGTCTGGGGTGTGTCTGGGGTACGTGCTAAGTTTCTACAACATTTGGCTGGGGTGCGTCCGGCGTAGACGCTGAGCTTCCACACAATTTGGCCGGGGTATGTCCGAGGTACGCAATGAGTTTCCACGTGATTTGGCTGGGGTGCGTCCGGGGTACGCACTGAGTTTCCATGCAATTACTCCATCCGCACCCCAGCCAATTCGCTTGGAAAACTCGCACATACCCCGGATGCACCCCAGCCAAATCGTGTGGAAACGCCACGCGTACTCTGTGAGACATGCACAAATCCACTGGAAGCTGACCCCTCCTGAGAGGACAACCACACACCAGCCCACATCACCTGTGACCACACCCGCAGGCAGCCCACACCACATGGTCCCCACCAGCCCCCATCACCCCTGACCACACCCCGCAGGCAGCCCACACCACATGGGACTCCCCATCACCCATGACCACACCCCGCAGGCAGCCCACACCACATGGGAACCTCCCATCACCCGTGAACACACCCCGCAGGCAGCCCACACCACATGGGACCCCCAACCCCCATCACCAGTGTACAGACCCCGCAGACAGCCCACACCACATGGGACCCCCATCACCTGTGACTGCACCCCGCAGGCAGCCCACACCACATGGGAGCCCCCATCACCCATGAACACACACCACAGGCAGCCCACCACATGGATCCCCCATCACCCGTGGCCACCACCCGCATGCAGCCCACACAACATGGGACCCCCATCACCCGTGACCATACCCCACAGGCAGCCAACACCAAATGGGACCCCCCCAAGCTCCCATCACCCGTGACCACACCCCGCAGGCAGCCCACACCACATGGGATCCCCCATCACCCGTGAACACACTCCGCAGGCAGCCCACACCACATGGGACCCCATCACCTGTGACCACACCCCGTAGGCAGCCCAAACCACATGGGACCCCCGCAGTCCCCATCACCCATGACCACACTCCGCAGGCAGCCCACACCACATGGGACCCCATCACCTTTGACCACACCCCGCAGGCAGCCCACACCACATGGGACCCTCCCAACCCCCATCACCCATGAACACACCCGGCAGGCAGCCCACACCACATGGGACCCACCCTGCCCCCATCACCCATGAACACACCCGGCAGGCAGCCCACACCACGTAGGAACCCCCCCATCACCCGTGACCACACCCTGCATACAGCCCACACCACATGGGAACCTCCCATCACCCGTGAACACACCCTGCAGGCAGTCCACACCACATGGGACCCCCATCACCCGTGAACAGACCCCGCAGACAGCCCACACCACATGGGACCCCATCACCTGTGACTGCACCCTGCAGGCAGCCCACACCACATGGGAGCCCCCATCACCCATGAACGCACACCGCAGGCTCCCCACCACATGGATCCCCCATCACCCGTGGCCACCACCCGCACGCAGCCCACACCACATGGGACCCCCCATCACCCGTGACCATACCCCACAGGCAGCCAACACCAAATGGGACCCCCCCAAGCTCCCATCACCCGTGACCACACCCCGCAGGCAGCCCACACCACATGGGATCCCCCATCACCCGTGAACACACTCCGCAGGCAGCCCACACCACATGGGACCCCATCACCTGTGACCACACCCCGCAGGCAACCCACACCACATGGGACCCTCCAAGCCCCCATCACCCATGAACACACCTGGCAGGCAGCCCACACCACATGGGACCAACCCTGCCCCCATCACCCGTGAACACACCCGGCAGGCAGCCCACACCACATAGGAACCCCCCCATCACCCGTGACCACACTCCACAGGCAGCCCACACCACATGGGAATCCCCCAGCCCCCATCACCCATGAGCACACACAACAGACAGCCCACACCACATGGACCCCCCATCACCTGTGACCACATGCCAAAGGTAGCCCACACCACCTGGTCCTCCCAGCCCCCATCACCCCTGACCACACCCCGCAGGCAGGCCACACCACATGGGACCCCCCATCACCCGTGACCACACCCCGCAGGTAGCCCACACCCCATGGGACCACCCCATCACCTGTGACCACACCCTGCAGGCAGCCCACACCACATGGGAACCTCCCATCACCCGTGAACACACCCTGCAGGCAGCCCATACCACATGGGACCCGCAGCCCCTATCACCCGTGAACAGACCCCGCAGACAGCCCACACCACATGGGATGCCCCATCACCCGTGACTGCACCCCGCAGGCAGCCCACACCACATGGGAACCGCCAGGCCCCATCACCCATGAACACACACTGCAGGCATCCCACCACATGAATCCCCCATCACCTGTGGCCACACGCTGCACGCAGCCCACACCACATGGAACCCCCAATCACCCATGACCACACCCCGAAGGAAGCCCATACCACATGGGACCCCCATCACATGTGACCACACCCTGCAGGCAGCCAACACCATATGGGACTATCCCAAGCTCCCATCATCCGTGACCACACTCCGCAGGCAGCCCACACCACATGGGACCCCCATCACCTGTGACCACACCCTGTAGGCAGCCCACACCACATGGGACCCCCCGCATCCCCATCACCCATGACCACACTCCGCAGGCAGGCCACACCACATGGGACCCCATCACATGTGACCACACCCTGCAGGCAGCCAACACCACATGGGACTAACCCAAGCTCCCATCATCCATGACCACACTCCGCAGGCAGCCCACACCACATGGGACCCCCATCACCTGTGACCACACCCTGTAGGCAGCCTTCACCACATGGGACCCTCGCATCCCCATCACCCATGACCACACTCCGCAGGCAGGCCACACCACATGGGACCCCCATCACCCGTGACCACACCCCTGCAGGCAGCCCACACCACATGGGACCCTCCCAGCCCCCATCACCCATGAACACACCCGGCAGGCAGCCCACACCACATGGTACCCACCCTGCCCCCATCATCCGTGAACACACCCGGCAGGCAGCCCACACCCATGGGAACCCCCCCATCACCCGTGACCACACCCCGCAGGCAGCCCACACCACATGGGAATCCCCCAGCCCCCATCACCCGTGAACACACCCAACAGGCAGCCCACACCACATGGGACCCCCCCATCACCCGTGACCACATGCTGAAGGGAGCCCACATCACATGGACCCCCAGTTCCCATCACCCATCCGTGAACACACCCCGCAGGCAACCCACACGACATGGGATCCCCTCATCACCCATGACCACACCCCACAGGCAGCCCACACCACATGGGACCCCCCATCACCCGTGACCACACCCTGCACGCAGGCAGCCCACACCACATGGGACCCCCATCACCACTGACCACACCCACAGCCGGCCCACACCACATTTGCATAGTACCTTTTCAATGAAGAAAGCTCTAGCTGAGGCAGTTGTTCCTGCCAGTTTGAGTAGATCTCGCTGTTCCTGAGCTTCAGTCATGGGGACAAGAAAGACGATGTCGGGAGGTTCCTGCACTGCCTAGGGAAGAGGCCAAAAGCTTTAGCAAGACGTTGGTTTAAGGTGTGAATGCCTTAAAGTCCACAAGCTGGTTTGCTTCCCTTTGGCTATCCGGTTTTCAACAGTACTCTGATGAAAATTCGACCAGAATAGGATGGTGTCCAGGTGGCTTGCGAGTTGGTTGTTCCCATCAAACTCAAGGGAAGAAGTTTACCTTGAAGGGCTTCTCTCTCGTCAGATTTTCAGGCAATTCGGACCTGCAGCAGGGCTTCACCGGTCATCCAGGAGTTGCAGCAGTCCTCTTCCTTCGTCTCCTCTTCGGTTCTTTTGTTCCAGTGGTCGACTCTGATTTCCAAGTCCCAGAGACCTGCTTTTAAAAAGTTTTTCCCCTTTCATTCCAGCCTGGCTGTCATTCACACAGCAGGGTGGCTGTCCTTACCGGACAGCCAGCCGGCCAATGACTCTAGAGTGCATTCAGGTCTCCTAGGAGACTAAGCACTGGGAGTTTCAGGCACCTCCCTCACATCCTGTCCACCCCAGACATCCTGGCGCCAGAGGAGGGCTTCAGCACTGAAGCCCGCCAAAGGCCAATGAACAAAGGGACCAAACCTGGTTTGACACGCAGAGACAAACACAAGAAGGAGTTTCCCTAAAAGAAATGGCGAAAAATGATGACCGGAGTCTGTTTTTACAGATAGGTTCTGGGCGCATATTGAAAAACATGGCTGACCTGATTTTTAGCTACCGTTGTTAGCGGTCGGGAAAAATTCTGCCCCTGAAGAATGTCCAGTTATTTATAACTTCAAGGACAGAAACTTAAATGAGTTGGGCTATGTTGACACAGTAGGAAGCAAGAGAAATTAAGTTGCTACTGTGTTGTTGTTGTTTCAAGCATTTGTGAACTTGATTCTGTGAGGTGGAATACTTATTTTATCAATGGATACTAATATGTTGTGTATATGTGTTTTTTAATGTTTTTTGATACTTGTGCTGTAATAAGTAAATGAATTAAAATATGATATTTTAGGAAACATTGCATATATTATTAATTACACTAGACGCAGCCCACATCTGCTAAGTGGTTGCGTTTAGATTCTTGATATCTTAGGGTACAGTATGTTGTGTTATTGATAATGTATGTATCCCTTCTTTTGATTGAATATATATGTCATCCAAGTATGCCATGCAGAAGTCCTCCATCCCATTCAGAACTTGATTGACCATCCTTTGGAAGGTAGCAGGTGCATTCTTTAGTCCAAAAGGCATGACCTTAAATTGGTAGAGGACTGCTGGGGTTGGGACGGGTACACAGGGGGCCCTGGGGTATCTGGGCTGGAAGACGGCAGGGAGGACGACTGGCGCACAGAGGAGGAAGACGAGGAGGGGGTTACATAAGTGGCTAGCCCACGTACACATTGCGAGCCCAGGAAATGTGCTAGCCAGTTCAACAGACGGCAGACCTCATCGTGATGACGTGCAAGCCCTCGATTGGCAGGCTGCACATCATCACGGATGGTGCCTGTCCACCTCATAACACCAGCCAGCACAAGTTCTGCCCTGTCCCGAATGGTGATGGGTCCGGCCTGAGGCTTGCTTGCAGGTGCATATGATGCAGTCGCAGTCCCAGGGGCAGGAATAGGCACAGGCCCCTCCACAGTGACCTGCACTGCCTCCTGATCCTGGACTGCAGCAATCACACCCACATCATCACCCCCGCAGGGGCCAATCCGACCCTGCTGATGCGGCCTCCTCCTCCTCCCCGCCAACATGGATGCCTCTGCACTGTCTTCCACAGTGTCTTGCCCCTGTGCGGGCTCACCTGTCCCTCCCACTGCCAAGGAGTCCACGACCACCTTTGCCCTCTTGGACCTACCCTCAGCAGCTGGGGCCGTTGGCTCGGACGCTGCACCAGTCTCCTCGCTCCCTAAAGATCTCAGTACCTGGGAGCGTGACTGGGCCTTGCGTCTGTGCCTGGCGGAGGCATCCCTGCTGCCTTGCTCCACAGCCCCTTCTCCGCCCTCTTCTGCCATCGTCACTGTGGATAGGGAGACATTGAACACAACCATCAGGGTACTGAACATAAGTCTGTTTCTCACAAAGCAAATGTACCTGAGTGGCACCGTTAAAAGGTCACAACCATCATCACCCTCCACGACACACAGGTCAGTACAATCAACACATGCACAATCATGTCTGTCATTCAGAACAGACTATCACATCTGTGCATAAGCCACTGTCTGCACCCCAAAGTGTGCATTCACCTCACATGCCTCATGGCACATAGACATCTCACACACACATCAGCTGACAGTCATGAAGCAGGCCATGGAATTAGCACGTCAGGGTGCACAAGAGGTCGATTTGGAAGTATGAGTCAATCACACAATCTAATGCTCAAGCGATATCCATCATGGAATGTTGGCCAGTCACACACTCACTCTTCAGACAAATGCACACATACACCATGCATGTCCATGAAGTTGCCAAAAGCGCACGTGTGACATCTCTCACATGGCCAAGTTCAGACACATGAAATCAACCATGTGCATGTTGTTACATGATGCAGCGCATCACATATTGCTACACAATCACCGCTGTTGTCACACATGCTTGAATGGACTCACATTCAGCACTGTCTGGGACATGCACACAGACATCTGTACAAGAGACATACCAGACATAAGGCCAAGGTTCACATTCCAACCATACATCAATATGCACATGCACAATGGTGGACAAGTACACATGGACACTTACCAGTCGACTCCAGGCAGAATTCCAATCCATGACCTGGGCGTACAGCACTGGGTAGAACCACTCCAGGACCTGCTTGTTGTCAGTGGTCAACCGGCCTGAGCGCCCCTCTTGGTTCATGCCAGCCTTGACGAAGTGCCAGGCCTTGTTGCGGGTTATGGCTTTGAAGAGCTCCCAGCGCTGGTGGGCATGGATATTGTTGCGGGGTGCCACCCCCTCTGTATTGATGGTACCCACAATGTCCGCCCAGATCTTCCTCCGTCCTTCCCAGCCGACTTGCAATGATCTGGGGAAGAGGGCACCATAATGCACCAGGACTTGTTCCACCAGGATGTCAACTTCCATAGCTGAGAAGCTGACAGCCCTCTGTGTCGCTGCCAGTCAGTCACCACTTGCCTCCGATGATGTCGCTTCAGACATGACAACCCCCAATGCAGGTGTGGGTGGGCAAGGTGGTCTTGGTGCTGGGCTGTGGAACGGTGGTCTGGCACATCGGGAGTCTTCTGGATCAGCAGATGTGGTCACAGGTCCAACGACAGGAGCTCTGGCAATGGCTGTACAGCAGGCATCGTAAATGCAGTGCACGTGGGGAGCAGGCGCACACAGTGGGCAGGCAGCAGCAGATGGTTCATAGGAGGCAGCTAGGGGCACTTGGAGGCCTAAATTGGCTGGTAGGCAGGAGTGTGGGTCTTCTGTGTTACTCACGTGGCCAGTCGGAAACAGAGTAAATCTGCACGTGTGGAAACAGCGCGTTAGCGTGGATTGAGAGGAAAGGGCCTACGGACTTAAGTTACATGACACGCGCTGGATGTTGGGAGTTAGTGTACAATATTGTGTTACTCGCATGATCAGCCAGAAACAGAGTGACTCCGCACGTGCGGAAACAGCACGTTAGCGTGGATTTAGAGGAAAGGGCATATTCGTGTAAGTTATGTGACACGCGCTGGATGTTGGGCATTAGCGTACAGTATCAGGATAAATCAGTGCATAGGAGACCATCACACGCTTGTGCTAGCTATAGCGGATGGACGTGTGGACTTGTGCGATTCTAGCGTTTCCACGCAATTTCTACCCTACAGCGAGAGTGCAAGCTTTTTCTTTTTTTGGGGGATTTGCCTCAGCGCACACGCACATACACTTAGATTTTTTTTTAGGCTGACGTTGAATTGGGTACGCATTTTGCATACTGTGGGTTCCCCCGTGTCTCACGTACCCCCATTTTCAAGGTCATACTACCCTATGTGTCCTTAGCCTGCGCAATTTTTTGAGTTGCTGGGTGCCACCGCGTACTGCATTAGGTTTTTACTTTACACATGGGTTAACGAGGGGTCGTGTACACGTAATTTTTGTTTTTGCGGTGCCTGTGTGTTACACCGCCAGTTTAGTTTTACCCAGGGGTTACATTGAGCCTTGCAGGAGCACACTGGCATGTTTAACATCCCGTAAACTGCCCTCTCACTGAAATTGCCCAGGACAATTGATATCTGCGCCTCCCATTGCACAATTCCATCAGTGCCATGAGTGGGAGGGCAACACGTGGGAAGGGTGACCAAGGTGGACGTGGCTGATGTGGCCGACGTGGCCGACATGGCCAGGGACATGCAGAGAGAGCTGTCCCCCCACCCAACAGGGTCGGGGAGATACAGCTGATGTGGCTGTCCCCAGTACCCATGGTCCCGGGCCAGCTGTGTCATCTGCTGTCCCTACCAGGCAGGGTCAGGAAGCTGCAGGGGCAGCTGTTGCACCCGCCGCTCAGGCTCAGGGTCACACAGCCAGCCCTGTTGTGGTCCAGGCACAGGTCCAAAGGGACCCAGGTGCAGTGGTTCCTGTAGCCATCAGGTTCCATCTCATGCTGTTTGGCAGATCATGCATGGCTATGCAGCATCTGTGTATTGCACGTCAGGTGCTTGCGTGTGAAGCAGGTGCTATGCACCATGCACTACATGTGTTGCTGTGTCCTTGATCACACATCCATGGCTGCATTCATAATTCCCTTCCCTTCCATTTACACTGCATACGTGCATGGTTTTCTGTGACATGGCAGGTTAGTGTGTTGCATGTGAACATTGTGGTAGCTGTGTGTCTGGGGAGTATGCAATTAACATGGGTATTCATTTCCTTTTCTGTCCATGTGCAGGTGATGAGGCACTTGATGCAGAGGAGGAGGGGGAGGTGGTACAGGATATTGAGCTGCTACCAACCTCCAGTGAAGGACGTGGTGTGGTAGCCCATGAACAGCCACTGGTGGTACAGTCCATCCTGGCCCTGACTCAGTGGGACTCTGCCTCTGATGAGTCCTTTGGATCTGTTGGTTAACCAGATATGACTTTCTCAACACTGCCGTAGGTGAATGGATCAACTGTGGGTGCTGTTTTGTCCCAAACGTCTGCAGGGAGTGAAGACCCCTCACAGGGCCAGTCAGTGTTGGTACGTCAGTCTGTGGTGGTTACAGATGCAGGTTCACACTCCACAGTATTGACTCCTGGTCCTGAGACAGCTGATCAAGGGAGTGATGCAGTCCTGCAGCCACAGACAGGCCCATCACATCAACGACATGGTTCCCTTGGGCCTAGCAAGCGTGGGGTCCACCAACACGGTGGCCATGTGTCAGCTGGCAAAACTCTGTGTGAGCAGTCCATGTATGGTGTTGCACGGCAACACCGGGGGCTTCCTATGAGATGTTGGCTCAGGGCATGAAAAGGGTGGACAATTCCATGATGCACCCAGAAAGACAGGTGTAGTTCCAGCTGCAGGCAATGCAGTCCACATGCCGCTCACACAGGCTGGACATGGAGGACAGCAACAGGAGCACACATACGGAACTCAGGGCTCTTTGGGCATCCCTGGGTGCATATGGTCATGCACACAGGAACGCCCTGAGGGAAGAGTATAGGTACGTCAAAATTACACTTTCTGCACTTGAGGAAGCCCGCAGTAGACGGTCTGGACAGCAGATGCAACAGTTAGCTCATACCTTCACAGAGGAACTCAGTGCATCCCGTGAGGTGTTGCATGGGGACCTCTGGGCCATCATGTTGAAGATGCAGGCATATCAGTCCTGCATGGCCGATGCCATGGAGAACCAGGCCAGGGCTATGCGTGGTGATCCTCCCTTAATACTACCACCTTCGAATGCTACACCAGAGAGTGGTGATGACAGCAACAGCTCACCCAATCCATCATAGCCGTGCGGCCCATGAACCCATGGATGGGTTTTGTTTTTTCTTGTCAACACCCGCACATGTGGGTGTTGACATGCACCCTGCCGCTCCACCCTCCTGGGTGCCCCCTGTGAAGCCCACCCGGCCACCATGGCCTTTTTTTGTTGTTTTTTGTTTATTATGTATTTATGCGACAGTGTGTTGCTTTGTGTGGCATCCAAGGGCATCCACTGTAGGTTCCAGATGGACCCATAGAGGCTTGTCTCATGTTGGTGTTTGTGCCTTGGGTCCAGACACATATGTCACTCCTGCTTCCCGTTTCCATGGGCTTGTAAGGAGGGCAGTGTGTGAAAGTAACTTACACAGACGCATTGGGCTTCCTATCTATCTGTGGACAATCTCAAGTCCGGCCTGTGTATACACCCGTAGTGGGATTCATGATTGTATGTCCAGTGCATGGTTCGCATCCCTTTTTGTTTGTACATTGGGATCCATCCTTTGATCATATTCCATCTTCAGGTATTGGCTTGCCTATCTGTATTATTGTTGGCCTTTGGTCTGTATGTGCTTCCCTACCCACTTTAGTTATCAGGGCCACCCAAAATGATAGAAGGGTGGCATGTGCAAGTTATGACATGTTGAGGCACTTGTGCAATTTTAATTGGTCACTGTCAGACATTTTCACTATTGTGGCCTGTGTATCTAGTATATTGTACTGCCCAATTGGTGTCCCTGTGTACATTGATAGTTTGATGTGTGAGAGTGACTGGTTCCGTTGATTGTTGAGCACTTTGTGACAGTGGAGTTCAGTGATAGCCTTTGATTTACACTTTTGACATTGCATGCCATTGCATGCCTGGAGACCAGGTGACATGGAGTGTGGGATGGTTTAGGTGACATACCGGCATTTAGAGGTGTACTTTGCCATGGTGTTAGTGACATGCTACATCTTCCATGTGCTACTTTTGTGCACACCAGATTGAGTTGGTTTAAGTTCTAAGGGATGCACACAATGTGGCACTTCCAAGGACAGGTTCTCAGGGTGGTAAATGATTGTTCCTTTGTCATCACCGATTGTCAACTGAAATGTGCCAGGCCTGTGTGCACTCCCCAGGGTATGGATTTTAGGTGAAACATTGTGCCACAAGATGGGTACGGGCAGCCTCGCCACGTGCCTTTTCCCCTCCCATGCATAGCCACCGTGCATGTGGTTGGGATGTGGGGGAACCACCATGTCCACCGGTATGCCACAATGTGTTGCGACATTGTGCAGGACACATGCTGCCACAATGATCCTGCACACTATTGGTGGTGCATATAGTAGCTCGCCACCAGAGTGGTCAAGGGAACGGAAGCTTGACTTTAGCACTCTGAATGTGCGCTCCACTATGGCCCTAGTTTCAGTATGGGCTGCATTGTATTTTACCTGGGGTGGTGTGGTGGGGTTCCGTATTGGCGTCATCATGTAGGTGCTCAGAGGGTAGGCCCTGTCCCCTGTGGAGGTGAGATGTGTTGTCCGTGGTGTGGTTTTGTCTGTATGAATCATGCATGCATTCGCAGGGCCATTTGTACTCACCAATGAGCCATGTGTTGCCATGCCTCCTAGCTTCCACGGCCCGCTGTAGGGGTGACATTCTGAATATGAATGAAACTGTCATGGGTGGACCCTTGATAGTTTGCATAGACAGAGGTAATGATTCCCTTGGCATCACATACAACCTGCACGTTGATGGAATGCCAGTGCTTGCGATTGCTAAACACTGGTTCAATGTGCAAGCATGCAATCAACATACACGAGTTGATTACGGAGAAACAATTTGATGTACTGTGCATCACAGAAACATGGCATAAAGATCCAATAAGACCCACATGTGACATAGCAGCACCAGAAGGATACAGAGTATATAACACAAATAGAGATAAATAGAGATAGTGGGCAGGGTGGGGAGTGGCTATTATAGCTAGAGAATCAATGAAATTATTCAAAGCAAACTTTAGCTGCAATGGATGTGAAACTTTACAGTTGAAACTAACGTGTACACCCAACGACTGACTTAACATTGTAGTTATCTATAGACCTCCATCTTTAGTTTCAGATTTTTCTAACGAGCTTTGCTCCCAGTTAATAAACTTGAAATCATTAAATATATCTACATTGTTAGTTGGTGACTTCAATTGCTGGAGAGGGAATGTGACCGACAGAGAAGACATTTCACTGGAGAATACGTTAAAAAATCTTGATTACCTTGTGATTAATAAAGAACCTACAACGCCACAAGGGAACCAATTAGTTGGTCCCTAAATCAAAACCTACAGACCCAGAAAGTTATCACTGAACCATGTATATGGAGTGATCACTTTCTGGTCTCTTTTGAGGTAACACTGGAAACTACCAAACAGCAACACAACCCCCATATTAAAGTATTGAGTAGAAACTTTAAGAATATGGGGGTAGAACAACATAAACCTTGCATATCCAAAATCTTGAAATCTTTGAAAGATCAAGATACCTGTGAAGTGATGCTAAATAAATACTTAACACAGATTCAAAATCTGGTGGAACTGGAATGAAAACCAAAATAGTTAGAAAAAACAGCAAGCACCAGATGTGGTTCATTGAAGAGCTAAATAAACAGAAAGTAGAAAAAAGAGCTCTAGAAAGAAAGTGGCACCAAAATCACTCTAAGGAAAATAAGGACAATTGGAAGCAAGCGAATAAAAATTACAGAGAAAGCATAAGAGAAGCAAAGGCCAATTATTATAATAAGGAAATTGCAGCAGCATCAAATGCCACAAGAAAAATATTTGAAATAATAAAAAGTATCGAGAAACCAAAGGCACTTACACCCCCTTTCTCCCCATCTAAGGAAGACTGCAACATAGTCCAAAACGCCTTTGCAGCAAAAACGCAAAAGGCAAGAAATAACATAATTAAGGCCAGAGAACTCCCAGGAAAATCTACGCCGGAGAAAGACTGTCTTAAACTGTGAGTTATAGATACATTTAACTTCACATCAGTTTCGGAAATAGAAATGCTGGGGATTTTGAAGAAAATGAAACCCACTTCATGTGCGGAAAACATACTTAAATCGAAAATCATTCTAGAAAACAAAGACATATTTGCACCGGTCCTTGTCAAAATAATAAATGCATCCTTTAGAGAAGGCTCAGTGCCTAAGGAAATTAAGAAAGTAACAATTACACCCTTAGTCAAAAAGGCTGGTCTGGATGTCAAGGATCCAGGTAACCTTCATCTGATTACTAATTCCAACTTCATCCTCAGGATACTAGACAAAATAGCAACCAATCAATTTCAGAAACACATAGAAGACCAGGTAGCTCTTCATAAACAACAATCAGGTGTCAGGTCTGTCCTTGGTACGGAGACAGCCATGTTAGACCTGCAAAGCCATATGCTAGAGCTAGTTGACAGAGGCAAAACGGGGATGCTGATTTTGCTTGATCTTAACGCCACCGTTGATCTGGTAGATTATCATCTCCTAGTAAAAGCGTTAAAGAGAATAGCTGAATGTTCCCCACTTGCTCTGGACTAGCTTACATCCTTTCTTACGGGGCGCCAGGCCAGAGTGCACTAGGGGGATATATTTTCTGAAACCATATCCATTATCTTTGGAGTACCGCAGGGAGCAAGTTTATCCCAGCTGCTTTTAAAAATATATATGAGAAGCCTCTGTGACTTGTTGGATGACGTCAGCGTCTTTTTCACAAATTACACCGACGATACGCAACTTTTTATTGAACTGGAGGGAGAATATACCAGGGACAGTGCTAAAATAGCTGAAGTGTATAGCACAATAGACTTATGAATGATCTTTGGAACCAGTACAGCTAGAGCCAAACTAGGAGAGGAGTATGACATCTTCTGAATTAAGGAGGCCAAAATACAAGTCATGAGCCAGGTCAAGACACTGGGAATGATGGTTAATGCCACAGTCAGCTCAGAGGCTTAGGTTAATTATTTGCATAAAAACAATGCATATTACCTATGCCTCATGAGAGCAATTAGACCGTACCTGAATGAGGAGAATACAGCAACTATTGCAAGAGCTATAGTCCTGTCTAGATTGGATTACAGTAATGCCCTGTTAATAGGAGCAACCAAAAAAGATCTTGCCAGGTGTCAAGTCATGGAAAATGACGCAGTACGTTTAGTAAAGAAAATAAAAATCAGACATCACATAACAACAGCAAGATAATCTCTGCACTGGCTAAGAGTAGAGAATAGAGTGAATTTCAAGCCTATGACCATCATAGGTAGGTGCTTTTTTGGAGACGCCCCCCACTACTTAAAGAATCAATTTGTAAGATACACGCCTCTGAGACAGCTACGCTCAGCAGATAAAGGATTACTTAACGTGCCAAGATAGAATCTTAAGGCGGGTATGGGCAGATCCTTAGCAGTGTGTTCCGCGCAACAGTGGAACAAACTTCCACTCACCCTGCGGCTGGAAGAGAATTACCATACATTCATGAAAAGCCTGAAGACCAGGATTCAAGTCGAGGGTACACACAGGGGGACGGCGTCCCTCCACTTTATTCAGAGGGTGGACTCAATCCGCACCCCAGCTAAAAGAGAAACATTGCATGTCCTCTTTGAATTTATGAATTAAAGCAGACCTCGGGATCAGGTTTGTAGGCCGGACACTTCACCACTGCACTATATACCCTGATCAAAAATAACATACAACTAAAGGGGAAATATCCCATTTCGGTACTGCAAGTCCCAGGGAAAACATTTGTATTGGTTCTTGGAGTTTATAGCATGCATACATTTTAATGTTTTCAAAAACACTATTAGAAGAAAATATCCTGTCTTGGTTTTGTGTGTGTTGATTTTATGAAAGGCAAATGACATTCGTCCTGCTTATTATGGGTGGTTATGCAAAGCCAATTTAATGAAATGTGCATTTCACCTTGATATGCTAATTCCTGGTGATGTCAAATCCCATTGTGTTTGTTGATTAGTCCCCCCACTTACATTTTTAGGACTTGACCCCTGCTGAAGATGTGTCTCTTTAAGTGATTACACCCAGTCAGGAAACCGAGAACCTCTTGTGGGATTACTAATGGTATCCCTTGTAGATTTAGTCTATGTTGTATGTTACAAGCGCCCTGATGCCTGCAGGCTGCTGGCGCTATATAAGTATACATACATACATACATACATACATGTGCTCTGTGGCCCTAGGTGGCTGTATGGCTACATGGGTGCAATCGCACCAAGTACTTTAGGTAAGTGCGCCACCCCGTAAAAGCCCTGGACCTCGACCTGCCTTTCTGCAGGTGTTCTGGGCATGTATATGTGCCTGCGGACTGAGGGGCATGCAGTCATGATAGCTAACACCTGGTGCAGGCAGCGTGACTGCATGGCCTGTGAGATGCCCCGGACAATGGCAGTTGTCTGCTGAAATGACCCAGTGGCTAAAAAATGTAATGCATCGAGCACCTTCTCCAAGGGGCTCAGTGCTTGGGAGCACAGGGTGGGTGATGTGAGGTCATCTTCCCACTCCGTGACCAGGTCTAATATGATATGAGGTGGAAACCTATACCTGCCATAGAACTGGTCATCAGGTATCCCAAAAAGGCTGGTCCTGGGTAGAGAAATGTGTGCCTTGTCTATCCTCCTCCTCCTCCTGCGGGGTCCCACGATCACGGCTGTGAAAAATGGTACATTCATCGTAGCTGTATACGCGCGTTGGCTTTTGTGCACAATTTTTATGCATTGTTTTTAGTGTGTGGTGATGCTTGTGCCAGCTTTCGCATGGCAGACGTTTTTCCAGATTAGCCTGTCTTTTTCCGCGCACTGCAAAGCCCTGTTCGATTTCATGAATACTTGTTATTAGCATGCGTGTGGGCGTTGCAAGTATTTTACTGTGGTACTTCCCACGTAATGCCCACATTTATGCTTGTTGTTCCCCATTCCACGTGTTCCACCCTCTTTTTAGGTAACTGCGCTAGACGGTATGCGCCTTCGCTGGGCGTCTCGCCCAAGGCGTTCGTGGTGTCGCAGTGATGTGTAGGACCCACGCAGATTCAGCGCAAGTCTTGAGTAAACCACGCACAATGTGTTCCATGAATCAACAAACGGGCCCTTGCGCGGTTTGCATGCAAGCGCCCATTTTTCCGCCCAATTTTATTCCATGAATCGGGCTCAAAGGGTCTATGCCCACAATCCATGAAGAATGTGTTGACTGAGTGTTGTTGGGATACCACATACCCACTCTTTTACTCTGCAAACGTATCATTTACAGCACATTTGATGTGCGCATGCATAATGTGAATTCAATGTTAAATGCACTTACACACATTAACATTAATAATCTCTAGCTGATGTCTTTATAAATATACCTAACGGTATCCATTCATAATAGTGAATACAATTACAGAGAATGCTATAACAGAGAAACAAAAACAGAGAAAAAACATTGACATTTTTTTAAAATAGATATGGGGTGGGGTAAAGGGGTAAAACGGGTGGGAATGGGGTTGGGGTTGGTTTAAGCACATAGAGAAATGGACGATTTGGGTCCCCCACCAAAAAAACATATTCAATATTTGTTCACTGTTAATGTTTTCACTGAAAAAGCATTTTCTGTTATGTATTCTCTGTAATCACATAGAACCATACCTAATTTTTATGACAGTCCAAGTTTAGAATAGCAGTAGGTCCCAGCAGTACTAGTAAGACATGCGTTGGCAAAACCAATAGCCTCAAATGCCTCAAGAACCCATAACATGGCTAAAGGGCAGAAATAAAGCCCCCACCAATACAGATTCTAACAATCAATAAAGCAACAGACACCAGGGATCTAATGTATAAGATGGATAACAAGGGCAGCATTTCATTGTGTCTCAGTTCAACTGAGAGCTGTAGAATAAGGTAACCTTCACTGTAACGTTAGAGGTGGGATTAGTGTAGACTGTTCTAATCATTCATTAATGCTTGGGACCAAGATATACACACTGCAGTACCTTTACCAGATAGCATCTCCATTTGAGAGGATCAAAGTTCCAATTTAACCATGTTTCTGAAGTTCATAATTAAGCAATACACCCCGAGCAGTGGGGGGGTGGCACTTACTGGGTCAGGCAATGCCCCCAGTGTGCAAGTTAGTTTAACATTAGCCCTAGGGCATTACCTGCCCCGGTAATGCCCCCCAGTGAGGGGTGTATTGCTATTAGTATCCTGGCACGTTCAGAAATGGTGTTTGCCGTTTGAAACTTGAAACGAACCTCAAAACCAAGATGGCTGCCATGAATCAGGGAGAAGTGAACTACACGTAGTCCCTTCTCCATTTCCATGGCAGCTATTGGCGGGAAGGTGATGTGCCGGAAACTGTGAATGTTCCCGCCATCAGCAAGGGTCAGAGGAGTGCATGGTGAATGGGGAGGTGGTGGGGTGGGTGGGGTATGTGGAAATTGAGACTGTGGGAAGGAGGGTAAAGGGATCACAGGTGCACTCACTTGATTCCCAGTGGGGAAGATGGCAGCCTCCTGCTCCCGAGGAGGTCCAGCGCAGGGTTTTTACCATGTGGCAAAGCACCTGTTATGAGCCTCCTCATTGGCAGGGAGGCCGCCACCTCCCCCCCACGCCCCTCCCATGGCCGCGTACTAATTGAAAACGCACAAAAGCGTGGATTTGAGCATTTGGGAGTAGGTATTATTATAATACACAGCAGGAAGGCCATGTCATCCAGATGTGTCTGCTTTTTAAAGGGCCTTAAAAACATTAACTATTTCAACTTTTATGGAGACTTCTAAATCTGCTGGTTTTTCATTGGGAAACACCTCATGGAAACACATTTTGAAATCTCCTCATTTGAGCATAGAATTTTATTTCTGCAAGGGGATTTTAAGCAGTTAGCAAAGGCCAGCAAAGTGTTAGGGTCAGAGCGTTTATTGTAACCTAGGTTATAATTGATAGCACCCACTTCATAATTCTTTTGCAAATTGTGTTATCAAAACTTGTACTCTTTTGTTTTGAAGTGCATTCAGGTTGAGTTTGACTTTGCATAGGTCATTTAAAGCCTCTCGATACCCATTGGCAACAAAGACCCTCACGTTAAAACAAAAATGGATTTTAGGTGTTCTAGCAGATTATCTTTACTTCGCTAAAGAAATGATGCTTTGGAAATCAAATGGTCTCCAAGTGACACTTTATAAGTTAGTCAATTGCCTTGTGGGGATTGGTCATTGTGCATGATAACATTTTGCAAAGTGTTCAGTGGTTCATTTTGTAATACGTTTCCCTAATATTAGAGTCAGATCTAATTTCCAGCCTCTTTTTGTCATGTTTGGAATATCAAGGTCTAATACCGGCCATACTAGTGCATACTAGTGCATACTAGTGCATGATCCAATATAGTTTGGGTTCCTACATCTGTATGTTCCAGGATACGCAAAATAGTTATGATTGTTAGAATACAGTGGATATAAAATTATGTGCAATGTGGGCTGGAGAAGATGTATTTGGTGGCTCTGGATTAGGAACCCTTCAAGAGTCCTGTATATCCAAGGGAGTGAAGACTAACAATGCTTGGCTCTTGGATTTGGCAAAATGTGCTGTAGATCACCTATGTGAGCTACTGAAGAGTATATAATTAATCTCCTCCTAAGAAAACAGGTTTGTTGGGAGTGGGACCATGTATATTTATAAGGATGATGCATTGGTTACATATTTTTAAAGTCTATTGTGAGTCATTTCCTTCAAAGACCTGATAGTTATTTCAGAATTTGGGCAGCAAGAGTTCTGTTTCTAATATAAATCTGGTGCATAAGATGTTAGCCCTATCGTATCTGGCTGTAACATAAGTGATTCTGCGTAGTCTGGATGGGTTTTTTGCAATTGTATTATACTATAGCTTTCTCTTTTTAACACTGCAAGGATGTTGGGGTGCTTGGTTGGATTTGTGATTACCGGAACATTCCCGGGACACATTCTGCTTGATTACATCTCTGTATTTGCTATTTGAAACTTCAAGAATACCACTTGTACCCCTTTGAGAAATTGATTGTCATGTTAGTTAGGTTCCGACCAGTATTGTGGATAGATATGATCCGCAACGTGTAGGGTTAATATTGATGAAAAATGGCAGAGAGGCTAGGAATATCAGGAAGGAGTGTGTCATCTTCAAAGGCCAATGCCTTCAATACAGTTACTCACAGTATTGATTTTCAATGGCTGCGGGTCTCACACTCATTCACTAGCTCAGCCTTGCACTAAATTCAATCCTTTCTCACAGATCTTATTTCTTAGAAACTTCCAATGTCCCCCAAAAAGTGTCTCAAGGATCCTCAATCTCTTTGACTCTATATGGCTCCACCTTCAAAAGGTCCTGACCATCACAAGGATTACCATAGCTATTCCAATGATACTCTGCTACACATTCAAATCTTAAAATCTCCCGGTGTGCGGCACCAAGTCTTGGTGTCTCTCACCAGATACAAAAATGCATGGAACAAAACCCAATTGGGCCTTTTTAGGTGCTTTGGGGAATTAAATGTGACCAATCCACCAAAATTGTTTACTATTACTGAAATTTGTAATTGCTGCAAATCTAAAAGTTACAAGTCGTGGTTATTTCCAATCATGAAGTAGGACTCCATTGAGGAAAGGAGCAATTACTGCGGACTCCATTGAGGAAAGGAGCAATTACTGCTGCTGGTAATTCAGACAGTGATATTTCCAATCAAATCTGAAACTTCTGGCTGACTATGATTTGGACCTTGAGAAACTGCTTCTTCCATGGCTATACAAAAAAGGTCCTTCTTTGAGCTTGACTGGATTAAAAAGAGAGAATCTGCAATGATGTGTCATCTGTTCTACCAACGCGCATATGGAATGACAGCATGTAATGAAAATCCTTGCTACCTTATGCAGCACCCATCTAGGATCCATCAATATGAAATGCTCCTATTTAGATTGAACTTGCTACCTACCAGAGAGGTAACAGGAACTAGACAAGGAATTCTACCAAACTTGCAACTCTAAATATTGTTAATTGCCACCTTTTAATTGAGTGCCCAAAATTACACAAATCACGTACATACTGCTTTGGGCAATTTGCTTTAGATGGAAATGTATTCAGTACTTAATGGTTTTGGTCAAGAGTTTTAAGCTATCTTTGACTATATCAGTTTTAAGGTTCTTAAATCTGTGCTGTTCCTATGAATTTAAATGAATGGTTCATATTCTGTTTTTGTAGAAACATGAGAAGTTTACTGTTACTTGCTTGAACTTTTGTAATGTATCAATTTGAATGACATGAAATTATGATTTTTAAGATTGTTTTTCTGTATTCCTTTTGCAAATGTTACTTTGTTAATCATATGTAAGTAAATAGAATAGACAGTGCTATTTCCTGAAATAAATATCTCTACCCAAGTGTTGAAGGTATTTCCTCTGATACCCAGCCAACCTCGGAATATTATGGAGTACTAAAATTAGCACGAATTACATTAACACCATATATTTTCTGTTAGTGCCATACTAGTTATAAGGTCCCATTTGGCTTATTGTCTCCAGAAATGACAGTTTTCTTCTTTGGCTAAAATAGCTTCCCCTGTCTGCCCCTTAATGTCCACCATCAATGTGTTTTCCACCTAAAAATACACACTGATGGTGCCTTAACCTTTATCCCACAGGAAAAGAAAGCAGTCAAGAAAACCGTCTTCCAATTTCTCCTACTCCAATGAATTTCATTCTTTCTTACTTATCCTGAATAGATGGCAATCACACTCTCTGTGGTTATCTCCCACATTGTCCCTCATTGTTAAATGCACAGTAAATGTAAAAACATGCAATATTTCTGATAACTCATGTTAGTTCGAACTGCCTGATTACAGGTTATGCATGTGAATGTGTCCACATGTGTGTTATAAACAATCTGCAGGTCAGAAATTGAATACTTGGCATGCATCTAAAACTACTTCTGGATTTCCAGACACATCTGGATGTGGTGTTTTCCTTGAAATGAGGAGTTGGAAAACCACTAGAAATGCGTTATATGTTTTACTCCAGGTCAGGTGTGTTGGCAATGTCTTCCAGGTAAGGTGAAATTGCTTTAAGGTAAAATAAGGGCAAAAGGGAGGTTGCATATGAATGCATCTTTCACAACTGAAACATCTATTAAATCAAGTGACCAACAATGCCATTTCAGAAATGTGGGACACCACAGTACCCCACCTAATGCACATACAAAGTATCAAACTGTAAATTAACAATATCAGATACATAACATAACATCTGAGGCCAACGATTGTCAGGTATGACCAGGTGATCTTATAGTCATCATCACAGAGGCCTGAAAAATCCACCCCAAGGTGCTCACGATGGAAAGTATGCCAGGTGCTCAAGCTCAGCGGATTCACCAGGCCAAATCATGTAACTGAGAAATTCCTTAAATCTGGAAACTGTGACTCCCAGACTCTACCTCTTGGTCGGAGGGAAAACATGGAATTAATCTGGAAGGATGAGGCCCATATACTATCCCCATGTTGGTCCCTAGGGTGAGTAAGGACATCATAGAATCCATCCCTAAACTAGAATAAGCAGACTTTGTCAATGGACCAAGCAGAGAAGATACGGTTCCCACTAGTCCCCTGTTTCATTGAAGGAAAGATGGACCTGACTGAAAGGATTCAAATACTAATTTTGGAACTGAAAGATTTCAGAGAAGACTGGAGTACCCAACATGAGTACTGTTCAACCCCCAGAGAAGACTTTCATGGGGGAAACATGCCACTTCCTCAGTCAATAATCAATGGGGCAAAAGGAAGTACATTCCCCTCCCCACTGTGAATCCAATGAGGGGAACATTCCCACTAAGACACAAGTTTTAAAAGTGGTATTTCAGTCTCGCAACACTTAAAAGGGAAAGCTCAGCACTCACTTGAGTTTTGTTTTGAAGAGTCAGCCACATCGTATTCCAAAGGGGGGAGCTTCCAAAAGCAATGCCGCCTTGCAGTTGAGTGGACGTTCTGGACTGCGATGCAAGATGGTATCTGGTCTCTTTAAAGACATCGCCCGGAAGGGACAGGTTTACATTGTTTTCTTGCCACTGCACATGCCCTTACCCATTAGGTGACCACCCCAGTCAGTCAGGCAACTGTTCAGGCCAGGCCCTACGTAAGAGCAAGCTCTCAGCACAGCAGTGGAAAGGAGGTTTCAAGCTGAAGAGTAGGAGTTTGTAGACAGATGAGGCTGGTAGCAAATGCAAAATGAGCCGTGACAGGAGGGTGGAGACTAGAGGGAAGTTACCAGCAACAAGGATGAGTTGGAAAGTGATAGAGATTAAAGAGGTTTTTCAGAAGAAGTGGGTGGTGTGGTGGAACATCTGAAGGAGGCAGTTGGAAGCAGAGATAAAGGATGAAAGGAAGGATGAACGGGGAAAATGTAGATTGACAGTTGCAAACTAGAGAAGAAAGCTGGAGGTGACATTAAGGGAAAAGAGGGTGCGTGCATAAAGGAGGTTGGAGTGGCATCAAGCATAAGGAATAAGGGTGTATTAAGGAGTAGATTGGAGGGAGGATGAGTGTGTACAGGAAGAAGATAGACACTACACTGGAGAAGAGAAGGAAGCTGCTAAGGAGTGTATTATGTAGAAGAGGGGTTGGAAGAAGAGTTGAAGGAGAATAGTAATAAAAATACAGTTTCAGGTGAAGATCACAGAAGAAGTAAAGAGAGGGAATCACTTCCTGGGTCCAGGAAGGTAACAGGAGATTGGGTGGATGTACAAGAATGTGGTGGCACATAGAAAAGGTTGAAATGAGAAAGAGATTTGAAGAGTTGAAGATGTAGTCCACATTAGAACAATACCAATGTAACTCATCATGGAAGAAGATGGCAACTGGGGCTATGGAATAGAGCCAGGACCATAAGGCAGGGTGGAGGCCAGGAAAAGCAGATCCATCCTTTATATCAGCTCTAGAAGATCGTCTCCTGGTTTATGATGCTGTTACACCTGCCAATTGCAAAGGCCTAATGTGCAAGTCAAAACCAAAGCAAGGAGGTATCCCAACAAATGAGACCAAGAGGCCGAGCAGCTGAATATACATATCAAAGAGTCAAGAAGAGCAAATGGCGAGTGAATGACAGAGAAGGGAGAAAATCCATTAAAGGGAACCATGAACTGTTTAAACCCCAAAGACCTTTTGTTCAACCACAAAATGCTTTTTCGTTGGACCCTATATATTTATGTTTGAGCCTCAAAGCTTTTTTACTTGAGCCCTAGAGACTTTTGTTGTGCACCATAACAACTTTTGTTTGACCTCAGAGACTCTGGACATGGGAAAAAACATCCTGTACACTGTTGGGGATGATACTCAAAACACCTTCCGCCACCATCCTGATATGTTAAATAAAGCACTAGAAAATGACCTAGCGTGGCATGTCATATGTACCATGAATTACATGGTTGAGACCAAACAAGGCCCAGCTACACAAAATCACGTTGAAAGACATAAAATGGTAGCACACAAGACACAAATCATCAAGCAACATGTATGGGACTGGCCTCATCTTTGAGGGAGCAATGGTAGGATGAATGGGGGCTGAGAGGAGACAGCTAGCCAAGAGTTATTTAAGGAAGAATTTGTCCATGGCCTAAGGCCAAGAACATCTCCCTAGTAGTTCAATAAGAAGAAAATGCTGACTGGATAAAGAGACTATTACTGCTATCCTCTAGGTCCTTCAGGATATTACAGAAAGAAGCATCTGCATACAAACTGCCTCAGTCCCTCTGCATGAGTCACTGCAGTCTTTAACATCTGTGCCACAACGAGCAGTGCAACAAACCACCTGACTGCTCCAGAAAATGCCCCAGTCAACATTTTCATGGTGCTCAGGCAGGCTTTGTATGCCTCCTGAGCCAGCTCATCACAACATGTCACTCCCCTCACCACAAAAGGAGATAAATGTATCAAATTCTAGTTTATTGGCCATCACTTGCCTCCTTGATGTGCACCAATGCAATTCTACCTTAATCAGGCCATATATCGTGTATACAAAGCCCTTCATAGTAGTTCTACCACCTCAGGAAACTAGTCATCCTTACAAAATGGTCAGACCGCTGAGGTCAACATTCCCAAAATGTGCTATCTTCTCTCCCAATGAGATACACACAGTTTGGAAGAAGGACTCTACACATAGGCGGTCATTCCGAGGTTGGAGGTAAGGTAAAAGCGATGCCTGTAATGGATTACCGGCATCGCATACCGCTACGAGCTAATGTGACAAACCAGACCGCTATTGATGGCATCGTACTTTACGATGCCGTAAATAGCGGTCCAGGCGTGCGTGACACACAACATGCCGGCATTACTGGCATGCCATAAACCGGAGCTGATCACAAGCCAAGCGGACATGCAAATAACGGCCTACTGATGCCTGAAAAGTACCTTACTGGCATGGAGTTAATACTGGCATCTCCGAGAAGGTGTTAAGAATCCTGAGCAGTGTTACCAAGAGCCACAGGTGCACACAATCAGCACAGGTGGAGGCAATGGAGTCTGGCACAGCACAAAACGAGCACACCCACACACCACACCTCCTCCCACACCAAGATGATACCAATAGTAGTAGCATTACTGGAGCTGGAGGCCCTGCTTGCAAGGCAGCAGCAACAACAACAACAACAACCACAGCCCCCACCACAGAGGAGACACAGGAGGAGAAGGAGGGTGAGACAGGCCCAGCATGCACCACCAATGCAGCCACCGTTACCACACTGGCAGCCACCAATCCCTCGCATCAGAGCCACCCCCTTCAACCTAACACCAGAGCAGATTCACACCCTGTACCGGCTTGCCAGTGACACCATCACCGCCATAGTGGACCTGATACATGACAACATAGTGAGCCTCATAGAAATATGCACCGCCATCCCCCCTCTACTGAAGGTAGTGTCTGTGCTCCACTTCCTTGCCACAGGCACCTACCAGCACACAGTGGGGCACATGCATGGCATATCCCAACCCTTATTTTCCCGGATACTGAACCAAGTGCTGGATGCCCTCCTCAAGCACACAAGGGACTACATATCCCTACCACGAACTCCCCAGGAGATGTTCTATACAAAAGTTGCCTTCCATGCACTGGCAGGCATGCCAAATTGTATAGGTGCCCTCGACTGCACCCACGTGGAGTTGGTGGTCCCGCATGCCATGGAGGTGGCATATCGCAACTGCAAGCAATACCACTCCATCAACGTGCAGATGGTATGCAAAGCCAGCAAGATCATCACACATTGCTGTGCCCGATATCCAGGATCAACTCATGACTATTTGGTCCTGCGGAACTCCACACTACCACGCTATATGGAGTGACATGCTGGACGACGTGCCTGGCTGCTTGGTGAGTTGCCTGACTGGGCCATGGCAGTGCATCAGGGTTGTGAGGTGGATGGCTGCATACTCCACCTGGGTGGGAAGGGGGGATGCACACTCCACCTGGGTGGGAAGGGGTGGGGAGATGCATACTCCACCTGGGTGGGAAGGGGGGGATGCATACTCCACCTGGGTGGGAAGGGGGGAGATGCATACTCCACCTGGGTGGGAAGGGGGGAGATGCATACTCCTCCTGGGTGGAAATGATGACGCCAGTGCACAATGTGCACCTCACCGAACACTGTGCCCCAAAGCAAGTGAAACGGCATATGACTACCAAATCCCACAGTGATGAAGTAAGTTCGACACCTAACACTACATGACTAACAGGTAACCAGGCCACATCCCACAACACATGCACCACTCATCAGTGGCCCTCACACACCGTAAGGGCATTCTGCACTATGCACTGCATATGCACTATGTCGCTGCCTCCAGCATTTCACCACACAGGACAGTCATCCATGGGAGTGCATTGAAGTGAGCCTAACAGGGATACCACAGCGTGTCACTGGTTCCGCACACCCATAGGAGTTCTGCAAGTCACCATGGTACTGATCAGTGCAGAATGACGAATGTGCTACTGACTACAGCCAACACTACCTGCTACCAAATCTCACAGAACACCACACATCAATGATTTTACTACAACACTGCTGCATGCATATACGATGCACGTGCAACAAGATGTGAGTGCACACCATAACCCATCTTGAAGATGCTACCCCTCCATCATTCCATTGCACAGGACACATAGCGGGGCCAGAAAAGGGGTCAATGCATCCAGGGACATGTGCGTATGGGCAGAAATCACCTGCTGCCATGTAGGACTAGTACAGTTGTCCGCCATGAATGTACGAACACTTACCTTCATTCCCCTCTCATGCAGATGATGGTGGCTATCCCTTGAAAACATGGCTCATGACCCCTGTCCGAAACTCACAGAACAGGCACAAGGAGGACTACAATCGTTCCCATGCCCGTACACGTGTGGTGATTGAGCAGACCTCGTTGCCTCAGCCGGTCGGGTGGGGCACTCATCTACAGCCATGAGAAGGTGTCCAAGATCACCATGGTATGTGTAATGCTGCACAATATGTGCATCCGTCTGAACGTGCCCCTGCCCTCTGACATGGAACTGCTACCACCTGATGATGAAGAAGGGGAGGAGCAGGAAGAAGTGGCAGGACAGCATCACGGAGCCGATGCACAGGAGGGACATGCCGTGCGGCTATCATTGATTGGACCATATTTCTGACACACAAGTCAGCAGAGGGTGTGAGGATGTCAGGATATCGGGCACTGAGTGTGGGGATACATGTACACTATGCACTGTGCAATATTAAATGACACATGCGCAATGATGAATGTCCACTCTGGTTTTGTTAGATGAACAACCGGTGTATTTAAAGTGAACATTTCAATGTGAAAAACAAACCCTCCAGCACCCTCCCCCTCCCTCTCCCACCACAACTCCCAAACACACCCTCACCCCTCCCCCTCCCACCACAACTCCCAAACACACCCGCACCCCCTTCCCCTCCCACTACAACTCCCAAACACACCCTCATCCCCCCTCCCCCTCTCCCTCCCACCACAACTCCCAAAGACACCCTCACCCCCCTCCCCCTCCCACCACAACAACCCCACACTAGTCCCATAGGTTTCACATAGCCCACATGTAGATGGCAGTAATGTCACTGTGCGCTCCCGGAGCCAGGGGGAGGCATGCCCTGGTGGCGCATCGTACAGAGCGAACGACGGAGCAGGCTGGTCTGGGTCTAGTTGCTAGTTGAGGGGGTGTCCTCATGCTGGGGCTGTTGTGCAGGATATGCAGCCTCCAGAGCATCTGCTATGCGGCCAAGGACTTCACAGAGCCGGTTGGTGCTGTCCGTTATGACCTGGCCCAGTACCCTCAGTTCATCCCACCACTCCTCTCTGGCCTGCCGATTGTCCTGCATGAAGTCATTGATCAGGGCTGTGAGCTGCTCAGCCCGCTGTGCATCTGCGGCTGATGTTGTGGCCCTGCTGGGGATTGGGCTCACATGTCCTGCCGGCGCTTCCTCAAGGGAACTGGCCACAGGACTGGCATGTCCATTTGTTGCTCCTTGGCCAGATAGCTCAGGTGTGTCGGTCTCACCTGAATCACTATAGGAGACCTAGGGGTTGGAGTGGGCATCATGGGTGTGGATGACTTCAAATGTGTCCTCCTCAGTCGCTCCACAGATGGAATTGGGGCTGTCGGCAACCTCAAGGGGGGCCGTGGCTGCCACCTCCCCAGCCACACTCGACTCCTCAGACCACAGAGTTGGGCATGTGTTTGCAGCCAGTGCAGGGAGGGGTGGGGGCGGGGGTGGTGCACCCTCCACGGGCCTTGCTGGAGCAAGTGGTGTGCATCCAGGTGTTGTCTGCCTGGCTGGGAGACAGCAGCCCCTGCCTTGGCCCCTGGAAGTGCTGGGCGGTTGCTCTCCTGCTCCTCGCTGTCATGCTCACTGCCTGTGGGAGTGGAAGAGAGGAATGGCATGAGTGATGATTTGAGAGCCAGCATTTATACATGGCTACAACAGCACATTCAGCTGCTTGTGGTTTATCAGCATTTCGGTGGGGAACGACACATAATTCAATAATTGGGTGGTAAATGCATGCATATGTCTGTGTCACTCATGTTGGCCAGGTACTGTGCTGTCTAACATGCACACTGTTTACATCAACTGCCCTGTGTGCCTCAAGGAATGGGCCACTTTGTGTGTTATGTGTCGTATAGGTTACGGCCTCGCACCTGGCACTAGCCTGGGTCTCACTTGCTTCGGCATGATTTAGAGGGGGGGAGGGTGTGGCCAACAATGCTGTGACTCCTTGGCCAGACCTTAGCAGTGACTTTCATAACATTGGCATTGGCAGTATTGACTTTGGACACTCACCTCCATCAGCAGATGACGTTGCCCCACACTCCATTTCTCCAACCACTTTGATGGATTTGGGGCCTATCATAGCCGCACATGTCTCCTCCCACGGCATTAGTTTCATGGGCGAACCTTTCGCCTCCTCCAGTCTCCAAGACCTGGCTTCTATTCGCTGAGAGGATGCTCCGCACCCTCAGCTGCAGGTCATCCCACCTTTTTCGGCAGTCCTTTGTGGTGCGGGGGGTGTTGCCCACAGTGCTCACCTTTTGCGCCACAAGTGCCCAGATGTCCTTTTTTTTAGCACCGCCACCTCTCCGCATGTCGTTGCTGAAAACAGTGTCAGCATGCTCGTGGAGGGTGTCCACGAGCATTTGCAGTTCGTCAGGGCTGAACCGCTCCTTTCTGAGGCTGGCAGCTCCCTTCTTCGGCGCTTTGGGCATTCCTCAGTACTAGTGGTAACTTCCCGGTATGTCAACATTGTGCCAGGGGTCCTGTCTGGTGAGGGTGGCAATGGATTGTGTTTTTAAAGATGGCTCCATGCTCCTTCCCGTTCCTGTGCGATGACACTATTTCCAATTCCGCATTTTAACTGTGACCGTAAATAACAGTGACTGGTATTTACGGTCACCGATAATGCTGTTTGCTCCATGGCGGTAGTGTTTGCTACGGTGCGGTTCATGCCGCTAGGGGGGTTTTGGGACATTTTTGTGCCATGGCGCTAAGGTCATTACCGGCATGGCGCTAAGCTCGTGCCCGCAAACTCGTAATGGTGCGCTTTTAGCGGCCTATTACCAGCACGGACACGCTATTTGCGCCATGTGTGTAATTGACGGTACTTACCTCCAAACTCGGAATGAGGGCCATAAACAACCTGATGACACACTCTCTACCCTCAGATCTATGTTTGGGGAACAACTGTGGCACATTTTGTAAAATACTCAAAACATCCCTCTGCTATGGGCGTTAGTCTTGCCTTATTAACGACACCTGTGCTTAGCTGTGCTTTGTTTTCCCTTTTATTGTAAACATTAACGTAAAATACCCTGTAGCTGCTGAAAGGTAATGTAAGGATTATATAAACAACATATATAACATGCATAAACAAGGTGTGCATCAGTGCTCATTGTCTTCCTTTATCATATTATCCTAATCAATTCTTTCAACGCCATCTTCTCTTAACAGGCTCCAGGGATGTGGCACCAAATATTTCGATATTTTGGCTCAGGTGAGCGAGTTTTCTGAACTTGTATAATGTAACGCATGAAACAAGGTGGACAGCTAATTCTGATAGACAAGTGGAGATATTGCCAAGTAATAAAGGAAAAGAGTGAGGGATGCCATTAAGATCACAATCTGTGCTGCGTTAATGTGCTGTTTTGATGCGTTTTTCAAATGTCCTGCTGTGCTTTATCTTGCAGATACAAGAAAGTAGGGTGTTCCAATACTGCAACGCCCAGACAACAAATCATGTGCACCCAGATCATTCCATTAATATAGATTAGTTCCCAGAGAGGGAAAATCAGATTGTTTCATAACCTGGCCGACAATGACTTACCTCTGCACTCTAATTAGAGTTCCTTCCCTTTCTTCACTGGCTGCCAGGGACTTGGACAAGGGACTATGTGTAATCTCTTTGCCTTGTTCCATGGCGGCACTTTTCTATTTTTGTCTATTTTATTTTTTCAATGGCCACCATGCAAAGGGAGAAGGGACTATTCATAGTCATAGTCCCTTCTCCGCGTTCAATGGCGGCCATTGTTTACTTTTTTGTTCATTTTTATAGAATATTATATCCATGAACTAGACTGAAGCAGTTCAGAGAGGGTGGTTAGTTGAATAATGATTGAGGTTAAGTGAAACAATGAAGGGTTTAGGGAGTGGACTGCCTTATGGATGATGCATACAACCTTCTCTACTCGATGCTAATGTAAGGCATTGAATGTGATGAATCAATCTTCCATCTTAGACTCATCAGAAGGCAATGATCCAATGCCTTGCGTAGGGGGTGTTTCTATAATCTACCCAAGATAGGAGGACAGCTGCGATTAGATCCATTCTGTGAGGGAAAGATAGCAGTGGTAGGATTATTTGCTAACCCCTCAGTCGGGAAGTGCAGGATTTTACAAGTGTTTTAACGAAGAGGGTATGAGAGTGGAAGTATTCCAAAAATAAGTTGAAGTTGGTCAACATATCTGTGGGTTTTCAGCAAGTGCTAATATCATTAGGCCAAGGTGCAGTTTTTGTCCAGTGATTTGTTTGCAATGATGCATGGGTGATGGAGAATCAATCTTTTTAATATAGATTGGGAGTTGGATGTCATTCGTATATATGAAGGAGAAGAATCCATAAGAATGGATTAGGGAAGCTAAGGGTTACGGGTTAAGATAACAGTGGAGTAGAGTAGGTCAACAGCAAGGAACATTCTATACTTCGAAGTTAGCAGTAATTCTATGTCTCAAACAGGACAGCTCAGTGTTTTGTTGTTTATGGTGCTTGGAATGCACCTTCCTTCTTTTGGTCAGCGGTTTCTGACACTTGCTCACCAGAACAACACAGTGGTGGGAGATACAGTGCTGTCATGTGATATCATTCTTGCTCGCTCATATTTCACATGCACTCTCTTTGCTGCCTTTCTCTCCAAAGCCATATCTAATACAGAAGAGACAGACATCCTGCTCAATTCAATAACACCCTATAGCTATCACCATTTACCCTTCAACATGTTCTCCAAACTATTCCTTACCCAATGCAAACAAATGATCTTCTCCTAACACCACAAATGCAGAGGGTGTTGTCTTTGGAGGAAAAGTAGCTCTTTGATCATGCACATAACATAACAGGTGCATTTGCAGAGTGCATGTTTTCCCCCAGAGGAGCAGCTTGGCACTATTGACATTTAACAGATGTTTATTGTTACCCAACTTAATGGTACTCTTTGTATCGGCCTCGGTAGGATGAAGGGCTGAGTGGTCCTTCTGAGATTCAAACATGGAACTTGATGTTCTAGGCATCTACTCTGATTGCCCATGTCTGGCATCTTTAGACCCTTGTTGAAGAGCCTTAACTGGATTCTCAAATATGTTGTTTGAGAAGCCAATGTTTGGGTTAGTTAGAATTCAGTGAGATTCTCAGCAGGTACTGTTTTTCTGTTCACGTTTTTAGCTAGAATTTAAATAGTTTGCATCAATTATGTTTTGCGGGACCAAATTACTTATTTACCCATCATTTGATCGGCTCTACCAGGGATGATCACAATGCATCATCTTTGAATGCAAACTATCGATTGTTAGTGGCATAGTAAAACATGTAATGGCAAAGCCAACAGTTTTGACTTTTGTGTATTCATGGAATAGGTATTTTCCAGGCTCTGCCATCACGGTACTACTTGGCAATACGATGATTAACTGAGCATATGATAGCAGTGCCCACGTCCATGAGGCAGCTTATGGTGGTTATGTATGTACAAGCAGCCATTTTGTGCCATATCTTTTGTTCTTATTGAATATGTATGACCTTTTCACAAACGTCTAAACAATTGTACTCTGGGTTATCATGTTTGGACGTGGAGCCCTCCAGTTTCATTTAAACAGATCATAAATTCGCTGAAGCATGTTCATGGATGTGCTGACACATATAAAATCACACACAATACACTAATGTACAATGGAAAATATATAGTGAGATAAATACTACTTATGGGCATTTGAATCAAAGAGAAAACGATGGTGGCTATAAAAACGGAAGTATTTGCATGGTTGGTTGTACATACCACTGCCATATGTACATATCATATCTGCCTGGAGATGTTGTCTAATCATGTAGAAGCAAAAGTATATAAAGAGATGCACTGGAATAAGTGACTTTGCCCAATTTTTGAGTTTGGTGAAGTCCGACATCAAGTAAAGAAAAGTTGCAACGTCTGGGGTAAGCAGTCAGGAGGTCAACAGGGCATAGTCATCAAGCCTGTTTCCCCAATACACAGAAAGGAAGTGAGCCATTTGAACGCCACACTTCAGAAAGGAAGTGAGTCATGCCAACGCCGAACTTCAGAAAGGAAGTGAGTCATGCCAACGCCGAACTTCAGAAAGGAAGTGAGTCATTCCAACGCCGAACTTCAGAAAGGAAGTGAGCCATTTCAATGCCACACTTCAGAAAGGAAGTGAGTCATTCCACCGCCGAACTTCAGAAAGGAAGTGAGCCATTTCAACGCTGCACTTCAGAAAGGAAGTGAGCCATTCCAATGCCACACTTCAGAAAGGAAGTGAGTCATTCCACCGCCGAACTTCAGAAAGGAAGTCAGTCATTCCAACGCCGAACTTCAGAAAGGAAGTGAGCCATTCCAATGCCACACTTCAGAAAGGAAGTGAGTCATTCCACGCCAAACTTCAGAAAGGAAGTGAGCCATTTCAACGCTGCACTTCAGAAAGGAAGTGAGCCATTCCAATGCCACACTTCAGAAAGGAAGTGAGTCATTCCACCGCCAAACTTCAGAAAGGAAGTGAGCCATTTCAACGCTGCACTTCAGAAAGGAAGTGAGCCATTCCAACACCGCACTTCAGAAAGGAAGTGAGCCATTCCAACACCGTACTTCAGAAAGGAAATGAGCCATTTCAACACTGCACTCTCCAGATTAGCAACCGATTGATTTGTCCTCAATCACTTGTGTATCCGGGGAAAGGGGACATTGCTTGCCAGTATTAATATCTGTCTCTAAACTCTAGCCCAAATGCCAGATGACCGATCAAACAGATGTTCCAAAAAAGCAAATTACATCCCGTTTTTAACAGAAGTGTTAAGGTAAAAAAACACCCAAAATAAATGAGTTTGAAACATTTCTTATATTCATGTAATTTGCTGCTGTGCCAAATTGCAGTAATCCACTTCAAGGTGCTAGGGAAGGATGGAGTGTGGGGAGACCGAGGAGGCAGGCGCTAGAGGTCTATAAGTAAATAGAAATGTGTTCCCATTTATCAGCAATGAAATTCACAACCTTTATTTTGAGGTACCTGTAGGAGGCCAAATTGCCATTCATTACTTATCACTGGAAGGTTTTTCTGTTTATCTTCTCTTTGACACCAGAGCCTTTTTTTCTGCAACCGTCCGCTGGCCATTATCATTATGTCTATGATATCTCGTTTCATATGCAATGAATGTGCCCAGTTATACGCCTTCCGTATAACTGGGCAATCGTCAAATCCCCCAACATCCCTTTGGATGGGTGTCAGAGTCAACTTTGGAACTGTTCCCTGACCGTTTCCCCTTATATCTCTTTTCGTAGGGAAAGCCAGACGAACAACTGAACAACCTTCAAAAATCTACTTGCCCCAAAGAATCCCTTTAAACTCTCACAAAAGAAGCAAACCACCAGATGTTTAAGCCCCCTCCTCCCCCAGCCACTCAAACTTCATAAAAAGGAAAACCAAAGACTTGAGAGAATGTAGAGGGAAATGAACCTGCTGAAGTACATTATTTAGGACTGACATCTCTGGATCTGAAGAGCAGAAGAGGTGAAATAATGTTCACTTTGTACACCACATTGATTCCGCGGACCACGGGCCGAAGGAATTGCTTAAAATTGTACATACCACCTATAGCATCCCAAATGCTTTGCTACTCTATTCCAGTACAACTAGCCGGCAAAATGGCTAGTCTAGGTCCGCCTAGACATGAATGGACCATCACCAACAATTCCTGTGATTACAACAGCCGAGGGCAAGGGGCCAAAGCCAGCTCTGCGAGTTTTCTTCACTTCTCTATACAAGGTTTTTAACACGTGTGAAGTTGCAGTAACTCAGAAGGCTCACAGGAAGACCCATTGTGTGAACAACATCGACAAAGCAAGGGCATTCAATAAATACTATCAGCCATGAAGCTCTGCTAAAATAATTGTCTGTCATTGGATTGAAAGGAACTGCACTGTGCTGGATCACTTCATTGCTCACTTACATAATGGAAATAACACACATGGTCCCTGCCAGGTCCTGCCCACGCAGTCTCATCTGTGGATTACCACAAGGAACCAGTCTTGATTCTTCTCGATTTTATATATTCATGACCCCGTTGTCGGGTTTCCTTAACAACTTAGTTCCCACAGGCTTCAAGTTGCCAGACGATACACAAATCATCCACAAGCTCCCAATCAACTCGTCTGCAAACAAACTGGAATTTAGCGCATATCGACACATGGATGACCACAAACAGACTGAAACTCAACCAAAATGGAACTACTGATTTGTGGGACCACAAACCCTCCACCAATCCCCATACCTGAAGAAATGGGAACCTGCTCACACCCAACGGCAATAATCAAAAATATTGAAGTCCCCGTGGGCAGTGTCCTCGAACTCAAATGCAGTTTAAAGTCATTGTAATAAGTTGTTTCTTCGACATTCGAATGATCTAGTGGATCATGCCTACTTTAAAAATTGCAATCATAACCCTGGCAGTCATTTCCTTGGTTCTCTCAAGACTACACCATGCCAACAGCTTGCACCCAGGGCTCTCTTATTACGTGTCAGACAGACTACAAGTAATAGAAAATACAGCTGCCAAACATCTTCTTAGACTTCAAAAACACAACCACGTCATCCTAGCCCTAGACACACCCATTGTGCATTCTACAGCAAGATCCTAGCCCTAGACACACCCATTGTGCATTCTACAGCAAGAACCCGAAAGGGACCACCAGGCAATTCATCCATAACAAACCAACCAGAATGCATTGTCCAGTAACTGTGCCAAGCTTCAATTCGAAAATGCCACGGCGGAACATCTTCTCTATTCCCTTTACCCTGCTCTGGAAGCAGACAGCTACACATAGATGAAAACCAACGAGCCTGCAGAAAATTACCGAAAACCCGATACACTAGCACAACACCACTAAAGACACTACCAAACCCAAGCATCTCGGACCAACTCAAACAAACAGACCTCCCAGTCCGAGAGACTTTGTGCAGTCTGAACCTTTTCTGCTTACTCTCACCATGCTCTGTTACCAAACACAATGCCTCATCCAAGGATTCCATGGGGCGAGACTCCTTGGAGTTTCCCACACTGCACTCCTTAAACCGAATTAGAATGATAAGAACTATTCACCCAGAATCAACAATTAAAAAATGTCCAGCATGTTAACACAATCCCCCATCTTTTCGCCCACTGCTCAGAACTCCTTCTCTTTCCACTTTCCACTACTCACACTATCAACCATCATACACAGGAATTAGTCACCAACAAAAATACCCACCAATGGAGCAACTCTCCTGCCTCTTTCACACACCTCCATGCCAGTGGATAACACAATCTAACAATGCTGACTTCCAAATTAGTTTTTCTTGGGCTTCCCCCTCTGGATGAAATGCACACCCAAGTGTCCCTGCCACTTACCAAGTAGCCTCATATTGACACTAAGGACTCTGAACTACCAGCTTGTGTGCATCAACACCTTAGGTTTCACACCTGACTTTCCCTTTATTCCACTAACAAGCCCTCTCCGTTTTCTAGCAGGGTCATGCACAGTAAGGTCATCAAAGTGGCAGAGGAGACCACTTGACATTACACAGTCCAGGGATGCTTGGATTCCATAGCCTTCTGCGTAGCTGTGACTGACCTTCACAACCTTACATCTCCCTCCTTTGTCCAGGACTGGCGCTTCTACTGGAATAAAGGAAAGACCCATCTGGTAAAATGGTCCACTCATGCTATCCTCAATGTCCATTAACTCTGACAGGCAGACAGCATCTGTGAGTCTCAGTAATGTGTTGTGTAACTTGAACTCAATGAACAGCCAGTGTGTGTGCGTTGAAGAAATGCGATACAATCTTGCCCGTTGGTGATATTACATGGTATCCGTAGAACTGATCGAAAGCACAAAATCGAACAGACAAATGATCACATCTTTATACCGATTTTTATTGAACATTTTGGCAATTTTTCTCAAATATATGTGTGGGGTGGGGTAAGGGTAATAGTTAAGGTGGGGGCAGAGGGGAGGGGTGGGATGTCTACTCCTGCATTTTTCAAATATTTTAAAAAAGATGCAGTCATTTCTCCCTTGGATCTTTTCATGGACATCCCTATTGCATTATAATTGTCCTTCTCACTAACAGTGAAAAAGAATTCAAGACGCAGGAGTTGAAACCCAGCTCACAAATGAGGGGTCAGTGTTACATACCCATATAGCAATGGGCCTCATTACGACCCAGGCGGTAAGTTACCGCCTGGGCCGTGACTTTACCACCATGGCGTAAACTACGTTTACGCCATGGTGGTTGGCGGACTTACCGCCCCATTCCGACCTTGGCGGGGCGGTAAGTCCCCAATCCCCATTTACCCTTCCCCATTCCCATTTTTGCCCCATAGGGTATAATGGGAGTGGGGAAGGCGTTAATTACGCCACCGTAAATTACGGTGGCGTAATTAACTCCATGGTCCCTTAGCGCCATGGATTTTAACACCTGCTAAAAGCAGGTGTTAAAAGCGCCATGGCGCTAAGGGACCTCGTACTCAGGCGGTAAGGGTCGGCGCTGTTAACGCTGCCGTTAACCCCTTACCGCCTGGGTCGTAATGAGGCGCAATGTGTGTTACTTCCTGTATGGGGAGTGAGATTGTTATGGCACTGGCCATGCTAATGGCAGTCGCTACAGGGAGGACGGTGCCAGTTTAGAGATGGGTTAACAATACGTGGACACAGATGTTGCTTTCTGGGGCCAGGTTATCAAAGCTTTGCAACGGTGCAAAAAAGTGGAGCAAATGAGGTTAGGACCGATTTTACTGCTTAGATAATTAGGAATGGAGCAAACAGATTTAGCCTCAATTTGTATTATCAAAACATGTTTTCACAAAGGCAAAAAGGAAGCAAACTGTTTTATTTACTACGTTTGATGAGTAACATGAAAAGAAATGTAGCAAACAGATTTCTTTTTATGTTATGCAGCATAAATAGTACAAAGAAAGTATGATATTATTTTGCCTGAGTGCACATGTTTTTAGAAAATACTGATTGTGACAAAACCTGTTTGCTCCATTATATATTATCAACGTATTTGCTCACTTTTAAGAACTAGTGCAAATGTTTGATAATCTTGACTCTGAATTCTGCTTTTTCAATGTATCTGGGTCCATATTAACAAAGTGTTGCCCCAGAGCCAACGAATGCCAATGTTGCTGTTTAGATAATACTGAGTGTAGTAAACAGGTTTCGTTCCAATCGGTATTATCAAAATATGTTTTCACCAGGGCAAAATTGAAGCAGCTGTTTTATTTACTAGGTTTTCTGTGTAACATGAACAAAAATGTAATAAACACATTTTGTTTTATTATGTTAGGCAGCAAACATAGTCCAAACACGAGGCAGATTCACTTTTGCCCTAGTACAAACGTTTTTAGATCAAATGGATTGTGACAAAATCAGTTGTGCTGCATTTTGTATTGTCAAAACATTTGCTACATTGTTTGCACTAGTGCAAATGTTAGACAATCTGAGCCCAGGCGATATGTCTGGATCATACCAAAATAAAGCATGCAAAAATGTTGAGGTGGAAAGTACCGAAATTCGAGACACCAATCTTACCACTTATATGTGCAGGAGGGGTTAGGTAAATACAAAAGGTGAAGGCGTATCTGGGGAGCTGCAGTGGGAACCCCCTCCCCCGCATATTTATGTGATAAAAAGGGATTTAATATAATCAGTATTTTCGGCCTTAACATTATATGTTTGCAGTAGTCACATAGATCTGATATGTCTGTCGGAATGCTAGTGGAAATTCCCCACTGCTATGCAAATTGAAACAGTGTTTTTGCCACAACAAATACCCACTACCCCGCTATTGCATTCCCTAGGCCTGCCCAAGGTCGTGTCCCCACAAGGACAAGCAGGTCACATGATCTGGTGCATTGTTGTGTTACATCTCGGTACCCACATCATGTCTTTTGACATCTATCTTCTGCTTTCGGTGCAACCTCAGTAGCACAACCCCTTCCTATTGCAAACAATTGATATGATATGATACGTTATTTGTAACACGCTTAATACCCAGAGGTTTCTAAGCGCGGACCCGGGGATCGAACCTGTGTTACTCTGGGTCGTCTTGCTTCCAAGGTGAGCACGTTGCCGCTGAGCTATCCTCCCGAGATTAACAGCCATTCGGAGAATGGGGTTCCTGGGACTCTGATGAGAGCAGCAGGGTCCTCTCTGGTTTCATCCCATCTCGGCCAATAGCCTCTCTAGCACGGCCAATGTCTCTTAGTCGAGGCAGTTAATGTTTCCAGATAACCTCTTGTCAGCTGCCCTGTACCCATTACACAGAGGCCAGACGTGTTTCGTCTGAGTAACAGAAGTCCTGGTAAACTTCACCAAGAATCAGTTGCTTAGCCATGCGCAGAACTGCTGCTGCAGGTTATGCTAGCCATCAGACATGCTTTGTATTTCAGCCTCAGCATTTTGTCCCCGTATTGTTTTCCTGCCCTTTCCTAGGTGTATTGCATGTAAATGGTCTCAAGTCGAGGGTACTCATGGGTGGACGGAGTCCCCCCACTTTTTAGAGAGGACACCTTGATATGCTAATTTCTGGTGACGCCACGTTCAATTTCTATGCTCATGGTTCATGAGTCCCCCACTTTTTGGGGGGACTTGACCCCTGGATAACAAAAGAAATCTCTAGCAGTTGGTTAGAAATGTATTAAATTTTGCACCCAGAAGAACCTGACACGTATGTATTCATTTATGTTCCAGTTATTTAATGGATTAATTTACTGGTGCTTGGATTGCTATTTTGTAATGCGCCATTTGCGCAACCATGCCATTTTAATGCGCCATTTGCGCAACCATGCCATTTTAAGGAAGAATGGAGGGGGAAACGATGCAAAAGAAAGTCTTGTAAGGTGGTAGAGATAATCCACTCCAGGTGTTATTAAAACAGAACATGGACTCAAAATCATGCGCTCATTGGGCCACGGACTGGCATGCAGCAATGTCTTGACTCTGTATCTACATTGAGGCCTTCCGGCCCTGGCAGGGGCTAGGGCTGTAACATGTGCCATCGGCTCACATCCGGATCATGGGCCTGAGGCAAAGCTGAGGGTGGATAACGAGGATAAGTCAAAGCCCACTACCCCCGGGCTGTAATGCCATTGTAATATTGCCCAATCACAACACACAGAGTAAAACATGACACATCCAAAAGGGCACAGCTGTAGAAGCTGCTCTGAATCGGGCTGGCTAAGGAAGACACTGAGCAATGACGAGGAATGTCTGGCGTGTCACAATGGTTAAGGCCCTCTGCAGACCCATCATCCATAGCGGGAAGACAACCTTCATGTAGGATTGCTTATAAAAACGGAATTGTTGCTCTTCTGCCACCTGTCAACATCAACCCTAATGGTCTATCCCAAATGGAATCACAGTTAAAACACACCACATTGACCGTCCAGTGAAACGATTTAAAAGGGGGCCATAATCTGTAATATCCTTTTTGATCGACTCCTTATTGACCGTGGGCATTTTATTTGTGCACTTTTGGTCGAATTCGACAAATTACATACACATCTATAAATGTATATGCAGGAGAGCAGGGTATGGAGAAGCATGGGGGATTCCCCTATGATAGAAACACATTTGTCAAATTCAATCGAAATACATTACACAAACCAAAAGATGGGGATGAAGAAACGTAAAACTTCTACATTTAAAATGCCACACAAACTAAGATTACAAAAAAAAAATGTAAACTGAAACCAATTTAGAAATACATTAAGCTGATCTGTTCAAAAAACAGTTCTCCTTTGATTATTTAAAGTAATGTAATCTGTCGCTTAATTTGTCTCAGTAGGATAGCTCAAGGGCAACATGCTTGCCTTGGCAGCAAGGCGACATGGAGCAAAACAGGTTTGATCCCCAGGTCTGCCCTTAGAAAACTCTGGGTAATAAGCATGTTATAAATAACCAATCACAAAAAAACCTTAAGGCTTAATGCAGCACAAATGTATAAGCAAAAGATAAGCTTTTCTCGTATGCAAATTGAACGGTTTGAGCTAAAAATTATTCGCATTCGCGGATATCCCCTTATCAGTTGCTGTTAGCTAAACGAGATGCTATTAAGCATAGGGTATTTTTACTGAGCCGTGAGATTACAAGTATAATACATGATAATACAATAATTTTGAAGTACTTACTAACAAGAGAGACAGCCAGAGCATCGAGGTCTTCATCCTTGTGTACACAAATCAGAAGTAATGATGTGTAACGTGCAGGTTTGCACCGAGGGTTTCAAATGTCATCCATAGTCAGGAAACTGCCTGCACAAGTGTGAATATCTTTGCAGCAATTGAAGAAAAGACCAAGAAAGGCGAGGTTTACACACGCAGGCCTTCATCAGAGCACGGGGAGATAGTCATCTGAGCTGCAGGCAGAGCTCGAGGGGAAACGCCAGACAGTTGGCCCCCAGCCAGCAGTCGATGTATTGCTCTGAAACAGGACTTTCTGAAAAATGACTGGTATTTACTAGAAGTTGTGTTTCCGAGGAAGCCAAGGTAAAAACCGGGTCGCACACGTTACTAAACCCGAGTTCAGCGAAAATCTTTCTTTCAAAATGAGCGCATGGGGACAGATTACAGAAATTCAGCACTGGTGCAAGTGCAGTTTTGCACGATATTAGCATTAGGGTAAAGTTTGCCGTAGGGAAAGAAAGTGTTCCTTCAAAGCATTTTTCACCAGAGCAAAGTGTGCATTGAAATGCATTGAAAGAAAAGATCTGAGTCCCAGGACACACTTAGCCCTAGTGCTAATACGGTGCAAAATTGCACTTGCACGGATGCAAAATTCTTGTAATCTGTCTCATGGTGTTTTTTGTTAATCTAGAAGTGAATACAAGTGTTTTTAATCCGTTAAAACAAGCTAGTTACTTTTGCTTTTTCCCACCATAAGTGTCAGATATATATAGTGTTTGTGAGGGGTCAAAAATGAGAGTAGGACATATTCTCAAGTAAAGACATTTATTAAAATAAAAATGGGTTGAGAAACTGCTTAACTGGCCCTATTCTAAAAGGATTTCCCCTACCTACAAATCTGTGTCAGGAAGTCAGTAATTGAAAAGCCATCCTTGTGTCCAAAACGTCCTATCCTGACCCTCACACTAAAATAAAACAACAAAGGGGTCAATTAAATGTCTTTTTCATGATGTTAGCAAAAGTGTTCAAAATCAAAACGTAATAATGACTCCAACAAAAATGTTCTACATGGTAGGGACCCTTGGTCGAATGGGTGGTTCCCTTCCCCTGGTTTCTTAAATTGAATTGCAAAAGTTCCACTTTAAATAATAGATTATGTGTGTCTTCACTGGACTCACAAAGTTTGTGTTTAAACCACAGGTGTTGTAACAGTCATTCTGGAAGATTTCCTTTAACTCTGCCGATTGCCTGGTATATTCCCCTGCCATGAATCTTCAATCAATCTAAACAACCTGGTGTACTTGCCTGCCAGGATTTCTTTTATAGTTGATCTCAGATCACCTGGTCTAATCTGCTGCCAGGAATCTAACAAACCTTCAACTGCCTGGTGTAGTCGCCTGCAGGACTTCTCTTAATTAATTCACAGTTCCTTGGTTCTATCACAATGGCCTATAACGTGATGTACTTGGTATCTTTGCCTATGGTAACACTTGCACAGACTTCTACGCACAGTGGCATCTCATGCATCTGTACTGGATTTGGGCGGGGGGTTGTATTTGTACTCTGCCTTAACTGCACTCAAAAATTCTTCATATGCTCTTTTCAGCATTATCAATCTCATATTTATCTAACACTTGCCGGCGCACTTGTCAGAATGCCCCGGTGTCCACTGCTGCTTTACGCAGACTCACTGGTCTCTTTCAGCACCTCTAACTCTGCCTGTGCCTTTGTGGAATAGTTGTTTCACTCGCTTTCCACTCTGGAGTCAGCAGAGGTCTCACCAGAGTTCTGTGCGGCTACGCTGTCACACGCTGGCTTCTTTCCCGGCCTGGACTGATGAATGCTGCTTCAACAAGTGGCCCAACAAACAGGAGCTTCTGGGCAGATCCCTGTATCTCCACAGCTTTTCCTGCTCGTCTGCAGTGTCTTTCCTACTGTCCCAGTAGCCTTCTCTGTGTGCCTCGAGTTCGTGAGCCTCAGCCTGGAGTTCACTGTCCTCTCCTGCACTGCTCGTCCCGGCACTTCTCTTCCTCCCACTGCCTGCACTGCTCTCACCTCTGCTTCTGCTGCACCCTGCAGAGGGTTCTCTCCCCCTGGCTTCTCTTTCAGGAAGGAATCTTGCATTTAAATGTGGGTTGTAGCACCCTGCTAAGGCCCCTTCTTTCTGGAGGGGCCAGACTGGTCCTCTTGGCTCCTTTCAGATCCCCTTTGGGAGTTTTGGAGCAAGGGATCCCCTCTCCTCTGGCCCAATCAGCAGTTAGCAGTTTCTTCCTTCTTGTTGCAAAAGTTCTGCAGCCAGGTCCTCCAGGAAGGGCCTCTCACACACTTTCTGAGTCTTTCTACTTTTTTATATTGGCACTGGACAATAGGATTTGAGGAAGGACTAGACTGCTGAGAAGGGGAAGTGATCATCATTGCTCCTCTCTTCTTCGTTCCACTATTGTGGGGATTATGGGAACAGTAGTCCCTTTTTGGAAATAAGCTATAAATGTTTTCCACAGGATTTAAAGTCCAACTATTTTTTGGAAGAAGACTATGTGGAGCTGGGAAAAGTGTCTTTCATAATTTTACACTGTCATTTGGTTGAGAGTTGGTCTTTGGGATGTGACCAGTGTTTCCCAATATTTCCTATGGGTGAAAGAGGGAAAATATCACAATTGTCCATTAGATTGTTATAAAGTGGCAGATTCATCCTCAAAAGGGAAAAGGGGGATACCACATCTGACCCAAAGGACTCAAGATATCTCCGCAGAGGTTGGCCCCCATGTGATCCTACTTCATGGAGGCGCTCGCATGGTCAGGATCAGGTAGCGGCTGCCGACGCCTGGCCACATGGGAGGAGGTTACCACTGGATAAACAGTGATGAGTCCATCAAATTCATCACAGGAGTGAAATGTTGGGATGAGCTGGAACAGGAGCCATACAAAACCTGCCTGAGCAGCATGGACATTTTGACTGGACATGACTCAGAGTATTCTGGTGGTTTGTTGGACTTTCCATTCTGGCCCAGATGTAATGACTGCGGTGACTCATGCATAGGGGCTATTTCCGGTTTAATGGGCAATATTATCTCCAGATAGCAGGCACAACAACAGGCTCTTCAGTCGCCCCCTCATATGCAAACAATTTTATGTACTTTTTTTTAAAAACACACGTCCTTGAGAATCAGAGATGGAAGAACAACATCAAATGTTGGAAAAGATGCATCAATTATATTTTCGGCAGTTGGGCAGGAACAGAGAAGGAATGTCTACAGTTTTGGAAATACCTCAATGGATGTAATGAGAGGATAATGTTTACAATGGAAATTGGTAAACCTTCATTACACTTCCTGGACGTTAAGATAGAACTCACCGGAACCGGCTTTAACACCAAGATCTACAGAAAACCTACAGATGTAAATAGTACTCTACATTTCAGCAGTTTTCTCCCTAAACATATCAAAGAAAATCGTCCATGCAGCCAACTGCTAAGGCTTAAAAGAATCACATCTAACTCTGAAAAACTACAAGAAGTATATGATGATATGAAGTTGAGATTCATGGAAAGAGGCTTTCCAGAGGACATATTGAATAAAGCCACATTGAGGACAGAAGCACTGCAACCTGAAGAACTCCTCAAAAGCAATACAGAAATGGAGACCAAAAGTCTTATCCACATGCCTAAATATTCCAGCCAGAGCTACCAGATCAAGCGCATCATCCAGAAAAACTGATATATTATTAAATCAGACCCTAACCTTCACTGGCTTTTTCCAGAGACTGCAATGCTGGCTTATAAAAGAGGAAAACATTTTAAGGACCAGCTAATCAAAGCCGAGAAATCTAAACAACCACTTCAGAGCATACCCAGCAAACAAAATGTGGCACATTCGCCTACCTCAATTGCCAGCATTGTTCGAGCATCATCAAGGATGACCATATCCGTCATCCCAACACTGGCAAAAAGATCCCACTCAGACATTACGGAACTTGTGAGACTAAAAATGTAATGTATGCACTCCGCTGTCTGTGTGGCAAGTACTATATAGGTAAAACATCACGAAGAGCAAAGGACAGATGGACTGAACACAAGTCTAGCATTAGGACTGGCAACACCAAATCACCAGTCTATAGGCATTTCAAAGAGAATCAACATAACACATTGCAAATGAGAGTATTCATTCTTGAAGTAGTACATCCACTTCCCAGAAGGGGTGATTTACCTAAAAATGGTCCCATGGTGAACTATTCTGGATCCATAGACTGGATGCCATGACACCTCTAGGCATTAATGAAGAATATTATTTGGGTCCGTTTCTCTAAATAAATGCAAAAAAAAAGCCACTGAGAAAAATCTGGCTAGACTGTGAACTCTTGCAGAGGCAGTTCTACTTGAAGTTTTAAGTATCTTGTATCTTGCAATGCTTGAGATATTATTGTCTGTTGGGATAAAATGGTATATACATTATTCTGACCTTCCTTCCAACAATAGATAGCACTCGTATTATACTGTTCCCAATGTCTTTTATTGAGAGATTTAACCATAGTACTCCCCAAAGCTATCTTTACTCCACAAAATATGTGTTTGACTAAAACAATAATTTGTGGTCAGTGTTCATGAGATTTTAAGATGTGTTTCCAGCAGATCAGAATCCAGCTATTACGCACCTTAGTTAATCATAACATTGCATTTAGAAGAATGACAGCCGGGCTTCCAACCCGTACTTTTACTAATAAAATGATATAAAGGTTAGTACTAATATGCACCTGCCAACCTTTTCGAAATCTAACTTAATTTCTAACTAAGTTACAGAAGATGTCTGACACATACGTGCATGATGACGTCACTTTCAGACCAATACAGTAGGAGATGCTGTAATTTTAAGTTGACTGGCAAACCCCAACACAAACTATGATTTTAATACCATTGAGATACATATATTAGAGATACATCTGCACTTGCTCAATTGGCATGGGTTCCCAGTGACGTAGTGCACACACAGGTGTGATAACTTCACTGGCAATCGAGTTTTGTCCATCTGTTACATCCCTTTTTAAATACACCACCACATGTTTAAAGAGTTACTAACAGCAACAAGGTAAACCCATGACTTTTTATGCACAGATATTATTTCTCTAAACATTGTGGCTCGCAAGTGACGTCACACACGCATGCGCGTAATCACGTCACTGGCAATCTGTTATTATTCGTCTGTGACAGTTTGTTACAGTCCTTTTTACATACATCATCGTGCTTCTTAAGAGTTACCAGCAGCAACCAAGATAAGCATTCATTTAGATGCATGGGTAACGTTTCTCTAAATGTCATGGCTCGGGAGTTACGTCACACGTGTGATGATGCAACTGGCGGCTGGTTACTGTCTGTCTCTTTCAGGCCAACTTATTCTTTCAGATAGCCACCAACAGCAAGATAAATATACACTGTAGTGGGAGCATATATAATATTTTTTCAAAAAACATCACAGCCCATGAATGACATCACACACGCATGCACGTGATGACATCAGCTACCACTGCCAGCTTAAACAGTGGCCATCTCGCCAGGTAACATTACAAGCGGCCTGGTAAGATCGAACTTGCTTATGACTACCTCTCTCCGGATTTTCCTGCATTTGAAGTAAGTCCAGAGGGAACCACAGATCTCTCTTTATTTGCACTTTTCTCTAGCAGTGTTTTCCTTGTCTACCTGTCGATAAATGGCGGGAACAAAAGATCCCTCTTTGCGCTTAACTGGTATCCCACTTTACCCCTTTTGTATAAATCCTTGCCTACTTACCTTTAGACTGTTCCTGTCATCCCCCAGAGGCACCTCTACTCCTAGGGACTTGGTCCAATCTGACGCATCAACTCTTCCACTTTGAAACTCCACATAACCATTTAGGAGTCTGTATTATGGTAAGGCAATATTCACCTTTTCAAGAAGAAGAGAGGGATAGCTACCGCCTTAGACTAAAATACACACTTATGTTCCTTAGAAAAATCTACAGCCCAAGATAGAAGGACCCCATTTCATTCCACAACTGGAAAGATGAAATTGTGCCCACTATCAGCATTTTTTCAAGAACCACTCGAAGGTCAGCATCGATGCTTTCAATGATTTTCCAAAGTGTTAAGAACGGACTATACAATGTAATAAGCAATGACTAGTGACAATTACACATTTGGATACATCAATAGGGAAACTCCTTACCATATATGCAGTGTCCCCCAAGGTTTATAGTGATAATATCGAAAACCAAAATCTCGAAAACCAAAATCTCGAATACAAAAGGCCGAAAAATAAAATATCGAATTTTTTTTTCAATGTGTTTTTTTTTTTTAAATGGGGGGGTTCCCCCCCAACCCCCCTTTTTTTCATTTTTTTTTATTTTACCCCTTTTTTTTACTTACCTGACCCCAAAAACATATATAAATAAATAAATAAAAAATTCGATATTTTTTTTTTCGATATTTTTTTTTTCGGTCTTTTTGTATTCGATATTTTGGTTTCGAGATTTTGACTAACTACCGTCCCCCAATTTCCTTTCCCACCAATTACTAGTTACTACAAAAAAAGAGAGTAACAGCCATTTTGCACTATGCAAATAGGTTATTCACCGTCACCCATATGTAGACCCTGAATGGAAAGGGAGTGTATACCTCAGAACAACTAGTCACAGAAAAGCAGTTTCACAACCAATTCATACTTTGTAAACAGATGAGTAATGAGAACTAGTTGTTTCCTTGTGTGAACTTTGAACTAAAGAGTGTGCCTTGTAAAACAGTATGGGCATGCTGTCATCACAAGAAATGTTTTTGTGAATTATGTATGTATTGATCATTCTTCGAAGTTTGCACTAATATAAATATGAAACTCATGAAGTTCATTTTTTGATTTTCTTTGTAGACTAACATTTTTTCCCTACTCGCTGTGCTTAGAGAGGCACAGCTCCATCTCACTGATGAGGCCCAACAAGGCTGAAACACGTGTATGGGGTTGCTTGCGGTTCGCACTCTTGTTCAGAAGGGAATTGCCATAGCATTTCGATGCTGGACTGCCGGGCAGGACAAAGACTGATATGCAAATGGTATTTCCAATTTTGAAAGGTACAGTAAGCAAAAAGTGATGGCTGCGAACTCTCAAAGTGGGAAAAAAAAACACAGAACAGGTTATCATGCCATGTTTTTTTTCTGGAGAGGGGCGCCTGCTACCTTTTTTAAAATTGAGAGAAATAGCCCACGAGGAAGATTTACATTCGAAACGCGTTGATCTATCTACACAATAAATATTTGTATAAAGTGATTTATTGAATGGTCATTTGTATCATTAATGTTGAAATTATTGATTGTTTTAATACACTAAAGTATCACGAATTTACATTTAATATGATAATGTACCAAGTGTTTACCCTGGTGACAGGCTAACCTACTGGTACATTGAGTATCTAAAAAATGTTTGGCGATCATCCTCAGCCATTAAGTAGTGTGTAGGGGACGTAAGTTCCCTAACAGGGAACTTTTGTTCTATATTCATTGGGGGTCATTACGACCCTGGCGTTAAGGGGTTAACGGGGCCGTTAAAGGTGTCGGCGCCATTAAACCCTTAACGCCTGATTACGAGGTCCCTTTTGCGGGACCCGACCTTAACGGCTGGTTTCACCAGCCGTTAAGGTAGGGTGCGGCAAAGGGACCTTGGTGCTAATTATGGTACCGCAATTTGCGGTATCGTACTTAGCGCCTTCCCCAGTCCCATTGAGCCCTATGGGGCCAACCTTGGAATGGGGCGGTATTTCCCCATTCCACCATGGTGGACTCGTTACAACACCGGCACCAACCATGGTGCTAATGGCGCCATGGTTTAGCGCCGGGGTTGTAATGAGGGCCATTGTGTTACAACCTAGATGCCAAGGTTGTTGTTCTCTCCCCCCCACCTGGAATCTCCAATACTTCACAATTTAACAATTCCCTTACCTTCCAAAACTTTACTACAAAAACTCATTGAATTACATGTGCTTGGTGTCAAAATCGCTTTAGTTATGGTTTCATTGTCCAGGCAGAATTTTCTTCTTAATGACCTAGTAGGCAGATGTTTTATAGCCATGTTTAAGAAGTTTCAGGAGGTTCCATCTTATTCCTTTTATTGTAGTAATTAAACATGTTTCACCATCTAAGAAAGGTAATATAAGCATTTTCTTTAAACATAAACTGCCTATTGTATTGCATTCGGCAATAACGATTCTGTTTTTATGGTTTAGTTGGACTGTTACTAGAAAGAACACCAGACTATATTTAACCACAGTCCAATGGACAAAACTGAATGAAACGTTCCCAAAAAATATAGTGCTTACTGGGATTTGTTTTTTAAAGTGTAAGGTTGTTCTTTGAGAAGGGACAGGTTGTAAGGAGATGCCAAAATATGCATTTCCCATGCACTCTCGAAAGGGTGATTTTTCTGTTGCCATTTATGAACTAATCGCTGCATGGATTTACACCAATCCAGCATGAGCTGACATTTTATCCCACTTATTACCCAACTCTGGATTGGGGAATATCTGTCACGCATTTTCTAAAAATAGACCAAAAAATGAAAAAAGGACCAAAATCGAGTTAGTGATATTTTGAGCTTGCAGACCTACCCCTGGACTTGCAGTGGGGTTTTGGGGGACCTGTTTTCTCCTTTTGGGACCGCTGACCTGGCCGAGCGTCAAGACTTCAGTATAATATAACCTAAGTTACTAGTTGGAAAAAAGCTATTCTGGATGGTTTGGACATTCTGAAAAATTTCCCAAGAACTGCCATTGTTGTACGAGGATTCTGCCATTGGTCTGGTGAATCTGTGGTGCGCGCATTTTTACGGCACGCATTTAGCTCACATGATCAAGATGTACGGAACGCTAACTGTGCGAATACACATCACAAATCGGTAACTGCAGATTTAGCGGGTAAATTAGCGGCTCCATAGCCCGACGCCATTATTATATTTGATTGGGTACTTAGATACTTGTTAGGGATGCTATTGAAACAAATAAATGAGGTCTAGAGTTTGGTTCCAAAACATACGGACCCACTCATGGGTAGATTTGAGAACTGACTGGCGTTGCAGATTCAGGAGTTCTGCTTGTGAAACTTACGCGCGGCTATGCAATAGGAGCTAGAGGCCTGACTATGTAGTAATATACTACAAACGAAATAGTGCAGATAATAATAGACAAGCATTTACAGTGAATGCATTATTTTTAATTTTGTAGCCGGGAAAGCGCTGACCATCTGATGAGGAGCCACACATTAGTTGAGGTCCACGAGTCTGTCCTGAGTCTCAGTCATTTTTTACCAGCTCCAAAAAGAAGGTGGGTTCTACCATCGGGACCATAATTAGAGAGACATCAGGCGAGAAGAAAAAGGTCAGTGTTAATGGGATTAACACTGTACGTTTAGTTCCGACCGCTTGGTAACATACTTGAATCATTATTTTTGGCTCTTTTACAGGGTATCGCCTAATTTGGAGAATATCTGAATATTGGGTGTTTAGGAGTGCCTGTGACGGATATTTCTAATTGAGGTAATCATTCCTATTTATAGTACGTTTGCCATTGTATATACAACAAATGGGGATGGCGGCTACCAGGTTGTAACTATAGTAAACAAGTCCCAAAGTTCACAGGGAAAGAGGGTTGGGTAAATTCCCTTAAACCAATAAACTAAAGGGCTGGGTAAAGTTTCTGAGTAGTGCTTGCCTGGCAAATCCAACAGTCTGGTTCAGGTCACTAAGGAACACTTGCCTCACCAAGCCAAGAGGTTGGTTGAAGTCTCTGATAAACACTTGCTTGACAAAGCCAGGGGGATGGTTGAACTCTCTAAAGAATGCTTGCCCAACAAAGCCAAGAGGCTGGTCAAAACGTCTGAGGAACACTTACCTGACAAATCAAGGGGAGGGCGGAAGTCTCTGAGGCATATTTGCCTGACAAAGTCATCATGCTGCTTCATGTCTCTGAAGTGTGTTTGTCTGAGAAACCAAGACCTTGACAGATCCTCTGACAAACGCCTGATAAAACCAGTTTCTGAAATTCTAAAAAAGGCAGACCCATCTTAGGCGTAGTGGTCTTGGTGAGGAAACCAAGAGATTGGTGGCGAGCACCTCGCTTGGTAGCCCTTCGTGGCTGTGAGGATCTTTTTCATTCATTAAACCTCTGGCCTTCAAATATGGGCGCCAGTACTGCTGACTCACTCTAAGGCATCCTACCAGCTTCCAAGCTGCATCCGGATTGGGCGCAGAGGAAGAGAAAGGCACGAATAGCCTGGGAGCCGGCAGACGATCGCCGGCTCCCACCACAGGGCCCCAGCTAAGGGCAACATCTCGCCCTGTCTGAGCCTGTCCAAGGCTGGATGGGGCCCCCTCTCCCTGCTCGCCACTGGATGTCATACATGCTTCTATGTATGTGGCTTGCACATACCCGGTAAGGCACATCGGTTGCACTCGCTACTTATTGTCCACAGCCCCATGACCTTCTGGGCTTACCCACATTAATGCTCCCACTTTATGCCTGCTATGTCCACTTCTTGCAGGCTCTTTTTCATAAATCTGCTTGTCGCCTGCTTCATTCACTTCCCTACTCCCTCTGCAAATATTCCCTTCGCACTGGTATATGCACAGCCACAGTCCCCTCGCAGCCGTGAACTGCGAGCTGCATGGACTAAGCTGCAGGATTTTTGCTCACATTGCATTTTCCTAGGGTTTGTATGTGTCTGTTTTTCTGTTTTCCGAGTCATATTCTCCTGCTGGCCCTAGACCCCCCGCCTTTGCTTTCAGATGATTTGTAAAAAGTTCATGTTTGTGTATGGTTTTGCTTTAATGTGTAATGGCAATCAGCATGCTGAATGTGTCTGCCTATAAGTGCACATAAGTGTATGTACATACATGACACTATCCTCAGCACATGTTAGATGAGTAACATGAAGGAGGGTGAGGCTTTAGCATCTTAGCCTGAAAGTGGCCTTTTTTTTTTACCTGTGACTGAATTCAAACTGAGCCCTCTACTGCATATCTAAACTCTTTAATATGGAACGTTGCACTTGGATATACCTTTAAAACTGCACATCAATTGTTTTTCAGCTGCATTTTCGCACCTTGCTGTAAAGTTGAATCTAGATATGCCTTTAAACCCGCAATTCGAATGTTTTTCTGCTGCATTTTTGCACCTTGATGGAAAGTCGAATCTAGATGTGCCTTTAAAAATTCACATTGATTGTTTACTGTTGCATTTTAGCACCCACGTGTGGGTACTTAAAAACATGCATATCTTCTTTAAAGCACCTCCTTCATCTATGCCCACCTGGCTGCTAGGCCGTCTGGTGAGTTATTCATGTTCTGTGTACTGTGCAGCTCCGCTCTTTGTCTTTTCTCCCTCAGTCTCCCACCACTCACATGGCACTCTCTATTTCCCCTATCTATTGTAACTACTCTATCACCTATCCTATCTCTCTGACGAAGTCTGGAAGAAAAAAGCGTTAAAAAGCTCTCCTGGCATCTAATTCAGGCCTACCTATTGCTGACACTGAGTTCAATGCTACTTCTAGGCAGACTAGTACCAACACCCTCTTTCCTGTCCCCTCCCTGGACCTATGGACTCCCTACTCGGTCTCTACTCTCTGCCCTTTCTCCTCTTCACCCATTAATGGTGGCACTAGATGGGATGTGCTCTTGGCATACTTGTCATCCTCAAGATGCATCATTAATGTCTATCATAATGGCACTAACATGGCCCAAGATTCTCAACCTACTATCCTCCTTCTCGACTGGTGCCTGCCTTCTCGTATTAACTTCCTCCCGTCCCCTGCTACTCCTCCTTCCTCCCTTCTTCTTACCTCTCCATCACCACCAAAGGGAGTACTACGGAAAACTTTCAAAGGTGGTAAATAGCTTCACTTAGCTTCTCTGAATGCTTGTTCTGCTGTCAAACTCTCCTCTGACATCTGTCTCCTCCTTGAAGACTTTGATCTTGATGTCCTCTCCCTTACCGAGACGTGGTTCATGGCCAGCTCTGTCACTGCTCTTGATACTCTCCTTCCTGAGAGCTACAAACTATTCTCTAAACCGAGGCCCAACCGGCCTGGAGGTGGAGTGTCCCTAATTTTCCCTGAGTGGGTCACTGCTTCTATCATAGACACTCAATCCTACTCTTCTTTTGAATGCCTCATCTGCAGGCTCGCGGTCTCAGCTCCTCTCTCACTCACACTTACCACTATCTACAGACCCTGCAGTCCTATCTGTCTCTTCCTTTCTGAATGTGCTGCACTAATCTCCTCCCTCTTCACCTCTACTTCCAAACTCCTCCTCCTCCTCGGTGACTTCAACATCAACCTTGACTGTCCTGAATCACCCACTTCACTGTTCTGTGACCTCTGTGACTCCCTCTCTTACTATTCTTACTTCCGGTCCAACCCACTCAACCGGACACACTCTGGATGCCTTCATCTCTGGAGACACTCCTAACTCGAACCCAGTCACCACCGCCCTCTCCTGGTCCCACCATTCTCCCCTCTCCTCCCACTTGGGGCCCCTTGGCCGTCTGTCCAAGCCATCCTACTGCACTGCCAGCCTCCTTTGCAGTCATTCGACTGATGAAGCCAGTGTCAGTTGCTGCTTTTGCTTCCACTTTTATCCCCCTCCCATCCCTACATCTGACTCTCCCTCTGACTCCATCCTTGCTAACCTCCATCTCTCACACCCTTGACATCCTTGCCCCTGTCATGAGGATCCACTTGAAGCCTGCCTCCAAGTGCAATGTCTGGCATGACTCCAATCTAGCTTTTAAGAAACGCAAGTGCTGCTGAACAGAAGAAGCAGATCTCGGTTTTATCCTCTGACAAACTGGCTTGTGGCCTGCTCCAAGGGCAATATTGTTTTTCTATTCACTCCAAGAAGAGGGCCCACATCCATTCATTGGTCTTTCCAAAATAATTGCAAAGTTTACAAATAAATCATCTGACCGAGGGCAAGGTGAAGTAAATGGGTCCACTGTTTTAATATTGTGCAGAGCAACTCAATCTAAGTTATTGCCCTTATGATGAGTGGGTATTGTCACATGCTGTTCAAAGCCCAGGCTGGCTAGCGATTCTTCCAACATAATAGCCATGTGATCACCACTATTGCCCAACCAAAAATTAAAATCACCTAAAACCATAACCCTTGTGTTGGGCTTCAAAATGTGTATCAGAATATTATTGAGTTGAGTGGAAAAATCCGGCATATGGGAGGGGGATCGATACAAATTCAAAGTGGTTTCCACATCTGTTTTCGCTTTTATCTGCTTAATTTCATTTCCCTCAGTACCAGGAATATCAACTTCCCACACGTCCAATTTGGATTTAAAAATAAACACGACTCCACTGCATCTACCATCCTTCCTATAATCAGATAATTTATTGTAGCCCTGTGGAATGGTAAGTGCCAATGTGGGACACACATCCTCATGACTCCATGTCTCTGTCAAAGCACAACTATCCAGATCCTCATTTTCAATATATGTTGCAACCTTAGAAGCGTGTTTCAATAACAACCTCAATCTCCCCCTCTCCGCTCTTCGCCCCCTACAGCTAACCCAGCATTGGGCTGCAAGACTTATCCTTGGCCTCAAGCCCAGAAGCCGAATCTCTCAAGCCCTAATATTTCTCCACTGGCTCCTGGTGGACACGAGGATCAAATTCAAGACTCTTTTCAGCATCCACAAGGCTTTCTAGGACTTGGCACCATGCTATCTCCAACTCTCTCTCCCTAAATACTTCCCTGCTAGAGCCCTCCGCTCTTCTAACTCTAACTCTCTGCTTGTCAAATGCTTCTCCAAGCAGAGAGTGGTAAGCAGGTCTCTCTCCTCAGCTGATGCCTCTCTTTGGAACAGCCTCCCTGCCTCTCTCAGACTTGAGCCGGATCTCCTTAAATTCCGGAAACTCTGCTTTTCTCTACCTCTTTCCGTCTTTCCCTTCCCTGCTAATCACCCCACTGCCATCGAGACTGGCAGCCTGGTCCTTATGAATCACACAGGTTACCATGCCGTCTGGCCAGTTGACACAATCACCCTCCCCGCTCAGCACTGCCCTTGTGGGTCCCCTGCCTGGCGGCTGTGCCTCCCACCCTGGGACTCTTCCGCCCTCGCACTTTGCCAGTGGCCACCTCCCCTGGAACTCCTTGGCACTTCCCTCCCTGGACCCCTCCAGCACTTGCACATAACCTGCTCCCCGCCCTCCCTTGCCTATCTCCTGCACCTTTCTTCACTACACTTGCACATCCGAATGTGACAAGGCCTAGTAATTGGGGGTGAGGGAGCTTCATGTCCTATCTCCCTGCACATGGGTCTGGGCTTACATGCTGCTAAATGAACCAAATGTTCCAGACATGGTACAAGCATGCCAACCAATTGTATTAGTCTGTATAATGAAGGACCTTATAGGTGCATGGAATGGGGCATCTATACGAAGTTCACCTTGGTTAAGGTCGGTTACTGGAAAGGTTGAAGTCTATTCTGAAGGACAATGTCTGGATGCAACTTCTTTGGATTAGTATTTAAGAACTCTGATGTCCACTTTCTATGGAATCTGGAATGATATGTGCACACATTATTGAGGGGTCCATGTGATTTTGCCGACAGTAATTACTTTGAAGTAATTTACTTCATAACAATGACTTCAAAAAATCAATTCGATTTTATTTGCTTTTATTTGGATGTTGCCCTAAAGTCCCCCCTTCCTCTACACTATTACCACTACCCCAAGCCCCTCCCAACCCCTTTTCACCCTTTACCCCACAGCCCCCTATAATACTCAAAGGGCCTCATTATGACCCCGCCGGTCCAGAAACAAGGGTGCCAGTAAGCTTACCGGCACCGTTGTTTCGAGACCAGAATATTAAAGTTGTGCATGGCAGAACGGCCATGCCCAACAGGTCTGACCCTGCCAGGCACAGCGGCCACAGTAAGCAGATTGGTCACAGAAGCACCGGCACTGTTAGCAAGGGTGTCGATGCTTCTGTTTCCCCACTCTCATAGAGTCCTATGGGACTTACATTTTACAGGCGCCTGACTTTCTGGGCCGCCGGGTTTGTAATCTCCCGGTGGAACCGGAAAGTCAGGCACCGGTAAATATTTACAGGTCTGGCGCAACCCGCCAGTATCACCAGCCCAGTTACCGCTGGACCCGTAATGAGGCCCTAAGTGTTTTTGAAGTAAATACTGTTGGAAAATCCACAGGATACCGTTATTGAGCGGGTTTACTTGTTGCCATTTCGTGTTTACATTTGAAGGTGTTAATATTGTTCTGTGTAAGGTTCTTAAAAGAAGCCATTAGGTTCATCTTCAATTTGTACTCCAAGTGTGACCTCATGGAAGAAAAGTATCTCACTCATAATAAATGGCTATGACATGACCGGAAAAGTATATAGAGTATTTTCATAGGTTTATTTTTCTGTGGGTTTCAGGTTGCTGTCAATCAAGGGGGTCTGCCACCTGGTAAATGTTTTATATTTTGAATAATTGTCTTATTCCTTGACTTTACGCAAAATGTTGGTCTATGTCTACAGTGTATGGGGTAGAAAAAGGGTTGTGGGGGTCCATAAACTACATACAATTCTTCTTTATCAGCTTTCACCGGAGTAGCAACATAAACAATGTACATATCCCTCCTGTCTGAATCAACTGTCACTCAGAAATCCCCTGGGGAAAATGCCCACTTTGCTGTTCGCTACCAATGTGTACTTTTATATGTTAGATCCTTACTAACAATGGTTGTTATACTAGCATATATCTTATTTTAGAAATGCCTACTTTTATAGCAGGTGCAATCTCTTAGTTTAGATGACGTATCTGCCAACGTTGTGTTGCAGATGCTGAATGTTTCTACTTCATGAGTGACATTTCTTCACCGGTGGGTTTCTTGCTGTCTGAATTGAATTGTTGGCTGTGGTGCAATTCTGATGCTCATTCCATAAACCAATGTGTATGTTTGGTATGGTATATGTGTGGTCTTAATTTCAGTCAGTTAGTGTTTTTATAACAGAGTTAGAAAAAAGTCTAACACAGTTAAGGTTTTCTAGTAACCCGTTGAACAATGTTTACTAACACAGCTACCTGGTTCTAAAACGCACTGGTATTGAATGCTATAATTGGACTCCATGTTTAGGCCACATACAGATTTCTAGTTAGTGAACATCGTTTACTTACTTGAGTGATGTTTGTGAAATGTGATTTTTGTCCCTTTTCTATCATTCTTAGTATCTCTTGTTTATGTTCTAGCGTTTTGTGTCTCAGATGTTCTGAGCCAGCTTTTGTTGACTTCCCTTATGCGGGGGGGAAAGCACCTCTGGTGTCCTTGGTGTTGGTGGATTATACAGCTGGTTCTGTAATGAAAAGAAAATATAATGTTTGGTAACCATATTATAGTGATGTTTATGGCATTGCCAAGCCTTTACATGAGAACATTGTAGTGGTGTCTACGTGCTATGGATTTCTTTCACAGCTTCACTTGTGTGTCATGTACTAAACTGGTTGTCACATTGTCAGTATGCTCAATTATCACAAATAGCAGCTTGTGTTTCTGTGCCTCGGGCCCAGTGCAGGTTGTGTGGATGCTGTCAAGGAAGATCATTTTAGCCCCCAAAGTGCAAAAGGTGGTTTTAAAATCAATTGTAAAAGGATTATACCTGCTTTAACAACCCATTTTTGTGGGGGGGGGGGCATTTCCTAATGTGTGCAGGTTAAGTGGGGGCACGGAGTGTGATATCATGTCTACTCCCTACCTGCTCTGTTTGAAAAAACAGAATGTTTTTCTGCAAGCTTGTCATTTTCATGCCGATGGAAAACTGCTGAATTTACATTGAGCTGTATTTAGCACCTTCTAAAATCAGGGTGATTCAATTGAAATCCATAGTTAATACCTCCTATAGGCATTCATTTTGAGAGGCTTTACACTTCCTTGAACTAGCAAGTACAATAAAGTGTGATATCATTTTGTTGCCAGGTTTGACACGTTCTTTGCTCTTCAGTACAAATGACATATATTGCACAGATGGAACCAAAATACATTGAAGTGCATCCATTGACAGCCCCCGCTGTGCAATTAAAACATTTAACTAAATCAATCCGAAGGTGTCCCACGTAAGAAGGTGACTGTCAGTGTGGGCCAGTTGCCTGCGGCTCCTTGTCTGCATTGCAATGGTCACTCTGGCTGGTACCTTTGGTGTTGCTGGCTTGCAGAGGAAGTTCTGTAATAAATAGAGAATTGGCCCAAATATGAGTTTGGCAGTATATCGTGTTGAATTAACATTAAACTCAAATACTGTTACCGCCACTTGTAATCATGCAAAATCTGCCAGATTACGTGTTGGGGTGTGTGGTGTCAGTACCCATTCTTGGACTCCTTAGTACTTGAAACTTGCACTGCAGATGGTTATTCTGCAGTGACAAATCCTCAAATTCAAAGTACTCACGCTCACACACAAATGCCTATCTAACACTGCCCCACGCTATCTCTCCAGCTTGATAATAAAAAAACAGTACATCAGACCCACCCACGCTGCTTATCTCAGGCAATTGACTAAGCCTAAATACAAAAGACAAAGAGCAGGCGGCTCAAGTTTCCCCGTCATGGCAGCTAACTACTGGAACGCCCTGCCTCTGGTTATAAGGATGGATTCTGCCCTACATTCATTCCGCAAAAAATGAGAAACATGGCTCTTTACTCAGGACACCAAGTTACACTACCCTCACCTGTAAGTAACCCAGCACGACCTGCATCCAACTATTTAAGCCGCTACAAGCCATGTAACCATATTCTTAAATTGGCATAAACCCTAAGAGAGCATCACCTGTGCCTTTGCATATCCTGCAACCAAATACTTAAGCATGCACTAGTTGTGATCTGCATAACCTGTAACCTAATCCTTAAGTTTGCTGAACATGCATAACCTGTAACCAAACCCTTAAGTTTGCTGAACATTTAACAAATCTCTTAAACTGCAGAGCCTGTAACCATATTCTTTTGTTCATGCACCTAGATGACTGAGGGCTAGGTGTGCAATACAAATGTAATAATAAATAAATAAATACATACATATTTTGGAGGTCATATTGAGGATATACTTCTAGGCATGTGCTGTAGTGTTTTGTCAACGTTACCACACAACTTGGGGAGGGAACAAGGGAGTGAAACACATTACAGACACAATATCTAAGGCAGTGGAGGGAAAAAAGGAACAAACCTACTATGCCTTGTGAGTATTCAGTATGTGCAAGTGCAGCAAAGAAGAGGGCAGAGGAGGTAAGTGCTGGGGAGTCCAAGCTCATGGATGAGTCACAGATTAAGTGCTTGGAATGTTGAGCACTACATGGCCTGTAGACATGTTAGTTGTAAGTGCGATCCTTCAGGAAAGAGGGTGTGCCAAGGCAAGTGCTGAGGGTGGCCAGGAGCTGAGGCGATTGGGTGTGGTAGGTCAGGGGCCCTGAGGATGCATTAGGGCCCTGCACACAAATCAGCAACTGTGGGATTAGCAAAGGATGGAAGAACGAAAGGAGGAGGTAAAGCGGAACGTCTTGAGAATCTTCCAGAATTTAAGAAAGTCCTGCTCAAGGCACAGAGAGAGGGGTAGGCTGTTCCAAAGGAGGGAGTCAGCTGAGGAAAGTGATCAACCACCACCCCTCTGTTTAGCAAAATGCATTACACACAAAGAGTTGGTGCCAGATGAATGTAATGGTCTAGAGGGAGAGTATTTAGTAAGCTATAGTTGAAGATAGTGCGGTCCCATTGCCCAGACATCTTTGTGGATGATGAATATGAACTTAATCCGTGCAGCAACCGGGAGCCAGTGAAGACTTTTTAGGGCAGGAGAGATGTGGCCCCTGGGTTTAAGGCCACGGATAAGTCTTGCTGCCCTATTCTGGTTGAGCTGGAGGGGTCGCAGAGTGGAAGAACCACCAACCCTCTGTTTATTGCACATCTATGTAGTTTTGATGTGTGTTGTACTCCTACTATTTACCTATTTCCTTGCAGCATAGTTTTTCTTGTGTCTCTGTTTGCTGAGGAATTGTTTGAACAGATAGTGATCTGCAAGTTGGATTCCTCCCCGGGAGAACATCCTCCCTGCACTGCTGCCGCCGCTTATCTCCTGGTGCCAATCGGTGCCATTTGTGGACATTTTGTCTCTTGGTGTGAAGTGTGCTCCATGAGGGAAAGAGATATACAGTCACACATAAACACTAATTAGCTTCTGGGAGTTCTGTAGACTAATATTAATAAATACACACTTTTCATGTATGTAAAAAAGGGTGGCTATGTCTACACTTCTGCTAACGGCAATTAATGATCATATGATTGATCCCTGTTAACCGCTACAGATATATGGGAGATGGGTTTGCTATGGAGCTGAATAGATAGCACTATTCCTGGTAAGCCAAGGGATCTGCCAGGGCTGTGTGCTGGACCCTCTTCTTTTTAAACTTCACATCCACAATGTGCGTTGTCGACTCCAAAAGGTCCCCTTTACATTTGGAAATGGTAGGAATATTTAACATCTCTTCTGCCATTTGCAGATGATGCAGCGGTGTTAGCCAAATCTCAAGAGGTTCTGGCTAAGCTACTAACTGAGCTTGCATCCTTTTCAAGAGAATACAGTTTGGCTCTGAATATTAGGAAATCTAAAGTAATAGAGGTTGGTTAGAAAAAGAAGGCCTGTGTGAGTTTTTTGTGCAATTGAAAATTCCTTTCTGAAAAGTCTTTTGTGTGAGAATCAATTTCTCACTAGTATTGTGGCCCAAAGTGAACTTGATGTCAATCAAGTGAGGGACCATATCTTGTTGAGCGTGCAATGGCACAGGTCAAGCATTGGCTGTTGAAGAGAACTTCTTCTGGCAAGATATTTTGGAAGACCTAAACGACTGTGTGGACATTTTGAGAGATCCAGGGCCAGATTACAGAAAAGTTGTACTCTAATGTACTTGTCAATAGGTGGTCTGTGAGATGGGAGTCACTCAGTTCTATGATGACAATCAGACGTTCTGTCTCAGTGAGGCCATTACCATATCTTCATCCTGTCCCTATCTTCTCACATACGAGTTTCATTACCCAGCTAAGGCTTGAGTGGTTGTGTTAGCTGGGAGTCATTTCGGGTGTAGGCAAGATGGTAGAATGAGGCATTATGTGTGTGATTGTGTGGGATGTGGTTACCAGAAAGCAAACTTCACATTTTGCTTTTTCTTTCCTGCAACCGCTCCCTGTGGCACTATTGGTTGTTGTCCAAAATTAAAGTGTCTGTTTTTCAGACCATTAGAGAAGGTTTTTACAAAGTATTAAATCTGGCAAATAAATCACATTTCTTTAAATTTGCAATTTCTATGACGATTGCTCTGCAACAAAGACAGGCTAGGATGTGTATCTAACTAATTTAGTTGATTAGGAAATCCTTCTTACTAGCTCCTGTCCATATATTTGATTGGCCATTGCTTTAAAATAAAATGATGTGGGCTTTATCTTGCTACAATGTTGTAGATAAGTTGTAGGAATGGGTCAGTTTTTCCAAAATAGTGTATTTCAATGGGGCACGCAATAGTGCAAAGTTGCTCTTTCGCCATTGCAGATTGCGCCACACACAATTGTCCAAAAGCCAGTTAAAAATTAACTTTCGGTAAAAGAGACAACAATTAAAATGTTGGGAATATTGATTGATAATGTGTTTCGCCTAATTTGTACCTTTTATATCGGATTTGGAAACGTTTTTGTAAACCAAACCCAATTTAAAAAAAAATGTAAAACATGTGCAAGTAAATGCTCATATAATGGGGCATCTGACCTGATGCGCACGTTTCTGGTGCATCCATTTGATTTGCTAATCTTTCTTAATGCCGTTTTATGGATAAGGTTTCGTCAAAAACATTTGTTGCACATCAGATAAGGCATAAATGTGTGCAATTGCCAATAAAAACAAATCACAACCAGGCAATTCCTTAAAATACATCTGAGAAAATCCGAAGGCCTCATTGTCAATCCAGGATCATCCATGACTGCAAAATGGCACCTAAAACACCAAGGATGGCAAAGATGAACAGAAGGCATGGCGAGCCAAAACCTTCACTAAGGCTGAAGTGTATGCCATCATTAACTGAATCATAATTCATTAAGACAACCTCTACCCTCTTCAACTAACAAGGCCAACAGGTTAGCATTGCAGTGAAAAGTGCACCCTGGGCTGAAATTACCCCTAATGTGATTGCCCTGGGTGTTTCAAGCAGAAACATGAAGGCTATTAAGAAGGGGGGCCAGAGGTGGAGATGTGGAGAGGGGGTTGGGAGGAGAGAGGGGGGAGAGAGAGAGAAAGAGAGAGAGAGAGAGAGAGAGAGAGAGAGAGAGAGAGAGAGAGAGAGAGAGAGAGAGAGAGAGAGAGAGAGATAGAGAGAGAGAGAGAGAGAGAGAGAGAGAGAATAGTTTGTGTTTGGTCATACAACTGTTCTCAACACTGCCACAGAGTGTACATTACAGATCCTCCCACCTACCCTTTAGAAAAGAATGCCAGCCACTAGTTAAATCATGTTTTCGCCCTAACGTGCCATTCATACCCAACACTTCCAAATAGTATGACAGCACTGAGCTTGCAATGACATGTGCATCAGGTCATGACATGTCCCCAGTTGTGATAGAAACACACAGAGTGCATTGGAACATCAGGGTACCACCTCATATTCACAGTCAATGATAAAAGTCATGTGTTACAAGCTGCAAATATGACAGCATCAATGAACATGTGCATAGTGACAAAATGACACATGCATGTGCACTCACAGTATCCACACATGTTGACAAAACTGAGTATGCCAACATGGCAAGATGTCAGCTGAAGGTGATTATAGGACCATCGGAACCAGGAATGCATGCTCAATGTACAATCATTTGAAACTGAATGGCAGTTAGTGTAATCCCAGCCCACATCTATTAGCATTTCCTTTTCCATACAGATGCCAAATCCTAGACTCTGATGTTGATCCTTACGTGTCCTGTGTGGTGAGGGCAAGGGAGGAGGAGTCACGCTCACAGGAGGACACCCCCACACAGGCTGACCGAGAGGTAGTCCTCTTGCCTGGAAAGGGTACAGCTGATTACATTCTATTCTCAAAACGGTTCTGAATCACAGGTAGGGATCAAACAGACTTCTTGCTCTGTGAGCATACACTTTTATCTACAAAAAGAAAGTCCGAAATTGAAGAGGTGTCGCTAAACACTCTTCCCACATAAAAAGTGGAAACTCAATATCACAAAATTGTATTAAGAATCAATATATTTCATCATAAAAATGATCATAGTACATAAAACATATACATTATGTTAAAACCACACAAGTAGAAAACACCGTAAGTGAGTGCTATTGTAATAACTTCCTTCGGATCATACACTGTGTGTACATATCACAGTCTGATTCCTATGCCACACCACTCATGGCCTATTTCTTATAGGTACAATACCAACAACCCAACTTGTACATGTTTCTGTCCTTGATATACAATAGTGTAGGACATTCTTCAGGGGAAAATTGTCTTGTGCTGTGCTAAAAATTCTTCTTTAGGGGAGAACCCTGTTAAACAAAGAAATGGACACCCTATCAGTATCTGATAACCAAGTATTAATCTTCATTTACATAAAATTAGCCCTTATCCCTAAAAGGGCAGGAAAAATAGTATGCCTATAATTACATACCTCTCTTCCCACTAATGAATCGTGGGCCTGTTCTGTTATTTGCTGCAGATTCCCAATTTCTTCAGGAATTCATGCGTTTCCTATTCCTCTCTCCTCTATAGTGTGTACAAAATAGCACAAAATACATCAGGGAAATTTCCAAAAATCCCATTCCTATTCACTACAAAAAAGTTCACCGGTGAAAAATAGTAGTGAGTCTTACCTATCGTAAAGCAGGATAAAGATGTAGTCTGGCTAAAACATCTCTCTGTCCCATATCAAATGTTCCACAGGGAACTTCTCTTATGTGCAGATTAGCGTCAACTTCACTATCCTATATGGGTCGCAGTCTGTAAAGACATAAATCCCATATAATTGCATTAAATCTCTATACTGTTTGAACTGTGGAAACCCCCATCCCAAGAAAAACAAAAGGAAATGGTGGCATTCCCTCACTCACTTGTAGGTGTTTCTATTTTCTGCCATTCACAATTTCACCGCTGTATGGTCACTAGCCGGATCCACTGTCCCGCGAAAAAAATTGCGGGTAAAAACCGTCCCTAACGTATCATCGTAACGTCATCATGCCCTTGCGGCACGTCATGATGTCACGACGCCGCGAACGCCACCAATGGCATGCCATGGTCCACACCATGGACTGCACAGGTCATTCTGGACCTTGTAGGCGCCCAAAAAGAATTGTGCAGCCACAACAATGCTGCTTATGTCTGGAACAGACACATTTCCCCAATGTTACATCTTTTCCTTTCCAAGGTCACAGAGCAAGAAGTCTGTTTGATCCCTACCTGTGATTCAGAACCGTTTTGTGAATAGAGAGTTGGAGACCAATAGGGTCTCGGTGGTTACTGTGACAAGTGACACATACTGTCCTTAATCCTTTCTTCGCCTTTACGTGTGTGTATTGAGGCATTTTTAGGGAGCCCACTATGGATTCCGAAAAGTGTTTAGCATATGATGATGAGTATGTCCGGAAACTGATAGAATCTTTACCAGTAGTAGGTTTTAGTAAGGATTTAGAAGCCCTAGATAAAGACGACCAATGGGATGAACTAGTCCAGATGAGGAAGAGACTCATCCACACAGAATTGCATGCCATCATCATGTTAGAGTATGTTAAAAACCAGGCTTTACCCCAAGGCCTTTCTGTAAGAAATGAACCAAGACTGTTATTAGATAACCCAGAGTTCAAATTAAAATGGAGTTACATTTCTAATAAATGTAGCCGGGATTGGCTAATACTAATTATCAAAACAGCCCAAGAAACAGCCAAAAAAATCGAGATTGACCTGAAGGATTTAGAGGAAAAAATTAAGAGCAAATTTGATGTGGAAGCCTTTAAAAAAGGTTTATACAAACATTTAAAAGAAATGCAATAATTTAAGAACGAAACTGTCTCTGAAAGAATCAAAAGAATGAAAAAGGATATTTCAAACTTCTCCCATGAGAAAGCATTTCGCTATACCAATAAAGACTACAAATTTGGTGAGCCCAGACCGAATACTAAACAAAACCGGAGAGTACGTTTCCGAAATACTTCATATAGTTCGAGTGGAGGAGGCTCCTCGGACTATGATGAATTTAATGATTCAGAGACTACTAACACCAGGGGGGAGGCCGCCCCGGTAGAGGTAGAGGAAGAGGTTCAAGGAACAACGGCCAGAGAGGTAACAACCAAAGACAGTCTTTTTTAGGAAGAGGAGGAGATCATAGACAGTGGAAACCAGAACGGATGCAAACAAGGAGTTACAGGGGCTGGTAGTGAACCTTTCTGATACCCAGATCACTAAAAAAGAAGAAGAAGTACTTAATAATTGTCTGAACTTTGTACTTACCAAGTTCCACAATCCTTTTGAGTTTAGGATCGAATTTAACCAGTTCATGTGGAAAGTTCACCTGAAAGAGTTCTTTTTGAATAACGCCTTTGACAAAGGGGACAATTGGAGTGGCTTAAGAAATCCTTCCACTTTTTGTGCACCCATCAATGCACACTCAGCAGAATCCAAGGTTTTTGAAAAGAAGGTTTTGGAGGAGGTTACCAAGTTGTAAAGTAAGGGCATCCCCCATCATTCTAACTTGAGTGCAACAGATCAGAAGATTTTGAAAAATCTGGGTACTCATGATAAGATTATTATCCGCCAAGCCGACAAGGGAGGTGCGATTGTTATATTGAATAGAAGCGATTACATCAAGGAGTGTGAAAGACTACTATCAGGTGAGAACCATTACCTTAAAATAGATAAAGATCCCAGTAATGACCTTCTTAACACTATTCGAGATAAGGTACAGAAAGCTGTGGATGAGCATATGATTAGCAAACAAGAGGGGGAATATCTCATTAGAAAGAATGGTCGTGTACCCATATTTTACACTTTGCCCAAAATCCACAAAAGTTTAGAGAACTCGCCGGGGAGACCTATCGTCTCGGGAGTGAGTTCTCTGTTGGAACCACTTTCAAAATTTGTGGATTTCTACTTGAGACCCTTTATTCCTAGCATGAAAAGCTACATTAAGGACACCACAAACAGAATAGAGGGGAACATTTGTGACCCCGAGGACAATTTACTCATCTGCTTAGATATTCAAGCATTATATACTATCATACCTCAGTTGGCCACTTTGGAGGTAGTAGAGGAGACTCTATTGAAAAGGGATGATGAAAATCTGGTAGCTAACTCGTTTATCAAATGGTGCACAGAGATGGCCCTCAATTTATGGGACAATTCTACAAGCAAATTGAAGGAACAGCTATGGGCTCAGCCTTGGCCCCTAATGTTGCCAATTTGTATGTCAATATGTTTGAGGAAACGGTAGTCTATAATGAACGCAACCCCTTTCAGAATAATATCCTCTGTTGGCTGCGTTATATAGACAACGGTTTCATTATTTAGAAGGGGAATGAAGAGGAAGCAGGCTTTTTTCTGCAATGGCTCAATCAACAGAATAGATACCTGAAATTTACTAGTAATGTAAGTAATAAGGAGGTGAATTACCTAGACATTTGTATATATCATCAGAACAGTGCTCTGCTTGTCCGACCATATACCAAAGTCACTGATAAGAATGCTTTGCTCCATTTTGGGAGCCATCATGCCCAACATGTGAAGAACAATTTGCCTTTCGGGCAATTTTTGAGGCTAAAAAAGAACAGCAGCACTAACGAATCATATGAGAATGGAGCCAACATTTTGATTACCAAGTTGGTACATCGAGGCTACCCTACCCCCTTGGTCAAAAGAGCAGCCAAGAGGGCCTTTAACAATAATCGAGAAGCTCTCCTGGATCAGCAAATCCAGAGAGAAAGCAGGACAAAGGAGACACCGTTGGTGTTCGTAAATACGTTCAGTAATTTGTCATACAAAATCAAGAGTTTTATAACATGAAATTGGAACAAAATTATGACCAAGGAAGTGGGTAGGCCCATTGTAGCCTTTAAAAAAAGCACCACTGTACTAAACCTGGTAATGAAAAACGATGTGAGCAATAGAAAGAAACCCTTGCAACAAACCAATTTATAGGGTCTTCCCCCAGTGGTTGGTCATTTTGCCTGTGGCAATTGCTCTATGTGCACTCAAACAAAAAAAACTGTTATTGTCGATTTAGGCCTGGATAGGATGTGGAACATCAACGAACACGCCAATTGCAATACGAACAATGTGATTTATTTGATTGTATGCCCATGTAAACGGATATATATTGGCAAGACAAATAGGAAATGCAGAATCAGAATGATTGAGCATAAGAGTTGCATTAGGAATAAGGTGGAGCAAGCACCTTTGGTCAAACATTTCATAGAAATGCAACATTCATGTAATGATTTTGAGTGGTACATTTTGAAACAGATCAAGGGGCAATCACAGATGGTGATTAACAGGAAATTATTACATCAAGAGCCGAAACTGATTTTTTTGTCCAAAAGTCACATCAAAGGTTTAAATGAAGGAGTTGAACGGCATAATGCCTAATGAGGGAATCAGAGAGCCACCACTATGTTTTCTCCCCTGTTTGGGTAGAATGAATAAGAGTTTTCCGCTTTTATAACAATCTAATCGTAAAGTGTATCATGGAGATGTGTGTACATTAGAACTTTTGTAATTTCCTTTGTTGATGCTTATCTGTTTGAGCCTCGGTTGTGACAATGCAATAATTAGAAGTACTGCCAAGATAGAATTGCAATTGCACAATATGGTGTCTGCTTTAGGTGAAGTAACGTTTTACAAGTATATTGTTTGTAACTGTTAGACATGAAGGGATACTATGCCCTAGAGGGTGGAATGAAATGCCATCAACTGTACAATGACAATATGATTTTGATGCAATGACATGAAGCACTGCCATTATAGAATACTTTTGTAATGTTCAACATGGGATCTGTATTGCGAGATAATGTGCTGCTAGTAAATATTTTCTGTAACGGTTGGCATTAAGGGGTACCATGCCTCATCGGATGGAAAGATATGTCACCTTCCTTACCAAAAAACAGTGAGCTTATATTTAAGTGGAACGTGTGTGTCAGCTGAGCCGTTTTTAGGGGTACTGTTACCTTGGAAAGGAAAAGATGTAACATTGGGGAAATGTGTCTGTTCCAGACATAAGCAGCATTGTTGTGGCTGCACGATTCTTTTTGGGCGCCTACAAGGTCCAGAATGACCTGTGCAGTTCATGGTGTGGCCCATGGCATGCCATTGGTGGCGTTTGCGGCATCATGACATCATAACATGCCGTGGGGGCGTGATGATGTCACAACGTCACGTTAGGGACAGTTTTTACCCACGAAATCGTGAATGGCAGAAAATAGAAACGCCTACAAGTGAGTGAGGGAATGCCACCATTTCCTTTTGTTTTTCTTGGGATAGGGGGTTTCCACAGTTCAAACAGTATAGAGATTTAATGCAATTATATGGGATTTATGTCTTTACAGACTGCGACCCATATAGGATAGTGAAGTTGACGCTAATCTGCACATAAGAGAAGTTCCCTGTGGAACATTTGATATGGGGACAGAGAGATGTTTTAGCCAGACTACATCTTTATCCTGCTTTACGATAGATAAGACTCACTACTATTTTTCACCGGTGAACTTTTTTGTAGTAAATATGAATGGGATTTTTGGAAATTTACCTGATGTATTTTGTGCTATTTTGTACACACTATAGAGGAGAGAGGAATAGGAAATGCAAGAATTCCTGAAGAAATTGGGAATCTGCAGCAAATAACAGAACAGGCCCACGATTCATTAGTGGGAAGAGAGGTATGTAATTATAGACATACTATTTTTCCAGCCCTTTTAGGGATAAGGGCTCATTTTATGTAAATGAAGATTGATACTTGGTTATCAGATACTAATAGGGTATCCATTTCTTTGTTTAACAGGGTTCTCCCCTAAAGAAGAATTTTTTAGCACAGCACAAGACAATTTTCCCCTGAAGAATGTCCTACATTATTGTATATCAAAGACAGAAACTTGTAAAAGTTGGATTGTTGGTATTGCACCTATAAGAAATAGGCCATGAGTGGTATGGCATAGGAATCAGAGTGTGATATGTACACACAGTCTATGATCCGAAGGAAGTTATTACAATAGCACTCACTTACGGTGTATTCTACTTGTGTGGTTTTAACATAATGTATATGTTTTATGTACTATGATCATTTTTATGATGAAATATATTGATTCTTAATAAAATTTTGTGATATTGAGTTTCCACTTTCTATGGGGGAAGAGTGTTTAGCGACACCTGTTGAATTCCGGACTTTCTTTTTGTAGATAAAAGTACAGCTGATTACATGCCTGGGTCAGTATAGCTCTAGGAAGAAGTGGTAATTGCACAACCACAGGCCCCAATGATAATATGCTTCCCAACCCTCTCACACACAGAAGAGGAAAAGGGCGCCTTGCACCAATAAGCTTCATCCCAGCCCGTATTTTACTTGGCAGAACAAAATGGTGCAGCATTATCTGGTGATCTGCCCTAAACCCAGGTCAATGCATTTGACTCTGTTTAAGGGCCTACAAGGATTTATTTTATTGTTTTTTTTAACACTGCCTTATACCATACGTGAGTTTGGTTTCTAAGCGCAGATCCGTGATTCAAACCTCTGTTGCTATGCGTGATCTTCCTTCCAAGACCAGCGCGTTGCCCTTGTCCTATCCTCTGTTCCCTACCTGGGTTGGATTAACCTCCCAGACAGTGGCTCCCAAGCAAGCCTTGCAACTGAGGACAATGGCTTGCAGGTGGATCTACCTGCACATGTGTTAACGTGCCGATAAGAATGTAATTTTGTAGACATTAGCTGCTGCTCTTGAGGGATATGGTGCAGTGATGTCCACTATTTCAAGCAGGAGCTCAGGTCGCAATATCTCGCCCTTAAACCCACATGGACAAATAAATCCAACCCTGTGTGAAACACCATCTTCGTCTACACCCAGCCGAGGATCCAGCAGCAGTGCAAGGCATTACACTTGGGTACACGTCGTGTCAACCATGAAAGTGACACTTTTATTGTCATTTAGTTTAAGGGGCCGATTCATGGAACAAACGTGCGCCGAAAATCTTGGCGCAAGCAGGCGCAAGCATGAAAAAACAGGCGCACACGCATGTGTGCGATTCATGGAAGTCCCTGCGCGTGTTTTCCTTTCGATGTGCGCCAAACCCGAGCGTGGCGCACACGGGCGCACACGTCATTGCAACAGCTCAAACGCTGTGCGCGATGCACACAGGGAAAGCGCACAACGTCCGTGCACACACCAAAAAGGGGGCGGGACACGGGGCGTAACACGCGGAATGGGGAACAATGCGTGAAAAAGAAGGCGTAACTGGGGAAGTACTGCTGGGAAGTACACGGAACGCTCACACGCACGCGAACGACACGTATTCATGGAATCGAACAGGGCAAACCCGTGCACGGGCAAAGACACGCATAGGCCTAAACACGTCCGCCACACGAAGGCAGGCGGTAGCGTCCCTGCGCATTACAAAAGTGTGCGCAAACAAAAAGCATGTATATACAGCTATGATGAATGTCCCATACTGTGGCCCCCTAGGAGAAATGACGTGCACGCAACACACAGGAACCCCATAAAAAGAAGAAAAAGAGACAAGCACCCCCCAGTAGCCCACGTGCATACAAAAAATACACACATAGTACGGTGTGGCAGCCAGGGTCCCAAAAAAAACGTATGCGATCAACAGGCAGGCCAGCATGGCCGTAACAAAAGGGGTACGCGACAAACACAGACACCCGCTGTGTGAAAAATAGCGTGTGCATGTATTTCGGGGGTGCACAGGAAGTTTTACACGTGATTGGCCCTGTGCGAGTGGGGTACGTGTATTACTGTGGTGCGCGGGAAGTTTTACACGCGAAAGGGCCCGGTGCGAGTGGTATATGTGTATTACTGGGGTGCGTGGGAAGTTTTAAATGCGCTTGGCCCTGTTCGAGTGGGGTACGTGTATTCCTGGTGTTCGCGGGAAGTTTCACACACGATTGGCCCTGTGCGAGTGGGGTACGTGTATTACTGGGGTTCGCGGAAAGTTTTACACGCGAAAGGGCCCTGTGCGAGTGGGGTACGTGTATTCCTGGGGTTCGCCGGAAGTTTCACACGCGATTGGCCCTTGGCGAGCGCGATACCACTCACCGTCTGCCTTGTGTGTAGAAGAACGCGTAGCCAACACCCACCCACTGTAAAGTAATAGTGTGTGAACCCCAACGGCTGGAAAACACATGCCCGCACCCCACGAAAAGCACGTACAGAGCAATGGAAAGCCACGTGGGGTCTTCAACCCGTGTCAGGGCACGCCCGTGCGTGATACGTCACAGATGCGCTTAAACGCTAAGGGCTTTTGGTCCAATGAAATCGTGTACGTGTGGTGACGCGCTTACGCGCTAAGGGCCTTTCCTCAGATTTCACACTGACGTGCACTTTTTTCACATGCCAATTCACTCCGTATCAAGCTGGCCACGCGTACAAGCACGGAAGACCATGGTCCTGCCCTGAAGGCCATTTTTCTGCCCCCAAGAGCCCCGAGCACGCTCCCACCTGCCATCTGCTGCTGCCTGACTGCCTGCTGCCCACATGCTCTGCTATTTGGTGCCTGCACGTCAGCCAGGGTTCCAGTTGCTGTGTCCACCCCTGCTGGAACAGAAGACTGCCGACTGGGATACCATCGCTCCACAGCCCAGCCCCAGGACCCAGTTGCTCACCCACACCTGCCTCGGGGGTCGCCATGTCAGGGCAAACACCACCTGAGACCACTGGCGACCCCCAGCCAGAGAGGCAGAGGGCCACCAGCTTCAGTGTGAAGGAAGTTGGTGTCCTGGTGGAGCATGTCCTGGGGCATTATGATGCCCTCTTCGGAACATCACGTGCCAACAAGGAAGGATGGGAGAGGATCTGGGACGATGTAGTGGTTGCCATCAACGTGGAGGGGGTGGCAACCCGCGACATCAAGCACGTCAAGAAGCGCTGGGAGGACTTCAGGTCCAGGACCCTCCACGATGCCGGGCGCCTCACGGAGGGGGGCCGGGTCAGCATGAGTGACATCCAGATGAGGGTCCTGGAACACGTATGCCCAGCGCTCCACGCCCAGATCCTTCAGAGGAAGACCCGTCTGGAGTTGAGGGGTAAGTGGCCAAGCATTGGTGTGCGAGACAGGTCATGTTGCAGTGTGCTGGTAGTCTGATACTTGCCTGTATGTGTGACATGGGCCATGTATGGATGTGTGTGTGCAGGGACATCATGGTCATGCATGTGAGACCAGTAATGTGCGAACCACATGGTTGGTGCATGAGTTCCAATGCTACAAGCTGTATGGCAAATGCACACATGAGAGCATGCCAGTGTCTGTTCTTGCACATGGTGGGCGTGTGAGGGATGGGTGCTGCTGTCATGTACATGTATGGTGCACATGTTTGTGTGTGTCTGAGAAGTGTGTCTGTGACTTCGATACGCCATGGATTCATGACACATGTCGTGATGATGTGTAGATTCACTCATGCAGTGCGGTCACCATTGTATGCACTGTGTCTATCCACTGTGTGAGTGGTGTACAAGGCATGATGCATGACCCTCCGGTGATGTGTGCGCATGGGATCAGTGTGAGCCAGGATGCATGTGAGTTTGAAGGCAACATTTTGATTAATAGAGGCCCTTGTACATGGATGCTGATGTTGATTGCAGGCGCCATGCCTGTTTATGCATGTGTGTTGCGTGCATTCACCCATGTGTTGTGGAGGGACACGATGGAAGTGACGTTAGACACTGCCAATCATGTGTTATTGCTTCCCGTCTAGGGGAATATTGTACTGTACCCTGATGCTTGTGTTCTTGTCTCCCTCTACGCAGAGTCAAGTGAAGAAGAGGGTGGAGACGGTGCTGTGGAGCCAAGCGGCGGGGATGCCTTGACTGGGCAGCGACGCAAGGCCCAGCCACCCTCCCAGGACTTGTCATCATCCGGGAGCGAGGGGGCTTGTGCTGCGTCTGCCACTACGGCTGTGGCAGAAGGGCCGGGTGAGCCCCCACAGGGGCTTGCAATGGTGGAAGACGGTATGGAGACATCCAGGTTGGTGGTCTCCACAGAGGAGGAGGAGCCCGCTACTGAGCCGCACGTGGGGCCTGGTGGTGGTAGTACCACTGGTGCAAGTTGTGCAGTCCAGGGCCAGGGTCAGGAGGCAGCAAAGGTCACCGCGGAGGAGCCTGTGCATGTCTCTTTCCTTGACCCTGTGACTGCATCACCATGCACCAGCAGGGAGGCCCCGTCCCAGGCCCATCCACAGGTAGGCAAGAGTGCCATGTCATTTGCCTCTCCACTACCTGCGGACGAGGGGTCCCATGAACGTATGGGCTCCGTCCTGATTGGTGTTGCGTTGCGCACGTGTGACATTCGTGATGATGTGCGTTCTTCCTGGGCAGAGAACACACGCCATCACGAAGAGCAGCGTTGCGACGTGGCACTGTTGGGAGGGGCCCTGGTTGGTGGGTTTCTACATGTGACGCGCACTCTGGCGGACCTCTTCTCCTCTGTGGAGACTATGTGCCAGTCGTTCTCCCTGCCGTCTTCCGGCCCAGATTCCACCAGGGCCCCCTGTGGACCTGGCCTGACCAACACAGCCAGCTTGGTGGAGATCCCATCCCTGCCACAGTCGGGATTCGGCGGTCCAGCAGGGGTGGACACCACAACTGGAGACCAGCTGATGGAGGATGTGCAGGCATCATCGGACAGGGCGCATGGACAGCAGCAGCAGCAGGAGCAGGCTCTAGGTGGGAGCAATGATGGCTCGGGCCATCGAAATCAGGAGGGCAGGCATCGGCCAGAGGGCAGGAGGACCCTGGAATAGATGTGTCTTCTGTGTGGCTGCGGTTAGGCCAGTGTATACGTGCGGAGCGGTGGCGGGCGGAAGAGGCGTGGCTCATCATGGTCAGGGCAGAGTTCTCCATGCGTCGGGCGTTGAGGCGGGCTGAGTGCCTCGAGGCGACTCGCAGGGAGTTGGAACAGGCCATGAGTGCCTCCCTGCGAGACCTCAGGGCCAGGGCAGAGGCCCGCCTCCGGGACATCGACATGGAGTTCGATGATGCCCTGGCCCGGGACACCACAGAGTGAGCCGGAGGACTTGCCCACCGCCATTGTACATAGTTAGATAGTGTTAGGTTTCCTTTCCTTTTTTTTTATTTTGGTTGCGCTTGTACAATGCACCACATTTTTGTATATAGTTTTTTATTAGGTAGTATTTTTGGTAGGTTTCATTTCATCAGTTGGGCTCATGGACCCTGGATTGTTCATTTGTACATAGTTCACCATTGGATTATTCTCATTTTTTTTATTTTCGCCATGGAGCAATGGATTTCACTTTCTTTTTTCCCTTGGATTTGCATTGTTGGACTGTGACTTTGGACACCATTTCTTTTGGATTTCTTTGGATTATGATTTCTTGTTTTTTATTCTTTTACGGACATGCACCATTTCTTTATTTATTCCCATTGTTGTGTGTTTTCTTTTAATTACATTCATGTTGTGTTTAATATATTTTTTTCTTCATACTTCGATGTGTGGTATTATCTCATTGGTTTCATGCATGTCATGATATGGGTTTTCACATTCACTTGCACCCATTGTGTGTGTGTGACGGGCATGTGTTCATTTACATACTTGCCTTTGGGGTTGTATGATGTAATTGGCTTTTCTATGTGGGTGGATGCAATACTTGGTTGGGTCTTTGGGCTGGGGAGGCTGGCCATAAGGGCCATGATTGAGGATCGTCATGATGTGGGGGCAGGGGGACATGAGTGGGACTTGAGTGGGGGCCTGCTGGCAGGTGCCCTGCACTGCTGGGGGGTGGGGGTGCTGGGGGACATGAGTTGGTGATCAGTAGTGCAAGCTGACATGTGGCTTGGCTGGGGGGCATGCCCATGGTGGATGGGCTGCCTGCGGGACATGACCAGGGGTGCAGGGTAGTCCCCTGTGGTGTGGGCTGCCTGTAGGGGCAGTGGAGGGTGTAGAGGGAACACCTTGGAGGACCCACACTGCCAATTCACGTGTAGGACTCCCCGCGCACCCCCGAAATACACGTACCCTGCTCAAATCGTGTGTGAGACTTCACGCGAACCCCAGTTATACATGCACCCCGCTCGCACAGGGCCGATCGCGTGTGAAACTTCCCACGCACACCCCGAAATACACGTACCCTGCTCAAATCGCGTGTGAGACTTCACGCGAACCCCAGTTATACACGTACCCCGCTCGCACAGGGCCAATCGCGTGTGAAACTTCCCACGCACCCCCCGAAATACACATACCCTGCTCAAATCGCATGTGAAACTTCCTGCGAACCCCAGTAATACATGCACCCCACTCGCACAGGGCCAATCGCGTGTGAAACTTCCCGCTAACCCCAGTAATACACGTACCCCACTCGCACAGGGCCAATCGCGTGTGAAACTTCCCGTGCACCCCGCAAAATACACGTACCCTGCTCAAATCGCTTGTGAGACTTCACGCGAACCCCAGTAATACACGTACCCCACTCACACAGGGCCAATCACGTGTGAAACTTCCCGCGAACCCCAGTAATACACGTATCCCACTCGCACAGGACCAATCACGTGTGAAACTTCCCACGAACCCCAGTAATACACGTACCACACTCGCACAGGGCCAATCACGTGTGAAACTTCCAGCGAACCCCAGTAATACACATACCCCACTCGCAAAGGGCCAATCGTGTGTGAAACTTCCCGCGAACCCCAGTAATACACGTTCCCCGCTTGCGTGTGCTGTGTGGCGGCCATGTATACTGGTTCAGGGTTAGCGCAGCCCTTTGCGCTGGATTGGGGATTTTGATGGCTTTTCCCTGCATGAGGGGCATTCTTCGGGGCGTAACTGGCGCTGCTGCAGGGTCGCTGCGCCACTGTGCGCCACGGCTGGTTTTGGTAGCTAAAATCCATGAATACGCTGTGCACGGGAATGGATTTTAGGGCACGCGGCTGGCGCAGTGATTCGCACGCGGACTCTGTGCGCCAGCCGTGTGCGCCACTTGTGCGCTAAATTCTATGAATTACCCCCTAAGTTTCTGTTTACTCCGTTTTGCCGTGTTAGTGCATGGAGTCATGGGTACATGCTATTGTGATTTCTGTACATAATAGGCATAATGTGAAGACCCTAATGCATTTGCTTACAAACCACCTGTGTAGTGAGTATCCGTATTGATTCACATTTATTTGAACTTGGGTTATATTTGCCATGTTTCTCGGTTACTGGTGGTATAATGATCAAGCAATTCAGTATCTGGGTGATATTTCTGTGTAGAAAGCCCAAGGGTTGAAGTTTAAAGAATGTTTTGTCTGATGTTTGTTGGAAATGATGTGTACACATGCCTTCCATAAAGGTTGTGATCTACCTTATGATTGTATTTCAGTTTTGACATTATTTTACATCGCTGAGGGTCTCACCTAGGACAGGGGCAAGGATGCATATTGACAACAGGTATTTGAAGATCTTCTCAATTGACAGTTGCATAGCAAACACTGTATCAAACCAATTGACTTTAGAGGTTCTCATAATGGTGCTTTGAAAAACAATTCTGTTGTATAAAGCGCCTTTCAAATGCTCAATAAAAAAAGAAAATGCATGCACGTGCAACATTGGCACTGGACCTTGTGGAAACACGTGCCAAGTTATGGCAAATTCCTTTCACCCAGGTCTTCCTTAACTGTGCGGTTTCATCTCTCAATCCTTCTACTGCATCAAGTGGGGCAGGAGGCTGTGGGTACTCCTCCGGGATTATCTCTATTTGCGCATGTTCAAAATGCCATCTGCAAGGGTGAAAAAGCCTGACCTTTTTTATTTTTAGCATTGAAATTATGCAGGTAATTCTGTTCCTGAAGATGTGATCTGCTAATCAGATACCACTTACATAATGCTCCATGCCTAAAAGCTTAATGCACAGATGTGCAACTTGAAGCAGGGAGATGGGTGGTCGTTTGCGTTTGACAAAGAGCAGATCAGACTGATGATAGTGAAACTTAGCTCATTGAGGGTGGCAGGACCAGATGGTCTAGCTAATCATGTGTTAAAGAGAAATGCAGAGGTCTGGGGGGACTTTGTGGTAACGCTGTTCAATCAATCATGGCAATGAAGCAGAATCCAGCTACATGGCGGGAGGGGTCTTGGGACCAATATTTAAAAAGGGAGATTGTGCTGATCCGAAAAAGAAAACACCGCCCAATCGCCCTTCTGGTCACCCTGGGCAAGTTATTTGCCATCAATCCTTCTAAGGGAACTAAATTCTTGGGTAAGGGGATCGGGCCGGCTTGACCCGAGACAGACGGGCTTTGTGAAGCGAGTGGGCACCTCCCTTAATTTCATCCTGCTGAACCTTCTAAAGTGGAGGTGCATGGAAGCCAAGCCCAACATCTACTTAGCTTTCACGGACCTGGAGCAGGCACTCGATTGAGTCAGTCAGGAATGGCTTTGGTCCAAACCGCCTGATTGGAACTGCTCTCATGACTTATTCGATGCTATCCGAGCTCTGTATTCGAATACATTGGTTCAGGTGAGATTGTTGACAGGTGAAGCTCTCGCAAGGAAAATCTGTACCTACCGAGGGCTGAAGCAGGGGTGTTCCTTGGCCTGATCCTTTTCAATCTTTACATGTCTGACTTAAGGGAGTCCCAAATGATGACGAGAGCTGTTCCACCTAGAATAAATGACATCGACATGCCCTGGGTCCTATATGCCAATGACTTGGTCTTTATTGACCAGAATCTGATTGGAGGACTGCAGCGCAGATTAAACACATTTATGATCTATCTAAAAAAGAATGGAATGTGAGTAAATGTCAAAAAATCCAAAGTACTTTGGCACACAGGAAATATAAGGGCCTCTCTCCATGGAGGGTCGATGTGGAAGGATTGGAGGTGGTGGAATACATAACCTACCTAGGAATTATAGTCAACAGAAATCTGGATGAAAGCACCCATCTTGCGATGTTGCGAGTTAAAGTTGGAAGATTGGCAGCCCTGGTAGCAGCACTGAATAGAGGTATGGGGTGTACTTGGCTCTCCCCCTCCTTAAGTTCTATAAGCAGAAGGTGGTATAAATCCTGACGTATGGTGCAGAGGTGTTGGTGAGTATGTCATGGAAAGTATGGGGAAAGCTGGATAGGCTGTTCTGGAGGAAGGTCTTGCCACTGCCCAACTCGTTGCCAGTGTGTTCAATCCGATTCGAGTTGGGGTTGCAATCCATGGAATCGATAGCAGCATGGAAAACCTCATCTTTATACAGGAAATGTATTTCCCCTGACAGCGCATTTGCCTTTGCCATTCTAAGACAGGGCAGGGGAAATACCCATGATAAGGGATTGAAATGTTGGAAAGACAAATGCGTGACATACTTGAAAGGATGTGACATCACAGCAGACTTGCTTATTTCTAAGCCAGAAAAAGTTTTTAAAAAGCGACATCCACGATGGAGTTGAGATGTGTGGATAGGCCGAGGTTAATATTGGGACAGGAGATAAGAGGTTTAAATCAAGCAACCATGTATTTGCAAAAGTTCCCATTGGTGTATTATAGAGATCTTTTTATGCACTGCCGATTAAACATCCTCCCCACAAGAGAAGTGAAACTGGCAAGGAAACAGATAGTGGAGGGTGAGGCTTACTGTAGATATTGTAAAGATTACAAGAAAAAAGAGTTGTTATTCCATCTAAGATCCACCTGTAAGACCCTGACAGGAACAAGAACGAGCGTTTCAGAGGGCCAATTTGGAACAAATCCAATTAATAACAGCATTGGAATGGTGGGATAGTTTTCTAATTGGAGAACAAATAAGCTTAGTTTTAGCCCTAATGGAATTTGTGGAATATGTTTTAAAGGAGGGGGATTACATTGTTTACAAAGAAGGAAGCTTAATATGTTAATCTGTATTTAGTTATGAATTGGTTTACAGATTTTTTTATTTTTTTCTATAATATGAAATGTGAAGAATTAATTGATGACATAAATAGGAGTTAATATTTAAAAGTTTTTTTTGGGCAAATCAAAATCATATATTAAAAAAATAATAATAATAATACACACATGAACTTTGCTGGGACCTTTTCTTGACATTCCCAGCAACTGGCCAGCAGTGGTAGCAGGGCAGGTTCAAAGGTCACATAAGCCTTCCTGAACACAGCTGCTGGAACACAAAGTTCAAACACGCAGAGGTCTGCACCACTGGTTCAAAATATAATAAGTGTTTAACTCAGGCAACTGGTGGCAGTTATTAATATCTAAATAGAAGCCATGTCTAGTTATGACATAGTGTCACTGAGGTTACACAGTTATAAAGCCACAAGAATTGGCTGATGTGAGGTTGATGAGCAGTGACTCATTTGTGACAGGGCTAGGTGAGTATTAGCTTTCAAGCCAGGGTGTACTCACAAGAGCCATGTGGAACTCAGCCCAGGAAGCCGCCTTTGCTTCCTCTGAGGAGAGTTGACACCTTTTGCCAGCAACCCTATTCGAGAGCTACCCAAGGAACCAGTATTTAAAAGACAGTCCTGCCATGACAATGTCCCTCTTACACCAGGTTTCTGATTAATAGAGTACTTTTGAGGTAGGCAGAAAGAATAAGGGGGCAGAGTTACAGTAGCCCAGAGGAGTGGTTCCGACCACAGAGGGGCATCACCATCTTAGATTTGCTAGTGCTCCCAAAACCTCCTGTCCTCACTTCCCACTTAATGCAGACAAGACACTCTGGACATTACATCTAGAGGCAAAGGACAATTGCTACAGGAGCCTCGACTGGCTCCTTCACAGCAAGGCTTACTATAAACCGATCTGTAGCATTTTGCCAATATAATGGAAAGAGACCCTTCTTTACTTGTTTATGATATGAAATGATATGATAGGTTATTTATAAGGCGCTTAATACCCAGAGGTTTCTAAGCGCAGACATGGGGATCGAACCTGTGGTGCTCAGTGTCGTCTTGCTTCCAAGGCGAGCACGTTGCCCCTGAGCTATCCTGCCGAGTTTCGTCTTTGGGCTGTCTGACAAAAAGGAATTACATGTACCTCTGTTGGGGATACAGTCTATTCAATAGTCCTTTTCATAGAGGCAAAGACAGAAGGCTCCAAGGAGGAGAAAAGCTATTCTCCCTACATCTCTCAAAGACACTTTTGTGGTGAAACTGCTGTATTGACAAGACCTACTGCAACTGATGCACTGGTACCCAGGACCCTGCCAGTTGAAGTTACAGAACCCCTGCAAGTGCCCTCTGCAAAACTACCTGGTTGGAAAGGGCAGAATAAAGGAGTCACCTCTCCCTTGATCTCCCAACAAGCACAGAATCAAAGAAGGGTCCCCTGGTGCTCCTTGCACATCTGAATTTCCTTAATGCTGCTTTGCACACCTTCAACGCAATCCAATCTGCTGTGAGGGAGCCGCCAGGGTCCTTTTTATAATTGAAGCTCAACCGTCTCTGCATCTCAGAGTTTCACTCAAAGTCAATGCCTTAAGCTCCACTGTCTTTGCATTTGAGATCGACTGAGTCTTCTGGCATCCCCAACTTCACACCGCCTGCCTGGTTACATGCTTCTTCGAACTCTTCTGCAGTCTCACAATACCGTGTGCAACCAGACAAGTCTGCTCTTGACTGAAGGCAAGTTTTCACTTCTCCACAACCGAGGCAGCAGAATCTTCCAGCGCCACCACCTGGACACTGCCTGACATTCCTAGCCTCTTCGCCCAGCAAGCCATTGCTGCTGTAGAACAGCACTGTGTCATTAGGACCCAATACTGCCACTCCCTGACTCCAGTCTGGTGCCAAAAGTACCCAGACTCCCATTTGATGCCCGAAAAGCCTGACTCAATGCTGTTGAGCACCAGATAGAAGAAACTGAAGTTATTTAAAGAATCCCTGTTCCCGTGTTCCCCTGGCACACCTTGAAGGACTCTAGTGACTTTCAAGCTGCCTCCTTTACCTTTTGAAAGACATATAAATGTGACCTTTTGCTGCTGAAATTTTTGTCTGAGCACTGCTGTCTTCCCACCAGAGTGCCCTTTACTTGGAACTGTAATTTCTCTGTGTTTTCCCTTGTAGAGGAGGATGATTAGTGTGTTAATTAGTTATGTGCATTGTTCTTTTATTAAAATTCATCTTTATATAGAGCCTTGCTTGGACAGTCTTTATTTTGGTAACACTGTACTATTGTTGTTTGGATTGCTTCTGTACCAGCTCACACTCCTACTGTAGAGTACCTATCCGGCTGTGCCCTTTTTACCTTTATGATTGGGATCACTGCTGATTTAGTGATAGTGTGGTGTTGAGTAGGCACTTTAGTCACCAATCATCTATCTACTACTGCAGAGCAGTAGTCACTTTGTACCAGTTGGCCGTGCCTATGATGTTGAACACTGTCAAAGGGTCAAATGGTGGCATTTATGTGTAGTTTAGGCATCCAATGAATGACATGAGTATACTTTGGGATGAGCCAAATGCAAAAACATGCACTACTGCTATGAAAGGTCCCCCTCTGACTGTCCAATTATGTCCTTTATTACATGGAAAAAATACCTCAAGGTGACCTCTTTATCTGCCTGTTACTTTGTATGCATGAGTCAATTCGCCAGCGTTATGTCCACTGGATGAGACATTGGGCCTCATTCTAAGGCCCTCATTACAACACCGGCGCTAAACCATGGCGCTATTAGCACCATGGTTGGTGCCGGTGTTGTAACGGGTCCGCAATGGTTCAATGGGGAATTACCACCCCATTCCAAGGTTGGCGGGCGGTAATTCCCCATTGAACCATGGCCCTTCCCCATTCCCATTTTTGCCCCATAGGGCTCTATGGGAATGGGGAAGGCGCTAAGTACGGTACCGCAAATTGCAGTACCGTACTTAGCACCAAGGTCCCTTTGTGGGTCCCTACTTTAACGGCTGGTGTAGACCAGCCGTTAAGGTCGGGTCCCGCAAAGGGACCTCGTAATCAGGCGTGAATGGGTTAACGGCGCCGCAGCCTTTTACGGCGCCGTTAACCCATCAGCGCCAGGGTCGTAATGAGGCCCTAAGTGTGGTAGTCCGGAAATAAGGGGGCCGGTCGCACCGTACCAGCACCCTTTCCAGACTGCCACACTCCAACTATGCCTTAACAACAGTGCCAGTGCTTCCGTGAACCCATTCCCATGGAGTCCTTTGGGACTTCCCAAATCCGCCACCTGATCTCCTGGGCTGCCGGAACTTGCAATTTCTCGTTTGCATCGGGATATCAGGCGGTGGATTCGTTGTTACGAGGGTTACCACTGTCCTCGTAATGAGGCCCATTATTGAAAATTGAAGCTGCTTCAATGTGCTGGCCTTTGGGGCAGCATTACTTGTTTTTGTAGATGTTTTGGCACACCTGCTCCTATTGTGATTGGAGTAAATGGTCAAAGTTAAACCTTAGGAATGCTCTTTGATTTGAAAAAATATGTACTAAAGTATTTCAAAAAATGTTTTGTGTTCCCTGTACTAAAAATGCCAGTACATAAGAAAAGTGATTCAATGTTAACAAAGAGAAAAGGTTCTTGTTAATGGATGAATTCATTTAGTTCAGCAAAGTGGAAGTCAAAGTGTGTTGAGGAACAGGATCAGCTCAAATAAAAAACCACACAGGTGGGTTGACAAGGCAAAGATGTTACTATAAGGATACTGTCAATCAGAATGAAATAGTTATCAGAGCAGAGCGAATCATGGATCCCAACCATTTAATAGAAGCGGCATGCAGGATAACGTGCTCTTGGGCATATGGAAGAGTTGCCTTGCCTCATGCAATAGTAATCTGCCTCAAACAGGAGTAGTAGGGAAGATGGAGAAAAGGGAGAATGTATTTCCATTTCTTTAATGGGGGATGGGAGAAAGGGGAATGTGAAAGGAAAACAAGCTAGGCGAAGAAGGGGAGAAAATGAATGGCAGGAAGGGAAGTGAATAATAGCTAATAGAACCACTGCTTATACTTTCTGTAGAGAACTCCTTATACAGAAAATGTCACGTGAACCAGGATGGCTTATTCTAAAAAGACACAGGGCCAGATTCGCAAAAATGAGCGCAAATGAAAAAAGTGGAGAGGACGTGCTTTTATCATTTGCGCTCATTGCTGAAATGCTTCGGTCACCTTATTCCCAAAGGTGGCCTGCACACTTCAGGAGGGGCTGGACATTATCCCTGTAGGGCCATCTTGGTGAAATACCATAGGAAAAAAAACATTACCATCCCAGCCGCATCTCCTAACTTGGGCCAAGAAAAGCTTTGAGAACCTGCCCTATAGAGTTCTACATCAAAGTTATGCTCCTTTGGGCATTTGGTCCCAATCCCTAAATAATGCTTAGTTACATTTTAGGAGTTGTGCTCTGTCTTCTCCTCTTAGTGATAAAGATATAAGTTCTATGCCAAAAAAATTAGGTTTTTCAGCACAGTGTTTCAAGATTAGTTACTCAAGGGTTGTGGAAAGGTGAACTTCAGTTCTCACACTGTGAATCTGATGAAAAGCATTCTAGTGTATTGCAGTGGCTGCAAGTCAGAGGGGGTAGTAAAATTCATCATGTACTTTCTCTTCTAGCCCTCATTACAAGTTTGGTGGTATATCTGCTGAATTACAGCCAAACTCGATTACCGTCACCACCACTTGGTCCCACAGATTAATTGCTCAATTACAAGAGGTTGTAGGGCGGTGTAAATCCCCATTTTTGGAGTCTGTAGACTCTGTGGGGATTTTGGCAGAATGATCACCAGTGGTAATTCGGCTACAGTAATTTCGCTTCTTTATTTGTGGATTTTTGCTGGAAATAACCCCTCCACTTCACCACCACACTGGTAGTATGGCTGGGGGGTAATGCGGTAATAATGTGACAGAAACCGAATTACTGCAATGTGTTCCTGCACTGCTGTAATTATAATGAGAGGAACTTCATAGGTTAACTTTTCCATGTTTTTCGCCATGCTATCAGGCCCGCCAATGTTCATACTTGGTCAAATATGGCTTCTCTCCCCCGGTCTTGTTATAAAATTGTCTACAGGGTTTTTTGTGAGTAAACGTGGGTGAGAGTTCTTCCTCTTTGTGCAGCTTTGGCATAGGTTATTTGAATGCTATCCCCTATTTGCCTTTCCAATGCCCTTGTTCAGTCTGAGTGTTGGTAGGTGCATTGTAATCTCTGTCTGGTTTAGTTGCCCTGTTTAATGTACTTCACGATGAACCTTATTGGTTTATTGGAAGCATCATTTCCTTTACTTTTGGGAGTCAATAAACATCACCTCCCTCTCATAAGTATTTCTTCAACAGTTCCATTGATTATGTGCTTGGCATATCCTCTCTGGAGGAACCAGTTACGTTTATATCTAGCCGTCCTTTCAAAAATCTGTTTCTTCCAAACAATTACTTCTAGCCAGAAGCAGTGGAATTCCCCATAGCGGATGCTCTAATTGAGGTTCTGGGTGAGGGGAACTGACCGGTGGCTTTGTGTAGAATTGTGTTTTCATTGGTAGGGTTTCTGTAGAGTTCTCTGATAAGTTTGACTTCATTTGCCCCAGTTCAACATCCAGGAAATTAATTATTTTGGTGCTGGTGTTCTCTCTGGTGAACCTGAGGTTGATGATGCTATTGATGTTAAGTAGATCCACATATTCTAGCATCAGTCCCACAACACACGATGAGCAGGTCATCAATGTTTCTCATGAACAGTTTGATTTGTCGAGTATATTGTGTGTTTGTTGGTCTCTTGTATGTGATGAGGCCCCACCGTCCTATGAACATGTTTGCATGGACAGGTGCTAAACTAACTCCCATAGCAATGCCTTTTTCTTTGATGTAGTATTCCTCAATGTGAAGAAATGTGCCATTGTAGATGCTAAATTCTAACATTTAGATGTTCAATAGATGTATATGGTACAGTTGGCCATTAAGAAACTATTTAGGTACAGTGACATTGAACATTGCATGGAAATGCAAACATGTGGACAAGAACGCATGCGCATTTTCATGACAATTTTTGATTGCATTATACTTCTCGAGACCTCAGTTTGTGCAAAATTAGAGTTATTTAATTATGTACACTTTAACCAAGCTCCTGTATGGAGTAATTATGGTTGACCTAACATGGGGTTGGTTATGTGTTAAGGCAATATTACCCACATCATCGCGCCAACCTAGAAAGGACATGTGGCGCTGTTATTGACAGGCTGGCTAACATTGCCATTATCGATCCAGCCCTAATGTATGGGATGCTAATTTCGAAAGGGTGTTTCTTTTGTAAGAATGTTTAGGGCTCTCACTAATAGCTATTTGGATCATGACGAGTTCTTAAAAACGAAACTAAACATTCTATTTTCACTGCAGCAAATTTGTAGCAGAAGAGAGGCAGCAAAGGAAATAAGCATTGGCATTGCCAACAGTTTGGGCTTTTGTGTAGGCATGGGAAAGGCACTCGCCATGCACTGCTGTAGTTTTTTACAGGCCCTGAGTGAAGGACACACACAGTGCTTATAGGCACTAAAGGCAGACCTGGTTAAGACGATTTTTTTTACATCAGTAGTGCATTTACAACACCCATTAAGTAATGCACTCTCAGAAGACGTATTGAAAAAACACTGGCAGGCATAGCAAGTGCAAAGTTTGATGGAAAGGCTTGATTAAAGGAAGCTCAAAGAGTTCCCATGAAGAGGTGTTTTGGGCAGGGAAGCGCAGGAACTGAGTGGGAATGGCTATAGGGATTAGCATGGCGATGGCCGGTCAATGGGTGGACAAATAACGAAAACACCTACAAGCTTTGTGTTCCTCCTCATATGCCATTTCTCCCTACCTTTACTCTAATGCAACAGTTTCAGCTTATAGGTGACGCTACAGTGCCGCCTAATAGCCCAAACTAAAAAGTAGAAGAAAAAAGGCTGAAAGTAAGTTGCATTATTTTATGAAGGAGCAGCCTTTTATCAGCAAGTGCAACACACCATTCAGGTGTTCAGATTAGTTGTGGGGTCACAACAGGTACTACTTTATTTGGTAATGATCTATAATTTGAGCTACTTGAATTTAGAAAAGTGTACATGGTTAATTCTGGCTAGAAGGTAAACACACCTCCCAAACTGACCTGTTCTTTGACATGATTTTGGGCATTGTTTACAACTCTCCAGGCTTTGGTCAAATTTGTTTACCTTTTCTGCTGGCCCTTTTTCTAGCAGATCTGAAAGATTTAGTTGTTCTTACTCTCCATTAAGGGACTCTATTGTGGATTGGAGAATTTACTGTTGGTGGGATTCTGCCTGCAGAAATTGCTCCAATTATTGAGTGGACATTCCTCCATGCAAGTGCTAGAGGCTGTTCCTCCTCCTGAGTGCCAAACCTGTGATGTGACAGAGTGAAAAAAGACAGGCGGCAATCCCATTAATGCCGTTTTTCCACTTACCGCCAAATTGGTAATGAGGTTTTATATATTAGGAAACGTGTATCTACACTTTAAACACATCATTATTCAATATTACTAATATTGCAATCTCCATTTGTTTTTAAAAGAAAACATGTTCCAAAAATGTCTACCCTGCCGCCTTCCATGGCTCCTTTCTGCTTTTTTAGTTTGGGTTATTAGGTGGCACTGAAAGCGCTACCTTTAAAGCCAAAGCTATTGTCATTAACATAAGAGCTTCAAATATGGGCTTTCAATGAGGGTCTGTAATGTTTTCAAATGGAGATGATATTTGAGGAGGGATACACAGTTGTAATCCCTCCCATTCCCTGCACCTAGTCAATGTAATCTCTATGGCTAATCCCACCCATTCCTGCCCATCTCTGAACTCTTTGATTTTGTGTGAGCTCTTCCATGGAGGCAGCCATCCTAAATGTATCTAAGGAAGCTCTCTGGAAACAAGGTGGCCGTCTTTGAATTGTAAACATGAAGAACAAAGAAATATCGAGGCTGAGTACCACAAATGAAATACACCAATCGCGGGCTGAAAAGATACAAGTATCTTTTATTACTGTACAGTTTACAAAGCAAAACAGATATCTATCTGGCTCCCAACACCTTGCAGCCTGTACCAACTGACACTGTGAGGAGAGAGAGGTTCTGGACATCTGAATACTAACATTTTTATACATTTCCTATGATATTGTCCAGCCTCTCTTCATGTTAATAATTCGTGGTCTAGAGTTCGTGCCTAGTTCAAGTACAGATTTTACAATATTATGCGAAGGATTACATGAATTTACATTTCCATGACAATACAATGTTGGTATAGGTTCTCGGATCTGAAGTAAACCTTGTTTCAAGAACCTCTCACAATGTAGTTCAACTAAAACATACGATTGTCATTTACTTTTCATTGTTTCAGTGTTTATACAAGGATGAGGCTTGTGAGCACAGACAACACTCGAATAGCAGTTCATATGAAGCAGTCAGCTCGCAGACAACCTAAACATTAACAGAACTCAAAGGTCGGAAGGCTTGGCTGCACGTAGAAAGCATAGTCCACCATTTTAGAACGTAGAACACGAGTGAATATCAAAATGGCGGATGAATCTTAAAATGGTGGTGACGTTAACCCAAAGATCTGAACTTTGCAACGCGGTTTTCCGTGAAGCGTGAAAGGGCTTAGGCCAATATAAATAATAAGGAGGCACTATATAATTACGGTTTAACAAACATACCATGCATCTTCCAAATAAAATGATACATTGTTTGAAATAGCTAAAGTAATTTGCATTTTGGGAGCTTGTTTTTCCTTGGAGGTTGACATCACCCAATTAATTTTTTTAAGAAATTAAAATACATTTAATAAAAAAAGTGATCACAATAAGATTTTTGTTTAAATGTATTTTAATCTCTTTAAAAAAAATACATAAGGTGTTGTAGAGGAGCAGCTAAATGCCTCTGCAGGAATCCCCATCCCCCGACCTCCTATATGTTGGCAGCCTGAGATTGTGCGATGCTTAACACCTGCATGTGTGCCAATTCCGCAACGGGTGTTTGAGAGAAGATACCCTCTGAGAAAACCCTATCAAATGTATACCCGAAGACATGATAATCTGAGGGAGGAACTTCCTGATGATATATTGTACAGGAGGGCGGAGCGACCTCTGACAGGCCCATGGGATCAGAGCTCACCTTCAAGTACCTTAAGACGAGATAGCTGCACCTTGAGGAGGATGGGGTGCAGGATTCTCTTACTCCAACACCAATCAATAAGGACAACTCAATGGTTTGGCAAAGGGAAGTCCGTTTAATGACAAGTACAAAAAATGGGGAAACAATGGAAATCAACAGTGATGCAATCGCCCGTCTCAATTCAACTCCCCCAAATCTTCATTCAGACAGCAATAGTTATAGCGAATTTTCGTCATTGTTGACGTGTTACACTCAAAGTTTATCATGCAATTCAATTGGTCAAAAAAGGTAACTTAAGTATAGGTGCTATATCTGTATATGTTAACAGAGTGTGAGGATTGGATAACTCTTATCGGGTGGGCGTCTATGCCCATCCCTCTACATCACTTGTGATAGACGTCACTACAAGTACGACATCTCATTGGTTCTACTAGCTGTAGGACCCTAGATTATTTGGTCCATTGTGATTGGGTAGGTTACACCCCTAGACATAAATCTCCACTTTAATTAGCAGCATGCAGAATGGACACCCAGATGCGGTGTGCCCCACGATTCACCCTGCCTCCCTTCCATCAATCAGTACCCTAGGGCTATGTGTCAATTAGTTGGCTGAGGATGGCCTAGAAACTGTAGCTTCTTATCAGGACAAGTTATAGCACCCTTTGCTTTTGGATGACATCAGACGTGGGTACCTCTTCGCTCTTGGCTGGTCACGTGTCAGTCCACCATGAAACTGCTTCATTTTCCCTCTATTTGTGTATTTGATTGATTCTTCCTTTAGCCTTGCCACCTGCCTGGGCCCCCTTATCTCGACCTTCACTGGCTGGCTGCTATGCTCTTAAGTTTTGTTTCTTTTGGAGATGCCGCTCTCCTCCCTCTCTTTGGTGATCTTGAATTCCCAGGCATGAGCTGCTTCATGCTGAGTTTCAATTCCGCTCTTTCGTCTGGCTTTGTGCTGGTATATGAAACCTGGCTTGTTCAACCCCTACCATTTTGGTCTTAATTCTGCTTTTGTAAAATGGAGTCACATTTGTATAATGTGCTTTGTTGAGGTAGATATATATATAGTTGGCGCTTGCCGCTCTATTCTTCTACTAAGCTTAACAAGCAGTACTGTTTTCTTAGCTTCTTGCGTTCCAAGCCTATTTTCAGGTGTTTAGCCAGTTGCACATTTTCATCCTGCATTATGCTTATGTTTCTCTATATTTCAACATCGTCTCTTCTTTAAAGTCTGTTACATCCTTACTCTTTTCATTTCGTCTTTGTGTGACATCTTTTGATCAACGTTTCATTCTTCTGAACCTCTGTCCGGGCCCTTGTATTGTTCACCATTTACCTTCAATTAAGGCCCTTTGGGTCTCTTCGGGGACAGTTTGTAGGTGGTCTTCATTTCGTGTCAACTGCTGGTACGGTTGTCTCAACGGGTACCGTGCTGCCCATAGTTGTCTGGTTATAGGCACGTCAACAGGTATTGCTCTTCTGATGGGCACTGGGCAGAGCCCTAGCACTGCTCTCTGTTGGTTTATTTGCTCCTCATACGTCACATATCTTGGCGAGTATGTTCCTGGTATCTCAAAATGGGTGGCTGGTGAGCAGGCCATATCTGGGACCTCCTCTACACTCGCCCCTCTGGTCGGTTCATCGACTACTTCTGCTTCCTCCTTCGGATTCATCTTACTTGGTTCTTCTGTATCTTGTTCATCGTCTTCTGGGTTTGTACATGATGGTGCAAATGATTGTGTCTTTGGAGTCCACATTTTTATCACTTCTTTCAGTCTTCCTGCTGTTTTTACATGTTCGTCTTTGTTCCAGGTCATAAACTGGCACTGTCCATTTGGACTGCAATAGATCCATTTTCCTTCATACTTTCTTTCTTTTCTGGGATACACAAACTTTGTTCCTTCTGGCGCAAATTCGCCGGCCTTCACAAAGTCTCTTATTTCTTCATCAGTCAGGACTCTGGGCTTCCATCCTGGTTTGACATCAATCATGATCTTCATCCCTATGACTTTCTTCACAGTTTTCTGGCACTGTGTGATGATTATCTTGACAACACAAAATCCTAGTAGTATCATCAATAGCAGTGCTCCCAGAAATTTGAATATGTCTGCCATCCATTGTGGGACCCATGAGAATAGTGTTCCAAACAAGCTGTCATCATCCACTTCATTAGTTTCTTCGATCATCTGGTTCTGTAGGTTTGTCAGCATACTTATGGCTTCTGTTAAAGTTCCATTTTCTTCATCATGCGAAGGTATAAATGTGCAACATGATTCTCCGATTTTTGCGCAAACACCTCCATCCATCACTGTGATCATGTCAAGCACATATCTGTTCTGGAGAGTCATCAATCGGATTGCTCTTAGTACTTCTTTAATCGCATTAAATCCTTTTATAGTGGTGTTGATGGTCTGTAATAATTCCCATCTGGTTATGTGCAACCATTTAGTGTTTGCTCAAAACTGGAATCTTGGCATGATGATTGTTGTGAACACTGATGAGGTGAGGCTGAACAGCCTGTGTTCATATGGGATTGCATGAAATGCTTCTTCCGATTTGGCAGAAAAGTAATTTTCTCTCTGCGTTCGGGATACAAGTTCCACAGATCTCCTTTTTCTCAGGTGAGCATCTGCCTTTCGGAAAACTGTCAATATTCAGGACACTTTTTCGGGATTACTAGGGCAGGAACATGGACGTTCATAACTGTGCATATGACTCCCCAGTTTTTCAATAGTCTTATGTATGCCTTGAATCCACATGCCCAGTAATGATCCATAATTACTGCGGTTCCGTGAGTCATTCCTGGAGCTTCAAAGATTCGCCCACAGTTTTGATTCTCTCCCATCATCCTCATGCCATTGTTCCTGAAGCATAATTTTGGACTTTTCAGTGGCACTATCTGCAAGGGTCCTCCTCTGTCTTCGACCCATGTTAGTAACTTTACCAACTTTGGCGATAGAGGTTTGCACAACCTCTGTGAGTTCTCTATTGCTTCTTGGCCGGCTCTAAGGACCATCCAGGCTTGGCAGATCACCACTCCTTCTTCCCATCTGTTTGGGGAAACCACTGTTCCCCAAATCTGCATTTGGCCTCTGTTCTTCCAAATTTGAGCCGTTTCTTTAGACTTTCCTTGGACGTTTAGTCTCATGTTTATTTCCCATCTTGTTCCTGCTCCTTTAACTTCTGGCTTCTCATAACTGATCACGTGATTCCTAATATGAGCTCTGTTTCTTGTCTTAATGTCCTGGACATAGCCATCTTCATCGGGGTAATCCGTTTCAGTCGCCCATATCAATGAGGCATCTCTCCCCATAAACTGCCCTCTGGTGTTGCACATTGCTATGTGTGACAGACAGTGTGCTGTTGGGACATCAATTTCTACAGCCATGGAGATCTTGGATTTCCCCATGCTGTACAGTAGAAGTGGACAAACGAAGCACTCTCCTTCTGATTTCCTTCTCTCGAAGTCTTTCATGTGTTGGTACCAAATGTTGCTTCCTAGATGCACTGTGCTGTCCAGGTAATCATTTAGGTAATTGTTATCTTCATGTGGGCTTCTCTTGATTCTCGTTGTCTTTCTGTAGTTAGATATAACTACATCTCTAAATGCGTCTGTGTGACTTTTCCTTGCTGGGGGTCTCTCGGGCCTGCTGGTCGGTGGATCAGGTTTCTTTATCTGCACCGATGTGATAGGTGGAGGTTTTGCAAATCTCTTCCTCTCCTCTTGCATTTTTTCCTGCCCTCTATAAGTGCCTTTAACCACCTGTCATCATCCCAACGTAAGGCTGCATTGTGGGCTTGGTACTTGTTCCCTGTGTTGGAACTGGTGTGCTTGTCACTACAGTCACTCCGGGTTTATTTTTCAGTTCCTCATGTAGTTTCTTCGCTCTATCTATGAACGGGAATAAATGATCTATCAACATTTGTGTCCTTGCAGTGAATTCTCCCGTAGGCACTTCTGTCTTCTTGAGCGCTTTTGCTATGTCTGCTTTAGTTGGTCCTTCACTGGATTATTTTTGGTCTCTTTCATTATTTACTGGGACTGGTTGCTCGGTACGCCGTCTCGTGCTCTCTGTCATCTTCGCTTGAGGTTCTGTGGCAATTGACACTTGCCCTGTTTCGGTGCATTCAGTGTGTGCGTGCGTGTAGTGATCAGTGCTATGTTTTCATCCATTCCATGCTGACCCTGTCTCCAGCGTTTCTCTTCATTGATTACCTCAAGTGCATATGTATCACTGCTAATTACATTCATTTTTAGTTCATTTACCTTACCATCAGATTTTCTCGGGACTGGAATAACTATATAGGGTCTGGGTGCTTTTGTGGGACCTATGTGTACATTATCGGGTGGGTGCACTGAAATTGGAAAGCTTCATGCACCAATAAAAAATGCAGTTCTGATCGTTAAAGACAGCAAGATAATGATAAACGCAACGCATAACCACATTATGGTACGGTAGGTCAACCGGCAGCACTTCCTCCCAGAGGAGCAGGGGTGCCCCCTCGGGCATGTGGGAAGAACAGGTTACTGTTCTGGACCCCATCTCAATCATAACAAAATGTCAATGTTTTATTCTTTTCACTACCCCATTGTTGTTTCTCGAAAGATTTGTATCATAAAGTGTCTGGTGCTTCTTAAGTGTCCCCCCTCTTGCGGGTGTCAATTGCCTCTGGATACGGGATACAGTTCCCTTGCTAGACTATGGAAAATAGGTTAGACTAACACCTTTGGTGAGTCACATTCATTGTACATATTCAAAATAGGTGAGTTCCCAGACAACCCCCGAATCTGCTTCAGTCCTGAGGACAAGCTGGAACCTGTTCAATGTGAAGAAATGGAAAAAATGGCAATAAAGCAAAATCAAAAAATGAAAAGGTGAAGTTCTTGTCTCTGCCTCTTCGATCTGTCCCTCGGCAAAAAGTTCCATTGGAATCTCCTCATATAATCTCTCTGAAAGTTGGACAGCTCCACTTGCAGCATGATTCCATGGGGGAGCGTTCTCATATGAGCAACATTAGCTGGATCTCTGATGAAGGTGATGACGACAATCTCGATAGGTCTCCCCACCATTTCTGGGAAGCCAGTGACCAGACGAAAGAGGATGTTGTGTGCCAGTCGGCTGTCCTCGGGTGACAGAGACATTTGTCCTGCCTTGTTGGGTTCTGGATCACAGGCCCTTCCCTTGGCGTGAACAGTCCTTGCACTTTCCTGCTGCGTGGATTGCGACTAAGTAACTTAGTTTAGTCCACAACTGGCTCAACTGTTCAGAGTTTGCTGGATCTCTAATAAACGTGAAGTGTCAGTGGTTCTTCCAACGATTCCTGGGCGCTCCTCTATGATACGAAAGAAAAGGGTATTGGTGAGTTCATCTACTGTCACCTTTGGTGGAAGCATTTGTGTCCTTATCACTGTATTCTGGTAACACAATGAAGGCTTCCGCGATGACAGCAAGTAGTTGCCAGATTACTTTCTTGTTGGCAAGATCTTGGATAAAGTCTGTGACACTGGTGACTCTGCCTACAAGTGACGGATATGAAACGAGTACTAACTGGAAGTAGGTTAGCACATCCCTTGTGATATTTCTGCTGGGAGACACCATAAATGCTGCAAAGTGACGTCTTGATCTTTGATGATTCAGGATGCTGCGTTTAGCTCCTTAGGGCAAAAGTCCTTGATCACCGTATATTTGAGTTTTGTTTCTCAACAACGCTTTAGTGTGATTTGATTTACAAGTTTGTGTCAACAGACGTGTTGTGGCTTAGACGCACAATTTTCTTCTTCACCCTGCAACTAGGATGCACAGAGTGTCCATTATGTCCTTATCCTCTTTTTTGCTTAGAGGAAATGTCCAGTTTAAGCCACAACTTGAAACAGGTTCTTTTGTCTTGGCTTTGCTGCTCATGCGTCCTTCTTCCTCATCATGGACCTCGTCTGAACGTGCTGAGGTTCTTCCCCATTGTCTGTAATTTCTTCATGGTGGGGTGCAGCTTGAGGGCTTTCTCCAATATAGGTCTTATTGTCATTGAGAAAAATCTGTGCTCTCCTGCCTTGCAGTTTCACAGCTGAAGGAGTGCAATCCTCCACAATGAAAGGACCATTGAATCTTGGCTCATCCCAACTTTTCCTCGTGTGATTTTTCACCAGCACAGCGTCTCCAGGGAAGATGAGTGGAGCATGTAGACTTTGAACTGCATCTGTCTTAGCGTCTCCTGCTGTGTTTTGTGCTGCGCTGCCCCCTTTTCGTCGTCGCTGTAGTTGGTCTGAAATTACAGTAAGGCTGGATGTCATGCAGTTCAGAGATTCCTGCAACTCAGTTCACAGGACCTCTCGGGTTGACTGGGCATCACATCTAGCTCGTTCTCAGGGGATAAGGGGGGTATTTATTCTCCTTCCTGTGACTATCTCGTGCAGCGTAAAATGATGGTCGGAGACTGGTTGGTTCCGAAGAGCATATAATGCCAGTGGAAGGCAATGCAACCATCCCCTCTTTAGTGTAAGCTTCAACTTGGATATCCTCTCTTTTAACAAGCCGTTGAGCCTCTCACAAAAACCATTACCTTCCGGATGATACACCGACGAGAACTTGTGCTTTACACAGAGCAACAAGGTTATATGTTCAAAGACTGTGTTTACAAAATGAGCCCCATTGTCTGATCTCATCACCTCACACACCCCCCATCTAGGGAACACTTTCCTCACCAGAAATGTGGCTGCACAGGTAGGGTCTTGGTGTGTACATAGACCTGCTTCTATCCATCTAGAGAATGGACACACCACTACAATTAAATACCTGTACCCGTTACACATTTGAACCATATCAACATAGTCGATATGTAAGTGCTGAAAAGGCCCATTTGGCCGGGGGAGGACTCCTCTCACTACTTTTAATGTGTACCCAACGGTGAATTGCTGGCAGATTATGCAGTTCACCATAAAGAATGCAACATGCTCTGCTAAATTCGGTATAAACCAGTCTTCAGCGAGCGTTGCTGCTAGATTCTCTTTTGACATGTGAAATGGGTAATGCAATTGCTTTAATGCTATTTTTAGTAGAGCTAAAGGCATTACTGGTTTACCAGTGCTGTCTTGCTCCCACAAGCAATCAGAGGGGCTTAAAGAACACCCTTGATGTTTCCACAGGTTCTTTTTGTCCTGCGGTTCCTCCCCTTGAAGCTCCATTAGTTGCGTCTGCACCATATTGCTATAGGCTTCGGGTGTGGTTTGTGCCACCAGCATTCTTTCATGGGTACATGCCACTTCTACTTCCATGATCATCTCACTTTTGGATGCCATACGCTTGGCTTCCGTGTCTGCTGCATGGTTTCCGTGTGACACGAAATCTGTCCCTTTGGTGTGGGCGGCGCATTTCACGACTGCTATGCCCACTGGGAGCTGTAGTGCCTTAATCAGCCTGTCCAATGAGGCTGCATGTTGCACTGGCGTTCCGTCCGCTCAGAGGTAGCCCCTCCTTTCCCAGCGTGCTAGGCCTGCGCGCAGTGTAGACGTCACATAGGCGGACTCACTGTACACTGTAACTTCCTGGTCTGCGTGATTCTCAATGGCGAGTATCAACGCCAATAATTCAGCAGCCTGTGCTGAATAGTGAGATGGTATTCGTGCACTGATGATCACTTGAAATTCTCCGTTTGGTATGTGTTTCATTACGGCAAAGCCTGTATATCTTTGTCTGTCTTCTTGGTCGATTCTCGAAGAACCGTCAATAAAAATGATCTCACTTCCCACCAGGGCATTTTCTTTCACCATGGGGATTTCATCTTAGAATTCTTCATAGTTTGCACAGTCATGTATCGGCTCTCTTTCAGTGACTTGCTCAGCTATGAACGTAGCTGGGTTTACTGTTTTACATCAAACTATTTTGATCAATGTATTAGATATGATCACTTCATAGGCAGAAGCTCTTTGAGATGTCAACGTACCCTTTGGTTTCTCTAAGATGGCAAATAATGAGTGCTCGACGTATAGCGTCATGGAACATCCTATTACAATGGTTGTTGCCTTCTCTATGGTGAACGATGCGGCAGCTAAGCTTTGTTCGCATGGGAAGTGGCCTCTCATGACTGTATCCAGGTTCCCACTGTAATACGCCAGGGGCTTATACCTAACAAGGTTTTTTTGAGCGAACACTGCCGTCATAACGCTGCCATCTGTGTGTGAGAATAGGTAGAATTCCTCTGCATAATTAGGAATCCCGAGAACGGGAGCTGTACAAATCGCTCTCTTGAGTTCTGTAAACCACTTTTCCATTGCCTTAGTCCATTCAATCCTATCCTTTGTCACCTGGACCTTCTTTAAAGCCTGGAGCAAGGGCTTGGTATACGAGCTGTAATCGAAGGCCCACGCTCTAACATAATTGCACAGGCCTAAAAGCTCTGCATTTGCTTTATCGTGAGTGGCTTTGCTGTGTTCATGATAGCTTCAGCCCTTTCTGGGGTCACCTTTTTTCCCTCATGCAAGATGATTTGGCCTATATACAGCACTTCCTTTTGACAATACTGTAGTTTTTCCTTGTCGACCTTATATCCTTTCTCAGCCAGTATAGTCAGTACCTTAACAGAATCGCGCCTGCATTGCTCTTCAGTGGTGCTGCAGATTAGGATGTCATCCACATACTGCAAGACAACACTATCTAATACAATATTGCTTAGGTTCATCTGTAGGACTCTGTTAAATATGGACGGGGACTCGCAGTACCCCTGTGGCAACCTCATGCTTTTCAGACGCATTTGTCTGAATGTAAATGATATGAGATCTTGAGAGTCACGGTGCAATGGGATTGAGAAAGAGACATTTTTCAAGTCAATCACTGTGAAATATTTTGCCTCAATGGGTATGTTACATAGGATTGTAGATTGATTAGGCACTAGAGGGAACTCGGCTTCAAGAATATCGTTTAATGCTCTTAAATCTTGGATCAGACGCCAAGACCCTCCTTTTGATTTCTTGACGGGATAAATCACTGTATTACAGGGTGATTCTGACGTCACTAGGATGCCCTGATCCATCATGGCGGAAATTGTCTTCGCAATCCCTTCATCCGCCTTTCTGGACATGGGATATTGTCGCTCTTTTGGTAAAATTGCTCCTGGGTTCAGTTTAATTTTCACTTCTCCCACCCCCTTCAGGAGACCTACGTCATACGGTCCTGAAGTCCATGAGACGGGCACTTGGGCCATGTCGTCATCAAAGTATTCCGGACGTACCACTGCCAACATAATTCTCTGAGGCACTTCTCTTTTAATCATTTTTACCCAAAATATGAGACTCACTTCCACCCTTGTCTCTTCTGAGTCTGGTTGCTCTTCTAACAGATCATCATCGGTGACGTCAGTCACTCGATAACCTTCTTCAATGGCGATAATCGCACACCATAGTCTACCTTCATCATCGTATCCTTTGACCAATGCTACTTTCCCTCGTACTGCTGCAGCATGTATCATCAAGGGAAATACTTGTCCCTCCTCTTCATGCATGGGTATTCTTGGTCTGAATAGAAACTCATCAGGGGTTCTCATAGATCTATCTGCGAGGCCTGGCAATCCTGCCATAAGCACACGCATGCCATATGCAAAGACCTCTGGCTCTGGAGGCACGGCCCTCATGGCTATGTGTCCTGAGTATGCCCTGATTATTTCGCACATGTTTGAATAATTCATTCCTGGAGTGGAGCATACTATGCCCTCCTCCGTGAACAAGATTGTCATAGTCAATTTTGTCATTAACTCTCGACCCAAAATGTTTACTGGAGTCTGACGTGAATACAACAAAGGTACATTCATTTTGCACTCTCCTACGGAGACTGGGAGTGTGACTGTAAAGGGAACTCGACTGTGAGCTCCTGTAAAACTCTGAGTATCTATGGCCTCGCCGGACAAGAAAAACTTGTCTTCACGTATGCAAGAGCGTGTTGCACCGTGTCAACTAAGAACGAATATTCTTTACCCCCTATGACGACATTCACCCTTGGTTCCCTGTTAGGGTCTGGTGTCACTGATAGGATAGAGCACATCAGGGTTCCCAGTGAGCTGTCCTAGTTCATATATAAGTTCGGTCCACTGTAAACTTGTGGATTCTCTCCATTCCCAGGGTTGCCTCCCCTTCCGGAGTTTGTGCCCTGAAAAGTTTGTGATGGTGCCTGTTGGAATTGCCCTTGTGGCAAGTTCCCCATGTTGTGCACCTTGCTGCATGCCTGGTGCTTGCTGCTGCTCTGTATGATTGTGTGCACCGCCCTCTTGTGATTTTGCAGGCGGATTCACCGTGCCTGCTCCCAATCCTTGAACATTTTGCCATGCACCTTGGCTTCTGCACGAGCGTGCCAGATGCCCTTTCATTCCACACAGCCAACACACTGGCAGTGGTTGGGCTATTTGTCCATTTGACATATCTGGACTGCCCATTTGCACGTTTTGAAAGCCTCCTTGATTACTTTGGAAACCTCCCTGATTACTCTGCCATCCTCTTACTCTAAATCACCTTCCCCTTGGGTACAATCCTATGTTACCCTGGTTGTTCTGCTGTGGGTTCGCCACCTGTTGTACGTTCTGTTCAGCTGGGCTAGTCAGCATGGCTCCATCAAGAGCATACTTTGATAATTTCTTTTACACCAGCTTCGCTTCCTCACCCTTTCGAGTTGCCTCCTTTTTTCGATTCTTTTCTTGCAACAATCTACAGTAATGTGCAATAGTCAACTGTATTTCGGCCCAAAGTTTAGCCTCAACTCCTACCAATTTCTTAAGCTGTTTTTGTACTGGCTCTGGTAAGCCCTGGCTCAATATGTAATATAATACAGATATAGATTTCGTCCAAGATTCGTGCGTTTCAAGCACCCACGTGTCTTGGAAATTCTGGATATAAATCAACGGATCTTCTGACTCCTCCATTTTTTGAGTCATTATAGCTCCCGTATCAGAAGTGTCTGGGTAAAGCACCCATAGAGCTTTCCATACTGCTGCTCTGCAATTATTAAATGGTGCTCCGTCGTGTGTAGTGCTAATTATGGTTACACCAGGGTACCATGCCTGTTTCATCTGCTCTCTCACCAAGTATGGTGATCAGGAGACCTTTAATGTCCCTTATAGCTAACGTGACACCCCCTGTCATTTCTTCTAACTCGTGTATCCACTTTCCGGCTCCTGATGTCAGCATTGGAAGCTTGTTTTTCAGGTTTTCCCGATCCATGTGTGGCCATGGAATATATTGTGGTCTGGCTCCCCCCTTTTCTAACAGTGGAAATCTTTCCCCATAGCTCTTCTATCTAACGCTGGGGTAACATTCCCGCATCGCCGTCTGCCTGGAAATGTCCTCAACCTGTCTACATAGGCGGGTGCTGACACACCCCTCTGACCATCGCCTGTTCCTTCATGCCGGTCAGACTGCATGGCAGACTCTGATGCCCTCAGTGCAGACTGGCTAGCATCTGACCATCACACCGTTTCGTCCCTTGGGAGCCGCTTTTCGAGCCGTCTCCCTTCTTCATTTGTCTCGCACTCCGTCTCCTCTCCGGAGTCGGACATTGATTGTTCCCAATTCATGCAACTCCTTGCGTCATCGTCGTTCTTACTGATTTCTAGCCTATCCATGGACAGTCTCCTGCTCCCACTACTTCAGGTGACGTCCTCAGTCTCATACAGCTGAGTGCTTTCCAAGCGCTAGTCTTTCCCTTGGGATATTGGTTCTAGCCCCATTTCATCACATATTTTATTGATCATTTCCCGATGCTTCTGGTGTCGAAGTCATCTTTAATATTTGACCCACTAGTTCCTGGTACTGAGTCATATGCAGGGAAGAATTCTTCAATGTCTTCCCATTCTACAACAGGATCAGGTTTTTGACTTCCCGCTCCAGATATTTGAGATCGCCTGCCCTCTGTCTACGCTTACGTTCAATATCCTCATCGAATTCTTTGCTCTTCACTGCCTCTTCTATAACCTTATCTTCTTCCCTTCTCCTTTCATTTCTACGTTCATTTGCCCTTCAAACTTCCTCACCTTCTCATCTCTTTATCCTTTTTTCACATACTCTTTGCTCTTCTTCCAACCTTAGCTGTTTCTGTCTGTACAGGTCATAGGCTGCTTTCTGCTTGCGATCGAACTGCTTTTCTTGCTCCTTGCGATATAACTGCTCTCGCCTCAGCCTATCTTTCCTTCTTATCCTTTCATCCTTTAACTCCTTTTCCTTCTCCTTCTCCCTTCTCTGTGCCTCATCAAACTTCTCGATGTGATAACATCACCACTTCCTTTTCCATCGAGTTTCAACAATATCTGTCCTCCTGTAACGCTCTCCTGATTCCCGCAGAGGCGCCGGTCTTGACTGGGTGAATGCCGTATTTTCAAAGGTGATGTGTAACACACGGTTGGCTCTTTGGGCTGGACCTCTGTGCACTGTATGTCTGACTCGAAGAGTAAGATGTCTGCAGATGGAAAATATGGGATTAATGAACTGGGGATATTGGGTGCCTCTCTCCTCTTCCCTTTCTCTTCTCCTGTAGAACCCCAAAGGTTAACACCCTCACCTTAGGTAAGTGAACGCCGAGCTCTCCATCTGCCTCGGGGCAGGATGCCGTAACCAGTTTCTTCACTGGATAAGGGTGCAGGCCTCTTGACCTCAGAGGACTGCTGTCCGTCGTTAACTGCACGAACGGTAAGTTCTGGGCACTTCAAATGTCTTAAAAGTCTTTTGTAATGATATCTCTTGTTTTGCAGGGTTCCGGCGATGGCGGATGGCGGGCTGATGAGAGTTGAGGATCGAACCCGCGTGAGGAATAGAAGCGCCTGTAAGCACGTAAGTAAGCGCTTGTAGCCTGCTTCACGATGCGCACTAACTGTCCCTTTTATCTTGCAGGTACAAGTTCGGAGCTTTAGAGAAGCTGAAGGGTGCTGGAATACCCACTGGATTCGGCGTGGGAAGGAGTAATGGCACGTGAGTAATAAAGTTGCCCAATGTCTTTAAACGCACCTTCTTTTGTCTTTCAGATGCGGGATGCAGCGCCGAAGGCCTCCGGAGCGTGCGAAGAGCTGGTAAGCTTTTGTCTTTCAGATGCCGGAATGCAGTGCGAAGACCTCCGGACCATGCGAAGAGTAGGTAAGCCTTTGTCTTTCAGATGCCGGAATGCAGCGCGAGGCGTTGGTGACAGCCGATGGACCAGGTAAGAGATGCGCTGCCACTGAAGACCGTAGTGCTAACCTGTTCTTTCTTTGTCTTTACAGGTGCTGCTGAAGACTGGATTCCAGGATGGTAAGCCTTTGTTCCCTTAGGCCCAGGATCAGAAGCAGAAGACACGATGAGCGTTCTGCTGCAGAGAATGCAGAATAAAGCAAAGCAAGATTCATCCATCGGGTGTGGTTTAAATAGCCTCCTGTAGTGCTTAGGTGTCTCCTTCCACAGCCATGCCTAGGTAAGAAAAGAGTTCCTGCTTTCCAGAAGAGTTCCAGTGTTCTGAACCTAGGGAGTGGCTCCTGCCCCACCCAACAGGAAAAGTAGTCCCAAACAGAAGAGGATCAGGGGTTCAACTGGCAGGTAAGTAAGCAGCATGGTCTGCTGCAGGTAAGTCCACCCAAGCATTATGAGCCCGGCGCTTCCAGCGCTGGGACTGGGCATCTTTATGAGCCTGGTGCCACTGGCGCCAGGACAGGGTCCAAAAGGTCCCAATTGGGACTGGCTGGCACTCGGAACCGGGGTTATGGGTCTGCTTCCAAGGGAGTCGGGCAAGTCCTGATCTTTTGGAAGCAGAGATCATGACAGCACCCCCCCTCAAGGCCCCTCCCAAACCGGGCTTCTCCGGGGGTTTGGGCTTGTTAGGAAATGTTCGATGAAATCTTTTGATTAGACGAGGCGCGTGGACATATTCTGCAGGTTCCCAGGATCTTTCTTGGGGACCGTAGCCTTTCCAGTCAATCAGGTAAAATAGTTTAGATTTGGAGATCTTGGAATCCAGGATGCTTTTGACTTCAAACTCGAGTTCTCCATCAACTAGAATAGGTTTTGGAGATGTAGTTAGTCGGTTTGAGGTTGCACGGGTTTTAATAGAGAGACGTGGAAGATCGGATGTATCTTCATGTGAGGGGGCAAGTCCAAATTGACCGCTACTGGATTTACTATGGTAGTGATGGAATAGGGACCAAGGTATCTTGGGTTGAATGTGCGTGGTCCTTTTAGAGGTAGATATTTGGTGGATAACCAGACTTGATCTCCTACTTGATATTGAGGGGCTTCCTTCCGATGTTGATCTGCTCCTTTCTTGTATTGTTCTTTAGCCCTTTGAAGGTGAGAAACGGCTTCCTTAAAGGCTTGGGTGATTGTAGAATGCAGGTGGTCTACTGCTGGTGTTCCAAGATCTTGGAGTGGATCCAACTCCGAGGTTCGAGGGTGACTACCGTATAAAAGAAAAAACGGGGTCTTCCCAGTTCCCGAGTGGACAGAGTTATTGTAGGCATATTCGGCTATCCAAAGGATATCTTTCCAAGTTTTTTCAGTTTATTGTAGCATGCAGCGCAAATACTGTTCCAGAGTTTGATTGGTCATCTCGGTTTGTCCGTCGGTTTGAGGGTGGTGGCTGGTCGAAAGTCTCACATCAATTTGAGCCGACCGACAGCAACTTCCCCAAAAATGAGAAATAAATTGACTACCTCGATCCGAAATTAGAACTGAAGGAAAACTGTGCAGTCGGACGATGTTTTCGAGAAATTCTCGGGCCAGAGTTGCTGCTGTTGGTAAGCCTTTGAGTGGAATGAAATGCGCCATCTTGGAGAATAGGTCCACGATTACTAGGATCGTATTGTATCCGGAGCATGGAGGTAGATCGGTGATGAAGTCCATAGAAAGCGTATGCCAAGGGCGAGGCGGGATGTCAATAGGGCGTAAGAGGCCGGCTGGTTTTTCCTTTTGACTCTTGTTTTGGGCGCATACTCCACAGGACATTATAAAGTCTCTGATATCTTTTTTCCAAGACGGCCACCAGAAGTAGCGCTTGATCTTTTCCGAGGTCTTGGTCATACCGGGATGTCCTTCCATTAAAGAATCGTGATAACAAGAGATTACCTTTTTCTGTAAATCTGTGCTGGGCAGGTATAACCGTTCTTGGAAATAAAATAGGTTGTCCTTCACCGTAAAGTCCTTTCCCTGCAGATGCCAATTCTGTATGTCTTCTGGAGTTACCAGTAGCCTGGCTTTATCCTTAACTTCCTCTATGGATTGTGTGGCGATTACACCTAGAATTCTTTGTTCGGGAATGATAGGTACAGGTTTAGGATTGATCAAACGTTCTTCCACTCCCATCCGAGAAAGGGCATCAGCTTTACCGTTTTTTGTACCAGGTCGATAGGTAATTATGAAGTCAAAATCGGCAAAGAATAGTGCCCAACGGAGTTGCCTAGAGGATTGAGCTTTTGCGGTTTTCAAATATTGCAGGTTTCAGTGATCTGTAATCACAGTAACGGTGTGTCGGGCCCCCAGAAGATAATGCCGCCAAGCCTTAAAGGCGGACTTGATAGCTAGAAGTTCCTTATCAGTAATAGTGTAATTGATTTCAGGAGGCGAGAATTTGCGGGACCACAATGCCACGGGATGCAACTGATTGGTTACTGGGTCCTTTTGTGATAGAACTGCCCCCATGGCAAGGCTCGAAGCATCAGTTTCAACGATGTAGGGGAGTTCTGGGCGAGGATGTTTTAAGATCGGTGCAGAGATAAATCTAGTCTTCAAATTCTGGAAAGCTTGTTCCGCCTCGGTAGACCATTCAAAACGTTTGTTTTTCTTTAACAAGGCGGTGATGGGCTGGACTATTCGAGAGAATTCGGGGATAAACCTGCGGTAAAAGTTAGCGAAGCCTAACATGCTTTGAACACCTTTTACGGAGGATGGCGATGGCCATTTGAGAATTGCATCGACCTTCTTTGAATCCATACGCACTCTGCTAGGTGATAATATGAATCCCAAGAAATCAACTACAGTCACGTTGAAAACACATTTTTCCAACTTAGCGAAAAGTTTGTGTTGACGCAATCTCTCGAGGACCATTTTCACGTGTTTCCGATGTTCAGTTTCCGATGAAGAATAAACGAGGATGTCGTCAATGTAAACAACAACACACACATCTATGAGCTCCCTGAGGACATCGTTCATAAAATATTGAAAGGCGGCCGGGGCATTGCAAAGTCCGAAGGGCATGACCTGATATTCAAATAGCCCATACTTGGTGCGGAAGGCCGTCTTCCATTCATCGCCCTCTTTTACTCGTACCAAGAGGTAGGCTCCTCTAAGATCCAGCTTTGTATATATGCATGCTTTTCTGACTTGGTCCAGGAGTTCAGGGATCAAAGGTAACGGATATCTATTCTTAACAGTGATCTGGTTCAGGGCGCGATAATCTATACAAGTTCTAAGGTCCCCTTCTTTTTTTGGAACGAAGAACAAAGCTGAGGAAGCAGGGGACTTGGAAGGACGAACAAACCCATTCGCTAGGTATTGATCCAGGTATTGTCGGAGGTGAAGATTCTCAGGCTCGGTGAGGGCATAAATTCTACTACAAGGAGGAGTAGATCCAGGTATCAGGTCTATCTGGCAGTCATAAGACCTATGAGGAGGTAGAGAGTTAGCCTGATCCTTCCAGAAAACATCTTGGAATTCTAGGTATTCAGGAGGTAACTGAGGAGCCTCCGAGGAAGTTGCTGCCAGTGCAACACCAGGTCGAGGGTGACAAGTAGAGACACATTCTGGAAACTGAACCGTTCTTGCTCGCCAATCGATCTGAGGATTGTGCTTCTCTAACCAAGGAATTCCTAGAATAATCTGGAACTGAGGGGCCTTGATCACATCGAACACGATCTTCTCATGGTGTCCATCTTGACTTACTAGCGTCACTTCTTGGGTGGTATGCGTTACTGGTCCGGAGGCTATCTCCGTACCATCCACCGTAGTAATGACGTCCTTTACAGCCTTTGGACAAAGAGTCAGATTCATCCTCAAAACCATTTCATGATCCACATAATTGCCGATGGCACCGCTGTCGACGTAAGCTTCAATCGCATGTAATCGATCCGGATGTTCAGGGCTAATGAGGACCATAGGTATCACGAAATGCGAGGTCACGGAACTGGTTTTAACGCTCGGCAAGAGGACCTCTATTCTTGTCGGGCGAGGTTGTTTCCCTGCTCAGAGTTTGTGACCCTGGTAACTGCAGCTCCTACTGCCTTCTTGGCTGGTTTCACCGGACAGTCTCGAAGAAAGTGCCCCGAGTTTCCGCAATAGAGGCATAATTGCAGCTGTTTTCTCCTTTCCCGCTCCTTTTGTGTTAGTGGTCCTTTCAGGCCCCCTGTTTGCATGGGTTCCCCGGAGTCTACTCCTTTGGTAGGAGTTGGTGGTTTGGAAAATACTCGAGCATCAAACTTGGAACGATCGGCCTTCCTGTTCTGCAGTCTGTGGTCAATTTGAACGACTAAGTCAATATAGTCCGAACAGTCTTGCGGGGGACTCACTACTTGGGCTAACACATCTTTGAGCTCTCCACGTAGACCTCTATAAAACAGCGTAATCCTTTTGTCCTCAGGCCATCGAGTTTCCACTATCAGTCTGTTGAAAGACGCAATATAAGCCAAAAGGTCTTGATTACCCTGTCGCAATGAAAGGAGCTCATTGTCCAAGGCCTGCCCCTGTGAATGTCTTGCAAACAGTTTTTCCATACTGAGCTGAAAAGCTTGAAAATCATGGAGAACCGGATCATCTTGATTAACTAGAGGGATCGACCAGTCTGCCGCATTGCCACTAAGGTACGAAAGCACGAAAGCTACCTTAGCTTGATCAGCTGGAAAGGCTGCTGGCCGGCATAAGAAGTGCAACCGGCACTGATTAATAAATACTGCAAACCTCTTTGGGTCACCAGAAAATCGTTCGGGCGGAGCCAGAGGTACATTCCCAGGTAGGTTGATCTGCACTGGGTTCGTAGAGGATGTTGAAGGAAGATTTGCCCCTGATGCGGGTAACAGAGTTTGTCCGGCTTGTGACTGTAGCAATTGTCTAGCGAGACCGTCTGTTCGCTCCTTGGAAATAATCAGTTCCCTTCTTAGAGCATTCGTTTCCTGACGGGCTGCATGCACTTCTGCTCTTAGTTCCCCAAGTAACTGGGCTAGCTGGTCGGTATCCGAGGTTTCCATAGCGCCTGGGTGGGAGTTTTGCGATTGGCTTTGCGTTCTGTAACGCTCACCTGATTCCCGCAGAGGCGCCGGTCTTGACTGGGTGAATGCCGTATCTTCAAAGGTGATGTGTAACACACGGTTGGCTCTTTGGGCTGGACCTCTGTGCACTGTATGTCTGACTCGAAGAGTAAGATGTCTGCAGATGGAAAATATGGGATTAATGAACTGGGGTTATTGGGTGCCTCTCTCCTCTTCCCTTTCTCTTCTCCTGTAGAACCCCAAAGGTTAACACCCTCACCTTAGGTAAGTGAACGCCGAGCTCTCCATCTGCCTCGGGGCAGGGTGCCGTAACCAGTTTCTTCACTGGATAAGGGTGCAGGCCTCTTGACCTCAGATGACTGCTGTCCGTCGTTAACTGCACGAACGGTAAGTTCTGGGCACTTCAAATGTCTTAAAAGTCTTTTGTAATGATATCTCTTGTTTTGCAGGGTTCCGGCGATGGCGGATGGCGGGCTGATGAGAGTTGAGGATCGAACCCGCGTGAGGAATAGAAGCGCCTGGAAGCACGTAAGTAAGCGCTTGTAGCCTGCTTCACGATGCGCACTAACTGTCCCTTTTATCTTGCAGGTACAAGTTCGGAGCTTTAGAGAAGCTGAAGGGTGCTGGAATACCCACTGGATTCGGCGTGGGAAGGAGTAATGGCACGTGAGTAATAAAGTTGCCCAATGTCTTTAAACGCACCTTCTTTTATCTTTCAGATGCGGGATGCAGCGCCAAAGGCCTCCGGAGCGTGCGAAGAGCTGGTAAGCTTTTGTCTTTCAGATGCCGGAATGCAGTGCGAAGACCTCCGGAGCATGCGAAGAGTAGGTAAGCCTTTGTCTTTCAGATGCCGGAATGCAGCGCGAGGCGTTGGTGACAGCCGATGGACCAGGTAAGAGATGCGCTGCCACTGAAGACCGTAGTGCTAACCTGTTCTTTCTTTGTCTTTACAGGTGCTGCTGAAGACTGGATTCCAGGATGGTAAGCCTTTGTTCCCTTAGGACAAGGATCAGAAGCAGAAGACACGATGAGCGTTCTGCTGCAGAGAATGCAGAATAACGCAAAGCAAGATTCATATATCGGGTGTGGTTTAAATAGCCTCCTGTAGTGCTTAGGTGTCTCCTTCCACAGCCACGCCTAGGTAAGAAAAGAGTTCCTGCTTTCCAGAACAGTTCCAGTGTTCTGAACCTAGGGAGTGGCTCCTGCCCCACCCAACAGGAAAAGTAGTCCCAAACAGAAGAGGATCAGGGGTTCAACTGGCAGGTAAGTAAGCAGCATGGTCTGCTGCAGGTAAGTCCACCCAAGCATTATGAGCCCGGCGCTTCCAGCGCTGGGACTGGGCATCTTTATGAGCCTGGTGCCACTGGCGCCAGGACAGGGTCCAAAAGGTCCCAATTGGGACTGGCTGGCACTCGGAACCGGGGTTATGGGTCTGCTTCCAAGGGAGTCGGGCAAGTCCTGATCTTTTGGAAGCAGAGATCATGACACCTCCCAACTATTCGTCTTTTGCGAATGCTATCTCATCAGTTCTGTCTTCACTTCCTTTCTATTTCTTTACCTCTCTCTCTTTATCGAAAGGTGCACTTGTCTGTGCCTGATCCTTCCTCTCATCATCGTGTCTCTCCTTGTCCTTCGGGACTGCGGAGGTAAGATTCTTATCCTGATCCTTCCCTTTATTTTCGTCACTACTGTACGAAGGTGACTCATATGCGGGGTTGCTATACCCTGTAGCTGCCTTAAGCTCTCTTAATGGGTATAGTCCCTTTGTCTTACTTCCCTCAGTTTCTGTTTCAGGCGGGGCAGGAGGTGCGGTATGCACCTCACCCCCCTCTGTGCATACTATTAATATCCAATCAGCAGGTGGCTCTTCTTCCTTCGACTGTTTGAACATTTTCCAAAGTTCTAGAACAGCGAGACGTTTCTCTAGCTTCTTGCCTGTATATGTGGCATGCAAGTAAGTCGTCATGTGTTGTAAGACGGCTTTAGATAGAGACCCATTCTGTGGCCACAGCATAAACATATTGTGGGCGGTGCCCTTAACCCACTCAGTACTGTATTTCTTAAGCTTGGGTTCATGTTTAGGCAGTTGTTTACATAAGTGTGCTAATGGGGTAATGTTTTCCATGCTTAAATCTGTTTCTAACAATACTTTCGTTCAATTTCACACTCCCAACAATATGAGCGAGCACCAAATATCGCAAGCGCCAATCCAATCTTTTCCCGCCACCCTTTGTTTCACCACTTTATTCAAGAACATCATTTCATGTGCGATTCTCTCTAAACTATAGAATCTCGTAAAACCCCTAATCAATTTCAAGCAACAAGGAGACACCTTTCCTTACGTGTGACATATCAACAGAAAATATATGACAAACATTAAACAGACAAGACAAACACCAGCTCGACACAGATATCTCTGCCTTCTAATCAATACCCCGACATGGAGTTTAAACAAACTCCATTTATGACGTCTTTAATCGTCGTAGTAGCCTAGTCGTTCCCTATTATGTGGGACTATGAGTTCACGTTTCTTCCGACCGCTATATTAAAGAGCAGGAACAAGGCAAATCCTCTCACTTTATCTCAGGTGTCTGCCCCAGTGTCCTCTCTCTTTATCTCAGGTGTCTGCCCCGCTTTTCACTATTTATTCAGTTATTCTCGAGTCATTATCCCCTTATATATATTCTTTCTTCTCTACTTCTGACTATTTTGTTTTTTCCGCCTCCCTCCGTTACCTTTCCCTTACTTGTTCTAAAGCCTATAACATTTGCCAAAGCATTCAATTTTTGTTTCACTCACCGCTCGCATCGTTCCTCTTTGGATCCTCCGGATCCCTCCTCCGTTACTGCCTCTTTAGTCTTTCGCCTGATTCGCTGCGCGTAGGAATAGAAGGGTTTATGTTATAAAAACGGGTGCCCTCAGACCCACTGCAGGTTTTTTGGACAGATTCAAACTATCATTGTCCACGGGAAGCTTCACAGTCTACTCGGCCAAATGGCGAAGGGTTTGTGATATTGCCGAAAACCTAAAGATACTTTGCGTCGACGGTCAATAGGGGTCTTATCAATAATCAATAGTTGATGGTCAGAACCATCCTCTCCGCTACCAAGTGTAAAGGAGTGCGGAGCGACCTCTGACGGGCCCATGGGATCAGAGCTCACCCTCAATACCTTAAGACGAGATAGCTGCACCTTGAGGAGGATGGGGTGCAGGATTCTCTTACTCCAACACCAATCAATAAGGAAAACTCAGTGGTTTGGCAAAGGGAAGTCCGTTTAATGACAAGTACAAAAAACGGGGAAACAATGGAAATCAACAGTGATGGAATCGCCCGTCTCGCTTCAACTCCCCCAAATCTTCATTCAGACAGATAGTTATAGCGAATTTTCGTCATCGTTGACGTGTTACACTCAAAGTTTATCATGAAATTCTATTGGCCGGAAAAGGTAACTTAAGTATAGGTGCCATATCTGTATATAGTAACAGAGTGTGAAGATTGGATAACTCTTATCGGGTGGGCGTCTACGCCCATCCCTCTACATAACTTGTGATAGATGTCATTACAAGTATGACGTCTCATTCGTTCTACTAGCTATAGGACCCTAGATTATTTGGTCCATTGTGATTGGGTAGGTTACAACCCTAGACATAAATCTCCACTTTAATTAGCAGCATGCAGCATGGGCACCCAGATGCAGTGTGCCCCACGATTCACCCTGCCTCCCTTCCATCAATCAGTACCCTAGGACTATGTGTCAATTAGTTGGCTGAGGATGGGCTTGAAACTGTAGCTTCTTATCAGGAAAAGTTATGGCACTCTTTGCTTTGGGATGACATCAGACGTGGGTACCTTTTTGCGCTTGGCTGGTCACGTGTCAGACCACCAGGAAACTGCTTCATTTTCCCTCTATTTGTGTAGCTTCATTTCCCCTCTATTTGTGTATTAGAATCTTCCTTTATCCTTGCCACCTGCCTGGCCCCCCTTATCTCGACCTTCACTGGCTGGCTGCTATGCTCTTAAGTTTCATTTCTTCAGAGATGCAGCTCTCCTCCCTCTCTTTGGTGACTTGAATTACAGGCATGAGCTGCTTCTTGCTGAGTTTCAATTCCGCTCTTTCGTCTGGCTTTGTGCTTGTATATGAATCCTGGCTTGTTTGAACCCTACCATTCTGGGCTTAATTCTGCTTTTGTAAAATGGAGTCACATTTGTATAATGTGCTTCGCTGAGGTAGATATGTATATAGTTGGCACTTGCCGCTCTATTCTTCTACTAAGCTTAGCAAGCAGTACTGTTTTCTTAGCTTCTTGCATTCCAAGCTTATTTACAGGCATTTAGCCAGTTGCAGATTTTCATCCTGCATTATGGTTATGTTTCTCTATATTTCAACATTGTCTCTTCTTTAAAGTCCGTTACATCCTTATTCTTTCCATTTCGTCTTCGTGTGACATCTTTTGATCAACGTTTCGTTCGTCTGAACGTCTGTCCGGGCCCTTGTATTGTTCACCATTTGCCTTCAATTAAGGCCCTTTGGGTCTCTTCGGGGACAGTTTGTAAGTGGTCTTCATTTCGTGCCAACTGCTGGTACGGTTGTCTCAACGGGTACCGTGCTGCCCATGGTTGTCTGGTTATAGGCACGTCAACAGGTATTGCTCTTCTGATGGGCACTGGGCAGAGCCCTAGCGCTGCTCTCTGTTGGTTTATTTGCTCTTCATACGTCACATATCTTGGCGAGTATGTTCCTGGTATCTCAAAATGGGTGGCTGGAGTGCAGGCCATATCTGGGACCTCCTCTACACTATTAAAAAGAGTGAAAGAGGAGCCGCTGATGTCACAAGAAACGAGCGTGACGCCCTGAAGAATACTAACTGGAGAGAATGTATGGATCATACAGAAACTGATGACAAAGTTAAGAACTGAGTAAACTTTAATATGCAGAAAAGAAGATTGCATTTATGCAAAGTACTGCAGAAAAAGCAAGCCGTTAATGACTGTTCAGATGATGTAACGCAATTAGACTAGGTGATCATAGAAGCTGGCTATATGTAGTGAATAGACTGCAGGCGAAGCTGCCATCGTATATAAACTGGACATTGATGTCATGAATTTAGTAAGCCAGGACCCATGGAGAGGAAAGTCCATGAACTGTATCTCAGCACGAATAAGATGAGATCGTGAAAACGAATAGCGAGTCTGTCTGGCCTGGTGTCAAAGCTGAAGAAAGTCAAGGCCTGTTATCTATTCTTGAAGCCGGTGAACGTGAGAAGCTGAATCATTCCTTGTTAAGGTACAAAGAAAGAACACCAAGCATGCCAATTTTTATTCATTTAAGACATTTAAATGCTGCAAAATAGTCAAAATTATGGTCTCCTGTCACGTGAACCAAGGATAGAAATAGAGTGTGGCTTCGAGTCCTAGAACAACGATAGTGTGTGCTCGCACTCCCATATATTCCCACAGACAAAGATACTTTACAAGGCCAAGTTCAGAGACAATCTGCATGGCAGAAGGCTTGGGTGATGAGAGATGTTGGGCTAATTGGGGGGGAGGTAAAGTCAAGTCCACCTGCTGGCACCTGGGTATGAGCTTACGTGCTGCTAAGTGAACTGAATGTTCCAGACATGGCACGAGCATGCCAAGCAATTATAGAGGGCCATTGTCACACTCAACTGTGTCTCTGCAGGAGGGATGGACGAGCTTCCTTTGACCCCGGGTCTTCACTTCCTCTGTTTCACCCGGAGGAATACCTGTCAAATACAAGGTGTACACTCAGACCTGAATTCACCTGATTCCCCTGGGCCCTTCCCCTCCCTTTACTGTGTGCTGTGATCTCCCCCTATGGGCTTACCTTCATCTTTAGTAGGGTGTGCACTCCATCCTGCATTAGCAGGGGCGCGATTCACTCATTTGATTGGTGCCAATGTCTGTAGGCTGAGTTCAGATGCCGAATGCTGTTTTATGCCTTCACAGCGAGGCCGAGTGTTTAAGGCGCCAGTTTCTTCACTGGATAGAAAGTCCTTCCCACAAGTGAACGTTGTGCGGAGAATGTTGAGTGTCCAAAATTGTGCATATTGTCTTTGTTTGTCGGTATTTTTGTGGCTGAGTAGCGCTGCGTGTAGAACCTAGCTACTGTTAGGTTTGCACAGTGCCTTCAATTTGAGCGCGCTTGGTAATGTCTCTCCCTTTCCCTTGCAGGAGAAATGATGTGGTATTAGCACCTCGAGTCTGGTTTTAGCACTATGGGAGACTTCGTGGTTGGGTAAGTATACAGCGAGGCTTTTGGTAAGTATGCACCGCGAGCGCAGTGAAATAAGTGTATGCGTTATTGGGGCGAGCGCAATGAATAATGTCTCTTCTTTCTTTTGCAGGGGGTTGTGCGCTCATAGAACTGACCTGGATTGCAGCATCGTGGGAAGATTCGGTGAGTATGCGCAGCATTACTGATGTGCGCGTGTTAACGCAGTTCTTCTTCGTTCTTACAGGTGCCAGTTTAGAAATCCTCTCTTGGCTGGAGATAACTACAGCGTGGAGTAAGAACGGAGGTTCTTCCGGAGCAGGTAAGCTGAAGCAGAATGATCCGGAACGGGTAAGCAGAAGTAGGATGATCCGGAGCAGGTAAGCAGAAGCAGGATGATCCGAAGCAGGTAAGCAGAAGCTGGCTGATCCAGAGCACGGCAAGTGTGTTGCTGATACAGCTCACAGTAAGCAACACGAAGCACTGGAAGAATCTTGGGTGTGGCTTATATAGCCAGCCACAGCCAAACACTATAGAGCTCATGAATCATCATGCACTTCCTGTTTGGCAACAGGAAGTGGTAACCAGAAGGTTACTACAAACACTAGGAGGGAATTAAAGGAGCGATTTGCTATGAGTTCTTTGTGTGCCTATGCCAGGCCTGCCAATCCTCCACCCAGCTTGCCCCAACTACCTTCCTGATACCCATGACAGTCTTCCCCCTCAAAACCCCTCTCAATGGTGTGTATGAGGGCTTTGGTTTCTCAGGATGGTCCAGATGGAATTTCCGCACCAATCGGGGGGCATGCACGTGTGTGCTGGGTTCCCATGATCTTTCCTGGGGTCCGTACCACTTCCAGTCAATCAAATAATACAGGGTCTTTTGTACTTGTTTGGAATCTAATATGTTCTTGACCTCATATTCTGGTGCTTCTTCACCCACTTGTATGGGTGCGGTAGGTGCGGAAGTTGGGTTCCTGGTTGTGCTGGTTTTAATAGTGACACGTGAAATACGGGATGTATACGCATATGTTGAGGTAACGCCAGTCTCATGGCTGCTGAATTAATTACTTTTTCAATTGTAGACGGGCTGATGTATCTAGGCTGACATTTTGTGGGACCCTTTAAAGCAATATGCCTAGTTGCCAGCCAGACCGAGTCTCCCACTTGATAATCTGGGGCTTTTCATCGATGGCGATCAACGTTTCTTTTCTGTGTTTCTTTGGCTTGCTGTAGGTTCCTGCTGGTTTCTCTGGCTGCTTTCATGGTGCTGGCATGTAGATTCTTTACTGCAGGCATTTCAATGTTTTCGGTGGATAGTAGACCAACGTTCTGGGGTTTCGACCATATATAGTAAAGAAGGGTGTTGCTTGGGTTGATGAATGTGTTGAGTTGTTGTAGGCATACTCCGCCATCCATAGAATTTATGTCCAGCTTTGGCTTGTTTGGTGTAATAGACTGCGCAAATACTGTTCCATGGTCTGGTTTGTGCGCTCGGTTTGGCCATCCGTTTGAGGGTGGTGACTAGAAGATAGACGGACTTCTACTCTTGCCAGGGCACAACATTTTTTCCAAAAATGAGATACAAATTGGCTGCCTCTGTCAGAAACGATTACGGTAGAGATCCATGTAACTTCACAATTGGGTCTAGAAAAACCTGCGCCAGGGTCTGAGCTGAGGGAATGCCTTTTAGAGCTCTGAAATGGGCCATTTTGGAGAAGAGGTCCACTACTACGAGGATGGTATTATAACCTGAGTTAAGAGGTAGGTCAGTGACAAAGTCCATTGATACTGTGTGCCAGGGAACTGGCGGAATGGTGATTGGCTGAAGGAGGCCGGCTGGTTTTTGCCTGGATGTTTTGTATTGTACACACACCTCAGAGGGGCCTATGTAGGTGGCAATATCCTCTCGCCAAGTTGGCCACCAGGTTTGCTTACGTTCTTCATCGTGTCCCTGCGAATGCAGGATGGAGTGCACACCCCACTAAAAACCAAGGTAAGACCTTAGGAGACATCACAGCACATAGTAGAGAGAAGGGAAGGGGCCCAGGGGAATCAGGTGAGCCCAGGTCTGAGTGTGCATCTTATATTTGACAGGTGTTCCTCCAGGTGAAACAGGGGGAGTGAGAACTCGGGGTCAAAGGAGGCTCATCCATCGCTCCTGCAGAGACACAGGTGAGTGTTACAGTAAGTGAACCAGTACACTTGATTGCCAAAGCCACATAACTAAGTGCCACAGTCAAATTACCACGGCTCACAGAGGTTCTAGAGACATGTCAATGCAAAGGGTCCCAGCTCCTCAGATGTTTCTGCCCGAGTTTGGAGTACCTATACTACTATGGAAGAGATGGCTCAAGACATTTGAACACTATGCCAATGTGGTGTGTGGCACACACGACAGTGTTGAGAGAAATAAAATCCTTGCTACTGTATTGTTTGGGACCAGCTGGTCAAGAGAAATATGAGGATTTTCCAAACCTTCTGAAAGGAGAAGGTGGGACATGAACGAGTATGAGAAAGCCATCCAGAAGATGAACAAACATTATGAGAAGAAAATTAACACCATATTAGAGAGGTATAAATTCAGAAAAAGAGTGCAAGAGGAAGGAGAAACTGTTGAGCTGTACATCACGGCATTGAGGAAATTGGCCAAAAAGTATAAATTCAACCAGCAATTAGAGGAGAGACTGAGGTATCAATTTATGTCGGAGTGTAGCAGTAGCAAGGTTAGGGAAAAACTGTGGACTGAGGATGACCCATCATTAGATGTTGTATTGAAAATGGCCAAGGAAGTGGAGCACACCGAAAAATGTGTGAAAACGTTGGAGAGCAGAGTAAAGGATATCTCAGTCAAAGCAGCAGTATCTTACAACCAGGTCCTGAGGAGACTATAGCAGTTGTTGGAAGCTAAGATAGGAGAACAAGTACCAGCAACCAAATGGATGTGAGAACGAAGTATGATGGAAGATTCAACACTGAAAGAAGGGACACCCAAGAAGGGGTACACAGAAATAGTAGACCGGTATCGGAGAACCAGAGTCGAGGCAGGGGTGCGCAGAGTGGAAGAGGATGAACCATGTTTAGGACACGTTACAGATGTAAGAGTCCGTCACACTGGGCAAGCCGTCCTGTTTGTCCAGCTTTAAAGATCATATGCAGAAATTATAATGGAAGAGCACATCTTGCCAGGTGATGTAGGAACAAGAGATTAGGCTTGGGCACAAATTGGATTGGAAATGGAGAAAGTGATGAAGGAGATAAATGGGTATTCATGGTATCAGATGATGGTGAAGTGGTTGACAGCCCAAGAAAAACAATTGTGATTAATGGACATCCCATCATCATGATAGTAGATTCAGGAGCCAGATATACGCTCATCCCAGAGGGAGTATGGAAGAGTTGTGGACCAGAATTTCTACATGAAGTAGATATTAGACCAAAAGTATATGGGGGAGACAAGATTGAGCTTATAGGATGGTTCAGTGCTCTATTAATGTTCAAGGAAAGACAAGCTGAAGGAGCATTTATGTTTTAAAAAGTGGAGGATCCTCACTTCTCAGTTGGGCTCACCAGAAGTTACTGAAGGTTCGACCAGATCTCAATGCAAGTGAATCAGTGTTTCTAGTAGAAGGTTCAGAAGTAAACACAGAGAAGATACGTGCAGACATATTCAAGGAGGATGCCTTAGGATGTGTGAAAGGTTTTACTCATCGCATTCTACTCAAACGTGATGCAAACCCAGTTGCACAGAAGTTGCGCAATGTGCCATTAGCAGTTAAAGAAGAAGTAAAAATGGAATTAAAGAAGCTAGAAGAACAAGGGATTATTGAAAGTATTGATGCGTCTGAATGGGTATCCCTGTTGGTTGTTGTCAGGAAGAGCTCAGGAAAAGTTAGAGTGTGCATTGATCTTAGAGAACTTAATAGGTGCATTATTCCTGAGAGGCACCCATTACCAAACATACAGGAGTTGATTTCAACAATGGGTTCAGCAAAAATATTCTCGACATTGGACCTTACTGCTTTCTACCATCAAGTGAAATTGTATAAGGAATCAAGGCATGTGCTGGTGTTCTTCACTCCGGAAGGACTATATCAGTATCAAAGGATGCCGTTTGGACTAATCTCTGCGGCTTCCATGTTCCAGAAAATGATGTACCGTATTTTGGATGGGGAGTTATTTTCTTTCAGGATGATATTTTAATTTATGCAGAGAACGAAGAGGAACACAATAGAAGGTTGGAAAGAGTATTTAAGAAACTGCATGAGGTAGGAATGGCACTCAGTAAAGAAAAATCCAAAATTTACAAGAGAGAAATTGAGTATTTGGGACATGTGATTTCCGGAGAAGGAATCTTACCTAAAAAAGAGCTAGTAGACTCAATTAGGCTCATGGTTAGCAAGGAACAACTCAGGACCTTTCTAGGCATGGCCGAGTACTATGCTAAATTCATTAGCGGATTTGCAGATCACACAGTTGTTTTGAGAAGTATATTGAAGATGGACAAGAACTTCACGTGGGATGGATAGTTCAAAAGTGAATTTAGATACATAAAGGAAGCTCTGGCTGCAGCACCGACCTTGCAAAATTATGTAAGGGGAAGATGGACAGTGATCACCATGGTTGCCAGCAATGTAGGTTTATTTATTTATATTTATTTATTTATATATTTGTAACGCGCCGGAGCTCGCAAGCATCAGGGCGCGACAAGCACACGAGAGGACAGATCACAGGACAACATAAAAAGGAAAGGACGGGGGACTCAAGGGAGTCCGTGCTGAATATGTAACGGCTTACCGAAAAAGTAACGTTTTCAGCTGCTTCCTAAATAGCAAGTACCTACTTTCACATCTGAGATTGTCAGGCAACTCGTTCCAGAGTGCTATAGCTTTGGTAGGGAAAGCTCTCCCGAGTCCATTAGCTTTGACTTTAGTATGGCTAACTTTGAGTAGCCCTTTTTTTGCTGATCTAAGACAGCGGCTTGGTTCGTACCAGCGAAATTCCTTCTCTAGGTATGTGGGGGCCGTGCCATAAAGACAGCGGTGGACCAGTGTCAAGGATTTGAATTTAATGCGCTCCTCAATGGCGAGCCAGTGAAGGCCTCTGCGTTCATGGGTAATATGCTCACGCTTGGACTTCCCGGTGATGGTTCTAACGGCATTGTTTTGGATTATTTGGCATTGTTTAATGCAGGAGTTACTTGAACCGAGCATCAGCGCATTCCCATAGTCCAGTCGGGACAAAATCGTGGCTCTAGCAATAGTGGCGCAATTAGTGGCATTAAGATACGGCCTAATACGGTGTAGTAGTCTCTGATAGTATTGACAGTTTTTTTTGAGGTAAGTGACCTGAGCATCTGCTCCTAATGAGGATTGTAGGTATATGCCAAGTGTTTTCACCTTATTAGAGACCAGGATGTTGGAGTCCTTAATAGTAAAAGATGAGTAGGCTGGGCCTAAATTGGATAGGGCTTTTGAAGATCCGAAAGTCATGAGTTCAGTTTTAGAACTATTCAGACACATCCAGTGGGCTTTCATCCAGCTTTCTATAGTATTATAGATTGCTGAGAGTCTGTTGTTGTCTGTGATGTGGTCTCCACTGAGTTCTATAATCAGTTGGGTATCATCTGCGAAGTTGGTAAAGTAAATACCCAACTGTGAGAGGAGGGCGCAGAGGCAACGGATATAAAGATTGAATAAGAGAGGGGAGAAACTTGCACCTTGTGGGACACCGCAATCCACTGGATTCGTGCCAGAGGAGTGTCCACCCCATGTGATTTTGGATTTTCTGTCATTCAAAAAAGAGGATATCCAATTAATAGCTTCCTCGGCACAGTTACCTGCTTTTCCCAGGGCCTCACAGAGTTTACCGTGGTCTAATAGGTCGAACGCCGCCGAGAGGTCTAATAGAACAAGCAGGCCAGCCTTGCCTCCATCCAGAATTTCTAGCATCTTGGATTGAAGGTCAAGTAATGCTGATTCCGTGCTGTGTGCACTTCGAAATCCTGATTGCTGGGGATGTAACAGATCGTGCTTGTCCACGTACTCTTGTAGTTGTTGGGTGGCCACTTTATCAAGAACTTTCAACAAAAAGTTGCAGTTCGTGATAGGGCGGAGATTGGCTGGATTTTGCTGGTCAAGGCCGGGTTTTTTAACCAATGGTGTGACTGTGACAGTTTTTAGGCTAGTAGGGACGGTCTGGTCTCTAAAGGACGAGTTTGTCATACGGCAAAGATAGGGTGAAAAAACGTCTATGTTATCTAGGATAAACTTGGGGGGAAGTATGTTTTCAGGGCATGAAGTGCAATTCATGTTAGAGAGAGTCTCCGCCATGATTTCTGGTGTTATTGGTGAGAATTGGAATTTGAATACTTTAATCTCAGGATCAGTTTTGATGTGAGTCAATGGAATGTCAGTGGTGTTGCAATTTAAGATAGTATCTCTAGCTTTTAGGATCTTTTGAGAAAAAGCAGTTTGGACCTTTTCGCAGTCCAGCAGAGATGGCTGGAAAGGAGGGGTAAGAGTGGGTGGTTTTTCGAAGGTTTTTAAGATTTGAAATAGCTTTCCTGTGGAGTTGGATGCACCTGAAATTTGCTCGTTATAGTAGTTTTTCTTTGTTTCTTTAATTTTATTTCTGTACTGAGTGTCCGATTTCTTCCATGTGTCTTTATTGGGTGCTGTAGGGTTTTTGAGCCACTGTCTTTCAAGTTTCCTTTTGATAGTCTTTAGGGTGCCTAGTTCCGTAGTGTACCAGCTTTGGTGGTTGAGATTGGGGCGCACTAGTTTGTTTTTCAGTGGGGCATACTTGTCTAGGAGATCTTGAAAGTAGTTGTTATAGGTGGTGATGATAGTGTTACAGGGGTCGTTGTCTGTGGTGTTATCCATGATGTGTGAGATCCCCCTCGAGAGCATATCTGGCGTGATTTTCTTGAGGTTTCTGCTCTGGGTAATTTTGGGTAGATTGTCGGAATAGGTTTTTTTGGAAGGCAGGGATAGTGTGGCTTCGATTTTGTAATGATCGCTCCAGATACAGGGTTGTGTGTTAGTTACAGTAAGGTCTACATTATTGGAAACAATCCAATCGAGTTGGTTGTTGGAACCGATAGTGGGACCATTGTTGGCAATCGAATAGCTAATGTTAGAAAGATTTTTTTCTAGGCTAATAGCCTCTTTGTCGGTAGGGTTTCCCCTCCATCTATTGAGGTCACCCAGGAGGAGTGTGCCTGTATTCTTTCCTTTGAGGTTGTTAAGAATATGGCAGAGATCATCGTTAAAGTCTGATATGAGTGATGGAGGTCTATAAATTACAATGAAGTTGATGCAGTTGTTTTGGGAGGGGGCGAATTTGAGATGGAGGACTTCGCACCCCGGGCATTGAATGGGCGAGGGGAAAAGGTGTATGTTTTGTCTGACTATTATGGCGACTCCGCCTCCCTTTCCTATTGTCCTATTTTCAAAGTGAATGATGTAATTAGTAGGGACAGCTGTGCTTATAGTTGGACCGGTAGGTTCTTGTAGCCAGGTCTCGGTAAGGAAGAGGATATCTAAATTTTCTTCGAGGATATAATCGTGAACATTTTGTGCATGTTTGTTGAGGGACCTTGTGTTAAGTAGTGCTATTTTAAGGGCCTCTGGTTTGGGGGGAGTCTTGGGTTGTTCTGAAATTTTAGTCCTACTACAACTTGACAGTTGTGTAGTATCAGGGTGTAGCACTTCCTTAGAGTTTATGTAGTGCTTAACGAGTTGCTCATTTTCTAAGCGCTTTGCGTCAGTAAGTAGGTGCAGGAGGTTAAGAAACCCCATGATTTACCTTGTTTACTGGATGCGTAGGCGGAAAAACGGGCAGAGTATCTGGCCGATGGCCGTTGTCCGCCGTGGACCGGCGTAGACCGGCACCGTCTCAGAAGCGCCGGCGCTGAAGCGCCTGACGTTTCTTTTTCAGCAGCGCTAGTGCTGCTGGGACTTGTGGTTCAGAGTAGTTTGCAGGTAGGTATAGTGTAAATGCAGCAAACAGGCACACAATCCAAACACTCCAAACAAATATGGGCGTTACTAAAGCGCTTTGTAGTAAAATGATGCTGAGCTTGCTTTAATGCTCAGTTGCTTGTATTTACTTCAATACGTAATTAGCACGTTGCACGTTGTTATAACAAAATAGCCTAATCTAGGTACAATATGTTCCACACTAGCAACCAACAATGTTAGCAAGTCATGTTTAAGAACAAAAAGCACAATTTCAAGATTTTGGGCCGATAGGAATTTTGGTTTTCAGAAATGGTCTGGTGCCTTGTAGCGGTTTCAAGGCAACAGATTCAATTTTCAGAATATTTCAAAAGGTTTACCACAAAGGGCGTAGCCTGTGCTTCCAAGCCCTGACTAACCTGTGTCAGAAAGGAAGAAAGGGTGATATATAGTGAACCCGCCGGGACCGGCGTAGACCGGCACCGTCTCAGAAGCGCCGGCGCTGAAGCGCCTGACGTTTCTTTTTCAGCAGCGCTAGTGCTGCTGGGACTTGTGGTTCAGAGTAGTTTGCAGGTAGGTATAGTGTAAATGCAGCAAACAGGCACACAATCCAAACACTCCAAACAAATATGGGCGTTACTAAAGCGCTTTGTAGTAAAATGATGCTGAGCTTGCTTTAATGCTCAGTTGCTTGTATTTACTTCAATACGTAATTAGCACGTTGCACGTTGTTATAACAAAATAGCCTAATCTAGGTACAATATGTTCCACACTAGCAACCAACAATGTTAGCAAGTCATGTTTAAGAACAAAAAGCACAATTTCAAGATTTTGGGCCGATAGAAATTTTGGTTTTCAGAAATGGTCTGGTGCCTTGTAGCGGTTTCAAGGCAACAGATTCAATTTTCAGAATATTTCAAAAGGTTTACCACAAAGGGCGTAGCCTGTGCTTCCAAGCCCTGACTAACCTGTGTCAGAAAGGAAGAAAGGGTGATATATAGTGAACCCGCCGGGACCGGCGTAGACCGGCACCGTCTCAGAAGCGCCGGCGCTGAAGCGCCTGACGTTTCTTTTTCAGCAGCGCTAGTGCTGCTGGGACTTGTGGTTCAGAGTAGTTTGCAGGTAGGTATAGTGTAAATGCAGCAAACAGGCACACAATCCAAACACTCCAAACAAATATGGGCGTTACTAAAGCGCTTTGTAGTAAAATGATGCTGAGCTTGCTTTAATGCTCAGTTGCTTGTATTTACTTCAATACGTAATTAGCACGTTGCACGTTGTTATAACAAAATAGCCTAATCTAGGTACAATATGTTCCACACTAGCAACCAACAATGTTAGCAAGTCATGTTTAAGAACAAAAAGCACAATTTCAAGATTTTGGGCCGATAGGAATTTTGGTTTTCAGAAATGGTCTGGTGCCTTGTAGCGGTTTCAAGGCAACAGATTCAATTTTCAGAATATTTCAAAAGGTTTACCACAAAGGGCGTAGCCTGTGCTTCCAAGCCCTGACTAACCTGTGTCAGAAAGGAAGAAAGGGTGATATATAGTGAACCCGCCGGGACCGGCGTAGACCGGCACCGTCTCAGAAGCGCCGGCGCTGAAGCGCCTGACGTTTCTTTTTCAGCAGCGCTAGTGCTGCTGAGACTTGTGGTTCATTGTAGTTTGCAGGTAGGTATAGTGTAAATGCAGCAAACAGGCACACAATCCAAACACTCCAAACAAATATGGGCGTTACTAAAGCGCTTTGTAGTAAAATGATGCTGAGCTTGCTTTAATGCTCAGTTGCTTGTATTTACTTCAATACGTAATTAGCACGTTGCACGTTGTTATAACAAAATAGCCTAATCTAGGTACAATATGTTCCACACTAGCAACCAACAATGTTAGCAAGTCATGTTTAAGAACAAAAAGCACAATTTCAAGATTTTGGGCCGATAGAAATTTTGGTTTTCAGAAATGGTCTGGTGCCTTGTAGCGGTTTCAAGGCAACAGATTCAATTTTCAGAATATTTCAAAAGGTTTACCACAAAGGAGCGACCTTCATACAATTTCATGAAGGAAGAGAATATGATATAACTTTTGCCTCATGCCTGCTCACAGGTGCAGAAAAGGCCTATGCAACAATTGAGATAGAGGTATTAGCCATCAGATGGGCCACCAAGAAATTCAGGAGCTTTGTCTGGGGTGTTGAATTTGAAATAAACACAGATCACAAGCCTTTATTAGAGGTCTTTGCTATGAAAGGTCTGGATAAAGTTTTGAGCAGAATGCGAAGATGGGTATCTAGGTTACAAGAATTTAACTTTACCACAGTATACATTCCAGGTTCAAAGAACTATACGGCAGACTGCCTGTCAAGATTGTCCAATTATAGTGACCTGAGTGACGAAATTGATGAACATGAACTGATATGTGAATTGTCAGTTGCAGCAATATCAAGACAGGAATGGGAGGAAGAAACGTTGAAAGACACTATGTTATTGAGAGTCATGAAAAATGTGGAGGATGGAAGGTGGCACAAAACTGAAATGCAAGAAGCAGCAGCAGGTGCTTTCTGGAGCTTCAGAGATTAACTATATATCCAAGGTGGATGTCTGATGAGAGGTGACAAGTTAGTACCTCCGGAGGGGCTCAGAGAGAAGATCATACAACTTGGTCATGAGGGCCACCAAGGCATGGTGAAAATGAAACGCAGGATAAGGAACACGTATTGGTGGCCAGCATGTGACCTCCAAGAGGGGAGAAGTGTCAGGAACTGTATCCTTTGCATGAAAAGTGATACAGTATGAGTGGGTGCATAATACCCCATGGTGTTAGGGGACATATCAGAGTGGCTGTGGAAGAAAATAGCCATTGATGTGTTGGGTCCGGTATGGAGTGAGGGGTGTCCAGTGTATTGTTTTGTTGTGATTGGCATGTTAACGACATGGGTAGACATAGCGATGACCTCTCAGGTGATGACTCAGAAAATGAATGAATTTGTGGAAAAATTGTGTGAACGTGAGGGGTAACCTGAAGAGGTACTGACAGACAATGGGTCTCAGTTTAAGTCTAGAGAGATGGAGAAGTATTTGGAAGAAAGATCTATTGTTCATAGGGTTAGTGCCATGTATCACCCCCAATCCAATGAGATTGTAGAGAGGTACAATAGAGTGATTAAAGATGCCATTAGATGGGCATGGTTGAATGGGAGAGATTGGAAATCAGTGGTGAGGGAGACTGTGATAGCTCATAGATTTACACCACACAGTACCACAGGGGTCTCTCCCTTTGATCTAAGCAGGGGAAGGAAGGCCAACACAAAATTGTTTCCAGGATGGAAGAGTGCAATGGCTGACAGGAAAGTGGAGTTAGATTGAGTGCAGAGCAACAACCAACAAGATGCAGCATTATAACAGGAGATTTAGGAGAGGAAGGGTGCCATATGTTGGGTACAGGGTTAGAATCAAGGTTCTGGTTTTGTTGAGAGAGGATGGTAGTCTGTGGTCGAAGCCTGTTGAAGTTGTGGAAGTATTTCGGCATGAGGTGAGAACCAGTGATGGCAGGGTGTGGAACAATGAGAGGGCGATGGAGTTGGTGGAGGAGGAACACGGGGGTGCTGGTTTGGTGCATGAAAGAGGTTTGGTGCCTGGAAGAGAGAGAGTTGGAAGAGGTTTGGCGCAGGGAAGAGAGGATGTTGGTGGTGGGTCTTCAGGAGGTAGTTCTGTCAGGATGTTTTCCATGGCAGAGAATACAGATATGCCACGGCGGACCTCATGAGTTGGCAGGAGCTACAGGACATCCAGATACTTAATGGACTATGTGAAATTGTAATTTGGGTGGTGTTCTTTATGAAAGAAAGGGGATGTGTAGTTTGGAGCAATCACGCCGTCAGCAGCGGAACGTAGGAGAGAGTTTGCAGATGGAATTCGAGAGGGAGCGAGGACGACGGTTGGAGAAGGTTGACGAGAAAAGAGGCTGCTGACGACGGCGTTCATGTCCCCAATGCCGATTATTTCTTAGAAAGTGTAATATTATCGTATGTAACCCACTTTTATCACACCCAATTAATAAACCCTATTTACCACATTTCCTGTGTCTGCCCATGGTTCATTACTAAAATAGCACCTTTGTAATCTTCCTGAGTTAGTTTGATTATTTGGTGTCAGAGTTATTCTGCATCCCCATACATTGCATGCACGATACCCAAAGATTCATATGCTCACGCGGTAGCGGTGTGGATGGTTGGAAAAGATCCAAACTAGTTTGTCTACAGAGCTTCGGACGATTGGCCATGCTCCGCCATTAGCCAGAAGATCGTAGGGTTTCCTGTGGAGGGTGGCCGATAGAAATAACTTGCAAGAAGAACGGAGACGGTGGGCAGGTCCCTCTTTGACAAAATCCCTGCCCAGTTTCCACGGGTGCTCTGCAGACTGAAGCTGAAGTGGTCGGATTGAAGGAGGATTCGATACCGAAGGCTTCGATTCAATTAACAAAGGAATGTTGAGTAGAATAAGGGGAACGGCAAATAAAGGGGATGGGATTGTGATAATTTTTAAGTCACAGGAAATATTATGTGAAGATAGCACCTAGAATCCTGGCTCAAACATTTCAAATCGCAAAGGGGGTAGAACAGAAACATATTATACATTAACAGGTTTACGTAAGGTCACGTCTCAAACACTGGACAGGGTATAAGTAAAGGCGAGAGAGAAAAAGGTGATCGCAGTTATTAATGTGCAAAGTCGACTAGTCTTTATGGTGTTTGTTGAGTAAAAATATCTAAGAGCGATAGAAGTTGTGAAGTAAATTGAAAAAGTTAAGGAGCAATAGTAACTTTGCCTAACGAAGCGATTGGTACCAATCAAAAGGTAGAAGATAGTTAATTAAGAAATTAGAGGCTTGAGCAGCGATTGGGGGTGCATGCTCATATTTGTTGTTTTAAAGGCATTGAAAAAGTGGTGATTTAAGCAAAAACATAATGCTTATTCAACAGTCTGGTAAATATTGACAGTCAATTGTGACTTGTCATTATGGGAGACACTCCTCTTATGCACTTATTTAAAATGTTGCCAAAGCACATGCAGTATAGTGCGGAATGGGTGAAAGGCACAGCAGATAAAAATGTTCATGCCTTGGCCACAATGGGGATTGTTGTCAAAAGCGGTATTGCAACACATGACTACGTAATTGCACGCTGTGTGCACAGTGAAGAAATTAGAGAAAAGGTTAGCAATTTGAGAGCTCTGGAAAATGTACCAGGAAGAGAGGAAAGATCAGCCACCTGAGGAGTGAATGCTTAGTCAGGGTAAGGAGGAAGGTGTTGAGCCCTCAGCTACCCCTACCTCGCTTGAAGTAAAAGGCTCTAGTACGGGAGAAATAGGGTTATATCCTTTAAGGGAGTTGAAAGTCGTGACGGAATATAGTCATCCAATATATGGACCTCCCGCTTATAGCAGCAATTATAGTCCAGGGGAGAATAAAAGTAAAGAAGAGATCTATAAGATCATACAAGACAAAGAAGAAAATAGTGAGCGGTTGAAATTGTCAACAGAAATAGACAGGGAATTAAGAAAAAGGAGAGAAGAATAAAGTGATGAGATGGCGCTCGTGTAGAATGAATGGATGGGAGGACAGATATTACTTAAAATAGATGGGAAAAGCATTGAGGAAGTTAGGCAAAGAAAAAACAACGACAAACAAGAAAGGAAAGAAAAGGAAGGAGAGGGGAAGTTGAAAGAAGGTGAGTAGAGAAGGAAGAGAAGGGAGCAACGAGAACAGGTATATCAGGAGGAGCAACAAGAAATAGAAGAGCATGCATAAGAGCAAAGAAAGTATGATAATAGACAGAGCAATAGAAGATAGGGATAGAAGAGAAAGGAATAGAGAAGAGGAGGAAGTACAAAGACTAAGTGCCAAAAGATTTCAGTGACAAAATGAAGGAGAGCAAAGAAGGGAAGGAATAAGGAGAGAAGAACGAAGGCAAGAGGAAGAAAGAATTAGAAGGGATGCGAGAAAGCAAAGAGAACTAGATGAAGAAATAGAATGAAAAAGAAGACAGCGGGGTCTTAAAACCAGTCTCATTCATAAGGAACCAGTAGGGCCAAGGCCAGAAATACGATCAGAAGAGTAGAAGAGTTTTTTCCAATAAAGGAAGTAATGCAAGGGGCATCTACATTTGCATTAGATGAAGAAAGATTCCATGGGAAATCATTGGGGAAAAGATTGATAAGGTCTATCAATAATTAAAGGAAGGTAGCAAGTATGGAAGTCGAGGGAAGATGGATCAATCCCTAGTATTTCAATCACAAAGCAAAGAAGAAATTCCATTCAGTCATGAACGTAGAGCATTGTCTTTAAGCAGACTGAACCTAGACAAAGGTGAAGGTGAAGATAGTTACACTAGTTGGGGACAAGACATGTCAGATGAGGAAAGAAAATCTACCCTCAAGGTAGGAAGAGTGAGCACAAATGTGCCCCCAAAGGACGCCTGCAAATGGATAAAGAAGTGAGATGGTTGGATTTGGAACAACCTAAGGATAGGACACCAGATCCCAATGCATAACCAGAGCGTCCCCGAGGAAGATCTTATAGTGAGACGGGAGAATCGCTGCCATATGTGAGCAGGTTGAGGTTGCAACCGACAAGGAGACAGACAGGGACTATCGTCCCTGCCATGGATAGACTAATGATGGGATCCGACTGTTGGGCCGCGTTCACACAGTTTCCCTTATTGGAAAAAGGGGGTGCAAGACCGCAGTATATTCCATGGCCGCAGACATACAAGGATAATTTAAGGTGTAAGCCCCCGAGTTTGACTTCGGGTGCCGGGGAATGGATGTACAAATTAGAAAAAAAGACAGGAGGAAACCTGTTGCCCATAGGGGACATAAAAGGTCTCCTGGCAGCTATTCTTGGGGAAAAAGCTGATGACATATGATATCATGTGTCATTTATTACACGCCTATACACAAGGGTTTCAAGGCACAATGAGGCAAGGGAGGGGGGACCAGGGAAGACAGACAACAATCTTACTAGGCCAGGTAACATTGAGATTGCGCAAGTGCAGGGGAAGGAGAAAAGTGCAGAGGGGATGGGGCAGTGCATTACACGGGATCAACCATAAAAATAAATAGAATAAATAAAGCAATAAGTAAAGGTGCAGCCAGCTTGTGGTAAGTGCATACATGAGGCGTCAAGTGCTGGTGGGGGACTGTAGGGATACAGAAAACAGTTCTCAAGCGTGGGGGTTGCCAGGGTGGCAGTGCAGGTGTGAAACTGGTTAAGGAGGGGACCTGTGCCCGAGATCAGAGGGTAGCCAGGTGACCAGTGCAGTTTCAGTTTCGGCCAGGAGTTCCGTAAGGGAGAGGAGGAGAGAAAGCAGAAGCAAAGAGGAAGGTTTTGAGGTGCTTACAGAACCAGAGATGGCTCTCCTCAACTTTTAGGGAGGCAGGGATGCTAGTCCAAAGTGAGGCCCCAGCCGAAGAAAGAGGTAGACCACCAACTCGTTGCTTGGAGAAGCGACTGACTCTGAGGGAGTTAGAGGCGGATGAGTGAAGAGCTCGAGAAGGGAAATATTTAGTAAGAGAGAGTTGAAGGTATTGAGGCCCCAGGCCCCAGAAGGCTTTGTCAACAATGCAGAGGGTTTTGAACTTAATCCAGTGGGAGCCAGTGCAGAGATGTCAGTCCTGGAGAGATGCAGTCCCTATAGGATAGCAGGATATTCACGTGTGACAGAACAGAATGCAGCGCATGACGGAGCGCTGTTTAATAATTATAGAGCAGACATATGGAGGGCTCTCAGAGTACAGTATCCCGATTCATCAGATAAGGGTGCAATTATGACACGTAAGATGAAGGAAGATGAAGACCCTATTGCTTACATTCAGGATATTCAAGAGAAATGACAACTTGAAACTTGCGAGCTGTGGGAAAAAATGGTGCCATTATCTTACCACATTTTATGCCAGGGGTTGCCTGAGCCAGTGCAGAGGCAGATGAAGGAACAAGTGAAACAAGTGGGGATGGACGCAAAACCTTGGGCTGAGCTACAGCTGACAATAGTACACCATTGTGGGTTGTTGCAAGAGAAAAGTTGGAAGAAAGATGATACTAGGAAATTGGAGGAGGCCACATTAGTCCAGAAAGAATTTGCCATAGATGGGGCAGTATTCACAAGTGGAGAAGGAGTGGGAATGCAGCAAGTAATTGGTGCATCACAGGAAAATAATCAGCGCCCGATGGACCAAGGTGGATATGAGTTTTTGCCCCGAGGCAGAGGTATGGGCTATAGAGGAAGATGGGGTGGATTCCAAAATAACCAAGGTGGGTTTCAGAACACACAGAATGAGAATCAGAGTACCCAGGGAGGATATAACCAAGAGGGACTTGTCAGGCGGAGACCCGCAGTATGTTGGACTTGTGTGATGAGAGCGCACATTGCACATGTATGTGGGAGTCAAGACAATGTACATAATGGCCAATTATCAAGAGGGGGGACAACTTATCCTCCTCCATATAGCACACAAACTAACTAGAGAAGGGGTTGTCCCAGATCACACAGTGTATCAGGCACAAGTGCCACGAGTACAGCAGGTACAGCAGTAAGACCTGTCCAAATGACCCACCACAAGGCAGTCACAACAAGCCCCCATGAAGACACAGCAGTATGCAAACACAGGACAAGTGCTGACACGCAGAATAGAAGGTGTCACTGTGGTAGGAGGAAATCCTTTCACAGGGACAGGGATGAGCCTCTACCACAGCTCAGAGGGTGACTTGTTGTGTTCAGTACTATCTGTGACACCAGACGCCCAAGAGGATCCAAGGGTTGATGTGATGATAGGAGGCAAATCTTTTTCTTTTCTAGGAAACACTGGGCATACTCATTCGTGCATACGAGAGTGAAATTATCCAATGTCAGGAATTGCCATGAATGGTCAAGGGTTCTCTGGAGCTACAAGTTGAGTTCCTTTTACTAATGAATTACCAGTCTCTATAGGAGAATGTGACATGTATGTTCTGTTTTTATATTTGTGGCAGACACCGGTTAACATTTTGGGAAGAGATTTGATGACAAAACTTAACATGATGATTTAAATTACTGATCAAGGGATAGTGTGTTCCACTCCAGGAATACACAATTTAAACGTGGGCGAATGTATACTGGCATTCACAGGACAAGTGGCTCTGCGAGGCATTCCAGTAGAGCCAGAGATGTTTCTATATGGAGTGAGCATTCTATTGACATGGCTACTGGTTTAGTGGGAAACATTGTGAGGATACCTGATGAGCTTTTCTTTAGACCGCAAATACCTGTGGAAGAAGAGGCGGGACAAACTGTCCCTATAGAATTAGAAGCAGCCATAGCACAAAGGGAAATAGCCATGCTGGAAGGAGTAGATGATGAGGGTAGACCAGGGTAAATGATAATAGCTCTCGAGGAAGGGTACAGATTGACTGACATTACTGATGACGACATGTTTAAGGAAGACCAACATGATGGTGAAGTGCTGTTCTTTATGGGCATCACATACTGAATAAGTGTACAAAATAGGTAAGTCCCACAGCGAATGCCGATAATGCAGCAGTGTCTAGCATTTTTTCAAGAAGACTTGGAAAAGGTGCCAAGTGTCCTTTGGACCTCAGGCCTGTATGACGTAGGTTTATTAAAGAGAATAGGGGAAGTTAAAATAAAGTGAAGCCAGGAGCAATTTTAACTCAAGCGAGACAGTACCCCATGTCTCAAGAGGTTGATGAAGGTATTTTTCAGACTACTTCATCACTGATGAAACAAGGGATTCTGGTGCAATCGGTGTCATCGTGTAATGCCACGGTGTATCTGATAAAAAATCTAACTTAGGGATGTGGTTATTTATACAAGATATGAGACCGATTAACCAGATTGTAGAAGCAGAGTTTCCTTTAGTACCTAATCTGGCAATGATACTATGCAGTATCCCGGTGGAAGCTCGATATTTCATGGTGATCAATTTGAAAAATACGTTTTTCTCGATCCCGTTGCACAAAGACTCACATGAATTGACTTCCTTTACGTTCCGCCAAACTCCACTGAAACATACGTGTTTCCCTCCGGGGTACTTTGAGTCCCCATCAATTTTTAACAGAGTCATACAGATGGATTTAGGCAATATTGATCTTAAGATGCAGTGATACAATACGTTGATGACATTTTAATTTGTAGCAACACGGACGATGAGTGCAGACAAGATTCTATTCAGTTAATGACTATTCTAGCAGACAAGGGATACAAGGTAGACAAGGAGAAGTTACAATACTGCCAGAAAAATGTATTATAGATAGAGCAGCTGATTTCACATGAAGGAAAGAAGGTGACACCTGAAAGAGCTGAGACAATTATGAAAACCTCAAAGCCAAATACAGTGAAATAGATTAAACTGTTTTTGGGATTAGGCAACTATGTTAGAGCCTGGGTGTATGATTACAGTTCATACACAAGACCCCTTTTGAAAGCTTTAAAGAAAGCACAAGTGGATAAAGTAAAAATTGAATGGACTGAAGAAATGGAGGAAGGGTTTGAGGAGTTAAAAAAGGCAATTTGTACAACCCCTGTTTTAGGAATTCCCAATTATGCTGAATAATTGTATTTGTATTCACACACAAATGGGACAGTCATGACAGCAGTGCTTATGCAGAGAACTACATTGAGGTGCAAGTCTTTAGTGTATTACAGTGGGATTTTAGACCGAGTTATGAGAGGACACTTTCCATGCGAACAGTCATTGGCAGCCACCGCGTTAGCAATTGAGAAGTCTACAAGTATTGTTATGGGTTGCCCTACAACCCTTTTCACTGGAAAGCTGGTGATGCCAGTAGCATTATTAAAGGTTGCACTTGAACAGCTGCATTACCCCATGCATGTAACTAGGGAGAGTCTTGCTGCTACAATTACAGAAGACTGGTTCATTCCAAATTCTTTGGAACACATTGCACTATTTATGGTAAACTGCAACGTGTGTCAAAGGTTTACTGCTGGGCATACACTGAGTACAATTAGAGGGGTAATACCTAAACTGAATGGTCAGTTTGTCCACTTGTGACTACGTCGATATGGTGCAGGTGTGTAATGGAAATAGGTCTCTATTAGTGGTGGTGTGTCCCTTCTCTAGGTGGATCGAGGCAGGTCCATGTGCACACCCTGATGCCACTTGCGCAGCAATGTTTTTAGTGTGCAAAGTCTTCCTGAGATGGCGTTTGTGTCAAGTGTTGATATTTGATATTGGGCTGCATTTTATTAATGAGCTATTTGAACCGATAGGACTTCTATTGAATATAAAACACAAGTTTTCTTCTGCTTTTCACCCGCAAGCAACTGGGATATGTGAAAGACTGAACAGCCTCCTTAAAGAAAGCATTTCCAAAATGAAATTGACTTTGAAGAAGGGAAGGCTATATTGCCTACCCATAGCATTGTATGCCCTTCGGAATCAGTCTGGATAAGACCATCACCTCACCCCTCACAAACTAGTGACAGGGTGGCGAATGAGAATGCCTTTTACACCTCCATCTAGGAGTAGAAGTGATGTCCAGAGTGTAGCTAAAACTAGATAATGAATTGCATCACTATTTGACATGTATGACCTCTACCATCTCTCATTTCAGATCAAGTCAAGCGCCAGGGGGGTCACTCTCAAAACACAGAAGAAGACAATTCAACAACCAACCCAGATCAACTTTTATCAGCACTAAGTTATATGTTGTAGACCTAGTACTAATTAAGAATTTTACTAGGAAGTGGCATGAGCCACGTTTTAAAGGTCCCTTTTGCGTAGGGAATATAACCCCGTCAGCTGTAAAGTTCCATGGAAGACGAGCTTGGCTTCACTTGGGGGATGTAAACGCCTACAAAGGTGAGACCCGCCCTCCCATCATTGCTGATCCAGAAGCAAGACAAGAAGAAGAATGTCAGCATGTGCAGACTCAATCGATGACAAAGAAGAAGTACGATAAAGCTTACAGATTTTGAATCTCGAACTGATATTTAAATGGACACTCCTTATAGATATTTCAGCAGGAGTGCAAAGACTTGCCGCAAATCTCAGGAATTTTGAAAATGAGCTTTAGAAATACTCATTGAAGTATCAAAGTTATGCCTAAACATTAGTTCTTAATCAGAAATTGGAAAAGGGATCTGTATCCAGATTCATTTTGTGGCGAATACTTGTTCTAAGTAGCTAACCATATATTACTTACCAACAGTGATGTTCATTGACTTGTGCTTGCTGTTTTTGTGTTTATACTTGAAGCTTATCCTATTCTTGTCAGAAGAGATGTTGATATTCACACTTTTGTACAGTATCCCAAAAATGGCCCAGTAATGAGAAGGCTTCTCGTAGCAATAATTGAACATATTTTACAGTTGCAGGTATAAAGAAATTTGATGATTGTATTAAAAATGAGAAATATAGAAGCCGGCACAGTTCTAGAGAATGAACAAGTGCAACAAGCACTAGGATGGAACAAAAGTGGATGCCTATGTTTTTTGTGAATAATATATGTCTGTACAATTACTCTATTTGTCTTTTGGTTTCTCATTTTTCACTGTCTCTATCATGTTAGTAGTTCCTCTTGGGTAGAGGTGCCTATGGTTCTTCCTACTATGGGAACTTCCTTTGATAAACTTCATGAGTGGTACAAGGCTTCTAAAAGACACAGGAGAGACGAAGAGATGAAGTTGAGGATAATGAGGGGATAAATACCTATCTAGATAAGGCAGCAAACCTGGATAACAACATGTGGTACCAGCACATGAGGGAAGTAGGGGAAAAGACTTCTAAGGAGAGTTATTCATCCCCTATTCCATGTATACAGTGCAAACTTTAATCTCCAGAGAAGTTCCAGAACACAATGCCAGGTGCTTCATTCATCTTGCAGCATGCATGTCCAGAGGACAATTATAGGGAAGTTGGGCCAATTTAAGATAGAGATCTAAATGGTCCTTTCCTTCCAAGGTTAATTATATCAAGACTACACAGATGGAAAAAGAGACTGGATGGGAGAGCAAGATGCTTGTGTATCCTGCAGCAGGACAAGAAGAGGTAGTCATTGAAGATATGAAGAGAATGGAGTGCCCTGATATAACAAAAACAGATGAATCGCTTGCATGTTGGGAACACACTCACGTCTTAATCTATGGATGAGTGAAGTCCAAGAAGGGATGGGAAGGAGGACTGATGTCCTGTGCAGCTCATCTACTGAAGCCAGGATATGAACAAGAGGTGCAAAGAGTGAACAATGGATACTTAAAGTCCTGGACTAAGCATGCCAAACTGCTAACATGGGTAGAAGATAAATCAGGGCCAATGGTTGTGGTCCCATTGGCAAATGCATCATTGTGCTTCCAAAGACATGGAAAGAAGTATGTGGGAGATAACAAAGGCTGCAAAACTACAATTGATGTTTCCAGGATGGGAGCAGGGACGGCCGTCGTGATGGATCGATACTGGGCTTGTGAGCCTAGGGCCTACATGTAGCTGCTCAAGGATTAGGGAGGAACATGTTACTTGGTGCTTATTCATGTTCCAGCATTAGTGATTCCTCAGAGTGACCTGAACATTGGAGAGTTTTCAAAAGTAGATGGCCATTTGAGAAAAAGAAGATCCCTTTTATTTCGAACCAAAAGAGAGAATTACTTCTCAGCCAATTCAATAGAAGCATTTGATTCCATTCCATATGAACACAGGTTGTTCAGCAAGACTGCTTCAGTCTTTACGACTATCTTCATGCCTGGAATCCAGATGATGGCTAATTCCAAATGATTGCAAGTTACCAGATGGGAGCTTCTGTAGACGATCAACACCACCATAAGGGGATTCAATGCTATCAAAGAAGAGCTGAGGCCCATATGACTGATGGCCCTGCAGAACAGATATGTCCTTGACATGATCACAGAAAAGAGGAGTTTGTCCTGAAATCGGGCCATCATGTTTCACGTTCATACCTTCTCATGATGACGAGAATGGGACCTTGACAGATGTCATAACGTTGCTGATGAACAGGCATAATAAGATGGAAGACGAGACAGAGGAAATTGCGGACGACAGTTGGTTTTCTTACGTATTCTCATGGATTCCACAGTAGATGACAAATATATTAAAGATCCTTGGAGCAATATTGGTCATGGTGATGTTTGGATTCTGTGTGATCAGGATAATTACACAATGTAAGAAGACGGCAAAGAAAGTAGTAGGAAAGAAGATCATGATCGATCTCGAATCAGGGTTGGACCCAAGGAATTGACTAAGGAAGATGTCAAGAAATACATACAGGCTAGCATCGTAGCACCTGAAGGAACAAAGTTCCTGTATCCAAAGAATCACAAGAAGTATGTGGGACGATGGGTCTATTGTAATCGGAATGGACAGTGCAACTACATGACCTGGAGTGTGAATGAACATGTTAAATCAGCCAGCGCCCTGATGGGGGTGATGAAGATCGGGACTCCAAAGAAACACTTCTTCAAGAGAAAATATCAAGATGTGGACACCATTGAAGAGGTGGTCGATGACTCGACCAGAGGGGGGAATGTAGAGGAGAAGTTAAATGCCTCTGCAGGAAACCCCACCCGACCTCCTATATGTTGGCAGCCTGAGATTGTGCCATGCTTAACACCTGCATGTGTGCCAATTCCGCAGCGTGTGTTTGAGAGAAGATACCCTCTAAAAAAACCTATCAAATATATCCCCAAAGAAATGATAATCTGAGGGGGGAATTCCTTGAAGGAAAAAGAATGAAAGAGGAGCCAGTGACATCACAAGAGACGAGCGTGACGCCCTGAAGAATACTGATTGAAGAGAATGTATGGATCATACAGAAACTAATGATGAAGTTAAGAATTGAGTAAACTTTAATATGCAGAAAAGAAGATTGAATGTATGCGAAGTACTGCAGAAAAAGCATGTCGTTCAATGACTATATAGATGCTGTAATGCAAGTAGACTAAGTGATCATAGAAGCTGGCTATACATAGTGAATAGAGTGCAGACGAAGCCGCAAATTGTATAGAAACTGGACATCTGTGTCATGAATTTAGTAAGCTAGGACCCATGGAGAGGAAAGGCCCTGAGAACTGTGTCGCAGCACGAATAAGCTGAGATCAAGAAAACGAATGGTGAGCCTGTCTGGCCTGGTGTCAAATCTGAAGCAAGCCAAAGCATGTTATCTATTCTTGAAGGCGGTGAACGTGAGAAGCTGAATCATCCCTTATTAAGGTGCAAAGAAAGAACACCAAGCATGTCAAGTTTTATTAATTTAAGACATTTAAATGCTGCAAAATGGTCCACATTGTGGTCTCCTGTCACGTGAAACAAGGATGGAAATAGAGTTAGGCTTGGAGTCCTAGAACAACGAAAGTGCATGCTCGCACTCCCGTATATTCCCACATACAAAGATACTTTGCAAGGCCAAGTTCAAAGACAATCTTCATAGCAGAAGGCTTGGGTGATGAGAGATGTTGGTTTTATTGGGTGGGGAGGTAAAGTCAAGTCCATCTCTTGGCACCTGGGTATGAGCTTACGTGCTGCTAAGTGAACAGAATGTTCCAGGCATGGCACAAATGTGCCAACCAATTATATAGTTCCGTATAATGAAGGGCCTTATAATTTGAGAGTCAATGATATACTGTGTACTTAACAGTATTGAAGATGACATGTTTTAGAGGTAGGCATAAGTTGTCCACTGACAGTAGATATCCAATCACAATCCCACCCTTTATAGAAAGTATACTTGGATGTTCCCTTTGAACGTATCACAATCCCTCATAGGTTTTTATAATTTGCCACATAGTATGATGACTGCTGATGTATTTTTTGAATATAAGGTTGATTTTATGGAATTTAATTGAGAGCTCGAGCGTACGTCCTTTGATGTCCGTTGTAACTCCCTGTTTTAGATATTTTTTTATTAAAACAGCACCTTTGCCATCTTCCCGAGTTGGTTCGATTAATTGGTGTCTGAGTTATTGGGGGTCATTCCAAGGTTGGAGGTAAGGGAAAAACGATGCTGGTGAACGATTAACGCATCGCTTACCGCTACAGGCTATTCTGACCAACCAGACCACTATTTACGGCACCGGAAAGTACGATGCCGTAAATAGGGGTCAGGGCGCGCGCACGTGACACACCATGCCGGCATTAACGGCATGCTGTAAACCGTAGAATATCACAAGTGATGTGGACATGCAAATAACGGCCTCCTGAAGGCTGAAAAAGTGCATACCGGCATGGTGTAAATACCGGCATCCCCGACCATGCGTTAAGAACCCTGAGCAGTGTTTCAAGAGCCACAGGTGCACACAATCAGCACAGGTGGAGGCAATGGAGTCAGGGCCAGTACAAAAGGAGCACACCCACACACCACACCCCCTCCCACACTAAGATGATACCAATAGTAGTAGCATTACTGGAGCTGGAGGCCCTGCTTGCAATGCCTCAACAACAACAACAACAACAACAACAGCCACCACCACAGAGGAGACGCAGGAGTAGAAGGAGGGTGAGACAGGCCCAGCATGCCCCACCAGTGCAGCCACCGTTGCCATGCCGGCAGCCCCCAATCCCTCTCATCAGAGCCACGCCCTTCAACCTAACACCTGAGCAGATCCACATCATGTACCGGCTTGACCGTCACACCATCACCACCATAGTGGACCTGATACACAACGACATAGTGAGCCTCATAGAAATACGCACCGTCATTCCCCTTCTACTGAAGGTAGTGTCTGTGCTCCACTTCCTTGCCACAGGCACCTACCAGCACACAGTGGGGCACATGCATGGCATATCACAACCCTTATTTTCCCTGATACTGAACCAAGTGCTGGATGCCCTCCTCAAGCACACAAGGGACTACATATCCCTACCACGAACTCCCCAGGAGATGTTCAATACAAAAGTTGCCTTCCATGCACTGGCAGGCATGCCAAATTGTGTAGATGCCCTCGACTGCACCCACGTGGAGTTGGTGGTCCCGCATGCCATGGAGGTGGTGTATCGCAACTGCAAGAAATACCACTCCATCAATGTGCAGATGATATGCAATGCCAGCAAGATCATCACTGCTGTGCCTGATATCCAGGATCAACTCATGACTCCTTGGTACTGCAGAACTCCACACTACCATGCTACATGGAGCGACATGCTGGACGACGTGCATGGCTGCTTGGTGAGTTGCCTGACTGGGCCATGGCAGTGCATTGGGGTTGTGAGGTGGGTGGCTGCATACTCCAACCGTGTGTGAATGGGGGGGGTGCATACTCCAACCGTGTTTGAATGGGGGGGATGCATACTCCACCTGACTGGGAAGGGGGGGATGCATACTCCACCTGGGTGGGAATGTTGACGTCAGTGCACGATGTGCACATCACCGAACACTGTGCCCCAAAGCAACTGAAATGGTACATGACAACCAAATCCCATAGTGATGAAGTAAGGCCGACACCTATCACTACATGACTAACAAGTGACCAGCCCACGTCCCACAACACATGCACCACTCATCAGCAGCCCTCACACACCGTAAGGTCATCCTGCACTATGCACTGCATATGCACCATGTTGCTGTCTCCAGCATATCACCACACAGGACAATCATCCCTGGGCGTGCATTGAACTGAGTCAACCAGGGATACCACAGTGTGTCACTGGTTCGGCACACCCATAGGAGTGCTGCATGTCACCATGGAACTGATCAGTGCAGAATGCCCAATAAAGAAATGACTACAGCCAACGCTCCCTACTACCGAATTCCACAGAACACTACTCATCGCTGATTTTACACCAACACTGCTGTATGCATGTACGATGCACGTGCAACTAGATGTCAGTGACCCATCACACCATGACCCATCTTGAAGATGCAACCCACACCATTAGTCCATTCCACAGGACACAAAGCGGGGCCAGAAATGGGGTCAATGCATCCAGGGACATGTGCGTGTGGGCACAAATTACCTGCTGTCATGTGAGTCTAGTACAGTTGTCCAACATGAATGTGCGAACACTCACCTTCATTCCACTCTCATGCAGGTGATGGTGGCTATCCCTTGAAGCCGTGGCTCATGACCCTTGTCCAAAACCCACAGAACAGGCACGAGGAGGACTACAATTGTTCCCATACCCATACACGTGTGGTGATTGAGCACACCTTTGGCCTATTGAAGGCACGATTTTGTTGGGTGGGGCACTCCTCTACAGCCATGAGGAGGTGGCCAAGATCTCCATGGCATGTGTAATGCTGCACAATATGTGCATCCGTCAAAACGTGCCCCTGCCCCCTGACATGGAACTGCTACCACCTGATGATGATGAAGGGGAGGAGGAAAATGTGGCAGGACATCATCACGGTGCCGATGCACAGGAGGGACGTACTGTGCGGCAGTCATTGATTGCACAATATTTCTGACACACAAGTCAGCAGAGGGTGACATAATGTAAGGACATAGGGCACTGGGTGTGGGGATACATGTACACTATGCACTGTGCAAGATTAAATGACACATGCGCAATGATGAATGTCCACTCTGGTTATTTTTTTGTAACACAACCGGTGTATTAAAAGTGAAAATATCAACGTGAAAAACAAACCCTCCACCACCCTCACCCCTCTCCCTCTCCCCCCACAACTCCCCCACACACCCTTACCCCCCTTTCCTTCCCCCCACAACTCCACCACACACCCTCACTCCCCTCCGCCTCCCTCACAACTCCCCCATACACCCTCACCCCCCTCTCACCACAACAACCCCACACTAGTCCCATTGGATCCACGTAGCCCCCATGAGGCTGCCAGTATAGTCACTCTGTGCTCCCGGACCCAGGGGAAGGCATGTCCCGTCGGCGCTGCGCACAGAGCGACCAACGGAGCGGGCTGGTCTGGGTGGAGTTGCTCGTGGATGGTGTGTCCTCATGCTGAGGCTGTTGGCCAGGATGAGCAGCCTCCAAAGCATCGGCTATGCGGCCGAGCACCTCGCAGAGGCAGTTAGTGTTTTCGGTTATGGACTGGCCCAGTGCCCTCAAATCAGCACACCACTCCTCCCTGGCCTAGCGATAGTCCTGCACGAATTCCAATATCAGGGCAGAGAGCTGGTCAGCCCGCTGTGCACTGGCGGATGAAGCAGTGGTCCTGCTGGGGATCGGGCTGACATGTCCTGCCGGCGCTTCCTCAACGAGACTGTACACAGGACTGCAATGTCCCTGTGTCTGTCCTTGGCCAGACTGCTCCAGTGTATCGCTCTCACCAGAGTCACTGAAGGATATCTGGGGCTTTAAGAAATCTTCAGGAGTGCACAACTTCCACAGTGTTGTCCTCAGTTGTTCCCCAGATGTCATTGGGGCTCTCCTCAACTTTGTGGGGGGCCGTGGCTTCCACCTCCCCAGCCACACTGGACTCCTCGGACCGTGGTGTTGGGCTGATGTCTGCAGGCAGTGCAGGGAGTGGTGGGGGTGGTGCACCCTCCACGGGCCTTGCTGGTGCAGGTGGTGTATGTCCCAGTGGTGTCTTTGTGGCTGGGACACGGAGGCCCCTGCCTTGGCCCCTGGATGTGCTGGAATGGTTGCTGTCCTGCTCCTCACTGTCATGCTCACTGCCTGTGGGGGTGGAAGAGAGGGACGGCATGAGTGATGTTTGGATAGCCAGCATTCATACATGGCTACGATTGCACATTCAGACAATTGTGGGTAATCAGAATTTGTGTAGGGAATGGCACGTCATTCCATACATGGGTGGTAAATGCATGCATATGTCGGTGTCACGCATGTTGGCCAAATACTGTGCTGTCTAACATGCACACTGTTTACATCCACTACCCTGTGTGCCTCATGGAATTAGCAACTTTGTGTGGTATGTGTCATGTACGTTACGGCCTTGCACCTGGCACTCGATTGGGTCTCACTTGCTTCGGCATGATATACAGCGGGGGGGGTGTGGCCGACCATGGCGTGACTCTTTGGCCAGACGTTAGCAGTGACTTATATCACATTTGCCTTAGCAGTATTTACTTTGTACACTCACCTCCATCAGCAGATGACGTGGCGCCACACTCCATTTCTCCGACCCCTTCAATGGATTCGGCCCCTATCATGCCCGCACATGTCTCCTCCCACGGCATGAGATTTATTGGCGTACTTGGTCCTCCTCCGGTCTCCAAGGCCTGATTTCGGTTCACAGAAAGGATGCTCCGCACCCTCACCCGCAGGTCATCCCACCTTTTGCGGCAATCCTTTGCGGTGCGGGGGTGTTGCCCACTGCGCTCACCTTCTGGCATACTAGTGCCCAGATTTCTTTTTTTTTCTGCACCGCCTCCCTCTGCATGTTGCTACTAAAAACAGTCCCAGCATGCTCGTGTAGGGTATCTACGAGTATTTGCAGCTCATCTAGGCTGAACCGCTCCTTTGGTGCTTTGGGCATTCCTGGGTGGTTGTAGGAACTTTCCGGTTGGTCACCAGTGTGCCAGTGGTCCTGTGTGGTGAAGATGGCAATGGATTGTGTTTTTAAAGATGGCCGCCGTACTACTTTCCGTTCCGCAATTTAACGGTGACCGTAAATAACGGTGACCGCTATTTACATTCACCGCTAATGCCGCGTTCGTCTATGGCGGTAGTGTTGTCTACGGTGCGATTCATGCCGGTAGGGGGTTTTTCGGGCCCTTTTACGGCATGGCGCTAGGTCTCTTACAAGCATGGCGCAAAACTCGTGCCCGCGAACCCGTAATAGTGCGCTTTTAGCGGGCTACTGCCAGCTCAGACACACTATTTGCGCCATGCCGGTAAGGGACAGTACTTACCTTCAAACTCGGAATGAGGGCCATTGTGTAGACAGGTCTGTAAGTACTATTGCAGCGTCCAATTGTTAACACTGTTTTTCAATGTTTATGTTATGTTTTCCCAACTTGAAATGTAATCACTGTATTGACCCCTGTTGTGACTTAACACAATAGTAGGCTTTGTACTTCCATCGAATGATATTGAACTTTGGATTGAATTCATCCAAACTGTTTGTTTTGTCAACATCACATATCTGTTGTTTATATCAAAGTGGACAACTCTTTTTTATGTGTGTGAATAGGCCATAGGTCTTTACTTGTAAATACATATATTTTGCATTAACTCAACACAGTGTGTCTTGTGCTTGACACAGAACTAATAGTTTGAACAAAGGTATAGGAGAGGTAGACCCATTCATTTGTTCTAATAGTGAGTTATTCTGCATCCCCATCCATTGCATGCACAATACCCAAAGGGCCATATGCTCAGTCTTGTCATTCACCAAGGAAAAAAAGATAAATTCTATAAAACATGTTTCCATATGTTTATCTTTCACTGTAAAATGAAACTTTTCTATTAATACATATTCGTGTAAACATACCCCCCCCCTTCCGTTGTTTTATCGGTTGGGTGAAGGGTGAATGATGTTTTTTTCTGGAATTCCCAGGGACTTTGCCTGCCCTCTGTTTATGCGGCATGTTCTCCTTTCTGGGTGTTTCTTCTGTCTACTCGTGTGCGGCTGCTTTTCACAGTGCATGCAGTTCACACTCAGTGGTGGTTTCACACCTGAAAGAGTGAGTGTGTACTGAGTGGGCACCTACAGGAATTTGGAAACCGCGCGCTAGTACTTAAGAGAAATTAGGCGTGGTCGAGGAGGCGGAGTATTTTATAGCGTCTTTAGACTCGCTGGTAAATTGCTGCGCTGGAGGTGTGACCCAATGACAGCCTATTCTGGTGATTGGTAACAGTGAAATGATCATGTCCCACTTAGCTGTCGCATATCATTTCTGAAACTAACAGCAAACACTTGTTTACATCCATCACATGACCCACTTTCACATAAGAACCCGTTATTCGCAGTTTAGAAGGTGTTGTTTTGCGTGATTGTAAATTGCCAGGTTATGCTGCACTGCACCGATATTTCCTGCACCAGAACGAGGTTTGAATGATTTCAGTCAGCTGAGCCCACCCTATGTATAAGGTTATTCATGTATCCGAACAATCTTCATAATGCCGGGACTGCAATAAGTACCCTTGACATTTCTTTGCAATCACGGTATTCTTTCTGTTACTTTCGCTTTTGTGTCATGATTTCCTTTCCAGGAAACCCTCTGACCCTCTGCTAATCTTGCTCATTGTTCCAACCATTTCTATATTTCTAGTTTTGGTTCTATCTCTTAGTCTCGCTCACCCTAACTCATTTTTAGTTAGGACTGGTGGGTGACACTTGCAACACCTATAAGCAGAACTATTGCATTAGATTAAAGATAGGGAGAAATGGAATTTGAGGAGGGCATAGAACTTGTAGGTGTTGTTTGCTTATTTTCTCACCCATTGACTGCCCATGGCTATGCTAATCCCTATAGTCATTCCCACACAGTTCCTGCCCTTGCCCCCCCCAAACCACTTCCTCAAAGGAACTCTATTTGAGATCGCTTTAATCAGGCCTTATCATCAAACATTGTACTCAAAGTGTCTGTCAGTGTGTATTCAAAGCAGTCTTCTGAGAGTTAGTGACTTAAATGGAGTTGTAAATCCGAACTGGTGAAATAAAAATGTCTTAACCAGACCTGCCTTCAGCAACTCGATTTATAAGCACTCTGCATGTCCTTCACTGAAGTCCTGTTTAAACAAGCAATGGTAAAGCCAACAGTTTTGGCTTGTGTATAAATATTAGGCATTTGGCAGGCACTGCTATTAAATGCCCAGGTACTAGCACTGTTTGGCACCTGCTACCATTAATAGACAGTTAATGCCAATACAGCAGTACCTGGCACGTGCCTTTTCCATGCCTACAGAAAAGCCCAAACTGTTGGCATTGCCAATGCTTATTTGCCTTATAAAAAAACTGACTATGGTATCTGGGCCTGGGCAATAATTTTGATAGCCAAGCTCCCACCCAAGAGTAAATTGAGTTTTCAAGAGTCTGCCTGATTGTTGGTTGACTGCCAGATCAGGCAGAGGAACACGACAAAATCATTACATCTGTTAAAGTAGGCCAAGTTGTGATTTTGAAGAAGTGTGAAAGTCGTCACTATCACTTTTAATTGCGCAGCCTAAGAGCCTGTCAAAACTGCAAGAACACGCTGCTCATACCTCCTCTTCGCTAACCACACGCTACTTCCTTTCTCCAACTCAGAGCACGCCTTGTTGGCTTTTGTGGCAAGTGTCTGAGCTCCTTGCTTGGTCTTCTTTTACACCACACTTCTGTATTCAAACGAAGCAACAAAAAGGCTCATTACCCGGATGGCCATTATTCTCATCATGGGGCAGCCCACGGCGACACCGCGATCAGTGGTTTCCTTCAAGACACCTCAGTATGGATTCAGCATTCATAAGAAAGCACTTCCGTGACTAATGAACAGCTTTGATGGCTGCTTTGGTGAAATTGACACTTCTGCACCACTCACCACAAACGGAATAGTTTCCAGTTACTGATATCTACAGGTGTTCTTTAACCCCAACTGAATGGAAATCATTTTATCAATCTCAGCAAAGTGACCATTTGAGTCTTCCTGGACAGACTTACAGGCCGATTCATGGAATAAATAGCGCGGCGCAAGTGGGCAAAAACGTGCGAATCGCAGTGGAATTGCGAAAATCGCAGTGCAATTGCGAAAATCGCACGAAAAGCAGCGCACATCGATTCATGGAAGGGTGTGCGCGAAAAAACCATCTGATGTGCGCTAAAAAAGTGCGCGGCGCACGTTGGCGCACAGGCCATCTAAAGGCGTGCGCCAGGTCACAGCGAAAATCGCACAGGCCACAGCGAAAATCGCACATAGCGCGGCGCACGCTACAAAAGTAGGCGGAACACGGGGCGTAACACTCGGAATGGGGAACAACTTGCCAAAATGTGGGCGTCACGGGGGAAGTACAGGGTGCAAGTGCGCGGAGCGCCCACACGCTCGCCTACAACACGTATTCATGGAATCGAATAGGGCAAAACAGCGCACGGTCAAACCAGCGCACAGGCACAACACGAACGCCACAAGAAAGCAGGTGGTAGCGTCCCTGTGCCTGTAAAAAATGTGCGCCAAAAGGTGCGCCAACAAATAGCACCTATATACAGCTCTGATGAATGTCCAATACTGTGGCCCTCCAGGACAAATGACGTGCAAAGGGGTACCCACAAACACGGACACCCGCTGACTGAAAAATAACGTGTGCGTGTATTTCGGGGTGCGCGGGAAGTTTCACACGTGAATTGGCTGGGTACGTGGATTCCAGGGGTGCGCGGGAAGTTCCACATGCGATTTGGCTGGGTACGTGGATTACAGGGGTGCGCGGGAAGTTCCACACGCGATTTGGCCGGGTACGTGGATTTCAGGGGTGCGCGTGAAGTCCAACACGCGATTTGGCTGTGTACGTGGATTTCAGGGGTGCGCGGGAAGTTCCACACGCGATTTGGCCGGGTACGTGTATTTCAGGGGTGCGCGGGAAATTTCACACGCGAATTGACTGGGTACGTGGATTCCAGGGGTGCGCGGAAAGTTCCACATGCAATTTGGCTGGGTACGTGGATTACAGGGGTGCGCGGGAAGTTCCACATGCAATTTGGCCGGGTACGTGTATTTCAGGGGTGTGCGGGAAGTTAAACACGCGATTTGGCTGGGTACGTGGATTTCAGGGGTGCGCGTGAAGTTCACACGCGATTTGGCTGGGTACGTGGATTTCAGGGGTGCGTGGGAAGTCTCACACGCGAATTGGCCGGGTACGTGTATTTCACGGGTGCACGGGAAGTTAAACACGCGATTTGGCTGGGTACCTGGATTTCAGGGGTGCGCGCGAAGTTCACACGCGATTTGGCCGGGTACGTGTATTTCAGGGGTGCGCGGTAAGTTTCACACGCGAATTGGCTGGGTACGTGGATTCCAGGGGTACGCGGGAAGTTCCACACGCGATTTGGCTGGGTACGTGGATTACAGGGGTGCGCGGGAAGTTCCACACGCGATTTGGCCGGGTACGTGTATTTCAGGGGTGCGCGGGAAGTTAAACACGCGATTTGGCTAGGTACGTGGATTTCAGGGGTGCGTGCGAAGTTCACACGCGATTTGGCCGGGTACGTGGATTTCAGGGGTGCGCGGGAAGTGCAACACGCGATTTGGCTGGGTACGTCGATTCCAGGGGTGCGCGGGAAGTTTCACACGCGATTTGGCTGGGTACGTGTATTTCGGTGTTGCAGGGGAATGCTACACGTGATATGGCCATGTGGGTCCCCCCAGGTGTTCCCTCTACACCCTCCACGGCCCCTGCAGGCAGCCCACACCACAGGGTACTACCCTGCACCCCTGCTCATGTCCCACAGGCAACCCATCCACCATGGCCATGCCCACCAGCCAACCCACATGTCACCTTGCACCACTGATCACCAACACATGTCTCCCACCACCCCCACCCCCCAGCCACCAGGGGCAGCCTCCACCAGGCCCCCACTCATGTCCCCTATTACCCCCACCCCCCCGCAGTGCAGGGGCAGCCTCCACCAGGCCCCCACCCATGTCTACCATCACCCCCAGCCACCAGGGGCAGCCTCCACCAGGCCCCCACTCATGTCTCCCACCACCCCCACCCCCCAGCAGTGCAGGGGCAGCCTCCACCAGGCCCCCACCCATGTCTACCACCACCCCCACCCCCCAGCCACCAGGGGCAGCCTCCAACAGGCCCCCACTCATGTCTCCCACCACCCCACCCCCCAGCAGTGCAGGGGCAGCCTCCACCAGGCCCCCACTCATGTCCCCCTGCACCCCCACCCCCCAGCCACCAGGGGCAGCCTCCACCAGGCCCCCACACATGTCCCCCTGCACCCCCACCCCACAGCCACCAGGGGCAGCCTCCACCAGGCCCCCACCCATGTCTACCACCACCCCCACCCCCCAGCCACCAGGGGCAGCCTCCACCAGGCCCCCACTCATGTCTCCCACCACCCCCACCCCCCAGCAGGGCAGGGGTAGCCTCCAAAAGGCCCCCACTCATGTCTCCCACCACCCCCACCACCCAGCCACCAGGGGCAGCCTCCACCAGGCCCCCACTCATGTCCCCTATTACCCCCACCCCCCCGCAGTGCAGGGGCAGCCTCCACCAGGCCCCCACTCATGTCTCCCACGACCCCCACCCCCCAGCAGTGCAGGGGCAGCCTCCACCAGGCCCCCACCCATGTCTACCACCACCCCCACCCCCCAGCCACCAGGGGCAGCCACCACCAGGCCCCCACTCATATCTCCCACCACCCCACCCCCCAGCAGTGCAGGGGCAGCCTCCACCAGGCCCCCACTCATGTCCCCCTGCACCCCCACCCCCCAGCCACCAGGGGCAGCCTCCACCAGTCCCCCACTCATGTCCCCCTGCACCCCCACCCCCCAGCCACCAGGGGCAGCCTCCACCAGGCCCACACCCATGTCTACCACCACCCCCACCCCCCAGCCACCAGGGGCAGCCTCCACCAGACCCCCACTCATGTCTCCCACCACCCCCCAGCAGTGCAGGGGCAGCCTCCAACAGGCCCCCACTCATGTCTCCCACCACCCCCACCCCCCAGCCACCAGGGGCAGCCTCCAGCAGGCCCCCACTCATGTCCCCTATTACCCCCACCCCCCGCAGTGCAGGGGCAGCCTCCACCAGGCCCCCACCCATGTCTACCACCAACCCCACGCCCCAGCCACCAGGGGCAGCCTCCACCAGGCCCCCACTCATGTCTCCCACCCCCCCACCTCCCAGCAGTGCAGGGGCAGCCTCCACCAGGCCCCCACCCATGTCTACCACCACCCCCACCCACCAGCCACCAGGGGCAGCCTCCACCAGGCCCCCACTCATGTCTCCCACCACCCCCACCCCCCAGCAGTGCAGGGGCAGCCTCCACCAGGCCCCCACTCATGTCCCCCTGCACCCCCACCCCCCAGCCACCAGGGGCAGCCTCCCCCAGGCCCCCACCCATGTCTACCAGCACCCCCACCCCCCAGCCACCAGGGGCAGCCTCCACCAGGCCCCCACTCATGTCTCCCACCACCCCCACCCCCCAGCAGTGCAGGGGCAGCCTCCACCAGGCCCCCACCCATGTCTACCACCACCCCACCCCCCAGCCACCAGGGGCAGCCTCCACCAGGCCCCCACTCATGTCTCCCACCACCCCCACCCCCCAGCAGTGCAGGGGCAGCCTCCACCAGGCCCCCACTCATGTCCCCCTGCACCCCCACCCCCCAGCCACCAGGGGCAGCCTCCACCAGGCCCCCACTCATGTCCCCCTGCACCCCCACCCCCCAGCCACCAGGGGAAGCCTCCAACAGGCCCCCACTCATGTCCCCTATTACCCCCACCCCCCAGCAGTGCAGGGGCAGCCTCCACCAGGCCCCCACTCATGTCTCCCACCACCCCCACCCCCCAGCCACCAGGGGCAGCCTCCACCAGGCCCCCACTCATGTCCCCTATTACCCCCACCCCCCCGCAGTGCAGGAGCAGCCTCCACCAGGCCCCCACCCATGTCTACCACCACCCCCACCCCCCAGCCACCAGGGACAGCCTCCACCAGGCCCCCACTCATGTCCCCCTGCACCCCCACCCCCCAGCCACCAGGGGCAGCCTCCACCAGGCCCCCACCCATGTCTACCACCACCCCCTCCCCCCAGCCACCAGGGGCAGCCTCCACCAGGCCCCCACTCAAGTCTCCCACCACCCCCACCCCCCAGCAGTGCAGGGGCAGCCTCCACCAGGCCCCCACTCATGTCTCCCACCACCCCCACCCCCCAGCAGTGCAGGGGCAGCCTCCAACAGGCCCCCACTCATGTCTCCCACCACCCCCACCCCCCAGCAGTGCAGGGGCAGCCTCCACCAGGCCCCCACTCATGTCTCCCACCACCCCCACCCCCCAGCCATGCAATTTGCCTGGGTACGTGTACTTCGTGGTGCGCGTGAAGTTCCACACGCGATTGTACGTGTACTTCGGGGTGCGCGTGAACTTCCACACGCGATTTGCCTGGGTACGTGTATTACTGTGGGTGCGCGTGAACTTCCACACGCGATTGGGCCTGTGAGAGTGGGTCACATGTATTCCAGGGGTGGGCGGGAATATTTACCCGCGACTGTGCCTGTGAGAGCGTGCTACGTGTATTCCTGGTGTGGGCGGGAAGATTCACACGTTCGCCTACGACGTGCCGAAAAAGTGTCCAAACCTGACACACATACGCCAGCATGAAGCAGGCGTACGTCGACCCACGCAGCATAAAAGTTAGCGAAAACCACAAACAAGCTCATACGCCAGGATGAATATACCGTTCCTAGCAGCAGTGGCCTTGGGTTACCAAAGGAGGAGGAGGAGGATAGTGAGGGCCCGAATTTTCACTCCCAGAACCAGCCTTTTTGGGATGCCTGATGACCAGGTGTATGGGAGGTACAGGTTTCCCCCACACATGATACTTGACCTGGTCAGTGAGTGGGAGGATGACCTCACATCACCCACCCTGTGCTCCCAAGCACTCAGCCCCCTGCAGAAGGTCCTCAATGTACTGCACTTCTTGGCCACAGGATCATTTCAGCGGACAAGTGCCATAGTGGGTGGGGTGTCACAGGCCACGCAGTCACGCTGCCTACACCAGGCCTTGAACATCATCACTGCACGCCCATCAGTCCGTAGGCACATATACCTGCCCAGGACACCTGCAGAAAGGCAGGCTGCCACCCTCGATTTCTACGGTGTGGCACAATTTCCAAAAGTGCTAGGTGCCATTGACTGCACCCATGTGGCACTACGTCCCCCCAGGGCATCTGAGCACATCTATAGGAACCGCAAGCACTGGCATTCCATCAACGTGCAGGTAGTATGTAATGCTAAGGGAATCATCACCTCAGTATATGCAAACTATCCAGGGTCCACCCACGACAGCTTCATTTACCGAATGTCTACCCTAAGCCGGGACCTCGAAGCTGGGCGGCATGGTGATACATGGCTGCTTGGTGAGTATGAATGCCACTGCACATGCATGCATGTCAGATGCAGAGTAATGCCACTACCCCACTAATGATACCCATCACCTCCTCACCAGGGGACAGTGCCTACCCTCTGAGCACCCACATGATGACGCCAATTCGGAACCCCATCACTCCTCCAGAGGTAAGATACAACACAGCCCATATAGCAACCCGGGGCATAGTGGAGCGCACATTCGGAGTGCTCCAGTCACGCTTTCGCTCCCTTGACCTGTCTGGCGGGCAGCTGTTATATGCGCCCCCAGTAGTGTGCAGGATCATAGTGGCAGCATGTGTACTGCACAATGTTGCAACACGCCGGGGCCTGGCCGTGGACATGGTGGTGCCCCCACATCCCCAACCACATGCACGCCCGCTGCGCATGAGAGGGGAGAGGGCACGGGGTGAGGCAGCCCGTACGCAGCTGGTGGCTAATTACTTCACATAGAAATCACACCCCAGTGGAGTGCACACAGGGCTGGCACATACCATCTGATTAGCAATGATGACTCGGCCTGACAATTAAGACGAACAAAAGGACTGTCAACTGTCAGAACCATAGCAGCCTGAGATTGTTCATGTGGAAGTGTCACAATGTGTGCATCCCTACCCACACAAACACCACCAATGCAGTGTCATGAAAATACACTTCCATGCTGCATAAATGAATACCCACTTGCAAAATACTACATGAAAACAGTTACATGTCACCCACCCCCTCCACGGCTCAGCCACACAACACACCATGGCATGTCATGCAATGTGAGAGGAAAGAAATGAATCCCCACAACATGCCCCAAGTGTCAGCAGCTACAGTGTCCCTAATGGAAACCTGTCCACACATGAAATCCTCACAGTAATGCAGGACCTTCAGCCCACATTACCAAATACTTACCAATAAAACCAATCACCTACACAACCTCCAACCCACCTTAAACATGACATTACAGACTTAAAAATTAGCTAGCCTCACCACCTGATGATGACAGCCCTCTGAACACTTGCAAGTATACAGTGTTGGCGCCACGCAGGAGTGTAGGTGCACTGCTTACAACATGGACTCCAGTTCCAAGGTGGACCGCATTGTGAAGACATGAGGAATGGACCTGCAAATATGGAGGATGAGATGGATGCAGAGGCACATATGAATACACCACGCAGTGTACAATACAACAACAATATGCACTATGAATGTATACACAGTATTGACTACAGACTGCCCACACAGCTCATGGGAGTCCAATGTCACCATGTACGTCAATGTCACTTGGGCACACCCTTCGCAAGCCCATGGAAACGGGAAGCAGGAGGGGTGTGTGACAAAAACCCAAGCATCTGAACCAAATCCATGACAAGCCTGCATGTGCCCAGCCACAATGCAGCGTATGCCCACGAGAGCCACACAAGGCAACACACTATCCCAAAAAAAAAAATAATGGCCATTAATGGGCCCGGGGGGGGGGGGCTGGGGAGGCCACTCAGGAGGTCCGAGGACAGGGTGCACACAAAATGCCACCTGTGTGGATCTTGCAAAAAAAAAAAACACCTCCATGGGCTCATGGCCCACACGGCTACCCTATTGTGGGAGTATCACTGCTGTCGCTATTCTCACCCTGTGCAGCTGCATCCGGAGGTGGTGGCACTATGGGAGGCAGCCCACGCAAGGCCCTAGTCTGTTCCTCCATGGCTGCAAGCATGCGGGTGTGGTAGGTCTCGTTCTGGAGGATGAGTGTGCGGAGGTCCCCATGCAACAACTCACGGGATGCCCGGACCTCCGCCCTAGTTGCCTGCATCTCAGCTGAGAGCGTACGGGTGAGATGCTCCAGCTGCTGTTCTGTCCTTCGGTCTGTTGAAGCCTCAAGCTCAACAAGAGTCGTCCTGAGGTGAAGGAGTTGCAGCCTCAGGGCTTCCCTGTGGTCCTGGGACTCTATGGAGATGGCTTCCTGCAGAGTCGCCAGTGCCGCCCGCCTGTCCCTGTTGGACGCCAACATGTCCTCCCTGTGTGACTGGCAGATGGAGTCGGTTGCCTGCTGTAGTCGCTCCATCAGCCTCTCGGGGGGACAATGGAAGTGGCCACCCTATCCATGGCCTGAGCCATCATCTCTGATGATGCTGCCTGTTGGGTTGCCATACCGTAAATAGATTGCTCCCATGCGGTATTGCCAGGTGGCGTACGGCCACCACGTCGGCGGGCACCACACCTGTCTGGGGCAAGGCGAACTGCGCCTTGCTGTGCCGGCACTGCCTGAGGCTGCAGGACTGCATTCCCCCTCTGATCTGCTGGCCCAGGAACAGGATCAGATGTCGCGGAGTGTGACCCTGCATCCGTAACCACCAAAGGCGTACCTGCCAACACTGACATCCCCATTGAGGGTTCTAACCCTGGTGCAGGTGGGTCGGACAGAACAGAATCCCTCCCACGAACACTCACCTGCGACGGCACGTAGGTCTCATCATCCGAATCAACACCTGAGTACAGCTCGGGGGAGGTGCAGCCAGAGACACCCCTTGAGAGCAGGACCTGCAGCAGTTGTGGGTTCTCACCCACCACCACACCACGTCCCTCACTGGTGGTCGGTCGGCCCTCAGACCCCCCCTGGGTCTGCACCATCTCCACAACCCCAGCAGTATCAGGTGGTTTTCCCCTGCAAAGACATAAAAGAAAACAAATGGAAACAGGCATTAGCACCATGGCACACAATGAGGGCTGAGAGGCTACAGAAACAGTACTTGATTGACACATGTCCCACATGACTAAAACACTCCCATGCATGCACCGTCACTGCGTGTGATGGGGAGGCAGATGCCACACATTGATGACACCAAGATGGAAGATGAACACATTTGCTGCATGCTGCCTAGCAGTGCCATCACACATTGGCCAGTGATTGGCAGGTCAAATACACATGCCATCACACAGATGGCATGTACCCTAGCCATGAAGTGAAGAGGGAGAGGAGGCCACCAATTGTTCATTCAGTCCAGTTTGTTCATATGATTGATCATTTCCATTGTAATGGTTCTAATGTTTAACATGCAGCTGCCAGTCAAAAATGGTCCTATAGCACAGGGACATGTCCAAACTAATCATGCCACGAAACTGAGCCAGTCCACTGTACCATAGCCATGTCAGACATGTGACAATAGGACTGAGAAATCCTGAGTAAAAGTGGTGGTATGCAAACAATCTGCCTGAATAAGGAGAGGTAAATAAGCAACAGTGTAGTGGCAAGATGACACTCCAAGGGCAACTGGCGTGCTGTTGGGCTGGATGTCTAATGTTGGCCGAAGGGATGCTGCTATACCCAAATGCTGGTGCAAAGAATGTTTTGGAAGAGGCACATGGGTGAGCCGAACCACTCAGGCACACACACCCTCCCCTGGCACCCAAACAGAAGCCCTCCCACACACAACATGCACATGGATGACACACACATGCATGTGCACTCACCGGACAATGCCTCGTAATCTGCCACTACTCCGACGCCTTGGATCTGTTCCTCCGTGACGTAGGTCCCGGCAACCTGCTCATGTGGAGTGAGTTCTATGTCGTCTGCTGGAGACCCACCTCCAGTCACTAGAGTTGCGGCATGACTTGAGGCCAGCTTATTATTTGCCCTGCGCTTCAGGTCATTCCAGCGCTTGTAGCAATCATTAGCTGTGCGCCTCACGATTCCAAGGGCACTTATGATGTCCGCAATGGTCTGCCAGTGTGCCTGACGTTGTGCAGGTGTGGTCTTGGATCCTGCAACAATCACCATTTCGCGGTCACATACTCTACAAGTGCATTCAGTTCGGCCTCATTGAAGCTGGGCTTCCTTGACGGGCCGGACTGTGTAGCCGTGTCTGGGGCGTCAGCCTCTACTGGACGAGCACTCTTCCTCTTCCGCTTGGAAGGTGGTGGGGATCCGGAGTGTCCTGCGCCGCTCTGGACACTAGGGGCAGGAGCGTGAGATTGCACACTCAGCATGGGAGTTGGTGCAGGCATTAGCTCAAGTGTGATGGTGTCAGGGGGAATGTCAGCATGATGGACTTGGACCGACACTGTCCTGGCTGGGTGTGTGAGAGGTGGGGTGGATGGAGCCGCAGCTGCCCCTGCAGCCTCCCCAGCCTGCCTACGCGGGGCAGCAGATGACCTAGCTGCCCCTGATTCACGTGGCCTGATGACACCAACGTTCACCGGCGCACGTGGCCTAGACCTGCTGACCTGGAAGTCAGCCATGGAGTCACCCTGTGCCAGGTCTGGTTCCACAGTGGGCTGGTCCAACAAGGGCTGAGCATGGATGGTGTCAGCCACGGTAACCTCAACCGGGGGAGGGGGGGCATGGGTGTCCCTGACTGCTCCTGAACACATGGGGGGCTAGGGGCACCCTGCAAGTCACGGCCACGTCCCCTACCGGATCCACCACGGCCACCACTTGGGGCTCGGCCACCTTTGCCACCCTTACGGCTTGTTCGCCTCCCAGCCATGGCACTGATGTTATTGTGCGTATGGGAGTTGATGTGAACTATTGTCCTGGGCAATTGGGGGTCAAAGGGCTTGGGTACCAGATGGTAATCGTACCCTAGTGCTCTAGCAAGGCTGTATGTCACCCCAGGGGAAAGATGACGGGTCACGCAACGCACAGGCAGCCCAAAAAAGGGAAGTAAGGTGCACGCAACCCCTCCTATACCACGTGCGTGGAAAAAAAAACCTGCACTACGCTGTGGCACCCAGGAACACAAGAATGAACGTATGCGTGTCACACGCAGCCTAGAATGATCTCTGAAGGGGTACGCGACACACGGGGCAAGCACAGATGTTAGATATGTGCGCGACTCACCGTCTGCCAGGAACAAAAGCGTGAAAAATATGCGCGTGTGCGCGTTGGCAAAACCCCCGCCAAAAGAAGAATTGTACGCTGTCTGAGGAGACAGGACAACAGTAGTAGGGGAGCTGTTTGAGGAAACAGGCCCAGGGAAAAGAGGAAAAGAGAAAAAACTGTCAGAGGTAACAGGGAGTACGAACTGGAAACGCCGTGAAGTAAATCGCGTGTGAACCGACAAGAAGTACAGATTTCATCCACTCGCTCTCCACGAAAAGCTCGTACAAGGAAATGGCGTCCTACACGTAACTTTTATTCACACGTCACAGGCGCGCATACGCGATGGGGCCATTTCCACCAATTACGCGCTTTGACACTCGGACGTGTATCTCTTCATTTTTACACGCGCCATTCTCTACGGCCATGCGCGTGACGTCACAGCTGCGCATGGTGGCCTTTGGGCCAATGAAATGAAACTGCACGTCCGAGTGTCATCGCGTGTAATCGGAGGGAAGTGAGTGTACACGCGATTGGCCTGGGTACGTGTATTTCTGGGGTGCGCAGAAAGTTCCATACGCAATTGGTGGAAATCCACGTGTGCTCTGTCATCACGTGTAATGAGGGAAACACCCGCGCGCCTCACGTCACAGACGCGCTCACGCGCTAAGGGCCTTTGGTCCAATGAAATCGCATATGCGTGCTGACGTGCACACGCGCTAAGGGCCTTTCCTCGATTTACACGCAGACGTGCAGGATTTTCACGTGCCAAATCACTCCGTATCAAGCTGGCCACGCATAAGCACACGGAAGACCACGCTCCTGCCCAAAAGGCCGAATTACTGCCCCCCAGAGCCCCGAGCAGCCTCCCACGAGCCATCTGCTGCTGCCTGCCTACCTGCCTGCCTGCTGCCACCGTGCCCTGCCATTTGGTGCCTGCACATGAGCCATCTGCAGGGGTCCATTTGCTGTGTCCACCCCTGCTGGAACAGAGTACTCCCGACTGGGATACCATCGCTCCACAGCCCAGCCCCAGGACCCAGTTGCCCAACCACTCCTGCCTCTGGGGTTGCCATGTCGGGCACTGCTACATCTGGCACCACTGGCAACCCCCGGCCAGAGAGGCAGAGGGCCACCAGCTTCAGTGCCACCGAAGTTGGTGTCCTGGTGGAGCAAGTCCTGGGGCAGTATGATGCCCTCTTCGGAAGTAAACGCGCCAACAAGGAAGGACAGACTCGGATCTGGACCGACATCGTGACTGCCATCAACGCGGAGGGGGTGGCAGTCCGCGACTACCAACATGTCAAGAAGCGCTGGGATGACTGCAGGTCCAGGACCCTCTTGAAGGCCCGGCGTCTCGTGGAGGGGGGCCGGGGCCGCATGAGTACCATCCAGATGAGGGTCCTGGAATGCGTAGGCCCAGCGCTCCACGGCCAAATCCTTGAGAGGCAGACCCGTCTGGAGTTGAGCAGTAAGTGGCCAAGCATTGCTGTGTGAGACAGGGCATGTCGCAGTGTGCTGGTTGTCTGATACCTGCCTGTATGTGTGACATAGCCCATGTATGCATGTGTGTGTGCAGGGACGTCATGCATGTGAGACCAGTAATGTGTGAACCACACGGTTGGTGCATGTGTTCAAATGCAACATGGGTTGCCCTATGCGGAATGGCCACATGAAAGCATGCCAGTATCTGTTCCTGGACATGGGTGAGGGATGGGTGCTGATGCCATGTACATATATGCTGTCCATGTCTGTGTGTCTGACCAGCGTGTCTGTGACTTGTGAATGCCTGGGATGCATGACACATGTCTGTGGCAATGTTCCGGTTCACTGATGCAGCCTAGTCATCCTTGTATCCACTGTGTCTGTGGTGTACGAGGCCAGATGGATGAAACTAGGGTGAAGTGTGTGCATGTGATAGGCATGGCACATGATGCATGTGAGTTCAAAAACAACAGTGTATGTTTAAAGAATAACTTGGACATGTATGCTAATGTCCATAGCATGCGCCATGCCTGTTATCGCATGTGTTTTACCTGCACTGAGCCATGTGTTGTGGAGGGACATGATGGAAGTGATCCTTGACAGCGCCACTCATCTGCTATTGCTTCCTGTCTAGGGGACCATTGTACAGTACCCTGATGCTTGTGTTCTATGTCTCCCTCTACACAGCGCCACCTGAAGAAGAGGGCGGAGACGGCTCTGTGGAGCAAAGCGGCGGGCATGCCCCCACGGCTGCAGCGGAAGGGGTGGGTGAGCCCCCACAGGGGCTTGCAATGGCGGAAGACGGGGTGGAGCCATCCAGGTTGGTAGTTTCCACAGAGGAGGAGGAGGCCGCTACTGAGGCGCACATGGGGCCTGGTGGGGGCATCCCTGCTGGTGCAAGTGTTGCAGTCCAGGGGCAGGGGCAGGAGGCAGCACAGGTCGCCGTGGAGGGGCCTGTGCATGTCACTGTCCCTGACACTGTGACTGCACCACCATGCACCAGCAGGGATGCCCCATCCCAGGCCCGTCCGCAGGTCGGGGGGATGTCCATGTCATCTGACTCCCCTCCACCTGCGTACGAGGGGACCCCTGGCCGTATGGAGAAGGTCCTGATTGGTGTCGCGTTGCGCACAGGTGCAATTCGTGATGAGGTGCGTGCTTCCTGGGAGGAGCATGCACGTCATCACGGAGAGCACCGTGCCGACGTGGCCCAGTTGGGAACAGCCATGGTCGGGGGTTTCCTACATGTGTCGGCCAATCTGGCGACCCTCTCCTCATCTGTGGAGACTATGCACCAGTCGTTCTCCATGCCGTCTTCCGGCCCAGATGCCACCGGGGCCCCCTGTGGACCTGTCCCGACCAATGCAGCCGGCTCGGTGGGGATCCCATCCCTGCCACAGTCGGGAGTCGGAGGTCCAGCAGGGGTGGACACACCAGCAACTGGACCCCAGCAGATGGAGGATGTGACGGCATCATCGGGCAGGGCACGTGCACGACGGCGTCGGTGGTTTCCATCAGCCTGGATGCCCACAGGCACAGGCAGTTGCATCGGAGGCAGCAGCAGGCTCAACGTGGGAGGCATCATGGCTCAGGGCCATCAACATCAGGGGTGCAGGCATCGGCCGGAGGGCAGGAGAACCCTGGAATGGGAGTGGCTTCCGTGTGGGAGCGGTTGTGCCAGCAGATAGGTGCGGAGCGGCAGCGGGCAGAGGAGGAACGGTTCACAATGGTCAGGGCGGAGGACTCCATGCGGAGGGCGCTGAGGCGGGCTGAGTGCCTCGAGGGTCTTCGCAGGGAGTTGGAGCTGGACACTGCTTTATCCCTGCGAGACCTCGGGGCCAGGGAACATGCCCACCTCCAAGCCATTGAACAGGAGTTCGATGATGCCCTGGCCCATGACAACATCCAGTGAGCCGTTGGACTAGCCCGCTGCCCATGTAAATAGTTATGTAGTTGGTGTTAGGTTTCCTTTGTTTTTGCTTTTTCTTTGGACCTTTTGGACAATGGGCCACATTTTTGTATATAGTTATTTTTTATTAGGTAGTGTTGTTAGATAGGTTTCATTTCATTTGTTGGGATCATGGACCCTGGCTTGTTCACCTGTACATAGTTATCTGTTGGATTTTCGTTTCCTTTTACCATTTACCCATGGAGTAATGGCTTTCTATTATAATTTCACATTGGATTTTCTTTTCTGGACTGTGACTTTGGACACCATTCCTTTGGATTCTGATTTTTGGTTTAGCATTTTTTCATGGACATGCTTCTTTTTACTTTTTTTAAATTCCCATTTCTGTTAGTTTATTTTTGATTCAATTCTTGTTTTCTTTAATACATATTTTTAGATCAATCTTCAATGTGTAGTATCATCTCATTGGTTTCATGCATATCATGATACGGGTTTGGAGATTCACTGACACCCATTGGGTGTATGTGAGGGACATGTGTTCGTTTCCAAACTTGCAATTGCAGTTCTATCATGTTATTTCCATTTCTGAGTGGGTGGATGCAATACTCGGGTGGGTGTTTTGCATTTGGAGGCTGACCATGGGGACCGGGGACCTAGATTGTGATGACATGTGGGCTGGGATACATGAGTTGGACATGAGTGGGGGCCTGCTGGCAGGTGCCCCACGGTGCTGGGGGGTGGGGGTGCAGGGGAACATGAGTTGGACATGAGTGGGGGCCTGCTGGCAGGTGCCCCACGGTGCTGGGGGGTGGGGGTGCAGGGGAACATGAGTTGGACATGAGTGGGGGCCTGCTGGCAGGTGCCCCACGGTGCTGGGGGGTGGGGGTGCAGGGGAACATGAGTTGGACATGAGTGGGGGCTTGCTGGCAGGTGCCCCACGGTGCTGGGGGGTGGGGGTGCAGGGGAACATGAGTTGGACATGAGTGGGGGCCTGCTGGCAGGTGCCCCACGGTGCTGGGGGGTGGGGGTGCAGGGGAACATGAGTTGGACATGAGTGGGGGCCTGCTGGCAGGTGCCCCACGGTGCTGGGGGGTGGGGGTGCAGGGGAACATGAGTTGGACATGAGTGGGGGCCTGCTGGCAGGTGCCCCACGGTGCTGGGGGTGGGGGTGCAGGGGAACATGAGTTGGACATGAGTGGGGGCCTGCTGGCAGGTGCCCCACGGTGCTGGGGGGTGGGGGTGCAGGGGAACATTAGTTGGACATGAGTGGGGGCCTGCTGGCAGGTGCCCCACGGTGCTGGGGGGTGGGGGTGCAGGGGAACATGAGTTGGACATGAGTGGGGGCCTGCTGGCAGGTGCCCCACGGTGCTGGGGGGTGGGGGTGCAGGGGAACATGAGTTGGACATGGGTGGGGGCCTGGTGGAGGCTGCCCCTGCACTGCTGGGGGGTGGGGGTGGCGGGAGACATGAGTGGGGGCCTGGTGAAGGCTGCCCCTGCACTGCTGGGGGGTGGGGGTGGTGGGAGACATGAGTAGGGGCCTGTTGGAGGCTGCCCCTGGTGGCTGGGGGGTGGGGGTGGTGGGAGACATGAGTGGGGGCCTGGTGGAATCTGCCCCTGGTGGCTGGGGGGTGGGGGTGGTGGGAGACATGAGTGTGGGCCTGGTGGAATCTGCCCCTGGTGGCTGGGGGGTGGGGGTGGTGGTAGACATGGGTGGGGGCCTGGTGGAGGCTGCCCCTGCACTGCTGGCGGGTGGGGGTAATAGGGGACATGAGTGGGGGCCTGTTGGAGGCTGCCCCTGCACTGCTGGGGGGTGGGGGTAATAGGGGACATGAGTGGGGGCCTGTTGGAGGCTACCCCTGCACTGCTGGGGGGTGGGGGTAATAGGGGACATGAGTGGGGGCCTGTTGGAGGCTGCCCCTGCACTGCTGGTGGGTGGTGGTAATAGGGGACATGAGTGGGGGCCTGTTGGAGGCTGCCCCTGCACTGCTGGGGGGTGGGGCTAATAGGGGACATGAGTGGGGGCCTGATGGAGGCTGCCCCTGGTGGCTGGGGGGTGGGGGTGGTGGTAGACATGAGTGGGGGCCTGGTGGAGGCTGGCCCTGGTGGCTGGGGGGTGGGGGTGGTGGTAGACATGAGTGGGGGCCTGTTGGAGGCTGCCCCTGCACTGCTGGGGGGTGGGGGTGGTGGGAGACATGAGTGGGGGCCTGTTGGAGGCTGCCCCTGGTGGCTGGGGGGTGGGGGTGGTGGGAGACATGAGTGGGGGCCTGGTGGAATCTGCCCCTGGTGGCTGGGGGGTGGGGGTGGTGGTAGACATGAGTGTGGGCCTGGTGGAATCTGCCCCTGGTGGCTGGGGGGTGGGGGTGATGGTAGACATGGGTGGGGGCCTGGTGGAGGCTGCCCCTGCACTGCTGGGGGGTGGGCGTAATAGGGGACATGAGTGGGGGCCTGTTGGAGGCTGCCCCTGCACTGCTGGTGGGTGGGGGTAATAGGGGACATGAGTGGGGGCCTGTCGGAGGCTGCCCCTGCACTGCTGGGGGGTGGGGGTAATAGGGGACATGAGTGGGGGCCTGATGGAGGCTGCCCCTGGTGGCTGGGGGGTGGGGGTGGGGGTGGTGGTAGACATGAGTGGGGGCCTGGTGGAGGCTGGCCCTGGTGGCTGGGGGGTGGGGGTAATAGGGGACATGAGTGGGGGCCTGTCGGAGGCTGCCCCTGCACTGCTGGGGGGTGGGGGTAATAGGGGACATGAGTGGGGGCCTGATGGAGGCTGCCCCTGGTGGCTGGGGGGTGGGGGTGGTGGGAGACATGAGTGGGGGCCTGGTGGAGGCTGCCCCTGGTGGCTGGGGGGTGGGGGTGGTGGTAGACATGAGTGGGGGCCTGGTGGAGGCTGGCCCTGGTGGCTGGGGGTGGGGGTGGTGGTAGACATGAGTGGGGGCCTGTTGGAGGCTGTCCCTGGTGGCTGGGGGGTGGGGGTGGTGGGAGACATGAGTGGGGGCCTTGTGGAATCTGCCCCTGGTGGCTGGGGGTTGGGGGTGGTGGTAGACATGGGTGGGGGCCTGGTGGAGGCTGCCCCTGCACTGCTGGGGGGTGGGGGTAATAGGGGACATGAGTGGGGGCCTGGTGGAGGCTGCCCCTGCACTGCTGGGGGGTGGGGGTGGTGGTAGACATGAGTGGGGAGTGGGGGCCTGGTGGAGGCTGCCGCTGGTGGCTGGGAGGTGGGGGTGGTGGTAGACATGAGTGGGGGCCTGTTGGAGGCTGCCCCTGGTGGCTGGGGGTGGTGGGAGACATGAGTGGGGGCATGGTGGAATCTGCCCCTGGTGGCTGGGGGGTGGGGGTGGTGGTAGACATGAGTGTGGGCCTGGTGGAATCTGCCCCTGGTGGCTGGGGGGTGGGGGTGGTGGTAGACATGGGAGGGGGCCTGGTGGAGGCTGCCCCTGCACTGCTGGGGGGTGGGGGTAACAGGGGACATGAGTGGGGGCCTGGTGGAGGCTGCCCCTGCACTGCTGGTGGGTGGGGGTAATAGGGGACATGAGTGGGGGCCTGTTGGAGGCTGCCCCTGCACTGCTGGGGGGTGGGGGTGGTGGGAGACATGAGTGGGGGCCTGGTGGAGGCTGGCCCTGGTGGCTGGGGGTGGGGGTGGTGGTAGACATGAGTGGGGGCCTGTTGGAGGCTGCCCCTGGTGGCTGGGGGTGGGGGTGGTGGGAGACATGAGTGGGGGCCTGGTGGAATCTGCCCCTGGTGGCTGGGGGGTGGGGGTGGTGGTAGACATGGGTGGGGGCCTGGTGGAGGCTGCCCCTGCACTGCTGGGGGGTGGGGGTAATAGGGGACATGAGTGGGGGCCTGGTGGAGGCTGCCCCTCCACTGCTGGGGGGTGGGGGTGGTGGTAGACATGAGTGGGGGCCTGGTGGAGGCTGCCCCTGGTGGCTGGGGGGTGGGGGTGGTGGTGGACATGGGTGGGGCCTGGTGGTGGCTGCCCCTGCACTGCTGGGGGTGGGGGTGGTGGGAGACATGCATTGTTGATCAGTAGTGCAAGGTGACATGTGGGTTGGCTGGGGGGCATGCCCATGGTGGATGGGCTGCGTGCGGGACATGAGCAGGGGTGCAGGGTAGTCCCCCGTGGTGTGGGCTGCCTGCAGGGGCCGTGGAGGTTGTAGAGCGAACACCTGGGAGGACCCACACGGCCAATTCACGTGTAGTACTCCCCAGAACCCCTGAAATACACGTACCCTGCTGAAATCGCGTGTGGAACTTCCCGCGCACCCCTGAAATACACGTACCCTGCTCGCACGGGGACAATCGCGTGTGGAACTTCCCGCGCACCCCTGAAATACATGTACCCTGCTCGCACGGGGCCAATCGCGTGTGGAACTTCCCTCGCTCCCCTGAAATACATGTACCCTGCTGTAATCGCGTGTGGAACTTCCCGCGCACCCCTGGAATACACGTACCCTGCTCGCACGGGGTCAATCGCGTGTGGAACTTCCCGCGCACCCATGAAATACACATGCCCTGCTGAAATCGCGTGTGGAACTTCCCGCGCACCCCTGGAATACACATACCCTGCTCGCACGGGGCCAATCGCGTGTGGAACTTCCCGCGCACCCCTAAAATACACATACCCTGCTGAAATCGCGTGTGGAACTTCCCGCGCACCCCTGAAATACACGTACCCTGCTGGAATCGCGTGTGATACTTCCCACAAACCGCTGTGCGCGGAAATCGATTTTAGCGCACGCGGCTGGCGCAGACATTCGCACGGGCATGCTGTGCGCCAGTCACGTGCGCCACTTTTGTGCGATTTTCTATGAATTACCCTGTTAAGCTTTGGCAAATGCACTTCACAGGCGGGGTCTAAGCCTACCATACCATAGTCATAATATCGACTCCAAAAATGTCGAAAGTCATAAAATCGAGAAAAAAACAGTCGAAAAAATGTTTTAATACGTTTTTTATTCAAAATGGGGGCGTTCCCCCATCCCCCCTTTTTTATTTTTTGTTTGTTTTTACCTTTTGTTTTTACATGCCGAACCCCCAAAAAATATATAAATAAAAAACAAAGAGTTAAATTTTTTTTTTGACATTTTTTTTTCTAATTTAATGTAATTCGACATTTTATTTTCGATATTATGACTGACCACCCCACAGATCTATTTCTGGGCTGACATCTTCTATTGGGGGAGTCACTGTGACTTCCTCTCTTGGCATCTATCAAGCAATGCTGTAAATGGGAGAAGAATACTCCAGGAACACTGCTAGTGGAAGGCGTGGCACGATCGATCTGGAAGAGCTGTGTGGGGACAGAGGTGAGGATGGCACAAGGGGTAGGAGGCAAGTGGTAGGCATAGTGGAGTCGTCGGCGGACGTACATCTACCACCATAATCTAATTTGTTTTCAATTTCATGTTTGTAGGTATTTATCTTTTGATGAAAAAGGTGCGAGTCACTAAGATGTGGCGGAAGTGCTTTGCCATACAAAGTGCAGGGAGAAGGATCGATTCAGGTCTAAGGGATAAGTCGGACAGAGACTAAACCGGAGCAGAGGATAATCGTCGAGTTTGTGTTGGGCATGGGTTTGTTCTGATTGCAACAGGGATCTAGAGAGACACATGTTCCTGCCCTATTCAGGTACTGTTGTCAAGCCTACGCCCACCCCATTCACTCCTCCGTAATCTTAGGTTTAACTCATTGGCAGCAGAGACTTCTTTATGGAAGGTCTGACTATGACGGTCAATTAAGGATAATTTGTGGAAGGATTCAAGTTGTAATTTTTGCTCCCAATGTTAATTGTTGTTATTTCTGTGTATTTGTTGTTCCATTGTACAGCGCTTTGGTGTAAAGCGCTCAATAAATAAATAAATAATCATGTTGGCAAGCCACAGATAATATGGTTCCTTTCTAGGTAGTGGTACAATGGTTTGATGACTTTGATTTTCTATTATTTATGTATGTTGTGTTTCTTGCATGGGTTTTTATGGGATGATCTCAACATAAAACAATGTACTACTACTGCTTTATGGGAGGGCAAAGGGGCAAGTGTCCCAGGGCTCTACCTGGAAGCGGCCAAAAAACGCTGCCTGACAGAAAAAGGTCAGTGCGTACTTTTAACAAAACATAAATAACACATGCCATGATATTGACTAGTGTGCTTCCGAGGTTCCGATTCTGCAATCTGGCTGTAGTTTCCCAGCTATCTAATTACTCACAAGTCCTCCCTCTCGCTGTCCTCCTTGCTTGGTCTCAGGAGGATAGCTCATGGGCAACGTGCTCGCCTTGGAAGCAACACTGCACGGAGCAACACAGGTTCGATCCCCGGGTCCACACTTAGAAACCTCTGGGTATTAAGTGTGTTACAAATAACCAATTATAATTATGTCTCACTAATGGTAATTCCTTGGAGTTCTTTCCCTCTTCTCTCCCAGTTTTCACTACTTCTTAGTTACTCTGAACTTGTCCCCGTCCTCAATGCTCCACATTGTCCTGGTGCTCTCTCTATTCCTCACTGATCTGCCAGATGTAGGGCATATCGGCAGCATCTTCCCTCTCTGTCTCTGCCTGTCTAGGTTTCCTCTCTGGTCTTCTCCTTCTTTAGCTTATACTATTCTTTAACCCTTGGGGTCGTCCTTCTCTCCTTCCTCCAGCCTGTATATTGTCCTTTCCCAATGTGTCTCTTTCTCTGCCCCTCCTCTAAATTACATTGGGCCTCATTACACGTTAGGCGGTAAGGGTTTACCGGTACCGGTAAGGGCACTGGTACCGGTAAACCCTTACCGCCTTACTACGAGTTACCTTTGCGGGACCCAACCTTAACGGCTGGTTTTACCAGCCATTTAAAGTAGGGTGCCGCAAAGGGACCTCGGTGCTATGTAAGAGGATTCAATTCAACACTACAGCTAAGTCAATGCCTAGTCTGGGATACTGAATGGAAACCCTTATTGATATATCTTTATGTCCAGTTCATGCGTTCTGGATGACTACCCCTATATAACACCCCTCTCTTAGAATCCCCCTGACCCCACTGAGCCAAGAAGTAGGTTTGTTTTGCAAATTTAAAAGATTTATTTGAAAAAAATTAAACAATGTATAGATATATCACACTTTGATAATAAATTAATAATTGGATATCACACTTAATCTGATATGATAAAGATTAACAACGGAGAATCTGGCACTAGCACACTTGTGAATAGGAACAGAAGAAGAAGGTGGTAGAGAATGCTTTATATAAGTTCAGATGGATGTAAGGTTGAATGAAAATGCAATACAGAAAATACTCAATATGATTTCAACAAAACAATGTAATCACTTTTCTCTGGCAATCCCCTCCCCCCTTTATGCAATGTAAGGAAATGGAAGGAAGGCACACAGTTCTCAGAAATGCAATCAAATGTAATCCCGTTCACCCCAGCAAGCTTAGACTACATTTCGGAGTTTTAAACACAGGCCCAAAATGCTTTTACATGCGCTGGCAATGAAGTGAAAAAATATGCTAAAATGCTTTTAATTCCCTCTAGAGGTTTAGGGTGAGTGGTATAGGCTTTGAATAAGTTCAGGATCACTTTAGCAATGCTCTATAATGGTTGTCAGGTTGCAAACGAATTTTTGCAACGGAAGGCAAGCAGCAGAAGATTTTTACACGTGGAGAAATTTGCAAATCGCGGTAAAATTCGCGAGTGCGCCGGGCGCGATTACAGAGGAACTACAAAGACTATCACTATCGTTTTGGGGTCCTAGGACAGCCTAGGATCTCAGCTTCCAGATGAAAGTTACTGCAAGTCTCTAAGACAAACGGTCGCGGAGGTATGAGCGATTTTGTAAAGGTCGGTTTTCAGATTTGAAATTTTAAAGTTCAAAGTGACAAGTGACAGTTTTGCAAAATGACAAGGTACAACTTCTAGGAGACAGTTCTGGTTAGATTAAAATAGATTGAATTATATTACTTTAACTAAGAGATTGGTTCTGCACAGTTCTACTCTGTACTCACAATATATTTAGAAATATGCCTCGCCACGGATCTGGTCAGGTTTTGGACTGGACTCCGGTTCAGCTCTCTGGTTCTGCTAACAGCGGTCTGGGTCAGCTCTGCTCTGCTGGTCTGGCCTGGGTCTCTGAAGGTGGATAGATTGAAGTCTCTATGTTAGCTCTCTGGAGGTTGATGGAGGTAGAGTATGGATTTTCCGGCAGAGCGTCCCGCAGCAGATGGAAATGAATGTCCCTATCTGTCCTGTCTGTCTGCTTTTATCTGTTTTTAAAATGTGTGTGCAGCATCACTAGACCCTACCCCTCTCCACTTGCCATTGGCCCAATTCTCCCCTCTCCCATGATTGGGGAAGGAACTGTGAGTCAGAGCGATGTCATTTTATGGCTTGCAGAGAGGACACTCCCCTGTCAAATTGCACATAATCCATATTTGATAAAAAAAAGACATATTTGTACAGGTACACATTTGTTTAAAATTACATGCACCCCTCACATATCACAGGAGGTATCCCCTGTTCAAACTCTGCTCTTCCTGGGGGCTTGCATTCAGAAATGGCAGAAATGGCACATATTTCACTTTTTAACTGATTTTGCAATATCGGACATTAACCCAAATTTACACACATGTGCGCAAGGAGTATGGACATTAATTGATGAAGTGTCAGATTTTTAACATGCATACATTTAGAGTAATATCCTCTTTTCCGCTAAAACCCCCCTGAACATACCACCGGGTCCTAACACGTCTTACAATGTGGGCAGAAAAATCACAAGAATTATGGTATCATTTAAATAATTTTCACAAGTCCGCTCTATGAATGATCAATCTTTTTAGAGTTAGGTTCTGACCCCAAAGGGGTGTGGTTTCCCCCCAGCACAAGGTTGAATTTCTGGTTTTTCCAGTTCTGCCAAGCCAGCTTGCTCTCACAGGCAGTGCCCCTCCCCTTTCCTTCCAGGAGGAAGCTCCATTTACGACTCCCGCCAATAAAACATTTGCCTGAGTCAGGACAGGGCTTTGTTCAGAGCTCCTGTATTCTGTGGGGGCTCCCCTTAATTCAATTATCAGAGAGATGGCATATCCTTAGTGTGGCCAGCAAAAGGCAGATAGGCCTGGGAATACAGCTGTGACTCAAGTTTCACTCCTGATGGGGGGTAGTTGCCAGGCAAAATTGGAATCTCTTTAAGCCAGTTTTTAGCTACATGTCATTTCTGTTCCCCAGTTTTCTGCATTCAAATACAACTAACAATTTTACATATGCAGCTAGAATGCTGATTCTAAGTTTAAAACTATGACATTTAAACAATTGCAACCTATGTGACACTCAGAAATAGGTCACTCATTTCTTTTAAACATTTAGATTTTTAGTGTCTTTCAGTCCACATTTACTTAAACTGCTGAAATCCACAGCTCAGCCTGTCTTGTTATAAACATTGTTTTGGGCTCTTCATCTTCCCAGATTTAGTATGCACACAAAATTTCCTTCTGCCAAATGTCTGCTGGTGTTCAGTGAACATTTTGCATATGTGCAATGTTTAAAATGGGCATTTGAAGCTTGCATTCAGGGAAACCAGGGTGGATTTTGAAGCGCTGTTTTGAGCTAACCGGCGCTACTGTTTTTCCTTTGGCAACCCATTTTGGTGTGCGCACAACTGCGCAGCTCTCCTGGATTCTGGGATGGAATGATGGGCGGCGACAGCGCATCCCCATCTTTACCCACTCCAATGATTTATTTTTGTTCTGGGGTAAAAAGATGGGCAGCGACAGCTTAATCCCCACATTTACCCAGTCTAATGATTCCACATGGGTCAAAACCCTCCACAAACCCCCCCCGCCCGACTGCGCTTTGACTTGAGTCGAGGGGAAGTCGGTTGCAAGGGAGGTTTTGAACCCTGGCGCTGGTATGTCCACATTATCTTCTTCCAATTCTGTAGATGGCACAGTTCAGCATCTTCCTCTCCATCCGGTCGGATCGATCGGTTCTCCTCGCCGGTCCTGATGGGAATATTGGGCGGTACCCTGGGCCCCCTTGCGTCATCCTCCCAGTCTCCGGATCATCCTCCTTGGTCATTCTCCAGGTTTTCTTTCTCCTAGGACGACAAAGGAAGAGCGGCAATACCTACTCATAGACGTCTTTCCACCACTGTTGAGATAGTAGGGCAGCATATGCATTTCATCATAACGAAACATTACATTCTTATTTTGAAAAAAAAACAGTATAACTAAGAGACAGTTTCATGCAAATCACAATATTTTAGAGACTAGATGTGGTATGTTTTATGGTTGGAACTGAATTAATCTGAGACAGTACCCGCTAGGATTCCAGAGGATTCCTCCAGTTGTTGCAGAGTGTGCCTGGGATGGCAACATTTCAACTGGTTTATGTGGACCCACTTGTCTTCCCCCTCTGCCCAAGGACCTTTGGGGATGTGGATTTTGTAGGCCACAGGGGAGATCTTGTCGATGATCTCAAAGGGTCCCTTCCATGTAGGCAAGAATTTCCGCTGTTTTGCCTGGTTTCTTTGGAAATTGTATAGATAGACCCGGTCCCCCACCTGATATTCCTTCCTGGAAGTCTTCAGGTCATAATGGGTCTTCATGCCATCAGTCGATCTTTCTAGATTCCGCTGAGCATAAGCAAAAGCATGTTGAAGGTGTTTCCTTAAATTCTCCACATACTCATGAGTTGTGGAGGCATTTATCAGTGTCTGCTCTTGGGTCCTGTAGAGCAAATGCTGCGGAAGCACCATCTTGCGTCCAGTCATCAACTCAAATGGTGACATTTTGGTTGCAGATGAAGGGGTAGATCTGATGGCCATTAGGACCAGAGGTAATCGGATATCCCAACTTGGCCCAGAATCTGCCACAAACTTCTTTAATATGCTCACAATGGTTCGGTTATATCTCTCTACTGCCCCAGAAGAAGCTTGCCTGTAAGCAATATGCAACTTCCTTTTGACCCCCAGTATCTCCCACATCTTTGTCATTACTTCACTGGTGAAGTGGCTACCCCTGTCTGACTCAATCCTTTGAGGTAGACCGAAACGGGAAAAGATGTGGTTAATCATCAGGGCAGCTGCAGTTTCTGCCTTGCAATTTGGGGCTGGGAGACATTCCACCCACTTGGTAAACAAGCATGTCACAGTCAACATGTACTTATTCCCCCTAGCAGAGCGAATCACGGGGCCTACAAAGTCGATTTGTAAATCTGACCATGGCAGTGTCATCCCCCTCTTTTGGAGAGGCGCACGGTGCGTGAGGGATGATGGCTGAAATTGTGCACACACAAGACACCCCTTCAAATATTGGTCGAGGTCCTGCCCCATGTGTGGCCAGTATGCAACCTCTCTTAAGATTTCCAGTGTTGTGTGAAACCCCCTATGACCGGCGGTGGCCGCATCATGGGCGTGACTTAACATCAGGCTTCGGAATGAGGTAGGAACCACCCACTGGTCATGGCCAGCTTTGGATTTCCTTACCAACAAACCGTCTTGGATCCGGAACATTTTTGGACATTTCATCAACACTCTTAGGTCCTCTTTCCCAGTGTAATCGGTATCCGTCAGGGGAAAGTTCTCAGGGTCCTCAAGGTGCTGGTAAAATTTACCAATTATTGGATCCCCCTTCTGAGCGGTAATCAAATCAGCATCAGGGGTCTCCTTGCTCCATTGTGCAATTGAAAGGTCGTTGTGAGCATTTGTCTGGGACCTAGTGATAGCAGTGACCTGGATTTCCCCCAACAGGGATTCAATCTCAATTAGATCCCCTTGGATGGACCCGGTTTTGGCCAGCTGATCAGCTAAGTCATTTCCAGTTTTGTCTGGTCCCTCTACTTTGGAATGACCCTTGATCTTTTTCCAATAGATGGTCATCTCATTCGAGGTGACCAGATCATCAATGTTTTGGATCAACTTCCCATGTTTCAAGGGTTTGTTGTTAGCACATAACATGCCTCTGGTTTTCCAATTAACCAGGTGCTCCACGAACCCGTTCCGTACATAATCCGAATCTGTGATTATGACCAGTTCGTGGAGTTGATGCTGGACAGCAGTGAGGATGGCCTGATGCACAGCCATCAATTCTGCCACCTGACTACTTCGGGGACCAATTTTGTATCCAGCGGAGGGTTCTGGGGACTCATTCACCCATGCATTCCCTACGCCAGCCACCAGTTCTTTCTCCCCGTTGTTGTCAACATGGTAAGAGCATCCATCCACATAGACAGTGGGCATTCCCTCACACTTGTCTTCTTCAAAGACTTTGTGTGGGGAATTAAGGTATGCCTCCATGTTGTCCTTTATTTTTAGACTTTCGTCCTCGATACAGTTTTCTCTGGCACAATCATGCAAGTCAGCCAGACCTTGCGCGAGGGGACTCTTCTTGTTTTGGCCATATCTGACCTCCACAGGAAAGCCTTGCATTGACAGAATCCAGGAAGTAATTCGGGAATTACTCACATTTCCGGCCCGGATTCTATCACTTTGGAGATATTGCAGAGGCTGGTGTGGAGTCTCCACTATGATGTGTTCCCCCTGGATAAACGGGCGGTAATTCTTCAATGCCCACACCGTTGCCAGGAGTGCCTTCTCACAATCGTTGAATTTTTCCTCCACAGAGGATAAAGTTTTGCTCGCATAGGAGATTACTTTATTGACCTTGTCATGCTTTTGGTATAATACCGCCGTCAAGCACGTATTAGAGAACCCCGTCTCCAGGAAGAACTCCTTGTTTCTGACAGGGTAAGCTAGGCAAGGCGCTTGTGAGAGGCTTCTTTTGAGTTGTCTTACTGCCTCGGCTTGTTCTGGACCCCATTCCCACTTGACCCCCCCCCTTCAGGAGATGAATCAGGGGTCTGGTGATCTCTGCGTAGCCCTCAATGAACTTTCTGCTGTAATTTGTCAGTCCAAGGAGGCTCCTTAGTTCCCGCAGAGTTGTGGGGTCTTTCAGTTTCTGAAGTGCTTCCACTTTCTTTTCCTGAAGACAGAGACCCTGAGGAGTAATCTCATGCCCCAAGAAATTAACACGGGTTCTACACCACTGTGCTTTCTGAAAGGAAAGTTTTGCTCCGGCGGCCCTCAACTGCGTCAGAACATAACGGATCTCCGCTATGTGTTCCTCCACAGATAAGCTTTTGATGAGGACATCATCTACATAAGCCAGGTTACCCCTCGCACCCAGGTCGGGCATGGCCTTATGTAGGAAAATATTGAACTCATTACCGGAGTTAAGGTATCCGAAGGGAGTCCGGTTCCATGTATACTGCTGGCCCCCAAAGGTAAAAGCCAGCTTGTATTGGTCCTCCCTACTGACAGGCACGGTCCAGTATCCATTGGTCAGGTCTATTGCAGTGAATACCTGTGACCCCTGGATCTGGGCCAGCCCTTGGTCAATGTAGGGCAGAGGCCATCGGGAAGTATGGACCCGTTTGTTGAGCTCCCTAAGGTCAGCGCAGAGTCTCCACTGGCCGTTTGGCTTTAATATTCCCAGCACCGGATTATTGAAGGTGCTGTGGATGGGACGGATTATTCCCCTGGACTCAAGGTTCTTAATTATTTCAGTAAGGGACTCCATTGATGCGAGAGGCAAGCGATATTGCTTCACAAACACTGGAGTCATGCCAGGGTCCGTGGGGATTGTTGTTGTGTGGATGTCGGTGCGACCACAGTCATATGAGTCTACCGCAAAGAGATCTTGGAAATCCAAGAAAACTTGTTTCAACTTTTGCTTTTGTTCCAGAGTCACACAGGCATCAGCTAGGTTGACTCTCTCTTCCACCATCTGCCTGAAGCCTGGAAAGACTTCTGGTTCGGCTATTTCAGCGGCCTCCTCCAGCTGGGTGGAGAAGTCCCTGGTCAGAGTGCTGATTTGGACTGGGGGCTTCAGGTGGGAAAGGCAGCCCTCATGGACTAGGAAAATCACCTCATCCCTCCTGAAGTCACAAGTCACATCTTCCTTACCATAAGGGCAAGAAGTGTACACCAGGAAGTTCCCCCCATGCCGGGTAAAAATCCTGTCTGGTGTTGTATTGTCATCACTGTCACTGTCAAAGCAGTCCTTGGGGATTGGCCCTAACAGTTCATTACCTAAATCTATGGAAAAATGTCGGTCATCAACCGCCACTCCAATAATGGTGCCTGCGGCTAGAGTAATACTCTTTAAGTCGCTGTTATCCACCTCTATTGGAATGGTGTCATGTTCTATGTTGACTAATGGAGTTGGGTTTACCCCTAACCCTTGCAGTTGGAGAGAAGCATTTAGATGTATGTAAGCATCAGGGTTTTGCAGATATTGTCCTCTTTTAACTTTCACTTCCAGGGAGAATTGTCGGGTCCTTTCTGGGATGGTGACTTCCTCTTTGATCTGAATTTCAACTGCATAAGGTAGCAATTGAGCTGACCTAAATGCTTTTTCTGGATCATCAAAGCCCATGGGATTATCCGCTAATCGGGACCAAGCTTTGAAGTTTATTAGGTCCAAACTAATGGCAAAGCGATTGAGAATGTCACTGCCTAAGTAAAAGGCGGCAGGGACGTCTCGCACGACCCAACAATTGTGGACTATGCTCTTGTTGCCAATGGAGATTTTGAGCATACACCTGCTTGGCAGGAGATGTTTGGAATTAGGTGCTTCCAGGTCCATTTCCCATTTGTCTATCAGTTTGAATGTGGGAATGGCTGGATCTTTTGGGAGTTGGCGGAACATGGCTTCGCTGATGAAGCTCTTACCGTTGTTCACACACACTCGAGCGAGAACAGAGTCCTTCCCATCATTTAATTGGACAGGGATGAACAACTGCTCTCCAATTTGCTGAATATCAGCCAGGCTCTGAGCTGATTTCACATCTTTCTGGACTATAGGAGTGGGAGTTTCTGATTGTGGATTAGTATAGAATCTCAGAGTGTTTCCTTCCAGCGTGGAGTACCACTTTAGACTGGAAGGAAGGTTGATTTTCAGAAATAGAGAGGACCCCCCATCACCAGTCTGTTGTCCTACTGCTATTACTGTCACGTCTGGAATTTGGCTATTCTGGAAGTGAAATTCTACTTGGTCAGGTTTTTGTTCAACCATGTGGCAGGTGCCGTTTAAACTAACATGGTTGACACTCTGTTTTAATTTTATTGGTCGGCTAGTCTGGGTCCAGAGGACCTTGTTTACACAATCTATTAGGGGTGACAACCTTCTCAGGAGGTCATTCCCCAGTAAACAAGGGGTGCCCTCTGGAGTCACTACTATGACCGGGTGTTTCACCTTGTGTCGCCCGATCTTAATGTCCAAGTCTGCAGTCCCCTCAACGGGAATTTCCTTCCCGTCAAAGTTCTGCAGTTGTCCAGGAAGAGAGGTGAGAGGAATTTGGTAATTCTCTCCCCTTACTGCATTCAGTTCATCAAAGGCCCTTCTGGACAGAAGGGTAGCTTGAGATCCCGTGTCCACCAGCGCTGAAATCGTACCCTGCCCCTGTACTTGTACCGGGGCCTAGTATCTTCCCTCCTTCTCCTCAAGGGGGCACAGATAATGTACATTTTTGGACAACTGGTGGGCTAATTTTCTGGTTTTGGACATCGCTAGCGAAGAGATTTGGGCGGAATTCTGTGGAGAGCCTTGGGAATCTGAAAGAAAAAGTTGGCAACTGGAGATCAGAGCCATTGTGGGTTCCCCTGGCTCCGGTTCTGGGCCGCCCCCCCCTTTTTGGAGGCAGTCATCAGGATGGGTTTGAACCAGGGGATTTTCTTGCTGTTGGTTCTGGGATGAGATGGTGGGCGGCGGTAGCTCAGTCTCCACATCCCCCCAGTCTGGATTTGCATCCCTAGGGACCCATTTTTCTTTGGGAGGAGTTCCCCCCTCTCTGAAGGAGAAGATCCTTTTCCCAGGATCCTCTGAGGATCCCTCTCCCTCAAATTGGAAGATCTGTACCTCCTCCTCAAACTGAGTCTGTTTGGGTCTTTTGTTTCTCCTACCCCCCCTCTGCTCCTTAGGAGGCAGACTTTCAGGGGTCGGAGATTTTGTTTCCTGTTCCTGGGTTTCCAGGGGCTGTTTACAAGTGAGGAAGGAAGCTTCCTCCAAGGCTTTACACCCCCCTTCCCTTTGTGCCTCCTCCCTGGGAACCGGTGAGTTATCGGGGTGCTGCCCCCGTCATTGTTCTGGGGCACCAGGTCCAGAGTTGGGTGCGTTCTGCGCCGGCATGCCCATCTGAGGGTTCTGCTGAGCCCTCAGTATGTGACCCAGATCCCGCGCCATGTTTTGAACCTGGCGCTCTAACTGGGAAACCCGTTCAGGCTGATATGGGGCCCTGTTTTCTCCCCTGTGCGGATCCCGGGAAGGGTAGCTATCCCTTCTCTGGTAGTACCCCGGGTTGGGAAGATTTGGGTACCCCTCCACCCTTGGCCTCCCCTCTCCCGGATTCAGTGGTCTGGGCTCAGGGAATTGGGGAAAGAAGGATGGATGGTTTTGGGGCTGAAAGTTGGGTGGATACCTGGGGAAAAAGTTCTGCCCAGGATTTGGAGAATTTCTGCCCTCCTGTGGGAAGTTAGGAGGGAAGTTCCCTGGGTTAGGTGCTTGGCTGGATCCCCCCCCTTGGGCTGGAGGAGTCCACACATAACCCAGGATGGGTCGATTTCCCTTGTAACGGGGACTTACATAATCAGGAGAGCGAGGGACCCCATTTGTGGGGCTGCCTCCCTGGCTCCTTGTCTGTGACATGCCCGAGGACCTTCTGGGCCTAGCATTATTAGGTGCAGGTAGGTTTTTAGGCCCCCCCATCTCCAAATCTAAAACGGGGGTGACCTTTACCTCTGCCACCTTGGCAGCAGCAGGGGTGCTGCTGACTTTGGGGTTTTTCTGGGCATTACTTTTGCTATCTACCGGTTTCTGCACCTCATAGATCCGGGTAGCCTGTTCAATGACCCACTCTAAAGATCTTTTCTCGTGAAAATCCCTCACGAGCTGGGTCATTATGTATTTGGGCAAGGCATGAAAAAATGTATTAATGAATTCTCTACTGTCTGTGCGCACCCTTCTGGTGGTCTGCGCAAAAGCACGTTTCAGTTCTTGCACAAATTCTTGTGGGGCCTGATCCTCCCCACATTGCAAATTGTAGGCTGCCATGCGAGCCTCTTGAGGATTTCTGTGAACAGAAAAATGTTTCAAGATGGCCGCCTTATAGGTGGACCATCTTAAATGATTTTGGTCCTCCAGCCCCGCAAAGAAACTGGAGTATTCCGGGGAGAAGGTCCACTTTACATATTGAATACAGCTTTGGCTGTCCTTCAAATGGAAAGTCTCCATCATTTGCTCAAACAACTCTAAGTGCTCCCAAACAGAATACTTAGCGTTCTTATGGTAAGGCGTGATGACGCTCCTGATCGCCTTAATCTGCTTTAAGGGGTCCTTAAGCAAGGCCCTTTTTGCCTTACTAGCCCTTTTGGTTCGGGTAACCCTGGTCCATTCATCTTCTGACTCAGAGGCACTGCTCCCAGAGGTTCCCGTCAGATCTTCCAGGTTTTCCCGGATTCTGCAAGCCTGGGAATGGCTGGCAGAATGTGGGGACCTGGTCTCCTGTTTCCTGTGGTGCTCAGAAGAGTCTTCAGATCCCTCCTTGCTGCCAGGATTTGATGGGTACCCCCCCCACTGACCTAACTGGACAGAGGTTTTCAGGATGCCCTTAATGGGCCTACTCACCTGGGGTTCCCCATCAAATTGCACTGTGCTTGGGTGCCCATACCCGGATGCCCGCCCCTCCATTCCTGGGTGGTACTGGCCTATGAGCCCCATGCTTCTGGCTGGATAGTAATCTGCCATCCCTGTGGCTCTGTGCTCATGTGCGCCAGGGGACATGGGGGTGGCAGAGTCCAGGGACTGAGAGAGATAAAGGCCTCTGGTACTAGGGCTCCTGAGGTTATGCTCAGGAGTTTCCCTTTCCCAGCGAACCTGGTTTCCATCCGCCCCTTCTCCCTGTTGCAATGCAAGAGCCTGCATTTGTGCCTTCAGTTCCTCAGTTAAGGCCTTACTAGACTCTATCAGTCTCTCCTGCATCGCTACCTGTTGTTGGAGCCTATCATTGTGTTGACAGAGGGCCTCATTTTCCCTCTGTGCTTCCTGGTTGGTCCTGGAGAACTGGGCCAGTCTTTGCTGCAGGAGGTTTACCTCCTGAGTCCCATCCCTACTGGCCTGCTCCTTTCTTGCCAGAGCCTCTTCCACCCTCCTGGTGTGCTCTACCAAGTTCTGGTTTTCTTTTTGGAGGTCACCCAGCCCCTGGAGGGCCAGGTGATTTTCTTCAATTTCCTTTTTTTAAGTGGCAGACTTCCTGGCCTAAAGTGTCTCTTTCCTGACTGAGAGCCTGCATCTGTGCTGCCAGGTCGTCCCTCTGCCGTTGGAAGGCACCAGCTTTCTGGCGCTCCTGATCAAACTCTGCCTGGGTATCCAGGTCTTTCAGAATCAGTTTATTGCTCTCTGCCTTCTCCCTATCTAGGTGGCTTTGCAGGGTGACTACCTGCTCAGCACATACCCTATTGAAATCTAACTGTTGCTCCAGCTTTTTCTGGCTCTGCAGTAGGGAGTCCAAACCTTCTTGGTACTCCTTCTGCAAGGCCAGAAATCTGGTATCCTGGTCAGCCTTTTCCTGTTGCAGTATATCCATGTCCTCTTTTATTTTAATGATATACTGCCTACTATCATTTTCTGACTCCTGGCTCCTCTGCAGCCTCTGCTCAGAAGAGTCCAGATCAGATTGGGCCTTCTGTAATGCCAGCAGTTGCCTACTCGCCAAATCTTGGCCTTCAGCACATTTGTCCTGCATGGCTCCCATATGTAAATATAAATATGCCGCTACCCTGGCAATCTTGTTGTGCTCATCCTTGGCCTTAGAGGATATATATAGTTCACTCAGGTCCACATGTAAGGGACCCTGATCTCTCCATATATCTGACCCTGTTTCCGTGACCTGTTGCGTGATGGCCTGCAACCAGACTGTTTGGTCCTGGTGAGTCCACTCACCTCTCACAAATAACTTATGTAAGAAGTGCTCTCTGGCTATTTTCATGTCTACTAAGGTCGTCATTCTAGAGATTGGTCTCTGTCCTGACTTACAGAAGTTTGTATTTTATTTTTGCAAAACAGACCTTTTCCTAAGAGCGTTCCTTTGAGGAGTGCTTTACAGCGTAACACAGCGTGGTGATCCGACCGGATATGTGTATCTGGTCAGCTGGCACGCTGTATTAATCTGCACAAATGGTAGATCTAACCCAAACGTCCGGCACGAGCCCCCAATTTGTAAGAGGATTCAATTCAACACTACAGCTAAGTCAATGCCTAGTCTGGGATACTGAATGGAAACCCTTATTGATATATCTTTATGTCCAGTTCATGCGTTCTGGATGACTACCCCTATATAACACCCCTCTCTTAGAATCCCCCTGACCCCACTGAGCCAAGAAGTAGGTTTGTTTTGCAAATTTAAAAGATTTATTTGAAAAAAATTAAACAATGTATAGATATATCACACTTTGATAATAAATTAATAATTGGATATCACACTTAATCTGATATGATAAAGATTAACAACGGAGAATCTGGCACTAGCACACTTGTGAATAGGAACAGAAGAAGAAGGTGGTGGAGAATGCTTTATATAAGTTCAGATGGATGTAAGGTTGAATGAAAATGCAATACAGAAAATACTCAATATGATTTCAACAAAACAATGTAATCACTTTTCTCTGGCAATCCCCTCCCCCCTTTATGCAATGCAAGGAAATGGAAGGAAGGCACACAGTTCTCAGAAATGCAATCAAATGTAATCCCGTTCACCCCAGCAAGCTTAGACTACAGATCGGAGTTTTAAACACAGGCCCAAAATGCTTTAACATGTGCTGGCAATGAAGTGAAAAAATATGCTAAAATGCTTTTAATTCCCTCTAGAGGTTTAGGGTGAGTGGTATATGCTTTGAATAAATTCAGGATCACTTTAGCAATGCTCTATAATGGTTGTCAGGTTGCAAACGAATTTTTGCAACGGAATGCAAGCAGCAGCAGATTTTTACACGTGGAGAAATTTGCAAATCGCGGTAATATTCGCGAGTGCGCCGGGCGTGATTACAGAGGAATTACAAGGACTATCACTATCGTTTTGGGGTCCTAGGACAGCCTAGGATCTCAGCTTCCATATGAAAGTTACTGCAAGTCTCTAAGACAAACGGTCGCGGAGATATGAGCGATTTTGTAAAGGTCGTTTTTCAGATTTGAAATTTTAAAGTTCAAAGTGACAAGTGACAGTTTTGCAAAATGACAAGGTACAACTTCTAGGAGACAGTTCTGGTTAGATTAAAATAGATTGAATTATATTACTTTAACTAAGAGATTGGTTCTGCACAGTTCTACTATGTACTCACAATATATTTAGAAATATGCCTCCCCACGGATCTGGTCAGGTTTTGGACTGGACTCCGGTTCAGCTCTCTGGTTCTGCTAACAGCGGTCTGGGTCAGCTCTGCTCTACTGGTCTGGTCTGGGTCTCTGAAGGTGGATAGATTGAAGTCTCTATGTTAGCTCTCTGGAGGTTGATGGAGGTAGAGTATGGATTTTCCGGCAGAGCGTCCCGCAGCAGATGGAAATGAATGTCCCTATCTGTCCTGTCTGTCTGCTTTTATCTGTTTTTAAAATGGGTGTGTGTGCAGCATCACTAGACCCTACCCCTCTCCACTTGCCATTGGCCCAATTCTCCCCTCTCCCATGATTGGGGAATGAACTGTGAGTCAGAGCGATGTCATTTTATGGCTTGCAGAGAGGACACTCCCCTGTCAAATTGCACATAATCTATATTTGATAAAAAAAGACATATTTGTACAGGTACACATTTGTTTAAAATTACATGCACCCCTCACATATCACAGGAGGTATCCCCTGTTCAAACTCTGCTCTTCCTGGGGGCTTGCATTCAGAAATGGCAGAAATGGCACATATTTCACTTTTTAACTGATTTTGCAATGTCGGACATTAACCCAAATTTACACACATGTGCGCAAGGAGTATGGACATTAATTGATGAAGTGTCAGATTTTTAACATGCATACATTTAGAGTAATATCCTCTTTTCCGCTAAAACCCCCCTGAACATACCACCGGGTCCTAACACGTCTTAAAATGTGGGCAGAAAAATCACAAGAATTATGGTATCATTTAAATAATTTTCACAAGTCCGCTCTATGAATGATCAATCTTTTTAGAGTTAGGTTCTGACCCCAAAGGGGTGTGGTTTCCCCCAGCACAAGGTTGAATTTCTGGTTTTTCCAGTTCTGCCAAGCCAGTTTGCTCTCACAGGCAGTGCCCCTCCCCTTTCCTTCCAGGAGGAAGCTCCATTTACGACTCCCGCCAATAAAACATTTGCCTGAGTCAGGACAGGGCTTTGTTCAGAGCTCAGGTATTCTGTGGGGGCTCCCCTTAATTCAATTATCAGAGAGATGGCATATCCTTAGTGTGGCCAGCAAAAGGCAGATAGGCCTGGGAATACAGCTGTGACTCAAGTTTCACTCCTGATGGGGGGTAGTAGCCAGGCAAAATTGGAATCTCTTTAAGCCAGTTTTTAGCTACATGTCATTTCTGTTCCCCAGTTTTCTGCATTCAAATACAACTAACAATTTTACATATGCAGCTAGAATGCTGATTCTAAGTTTAAAACTATGACATTTAAACAATTGCAACCTATGTGACACTCAGAAATAGGTCACTCATTTCTTTTAAACATTTAGATTTTTAGTGTCTTTCAGTCCACATTTACTTAAACTGCTGAAATCCACAGCTCAGCCTGTCTTGTTATAAACATTGTTTTGGGCTCTTCATCTTCCCAGATTTAGTATGCACACAAAATTTCCTTCTGCCAAATGTCTGCTGGTGTTCAGTGAACATTTTGCATATGTGCAATGTTTAAAATGGGCATTTGAAGCTTGCATTCAGGGAAACCAGGGTGGTTTTTGAAGCGCTGTTTTGAGCTAACCGGCGCTACTGTTTTTCCTTTGGCAACCCATTTTGGTGTGCGCACAACTGCGCAGCTCTCCTGGATTCTGGGATGGAATGATGGGCGGCGACAGCGCATCCCCATCTTTACCCACTCCAATGATTTATTTTTGTTCTGGGGTAAAAAGATGGGCAGCGACAGCTTAATCCCCACATTTACCCAGTCTAATGATTCCACATGGGTCAAAACCCTCCACAGCTAATTACGGTACCGCAATTTGCGGTACCGTAATTAGCTCCTTCCCCATTCCCATTATGCCCTATGGGGGCAAAAATGGGAATGGGGAAGTGCCTTGGTGAATGGGGAATTACCGCCCCCGCTCACCTTGGAGTAGGGCGGTAATTCCGCCATTCACCAAGGTGGACACGGTAAAATACCAGCGGCAACCATGGCGCTATTAGCGCCATGGTTACCGCCTACCGTGTAATGAGGCCCATTGTTTTTTAAATAACGCACTTAATGCCGGATTCAAGCCTCTAAGTGCGGGACAGGTTGTCAAACCCACCCTCCACACAACATACAGGCTCCTACCTCATATAGTGGGTACTGCTCTTCCTCATCTACCCTCTACTTCGATCCTCACATCAACTCCACCCTCTCCTAACCTACATCCTGTCGCTCCTTTGTTATCAACTCCGTCATTCTCTCACCTCCACCCGTTCATGTTATTTCCCTCTCTACTCTACTGCTCCCTCCTCTACATTACCACCCTCTCCTCCACACTATTGATCCCTGCTCTACACTACTACTCCCTCTTCCACACAACTACTCCCACCTCTGCAATTCTCTCCCTCCTCCACACTACAACTACTTCATCCCACATTATATTTATACTTTGGTATAGGAAATTTTACATTTTAAAAGTTTTCACTAATTATGTAAACTATCTACCAATGTCATTCATTGCCCCACTAAACATTAGGACGTTTCCTGTAAAACATATTAGTAGGTATTTCATATATTTTCGGTTTAATCATCAGACACATGAGGCCATTGGAGCTAGCGCAGGAATGATCAGGGAAGTTTGGATATGTCGTTTCTGTCCGAGTGCTGTCTATGTGGAATCACTTGTTCATGTATGTGTTGAACGCAGAGCATGACGCAAGATCATATCTCTTTTCATCATTTGATAATAGCACAAGTTTTATTGTTTCCTCGTGTTCATGGTCTCGTATTATGTTGCGAGAACACATTTCATCGATTTTAGCCATCATACGGTATTGTAAGTTTCTTTTTCATATATAATGTTATCAATTTACATTTCATTTTTACTGATGTATGATATGTTTGTTAATGCTCTTATTTATTTAAGGTTTGACGTAAACAAAAACCATCAAATAAAAAAATAAATGTAAAAAAAAAAACTTCTTACACTCCCTCTCCTAAGCACACTGACCAGTCTTTCATGCACACTCACCAAACAGTACCACTTTCTCTCACCATCCAAAACCTCACTATTTACAAAAATCGGATCCATGCTCCAATATGCCATCCTTCCTCCAGCAGGTCTCTCGGGCTACCATGTCCTCCTCCCACGACCTCGCCCAAACAACCCACAAAGTCCTACTTCCTCCTATAAACACAGAACCAACCTGAACTCCTAGTATAGGTAGAGTTAAACCATCGTATTATTTTCAGAATTTTCCTTAAATTCAAAATATAATAATTGATAAAAACCTTTCTCACCCTTTGGTTCATCATGAAGGTATACTTACATATAAACAAGCCACAATTATATACAACAGAACATTTCAAACGCATATAGTAAAACCAATGTAAAGTGCAATGTGCCAAAGTGTCACCATGCTGAATACGTCCAAGTGTGCAAAACTTTCAACTACTCTATAGATCCTTTTACAGATCTATAATCCCTTAGTATGCCCAATATGTTTCATTCCTCTATTGTTAGACTCAACTTGTGGAACTTCTTTGGGCGCTTGTAAACCTTCTAAAAACATCTATACTCTTATATGTACTAGGGTGACATGCAAGCTTCCTGTCTCTTTCTAATGGCAGGTACATTCCGCTCTATGCCGCTGAGAGCCATGCAATCTATAGTCTCCACCCTTGAATTGGGTGTGGAACGGGTTCAACTCTTTTTTCCTATAAAGAATAGTGATATGACATACCCCTTTCCATTACTTATTTGGTCAAAGCCTAATCCTATTTATAGCTTGACTTGATAGGCCCTTTTAATAAGCCTTGCAATGAGGCACGATGTCCAACTTCTTGCTTATCGCCGTCTGTGACTCTATACTTACAGTCTACTACAGCTCTTCTAGTTGACAGAGTGAGGGATTTCAACCTGCACTTGTTGTACAAGTGCTTTAATCCTTAAGGCATTAGTGGCTTCTACGGTATCAGACCAAATGTTTCTGCCTGATATTTTGCCAACATGAATATGAGGTACTTGGCTGTGTCTTATCTGGCCATCCGTACCTCAGGATGATGCAGATCTCACTTCTCTGGCATTCCTCTCTGGGCGCTGTTTGATCCTCTCTTGCTTTTCGTGCCACGTATCCTTCAATTATGTGTCTCTCTTTTTATGTGGAATTTCTGTTGCCCTCTTTATGCTCCCCCTCCTCCTGCCATTGGATCACTTGCCTTGGCCAATCTGGCCCTGTCCTTCCTGCTTCCAAACACTACAGATGTTAAGTAGCAGATTAAGCCCTGCCCCTTTTCTCGATGTAGGTCTGCCGTGAAATCATAATGGTGGCCCAATTTGTGATAGGGGGCCTGTGGGAGGCTTCCCCCAAGGTAAGTTAAGTACCCTTTCGGTTGTGTGGCTCTTTTTGATGTACCTAGTTGTCTAGGGGTTCTGCATTGATCTTGCTGCAGCACACGCTGGTGCTAGGAAGTAGTGGGTGTCATTCTCTGTGAGTGCTCTGCCGCTCTCTCTCTGTTGTCTGTCTCTCTCTGGATGCTACTTCAGGGCTTTTGCATTGTGACACGGTTAGCATAGGGCGCTGGTGGGCTGCTGTCTTTCCTCACAGCATGATGGGTGATACATTCTGGGTCTGAAAAGGGGATGGACAATGTGGCAAGCATTTTGTTCTAGAGGCATTGGGTGTGCAAGGGGTTGCTGCTCAAAATGAACAGGCACTTGGGGGGACAGGAACTGGGCCCTTTAAACTGCCACCTTTCTCCTCTGTGGCAGGACTGGCTCTGGAGTCCCCCCGGTAGTCCTCCCACCACAGGCTGAGTGAGGTTCCCATCCCCTCCTGACAAGGGTGGGGTGTTGATTTTGTAACAATATCTTACAATAATTTTCCTAGTGCCAAATATTAATGTATATGTACATAAAAAGACATTCTTCATAGATCAGTATATAGAGTTACATATATGAAAATATAGATTCACCAGTGAGTGATAAGTCAAACATTACAATCATTAGTGTCACATAGGTGATGGGGAGTAATACATCAGACATACCTAAGTACATAAACGTAATGTGACTTATTTGGGCACTTATTACAGTACAGTGGCAAAAAAACAAGCAGGGAAGCATAGAGTGCAAATGGAAATTGTCAGAATATCCTGGTGCTCTCCAACTAAATTTGGGGAAAATACAAAATTCACAATGGGCCTCATTACGACCCAGGCGGTAAGTTACCGCCTGGGTCGTACCCTTACCACCATGGTGTAAACTAACAGGCCGATTCATGGAATCAACGTGCGCCGAAAAAACGGCGCACGCGTGCGAAAACGTGCGATTCGCAGTGAAATAGGGAAAATCGCAGTGCAAGTGCGATTATCGCAGTGCAAGTGCGATTATCGCACAGAAAACATCGCACATCTATTCATGAAAGTCCGTGCACGCGCGAAATGTGGGATGTGCGCTGAAAAAGTGCGCGGCGCACGCTGGCGCACAGGTCATCGAACGCCGTGCGATAAGGCCACAGCGAATTCGCACATAGCGCGGCGCACATAACAAAAGTAGGCATAACACGGGGCGTGACACGCAGAATGGGGAACAACTCGTGAAAATGTGGGCGTCACGGGGGAAGTACAGGAGGCAAGTGCGCAGAACGCCCACACGCTCGCCTACAACACGTATTCATGGAATCGAATAGGGAAAAACAGCGCACGGCCAAAGACGCGCACAGGCCCATACATGTCCGCCACACGAAAGCAGGCTGTAGCGTCCCTGCGCAGGAAAAAAATGTGTGCCAAAGTCCTACACGCGCGAGAAGGCCCACACGCGATCGGGCCTGGGGGAGCATGTGCGTGTATTTCAGGGGTGCGCGAGAAGCTTCTCACACGCGATTGGCCAGGGCGCGTGTATTTCAGGGGCTCGCGGGTGTTATCACACGCGATTGGGCCTGGGGGAGCAGGGTACGTGTATTCCAGGGGTGCGTGTGAAGTTCCACACGCGATTGGCCTGGGCACGTGTATTTCAGGGGTGCACGAGAAGTTTCTCACACGCGATTGGCCTGGGCGCGTGTATTTAAGGGGCTCGCGGGTGTTTTCACACGTACAGAGCAGTGTAAAGGCACGCGGGATCTCCAAGCCCTGCCAGGGCAATGCCCGTGCGCAAAACGCCACAGACGCGCTTACGCTGTAAGGGCCTTTGGTCCAATGAAATCGCGTACGCGTGCTGACGCGCTTACGCGCTAAGGCCCTTTCCTCGAATTTCACGCTGACGTGCAGGATTTTCACGTGCCAAATCACTCCGTATCAAGCTGGCCACGCGAAAACACACATATGACCACGCTCCTGCCCAGAAGGCCGAATCACTGCCCCCCAGTGCCCCGAGCAGCCTCCCACGTGCCATCTGCTGCTGCCTGCCTGCCTGCCTGCTGCCACCGTGCCCTGCCATTTGGTGCCTGCACATCAGCCATCTGCAGGGGTCCAGTTGCTGTGTCCACCCCTGCTGGAACAGAAGACTTCCGACTCGGATAACATCACTCCACAGCCCAGCCCCAGGACCCAGTTGCCCACCCACTCCTGCCCCTGGGGTTGCCATGTCGGGCACATCAACATCTGGCACCAGTGGCAACCCCCGGCCAGAGGGGCAGAGGGGCACCAGCTTCACTGCCACCGAAGTTGGTGTCCTGGTGGAGCAAGTCCTAGGGCAGTATGATGCCCTCTTCGGATCGTCCCGCGCCAACAAGGAAGGACGGGAGAGGATCTGGGCCGACTGTGTGGTTGCCATCAACGCGGAGGGGGTGGCAACCCGCACCATCCAGAAGGTCAAGAAGCGCTGGGAGGACTTGAGGTCCAGGACCCTCATAAAGGCCCGGCGCCTCGTGGAGGGGGGCCGGGCCGCATGAGTTCCATCCAGATGAGGGTCCTGGAACGCATACACCCAGCGCTCCACGCCCAGGTCCTTGAGAGGGAGACCCGTCTGGAGTTGAGCGGTAAGTGGCCAAGCATTGCTGTGTGAGACAGGGCATGTTGCAGTGTGCTGGTTGTCTGATACTTGCCTGCATGTGTGACATAGGTCATGTACGCATATATGTGTGCAGGGACATCATGGTAATGCATGTGCGACCAGTAATGTGTGAACTGCACAGTTGTTGCATGTGTTTAAATGCGACATGGGGAGCCCTATGCAGATTGCACACATGAGAGCATGGCAGTCTCTGTTCCTGGACATGGGTGGGGGTGAGGGATGGGTGCTGATGCCAGGTACATATATGGTATCCATGTCTGTGTGCCTGACCTGCGTGTCTGTGACTTGTGAATGCCATGGATGCATGACACATGTCTGTGACAATTTACAGATTCACTGATGCAGCCTAGTCATCCTTGTATGCACTGTGATTGGGGTGTACGGGGCCAGATGGATGTGACTGAGGTGAAGTGTGTGCATGTGATAGGCATGACCCATGATGCATGTGAGTACCATTACATTGTATGTTTCGAGAGTCCTTTGGACATGTATGGAAATGTCCATGGCATGCACCATGACTGTCACTGTGTGTGTTTTGCCTGGACTGACACATGTGTTGTGGAGTGACATGATGGAAGTGTACTTTGACAGTGGCACTCATCTGCTATTGCTTCCTGTCTAGGGGACCATTGTACAGTACCCTGATGCTTGTGTTCTATGTCTCCCTCTACGCAGCGGCTAGTGAAGAAGAGGGCGGAGACGGCGCTGTGGAGCAAGGCGGCAGAGATGCCCCCACGGCTGCAGCGGAAGGGGTGGGTGAGCCCCCACAGGGGCCTGCTACGGCGGTAGACGGTGAGGAGCCATCCAGGTTGGTGGTTTCCACAGAGGAGGAGGAGGCCGCCACTGAGGCGCACATGGGGCCTGGTGGGGGCATCCCTGCTGGTGCAAGTGGTGCAGTCCAGGGGCAGGGGCAGGAGGCAGCACAGGTCACCGTGGAGGGGCCTGTGCATGTCGCTGTCCCTGACCCTGTGGGTGCACCACCATGCACCAGCAGGGATGCCCCGTCCCAGGCCCGTCCGCAGGTAGAGGGGATGTCCATGTCATCTGACTCCCCTCCACCTGCGGACGAGGGGACCCCTGGCCGTATGGAGAAGGTCCTGATTGGGGTCGCGATGCGCACGGCTGTGATTCGTGATGCCGTGCGTGCTTCCCAGGAGGAGCACGCACGTCATCACGAAGAGCACCGTGCCGACGTGGCCCAATTGGGATCGTCCATGTTCGGGGGTTTCCTGCATGTGTCGGCCAATCTGGCCGCCCTCTCCTCCTCTGTGGAGACTATACGCCAGTCGTTCTCCTTGCCGTCTTCCGGCCCAAATGCCACCAGGGCCCCCTGTGGACCTGCCCTGACCAATGCAGCCAGCTCGGTGGGGATCCCATCCCTGCCACAGTCGGGAGTCAGAGGTCCAGCAGGGGTGGACACCACAGCAACTGGACCCCAGCAGATGGAGGATGTGACGGCATCATCGGGCAGGGCACGTGCACGACGGCGTCGGTGGTTTCCATCAGCCTGGCACAGGCAGTTGCGTCGGAGGCAGCAGCAGGCTCAACGTGGGAGGCATCATGGCTCAGGGCCATCAACATCAGGGGTGCAGGCATCGGCCGGAGGGCAGGAGAACCCTGGAATGGGAGTGGCTTCCGTGTGGGAGCGGTTGTGCCAGCAGATAGGTGCGGAGCGGCAGCGGGCAGAGGAGGAACGGCTCACAATGGTCAGGGCGGAGGACTCCATGCGGAGGGCGCTAAGGCAGGCTGAGTGCCGCGAGGGTCTTCGTAGGGAGTTGGAGCTGGACACTGCATTATCCCTGCGGGACCTCGGGGCCAGGGAACATGTCCGCCTCCAAGCCATTGAACAGGAGTTCGATGATGCCCTGGCCCACGACAACAACCAGTGAGCCGTCGGACTAGCCCGCTGCCTTTGTATATAGTTATATAGTTAGTGTTAGGTTTCCTTTAATTTTTTTTTTTATTTGGTTGCGATTGGACAATGCGCCACATTTTTGTATATAGTTCAGTTTTTAGTTACTTGTCATAGTTAGGTTTCATTTGGTTGGGCTCATGGACCCGGGATTATCTTGTAAATAGTTCTTCAATGGATTTTTTTATTTTTTTTATTTTTTTCATGGACATTCATCTTCTTTTGGCTGTTTTGCTTTGTGGTTTTTCTCATTTCATTTCCATTCAAGTTGATTTTCAATACATTTTTATTTTCATCCTTCAATGTGTCGTATCATCTCATTGCTTTCATGCATGTCATGTTGGGTGTTTTAACATTCACTTGCAGCCATTGTGTGTGACAGACATGTGTTCATTTGCATTATTTACATTGGGTGTGTAACATGTAATTGCCTTTGCTATGTGGGTGGATGTGATAGTTGATTGGGCCTTATGGCAGGGGAGGATGGCCATTACGGACATGATTGAGGATTGTTGGGACCCAGGTGCAGGGGGCATGGATGGGACATGGGCGAGGGCCTGGTGGAGGGTGCCCCTGCACTGCTGGGGGGTAGGGGGGTGGGGAACATGAGTTGGACATGGGTGGGGGCCTGCTGGCAGGTGCCCCACAGTGCTGGGGGGTGGGGGTGGTGGGGAACATGAGTTGGACATGGGTGGGGGCCTGCTGGCAGGTGCCCTGCAATTCTGGGGGTGGGGGTGCAAGGGGACATGAGTTGGTGATCATTAGTGCAAGGAGACATGTGCCTTTGCTGGGGGGCATGCCCATGTTGGGTGGGCTGCCTGCGGGACATGACCAGGGATGCAGGGTAGACCCCTGTGGTGTGGGCTGTCTGCAGGGGCCGTGGAGGGTGTACAGGGAACACCTGGGAGGACCCACACTGGCAAATCACATGTAGGACTCCCCGGCACCCCTGAAATACACGTACCCTGCTGAAATCGCGTGTAAAACTTTCAGCGCACCCCTGGTATACACGCACACGCTCCCCCAGGCCAGATCGCGTGTAAAACTTCGCGCGCACCCCTGAAATACCCACACGCAGCCCAATCGCGTGTGAAACGTCCCGCGCACCCCTGGAATACCCGCACGCAGCACAATCGCGTGCGGAATTTCACGTGCACCCCTGAAATACCCGCACGCAGCCCAATCGCGTGTGAAACTTCCCGCGCACCCCTGAAATACACGCACCCAGGCCATTCGCGTGTGGAACTTCCCGCGCACCCCTGAAATACCCGCACGCAGCCCAATCGCGTGTGAAACTTCCCGCGCACCCCTGAAATACACGCACGCAGCCCAATCGCGTGTGAAACTTCCCGCGCACCCCTGAAATACACGCGCCCAGGGCAATCGCGTGTGAAACTTCCCGCGCACCCCTGAAATACACGCACCCAGGCCATTCGCATGTGGAACTTCCCACGCACCCCTGAAATACACGCGCCCAGGCCAATCGCGTGTGGAACTTCTCGCGCACCCCTGAAATACATGCACCCAGGCCATTCGCGTGTGGAACTTCCCGCGCACCACTGAAAAACACGCGCCCAGGCCAATCGCTTGTGGAACTTCTCGCGCACCCCTGAAATACACGCACACGCTCCCCCAGGCCCGATCGCGTGTGAAACCACCCGCGAGCCCCTGTAATACATGCGCCCAGGCCAATCGCGTGTGGAACTTCTCGCGCACCCCTGAAATACACGCACCCAGGCCATTCGCGTGTGGAACTTCCCGCGCACCCCTGAAATACCTGCACGCAGCCCAATCGCGTGTGAAACTTCCCGCGCACCCCTGAAATACACGCACGCAGCCCAATCGCGTGTGGAACTTCCCGCGCACCCCTGAAATACATGCGCCCAGGCCAATCGCGTGTGGAACTTCTCGTGCACCCCTGAAATACACGCACACGCTCCCCCAGGCCCGATCGCGTGTGAAACCACCCGCGAGCCCCTGTAATACACACGCCCAGGCCAATCGCGTGTGGAACTTCTCGCGCAACCCTGAAATACACGCACCCAGGCCATTCGCGTGTGGAACTTCCCGCGCACCCCTGAAATACACGCGCCCTGGCCAATCGCGTGTGGAACTTCTCGCGCACCCCTGAAATACATGCACACGCTCCCCCAGGCCCGATCGCGTGTGATACCACCCGCGAGCCCCTGTAATACACGCGCCCAGCCCAATCGCATGTGGTACTTCCCGTGCACCCCTGAAATACACGCACGCAGCCCAATCGCGTGTGGAACTTCCCGAGCACCCCTGAAATACACGCGCCCAGGGCAATCGCGTGTGAAACTTCCTGCGCACCCCTGAAATACACGCACCCAGGCCATTCGCGTGTGGAACTTCCCGTGCACCCCTGCAATACACGCGCCCAGGCCAATCGCGTGTGGAACTTCTCGCGCACCCCTGAAATACACGCACACGCTCCCCCAGGCCAGATCGCGTGTAAAACTTCGCGCGCACCCCTGAAATACCCACACGCAGCCCAATCGCGTGTGAAACATCCCGCGCACCCCTGGAATACCCGCACGCAGCACAATCGCGTGTGGAATTTCACGCGCACCCCTGAAATACCCGCACGCAGCCCAATCGCGTGTGAAACTTCCCGCGCACCCCTGAAATACACGCACCCAGGCCATTCGCGTGTGGAACTTCCCGCGCACCCCTGAAATACCCGCACGCAGCCCAATCGCGTGTGAAACTTCCCGCGCACCCCTGAAATACACGCACGCAGCCCAATCGCGTGTGAAACTTCCCGCGCACCCCTGAAATACACGCGCCCAGGGCAATCGCGTGTGAAACTTCCCGCGCACCCCTGAAATACACGCACCCAGGCCATTCGCGTGTGGAACTTCCCACGCACCCCTGAAATACACGCGCCCAGGCCAATCGCGTGTGGAACTTCTCGCGCACCCCTGAAATACACGCACCCAGGCCATTCGCGTGTGGAACTTCCCGCGCACCACTGAAAAACACGCGCCCAGGCCAATCGCTTGTGGAACTTCTCGCGCACCCCTGAAATACACGCACACGCTCCCCCAGGCCCGATCGCGTGTGAAACCACCCGCGAGCCCCTGTAATACATGCGCCCAGGCCAATCGCGTGTGGAACTTCTCGCGCACCCCTGAAATACACGCACCCAGGCCATTCGCGTGTGGAACTTCCCGCGCACCCCTGAAATACCTGCACGCAGCCCAATCGCGTGTGAAACTTCCCGCGCACCCCTGAAATACACGCACGCAGCCCAATCGCGTGTGGAACTTCCCGCGCACCCCTGAAATACATGCGCCCAGGCCAATCGCGTGTGGAACTTCTCGTGCACCCCTGAAATACACGCACACGCTCCCCCAGGCCCAATCGCGTGTGAAACCACCCGCGAGCCCCTGTAATACACACGCCCAGGCCAATCGCGTGTGGAACTTCTCGCGCAACCCTGAAATACACGCACCCAGGCCATTCGCGTGTGGAACTTCCCGCGCACCCCTGAAATACACGCGCCCAGGCCAATCGCGTGTGGAACTTCTCGCGCACCCCTGAAATACATGCACACGCTCCCCCAGGCCCGATCGCGTGTGATACCACCCACGAGCCCCTGTAATACACGCGCCCAGCCCAATCGCATGTGGTACTTCCCGTGCACCCCTGAAATACACGCACGCAGCCCAATCGCGTGTGGAACTTCCCGAGCACCCCTGAAATACACGCGCCCAGGGCAATCGCGTGTGAAACTTCCCGCGCACCCCTGAAATACACACACCCAGGCCATTCGCGTGTGGAACTTCCCGTGCACCCCTGCAATACACGCGCCCAGGCCAATCGCGTGTGGAACTTCTCGCGCACCCCTGAAATACACGCACACGCTCCCCCAGGCCCGATCACGTGTGAAACCACCCGTGAGCCCCTGTAATACACGCGCCCAGCCCAATCGCGTGTGGAACTTCCCGCCCACCCCTGAAATACACGCACGCAGCCCAATCTCGTGTGGAACTTCCCGCGCACCCCTGAAATACACGCGCCCAGGGCAATCGCGTGTGAAACTTCCCGCGCACCCCTGAAATACACGCGCCCAGGCCAATCGCGTGTGGAACTTCCCGCGCACCCCTGAAATACACGCGCCCAGGGCAATCGCGGGTGGAACTTCCCGCGCACCCCTGAAATACACGCACCCAGGCCATTCGCGTGTAGAACTTCTCGCGCACCCCTGGAATACACGCACCCAGACCATTCGCATGTAGAACTTCTCGCGCACCCCTGGAAAACACGCACCCAGGCCATTCGCGTGTAGGACTTCTCGCACACCCCTGAAATACACGCACATGCTCCCCCTGGCCCGATCGCGTGTGAATCTTCTCGCGCACGCGTGTTCCCGACACCCGTAATACGCGTTCCCCGCTTTTGCCAGTCCGGTAAACTGGTACAGTGTTGGCGCAGCCCTTTGCGATGGTTTTGCGATCTTGATGGCTTTTCCTTGCGCGAGGGCGTACTTGGGGGCGTAACTGGCGCTGCTGCAGGGTCGCTGCGCCACTCTGCGCCACGTCTGCTTTTGGAGGCGAGAATCCATGAATACGCTGTGCGCGGGAATTGGTTTTATCGCACGCGGCTGGCGCAGACATTCGCACGGGCACGCTGTGCGCCAGCCGCGTGCGACACTTTTGAGAGGAATTACATGAATCGGCCTCTAAGTTTACACCATGGTGGATGGCGGATTTACCGCCCCATTCCAAGGTGAGTGGGGCGGTAAATCCCCATTTCCCATTTACCCTTCCCCATTCCCATTTTTGCCCCATAGGGCATAATGCGAGTGGGGAAGGCGCTAATTACAACACCGTAAATTACGGTGGCGTAATTAGCAAAATGGTCCCTTAGTGCCATGGATTTTAACGCCTGCAAAAAGCAGCCGTTAAACTAACCATGGCGCAAAGGGACCTCGGAATCAGGCGTTAAGGGTCGGCACCGTTTACGGCGCCGTTAACCCCTTAACGCCTGACTCGTAATGAGGCCCAATATCTCTTGGGGCTTGAGTGGTCCAGAGATAGCCCTCCAGGGAAGTGAATGCAGTGCACAAAATAAGGTCTTAACACAAAGGCGCTATGGTTTCTCATTGTACGGGGACTTACCATTCTCCCAGAAGCCTTGGTGTTTTAGGTGCACTGGTTTGATGGAGAAATCTACCATTTCCTTTTCTTCCACCAGTGGGTTTTGTTCATATATATTTTATTTATTTTTTGTGCATTTGTAAGGCGCTTATACATCAAGAAATTGTGTTTCAAAGCACCCACAGTGCAAAGGGGAGGGAATAAGGGAACAAAGTGTAGAGGAGGAGCCAAATACCTCTACTGGAAGTCCCGCCCCCATTTTGCCTATATGTTGGAAGCCGGAAAATGCGATATGCACGACACCAATAATGGTCCCTATACCGCGAAGAAACCTCGAAACAAGGTATCCATTGAGAAAGCCCCATATGATGTACCCGAGGAAAAATGACCGTCTCTTAAAGGAGGTTCCGGAAGAAGTGTGAAAATGAATGAAAGAGTAGACTGGCGATGTCACATGAAGCAGAAATGACGCACCCAGAAGAGATACTGAAGATACTGAAGAAGAAAGCATATAGACCTTATAAAATCTGATGACAAAGTAAAGAGTCGAGTAACTTTTCATGTGCGGGAATGAAGATTGCACATGCGAAGAGCACTGAAGAAAATCCAAATCGCTTTATAACTGTACAGATGCTGTAACTCAAGTAGACTAAGTAATCGTAAGGCTGGCTATATGCAGTGAATAGACTGCAGGTGGTTTCATATATATATACAGAATCTGGATGTTCCATGTTGTGTTTTAAGCAAACTAGGACCCCATGAAAAGAAGGGCTGAAAGTGTGGCGCAGTAGAAGATAACAGCTGGCCATGACGGAAGATTCAACCAAGCTTGTCTGGCCCGGTATCAAGGGTTGGAGCAGCCAAGAAACTGGTTATTTATTCAAGAAGATACAATGAACTTGAGAAGCAAGGCAAGCTCCTGTTGAGGTGTAATGGAAAAACACTAGAAGCGCCAGGTTGTATTCATTTAATACTGTTCAAACACGGTCTCCTGTCACATGGTCAAGATGAAAATAGACTTTGGGCAAGCTACACCGAGACTTGAACATAAGACCATGCTCACACTCCCTTCTACTTTCAGGCACAGTGATACTTTGCAAGGCCGACTTCAAAGACAATTTGAATGGCAGAGAGCAGGCGTGATGATGGATGATGGGCTAATTGGGTGGGAAGGTATGAACCTCCAGTACCTGGGGTACCAGCTTGTGTGCTGCTAGCGAGTGGAATATTCCAGAAGGGTGCAAGCATGCTAGCCAATCATAGAGGGTCACATAGCGAAGAGCCCTATAGTTTGAGACCCAATGAAACATGTATTTTATGACACGGTAGATGACTTGCACTAGGGGTGTGCATAGCTGTCCACCTGACCTTAGAGACCCAATCACAATCCTATCCCCCATAGAAAGTATACCTAGAACCCTGCAGAACCAACCACATCTCCAAGTAGGTTTCCTTATTTTGCCATGTACTATGACATCAGTGATGTAAAATGTTTGCTATATAAATGTAATTTTTTATGAAATGCTTTGAGAAGTCTTGAGAGAGATTTGAGCGAACATCTGTTGATGTCCGTTGTACTCCCTGTTTTAAATAATTGCAATTAGAACAGTTATGTTTTTGCCAACTTCCTGGGTCGGCCTTATTATTGGTGTCAGAGTAAAATCTGCATCACCATACATCCCATTTAGCGTTACCTTGCTTAAAGGACCTACGGGTTCAAAAGCAAGACACTGAGCTGAATTAACAATGATGAGCTAAAGGAAGAAGCAGTCCTACTAGGCCTTGTGAACATTCGGTACGTGGAAGTGCAGTAGACGGCCCATGTTTTTTTATGCAATTGGGGATACCCCTGGTCTTTTCCCAAGGACAGTCAACGTTCAGGGAGTCGCTGCTTTCCAGTGACCAAGGAATAAAGGCAGTGGGTATTGAAAGTGGCTCTTCACAGTGTCTGTGTGTTAAACAGGGGAGCTTGGCAGGAGAGAAGGGTGACGAGCAACTCTCCCTAGGCTTGATTGGGGGATCCTTATGCATCCTTTCTCTCCAGGCTTCTGTTTCCTCACCTCTCTCCCCTGGAGTCTTTTAGATTAGATCTTCCTCCAGCTCTCAATCTCTCCTCCTTAGGTGCTTTTTTCTTCTGTATTTACATCTGGTCTTGATAGACCTGCTCCCACCCTCTGTTCTTGTTAGCACCTGGTTCATTTATTTATTTGGCCTCAGAGCGCACAGAGAGACAAGAGACAAACAACAAAACATGTGGGGGAGCAAGAATCAGCAAGGGGGTCAGCGAGGAGGGAGAAGGCTAAGTTTAGTCAGGGTTCAGGTTGAAGAGAAACGTTTTTATTTATTTTTTTAAAAAGAGCCTGTTTTTCTGTCATACGTATATGCCCTGTGAGAAGATTGCATTGCAGAGGAGCTTGGACATTGAAGCAGGTGCCCCAAAGTCTACCAGTTTGAACCTAGTAGGGTAAGTGTGGGGCAGGCGGAGGAGCAAAGCTTCCTACCGCCAACCTTGGATTTTAGTCTTTCAATAAAACAGGGCATGCATTTTTTCAACATTTGAAGGAAAAAGTCAGGATTCCTATGGGTGATCCTATGTCAAACAGGTAAACAATGGAGTGACCTTCTGGCCTCTGAGATGTGTGTACATTTGGGCAGTCCCTATATGGCTCAGACCGCATTGTTTTGTGCTAGTTGCAGGACGTGAATATTGGCTTGTAAGGGGCTTGCTAGGAGACTATTGCAATAGTCAAGCCGAGAATTGACTAGTGCGGTGGCGAGCAAGGCACAATTGTTGGTGGAGAGAAAGGGGCAAATATAAATAATTCACTTTGTGATCAAGCTACAGGATGAGAGAATAAAGGAGACATGTGGTCGCATAGATAGCTCGTCATCAAGAATGACCCCCAGCGTCTTCACCTTCTTCAGTACTGGAATGATGTTAGAAGCAATAGTAAAGTTGGTGCAGGCAGGATCTAGTTTGCTTAGTCAGACTTTTGGGGCCACAATTAAGAGCTCAGTCTTTTTACAGTTGAGAGGAAGCGAGTTAGCGGCCATCCAGGCATGGATAACTTTATAGATGGTATTAATGGCAGCCGAGTCCTGCTCATAATTCTCACTAAACTGGAAGATAACCTGGGTATCATCGGCATAGTTTGTATTCCGAGCTCCCTGTGTGTCCAGCATGTCAAGAAGTGATTGACTGTAGATATTAAATAATGGGCCTCATTATGAGTTTGGCAGTAGCCGTGCTGCTAAAAATGGCACGGCTGCTGCCGGAGTCATTTTTTTTCGGCAATGGGGACTTACTGGGGCATTACGGCCCCGGCGTTCTTGGTAATTGCCCATTGCCGGGCACCAGAAAATATTACTCCCCATTCCTATTTGAGTCCCATTGGACTCAATGGGAATGGTTAGGACGGATGCACCGGCCCCATTCATAAATGGTGCCGGTGCATCCATCAAGGTCTGCGAGCGGGTGCCTTTCTGCCACGCCAGCTCAGACATGGCGGGCGGAAAGGCACGTGCTCGCAGACCTCGTAGTTTGCCGGTCCAGAAACAATGGTACCGACAAGCTTACTGGCACCGTTGTTTATGGACCGGCAACCTCATAATAACCCCCAATGTCGGGGAAAGACAGGACCCCTGAGAGAACCCCAAATGTTTGAAAAATGGGGTCCAAACTTTCTTCCCCAACAGCCACTCAGACGGTGCGGGGACCAAGAAATTATGAAATCCCCTGGGAGGCAAGAGGGGAGCAATGGGCAACCTCCCACAAGCGTGTTTCCAGGAGTGAGTGGTCCATCAAATCAAAGGCCGCAGGGAGGTCCAGAAGCATAAGCAGGGCAAAATGACCATTATCCACCATGCCGGCCAAGGTAGATTTAAGGTCCAGCATGGCGGTGTCCGTCCTATGCTCAGCCCTAAACACTGATTGGCATGTACCAAGAATCCTGTGGTCCCCAATGTGTTTTTGCAATTGGAGATATGCCAATTTATCCATGATCTTGAGGATAAAATGCACATTTGTGATGGGCTGATAATTGTCTGGAATATGCGGGTCAAGATTGGGTTTTTTCAACAACGGCGTGATCCAGGCCTCCTCAGGGGAGGAAGGGACCACACCTTCATCAAAGGAGAGGTTAATAAACCTGGTCATCCAGGGTGCTATAACCTCTATGGAATCCTTAAAGAAATCCATGGGACAGCTATCTGCTGGACAGGTGGTAAGTTTAAGGTACTGAATGATTTTGGTGACATTTTCTACAGTATAGTGTGAGAAATTGAAGCAGGGTATATTATTAATGTTAAGGGGGGGGGGGCTTTTGGGCCAGTATGATCCTGCATGGCAACAAGGTTGATAATGGTTTCTCTATGAGTGGAGATTTTGGCCAAGAAGCCATCATGTATTGTCTGACACCATGCAGGATCCTTAGTAACAGCATTAGTGGAAGGTAGATCGTGAAAGTCCTTCAGTATTTTAAAGAACTCACTAACGTTTGATCGAGCATTATTAATCCGATTATTATAATAGGATGACTTGGAAGAAATAATTGCAACCTTAGATTTCTTTACAACTAATTTGTACTGAAGTAACGAGGCAGGATTGGGATTTTTTTGCCATGCCCTTTCAGAAGCCTTTTTAGCTTGTCTGGCAGAGATGACATTGTCAGAGAACCAGGTGTTATGATGTCCCCCCGACACCTGCATTAAAGATAGCAAATGGTGTGCTAACATTCAGGCAGCATTACTGAATAAAATCACCTTGCTTCAATCTAAACTCACAGCTAAACAAGACAGCCTGAAACTGGACAATCGCCCTCCTACCCCAGCTGGGGCCCTCTCCCCTGACTTGCCCAACCTCAAACAGTTTGCCTTCTCACCGCTCATCGCTGCGGAAGTGGAAAACATTATCCTGAGGATCAAACCATCCAACTGCCAGGGTGATCCCTGCCCTGCCCCAATTATCAAGGAATCTGCCCACGATTTGGCCCCATTTATCACATCCTTTATCAACGCCTCCTTTAAAACAGGAATTGTCCCTGACAACCTTAAAGATACATGGGTGATCCCCCTGCTAAAAAAAACCCTCCTTTGACCCAAGCATACCTACCAACTACCGACCCATTACTACTGTCCCGTTCTTGTTAAAAATGTTAGACCGTGCAGCATACCTGCAAATCCAAGAGTACTTGGAAGTCAATAATCTTCTAGGTCTTAGACAATTCCAGTTTCCGCCCCAGACACGGAACAGAGACAGCTCTACTTGACTTAAAAACTCAAATTGAAGTTCTAAAGGACAAAAGGCAAACTTGTTACTTCTACTTGACCTCTCTGCGGCTTTCGATTTGGTCAATCACCAAATCTCATGCAAGCATCTTCACTCTGCCGCCCATTTCTCGCCATCAGCTACGGCCTGGATCAAATTATTCTTCAGTAATAGATCTATGCAGGTCTTTTCTCAATCTGCAGCTGCAGATCCTTCCCTTTTTCACTGCGGCATCCCCCAGGGCTCTTGTGTGTCGCCAATACTCTACAATGTTTTTACAAAACCGCTCTTTAATGTACTTGACTATCTGGGTGTCTCCTATATGAATTACGCCGACGACACCCAGATACTCATTCCCATCACTGGAGACTACTTGGCTGACACTAAGGCTCTGAACGATGTCTACCTGATCATCCAAGCTTAGATGGCACAACACCAGTTATGCCTCAACGATGACAAGACTGAGCTCCTCATCTTGGGCACTACGCAACGCCTTAGTAAATTTGAGCCGTCCTACCAATCGTTTATCATCGATGGCAACACCATCCAAGTTTCGAAAGACACCAAAACTTTAGGCGTCTACCTTGACGCCACCTTATCCCTATCCCGACAAACTAATGCAGTCAGATCTGCCTCAGCATACACCTGCAAACTCATTGCAGCTTTCAGGCCATTTCTGACCACCCCAAATACGGTCACATTGGCCAGAACTCTCATCATGGCCAAAATCGACTATGGGAGCGCCCGCTACCTAGGAACCAGCCAAGAGAATCTGAACAAATTGCAAATCACCCAGAATAACGCTGTCAGAGCGGCCTTAAACATCCCACGAAACCACCACATCTCGGAATCTAGATCCAATCTACACTGGCTACTGGTCAAACAGAGAATTTCACTGAAAGCCTTAGGCCTTACCCACAAAAGCCTAGCCAACCAAGCCCCCCCGTACCTCTGCAGCTGGCTATCCCGCCACGCGCCTACCCACCTTCAAAGAACCGCCCAGACCCACTGTCTAACCATCCCTAGGTTCAAACTACAAAAAGCGGGTGGATCTAGCTTCCCCGTCCTAGCTTCCAAGCTCTGGAATGCCCTCCCCCTCACCATCAGATCTGAAGAATGCTTTAGTGCCTTCAAATCCAAAACGAAATCCTGGCTCTTCAACCAGCCTTGAAACCCAGACCTCTTATGCTCCTGGGAGCCTGTCCCAGGAATATGCCTGTCCTAATCTCTACTTTGTAAATATGTATATTCCTGTATGCTCTGAATACTTTTCACTGTTTTAAAGTTTGAATATATGTATGCTTATGTAACCATGTCTAAAGTTGTGCCCGGATGCCTCCGGGCCTGAAGGTGCATGTTACAAATAAAACAAATACAAAAATACAAAATGTACCTCAGGCTTGACATTTTTTTCCTTCAGTGTGGCCAAATCAGAAATGGCTTGTTTTAGGGAGGAGGAAAGGTGATCCATCCACAAGTGAGGATGACTCAGAGAAACTAGACAGTGGTTTAAGGTTCGAGGCCAAATGTGTCGAAAACCTGTCTGGTGTGACATTTATTTTTAAGGTTACGAGCAAGCTTGGTGATCCGAGGTAGAGCATTCACTTTGGCTATGGTTTTGGGAGATTAAGAGGCGGCTGAATCAGAGAGTGGTCAGACCATGCATAGGGTAATTCCTGCTGGTGTGAAATGGGGAGATTTTGGGAGACTAGCCAGACCAGGGTGTGCCCTGCTAGATGGGTAGCTTCATCCACCCACTGTTTAAGTCCTAAGCAGGAAAATGAGCCAGAAAGGGTGAGGCCCTGTCTATCCAAGATGTTGTTGGCCCAGTAATTAAAATTGCCCAGAATGATTAATGGACTCTTAGATTTGGTAATATGGGTTATTAACTCCATAATTTGTTCCTCAGAGTGTGGCATGACTCTAGGGGGGCCTTTTTAAAACGAGCACATTGAGCGAAGAGTTCTCTGAGGTTTTAATTTCAACCCATAAAGATTTACAGTCATCAGGGCTGTCTTGTGGAATAACATGAAAGTCGAGGTGCTCTTTGCATATTAGTGCCACCCCTGCCTCTTTACTGCCTTCTCGATCGGCATGGAAGATTGTATAGTTGGAGGGAGAGGATAAAGTAGCATTATTGGGAATAGTGTGGTTTAGCCATTGAGGAGCGACCTAGTATTAAGGAGGCTTAGCATTATGCAAAGGGTAAGAACATTGTTTTTCTTGTATGGAACACGAGTCTCATAGCTAATTTGAGTAGCAGTATTCTCTATATTGTTAAGAGTATAGGGTCTTTCAGGACATACTGCAGGGGCTATAGGACACATACTGTAGATGGAAACAGTCTGAATAATCAGTCGCAAATGCAGAGGAGCGTTGTGGGCCTACCTCACTTTAATCCAGGCACACCAAAACACCCGAATGCCCGTAGACTCACAGTGAAAAAATCAACAAGATTCCAGGTGGCGACGGTGATGTGCGGCGAGGACCGGCGAAGACCGGCACGACGCAAAAGTCCCAGAGCTGAAGTGCCTGAATTAGAAATACCCAAGGCAGCTTGGGAAATGTAGTCTGCAAGAAGCTGGCTGCACACACACACGAGAGTGCTTGCTCTCTGCCACGCAGACTTGCACACTAGCGTTTCAACAAATCCTACTAATCAGACTATCTTAGTAATCAGTTTCAACAGAATAATAGTAATGCAATGAAAAACAAAGTATGCACAAAGCACCAACACTAGCTAAGATGGAAAACAGCAGTAAGGTTTAAATCACAGGACCAGCGAGTCAGCAATTAAATACGGAAGCCCAATACTTCACAACAGCATACCTGGAAAAAACATCTTGTTAGGCACTTCTTTCACAGGTCTCCTTCTCCCCGTTTCCACTCCTTTCAATTGGTCTGTCACCACTTCCCTGATTAACTTCTTTACCTCTCTATCAGCATTCTCCTGATTACTTTGTTCACCTTTTACGGGCATATTTGTCACCACTCTCCTGATCACATTGTTCAACTCTCCGGGCCCCTCTATCACCACTATTCTGATCACATTGTTCACCCCTTTGGCCAGGTCCATACCCAGACAACATTGGTCACCCCTTTTGGTCTCTCCATCACAGGTCTCCTGATCATCTCCACCCCTTGAGTCAAACTGTGTCCACTTCTCAGAACTTTTGCTCTCTCACCTTCTTCAATCCTTTGGGCACAACCTCTCTCATTTCCACTTGGACTGCTCCCTCACTTCTTACCAGCATCTCAATGTTTCTTGGCTCCTCATTTGTCAGTGGTGCACCCGAGGGTTGCCGGCAGGGAAACGGTTTGATGATTCGACGAAGATTTCTTTTACCATAGTTGAAGAAATCATAAGGTAAGTCTGCATTGGTTGTAGCACGATAACAGCATGAGCAGCAGCATCTATGTGTGTTTAGTAATTGTGTATTTCGGTTTATTTTCAAAGACATGTATATGTTCTGTTCCACTTTCTTCATAGATCCTTGATGCTGCCCTGAGGAAGGCTGGGATATTGTAAATAAATGTAACCGTGTGAGCGGAAACTCATATAGGCAATGCACAATTTAGGCTGGACTTCAATAACATGTTCAATTATGTACTCTGTTTTCATTTATTGAGCCAGAGGTGCCAGATTTATATAGTGCCAAATAAAATAGTGGCACATGGGATGCCCAGTTGTGTGCCAGACTGGATTTGGTACCGGTCATGTTTCAATATTTTACATATTGGGTGCTTGCAAGGATTGCTTTGTTTGCATAGATATTTATATGCAATTGTTAGGATGGTTGTGAGTATGCTTGATGGTGTGGTATGAGTGGGACAGTGTTGTATGAATGAATTTTGTTTTAGACATTGTTTGAGTATTGATGCATTATACGTGCTGTAACTTTACTTGATTCCTCATGATGTAAATAACATTTCACATATTAAATCGTTAATTGCATGGTTGCCAATGATTATATCAAATGGGACTTTCTTTTGTGTATCCTTTGTCTCTCCTTCATCTCCTGAGATCCATTTTGGCCCATACTTCTTGACCTCACTTCCATCAAACTAGACTGGCCTCCCACTTCAGGAACTTATGCTCTCTCCTCCAGTCTGCACCAAAACTGCTCCAGTCTCCTGTCTTAAATTCATGCCCTAACCACTTTCACTTTGAGACTGAGCTCTTGTAGTTTTATAGGGCTTTACTCCCACGTCCCAGCCTCTCTCTGGGGAAAGGGGACTTAGGTGTGTCAGCTGGCGTTGGGACTGGCTTTTTGGCTCCACTCCCTGGGATGGTTTACAGACCTGCTGGGCGACTTGAGATTGACCCATCCCTCCCTTTGACAGTGTTCTCTCTGCATGTCCCACCCTAGTCCTTCCTTCCAGTCTATTTTTAGGGAAAGGGGATGTAGGTGTGTCTCTTCAAGCAACCATTGTAGGAATTAACAGTTTTTAGTTCTGATGAGGGACTTGGGGCTGGCTAGTCCCTCCTCTTGGGTGGTTTGCGCTCTAGTTGTCACACCCTAACTGTGCCACTTAAGTGGACTCCCTGACCTTGTCAGTTCATAACTGTTTGACTGTGGTGGCATTATAAAATGGATGGCTGGTTGACGGATTACTTTTCCTTCTTACTTCATGTACCCCTTCTAGTCTCTGTAGAGTTAGATGGAATTTCTAGCCATGACTACTGGAAGCCATGCATACCAGTGCAGAGCGTCTGACATGCTTTGATTCCATTAAAGGGATAGTGGCTGCTGAGTCGGGAGCTTCAGTGGAAGCTATAGCTCAGTGCTTTGGGGTAGGGACAACCTGATAACATATGGTTTCTGATTCCCAGGTGTGGAGGATGTTCCTTTAAAAGGAACCCTGTCCCTAGTTAGCACCATGTGAGTGTCCCCTGACCTGAGATGTGAACCAGGTGAGGGTGACCAGGAAAGTGTACTACCTGTATATTGGAAGCCTGAACCTGCACCATGTTTGACACCAGTAATTGTAACCATACCATAACAAATGTTCGAGAAAATGTATCCCTTAGGAAAGCCATAACAGATGTATGCCGAAGAGAGGATATCTCTTGGAAAAGGTCCCTAAAGGAATATGAAAACAAGAAAAAGAGAAGGTGGTGACTTCACAAAGATGAGTATGATGCACTGAGAAAGTTGGTTGAAGAAGAGGATGTATGGACTCTATGGAATCTGATGATGAAATAAGGAATCTAGTAAACATACCTGTGCAGGAAAGAAGATTGCATGCGTACATGTGATTCACTGAAGACAATTCCAACCGTTTCATAACTGTACAAACACTGTAACACAAGTAGATCACATGATCATAGAAGATGGTTATATGTAGTGAATGGATTGAAGGTGATGCCGCCATTATATATATAAAGAAACTGGACACCGGTGTCACAATTTTAGTAAACTCATACCCATGGAGAGAAAGGTTTGAAAACTGTGTTGCAGCAAAGAATTAGCTGAGAGCATGAAGGAAGCGAGAAAGGCGTCTTGGCCTGATGTCAAGACCAGAACCAGCCAAGAACCAGTTATCTGTTCTCAAAGGTAGAAGACGTGAGAAGCCAGATCATCCCTTGATTAAGGCACAAGGAAGGAACACCACGAGTGTCAAGTTTATTAATTCAAGACAATTAAATGCTATGAAATGGGCCAAATCACGGTCTCCTGTCACGTGAGCCAAGGATAAAAATAAAAAGTGGGCATGCGGACCAGAACTGTGATAAGCATATTCCCATACTCCCTAGTATTCCCAGAGAAGAGAAACTACTGCAAGTCCAAGTTCAAATACAAGTCGGCAAGGCAGAAGGCATGGGAAATGAGAGATGCAGGGCTAATTGGGTAGGGAAGTGGAGGCAAGTTCTCCCCCTGGCACCTGGGTCTGAGCTTACAAGCTGCTAGTGAGTCGGATGTTCCAGACATGGCATGAAGCATGCTAACCAAATGCAGAGGGCAACATTATGAAGGGCCTTATAATTTAAGAACCAATAGTATCCTCTGTATCTAACAAGTGTTGAGGATGACTTGCACTAGAGGCAGGCTTAAGTTGTCCAGCTGATAGTAGATATCCTATCACAACCTGTTCCCAGATAGAAAGTATACTTAGATGTTCCCTTTGAACCAACCGCAACTCTGCGTAGGTTTTTCTTATTTGCCACGTAGTATAATGTCATGTGTGACGAGTTTTTACTATAAAAGTGTTGTGTTTTATGAAATGCTTTGAGAGAACACCAGGGAACGTCCGTTGTAACTCTTTGTTTTAGACAATTGATATTAAAACAGTCGGCTGAGGTTTTACCAACTTCCTGAGTCGGTCTTATTATTTGGTGTTTGAGTTACTCTGCATCCCATCCATTGCATGACATGTTACTGATAAAGGACCATAACTTCAAAATCCTTGCCATACTGCCACTAGGACTATTATACGCTAGCTTAAGGAGGCACCTGGCACCCTTGGTAACTCCACTGGAGGTCCCTAGAGTGAGGCAAGTGACATTGTCAGAGTACATAGTAAATCCATTAAATGAAACATCATAATTCAAATTCAATACTCATGCTTCTCAGTGTGAGAGTTGATAGTTTGTCAATACAAAAATGTCCACAGTAAGCCCACATTCTCTCCAGGCCACACCCTCATCTTGGCATCTTCACTACTTCTAAGATTACAAATTCTAATTGTGCAACTGAGTGATGATGTTTTGCGAAATGGGCTGCTGCAACTGATTTTCGGGAATATTTGTATGTTATATTTGTGTTCAGTCCACCTATTTTTTGCTTTGGGAGATATTATGCCCGCATAATAGACACGAGAAGTGACCCTTAAGCTGTACGTTACAGTAGAGGAATCACACATGGCTTAAATTTAAAAATATTTTGGTTTTTCAGTGAAGGGATTTCATAGTAGATTCTCTCAAATTAAGTCATTACAATGTTGACACGACAGGCCAGGTGGCTGGCATAGTTTTCGCTTGTGACATAGATGTGTTGGACAGAGGTCAACCATCTTTCGCTAATACGTTGCGTATAGGACTCTGTTTCCAATTACAGTGATTGGTGTCTATCCTTTTGGTTTCAGCCATCAAAAAACCTTAGATAGCAAGACTTCCAGGCTAATTGCAGCTGTGTGTGCCTTCTCCATCTCAAACGTTGAACGAGTTGCTTGCTGGACATGTTTTTGCAGCATACTACTTGAGGGATTGCTCTGCATTGCTTAAAAGCGGTGCAATGTGCTGTGATGTACATGTTATCTGTTGACTGTCACATGTCCACATATTCATTGCCACATGAATGGCTTGCACAGTAGACTCCCCATCAGCGCTTTTTCGATTGACGCTAAAAGTGCTGTGCAAAGATCAGGCACTAGAGATGTGGAAAAATATCTGTGGCTTGGAACCTAATATTTTGGTGAACAGTTTTAACACATTTCGGGAATCCTTTAGTGTCTACTCCACCTAAAAAATATGGCAGGAATTGAATGGCCAACATTTTGGCTATCTTCCTATGGTAATAATGCAGCAAAGGGTCATTTCTGTGGTAGACTTTGTGACTAAGTGATGAGCACAAAAGAACCAGGGAGACATCACTGTGCTGCCTAGAAGCGGTATAGGAGGAAAGGGGCTTAATACCCTCCTCACAACTTGCATAGAACTTTCACCATCATCATTTGCTTCCTCGCCCGTATACACCATCTCTTCGAAGACGTGCCAGAAGCTGACCAACTTTTCCTGATGCACATGAAGGTTATAGTCATCGTTTTCCAGCGACTCTGCTCTACCGAAGTGCCCTTATAAGCACCCGGCTTCACATGATACACATGTTTTTTGCAGCGTGCAGATTGCAATGGGGTCATTGTTCTTAACAGTAATGAAAACATGCAAGCCCCTCGTGTGTGCTTTTTCACACCGCCAATGTCAGTTACAGAGCTTTCAATTTCTGTGGTGGTTCTGGTAGATACAGTAATGGACAACAAAGAAGAACTCCTGTCCCTGGCTTTGTTAGACTGTTCTCTGTTGCTTCCACTGTGCTCTAGTCATTCCTGGGCTATTTGCTCTACTCTGGCTTAATTTCATGGGCAAACAATTGCACTGAAGAAGAGCACAAAAACAGTTGTACTGTGCTTTTGTTGCTGCTCTTTTCTGCTTGCTCACATCTCAATGTCTAACGGCAGGACCATTATCATCCATAACAACCCAATAAAAGGTGATATTCATCAGAAATAATAATAATCAGGTGATGAAAATAAATTGAAATAATTCATGATAAATACGATAGTGATCAAAATAAATAATACAGAACCAAAATTATAATGATCAAATAGACTAAAAATAATTATAGTCATTCATGAAAAATACCCTAGGGCCCAAACAAATTAATATTGATCAGAAATAATAAAAATATTGATAATAATATCAATAACAACTATAGTCAAGCTGAATAAAAATACATCAGTTAACAAAAATATAACATTAAACAGTAGTAAGAATAATAAAGGTAATTTATGAACAATGCCATACTGACCACAACAAATAATATAGATCATAGAAGTAATAATAATAATCAGGTTAATTAAACTTGTTTTACAACAAAAAGAAGTACATGAAAAATTCACCAATAAATAATAATCAAATGAAAAGTACAATATCAATATTTTTACATTATGCAGACAATTCATTGACAGACAAATTACAGATACAATCACTGCAAATTGAGTGGGATATATTATGTATGTAGTTTTACACACAAAAGTGAATAGTTTATATGTTTTACGCAGTTAAATACAAACCAAAAATATACAAGAATTGTATTGTTGTATGTTTTACTATTATTCACTCTCTAATGATTAAATTATTTAGTGCTTTCATTTTTCATTTTTCATTTCATTTTAAAAACACATATGTCACATGGCTAATGGTTCCAAGCAGGATGTCAATCTTAAATTAAAATCCCTTAACCATTAATAAATAGTCAATACCATCTTGTGCCATATACACAGAATCACGGGCTAAACTCCACAGAGTCAAGCAATGATAGTAGTGCCTGGAAACGTTTTGGAACAGAAATTAACATGGGATGCTACATAATAAACCTCATAACAATATTCAGTACTAATTATTAATGTGCAGGCATATCTTTGTGCATCCACTCTCGATGGCATGGTATGGCTACCGGGAAATCTAAAATCTCAACGAGTCATAGAAATCATACATTCACAGAACTAAATCATGGAAAAAGAGGTCCTCAAGATAAAGTACAGAGTCATCAACTAGTCCTTCAAGAATATGTGGAGGGCCTCCCTGATGTTGATGTTGATGTAAAGGTGTAAAGTTTGCAAACGGATTATCACATGTGCCTGCATCTGTTTTATTCATCTTGTCATAATCCTCGGGCTATCACAGAACCTTAGTAAACCCGGATCACTTCCATATGGTTCAGCATAGTGCATCACCAACAGATACCTTATATCGACTTAATGGCACCTATGTGTTCCTGGATCTGTGATGTAAGTCATTGTATAGCACTCTGCACTTAAAATGTGTGTGACGTGGGCACATAAGTATTTACACAATACATTTGGAATTGCAATTCAGGAACTGAGATTCCATTTTTGGGTGGCCCACCCTCGAGTTTAATCCCGCTTAGATAAGTGCACTAAGAGATCTTTCAAAGAGGGACATTTCCTAAATGTGAAGAAGGGAACCTCCACCACCATTGATCTTCCCTTGTGTGGCGCTGCCCGAAGACGGGCCTACGGTGCGGCGTGACGTTTCACGCCGCCGCGCTGAGTATAAATAAAGGGGGCGTTCCCGGCCGCATCAGAGCGACCGGGAAGCCCGAACACGAAGGACTGGTGTCGGTTTGACTCCTTCATGTGGTGGGGGCTTACGGGATCGCGTGGGGGCTCCGACCCGCCCCCAACAGTGGCGACGAGTGGTGAGAGAGACCCAGGCCCGGCGGTATAATCTGTGGAAGATTAATTTTTTTAAACGAAGCGGAACGGACCTTTGTTTCGTCTCATGCCGGGTCGCGGGACGCACACGCGGCCAATGTTTCCTTATTATCCTATTATCACATCATTCCCTTGAACACTGAAGCCAGTAATGATTCACAATGTTTGCACCCTGTGCTTGTACCTTCAATATCAGCATTCTGTTTCCACCTACGGTTTCCACCTTCTTCTTCTTTCAAGTCTTCTTTATACACCAACCAGAGGGTCCACAATTTCTAAAATGAGAGCCTGTTTTGGAAGCTGCCAATTAAAAATCCTGACCCTGTCTGCAGTTACTGAATGACTTGAGCAACACACCACATGGTACGGTCCACGTAGTTGTTTAAAAATGGGCACTCGTGGCATGGCGGAGCATATTGCGTGCAGATGGCTTATAATACGGTGTGGTCAGGCACGGACTGGCCTATAGGGCAATAGGACAATGCCCAAACCTAAAATGCAAAATGTTAGTGTGAGCCAGTTTTTTGGGTCAAATTGGGCCACTTTTGTTTGCCAATTTGGGCCAGTTTGATGAGATACTTCACCAGGTGGCTAGTAGTTTTGACCATTGTTCCTGAATAAGTAGTCTTTAAAATGCACAATTTGCATCACGTTTTATCAAAAATCTCCCCCTTCGGTTCTACTCAAACAGTCTGTCACAAAAGGAATGATTTGCCATTTGCAACTGTGGGACACTTTTTAATTGGTGCCCGAGACAACTTTATACCACAGTCCGACCGTGGGTGTGGTTTCACGTTTTATTATTAACGCCTACTATAGTCATTCCCCCATCTCCACCTTCCCCAAAGAGAAATAGATGTGTTAAAACATCTTTCTGTGTGTGCATATTCTTTGGTGACCACGGTTGACAGCTTGCACACTGCCGCATGGCACTAAATGAAAATCCAAAGGTGTGTGATTGCAAGATCATGGGCGCATGCACCCAGGCTTGCACACCTGCATGCATATGCAGACAACTGTCCGCAGGTACTACTGTTTACACAACTGTGGGTTCACTCGCATGTTTATATAAGCTTGCACACCTCTATCTGTATACACACACATCCACATGTGTACAGGAGCACACCTGTGCACATGTCCTAACACAACTCTGTGTGCACAAACACCCCTGAAACATATTCACACGCCTGCACACAAACAACTCCAGCAAAAGAGACAGAATTCGAATTTGATAGAAATTTAATTTTCAGTGAAATGGTCTACTGTGTAGTATAGTGCTTTAATAGAATATGGCTCTGTGTTTACTTTCAGACAGGTGTGACAAGGTATTACAAATGAAGAAACAAGAAATTAAACTTTGTTTTCTTTGTCAAGATGGCGGTCGGTGTTTCAAGTGTCGACGGCAGTATATAATATTCTCTGCAGGTTCTGGTCTTCTTCCTGGGTTAGTGCCTGGGTGGCTCCTCTGGCGTGTCGGTCCTGGGTTTGTTCTTTTTACCTTTTTCCTGGCTTGGTCCCCAGGGGATTCGTCCGTCTTCTCTGTTTGCTGCACTAGTCTCGAGGTGATTCTTCTGATTTGCTCCCTCCTTTTCCTTGGTCTTAGCCCCTCCCCTGGCTTTCTCTTCTGTCTCCTTGGTTGGGGCCCTGGTCTTCCCTTTCCATGTCTTTCACTCTGCCAGGGCCGCTGCCCTTACTTTCTATGCTCACGTATTCACCAGGGACTCAGTATTCTCCTTCTACAACTGTTCCTTGGTTGGGACTTTGACCTCATCATCCTTGGTTTTCTCTCTCTGGCTTTGTCCTGGCCTGTCACTTGAGCCTATCCTCTCTGTGCCCTTTCCTTGGCTACAGCTTTCATCACTTCTCTGTTCGCCTCAACTTGAGCTTGAGGCATGTTGTCCAGCATCCCCCCTGACTTCAGGGACATGATTAGGATGTCTGCATAGTTTACCTCCTCCTGAATCCATAGTCTAGTTTCGTGGATCCACTCTTGGATTCTCTATTAAACATGGGAACTATGGGAGATGAAGGTCTTACATGTTGGATTTTCTTAAAAGGTCTGAGTGCCTTTGCTTCGAGATATGGTTTTATGTAAGACAACTGGCTTTGTTGACCTGGGGATCTCATAACCAGGTCCCTGTGATGGTGGTTAAAAGGTCACTTAATCTCACATGATTATGAACAATCTCAGTCCTCCAGTCATCCATCTATTCTTGTTATTTTGTAATGTTTAATGCAGAGTGGAAAAGATTAATTATTAAATGGCTCCTTACAGTAACCAATTTAAGTGGTCATTTTTGGGGAAAATGTACATATTTACAAGTATATTTAAATTCTCCAAGGTGCCACGGGCGATTACTTCAATGCATTTATTCATTAAATTTCTTGTAGAGCACAACACACTCGTGTGCACGAAAATACAGAGACAGTCTAACAAAGCTGACTAAATAAGAGAGTCTGGGGGGAGAGGGTAGTAGTGGAGAGAGGCACTTAGAATTGAAAATGTGGGTTTTACAGCCTTTTTAAAATTGGAAAGGCCTGATATTTTGATAACACTTTGTGGAATCTGGTTCCAGAGTGAGGGAGCACACACACTAAATCTTGTACCTCCCAGCTTTTGAGTTAGTGTCGTGGAATGGCAAGCTTGATAGTACCACTTGAATGTACATTTCTCATTTCAGGGGCCTTTTGTATGTGCATTTTGATTCAGTACAGAGTCTTGCCGGAGAGGCACTTGTGATTGAGAGTGAGGGCCTTGTGTGTGATGCTATGACAGACCGGAAGCCAGTTAAAGGATCTACTGACTTCAGTGATGTGTCCTCTTCGGTTTTTTCCAGAGACAGCTCTAACGGCCCTGTTCTGTGCAACCTGGGGTTTTCTGATGTTGCTTTTTGAAGTACCAATGAACAGGCTATTGTAATAGTCAATACAGTATTTACAAGAGAAGATGCGACTGATACAAGATTCACCGTGGTGAGATAGGGTCTGATCGACTGATACAAGATTCACCGTGGTGAGATAGGGTCTGATCGACTGATACAAGATTCACCGTGGTGAGATAGGGTCTGATCTGACCTAAGCCCGGAATCCAAAAGAACTATGAGTGTCTTAACATAATTTCTGATTTGGATGGAATAGTTGGAAATACTAAGATGGCTGTATCTGATGTCCAACTTTTTTAAGCAAGTGACTGAGCCAACGTGCCTCAGCTTGGTTTTTCCATTGTTTACAGTGAGTGAATTTACAGCCATCCATCTTTGAATCGGGCTAACAATTTATTTGTGGGATCGCTATTGGATTGCGTGCGCTATTTACCACTCTCAAAACCTAAAAGAAAGGTTGGCAGCAAGTGATATTCCTCCCTCAAGCTTCCCACGGGGCTTTTTGAATGTTAAAGAAGATAATACTAAAGGTACTTGGTTAAAAGGAAAAAAGGGATTTTTTAAATGTGGTAACTGCAACCAGTGCAAATATGCTCATGCAAACTGTGTTTCTTTTACTGATGCTAATGGAATGACAATTGAGATTAACGAGTTCATCAACTGTAAAACGTGTTATGTTGTTTATGCTATTAATTGTAAATGTGACAAACTTTACATTGGTAGCACTATTCGGCAATTGACAATTCGAATAAGGGAACATTTGGCCGGTTTAAGGAATACTGATCCGAAACCACCTTTGGCCATACATTGGCAGTAACAACACCAGCTTGACAATCAAGAAGATTTAAGATTTATTGGACTAATGCAGATTAAGATGGGGAAACGGGGTGGTAACCTTAGGCTTAAACTTAGGCAACAAGAATCTAAGCTAATTTTTTATTTAAAAAGCACCATAGTTGGCCTTAATCAGGACCATGAGATGCATGTATTTCTATGAAATTTTCATCAAGATCAACAATATTCTCTGGCAAAAATTGACATGCTCCCCGCTTGTGAAGCCATTCTAGCCTTAACTGAATGATGCAATATAGGACAACTAAATGTCAAGTTCATTTAAATTTTAGTGAAAGATTATAAATGGGGACGCATCAGCAAAACCTTTTTCAGAGAACGATATATTTATGCACCAAAGAAATAGATTTGTTTTGGGCTATAATTTATGAGTGATACATCAGTTCATCCATGTATAATAAAAGGACACAATCATAAAATGAGATCTTGATACACTGATCTAAATATAAATTTAGTTGCATTAAAGGTGTAACACCGGAGTAAAATGTGTAGCATTATACGGACTGAGTTAAAATGAGGACATTCAAATTCTGCAGGCAGATATAAGTTACCCAATAATAATTTGGGAATCAAAGTTATGAGCTGCAAACCATGCCACATATGATATTAAAGGTGTAACACCGGAGTGAAATGTGTAGCATTATACGGACTGAGTTAAAATAAGGACATTATAATTGTGCAGGCAGATACAAGTTACTCAATAATAATTTTTTACTACTTGTTTACAACGAATGCGCGCGTATGACTTCATCGTGTGCGCATGATGTCACTGCGATGCGGGCCACATTTTCACTCGCATTTAGCGTTCTTAAGAGGAGGTAGTAACTCGTGGGACCCCTTTTGGAGCAATTAGAAGAACATTGATTGGGATCTAGCCCATTAAATGGTATGTACATATTTATGGCAATGCTAAGAGGGACAGGGCATGTTTATTGTGTCTCCTTTTAGTATTTGGAAGGAAATAGAAAGATTGTGATTAATAGAGTTAATAAATGGCATTGTGGAGGTGAGGTTTTTTTGAAACTAGGATTAAGATAGATTTACTATATGTAATTTTTGACTGATAAAGTAAACAGATGGTTTGAGGGAGGTGATGATTTTTCTATATACTTGTATGGAGTGGAGCCCATTAATGTGACTAATAGAACAAGCAAATTAAGTAAAAGAGACAGGACTCACAGACATTTATACTAAGTTGAGCCTATTGTGTTGTAGGTGAATTCTGATTTTTGGAGCCTAAAACTTACAAGTATAAGATTACGGGAGCTTCTGATATTCATCTCATATCTGACTTAATAGACTCATCCGTACAGGTGGGTGAGCATTTCCAATCATTTATGACTCTAGTCTATGGGATTTTAGCTTTTCTACATAGAAATGTATAATCATCTAGGGCTTCTTCCATATAGGATTGGAACTCCGAATTTTCAATATAAGATCAAGTGTGATCACCTGACATTGAGATCTCAAATCTAAGAGATATAGGGAATGTATATGGGGTAAGCAACAATCCTAATAATACTGTCTAACAAAGCACTAATAAGATGTTTAAGACACACTCATACTTTAATTTGGTAACTCACATTTTGATCATGTTGGAATGGCTTCACAAGGTGTGTGGGTATTTGTATCTTACTTAGAGGTAATTAACCATGCATGAAGTTTACATATTGAAGTTTAATCGTTTGTACGCTGACTTTGTTTATTTTCGTAGTGAATATACTAGTGGGTTTTACTGTGGAATATAGTTAAGAACCGTCTATTTTTGATGATAAAGTATTTTTTGATTGAGACACTAATTTGTGCTTTTGAATTTATGTTTCTTTCTTTGAACATCGATTTAAATTCTTGATCATGGCGTGAATTTTCCATCGTCCTGACCTGACATGTGACACTATATGGTATGGTTTTTGAAAAATGTATATACTGAATGAATGTGTAATTTTGTACAGCCTTGAGAACGACCGTTGGTCGAAACACGTGTCGGCTGTGTTTTTTTCTTAAGAATTAAAAACATTCATACTTGAGGACCACTATGCAAATGGACTTTTTGGATTGACTTGGAGTGACTCTATGAATAATGATGTTGGACTTGTAATAATTCGAAACTTAGATCAAGTGTATGGTGTGAGCGCAAGATATCCTCCCAAATTACGTTATTTTCCATCTTTGAATCAGGTCATAGACATCATTCACCTTGGCATTGACACACTTGTAATTGCCAGAAAGCTCAAACAAAAGCTGTGTATCATCAGTGTAATTTGTGTATTTTATGTCTGTATCATCAAGCAAGTCAAATTGAGGATGTATGTATATGTTAAAAATAGTAGGCAAGACGCGTTCTCCTTGAGGAACGCCAGATGCTAAGGTCTCTGGCTGTGACTAAAACCCTCCAGTGTTAACTCTAGGTAGTCTGGGGCCAAGAAAAGATGGCATCCAATAGTCTGCTCAGAACAATCAATAAGGCTAATCAGCTTCTCCAGAAGCAAGGAATGATCTACCAGGTCAAAAGCCGCTGAAAGGTCCAGTAGCATCAAGAAAGCCACCTTGACATTTTCAGCGGATTCGACCAGATTTTCTCTAAGATTTAACATGGCAGGCTCAGTCCCATGCATGGCGCGAAAGCCAGACTGATCGATACCCAGTAAGTTATTATCAGTGATGTGCTTTTGTATTTGACGATACACAACCCTATCAATGACCTTTAGTATAAAGGGAATGGTCACGATGGGGCGGTAGTTCCCTGTGACTTTAGGGTCAAGTTTTATCTTCTTAAGACCTGGGGTGATCCAAATTTACTTGAGGTATTGGGGGACCACAACTCGAGCAAAGGAGGAGTTGATAATGTTCAAGACGAGGAGGGCAAGTCATTGAATGCAGTCGTTGACAAGAGTGCCAGGGCAAATATCACTAGGACAGACAGTGGGTTTCAACCAGATATGATATCAAGAAGGGCATCATTAGTTGTAGGACTGAGGGAAAAAGAGGGGGTACGAGCAGCAGAGTTGGTGAAGCATTTGGTAGATGCATCATAATTGACAGAGGTAGGCATGTCATGATTAGCAAAATCTTGACGTCGGGCATAAATGGCAACCTAATGAGAATGTATCTTCATTGAGAAGCCTTCTTACATTCTTGTACCCCAGGTATCACTCAATTGCTCTGCTGCATGAGGAGTTATTTTACCCTCCAATTCTTTAAGAATTAAGAGGAGCTCTTTCTTATCTGATTTTGCTTTGGATATTTGAAGATTAAAGCTATCCTTTTTTGCGGACAGAATGGCCTCTTTGTATTCTGAAGCAGCAGTTTTATAATCAGCATGAGTAGAGGGACAAGGATTTTCCCTCCAAGATCTCTCATGCAGCCTCTTATTTCTTCTACAATGAAGTATGTCTATGGAAAACTAGGATTTGTTACACGCTTCAGTTTTTTGTGTTTTTTCAACAGCTGGAGCGAGTTTGTTAATTACTCAGACAGTAACATCCAAACTGTTTTGAGTAACAACATGTAAATCATTAGTTTGGATGGTGCTACTTAAGATGAGAGTGGGAAGGGTTTCTAACGCATCTGAGGTGATATTATGTACATTTCTAGTTTACATTTTTTGTCTTATGTTAATTTTGACCTTTTGATAAGGAGCTGGAGGCAACATATCAAGGGTTATAAGATAATGATCAGACCAAAGGCATAGTGAGATTATGGGATCATACATTTCTAGAATTCGAATCAAAATCCAGTTGAGTATGTGGCCTGCATTGTGAGTACACTCAGTAATGATTTGATTAAATCTGATGGCCTGGAGGGATGAATGCAGGGAGACTGTAAAAGGGTCCTTGATGTTGTTATCCCAGAGATTAAAATCTCCAAGGATGACAGAGGGGGATGTGGGTTTTGCAAGTTTGGAAATAACCGATAAAACCTGTTCTTCGGAAGTGTATCGGAGCATCAGAAGGGGGACGATAGAGGACTAAAATACTAATAGATGTGTTATAGTCAACCTGTAATTTAATTGATAGATATTCACAGTGGTCTAAGTATTGGGTGTGATAGAGTGAATAGTAAGGCAATTATCCAAGATAATTGCTACACCTCCTCCCTTAACCTACTCACCATTAGTATGAACAATGTTATAGCCAGGAGAAGTAGCTAATTGGGTGGCATGTTTAGTGAAGCTAGGAAAACATGTTTCTGTCAGGCAGCTCATATCCATATCATGGGAGAGGATTAAGTCCACTACTTCAGTGGCATGTCTAACAGTTGAGCGGTAGTTAAGGAGTGCGACCTCAATATATCAACTCTCATGTTTGGCATAAAAACTGTGAAGAACATTATTAGAGGAGTCTCCCAGTGAATCAGGTCTGGAGCTGCCTTGTATACTAGAGTCCATGTTAGCAATCACTGATATGGCATTGAGGTGGTCACTTAGTATATGATTAGGTGCAATAGCCAGAACACCACTGACAGAATGAGTGCCTTGCAGCTTGTCCCCAAGTGCTTGAACTGAGTTCAGCGCAGCATTGGTAGATAAAAATTGCTCAAGAGTTTAGCGTAGGGGTAGTATGCAGTCCGCAAACGTTACATCTTAAACTGTACTGTAAGCTTCTTTATTGCATCAGAATTGCATCAAGAGGATGCATACTTTATTACCAAGAGTCAGTCTTCAAAAATTACAAGATAGACCTACAGAGTGGAGAGGCAGAATAGCAGAGCTCCCAGACGCGGAACGGAGGGGCACAGATGGGGCTTGACACCATGTGCCAGTCATCGTATGAAAAGGAACAGACAAACTACAATACCACCGGGTATTGTAGTTCAAGTGTGAGATGGTGTCTACTGGCAGGAAGAATGCCAACAAAAGCAAGGGGCAAATTCAGAACTGATAAAAAGGTAAAACTAAGTGAAGATACTGCGATTACACTAAAATTCCCAAGTCCTCACAAAATGAATGAAAATGAATAATAAAATCAAGCTACTAATAAAATCAAACAAATAATTAAAATAATACAGTGTTACAATTTTGCCAATGTGTAAACAAATGCATGATGCCACCCCTTTATGTAAAATGATATGTGCCTCATAACCAATTGGGCGGTATCCTGGCAGTGAATGCACTGGGATACCGCCCAACAGTATTATCATTACCGCAACCCGATCCAGCACAATTTGCGCAGGATCCCGAGTTGTGTTGGCACTGTTAATCCCCATTTATTCTGAGTCCATAGGTAATAGCGCCAGCCGTAATAGCGCCAAAAATGGGCAGCAAGGGTAGGTTTTCATCTCCAGCAAAATGCTGGAGGTAAACCTCCCACTTTCTGCCCAAACTCGGGATTAGGCAGAACAGTAATGCAGCAATAATAGCATTACCACTGCATTTTTACCGCTCCGCCCAACACCTGATGCGGCCCATGTACGTAGCTTAAACCACAAACTACATTATTTCTCGTTACCGAATTACAGGGGGCTGGTTACAACTTTGGCGGTAGTAGTAAAGCGCCAGGTAATTGCTGTTATTGGGTGTTTTAACGCTCTGCCAAATTATAAGTTTCATTAACATGCTGTAATTACCTGATCGCGATGGAGTCCCCTAGGACTCCAGAATGGGGACTAATGGTGAGGTTTGCATGACTCGTAATAATGAGGATCTATCATGCCACGCAGTAATTTACTCACGCGGTAACAGTAAATGTGTTTGGCGGTATTACCTGGACGAGGCGCGGAGAGCTGCAGTTCGCTGAGTGCAATCTCAGCCTAGAGATCTGCTATTGGACTGGCACTGTGGGAGTCTCAGCCACATACTCTCCAGTATTTCTCTGTCAGGTCCTGGTCTCCCTCCACCTCGCCTCCCCAACCTCTGATTTGCATCTGTGTCACTCATTTCTCTTCCAAACTCACCTTCTGCTCTCCGACCCCGGAGGGCGTCTCATAGAGGGGATTTGGTGCAAGGTGTGTTTAATGAAATTAAGCTAATCACGTGGTGCCCACCTAGATCATGCATCCCTTAACTTACAGACAATCCACGTAACAAAACGTCCATGCCTTTCACTTTATTGCCACCCTCTCTCTTTCCTCTGCTCCCTTTCCCTAAATGTCTGGCTTTGAAACGCTTCCCTTTACTACTTGCTTTGTCACCTTCATCTGCTTTGAACAATTTTTAGTCCCGCAATTCATCCTCTTCTCCCTTTCTCCATGGTCTCTGCAGCCCTGGTATGGCCTAAATTTGACATGGGGGCACTATAAATGTTCATTGCCACTAAATAATGTACCCAAATCTGCTTTCCGTGATACTGTTTCCTCAAAATCTTCACCCCTTCCATTTTCTCCAATCCTTTTTTCCGCTGCATCCATGTTTGGAATTTGGGCGCCCCACCTCATTGTATGGGCCCTCAAGCTACCACCAAACATCAGGGTCTCACAGCATTATAGCAGGACTCCAGGCCGTGGGCAGGGCTGTACAGGATTCATTATGGTACCGCAATTTGCACACAACATGCTCAGCAGCACTGGCAGCTTGGCTACCAATAACGAGACACAGACGCTTGCAACGATGCTCTGACCAGCTCCTAGCACGTGCGCAAGGACCGTCCCTTTTATCTGTCATGGTAACGCTGCTATGAGTCACCACGTGAATGTGTGAGTTAGTCATGGCACAGCACCTGCAGCGTAGCCTTTCCTCGTAGGTGGACTAGAGTGTTCCCTAGTCGCCAGGTGAATGTATGTGTTTGTTGGCGTGTCAATGGTGGCCAGTGGTTTATAGAGTGCTGCGCACTGTCACATCCCCTCTTCTTTCCAATACACGCGCTGCTTACACACATTCCTACGCATCGTTGCCTTGTTAACCACACACATAGCCCTTGAGCTGTTCTGGTGGTCTCATGGCTCTCCTGAGGAGTTGTGGGGTGGGCACACATTAGGCAGGTTATTCACAGACATCTCTTAAACACCTTTTTTCCAACGAAATATCTCCACATACACCTGATCCACCCACTTGATCCCATAAAACCACACGGTCATCTGGCTTGGGAGTGGTGCTCCTCTACGTTTTTAAATTAAGTTTTACTGTTCCTATGCTTTTATTTCTTTTTTTTTTTTAAACGTTCCGGAATGGTTTCGTTTTAAAATAAAAGTGTAGGAAGAAGTTGAAACTTGCACTTTCAGTGCACTTCAATGAACGTTCCCAACAGCGGGTGCGTATGTTTGGGGGTTTGTATTGTGTGTGGGAGGGGCGTGGTGATGTGGTTTGTGGGGAGTGGGTACTGGCCAGCAGGGAACATAGCTCCACTAATTCTTTTCGTACACTTCGACCACCGGAAATGGGATGCATTGTGAGTGATGGACGAAGCCCGCTTCTCAGCTGTGATCATGCTTCCCTCACTGAATAGCACCGTTATCAGTGACAGGTGGAAAAGTTGAGAAAATGTATTCTGAGGCATTGAGTTCTTGTCCAGCACTACATCTCTTGATATGATGGTTGAGGGGCATGCCCCTCTCTTTTTTGCTCTCATTTTCATTCCTTTGGGACCACTTTATCAGATTTGAGTCATTGTCATAAGCCCCAGGTATTCACTCCGAAACAGTTGGTTCTTCCCATCAGGATCGCTGCCAGAGCCACGTCGATGGTGGCATGTGGCAAAGAGTAATATTCTCTTAAGAACCGGTATATTGCCCCACAGGTAGTCCTCAGTGTCTGTTTAATGTTCTCATGAACATTTCTGCATCTCCATACGCCTGTGGCGAACAAGACATTTTCCTGCGGTGGTGCACCCCCCCCCCCCCCCCCCCCGTCTTTCCAAGACCACACCCATGTCCGACCCCTGAAATGAGGTTGATTGTATGATTTCAATACTTCCGGCAGGCCATGTGTGGCAAATATTTTCACCAGCTTGGGAATGGCAGCTAACAAAGATATGGGCTCTATATTTTCCACCTTGGGATAATAGGAGAACTCATCATCCACCACCAAACTGTATCTTCCATCTGGCAGAGAGTCAGAATCTGCACTCACCCTCTCCCGCAGCCTCTCGTGCCCACACATGGACAGGATGGGGGCTGGAGGCTTCGCCCTGCCCACAGATTGCCATGGGAGGCACCTTCACACCATGGCCTCGACTGCAGGTTCCAGCCCCAGAAACCATGCCTTTTCCCTCGGCCAGGATTTTGTTTTCCTGATGCCCTGGTAACCAGCGTACAACCAGCAGAATCACTTTGTTGTTGAGTGATGTAGGAATTACAATGCGGGAGCCTTTCAGCAGCAACTCATCCAGGAATCAGAAACTCATCCCATCTGCAGAACAGGCTGATGAGAGGACGTTGAGCCGATACTGACCTGTGGAGGTGTTCATGTTGAACCTTCTTCCCATTCCCCCAACTCTAGAGACACTTTGATGACACCATAACATTCATCCTGGGCGGAAGCGTCCCGTACTTCTGCAAGCAGCAGTGCCTTTGGCATGTGGTCTTCCATCACCCAATTGACGTGCACTTCAAGTCTCGCAACCGCGCTCGACTACCCTGGGGTTTCCACTCTCGAGCGGGTTGCCAGCACCTGGTGTGTATTCGATGGTAAAACCAAACTCCTGAAGTTGCAGCATCCATTTCACAATACATAGGGGCGGGCACACAGACGAACCGTTAAAAAAGGAATCAACGGCTTGTGGTCTGTGAGTACCTTAAACGGCCTCCCATACAGGTAGAGGTGAAAATGACAGCAGCCCTAAAAAAAACAATAGCTTCATTCTCTATTTGATAGTATCTTCTCTCTGGATGCATCAGGGCCCCGCTTGCATATGCAATTGGCTGAATGTCATCATTCTCCATCCGTTGCATCAACACTGCCACCAGGCCATGAGGGCTTGCATCGACGACCAATTCCGTCCTCTTCTGGGGCCAAAATAAAACAGTTACAGCTCCTGCCAGCACTTCCTTAGTTGCCTCAAATGCTTCCTCGTGCACACTGCTCAACTCCCCGGGCTTTGCTGCCTATCTCAGTCACCACAGCAGTTCCGATACGGTAGCCAGATAGGATTAAAATGATTGCAGTAATTTACCATGGCAAGGAAGCTGCACATTTCTGACTGATTCTGCAGCGCCACTGCTGACTTAATGTGCTTCACTTTCTTTGGATCTGCAGAAATGCCTAATTTAAGAAATACGAAGCTGAAAAATTCTAAATGATCCTTCAGGAACTTGCACTTGTCTCTGTTTAGACTGCTCTCAAGTGACCCTGTACTTAGCAGTGAAAATCAGGATATCGTCGCGAGTATTGATGGCTCGGGGGATGCAGGCAATGACCCCCCTAATGGTGCTCTGAAAGACTTCAGCCATTGACGAAACACACCAAAACTCAACCGCGTGTTGTTAAAGACTCCAATCAAGCAGTCCCACTAAATCAGTGCCTTGTCTGGGATTGCTCAAGGGAAGCCCTTATTTATATATTTTTAGGTCCAGTTCGTGTACTCTGGATGACAACCCTTATATAACACCCCTCTCTTAGAATCCCCCTGACCCCACTGAGCCAAGAAGTAAGTTTGTTTTACAAATTTAAAAGGTTTATTTGAGAATTAAACAATATATATATATATCACACTTTTATAATAAATTAATAATTGATATCACACTTGTGAATATGAGCAGTAATCAGCAATGAATGAGGTGATACTAGCACACTGGTCTAATTACTTAGGAGTAGTCTATAGGATAAGGTAGCTGATAATGCTTTATATAGTACAAGGAAAGGCAAGGTTGAAAAGAAGCAACACAGGAATAAACTTGATATGATTTCAGCAAAACATAATATAATCACTTTTCCCCTTTTGGCAATTCACCCCCCCTCTATGCAATGTAAGGAGGTGGAAGTGACACACACAGTCTTCAGGAATACAATCACAGTACAATCCCAATTCAGTTCCCCCCTAGCAAGCTTAGATCAACAGGGATGATTTTAAACACAGGCAAAGTACTTTAAAGGTGGTATGCAAAGAAGGAAAAATATGCTAAAAATTATTTTAATTCCCTCTAGAGGTTCAAGGTGAGTGATAGCTACTTTAAATTAGTTCAGGATCACTTTAGCAATGCTCTATGAATGAATGTCAGGTTGCAAACGAATTTCAGCAAAGGAAAGCAAGGACAAATATTTTTACACGTGGCTGAAATGAAGCAAAATGTCAAATTGCGGCAATTTAGTCGTGTGCGTCGAGCGCAATTACGGAGGCACTATAAGGGGTAGCAAGTGGGTTTAGGGCTCGATGGAAAGCTTAGAATCTTAATATGAGACAAACGGTTCCAGAGATATGGACGATTTCGTGAAGGTAGATTCTCAAAAGAAAAGTCAAGCTCAGAATGACAGATGACAGTTTTCAGGTTTGAGATCACAGAAGGAACAGAAGATTTCTAGGATGCAGTTCTCAATAGGTTAAAATAGTTTGAATTAGATTATTTTAAACTAAGAGATTGGGTTTTGCACAGTTCTGGCAGTACTCACACTATATTTTGGACAGGAATGCGACTTCGCCACTGTTCGGGTCAGGATTGGACTGCGGTTCCCTCGCCACGGACGGTCTCTGCCTAGTTCTGCTCACAGCGATCTGGGTCAGCTCTGCTAGCGGCACTGCAGAGCAGTCTAGATCTCTGGTTCTGGGTACAGCTCTGCTTTCTGGGTGTTTCTGGCGCAGGGTTTTAGGCCAGAATCAAACAGCTCAGCCCGGCTGTTTTACTCTGATGTGCCCCTTGGAAGTCTGGGGTGAATCAGTTTGCAAAAGATTTTGAGGCCTGCTGACAAATTCTGAAGTCTGAATTCAAAGTTCTGGTCTCTGTCTGGATTTGAAGTCTAAGTGCTGGATCTGGTGTCTTCTGGCAAAATACTCCGCAAAAAATCAGATTGAAGTGGGAAGTGAATGTCCCTACCTGTCCTGCACAGTCTCCTTTTATGTGTTTAGAAAGTGGGAGGGTCGGCTCATCCTCTATATCCAACCCTCTCAACTTATCATTGGCCAGTTCCTCCTCTTTCCCTTGATTGGGGGTACTGGGTTGTGAGTCAGAGTGATGAGGTAGGTTTATGGTCAGAGGTTCCTCGCCTTGTCAAATTGCACACAAATCTATTTCTGATCCAAATACATATTTATCTATGTACCATTTTTCTAATATTATACGTCCAGTTAACATATTTTCTGTAGCACCAAACCATCCGATCCCTGTCTTTGTAAGATGTCGTGTCGACTTATGACAGAATTCTGCCCTTTTCATCCATATAACGATATCTATACCTTTCCAGATTTTACAAAAATGTGCACCAGGGATATGGGTTTCAGATGATAAAGTGTCAGATTTTTAACATGCATACATTTGGAGTAACAACCTTTTTTCCGCTACTATCCCCAAGAACACACCACAGGGTCCTAACACCTCTTAAAATGTGCACAGAAAAATCACAAGGATGATGATGTTATTTATATAATTTTTCCAAGTCCGCACTATGAATTATCCATCTTTTTAAAATTATGCTCTGGCCCCAAAGGGGTGTTGTTTTCCAAAGCACATGGTGGAATTTCTGGTTTATCCACTTCCCCCAAGCTCAGCTTGCTCACATGCAGTGCCCCTCCCCGTTTCCTTCCAAGAGGAAGCCATTTACGACCCCCCTAATTTAACATTTGCCTGGGCGAAGGACAGTGCTTTGTTTAGTTTCCTGTAGTCCCCAGGTGCTCCTCCCCTAATTCAATCAGAGAGGTGTCATCTCCTTTTGGCAGGGGTAGCAGAATGCAGCCAGGCCTGGGAACAGTGGCTGAGCAAGTTTCACTCCTGCCGGGGGTAGTTGCCAGGCAGAATTCACTCTATTCAAGCCAGGCTTCAGCTAAATGTCACTTTAGTTCCCAGTTTTCTACATTCAAATCAACTGACAATTTTTACACATGCAGCTAGAACGCTGATTCTAAGTTCAAAACTATGACATTTCAACAGTTGCAAACTATGTGACACTCAACAGTAGGTCACTCATTTATTTTAAACATTTGGATTTTAGTGTCTTTCAGACCAATTTTACTTCAGCTACTGACATCCACAGCTCAGCCAGTTTTGTTATAAACATTGTTTGGGCTCTTTCTCTTGCCAGATTTTGTATGCACACAAGTCTACCTTCTGCCAAATGTCTGCTGGTGTTCATTGAGATTTTTGAGTATCTTGCAATGTTTGAAATAGGCATTTTTAGCTTGCATTTCAGAGAAACAAAGGTGATTTCAACGCGCGCTTTTTTATTTTAGCCACCGGCACTGCTGTTTTTCCTTTGGCACACATTTCACTCATGGCACTCCTGGCCCCTCATGCTCACACTGTGGGTGGCAGGTCAGGTGACCATTTTGCTGTGCGCAAAACTGCGCGGTTCTCCAGGATTCTGGCGCAAATGTTGGCTTTTCCGCCCTCTTGGATTTCCTAAGCCCACAGCACCAAGTGTTGCAGCATAATAACTTGAACGTGGGCCAAGACACCCAACAAGCCCCCCCGCCCGACTGCGCTTTGATTTCTAGTCGAGGGGGAGTCGGGTGCAAAGGATGTTTTGATCCACGCGTTGGTATGTCCGCATCCTCTTCTTCCAATTCCGCAGATGGCACAGTTCAGCATCTTTTCCTCCATCCAGTTGGATCGATCGGTTCGCCTCGCCTGTCCTGATGGGAATATTGGGCGGTACCCCGGGCCCCTCGGAACTTTGCTCCCGGTCTCCAGGTCGTCTTCCGTGGTCAGTCTCCGGGTTTCATCTTTCCTAGGATGATAAAGCAAAAGCGGCAATATCTATTCGTAGACATTTCTCCCCCACTATTGATATAGTTGGGTGGCATATACATTTTGTAGTCAGAAACATGAACATATATATATATTTTTTTTTTTCCAGGAGGCCAGAACATATTCAAGAATCATAGAATTTGATAGGCTATATGTGGAATATTTTAGGGTGGAACTGAATTAATCTGGAGCGGTCCCCTCTGGTATTGCAGAGGACTCCTCCAGTTGCTGCAGAGTGTGCCTGGGATGGCAACACTTTAGCTGATTTATATGGACCCACTTGTCTTCCCCTTCCGCCAGACTACCTTTGGGGATGCAGATCTTATAAGCTACTGGGGAGATCTTGTCTATAATTTCAAACGGTCCCTTCCATGTAGGCAAACATTTTCGCTGTTTGGCCTGGTTCCTTTGGAAATTGTATAGATAGACCTGGTCTCCCACATTATATACTTTCCTGGAAGTTTTCAAATCGTAATGGGTCTTCATGCTATCAGCTGATCTTTCTAGATTCCGCTGAGCATAGGCAAAAGCATGTTGAAGGTGTTTCCTTAAATTCTCCACATACTCATGAGTTGTGGAGGCATTTATCAATGTCTACTCTTGGGTCCAGTCATCAGCTCAAATGGTGACATTTTAGTTGCAGATGACGGGGTAGATCTGATGGCCATTAGGACCAGAGGTAATCGGATATCCCAACTTGGCCCAGAATCTGCCACAAACTTTTTTAAGATGCTCACAATGGTCCGGTTGTAGCGTTCTACTGCCCCAGAAGAAGCTGGCCGGTAAGCAATATGTAGCTTCCTTTTAACCCCCAGTATCTCCCACATCTTTGTCATCACTTCACTGGTGAAGTGGCTACCCCTGTCTGACTCAATCCTTTGAGGTAGACCAAAACGGGAAAAGATGTGGTTAATCAACAGGGCAACTGCTGTTTCTGCCTTGCAGTTTGGGGCCGGGAGACAATCCACCCACTTGGTAAACAAGCATGTAACCGTCAACATGTACTTCTTTCCTCTAGACGAGCGAATCACGCGGCCTACAAAGTCGATTTGCAAATCTGACCATGGCAGTGTCATCCCCCTCTTTTGGAGAGGCGCCTGGTGTGTGAGGATGTTGGCTGAAATTGTGCACACACAAGACACCCCTTCAAGTATTGGCCGAGGTCCTGCCCCATGTGTGGCCAGTATGCAACCTCTCTTAAGATTTCCAGTGTTGTGTGAAACCCATTATGACCGGCGTTGGCCGCATCATGGCCGTGACTTAACATCAGGCTTCGGAATGAGGTAGGGACCACCCACTGATCATGGCCAGCTCGGGATTTCCTTACCAACAAACCGTCTTGGATTCGGAACATCTTTGGACATTTCATCAACACTCTAAGGTCCTCTTTCCCAATGTAACGGTATCCGTCAGGGGAAGTTCTCAGGGTTCTCAATGTGTTGGTAAAACTTACCAATTATTGGATCCCCTTTTGTGCCGTAATTAAATCAGCATCAGGGGTCTCCTTACTCCTTTGTGCAGTTGAAAGATCATTGTGAGCATTTGTCTGGGACCTAGTGATAGCAGTGACCTGGATTTCCCCCAACAGGGGCTCTATTTCTATTAGATCCCCTTGGATGGCCCCGGTTTTGGCCAGCTGATCCGCTAAGTCATTTCCAGTTTTGTCTGGTCCCTCTACTTTGGAATGACCCTTGATCTTTTTCCAGTAGATGGTCATCCCATTCGAGGTGACCAGGTCATCAATGTTTTGCATTAACTTCCCATGTTTCAAGGGTTTGTTATTAGCACATAACATGCCTCTGGTTTTCCAATTAACCAGGTGCTCCACGAACCCGTTCTGTACATAATCCGAATCTGTGATTATGACCAGTTCGTGGAGTCGATGTTGGACAGCAGTGAGGATGGCCTGATGCACAGCCATCAGCTCTGCTACCTGACTACTTCGGGGACCAATTTTGTACCCAGCGGAGGGTTCTGGGGACTCATTCACCCATGCATTCCCTACGAGGGCCACCAGTTCTTTCTCCCTGTTGTTGTCAACATGGTAAGAGCATCCATCCACATAGAGAGTGGGCATTCCCTCACACTTGTCTTCTTCAAAGACTTTGTGGGGGGAATTAAGGTATGCCTCCATGTTGTCCTTGATTTTTAGACTTTCGTCCTCGAGACAGTTTTCTCTGGCACAATCATACAAGTCAGCCAGACCTTGCGCGAGGGGACTCTTCTTGTTTTGGCCATATCTGACCTCCACAGGAAAGCCTTGCATTGACAGAATCCAGGAAGTAATTCGGGAATTACTCACATTTCCGGCCCGGATTCTGTCACTTTGGAGATATTGCAGAGGCAGGTGCGGAGTCTCCACTATGATGTGTTCCCCCTGGATGAACGGGCGGTAATTCTTCAATGCCCACACCGTTGCCAGGAGTGCCTTTTCACAATCGTTGAATTTTTCCTCCACAGAGGATAAAGTTTTGCTCGCATAGGAGATTACTTTATTGACCTTGTCATGTTTTTGGTATAACACTGCCGTCAAGCACGTATTTGAAAACCCTGTCTCCAGGAAGAACTCCTTGTTTCTGACAGGGTAAGCTAGGCAAGGCGCTTGTGAGAGGCTTCTATTGAGTTGTCTTACTGCCTCGGATTGTTCTGGACCCCATTCCCATTAGACCCCCCCCCCTTCAAAAGATGAATCAGGGGTCTGGTGATCTCTGCGTAGCCCTCAATGAACTTTCTGCTGTAATTAGTCAGTCCAAGGAGGCTCCTTAGTTCCCACAGAGTTGTGGGATCCTTCAGTTTCTGGAGTGCTTCCACTTTCTTTTCTTGGGGACAGAGACCCTGAGGAGTAATCTCATGCCCCAAGAAATTAACACAGGTTCTACACCACTGTGCTTTCTGAAAGGAAAGTTTTGCTTCGGCGGCCCTCAACTGTGTCAGAACATAACGGATCTCCGCTATGTGTTCTTCCACAGATGAACTTTTGATGAGGACATCATCTACATAAGCCAGGTTACCCCTCGCACCCAGGTCGGGCATGGCCTTATGTAGGAAAATGTTGAATTCATTGCTGGAGTTGAAGTATTCGAAGGGAGTCCGGGTCCATGTGTACTGTTGGCCCCCAAAGGTAAAAGCCAGTTTGTATTGGTCCTCCCTACTGACAGGCACGGTCCAGTATCCATTGGTCAGGTCTATTGCAGTGATTACCTACGACCCCTGAATCTGGGCCAGCCCTTCGTCAATGTAGGGCAGAGGCCATCGGGAAGTATGGACCAGTTTGTTGAGCTCCCTAAGGTCGGCGCAGAGTCTCCACTGGCCATTTGGCCTCAATATTCCCAGCACTGGATTATTGAAGGTGCTGTGTACTGGACGGATTATTCCCCGGGACTCAAGGTTCTCAATTATTTCAGTAAGGGACTCCATGGATGCGAGAGGCAAGCGATATTGCTTCACAAACACTGGAGTCATGCCGGTGCGACCACGGTCATATGAGTCTATGCAAAGAGATCTTGGAAATCCAAGAAAACTTGTTTCATCTTTTGCTTCTGTTACAGAGTCACGCAGGCATCAGCTAGGTTAACTCTCTCTTCCATCATCTGCCTGAAGCCTGGAAAGACTTCTGGTTTTGCTATCTCAGCGGCCTCCTCCAGCTGGGTGGAGAAGTCCCTGGTCAGAGTGCTGATTTGGACTGAAGGCTTCAGGTGGGAAAGGCAGCCCTCATGGACCTGGAAAATCACCTCATCCCTTCTGAAGTCACAAGTCACATCTTCCTTACCATAAGGGCAAGAAGTGTACACCAGGAAGTTCCCCCCATGCCGGGTAAAGATCCTGTCTGGTGTTGTATTGTCATCACGGTCACTGTCAAAACAGTCCTTGGGGATTGGTCCTAACAGTTCATTTCCTAAATCAATGGAGAAATGTCGGTCATCAACCGCCATTCCAAGAATGGTGCCTGCGGCTAGAGTAATACTCTGTAAGTTGCTGTTATCCACCTCTATTGGAATGGTGTCATGTTCTATGTTGACTAATGGTGTTGGGTTTACTCCTAACCCTTGCTGTTGGAGAGAAGCATTTAGATGAATATAAGCATCAGGGTTTTTCAATTTGTGTCCTCTCTTAACTTCCACTTCCAGGGAGAATTGTCGGGTCCTTTCTGGGATGGTGACTTCCTCTTTAATCTGAATTTCGACTGCATAAGGTAGCAATTGAGCTGACCTAAATGCTTTTACTGGATCATCAAAGCCCATGGGATTATCCGCGAATTGGGACTAAGCTTTGAAGTTTATTAGGTCCAAACTAATGGCAAAGCGATTGAGAATGTCACTGCCTAAGTAACAGGCGGCAGTGACTTCTTGCACGACCCAACAATTATGGACTATGCTCTTGTTGCCAATGGAGATTTTGAGCATACACATGCTTGGCAGGAGATGTTTTGAATTGGGTGTTTCCAGTGTTTCCAGATCCATTTCCCATGTGTCTATCAGTTTGAATGTGGGAATGGCTGGATCTTTTGGGAGTTGGCGGAACATGGCTTCGCTGATGAAGCTCTTACCGTTGTTCACACACACTCAAGCGAGAACAGAGTCCTTCCCATCATTTAACTGAACAGGGATGAACAAATGCTCTCCATTTTGCTGAATATCAGCCAGGCTCTGAGCTGATTTCACATCTTTCTGGACTATAGGAGTGCGAGTGTCTGATTGTGGATTGGTAAAGAATTTCATAGTGTTTCCTTCCAGTGTGGAATACCACCTTAAACTGGAAGGAAGGTTGATTTTCAGAAATAGAGAGGACCCCCCATCACCAGTCTGTTGTCCTACTGCTATTACTGTCACGTCTGGAATTTGGTTGTTCTGGAAGTGAAATTGTACTTGGTCAGATTTTTGTTCAACCATGTGGCAGGTGCCGTTTAAACTAACATGGTTGACACTTGGTCGGCTAGTCTGGGTCCAGAGGACCTTGTTTACACAATCTATTAGGGGTGACAACCTTCTCAGGAGGTCATTCCCTAGTAAACAAGGGGTCACTACTATGACCGGGTGTTTCACCTTGTGTCGCCCAATTTTAATATCCAAGTCTGCAGTCCCCTCGACGGGAATTTCCTTCCCGTCAAAGTTCTGCAGTTGTCCAGGAAGAGAGGTGAGAGGAAAACGATAATTCTCCCCCCTTCCTGCATTTAGTTCATCAAAGGCCCTTTTGGGCAGAAGGGTAGCTTGGGATCCAGTGTCCACCAGTGCCAAAATTGTACCCTGCCCCTGTACTTGATTGATTGATTAATTGATTTGTTTATTTATAGAGCGCTTTATACCAAGGCGCTGTACAATGGAACAACTCGTACAGTGAACAACAATAAACAATAAACAAAGAACAATGTGAGCAAAATTACATGATGAATCATTCGACAGCAAAAACTGTGCAAAAAGCAATTAACTGTGGAGAAGGGGAAGTGGAGAGGAATTAGGATTGGTGTGGGGGAACAGAGAAGGATAGAACAAGTGAAGAATAGGAAGTGGGGGTTAAGGAGTTAGAAGAGGGAGAGAGGGGGGATGAGAGAATAATCAGATCTTCAAGGAGGAGAGTGGAGGAGAAGGGATTGAAGGGACGTGTGAAATGAGAGAAGGGTATTGGAACAGCAGATTGAGAGAGGGAGTGCATTCCGTGAAGAGGAGCGAGGAGTTGGAAGGAGCGGAACCTGGAAGAAGCACAAGGGGAAGGAGGTACAGTGAGGAGGAAACGGTCAGCAGAACGAAGAGAGCGTGAGGGGGAGTAAAAGGTGAGAAGGGAGGAGAGATAAGGAGGAGCTAGACCATGTAAGGATTTCAAAACAAGGCAGAGAAAACAGAATTTTAAATGAAAGTGTAAAGGTAGCCAACGAAGATGAGAGAGCGAGGAGGAGATGGAATCACGAAAGGTAAGGAAACAAAGAGTACGAACGGCAGAGTGGTAAATGGATTTAAGGGGGGTAAGCTGGGATGCAGGAAGTCCAAAGAATAAAGGGGAGCAGTAGAATAGCCGGGAAAAGATGAGAGAGGAGATAAGGAGTTTGGTCGCATAGAATGTGAGGGAAGGACAGATTTTGCGAATGTTGTATAGATGGTAGCGGCAGGAGCGAGAGGTAAGTGAAATGTGTTGTGAGAAGGAGAGAGAGGAGTCAAATATAATGCCTAGATTACGAGCATGGGAGGAGCTAGGGAGGTTGGAGAGGGGGAAGTGGATGAATGGGGGAGGAGAGGGAGGAGGAAGTGAGTTAGAAGGGAAGAAAAGGACTTCTGTCTTATCGGTGTTAAGAGAGAGGAACAATACTTGTACCGGGGCATAGTATCTTCCCTCCTTCTCCTCAAGGGGGCACATGTAATGCACATTTTTGGACAACTGGTGGGCTATCTTTCTGGTTTTGGACATTGAGAAAGAAGAGATTTGGGCAGAATTCTGTGGAGAGTCATGGGAATCTGAAAGAAAAAGTTTGCAACTGGATATTGATGCGTTTTTGGTTTCCCTGGTTCCAGTTCTAGGCCGCCCCTCCCTTTTTGGAGGCAGTCACCTGGATGGGTTTGAAACAGGGGTTATCGGTCTTGTTGGTTCTGGGATAGAATGATGGGCGGCGACAGCTCAATCCCCACATCTACCCAGTCTGGGTTGGAATCCCTTGGGACCCATTTTTCCTTGGGAGGAGTTCCCCCATCTCTGAAGGAGAAAATACTTTTCCCAGGATCCTCTGAGGATCCCTCTCCCTCAAACTGGAAGACCTGTACCTCCTCCACAAAATGGGTCTGTTTGGGTACTTTGTTTCTCCTCCTTCCCCTCTGTTCCTTGGGTGGCAGACTTTCAGGGGTAGGACATTTTGTTTCCGGTTCCTCGTTTTCCAGGGACTGTTTACAAGTTGGGAAGGAAGCTTCCTCCAGGGCTTTACACCCCCCTTCCCCTTGTGCCTCCTCCCTGGGAACCGGTGGGTTATCGGGGTGCTGCACCCGTAATTGTTCTGGAGCACTAGGTCCAGAGTTTGGGGCATTCTGTGCTGGCATTCCCATCTGAGGGTTCTGTTGGGCCCTCAGCATGCGGCCCAAATCCTGTGCCATGTTATGAACCTGGCGCTCTAACTGGGAAACCCGCTCAGGCTGATACGAGGTCCGGTTTTCTCCCCTGCGCTGATCCCGGGAAGGGTAGCTATCCCTTCTCTGGTAATACCCTGGGTTGGGAAGATTTGGGTACCCCTCCACCCTTGGCCTCCCCTCTCCCGGATTAGGTTGTCTGGGCTCAGGGAAATGGGGAAAGAAGGATGGATGGTTTTGGGGTTGGAAATTGGGTGTATACCTGGGAAAAAAGTTCTGCCCAGTGTTTGGGGAATTTCTGCCCTCCTGTGGGAAGTTAGGAGGGAAGTTCCATGGGTCAGGTGCTTGGCTGGATCCCCCCCTTTGGCTGGAGGGGTCCACACATAACCCAGGATTGGTCTGTTTCCCTTATAGCGGGGACTTACATAGTCAGGGGAGAGGGGACCCCATTTGCGGGATTACCTGCTTGACTCCCTGTCTGTGACTGGCCCGAGGGCCTTCTGGGCTTAGAATTATTTTGTGCAGGCAGGTTTTTAGGCCCCCCCATCTCCAAATCTAAAACGGAGCAACCTTTACCTCTGCCACCTCGGCAGCAGCAGGGGTGCTGTTGGTTTTGGTTTTTTTTGGGCTGATTCTTATTTTCCACCGGTTTCTGCACCTCGTAGATGCGGATGACTTGCTCAATGACCCAGTCTTAAGATCTTTTCTTGTGAAAATCTCTCAGGAGCTGGGTCATTATGTATTTGGGGAGAGCATGGAAAATGTGTTGATGAATTCTCTGCTGTCCGTGCGCACCCTTCTGGTGGTCTGCGCAAAGGCACGCTTCAATTCTTGCACGAATTCTTATGGGGCCTGATCCTCCCCACATTGCAAATTGTAGGCTGCCTTGCGAGCCTCTTGGGGATTTCTATGCACAGAAAAGTGTTTCAAGATGGCCGCCCTATAGATGGACCATCTTGAATGATTTTGGTCCTCCAGCCCCGCAAAGAAACTGGAGTATTCTGGGGAGAATGTCCATTTGACGTACTGGATGCAGCTACTGCTGTCCTTAAAATGGAAGGTCTCCATCATTTGCTCAAAGAGCTCCAAGTGTTCCCAAACAGAATACTTGGAGTTATTGTGATAAGGGGTGATGACACTCCTTATTGCCTTGATCTGTTTTAAGGGGTCTTTATGCAAGGCCCTTTTTGCCTTATTGGCCTTTTTGGTTCGGGTAACCCTGGTCCACTCATCCTCTGACTCAGAGGCACTGCTCCCAGAGGTGCCCATCTGATCTTCCAGGTTTTCCCAGATTCTGCGAGCCTGGGAATGGCTGGCAGAATTTGGGGACCTGGTCTCCTGTGTCCTGGACCGCTCAGAGGAGTCTTCAGATCCCTCCTTGCTGCCAGGATTTGATGGGTACCCCCCCCCACTGACCTAACTGGGCAGAGGTTTTCAGGATGCCCTTAGTGGGCCTACTCTCCTGGGGTTCCCCACTAAATTGCACTGTGCTTGGGTGCCCATACCCGGATGCCCTCCCATCCATTCCTTGGTGGTACTGGCCTATGAGCCCCATCCTTTTAGCTGGATAGTAATCTGCCATCCCTGTGGCCCTGTGCTCATGTGCGCCAGGGGACATGAGGGTGGCAGAGTCCAGGGACTGGGAGAGATGAAGGCCTCTGGTACTAGGGCTCCTGAGGTTATGCTCAGGTGTTTCCCTTTCCCAGCGAACTTCATCTCTATCAGCCCCGCTCCTTGTTGCAATGCAAGAGCCTAGGCTTTCAGTTCCTCAACCAAGGCCTTACTAGACTCTATCAGTCTCTCCTGCATGTCTAGCTGTTGCTGAAGCCTATCATTGTGCTGACAGAGAGCCTCATTCTCTCTCTGTGCCTCCTGATTGGTCCTGGAGTACTGGGCCAGTCTTTGCTGCAGGAGGGTTACCTCCTGAGTCCCATCCCTACTGGCCTGCTCCTTTCTTGCCAGAGCATCTTCCACCCTCCTGGTGTGCTCTAGCAAGTCGTGATGCTCTTTTTGGAGGTCACCAAGCCCCTGGAGGGCTAGGTGATTTTCTTCAATTTTTTCTTTTAATTGGCAGACTTCCTGGCCTAAGGTGTCCCTTTCCTGACTAAGAGCCTGCATCTGTGCCGCCAGATTGTCCCTCTGCCTTTGAAAGGCACCAGCTTTCTGGCGTTCTTGATCAAACTCTGCCTGGGTATCCAGGTCCTTCAAAATCAATGTATTGCTTTCCTCTTTCTCTCTGTCTAGTCGAATTTGCAGGGTGGCTACCTGCTCTGTGCATGCCCTGTTAAAGTCTAGTTGTTGCTCCAGCTTTTTCTGGATCTGCAGTAGGGAGTCCAACCCTTCTTGGTACTCCTTCTGCAAGCACAGAAATCTGGTATCCTGGTAAGCCTTTTCCAGTTGCAGGATATCCATATCCTCCTTCATTTTAATGATGTATTGTCTACTCTTGTTTTCTGACTCCTGGCTTCTGTGCAGCCTCTGCTCAGAAGAGACCAGGTCAGATTGGGCCTTTTCTAACGCCATCTGTTGCCTATTTGCCAGATCTTGGCCTTCAGCACATTTGTCCTGCATGGCTCCCATATATAGATACAAATATGCCGCTATCCTGGCAATATTATTGTGTTCATCTTTGGCTTTAGAAGCCATATATAGTTCACTCAGGGCCACATGTAAGGGACCTGATCTCTCCACTTATCTGACCCAGTTGTAGTGACCTGTTGTGTGATCGCCTGCAACCATGCATTTTGGTCCTGTTCAGACCATTCACCTCTCACAAACAGTTTATGTAAGAGGTCCCTAGCTATCTTCATATCTACCAAGGTCGTCATTCTGGAGATTGATTTCCTTCCTGACTTACAGAAGTTTGTATTTTATTTTGCAAAACAGACCGTTTCCTTAGAGCGTTCCTTTGAGGAGTGCTTTACAGCATAACACAGTGTGGCGATCTAACCGGATATGTATCCTGTCACCTGGCACACTATATTAATCTGCACAAGTGATAGATCTAATCCAGAATCCCCGGCTACGAGCCCCCACTTTGTTAAAGACTCCAATCAAGCAGTCCCACTAAGTCAGTGCCTTGTCTGGGATTGCTCAAGGGAAGCCTTATTTATATATTTTTATGTCCAGTTCGTGTACTCTGGATGACAACCCTTATATAACACCCCTCTCTAAGAATCCCCCTGACCCCACTGAGCCAAGAAGTAAGTTTGTTTTGCAAATTTAAAAGGTTTATTTGAGAATTAAACTATATATATATATATATATATATATATATATATATATATATATCACACTTTTATAATAAATTAATAATTGATATCACACTTGTGAATATGAGCAGTAATCAGCAATGGATGAGGTGATACTAGCACGCTGGTTTAATTATTTAGGAGTAGTATATAGGATAAGGTAGCTGAGAATGCTTTATATGGTACAAGGAAAGGCAAGGTGGAAAAGAAGCAACACAGCAATAAACTTGATATGATTTCAGCAAAACATAATATAATCACTTTTCCCCTTTTGGCAATTCACCCCCCCCTCTATGCAATGTAAGGAGGTGGAAGTAACACACACAGTCTTCAGGAATACAATCACAGTACAATCCCAATTCAGTTCCCCCCTAGCAAGCTTAGATCGACAGGGATGATTGTAAACACAGGCAAAGTACTTTAAAGGTGGTATGCAAAGAAGGGAAAAATATGCTAAAAATTATTTTAATTCCCTCTAGAGGTTCAAGGTGAGTGATAGCTACTTTAAATTAGTTCAGGATCACTTTAGCAATGCTCTATGAATGATTGTCAGGTTGCAAACGAATTTCAGCAAAGGAAAGCAAGGACAAATATTTTTACACGTGGCTGAAATGAAGCAAAATGTCAAATCGCGGCAATTTAGTCGAGCGCAGTTACGGAGGCACTATAAGCGGTATGAAAGTTACATTTCATTCCTAGGATAAACGGTTTCGGAGATACGGACGATTTCGTGAAGGTAGATTCTCAAAAGAAAAGTCAAGCTCAGAATGACAGATGACAGTTTTCAGGTTTGAGATCACAGAAGGAACACAAGATTTCTAGGATGCAGTTCTCAATAGGTTAAAATAGTTTGAATTAGATTATTTTAAACTAAGAGATTGGGTTTTGCACAGTTCTGGCGGTACTCACACTATATTTTGGACAAGAATGCGACTTTGCCACGGATTGGGTCAGGATTGGACTGCAGTTCCCTCGCCACGGATGGTCTCTGCCTGGTTCTGCTCACAGCGATCTGGGTCAGCTCTGCTAGCAGCACTGCACAGCGGTCTGGAGCTCTGGTTCTGGGTGTTTCTGGCACAGGGTTTTAGGCCAGAATGAAACAGCTCAGCCCGGCTGTTTTACTCTGATGTGCCCCTTGGAAGTCTGGGGTGAATCAGTTTGCAAAAGATTTTGAGGCTTGCTGACAATTTCTGAAGTCTGAATTCAAAGTTCTGGTCTCTGTCTGGATTTGAAGTCTAAGTGCTGGATCTGGTGTCTTCTGGCAAAACGCTCCGCAAAAAATCAGCTTGAAGTGGGAAGTGAATGTCCCTACGTGTCCTGCACAGTCTCCTTTTATGTGTTTAGAAAGTGGGAGGGTCGGCTCATCTTCTATGCCCAACCCTCTCAACTTATCATTGGCCAGTTCCTCCTCTGTCCCTTGATTGGGGGAACTGGGTTGTGAGTCAGAGTAATGAGGTAGGTTTATGGTCAGAGGGTCCTCCCCTTCTCAAATTGCACACAAATCTATTTCAGATCCAAATACATATTTATCTATGTACCATTTTTCTAATATTATACGTCCAGTTAACATATTTTCTGTAGCACCAAACCATCCGATCCCTGTCTTTGTAAGATGTTGTGTCCACTTATGACAGAATTCTGCCCTTTTCATCCAGATAACGACCTCTAAACCTTTCCAGATTTTACACAAATGTGCACCAGGGATATGGGTTTCAGATGATAAAGTGTCAGATTTTTAACATGCATACATTTGGAGTAACAACCTTTTTTCCGCTACTATCCCCAAGAACACACCATAGGGTCCTAACACCTCTTAAAATGTGCACAGAAAAATCACAAGAATGATGATGTTATTTATATAATTTTTCCAAGTCCGCACTATGAATTATCCATCTTTTTAAAATTATGCTCTGGCCCCAAAGGGGTGTGGTTTTCCAAAGCACATGGTGGAATTTCTGGTTTATCCACTTCCCCCAAGCTCAGCTTGCTCACATGCAGTGCCCCTCCCCATTTCCTTCCAAGAGGAAGCCATTTACGACCCCCCTAATTTAACATTTGCCTGGGCTAAGGACAGTGCTTTGTTTAGTTTCCTGTAGTCCCCAGGTGCTCCTCCCCTAATTCAATCAGAGAGGTGTCATCTCCTTTTGGCAGGGGTAGCAGAATGCAGCCAGGCCTGGGAACAGTGGCTGAGCAAGTTTCACTCCTGTCGGGGGTAGTTGCCGGGCAGAATTCACTCTCTTCAAGCCAGGCTTCAGCTAAATGTCACTTTAGTTCCCAGTTTTCTACATTCAAATCAACTGACAATTTTTACACATGCAGCTAGAACGCTGATTCTAAGTTCACAACTATGACATTTCAACAATTGCAAACTATGTGACACTCAACAGTAGGTCACTCATTTATTTTAAACATTTTGATTTTAGTGTCTTTCAGTTCAATTTCACTTCAGCTGCTGACATCCACAGCTCAGCCAGTTTTGTTATAAACATTGTTTTTGGCTCTTTCTCTTGCCAGATTTTGTATGCACACGAGTCTACCTTCTGCCAAATGTCTGCTGGTGTTTATTGAGATTTTTGAATATCTTGCAATGTTTAAAATAGGCATTTTTAGCTTGCATTTCAGAGAAACAAAGGTGATTTCAACGCGCGTTTTTATTTTAGCCACCGGCACTGCTGTTTTTCCTTTGGCACACATTTCGCTCATGGCACTCCTGGCCCCTCATGCTTGCACTGGTGGGTGGCAGGTCAGGGGACCATTTTGCTGTGCGTAAAATTGCGCGGTTCTCCAGGATTCTGGTGCAAATGTGGGCTTTTCCGCCCTCTTGGATTTCCTAAGCCCACAGCACCAAGTGTTGCAGCATAATAACTTGAACGTGGGCCAAGACACCCAACAGTGTACTGTAAAAGCAACAGGAAATATCGAGGCTGAGTACCACAAAAGGAAATACACCAAACACAGGCTTATAAAGATTCACAGATCTTTAATACTGCACAGTTTACAAAGAACAAAATCAGATAGCTATCTGGCCCTCAGTACATCACAGCGAATGCCAGCCCTTCAGTGTGAGAAGTGAGAGGTACTGGACATCTGGACATTCGTGCATTTATACAATTTCAGTAATCATGTCCAGTCCCTCTGCAAGTTAATAATCAGTGGTCTAGAGTTTGTGCCGAGTTCACTTATGGCTTATACGACAAAATGCACACGGATTATCTTTGGTTTACATTCAAACAAGTTTCAATGGCAACAGTGTATTCCAGGATTTAGCAGTAAGGCTTAGCACATTCCCCTTCACAATGCAGTTCAGCCAGTGTCCACGTTCGATATTTGCATTACATTTTTTTCGATGTATGTTTGTGGATGAGGCTTATTGGTGTAGATAATCCTAAAACCACAAGTCAGGCATGGGACAAGGTCTCTTTATGCAGTCTAAACATTCGGCCCGCAGATAGTCTAAACATTAACTAGGTGCAAGGGTCGGGAAGGCTTGGTTACAAGTTGGAAACACAGTCCACCATTTTAGAACACAGAGTTACATTTGAACAGAAATCAAAATGGCAGATGATCCCTAAATGGCAGCGAAGTCGATCCAAAATCGAAACTTTTGAAACATGTTTTTCTACGCAGAGCGACTGGGTTTAGGCCAATATATATGAGAAAGGAGGCGCAATATGATTTCCTGTTTAACAAACCCTCCTTTTGGCCTAAGCCAAGCGCTAAACTACTTCTAGTCACTTTACGAGTAACTCCACGTCTCAATGTGCATACACCCTGAATCACTATCATCGGAGATATCGATCGCCATGAGGTCGGAAACAGAAATTTCCTTCAACATAAATTCATTTGTCATTTTCTCCAGGTCACGTACCTTTTGTCCTAATGTACCATCGCCTGTGCACAACATCCTCCTAACACTGAACATATGCCAGGAAGACATTGTATACAGCAACAGAAGAACAACAGAACACCCAAAATAATCAGCAAGACTGAGAGTAGCTTCCATCCTCAAGATCATAAGAAGTCCCAGAGCCAAGCGCTAAGATTCCAGTTTCCCTCGGGAACATGCACTTCTGAACTAAAGACGTGCAGGTTTTGTATAGCCCTAAAGATGGTTGGGGAGGAATCTGGCACAAAAACGCAACAAGCGGACTCCACCACGCTCAGCCAGGATGACGTCTAATGTCATCCGGTTCTGAAGTGCCACTAACCTTATCGCTTTCTGTTCTAAAGTCATGTTATAGAATATGTCAGTGGTCCGGTTGATGGTCCTCTCCAGTACTCTCGCTTATCTTCTGATATCCTCAGAGTTTAATATTTGACACCAAATTGGTATAAAGGATTTAGCTACTTCACCCAGAACTTCTGCTGAAGTATCGCCATTCTCGTCTCGCCTTGGACGAGCCTTAGAGATTTCTATGGTGCTTGCTATGAATACCCCGGGCAACAGAATCCCTAAATAATAGGCTCCCTGCCAATCCCTGGGTAACCATGGGAAAGCTTCATTACCACAAACAAAGTAGACAGATTCGCCTACATACAAAGGTCTGTCCTCACTGGTCAAGTTTGCAATGTTGATGCAGCCCTTGAAATCACCCATTGACTGAGTAACATTCCTCTGTATGCAGAAAGAAACTGAATCAGGGCTGTGGTTAACAGTGTAGGAAGGTGGTGTGGCATCCCTATTGCCTATAGGAGCTATCTTTAAAGAGATCAGAGATTGAAATGGATGAGACAGTCTATCAGAAGGCCTAATAGAAGCAACATTAAGTTTACTCCTATTCCCAAAGAGTGAGCATCCCAGGGGTGTTAGAACCTCGTTTCTCAAAATCATTCGAATTCATTCCATCAAAGTTCCCTGAGATGTTAGCGTTGCATCGTCCAAAGAATAGTGCCCCTAAAGAAGCATAGCATGCAGTAGTCAAAGGTAAAGGATGAATATACCAGCCCAACCCCTTGTCTCTGTGTTGCGGTAAATGCGAGCAGACCCAGCAATTAGACTTGTTAAAAATGGCATGTGTGGGATTCATTATGAGTAATAAAGTGTTATTGTGGTAACTCTGTCTGTGCTGAGAGTCTCTAGGAGATAGAGTGTGCAGATGCACGAAAGGTGTAGAAGCAGTAGGTACATTTTCAGTGGGCAAAAGAATTTCAAGCGGATGTACTTCTTCCAAATACCAAAATCCTAAGGCAATTACTATTGTGAAGCCGGTTAACATAATCACAAGACAACAATACGTTTTCAAAGACCACGCATTCGATTGTTCATTGTTACAATCGGGCACACAGTCACTTATTTGTTCCGTACGAGTGGGAGCGAGTGCAGGCATTGTTTCTTCAAACGAAACACTCCAGAGTTTATTTTCTAGCGATCTCCTGATCGCGTGTTTTCTCAGTCCTTCCCTAACCCCAGCCAACAGAATTCCTTACGGGCAAAAGAACAGGGCCGAAAGACAAGCCCTTAGATGGTTTTTCCAGGTGGCACAGCCGAACCGTGCAGTAAGTCTAGCTCCGTGGATGCAGATCGTACCTTTTGACTCCTGGTACTGTGTGATCTGCGAACAACGTGTCGTTGCTTCCTGATGGAAGTGGTGGATTTGCGACAGACCCTGATAATGGCAAAAAAGGATCTGTAGGAGAGTGTGGAGATAAAGTGGCTGTTTCCCCAGGCCCCATGGGCACAGGGAGAGTCTCCGAAGCACTCTCGCTGCTGCTCAATGCTTCGTGATCGCAGGGAGCAGTGGAGGTAGGGATTTCTGTGTCTTCTGTATCGTGTGGCAAAGGGAAGGGAATCCTCTTGACATGCGACGCGTGGATCCAGTACTTTTGTCCGTTCACTCGTACGGCTGTCTGTGTGGCAAATAGGACCTGATGTGGGCCCCTCCAATGCAGTGCAAGACAGGATGCTCTTTCAAATGATTTTATCAGCACCCAGCTTCCAGGCCGTATGCTATGACCTGGACCCTTATATCTTACTGGGAGGGCTTCTCACACCTGCTGATAAATCAAATACAGATTTTTAGTTTACCTGTCACAGTAATCGGAAAGAAGCATTTGCTCAATGTCCTGCAAAGATTTCGGCTTAGGTAGATTCCAAATGTTAGCTGGCCTAACCATAACCACCTCAAACGGGGAGAGCCCAGTCTTAGTCTGTGGGGTTGTTCTCATTGATAACAACACGATCGGTAAGGCGTCCGGCCATTTCAGTTTGGTGCCGGCACACGTCTTAGTGAGCTTGTTCTTTATGATGCCATTGTGACCAATCCAGCACTTTGAGCATGTCTAGCCGAATGGAACCGTTTATCGATCTGTTATCCCGCACATATCTGCAGAATTACAGCAGCGATAAAATGTGGACCATTGTCCGACGAGATGACCCTTGGCAAACCAAACCTAGGAAAATATTCCTTAAACATGGTTTTCGCCGTTGTCATTGCTGTGGCATCTTTAACAGGAAAGGCTTCAACCCATTTACTAAAGGCGCAGATAACCACTAGAACATACTTGTAATTATAGCAACGCTCCATTTCAATGAAATCAAAGTGTATGACCTCAAAGGGGACAGAAAGTAGACCAAAACTACCCCTAGGTGTCGATGTGCCCTTTCCCATATTATGCTGTAGACAGATCATACAACTCGGAACAAAAAGGTCAGCTATTTTGGAGATTTTATCATTCACCCAGACATTTTGTAACATTTTGAAAACCTTCCTCGCACAGATGTGGGTGAGGCCATGAGACATTGCGACCATCATTGTAATGTACGCATCTGGCAACAGCCATTTTCCTTCTAACTTGTCCACCCAACACCCGTCATCATCCAATCTTGCCAAACCCTCAGCCCATTGTTTAGATTCTTCTAATGTAGCATCAGCTTGAATACTCTTTACAGATTCAATACCCTCATCCAAAGTACAAACATTTGTGGCTTCCCTTGAAGTATACATTTCTGAATAGAGATCAGTGGCAGTCTGTTTGGCTATCTGGTGAGCGAAAGCGTTCCCTTTTCAGATATCATCTATGATTTTCTGATGTGCTGCACATTTCATGATTGCTAACTGAGTGGGGAGTGCAAGCGCTGAGAGTAACTGTACTATCAAGGAGACATATTGGATCTTAGTTCCATGTGAGGTCAAGACACCTCGTTCTACCCAAAGTCTACCGAAGTTGTGAACCACCCCAAAAGCATACTGACTATCAGTATATATGTTTACTGTAAGCCCTTTGGAAACTTCAAAAGCCTAAGTCAATGCTATAATCTCTGCAGCCCACGCAGAATTATGCATGGTTCTCTTGGTTTCCACAATCGTGTTCAATGTGGTGATTGCATAAGCAGCTGTGGATGTACCATCCGGAAGTTTGAAACAGGAGCCATCAAAAAACAGCTCCCCTTGTGGATTATTCAAAGGAGTATCTTTCAGGTTGATTCTGCCTTTAGTCTCTTGCTCTGTGGTGTAGAGGCAGTCATGTGACACTTCGTCACTGCAAGCAGTACCTTGCGGGAAAGGTAAAAGTTCAGCCGGATTCAGAAAGCAACACCTCTGAATTTTAATGTGCGGTGCAAACAAGATCAATTTGTATCTCGTTAATTGTGCGGAGGTGAGGTGTTGCGTTTGTGTTCTGTTTATTAGAACATCTACAGAGTGAGGTACCATCAGGGTTAAAGCATGGCCTAGGACCATACCCTCGCTCTGTTTTACAGATGCAGCAGCGACAGCTCTCAAACATCTTGGCAAAGCGCATGCAACAGGATCAAGGGCGGAAGAAAAGTAGCTGCATGGCCTATTCTTCCCTCCATGTTCCTGCTTTAATACAGCCAAAGCACAACCATCACGTTCATGCACATACAACACAAAGGCCTTTTCATAATTTGGTGTGCCCAAAACTGGTGCTGAATGCAGTGCAGTCTTGAGCAGATCAAACGCTTGCTGGTGTTCCAAGTTTCACGGCAATGGCGAAGAAATGCCCTTCTTTGTCAAAGCCAACATTGGTTTAATCATTAACGAGAAATTCAGGATCCACTGCCTAAAGTAAGAAGCCATTCCTACAAAGGCTCTGACTTCCTTCTGTGTATTTGGGACAGACATGCTAGAAATTAGTTTTATCCGCTCAGGCGTCAACCTTCTTCCCTCCTTTGACAGGAGATCGCCTAAATAGGCGACCTCCTGTCGACAATACTGAAACTTTTTGAGTGAAGCTTTGTGTCCATGTTTTGCTAGGTGAATAAGCAATAACATGGTGCCCTCCTTACAGGCATTCTCTGAGTCAGCAGCTAAAAGTAGATTGTCTACATATTGAAGCAGTGCACAAGTGGTAGGCAACTCGAGTGTATCAAGCTGCTCTTTTAAAGCCCTACTATAGATGCTCAGACTTTCCGTGTAACTTTGCGGCGCACGGGTAAATGAAAACGAGTGTCCCCCTAAAGTGAACGCAAACAAGTATCTGCTATCCTTGTGTATAGGAATGCTAAAGAAAGCATTCTTAAAATCTACAACACTAAAGTAAGTAGCAGAACCCGGAATCATGGTTAGTATTGTCGTCACATCAGGCACAATAGGAAATTGTGGAGCAACAATCTTATTGATGGCACGTAAATCAATGATGAAACGAAAAGGAATTGCATTATCGCCTTTCTTATACACAGGCAAAATCGGACTATTGCACAAAGTACCTCCAATTTCCTCAATTACCCCACGATGTACAAAATCGGAGACTATGCATTTCAAAGCTTGCTCACCATCAACCGACATCTTATACTGAGGAATACGTGGCAACTTTACTCCATGTTTCAAAACGATCTTAACAGGCTCAATTTGTAGAACACCGACATCATTGTCGTCAATTGCCCACAAACACTCCGGAACATCAATAAATTCCGGTGGCAAAGGTCTAGGCAAGAACTGAGAGACAGAAATTTGCTGTGGTGAAATCGTCAAATGCACTCCATCCGAAGAACAATGAATTACCGCATTTAATTCCTTCAACAGATTCAACCCCAACAAATTCTCTCCACAGTTCGTAGTCAAAAGAAATGGACAGTGGTCCGTGAATGGACCCAATGTAATTGGTACCGGCGAATAAACCGGACAGACAACTGGTGTACCAGAAAACCCTACAGAAACATTGGTTTGCCCTGACAGTGGAATGTTTGGAACCCGTGAATGGTCAATGGAACACTTCTGTGCTCCTGTATCTATCAAGAATAGATGTTTCCTATTTCCCACTATCATTTCAACGTAGGGACCTTTCTGATTATTTGGAATAGGCGTCGGTTCCAAACCCTGCTTCGGGCAATCCTAGCGAAACAGAATGTCATCAAAAGAAAGGTCTTCAGAGAGGTGTCCGATCATTTGGTTGAAAATAAATGGTTGAATGACCATTTGATTGAATTAAAATAGTCGAAAAAAAAGGTGAAATACATGTATTTATTTATTTATTTATTTGTTAGTTTTGGTTGCTTAAAAAATATTTTTTAATAAAGAAAAAGGGGGTTGGGGGAACCCCTCCATAAAGTAAAATTAAAAAACCAAAAAAAAAAATTCAACCTTTTTTTTTCCGACCATTTTACTTCGATCAAATGACTGGTAACCCTTCAGAGAGATATGCAGCAGAAGGATGATCAAAAATGTTTCTATTATCCACACTCAGTGACTGATTGTCCTGTGAAAAAGGTTTTGAATTCTGAGAAAACTGACTTCTACCAGGACCCCCTGCCCCACGGCGGCCTCTGGATCGTCTACTCATGTTACCAAATGCGTTATTCGACCTCTGTTGGAGGATCGGACATTGTGCTCTCCAATGACCCTCTTATATGCAATAAGCATTTTGGTGTCACACCTCGGCACCATTCCACACTAAGACCCTGTGCTTCATACTTACCTCAGGGCCGAAAGCGGAAAAGGACATCTGGCAAAACTATTGCGCTTCGCCGTTCTGTTCGGCATTCTGCAGCGCCATTCCTGATGAAGTGGAGAATGCACTGGAGGCTAACGACTACTGCACCAGCCAGACGGTTTTCGAACTACGATTCCCATGAAACCTAAGGGAATTCGTAGTCCATAACATCACGTGTGCCTCCCTCACTTGGCTCCACCTCCTCATTGATTTATGCGGCTGCAGCCCGGAGGACGCTGCTTCTGTTTGAAAGTTACAGCCGGCGCTTAAGTTCCGTCTTATCGCCTTGTTTCTGAAGCTCCTCTTTATTGTTTCCAGTCCGCTCCACGGATTCCTGTTTCCTTCTCCTTCATTCCGTGCTCTGTGTATCGAACCCTCTTTTGAACTAAGGAATGCCTACCTGCCTGCTGATTCTGTTACCTTCTTGCTCGCCCGTGTACCGAATTGAGGATTGTTGTAAGGACTGCCTGCCTGCTGATTCTGTTACCTTCTTGCTCGCCTGTGTACCGAATCTTTCCATTTTGCTATATTGTTAAAGGACGTTTGCTGTTTTGGATTCTACCTGGTTCCGCCATTTAAGTGCACTTTGGGGACGCCTTGCAGTTGTGCACCCACCCGGATCTAGTGCGTCCCTCGTTCCGCCCGGGACTAGCTACCCAACTAACATTCCCCGTTTATTATTTTGCACTGTCGTTGTGTTCTGCATCCAGGAGTATAAGGGAACTTTGACTTCCTAGGATAAGACTTTCAGTGCCTTTTTTCTCTTTGTTACCTACACCACTCAGGATAGTTTCTAATTCCTTGTCTATAATTCCAGGGGATCTCAGGGCAGTGTGGTTTTAGGATCCAGGGACTGGGTTGTTCAGGTACTATTCTGTCTTATCTCCATCTATTGGTAGTTGCTGTTATTCCAAGTGATTAATCGTGTGTTGTTTCTTGCAGCTGGGTCCGTGGCGGCGTGTTTCTCCCCGCTCTTTCGGGTGATTGGTCCCTCTGTCTGGCACAATTATCAGCATTGGGTCATATCATCAGGAAGGTCATTTTCCCTCATAGAGAGGAGGCTCAGGTGGAGGCTCCAACCCGAGCTCTTCAATCAACGCACAGTCTCGCTGGTTTGGCCTCCTTTCTTGTCCACTCCCGTTCGGTGAGTAACAATTGGTTCATGTTTACGGGACCCAACGGCACATTTCTTTGTGGAGCATATTGTCCCCTAAATTGCGAATTACCCCCTCTAGGGCCTCTAACAATTTGTTGTAATAGAACTTTAGTTTTTAAGTCTCCCTTTCTTTTTTCGATTCTCTCTTTTTCATTATTGACACGGTTCTCATAGTACTGAGCCATGTGCAACACTTCAGACTGAGACTTAGCATGCCAAGCACTCTCAGAAGACATAATTTACGATTGGATGTCAGGCAACAATTCATACACAACTGTATCTACGAATAGTCTTTTCCCAGACTCTGTGCTCAAATCTTGTCCACTGAAATCTGAAAACACTTGTTCGAACCGATTAAAGAATTCAGTAGCACCCTCAGACTTCCCTTGGACACAAGCAGTAAGTTTGTCCCAAATAAGCCTTCTTTCAGGAATTATAGCTTTTAGTTTTGTGACTATTCTATCAGGCAAAGTCAGTATTACCTGTGGCGGTCTCTCGCCAGCTGGGCTCTCTATCCAATGGAACTATATTAACCCATGTGTCTCCTAACCCTGGTACATCGTCCACAGTCCTAATTTGTTTCCACAAATCAACAGGTAGGAGCAGAGGAAATAACAAATCTATATCGCTCAGAGTAAATAGTGATAACTGCAAGACAGATTCTATCTCTTTATAGAACCCTGTCGGATTCTTTCTAATAACGGGAATGGATTGTTTTATGGTGTTCACTTCCTGTCTTGAGAACGGGACGTGAACAAAATGTGACACATAATGTGCAGGAATTTCATGAACAGCAGCACCTGTTGCAACATTAGCTGGAACCTCAACTTTTGGGACACATGTCGGAGGGACCTCTCTTATAGGCAACTGAGAGATAGGAAACTCCGAACGCTTACTGAGCAACAGAGCTAAATCGATCACTAAAGCAGCTGAAGGAGTGTTAGATGAAAAAGCTCTCTTTTAGATCTTCAATAATTCTGCGGGACAACAAATCTTTCTTTTTATACATTCATCCTGCAGGTATTCTACCATTACCTGTATCACTTTCCTCTGCATTTCTGGCGTATACTGACTATACGTGTCATATACTTCTACCGGAGTTATCGACATGTCTGAAATCCACCTAATCGCATCCTTTGTGCAAATTCGCGTTTCCTCACTTATCGACTTACAACAAGGAAGGAACCGTTTCTGTACAAACATAACGCCCAAACTATCACCATCAATTTCTTCGTTCCGTAACCTTTCGAACTCCCTTCTGTACTCAAAAACCCTTGCGACGTGGTCGTGTACTTTCTCAGCAGTATCTCTTGAATACGCTAAAACATTCAGATCCCTCAACCCTAGTGGGAGATCTATATCATTCAGTGTGTTCCACCTTACACATAAATGAATTCCCAGCCCTTCAATAAAAATGTTTTTCTCAGGAAAACTATCTAGATTAGAGAGTGTGCCAAAAACATCAGCTTGTTCACCCTTCTCCATGGACTGTCTAGCCCATGCAGTCAAATTGCGCTTTCTCTCTTTAGACACAGTATTACGAGTTACAATCTTTGATTCCGCTCCCTTATCAACTACAAGTGGGACAGAACCACTTGGTAGAAAAAGAGCAGACAAATCTTGTGCAATCGGTAACAAAGGTGCTATCACTGGTGCAGAAGACAAATCTACCAAACCCGTAACAGTAGGCAAAGGCGGAGGAGCAAGTGGAGGTGCAACGATAAGAGGAGGAACAACAGCCGGAGGAAGAGGAACATTAGGAGGAGCAGGAATTACTACGGGAGGAAGAACAACAGCAGGAAGAGGCAAAACAGCAGGAATAGGTACATACGGAGGTGGCGCAGTGGCACCAGGCCTTCGTTCATTTAGAAGTTTGTCAATTAGCTCATCATATGCATGAAAGTCTTTAGACGGATAGATTTTCTGAATACCAAGTGAAAAAGCCCTATCCATATTGCTAACTGACTCAGACTGCTTATTTTGATCGAACAACAACGCTTTTTCGGCGTTGGACATGTGACAGCGCGCATGTTTTTCTCTACTTTTAAGTTGCTGCATAGCTTCTTTCTTCTAATTCTGTAATACATCAAATGCTGCAAGTCTAAGCTTTTTCTTTAATTATATAGACTCTAAATATTCTATACTAGGAATTTCAAAACTACCATTGGTTGGCCACTGACGTTCGGAAGCATTTCTAGTTTGTCTGTGCCAAATATCATTAAACACTATACTACCAATGCCGTGCTTACAGTATATAGTACGTGCCGGAGACCCCTCCATTGGTGCCGGTCGGCCAAATTCCAAAGATTGTCTGTCACTGCGGAATAATGTCCTTAAGCAGGAAGACAATTTCTCAGGCATTTCAGATTACTGGTGTTACCTGGTCAATAATTGTACTCGCGAGTACAATACCCCAAAACAAATTATCAGGATACTTAAGAATCGGGTCACGACTCACCTGATCAAAGGACAAAGAAGGTCGGATCGGATATCTAAGGACATAAAGGAACCACGTGATTGGTGATTTCTGCAAAATTGCCCGCTTCGATATATGGACCCTCGTCAAGATGCCGTCTAGGACCGCGGGCTCAGCTTCCAGGGATCGGGTCATGCATTACTGTTGAGGTATCACTTCTCATCCAAGAAAGGGGCCCCCATTTTCACTGTCCGATCCCGGTCCGATGGTCGCGTCAACCTTCAACGTGATGGCATTAATCTTGAGGGTCCCTATTCGGGCGCCATCTGTAAAAGCAAGAGGAAATATCGAGGCTGAGTACCACAAAAGGAAATACACCAAACACAGGCGTATAAAGATTCACAAATCTTTAATACTGCACAGTTTACAAAGAACAAAATCAGATAGCTATCTGGCCCTCAGTACATCACAGCGAATACCAGCCCTTCAGTGTGAGAAGTGAGAGGTACTGGACATCTGGACATTCGTGCATTTATACAATTTCAGTAATGATGTCCAGCCCCTCTGCAAGTTAATAATAAGTGGTCTAGAGTTTGTGCCGAGTTCACTTATGGTTTATATGACAATATGCACACGGATTATCTTTGGTTTACATTCAAACAAGTTACAATGGCAACAGTGTATTCCAGGATTTAGCAGTAAGCCTTAGCACATTCCCCTTCACAATGCAGTTCAGCCAGTGTCCACGTTCGATATTTGCATTACATTGTTTTCGATGTATGTTTGTGGGTGAGGCTTATTGGTGCAGAAAATCCTAAAACAACAAGTCAGGCATGGGACAAGATCTCTTTATCCAGTCTAAACATTCGGCCCGCGGATAGTCTAAACATTAACTAGGTGCAAGGGTCGGGAAGGCTCGGTTACAAGTTGGAAACACTGTCCACCATTTTAGAACACAGAGTTACATTTGAACAGAAATCAAAATGGCGGATGATCCCAAAATGGTGGCGAAGTCGATCCAAAATCAGAACTTTTGAAACGCGGTTTTCTCCGCAGAGCGACTGGGCTTAAGCCAATATATATGAGAAAGGAGGCGCAATATGATTTCCTGTTTAACAGTACCTGTGTAGATCAATATGGGATGAAAACATTGTTGTGTTGAGAGTCTCTTCATGCAGTTGGATCTGGTAGCAAATAGCTTTCAGATCAAACTTCAAAAAGAATTGGGATCCCTAAATGTCAGCCAGTAGGTCATCAATAGGAGGAGTTGGGTGCCTTTCCCCTCTTCACTGCCTTATTTGGCAGATGCATGTATACGCAGGTACCCACTTCTTGTGGATTCTTCAGCTTCCAGAGCACTACAATGGGCAAGGCCCATGGGGTAAGGCTACAAGCCTTTTCTATTATTCCTGATTCTTTGAGTTAGCGTAGCTCCTCTTCCACCCTGGGTCACAGTTGAAACAGAACCCACCAGTGTTTGAGCACAACCGGTTGGATAGTTGGATCAATGTGGAGACAAATTTTGTAAGTGCACGGGCACCCAATTCCTTCAAAAACATCTGCAGATTCATCAAGCAGGTCTTCAACGTCTTCAATATGAATGACAAAAGCAAATTTGACCAGTTCCAGCTCCTCTGCTGCATCACAACTCATAAGGGTGGCTGTGTCAATGTTTGCAATGTAGACTTTTCCTGCCGTGGTGGTCTTGTCATGTTGGAACACCACTTTCACGATGCCTTGCTGAGTAATGGATGTATCGCTGCTGTATGCAAAGATGTACACCTGAGTGGGTTGCAGAGTCGGGCCGCGCTACATCCTAGACTATTGCTCCGAGCTCATCACGTTAACTGAGGCTCCAGTATCAATTATAGCTGTTATTGGTTTTCCCCCAATGAGGATTCTACAATGCGGCTGTTTTTTTATTGGCATGACTTCGTCCTAGTGCGGAAATGAGGAAGACATCTCGATCATCTTCAGAGTCCTCATGGTTTGAGACAGCCCCTGCCTCCTTCTGGCGCATCTAAGCTTGCTGTTGTCTCGGAACTCTCGACATGGCACAAATGTGACTGCCCCGTACACCTTACCGAAATGGCACATGCTGCATCACTTGCTGCATTCATCCCCCAGGCCAGGCAGCCTCCTCGATAGGGTAGAAATCCGCCACACTAGTTGCAGGATCTTCCAGTTGGCAGAGCTGGAGTTTTTTCTCTTGGTTTTTGGCTGACCATTGTGTTACTTTCACTTATTCTTCCTGGCCGCCTACACGTGAAGGCCTGGACCTCTGGAATGCTGCTTCTATTTTGCCGGCCCTGATTTCGATGAACTTCTGGGAGCGACCTAACTCCATTATCTGCTGCAGGGTTATTCTGGGCTCTCAGAATCTGACATTTCACTTTATTTGAGTGATAGCCCTGAATCAGTTGGGCCCTCACTTCACCTGTTTCGTCTAGGAGCGTATATGTTGAGGAAAGCTGCCTCAGTTGGGTGGAAGTGTCAATCAGTTCTAAGACTGCTTATCTTATCTGAAAACACTTGAAATCTACGCTAGCTGGGAGGTTGAGTACTCAGTGCCCTTTTGGTGGGGTTTAGTGTCTTAAAAAGTGTATGCACTCCTGGGCCCGCATAAAATAGGAGGGGGGATTATTTCCTTCCATCCTCCTCAAAGTCTTGGGTGGTATCAAAATATTATTCCAGCCTTTCTCTCCACATGTCACACTTTGGGCCTTAGGCTGATGGTGTGCAAACTCCTCAATGGGGATGGACGAATTCCCTGTTTTACTTGTTGTGCATGGTGCAGGAGGGGCCATCCATGGTACCGTATCTTCATCTGACTCAGCCATCCCTAATACGACATCAGTTGACGGGTCCACCTAACTATAGGAGCCCTCGATCCAGCATCAATCATCAGAGGCTTACGGCATTATAGGTGTATTTCAGGCTGTGAGCAGGGCTGGCTAGGACTCCTTATGGCACCCCAAATAGCATACAACACACACAGCAGCACCGCCAGCTCAGCTGCCAATAGCAAAACCCACACGCTTTGGGTTGGGTATACTTCTACACCTGTGCTGGGGTGCTCAGATGTAGAGGTACACCTAACTCAAAACGATTTTTTAGAAATGGAGGCACAGGTGCAAAGCAAGAGGGGTGCACAGATGTAGAGGTAACATTGTTTTTGTTGTGTGTATATGTACATCTGTGCACCCCTCTTGCTTTGCCTGCATTTTAAAAATCGTTTTGGGTTGGGTGCACTTCTACATCTGTGCACCCCTCTTACCAAGAGAGGTGCACAGAAGAGGGGTGCACAGATGTATAAGTACACCCAACCCAAAACGATTTTTAAAATCTAGGCACAAATGCAAATCCATGGTTTGGTCATGTTTTGGTCATTGCCCTTGGTTGGAGGATCGGACATGTCCGGTTCTCTTCTCTTGAGGGGCAGAGGAACACATTTCAGCCACATGACGTTGGGTCTGTTTGATCATACTTGGGTAATTGCCCTTCATCAGGTCGGTCACATGATCACTGCCCTTGGTGGGAATGTTCAAACTGGTTTGGCCATAGTTGGATCTTTGCCAATTGGGGTATGAAAGGATTACGATTACTGCCGTTGGTTGGGAAATCTGTCTTGCCACAATAACTTCTGTTGAGAGGGAGAGGAGCTCTGGGTCAGCCATATTATGACCTTTGGTGAGCTTGAGCACTTAATGATAATTGCCCTTCATCGGGCTGGATTACATGATCATCACTGCCATAGAGTGGGGTTGGCTCCTATTATGATCACTGTACCTGGTGTGGGGACAGGTTTAATTATTATCATTGTCTTTGTGGGGACAGACCATCTATTGGGGGGGGGTCATGCACACCATGATTATCACCATTGGGATGAGTTGCATTAGCCAACCCATCCTAATGTGCATGGAGGGCGAGGGCCACACAATGGCCCTTACCCTTGCAAGGGTTTGGTCATACCACAATCAATTCCCCTTGCTGGAGTGGTCCATAATATGATCATTGCCCCATGGTGGGGTGGTTCATACCATGATCACTGCATCTGAGTGGGGCCAGTTCCAGTGTGATGATTGCCACTGAGGGGAGCCAGCTATAGAAAGATGATTTGCACTGAGTGGAGCCAGCTATTGAAAGTCGATAGCCACTGAGTGGGGTCAGCATAATGATTTCCACTGAGTGGGGCCAGTAATAGCATGATGATTGCCTCTGAGTGGGGCCAGCTACAGAAAGATGATTGCCACTGAGTGGGGCCAGTTCCAGTATGATGATTGGCACTGAGTGGTGCCATTTCCAGTGTGATGATTGCCACTGGGTGGGGCCAGCTATAGAAAGATGATTGCCACTGAATGGGGCCTGCTTAACGATTTCCACTGAGTGGGGCCAGCTATAGAAGGATGATTGCCACTGAGTGTGCCAGTTATATTATGTTGATTGGCACTGAGTGGTGGCAGTTACAGCATAATGATTGCCACTGAGTGGGGCCAGTTCTAGCATGACGATTGCCACTGAGTGGGGCCAGTTCCAGTATGATGATTGGCACTGAGTGGGGCCAGTTCCAGTATGATGATTGGCACTGGGTGTCACAGGTTTCCCCCCTTCTCACATGTCTATGTTGCCTGATGTCCCTCTTTAGGTGGAGACTTCTTTCGTATGGTTCGGGACTTAAATAAGCCGCTCGGCCGTCCTCGGCTTACAGATTACGTTCAGCTCCGATGTCCAGGATCACAGGAAACTCCAGGAGTATTCAAGAAGGAGTTGGGGGCACGCGGAAGCGGCGCAGGGATTCCGGGAAGTTAGGAAAGAGGGAAGAAGTCGGGAGAAGGGAATCCAGGGGCCAGGGGATAGCAGGTAGCACTAGAGAATGTTCTGAGCACACGTCCGATCACAGCTGGTAGCAGCGTTGAGATGCACGGGGCTGCGGCGGTGTGGCTTCTTTATGCAGGACGCTGCGTAGAACGTGAAGACTGGCGAGCAGCGTTCTGAGCTTGCCGGCATGTTGGTAGTATTATGGAGTGTAAGGCCCGACGTGTCAGGGACCAGGAGGCCCAGAAGGGGCGAGTTCGATGGTTCATGACAGCATGCCTCCTCCGGAAACTCATTCCTCCGGGTTTGCCCGGGTGTATGAGATGGAACCTTCTGCGTAGCCTGGGGGTATTTAGATTTGAGATAGGTTCCCAAGTGCGTTCACTGGGGGATATCCTTTCCATTCCACCAGGTACTGGAATTTGCCACGTCTATATCTAGAATCGAAAATCCTGGAGACCTCATACTCCAGTTGGTCATTGATGAGTACTGGTTTGGGCCGAAGGTTAGTTCGAGAGGTCTGAACATATGGCTTTATTAAGGACGTGTGAAAGACTGGGTGTATTTTTTTCCAGGAGTCTGGAAGCTTGAGTCGGTAGGCCACTGAGTTGATGATTTCCTTTATAAGGAATGGCCCATAATATAGAGGAACCAATTTATTTGGTCGTAAATGCCGTGGTAGAGTTTCGAGGACAGCCAAACCTTATCCCCTATTGTGTAGGAGGGGCTTGGTCTTCGTTTGGAGTCCGCATACAGTTTGGTCTGGGTCCTGGACTTTTCTAATTGTTCTTTGGCTTCTCTTTGAACATTAATGAGCATTTCAATCCAGGAATCGACTGCTGGAACTGGTGTAGGATGAGGAAGGATGGAGGGTAGAACCGAAGGGTGGAATCCTTGGCTACAGAAAAAAGGACTGGTCTTAATAGCAGAGTGGTCCAAATTATTATAGGCGAATTCTGCCACTGGTATTAAGACGGACCAATCATCCTGGACCTTGGTAGCGAAGCAACGGAGGTATTGTTCCAAGGTTTGGTTTACATGCTCTGTGGCTCCGTTGGTTTGGGGATTATATCCTGAGGAAAGAGCGCATTGGATTCCTAGTATTTGGCAAAGATGTTTCCAGAACTGAGAAATGTATTGGGGCCCTCTGTCTGATATGATCTTGGAAGGAAGTCCATGCAGTCGGAATATGTGTTCCAGGAAAATTCCAGCAAGTTCTGACGAGGATGGCAGTTTAAACAGAGGTGTAAAATGGGCCACATGAGTGAACAAATCAATGGTGACCATGATGGTTGTGTATCCCCTGGAAGGTGGTAATTCCACAATGAAGTCTGTTGCTATGAATTCCCAAGGCCTTGTTGGAAGTGGAGGTTGCTGCAATAGACTCTTGTTGTCATGTTTGTTTTGATTACAGACAGAGCATGTCTGGATATACCTTTGTACATCAGCTTTCACTCAAGGCCACCAAAATTGCCTTTGTATTAATCGGAATTTGTATTATTGGTAATACCACGATGGCCTGAGTAAAGAATATCGTGACAGAGATTTATTATCCTTTGCTGTAATTTTTTTGTTGGGATGACCAAGGCATTGTCTTTGAACAAGTATCCATCTTTGGTCTTCAGTATCCACTGGTTCTTGTCCGAGATATCTTTCCAGAGTTCCGAGGATTGAGTCTGACTGCGGACTTCATCTAGGAGGCTGGTCGCCTGGGCTACAATTTTTGTGTGGGGAAACATCTTTGGAAATGTTCGGTCATCAGGAGGTTCATAGTCAGGGCGCCGAGACAAGGCATCAGCAATTATGTTTTGTGTTCCCGGAACATGGTGAATTTGGAACTGGTATTGAGCAAAGAAGAACGCCCAATGGGCCTGACGGCTGTTCCTGCATTCCAGGGCCTGTAACACTTGGAGATTTCGATGGTCCGTCCGAACCTGGACAGGATGTTTAGCTCCTAGAAGTAAATGATGCCACTCGGTGAAGGCTTGACGGATGGCTAGAAGTTCCTTTTCTAAGAGTGAGTAATGAGTTTCACTGGAGGTCAATGTCTGTGAAAGATAGGCAATAGGATGTTCCAGCCCGTCATCTAGTTCCTGTTTCAGAACTGCTCCGATGGCATAGTTAGAGGCATCTGTTTCCACTAGGAATGGTCAATTTATATCAGGTTGAACCAGGATGGGGGCTTGTGTAAATTCTGTTTTCAGGCGTTGGAAGACCTTCTCCTGGGCTGGGGTCCAATGATAGGGAGTATCTTTCTTCAACAAGGAGATGATCGGTTGAACAATCCCGGAGAAGGATGGTATAAACTTCTGATAGAAATTGACCAAGCCCAGGAAAGATTGGATCTGTTTTACAGAGGTCGGAGTTGGCCAGGATAGTATGGCTTTAACCTTGGATTGATCCATGCCTATGCCATCTGGGCTAAGGACAAATCCTAGATAGTGAACAGTGGAAACATGAATAAGGCATTTCTCGGGTTTTGCTAGTAGCTTGTGTTCACAGAGCCATTGTAACACTGATTTACCAAGTTCTTCATGCTTGAGAGGATCCTTAGAGAATATCAAAATATCGTCCAAGCAGACGATGACGAAAAGAAATAGCATATCCAAAAACACCCGGTCCACGAAGCGTTGGAAGACTGCCGGAGCATTAGAGAGTCCAAAGGGCATGACCAAGTATTCGTAATGACCAAAGGGTGTTCTGGAGGCTGTCTTCCATTCGTCACCTTCTCTAATACGAATCAAGTGATAAGCACCCCTGAGATCCAATTTTGTGAATATTACGGCTCCTCTTATGGCTTCCAGGATATCCGAGATCAAGGGTAATGGATAACGATCCTTAAGGGTGCACTGATTAAGACCTTGATAATCAAGACACGGTCTGAGTTCCTTGGTGTCTTTTTTAGGAACAAAAAATAATGAAGCTCCAGCCGGAGGCTTGGATGGGCGTATGGTGCCGTTTTTTAGGTTGGTATCTAGGTATTCATGAAGGGCCTTTTTCTCTGGTTCACACAGGATAAACATCCTTCCGAAGGGAATCACGGCTGAAGGTTCGGTTTCAATAGCACAGTCCTCAGGCCTATGGTATGGTAGGGCTTGGACAATAGCAGAAGAGAACACATCGGTGTATTCCTGGTAGGTTTTAGGAACCTGGATGATGTTGGACACCATAAGAGGATCTTGCTGAGTTATTGAATGTTCTTCTGATGTTGTCGGTGAAGGATCCTGGCGCAGACAATGGGACATGCAAAATTCGGACCCTAGGAACAGGGAACCAGCTGTCCAATTGATGTATGGGTTGTGTTTTTGTAGCCAGGGCATTCCCAAAACCATTGGGTAATGGGCGGATTTTATGATGTCAAACTTTATCCTTTCTCGGTGATGGTTTATAGCAAGCTCAATTTCCTTAGTCTGAAGGGATATGGGTCCAGAAGAAAGAGGACTTCCATCAATTGCTTCTACCGGTTGCAGGACGTTCCGGGATTCGTAAGGAATATGATGTTTAAGGACCCATTCCTGATCTATGAATATTCCCATGTCCCCACAGTCCACTAGTGCCAGAATGGGGTAGGATTCCTTCTTAGATGATGATAGAAAAGCCTGTAAGACTACCAGGGAGTTTTGTCCAGGAGAGTTCAAGGATGGTATAGATGTGGAGCCTGCATCTCTCTCCCGAAACTGAGCTCCATCTAGGATCGGGAGCTGGCGTTTCCCGAACGCCGTGGAGGGGCTAAGGGACATTCTCTGACTAAATGCTTGTCCGAGGCACAGTACATGCATAAGCCAGTATGGATCCTTCTCAGCCTTTCTTGGGAAGATATGGGTCCACGGAAGGCCCCTAGCTGCATGGGTTTGGGTTCATTTGTAGGAACAGGAGAATCTTCGATTTTGAAGGGCTCACAAGAGGATTTTTTTGGATGGTTGACTTGGTCTTCCTTTTCTCTGCCTTTCTTTCCTGGATGCGGAAATCAATTTGTAGAGCAAGATCCATAAGTGCCTGGTAAGAACTAGGATATGCTACCCTGGCTAATTCATCCTTAACATCTTCATTTAGCCCTCTTCGAAAGAGAGTGAAGCAAGCTTCAGAAGACCGACCCGCTTCTTTAGCCAATTGCTTGAATCGAGTTACGTAGGTGAGCATGTCCTGAGAGCCTTGCTGGAAATCGAGTAAACGTTCTTGAGCACTAAAGACCTGTTCTGGGCTGTCAAACATAGTCTTTAGTGCTTGAATGACTCCATCATAATCATCCAAAAGGGAATCTCCGGTGTTAACTAATGGTGTGGCCCAGGCTAAGGCATTCTCGGAGAGGTGAGAAATAATAAAGCCCACTTTAGCCCTCGGGGTGGAAAAATAATAAGGTTTAAAGGTAAAGTGGACCAAACAAGAATCCAGGAATCCTCGGAGGGTTTTTGCACAGCCGTCATATTTGTCAACAATGCCGCCCAATAGCACGCTGTCCTTTGAGGCAGAGTCGCGTGAAAGTACCAATTGTTTCAGCGCAGCGTTCTCTGCTTTCAAGTTCTGTACTTCGGTCGATAGTTCTTGCATGCCACGCATAAGATCCTGGATGGCCGCCTCCATGTCTGTATCGACTTCGGTCAGGTGGCGTTTCAATCTGTCACAGGTTTCCCCCCTTCTCACCTGTCTATGTTGCCGGATGTCCTCTTTAGGTGGAGTCTTCTTTCGTATGGTTCGGGACTTAAATAAGTCCGCTCGGCCGTCCTCGGCTTCCAGATTATGTTCAGCTTCGATGTCCAGGATCACGGGAAACTCCAGGAGTATTCAAGAAGGAGTTGGGGGCACGCAGAAGCGGCGCAGGGATTCCGGGAAGTTAGGAAAGAGGGTAGAAGTCGGCAGAAGGGAATCCAGGGGCCAGGGGATAGCAAGTAGCACTAGAAGGTTCGGAGCACACGTCCGATCACAGCTAGTAGCATCATTGAGACGCGCGGGGCCGCAGGGGTGTGGCTTCTTTATAGAGGACGCTGCGTAGAACGTGAAGACTGGCGAGCAGCGTTCTGAGCTTGCCGCCATGTTCGTAGTATTATGGAGTGTAAGGCCCGACGTGTCAGGCACCAGGAGGCCCAGAAGGGGCGAGTTCGATGGTTCATGACACTGGGTGGTGCCATTTCCAGTGGGATGATTGGCACTGAGTGGGGCCAGCTATAGAAAGATGATTGCCACTGAGTGGGGCCAGCTATAGCATGATGATTGGCACTGATTGGGACAGTTTCAGCATGATGATTGCCACTGAGTGGGGCCAGTTATAGCATGATGATTGCCACTGAGTGGGGCCAGGTCCAGTTTGATGATTGGCACTGAGTGGTGCCAGTGTGCTGATTGCCACCGAGTGGGGCAGCTATAGAACGATGTCTGCCACTGAGTGGGGACAGCATAACGATTTCCACTGAGTGGGGCCAGTTATAGCATGATGATTGCCACTGAGTGGGTCCAGTTACCACATGATGATTGCCACTGGGTGGGGCCAATTATAGCATGATGATTGCCACTTTTTGGGGCCAGTTATAGCATTATGATTGCCATGACTAGTTTGCTAGCCAATGTTTCCACTGCTCCAGCCAATGTTTCCACTTTTCTGCTCACCCCCCACCCCCACTTGCACCAAGTTGGCGACTACGTGCAAATGCGGTCATATGGCTGCCAGTGATGTCACTTCCTATATTTGGGCACCCCCCGGGAAATTTAGAAATTGGCTCCCCTGGTATCATTTGTAGAGCGCTAGTTTACAATTGGTATGGTCTCTCTGTGCTTTGGGTGGTCTGGGTGTGCTATTCTACACCACACTCTGTTTCTAGATGTCTACAATCCAACAATGCATAAAAATGGCTTTGAGTAAACCAGTTGCAGATTGGGAAACGTTTGGCACATTTGTATCTTCTATATGGGGATTAACATAACAGCAAGCAGAATGAATGGCATAGCAAATCAGCAGTACTTGTGGTTCTGTTGTAATGTGTGGTTGCCAATGTCACTTGCTTGTGCATGGTGTGCTGAAAGTGTAAATTATACAGGTGATTAGGTTTTCTCTAAAGCATTCGACCATACACTTAATGCGGTGGCCTTAAAAGTGGGTATTTCTAAGTATTTCGGAAGGACATGTGGCCTGCCTTATTTTGTCTTCATGTCAGTAACCAGCGAGCCGTATTCCGTTTACTGTCGTGCGGTTCGTTTGAGACTGGCGGTCTGGGTTTCCAGCAACGCGCTGTAAGGCAGCCCATGGCAGGTTGCGGATTAGTCCACCGAATGGCGGCTCGTTTCTTCTGGAGATCCAGTCTTGTGATTGACTCCGCGGCCATCCCCGAATTCCATCGCCTCTCCTGGCTCAAAAGCATCCCCCTTAATCCGCCGCCTGTGAGGGTCATTTCCTGGCTACTTAGCGGTCCCTGGTCATTGTTATTTTTTCCTCTGAATTAAGTTTGTAATTTTAGAGGATTTGGTTTAATCTCTGAAGCCCTAGGGGGCTAAAGTGCCTTTCTGCTTCGTTCATTAGTTTAAAGTGGTCCCCCAATTGTCATGAGGGATTGCTTAGCTTGCTTTACACGAGAACAAGATGCCTGATGATTTTCGTTCACGGTATCGTTCACTGCCACTGGCTTCTAAATCTCTCCAACGAACTTAAGAACACTTCCCATCAAGTATTTACATCTTATTCTGCCATGTTCTTTGAAGTTGGTTCGTACTCCGGTGGAGAGGGGAGGGGGCTGGGGGAAGGGAAGGGGGACAGGTATACCAGTTGTTGTGCATTGTGTTCGTAAATTGGAAATAAATCATAATTTCTCACTTTAGGATGCCAATAAAAGGTTTATTTTCTCAAACACTTGATCGAAATGCCATGGTTGCATGTTAAATGGTAAATGTTAAAGGTATTTGTACCACGCACTGTCACCAACGGAATTGGTCCCCAGGCGCTCTGGCGGATCTGCAAACGATAAGGGGGGATGGGTTAGTAGGTGAAGAGGGAGTAGGATAGTGAGAGGAGTGGTGTTCTGTGATAATAACGTAAGAAAAATATCATTAGGAGAACGATATTTTTTTCCTTCCACGAAACAGCCCTCCCAACATTTCCTGGAACTCTTATAATTATATAAACAAACTCTGCTCCTAGAATATGTTTGGAGAGTGCAGGATAGTGTTTTCCCAAAAAATATCGTTCTTGCAGAGATGTCGTTTTCTAACGATAAACTCACTTGATACTGCAAATTGCAGGCAGGGCACCGCCGCCTGTAAGCATTGTTTAAGGCTGTTGTTCTCGTCGTGCATTTTTGATTCGTTTCGGACACAGGTGTAGATGCTACACGTAAATGCTTGAGGAGCCAGGTTTACGTATCCCCCTCATGCCCTTATTGTACATGCATCCCACCATGCACGGACATTCCGTCTACACCTCCAACAGCATTAAAATCAGATGCTGGAGGACGTGTATTTGTTCTGTATGGTTGAGTGGATGGAGGCGGAAACGGAAGTCTTATCCAACCCGCCGTACAAAACAATGAACAGGATGATTAAAACGTGTCAATGCTTTATGAATGTTTTTTTTTTTACGCATGTTGCTAACAATCTGGGTCTTTCAAAATGACCCCCACAGTGGATATTCAAGCTTTTGAAACAGCTCAATAAATGTGAGAGAGTGTACTGATCTTAAATGCGTTCAGATCATTTGATGATTAGTGTTTTGACTTTCCGTCAGAAAATAAACAAGGTTGTCTTCAGATGTGTTGCACGGTGAGATGGCGTTCCGGGTTTTGGAGCCACGTCAGCAGGCATCGCCCAATCATAGAGTCTGTGAACGATGGAGCACATTCACAGGGTAATTCATAGAATTTCGCAGAAAAGTGTCGCAAGCGGCTGGCGCAGAGTGTCCGCGTGCGATTGTCTGCGCCAGGCACGTGCGCTAAAACCGATTTCCGCGCACAGCTTATTCATGGATTTTAGGCTCCCAAACCAGCCGTGGCGCAGAGTATCGCAGCGACCCTGTAGCAGCGCCAGTAACGCCCCCAAGAACGCCCTTGCGCAAGGAAAAGCCATCAAAATCGCTAAATCATCGCAAAGGGCTGCGCTAACCCTGGACCAGTTTACAGGGCTGCCAAACAAGGAACGCAAAGCGGGTAACGTGCATATCAGGGGTACGCGGGAAGTAATACACGCGATTAGCCAGGGTACGTGTATTACAGGGGTACGCTGGAAGTTTTACACGCGATTCGGCTGGGTACGTGTATTACAGGGGTGCGCGTGAATTCTCACATGCGATTTGGCCAGGTACGTGTATTTCAGGGGTGCGCGGGAAGTTCCACACGCGAATAGCCTGGGCGCGTGTATTTCAGGGGTGCGCGGGAAGTTTTACACGCGATTTCAGCAGGGTACGTGTATTACAGGGGTGCGCGGGAATTCTCACATGCGATTTGGCCAGGTACGTGTATTACAGGGGTGCGCGGGAATACTCACACGCGATTTGGCTTGGTACGTGTATTACAGGGGTGCGTGGGAAGTTACACACGCGATTAGGCTGGGTGGGTCCTAACAGGTGTTCCCTGTACACCCTCGGCGGCCCCTGCAGGCAGCCCACAAAACAGGGGACTACCCTGCACACCTGCTCATGTCCCCCTGCACCCCCACCCCCCAGCAGTGCAGGGGCACCCTCCACCAGGCCCCCACTCATGTCTCCCACCACCCCCACCCCCCAGCAGTGCAGGGACAGCCCCCACCAGGCCCCCACTCATGTCTCCCACCACCCCCACCCCCCCAGCCACCAGGGGCACCCTCCACCAGGCCCCCACTCATGTCTCCCACCACCCCCACCCCCCAGCAGTGCAGGGGCACCCTCCACCAGGCCCCCACTCATGTCTCCCACCACCCCCACCCCCCCCAGCCACCAGGGGCACCCTCCACCAGGCCCCCACTCATGTCTCCCACCACCCCCACCCCCCAGCAGTGCAGGGGCACCCTCCACCAGGCCCCCACTCATGTCTACCACCACCCCCACCCCCCCAGCCACCAAGGGCACCCTCCACCAGGCCCCCACCCATGTCTCCCACCACCCCCACCCCCCAGTCACCAGGGGCACCCTCCACCAGGCCCACACTCATGTCTCCCAGCGTGCTACGTGTATTTCAGGGGTGCGCGGGAAGTTCCACACGCGAATAGCCTGGGCGCGTGTATTTCAGGGGTGCGCGGGAAGTTTTACACGCGATTTCAGCAGGGTACGTGCATTTCAGGGGTGCGCGGGAAGTTCCACACGCGAATAGCCTGGGCGCGTGTATTTCAGGGGTGCGCGGGAAGTTCCACACGCTAATAGCCTGGGCGCGTGTATTTCAGGGGTGCGCGGGAAGTTTTACACGCGATTTCAGCAGGGTACGTGTATTTCAGGGGTGCGCGGGAATTCTCACACGCGATTTGGCTTGGTACGTGTATTACAGGGGTGTGTGGGAAGTTACACACGCGATTAGGCTGGGTGGGTCCTCACAGGTGTTCCCTGTACACCCTCGACGGCCCCTGCAGGCAGCCCACAAAACAGGGGACTACCCTGCACACCTGCTCATGTCCCCCTGCACCCCCACCCCCCAGCAGTGCAGGGGCAGCCTCCACCAGGCCCCCGCCCAGGTCTCCCACCACCCCCACCCCCCAGCAGTGCAGGGGCAGCCTCCACCAGGCCCACACTCATGTCCCCTAAAACCCCCACCCCCCCGCCACCAGGGGCACCCTCCACCAGGCCCCCATCCATGTGTCCCACCACCCCCACCCCCCAGCCACCAGGGACAGCCTCCACCAGGCCCCCACTCATGTCTCCCACCACCCCCACCCCCCCAGTCAACAGGGGCACCCTCCACCAGGCCCCCACTCATGTCTCCCACCACCCCCACCCCCCACCATCCAGGGGCACCCTCCACCAGGCCCCCACTCATGTCTCCCACCACCCCCACCCCCCAGCAGTGCAGGGGCAGCCTCCACCAGGCCCCCACTCATGTCTCCCACCACCCCCACCCCCCTGCCACCATGGGCACCCTCCACCAGGCCCCCACTCATGTCTCCCACCACCCCCACCCCCCAGCAGTGCAGGGGCAGCCTCCACCAGGCCCCCACCCATGTCTCCCACCACCCCCACCCCCCAGCAGTGCAGGGGCAGCCCCCACCAGGCCCCCACTCATGTCTCCCACCATCCCCACCCCCCAGCAGTGCATGGGCACCCTCCACCAGGCCCCCACTCATGTCTCCCACCACCCCCACCCCCCAGCATCCAGGGGCAGCCCCCACCAGGCCCCCACTCATGTCTCCCACCACCCCCACCCCCCAGCCACCAGGGGCAGCCTCCACCAGGCCCCCACTCATGTCTCCCACCACCCCCACCCACTTATTTTTCACTGTTCATTCAGTCAGATTGTTTGCATTCCCCCACTTTTACTAGGCATGTCACTGTCCACTAGTCACATGTCTGACATGGCTATGGTAAAGTGGAGTGACTTTGTTACCTGGATATAATTTGTACACATATGTCCCTGTGCAATTGGACCATTTCAGACTGGCAGCTCCAGGTGAAAAATCTGACCTGTTACAATTAGAAAAGCGATTACATGCGGGAACTGGACTGAATGAATAGGTGCTGCCCTCCTCTCCATCTTCACTCAATAGCAATGGTACATGCCATCTGTGTGATGGCATGTGTGTTTCACCTGGCAATCACAGGCCAATGTGTGATGCCACTGCCAGGCAGCATGCAGAAAATGTGTTCATCTTCCATCTTGGTGTCATCAGTGTGTGCCATTTGCCTGCCCTTCATATGCAGTGAGGGTGCATGCATGGGAGGGTTTTAGTCATGTGGGACATGTGTCAATCAAGTACTGGTTCTCTTGCTTCTCAGCCCTCATTGTGTGCCATGGTGCTAATGCCTGTTTTCATTTCTTTGTTTTTATGTCTTTGCAGGGGAAGACGCACCTGATACTGCTGGGGTTGTGGAGATGGTGCAGACCCAGGAGGGGTCCGAGGGCCGACCAACCACCAGTGAGGGACGTGGTGTGGTGGTGGGGGAGAACCCACAAGTGCTGCAGGTCGTGCTCTCAAGGGGTGTCTCTGGCTGCACCTCCCCCGAGCTGTACTCAGGTGTTGATTCGGATGAGACATACGTGCCGTCGCAGGTGAGTGTTCCAGGGAGGGATTCTGTTCTGTCTCACCCACCTGCACCAGGGTCAGAACCCTCAATGGGGTTGTCAGTGTTGGCAGCTAGGCCTTTGGTGGTTACGGATGCAGGGTCACACTCCGCGGCATCTGATCCTGTTCCTGGGCCAGCAGATCAGAGAGGGAATGCAGTCCTGCAGCCTCAGGCAGTGCCGGCACAGCAAGGCGCAGTTGGCCTTGCCCCAGACAGGTGTGGTGCCCGCCGACGTGGTGGCCGTACGCCACCTGGCAATACCGCATGGGAGCAATCCATTTACGGTATGGCAACCCAACAGGCTGCATCATCCGAGATGATGGCTCAGGCCATGGATAGGGTGGCCACTTCCATTGTCCCCCCAGAAAGGCTGATGGAGCGACTAGAGCAGGCAACCGACTCCATCTGCCAGTCACACAGGGAGGACATGTTGGGGTCCAACAGGGACAGGCGGGCGGCACTGGCGACTCTGCAGGAGGCCATCTCCATTGAGTCCCAGGGCCACAGGGGAGCCCTGAGGCAGGAGCTCCTTCACCTCAGGACGACTCTTGTTGAGCTTGAGGCTTCAACACACCAAAGGACAGAACAGCAGCTGGAGCGTCTCACCAGTACGCTCTCAGCTGAGATGCAGGCAACGAGGGCGGAGGTCCGGGCATCCCGTGAGTTGTTGCATGGGGACCTCCGCACACTCATCCTCCAGAACCAGACCTACCACACCCGCATGCTTGCAGCCATGGAGGAGCAGACTAGGGCCTTGCGTGGGCTGCCTCCCATAGTGCAACCACCTCCGGATACAGCTGCACAGGGTGATAATAGCGACAGCAGTGATACTCCCACAATAGGGTAGCCGTGTGGGCCATGAGCCCATGGAGGTGTTTTATTTTCCCAGGATCCACGCAGGTGGGTTCTGGTGTGCATCCTGTCCTCGGACCTCCTGGGTGGCCTCCCCAACCCCCCCGGGCCCATCAATGGCCATTTTTGATTGTTTCTTATTTTTATTTTTATTTATTTTATTCCCTATTTTTTTGGGACGATTTGTTGGCTTCCGTGGTTCCTGTGGGCATACGCTGCATTGTGGCTGGGCACATGCAGGCTTGTAATGTATTTGGTTCAGATGCTTGGGTTTGAGTCACACACACCCCTCCTGCTTCCCGTTTCCATGGGCTTGCAAAGGGTGTGCCCAAGTGACAGTGAATTACACAGTGACGTTGGACTCCCATGAGCTGTGTGGGCAGTCTGTAGTCAATACTGTGTATACATTCCTAGTGCATATTGCTGTTGTGTTGTACACTGCATGTTGCATTGATGTGTAACTCATCTTCTGTGTCTACCTCCCAATTTGCAGGTCCCTTCCTCATGTCTACACAAGGACCTCTAGTCTGGAGATGGGGTCCATGTTGGCAGCAGTGCACCTACAACTCTACATGGCGCCAACACTGCACAGTTGGTAGTGGTGGGAGTGCAGGCATTTCCAGGTGGTGAGACTACTAATATGTAACATTTGTGATGTCATGTTAATGGTAGTACGTGCTCAAGTATGTTGTTGGTCCGGCATTGCTGTGAGCATTTCAGGTGTTGCAGGTTTCTAATAGGGACACTGTACATAGTGACACTAGTGTCATGTTGTGGGGATTACTTTGTTTACCTGCAAATAGCATGACATGGCACGGTGTGTCATGTGGCGGTGCTGGGGTTGGGTTGGCTGACATGGCACTGTCCTCTTGTTGCATTTTGCAAGTGGGTATTCATTTTAGCTGCTTGAATGTGTAACTTCACAAAACTGCATTGGTGGTGTCTGTGTGGGTAGGGATGCACACATTGTGACACTTCCAGGTGAACAATCTCAGGCTGATATGGTATTCACGGTTCATTCTCCAGACATTCAGGATCAGTGTCAGGTTGAGTCATCATTGATTGTCAGATGGAATGTGCCAGGGCAGTGTGCACTCCACAGGGGTGTGATTTCTATGTGAAGTAATTAGCCACTAGCTGTGTACGGGCTGCCTCCCCCCGTGCCCTTTCCCCTCCCATGCGCAGCGGCTGTGCATGTGGTTGGGGATGTGGGGCCACCACCATGTCCACGGCCAGGCCCCGGCGTGTTGCAACGTTGTGCAGGACACATGCTGCCACTATGATCCTGCACACTACTGGGGGAGCGTACAACAGCTGGCCGCCAGAACGGTCAAGGGAGCGAAAGCGTGACTTTAGCACTCCTAATGTGCGCTCCACTATGCCCCGGGTTGTAATGTGGGCTGTGTTATATCTTACCTGGGGTGGCGTGGTGGGGTTACGAATTGGCGTCATCATGTGGGGGCTGAGAGGGTAGGCACTGTCCCCTGTGGAGGTGGTGATTGGTATCATTGGTGGGGTTGTGACCTTGCTCAGTATCTGACATGCATGCATGTGCAGTGGCATTCATACTCACCAAGCAGCCATGTATCGCCATGCCGCCCAGCTTCTAGGTCCTGGCTTAGGGTGGACATTCGGTAAATGAAGCTGTCGTGGTTTGACCCGGGATAGTTGGCATATACTGAGGTGATGATTCCCTTGGCATTACATACTACCTGCACGTTGATGGAATGCCAGTGCTTGCGGTTCCTATAGATGTGCTCTGATGCCCTGGGGGGACGTAGAGCCACATGGGTGCAGTCGATGGCACCTAGCACTTTGGGGAATCGTGCCACACTGTAAAAATCCAGGGCGGCAGCATGCCTTTCTGCAGGTGTTCTGGGCAGGTATATGTGCCTGCGGACTGATGGCCGTGCAGTGATGATGTTCAAGACCTGGTGTAGGCAGCGTGACTGGGTGGCCTGTGATACACCACCCACAATGGCACTTGTCTGCTGAAATGATCCAGTGGCTAAGAAGTGCAGTACATTGAGGACCTTCTCCAGGGGGCTGAGTGCTTGGGAGCACAGGGTGGGTGATGTGAGGTCATCCTCCCACTCACTCACCAGGTCCAGTATAATGTGTGGTGGAAACCTGTACCTCCCATGCACCTGGTCATCAGGCATCCCGAAAAGGCTGGTTCTGGGTGTGATATTCTGGCCCTGACTATCCTCCTCCTCCTCCTTTGGTAGCCCACGCCCACTGCTGCTAGGAACAGTATGTTCATCCTGGGTCTGAGCTTGTTCTTTTGTTAGCGCGCAAATTTATGCGTTGCGCGTGTTGTAGGCGAGCGTGTGACCCGCGCACCCCTGAAATCCAGTACCCAGTCCAATAGCGTGTGGAAATTCCCGCGTACCCCGGGATACAGGTGCGCTGACGTACTTGCGTGTGTAAGTGTCCGCGCACCCCTGATATACACGTACATAGGCCAATCGCGTGTACGCGCACTTTTGTCCAATTACACGCCATGACACTCTGACGTGCAGTCCAATTACACGCGATGACACTCTGACGTGCAGTCCAATTACACGCGATGACACTCTCACGTGCTGTCCAATTACACGCGATGACACTCTGACGTGCAGTCTTTCCACGTGTGCTCTGTCATCACGTGCTGTGTGGGAAACACCCGTGCGGGTCACCTCACAGACGCGCTTAAGCGCTAAGGGCCTTTCCTCGGTTTTCACGCTGACGTGAAGGATTTTCACGTGCCAAATCACTCCGTACCAAGCTGGCCACGCGTAAGCACACGGAAGACCACGCTCCTGCCCAGAAGGCCGAACTACTGCCCCCCAGAGCCACGAGCACGCTCCCACCTGCCATCTGCTGCTGCCTGACTGCCTGCTGCCCACGTGCACTGCCATTTCCTGCCTGCACATCAGCCAGGGGTGCTGTTGCTGTGACCACCCCTGCTGGAACCAAAGACTCCCGACTGGAATTCCATCGCTCCACAGCCCAGCCCCAGGACCCAGTTGCCCACCCACTCCTGCCTCTGGGGTTGTCATGTCGGGGCAAACACCATCTGTGACCACTGACAACCCCCGGCCAGAGAGGCAGGGGGGCACCAGCTTCAGTGCCACCGAAGTTGGTGTCGTGGTGGAGCAAGTCCTGGGGCAGTATGATGCCCTCTTCGGAAGTTCCCGCGCCGACAAGGAAGGACGGACTCGGATCTGGACTGACATCGTGACTGCCATCAACGCGGAGGGGGTGGCAGTCCGGGACTTCCAACATGTCAGGAAGCGCTGGGAGGACTTCAGGTCCAGGACCCTGAACAAGGCCCGGCGCATCTTGAAGGCAGCGGATGCCAAGGGGCGCCGGGGCCACTTGTCGGAAGAACAGATGGGGGTCCTGGAACGCATATCCCCAGCGCTCCACGTCCAGGTCCTGGAGAAGCAGACCCGTCTGGAGTCGAGCGGTGAGTGTACATGCATCCTGATTGTGAGCAGTGCGTGTGGTGATTATTCGGTATTTTGCAGGTTGCACATCTGTTTGTATGGGGTCGAGTATGGGTGGGGGTGTACAGGGCCGTGGGGCTGACACATGCGAGGGCTGTGATGTGCGAGACATGGATGGTGCTTGTGTGTGTAGGCTTGCATGGCAAATGCAGTTGTGCGTGCACACATGTTTGGATGAATATGTATGTAAGTAGACATGTCCGTGATGTCAGGCATGTATGTTGTTTTGGGCTGCATGTACGTGCACTGTGTACATGTGCATGTGTGTGTATTTGACAAGGGTGCAACAGTGATGCAACATGGATGCATGTGACTGCGGTATGTGTAAGCCTGATTGGCAGATGTGACATGGATGCCCGTCTGAACAGTGCAACACTTGGCAGAGGTGTACACATGCATGCAAGTGTGGTGGTGTGTTTACATGTGTGGTGCACTTCCTGTGTTGCATGTGATGTCTGGCTCCCCTTTGGCTGCTCATGCTGTTGTATGTGTTGGGATGGTGGTGGCAGTTGCGATATGGCTGTGGTATGGCTCATGTGTGCGAGTTGCAATGACATGTGTGTTGGTGATTGTGATGACATGTCTGAGGTTTGCCAATGCCACTCATGTGCAACTGTCATGTGTGTATGTGTCCATTGTACTGTGCCCTGATGCCTGTGTTTTGTTTCTCCCTGTCTGCAGCGTCAACTGATGAAGAGGGCGGAGAAGGTGCTGTGGAGCACAGCGGCGGGAATCCGACCGCCAGCGGGAGACGCAAGGCCCGGCTCCCCTCCCGTGTTGTCATCTCGTCGGGGAGTGAGGAGTCCGGTGCCGCGTCCCAGGCCGCAGCTGCCGGGGGGAGGTCCAAGAGGCGGAGGTTGCAGTTGGACTCCTCGGCAGCAGAAGGGGCAGCTGGGACCCCACAGGGCCCAACAGGGGAAGATGGCACGGAGTCATCCAGGTTGGTGGGGGGTTTGGTGGAGGAGGAGGCCGTGCAAGCACCAGAGACGGGGTCTGGAGGTGGGGATCCCACTGGTGCTAGTGGTGCAGTGCAGGACCAGGGACAGGAGGCAGCACAGGAGGCCGCGGAGGTGCCTGTGTGCAATCCTGTCCCCGATCCTGTCCCTGCATCATCTTGCACCAGCAGGGATGCCTACGTCCAGACCCGTTTTCAGGCAGGGGATGAGCTGACGTCAACTGGCCTTCCTCTGCCTGCGGACGTGGCCATCCAGGTCCGGGTTGAGCCTGTCCTGGCTGGTGTGGCGTTGCGTCAACGGGCCATGCGAGGTGACCTGCAGTCTTTTCATGGAGAGGCTGCACGTCATCTCGAATGGCTCGTTGACCACGTCAGCCTGCTGGGACAGGTCACCCAGGCCGGATTCCGCCGTCTGATGGGGCTTGCTCCGACCCCCTCCTCAACTGGACACCCTACGCGCCAGTCGTCCTCTGTGCCATCTTCCCACCCATCAGTCACCTGGGTGCCCTGTGGAGCTGCCTCTGACGGTGCGGCCAGGCTGGTGGAGGAGGCATCCCTGCCACAGTCGGGAGTCGGAGGTCCAGCAGGGGTGGCCACATCAACAACTGCACCCCAGCCGGCGGAGGATGTGCAGGCAGCAGGAGGCAGTGCACGGGCAGAGGCAGAGCAGCAGCAGCAACATGGTGGGAGCCATGAAGTCTCGGGGCCTTCGACATCGGAGGGGCAGGCATCGGCCGGAGGGCAGGAGGACCCAGGACAGAGAGTGTCTTCCGTGTGGCAGCGGTTGGGCCACGCCATAGGTGCGGAGCGGCGGCGGGCGGAAGAGGCGCGGCTCACAATGGTCAGGGCGGAGAACTCCATGCGGAGGGCCCTGAGGCGGGCCGAGTGCCTCGAGGCAATCCGCAGGGGGTTGGAGGAGGACACGGCGTCGTCCCTGCGGACCCTCGGGGCCATGGAACTGGACCGCCTCCGGGACATCGAACAGGAGTTCGATGATGCCCTGGGCCGGGACACCACGGAGTGAGCCGCTGGACTTGCCCGCCGCCTTTGTATATAGTTCTTTAGTTTTATGTTTCCTTTGTTTCTTATTATGATTTGGAGTCGACGGACACTGCTCCACTTTTTGTATATAGTTGATTTTTAGTTAGGTTTTTTAGTAGGTTTCCTTAGTTCAGTTGGGCTCATGGACCCTTGGTATTTTTTTACATAGTTCTTTCTTGCATAGAGATTTTTTTACAATAGACTTTGGACTAAATTTTTTTGGATTCTGATTTGCAGTTTTTTATTTTTATACGGACATGCAGCTTATTTTTTCGCGTTCCCATTGTAGTTTGTTTCCTTTCTTTAGCATTCTTTGATTTTTTTCTATACATTTTTGTTTTCATACTTCACTGTGTGGTATCATCTCATTGGTTTCATGCATGTCATGTTGGGTGTTTTCCCATTCAATTGCAACCATTGTGTGTGACGGACATGGGTTCATTAGCTTCATGAACATTGGGGGTGTAACATGTAATTTCCATTTCCATGGGGGTGAATGGGCTACTTGGTAGGGCTTTTTGGCTGTGGAGGCTGACCATGACGCACAGGATTGGGGATTGTGAGGACCTGGTGGAGGGTGCCCCTGGTGGCTGGGGGGTGGTGGTGGTGGGAGACATGAGTGGGGGCCTGGTGGAGGGTGCCCCTGGTGGCGGGGGGGTGGGGGTGATAGGGGACATGAGTGGGGGCCTGGTGGGGGCTGCCCCTGGATGCTGGGGGGTGGGGTGGTTGGAGACATGAGTGGGGGCCTGGTGGAGGGTGCCCATGCACTGCTGGGGGGTGGGGGTGGTGGGAGACATGAGTGGGGGCCTTGTGGAGGGTGCCCCTGGTGACTGTGGGGGTGGGGGTGGTGGGAGACATGGGTGGGGGCCTGGTGGAGGCTGCCCCTGGATGCTGGGGGGTGGGGGTGGTGGGAGACATGAGTGGGGGCCTGGTGGAGGGTGCCCATGCACTGCTGGGGGGTGGGGGTGGTGGGAGACATGAGTGGGGGCCTGGTGGAGGGTGCCCATGCACTGCTGGGGGGTGGGGGTGGTGGGAGACATGAGTGGGGGCCTGGTGGAGGGTGCCCATGGTGGCAGGGGGGTGGGGGTGGTGGGAGACATGAGTGGGGGCCTGGTGGAGGCTGCCCCTGCACTGCTGGGGGGTGGGGGTGGTGGGAGACATGAGTGGGGGCCTGGTGGAGGGTGCCCCTGGATGCTGGGGGGTGGGGGTGGTGGGAGACATGAGTGGGGGCCTGGTGGATGGTGCCCCTGGTGACTGGTGGGGTGGGGGTGGTGGGAGACATGAGTGGGGGCCTGGTGGAGGCTGCCCCTGGTGGCTGGGGGGTGGGGGTGGTGGGAGACATGAGTGGGGGCCTGGTGGAGGGTGCCCCTGGATGGTGGGGGGTGGGGGTGGTGGGAGACATGAGTGGGGGCCTGGTGGAGGGTGCCCCTGGTGACTGGGGGGGTGGGGGTGGTGGGAGACATGAGTGGGGGCCTGGTGGAGGCTGCCCCTGGTGGCTGGGGGGTGGGGGTGGTGGGAGACATGAGTGGGGGCCTGGTGGAGGGTGCCCCTGGATGGTGGGGGGTGGGGGTGGTGGGAGACATGAGTGGGGGCCTGGTGGGGGCTTGCCCTGCACTGCTGGGGGGTGGGGGTGGTGGGAGACATGGGTGGGGGCCTGGTGGAGGCTGCCCCTGCACTGCTGGGGTGTGGGGGTGGTGGGAGACATGAGTGGGGGCCTGGTGGAGGGTGCCCATGGTGGCAGGGGGGTGGGGGTGGTGGGAGACATGAGTGGGGGCCTGGTGGAGGCTGCCCCTGGTGGCTGGGGATGGGGTTGGTGGGAGACATGAGTGGGGGCCTGGTGGGGGCTGCCCCTGGAAGCTGGGGGGTGGGGGTGGTGGGAGACATGAGTGGGGGCCTGGTGGAGGGTGCCCATGCACTGCTGGGGGGTGGGGGTGGTGGGAGACATGAGTGGGGGCCTGGTGGGGGGCTGCCCCTGCACTGCTGGGGGGTGGGGGTGGTGGGAGACATGGGTGGGGGCCTGGTGGAGGCTGCCCCTGCACTGCTGGGGGGTGGGGGTGGTGGGAGACATGAGTGGGGGCCTGGTGGAGGGTGCCCATGGTGGCTGGGGGTGGGGGTGGTGGGAGACATGAGTGGGGGCCTGGTGGGGGCTGCCCCTGGAAGCTGGGGGGTGGGGGTGGTGGGAGACATGAGTGGGGGCCTGGTGGAGGGTGCCCATGCACTGCTGGGGGGTGGGGGTGGTGGGAGACATGAGTGGGGGCCTGGTGGGGGGCTGCCCCTGCACTGCTGGGGGGTGGGGGTGGTGGGAGACATGGGTGGGGGCCTGGTGGAGGCTGCCCCTGCACTGCTGGGGGGTGGGGGTGGTGGGAGACATGAGTGGGGGCCTGGTGGAGGGTGCCCATGGTGGCAGGGGGGTGGGGGTGGTGGGAGACATGAGTGGGGGCCTGGTGGAGGCTGCCCCTGCACTGCCGGGGAGTGGGGGTGGTGGGAGACATGAGTGGGGGCCTGGTGGAGGGTGCCCCTGGATGCTGGGGGGTGGGGTGGTGGGAGACATGAGTGGGGGCCTGGTGGAGGCTGCCCCTGCACTGCTGGGGAGTGGGGGTGGTTGGAGACATGAGTGGGGGCCTGGTGGAGGGTGCCCCTGGATGCTGGGGGGTGGGGTGGTGGGAGACATGAGTGGGGGCCTGGTGGAGGGTGCCCATGCACTGCTGGGGGGTGGGGGTGGTGGGAGACATGAGTGGGGGCCTGGTGGAGGGTGCCCCTGGTGACTGTGGGGGTGGGGGTGGTGGGAGACATGGGTGGGGGCCTGGTGGAGGCTGCCCCTGGATGCTGGGGGGTGGGGGTGGTGGGAGACATGAGTGGGGGCCTGGTGGAGGGTGCCCATGCACTGCTGGGGGGTGGGGGTGGTGGGAGACATGAGTGGGGGCCTGGTGGAGGGTGCCCATGCACTGCTGGGGGGTGGGGGTGGTGGGAGACATGAGTGGGGGCCTGGTGGAGGGTGCCCATGGTGGCAGGGGGGTGGGGGTGGTGGGAGACATGAGTGGGGGCCTGGTGGAGGCTGCCCCTGCACTGCTGGGGGGTGGGGGTGGTGGGAGACATGAGTGGGGGCCTGGTGGAGGGTGCCCCTGGTGACTGGGGGGGTGGGGGTGGTGGGAGACATGAGTGGGGGCCTGGTGGAGGCTGCCCCTGGTGGCTTGGGGGTGGGGGTGGTGGGAGACATGAGTGGGGGCCTGGTGGAGGGTGCCCCTGGATGGTGGGGGGTGGGGGTGGTGGGAGACATGAGTGGGGGCCTGGTGGAGGGTGCCCCTGGTGACTGGGGGGGTGGGGGTGGTGGGAGACATGAGTGGGGGCCTGGTGGAGGCAGCCCCTGGTGGCTGGGGGGTGGGGGTGGTGGGAGACATGAGTGGGGGCCTGGTGGAGGGTGCCCCTGGATGGTGGGGGGTGGGGGTGGTGAGAGACATGAGTGGGGGCCTGGTGGGGGCTGCCCCTGCACTGCTGGGGGGTGGGGTGGTGGGAGACATGGGTGGGGGCCTGGTGGAGGCTGCCCCTGCACTGCTGGGGTGTGGGGGTGGTGGGAGACATGAGTGGGGGCCTGGTGGAGGGTGCCCATGGTGGCAGGGGGGTGGGGGTGGTGGGAGACATGAGTGGGGGCCTGGTGGAGGCTGCCCCTGGTTGCTGGGGGGTGGGGGTGGTGGGAGACATGAGTGGGGGCCTGGTGGGGGCTGCCCCTGGAAGCTGGGGGGTGGGGGTGGTGGGAGACATGAGTGGGGGCCTGGTGGAGGGTGCCCATGCACTGCTGGGGGGTGGGGGTGGTGGGAGACATGAGTGGGGGCCTGGTGGGGGGCTGCCCTGCACTGCTGGGGGGTGGGGGTGGTGGGAGACATGGGTGGGGGCCTGGTGGAGGCTGCCCCTGCACTGCTGGGGGGTGGGGGTGGTGGGAGACATGAGTGGGGGCCTGGTGGAGGCTGCCCCTGGTGGCTGGGGGTGGGGGTGGTGGGAGACATGAGTGGGGGCCTGGTGGGGGCTGCCCCTGGAAGCTGGGGGGTGGGGGTGGTGGGAGACATGAGTGGGGGCCTGGTGGAGGGTGCCCATGCACTGCTGGGGGGTGGGGGTGGTGGGAGACATGAGTGGGGGCCTGGTGGGGGGCTGCCCCTGCACTGCTGGGGGGTGGGGGTGGTGGGAGACATGGGTGGGGGCCTGGTGGAGGCTGCCCCTGCACTGCTGGGGGGTGGGGGTGGTGGGAGACATGAGTGGGGGCCTGGTGGAGGGTGCCCATGGTGGCAGGGGGGTGGGGGTGGTGGGAGACATGAGTGGGGGCCTGGTGGAGGCTGCCCCTGCACTGCTGGGGAGTGGGGGTGGTGGGAGACATGAGTGGGGGCCTGGTGGAGGGTGCCCCTGGATGCTGGGGGGTGGGGTGGTGGGAGACATGAGTGGGGGCCTGTTGGAGGCTGCCCCTGCACTGCTGGGGAGTGGGGGTGGTGGGAGACATGAGTGGGGGCCTGGTGGAGGGTGCCCCTGGATGCTGGGGGGTGGGGTGGTGGGAGACATGAGTGGGGGCCTGGTGGAGTGTGCCCATGCACTGCTGGGGGGTGGGGGTGGTGGGAGACATGAGTGGGGGCCTGGTGGAGGGTGCCCCTGGTGACTGTGGGGGTGGGGGTGGTGGGAGACATGGGTGGGGGCCTGGTGGAGGCTGCCCCTGGATGCTGGGGGGTGGGGGTGGTGGGAGACATGAGTGGGGGCCTGGTGGAGGGTGCCCATGCACTGCTGGGGGGTGGGGGTGGTGGGAGACATGAGTGGGGGCCTGGTGGAGGGTGCCCATGCACTGCTGGGGGGTGGGGGTGGTGGGAGACATGAGTGGGGGCCTGGTGGAGGGTGCCCATGGTGGCAGGGGGGTGGGGGTGGTGGGAGACATGAGTGGGGGCCTGGTGGAGGGTGCCCATGCACTGCTGGGGGGTGGGGGTGGTGGGAGACATGAGTGGGGGCCTGGTGGAGGGTGCCCCTGGTGACTGGGGGGGTGGGGGTGGTGGGAGACATGAGTGGGGGCCTGGTGGAGGCTGCCCCTGGTGGCTTGGGGGTGGGGGTGGTGGGAGACATGAGTGGGGGCCTGGTGGAGGGTGCCCCTGGATGGTGGGGGGTGGGGGTGGTGGGAGACATGAGTGGGGGCCTGGTGGAGGGTGCCCCTGGTGACTGGGGGGGTGGGGGTGGTGGGAGACATGAGTGGGGGCCTGGTGGAGGCAGCCCCTGGTGGCTGGGGGGTGGGGGTGGTGGGAGACATGAGTGGGGGCCTGGTGGAGGGTGCCCCTGGATGGTGGGGGGTGGGGGTGGTGGGAGACATGAGTGGGGGCCTGGTGGGGGCTGCCCCTGCACTGCTGGGGGGTGGGGTGGTGGGAGACATGGGTGGGGGCCTGGTGGAGGCTGCCCCTGCACTGCTGGGGTGTGGGGGTGGTGGGAGACATGAGTGGGGGCCTGGTGGAGGGTGCCCATGGTGGCAGGGGGGTGGGGGTGGTGGGAGACATGAGTGGGGGCCTGGTGGAGGCTGCCCCTGGTTGCTGGGGGGTGGGGGTGGTGGGAGACATGAGTGGGGGCCTGGTGGGGGCTGCCCCTGGAAGCTGGGGGGTGGGGGTGGTGGGAGACATGAGTGGGGGCCTGGTGGAGGGTGCCCATGCACTGCTGGGGGGTGGGGGTGGTGGGAGACATGAGTGGGGGCCTGGTGGAGGGTGCCCCTGGTGACTGTGGGGGTGGGGGTGGTGGGAGACATGGGTGGGGGCCTGGTGGAGGCTGCCCCTGGATGCTGGGGGGTGGGGGTGGTGGGAGACATGAGTGGGGGCCTGGTGGAGGGTGCCCATGCACTGCTGGGGGGTGGGGGTGGTGGGAGACATGAGTGGGGGCCTGGTGGAGGGTGCCCATGCACTGCTGGGGGGTGGGGGTGGTGGGAGACATGAGTGGGGGCCTGGTGGAGGGTGCCCATGGTGGCAGGGGGGTGGGGGTGGTGGGAGACATGAGTGGGGGCCTGGTGGAGGCTGCCCCTGCACTGCTGGGGGGTGGGGGTGGTGGGAGACATGAGTGGGGGCCTGGTGGAGGGTGCCCCTGGTGACTGGGGGGGTGGGGGTGGTGGGAGACATGAGTGGGGGCCTGGTGGAGGCTGCCCCTGGTGGCTTGGGGGTGGGGGTGGTGGGAGACATGAGTGGGGGCCTGGTGGAGGGTGCCCCTGGATGGTGGGGGGTGGGGGTGGTGGGAGACATGAGTGGGGGCCTGGTGGAGGGTGCCCCTGGTGACTGGGGGGGTGGGGGTGGTGGGAGACATGAGTGGGGGCCTGGTGGAGGCAGCCCCTGGTGGCTGGGGGGTGGGGGTGGTGGGAGACATGAGTGGGGGCCTGGTGGAGGGTGCCCCTGGATGGTGGGGGGTGGGGGTGGTGGGAGACATGAGTGGGGGCCTGGTGGGGGCTGCCCCTGCACTGCTGGGGGGTGGGGTGGTGGGAGACATGGGTGGGGGCCTGGTGGAGGCTGCCCCTGCACTGCTGGGGTGTGGGGGTGGTGGGAGACATGAGTGGGGGCCTGGTGGAGGGTGCCCATGGTGGCAGGGGGGTGGGGGTGGTGGGAGACATGAGTGGGGGCCTGGTGGAGGCTGCCCCTGGTTGCTGGGGGGTGGGGGTGGTGGGAGACATGAGTGGGGGCCTGGTGGGGGCTGCCCCTGGAAGCTGGGGGGTGGGGGTGGTGGGAGACATGAGTGGGGGCCTGGGGAGGGTGCCCATGCACTGCCGGGGGATGGGGGTGGTGGGAGACATGAGTGGGGGCCTGGTGGGGGGCTGCCCTGCACTGCTGGGGGGGTGGGGGTGGTGGGAGACATGGGTGGGGGCCTGGTGGAGGCTGCCCCTGCACTGCTGGGGGGTGGGGGTGGTGGGAGACATGAGTGGGGGCCTGGTGGAGGGTGCCCATGGTGGCAGGGGGTGGGGGTGGTGGGAGTCATGAGTGGGGGCCTGGTGGAGGCTGCCCCTGCACTGCTGGGGGGTGGGGGGGGTGGGAGACATGAGTGGGGGCCTGGTGGAGGGTGCCCCTGGATGGTGGGGGTGGGGGTGGTGTGAGACATGAGTGGGGGCCTGGTGGAGGGTGCCCCTGGTGACTGGGGGGGTGGGGGTGGTGGGACACATGAGTGGGGGCCTGGTGGAGGCTGCCCCTGGTGACTGGAGGGGTGGGGGTGGTGGGAGACATGAGTGGGGGCCTGTTGGAGGCTGCCCCTGGTGGCTGGGGGGTGGGGGTGGTGGGAGACATGAGTGGGGGCCTGGTGGAGGGTGCCCCTGGTGACTGGGGGGGTGGGGTTGGTGGGAGACATGAGTGGGGGCCTGGTGGAGGCTGCCCCTGGTGGCTGGGGGGTGGGGGTGGTGGGAGACATGAGTGGGGGCCTGGTGGAGGGTGCCCCTGGATGGTGGGGGGTGGGGGTGGTGGGAGACATGATTGGGGGCCTGGTGGGGGCTGCCCCTGCACTGCTGGGGGGTGGGGGTGGTGGGAGACATGGGTGGGGGCCTGGTGGAGGCTGCCCCTGCACTGCTGGGGTGTGGGGTGTTGGGAGACATGAGTGGGGGCCTGGTGGAGGGTGCCCATGGTGGCAGGGGGGTGGGGGTGGTGGGAGACATGAGTGGGGGCCTGGTGGAGGCTGCCCCTGGTGGCTGGGGGGTGGGGGTGGTGGGAGACATGAGTGGGGGCCTGGTGGGGGCTGCCCCTGGATGCTGGGGGGTGGGGGTGGTGGGAGACATGAGTGGGGGCTTGGTGGAGGGTGCCCATGCACTGCTGCGGGGTGGGGGTGGTGGGAGACATGAGTGGGGGCCTGGTGGGGGCTGCCCCTGCACTGCTGGGGGGTGGGGGTGGTGGGAGACATGGGTGGGGGCCTGGTGGAGGCTGCCCCTGCACTGCTGGGGGGTGGGGGTGGTGGGAGACATGAGTGGGGGCCTGGTGGAGGGTGCCCATGGTGGCAGGGGGGTGGGGGTGGTGGGAGACATGAGTGGGGGCCTGGTGGAGGCTGCCCCTGCACTGCTGGGGGGTGGTGGTGGTGGGAGACATGAGTGGGGGCCTGGTGGAGGGTGCCCCTGGATGGTGGGGGGTGGGGGTGGTGGGAGACATGAGTGGGGGCCTGGTGGAGGGTGCCCCTGGTGACTGGGGGGTGGGGGTGGTGGGAGACATGAGTGGGGGCCTGGTGGAGGCTGCCCCTGGTGGCTGGGGGGTGGGGGTGGTGGGAGACATGAGTGGGGGCCTGGTGGAGGGTGCCCCTGGATGGTGGGGGTGGGGGTGGTGGGAGACATGAGTGGGGGCCTGGTGGGGGCTGCCCCTGCACTGCTGGGGGGTGGGGGTGGTGGGAGACATGGGTGGGGGCCTGGTGGAGGCTGCCCCTGCACTGCTGGGGTGTGGGGGTGGTGGGAGACATGAGTGGGGGCCTGGTGGAGGGTGCCCATGGTGGCAGGGGGGTGGGGGTGGTGGGAGACATGAGTGGGGGCCTGGTGGAGGCTGCCCCTGGTGGCTGGGGGGTGGGGTGGTGGGAGACATGAGTGGGGGCCTGGTGGGGGCTGCCCCTGGATGCTGGGAGTGGGGGTGGTGGGAGACATGAGTGGGGGCCTGGTGGAGGGTGCCCATGCACTGCTGGGGGGGGGGGTGGTGGGAGACATGAGTGGGGGCCTGGTTGGGGCTGCCCCTGCACTGCTGGGGTGTGGGGGTGGTGGGAGACATGGGTGGGGGCCTGGTGGAGGCTGCCCCTGCACTGCTGGGGGGTGGGGGTGGTGGGAGACATGAGTGGGGGCCTGGTGGAGGGTGCCCATGGTGGCAGGGGGGTGGGGGTGGTGGGAGACATGAGTGGGGGCCTGGTGGAGGTTGCCCCTGCACTGCTGGGGGGTGGGGGTGGTGGGAGACATGAGTGGGGGCCTGGTGGAGGGTGCCCCTGGATGGTGGGGGGTGGGGGTGGTGGGAGACATGAGTGGGGGCCTGGTGGAGGGTGCCCCTGGTGACTGGGGGGTGGGGGTGGTGGGAGACATGAGTGGTGGCCTGGTGGAGGCTGCCCCTGGTGGCTGGGGGGGTGGGGGTGGTGGGAGACATGAGTGGGGGCCTGGTGGAGGGTGCCCCTGGATGGTGGGGGGTGGGGGTGGTGGGAGACATGAGTCGGGGCCTGGTGGAGGCTGCCCCTGGATGGTGGGGGGTGGGGGTGGTGGGAGACATGAGTGGGGGCCTGGTGGAGGGTGCCCCTGGTGACTGGGGGGTTGGGGGTGGTGGGAGACATGAGTGGGGGCCTGGTGGAGGGTGCCCCTGGATGGTGGGGGTGGTGGGAGACATGAGTGGGAGCCTGGTTTAGGGTGCCCATGCACTGCTGGGGGGTGGGGGTGCAGGGGGACATGAGCAGGTGTGCAGGGTAGTCCCCTGTTTTGTGGGCTGCCTGCAGGGGCCGTCGAGGGTGTACAGGGAACACCTGTGAGGACCCACCCAGCCTAATCGCGTGTGTAACTTCCCACGCACCCCTGTAATGCACGTACCAAGCCAAATCGCGTGTGATAATTCCCGCGCACCCCTGAAATACACGCGCCCAGGCTATTCGCGTGTGGAACTTCCCGCGCACCCCTGAAATACACGCGCCCAGGCTATTCGCGTGTGGAACTTCCCGCGCACCCCTGAAATACACGCGCCCAGGCTATTCGCGTGTGGAACTTCCCGCGCACCCCTGAAATACACGCGCCCAGGCTATTCGCGTGTGGAACTTCCCGTGCACCCCTGAAATACATGTACCCTGCTGAAATCGCGTGTAAAACTTCCCGCGCACCCCTGAAATACACGCGCCCAGGCTATTCGCGTGTTAAACTTCCCGCGCACCCCTGAAATACACGCGCCCAGGCTATTCGCGTGTGGAACTTCCCGCGCACCCCTGTAATACACGCGCCCAGGCTATTCGCGTGTGGAACTTCCCGCGCACCCCTGAAATACACGCGCCCAGGCTATTCGCGTGTGGAACTTCCCGCGCACCCCTGAAATACACGCGCCCAGGCTATTCGTGTGTGGAACTTCCCGCGCACCCCTGAAATACACGCGCCCAGGCTATTCGCGTGTTAAACTTCCCGCGCACCCCTGAAATACACGCGCCCAGGCTATTCGCGTGTGGAACTTCCCGCGCACCCCTGTAATACACGCGCCCAGACTATTCGCGTGTGGAACTTCCCGCGCACCCCTGAAATACACGCGCCCAGGCTATTCGCGTGTGGAACTTCCCGCGCACCCCTGAAATACACGCGCCCAGGCTATTCGTGTGTGGAACTTCCCGCGCACCCCTGAAATCCACGTACCCGGCCAAATCACGTGTGAGACTTCCCGCGCACCCCGGTATACACGCACACGTAATTTTTTGTCAGCGTGTCCGTGTTTGTGGGTACCCCTTTGCACGTCATTTGTCCTGGAGGGCCACAGTATAGGACATTCATCATGGCAGTATATAGGTGCTATTTGTTGGCGCACCTTTTGGCGCACATTTCTTACAGCTGCAGAGACGCTACCACCTGCTTTCTTGTGGCGGTCGTGTTTGTGCCTGTGCGCTGGTTTGAGCGTGCGCTTTTTTGCCCTATTCTATTCCATGAATACGTGTTGTAGGCGAGCGTGTGGGCGTTCCGCGCACTTGTGCCCTGTACTTCCCCCGTGACGCCCACGTTTTTGCAAGTTGTTCCCCATTCCGAGTGTTACGCCCGTGTTCCGCCTACTTTTGTTGCGTGCGCCGCGCTATGTGCGAATTTCGCTGTGGCCTGTGCGATTTTCGCTGTGACCTGGCGCACGCTGTTAGATGGCCTGTGCGCCAACGTGCGCGGCGCACTTTTTTATCGCACATCCGCTGGTTTTCTCACGCACGGACTTCCATGAATCGACGTGCGCTGCTTTTCGTGCGATTTTCGCACTTGCACTGCGATTTTCGCTATTCCACTGCGATTCGCACGTTTTTGCCCACTTGCGCCGCGCTAATTATTCCATGAATCGGCCTGTGAGGCTTTTCTGTGCCAACAAGACGCTGAGGCTTGAGTGGTATGGATGGAACAGTGGTGGCAGATGCATGCGCTATAGTGATGAAATACTCCAGCAACTGAAAATGGAAATACCTCAACAACAAAAAAAGGTCATGCTGGATCCACCATGACCTTAAAGGTAGTGTTTTTTCCCCTTTAATTAAATACAGGAGGTATTTTCCATAAACGCAAGCTGTATTGGTGATAATTCTGGCTGTCCAATAAATGTTAGTATTTCATGCAAAAGGTGTGATCACAGAGAATTCCTCGAGCCAAATTACAGAAACTTTGCACTGATGTAAGTGTAAAGCTTGCACAGTGTTAGCACTACGGAAAAGTTTGCCCTATTTTTAAAAACAATGGGACACATTAAAACAGCACTTCACCTCGACAAATGCAGTTTGGCATATTAAAAGCACCAGGGCAAAAATTGCCCTAGTGCAAAAAAGATGCATTTTCACTACTTTTTTGCACCAGGGCAAAGTTTGCCCTAGTGCTAAAAACGGAATGCTATTAGTACTAGGGCAAACGTTGCCCTGGTTCAAAAATGCATCTTTTTAGCACTAGGACAATTTTAGCCCCTTGTGCTTTTAATATGCCAACCTGCACTTGTCAAGGTGCAATGTTTTTTTTTAATGAGTCCCAGTGTTTTTAAACATAGGGTAAATTTTGCCCTAGTGCTAATACTGTGCAAACTTTGCACTTGCACCGGTGCACAATTTCTGTAATCTGGCCCTTGGAGTTTGCACATTGTCTTGGATAGTGATTAATGAGTTAATTGAATCTTGCTTGAATTACAACTCGTCGGCAAAGAGAGGACCCGCAAACACTCCTTCCCTTGTAACACACCCACCCTGTGGAACTCGATCCTCGTGCCAGCGCGGAATGCCCCCACAATTCTCCAATTTCGTAAATCTCTCAAAACATGGCTTTTTAAACAACACCTGACCAAGGACTAATTCCAATGGATGCACATACCGACACACAGACTTCAGCTGTGCCACTGTTCAAATGTGCTAGCCCAAACGCTGGCTACTCACACGCTGTAAAGTGCTCCACTGCTCTTGAGCTAGGTCTGTGCTTTGAAGAATAAAATTACAAATTAAAAAATAAAATTCTTCATAACAATGAACCTGACTCACCTGTCAACCGCTGGCTGTTATGATGCTTAGACTAACAACCCCTCAAAAGAGATAACACTTGCAGCCAACACTTTGCTGACCAAATGGCATCACCATGATCTTCTGACAGACGAGGAACTCAAATACTTGCAACCTAGACATCCCAGGATGCCCACCATCTATTTTCTCCCCAAGGTCCACAAAAAGTTCAACTTAATACCTGAAGGACGTCCCATCCTAAGTGGGATCGGATGGATAACAGAAACCCTGAACTAATACATCAACAAGGTCCTTGCACCAGAGGTACTCAAAATACCAACATTTCTACGAGATACTATGCACACGCTACTGGTACTACAAGATGTCACATGGCACAACAAGTATATCTGTGTGACTCTTGATGTCAAAGCCCTTTATAAGGACATTGACCACAGACTGGCATTGAGAGCAATTGACTTTGCATTTGCCAAGGCCTCTACATCTGTCATGATTCCTGCCCCTAATGTCCCCAGCCCTCAAAAATGTCAGGCTGGAGCTAGGCCACGATCACCTATATGGCCCTCAAGGCCCTCTCCATCCCTCCAAAGACCCACTTGGAGTAAGACTTGGTGCTTATGGCACCAGACTCACTCACTCCCATAGGATAACATTGGGGATTGGACTTGTAGTGCATTGATGGGGACAAGGTGGATGCCCCCACATATTTCGGGTCCCAGAACTGCATGTGCAGTCTGGTATTTTGGGTGTGGTTCAGCCCAGAGACACCTGGGATACCCAGAGACTATTTAAGCCATGCCCAGGCTGAGAAACATGCTTCTTGTTTTCTGCACCTGCAGCGTGACACTCACCGTGTTCGGATCGGTCTCCAGTAGGCCTGCATCTTTCTTCTGCGGTCAGCTCATGCAAGAACAAGAACACTGTTAGGAACAGCCTTACCTTGCGGCGCTTCTGCCCATCATTCATTGCTCCTGTTCTGCGGGCATCTTTGGCGATGTCATTCCCATCCCAGCACGCCGCTTCCTAAGGAAAAGGGAAAAGAACAGAAAAAAGGCATTAGTAAGCATTCAGCAAATCTTCGCTTATTTTTAAAGACTGTACAAGCTTCAAACGCTTACCTGAATCGCAGCCGCTCTGGGGGAACTCTGTCTCCGGATCTTCTCATCCATCTGCAAGAGGGAAAAGACACTCCAGGTTAGCGTGGAAACATCTAGAGGCGCCGCATACCGCGCTTACTCTCCGCATTTCTTCTTCATAACTGGCATCCAAGCTGAAAACATTGCGGCACCTAAAAGACACAGAAAAATAACTCAGTTCAATACAAATACGAAAGGGTCGCATTGCGCTCTCACTCACCTTCCGCGCTACTCATCTCAGCAGCACGTTGCCATCCCCGGACGCCAGCCATCATCTAAGGAAGGAAAGGAACGAAGTTAGAGAACTGTTCAAAAGACTCATTATACTTACCTGTCGGACTCTTGCCAATGAAGTAACTAGGCAGCAACAAGCCCACATCAATAAACGCGCCCCTGCGCTGAAAGCAGGATGGAGAGCACACTTTCCAAGAAAACAAGGTGAGCTGTGGATCAAAGGGAAGGGTTGGACCCCGGGGAAGAAGGGGTTCAAGCACACAGAGACAATAGGGGGTTAAACTCTACTAATCCTGTGTTTCAGGCCCAGTCTCCAGTCAAGTAGACTCCAGGGAAGGGTTCAAGGTCGTAAGAGGTCAGAACAGGCTGATTGACATCCCCGTGGATACCAGGTGAGCATTACAGCATCCTTCTACTCCTACCTGGAACTCACTAAAGAATTTCTCAAATTCTCCTTGACTAACACAGTTTTCCTGTTCAACCAACAATACTACAAACAAACCAAAGGCATAGCCATGGGGGCCACATATGCACCACCCATGGCTAATCTTTTCACGCACCACTTCGAGCAGGTGCACGCATTCGCCAATGCGGATTTCAATAAATTTGTCTATAAATGGTTTCGCTACATAGACAACGTCTTGATGATCTGGAACAGCAGAACAACCTGGATCCTTCCAAGAATACCTCAATGACAACCAATTTGGTCTTGAATTAACGGGAACATCGAGCAGTACATCAATTGACTTTCTGGACATCACCATCATGCCACCTGACAACTGCAACATTCAGGAAACCGACAGAAGTTAACTCAGTACTCCACGCTTCCCGCTGCCTCCAGCTGCTACAAAAAATCAGTAATAAACAACATTCCCAAAGGTGAATTCCTGTGAGCAAAACGGAACTGTAGCACACAGGCACATTACGGAAAGGAGTGCTCAATCCCTACAGGACGATTCTCTGAGAGAGGATACCCACAGCATGCTGTTGAGGCAGCAAGAGATATGGCTAACAAAAGAGAATGGACAACTCTGCTAACACCTAAAGAACCCATCAGAGGAATGACCAATGATAACAACAAGATCTGGTATATTACACAATACTGCAGTGACAGTCAACAAGTTCAGAAAATACTAAAAAGACACTGGCACATTTTGACAATAGACGAAGATATGGTTACCAGACAAACCTTGCCTAACCTACACCAAGGCCAAAACTCTCAAGACAATCTTAAGCCCCTCTTTCATGGCCCCAGCATCCAGAACAGATGACAATTGGCTCACAAGAACCAAACCTGTGGGCTTTTACAAAGGCGGAACGTGTTCAATGTGCATAAATGCCAGGAACGCCACAGCAGTTGACTTCAACGACATTGACACACATGACATTAAACAATTTATGAACTGTAAATCGAAATATGTTATCTATGTCATAATATGTATGTGTGATCGCAAATATATCGTGAGCACCAAGAGGGAGCTCAGAATCAGAATTCGGGAAAACCTGAGCTCCCTTAATTCCCAGATTTCAAAATACCCACTGACATTACACTGGCAAGGAAAACACCAGTGGCCCAACAAAGATGACATCGTCTTCGTGACGCCAGAGGAGGAGACAGGGAACTCCACCTGCACCAGAGAGAAGCAAGACTGATATGCAAATACAGAGTCGTAACTATTGGCCTCAACAGTGATCATGATTTCCATATGTTCTTATGAGTTAACCGTCTCCATCTGTGTCACTCATTTATGAGTCAACCTTTTCAATCTGTACCACCCTGTGGAATCAAAAAATACAATATTAAGGCTTTTACACCATGCAAAGAGAAATACACCGACACGGGCTTGTAAAGATTCCCAGAATCTTTATTACAATGCTGAACAGTTTACAAAACAAAGTACACAAATAGCTATTTGGCCGTCAGTACTTCACAGAGACCACCAGTAGGTTCAATGTGAGCAGGGAACAGGAATTGCTAGCTGGACATAAGCATATTTATACAGTTTTTTCATAACGATGTCCAGCCTCCTACAAGTTAATCATGTACTGGGCTAGGGTTCGTGCCAGGTTCATTCCTAATTTACATATCTCGTGCATGCGGTTTACTTCTTAATACATTTACTAACAAGCACTATTATTCTCTGGGTTTAACTTTGCACCCTTTACACATTTGTTTCAATGCAGGTCAAACAGATGTTTCGCATGTCATGTTTAAATAGCGTTATTGTTCTTATATACTTGTAGGTTGCATCGCCTGATTCAAGTAATCCCCTGATCCCGAGGTGAACAAAGGACAAGGTCTACATGACCCTAACATGTAGCCTGCAGGCAGGTTGGACATTAACTCGCCTACAGAGGTTGAAGCGTTTAAGTAAGAACAAGAGAACACAGGTCGGCCATTTTAGGCCACAGGGTGACTTTGCACGAATAACTAAAATAGCGGCTTTAACCTAAAATGGAGGCTTGATTAACTTAAGGTTACGACCTTGCGATGCGGATTTCCTCGCAGAGCGACTGGGCATAGGCCAACATATACAATGAGGACAAAACAATATTATATCATTTTTAACAACCCGATCGGGACCCATCTCATCCAGGCCATCCTGCCCGATGGACTAGGCACATGACCTTACTGATGGTCAGCACCCTTACTCCGGTGGTCCTTTAGTCAACCTCTGACCAACCAACATTTTTGTTTTTATTTTACCTGACTCTTCCACCCTAGAATTCACAGCCACCATGAGACTCCAAACGCCTCTAATTTCTCCCTCCCCCTTGCTGCCCCCCTGGCCAATCGGGGCTGTGCTCTTCTCAACACCTGCACCATCCATTACCTCAAACACTAGGAATTACTGCTGCTGTTAATCATGGATGACACGCCACCTTTTCGTGCATCTCAATGGCCTCCAATTGGTGGCACATAGTGTCAATGCATCAGACACACAACACTTACTGTTCATTAGTACCCATGCTCAGATGGCTCCCCAGCTACCCTCTGACAAATCAATGTCAGCACTCACACCCAGGTGGCTCCACAGCCATCCTCAGATCAAAAAATTAACCTGTCCTACTCATGTTCTCCAACCTAGACTCTCGCAGTCACCACTAGATGTAACACATTTCTACAACTCATCCTCTCCTAATTACTGCCCCCGGGACTTCAGCGTTGCGATCATCACAAGACCAATCACCACTTATTGCAACGGAGCCTCACCTCCCTTCTGTCCACCCCACTGGCCATTAACCAGGGCATCATATTCTCAAATGCACCAGACACATCATCCTCAACAAGTATCAGCACCCATGCTCTGGTTCCTCAGGTTACCTCTAACCGACCAACAAAAATGAAATAATTATTTTTTTGCCTCACCATTCTCCGTTTTAGTAGACTATGCAGTCACCCTTGACTTGATATGTCCCCTTCTAATTGCCCTCCCCCTCCTTCCTCCCCCTGGGCTATCCATGTTGTGATCCTCACAACAGACCGCAACAGCCAGTGCCCCTGTGTTATGAACCACTGTTGCCTCAGATTACTGCCGACACGCCCGCCCATCACTGACTCCTCTGGCTACCAATAAGGGCACAACGTGTCAGCTCACACATCACGCACCATTAACCAATCCAATCTGAGCTTTCTCTCTCCAGTCAGGAAGCAAGTGCCTTGTCCCGGACAGGAGCACTCACTTCCTGACTGGAACCATCCGGTGTTGATGTAACAACCAGACACAGGTACGTCTTTCAGCCCTTCTGCGGCCAGCCCCTGGCCCAACACGCTGCTACACTGGCACACCGCCCCTCAGTGGCATAACACAAGATGTGGGGGCCATCCTGCGAGCCATGCTGAGGGGGTCCCACAACTAAGCAAGAAATCAAGGGTCGCGCCACACTCTGGGCCGACCTAGATTATCACACTTGCACAATACGTACAAACGTGCTGCTGAACGGATATGCCGCACACTGCACTAGGAGAAAGATATAAATATGTATTTTGATATAACATACAGCACACTGTCTGAGATAAATGGGCTAAAAAGCCAGAGTGTTTACAATTGTTTTGTAGGGTAACACCAATCCAATAGATGCAAGTCACCAACAGTGCACAGGAACATTAATTCTTTGCTATTAATAATTCCATGCCACAATGAAAACATGTCCAACTGGCTGCACAATGTAGACCAGTGTAGACATGTAATAACAATATAGTAAAGCTTGCCAGGCCACATTTAGACATATCTAGACTGGTGGTCGGTCAAAAGACCGAAAAAAAAATCTCGAAATACAATAATCTCGAATCCAAAATCCCGAAAAAAAAAAAGTCGAATTTTTTATTATTTAATTATATGCTTTTTTGGGGTCAGGTAAGTAAAAAAAATGGGTTAAAATAAAAAAAAAATAGAAAAAAGGGGGGTTGGGGGGGGAACCCCCCCATTTCGAACAAAAAACGTCATTAAAAAAAAATTCGACTTTTTTTTTTTCGAGATTTTGGATTCGAGATTATTGTATTCGGGATTTTTGTTTTCGGTTTTATGACTATAAACCATCTAGACTGGTTGCACCAAAATGGCAGTCGAAGCAATAACACTCATCAAGAATAGAACACACATTCAAACCTGTGTCTCTGTGGCCTCTAACAACACGGCCAAACTCTTTAAAATCGGAAAAGAACTGGTCAATCCTGTTACAGTCTTTACGTCTCCTGTTCCCTCCCAGGCCCTCTGTATGGCTCTGTCATCTCACTTCTATGCTAAAACTCAGGACATCCTGTCCTTGATCTCCTCTTCCTCTCCCTCTTCCTCTCTCGGCCCCCCTTTGGCCATCTCTACCTCTCTTCCTGCTCTCTCCTCTTTCTCTCTGACAACACCTGACGAGGTTTCTAGACAAGTCCGATCTATGAAAGTGTCATCCAAACAGGTGCTCTCCTGCTCCCCCAGAGCCATCAAGAACCATATTGACACCCTCACTCCAGCCTTGACCGATTTCTGTAATCACTCTTTCCCCTCTCCCGTTAAGCACTCCCTTATGCACCCACTCCTCAAGAAGCTTTCTGCCGATCCTGCCTGCCCGGCAAACTATCGCCCAATCTCCATCACCCCTTTCCTGGGCAAACTGTTGGAAAAGCTGGCAATCTCCCAGCTTACTCTCCACACAGAATTTGTTGGTTGTCTCCATGACCATCAGTCTGGCTTCAGAGCTGCCAGAGACACGGAAACTGCTGTCCTGAACACCTGTGAATTCAGCATTATTTCCAGCATCTCTAACCTTGATTCCAGCATCCCTTCTGTCCTCATCCTCCTTGATCTTTCCTGTGCTTTCGACACGGTCAACCATGCCATCCTGATCAATCCTGATCAATCGACTCCATGAGAACCTGGGCATCACGGATCAGGCCGTTGAGTGGCTGACCTCCTTCCTCTTGGACTGCCCCTCCCAGGTCCAACTTGATCCCTTTCTCCCCGCTCCATCCTCTCACTGTGGTTTTTCAACCTCTATGTGGCCCCTTTGACCGACCTGATCTCTACATTCTCCTCTAACTTTCAGTGTTATGCGGATGACACTCCGCTTTCCTTCAGGCTCCCCTCATACTCCTCTCATCTCTCGCTCATTCGCGACTGTCTATCCACGATTCAGGATTGGTGTGCCTCCAACAATCTCTGCCTTAATGTCAGTAAGGTAGAGATCCTTCTCATATGGATTCATGCCCCTGCTTTCCCTCTCTAACTCTGGCCGCCTGCATTGGGCCCTCTTCCTTCGCCTTCCTGTGAGGCAAACAACACTGGTGTCATCTTTGACTCCACTCTCTCTTTCTCTCCTCACATCTCAGACGTTGCCAATAAGTCCCACTACCAGCTGCTCCTCCTCAAAGGGACTCTTCCCTTTCTCACTTCCCCCAGAAGCTCACTGTCTGCAGAGCCCTGGTTCTCTCTAGGCTGGACTACTGCAACAGCCTCTTTCTCAATCTGTCTTCCTCTACTATCCAGCCCCTGAAACTAATCCAGAACAGGACTATGAGACTTATCCTTGGCCTCAAGCACAGGGATCGTATCTCTCCAGCCCTGAAATCTTTCCACTGGCTCCCAGTTGCTGCAAGTATCAAGTTCAAGACCCTTTGCATTGTCCATAAGGCTTTCTGGGCCCGGGGCTCGCACTTCATCCAACGCTCTCTTCCAAAATATCTTCCTTCTCGAGCCCTTCGCTCAGCTACCTACAACTCTCTAAGGGTTAGACGCTTCTCCAGGGAAAGAATGGGTGGTAGATCTCTCTCCTCTGCAGGTGCCTCCCTCTGTAATAGCCTCCCTTCCCCTCTCAAGCTTTAGCGGACCACCTGAAGGTCTGGAAGCAGCTCAAAACTTTCCTCTTCTCCTCCGCTTTCTCTCTCTCCCTCCCCTGCTGGCCTACCTGACCTAACTGTTTGCTTTACCGACTGATTACTTGGTTAGAGTCGAGACTCTTTCTTGATCAGTCACCCTTGCACTGCCTCTGGTCCTACCATGCACTTAGGGGCTGTAACTGTAACCCTACAGTCCCTTGTTCTCCTTGCACTACCCAGAGCTGTGCTGCCCTGACAGCACTTACTCAGCCTTTCTGCCCTGTTTTTCCCCTCCCCTCTCCCTTGTACTTCCCCCATCCCTTTCCCCTTGCGCTTCTCGTTATCGCACTTCCACGATCTGAATGACACAAGGCCTAGTAAGATTGTTTGTCTTGTCCTCCCTCTATCTTCTATCCCTTGTCTTGTCACGCCTAGAAACACTTGTGTGCAGGTGCGTTATAAATTACTTATATCATATCATTTGATCACAGATGCCCAGAAAAATATACAATGCTGCAGTCAGAAGCGGCTAGACTGGCAGCAACCAAATGGCAGTCTAGCCAGGTAATTCACTTAGCAGGACTGCTTTATCATAAATGCCCCATTAAAAAAAAGTCATACCAAACTGAGGAATGACTAGCCTGGCTGCACCAAAATGCCTCTCTAGCCACTAATACCACATATCATGCCTGCTTAGCCTGGACATGGACAGCCATTATAATTTGTCGTACAATCCTGCCCCCCAACACATCCCCTCTCCCCCCGGCCCCGACCTTGAAAATCAGCTCCTTGGCCAGAATTACCTCCATGTCCCTCTTCCTTGCCCCAGAGTTTACAGTTGAGGCTCCTTGCCTCATAGATAAGTACTGGGATGAGGAAGAGTGGGACTAGGAGTAATGAAGATTACAGGTAGCTAAATCAATCATTACCTCCATGTACCTATACCTCATCCCAGTACTTGTGTATGAGGCAGAGTGCCTTATACACAAGTACTGACTCATACACACTGGGACGGGGATGAATAGGGCTAGGAGTAATGAAGATTACCAATAAGTAATCCAGGCATTAAACACAAGTATTGGTGCAACACCATTGAGTTGACTGGGAATCAGCACTCCCCCCACTCCCCTTGAAATGTTAGGCTATGTTGACTAGAACTGGCTGACCTTCAGCAGTTGCCAGACAGAAAAGAACACATATTATAAACAGCACATGGGGTTCTCTGTTTACAAGAACCCACAAATTACTAACAAAGCAAATCACTGTTAGTACCTGCATTCAAATGCCATTTTTTTTAGGCAATTGAAATCATGAGGTGGTTTTAATACTTGCATGCCAGGGGAGTGATTGGAAGGGTAGAGAGGGAACAGGAGACCAATCATTCTCACGGCAGTCCATAAGTGGGTGCTTTAAATCTTAAAGGAGAGAGTTAACTGCTTGTAACATTGAAGCTGCACCAGAATAATCTCATAAAAAATGCATAATGAAATTAGATGACCCAAACAAATAAGTTTGCCCCTCCTCCACCGCCCATGAAGTTGGCACCCCTCTCAACATTTGAAGGGTTAACCCCCGAAATGTAGGTTTTGTTGCGCCCCTGAATGCAAGCACACACACCATTCACCATATACAGACACGCACACCCAGCCATCCATACATTTAAGTGTGAATTCTTTCACCATACTGGCACACCCAGGTAGCCATCCATACATTTAAGTGTGCACCCTTTCACCATACAGGCACACCCAGGCAGCCACCCATATATTTACGTGTGCACCCTTTCTCCATACAGGCACACCCAGGCAGCCACCCATATATTAAAATGTGCACCCTTTCACCATACACTTGCACAGGCAGCCACCCATACATTTACGTGTGTACCCTTCCACCATACAGGCACACCCAGGCAGCCACCCATATATTAAAGTGTGCACCCTTTCAACATACACTTACACAAGCACACATCATGGGGTTTAGGCAGGCCCTAACACTTAAAAAAGAAATTGGGCCTCATTACAACTATGCCGGACTGTAAACAACGGTGCTGATAAGCTTACCGGCACCGTTGTTTCCGGGCTGGCATATTACAGCTCTGCGGGCGGTTGCCGTCCTGCCCGGCAGGTCAGACCGGGCAGAACAGCACCCAGCCGCATAGTTTTCACAGAGGCACCCGCACCTGCACCGTTATTAAAGTCTGATAGGACTTTATGGAAATGGGGACTTACCATTTGCCGCAGCCTGACTTCCCAGACCGCTGGGGATGTAATCCCCCAGTGTTACCGGGAAGTCGGGCGCCGGTAAATCGTTACGGGTCCGGCGGCAACCTGCAGGGAGCAATGGCATGGTTGCCGCCAAACCCACAATGAGGCCTATCGTTTCTTTTTGAAATATATTTTTTTTCTACAAGTCCTGGGAGGGGCCCCCCGCACCGCGGGGTATGCGGGGGCCCCTGTTACGCCAGTGCCGCCCCTGCCTAACAGCCCCCCGCTCACATCTCTTACAAGCACACGGACCATATCACTGGGCTTCTTCCGCCCGCACGATTCGAACGGCCTCATCTATGTGGACGGCCTCACCACATAGCTCCTTTACTGGCATCACCAGAATCTGCATCGGCCCATAGCCCCACCAATATTTTTCTTTCAGATGAGCCATTAAGCCTCAACCCAGCACCCTAGTCAGGGTGACTTCCTTACCTGCTCCATCACAAGACTGCTTGATCATTTATTGGTAAGCACAGGCATTTTGGTCAAAATTTTTGACTTTTCCTACAGTAACTCCATGGCCCGCAATCCTGCATTAATTCTTTCTTTCACATATTTTCCTTTACCCACCGTTCCCTCCTTTGTACGTTGTTTGCCTGCACCAATTAATGTCTAACGAATATGCCTTACTATGTACTATTGATGATTACTCTTGTTATTAAAATGCCTTCCTCCTCATTACAAATCATCACAATTTACCACTCACCATGTGTCTGGATACACATGTAATGCTGATCAACTTATTAAAAACCTGTCATCACCTATGCATTTCTGTGACAAACCATGATTGACTTAATTATGGTGCCACCACCAATGTTCTCAATTCGGATTATGCCACTGCGCCGCTCACTCTCTCACACCTATCACTCCCAACCCCTCACCCATCACAGCCTTGATAAAGATTACGGTCGAAACGTGCGTCAGCTTTTTTGTTTCACCACTATGGCACAAGATGCCAGAATTGTCATGTTGTATCTGAACAATAAAATACCATGTACAACAACAACTCAATACTGAACTGTCATTAACTATCGAAAGTATCAAATATTGGATCACCAATAACTGCCAGCACCCACAACAAACAAGGATTTGTCACCCCACCTAGTAAAAAATAAAATTGTTGAAATGTTATAGAGTGGCATTTTTTTCATCATGCCATGTTCTGCTCATGAGTTAAGTATGTGTACACCTACTACTACTGTTTATTTTTGTAATTGCTGTTGTTGTCCTGTGCACGAGGATGGGTTCAAAGAAAATGGGATCTCATCTACATTTTCTTTATTAAGTTGATTTGATTGATATTTGGTGATACTAATGCAAACTATTTGAAGGAACGAAAATCCCTTTCAGGTGCATTATATGTACGCCAATACTCCAGCCATGTGTGCAGGACTCTATGCCCAAATAGAATGTCTACCAGCGTTTGGGTATACACACCGGGTATTGAATCCCAAACCAAAAGTCTGCTGGGTACAGCATACATGAACAGCACCTATTCGTTAAATCTGCCATGCCCATTAGCAATATGTGTTAGCAGACCACTGTTTCCTTTACTCACCACTGTTAGTAATTTCACACCGAACACTTCCTCGGCCTTTAATGAGGACACAAGATATGATCATTAGAAAGAAATTGGGAAGAAATGCACAAGTCTGATATTCTCACCTTCCTCCTTTTTCATGTCTTTACACCCAGACTCAACTCTTACTCCACATCTTCCTACCCTCTTCCCTAACCTCATCTCTGGTCTTGTCATCACTGCATCCCACCTCTTCCATACTACTCTCACACCTCTTACCCTTTCTCACCTTACCCAGTATAACCTCCCTCTCGCTTTACATCTTATTCTACTTCTCCCATTTCACACATATTACTATCACCCTATTAATTCATACTCCAGCCAAACCCACATTTACCCTCACACACAACTTTTATACTCAGAGTTATTTTCTTGCTTACTCAGCTTCACTTTTCCCACCAGACAAAACCCCAGCCTTTGCTACCAAATTCCACAAGGGACTCTATATACCTCTTTACTCCCACCTGTGGTGTACTGTAGCTCTATCCCCACCACTGCACCTGTTACCCTCCTATATTCCAGCCCAAACCAGCTACCCTTCTCCTCTTTGATTGCTTATCTTCTACATGCTAACTTTTCCTTTCTCCCTCAACAACTCAAACTCTCCTACTCCACTATCTCCTTGCTTGACATTCACAGATCTGAAAAGTAAGGTGAATTTGACTCCACCTCTTCACTATTCAAAAATATGATCCATTCTAAGCTGTGTCCCCTCAATCTTCAAATTTATAGCAGAATCCTTTATCTGACATCCCTGCAACATCTTCACTTTCCCTGAAGCCCAGCAGAGTCCCTATATCACCTCTATTCACTGTACTGACCTCACACATTTGATAGTGTTCTCTTAATCCTAAAATACATATAGCCATCACAAAGTTCATACCCTCCATCTCATTACAGGTTTGGCGGTATTGCAGTGGTAAATCTGCTGATATACCGTCAATCGGATTCACTGTTACCACCAATTGTACTGGCAGAATTACCACTGGATCACAAGTGGTGGTATAGTGGTGTTAGTCCCCATTTATGGAGTGCATAGGACTCCATGGGGATTTTGGCAGAATTACTGCCAGTGGTAATTCCATTGATTTTGCCGATTTGTGGCAGCATATATCTGGAGGTTTTTCCTCCACCTCAACACCAAACCTATAGAAGGGCAGTGCAGTAAGGAGGTAATTTTCTACTGTGCTGCTGTACTTATATTGAGCCCTTTTGTCCAGGGGTGAACAGGCCTAGGTGGAAAGGCCATAGATGAGACTGGCACAGTGGTCAGATGTAGAAAAGACTAATTAGGACAATAGATGTTTAGCAGTATTGAAAGGAAGAAGAAGATGGATTGTCCTGATATTTGGGAGCTTGAGTTTGGCTGCATTGGCAGATTTGGAGATGAAGTTGTGAGATAGTTCGAAGATGACACTAAGGTTATGACCAGGAGCAGTGTAAGGAAGGTTGTCAGGAAAGAAGCGAGGAAGATGGGGAGAGGAAGAAATAGTCTGTTGGGCTGAGAAGTAGAGAACTTCAGTCTTAGTAGAGTTGAGCTTGAGCAAGTGAGACGCCATCCAATATTTGATGGCATGGTGGAGAGACAGTTTGATATTTTGGATAACAGTTTATCGAATAAGGAGGGGAAGGCGAAGAAGATCTGAGTGTCGTCGGCAAAGAGTTGATAGGAGAACCCATTAGAGGAGATCAGGGACCCAAATCTGAAGTATTGAGAAGTGTATCAAAGACAGACGCTTGTGAAACTCCAACAGTAAGGGCGGGTGGGTGGAGAGGTCAGCCTGTTTCAGGACACCTGCAAGTGTCTACGGGCAAAGTATGAAGCACACCAAGCAAGGGCCTTACCTCTGATGCCAAGGAGGGAATGCCGAGAAAATGTCAGAATAGTCTGAAAGCTTCATTATGTAAATGGTTAAAAGTAATGACTCCTGGTGCATATGGATGCCGATTCTGAGGGCAAACCTATAGGCTCATTCTTTAGAGCTGATCTTAGAGGAAGGCTTTCATCCAGACTACTCATAGGGCCTCATTACGAGGTTGGCGGTGACCCGCTGGTACGTTCGGTGGGTTGCCGCCAGCCCCGTCACACCAAATCCGACACCTGACTTCCCGGTGCCACCGGGACATTACAAGTCCGGTTGGCGCAGGAGGTCAGGTGCCGGATTCTGAAACTTCCCATTCCCATAGAGTCCAATATGACTCTGTGTGAGTGGGGAGATGGAAGTGCCGGCACTGTTGCTAATGGTGCGGGTTCTTCCGTGAAAAGTCTGCCTATTGGGGCCACTGCACCCGGCAGGCCAGACCTGCCGGGCCCAACGACACAGGCAATCAAACTCGTAGTGTGGCAGTCCGGAAACAAGGATGCCGGTAAGCTTACCGGCATCCTTGTTTCCGGACTACCGCACTCGTAATGAGACCCATAGTGTTAGTGTAGAGAGGTTAATGTCGGGCACTGTGGTCAATTCGGAGTATCCATCTGATGTGGTCACGGGAACATCATAGAAAGAGTGTCCCGTTGGGTAATATCCCAGTTATTGTGCGCTTCAGGTAAAGTTCTTGAGAGGATATATCCTGAGGTACATAAATGAATGTCTATCTCACAGGCCATTTTGTAGGTTCAGAATGCAGATTCCTATTTACCTGGTCAGTACATTGGAATAAAGATTGCCTCAGATTTAATGAGTTAAACAGTCAGATCAGTAGTTCCAGTAATTGGTTGGGTGCCTCTGTACTGTGGTGACAGGGGTCTGGCAGTAGGTGGCAGCATGATTTCTCCACACAGGCTGGAAGGGAGTATGTGTTACCCAGTGATTGTATGATTGGCAGACAACAGAGCTGATGACTTCAGGGCTGAAGAGAGTAGAGGGAAGTAGAAATGTTCTGTGAGGAGAGTATGTAAGGCACAGATAGGGAACAGACTATTTTAAAATGAGGAATGCTGTAATCAGTCGCTGATTTACAGGCGTCCCACTTAAGATTTCCTCAGATTCTTGAATCACACCAGATAATGAGAGGAAAAGTGTCTTTACGTGGGTAATACATAATAACAGAATACCCTGGAAAGAGGCCAGCTGATGTGCTTAGATTTTGGCGAAGGACGTAGGAAAGGTATTTCAAATAATGATGTATTGATGACAGAGATATTGACAAGTAGGGTGTGTAGTATAAAAATAAACAAAACTGAAAAAGTGTATGTGTGAAGAAAAATTGTTAGGGATGGCAGACACCCTGCAAACAGGGGAGATACAGTACCTCCCAAGGACAATAATGACGGGAGCATTTATAATGAACTGAAGGGAAGGAGTGGTATATGGAACCTGGTCGTTTACTGTTATAATGGATCTTTGCAGGTGTTCCTCTGTGAGTGGAAGTGGTGTGTTGCTCCTCAGGCAGTAAATGAGGAGAACTGAATAATGCCTAGAATAAACCCCAAATCCCATCTCGTGGAGGTTGGGAATCTGTCCTGGTGATCAATGGAAGTCACAAGAAAGGGTTACCCCGCAGGTAGCCCACTTGCATCCAGGCTCTTATTACATCCGAAGTCCTGGGCACCTTTAATGGGGCTTGGTAGTAATAAGGGTTATGAGTAATTGAAAGCATAGTGATTAACGTGGTTACTACTTAGGTTGTGTCAGGCATGAACAAACTAAATCCTGAAGATCACAAACTCCATAGGTTTAAGGCTCAGTTCAATACTGGTACAGCAGGCATCAATAGAAAGTTAAAGGATTCACCTATTAGGGAACCCAGCAACATCAATTTAGTACTGCACTATTATTTCAGGGATCCAGGCATTGGGCCTCATCACGACCCAGGCGGAAAACCATGGTGCTAATAGCACCATGGTCCATGCCGGTAACTTACCGACTCTGCCATGGAGAAAGGGGAAATTACCACCCCATTACAAGGTTGGCGGGGCGGTAATTCCCCCTTCCTCCATGGCCCTTCCCCATTCCCATTTTTGCCCCATAGGGCTCTATGGGAATGGGGAAGGTGCTAAGTACGGTACCGCAAATTGCGGTACCGTACTTAGCACCAAGGACCCTTTTTGGGTCCCTACTTTAACGGCTGGTGTAGACCAGCTGTTAAGGTCGGGTCCCGCAAAGGGACCTCGTAATCAGGCACTAATGGGTTAACGGCGCCACAGCCTTTTACGGTGCCGTTAACCCATTAGCACCAGGGTCGTAATGAGGCCCATTGTATGTAAATAGGTTGCTGGTGTTAAAGGTAACTGGTAATTTATGAATAACTCATGATATTTAAATAAAAAAATACCATATACATCTCTTGTGGTTTTTGGGTTGTGCATGAGAAAATAGGAGGCAATTTTGAGACGCTCATAACGTTGGTGTCATTTCACACATCTGCAGGAAATGTTGAAAATAAAGCATACATGCCCTGCTGGATTTAATTGGAAGTTTTGTGTATATACTTCTAGCTGGACCAAAGTTATAGAGGAGGATCCAAAAAGTTACATTTTTTATATTTTTTATTATTTGTGTTTAATCAAAAGATTTTTACAAAATTTGAGGTTTCTGTCTTTAGTCTGCGGTCGTGAAGAAGAAAAGAAAAAGAGAACGGCTCTCTAAAAATGTGCCTTTGTCGGCCAATTTATGGCTTCCAAGATTTTGTAGGTGGCTATTTGCCATTGTGTTTTGTCGCCTCCAATCAGACGAGACCAACATATTTCTTCGTCCTCTACGATGAAGTCTGTGAAGGTTGATTTTAAATATCGGCTTCTTATATGTTGGTTTGAGGCACATCTTAGGAGCAAATGGCGGATTGTTTCCTTTTCTTGTGTTGCACAAAATCGACAACAATTATTTTCTGACTGGCCTCTGATTGACAAGATCTCGTTTGTCTTCAGTAAATTTAAACGGGCCCTCATCAGCATGTCTCTCCCCTTCCTGGATGGGAACTTCTTTATATACTCCTGGAGTTCATTGAGTTTTTTCGTATTTGGTGGCAGGTGTAGGGTTAGTTTGTTTTTTCCTGCTGTCTCCAGGGTGTTTATCCAGTCGAGTTCTTTGATTTTGGTGAAGGTTCTCTTTGGGTACTTTGTTAGTTATTCTTCATCTGCCTGTACCTGTTCTAGCAAACTGATGTTTTCTTCTTTCCATTTGTTAAGGGATTTGCTTGTGTTCCTTTCTATTTCGAGGTTGATGAGATAATATATTGACGGTGGCTCGGCCATCCGGCATTTCCTGAACAGCCTTAGAGACGATTGTGAGACTGAACTTCTAAGAGATGGTAAACTGAGCTCTCGTCGGATTGAGGCTATTGGGATCGAGTTTGAAAGTCTAAGTACTTTTCGCCAAAACTTTGCCTCAATTTTTGTCCAGATGGATGGTGGTAGGTTCATCATTGCGTCTCCCCCATATGTTAATGTCGGCATCACCTTTTTCTTGTAGTGTTCTAGCACTGGGATCAGCGAGAATCTCCCGAACTTTTTATCTATGGCCCTAGCTTGAGCTGCCAATTTATTGACTTTGGTCATCAGGGCCAATTGCATAGCTTTGTCTTGTGAAGAGGAGTCCAGAATTACTCCTAGGTATTTGAAATCGAACACTCGCTCGATCAGTGATCCTTCCAGTTTTAGTTTCTGTTTTCCTGGTCGATTTTTCTAGTACTACAAATTTTGTTTTCTTTGCATTTATTTCCAGTTTATTTTCTTGCATATACCCTTGGAGCTTTGTCAATTGGCGCTGCAGACCTATTGGTGTGTGGTCCATTAGGACCAAATCGTCTGCGTAGAGCAATCGCGTTATCGGGGTTTTGCAGATTTTTGGAGGAAATGCTCGAATTTCTAGATCCTCATCTTGGATGTCACTGATAAATGCCAGAAATAAGGCCGGAGCCAAAGGGCACCCCTGCTTCACTCCCCGCGCTGTTGGAATGGGTGATGACAAGAGACCGTTTTGGTCGAGTCGAATGCGTATAGAAGTATCAGTGTACAGTGCCTTAATCGGGTTTAGTATAGAAGGTGGACAATCCCAGGCTTCAAGTTTGGACCATAGGCTGACCCTGTCAATCCGGTCGAATGCTTGGGTCAGGTCGATGAACGCCACGAAAATTCTCGTTCCCCCTTCCAGTACTCTGTTTTTCAGCATGTTTAGCATTAGAATGTTAGCTGTCGTGCCCAGGTTTTTTTTAAATCCAGTTTGGAGTGGGTTGTTGCAAGGTGATTCCTCCGCCCAGATCTTAAAGCGGTCAAGAAGCATTGAGCCAAACACTTTACCTATAACATCCAGGAGCGCAATGGGTCTATAATTTGCCGGGTCCTTTTTGTCTCCTTTCTTGAATATTGGTACCATTGTTGCTTGTTTCCATGAGGGTGGTATCGTTTTCAAGCTGGAGCATCTGCTGAAGATTTTACTTAGCAGACTGGCCCACTCGTTTTGATTTGTTTTTAAATCAATGTTCGTAATCCCATCGGGTCCTGGGGCATGAGAGTTTTTTAAGCCTCTGATCTTTAATCGGATTTCCTGTGGGTCATCTATGTTTACCCATGGCTCCGAAGACATTTCACCCTGTAATTTTAAGTTGGTAGTTGGTGCCAGGTACATAGTAGCATAGTATTTTGACAACGTAATTTCTCCAATCTCGCTTATGATAGTATTTTCTTGCGTTTCATTAACCGCTCTCAAGATTTTCCAAAATTCTTTTATATTTTTGCCGCGTATCACTTTTAGGATATTTTCAGCGTCTTGTTGGTAGAGGGACAGTCTATGACCTTTTACCCAAGCTTTGTAGAGTTTGGTTTCCACTTCCGCCGCTCTCGCAGCCCCTGGAGATCCGCAAGATTTTGCTTTGCGTTGTATTTTACGCAGTGCCCAGCGTTTCTCCACCAGTGTTCGGTCGTACACGTGTCTTGGGGGATTTCCACTGTTTGTTTTTGTTGTACGGCTCTTCTTGAACTTCGTCAAAAGTGGCGTATAGTCTGTTTTATTTTTGCCCAAATGGTTTGGCGTTGAGCTGAATCCTTTTTCTATTTCCACAATGGAATCAATTGCAAGATATAAGCGGTTTCCCTTCGTGTTAGCTATGACTTCGTGCTCAGCCTAATCATTCCGGGGACTTGTTGACATCCAGGTTGTTGACAAGGGGTTGTGGTCACTTACTGTTACTCGTGTAATTTCAAAGTCTTTCGTTATTGCCAGTATTGGTTCGGTGACGAAGATGTAGTCTATGGTACCTGTCGATTCATTTCTTTCCCATGATGGCGGGCGATTTGAGTCTGGGAATGCTTCATGCAAATTATGAAGGTTTCTTGAATTCATCAATTTGACCCATAGATTGCCCCGCTGTTTGCCTGTTGAGTTATGTCCTTGGTCCGCCTCCCTTTCGTCCGAGCTCGTGCACGTAGCGTTCAAGTCTCCACAAATGAGGAAGTATTTTACCAGGTGTTCAGATAGTGCCTCGTCTATCGCGTCCTCAATATTTTCTATGTAGATGGTAGGCTCTATGCTTGCTGGGTTCCAGTAGGTTTTTGCTATGATTAAGGTGACTTTCTCATAGGCATTTTTGTCAGTATTCCGTCGGGTCCATGACGCCTTGACCATCAGAATCAATTGGTTGCTGATCAATGTTTCTTCTAATTTGATCCCGGAGTCTTTTTTAGACGCAATCAGTAAACCCGATGAAGGTCTTCCTCGACGTCCTTGTTTGGCTGGTGCAAGGATGACTTCGAACCCCCTTATTGCAGGGGGTTCGGTCAGCCAGGTCTCTTGGAGGCATAATAGGTCATATGACCCCAGGTCCATGTCACTTGGAGACAGTAGGTGGGTATGTCCTCTCGTGTTCCACGAGCACATTTTTGGTTCGCACTTTTGGAAGGTCGAGCAGTGTCTATCTTGAAGGATGTGCTCATCTCTCACGGATTGCTATATTTGCTTTTTTTCCCTCAGAGTTTTAGGCAACCAGGACCATATGCCTTTCATGGGTTCACATCTTTTTTGTAGGACTTTTTCTGTTGAAAGTTTGGCCGCTGTTTCTGGGATTATCCTGGCATTGTTAAGTTTTTTTGTATCTTTGGTTTTTGTGGAACTTTCGTAGTTTTTGTTTTCTTTGGAGGCTTGTTGGTTTTCCCTCAGTTTCTCTTCAAGTTCCAGGGCTCTTGCTCTTTCCTTGTTTTTTGCAGGAGATTTCTTACGGCCGGTTGTTGCTATGGCGCTTTTTAGGTGTCTGACTACTTGTTTTCCGCTGGGCGTATTGCGCCCTTTGTTTTCAGCCTCCCTTTTGTTGTCTTCTTCGCTTGTGGCTGATTGCACTTTGACGTCATAGCCCATTTCGTCCAGCTCTTCACTACAATCGAGAATCAAGTTTTTCAACGTTGTTGATGTTACGTAGAGTACCGTTTTTGCTTTTGCGTTTACATGGCTGGGCTCTACCACAAGCAGGTCTTCTGATTTTATATGATTCAACTTTTGAATGTATTTAAAAAGTTTTAACACCGAGTTTCGGTTCAGGGTTATTTCATCTCTGTTTTCTTTCACTTGTGTCAGCTTTATGCGCCATTTAGCTTTGTCCACTTTTCTCGGTTTTAGTTGTATTTCTGCATTCTGGATCTGTACCGAAAGATCGTTTCTCCTTTATCTTGTGATGGGCTGAGTCGCTTTTCAGCATTGGTTTTGTTGTGGGCCTTCCTGGATTGAGAACGAGGTCTCCTTGGTGAAGTATTTCTGTACGGTTTTCTTTTATGTTTTTGCTCATCCCATCTATCTTCTGATCTCCTTCTTGATTTACCAAGTTCACCATCTTTCTGTTTGAAGGAGTATGTCTTTGTTCTTTTTTCCGATTTCTTGGGGTCTGATTATCTCTGGGTCTCGATCTCGCCCTTTCGTTTTCTTTTTTTGTTTCTTTCATCATCCTTTTTAGCTTTGTCTGTCTATCTGTTTCGATTGATCTAGCGCCCTTGTTCTTTGTGTTTTTGTCATTTTCCCTAGAATTTTATACTGCTTTTTCTCCAGTCGCTTCTTCATGTCTCCCTGCGATTGCTGTATTTTCTTTTTCTTTGTGTGATTGTGAAGTTAAAGCTTCGCTGGGGCTCTGTGCCTTTAGGCTCATAGGAGAGTTTTCTGGCAGGTATTGGCTCAGGTTCATCAATTCTTCATTTTCAATACGTTCAATTATTGATGGTGATAGACTGGAGGTTCATTTTTCTGATACTTATACATTTTTTGTTTGCCTCGACTCTAGCTCTTTGGCTTTCATTAGTGATGTTTCCTTTTGATTTACTGGGCGTGTAAAAATTGAAAAATACCTTCTGCAGTTTGGTTTCCAATAGTGGGTTGTCTAGGTGGTAGTCTCTTTGTTGGGTGGCTCCCAGTTGATATTAACTTCGCCTCTTTATTTACACACTCTGTTGGTAAATTGTTTGTTGTAAGGTCTATTGTAGCTATAGTTTGAGTCCCCGTTGTTTTGCCCACCAGTCTTTGTTCTTTTTCTCCATACTGCTCTTTTTGTCGGTAGGACGAGCCCTCATCGTTTGTTATGACTGTGCTTGTTTTTCTGGCTTCTAAAGCCATGACATATGCTTCTAGAAAGATAACTTTGCTGTGGATCATCGCTTGGATGCTTGTATGCTCTTTCAAGGAGTCAGCAATAGTTTTGTAAAGCTTCATAAATGGTGCCAATGCAATGTTCACTGATGACATAATTGACAATAAGTCCATTTTTTTTTTATTTGAGGGATCCGTCGGGCTAGTCAGTTGATGTGGAGAGATTCTTCTTATGGGTGATTCAGTTAACATTGTGGTCTGATTTGGCCAGTGGCCTCGAGATGGCCTTGTTGTTTCTGATGAGGCTCTTCCTTTTCGATTTTTGTCGATATGGGGACTTTGGTTGTCATTTCCCCCCATGTTCAGGTTTTGATTGATTTGGGGTCTCATTAGATTATCCTGATTTGGATCGTCTGTGCCTGCTGTGGATGGCCTTTCTATTGTCGTGCTCTCTCTTTGGGCTTTGGGGAGCCCTGGTTAATTGAGTTTTTCAGGGCCCAGCGTTTTATTTGGGGTTTTGTGGACTTTGTCTCTGTCTGTTCCTATGAAGTTGTCTACGTTCGGGGCTGTACCCTCAGGGGGTGAGGGTGTTGCAGGATTTGGCTTGCAGGAGCCTTCATCATTTTCTGTTGTTAAGCCATTTGGACATTCCGTGTCAGCTGTAGTAAGGCTCACCTCTTGAATGGTATGGGGGTTTCCTTTGCACTGAGACATGACAGCCCCCATTTCTGACTCTTCGTCCGAATTTCTCTTATGTTCCCCCTTCTCTGTGTCTTTTGTCGGCTCCGGATTTAACTGGCCTCTTGGTGAATTCATAAGACTCTTTTGGGGCGGCGTCGAGCTCAGTGATTCCCCCTCAGCCCTCTCTTTGACACTTGGCTGTCCTTGTGCCTTATTACTGCCTTCTGGGGCCAATCTTTTACTATATGACAGGTTATCACTAACATAGTGCTCAACTCTGCGTAGTTTTGCGACCGGTAAGCAATCATTTAAAGCTTCCAGTATTTCAAGATCTGTAAGTTCCCTCTGGGAGTGCTCTTTTGTTGCTTTTTGCCTTATGTTTGCATAGAAGTAGTCCTTTATAGAATTTTTAAATGACCCTCCTTCTCCTCTCTGTGGCTCGTTTTCATTTATTTTGTCCATCAATTGCCCTGGTGTTTTTTGTTGCTGTTCGAGCTTCTGGGGCATTTTTTTCATTCTGATACTGATCTTATTTTTCGTTATTTTGCGGCTCTTGTGTTTCTTAAGGGGCAAAGAACTTGTTCTCTGTCTTTTCTTTTTATTAGGGTTGGATTTCCATTGTTCATTGATTTTTTCTGAGACCAGACTGGTCTCTACACTTTCCTCCGCCTCTTTGTGAACGAGAGCCACCACTTTCACTTTCACTTCAGCTGGTGGGTACGGCGGTGATGCCCTTGCAGTGTGCAACTCTCTATCGGGCTCCCTCTTCCCGTTCTCCTCAGGTGGGGGGCCCGCCGCCTCCTCTGGCTCTGCCTCTCCTGAGGCCGTTGCACCGTCCTCCTCCTTTCCCCTCCCTCCCTCAGCAACATCCACGCCCGGCAGCCCTCCTCCGAGAGCTACCGCTGTGGGGCGGGGAGTGCCCTGCGGCGCTCCGAGGGGGGAGGGAAGTATGGAGGACGGCGCCGGGCCGTCGAGCCTGGCTCCTACTCCAAGGCTAGCTCTCCCGACGGCTCCAACCTCCTCAGCTGTGCCCTCCCTCTCCGTCAGCCCCTCCTCGCCGTCCCACGCGGGCCGCAGTCCCCCTTCGAGGGCCGCCTCCGCGGGGTCCTGCTCAACCGCAGTGGCTCGGAATGGCGACAGGGCGTCTTTCCGGCAGGCAGAAGCCTCGGCTGTCCCGACTTCCAGGTTCCTTACCCACAGCACTTCAGTCGCCCCTCCAGGTAAGGATGGTCGTCGCTGGGGGCCGTGTTGGGCTGGTTTTAAGTCATCTAAGACCACTGGTGGCCGGTAGACTTTGCTTTTGATGGGTTTCGCCTTTATGATGGTTGCTTGCTCTTGCTGCATCGTCAGCTTTGGGGAGCCCATTTGAAGCAAACCCATGTTTGCCACAAGATGTTCCTTGGAGGTTAATGTTTGTTGTTGTTTTTGGCCCTGCTGTTTCTGGTTAGGTTTGGCGCTCTTCAGGCATCTACCCTCTTCCTCCATTTCTTCCTCTCTCGGGGGGTCATTCTGCTCCAAGTTGATGTCAATTTCCCGCATTTCTCTGTTTGCCCTTGCAGCCCTGACAGTCATGACTGCAGGACTGCCACTCTCCGTCCATTCCGCGTCCGCTCCGCGGATGGAAGGGGTTTATGTAAGGGTCCTCCCCCACACAGAAATCAGTAGAAATGGGTAACAGACTTTCCAGACTCTCCTGCAGGACTGCCACTCTCCATCCACTCCGCGTCCGCTCCGTGGATGGAAGGGGTTTATGTAAGGGACCTCCCCCACACAGAAACCAGTAGAAATGGGTAACAGACTTTCCAGACTCTCCTGCAGGACTGCCACTCTCCGTCCACTCCGCGTCCGCTGCGCGGATGGAAGGGGTTTATGTAAGGGTCCTCCCCCACACAGAAATCAGTAGAAATGGGTAACAGACTTTCCAGACTCTCCTGCAGGACTGCCACTCTCCGTCCACTCCGTCAGCCCTGCCCAGCTCTGAACAGCCTCAGAACAGCCCTTGCAGACAGGGCTTACTGACATTCAAATCCCGATAGGGAATTTTTTGCTCTCATCTGGAGAAAAAGAAAATTGTTGGATGATTTGCGACAAACCTTCGCAAGGGGTGGATATCTTGGTCAAATGTGCAGTGTTTTGACGTGTGTGTTTATTGGCAGTTAAAGCCACTGATCCTCAATTTAAAAATTCAGTTTGATTTGGAAAAGAGAAAATAATTCAATTTGATTTGCTGGGTGCAATTCCACTTATATTCATGGATCAGCACATCACGGAATAGGGTGTATTTTGATAGGTTAATGATCCCATGAACATTCTCAAAGGTTGACCATGTTTATTCACGGAACCGTTGCAGGATCCAGTGGAAAAATGAACAAAAGCTCACATGACAGTCTTAAAGAGCATGGTTTAAACCCAGGGGTGAAGATACGTGGATTTTATTTTACAAATAAAGGGGGTAATTCATGGAATCAAGCGCAGAAGTGGTGAACACGGCTGGCGCACAGAGGGAGCGTGCGCCAGCTTGCGCCAGCTGCATGAGCCAAAACCCATTTTGACGCATAGTGTATTCATGGATACTTACATCAATAACCAGCCATGGCGCAGCGTGGCGCAGCGACCCTGCAGCAGCACCAGTTACGCCCCCAACCCCGCCCTGTGCGCCAAAAATATCCGCACAAATTCCTTACATGGCGCAAAGGCCAGTGGACCAGCATACAGCCCCCAAACAACGAAAAAGCACTAAAAACGCCACTCAGCCCTCACGCGAGTACCCAATCGTGTGTAAAACCCCCCGCGCACCCCTTGGAATACGCATACCCTACTTGCGCCAGGCCAATCGTGTGTAAAACTCCCCGCGCACCCCTCGGAATACGTGTACCCCGCTCGCGCCAGCCCAATCGCGTGTAAAACTCCCCACGCACTCCTCTGAATACGCGTACCCCACTCGCGTCAGGCCAATCACATGTAAAACTCCCTGTGCACCCCTCGGAATACACGTACCATGCTCGCGCCAGGCCAATCGCGTGTAAAACTACCCATGCACCCCTCGGAATATGCGCACTCCGCTTGCGCCAGACAAATAGGGTGTAAAAGGTCCCCCCTGTGGTGTGTGCTGGCTGTGGGGCATGGCCAGGGCTTGTAGGGGTGTCCCCTGTGGTGTGGACTGCCTGTGGGGCATGTCCAGCGTTGATGGGCTGCTTGCGGGACATGGGAAGGGTGGATGGGCTGCCCGCGAGGCATGTGCAGGGGTGATGGGCTGCCTGCGGGGCATGTCCAGGGGTGATGGGTGACCTGTGGGTCATGTGCAGGGGTGATGGGCTGCCTGCGGGCATGTCCAGGGGTGATGGGCTGCTTGCAGGGCATGGAGAGGGGTGTAGGGTGGACCCCTGTGGTGTGGTCTGGCTGCAGGGGGTGCATGTGGCTCCTCACCACACTGCTGTGTGAATCTGGGGGCATGGGAGTGAGAATAACACGCGATTTCACTGCCGCAAGCGGGGTACATGTGTTCCAGGGTACACGAGTGAGAATAACACGCGATTTCGCTGGCACGAGCGGGGTATGTGTGTTCCGGGTACGGGAGTGAGAATTACACATGATTTGGCAGTATGTGCCCTCCCAGGTGTGCCCTCCATATGCCGCACAGGCAGCCCACACCACAGGCGGCCACCCCTACACCCCTGACCATGCCCTGCAGCCAGCCCATCACCCCTCCCCATGCCCCGCAGGCAGGCCATCACCCCTGCACATGCCCCACAGGCAGCCCACATGGCACCATATACTTGTGAGCCCCAACACAAGTCCCCCCCACCAGTGACGGGCACCTACCAGCAGGCCCCGACTCATGTCCCCCCCACCGGTAATGGGCACCAGCCAGAAGGCCCCGACACATGTCCCTCCACCCCACTCCCATTGACGGCAACTTGCCAGCAGGCCCCAACTCATGTCCCCCCCACCAGTGATGGGCACGTGCCAGCAGGCCCCAACACATGTCCCTCCACCCCACCCCCATTGCGGGCAACCTGCCAGCAGGCCCCAACACATGTCCCTCCACCCCACATCCATTGACGGGAACCTGCCAGCAGGCCCCGTCTCATGTCCCCCCACCATTGACGGGCACCTGCCAGAAGGCCCGACACATGTCCCTCCACCCCACTCCCATTGACGGCAACTTGCCAGCAGGCCCCAACTCATGTCCCCCCCACCAGTGATGGGCACGTGCCAGCAGGCCCCAACACATGTCCCTCCACCCCACCCCCATTGACAGCAACCTGCCAGCAGGCCCGACACATACCCCTCCACCCCACCACCATTGACCGCAACATGTCAGCAGGCCCCGACATGTCCCTCTACCCCACCCTCATTGACGGCAACCTGCCAGCAGGCCCGACACATGTCCCGCCACCTCACCCCATTAAATGCAAACTGCCAGCAGGCCCCGACACATGTCGCCCCACCAGTGACGGACACCTGCCTGCAGGCCCCGACACATGTCCCTCCACCCCACCCCCATTTACTGCAACCTGTCAGCAGGCCCGACTCATTCCCCCCCACCCCCACTAGTGACAGGCACCTGCCAGCAGGCCCTGAAACATGTCCTCCCAAACACCACATCATAACTATACAGACCCATGGCCATAATTCCAACCCAATTTCCACCAGCCCACCTCCCAGTACAAACACCCAACAATCCACTGCACCCACTCCCTAGTAAATTACCCATGCCATGAGAGTCTGAAAAGAACCAGCATGCCCATCAACAAATGTCCTACAGAACCACAAGGTGGCAACACATGACTTAGCCAATCCTCATGGAGATATGCACAAAATAAATCATAGTAGACCACACCAATAAATAAGCATAATGAAATGTATTAAAAAGAAAACCAAATGACAAAATGAAAACCACACATGCAAATGAAGAAATAATGATTGCAATATGAAAAAGAAAGTGAAATCCAAGGAAAAATTAAAATCCAAAACATGAAAAAACAAAAGTGGGCCATCCCCAAAGTCCATAGAAAGAAATGCTAAATTGAAAAGCATAAAAAAAATTACACCGTGTGAATATCAAAAAAAGAAAGTATGTACATGTCCGAAAATATTGAAAACGAAAGTCTGTAGGGTCCATTATCCCAAAACAAAAGGAAACCTACCAAAAACCCTGTCTAAATTACAACTATATACAAAAAGTGGAGCATAGTTCGTGCGCGCGTCCGATGGCTCACATATTGATGTCCCGGGCCAGGGCATCATTGAACTCCATGTCGATGTTCCGGAGGCTGGCCTGTTCCCTGGCCTCAAGGTCTCGCAGGGATGCAGGCATGGCCTCCTCCAACTCCCTGCAAGTTGCCTAGAGGCACTCAGCCTGCCTCAAAGCCTGGTGCATGAAGTTCTCCACCCTGACCATTGTGAGCCATGCCCTCTCCGCCCGCTGCTGCTCCGCATCTATTTGTTGGCCCAACCGCTGCCACACGGAAGACACTCCCAATCCTGGGTCCTCTTGCCCGCCGGCCGATGCCTGCGCCCGGGATGTTGATGGCCCAGAGCCATGATCGCTTCCACACTCATCCTGCTGCTGCCTCCAATGCAACTGCCTCTGGCACCACAACGGCCTCCAGGCTGATGGAATCCTCTGGTGCCACCGTGCACATGCCCTGCTTGGTGATGCCTGCATGTCCTCCATCTGCTGGGGTCCAGTTGGTGGGGTGGCCACCCCTGCTGGACCTCCGACTCCCGACTGTGGCAGGGATGCGTCCTCCACTAGCCTGGCCGCTGGCTCAGGGGCAGCTCCACAGGGGGCCTAGGTGACACTTGGGTGGGAATATGGCACAGAGGACAACTGGTGCATAGGGGGTTCAGTTGAGGAGGGGGACACAAGAAGATCCAGCACACAGAGGAACCCAGTGCAGACGACCTGTCCTAGTAGTGCGACGCGGCCAAACAGGTATTCGAAATGACGTGCATTGTCCTCACGAGAACCCTGCATACCATCCCGAATACTACCTTGGCGCAATACCACACCAGCTAGGACAGGCTCAATCCGGTCACGGATTGCCATGTATGCAGGGAGAGGAAGGCCAGTGGTTGTTTGCGCATCCCCTCCCTGAAAACGGGTCTGGACGGAGGCATCCCTGCTGGTGCCAGATGATGCAGGCACAGGATCAGGAACAGGATTACACACAGGCACCGCCGCGGCCGCCTGTCCTGCCTCCTGTCCCTGCCCCTGGACTGCACAACTAGCACCAGTGGAATCCCCACTTCCAGGCTTCGTGCGTGGGGCTTCCACGGCCTCCTCCTCAACCAAACCCCCACCATACTAGATGATTCTTTGCCATCTTCCTCCATAGGCCCCTGTGGGGGCTCAGCTGCCCCTTCTGCTGCCGAGGAATCGACCTCCAACCTCCGCCTCTTGGACCTTCCCTCGGCAGCTGCAGCCATGGACTCAGCACCAGAATCCTCACTCACGGAAGACATCAGTACCTGGGAGAGGAGCCGGGCCTTGAGTCTCCGGCTGGCACGATCCCTGCCGCTGTGCTCCACAGCACCGTCTCCGCCCTCTTCATCAGTTGATGCTGCAGACAGGGAGAGATAGAACACTGGCATCAGGGCACTGTACAATGGTCTGATACACACATGACAGTTGCACACGAGGGGCAGTGTCAAACTTCACAGATGGCATCACACTCCCCAACACTGATATCATTTGAACCCACACATGCACAAATAAACTGGTACCATGCAACAGGCATCAGCATCCATACACACGTAACTGCATGAACAACCAAAGCTTGGCATTATATCACAAGCAACATGGGGAGTGCCGATCACATTCACACACGCCACCAGACAGACATGCATCTGTCCATCTCCAACACCTGTCACAGTGCAATCATCAGCAACTAAGTCACATCTACCAATCAGATACCCACATATCCAGGTCACATGCATGCATGGCGGATCACAGTCGCACACATGTCAAACACACACACGCACATATACGCCATGCACGTAAATGAAGGTGGAACAATCATCCATGTGTCACACCCCAACCATGGCATAGCACATACACAGAAATGCAAACATGTGTACATCTCCACATGCAGTTGGGCATCATGCATTGGAACAAATACATCATTGATGGGCATCACACATGACTGCACTCACATGCCGCATGGACATGTCCTTGCACACACATCCATACATGGGACTTGTTAGACATATGTCCAAGCTGCACACTCCTGCCACAACTCAACATGCACTGTGTGGAATGGGATAGCCCAGACATCACCGCTCAACTCTCTAGGACCTGGTGGTGAAGCACTGGGTCGATGCATTCCAGGACCCACATCTGCTCAAAGGAAAGTTGGACCGGGCTCCCCCCTGCATCTGCTGCACGCAAGAGGCGCCGGGCCTTCCTGAGGGTCCTGGATCTGAAGTCCTCCCAGCGCTTCTGGACGCGTTTCAAGTCGCGAGTTGCCACCCCCTCCGCATTGATGGCAACCACGATGTCCGATGAGGTCCTCTTCCAACCTTCCTTGTCGGTGCACGGACGTCTGAAGAGGCCATCATAATGCCCCAGGACTTGCTACACCAGGATGCCAACTTCTCTGGCTAAGAATCTGACAGCCCTCTGCCTCTCTGGCTGGGGGCTGCCAGTGGTCTCTGATGGTGTTTGCCCCACCTTTGCCAACATGGCAAACCCAGAGGCAGGTATGGGTGGGCAACTGGGTCCTGGGACTGGGCTGTGGAGCGATGGAACACCAGTTGGGAGTCTTCTGTTCCAGCAGGGGTGGTCACAGCAACTGGACCCCTGTGGATGGCTGATGTGCAGGCACCAAATAGCAGGGCATATGGCCAGCAGGCAGGCAGCAGCAGATGGCTCATGGGTGGCGGTTAGGGAATCTGGGGGGCAGGAGAATGGCCTTCTGGGCAGGAGCGTAGTCTTCAGTCTTCCATGTGTTGTTGCATGGCCAGCTTGATGCAGAGTGAATCAGCACGTGAAAATACAGCACGTCAGCATGTAATTCGAGGAAAGGGCCTTAGCGCGGAAGCGCAGAAGTGACGTGATGCGCGCAGGCATTTCCCTCTGCATGGGTGCATAGTGAATCTGCATGTGCAAAAACTGCACGCCTGCGTGTAATACGAGGAAAGGCCCTTATCGTGTAAGCGTGCCAGTGATGTTACACACGCGGGCGTTGCCTTCAGCATGGGTTAAAGGTCCAGCGAGGAAGCAGTTCCCTGTACGTGCTTTTTGTGGAGACCGTCGCGTCTGTTTACTCTTCTGGATTTACACGTGATTACTTCACAGTGTTTGAATTTCATACCTCTTTTTTTGGCGGGGTGTTGCAAGCGCATGTGTTTTTCTTTTTCTTTTCCATGCAAGGCAGACGGTGAGTCGCGCATGCTATTTTTCCCACTGTGGTTCCCCCTGTGCATCACGTACCGTTTTCGAGATCATAATAGCCCACATGTTCCACAAGTACGTGTTTTTTGTGTCCCTTGGTGCCACAATGCCACGTGGGCTACCGGGGTTGCGTGCACGTTTTTCTTCAATATTTGAATTCTTTTTTTTTTTTTTTACTTTTAAGGAGTGCCTGAGCATTGCATGACCATCATTCTTCCCCAGGGGTCACAGACAGCCTTGCAGGAGCACAAGGGTACCTATTCCATCCAGTACCCTGCCCCCTTCTGCCCAATTGCCCAGGACAATTGTTGAGTGCACCTCCCATCGGCTTTTTACCATCTGTGCCATGGTTGGGACGCCACCAAAGTGTAAGGGCGGCAAAGTTGGGCATCCTCCAAGGGGTGTGCATGGTCAGGCACATGGGCGCGGAGACCAGGGGGGGCAGGGAGTTCAGGGTGGCTACAGAGGGGGAATAGGCAGGGGTACCCCACTGGGACAGGATGCCCAGCCACGTGCTGGTGCAGACATGCCACTACCCCCTGTGGCTCCTGGAGATGCAGCTGTTGCATCACAACCTGGGGCCCATATGACCCAACACCAACTTTCATCTGCTGTCGCAGGCCCACCGGTGCTGGTAGCTGCAGGTGCAGCTGTGGGGACTACCACCCGGGCTAGGGGTCGGGCAGCGCATGTTGCGTAGCGTGATGAGGACTCCCTGGACGATTTCCATCTTGTCAGGAGGTGCGGGTCACATGTGTGCAGTGTAGCTGTCACTGGGGCACACGTGTCTCAACTCATTTTCAGGCTGCCCTCAGCCACCTCTTCTCCCTCCCTCATTTCTGATTGCCTAATCGCCATTTGAAATTGGTGTACTGCCAACAATCTCTGTCTAAATGCCAGCAAGACTGACATCCAACTCATCGGTTCACCTTCACCATCCTTTCCCCTCACTCTCTGGCTGGCCTCCCTTGGCCCTCCTCCTACCCCCACCTGCAAGGCCAACAACCTCGCGGTCATCTTTGACTCCACACATTCCTTCTCCACACACATTTCTGACGTCTCTTGAGATATTAACTTCTTGCTTAACCTCCTCAGGGGTACTGTGCCTTTCCTCTTGTTCACCTACAAGCACACTGTCTCTCAAGATCTGGTTGTCTCAAGGCTGGGCTACTGTGACAGGCTCTTTCAAAATTCTACCTGCCTCCACACTCCGCCCTCTACCACTAATCCAGTACAGGACTGCGAGACTAGTCCTTGGCCTCAAGCCCTGGGATCCTATCTCTCCAGCTCTGAAATCCCTTCATTGGCTACCAGTGGATGCAAGGATAACATTTTAGACCCTCTGCATTGTGCACAAGGATTTCTGGGGCCGGAGTCCAAAATACCTTCAACTATCCCTCTGCCAATACCTCCCCTCTCAAGTCCTTTGCTCCTCTACCTCACACTGCCTCCGGGTCAGTCGTTTATCGAAGAAACAAACTGGGGGCAGATCTGTGTCTACGGCTGGGACCTCCCTTTGGAACAGCCTACTTGCCACGTTGAAACATCTCTGCTTCCGGAAGAACCTCAAGACCTTCCTATTTGCTCCTGCATTAGCCCCTCTTCTACCCAGCTGAACTGTTTCATTTCTTGGCCCTGTGCACCTGGACACCCTCTGTCCTTCGGGTCCAGGTACCTGCTCACCCTGCCTCCCTGCTGCACTGCCACCAGGCCTCCCATTGTAATGAGTCCTGTATGTGTACCCATACAGTCCCCCACTATTCTTCTGCACTCATCAGATTTGCTCTATCCAAATTATCTTTCAGTTACCACTTGCTGGCTGCACTACCACCTTTTGCATGCCTATTCTATCATTGGACTTCCTTTTCATTCTTTGGTCTCCTATGTTTGGCACTTTCCACTTCTCCCCCTTCCAGGGACTTTACCCCTTTTTCCCTTCTCCATGCACTTGCGTGTTCTCAACGTCACTGTGCCCAGTAAGATCGTTGTTTTCATTTTCTTTTCTCCCTTGTTCCCCTCCCTTTGCTTGGTTGCGCTCTGAGCCACTTGTGTACGAGGGCAATCTTGATGAGATGACATATCATGTCATATGCATCCTTTGTCCTTGGTGCAGTGTGTCTCACTCTGACTGTGCTGAGGGCAGTGGCTCCCCTTGCACATGTGTGCACAATCATGCTCCATGTGCATTCCATGTATGCCCCTAGGTCTCCTTGACCGCCTGCTCATTGTAGTTTGTCTCCAGGATGATGCAAGTGTCACGTTATTTGGACAGCCATTTCATGGTCACTGTGGGTCTGTGTGTCATCATGCACGACTTTAGGGTGTCCACATCTGTGTCCTGCACATGGCTCCCCCTGTTACAGGCCCCCTGCCTCAGTTCAACTGGTGTTGTGTCTTCTGCATGCATGGGTCTACTACTGATGTTTCCTCATCTGTCCTGCATCATGTCCACTTCTCATCGGCTGTAGTGACATTTGACTGACGACATGCAATAGATGCATTCCAACACTGTCTGCCAATGCACAGTTCTGTGGTGAAACTTTCATTGCCATGCAGACATCCCTGCTATTGCCCAGAGGGTGGATGTTTCACGGTATCCATGCTACATAGTGCATGCCATTTGCACATGATGGCTGCAATTGCCAATACACTGCCATCATGTTTGGAGATTGACATCACTATGTACGTGTTGATGTTGGATGGTGAGGGGGTACATATTATATGCACTGCACCGCACACACCCACTCCTGTGCCAAGTTCAGCCCTTCAACATGCCAACACAATGCTGCTGTGTGATAGTGACCTGCCATGTATGTACCCATGTCCCTCCTTTCACTGTATCAAAACACAGTAGCGTAGGTGCCTCCTGTGATACATGTACTCTGCATAGTCAATGGTTGTTGAGTGCAACACGTGAAAATGCATGTTACATGTGTCATGGTGTGTTTGGTGTGATTGCCAGCTGTGGCTATTTGTGTGTTCCCACATGCTTATGCAATGTGCCATCTCTTTGTTGCCATCTCTCATTTCTGCCTTGGATATGTGCCTGCTAGAGGTTGTGTGTGATGCAGGTGATGAGCAACATGCAAGACATGTGTTGGCTTCACATTCTGCACAGATCCTTTTCTGCTTTCAGGATACCCTTGCATTGCAATGCCACTGGATGCATGCTGGGGTTTGAGTTCTGTGTGACATGTCTGCTTCATGTGTTGGCTGTCAATGTTGTGATCTGTATGTGTGTGGTATATGCTACTGACATGCGTGTTCATGTTTCTTTTGTTTATGTTGCAGGTGATGACGCACTGGAGGCAGAGGATGAAGATTTGTATTTGTATTTTGTATTTTATTTATTTCTATAGCGCACCAGGCCCAGGGGCAACCAGGCGCTTAACTTAGTTACAACAAGATGAAAGCATGACAAGGCAATGTGACAGAGTATAACAAGATTATTACAGGAAGATTTACAAAATTTACAAAATATACATTCAAATGAATATCGATAAGGCAGTGATTTACAGGATAGTTAATAAAGGATGCAGAGTAGGTCAAAGTGTAAGTAGGGCAGTAAGCTGGTGTTAGCAGTCTTGGGCGGATAGCCATGCTTTGGTAAGGTATTTGAATTTCAGGAAGGAAGGTTCTGCTCTAAGGTCATTGGGGAGTGAGTTCCAGAGTTTAGCTGCCAGGATGGGGAAGCTGGTTCCACCAGATCTTTGGAGATTAAAACGCGGGATGTCAAGGCAGTTGGCTTGGGCCGCTCTGCGAGGTCTGGTGGAATTGTGGAAAGAGAATCTGTTTGCCAGGTAGCGAGGGGCTTGGTTGTGGAGGCATTTGTGTGTGAGAGCCAAGGACTTCAAGGAGATGCGCTGTGGGATAGAGAGCCAGTGCAGGTTGCGCCTGGTGTCAGATATATGCTGGCGCCTAGGAATGTTAAGGGCCGCTCTGATCGCATTGTTTTGGACAATTTGTAGCTTGTTTAAGTTGCGGAGATTAGTACCTAGATAGAGGGCATTACAGTAGTCAACCTTGGATAGTACAAGGGTCCTGGCCAAGGTTACACAGTTGGCAGTGGTTAGGAACGGGCGACAGGCGGTGATGAGCTTGCAAGTATGCGCTGCTGCAGATGAGACTGCGTTGGATTGTCTAGTCAAGGATAGGGTTGAGTCGATGTAAATCCCTAGGGTTTTCGTGTCCTTAGCAATCGGGATGGTGTTCCCATCAATGGTGAAAGACTTGAAGGCAGGGTCAAGTTTAGTGAGTTTTTGTGGTGAACCAAGAATGAGGAGCTCTGTCTTTTCATCATTTAGGCAGAGGCCGTGCTGGGCCATCCACGCTTGGATGACCTGGTAGATGGCGTTGATGGCAAGGGAGTCAGTTGTGTAGTCTCCAGTGATGGGGATTAGTATCTGTGTGTCGTCAGCGTAATTGGTATACGTGACGCCCAAATGGTCCAAAATATCAAAAAGGGGTTTGGTAAACACGTTATATAACGTGGGCGAGACACAGGACCCTTGAGGCACACCACAAGAGACCGGAGCGGGTGGTGCGGCCGCAAGTGGGGAGAACACACGCATAGATCTATTATCCAGGAAGGATCTGATCCAAGTGGCGGCATTTTCTGAGAAGTGTGCGGCTGATTTGAGGTGATGGCAGAGAATTTTGTGATTGACAAGATCAAAAGCAGCAGAGAGGTCCAGGAGAAGTAATAACGCCAGTTTGCCTTTGTCTTTGAGATCTTCGATCTGCGTTTTTAAGTCAATAAGGGCGGTCTCGGTTCCATGGCGAGGCCGGAAGCCTGATTGCCTAAGTCCCAGAAGTTTATTTGATTCAAGGTATTCCTGAATTTGTAGGTAGGCCGCGCGGTCAAGGATTTTTAGTAAAAAAGGTACAGTGGTAATTGGTCTGTAGTTTGTGGGTATACTGGGATCGAGGGTAGGTTTTTTCAGAAGCGGGATGACCCATGCATCCTTAAGATTGTCCGGTACAGTCCCAGAGCTAAAGGAGGAGTTGATGAGCGTAGTGATGAAGGGTGCTAGGTCGTGAGCAGCTTCCTTAATAATAGGTGCAGGACAAAGGTCACCCTGACAGTTGGACGGTTTAAGGCTAGTGATAATCTTTTCCACTTCGAGAATGGAGAGTGGAGAGAAGCTAAAAGGAGTCAGAGAGTCTGTGATAGAGGGGTTTATGGTAGGTATAGGGATCTGTAGAGGGTTGGATTGAAGGCTAGATTGTTTGTTGTTGATTTTAATTTGGAGAGTGGCAATCTTACCTAGGAGAGCTTCTTGGATTTTGGAGCACCAGGTGCTATCTTTGGTACATGTGTCAGGAGGGGTAACAGGAGTTTCAAGTTCTTTTAGGATTTTAAACAATTGTTTGGTGTTAGATTTGGCTTGCTCGATGCGTTTGTTATATGTGTCTTTTTTTGCCTGGAATATAGCTTCCTTGTAGTTAAGGGTGGCCAGGAGTACGCGTGATTTGTTAGCTAGAGAGTGATTGCTTCTCCAGTGGGATTCTGCAATTCGTTTTTCTTTGCGTAGTGCTCTGAGATGGGGTGTAAACCAGGAGTTTAGGTGGGCTCGAGGTTTAGGTTTTCTCAGTTTCGAGGGTGCAATGGTGTCTAAGGCTGTAAGCATGGCCCGGTTGAAAGTGTCGACCAGGGCCGTAGGGTCAGAGCATGATGGATCCCGAACATTAAGAGCTGGAAGGAGGAGGGGGAGGAGTCTATCGCAGGTAATGTTGCGTTTGTTACGGGTGGCCATAGCCGGGGCAATGTTGTGAGGGAGGCTGATAGGTTTGGATTCAATATTGAATGTAATTAAGTTGTGGTCTGTCCAGGCGCACTGTTGGTTGGAGGTGATGTTGATGGGACAGTTGAGGGCGGCTAGCCAGTCAAGGGTTCTGCCCTTGTTGTGGGTAGGTTGGTTTAGGAACTGAGTGAACCCAGCGTTAGTGAGGATGTTGTCAATAGACGAAGCAGCGGTGTCCTTGGGGTCGTGGAGGCCTAAAGATGTCATCCCAGACACAGTGGTCAGTTCACATGACCAACCAGGCACCAGTGGTTGTCGTGGGGTGGCATCCCACGAGAACCCACTGGTGCTCCAGGCCATCATGTCCAGAGCAGACTCTGAGTCAGGCTCTGATGGATCCTCTGACCACTATGTTGATGCAGGTCTGCATCATGACCTGTCGTCACTGGTAAGTGATCCTGGGTTGGATGATCTTCTGTCCGCGACACCTGCAGTAGGGGGCCAGGCGGGGTTAGAATGTCCGCCTGTGGTGGTTACAGGTGCAGTGCCACACTCCACACCTGTTGGCCATGTTCCTGGGGCATCAGGTCGACAGAGGGATGCAGTCCTGCAGCCACGGGTGGCACCAACCCAGCAAGGACCATGACTCCTTGGGCCCGGCAGGTGTCGTGTCCGGCAACACGGTGGCCGTGCGCCACCGGGGTCAACTGAGTGCGAGCATGCCATTATTGCCATAGCACAGCAACAGGGGGGAGCAGTTGAGATGATGGTTCAAGGTATGGAAAGTGTGGCCCGTTCCATCCTCCCCCTGAAAGGCAAGTGGAGCACCAGCAGCAGGCTACGCAGTCCACGTGCCGCTCACTCAGACTGGGCATGGCGACCTCTGACAGGGTACGTCGGGCTGAAATGGTGGCTCTGCGTCAAGCACTTGCTGCTCAGGCAGAGGCACACCGTGAGGCCCTGAGGGTCAAACACCAAACCCTCCGATCTACTCTGGGTGCGCTCATGATGGACGACAGTAGGTGGGCAGAATACAGGATAGAGCGGCTTGAAAGAACCATCTCAGCTGAACTCCATGCAATCCGGGAGGTGCTCCGAATGTCATGTGAGGCCATGCAGGCAGAACTCCATCTTACACGTGAGTCCTTGCAGGAGGAAGCACGTGTGACACATGAGGTAATGCATGCAGACCTATGTGGTATTGCCATGCAGGACCTGGTTTACCAGACCCGCATGCTTGCTGCTGCTGAGGGGCAAGCCGCGGTTCAGCGTGGTCAGGCAACTGTGCTGCATCCACCTTCTGATTTCCATCCAGAGGGTGACAACGACAACCTATCTCCCACATAGGTTGGGCTATGCAGGCGCTGAGCCCATTGAGTTTTTTTTTATCACCACATGTGGGTGTTGAGGTAAACCCTGTACGTACCCCCTCCTGGCTGCCACCCTACCCCCAGGTCATATGTGGCCATTTTTGATTTTTTCTTTTCCTGCAAATAGTTTTTTTATGTTTTTATTTTTTGTCTATTGTGCATTCATGTGACAGTGTGGTGCTTTGTGGCATTTGAAGGCATCCACTGTGTGTTCCAGCAGGGCCCATTCAGGCTTTTCTCATGTATGTGTTTTGCTTGGGGTCCTGACCCATATGATACTCCTGCTTCCCCTTTCCATGGGCTCGCAATGATGGCTCGGTGTGACAGCATTTTACACAGGGGCATTGGGCTTTCGCCATATCTTTGGCCAGCCTGCAGTCCTACTTGTGTGTACATCCCTAGTGGGTATTCTGTAAGGCTTCTCCAATGCATGTCTGAACTTCATTTTGGTGAGTATTCTGTTGACTGTGCATTTCATCATGATGCTTATGATTTTTTTATGACTTGACTGTCTATGTTCATGCACTTCCTGCTGTAGGCGGTACCATGCACCCTTTGGCTGTGTAACACACACTGATGGTGGGAGGCGTCCGTGTGCTGACAATGTTGCATTGGGACACTTGGCCCACAGTGATTTTGATATGCCACCTGAACGCTGCACACTGAGTTATCCTTGTGACCCCCAATTCCTTGTTTCCCCTGCTTTGGCCATCTTGCAGCCCTGCCTGGTATTTTTTTGTGCCATTTGAAATATGGCTGCATTGCATTTGACTTGACTGTCCTGTTTGTGGCCTGGCCCTGCTCCTCCCTCCCATTGGTTGCACTTGGTCCTTGTGACAATCCGGGCAACCAGGGGGGCAACCAGGAGGCTGGAGCCAGCCACCACTACCAAAGGCCCACAATGGAGGCCCATTCTACCCCTGTCCACCACCCTCCTGGGTCCCTTGGTTGTCCCTCTGTCTCCCCTGCCCTCTGCCTGTCTCCCTCTGTCTCCCCCCTTCACCGTCACACCCCCCCTTCTGCACCCTCTTCTTTCCCTCTGCCCCCTGTGTACGCTTTCTTTTACCCTCTCCCCCTTCCTGCCTTTACACCTTAGGCCCCTTCTCCCTTCTCTCCTCCCTCTCCCTCTCCACCACCCTTTCCCCTCCTTCTTGTCCTCTGTCTGTCTATTTCCAGCACTACCCCAATTGCCGTCAGGCATGGTGATATGTAGCCGCTTGTTTTTTGCAGACACTTCCCCCTCTGCCTCCGTCCATCCACCCCCCACCTTCACCTTTTTGAGTTTTATTTTGGCACTTACCTTTATCATCAGTCCCTCCACCAATGATTACAGCTTGTCTGTTCCCCCTTTCCCTTCTGTGTTTCTTCTCGCCCTCCCCAGCACTATCTTGATTATTGATCGACCTTCCATTGTTTGTCACTTGTTTTGTTATTGTCCTCACCTCTTCCCTCACCCCCCCCCTCCTGATGTGACTCTTGCACTGTAACCATTGCCGTCAGGCATAGCAATGTTGATGCTAGTTTTGTTTTCCAACATTCCCTCCCTAGACTCTCCCTTATTGTTACAAGCACTTGTAGATTTTACATTGGTTTGATTGTTATTTTTCCAATTCTGGACTGTTTGAAGGGCTGTAGGAAGGTACTGTCATGCTCCCTTGTTACCTCCCTTCTTTAGGCGCTTTGATGCACTTTGTGTGTAGGTGCTAAACAGATTTTTAATGAATCAGTGATTGCTCACTGTCTGCCATTGTTGATGTGGGATTAGAGATGCACAGATCCACCCTACTGATGAGGTCCAACCAGACCAAAACACGTTTCTGGGGTTTCTGTTGGTACTCTTGTTCAGAGGAGAATTGCCTAGCATTTCGGGGCTGGACTGCCCCAGGGCAGGGCAAAGACGGATATGTTCGGGATATTTCTTCTCTGTGAAAGATAGTGAGCTAAAGACTCTGGGTAAGTCTCTCGTAACCAGGACTAATGTCTGGCAGAGGGACTCCCAGGACCCCCCCTTGTTAATTTGTGGGGTACTCTGTACATGATATGTTCTGATGATCAATGGCTGATCCTATGTTGGGTTTGATTTTGAGGTGTCAGGGGATTGGTGTGGTTTAACACACAGGGGGTTCCTTGAGTGCAATGTTTACATGTGCTGTGTACAGGACACTGAGGCTCACTTCATTTCACATGCATGTATTCGATGCATGTCCCTACTGACACAAACACTTAGGCAACGCCCCCCCACACCAACTATGGCGACACAATGCAGACCAGTGCTCCCAGATTACCTTCTCAGGCATGCTGTGGCCCTACAATCCATGTTCACTTCTAATTAATTTATCGTGTACATGCATCACAGGGTACTATTTTGTTTATTGTACTTATTTTTCATGATGCTCAAGGGGTTTCCCCAACACAATGAACACTCACTGTGCTGTCCGGTTATCGGTGTGTTGCAGGGGACACACACGGAGCACACAGTGTTTGTAATGGCAATTTGCTATTGTCCAATGTGCATGGCAACAGGTATTCTGACTTGTGTTGCTTGCACCACTGGTGTCATGCATTTGTGCCACAGTTTTCAGGATGTGAGGTTTTGTTCAGTCATTTCTTCAGATTCCATGTCAGGTGTAATTGTCTGGTGCCTACTTACATTTCTCACATGGCACTTCATGACTATTGTGTCATGTGTTGTGCATATGCTTTGATGTTTTGCCATTGCATACCATGACATGGTGTGGCAGATGGGGGTCATGGGGTTGGGAGGGTTTGGGTGGCATACCAGTACTTTCATGACCTGTGTTTCAGGGGGGTGGTTGGGATATGCACCTTGCATGTGTTCCTTTTGGTCACACAGGATTGGTTGTGTTTAAGTAGCTTGGGATGCACACAATGTGGTACTTCCATGGACGCATTCTCAGAGTGGTAAGGTTGTGACAGTTAACTGTCCCTTTCTCATCATCGATTGTCACCTGGTATGTGGCAGACCTGTGTGCACTCCACAGGGGTTGGAGTTTAGGTGAAAATGTGGCTACAAGCTGGGTACGGGCTGCCTCGCCACGTGCCCTTTCCACTCCCATGTGCAGCGGCCGTGTGGTTGTTTGGTGATGTGGGGGCACCACCATGTCCACCGGTATGCCCTGCCGAATTGCAACGTCGTGCAGGACACATGTTGCTACAATGATCCTGCCCACTAGTGGGGGTGCATATAGTAGCTGTCCGCCAGAGTGGTCAAGGGAGCGGAAGCGTGACTTGAGAACTCTAAATGTGCGCTCCACTGTGGCCCTGGTTGCAATATGGGCTGAGTTGTATCTTACCTGGGGTGATGTGGTGGGGTTCCGTATCGACGTCATTATGTAGGTGCTCAGAAGGTAGGCACTGTCCCCTGGTAAGGTGATAATGGTTGTCATTAGTTGGGCTTGTGTTGTTGCCTGTGTGTGACATGCATGCATGTGCACAGGCATTTGTACTCACCCATGAGCCATCTGTCGCCATGCTTCCCAGCTTCCAGGGCCCGGCTCAGGGTGGCATTCTGTATATGAAACTTTCATGGGTGGACCCTGAATAGTTTGCATAGACACAGGTGATAAATTCCCTTGGCATCGCATACAACCAGCATGTTGATGGCATGCCAGTACTTGCGGTTGCGGTAGATGTTTTCAGTGGCTCTAGGTGGACGTAGGGAGACATGGGTGCAATCGATGGCACCAATCACTTTGGCGAAGTGTGCCACCCTGTAGAAATCCTGGACCATGGCCTGCCTTTCTGCGGGTGTTCTGGGCATGTATATGTGCTTGCGGACTGAGGGGCGCGCAGTGATGATTGTCAACATCTGGTCTAGGCAACATGACTGTGTGGGCTGTGAGATGCCCCCCACTATGGCAGTTGTCTGCTGAAATGGCCCAGTGGACAAAAAATTCCGTACATTATGCACCTTCTCCAAGGGACTCAATGCTTGGGAGCACAATGTGGGTGATGTGAGTTCATCCTTCCACTCAGTGACACTCTAGGATGATATGAGTTGGAAACCTATACCTGCCATAGACCTCATCATCAGGCATCCCAAAAAGGCTGGTCCTGGGCAAAAAAATGTGGGGCCTGGCTATTCTCCTCCTCCTGTGGTGTCCCAGGATCACTGCTGTGAGGAATGGGACATCCATGGTAGCTATATATGCTTGTTTGTTGTTTGCGCACACTTTTATGCTGCGCAAGGGTGCTTCTGGCTGCTTTCGTGTGGCGGACGTATTTGTGCATGTGCGTGTGTTTTATTTGATTCCATGAATACCTGTTGTTCACTACCATGTGGGCGTTGCGTGTGTATCCCAGCGGTACTTCCCATTTTACGCCTACATTCTCACGCATTATTCCCCGTTCCCCATGTTCCACCACCTTTTTAGGTGTGTGCATGAGAAGTTGTGTGCTTTCCCTGTTCCTGTCGCGCACGCATTTGGAAAGTCGCAGTGACGGGTAAGGTAAGCACAGATTTGGCGAGCATCCTGGAAAAATAACACGCAGGGCCTTCCATGAATCGCAGGCATGCGAATCGCACACATGTGCTAGCTTTTTCACGCTTGCGCCAGCTTGCACCACAAATATCGGCGCACAATTATTCAATGAATTACCCTAAAAAAGTGTGTGTTGGTTCTAAAATCAGTGACTCAAGAAATAGTAAAGTGTGTTGTAAAATATTGAAATGGGAAATGTATGTCGGTCTATGGTTTGGCAAAATGCAATGTGGCTACAGAGATTGGCCTACAGACCAATTATGGTGATAAGGCAGCCACCGGGTCTGCCCGCATGCAAGGACGCCTGGCTACTTTGGGTGGTTTGGCATGGCTTGGCATTTGGCCGAAGGGCAAGCCCCAAGCAATGTATCCACTGGCCACTGGCCATTGTCATTTGCATATAGACATGCTATTGTGGTAAAAGGGTGTTTGGCTACTTCGGATGGGTTAGCATGGCCTGCAATTGGCTAACGACCCTGTCACTGGCAAGTGACATGGTCATTGGTCACGGCCACATGCCAGGCCTAGTGCCTACTTTAGGTAGCTTGACAGGGCCTGGGGCATTGCCGAAAGGCCGGCCCTGGGCAATGTGGCCAAAGACCATGGCCAGTGACCATTGGATCTGCTATGATCCTGTCAAGTCAGAGGGGCTTTCTAAGCACCCCATTTTAGCCGAAGGGTGGTTGATCGCCCTACGTGGGGTTTAGGGAGTAGGCAGGTGGAATTTAGTTTTACCTTCAGCAGGGGTGCAAGCTAATTTTCCTCAATAGTGGCCAATTGCCTCTTTTTGTTAGACATTGTGTTTTTTGTATTTACTGTTATTTTGTTTCTGGTGCTTTCTCTGTTTAGAGAAAACAGGAGGCACGTTTAGATTGGCTGCTGTACACACATTGAATCATTCTTAGCCTCACCCGTCCTCCATTGTTTTGTAGTGGTTCGGACTGCTTTAGACCAGCTGCTGGAATTAAAGTGGCCACTACATATCCTGTGAAGATGATTCTGAATGTTTGGTGTTTTTGGAGCCAACTTGATTTTCTGGCTGCCAAAACCTCTGCTAGGAACTCTGGTGTGGATTTGGGAGCTAGATTATATCAGCACATAAGTGTGTAGGGTTATATAGGGGGAAGCCTGATCTTGCACACAGTTCTAGAATTTAAAATGCATTTTAAGTAAAGTAACTTTGTGTGCAGGTATTGCAATATGCACAGCAAAAATCGAGTGTGCATTTAATTTAAAAAGCAGTTTCCCTGCGAATTACCCTTTTCTCAAAACAACTCTTAGAGAGAATGTTTCTTTTCAAAGCACGCAAATCTGTTCAAGCCCTTCAACTCCAGTGTGATTTGGGTGGAATACAGGTCAACAAGGAATTGAAAAATTCATTGTCTAACAGATTGAAAGGCAAAACACCGGGGGTCATAAACAAAATGCCTAGAGGTCCTGGGGCTGAAAAATACACAGATCGAATTTAAATACATGGACTATGCCTATATTGTCACCTATTTGCTTAATGGGTTAACAGGAAATTAATGACATATTGTGAGTACGAAGGTTGTCCAAATAGAATCTAGTATATTCAGGTTGCTTCAAGGTCACTAAATGCAATAAGGCCAAAGCTAATAGCATTCACTAGTACAAATGGCTAGTCGAAGGCAAGCCCTAATGGAATAGATGATGTTGTTATCGTATGTTACATGAGAGGCTGAAAATAGAGATTGGGTTGAGAAATTGAGACTGAATTTTGGCTTATCGTTTTGTACATAAAGTTTAAAGCGTGTTTTTAAATCTACTCAAAAAAATTAAAAAACACCTAAAATGCCATATCTCGACCTCCCAATGTCCTACATAAATAAAAAAGATATTTGAATTATTGTTACTTTATGCTGCATTTGTGCATCCAAACAAATATTCAAATTCAACAAAGTTTTTGCACCTTGCAATTGTAACTTTGGAATGGCACCTCCTACAGCGACAGGAGAGATTGGAACACAGTTTACCCAGTGAGAGACACATGACAACAACTGGATTTTGTAAACTGTACCATGCAGAGAATCTATATTTATATAAATGCTTAATTAGTCTGCCTAAATTCAGTGATTCTGTGAGGTCAGATGCTAGGAGGAGGGTTTCATATAAAATGAAACCAGAGTGTAAGACAGCCATGTCTGTGCCCAGTCTTCTTATGGGAAAGAGCCAATAAGAGCCAATAAGAAAGAAGTGGATGTGAAATGTGTCCTTTTCCCTTGTTTCAGAAGACCAATCAAAAAGGGAACAACTGTACTCGCCGCTTCCCCTATGATTAACATTTGCTTGGTATTTAAACTCAAACACATAGGAAGAAGGGATATGTTTTGAGAAAACAGAAAAAAATAGAGAACCTGCACAAAAGGATTCCTCAAGGATTGAAAGCAGTTTGGATTACAACTGAATGTAGGTGATGGGGGAAATACCTCTAAAATGCCTTGTCCAGAATGGAACAAATGCAGAGATCTTTCCCCAAAGCTGTACCATATTACCTGAGAGGGATTCTAAAGCAGGTGCAGAGACAGAAGGAAGAGTTTACCTGACAGAGCCGCCTGAGACCAGACAGCTCCATTACTTGTCCTCTACCTTTAAGAGACAGACAGGCTTACCTATGCCCTGAGGTTATTTAGAAACTTGCCCAAGAATTATTCAAATCCCAGATACCATTTAAAAGTATTTTGGGGGCTATGTTTAAATGTTTAAATGTTATATCACTGGAAAAGGAACATAGTTCAAGGGTAACTGCTTTGTGAGTCATAATTAAAATGTAAACCCCAGGTAGCATCATTGTATTGGCCTTTCTCCTGCAATTTGGGATCTTTGGAAGGTTAAGACATCTCTAATTAAATGTGAGACACAAAGTTCTAATATTGGTGTCTGTTGTAGTCAATGAAGCAACTGAAATCTATTTACAATAAATTGCTTTGTCTGAAAATGTATTCTGAGCACTGATGTATTTCTGATTTCAGCAGGGATGTGGGTTTGGAATAATCATTAATTACTTTGTGTGCATACATATACAGTAAAGTGGACATTGTCCTAGCTTATATTGAGGTGCAGGTAAAGTCTGATTGCAACAAGTGTAGAATCACCTGTCACTTTATGTTGATGCCATTTTATTGAATAAAGAAAATCATGAATGCAAACCACCTTGCTTCTTATTCTCAGAGTATGAGGGTAGAAATTCAGGAATACAGTGTTAATTATTCAAATCTTGTTTTGGGGTAGGTGTTTAAGCTTTCTATGATAGGGTCTCAGCCAATTGATTAATAATCCAAGAAGGGCAAGAAAGCTAAATTAGAGGCTGTGGATCAACTGTGGGATTACTTCTGTGGATCAACTGGCAAGATGGCGGAATGGTGAGTTTTGAGTGCCTGCACTATATTATACACTTGGCAGAGGGCAGGCAAGATGTTCTGATGCACTCAAGGGTTGCTTTAAGACTGCATTTGCACTACATGCAGGTCTGGAGCAGGCATGCCCATCCCTGTTACCTTTCCATAACACATGAAAAAGGGGAAGGATGCACTTTATAAGGAACTGTTATCAAATAAGATCTGAGAGGTTAGTAGATGTTGTGACAATGACAAGCTATTGGGAATAACTTTTCGGTCAACCATAGACCAATTACTGGTCTCCATAGAACAGGGATTCCCTTAAAAAAAATACATTTGGGTGACAGTCCGGATGTTTGAGCATGTGCTGTTGGAGGCTGACTTGTTGCGGCTGCAAAAGGGAGGATGAGGCAATACACATTGCCTTTTTAAGATTCCTTTGGGTTGTGGAGTTCTGGGAAGGTATTATAGGGAACCTTTATTCAACCTTAGAAATGAAACTCCATTTTCAGAGTCAGCTATGGCCCTCTTGTGGGATGAGGACACCTTCAGTATGGGATGGAGTTCAAGGGAATTTGTAAAACGTTCAATAGTGGCTTGGAAGATGCTAATATTAAGGGTTTGGAAAGGGGAGAGCTGTCCAGTAGTAAAAGATTTGGAGGTGGAATGTTATAGCTAAGTACAGATGAGAGTGATGTTCCACCAAAGAATGGTTGACAACATTTGAGCGAATATGGGTCCTCTTTCCATAAGAGTTAAATGGCCGCTTTACAGGTGTGGAAGGTAACTTAGGTGGATGGTGTTGTGGTGGTTTTTTTTCTTTTCTCTCCTCCTTTACCTTCTTTCTTCCCTGCTACCGCCCCTTCCCCTAGCTTTATTTTCCCTAGTCAAACAATGTATTTGGACTCTGTTTGGGGAGTATAAGATCCTGGATGCCTTCCCACATGTTTGTACTTTTCACATAGTCAAAATCTCATCTGCAAAACCAAAAGGTGATGGCTGGAAAGTTTAGAATTAATCATAACCATGGCCTTGGCTCTGGGCAACCCACCAACCCATCATTTATAGCCTGCCAAGCAACTACAGAAGTGGAAAGACCATATGCAGATCAGACTTGGTCTAACCCCTAAAGGAGAACTCAAGCCTGAACTGCTAAATCACATCCCTTCTGCAGGAGACCACAAGCATTCGATAGATGTTTCAGCCTCATTGGGCATCATCATGATCATCACAGCCAGAGGCATGCAGAAACAAGGCACCCAGCCCAAAGACAAGTGGAGACGCAAAGTTCATGTTACCAAGACAATGAGCCACCTGCAGAAAATCAGGCTAAAATCCGCATAATTACAAGCAGGACAGGACCATTTCGTGATGCCAACACACATGACCCAGCCAAACAGGACAATGGCCATTCAACTGAGGTAGACAAAGAGGGCTGTTTCCATTGAACCAGACAAGAAAAGTTACACGTGTTGCCCACGAACTGCTAACTGAATGCACTCTCAAAGGCTTAGGTGATCAGAGATGGTAACATCAGAGAACACTTTGCACCTCCATGTTCATTCCCATTGCCTTCAAAAGGTACACAAAGTCTAGTAACTGTTCAGGGTCCCAGGGATGGGAGGACACATTCTGCCCAATCCGATTCATCTTTCACGTGGTGATCTAATTTGTTGCAAGGGCCATTGGTCTTGCTGCAACCAGGCAAAATTGTAGATTGACACTAATAGCGGTGGTCCTAGGAAGAGTCCCTAGATATGGCTATCCAACAGAGTAACTAACCCTTATAGCTCCTATATGTAGCTCACCCAAACTGGCCAATGTAAATGTCTGATCAGTTTCTGCGATGGATCCTGAACTTGTCACGTCAAACCGGTGGAAAACCGGGTGAGAAGTGCTCAGAAGATGAGAGCTTTGGAGGAAACTTGTTTTTCTGGTGTGATCTCTGTCATTTTTGTTTGCTAATAAAAGACAGTAACTTTGCCCCATGGCTGAGTCTCCCATTCTTGTGGCAGGGAGTCTTTGATAGGCCCAAGTGTTCTCTGCTGATAATTGGGGTGACTGCTAAAGAGCCCCGGCCACATCTATACATAAGAGCACAGGATTGCATAGACAACAAAAGGAGTATGACAGCTTCTGCTTTGATTGATTTCCATGTTTTTCTTGATGCGCCATACATAAATATTCATTTGCGTGATGCTATTTGGGTCAATTTATATCTTGCATATTTCATGAATTGTCTGTTTGCTGCCAAGTCAATCATCATGAGCTTCTACTGCCAGTAGGAAACTGAGACCCAAGAGATGTCTGGGAGATAAAGCATGAATTACAGAATGGGTACTTCCCAATTTTTTGGTTCAGGGGAACCAGTTGCGAGCGGGGAAGAAACCTAAACTCAATATCCCAAAAGGGCAAATGGTTACCCCTACCTCACTCGGACACATGCTAACAGTGATACTCTTCCATAGCTGTTTCACTTACAGCATAATATTGTCCACACAACCTTTTCTTTTTTTGAAAAACTAAAACGTTTTGTTCATTTTATTTTCATCAAATTCAACATAGCACTTCACAAATACAACAATAATTACATACTCCAATTCATTCAAGTTGATCCTAAAACAATGACAATTAGGTCAGACATTACAAATATCAACAAAAAAGTTTGTGTGTTGGGGTTAGTAGGTGACATGGTTTGAACATAGCTAACACATCTGTTTCAAAAAATACATTCCGTCTCCTATTTCCATTCTGACATTTTCAATTCAGGTTCAAAACATGCAGGAGACAAAAAGGAGAGAAGGCCCACTAGTTGACAAGGACCGTATGCCAAGAACTGGAAGACAGCTTGAAGTTCAAGTTGTCTATTTCGTCTACACGTGTTTCAGCCCATGGATCTGAATGCGCATGCTCAAAAGCGTTTCTGATAGGTATTCATTGTGCTTTCTTCAGGACAAGAGAATGTTTCTATCTGTGCTGACATTAATCAACGCCACTTTTCTCAGGATTGACACTCACTGGCTCGATTGTTAGCGCGGTGGAGGTCGGCTGAAAGGATACGTTATTTCTTTTCGCTCTGTTTATATTTCAATTCACCTTAATGACGGTGATGTTTCTTTTATCCGTTTTTCACCTTAAGTTCTATTTCAAAATTGCTGGCTCCATATATATTTTTACATGGACCTTGTTGGGGTTCACCTCATGGGAGAACAAAGCTTTCAGGACTCTCAAAATCTCCACCTCAGTTTTTCTATGGTATCTTTTTCAACCTTCATTACTGGCCAATGCTACCTAATTTTCTTTCTTTTTTGCTGGCCCTAGTGCTGTAGCTTATACAAATTCTATAGTTCTATACAAATATTTGTGGCTTCCTCATTTTCAACCTCCATGAAAACAAGCTATTTTAACTTTTTTTTTTAATGGCAGTAGTATATGCCATTACCCTCCTCCACTACCTTTCCCGCTTTTTATTCATTCGTATATTTTTCCTTTTTTATTTGCATTTTACCTCATATGTCTGTTTGGTCTGTTTACAAAGTGTTCATTGAAAGGTTGAAGAAAATCTATCTTTTCTTGTCAGAATGACCGACCAACGCCTTCTTATAATTAATTTATGCAGTGAGGTAAAGTGTGGCTGAGGACTCTCGAGTGGGTACCTTCCCAAAGAACAGGTCATTTAGCCGTGTACGTTCTCGCAGAGAGGATGTAAGTGATTTCAATCCGGCACACACCCAAGTGAACCCCATTACGTAGTGCACAATTGAAGCCCTTATTTATTTTTGTCTATAAGTTCAATATTCTGAACGATATACGACTCATAGCACACCCTTCTCTTGAGACCCCCCCACCCCCAGTCACACTGAACCAGGAATCAGGCTAGTTTGCAAAGGTAAATATTTATGTATGTATTTAAGATTTAATCACCATATATTTAATAGGTAAACAACAATCACCAATGGGGTGACATACACAGTCACACTGAACCAGGAATCAGGCTAGTTTGCAAAGGTAAATATTTATGTATGTATTTAAGATTTAATCACCATATATTTAATAGGTAAACAACAATCACCAATGGGGTGACATAACACTGAATAATGTATTTAATACACTAGGAATGAGTAATGAGCAAAACAAATGCAGCACAGAAAATAATACTTTTGTGTTGGTTCAGCTCAGATAGCACTATGGTTAGAGGTTCCCCCTGAAACACCCTTCAACCCCCAAAAGGCAATGTAAAGAGAAGGGAGGAGAGAGCAGGAATTCAGGAATAGCACAAATCAAACAGAATATCAGTCCCACCATTCCCCATCAAACACAAGAGAAAACCGGAATTGACTTTTCAGCTGTCAGTATGGCTTTAAAATAGTTTTTAGAATTGACTGCGCAAAAGCACCCAAATATGGTCAAAAATACTTACATTGTTGTAAATTCCCATGGGAGCCGCTTTAAATGGCTGCACACAATCACAAGCAATGATTTAGTCCAAAGAAAACATTTGAAATCTTAAATTCCAAGTTGGGAGCAGTTTAAAGCTTTTTCACACGCGTAAAAACCTTTCAGAGTTGTAATTCGTGGCAAACTTTTCCTTGCACAATATTCGCGATAACGGGAGAATCGCACTGTTTTGGTAAAAGTAGGAGTTGAAATTTCGTTTGTATCACAAAAACTCAGGGAGTTATAGAGGTTTTTGTAAGTGTCGCTTTTGTGAGATCAGCGCAATAATGGAAACAGAAATGCACTTTTGAAAATGACAAATGGGTTTGCTTACACCAGAGGATGACTATGAAAAAGCGAATACCACAAAGGGATCTTACAGTCACATGATCAGTGTAACCCGCCTACTGTGGAAACTTTACTTCTTCAGATGAGAAAAGGGTCAGCGCAAAGATAGTTCTAACAATACTGGTTCTGAATGAAAGATAGGATGGGTTTGAGATAGGGATAAGACAGTGCAAATATACTATGGGCCAGAGTTCTTCCTATTAATACTCACAGGATAAGTTACTAAATTGGACCATCAGCTCTGGTCATTGGATTGGGTCTGGTCTAGGAAAGGGCAGCACATCAGGCACGGTACTGGATCAGCTAGGCCAGTCGCTGGGTTTGCACAGGATCTGCCCTCCTAGTTGTGGGTATTTAAGTCAGCTGGATAGAGAGTTCCTCAGGCAAGCCTAGTGGTGGCAAGCCAGAGAATTTCAGGATACTGGTTCAAAAGGCCTTCTCACACCACACAGCGCTTCACTGGGTGGAGGGAATAAATTTGAGGATTTTGGCCTTTCTGAAATCAATAGTTCTCTATTGCTGGCAAGAGTCTTGGCCTCTGGATCTGGAAGAATATTAAAGCTGGATGTAGAATGCTTGATCAGAGTGCTTCGCGGGAATCAGGAAAGTGAATGGATCGGTGAGTCCCTATGTGTTGTCAGCTGTCTCTATTTATGCTTTAAAATGACATCTCAAAGTGGATGTATGGGCCGGCTTATTTAAGCTTGCCCCTGTGAGCTGGGATAGGATCAAAAATGCGTCTCCTCCTTGCAATTTGAGTGATTGAATCAAGGCCGGATGATATCACATTTTATGGTTTGCTTTACAATCCTCAGAGACCTCCCTTTAGCCACTGGTCTCAAAATTAGATTTTATATTAAATACACATTTCTGCATTAGTCACATTTATACAAATCACACACAAAGATGCCATATTTTATGTAGCATCTGTTCCTCCAAACCCCACAGCGGTGGGATCTTGTCTCAACTTCCTACAGAATGATGTCCTTTTTACTATGAACACAATTTCCAAATTGTATGCAAATTTCCACAAATGTGTGTGTTTAACATAGGGATGTGTGTGTACATTTTCACAATTCTAACATTAATGCATTTCGCATGAAACCACATATATTGCCATTCCTGTCCAGAACATGTCACATGTTCTATCGCCTCTTCACACGTGCAGACACACATTAGATTAACAACTCTGTCCTTTTTATATTTTTCCCCAATTTGAATCACAAGTTATGAATCTTTTTAAAATTGTTCATTGTTCATTCTTAACAGCAGATGGCCGCTTGGCTCCGCCTCTTTGTCTCTCCTGGGAGTCCAGTGCACCCACCTCCTTGGGGGAAGTTCCTTCCAGGAGAAATTTACGACCACCTTCATACCTCCGCTTCCTGGCTGAAAGGCTTGTCATTGTTCCTTCTCTTTCTGTAGACAGGAGTCTGTTCTAACCCGTAATTAGCATCTCTCAGTGAGTTTCTGCTGGGAGGAAGGCCCTCCTCCTAGGTCATGGGTGCACAACATAAGGCCCGCGGGCCAGTTGCGGCCCGCCATGCCCTTTTGACCGGCCCGTGAGGCACAAAGACTTTCCTAATGGAGGGCGGCCCGCGGCCGCCCTCCATTAGGAAAGTCTTTGTTGTCTTCCGGGCCGGTGAAAACACTGGCCCTCATTGGCTCAGCACACACACGCATCACGTCGCTCCTACGAGCCACGTAATGCGTGTGTGCTGCACCAATGGAGGGCCAGCACTACGGCTGGCGTGGTCCATAAGGATTGATGCCGGAAGGCATTTCAGCCTTGGACCACGCCAGTCGTAGTGCGATTCCAGCGTTCCAGCTTACCTGCCGCTTACCTGCCTTCCAGCACGTCTCCGGTAAGTGGTCTGTTTGTGTTTGTGTGTTGGGTTTGTTTTGCTTTATGTTTGTGTGTGTATGTTGCGCGGGGGCGGGGGGTGTGTGTCGGATGTGTATCGGATGTGTATGAATGTTTGTAATTGAATGTATTTTGTGTGTATGTTGAGATGCGGGGATGGGGGGGTGTGTCGGATGTGTATGAATGTTTGTATTTGAATGTATTTTGTGTGTATGTTGAGATGCGGGGGTGGGGGGGTGTCGGATGTGTATGAATGTTTGTGTTTGAATGTATTTTGTGTGTATGTTGAGATGCGGGGGTGGGGGGTGTGTCGGATGTGTATGAATGTTTGTGTTTGAATGTATTTTGTGTGTATGTTGAGATGCGGGGGTGAGGGGGTGTGTCGGATGTGTATGAATGTTTGTGTTTGAATGTATTTTGTGTGTAAGTTGAGATGCGGGGGTGGGGGGGTGTCGGATGTGTATGAATGTTTGTGTTTGAATGTATTTTGTGTATATGTTGAGATGCGGGGGTGAGGGGGTGTGTCGGATGTGTATGAATGTTTGTGTTTGAATGTATTTTGAGTGTATGTTGAGATGCGGGGGTGGGGGGGTGTGTCGGATGTGTATGAATGTTTGTGTTTGAATGTATTTTGTGTATATGTTGAGATGCGGGGGTGAGGGGGTGTTTGTTGGATGTGTATGAATGTTTGTGTTTGAATGTATTTTGCGAGTTTGTTGAGATGCGGGGGTGGGGGGGTGTGTCGGATGTGTATGAATGTTTGTGTTTGAATGTATTTTGAGTGTATGTTGAGATGCGGGGGTGGGGGGGTGTGTCGGATGTGTATGAATGTTTGTGTTTGAATGTATTTTGAGTATGTTGAGATCCGGGGGTGAGGGGGTGTGTCGGATGTGTATGAATGTTTGTGTTTGAATGTATTTTGTGTGTATGTTGAGATGCGGGGGTGGGGGGGTGTGTCGGATGTGTATGAATGTTTGTGTTTGAATGTATTTTGAGTGTATGTTGAGATTCAGGGGTGGGGGGTGTGTCGGATGTGTATGAATGTTTGTGTTTGAATGTATTTTGTGTGTATGTTGAGATGCGGGGGTGGGGGGGTGTGTCGGATGTGTATGAATGTTTGTATTTGAATGTATTTTGTGTGTATGTTGAGATGTGGGGGGGTGTGAATGTTTGTATTTGAATGTATTTTGTGTGTATGTTGAGAGGCGGGGGTCGGGGGGTGTCGGATGTGTATGAATGTTTTGATTTGAATGTTTTTTGTGTGCTGAGTTGGGGGTTCGGGTCTGTATGGGTGCTTGTTTGAGAGTTTGCTGATTTGGGGGGGTGGGGGGTTTGGGTCTGTATGGGTGCATGTTTGTGTGTGTGCGCTGAGTTGGGGGGGTGGGGGGTTCGGGTCTGTATGGGTGCATGCTTAAGTGTGTGTGTGCTGAGTTGGGGTGGGGGTTTGGAGTTGGGGGGGTGGGGGGTTTGGGTCTGTATGGGTGCATGTTTGTGTGTGTGCTGAGTTGGGGGTGTGGGGGGTTCGGGTCTGTATGGGTGCATGCTTGAGTGTGTGTGTGTGCTGAGTTGGGGGGTGGGGGGTTCGGGTCTGTATGGGTGCATGCTTGAGTGTGTGTGTGCTGAGTTGGGGTGGGGGTTTGGAGTTGGGGGGGTGGGGGGTTCGGGTCTGTATGGGTGCATGTTTGTGTGTGTGCTGAGTTGGGGGTGTGGGGGGTTCGGGTCTGTATGGGTGCATGCTTGAGTGTGTGTGTGTGCTGAGTTGGGGGTGGGGGGTTCGGGTCTGTATGGGTGCATGTTTGTGTGTGTGCTGAGTTGGGGGGTGGGGGTTCGGGTCTGTATGGGTGCTTGTTTGAGAGTTTGCTGATTTGGGGGGGGGTGGGGGGTTTGGGTCTGTATGGGTGCATGTTTGTGTGTGTGCTGAGTTGGGGGTGGGGGGTTCGGGTCTGTATGGGTGCATGTTTGTGTGTGTGTTGATTTGGGGGGTGGGGGGTTCGGGTCTGTATGGGTGCATGTTTGTGTGTGTGCTGATTTGGGGGGTGGGGGGTTCAGGTCTGTATGGGTGCATGCTTGAGTGTGTTTGGGGCATAGTGTTTGGTTGGGGGTGAGGGGGCCATGGGGTATAGTGTTTGGTTGGGGTTAGGGGGGTGAGGGGGCCATGGGGCATAGTGTTTGGTTGGGGGTAAGGGGGCCATGGGGCATAGTGTTTGGTTGGGGGTGAGGGGGCCATGGGGCATAGTGTTTGGTTGGGGGTTAGGGGGGTGAGGGGGCCATGGGGCATAGTGTTTGGTTGGGGGGTGATGGACAGGGGGCATAGTGTTTGGTTGGGGGTGGGGGCCATGGGGCATAGTGTTTGGTTGGGGGTGAGGGGGCCATGGGGCAAGTGTTTGTTTGGGGTTGGGAGCCATGGGGCATAGTGTTTGGTTGGCGGTGAGGGACAGGGGGCATAGTGTTTGGTTGGGGTGGGAGCCATGGGGCATAGTGTTTGGTTGGGGGTGAGGGGGCCATGGGGCATAGTGTTTGGTTGGCGGTGAGAGACAGGGGGCATAGTGTTTGCTTGGGGGTGAGGCACAGGGGGCATAGTGTTTGGTTGGAGGTGGGAGCCATGGGGCATAGTGTTTGGTTGGGGGTTAGGGGGGTGAGGGGGCCATGGGGCATAGTGTTTGGTTGGGGGTGAGGGGGCCATGGGGCATAGTGTTTGGTTGGGGGTGAGGGGGCCATGGGGCATAGTGTTTGGTTGGGGGTGAGGGGGCCATGGGGCATAGTGTTTGGTTGGGGGTGAGGGACAGGGGGCATAGTGTTTGGTTGGGGGTGGGGGCCATGGGGCATAGTGTTTGGTTGGGGTGGGAGCCATGGGGCATAGTGTTTGGGGGTGAGGGGGCCATGGGGCATAGTGTTTGGTTGGAGGTGGGAGCCATGGGGCATAGTGTTTGGTTGGGGGTTAGGTGGGTGAGGGGGCCATGGGGCATAGTGTTTGGTTGGGGGTGAGGGGGCCATGGGGCATAGTGTTTGGTTGGGGGTGAGGGACAGGGGGCATAGTGTTTGGTTGGGGTTGGGAGCCATGGGGCATAGTGTTTGGGGGTGAGGGGGCCATGCGGCATAGTGTTTGGTTGGAGGTGGGAGCCATGGGGCATAGTGTTTGGTTGGGGGTTAGGGGGGTGAGGGGGCCATGGGGCATAGTGTTTGGTTGGGGGTGAGGGGGCCATGGGGCATAGTGTTTGGTTGGGGGTGAGGGACAGGGGGCATAGTGTTTGGTTGGGGGTGAGGGGGCCATGGGGCATAGTGTTTGGTTGGGGGTGAGGGGGCCATGGGGCATAGTGTTTGGTTGGGGGTGAGGGGGCCATGGGGCATAGTGTTTGGTTGGGGGTGAGGGACAGGGGGCATAGTGTTTGCTTGGGGGGTGAGGGACAGGGGGCATAGTGTTTGGTTGGGGGTGGGGCCATGGGGCATAGTGTTTGGTTGGGGTGGGAGCCATGGGGCATAGTGTTTGGTTGGGGGTGAGGGGCCCATGGGGCATAGTGTTTGGTTGGGGTGAGGGGTCCATGGGGTATAGTGTTTGGTTGGGGATGGGAGCCATGGGGCATAGTGTTTGGTTGGGGGTGAGGGGACCATGGGGCATAGTGTTTGGTTGGGGATGGGAGCCATGGGGCATAGTGTTGCACTCCAAGAGTGAACTCAATAATAAAGCTAAAACAGGCACAGTTAGGAGATGTACATCCTTTGCTTTTTTGAGGAAACCTGACTCAACGAAGGCCATACTCTTCTTGGGTAACCCAAGCAGCAAACTATAGCAGTCCAAAATAACAGAATGTCCAATCAAGGGTCAATAAAATATATATAATTTAATTTAAAAGACGATATACAATAACTAAATCGAAATAAATGATAGCAATGGAAAATGTGCAGTACAAAATGTAAGTTTGAAATGCAATAAAAATTGTTACCCCTCAAAAACATCTTTTTCCATTTGTTTAATACAAATTGGGGGTTGAAAAAGCCTCCTGACATGTCCCGCCTACCGCCCCGCCCACTTTTACTTTTCGGCCCACTATAGCCCTCATGTAAGGTACTTTCGGCCCTCTGTCAAAATCAGTTGTGCACCCCTGTCCTAGGAGAAAAACCTGCTTTTCCAGTTCTTGCAAAAATCTGTGGGATGAAAAACACAACGAAAATCTTTAACAATCCTTTTTATGTTTGCTAATCCAGTAGACTTTTAGTTTTAGCTGACTTTAAAGTTTCATCAGTAACTCATCTGTCATTCAGGTGGCCCAGGGTACTGCACCCAGATTCTGACAGAGGCTGTCAGTTTACAGACAATCCAGTTTGTCTGATGAATGTTTTGCTTTTCACATTAGGACTTTGTATGTTCCCAATGCTTCATTGGAAACATGAATTTTAGCACCAGTCAGGATTTAGAATGTTGAGAAGTGTTGTGTTATAGGCATTTTGGAGTTTTTAGCAACAAAGCAAATGTCATTTGTAGGCACATTTTGTGGTTTCACTTGCAAAGTGCTGCTTCCCTCTCTGCACTCTGTTTTCTGGTCATGGAGCCCACTGGCACATTTTCGGTAGGGTGTGCTCTATTCCACCCCACATTCCCCATTGGTGGCAGGTTGTGTATCCGTTCTTTTGTGTGTTGCAGGATGCGGTTTATGTAGGTTTTTGGCATGCACAAGGGTTTTGCCGCCATCGTTGCCGTTTCCTTCACCATAACTGGCAGGGTGATGCTGCATAGCATAGTGGAGTGGGTCAATACATCCCTCAGAGCCCCCCTCATGACTTGGTTTTGACCTCCCAACAAGGGGAAGTCGGGAGATTGGGATTTGTTTTTCTGTACGTGTGGAAAACTTCAGTCGCTTCTCCCGTCAGTGCTGGAGGCGACCCGCTCTCCTTGCCGGTCTGCTCAAGAGTATTGCTGGTTCTGGTTGGGCATATTGCTGGTTCTGGTTAGGAGTATGGAACGGCACTCCGGGATCCTTGGGTCTTTCCTTCCGGTCCCCCAGTGGTCCTCCTTGGTAATCCTTGGGATGATTCTTAGTCCAGATGCTAGAAGATAGAACATAGCATGGTTATGGAAATGTTCCCACTACTGTGTTCACACATCTTCGGGGGGAGGTCAGCTGAGGTAAAGACACTTGCATTGATTACAATTGGCACTATTCTCCATCTATGTTCACTAATGGTCTGAACACTCTTCTCACACATACACAGTGAACATTTAGTGATTCTTTTATGTTTCTGGATTTTCTCCCTTTGGGTTTCTGGTTGGCTCCTCTATTTGCCGCAAAGTATGCCTGGGATGGCAACTCTTCAGCTGGTTTATGTGGACCCACTTGTCTTCCCCTTCTGTCAAACTGCCCTTGGGGATGCATATCCTGCAGGTGACTGGAGAGATTCTGTCCACAATTTCAAAAGGACCCCACCACGTTGGGAAGAATTTGCGCTCTTTTGCTTGGTTCCTTTGGAAATTGCACAAGTAGACCCGGTCTCCTACTTGATATTCCTTTTTAGTGGTCTTAAGGTCATAGTGGGTCTTCATACTGTCTGCAGATCTTTCTAGATTCCACTGAGCATAGGCAAAAGCATGTTGAAGGTGTTTTCTCAGATTCTCAACATACTCATGAGTTGTGGAGGCATTTATCAAGATCTGCTCTTGGGTTCTGTAGAGCAGATGTGGGGTAGTGCCATCCTCGTCCAGTCATCAGTTCAAATGCAGAAATTTTTGTTGCAGAAGAAGGGGTAGATCTGATGGCCATCAGGACAAGGGGTAATCGAATGTTCCAACTTGTCCCAGTATCGGACACAAACTTTTTTAATATGCTCACAATAGTTTTATTGTACCTATTAACTCCACCACTAGAGGACTGCCGGTAGGCAATGTGTAGTTTCCTTTTGACTCCAAGTATCTCCCACATCTTTGCATTACTTCACTGGGGAAGTGGCTACCTCGGCCTTACTCAATCCTTTGGGGTAGTCCAAATCGCGAGAATATGTAATTGATCATCAGGGCAGCTTCTGTTTCTGCCTTGCAATTTGGGGCCGGGAGACATTCCATCCATTTAGTGAACAAGCATGTTACGGTCAACATGTACTTGTTCCGTCTAGAGGAGCGAATCACGGGCCCGATAAAATCGACTTGCAAATCTGACTAAGGCAGTGTCAATACATCCCACAGGGCACCTACGGACTATTTTTTTGATTGTTTAAGGGACTTAGGTTTAGTCACGCTAAGTTTCCTAGTGTCATCCAGACCTGGACCCCTTGCTCACTGTGCTCAGAAAGGCACAGCTCCACCTCACTGATGAGGCCCAACAAGGCTGAGACACGTGTATGGGGTTGCTGTTGGTACTCAGAAGGGAATTGCCATAGCATTTCGGTGCTGGACTGCCCATGTGGGTGGGACAAAGACTGATATGCAAATGGATATTTCTCATCCGTGAAAGATACAGTGAGCTAAAGTGTGGCTGTGGAGTCTCGACTTCCCAAAGAACAGGCCATTTAGCCTTGTTTGTTCTCTCAGAGGGTCACCTATGGACTTTTTTGGATAAATTTGAGCAGGCCTGCTGTCCTTTGTCATTGTCTGTTTTGGCTTGTGGCTTCAATTGTTCAAGGTGTGTTTCGAATGATGCTTTTGCGGGCCTTGTATCGACTTCTATTTCAAGGCATCTGGCTATTTGCTTGCCATTACCTTGATAATCTTCCTCCAGGGTACAGTTCTTTTTGGCTCTGAGGAATTATTGCCGCAAGATGCTCCATTTTAGGGATGCTCCATTTTAGGGAGGGTTGATGGCTGCCCTTCACATTTCGCCATACTGGTGCTGGTTGGTTTTTGCTTGGGCATACTGTCCAATTCACCTGCTTGGATCTTTAATGTGATGTTGAAATCTATTTCTGCAGTTCGTATGATCTATGGACTGTAGATGGACACAGTTGTTTAATATTTCTAGAGCTAGCTCAGTTTTTGAGTCCTTCCAGAAGAGAAGGTGGCTGTCTATGAATCGGGACCAAGGTACAATTTGAGCTGTGTATCTGTCATTCGCAGTGTACACTTTGCATAGGTATTCCACCACTGAATGATTAAGTTGTCTTATGAGGGGCAAATTAAGAGCCCATCCCTGTGCCCTGTTATTTTACATAGTATGCATTCTCAAATAAGAAGAGAATTTTTATAATGAAAGAATATTAGCATGTCTAAAAGCATATCAGTATGTGTGTGACTGATTGACCTGGAGTCTAGGAAGACTTTGAAGGCCATTACAATTATATGATGGATTATTCTTGTGTGCAGTGAGATAACATTGAGGTTGACCAGAGTGTTATTATTCTCCCTCTTGATGATATCCAGATTAAGAAGCAAGTCAATTGAGTACCTTATGTGAAATTGTAAACCTAACACAAAGCCTATTGTTGTTTATCCATGCACTGGAAAGTGGCCTCCAGTAGTGACCACATAAATTAAATTATTAATCTCCCTTAAGGCTTCACCAGATTCTTGTAGGTCATAGGCACTAAACAAATGGTTGGAATTGTTGTGTAGGCACTTTTGAGAAGCCTTACTTTTTTTTTTTATCTAAAAGCCCTTTTGGCTTGCATATATTTGTTAGTACATCATGTTCTGTTTTGATTGGGTCAGTGGGATTCTTCTGTATTGTCCCAAAGGAAACAGGTTAATTGAATTGCCTATATGCTTATTACAAATGCAGTGTTCTATCCCAAATAACCACTTGTCTACCTTTATCAGGAGATTTAATAGAACCAGCAAAGTAACTTCCAAACATACTGGTACTTGTCTTACCCATTGTTTCCTTGTTGCATTCTGATTTAGTTAATTAGCACATTTTTAAGATCTCCAATTACCAGCTGCTCAAATATTTCCTCTAGTTATTTGAGGACAAAATCTCTAATTGGGTTTGAACCCACTGGCCTGAATTGCAACTGTGCCACTACGATAGCAAGCTGTGATCTCTTCAACAGCCATCTCTGGATTGTAGAAAGCCGTCTCTTTGAAATCTAGTTCATCTAGTACAGCAGGGAATGATTGATCCTTCGTAGTGAGGATGCTAGCCACCGGCAGTCTTTTTGCTGATGTTGCTCTTTTTGGACTTGTTTCAATGTAAACTACTTTGTTTTATTTTCCTGATACATTTAAAGAAATCAATTTTCTTTTTGATTAAATTAAGAGGGATTTGGGGGGCATCGGGGAGAGACTGGGAGGGTTATTTCTAGTACTGCATGTTCATCTTCTGTCATGATTCTATCTGAGATGTTGTGAAACACTGTTTTGACAGTTTCCTCTTAGTATTTCTATCCCTTTGTGTGTGGCTAGAGAGTGTTCATTTTTTCTAAAGCAGAGCTCTGCAACCTGTGACTCTCCAGATGTTTTGAACTACGACACCCATGATCCTTCACCATTGACTGTGCTAGCCAGAGCTGGTGGGAGTTGTAGTCCAAAATATCTGAAGAGCCAAAGGATGCAGATCAATGTTCTAGGGGGTGGTGTGAATCTGCTCCATTTAACCATGCTTGTTCCTCTCTTCTTAGTTCTATCACTCATCCCCTTGGTCATCTTATTTGGCAGTGGTGCATGTGGAGTAGCTGGAACACCTTGAATATTGGACTGGCATGTTTTCAGGGTCAGTGGAGTTCATATTTAAAAGGTTCTTAAAGAATCAACAGTCCTGCTGGAGCTTGTATCTGTTTAGAATCACATGCTGATGAGACAAGCAGGTAGAAAGACTGACATGCTGTCACTGTGTTTTGATAATTGAGACCAGACTCAAGACAGAAGTGTTAAGGGTTGTTTTAAGCAAATGCTCAAAAAATAGTAGATGATGTCAGGATGTGTGCAAAGCTCAATAAATTAAGGTGTCACTATGATGACTCTACATGCCAGGATATAAAGTGCTGGAGGTGGCCAGTAAGGTTCAGGACAGGGGTCTTTAAGGAACTCATGGGGCCTCATTACGACCCAGGCGTTAAGGGTTAACGCCGTTGTTAACCCTTAACGCCTATTCTGATTTTAATGGCTGCTAAAGCAGCCGTTAAAATCCATGGCGCTAACCTGCCATGATGCTAATTACGCCACCGTAATTTACGGTGGCGTAATTAGCGCCTTCCCCACTCCCATTATACCCTATGGGGCAAAAATGGGAATGGGGAAGGGAAAATGGGAAATGGGGATTTACCGCCCCACTCACCTTGGAATGGGGCGGTAAATCCGCCATCCACCATGGTGTAAACATAGTTTACACCATGGTGGTAAAGTTGGCGAAATTAGCGCCTGGGTTGTAATGACCCCCATGGTGACTACAGGCAAGACAGACACAAATTATCACAGTTCAAGGGTGTTTATTGAACAATGAATGCAGGGTGGAGAAATGCCTAATCTAAACCTAAATCGATTATGTGAGCAAGCATCGACCATCAAATGAAAAATAAGGTAGTCCTTGTGGTGCTGTGTCAATACTAACAAAACCTATTACCAGTTCTTTGCACTAAATACAAAATAGTGTGTCATAGGGTTTCCAATAAAGAAAGAAATGTTCTCAAATCATAAGTCATGATGTGGTTACCAGGGTTCTCCCATCCCCATGTTTTCAGCACGGGACAAGGTTGGTCTTATGAGCACAGCACACACTCTAGCTTCCCCAGCATGAGCCAACAGTTCTGCTCCAGCTATCGGTTTCTCAGATGGGCCAAACGTCTCTTTCCAATAAAAGTCTCTTGCCCTCAGGAGCCCGATAGTTCCAACAAACAAACTCAAAGTTCTGTTCTACTATACCTTGGGTGATGGCTTCACCCCTGGGTCTCCCTCTTCTGGACGCTGACCCTTCACAATACATTTGGGTGATACTTTTCCACCCCTGGATCTCCCTCGGTTGGGGTTTGGACCCCAAATGACAAGCAGGATAATTCACTCCTCTTTGCTCTTGAATGTCTCTTTGTATTTATATTTTCGTATTTTTTATTTATTTGTATTGCGCAGCCTGCCCAAGGGCATCAGGGCGCATGTTTAGAAAGGTGGTTACAAGAAAGTGTTACAACAGGTAGTTAGAGGTTACACTTATGTATACATAAACATATATAAATTATGTACAACATTTACAAGGATAGTATGCAGATGCATTATATACAAGGTAGCCGGAAGGTGCAGCATGCAGCCAGTGTTACATAGGATTGGCCGCCATAGCGTCTTGCTCATGGAGCCAGTCTTTTGTTTTCCTTTTGAAGGATTGGAGGGAAGGGACATTCCTAAGTTCATTGGGTAGGGAATTCCAGAGTTTTGCCGCAAGGACTGGGAAGCTCGATCCTCTGGCAGTTTGAAGCTTGAAACTGGGGATGATGAGTGTGTGCGCTTGTGCAGATCTTAACGGTCTGGAGGCTGTGTGTTGGCTGAAGCGCGCTGATAGGTATGCCGGTGCAGCGTTGGTTTCTCCCTCAGTCGGGCTTGGGCCTCAAATGACAAGCGGGGTCGTGTACTTCTCCTTGTCTAATGATGATTCATGCTTTCACCAATCTTGATGTCAGATCAACAGTTCACTGAGAAACTCCCTTTCTCGGGTTCATTTGATCAGAATGATAATGGTTCACCCCTGTGTTCCACTCTTCTCGCCGCTGACCCCTCTTTCTTTTACAATTATGGTAGGGCTCAGTTATTGTGCTTTCTCTCAGTGTGGGATTCACTTCCCTTGCTTTCTCTTAATGTGGGATTCACTTCCCTGGCTTTCTCTCAGTGCTGGGTTCATTTCCCTTGCTTTCTCTTAATGCAGGATTCATTGTCCTTGCTTTTTACCAGATTGTAGATCAAAGTCTTTCGATTGTGTGATTTTACTTGACCTTCAGTATCACCAATTTGACCTACTTCGTCAGCTCTCCTTCTGCCTTCTGGTACCTGTAGTTTTCCTCAACATGGGATTAGCCAGAGTCTCTTGAATTAGCACCCACGTCGTGCCTGTTCCCTCTGCAGCTGGTTTTCCCCTTTTATAATTTACAATTCTTTAAACTTGCTTCACATTGTCATTTTGCTACTTTCATTCAACACAGCCCAGTTCTTATCAATTCTCGCTTCGACTCACTAGCTGTGATGAGATGCTTGGCTTTCCTCTTTACTGGAGTCAAGGCCGGTACCATGGTTGCATGTGATTCCCTTGCTCTTGTTTATTGGCGTAGGCTTGCCCTGTTTACCATTGATATCTACTGCAAGGCACTTGTGCTATTGTTTGTGGTTTTATGTCCTCTTCACAAAGGTTCTGCCGGCCTGGGATGAAAAGGGAAAGGTTGCTTCTCTCCTCTCCACCCTCTCGATTCCCGCCGCCTTTCTCCTTCTTTTGAACTGCCATGCCTGGTTAGCTGTGCCGTTGTGCTGTCTGCCATGCTCACAGTGTGCACTCTCTCTCTACCTTTTATCCCTGTGGGGAAGGGAAAGGGCCGTCAGGTGTGTGTGTGGTTCTGATCAATTACCTGACCGGGTAAATGACTGGTGTTAGTCCATTCTCTGTTGTGTCGTGCGAAAGTGTTTGTGTCGGAAAAAGGGCAGTAGTGGTTTCAAATGTCTTACATGGTAGCATGGGGAAAAGGTGTTGAAAGAAGGGGGATACCAAGTCTCACCCATCGGTGTCCCACTCCTACTCCCCGAGGAACCCATCCAGGAGATCCTCCCTCACTAGTACACACCCAGGAACTGGATCCAATAGCGATGGCCGTGCCCTGGCCACCTGGATGACAGATCCCCGGGGACCAGCTAGGGAGACACCTTCAAGTTTCTCAAAGGACTCTCTCCTATTGCTTCAAATGGGTTTCCATGCATTTGTTCAATGTTCCAAGTGCTACAAATCCAACAAGTGCAACTTCAATGTTAATATCCCCATACCAGTAATGGGTGTAAAACTAGCTGCAAACTTTCTCCAAAACCCAGGTGCAAAAACAATGTTTCCCTCTTTAAAAATGGTGTTTTCACTATTACAGTGTCAGTCCATTGGGGGTCATTGTGTCCGCTAGCCCTCAGCTCAAGCTTTACGTTTTCCACAGCTGCATGCCCATGGTTGTTGGGAAGCCAGGTGTTTTTTGGGTTTGCCTGCCCTCTGCCCCATAGGGGGTTTCCTCAGGACTCTCTGTGTGGTGTGGTAACGTCTCTGCCAAGCTGGGACCAAGGTCAGCACATCTGAGGTGTCTCCTGGTAGGGGTTACAAGTATGGCCCTACACTCACCTTCCACTCCTTTTCTGTTTTTTTCACAGGTCCTTCTGAAAATCTAATCCTAGGCTGTACTCTGCTCCTAGGTGCAAAGGTGACATCTCATTCCTTCTTCTGCATCTACACTCTCCTCGGGACCAATGCAGTCCACTAGAACCCCCCTATTCTTGCTACCTAAGCAAATGGTCACTCTGCTTCTCTTTCTAGGATCATCTGGGTATATCTCCCCCTCCATGGCAGCTCAATTACTTGCTTTGTTTCCTGATGATATCTCTCTTCCCCCTCCTGCAAAAGTGCTTCTCCACAGATGGTATCACCCATTCTCCAAAATACAACTCCCTTTTAAACTGGCTCATGTCTCCCCTTCAGAAAAATATCGACATTCTTCCCTTTGACTCCTGATAACACATTTCCAGCTGGGTATCTCCTTCCTCCACAACACAACACCTCTCATATTCCTCTTTAAATCAATTTCATACTCCTTCAAGACGGTATCTCTATCCTTATCTTAAACTATGTCCTGCCTACCTGCAACATCTTCTCTCTCTCTAACTTCTCCATTCATCTTCCTAATATTCTCTATTGCACAATGTTTCTTTCACTGCTACGAAACTACGTCTTCCTCCTCTAGCACAGTCAAGCATCCATCTCAAGAAATATATACCTTGATCTGCGGCAAATCAGAATCTACCTTCTGCACACCACTCTTACTGCTTCTCTCCTCCTTTAACCACAAATCTCCTCTCAAGATCTTTCCCTACTTCTAGACTTCTATGGGACACTCTTTGTTTTAGCTTTGTTTTGAGTGCTGACTTGAATTTTTGGAGGCAGGCAAAGCCTTAGGCTTCACTGCCCTTGCTTTGTACTAATTTTTATGGGCACACTAATTAGTAAATACATGTGTGCTTTTATCAGTACTAGGGGACTCTGCACACATCACCTTACAGTGAAGGGTGATTAGGATACTTTGTATACTTACACATTTTCTTTTGTAAATGTGTGGTTACAAATACAATGTGCCCAGGATGGGCTGGTGGCAGCAGATATTTTGTACTGTTTTTTGACTTTTTGCATGTGTACATTTGTATTTCATTGCATTAAGCCATGAAGTCCAATATAATCTAAAATGGCAATGCCACGTGATTTTCACCTGTCCTTTGGTCTTGTTGTCCTTTGGCCTTCTTTTTGCCCTCTTGGGTCTGAAATTGCCATAGATGGAATGCCCTTTCCTGAGGAAAGCTTCTTCTTTCTCTGGCAAAGTGGCAGTCTCTGTGTGTGACCAGATGTGGGGGCTGGGGCTGTCTGGTCGCAGTCCACATCCAGGTCACATGGTGTCTGTTGCTGGTGTGAGCCAGGCATGTTATCAAAGATGGGCACAGACAACTTAAGCAAAGTTCTAAAACCTTTATTAGATTTGTCAGGATAGAGTAATGCCTAACTTGCCCTAGCTCGAAGGTGGGAATGTTCCCTATGGGAAAGTTAACTAAGGGAAGTCTAAGTCTGTCAGTCCAAAACAAAATACTGCCGGATCAAAACCTCTGCTTGCCCTCACTTCTATAGAATAATAATGTGTATGGGACTTGGTGAACTCAATAGTGTTCAAAGGTTTCACCAGTTTCTCGGGATTCACATGTCAAATGTTCACAGTACAGGATTAACTTATCACAAGTTCAGAGTACCTTAGTTCACTATGTTCCTTGGGCTTATCCGGGTTCCCTTTTCCCAAACTCAAAGCCCTCTGGTTCACACTCTTCAATGGGTTTCTCAGGCTTCTACTGCCCAAGTTCAAACTTCTTTGATTTCACACCAATGTTCAACTTGTCAAGTTCCACTTTTCAAAACACAAGAGTTCAACTTGCTTCTGTAGGGATTCCCTTCCCCATATTCAATGGAACACAATAATTCAACTTGTTAACGCAAAGGTTCAACGTGCAAAACCATGACAGTTCAACGGGCTGCCTCCGGGGTTCCCTTCCCCAATCTCAATAGCTCCTCTTTGATTATTCAACTTTAGTTTGTCAGGCAACATGTTTAATGGGACTCCTTTGGTCATGGCACAGTTGTCAGACCACATGGTCCACTACCGGTCATGCAACCAGGTGTCCTGGGCTTTAGCTGGGCCCTCTTGTTAAAATTCATTAGCCAAAATAAGATTCTCTTTCAACATTCACTTTCTTTATGATTTATTGTTTCTTCATATTTTCTTTACTAGGTTTCAGTGGTTCTCCTGTGTCACTCCCATGCATGGAAACCTTTCCAGTAGATACTTCTTTATGGTGGTTTCTCTGTGGCCATCCTGGATCACTCTCCCACCTGGGGGCCGCCTGATGCTTAATTATGCTTTATAGTTTTTCTTGGGGATTTTGCACACACTTCACCTCTTCGTACAGCTCCCCTTTTCTCTCAATGTCTTTTTGCTCACACTTCACAGCTTCTCACAGCTCCCCTTTTCTAAAGGTCTTCCTTCTTGACACAGAGGCTGTTTTCTTGAAAGTATATTTCACATGGAGACTTTGAAAAATGTCCCTACCCTCCTTTGAAGGAACGCGACCACTCTGATACAATGCATACTTAAAAACTGCATAGACTAGCAGTTCTTCATTTAGCACTCACAATCATAATCACACAGGGTTTTTCAGCCTCTCCCCTCATCGCTCCCATTTGAAGACCTTCCTTTCTATTGTGCTTGTCAGAATCTTTCCGAAATGCCCCTAGGGGTTCTTCTACCCGTCAGGCACTCCAGCGCTGATGGGTAGAAGAATGACCCCTTAGGTGGCCTCCCACCTTTTCCTTGCCTCGGTCCCAAGGAGCTCCAGCTTCTTAGCCATGCCTGCCATGACCAACAGCCTTCCTAGTGCCTAGAGTGTGGGCGCTTTCCAGGCTACAGCACTGCACACAATGGCTCCCCTCAGAGTCTCGCCTTCTTTCAGCTTTTCTTCTGGCTTCACAAACACACCTGCTTCTGTCACTCCCAGGACTCCTACTGCTGTAGCTGCTTTCTTCCTCCCTTTTATATACCTATGACTGATTAATGGGTTGCAGGTGGGCACACTTTGTTTCAATTGCCTGGCCTTATTTGGACATCTCCATTGAGTAGGCTGGTGTGCCTCGGTTTGCATCTTCTTCGTCCCAGTACCATAGTGGCGTTTCACAGAGGAAGTCTTTATTCCCCCAGACTCCCTCTTCTTCATCACAGTACTGGAGTGGTATTTTGGGAAACAAAGACAGTGTGCCTTGAAATATCCCATGAAGGCTGAGTGGGGGTTGGAGGGTATGCAAAGGTCAATGTCAGAGAAGGGGGGGACACCATGTCTCGCCCTTGGGTATTCCTTCCCCAATCCCTAAGGACCTCCTACCCAAGTGATCCTCCCTCACTTGTCTGCCCCCACGGTCGAGATCCAAAAGTGATGGCCCTCACCTATCCACCTCAGTGAAGGATATCCTTAGGTTTTTCACACTGGGCAGAATGTCCATGTTTGGATAGCTACTTCCAGTTTGAATGGTGCAAAGCCTTCAAACTGTTGGACCTTTGGTATGCTTCCAGTCCAAATCTTTGATAATAACACCCTGCAGCCATTAGACAGATCATTGTTGGATACAAGACCCCTACAAAGAAGTGCAGCCTGAGGATGACCATTGCAGCTGACCAGCATCCCAGTGAGGCCTTGCTCATTTCTGTTGTGGGATATTTGAACCCACTTCTGCTCTGCTATGCTGCAGCACTGTGTTATGAAGGTGTCAGAAATAACAAAATGGCCACAAAACCCTTGTGTGCGCCAAAACCTCTGAAAATCGCGCTTTGCAACCCCCAAAAAGATGGCTGCCCAATCTGCCATGCATGTTGTCAGTGGTGGAACAAAGATCTCACTCCTGGAATATGTCACTGGGCTCCAAAACAAGTGAAAATGAAGCACGGGAGGAAAAAGCAGTGTCGCTAAATGAAACCTCAAAATCTTGTTTTAAATCCCTTTGTCTTTGTTGCTGAAACTGCAGAATGCCGGTACAAAACCCCCTGAAACATCCAAAATTCTTGCTGGGTGCTACAATTCACTTAGTTAAGAAATCATTGTGAACTTGCAAGGTCCTGAAAAGCTGAAAGCATAAAGGGATTTCCACAGCAAAAGTGGCCTGTCTATGGATTTAAAAAATCTCTGTGCAGCAGTGGACTGCTGGAATGTCGGCTGTCAGGAGCCTGCCTGATTAAACTTTAAACATGGATAAACTGAAATGAAATGTCTGCAATTTAAGAGGCCTGTACTTATGGTAACCTATGTTGTAATTGTTTTGATCCCATGGTTTAAAATCTCGAATAAGTATTCTAGCTGCTATTTTGAAATCACAAGTTTGCTTTAAGCTAAGGAAACATGCAACAGAATTAACAATTAAATCAAGCATGGCTAAAAGCTACCGCATTGGAATTATCGGGTTTCTCCACAGAAGGATGGCCTTCCCCCCCCCACCAGGAAATCACACAGAAGTGATAATTATGGGGTTTGGAAAGGGAACAATGAATGTGAGGTGTGAGGACCGTCGTAAATGGCCACTGACAAGAGAAAACAGGGAGGAGACTGCTTCTGGACAGCAGGGAGACAAATCGAGGCAGAGACAAACAATCATCTGTGGCTGAACCTTCACAAAGAACATTTTTTAAAAGACTTAAAATGTGCCAGTGAAAATTGTACAAAATAGAAAAGTAACAGATTGGTGAATCTAAATTTTGGCTGCACGTTTCAAGATGGGGCAAAATCATGTGACATGTTCTGGAAAGAAATGGCAGAAAATGTGATTTTACACAAAATGTATTTTTGCTAGAAGTCTGAACCTTTATACACTTATGCCCATGTTAAATGCGCACATTTGTAGAATGTTGCTTATAAATTGGACATTGTGTTCCTGATGAAAAGGGCAACATTCTGTGAAAAGCTGAGACAAGATCCCACAGTTACAGGGTTTTGAGGGATAGCTGCTATATAAAATATGTAATCTGTATATGTGATTCTTATAGAGGTTGCACATGTGTAAATATGTATGGTGCCAAAAGTAGATTTTGTGTTCAAGGGGTTGGGGATGGATTCTCTGCCTCATAAAATCACACCTTAAAGGTGACACACTGTTTCTCCCTTGTCCTGATGGCCATCAGATCTACCCCTTCTTCTGCAACAAAAATGTCCCCATTCAAGCTGATGACTGGACGAAAGATGTTGCTACCCCAGCATCTGCTCTACAGAACCCAAGAGCAGACCTTGATAAATGCCTCCACAACTCATGAGTATGTTGAGAATCTGAGAAAACCAATTCAACATGCTTTCGCCTATGCTCGGCAGATTCTAGAAAGATCTGTACACAGTATGAAGACCCACTATGACCTTAAGACAATTAAAAAAGAATACCAAGTAGGAGACCGGGTCTACTTGTACAATTTCCAAAGGAACCAAGCCAAACATTGCAAATTCCTACGAACTTGGCGGGGTCCTTTTGAAATTGTAAACCGAATCTCACCAGTCGCCTACAAAATCTGCATCCCCAAGGGCAGTTTGGCAGAAGGGGAAGACAAGTGGGTCCACATATATCAGCTGAAGAGTTGCCATCCCTGGCATACTTTGCGGCAAATAGAGGAGCCAACCGGAAACCCAGAGGGGGACCTTCCGGCAACCTAAAAGAATCCAACTGTTAAAACACTTAGCAAATACAGGCGGGGAATATTGTAAATTGTATTCAATGTATGCATCTGCCCCGCTACAGGAGTAGTAGTGGGGACATTTTCATAACCATGCTCTGTTCTGTCTCATAGCATTGGAACCAAGAATTGCTAATTACCAAGGAGGACCACTCGGGGACCGGGAGGAAAGACCCAAGGAACCCAGCGTATCGCTCCATACTCCCATCCAGAACCGGCAAGGAGAGCATGTCGATCGAGCATTGATGGGGGAAGCAAACGACTTTCTCCACCTGGACAAAAAAAGAACATCCCAATCTCCCAACTTCCCCTTGACAGGCTGTCAAACTCAAGTCGTGATGGGGGGGCTCTGTGGGATGTTTTAACCCACTTCTACTCTGCTAGGCTGCATCACTGTGTCATGGGCTGCAAAACCCTTGTCTTGCTTTAAATCCCTTTTTTCTTTGGTGCTGAAACTGCATAATGCCAGTACAAAACCCCCTCAAAAAGCCAAAATTCTTGCTGGGTGCTACAATTCACTTAGTCTAAGAAATCATTGTGAACTTGCAAGGTCCTGAAAAGCTGAAACCATAAAGGGATTTCTACAGCAAAAGTGGCCTGTTTCAAAAAAAGACTCTCTGAGCAGCAGAGGGCTGCTGGAATGTCAGCTGTCAGGAGCCTGTCTGATTGAACTTTAAACATGGATAAAATGACATCAAATGTTTACAATCTAAGAGGCCTGTTACTGAGGGTAACCTATGTTGTAATTGTTTAGATCCCATGGTTTAAAATCTTCAATAAGTATTCTAGTTGCATTTTTGAAATCACAAGTTTGTTTTAAGCTAAGGAAAAATGCTACTAAACTGGAATATCAGGTTTCTCCACAGAAGGATGGCCTTTCCCCCCACCAGGAAATCACACCAAAGCGATAATTATAGGGTTTGGAAAGAACTTGATCTATAGAGGCAAAAGGGAACAATGAACAGCTGCTGCTAAGGAAATGCGAGGTGTGAGGACCATCGTAAATGGCCTCTGCCAAGAGAAAACAGGGAGGAGACTGCTTCCGGGCTACAGGGAGACAGAAAGAGGCTGACCCGAACAACCATCTGTGGCTGAACATTCACAAAGAACACTTTTTTAAATGACTTATAATTTGCCAGTTAGAATTTGGAAAAATATAAAAGTAATAGATTTGTGAATCTAGATTTTGGCTGCACGTTTCAAGAGGCGGGAAAACCGTGTGACATGTTCCGGAGAGAAAGGGCAAGAAATGTGATTTTACACAAAATGTATTTCTGCTAGAAGTATGAAACTTTATACACTTATGCCCATGTTAAACGTGCACACTTGTAGACATTTGCTTATAAATTGGACATTGTGTTTCTGATGAAAGGGCAAAATTCTGTGAAAAACCGAGACAAAATCCTATAGCTATGGGGTTTTGAGGGATAGCTGCTATATAAAATATGTAATCTGTATATGTGATTGTTATAGACGTTGCACATGTGTAAATATGTATGGTGCCAAAAGTAGATTTTGTGTTCAAAGGGCTAGGGGTGGATTATCTGCCTCATAAAATCACACCATAAAGGTGACACACTGTTTCTCTCCTCTTATCAAGGCAGAGAGGAGACTCTGACCCAATCACCTGGCAAAGGGGCGAGTTTAGGATAAACCAGCCCACACACCCCCTTTATCATAGCATAAATAGTTACAGCTCACCACTCAAAAGAAAGAGATTCACCCACTATCCTGATACCGGTGGAGCATCCTGCTGCAGAACTCTACAACTTCCTTGCTCCAGACTCCAGAAACTTGGGAAAGCAGAAACACATTGCATAGCTGAACCATTTTCAGCTAGGCCTCAGATTGCAGAACCAGAACCCCACAAACTCAAGGAGAAGCATCAAAATACAGCCGGGCTGCGCTGCACTGCTTGCCTGCTAAAAGAAATATCAGAACCAAGAAGGGCAGATCAAATCCAGTTCTGTGCCCTGCTGTGACCAGAGTGCATTGCAGATCCAGTCCAGTCCTTTGCCATGCTGTGACCAGAGCGCCTTGCTGATTGCAGATCCAATCCGATGTGCCCAGGTGTCTGCCCTAGAACCAGATCCCATTCCCGACCAGATTCTTGACGGACCAGAATCCTGACGGTTCCGTTTAAAAACATATCTAGTGAGTATCTGTAGAAAGAACTGTGTCACTAGCATATGTACCTTGCTTAGTTAATCCCCATTTTAAACCTATCCTATCTTATATACAGAACCTGTATTGTTAGGAGTATTTTTGAATTGTCTGAACTCTCTATTCAAACCATTCTATCTCCCTTCTTTCATAGTATTGACCAGAATATTGATGGACCAGAATCCTGACGGTTCCATTTAAAAACATATCTAGTGAGTATCTATAGAAAGAACTGAGTCACTAGCATATGTACTGTCCATAGTCAATCCCTATCTTAAACCCATCCTATCTTGTATTCAGAACCTGCATTGTTAGGAGTACTTCTGAACTCTCTCCAAACCATTCTATCTTCCTCCTGTAATAGTATTGCTAAAACTATCTTTGCGCTGATCTTTTCCCATCTGAAGAAGGTGAGTCCTTAGCAGGCAGTCATTCTGATCGAGTGGCTGTGTTCCTGTGGGGCATTCGTTTTGTTCATAGTCATCCTCTAGTGTAAGAAATCCTTTTGTCATTTTAAAAGCGCATTCCTGTTTTCCATTCTCACGCCTATCTCAAAAAAATGACCTCCACTAAAACGTCAATAGCTTCCACAGTGTTCGTGCTAGAAACATATTTTCAACTTCTGCTTGTAGCTAACATCCACAGCTTTAAATTGCATGTACAACCGCATCCCAAATATATATGGTTCTCCTGTTATCGCGATTATCACACAGTGAAAAGTTTGCAGTGAATTTCGTTTTATGGAAATCCTGACACGTGTAAAACAGCTTTTGATTGCTTCTGACTTGAATGTTAAGATTTTAATTTGTTCCTTGGTATTAAATCATTGCTTGGGTTTGTGTGCAACTATCCAAAGCGGCTCCCATAAGAATGTATAGCAATTTCAGTAATTTTGACCATATTTGGTGTTTTCGCCCAGTTCATTCTAAAGATAACTTTCAAAGCCATTCTGACAGCTTGACAGTCAATTTCGTTTTTCTCTTGTGTTTGCTGGGGGAAAGTGGGATTGATATTCTGTCTGAATTCTGCCATTCCTGAATACATGCTCTCTCCTTAGATTGCCTATTGGGGGGTTGAGGGTGTGCAGGGGGAACCTTTAACCACAGTGCTATCTGATCTGAACACACACACACAAAAGTATTATTTCTGTGCCGAATTGTTTTGCTCACTACTACTCCTTTTGTATTAAAGAGACTATTCTGTCTTACATCACCACATTGATGATTATTGTGTACCCATTAAAACATAGTGCGGTTAAATTGTAAATGCATAAATAAATATTGTAACTTTGCAAACCAGCCTGATTCCTGGTTCAGTGTGACCGGGGTGGGGGGAGTTCCAGGAGGGGGGCATGATATGAGTGGTATGTTGTTCAGGATGAAGAACTTTTAGACAAAAATAAATAAGGATTTCAGCTGTGCATTACACACTAAGCGTTGACTTGGGTGTGTGCCAGATTGAAATCACTTACACTGTCTGTTTCTCATGAGAGGCCTCATCAGTGCTTTGACCGCTGGTTTGGTGGGAACAACCCGTCTTGACCCCTGCTCAAAGATCTGTTCCTGCTGAGCATTTCCAAGTGTCCCTATACCATCTTTTGTACTGACTAGCTGTTTCCTGGGCCACCCAATGCATCCTTGGAACTTGGAAGATCTTCAGCTTGTGTTACAAGATGCCCGATTCTGCATTTTCAGCCTTGTAGACCAAAAGGAAGCTATGCAGAGCCTGCTCCTTTGTTCACCCATCCAAGATCGACTCTCATTGCCTAATCATGGTGAAACCCATTTAAACCAGTTTGCTTTGCTTACTGAAGATCACCTGTCACCTACTCAGCCCACAGAAGCCTTGTTCCTTTCGTAGCAAGGGTGTTGAGCTGGACAGTGCTTGTAACCGCAATACAGGTACCACGACTGACCAAAACTAAATCCGGTTTCCCAAATGTACCTCTGTACCCGCACCCACAAGGCCTCCTTCAACCAGACCAAGCACAGAAGACCATGTCCCCAATGAATTCTGCAGTCTTTGAAGTGATCTCTGGAGAAATCGGAGCAAGGGTGGTAAGTTAACATATCTGTTTCCTCCATAGGGTTACATGGCATGAAGTCCTATTCCAATGTCTCCCTTTCTGGCTTAAATCAGTGGTGGTCTATTCAAGGATCCCCCTCGGGCCTTCCCTAGTGTAGTGCATATGAGAAAGTTGCTTACCTGAACTTTCCTTAACTTTTTGGAACTCTGAATCACAACCACTGGAATCATCCAATCACAAAGTAAACCTGTATGGAAAGTATATCTTTTGGAACCGATGACTTTGGGCACAAGGCCCCAATCCATCTCAGGGCTGGACTTACTATGTATTAGGGAATTCTTCAAGGATTGGTCTTAAGTGTTTCTACTGTGTTTTCTGAATATGATTACTTACATGTATTGCACTGGTTTTGAATCAAATGTGTTTCTATTTTCTCAAAAGAGTAAATCTATATATGTATTTTATAGTAGTTGTGTGACAATACTTACCTAGAGATTGCCTTGCTTGGTGCATATTTTAAAAGGCCTAATAAATCATTGTATATCTTTGTACTTACCGGTCTAACTGGAATTATGTCTCATCGTAGACCCATACCACTCTCACACCCCTCCTGAGATTAATCCTTGCCGCTCTTATCTAACTTGATTTGGTTTGGCTAGACTTGAGAGTCTTTCCTGTTCACCATAATAGGTTGACCTACTACAATCCACCCCCTGGGTTAATTTTGTAAATCCATTTTAACACTATGAATGATCAACCATTTATTGGTTGTTTGGTGTATTAAAAGCAAATTAAAAGATAGGCCCTGACTGGGCCATTCCTGTCATATTGTCTAAACCCTATTTGTACTAATACAATCATGACCCAGATCCTAGTGTAATGCTAGGATAGCTAGAGATAAAAAGCAGTCGTATTTGTAATGGGATATTGCCACTTCAAATTAATGGAAACCACCACAGAGGCACCCACTCTGTTTAGTACAATTGCTGTGTAACAATTGTAATTTAAACTAATTGTTGAAATGGATTTATTACACCCTTTATGAAATTGTTTTCCATGATGAAGAAATAATAAATTGTGACTGTCTTTGAATGTAAACATCCTCTGGTTCTAATATGACATGTGTGTTATAAGAGGTTAAATATTAGGTTAAGTGTCTACAATGTGGATAATTTCTGGATCAGTGGATTAATTCTAATATCTTCAAAGTGATCAAATTACACAACTCACTCATCGGGTTACAAGTTAACCCAAACAACTACCACCTCCCTGTCAATTTCTTTACTTGTTTGTTCTCCAATAAACACTGCCTTTCCCACATTCTGCCAAAGGGTACTGTTTCTAAAGCTCTGATCCACACTAGTAAAAGTCTCCCGTCCATATGCAATTCTGGCAGCTAGAAAAAGCAATTCAACCCGAATACTACAGAGCTCTCACTATCTATATGCCAAAAGCTCCCCTAGGTATTATACCCAATTCCCTGTACTCTCAGAGAAGCAGTGGTGGCGCTGCAGAGGGAAACTTGGGCCTGGAGTAGGGAGGCAAAGCTAGAAAGGCACAACACGTATGGCCTATTAGCTTAAAAGCCTCACCAGTGGTTTGTGCTGGGCCCCAGATACCAACTCTAAGACAGGCACAAGAAGCCTGATAAAAGGATTGACCAAATACATCATAATATCCATATGTGATTGTCTAGTGTGCAGTAACAGTGATCAGACAATTTTACCTCTTAAGCGAGGCTTGAGAACTCAATGGGAGCTGGCCTGACCCATTTGTTTGCTCATGATAAAGCAAGTGCTCTTTATTTTAGAACAATATAATTCTTAACAACTAACCTTAGTTCTGGTTCTTGCTTATTTACGGCACACAGAGAATTCCTTTATTGTACAAACACCTCCATTTGTAGACTTGAGGGGGTATCAGTTAATATTATACCCATAAATAATATCGCCATATATTTGGTCTCCAGGAAATACCATAGGCAATATTATTTATGAGGATAATTTATGGGGTAAATGGGAGCAGGGGTTAGGGGATGTCCCCCTCTCCCTTAAAAAAATATGGGGGTGCATGGGGTTGCATGGTTGTCCCCCGCATGTTCCATGGGTTAATATTGCTGCAAAAACCTATGCCATTCTTGTATGGCGATATGTTTGTGGGGATATTAACACATGGAACGCTTGAAGGAATACCCAGTAAACTCAAAGATTACAGACACACAAGGCAGTTAGCTGGAAAGCATGATCAGTTTGAGAGCAAGGTCTCCAAGAGTCTACATGGGATGGCTCTCAAAAATCAGACCTAGAAGGAGCAGAAGTGTGCAACAAACCCCAGCAAAAAGATTGCTTACAGTAAATAGGCCTAACTTTAAAGCATAGAGTGGTGGTGAGGGCGTTGAGTAAAACCAGAGAAGACCCACCACACCACAGGCTCCAGAATATACTCTGAAACATCTGATGGTACCCAGGGCTACAGTGGTACTCAAGGAAAAGTGCCCCATACAAGGAGATGGCCAGTGTCCATCAAAGTTTATTTGAATGCTCATAGTTTATCCTATAGTATAAGTCAATGGTGGTGTGCATCCTATTGCTACATATCTGTCCCACCCCAGGGAACTGGCTCCTAACGAAAACCCACACGTGGTAGGTTACAGTCACAACTGTCAAATTAGCTAAGTAAGCAAAGATGTCATGCAAATGGCAGCAGTGGCCTTTACAAAGACCACCTCTGGTTGAGGAAAAGTATCATTTGAACCTCTAAGTATTTATTGTCCTTCTATAATACTCACTTTTGGCACTTTGTTTGGTTCTCCCACTGAGAACAGAGGATTTGTACCTCTATTGCTCCCTGGTTTTGGCACATGTGTGCGGGTCTCATACTCACCATGGCTGTACCATGGTCACACCAACAGGTAAGACTTCCTAAGGTTTCTTCCGTCTTCGACCTCTGCGACATTGCACTCATTGATACTGGCCTCCCGGTGTCTCTCTGCCGACGTATTGATGTTGGCGTCTCTCTTCCGAGTCTTGCTCTCTCAATGCCATCGCTAGCTTCGTGGTGCAGCACGGCCCCACCCTTCCCGGAGGTTGTCACATCAGAGGGTCACCTCTGCATAGGATTTCTCATCCTCCATTCACGATTGGTTGTTCCTTTTTCTCGCTGCCTCACTTCCAGGGGGCATGTTGCTTCTCACCAGCTGTTTTTCTGGGGAGCTCAGTCTTACCTTGCACCAAAGGCATGGAAGCAATGTCAGTATGTTTTGAATTTCCATTGACTGATATAACACCAGTCTCTTTAACTCCCATATAGGCAGATAAGGTATTTCCTATAGGGAGTACTTATAGGAATGGCAGACCTTGTCCCCTCAAGGGGAGTCACTCCCAGTGAAGATCCACTTTCCCAAGCCCTAAGGGAGTGTATGCTGAGTGGGTTCACCTCCTTAACCTCAAAGGGGGTGGCTTCCCGTGGGAAGAAGGGAATAATTCCCTAGTTTCGTCACGCAACACAGTAGAGCAGTGTGGAAATGTGTACTGAACTAGTTGCCACTTTGCACATCTTCTCCAGTGGCACATTTGCTATAAATACAAGGGTGGCTCCCATGCTGCATGTTGAATGGGCCATACGTTTGAAATGTAACGTTTTACTTGCAATCAAATAGAGTTGAATACAATTGTCAATCCATCTAGATATGTTGGCCTTGGTTACTGGATCACCTTCTCTGCCAGAAGCAAAAGACTCAAAGCATTGGCTTCTTTTACATAATTCTGTTTCCTGTAAATAGAACATGATTGCTCTGCATTGATCCAGTGTTTGTAGAGCTCTTTCCCCTCTATTCTGAGGATTCTATGTTATTTTGCCGCCGGATTTTTCATCGCGGGACTTTTCATCGCCGTTTTTTTATCGAAAAAAACTCATTGTTTTTTTTTTTTGGGGGGGGGTTACCCCCCGAACCTCCTCTTTTTTAAAAAAAAATTATAATCTTTCACCCACAAATATTTATTTAATTTTTAAACCCCCACCCCCCCAAAAAAATCCTGCGACAAAAGAACTGTATAATATTCTGCGTGTTAGGGAAAAGAGATGGACGTTCTATAGACTGATTGACATAACATTTTTGAGATTAATTGCAGCAAAAAACGTGGGTGTGTGTGAAGTTTGTCTCTGGAGCCAAATGGCTCGGACACTGAATGCTTCTTACCCTCCTTATAGATCCAACAGCTATAAGAAAAGCCACTTTGTAAGTGGGATCCCTTAATGAGGTCATGTGCATATTTTCAAAAGGTGCTCCCATGAGTCTTTGTAACAGTGTTTAAATCCCACCCTGGAGGTGGATATGCCATTGGAGGGTGTAACCTTTCAACTCCTTCCATGAAGGCTTTAACCACTGGTGCTCTCCTACCAGGATGCCTTCTGTTGTGATGTAGTATAAGCAGATAGTGCTGCTAAATACACCTGAGAGAGGTGTATGCTGTGCCTGAGTCTAGTAGGTATGTTACAATGTGTGTAGGAGCACAGTCTATAAGATTGACACATTTTTGTTTGCACCAGATTACAAAACGTTTCCACTTGTTGTACTAACAATATTTTGCATTTAGCTTTCGTGCCTCCTTACGTTTTCCATACATCTTGCAGGTATTTGTAGACCACTGAATACTAGGACTTCAGGAGCCATGCTGGTAAATTTAATGTCATTGGGCAGGGATTTGTAAGTTTCCTCTTTTGTTGTGTATTTGGTGGGTATTGACTTGTGGTTGACCCGCCATCTTCTGGAGGTGAACATCCCACATATCTCTGGTACACATGGGTGCAAATGGTATTACTGTTCAGCTCTCTTACAGACATTTGAGGATCTCCTTTCGGAGTAAAGGAGTTGGGTTTGGAGGGGCATAGGCAAATATCCATGACCAATTCATCCATACGGCATTCCCCAGTGACCACTCCTGTGGGTTCCTGGTTGAAAGGTTTTGTGTTGTTGTGAATAGTTCAACAGTTGGCAAACCCAACATCTGAACATTGGTTTGAGTGTGGATGTGTTTAATTGCCATTTTAAGGTTTGAAAACTCTTCTTAGGCTGTCCACCAGGTGGTTGTGTTAGCCCAAGACATGGTGTGCCTAAATGTAGATCCCTTTCTTGTTGCACAACTTCCATGTTTCGTCAGCCATATGGTGATAGTGTTTGTGAATGCATCCCCACTTATTTGTTTATGTATGCCATTGCTGAGGTATTGTCTGTGTTCTTCAACAAGCTTTTTTTTGCAGAGCAACCTCATTTGAAAATATAGTAAGTGCAATTTGTATTGCTAAAAGTTCCAGGATGTTTATGTGTTGTGTTTTTTCTCTCTGTGTCCACGTACCTTGAGTCATGAGTTCCTGGTAACGGGCCCCCCAATCTAACATTGAGGCATCTGTTGTAATAGTTGCTTGAATAGTTGGGAGTTTAAAGGCCCTGCCTTTTGAGATGTTTTCTTTATTCCAACACTGCAGAATATTTACCTCTTCTGAAACCACCATACAGTCATTCCAGAGGCCCAATACATGGTACTATGAAGATGCATGATGCATGATAGCCAACACATTAAAGGCCTTCTTGCGATTTCCTGTTTGGAAACAAGGGGTCAGGTGCAGAAAGGTTGGAACCCTTTCTGTGGATGGCCAAGCAATTTCCTTTTCTGAATCTATGATTGCTCCCAGGAATTGTTTTTTCTGGGATGGTATAAGACTTGACTTGGTCTTGCGTGTGGTGAAGCCTAGTTTGAAAAGTAGGTACACTGTTCTCCTGCGTCAGCGTAGATGAGCTGCTACCACTACTAACACCTTTGTGAATTCATGAGGTGCCGATGCTATTCCAAAAGGTAGTACATTGAACTGGTAGTGGCCCTTTCTTACCATGAACCCTAGGAATCTTCTGTGAGCAGGGAACATAGAAATATGAAAGTGTGCATCTTTCATGTCTATTATGGACATAAAGATTCCCCTTTGTAAAAGTGGGATGACTGCCTATAGTGTTGTCATTCCAGATTTTTGGGGATTTACATATTTGGTGGCCTCGGATCAAATATGGAGCTCTTTGTTTTGCCTTTCTTTGGTACTAAGAAATAAAGGGAGTAGGTGTCCGTGCTTATCGGTTTTGGGTTGACATTCGTGATGGAGTTTTTCTGTAGAAGGACCTTGACTTTATTTGTAGGAGCTCCTCCGTCTCCTGCAGGCAGCTTTCTCTTGCATTATGGCAGGTTCTTTGGAGTCCTTAATAGTTTGATACAATACCTTTTCTCAACTGTGACTAACACCCACTGATCTGATATAATCCCCTCCCAGGTGTAGCCGAATGCTGTTATGGAACCCCTTTGGGGGTGACATGTGAAGGGTTGTGAATGTTGAAGTCATTGTTTAGGGGTGTAGGGCGCGCCCCTAGAGGCTCAGGGCGATGGCTAAGTGTGCTGTTGTTGGTTCCCTGTAAACCAGCTACTACCCTGATTTTGGGTGAATTGACATGTGGGTTGAGGGAAAGGAATTGTCTGAAAAGAATGATGGTGTGTCTGAGCACCCCTTGGTTGGAAAGACCTGCCGGACATCAGACCAAGCGTTTGTAGTGCGTCAAAATCCTTCTTGCCACTTTCTAGAGTCTCACCTACCAAAGAGACATGCCTCCTCTAAGGGCTTGTCCAGTAGGGTAGCCTGGGTTTCGGCTTGAAAACCTGAGATCCTTAGTCATATATGGAGCTTAACCCATTAAGTGCGGTAAGTACGAGTATCTAAGTCCTTTTTGCATAGACTTGATTAAAGAGCATTTAACAGGGTTCTATGTGATTTTACCGAAGTTTTCTTATTCGAGGCATGTTTTACTGAAACGGTTTTACCCAAAAAAATACTGAATTATTTATTTATTTTATTCAGTGGGCTCATCCCTCCAAGCCCCCTGCTTCTCCATGTCTTAAATCCCCCAACCCCTTCCCCACCTATTTTAACCCCTTACCCCCCCCCCCCCCCATATATATGTATTTTTAAAATCAAAAAAATATAATCAGTATTTGTTTGGTAAAAAATACCTTGAATGAAAAAAAACCTCTGTAAACTTACTGGATACCGTTAATAGTTGCCCCTGCAATTTGGCGTTCAGCTGTATCCACCGCAACAAGAGTGTTTTTGAGGATTGTTTTGCCGCCATCGTCTGTTGTAATGTATCCTCGCCTATTGTAATGTATCCTGTACATCCAAACGTACACATGTTTTAATGCATCCTCCATGTCGTCCCACTGCACCCTGGTGAACCTAGACATTAGGGTAGTTGTGTTCACAATCCTAACACTATATATATGCAGCATTTGAGGCTGCCCAACTCCCAAAGTTATATATCTATATCTGGTCTGCTCTTGCTTTCTGGGGGATATTCTCTGTGTCTGCCATGGGTATATTTGCTCTTTTCCTAGTGGTAGTAACTATCAAGGAGTCTGGTGCAAGTTGAGCCCTGATTTATATGGAGTTAGAGTTGTTATTTTTTATCTATTTTTTCACCGCTAGACTGTCTTCTTTGGAGTCCTAATCCTCACCTGGTTCTTCTGTCAAAATTCTAAATATTTTTGCTGCTCTTTGTAAGAGATCTGATTTTTGGAAATGATCCTCTGTGGGAAAAGAGGAAACTGGAGGGTCAACCTCATCAGTTAGTGGCATGATGTGGGCGCCTCGATATATATCCTGGAACTCCTGCTGTGAATCATATGTCTCATGTCACTAAAGTTTTTCTGACTGTGATGGGGTGTAATTGGATGTCCACGTGGACCTGTATTTTTGCTTTTTTATGAAGGTGTTCTCACTCTGTAATACTCAACTTTCTCTTTGTGTGACTCATGCTCATCATTTTGGACATAGGGCCTCATTACAAGTGTGGCGGTCTGGAAACAAGTGTGCCAGTAAGCTCACCAGCGCCCTTGTTTCCGGACCGCTATGCTACAAGTCTGCCTGCCGGTGCCGCTGCGCCCGACAGGCCTTAACCTGCCGGGCAAAGTGGCACCAGCAGGCTGAGTTGCCATGGAAGCACTGGCACGTCAGCAACGGTGCCGGTGCTTCTGAGTTCCCAATCCCATGGACTTACAAAATCCGGTGGCTGACTTTGCTCGCAGCCGGGACTTGTAATGTCCCGATGGCACCGGGAAGTCAGGTGCTGGATTCAGTGTTACAGGGTTGGAAGCAACCAACTGGTGCCCCCGTCGGGTTACTGCCAACCTCATAATGAGGCCCACAGTGTCCTTAAATTGCTGCATAGACCACTCTTACTTTGGAAATGCTTTTTTCCTTCTGTGTCTCTTCAGTGCTTGACATGGACTTAAAAGGGGTGGTGGTGTATGTTTTGTTGGACCATCTACTTCATGTTTATGTTTGGGAATGGGCTGAATTTTGCTCTTTCCTTTGTCTGCGAGGATAACGCCCAATGGTGTGTGTGTGTGCTGTGTCCTTTGTCTTATACAATGATGTCGAAGACCCAACGCTTTTACTTCCCTTGTCTCTGTGTGTCTTGGTGGGTCCCTAGATCGCCAGGGGACTTCTCCATAACTCGCCCCGAGGTTGAGCCATCAGAGCTGGTGATCTGCTGTGGTGCCTTCTTTGAAAGCGCATCTTTGCTTAGCTATTTGTGGGTCACTCTCGACCTCTGCGTCTTAAACCCAAGACCTCGAATTCCGTTGCCTGGGGCCAAACATTACCATCTCTGATTTTGGCTGGATGGCGTAAAAAGGCCAGTGGTTTGAATTGCGCTCTCAAAAGGTCTTCATTTTAAATTGTTGGCATGCCAGGCAGTGGTCTTCAGTCTGGTCTCTTGGGAGACAGCCGTTACACACCTTGTGTGCGTCTCTCCAAGGAAATTTCAAACTACACCTTGGGCAGAATTTAGACAATGAATTCTCCATGAGGGCCTTTAAGAAACTATGCTAGCCTGTGTCGTGTGGTTTAAGGGGGTAAAAGTCATTCTCTAGGCCTTGATGTGAATGTAGTAAAAAATTCTATAATCACTTTTATACATCCGCCCCACTCGCCCTACTGTACACCTTGTCGAGGCGTAGTCGTGTCGGGTCCAAGAAGCCTTTTGCCAGAATCTGCTTCGAAATCAGTGATACGTGTGCAATGGCATCGAAAATGTTTCTCTCTGCAATGAATTTTGCTGCCAACCGATGGTGAACAAAACAATCTGAGGATGTTGGCACGTGAGGGATCACGAGTACTACCTGTATTGTACACGTAGAATAAGGATAGTGCGACAGGAACTGTCCCGGTCAATGCCCCCTTTTTAAAAACTGTTTTATACACCAAACCAACCACTAGATGGCAGACTATCTAAGCAGATTCCCAAACTCGAGAAAAAATATTACAATGAAAACCCAAGACATTAAGTAAGATTCGACCTAAACTGCTAATTCTGAATTAAAATTGTAATTCATAGAGCATTCCTGCACCCCCGATTCAGCAATGTAAGTGCGCTGTGCACACTGTGCTTCAAATGCAGTGTACACCATAGCGTGCGGTTTGAGACTCTTCACAGTCGTGCCAGGTACTATAATAAGGATCAGAGCATATTCTCTCTAGGAAATCTTGTTTTCAAGAGTGCAACGAGTGTTTAATTGCGGAACGTGTTTTAACCCTCGGCCGTCATTTTCAAGGCCATGTGTGGTTGTTTGAGATGTTTAGATTGTTTTATGCTTGGCTGGGGAGGTGCCCCAAGAATTTGTCACTGGGATATTCCAAAGAGTCTGCTATGGTGATGGAGCCTGTTGCGCCTGGTCTGGCTCTACCAGCATCCCGGGCAGCCGCACTCCACTCCATCCCGCCGCCTGGCATATCACCTTGAAAATGACCCCTCAAGGCTATGCAATTAAACACGTGTTGCACTCTTAAATCCAAGATTTCCAACTCATTACTAGAGAGAATATGCTGTCATCCTCATAGTACCTGGCGTGACTGAAGGGTCTCAAACCCCAATACTCATTTTCTAGCCAAGGACAGTGGGGCAAGTAGACCCCACCACATGCAGCAGCAGTGGCGTAACACAAGATCTGGGAGTCCCCCTGCGAGCCATGCTGAGGCCCCCCCCACCAACTCGGCAACAAATCACAGGTCGCGCCACACTCTGGGCCGGCCTAGATTACCACGCTTGCACAATACGCACTAACGTGCTGCTGAAGGGGTATGCCACACACTGCACTAAGAAAAAGTTATAAATATGTGTTTTAATGCAATATACAGCACACTCTGAGAAAAATTGGCTAAAAAGCCACAGTGTTTGCTATTGTTTTGAAAGGTAACACCAATCCAATGCATGCAAGTCACCAACAGTGCATATGAACATTAATGCTTTGCTAGTAAAAATGCCATGATACAATGAAACCTGTCCAACTGGCTGCACAATATAGACCAGTGTAGACACATAATAACATTACAGTAAAGCATGCCAGGCCCCATTAAGGCATACTTAGACTGGTTGCACCAAAATGCCAGTCGAAGCAATAAGACTAATCAAGAAGAGAGCACACATTCAACCCTGCGTCTCTGCGGCCACTAACAACACAGCCAAACTCTTTAAAATCTGCAAGGAACTGGCCAATCCTGTTGCGGTCTCTAACTCTCCTGTTCCCTCAACAGGCCCCATGTATGGCTTTGGCCTCTCGCTTCTCTGCTAAAACTCAGGACATCCTGTCAACTATCTCCACTTCCTCCCTCGGGCCCCTTTGGCCATCTCTCCCTCTCCTCCTTTCTCCTCTTTCTCTCTAACACCTGACAAGGTTTCTAGACAAGTCCCATCTATGGAAGTGTCACCGAAACAGGTGCTCGCCTGCTCCTCCAGAACCATCAAGGACCACATTGACACCCTTGATCCAGCCTTGGCCGATTTCTGTAATCATTCTTTTGCCACTGGAAGTTTTCCCTTTCCAAACTCTTGGAAAAGCTGGCTAACTGCGAGCTTACTCTCCACACTGAATCTGTTGGTTGTCTCCATGACCATAAGTCTGGCTTAAGAGCTGCCAGAGGCACGGACACTGCTCTCCTTAACACCTGTGAAGATCTGATCTCCAACCTTGATTCCAGCATTCCTTCTGTCCTCATCCTCCTTGAACATTCCCTTGCTGTTGACACTGTCAACCACGCCATCCTGATCAATCGACTCTGTGAGAACCTGGGCATCATGGATCAGGCCCAGGAGTGTCTGACCTCATTCCTCTTGGACCGCCCCTCCCAGGTCCAACTTGGTCCCTTTCACTCTGCCACCTCCCTCTACCTGTGGCGTTCCACAGGACTCTATCCTCTCACCCTGGTTTTTCAACCTCTACTTGGTCCCTTTGGCCCACCTGATCTCTAACTTCTCCTCTAACTCTTAGTGTTAAGTGGATGACACTCAGCCTTCGTTCAGGCTCCCCTCAGCCTACTCTCCTCTCTCGCTCATTCCTGGTGTCATCTTCAACTCTACTCTTTCTTTCTCTCCTCACATCTCGGACATGGCCAAGAAGTCCCACTACCAGCTGCACCTCCTGAAAGGGACTCTTCCCTTTCTCACTTTCCCCCAGAAGCTCATCGTCTCCAGAGCTCTGGTTCTCTCTAGGCTGGACTACTGCAACAGCCTCTTTCTCAATCTGCCTTCCTCTACTCTCCGCCCTCTGCAACTAGTCCAGAAAAGGACTGGAAAACGTATCCTTGGCCTCAAGCCCAAGGAATGTATCTCTCCAGCCATGAAATCTCTCCCTGGCTCCCGGTGGCTGCAAGGGTCAAGTTCAAGACCATTTGCATTGTCCACAAGGCTTTCTGGGGCTGGGATCCCCACTACATCCAACACTCTCTTTCAAAATACCTTCCTTCTCGAACCCTAAGGGTTAGATGCTTCTCCAGGTAGAGAGTGGGGCGGGGGTAGATCCCTCTCCCCTGCACGTGCTCCCCTCTGGAATGGCCTCCCTGCCCCTTCCAAACTTGAGCCGAACCACCTGAAGTTCCGGAAGCAGCTCAAAACGTTCCTCTTCTCCTCTGCTTTCTCTCTCTCCCTCCCATGCTGACCTACCTGACCTACCTGTCTGCTCGACCGACTGGTTGCTTGGTTACCCTCAGTCTCACTGAATCCAGGCTCTTTCTTGATCAGTCACCCTTACACTGCCTCCGGGCCTACCACGCAGTTAGGGGCTGTAACTGTAATCATACAGTCCCTTGTTCTCCTTGCACTACCCAGCGCCGTGCTGCCCTGGCTGCACTTACTCAGAGTATTGCTGCCCTGTTTTCCCCTCCCCTCACCCTTGCACTTCCCCCTCCCTTCCCCCTTGCACTTCTTGTTCTCACACTTGCACGATCTGAATGACACAAGCCTTAGTAAGATAATTTGTCTTGTCCCTCCTCTATTTTCCTTCCCTTCCCTTGTCGCGCCTAAAAACACTTGTGTACATGCGCCTTATATATGACTTACCATATCATATTATTTTATCACAGATGCCCAGAAAAATATACAGTGCAACAGTAAGCAACAGCTAGACTGGCAGGACCCAAATGCTAGTCTAGCCAGGTAAATACACTTAGCAGGTCTGCTTTATCAGAAATGCACAGTTAAAACAATTCATACCAAACTGAGGAATGACTACACTGGCTGCACCAAAATGCCACCAATACCACATATCATGCCTGCTTAGCATGGAAATGGATGACTATTATGATTTATTACACAATCCCACCCCCCACACATCCCTTCTCCCTCACATCCCCTACCCCAACCTTCAAAGTCAGCTTGTTGGCCCAGAATTACCTCCACGTCCCTCTTCCTTGTCCCAGTGCTTATGTATGAGGCTCCATGCCTCATAGGTAAATACTGGGATGAGGACGAGTGGGACTAGGAGCAATGAAGATTACAGGTAGCCAAGTCAGGCATTACCTTTGTGTACCTCTACCTCATCCCAGTACATGTGTATGAGGCATATTGCCTCATACATAAGTACTGCCTCATACACAAGTACTGGGATGAGGAAGAATATGGCTAGGAGTAATTAAGATTACCAATAAGTAATCAAGGCATTAAACACAAGTAGTGGTGCAACACCATTGAGCTGACTGGGGTTCAGCATTCCCCTACCACCTGAAATTGTGGGCTATGTTGACCTGACGTGGCTGACCTAAAGAGCAGTTGGCGGACAGAAAAGGACACAGATGTTAAACAGCACCTGGGTTTCGCTGTTAACAAGGGCCTGGCCCAGCAATTACTAATGTACAGCCTTTCATATTTAGTACCTGCATTCAAATGCCAAATTGTTTAAGCAATTGAAATTGTGATGTGCGTTTAGTACTTGCATGCCAGGGGAGTGATTGGAAGGGTAGAGAGGGAACAGGAAACCAGTCATGCTCACCGCAGTCCTTATGTGGGTGCTTTTAAACTTAAAGGAGAGAGTTAACTGCTTGTAACATTGAAGCTGCACTAGAATAGTCTCATTAAAATGCGTAAGGAAGTGAGATGCCCCCACACAAATAAGTGTGCTCCTCCCCACCACACGTGAAGTTAGCGCTTCTCCCAACATTTGAAGGGTTAGCCCCCCTAAAATGTAGGTTTTGCTGCACCCCTGCACACAAGCACACACACCATTCACCATATATACACACGCAAGCCCAGACATCCATACATTTAAGTGTGCACTCTTTCACCATACAGGCACACCCAGGCAGCCACCCATATATTTAAGTGTGCAACCTTTCACCATACAGGCACACACACCCAGGCACCCACCCATACATTTAAGTGTGCACCCTTTCACCATACACGCACACCCAGCCACCCCTACATTTGTGTGCACCCTTTCACCATACACACACAGTCACCTATACATTTACGTGTGCACCCTTTCACCAAACAGGCACACCCAGGCATGCACCCATACATTTAAGTGTGCATCCTTTCACTGTACACGCACACACGCATACCCAGCCACCCATACATTTGTGTGCACACTTTCACCATACACTCACACACTCACACGTCATGGGGTTGAGGGGAGTCATAATACTTCAAAAATAAATTGTTTCTTTTTGAAGTCACTCTGAATTCATAAAGAAATTATTTCCGTTAAGGACTGAACCATAACAGAAATAATTTCTTTATGAAGGCAGAGTGACTTCAAAAATAAACTGTTTATTTTTGAGTCATAGGGATTCCCTCACCCCATGAAATGGCGGTCCACAGCCTAGGGTTTTATGTCACTGGGTGGAGTTAGCCCCCCCCCCCCCCCCGACTTCAAAAATAAAGTTTCTTTTTGTATTCACTCTGTCTTTATAAAGAAATTATTTCTGTTACAGAAATAATTTCTTTAGAAATGCAGAGTGAATAAAAAAAAGATATATTTAAAAAAAAAAAAGCAAAATATGTTGTTTTTTTTTTTTTTACTCCATGTGGGGCCCCCTCCCAGGACATGTGGTCGTGGGGCCCCACGCACTGCGGGCCCTGTTACGCCAGTGCGCAGCAGGGTTTGCAGTAACCATCAAATCAGGTGAGGCAGTCCTGTGTTTCTAGTGCTCCCACAACACCACAGCATGGACACTGGCTGCCATGGTCTGCACATTATTTTGCCACTTGGTTAAGGAAAGGCATTGTGCATTGTTTTTCTGTTCAGATGAGCTTCTCAATTCCACAGTTAGCCATTCCAAAACTGATAGCAGGTGGAACATGGGCGAGCAGGCTAGGAGACAAAGAGGCAGGAACAGGTGGAGTCAGTTTTTATTTTGTAGGCGTCGGACTGAAGTGAGGTGAATTGTCTCCTAGAACCGATTAAATGTATCAAGGCGGCAGATTATCACTGACAGAGATGAACCTCCTGTATTATACCAATAACAACTGATGGCCCAGGACCCAAGTTATAGGTCCCAGCACAAGGATGGCCTAACAACCTGGGTTTTTAATCTGAAAACCGGGATGCTGATAGCAATGTATTTGTTCATTCTAACAACATACATACCTAAGATGACTGCTGTGGAGCCCTGGAATGCGGGGCTCCATTTGGAGCCTCTCTTCCATTTCCATGGTGGTTGGTGTGAGAAACCGGACGGTGTCTCCCTGGCTGGTCCCCGGAGATTGTCATCCAAGTGACCAGGACACAGCCATTGCTATTGGATCCAGTTCCTGGGGGTGGACCAGTGATGTACGATCACCTGGATGGGGGGTCCTTGGGGAGTGGGAAACTGATGGGCAAGATGCAGTATCCCTCTTTTTTTATACCTTTTCCCCATCCTACCACGTAGGATATTCCAAAACACTGCCCCCCCTTTTCCACACAAACAAGACGAAAAACAACTGACTAACACCAAAGCCGTTTACCTGACGTGCCCCAATACCAGGGACAGGCAAAGTCAGGCAATTGATCACAATCACACATACCTGATGGCCCTTTCCCATCCCCACAGGGATAAAAGGTGGAGCAAAGCAGGGCGCACAATGTAAGAGCTAACAACACAGCAATCCGAGTGGAGGAGAAAAACAGCACAGACCGAGAGGGAGACAAGGAGAGAGTCGACCTTGCCCTTTCTGACCAAGGCCCATGGAACCTCCACAGAGGGAACTAAGTCTGCGAACAATAGCCAACATGTATTGAAACAGATGTGGCCGGTACACAAGACACACTCTGCTGATTACCAACCTGAGGAGAGACGCTGGTCTCAGTGGTACAAACCTTGACTCCAAGACATCAGAAAGCCGAGCGGTTCAACAAAGCCGGTGAGTCGAGGGGAGTGTCAATAAGAAACCAAACTGTGTTGAATGAAAAGTAGCCGAAGTATAAATTGAACTTTGAAAAGCAAAACGATACAATTGAGAAAGAGGGGGAAAATTCAGATACATAGGTGTCCAGCACCTCGTGGGTGTTCACGCAGGAAACTCTGGGGGATTCCCCAACAGTGAAAAGATTACCGTCACCAGAAGGCCTTGGGGAGAGGTGAAGAATGGTCAAAGTGGTCATACAGTGCTCTCATAAAATCCTCTGTACCATCGAAAGTCTTTGACCAACAGAGAACTGTGAAATTTAAGGGAAGTGAATCCTGCATGTTGGAAAATTAGCACATGAACTGTGTATTGTGAAAATCAGCAAGAGTGAACCCGGGCGAGGGATGCTAATGAAAATGGACAGAGTCTAAAAGTCCCAGAGGAATTGTTGGTAAAAGTCGACAAGAGTGAACCTGGCAGAAGGAAGCAGACAACAAAAAGTCGGCGACTGTGAACCTGGCAGAGGGTAGCCGACAGGCAGGGAAAAGACAGACAACCTGGTTAAAAAGACTTTTAGATTTAGGAAAGCATGAACATTGCAAGACAATGGAAAAGGAAGTGTCCCCCTTGTCTTCTGGGGTCTGAACTGGGCGAGGGAGATCCAGGGGTGAAAATTACCATCCAAAGTTCGCTGAAAAAGAACGGTCTTGTTAAATTTGTCCAAAGGGTCAGCATCCGGTAGAGGGGGACCCAGGGGTGAAGCCATCACCCAAAGTATTCTGAAGGGTCAGCGCCCAGAAGAGGGGGGGCTGTAAGGTACTCATGGTGGCAACAGTAAGAAAAAAAGACAAGTGATCACAGTTCAAGGGTGTTTATTAAAACAATATGCAGGTTTGAAAAACGCCTAAGCTAAACCTAAATCTAAGCTTGGAGCAAGTGTCGACCATCAAATGAAAACGAAGGCAGTCCTTGTCAGAATAAAAGGCCCATACGAAGAAAAACCTATGGCCATTTCCTTACAACTAAATACAGAAAGAGGGATAGGATTTTCAATAAAGAAAGAAGTGTTCTCAAATAATATGTCAGAACGGCCTTTAGCCAGGGGTCTACATTCCCCAAGTTTTAGCACGGGGTAAGGTAGTAATCCCGTGCACAGCACATGCTTGAGCTTTCCCAGTGCAAGCTGACAGTTCCTGGGCAAGTATACTAAAACGTGACTGGTCATGTGCTGACAAGTAGTCCGCAATGCACTCCCTAGGATAATAAAACAATCCCAATCTTTGATTCAACTTGTGTGTTGAGACAGCCAAGCGGGATGGGTATCTCAAAGCGAGGTTTTGAATGGAGTTATTGAATATTATCTTGAAGGTGTCTAGATAAATAAGTTCCTGCTGCCCGAATAAGCATAAGGTTATTTCAGTGCGGGTCGTCTATAAACCCAAAACGTCTGGATTCAAGATCAAAAAAAGTACTTTCAAATTGTAGTCAAAATGTTTTTCAAAATATATTTAAAGGAAAAAAAACAAATGTTCGAAGGAAACAACAATTTTATACAAAAATAGTGGTACAGGCGTCCATACACATATTCAGAAACAATACACGTTCATCATTGGTACAGTGTGTCGCATTCCATAGATGTGAAGATTTCACACAGCTAGGTTTATACAGTCCTGGATACAGTTCTGTAAAGTGTGTGTATTCATTCACATATAATAGGCTGCTGTGTAGGGGCCATTATTGCCAATGCGTTTTGGATAGTCAATCCTTCTTCAGGGCTAGTTGAGCCTATTGTTGGTTATACATATCCAACTTCCATGTCAAGATGTGTACCTGTAAGGTAACACGCAGAGACAGGGTGTCAAAGGGAGTTGTAGGTCACTATTTTAGTGATGTTAAAGTGTCATGTTAAAAATAGTCAAACTGACCTTCAGTTCTCTCCAGTCCCTAATTCAAACATAGGGACTGGATTCAAGCTTCATACAGTATCGGAGGAGGTATATTGTGATACTGTTATGCTTTGGGCAGCACAGGTGCTGAGTGATCGAATCCCGGACCGGCTTAAGGACTGCCAGAATCGTGTTCCTGCAGCGCTCAGTGGGCCAGTATATCCTTTGCATCTGTGATATTCTCCACGGGTCTTAAGCTAGAACTTAGACCTAGAAGATCAAATAAAAGAACCTTAGTCTACTCTAGGTAAAAAGATCTTACTCATCCAGTGTTAGCAATACAAAGTGAGAAAAATGCAGAAAATCCTAATTGGATTGATCATATTCATAATCATTGGTCTGTCCACAGTACATGGATTAGGACCTAGTAATGACGTATTAGTTCAGTGGGATCGCTATGCATGAAACAAACTGCACCCATTGTAATACTGTTCCCACATACCGCATTGCGTGTTCGCGTTGTGCCAAATGCGCAAGTATCCTGGCGTGCTGTTAGTAAACGAATCAGTTGTAAGGATTAGATATAAGTCGACCACAAGGTCTATAGAGCGTACATCCGCTGTGGCTCGTGTGGATGTGTAACTGCGGTCACAAAGAAATGGCAATGGAGCTTACCTAAAATTCTGATGGTCCCTGCCCGGCGCCAGTCTCCTCTAGGGAAGGAAGGCGCTGGCAGCAGTGTTGATATGGGTGCGAGGCGACCTATGCGCATGTGCACAGTCTCGCTTAGACACCATATTTGAGTGGGAGTATATTCGTTACTATGGTAACGTATCTCAACAGAGTCAAATTATTCCTGTGCGTCAGCCGCACTGACTGGAGGTCACAAATAGGAGCATACCACAAAGATGGTATAAATGGTAGCCTGTACCCACCTACTGGTGTAGTAAACCGCTCATCACATTGGATGGCCCAATGTCGCTGTGATTAGTGCAAGGAGTTTATACCGCGGGTCGATAGGCAGGCTGCAGGAGAGCAGTATCTGCAGATTATTGTAGGTCAAGAAGAGGGGCAGGCTGCCGATAATTATCGGCTCGGTGCCCCTTCTCTGTCCAAATTGAGAAGCAAGATGGCGCCGCCGCCATCTGAGGGCTAAATCATTTTAGTAGCAAGTCCTTATGGTGGGTTTACTAATAGATCCCTCATCAATCGGTATGGTAGGTTCTGTAGCACCTGTATATGGCCTAGCACAGACATGATTTTTAAGGCAAAGCCGAAATTGCAGAGATTGAAAGTTGGACAATTGTAATGTCCACTGGTATGTACTTACGCCTGAAGGATCTACAGTTAGTAAATGTGAGAACCGGGGGCGCCCATCCTACAATCTCATATCTTGTGTGCACTGTCAACTCCTATACGGTCTTGCATGTTGATGCAAAAAAATCGCTAAGTACATATATATTTGTATGAGTATAGCCTATACGTAGAATATATCATAACCATGGAACATAGCGTAGCAGTATATCTTCACAATTCAAGATCTGTACCCCCACAAGATCAGTGCTACACCGGGTTGATGACACTAATCCGTGGTATACATCCGTGATTAGTGGGACTTAAAACAGGATATATATTCCGATATTACATTGTGCATACAGTGTAAACTCATGTACGATATCACATGTTGATATACCAACTACATCAGAACAAATTCTCAATATTGTCATAAGTGTAGCATATCCATAGAACATTGCATTGCAATGTGTCCTCCCTGGGACCATATTCGCTATACATTAGATCGGTGCTGCACAAGGTCAGTAATGTGCAAGATAAATGACACTCAACTGTTCCATACATACAGGCTTAAAGCAGAGAACAAGTTACTCTCTTACCTGGTAACGTTCTTTCGATGGGATGGTCCGACGACGTATTCCATATCTATGACAGTAATCACCACAGCTGTGCTGCTTCGGGAAATTTTCGGCATCTGCGTCCGGTGTCGAAGTCGATACGCTGTCATCGAGGGCCTCCATCCAGCTGACATCACCGGATGTTATAAGTAGGACGTATGATGCCCATAGCCTCAGTTGTAGTTCTTTCCCCCAGAACGTGTGGCATCAAACCACTGCCAGTATGACCACAGAAAGCCTTGCGGAAACGTAAGCTGCAATCGCATAAGAAATTCTGTAGCGGGGCAGGTAGGGAGGGAGCGATATGGAATACGTTGTCGGACCATCCCATCGAAAGAATGTTACCAGGTAAGAGAGTAACTTGTTCTTTGAGAGACGTATTCCATATCTATGACAGACTCCCAAAGCAGTACCAACGTACGGAGGAGGGAAAAAGAATTTAGAATATAGAAATTTAGAATGCCCAATCAAATTGCAGAGTAAAGGACAGCCTTACCAAAGGCCAGATCCTGCCCATGGATAGAATCTAGGGAGTAGTGTCGTACAAAAGTATGGACCGAAGCCCATGTGGCTGCTTCACAGATGTTACGAATAGGAACACCCCTCTGCAGGGCAGTAGAGGCAGCCATACCCCTAGTAGAATGGGCCTGTAAGCCTACCGGAGGGTCCTTACCCGCCAAGCTGTAACATTCAGAAATTGCCAAGATAATCCATCTAGACAAAGTCTGCTTAGTTATAGCTTATCCCAAACGCCTTCCAGCATAACCAATAAAGAGTTGATCGTCCACTCTGACCCAGGACATGTGAGAAATGTAGAAACGTACAGCTCTCCTAGGATCCAACCTATGGTGCCTCTCCTCTTCCTTACCAGGATGTGGAGGAGGATAAAATGCCGTAAGAACAACCTTCTGGATTAAATGAAATTCAGACACCACCTTCGGAAGAAAGGAAGGACGAACTCTAAGGACAACCCTGTCCTTCTGAAACACAGTGAAGGGTGGCTTAACTGAAAGCGCCTGCAATTCACTCACTCTGCGAGCAGAAGTGACCGCAACTAAAAACACAGTTTTAAGGGTTAACAGCCTCAAAGGACAAGAATGTAAAGGCTCAAACGGAGCACCCATAAGGAATTCCAGAACAAGGTTCAAATCCCAACCAGGCACCTCGAAAGGTGACGGCAGAAACACATTAGTGAGTCCTTTGAGAAACTGAGAAATTAAAGGAATTTTGAAATAAGAACACTCCTCAGACGAGTGCTTAAATATAGACAGCGCCACCAGGTAACCTTTAAGAGTACCCACTTGCAGGCCCCTGTGGGCCAATGAAAGCAAAAAAGACAGAACCACAGGAATGTCACACGAAAAAGGATCCACATTCTTAACCCTGCACCAGTCGCAGAACTTTCTCCAACGGCAACGGTACAGGGACTTCGTTGCCAGCTGTCTGGCCGAAAGCAACACCTCCATCACGCCTTCTTGGAGGTCCCAATCCTTATACTTCAACCTTTCAGAAGCCAAGCGTGAAGGTTGAGGGATCTGACCTCTGGATGGAGAACCTGACCCCCCACTCCCGTGAGAGCAGGTCGTCTCGGTAGGGAAGACGACGTGGAGGGCAAGTCAAGAAGGTCCGGGTACCACGTCCTCCGAGCCCAAGCCAGAGCAATGAGGATCATCAGGGAACTGAACCTCCATAACCTCCGCAGCGTTACTTGCAAGATGACAGGGACTGGAGGAAACTCGTACAGCAGTGGGAAGGACCACTCCACCACCAACGCGTCTGCTTCCTTTTGGAGGAAATTCCCGCGAGCAGAACCTTTCGCACTTCCGGTTGACACTGGAGGCGAAGGGATCCACCTGAGGGGTCCCCCAAAAGGCAAAGATCTCCAGGAGAATCTCATGAGCCAGCTCCCACTCATGAGAGATTGTGCTCTGCCTGCTCAGAGCATCAGCCATCTCGTTTTCATCTCCGGCCAGATGAACTGCTGAGATCGAAACTTCATGCTGGATGGCCCAGAACCAGAGCTGCATCGCCTCCTGCACAGAGAAAGTGACCCTGCCCCCCCCTTTTTGTTGAGGTAGTGCATGGCCACTGTGTTGTCCGTGAGAATCAGGACATTCTTTCCTCACACAGTCGGCAGAAAAGCCTTCAGGGCAAGCCTGACGGCCTTCAGCTCCAACAGATTGATATGGAGTCTAGACTCCGACAGAGACCAACGCCCGCTGACAGTTAACTCGTTGGCATGAGCTCCCCATCCTGTGAGGGATGTGTCCATCACAATCGTCACCTCCAACCAGGGTAGCTTCATCAGATTGCCTTCAACGCCCCACCACAGAAGGTCCTGGACGGTCGAGGGTTGCACCTGAATGGGGTCCGACATCCTGCCGGAGGACATGCGACCACTGCATCTTGAAGGCCCACTGCACAGATCTCATCTGCAACCTGGCCAGAAAAATGCAGGATGCCATGAGGCCGAGCAACCTCAAGAACTCGAATGCTGGGAGACTCTGTGCGTGTTGAAACTTGTGCACCATCTGCTGAATGTGATGAGCCCTCACCTGGGGAGGAAAACACTGCCCCAGGGATGTGTTGAGCACTGCTCCGATGTACTGGAGCCGCTGGGTTGGCGTCAAATGGGACTTCTTCAAGTTGAGGGAGAAGCCCAGCTTGTGAAGGGAGTGGCAGATGACAGACAGATGATCCAGGACTTTCTCGGGAGAGCACGCCCTGATCAACCAATCGTTCAGGTAGGGGTAGACGTGAATCCCCCCTTTCCTGACATACGCTGCCACCACCACCATGAGCTTGGTGAATACCCTCGGGCGGAGGTCAATCCGAATGGCAGGACCCGAAACTGAAAGTGCGAGTCGCCAACCGCGAACCTTAGGTATTTCTTGTGCTTTGGATGGATCGGCACATGAAAATAAGCGTCCTTGAGGTCGAGAGACACCAACCAGTCCTGAAGTTGAAGGGCCTGGAGGACTTGAGAAAGAGTAACCATCTTGAATTTGTCCTTCCTGAGGAGCTTGTTCAAGTCCATGATGGGTCTCAATCCTTCGTCTTTCTTCAAAATCAAAAAATAAGGGGAATATCATCCCTTGTTCCTCTCCGCTACAGGGACCAGTTCTATGGCGCCTTTCTCCAGTAGGGATTGAATTTCCTGCGCAAGGAGCGGATCCGGACTCTTCAAAGAGAGATTCCCTGGTGGATTGTCGTGAGGCCTCTGCCAGAAAGGAAGACAGTAGCCATGGGCTATGATCTCCGGAACCCACACATCTGAAGTAATGGCACTCCACTCTACAAGATGCTGCGCCATCCTTCCCCCAACCGGTGATCCATGGGACATGGCCTCATGACTGAGCTGAAGCGGCTGCGGCAGTGCCTGAGGGCAAAGAGGCAACTGACCGAGCGGCCTTGGAACCTCGAGTACCCTGTTTTCCACCTCTGGCACTCCTACGGTGGCCCCTTTGACTTGCAGCTCCTCTCGATTTACTAAAGGATGAGTAATAACGAAAAGAACCTCCCCTCCCCTAGGACGAAAAGGCAAAAGTTGGCAAACTGCAGCGATCAACGACTTTGCTGCAGCTTTTGAGGTCTGCAACCTCTCAAGACTCTCCTTGCTGCCAAAAAGATGTTCACCATTAAAGGGCATGTTGAGGAGCTGGGCCTGCACATCAGGAGCAAACCCTGACTTCAGCAACCACGCAAACCTGCGTATTACGGTGCTCGCCTCCATGGACCGGCTGACACAATCTGCCATGTCCAAACCCGACTGAACGGTCTCACACATGGCATCCTTGCCATCCTGTACAATAGCAAGAAAACCATCCCGTTCATCCCCTTCGGGAATATGTTCAGCCACCAAGGAAATACAGTTCCACAGAGTGTGCGTGAAACGTTCGGGGGTTCTCACAGAGTCGATTGATCAGGATGGCGTGGTTGACAGTGTCAACAGCAAGGGAATGTTCAAGGAGGATGAGGACAAAAGGAATGCTGGAATCAAGGTTGGAGGTCAGATCTTCACAGGTGTTAAGGAGAGCAGTGTCCGTGCTTCTGGCAGCTCTTAAGCCAGACTTATGGTCATGGAGACAACCAACAGATTCAGTGTGGAGAGTAAGCTCGCAGTTAGCCAGCTTTTCCAAGAGTTTGGAAATGGAAAACTTCCAGTGGCAAAAGAATGATTACAGAAATTGGCCAAAGCTGGATCAAGGGTGTCAATGTGGTCCTTGATGGTTCTGGAGGAGCAGGCGAGCACCTGTTTCGGTGACACTTCCATAGATGGGACTTGTTCGGGGGGTATGGCTTTATAGGCACACACGGAGTTGGCTGCCTGTAAAGCCATACCCCCCGAAGAAAACACTTTCTTTGCCCAGCCATCAAAACGCTTGTCGTCCCTATCAGGAGGGATGGTAGGGTACGACGCCTGCTTTGCTGGGCCGTGGCCAACTGCACCACCAAACTCTCCGGAGTGGGGTGCGTGTTCAAGTAGCAGGGGTCACTACTGGCTGGGCGGTATTTTTGCGGCAAAAACTTGCTCACTGCCAGGAGACTCTCCGGAGCAGTCCAAGCTTCAGCCATCCTTCTTTGCAAAGCCATATGGAATGGCAGTACCAGGTCATTTGGAGGACCTTGGTCGAGGATGTCCATCAGGTCATCCTGCAGAAAATCCACAGGTGGCGCAGACCACCCAAAGTATTCTGTGACCGTCGACATAAGTCACTGGTACGAGGACTCGGCATGGTTGCCAGGCTCAGGCCGACAGTACTCCACCTCCGGAGAGGTGTCCAGACCACTGGCGTCATGCAGTGACTGACGCAGGTCTTCAATCTGGCTGTGGCCAGACAAAATCTCGTCAGGCACCTCCTCAGGCACCAAAACTTCCTCAGATCACTCATCCCACTCAGAAATAAAATCCAGAGGGCGGAAAGAGTGCACAGAAAAAAGGACAAAGACATGCTTAGCCTTGGCCAGAGCCTTTCCGGGGGTTCCACCGTGCCCCGGGGTACCTCCGACAAAGCAGCCTCGAAAGGCGTGGAGTGCATCGACGGAATTGGCATCGACGTCTAGCGAGGCGCCGACAACTTCAACGGTGCCAACACAGGCCTCGAGGGCGGAGCCTCGAGCGTGTCCTTCGACGGCCTGGGCACCGATGGCGTCAACGACTTCCTTGGAGGCGATGTCTCGAGAGAGTCCCTCGACGACCTCCGCGCCGCAGGCATCGATGTCTTCCTCAAAGACTTCACAGGCTCATGCAGTCTCGAGAGCGTCGAGGACCAGGACCTGGAACCGGCATGTCTAGAGCGACCAACCTTGTCCGACCGGGACCTCGAAGGTGCCCGGTGGTCGCGATGACTGCTCGAGCCTGAAGGCGGACAAGCAGTGTCTCTAGCACGGTCACGGCCGAGGTCCTTAGACGGCGCGGATGAACCAGAGCCCTGCGATTGAAAAATCGCCATCATCTCCTTTCGGAAGAAATCCCATTCCTCAGGAGTGGAATGCTTGTTGGGACAAGCAACCCTCCGACGGGCGGAGTCCTCGGATGAGGACTGGGAAGGCGACCTGTGATGGCGCTTCCGTGAGTGCCTCAAAGAGGCAGAGAAATGGCGAGACAGACTCCTGGACGGAGACTCCCCCGGACTCACGACAACGATGTGGAGAGTCGCCCCTCGAATCATCCATCGAGAGTATAGTGGATCGCGACTTCCGGGGCTTGGCCACCTCACCCACCAACAGCTTCTTATTACGCTCGCGCAAGGCCTTCGGTGTAAGCGACTGGCAGTCGACACAGTCATCCGTATTGTGGTCCTCCCCGAGGCACCAGAGGCAAGCATCGTGCGTGTCCGTCAACGACATCTTGGAACCGCACACCTGACACTTCTTAAAACCTGACCGCGGGGTTGAAGAAGCCGAAGACATCATCTTCAATACACAAACGAACAGGTTCGAAGAACCGAAAGAACAGGATTCAGTAGAACCAAGGCGCGCCAAGATCTCCGAAGCGAACACATTCGCGGAAAAAACGGAACTGACGCTACGGGCGTCGTGCATCCTACTTATAATATCCGGTGACGTCTGCTTGACGGAGGCCCTAGAGGACAGCGTATCGACGTCATCGACGCAGGACGCAGATGCCGAATATTTTCCGAAGCAGCACAGCTGTAGTGATTACGGTCATAGATATGGAATATTTTGGAGGACCCAATCCCCTCGAATACATATTTCAAACAAAACCCATTAAGTCTGATCGCAGTTCATTCCCCTGGGCAGCATTGAGTCCAGAAGGTCGATCCATAACACCTCTCTTTGCAATAGTTTCCTGATCAGATGTCCTCCTCTACTGCTCACAGTCACCATTTCCAGGGTCACACATTTTAACTGGGCTACCGTGTGTCCCGCCTCCAGGAAATGCATTGTAACGGAGGATTTAAGGTTTTTTGTGCGTATATTAGACTTGTGTTCCATCTATCGAAGTGTGGCTTTTCTTGTGGTCATGCCCACATAGTATCCACAGGGGCATTTCAATGCATAAACCACATTTTTAGAGTCACAGGTGCAAGAATGCCTCAGTGAGGGTGTGTGATGGTATTGCCTATGATGATGTTCCCACAGTGTTGACAGTTGTGGCATGGTTGTGTACCTTTGTGTTTGCTGTTGCTAGTTGTTGTGGGTTGTATCTCTGCTTTGACTAGACTATTTCTTAGGGCTATACTATTGCGATAGGCAAAAGTTGTTGGTTGCCTGAACAGTGGTTGCAGTGTTGGGTCCATCTGCAACATTGGCCAAGCCTTCTTAATAATACCATTGATTTTGTGACTCTGGAGTGAGTGTGTTGTGTACACAAGCGGCTGTCCATCTTTGGGAGGTTTAGGTGTTAACAGAGTGTCTCTCTGTATGATATCGACTCTGCAATATCTGAAATAAGGGTGGGATTGTAGCCCCTCTCATGGAATTTGGTTCGTAATGCGGAAGGCTGCGTTCTGTACTCATCTGGTTCTGAAATGTTCTGCTTGTAGCGGAGAAACTGGCTTAGGGGTACACTCTCAATGGTGCGTTTTGGGTGGAAACCTGTTGCTAACAGCAGGCTATTACGATCTGTTGTCTTGGTATAAATCCTTGTTGCCAAGTTGTTCTTTTTGACATAGACCTCTAGATCCAAAAAATGATCTTTGTTCTACTGATGGTGTTAATGAACTTATCGAGACAATCTGGATTCAGACCACTACATGTTACGGAAACAGCCTTAATTGACCTCAAGACACAAATTGACAAGTTGAAGGACAAAGGTAAAACAGCTATGCTCCTCCTCCTTGACCTATCGGCGGCTTTTGACCTTGTGGATCATGCAGTGTTATGCAACCACCCAGCGTCTGCCGCCCATTTCTCAAGTGAAGCTATAGCCTGGGTACAATCCTTCCTGGCCAACCTTACAATGAGAGTGTTCTCCCCTTTAGCCGCAGCGGACCCAATAAACATCACTTGTGGTGTCCCACAAGGTTCATGCGTCTCCCCCACAATGTATAATATCTTTACTAAGCCACTCTTCGACAAATTTGACAGACTGGGGGTAACCTATACTAATTACGCAGACGATACACACATCCTCATTCCTCTATCTGGCAACTTTGTTGAAGACACAGCTACAGTAAACAAGATCTACCTCCTCATTCAGGCATGGATGGCCTCCCACGGCCTCTGCCTAAATGACGACAAAACAGAGATACTGATCCTGCGCTCCGACTCTAACCTTAAAAAACTAAGCCCCAACTATCTCACCTTCAACATAGGCAGCAATATAATTAAGGTGGCTACTGAGATGAAAACACTAGGTTTCTACCTCGATTCCACGTTATCGCTCAAAAAACAAGTTAACACTTTGGCCTCCTCCACAGCGTACACTTGCAAATTAATCAAGACCTGCAGACCCTAACTTTCTAAGACCAATTGCATTACCCTAGCTAACGCACTGGTAATGTCTAAGTTGGACTACTGTAATGCCCTCTACGCGGGCGCCAATAAAACTGTCAAACAAAATGCAAATTTTACAAAATAATGCGCTCAGAGCAGCCTTGGACATACCCCGCAGAGTGCACATTTCTAATATCAGGCAAGACCAACATTGGTTAAAGGTTTGTGACAGAGTTCTTCTCAAGACGCTATCTCTCACCCATAAAGGACTGAACAATACTGCACCTCCTTACATTTCAGCCAGACTGACCAGAAAAACCTCCAGCAACCACACCAGAGCTTCCAACCACTTCCTACTAGAAATTCTTAGATGTAGGCGAACAAAAGCGGGTGGAGCAAGCTTCCCTGTCAGAGCTGCCAAAGCCTGGAATGCACTTCCTCTTGCATTGAGAGCTAATCTACCCTACTTGAGGTTTAGAGGAAAGGTGAAAAGTTGGGTCTGGACAAACAACACCTAACAAACTGAACCCTTGCACTAGGATCTGGGTCTTGGCTCACTATTGCCTTGATTCTCCTGAAATCTGGAACACAGACTATCTCATTGCCTTCTGTGGGTCGTCAGGTACACCTAGCCTGTACTATTTTATATTTGTACTGTAAATATGGTAACATGACATGTATCGCATCAATTGTTTTTATCCTCTGTATGTAACCTAAGCTTAAGTAATCTTGTACCTGCTGCGCCCAGTTACCCCTGGGTTTGGAGCGCATTATCAAATAATAAACAAACAAATAAACATAAAAAGTGCATTGTGTCCTTAATATAGGTATCCATCTACTATATCAGTGGTTGTAGAACTTTGTCGCAATATTTAGCTAATGGTTCCAGTATGCTGTCGGTAGCTGCTATAATTGGTTTGATCAGTCTGTTGTGGATTTTTGGAAGGATATATAAGACTGGAGTGATAGGGTGTTTGTTCTCAAGAAATTATTATAAGAAATTCATTAGGACCAGCGCCCCACCCTTGTCTGATGTCCTTGTTGTTGAGTACATTTTGTAGAATTGGTCTATCCCTATTGGAGAAGTTGCCATGTCTTTTAGATTTGAACGACAGTTTCTTGAGGTCTGCCAGTACTGTTTTCTCAAATACAGTCAAGACATGGTTTTGTATAGGTGGGTTAAAGGTACTATTCGGGGACATCTTCAAATAATAAGATGGTTGTTCTTCCTCTACGGAGTCCATCTCTAATGAGTTAAAAAAGACTTTCAATTTTAATTTTCTCATTAGCTTAAAAAAGTCCATTTTCTCTCTCAGGAGATTACTGTTGTATTCTGGTACAAAAGATCATCCCTTTCTCAGTATTGTCAGTTCCATTTGAGAAAGGCTATCGGAAGAAATATTGACTATTAAATCTTCTTGTTGTATGGTTTCTTGGAGGATTTTTTTCTTTTTTCACTTTCTGGTGGGGTCTTTTCTTGTACCTGCTTCGGCCCCTCTTTCTTGGTTAGGTACGGTATCTGCATCTATACCGGATCCTGTTGCTACATCCAACTCAGCGCTTGAGGTCTCTGAAGTGGTGTTCTCTGGGTTCAATGGTCCTGTTCTTGGTGTTCGAGTGTGTGGTGGTCTGGTAGGTCGTTGGCCATAATATTCTTGCCACGTATATACGATTTCTAGTTTGTGGTCTTGGGTATCCCTCCTGAACTTTCTAATCTTCTTCGTCTCCAATTCTTGACTATATCTTGCCAACTTGTTGTTGGTATCGTCTAAGATCTGTTGGAATTGGTCCACTGTTATACCTTTGCTGAGACTCGTTCTAATGTTCCCGATATCCTCCTCCAAAGAGGTTAGGTTTTTGGCCAGTTCCTCTATTGTTAATAGTATCAAGTACATTTATTGAGAATTTGGCGCCATCTCTTCATAGACGCTGGATTATCTTTACAGAGAGTGGGTTCTAGGTTCATCGTTAAGCCACAAGGAATTCTCTGTGCTTTATGGTATTGAGCTAACCTGGTCGCATGGAGTTTAAGGTTAATCACTCTCCGGGCCTTCCACACCAAGTGCTTGATTAGCGCTTCTGGTTTGTAACTTGTAACCAGTGATTTTGATCAAATTGAGAATCCTTTTAGCCTCCTCTTCGCTGAAACCTATCGTTTCAGCTCTGTTTGTGGTGGTTTGTCCAATTTGCAAGAAGGGTATTTCCTGGGCAAGTATCAGGTTCAACAAAAGTCTCCAGCCTCCAGGGACCTGATGAAGTTACTCTCAAATGTTTGGTGGGTGATATCTTCACCCGTGGGTCCCCCTCTTCCGGATGCAAACCCACAACAAGTTTCTATCAGTATCAGGACCTTCGAGGACCTGGTGTATTCAAAAACAGTTCTGTTCCACATATACGTTGAGTGATGGCTTCACCCTTAGGACCTCTCTTCCAGGCGTAAACCCCTTATGAATTGAATTCAACAAAATAAGCACAAATTTCCTTTACAAGGAACTTTGGGTGATGACTTTTCACCCCTGTATCTCGCTCGGCCAGACCCGGATCTTCATTGGCAAGGGGGACACTTCCCTTCCCCTTGTCTTGCAGTCCTTGTTTCACAAATCTTAATATCCTCTTAAACAGCATCACAGGCTTCAGCCCTGTATGTCAGTGTCCCTTCTGCTGGGTTCACTCTGGCCACCTTTTCAAAATAGTTCACTGCGTACACCCCCAGTAGGGCTCCCTTCTTCCTACACACTGTTCATAGGGCCTTCTGGCTTCGCCCCTTACTGTCAGCCTGATAGGTTCTGTTCTTTCAAACTTTATGAAACAGTTCACTATGGGGGTTTGGACTCTGCCCCTTCTCGTTACCATCCCTCCACCGGGTTACTGTTACCAACTTTATCAATCATGCCTTCCTCAGTCACGTGTCGATCACAGACTTTCGACGGTACAGAGGATTTTGAAAGACACCTTTATGACCACTATGACTGTGCCTTCGTGGCCATCCCCAAGGCTTTCTGGTGTTAGCAGTCAGGGTTTGACCAGAGTCTCTCGAGTAAGCACCCACGTGGTGCCGGATCCCTCTGCAGCTACCCTCTCCTTTAGCTCTCGCACAGCCTTCTGGTGCTTGTAGTTTCTACACAAAACAAAAAGAGGGAGGGGGTCAGCCAGAGTCTTTCACATGCGCACCCACGTGGCGCCAGAGAACTCTGCAGCTGGTCTTGAAGGTTTTTGCTTGCATCTTGTAGTTTCACCACTGAGCATCCCTGTCGGGCTCGGAACCTTCTTCACAAACGCATCACTAGATCCACAGATGCTTCCTGCTCGAGGGTCCCTAGGTTTAACCTAAAAAGGATCCGGCGGTTCTATTTTTCCGGTACTGGCCTCCAAATTATGGAACTGTGTCCCATCTGACATCAGTGCCATACAAGTATTTGACCACTTCAGGAGAAGCGTTATAGTCTGGATACTTAGCAAGAACTAAATAACTACCGTGTATTATACAAATATGCATAGACAAATATCCTTGGTATCTGACTAGCATTTATGTATGTAATTCTACCAATGTATTATACCCATTTGAATATTGTACTTTATACCCATTTGAATTATGTACTTTACCCTCCGACAAACTGCTTCTCCCATGCTCATGTAACTGTACTTCAAAGCGGCCAGATACCTCTAGGTCAGGAGCGCTATATAAATAAAATAAACAAACAAGGTTTTGGGACTTCTGTCCCAGGATGCATTTGGGTTGCTTTTGCTCCCTGAAATGGCACTGTCTTTGGGAGCTGCAGAAGCCAAAATGGGGTATCTGTAGGAGGTTAGGGTCTCTCCCTATGCCCCTCAGAGACCTGGGTTTGCCTGCCTGGCCCAGAGGAGGTGTTTAACTGTCGGTACTCGCAGGCAACCCCAGCTGCCCCTGGTCTTGCCTTCTGGAGGGACAGTTTCCTTCTCCACACTACAATCTTCTCTCTGGTAGCAGGATCAGTGTTTGGCTGGTTTTCTTCTCCTCTTTTAAGCCTCCCAGGGTCTCCACAGCTCACATGGGCTCTCTCCTGCTCTCAGGTACCTTCCAGCATCCCGACTCCCTCACAATGCTGTTCCTTGCTGCTGCTTTTATACTCCCAGCTAGAGTTAATTGGAGTCAGGTGTGAATCCTCATGACTCCTATCTGCCTCTGCCCCATCCCAGTCCTTGTGTATTTGAGTGGGATTATGGGAGTTGTAGTGCTGTGGAGAGGTGACATTTGTTCTGGGTTTTAGATGCTATTTGGAGTTGCCCGGTTCTCTCAGTCTTTTCTGTAAGGGAACCTGCTGGGGGAGATGGTATTTTGGTGGCAACATCCCATAAAGACTGCTGGGATCTCTGATAGGGGTGCATTGGAAAGAAATGGGATACTGCATCTCGCCCAAGGATGCTCCTCTCGCAGTTTCCAAGGACCCGCTGCCCAGGTGATCCTCCCTCGCTCGTCAAGCCACAGGTTGGGATCTAAGAGTGATGGCCCTCCCCTGGCCACCTCAACAAAGAATCTGCTGGAATAACCTGAGAGAAACACCTCCGGTTTCTCACAGGGATCCAGGGGTGAAGCCATCACCCAAAGTATTCTGAAGGGTCAACACCCAAGAGGGGGAGCCAGGGGTGAAGCCATCACCCAAAGTATTCTGAAGGGTCAGTGCCCAGAAGAGGGACATCCAGGGGTGAAGCCACCACCCAAAGTATTCTGAAGGGTCAGCGTCCAAAAGAGGGGCACCCAGGTGTGAAACCATCACCCAAGGTATTCTGAAGGGTCAGCGCCCAGAAGAGGGGCACCCAGGGGTGAAGCCATCACCCAAAGTGTTCGTAGAACAGAACTTTGTGTTTATTTGTTGAGAGCATCAGGCCTCGAAGGCAAGAGACTTAATTATAAAGAGACGTAACCATCGAAGAGCCGGATAGCTGATACGGGACTTAGTTCGGGCTGGTAAGTCTCGAGCGTGTGCTGTGCTCCAAAGTCCCACTTTGTCCCGTGCTAAAAACGTGGGGAAAGGAAACCTCGAGGCAATCATATCCTGACTTATTATTTGTGAACACTTTCTTTATTTTGATACCCTAGCCCACACTCTTTCTGTAATTAGCTATAAGGAATTGCAATAGGTTTTTCTTATTATAGGCTCTTTTATATTGACAACGCCACTAGGACTGATTTATTTTTCATTTGATGGTCAACGCTTGCTCCCATCTTAGATTTAGTTGGTGTTTTTCCACCCTGCATTTATAGTTCAATAAACACCCACCCTTGAAATGCAATCACTTGTGTCTGTCTTTACTGCTATCACGAGGAGTTCCTTACATCAGTGACACAGACTAACGGCAGCGGAAGGAATCAGGGTTAAGTGGGGTAGGGAGTGGGGAGGGAAGGGGTCAAAGACCGTAGGTTATGGTCAGAAAGATGGAGGGGCGAGTGAACAGCCCTTCAGTTGCTCGGAATGCATGCTTGGATCATGGGATTCAACATGTGATCCGAGAAACTTGATTTGGCTGGCTCCCCCGCCCTGTGTGCTAATATTCATTACACAGCCGATACCTTACCTTAACTCACATCAGGGTCTCCTGCTTTTTACACTGTGCGAGCCAGAGTGGCCTCTTGCCTTTTAGGAATGGGTTGTGCTGTAGAGTGTGGAGCAGTAGGATAGGAGGGATTGGTTTTGTGCCATGGGGGATTTGGGAGGGGGAGTGGGTAGGTAGGACACCAGGTATTCATTTTGTGTGGTGAGGTTGGGGGCAGGGGATGTGAAATATGAGCTGTATCGAGGGTTATGGCGAGACAGGATGAAAGGTGTGAGTGGAGTCATGGGGTGGGAAGGCAGGGTGCCAGGCATTGGTTTTGTGTTGTGAGAGTGAGGAGAAAGGACACCAGGTCAGGATTTTTTTTAGTGGTTCGTGGGGAGGCAAGCAGGCCACCAGGTGTCAGCGGTCTTTTGCCAGTTTGGCTCATGTTTGGTGCCAATTCTCGGTCTACTCCGCCCCAGGGCATGGGCAGTCTGCGCTGTCACCAAGGGCCCCGTGCCCATGGAAGACAAGCAGGCACCAGCTGCAAAATCTATACCAATACATTTTATTTCCAGAGGGGCCGTGCTACTTTCACTTGAAGCTTTCTACTGTCCATCATTGACAAGTACGTGATCTCATCGCCCAACCCACCTGTGAGAAAATCCCTCCCCCATTTTCCCAGTGGCTTCTTGCACAGTCACAGCAGATCCTCTGGGGTCTTGCAAATAATGTAGTACTTAACAAAATTCTTTGCATTGGCTGGGACTTTAAATAGGATGGTATTTGTAAGTGGTGGTCACCCTGGATATACCCTTGATGAACCACTGTTTCCGACAAGACCTCACCTTTTAAAGTATAAAAGAGCATTGCAATAGGGGATTTTTTTAAATACTGAAATCGCACACAAAGGACCAGTTGCTAACCAAATAAATGCCTTCTTTTGACGCAAAAATGTCACACAGAGACACGTTTTTAAACTACCTCCCTTATTTTCGTGTATGCTCCTCACCAAAAGGCATATTTGTCGAATGTTACATTTTCCTCACATCATATATTAAACATGCCTTTTTCAAACACTCAAAACCAATAAATTTACACGCTTTCACACATTGTGTACTCGTATTTTTGGTAGTGAGTGCAAGTCTTAAAAGTACATATATGAAACCCACAAAAACAATTTTATTTAGCCTAACGCTGAATTGCATTCTGGTATTTCAAGTCTACCATAAAATGGGGTGGAATAATGATGCAATCTTACAATGTTTCTTTACCATATTTCTCTAAGGACTTATACATTTGTCCGAGTGGTTTATTATGGAAGTGTGAACTTTACAAGACATAACTTTAAAACAACGTATTGTTGAAAAACAAGCCTGGGATGAGGAGGGGCAAGGAGTTGAGGGACAATCGTTCATGGTGATTTTCGAGGTGCAGGGATTTGGGCTGAGAGGTTGCTGGCCTGGGGACCAGAAGTGTTGTTTCCCTAATCTCAGCCCTGCGCTGATTTTAACATATGAAAACTTGGCCTCTGCTGTAAAAAGGCTCGGCTTCGATCACACCATAAGGCAATCCTGCAAAAGAAGCATTTTGCTCTGTCTGCCCCGCACGGTTGGATCCTGCAATCAAAGCTGGAGGCATTTTTTTTATTTACGGAATAAATCCTGAGCTGGGGGGCATTACCCATCGGGTAATTCCCCAGGGTAAAGTGTACAGGTCTGAGCGCAGTGAGAGGATGAACGATATCCTGGGGCCATTACCTGACCTCGTAATGCACACCCCCACAGCGAAGGGGTTTATTGAAATTAGCATCCTGGGATGCAGCGTATTTGATGTTTCTCAACTTGAAAGAAACAACAATCCAAGATGGCCACCATGAAAGAGGGAGTAGGGAACTACACAAAGCCCCTTCTCCCTGGACTTTCCAGTGATGGGGGATGCGTTCCCAGCAGTGGTGACGGTGAATTGGAGATGTGGAAATGGTGAGGGTGAAGGGGACTGCGAGTGCACTTAGCTCAGCCCCGGTGGGTAAAATGGCAGCCTCCCACTGGGAACAGGAGCTTTAGTATGTGGTAATGCCGCAGTTCTGAGTCTCCTGATGGGCTGGGAACTTGTCAACCCCCACCCCTCGCTGCATGCTAATTAGGTATATCGCTCACCTTATGATTCGAAAGAAAACATTAGTAGAAGATACATTTCTTTTGACAGTCAAACAAATCCTCATTAATTTAGTGAATTAAAGCAATATTGCTAGTTTGGACAATATGGCCAAATACATATACACCATATAAAAAGAAATCATGAAACCTCTGCAAAACACCAGTGCGCTTCAGTTAGCAAAACACAATCAGAGTTTCTTTGCGCTGCTTTCTTCAGTCAGATGGTGTTTTCAAACCAAAGTTGCTTCGGCCAACAATATATTTTACCAACTGCATCTGGGAAGATGTATTCAAGGGTCTGAATTGCACTCAGGTCTCAATTTCCGCCTCCACACTTCAAAGTGTGCGCGCCCGGGCAAATTATTTTATCTCATTATACCTAATCTGCCAGCATGAGAAGTACCTATAAGTGATGGAGGGGACTTTGCAAGATGACACGGAGCACCACAGGTTCCATCCCTGGGTCTGTGCTTCGAACCCTCTTGAGTATTAAGCATGCTATAAATAACCCATCATATCATATATTGGTACCCGGCGAGAGTCAAGCAGAATGCAACACACATTCTGATTGGCTCTCGCCGGGTCCTTACCCGGCCGAGAATCCTTCGATTTTCGGCCAGGATTCCACCCGCCTTGTCCTCGGTGGGGGGCGTGGCAGCCCCTCAGCTAATGATGAGGCTGGAAGTGGGGCCATCCCCGCTCCGGCCTCCCCGCGGCTGAGAGGCTGCCTTCACCCCCCGCCGGGGACTCGGGTAAGGGTTTTTTTTTTAAATTCCCTTTCCTCCCTCCTCCCCCTACCCCCACTTACCTTCTTGTTCCTGCTTACCCTGCGAGGGATGAGGGAAGCCTCCAGCCGTGTGGAGACTCGGAGCGGGGCCATCCCCGCTCCGCGCCTCCATACGGCTGGAGGCTTCCCTCGTCCCTCGCTGGGGACACAGGTACGCTTTATTTATTTATTTATTTTATTCCCATCCCACTCCCGCCCTCCCAACCCCACCAACCTTCTTTGTGATCCTTTTTCGGGAGCGGACGCGCTGGTAACACTTGTGTTCCCAGCGCGTCCGCTCCCGATGGCCGCCATGGAAAGGGAAAAAGGATTCCGTTTTCCCTTTCCATGGTGGCCATTTTCTTGGTCATTTCTTTTTTTATTTTTATTTTTATTTTTTTCTGTCCCGAAACGCTGCAGCATTTCGGGACAGAAAAAAATGCTTTTAGTGCCCCGGTGACGCACATAATGCGGGCCGGGGTACTAACAGCAATATGACCCTCGCGGCGGGGGCATTACTGACTCAGGTAATGCCCCAGGGCCTTCGTTAAGGCCCTTGCGGTAACTATGGGCTCCGGGGCATTATCTGTGTCTGTAATGCCCCCGCCGCTCGGGTCACATTGCTTAAGTAATGACTGTTCAAACATTGGACATCATAAAGTGCATTTCTCACTCCTGGCAATTTATTTTAATGCAACTTCCTAAGATCAATTGTGTGATGTCAATTTCTGTGATTTCACTACATATGCAAATTACAGGAGGCACAATCTTTTGATGGTCAGGGCAAGTCCTGCCCACCTAATTTTAAGACAGGAATCCTCCCATTGAAATAAAAGGAGGACAGTGGAATCGGACAACGTACAAACATTTGTATTGAAGAAAAAAAAACGGAAAACACAAACCAGATTTTTTTTTAAAACAGCTTGCTACTCAATGGTAGCCTGCAGAAAGAAGGCGCAACTTCGCCATCTTCGGGAAACATTAAAATATGACACGGCGAGAGAATAAATTGCTCATTGTTGTTTTAATTAGGCTCTTGTAATGATGCTGCAATGAAGAAAGTTGTACAATGTTAGGTACATTGCTGCTATATTAGTATTGAATGAACACGGGCCAGAGGCTAAATGAGCGACCAAAAAAAAAAAAAATACTGAGTCATTTCACCAACCGTGCATACTGTTGGGCATAGAAAATTAATACACAACTGGCATAGGAACATTTACAGTTAATGCTTTGAAAAAAAATCTGTACATAAGTATTTTATAAAACAGAAGCTTAATAAATATTGCAACTTTATACACAAAAACATCACGTTCCTAATATTTAACATTGAACTACACATCTGATTTAGGCAACATAAACTTATAATGGCATGCCAAGATTGCATTTTGAGACACTGATGACAGATATGTACAGGCAGTGGGGAAGTACTGGGTCCACATGGTACTCCAAACCCTTTGGAGCAAGAATCATTTTCTCTTTAAAAAAATCTATATACGATTGTTTTCCCCTATGGATTTAGCTCAGGACTAGACCTATGCGCCAGGAAGACATATTACCCGTGTGAAGGCAGCGCACCAGAACAAATGCACTGTGTGCCCACAAATAGTGCCCCCTCATTGTTCAGTGCAAAGTAAACCACAATCTGATAAGAAAAAGAAAGGTGTCACAGTCCCAACAAATTCAATCACGTGGTAAAGGGAGTATGTGATGGTGTGGGTGAGCGACTTCATGAGTAAAGATTGTATTCAGTGCTAAACATGACAAAGAACAGCCAAGCGGCTGAATAAGAGAGAAGGTACACTTGTTCTATAGAAATGGCGAGCTGCGGCGCAAACACGTAGTCAGACCTTATACATAATGTACAGGTGTGTACAGTCCTTAAACACAGGCTGAATGAAGTTTCATTAGTGTTATGAATTCGATTTGCCATTCTTCTTTCTTTTTTTTACTATTCCCGCTTGTTAGTACCACTCAAGCATTTTAAAAATGCAATGGTCACATGCGCCACCCCTTGCTTAGTTGGCATAGCTTCTCTGTCCTTGTTGGTCAAACAAGGACAATGGCAGGGACTGACCAGTCAAGACATGATGCCTACGTGTTCTCCAAGCTTCATTTTGGCGACTACTCTCTGAGAAAACTCGGCTCTTTAGGCTGGTGTGATGTAGGTTAAAATTAAAGATTGTAATAGAGCCCCTTCTTTAAATTACCTTTTCTTTCCACTGCGATTTTCTTTTGCTATATCCTTTTTATTGGTGTATTCCATTTGTTTTACTTTGGAAATCTACAGATCATAAGGAGTTTTGGGGATCTGAATTCTCTACTTGCTTTCCAACGTGTATATATATTCATGCCACCCGTCTCTATGGTTAATAGGAGTAGAAATCAAAAAGGACAGATGTCACCCCAACAATGAATGCACACAGTGCATTCTGGGAAGGGAGGCAGGCTGAGACCAGTCACTGCTTCGTTATTTTAAATGTCTTTTACTACGAGGGTGCTTTGCTGGAGGCCAAAAAACTCAAAGAAAAATACTAAATTTAAATCAATTTAATGAAAGAATAACTTCAGGAGACTTTAATTATACAGTATCTTGTGGGAACACATTGTGCTTTGCAGGTATATATGCAGCTAAAATGTGTGCCACACAAGCTTGAAGCAGGATCTTCGGTTGAATCAGATCTAAGTCATATAGACAATGGGCCTCATTTCAAGTGCGCCGGTCCAGAAACAACGGTGCCGGTAGGCTTACCGGCACTGTTGTTTCCGGAACTACACACTAATACTCTCAGGCACCGGTAAATCATTATGAGCCCGGTGTTGACACGCCGGCACCACTAGCACGGTTACCACTGGACCCATAATGACGCCCAATATTTCTCCAGGAGGGATTTCGGAAAGCAATACAACAGTTAACCAGGCTTTGATTAAGAAAAAGCAAGAGAGACTACTCTCGTCTGTTTCAGACTAATGTGTGATTGTAAATGGGTGTCGATAAACACAGATTTGGCTGGAGTGGGAAATCCTCAGGGTTTTTGCCCCCCTGAGAAAGCTCTCCAAGATTACCTGCCTCAAACCAAGATCTAAATTCTAGGGAAGGGGGAGGGGGGTCCGAGCCAGTCTTAAACATTTTAAGGGATGGCATTCGAGCGAGTCGGCCATCATCAAAGGTGAACGCTGTCGTGGGACCGCCAGTCTTAGGTGTTGTGTAACCGAGTGCCTTCACTGGTCTTAAGAATATAGTGCTGCCATTTACTGAAGAATAAACATAATACAAATATTGTTTTCTTAAAGTCAACCGAAAAATAAAAATGGAACAGATTGGGTGCAAATTGCTTACATTTTAAGCCATATCAGGGTGTGCGGGCCAAAAGCAGGATGTGTTTAAATCTATATGCAAGTGAGGGTGGGGTGGGCTGTTGTTGAGTGTTTAAGGGAGCACGAGTGGGGTAGGAATTCTCATTACAGGTGATCAAGAACGTGCTTTACATTTGGTTTACTGTGAGTGTTTTCACTGGAAGGCTTCGGACTAGTTCATCTTGAGATCTTTGGGAACCGTTTCACCATTTCTGATTCGTCTCTCTGAAAAGCAGCTGGTGCCCAGCACGTCTAGGGTCCCTTCTTCTGGGGTACTCCAAAAGCATGCACTGACAGCATAGCCCGCCCATTGAAATCTCTGTGCAGCTATTCATAATGTACTTGTTGCAATGCTAACCTACAGCCAGCAAGAACTGTGCAAGTAGGTTGCTTCAAACGTGCAACTTGAAATGGGTGAACAAATAGAACATTCAATATGAATTTTACTTTTCAGAAGAGCTTGAGAAATCTACCAACAGCTGTGGAAGAGCGCCGTGGGCAGAATGAGGGAGAGCCATCTTACACTGACATTTCTTACATAAGCAGATTGTCTTCACTTGGCAAATGGTACTCATTAAATTAGCACTAGGGTACAGGGGTCATCAACCCTGTGTTTGCTGTGTGTTATGGACAACAACTCCCACCACCTTTAGCCAGCGTAGGCAATGGTAATGAAACATGGGAGTTGTAGTCCAACACACATTTAGTGTGCCAGAGCTTGCAGACACCTTATCAAAAGGGAAAATGTGGAACGTGCAAGTGCGGTTGTGAAAACAATAACATTGATTAAAAAATAAAAATAAAAGTGCTATACTAACTTGCATAAACTTTCCGTTGCTTAAACCATCCGAGACCTGGGCACAATTTCCAACTTCAAAGAAGACTATAAAACCTTTGGAAAATGCCTTTAGCCCACCTGCAAAAGTTATCGGAGGATGAAAGCGGTTCTACCAATCTTGTGAGGCTGGTGGAAGTGTCTACCTCTTGGAAGACATGGGCTGGAAAGGACACTTTCCATGTGGCAGAGTGGACTACTAGCAGATGAGAAGACGTGTTAGCGCCCCTGTTGGATTGGTAAACGTGCTTTCTTCCTCTCGAGTGACCGCCATCTCCAGCCAACTCCAAGCCAAACTATACAAGGTGCACCAGATCTGGTTTGGTGGCTCCCTGTTACATGAGCATAGCGTTTAAAGACCACTAGGCAGTTCCTTCACACACTGTCCACGCTAGCTTAGAGTCGGCTCACCCCGTTTCTCATTCACCAAACTATCCTCTGCACTTTCTGCGACCATACTCATCCCACAATGGGTACATTCCGCAACCGGCTCACTTTCATACTGGGAACCATTAGTGCATTCCCTCACTGCCAAAAGACATTGCTTAAAATAGTGAAGAGTTGGCATTTTTACATGACTTAGATCATCGAGGCAAGTTGCCATTCTAAATGGACTTGATTCAGACACCTGCTCGCTGCTCAAGTCTGAGGGCGCTCAGTAACCCATGGGAGGGCCAGCACCATGTGGATTTCCCCAATGACACCCAACTTAAAGCCGTAAACATAAAGGTTACTTATATTTGGACATGCTTTCTATATCTTTTCACACTGTTCAACAAGCAGCAAAGATGGCTACCATGGAATGGTTAGTGGCAAAGGCCTTGTGATGTTTTGCGGAAAACAGTGTCCAGAGTCAACCCTTGAGTAATGCTGGCCTCGGTTATCATCACCATTCTGCCTCCGCCTCCCCCTCCCCCGGTCTTCATCGTGCCTCGTTTTGAAATCTTGCGACTGTGCCGGACTTGGGCCTCGTCCGGCGGGTTGCTTGATCTTAGTGTCCTCTTCCGGAAACCTCCAAGAAGGAGCTGGCCTCCTCGTTAAGACTTTTGCTCCAAATGCTCTTTTGCAAGCCTCATCTACTAGTTCTTTAGTTGCTCCAAGTGCAAATAATCGCGCTCTGCGCGTCACAGAGTCCCAGGAAGTTCAATGCTGCCCGACAAAGTTCTTTCCGATTTTTTTTCTCCATTTCCTGAACCGAAATAAATCTGTTAATATTTATTTTGTAATATTTATATATATATTTATTTATATTTCGCTGGGTCCGCACACAACGACGCATGCAGATCGAACGCACCACGCCGCATCGTTGAAGCACGGTCCTACGTGCAGATGCAAGTGCGCAAGTGCCTTGGGCGCGCCTGCTGCATTGTTCTAGAACATGTACAGTTCCCGCCTCTCCCATCTTGAAATGTGCCTGGATCTGGGTCCATGTTTTCCTTTGCCATCTCCTAGACCTCCCTGAAACACAGACAAAAAGAACAGAAATATTAGACCTTCTTATGACGGAACAGTTGCGATACATTTTCCGTTTGGGCAACATGTACATGATTATTGATATTTTCTTTCTATCGCGCTCGTACACAAGTGTTTCAGAGCGCGACAAGGCAAGGAAGGGGAACAAGGGAGAACAAAACAGTGATCTTACTAGGCCCAGTGACATTGAGAAGGCACAGGTGCATGGGAGAGGATGCACCTTTTATGCATCTTTTAAAAAAAAAATCAATTGGAAAAAGAGACGTTATGTCCCTGTCACAATGTAGAGAATATCTGCCGTGTTTTAATGTGCACTTTGCCCATTGCATGAGGATAATGGGGAGGGGCATCAAAGGGGAAAGGTTGCAGGGAAGGAGAAGAGACACTGTGAGGACTATAACATGTGCACGAATGCACGCGCTCAGTAAATTTGGGCTAGCACGCTTAAAGTACTTTCAAGAGCAAAGCAAAGTGCTGCTAAAGTTCCCCAATTAGCACGCATAGGTTGGTGGGAGCATGCTCAGAGCACGGACGAGCACTTGGAGAGCCCGAATAGAGTCTTGCCGCCACCCACTGGTAGCACTCATCGCCAAACCTCCCTCGTAATGAATCTTTGCATGTGTGCCAGAGTGGCTCCCCAGAAATGAGGGCACTTTCAAGGGAGTGCTCTCAGCCAATGAGAGAGCAATCTGATGAAAGGTCTGAATTCAAGGCATTTTAATTAACAATCAATATTCCAGGCACCTTGTTACATGAGCACTAGAAATGTGCCCTCTTGCATCCCAACACCTCTATTCCCCTCCAGGAAGGCTCCGCCTCCCAGCCAATCAAATCAAGCACCCAGCACTAAGCTTCAGTGGTCTAATTATGCACAAGGTTGGGTTTTTTGCATTGACCCAGTAAAGATGCCAAAGACGCGTAGATGGGGGGTGATGCAGCAAAGGAGAACAACAGACACCCCCCCCCCCGTCTCAGTGCCGGAGGAGCCTCATCAGCAGGAATATTGAAGAGCAAGAAATCCAGTGCCACCACCTATATATATTTTTGTGCAAATTAACAATGTGAGCAACGGGACATAGTTAATGCATATTTATGTGCTATCCTTCTGCATTCAGAAAATAGCAATAGACCATTATAGCTTTGGAGCTCCTAATATTGCAGGGATGGTGCATGCATAGTGAGGCAACGCGGTACAGCAAAGACAGTGGGTGTAACATTGTTGCAAATGAAGACGTGGGGAAGAATATAACACACATGGATGTGGTGTGGGGGACGGGCAGGTACATGCACACTTTAGGGAGGCACTGCTGAGAAAATCAGGTCCATTGTGTGCATGGCACGTTTCTACCTTTGCATAAAAGCATAGGGAGCAAACCATCGCTAAACAGCCAGCACGGCTTGCACAATGTCTACGCAGGCCCTAAGATCGCCCAATAGCCAATTCTCTCCTGCGTGCAAGTACCACCAACGGAGATAATGCAGATACACCGACACTGCTCTACCGCTATTGCAGGATTTAAATCGTGACTCTGGATTCAGTTCAGGTGCCACTGGTCTACACATCATGCCACAGATTGCAGCACCGCTACATTGGCTTGAAGACCAGTGCTCACCAGTGGTGGTTGATCCATGAAGCGGAAACGGGCTAGCATTCAGTCTATTTCACTGGGAGGAAAGCAAAGTAGAAAGTGGCAATGACCAGAGTTCAGACTTATGTCTGAGTATGATCAATATTTTATTGTGTGTATTTTTACCGTGGAGTTAGGGCAACCTGACATGCATGCAATCCTACAAGAACACAGACAACCGGTGCACAAACTGCACATCATACTCAAGAGTCACTGTGAGCCGGGGTTAGAGATCAGAAGCAAGATACTTACGAGGCTGTGAGAGTGGAGTTGAGAAGCAGAGTGGTTCTGATTTTGTACAGTTGGGCCAAGGTAAGCTTCCTGTGCTGTGCCGCCTGTGGCTCCGACATTGTCCGCCTGGAATTCCCAGCTATTTCCGCCTCCGTCCCATCGACCGCATACTGCTCCGTGAAGGAACTACTATGAGCCCTCACCGTTACGTCCGCCTCCTCTGGCTTAAAACTGCCATGTTGTCCACTTTCGTCAAGTGCACTTTGTAAATGTGCCTCGTCTGTTGCGTAAACAATACTTTTTACAAACCGTATGTCTTCTACTTCCGAAAGGTCCGAGGAGCTGCTACTGCAACTGCTCAAGGAAGGGTCTACTTTGCTGTCCGTGCAGTCTGTCTGGGTGCTAGGTTTCACAACCTGTTCTGTTCCAGTGTTTCCCACACTGCTAGTCCTTTGGTACCCATTTGTGAGTGCGCATTGCGGCGCCTCCTCATCCTCATCCTCGTCCTCAGACACCATATGTGCCTCCTGGGCTGGCATGGAGTAAAGTTCACTTAAACTTTTGCTCTGCATGCGCTGAGACTCCTCAGTGATGCAAGATTCTAAGGATACGGAGACTAAGTGCAAAAGATTGGCCTCGGACTTGGACTTCAGAACTTTAGACTTGCAGGGTAGAAGTTGAACCGGTGTCCGTCGCCGGAGCTTCGGAGACGACGAACGCTGTGTGGACTCCCGATCATCATCTGCCGATTGCTGGTGCTGTTGCTCTGCAAACTCCTCAATGGAAGAAGGCGAGAGGGTTCCGTAGGCGCTGTCGATGGAAGACGATCGACAGCCTTCGGGTTCCAGAGCTAAGCTGTTGGAGTCCGCGGCAGTAGTGCACGCCTCAGGGATTTCGCCTGCTTCATAGATCTCCCGGGTGGGAGTGCTGGAAGAGGCTGTGGTGCTGATGGAGGTTTCATCCGACTGAGAGCCAAACGGTCCACGCTCGTTCTCTGGGGAGGACAAGTCTTCACTAGCGTCTATGACAACCACTGATATGGTCTCCGTAGAGCTGTCGGACGGGCTGAAACAAAAAGATGCATGATATTAATTGTTTGCATTCAGATGCTGGTAGGATTATATACATGTGGCTATACTTTACGGCATATATTGGAATGTTGGAGGGCTATTGTGGGAAATGTGTATGCAGGCCTTCACCACTGTTACAAAGCTCAATTTCTCTCTCCTCCCAACATCCTGCTTCATTGCTCAGTGTCTAGCTATGCCAATATCCACCAGGGCAATGCCCACTGAATGGTTGAGCACCTTTTGCAACCGTTTTCTTTAAGGTGTAACATGTTTCAACCCGTTTTTGTGATTTAGCAACACTATAATTGCATTCCAACCCTGGGGAAGAAGGCTGCAGCAGGTGTTTTCGCCTACCCCTCGTTTACACCCCCTGGCTTCACCTCAGATCTATAACACATGTGGGCCAGTAACACCTGTTGCAGCCCTCACCCAGGGCTAGAATGCCTCCTAACATTGGATGTTGGCATGCCATTGTAAACAATGGTTCAGCAAAGCACCATTGTATAAAGCTCGATGCTCCTAACATTCCTCAATGGGCACCCTCCCTTAGCCAAACATTTCACCAGGACAAAGCTCAGTGCAAGGTTTGGAACAATTGCTCCAGCTTTTGTTTCTAACCTGTTTTTGTGATTTATCCTCACAATAATAAAAATGACAGTTCTTGAGGCGAAGGCGGTGTTATTGTCCCTTACCCTGGTTATTTACCTCTCTCTGCTTCAATAAGGGCACACATTGTGGGCCGATAACACTTGGGATGGAATACCTGCATGAGTTGATATAAACCTCGGCAGCGGGCGGACCCTGCTGTGCAAGTAAAAGGCCAGAGAGAAGTGAGGGTCTTAACATTTGCGACGGTGCCACTACCTGTGCAGTCAGCCCACCACTGTGGGCGATATCGACATTAGCACCCACGTACCACAGTGCTAAGAGTAAAATCTTACCTTGTGGCCTGGTACAGCACGGTTTAAGTCCGCTTTCCATGTTGATGACGTCAGGGACATCAACATGCTAGATGGACTTAAACTGCAGTGCCGTGCGCTAATATTTATTTTTTCTTTATTCAAAACACACCTGCAAGCACCCTGTGTGAGGTACACCGTTAATAAGGGGTGAGTGTGGAGAGGGGAAGGGAGCACAGGCCTTAAGCACTCAGGCTGCTTAGAAAAACATTTATAGACGTCAATACAGCTCGCATTGCGAGCTTCCCGATTGGCAGCGCCCCCTTCAGGATATTAATGAATCATTTTTTTTGTTTTCATAGAAAGAAGACAATTTAAAATGGATTGGCAGGCTGGTAAGATAGCTCAGCGGTTTAACTGCTACATGCTGCGGAGATCTGTTCTGATCGGCAGGTCACAGGTACAAATCTGAGGTTGTTACACTGGTACCAACGTGGATTCATTGATAATAATTGGATATGAAAATCTATGTACAGCGCTGTATAAATGGCAAATTATTACAAGAAAAGCAGTGCAGAGAATTTACCATTTCATATTTTGCAGTGCAGATATCCAACCATTTAAAGAAACTATTCAAAGAAATATACCAGCTGCCAAAGAGAATGAAAACACTAGTCATTGATAGACCTACATTCACTCCAATTAAGCCTTGCAGGTTCACTTTTAATCCATTTTAAAGCACCTAAATCTATTTACTTTTAAAGGTGGTAAATATAAACGACGTTCAAAAGTACGAGGGTGTCAGTAAAAAACCCTCTTTGCAAATATTGTATCTGCATTTTGCCAGTAAGCATGCATGCGTTATGTAGTCGGAATATTTCACTTTGGCCAGCAGGCGCAGCTAGATTTATTTATGTTGACATTTGTATAGCGCACCTAACCCGGAGGCATCTGGGCGCCGATTTAAATGAGAAGTAGCTGGTCTTTGGAAAGAACACAATGGCAGATACATGTTTTGAATATGGTGACAAATCACTGAATATTCAGAGGTTGCCAACAAAATCAAAAGGCGTCTAATACAGACTTTAACTGCCTCTACCTAAGCCCTCGTTATTTTTAAAGCTTTTACATATACACCAGAAAATACCACTAGATGGCAGGTGTTTGCAAAACATGCGAATCTTCATCCGATATCAAGCAGCAGCAAGTACTGGATTATTTAGAGCCTTATAGAGCTGCAAAGGCAACTGTGGCTGTCAATGGGAGTCGCTCTAAGTGTTTTCGGATCCTGAAAGGTACTAGGCAAGGTTGCCCTTTATCCCTGCTATTGTTTGATTTATTAATTGAACCTCTCACCCTATATCCAAATATCCAAACATCCAAATATAATGGGTATTCCATTTGGGGAGTATGTGTCCAAAGTTCTTTTGTATGCAGATGGCCTCTTGGTACTGATCTCGAATCCAGAGCGATCATACCCAGAGCTTCTATCAACTTTGAAGGAGTTTGGTAAATTCATTCATTATAAAGTTAATGTGGCAAAGAGCTTGATTTATCTAGTTCCCATGCCATAGGGGGGTGTTTGATGCAGGTAGGGAAATGCGGGCTGATTCAGGATTCTAAATACTTGGGTATCCATGTGAATTGGGATGTTGAGTCCTGTCTTGCACATAATATTTGCCTGAAAATTGCAGACATTCATAGTCTTTGCTGTAGATTGGAGAAGCTAAAACTATCCCTATGGGGTCGAGTTAATGTAGTGAAGATGTCCATCCTTCCAAAATTCTTGTATGTCTTTAGCATGCCCCACCATACCACTTTCGAATCATCTTTTAAAAATGATCACTATGCCCTTGGATAAGTTTGTGTGGGGAGAAGGAAACCGGGCGCGTGTCCCGAAAGATGTCCTCCAAAAATCGGCGCAGTTGGGTGACTTTGGTTACCCTGACATAAAACGTTACCATTCTGCATTTACTCTGCACACGTTACGCCATCGGTTGGGGTCTGGTCACATTAATTGTGCAGGTTGCATTGAAATTGAGAAGTACTCCATTCCTCCTACCCCTCTGGATATTCTTTTGTTCATGGATAAGAGGTTGCCTGTTGGTACTACCCCGCCCTTTGTAAAGCATATTGTGAGAGAATAGCATAACTGTAATGAGATTAGGGATGAGAAATATTTGCTGTGTGCGGACTCCAGTTTACGGAAGAATCAGGCCATAAAACCGAATAACAGTGTTTTGTCGTGGATTACATGGCAGAGAGCTGGGATCTGGAACATTGGGCAGGTTTACGATGGCCAAAGTATGGTTAATTTTGAGTTCCTGCGGTTTAAATTTAAGCTGAAAGCGTCTGAAGTATGACGGTATAATGCTCTACGGGAACTTTTTGCTGTGCTTTTTTCGCCTTTGAATGCTACGTTGCACTCTTCACCTACCATTGTACACCTTTCAAAGCCCTGCCTTCATCTGCATCTACTTTGTATAAATTGAGAGCACCTTCTGCGTCTCAGTTGCCATCACAACGTGGTAGAGGTCATTGGGACTCGGATCCGAGTTACTCATTCTCAGATATTGAGTGGTACCACATTTGTACAGGTCCAGTTAAATACAAGGTGGATTTAGATTCGAGATACATGCAACAAAGACTGAACCATTATCTGTACTGGTCCCCAGAAAGATGAAACTAAGCGAGTTATGTAATGTAGGTATGTTGGAACTGTAAAAGAAAGATGGGCCCTAGGCTCCATGTGTTATGGTTCTGTGGTAAGATACAGCTTTTCTGGGATGGTGTTTTTCAGTTATGGGTCTGGCTATACCCAGAGATCCACTTGTTGGTGTGCTAGGTTTAATTTCATTAGGCGTGGGACTGTCTACTAGTAAAATGTTCTGGGCATATAGAGCCCTGCTCCTTGCCAAGAAACACATTTTGAAATTTTGGAGGAAAAAAAAAAAAAACACTTCCCCCAATATTTACGATTGGTTGCAGAGTGGCTCTTCTGTCAAAGAGAGAGAAAATGTCCTTTAATGCAAAGAATCAGCTTGACAAATATAAGAGGATTTGGCAGGCATTTAATGATCTTTATGTTTAATCATTAGTCACATTATAGGATTCTTGTTTTCTTTTGATTTTGGATTTTCTCTTACTTTTATTTGTTTCCTATTTTATTCTTTGACTTCTACCCTCCATTGTTATTCCTTTAGAGATTATTCTACCAATGTGTATCTGAATGAGTATGACCTGGTACATTTGTATTGTTTATGCAACGTATTTAATTAATAAAGTCTTGAAAAAAAACAAGCACTGGAAATGCCAACGCTTTGGGCTGTTATGTAGGCATGAAAAGGGCACTTGCCAGGCAGAGCCGTAGCTGTATTATCGATGGCACCTGGGCATCTAATAGCAGTGCCTGCAAATGCCTAATATCAATACAAAAGCCACAACTGTGCATTTGTCAATGCTTGTTTTTTTACAGGACTTCAGTGAAGGGCCTGCATAGTGCTTCTAAATCGAGTGGCTGGTGGCAGACCTGGTTAAGACATTGTTATCACACCAGAGTTTACAGCTCCAATTAAGTCATTAAGACTGCTTTGAAAAAACAAGTACAGGGACTTCAAGTTCAAAGTTTGATGGCAAGGCTTGAAACTCAAAGAGATGCCATGAAGTGTCGTTTTGGGCAGGAACTGGGTTGGAATGGCCATAGGGATTCGAACGTACTGTGGGTGGACAAATGACTAAACTGCACCTACAGGCTGGCTGTGTGTCCGTCTTCCTATGCCAATTCTCCCTATACTCTAATGCAATAATTTCGGCTTATAGGTGATGCAGACACCACCTAATAGACCAAACTAATAAAAAGGACACGTTTTTTTCGTGGTTCTCATTTTTTCAGATGCTTCCCCAAGTTATTACCACATTTTGTGCTGCCAAATGTGTTTTCCTTTCCGTTTTTAAATAGACTTTACAAATCACGCAGCCGCGGCAGTGGACCTAAGTGTGACCTGTGATCTAAAATAATTGTCAATTTTACACAAAAAAAAAAAATTATTCAAAAAAAAAAAAAAAAATAGTACTTTAACACGTGGACAGGTTTTCTGAAATGGCTAATCACCTAATGCTAAATACACGTGTACACAATGTGCAGTGCATTTATTAAGCTACAATTTCACGCCCACTGCAGAATCTACGTTACTAGCAGCAGGGGTGGGTGCGGCTACTACCAATCAGGTTGCTCGGTACAGGTTTAATTTGCCAGTAAAGGTCCACGTTCAGAGTAAGTTGTTGGCCACTCCCTTGCGCAGCTTTTTTCATCACTAGGTCCTTCTTCATATATTGGGAGGATAGCTCAGGGGCAACATGCTCGCCTTGGAAGCGAGACAACATGGAGCAACACAGGTTCGATCCCCGGGTCCGCGCTTAGAAACCTCTCGGTATTAAGCAAGTTATAAATAACCTATCATATACCTTCTCCCATGTTTTCACCTGCCCCGCTGCTCCTGGACCGTGTACATTTTTCATTTGGTGTGTTAATAACGATGAAACAGGACTAGCATGGCCCATTAGCAGCAGTAAAGTGCGAATCTGGGAGAAAAAGTATATTTTCATGCCCACATCAGCACCCGCATTTCTCTCTGGAATACCCGGGTAGTAATATAGTTAGATTACCCAGCAGGGTGGTCCATAATGCGACCCTCATTAAGGTCCGAAATGAAATGCCAGCTGGTCAGCCCAGGTATTATCGATTCATGAATGCACTGACTGAGCTTGCCATCAATCCATCCAAGCCAGCCTTCCCGGACGAGAAGTTGAATGCCAAGGTGGGTCAGGCTGATGGCAAGAGCCATTCCCTGTGCTCCGGAAAAGAGGGACTTAAGCAAACATTTTTTTAGCATAATTCCCCTTTACATCCCTGATCTAAACACCACTGCAATGACTCAAAACGCCAAGTCGCACCCTAGATGGAGGAGGCTTGTTAGAGAAACGCACCTTCGCTGCGAGTCAAGGCTGTTGCTGTTTTTGCGCAGGATGGTGGGCGAGCTGGCGGTAGAGGTCCCACTCTCCATGTCCTCCTCCTCCTGGAGCTGCTGCATTTGCTGCTGGCTACGCTGACATTCTTGCAGGCGCAGGCGCTGCAGCAGATTCTAAAGGAAAGGCACAAGATGTTTCAGGGTCGGCTTTCAACATCTACGGTGAGTCTGCACAGATACGACCTTAACAATATGTTATTATGTACTTTTATACAAAATATGTTTCATAAATACATTTGCACACGACCACAAGTGTGTGCGCGTGTACACACACAGAGTTGGCAGCGATTGATTGTCTGCTTTCCAGAGCACACACTCAGTGGAACTGCTTGGAGAGGGTTTACCAGTCCTAAAAATCACACGATTCATAAAATGAAGATAGTTTGTTTATTGGAGAAAGGACATGAACTAGGGGAACAATGTGGAATTAATGAATTATATGGGGCGGGCTTGGGTGGCGATGGCCTGCTAGCAGAAGCCATGTTAGCGGAAAAAAAGGGCCTCGGCGACGGTGTAGTGCAGTTATCAGCAAAGCCTGCCCACCAAAGCATTGATTAATGGTAAGCACCACAGGGCTGGCTCCGGATGCTAATATTTGCATTTTTTTTTAAAGGGAATCGTGTCCAGGGTTAGTGCGCTAACCAAATTCCCTTTTTAAAAATGGTGTAGCTAGAGGGCTGCCATGCAGCATAGAAAAGAGCCACGTCCACCCACCAAAGCATTGATTAATGAGATTTGTATCCTTCACAGTGCTAATATATATGTATTTTTTTTTAGAGAGCCGGTCCACGTCTAGAGCAATAATCAAATTCCGTTTAAAAAAAAAGGGGGCACCAAAATGGCTGCCAAGCAACGTAGAAAAACGCATCAGTCCCTTTTCTATGTTGATGACCGTCAGTGGCGTGATGCGGTATGTAGGAGACTGGGAGGGGGAAAAAGAGGGGGTTGAAGGGTGGAGATAAAGAGAATGACATGTCAGCATGGAGAGCATGCCGCAGGAGCCTGTAAAGGAAGGCAGGATTACGCTAGTGGTGCAAGCGTGTGTTATTAGCTGGCAACACTCTTCCTGGGGCTAATGTCAGATTAGACTGTAGGCTTATTCAGTCTGATACCAAGAATGTCCAGTTGCTGAAGCTGGGCTATGTAAAGTCTCGATTGCAATGGGGTAGAATATAAAGCAGAGAGAGGACAAGCAGCAGCCCAACGCCTATGCCTTTGGTGTGCCATAGCCTTTTTCTAAGCAGGAGTACCAGGGGGCAATGGTTCAAAAGCATAGAAGGCAGCAGGCAGATGCAGTGTAGCCAGGCAGTGTGGCCAGAGCATAAGTAGAGGGTACCTGTAAGTGGGCTGAAAGGGTGGATGCCGTCCCACTTGGTGTTTTTGAGGCCGACGGTCAAAGAAACGTAGCCCTTTACTTGAATTGAGGGTTTCCTTCCTGTTTGGCTGCTATGACCAACAGGAATTGGAAACTAGGTAATTAGGTTTCCAGGCCAGACATGTAGCAATTAGACCACATGGAAGTGGGTTCAGAACCACATATGAAGTGTTCCGCTGGGATCTTGCGCTGCAGTGAACATTTCAAAACCGATTCCCGGGTTTAAAAAATGTGCACACCTTTTAAACTTTTGCCAGCAATGCTACAGGAACATCTCCTTTAAGTGCGTGTTGTGTGTGTCGAGGGAACATTTTATGAAAAGGTAAATGCTCATTTATGCCGTGAATTTCCTACAATTAGGAAATAACAATTGAATGACCTTTGCATATTTATTTTCACTGTCTGTGTTGCAACTTCCCATGGCGTGTGCTATGGACATCGTACCACCACAACTTTTTTTTTTTTTTTTTACAAATTGCACCAGAGTGTTGTAAGTGCTCACTGTGTTTCTGTGTCAATTTTTATAAAGCGCCACACGCCCGTGGGCCGAGTCATGCATACTTGGGGCACGTGGTCTCCATTAGAATCGCATGAGTCTCAACAATGACAGGTGGTACTAATTTCACCTGGGACCTGTCAGTTTTTCCGGCTCAGCCTGCTCTTTTAACACCTTTTTGGGGGATAGAGTACCTGTGCATTGTAAAGTGCTTCTATCCATCCTCGACACAAGGACTGGCCACTGGCCTGAAAGGTGTAGGCGCCCACAGCGCTGCGGAACTCGTTCAGGTAGATTAACAGGAAGGAACCTGAAAGAAAACACAAACAAGCTTTTATTTACGAGACCTACTTTTTTCAACATTTTCAAATATGATTATGCAATCGTGGGGTAATAGTTTCTCTTCTATCATGCATGAAAACCAGCATCCAATGCCATGCGCCGTCATTACACAGAGGACAGATATAGAGGAAAGATGGGAGGGGGTCTTAAGCACAGAGAGAAAGGAATTTTAGCAGGGAGAATGTCAACAACATTAGGACAAACTGGAGAAGACGGGAATCCAACCTGATTGGCTGCCCGACAAAGCTTTATTTGGACTGTTAGTGCAGAGATATATAGCAGAAACCCTCTGGGCTCATTGCTGCTGGATTTTTGGGATGGTAATGTAAGAGAACATTTTGAATGTTTTGTTCAGGCCAACATGTGTGTATTGAAGAGTATAGCCACCAAATGGAAGTTAGTTGAATTTTGAGTATTAGCCACTGTATTAAATTTAGAGGAATTTTGAGTATAGCCAGTGTATTGAATTCAGATACATTTTTGAGTATAGGCACCATACAGAAGTTAGCCGAATTTTGATGCAACTGTCCACCAACCCAATAAAAACTCTGCAATATCCTGCATACTTGGCCTCAAACACAGAACAAAACACAAACATAACTACGGCAGAAAAACCTAAAACCACCACTAACTGCACACACGACGCAACACCCAACAAGAAACTAAACCAATTTACACACAAGTCACACCATACACACTCGTACACCAAGCACAACATAACATTTAGCAACTTAAAACAAACCAACACACAGTGACCGTTTTTTCTGAACTGAAGTTACCAACAGCACACCAAAGCACCCGTGTGCTTGTCCCTCTCCATCCCCCCTAAGTCCTCTCCCAGCCCTCCACCCTTTTCAGATCCGCCAGAGCAAACCCCTGGAGCCCATGAAAATGGCAGCGGTGCGTGGCATAAATCACAATAAACATCCATTTAAAGAAATGATAACCAGTAAAAAGACAACTAGAAATATATCTCCTAGTAACACACCTGGGCTCTTAAGATCACGTGCCCTTAGGTTCCAGCTGGGGGTTTGTTACTTTGACTTGTATGTAGCCATCCTAAAGCATTCGTGGTCGCACATCAGTGGTGCGAGGTGCAGGTTGAAATAAGTCTATACAAGTGGTGCGAGGTGCAGGTTGAAACCAGTCTATCAACAATAGTCTTGAGCCGGATCCTTGCTTAACAGGTATAAACTGTGACCTTGCACGTTTGCTAGCACACGGAAGTCCTAATTGACTGCCTCTAAACCAAACAGAATGTTTAGCATGCAGTCACCCCTCGGTCTCATTCAAACAGTCCGACTCCAGCAGATGGCCAAAAGTCAGCATTGCACGCACAGCTCCATTTTATTTTCCAAAAACGTGCTAAAATCCCAATAGAGCTCAGGCGTGGTCTTGACCGCAGGTGCCCTTACACAACATACTGCCCCCAGCTTCACTGGGGGTAAATGGGTCTGAGGTGGGCATTAACAGACAATCAGGGCAACCCCCTTGAAGGCCTATGTAGAAATGACTTGAGAAAGTGATATAGCAATGTGGATGTTATTTAAAAGTATCCACACACTCAACTTTTGGGGAATAATTATGTTGTTCCTGCTACTCTAGGTAACATTTAGAAATACTTCCAGGGGCACTGCCTGTCGAGGACGTTCCCCACAAGGTGTACATTAAATGAATCCCTGAAAAAGGTGGACTAATCAGACATCTTCTTAGCCCAGAAGGTGAGAGTGGGTCAGCCCATTTCATTGTGAAGGTGAGAAGGGATGATCCTGGTCTTCCAAATCGTACTCGACACAGGCGACCAACATGCAACCCAGAAAGATAACAGAACATGCACCTCTAAAATATGCAAATAGCTGAATTCCCACCCCCTGAAAAATCACCAGGGTGAGGGAACTAGAACATGAGTTTTAATCCCCCAGTTTAACTGACAGATGGAACTCACTGGTGTGGCAAATGGAGCGATTTAAATGCAGTTTTTCGAGCACTGGGGGGGGGGGGCAATAAGAAGAGGATTAGTCCACATATTGGGGGACACTCACCGGGGTCTTTGAGTTCTCGGCAGACGATTTTATCCACCAACAAAGGCTGCCGGATGACTTTGGTACGCTCCGCTTTCTTCACGGACTTCGTAATTAAAAAGAGGTCCGTGAAAAGGAAACAGTAAACATCCATCTGGAGGGGGCGGGGGGAGAAGAAGAGAGAGAATTGAAATTACTTTGCAAAAGGGTGGCCACAGCTGCAGACTAAGAGGTCTATGTACAATTATTACCCCTTAGTCACGCTTCATAACTAGGGAAGCCTGCCCATTTGGTACACGCACAGACACTGAGGTTGCCACCACATAGATCTATAATAAATATATATATATATTAATAATTTTGCATTTATATAGCGGTAAAAACCCTCAGGTATCTGAGCGCTGCTTATTATTACCCAGGGTGTGTGGTGCTCATTGATCGACCTCGGAAGGATGAAAGGCTGAGTTTGGCCCTGCCGGGATTCGAACCTGCGTTGGCAGGCTCTGCACGGATGTCAAAGCGAGCGCTCTACTTGCTGTGCCACTTGACCGGCAATTAAATGCAAATTAAAGTTACATATGTGCTGATTTATGGCATACACCATCTTCTGCTTGTTCTAAAGAGGAGTCTGCCTGTCCACTACTTTAGGGGAAACAGAGCCCCACATCTGATATGGATCAACAGAAGGACAACACATATAATTAACTTAGAACCACTTGTTTGACTCATCCAAAAAGTGTAGCTATTGGATTAGCCTAGACATATTTACAAAGCAATGCACATAGATGGTTATAGTTTGATAGTTTTCCTTCAAAATTAATTAAATCTTCCTCTGCAGTAATAAACAAACCTGAGAATAACATCATTGCTCTGAACATGGGAAATGCATGTATGCAGAAGCAGGTTTAATCGAAATAAATCAATAAATGGAAACAGGCCACTAACAGATGCTGGTGTTGACCTTGACGATCTATTTTATTTATCTAAATGCTTCTCAGATTCACCTAATAGGTGCCTCGGACTTCAGGCCATGCCAATCCTAGAGTTATTTTTGCTGCTATTGAGGTAGGGAAATGTCAATGGGGCTTCAAAGTCTGCCATAGTACAATAAGGGTTAATAATGAACCTTTGCTGGATAGAAAAGGACCTGACACGTTCTTGTGATTGCAGCAGTTTGAGTGAGTAAAAAGGTCTCACCTTGCTATCTTTGCCCTCCTTCATTTTCAAGCTTCCTTCCAAAATCAGCTGCCGGGTATCATCAGGGGAAGTGCCCATCATTGGGGCCATGAGGTCAAACCTGCAGAATTCCTTCAGGATCTGTTGGATGGAGTGAAACAAAACTAAAATCAGGAAGGACCAATGTGCATAGAAAGGTAGCACAAGTGATCTGGTGGATCCCTGGCACTGTTCATCAAAAGGCAGTTGTTTCTGTACCTTGTCGACTTCGTCAGTGCTGCTGTCCACCACTTCATAGGAATCGATGCGGCTGGTGATGGCCACCAGCCTCTGCTGCTCCTGACGCTGCCGCATCCTGGAATTGACGTGATTGATGAAACGCTCCACAGAGTTGATCTAGAACAAGTGAAGAGAAACCTTTTACATGTACTAAAAGTAGGCTTGTTAATGTTCAGTGGCGTATTGAAGCTCAATGAAGCACACACGAATAACCAGAACATACATCTCTTAAGTGCCAAAGACGAGTATGCTCGTCCTTTTTGCATAGACTTGTATGATAGCCTGGCACTTACTTAATGGGTTAAGGCAACAGTAATCATTGCAATTGACAGTCGACAATGGCAGGTGGGTAATTGAAGCAATGTTCCCAATACATCAATGCACTGAATCACATCCACGTGCTTCCCAATTGGACAGACTAGCGTGTTGCTGCTATGTGCTCCTACTCTGCTGCGTTTCGCACAACATGGTAAAAAAATAAAAAAATTAAAATTAAAAACATGTCTAGTCTCCTTATTCAACTTGGCCACTTGACCGTATATCCCTTTCGATGCATGGGTCGATTCTAAAAGGAGCACGTAAGTCTGGAGGATCACTACCGGGTGACTGGAAGGAAAGAACGAGGGCCAAGGTAAACTGTCAAGCTGGTGTGTAAAAAGGGGGTAACAGGTACTGGTACGCAAGAGCATTGAACGCTAAACAGTGACATGGTAAAATAGATGGCATTAGCTAGTAATCGATGGAATTCCTCTGGTGCTTATGGCAGAATGGAGAACATACTTCTGTACATTATACTAAATACCCTACTTTCCAGAAATCTCCTACAGCCAATTTAACCCTATACATGCACAACACATTCCGCCTCTCCCCAGCTCTGCTTCCACAACCAAACACCGTCATCCAAGCCCCAGAAACGAACCCAGCACACAGATCTTGGTTGTTGACTGCACACAGTAATTGGATCAATGGGGACACCATACCACCGGTTCTCTAGCACATCTTTGTTTAACAAAGCCAAAGGATCGCTCTCGGGAGGATACCTCAGGGGCAAAGTGCTCACCTTGGAAGCAAAATGACACGAAGCAACACAGGTTCAATCCCCAGGTCCGCACTTAGAAACCTCTGTGTATTAAGCGCCCTATAAATAACCTATCACGTCGTATCATATATCAAAGTGGAAATTCTGGTGATGTGGTGCAGCATAAAAGCTTTGCATTGTAACATATTTGCAGACTACACACCACACAGCTTTTTGGTACACAGTAATGGGTGTGGCACACAGTCTAGAGAACGTCATGAATAGAAGAATACAAACATGCATGATTTGATGTGGTTGTTTGCTTACCATGATGATGATGGCCTCCCGCACTTGGGAGTCGTCGGTTTTCTTCAGTACCGACTTGAGCAGCAGAGGATATTTGGTTAGCCGCTGGTGTGGCTTCACCAACATGTCACTCAGTTTCAAGCGGTTGCACTGCTTGTGCTTCTCTGCCCACTGAAAGACAGAAATTCCAACATTTATTAAGCAAGTAGATGGCTCACATAGAAAAGCAACTCTATCCCACTCTTTATAGCTGCACGGCTTACGCATGGCTTCCCCGTCCCTGCATTCATATGCACTAGGACGTGTGGAAACCTTACTACATATTTTCAAAAACCAGGCTCCGGGTCTTACAATTGGACATTAACAACATGGAAAGGGCGTCGCCATCAGGATATATAATGGTTTCCAGAGTACATCTCATCTTTTTAGAGGACAAACTTTAAAAAGGACCCAGGGAGTTGCAACATCCGGGGTTTTCCACCTAAAATAAATGAAGGCCTGGGTTCCTGCTGTGCAGTTTACACTCAAGGAAGCCAACACATTCTGACCCTTGATATGACGGGGAATGTGCAAAAAAGGGAAACCCTCTGCCAAACTAGTGAGAATTTTCTAGAAGAAAGTTTGCAGCATTGACTGCCCCATCACACTGTTGCACGGGCAAAGCAAATGAGTGGTTGGAAAAGATGGGATTAGCTGGCGGGCACAACCCATTCATCAGAAGCAGGAGGATAGCTCGGGGCAACATGCTCGCCTTGGAAGCAGGACGACAAGGAGCAACAGAGGTTCGATCCTCGGTCTGCGCGGAGGAACCTTTGGGTATTAAGTGCGTTGTAACTAACCTATCATATTATAACCAAGAGGGTTGTCAGAAAATTGTTTGACAGTAAGCCTTGTCAGGAGTATTTTTTGTAAATAAGTCCTGAGCATGGGTTCATTGCACTCACAGTTTATTCAGGAAGGAATGATCCGAAATAGACTTTGTACTGTCATTGTCAGAGCATTGTGTAAAAGGCGAAATGACCAGTTTCCTCCACATGAACGGTTGACAAGTTGCACGGAATTCCGTACAGAGTCCGTTTCTGATCATTTCCTCAAGAGGAAGCTGTATACAGCGAAACACGTGCCGAGGACTTCTCCACGAAAACAAATATGCACCCCTAACAAGACTTCCTGTGCAACAAACAATTTAATAAGCACAACAACAACAACAAAAAGTCAAACCTACAGGTAACTCTTGATTAATTTGAATGAATTGCTGATGAAAACTTGTGGGCACCAGCTTCCGTTTCAGCCCTATATATTCTGACAAGTTTGACTTGTGCACACTGTTTCGGAGTGCGCTCGCTACAAGTAATCAATCGGCCAAATTCATTAAAGGTAAACATATGAAAGTGCAATAAAACAAGGGTGGCAAGATCAGTAGATTTTATTTTGGAGCTAAATTTCTTCCATTTGGTGCAAGGACAGTTCCAGTATCTCGCTTTATGGAAGCCATCCATCAAGTTACATTTCTACACCCAGACAATACAATTATCAAACTTCTGTCATCAATCACCTTCATTTTCTTTAGGTTGAATCCATTCACATGTAAAGGGCGAGGGGGTGGGGGGACTTGTCCCACCTTCAGCAAAGTATGGGCTATTCAGACATATTGCGGTATCCAGTGAAATAATGGAACACCTTCCCATGCGCCTCCGTTTCATTACACGCAGGTCTGTCTGGGCAGAAGTGGAGGACTTGGAACATTCGTAGAAAGATGCATTTGTGTATTTAGGGCTTAAAACTAGGGATGAGCCGATTTCACAGTAATCACCAATTTGACAGGTAAAGGAACTGATGCACGGTGAAATAAAGTGACGTGATAAAGATCACAATTTGGTAAAACGTGGATGCTGGGAATAGAACGTTGGGTCTCCGGATTTCTTAGCCAATGACATATCCGGCAGTCCTCATTCCGTATCCGTTGGCTGGCACTATCCATTTACTATTAATTCAGGCAGGAATATGCTTGAATTCCTTGGTGTTACATTTCCGCCAACAGTCAATAGTTGGCAAGATAGCTTCGCTCCTTCCTGTGTTAATCCTGACGAGTATAGGGGCTTTCCTTATATACGGGGCACATCCGTGGGTGAACCGTTCTCAAACAGAATAGGCACTGTGCCATTTATTGCCAGCTAGCACAAGTGAAAAGATGGCTGCTTCGATAAACGATAAAATCAGGGGGATATCCTTCAGACATTAGAAGAGATGGGAGATAACTTTTCTACCGCTTGCGGCTATGTCAAGACAGACATACTTACTGTAACGTAGACTCTGAAGAGATCGTTCTCACGCAAAAGGTTCCTCATGTACTCCATGCAGCCTTCCTCTTCCATGCAGTATCGGATATATGGCTTGAAGAGGGACCCAAACTATGGGGGCGAGAACACGAAAAGTAAGTCAAGATACAGTCTTCCTGGACATGCCTTGAACATCAAGATCAGATATTTATTACATATAGCAAACTGTGCGGGCAAACAAAGTAAGAATTTCTCCAAATTACAACCCTGAAGCCCATCTCCTAGTCACAATGGTTGAAACAATGAATATAACCAATACCGTCTCTAGCCTTTTCAATGCATGTACGTGTATCATGCTGTGGCTGGGGTTACTGCTATAGTTTAAGAGGATTTTTCTTGTAGGCAACTTTTAGACAACATTTCTAAACAAATACTTTTTAATGTGCACTGGGAACCATATTTCCGGACACTGCTGGTTGCATGCACACGCAGAGAAGAGTAACATGTAGAATCATAAATGTGTGTATTGGTTGTGGCCAGGCAGGCAGCCTGGGATGTAGGCTGCGTTTTGAACACTGGAGCAATATTCCAGTGGAAAACGTTTAGGCCAGATAAAAAAAAAAGAATGTAACAGAAGGGAAGGTAAGATTCCCATCCACAAGCACCTCCCAAAGACGTAGCAAGAAAAAAAACACATCATTGGGTGGGAGAGGGACGTTAACAGCATCCTTGCCATTTCCTTTATCTAATGGGGCAATGACTGATATTTAGCTGGATTTTCCAAGTGGAGCTTAACTAAGAAAAAGCAAAGGAAACAGAGACAATCTTGTTTCAAGAGTTTATGAATTCGATTTAGCTGCCAACCTATCCCAATTGGTGATGCTACAATTATCAGCCATTTGACAGTTCCCTGCAAGGTACAAGGCGCTCGAGAAGCAATCCCACTCTTTATCAAAGACCACAAAACAAACCAGTGATTTCACTGCCTGGCCTTCTGCTTTGAAGTTAGTGTTTTACGGTATTCTTCCCCAAGGTCCTTTTATTTATATGCATAAAGACGTATTTGAGTAAGAAGGGAACTTCTATTGTAACAGTACATCACCATGAAAAGCAACATTATGCTCTTAGTGGAGGTCAAGTAAATGAGTTCATGGTAAACAGCGGGACATAAGCCATATCAAGCAAACGTTGTTTTACTGGTATCGCCTGCTCAAAATCACATTTGGTGTTCAGTTGTGCCAACATAAAAACTCCTTCAGGAAAAATGTTGGATAGAAACACCTTAAATCCGTAATCCTTATATACACGTAAGAAAATAGACAACAGAACCAGACAATGAAAGCATCGTGCTTGTGTGTTTCGGAAGACTGGGCTCGCTCACCATTTTGAATCCTTTCAGGAGATCGACTGGATTGAGAAGAGCCTTGGCCTTCCGGGCGTTCTCCAGCACGGGTACCATCACATTGCTCCAGAGGGCTTTGTGGAGCTGGATGATCTCCTGAACATTGCTGAAAAGCCTCGCGGGTTCCACCTGCAATCCACGGAGAACAAAGACTGCTTAGACCACGCATGCAAGCGGGTAACTTCACCACCCATGCGTGTGCCCGCCCCGCTTCCTCCAATGAGAACAAAAAGGTACGTGAAAGACATTTGCTTCTAAAAGTCACAAATACCAGTTCAGAACTGCGGGATAAACCTGCCATTAATACAGCGAATCCTGTGTTTTAGCAAAAGGCTTGCTTGATGCTTCTAATTATCGGTGGATAATTTAAACAAGTCAGTGCCCTTCCCCTTCAATAAAAAATCAAGCACACTTTTCCTTCACTAAAAAAGCAAGCACAGGGGCCAATCCACAAAGACTTTACTGTGAGTAACGCAGACCTACTGCTGACCTAATCCAGGAGTGGACTATTCCCATTCACAGAGATGATACTATGAGTAACTGACTTAATCCTGCCTTACTCCATGTAAATTACAGTAACTCAGAGTTACCTGTAGCTACTACTTGGTGAATTGAATTGCCTTCTCCAGGTTTAAATGATGGGCCTGTCAGAGTATTATTTTGCAAATGGGCCCCAGGCTGTAATTCCTGGTGATTCAATTTCGTGAATATTGCAGTATATATATATATATATATTTTTTTTTTTTTTTTTGATAAAAAGGCGTCGTTATCATTCACTTTTTTTCTGTCCATGGCATCAAATTAATTAAAGTATATTTTGGATGCTTGGAGCATTGTTGGTCTTTTTGGAACTCTGAGTCCAGTATGGAATCTCCACGTGGGTCCGTTTTCTGGAGTGCACTCCGAAAGCTTTGTGCCGAGGTACAAAGCAAATAAATATATATATACACACACACACACACACACACACACACACATTCTCCTGCGTGTGACAAACTTTTTATTTTCAGGATATAGTCAAATGGCAATTCAATTAAAGGGATTTTTTGGCATTTCGAATGAGTGCAGTCCCACAAAAAGTTTGAGGTGGCTGTGCCAAAACCATTGTAGACCTCACTGTATTTCCCGACAACAAATTTGGGTTCCGATTTTCTTCCAAATTTCAGATGCCAGTACAGCACATTTAAAGTTCAGGAGACGGGATAAAAAGCTACATTCTTACATTTGATTTTAATTGAGCTTGTGCTTCAGTTCTTATGTTTCCCAAAATGACAGCATTGACGTAAACTTATAATAATACCATTTAAAACAACATGAGGGAAGATTGAAGAAGGAGTGGTGAGGAATAGGGCTTACCTCGCACAAGAGCCCGGATTCCTGGAGGTTAAGCAGACAGCAAAGGAAGAGCTGTGAAGACAAAGCAGAGGGAGCAGGTTTTAAAGGGTGCTTTGGGGCCATTATGTCAGCTTCTGGACCTGGGCAGACAGGCAGAGCACTCTTATGATGCACGCGGTTTGGAAACACAAAGTTGACCCCGCCCACCGCCCAATCCATGGATGCCTGCTCATGATTTCCACTACGGGGGCAAAGATTGCACTCACATCAGTGATGACTTTCAGCTTTTTGATGTACGTTGCTTCCGTGTGCAGGAGCTCCCAGATGGCCTCCTGCTGATGGCACTGCCGCCGCGTCAATGCCTGCAAGAAAGGAAGAGTGGACCAAGTGGGACAAAGGTTAGTTCTAATCCCAGCCATAATCCATCCCGGGCAGCGGCCGGTTAATTCCAATTACGGCAGGTGTAGTTATAGCACAACCAGCCACGATAAGAAGGTTAGCTGGACTCAGTTTGAAATCATTATGACGCAATCGCTCTTCGGGAGGTCAAGCTGTTTAGAGGAGGACGGTAGCCATCTATACATTAAACCGAAAATTAAAATGATTATAATAACTGGCCTAGGATTCTGCTGATCACAACACTGTACAAGTTGGCGGCTGGAAAAGGGGTGGGGGCTTACAGATCCTGGTTTTCAAGAACTCGGTAGCACCCTAGATGCAGAGATTTGAGAACCATATGCAGGGACCGGTTTTGTGAAGCTGGTGTGCTCTTGGTTGTGGTTGCAGGGGACTGTGGCGGGAAGCTTGGCTTTGCAGATGCGGAGCGACAGTCTTTTATAATAGTCTATGCTGCGAGAAATTCATCACTAGTGGGATAGGGGCTCACCCATCACCTACCCGAACCCTAGCTGCCAAGGATGGAGGAGGGGGAGGGGGGGCGACAGCAAGGGCACCGCAGAGCATTTATACTGCAGGGACAACATCTCTATGGGCAACACAGGGCCTCTAATAATCCACTGAGGAAGAGCGAGGATGAAGTGCTTTTGGGGGCCTTTTTATGAGGGGGAGTTAGGATAAAATGTTTTGAAATGTGTAGTACAAATTCTATGAATTGGAGCAGAGTTGACAGGGTAGACTCTGCTCTTGCATGGGCTACCATTTATAAACACAGCATCTTTAACGCAGGCAATTTACAGGAGCATACTAGGAGCAGAACAGTGGTAGTCAAACTTTACATTAAGCCCCCCCCTTGAGTAAAAATACCCTCCCCAAAAGCTATAACTGCTTAGATTTTATATCAAACGCTGCTCTCATAATCCATTTTTAAAAGCCCGACACCCACCTGGAGTTACTTCACGCCCCCGTAGGGAGCAGCCAGCAGTTGGAAGACCACTGTCCTAGGGTGAGCGCATCCTCCCACTCCTGCATGGTTTCTTCGTTGACTGTTACCCTTCAGCATCCTTCTCTTTGCCCACCTTCCCCTAAAAGTACCTTTAGCTATGAACCCATATGTGTGCATTGAGACTAAAAAGAAATAACTGTAGTCTGTAGAACTATACAAGAAGAAAACTTACCGGAGGATTGTTAAAGGTGCATGCAAGAAATATCAAAGGATCTTTCAAGATACTGTTCAATACATTTGGAAGTTATATGGCAAGTGTGTGTTTTACCTCCGGGGCTTGGATGATTTCTTGCCAACTGTCTTCAAGACACAGGTTGGTGTCATCTTCCTCTTCTTCCCAGGAATCCTGGTCAAAGCAGAGCTGCTGCGGCAGCTTGGGGAGGCCGAACATGCTGTACGCATGGAGCTTGCTCTCCAGCTGCTCCATCTTATCAATCTCCTAATAGAGGGGAGAACAATGAAAATGGCTCCAGTGAAAAAAAAAAAAAACCAATGGGCCACTGAAGGGCCCAACCACCACAACAATGAAATTGCGAGCAGACTTCATTCATTATAGCCAGTGCATATTGTAAAAGGATGCCGTACTAGCCCAAAAATAAAGTTGCTTTCTTACATCACCGACCCCCAGAGGTCAAAGGAACTAAAGGGCTACCTTACAATGGTCCCTTATTTTTCAAAGAAATCATCCATCATGCTCTTATGTTTTCCCATCACAGTTACAAGAATTTCAGAGAAGGTGAAGGTACGCATACATATGTAATGTTGTGCTCACACTTGGAGTTTGTACTAGTCACCATATGTGTTAAAAGAATGTACCCTTTGTTAAAAGAAGAGGCCTTCTCTTTATACAGCGACATTTAAGACCTGCTGACCTGGCAAGAACTTGTTTTAACAGAAGAATTGTGTTTGGTCACTGTATGTCGAAGCATGTTGAGCCTGCTAAAACTATCTGCAGATTACGGGTGGGGAAGGAATGAGTAAGCACAGCCTCGTGCACAGAGATAAGGACACAGAAGGGCACGAGAGAGAGCGAATAACAGATAACAGGAAACCACAATAGCAGATGTTGAACTGTTGACCGTTGATGCAAAGTCATGACTGGGAGGAACCGCCTTGTGGTGGACATAATCTATGTGCAGCAATGTATGACAATGTAAAACAGATGGGTATAAAAGGACCACGATGTGCAGGGCAAAGGGCGGCACTTTGACGACTTGCTTTGCCAGACGGTTGAACTTGTGGCCCATTCGCGAATGCTTGTGTGTTAATAAAGCAATGTTTACTCAACTCTTTTCTGTTTGAGTTTTTATAGGGTCCCTTTTGTACTGGTTTTGGTGACGGCGAGAAATCGCACCCACAATTTTGGTGTCAGAAGTGGGACGCGAAGGAGCGACAGTCCGTCACTGGGTGAGGAACGCCGCGGCGGAACCGGAGAAGGAATTGATCACGGGGCCCCAACAACTGAATCCGCACCTTTGATTGCAACCAACGCGTCATCCTTGTTTTTCCGGCTCCGTTGGCGGTGGAACAGCAGGCTGTCGCCCTTCGGGTCCGGAACACTCTGGCGGGACCCTTAAGATAAGTGGTATGGACGGATGCATGATGGAATAAGGAAATAATGATTCAGGGTTTGTGAAGAGGACGGTGGTAAGTCCGTCTATGAAGAAGTAATGTTGAAATGATGATATGATATGTTAGATACGCCAGGAGGATGTATTATTATTGTTAGCCAATAGGTGCATATTTGGGAAAGGTGAGTGTTTTAGGCAATTGTGGTATACCAACAAAATGGGTCAAGCGGCTTCCAGCAAGAGTGGTATAGGCAAGAGACACTATGCCCCTCTTGAAGGAACCCCTGCATTTGATATGTTGATTAAACATGGATTGAATTCAACATTGTTCTTAAAAGAATGGTCCGAATACACAAAAGATTTGATTGAGCATAAATGGCCAGACACCGGGTCCTTTGATGTGGACCGCATATCCAAAGTAGAAATAGAATTAGTAAAAAGACGGGTTAGACCCGCACAGTTTGAGGCTATACGACTATGGAGGGTAGAAGCAATGCGCAGGCGCAATGCTCAGAATAAACAAAAAGCAAAGGAGCAGAAGAGAACGGTAAATCAAAAATTACATGATCTAGAGATAAAAGAGAAGGGTGAGAGGCTAGATCAGTTGGATAGACATATGATGATTAAGAACAGTGGGGGTATGTATCCTGCCGTGCCGGTGCCTCGATATGAAGATGTGATAGGGCTAGAAGCAGAACAAACAACGACTGAATTATTGTTTCCAGGAGCTACAGCTCCACCGGCAGACAGTGAGGGTGAAAGGGTGGAATTCCCAATGAAGTATGGAGACCCAGATAGGTTGATAGACCATAGGAGAACGACTACTGTAGAAAAGGATAGAGATGGAGACTTGCAAATCCTTATGACCGGGCTGTATGGCACACCCCTCAATGACAGCCTACGGGACCAATTGGGGCGTTTGACACCTTTGGAATTTAGGACAGTGGCCACTAAACTATATACCTTTTATGAGGGTAACTGTAAATTGAGAGGACAGAGTACTGCGGATCTGCCCTCAGCATATCAGGACGCTGTCGCGTTACTACCAGTGACTGCGTCCAGTGTTCAGTTATGGGGATGTATGTCCGACATAATAGCGGAAGTCATAAGGGGCGGTGTTGAATGGGAGAAGGAAAAGAGGGCATGGGAAAGAGAGGTGAGGGAAAGAGAGGCTAAACTCAAAGATGCAGACCAGGCGGGCCAAAACGTAGCTAATCGTATGATAGCATCCATACACTCGCAGTCCATGTCCACCCTGGTGAGTCTGATGGAGGGCCTTGGCTGGCCTATACAAGTAAACGTAATTAAATATCTTCTTATTAGAGTGGATGATATAGAAGAGGAAAAGGAGCCTAGGTATGTGTCCCAGTGGAATAGGATTAGGACGGAATTGGATAAGAAACTGCTATCTAATATAAGAGTGGATGATTCAGGGGCGGAAGAATGGAGGATGGCTAAGGTGGAGAAACTATTAAAAGATTATAAAAAAATAAAAGAGAAAGCTCTTAGTCATCAATCCTCTGTTTCGCCACCAGCGCAGGCCCTTGTAAGTGAACAAACAGACATGGAAAAGTTACTATTAATGCCAATGAGAGAGTGCCAACCCACCATAGAGGCAGCCACTGGTAACATGATGCGCACCTATGTGTATGTCCCTTTATCCCGAATTGAATTAATGCATATCACCAAGTCCATCCCCGACCCCCGTATAGACCCGGCAGGATTCTACAAGGAAGTAGGAAAGTTATTCAGACCAGGGTTATTTACCGTAGAGGATGTAGATAACATATTGTTAGCCATTGTCCCAGAAGAAATATGGACCCCCTTTCGTGGCAAAGACAATGAAACAATAAAATGGAAAGATGTAATGGATGCGAGCAAAAATAGAAAACTGCATGAGGAATATCCTGAACCCCTAAGGGGGCATGGCATGGCAGTCCTGAGGGCTCTAGAAAAGGTGTTACCCCCATTTGATGTGAATGTGGAGAAACTGTCCGCTGTGATACAGGGTGCAAGTGAGGAGGTAGCACAGTACTTTCTGCGTTATGAAGCAGCATTCAAAGCGCACAGTGGGCTAGAGATAGGGTCTGAAACGGGCCAACGGTACTTTGCCACAAACTTTGTAGAGGGGCTCCACGGGCCAATTCAGGAGAACATTAGGAGGGCAGAAAGTACATGGATGACTAGGAACCCCCGGGATCTCCTCGAAATGGCTAGGTATTACGAAAGAGGGGAAAGAGTGAAGGGACAACAAAAGGCACGACAAGAGAAGGATTTAAAAACCAAAGTGTTGATGCAACAGTTGCATCAAGGGCCCCAAGGCAGGTATAACTACAATTATAACGGCCCGTCACAGGGCTATAGTAGCAACATGATAGGGGGCCAAGGGACAGGAAGAGGTACAGTGCAAGGAGGTGCGCTATATGGGAGGAGGGATGGGCTACCCCAAGATGTATGTGCCTTCTGCAAGAGACCCGGACACTGGAAATCCCAGTGTCCCCAGAGTGGTGGGAGAGGAAGGGGCGTACGGCCCCCTTCACAGACAACATTTGCCCCAGGAAATAGGACTGGTGGGTACGGCAACCAAGACAATAGAATGTTTAAACCCCCTCAACCCAATGCCTTTGACGGACAAGCAAGAGGGGATGTTCCCTGGCCGGCCCCGCCTCCCCCCAATCTACTGTATCAGCCACAACAAACGACACAAGTACAAGGTGTATGCCAGGGTGAAGAATGTGGAGAAGGGGTATACTATAACGATGATTTTCAGGATAACACAAGCGATATGTCCTGAGGATGCCGGAATGAGATAGCGGGAGTGGTGCAGGTTCCTATAGACCAAAGGGGGCCTTATGCCTCTATTAGGATCGGCCCCCACCGAAACTTGAGATGTCTGGTAGACACGGGAGCTGGAAACAGTTCCGTGAATATCAGAGCCGTCCCCGCTGTCCCATTATCGGATAAAAGCAAGGTATCAGTTGGATTTGGGGGAAATCCAATAAAGACTCCTGTAAGTGAAATAGTAGAAGCGGAACTTCATGGGGTAAAATGGGAGAATGGGTGGCTATTGACCAATCACTGCCCAGAAAACTTGTTAGGTATTGATGCATTAAAAACGCTAGGGGCCACAATATATTGCTCCCCCCAGGGAGTGAGAATGACCATAAGCAAACCTATGAGTATGATAGGAGTAATGCAAACCCTGCCCCCGGAACTCCAAGACATCCCGAATGAACTATGGGCCACTCATGGGAATGATGTAGGAGTGTTGGATGTTTCCCCAGTAGTAATCAAACTAAAGCCTGGTGCCAGGTTGCCCAGGATAAAACAATATCGCATATCACACGAGGGAGAGCAGGCACTATATCAAATAGTACAGGACATGATACGATTAGGGGTGGTAGAGCCAACAAATGATAGCCCTTGTAACTCTCCGATCCTTCCAGTACACAAGAAAGGTGATGAAGCGGTACCCTATCGTTTCATTATTGATTTGAGGGAGATAAACAAAATAGTAGAACCCAGATATCCAGTTGTCCCTAATATTTCAAGTGTACTCACTTTAATTCCCAAAACAGCGAAATGGTTTACGGTAATTGATTTGAAAAATGCCTTCTTCAGCATTCCTATTGCCGAAGAAAGCAGGTACCTGTTTAGTTTCACTCTTCGAGATAGACAGTATCGATTTACTAGAGCCCCGCAGGGATATACAGAAAGTCCCGCCATATTCAGCCAAGCACTAAAAACACAGATGGATAACCTAGCCCTACCCGCTAACACTGCTCTGATACAATATGTTGATGATTTGCTATTATGTGCAGCCACCGAAGAGGAATGCCATTATGTGACCAGATTGGTGCTAATGCACTTAGCAGAGAATAAGCACAAGGTAGCCCTAGCCAAAATGCAGTATGTAAAACAAAAGGTCCATTATTTAGGCTTTGAGCTGTCCGAAGAGGGGCGAACCCTGTCTACTGATCGCATTGCTTTGATACAGTCCATAAAAGGTCCAGACACGGCAAAGGGTCTCCGAAGGGTAATTGGTGTTTTATCCTACTGTAGGCACTGGATTCCTGAATTCTCTGTATTGATCCAGCCCATGCTAAAAGCCTTAAAAGAAGTACAAGAAAACGGCCCATTAGAATGGACACCTGAGATGGAAAAAGCCCTGACAGCTATGAAAGATGTTCTATGCCACGCACCGGCCTTAGGCACACCTGATTATACTAAGAGATTTTGCCTTTTTGTTGATGAACAGGAAGGTTGCGCTGTGTCAGTCTTGACACAGGAACAAGGGGGTAAACAGAGACCATGTGCATATTTTTCTAGCACTCTGGACTCAGTAGCTCGAGGCCTACCCCCATGCATGAGAGCAGTAGCTGCAGCAGCGACAGCCCTAAAACAAAGTGCAGGTATCATCCTAGGGAGTGAAGTAACAGTAAAGGTTCCACATACGGTAGATGTTCTTCTGAATAGAGTGCATACACAGCATTTGACTACAGCTAGACTCACACAGTATGAGATGATCCTGTTTGCCAGTAATGTAAAAATTGAACGGTGTAACACTTTGAATCCAGCGACACTGCTTCCTTTGCCCACCTCACCTGATGACATTAGGCATGATTGTGTGATTCAAATGGAAGAACACACTAAGGGTAGAGCAGACCTGCAAGACACCCCGCTGGTTGATAATGAGGGTATATTATTCTGTGATGGTTCCTGTTTCAAACTGCCAAATGGGGAGACAACAGCAGGGTATGCAGTAACTACAGGGGAACGGTTGATTGAGAGTGGGAAAGTGTGTGAAAAATCGGCCCAGGCAGCAGAATTAATTGCGCTAACGAGAGCATTAGTGTTAAGCAGCGGTATGAAAGTGACAATTTATACTGATTCAGCCTACGCTCATGGGGTGGTTTCCAGTTTTGGTAAACTCTGGGGAGAGCGTGGGTTTTTAACCTCCCAAGGTGATACTATTAAACATGCCCGATTGATTGCTGAATTATTGCAAGCCCTTACGCTGCCCAAAATGGTGGCCGTAGTGAAGTGCTCAGCGCATAAAAAAACACTGGATTATGTCACGCAGGGAAATTCTTTGGCTGACCAGATGGCTAAACTAGCTGCCACAAGGGACACTCGGTGGGAAGCCCGACAGCTCATAGTGGGGAGGGATGTGACTATGGAAGGGACGAAGGAGCGCGTAAAGGAAATCCAAGCAGATGCAACCATTGAAGAAAGACTATCTTGGCACAAGGATGATCAATATGAGGAGACGGTAGATGGGCTATGGGCACATACCAAAACGAACACCTGGGTACTACCTGATGCATACTTACCTGTGATAGTGAGCGTGGCTCATGGTCCAACCCACGTTAACGCAAGAACTATGGAAGAAGTTTTAAGTACTGTGTGGTACAACAAAAGATTGGGAATGTATTGTCGCCAATGGGCAAAACAATGTGAAATATGTGTTTTATATAATGTGGGGAAAGGTGTACCGGCCCCGGCGGGCCACAGTAAGTTACCCACCTGCCCTTTTGAGGTGGTGTATATGGACTTTATACAGCTGGAGCCTGTAAATAAACATTCCTACTGTTTGGTGATGAAATGTGGGTTCTCAGGATGGGTGGAAGCATATCCCCTGCGGGACAATAGTGCCACCTCCACAGCACAATGCATATTGAAACACTGGGTGCCCTTGTATACGGTCCCCAGATATCTATGGTCTGACAATGGGACTCATTTTACTGGTGAAGTAGTACGCAAAGTTTGCAAGGCCCTTGGTATTGATCAACGTTTCCACGCAGTTTTTCATCCTCAATCAGCTGGGATTATAGAGGGCACAAATAAGGTACTGAAGAACAAACTGGCAAAGGCTTGTGCTGAAACGGGACTGAAATGGCCGGATGCATTGCCTATTGCATTATTGAGTATGCGTACTATGCCTAAGCGTACACATGGTTTATCTCCTTTCGAAATTGTTATGGGGCGCCCACCAAGTATTGGGACCCCCATATCACCTAAGAGATTGTCTGAGCAAGCATGGCCTGCATTACAACAGTACTGTATTGGGTTAACTAATAGACTGATTTCTATTAATGCACAGGTGAACGCAGTAGCTCCATCTCCTCTGATAGGAGAAGGTCACGACGTGCAGCCCGGTGACTGGGTTGTTATAAAAGCCTTCGATCGCACCAGCGGACTGCAACCCAGATGGAGGGGCCCGTTTCAGGTGCTCCTCGCAACACAAACTGCGGTAAAAGTTGATGGCAAACCGCACTGGTACCACGTGAATCACGTCAAGAAGACGCTTCCATTACTGATTCCTCCGGAAAAGGGAACCAACCAACCCCAGGTTGCAACAGTACTGCCAGACGCCATTAGTAGGTGTGCCCATCGTCTCCGATCCCGTGACGTGTATGTGCCAAGCAACGTGTAAGGACACTGTTTTGAACTTTGATCATTAGGGAGATGAACATTTGGACTCTCTTGTTGGTTTTAGCAGAATTGTGCCTTACTGAAGACGACGGGCTTGTAGCCTGAAGGGCCTTCGGCGTTCCCCTCCTGGGACAGGCACTACGAGACGTGGGACAGATCGGATGAAGGTTTTCAGTGAGACCTACCACTATTAGAGTAATAAGGACACTGGTGCTTTAAATAGGGGATATTGCTATATCGCTAGGTTGCAACTGATATACGCTGTATACTGAGCCATATACTGAACTATGTCTACACCCGTGTATGCTGGTTTAGTCCCTGAACGGATAAGTGTATGCTCCTCAAACACAGAAGGTAAGAGGAAAATACCAGTTTGTACCACAAGAGGCAAAATTTTGTTTTCTGTATGCACGATAGTAGTACTAATAGCATTTGCCATAATATTCTGGTATCTGGAACATCCATCTAGATATGAATTAAAGAACCTGTTGCCCGAGTCAAATGAAACAGGGAGAACAGATTGGGTCAAGAGCAGGAATCGAGATGCCTATGACCAACACGACCCGGAAGACTATGCTAAAAATGAATACGTGAAGATAATAAACACAACATATGGGGTAGTGAATAAAACTGATTGCTGGATCTGCACCCACATGCCCCGACATAGCAGTGAAGGCATCCCAGTGTACGCATCGCCAGTTACTGAGGATGCCGGGTGTACATTAATTTACATGAGAATAGTGTCAGCACAGCAATACATGATACCGAATACCGCTTGTTATGTTAGAGGAGAGAACAAAACCCTTCTAAAGGAAAAGATACGCTATAAAATCAAAACTGAGGGAATCGGGCTTGCACCTGCTATGGTACAGATAGTAAGAGAACCTCCTCCCCCTATCACCATCACACAAGAGTTTAGGCCAAAGAATATATGTTTTAAGAGGAGCGCAAGAGGTAATCAAAGAATGATCTCGGGGTGCAGTCAAATGGTGAATCTAAATAACTACACGAAGGGATTGTTACAGATTGAAGGACATGCCTACGTCTGTAACAAGAGGGCTTATTTGTGGTTAGCCAAAGATTTTGTTGGGGTATGTTACATAGCCAGAATAATGCCGGCTGTGATGGTATATGCCCCGTCTACTCTGCATAAAGAAATACACAGCAGAAATAAACGAGCAGTAAACCCAAAAATTCCTACGTATCAACCTACAGGATGGGAAACGTTTATAGATCTGATGGGGGTCCTGGTTCCTCCAGCGGGCATCTTTATGAACAGTCAAGAAATCCAAAAGCTAAACAGGGCCCTTGAGTTCGTAATCGAAGAATCTGCAGACCTAATGGAAAACATTACTTATGAAATGAAAGCAATTCGGCTAGTGGCTCTCCAAAATAGGTATGTCTTAGACATACTCACTGCAGAAAGGGGCGGAGTCTGTTTTTTGGTGGGATCCCAATGCTGTGTTTACATACCAGAAGGGAGTACAGGAATCCTGGATGGAGTAAACAAACTGCATAAAGTGGCGGATAGCATCCACCAGGAGGAAGGGTCAGGAGATAGCTGGTGGATGAAGCTCCTGAAAGAAATTGGATGGCAACTTCTTACGCCTATACTGGTTCTAGCGGCAATAGTTGTAGGAATTTGTCTCTGCATCCAATGTTTCCCGGTATGTGTGTCGTGCTGTGTTTCCATGTGTTCTTCCAGCATAACGCGCCTAAATCCAATGGATAAAAGCCATGTACAACAGGAATTTTTTGACATGGGAGGCCTGGAGAAGATTATGGTACATACAGTATGTGATGATGTTGCTTTCCTGCCATCTGCTTATGCTAGGACTGTTTAGATTGATGCTCAAGTGTGAGCAAAGGGTGGATTGAAGGTACGCATACATATGTAATGTTGTGCTCACACTTGGAGTTTGTACTAGTCACCATATGTGTTAAAAGAATGTACCCTTTGTTAAAAGAAGAGGCCTTCTCTTTATACAGCGACATTTAAGACCTGCTGACCTGGCAAGAACTTGTTTTAACAGAAGAATTGTGTTTGGTCACTGTATGTCGAAGCATGTTGAGCCTGCTAAAACTATCTGCAGATTACGGGTGGGGAAGGAATGAGTAAGCACAGCCTCGTGCACAGAGATAAGGACACAGAAGGGCACGAGAGAGAGCGAATAACAGATAACAGGAAACCACAATAGCAGATGTTGAACTGTTGACCGTTGATGCAAAGTCATGACTGGGAGGAACCGCCTTGTGGTGGACATAATCTATGTGCAGCAATGTATGACAATGTAAAACAGATGGGTATAAAAGGACCACGATGTGCAGGGCAAAGGGCGGCACTTTGACGACTTGCTTTGCCAGACGGTTGAACTTGTGGCCCATTCGCGAATGCTTGTGTGTTAATAAAGCAATGTTTACTCAACTCTTTTCTGTTTGAGTTTTTATAGGGTCCCTTTTGTACTGGTTTTGGTGACGGCGAGAAATCGCACCCACAAAGGTAACATTTGTTTATTTATTTATTTTTAAGTACCTTCATGGGGATTCGAACCCGTATCTCACTGGTAATAACATACTAGTGTTATAGAACCAGAAAGGATAGTTCAGGTAAAGCACTCTGGTCTTGTAAACAAGACTACACTGAGCAGCACGGGTTTGGTACTCAGTCCCAGTACTGCGCTTAGAGGCTGGAGTCTGGCATGTAGCACAATTGAAGGAACAGTTTTTTTTGTTAATATAGTCACACTGACCTTGGTGCACTTTATTTGGATTACGTGCTAGGGACATAAAGCCCATATCCAGACCATCAGCAATAACTGCACCCGCAGCATTTGTGTTCGGCAACTAAACACGATTAGCGTTCTAATGCTTTTGGCACAGCTGTGTGTGTGGGAAATGGGAGTGGCTGTGTGGGTTGCCAAGTAACTTAAAACTAGCAAGATAGCTCAGTAGGTTCCGCGCTCGCTGCTGCAATCTTTGTGTGATCTGCAGGTCGCAGGTTCGAACCCTGGCAAGGCCAAATCAGCCTTGCAGCCTTCCGAGGACGATAAAAGTACCAACTTCGATTGGGTGATATTGAATGTAAATATAGTCTTTGTAAAGCGCTTTGGCAAAAGCACTTTATAAATGACAGTCTCATTAAGAGGTGCAGATGTGGGGCGATTAGAAATGGAGGGGTGCACATGGATGTAATTTTAGGGGCGAAGGGGGTGTTTGTGCCCCCCCCCCAACTTTCATGGCACACCATTGTGTCCCCATTCATTTGGCTGGGACACCTTTTCTTCAGATGTCATGTCCCCCCCCCCCCCAACATTTTCAGCGAAGTTACTCCACTGGGGGGGCATAAAGCTTCATGCTGCGGGGAGCAACAAGTAATGCTGATCTTAAATGCATTTCATTTTACCGTGATTCTTTCAATCTTGATAGCACAGCTGTGAAACACAGTGAAGAGCGGGTGGGATGCAAGACAGATGGGACGCCAGGTAGGGGCTGGGTATTGGGGAACTTAGTCAGGGGGAAGAGTCGGCTGAAGGGGGGCGAAATGTTTCACTGTTTTGTGGTACACTTTGACCACTACCTATCCAACTAAGTTAGCAAAACAAGTGGCTCTTTCGTACTCTTCCATGTCACCGTAAAGTGCCACACCCGAGATCCCACTGCCCGACCTCCCCAACACCAGCCCAGGTTCTAATTCAAGTGTTTCACCTGCTCCAGCTCCTCTCTCTATGGACAGTAGACCCCCCCCCCCCCTTACTGTGCACAGCCTTCCGCTGCCTTTCAAAGCTAAGTTTCTCCTCTATAAGAAGACACACATTAAAATAAAATGGTTAAAAATACACTCCCTCATTTGTCAGCATGTCTAGGATTAGCCTTCCTTTTACATATTTATTTAATTTCTTGATTTGGATCACTTCTGTGGTGTACTCTAGTATAAAGGGGCAACAGAGTGCTGTGCAGTCTAAGGAACACACATGGTGAAATGCACACAGCCACAGATAAGCGGCACAGAGAGCAAAATCAAAGGACCATCACAAATAAAAGTACTTCAGAAAAAAAAAAGAAAATAAAAAAAGACGGACAAGAAGGAGGGGCGCGTGGACGAATCAAACCAAACACAGATGTCTACAGGGCTGGGATGGGCAGGTGAAAAAGCTGCGTTTTCAGGAGCAAGGCGATCAGGGGTACACCTGGGGGTCAGGTGGAAGGAAGATAAGGGGCACAACTGGGCTCCGGTGGAAGATGGTCAGGAGAACTGTTGGAAGGGAACTCCATAGTCAGGAGCCATCGACAGGAAAGGCCCAGTTACAAAATGAGGCAATCTTGAATCTAACAAGGTCAAGTCTCTGGGGATCCCCAGCTGTGGGCCAGTCCTACCCCTCCCTGAGTTCTTGGGCAAACCCGATTTTGCACTTTACTATGCGCATTTAGAAAGAACCGGTTTAAGAAAGTCTGGCCCGATATCCTTGGTCTGGTTTTCAGGGTGTGCTCATAGTGTGGCAGTTCTAGCCCAACGCAAAGTCACAGTTCCCATAGAAAAAGCCTGAGACTGCAATGCAAGATCTAAAGCCAGGACAAATCAAAGGGCGGGGCAGACTGAAAAGCACACTGAGCGCAGGAGAGTGCAGCAGAGTGTCAGGAAAGAGGTGGGCAAATGGATAAGCCTGATCATCGATATTTATACTGTGCCCGGTGCCTAGCCTGGTCTGGTCTGAAAAAGTAGCGTGTTGTGACCCTGCCAGGGTGCTGCCAGACATTAGTCTGTGGAAATGAAGAACGGGGAAGGTTGATGGCAAAGAGGAATATATATACATAGTGGGTACCACCAACACTACCAAAAAAACACACTCATCAGCCTCTACAGAACTTTCAACTGGCTCCCAATAGGCAACTTTAAATGCTACTGTGGGATAACACACCAGTTTATTCTCACAATTAAAAACATTACACACATAGGCTTCTGCATTCAGAATCAGAACTTCAGATATTTTGAGCAAGCGCTTTGGCTCCGTTTTTGCACAGGGCCTTACTCATCTGTGAAACTACAGCCAAATGGCCAATAGTGAGAGTCCCCCCAAGCCACGGTCACTTCCCCTTCTATTTTTACGTCGCCAGGGTCGGTGTGGGGGCCTACAATTGTCGCAGGCACCTAGAAAAGTCGCACACAGTCGCAAATGGCAAGGTGTTCCTTTTTTGGGAGTTCAAGAGGGAGTTATCTTGTTAAATGTGTTACAATTGTGTATTTTAAAGAGGATTTGTTCAGTAAAACTAGTCACAACTCCTATCTGCACAGGAAAGTAACTCCTTAAACTGGCCTGCTTTAGCCAAAAAAGTGGCCCACTTTCACCAAAAAATTGGTCCAACAGTAGAATATTGAGCCGGCACTTGGGGCATTGCCCTATTGTGCACTGAGCCTGTACGCCCCTCCAGCCCATGGAGAAAAAAGAAAAACATTCTGTAGTCGCTGGAGGGTACCACGATGTAGGGGAGGTAGGAACCCACAGGCATCGCCCGGCCACCATGTACTTTCCCTAGGAAGGGCAGACTGCTCAGCTTCAGAGCCCTCACAGGAAGTACCGCCTCACCTGCTGGCGGCACCCACAGACAAACGCAGAACTTTTTCCGATGGCGGCATCCTCTCCCAATAGAGCACGTTTGGAGAAGAAAAATAAAAGAGCACTTGGAAAGGATGTGGCAGCAGATGGACTTCAGACCAGATTCTCCTTTAAAAAATGCATTACTTGTTGTTATTGCCCCCAATAAACCCGATTTTGGTAAAAAAAAAAAAAAACATGAAACATACACTATAGACAAGAGGCTGGCAACTAAAGATCCGACCTAAATGGATAAAATGCACCAAAGTTTTATTAGCTTTTGCTGCCATAAGGTATACTGGCCACCACGCTACCTCCACATTCCGGCTTCAGAAATGCACTTGGCCAGCACTTGCTGTTCACTGGGCGTGCTGCTGGGATGCCACGACCAGTAAAGTGAGGGCGCCTAAAACCCATGCTCCAACTATCCAACAGTGCGAAGGACAGACAGCGAGGCTGATGTGATCAGCGGGGGCATGAGGGAGCATGGGGGCTCAGTGGATTCCCCCCTTTGTTGCGCCGTTACTGCGGCTCGTGTGGGGTCACCGTGGCAGGCCTGTGGGACCGGCACTGCCAAAGAGCAGCTGGTGTTAGTGGGCAAGAGGCCGACAGCAAGAGCAAGACCCTAACAATTGGAGCCAGGCTGGCACAAGGGGGGGGGCTAGTGGGGACACTGACAGAAGAACTCTATGCAAGACAAAGGGGAGGCGACAATGACGGAAAAGGGGACAAAGGAGGCTGTGGACATCAAGACTAATTGAGGCCCTGTGGAATTCCTTTTCAGGCATAATTATTTTGCCTACGTATTTGGACGTACAGATTGGGTAGTCACGTGACAGATGCAAGCTGTACACGCCAACAGGAAACCAGCGTCCTGCAGTGGGGCTCTTGAAGCCAACAAGGACCTCGCTTGGCAATTTACTATGCACGAGGAGATTGCAGCAAAGTGTACAAACACTGTATCCAGGGTATACATGACCCACACTCATGAATAAGTCATGTTGGCCTCTCCTAGCCGGTTGTCAGGAGGGAATAACAGGCATCTACATATTAAATAGGTGACGCCCTTCCACTTTAGGGAAGAGGGGGGTAGTGGGCTGGACCCAGCTAAAGATCAGATTCATTAAGGGAGATTCGGCTAGAATTACATGTTGAGGGTTGGATATTGGGGGGACGGGGTGTCTCTTGTTCAGTCTCCACAGCTGGCTTGTTCAGGCAAAAAGAATAGAGCTGCAAGGAGTCTCGTATGCGACCTCATTGACACTTTATCCATTATGCACTTAGCATTAGCACCCGTTCGGTCACAACGCCAGCGTCCCATTAGCGGGCCTTAACTCATTGGAAATGCATTATTCTCGTGTGTACTGTGGACTGAAGTCTTTTTGACCTCAAGGCCGATCACGGAACGGCTGGGGGATGACGCCATGACATGTGGAGACGATCGCAGCACTGAACACAGCACTAGATAGATGATAAACAGCACAGGGCTGAATAGTGGGGAGCACGGCACACTGCGGTGCCGAGGGGGGGGAATCACGGTGTGGCACATAAGGAGGAAAGCTCAGGGGCAACGTGCTCGCCTTGGAAGCCAGATGACACGTAGCAAGCAGCACAGGTTCGAACCCAGGGACTGTGCTTAGAAACATCTGGGTATTAAGCGCGTTATACATAACCTATTATTATTAAGCAAAGATGATTTCTTAGGACTGTACAGAGTGCAATAGATCACAGCACAGAACTAAATACTGGCAGCAGATACCGGGAATTAATACTGGGTGAAGTTGATCATGGCACAGAAGTGAAGTCTGGGTTCAGGTGACCAGAGAACCAACATGAATTCTGGGGTGCAGGTGACCGTACAGAATAATGGGTGTACCTGACCAAAGTAAAGGCCTTAATACTGCCTGCAGGTTATCACAGGATAGAAGTGAATACTGGGTGCAGATGATAACAGGATAGAAGTGAATATTGGAGGCAGATGTAGAAGTGAATACTGGGTGCAGATGTCAACAACACAGACCTGAATGTTCACAACACAGACCTGAATACTGGGTGGAGTGGACCAGAGGATGGACTGAAATACTGGGTGCAGATGACCACAAGATAAAAGTGAATACTAAAAGTGAATACTGGGTGCAGATGACCACAGGATAAAAGTGAATACTAAAAGTGAATACTGTGTGCAGATGACCACAGGATAGAAATGATGACCACAGGATAAAAGTGAATACTGTGTGCAGATGATCACAGGATAGAAGTGAATACTGAGTGCAGATGTTCACAGCACAGACCTGAATACTGGGTGGAGCGGACCAGAGGATGGACCGAAATACAGGGTACAGAGGATCAGAGGATAGAAGTGAATACTGGGTGCAGATGACTGGTACACATGGTCGCACCACAGAATACCCGGGTGCAGGTCCACACAGCCCAGACCAGAATACTCTGTGCAGATGGTCATTGGGTCACAGAGAGAATCGAGGTGGTGCTAAACTGGTCGTTGTTGGGGCACGGAGTTTATCCTTGTGCCCAACGGGCTCGAAGGACAGGAGCAAAGGCTGGCCTCCTAAAGGCCCAAGTGAACTCGCATGCAAGGAAACAACATTGGAGGGAGCAGTTGCTCGCCCAGCCGGCAAGTACCGCAACGCACGAGGCAACGTGCCTTTGTTTGGAAGTGGTCAGGGCCGTAGCTAATGCGCATGTGCACGAAGCACTGTCAAAATATCACAAACAGATCAACAAACAAAGACGGCTACACAACAAGACCGGCGGAATCTTACAGAGGACAATGTGCTCCACGTGTTGATGTCGGATGAATGCATTCATTTCCCCCCAGTTGTGTCCTGCTGCCACCACAGTATTCTTTTTTTGGAGGCTCGTATTTATTTTTTACATTTATAAAGCGCACAGGGCAGTCCGTGGGCATCGTAACAATAATATGCAATGGCTACACATCCTGCTGGCTCTGGAGAGCTTTACACACCTATTACGCAGAAGGTTCCAATGAAGGGGGGTCAAGTACAGGGTGTGGGGGCTTCAATGCAGCCGTTCGTTTTCGTTTCCAAGGCTGCTCACAGCGTGAAACCTAAAAACAGACAGATGTCACGGCACCTCCGCTTTACGCCTACGCCCCCCCCCTCCTCCCCACCCGCAAACAAAACAAGGCGCTGCCAACCCTGACGCTGCCACCGGGAGCCGAGTGGCAGCTTTGCAAACCAAATGAGCTCGCTCATTCTGCCCCCGCCTGGCTTTGCAGTTGTCCAATACTAACATGTTGTTGTTGGCAGCTTGAGTAGACTTCGCGCGGTGACGCTTACGCGAGAGCTTAGTTCCAAGACAAACGCCTTGGGCACTTCTCTTTTTTTGTGGGAGCCCTTTTGTAAGGGGCAAACCTAGGGTCCTAGTCCGGTAGCAGGGTTCTGCAACCTTGGCTCCCCTTCTATTTTCGACTGCATCTCCCCTAAACCTTAGCCAGCGTAGTCAATAGTAAGGGATCATGGGAATTGTAGTGCAATACATCCAAGGCGCCTTTGGTTGCAGACAGCTGAAGGAAGAGGGTCCTCAAATGACAAGGGATGACGTTTTCAGAGGCCTGAAGACATACAGGAGCAATTTTAAGATGTTACAATACAACATATGAATCTCTGGAGCAACGCAGGGTTCGCTGATGGTTTTGAAGACAGCGAGGTGTGACCCTCAGTTCTGAATTATGTGAAGCAGGAGTTATCCAGGACAGTGCACAGAGGGGCCACGGGGGATTTAATTCAACGCTGTTGCGGATTGTTATTAGTTATTTATTTTATAACACGCCTACGGTTTCCAAGCCCGTACTCGGGCCTCAAACCTGTGTTGCTGCGCGTCGTCTTGCTTCCAAGGCGAGCACGTTGCCCCTGAGCTATCCTCCCGAGAATCATCAAGGCTTCTTGGAATTGATGGTGTTCTAGAAGTTACACCTGCACAAAGACGGGAAGCTGCTTCATCTAACAAAACTCTTCCACCCCACCCCCCAAACAAGAAGGAAATCTGCACCACTGAAACCCCCAAAACACACTGCTCCTGCTGCTGCCTCGGAGGTTCGTCAACGGCGAGGACGTCACCCGTTCAGGGTTGTAATATGCATCTGCATACTCATGAAGTGTGCCCTCTAAGAGTCCCCAGCTTTACCTGTGCTTACTGTTCATGTGGGGTACTGTAGATTCTGGCTGTAAAGTATCCAGACTGGAAACATCAAGACGACTGTACAGTGAGTATTAAGATCTTCCAGCATCTGAGCGGGTTGTATACTGGAAGGTGCCATGTCAGGCTCAATGGTACCCGGCACAAGGGCATCAGGAGGGCCCAGCAGTGCCACCTCTGCCGCTTCACACGTCTCAGGACGGGGCCAAAGAGTGGCAAAGCCCCTCTCTTTATATGCAGCCCTATAACCCCCCTACCCCAGTTCCATACAACCGGTGGCGGCGCCTGAGAATGTCGTCATCACGACACTCAGCGCCTGAATGACACCCCCTCTTACTTAACCTGTGCAACTCATTCCTCAGCCCGCCACCAGGCATCCCACACCCCAGCAAAGTGCAGGGGCCGCTATTGGTAGATCACAGGTTTGGTCCTCCGGTTGCTCAGCGCAGTGCAATGAGACACTATTATTATTGTATAGTTTCTGAGCTCCTGACATGTAGCACCGGGAAACTGGAAAGTCAATTTTTCCGGATCGGGTCTTCCAGTTGCTCAGCACAGTGCATCTTGGGACATGTAGTTTCTAGGCACATGGTATCCAGCATCGGGAAGGTTAGAGAGTTCTTATTCCGGTTCGAGTCTTCCAGTTGCTCAGCACAGTGCGTCTTGTGGCATGTAGTTTCTAGGCACATGGTATCCAGCATCGGGAAGGTTATCTGGTTCGGGTCTTCCAGTTTCTCAGCACAGTGCATCTTGTGACATGTAGTTTCTAGGCACATGGTATCCAGCATCGGGAAGGTTAGAAAGTTCGTATTCCGGTTCGGGTCTTCCAGTTGCTCAGCACAGTGAGTCTTGTGACATGTAGTTTCTAGGCACATGGTATCCAGCATCGGGAAGGTTAGAAAGTTCTTATTCCGGTTCGGGTCTTCCAGTTGCTCAGCACAGTGCATCTTGTGACATGTAGTTTCTAGGCACATGGTATCCAGCATCAGGAAGGTTAGAAAGTTCTAATTCCGGTTCGGGTCTTCCAGTTGCTCAGCACAGTGTGTCTTGTGACATGTAGTTTCTAGGGACATGGTATCCAGCATCGGGAAGGTTAGAAAGTTCGTATTCCTGTTCAGGTCTTTCAGTTGCTCAGCACAGTGCACCTTGGAAGATGGAGACTGCATGGTTTCTGGTTTTAACATACGAGGGGCCAGATTACAGAAACTTTGCACCGGTGCAAGTGCAAAGTTTGCATGGTATTAGCACTAGGTAAAAGTGTGCCCTATTTTTAAAAACATTGGGACACATTAACCATTTCGCCTCGACAAGTGCAGTTTGGCATACTGGAAGCACCAGGGCTAAAAATGCCCTAGTGCCATGTATTTTTGCATCAGGACAAAGTTTGCCCTAGTGCTAATACAATTCCGTATTGCCCTGGTGCAAACATGTAGTGAAAATGAATCTTTTTAGCACTAGGGCAATTTTTGCCCTAGTGCTGTTAATATACCAAACTGCACTTGTCGAGGTGCAATGGTTTTTTAATGTGTCCCAATGTTTTTTTTAATGGGCAAACTCTGCTCCAGTGCTAATACTGTGCAAACTTTGCACTTGCACCGGTGCAAAGTTTCTGTAATCTGGCCCCTGGAAGGTTGGGAAATGCAGATTCTGGTTCCAGGTCGTACAGTTGACTGTGAAAGACGGAGGAGTTTTATATTGTGAATGGTTAGTTGCACCTTTTACCCAAAGTGGAGAAAATCCTCACGTGACTAGACCACCCATAATGCCTTGCCTCAGCATGGGAGTGGCATGGCCTGCTGCCAATGGAGTCAGACCTGCAACCCTTCCAGCACTGCCGGTGACCTCTCCAACTCAGACTACTTTGGTGAAGGCCTGGGAGTTTTGTTATCAGGTCTGGGGGTGTTGTGGAGCAGCAGACTCGGAACAGGGAATACAGGAGGTGGTGGTCTGTCACTGGGAAGCAACTGCTTGGCTGCTTCACCTCGACTTCTCACCCTACACAAACACGACTTCAATGAAGGAGACACAACCGCCGACAAAATGATCACGCCTTTCTGATTTGCACTTTTTTTCCAGTTACTGTGGCTCTGACTCAGAGCTAATATCCGGCCAGACCTAAAAAGGGTAATCTTCCTCCACATTTTAATTGGTTTGCTTTCCTTGCTTCTTCTAAAGATTTAATTTTCCTAGTATGTTAACACTCTACTCATGAACAGCCCCCTAACTCGTATACATCACGTATAGGCCCATGTGTGGGCACGGCGCCACCCTAAAGGGTGGTCACACTAGTGGCGAGTCATGAATTGCAACCAAGATGATACCCCCATCCACCCGTCGCCACCTGCAAGGGCTTGACACTCTCCGAATAGCTCATGTTTTTCACATAGTGCACGACCAATTTCACAAAAAAAGCCTCATCTTAATGAAAGTGATGTTTTCGAATGGGCGGCGCGAGGGCTGGGAAGCAACTGGTTGCCTTTGTGAACAGGGATTCTGATGGCACAGCCACTGTGAATCAGATAGTGTGTAAGCTTGCAGCTGCTCCCCCAAGACACCCACGCTCTGTACCCTGCCCAGATCATGGTGTCATGCCAACACATGCATCCAAAGACTCTGAACCCACAGGCGTCTCCCTGCCCCCGGCCCACTCCACCCCGCATTGACACGTAAGCTCTGAAATTGACTCACTGAAATAACCGAGTGTATAACGCCATTTGGCTCCTACTTATAGTCTCAAAAAGCCTGGCTGGCATAACAGCAGCATCCGTCAGGATCTACTCTGGCCTCCTCAGGCCAACTGGTGCCATAGAAACATACCTGTGTGGCAATGACCGTGATTTATATTCAGTCTTCTTGTGGGCATTTACATTTGCTTAAACAATTACTTTGTTATGTAGTAACACATAACTAACCCCCCCCTGATTGCAATTTAAAACATGAAGGGCCATGCGTGTTTATAGCACTCTATGCATTAGCTCCTATTTGCCCAGAGAGCGGTGCATTTCCTAAACCTGTGCTGTTTGCAATCTCACAGTAGCAGGAACAAAGAAATGAAAACAGCGATAAAAAAACAAAAATCATCAGGACAGTTACATTTGCTCGGCTCTGCTGCAAAATAATTATTAGGGCATGCATTGAGCGTGCACCTCGCTTCAAGAAGCGGCAGAGCACTTTAATATCATGGGGGGTTAGGGGGACAACATGATGAGGGGAGCAGAGAAAAAAAGGGAGTGGGGACCTACAGGTAGTAAGTACAGCGTGCGTCTCCTGGCTTCTATGAATTTGCAGTTACCTATGCGCTAAGGCTGGGAATGAGAACAGGGACTTTAAAAGAGCTGGCTTCTCAGTGTGCACATCATGTGAAATATTACAGTAAAGAGTTGCCTACAAGTACACACAAGTGGGAAGAGGTGAACACACATGGCATTGAAAGATGCACATCTGTAATTAGGACCTCCACATCCCATCCAGTGGGCCCGTTCCCTGGGTACTTGACACAGAGACCCCGGGTGGCGGCCATCTTTAATCTCGTTTACTCCATGCCACAATTTAAATAACTTGTTGAAAGTGGATTTACTGCACTTTCTCCTCCATAACTTCTGCTGCAAGGCGGCTCAACAGTCCCCACCATTAGTCAAATCCTAGTAGTGCACCTGTGACTCGTCGGCCCTTCCTTCATCCTGTACTGAGAAGCTAAGGTTCTAAGAACTCTGCTGATTAAACATGGCTGCGTCCTGCACCATCTTGCCTATGTCCTTGCATCCCCTCTGCAGCTGCGGACACATTTCTGGTATGAAGCCCCGCCCGCTTCACTGCCTGGTAGAAGGCGGTTCTTGTATTGCTGAGGCGCTAGAAGGTAATCATTCCCACCTTAAACTCTCCTACTAGAGTGCACACACAGAGAAGCGGAAACGTACCCGTCCGAATGGCCCGGTGGTGCCGGAACCGAAGAACCCACTGAAGCGACTGGCTGCCCGGTTCTTCCAGGTGTCGATGCCATTGTTAGGGAGCGAGCCACTCAAGTTCGGCAGCGGATCTTGCACCGGGATGTTGGAATCGCCAAGGAACTCATTCATGTTCTTCCGCCTCCTACCCGGGGCCTGCAAGAGAAGGGATTGTTTAGTCTCACATCAGCAACACACAAACGAACAGGTGCACCCATTATCCACGACAAAGACGGCACCACAGACGCAGCGTCATCGTCATCTACGGATAGGCAAGTGAACCCTTAGACGTCACTGCTCTTCCTTAGTAACTTTCTGCGTCATGTGCAAGGACGCCATTCTTGGCCCCACACCTTGGAGTAAAAGCAGAGCTGCAGCAGTAAACACAACATCTCTTCTCGAGGCCAGCGTTCCAAATGCCCTCTAATAGGGCCAAACACAAATCCCCAGCTCAGTGAAGCAGGAGCCCACTAATCCCATACTCCTGCTGCTAAGAGTGTCACACGCAGGCCCAGTAGCCCGCCAATCAAGGTGCTGCGGCCTGGAGCCCCCTAGTACAAGCGGCTGCTGCTCCCAGTGCTCCCCATAGGCCCAGGAGCGCATACAGGGCAGTGATGGCTTCATAGCCCAGTCCATCTCCAGAATCATTTCCTCTTTGCATTTGGAAGTGCAGGTTTCCACTGCACGAGCCTCAGGCCACCCTTGGTACCTTTCCAACAGTGTGTACGTGGAAAGCATCTATAGTTAAGGGGACACACTTCCCAGTGCCACCCGGAGCACTGACACAGTAAACATGTAAACCTGTGCTAGGCAAATCTCTTACACAGTGCTTTAAGTGGGATGTGAAAGAGGGGTGGGGGGTTTCTAACAACTAACAAAGGGACGTGGGAGCCTCTTGCCCCCAATATATCATGGGATACTAGAAGCATATATTTTGGTCCATTCTGCATGGTTTCAGGTGGTCCTGGTTGCATCCAGTCTGCACACTGTAATACATTTCTCTGGCTCAAATATAACTAAATAGTTGTCTGTAAATAAAACACCCTCTCGTATATTAACAATGGAATCATTGATAACATAACCCTCACTCAGTAAATAAAATCACCCATGAGAAAGGGGCAGATAAAAAGTGCACTAATGTGGGTTACTGGCTGCTTTGCAAAAAAACAGAGCACTTTGGGTACAGAAGAACTGCAGATCTCTACATTTGAACAATATTTCCGTCATAGGGATTCAAGCATGCTACTATTCTGAGCAAGTACTGCATATTCGGTACATTTAATTTGTCACACTCACCCCAACATTAAAATGTTTGCAAATCATTGTGCATATAAACTCGTTTAGACATCTCCAAGCATGGTGTCCTGCTTCAGCAGAGGATTGCTCATGTCCCTAAATACATTCCTTTCACAGTTTCTAAATGGACCCCAGGCCAATGCAATTCCTACCTAGACTGAGTATTCTTCTGGAGCATACTTTTAGACTCCTGGCAGCACGAGAAAAATTGCCCCAGGCGCTTATTTGTGGGGGACCTGAGGGAGCCTCGCTAGCACGCAGAAGAAGCTTTGGAAGACTGCTGGGTCGATACAATGCCCTGTCCCACTTAAAGCCATGCTTCTACAGCCGAAAAAGACTTGAGCATCCAGAGACCTCCTGTACATGGTAGATCTCTCCCTCTCTTTCTCATTGCTATAACGCTGTACACATTACAAACAGACAGACACACACACACACACACACAGGACATTACTACAACTCTGTATCCAACTATACGAAGAGCAGAGATCCACCACACACACACTATCATTGCTTGCTAGAACTCTGTATCCAACCGAGTATACACCAGACGCATAACAATGTCTCTGTATCAGTGTTCAGACAAGCTACGTTCCTAGAGGCACACACCTTGCCTACACCAAAGGTATTGCCGTGGCACTGCACCCAGCCATGTGCGAGCAGTGCCCTCTTCAGACATGCACCATTCACCAGAGCCATGTGGGAAATTGTATATGGCCCATTTAGATCCCACCACCGCTGCCGCACCTGGTCTTAAACAGATGTTCAGATTGCGAGTTCGCCCACTCCTTTACTTTTAAGTTGTTAGCCAATCGATAGTGTATGATATGATATGATAGTTTATTTATATAGCGCCTATACACAATGTGTTTCAAAGCGCTTCAAGGCAAGGGTGGGAACAACGGAAAACGCAATGACATTCTCACAGGCCATGAACAGCAAGGATGTGAAATTAACAATCATAATTGGCCTGACATTTCAGATAGTGCAAGAGCTAAGACATAGATAAGGAAGGGAGGGGGAGAGTGGGAAGGATATGGAAACAGACAGGCGACTACTGTACTAGGCCTGACGACATTTCTGGTGCAGCCGGAGATTAACAAAAGGCGAGGCAGTGGGGTGCAGAAAGGGAGGGGGGAAGTGGGAAGGAAATGGAAACAGACAGGCGTCCTGCACGATTCGGTCACCCATGGACCTGGACTGATGCTGCTTCTCTATATTATTGTGAAGTTTTACTAGAATTAGTTGCGTCACTATAGATATCTTTGAAGCTGGCCGTGCAGCACTGTTTGGGAGGCCCCTAAAAACGAGGCATCAGGTGCCGTGCAGTGCCTTGTCTAACACTCCAGGAAACGTGGTATATGCATACATTAAACAGGTCACCTTAAGTGTCCTGCATCTCCCCTCCCCCAGGTGTGAACACCATATAAATGTATGGGACGGAACAGCCCCGGAACCAATAGCCAATCCTTAGCACCATTGTCTCCTGTGGAGGAGGCCTCGGGAGAGCAGGCGCCCTGAGGGTGGAAAACAGCATCTGCCCGGCCTCATTCCCGTCCGATATGGCAAGAGTTGAACATAATGCAATAATCTAAAAAAAAAAGGCGGGTGCTGACCCCCACAGGCGAAATGCAGAGTTGCCCATTCCCAGCGCAGCTTGGCGACGCCGCTGTTCAAGACCACAAGTTACTTCACATTGAAACGTGTGTCCATCAATCATTCTACGGATCCAACTTTGCGACAGGCAGTGGCAGTGCTCCGACGTCTGCTGACAGCTCACCAACATGTATGGGCGGCAGTTGCAACCCTTCAGGATCCATTACCGCAATATTATCATTGCATGCGTAGCCGACGCGCCGTTTGATCTCAGACAAATCCTGCCGCAACTCGCTTTCTCAATGGAGGGAACCGAAGTGAAACCACGTTCCTGCGTGGCTCTAGCAGCCATAAAACGCGAGAGAGAATATCGCAACGGTGTGTTACCGCAGACGTGGAGCGTGGCAATACACGGATATATAAATGCATGAACGCCACATGAGCGCCTGGAGACTGTGACATGGCAGCAGTGCGCGGTATTATACATCAACATAAGATAACATGCTACCGAGCTGCCTGGAACCGCCGCGGGCACTGCTAAACACACAGAAGCCCAACATGCCAGTAGCCAGAGAGGCACGGCACAAAGGCCGACGGCGATCAGTCGGATTCACACGGGGGTACGAATGGGTTTCCCTGTAAGAATGATGGCAAGGTAGCACAGATGGTTGGACACTAGCTGCTGAGATTTCTGTACAAAGTTTAGGTGGTGGGTGATTGGGTGATTGCAACAGGGGCACTCTCAGCCTTACCCAAACAAGTACCATGTCTGGGTCCTATTATCACGTGTTATTGAACACTTTGACGGTTTACCCTACTGCAATGACCAAGTACCGCTATTAGTAATAATAATACACATTAAAACAAACCATAATTTGAAATTAACATTCAGAATATGACAGCATTGTCTGACGTGAAAGAAAGACTCTTGGGTGGGGGCGGCGGGTGGGTTCTGCCGCGGAAGACACATACGAATAACTCCGATCCAGCTTGACATTACAGCCAGCAATAATATTAAATAATAATTTGCGGACAACTCACCTCTACCTGGCAGAGCAAGGCGCAGGGTAGAGCCAAGATCATTCCCGATTCTCGCTTGGGTGGTGTGTCAGGGTACTGTGCCTAACGCAGGCAGCCATCTGCTGCTGCCTCAGGGCAGCGACGGGTCCAGCGTCTGCGCGCAGGCGAGCATGTCAAACATTGAGCGCGTTGGCTCCACAACGCCGAGCATGTGGATAGCCAGGGGCGGAGACACAGAGGGGCGGGGGAGCGGGGGCTAGCCTCGAGTCAACGCCGAGGGGGCTGGTGACGTCATGGCGAGTGGCCGTGCGGCTCCCCGATTGGCGAAAGGATAGAGAGGAATAGCGCTAGACAATGAGAGATAGGGAGCGGTGACGTCAGGAGAAGGGGGGGGAGAATGAAACAAACACCACTGATCGACGGAAGGAGAACTAAAGAGAATCGTACGTACAAAAAGGCAGAGGGCGAAAGTAAGGGAGGTATGCTGTGAGTGGGATGGGGGGATAGGGGGGAAGCAGGGGAAAAGAGAAGGGGAGCTAGGAAGGGGAGGGACAAAGAGAGGGGGAACAGGGGCAAAGAGCAGGGAAAAAGAGAAGAGGAGCAGGGGAAAAGAGGGGGAGCGGGGGAGAAGAGAGGGGGAGCAAGGGAGAAGAGGGGGATCAGGAGAAAAGAGGGGCAGCAGGGGAAAAGAGTAGGGGAAAAGAGGGGGAAGCAGGGGAAAAGAGGGGGAGCAGGGGAAAAGAGGGGGAGCAGGGGAAAAATAGAATTAAAAAGAGATAGGGAAGAAATACACCCAGTCAATGGAATTTCTATATATATATATATATATATATATATATATATATATATATATGTCACCGCTGCACACTGTCTTCATCATGTAGGTTAACGTTTTATGCGTAATCGCTAAATGTCTTGTAGTTATAAACCATCAATAGGCCATCTCTGCATCTCCCTACTACTAGCCAGATAACTCTCTCCAGGGGTGAGGTGGTTAACTGGTGATGGGAGGAGGCCACTTCAGAAACTGGGCAGGGTAAACTTGGAGGCCCGCCCCCCACTGTTCTATCCCAGACCAACTATCAATTAGTCGATTTTAAAGCACAATATAAAGAGAGGTGATGGAAGCCTTTCTTGAAAGTAGCAGCTTTAAAGTTTCGATGCGTTTTACATTCTGCACAGAGTAAAACTTGAACCCCGCCAGTTTCAGGAAAGGCTCATGTGATTGGCAACATTGAAGAAGGCAGGCCACGTAACTCGGTGGCTGAAGCTCGGTTAGCTCAATGGCGTTGTGCCTGCTTGATGACGACGTTTAATTGAATCTCTGTTGCAATTTGTTAGTGGGACATAAGGGGAGTGGAGGGTGCTACGCACACCATTTCCAGACAGCTCAGTGAACAGTGTGCACGGCTGTGATCCATGCAGTTTCAGTCTGGACCCTCGTGGGTCATTTTCATTCAGACGGCGCTTACCATTACTGGTTGTGCACGGGTGCCTTTACATTCTACCTAATCAATCAAATTGCCATTGATATTTTATTTCTATCGCACTCGTACACAAGTGTTTCAGAGCGCGACAAGACAAGGGAGGGGAACAGGGGAGAACAAAACAGTGATCTTACTAGGCCCAGTGACATTGAGACCGCGCAGGTGCATGAATGCATTGGTTGCATTCGGTTTATCAGCAGTGATATGCGTTGTACTATGAAGAAATGCTTGCCATCAGGAGTGGCTCCTTTCATAAGTCCCCATATCAGTGGTCTGAAACAGGGAGGCGCCCCCCCCTAGGGGGGCCTGAAGGATGTCCGAGGGATGGGACGGGGAAGCACAGTCTTTAAAAAGTATTGGGGACTGCTTTAAATAGAAAATATAAGTAGTAGAAAATCTGCTTGTATTTTAAAGAGCCTGTGGACCCCCCCCGGATATCCCTTGGCCCCACTTGGAGGGCCAACCCCTGGGTGTGGGGGCAGAAAATATGTTTACACAAGGGAGGGCTTGGTATGAAAAGGTTTGAATACCACTGCACTAGGTTCACTTTTGACACCCCTCTGCTTTTAATCTCCTTGCAGCTAGCCATTTGTCTGGTGTCTTTCTTGCTCCTGCCTCAGCTGCCCTTCCTTTCATTACCTGCCACAGACCGCTGTCCGATTTACCGCTGTGTGGGGGCACAACACACACTACACTGACAAGGCTTGATGCTACAAGACCTCTAGGGTTATGTGAGAGGAATCGGGTCAATACTTTGTGGTCATCTTTCGCATCAAACCACTCTGAAGAGCAGGCTGCAGTAGTGGGTGTTTGCACACAAAAAATGGCATTTGGTTGAAGGGAGACGTTACATTACATTTATATAGCGCGCCATTGGCCCGTAGGCATGAAGGCGCTAACAGAAGAACAAAACATATAACAAACAGTGGCAACCTGTAAAAGGATACTTTTCTAGGGCCCGACTTAGGACTGAACAGAAAATCAAGGAAGAAGAAAGAATGCTTACAATAGTGCTACCCGCATTGGACTAAATTCATGTAAAAATAAAGGTTTTGAGGTCTTTCTTGAATGTTGCAAGGAGTTTATGTTTACGCAAATAGGTAGTTGGTTCCAAAGAATATGTGCTTTAAAAGCGAGGCGCCTGTTGATGGAGGTCCAGGGGGCTTGCCAATCAAGGGGAGAATGGGTGAAAAAACTGAGAACACAGGACTGACTCGTGAAGCTGAGAGGAAGCATGGAGACACAGATGAGGCAGGGCTTAAGGATGCAACCTAGAGGGGGAGTTTTAGGAGGTGTGGAATGGTAGAGGTGCCTGGAGCAGGACCAGGGTACGTGAAGAGGTGAATTGTGAAAAAAAGGACACATAGAATAATGAAGAAGATTCAATGTGAGCACTTGTATAGACTCTTAATAAACATAAAAGGACCTTCCCTGCAGAGGTATAGACCTGCCAACATTTGAAAGAGAAAAACTCAGGACTGCATTACCAAACACCCTGCTCACATGTTAATAAAAGGCACACACCTCGGTGTGATGCCAGATATGCATGGGATTGCCTCGATAAACTGTATCTCTGCTCACTCTTTTTTTGTGATTGGCCTCTAGCAGTCTGTTTGTAGCCAGTCAAATGAAGGTGTGGGCGTACTTGCTGGCACTACTGAAAATCATGGTGATGTCAAGCTCCTCCCCGGAGACGAGCTTGGAGACCCAGAGCCTCTGGGCTAAACGAGGCGGCTAGGCAGGTCTGCGTGGTATCTAGTTGACAAGAAATCTCTAGGCATAGCATACTTGTCGTAAAGACCGCTGTGCAACCCACAGTGTGGGTGGCATTTGCCTTCGTAATAACACCAATCTCTTCCCCTCTGACACTTTGAAGGTTGGTGCAAGCTCAACTTGACCATGAGCAAATGCAGGCCGAGCAGAGCGTGTTGGCATTGTGTGCTTGCCTAGCAGCGCTGCCCATAAGCAGTTGGCTGTGGGAAATGAATGTATGGCAGAATACTGGCATATACTGTGGGCAAAGGCATCATGAAAACATATCAGAAAATGCTCATTTGCCCAGTTGTTGACTTGGCATCCATTAGATTTTCTCATGTGTTACATACAAACCAGACTGAACGGCATGGCGTTTTATCAATTTTTGTATTTCTTTTCTACAGAAAATGTGCTGTAAAATGCATTAAATTGAATTAAAGTTATTATTTTAAAATGTTGGGTAAGGAGAGGGGGGGTCTCCCCCAAAACCCTCTTTGGTTGGTTTTGTATCCCTCACTATGCTTGGTCACTCCTCGAAAATGGGAAATAGACCCCTCCAATAAAGAAATCCACCAGGCACCATGTCACTGAGGCAGGGTGGCATGTTGCGTTTTCAAAAGTGGGTGCTATGACCTGAGCCAGTTGACTCAACACAGAGGCCAACTCCCTTTATAGCCCAAGCCTCTTCTCTACCTTGGTAAAATTACCCAACATTTCTCTGAAACAGAAGAAAAGCATACATGATCTTGGGTGAATCCCCTCATGAAAACTCAGACACAGTCCTCCTCGATCACAGAATCCCTGAATCTTGCTTACTGATCCAGACAAACACATTGAAACATATCGATTGTGGGGTAAATACATCCCAAGACTGATTAACTGCCCTGGCCATGTTAGGCACAACATCTGCAGAAATATCTAAGGCAAAATGTGACAACAAAAAAAAGGGCAGCATTTATTTCTCTACTGTCACACATCACAATGTGGTTTAGAGAAACAAAGAGCAAAACACTAAGTGGGCCCTGTTTTTGATTGACAGAGGCCTACCTTTCACTACATTATAGCACTTTACACTAAAAGAATGCTGCCATGAAAACATGAAAATTGGTACATTCTCCAGCCTGGAAGGAATGGAACACATGGGAAATTAAACTCATGCTGCCAGAAGTAAATTGAAAAGGCACAGATTAAGGAAACTGGTGACTTGTAAGAGACTATGAGAATGACGATGAAAACAAATAGAACAAAACAACAAGCTGTGCCGAGCATAGTGATTTTTTTCATGGCAAGCAAAAAGGCCTGTCTTATCCATTGATCTAAAAATCTCTTGAAGCTCACACAGCCAAGAAAGGGGTGGAGCTTGTGCCAGGCTAAAGTTTTATGAGGTGAAGAGATGACCACTATGAAAACATGAGACCCAGTTAATAGAGATGAGCTCCTAAAAATACACAGAGTTACAATTAGATACCTGGTGTGGTCCAGAATGTGACTGACAATTGGCATACCAGAGAATGACCCATGGGAGAGTGTGTAGAGTTGTCTTCCCCTGTTTAGATAAGATAAGCAGACCCATGGCCCCGCTATTAACTTTGAAAGGAGCTAATGACTTAGTAGCAGGCCTGGTCAATAAAGGAGCAGTGGCCTAAATTACATGTTATGTTTCTTAAGAAGAAGACATGTGAAAATCATTACATTTAAAATCATGCATTAGCAATGGCCATAGTTTTATGGAATGGCCATAGTTTTATTAAAGATCATGTTTTGTGGATTATCCCAGGAACCATAATGCACACATAAAGGATTCAAATATGCTTGAAAAGCTTATGAGAAGATCTGTCAAAGGAAAGCACTTTGATAAGAATTTAACTGTGAGAAATAAAGTTATACAATGAAATGTGATGGTAGCATCCCAGAAAATGTCACAAAGAGGCGATCATAGAATTAGATCTCTGTATAGAAAACCTATTTTAATAACTGTTATATTTTTGGAATTACAAAAATCGAAGGTGCTGCTTATATTTTTACATTAAGTGTATTGGGAGTGACCCCATCATTTGAAGTGATTATTCGACCTGCGTGTCTTTTCACAGGAGAGCAGAACTGAAAATACACATGTGGAGTTTTGAACATTTGTGAATTCTATTATCAAAAACGTGAATAGTATTCTACTTATTTGTATGGAAGCTTTTTTGAGCCACAGAGTAAGTCAGCGTGTGATTGTGTGCATAATATTATTTTCCTATTTCTTACTAAATATATGCTCTTTCTACACATGACCTGTTTTTTGGCTTACCCATTGCTAAAGAGTAAGGGACATAAGTGGCGCTGTATGGTTCACAGAAAGGGCTAGATTGATTTATATCCACAGGTATATGGGTGTGGCACTTTGGGGGGGAGGCAACTCTCTGCAATTGTCATATAAATATACCCCACATAATAAATAAAAGTCCCTCTGATGTAACCCACTCCCATTCTATTGTGTATGGTTAGGTGGGGTTTTCCGCCTTAAACCCTTGTTCTCACCTTACCAGTATTATTGAAGGTAAGAGACTGTCCAAAGGGATTGACTCCCCAAGATAATCACCGATTTTGCTTACCACAACCACCAGTCTAACCATGCTACTTGGTTGCTCAAGGTGGTACGACACATCAATTTTCACCATCATTAAAGCAAAGGAATATTCTGCATTTTACCACTCACCAAAATAAGGCTTCACCATATGTGTCTGTGCAGATGTTTTGGCCTATGAAACCTTTATCCCTGGTCATTCACTAGGGTGGATCGGGCTGGTGAGACTTGTATGAAACATCTAGAAAGTCAAAAGTGGCAGGGCTCTGTTCTAGAAACTTTATTTCACCACTCTCTCACACAGGCCTGCATTCCAATGAGAATTGGAAATTAACATAAAAACGAATTATATTCAGAAGGAGACTACATTGGAAAGGATAATTTGTTTACATGCCACTAATGGAACTACTCTTTTTTAAAAATAATATTCAATATTATTATGAAAAATGCAATTTGACTAGCATAATGATGAAAGGGTGAGTAGGCCCAGCGCCACCTAATATGAATCTGGGATTCTCGGTTGACAGATAATTTAAGCCAAAGCATAAATCTTACAACCCAAAAGAAAATCCACAAGATTCTAAACACGAAAAAACATCTGTGGTTAAATGCACTTCAGCAGATATGTGTCTTGACTGCATTGCACAGATTGCAATTTCTATTGGGCCTAATCAGCCTTTCATCCTTGAGGCGTTCACAAAGGTGTGGAGCATTTCTGTTGCAAGCTTAATAAAGCGTAGAGACATGACCGAGGGAGATGAACACGGGTATTTTCGTTATCAGTGTAACTGTGCGATGCTAAATAGTGGAGAGCAAGGCTGTTGTGGATTACAATTGTCGTCTAAAATCTTAAGCCATTCCAACAGCAACCTTCAAAGTCATGGAACTAGCATTGCTACACTACACCAGCCTTGTTCAACGAACCTGCACCAGCATTGCCACAAGAGGCACCGATGAACCAGGTTCAGCTGCTTCTCTTCTGCCACTCGTGGAGGCTCCCACTGGCATGGATGCAGTACAATAACTCAGTGGGTTGAGCCTCTACTGCAGAGATCTATATATGTGCACAGGAAAACTAGTGCTGCTGAATTGGATAATAATGCACCAATTTTAAAGCACCATTACACAGCACAACCTGCATTACATTTTAGTGAGGAATGTTTTTATTTCTTGCACGCACACAAAAGTGCTGCTACCCGTCGCTCTGGCAATCTCACAAACCTATTCGCTGCCACAATCCGGTGAACCACGGCAAATAAAAAAATAAAATGTTTTTTTTTAAAAAAAAAAAAACACCCAGAGATAGTCTCAGCCTCTCTCTGTATACACACGTCAGGATTTCGAGGAATGCGCCTCTCTCATTGCCTCCGGGTCCTACCAGCTGGACTCGAGCTCAGCAAGTCTAGCCCCTATTCCCATTGTCACTCCTGCTGTCACTCAGGCCCGGGTCACCAGGACTTCATTCCCAGTGCAGGCCAGGCCGCCTGCATGGGGCTCCTGGGTTTATTGACACTGTTCAGTGAAGTGGAAAACGCTCACAGCTGCCCCGTGACCTATGCCCAAGGGTCAGTCAAAACATCTCTCCCATTGGCTGCATGGTGTCAACAGCACAAGTTAAGCAGCGAGTACCGGCGCCCAGGTGAGAGGGGACAGAATATGTCAACATCAGAGCGCTAATAGTCTTCTGTACTGCGTCACATGGCGACATATCTCTGGAAGATCCGCAGACAATGAATGGAGCGTGATTTCTAGAAGTTGCGTTGGTCAAGCAACGTCTCATTTTATTAAGGAGACCATCCATTTGAAGTCCCCCATTGTTCCCTCTAAGCCTTAGACACGCCATGGCTACACAACCTACTTTCAGCCACAAAGGCTGAGACAAATGAAAATGTCTTTCATTCCAGGCGGGCTTATGGCCGCCATCTTGACTGGGCCTTCCTGCCCTCAGAGGAGCACAATATTAAGGAGAGGGACTTGAGTTTGAAGGGATGAGTGCCATTTGGTAATCCTTCTTACACAAATAGTGCACTGGAAAAACCCGACCCCCCACACCACCCCTAATGTGCTTTCAAAAAGCAAATAAGAAAACATTCCTGAGGAGGGCTTCTGTTTGCTAGATCCAGTTGCCCTGGCCCACTGAAAAGAGATGCTTCTCCGAGGTCGGTCTGTCAACAAGCAGGTTGTGTCCACTTCATACAAACGGGTCCAGCCATGGCATCCAGGCCGGGATTAGGATAGCCAATGCGCCAATTTGCCAGCTCTTTAGTTTGAGATTTTTGGGGAAATAGTCATGAAGATTTCCTACAACCTTCTAGTTTAAGTCAAATGCATTGTCCATATGCTGGCTAATGAACTCTAGAGTCTAAGCCAAAAACGACCGTTTCCCACTGTTTACATTGCATGTGTAGGCATCCAGAGGGAAATTAGACCGACACTGGCTACTGGGCAGATTAATGCCTATTCAATAAACATTTGGATTACGTAAGGTCACAATGATGTCGCAAAACACCACTCGTCCTTTGTCACAATTTGTAAAACGCAGCTATATCCCACGACAAATCGGCCTAACTACTAACATAAGCGTCCTACAGGCCCAATGCAGCCCGAACCCAGTCTGGGTGTCCACCCACCAGAGTGCACACATTCAACTGATACCTCCACCACCACACCTAATGCTAGGATGCAGCTACCATCAGGCTATTACATCAGCTGCATAACTGGTGCACCCGCGCACCCTCCAACACTAACCCTCTTTGCTCTCTCTACTGATCTGGACTACGGTCCCCGAGGGCGTTCAACCGGCCAGCACTTTGAGGTCATATCAATGATATATAGAGCACTATATAAATGCCAAATAACATAACAATGGGCATGATACAACTGCTATGAAAACCTTTGACAGTCACTCTTGAGTAGATCTTGGATCCAGTTCACAATCCCCTGCATTACCCAGGGAATCTAGCGGGGCCAGGCAAAGTCATACCTGCAAACTGCTCTTTGTCCATAATGTCCATTTAATGTTTACTATCAGCCAACCCACACTTAGTAAAGACTACAAAGTGCAAAATACGATGGAATTTGAAGCAAAAGAGCTGCACTGTTGTATGCACCGTGGAGAGACTCGGAGCAACTCCTACACATATCCATGCTGCAACGTCTGGGGTGGCGAGTTCGAGCAAATGTACAGTTGATACCAACGTCACATGAAGAGTTCACAACCTAATAGTTATGCAGATAAACCAGACATCTGCTGACAAGTGCCATGGCTCCCATCCTGTCCTCTGATGATTTAGCTGGGAGGTGGAAGGAGGTTTGCTGCCACAAGCACAGTGTCACTTGGTCCCCGGTGCCACCATTACAATGAGACCCCAGATGTTAAGTCCAAAATGGCCCCTACTGGTAGGATTCTACTTGTCATGACCTTTGCCAGCGTGGCCTTAATCTAGCACCACCCCGGTGACCAAGTCTAAGAGAAGGATGTTTAGGGAATTGGGGTTTGCGGGGAGAGGGGAGGGGCTAGTTTTCAGTCTTTTGAAGGTCTTCCATAAGGTGGTTTCAACGTTGGCAGGCTTTCGTATGGCTGTTTGGAGGGATGGCTGGTGTTGGTTACCTAGAGAACGTCTAAAACGTGCTGCACAGGTAGGAGGCGACAGTCAGTCACTTAGAATCCTTCATGCACTAGGGGAGTGGCGGGGGGCACCTTAAAGGGGAGTGGGAGCCAGTCACTGATCATTTGTGTTCTCCCTGCTTCACTTGGGCAGAGTCTCGCTGTTTCAGGAGGCCATGACAGATTAGGTTTGGGGGCTTGCTACCCTAACACTATCTGCTGGGGAGAGATGTAGGCAAGTAACAGGAGGCTTGTCAAGTAGGGCACTTATTTCGGTCTTTTCTGTGGTTCAAGGGCGAGGCATTGGTGCACAAATCGTTTGGCGGAAATGTGGGTGCCGGAGACTGCAATAGTAGAGTTTGGCAGGCCATGGGTGAAATAAAGAGGAGTCGGGTTTTGGAGCGATTGAGCGGGAGGCCATTTGGTGTCATTTATTATGGCCCACGGGCATCCGATAAGGCATCTTATCAGAAGGCGGACAGTCTCAAGTTACACGGATTTCAAAGAAGCGTCCTCGGGCAGCAGAACTCACCCCACGGCCGCCGGCTCTTCGAGAGCTCGGACGTGTGGATGTTTGTGTGCACGCGATCGGATCGCGCAGGCAAAGATGAAAAGAAGGAGGTGTAATTTGCTGAAACCCAGAGCATCCCAGAATGCGCGAGTGACCGCATACAAAGCCTTCTCTCCAGCCTTGGGGGCTGCTGGGGCAATCTGGGCTAATGGGCAATCGCTGTTATGTATACACAGGAGGCCTTTGGCCGAAATCTTACTATTAAGTGGCCGCCAGTCTTCATCCCTTAAGCCCACCCCCTTCCCCGTATGCCAAAAGGTGGTTCACCCAAAGACACCCATCGCTGGCCCTGGGCGTGTACTGAAACCGCAGTGAGAAAATTAAGAGCCGGCTCTTCCGGCGGGGACTGCGAACGATAAGTAAAGACACAGCGCCTTTCAACAGAGCAAACTCATAGCTCACCTAAACACGAAGACTTTTCACTAAATCCGCGCATGCGCACACAAGGTGTAACGCGGCACCGACCATGCGTGAACCGAGATCTCTGCCATTGAAAACAAAAGATAAAAAGAATCGTCCCGACCCCCCTCAAACCCACACATCTATTCAAACCCCTCACATTCCAATCCACTGTTACCGGATTAGAAGTGCGACTGTGGATTGGGGGAGTTGCCAAGTGGATGTTACACATGGTGTGGTTGTTTTCTACAGGAGTTAGAGCAAAATAAAAACCGGTAGTGTGTTTTATTGGTACGCAACCCCACAAACAGAGGAATCGAAATTCTAAGCGCGTTATAGTGCCTTTAATATAGTACCTAGGCGCTATTCAAATCCCGTGTAACGGAACTATTACTTCCACGCCCCTCTTCATCGTTCTAGTACTTACTCTTGGAGGATCCGACCTTCCATGACAGGGACCCTTCCAATTTTCGTATTTTTTCCTGGCTCCGCCCCTCTCATATAGTGCATTAGCCCCCCTCATATAGTGCATTAAAGCTCACTTTACCCACATTGCCTTCGTTATTTTATTTCCTGCCTTGGGGAGAGACCCTGGCACGGTGCTAGGCTTCACATGCCTTTTTTGTTGGGCTCCATGGGTCAACAAGGCATCTATCCCAAAGCTCCATCTGCTGTCAAGTGAGGGATAGCGCTCAGAGCAGGTAGCATTCCGTGCCCACAGAGGGAAGAAGAGGGGAGGTGGGAAATGGTTCCTATGAAGTACCGTTTATGACAGTTCTAGTCGGGTCTACGTCTTTAAGAGCAGCCATTTTGGATGGAGGAAGTGGTGCGCATGTGCGCGATGCAGCTTCCTTTCTATTCCAAATCGGTAGTAAAGGATCAGGGCTTACTGGAGCAACACAAAAAAAGGAAACCTGCGGAGGCTGTGTTCTTCTCCAGTTCCACGTCGTCCTCACCAAAGAGGGGTAAGAGAAAGCACAGCAAAATTGGGGCCCACAAAAGGGAGCAAGAGCAGATCAAAATCCTTAGGGAAGCAATACGTGGAGAACGTCAGAGGAGAAAAAAAGGATCATTCCTCTTCCTCGTCCATCGTCCTCCTCTTAGTCATCCCTGTCGTCCCTACCTGAGGGAGAAGAAAGGGGTAAATACCTAAACAAAGAAGCCAATGGCATCACCCAAATGTCTGATCATGTGGGGTTTCGGGAGGAAGAGCATCTCCCAGATGGAGGAAACTACCCAACCCCCGCCAAAGCAATTTAGGAGAGCAGTAAAGAAAGGTGTATTATTGTGACCAGAAATTAAGGAGATCCTTAAGGAATGGAATGAGCCAGACACAATCACCTCCCCTGGTTTTTGGCAAAGATGCATCCCATAAATGGGGAAGATAAGGGCCTTCCACTGTCCATGTTGAAATTCACCCGAGGATCCAGAAGACACCATTCTCGGGCGGAGTTGACAAGAACGCTTGCTTTGGAGCTCACTTGACCTTATGGACATGTACTAATGGGCCTTTCAACGAACAGAGTGCACAGGGGATTGGTTCAACTTTCCAAGGCCATTCAGGAAGGTTTGGATTGCATGCTCGTACTGAATTCTATGCAATCCCAAATAAGCTCTCACTAGGAGAGCCATAGCGGCAAGAAAGTGCCATCTGCGTCTTCGAGAATGGCGCAGTTATCAGAAATCAGATGCTCTTCGGATTGCTTTTGAGAAATACCCACTACTTGGCAATAATATCAAGAACAAGTATCAGCTGAACAACAGAACTGAGCCCCCTGCTGTTCTTGTATAGTTAGTATAAGGGCCACGCCCGGCACGGCATGATTCTTCAATAGGTGCTGTTTACATGACACGGAGTTGGAGGCAAGGCACCCTTTATTTGCTGCGCCGGGAGGGGGCGCTCTTGTGCGGCCGCACACCTTGAGCCAGCACTGATTCAAAGCAGATAAATATGAGGACAACCTGGGAAGGAGAATGGAGTATTGGCAGTCTGACAGGCAGTCACAGAAATTGAATGTGGGCTATCTTGGTGGAGTGAAGCACAGCTTGCGCATTCATCCAGGCCAGTAGAAAAGGCATAGAATTCTTCAGGGAAACACTTTTTACCGGGAGCTACACAAAATTACTGACACCAGGCCAGTGGAGGTGCGACTCGTATGGTTCTCCGAAGAATGGAAAAACGCATCAACAAAAACCTGGATCAATAGGATTGGGAACAACCGCTGCCAGATGATAGTTTCAGAAAACCCAGGTCATTCCAGCTTAGTAGCCCACCCTGGTTCCCAGGACCTCAAAAAAAAAGTCTCACTGTTGCTGAGGATATTCAAGAATTGTTGAAGAAGAATGTGGGGTCTTAGGTAATCTGCCGGGAAAAAGGACAGTGACTTTATACCATTATATTCTTGGTTCAAAAACCAAAATGGCAACTTTCAATTGGTCCTGGACCTGAAACGGCTAAATACTGCCATCGCCTATAACAAATTCAAAATGGAGACTCTGTAATGGATCAAGCAGTAAGGAGCACGCCTTTCTGGCCTTGATTGATCTTCAAGATGCTTATTGTCACGTGCCCATACCTTCCTTATTCCTGGAGTTCCAGGTGGCTAGCTGTCATTTCCAATTCCAGGCCCTTCTCTTCTGACACAAAGCAGCTCCCCAGGTGTTCACCAAGTTGATGGATCTGATGGTGGCTCACATCCACAGGATTGGTCCGTTTGTATACCTGCACCTGGACGACGGGCAGATCAGGGTCAGTTTGTGGTGAAGCATTAAGAATTTTGTGCAACAAAATTCAGAGGTTGGTGCTCTTGGTCAAATGGGGGAAAAAAACCATCATGCCATCTTCTCAAGAGCTCCAATTTAGCGGTGGCAGGTTTTGGACGACCAAGGGGTGTGTATTATTACCAGAATATCGGGCAGTCCTGCTAAATACCCTGTTTTGCTCTTTATTTCACAATCATTGAGCAAAGGGTGAGGCCCTTAGGATGCAAGGCCATATGGCTTCCACAGTGTTTGTTGTGCCATTGGTGAGAGTTCATATGAGGCTTCTGGTGGCCTACAATTTCCAATACTGTATTTTGGAGTCCAAAGACTTCGAGAGCAGAGCACGTATTTCCCAGGAGTTGAGGGGCAAACTCCAGTGTTGGCATCCTGTGGAAAGCCTGCTGAAGGGGTTTCCTTTGTCTTGGCTCTCAAAGATCATGATTGTGACAGATGCCAGCAAGTTGGTGAGGCAATCTCCATCTGTAGGGCCAATGATCAAATCAGGAAGCCCCTGGGTCATTCAAATGAAGGCAATCCACAGAGGTCTGTTGATGTTCACCCAGAGTATTTGTGGGAGGATGGTCCTGATCAGGATAGACAACAGATAGTGATGACTTATTTAAACAAAGGTGGGAACGTGCTCCAGTGCCCTGAATCAGCCGGTGGAGGCCATTGGGTCCTGGGCAGAGAAAAGCCTGTCCATTTGCAGCATCCCGGGGACTGAGTCGTTCTTGGACCATCAATTCTCGACTTGTTCATTTCTTAGAGTAAGTAGTGGGACGTCGAAGATGCAGGTGGAGGTAATGTCCGTATTACCTACTGGTAATACTGGTACTCCCTCACAGTGCTTGCGACCTGGAGGAGTGGTGGAATTGAACTAAGGCATTATGGGTAAAGTGGGGCTTTATGCTCTACCCGAGGGGGGGCAGAACCAGGAGAGAAGAAAACACTTGGAAGGGTTCCTGTCATGGAGGCTGGGAGCCTCCGAGTAAGTAGTGCGCCCAGGAAAGAAGAGTAGGACTAGGAGTATGCTGGCAAGAAAGCCAAACATTGCTTGAAATGCTTTGTAACCACGTTCTCGACAATGGACATAACAAACCAGGGCCTCCAGTGCCATGGAGAATGTAGCCTCTCTGTGCCGAGGTTAGGTCCAGGGGATCCAGGTACCCCAAAAAGCCACTGCTTGACAAGTCGCAGGAAAGGGGAATGCACACACCCGGCAGCATTGCACTTCACATCCTAGCACCCGCGCTACCCTCTACCAACCTGCCAAATAGTACAATGCTACGATAAGAGTTCAGTCTTGTAATGCTATACGAAAGATGCCCATTAGCAGCAGTGATCATTTTAGTCCAAGTAGCAATAGTTATAATTGTGGTAGTACTCGTGTTAGTAGAAATAGTGGTAGGAGTGGAAGTAGTAATAATAGGCAGGGCCATGTTTTAAATGGACAGGCACTCGCCTGTCCCGAGTACTTGCACTTCCTTTATTTGAAAGACAACCACTACCACTTCTCACCAGGAAACCAATACACTTAATGGGAAAGCGGCAGCACTTCTCAACAGTAAGCAGGTTCTCTGGGAGAGCGAGTACCTGCACTTCGATATTTCCATTTCAATCCCCGGTGGCAGGGGACGAGTACTAGTTCTAATATTGGTGGTAGGTGAAGTTCAGCTACCAATGGCAGACACATCCGTAGTAATGGTGGTGTTGTTGTTAGGTGAAGGGTTTATTTTAGAACTAGTGGGAGCGGTAGTAGAAATAGTTATGTGAGTACCAGTTGGAACCATGGTAGCCTTTGAAGAAGTTTAGTTATAGTAGTGGTAGTGATGTTAACAGCAAGAGTAGCAGTTGTAATAGTACTGCTATTTGTAGTTGCATCATAACAGAGCCTGGGTAGGAGTGAAAGTAAAATGTAGTGGCAACAGTAAAAGTGGTGGTATTAACAGCACAGAAGTACTGGCTCTTGAAGCAGTCATAGGGTATGATAGCAATAAGAATGGTAATAGTATAACTGGTACTGGTGGCTTAAGTTAGAAGTAATGGTGCTGCTAAGGGTAAGAGTACTGGAACTAGTACTTGAAGCAGCAGTAGTAGGGTAAGGGTCGTCATTTCAAGTTGCAGTTCTGGAAGGAATGTAATATTTTTTGGGTTCTTTAAAACACGCCTGATACCGTACCCGAGTTCGGTTTCGGAGCGCGGATCTGGGATTTGAACCTCTGTTGCTCTGCCTGGTCTTGCTTCCAAGAGCAGCGCGTTGCGCCCCTATGCTAACTCCAACCCCAAAACCACTACCAACTTACTAGTGGTATACAGATCACCCAACAAAAATACACACCCTGACTTGGACATACCGCTACTCCCAGCGCCCCTCATCAAGCCTAAAACTAAATGCATAGTCCTCGATGACTTTAACCTAGGATACAATGACCCCCTGGACTCAGAAGCATCTACATTCTATATACAGCCATGTCAGAAATGCACTTCGTACAACTGATAGATAAACCCACCCACTCAAAAGGAAGAACCCTAGACTGGCTTCTCACGCTCAACTCTCTAATCACCATTGACTCCATCCTCCCAGTCAATTGGTCAGACCACTATGTAATTAACTTCACCATAGATAATGCCAGTACAGAGCACATCACCCCTAAAAAACCAGAAACATTCAAAACTAGAAATATCAAAAAACTCTCCTCTGACAAACTCACTCCAGTCCTGAGTGCTGCCCTTGCCCTTACGGTTCTAGGCACCAACAACACCGCCTATCTAGCAGAACAATACCAACAATGCCTTACCCAAACTATTGACCTACTTGCTCCCATCACCACCAAAACCCATAGACCTGACAAAGGTTCCTGTTTTTGGTTTAATGAGGAATTTGTAGCCTTAAAACGCACAAAAAGATCACTTGAACACCTCCATAAGAAAAACAATACCCCAGAATCGGCACTAGCCTTCGCTGAAGCCAACAAAACATATAAATCAGCAATAATCACTCAAAAAGCCAATGCCTTCAACCTCCGCATTACTAATGTGTCCTCCGACAGCAAAGAACGGTTTACCATCCTTAGAGAGCTCGAAAACCCCTGTGAAACTTCAGCACCTTCTAACGCTAGCAAAGACTGGTGCACCACTATACAAAACGCACTCTCATCTAAAATTCTCCTACCGCAAAATAAAATCGATAATAAAAAAATGCTCCTAGCTGACAAAACTCCATCCACCATATCAACGACTACATCAAATGCCACTATTGGCCCCCCATTTCAATTTACACCAGTGTCTAACAAAGAAGTATTTGACACCATAATGAAACTCAAAGCTTCCAACTGTAAAGAAGACCAATTCCCCTCCCATCTAGTGAAACTCTGTGCCCCCACCCTCACACCCATAATTACAGAATTCATCAATGCCTCTTTCCTCACAAACACAGTCCCCACCAGTATCAAAAAAGCTTGGGTGACACCACTCCTAAAAAAACCACCCCTGAACCCTTCAATACCCACTAATTACCGACCTATTACAACGGTCCCATTTCTCCTAAAAATAATTGACAAAATACCCTACTGCCAAATTCAGAACCATTTGGAACAACGTCAACTATTAGGAGACCGCTAGTCAGGATTCCGTCCCAACCATAGTACAGAGACAGCCCTCCTTGATCTGAAGATCCAAATGGATGCCACTAAAGAAGCAGGTAAACTGTCTGCTGATGCTCCTGGACCTCTCAGCGGCCTTCGATCTGGTTGACCATGACAAACTCTGCAACAGTCTAGCAAACAACTTGAACCTAGCTCAGAGCGCTACCAACTGGATCAAATCATTCTTGGCTGATAGGACTTCCAGAGTGTCCATCGGCAAAGAATCAGCAGACCCAGTGCCTGTCCCAGCAGGTGTGCCGCAAGGCTCATGCCTATCCCCCACTCTGTATAATGCCTATACTAAGCTATTATTTGCAGCATTGGATGCCATGGGTGTCATCTACACTAATTTCGCAGATGACACCCAAATCCTCATTCCTCTCTCAGGCAATGAACAAGACTCCCTCCTGGTTAACCAAATCTACTCACTCATCCAAAACTGGATGGCTAATAACAGCCTTTGTCTCAATGACGATAAAACGGAGCTCCTCATACTAGGCTCCTCCAGCAAAATCAACACCCTTGAGCCCGCCTTCAAATCATTCACCATCAATGGAACCACAATCCCTGTTCTTAAACAAGTCAAGACCCTTGGCGTCTACTTAGACACAACACTATCCATGTCTAAACAAGTAAACACATTAGCCTCGTCCACTTCCTACACCTCCAAACTCATCTCCCTCAGCTGTAAATTCCTCTCAGCCAAAAATTGTGTTACTCTAGCTAGAGCACTCATACTGTCTAAGCTAGACTATTGTAATATCCTCTTCCTGGGCACATACAAAGCCAATTTAGCCAAACTCCAACTCATGCAGAACAAAGCCCTCAGAGCAGCCTTAGGCATCAAAAAATCTGAACATATCTCTAACACCAGAAGAGACCACCACTGGCTCCCCATCCAAGCCAGAATTCTATTTAAAACCCTGAGCATCACCCACAAATGCAGGGCTAACAAAGCTCCCAAATACCTCAACAATACAGTCACGATGAAGCCCCAGACTAGACTTCTCAGGTCCAACAAAAACGCATACCTTGAAACCCCCATATACAAAAAAGAGAAAGCAGGGGGTAGTAGCTTCAAAACACTGGCACCTAGACACTGGAATGCGCTACCTACCCACATTATGAACGAAACCTCCTTCCCTAAATTCAAAAGCTTCCTGAAGACTTGGCTCTTCAATAAGTTCTAACTGAACTAGAGCACTAATCCGCTCCAATTAACTGTACATATCTGACTGCTTTGCATATTATTGACTGCCTTGCATATTATTGACTGCTATTCCTGTGTACCTCTGTGTACTTTCTAAGATTGCATTCTCCCATTGTCTGTAACTACGCCGTGATACCCCCGGGTCTGGGCGTATAACAAATGTAATAAAATAAATAAATAAAATATGCTATCCTGAAAACCTGACTTTTTAGTCAATACTTGGGTACCCCTTGCGTTCCTGCATCACATCCCACAGCCATGGCTGGAAAATGTCATGCCAGACCCTCCCCATCCCCCACGTTACCGTCTCAATGACACGTGCAGCGCTCTGTTGCATCCTCGTGTTAGTGGTATCCAGTGCTTAATTTGTAAAAAAATAAGTGCTGGGGCTCAAATATTTTCAAAAACGCCCATGACACATCAGGATGGCAGCTCTTTGCCCACTGTTGCACCCACCCAGGGCTGCCCCCCATGCTGTCAACATATATGGGGTCAAAGCAGCCACTCCCACCGGCTTAGTATGGCTGCTGGATGTACTCACTATGGCAGACGTGTGATTTACAAATACCAATCAACATGCACATAAAATAACATTCTCGTGTCTTGACAGGAGACAACAAATGTTTGCGAGTCTTTAAACGCAATCATCATTCACATTTTGCTCTGATTCTACAGGTGTTTCTTATGTGACTGACAGTTAAAATAATAAAGTGGCCAAAACACCAGATCATAATCAAACTCAGTCCTAGACAATAAGTGCCAGGGCTCAGAAATAAGTGCCTGGGCTGAGCCCTGCCAAACACCCCCACAAATTAAGCACTGGGGGTATCTAGCATATGTAGGAATAGTGGCAACAGGGGAACGGGGGGGGGGGGTGGTCGGAGTCCGTTACTGAGGGCAGTTGGGGCTTTTCGAGGAGTTTCACGGTAATTTGAGTGCTATTCAGTGAACGTAAATGACTGGCAGGGGTCAGCCTGGGGACGATACATGGGCACATAGGGGCCTCCGTGCTCAGCTGCCAGGAGGGGCAGCACATGGACTACTACGACTGTCTCGGGTGGTGGTGTTTGCACACACACACACACACATTTGGATTGGCAGACGATATATAACGTGAATGTCAAATTAACTATTACGTGTCGGTATTGTCCATATAAAGCCTTGAGATACGCTACGTCCGTTCGGTAACCCACAAAACATTCCACTCTTTTGCAAAAACTGTAACGTCCCCGAATCACTTTTTTATTTGTTTATGTTTTATTTAGCGCCATCCTGCGAGCTCAGCCGCCACCAGCATTAGCAGGTAAGGGGCCCGAGGCACAGGGATAGTGAGATCGGCCGAGGAGCACACATGGTCAAACAGGGTCGACCAGCGGTCGGTAAGCGATCTCAACCCCCCTCGCGACCTGGCAGAATCCAAACACCCCCATTGGAAACGAAGATTCGCGTACGTTAAATGCCATTTGACAGTTAGTCGAGGATAATGCAGGAGGCGAAATAGAACAAAAATCGATGTAACATACAATAACACAGTAGCTTCTGTTGAGACCGAGAAAGTTTCGTGTTGCTGGCGGAAAAGCCCTGATCGCGTAGGCATAGGATTTGCTCAGAAATGTAGCATTGAGATTCTTTAATAATGAAAACATGCAAAGTAAAGATGGAGCAGACTTCCAAGACTACATACAGCTGAACTACCCAAGAGTTACACGGCAACACACGCCCTCGCAGTGCCCGCCCCAGTTAAAGAGCAAGGCTTACCTTCACATCGGCGGCGCAGGCGGGATTCAGGACTTCGTCGATGACACAGAGCTGGTCCCAGGAGCTCCATGACAGAAGTCTCCCAAAGGCGGTCTCCGGTTTCTGCTTCATGCTGGCCACAGGCGTCCCGTCCCAGATTAGACCGCGAAGGTTCGCGAACTCGGAGACAGCCCGTGCCTGGTTCGGAGCAAACGTACTAGGATTCGGCCGCCTGTCTCAGCCCCATAAGCGCTCGTTGCGCGCAGCCGTCCCTACCCAGCCGAGAGCGGTCCCGGCTGCAGATGTCTCTCGCGCCGAGGTTTGCTCGAGTCTGTTGGTGCAAGCCCCGGAATGCTTGTCTTAAACTGGCGTGACTAATGAGGGGGGAGGGGGCTCCGTGTTGTGTCACAGAACCCGGACTATCCACTCAGCCTCACCCACCCCCCCCAAAGTATGGCTAAACCAATTTCATCAATTCACCAGAACCTGGCAGAGATCAAAGAGGGGGTGGGTCAGATCCGAGAGACTGGCTTCCAGTCCCAGGGAACGCCCTCCCGCCAGGAACACCTTTCACACCTCATACCCCGCAATACCCATTTGCTCCCAATGAAAGCAGCATATGGCCTGCCCCAGGCACTCGAGAGCCGGGTGCAAAGAGCCAGCCCACTCATTATGCTAATCACCCCTGTGCCCGTAGTGTGCGGCAGAGGCTAGCAGCCGTGCGTTGGGTCTGTCTATACTCTATAGTGTCAAGGGAGACAGCGGGCGAACGGGAAAGCACTAGGCGCTACCTTTGCGAACACCGACCGACAACTATCATGAAATAATTACGGTTCAGGTGAAACAGAATACATTGTCCTCCCTCATTTTATAATTGTTTACATGTCTGTTCAGCTTTTACGAGATTCAAAAAGCTGTGGGTATATTTACTCTCGAGCCAGCGCTTTTAACTATGGCAGCTGATAAACAGAATGAGGGGGAACGAGGGGGTTGCTTTCATCCCGTCCTCACTTTTTATCCAACAGCCCTGTGCATGCTGGAACTTGCGGTCCCTCTTCTCTCATTGCACGAACAATCCTGCGGGTCCCAACATGGAAAGCCTGCACGCACGCATATTGGCCTCGTGACCCGGCGCTAGCGGGCAGCTGCCTGCTCATAAAGGGGCACATGTTGTGCAACTCTGTAAAATGCATCAGGAATAATGGGGTATTGGCAAAAAGAAGACCGGTAAAATGCATGCACGGCTGGTTGTGTAGATTCCATATTAGCACTTTGAGGCCATGCCAATGGGGAAAATGCACTATACAAATGACATCACTGAAACACTTGAAGAGTGTTATTACTTGTATTACCGATACAGATGACTGAATTGCTAGGTTAAAACAAAATTAAGTTTTAAGTTTATCAATACATTGTATTCAACGTAAACCATATGCACCACCTCCTTCCTCCTCGCAAACACCTTTTCCTCTAGTCCTAGCCCTCCCCATCTCCCACTTTCAACCCCTCCCTCTTTGGACCCCATCCCCTGCATCCCCTCACAGAACATCATACATCCTGAGGCACCACATCCACTCCCTTCAGCCCTGCTTCCCCGGCCAATGCCAACCTCACCCCCTCTCATGCATTCTTTTCAACGCCAGATCTGTCCTCAGAAACAAACACATTGTATTTGACGAAAACCCGGACGTCCTCGTCATTACTGAAACTTGGTTCTCTGATGACTTCTTCCCCACTGCACACAGGGACTTCCCCCTGGATACTCCCTGGTCATGCAAAACAGAACTAGCAGAGGATGGGGAACAGCCATCTCCACACACTCCACCTCACAACCCTACACACTGAGAAACAACCCTGCAACCATGACTGTGAATCCCTGCACGTCAAATTCCAACTCTCACCCTCCCTCGCCCACAGCTTCCTCCTCCCTACAGACCCCCAGGCTATAAAGAGCCTTTGCAGACTCTCTTTTGGACTCCTTAGTGGCCATCCTGACCTCTGACCCCACGCTTACCCTACTAGGTGATCTCAACATCTGATTTGACACCCCTCCAGCCCCACAACCCATCATCTCATCGATAACCTGGACAGCCCTCAACATGACACGACTGATATCAGGTCCCCCCACATAGTTGGTCAAACCCTCAATGCAGCGTTCAGTTCCACCAATCTGATCTCCTCCTCCCTCGCACACCCCCTAATCTGGACTGATCACTTTGCCATCTTTGAAGCACTTTGAAACACATTTTGTATAAGCGCTACGTAAATAATCAATTCACTTTCAAACCCTCAACCCCCCTTCACTTCTCCCTCCTCCCGGTACCCCTCTGGAACAAGGTAATTATCTTGCCGGACTTGTCAACCTCACTTCTCCCTTCCATTTTTCCCTCTCCAAGGAGAGAACCCCCCTCTCCAGACCACTTAGACTTCTGGCTCCTCGATGCTCTCCCCCTCACTCTCTCCAGACCCACCCCCCATGCAAAGGCCCTTCTCCAAGGTGGCTCAGCCCACCTCTCAAATCCCTCAACCACTGCCTGGAACACCAATGGCAAGCCAACCCTTCCCCTCAGAACAAAGCCACCCTTGCAAGGCAGATCAGGGCCTCAGGATTTAAATAAGGAAGCCAAAAATTATTTCTATAGCACCCACATCTCCAATGCCAACAACCCCAGCAGGGAACTCCACAAGATCATTGCAGAATTGAAGGCCCCTCTGATCACACCACACCCCCTTGTCTAACAGGCACTGTGTGTCACCCTGTCAGATCACTGCTTCAACATAGCCATTGAAAGAAACCTTACCATTAACACTAAACCAGCAACCCGCACCCCCCTCTCACGCCCCGTCTCTCTCTGTCCCAGCCCCCAGGACACACCTGTTCTGTTCACCATCTCACACCCCAAATTCCTAATGCTTCTCTCCAGTAACTGCCCCTCAGGATCCCCTGGAGGACCTTGCCCCCCAGCCCTCCTTAAGAACATCCTCTTTTCCACCTGCACAGGCCACTTCTCAAGCAGATCTTGCCTCATCTCTCATGCCCTCATAGTCTCTGCAATCATGGCCATCACCCGCTCTCACCTAGACTATGCCAATTGCCTCTATCTAGGCACCCCTGCCTTTCAAACCATACAGCTCCATCGGATCCAAAACTCTGCAGCAAGGCTCCTCCTTGCTCTCTCCCCTAGAGAACACATTTCCCCTGCACGCTGGGTGCTCCACTGGCTGCATATCAGCCGACGGGCCACTTTTAAAGCCATGTGCTTTACCCAACATGCCCTCAACAAGAAAGGCCCTGAATTCCTCCAAAACAGATTCACTCGCTACCACCCCAACTGAACCCTCATTTCAGGCTCTGCACACCTCCTGGTGGACCCCCTTTCACGTTCTCCAGACTAGGAGACTCCTCCTTCTCCATCCCAGCATCCACCATCTGGAACTCCCTCCCTCTCGCCCTCAGTCACATAGAGGACCATCCCACCTTCAGGAAGGCCCTTAAAACCTTCCAGCAACCTCAGAATCCCTGCCAACACCCTCACACTGTGCCTACCAGGGAAGCGCACAGGGCAGTGATAAGTAACCCCCCACCCCCCGCCCAAGCCTTATTTATCTATTTAGATTCTAAGGAATGTAAAATCTCTCAGAGAAGAATGACCAGATGGCACCTCTAAAAGGAACCTCAAAAAGCCTCTAAGAAACCTGAAGCCCTTCAGAAAAGGTCGACTAACACCCTCCCCTTCAGGAAATATAGAATGTTCCTGACTCAGAGGGCTACAAGATACACACAGTAAGAACCTACACAAAATACTATACTAAGGTACATACAATCACTCAGAGGACCAAAAGGGGCCATTAAGGCGAACCTTAAATCCCTCTATTGTCTATTGTAAAAAACACAGAAAAGAGAGCCTAGGTCCCATCCATGTGCGAGGAAGAGGGGGTGTGGTGGTGGGGCAAGAACTAGCCCAAGGGACAGGGTAACGAAGACCCGGAAACAGTCCAGGGGTCAGGGTGGGGGAAGCCCAGGACCAGACCGAGGATGGGGAGAAATCGGAGGAGGGAAGGACGGATTCCCAGAATCTGCTCATGAGCAGGGCAGAGGGTAAGAGGGTAAGGGGGATCCCAGAAACAGTCCTTTGATTGATGAGGGGTACGTGCAGGAGCAGTCCAGGGCTTTACCTAAACCCAATGAAATGAGAGCTGTTGAAGCAAAAGGAATGCCACAGCTGACCGATCCCTCCTTTCTCTAGAAATCCCAGTGTACAGTGGACTTTGTTTGATCAAAGTCCATTTCCAAGAAAGTGTAAAAAAAAAAAAATACTTAGATTCCGTAACAAATGGGAAATGCCCACAACATGCACCCTGAACCCTTTCTAGTTGGATGTTCAGCATAAACGACAAGTACAAAGTTCCCCGCTAAGCTTAGCAGACCATACAGAGATTTGTTCCAAGTTCTACTGAAAAGGTGTGTCCTCATGCACCCTTCATGAATCAAGCAGGGGATCCATGGAGCAGAGTTATGCAGGTGGCCACGTGTGTAATCATTGTCCAGGATATACATTATCTGGGCTGCTGGGAGATGATCTAAAGGAACCAGGTCCAGAGTTGGCCCTTGGAGCTGTGACGTACTGCCCGAATGACCACGTCATGCGGCGAGTCCGATGGAGATACGGCGGAGTATTGTTTTCTTGTTCTGAGCCAGTCCCCCCCGCCCCGCTCCTCCAAGTAGCTCATTAACAAGTATAGAATTGAGCATCTTACTGCAATTGTGCAATTTTCTATTGCTCTTACAGTCACAGGGAGGATGTTGAGTAAACATAGGCCCAGGAACAAGATGTGATGGACCCCCTTCTTGTTCTCCAATAGTCGCGCCCGTCAGCATCATAGGACTGTTGTTTAAAACAATACCAACAGGTTCACAAAGAGTTAAAAGAGACTGTACAACCTGCATACAATTTCAATAAAGTGTATATTCAAATTATGTAAAGACATAACATTTATTTTCCTCATTTTCTTCATAAACGACTTAAGGATTAAAGGTTTTTGGAATGGTCATGCACCAGAGCGAATTATATTCCCATCTATGCAAGATCCACAGCGGCAACCAGCTGCACTGGGCGCGTTGGATGCGACATCAACTGATCACCCGGGCATCGGCCTTACTGGCGGCATCACTTACTGACGTGGCTGACATATTGGTCTTCCCACTCCCTCGTGTATTTAATCACCATAAGGTGAAAATAGGCAAGACATAGCCCAGCCCAAAGAGGAACATAGTCAAAGTACATGTTGCACATATTAGGGGCATAGGGCGAGTGACTTGATGCATGGCTAGTAGCCTGCTACTTGCAATCCTCACCCCTGGCACGAGGTTTCATTGCATAGATTCATCTGCACAGACGATATATGTCCTGCCTATGTTGTCATCTTGACCCTAGGTGTGACAAGCAGGCTTGTCTCAGAGCAAAAGAGTGAGCTTGCTGGTTGGAAAAGGGCCATTGTGTCTTGCCAGTACAATTCTGGCGGCCCTGGTCACACCAGTAAAGGGCAGTACATTGAAGCGAAATCCACATTGGCAGTCACCAACGCAGAGGTCAGTGATTCACAGTGATCGAAGTGAGCAAGAACAGTCAGGGGCGGTGTTCCACTACTTTTATTTTTTTCTGTCTACGATTCTTCTACTTTTTCCACCATTCTATAAGAGGATTTGTCCATTAATGTCCTTGTGCCGGTGTAAAGTTGTAACAGGAGCCTTAGTTAATAGTCACTTAGACTTTTGCAATGCCCCGGCAGCAACACTTGTCTCATTTTGCACTATACTTCCACCAACCCTCTCCCCTGCCAAGACCACTACTTTTTTTGGTACACTTCTACCACTTACCACCACTAGTGCTTCATCTCCTGCTGCGAATGAGCTATCCCAGTTATCCACCCCCAGTGCGCCTCCAATCAAATCAGGCGGGCCTCCAGGAATTAAAAATGGAAAACTCATGCTAGCAAAAGGTAGCAAATATCTTAATGCAGGTGGCTAAGCATCGGGCCTGCATAGCAGGGCTTATGGTCACCTAAATCATGTTCCAACTCATTGCAAGGCCAGCTGCATATCCCTGGTCCATTAGAGAGTTGTCCCACATCTGTGGGCCAGGAGCACCCCTTAAGTAGCTAATCAGAAGGTACCATTGACCTGCAGCCAATAAAGTAATACACACTACAGAGGGGAAATCTTCCACCTAAAAATTATCGCAAAACAGTAGTCTAATCCGTTATGTGTAAAACAAACCCTTTAATTTAGCCATCTGCCCGCAGTAGGTCATTCCCACGTTAGATTGAAACAGTTATATCAAGAAACCAAGGCGTCTCATGTTTATGAATGATTATAAAGATTATTGAAGCAGGTTATTAATCAGCTACTGCTGTAATTTCATAATACCATAACATAATAATTTTAGTTTGGAATAGGGCAAAGCAGGAGTGTGATACTGAGTATTGTGGGAGCATATGTCCGTAGGAGTTATTGGACCCGGTTCATGCCCACTCATGGAGGCAAACAGGGGTTGGGACTTTTGTCCTGGCTTGCTCTGGGGCGTGAGGTGAGGAGTGTTGGAATTCAGTCACAAAGTCAGGTCGAGTTGCTTCTGCTGCACCCCAATAAACCATGGATGCATCATTTCAGATGCAGATAGCCAGAGACTGGGCATAAAAAGGGGAAAAGAACGTGTGTGTTTTGGGAGAGTTGGTCTAAGAATGGAAGAAGGTTGCATTATAGCTTTCCGATACCACCAATATAGCTAATGATTTCATTGTAAACCTGGTATGATGTTTTATTATGTTTATGTCTCATATTTGCAACATGGAGTACTAAGCTTTTATTCCATACAGAAAGAATCATTGGTACCAATCTGATATATTTGCAACTATCTGAGTACTTCACGCATGTGGAAGGTGCAGGGCTGTTTTAGAAACCAAAAACCTTGCATCAATACAAAGGAAATTTCAGCTGCATAGATGTCAAGGAGCTGCATTATAATGTGTGGCAACCATGAGCGGCTCGTCCAAAATGGGCGCGAGGGCACCGCTCTCGCCAGAACCATTGCTCTTTATATAGGAGCTGTGAGAAACCTAATGGTATTCTCCCGTTTACTATCCCTTTTTACCAATCACCATGCCCAGTTCCTCCCATCTCAGTCAGAAAGCATAAAGGAGTATACATACAAACTCTCTGAAAACTACCTGTCCCACAATGCCCCAGATACTGACAAAGAGCAGGGAAATGGGAGGAAAGTACCCAAGCTTGAGACTCAAGATTCCCCCCTTTCACCTACTCAAGCCAGAACCCTCCCCTCTTTAGTCAGGGGTCACTTACCTTAAGACCCCATATCCTCCTCCCTAATTACTTGGACATGGAGAAGCAAGCAAAGAGAAAGGAAGAATTTCCATAAGGATGAACAGGGAACAGCTGCCTATGGAGAACGGCCATGTTGTCACCTTAATGAAGTCAGGCAATTCAGTTCAATCATCCACATCTGACTTCAATTAACCAATATGCAAAGTATAAAATGCGTGGTTCCTAACAGCACAGTAAGCGAGCTTGGATCTTGTTTCACACTGAGGAGACCACAAGGCAGAGGACTGCTGGACCAGAAGCGAGGAGGAGCATGGCGTGCCAGAACGCTGACCCACTAAGCGAGAAAGGCTGCAGCATAGCAAGGGAGCCATGTCTCCCGAGAGCTGCAACCAGGCAAAGAACTGCTACGTACATTGTGTGAACAAGTGCTTGTTCCCCTGGGGTAAAGAAGCTCAGGCGTCAGAAGGGCGTGAGAGTGAGCCCCGATCACAAGACTGAAAGAAGGAAATTGTTACAGTATCACGCAGCAGCCGGTGAGTGTGCAAAGCTCAGAGTAGCCCAGTGCGCTGGTGGGTGAGGAATAAGTAAACAGTGAAAGAAACCTTTTGGTACATATATGTGAAGTACATTGCCATCAAGGAAAGGGCATGCGAGAGCAAGATTGCTGAAAGACAAGTAAGAGAAAGAACAGTAGAAAAAGGGTGCAGAAACAGTGCATTCTGGAACTGGAAGTTGTGAATTTAAAGTGAAAGAGGCAAGAACAAAGCCTGATGGGACTTGTGGACCAAAAGTGAAAAGTAAAACTAAAAATACCATAGACAAAAGCCACAGCCAGGATATCAGGGCGGTTCCGCACGAGGCTGGGGAAAGGCCCTGATATTAGGAAGTTAAAAGGAACATTCTTGTACTGTGAAATCAAAGGTCCGAGCCCGATCGATGGATACCGTGGTCTGAGCCCGACCGAGGGAGACCAACTGAGAACATTGTGTCAAAGTCTGTCTGAGCCCAGCGGAGAGGAACATGGAGTGAACAGAAAATCACCCGAGAAGTTGTATATGTGAAATCCTAAGAAGGAACCTTATTGTCTGTAATTTTGCACCAGGACCTCTGAAATAAGAGACTTTAAATGGCAAAGTGACATTGCAGAGAAGGCCCTGATGTTGAGGTTTTGAACTTCATCCTCGTGCTAGAGAAGACAGGGAGTGTCTGGGCTCGTGTGTGCCGCCTTGTCCCATGCTGAAAACGTGGGGAAGGGAAGCCAATGGCTTGAATATCCTGACATATCATTTCTTGAGCATTTTTGTTTTGCATAACATTGTTTCCCACACTATTTGTATTTAGATGCTAGGATTGGCAATAGGTTTATTAGTAAAGGCCCTTTTATTTTGACAGACTTTACGAGGACCGCGTTATCATTTGTTGGTCGCAACTTGCTCCCATCTTTAGATTTAGGAGTAGATAGGCATTTTCAGACCCAATTGAAAGTTCAATAAACACCCCTGAACTGCGATTACATGTGTCTGTTTTATTGTTTGATACCATGCCTTCCTTACAGAGCCGATGAGCCGTGTTTCCATTTGACTGATTTTTGTTCCCCACAGTGCATGTCCAATGGGCAATGCAAGGCTGGGGACACATTGCTTCCACAGCCTTGCAGAATGGTGTGTGGATGAGCGAGTGAATGTTGCTTGGACGTGTGTGGTGTGTGTTTGTGGTGAAAAGACCACTGATTTTGGGAGGGAGGGCGTTGCGGATATGATGGCAAAATCAAAGATGCCCTGTGAAAAATGATACCGTTGTGGCATCACTTTGAACCAGGCATCTTTGAACAAAAAAAGCATGATAATTGTTAGTATGTGGCTAGATTGGCATGTTGGTGCAGTCAGTCTAGATAATTCTTACTGTGGCATGACATTTTGTAATAGGCACACTTCATAAAGCAAGCTAGTTAGGTGTTACTACATAGTGTAAGGAATCGGGAGTATTACTCAGACACAGTGGCATTTCTGGTGTTTGTTAAAGACTTGTATTGATAAAATAAAAGCAGTTTGGGGAAATCCTACCTATCCCTAACTCTAGGAGGGTTTTCCCTGCCTGAACAAAACTAGGCAATGTCTATGTCAGAATGTCCAAAACAAATAGTTATCTGTCCTGTGTCCAAGATCCTAACCTGGCCCTCACACACTATACTTAATATAACATGAAGGGGGAATATTTTTTAGCTGATCACCTGCATCCTCTTTCCAAAGTTTCAACATAAAGTTGTAAAATGTAAAAGAAACCAACAAAGCTTTACCAGTAAAAATGGGGTCTTCCCTTGCCCTGGATTTCTCTGGCTTTACAATGTTCTTCACTTCCACATTAACACACTCTAAAATCTCAAGGGGGATGACTCTTCCCTTGAGTTTCCTCTGATTTTTGTTCCCCAGAGTGCATGTCCAATAGGCAATGCAATCCTGGGGACAAATTGCTTCCACGGCCTTGCAGAATGGTGTGTGGATGAGCGACTGAATGTTGCGTGGACGTGTGTGGTGCGTGTTTGTGGCGACAAGGTCACTGATTTTGGTGGGGGGGGGGCCTTGCGGATATGATCGCAAAATCAAAGATGCCCTGTAAAAAATGATGCCATCCTGGCATCATTTTCAAATAGACATCTTTGAACAAAAAAAACATAAGTGTTAGTATGTGGCTAGATTGGAATGTTGGTACCAGTATAAAGGGGGTCGTCCCTTGCCCTGGATTTCTCAGGCTTTTCAATGTTCTTCACTTTCACATTAACACACTCCAAAATCTCAAGGGGATGACTCTTCCCTCGAGTTTCGTCCAGTTTACACTCCATCAACTCAATATATATGTTCTCTCTCTTGACTTGGTTTTTAGTTATACCTTTCCACACTGTAAAGGGGTATGACTCTTCCCTTTGAGGTTTTCACACTTCCACAATTCACAGTTTCCAGGGTTATGCTTCCTCCCCTGAATTTCCTTAGGTTCTCCACAGTTTACAGGTTTGACAACTCATCATTTCTTTAGTTCCTCCACAGTGTGCAGATTTCACAGTTTCACAATTTACTGACTTCACGGCCAAAGGCGATGGAGGCTCTCTTCGCCTAGGTTTCACACGTTTGGGGGACTGCTTTGACCTTTTCCCAAGTTCAACAATTTTGATTGGGAGTGTCTCGCAGACTCGGTGTATCCCTGGGTTATTCTCCTGCCAGGACTTTCTTATTTGGTTCAGTATTTGGGTGCGGTCCCGGACTCTCATTTCTCATCAGTAATCACCTTCTCTTTTATATAGTTCTGAGTTTTTTTATTATACTTTTAATATATTGGGTGAGTGACACCTTTTCAGCTGTCTTCGTCTCTTTGCTCAATTGCTCCGGTGTCCCAGCTCCATTGTTTGGGATTAATGGATTCATCAATGGTACGCGGCATCTGCCATGAAGGACACCGGCATCCCAACCTCGCTCCCTGGGCTCACTGGTCTACGTTGGTGTTTTTGGCATCCTTCGAGTCTCACTGTTCTCCCTGCTGCTTGCTTGCCGGCTGGCAGAGTGCCCAGTCTGCTCTACGGTTCCCACTTTGCCTCTTACGTCACCTGATAGATTGTGCTGTCTGTGTGACAAGCGTGGTGAACCTTCCGCTTCCAGACTTCACTGGACAGCACTTCCAGCAGCCTCTGCGCTCAACACGGCAGCCTGCTCTTCTTCAGTGTCCCAAATTACATCTGGAGGAGTCCGTTCCTCTTTCTCCCCATGTGTGGTGCATTTAAATGTCCTAGCACCTACTAATCTTTTCCAACAACTAGAATGCAGCGTTTGCTTTCCGGTTCTAGTAATCTTCATTACTCCAGCCCTCTTGCTCGTCTCTGTGTTATTAAGCAAAGGGGAATGAAAATACGGTTTGTGATTGGTCACGGCTGGAGGTTCTACACCCACACTACGTTATGCCATACAGGAATGGGGGGGAAAGTGGGTGTTACCAGAGGCTAAAGAAACAAGGTAAATGCCTGTCTTGATCTAGCAAGTATAATCTGCCTCTCTTAAGAATTGTCTTCCCTCATATGGTCCTCCCAAAAATAGGCACCCCCAGGGTCAGAGTCAGGTAGCTTCTGCTGCCTTTCCCTAGCCACATGAGGGGAGATTTCCCTCATTGAAGTAGTAACACGTTCGACAGATTCGTCACAATAGCTAGATTGGCATTTTGGTGCAACTAGTCTAGCTATTTCTTTCTGTGAATAAAGCAAGCATGAGGTGTTATTATGTGGCTAGACTAGCCTTTTGGTAAGCCATTTTAGCAATTGCTTACTATGACATGGCATTACTTACTGGGCATCTTTGCTAAAGCAAACATGATGTGCTATCACAAGGTTAAACTGGAATTTAGGTACAGTCAGTTTGGAAAGGTTTTCATATTGTGGCATGGCTTTTTAATGGCAAAGCCAACTGGAGCATGTGGGGATACAGCCATATATCGGAAGAACCAGCATGGACATGTTTATTTGTAGTATCATTGCTGGCATTATGTGCAAAGCAAACATAAGCATGTTCTTGTATGGGAATACTGGCAAATATTGAGGATGCTGGTGGTGAAACGTATGGTGTGGCAAACCTGAAGGAGTTGGACTCGGGGATATTTCAAGGGTGTTTATTGAACTAAAAAGGAAGTGCCTACCCATCCCTACTACTAACAGGGATTTTGCCTACCTACCAATCTAAACTAAGGGTGATCATCTGTCATCAAAATCAAAAATAGTCATCAATCCAAACCTACTTGCTATCCAGCCCTACCACTGTGTAATTAAAAACAAAAATATAAGCCAAAGCAATAGCCTGCCAGTTTAAGCTATGTCCGCCAATTGTCCTTTGGATCTCTCTCTATAGAAGATTTTCAGTTCATGCAAAAACATTTCAAAAAGGAAATGTTCTCAGCTCTCCAGTTAGGCTTTTCAGATAGACTCGGAAGCGTCTACATAAACCAAATGTCTCAAGTTCGTTACCTGGAGGAATGTTTCCCTTATTTATTGACCACTTTCTATCTATCGGTTTGATTTCTTGAACAGGTTTATTGAAACTCCCAGTTTCCCTTTTCTGTATGATTATACTAATGTCCCTTATTTCTCAAGAGTTCTCCAGGCCCCTCTGGCTTTCAGGTTTCCTTAACATCTCTGGTTGTGTCTCTGTTTCTTGACAACCTTCAATCCCCGGGTTTGTAGAGCTCCTGTATCCCTCCTTATTAGTCTTTGTGCGATTCGGCTCACCCCCCTTCACCCTGGGCAAACCTGGTACCTTCTATGCATGTGGGTGTGCTCCAATGGGGTGGTGTCTCAGTGGGGATATTGCTGTTTTCCCCTTTCCATGGCGTCACCAGAACGTACACACCTGCTTCTCTGCTTTTGCCTGACTTGGCAGTCTCTGCGGTCCTCTCCTTCCAAGTGAAGGATTCGTTCCTCCCTTCTATCCTGGCCTCGGCATGGTTTCTCTGGTCCCGGACCCACCACGTCTTCAGTGTGGGCATGCCACCAGATAAGACGGTCCTTCTGTCCCAGTCTCTCCATTCTCTGTTTCTTCCCAATTAAGCAGTCTCTGTGGCCATCGCAATCTGGTTGGAAGATTGGTTCCTCCATTCTGTCTGGCCTCAGCAAAGTTTCCCGGGTCCCAGACTCACCACAACTGCAACATGGTCATGCCACCAGGTAAGACAGTCCTTCCATCCTCATCTCTTACTTGGCTGTATCCAGCCCTGGAAATGGAAAAAAATGTACTGGGGGAAACCTCTCATCCTTGGGAGGGGCGGGGCCCTGCGGAGGACAGGGGCATGGCCAAGCAGCCTGGCCCCAAGCTAGGTCATGCAATGCTCTATCTCTTCATAGAACCCAATCCTGTCAATTTTCATAAAAGCAAATAGCATTATCGGAACATAAGAATGGCCACAATTTTTAATTTGAAACATGTCTTAAAATGACTCAGTAAAAAACCCTTTTGAGCGAATAAATGGAAGTTGGGCTCTGCAGTTTTAATTGATCACACTACTCCCCCTAAATAGAAAATGTACAGTGCAGGACCTATATACAAGTTTTGACAGCTGCAACAAGTATGTGAGGATTTGGCTGTTTCTGTATTTAGTTTCCCATGCCAAGTCTACTGAAAAGGTCTGCTTGATGAAAAGTGGGGTTGCTCATGTATGTGATAACTCTTCTTCAGGACAGACCTCGCTGGGAGTATCCTGTTCTGACATGCACATGCAACCCGTGTTCAACGAGCAGACCACTTTCAGAAGATTCAGCAGTGCTGCAGAGTCTTCTAAAAACTGCATGCTCGTTGAAGCACCGGTTCCAAGTCTGTGTGATAACGTTGCTTCAGAGCAGATCCGTGGGCGTCGTGGGTATGGAGACAGGGCAGTGCTGCGGCAAGAATTGTCTTGCCGGAGCACAGCTCTGTCTTGTGCCAGCCTATTTCCTGCTCTGGCTGTATTGCCTTTTTCTGCAACATCCTTCCTTTGTCACTGCCGTCTCTCTGCGTCTCACCACGTTACTACTGGGTCTGCCGTGTAACGCAGCTCTGCCCCTCCGGGAGGTTGTCAGGGGTTCATCTCTGCATAGGATTCTTTCTCCTCCATTCAAGGATCCTCGTCCCTTTTATTCTCACGGTACTTCAAAGAGGCGTGTTGCTTTTCGTCAGTTGCTTAGTTCAAGGGAATGCCAGAATAACCTTCAGCCAACGATATAAAAGCTATGTCAGTATTTGCTGGATGCAAAACAGAAGTAACATCAGTCTCTTCCTTACACATGTGTGCAGAGTATTCTTCATAGGGAGTTCCCTGTGGGAATGTGAGTTCTTGTCCCCTAGATTGGAGTGACTACCAGTGAGGTCCTGCTTTCTCTGACCCCTAGAGGGTCTTCCTTAGCGGGCTCACCTCCCCAGCCTCAAAAGGTGGCGTCTCCCCCCTGGGAAGAAAGGACAAATTGTCCAGATTTGTCACTATGGGCTCATCCAGCGTGGACTTTTTTTATACTGGCATATACTGTGGGAAAGGGTATCATGCACTGTTAGTAACTCATCTACAGGATTTTTTCATTGGGTTACCCTCCAAATCCAATTGCAAACTGTCTTTTTTACCCACTTTTTCTGCTTAATGGATGCTGCAAAATGCACCATTTGAAGCAATGTCTCTAGATGACCTCATTGGTAGGTTGTGGCACCTTCGCTACAATTGGTTGCTCTGCCATATTTGTAGTAGCTAGTTACATCCCTCCAATTTAAAAAAAAAATGCCAGCTGACACTGGTGGTAACTCATCAAGTCCTGAATTTTAAGCCAGCAGAACTTTTTTTTTTTTTTAACTAGGCTCTGGTGATCCATTCTAAAAGGGAAAGCAAACTACAAGTCCCAGAATGCAAAGTGCTGTTTGCTGTGAGAGCCTCCTATACGATGTCATTCAGGACACACACTGAGCTTCCTCTGAACATTGGCGACACTCGAGCAAACTACAAACAGCACGTCAAAACATGATCGGCATTCGGTACACAAACTAATCAAATACACATATAAAAGGCAGGTTGCAAACTGCATTGGTGTGGGGCTCGCGAAGCCCCCCGCCCCCCACCCAAGCAAAACACCTGAAGAAATCAATTAGGAGAACTCGCTTTCCCACGAGCTGTAACGTGATAAGGGTAATTAGGACGATGTGAATTGTGGGCTCCTTCATTTCCAGCAGGCCAGGAGGCAGGGCATTGTGAAATTAATTGCCGCTCTAAAAGCCCCCAATAAGCATCCGCTGAGATATAATTGCATATTAGAGTTTTCTCACATATTTAGCCTTGAAAAGTCAAACAACCGAGAGATGAGTGTGCAACAAATCTTGCAAGGTTGTGATCTAATCACTCCCATTTTGCACACAATGACATAATTAACGGAGTATTATTGTCTGCCAAGGTGGGGCTTGATGGGATCTGCCTGGCAGCCATAACGGAACAGGAAAGCTCCTGCCATCCGTGCCACCCGCGGGCCTGTGAGTCGGATTACACGCTCTCTATGGCCGCCCGAGGACATGGCTCCAGCCAGGAAAACGTCCAGGAACGTCACCTGTGTGTTCCCATCAGTGCCTGTCACGAGGCGCTCGCTGACTGGGGAGGCATCAGCGATCAGAAATTCAGAAGCAGCTGCTGTACGTACACGCAACATCGTACGTACACGCAACGTCGGGGAGGGCGAGATGCTTAGAAAAGAGGAGGATGGGGAGGGGATGCATCAGAGTGAGAGCGAGAAACACAGAAAAAGATGGAGAGCACGGACAGTGCATTGGAGAAAATATGGGACTGACAAAATAGTGCCTATGAAGGCTCTTGTGAGCTAGCATAGTACAAGGCAGGAAATGGGACTTGTGGGAGGTGGTACGAATTGATGCAACTCCATAGGGGGTCAAGGAACATATAACTGGGGGCCACAAGGGGCTGTCCCAGGGACGAGAGGGTGACCTCTCTCGGTCATCATCTGAAACTTCGACCAGCAGATACCAAGCATAAGAGGTCCCCCACTTCAATTTCCTGGCAGAGTTCCTCAGATCCTCGCCCTGGCCAAACCGTGTTGGTCACTGAGGCTGGGAACAACATACTCTTTCAACAAAGGTTTGAAAACATGCGACCAGAATACAAATCTCTCAGGGTCATATTCCAGGTCGCCACGCAAGACCAGGACAAGTAGACACCCTGGAAATATGTGAGGCACTCAATACTTTATTGTGATTTTCTTAAAGAGACTCAAATGTCAGAACATTTTGTAAGAGGGTATGAAACTGAAAATACCCGTAGCCAGGTTTTTCTTTGGTGACTCATTCTCAGCCCCACAGTTTCCCCCCCCTTGCTGTTGTGCAAGAGGATGCAGGAAGAGGTTCCTGTTGGATTAAGTGAAATAAAATTATTTTCTGTTTAACTCCCTCCCTGTGATTAGTTATTTTGTTACCCTGGGCTTCTTACTCTACGTTATTCTTTTTTTGTCAATAAGCCAGTCCTTCATCTCACTCACCCTTGTCTTGTCCTTTGTTCCACTCGGCACACTCTGACACCATTTTTACAAATGACTATCTGGACATCTTGCATCTGAGCTGGACGCAGTAGATGACCCCGGTGAGTTCAATTAAATCTGTCGTAACCTATGAGTACTCTTCAGCCTCTTTTTGGACCCCACTCACATCTCTAACAGTACAGATAGAAAATATTATTGCCTTTAATAATATGTCAATTACAAAAAAACATGTCTGTTGCAAAGGGTTTCCTCATAATCAGATTCCGAGCTGCAGAACTTCCATAAACAGACTTAGACCAAAGTAGGTTTGCTACTAGTAGAAGTATTACAATTATTACTGGACATACTATTACTAATCATAGCAGTACTGATAGCAAAGTACACTTTGTGGTACTCCTACTACGGGCACTAATATTGGCCACTGTGACTGAACATATTAGTACTACTGCACCCTGCTACTATAACCATGGACACCACTAGAATAGCTCGCATTAGGAGTCTTTTTAGGACCAGCAGTGAGAGTTTAGCTGATAATAGTATAACTTTAAAAAAAAAATTAAATAGTATAACTAAGGTTAGTTTGACTAGTACTATTACACATTAGTACCCGGCGAGGGCACAATCAGAATGAGAGAACCATTCTGATTGGCCCTCGCCGAGGCATTACCCGGCTGGGATTCCACGGCCATTGTTCCCGGCGTGGGGAGTGGCAGCCCCTCAGCCATTGAGGAGGCACGAAGTGAGGCCATCCCCGCTCCGAGCCTCTATGGCTGAGAAGCTGCCTTCGCTCCTCGCCGGGGACTCTGGTAAGTTTTTTTTTTTTTGTTTCTCCTCCCCTTCTCCCCACCCCACTTACCTTTAGCCTGCTTTGTCACTGGTGGGGGATGATGGCAGTCTCCACACGGCTGGAGGCTGCCATCATCCCCCACCGGGAACCCAGGTACATTTTTTGTTTTTTTTCTCCCTCCCTCCATCCCTCCCTCCCTCCCTCCCACCCCACTTACCTTCAGTCTGCTTTGACCCCAGTGGAGACGATGGCAGCCTCCAGCCATGTGGAGACTCGGAGCGGGGCCATCCCCGCTCCGAGCCTCTACACGGCTGGAGGCTGCCATCATCCCCCACCGGGGACCCAGGTCCATTTTTTTTTGTTTTCCTTCCCCCTCCCTCCCTTCAACCCTCCCAACCTCACTTACCTTCTTTTTTTTGTTCTTCGGGAGCGGACGCGCTGGGAACACTTCTGTTCCCAGCGCGTCCGCTTATGATGGCCGCCATGGAGGGAAAACGGACCCTGTTTTCCCTTTCCCGGCGGGCATTTTCTTGGTCATTTTTTTTTCTGTCCCGAAACGTTGCAGCATTTGGGGACAAAAAAAATGCTTTTAGTGCCCCGGTCACGCAGATCTTGCAGGCCGGGGTGCTAATAGCTATATGCCGTTTTTGGCGGGGGCATTACTGACTCAGGTAATGCCCTGGGGCCTTCATTAATAACTATGGGCCCCAGGGCATTACCCGAGTCGGTAATGCCCCCGCCGCTCGGGGCATATTGCTTAATTATAATACTGTCTGTATTACCTACTGCCCGCTGTAGATCTAATGGTGCTTCTACGGCTGTAGTAGTAACATTAGGAGTGCTAATGTTATTACTGCTTCTGGTCCCACCAATAGCACTAGAATGACTGCTTTTTATCTCGCTATTACTAGAATTGTTGTAAAACAAGTCATAATGCACATTTAAAAAAGGGCTAAAGCACAGCAAAGTGTTGCATTTTTTATTAGGAGCATACATATCAGAGACCAAGAATGAAATCGCTAAAATTGGGTGGAATACATTATTAAACGTATTTATTAGGAAACACAGCAGCCATTCACATGTAGGTGTTGGTATCATTTACATATAAACAGAGGTCTCCCTGCTGGGGCAAGAGGCAGCATGGCTTCCAAACTGTTCATGAAAAATAAGAAGAAAACAGACTTTAAGGTACCCTATTGCTGTAGGATCCTGGCAGCTCAGATTTAGTGAAGCGACTGATTGACCAATATCACTGCACAATGACAATACAAACCAATCATATCACAGGGGCACGGTGGCCTCAGCTTCTGGGCCAGTGTCAAACAAAAGCTGCAGCCTGTAGTGTCGCGATTGGTCAAGCTTTAACCTTGAGCAATACGGATGGATTCCCATTGGTCCAATGGTCCAACTGACCGCCAATGCCATTTGATTTGTTGGGCTACCTCGCCACTCCGGTCATTCAGAAAGAAATTGTCAATGTTTACAATGGTCTCTTTCTGAGAGATCCTTGACTTCTGGCATTGGAGATGAGGTCAAGTGGTCCATATGAAAGGCAACTTTGTAAAGGCTTTGGCTCTTCCTGATATCACCACCTTGGCACTGGGCTGATGCTGCAAAGCAGTTATCTGTGACTCTTGTGGGGGCGGGGGGGCCGGTCACCCGTCAGCTGGTCAATAGATTGTCCTCCAGCTGGGACAGGCTTGTGTTTTCCTTCCACCATTGCTGGAGACTTCCACAATCCGGCAGGGTCATTCAGGTCTAGATAGTCCTCAGTACATGGTAGTTCAGCCAAGCTGAGAGGACTTGAAATATTTAGACATGTTCTTAGCAATTTTTGAGGGGTCGTAAACTGAGCTCACCCACGCAGTACAGAAGGCGACTTCCTGAATTGGGTAACGGTAACGGCTGTTATTGCATTGCGTAGAAACAGGAAGAACCCGGTATGAAGCGTTACATAAAAAAAGTATCATCATTTATCTCCATGCTTGCCCCCTACAAACAGTATTTCCACTGCCTTATGCAACCAGAAATCTGAGCCATTAAATGCAGAGGCATAGGGTGTCATACTGCCAGCAGCCTGAACGTCAGCATTAATTGCAATACTGTGCCATGCACCCAGAACCTGAGGCGCAGACATGTGAGGTCTGATGTGGTTGCATACACGACGCCAGTCACAAAGATAGGAGGCCTGCTAGCGCGTCATGTACCCAGTGGACTCGGGTACAGTCATAGGAAGACGACCATGTGTGGTAGCCAGTGCCTTCGGCCGAAGAGACAAGAGATATATTGCGTCATGTACTACAGGCCCTGACCAAAACAAAGGGGGTGCCTAGGGTGCCATGCAGCTAAGACCCCGAGCTACTGAAATAGGAGGCTCAATGTGCCACACACCGCCATGGCTTGGCGCTTCAGACCACTGTGGTGGTGAAGTGCGCAGTACACAAGGCAAATAACATAATATGTGCGCACAGCCCTGAGCCGCAGCAACGCGAGAGGGGAATAACAAGCTGTACACATACAGCCCTAAGTTAAACAAGAAGGAGATCCCGTGTGCTGCCCTGTGCCCTCAGCCATACACCCAGTGCTGGTCATTGGGCCGGCTCTCGGCGGATCCGAGATCCGGAACCAGAAATGGAGACGGATCTCGTGATCTGGCCAGAGTCAGCCGCCCAAGACCATGAACCGCGCTGGAATACTAAAAAAAACAACATTTTTTTAAATTAAAAAACCACGGTCGCAGGTTTTTTTTGTTTATGTATTTCAGCATTGCTGGATGCACACTATGAGCCCCGCCCCTCTAGACCACGCCGCCAAGGGCACCCCCCCCTTCCCCAAACTCCTTCCCCACCGCGGCCCTTGTGTTGTGGGATCCCCCACCACATTTTTTCCATTTCCACCACTGCATACACCATGGAGGCCTAATGGGACATGCCGCCATGGATCAGAGCCTCAGAAACGCGAGGCCGACTGTCCCATGCACAGTTGCCAAACACAGAAACAAATGGCGTGCCGTACAGCCCCAAGCCATAGAAATATGAGTCCTGCTCTTTCGTGTGTAGACAGCCTCGAGACACAGAGCTAGAAGCCTAGCGCTCCATGCATCCACCCGCAGCCCCCGTGTCATAGAAACACACACCTAAAATGCCATGAGCCCTCCGCCCTGGGCCACTGAATGTGCCATGCACAAACACCCACCCAACACTAAACTAATAGGTATGCGCAGCCCTGAGACATAGAAATAAAAACCACTGTGTCATGCGCAGAGAGCCAGGAGATACAGAAATAGTCTTATGTATCAGCTGTCCAATAACAAGTGATTGGGTTTTATAAACAGCTGGGAAAACTTCCTCAAAGCTCTTGCATGACGGGACCCGCGCGCAGATGTTTGCAGGACATTCTCGGAGATGAAATTCAGCCCCGTAATCAGGAACCCCCAAGGCTGCCTCCGACCCCATCGCCACTGCTGCTCATCGCCCCGCCCCACAACCACAATACCCCAAGAATATATACTATTTCAACGTACAGAGAAAACATGTTCAACGTGCCCCCAATGGCCCGCGGGGGACTGCCAGTCCCCATTATTGCAGGGGACATGTTATAGGACCATGTCGTGGAAGTCGAAGACGTTCCTCCCACCCAGAACACCCTCAGTGTGTTTCCAAGGGTGACCACGCACTTTCTGGGAAGGAAGCTGGAAAAATCTGTAAGATCAATTAACAAAAAATCCACAAAATGTAAGTAATTATGCAAATCACCAAATATGTTCGCCTCGCCCAGCACTATAGAGCAGGCTGCTGTGAGTGCAATAAGCAAGGAGCAGTGATCGAAGTGAGCGGGAACGGTCAGGAGCAGTGTTCCACTACTTTTATTTTTCTCTGCTTACCATTCCTCTACTTTTTACGACCATATTCACCATTCTATACAGAGGAATTGTTCATTCGTGTCCTTGTGCAAGTCTAAAGTTGTAATAGGAGCTTTAGTTACTAGTCACTTAGACTATTGCAACGCCCCGGCCACAACACCTTGTCACATGTTGCACTATGCGCCCGCCTGCCCTGTCCCCTGCCGAGACCACAGTACAACTACGTTTTTCGGTACACTTGTACCACTGGCAAGAAGGTGTTGTAGGCTAAATTGTGAATGACTTCTGGTGCACGGCCTGCAGGATCGGGCGCTTTGCCTTGCATCATTCCCTCGGCCCTGTGCACCTTTCATCAAGTCTAGAGCTGGGTTCTCATTGCTTGGCGTGCAGCAAAGAAAGAGTTCAAGGCCACACCGCTCTTCTGCCACAAGTGTTCCAGTGAGCAGTCCCCCGCCTTGTCTTCCGGGCCGAACCCAAGCTACAGGGCTCAGCATGTTTCTGCTCCTCCACTGCTGGCTTCCAATTATGTTCAGGCAGATTGCAATATATCCTTTTTTAATGTAAGGTGCTTCGTGGCAGGTGCCCCTTGCTTCCAAGCCTTGGCATAATAGCCACGCTTATCTAATGTAATGGTAATAAACCTTTCAACTTGGGAAAGATGAAAGGCTGAGTAGGCGCTGTGGCGATTCCCTCTTGAGAATACAGGTTGGCTCAAAGTCAGAGGCCAGTCCTTCACGCGTGGACTATCAAAACGTAACGTCTGCTGCACCCCTTCATGAAAACCCGAGTTCTGTTCCAGTTGGTTACGTTTTGATAAGCAAGGGCACATTAATAAAGTAGAGGCCCTGAAACGCAATGATTTCTCAAGGTCATTCGTGTCTTGTGTTCATTGCTGCAAGAACACGGTGCTCCCAATGTTGAAAAGCTGAAAAGAGGAGACTTGGGAGGCAACCACTAGCGCGTGCTCCAAGTTCCCATGGAAGCACATCAAGCAGAATGCACTTTTCATAACTGTTGCTTAGTTTCATGTTGCGCTTGCTGTCACCATCTTGACGAATCTTAGCACAATGTTAACCAATAAATGATTCTAATGCCAAGCTCCAGGAAAATCCAACAGCCTCTGTTTTATTTGGTGCATTGCAAAAAGAGTTCAGCAGTAGAATCATAAGCATATCAATCTACTAGGCTATTTTTGGCCCAAGAGGAAGGGAAAAAAAGAATTGGCAATACCAACAGTTTTGGGTTTTGTGTAGGCATTGGAAAGGCATTTGGCCAGGCATTTTAACTGGCCATCAACAGTAGCAGCTGCAAAATGCTTCGAGTACCTGGGCTTTTAATAGCAGTGCCTGGCAAATGCCTAATACTTTATACACAAGCTGAAACGGTTGGCTTGGCAATGCTTGTTTTTGACCTTACTTCAGTGCAGGACACGTAGAGTGTTTATAAATCATGTGGCCGAAGGCAGGCATTATTAATAATTTGGACATCCTGACACTGACAGTATCCTTAGTTTGTTCTGTTGAGTCAAGGAAACCCCTCAGAGATAAGGCTAGTTAGGGCTTTCTCCGACACTTCTTAGTTTTGAATACATGTTATCAATCAATATGCCACCCTTGTGTTGTCCTCTTAGTCCCAGATCCTCACATTACCCCCTTATTTCTTCTATTTAGTATTTAGTATTTTATTTATTTCTATAGCGCACCAGGCCCAGGGGCAACCGGGCGCTTAACTTAGTTACAACAAGATGAAGGCATGACAAGGCAATGTGACAGAGTATTACAGGAGTATTACAGGAAGATTTACAAAATTTACAAAATATACATTCAAGCGAATATCGATAAGGCAGTGATTTACAGGATAGTTAATACGGGATGCAGAGTAGGTCAAAGTGCAAGTAGGGCAGTAAACTGGTGTTAGCTGTCTTGGGCGGATAGCCAAGCTTTGGTAAGGTGTTTGAATTTCAGGAAGGAAGGTTCTGCTCTAAGGTCATTGGGGAGTGAGTTCCAAAGTTTGGCTGCCAGGATGGGGAAGCTGGTTCCACCTGATCTTTGGAGATTAAAACGCGGGATGACAAGGCAGTTGGCTTGGGCCGCTCTGCGAGGTCTGGTGGAATTGTGGAAAGAGAATCTGTTTGCCAGGTAGCGAGGGGGTTGGTTGTGGAGGCATTTGTGTGTGAGAGCCAGGGACTTCAAGGAGATGCGATGTGGGATAGAGAGCCAGTGCAGGTTGCGCCTGGTGTCAGATATATGCTGGCGCCTAGGAATGTTAAGGGCCGCTCTGATCGCATTGTTTTGGACAACTTGTAGCTTGTTTAAGTTGCGGAGATTAGTACCTAGATAGAGGGCATTACAGTAGTCGACCTTGGATAGTACGAGGGTCCTGGCCAAGGTTACGCAGTTGGCAGTGGTTAGGAACGGGCGACAGGCGGTGATGAGCTTGCAAGTATACGCTGCTGCAGATGAGACTGCGTTGGACTGTCTAGTCAAGGATAGGGTTGAGTCGATGTAAATCCCTAGGGTTTTCGTGTCCTTAGCAATAGGGATGGTGTTCCCATCAATGGTGAAAGACTTGAAAGCAGGGTCAAGTTTAGTGAGTTTTTGTGGTGAACCAAGAATGAGGAGCTCTCTCTTTTCATCATTTAGGCAGAGGCCGTGTTGGGCCATCCACGCTTGGATGACCATAGTAGATGGCGTTGATGGCGAGGGAGTCAGTTGTGTAGTCTCCTGTGATGGGGATTAGTATCTGTGTGTCGTCAGCGTAATTGGTATACGTGACGCCCAAATGGTCCAGAATATCGAAAAGGGGTTTGGTAAACACGTTATATAACGTGGGCGAGACACACATATAACTTCCCCTACGTGGTGAGGGCCCTTCCACTGCAGACCCATTGGGTTCACTGGTCCTTTTGTTGTTGGCATGAAGCCTCAGCTACTTCCCCATTTCTCATCCTTGGACCTGTGACGTGGACTTGTGTCACAGATGCAAGAAGCTTGTCATGGCCTTGTGTGGCGACATTCATGTGACACCCACAGCCCCCTGTACAGGAACCCTGAGCTGTTCAGCAACTGCACTGTGTGGTAGGTCAGAAGTAGGAGATGGACCAATGGGTTCCATATTCAACAAGGTTTATTAGAAAATAATAAAGAAATGCCTAACTCTCCCTAACCTACGGGTTTCCCTGCCTAATAGAACCAAACTGGGTGCTCGTCGTCAATAGTAAAGTCCGTAATCAAAAGTCTGTCCTCCGTCCCAAAACTAACCTAGGCTTACCCCACCACTATTACTAAACAACCGGAAGTGCAGGAGAATGACTCCCTTCTCCTGAAATGCTTTTCAACACACCTCTCCTTAATAGGGGATCTTCAGATAGTCCTTTGCTATCTCTTATAACAAGCCCTCCAGTTCTTTCAAGGAGCTCTTCGAGGCCCTTCCGTGTTGGTTCCTTTCACTCTTCAGGGTCCTCTCTGGACTTTCTCTAATTCTTAAATGTACAATCCTTCTCTCTTCTTTAGAACAAACACACTTATTCCGATAACAACGCTCTCTCCTTTCTTTATTCATCTTCTTACTGAACCAGGCAGGTTGAGCCCTTGTTGGACTCTTACTATTCCTATGATCTTGCTATTCACTGGAGATAATACGATTAGTCACTGTGTAAGTCTCACTCTTCATATGACTTTGCCATTCACTGCGACAAGTATGATTTATATGTTTAGTCCAATCTTTATATTTGTTTTTCCAAATTTCTTGCATACGGCTGTTCCATTTAGCTCTCACGCCTCTTTTCTCAGGTCTCCCGCTCTTCCCTTTAACTTGGATGAAGTGGGGCTGCATCACTGGACCGGCGTGCTCCTTTGCTTCTTCACTGTTCATCAGCAAAGCGGCTCTGCCTTCTTCCGTTCTCTCCGGAGACACGTTTGTGTCTGTGTGTGGTGTCAGCAATGTCAGGGTTTCTTCGGCCCTCCCCTTTCGTGCCACCGCTTCCCTCGCTCAGTTCCCTCCTGGGATTCAGTTTGGATTGGTAGATCTGCAACGGTCTGTCATTGGCATGATTTGGTGCAGGGAGGTCAGGGTTGGGGCCTCCTCATCAGCCTGTGTCGAAGGTCCCCCCAGGGATTATCAGCTTCTTGGCAGGTTTCCTCCACTCTGCTCTCCAGACAGTGCACCTTGGACACCTTGTCTCGGTTGGGGGTTGCACTCGTACAAACCAGCAGTCTGAGCTACCAGCTTCCTCCGACCAGCCGGTCTGAAACTCCCGTGTCTCTCTTCCTGGTTCCCTTGGCCCCCCCACTTTTCTCATGCAATACTGGGGTTTCCCCAGTTTCTCCGTATAGTCCCTCATTTTCGTTGGAGTGGTGCTCTTCTTAACACCTGTAGGTTTCTTCAACGGGTATGTTTGATCACTCCTAGGCTCTTACTCTTCACAGTACGAGGCTGATACTTTTCTTCTGGTATTACATCACAATAACATATATAAGAGGGGTCTGATTGTCAACCGATAGGATGTTATTAAGTGTATGAGGATAGTGAAAAGGAAGTTCCTCATTGGAAAGGAAGTCTGTATTCCCAAGAAGGGAGTCTCTCCCTGTGAGGTCCCACTTACCTCCACCCCTAGGGGGAATGTTGTGTAGTGGGCTCACCTCCCTAGCCTCACTGGAAGGGGCTCCTCCCTTGGGAACATTAATGAATCCCTCAATTCGTCACCTACACTTTCCCTTGGGCTTTTGGCTTCCCCTTCTTCGCCGATAGGGAATCTGCAGAGGAAAACACTACCCCTTTCCATTTTTTATGCTCGCCAGTGAAATAATAGGGCTGCAGGTCAAGGAACCATTGCTTAATGCGAGCAGTTGAATCCTCCCTGATACCGAGCCAAAGAAGTGGTGATTGGTCAGTTACTAGTCAGAATTTGTGAGCAGTTAAACAGTATTTTAAATATGTAACTGCTCACTTCATGGCGAAAGCCTCTAATTCATTTGTGGCATAGTTCACAACGCTTTTCATAAACTCTTGGTGGGGTCTCTGCGGCCAACCTGGATCACTCTCCTGCTGGGTGGCCACCCCAATGCTTTTCATACATTATTTTCCTTGATTAATCCCTTTTCCATAGGCTTAGGGAACTTTCCTCCCACTTTGTTTTTCGTTTGCTGCTGCCCTTCCTGAGGATCTCTGTTTTGCTCACACTTCCAACATTTATACAGCTCTCCTGCTTGCAGGAGCTTCTTTCCTCACCACAGAGTCTTTTGACAACTTGTAAATATACACATGACCACTCTGCAACTATGTTTCACTGCATTGGTCTCTTCACTGTTTGTCAGTTTAACCTGAGGCGGGGGGGGGGGGGGAAGTCCTGGGGTATTGTAGGACCTGTATGACAATATCCTATGACAGCAGAGGGGGAGAAGGGATAGATCGTAACTAGGAAAGGTGGGATAACATGTCTCACCCTCGGGCATCCCACCCCCGTTCTTCAAGGACCCTCCAGAACCTTAGTACCCCTTCACAGACTCATTCCTGTGAGAACGCCCTCAGATTTCTCACAGTATGTAGTCAGGGATGAGACAGATTCAGGCTTTGCAGGTGAAGCAAATTATCCAATAGGTTATCCACTGTTCTACTGGATTCCTGCAGAGAGATTGAATGGCTGCTTATATTTATAGCCAGGATAAGCCTGCCTGCTCTGTTGCACACTCCCTTGATCTGTTTTATGAGCTTTAGGGGGTACCTGACAGGAGGCTTATATAGTAGTTATGAAGTTAATTAGGCGTTTGACCATTTGTGAAGAGTTAATGCTGACCCATAGGTGTTTAGCTTTGGAAAAAGGTTTGGGCAGCGGCCTAACGGCTGTAGCCCAAGGGTACCGGGAAATATCCTTAGGGGTCATACCAAACACTAAAACCTTTGGGGGTGGGCTGGGTTAATGGATAAGCAAGACACTCTTCATCTTCCACCCTGGATTTGGGGTATGCAGGTTCATGTGGCTTTTTAGGACTGGGTCTATTTGGACTAGAATTAGAAGATTTGCAATATAATATGGACAAGATAAGAGTCAAGGTATTAGGTTGAGGGTTGAAGGTAGGCATTGAAGAGCTAGGCGGAAATAGCTGATGTGGGATGTGTGGTGGGACAAGAAAGGTGCATGCCCAGTATCGCTTTGCCAAGAATCATCTAAAAGGAGTTGGGGAATTGCCACCTGTATTTAGTGTATGCTGGATGCAATCTAGGGGGACACTGTGGTTGACTGTAGAGTAGGCTAGCAATAGGTCAAAATAAATAAATTTGGTACTGTGGTTTTCATCCAATGTCTGGGGGAGTTATTGCCAATATCAATTAAGGTAGTCTCTGTTCCTCTGCTTGACCTGAAGTCTGAATGGTAGTTTTGGAGAAGGGGGTGCTGTGAGAAACCAAAGGGTGTCTCACTTACTAGCCTGGGGATCTCTCCCTCTCTCTCTGGTGGCTAGGGCACAGCCATCGCCTTTGTATCCAGATGCTCGGGGTGTATCAGTGCGGGAGGATCACCTGGATGCAGGAACTTTGGAGAGTGGGGTTGAGGCAACCGATGGTGATACACATTATGCCCCTTTTGCCCATACCCCATCCTATTTTATAGTATTCTCTGACATTCCAACCCCCCCGCCCCCTTTCTACACAAATACTGGGCCGAGGAGGACAGAGTAAAAAGGCTAACACTTTCATATCTGAGTGTGAGTGGACATGTCCCATTAATAAGGTCAGGCAAAGTCAGGCATTTTACTTTAATCACATACATCGGATACCCATTAACAATAATTGGTGTATTTAACTGACTGCCAGATGGGGCAGAAGGGGTAGAGACAAATACAGTGCAACAGTGACTGAAACAGAATGCTTTTTTATTTATTTGCATTTTTAAAGTGCTTACACAGCCCGGGGGCATCGAGGCGCAGTTACAGGAGGAGCATGCCTTAGTTGAGAATTTACTACTAGCCTGTGCCAGCAGTTGCTGCAGCGCCAAACATGTGACATGGAGCAGCAGCAGTGTGATGGGCTGGTGGTGGGCCGATCTAGGTAGGTCTAGCACTGAACTGGCGCGCCCGCACTGAGGGCAGCGCCACGCCCTTACTGAGCGCCGCGCCCGGCATTATGGGGCCAATATTTTTTTACAAATTAAGCACTGAGCTGAAGGCAACAGGTGCAGCATTTGCTTCAGAACACACCAGGCAACATGGAAGGGTGGTCGGCTTTGAGCCAAATTGGAGAGGGGCACAAAGGAGAGATAGCAAGGAACATAGGTGCAGCATTCAGACGGAAAACGCTTTCAGAAAAATGATTAGAACTTCCTTGAGGATTCTTGTGAAGGTAGAGTTAATTACCCAGATGGGGAGCGGGTATCGCCAGAATTAAGGAGCACAGGCCGCGATGCAGAAACCTTTTCCCAGAGAGATTTAGGATGAGGTTTGGGCCGAGAGCATTGAGGGATGGTGCAAAAAAACATGGACTGAAAGCTCAAAAACATTATAAACTTTGGGTATACGGCCAAGGCGGGGCCATACAGCCAAATGCATTGGGTAGACACTTGCCAGTAATTGCCACACCTCCCCCCACCCCCCATTGCTACGGTGACCAGATGCCCCAGTTGTGTGGGACTATGCTGGAATTGGCCCCCCTGTCTCGAATTTAAAAGCAATGTCCCGGTTTTGGGGAAAGGGAGACGGACTACTTGCAATACCCCCAGATCAAATGCTGGGAGAGATTACATCGTAGCCATTTGCAACAATTCAGCATAACATTTATAAACCAAATTCGCATTATACAAGTTTAGTAATTTCATCATCACTTAAACTAGAGCTCTGCAATTGAAGGATGGGCTCAAACCCCCAACCTGTCACTTAAAAGGCACATTCATTAAAGGATTGTGCCTAAGAGACTGGTGGGGAAAAAGCTCCTTTCTTTATAACGTGCTTACAGTGACAGTCAAATCCGCTAAGTTTTATCCAGGAGTCGTAGTGATGGAAATGGAAATGCTTAATTGTTTGGATCACACCACTGGAGTGGGGCTGGGAGGTGTTAGATGATTGTCCTACTTTTATGTGTGTAGCTGGTTCCCTGCATTGCTGCAAAGAATCACCCGACGGCTTCGTTTTCGGAAGTCGATGGCACGTCACATTGTTCACGCAGCAATCTTAATGACTACTTTGTATGAAAGAGTTCGTTACTGGGGGCCAAAAGCCAGCCCGCCCGTTTGGACCACTGAATCCCAACTGCCACTGAATCCATGCCCATAAATTGTGGTCGCTCAGCGCCACGAGCGCGAGCAGGAAGTGGTGCTGCGAGACCTCCATTGTCCGCAGCCTCCTACACACACACAGATGGCAGCTATTCAAACCCAGCATTCGCTTTTTCTCTTGACATGTAAATTGTCACGTGCCGAAGCAAAATCATCAGGGCAAAACAGTGCCCCAAACTTCGGAAACGCATCCGTCAGAAGGGCTGACCGTCCCGGACGGGCATGTCGCCATGGACCGCTTATCCAATCCCACGCACGTCACAACGTGAACAGACTGCGACCATCGACATTCTAGAATGCTCGTCCCTGGGAAGCAACGCACTTCTCAAACAGAACAAGATTTGGTGTCATTTCATTCATGTGTAGACAAAAACAGCGCTTTCCTCCCGGACTGACCCTAGAGGGGATGAAATAACCATCCTCTCACATTATGCAAGCACAAATACAGAAAACAGCTATTTAAGTGTGCAACATAAGGTATCTCCAACTAGCGCAAGGAAAACATCCACATCCCAAACAACTCCCAGCATTTTCCGCGGACAGATCTGTCCCCATGATGCAGGCGAGAGCAAACACTGTGGGTGCGCATGCTCAGTGGAAAATTTTCCATGTTTAGCTCAGTGGTGGAAATGGAAAGCATTTATTGGGGGTACCGTCACCTCTTTGTAGGGGCGGGGCCAAGGTGCGGGGCCCAGACTAAGTTGAGTAACATTATCTCTTCATAGAACCCAATCCTAGTGATTTGCATAAAAGCAAAGAGCATTATGGGAACATCAAAAAGTCCACCATTTTGAATGTCTTACAGTGATTCAGTAAGACGCCCTTTTAAGTGAATATTGGACTCTTCTGTTTTGATTGGTCACAATATTGACCCTAATAAAGAGATGTCTGTAAATTGTAGGACATATGTAATAGTTTGGACAGCTGGAACGCTGTGGGTGAGGATTTGTCAGTTTCTCCCGGCAGTGCTGTGTCTTTTGAATGCAAGATGAAAAACGGGTTAGAAGACTAATCATCGCTCTGTAATGAGAGTTATGTGCTGGCCCCCCCCTGGGTGAGTCTGTGGGACAGAGGCTCTGGCAAGCTCCGTCTTGTTTCCGGCCCATTCCTGTTGTGTCCTATTTCCATGGACATCGGTTTGTTCATTGTAAAAAGTTGAGTCCTTCCTCTTTGTTTACGCCGATGTTGCGGCGTGGCCACGGGAGAAGGAAGAGGCGGGGCTACCGCCTCCGACGCCAGTTCTGGCGACAACATTAAATTGAAGTGCAGCTCTTTACCTCGGCTCCCGCGTCTCATTTTGAATGTGCGATTATTATACGTATTTAAACTACCTTGGAGCCCGATTGAAGTCGGACTCCAACACTGGCGACGAGGACGTCCGACCCACGCCCACCAGCAGGCTGCTCCAGCGTTGCGTGTGGAGCGCGAAGCAACGCTACTGCCTCCGGCGCTGTTACTAATCGCCGGCCCGCCCACGCCCACCCGCAGAGTGCTCCAGCATCGTGTGTGGGCCAAGGAGCAGCGTCGCTGCCGCCGGCTCCACAGTCATCAGCTGGCAGGTACAGTGCCACGTGTGGGCCATACCATTAAGCTGCTGCCCAGGCACGGCAGCCTTTCATACTGCCTGATTCAGCAGTAGGGGAGAAGGAAGCCCCCACCAGCTCACATTTACACCAGGAAAATTACTCTGCAGCCCAGCACCCAAGGGCCGCCTGCTGCTCATGTCACTCCCATGCAGCCCAAGTCACCACTAGCCCCTACGTTCAGAGGGCGAGGTCGTGCTGGTGCTGAAAGCAGCGAAGGACCATCAGCACATGCCACCTCAGTGAACAGAGTGCCACAACCACGCAGCCCTGCCGTTTCCACCAACATGTCGACTGACAACATTGACAGCGGCCTACAGAGCCCCCAAGCCAGCTCCACTCCGAGAGCAGCCAACAATGGAGAGGACACTTCCTCTGAATCTCTACAACTACAAGCAGTCCCTCACTTTGACATGACGGACACCAACAGCCTGGCACCCAGATGGGCTCGCTGGCTAAAGGAACTCCACATCTACATCGACGCCTCGGGCGTGCGAGAAGAACGCCGCTTGCGAGGCATCCTGCTTCATTCATTGGGCCCCGTGGTGAGAGACATCGTGTTCGAAATGCCCGAGGACAACACCAACTCGTTCCAAGGCATAATTGACTCATTAAATGCATATTTCGCACCCTTACGGAACGTCGACTACGAGAGACACGTGTTCCACACAACGACGCAAGACAAAGATGAGAGCATGGACAACTTTATCATGAGGCTAAGGAAAAGAGCCAAATACTGCGACTTTGATAAATACTCCACCGAAGAGGCCCTGAAATCTCAAGCCATCGCAGGGTGCGGCTCCCCTGACTTTCGAAGAAAATTGCTACAAAAAAGCAGGACACTAGAAGAGATCCTTCAAATTGCAAGAGCCGATGCTGCACTAACTCTACAAACGGAATCTCTAAGCAACATTTCCATCACGCAAAATGCAAAATCAGCCTCTCTCTGCCCCATCCGCACGCCTGTTAGCCCGACGGAACAAAAGAAATGCTATCGATGTGGTTTCCGTTTTCCCCATGTAGGCCCATGCCCGGCGATTGGACACCAGTGCGACAAATGCGGGGGGACAACCACTTCCAGTCCGTCTGCAAGAACATCAAATCCCTCCACAACTCGGGAAGCAACAGAGAAGGCGGACGCTTTAGGCGGGAGAGCCCGCGCAGAAACTCACATCGAGGCTCCACACATGGAAGGAGACGCTCTCACAGCTCAACCAAAGAACAAGCGCCCTCATCAAGGAGGCGTGAAGAGAGGAGAGAGAGAGAAACATCCAACCACCGAGAGAGCAGACGCTACTCTCCACACCGCAGACCAAGACATAGGATCAGATACGTGGATGATTCGCCTCAGGACCGACAGATAATTAGGTCCTCCTCATCCAGTGGAGAAAGAAAACGAGCCTACGTACATGCCATTGGAAATGCCACAGCGACTGAATACAGTGCGACCTTACTACTCCAACTGAACGGCCAAGACCTAGAATTTCTGATAGACACGGGCGCCACTGTGAATGTCATCAATGACATGATATACAAATCATTGAAAATCAAGAAAGACCTAAAGAAAGCCGACACGCTAATATACCCCTACGGATCCAACAGACCGCTAGACTGTATCGGGATGTTCAATGCACGCTGCACGTACAAGGAGCAGAGCCAGAAAGTAAAGGTATACGTAATCAAGGGCGAAGTTCCAGGAGGAAGCATCCTAAGCTTCCGCACAGCGATACAGATGGGCCTCATCAGCATCATGTATCAGATCATGTCTGCATACACCTCCGGCGCCAAAGACATGATACAGAAGATATTCCTGTCACTCTTTAAAGGACTAGGGTGCCTAAAGGACAAGCAAATCAAGCTGCACATTAATCAGCAAGTAAAACCCATTGCCCAACACTATCGGGGCATTCCCCTCAATATACAACGGCAAGTTGAAGATGAGATCCACTCGCTACTCCAACAAGGCATAATCGAACCAGCATCGGGCCCAACTCCATGGGTTTCACCAATAGTACCGGTACCCAAGAAGGATGGCACCTCCAAAATACGCATCTGTGTAGACATGCGTGCTCCAAATGTGGCCATTGAAAGAGAACGGCATCTGGCTCCACGCATGACGGACATGATACACCTCCTACATGGGGCCACCGTCTTTTCGAAGCTTGACCTGAACAAGGGTTACCACCAACTCGAACTTCACCCGTCTTCTCGATACATAACTACCTTCTCAACCCATCTAGGACTCTTCAGATACAAGAGACTAAGTTTTGGTGTGTCATCTGCAGCCGAGATCTTTCAGAACGAGATACATCAAATAATCAAGCACATCCCGCACTGTCTGAATTACAGCGATGACATTCTTATCTTCGGCACCTCCCAAGAAAGCCACGATGACACGCTACGAAGAGTCTGCATGGCTCTAGAAAACGCCAATCTCACGCTCAACCCGGAAAAATGTGAGATCAACAAGACCACTCTGAAGTTCTTTGGACACATATTCTCAAACAAGGGCATGCGCCCAGATCCCGAAAAGGTGCAAGCCCTGGTGGATGCCCCCACTCCCACTTCATCATCCGGCATACGGTCCTTTCTGGGCATGGCAAGTTATTGCACGAGGTACATTCAGGACTTTGCGTCTGTGAGCACCCCGCTAAGAGTCCTCACTGGGAAGGACCAAGAATTTGAATGGACAACGGAATGCGAAAAGGCCTTCCAGGAAATCAAACGACGCATATCATCAGCGTCATGCATGGCCTATTACGACCCTGATTATGACACGGAACTCACAGTGGACGCCAGTCCCGTAGGTTTGGGGGCCATTCTAGCTCAATCCAGACCGGGAGTGCCGCCCAATGCACCCAAGCGCATAGTAGCCTATGCCAGTCGGAGCCTATCAAAGGCAGAATGCGCGTACTCGCAACCCGAAAAGGAGAGTCTCGCAGTTGTATGGGCGTGCGAGCACTACCATCTCTTCTTATATGGCCGCCCATTCACGGTCGTGACAGATCACCAAGCACTGACAACGATATATGGCAAACCCACGGCCAAAATGCCACCCCGAATCGCCAGATGGGGTCTACGCTTACAGGAGTACTTATTCAAGATTATACATCGCCCGGGGAAAGAGAACAACCCAGCTGACTTTCTCTCCAGATATCCCCTACCAGCTCAAGTGGAACGACAATCCACAAAAGCAAATCAATACCTCAACTTTCTAGTCAACAATGCACTACCCAAGCATGTCTCCGTTGCTCAACTCGTAGAAGCCACCTCTACAGATAAGATGATGCCCATCATCAAAGAGTGTCTGCGAACGGACCGGTGGCACGTCAAAGACCTGACCGAAGCCGAAAAGGCTCAACTCCGTATTTTCAAACTGATACGCCACACGCTATCTGTGTCCCCGGAAGGTTTGCTGCTCAAGGAAAACCGAATTGTAATACCCTCCAGCTTGCAGAAGCAAATACTGGACATAGCTCACGCTGGCCACCGCGGAATAGTGTCTACCAAGAGACAACTCAGAACAAAGGTCTGGTTCCCCAAACTGGACGAACAAGTAGAACAGATTCTCGGCAATTGCCTTACCTGCCAGGCGGTGGGCCACCGAACATTCCCGGCACCCCTACAACCATCAGAGATGCCCCCGCAAGTATGGGACCGCGTGGCTGTAGACATGTTTGGACCCCTGGCAAACGGGAAATATGTCCTGGTAATTATAGACGAAATGTCAAGGTTCCCGGAGGTGCATCTCATTCACTCTACAAGTGCCCAAGCGGTTATACCCGCCCAGGACAAGACATTTGCTGATTATGGTATACCATCGACAGTTAAGTCAGACAATGGCCCACCGTTCAGTGGACATGACTTCGCAATGTTCGCAGAACACCTTGGTTTCCAGCATAGAACAATCACACCTCTGTGGCCACAAGCGAACGGAATGGCTGAAAAATTCATGAGCTCTCTCAAGAGAACCCTCCAAATATGTTCCATCACCAACCGCTCATTCATGCAGGCCATCTGCACCCTCCTACGCGAGTACCGGAACACTCCACACAGCACCACAGGGGTGTGTCCGTCCACACTAATGTTCGGGCGCATCATACGCACGCAACTGCCACACAATCCTCAGGCCCGCCCGTCGCCAACGGCCGTTGGTGACGCCATCAAAAGAGATAAGCGGAGCAAACAATTAACGAAGACCTACACTGACCTAAAGAGACAGGCCAAGCCTTGTCACATTCAAGTGGGCGACGTGGTGCTGGTAAGGCAAGAACAAAACACCAAAGACACCCCGGCATTCAGACCTGAGCCCCTAGAAGTGACGCACGTAAGTGGCTCCATGATAACAGCAGCCAGCCCCTCAGGGTCCATCACGAGAAACTCATCATTCTTCAAGAACTTTGAAGGACACTCTGAACCAATCACTGATCGCTCGAGGACTGACCAGGAATCATCAGAAGTGGAGTCAGAGTATCAGATGGAAGCACGGGATGCGGACGACAGCGACAGCGACACCCCCGTACGGTGGGAGAAGACACCACGGAGAAGCCCATCCAAACGGACTATTCGCCGACCACCTAGGTGGATAGAAGAAATGTAAGAATTGAGCTCCTCATTTAAGTGGGGGGGAGATGTTGTGTCCTATTTCCATGGACATCGGTTTGTTCATTGTAAAAAGTTGAGTCCTTCCTCTTTGTTTACGCCGATGTTGCGGCGTGGCCACGGGAGAAGGAAGAGGCGGGGCTACCGCCTCCGACGCCAGTTCTGGCGACAACATTAAATTGAAGTGCAGCTCTTTACCTCGGCTCCCGCGTCTCATTTTGAATGTGCGATTATTATACGTATTTAAACTACCTTGGAGCCCGATTGAAGTCGGACTCCAACAATTCCCTGCACTGGTTTAACTCAAATGATTCCAAACAAATCCTCATATATGGGTATTGTTGAACCAAGTGCACCTTGGTCAGTCTTGATGGATAACTGATGGATAACTCTCGTAGATGCTCGTCAAACGAAGACGCATTCCAAGCTGTTTGGGGCACACAAATGTAATGCAATTTGACAGTGTTTGAACAGTGAAGCTTTCAGGGCAGAAAATACAAAACACTGGCGCACGTATCCACTGTAAAATGTATTTATCCCGCTTGTTCACAGGCACAGGCACCCCTACAGTTATTAAATGAGAGATTTCAATGGGAAATTGTTATTCTCCCGCTTTCTGTGACAAAATCTCCCTCCTGATGATCGAAAACTGTTGCCATGTATGAAATGCGCCAGAGCAACCTACATCACCTCACCCTGCATTGCAATATGTTACTATGGGGAAGGCAATCCAGGCACCCAATTAAGTGGTACACCCTCCACTCCCCAAGGCCCCCCTCCTAGAGACCCCTGTCCATGGAGGGAAGGACATATCACAGGATCTCAAGCCAGTCAAGAACAGTGGGATCTCGCCTTCTAGGAGTCAAAGTGGCTGCTGAGGGGAGGAACAGTGTGCAAGCAGAAGACAGGCACACAGGGCCAGCCACTGCCACTGGTAGATTGCCAATGTGTTATCTGGTTTAGAATTTGTGAACAGGGCGGTCAGTTCTCATTGTTATTGGAGGTGATCTCTCATCTGCACAGATACACGTGTATATTTTGTATGGTTGTATCCAGGGCCGGCTGGTTAACAGGGGGTGGGGCGGAAGGGGGCGGGGCCAGGATGGGCAACTTTTTCAAAAATTATTTTTGTTTTTTTAACCTCCTCGCTTTTGCGAGGAGGTTAAATAGGGCACATTAGCACCCCATTGTCACTGAATGAGCCCGTCGCTGTGGGTGCATTCAATAACGATGAGGCGCCTGCCACGCCTTCTGCCACTATGCCTGCTCGGGCGACCCCTTGAAAGACTCCCCCGAGCTGGCATGGTGGGGGGCTAATGGCGCCTTTTCTTATGAATAGTGCCCGTGGTGGAGGGGCGCACTTAAATGCACCCGCCGCTGTGGGCACATTTTACAGTAAAAGGCTGCCTGCCACGCCTTTTCCAACAACTCCAGCTCGGGGGAGCCCTTCAAAGACTCCCCCGAGCTGGTTTGTTGGGGGCTAATGGCACCCTGGGGGGCGTAACACCCCAGGCGGTCGCCCGGCACGCCACTCCCATGGCCGACTCTGGTTGTATCTTGAGAATTAAACTTGCAAAGAAGCAATGCCAGTAAATGGTGTGTGCCTTTGTTTGAAGTGGAGCCCCAGGATGCCTAGGTGACGTGATGAGTAGGAGGGCCTCACAGCGCATGCGGCAAGGCATTGTACGACACTGCTTTGATGTCTCTGGGACAGCTTCCCAACCGTGACAATTTGTCTGACAGGAACAAAGTTTTTGCTGTAACTAATCACTTCTATTAAGACACTCTGTGGTGCTCGGGCAGTGTAGACAAAGCTGCTTGCCTGTATACATACGGGTGGGGTCCCGTTCAAGCAGTGTGTTCATTATTCCGGAATCTTGTTCTGCCGTTTGCGATTTCTCTAGTATACCTTGCTGACACTGAACAGCCTGCTTCATAAACAAGCAATGATCAACGGGCCATCCTCGTATGTACCGATTACACCTATAACCAGGGCTGGTCATTGGGCCGGCACTCGCGGGATCCAAGATCCGGCACCAGATGTGTAGCCAGATCTCGGATTCCAGCCAGAGTCGCCGCCCCAAACCCCTGCTCTGCGCTGGGGAGAAGGAAAAAAAAAGCGCATGCGAGCAAACTGTAACTTCCTCTGGTGACCCCATGCAAGAGGTCAGAAGAGGAAGTTACAGCCCTCAGCCACGACCCGGTTTATTTGTTTGTTTATTTATTTATGCAATGTTTGTCGGATACATGGACCCATATTATGTATTTATTTATGCAATGTTTGTCGGATACTTATATATTTATTTATTTATGCAATGTTTGTCGGATACATGGACCCATATTATGTATTTATTTATGCAATGTTTGTCGGGTACTTGTATCCGACAAACATTGCATAAATAAATAAATATATAAGTATCCAACAAACATTGCATAAATAAATACCCCTATTAACATCACACACGATGCAGCCACCCAACTGCTTTCACAGGGGAGCTGCAGGAGCTGTGCTGAGTGTGCTTCAAGTCAATGAAAACGTTGCTTATGGCGAAAAGAAATCACTGTGTTTGAATAGTACCCAACGGGAAGGTTTTTTTTAATAAAATGAAATGCAAATTGTGCATTTTAAAGAATATTTACTCAGCAACTCCAGTGAAAACCATTATCCACATAGTGAAGTCACCAGTGCCATTGAAGTTGTTTAAAGTGGAATTGATATATAGTTTGGAAAAGAAGCAGCATGAAAGAAATAGTGCCGTTTTAAACTATTATTTTGGACATTTCCTTTGATCGGAGGTCAACTGCGAACTCTGCCCCCCTTAACCCCGCCTCTTCGGGCACCCCCATCCCGGCCCTTGTGGGATCCCCCACCCAATTTTTTTCCATTTCCACCACTGCCTATAATACACACAGGATGGTCTAATAGGTACAATTGCAGGTGTGCAAGAAAGGATGTTATAACAACCCCGTATCCTAGCTATTCTTGTGGACATTGGTTAGGCATACAGAGGAATTGACTTCAGAGGCAGTCAATACTGCTAGTATTAATATGCCCTTGACTGACAACTCAAGCTGCAGGCTAGGGTGCACAAGGAGGGTAAGCGACAATGACTGCAGTTACTGGCTGCTCTTCTAGTACATAGTGCCGCCAGCTCACGAAGATGCCGGCGCCGTCACCCTCCCATCTCTAGGTGTCTTTGGAAGAGAATGTATGGGCTATATCAGTATTCCATTCCAGGCAACCCGATTGGCAGTCCTTACACTAAGCCCAAAGGAATGAGTTTATATGATATTTAATGCAATACGTCAACGTATTAATTTAGCATCATTGTAGCATATTAGGGAAAGTTCAGGATTGGACCATACATGATCATCTCTGCCTTAGCATCAATACAACAGAGAGGTCATTTCTATTGGCACCCCAAGCCCCCAATCCCAACTTTGAAATGGTAACCCCTCATGGGCATGGTAGCCACCCCCGGCACCAGGTCAATCATCTAGGCGTCATTTTCAACACTACACTGTCACTACAATCCACAATAGACTCTATAGTCCAAAAAAGCGCTTCCAGGTACACATTGGTAGGAGAGTTATTGTATCCCCAAATCGGGGAATAACAGAAAACTGACCTGATCACAGCTCTTGTCCCCGCTCACCTCAATTATTGCAATAGCCTCCATCTGGGACTAAACAAAAACTCAAATAAAACAACTGCAGCTTATCAACAACAACAAAAAAAACAGCTAGACTTATTTTGGGACACGAGCCCTGGGGCCGTATCGCACAGGTTGCATGTAAAATATCCACTGGTTCGCCAGTGCAAACTAAATAATATATCAAATCGAATCTATTACTTTTCAAATTCTCCATAAACAGCTCCTTATGACCTGTCATCTTTGTAAACAAATATGTTCCTACAAGACGATTATGATCACAGGGTAACAACCCAACTACCGCCTTCTTCAAAAGGATCCACCATAGTGTTAGGTCAGAAACTCTGGAAATAGCCACCTCACAACCCTAAAATCAGAATTCCCCCATCAAGCGGTTGAAAAGGAATGTGAAAATCTGGCACGATGAACAGAAGATCCATGCTTAGATATGCCCACATATTAACCAAATTACCACCCACGCCCCAGGATGGCTATTCTTGACTCTACCTCACTAATACCTTATGACTATCACTTCTGCCACACAACCACATTTAGCTAATGCACAATAACCTCAAATCTGCCTATCCTGGCACTGTGAAAGATTACCAGACTTATTGCTATGATCACTTCTTTCAAGTTTGTTGTAATATGAATAACCTGCAAGAACCTGAATTTCTGTAGCTCATTAAGCGTAAGCAAGAACATCCCCTCAAATCTCGAATATCAACTCTAATTAAGCACATTACTTGGGAGGGGGAACCTCACCCCATGCTTCATATTGCTTGTATACATATCACACCTTGGCCTGGATGAAGGTTCCCGTAACAAACCCGAATCACCTAAATTTTGGTTGGTTCATCAAGGATGAATGTCGGATTAACCTTTTGACAACATCTAAATGCCCTAGTCAAAGGCTCCCTGAAAATCACCACATCTAGGAAGAGAAATATGTTTCAGCTGCAATATGTCCTGTTTACTTTTTGTACTGTATTTATTGGACATACATAAGGGGCTCTACAGATAGAGGTGGTCCCTGAGAGGGTGCCTTTACAAAAGGAGGTGAATGTCTTATAGAGCAAAAACCCAGTGATGATTGTGTGGCATAGAGAGACAGAACAGGGCCCAAGGGACAATGATGATCGATGCCACCCACCCCCGCTTAAAGGGGTAGCAATGTTATCAGCCGCACGCACCTATCTGTACCAATAATTACAGTGCACAAGTGTCCAGTCTTGTGGGGCACATCTGGGGGCGGCAGTACCATGGGATCAGGGTGCTTTCAACAGCTCCCACAATCTGAAAACTTTCTTTTCCTTCCAACCCCCCCCCAAGAGGGGCTTCCTGCGACGACTAAATACGGTGTGTGATAATACCAAGGTTGGCGCTCTAAAAATCCAAAAAGTGCTAATACATGGAGATGGTTGGGCGCACAGGTCTGTGAAAAGAAAATCAACATTCCCTTGTTGGTGAGAGGAGAAGGCAACATGAAGATGGCATACACCTGTCTAGGAGTGGTTTTGGTGCTCATTTGCAACATCGTATGTTTTATTAAAATGACAGTTGGGGCAGTGGTGCACTTAAAATATTTAGCCCACTCCTTAATTATTGGTACACTATTTTACCACCCAGTGCGGGCTGGAGGGCTGCGCTCACCGGTAATGATGCCTACTGGCAGAAAGCAGAGGCAAGGATTGCGGAAGGCTGTGGGTAGTGTGTGTTTAGGAGGGGGAGGCGGTATAGTCGGAAAAGGATTAGGTATTCAGATGACCTGGTCTCAGAACATCCCCCCTGATGTTTAAGTTAGTAGCTTACAGGTCTTTCTGTAACTTCTGGGGCAACCCATGCCAAATAATAGGTGATGGCATGGGTCCGAGTTGGTCTTGCTCCTCGCTTGCTTATGAGGAGTGGTACAATTATTTGTATGCGTTCACTTTCATCTTCATATTCATGTGTTGTATACAAGTCATGAACATCAGATAAATATTGTACATTTGTAGCCCTAACAGTTGGTTTTCTAATGAATGTGGAGTGTAATCAAAGGCCCCAAGCCAACAGAACTAAAATCCCACTGGAAAGATGACCTGCAAGCCTTCTTAAAAAAATAATAGAGCTTTCACACTGAAAAAAACTGTCCCATTGAGGCAAGATTGTGGCGTTTCTGCAAGTAGCACAAGGAAGGGCCATGTGAAGAAGGCCTAACTGTCATTGCAAAAGGAAAAGCAGCATTTTAATTCACAGAGCAGAAGAAATTCAAAGGTTCCTTTCACATGAAAAACAGGATTTTCAAAAACGGACCCCAAAACGGTTTCTCATGTGTGTTTACAGTTTAAAGCAAGATATGAGAACATTTTTCCCGAGCCAACATAAAGATGTCAGGGAAACAAGATGTAATGTATATTATGCTTCACATGGAAACTACAGGCAACAAGGTAAAATGAAAACTTTGTTCAATCGGTCACACAAAGATTTTATTTAGGCCCAAGGCAGACCCTTTCGGCTCGGTGGTGGGCAAACTTCACAAATAACTCCCCCATTGAAAGTCTGGTTTGTGCATCCCAACTGTTTACAACTGCAATACAATGACCTGCCTGAGTGGTGGTGGAACACAAGGTTTATTTAGACTTTTTGTCTCTGCAGGACAATTTCCCTTGGTTGGTGCATGTCTGGAATGTAGGAGGGAGGTGTGAATAAAGGGGCTGCAATCAAGACTGAACTCTGAATTCAAACAACCAACGTCAAAGAGACTAATAAAAAAACTCTGGTCACAGGCTGGCTCAGAGAGGCAAATGCCGCTGGAGACAGGGGGCTCCAATCTGCATACCCCAAATATCTGCAACTAATGTAAAAGTACTATTATCATTTAGGCCTGTTTCTCAGCAACCATAAGTCATACTTTCTTGATTGACATGTCATTTTTTTAAGGTAATTTCTAGGTGATTTTGGTAATATAAAATTCATCCACCTGCAACTCAGGGAACTGTAATGGCCATCTCAAATAGGTTTCTTGAAGATCTGAAAATATTCCAAAATTTGAGAGTTGGCGAACAGTGGAGGGTGAAATTAGTAATATGGATAATAAATTGCATGTTTCTAACAATTATGCTTTTTGTAAAAATGATGGAAAATGTTCAAATGACCGTGCTAAATGGTGCGGACCTGGCTGTCATCTTATTTCCCATGATTCGGTGAATCTGAAAAATGTGTACATTATGGCAGTTATTAGTAAAAATTTGACATTTTGCCACATAACTAGTTTTTGCCAAAGATTTGACATGAGAAGAAATGGGGATTGCAGATAGAAGCTGCCATATGTCTGCTCCAGACTTCTAAGCCAATCCTTATATAGGGGATGGATTTGGGAGGAGAGAGAAGGGTAACCCATCCTATCCTATTTGCAAGAACTCTTGCAGGGTACTCCCCAAGATTATAAACTTGACAGTGTCATTGCTGCTATATTAAGTGGATGCACTATGAGCAAGGGAGGAGAGCTGCTAAAAATGACCATCAAACAGAGCTGCTGAAATGTACCATCTGACAGCTGCAAGGAAACACCAAAGGAGATTGCATCTGGGTGGAGCTGTGCATCACTGGGAAGGCCTACAAAGCTGACTGGGGCCTATGTTAGGGAGCTGGAGGCCATCCTTGACAGAGGAGTAGCTAGGCGTTCGCCCTGTCCTTCCAGAGCGCCCTGACATGCAGCTGGTTTTTCCTGACTTTAAATAGAGGTTTTCAGTTTAAGGAGACTTGAACCCTTTGCAACCCAAAAGTGGGGGAATTTGCTGACCTTAAATCCTTTCCCCTTATAGAGGGCAGCTGGGGCAAAACGGTGTAGATCCTGATCTTATTTAACAATATGAATTTAATTAATTCCCCTTGGCAGAACACCACGGGTGATTTTTGATAAAATTCTAAATTAACAAAAGGCTAATTCCTGGTATGTGCTGAAAACTATAGACTTTAATGTAATTGGGAATTCCTATTTTGTCTGTTAACCCTGACTTCTTTTAGGAAAAGGGGTGCCTTTGTTCCTAAACCAAATCTAAAAACAATAATCCCCATTTTACCATCCAGCTACCCCAACACAGGCCTTTTAGTGGAGGAGGGGGGGGGTCTGAGATCCAACATTAGCAAATCATTCCAATTGTTCTGTCTGACTTCCCCAACACAGACCAAAGTAGGGGGGGGGTCTGCAAAACAAACTGCTGAATGACCCTGTATTTATTTACTGCTAGCATTTTAACAAAACAGGAAAACCACCATTTTACAGCATCACAAATATAAAGTAATGTTTTTCCGTGACCAGTAGTGATGATCATTTATTTAGAAATATTGTGAGTCAAAAATTGTGATTCAAGTTTTCCAATCCAAATTCTATGTGTTAGTTATGTAGGGAGAAGTTTATTGTGTTATGCCACAGATAAAGTGGTGTGTGACATTTTAGTGTGATTTTCTATTACCCATCATCCAAATAAATACAAATATATGTTCTGTAAACCGGCTGGTTCTTGGCTCATTGGTAGCCCAGGGTGAGGTATCCAAGGGGCATGATTATGAGGCTGAGATAGGGCTGAATAAAAACTGAAATGAACAGTTAATTGTGTGACACTTAGTTTGGGGAGGGAAGGAACTCCCTGTTTTGAGGGTGGCCCCTCAATAAACCGTTATGGAAGCCTATCTGTGGTCACTTCCTGCTGGACCTCACTCCTCCCCTCTGGTGGCCCATGTCACGGTCACACAAGACACTACTCTTTAAACAAAAACCTGTATTTGCCATGGCTATATGTCAAATGCCATATGTAGAAAAAACTGAGAAGGCAATGTTGCATAAAAGGTTTTGCAACTTGTTACAAGAGTGCTAAACAGAAAATGTATCAAAAGTGCTAGAAAACAGAGTAGCCAACGTAGGATAGTAGACAATACTGACAGAAAGAAACACATCTCTCCAGTTCTAACAAGGTTCCACTGGCTCCCTGTGAGATGAATATTAATTTCAAGATGCTTTCGATGGCACCTATGGCTGGCTCTCTAAGCCGAGGTCCCAAATACACGACCAAGGAAGGATTTCAGTGTACAGCGGGGGCATTATCACTCAAGTACCAGGAGCCAGGAAAGCAGGTGCACGAGGTTCTACCGATGGTTTCAATGGCACACAGCAAAACACTGCAACAACTTACCCATGTGTATAGATTCGAGACGACTTTGTAAGCCTTTCAGAAAAGAAATAGCCATGTTTTTTAAGCAAAGACTTTTAAGGTGTATGGACCTATATTGCTCTATTGTTTGGATGCCTTCATTTGTTGAAGCGCTATATAACCAAAAGATGAGAATAGTGACAAAACTGAATAATCAGTCAAATGATTTTCATTATATTAATTCATTTTGGGTTGAGTCCGTCATTTGTTGTGAATTAATGTTTTGATGTGCTGGGATGTGCCGAGAGAAACCTATGTTTCAGAGTTCTGCCACTTTTGGTTCTGGAGAGCTGTGGACTACAACTATCCGCAGCCACAGCCAGCAACATCAATGAGGAATCATGGTTGTTGTGGTCCTAAACATCTGGAGAGCCGCAGGTTGCAGGTCCCCCGCTTATACTGACAGAAGATCAGAAGTGCCACGCCTGTCACAAGAGGCTGCACTGTCCCACATTTTGCCAGACTCTCATGTAGACTGCATGTTCCAGTCGCTTTACCAGAGACTCTCATGTAGACCCCATGTTCCAGTCAGACCATGACCAAAAGTGATTAAAAGAATTACTACCAAGATTAAAATACTAGATGAAACTGGTGTGCATCCTTAATCCAATAGAATAACTGCCATCACACTTGGCACAACTGTTAATAGAGCCAAGCGGGCGGCCAGTGATCGAACAAGCATATACTTTGAACCGTCTCCTCACCGCTTTGTGGAGATTAAATAATTGGTTTTGACTTTCACTTAGAAAGCATGTCCTGGGATGAGGGGCCTTAGAAATCAAGTTTCTGAATACAGCATCTTAAATTAAAAGTAAACATTAAAAAATACATTCTCACAATATGTACTTTTAAAAATAAATGGTAGGCAAGGTCTACGCCTTTAAAAAGTGACTCTGCTTATAGCCTTAGTTCAAAGCAGCCTTCTTTATGCTCGTGCCTTCTGCACTCCATCCTAGCGCTGAAAGACGAGACGGCTGGCGCGTGTCTGCTCTATTAAGATGAAATGGAAAATTTCGCCCAATTAATCCTACTCTGGATATCAGCTCTAGTCTTTGTCATTGCACTGCATTCTTGTTACAATCTTAGCTTGAATTTTTTTAAAAAACCTCCTCCTGGAATAATTGTTCGCTTCATTCCTGCTGCCAGCAGCGAGCGATTCTTGGCCGCCACCAATGACATGAGCGTTTGACATGCGCCAGCAACCGGGAGACTTTGCGGTGTTTAAAGAAAGTGCCATGCTTGTCAACGAACCGTTAATATCCAAGTTCAAAGCCCAGACCCATAAGCAAACACACGCAAAGCCCGGCCTCACTTCCATCAAAAGGTCCCATTGTTGGCCTGCAGATAGCCATCGCAGACGAGTCTTATTGCCCGTCTTAAACGACGGGTAGAGAGAACCAATAAAGGTCACGTTGCCTCACCCAGACAGGAATTGCATTCCTCCTCTACGGGCAGGTTTACAGCTACAATTTAATGTAATGGTGTTTCCAGTTGCAAAGTAGTAGTCAGTAAAGTGCTGTGTTATGGTATGCAGTGTTTTGGTATGCTATGCAATGTGCTTATGCAAAGTTAGCAATATGCTTTGTTTGCTTTGCTAGTCCTTTTTAGAAAAAAAATCTGATATGATACGTTATTTGTCTTTTATACCGCACACATCACCACGGTAGCGCTCTTGAAGCTCAGAGCCTTGCAGAGAAGATTCAAATTGTGACCCTGCTCAGGGTGGCATCCAGACTGTGGTCTGTTGGGTGAAAAGGAAACGGCTCCAGGGGGAGGAGGAAATGTGAACGGAAGACAAAAAAAGCGTACCGACTCACAGCATACAGGGATAGTAAAACATAAGACTGGGGTGGGGGGTTTTGACCGTTGGGATAAATGTATGTCTTCAGTGTTTTAACAGATCAAAATGTAATTAAAAGAAAGGGTCAAGAGATTCCCATATTGGTTGCACAACTTTCACAGAGACCATTACTGGTGTGCAGGTGTTATTCCATTATGTCACGCGGTGGATGCGTGATGGCATTTAGGCGTGCTTAAGAGTTGCTAGGAGTTGTGGGGGCTACCAACAGGATCATGATCTTGCATATCTTCCTATGCTACCTTAGGTTTGCTATGCTGTGTTGTTATGCAAAGTTTATGGCATACGTTATGCTATGCTGGTCTGTCATGCTGCTCCCATTACATGATATCATGTTGCCAAGTTTAAGCACCCCTGGTTTTTGCAGGCAGGCGAACCAAAGCACAGCTTTAGCCCCCATTGCAGACGGGATAGGACCCTTCCATCCACTGAAGCAACAGGACCACCAGACCACGCCAATCAGAGCCCACTCACAGATGTACTAACCCATCTAGATTGGGGGAAAATACATCCGTAGTTCTACTAGAGTCTTCCATCTTGGATCCACCTCAAACTTGCAGCTTTTCATGTAAATACCCAGTGTGCCTGCAACTCTGGCTTTGTCTATTTAGGTTTCACCATAATGACACCTTTAACACATGGGGGTAACTGCACTCCAGGGATCGAGATGGAGAAAAGCGGCATATGCAGGTGGTTCTCAGGCGAGCCTAGTACTAGTTTACGAGGGCCCATGTCATCTCAGTGACACTGTTAACAGAAACTGGCAGATAAGATGGCCGATTGAGCAGGCACAAGGCAGGGGATGGACACAGTTTGGAACCTGCACACTTGCTTGAATGACCTCAAGACCAGCCAAGCTGCACCACCTGTAGAACAGGTCATTTTCAGGCATTTCGGGATATTAGGCATTCTCAGAGCCCCTTTTGCTGCCTAGCATCGGAGTATCCAGCCTCCTTAATGCACCCATGCTTGTTGATTTTGCAGCAGCTGTCCGAACAGTGCCTTGTTCGGGCTTTGCACTGTGCCTCAGTGTGTCAATGCACCCTGAAGCAGACCTAAGGCAGCAGGTTAGAGCCATGTAAAAACGTACAACAAATATTTGACTTTTGCCGCGGTAGACTATTGGGTTAGTGTCACTTTTCTGCATAATATTACTTGCAGGTACTTGGGTTTGACTAATAATTTCAGTACTTGCAAGTATCGTAAAAGGGATTGGAGGATACAGAGCCTTCATCAGCACCAGTCCAGGAAACGGAGTTACTGATGGTACTTATGTTTGCTTTTTGGTACTGGAAGGTACAAATTCAATCTTCGTTTGCTGTGCACTCAATCATAGTGAACATGATGTAAAATGCCCATCACAGGCCGAAGGAAATATCTGGAGCCACACCTAGATTTTGACCAGAGAGGGGTGATTTGCTAACGAAAAACTGGCAGTATAGCACCTTATTCGGTCAGAATTCCAAGGCCTCACCTGTTATCTATCCATTCACATCTAACGGGCATTAACCCCCATATACATAGAGGGTTCCAAACTGAGGGGAGCTATTAAGCTCTTGCTTGCAGCCTAGAGGAGCCTGGTGAGCTTGGCACCAACAGCTTCAGGAGCTACATTTGGTTCCCCAGGCCAACTGATGCCAACCAAACACACCCAAGTGCATTTAACTGCCCTGTGCATTTCGGACAGTTTATAAATAAGCATTAGGGCACATTTATATGACATTAAAAACAAGATGAGGTCATAACAAAATAACAAAATATTTTACATTTTCATTTTATGTTGATTTACATTTGCGGAACACAATGTACTAGCTCCTGGCTCCTCAGTGGCAGGTCCTGCTCAGTTTAATACCGGACACCCAGGAACTGCTTTTAGCTTCTGCTCATCTATTCTCAATCCCTGTGCATACATCACACCGTTGTGCCCAATGCAGCATCTGTAGTTTGCGGCTTCCAATCATGGGAAACAGTCTATAAATGAATGATGATGGACCCGCCTTATGGCATTGCAAGGCACTGCCATAGGCTCTACATTTGCACCACTCTATGCGAACCGCTTTAGGGGACCTTTTGAGATAAATCATGCTTGGAAACATGAAGCATTCAACAACAACAAGAATGTTATCTTTTGGGGGTGGTATATAGTTGACATTCTGATGATCTAGGAAGGTGAAAGATTTAAGCTCTCCAACTATGTTGGCTACCTTAATGAGAATGAATACAATCTAAAATTCACCATGAATGAAAGCCCTGAAAGAATACAGTTCTTGGACTTGGAACTATATACATTGACGAGGAGAAAATACAAACCGATGGCAGGGAACAGCATTCTACATGCACAAAGTAATCATCCCCGACATGTGATCAACAACATCCAGTATCGGGAAATTCTAAGACTAAAAAGAAACTGCAGCACAAAGGAAGTTTACCTGAAAAATTTTGAGAAAACTTTAAATAAATTGAGTCAACATGGTTATAACCCTAAAAAGCAGTTGAAAAAGCAGACACGATTTTAAGAGAATTTCTACTATCAGATAAACCAAAAGTGATGAATAAGATGGCTAAAGTAAACTGAATCACAACATACAGCACAGATTACCAGAGGGGTCCTTAAAGAACACTGGGACATCTTGAAAATAGATGATAATGTAAGAAAACATTTGCATGAAACACCATTGATTGCCTACCAGAAAGCACCAACTATTAAACATATAATAAGTTCAAGCTTTCTAAAACCACACCAACCAACAGACTTATGCAGTTTGTTAAACATGAAACCCCCAACAGGAAACCAGAAATGTGGCAGCTGCAAGTTGTGTCCCCCCCCAAATAATGAATGGAACAAAAAGCTTGCAACTAACAAATGGAAAACCAAACTTATATCTTAATTTACAAATTGCAACACTAAATTTGTCATCTATGGAATTAAATTTAGTTGTGACAAATACTACATTGGTAGTACAATTTGAGCGCTGAAAATGAGAATCCTGGAACATATGTGAGCTATACAAACCAAAGATTTGAAATACCCAATGGCTATTCATTTTTGCACAGAGCATCCGGAAGCAAAAGTGGATCAAATTAAATTCTTGGGTTTAGAAAAAATTAAAGTTACCCAGAGGTAGCAACAAAGAACTACTTCTTAGACAAAAAGAGGCCTAATGGATTTGTTTAATGGACACATGTGTGTTAGGTTTAAATTGTGACAATGAAATGTCTAACTGGTTATAAGGTACTGTTGGAGTAACATGTTAAGAACACAATAGTACGATAATGTGCTGGCCAAGTATTAATAAAATGAATAATTGTTTTTAGGGAGCTAATATGTTGGTCTGGTACCAAAATCAGGAAAAATTGTCTAGTTAAGAACAAATCAGTCTGTTGGACTATACGAAAACATTTCAGACCCTATGAACACAGAAAAGCAAAACAAGTAACAAAATGACCAAGCATCTAAAGTACGAATAATTGTTAAACTGATTGTGATATACTATTGGATAAATATGAGCGACAATATCTGCAAAGCTATATGTTGGTAAACCAAATATTTGTTTGACCTTAATTAGCTGTAGCCGCCCTCACAAAACTCAAATGCTCCAGCTGTGTTGTGTTGTGATAAAATGGCGGAGAATGGATGGCGGTGTATGCAACAGGCCAGAAAAGATGGCAGCCAGACGTTGGGGTGCGATGACATCATTGTGTACTGTTATGTGATGACATCACTGCATCTGTAAATAAAGGGCCACCATGCCTGGTCCTGATCCGTATCGCGGATCGGAGGTGTGGATCAGGGAACACGTGGATCCTGTTCTGCTAAATAAACCGGTAAGTATCACTTGTATTGCCTTACCCTACTTCTTTGAGAGGTTTGAAACAAGCTTCCCTAACACCTTTTTCACTGTTTAAGTTTGGTACTTCATATTTTTCTCTTTCAGGTTCTCACCACTTTGACAAATTCAGTGGAGAACCAATATTCAATTCAAATATAAGCACAAAATTGGTGGCGCATTTAAAAAAAACCTCAGTGTTCTCCCCCAAAAAATAATCAATAAGTATAAAAGTGGGAAATAGGTATTGGAAGTAAAATACCTGAACATTTTTCATGGTCATAATTTGTGAATCATTGTTTCTGTCTGACAATTTTAGATTCTCTCCTGATGATCCACTAAAGAACAGTGGAGAATCACGTGTTGAGAGAAAGAAAAACTGTAATAAAAAAAAAAAAATAATAATTTAATATTGGAGAAATTAAAGAAACTTTTGTAAAGGAATTTGTGGTACTGTGGTGCTATTGGAATTAATTGGCTCACATTGTTGTGAAAATAACCCCCTTATGCAGATGGCACATTCAGGAAAATACCAAATGCAAATATAGGATAACGGCATGGCTATTGGCAAAGAGGGATCCAATAATTTCACTCTAGTGCCTACAATCCTAGGATAGCCAGACCTGGGGAAGAAGAAAAGGCAAGATGAAAACCTGGGTGTCTGTCATATACTACCCAATATGAGCACCGCTAGGTCACACCACCTCCATGTCCCCATCCCAAAATGGTATAGATGCATCAAGAAACAACCCTGCAATCCCCATACACAAAAAGAAATAAGAGTCAAAATATTTCATAGATGGCTGCGTGGATTAAATCACAGATTCTTTACTAGTGATCATGTTTGAGATGATATGCAACAGATTGAATGCAAAAAAAACAACATGAGTTTGCTCCAATTAATCAAACAGAATGGTTCCAGCAAAAGTGCATCTGCTTCATTGCTCTCACATGGCCTCTGAACCATGTACCTGTTCACACAGGAACCCCCACATCCCAAAGACTTCCATCTTCTCTACAGCTTCTACAGCAGTAGTCCAACTTTTGACTCTCCATATGTCATGGGCTGCAACACCGAACAGCCCTAGGCAGCATAGTCAATGGTGAGAATCATGGGATTTGTGGACTAAAATATCTGTAGAGCATCAGTTTGAAGACCCCGGCTCTTTATTAATTGTTTGTGATAGACTATTGTTAAGACGGATTTCTGAACTCTGTCCTGGAGGGGCAGAGGTTCGCCAGCCTAGTTTCTTGGAACAGGGTAACCTCTGTACAAGCCAGACCAATCAGGGTAGCGATCGCGACGGTCAAGACTAGGTCTCAAGAGGGGTGAGGGTGACTGAAAGCCCGCAATGAGTACACAAAGCAAGGACACTTACAAATTGCTCCAAGCAGGTGTTATATTAAAAATATACACACATTTATTACAAGGCCTTTGTAACATTGACCGTAGCGAGAAATCACAATGAAACTCAAGTAAACCAACACATACCAAATCAATACAATATATATACAAATACAAACGAGTCTAACGAGTTAGATGCACAAAATGTGTAGACCACCTAGATGGGGAGGAAAACAGGCAGTGCAAATAATAATTAGACCCAGTCCACCTTCAGAGGCAGCTAACTAAAAGGAAGTCCAAGCCCTACGGAGAGTGGAGCCTTGTGCTCAAAAGTACCTGCACACGCTGGTGCCAACGGGCAAAAAGGGGAGTCTCTTCGAGGGAATCAGGCAGTTTAGTTCGGTGAACAAATGAAGATGAACAGAGCTCAGTGACTCAAGCGCAGCCTCCACAGTGGGCAGAAGCAGAGCGCGAGTACGGAAAGGCGTGCTGTTAAACACAGCGGGGAAAAGCTATGGGCTCCTGCAGGAGGGCGACCAGTTCCTAGCGATGCTACTCACCGGTCCCCGATGCAAGCAGACCCAGACTTCTCCGCGTCAGTTTCAGTGCTGGCAGGTTCAGATAGGAGCAGGGGACGTCTCGTCGTCGTGTAGATTTCGCAGCAGCAGAAGTGGAGTTGAGGACATCCCAAACGCAGTGAACCCGCACAGTTTGTTACCACAGCAGGGCAACGGAGCGGCTGTGTGTATTTCAGCCAAATGTACACTACTCACTTCAGACCTGGGAATGCCAAGTGTACGAATCGTGTGAGAGTGACAAGGACTCTTAATACAACACAACCTGACGGCGGTTACAGAGCAAGACTCCTGGGTAGGCTGGTCAGTCTGCTGGATGGCCCAGAGACACTTCCGAAGGCTTACGTGTAGGAGATGGTGAAGATACTGAGAATAGTTGTTCCCACTATTCCAAGGGTCAAAGTACCAGTACAGGCCTTCTCGTTCAATCAGAGGTAGAAAGGGTTTCACCAAGCGACAGCAGTGCAGAGCAGTCCGTCAGTGGGTCACCAGCGATTCCTCGGTTCAGCCTCGTGGTTGCAATATACTTGGCTCCTATATTCCTTTGTTCGTGAGAACTCAGGAGATCGACATGGTAGTGGTGTTTCCAGCCCCCTCTTATCCACGGTTCCCTTCGCACCAAAACAGAGGTGACCCAATGGGAGATCTGCTCACAAAACACTCACACCATAAGTGGACCCATCACGGACCACGGAGGTCTCAGCCATTCACACCACCCTAGACTCTCTGGCACCCAGGATGTGTATTGGGACCAGACATCCCAGCCCACATCCTGGAGGCACACACAAGGCCTGTAGAAGCCCGCAAAAGCATCTGTGTTTCGCGGGAAAGTACATGCCCAAATAAGGAAGGCCCCGGGTCGGCTCGACCTGGGGAAGGGGAAGGTGAAGGGGCAAGACGGTCAGTGGACAGGACAATGAGCATCGTGGTCTGGCCATTTTGGGAGCCAGGCCACCATTTTGGGCTAAGCGCGAGAAACACGCTTAAACGCCAAAAGGAGCTCAAAAACACAAAGAAACGATCGCTGCCACCAGTCCCGTCCGTGATTCACTTGCACCGTTCGTTAACAATCCCATGAGAGTATCTAGGGCCTGTAGCAGACTAGAGACCCAACGAGAGCAGTATCTTAGCTTACAGTGCCCTCTTGTGCCATGTTGTGCGAAAGCTGCAACATGATAAAGAAACTACGGAAAACAACATTTCCCGGTACTGACTGTCTTAAGGGCATGTCAGTTTCCCCGTAAGAATGGAGCGAAAGCCCAGAGGAGTGCGGCAGAAGGCTGCACTTCTCTGGCAAAGTCTAGATCCTGGTGAAAACAACAGCAAAAAGTTTAGGGGTTCCCACATGGAAGGAAAATTACCCACAATTAGGAAATCTGTCCTAACAACTATCCCTGTATTTCAGCAGTAGTGCAGTCTTCCAGTTTTCACAGTGACATTTGCATGATTTTAATCCCTGTAAGTGACTTTTGGTGAGCACAGATGAAGGTGCGGTTATCTGCCTCGGTGGTGATCCACTCTGGTTAGCACTCTCTCATTGGTTGGGAGGACCATTCATGTGTTCGATGTCAATTCACTATCTCCACAATCACTGCCCCAATGGCATAAATATCTCTCCCTACTGGCCACCTGGTCCAGTAGGTCAATTCCTTGACCACATTCTCCAACTAATTGACTTTCTCCCTTCCAATCACTGCTTCATTATATCATTGGTGACTTCAACCTCTCCTCTCACTATGCTGTTCTCTCCACTGACACTCCACTTATCCACTCACTCTCTTATGTCCACTCACTGCCCACCCATTCAAATAGAAATTGCCTTGACCTTATTCTCATCATCTTCTCTCAGCCCTCTGCCTCCAATATCTCCACTGCACCTTCTCCCTCCAAATACTTTATAATTTTTGCCTCAATCTCCATCCCTGCCGCTTGATCACTCTCTACATCTACTTAACTATTACTAATTCAAGTTTCCCTCCTCTAAACTCCCGGACTACCTCTCTGACATACACCACTCTCTACCCCCCTATGCTGAACTCAACTTTCCATCAACTGGAGATGACTTCATTGACTTTAACACTGCTCTTTATGCTCCCTTTGACTCTCACTACCCTCTTACTACAATGAAATCTAAATCCTCCCCTTCACAACCCTGGATTGCACCTTTCATCAGTACAGAAAACAAAAATGCTTCGCACTTGGCAAAGGTCAAGATACTCCTCTGATCTACAACTCTATCTCACTGCTCTTCAAAACTATCCCTAACCAGAAATCCTCTGTGGAGTCCCCCAAGGGGCAAGCATGTCACCATTGCTGTTTAACATCTACTTGAGGTACTTATGCCTAGTTCTTGACCATATTAATACCTACTTCACTAACTATGCTGATGATACGCAGCTGGTATTTGAACTAAGTGGCGATTATCAGAAGGACAGTGAGCAACTCAACAGGATTTATAATTACGTGGAGCAATGGATGGACTCCAATTGGATGTGTCTTAATGGGAAAAAAACGGAGCTCATGATTTTTGGCTCATCATACGCCCGAGCTAAGTTACCTACATCCTACGCATCCTTTCAGATCAAAGACACACCTATACCAGTATTAGGCAAGGTCAAAACCCTCGGTATGATGCTTGAAGCATCCTTAGGGGCAGAGGCCCAAGCACAATACGTTAAGAAAAACTGTGCTTACCACCTCCGTCTAATAAAAGCCATCAGACCCTTCTTATCAGAGGAAAATTGCGCGACCATAGCTAGAGCCACCATCTTGTCGTGCCTCGACTACGGCAATGCCTTACTTCTGGGTGCCTCTAAACGGTGCCTACAAAGCTACCAAGTTGTACAGAACAACGCAGTAAGAACTGTGAAGCTTAAATCTAGAACAGAGCACATCAGCGACTCCAGAAGGGAGCTTCACTGGCTAAAAATTGAAGATAGGGTGCACTTCAAGACCCTAACTATTGTCCATAAATGCATTCACGGAAAAGCACCAACATACCTAAAAACGAGAATCAGACCATACGTTCCAAATAGAACACTGAGATCATCTCAACTCGGTAAAATTGCAATAGCCCCACATAAACTTAAAAGCGGCCTAGGCAGAGCCTTTCCATACCTCGCAGCCAATCTCTGGAACAACCTCCCGGACCACCTAAGAATAGAGCCTAATTACATTCGCTTCCGCAAATCGCTAAAAACCCACATCTTCAAATAAATTACCATACGTCCAAATTTCCAGCTGGAGTAATCTCTGCATGTTTCTGTCCCGTCTTTGCTGTTTGTTCTTGTCCGTCTGTCTTTCGTGTTCTTGTCTCTGCGCCCCGAGGCTCGCGAGCTACCGGCGCAATACAAATATTAAATAAAAAAAAATAAAAAAATCCTCTACTCGACTCTGCCAAACTTGACCTCTATCTCCCTCATGTTATGGCTCAATCCTCCCAATTTAGGAACCTCCAAAAATCTCTCAACTCAATTGTCTGACCTCCTAACCCCACCTCCATGTCCTCTACTCTTTCTGCAAATGACCTTGCTCAATACTTGCTTCTAAAACGTCTACCATTCACAATATTCATGCTTATTACCTTCTATCCCCTCATCCTTCCCACTTTTCTCCACCACTCCTACCTTCTCTCCCGCTACTTTGTCTTAATTTGCCTCCATCAGCCCTGATGAGATTATTGTCCTACTCCTCAAGGCTAACCCTTCCTGTGCTCTCAGTGACCCACTCTCCCCACACATTGTGAAGCACACAGTTCCCAGTGTTGCTCCAGGTCTTACTACCCTATCTATTCAACTCCTCTCCTTACAATGCCATGTTCCCCATATCCTATAAGACAGTTACTGTCATCACTCTTCTTAGGAAACCTGATGTAGATCCTAGCTGTCTGCCAACTTTCACCCTATCTCTCTTCTACCACACTATTGCAAAATCCTAGAGTGATTAGTATTCAATCGACTGAGCTCCTCGATACTCGCAACCTCCGGGACCCTCTTCAATCTGGCTTCCGACCTCTACATTCTACCAAGACCACTCTCCTCAATGTCAGCAACTTCATCTCTTCCGCTCAGCATTCTAACCCTTCATCTATTCTTATTCTTCTCCACTTCTCTGCTTCCTTCAATATTGACCATTCTGATCTTCTACCTACATTATCTCTCTTATCAGTGATAAGGCCCTCACTTGGTTTGCTTCAGACTTTGCCCCAAGGCCCTTTCAGGTGTCCTGGAACAGCCTTACCTCCCCACTCACCCCCTTACTGTTGGAGTTCTCCAAGGGTCTGTCCTTGGTCCACGTCCCTTCACTCTCTATACTTCAAAACTTGGCACCTTGATCTCATCTTGGGCTTCTTCCATCAACCTTCCGTAGACGACATTCTGATATTCTTCTCCTTTCACTCCTTATTCAATGAGCTGTTGTAAAAAATGTCAAACTGTCTCTTCAACCATCAAATAATGGATGGTGTCTCACTCGCTCATGCTCAACTGCATTAAGACTGAAGTTCTCTACTTCCCAGTCAAACAGGCTATCTCTTCCTCATCTTTTTCTCTTCTCTCCCGACTACCTTCCTTACCCTGCTTCCACTTGTAACCTTGGTGTCATCTTTGACCCATCGCACAACGTCTCGCACTTCATCTCCAAATCTGACACTGCCGCCATGCTCAACCTCCTCAATATCAGACAAATCGGTCTTCTTCCTTTCAAAACTGCTAAACAGCCAATCTCCTCCTTAGTCTACCAGTCTCCTCTATGGTCTTCCCAACTATGCTTTTTCACCTCTGCACAAAGTCCTCAACTTCCCGGTCCACAAACTTTTCAACCTTTCTCGCTTTACTTCTACCTCCTCTGCACGTCGCCAGATTGGCTGGCTATCTATGAAACAAAGCGCTAAGTAAAAACGTATCATCATCAAAAATATCCATGACTTGTCCCATCCCACCTATCGGCTCAGCACACGTCCTACTCTCCTCCTCGCTCATTAAGATCATCCTCAGCTCACCTCCTTGCTGCCACTCAAGCCCCGTTTTCCCGCTTGTTCACGCTCTCTCTCTCGCCCCTACTCTGAAAACATCGTTCTCTCCCTCTCCGTACTACTCCAACTCTACCGCTATTTAAATCCAACCTCAAAGTTCTCCTTTCCGAAGAACCGGTTTCCTAGCACTGAACGTAACTCTGTCTTCCTGTTTTCCCTTCTCCCTACTTTTCATGGATAACCCTACAGCACTTTTCCGTCACCCCTCCATCCTTAATTCAGCACTTTCTCCACCATCCCATTTCTGTCATTCTGTCCTGTCCTCGTCCCTGGTTTATTTTTCCACCTTCGCCTGCAACATCTTGTCGTCAATTCACATTCTCTCATCCCAATGTAAAGGACCAGTGTCCTGCACTCTGTTATGGATGGTAAATTCGATAAGCGTTTTTGTTCCAAAAATGCATTGGTAATCTGTGAATTTTATAAATAAATAAAAGAAGCATTGTTTGCATATTTATTAAATCTGACTAATACACCAGGGAAGTCAAACTATGAGTGACATAAGCTTGAGGGTGGGAACTACTGCACACTACCCTGCCTGCATTCAGCCAATGCACACATCAGTCTTGTTGCCTGCTTCCACATGTAAGTAACACTGGGTCAGCTTTGCTGCCTGCTTCTGCATGTAAGTAACCCTGGGTTAGCCTTGCAACCTGCGAATAAAAAGCCCTGCAATGCTAAAGGTCTCATTATAGTCCTTCATACCAGGCGCATTCCCTCTGTGAGACAGATATTTTGACTGACTTTGCTTAGGCCCCACTGAACTTTTAGAGGTTACGGCCTTACGGCCCATTTTCCATTTTCGACAGTTCAGTCACTGTCTTGTTTTGTTTTTTCTTTCTTGTTGCTATTCCACAATGGCTCTCAAAGGCATAAAACAACACACAGCTACAAAATGGCCGACCTTGTAGGAGGGAACGGAGTAATGCTTTATTAAGAGCCTCTTGATTTCCATTTAACCTTTCCACAGCATAATCCCAGGCAGTTCATCAAAGCTGCTCGTTTGTCCCGCCTCTCTTTTTACCAGAGTCCACATAAAGGCGGCTCCCTGCTGATTTATGACTCCCTTTGCCCCAACCTTTGTGTCGCTTGCTTTTCTGGTTTGATACAATGATGGTCTTTGTACCAATGACAAAATGCTTCTGACGCAACTGCCTCGGGTAGGGTCTCCAACTTTTTTTTTTTTTATCAATGCCCTTTGGGTTCCCCATCTAGGACAAACCTCTCTCACCAACGTTGGGCTTTTTCTAAAATTAGGTGACCAAATGCTCCCCTCTAAATTTAAACAAATCCAATGAATTGGTAAATAATTGTACAGTTTGCGTGAACATCTCGACAATACATGGAAATGGCTGTGAAGCTAGGCTGCTGCCCACTGGAGTTCCGCAAGACTGCCAAGCACTGTGTTTAGCAACTTCACATTACTTCACTCCTGAAATTTCTGCCACATCCCATTTTTCATATTTGAGCAGAAATATTCTCGCTCTAGAGTTCACATTTGAAAACAAACAGGGCTGGAGTTAAGTCTTAGTAGACAGCGCTACAGTCTACCTTTCAGCATCAGTGAACCATGCAACAATATAGTTTTCTGTGTATTTTTAACCCTTTACTGCCAGGCTTTACTCTTTCCATCTATCCCACCATCACAAATAATCGTACCCATCAACCTACTAGCCTTTTGCCTACCTACCAACGAACCCCCCTAAATACCCGCCTATATCACAACATAACTAGACACTTATCTTCCACAGTTAAAAAGGATACGCAGACATGAATAATGCTGCTTTTGCAGCATTCCGGTTATCTCACCTACGTAGGGCGGGTAGAGCAAGGGTGAGTGGTTGTTGGGGAGGGCAGCCCTGCAAACCCCAGACCCGGGAAAAACTGGCAAGCTGCCAGTGCCTACATCACCATCTGCATTTAGCATGGTGGTCTTGCAACACGGATCCGTTTCCCACACCTCCGCCTAATACTGGCCACTAGGTCTTGTTGCTTTCACTCTTACAACACCTCTTGCAACCAAAACACAGCCTTCCAGACACAGAATACATGCAATGCAAAGATTAATTCTGCAGCAATCTTTAGGAGATTTCCAAACCGAAGCAACACGTATGTAAACATGGCTAGGACGAGAGGCCTGTGGCACATCGACAGAAGAGACGGCCAATGGCCACAACAGACTGACAGCACCCCTGCTAACTTCATACCGAACATGGCAAACATCACAGCCTGGCAACACGTTGCTAATCTAGTGTGTGCCATAAACAATACACATACACAGTCAAAGGTCCTTCCTTCAAATGAGGCCTGGCACGCACTTCATGACACAGGTGAGTATGTCTGTATTCCCTGGAGATAGTTGTCAAGGGAGATAAGCATCCAAGTTTTCCGGACCGCTTTTCTCCTTTACCCTGCTGCTTCGCAAAGGTCCTCCAACTGGACTTTGGGGGTTAATTCCAGGCAGCGACTTAAGAGATGACTCAACGTAAGGAAAACCAAAGAAGGGGTATTTTCTCAGAATTTGCCATTGCAAGCATCAATCATTAGTATAAGATATCCCGGCCGTAACGCATCCCCCCTTTATTTAATGGCTGACATACATCAACAATTAACATACACGTATGCTTATCTCTGATCCGGCCATTTTGCGAGTAAAATCCACCCATTTGGTTTCTCGTGAAATTCACTGACATCGATGTAAGGACATGTGGTTGTGGCTTTAAGAATTCTTGCTTGGATCTTCTACAGCCTGTCTATACATTTTGGACTTTAACATACGTTCCAACACAGGTAGCACTAATGTATATAGACTTATTTGTTGGCTAGTTAGTAGCAATTGTGCCAATTACAAATATAAATAGTTTTCTTCTGCACAGCCCTGATGAAAGCAACAAAGATGTTATCTGGCTGCAACATGTCACTTATGACAAGTACCAAAGTACTGTTTATAATGAAAAGTGGATGACACGTACACTTGTTGGACCACTTATTTGTTTAGCATTTTTTTTTTAATGTTTTTTTTACCTGGATCCAACTACATCTCTGGGGTCTCCATTTCAAGACCCTTTGTCTTCACTACAGCTGTGGATAATTCCTTTTCACTTCTGCATAATTGGTGAATCGCACTGGTTACGACATGGATGAATACGAAAAACAAATCTAACATCGTTCACCTTTTCTTCATTCACAACAAAGGGAGAGTTGCCCAATGGGATTCCTGCACCCCCTCTGTTTTTGCTAAGGCCAGGTAGAAATTCTGAGTTGGCCTTATGGAAATAACCAGAAAACACCACATCAAATTACTCCATTTTGAGAAGAGCCAGGTGTGGACCATTTCTAAATTTCCAAGCGGACTAGCAATAGTTTGCCCACTTGATACACACTGTTGTAGGAAACCACATGAGATCACGAGTGCACCTGATATGCTCACATGCATCTTAGTAGCATCTACACAAGACTGCTCTCTCAGTCTGTGTGCTTGGGGAATGGCCATCAGGTGTGTTCGATAAACATTCCAAAGGACAGCGCGCAGTACTGAACCTTGGGGGAACCCACTGTTCACAAAAGTTACAATTGGCTCTTACTAGGCAGGGATCTACCTCTAAAATATGCCACCCTCTTTTCATTATTTGCCCCACCACGCCTAACTGGATGGCAGGCACCAGAGAAAGAAGTGAGCAAATGAGGAAAGTAACGGGAAAGGTATCTGCTGGGTACTGGCCTGTGGGTGGCAGCAACAGCAGGGAACGAGGAGCTTATACATTGCATATCGTGTGGAAATTAACGTTGTGGAATGCTAAGTATAACTTAACATTTTGCCGATCATATGATAAGACCCATTATGTGTCAAAGGTCTTCCAGTGGTTTCCTAATGCAATTTACACAAATTCACAAACACAGAGTGACTGCCACATGGATATGTCGGTACAGCAAAAGTGACCTGGTGAGTCAAAATAAGCATCTGGTAGCATAAATCTACCTAACACTATTGTCCCAATGCAATTTTAGAGCCTGTGTAAAGATTTGCAATTGATTTGCAGTTCCCAAGAACATTCAGATCAAGTGAGGTTACCAGGAGCATATAGATGGTCGATTTCACGAGGACAAGGACTTCCGCGCAGGAAGTGGAAATGTGCAATTGGCATTGGCACCGTCCTTAATTAGAAACACGGGGATAACTGCCATTGCCCTGGATTTCAGAGTGTTTAGAAAGACCTGAAATTACTTCCATTCTGTTTTTAGGAACACGATTCATGAACGGGTTTGTGTTGCAGGATGGATTGAGGCCGATTGTGGCTTGCTATTTTTTGCAACATCTGTTTGAATAAAAATCTGTGAGGCATGTTGAAAATCCCGGGCAATGGCAGGACAGAGGCAATGATAAATCTGCAGCAACAATATCTTTTGACCAAATCATCACAGTGGATATCCGCTGCTGATCAAGTTGCTCGTTTTCATAAAATATTTAGCACATGGATTGCTGCTTGTGATCTACTTTCTTGCGGCAGTTCTTACTTGCAAGAAATTGAATTAGCCTTTAATGTCACAATGTAGTGGTGAGTGAGTGATCACACAGAGCAATCACAAGATGTACAGAACAGGAAGGACATCTAGACATTTTTTGTGGGGGAGGAGGTAGTGGTACACATTTGATGGTTTAATGTTTTCGTGCTTAAATCCTTATTATAATTGTGGATACCTTGATGAGAAGTATGAGTAAAGACTCGGACAGGAATAGCGGTGGTGTTCCAGAACAGGTAATCCATCATGGAGTGGGAGTGACTGTGGCTGCCATGCAGAGCATTCCCAGTCCATAAACCCGATGGGGAGCACCCTATTTGAGCGCACCACGTAATGCCCGCAGCAGTAGATATCCTGCAGACCTTTCATACGGGTATGGCCCCAGATGGGGGCTTGCAAGCTCTCTGTCCCCGCAGGCACTAGAAAAGCCCTTCCCATACGTGGTCATAAATGTGTGTGTGTTTGTGTGCAAGTTTTCGTGTTACTATGCATGTGAGGGAGAATTGAAGACAGTGAAAATGTGCGTGCGCATGTGCAGTAATACATGCATCTCCCACCAGCAGGACAGGAGGATACATTCTTGATCCAGACCTCAATTTTCTTTGGAGTCAACTCAAATGATATGGGGGTGAGGCACTGCCATATAGTTTAGAGAAGATTTCATTTCTTTTGGCACAACCAGAATGAAAGCAGAATGCGACTGGACTAATGATATTCTTTGGCACAAGCAGCATGAAAATGTGTTTTACAGTGGCAATGCTGGCATATATGTGCTATTTCTTTGGGTAAAGCCAGCTTGTAAATGTGTTGGCAAACGTTCCTGTGTACTGTTGCTGATGTGGCATCTATTGGAGTATCCCATGTATCTCCCTAGAAAAAGGATAATAAAATATATGGGTTTTATCCAATATTCTGAATTCTCAGGGGTAAGGGGCCACCATCGATCCCCTGGTGTGTTAGTTTGGGCGTACTCACTACACCTGGGTCCATTTGAGGAAAAAAATTAGGGCCCACCACTTTTAAAGTTGACCAGCTGCCACTGGTTAGGAAAAGGTCCTCTATGGGGAGAGCAGCGGATGGGGCGTCTTTTTGGAAAGCTAGACGGAAGGAGTGGCCAAGACTCTTAGAACGGTCATACATTATTTGTGACCACCCATCATAAAATCCACAGGCAGATAGATGGCTGTTAAATTTTGATCCCGGGCCCTTAAATCTCTGCCTGGTGTGTAGTCTCATAGGTTTAAAAGAACCACAGAGCAAAACAGACGACCATATATGTGCAAAAGCTCTGCAAGTACACATAGGAGCGCCTGTGTTTCCCAGGTCTACCACAAAAGCTATATATCCGGTTGTAAACCCCTCACCCATGCCATCATAGCCTTAGGGCCGTCCCTTTAGATCAAAATGTATATAAAACATACGTGGGGTTCTTAAAATACATAAAATGTATATACAAATATTGGGGTTCTCATAAAATGTGCACCAACTTTACATAAAAATAATATAAATGTATATAAAGTTTATATACATTATTGGGGTTCAATAAAAATGCTATCAAGATCTTTGGGGGGGTGTATCAATGTGATATACAATGTATATCCGCTTCCTATCACCCCGGGGCGGAGCCCCTCTGTGGTGTCATCAACACATCACTCTGCAAAAGCCTAGATTCACAGTCCCTGTCTTCAGAGCTCACTTTGCTCTCGGCACTCGACCAAGCAACATAGTCGAGCGCTGCATCTTTATATAGGTTTTCTATTAAATGCATATTCACTGTATATCAAAACTGATATAAATTAGAAAACAAATCATATTGAATATACATTTAATATAAAATCAATATCAAACATTTTTGATATTTTGATATCAAATTTATATTACGTTTTTATCAAAACCATATCAAACAGGGGAGGGACTAAGAGCGGAAGCAGGGGGTGTGACCATCTGTAAAAATGTTGACTTGTGAAGGAGGGGACTCCTAGTACTGAGTAAGTAAGACTTGAAAAATAAAAGGTTGCCTTTCTGCATAAGGACAAGGTTCAGGGGTCAGTCACAGGGCTAACTACGTGGGTAGATCTCAGGGTCCAAGAGTCTGCACGAGTAAGATAGGAGTGGTCTCAGACACAAAGGTTAAAAGTAAAAGGAACAATTTTGTTTCACAGGTGTGGGTGTCTAATTAAATTACGTTGGGCATTGGCGTTGGTCAAGACTGAGACTGTTCCAATTTGTAAGACTCGCAGCCAGTGTAATATAAGGTAAAAGGCATTCCTACAGCACGTGTTGCCTTTGTAGCGCCCTCCCAGACCTCAAACTAGTCTGAGGATATTGTGCATTGTTCCCACATCTGGCATTCCAGAGCACGTGGCGGGAAAATAAGTGGTAGGTTTGAGAGGAAAGTGAAAGCACTCAGTAAGGAGTAGGAAAGAAAAAAAAGCTTAGTGGGGATTGCATTTGTTTAGGGTTGGGTTGCTTGTGGTTCCAAACTCACTCTTCGAAAGAGAGTATGTGCAGAAAAGGAGGGCTGTAGGGTGCAACTGATGAGATGCATTATAGGTTTCAGAACTTGTACCGCCATTATGTGTACTGAGAGAGAGTCCAATGCATTGAAGCGTCCAATGGAGTTTGGAGGTCAGTTGGATTGGATGTGCTTAAGCTTCCTCAATCAGCCCAATCAGCCCAGCAGAGAAGGATCCTGGGATTTCCAAGGCACATGTGGTCTATGCATCAAAGTCCAAGTTGACTCCATACGAAAGAAGAATGGGAGGGGCAGAGTCCGGGCTGTGTCATCACAGCCCTGTGTTTGGTTGCTCTGTGTACATGTGTAAGCCTAGGAGAGGGACGAGGTGCAATATCAAACTTGCAGTGCTGCCAAAGACATTGTGTCCATGGCCAAGGCTCATTACATCCCAATTTTCCAGGAAAATCATACTTTCAAAGGCTTTAGAAAACATAAAGAGTATGGTTAACTGAAAGAAAGAGTTGAATAGGAAAAATCAGTGGCTATATCGGGGAAGGTGTATAGTGTGCAGACTTGCGCGAGGGACACTTAACACACCGAGAACTGCTTCCCATGAAGTAAGAAAGGATATGTCGCAAGCACACCACCAAGGGAGGGACAGCACAAGGACGAATCCCAAAAGAAGACAGACTTCCTTCACAAGGGTCAGGATGGGTATGTCCATGGGGGATGGGAAGAATGTCCAGCGAGTTGAAGGAGAGTCAGTCGTACTTCTGGTAGTCTGCTTTAAGAGTGTCTTAAACGAACAAAGATTTGTGCAACAAACCTTGCACTAGTTCAACAAGCAGGAAGGTGCCGGAGGCTAACATTACTGCATGGCACATGCAAGCCGGACCAAAATACTCAATGGCATGGGAAAATTGAAAGTTCTAACGGGCAGGATATGGCTTGTTTAGACCTGTTCGCGAACAATATGTACTAAACTGTGACCATCAACAAAACAGATTCTGCACATGAGATGTGTCGCTGGAATAATGCACCCACTACTGAGAGGTGAAAAGTGAAGGCCACAAGTTCTACTCCTCGTGGACCCACCCACCTGTTTGGTATGTAGCGTTAATAAAAAAATAACAACACACATTCTTAACGACACCTGAATAACGACAAAATGTCAATTGTTTTTGTAGAAGTATATATGGGGGTGGGGTAAGGGATTAAAAGGGGCAGGGGTCGTTGGCAGAGGGTTACAAGGCTGTAGAAACGGGGGTTTGGGGAGTCCCCCAATTAAAAGAAATTAAAATTGCCTTTTTCCGTTATTCAGGTGTCGTTTAAAATATATGTCGTTATTTAGGGTGTTGTTATAAAGACATGTAACCCACCTGTTCTTCCTTCAGTGTTCCGAGGTTCAATAAAAGGAATAGCTCACTAGTTGTATGGCATTAAGCCTCATTTTCTTTTCGTATAATTATTGGTTGTGTAAATTAAACCCAGTGAGCTGTGTAAGCATACCCATCACCATATAGTTCTTTTTTGCCAAGATCTCAAGAAAACTCCTTAATTCACCTTTATGTTTGCGCATCCATCATAGACTGCTGCATACAGGACAAAACAGAACCAATTCACTTCTAGCATAATTTCCAACCGAGAAGACTAAAGTAAATTCCAAGGCGCTGGCAGAAAAACAAGCACTGGAAATACACACAACAGGGATTTATTTGCTACTTGTTTCAATTGTCACATTACCATATTACACATAAGTCATGTGATCCCCTCGTCTGGGCTTACCATGCCCACTCCTAGCCCTGTGTCTCCCACTGGTTCCCATAGTTGAGATGTCACTCTTGTATATGGAGGGATAGGTAAGTGTGTTTGCCGTTGTGTAATGCAAGTGAAGTGGTCTGTATTTATCCCTTCTACCATTAGCTTGGCCTTCCCGTGTGTGACCCTGTAAAAAGGAGGTGGCGGAAAGTTAGTGGGGTAGAGGCATATGTGAACCCTGTGGTGTTGGGTGCAGGCATAAAGCATCCAAATCCTTGGTGCCATTCTAGATGTATGGGTTTGGCTATGACAATTGGGCCTGCGTTTATCCAGAGTCCACGGTCTGGTTAAACTTACACTGCTCTGGTCTGAGTTATCCACCGATGTGGGGAGGGTATTGATACAGAAATATAGAGGTGAGCTTTCTTGCATGGCCATGTGTTTGTGTGAGTAATTTGACCATCCTAACGGTGGGTGTTCACTCGTCTGGGATTTTCTGACATTTTAAAATAAATTGAATAATGGTAGATGAACCTCTGAAAAATGTTTGGGTCTAATACGCACACATTTTCCTATGATCACCGCACAACATACACATAGACCTGTGTACTCTGGGTCGACACAGCCTACAGCTGCCGTCACCCCTGTCATATTTAGTTGGGATATGACAGCCAAGAGTACATCAAGATATCTCAGAAGGGGGAGGCAAAACCTTCCTCCTGCGATGGCCAGCCTAATTAACTACCAGAGGCTCCATGGATCTGCCCTTTCCTTTCTTAGCTGCTGGTGGCAGCCCCGCATACTAATCAGAATTAATTCAAACAGGCCATTGGGAGGCCTGGTCGCAGAACTAACAAAGGACAGGAAAACCCCAACAACCTTTGATATGTACTGTGTCCACCTGAAGCCAGCTCCCGCCTAGCAGTATCAAGGGCAGTGACATGTCATGTCTGGAACTATGTATTTAGAGTAGTCATCCCTGCAGGGGTACCCCATTCAGAAGGTGCAAGATTGTGGTTTGGCGAAGACCAAAAGTCTGGTCCTGCCACAACTTCAAGGGAGACCTGCCGCTTTAATCAGCAACCACAGAGAGCTCAATTAACCAGAGAGACCCTTTGATCCACAAAGACAGGAAGATGGGTGGGACTTAGTATTATATGTTTTCACCCATTTACCTTTTTCTGTTGCTAACCACTCTGGTTATGACCTCATGCATACAGGATATTGTTGGCTGGGACCCACGATTGGTTAATTACGGTAGGCTTAGCCTACACCAATCTCTGGGGCCAATTTGGCTTTAAAAGAGGGTCAAGCCCTCTTTTGGGAGATCAACTGAAGACCTCACAAGGAATAACAAGAATAACTCATTTGGAACCTGTCTGAAGGTACAGTCTAAAAACACTCAAGGGAAGACTGCTATGATTTAAGTAAACCTCTATGGGTAGAAAGACTTTCCTGACACATTCAATCGCAATATCACACAACACAGAACCAGGACTGTGGTTATTCTTAGCAATGTCTTCTGTTGGCAATACTAATATTGTGTTACCTACTCTGACCCTGGCCAGAAGAACACTGTGTCCCTGCAGCATGTTCCGTCCCTAGTTTGAGAATGGAGTGCCACCTATATAAAAGCGGATAGTTAAGAGTATTGCCAGAGTGTTATAAGGCTTTCCCAAAAGAAAAAAGGAGAATGCCTGCAAGAGGCCTAAAAAATGCGTGTGCTTGGGAGAGCATGAAACGGGGGATTTCAGTTAAAATGCAAAACAAAAACAAGACTATAACACATTCATTGTATTCCTGATGTCTCGGATGGATCTATATCGCCCTCTTTTTGTCAGGAGACACCTTTTTGGCTTGGTTGTGGAACACTTTTCATAAAATTTGATCTACTAAATATAAAGCCATTATTGCATCATGTAGATCATAGGCATTGAAACTGAGTTGTTTGTGACATGTGTCTCCTATACATTTTAGAGACATCCATGAGTTCTGAGGTCGACTGGTTTCGATGATATGCATCTTTCAAATCATATTCTTCAGGACCAAATTCTTATCCTGCGAGTCAATCTGCTATCCGCCCGATATGGCAGTAAACCATATCCCACCTTCAAGACAGATGTTTTGTAGTGTCTTGGTAGTTAATTTCCTCTCTATTTTCTTCTCCTGGTGGTTCCAGCTATATGGTTGGGAGCCCCGCCAATTTTGAAGCCAATTTTGAAGCAGGCTCAATTGCTCGTCTTGGTCAGCGCATCACGGCGAAGCTCCTGTTCGGATTCTCGCGTATGCGTGTACAGCTTCTCAAGAGTAAGTAACACAATATTAGTATTGCCAACAGAAGAAATTGCTAACAATAACCACAGTCCTGGTGAAGGTACAGCCTGCCTTACAGCTTCTGCCAGTGAAGGAAAGCCAGGATTTCCAATGAGGGAACCAAGATCCCTTACCTAAACATCTCCCTGGGAACAGAGGGAAATACTGAATCCAGAGGGCTCTCCAGCAGCTCCAGAACCGGTACCCAGCCAGCACACTGCATGTCCTGCTAGGTTCTGCAAGCAAGCTTCCTAGGTGGGAAATGCCAGAGTCTCTGAATCAAACCAAGGAAAGGCCACTGCCTGCAACACTCTCCTCAGCTTTGGACCATCCACCTTAAAGATCGACACAAGCCCAGTGAAGAAGCTAGGAGGAGTGCATCGACAAGCATCAACCAGCGTCCACCTTAAAAACCATTTTCGAGCCAGTTGAGCTCCTCGAGCTGCAACTGACTTTTGTTATGCCACAGTCGCCAATGTCATCCGAGATACCTCGACCAGTGCTCTAGACCCACCAATCAACACTGAGACAACGATTCCTGACCCTGGGCCGCCTTGTATGCCCAGCCTGCAGTTGTCCATCCAGTTTTGCTCGCCGAACTGCCTGTCGCCTGATACCCGCAGCCGTCTCCCATCTTGAACTCTGTCGCAGGAGCTGCAAATCACCATGAAACCAACTCGACCCTGTCACATGGTACATTGTTATTCTGTCCCCCTGGTCCTTCACTGAAGGCCCCTAATGACATTTATGACCATTGCTCCCTTTGTGTTGAAGCCAAGTATCCTTGAACTATTGTGATTGATTACTTTACCGACTACCCTCCTGTCAGTATCCTGAATGCATCCCTTTTCCATCTTGAAACTATCTGTCCTCCGCATTCCTTTAAAGGCTAGATTGTATTTTGTAGTGTGCTAGAACTGTCTGTTGAATAAAAATAAGTAGATATGTGAATACAAACTTGACTGGACAGTCCATTTTATCATTGGGTAATAATTGTATTTTCGCTGTGTCGCAACAAACCACGATCCACGACCTTGCGGAGATAAGCCTGCCATTCCGTGCATGTTACCAAAATTTGACAAGGAGGTTTATAATTTGCTTGTGTATCCAATCTGTTAGGATCCCTTCTGTTATACTAGAAGTCTGGGGCTGATTGATGGTTTAGAAACCGATATTCATCCCGGGACCACTGGCGAGGTAGCCGCAGATATTAGTAGGATAAGCAGTTAATACGTAAGTAGTTGTGAGTGCAGATGTGAGTTACATGTTCCGGGGGATGGGAGGGTTTAGGGGGAAAGAAAGCCCTGGATGACATTGCGGGATAAGATAGTCACATGTCATGGCGGGATAGGAATAAGTGGAAACCGATGTCGAGAAGGTATTTGTTCAACTTTGTTTAGGTTGTGGAAAATGTTCCAAATGAATCCATTCTCCACGACTTCTGTTTCGTGGAGAATGGCGTGTGGGTTCCAGGTTTGTTCATATATTTTAGAGGAGGAATTTTCATGGGACCAACTTGCCATGAGAGGGCTGTAAATGAGTTGAGATTGTGATTGTTGGTTGTAAAGCTGCTAGTTGAATTACCAGGTTTAGTGCTTCCTGAAAGTAATCTCAAAGTCGGGTGGTTTTCTTCTTTTGAGCAGGATTTTGGGCAGCGAGTTCCAGAGTTTGGTTGAGAGGAAGGTGGCACACAACCGTCAATGCTGCTTCCTGTTGAATGTTGGCTCCCATTCTAAGGCCCCACTGCTGGATCGCAACAATATCGATGGTTGGATAGCCGATCCTCTTCTGATGTTCGATAATGGGCGCCTGCCATGCATGGCCTAGTGGATAATGTCAAAGGGTTATTAAGTTAAGAAGGCTGGGGTAATGTGTTCACATCTTTCCAATCCGTGGAGCCACCTGCCTGCTGCATGTTGAACCCTTTACAAGTCTAGTGGGTAGCTTCTCTGGTACAAGGCAGCGACTGTAGTAGTGTAGCGTAGTAAAGTATTGATAGTACAAGTATGATAACCGCTAGTGTACTTTGTCCAAAGTTCAGGTAGGGTATGAATCGGGTGTGTTAAATTGGTAAAAACAATGTTTTGGGATGGCTTTCGCTTGTGGTTCTATAGAAAGATCGCTGTTCTTCATGAGGCTTTTGGCCGTTTCCGTGGGTAGTGAGCAAGTCTCCATTTCGCCTGGCCAAGGGATGGGGGGGGGGGGGGGGGGGGGGGGGGGGGGGGGTGTGTGTGTGTGTGTGTGTGTGTGTGTGTGTGTGTGTGTGTGTGTGTGTGTGTGTGTGTGTGTGTGTGTGTGTGTGTGTGTGTGTGTGTGTGTGTGTGTGTGTGTGTGTGTGTGTGTGTGTGTGTGTGTGTGTGTGTGTGTGTGTGTGTGTGTGTGTGTGTGTGTGTGTGTGTGTGTGTGTGTGTGTGTGTGTGTGTGTGTGTGTGTGTGTGTGTGTGTGTGTGTGTGTGTGTGTGTGTGTGTGTGTGTGTGTGTGTGTGTGTGTGTGTGTGTGTGTGTGTGTGTGTGTGTGTGTGTGTGTGTGTGTGGTGTTTGTAGGGGTAAATAAAGCGGTTTTAAAAAATAAGCATACTAGCCATTTTTTGGGACAGCTAGAACCAATAGCAACTGAACAAAAACAACCTACAAGGATTTGCACATAAGCTCTATATATGGGGATTGCTTACATGCTTTACAAATCCTGAAGCAACCAATACAGAAATAACTATCGCTCTGCCGAATAGTCTTGAAGCATTCGGCCGAATGCCAAATAATTTAAGTATTCGGACAAAGCAGAATATTAAGCTGAATAAATCATGTTTCTATTTAATAAACTGTGTTCTAAACTTAAAAATCAACACTTCGTCTAAAAAAATTAAAAAACTATTTTCTCGTGCTTCTTTTATTCCCCTTCCTTTTCAGCATTTTAAAGACCGCATACAAGAACACAGTAGATAAAAAGAGACCACCTTTCAGAAAAAAATGTTGCTCACGAAAAGCCAGTGCTACTCAGAGTGACAGGCTCCACGCATGCTAGGCGACAGACAGCCTGCAATTATCTAAAAGGCACTGTAATTTGCAAATGCATTGCAAAACACACACATTGCAACATCTTATGAGCTGTAAGCTAGATTATGTGGACAGTTAGTTTCCCGCCTTCCTTGCAGCTCACCTGAAAATGTCTCACGCGTTTGTGGCTGCTCATGAGGTGCAAAGCATGAAATGGTACCATCAGTCCAGGGCAAGAGGTAACCATTCTCAAAGTGGACGATGCAGAATGCCTCTTCTCTGTGAAGATCCACATCTGGCATCAGGCGTGCAGCCAATAACCTACACCGTCCCAAAACTGCTGCCTGAACCAAAAGGTTCTCTTCACAATGCAGTGCTTTTTATGCACTGTGACCCACTGTTGGAGCAGGTTCAAGCACACGCCAGAAACCTGACTTTCAACTTAATCTCTGGGGCTTGCCTGTTGGGTAGTCCCTCTATTACACCAAATGTGACTCCACGTTCCCTTAACACTCTTAAGTCCCACCACACTAGAGGATGCAAGGCACCATGGCATTCTCCACGCCGCACACTCATCAACCTTCGACCCCCACAACAGCAGCCGATACAGGCCTCTCCATCACTCTGCGCCCACAGTGAAGAGTGTGCTCACTACTCGCACTTTTACCATTGAGGCAGACTCGCCTCTAGTGGAATGGGGCTTTCCTTTTGCTTTTTAGCACTGGTGTACCCGTCTGTTACAGAAGGACTGAGGAACAATATATTGCTGTCGAGAAAATGTGCCGACTCAACTCAAATGCCAGCTTCAGCGCTCAACCAGTGTGTGATCCTGGCCAATTCATTTAATCTCAACCTGCCAAAATTGCCAGTCCTTACCCATTTACAAATGGTCAACCCCTGGGAGTGATTTAATTCTCAGGGTACGCGCTTCAAAAAAAGCCTCACTCACCGTTTAACTGGCTATAATGTTGCTTCTTATATAAGAATAGCCTCAATTGATATTCTAGATGACCCAAAGTCATGTGTTTGTTTGCTTGAAAGCCATGGCCCTCTTCTAATCTCTGTTTATGTTTGGATCTGTGCACCTTCCTAGTAGCTTTAAATCCCTACCCACTATCTGTGCCCTGGGAAGTATCCCTTTCGTGGTGCAGCTAATCTGTCTCCTGTATCCAAGCCACAGCATGTTTGCATTTTGTGAGGCTGTTAATGAGTTTCTTTTTATAAAAACGAACCACGACACAAAGTAAAAGGTTTGTTTTAATATGAAGGTTAAGCGCTGGTCTTATCTGGTAATTGCATTACATTGTGAAATGCATTGTTAACCATGTAACGTGATTTCAGGATTCCCAGGAAGTGATGGAGCCCCAGAGAGCGCCCCAGTGCTTAGAAACAATACTAATGGCCGGTAATAAGGTCTAGATTGTAAACCAGGGACAGACAGGGAATTCAGGGGTTGCGCCGAGCCTGGGGGTCTGGTCTGGCTCTCTGTGCCAAAATGAGCCGAGCCTGGGGAAAGGCTGTGCAAAATGGGGGAGGAGCCTGGGGGGCCAAGAAAAAAGGCTAAAAGGGTCTGGGGGCAATGCAAGGGGATAGAAGGAACTGGGGAAAGAAAAAGGGTGATAAGGGCCTAATGGGTCTGGATCAAGAAAGGGAACTAAAGGGGTCAAGAAAAAGGGTTAAAGGGGGCTAGAAAGGTGCCAGGGGGGCAGGAAAATGGGCTAAAAGGGACTGGGGCAGCAAAAGGGGCTAAAGGATGGTGGGGCAAGAAAGGGGACTGGGGGCTGGGGTATAGGGACAACGCTGGTGTTTCGTGTAATTTTGGTTGGGTGGGAAGCGCCTTGGAAGGGAAGCAAGCCCAGAGGAGCACAAAGAGTTGGTAGGCAGCCAGTGGGGCTTGTGTCCAGCCCCTGCTTTGGACAGGCACTGACCCGAAAGGAGGGTCAGGCCAGAGCCCAAGCTTCGACCCGGGGTGGCACGAGACTAGTCGGGCTCACCCAGCTCTACTAGATTGTAACACAAAAAAAGAATAAACTGTGTGTGACTTTTTCAGAAGCAACAGAACTTACCTTTCTGCCCCAGTTCAAATCCTGGTTCACCTCCTTGTCTACAGACTTAAGCCTTCGTACCAGCAGGGGAAAGGTATAGGGTTCCAGGCCATTAAGTGTCAGTAAAGGCCAATGTAAAGCCCCGGAGCAGAGTGAGGGCAATTACGGAGAGCAATGGGCTAAGGATTCTGCCTGCCGTGGAAGCAAAGGCTTTTAGCAATCGGGTGTGGGTGCGGGGTGGCCTGCAAAAATGGAGTTTCCAGGGCGAAAAGGGGGAAGGTGCAGACACAGCTTCCCTCCAAGCTACTGGTACCTGTAGCAAGTGGAGCACGGCTCGTGATGCCAAACAAGGAGGACGCTGCATCAGATGTTCGACTAAACTTGGCTAAGACCATTGTAGAGGGCGGGGAGAGCCGGGAGTCAGTGACAGCACATCGCACACAAGACACCAGGCCGCCCATATCCCAGGCATATGCGCCATGATTACTTTCCCAGTCAAAATAACTACTGACACAATGTATATTTTTGGCAATACAAGATCACATTTATTGGAGTCAAGCAGCAAATCGGCGGGGGGGGGGGGGGGGCGGGCCAGCCTCCTTAGCAACACAATGTCCCAAAGCATCTTTTAAGGTGACCCTTTTGGATTTCCTAGGCATGCAATGAGATTTATTGCCCTCTGTGACACTTGCCACTTCCGGTTTGAAATGTTGCAGAATTCCGCCTCTGGTTATCAACTGCCAGCCTGTAATAAAACCAGGACCACTGCATTCAGTTGACGAGGGGTCTCAACTGTCCGTAAGGGAGTCAGTGCCCATCAAACCCCAAACGTGGCTCGAGTGCGGCCATCGGATCACACTTGCGGTCGAAAAAGTTAGGCCCTCAGCCTTATGAGTGCCCCATGAGCACGGGCCGGATACGGCCAGCCCCAGGAACGCCCCTTCTGCCGCCTTAAGGGGAGGCAAGGCGTTGTATACCACAAGTGGTGAAGGGGGGTGGCCAGAGAGGCAGCCCGCTATGCTGACCAGCCCCTGGACACCTTGTTCCCTACAGCAAGCTCAGTGAAAATAACGTGCCAATGTGAAGGGAATGAGGCGTTCACGGGCACTGAGGCGATCCAGGTTAGCGGGGTGAGAGGCAGAAAGTTACTGAGAGGTGGGCAAATTGAGGAAAACATGTGGGGCAGTACCAGAGAATAGTGTCTTGAATCCCTGGTGCTCTAAACATGGTAATAATGAAAGTGCAAGCTCCAGAAAAGACAGAGAATGCCTCCTCAAAATGGCTTGGTTATCTACATTTCCATCCACAGCAGAAGATATCATGCCACCACAGGGTCTCCTTACCTCGAAGTCTTTGCTCACGCGCCTCTTATCTTGCATCAGTTTCTGCCTGGTCAGTATCTCACATGGACCCAGAAGTGGCGTTTTTCGCTCCTGCTCTGCGCCCTTCTCTTGTGGGGTCCCCACTCTCGCATTGTAAAGCTGGATCCTGCCTCCCACAAGTCCAGGGATGACCACCATCTTGATGTCCTCCCGAGGGCACGGGGCAGTGAATTCCAGCCCCTGCACGAGGGACCTCAACTCGATCAAGCGGCTGGCTTTCATACTGCTCCCATTTGCGTCACCGTGGACGTTCCACGTTTTCATTCCGAGGCCCGGCATGACCTTTTTTTCTGCAATTTCAAGCTATGAAATCACACCAAAGCTTAGAAAAAGAGTGCAATTGTACCTTTTTTATTTTTTAAGGGTCACTCGTGCATAGCAATCGCATGGCTGAAAATCTGTCAGTCCTCGACAGACATGTGATGCATGAGCTCGTGCTTGCAGAGCAAAGGTAAATAATTTCTTGGGCCGATGAATAATCCGAGACCCAAATTCCGCCCCCAGCGAACTTGTCAAAGGAAGGCGAGACTCCGTGGTCTTGCAGTGCGGATGTGGGCAGCGCTCGGCCTCCTGCCTGCCGTGGGCAGCGCTCAGCCTCCTGCCGCCTGCCTTGCGCCTTGCTGAACTTTCACTGGCCCTGGAGCTCCCACACCTCGCAGAGCAGCGCAGCCACTTCACCTTTGATACCTCGGGCTAGTCACTCGTGGAGAACGTCGACAGTCTGTTAGGAGCGTTAACCAGGAAGTGAAGACCTTAAAGGCAGCCGGACTCTGTTGTGCTCTCGAGAGACAGCCGCACAGTCTTTTTAGTGCTACCTCTGGGGATTTATGCCTCAGTCCTGATAAAGGACTACACGTAAAGGTATTCCATAATTAATGCCATGTAGACAGATTTGGAAGTGAACAAACAATTACCCCATGTCACTCGTGCGAGTGATGGGTCAGACTAGGGTGCGATCTGGCAGGCAACTGCGGTGGTGCCTGCTTGCTTCCATCATGTTATGTTATCCAATATGTATACTGCACCCATCACATGAACACATGTTGCCCCGGGAGGATAGCTCAGCGGCAACGTGCTCGCCTTGGAAGCAAGACGACATGGAACAACATAGGTTCGATTCCTGGGTAACGCTTACAAACCTCTGGGTATTAAGCCCGTTATTAACACGCAAATAAGAGACATATTCCTGTAAAAAAACAAACACATGTATATATCACGTCATGCCGCATTCCACCTGCTTTCTGTCAATAAAATGATACAATGAAGGGCACTCGGCTTGCTGGGATACAAACGTGCTAGATACTGGTGAGTGGTAAACTTCTGGCAAGACCGCTCTGCAAGTCATGTTTGAGCAGTCCTGGGTCCGCCCCCTGTAGGTCTCTTTTTGCCCAACAGGCACACAAAGGCCGAGGACTGGCAAGTAGTGGGACACGTACATAGCTATCAATGTTATTCGTTTGATCATCACACCAGGGTATCCATCCATTGTATCCACCAGCCACCTTAAGTCTCCATGATGACGATTTCCTGTAGCTCTGGTTGTGGGATTGCTTATTACTGGATTACAAAGCAGGCAACCTGCCCGTCCCTCCTGTAGGCTCCGAAGTGTCACTATCGTCTCATAAGACTTTGCCCAATAGGTCCCACAGCGTCCATCAGACCAGGGTGTTCCTAACGCACCCACTAGCTTAGTGAATAGTGCATTAGAGTCCTGGCACTGCTGTCCACCAGCACACACTCTCTCCACTCCACCACATGGTCATTCTTAAGGGGGCTGCTCTACTTCCGGCTTCCTTCTTCATGAAATGCTCCAGCCATCGCTCATTCCAGATTCACCCATTTTGGGGCAGGGTTCTTTTTCTTTCTCCCGTTACCTCCATGTCTTCTGGCTTAACCCACTCTCCTTGTCTCCTGCTTCTGATGTACTTGCGCCTCACCATTGACTCCCACCTCCTCCCTGATGTTCCACTTCTCCTCGCCCAAACTACTTCCAAACCCCCTCCTCCCCTTCACCGATGTTCCTTCACTGCTACACTGTTCGCCTCTTCCAAACCTCTTCCTCCTGTGCTGACCCTCCACTAGTCACATAGCTTCCTTTTACCAACCTTCTTGTCCCTCCTTTCCTGCCCGTTCTTTCCGCTACACACTTCCCAACTCACCCAAGCATGCCCCAGCTTCATACGCCCATGCTACTGCCTTCCTTGGACTCCCTTTTATACTCCAGGTGTTATTTCCCCAAGCTGGGCTATGCTTAAAGAATGCATGCAGAGTTCAAAACTGAGGGGTGCTGGGGGCCTTTTAGCTCCTGCTTGTAGCCTAGAAGAGCCTGATTAGATTGTCACCAACAGCTGCCAGGAGCTACTGTGTGCTCTCTGGGCCAACAGATGCCGACCAAGCACAGCCATGTGAATGTAACTCCTTTGAACAAACCTATATGATATTTAAAGCATGAGGGGTCATAAAGAATAAGCAAACTATTAGATTTGCATTTTATGTTGATGTTAGATTTGCGGAACCCTGTGGTAGCTCCGGCTCACTTTAATGCCAGATACCCAGGAGCTGCTTTCAGCTCCTGCTTATCTAATCTTAATTGCAATCAGTGTCCATGTGTGGGAGATTGTTACTGCATGCTGGGGAATGGGTGCTTCGCAACTTGTCTTCGATTCCCACTAAGCTTAATCCATTCTCAAGGGTCTCTTGTGTTCTGTGGGCCAGTCTTCCAAAAGGCAGGTCCTTCATCTTGCTTTTGTAGAACCTGCACACACATGGAGGATTCCAGGCTCTGTGAGCGGAGTTGCCACAGGATCCGTAATTCTAACTATGCTTGCCATGGTAGTGCGGAGCTCCATCGAGTTACTGCTTCTCATCCGACACCTACACTAGCCCAGCAGTGGCGCAGGTGCAATGAGCAGGAAGAGGCAGCTGTGATGGCCAAAGCTAGACGCGTAATTTTCTTTATTAACTGTGAAAATCGAAATGTAAAACAAGGATATGTGGGCTCAGTGGAGTAACACACTTTGGGGGCCCTCTCTCCGAGCCATCGGGGGGTCCTCCTCTAGCTGCTCAACGAAGCACATGACGCGCCACATTTTGGGCCGGCAAAGATCATGCCTAGGTGAAAGATGTAAATATGTGTTTTAATCCAGCTCAAATCTTTCATGTAGCATAGAAACAAGAGGGTGGCACCTACATTTGCCAGCCATAAGTGGAGGCTGGTGAATTTTTCTAATTGGAGAGGTGTAATGTTTGTCACAAGTATGCGCAAGTGAGCAAGCGTAGCAAGGCAGCCAAAACCAATGAAAGTGGGTTTGGGGGGGGGGGGGATTTGAGGGGTCAGGGTTCTCCCCCAAGAAAAATATTTGAATAATGGGTTAGAATGTTGTATTAAGCAGCACACTTTCTGTGAAAAACTGGGTAAAAAGACACAGTTTGCACTCAGTTTTGTAGGGGAACTAATGGAAATAAATAATAGATGCAAGTCACCAACGGTGCACAGAAGCATTTCCCAACACATTGTCATGCCTTTCCCCACAATTATGCCATTATAATAAACATGTTCATGTTGGCTATGCCAATACACTTCCATGCCTGCTTTACTAATATGTGCCAGTATTTCCATACAAAAACATACTCCTTTTGGCTTTGCCATTAAAAAAGCAATGCCACATTAAGACAACATGTGCAATGTGGCACCAATGTAGGCCAGTCTAGACATGTAACAGTGTTTCTCATAATTGCTTTAGCATAGATGCCCAGGAAGAAACTTCATGCCACAGTAAGAAATGGGTAGAGTGGGTACATCATGCCAGTCTAGCCATATAACATAACACATACCATGCTTGTTCATCACCTTCCCCTCTCTTGACACCATCTACTCACCCTACCTGCCAAAATTAGCTTCTCGGCCATGCACAAACAGAAGCACACATACAGTCACTCACTCACTCACTCACATGCACACCCAGCCACCCACAAATCATATGCACTCACACACACACAATGCACACCATTGCATGCAAGCAATCATAGAAACATGCAACACCATTGCAAGCGCACACACACGTTTTTTCCTACCTGAATCCATCACCAGGGCCCCAAGGGACTCTCCTGCAGACCTCTGTCACCTAGTGCTGTGCTCCTCACTGACAGAAACCTGGAAGCTCTCAAGTAGGGAGAGCTTCTTGGTTTCCTACTTGCGCAGTAGGGCTGGAGCACCTCCATCTTGCGCTGCATCAGAAAGAATGTATTTCTTTTGCAACTCAAGAAGGAGGTGCTGCAGAGCCAGAGCACCTAGATATAATTTCTTTCTGAAATACTTCAGAAAGAAATTATTTATTTTGCGGTGTGAGTTGGAGGCAGAGCATCTCCACTGCACTCCACAAAGGGAATCATTTATTTCTGCAGTCTGAGAGAATGCTCCCAAACTTCAGAAATAAATTAAATCTTTCTGAAGTCTAGAGGCCCACCACCAGGATATGGGGTGGTGGGACCCCCACATCGCGAGGGCTGCTCAGGGCCCTACTATGCCAGTCTGTGGCTGCCTACTCCAAATATAGATGGACAGTAAAATACCAAATATTGAATTCTATTTTTTTAAGTTGAAATGGAAGATTACAAGAAGCGCACTCTACACCCAGCTGGATTACATCAGCTATCATGCCAAGGATGGGTCTAGACAGCTACTCTAGGCATGCTCACTTGCAATATGTGGCTGGTTATATAACATGAAGATGGGTGCCAAAAACCCGGAGACTCCTCACACCATCATTATGTTCTGCTTTCCCAATGTACACTCACCATGATAAGATCAGGAAAATGTCTCCAAGTGTTCATTCTTTGCCAACCCAGACCAGCCATGCACAACCTACTTTAAACCTCATCCCCGCTGTTATTAGGGTGCTTAGAAACTGGAGGAGTCATGCAAGAAGCACTATCTAGTAACACAACAATTATCATAACTATGGGTCTATATTTCACCAAAGGGTTCTGAAAGACATCAGACAGTCCACAAGAGCAAAGCTCGAGTTTTAAGGTGCCAATCGGCACTCGAGGTGGAATACACCCAGAGATGGAAGTGTGGTATAAATCATTGGTACGCGTACCACTAGTTCTTTTAAATTGTTCCAGAGCGTACTTTTAGTTCAAAGGCTCGAAAAACACGTCCTGGACGCTCCTGAGCCAAATAGAGAATCGGCTCAGGCTGGACAATCAAGCACTGCCAGTTTCCCAAGTCACAGCTAAGCAGACACACCCAGAGCGGCCATGGCTCTGCAGGTCCTAGCGTGCTCAGGTTGCAAAAGCATTTCTTTTATTTTATCAGTGGCAGAGCCTTTCATATGCATGATGGAACAGATTTGTTGCAAATCTGTGCTACATAAAGTGAGCAACACACAGCACCCATTGAAAGATTTGTTTCTTTCCATGATGTCTACTATATTGACATGCAAAATAAAGTTGCTTTAAGTTACTAATAAAATGTTTTCAACATTATGAATACCAATGAGCTGGAAGATTGTGACAAATAATCTGCATATCTATCTTTGTTTATTACACAACTTCTTTCATTACATGTCTTAAATCACTAAAAGTACAGTGGGCGCAACTAGATTTTTCAGGTTGGCATTATCTTGCATCCTGGGACTTATAGTTTGCTATTCAGGATGTGAACATTGAAGCCACAATGCTATTCTTTTGGCTGAGCATGTTGCTACAAGGGTGTACATGCTGTCATGTGGCTTTATTATGCAAGTTATGTTTTTTGTATGTAAACTCTATAAGACATTATTCCTTTAGACCTTGGAATCCAATAATTTGAGCAGAAGTTTGTGATATGGTCACCCCGCCCCTCCCACTGGGCATCCCACCCTCCGCCATCTGTCCGACCATCCCACTCCCTCCTTTTTGGATGCAGCCAGAGTACCACTAGTTCCTTTTTTTCCACTTCCACCCCTGAATACACCCCACTGTTGAAAGCAATACGCGTATAATGTATGTTGTTTATGGGACCCCTGTGCCTCTTTAGAGCCCACTGTGATCTCCCTCTGGACGAGCATTGCAGGCGGTGAAGAGGGGGGTTCATAATGGGGGACAACAGATAGACACAGCCCTGGCGGGGGCTTTCTCTGCTTCCCTCAGGTGTTGCAGATCCGAGGGAGAAGAGAAAAGGCCACATCCCCCTGCCTTGACGTCACAACAGCGGATTATGAATCCCATCATCTCTGCTTGGCTATCACAGGAAGAGGATGTGGCATTTTGAAAAGGAAATGGATGCAGACTGGGTCCACCAGGGCCAGGTACAGCAAGGAAAGGAAGCAATTGCAGCAAGCAAGGCTGAAACACTTGTGACAGGCCAGTGCCTTTTGGTTAACTGTTAGACAAGGCTTGACTCATTAACCCGTTAGGCTTCTTTTGGCAAGAAACCGTTGGTGGAGCAACAGGTTTTACAGGGTACACCAGAGGGGATTTTATTCAGCTGCTCTTGTCATATATTTGTCAGACAGGGATAAGACTAAGCAGCATATTCTGGTCTTTACGTGTTATGAGCAGAGGCAAACACATTTGTCCGAATGCCAAATCACCCAAAAATTCTGTTTTCGGCCATATTGTTGCATCCATGCCAAGTATGATGGCTTGAATTATCCTAAAGCTCAAAGGCCTCTGTCACAGCCCAGAGTAGCTCTTGCACAGTGGCTTCCTTCTGCTGTGCTGGCAGAGCGTAGATCTTGCACAGCAGCTTCCTTCTGCTGTGCTGGCAGAGCGTAGATCTTGCACAGCGACTTCCTTCTGTTGTGCTGGCAGAGCGTAGCTCTTGCACAATGGCTTCCTCTGCTGTGGTGGCAGAGCGTAGATCTTGCACAGCGGCTTCCTTCTGCTGTGCTGGTAGAGCGTAGCTCTTGCACAGCGGCTTGCCCATCGGCTTCCTTCTGCTGTACTGGCAGAGCGTAGATCTTGCACAGCGGCTTGCACAGCGGCTTCCTTCTGCTGTGCTGGCAGAGCGTAGATCTTGCACAGCGGCTTCCTTCTGCTGTGCTGGCAGAGCGTAGCTCTTGCACAGCGGCTTCCTTCTGCTGTGCTGGCAGAGCGTAGATCTTGCACAGCGGCTTCCTTCTGCTGTGCTGGTAGAGCGTAGCTCTTGCACAGCGGCTTCCTTCTGCTGTACTGGCAGAGCGTAGATCTTGCACAGCGGCTTGCACAGCGGCTTCCTTCTGCTGTGCTGGCAGAGCGTAGATCTTGCACAGCGGCTTCCTTCTGTTGTGCTGGCAGAGTGTAGCTCTTGCACAGCGGCTTCCTTCTGCTGTGCTGGCAGAGCGTAGATCTTCGCACAGCGGCTTCCTTCTGCTGTGCTGGCAGAGCAGAGGACCACCTTTCCTCTGGGTGGGCACTAGAAGCTCAAGTCAATTGGGGATGGGAGGGCTTTTATTTTTTAAGTCACTTCGCTGGCAAGGCGTTTATCTTCCCCAGACATGTTTCAAAATATAAGTGAGGCATCCGGAACCCCAGTGACCCTCATATTGCAGGAACCTGCTGGATTTCTGGGGCGCACACTCGGTAGGATCACCAGGTCGCCATTGAGGTGTGGTCTTCCCCGGTAGCGTCTATTTTTTCATGCCACAATAATAAGACGCGCAGCTGCGTGCTGAACTTTCTAAGTCAATGCCTTCTAGGTATATACGCCTGCTAGAAATACACTTTGCTGCACTGTTAGTGCTGCCTGCTGCTGCGGACCAAAGCGAAACACCTAGGCCCGATCTTACCATCACTGAATGGGTCGTGCAACACGTTGAAACGTTTTATACCATACTTGTCATCAGGTACAGCTAGTATAGCCCGCATTTCAACATTGCATTCTGGGGCTTGTGGTCCTGAATGTTCCCATTATAAAGCCAGGACCAATTCTCAAAATGAAAAAGAAAAAAAAACAGGTCCCGACTAACATCTTGTGATTGTAATGGGGCATGCATTATACAGAAAATTACAGGAGGAAATAGTGAAACCAGTGTTTTTTTACCTTACGTGTATTCGAGGTCATGTTTCAGTTGATCTACATGACAAAATACTACCTAAGTACTTCCTTCAAACCAGGGGTATTTAAAAAGAAACTGCTTTCTATCTTCATTCTCATGAATGGTTTACTGCAGGCAGGGAATCTCACCCAGGTCGCCAGGTCAGACACTTACATACAGGAACACATGAAAAGGAAACAGACGTGCGATTAAAATATTTAATTCTGGCAATTTGCTCTACATGGAATATTTCGGTGGAGAATCCTGTGTTTTAAATTGTTATCTGTGGTTTTGTCAAACACGTTTTCTCCTGTCGACCGACATACATACATACATGTATGTGTATGTATGTATGGCAGGGGAATGGGTGGGCGTGTATGGGGCGAGGAGGTGGGGAGCAGGGTATGAGGCGACCCGCCATGAAAAGAAAAAACCGCACACCCAACAGGACGAGGTGGACGATGACAGTGTGGTTGAAGAAAACACATACAACCGATTAATGGAGCGCACCTTTTATACTTTCACAGTAACGTCATCGGAAAAGCTCCTGTCTCAGTTTCTTTTTCGGGTCTTGAATGGGGGTTGGGTGGGGGTTCTGAAAGGCAAATGAACACTTGTCCCATGCACTTTGCTTTAATTAGGAAAGGCCAGTTGGATGAAATATGCATTTTTCACTTTGGTATATTGACATTATGTTACATCACTTCCAATTGCCATTGAATCCCCCCTCAAATTTTTTTTAGGATTGTATCCTGCTGAACATACTGCCAACAGGAGGCTTCTGCAGCAGGCATGAAGACCTGCACGAGCACAGCCTCTGTTCCTTTACTCACAGCAGTGGTGGACATGGAAAACATTTAAGGGGTAGCCCACAAGAGCCGGATGAGGGCAGAGTTTGGAGGAGCAGCAGAGTCCCGAGGAGGTGAAGTTCAGATGGAGCAGAGCTGGCAGTTGAACTCCACTCAAAGGAAATGTTCAAAAAAGAATAGTTTACAAATGGCGCTGTTTTCTTTCATGCTACTTCTTTCCAAACTCCACACTGTACATCAATTCCACTTTAAATCACTTCCATGGCAGTGGTGCACCCAAAATATGTTATCACGCTCCTTTAAAAATCGCTTTGGGATCCCATCAGATGATGAGATGTGAAGGCAAGCTGGAAGAGCTGGGGTAGGGCTTACCGTCAGTGTTTGAACAGCACTTAAGTGTCCTTTCATTTAGCAAGCCCATTTCTGTCTCCACACCAAACAGCTTGGATAACGGTGTTGCTCAGTTTGACTTTATTGCTCAAAAGAGACATTATACATGCTCATTGTCCAAACTGTACATTGTCTTGTGGGGCAACCACACAAATATTGCACTAGCCAGTATAAAGATGCACTGGTTACTTCTGACCAAAACAGGCAACACCCGTAAGGTGGCAGAAATAGTTTATACTAGAGACCAAACATTGTGTTTTTCATTCTCATCAGCTTTGTTCTTCCGTGCCCAGCAAGCAGTGTGATCTGCTCCACGGCGACCCTGTAGTAGCCATTTTTAAACTTATTTCTCTGGACTGAAGTGAATCAAGGGTTGGGACATTGTGGTGCAGAAACAATAGATTGCTCACTCTTTTAATAACTTGTGGGTTTCTAAGGGGCGTGAGAGTACTGTTCATGTGACTGAACACATGCTCACATTCAGCAGGAGATATGGCTATGGTTTCCAGTGTTTTTATAAGTGGAAGTACGTCCTCTGGCGCACACACTTCCCACCCTTGTCCTTATATTCTTGAGAACCACTCACCATTCCTTTTGCTGCTAGCTTACATTTTTTGCAAAGTGCCTGCACTTCATCTTCCCCATACAATATATCATAGTTATTTGGCCAGTACCTCTAGGGTAAACAACTTTGCATGCTGATATCAATTTTTGAAACTCTGAAACCATTGCTTCCCCTGAAGTGCCAGGACCATGCTAGAGCCCGATAGGCTCAATGGTGTTGCGCCACTGCTGTGTGCTACAAAGAGGAAGGGAAGGCACAAATAAGGATTATTTTGACTGCCCAAAGAAATAACCTCTAGGCAGATAATAATTAGGCTTATCAAGTGCTGCTCACCACTAAATGAGATGGAAGCCTCATTAATGTACCTCCTGAGTATTGATTGGAGGGGTTGAGCAGGCCAAAACTGATTGGTGGGTGTGAGAATAGCAGGGTATACAATAGCAGAATGTTGCAAATGCAACTCAGCAGGTTAAAAGACTGTTGCTGGGATGTTATATATCTATACCTTAAGGTAAATTATACAGATTTTGTTCTATCCCTGATACAGCATGTGCTGTAAAATGTGTTTTGACGTGGGGATCAGTATGGCTCTCTCACTTTTTTTATTTTTATTTTTTTATTTGTGTTGATCATATTAGATCTTTACAAAATGATTGGCTCTCTCACTTCAATCTTTGTGGGAACTTGGGGTCCCCATAGGCTGCTCCCTCTGAAACGGCCTCCCCCCTCCCCTCAGGCTTATACCGGATCTTAAGTTACAAAAACTTCTCAAGACTTTCCTTTTCTCCTCTTCCTTCCCTCTCCCCCTCCCGTGCAAACTCTCCCTCTGCTGCTGTGACTGGGACCTGGTACCTTCAGAGTTATACAGGGGCCAGACCACCCCCTACCAGTCCCTGCAGCATCCTTTACCAGCACTTTCCCTTGGGCTCCCTTTCCCAGACTAGCCCAACTTCATCCTCGCTGTGCACCACACTCATCCTCCCTTTCCCCCTTTTCCCCTGGCACTTGCCACCTTGGCCCTCCCAGCACTTGCCCAACCCCTTCCCTGCACTTCTCCCTCTACCCATCACTCCTAGCACTTACATCTTGTCAAGCAATCGCATGGTAGGATTGTCACAAGGCCAATATAACTGTTTTTTGTTCTACGTTTGGTGATTCCCATGCCCTGCCCCCCACCCCATCTTGTCTTGTGGCACCTGGAAACATTTGTGTGTAGGCGCTATACAAATAAATAGAGGAAATCAAAAGCTGGCACCCATGAAGATGCACAGTAAGTGAACATATCTTAAAGACAACACTGTAAAGTTATGTGGGAGCCCCTATACTGAGAACAAACATGGGTCAATTACCCCGTTTCATGGAATTTCTTCCACTCGGGAAAGTCTACAACTGCGTTTCTGCTCAGTAGATCCTTCAAAGAGGAGAAATATCCATTTGCATATCAGTCTTTGTCCCACCCAAAGAGCAGTCCAGCACCGAAATGCTAGGCAATTGGTCTCTGAACAAGAGTACGATCAGTAACCCTAGCCACGTGTTTAGACCTTGTTGGGCGTCCTCAATGAGGTGAAGCTGTGCCTCTCTAGGGCACAGTGAGCAAGGGGTCCACATCTGGATTATCGTTGGGTACTTAGGGTGAAACCCCAAGTTTTACAAAATTGAAAAGGAGTGTGGGAGCCCATCTACTAAGAACGAAAATGGGTCAAATACCCATATCTAAAATAAACATATACACATTTAGTTCAATTGACCTTACACCTTAGAAGAAAGTGCACAAGACAAAAGAGCATTGGCCATTCATTTTTCTTTTTTAAAAATGAGCACTAGAAAAATAACCTGAGACATGAGATTTTCCAATAGCTACACTGGCAAAGTTTATAAGGTGCTCACCTTTTAAACCCAGCAATCTATAGTGAAATATTCCCAGGAAAACAAAATCCAAAGATGAGATGTGCTTTGATGACAATTTGATGTGGTCTTGTGGGTAAGCATCACCACTGGGAATGTGAGTACCTGGTTGAAATCCGGGTAGTCAAACACTTGAGCAAGCTTGACAGCCTCAAAAACACTGAAGGCGTGTTGCATCTCTGCCTTCTGAAAAAAGCAACACCCACATGCATCCTTTCCTTGTACACTGAAAAAAAGCACATTGCTACAATCAGAGGCAAATAACTGCTCCAGTCTCCAGGATTGGAAACTCTCTTGCCACATCCTGGGTAAATATTCACGACTCACGTGTACTCTAATTGTCTCCTCTCCTCACCCCCTCCACAGCCCCCTGTTTGGCTTTCAAAAATACTCTGCTTTATAAAGATGGCTTGAAAAGTACACAAACCATAGTAGGGTACTCAAACAAATGTATTTTATGGAAATATGTTAGGCAAAACGTGTACAATTGTGACATTATCCCCCCCCCCATCTTGACTGCCGTGGGAGACTGCAAATGCCAGAATCCAATTCTGGAAAAGGCAAATGATCTAATCTGCTCTGCATGCAAGAGCGCACAGAGCAGATTAGAACACCAAGCCCCCAGCTTCGTCAGGGACGCCTGTCGCTGGGCAAAGCTAGGGGCTCCGAATGTAATCTGCTCTGCGTGCCAAGGGATAGCCTCCATGATGCGGAGGCAAAAGTGGGGTCCCCGGTGCAGGGCAGCGCGCATCATGCTTACTTTGCTGCCGCTGCAGTGGAGCCTGATGATGGAGGCCGCGATGATAGCCGTGGCGACAGCGATGATGATGGTGATATCAGCAGAGGCTCTTGAAAATGGCGCCAGTGCCCTTGAAGGCGGCAGCATGCTGGGACTGAATACAGTACATGCAATTCTTAGGAAGTCCTTTCGACTGGCTGGCTGTTGCTCATGTGTGGGGGGGGGGGGCAGAGCCAGAAGAGCATGTCGCTCATGGTGCCAATCGGCTGTGCACGTCTCCGCACCCCCATCCTCAATGCAGACAGAAAGCCTTGTTATTCCAGCACCAGAATACCATGACAGGGCTGAGGCAATCCAGATCCCCAGATCCAGGGAGACATGTAATGCCGGATCTCGAACCCGGCAAGACCCGGCCCAGTGACCAGCGCTGATTCACAGCCAATTTTTTGATGTTGCATTACTTTATTAGGATTTCTCCCTAACAACATTTGTTTTTGCAAAGCCTTCATGCAATAGCGCAATTCTGAAAGAGTTGGGGATTGGTTAATCAGGATCAGAAGTAAAATGCAGGATTTCTGTGCTGTTGTAGGATGCTCGCAGATGAGGGTTACCATGAGTTCGGAGTGCATGAGAGACTCAGTTTTTTTGTAATCGAGACATTTGTGTCTAGAGAGACGACACTGAGCGACCATAGTGCTGTAGGTATGCAAATTGGTGGCAGAGGTGAAGCGTGCCACCTAAAAGGCAACATCTCGCATGGTGGAAGGAGAGAAGCAGGAGGGAGATATCGCCTGCCATAGAATGAACATGTGTGGTGCCTGCAGGAAACCTCTTGAGTGTCAATCAGTTTGACCAAAGGTCTGTAAAAGACATGTGTTCCAGCTTTACATTCATGACCGGGACATGCTCCAAAGCAGATGCTCCTCTCCATTTGTTTGCTGTGGAAAAGGCAAGGCAGTCCAGAGGCAGGAAAGAAGCATCCTGTGCACCTAGCAAACAGAGCAAGGCGTGAAGGGCTAATCCCGGCGATGCCTCTTCCTGCTGAGATAATGTTATGCTGTGTACACACGGCGAGGATAGTACAGTCGGCGGGAGCAATGTTTTGACAATTTGGCCTGCCATTAAAATTGGTATTAAAGGAAGAGAAGCACAATGGTAGACATGGTTGTGGAACTGTGGCTAGACCGTGATGTGTGTCTGATTTGGACAATCTACACAGGCCACGTTAAGTGCGTGTGCCACCATACGGGAACGGGGAACCTAGCCAATAAGGAAGCAGCAATCTCTGTCCTTCTTGGGTATAGAAATGGAGAAGGTTGGTGGAGTAGGCCGCACTAAACACAACACATGCATCTCCAAAGAGGAGGAGCTGGCTCTTGGACAAGGCCTCCATACTCCTCAAGTCAACTCATGCCTTCACCCTTCCAAGGTCATGAATTAAGAACCAGAAAGGTGATTAACAGTGATGGTAATTAATAACACCTGTTACCTAGTGGTGTTGAAACTGAAATTTCAGGTTTCCAGCACTATATAAAGTACTAAATATCATTATTTTCCTCCATCTTACTGAACACTTGCTGTGCCCCGCCTCCGCTACACTAAGGAGCGGCTTTCCCCTTGCGGGAACAACCACCTCATCAACAAGGATCGGAACATTGAAAGTACTACAGCGTGGACTCTGCACAGTATAAAAGCATAGTAATATAACCTAAAACTCTAGTCATGCTCAATAATACCAGTTATGTGGATGGGGCGACGGTGGAAGCGGGCTCTTCCTTGGAAAGGGGGTAGTGATGGATGCTATAGCCAGTGCTCTAGATAAGATTTGGAAGTGAGAGTACTTCACTCCCTATTTTTTAAAGTTGAGAGCAAAATGATTTTTTAGGGAATACAAATACAAGTTCAATTCCCAATGGGACTATATTATAAGCGAGTAAAAATAAGTTTAAACTGGAAAACGGAAATGTTTCTAGAATCATTATTTCTTTGTACCCAGTTATTCATACACATTAAAAGATACAGGTTTACTTCTTCTGATCAAGCTATAGCAGTAGTTTCTTTCTGCGTTACTACTTGCACGATTGGCCCAAACATATACATATAGCTGTGTCAGTGAAAGCAGAGGCACATGGTCCTACGCGTCTTATTTCCCATTTATTGTTTGGAGTATTTTTGTTCCCTAACTCGATTTTCTGGGAGTATTTGCCTATTTTTAGGGAGTGAAAGTAGCCGATACAAACCTCATCTGTAGGGCTGGCTATAACCGAGGGTTTGCAGCTTTTGGTTCGCCAGATGTATTGCACTACAACTCCCATTTCCCCCGGCCAGCATAGTCAATGCATAAGAGCTGCATGACTGAAAAGAGATTCAAGATATTAAAGCAGCAAAAGAAACAACCCATCCATGCATTGCTACAAGATTTCAGTGCCATCTCCAGAACCTCGTAACGCAAGAATTCCAGAAGGGAATGCGGTCGGGAAATGTAGCAGGCATTATCCCTTCGTGTTTACAGGCCTCATCCCACCTTTCTGCAGCTCCTTTTCCAGCTGACCCTACTGTCCCCAGAGTCATGGGTGTTATGTCACAGAAAGAGTCAAGAAAGAAAGTAAAGGGATTCAGAGCACTAATATGGGGACTATATGACACTGCACCAAGGGCTGTACATTGCTCTTCCTTCCTTGTAGTTTCCCATGGATTTTTAGATTCATGCAAGTTATCGGGGGGGGGGGGGGGGGGGAGTCCATAGAGTCTGCACTGTGATTCGCTAGAGAGCGTTAAGGGTGGCGGTGGTAGGGGGGATATGCAAATCGAGAGGTACTGATTTCTGTTTCTATCGTTGTTCCAGTATAATGTTTGGTGGATCTCTTTTAAAGCCAATAAAACGTTGCTATAATAAATCGAACATAGTCTAAACGGTCCCTCGGTTCGGGCTAATGTGTTACTTTGTTGTATTTTCGGTTTGTTATGGGGCTTTGCTCTTTTCAAATAAACAACATACAAATATTTAAGTTTAGAAACTCTGTAGCCTGAACCTGCCGCACTGGTGTGCTTTTAACCTTTGCCTGGCCACGTGCACACGCTTCCAGGTCATTTCAATGAAACACATTACTTCTCAGTAGTGTAAATCACTGTGAATGTTTACTTAGATTTGGGGGGTCAACCCCCCCCCCCCGACCCCCATCTACCTTCACTACGCCCCCTACGCCAAAGCTCTCCCCACTCCCTTTTACCCCTAACACACAAATACATATATACATTAGAAGTAATTTACACTAAGTAAATTACCACAAAGCAATTTACATCGTGATAACAACGGGTGGCGCGTGCACACTTGCTCTGCCCAGAGGGCAGCCAAGAAACACGTGCAGTCTACTCCTGCAGCCAGCTTCCGGGAGTCTGTGATGTCTCCAAGCGGTGATGACTCAGAATGAAATACAAGGTCGTTTCCCCATAGTAAATACCCCGGCGGGATCGCGTGAGAGGTCGATCCGTAACAGTGGGAATTCCTCAAGTGTGGAAATGCATAGAATGTTAGCAGGCCCGTGTCTGCATAACACCAGGACGGGACGGGAAACTCACCAGCCATTAATTAGGTTTACAGGAAATATCCCAAAAATAGCTGGACGCCTCATTTTTACCACCAGCTGTAATAACCTGGACTGCGACCAGCAGTCTATGCGATTAAGGGCCGCCTCAGCCTCTGCTCTGAGATGGGCAGTTCACAGAGTCCATGGCAGAGTCCAGCTAGGAAGAGTCAGTCAAATGCCCAAGGCACAGACCGGTTAATGATCCTAGGGGACTGGCAAAGATACCGGCCTTTAGGGGTAATCCCCCAATTTCCTTGCAGGTCAGCTCCACTCCAAGTAAGCCAGCAATTGGAGTTTAGTTTTACCATGGCACTTCGAACGAAATCCCTCACAGACGACACAAAAAGATGTTTAAATAGTAGAGGAGTTGTCCAACACGAAAACGATTGCGTGTTTTCAAAGCGTGCCACAAAAAAGTACTGCAGATATTCTTCATGGACTAATCCAAGTGTCTCACCTTTGGAGGGGAAGCAAGTACCATTTGCATATGGTCTTTCCTCTTCTGTAATGATATGGCACGCTGAAAAACAATGGGCTGGCTGGTTGCCCGGTTGCCCAGAGCAATGACGGATTATGATTCATTCCAAACCTTCCAGCCATCAATCAACTGTTTTACTAAAGTCTCCCCAAGTGTGACAGGTATACCCACACATGGCTCCCGAGCTTGCCATGCCTAGAGAGCCAAGCTACAACTCACTGAAGATACTCAACGAGGCCAACAGGTCTGGGTTGCTTGTCCAGAAGCGATGTGGCCTCGCATTTACAGCTGAACTGCCTCTTATTGGATGGTACCAAGCCTAATTTGCATACAGTCTTCCCACTTCTGTAATTGCAGATTCAATCAATCAAGCCATCAGTGCTCTTTTTAGTTTGGGTTATTGGGTGGCACTCGCCACCTATAAGCCGAAACTAGAGTACAGATAGGGACCAATGGCATGTGAGGAGGCCCACACAGGTTGTAGGTGTTGTTTATTTGCCCACCCACTGGTAGCCCAGGGCCATGCTAATCCCTATGACCATAACAACCCAGTTCCTGCCCCTCCCTGCCCTAAAAACCTCCTCATGGGAATTCTTTGAGCTTGCTTTAGTCAAGCCTTACCATCAAATGTTGCACTGGAGTGCCTGCCACTGTTTATTCAAAGCAGACTATTGAGAGTTAATTGGAGTTGTAAACCCGTTACTGGTGTAATAAAATTTGTCTTAATGGGCCTGCCTTCATCCACTCGATTTAGGAACACTCTGGAGTGTCCTTCAATGAAGTCCTGTTAAAAACAAGCAATGACAAAGCCAACGGTTTTGGTTTGTGTTGCAGTATTAGGCATTTGACAGGCACTGCTATTACATTTGATGCTAAGGTACTCGCACCATTTGTCACCTGTTTCCATCAATGGGCAATTAATACTACAATGACAGCCATGGAACCTTGACAGGGTGTCCTCTTGGGAGGTGTGCTGAGGAGGCAGTGGTATAGGAAAGGGAGGGTCATTTGGGCGCCGAGCTGCGCAATGACGCCATTCTCGTGCACTGATGAGCAGAGTGGGTAATGGGATGCGACAGGTTGGACATTTGCAGAGTACACACAGTGGGTGTGTAGCATTAGGGTGCGGTATGACCGGCAGGCTGTAGAGCAACAGGGGAAGCACTGTGCTGGGCATCCCAGTGGTAAGGAGCAGTCAAGCGAGTCCTAGCCGGCTGCTGCCACAGGCATATTTGGAGTTCAACAAGAGCCTATTGGGATAGATGTTTACAGGATGTACAATGTGAGTGGCATGGGGACAGGTTCATAGTCTGCCCCGGGGCGAGCACAAGCACTGTTTAGGAGGGGAGAGTGCCTCTCGGTCAATGTCCATTGAATTGAGTTATGGGATCAACGATTGCGGTCGCTGTAAGGGAGATTTCTTGCTGATTTATGCTATGGTACAAGGTTCAGCACGAAACAGTGAGGTGACATGCCAGGCACTCATTGAGCAGTTCTCACTGGTACATGCAAGAGGAAACAGGACTGGGGGTCTGGTCGGATTATGGGGTCACCAATTTCCCTCAGGTCTGTTCCCGGGGCATTGGTGATGATGGCCACAGCCACTCCCCCATGTTCAGGTAGGTTAATTAATGACGTAACAGGTTCTATGATGTCATTCATGTATGGCCTCTTGTCACATTTGGTGATGGAATATCGGTGTCTAGTTTCCCTCATTGGCCCAGCCGCCTGTGTCGCCCACTAGCGTTGTGGCTGAGAAGTGCCTTTGACATGCGTACACAAAAGCCCAAACTGTTGGCATGGCCAATGCTGGTTTGTCTAGGTGTCTCACCTAGACCAACGTACTGCAATGATGCATCTACAGCCGTTTAAAACTACAGGTTTTCTCTTCTCCTTTTATTTTGTTCGGCCTCATCCTTGAAGGTGTGATTTGGGGTTTGCACTGATTAAAGGGCTTTTAAGCCAGCATATTTAAGAAGACATGTGTCAAACCACCTTCATGTGATAGTATCTACTGCATATGATTGTATTTCTGTTTACCAATTGGAAACCACTAATGACTATAACAAGAGAGCGGACCTTTGTGGTTGAATATATTCTGGTAACCATAGTTCAGATTGTAATTCAATAGGAGTATCTTGTTGAGAACCCTATTGAACACGTATGTGTTGAAGCCAGTTACTTGCGGCAATTTGAATTATTAAATGAGATTTTTTTTGATAATGTATCTGTATACCCACCCTCATTTCCCCTCGTTTGTTTGATATAATAATTGCACACTGAGCATATGCTTAGGCACGAGGAGATGAGCGTAATTGCCATGCACAATTCATGATTGCCGTCATTCTCTGTCTTCACTCACTTAAGTGCCACTTATGAGCCCAAACTGTTGCATAGGAACGTAGCAGGGAAAGATGCTACGAGAGGAGGGACACATCTGTAGAGGTCTGTTGTCCCTCTACCCACCCACTTAACTCAATTTAGATAGGATAAATCCAGTAGGGACTCCAGCACACTCAGCCAACCTCGTTCACACCACACCCACAGGGATCCCCATACCTGAATAATTTTGGGCTGTATATACTGTCAACTTGTTTTATTATTCATTTTTCACCCAGGTCTTCACCAAAGCACTGCAGCGTTCCCCTCAGAACACATTTGGGATGCCATTTGATGAGGCCCCTGTCTTTCCGCTCAACTTTTCAGCTTTTTTTGAACATCAGTCACTTGAGGGTGAGTGGCTCCCCTCTCTCCTGCACAGGCCAAAACACTATGCCGCCTTCATCCGAAAAGATTGAACATCCCTGCAAATTGCCTTCAGTTTGGCAAAGCAATCGGGCGATTGTGTTACTGGGCTGTGTATTCATGAGTTCTGTATACCTTTCTTTCGAAAGCGGTGTTTCAAGCCTCATTTTAGTATGAATGACCTATTCCAGAATGAGGCTTGAAACAAAATCTCTCCTCTCCCATGTATTCACATTTGAGGAAAGCACCACTCATGTAAAATATATATGTTCATTCTGCAGCATCTGACACAGTCGACCACCCCACTTTCCTGCACCCCTTACAGGCTTCAAGCAACCAAGAGAAAGCTATTTCTATCAGTGAGAACTCCGAGGACTACTACCCCCCCCCCATCCAACTCATCACAATCAGTGATAAGATGTGACATCCCCCAAAGGTTCTCCATTGAATCCATTGTTTAACCCCTGTATACCCAAGCTTGTCCACTCCTCTGGGTGGTGGTACACTTGGGGGGATTGTGTCAGTCAGACCATGGAGACACCCCAATCATGCATGAGAGATTACTCCTGGATGGAACAAAATAGGTAACAAGTGTATCCCATAAAACATATGCAATGTTCTGTGGACTTCCAAATCATGAGACCAGGGTCTGATCTCAGATAGCAGATGCACCACAGAATCTCAAACTCCGATAAGGAGGATCTGTCCAGAAAGCTTAGGAAACAGTCCCAATGCATCAAAAAAGATATGCAGCCCATGCGTGATGTTATGCACAGAGCTGTGCAAAATGCATTCTTGCCTTATTTACCAATCAGATCCTTAAGACATCCTTTGACCAGAAGTTGTTGATCATATCCAAATCTAGGTGTGTCAGCTGGGGTGGAAGTCCTTTATATGTATAGGAGGAGATCCTGTGGAAAAGTCCTCCCAAAGACAATCATAACCCATCCTATGGATGCAAATCCCTTGAGCTGGCTAGAAGTTTGACTCTTGAGGTCGATGGTTCGCAAGCTCACTCAGCACCAAGATTGATCGTCAGAAGGTGAAACTTACACTTTGTGATTTATGTACCCACTTACCTTCCTTGATAGTGGGAAAAGCATAGGATGTGGGTTGTCCACCCGGTCTTGATTGGTCAAAGGGCATATGGGGCCCATTCATTGGCTTACACAAGAATCACGAGAAACCCTGGTATTGGACCTGTTTAACAGTCAAGAAATCAGAGGGTAAGTCAATGCCGCCTTAAAAAGGATGGATCCTCCATTTTGACCTCCTGAAGTACAGTTGTTTCTGTTTGTCCTCTTCTTTTGAGTACATCCACCGGGAGGAAGTTTACCATGCAGTCGGATCCCAATTAACTAAAACACGCTGGCCATTACTTGACCCTGTAAACGTTGCTCATCGGTTGATCAACTGTTTTTCTGGATCCTACCCCCACTTCTGTCTGATGTGTTTCTTCATTCTCAGTTTTGCAATACATACAAGACCCTATCTATCTTCAGTAATGTGGCTGCAAATTTGTTGAAAACCTTGTGTGCATTGCATCACTGAATCCAACTGGAGTCCTTATCATAATATTGAATCCTGCTTGCCCATAGCACTTTGGTGTCCATCACCAGCAGGGTACACTGTACAGTGACATATATGTGACATTTCCCAGAACACATACAATTGTTTGTGTACCCACATATACCATCCTAAGTACGTGGAGCAGAGGACACACCAATATACCCACTTGGGAACACAACAACCAATACACTTAGCAAATTCAAATGTCGAAAGGAACAAGGTTAATTACACAACTAAAACAAGTTTATTGCAAAAAGAAAATCAGCATATATATTAAAAATAACGGTACATTAATTAAGCCTGAAACGACAAACATAGACATTACATACATATAATGTAAAAAATTCAATGGTGTGAATTGGGCAACGGACACATGTAAAACAAACAATCTAATAACAGCTAATAATGCACTTAATTTAACATTCATAAAATGTGCCTGAGACCTATCGCCCACATCTGGAAAACTGTGGACTCATCAAATGCCGCTGTAAATAGAGCTCCCCCAAGACCTATGGGCCACACCTAACACATAGTGGAGGTACATGGTTCAACCAAATAACCCAATTAAACATTGCATCTAATACTATGCATTCCACTGGGCAAAAAATTGCCAATGTAAGCTTCTAGTTTCGACTACCACAAAAAAACAAACAGTCTTCCTCGGGGTCAGAATGACAACCGGGGTCTTCCATCAATAAGAAAACGCCATTCAATTTAGGGCAGTATTATCTGCCAGAAACAATAACAAACGCAAACAAAAATGCTTTAGTGCTCTGGGCTACACTTTAAATCGTGTCAAGAACTAACAGTGGTATTTTCTGTGTAAGCCGCTGAGCACGGTTACTCCACTTTTGGTTACAGGGATAACCGAGGAGTCAGATGGATGGACAGGCACCCTTCCGGGGAATGCCTCCACGATCGCTAAATGAGTTATTGACATGCCCGATTGAAATTGGCATCCCTGTTATTCAAATAAATAGAAAATGCAAATAAATTCAAATGCATATGTGTCGTGGTGCTGTAATCTGGAAAATGCCAGAAGTGCTCTTTGGAGTCCATGAACTAGTTGACTTAACGTAGCTACCATGGAGGAGGCACTGTTGCAGCAGGTTAGACATGACTGTTTAGCGTTAATGCTTAGCAACACCAGCGAGCTGACCAGGCTTCAGCAGCAACCCCCTCCTCTCCACCCCGAAACTTTGGCCTGTGTGGACTCGCCCTGGCTGACCTACAGAGCCATGGCTGTACAGAACAAGACACAGATGTTGCTGTTAAAAACAGGCCCAGCAATTACATTAGAGCATTTCATTGTTAGCACCTGCATTCATATGCATAATTTTTTGGGCAACTAAAATCGTTTTGTGGGGTGTAACATTGAAGCTGCACTAGTCTAGTCTCATTAGACTGCGTAAAGAAGTTAGATATCCCCCACACAAATAAGCTTGCTCTCCCCCCAACATTGAGGGTTAGCCCCCCAACTCTCCGAAATCGAAATGTAGGTTTGATTGCACCCCTGATGCTCAGACACCAGCCATCGCTGGTCCGCACGTGCAGCCGTTTGTCCTCATTATAATGGATATATGCAGTGCTTTAAGTGGGTCGGGGCCTGCTGGCGCTGGTCCCTGGCAGACTCCCAGAAGTGGGGTTGAGCCAGGGCCCTGCCGGGGCCACACGGTCCCACCACAACATTGGCGGGATGCATTAGCCCGTCGCAGCTACGACGGGAGATGCACCCGCCATTAGGTCAGGCAAGCTGACAGATGTATCAGCCAGCCACAGCATCACTGTAGCTGGCTGGCACTTCTGTCAGTCACTGTAACTTCCTATGGTAACCTCTCGTGCGAGGGGTCACCAGAGGAAGTTACTGTGCCTTTGTTTCCCCAGGTCGCCGAGGCGTCCTTAACCCTCGGCGAACCTGGGGACTCCTCGACATATTTCGAGGTTTATAAAAGATGGCTTGAAAAGAGCACAATTCAAGCCACCTTTTATAAAAGCTTTGCCGACGGACAAAGACGCCTCAGGCTTTGTCCGCCGGGAAAGCTTTATAAAAGATGGATTGAATCATGCACTTTTCAAGCCATCTTTTATAAACCTAGAAATGTTTAACAAAGATGGCTTGAAAACTACACAAACCATACGGTACACACACAAATATATAAATGCTATACATTTGTGTGCGTACCTAACTATGGTTTATGTAGTTTTCAAACCATCTTGAAGTACACAACCATAGTAAGGCACGCAAACAAATATATAAATATAAGCATTTATATATTTATGTGCGTGCCTTACTATGGTTTGTGTAGTATGGAAGCCATTTTTTTATAAACATTGAAATATGTTACATATTTCTATGCTTATAAAAGATGGCTTGCAAACTACACAAACCATAGTAAGGTACGCATCCAAATATATAAAATGTTTGCGTACCTTACTACGGGTTGTGTACTTGTTTAAGACCACGCCCATTCAACAAGCCACGCCCCCAAATGAGCGCCCCCCCCCCCTCGATTTCTTACCTAACTTAAAGCCCTGGAGATATGTGAGAACGGGGCTCCGTTCATTTGAAGCAGCCAGGGTCTACACTGAGGGCACCTAGTGTGGCGCGGGGGAAATGGCCGGCATTTGACGGGCAACCGAGCCCTGCGAGGACCAGCCAGGATATTTCCCATGCACTGTACAGACCATTCCGTCTCGGTATACTTCTAGCAACTAAAAGAAAAGAGCTCAAACAACCCGCATTTGAAGAGACTGCAGCGTGCAGACTAGTGTCCTAGACCCCGTGTCAAGTACAGGATGGTCCCTCGCTAACCCCTAACAGGATTAAAACATGACAACAGCCACCAGCTGGTCAATTACACCACCGGGTGTCAAGAGTTTGGCCAAGAACAGACTTGTTAGTCCATTTCACCAGCACATGAGAAGTGTCTTTGTACACTTTGATGTTCACACACGGTGTCCTGCTTTTAAAAGCTGTGCGTTGCTTTTTGATGCTATAAAGATTAGCCATTTGAAGAAAAAAAAAGAACACACATGTTTTTCGAAGACCACATGCAAGTTTAAGATCCCAGAGGAATGCACATGTTTTTGCTGTGATTTCAGTGTTTGCCACAAACACGAAAACAGCCACCTCCACGCTGGGGCTCCTGGCTGCTGGAATCAGAACACTCGCTGCTTGACGTTATGCAAATGCGCACGACTTAGGACGTCCTAGCTAATTAATGACACAGATACACGAGAGCATTCCCGCCCAGGGTCGCACACATCTGGTGCATGCCAAGACATGACCTCGGGGGTCTCTCGAGGTTAACAGGGCACAGCTTCTCTGGCTGCATAGTTCCCAAAAGTCTGAGGCACATGACTAAGAACAGACAAGCCCCAATGACATGCTCTGTAGGATGACTGAACTGTGGATCCTGGCCATAAGTTACAGGTAAGTGAGCAGTAGGTTCATAAGGCTGGTAGCAATGAAAAAATAGACTGTGAGGCAGGTGTTCAGTAAAGTGGTGAGCGTAGATATCAGGGTCGATAGGGCGATAGACAACCAAAATGCTATTACATTTCAACCAAGGTGTGCATAGGTGAGCAAAATACAATCTTGACTGGCAACTCAACCAGGGTGTGGAGAGCCCTCGACAACCAAATTGTGATTACAATTCACACAGGGTGCACAGGGCCATAGGCGAGCAAAAAGCAATTGGCGTTCACAATCGAATGAGTGTTCCCCTGGCCATAAGGGACTAAAATGCAATCACAGCTGAGAAATTCAAACCAGCTGCATAGTGACCATAGGGGACCAAAATGCAACTACAATGTATTTAAAGTGGCAGGGACTTCGGTGTCCATAATCCATTCGCAACTAAGAAATTCATACAGGCTGCACAGGGGAGCTAAATGGAATTACAATCCAACCAGGGTGCACAGAGCCACTGGAACCGGACGTCAATTCCAAGTAAACAGAAAAGAAGCATAATCATTATTGTAGGCCCTGGAATAATGTAGGCTGGTTCGAATTTGTTTCCCCCAGAAGCAAGGAACAAGATATGGCCGTTTATGTTCAGTGCCTAAAGGCAGGTTTTGGTGCCAGAGGGAGCAAAAGGGCTGCTGCTCGAGCACAGGTCAACACGATTTCCCCATTTAGGGGGTGGCAGAGGAAGGGTGACCCAGCGCCTGGGAGGAATCCCAGGAAGGGGTATGCCCTCGCCCCTGCCAGAGCTCCGCTAAAACGGCTTTGGTCCTTTATGTCTGTAATCGTGGAGTGCCGCGAGCGTGTACCTGTAATCCGGAGTGTGAAGGAGGTTCCTGAGTGATCCACGATGTCCTAGGTACGTGTCAACTGGGCGAATATTGATACAGGGACCCAACACAAGTCAACCGCCATCGGGGTGACACGTGTGGTAGCCGTTGCTACCTTTCTGCACCACAGGACAGCACCGGAAGGGTTAATGTGGGTGGTAACAGTGCTCCCACTGAACCGAGATGCTGGGAGAGAAGTAAGAGGGTGGAACAAGAGAGTGAGGCAGGGCCGAGCACAGAGCCGAAGACTGGGCAGAAGGCGGCGAGCTGAGTGAGGGCTAAGGCGGAACACTAAAGAAGAGCACAGAACAGAGTAAAAGAAGGAACTAGAAGCAATGGTGAACTCTCAGAGTGGAGGAAGGAGAGCCGAATATAGAGTGTGCGCAACAAGCGCTGAGACACACAGAGAGGAAACCGGATGTTGCTTAAAAGCAGTTCAGCTGAAGACGAGGCTTCCGGGTATGGGTCCTGGCAACAGGGCTATGCTTGGTACTGTGCATGCACTGGCCGGAGACAGAGGCCTTCCGCGCACCCAGTGGCAACGAGGATGCCATTGGAAGGGAATGGTGATTAATCACAGGCTCTCTCCTGGAAACCAGGAGTCCACCACATGCCGTGACCGGACCAGCACCAACAATGGAAGAGCCTCCAACCGCCAGGTACGGAAGCAGGGTTGCAACCATGAGGTCAGGCAGTGGGTGGAGCCACGAGGCATGACACTTTAACAGGCAGCACCTTCCCCTGAACAACTACAGTTTCTGATCATGGCAGAATCCTCCTTCCAACAGGCGAAATCCGTACCTGAAGGTACCAGCACCCAGGTTGCAGCACACAGATGCCCCAAAACGTGATTACCACCCGGCAAATCCATATAGTATTGAGACCACATTTTGGAGATCGTGAACACAATTACAGAGAGACACAGCGTGACCATGTCATGCTCCAAGAGTGGGCATGCATGGTTGGGGTGGAGCCTAAGGTCAGCATAGTGTCCATGTTTTGTAGGTGCTTCAATAACCAGGCCACGGGGCTGCCCACTTGTAGAGTTGCCCCATTTCTGGGTAGGTTGAAAAAGAGATGTAAGGCCAAAGAGCAAATGCCCGATGGTCTAAATAACCTTTTTTTAAGGCTGGATTTATGCATAAATCTGATGCAAGTGTTAGTATAAGATTGCCCTAAAGGCACTCCTTCAAGTAAGTTCTGGGTTTAGTAGATCTTAATCAATAAGCAACAGACAACACATTGCAACCTTCTCTCGACATCAGCATTGAAGTGTAATAGGAGAATATACACAACTCTGAAATACTCTGATCACATTTCTACCACGAGAAGAGAAGTACATTGGCTACCAATCAAAGCAAGAATTGAATTTAAAACTATTGGCTATTACACACTGATGCTTGCACCATAATGCTCCCTCCTACCTTATCCCTTGCATCTCAGCCAAACCCAAGGTACACCCCCTTTGCTACTCTTCTTGCCTTGAAATGAGTACACCCAGATTTAACCGTAATCGAGCACGAGGCTCCAGCTTCTGCCTTATCATGCCCACCCTTCCGAATATTCTCCCTGGACATATTACAAATGGAACTTCACAGATTGCCTTCTCGAAACTAAACAATCATTTTCCTGTTCCAGTTTACATTGACTCCGAATAACTATGTTTCACCTGACTAAAGTATGGCTTGTTTGTCTTGTACCAGCGCTGTGATACCTTTGGGTTTGGGCACTACATAAATGCAAAACTAAACTGAAGCCATCCCTGAGGAGGGTGCACCTCCACTCCTAGAGTGTAATGGCAAATACCCTTTAAAACAGGGTTTTCAAATTAAAGAGCTTTAAAGCCATCCAGGATAAGAGTAACATCTCTGTGTTTGCAGAAACATTCCCTTTCAGATGCTCCCCTCACCTCCGCCCACACAAACTTACAGCTGAATTAGAAAACTGGGGCACTTAAAAAACACGATAAACAGTGCACTAGACCAGGCTTTGCCAAATCTCTTGCATCACATAACTTCTGACACTGTGTGTTGTGTGCTGCATTCAGCAGCATAGAAGGTGGGCAGAACATGGCATGCTTGAATTCATTATATATTTTGGATCAATATCCAGATTCAGAAATAAATAGTATGAAAGTGTTGGGAAACTCTGTAGTGTGGTACATGTTGAGAACGCTATCCCCTCATAATTTCGATATGGGTGTTGGTGCTAGCATGCATATGCTTTGTGAATTTTAAACAAATGCCTTTGCGAGAGTTCCTATTGGCAGCGCTGCTTTGTGCAATCCTTGAAAAGAAGTTCAAGGTGATGCTTAAAGGCCGTCGGCAAAAGATGCATTCATGGTTAATTTTCAAGGCACCAACATGCCAGATCCTCCAATTATTGGACACATAGTTCCATTTCAGGGCCATTCAGGAGCAATATAACCCCTGGATGGCCTTAGGCAGCCTGAGACGTGCTGATGTGAAAGAAATAGGACTTGTTTTTCTTGCATTTTAAGGAGATCCGGCAGACAGGACTGGAATGTATACAATATTTAGCACTAGAAAGCCCTACTGGACTGGGATCACTCGCATACTGCAAACCGGACAAGTACACTTTTCAAAATCTTCAGATAAGTGGCCAAACCAGAAATAACTGAGAATAACCCTCATACCTCCATTCCATCGGCAAAGCTCTTCTAGGCTTCTTCAGGATAAAGATTTTTAAAAACAGAGATTACAGCCGAGAAAAATCAGACAAACTCATTTGTCTTCTTCCTCTCACCCCTGGAGAAGGAAGTGACCTTGACATCACACCAGGTGAGTCATGTTGCAAGGAAGATCAAAGCATATAGGCTTCCTTCCGAACCATGCCCTATGTAAAAAGATCAAGGACTACATCAAACTCTAGACTATGACTTATCCGAGCGAATCCATGCATCCTGATCCAAGGCTCTATCCCCGTCTGCCCTGAAACTGGTGATAAACATGTTGCTTCAGAAAAGCCAATCATAAACCCTAAAGAAATGACATTTCCATCCTCAAGCGAGATTACAGTGGGTGAACCTGCTTAATAAATGTAGGAACACGTGGATGTGACCAATACCATCTACGACTGCCATTCAGAGTTTCCACTGCTTAGGAGGAACACATCAAATGTTGCAGGGATTGGACACTATGACTATGACTATGCCATCACTTGATTCAACCTAAAGTCCTGATCCTAAATGAACAGTGTCCAATACAGCACAGCGTGGACCACAGCATTCTAGTGGGCCATCTGAAATGGCGAGCAGGAGTAACAAGCCTTGTGATTCAGCATAGCTGTTTCTTTGGAATTAACCAGAGTCAGCAAATCAGAATCCGCAACAGCTCCTCATTGACAAAAAGACTATCCTATGGCAAACCTTCAAAAAGTGCTCCGTCAGCCTTCCATCAAATAACCAAGGTGTATTTATCCAGAGCAATCCGTCCATATCAACGGCAGTCTGTATCCAGATAATAGCAGTCTAGAGATTGCGTTGGAGGGATGACGAAGAAGCCAAGAGAATGACATACTAAATAAGACACATCATTCTGGATGAAAGATGCATCTATGCCCAAACACTGACAAAATCAAGATAATATTCACTGGAGACCGATTGGGAAGTTAAGCCCTATTTGAAAGAATAGACAATCCAGTGGCAAGGGAATGTTAGAACCTAAAGAAACTGGACCTCGTGATCACCGGTCTGCAGGAGCTCCTTTAATTCCCAGAGGATTTTAAACTAAGATTTTAAATCCTGTACATTGTCTATGGAGCCATCAAAGGATTAGGATCAGAGTGCCCCCGGGATGCTGGCCTGCACTATGTCCACATACGCCACCAATGATTAAGTAATGGAAACCATGTTGGCCAAGCCAGATTCAAACAAAAGAAAAAGTCTTGAAAAAAATCCATGTGCCTCAACTCTGACCACAGCTGAAACCTCTCCCTGGCTTGCCAGTTTTTAAGAGTAACCTGAAGACCAATCTCTTCTAGTAGGATTAAAACCGGACTCCATGGGAGTTCTAGTGTTGGGCCACTTCAACGGACTGAACAAAACCTGAATTGAAAGCACAGCCAAGCTGCTTAGGAGGGTGACCAACCCGACAAGGAATCAGGTGGAGCTCTTGGTAACCACCCAACAGAGAAAAGGACCCAAGCCCACATTCTCCACAAAGCAACCAAACACTTGCATACTGCATGCACGCCGCTCCAACAGACAGCAGAGGAAGCTAGCCACAGAATCACTGAGTCAGTCAGTAATATCTAGCAAGTTTCCTCTTATTCTGTTAATTACACATCCTGTCAAATGGCTACTAGGCGGCGTGCTAATGCATTATAAAACTTAGAAATAAAAAAAGAAAGGGCCTAATACAGGTGCAGATTTCATTAAAAATCGTGACCCCAGAGCCTTGGGAGAGAACGGAATCTGCCCAGGGAAATGAAAATATTGAGGAGCTGGTCACATATCCACAGCACAGACAACTTTTCCAATTATTGTAAAAGCATTGTGAGATAATTTTAGATTAGTCCTAGCAACATTTCAGAGGCTTGTCCCTGTCTTTGTGACTATCTTGTTCAGCCCAGCCATGATGGGAAACTTTTGTTAAAGAGTGTGACGTTCGAGGTGGTCTATTCTGAGGTTCATATGGTGTGTGTGTCATTGGTTGCCTACCCCTCCCGCCTTACTTCTTTTACTTTTGCACACTCTGATGCAAAACGTGCAGTTAATCTAAATAAGGTGAGCGATTTCTCTGTAGAATTGTTATACAATGACATTTTTTTGAGACTTCTATTGTAGTGTATTAAAAGTCTGTTGATGTATTAAAGAAGTTTGCAGTAGAATGTGTATATTTCTTCCTTTTTCCATCTGCTTGCTATAAAAAGATGTAAACGAAGGAGTAGTCTTAGCAATGAATGGTGGTGGTGCGAGTTATGGTTGCTTAGCTTACCATAACTGCCGACTGGGCTTTTTCAGTTTTACTTGTAACCATAACATCCCTTTAACAAAGTTTTTTCACTGAATTTCATAGGTTTTTATTAGTGCAACTTAACCATAACGTCCCTTTAACAAAGTGTTTTTCTGTGAATTTCATAGGTTTTTATGAGTGAAAATGTTTCATAATGTTACATCAGTGTATATAAGTTATTAATAATTTCTCTTTTAACATACATTAAAGAACTATAAACCTTGTTTAACAAACATATTTTTGCAATGCATACTGATTTGCAGCCATGGTCAGTCTCCACAATCCATGGGGCATGGACTTAAGCAAATCAGAGTAGACAGTTGTCTTTGCCGAGGGTCAGGCCCACTGCCCACGGCAGAAAAGTTATATCACTATTTTTTGTACTTATTTTTTGACACTTTCAAAAAAGTTAAGCACAGGACAGATTTGCAAAAGCATGCTTTCAGGTACTTGTTGATGCTCCTCGCACAAGTTTGCTGCAATCCCATCCAGCACTTTGGGCTGCAGCCGCAAGCAGAGTTCTTTTTCCCATTTAAAGCCAGGACTTTGGCCATGCAGCATGCCCCAATAAGTAACTCAGAGTATGTATTCGTCCTTGCAGACAGCAAGGCCCACTGTCCATGCACCAAAGTTATATCACTATTTTTTGTACTTACATTTTAACACTTTGGAAAAATAAAACACAAGACAGATTTGCAAAAGCATGCTTGCAGGCCTTGCTGATGCTCCTCACGCAGGATTGTTGTAATCCATTCCAGCACTTCAGACTGTAGCCACAACCAGAATATTTTTTCCCATTCAAACCTAGGGTTTTGGCCATGCCACATGCCCCAATAAGCAAATCAGAGTACACATTAGTCCTGACTCAGAGCCAGGCCCATTGCCCATGCACCAAAGTTATAGCACTATGTTGTACATACATTTTGACACCTTAGAAAAAATAAAACACAGGACAGATTTGCAAAACCAGGCATTGATGTTGTTGCGGATGCTCCTCGTGAATGTTTGTAGCCATGAGCAGAATTTATTTTCCAAATTCAAACCTAACCTGATTTCAAAAAACTTTACCACATAGGTGGTCCATGGTGGCCATCCCACTTTAACCCCACTGCTGGCCCCTCGTGGTCATGGCGAGTAGCCAGATTGTCCGAGTTATGACCTTTGGCCATGAACCAGACAATCTGGCCACTGCCCATGGCCACAGGCTATACCTCAGTCACCAAATGCATATCAGTAATGTTTCTACCTACATTATGACACACTTCCAAAAATAAAGCACAGACACATCTGCAAAACCATGTTCCACGGACACATCTGCTCCTTGCATGAGTTTGCTGCAAATCCATCCACGTTTTATTTTTTAAAGTGTCAAAATATACGTACAAAAAATGGTCATATAACTTAGACCCCACTTGACAAAATCCATTCAGATTTTGCACAAAAATTCAAGGTTGGGTCTATAATATTTCTGAAAACATTTGTGCATATTCATCCGACAGCAACAAACTTATAAGCCATTAAAAATGTTGACACCCCCTCCTCGTAACTATGCTCCCTCTTGACAAAATCCCACCAAAGTTTACAAAAACATTCATATTTGGGTCCAAAATCATTTCGCAAAACTTTGTGCAGATTCGTCAAATGGCACTCAATGTAAAATCCTTTCAATTATTTTGGGACTTCCACTCTAATCTTGCCCCTCTTGGCGAAACGGCACACAACGACTCTCTAATGCTTAAAAATGCATTGATGTCCCCGAAAATCTGAGCTGTTCGCAAACATCACAGGACTGTCCCCGAACATCAGAGATGTTCACTGACTCTGTAGAACAAAAAACACCCGATTTCTGTTTTTTATGTCCTCAATACCCCTCAGATCCCAGAGATAGTTTCATTAGTTTGCCAAGTGCAATGTTGTGTTTAATATGTTTTTACTGTGATGTCTGCGGACTGCGGGTGCTGTTCGTGAATACAACATGGCATCCGTTTCAAAGGTTTTGATGCACCCGACGTTTTTAGTTGACAAATCAGCTAGCACTTATGATGTCAGCGAATATCACGCTGCCCTCTGATTAGTCCAGAGGCGTCCAGTGACTCTGAATCAGGAAGTAAGTCCACGGACTGGACCCAGATATCACAAATAGTTTTGTCCTACTTTTTGGCCATATTTGTTAACTACTGAACATATTTACACGTAATCTACAAAAGCACACTTTTGGGACCAAGTCGCCGCTCCAGGCACAAATTTGCTAAAAATCTATCCAGCGGTTTGAGCTGTAGATGTGAGCAAAATTTGTTTTCCATTGTTTCTGAGGATTTCCACATATTTTTGTACCACACCCACAGGTTTTCTCCCTCTGGACAAAACCGCACCAAACTTTGCAAAATCATTCTGAGGGGCAGTTGTTCTGCAAAGTTTGCAGAGGATCCTGTCCAAGGCAGACAAAGTTATAAACCGGCCAAAAAGTGCTATTTCTATGAGTTGAGTAACTTAAATATTACACGGCCTGCGGTAGCGGGCGTGTAGTTATGGTTAAGTTGCTCAACCCATAGGAAGAGCACTTTTTGCCAGCTTATGACTTCACCCCCCATGGACAAATCCTCAGGAAACCTTGCAAAAAAAAGTACATGGCCCTATCAAGATTGATTCTGCGAAGTTTGGCGAGGTTTCGTGCAGGTGGAGCAAAGCTATAAGGGGGTCCCAAAATGTGTGGTTTTCCTCAAAGACGCAATGGAAAAAAAGTTTTTATCATGCCTACAGCCCAGAGCGCTGGATGGATTTTCACCCGCAGTGGTGGCTTGGTCCCGAAAGAGTGCTTTTGTAAATTTGGTTTAAATCTGTTCTGTTTTTTTTAAAAACAGACAAAAATTAGGTAAAAAAACATTTGTGATATCTGTATTCAGTCGGCGGACTCACTTCCTGTACGGTCCGCGAACGGGCCTCCGATTGGTCCAGAGGGCGGCGTGATGTCCGCCGACATTGGACGCGCTCAATGATTGGACAGTGAAAAGCATGAGGTGCGTCATATTTTTGGTAAACGCCAGCCATGTTGGATTCGCAGCCACGCCCCTTGTCCGCGGTCATCGCGTTAAAACCTATTAAAAAAACACAACATTGCACTTCAGCTTAGAGCCCTTTGGGTAACGTGCATGCAATGGATAGGGATGCAGAATAACTTTGGCACCAAATAATCGAAACAATTCAGGAAGATGGCAAAGTGTTGCTGTTTTAATGTCAATCAAACAGGGAGTTACAACAGACATCAGCGGACGTTCGCGCGACATCTCGGCTCATTTCACATAAAAACATCTTTATATATTAAGAAATCATACGCAATGTCATACTACGTGGTAAATGAGAAAAACCGACGAATAGTGGTGATAGGCTTAAGGGGAATATCAAAGTATACTTTCTATAAGGGGTGGGATTGTGGTTGTATATCCACTGTCAGGTGGACAATTTATGCCTAACTCTAAAACATGTGATTTTCAACACTATTAAGTACACATTGGCTCTAAAACTATGAGGCTCTTCGTTATATGGCCCTCTACAATTGGTTGGCACTCTCATGCCATGTCTGGAACATTCGGTTCACTTAGCAGCATACCCAAGTTCCAGGAGTTGGACTTGACTTTACCTCCCCACACAATTAGCCCAACGTCTCTCATCACCCATGCCTTCTGCCATTAAGATTGTCTTTGAACTTGCTTGCAGAGTATTCTCGTCTATGGGAGTGTGAATACGCACTATCGTTGTTCTAGAACTCCAAGCTCAACTCTATTTCCATGTTTGGCTCAAGTGACAGGAGACCACAATTTGGACCAATTTGCAGCATTTAAATATCTTAAATATCTTAAATGAATAAAACTTGGCATGTTTGGTGTTCTTTCTTTGAACCTTAACAAGGGATGATTCTGCTTCTCATGTTCACCGCCTTCAAGAATAGATACCCGGCCTTGGCTGCTTTGACTTTGATACCTGGCCAAACAGACTGGCCATTCGTATCCATGATCTCAGCTAATTCTTGCTGCGACACAGTTCTCGGCCTTCCCTCTCCATGGGTCTGGGCTTACTAAATTCATGACAACGATGACCAGCTTCTATACAATGGCAGCTTTGCCAGTCTATTCACTATGTATAGCCAGCTTGTAAGATTACTTAGTCTACTTGAGTTGCTGCATTTGTATATTTATTGAACAGCTGTTATTCAACAGATGTTCGGGGACATCCATGACTATTTTTGAATTACAGGGTTGGTGAAAAGCTGTTTTTAAATGGCTTATAACTTTGGCACCACCCAATGAAACTGCATGAAACTTTGCAATATCATTCTAGGCCTGCCCATGAATTGGTGCTGCTTTGCCAAGAGGGAGCAAATGTAGAGGGGGGTCCCAAAATATTTGAAAGGCTTATAAATGTAGTGCCATTTAACAAATCTGCAAAACTGTTTACAAAAAGATTTTAGAAATGTAATGGATTTGCAAAGTTTGGTGGGATTTTGTCACTAGTGGTCAAAATTAGAGAGGGGTCTCAATATTTTCAGATGGCTTATAACTTTGTTGCCATTTGACGAATGTGCACAGACGTTTGCAGACAGATTATAGACTGAACCTTCAATTTGTATGCAAAGTCTGAATGGATTTTATCAAGTGGGGGCTAAGATATATTACTATTTTTTGTACATACATTTTGACACTTTTCAAAAAATAAAACGAACGGATTTGCAGCAAACTCGTGCAAGGAGCATTGGCAAGGACCTCAAAGCATGGTTTTGCAAATGTGTCCTTGTTTTATTTTTTGAAAGTGTCATAAAGTAGGTACAAAAAATTGTGATATACCTTTGGTGACTGAGGTATAGCCTGTGGCCATGGGCAGTGGCCAGATAGGGACCAGCTATGTGGTAAGATTTTGCGAAATAGGTTTAGCTTTAAATGGGGCAAAAAAATTCTGCTCGTGGCTACAGCCCGTGCTGGACAGGATTGCAGCAAACTTGCACGAGGAGCATCTGCAAGGATCTGAAAGCATGCATTTGCAAATCTGTCCTGTGTTTTACTTTTTTGAAAGTGTCAAAAAGTAAGTACAATAAACAGTGCTATAATTTGCTGCCTGGGCAGTGGGCCGGGCCCTCGGCAAGGACAAATGTCTACTCTGATTTCCCTATTGGGGAATGGGGCATGGCCGAAGCCCATGCCACATGGATAGTGCAAACTGGCCATGGCTGCAAGCCATGAGCACTGGCCATTGGTCACATTATTAGGGTGTAGTGGACACTCAACTAGGATGCAGGGTAGGTGCAGTAGATAACAGGGGTGGTTTGATAGGGCTGGGGTGATGGTCGAGCCTCATGCTCAAGACGATTCAACCATGACTTGCATCCCCAGCATGCACTACTGATAACACACATCAGTATGCATTGCAGAAAATATGTTTGATAAAGGAGGTTTACAGTTCTTTCATATATGTTAAAGAAGAATTATTAAGAATGTGTATACGGTGATGTAACATTGTGAAACATTTTCACTCATAAAACCTATGAAATTTGCATAACAAAATTTGTTAAAGGGACATTATTGTTAAGTTGCACTAATAAAAACACATGGAACTCACTGAAAACACATTGTTGAGGGGACGTTATGGTTAAGTTGCACTAAAAAACATGAAATTCAATGAAAAAACTTTGTTAAAGAGACGTTATGCTTACAAGTAAAACCGAAAAACCCTTGCAATTCACCAGTTATGGTAAGCTAAGCAACCATCACTTGCACCACCTACGTGCATTGCTAAGACTAACACCTAAGCCATCAAAGATGACATCACCAATGAAATCACATATTAAATCAATTTTGATAAAAAGACTCTAAACGGAGTTGTGTTTATAATGTTAGTAACAAGATGTCTGTGGTGATCAGGAGACCTATCATGAACTACTAAAAGTAGTAAAGAATGCACTCATCTGAACAAAACATGATATTAGAGAGTAGGTTGTTAATACTGGAATGTAATTATACATACAAATCGAGAATGGCTGCAGCATGCACTATAGAAGTCAAATATGCTTAATCTGGTAATTTTGGATAGTTATATAATGAATGGTACCTTATGAGGGCTTTGAGTAATGATGAACATGGAATAAATAGCTAATAGTTAACAATTCAAGATTTACTACATACTTGTGCGACTATAAACAATGCATATGAAGATCCACAATACATACAAATTTTAGGCACATACAGGGAAACTTCAGTAAGGAGGAAAGAAACAACACCAGCAAAAAGTTACGGTGACATTAGACTATATAATGAAGTACACAAATGAATTGTGTGTTTGAGGCTTGATTATTTTCCCATGTACGTGCACCATGAACGGAGGCCAAACGCTAAGGAAAGTGCCTTAACAGCATACAACAAAGTTCAGGTCTACATATATACCACCGTTTGATTTTAAAAATGGTCTCTATAATTGAACACAACCACGTGCCTTAGATATGTCATTAAACAAAATGAAGTGGCCCAGATATGTGATGTCATCAATGACATTTGTGATGTCATCTTTGATGTCCTGGATTTTAGTCTTAGCAGGGCACAGAGGTGGCACGAATTATGGTTGCTTAGTTTACCATAACTGGACAATTTCAAGGGTTTTTTGTTTTTTCTTAAAACCATAACGTCCCTTTAACAAAGTATTTTCAGTGGATATATATCTATCAGATTATTATTTAGCCCTGGGAATTCAAACTAACACATAGTTCTACCAGCTATAACTGGAAAGATGTGTGGTCAAGTGCCTAAATAGCATATCAGGCTCAAATCCCACCTTCACCACTTTACGAAAGTGTGCGTGATCCAGTGACAGTCATTTTATCTCACTGTGCCTAGCTGTGCAAATGTGGTGCTCCTAGAAGTGATTCAGGTGGCAGTGTACATTATGAAAAACAATCACTGGCAATGCCAAAGGTTTGGGCTTTTGTGAAGGCATAGGAAAGGCACTTGCCTGGCAGTGCTGTAGTGCTGTTAACTGACTATTGGTTGTAGCAGGTGCAAAATGGTGCCAGTACCTGGGTATCTAGTAGTAGTGCTGGCCAATGTCAAATACTTCTATACAAGCCAAAACTTTTGGATTTGCCAATGCTCATTTTTTACAGGACTTCAGTGAAGGACACGCATAGTGCTTATAAATTGAGTAGCTGAAGGCAGACCTGGTGAAGACATTTTATTACACCAGTAGCGCGTTTACAACTCCAGTTAACTCATTAACTCTCAGAATACTTCAGTCTCAGAGTGCAATGTTTGATGATAAGGCTTGAATAAAGTAAGCTCAAAGAGTTCCCATGATGAGTGTTTTGGGCGGGAAGAGGCAGGAACTGGGTGGGAATGGTCATAGGATTTACCATGGCTATGGGCAGTCAATGGGTGGGAAAATACCCAAACGCCTTCAAGGTTTGTGTCCCTCCTCATATGCCATTTCTCTCTCCCTGCACTGTAATTGAATAGATTTGGCTAATAGGTGGCACTTAATAGCCCAAGCTAAAAACACCACTCAGTGCGCCATTGACCAAGCGGACAGTAATGACTGTAGTTACACTTTTACCAGAGAGCAAAATGATAGAATAAACTATGCTGCAGAAATAAATGCTCTGCAGCAGCAGCATTTAGATGAGAGCACTTCAGGCAATGGTGATATGCATGTGATGATGAAAGTGAACTTTTTTTGCAACATTGTGGCATACTTCACTCTGTGTAATCATTATTTGTAAGTATATTTCAAGTTTATATTACAACGATTCAGGGATGTCATCTAGGGGTCGCCAGAGGTCGCAAATGCGACCTCTGTGGTCTCCCTTGCGACCTCTAAATAAAAAAGCAAAAAAAAAAACATGTTTTTGTAAGGCAAGCTCCTAGGCTGTGGCCAGCACCATGTTGCTCTTTAGTTCTGGGGTGGCTGGCTTTCTTGTTTAGGCCCCTTAAAAAAAAAATAAGAAAAATAAGAACAGGAGTGCCACAAGTCAAACACTTTCAGCACTGACCCTAAATAAGAAAGAATTGGAATACCAAATAATGTGACTTTCTGGAATTCTATACAATAATTGCAGGTTTATTTCAGGCATACTTCAGGGGGTGTGTCACTGATGTAGTCTGTTCTTAATCGCCTCAACTCAGCCTTTCATCCTTCTGAGGTCAATAAATGAGTACCAACACAGTGAAATGGCGTGTATATTTTTTCTATATAAAGCGCTTAAGCGTAAGTGCTATATAATAACACATCCTTATCATTTGGTCATGGACGTCTGCTTCCATTCATAGTCATTTGGTAATATGTGCCTATACACACTGATTTTAAATATACATATGGTGATCCATTCTTGTATGAAATGTACATCACATTATAGTGATATCATAACCATATTTTTCGTAGTGTACGCTGCTGTCTGATGCTACTTGCTGCTTCGTCAACGAGTGAAAGGTCATGTATCATCGCTTCCCGCGATATCACTTTGAGGTGGGGTCAAATGACATCACTTACTGTGATGTCATCAGAGGGTCAAAGGTCGTGTGATGTCACTTCCGCTACCCCTGGCATTTTGGTGAAATGACGTCCCTGCAATGATTTTATAAAATCAAGTGGGGTTGCAGTGCTGCATTTTCGACCAGGGTGCAATATTGTCTAGGAGCTCCCAGGCTTTCATAGACACTTACCTGTCCACGTGACATACCTTTCTACAGATCTACCAGCCCCTTAGAGGAACTGATCTGTGCAGACTTCTATCCAGGCGGACACATCTACCTTCACCACCGAAACATACAAGACCCACCGCCTTAATTGAATCACGCATAAGGGCTGCGCTACAGTCGGCTCACACCAGCGCACTACGTAGACCCCTGAACTATTGAATTACTAATACCTAAAGCATGAGACAAGATAAATATTAATTCTTGGTTGCCTCCAAGTGACACATCAGAACTGCTGTGCTTTTGCTATTTTGTATACAGTTTCTACTGTTTATTTTTAGGAGCTGCATCTATGTCATACCAGAGAACTGCATTTGCCTAAACGGTCCCCACAGGATGTGATGCTCCCCTTTCTATGTGAACTTTTCACTGTTTTAAAGCTTTGTCTAATCAACTGTTGTATTTCTTCAGGCTTTTCCCGACACATGCGTCCTACATTATATGTACAACTTTGTGTGTGTGAATGTTTTGCCAGGTAAATCTGATCATAGCCAATAAATGTTCAACGTGATTAGTTTGGAGACATAGTTTAGTGCGCTTTGTTCTGATATATACAGAACTACACAGCTCCACTGAGAGCCAAGGCTTGTAAAAGCACAGAACTAAGGCCCATATTCACAGAATGTTTTCCAAAGAGGTTTTGCCATTATAAAACGCTTCCATGAATTAGGCCCTACATTGTTTACACGCCATTGCATATTCATGGATTCAATTCGCTGAAATTAACCCGTTGCTTTTTTCCTGTGGGGGTCGGGGGGGGGGGACCCTTGTTGTATTATGTTAATGTAGCCATAATCCCCGATGGAGTAGGTGCACAGACCATTGTGTGTTCTAGCAGACCTACATCCAGACATTATGAGGAATTGCTCGGTCCGAGACCGACCGACGTGGCTCCAGCCCTACCAACATTTCAAAGGCATTTCCCTGTCTTCGGGGTTAACTTGTTCGGCCCAACTACGCCCCATCAGACCCGCCTGGTGACAAAGGGCCTGACTGTTTATTTGATAGATCATGTACCCGATAACAATTACTGCTGAAAAGACATCTAGGGCGTGCTCTGTAGCTTCATAGCACTGCGAGGAACGCGGGCCACCACTGACCTGTACGAGGATGCGGAGGTTGAAAGGCTGAGTCAGTCGGGGAGGACAGGAAACGCGGCCTCGATGCAATGCATACACGCATCTTCGCAGCACGCGCTTAACGTCCTTAGCCCTCTAATCGGGTATAGTGCTTTAAACGCTGACGTCCAGAGAAACGGCGGCACGTGTGCGCTATAATATTCTCGTGTTTTGCCCGGTCTTGATTGCTACACATTGTGAAGTTGTGTATTTGGAAAACCGTTCCGGCAATAGGCGCAGCGCTGTGGATTTGCCTGAAAGGGACAGTTTGTATGGCCTTCTGTCGTACGTGGCAAACGAATTCTAGGCCCCTTTAATATTAATCAACTTATTTTAGTAATATCGCCATCCCCTCGCGCCCCCAAATCTGTCGATTGTGATATCTTTAATGGCTGCGAGTTCTCTTTCCCAATGAAACCATGACAACAGGTCTGAAGTTGACTACCGAGACCGCTGCGGCATCATTGACAGGAGAGACCATTTAAAACGTTACAACTCCAGGAGACAACAGAATGGCCGCACGTTGCTTTCCCGTTTGCCTGGAGACACGTAAATGCATTTATTTGTGTATATTGTAATTCCCTTTCATCTTTTCAACGGGCGGGATAGGCTTCCAACATCACACTTCCACGGGCCCCCATTTGTTACAATAAGCGTTTCCAGTAAAGGCCGATTCGCGGGTCCATCTCCTGGGAACGCGCCATGATTGAGTCACATGGCACCCAAGGAGGGCTCCCTCCCCTCGGCAAGGTGATAGCGGAAGAGGACTTGCACAGACATGCACCCGGCAGGTAAGCATGGCGCTCCAAGCTGCTACTAGGATTACACACGGCTCCTCCAGACGCAGGATGTGGGCCCTCGTGCCTCAGCCACATGCACGTTTTACATTGTACACACACAGCACACTAAAGCATAATATAACAGCGGGAGGCGCAGTCACCTGGCACAGTTGCTGATAAAGCAGGGAGACCTGGGATCTAGCACTTAGGTTAAGATAGATTCATGTTGCAAATAATTGATTCGTGTAAAGATAGAACCAGTGGTGGAAATGGAAAAGATGTGGTGGGGGATCCCACAACACAGGGGTGGGGTGGGGGAGGAGTTTGGTGATGAGCTGTGCCTGGGGGGGCGTGGTCTAGAGGGGGGCGGGGCTCGTAGTGGACATCCAGCAATGCTGGAATACTTAAAAAAATAAAATAAATAAACACCCGCGACGGCAGCATTGCCTTTTACCACGGCTTTGGCACTGGTGTGTAATGCACAATGGTCGCTACATGTACAATCAGTTGTACATGTAGCGAGTATTGTGCATTTCTAGCCAGTGCCAAAGCCGCGGTAAAAGGCAATGATGCAGCCAAGGGCCGGCCTTAGCAGCAGCAGCGCCCAGGCCGAATAAGTGCCCCTGCCCTCCCTGCGCACCTTTAGGAGCCTCACACAGTCTTTATGTAGAGCAGTCTTCTATGCGCATTAACATATGCCATGCAAGCATGTTTTAATGAATATTTTTACCAGCCAGAGCGAGCTAATTGACTGGGTTCAAATCCCAGCTTCACAGCCTATTAATAAATCTTGTGACCTTGGGCCCGGTTTCTTTTTCTGCGCCCCAAAATCGCCCAAAATGCGGAGTCGGTAGAAGCGGCTCAGTGTAGGCTTTGCAAACAAAGCAGTCATAGTGGAAATGCGAACCAATGGAATGCACATCACACACTTTTTAACTTCTTGTAATGCATCCTCCCACGAGGCAGCCGAGAACTTAAAGGCTGACTTAACTCCTTGTTGCGTCTGGGGATGTCCACACATATGCACATTATGGCAGATCTTTCACTGTTTCAGTACAGACTCGCCCAGGATCCCATTGAGTGTGCGGAGGGTGGGGGGGTTCATGTGAGGCGGGTGCTTTTAATAAGAAAAGGGTGCCTGCCGCCCCTTCTCGCAGCTTGGGGGAGCCTATGAAAGACTCCCCAGTGCTGGCTGGCAGGGGGCTAATGGTGCCCTGAGGTGGCTTGGCGCCACGGTTGCCTGGCCTACCCTAAGGCCGGCCCTGCTGCCGTCGCGTGCGCTTTTCTTTATTTTTTTTTTTTAATCTATTCTATCGCGGTTCATGGTCTTGGGCGGCTGACTCTGGCCGGATCCCGAGATCCGGCTCCATACCTGGTGCTGGATCTCGGATCCGCCGAGAGCCGGCCCAATGACCAGCATTGGATAGAACCACAGTTAAGAGACTGGTTAGTAATAGGACGCACACGCAGTTTAATGGGGGGGGTGGTAAGGGGAATCTTCGTGCTACTGTGGATGTGTGAAACCAACCACAATGAATGTGTACCTTGTTGTAAAACATAGGTTTTGCGTGAGTAGCAAAATCAGGCCTGGCGCCAGTGGCGTAGCTAGGGAGGGGGCTATGGCCCGATGTCTGTTGGTCGTAGCACCGGATAGCTCCTCACGGGCTATAACCAAAAGGCTAGCTAGCCCTGAGTCCCATCAGTCCTGACATTAACGTAGCCCCGGATGTTTTCCAGACTTGCAACACCCCTGCCTGGTGCTGTGTGGTCCTGTATTGTGTGGCTGCATGATGGGCTTATCTCATGTGCCGCCAATCGTAAATATGCATTAAGTTCTGTAGTACAACTGTCTTGTTAAAGCCAGTGCCATGCAGGGGTGAGTGGGAAATAAAAGAGGCCCTGGAAATAATTACTGTGGACCAAAAGAGGCCCTGGAAATAATTTTAGAAGTGGCCCCATAGGACACATTTTCAGCAAGCCCAATGCTTTTCCTATGTGAAAATTTGGAAATACCAAGCAAAAGAGGCCCAGGGTGCATAGTTCCCTATAGGCCAGTCCACTCCTGGTGCCATGGACCGGCACAGGTATGCTGTTTCTGGACTCAGAAATGGATACAGCTATTCTTGGGGAGCATGCACTCTCACAGTTCAAAGAATAGGAAAGGCTGTTCCTCGCATATATAAAGCAAGGGATAGGGGGGGCATCGGGGTGCGCTCAAGCCTTGATTAATTGATCGGTCTTGGCATGCATGGGCCTCAGGTGAGGAGCAGAGATACTCTTTGGGTGAGATGCATCGACAAGTTTAAGAAGAATATTTGGTATGGTGAACTTTGACTGAGGGGAGCAGTAAACAAGTGTGATGTCCCAACTAGCCAATTTTATTCAGATCCACTGGCGCAGCGGGGGGGGGCCCGCGGAGCAGGGGAGCTTTGCCACCACACGTCCTCGGAGGGGGCCCCCTCAGACTTAAAAAATAAATAGTTTATTTTTTAAGTCACTCTGCCTTCATAAATAAATGATTTCTGTTACAGCGTAACATAACAGAAATCATGTCTTTATGAAGGTAGAGTGACTTAAAAAAGAAACCAATTCTTTTTGAAGTAATAGGACTCCCCTCCACCCCATGACATGGAGGCCTCCAGGTCCTCTGCAGATGGTGGGAACAAGCGTCTGGCTGCTGCAGGGTGCTGAATGCCTCGTTCCCTGGACCAACGGATTAAAGGAAGAACATGTATTTTCTTTAAATGTGTGTGTGTGTATATAATTCCATTTATGTGTATGCTATTTAGTTCATGTAATCTGCATGAATCAGAGAATGCACGATGGATGGGTGGCTGACTGGGTGTTCCTGTGCGAGTGTATGGTGAAAGGGTAAAAACTAAGAATGGGTGGCTGGGTTTGCGCGTGTGTGTGTATGGTGAATGGTGTCTGTTCATGTGCATGTGTTCAAGGGTGCAATGAAACCTACATCTTGGGGCGGGGCTTACCCTTCAAATGTTGGGAGAGGCGCTAACTTCAGGGGCAGTTGGGGAGGGGCCAAATTATTTGTGTGGGGGCAGCTAACTTATTTATGCATTCTAATGGGACTATTCTAGTGCAGCGTCAATGCAACAGGCAGTTAACTCTCTCCTTTAAGGATGAAAGCACGCACTTAAGGACTGCTGTGAGAATGAGTGGTCTCCTGTGCCCCCTCTACCCTACCAATCACTCCCCTGGCATGCAAGTACTAAACCCACATCACAATTTCAATTGCCTAATAAATTAAGCATTTGAATGCAGATACTAACAGTGAAATGCGTTACACGTTAGTAAATTATCGGCCTTGTTAACAGCAAAGCACATGCGCGGTTTAACATCTGTGTCCTGTTCTGTCTGGCAAGGGCTCTGTAGGTCAGCCAGGTCAAGTCAACATAGCCCAAAATATTGGGGACGGGGGTGGCTGAAGCAAAGTCAGCTCAATCGTGTGGCGCCACTGATTGTATTTAATCCCTTGATTACTTATTGGTAATCTTAATTACTCCTTGCACCTGTTCTTCCTCATCCCAGTACTTGTGCATTTGGGTGCTGCCAGTCTAGCCGTTTCTTACTGTGGCATTGTATATTTTTCAGGGCATCTTGTGATAAAATAACCATGATAAGTTATTGCTTACACTGGCATTTTGGCGCAACCATTCTAGCATTGTCTAAATGGCATCTTTTACAGTAATATGTTATGTGTCTAGACTTGTCTACATTGTGCATCCAGTTGGACATGTTTCCATGTGGCATGGCATTTTTAATAGCAATGCATTACATTAATTGAAGCATTAATGTTCCTGTGCACTGTTGGTGGCTTGCATGTATTGGATTTTTCGATTGGCGTTACCTTACAAAACAATTGGAAACGTTCTGGCTTTTTAGTCAATTTTTCTCAGAAAGTGTGCTTTATAATGCATTAAAAACACATATGTATATCTTTCTCCTAGTGTAGTGTGTGGCGTACCACTGCAGCAGCATGTTTGTGCATATTGTACAAGCGTGGTAATCTAGGCCTGCTCAAGTGTGGTACGACTGACTTGTTGCCAAGCTCGACGGAGGCCCACCTCAGTATGGAACTCAGGGGGCCCCCAAATGTTGTGCTATGCCCCTGTTATCAGCTGAACTTCATTTAATTGAAAGCAGATTACTAGATTGTTCTGAAATGTAAATTATATGCCTCCTTACTTTCCACTTTTTATTATAAATCAATAAGTAAAACCGACACTAAATGGTAAGACTAGTGTCTGGCAAACAGTGTATAATCTTGCATGTGGCATTCCCTCAAAGCAGTGTGCATGTATGTGTCAGCTGGCAGAGGATCAGCGTCCAGGCAGCACCGGTAGCCCACAAGCCTCCTTCTCCCCAAAGATAGAAGTATCACAGTTCTGCTCCCGGCTATACAGCTTTGAAAGGAGCCACATAGGTACAATGTGCAAGGAGGGAAGGGTAGAGCCTCAGAAAAGAAAGCGGGTACCTAAAACAGGTGCAGCGTTGAGGCAAGATTTTCCTTTCAAATTTACGGCTAATGAAGAGGTCGTGTAGCAGCACACTGTCCATGAAGCCCTCTCCAGTGTATGCTGACGTTGCGAGAACATCACGTCTATATAACCCAGGGACGTTAGCAATGAGTGTTGTACTCATTATACGTGTTGCAATGAACAGCAGGAGGAAAAGAACATTTTCTTGGAACCTAATACTGTTGATTCCAGTCAAAGGCAGCATGGTGCAGAGACGGCCGTGATTGGCTTGAATTTTAAACATGTCGTTTTCAGACTCCTTCGGTCCCTGCAAACGGTTCCACATCTGACATGCGGTTGCCAAGTTAAAGGTTATTTTTTTAATGATCATTCAACACCACTTGGCGCTCTGCGTCTGTGAAAGAAAAGAAGGTTGTACTGGTAAGGATTTTAGGAGCGGGAAAGGTGGTTAAGTCCTGTATGAAACAAGCAGGACATTAAGTGGGCTGGGGATGGCTGGGACCAAGCCCTGGCAGGCTCAGAACTATGGTTCCGAGACGGGTCCTATCGGGGCCTCCTAAATTCCCCTTGCAGCCCCGGGAGCTAGAGGACAAAAGCATTTCTAAAGCTTGAAATTCTCGCTCATGTTCAAGCTTTAGAAAAAAAGGCCGCCTCTCCATAAAGGTGGCGCCAGCAACTACAAGGCATCCATTTCACTGAGAGATGCCTCTGGATCGGTGCCACCATTATTGAAGAAAGGGTGAGGCCACAGGAAGCCAAGACCTTTTTTTCTAAAGCCTGAAGCACCCACTCATTTGCAGGAGCTTCAGGCTTTGGGTAAAAATGCCTCAGCTTCCTTCGGCCTCAACCTTTTCTGCCTTAATGATGCTCCTGCACCTCGCCAGGCAGCCCTTTAGCTGAGATATACAGCAATCACCTGCAGGTGATCACTGCATCACTTAGCTAAAAGAACGCCTGACGAGGGGCAGCAGCACCATTAAGGCTGAATACATGTGGCACTGTTCCTCGCCAAGCATCCCTTTAGTTAATATGTGCAGAAATCAGCGCCCTCTCCCGCAAGGGAGAGAGGGCGCTGATCTCTGAAAAGGGATGCCTGGCGGGGTTGCCTGTACCCCATTAAGATGGAGCTCGTCAAGGGGGCGTGGACTAAATACCCGGCAGGCGACCCCCCACACTGTTAGGCCATGCCCCCTTGAGGATTCCTGGTACGTTTTCCCTTGCCACTTAAGGCACCGACAACAAGGAACAGTTGCATCTTTAACACTCTTCTGAAAGTGTCAGGATTAAGGTGGAAATCCAGTGGTAGATGGTCCTACAGTGAGTAGCCTCGATAGTGGGGGAGGGGTATGTAGCACCCAAAAATATGCACTTCAGCCAGCAGGTAGGAAACAGATGCTAGGCAGCTGATCATGTGTGTCAGGATGTCTGAGACTTGACCAAGTTCCTTCCCTTCATTGGAAACTTTGTCAAAAGGCATCAGTGTTGCATCCGTCCCTCTCCAAAGTTCTTATTGTCCACATCAAGAACTACTTTCATCTTGCATGCATAGAATCAGAGGTTCTGAGGTCCCAATCCAAGCGGATCAACTATCAGGATTTAGCGTCAGAGACCAGTGTTATTAACAGAAGCTGGATTTTAAATCGCTGATCAGCTGACCTGCTGATTCAATCTGCCTTTTTGTCATTGTTCCCAAACATGACCGTTTATGACCGTTTACTAAATACTTTGTTAGCAGAAGTCCCATTACACATGTCACTTTAAAATAAGTGGTAAAGATTTTGCAAGCTCGCAGTCTCAAGTGGCTCTCACACAAACAGACTGCACACACATGATGCCATATGCAACCTCTGACCTCCTGTTTCAACAAGCCTGCCACCCTCTAACGGCAGTCCAGTAATGAGATTGACACTGTATAAGTGTCTATACAAAAGGTACATTTGAGAAGGTGCTCGGACTATGAGCAAAACTATGGCGTGTAGCTGAATAAATAAACACCCCCCTTTGTAATGTTTGATGGTTTGCTCTGTGTGTAGTGCACTATACACGAGTCATTACTCACCACCTGTCTGAGCAAAGCATTTCAGGACTTTAGATTGTACAGTCTGAGCACTCAACCAGCAAATAAACTTCCTAGGAAAAGCAGGATGTAATTTTTTAAAGTATGGAGGGTACTGTAGAAGCAAATATCTCATTGTGCGGTCCACCTATATGCGGGTTACGCTGTTCCTGGCTGTTTTTGTTAGGCCCGAGTAGGTAGGTAGTGGGACTAGCCAATGGTGGTTGGCCGCAGGCTCAGTAAACATGGTTGACTAGGCCAGGTCTGTGGCCAACTGGGGCCCCAATAATCGTCTCTGGTCACCCATCAAATTCGTTACACCCACCCAGAGATCTTCAGCCTTTTCCTGGGGAGATAAAGTCACCACACTGGCAATCTCCTTCCATTTCACCGTACCTTGAATGTGACACTGCCTCTATGGCCACAGAAGTGGGAACCACTCAATGTGCTTAATGGTGCTTTAGGCCAAGGTACTGCACATTTGACTCTTCAGATATTTTGAACCTCAACTCCCGTCGGCCCTAGCGACCAGATTTAATGGTGTAGGATCATTGGAGTCTTAGTCCAAAACACCCGGCGCCCCCTCCTGTAGGTTAAATGCCTTTACAGCAAAGGAGGGTTGTAGTCATGTTTTCATGCTAAACCCCTTGTTGGCTGCGATGGTTCACATTCTTCAAAGAAAGGCTAATTTTAATCAAAATCAGCTCTCCATAAGGAATCCAAATAAAACAGGTGTGTTTTTTAAATTGGGGGTATGAGCATCATGCAAGTGGAGGGTAACAAAGTCTTCATTGATCTTATGAAATGCCTACTGTACTAGTTTCGATGGCTCCGAGCTGAATGAGCATATGGATGAAATACATGGAGTACAAGGCGATCCATCAGACCTCACCAGTGGTATTTTGTTAGATTTTATGTCAGTTCTTTGTAATATCCATTAGGTTGGGTTTATTGACTATGTTTGAGAGTCTGTAGACTAGTGGGAGTGAATAACTTTGTATGAGGAAGACTGTCGATTAGGTACATTTGAAATTATTGATATAACAAATGCTAATGTAAACAAGGGGTCATAGACATCGGCTGAGTAGAACGCAACAGCCCCAGTAGTGATGGGACATCAGAGGATTGGCTGAAGTGTGTGAGACGAATGGACTTGAGCCTTTTAGATGCTGAGCACTGCTAGAGAGCTGGTTGGGTCTGTCAGGAGAATGGTTGTCAGCAAGTCAGACAACGAGTACAGGGTGATTGTGATTTTCTTAGCTCATGAGGCATCATGGCTTGTTCAATTCGGCTGGAATGTAAGAGTATTGTTTGGGTGCTGTCACAAAGCACGGTGGGTATCAACGAGACACATGAGCCAGCAAATATGAATTTACATGTAGGGTTAATCTTGGAAAATTCAAATAAAAGATATCACCTTGGAACAACATTAGTGGGATGGCGCCTCTTTGGATAACACAATGAACACAATCAAAAGAAAAGAAAGGTCCTTCAGTTCGACAGTCTCGAAATCCAGTTCAACCCCCCCCCCCACACCCACACACCCCTGTGGCAATCCTCAAGGTGTTTTCAGTGAGCCGCAATCGGGAATATTTAAAGATTGTCTGTTTTGCTTTCTCATTTTCTACTGCCTTTTGGCTCCTCATTGACACCTTCTCTGTAGAACCCTGGGGTCATATGAAGCTGATGTCTGATATGAGTGACCCTGAGAAGAGGCTGTAGGTCTACAAGCTAAAGACCCAAGCCTTCCCGCTCTGCCTCTGCTGAGTACCTGGGCTGAAGGGAGGTTTTGATAGATTTTATCTAGAGGTTCACTGTCTGGTAGCCAACTCCCCTATAAGTATACTCTCCTTGCTCCTGTTACTCTGGTACCCTTCTCTATTCCCCTTCATTGTATGCTTCGTCGAGGTGGAGCCTCATTTTGAACTTGCACCCACTCCTAATTGCTTTGCCATGTATTCATACCATCTTCCACCATCACCCACTGGTCTGCTGAGTGTTTGGTACCTGGGATACCATCCCTCTGGTCAAGTATTTCCAGGCTCTCAATCTGCCCTACCTGCATTACCACCACCTGTTTAATCTCATCTGTCACCACCTCCTCCCCCCAGTTACCTTTACCCTTTTCTCCTTATTTCTTACCACCACCTCTTGTGGTCTCCAAACTTCCTCCTGCTGAATCACCACCTTCTCCCGAGGCATTGCCTCTTCTTTCTGCTTTTTAAAACCTATGCCTGAAGTCAGCTACCCTCCCAGTCTCTCACCAGCCCCAGCATCCTTTTTTCAGCCGCTCTATTCTTTACAATAAACAATCACGGTGCCTCTGATCCCTCTTAACTTCCACACCCTTCTGCAAATGCCTTCCCTTTTATAATGGTCCATACTGGTGGCCTTGTGTCTACCTCAGAGAGCATTTGCAGGTGTGTGGGATAACTTCTCATCAAAAGTGATTGGTTTATTTGAATAATTAGGCAGTCCTCTGATTGTACAATGCGCTCCACCGCCTGAATGTGCCCTGTGTGGGTCAGTGGACCAAGCCAATATCTGACGTCAGTGCCATCTTGGAACTGGTGTTCGAGCTCACTGGGAGTACTTCTGGTTCTCAGGTCCCTGACCCACGGATGTATTTCCCTGCATGCATGTTCGCAAATTCCAGTTCGGTGAACCACAGGTTCTTATTTTTCTTTGCAAGGTGAGCTTCCTCGCAGAAGCGGTTCAGAAGTTTCCCAGTGGCTCACTACGGAGTTGGAGTTTTTTTTTCCAGTTCACGAAACAGACGGAAATTGGTGGTGGTGTCCAGTGACAAATTCTGCATCATCAGCAGGAGACCGTACCTGTCCCCCTCATTCTCTCCACCCATGGCCCTCTGAGCTCATCAGGGAGCGTCATCACAGTGTGTTTAATGAAGTTGAAGTAATAGGAGCAAATCATTATGTATGTGGGGGCTTGATTGAATGACTACTGGACAGCCTGTCTGACAGAAGTCTACCAGGAGAATGGTAGCATGAAAAGGGCCCACTTTTTGCCTAGGGCTAAAGAATGAGTCATTGGGTGACAAACTTATCTAAACAGCATGACACCCTGGTTGATGTGTATGCATCAAAATATGGGTGATTTAAACAATATTGAGATTTTACATATTAATATAATAATTGTGGTTACACAGGATCACGCTATCAATGTGGTGACCCAAGACAGCCCCTGCATTCAAAATCATGTTTATTTCTGCACATTTCTTAAGGTTCTAATCCCATAGAACAATTGGATGTTTAGCCCCCGACACCATGATTTAACTCCAGGTATGCCACCAGAGCTCATGCAAACCATCATGTGTTTCATACGACACATGCACCACCTCACAAAATAAACAGGTAACATTGACTTCCCTCTCCCTCATCAGACCACCAGCCTAGTTTTTCCATGACCTAGGAGGACAGTTAGTTGGCTGGTGGGTGAACCTCAATCTAGGTAACGATGAAGAATTTCTTCCAGCGATCCAATGGACCCAATTTAATTTTTGTAGCCCTTGTAAGTAGTTTGACAGTAGGATCCTTACAGCAGTTCAATACAGATCTTCACTTCTACACCAATGTGCGTTAGGGGTGTTTCATGGCTTATCTATGTGATGTGGAATGGGTTCTTATATTAGAAGGAACCTGTTACCTGCAACTGTTGATCCCCAGCATGGGTCTGGCACGGATTCACCTGCTCGTGAATCTCCCATCGTCAGGCCAGGAATCCTCAGTAAAAAAGAAAGCTGTCCTGCTTTAAAGCTTGAAAATGACCTTTCTCCCATTAACCAATCACTAATGTCTGGGTCATACTGTAGCCATCCAATGACAACCATCTCCCTGGGTGGACACAGCCTACAGACGCCACCCCCGTCATATTTATTTGGATTATAAGAGCCAAGAGTACATCAAGGCATCTCAGAAAGGGAGAGGAAAAACCTTTCTCCTGGTTTGGCTAGCCTAATTAACTAACAAAGGCTCCCTGGAACCACCCTTTCCTTTGTTAGCTGCTGGTGGCAGCCTCACATACCAATCAGAGTTCATTCAAACAGGCCATTGGGAGGCCTGGTCGCAGGACTAACAAAACACAGGAAAACCGCAACAACCTTTGATATGCACTGTGTCAACCTGAATCCTACTCCCGTCTCTCAGTATCAAGGGCAGTAACCTGTCATGTCTCGGACTATGTATTTACAGTAGTCATCCCTGCAGGGGGGACCTCATTCAGAAGTTATAAGTATATGGTTTGGCGGAGACCAAAAGGCTGGTGCCGCCACAGCTTCAAGGGAGACCTGCTGCTTTAATAAGAGAGCTCAATTAATCAGAGAGACCCTTTGATCCACAACAGACATGAAGATGGGTGGGATTTAGTATTACATGTTTTCATATCCTTTACCTTTTCTGTTGCAGGATTGGTTCATTGAGGTAGACTTAGGCTACACAAATGACTTTGGCTCGTTTGGTTTTAAAGGAGGGTTGAGCCCCTCTTTTGGGCAAATCATCTTAAGACTTCACATGGAGTAACAAGAATAACTCATTTGGACCCTGGTACAGTCTGCCTTGCAGCTTCCGCCACTGAAGGAAGGCTAGAATTTCCAAAGAGGGGAAGCAAGATCCCTCACCTAAACATCTCCCAAGGAACACAGTGAGATACTGAATCCAGAGGACCAACCAGCAGCTCCAGAACCGCTACCCAGCCAGCTCACAGTGTGCCCTGCTAGGCTCTGCAAGCAAGCTTCTTAGGTGGGAAGGGCCAGAGTGTCTGAACCAAACCCAGGACAAGGTTGGTGCCTGTAACACTCTCCTCAGCTTTGGGACATCCGCCTTAAAGGACGACGACACAAGCTCAGTGAAAAAGCTAGGAGGGGTGAATCAACAAGCATCAACCAGCGTCCGTCTGCACCAGACTGTTGTCACAATGCAGCCGCTAACGTCGTCCGAGATGCCTCGACCAGTGCTTTAGACCTGCCGAACAGCATTGAGACAACGATTCCAGATGCCGAGCCACCGTGTAGGCCTGCCTGCAGCCATCCGTTCCGCTTCACTCACCGAACTGCCTGCTGCCTGATACCCGTATTTGTCTCCCATCTTGAACTCTGTCACAGAAGCTGCAAAGCGCCCTGAAACTGACTCCACACTATCTAGCACCAAGAACTTCTACAAGCACAAGGTACATTGTGGTTCTGTCACCCTGGTCCTTCTTTGAAGGCCCCTAGTGACATTTTATGTCCCACTGCCCCCCTTGTGTTGAAACCGAGTATCCTTGAACTATTGTGATTAATTACTTTGCTGACTACCCTCCTGTCGGTATCCAGAGTGCATCCCCTTTCCTTCTTGAATCTGTCTGTCCTCTGCATTCCTTTACAGGGTGGGTTGTATTTTTTAGTGTGCTAGAACTGTCTTTTGTGTGTAAGGAACTCATGGTGGCAACAATAAAGACGGACACAAGTGATCACAGTTGAAGGGTGTTTATTAAACTGTATAGGTAGGTTGGAACAAATCCTAATCTAAACCTAAATCTAAGATGGGAACATGTTACGACCATCAAATAATAATAAGGCAGTCCTAGCGGTGTCTTGACAAAATAAAACGGCCTATACTAAAAACAATCTATTGCCAATCCTTACAACTAAAACCAAAGAGTGTAGGATAGTGTTAACAAGAAAGAAAGTAAGGAGTGCTCACAAATAATAAGTCAGGGTCTCCCCGCCCCATGTTTTGAGCACAGGACAAGGCAGGACTCCAGAGCACAGCCCATGCCCGAGCTTTCCCAGCACAAGACTACAGTTCCATTCTCAGGTAGAAGGACCTCTGGTGGTTAAGTCTCTTTTCTACAAAAAGTCTCTTGCCTCCGAGGACCTGATGTGTTCAAATTAACAAACAAAAAGTTCCTTTCCGTATTTATGTTGGGTGATGACTTTTCACCCTTGGATCCCCCCACTTCCGGGCTCGGACCCTTCTCAAATGTTGGCTTCCCTCTGTCGGGTTCACTACGGCCTCTTCTTGTACAATTGAACCTGTTGTAAACACAAGAATGAATGTATTTTTAAACAATCCACTGTGGACATCCCTCTGTCGGGTTCACTCTTTGTCAACAAAATGTTCATTGGGGCATCATGCTTTGCCCCCTTTAGTCAGAATCCCTATGTTGGGTTCACTCTTACCAACCACACAGTTCCTTCTCCTTTTCCACTATGCAGGTTTCAGCTCCCTTAGCTTTCCAATTACATGCTGGTCAAAAACTTTCAACTGTACAGGGGGTTTTGATAGACCCCTGTATGACCACTTTGACTGTTTCCTGTTGGCTCCCCTAAGGCCTTCTGGTATTGGTAGTTCAACGCTAGGGGAATTAACCAGAATCTCTCGAGTAAGCACCCACGTGATGCTGGACCCTTCTGTAGCTGGTCTTCCTGTAAAACCTTAGTAGCCCATTGAACTTTCTTATTTTGCCATTTGCAACTTTCATTCATCACAGTTCCGTTTCTTATCAGTTCTCCCCTAGACTCACCGGCTGTGATGAACCGCTTGGCTTTTTTTGCATCTGAGTCAAGGATGGTACCATGGTAGCAAGCGTCTCTCCCTGTCCTGCTCATTAGTGTAGGAGGGCGTTGTGTACCATTGACATCTGCTGCAACACACACTGGCTATTATTCGTGGTCTTATGTTTTCTTCCCCAGAGGTTCCGCAGGTCTGGGTCAGAAAGGGCAAGGGTGCTTCTTTCCTTGTTGCCCCTTCGGTTCTCAACACCTTTCTCCTCCTCTTGAACTGCTTTGCTTGGATAGCTCTCTCGGTGTGTGGTCTGCATTGCTCATAGTGTGCTCTTGTGCTCCACCTTTTTTCCCTGTGGGAAAGGGAAAGGGCCATCAGGTGTGTGTGTGATTCTGGTCAATTGCCTCACTTTGCCTGACCCTAGTGTCGGGACATGGCAGGTAAACGGCTCTGATGTTAGTCCATTGTCTTTCATAGTGTGCGAAAGTGTTTGTGCCAGAAAAGGGGGTGGGGGTAGAGTTTCTAAGTATCCTACGTGGTAGATGGGGAAAAGGTGTTATAAGAAGGGGGATACAGCGTCTCACCCGTCGGTGTCCGACTTCCACTCCCCGAGAACCTCTCATCCAGGTGATCCTCCCGCACTGCTCTACCCTCAGGAAATGGATCCAATAGTGGTGACCGTGTCCTAGCCACCTGGATGACAGCTCCATGGGTACTAGTCAGGGAGACACCTTCAGGTTTCTCACATGTGATAATAATAAAGTAGATATTTTTAATTGTTAAAAGAGCTTTTTATACACACCACAAAACCTTAATTTTTTTAACGCACTTAGAGTCTGAAGAAACATCAAGTAAGCGTTATTTAACACATTCAGTATATTTGTATTTTCCTGTTGTCTTTCCCCTTACCCTCATTTCTAGTAACTAAGTCTTTTTTGAAACATACAACCTAGTACTACTTATCAGCGACACTACGGTCCATTTTTTCCAGGTACTTATCCATTTATCAGATGCTTGACACACCACTATTTATACAATCACGTTTTTAGGGGTGAGCATAACTTAAATTATATATTATTTTTGATTCTGTCAAAACAAATTAAACAGAATTACTAATAGCTGTTTTTAGGTGAATGCATAAACATGATGTTGCGGCTCCATCTTCATTGACTACCATTAAGAATACTTAAGACATCAGAGAGTTATTTATTGAAAGCTATCCTATGATAAAACATTTAATGTCCCCTGAAGAAGTTCTGCTTTTGTTATACAAACATAAGGAAGAACGAAACATGTTGTGATTTGTTTGCACTGGATTTGAAACAGACGCAACACTAACGTTTCTTTGAGTTATGTATTATTAGCCTCTCGTATTATATAAACCTTTAACAACTATTATTCAAATACATTGTTTCAATTAGTACTTGTATTAAATAAAGGCACAATACACATGTCACTTTGGTGGTAGCACAAAGCACTTTAGAGTGAATGTATAATTACTCTAAATATTGTGATAATGATATATGTATAGGAGAAATATCCAAAACATATCAGTCTTTGTCCTGCCCTGGGGCAATTCTCTGAACAAGAGTACCAACAGCAACCCCAGACATGTGTCAGAGGGTGCCAAGGCAGCTGCAAAGGTTGTCAAAGAAGTGATGGGAGTCTTGCCCACTAGAACGATCATGTGGGCAGGGTTACATTATGGACAAGTGTGTGGTAGAAATATGTCCTATTTGCCACAAACATCACGCAGAATAACCAGTCGTGGTAAGCGTGTCGCCCTGGGCTATGCATGCAAGTGTGGCAGGAGGTAGTCCAGTGGTGTTCACTGGACATGTGGAGATAGCTAGTGCTTGCTGGCATTGTATGCGATCACTGGTATTAAAGCTGGTGTGGGTTCTTTGCTAGCAGGTTTGGCTGGTGACATTGTTAAGTGCCGAGAAGGCATGATTGGCCAATGACACTTAAGGAGATGGACTGCAGTGCTATACGTGTACCAAAAAAAGTAGTGGAACTGTGGTCTTGGCAGGGGAGAGGGTAGGCGGAAGCATAGTGCAACATGTGAATTGGTGTTGGGGCCGGGGTATTGCAATATCTAAGTGACTAGTAACTAAGGCTCACTCCTATTACAACTTTAGACTTGCACAAGGACATGAATGAACAAATCCTCTGTATAGAATGGTGAATATGGTCGTAAAAAGTAGAGGAATGATAAGCAGAGAAAAATAAAAGTAGTGGAACACTGCTCCCGACCAGAACCCTCACTTTGGTCACTGAGATGGGGGGGTATGCACAGCCGGAGTAATCAAAGGAAACGTCTCTGATTTCTGTGAGGAGAGTCTGCTCCACCGATCCCAATCGATTGCCATTTCCAGATCAAAATAAAGATGTTGTGGCTCTGAAAACAATCAATAAATGCATCCCTGTTCGAGCTTCATGCCGTCTTGCAGTAAGGAATGGTTTAACAGAGAGTTAACTTGCCACAAAAGAATGGATTACAGAAACGGTTCAACGACGACTGCCGCAGCATCTCGCTGCGATGGACTGTCTGCCGCCCTGGTTTGCTCTGAGCGGCTTTGACTCATCCTCACTCAAATGCAAGGGCAGGAAAGCCCACAGAATAAGGTGCGTATTGCGTCACAGACTGCAGCGGGGTCATTGAGTGCAACCGTATCTCGACCTTAGTCCTCCTTTGTCTCTAAACATGATAAAGCACAAAAAACTCCACGGGGAGGCCGGTCGCTCTGACTTTAGCGTGTGTCTGGAAGATAAGGAGAGTGTGGTACCTGAAATAAGCATTAGTCTGAAAATTCCCCAACCTTCCTCAACCGGGGACTTATGTCACTGTGGCCAAATCTGCCTGACGCTGCCAGGCACCGGTGGAGGGTTGGTGCTGTCAGAGACAGACAGACAGACAAACAGACAGAGGTCTACACTCTCACCGCTCCTCGGCGTCTTCATAGGATGGAGAGAGTGACTGAGTGCTGTCTGCTGAGTCAGAGACGTGGAGTGCGTGCATCGGCGTGGCCCACGCACGCGGCGATTACCTGCGTGCGTCTCGTTGTGTTATGCTGGTGTGAGTCACATTATGGGGGAGCACAGGGAACAAGAAGTGTGCAGGCTGTCGGCTAAACTGCGTGTCACTACATGTGGAGAGAGCCCGACGCCGACTGGCATATGCTTCCTTTCTAAATATGTATGGCACAGCTCATCTGAGGCGCCGCTAGGAACAATAGGAGGTGGCGATGTATAGCGGAACAACATACACATTTGTCATATGCTGTGCTGAAATGTTAGAGAAAAAAAACAGATGACAAGCAGGTAAAAAAAACGGTGTTTTCTCAAGTGTGTGGCGATACTGAGGAAGAAAGACACAAAAGGACATGTGTGAAGATACACCACTAGTCGTGGCTCAGAGCGGGCAGGAGAAGGGCCGTGCAGGGCTATAGTGTCTTGTGTGTGCTGCCCACCGCCATTAAAGTGCTCCCAAAGAGCACACCTATATGCATGGGTGTACCAGTTACCCTGGGGTCAATCGGGTTACTCCAAAATGCTTTTACAATTAACATATTAATGATCTGTTTATGAAATGTGCAGATAATTACCATTAGGTGAAAGAGGAACGTGTAGAAGACTTTCATCCAACTTCCTGCGCAGCATCAAATAACCTGAGGGTTGTGCGGGTTGGCAAAGTGGCACCAATACTCCTGGCAGAGGTGTAATGAAGATTCCTGCTAAACAACCACTTGCCACACACCTGCCCTGAACAGTGGCGTTACACAAAAGGAGGGGGGCCCGTTGCGAGCCCTGCTGAGTGCCCTCCCAAGCTCCCTGAAGAAGCATATACTGCAGTTTATTTATTTATTTACATTTGTATAGTGCGCACAAAAAACGGCCCTTGGACATCATGGCGCAGTTAAGTATACTTGCTTAGTTACAGAGTAGGTGCAGTTAAATGACAGTGACTCACAGACTCTCGGGTCGGCCTGGGCCACCACCCATGCCGAATGATTAGGAGGATCATGATGTCACAGCGGTGTGCCGTAGACAGCACTAGGTGAAAGATGCAAGGTTTTAAATCAAATCTTGCGCATAGCATAGAAACAGAGGGCGTGCACGCCTTGCACTCGACACCCAAAAGTTGCAGCCGCCACGGTGGGTGCCAATAACATTATGATGTCCATGGCTGTAGTGAAGGCAGGTTTTGGAGCCAGATGACCGGGAGGCTCCCAGGGAGTACTGGCACTGTAACCATCTGAGGTCAGTGGCAGCATGTGAATAGCTTCAGTGCAGGGGCACTGCCACCTACCATAAATGTGTGATCGTGTGAGCAAACCAAGCGCAAGAGTGCACAAAGTAATTTAGGGGAAATCGGGTGTTTCTCCCGAGAAATTTTTTTTACAAAAATAATCTGTTGAAATAGAGCCTGTTCGAGCACCTATTCTTTTAAAAAATGGGTTAAAAAGTCATACAATTTAAAGTTGGCTGTCTATGGAAACAAATGAAAAAAATTGTGTACACGTAATGTTCCTAACAGCACACAGGAGCATTTGACAACATGTTCATTATGCCAGAGTTCACAACATATGTAATGTAATGCAATTGTCATTTGTATAGCGCCTTAGCACCTTTCACCATTGGTGTGGTCCCAACGCACTGGAAGTGTAATTGGTTATTTATAACGCGCTTAATACTGAAGAGGTTTCTAAGCGCGGACCCGGGATTTGAACTTGTGTTAATCTGCATCGTCTTGCTTCCAAGACGAGCACGTTGCCACTAAGCTATCCTCCCGCTAGGATGAACGCCCTTGGGGGACAGAAGTCTAGGTATGGGAAATTTGTCAGAATTAAAGAATGCGTGTGTGCATTTTAGCCAGTACGACGGTAGGTAAGGGTAGCCAAGTCCTTGCTAGTCACCCTGTGACAAATCAACTTCCATGGCACCAGTGGTCCAGGGTTGAATATCGGTTTCCAAACCATCAATCATCCAGACACCTCTAGTACACCAAGGGATCCGAACAGATTGGAATAACAAGAAAATTAGAATCCTCCATGTCCAATTAAGGTAATGTGGATGAAACGGCAGGCTTATCTCCGAAAGGTTGTGGATTGTTGCTAAATTGCAACACAGCAAAATATAATTATTACCCAATGATAAAGGGGACTGTCCAGTCAAGGTTGTAGCAAAAATATCTACTTTATTTATATCACAACATTCTAACAACACTACGAAATACAACCCACCCTGTAAGGGAATGCAGAGGACAGACAGTTTCAAAGAAGGAAAATGGATGCACTCTGGATACTGACAGGAGGCTAGTCGGTATGTGTAATAACCACAATAAGTTTACTTGGCTTTAGCACAAAGGGAACAATGGATCTTAATATTTCTCTAGGGGCCTTCTGGGACGGACCGGGGGGCTCGGAGGGGGGAGAACCACAATGTACCTTGTGCTGTAGGTGTTCAGGGGGATTTTCAGGCTTCTGTGACAGAGTTTGAGACAGGAGTCTGTTGCAACTGCGGCAGGACCGTTTGGCACTTAAAACTGGTCGAACTGCTGCAAGCTGGCCTACACAGCGGCTCAGGGTCAGGAATCGCTGTCTCAGTGTTGATCAGCAGTTCTGAAGCATCTCAGATGTCTTTAAGCGACGGTGGCTTGAGAACGGCCAGCTTTGCCGTCGGTTGTGGATTGAGGACCTCTACTGGCTCAAAAATGTCCTTTAAGGCGGACAGCGGTATATGCTTGCCAAGGCACTTATCCCAGCTTCTTCAATGGGCTTGTGTCATCCTTTAAGGTGGACAACCCAAAGCTGAGACGTGTGTTGCAGGCAGCTGCCTTGTCCTTGGTTAGAGGTTCAGAGACCTTCTGGCACTCTCTGTCCAGGGAGCTTGCTGCAAAGCCTAGCAAGGCATGCTGTGTTCTGTCTGGGTACCGGGTCTGGGGCGGCTGGAGGGTCCTCAGAGTTCTTTATCTCCCTTTGTTCCCTGTGGGCAGTTAAGGCGAGGGATCTTGCTTCCCTCTTTGAGTGTCCTGGCGTTACTTCACTGGCAGAAGCTGTAAGAAAGACTGTACTTTCAGCCAGGGTCCAAGGGTGAGTTCTTTCCTACTTCTTGTGAAGTCTTCAGATCTGCCAAAAGAAGGGCTCAGCCCTCTTTTAAAGCCATGTGGGCCACAGTGATTGGTGTAGGCTAAGCCTACCTTAATGAACCAATCCTGGGGTCCCTATCAACAATCTCCTGTATGTGTGAGGTCATAAACAGAGTGCTTTGCAACAGGAAAGGTAAAGGAGTGCACACGTGTGAATGCTAAGTCCCACCCATCTTCCTGTCTGTTCTTAATCAAAGAGTCTCTCCGGTTTATAGATTGCTCTGTGGTTCCTGATTAAAGGAGCAAGTCTACTTTAAAGCTGTGGCGAGAACAGACTCTGGCTCCTGCAGACCACTTTTTCGTACCTTATGAATGGGGTCCCCCTGCCGGGGTGGCCTACTGTAAACACTGCCCCAGACAAGATAGTTCACTGTCATTGATACTGAGGGTTGGAGCTGGTTTCAGGTTGACACAGTTACATTGGAAAGGTTGTTGGGTTTCCTGTTTCCTTTGTTACACTCTGCAGCCAGGCCCCATGTGAGCCTGTTTGAAGTACACTGTATTAGTATGCTAATCGTTGCCACCAGCTGCAGGACCTAACAAAAGAGCAGGGCAGACTCATGGAGCCTTTGTTATTTAATCAGGCTGGCCATGGAAGGGGGAAGGTTTGCCCTCCCCCTTCCTGGAAATGATATGGTACACTGCTGGGTGTCGCATTCCAACTAAATATGACAGGTCAGACTGCTTTTAGGCTGAGTCCACACAGAGTAGACCGGTCTATGCATTTGTTGTGGCGTGAGCATAGGAAAATGTGTGTGGATTAGCCCCATGTATTTTCCTAAGGTTGGTCTACCATCATACCATTTGAGTAAACATTAAAAAGGCCTTGTGGAGAGCACGCCCACCATGCAGATGGTCGAATTCCTCACACACCCATCTTGAGCAGGCATGTGGATGTGTGCAGAGAGTTAGTCTGGAGAGTATGTGAGAAGACATTCTAATGTAGAGGTGTTGTGCAAAGTATTTTAGAGTAGTGCATCGGTGCTGCGAGGTAGCCTGGAGAAGATTGCGAGAGCAGTAGACACATTATGTGTTCAGCTAGACAAAATGTTATTGTGGGGGATAGCTGCATTCTAAATTGCTGAGGTGTTGTGCAATCTGACTTAGAGTAGTGCACGCAGTGGAAGGGTGCTGGGAGGTAGTCTGGAGAGTATGTGAGAGGAGGTGAAACATCATGTATGCAGCTAGACCGAATGTTATCGTGGAGATAGCTGCATTCTAATGGCAGAGGTGTTGTGCAATGTGTCTTAGAGTAGTGCATTTAGTGGATGGGTGCTAAGATATGGTCTGCAGAGTATGCAAAACAGTAGATACATTATGCTAGCATTGCGATTGTTAGTCATCTTATGCCGCTGCACCCACAATATATCCCAGCATTGCCAGTGTAAATTATTGCAGGAAGCGGAGGCCATAATGCAAGCATTCCTACTGTAGATCACCTTAATTTTGTGGTGACAATCCACACCATTACAATCACTGTACATTACTTTTGTGACGCTGCAGCAACAGTCTATTCCAAAATTCTGAAAATAGCAAATTCGATGATGTTGCACAAACATTATACCAGCATTGTCACCATCAATAACTTGCATGATGCAGCCCTCTGCCACCAAACACATGGACGCATTACACACATCACTCAAACACGCCAGACACAAACATCACTCACACAATAAATTAGAAGCAACAAGCAAGGACATGTTCAGTCTTGAACTCTGCCGATGGAGGAAAGAAAGAACCAGAAGGCAGACTTTCTCTGTCTACACCATTAGTCTTCAAACCTTTTTATGCCAAGCCACCCTCTGCCCCCCTTGAGCGAAACTCTTGTTTCTGGCTGCCCCCCATATAAGCCATGAATGCTTATATTTACTAAGAAATACTTATATTGTCTATTAAAAACAATAACTGTAATCCTGTGTTCAAAGAGCTTCTCACCCTCCTGGGCATCCTTCGGGCCCACAGTTTGAAGACCACTGGTCTACACCTTGAGACTCTGGAACCTTCTCCCCTAGATGTGCCCCCTTGCTTTTATATTTCAGGATGGAGGTTAAGACCCTCTAGTTCAAGGAATGGCTCCTCAACACGGAGGTCGATACGCCCGCCACTCTCCATCTAACCTGGGAAATATGCTCTGCCTGGTTTCCTCCCTTGATTGCAAGTAGATCCTTTGCTGCCAAATTGCCCGCCCTCCCCCGCCTTGGTCAGCTCCCCAATCCCTTGTTTTGATGTCTTGAGATCCGTTTCCCTCACTGTGTCTGCTGTTTCCCTATGCCAAGTCCACGCTCAATATATACCACCATTATAATAATACATTCATGAGACACTGGAAGCATGTATTTAGGGTCACTGAGAATGATCTTCAGTGGCCTCGTTTGCATCCAGTCTGCATAATGCAAATACATTTCTCGGGCTCAGTTTGTAAATAAGTTGCTACTGAAAAATAAAACATTCTCTCACTCTAGTTCCCAGCTGTGTTGCTTAAAATAAAGAGCATTTTGGGAACATAAAAATTGACATAGATTTATATATTTAGCACATACGTGTCTAATAATGATGCAAGCATGCAACTATTTTGAGCACATAATGCATAGTTGGTTTAGTTTTCATTTGTCACAATATTCACCCTAACAGTTATAAGTCTGTAAAATGGTTGTATATTAATTGACCTTTTCACACTTGACCTCAAGAGAATTGACCTAATTTAAAAGGTCTTTTAGGACATATATGCGGGGGAAACACCCCACAACCCCCACCCAATCCAAAACTCCTGTAACCCCTTACCCAATCCCCTTATATTATTTATAATCCGAAACCAACCCAATACACATATAAAATAACTAAAATAATATAAAGGTCAATTGTGCAGAAGGTCAATTGTAAAAGGTCAATTTGGGTAATACCTGTAAAATAGGAGTCAAAAATACCAATTATGGCGTGCACTTCTTTTAGGTCTGAGGCTTGTACCGAGAAGAAAATGACTTCTTGTGTCAGCCACAACAATGTATCAGCTTGTTACTTGGCCCGTTTTATGGGCCACCCCTGGGCCTCTCTCTCCCCCACACCACGGGGGCCACTTCTACGTCAGTTACCTACAAGTCCATAGTCGAGTGTTTTCCCCATAAACCCAAGGCATATGTTCTCATGGTGGCTTTATCTTTTGCCTTTGCAAGTGCCCAGCATAAGACTGCGCAGCATGCTGAACGTGACAGGTACAGAAGTGTTAGAACGAAGATCAGAAGCAAAATCGACCCCTACAGAGGTCCAAGAGCTGCAAAAACAATCATAGAAAATTATTATTTTGACACATCTGCTCAGACATCCGACCACCATTCTGTCACCAATCGGCCAGTCGCCATAGTTGGACCAGATTCTGTTAAATATCAATTCCACTCTGTCGAACGTCGCCGTTTCCAAGGTGAAAGGTGTCCCTGATACCAGCAAATCACTCTTGGGCGCAGAGCGGGGCGTTCCTGGCCTTTTAAACTCATCAAAAATCAGTGTCCTAGCCAGCACCGTCAGCCCTCTGAACCGCAGCACTTCACAAAGGGGGGCACTTCTTCCAGGCCCTTTCAACCCTGGTATATACGTCTGCAAACCTTACACATATACAACCTCTGGCATGTGCACAGAAGACAGCAGAGTCGGCCTAATTTGAGGGTTGAAAATTCACAAGAAAAGAAAATGTACAATTAACCACCATAATGAAACACATTTACTAAGAAAAAAATGAAGACTCGACAAGTGGAATTCGCTATTGGAGACGCTTCTGTAAATTGTGGCACGGTCATTTCTGTTAAAGGGCTCTCCAGCGGTAAAACATTCACATTTCCATTGAAGAACTGCAGGTTTTATTGCAGTCAAGGGTCTCCCTGAGTTAATAAACGTGCGCATCTTTGTAAGGTCAATTTTCACAGCAGGGGGTTGCCTCACTTCATCGATCATATTTGTGTTATTCATTTAGTACAGTGAAGATCAGTTTGCTCTGTTTTTTTGCCTAGCATGCATACAATCAAATATTAGAATGCTATAAAATCAAAGATCAATCACAAATCAAACACTCTTTGCAAACCACATTGAGAATCAAATAGGTCATTGAGCTCACTAGTGAGAATTATATGGAACGTTATTCAGACTTCACCGGGGGTCCACGAAATGAATGTGAACCCACCCGCCCCCCCCCCCCCATCCATGTGGCATGCTGTGGACTCCAGACCTATCCACCGCAGCAGTTTATGCCCGCATTATTCCACTGGCCTGAGTCATGCCCTCTGGTGGGTTTACTGCGAGCACGGTGGTGGGTCTTTATGCAGCTAGTCTGCCCACATTGTTGTCCTTTCAAGGGAAACCCCCTGAAAACTCTGGGGCCATATGCACCTTTACAGTGAGTCCCCCAAAACTCCTCCATGCTCCAGCAACTGATTCCACCTTCCCCCAAACATCCCTTACCCAATCTCCGCTTACCAAGTGGTTGGTTCCATGCAGTCCGTTTATGCTCTGTCGTGGAATCCTGCAGGCCGCAGTACGCTGACCTTGTCAAGAGGGGACGGCAATCCCTGTCTGTCTGGGGTGAGTTGCCCAACATGGAGGAGTCCACACCCAGCCATGCTCCAGAGAGCGACGGAGGCAGTTGGGAGGGGCCCAATTCCTGTCCCCTCATGTGCCACTTTGTTCATGTGCAGTGTCCATTTGCATCACCCCATGCCTCTGACTTCACATGCTGGCCAAATGTTTCGTTTTCTTACAGAAATACTGCAGTCCCATGAGAAGAGTCCCCGCAAGAGAGAAAATCATCAGTGCCAGATGCCAAGGCATCTGCAAACCCTGCTGAAGAGGGAGTGTCAGTGGGGAGAGAACCAGAGGCCCTGCACACCAGGACCCCTGAGGCACACAGCCACCATAATGAGGACCGAAACCTATACTGCCCCCCAAAACTAACTGGGATATTGTCCAAGACAAACACGCAATATTTGTTCTGTGGACGATAGGGGCAGGACCTAAGGGCTGTATAAAGGTTTTCTTGTATGTAACACCTCCTGGGTGGGGAAGCCAGGGCCAGTTGGCAAAGAACAGCATCCCAACCAGAGGATTGCGAGGGGGTTAAAACTAACCACAGGAAGCTGCTGGTTGGTCAGGTGAGGTCGGAGGAAGTGGCAGACCAAGAGACCAGTAGGAGGAAGGCTGGTGGAGTGGAGTGTGGAGGCAACTTGGAGCGGGTGAGCCATTGGTTAATGAGTATGGGTGCTACTTCGTTGTGTGTGCATGAAAGGGTACAAGTGTACTTGAGAGAGAGTGTAGGGCGTGAATGTGAAGTGCTTGTGTGAGTCTGAGTAGGAACAATAGAGAGGAGGGAGTAGTAGTGTGGAGGGAGAGCAGCAGAGTAGTGGAGGGAGTACTAACATCAAAGGGTTGCGGCAAGGAGTAGAAGGAGCGAAAGATATCAGAGGAACTGAGGTGGAAGACACAATGCATAGAGAAGGTGGGTAGAATTGAAAAGAAGGACAGTGCAAAGAGGGGGGATGTCAGAAAGTGAGAGAGATCAGACTAAATCTGGAAAAGTGTCTGAAAGGCATAGTCCAATATATCTTTTTAGATAACTAATCACTGGATAGTGTAGGGTCGTCTAGGAAGTCATTGAGGGAGGTTAAACAGGTAAGGCATTTTGAGTTTATGTCTTCACCTCTAGTAAATCTCAGAATCTAGAGTGTATGGGTCAATGTTCTGTATACGCCTAGCTGGGGAGTCTGGATGCCTGGGCTAGGGAGAATTGGTGCTTTCATACCTAGAAAGAGAGGGGGTCCCTAAAAGATCAAATAAAAACCCTTGAACCATGTCCGAGACGCAGAGTATTTCTTGTCCCATCTGTGACATCCTGCAGAGAAGTAGTCAATTTGCTACAGACTGATTTAATTGTGCCTTGACTTAAGCAGTCCGAGCACATTTTTTCCACCAGGCACTGAAGTGTTTGACTGTACATTTTACCTCTTTGCTGCCAGAGAAAAAAGAAGGGAACAAAGAACTTGGGGGAAAATGTTTGCTTTGTAAGTCTCACTGGTAGGAGAATCTACTCCTTCCCAGCATTCAAATGGAGCCAGTAAGCCAGATTCTAGTGTTCCAATGCATCAAAGCAGGCCATAAAGTCTGGAATTGTTCTGCCCTCCCTCTGGCTGAGTGTCATCCCCCAAAAATGTGATCTGATAGGCATTGATAAAGTGCAATGTTTGCACAAGGGCATCTTGGCGCTAACCTAGCAAGAGGTTGACAGAGTGCGACTAAAAAAGCCAAGTCTTCAGAGCTTTACGGAAGGCAAGGTGGTTAGTGGCTAAAGTGTGGCTGCGGACTCTCGAGTGGGTACCTTCCCAAAGAACAGGTCAATGGGCCGTGTTCGTTCTCGCAGAGGGGCGCCTATGACTACATGTTGATTATTTCAAGGGCCTTAGGTCTAGTCACCCTAAGTTTCCCACAGTCATCCAGATGTGGACCCCTTGCTCACTGTACTCAGAGAGGCACAGCTCCACCTCATTGATGATGCCCAACAAGGCGGAAACACGTGTAGGGGGTTGCTGTTGGTACTCTTGTTCAGAAGGCAATTGCCATAGCATTTTGGTGCTGAACTGCCCATTTGGGCGGGACAAAGACTAATATGTAAAGGGATATTTGCCATCTGTGAAAGGTACAGTGAGCTAAAGTGTGGCTGCAGACTCTCGAGTGGGTACCTTCCCAAAGAACAGGACAATGGACTGTGTTAGTTATCGCAGAGGGGCGCCTATGATTAAATGTTGGTGGTTAGTAGTAGCTCTGAGAGAATGGGGTAGAGCATTCCAAAGGCCGGCCACTGCTATGGAAAAAACACGACCACCAATGCAGCAATATTTTACCACAGGGACAGGCATCGGCCGAGCCTAAGGCCCGTCTAGGAACATAGGGTCAGAATTTAGCCTGTAGCTATTCTACGTGAGGTGGATGATAGAATGATATACATTTTGAAACGAAAGGGTATTTGCAGGACCTCATATTCTACTCCAGAACATGGGGACTGGAAAATGGAAGGATAGCTGCTGAGAATCTATCTACTTTGGAAAATATAAACCACTGTTCACTTTCAGCAGATAATGTCGGACAACTTTAAGAACAAGACGTTAACTTATAATCCACTGTGTTGGCACTGGCAAAAGGGCAAATAGTACAAGAAGAGAGATACCAGCTGTCAAGAAGTTAAGCAGACATTAAGCAGAGCAGTGAAATGTTGTCCAACTCCAGGACTCGAGGGCCGGATTGATGTCGGGTTTTCAGGATACCCCTCAATAATATTCATGAGATGAATATGCATACAAGGAGTCTAAATGTATGCAATTGTTTTCTGATTAATATTAATGAGGGATAGCCTGAAAACACATCAGGATCCCGGCCCTCGAGGGTTGGATAACCCTCTATTCCTTATCATGGCCTGAACTGCGACTGAATATGGTGGAGCAGTTGGACAATGTAACCGTGAAATTGGACCAATTCTTTGATACCCTAAACCGAGGGAGGGATTGATTACGGCCATCATTTCACAGGTAAGCATGTTTTTATTCTTTACAAAACCGGTCACTTTCCATGGTATGCAGTACCAAGACATTTTTGGGCAGTCACACATTTATATTAGCAATAAAGGTGTTCATACCTAAAAGACCCAAGAAGGAAGAAGGTCCAGAGGGGATTCTGTAGGGTTGACCTTTCTAAGTAAGTATGGGATGTGAGTGGCACCAATGGAGGCAAATTAAGAACTAGAATAGAAGTTCTAGGAAATAGCGATGGGTGTGTCTGGGGTAGGGCCATGTTTAGCCATCACGAAGATCTTCCTCCCTCACTTACATACTTTGACTTGGAAATAGTTTAGAGTGTCTGTATGTACTCTTTGTTGTTGTACCTCTAGGGACAACCATGGAAGCAGGTGGATTTGACCTCTACTGGCATGCAGGTGAGCAATGTGGTCGATGGCACCATTGGCCACTTTAGGGAGTGTGCCTTAAAGTGTCAGAAGGACACTTTAAAGCAAAGTACCTGCTGTGGTGGCCCAGGATTTGTCTTACACGTTTGAAGACAGTGCTCAATGTTTCTTGTGGAATGCTTGGTGAACAGAGCCTACTAGCTTTTCTGCAGGGTTGATCTAAGGAGCCTTGCCTGCAGTTGAAAGTTGTTAGACCAGACCTGCTGGTTGCAGTTCAAAGATGGAGTATAATTCTTGGTGAATGTTAAAGCTACGGTCTGCCTCTTGATATTCATGGAGCCAATGATGAGATTTGTAAAACCCAGGGAACCAAAATACTCAGTGGCATAAGTGACTAGCCCAGGACAATAAGAACTACCAGAGGATAATGTAAAGTACAACCATGCAGCCGCCACAGACATGCTAAGTCCCAAAAGACCCATTACGTTTAAGGTTACATGTTGGGTCTTGTGCATTGTAGAGGCCACACAAAATGGCATCCTAGTGGCCCCAGAAGCAAAGAGTGGGGACGAAACTGAGCCAGGCCATGTTACTCAGAGAAGAACCAAGCTTTGGTTTCCCTTCCAAATTGGTAGTGATTATGAGTGTCACACAGGGACATTGGTGAAGAGACCCAAAGAAGGGCTCCTGGCACAGGCCTGCCGCTGGCCTGTGGCCAGATGGAGTTCAGGGGAGTGCAGTAAGCAAACCGGAGACCAGCGACGAGATCTGCTCTTGATCAAGAGTGCCACACAATAAGTACTAGAGAATTTGAAAAAGGTGTAGCAGAAAAAAAAGTGAGTTTAAGTGGTGTAGGAAATGGTTGTCCATGAAATAATCGAATTAGAAATGTCAGTTATTTCAACGAAATTGACTTTATTTTTCTTTCTCATGCAGATATATCTGGCAACCCGCTCCCCCCATCCCTTTACTTACCCTATTGGCGGCACACCTCCTTGTGTGACGCCGACTCCTCCATCCCTCTGCGATGCCGGTTCCCTTCACTTACGTATATGGGAACCGGCGACGCAGGGTCCCTTTAAAAGAAAAAATAAAGAAAAATCCTATAGGGGGCGAGGAGACCCCTGCCAGGCTGCCACCTCCATTGCCATTATAGCGAACAAGGGTGTGGCGGGCAACCTGCAAACCTTGCTTCTCTTGTTCACTATAATGGTATGGTAAAATAGTTCGAAATGTTAGTTTTTTTGTTCTCGTTCTTTCTTGCGGATACCGTAGGTAACAAATAAATCGGGGTTCCATTGGAGTCTGGCGGATTTCTGCTGATTCTGGGAAAATGCCTGGGTACTCCTAGAAGGCATTGCTGGAAATGGAATTCTGTTACTGTGGGATCCCACCAGCGACATGGGGTGTGGGGGGCTGGAAGGATGTTTATTACTCTTACCCCACCCACTGCCCTCACAAACATTTGGGCTCTCAGAAGATTAATCATGAACACCTGGAGAACACCCTAAGGATGGAGTGCTTCCTATAATGTTGCAAGCAAAGTTGAAAAAGTGCACATCTTTTCAAACAAAAAAGTTGTACTTAAATATTTTCAGATTTCCTGAAGAGTGCAATCTTAAGTGATTTCACAGAGGTCCTGATCAGCTGCTGAAGAGGTCTTGAGGGTAACCTCACCTCTGATCCCAATGATCTCGGTTCGAATCCGGCTTCGGTAGTGTGGCCCCGTTAAAGCGGTCCAAAACACACTAAAATAAATGAAAAGGGGGGGGTGGATTTCCTGGATCCCAGACACAGGGAGACATGTTTCGCTGAATTCTAGATCCATCAAAATATGACCCAATGGCAAGACTGCTGGTAGGCTCGAATAGCATTCAGTGGACATGGAAATGCCGGGCCAACAGGCTAGCGTGGACGAGTTTGATGCTTTAGTACACTGTGCACATGAGTGAGAGTCCATTTGCTTTAAAATACACTATTTGCCCACAAATTTCACCAACGAAGTCACCCCAGGTACTGCTCAGTTTATGGCGAGGAAGGATAGCTCAGGGGCAACGCTTCGCAACACAGGTTCTAATCCCGATCCTGCGTTAGAAAACACTCGCTGGTATTAAGCACGTTATAAATGAACCATTTTAAATTATAAAATTATAAATTAACACTAACGAACATCAATTGGGGGGTACTTTTTCTGTTGATGCCCAGGCCTATCTTTTGTACAATGTGACCCTGGTTCCTAGCCCATTTTCGGCAGATTGCATGTCTGGTAGCACAGAGGGCCGGCCGTGAATAGATATTGAGCATGGATGCATTCCATGGCCAAAAATGGCCCATTGTGGCACACGAGTACAATGCACACGGTTCCCACTGTCGGACAGTTCCTTTGCACGATCTTATGTGTAAAGAAAAAGACTGAATTGCAATGCTGCCCACTATTGTGGTTTGCATGTGGTGTGCATGTGTGTGAACGTGCAATGCACGTGTAAGCAATCTGCAATAGTGTGGCGTGTGGCAGTACAATCCTCACTATAGTGGTTACACCCACTAATAAAAGGCATTACTCCTTGTACAAACAAGCATTTCATTGTTGCCATGGTTAATACATCATCAAATCCAGTAATACACGTTAATAAGCAGCGCATATGCAAACACGATCCACTCCATTCAGGAGACACCAGTCCAGTCCTGGTTTAAACTTTCCATTCTGGGTGTTGTAGTAACGGATGATCCCATTCGTAAACCTAGAACTACGAGTCCCAAAATGTGAAATTAAAACCAGAACTAGACGAGTGTCTCTCAAATGGAATGGAAAATCGTGGCATGTATGAAGCAAGCACATTTGCTGGCCAAGCATTCCACTAACTCTCGGGACTTAAAGACAAGAAACCTGGTCGTGAAATGGACTTCGGCATTCAAACTGGTTCCTGGCAAAGAGCATGAACCTATGGTACTTATGCCATATTGCACTATTTTGTAAATGGGCATGAAAGAGTGTCCAGTGGTAGACAGCTACCATGGGATGGTCCATACCATGGATTACTCGAGTCCAGCGGTGTCACCACACTCTGCCAGCTAGCTAGGTGTGCTCAATCAGTATTACATAGCAGACAGACAGGGGCCACAAAACACTCAGATATATATAAGTGTGTGTTGTTTGCCCTTTGGACTATATTTACATAATTAGCTGGTTTAAAACTAATTCGTCTTTGCAAGGGTACCCGCAGGTCTTGGGCACACAGTTGAATTCTGGTGTTTACACCAGGAATACAGTTTAGAAAGTGCTTAGAAACTGGTTTTGTTTATTGCCATCATTGTTACCCACAAGTGTGGTAGCTCGGAAGGGAGGCGGCACGAGTAGACGTGGAGGAGGATCAAACCGTTGTCCATGCTGTAGCGACTCCTCACTGGACACGTGCGTGCTGCGTATTGAGGTACTTGCTCTTCCTACGTTGTGTGGGGGTGGCAGGTGGACCAATGTACTCCTGGGAGCATATCCTCCTTGGGCCCTGCTCAAGCCCTACCCCTTCTACCATGATACAATATTTAACTGCCCACCCAGGTGGCGGGTAATTCCTACTTTTTGTATTCCCACCCCCCCCGGCTTTTACGTCTGGCAGAAATATTTCGCGCTGGGTGGTATGGAAATCATTTTGTAACAGCTCGTTATACTTTGGTTCAAGCATCACGCAATATGTTCTCTTTTTAGTTTTGTTCTTTCCGCTTTATGCTTGCACCATCGGGTGCCTTATATCTATTGCATAAGATTTAACCAGCGGACCTGACATGTCCCAACATTCTCTCAAGGCATTCATCGTGTTCCTTTCAGTCATAAGTCCTACAAATGGCGTGTTGTCGGTTTCCTGTTTCCGGCATACACCCCCATGCCCCATGCATTCAACATGCAACTGACCGCACGAAAACCAGGTCCACACAGGCAGGGCCATCTTAAGCATTTTTGGGGCCCTGGGCACGGACATCTCTGGGCCCCCCCTCCACCAGGCATCTTTGGGGCCCCCCTACACCAAACCAAAGGAATTAATAGATCAATAATACTGGTCGCATCCCCCACACTCCATACGTCGCGCTCACATCCTAGAGGTTTACATACTGTCTTGCAGCATTATAAGCCTGTGTACTCCCTTTAAGTCCCCTTACCCTCTTCATTCTTGCTCTAATCAGAATGATAAACAAGTAGCTTCTGAAGACCAGCATTAGCAGTCTACGAAGAGGTTACTGTTCTAGTACATACAGGATACTTTTTATCAATAACAACCAGGAAGGTGTGCAGCCTGTAGTATTAACGCAGGACCACATGTAAAAGGTACATGTAACCCATAATAGTCAGAGAACTCACATTAGCTGCCTCACAGAATACAAAAGTGCTCATGCATGGATCCAATTGGAAGGAAGGAGAAAGCTACACATTCCGTAGCATGGATAGTGGATGCAGATTAGATGCTACCAGCAAGATGTCTTTATCCAGACAGACTGAGATTAGAAGTGGGATAGGGTTTTCAAATAGTGTTGCCATTAGATATCAAAGGAACAAATGCCTGTGGTGTGAAATATACATATGCTCGCTATTAAAGTGGAAGCAAACCTATAGACAGTGAAATCATGAATAAGTATTTTATGAAGCTCATACCATGAGAAGGAAATCACTCTGAAGGACTGACAATTTTGAAAGGTTTAGGGACTGGCAATATTGAGAGGTTAGGCAATACAAGATTAAATGAGATGCCCAGGATCACACATTGGTGAAGGGGTGACGCTGGGATTTGTGCCAACCCTGCAATTTCTGCATTTGAACACTTTCTTTTCCAGTTCTTAGCATGAACTAAAACAATCTAATTTTTTAAAAACGGACTTGGAAAGTACACAAATCACATTACCAAACATGTCCATTTTTGAACAAAATATTATAGAAGGGTGTTATGCAAAATGGGAATGGTTCTAGCTTCATTCTCTCCATCAGCAAGGAAAGTATATAAAAGTACCAGCATACCAATCGATGTGGTTTAACAAATTTAATCTGGGTTTGTCTTTTGTATTTTAAAGCTTTAAATACTTCCAAAACAATGGCTTGTGACATTTTCATTTGTAAACGTGCATAAAAACATTTGACCTTTACCAAAAAGCAAACCGTTTTTTGTGTCAAACAAGCAGACCTTAAAATATGCTTGGCTGAGGCCTGCAACATCTGGTCCGCTCTCTTCTGTCTACTAACCCTTCCACCCAAATGGCCTACATAAGAAGAAAGACCAACGATACCAGCAGCATACCTGAAGGCAACCCTCACAGAAAACTGCACAGTAATGTAAGATATATCAGAGGATTTGACCAGGATCACTTAATCTTCTGGCAAATCCAGGATATAAGCATGAACGCTTTTGTTCCATGGTCTTGAATTTGGATACTTATTCACCTCTTGGACTAACAGATTATGCCATCGTTGGGGGTGATTGCATAGGTTTTACAACACCCCGTCTGAACAAACCAATTTCTAGGCCTACACCATGTGGATGATATGTTCGTTTTTATAGCAACCCCTATCTGGTGCAGGTACATAGCAAATGCTGTTCTGCAAAACCAAGTACTATGCAGGCAGGTTTATACACTTCAGACATAGGAAAGGCTAAGCCAGCCTTGCTGGAATGGGATATTCTAATGTTGCATATGAACACATCTCTGCAATGGGTGCTTCACACACTGAGCTAACTTCTGAACCATTGTGGCACTCAATTTATCAATATGCATTTCACCAAGGCCTATTGCACATGATCAACATAATTCCCACAGAAAGGAAATAATTCTACAGAGCTGTGCCATAAGGAACACAAACTATGCATACCACAGTGAACACAGAAAGCAATACAGGATGAATTGATCAAGGCAGAACGTACTTGTCAAAACAGAAACGCAATGGGTTTAGAGGTGACGTGTGCTATTTAGACTGCTGAACAATTGAATCTTACTTCTTCAGATCAGGCAGCCTTGTGCCCTCCCACCCCCCCCCCCCCCGCAAGTGCCCCTTTTGCCCTCCCATAAAAACGTCTCTGCACACTAGATATAAATAACCATGTGTGCTCCCTCACGCGAATGAGCAGTGCTGCAAACGCACGTGCCTCATCCCCGCACTCCCATGATTTCAGAGCGCCATTTGCGGATTAGGCAGGTTGGTTTTGTGACAATGGGACACGCACAGGGGGGGCCTTGAAAGCACGTTGCTGTTTACTCAGAGCTTCGCTTATCAGTCGGAGTAGCTAGAAGAGACATCCCCTAACGACTCCTAGATGAGCAGTCAGCAAATAAACACTCGAGAAAAGGGCGCCCTACGGTGCTTGGCGCTGCCCTCCAAGGTCACAGCAAAGCAGGTAGCCAGGCAATGGGCTGTAATGGGGTTTACAATAGGGTAACAACAAAGCTCTTAAAGACCAGAAGAGTAGGCAAAAACCCAAAAGGCCGCCTTTGCCCTCTGCAGGGACAGGGAGCAATTTGCTTGGAGACAGGCAGGCCTTTCTCCCATTTTCAGTTGTAGATTTGGAGTTATTCCAGACGGAATAGTCCCATAAGAAGCCTACTTGTAGCCGATTACTTACAAAGACCCACATAGAATCCAGGGTGAAATGACCTAATGGCAATTCTGGAGATTTCACAGACCCCTCTGTTTCTATCCTTTACGCCCCACATCCCTTTGTAGAAAATAACTTGTGATAAAATGCTCCCAGTATGCCATTCCCCACTCTTGACAAATGCTGCGTCATTAAACCCTATATGGGGGCAAATGTGCTTTTGAGGCCATTATTTTCCAAATGTTCTTGTTGGAGAAACCACCTAACCCTATTTCCAGGGACTCGGCTTGCTTGTATGTTTGAATGGGGGCGGGGGCACTTTGAAAAAAATGTCCAGGATATGTTTTGGTTCCCAGACCAGGCCTGGAGAAATCCCTGATAAGCAACGCCTGATGGTGCGCACACAGTTTCCACCCGAGAAGTAGGCCTTTGAGCAGTGAGACCGGATGAAGCTGAAATGTGTGCATTGATCTGGGGGTCATCAAGGGGCCCGTTGGGTTTTCAAGGTGCTGTAATATGTTGGGAATATGCAGCACGGATGGGCCTGGCTCGCGTTTTCTGCCATCACCCATCACCTTATCTACTTGTATGCGTTAACAACGGATAGGAAATAACAAATGGCTTGAAATGTATTAAAGGACTCAATGATGTCGAAGACAAGCCAAGGCCTTCAGATCCATTACAGACTCATTCTCCGGGGCTTCCTTTTGGGGGGTTCAGAGTGACATCAGAGAATAAGGAACAATACCTATGTTTAGGAATATTAGAGTCACACAATATCAGATATTACATACACCACCCAACCACGTCTAATACTAACTCTACAATACACTCTTGCATTCCTCCCCATTCTGGCGCATCTAGAATGCGTTATTTTCAATGTTATGCAAGTGGTCTTGTATAGTGCCCAGTTGCCATTATGGGTGGCTTTGCTGTGCGTGACTAAGAAAACAATGGGAGTGGGTCATTAGTGGAACAGTGGGAGAGGCAGGTGCAAAACCTGTGGTGTCGATGGGTGCAGGTTAGGAGACATTTGGGAGTAGGTTATCCAGAGGTAAGAGGCAGTCCTTTAGAACTGGTTAACTGCAGATGTGGGCGAGCGTGATAGGGCAAAAGGAGGAGAGCTTTGTCGTGGTTCGGTTAGTGTTGATGGGCCAATGGCTAGTGCCGTAGTGGCCACCTGTAGGGGGCTTTGTGTGTGTGGGTGTTGTGAAGGCATCATGAAGCAGAAATATAACCGGTTCAAGTTTTAAATGCAGAATGGAGTAAGGCCTAACTTTCCCTGTGCTAAGGTGGGATTTTCCCTACCTAAAGAAAACTAAGGCTAGTCTGTGTCAGGAAGTCCAACACAAATGCTTGTCTCTGTCCAAAACCTTTAGACTCAGCTTCCCCTTTCCCAAGTGCAAAATAGTACAAAAGGAATAGGGCTGCCCTTCCCCAAGAGTTCAAATCGTCCAGCTTTTCCAAACAACACAATTCCTTGGGACACTTCCCAGTTCTTAGGATATTGTTTGTTTTCACTAATTCACATAGGCAGTTCAGTCTCTTGACTTCAAAACACATACTAGGTTATTGTAAAACCAAAGCTTTTTTATAGGTGCTTTCAGTGGCCCTTCCAGACAGGGGTGAAGTCGGTATCGGCGCAGTTGGTGGACCACAAAGACCACCCATTAAAGGTCACGGAACCAATACCCCTTCTTGGTTGCTTCTCCACCAACACATTGCCACTTGACAGTGATGCTTGGTTTATTCATCTGTGTCACACTCTCTTGATACTGTATCATGGCTTGTTTGGCCACCACCCAGGTGTTAAACATTCTTGTATTCTCCTGGCTCTTGCCAATGCTCGTTTCCTCATATATTGCAGTTTTGTATATCAGGCAGATTCACAAACATTCTTTCATTCTGCTAAATGTTCACGAGTGCCCAAAACATGCTTTCATTCTGTCTAGTATTCAACATTACCTTAATTTGGCTTTCACTTGCCTGCCAGGTCAAAGGATTTCTCTTATCCCAATTTCTCATATGGTCTCTTCATAGGTGGTTGGCCACCTTTCACCTTTTAAGGTGTTACTTCCCCCACCAGATTTGTATTAATATTCCTTTTCAACTTCTCTCAAGCTGGTCGCTGGTTTGCATTGCGATTCATTCATTGCTTTAGACCATGTTTATTCTTAAATTTCAATATCTTTCAAACACATTCGTCACATCAACTTTTTTCCTTGTTGAGTTTTCAATCTTTCAAGTCGGTATTCAAAATTACTTAAAGGGCAACAATTCATTTGGGCTCAAACACCCCCTCGCCGTGCCCGGGCATCCTTTTCTAGGCGGACTCACTGGATTATGTGTACAACGGTTCTGCAAGTCTCCCGCCTGCCACAGTTCAACTTCTCCGTGCAGTGTCTCGCATCTGTGGTGTGCTGGTGTTCAGCGGTTTTGCTTCTTCCACCGGCAGGCTGTCAGCGGGACGGGCACTTCCTCGTGGGTCCTTCGGCTCTCGTCTGCTTCACTCCAGCAGTTCAGCTTGGACCTCTGCCTCGCACCGCCTGCTTTTTCCGCTGCATCAGCTGTACACTCCCCGGTACTCCTGCAAACCTCTTGCCAGCATGCACACCAACGATTGTGAGACTGGCTCTCCCAGCTGGCTTCAGCCACTCCCACCCCATATTCATGGGTCCTGGGGATTAAAAAGTCCCTGCCTAATGGATCGGTCTACTTACAACTTGGCCGCTCACTGTCTTTGTGGAAGTCTCTTTTCCAGGTTGTTGTTTGTGTTTTCTTCTACTTTGTCCCATTAGCAAAATGATGTGTGTGTGTGAGAGAGAGAAAATAGGCACAGGATTGGTAACACCCTATCAAGGCCTGGGGGATATTTGATTCCCCATGAAAGGGAAATGGGGGATACCATGTCTCACCTAAGGACGTCCTCTCCCCATTCACCAAGTCTCCTCCACCCAGGTGATCCTCCCTCTCATATCACCCACAGGGTCAGGGACCAAGAGCAATGGCCTTTCCCTGGCCACCCAAGGGAGGGATATAGGGGGAAAAGAAGTGCGGACGTCCTCAGGTTCCTCAGAGCATAGTGTAAGCTGGTAGGAGATCTTTAAGGGGAGATTGTTAGTCGGGGTAAGGAGCAGTAGGATTTACAATGCAACAACCTGCAACTTGCACTCTTCCCATTGGCCTCTTGTGGGCAGCTGCCATTTCAGTAGCTTGCATTGTCACTGTCAGACTAGGTGTCTCTGTGTCTAATAGATACATTGTATCCCATGTATAACAAAACAGGCATCTGCGAGTTGGCAGACAAGGAAAGGGGACAGGTTGAACAGGAAGGTGGCGGCAGAACTGGGAGCCAAACCCTATACAGAATAACAATGCACACTTAGTCAGGCCTGTGGGTGGATCTCACGTCTATCCACAAAGATGGGCCCTGCTTCTAATCTGCACAGCTCAGCAGGTTAATTACCTTGTTCTAAAGATCAGTCTGCAGGTCATATGTAGGTTTCAATCCTGGCAGGGACAACTCAGCCTTTCAGCTTCTGAGGCCAATAAAATAAACCACGTCTGTTGCACAATATTAATCCGGTTAGAATCTTAATACCAGACCTACAGAAAAATACAGCTATTTTGTGAACAAATAAACAATAATCCAAAATTAGGATAGCCCGCTTGGGTGTTGCGAGAGCCACCAATTGCAAACTAGCCTATGAAACCCAAGGTCATGGTTCAATGAACCTCCAAATCAATAACATGTTCAGAATATAAGGAGTCCCTTTTACGTATATAGGATACCATTCTCTATTTCACCCCGCTCTGAAGACGACCTCGGCATATACTGAGGCGCAATGTGTCGATGACACGGAGGCAGATACTCTGATTGGACAATGCATCAGCCACAAGGATGGCCTTCCTGCCCCCTCTCTTGCGGACCAGGGTTGCGTTGGCTAATCTATGAGGTGATATAATTAGAAAGTAAACCCAGTAAAACAAACAGAGGGCAGATAGCACGAGATCGGGCGTGTGCCCGTACGTTTGCTTTAGGTGCACTAATGACGCGGAGGGCAATCAATACACATGGACGATTACACCGCGGCACAATGCACTTTGGACGCAGACAAGTCTAATCTATTGCTGCACTATCGTCGCCTAGGAGACTCGAGTAAACAAACGGTAGAGGGCAATTAGTGATTGGGCTCTGATGAAGAAGTGAAAATAACTGACAAAGGCCGATAACTGAAGTGGCCTTGTCGATTCATTATCCAAATCACACGAGCCTTACGTGGGCGATCGAGTGTAATATTCCTAGAGTTCTCCATTCAAAAAGATTGGGCTTGCTTATTAACTCTTGAAGACCCTGAACGGTTACCAACATTTAACAGTGACAAATCACTTTGACTGGCTCGTGTCTAATAACACGATGCCAAACGTTATTTAAAAGAGGGATGGCCGTAAAAAATTAATTTATAATTTTCACGAAAATGGAGAAGCCAGGAAGGTTTAAGGCAGAGTTAACATATGAATAGCACACTCTGGTCACGCAGCATTCCAGACTGTGATTAGTCCTAGTGAAGAGTTCAAATGCTTCAGTGAAGTCTCGTTTTTAGTTTAGGCTGAAAGCTAGAAGCCAACGCTATTGCATTGGAGTACAGAGAGAAGAGGGGATGGGGTGTGAGGAGGGACACACAGTTTGTGGGTGTTTGATTATTTACCCACTCATGGCCCTGCTAGCCCCTATGGCCATTCCCACCCAATACCTGGCACTGCCTGCAAAATACACGCCCCCTTGGGATATGTGTGCTAGGTCTATCAAGCCATTGGATAACAATTATTGGCCTGTATAGGGCCTGTCATTATTATTTCCAAGCAGTCTTCCTAGAGTTAATGGCTTAACTGCAGCTGTATATGTGATGCAGTGTAATACAAATGGCTTATCTACGTGCGCATTCAGCCACTTGATTTATGAGCAACCAGTGTCCTTGCATCTGTTCCTTGCACTGAAGCCCAGTTAAAACAAACACTGGAAAACCAACAGTTTTGGGTTGTGTATAGCAAATCGATCGTATTTTCCAGGCAATACTAGGTAATCACACCATTTACCATGGCTGGGCAGTAGCATGATGGCAGTGCCTGGCAAATGTCTAATCCATGCCTACACAAAAGCCCAAACTTTCAGCGTTGCCACTGCTCGATTATAAGATGACCCACTCACATATGTGTTTGGAAAATTCCATAGCATACGGCACTTACCACAGAAACAGACCAAGCATTAGGGTATTCCAGCTATATGTCTTACTTTAACAATGCTAAAATTGAACAACAATGATAGCAGGTCATGAGCTATGGAGGTGGCTTTGTCTGAAGAGACCATCATTGCAGCCTCAGCTTGCAGGGACACGGCTAAAGAACATGGGCCTCCAGTACACACAGCTTTAAAAGACAACCTGGAAATGTCCTGGCAATGTGACTCAATAAGGGAGTTGGATACACTGGGAGGCCAGTATAAATGATTAAGATGCAAAGCTGTGGCTGCTGGAAAGCAAAACCCAAGGCCTGGCCATCTGAAATGCTCCTGTGAAACTGATGCAGACCGGCACCTTTTTGCAGGCCAAAAGGCAATAGAGCGTAGTGGAAAATGGAAGCATGACATTGAGATTGCTTTTATGCAACCTGTTACCATGCCAGCTCTTTTTTTGACTTTCCAAGACATAGGCAGGCAGCAAAGCGGAGTTTGCTTCTCCGCTTTGCTTTCCTTCCCCATTTTGGGAGAGCACTGGCTTTTTTACACCTGCTTGGGAATTTCATGCAAGTGTAAAACCAAAGGATTCCAATGGAATCTCCCTTGATTTAGCACCTGCTCCAGATCAGGCGGATTCCATTATGAAACATCACTGGCAAAGCAGAGAGTAAAAGTGAAGAGTGAAGGCAAGTTCGCATTAATTTCCGCTTCACAATTGCACTACTTTGTGAGTGTTGAAAATTGAATGCATTGTTGGTGGTCCCTGGCATGCAATCAGCATGTTTGTTTACAAGATGACGACCATTTTGATCCAGTGCAGTGTCATGGACGCCAGTTAGGGGTCGCCAGAGGTAACAGCTGCTACCCCAGCAACCCTTTGTGTATACCTCGCACTCTGCTACCCACAGCAGGCACACATTCGTAAAAATGTAATTTCAGGGTAACAAATCTGGCTCAGGATAAAATAAATAAAACAGATGGCCCGAAAATAAATACTTGGGAAGAGACACTGTTGTGCGCTCGGATTATCGTTCTACAAAAAAAAGAAACTAAAATCGATTGCACAATGTGAGGCCCTAAGGAACATAGATACAGCTTTAATAATCAGGAAGCGGCACCCAAATTGGTTTTTATTTTCCTGACAAAGTCAGTGAAATGGCTGGAACGCGTGGCGTTTTTTGACCCGTGTGAGTGAGTGTGTTTACACTACCTGATCCGCTTTGATTGTGCACAGAATGCTGCCAATCTTTTTTGCTCTGTGAAATGCAGTGTATTCAACAATAAAATGTATTTAGCACTTTTCTAGGAGTGCCCGGGCTATTTGTATCTCTGAAGGGTGAGGGTGTTTCTTTTCTCTCTACGCTCCAGATTGAGTGGAAATATATATATGTACTTTTGTGAATTTTAGAAATGATTCCCTTTTGCCACAATGAACAGAAAGGGTTGGTGATCGCTCAGTGCGCTTCTAAAGCGCGAACAGCTGCCAGTAGACATGCCTTCCTGGCGCTAGGAGAACATTAGATCCTGGTCAATTGCCACCTTTCACTGAGGAAGTTACGAGTCTACAAAGATCTAGAGAACAGGAGAGTTTTGAGAACTTTCATAAAACGAAGACGTTCATACTTCAATAGGAAACATTTAGTCAGTTACATTAACAACAAGCTTCCTCACAGACATTCCCCAATCCTGAGGGACGTGGCCTGACACCACCAGGCCCGGTCTGTACCATTCCGCGTGTGCTAACCAACAGAAGCAGATCTTTCAATCATGCATAAGAGGCGCCAGTCGGGTGGCCAGCACCCTCATGACCCCCATTCCGGTTCCCAAGCAAGTATACCTCGTCCTCGGGTGCGACGTGAAATGCGCCACTGGACATGCCTGGACTTCAGGCAGAGACTAACTTCAAAGCCACACAGCCTCTGGGCTTGCTAATTTCTGTGAGCCAATCATGTTACTGTGTGGCTCTTGCCATGTCATATCCCTCAGTTATGGCGGGAGAGTTGCTCTGCCCGTGAAATGTGACCGGCCATTGTTTATAGGAATATACAAATTACTGTTGGATTTGACAATGGTCGAATGAACGCAGTCCCCTTTGCCTTCCAGTACACTCGCAACACATCGAAGAAGCAACCTAGTTAATATATGGTTGGCAACTATAAAAGCCTTGTATCTGCCAAGTGCTATTTGTCATTTGATTAATTATACACTTATTGTAGAGACTTGTTTTTTTACATTTGTGATAGCACGTTATGTGATGTCATCAGGGCCAAATATCAAATAACACCCACTTCCTGTGATGTCATCAACACCAAAGGTCATGTACTGTAGTTTCCTTTGATTTGATCATATACGTTATGTTACTTCTACTACCCCAGCATGTTGGTGAATTGACGTCTCTGTGGGGAGTATCCAGAACGCAATGCCATTCGCTTCACTGGTCTTAGACATGATAAAAGCAAATCTCTGGGTATGCACCCCTTTACCCAGGTATGCAGATATTTGGGAGTGTATATTTGTGAAGGGGTGCATGCACACTATGAGAAGTCTGATGCTGTGTAACCCAGACACCCCTCAACACCCCAATACAAATGACTGTCGACTAGGATAACAAATATTTTCCCCAACAGGCATGCCTCCTGAAGTTTGGTAGCATTGTCCTTAAAAAATGGCGCAAGATCAGGAACTTGCAAAAGGCTTATTGTCTGTGGTTGGCGACTGGCAGGAAAGCACTGACCTGGAACTGGCAGTGCAATCTTCCCCTAACTGCCTCACCACCATATTGTATAATGTAATCAGCATTTATACTGCACCTGTAACCAATGTAGTGGCCTCCAGGTGCTCTGACGTTCATAGCATTCCAGAAGTATTCCATCTCTAAATCGCCTCGACAGATATTGTTAAAATGTATAGCTCTGCTGTGATGGTGACATTAGGTATAACCAAAGCTCCAGATAAGATTTTATAAATTGGAGTGTTTTACTCCTGATTTTTTAAAGTTGGGAGTAAAAGGTTTTTTTGGGGATTTTAAAAACAAGTAAAAATGTTTTAACTGGAAAACGGAAATGTATTTGTAATAATTATTTCTTTGCACCTTGTCATTCAGAAGAGCAGTTTCTTCCTCTGGTAGTGCATGCACTACTGGTCCAAACCAATCAATGGAGCTGTTTGGGCAAAAGCAGGGGCATAAGGTCCTTTATGCGCGTGTTCTATTTTTATGTTGGGAGTATTTTTACTCATTTTTATTTTTTGGCAGCATTTGCCTATTTTAAGGGAGTAAAACGGTATCCAGTAATAAAGTCGCAGAGATTACGCAGCGTAAAAAAAGACGATTTATTTAATGCACTTATTTCACATATATATGTGGGGGGTGGGTAATGGGAAGTATTTATGTTATGAGGAGTGCTGGGGGCTTTGGAGGGTTTCCACCCGCATGTATATATGTGAAAAAGGTTTTACTTTTTTTTAACCGCAGGATTCATTATGGCGACGTTATTACATGGAACCAGTAAAAGTGGTCGATACACTCCTTATCTGCAGGCCTCGATATAACCATAAGCTCACAGAACCAAACTGATGCCACGAGTTCATTTTCCGTCCTCTGTTTCAACACACTCATGATCCAAGTTAACTAAAGTCAGATCGACTTAACTCATTGGGGGAAGCGGAAGTCGCCTTGTGCCAACCTTGAGCACTACAAAGTTTCAAAAACTCCTCTCACGGTTTTTCGAACAGATAAGCTATTAGATAAGCACATAAATTTACTTCCCACCCTTCACTTAGGTGCGCTGCAGTGAACCACACTTCAACTTATACTCTAAGTTAGCACATGAAGTGCTCTGTCCTATTGTTGGCTTTTAAAAATCATGACCGCATTAAGCACTTGAAGGGTCGGAAGCAAGTGGTTATCTACCCAACCAGTATGTTTGCATTAAATATTTGCTTCTTTCCCAAGTTGATGCCGAACGATAAATCTCTGGTAAAAGGGGATATAGACAGTCTGCTTAACTGGAAATAATGCACATAAAAAATATAAAGAGCCGCCATCCTTAATATGGGTAAATCAAAAGTTTTGCAACTTTCACCTTTTCAAGTTTGTGGATGCTCTTTGCAAAAAATGATTTTACACAACTGTCTTGGGTAATTCATTTGTTCCCCCTCTACACCGGCAATACTGCTTATGTACCTGAAAACACATGCTTTTATTTTTCTCTGATGCACCTCTGTTGCTTTACTATATATAAAATTGCCCTCAAGACAATCTCTACAGAGTTGCAAGGCTAGGCTGAAAATGTATACTGTTCTCTTTGCGTAGGATTTGCTTCTGATAATCCAGAAGGAAGTACAACTCATATTAGAAAATCAGTAGAACTCACTCGCATGGGCCCTTACAGGATGAGTCCCCACCGCTCTGTTATCAGGGAAATCAGAAGACCATTAAAAGCCAAGGCTCGTGATCAAAACATACAGGCTATAATTGATTTATGCATTAGTAGTATCTGTGGGTTTGACATAATTGGATACAACTACTTCAAGGATACATCAATCAGTATAATGCCCCTATTTTCCCCTTACTATTTGGCAGCGTTTGGAGTATTCCTGCAGCTTCTGTGACCTTTGGACTTATCTCTGGTAGCCCTAGCGGTACCACGAACAGAGCTTCGGATCGAGTAATGGCACTGCAAGGTTGGTGCCGATTTTCAAAGTCTGACACTGTCGTCTAGCAAAGCCCAAGACCAGAGTTGGTAGTGGCCACCCAGCTTTGTGAAACAGTACATCTTTCTTCAACTGGATTGGAAACCCAACTGGAAATCCATCAGAGATCCAAACAAGCAATTGTTCAATGGAATCAGCGATTCGCTGCAATTGGGTGCCTGAATTGTGCACATGCCGACGTCCCTTCAGCAGTGCACGTACAAACTTCCTATTGATGGGGTTCTGGTACGCTACAACTTTCCCAAGGAAGCACCAAAGAGGGATCCCAGATGTTATGTTACGGTACTGGGATTCAAACCGCGCACCACGGCCACCTATCTAGTCCCCTGGTACTCTGGCGGATTTGAATGTGAAGGGGGTGATTTAGGGTAGTGGGGAAATTAAAAAAAGGCAAGATTGCTATGCTGCTGTAGTGGTACATCTGATAAGAAGTATCCTGGGCTCCGGGCCCGTGTCAGTTTCTAGGTGTTGTGTCAAGAACATAGGCATTTGTGACCAGAGAAGAGCCTTGCGTGTTCATGGTGCTATGTTGGAATGTAAGTTGGTTGTAGAGGTGAAATGTTCTGTTTGAGCTCTGTTGGGGTATTCATTTGCAATATTTGTGGATGGCTAAGTTGGTATGCATATATTATGTTTTGGAATGCAGAATTGCAGTGTGTTCGTAGCAGGAGTGTTCAGTAGAATCCTTGACAGGCAGGTTGGTGCAGGGTGAAGCAAATCATAACATAGCAAGCATGAAAAGTGCACAGCAAAGTATTCAATAGAAATAATGTGATGTAAAATGGTTTTAACTAGCCCCCTTATACCATGTTTGTTGGCCTCAATACAATGGCTCTGTAAGAAAAGGGTGGTTTAGTGGAATAGCAACTGGGGCAGATGCAAACCTGTGGTGTTGATGGGTGCAGGCTGGAAATACTGCGGACAAGTGTCTTTCTACGTCTGTGGGTTTGGCAGAAACACTTGGGAGTATGTTACCTTAAGGTAGGGGTCAGCAACCAGCGGCTCTCCAGATGTTTTGGACTATAACTCCCATGATCCCTCACCATTGACGTTGCTGGGTCGAGCAGATGATCTTGTTGTTCAAATCATCAGGAGAGCCAAAGGTTGTAGACCAATGCCTTAAGGGGAGACCCCAAGATATGACAGAACACAACACTTTGGGTCTGACTGGACACTTAGTTGGGTGGAGTGTAGTAGGACTAACAAGGAGAGCTTAATCAAAGACTGATTAATGTTCAGATCATAATGGCTAGGCCTGATCATTCAAATCATGGTTAGAATAGTATCATTAATCCACAGATTAAACCGGTCTAGCAACAACTATTCCTCCCATTTCAGCAACCTCCTTTTGCCCATTGAGGATGCAGTCAAACAGGATCCAGGCGTTGGCACAAGTCAAAGCGTTGGGTCTAACTGCAAAGTTCACTGGGGCAGTAAGTGAGGAAACTGAGCCCGCCCCATATTGCTCGTTCTCCCTGTAATGAAGGAAACAATGCACTAAAAGATGCACGACTAATCCAGTAAATACACCTCATCCACTGCACAATCTATTTACTCAAAATCCAACAAGGCAAGGATGTCTAGAGGATCCCTTCTGCTGCACATGCTGGTGTAGTCGTGGGGCCACGTGAAATCTAAAAACCTCCATTTTGAAGGGGTAACTCTGTCTGTGTTTTGTCAATGTAACAAATAGTCATTTCTAAACTACTACTCAGATCGACAATACTGCTTAACCAGCATTGATCCCAATCTTAAAGGTGAGACAGGCGCAACCCAACAGCATTACTCCTTTGCCTCTTGTGGTAACATAGGCAGAGAAGCACCCCAACAACAATAGCAGTGTGGTACCAAAATAACGAGAATGTCCTATCAATATTCTATTGGGAGATATTCTATTTAGCTATTTAGCTAAAGACTTGGTTGAGACTCTCCCAGGGGCCATCCACCCAAGAACAGGCCAATGGGCTGCGTTTGTGCTGGTAGAGAGACTCCCAGACCCCCCTGTGTTTTGCATAGCCATGAACAACTTGATATGTGAACATTAAGGGGTGTTTGATTCCACAGACCAATTAATGCTCAAAATATTTAGGCAATTCTCAATTATCAATCATTCTTCAAACTGTTCATCATATGATGCTGTACTGTTACTTTAAGCATGGGAATACACATGTGTGGTTCACCGATATGGAAAATGTGAACATGTCCTGCTATGGCATTGAAACCCACCAATTTGCAATAGGTGACATGCAATAAAAACAAGAGCGATTGGCAACACTGTGCATACAAGCTATGAGACATGACATGAAACCGCAGGTGCATTTGTTCTGAACTTGGTCAATATGACTTGAAATCAGAAGGGCACCATGACGTACCAAAATATCGATGCTTTCGCGTCTGGCGGAAGCTGGGTCGGACCTCTCCACTGTAGGATTAAATATGAACGGTGACGTGGAACCCGAGGTCCTCATGATGGGGAGGCTCAGAGATCGGAAGTCTTTCACCGCTTGCTCCACTTTCAGTTCATCGCCCGGCTTGGCTGAAAACAAAAATAGGCAAACTATTAGCATGAGCAGGGGATGAGGTATATAAAGCATTACCCCAGGCAGGCTCTGCAACTTGCGGTTCTTACAACAGTTTGGACTATGACTCCCATGATCTCTCATCATTGAATATGCTGGCTAAGGTGTATGGGAGTTCTAGGCCAAAACAACTAGAGAGACAAAAGCTTCCGGCATCAGACCTAAGGCACAGTGGTCAGATCAAGGCACTAACATCATCAACTCAATAAGGCAAAGTGGACATAAGATAATTGGAAGAAGGACCAAGTCTGTATCTGCCTCTTCAGCCATCGATAATGATCACTTCTATGAATGGCCATAAGCATGACCCATTATTGGGCCCCATAAAATGAGGGGATTTGCGATTAAGGAACAATGGCATCTCATTTGCACATAAAGAGAGTTTGTCATCTATATAACATTCAACACAGGATCTCATGCCGCAAATCTGCCACCAAACAGCTGCCAGTCTTGCCACGCCTTACAGTAAACTGTGCCGGTTTCCAATAATTTGCTCTGCAAACAGACATGCACAACCTTTTCAGGTGAATGGGAATAGTTTGTGGACACAAAGGGAGACTTTTACTGTAAGCGAAACTTAAACAAACTTTTCAGAGACGTTCTGTGGGTAATGCACTGCTGAGCAAAGAAGCGGCTTTCCCACACAACAAGTGTGTGCCTGGTGTGCATGGTGTTCAGCAATGAACAATCAAACCATAAAGTCCTGGCTGGCTGCAATAAGTAACCAATAACGTTTTATCGCCTCTGCAACCCACTTTTCTATCACACAAAGAGGTGGTCGGGCCTATAGGTGAACATGATGAAGTAACGACCCGTGCAGAGACAATTTTATCTTCATTCAGTTATACTCCTATGCAATTTATGCTTCAATGTTTTAGAGAAATGTGGAAACTATTGCCTAAAAATGGGTTCGATTACCTTAGTTATGATATGATTGGTTATTTATAACGCGCTTAATACCCAGAGGTTTCTAAGTGTGGACCCGGGGATCGAACCTGTGTTGCTTCGTGTCATCTTGTTTGCAAGGCGAGCACGTTGCCCCTAAGCTATCCTCCCGGATGCATGATCTTGGACATTCAGGTTGTATGCTAGCTGTTGGCTGCTCAAAGTGGCTTTCTTCACTCCGTTAATACCCTCCTTCAACAGCCCGCTCAAATAATTTAAACAGAACCCTACACCTCATCTCTGCCACCATCACCCACTACCATCAACAAAAGTCAGCCTGATCACAGAAAAAACCCGTATCAGTGAGCATCTTTCCCTCCTTTCCAGGTGGCCATTTTCTTTAGAAGTTTTATTTTCCTCGAGAAAAGGTTCTTGCAACCCACACAGAGTATTTTTTCCATGAAAAAATGCCAGCAGGCTAATGGCATAATTGTGGCCTTCATGGGCCGTGATGTATGGTCACTAATTTTAGACCTCATTGAAGACCGTGTCAGGTCAGGCTAGTAGTGGCTTGCTACTGGCTTGTACAGCTCATGAAAAATGACCATTTTCACCTCAACACATTCAGCCCATAAAATGACAATTAACAGCGGAAATACGTTTGAGTTGTTAGGATACTATCTAAAATTGTGTACGCTTTTTTTAAAAACAAAAAAATGATTAATATCCCAAAAACGTTGTGATAACATTTTTTTCATTTTTCAGATTTTTGAAACGCAGAATTGCTAAAACAACAACAGTTAGGATTTTATCAGAGTATGTGAATAGTTCGATAGTGAAAAATACAATTTACTGAATATTTTAAAAGAATAGAATGAGTTAAGTAACCGAATATTTATCAAACTCAAACCAGTTGTTCGTTTTTTGATAGTTGGGATGGAAAAGTAAAGATGCTTTGGATTTACTGTAACATTTTGGTTTGTACATAAAGGAGTAACACTCATATTATCCCACCCTTATAGAAGCACATATATTATCCCACTGCAAACGATCATTTACTTGAACATTATCCTAATTCTTTTAATATCTTTTCAACATGTTTGAACTGTTTTTTTTTAGTAAGCCTAGAACGTATGTGCTATAATCAAGTGTGACTGGTTAACTTCAGTGTAACACATCGAGACTAACCTTTAAACCATGTAATGTGTTTAGAGCTGCTAAATATTGTTTTAATGACAATTATGAAACAAAATAAAAAAAAAATAGGGGCGCCAAAATGTCTCAAAACAACATAATGCAAAGGGTAATTTGGAAAAGCTTTGTCTGTGCTTAAGTGTTAGTTGGACCTGAAAAAGTAATAACTTAACAATATCCATTCTTAACGAGGTGGGTAGGATTCACACAACATCTGTCTGTTCGACATCTATGCGTTTAGGAGTAAGTTACACACACATGAGTAATGAATGCATACATAATTTACTACCAGGCGTGTGATGGTGGGAATTCTAAGGGCTGCATCAGGAAGGAGCAAGAAGCAGGCACTGCAAATGTTGGTTAACAACCACCATGTCACAACTTGCTTAGCTATTCACAGACTCTGCAAATGATTTTCCCACTCTTTCATCAGCACAGTGCACCTACACCTTCGTGGTCTGGGTGGTGCAATAAGTGTGGGAAAGTCCACCCATAGCTGTCAAATTGGCAGCAGGTGTGGGAGTGACAAACATCACAAGAAAACTACTGGATACAAGAAAAATGTTGCAAGTTAACACTTTTACACCTTTCATATACTTGATGTGCAACTTTGGCATTCCTAATGTGTAACTTATGCATAGATCACATTATGCACAAGAAGTTCACATTTTCAGGCATACATTTCCTTTGCGAGCATGACCAAGTGCGAGTACAAGTCCCAGAGGGCATACGTTCATTCCATTCCCCATGTCCTGACATGGGTTTTGAAATACCACGTGTAGTTGTAAGCACCAAGGACACTTTGGCAAAAGATTCACCCATCATAATTTACACACAGAATTAGTAATCTTTGTGAATTCGGGCCTTTGACCTTGAATAAAGTTCTAGTGAGGTGCGTTTTGCCATGATCCTTCTATCATGGCCTTTCAAGAGAGCCACATGTCAGACACCAGATATCTGAATGACTTTGCCCATATATACCCTTATGACATTTCACAAGCAACAGCCAGCCATTCTTTGAATTCACCTAGCCTCCTCGCAAATCAATCTCACCACATACCATTTTGAGCTTTTGCTTGAAACATTTAAAACAAAATGTGCGTGTGCTTCAGTGAAAATGGGCAGAAACGCACCTAATGTTTGTGACAGATCAGAGCCTACAGGACAGACATGAGGAAATCCAAAGGATCCTTCTATGGAAACCGATTCGCCAACGCCCATAACTCGAGCAGGGACCTCCACAGGATCCTTGCAGGATTCAAGGCCCCTCCCTGCACTTCTGCTCCTCCTCCCCCACTCCCAAGCACTCTGCGATGCCCCGACAGATCACTTCTACAACATTGCTATCGAAAGAAAACACCATCAGCACCAAATTAGCAACTATTGCCCCTTTCTGGTCTCCTCCTCCTCCTGACTCTTAGCTCCCTCTCCCTGAACGTCCCCTCTGCTCCTCCTCCTCCACTATTTCCCATCCAGAATTCCTGAAGCTATCATCCGCCCTTCTGGATCCAATGGAGACCCTTGGCCCCCATCCTAAAAAACATACTCTCCTCAACCCGTGCAGGCAGCGTTGCAAGACCGATAATTAACCACTCACTGACATCAGGTATCTTCCCTGCAGCATTCAAAACGTCTCACATCAAACCCTTACTCAAAAAGCCCTCCCTTGGCCCCCTTCTTCCATCCAACTACCACCCAATCTCAAACAACTGCTTCATTGCCAAACTCTTAGACTGCACAGCATATTCCCAGCTTTATTAGAGAAAAACAAATATCCGTGGAGACTAAGCGCCTAGTTTAAGTGGCTTTTTTGATTTTCGCCACTATACTCCACTGAGACGCAACAAGATTGCTGAATAATTAAGGAGTAGTAACAACTGATAAAGAAGGCGTTTTGAGATATTCAGAAACAACCACAAAAGAGTCACTGAGCATACCAGTTACAAAGACAAAAGCCCTTGATTTATACTAATATACTCCCAGCTTTGCCTCTTCACAGAATCCAATTGCCTACTCGACGTGCCCAGTCTGGATTCAGACCCCTCCAAGGAACTGTAATTTCCCTTGTCTCCATCTGTGATGACATGAAAAGAACGGCAGACTCAGAAAGCTGTTCTGCCCTCATCCTCCTTGACCTTTCGACAGCCTTCGAGACTATTTGCCACAACATCCTCATGGACATACTCCACTCTCAAGGCATCAGGGACACTGCTTTAAGATGGATTTCCTCTTTCCTCGTCAACCATTCAAATCACCCTCCTTCCACCTTTCTCCTATCCCCACAGCCCAGTCTCCTATGGGATCCCACAGGGGCCACCATTTCACCCTCCTCTTCAACCTCTACCTAACCCCCCTTCCTGTGCTCATCCGCTCACATGACCTAACGTACTACAATTACGCCAATGCCAACCAGATCATTTTCAAGATTGCCAAATCCTTGGCATCTCCCCATCTTGACCTCGTGTCCTGCCTCACAGAAATTGGCCATTGGAGGACAACTAACCACCTCCTCCTTAATCCTGGTAAAACCAAAATCCTGATATGCGTTAAGACAGCACCCTTCCCCCAACCCACCCCCTGGTCGTCCTCCCTAGGCCCTCTGCCTGCAGCATCCAACTCAGTAAAGAACCTGGGATGCACCTTGGATTCGGAACTAACACTCTCTCACCACATCAACGCAGTATCTAGATCATGTAAACTTCACCTCCACATTCTGAGACAAATCCTCCCCTATCTCTCCTACCCTCAAAGAGTCACAGCAATTCTGGCCGTCATCCTCTCCTGCCTTGACTACACCAATTACCTTTAGCTGGGCCCCCCCTGCCTATCAGCTCAGAAAGCTCCAAAGGATCCAAAACGCACATGACAGGCCCTGAATTCCTCTTACACAAACGTACACTGTATCCCTACAAAATATCCCCACCAAAAATATCGCCGTACATATGGCTGTGTGTCTCGCCATAGGCGATATTAATGGGGGGGATAATTTGTGGGAGCGGGGGTTGTGGCGGTGTCCCCCACATCTTTTAAAATAATTCAGGGGTTCTGGGGGTGTCTCCCGCAGGGTCCATGGGTCAATATTGCTGCAAAATATTGCGATATTTTTGTATCGCAGTATTTTTGCGGGGATATTAACACATGGAGCCACGTACACGCTAACATCCCAACAGAAGCCTTACATCTGGCTCTGTACTTCTCCTTGTGATCCCCCCCTTTCAATGTTGCTAGAATAGGAGCATCCTCTTTCTCCATCCAATCTTCACACCCTGCAACGCCATTACACTTAGTATCCGCTGCGTAAAGGACCACCTCTCCTCAAGGAAGGCCCTCAAAACCTGGCTGTTCCCTTCTGCAACCTGAGTAACCCATCTCCATTCACTCATATCCTCATGACTGACTAGGCTGTGACACTATTTGCCTCCACAGGATATCTCCAGAGCAAGGTAAAGTATAATAGTATGGTGCAGACCTGACAAACAGATTCAATGGCCATATTGAAAGCAAAGAACCAACTGGGGGTCAATGGTACGTATTACACGCCACTCTGTTGGATTCTAGCCACAGGCACAGCTGCCTACCCGCACACATTCATCTCCATAGACCAGCCTAAAACACAATGCACAATATCTCTGACATCAGAATGCAGCCAATCCCCACTACAAGAATTCGGTCTAGCTGGACACAACACATTTTAGGCACTCGCGCACTCTCCTGACCACCTCACAGCACCCATTCACATGCCAGTTTGACATGGGTAGCTAACTGGGGCCTGGCCATCCCACCCAACATCTTTTGGCCAAATTCACACACTCATTCTAACCTCAGACAATTGTCCCATACCTTGGATTTCGGTCTCCTCAGGGCGTTCACCCACAAGCACTTTGAGGCCATACCAATGGGATAAAGGCGCTTTACAAATGAGAAACTACAACTACTGCTACTACTCAGGGTGAAATCCCTGCATACAAATCGATGTAAAGGGATTTAAAAATGTAGATGGTTGGGTTTATGTTGCTTCCTTTGCTATTCACTATCTGTACATATCATTAAAAACAATTGTTCATTTATAAACCGTCCAGATGTCAAGGGGACATTTGCCCAGTGTCGGTCATTAAAGATGCAGTGAAGAAGCTTGCCCCTTTTATCACCTCTCTAATAAATGCCTCCTTCGAAGCAAGTACTGTCCCTACAAACCTTAAGCATGTCTGGGTCCTACCACTACTTAAAAAACCAACACTGGATCCCAACAATTCAACTAATTATCGGCCCATAACAACGGTACCCTTCCTACTTAACATTCTGGACAGGGCTGCATACCTGCAAATAAAAAAAACACTTATAATCTTAAAATCTCTTGGGCCTACGCCAGTCAGGTTTTAGACCTGGTCACGGCACCAAATCAGCTCTCATAGACTTAAAGATCCAAATGGACGAGCTTAAAGATAAAGGCAATTTAGCGCTCCTCCTTCTTCTAGCTCTACCTGCATCTTTTGACCTTGTCAACCACAAAGTACTCTGCAAACATCTGACCTCGGCGGCCCACTTCTCCACTAAATCCTCTCTACGGATACAGTCCTTCCTCTCTAATAGGACGATGAGGGTATTCGCATCCACGGCTGTTGCCAAACCTGCTCCAGTCTCCTGCGGAGTACCGCCGGGATCCTGCGTCCCTCCTACCATGTACAATATATTTAGCAAGCCATTGTTTGAGCAATTGGAGGACTTGGGTGTCACATCACCAAACTATGCTGATGACACCCAAATCCCGATCCCTATCACAGGCTCCTATGACACCGACTCCAAACTATTAAACAAAATATATCAAACTATACAGGCTTGGATGGCCATCCATGGCCTTTGCCTCAATGACAATAAAACCGAGTTACTCCTTTTCAGTTCTCAAAACAGACTTAATAAACTAGACGACCATTTTAAATCCTTCAATATCGACAATATCATCATCAAAGTTTACAAAGAAGTGGAAACATTAGGTATCTGTCTTGACACGGCCCTCACGCTAGCTAGACAAGTTAATGCAACGGCCTCCACGGCGGCTTATACATCAAAACCTATTAATGCCTGTAGGCCCTTTCTCTCAACAGATAGTTGCATCACACTGGCCAGAGCACTCATACTATCGCGACTTGACTACTGTAATGCTCTGTATGTCGGCACTAACAGCCGGAATTTAAAAAAAAAACTCCAGGTGTTACAAAACAATGCCCCAAGAGTACCCTTGAAAATTCCTAGAGCTAACCACATCTCCTCAGCAAGACGGAATGCCCACTGGAACCCAGTGAAGGGCAGAATCTCCTTCAAAACTTTATCTCTAACTAAAAAGTGCCTCTCGAACTCAGCCCCCAAATACATATTGAACAAATTCACCAAAAACATAACTAACAGACCTACCAGGTCCACGCACACCCACCATCTTACAATACCTAGGATTAAACTACAAAAAGCAGGAGGCACTATGTCTTTAGTGCTAAGATCTGAACTATCTTTTTGGAACTTAATGAAAAATCTGAAAACGGCTCTTTGCACAGGATCGGTAAAGTATCTTCAATCTTATTTCGAACCTGTATCTGTACGGAGATGAAAAGTCTGGCTTTCTTTCTATCCTTTGTATCTGTACTGTAATGCAAAATATCAACCTGTTGTAACAATGTTCTATGTGTCAAGTAATGCGCCCAGATACCTGTGGGTTTGGCGCGCTACATAAATGAACAAATAAATAAATAAAACATAAAGAGTAAGACAGACTTTGAAATGCATGAACAAATGTCTACTTTGTCTCAGCATGTGGATGAGATTGACTTAGTGAGTGGAAGCATTAGTCGACAAGTCCCAGCATGTGATTTGTAGCCGGTTGAAACCGAATGGGCTACATAGAGGTGACGTTGGCAAATATGCCTCCATGTCTACACAGTAAAGTTGCATGTTACACCAGTTTCCATTGATTCAGCAAAGAAGTCAACAGCCATTTTGAATTTTGGCCACAATCAACAGAGAGAGAGGCATCCAGAACAATATTCCTGATTGAGAAATGACCAGACGAATGTCTGTGATATAAAGAAACCCAGGTGGTTGGTTGATCCGTACATAAGGATCTTTGCTTGGAATTTGCCCTCCACGCTAATGCTCGAACATAAGGATATTTTCGGAAACATTTCGCACCCACGAAAAATTAAACCGACTGAGTGCTATGTTCCGCCCTGCGTCCCGCTATGCGGTGATGCAGGGCATGCCTAATAAAAGCCCCGCCCCCGCGCTCGGGAGGCAGTTCCAGGGCAGACCATCCACACGTGTGCGTGTGCTTCATTGATGCTCCCGCTGGAGCTGCGCCCCAGGCCGTGCGGCCTAGCATAGCACCGCCAGCCCTCGCGCACGCACGCACGCCGAGGGCTGGAACCTAACAATGGCGAGGAGGTGGAAAGAAGATCAACACGCGCTCGGCGTTCACGGCGCTTAGATGGCCCGCAGCCATCGCGGCGACATTTTTTTTTGCTTCTCATCATCACTCGCCCTCTACTTGCCGGCCGGGCAGTGTGGAGCCATCTGGCATCGGGACTCCCACACTAGAGGGCACCAACACGAAGTGGCATCAGAACCACGTGGGAGCACCAGCACCTGAACTTTCCGTCACAGTGGTTGGAAACCACAGCACTTCCAGGGAAGGCCCAACTTCACGGCGCTAGTGATCGCCCGAGGAGCTCACGCCAACACTGACCAGGTACACATCGACATGGCGGCCGGTACGTCCACCCCTGGGCCCACCACACCGTCCAGAATTGCGGCAAACCTATCGCTGACGTCCCCACAGCCTCCCATACAAGGATGTTCATCGACACTGGTCCAGCCTTTTGACCCCTTTACCGACCCATCTTCGAGTGGACCCAGATGGCAGCTGTGGATCCAGAAATTCGAGATGGCGATGGAGTGCAAAGATGTAATGTCGGCCAGGAAGATGAAGGCGCACCTACTACTCAGTGTGGGTGACGAGGTACTGCGCATTTTCAACTCCTTGAATGTTGCCGATGGCCAAGATGCATACCAAAGCGCAAAAGATGCCCTCACAGCTCACTTTCTCCCCCAACTGAACCCGGACTATGAGACTTTCATTTTCTGCACCACCATACAGGCAGCGGACGAAACCCTGGATGCCTACCACACTCAGTTGAGAAAATTGGCCATGTCCTGCGAGTTCACAAATGTTGAGAGGGAGATCAGGAGGCAGATCATTAACGGCATACAATCAGAAAAACTAAGGCGCCTAATACTCAGCGAGAGAGGCATCCCCCTGCAACGGATCCTTGAACTTGGACGACAAAGGGAACTAGCCCACACCAGAGCGGCCAACATGGAGGCCACACTACACAGATTGCAACCTGCTCTCAACACAGCCATGGTGGCCCAGATCACCAACAAAAAATCCTCGAGGGATGAATACAGTGGGGGCTGTGGCCAGAACAGGTGGCAACTGCGCATTCCTGGGCCCGCAGAGTGTGGCTGGTGTGGTGGCCCACGACATGGCCGCCGCAACTGTCCTGCACAAGGCACCACCTGTGGCGCCTGCGGCAGGAAGGATCATTATGCAAAGGTTTGCAAATCATCGGGCACCTCCACGCAGCCCCCACAGAACTTTCCAGAAAAGAATGCGACCAAGAAAAAGAAGCAAGCCAGTGCAAGGAGGGTCGCAGTGGCCAACTCTTCCATGGAGGAAGAGGGGGAGTCTCGACAGGGCAGCAGGATCCCGGTAAGGATAACGAGGGGAAAGGAAGAAAGATATACCTGGTGTCCGCATTAAGCCAACGTCAAGAAACACAAAGAAAATCTGTCTGAAGGCGCAAGTGCATGGTCACCGTCCAAAACCAGCGCATTCTCATGACCATTGACACAGGCGCTTCGGTGAATGTTTTGCCCACAAGCATATTCCAGACTCTAAAGCCTCAACCAGACCAGAAAAGCACAGACACGCTGTTGTATGCATACGGCAGCCGGAAGCCCCTACCAGCCATGGGCAGGTTCCGCACTACGCTGGAGCACGGCGAAAACAGACTATGGTCGAAAGTCTATGTCGTGAAGGCAGGAATTGAAAGCCTCCTGAGTGGGGACGCAGCAGAAGATCTGGGAGTGGTCAAATTCATCTGCCATGTCAATGATGCAGAGGAGGTGGAGAAAATGTTGAGTCAATACCCCAAGTTGCAAGATGGAATAGGCTGCTTGAAGGGCAAAACCATCAGGCTGCACATTGACGAAACAGTTCAGCCGAAAGCCGTAAGGCATCGGAGGACACCTTTTCACATGAGAGAACAAGTGGAGCAGGAACTCAAGGCTCTGGAGGAAGCTGGCATCATAGAGGCGGTCACAGGGCCCACACCATGGGTCTCCCCGATGGTTGTCACCCGAAAGCCTAAACAGCCCGGAAAAGTCTGGATTTGCATTGATATGCGTCTTCCTAACACTGCCATCAAACGAGAACGCCACATCAACCCAACGATCGACGAAATCGCGGCGGACCTCACAGGGTCTCGTGTATTCTCGAAAGTTGACTTGAAGGTGGGGTATCACCAACTCAAACTCCACAGAGACTCGCGCTACATCACAACATTCTCGATGCATTTGGGGTTGAGGAGATACAAACGCCTGAGTTTCGGGATCTCGTCCGCTGCTGAGGTATTCCAACAAACTATCCAAGAGGTCATCAGGGGCATCCCTGGGGTCCTCAACGTGAGCGACGACATTCTGATTCACGCCCCCGACAAGAAGGAGCACCTCAAGAGGCTTCATACCCTACTGAGCAGACTACAAGAGGCTGGACTGAGCATACACAGGGAGAAGTGCGAGTTCCTCAGATCGGAAATCACCTTCTTTGGTTACAAGTTTGGCAGCACGGGCATCTCCCCTGATCCCCAGAAGGTCGCAGACATTCAGGCGGCAAGCCCACCGATGACCCCCACAGAGGTACGCAGTTTCCTAGGTATGGCAACCTACTGCGGGAGGTTCATCTGAAACCTGGCCACCCTATCTGAGCCACTACGGGAACTGACGAAAGCAAACATCAAGTGGGACTGGGCGCAGAAGTGCCAAGACTCGTTTGAAAGTATCAAAGAATCCCTGTCCGTCGACACCAAAATGGCGTATTACAACACTGAGCTGCCCACAGAACTGTTCGTTGATACAAGCCACGTTGGGCTCGGAGCCATCCTAATGCAGGTGACGAAGGAAGGGGAGAAAAGACCGATAGCCTACGCCTCGAGAGCCCTCAAGGAAACCGAACAGAGGTACTCCCACATTGAGAAAGAGGCCATCGCCGTGCTGTGGGGGTGCAGGCACTTTCATCTTATATGGGTGGCGGTTCACAGCAGTCACTGACCACAAACCCCTACTTCCCATCTTCATGGGAACGTCGTCACACCCTCCGGCACGGATCACCAAATGGCTACTACATCTTCAGCAATACGACTTTGATCTCATCTACCAACCAGGCAGTGGAAACCCCGCGGATTTTCTCTCGAGGCATCCGCGAGCGGCAACCCAACAAGAGATCCAAGTGGCCGAAGAGACGGAGGAACATATATGCCAGGTGGTTCGCGCAATGAGACCAAAGGCGGTGAGCATCGAAGACATCGAAGCAGAAACTAACAAGGATCCTTGTTGCAATCTAGTGAAAGATGCCATTATCTCAGGGGACTGGAAAACCTTCATGAGACACACACACACAACAGAACAGCGGAAGCAAAAGGGTTTCTGTCCGGCATGTTTACCGTCCGGCAAGACTTGTCGATCACAGAAGGCGGATTGATACTAAGAGGAAACCGTATCGTAATCCCTCTCAGAATACAAGACAGGATAGTGGCCCTAGGGCATAAAGGACACCAAGGACTGGCAAGGACAAAAGCCCGCATATGGCACAGGGTATGGTTTCCCCAGATCGAGGAACGGGTCGAGACACTCATTAGCACATGCCTAGCCTGTCAGATAACGGGGGCCCGCCAGAACCGGAACCAATTCTATCGGCGGAACGCAACGCTCTCGGTGGGAGGCCATCAGCATTGACTTCTACAAGCTACGAGAAGGCCTCCACCTTTTGGTGGCCGTTGATGACCACTCCCGATATCCGGAAGTTGAAATAGTCGAATCCACAGCAGCGGAAGTGGTCATTCCAGCCATAGAAAAAATGTTTGCAACTCACGGACTACCAACCTGCATCAAAAGTGACAATGGGCCACCGTTCACCGGGGAGGAATTCAAAAACGATCTGCAGGACCTTAATATAAAGTATCACCACATCATGCCGAGATGGCCCCAGGCCAATGGGGATGCAGAACGCTTCATGAGAACCATTAACAAGGTGCTAAGGGTATCCAAGGCGAACGCCAGCCCATGGAAGGTCGACCTCTACCGGTTCCTCCGGAACTATCGGGTTACCCCCCCACAGCACAACCGGCATACCGCCGGCGGACCTCATGTTCGGCACCGTCATCAGATCCTGGATTCCGCACCATCCAAGCAGGACCCCGGACGAGGTCAATGAAGGACGCACGGAAATGAGGAGAAGGAGTGCCAACGCCCACATGAGTGGCAAGAGGAGAGCGAGGCCGTCCAATCATCAGGTGGGGGACCAAGTCGTCATGCTACGCAACCCCACCAAATCAAAACTCGACACCAGATACGAGGAACTGCCATGGACCGTCAGCGATCGGCACGGAACCATGGTGACTGACCCGAGGACACCGTCAAGTGACGAGGAACTCGTCGTGGTTCAAGTCGGTGCCTCGCAACCTGTGGACTGACAGTGAGTGCCACCTGGAAGACGAGGACGCTCAGCCCAGCGAAGACGAGCCTAGGTCCATCTCGGATGAGACAGGAGCGATGGATGGAACCTGGGAACAGCTGGAGGCCCCCGGCCTTGAGGACCTCACCAGTGAAGGTGAGCCAGATCAGGAGCCGGGGGGGGGGGGTGCAGGCCCCGAGAAGGGCGATACGGTCTGAGATCTGCCACGAGACCGCCGGGCAAGTTGAATGACTATGTGTGGTAGTTTGAGGTACCTGGACCATGAACAATTATGGCCGGGCAGTTATTGGTTAAGAGCGTGAACCGATGTTTGAACTCACAGTTGATGCAAGTTATTGTTATGTTTGTTTGTTTTATAATAAAGGAGGAATGTTATGTTCCGCCCTGCGTCCCGCTACACGGTGACGCAGGGCGTGCCTAATAAAAGCCCCACCCCCGCGCTCGGGAGGCAGTTCCGGGGCAGACCATCCACACGTGTGCGTGTGTTTCATTGATGCTCCCGCTGGACTGCGCCACGACTGGGGGTGGATTTATTTTAATGTTTGTTGCTAAACCCGCGGCCCACGGTTTCTCGCATATCAACCTTTACGGTCCCTGGAGGGGGAGGGGCGGGGTTGGGACCTGCATGAGGTCTGAATCCACGCAGGCTTTTGCATATGTATGTGAAGGAAGTTGGACTTTGTTATGACAAGTTGATGCCACGCTCCTCCTACCGCCCTCAGCCTGGGGCCTGACTGGGATAAGGCCCAACCCTGGCATTTCAGAGGCCAGTCTCCATTTGAAGTGCGGTCCTGAAAGGAGAGCAGAGTGTGGCAGGGACATTGTGCAATCTGCCTTGGAAGTATCAACTTTCTGAATATATGAAAGGTGTTTGGAACAATACAGGAAGCAGCCTGATTCCTCCCACTCAGCACTTTAAGCAGAGCCTGGCATTGGGGTACTGCAACTATTATTTTCTTTTCTACCATATCTCATTGTTCTCAGCAGCCCATTTAAATAGGAAGCACCTTAGAAGGGCAACAGCATAAACAGCTTGGAAAAGGGGAAAATAGATCACTGTCTCTGACAAACCCTCCTAGTAAGGGTGAATTCTGGGTAATTACTGGTTATTTATTTATTTATTTATTGTGCATTTGTAAGGTGCTTATAAATCAAGAAAATTGTGTTTCAAAGCGCCCACGGGGCAAAAGACATGGGAACAAAGACAAATCGAAAAAGCTGAACAGGAAAGGGGTGGTCCTACTAGGTTTTGTGAGCATTCAGAACGTGCAAATGCAGGGAGAGAGAGAAGGGAGGCAAGTGCTGGGAGCTCCACAGAGGGAAGTATCAAGGAGTCAGTTGTGAGCAACGATAAGTGCCTGGTGGAGAACGCTTGGTACAGAGTGATCACCTGCCAATAATAAGTGCAGGCCTGTAAGAACACAAGCCAGTGGGTGACCAGCTCGGCAGCAGATCTCTCTGCTCCTATTTAAATGTGCTGGTTAGAAAAGTGCCTGACACGCAGAGAATTGGAGCCAGAGGAGCGTAAAGATCTGGAAGGAAAGTATTTGGGGAGAGCGAGTTGTAGATAGATTGGTCCTCGGACCCAGACAGCCTTATGGCTAATACAGAGGGGTGTGAATTTGATCCTTGCAGCAACCGGGAGCTAGTGGAGGGATTTAGGGCTGTACAGATATGGTGCCTGGGCTTAAGGCCAAGGGTAAGTCTTGCCGCCCTATTCTGGACATTGAGCTTCTGGGGAAAAGCGAGGAAAGGAAGGATACCTCTGAGGAGGTGGAGTTGAAAATGGGCCTCCTTGGCAAGGTCGAAGATGTGAGGGAGGAAAGAGAGAGAAGAGTTGAAGAGGTCTTCAAGGCTTCAGATGCAGGAGAAGGAGGAGAGCCCATAGAGGGTGGCCAGAGTGAAGGGAGGAAAGAGGGATTGGGAGTCCCAATAGGAAGGATCTCACGCTTGCTGGCATTGAGGTATAGATCATTGGAGGTACACCAGGACTGGATAGGAGATTGTCAGTCGGGAATGATAGAAGAAGTAGGGAGAGCATCAGAGGGAAGTTTGAAGAAGATTTGAGTGTCATCTGCATAACACTGGAAATGCAGGGAGAACGTGGCTATAAGGTGAGCAACTGGAGTGAGATGGACGTTTAAGAGCCAGGGTGAGAGGTTAGAGCCCTGGGGAATGCCACAGATGGAGTTAGAGGTGGGAGAGGAGAATGAGCCCAGGATAACCTAGGAGGGACAGTCAGTGAGAAAGGAGGTTAGCCAGCCCAGTGCCCACCCCGAGATACCAAATGTATCATGGAGCCGTTTTATGAGGATGGAGTGGGTGGCCATATCAAATGTAGAGGAAAGATCAAGCAGAATGAGAACAGTGGGAGAGTTGCTGTCAAGAGATGCGAGCCGTTCTTCACGGGTGTTCAGAAGAGCAGTTTTTGTGCCTTTGAAAGCTCGGAATCCAGATGAATGGTTGTGTAGGCAACCAACGAGCTCAGCATGCTCGGTAAATTGGGGGAAGACCAGCTTCTCCAGTAGTCTCCCCTAGGAAGGGAGTGATAGAGATGGGGCGGTAGTTATCCGGACACGAGAGGTATGCAAAAGCATTTTGTACAGTAGGGGCACACAAGAGAGTGCTTGAGGGAAGAGAGGAAAGACCCAGTAGCAAGGGAGTGATTGCAGAAATCAGCACGTGCAGGGACAAGGGAGCCGATGTTGTCCTTAATATGTGCATTTGCACCTGAAAGCTACCCTGAAGCTATGTTAACTACATAATCAGTGCCTTCTTTCAAGACAATTATATCACGTCAGAATACAAACCTTCATCATTAAATGGTCTAATGTATGACGACAGCTTGTTTGAAACCCAAAAGCATGCTTTTGTGGAAAATCACATTTCTGTCACAAAGCTGCATACCGGTATCAAACAATGACTAAAAACACTTGACCATGCCACACACCCTTATTTCCTGTTGTGTATTTAAGTCTTACAAGAACAGTTGCAAAACAGACTCTTCAGGCTGACATTACTTTCAATTCTGTTACTTGTAGTTTTCCATTCATTAAGTGTAAAACAAATCAACTATCATACTCCTTTTTCTCAACATTTTTCTATAAGGATTTGTTTATTAGCCTGGTTGATTTGTGTGTGGTGTACTTTCCAAGTTATCACTATAAAACCGGAGTCATTTAGCTTCCAAGCAAACATATTTGTGTGATCGTAAATGGAGGCAATATGTAGTCAATTGACTGAAGTGCACACTGGGTTCAAGTCCTCACTTCCCCCCCTCAAGTAAAGTGTTTGATCCTAGACAAATCGTTTTATCTCTCCATGCCATATCTGTCAAAACATTGGGATGCTGGATAAGGTTTTGTGTTGTGAGGTGAGGCAGTGTTCCAGGTATGAGTTCTGTGTGGCCTCGGGTAAGGCGGCAAAATGCCGGGTATCTATCTGTTGACAGCTTATGTTTGGCACTTAATACCCTGACTCGGCTCTAACCGATAATGTTCTGTCTTCCCACTTCTATTGGTGCCCCAATTATTCATGGATAATCAATTGTCTTTGTTCTGAGTGTTATAGCAATTCCGCGGCTTGGCATGAGCTTAGAAAGCCTTGCACTTAGAGTTTAGCTCACACATGCTGCTAACTGTGGTCACTCTTGAGAAAGGAGGACTATCATCCTTTGGCAATTTTGTGGCTTCTGAGGAATGGAAAGGATGACCGCAGTCCACTAGGCAACTTGCAGGTCCAGTGGCCAGCAATCAAAGCATTTTGAGACCCATTAAAGACGGGTGGACATGAAAGAAGTATGCACCCCCTTCAGCCTCCAGCTTCCTTCAGTGTTTCCTCATTTCTAGACCTCAGGCACAATGTTTCTTCATTTTTATGGGTCCTACAAGAACCCTTAGAATGACATTCTCTATTCCGCTGCTAGGGTTTTGTTTCTAGTAGCTACTGCCTCTGCTAGACACCTTGGAGGACTGTGCGTTCCCCCTCCAACATATTTCCTCCACATTTGAGAGGTGCCAATGTTTGACTGGATCCAGCATTTCTCCGTATAATTACCTTCTTATTGCACAGATCCCAGGAACTGTTATTATCAAATTTGTAATATACATATATAAAGTGTGCTTGCTTTGACATGGAAAAGAACAGGAATACGCAGAAAGAATATAAAATACACATGCCGTGAGGTTTGAAATAATCTGGCAACCCGGGCTTTCAGGCTTGCATCATATTGCATGCTGGTACTTCATTTATATGCACAATTGCATGCACTAAAGAGAAGATTTGTAGAATAAGTCTTAAGACATCTGTGCCTGCATTTGTGACTGGAATAATTATACTGGTTGAGAAAAGGGTGGCGAGCTTTGCCGGTGTTACTAACATTAGAATTTTCAAAAAGGCTAATGGAAGTCTCGTCGACAGGCCGTGGAATCCGATGTGACGCAGAGGAAGCCCACAGTGAGGAACCGTCCATCCCAGTGATGTGCAGCTCTGGCATGACGGACCCTCCTTTCAGTTCAGTGCCTGCCCATTTCTGCCTTAGGCACCAGTTCCAAAAGCAAAAAGTGAAACATGGTTCCCCGACGTGATGTTGGCAGGTACAGGAGCCCTGCTGTTACCCGACTCTGACTTCTGGTCCTGTCCCTCCCCCACACATTGATTGGGCGGGGTGTCAAAAGGGCATCAACGCACTTCCTCTTTTCTTATGACATGTGGTAATGGAGAGAGGACTGGCGTTGTCTTTGAAGCACGTTGCTTCACAAGCTAAGTGTTGTGCTGCAGGCCACCATTTTTCACTTCCACCACTCTCCCGTCCCCAGCAACACCATCCCCTTTTTTAACCTCCCAAATACCCATTCTCACAATGTCAGGTGTATTGACCCACGTTTGAGTCATTAAGCTGCAACATTTGGTGCTGTGGGCTTAGAAAATCCAAGATGGCCAAAAAGCCCACATGTGCGCCAGAATCCAGGAGAACCGCGCAGTTTATGCGCACACCAAAATGGTCGCCTAACCTGCCACCCACCAGTGCGAGCGTGATGGGCCAGGGGTGTCATGAGTGGAATGTGTGCCAAAGGAAAAACAGCAGTGCCTGTTAGCTTAAAAAGCGCTTTGAAATCACCTTGGTTTCTCTGAATGCAAGCTCAAAATGCCTATTTGAAACATTGCAGGATATTCAAAAATCTCACTGAACACCAGCAGACATTTGGCAGAATGAAGATTTGTGTGCATACAAAATCTGGAAAGAAAAAGAGCCCAAAACAATGTTCATAACAAAACTGGCTGAGCTGTGGAGGTCAGCAGCTTAAGTTAAACTGAACTGAAAACCACTAAAATCGAAATGTTTAAATTAAATGAGGGACCTACTTTTGAGTGTCACATAGTTTGTAACTGTTGAAATGTCATAGTTTTGAACTTAGAATCAGCACTCTAGCTGCATGTGTAAAAATTGTCAGTTTGATTTGAATGTAGAAAACTGGGAACAAAAAGTGACATTTAGCTGAAACCTGGCTTAATGAAACTGGATTCTGCCTGACAACTACCCCCGACAGGAGTTGAAACTGGATCAACAGCTGTGTTCCCAGGCCTGGCTGCATTCTGCTGCCCCCACAAAAAGGAGGTGACACCTCTCTGATTGAATTACCTGGGGACTACAGGAAACTGAACAATGGACTCAGGCAAATGTTGTATTGGGGGGGCTGTAAAGTGGCTTCCTCTTGGGAGAAGTGGGAGGAGAAGTGCCTGTGAGAGCCAGCTGAGCTTGGGGGAAGTGGATAAACCAGTTCTTCCACCATGTGATGTGGGAAGCCACACCCCTTTTTGACCAGGGCATAAGTTAAAAAGATAGATAACTCATAGTGCGGACTGGTCAAAATTATATAAGTAATATCATTATTCTTGTGATTTTTCTGTGCACGTTTTAAGAGGCGTTAGGACCCTGTGGTGTATTCTGGGGGGTTGCTAGCGGAAAATAGGGTCTCACTCCAAATGTCTGCATGTTAAAAATCTGACACTTCATCAATTAATGTCCATACTCCTTGCGCACATGTGTGTCATTTTTGGTAAATGTCCGATATTGGTAAACCAGTCAAAAAGCGCAAAATGTTGTGATTTTTGAATGCAAGCCCCCAGGAAGATCAGAGGCGGACATGCATGGACCATGAGGAATATATAATGTGTACATGTAATTTCAACAAATTGTGTATCTGGGAAATATGTATTTGAATCAAATATAGATTTGTGGGCAAATTGACCAGGGGAGGATCCTCTGACCCATAAACAGACCTCATCATGATGACAATCCATTTCCTTCTCCCAATCATGGGAGAGGGGAGAATTGGACCAATGACAAGTAGAGAGGGGCAGGCTCAGTTACGCCACGCACACACCCACTTCCAAAACACATAAAAAGAGACTGCTGGGACAGATAGAGACATTCAATTCCATTTTCTGCGGGACGCTCTGCCGGGAGACTCCAGACTTCACATCCATCAATCTCCAAAGACCAGAACTTTACTTCAGAACTTAAAGCAAGGGCCTAAACCCACAAACTGAGAACTCTTCTCAGCAGGCCTCAGCATCCTCAAAATCATTTGCAAACTATTCCACAGCCGGGCGAGCTGTCTGAATTCTTTTGCCAAGAACTTTTGCCAGTACCCAGAAAGCAGTGTTACATCCAGAATCCACTTGATCCGGACCGGAAAGCAGAGCAGAATCCAAAACCAGAGACCGCTGTATCCAGAGAGGATAGACCAGCAGAGCAGAGCTGACCCAGACCGCTGTGAGCAGAACCAGAGATCCGGATCGCTGTGAGCAGAACCAGTGCCTGATTGACCCGCCGAGCAGACAGAACCGCCGCCGGACGTGTTGACCAGATCCGTGACGAGGCCTAGTTCAAATTTATATTGCGAGTACCTAGCAGAACTGAGCAGAACCAATCTCTTAGTTAAAATAATCTAATCCAAACTATTTTAACCTAATTAGAACAGCCTCCTAGAAATCGTGTCATCTGTCATTCTTAAAGCTGCACAACTGTCACCTGTCAATTCTGCAGCTGCAAGCTGTCACCTGTCATTTTGAGTTTTACTTTAAATCCGAAAATCTACCTTTATTAAATCGTCCGTATCTCTGGAACCGTTTGGGCTAGTAACGAAATGAAACTTTCATTTTAAAGCTGTGATTCTAGGCTTCCAAGGAGCCTAGAACCGACTTCCTACTCCTTATACTTTTACCGCAATCGCAATTTACGCACTCGCAAAATTTACCGCAATTTGGCTCAATTTCTCCACTTGTCAAAATAGCAGCTCCATTCTTTCCTTTGTTAAAATCCGTTTGCAACCTAGTAATAACTCATAGAGCATTGCTAAAGTGAGCCTGAACTAATACCAACAAGCATCTCTCACACACCCTGAATCTCTAGAGGGAATTAAAATCAGTTAGCACATTTTCCCATCCATTGCCATCACATTTAAAAGCATTTTGGGCCTGTGTTTCAAACTTCTACCCATTTCCACTAAGCTTGCTGGGGGGGGGGAACTGAGTTCTGTATTGTATTTGATTGTATTCCTGAAGACTGTGTGTGTTACTTCCATCTCCTTGCATTGCATATAGGGAGGGTGAATTGCAACCAGGGGAAAAGTGAACATATTATCTCTTGTGAAACCATATCAGTTTATTTTCTGTACTGCATTTATTCCACCTTGCATTTCCTTGAAACCATAAAGCATTTCAGCCACCTCATCCTCTATACTACTTCTAAGTAACCAAGTGTACCACTGTAACATTACCCATTATGGATCCACATCATATGTCTAAGTGTACTATCAGATATTAATTTGTTATAAAAGTGTGACACATATATATTGTTTAATTTTTCAAATAAACCTTTTAATTTGCAAAACAAACCTACTTCTTGGCTCAGTGGGGTCAGGGGGATTTCAGGGGGATTCTAAGAGGGGGGTGTTATATAAGGGTTGTCATCCAGAGTACTGAACTGGACATAAAAATACATCAATAAGGGTTTTCCTCAGCATCCCAGACTAGGCATTGACTTAGCTGTAGTGTTGATTGAATATCGCTTACAACACCTCCATACATAAAATACTAGTGCCAGGGGAGTTGCTAGGTCTGGAAAAGACCCGGGGCTAAGCTGATGTTGGAACTGTTGGGACTGGGGGCTAGCTAGTCTTGTGGCTGTAGCTCCTGAGATTCTATCCGGGGCTACAACCAAAAGATCAGGGGCTACAACCCCGCTAGACCCCCCCTAGCAATGCCCCTGACTAGCGCTAATTCTTCCCCTGAGTTCTGCCATACCTTTTACTTTTCACCCAGCTCCCGTTCCACCATTTTAAATGAATTCCTGCGCAGGGTGCTCTGCACCCTCCATATTGTATGCAGCCATTTTCCTGGATTGCTCGCGTCTGACCCAAAGAACCAGGCCAGACCCCCTGGCTTGGCCCTAGCCATGGCATCCTTGATTCTCCTAGCTTTACCTGCTCCTAAGTCCAAGCTTTTATGTAGAAATAAAAAGAACATTGGTGTAATTGACTTTATGCGACTTCTTGCTAAACTGACAAGAAGAGATCACATCACAACGGCACTGACATTTTTTTATTGGCTGTCAGTCAAAAAACAAATCTTCTTCAAATTGCTCTACATAACACACAGAGCGATCCGTGACCGAGGAGCAGAATGCACACAGGAGAAAATCACCATCTACAAACCAACACAAACAATAAGATCCAGCATCGACATCCACCTTGAACACAAACAATACTCAAAACAAAAATGTGGGTGATCAGCATTTTCCTGCATAGCAGTGAAACTCTGGAACGTGCTCCTAAAAGAAATACTAAGAGCAGAGCATCACCTTAAGGTGAGGAAACCATTAAAAAATGTGTCTCTATCACTCCAAGCTGAAGAAAAAGTTCAGAACGACAATAATCTACCCTCCACAATGTAAGAGAACCTCACAAGAATGGACTGCCCAATGTCAACCGCGAGCTCACCAGGAACAATACTAAATGAAAGAGTCAACCCATCGAAACAAACCCAAAGAGCCCCAACCAACCCTCTAATAACTCTAATTCTCAGCACACCCACCACCCATTACATAACTGATTCGATACGAACCTCAGACACAATACATGACAGATCGGTTCAATAAAAGACTAACACTCCAACCTACCAGAGAAGCCTATACTAACTGTCTGACAGTCCCCTCTTTCAAACGAGTGACAATTGGTGGTAATAGCTTCCCTGTCAAAGAAGCCCAATTCTGGAATTCCCTCCCACCTTTCCTCAGAGCGGACCAGGGACTTAGCCACACGTCAGACAAAACATTATCAACTGGTTCAAAACCAATGATATCTAAGCCTAAACATGCCACACTTGCTCTAACTCTCCTCCCAATGTAACTTCTATTGTATGATGTGTCTCATCCATGTATAGTTGTGCAATATTATCTTTGTATATCTGTGTAATATTTGGCAATCCTGTAATTTATGTTATATTTTCTCTGCATCTCGCAACTATGTAAGCTGAAAATGTCCTTGTCCTCGCGCCCGATACCCCTTGGTCTGGCGCACATTACAAATAAATGAACAAACAAACAAAACAAACACCAAAACAATAAACTCTACCTCTTCCACAACACCCAATACACTCAGATAATGCCCACAAACACACAAATGCCAAGCTACCAAATTCATACCACCACAAAGTGAACATTCGCTCCGAAATGAAGCTACCAACAGCACATCAAAGCTCTCTTGCTTTTTCCCTTTTCAACCCCACTAACTGTTCTAACCCCCTTCTTTTCAGATGCGCAGAGTGCCAGGAGAAAGTGAAAAATGGCAGCCGTGCGTGGTACAAGTCCCAATAACATAACTTCATCACCTGGAAAAGTGTGCAGCAAAATATGGCGCACTGGAAATCTACTCCCTGCATCTACACAAAGATAAGGTAGGCATGGCTGGCAGCAGTGCGTGCCGCCACATTGGTGTGTGTAAGCGACAAATGAACAGGCTCTGGTAGCATCACATCAAGTGTGTAAGAGGGTTATTAACAACTCATGCCTATTGAAGAATTCACTTCTCCCTGCTGAAACTAAAAAGGAGGGCTACCAATGAATTCCATCTGCCATAATGGGGATCTGCTAGCCGTCAATCACCCAGCCGATATCAATTCAGGACTTTAGTAGGTGCATCAGATCGGCTGCATCAGGCACTGGACAATTGGGTCCATCCCTTTTCTAGCTGTTACTTATAGCAAAAGGCCAGTGACTGAAAATAACTGGACCTTGAAAAATATCAGCAAATCTTCAAAAATACAGAATTAATAGCGCACACTAAGATTGATTAGTGTGGTGAAATAGATACTCTCCTGAGAATCCCTTTGATACCAAAAGGGTGAAACACGTGTTGAGAGTTCTGAAACACCTTTGACTTAAATAAATCACTTTCTACTTGTGAACTATAAGACATGCATTAATATCATTTGATTTGGCTCTCATCAACCATCATTTACTATCTTACTGGTTTGGCGCTATCGGGAGTATACATTTTTTGTATCAGGCCCTTAGTTGCTACTAAATTATCAGAAGATGATAATCTGCTTTCGTCAATCGTGTTTAAGAGTGCAAAGGTCTGTACACTGGTGCCAATCCATAGGACTGCAACGATATTTTGTAACGAGTCCATGGGCTGCATGATATTCAGCTTAGACCGCAAAACGTCGGTCAATGATTGCGAAAGATGCTACTACTGTGTGGTATTGAATATTGCCAAAGTGTGGGCAAGAAATCTCACCATGTAACACTATATACGTCTGTCAAACCATAGTCCAGAATTGTGCCAATGTGTTGTGAAGAAGTTTGCTAATATGTGGCATAGGGTCGATGTGCTGAAAGGAAGTTCGCCTAGTATTGCAAGCCATGTGTGTGAGCTATAATGGTTCTGCAATGTGTGCAATCAAAATGAAAAACAAGCATTGGGAATGGCAACAGTTCGGGCTTTGAGAAGGCATGGGGAAAGCACTTGCCAGGCACTGCCTTAGTGGCATTCGCTGCATATTGATGGTACCTTTGCCAATGCTTCTTTTTGACAGGGTTTCAGTGAAGGACATGCAGAGTGCTTATAATTTGAGTGGCTGAAGGCAGACCTGGTCAAGTCATTTTTATTACAACAGTAGCGCATTTACAACTCCAATCAACTTTCAGAAAATTGCTTTGAGAAAAGACTGGCAGGACCGTTGAGTGCAAAGTGTGATGGGAAGGCTTGTTTAAAGCGAGCTAGAAAAGTTCCCATGAGTAGGTGTTTTTGAGGCAGGGAGGGGCAGGAACTGGGTGGGAATGGCCAAAGGGATTAGCATGGTCATGAGCAGTCAATGGGTGGGCAAATAACCAAACAAAACCTACAAGCTTTGTGTCCCTCCTCTTATGCCATTTCTCCCTATCTTTATTCTAGTGCAATAGTTTCAGCTTATAGGTGGCGCTAAAGTGCCACCTAATGGCCCAAACTAACCGAGGCATGGGTATAGGGCATTTAAAGGAAGTTATTGCATGCTATTATCGCCCGGGAGACTTCCCCGGTGATCGGTTTACACAGCTGGAACCATGTTTACTTTACAAAATTAAAGCATGTGCAATTTCTTCAAAATGGCAACAAGTTTCTCGTAGAAACAACGTTCATTACAAAGTAGGACAACATTTAAATTCCTGCGACAAAATAAAGTAAGACTATACCAATATTGTACAGCTGGCATGGCATATAACCAGAAAGCACTGCATCGCTATACTTGTGTCTTCCTCTTGCTTTGTTGGGTTAAACCTGTATAGTCTCTGTTCAATGCCCATGGATGAGGAAAATGTGAAGGAGACAGTAGGCCAGACAAACAGTGAGCAAAGAGGACAATGGACAACTAAATAACCACCAATAAGGGAATGGCAGTGGAGAGGGAGCGAGCAGAGACTTAATAGCAGAGGGAAGAAGGCCAGCATTCAGACCGGGTGGAGGGCTGGGCTCAGAAAAGAGAAGAGCAATAGCTTTTGTGATTTCTCCACCACCAGATAACTAAGATAGGGGGGATGTGTTACATGAATACGAGCCTGCAGTCCAAAGAGGAATAAAGGTCACCAGACATTCCTGCACTGATAATAATGCTCGATAAAGACGTCTGAGATGTGGTACACAAAACACATGCAAAAGGAGGCGTAGCAACCTGACTAACAAAGCTAAAGAAGTATGACGGTGTGTGTGTGTGTGAGAAATGGTATACAAGTGCAGTCAAAATGTATCAAACAACCGTCAAAACCTTATAACCGAAACTGACCTCAAGGCTGCAATCAGAACCCAAAGAAGAGCCAGCAGACCACAACGACCACCAAAGAGGCTACAACACAATACTAAAGTCCTCAAAATACCAATGCAGAGGTTCCAACATTCTATTACACACCCTGACATAGTCTCAACAACAAACAGGCACAGCCACAACAGGACAGACCTTCACCTAAGCCCAATCAACAGACCACACACTTCATCCAGCATAAGCACCCACTCGTCCAGACTGAACTAGACAGCCCACATTTATATCCATTAGATATTACTGTAGCGCGTGCCACAATACTCTTTTCCATTCCATCATTTGATTTTAAACTGCTTTTGGTCCAATGTTAATGCTGTCCCCTTTGGTTCAACTATGCATGATTTATTGTGGCTGGGTAAATGTTTGGACATGCAATTAAAATAACTTCACACACCCAAGAGGAATTACCAAGGGAGATTGCGTCTGGGTTGAGCTGTCTATTGCTAGGGATGCGTAAAAAATCCTGACTTGGCTCAATGGTGAAGAGCTGGGGACCATCCTTGAGAGTCAAGTGACTGACCCTTGCCCTGTCCTTCCAGAGGGTCCCGACAAAAACAGAGGTTTTCTATGTAAGTAAAATTGAACCCTTTGCAACCAAAAGATGGGGGCTGGGGGGTCTGCTGGCCTTTCAGCCAAGGACAAATGGTGAGCCTTTGGGCAAACTTCACAAAGAACTCCCCACACTACAAGCCTGGCTTTTACATCGCCCCAGCTAGTTACAACTGCAATAAAGTGTGTAACACTAAGGGTGATGATAGTGAAGGGTCTGCCAGACTTGCTCTCTGAAAGCCCAGCTCGGGGCAGGACATATGGCACTAGCTGGTGCATCCCAGGTATTTACGATCTGCAAACAACCAATTTCAAGAGACAAATGGCCTGGAAGAAGAAGAGCATTTGCCCAACATGAAGATTTACTAATAATTTAAAAGGACTATTATAACTTAGGCCTTGTTCTCAACAACCATAAGTCGTGCTTTATTGATGTGTCATTTTTTTGGTCATTTCCAGGCGATTTTGGCGATATAAAATTAATCCACCTGCAACTCAGGAAACTGTAATGTCGATCTAAAATGGGTTTCCAGCTGATATGAAAATGTTCCAAATTTGAGAGTTGGTGAAGGGGTGGAGGGTAAAATTAGGAATATGGATAATAAATTGCATGTTCTTAAGGATTACGTTTTTTTTGTAAAAACAGCTGCAAATTGCCAAGCAGCCATGCAAAATGGTGCAGACCTGGCTGTCATTTTATTTAACTCCCCATGATTAGCTGCATCGGAAAATATGTATATTATTCCACTTACTAGTCAAATTATGATGTTTTGCCACATAACTCATTTTTGCCAAAAATGTCACATGAGAACAAATGGGGATTGCAAATGGAAGCTGTCATGTCTGTTCCAGACTCCTAAGCCAATCCTTAGAGAAGGCATGGATTTGGGAGAATAGAGAAGGATAACTGTCCAATCCTATTTGCGAGAACTCTAGCAGGGCACTCCCCAAGACTGTAAACTTGATGGTGTCATGATTGCCATATTAAGTGGATGCACCATGAGGAGGGGTCCGAGCTGCTGAAACATACTATCTGACAGCTGCAAGGAATCACCAAGGGAGATTGCATCTGGGTGGAGCTGTCTATTGCTAGGGATTCCTAAAAAATCCTGACTTGGCTCAATGGTGAAGAGCTGGGGACCATCCTTGAGAGTGGAGTGACCAGACCCCTCCCCTGTCCTTCCAGAGGGTCCCGACATGCTGCAGGCTTTCCTGAACTTTATACAGAGGTTTTCTATGTAAGTAGAATTGAACCCTTTGCAACCAAAAGTTGGGGGGGGGGTCTGCTGGTTTAAAATCCTTTCCCTTTATAGTGGGCTGTGGGGGCAAGGAGGTAGGGGCAAATCTGTGTAGATCATTAGCCTATTTAAGTAAATAACACCACAGGTGATTTTTGTTAAAATTCTAAACTAACAAAGCTCATTCCCAGTGTGTGCTGAAAATTATAGACTAATGTAATTGGGCAATCCTACCTATGGGCCTGGCTTCCCCAACACTAGAGGGGGTGGTGGGTCCGAAATCCTAAATTCCTAAAAATAATCCCAATCTTTCTATCCAACTTCCAACACAGGCCTTTAAGTGGAGGGGGGTGTCTGAAATCCAAAATTCTCAAATCATCCCCATTGTTGCTGTCCAGCTTCCCCAACACAGGCCTTTAATTGGAGTGGGGTCTGAAATCCAAAATTCTAAAATCATCCTTTGCTTTCCAGCTTCCCCAACACAGGCCTTAACGCGGAGGGGGGGGGGTCTGAAACCAAAAATGTGCAAATCGTCTAATTATTTGCTGTCCAACTTACCCAACACATGCCTTTAAGTGGATGGGGTCTGAAATCCCACATTTTTAAATCATCCCAATTTTTCTGTCTGACTTCCCCAACATAGACAAAAGGAGGGGGAGGGAGGCTGAAAAACAAACTGCTAAATCACCCTATGTTTATTTTAAAGCTAAAGGTATGGGTGAAATAATCATTGCCATATGCATTTGCACACATTTGTAAAACTAACCTGCTAACCTTTTAAGCATGTAGGGAAATCGAAATTGCACAGCATTGCATGCGTAAATGTTTTTTTTACTGATCAGTTTTTATTTCTTGAAGTGAAATTTGTAGAAAGTAAAGACTTGTGATTTGTGTTCTTTTCATCCCCCCTTGTGTGATTTATGTTGCGAGAAGTGTATTGTGTTGTGCCACTGATAAAGTGGTGTTTGACATTTTAATGTGATTTTCTTAACATCTAATTCAAATAAATATAAGTATATTTCCTGCACACCGGCCTGGTTCTTGGCTCATTGGTTGTTCGCTCAGGGGGAGGGATCCAATGGGTGTTAGATCTATTTATTTATTGTGCATTTGTAAGGCGCTTATACATCAAGAAATTGTGTTTCAAAGCACCCCCAGGGCAAGGGAGGGGGGATATGGCAACAAAGGCAAATAGAATAAACAGATGAACAGGAAAGGGGCGCTCCTACTAGGCCTTGTGAGCATTCAGAACGTGCACGTGCAGGGAGAAAGCGAAGGGACAGGGAACGTTCTGGAAGTTCCATAGAGAGAAGTGCCAAGGAGTCAGTTGTGTGCAGAGTAACTGACTGGCAGAGGTTGCTTGGTACAGAGTGATGACCTGCCAATAAGTGCAGGCATGTGAGACCACAAGCCAGAGGGTGCCCCAAGGCAAGTGCTTGGATGGGGCATAAGACTGTGTGCGATAGGGAAGAAGACAGGGAACTAGAAGGACACAAGGTCCCAGGCCACCAACCTCAGTGACTGTGGGGTATTAGCATGGGAGTGAGAGGGGAAAGGAGGAGGTGAAGAGGAGAGTCTTGAGGAGCTTCCAGAATATGGGGATATCCGGCTCAAGACGGAGAGGAAGGGGGAGGCTGTTCCAGAGGAGGGAGCCAACCGAGGAGAGAGATCTGCCACCCGCTCGCTGCTTACAAAAGTGCCTGTCACGCAGAGAGTTGGAGCCGGAGGAGCGTAAAGTTTAGTTTAGTTTATTTATTTGTAAAGCGCAGATTGTAAAGATCTGGAAGGAAAGTATTTGGTGAGAGCAAGTTGTAGATATGGACCCAAACAGCCCTAGGGGTGATGCAGTGGGATTTGAATTTGATCCAGTGGGAGCCAGTGGAGGGATTTTAGGGGTGGAGAGCTACAGTCCCTTGCTTTGAGGCCAAGGATAAGTTTCTCAGCACTATTCTGGATAAGTTGCATAGGGTGGAGAGAGGAAGTGGATAGATTAAGGAAGACGTTGTTGCTGTAGTCAAGCCTAGAGAGTGCCAGGGCTCTAGAGGCATTGCGCTTCTGGGGAAATGTAAAGAAAGGAAGGATACCTCTGAGTAGGTGGAGTTGAAAATGGGCCATCTTGGCAAGGTCCAAGATGTGAGGGAGGAAAGCGAGAGAGGAGTTGAAGGTGACCCCAAGGTTTCTGGATTAAGATGCAGGAGAAAGGAGTGAGCCCATAGACGGTAGCCAGAGTGAAGGGAGGAAAGAGGGAGTGGGAGTACCAATAGGAAGGATCTCAGTCTTGCTGGCATTGAGGTAGACATCATTGGGGGCGCACCAGGACTGGATAGTAATAAGCAGTCGGAAATGATAGAGGAAGTAGGGAGAGCATCAGAGGGAAGTTTGAAGAAGAGTTGATTGTCATCTGCATATCACTGCAAATCCGGAGAGATAGTGGAGATAAGGTGAGCAAGGGAAGGGAGATGGACGTTAAAGAGCCAGTGTGAGTGGTTAGAGCCCTGGGGAACACCACAGGTGGAGATAGAGGTGGGAGAGGAGAAAGAGCCCAGGGTGACCTGAGAGGGACGGTCCATGAGGAAGGAGGTCAGCCAGTCCAGTGCCCGCCCTGAGATACCATGGGTATCATGGAGTCGTTTTATGAGGATGGAGTGGTTGACTGTATCAAATGCAGAGCAAAAATCAAGTAGAATAAGGACAGCGGCAGAGTTAGTGTCAAGAGATGTGAGCACTTCTTCACGGGTGTTTAGAAGAGCAGTCTTGTGCCTCTGGATGAATTGGAGATGGGGCTGAATAAAAGAAATGGCATTAACCGTTTATTGTGTGACACTCGGGGAGGGAAGGAACTCCCTTTGTTGAGGATGGCCCCTCAATAAATCGTTACAGTCCATCACATTTAGTGAACATTAACTTTGCATTTTGTGGTGAAAAAATGATCACGGATTAAAAATATGCAATAACCAAACATGATTACTTTCAACGTCTCCTGCACAAAGAATGGCAAATATTATCAGCAGAACAAAACTGCCGGAGGGCAATTCAAGATTCATATGGGGTGTACATCTGTGCTGATTTGCAACAGAACAAGTACCTCCAATCTTTCAAAGTAAAACAGAAACTGCTGATTCCATCTTATGACCAGTCATTAAGAACATTTCCAAAAATGAAAGCTTATTTCTTTTCTGAAGAATATTGCCATGTTCATGACTTCTCATTAGCCTTCAAATAAAATCCTTTCAGAAGAAAGCATTAGGACTCTCGTTTTGCAATTTTCGTAATGACTACAACCGAGAAGTTGATTTACGGTGGGTGAGCTTCTTCTTGTGTGAATTGTGGAAGGTGTGCACATGGTAGGAGATGGAATTTTCCGCTGCCAGTTTCGCTTTGTTGATTTCCGCTCAAGAGGAGGTGAGACATGCCCATTTTTGTAAAGAAATGAAAAGTTAAGCAATCTTTTTCAAAAACAGGAGCTAAGCAAGGTGCAACTAGATGTTCAAATATCAAATGGCGACATCTTGCTATGATTATGTCCGAAAATGGAGCAGTAATGCTTTTTCAGATGAATGCATTGCACACCTAAAAGTTACCACGATACCCCACATCCTGAACGTTCCAACAGCTTTGCATGTGGTTTCTCATCTCTATTCTTAATCCAGTGCCATCTTTAACCAGAAAAAAATGTGATTCCCCATTTATTTTAAAATTGGCGTGTTGGCGTATTTGCTTAATGGGGGGGACAGCGCCACAAATACCTTACACTCAAAATTAGAAAACTAGGCGTGCAGTTTCCACTTTCCAACCATATGAGATCAATCAAGTGAGAAACACTTAATTCCTTGGTTAATTATGCATTAAACCCTGACACGTGAGGGATTAAGGGGTCAGGTAATGACGCAGGGTCTCCCTTACAGGCCTCTATTTATTTATTTTATTTGTACCGCGCTGGCACACGCCCAGAGGCATAATAGCGCACCATGTGAACAAACCGGCAACAAGAATTTACAGCCACAGAAACAGACGGCGGAGAGGATGAGTTCAGAGTCAAGGCGTACAAAGTCAGATTATTGATGAGCATTTATTCTAAAAGATGTGTTTTAATCTACTTTTAAAGAGTTGCAGATTAGTGCATGACCTCATATCTAGTGGAAACATATTTCACAGTCGTGGTGCTGCATGTGGAAAACATCTATGCTCCACATAGGCCAAATGTGTTCTCTGTGTTTCCAGGAGGCTATTAGAGTTAGACCCAAGTACTCTATGCGCCGAACAGTGTGAAATCTGACTGGCTAAATACTTTGGCGCTTGCCCCAAAAAGCAATTATGCGTATTGCACTTTGCCCCGAAAATGATCCGACTTCGAATAGGGAGCCAGTGTTAAGCTCTCCTGGCTGATGTGACATGGTCTCTCCTTTGAAGCCCTGCCACAATATGCACAGCCTTATTTTGGATCACCTGCAGCAGAGTCAAATTTTGCTTGGAGATACCCAACAGCAGACTTGAACAATAATCGATCTTGGCACCAATAATGGCGCGGGCTACTGTGGCACAATTTTCAGTGGACAGGAGTGGCCGTAACTGTGCCAAAAGTTTGAGATGATAACATGTGCTTGACACAAGGAAATTAACCTGATTTGGCATGTTCAATTCCTCATCCAGGACCACCCCAAGTGTCTTGTCCTTATTCTGGGTATGAATCACATAGTCTGAAATTTTGAAAAGTGATGTGTAGTCAGCAGGATGTTTTTTTAGGTGCGTTGCCGTACCCAGAATCAGGAGCTCGGTCTTTGAGGTATTTAGCACTAGCTTGTTTGCTTGCATCCACACCTGAAATATTTGAGATATGGAAATACAAGTAGCAGCATCACGTGCAAAGTCACCAGTCAGGGGCACAAGACACTGAGTGTCGTCCAAATAGTTTGCGTACACCACACCCAGTCTGTCTAGATGTTCAAACAGCGAAATTGTGAAAATATTAAAGAGTCTGGGTGCCATTCATGAGCCCTGAGGGACCCCACATAGCACGGAAAAATCATCACCCCGGATATTCTCAGAGAAACCCCTAGCCCTACAGTCTGTGAGAAAAGATTTAACCCATTCCATCGCCAATTCAGAGAAGTGCGCAGATATCCGTAGTCTCTCTGCCAACACCAGGTGAGCTACAAGATCAAACTCGGCAGAGAGATCTAACAGCATAAGCATCGTAATGTCACCCTCTGCCATTGATTGCATTATATTAGTCTTAAGCTCAAGTAGAGTGGATTCAGTAAAGTGGGCTTTTCTAAAACCTGATTGTTTAACCCCCAAGATATCATGAGCTGCCAGAAAGGCCTCAATCTGCCAGAAAGGCCTCAAGATGAGCCACCTTATCTAGAATCTTCAACAGATAAGGCACAACACCAGGATCAAGAGATGGCTTCCTGATGAGAGGAGCAATCCATGCTTGCTTTATATTCTTTGGAGAAACATTTTCCCTAAACGAGGCATTAATAAACTTGCTAATCTCAGGTACCAGATGTGAAGCGCAAGCCTTGATTGTAATTGCCGGGCAGATATCACCTCTATAATTTATAGACTTAAGTTTACCCAAGATCTCAGCCAGATATTGCTCAGAGATAGGCTTAAAAGTGAACTCCGGAAAGTGTTTAGGGTGCTGCCTGTTCTACAATTGTTATCCCCTCCAATAGGTGCTCAATGTTTTTCTGCCTAATATTTTCCTGTATTTTTTCAAGTTTATCCAGGAACACTTCCTGGATATTATTACACCAAGCGGCGTCCTTAACCATCTGGCTAGGTGGAAAACAGGAGTTTCCAGCTCCTGGAGGATCCATAAGAGTTCTTTAGAACTGGATGCTGCTCGAGAAATACAAAGATCGTAAGAGGGTTTTTTAGCCCGAAAAATGATCAGTTCATAGATTTTGGCGGCCTACACATGGATGAGTTCATCCTCATCAATCTTGGTTTTATCCCAATGTTTTAATGCATTCTGCGCATTTTTACTAAGGAGTCGCAAATCTGATGAAAACCATTCTTTGTCAGGTGGTTTCGTAGTTAGGCGCAATTTTTCTGGTGCTAGACTTTCCACAGCTAATTCAAATGTTTTGCAATAACTGTTTGAAAGTTCTTCTGCTGAATTAAGAGCAGTTAAGTCATTTGGCAGAGATGCAAAGAAGGGGTCCATGGCTGTCGGGGTAAGCTTATGTATATTTCTAAACGTAGCTTGCCATCTTCCTTGGGGATTTTATGGACAGGAAAGATGGTCAATCCAATCCAAAAGATGGTGGTCCGACCATGGGCATTAACAAATTGACAGATCCTCAATGCAGATATTTTGTGATAGAACCCAATCCAGGGCTCTACCTTTTTCGTGCGTAGAGGAAGTAACGTGTTGTTCAAACCCCAGGTCAGAAAGCAAAGCTTTCAGTAACACAGCTGAAGCATCCAATTGGTGAAAAAAGCCAAAGTTAATGTCCCCCAAAATCATGGTTTTGGTATTGGATTTTAATACTAGTGCTATAAAGTCACTAAAATGTGTGACAAAATCCTCAGAACTATGGGGTGGCCTATAAACAATCATAATATTAATGGTTGAATTATGGTTGACCTGGTACTTAACCCAGAGTACTTCGCAGTCAGGGAGCTTTGGTGTGTCAATCTTCTGAATATTGAAGGATTGATTATAAATAAGAGCCACACCCCCTCCTCAAGCATTCACACGATCTTGTCAAGTGATACCGTAACCAGTGGGGATTGCCAGAGAGAGCGAAGGACCGGCTGCGTCATGGAGCCATGACCCTGTGATCGCACAAAGATCTATCCAAGACATAATCCGGAACCTCTGTTGAATGCTTAACCAGTGACCTGGTGTTTAGCAACATGCATTTCACTTTACCCCTAACAATTTGTTTGCATTACATGTCATATCAAATTTATCAGAGCTGGAGAACATAAGACATCTGACCTCCAGAGGGTAAAGTCAGTAACCCCGAGTCCATGGCCGTCAGTTCCTGTGTCATTTGAGCAGTAGAGCTACACTCGTCATCTTGCTTCTTACTCATACTTGGAGATTCAATAGAACTATTCTCCAAAGCAGTGACACAATGTGTGAAGCAAAGGCCTTCATGTCGGCCATGGGCCATTACTGGACAGGTTAGGCCCTCCTACAGAGGGGTTTATTGCTATTAGCACTCCAGCATGCATTTGAGGGTGCAAATTGTTGTTTTTTTAAAGTTGTGAAGTGGCACAGTTCCTGTTTCTCAACTTCAAAAAGAACTACAGACCAAAATGTCCATCATGGACGTAGGGAGAAGGGAATTCCATCTAGTCCATTCTCCCTTTCCATAGCAACTATTGCTTCAGAGGTGCCAGGCCAGAACAACGAGTAATCCTGTCGGCAAGGGATGGGATGGCAGCAGGAAAGTGGGGCTCGGGTTCGGGAGGGGAGGAGTGTGAATAGGTGAAATGGTGAGGGGTTATGGGGACTAGTGAAGAGGCATGAACAGGGGCAATACCACGAAGTAGCCCTACTTCCAAGCTTCCCAATTGGCTAGCAGACACCATGACACCTGCCACCAGGTGCTAATGACAATTAAATATGAAGGTCAGCATATACAGAAGAATATCTTAGTATTAGACCTACTTGCCCACAATCCAAGTTAATGGCCCGAGCAAAGCAATGGCAGTTAATGAATGTTAAGGGCAATTAAGTTCCATTATTGCTGAAACCTAGGGGCTCTAATTCTATGGGCATATACTCACCGGACCACGTGGCAAGCTTTGACTTTGCTTTTCAAGTTTGTCCACAAAACACTAGACATTGGGGATGTACGTTTGAAAAACCAGTATCAAAAGTAAAAGGGAACAAAACAGTCTAAAAGATAGACAAGGAATCAAAATCACTTCAGATAGGGGAAAAGGATGACGCGGGGCGAAGATGCGCAAAGACGTGCAAGAGCAGGAAAAGCACACACTTAGGAGATGCAGAACGCAGGCGCATCAGAGTGGCACAGAGGAGAACATGGCAGCGGGCATGAAGGCAGCAGAAGAGGCTCGAGTGTGGGTCCATAGCTCCAAAAAAATAAGATTTAGAGTACAGTGGAGATAGGCATTGCATCTACGACGCACCATTAAGCAGAGGGCAGGGGTAGACTGGCATAGAGGGAATTCTGAAGGTTTCCCAGTGGGCCTCTGCACCCGGAGCCTCTTTTGGGTGGTTACCCATTTTATTTCCACAGTTTCTCATAGGAAAACCTTTGGGCCTGCTCAAAATGTGTAATACGGGGCACTTTAAAAATTATTTCCAGGGCCTCTTTTGGCTCCCAGTCCGCCCCTGCACAGGGGTAAACATGTCAAAATAAGTCACTCCCTCCCCTCAATTCTCTACATGCACACGGCACACAATGTGTTTTGTACTCTCCAAGAGTCCACTATCTGGAGGGTGTCCAGTCATTCATTCGAAAACAAAAGGATTGAATGCAATAGATTCGAGTCAAAAGGACCGAAAAAAAAGACTGAATGCCTTTTTTTAATGTATTTTTTGGGTGGTTTTGGTATAGGTAAATGTAATGGTTTTTGGCCTAAAAACAGGGGTTTGGTGGACCCCCCTCCCCCCAACAATAAAAATAAGCATTCTGTCTTTTTTTCCGGTCCTTTTGACTCGAATGTATTGTATTTCGATCCTTTGTATTCGATCCTTTAACCCATAACCATCTGGAGCCAACGGCTAGTGAAAATTGAGAGGCTTAATTGAGGACCATTGGCTGCCTTACTTAAAATGACCGCCACTCCTGTTCGTATTTCATTGAGATGGAGTGATGGAGATGCTCACAATGCTATTCATTGGTTGAGGGCGCCCCAGATTTCACAGACACCAGAGATCGACTTGTTTTCTTGCTCTGAATTTTGAGTTTCATGCAAACCTCGGGAGTCACATAGCCATGGGTGCTGGAAACCCTTCTACAGCCAGGGGCTAAAATCTTGAATTTAAGCCACACAATGCAATCCATCGCCCTTTGTTCCAAGCTCCACCACAGATACTCGCTTACCATCGGACCCCCGAAAAACTACTGTCCACAGCCAGGATGGTAGAGTCTAGCGCATGGATACTTTAAAGCTTTACATGGAAGCATTTTATTTATGGCCATTGAGGACTGAAGAGTGTTCAACAAAACTCAGAAAAGTGCAGCATTAAAGAAACAAACTTCAAATGACAGCATTCCCCCTGACAGACATTGGTTAGACAATTGCCAGGGGCCAGTCATCTGGGAATCCTTGTACCTGTTTCTTGGAGAAGTAATCGCTTTAAGAGCTTGCATGTATTCTATGCAACTCACGTCCTGCTGTGACAAACTCTAGACTTCTTCTAAAGGCCAAGGTGCACGCTTCTAGGTACACACTGCAAACACAAATAGTATCCTCAACCTATCCTACAGATTCAGTATTAATACGAGTTAAAAGCAGTCCAACATAACCTAAACACAGTATCCTGGACTTTAAACCAGACTCAGAAAATATGCGATTCCACTTTACCCGGTAAACTCAGCGCTTCCCCAGAACCGATAGCCTGGAAAGGTGCGCCATGCAGCTGCTGTCCGAGGAGTGATGCACGATCTGCCGAGGCGTGGAATGTACACGGGGTGAGGTCTGTGAACAAGCTGCACACCTGTATGCAAATAAATCAGGGCCCACCAATGGCTGCCGCCGTCGGCCGTCGTGCCGAGACACGTTCGGAGCACGGAGGACAAGACTGGCAGGCCTCCTTGGTTTTACAGTCAGATCGCCGGCACTGGAAAGGGAAGAACACCCCCGGGGCGCTAAAAGCATGCTTCGAATTAAATCACTGCGGAGTCATACGACCCCACGCCCCGGAAGTGGTTTCTTGTCAGATGTAATGGAGCAGTATGTGTACATTGTTGAAACAAGCTTACAAGAACCCAGAACAGTTGCCTAAACACTGTGGATTCTGATTCTGTTCATTTATCTTTCTCCGTTTGCTTCCCTTAATTGAGAAGCCGCAGCTACTGAAAACAAGGTGCATTTTCGGCGGAAAGAACGTATGTGCAATTTTTCAATGGCACATGGGAACATTTAAAAAATATCCTTTTTGGAGCTGGCGTCATATCTCAGCGGTTTACGTGAACTATCGACACGCTTTTTAATACTTAAAGGTTGATCAAATCAGCACAAGGAGCTGGGTAACAATGATTCCCCTTATCAACAGAAAGAAACCGTTTGTGGTGTGATATACACATTGTCAGCATGATTGCGATATATGTCAGCCTGCAATATTAGTACAAACGCCTCTAAATAATGGTCTTATTACAGTCTAGCAGTGACAACTACTCACCCATAATAAGAACATGACATCACTACAATAGCTGCAATACATGATCACAGCTGGTTGTGGCATCACAATGCCTATTGCTTCAGCCAACACAGGGCGGAATTCCGGCTCTCACTGCAGCACTTAAATAAAGCATTAACAACCTTTTCAACTTCCTTTTTTTTTAAAATAAAATATCTTTCTGTGGCACTTTGCAGCCATTCATTCAGAAGGAAGGTTTTGCGGTGGTATGTTTATTTTGAGCACTATTTGGGCAAACATCTATCTATCTCAGTGTCATCGTTTATTTTAAAGTGCTTTGGATGCATTTTATTAAACTGCCTTAGACTATTTTTCTGCAACACATTACAAGCTGCTTATTAGTGCTTTATTTCATCCAAACAGATTCTATAGAGATGATATCTTTCAACAACTGGACGATCAATTACATTAGATTAAGGAAGATGCCAGGCTTTTACAGGGGATAAAATGCCCCTTATCATAGGTTAAAGGGATATTCTAAGTCACTGCAGAATTCCATGACCTTATAAAAGGAACTCTGCATTCAGTTTCCTTCCTCTAGAGTCTTGTTGGTCACAGAACTTTCTCAGTTATTTACAATGTCCTTATAGCGTGCTATAGGGAGCATTCCGACATTCTATGGAAATGGAGGAAGCTTTTGTGGAAACTCGAGAGGTTTATCTTAAGGATGTAGAGCCACCTTAATTTGAAACATTAAATCCTAAAGGTGCCATGACAATTCAGTGGGTCCAAGATTGTCACTAAAGGGCTCTGTAGGAACCCTGCAAGTCACAGTTTTTAATTCAAACTCAAACTTCGAAATTCTAAAGATGCTAAAATGAGTAGCACTGCCTAACAGGGACACACGATTTGGTATAAGATTGTGAAACCACTGCAGAAAATGTCATATTAGCAAGTATCTATGTTTTATAGGGCAGCAATAGCTGCCATACAGCTAAGGTGATAGCCTTGAGTCATAGGAAATCTGAAAATTCTACTGCTAATAACTTTTGACTTCCAGGACGGATATGGCTGATATATTCCAAAACAAAAAGGTTTGTCAGCCCCCCAACCCCAACCCCAACACTGGACATTTTGGGAAAGATTTGTTACAAAAAGAAAAAGTTTCAAGAAAGCAAAAAAATAGCTCTTTTCAACCTACTCCAATGCATTTTCCCATAGATAAAAAGTCCACATTTAGTAAAGCCGAAGCACAAAAACTGGTGGCGGAATTGTACCAAATAATAACTTGAGCACAAAGCATTCACTTAATTTCTGGGACAGTTATGGGGATATTCCATTCAGGAGTTTGAAAATATTCAACAGGAAAGTAGGTGCCCCCTGTTCCCAAAAATATAGCTACAACCCCCTAGTGCTTTGCAGCAGAGAGGGTTTTCAGAAAGGAAAACTGCATATGTTTTATGTTTCATACAATAAGAAATTGGTTAGTTGGGGTGGTCTGGGGAGTCAGTTACAGTTCAAACGTTTTTGCTTTATCGGGGGAATACCGGGGGAATCTTGTGAGATTCCGCAACTACAAGGGAAGACGGGCACGGAAAAGAGAAGTGTCACACGAAAAAAAGAGTGAAAGGGGGGTAATGAGAGAGGACAGGAGGTAAAAAGAATCTGAAGGGAGTGGGGGGGGCAGGAAAACAGGAGGGGGGCATTTGGTGAGTGCCTGAGAGGACTGGGAGGAGTTTCTGATTTTTTTACGTTTTTGGATTTTCAGGGGATTACCGCAGGCATGAGTAGTTCAACGCTGCTGTATGTGTAGTTCTTTGTTATTATCGGGTCAATCCTGGGGGAATCAGGAGAGAGTAAAAAAAAGAAAAAACTTCCATTTACACCTATAGAGATCACATCTACTAGGCAGGGCGTAATAGGTCTTTCTGCCACTGGCAATGGCTGACCCTCTTCCATTTCCCCTTTTCACTCATTTGTTTGTGTGATGCATTTTCTTTTCCGAGCGCGTCTTCCATTTTTGCAGCAGGAATCGCATGAGATTCCCCCGGTCTCCCCTGATAATTCACAAATTTTCTAGCTGTAACTGACTCCCCAGACCATCCCTAACTCTCCAATTTCACATGGTATCCTATTCACTCTCCTCACCTCTAGCCTAATGCAATTGCATCCTTTTTCCTCTTCCAAGTAGCTATTTGACCACTTTTCATTTCTGAAAAGTCTCTCTCTGCTGCAAAACACGGTGTGATATAGCTATATTTTAGGGAGCAGGGGGGGACCCCACCCCATCAAATATTTTTAAAACTCCTTGACAGATTAACCCCAACTCTTTCCCTGAAATTAAGTTGATGTCTGTGCCAAATTGGTTCTAATTTGGTCAAAATCCACCCAACAGTGTTTTGCGCTTCGGCGTTACCAAATTTGGACACTTCTATGTGGGAAAATCAATGGGAGTAGTCCGAAAACAGCATTTTTTTGTTTTCTTAATATTTTTTTCATTTTCAATCACCTGGGGAGCATCAATGGTCTAAAAGAATTGTGGCCATGTCCTAGATGTAGTACGTCGACTCCTGGTCCAACAGGGCATGTAATTCAAAACCCTTTACCTTGTTCAATGCACCCTTATCTCTGGACCAGAAGCCTAGGTCCAGCCTCAAAAAGACAGCTGTCACTCCAAATGAAGCAATACCACTGTTATGGGGAAAGGTCTTCCTACCAAGACACCTCATGTTGGAAAACCATTTTCTTGCCCCTTCGGCTGCAGCCTGATTTAAGGAAGCACCATAAAAATATGAAAGCACATCTCTTCCTCCAAAATAGGTACAAAATTCCCAGATATTGCTCGGTGAGCCCTCCAAACCCACCAATTGGTAATGTGAGCAATATATAAACACAAATTAATACAAATAAATACGTCTTGACCACTAATATCATTAGCATCATGTTAACGTTTTAAGAGTTGGTACATCTTTTTTAGAAGTATACTTGCCATGGATAGTCAGGTACATATAAGGCTACTGGCAAAGAATGTGGCTCTGTAGACACATTCTTTGCCATTCTCAGATTTAGAACATAACACCTTTCGTCAAGTTGATATTTATTAAACGTCCACAGGCATGTGGGATGACGAGGAGGCAGATAGCAAGGACTAGGAACGCTTATGCCCACTGTGAGGGTCTAGAAGAGGTGAACACAAGAGTGGCATACTGATTGGCAAAGACTTATCAAAAAAAAAAGCGGGGCGGAAGTTGAAGGAAAACCTAACTGAGTCTAACTAAGAGGGGTTTCACTGCCTCAACAAAACTAGCTAATAAGTAGTCTGTGTCAGAATGTCCAAAAGTAAAGTTTGCTGTCCTGTGTCCGAATCCTATCGGTGTCTAGTCAAAGGATCGAATATAAAGGGTCGACAGGTCAAAGAATCGACACCAAAGGGTTGACAGGTCAAAGGATCAAATTCTTTTTTTTGTTTTTTCACTTTTTTTTGGGGTGGGGGAAGTGGTTTTTAGCAAAAAAAGGGGGGTTGGGGAGGAACCCCCCAACAAAAAAAAATTTTGAAAAAAAAAAATTCAATCCTTTGACCTGTCGACCCTTTGTTGTCGATCCTTTGACCTGTCAACCCTTTTACTGTCGATCCTTTGACCTACAACCAATACTATTCTATCCCTGACAAGCTAAACTCAGTATAAAGTGCAAAGGGAATTGTCTCTTGCCTATCCACCTGTAGCCCAGCTTTGCAGTGTATAACAAAAGTTCCAAAAAGGTGTAAAAAGCAAACACAAGTTCCAGACAACTCAAGGAGGTTGATTCCCTCTCCCCAGAGTCTTTCCAACCTTCTTGGTAGGCCTGGAGCTCAGGCCCTGTGACAAGGTAGAATACCCTGGATACCTTTCCCATGCTGTCTTGTGGGTCCCAGACCCTTTCTTAGTACCCCCTTCTTAGTCACCTCTCCTGCAAAGTGGGGTACTCCATGACCTCATTCTCACCGCCTCTGCTCTCCGACTTCATGTCCACCCATAGCTTTGGTTTACTCTCCTGCGAAGGTCTGTGAGCACCATTGATAAGTTTAAAGTATGGATCCTTTGTATTCCATTTTGGAGTGCACTTTCCCAAGGTGGGTCACAGACCCCTTGCACTTGGTTACTCTGCCAGTTCTCTTTGGTGTGCTCCTTCAAACCCTTGGTACTTATTTGGTCCCACTCTATGGTCCACTGGGATGAGGAAGATGGCTCTGTACTTCCTCCCAACCATAGCCTCTGGGGTCCCCCTGTGCCTTCGTGGCCCCCCCCTCAGAATACCACTACACTTGGTCTGTGCGGGTTCTGGTACTCTGCAACACCATTACATTTCTGCTGCTTTCCCTGGGCTCTCGTGGTCTTCTTTTGACGGCTCCCCAGCTGATCTCATCCAGTGAGGGAGTCTCTCGTTTCCCTTAGTCCCTTGCACACCTTTGGAGCTCAATGGTTTCCCCCTTTCCTGGGAGGCACACTGGTCTTGGTTCCCACAATGAGGAAGACTCCAGCTCCCATTTGTTCCCTACAGGCTGCTGAGGATCAATGGTTCCCCCCCTCTCTCTGGATAGCACAGTAGTCCACAACTTACTCTCTTGCAACACCGGATTCCATTTCCTTGCTCCTCCACGGAGGGCTTCTCAACACTTCCTGGTTTCCCTCCTCTTTTTCTAACCTAGATTGACCAATCAGAAACCAGCAACCACCAGACTGTTCCTTGTGCTTCGCAGAGGTGACCTTCATTCTTTCATGCATCTTCCTTGTCACAGTATTGATCTTTTGACTCCCTTGTGGGTCAATGGAGTGCCTCCTTGTCACAGTACTGGGAAGTGGATCTTCAATTCGGCAACTCCTATTCTTCCTCATCCCAGTACTTTCTATGGGAATGTTGAAGGGACAATGACTCAAGAGCCTATTAACAAAGCGGTTGTTCTTAGATTTGCAGGAAGGTGTTCTAGGGTCAGGCGATGGGCGAGGATACCATGTTTTCTCCTGATGGTCGTCCCCAATCACACAAGTAGGTCTCCCACCCATGTGATCTTCCTGTTGAGTACCACCCCAGGGGACTATTGGGTAGCGAACCCACCACCCTGGCCACTTGGGAAGGGGCTCACTGAAGGGAAAAATGAACACCAGCCGAAGATTTGTCACACCACCTGTAATAGAGTCATGCACATTCCTTCACAATCAGGGTGGTACGAGACAATGGCCTTAAAACACATGTGATTTGCCACAAATAACCTATAGCGAGTGACTGACTGACAAGGCAAATAGATGGGTAAGTACTGCCTACCAACCCCAGTACCCATGCATTTCTAATTTTAAACAGAAAAATAAATCTGTCCAGGTGCATCAAACCAGTAGAGACATTACTGTAAGAATCCCTCCCCAAGTTCTGACTTTCATCATTTGAATCGTTGATGAACTGCTAAATACAAGGTGTTAATTTATGCAGCCCCTGTGATTGGTTAGTTGACTTATTAGGAACACCCACCTGGGTGCCTTTGGAGGCGAACAAGATATTGGGTTGTGTTCATGTTTCATCGAACTGATAAATACTTTTTAAAAATGGATGTGCTGCAGTCACTGCTCTATCAAATGAATGGGGAGATGAATGTATTAAATGTGCGGACTCATTCCCCTTTTCAACACAGATAATCAATGCACACTGATGATAGATCAATTATTGCAGGCGTGAGCAATTTCCACCACTATTTGGGCTACTTTGGGTGTATGCACCAGTGAGTCTATGATTTAGCATAACAATACTGTGGCAGATTGCCATCTGCTAGGGGGCGTCTCCTAGATTGATTTTGAAATGTTAGCAGGTCCCAGTTAAATGGGCTAATTAGATTCTACCACATATTTGGTGGGTGCATGCTGGGTAAGGCGATAGAGGTCTCTAAGTGTAAGGTGGGGAACATGCTCCTGTATGTCAGTGAAATGTGGGGGAGATCTAACTGAGAAGTTGGAGGTCATCCAAAACAAAATTAGGAAAAGGCTGACTGGGCCCCCAAATTGCCCCCTGTGTTTGGAGCTAGGGATCACTGGGATAGCCACACAAGCTAAATTGAGACAAGACGCTTGCTTTTCAAAGGTTGTGCAGGTACCCTAGAAAAATGATAATATTCAGTGCCTGTTATCAGAGATGGCAGGCTAGGGTTTCTCTTTAAAATGTAAGTGGGTTTGGGAGGGTTTTAACACACTGTTGACAGCAAGTATTGAGTCCCTGACCTCAGCAAGAGACCTGAGCCTGACAGAGTTAAAATCAAGGGTCAAAGAGGGGATACTCTATCAGGGACCTAATTCAGGAGTGGAATGTGGTTCAGGTCTTAGGCTCTGTGAATCTGTTTTCGGCTATGAGATTTAATGCCGAGCGGGGGGGGACAGTGCGTGTAGTATCCCCTCGCCCAACTGTAGGTGCTTTATTTTATTAGTGCATCTAAACATTTTACAACTAAACGCCCGCACCAATCGGGGACTGGGTGACCCATCAAAAAATTGTACTTTTGGCCTAAAAGTAAGGGAGGATCTTAAGCACTTTTTGCAAATATGTAGGTGGTATTTAGATTTGCGAATAGATTCGTTATGGTCCTTCTTCTTGGAAAATCACATAAGGGACTGTAAAGTGGCACTGTATTTTATTTGGAAATGCCGGGACTGTGGCTTTATTTTTAACCTGGGTACCTATGTGAGCAAGGCCCCGATAAGACGTTCGAAGAATTTTTTAGATTGAAACTAAAGTGGAGAGAATTCTCTTTTTAACATTGTATTCTTATCTGATTTTAAATTTTGTATATATTTTTGTTCCTATGATGTGATGTTGTGTTTATTGATTTATGTTAATGGAGAAATTCGATCAATAAAGTTTACAATAACAATTCGTTCTTGCAAATGGCTACTCCCAGGAAGTCAGATTGGCTAAACTTCCTCACTTTCAGTCAGTGTTCTGTATTTTAACAACTGGTGTGGGTGGGTTTGCAACCAGATTGGCCTTCTGACCATTAGGCGCATATTGAACTTACCAGCATCAATGTTTAAGACACCCTTGTATACTTGTTGATGGTCACCAATAATTGGCATGCCAGTAGCATGTCGGCAGCAACATGGCTACACTTTTAGAAAGTATCCCAGACGAATTGCTCACAAAAAAGTTCAACCCGTTTTTAGTTACCAAATCTGCTACAGAAGTGTTGGATCCATCCAGGAAGGTGCTCTCCAAAGGATTTCTTGATAGCATGTCTAGAACCAAAGCTATTCTAAATTCAGCTCTGGCCTTTTTTGGAATAAAAATTGACATTTCTTTGAACGTGAATAAGCAGGTTTCAAGTGTTTACAGTGCACCCTCAATACCTGGTGGCAGTTGGTTAAATATACATTTAAATGTAAAGCTATTATCTAGTTTGATATAGTGGCCTATGAGGAAACACTGTTGAACATTTACAAAATTATCTGATGTCATTTTATTGTCTACAGGTTTCCAGTGACCCGTGCAACTATCAAGTTTTTGAGTATTCCTGTCTACAGCACAGCTTCAACCAAAACAAAATGATGGGTCCAGCCCTAGTAGCCCACTTTGTTCCCTGATAGGAACGCTTGACACCTTCACAAGAAGACAGAAATTTGCCCTCAGTGTTAAGGTGGGATCTAGTGTTTAAATGGAAACTGTGACGAATCGTAGGCATTTGTCTCTTCTCCACCCCAAAGGGGAGACTTCCATTGTGAGGCTACTCAGGTGAGCCTGCACCTCAAGACCATCCCTAGGGGTTGCTGCAAGTGGGAACTGTGACAGATTGAGGGAATTTGTCACTATTCCCCCAAGGGCAAACCCTTCTATGTGAGGCTAGGGAGGTGAGTCCACTCTGCAACACCCTTCCAAGGGGTCGAGGCAAGTGGGACCTTAAAGGGGACAAGGACTCACGTTCCAGTGAGGAACTCCCGAAGCCAAGCCATGTAATGGCATATATGGCACTGTCTCTCATATCCAATATTTTCAATTGTCAAGGCTTGAAAAAAAACAAGATAGAATATGCTTACCATGAGAAAAAAGAACAGCTGGCTCTTTGTCTCCACTGGGATGAGTGGATTTAAGGAGGAGTATTCATTAACTCTGGAGAAGGAAGACAGAGCGAGCAGAGAGAATTGTGTGATGAAGGTCCTCTGGTAACGTCAGGCTAGCTGGTGGTTGAGCTGAACCATGGACGAGTGTGAATTCTGCGAAGTCCAAACTTGCTGACAGCCACAAAAGAGAAGCTATCCACTCCGAGGCTTAAGGAGCCAAGACATGAGCTCTACTAGCAGTGGTGGCGTGACCACGAGATTCCAGTGGTGGGCAGGCTGCTCGAGTAACGACACCGAGACAGCCGAGGGGGAAATGTCTACAGGTGATGCGGTCCCCCAGTGAGGAATACGGAAACCAGGAGAGAAGATGAGTCACATGGGGTGAAGACGCCAGTGGGGAGAGGAATGAAGAAGAGATAACGCCTGCAGATACTTGAACCGTGAGCAACCCCGAGATGTTCCAACTGAAAGAGAAAGTAATGGGGGAACCCAGGAGGAATGGGAACAAGGCCTGGATCATTATAGGAGCATACACTCATCCCAGTATAAACAAGAAAAGTGAGAAAGTAAATCTGACAAACTTGAACTGTAAAAGTGAAAGAGAGACCCATAACCCACCCTGAAAGGGAAACCAATACAGTTGTAAGAGAAAAGGTTTTGTTGCTAAATGTGAGCTACATAAATGACAGAGGGAGAATACAAACTAATCCTGAAAGGGAGAGAACAAGACTTGTAAGAATGTTCCAAACATATTTCAAGGAAAGTGAGGAAGGCTGGGAAGCCTTTATGTTAAACAACTTACAAGGGAACACAGCATTATCCTAGAAAGCAAGGAAGGGTAACCCTGAGTAAGGAGTGAATGAATGGTATATAAGAAAGACAGAAGACAAGGTGCAGAAGGCCCAAGAATCCTTCATGAGAAATAACTGGGAAAACTGGCCAGACTTAATGAAAGTTGTTGTACCACAGGAAGGAAGCACCAAGGGTTTTTTGACAGAGTTGCATGAGCTAATACGAGGAGTCATGAAGCAATATTTGAAAATGATAAAATAAACGGAGTTTAAAGACTAAAACAAAGAACAGTGCAAAAAGCACCCATCAGGAGAAGGGGGACATTGCTGACCTGGTTCATCTTGATGCTAGGGTCAGATCGTATTCATTTTTACATGGTGGACTCATTCTTTTGGACATTACAAGACAACTGACTAGCACTAGGGAGGGAATACCCCATAGCAATACGGATAGGCAGGTTTTCACAATATCAGTTAATAAAGTCATTCTACAGATGCCCTCTGAGAGTCCGCGTCGTTCTTCTGATCCGCCACAGACTTCACCAGGAGAGTCCCCCCATTTGGGGACAAGGACTCCCGTTCCTATGAGGAACTCCCCAAGTCAACTACCATAGCAGCATATATGGGGCTATCTTTACGTTTGGCTGAAGACAACGTGAAAAGAAACATATGTGGAAGAAAAAAGGAAGATGTATCTTTAACCAGAGACTTGTATTTAACTGCGATGAGTCAGGGCAGAAGGAGAATGCTATGTGCTGGCAAAGCCGCCTGACATCACGCTGTGTGGAGGTGGAGTCAAACCATGTTGCGGTGCCTGTGACTTTCAAAGAACAGAAATACAGTAGGAGTTGCTCTGGCCCCGGCATATGCAACTGCAAAGGAAGTGGTGCGCGAAGGAACAAAGAGGAGAAGTACTTGGTAGTGGCGTGACCATGCTTGCAGACTGGTGGACAGGATGCCTGAGGAACAGCGTCGGGACTACTGAGAGGGGAAGCCTCGACGGCATCCGATCTCCAGCATCTGTAGAAGGCAGACATCTAACGAGGAACCGAGAACAAGCCTTGCAACCCTTACCCATATAAAACAAAAGTTACCAGGGGAATCAGGAATAGCGGGCTGCCACCAGGGAATCGTTTTATGCATGAAGAGATTCATTCCAGTTTTGCTTGTTATCTACATTGTTAGCATTCATTGGCTTATGGCAATACTTGTTCCAATCTTCCCTATATTTATTTTGCATGTATGAAGATTTATACTGATCTTGCCTTTCAATTGCTTCATTAAAGTTCATTTGCTCATGACATTTACTCCAGCGTTCCCCATATTGACATCTTATATATGGAGACTTGTGTAAATTCAATCTTTCTATGTCGCTTATTTGACATTCAAAGTGAGTTCCCAATTGTTCGTGGTCCTGTGGTACGCCCTGGGGCTACCAATACTCTTAGACAGACTCACCAGTTTTCTGGCATGTCCGATCGGTGGCGTATGGTGGCAGTGATATCCCTGTCTCAGGGAAGCGTTCCCCGCTTTGCAGACCCTCATGCGGTTCTCCTGTTGGCTTCTCCGTCCACCACCAATGGAACTTCTGCCTTTCCCTGTGACCGCGTTCTCAACAGCCTCTCCACTGCTGCTGGCTAGTCCATGGTGCTTCTGTAGCACCCACTCTGCTTCTCCTGGTGTCTCACCATCCCAGTAGAAAGTTCCTGCTTTCCTCCACAGAGTTCATTCACATGTGTCAGCCTTCAGATCTGCTTCCCGCTGTGCCTGCTCCGCATCTTGTTTCTCCTCCTTCACTGATGCCATGAAAAAGCACATCATTTTTAAATATATTATGCAGTTGGAGGGCATTACAACAACTAGCCTGAACATTGGTGTTTCTCCTGCTCCAGATTAACTCCTTACTCGTCTTCTTCGTCCCAGTACTGAAGGTTTTATGGGAGTTGGAGTCCAGAGGAGCTTTGGACTGTTTAAAGCTATTTTGCTTAAGGCTTTTGTACGCATCAAGACGAACATTAACAGGAGATCTTAAGTGAGCATTATGTACATGTGAAGTGTGAATTGTATCCTGCCTAGGTTTTTTTTAGCAAGAAGGGGTTTGAGTTTTACCAATGGAAGGATTTGTATAATGGCAACATGCCATTCACAATTTAGGTATTATAGGGTCATCCTCAAAATGAATGGAAGAACACAACGTCTCTCCTGATGGGGTAATCACCCCAACAGCTATCTCCCCTCATGTGATCCTCCCTCATAATACCAACCCAGGGTCAGGATAAGGTAGCGGCTGCCTTCCCCTTGCCACATGGGAGGAAACTTTAGGCTGGTTTTAGTGATAACTCCATAGGATTAATCACAACACATAGCAAAAAAGATGAAATAATGCTGGCCAGTGAACAAGATAAACAAGCAGACAGCCTCAGAGAGGGAAACCTTGGCAAAGAAAGCAACATAATTTAGGCTATGTGATGACAAGTGTGTGACCAACTACTGGAAGGAAAAGTACTTCAAAGGTAGGGCTACAGAAAGCATGAAACTCAAGAGCCATTTTGAAGAACTACAAGACTTGATAAAACAGACGGTCAAATGAGATTACGCTAAGAATTATATGAGCCAAAAAGAAACCCGTTTATAAAACGACTATCCAAGAAGAAGAACAGACCAGGGGAAGATGAGACATTCTCTTGGCCTATTTACTTTAGTTCTATTTAGTGGTGGGGTCAGACACGGTTAATTTGGACTATTTACTTTGGACTTCCTGACATCTGACAACCACATTTAGTTCCTTTAAATAGGCAGGTTATTCCATTCAGCAATAGGGAGAGATGGGCTTTAATCCTAAACAATTTCTTAAAGAGAGTACAGGATGTCCTCAACGTGTCCGACTCCTTCAGGCTCCCCACAAAAACCTGCCACTACAATGGGGGAGTCACGCCAGGGAGGTAATTGCTGGAGCCTCTTTGATCAGACAAACATGGGCAAGGGTAAGTATAGTGTAGCTTAGGCAAAGTTCTATTCCCAGAAGAAGGGTCTTGCCATCTTGAAAATGTGTAAGCCACACTTACTGCCTGTGCCCTCTTCCCAAAGTCAGAGTGTTACAAAAGCAAGCACTGGTCATTTATAGAAGGATCAAATGGGACTAATCTAGTAGAACAAAATGAGAATGTAAGGCAGCGAGACCTCCACCCCCTTAGTTGAATCATCTTTGAACTTCAGAAGAAGGAATTCACTTTAACTTTATTGTTGTATAGTCTGCCCAAAGTTGTCAGCCATTGAAGTGACAGTAAGGTAAGCTTTCCCAGGAGGGAGTACCACTTCATAGGAACATTTTCGGTGACCTGCTGGTGGACAACACCTGCCTGCTGCTGTGAATCCGGCACTCAGGATTCTACCTATTGCAAGTTGCACACTTGCAAGTGTTCTGTGGCAACCTTCCCGGGTGGGAATACCACTGGGAAGGGCAGAAGACAGGCTCACCTTTCCTTAGAGACCCAGTGCAGGGTCTCACAGCACACAAATGACCATCTGACTGAAAAGCGTGCCTGCAGCTGGGGCACTGGCACAAAGGACTCTGCCTTGCAAGTGTCGCTGGCAGCCTTCCTGGAAGAGAACATCAGACGGTCTACTCACCTTTCCTCAGAGATTCTGGGCAGGACCTCACAGAAACCTACTTGTAAGGAGATGTTTTGATTTAATCACTACAAGCAGAGTGAGTTTTTAGTCATGAGACATGCCCCCTTTAGAGGCCGAGGCAGGCCTCAGTTCTGATGTGTGAACCTGCACAAAACCTCAAATTTTACCATGTTTCATACTACACCAATCCCTTCGTTAAAAGAAGTGGGAACTTACCCTTTGCTTTTTACAGTGGTAAACACCTTAGAGTCTTGATGAGCAGCTATCTCACACTCAAACCACAGTTTAGAGACTTTGTAAGAAGCAGTTTATTTCCAGTGAATGATTGAAACGCACAATTAATTACATGACCCGCCTCCACAGAATTCTAGTGGTAATTGCACTAGTACTCACACACCTAGAATACATCAATAGCTCGACCTGGTGTTTCCAGATTACCTTCTGAACAGATTCCAAAGAGTCCAAAGGCAGCACCTAGACTTCTTAGAAGACTTAAAAAAGAAAAGTGCATCATTCCAACCCTACAAACTCTACTGCCTCAAACTGATCATTAGTTTTAAAACTCTATGCATAGCCCATTGTGCCCTTGATATAATATGCTCAGAATCTACCACGAGCCATCTTATCCACCATAAGCCATTCATTAGGCTTTGATCCCATAATTCAAACTTAGTAATAGTGCCAAACTGTAATTGGATAACACCACAGAGGAACATCCCCCTTTCCCTCAACCAAGCTCTGGAATTCTAAACCCAGACAACGTTGCACAGAGGAAAAACACAAGGCCTTCAGAAAATCCCTGAAAACCTGGGTATTCAACTAACACCAGCATAACACCAGTTAAAGTAAACCAAACCTAAGCAACTCAGACCAACCGCAACCAACAAATGCCAATTCCCTGTAGCATTGACCATGTGATACCTCAATGGTCTAGTTATAAGACTACACTAATACATCAGCAAGGGATTATTGTAGATTGGACTTTTTTGTGTTGGTCACCCAGAATTGAATCAGAATGGCAAGAACCCCTCAGAGAAAACCAAATATTTTAAATACACAGATATGATTATCTCGATCCAGAGAATTCCATCCAGCTAAAATATTTCCCACTCCCTCCTCCACCAACTGACTCATGCCTCCATCTCTCTCCACCTTGCACTACTCTCAATCAACACTCAGACATTGTAGCGAGCTCCCTAAAAACATACCACATTAATGTGCAAAGCCAGTTCTCACTTCTTTAGCCCTACCACGCACACACCAACAAACACACCAGTGGCTTACCAGGTCCTTGCAGCAATTAATCCAGTCAAATGATCTTCGGCGCTCCTATCCAAACAAAGCACACACCCAAGTGTCTATGCCCCTTGCCACGCAGAGCCACACCGACACTCTGGAGTCAACACCCCAAGATTTGCATCCACCTTCCCCTGTATTCCACCAACAATTCGCAACTCCCCGACGCTTCTCTTGCAGGGCCCTCACAATAGCAGAATTAGAAAGCATTATGGTGGACTGAATAATAACCTCTTATATATTGGTTTGAAAATACCATTGACTAACATCATGATGGAAGTGCAGAAATGATGAAGTTGAAAAGTTTATACATAACTATGAACCTATGATGAATTGTTTTAGAAGTTTTAAAACATGTAGACATTCTTCTTTTGTTATTTCTCAAGTCCTTTACTTGGAGTTTGTAATATTTTAAAAGTTTGTAATGAACTATAAAAAAATAAAAAATAAAAAAAATAAAGACAATAGCAGATATGGGTTATACAATACCACCATACTTTAGATTACTTGTAGAGGAAAGGTTCAGGACACAGCCTTAAAGTCTACCTATGATTTTGCATGATATTGAACTATTTGAGGGCCTGAAGAAGATATATATATATGCGCATGTCCTTAAAAAGTGGTCTAGTGCTGCCGTAAGGACATGTATATATATGCATATACATATATACAGTCATATGTAATTTGCGCTGGTTGGCTGGTGGAGTATGTATTGCGTCTCTCCCACCAAGTCCTGGGGCCATCTGGGCAAACACATTTCTCTTCTCTGGAAACTCCACTCTAGCTCTACCAAAGTGTGCACTCAAAGAGTTACGGTACACTACTCTGGATACACAGATATTGTACTGCGAAGGAAACAAACATCTAGCAGTCTGATGTGGTAAACTGAAGCAAGCAACAATGTTCTCAAACCAACTGAAATGCAGAGTCAAAGTAAATATGGGTAACACCTATTGTCGCCCACCATGCAACTGCAATCATGTTTGAAGACTGAAAGAATGCATCGCAATACAAAGGTCGGATGAAGACACGCTTCAGTGTTGTCTAACAGGGGCAGAGTATAAGGCAGGGGGTGATTCTCTGGCAGCAGAAATCTTGATAATGGGTTTAAGCGAGATTGACACAGTATGCATCAAACACAAGACATTATCAGAATGTGTGCACCTCGTGGATGTGTTGGGAGTAATTTTAATAGTTCAGTCTGATGGTATGTGATTTACAAAGGGAAAACCTAGATGGGAAGCAACAGAGCAGTGTACATAGGGGATACCCCTAGGGGTTTACAGGTAGGGTGCAGGGATTTCAGAGATACCTGGAATGGGTGCACCGGTGGTGATTCCTGTGCTGTTTAGGGATAATATGGGGTTGTTATTGCCATACTAAGGGTGGCCGACATACAAACCTTTTGAGGGCAAGATGCCTTAATTTCCAGGACATCAGTCTCTGAAAGACCCTCCCGAGTCGGCACCTGAAAATCGAACAAGACTATGTTTGAATTTAATTTATTGAAAGGTAATTTTGAAGGTTTGGGCTTGAAATGTGCTTAGCGAGAGCACCAAGTCACCATACGCCTACAAGTTGTGTTCCGACCCAAAGTTTAAAAACATATATATATTGATTAAAAAAAGAATGGATTCTTCAAAATAGGAAGGAATTGTTAAAAAAACAAATTAGTCTGAAAAATAAACTGTGATAACATTTTCTGAAAAAAAATCAAAATAAATCAATCAGCCCTTTTGTCCTAAAATGATTCAATTTGATAGAAAAATAAGTGATGGGGTAACATCTTTACAGTGAAACACTCCTCAAATCGCTTTGTGTTGAAATTGTGCACTTATCAGACGTTCAACTGATTCACAATGGTTAGTCATAAGAAATCAGTCAGACACCTGTAAACCAGACAGCATGAACTTCAGAGGAGCCCTAACAATTCACCTCCTCTGCCCGACTTTGGCCCGCAGCCCCGTCCCACCGGCTTTTTTGAATCCTCTCACTGACAATCCTAGGCTGAAAGCAGCCGACTCACGACTGATATGAGCTCCATGCAAGCACATAAAAATAATTGGGTGCAGATCCTTTTATTATCGCGATAGTTGGGGGTGATTGTAGGGGCAGACGGATTTCGAGCCGCACGCAGGGACCCCTAAATCCTCTAAGAGATTTGTTACAGTATGATAACATTTTTAAGAAGGGAGCTTGTTTGAAAGCCAGTTTCTTTCATAAATGAAAGTGACAGCCACTGCATTATCTAAATAAGACTCTGAGAGGGATCTGCACCTGGAAGCTTCCTGTTCTCCTGGCAGTCTACACGAATCAGCCCTTACAGGAAGTTTGTTGTTTGTTTAGTTGTTTGAAGTTCCGCCTTGGCAGGTTCTCCTGACCAAATCCTCTGGGTTGGGCACATAAATATACGGAGATCAAGGCAGGGCATTTCAATACCATTTCCTGGATGGCAGCAACTCCCTGGTGTTTGTTTGATGCAACCACACATAGCAACGGGAAAGTGCGTCCACTGCAATTTACCGCTACTAAGTGCTATATCACCCAGTGACATTTAGCAGCAGCCGGGCAAAGTAAGAAGGAAATGCAATTCAACACAATAGTCTTAATTTGCAGCAACCAGAGCACTTTATTGCAACCTGGCACTAGAAGTGAGAGGCCATTGTCACGTCTTGCAAGAACAAGCACTGGCAATGCCAACAGTTTGGGCTTTTGTGTAGGCATGGGAAAGGCACTAGCCAGGCACTGCCGTAGTAGTATTAACTGGCCATTGATGATAGCAGGAGCAAAATGCTGAGAGTACCTGGGTATCGAATAGCAGTGCCTGGCAAATGCATAACTGTTGACTTTGCCAATTCTTGTGTATAACACACGTATAGTGCTTATAAATCGCGTGGCTGATGGCAGACATGGTTCAGACATTTTTTATTACACCAGTAGCTAGTTTACTGCTCCAATTAAGTCATTAAATCTCAGAAGACCGCTTTAAAAAAAAAAACACTGGCAGGTACTTCAAGTGCAAAGTTTGATGGTAAGGTATGATTAAAGCGTGCTCAAAGATTCATATGAGGAGGTGTTTTGGGCAGGGGAGGGAACATGAACTTGGTAGAAAAGGCCATAGGTATTGGCATGGCCATGGGCAGTCTATATGACAATGCATTACTTACCGTAAAAGCATTTCTGATGGTTGTATCTGCTTAGATTCACATGCTGTGCATAGGTCCGACATCCAGTGGTCACTGCGGAGTATTGCATTTTGTTTTTCGTAGTCGAAAAGGGGATGTCGACAAGGCGTGTCTGTAACACTATCCCTATAGTGACGTGCGTTGTACCCACAATCCCTCACGCGTCGAGGTCCCTCTGTTTGTATTTTTCTGCCCTGAGGGAGCCTTCTAGACGTGAGTGAGTACAGAAAAGAGAGAAATATAGTAGAGGATGTCTATGTTCCTTCCATCCGAGCGGGGAGGAAGGGCGGGCGCATGTGAATCTAAGCAGATACAACCATCAGAAATGCTTTTACGGTAAGTAATGCATTGTCTTCTGATGTTTGTTAATCTGCTTAGAATCACATGCTGTGCATAGACTAGCGAGCAGTACCCGGAGTTGGCGGTGGGTTATGAGAAGGAACAGTAGAGAAAAGATGTCTTAATACTGCCTGTCCCACCTGGGAGTCAGATCTAGAGTGTGCATCTAGACAGTAGTGTTTTGTAAAGGTGTGCACAGAACTCCAGGTAGCCGCTTTGCAGATGGACTCAAGGGGAACATTTGCAATGAATGCTATGGAAGCCCCAGTGTCTCGAGTGGAATGTGCTCTTGGCTTGAAGGGTAGTTCTCTCTTAGCAAGAGTGTAACAGAGAGTGATGCATTGTACAATCCATCTAGATATAGTGGATTTAGAGACTGCATCTCCTTCTCTTCCTGCTGCCACCGAGCCACCGAGACAAAGAACTGATTAGTCTTTCTCAGTGGTCTGGTTCTTTCCATGTAGAACATGACAGCTCTGCGTACATCTAGTGTATGCAGACTTTTTTCTCCCAAGCTGGAAGGGTTTTGAAAGAACGTTGGTAGTTCTATAGATTGGTTTACATGAAATTTCGAGATGAATTTTGATGCAAACCTTGGGTGTGTGCGAAGAACCACCTTATCCTTGTGAACTGATACGAAGGGGTCTAGTACAGAAAGAGCCTGTAGTTCACTTACTCTCCTAATGGAGGTGATAGCTATTAGGAAAGCAGTCTTAAGGGTGAGGTATTTAAGAGTTGCCTTGTGCATGGGTTCGAAGGGAGTGCCCATGAGTCTAGAAAGTACCACGTTTAAGTCCCATCCGGGAGCTGGGTTAGCTATCGGGGGGTGTATTCTCTTTACCCCTTCCATAAAGGCCTTGATAACTGGTATCTTCCACCACGACACTTTAAGTTGGGAAGTGGTGTATGCAGAAAGTGCCGCTAGGTGGACCTTAATGGAATTAAACACTAGACCTGAATCCAGTAAATGGGTCAAGTACAGAATAATGTTAGTGGCAGAGCAGTCAACCGGGTTGATGTTCTTACTTCTACACCAGATGACAAATCTTTTCCACTTGCTAGAATAGCAGTGGCGAGTATTAGGTTTTCTGGCTTCCCTGAGGATGTCCATACATCTCTGAGGGAGATGTAAATGTCCAAATTCTATGATCTCAGGAGCCAGGCTGCTAAATTCATGGTCTGAGGGCATGGATGCAGTGTCCTGCCCTTGTCTTGTGACAGCATGTTGTACGGGCAGGGAAGTTTCATTGGGGGAGATAGGGACATCTCCATCAAGTGAGCGAACCATGGCTGCCGGGCCCACATTGGGGCTACTAGTATCATGGTAACCTGCTCTTGGTGCATCTTGTGCACCACTCTGTTGAGGAGGGGAGTCGGGGGAAAGGCGTAAACAAATTTCCCTGACCATTGAATCAACAGACCGTTCCCCTTGGACTGGTTCAGGGGGTAACTGGAGGCGTAACTTTGGCATTGTGAGTTCTCCAGGGTTGCGAACAGGTCTATTTCCGGGAAACCCCATTGCGTGAAGACGTCTAAGATGATGTTTTCGTGTAATGTCATTCGTACTCTTTGGGTAGGGGGAAGTCTCTGCTGAGTTTGTCTGCTAGTAGATTGAGTTCCCCTGGTACATGTTGTGATAGTAGGAACATGTTGTGTTTGAGAGCCCACTTCCATATATTCTGGGACAGCTTGGACAGTCCTGGAGAGTGAGTGCCCCCTTGCTTGTTGAGATAGTGCATGGCTGTGGTGCTGTCTGTGAGGACCATCACTGTCTTTCCATGTAAGTGTTCCTGAAAGGCTTTCAGTGCTTTGAACACTGCTAACAGTTCCAGCAGGTTTATATGCTTGTATGCTAAGCTCGGAGTCCACACTCCGTGAGCAGTCTGATGGGATAGGTGAGCCCCCCATCCTGTAAGGGATGCGTCTGTGGTTAGAGTGGCTTCCACTGCGGGTGTGGCAAAAGTTTTCCCTAATAACAGGTTTTCCTTTGTCCACCATCGTAGCGAGAGAACCAAGGCCTGCGAGACTACCACCAGATCGTCCCATTGTCCGCTGGCCTGACACCACTGGCTGTAGAGCCACTCTTGCATTGGGCGCATGCGCAGGCGCGCGTGAGGTACCAAATAAATACATGACGCCATCATCCCTAGCAAGCGCATTGCTTTGTGTACCGTGACCTCTCGACCTGCCACATATTGGGGGATCCGAAACAGCATGTTTTGGACCCTCTCGTTGGAGGGGAAGACGAGGCCGTCCTTTGTTCGAATTAGAGCCCCTAGGAATTGTTTGATTTGGCTGGGGTCTAAGCTGGACTTCTTTTCGTTGATGGAGAAGCCCAGTTGGGACAAGAGGTCTACGGTCCTTTGGGTATTGGAGAAGCATGTTTCGTAAGAATCCCCTGTTATGAGCCAGTCGTCGAGGTACGGGTAAACCGGGATGGATAATCTGCGCAGGTGGGCTGCTGCCACTGCCAGTACTTTCGTAAATACCCTTGGTGCAGATGCTATCCCGAAGGGTAGTACTCTGAACTGATAGTGTTTGTTCTCTATCTTGAACCTGAGGTATTTTCTGTGCGCTGGCAACATTAAAATATGAAAGTATGCATCTTTCATGTCTAGTGTTGTCATGTAATCCCCCTGTGATAACAGTGGGATTACTTCCTGCAAGGTCACCATACGAAACCTTTGGGGTTTGACAAAGTTGTTCGCTGGGCGCAGATCTAATACAGGGCGCATGGTTAAGTCCTTTTTGGGTACAAGGAAGTACACTGAATAAATACCTTCTGTTACCTGAGATAGGGGGACAGCCTCTATAGCTTCTTTTTTCAGTAGCTCTTCTACTTCTTGAAGAAGAATAGTGAGGTGTTCGGGTGTCATGCGTCGGTTCTGTGGGGGTCTGTATTTCGGGGAACCGTTGAATTCGATGCAGTATCCGTGGGCTATGGTGGATAATACCCAGCGGTCTGACGTTATTGCCTCCCATGCTGAAAGGAACGATGTTAGCCGGCCCCCGACCGGTGATGCATGGGAGGGGACCCAAATCTTTGGGTCATTTGTTGGTATTGGGCGTGGGGCCTTCAGGACTGGAGCCGCGCCCTCTTCCTTTGCCACGACGTTGGCCTCTTTGACTGAACTGGGTGCTTTGGTTAGAGGGCCAGTTGGTAGCAGAGTAAAATTGTTGTTGGCTTTGCTGCTGGCGTTGGCCACGAAAGGAGCGTCTATTGCCATAGCTGCGTCTGTTAGGAGGCCTAGAAATTTGGTCAAGAGTCTTGATGGTATCAAACTCCTTCTTCGCATGTTCTAGGGCCTCATCAACTGCTTTCCCAAACAGATGTGTTTGCTCTATGGGCTTATTTATTAGGGAAGCCTGGGTTTCTGGCTTAAATCCCGTATTGCGCAGCCAGACATGGCGTTTGAGAAGTATTCCCTGAACCAGGGAGCGGCCAGCTGTCTCTGCGGCATCTAAGGAGTTCTTTACGATGCCCTGGTTTACAAGAGTTCCCTCTGATATAGTAGCCAACAGGCGTGAACGCAGGGGTTCTGGTGCATCCTCTGCTTCACTGAGCAGCTTGCTCCACTGTGCATCTGCGTAGCTAGCTAGTAGGGAATTGTTATTATTATTATTGCGATCCTGGTTGAGAAGGCGGCGGATGTCGTGATTCTCTTCCCAAGTGCATAGAGCTTCTTGCCCTCTTTGTCAGGTGGTGCCTCACTAGTAGATAGTGGTACCCCCGCTCTCTTTCTTGTGTTAGTCACTACCAGAGAGTCCGGAATAGAATGTCCCCTGATGTACAAAGGGTCAGAAGACGAAGGGCTGAAGAGCTTTTCTATCCGAGGGTTGACCCCTGTGACTAAGGCCGGATTGGAAAGGGAAGGAGTTATTCTTCTCTTTATAGAAGCCAGGAGCGGAATGGACTGGCTGACCGGGGCTTTTTTGTTACATAACAGACTGTGAAGCCTTTGGCCGTTCAGAGTATGAATCCCTCCGCCGGGGACCCAGTGACCGCTCTAATGCAGGCCGTAGCGGCCCTTAGGACCGACATGGCGGCAGCTACGACCGCCATTCACCATCGCTTAGACGCCTTGCAAAGCACACGTTATCCTTTGCCTGCAGACGCTGAGTTCGGAGACCCTGCCCCTCCAGTACAGCCTGTCCCGGCCCCGGCCTCCGCACCCACACCTGTTTTGCTCCCAACCTCTTTCCCACTTGCCGCTCCAGAACGCTATCAGGGTGACCCGCGGAAATACCGCACCTTCATAAACCAATGCAAACTCCACTTCTTGTGCAGACCCCATGCCTTTCCCGATTCTGTCACAAAAGCTGCATTCCTTTTGTCCCATCTTTCTGGTGTAGCGGCTACCTGGGCAAACCCAATGTTAGAAAATGACCATCCTGCTTTATATGACTTTGAGCTCCTCATAACGGAAATGGCTAAAGTGTTTGACACCCGCTACAAGGCCCAGTCAAGGGACCTGGAATTACTAGATCTCTCACAGGGGAAGCAAACACTTATTGAGTACATCACCCGGTATAATCAACTCGCCGCTGAGACCTCCTGGCCAGAGGAGAAAAAGGCGATCGTGTTCTACCGTGGGTTATGCAACTCCTTGAAGGACGCTCTATCAGTGGTTCCTGCTCTTCCCTCTGTGTATACGGATCTTGTAGACCTTGCACTACAGGTGGACGCCCGGAGGTCAGAACGGAAGGCAGAAACCACGTTTGCTGGTCAATCAACCCCTGATCCTTCCCCCGCCAGTTCTGAACCCATGCAAATAGGTGGGATCCGAAGCCCAATAACGCAGTCTGAACGGGAACGTCGGAGAACCAACAACGCCTGTTTTTACTGCGGGTTAAATGGACACTACGTAAGGGAATGCCCCGGACGACCAAAGAACAAGGCGCCGGGTTTTCAGAAGGCTCGCCCATGATACAGGGGGCACCGGCGAGCCTATCCACGACCCCCACTGAACCCACCTTCGGTCCTATCAGACCGGTTGTGGTCCAGGCCCTGTTGAAACCCACCCAGGGGATAGTCCATGCCGTTCAGATCGTGATCGACTCCGGGGCCACGGGTTGTTTTATAGATATCACATTAGCCCATCGTCTCAATCTGCCTTTGATCAAAAAAGAACACCCGGAACCAGTGCAAGCGGTCGATGGCACGTCCTTGGCCTCTGGTCCAATTAAGCACCAAACCGCACCTTTGGAAGTGGTGATACAGAGCACTCATAAGGAGAGCCTGTCATTTGACCTCATCACCACGCCACAATTCGGGGTTATTTTGGGTATCCCCTGGTTAAGACACCACAACCCTTTGATTAATTGGGGAACGGGACAGGTAACGTTCGAGTCAGAAGAATGCCAGCACTTCTGCCTAACAGAACCAGAATCACTCTCCTCTCCCGCCAGAATACTCGGCGCCTTGGCTTCCTCCAGTATCAGGGAAATAGCCACTGAAACCACGTCAACACACACTGTGGGAGCCGTTATGGCAGGTATTCCCGTGGTCTACCATGATTATCATATGGTCTTTGACAAAGTCACAGCGGAAGGTCTACCTCCACACAGGCCTTATGACTGTCCTATTGATCTTCTCCCGGATGCTCCTATACCAAGGGGTAGGATCTACTCGTTATCACAGTCTGAAGAACGGGCTTTGAAAGAATACATTCAGCAAGCCTTGCGTTTGGGTCATATCCGTCCTTCCTGTTCTCCAGCTGCCAGCCCTATTTTTTTTGTCCCGAAAAAGGAAGGTGATCTGCGCCCATGCGTAGACTATAGACGGTTGAACGCTATCACCGTGAAGAACAGGTACCCCATTCCGCTCATCTCCACGCTACTGGACAGGTTGACAAAGGCGTCCCTGTTTACCAAATTAGACCTGAGAGGGGCATACAACCTAATCCGCATGCGGCGTGGAGACGAATGGAAAACGGCGTTCTGCTCCAGACAGGGTTTATTTGAATATACAGTGATGCCTTTCGGGCTCTGCAATGCACCTGCAACGTTCCAGCGTTTCGTCAACGATGTATTCTCGGACATCTTGGATACGTACGTGGTGGTCTATCTGGACGACATTTTGATCTTTTCGTCCTCCTTGAAAGAACATATTGCTCATGTTAGAGAGGTACTCTCCCGTCTCAAGAAGAACGCCCTGTTCGCCAAACCCGAGAAATGTCTGTTTCATACAAGGGAGGTGGAGTTTCTGGGGTTTCACATCACCCCTGGGGGGTTGTCTATGAATGAGGCAAAAGTCTGTGCTGTCACGGAATGGCCAGTCCCTGTCAACCTCAAACAGCTCCAGTCTTTCCTCGGCTTTGCTAATTTTTATCGGCGTTTCATTGCCGGTTTTTCTTCCATTGTATCTCCCCTGACTGCGCTGACCAGCCCTCTCGTCCCTTTCGTCTGGTCCTCCGTACACCAGGAGGCTTTTGAGGCACTCAAATCCAGATTTGTTTCTGCCCCCGTATTGCAGCACCCTGACCCGGACCTTGCGTTTGTAATAGAGGCTGACGCTTCCTCGTTTGCTCTGGGATCCATACTGTCACAACCATGTCCAACCACGGGTAGTTTGCATCCGGTAGCTTATCACTCACGGAAGTTCACTGTAGCCGAGTCGCACTATACAGTGACCGAGAAAGAGCTGTTGGCCATCAAGGACGCCAATCATGGCGTCACCACCTCATGGGGGCGAAATACCAAACCATAGTGTACACAGATCACAAGAATCTACAGGATCTGGCCTCTCTTAAATGCGTGAACAGCAGACAAGTGCGTTGGCATTTGTTCTTCGCCGCTTTTGATTTTGTGGTTAAGCACAGGCCAGGTCTTGTTCATGGTAAGGCTGATGCTCTATCCCGTTCACCTGGGGGGGAACCACTGTCTTCATTTCCAGACACATTGTTGGGGAAGGGTCATGTAGTTTGTTTGTGTACACCGTCCCAGCCACTGCTTACCTCTATTAGACAATGGGTCTCCCAACATCCGCATACACTCACAGAATGGGACATTGTACTACGAGAAGGGTTGCCGTTTGTTCAGGGCAAGTTGTTCCTTCCCACATGCGATGTGCGCAACCAAGCGCTGGCCTGGTCTCACGATGCTGCCATAAACGGTCACCCAGGGCAGCAACGCACCCTGGATCTGTTACACCGGTGGTGCTGGTGGCCGTCCATGAGAAGGGATGTAGAGAACTACGTGAACACCTGTTCGATATGTGCCCAATGCAAGTCACGTAGAGGACGCCCCCTAGGCCTACTCCATCCATTGCCCATACCCCCCCGACCGTGGCATACTATTTCCATGGACCTTGTCACGGATCTGCCACGCCGACAAGGTTATGATACCATCTGGGTTGTCGTGGACTCCTACACTAAGATGGCACGTTTCATTCCCTGTACCGGCATACCTTCGGCCCCAACGCTAGCCCGCCTGTTCTTCCGGACAGTCTTTTGTCTCTTTGGTCTTCCACAGGTCATCATATCGGACCGCGGGTCGCAGTTTACTTCCTGTTTCTGGCGTGCCCTTACCAAACTACTGGGAATTGATGCTCGTTTCTCCTCTGCCTATCACCCAGAAAGTGATGGGCAGACTGAGAGGGTAAATCAGGCCATGGAACAATATTTGCGGTGCCTAACCCTTCAATACCAGAACTCCTGGTACGATCTGCTCCACCTCGCTGAATTCGCATATAACAACTCACGACACTCAGCTACCGGGTTCTCTCCTTTCTATTCTATGTACGGTCAACATCCGCGCACCCTTCCACTTCCGGATCTCTCCTCCGACACCCCTGCTGCCAACGCCTGTGTTCGCGACCTTGCGGACGTCCATGCTCAGACCCTTGTCCATCTCCATGAGGCCCAAACACTGATGAAAACAAGGGCTGACCGGAGACGGTCGGTGGCCCCTGCTTATCGTGTAGGGGACCGGGTGTGGTTGTCAACCCGACACTTGCGTATACCTGGGTGTCGCAAACTGTTGCCCCGTTTTGTGGGTCCCTATAAAATCACTGGGATCTTGAACCCTGTGGCCTTACGCCTTGCTGTCCCTCCTTCTTGGCGAGTCCACCCGGTTTTTCATACGTCTCTCCTCAAGCCTTGTCTGGCCCCTACCCGTGTCACTGCTCCACCACCCTCTGTCTCGGTGTCCTCTCCGGATGTTTTCGAGGTCAGTGCTATCTTGGGTTCCCGTTTTCACAGGGGTCGCCTTCAATATCTCGTCGACTGGGTGGGTTACGGTCCCGAGGACCGCTCTTGGGTTTCCTCCAATGATGTCCATGCCCCGCTCCTTGTTGCCCGTTTTCATAGGGACTGCCCTGCCTGCCCACGGGGTCGTGGGCCTTTGAGGGGGGACTCTGTTACGTCTCCCACCACCCCACACACTTACCTGGGTCCACGTAACCCATTGACCCTCAACCATCCTGTTAGAACACTGCATGGCAGACCCGGCGTTTTTCGCCCCTCCCGTTCTTGGCAACTGAACTGGAGATTGACATCTCGCTACAACGCAAAGCGTTGTCCACGGAGACCCGCGCGTCACGGATCACGTGATTGCCCTTCACGCAGCAACGCTCCCGTGTCACGTATCACGTGACCCCTGAAAGAATATAAAAGACTTCCGGAAACAAGGAGCGTTGCTTCACAGCTGTTTTCCTCCTGGATCACGTGACGCTACTTCTAAGCTTCTGAAACTTACGGATTGTTTTCGACCATGCTTTGTTTCACGGATTGCCTCGCTTTGCCCTTCTACTAACAGAACTTTTGGATCTTCAGTTGCCGAACTACGCTTTGCTCCACGGACTGCTTCTGCCTCACCCTCCTGTTCGAACTTTGGTCCTCTTGTTTACTTGACCTCGGCTTCGCCTTTGGATATTCTACGGATCACGTCTGTCTGCTTGGTAACCTGGCCTCCGGCCTCCACTCTAGGTGTTTACCTATCCATCTTCCTAGCCTCCAGCAACTCCTGCTCCGGGGTTTAGCCTTCTCTCACATCTCTGGGCCACCTCTTGTACAGATAGGTAAGCAGCACCAACTTACCTGTGTCTTTAGTTGTCCTTCCTGTTCTGTGCATAACTGCCTAACCTTTTGCTTTACAGCGTTCAAGGGGTTCTTCCGGCTGTTCCCAAATCGGCTCGACGGACTTCCACCTGTGGCCTCAAAGACCGCACAGGCAGTATTTCTGGTGTTGTCTGTGGGGTACTTGGGGACGGAGGTATTTATACTCTGCACGACCATCAAGTCCATAACATTTTTCTTTAATAACCTTTTCTACAAAGTCTATGTCCGGAAGGGTTTCCCCTGTGTCTATTTCAAAATGCGCTGCTGCCTTGCGCAATAGTGCATTAAGTGAAGGCTGGTCATCTATGGGGGAGGTGTTCCCAATAGGTGAGTCCTTGGGAGGAGAAGGATGAAAGACATCAGGGTCTGAGTGCACTGATGGGGAGTGCCAGGGCTGTGAGGTAGCTGTATCTTCTTCAAAAGCTCCTGCGCTAGTGTAAGGGTCTTCCTCAAACCTCTCCTCCTCAAGTTCTTCCTCTCCACCTAAACACTCCTCATCTTCCTGGAGGTATTGCTCCTCTTCAGTGAGGTCATATGCATCTGTAGAAGGGGGAAACAGCCTAGGAATCTTGACCCTAGGGTCATCCTGGGTCCATTCTCTTGGTCTTTTGGGTGTGGGTGGGTTTTGGCTACCCATAAACCTCTCCATCTTTTCCATACAAGAATGGAGTCTTTCCAGGGTCTCATGGGGAACCCCTGAATAGTCTAGAGGGGGGAAATCAGTGTTTTCACCTTCAAAACGCTTCGAACGCTCCCACAACGTCGACGAAAGGTTTCTGTCGCCCTCAGAAAAGCCCTCCGGTAGTTCAGAAGTGCCTTTAGATGGATGGGGCAGTTCCTGGCTACTCTTGTGCTTTTTCGGCGTTTCTATATCCTTGGGTGCGGCATTCGACGTTTGTTTCATCGTCCGCTTACGTTTGTCCTCAGAAACAATTCTCGCCAGACTCTCGACGACGAGTTCGTCAGTCGAGGGTTCTGGAGTCGGCGTTGCCTGCGTTGCGCGTTGTTTTTCAACGGCCGCTCTATGGAGCGTTACGTCGGATGTTTTTGAGGAAGCGCCCGTATTAGATAAAAGCCCAATCGCTGGTCGCGGCTGCGTTTGCGGGTGGGGCTTGAGACCCTTGCGGTCTGAGGTCGACGCCGGAGTGCCCTGCATCCCCTTCGGCGCTGGTGGATCCTTCGTCCTGGAAGAAGAAGAGCCGTGGGTTGTGTGCTTAGGCCTATGGGGTCTGTGTGCGTCCTTGTCGCCGGGGTGTTTATCCCCATAAGCAGGGCGTGAGCCGAGCTCGTCGGGGCCGGGGGCGGACGTCGAGGAGCGCGAGTGCTCCTTCTGGGGGTTAATGACTTCCGTAACGGACGTCGAGTTATCACCCTCCTCGTCACTTTCTGTAACAGCGGCGGCGGGTGAGGAAACTGACTTCGACATCGCGTAGTCCGTCCACCTCTTAACTTTCCGTTCTTTAAGAGTTCTTGGTTTCAAGAGCTTACAGGCCGCGCAGCTGTCCTCTTTATGATCGAGGGGCAAGCAACGATTACAGAGCTTCTGTTTGTCCTTCCAAGTGTATTTGCCCCTACAGCGTGGGCAAAACTTAAAAGGTGTCCTCTCCATAGCTGAGGCAGTAAAAACTGGTGATAACAACCCCAAGGGAAAGATAGGGGAGAAAGAAAGACATTCTCGACGAGAAGGTAAAAGTTGGAAACCCCCACTCTCCCTACTGTATGTTGGCCGGCGAGGCCTGGCCACGTGTTCGGCAGCGCCGAAGGATCTCCTCCGTCTCTTCTCCTCCGTCGAAAACTTGCTCGGCGGAGAAACAGCTTCACAGCTAACGTCGAGGGGAGGGATCTTTTAACAATAAGTATATATGGAGGACCGAGGTCCGTAGTAATTGTTTAGCAATGTCTCTCTAGGAGCTCCGCGTAAGGCGACCATAAGCTGGGCGGAAAAAAACAATCTGAGGGACCTCGACGCGTGAGGGATTGTGGGTACAACGCACGTCACTATAGGGATAGTGTTACAGACACGCCTTGTCGACGTCCCCTTTTCGACTACGAAAACAAAATGCAATACTCCGCAGTGACCACTGGATGTCGGACCTATGCACAGCATGTGATTCTAAGCAGATTAACAAACATCAGAAATGTCTTTATAAAGTGCTTAAGCCCATGGGCATCACAGGTGGGCAAACAACACCTACAAACTTTGTGTCCCTGCTCATATGCATTTTCTCCCCATCTTTAATGTAAGTCAATAGTTTCGGCTTACAGGTGGCTCTAAGCTCCATCTAATAGCCAAAACTAAAAAGTGCTATGGGTGGGGTGGTGGAGAGGATGGGAAGCAGGGGCAGCTGTGGGATGGGGGGAGCTGGTAGAAGTATTCAATTTACACATTATCTCAGAGAATTCTACAAATCGTTAGGGTTTTTTATATGTTCTTTTTTTCAGGTCCTATAAAATGATGGAGCTTTGTGTTCACAACTAAAAGTAACCACATATTTGTCATCATGGTTAGTCCAATAAAAACAGATGAGACGTAATGCATCAGTATAGACCTTTCAATGGCCTTTGATAAGGTTAACCGAAACCTACTGTGGGCTGAACTGTCACAACCCTTGCCCAAAACCCCTCTGGCAAACCCATTGGCCAGGTGGAGTCAGGACTCAGGCATCTAGAGCCTGGCATCCTCTTCAAAAGCCCTCATGGGGCCAGTCCTGGCGCCTATGGCGCCAGGCTCATACACCATGAAAAACAATGTGCTTGGGAACTACTTTATTGTATTGTCAGCCAACATGGAGGCATCCACATAGCTTGGTTCCTAAGAACCAAGCTATGGGGTCTAGTGTTTTGGGTGCGGTAGCCTAGGGACTACTTTTCCTGGACGATTTTGTTGGGGCTATTTAAACCACACCTGAGCAAGACAACACGCTTCGCGTTACTTTGCAGCTTGCAACGTGACACTCACAGTGTCCAGCTATTCCCTCGAACCAAGGAGACAAAAGGAACATCATTAGCAGCAGCATCTTACCTGCAGTCTTCATCTTTAAACACTCGCAGCTACTGAGAACAGCTTCCTCAAATCTGCACACCTGCCAGACAGAACGACCTGAAAGAGGAAGATAGAGGCAATATTAAAAGAAAGCAGTAGAGACATTTACAAATTACGAACTGCTCAAAAGGCTTACCTGGCTGGTCGCCTCTCGGCTGGCACAACTCCGGACATTCCACTCGCGCTGAAGAACACTGCGACCTACAAGGAAGGAAAACACAGGTTAGCAAAGGCAAGACTTTGCAGCGCTGCGCATAGCGCTTACTTACCGCGTCATAGCGCTCTTAATGCGCCATCATTTACCAGCGGGGCTCAACCAAGCCAGTTCGCCGCGCTGAAGCTCTGCATACCTAAGGGAAAGAAGAGACATTTTAAACAAAGAAAGGCATGCAGGATAGCAACAAAACTAAAGAACTGCAATAAGACCTACCTGAATAATATCAAACGGGCCGGCGTCAGTGAAGTAATTGGACCGCACTCGTCCATGAAAGACAACGCGCCCCTGCAAAGAAGGCAGGACGGAGGCAACGCCTAATTCTACCACACGGTGAGGAGAGGGCACCAGAGGGACTGAAATCATAACTGGGTGGAGGGAGGATGGAGGATACTTACCCCAGTCGGTCAGCCTTGAACACAATCCTCCTGTATTTTCAGGCAGAACCTTCCCCGCAGACCACATCAGGGCAAAGCTGAGAAGCATACCAGCGAGTAACCCGGCTGGGTGGCATCCCTGTGGATACCAGGTGAGCGTTACATGAACTTAATCACTGGGGTCTTCCTTCTCACTTACTTAACATCACAATACATTTACACCAAGAGACTACCCTTTAATTTAGATTAAACCTTTCAGGCCAGTTCACAGAAGAAATCAATATGTTTAGGGGTCTTAGAAAGGGATGTATTTTAGCTCCAAGCCTTTTGAATTCATAATTAGCAAAGTTGGGAGAAGCCTTGGAAAAAGAACATTTATATTGCTCAAAGTAGATAGTGAAAAAATATAATTGATTGCATATACAGACAATGTTATGCTATTTGACTGCACCAAAGTGGGATTACAGCGTCTGCAGAATGCTTTTCATGAGTACACTTTGCAGAACGATTTAGTTATCAATTACAACAAAATCAAAAATCATGCATTTTACAACAGGAAAATCACACGTTAGAGATTGTTGGTGATTAGGCAAGCAAACATTGAAGAAAGTTGATGATCTAAAATATCTCTGTTTTACATTATCAGCAAGACCGAAGAAAGGATTTATTATGATGGCATTGAAAAACAAACATTTTGGCCCAACTAAAGCATTTTAGTGGCAAATTCGGGAGGTTTTCCCTGTTACATGCTATTAAAATGTATGAAGGAAAAATGATTCCCACCCTTATTCACGGGCTAGAACTAAACCATATTTTAGAAGATCACAACTTCTCTTATTTATAAGCATTTCTTTGGAGTACAGTGCTCTCCATACACAATTGGAGCCAATATCTAGTATTTGTTTTGAGTTGGGTATTTCCTCCGCAGACATGAGACTTTGTTGGATACACCACCAATGTATACAATTTCTTTTTATCCACCGCCTAACTTTCTTTTACAAATTCTATGAACATTTTAATGGGAAAGCAAATAGGTATATGGAAAAATGTGAGCAACTTAACAGATAAAGGTATTTGTTTTGAAAACATCATGAGCAACTTAGAAGTGTCTAAAAAAGTCCTAAGGCAGAAAGATTGTTGTGCGACTTGCACAGCTAACATGACATATAAGCTTTTCCCCATTTTAAAAGAATCACACAAAAGGCTAGGAGTGAAACTATTGTACCTCATGACATTTCCTTCTCCATCAGAGAGACATGCTCTCATGAGGTTCAGACTCAATCTCCCAAGGACCATGGAAGACATATCTCAGTGGGAAAGATCCAATACCGGATACGCAATGTGTCATTTTTGTCTTACTCCTTTGAAAGCTTAATACATCTTGTTATTCACTCCAAGGTTTTGAGACATCTTCATACATGTATGTTTGGGTGGTTTGTTCATGATTTGTCAAAATGTTTTTTGTGAAACCTTGTGGGAACGGATTACTCAGGGTAACTCGATAGCTCTAACGTTTACCCTACTGAGATTTATCCATAGAATGAATGTAATACAAATATAAGGACAAAAATGCTAACACAAGGGATCTCCACTTGAATGAACTACCCGCTATGTGCCCCCTACCCTGCTTGGAGAATCTTTCTTCACAAGTTCCATCCATTTTAACGACATTTCATAGACCTCAATCGTATATAGTGTAGGGCAGTTTAAAATCCAATTGTTTAAGCTTTTTATGGTACAATCCGACAAATTGGTTATGGTTGCAGAAAGGCAGAAATTCATGTTTTTCCAATGTTGTATTTTAACAAAAAAAAATGTTTATAGTGTGAATTTTTTGTATGTTTTGTACTTTGAACGTATCCAAAATGTTCTTAAATTGTAATATTGTATCTTATTTTATGTATGATGAATCATATGAACTGTCTAAGTTTTAAATTGAAATCATAAGCACAAATAAATAAATAAATCATTGCCTATCTGGTACAAATGATGTAGGTAATTCTATTTCTGAAAGTGAGATCTGCTAATTAGACCCTACTTTCATAATGATTCATGCCAAAAAGCATAATGCACACATGTGCCTCGTGGTGCCCACCTCCTGACATGTCTATCAGATGCCCTGCAGTGGCAGCATGGAAGGCTCAATGGTCACATGTGCATTCCTGAACACATTAGCTGCAACCTCAAGTTCTAACAGACTTTTTAACTCTACGCACCTCCAGTTCCAAACCTTACAATTGTGCACCTGTAACATCTGGTGGCAATTGTTTAAAACGAAATACAAGCCATGTCTAGTTGTTACATGGTGGCTACAGAGAGTGACAAGTTATACAGCCACAGGTCATTGATGTAATGTCATTGTCAGCTTGGTGGACAGTGATCATTTATGAGGGGTCCTGGTGTGTTCCTGCAACAACCATGAGCCCAGTCCAGGAGGATCTCACTTTGATCCCTCCGAGAAGGGTTGTTACCTTCCACCAAGGAATAGGAACACTCCCTGGGACCTGATGCTTCAACAAGAGTCTTGAAATTACAAGGCCACCTCACCACAGGGTGCCAATTACAGGAGTCTTTTTGATGTAGGCAGAAAGAGTGAGCAAGAAAAAGGAGTTAGAATAACACAAGAGAGAGACACAGGAGAGAGATTCAGTCAAAGGAGGGTCTCACCATCTTGGATTTGTCCCCATCCCCACTTCCTGTGGGCAAGGCTCTTTGGGTATGACATCAGCAGAGAAAGGACACTTGGTACAGCAGCCAGGGTTGGGCCCTTAACAAGACGCTTGCTGTGTAGCAATCCACTATCACATATGGGGCAGGGACTACCCTTAGTTGATTCATCCTTGTACACTGCTTGAAGAAGGATTCACTGGAACCTGTAAAGTCTAATCCAAAATACTCTGCCACAGAGGTGAAGTGCAGGAGCTTTAAGAAAGAGAAATTCTCTGCTTCCTAACCACCGCGAGGGCCTATTTGGGATGATCAGCTTGCAGAACAAGTGGTGCTGCAACTGAGAGAGTGGTACATATGAGGTAACGTTGTTCAGACCTTCCTGGTTGGGAAGCACAGAAGAAAGGACTCACCTTGCCCGTGAGACTGTGGACTGGGTGTCCCATGTGAGAAACCTGGAGGTATCTCACCAGTTAGTCCCTGGTGATCTGTTGTCCAGGTGGCCAGGACGCAGCCATCACTATTGGATCCAGTTTCTAAGGGTGGACCAGTGCGGGAGGCTCACCTGGATTAGGGTTACTTGGGGAGTGGAAGTGGGACACTGAAGAGTGAGATGCGGTACCCCCTTCCCTATAACACCTTTTCCCCTTCCTACCTAGAATATTTAGGAACTCAATCCCCCGACCCCCTTCCCGACACGGCCACGTTCTCATGGACAACTCGCCATGAGCAACAACAGGACTACACCCCCTTTCGACAGTATTTTTCTGGATTTTCCTAAACTTACTAGAGAAAACTACAATTCCCATAATTCCTCCCCTCTGTTCTTTTCTAAAGTCGCTGAGACGAGGAGGAGAGAGATTGGGAGGATGAATATTAGCAACAGGAAACCACAGACACAGAAAACAGACTCTCCCCTTTCTCAGCAGACTGTCCCATTAATGAGGCCAGGCTAAGTCAGGCCTCCCTCTTTAATTACTCGCACCAAACTCCACTTGTCTCTCTCAGGCAGCATAAAAGGCGGAGCAGGAAAGCACACTTTGAGTGAGTCAGGGATGCTGGAGATAAGGAGAACGCCCTAGTGAGCTGCAGAAGCCCTGGAGGAGGTGAAAAACAACCAAACACTGGCCCTGCTATTTGTACTTTCAGAAGACAAGACCAGGGGCAGCTGGGGGTTGCCTGGCAGTAGCTACAGAAGAACTCCTCTCCCGGGGCCAGACAGGCAAACCCAGGTACATGAGGGGCAGGAGATAAAACCCTGACCTCATTGGAACATCCCCAGTGTGGCTCCTACAGATCCCAAAACATGGAATGCCATTTTGGGGGCTTTGTGAAGGAGGAGCAAAATCATCCAAGTATATTCTGGGACTCTGAGTCCAAAAACATATTTTTGAAGATTGTGAACTTTGTGAGAAGGGTTCGATCCTGGCAGAGGGAGACCCCTGTGAACTTTGTGACAGTGGTCCGAGCCCGACATGGGAGACCCTTGTGAACTTTGTGAGAAGGGTCTGAGCCTGGCAGAGGGAAACCCCTGAGAACTTTGTAAGAAGGGTCCAAGACCAGTAGAGGGAGACCTTGTGAACTTTTGTGAGAGAAACTTGCACCAGAGAGAGTGGTCTGCCGTCACGTGACACTCATTCGAAGGCCTCTGGATGGTGCCTCCTCCCCCGAATCAGAAGAAACAACAAGTACCAAGAGGCCTTAGGGGAGGCCAGCATGAGGTGTCAAGGTGGTCATACGAGGGGGCAAACGAAACCCGTTGTTCAGTCGAAAGTTTTTGACACGTTGTGGGGACAGGCGTGAACCCAACTGAGGGATGCTTGCAAATTGGGGTGGACCCTAACACACCCTAGAACATTGTGATTAATTAAATTTTTTAAGCCTGTTGGGGGCTTTAGAGAAAGCCTGACTGGGGCTGAGACCCAGACTTTGGTAAAGGGAAGAACCTAAGGGGTCTAGAATGACTTTTTGTTGAAATGTGAACTGTGGCAAATGTGAACACGACAGAGGGGTGCCAAGAGAAAGCTAGGGGAAGGGAAGCCCCGGTTTATAATGAGTTTTTGAAATTGTGAACTGTGGAAAGTTGTGAACCAGACTGAGGAAATTGTAAAACTGGGGTTTGCGTCCAGCTGAAGGGAATGCTGTGCGAACTGTGATAATGTGAAGCACGCACTTGCCATAGAATAAGAGTGACCCAGTGAGACGTGATCGCCCTTCGGTAGCCTCTGTTTAAATTGGTATGTGCTTTGAGAGGCTAACGCTGAAAGAAGGATCAGAGCCTAGCTGAGGGGGACCCAGAGGTGAAGGATAATCACCCGATGTGAATGTTAACAGAAGGAACATTTGTTGGTTTTGGCATATCAGGCCCTCCGAAGCAAGAGACTTTGCATGAGAAGAGACTTGTGCACAGAAGGCCCTGATATAGAGAAAAGGAACTGTAAGCTTGTGGCGGAGAGCCCAGGAGTGTGCTGTTCCTAAGAGTCCTGCCTTGTCCCATACTAAAAAAGTGGGGGAAGGGGACCCCCCAGCCATAACATCCTGACTTATCATTTTGTGAACACTTCTTTCTTTTCTTGAAAACATTATCCCCCACTATTTTGTAGCATAGCGGTAAGGATTGGCAATTGTTTTATTTATACCTTAGGACCTTTTTATTTGACTAGACTCCACTTGGACTGTATTATTATTATTTGATGGTTGTAGTTTGCTCCCATCTTAGATTTAGGATTAGATTAGGCGTTTATCTCACCCATTTTTACAGTTTAATAAACACCCTTGAACTGTGATCACTTGTGTCTGTCTTGCTTTGATACCTTGCCTTCCTTACACCCATGACCCAAAGAACTCAGGAAGTCTCCCTGGTTCTACCTGCTTCTCCAAATAGCTTTTAGGGACCAATTCGGCACCTTCATTGCCATCCAAGCTGCTGCAAGGGCTTGGAGAGCTCTTCAACCTCAATTGCTTGGCCACGTCAGCATCTTCGAGTATTGATTGATGGTAAACCTCGCTGTCTCTGCATCTGAGATCCCCGGAGTCTTCTAGTGTCCCCAACTTGACACCACCAACCTGGTAACCAGCTTCTTCCAGCTTCAGTCTGCCACTGCTGCCGAACAGCATGACATCCTTGGAACCAGTCTCTGCTGCTCTCCTACTCAACTCTGTGCCGAAATCAGCCAGACTCCCATTTCGACACCGGGAAGCCTGACTCAGCACTGTTGAGCCTTGAAAGACAAGAAATAAAAGGGATATGAAGTGACCGTGTCCCACCTGGTCCATCTTAAAAAGATCATATTGACTTTTAAGCACTACTCTTCTGTACCTTTTGAAAGCCATTAATTAACTTTGAAATTCTACCAATCTAGAGTACCCCTTTAATTTAAAGTTTGCTTCGTTTTCCCTTATAAGGCTGGGCAGTAGTTGTTTTTAGTAGTTGTGTGTATTTTTGTTAATTTAATTAAAGATTCTTTTTAGTTGAGCATTAGTGGGTCATTCTCTTATTTTAATTCACGATTGTTGCTTGGATTGCTTCTGTACCAGCTCACACTCCTCCTGTATACAGTATAGACAGCCCTCGTCCTGCGCTACCCAAACGGTGAAGGAAGTGTACCTGGCTGTCCATGTTTCAGCTTAATGGCTAGCATCACTGCTGGTTCAGTAGTATTGTAGGGTTGGGTAGGTGTTGTAGCCACGACTTATCCCTGTACAGAAACTCCTGCCTAAATGTTCACTAAATAAATATATTTCTCTTCCCATTTCTTTCGTCATACTAGCACTTTGAAGCTGTGCTGTGCCTGCTATGCCAGTGTGGCAACATCCTACAAGCAAGGAAAATGTGACAGGGCTCACTAAAACACAATTTGAGAATAAAAAGATGAGATTCCGGGAGGCGCAGCCCCTCCAGCACTTTCAGACCGAGGGATGAGGCGAAAGAGACCAGCGGAGTCAGTGGCATAGGCAGGCCTATGGCATGATGGGCAATGCCCGCCTTTCCCCCCCAGGCCCAGCCTGCACCTTTATGTGTAGGAAAGAAAGGGGGCGCGGAGGAGGCGAGCGAGGTGCATGGGCCCCCTCACAGTGTGTATGTAGATAAACAAATACGGTGAAAAGCAACAGACCTATTTCCAGAGAAAAGCAGCCAGCACAGGAGAGTAATGAACCCCCAAAGCACCTTTCGCCCCAGGGCACTCTCTTGCTTGGTTTCCTGCATTAGCTACAATACACAGATGTAATGCATTTCTGTGCCTTCCACTGATAGACATGGGGCCTGCGCGCAGGATTAAACAGGCCTGGTGTTGAGCAGCATTGCTCTTCTCTGACTGCCGGATGTAGGATGCTACTTCTACAATGTACACGTCCATCTATGCATGTGGACAGGGAGGCAAAGTGGCAGGCACTACACACGCCAGGACTAACAGAACAAGATTAGGGAGCTTTGTTCCAGCATATATTTTAGAATTAAAAGGTACATGAAGTAGAGATTTTAAGTGATCAATTGGATAGTGATTTTCCCACACCACTAGTCTTAATATTCATTAGTACCCGGCACACGCGGTGCAATGGGAATACAGCGTGGTGATTGGCTCATTTGCGAGCCATACCACACGGTATTCCCTTTTACGCCGTGCATGACAGCTACTCTGTTCCCGGCGAGGGGCGTGGCAGCCCCTCAGCCAATGAGGAGGCACGAAACAGGGCAATCCCCGCTCCGAGCCTCCCCATGGCTGGAGGCTTTCCTCGTCCCCCGCCGGGGACTCAGGTAATACATTTTTTTCCCCTTTCCTCCTTCCTCCTCCCTCCTCCCACCCCACCCCACTTACCTTTTATCTCGCAGTCTCTGGCGGGACAATGGAAACCTCCAGCCGTGTGGAGACTCGGAGCGGAGCCATCCCCACTCCAAGCCTCCACACGGCTGGAGGCTTCCATCGTCCCCCGGCGGAGACTACGGTACTTTTTTTTTTCTTCTTCCCCACCCCACTTACCTTCTTTTTTCTTCTTTTCTCGGGAGCGGACACGCTGGGAACAAAGTAAGTACACCCCCGGGGGCATTACCTGGGGCGGTATTGGCCCGCAGTCTCGTGGCTTATTGCCACAATAGTTGCTGTTCATGTAAATTACGGTCGTTCGGCACAAGAAAGAAAATGTGCTTCGGCCAAGGAAGTGGGTTCAGAAATATGCAATCTCCAGAAGTCTTAGTTCATCCTGTAGTCATTCCGACAAGGCCATTTCTTGCTTTCATAAATTCATGCCATTCTGCACTTTGTTGCAGTAAGATGTATTATTTTTTCCATAACAATGAGCTTGGGAGCACATGTTGATGGCTTTTTAGATAGTGGGAGATGCATAGTCCTTTTAACAATAGGTCATTTTACACAGTTTGCCCGTTCGCTCTTGCCATTCTAGATACTCCCCTCTGGCAGCTAGAACTAGTGGGGGCCCAAAGCTCCTAAACAGACGCATGGAGAATGGTCCATTGGAGGAGCAATTGCATGCAACAATTACTAAGTATGAATTGTGATGAATCCAGTGGAGGTTTAGCTTTGCTGACCAGAGACGTTTACAGGTCACTGCACCCCCAAAGAAAACATGGAAGGAGTTAATTCAAACCAGGCGAAGGCTGAAGCCTAAAGTGCAGGCTGGTTGTTTTGCTGGACCTAAAGTGAGCGGGACATTTAAAAATGGCAGAGGCAGTACAAGAAAGGGCTGTGCAGGAGAGGACAAAGAAGCCTGTGCTCGGGCTCCTGACCACGCAGCGTCTGGATCGGATGTGGCGAGACAGGAAGGGAGGCGCGGAGGAAGGAAGGTCGTGGAGAGGCTGACGCTGTGCAGAAACTCCAGGGAACATGACCGCCCAATCAAACAGCGCTCTCCGGTCCAGAAAAGCCAGCGGGTGTTCACAAAGCCACGAGGGACACTGGCAGAGCGTCTGCACAGTTCTGTTGGGGAAGGGACAATACTGTGGAAGCGTGAACAAGTTTGGAGATTGAGACAGGCATTTTATCAAGAAAGAGATAGGGCCTCATTACGGGTCTGGCAGTAACCCTGCCTGTGCTACCTGCGGGTTGCCGCCGGACCCGTAATATTTTACCAGCACCTGACTTCTCGGTACCACCAGCTTATTACGAGTCTGGCGGCCTGGGAAGTCATGCGCTGGAAAATTGTAAGTCCCCATTCCCGTAGAGTCCTATTATATGTTTTGGTTATAAACATGTAGTCCTTTGTATGATCAAAGATACACACGGCATGGAATGCAGAACTTTGTCCACTTGATCAACCCTGCAGTCTTCTTGTACATTCCAATAACTGGAAAATTGGTGGCCCTGTCACCATTCAACCAGATCTACAAATTAGAGCTTGAGTGCTTTTCACACCTGACATCAGTGAACATGTTTAACTCTAACACAGAATCCATTTTAAGTTATCTTTACGAAATCTCAACAAGAACCAGAAACTGGGGCAAGCAAAAAGGTGTAAAACATGGTAGATTGGCCTTTTCCGAAATCATGGGATTTTCGGGCAGGTAGGTATGGGGCATTGATGGAGTTCTTAACCGACATGCTCATCAACCATGGGAGAGAAGGCGGTTCTATGTGATCTGATCGAAATTTTTCATCTAATTCTTTTTTTTTCCCTTACTGGTCTATTTTTCCCCAAATATATGCAGAGGTAGATCCCCGCATCCTTCTTAACACTCCTACATGCATTATTTGACTAAACTCATCCCCACATATATTTGGGACAACGCCTGTTGTAAAAAATTTGATGAATTCTTCTTCGCCAAAATCTTCTGCAGCCACAACCCCCTACCCCCACAGGGCAGAACCCCATGCAAATAAAATCCACAAAGTGGTGAAAGGCAACATTTCATACTACATCAAATTCCCCAGGAGCATCGCACCAGCCGCAGTTATAGCCTGAAATGGGATCTGCTGCTTAACATTGCAATCTATGGTGTAAAGGGGAGGGGGGCTTGGCAGTAATGCAAGGAACCCGTGAACACTCTGGGTGCCCAGAGAGCGGGGTGGACTCGTTCAAACTCAGAGGAGCAGCTGAGTATGCAGCCTTAAGCCTTTCAATCCATGCCGTGAAATTCATTTATATTTGTGTGACATGCCCATATTCATGTAAAAATATATTTTCTCTTATTTTATTTTTTTTTCGCAAAAGGTAAAAATAAATAATAACAGACGAAGTGCGAACAGAAAAAGAAATAAAGGTGGGTAAGTGAGATGTTCATGGTTTTGTAAAAAATAAAAACAATTGATGAATTTGACCTGAACAGATGCATATCAGCAAGCAATGCACTGACGTAAAGATATGGAAGGAACCCACCACTCTGTATTGGGACCGCGTGAACACATTGGCAACATGTACCACCCGGAAGAAAATGGTGCATGTGGTATGGCTTTGACTGTACCCTGTAGTGACAGCAGTGCAAGCTACAGGCCCTTTAGTTGTCAATCAAAGCTGGGAATCTGGAAGAATGAATATGGAAGAATATCAAAAAATAACATGACTCTCACCACAAGCGCACTGGGCAGACTTGATTAGCGCTAAACTGGTAGACTCCCCTTACAGAATTGGAGCGATCAACTTTATGCATCAACCAATCACCCACCGACTACGGTTACATGCCCACTTCGTCCATGTTATTATTTCCTTCTGATTAGAAAGGCGAGTTCACTGAAACATTGGTTTTATGAATGAGCTATATGTCTCGGGAGGATAGCTCAGGGGCAACGGCCTTTCCTTGGTAGCCGGATGAGGCGGAGCAATCCGTGGTTCCGCGCTTAGAAACCTCTGGGTATTAAGCGTTCTATAAATAACCAATTATAAAAATAATTATAATTAAATTATAATAAACATTATAATTATGGTTGAAAGCCAGTCGTTGCAGTTGAGTCTAAAAATTCGGTGATAATTACCGTTCAGGTGTTTGCCTCTGGATCAGGCCTTGGTATGGACTAGTAACACCTTGCAGTACTCCCATTATACCGCAGTTTCTAACCACACTGCACAAAGCCTGCACTCGTTCAACAAGAGCCGGTCTTCGCTTTGGCAGCCCCCGGGGTGAGTCAACAAAATTTTGCGCCCCTCCCCGGAAACCCCCTTTCCCATGTAAGAGCGAAGAGTAGAGCATGAATGGAGCGCGACCATCAAACCATCATGGGGCTACCTTTCAAAGGCTGCACCATGCTGGTTTGACAGATGCACCTTATTGTAATAAAAACCACCCAATTCTCCTGCTGGCGCGCCCAGCACCAGGAGTGTGGGGCGCATTTCATTACAATAGGGTGCCTGCTGCCGCACTTTCACCCACCATGCCAGCTCAACGGAGCCCTTGAAAGACTCCCCCGAGCTGGCGTGGCAGCCGGCCTAATGTGGCGCTGACGGAGGTCGCACGGGTGGCCTGGGCCTAAATCTGGCTCTGCGCTCAGCGGCAGCGGGGAATCCCAGACTAAGCGCAAAGCATCCTGTTTGCTATCCTGTTTCGTGCAATCAGGGAGAGTACGGAAATACGGGCAAGGGCGAGTTTCCCTCACCTTTGCTCAGCAGATCTTGGTTTCGCTGCATGTCTTCCTCTGCCGCAGTGATTGCCTTCACTTGTGAAACTGTCATGCTTTTTGGCTGAAACCCATGGATTATTGGCCAACTCTCAATAGACAAAGGAGGCTATAGAATAAGATGAGTGAAGGTTTTAGTCATTAGGATGATTAATCATTGTGGGGGTTCTTACCAATACAAGGCACACCACCACACCAATACAAGTCCCCCAGAGCCTTTATGTTCCGAAACTTAAATTGCAGTATTTGCTCTGTGTGTGAGCAACCTAGGTAAGAAACTGCAGATCTCACAGCAGGTGAATAATCAAGCCACCATGAATGCCACAATGAAAGACGTGCCAGGTAGGCTGCTCTAATCTTTTAGGAAAGTTTGTTCCCTACAACGTAAATGGGACACGTGTTTGGTGCTGACAAATCCTGGGTCAAACTCACAGCAGACTTCTGGATCATGCACAATGGCTCATCCTCCAATCGAAAGCCTCGGATTTCAGGCCGAATAAAGGGATTACTCAGAGTTAGTCCAGCCAGAAGGTTCTCAGGCTGACTGGTCGAATTTGTCCAGGCAATCAAAGCCCTGTAAATCACGAAACAAAGTTCGACCCCCAATATAAAGCTCAGCTCCCTTCCTTTTCCTTTGTAGGCTTTGCTAGGCTTTTACACAGGTCAGGCTCACACTTGAATAGCATTTGGAGTGCTTTTGTGTTACGTTGATTTATACCACACACCGCTGACATTTTCATGGTCTCCAGGCGCTCTGGTGGGTTGGTTAGGGACGAAGAGAGGGATAAGACAGGTGTTGTGCTCATCTGTTGATGCATGTAAAATCTGGAGAAACCTGCATCTGTGCATGTGTTCTTTTTGCGTGAGCTTTGTATTGTACACTGAATGTTTGTTTCTGGATGGGTGGCATCCAGTGATTGAGTTTAAGGGGGGGGCGGTGGAGGCTATTTCGCTTAGTGAGTTGGTTTGAGAGTGACATGCAGATTGGGTGCTTGAGGGGTGCTTCCGTAGTCACCTGTTTGTGTTGTTAAGTGTGTGGTGCGTGAGGGTGGTAGGGAAAAGGAGATGTTAGGATGTTTTTGGGTGGTCTCTGGTTATTATCCAACTATGCTGTTCTTTTTGTAGGGTGCTCACCTCTGCGTAGGCGTGCAGATTCTGGGTGTGGTTTGGGCATTGTATGGGTTCTATGGATTACTAATACTTTGTGTAGTAGCTGTTGATCAGTTTTATCCTGGCGAGTTGAATAACCAGGTTTTTAGCAGTTTCAGGAAGGTTAGGTGGTGCCCGGTCGCTCTGATTTCCTTTGGAATTTAGTTCATAGTTTGGTTATGAGAATGCAGAGGCAGTTTCTCAGAATTTCGTTTTCTCCTAGTTTCTGCTTGGAGGTCAGTGCTGTATCCGGGGATTTTTTGAACTTTGGAGCAGGGATTTGATGGGTTTGGAGGATTTGTAGGTTTGTGTTTTTTGTCTAATTTCTTGGTCAGTGCATTTATTTGAACATTTTGATGGCCTTTGTTTTAGTGTTACTTCAGGGTGTTATTCGTTTCCATCATTAAAAAAAAAATCAGGGGCAACGTGCTCGCCTTGGAAGCAAGACGACCGGAGCGACACAGGTACGATCCCCGGGTCCGTGCTTAGAAACCTCTGGGTATTAAGCACGTTATGAATAACCAATCATACCAATCATTTTAACCTTTTGTGCCCCTTTTAAATTTTTAAAAAGCCCCAAAAGTTTCCTGTTCCAAATCCCATCCCCAAATGACCACAACATTCTTTTTAACTCTTTGCCAATTTCTCTTTGTGTGGTTGTTGACGTCTCATCTCCCAGGTTCTTTTGGTTTGTCATGTAGTATTGTTTGCATTAGTATAGCATAGTAGTTATTAGGATTTGTTTACTTGCAATCTAGGGTTGTGATTTGGCTCCGGGAACGATTTGGTGTTGAACACTTGGGTTCTTGGGGCGTGCTTAAGTGGTACTCAGCTAATCTTTGCTAAGCATGATGTGCGATTCGCATGGCATGCACATGATATTGGAAGAGGAAGGGGAGGAATGTAGTAGGGGACGAGACACTTGGTTTCTCCTCAAAGGTGGAGGTTTGCACTATGATGCATGAGGAGGGGGACCTCATGCCGTTGAGCATGCAGGTTTGTTGCCCTGGGCCACAGAACACTGCCGATCCCCTGAATCTGTGGGGGAGGCAGAGGCATTGGGAGGAGGGGCCTAAGGAGAACGAAAGTAGGCATGGACATCTGAAATGGTTCCAACTAGCTGCACAGAGGCAGGTGCGGGATGGAATCTTGTTGAAGCCCCCTTGGAGGCAGAGCCTATAGAGCATTCCACCAACAATGGTCTCTACTTCAAGCTCACGCAGAAGTAGCACTCTTGTGGTCACCCCAGTGGGGGCAGGGTATCTAGTACATGTTCCCACTGAGGGAGGACCAATGGAGTTGGACATGTTCCTAGTATGGGAAGAGGGGGCAGCCACGGGAAGCACATGGAGGACGAGGATCAGCTGACTCCTATTTGGAGGGGTTGGTTGCTGCAGAGGATGCAAGGGAGGTCTATCAGCGGCGGGCCACACTATGGAGGTGCCTCAACAGATGATGGTTCTACCCAAGGGTACAGGAGTAGGAACCTGTAGAAGAGGGGGGGGGGGGTCGAGGAGATGTCTGTTGAGACTCTTCCAGCACCTGCCATGGTGAAGGTGACAAGCTAAGCACAGGAGGTTCCCCATGGGGTGGTGACGATCACCCCCTACACAGCCCACGTGTACCTGGGTGTGGGACTATTTTGCCGTGCCATCAAGGGAAAACTGTCAAAGAACCTGAGCTCTTCTAGAAGGTGGAGGGCTGTGTATAGAAGATTGAGAAGGGACAGAAGGGCAGGGCTGCACCCTGTAGATGATGGACATGAGGAACCATGTTTGATGCTGGCACAAGGAAGTTTACCTGGTTAATGGGTCCTCTGACTTCTCTGGGGATGCTATCGAGCCTTCTGCCACATTATCTCCTCCAGCGGTGGTCAGGAGGAGGCATTGGGTCCTGGCAATTACAAGGACCTGCGTTCATCACGGCAGAGACACTGGGGATGATGTGCCGAAACCCCCTGCATCAGTCCAGTTTGTCCAATGGTTGTGAAGGGCAGCAGCAACGGCAGCCAGAAGTAGACCCATTTTGCTGGCACAGCGCAAACCTTTATTGCAGCATTCCATTACCCACGGGGAGTGAGCTGGGCTGCCTAATGGTGGCAGGCAACATGAGGAGGCAAATGGAGCCCTCCTGAAGGGGGTTTTGCAGGGAGGAAGCAATGAGGCAGTGTCTGTGAGCGACTGGCCTCACAGGGCGACTTTCTACACGTGAGTGGCAGCAGTTTGTGGGAAAGCTGGAATACATTAGGAAAAACACCCTGTGGGAAAGCTTGAGAACGTTAGTGGGAAACTTTACCTTCTGAAAAAACCAACAAACGTTAGGGGTGCATGTACCCTATGGGAGAATAAGAGAATCCTGAGGGCTGGCAACACCCTGTGAGAGAAAACAAGAACTTCAGAGTGTGACTGCTTCCTGTGAAAATAACCGAGAATTTAAAGGGGGCATTGCTGCTGTGTGGGGACCAGCAAATCTGAAGTGCTGACTGTGCTCTGTGGGAGAATTTCAATGCAAAGCTGCATCCTGTGGGAGAACCAGAGAATCTTAAGGGATGGCTGTGCCTTGTGAGAGGACATCAGACAATTTGAAAAGTGTGTTAATCATCTCGAGAGAATACAAGGATTGAAAAACATTACTTGCACAATAGGCCACTGCATGTGTAAGACCACAACTAGTTAGAGCCTCTCAGTACCAGCTAAAGCCATTGGTTTCCAAACCACACACAACGAAACAACGACTCCATTGTTGCCTGACATGTACAGAGTAACACATCCTAATTATCCGAGCTAGTGTCTTGCCAGATGTTCTTTTATAGTCTTCTGCAATTTTTCTAAATGACAATTGTTCAACATGTGGCACTGCAAGGCTTCTGTGGTTTGAGACAATAGCCCGGGAGTCACTAAACACTCTCGGAGAATGCACACACAGGGCAGGGGCACCTTTACAACTGAACAGCACCTGGCGGAAGTGCAACTGACCAGATGAACTGCTGGCTGTACTACCACTGTACTGGGGCATCATTTTGTCCCACGGGTGAAGTGTCCAGGAGACAGGCATCAAGCATCAGTGAGACCAATAGTCCACTGCCTCTAATGTTGATGACTAATCTTCATTCAATAGGCCTTAGTCCCTGTGGAGGGTGTCCCACATATCCCCCCCCCCCCCGTATGTCGCTCCTGCACCGATCTCCAAGCTTTCAACAGGTGTCAGTGATGTAATGCCTGTTAATGTGGTCAACCTTGACTTGGAAAACTTTTGGGTGGTTGGTGTTCTTTCAGATGCCTACTTCTTTCTCCAGTTGATGTTGCAAGCACTGTATCAACTCATTCTTTCAAACTTTGCTGCAAGTCCTGCGCTGCCCAAACATGATGAAATGCAAGCACTTATACTTTGAAATATGAGTTCATTAAGAAAGCTAGCAGGTACTTAATTTTACTATTAAACCCGATTGCCTGTGGACCACAAAACAAGGTTGAAAGCAGAGCTCCCACCAGCAATGCCACATCAGCATCACCTCTTTAAGGCATGGCCCACTGTCGCATTGGTCAGTTTGAGCTCAAGGAGGTACACCAGAGAACTTCCCATAGGGATGCATTTTAAAGACTTCACCACTTGCTGGCCTCCTCAAAAGATTGTAATGTTGGACAGACACCAGCTGCCACAAACAAAATGCCCCATCTAGTGTTCCGCTTTGAGTGTTGCTGTAATTGTGATGGCCTTGCACTGCTCACACAGTCTGCCCAACATGTGCAAATTAGAGTTCCAAATGGTGGCCAGTGAGGTCTCCAGGTTGTGCAGGGGAAACATAGGACAACCCTGCAGTTGGTACAGTGTATTTCTGGTGTATTAAGCCTGTTTGAGATGGGAGCAGATGATCTGGGCCACACCAACCATTTCTTTCACAGGCTCACAAGTGCTGAAGAAACATGTGACCATAAGAATAAGGTAAATTAAATGTGCAAAGCAGAGGAAGTCAATTGTATTATCAATTTGTAAGGATGCAAGGACATTTGATACATTGTCTAATACAAAAAAGCACAAACCTCTCTCCCGTGCTGGACAAGTTCACGCTCTATGTGGTACACTGGCAGCATCTCCCACTGACTGGGGATGGCAGCCTTTTTTAAGATGTTTTACCCTTCCAAAGTTCCTCTACGTCCTACAAAAGACTCCACTCCCGTTCCCCAATTCAGTATTTGCCAGGATTGATGCCACCCTTTGCGGGTTGTTGTGGGGCGGAAAGCAGCCTTGTATCGGCATTAAAACACTGCAGCACTCTATGTGGGAGGGGGAATCTGCCTGCCTGTCCTCCAGCAGTACTACAGGGCCACGCAACTGGGGTCCATGAATGATTGGGTGCATGGAGACCCTAGGCAGCCCCGCATTGAGATAGAGGTCGGATGAATGAGAGGGACACAGCCCAAACAAATGTTATATGGGGATGGGAGGGGAGGACGTCACTTCCGCCGATGCTGCAACACACCCATCGGGTGTGGGCCGATGCCCATAGTTACATAGACTGGGGGGAGAGACGTAAGGGCCAACCCCTCTGGCACAATGCACTCCTGCCTGAGATACTGAAAATGGGACACTTTCGCAGTTGGGAGGACAGAGGGATTCGTAAACTGGCGGATGTGATGCGGGAGGGGCTACTTGGGGAGCTACAAAATATGCATGGTGTTCCAGGCAGGGAGTACTACCGACACTTACAATTGGCCCACACAGTGGGATCCGGGTTCACATCTCTGGAGGAGTTACCACAATGTTCACCTCCTGAGGCCAACCTTTTGCCAGAGCGCATTGCCACCAAGGTGACATCCACCCTATACCATGTCCTAAATGCGTTCGGCGGCCAAGGAGCTTAACCGACTCTGGGAACGTTGGGAAGAAGATGTGGGGGCACTGCAACCCGAGGAATGGGTAGAGGCACTCAGGTTTCCTAAAGAGGTGGGGATATCTGCTCGAATTAGGCTCATTCAATACACGGTACTCCACCGAGTGTACTATTCCAGAGCGGTGTTGGCCCTGTGGGGCATGGCACAGGACGATAGCTGTCTGAGGTGCGGGAATGAGGTGGGCAACTTCAGTCTGGAGCTGCATGCAGATCCATGCCTTTTGAAAGAGGGGCTTGAACAGTCTCTCCACGATGCTGGGGGTCCAGGCTCCCTTAGATCCAAAACTGGTGTTGCTGGGTACATGGGGCGAGGTTGGATTCAGTAAATATGAGAAAGGGTCCTTACCCAGAACAATTGGCCTGATGAAGAAGACCATTGCAGTAACGTGGGGTGCGGCATTACACCCAAGGGTAAGTGGATAGATATACATCCCTGGAAAGACAGTTCTATCATGCTAGGGGCTTCCCCTCAGAAGTTTCAGAAGGTTTGTGGCTGATGGGTTGGAGAGGATTGATGGGCACTGATGTTTGGTCAATGTCTCCTTATGTTATATGGACAGATGGAATGCACGCTCGTCTCTGCGGCTGTATACGAATTGTTCGAACTACAATTGTTCGAATCACAATTGGCCTTTGCACATTTGACCGAATTGTGAAGGTCAATTGTTACATATCTGTGGGGGGAAACCCCCCCTCAACCCCCCATTATATGTATATATATATATATATATATGCGGTCAGTTGTGCAAAGGTCAATTCGGACCATTGACTTTCGATCAATTGGGTCATTCGAACAATTGTGTTCGAACAATTTGGGTCATACCTTCTCTGCTACTACGTCATTCACTTCTCTAGTTATTACACTGATTTTGTTTATTAATCACTGGCAAATGTTTTATTTTGTGTTATGATATAATTTTAAAACAATAAAAAGATTTATACAAAAAAAAGTAGGCATAGCCTACACCAATCAATGGGGCCCACTTGGCTTTAAAAGAGGGCTGATCCCCTCTTTTGCAGATCTGAAGAATTAAGGAGTAGCAAGAAGAAACTCATCAATGGAACCTGACTGAAGGTATAGTCTGCCTTACATCTTCCGCCAGTGACAGAAGGCCAGGACCTCCAAAGAGGGAATCAAGATCCCTCCCCTAAACATCTTGCAGGGAACAGAGAAAGATAAAGACCTCAGAGGACACTACGGCCGCTCCAGAACCGGTACCCAACCAGCTCACAACGTGCTCTGCAAGGCTTGGAAAGCAAGCTTCCTGGGTAGGAAGCCCCAGAAGGTCTCTGAATCTACTAAAAAGACAAAGGCAGCTGCCTGCAACACTATCCTGAGATTTGGCAGTCCACCTTAAAGGACGACACAAGCCCAGTGAAGAAACTAGGAGAAGTGCATCAACAAGCATATACCACCGACATCTGCTTTAAAGTACATTTTTGAGCCAGTCGAGTTCCTCCAGTTGAAACCGACTGCAACGCTGACCGTTGTCAAGCCGCAGTCATTTACAGACATCCAAGATGTATCAACCAGTGCTCCAGAACCGCTGAGCAGCACAGACAACGGTTCCTGACCCTGAGCCACCATGAAGGCCAGCCTGCAGCCGTTCCTCCAGCTTCGCTCGCCGAACCGTCTTGCCGCCCGATACCCACAGCTGACTCCCATCTCAAACTGCATCACAGAAGCCTGCAAAGCACCCTGAAGCTGACTCAACCCTGTTGATCACCTAAAACACCTACAGCACAAGGTACATTGTGGTTTTGACCAGCTGGCCCTTCCCAGAAGGCCCCTAGAGACATTTTAAGACCCATTGCTCCCTTTGTGCTAAAGCCAAGAAACCTTAAACTGTTGTGGTTATTAACCATACCAACTACCCTCCTGTAAATATCCACAGTGCCTCCCTTTTCCTTCTTTGAAACTGCCTTTCATCTACATTCCTTTACAGGGTGGGTTGTATTTTGTAATGTTGCTAGAACTCTCTGCTGTGATATAAATAAAGTCAATATTTTTGATACAACCTTGACTTAATAGTCCCTTTCATCATTGGGTAATAATTTCACTGTTTTGCAACTAAGCAATGATCCACGGCCATTTAGAGATAAGCCTGTCCTTCCATCCATGTTACTAAAATTGGATATGAAAGTTCATAATGTGCTTGTTATTCCAATCTGTTTGGATCCCTTCTGGTGTATTAGAGGTGTGGGGCTGATTGATGGTTTAGAAACCGATATTCACCCCTGGACCATCGGTACCCTGGAAGTTGATTCGTCACACAGCCCATGTTTTGGAGCTCCCGATTGGCTGGCACCGACTCTGCATGTGTTAACAAATAATTACTCCAAACACCTTGGGCTTTGCTGCTGGGTCGGGCAGTCTCTTTTGTAAAAGTTGCAAGTGCCCAAACACTTTGTTCACAATTTATCATGAGTTTTCAGAAGATAAAGACAATTCTTATTTCATCTTAATTCACCCAGATTTCCAAGGTGTAGTATTGACTTCAGTTGCTGTTGGTTCAGTTGCTTGTTAAGGGGTATAAGTGATGGAGATGGTTGGGTTAAATCGGTTGATGACTGGTAGAACGAGGGAGAGGCAGGTGGCTACTTTTTAGTTTTTTTCTATGAGGTGGTGCTTAAACGCCACCTATAACCTGAAAATATTGTATTGGAGCATAGATGGGAGCGGGGTGATATGTAAGGAGGGATACACAGCTTGTTAGTGTTTGGTTATTGGCAAGCCAATATTTTTGACTTGTGCATATATGTTATGTTAATATGCTTTTATACTGCACCATATCACCCCATAGTAGTATCAGAGGGCCTGGGCTTGTCTGTGGAGTTGGGTACTTGTTCTGTACAGGGGGTATGCAGACATTGCTCTGAGTAAACGAGAGGGGAAAAGATGTAATGGACACAGAGAGGTAGGACTGCTGCGGGGGTAGAAAGTTTTGTGATGGTATGGTTGAATGTCAGTCCTGTTATGTGGACCAAGGTTCTGCAAAATGGAGGATGTGATTATGTCCGAAAGTGTTGTGATAGGGGGGTATTATTTCAAGACCGACTTTGAGAATTATAAATTAGTTCAGAATGTAATGTTGGATGCATGAGGTGATTGAGTATGTGCTCGGGCAATCCTGGAACTATATAGGCTCATTTGAATAGGTGTCTCTATACTTTGTACCCCAGGTCAAACTCCAGAATATTTATTCAGCGACTGCCATGCCCGAGCCTAGTGTGGTGTAGTCAAGAATAACTGGGCATGAAGGTGAATGTTGTTTATAAATGTAAGCAAGAATATGGAGTAGTCAAACTGCTACAGTAACATTTAAAAGGCCTGGCACCTTGATATCAAAAAGGATATTAAGAGTTTGTTCCATTTCATGTTGTGCTAGAATTTATTTTAATTCACGTTGCGACAGGGCGACGCCTTACTTAGAAGTAGGCTATCAAGGTATAGTAATACCTAGCAATTCCATAATGAGAAAATATAGCCTAAGCCCTGTGACGAATCAAGGGAACTTGTGACTTCTCCCCGAGGAAAGGGCGGGGGTGGAGCCCCTTCCTGTGAGTCTCGGGAGGTGAGCCCGCTATGCAATAACCTCTGTAGGGGTAGACAGAAGGACCTCACCAGCAGAGACTCCCTCTTAGGGGAGAAGGACTCGGTTCCTTTGAGGACCTCCCTCAAGAGATACGTACTATGGCCTACATGAGATGCTTCAGAATACCAGATTCCATAAAGTACCAAGACTCGGACGAAGAAGGTACAAAAGTAAATCCTGGGAAATATCCATAATGTGATGAGTAAACCATAATACCAGGAACTGTGAATTACCCACACTGGCACAAGGAAGGTATAATAATAATAATTTGACATTTATATAGTGCTTTCATCCAAAGCACTTTACATAGCACATATTTACATCTATTATTATTATTATTACTTAATCAAAATTGGTACTCACTTTATTGACCTTGGAAAGATGAAAGGCTGAGTTGGCCTTCCAGGGATTTGAACCCATGGCTTGCAGATCAAACACAGATCACAGCAATAAAGCACTTAACCCACTGAGCCATCTTACTTGCCAAAATACTAGAAAATATAGATCACCCATGCTGGGATGAGGCAGCCATACCACCAGAAACTATAGTTCAGCCACACTGGGTTGAGGAGAATCATAACAGATATTATCCGAAAGAAAGATGACATATCACTTTAATATCCAAGAGCCAGTCCCCAAAGAGGGGGATGAACAGAACTGCAATGAGAGACAAGTGAGAGGTAGAGAGAGGAACCCACTCACGTTAGCTGGGAAAAGTACAGAGCTGCGTGACATGGACCAGAGAGAGAGACCTGTACACCAGTTGGGGAGTTCCCCAAGCCACGTAGAGCGAACCAGAGAGAGACGCCAAGGCCTGCGAGCTTCAAACTCACGCAGCTTTGAAAAGCATTATGCCGAAGCAAGGGCAAGCACAGAGCCTGGGAAAACACAAGGGCCAGAGCCCTTCTGAAGATAGTGGTGAGACCAGGGATAGGAATCATTGGTGGGACAAGTGTACAGTCAACGTTGCCGATACCACTGACAACTAAAACCCACAGTCGGTACGGTTGAACGCTGAATGACCACATTACCATGAAGAAATGGGAAACCATGGGGGGAGGGAGGGTGACGTTGAAGCAGGAAAGAAGCTGGCAATCTAAGCATTGAACGAGGGTCTGCAACGAAGGAGGATCCCACTGACATTCTGCTACCATCAGGAAGGTAACAGGGAGAATGGGAGGCCAGTGAAGACCCCAAAGAATCATTATTGCAACCAGTTAACTCATCCCAGCACACAAACTTAAATAAAGCTGAATTGGAGGGAAATGGAACCCAAGCATAATAATTGGGTAAAACGACCTGTTGAATAGTTAAATGCCAGAAAGAAAGTAGAAGAGACAAAGTTACCCTGAGAAAAGGGGGATGATAACTAGACATCAGGATGTGGAAAAGAGCATAGAGAAAAGCAGCAATTGAATCACACATTACATCAAGAAGCTACAAAAACAAGGGTTAAGTATCACAGACAAGAAAACAAGGATTAGCAATGGAATCTGAAGAGGCATAAAACCTTAGAAGAGAAAGCAAAGTAATCCAGTTAAATAATTAAATAGTTTAATGGAAACAGTCATAAGAGACTATTCACAAGCCAGATATTGAAAGACTGGCAAGAGTTGTGACCATCTCAGAAGCAATGGCCTGCTTGATTGATACGCAGGATCCATTTCTCGTTGGCAATGTAGCAAAATATATTAATTGTGCGTGGCTGCTGAGATTAAAGCAATAGTGGGGATGCAGATTATTAAAGGGGCTAAAATTATGATAATTTGTGAAATCTATATGTAGGGCTGCGAGATAGCTCTCCCGGATCAAAGACATAATTGTTTTCTAATCCTTAGTTTATGATTATTAATCTATATTTATAAAAGTGAAAATGTGTGGGTTTGTAGCTGGTTTTGTGGGGAAGCGCTGATCCTTATACAATTCCACACAGTTTCACCAATCTGCACCAAATTTTGCATAGTTACCCATTAGGAACCTCAGGACAATAATGGCTACATGACATTTAGACACCCCGCTCCTTTCTCCGGATTCCAGCACCATCACACATGAGATGGTTGCCTGAAATCAGCGAAAACATCAATGTGGTCATATAAGGACTGGTCCTGAAACCTAGAATTCATGGTTCCTGGGACCGTTGCACCACAATGAACTACACCATATTAGGGTGAGGCAACAGGTGGGGAGAGAGCACAGTAGGTACCAGTAGGCAGCAGCACACCAACTCTCGCCTCCCCCTGGTTGCCCCCAGGACCCGCTTGCTGCCTTGCTTCCCCAGCTCCCTTCCTCTTTCTTGTCCTCCCTCTGCCCGCCTCCCAGCCCTCCCTCTACCCTTGATTGGCTGGTTGTTTTCCTCAGTGCTGTGGTGAGCAGCTGCACCGTGGGATAACACCTTTTCCATTCAGTGTTCCCAGGTGAGCTGCTTGGGGTCCTCTGACCCTCGTGGGCTTTTGGAATCTTGGGCCCTGTCCCTGATTGCCCCCGGAACCTGTGTGTGCTGCCTTGCTTCTCCGGCTCTCTTCCTCTCTCTTCCTCTCTCTTCCCCTCCCTCCGCCCACCTCCCAGCCCTCCCTCCACCCATGATTTGTTAATTCTCTGGTCTTAATGGACCCTCACAGGGCAGCCCTCTGCCTGGCAGCCCCTGCGACGAAGGACCCCAAGGCAAAGGGTGACTCCAAAAGAGACGGCTCCGAATTGTGTCTGTAGGGGAAGCCAGCAGCCAACCCGTCAACCAGCAGCGACGAACAAGGTAAGTGTGGCCAGGGTGGGGGAGTAGAGCAATCACTGTACTCCCTGCCCCATAACAAACCTACCTACATTGTGATAGTAATGCGATTATTAGCTTGTGCCCCCTAGGATTGCACTGTGATCATTAGCTTGTGCCCCCTAGGACTACACTGTGATCATTAGCTAGTGCCCCCTAGGATTGCACTGTGATCATTAGCTTGTGCCCCCTAGGACTACACTGTCATCATTAGCTTGTGCCCCCTAGGACTACACTGTCATCATTAGCTAGTGCTCCCTAGGACTACACTGTGATCATTAGCTTGTGCATCCTAGGATTGCATTGTGGCCATTAGCTTGTGCGCCCTAGGAATAAACTGTGATTATTGGCGTGTACCCCCTAGAACTACACTGTGATCATTAGTGTGTGCCCCTAGGATTGCACTATGATTAATAGACTGCGCCCTACCCTTAGAGATTAGCACAACTTGACCAGATTCACATCTAGAAAGCACCACTATAAAATAGTACTGTGAATACTAAAGTGAACCTTCTAGGTTAATACTGCGATTACTAGTTTGTGCCCTCTAGGACTGCACTGTGATCATTTGCTTGTGCCCTCTAGGATTGCACTGTGATCCTTAGTTTATGCCCTCTAGGACTGCACTGTGATTATTAGTTTGTGTCCTTTGGGATAATACTGCGATTGTTAGACTGTGCCCCACCGATATTAACCTGATTCACATCTAGAAAGCACCACGATAGAATAGTACTCTGAATATTAACACACAGCTTCTAGGTTAATACAGTGATAATTATCTTGTGCCCTCTAGGATTATTAGCTTGAAAACCTCGAGGATAGCACTGTGATTATTAGCTTGCACCCTCTATGATAGTACTGTAATTATGAGCTTGTGACCTCCAGGATTGCACTGTGATTATTAGCTTGCACCCCCCAGGACTACACTGTGATTATTAGCTCGTACCCTCTAGGATTATACTGTGATTATTAGATTTCCCCTTCTAGGATAGGCAGTAATCACTAGTTTATGCTCTCTAGGATAACAATCTGATGGTTAGACTGCACCCTACCCCACAGACATTAGCACAAATTGACCTGAATTACATCTAGAAAGCATCGCTATAGTTCTCTGCTTCACACAGCAGAGATATGTCTGCTGCTATAAACCTCTAACAGGGACAACAACTAAAACACCCAAACGATTTTACCCTAGTAGACCTCGCAACCGGACAGCTCAAACTCGAGACAGCGACTGAACTACCCTAGCGATATCACCTGACTAGACCACCCCAGCAGACAGAGCTCAAGCTTGGATCGGACAATCCCCACACTCAGTCCATTACTACAAGACACACAGACCAAAAAGTGCAAAAACCAACTCTGCAACAACAAACTGAACATAACCAACCATAAAACTGTTCAAACACAAAATGCCACAGAAACAAAATGGACCAAAGGAAAGAAAGAGCAGTAAGAACAAACCCAACTGAACACCAACGAAGACTCACAACAGCAGAACACACAAGCATAGACCAGAACGATAACAGAACCAGCGTCGTGAGAAGAGAGAACTCCCTATACCTAACTCCATACCTCGCAAATTCCCACTCACCCAAACAAACCAACCAATGCACAAATCAAGAAAGACTAACAACCGAACAGAACCACGCGGAAGAACAGACAAAACTAGAGATAACATGAACATAATCGATGCCCTAGCCCCTTATATCACCAACACAAGAGTACCCTATGCTCGACAGTCACACATTTTAGAAGACAAGCCTGATGAAAACAAAAACCCAAGACTGAACCTAGAAGAGCTTCTCGATGACACAGACACAATTATACCAGCACCTCAACTAGAGATCAAATTGGAAGGAAACCTTAACACCAGTCAGAAGACAACGCCGGAAAAGAAAGCACAAACCAAACTATTCCTTCAAAATCCACGGCAACCTAATAAACGCAAGATCCATGTCAAAACACTCAACTGAGATCTTCGACCTTCTCTGCGACAACGGCATCAACATCCTATTCATCCCAGAAACATGGCTGGATGACAACTAAAAAATCACACTCCAAAACTGCCTCCCCACCAACTTCAAATGCCTTCAGTTTAACAGGGAAAATAAAAAAGGAGGAGGCCTCACAATAGCATTCAAAGAACACCTGAAAGTAAAAATAGACTAACCTCTCAACATCGTGAAACTGTGAATCAATGGTTATAGACCTATCGGCAAATCCAAAAACAAACATTTAATTCATGCTGGTTTACAGACATACAATGCAACCTTCGTCAACAACTACATACAAGCTATCACCAACATAGCCATCGAACACGAACATCTAATAATCCTGGGGGACATCAACATTTGGTTCGAAGCAAAACACAGCAACTCTCAAAATTCAGTAATTGGGCAGCTAATAACCATGAAACTACAACAGTTGGTCAAAGGGGCAACACACTCGGCAGGACACACCCTTGACGCAATCTTCGCCAAGAAAAATCTCATCACCACGGCACCACCGATACAAATAATTTGGAGCAATCATCATTCCATTTGTGATCACTCTACCAACTCAATTCAGCATCCAGCCACTCAAGATCCCAACCACCACAAAAAGAAATTGGAAAACTGTCAGAGCAAGCAACCTAACAGAACAACTGGACACAACCAAACCTTCAATGGCAGAACTGGAGATGGCAGACCTAGACAGGAAAGTGGAGCTACACCACAAATAGATTGCTGATACAATCGAAAACATCGCCCCGGAAAAACCATTCACCCCTCAAGAAAAACAATGGCAAAATGGTTCACCCCACTACTAAGCACCATGAAAAAGGACAAGAAGCTGGAATTGGAATGGAGGAAAGAATACGACCAAGATAAGAAAACCCAGTTCCAGAAACAAATTTGATCATATAAGAAGGAAATTCAAAAGGCAAACAGAAGGCACTATGATGACAGAATCACCAATGCCACCAACACACAAAAATAATTGTTCAACATCAAATGAGAAACCCACAAGGCTGTGATAAAACTCCAATACCCTCACAACTTGGCAGACCACTTCAAAAACAAAATCAATATCCGACAAATCATACAAAACAAACCAATCAACCCTAACACTCAACCAACCGGACACAACGAGGAGCCACAGCACAAACTCCAAAACTTCCCAGAAATATCAGTAGAGACATTCGCCAAGCTGGTTAAACACAGCAAGAAACAAAATCGGAGACACTCAAGCTGATCACCCAGCACTAATAGAATGTCTTAAAGAAATCTTTGATTGGATGAACGCCAACAACTTGAAAATCAACCTATGAAGAAAGACTGAAATGAAGATCCTATCCAAAAACCAAGAGAACACCACCTACATTCCCTTGCCGACGGAAATGGGAACTGCGCCCATACTATATAAGGTAGTAAAAAACCTGGGAGTCCTAATGGACAACGCCCTAACCTTAGAACCACAAATAAACACAATAATTAAGAAATGCTTCTTCCTCCTTCACATAACAAGAAGAATCCTACCTTTCCTCTCCTTCACCCACAAAACACTGACAATCATTGCCCTCATCATGTCAAGAATAGACTGCGCAAACAGCCTCCACTTCAGGATGTCGGAATACCTCCTGAAGAAATTACAACACAACCAAAATGCAGTAGCCAGATTCCTCCTCAAACTATCCGGAAGAGACCACATCACCCCAGCACTAAAAACTCTATATTGGCTCCCAATCAAACATTGTTTCACGTTCAAAACAATGTGCATAACACAGAGCGATCAGCGGACAGGGAGCAGAATTCCTACAAAAGAACATAATCTACAAGCCAACAAGACTCCTCAGATCAAGCAATGAAATCCACCTGGAACCAAAACCTTATCATAAAAAAAAACTAGGGGGCTCCTCTTTCTCCCACCTCGCCTCAAAAACCTGGAACAACCTCCCGAAAGAAATAAACACCAAAGACCACCAAAAATTCAGAACATTTCTAAAAACCTGGCCCCTCAACACCTCAGAACCAAATTGAAACTAAAACAATCAAACAGGAAACACAAAGAAGAGACTGACTATATGATGGCACAGACAACACTCAAGGCCGACTAAGGGTAACACCTACAAGAACAAGAGAGACGACGCAACATGGAACAGAACACAAGCAACCCCATGAGAACAGAATTAGCATACATTTCCAACACTACCAACAATCTTACCCACTCAGAAAGGACGTAGGGTACAGGCGTAGCTCGCAAACAATCACTCCAAAACTAGGTCACAACAATGACAATCTGTGATAAAAGGGCGGACCGAATACAAAGATGGAAACACGAAAGTAGCTAACTTAGCATAATGACAGAGAGATGAGACAGCCTTATGACACTGAAACTTAATCACTGAAAGGAAACTACCTCTCTAAATCATGAAGGAGATGCAATAGGAAAATGCATATCTCACAATAAGCACAAGCATACTAACCAACCCAAACTACTAAGAACCTCACCGCTCCTCACACACCTCTCACGATCTAATCAAACACAACCAACCTCTTAAAACTGCAGCAACCCTCACACACTTCACCGCAACAACCACCAAACCACACAGACCCGCAAGAAACAGCACACGAAGGATTCGGAACCCAATAACACACCAATATGCTCGGCGAATAGTGTTACCCGACCCGAAGCTGCCAACAGTACTTTACAGCTCCCTTGCTCTTCTAGAAACTTTATCCTACTATCACGCCTAACCCCACCCCCCCCCCTTTGTTTCAGATCCACCAAAGCGCCAGGGGACCACTCCAGTGGTGATAGTGCACAGTACAAATATTGTTTGACATGTTAGCCAGCTGCACATGCACATTCTCAGTGCAGTTTACTTCAGTGTGCAAGGCACATCAAGCGATAAGCAAATCAGAATAACGACCTACAGGATCATTGGTTTTCAGAAATTGGTGAGTGTGGTCATGTCTGTATGGAGAACGGGTACTTTTTGGTAGTATTTTATAAATACTTTTATTTGCTATGAATTTTCTTTTTATATCTATTGCATGGTGTTTTTATTTATAGCCATTTGTGCACAGAATCATACTTGTTATTATTGTTAAGCTTGTGATGTATTCTGGTGTATTTAGAATGGCTCGAAGCTGAATAAATGAATATGTATGTATTTATTGGATTTATTTTATTTTATTTGACACTTATATAGCGCACAAAACCCTGCAGTATCTAGGCGCTTTTACTTAAGACTATGGTTACAGTAAGTGCTTCAGGTTACAGAACAGGAAGCGTGCAAGGTAATTAAACATTGTAGGGTGTCATGCACAGATAATAAATGATACTCCAAGTGCAAAAGAGAGGTGCACAGTGATCACATCCAATGAGCCTGACCCCATGTGGCAGGGCAGCAGCAACACACAGATGCAAAAGTCCAACAATGGGCAAATACATGGTGCCTACCCCATATCGCAGGGCGGCAGCAGCACACAAATGCGAGTCAAAATCAGTGGGCAAATACATGGTGCCTACCCCATATTGCATGGCGACAGTATCACACAAATGCAGAGTGAAAATCAGTGGGCAATTACATGGGGCCTACCCCATATTGCAGGGTGGTAGCAGCACACACATGTAGAGTCAAATCACTGGGCAAATATACATGGTGCCTACCCCATGTTGCAGGGCGGTATCAGCACACACATGCAGAGTCAAAATCAGTGGGCAAATATACATGGTGCTTGCCCCATGTTGCAGGGTGGCAGCAGCTCACAGATGCAAAAGTCCAACAATGGGCAAATACATGGTGCCTACCCCATATTGCAGGGCGACAGCAGCACACAAATGCAGAGTCAAAATCAGTGGGCAAATACATGGTGCCTACCCCATGTTGCAGGGTGGCAGCAGCACAGAGATGTAGAGTCAAAATCAGAGGGCAAATACATGGTACCTACCCCATGTTGAAGGGTGGCAGTCATAGGTGTATGCAGAAATGGATAGGAGGAAAGGGATGCGGGAGGGGAGAACAAGTCAAGAGCAGGAGTGCGGTGGGGAGAACACACTGCATCACAGGCGACCAAGGGGGCATGGAGAGCACACACTGCATCACAGGCCACCAAAGGGGGGGATTGGAGGGGAGCACACACACTGCATCACAGGCGACCAAGGGGGGGTTGGAGGGGAGCACAAACTACATCACAGGTGACCAAGGGGGTTTTGGTAGCACACACTGCATCACAGGCAACTAAGGGGGGGGGGAGGTGGGAGCACACACTGCATCACAGGTGACAAAGGAGGGGTGGGGAGCACACACTGCATCACAGGTGACCAAGTAGGGGGGTGGGGAGCACACACTGCATCACAGGCGACCAAGTGGAGGGGTGGGGAGCACACACTGCATCACAGGCGACCAAGGGAGGGGTGGGGAGCACACACTGCATCACAGGTGACCAAAGGGGGGTGGAGAGCACACACTGCATCACAGGCGACCAAGGGGGGGAGCGTACCTTTAGTGGACAGGGGGCAGACAGGGGCCTTCGTTGTGGGCCTTACTTGGTCTAGGCCAGCTCCAGCCTCCCGATTGCTGTGATTGGCCTATCTAGGCCAAGGCAACCAATGGGAGGGGGAGTTGGCCAGACCACGAAGATTGCTCACTGGATGAGTAAAACAATCAGGCCATCTTTGAAGGGCCAAGATTACTGGGGAAAGCCAATGCAAGCCAAAAGAAACAAGAAATAAAACCCAGCTAGTGGGAAGAAACCAGGGAAATGTTGGTACATGAAAGATTGGTACTGGAAGTACCCTCAGAAGAGTGGCATCAGTTTCAAGAAGCATTTTCAAGAGATTATTTTTGAATCACCTACTGAAAGGTTGGTACTAAAAATACCTTCAAGAGAAGGGAGTCTTTCTCCTGACCTACGTTAGTTTTTGTTTAGTGGTATGGTCAGTGAGGGTAGTTTTTGGACAGCGGACCTAATTGTTTGGACAATCCCTAAGAACTGATGCACAGTTTAGCTAATGAAATAGGCAGAGAACACCCATAGTGGTAGGGAAAGATAGGCCTTAACCCGTTTATATTAATGCAATTCTGAATATAATGGCACCAGTAAGTCTGTGTCCTTTTTTCTTCTTACCCGCCACAGCTCCCTATGCAGAATGTGTTCATTGGACTATGTAAAAGGCAGAGGTGAATGTGCAACCAAACAGGGTAGGTAGAGGGAGATGTGCCAGATGTCTGCACTTCTTTATGCAGGGACAGACGGACCTCTTGTTATGTTACTATGTTTTCATAGTTACAATGAGACTAGGATTCACTTAGTAAAGAGCTTTGTCTTGCAGTAAGGCCACCTCACAGGACTGAGGAGCAGAGATGGAAGCTTTCAGGCCAGAGGCCAACAAACCTGAATACAGGTGTACGTTAACATCAGCACTGAGGGGCCCCTCAGCCAGACAGCTTTGGAAAATGTTAGTGAAGCAGAAGTGCATGTCCCTCAAAACAACTCGGAGGCAAGAGAAATGGTAATTTGGACATCTTGTAGATCTGGAAATCCTTTCAATAACATTCGGGAGGTGTTGTATGTCAGAAATGCACATTTATGTTCTAAACTCCCTAAAAATGAGCAGAATTGTTCTTTTTCACCTTTAAATTACCTTTTTTTAACAACGTTTGTAGACTCAAGACCCGGTGGGTCAACGCCCCCTCGCCCATCATGGATGAGCCACCCCAGGTGCAGAGATATGAAGGGTTCTGAAGAACACAACAGGTTTACCACCTGCCAGTTAGCCTTTAAGCATACAAGTCCTATTTCTCGTCAGGTCCCATGTTTTGCTTTACATCGCGGGACTTCTAGTCCTGGATTTCACCATTGTAAACAAAGGAGAGCAGGTCACAGAAAAAGAAAAAACAGGACTTGATGGCATTCTCTCGAACGGAACAGAACATGTATGTGAAAGAGGATAATAACTTGAGGTGGAATGGAAGTACTGGGGATCCCTCCCTCACCCTCAAGTGCTAACTCCGGCAAAAGGTTTTGCCTGACCATAAGTATACAGATGCATTTTTAGTGTTGGAAAGACTGGTGCCGAACATCCAACGTGAGGCTGGAGATGCCAACTGGTGAACCTGCTGCACAATGTTGGATGCTAAATAAGGCACACCATAGCTAGACTGCCATCCTTACCTTTGACTTTCAGGTAGTGCCCTCCAAATCTGTAGGCCTCAAAGTTGAGTGACAACGGCGTATTGGACTGATCAAGAAATATCTCCACCTTATTCAGCTCGATCCCCTTCCTCTCGAAAGCTGGCAGCAACACTTCTCTGGAAGACAAAAGGCAAGGAGATATTAGAGAACATAGAACGGTGTGTATACATACCAAAAAACTAGAAAAAGTATTTGTAAACCTCGCTCTCAATCTCATGGTGGCCCAGAAAAGTGCATGGTAGCTTGCCATCCCCACACAGATGAGCCTGCTCTGCTTTAAGGGACAGGCGTGTGCGTATGATCATCTTTCATTATGAAGTGCAGGTACCTGTCTGGAAGGCCATATGCTAAGAGCATCAACCCCCTTGAGCGAGCCTCCACGAAATCACTCTCTTGTCAACCACTGAGAGACTGAGAAGGCGAAGCCCTCTTTTCTGGAGTTAACAAATGCATTGGTCAATGTTAGTGAGTGCAGACCTCATTCTCATCTCTTTCATTGGCGGGGAAGCCCGTGAAAGTGCCCCATTGGGTTCCTAGAGTGATGAGCTCCTATTCTCCTGCCAGAGGCCCGTTTTTAGTTTGCTGCATTGACATCACAGGCGCCACCTCGTCCTGTTGACTTTGCCTTTCAAGAGAAGATACTTGTAATTCAGCATAAGCCTCCAGCCCGTTCCCTTTCCAGGAAACGCGTCAGAATGTCACCATCTTCCCAAAGACATTCCAGAGGAAAAGTGCAGCACCATGGCAGGCCAGGGATTCGGCTTACTCGATCTCAAATGCTGGAAGTCGATTTGTTAAAACCATGCACGCCAGTTTTGCAGATAAAGGCCCCGCACCCAGCAGCGTTGCACTAAACACTTTTTAGTCATGCCACACTTTTCTCGCGATACATTTTCTGGACGCCGTGCCTACTTATTTTCAGGTGAATTAATCCATGTCAAGCAGATTTACTGTAAACATGTTTTATACATTGAAAATCTTCCATTTGCAGGGATCTGGAGGAAACAGGGCTACAGAACCATCTAAACTAGTGGCACAAAACCTAGTATAGAAATAAAATCGATGCAAAAGCAGAAGGACAGGATGCATGCTTTATTTTTAATTTTTTTAAGTCAGGAGAACAGGACAAGAGAAAACACCAGGGAATTTATGAAAGAAAAAAAAAGGAGATTACAAATAAGAAACGCATGAGAGCAAAATTGTGTAAACGAAAAATGAGCAGGAGGAGAGGATAAGGGTCAATACAGGTGACGGGGTAATAGAAAATAAGGCAAAGTGTAATACTAGAAAAGATAAAGGCAAACACTAGAATATAGGATTAAGGAAGAGCGAGAGGAAGAGGGATGGCATGGCTAGAGGACAAGTATAAAAAAGTGAATAAGAGAAAGGAAGAGATTGTCGAAAGGGGATAGAAAGAGGAAATAAGGACGGCAGTAGAAAGGAGATAGAAGAGGTAGACTGCAAAACAAGAAAAGAAGAACAGTGAAAAGAGGAGAAATTACAGCAAAATTAAGTGAAATGGGGAGATTAAAGGCAAAGAGAAACAAGGGAAGACAGGGAAGCGACATCAGGGGACCACTGGGAAGCAGACAAGGGGGTAACGGGTTGCAGCAATGTGAATATAGAAGAGAAATAATCGATGAAAAGAAAAAAAGTGGAGACTGCAAAGACATGGAAGACAGTGCATGTGTAGCACTAAACAGACCCCAAGTAGCAGAGCAGCACTTTACAATTGGCAAGGATATCCATTCTTGGATGCGCCAGCTGCATTGGCAGTCTGAGACCTTTACATATTTGGTTGGCTAGTTTGGAGGTGAGACAGATCTAGCAATGTTGTCACTGGTTCTCTGGGGGGGAAGCTTCCTTTGTGTGGCCAGGGAAAGGTAGAAGCTACCCGACACTGACCCTGGGGGGGCGGGGTTATCTGGGGGACGACCACATAGGGGGAAGACAAAGTCCAGGGAGGCAAGAGAATGTTAGATTTAAACAAACGTTCAGTAGTAACTCAGTAACACCCAAGGACTTCTACCATACTCTGGTATGATTTATTGTAATATGAACACTGGATTCGTAGGCTTTCCTAGCCAACAACAGTATGCACCTCTCCCCATCTTTTCTAGTACCAAGGCCAGGAAGAGGGATGGAGTAATGAGGATGACCACATGCAGCAAACCAACACCACGTGCTAGTCGTTGGAAACTGAAAGACCGGGACATTTTAAATGCACACAGCTGAGCGACCAGAGAGAGAGAAAGACAAAGCTTGCCCCTGCATCCAACTTGTACTGGTGCCATTTGGGACACCAGAGGAGAGCAGAGTGTGGACCACAAGCTAACGGAGAAGGCGTGTAGCAAAGAAAGTTAGGAGAAGTTTGCTGCATGCCTATCACAGGCAGTTAGTGCTCCCAGACACAGAGTAAAGTCAAGCGGGAACAAAGCGGCTCACGGAAGGCATTGCTAATCAACGGGCGAGAAGCGGAGAGGACAGAGAAGTGCGACGAACACTCAAGACGCAGAGTAACACCAGTAAGTCCAGGGAGAGCGCATAGGTTACAGAGACGCTTCAGGGCAAATACTGCATGCCTGCCCCAACTCAAGAGAGCCGTAACACAGGAGGCCCTATAAATAATACAGGAACGAACATTGTGAAAAGCTTAAAAGAAGGCAATATAATTGATGCAGACATGAACATTGTGAAACACCTAGGTGAAGACAATAGAATTGAGATGAATTTTGCAAAAAGCCTAGGAGAAGCGAATATAATTGAGATGCATACAAACGCTGCAAAAAGCCTAAGTGAACGTGATATAATTGTTACGAACATTGGGAAAAGCCTAAGTGAAGACAGTAAAATACAGAATCCAACCTTGTTGAAAACTCAAGCAAAGACAATACAATTGATGCAGAGCTTGCAAGAAAGGGTCAGTGACCCATGTGAGGGGTTGAAAATGTGAGCCAGACACATTTGTGAAGATTTTTCAAAAGATGCCATTTTATTAACTCAAAAGGTTGGATAAACACCTCACTATCCCTACCCTGGGGAGGATTTCCCTGCCTAAAATAAACTAAAGGAAACACTCTAACAAGAGGTTTCCGTGCCTCACACTTGTACATACAACTCAACAAGGTCATATATGGCAGTTTCAAAACCCAACAAATATAACGGGTAAGTGTGCATCAGGAGAACAGTCTCTCCTTAATCTGGGGGAATTCCGCTTCCCCGGCTTCATGCAGGATTCTGTTCAAAGGTTCCAAAAGAATAAAGAAATCCTGCCTTGTAACAAAGTTACAATGCAGTTCTTTTGATACCACTTTGGCAACAAAGGTTCCAATACTTCAGAATTGTTCAACAAGGTTTTTCTTCTTTCCACTTGTGACACAAAGAGCTCACAACAACTTCTTCTCATAGACCAAGAACACTTTCTTAGGTTATTAGGACAAACATAAATTGTCTTTGTTAGGATTATTCTGCAACAGTTTGTTTAACACTTGCATATACAATGTTAGATAATTCTGCAGTAGTCTACACAATGCCTGCTTCAGCAATGTGTTTGTCAGGATGATTCTGTAAAATTTCAAAAAGACACCTTAGTGGTTCTACCACTTCTTCTTTACTACTTTTCACCACTACACCACAGTAATTCATCAACTTCCACCTGGTCCACTCACCTGACAGGCCTACTAATACACATTTCTCAGCTCTCCTGCCAGAACAGAACACATTGTTACAAAGTTCTCTGACCTGGTCTACTCTCCTGCCGGGTCAGAATAAACTACTAACTAGAAGTACTTCTGTGGTAGAGGTTAACTTCCAACAAATAGTAATGTCTCTTGCTTCACAATATCAACTATATTTTTGGGGGAAACATGAACCACACTGGTGCTATGTGTTATACCCGGTGATTGCAACAAACAAGGAACATTATGATTTACTACCTCTGAATGCATTTCATCAGGACAGCCCTCCCACCATTCTTGTCCAACCACTTCTGTGCCACAACTTCAAATTCAAGTATTATTTTGGGAAAAACAAGAGACACACTGGTGCTGTCTGGTACACCCTTGTGTTCATCCCACACAATGCAGGTTACACTTCACTCATCCTCGATGATGTCTTCTATCAGAAGGGCAACTTCCCTGCCACTCTGGTTTCTCCACTTCCGCGTTAACCAAATGCTGACAATGGTTCTGTCTCAATTTAATAGTTATTTGGCTTTGGCCATGTGGGTTTAAGCCAGTTTCTCGTACAAGCTTCTTTACATATGGGTAACAGGTTTTTTATAAACATTATATTTGTGAATTGCCTTCTTTTGGCTTTGGATATAGTTGTTTGTAGAGGGTTTTTTGACTCCCGCACTCTCTTGTTGTTGGCTATTATTTTGTCCCATAAAACCATATCTTTCTGGACTGTTTGTCAAATTCTTTCACCTCCCCCTCTTTACTTCAGCTTGGTTTTTAAATAATTTAGTGTTCAGCTTTACTTCAGTTCGGTATTGAAAATATTTGGTTTTGCCTCTGCACTTTCTTTACAAACAGTTTAGTCTTAGGGCACCCTGGATCAGCAAGCGGGCAATTACAGAGTGCTCCATGGTCACAATACCATAATGAACTCATGAGGTCTGGCGTGCGCGTCTGCTTGCTCAGCTGCCTCCAGGTCTTCTGCTTTTTTGTGTAGCCCGCCAGCAACCTCCTTTTCGGCTTCCTGCAGCCTGTGCCCCTTGCAAACCAAGCCTTTTCTGCTCCGGAGGCTCTCTGATGCTCACCTGCCACTGGAGGATGCCTCAGCTGGGGGAAAACTTTCAAACTGTATGCTTCCCACTGTGCCACCTCTGCAATTATAATTCCTAGAGGAAGAGACCCTCTCAGGACTGGCAATAGGTGTACCTCCAACAGTGGTCCCGGCATCTCTGCTCTCCTCCAGTTTCTACTTCAGCTGCAATGGGGAGAGACCACGGCTACTCACTCTCCTGCTGCTACTCTTCTCCTGCCTCATGGCCTGCACCTGAGGGGGGCTTTTAAGCCTCCCAGTCTCCATCAGGCATGGGCCATTTTCACTAACTGCGCTTTTCAGGCTTCGTGCCTCTTGTGAGAAACCTAAGGGTATTCTCCCAAGTAGACCTCGAGAATCCCTTATGCGGGTGGCCAGGGAAGGGCTGGCGCTCTCAGATCCCAACCCTGGGGGTAGGCGAGCGAGGGAGGATCACCTGGATAGGGGAGCCCGGGGTTGTGCTTGGGGAAATGCCCCAGGTGAGACGCAGCTGAAGGCAAGGAGGCCGAAGTCCCTCAGGCTTTTGTAGGGTGTTCCACATCTACCCCCTTCCACCGAAAGAATCCCTTATCTAAGTCCAACAACCCCTCCATATCTAGTAAATCCCCTAGGAGCTCAAACCCTGTGGCACTGGAAAACCACAACTCCCAGAATCCCTGTTTTCCTGGTTACTACCTGAATACTCCCAATCATTCTTCTCCTCGTACCCTGGATAATGAATTCCCGAACACCCACTCTACTTTGACAAAACACTACAGTTCCCACAATCCCCATTTACCAGCCCCCTTAGTACAAGGGTTATAATTCCATATAACCCCTTTTCCCAATCCTACAAGGTAGGATACTTAGCAACTAGCTGAAATCTCTCCATTGGCTCCCAGTGAATGCAAGGATTAAATTGAAAACCCTCTACAATGTCCACAAGGCTTTCTGATGCCTGGGTCCAAAATACCTTCAGCTATCCCTCTGGAAATACCTCCCCTCTCGAGCTCTTCGCTCCTCTACCTCCAACTCCCTCAGGGTCAGTCGTTTTTCAAAGAAACACGCTGGGGTTAGATCTCTGTCTTCGGCTGGGGCCTCCCTCTGGAACAGCCTCCCTGCCACTCTAAAACTTGAGCAGAACCATCTCTGGTTCCGGAAAACACCTCAAGACCTTCCTCTTTTCTTCTGCCTTTAATCCTCCTCTCCCCTGCTGATCTGTTCTCTCTTGGCATTGTGCACCTGGCCACCCTCTGTTCTCCGGGCCCAGGTACCTGCTCAAACTTCCACCCACCTGCACTGCCTTCGGGCCACCCCTTGCATTGGGGTCTGTATCTGTACCCATACTGCCCTCCCCACCCTTTTTCTTCCTGCACTTATCAAACCTACCCTGTCTGCTGCCTTAAACCTAGCACTTGCAAATTGCTGGGTGCACTACCACGGTTTATTATTTATTTATTGTTATTTATCTGTTTCTCCTCTGCTTCCCACTTTCCACTTCTCCCCCCTTTCATGCACTTTTCTCCTCCCCCCTCCCATGCACTTGCACATCCTCAATGTCACTGGGCCTAGTAGGATTGCAGTTTTGTTCTCCCCTGTTCCCCTCTCTTGCCTTGTCTTGCACTGAAACACTTGTGTACGAGCGCGACAGAAATAAAATATCAATATCAATATCTCTACTCCATCCTTTTCCAACACAAACACTTTCTTACACCACGAAAGACAACAGACTAACACTTGAGCCGTTTACCTGACATGTCCCAAGACAAGGGTCAGGTGGAGTCAGTCAATTGACCACACACATCTGACTGCCCTTTCCCTTCCCCACAGGGATAAAAGGTGGAGCAATAGAGTACACGATGAGCAATGCAAACGAGGAGGAGAAAGTTGTCGAGAAACGAAGGGGTGACAAGGAGAGAAGTGACCTTGCACTTTCCGACCCAGACGCGTGAAGCCTCCGTGAAAGGAAACTTAAGACCGCAAACAATAGCCAGCGTGTGTTGCAGCAGATGTCAATGGTACACAAAGCACTCCTACAATGATAATCAGAACAGTGGTACCGTCCGTGACTCCAGAGACAAGAAAAGCCAAGCGGTTCATCAGAACCGGTCAGTCGAGGGGAGAACTAATAAGAAACCGAACTACGTTGAACGAAAGTCGCAAACGGCAAATTAAGGGAAGTTCAAAGAACTGTTAACATTAAGGGAAAACCAGCTGCAGAGGAGTCCGGCACCACAGGGGTGCTCATTCACGAGACTCTGGTTGATCCCACGTTTGTTGAAACTACCGATACCAGAAGGCCATGGGAGAGCCACAAGGAAAAGGTCAAAGTGGTCATACAGGGGTCCAGCAAAACCTCCTCTAAAGTCTTTGACCTGCACGTAATTGGAAAGCTAAGGGAGATGAATCCTGCATAGTGAGAAAAGAGAAAGAACTGTGAGACTGAAAAGAGGAAGGCTAACATTCAAGAAGTGTCTGAGCCTGGAAGAGGGGGGATCCAAGGGTGAGAACCCGTCACCCAAAGGTTTGTGAATGCAAAGGTAGAAAGCCTGTGAATGAGAGCCGTAGTGTACCTGACAGAGGGAGGCTGCTATTCGAGAGGGGTCTGAGCCTGGAAGAGGGGGAACCAGGGGTGAAAAGCAAACTGGTAATAGACCAAGTTGTTTCAATACAAGTCATAGTGATCCCGACGGAGGGATCCTGAGATTTGAGAGGGATCTGAGCCTAGAAGAGGGGGACCCAGGGGTGAAGAATTATCACCCCAAGTACAATCTGAAAGGAACTTTTGTTTGTTGTTTTGAACATACCGTCCTGATATCACTAGAGACTTTGTTGGTGGATCTGAGCCCGGAAGAGGGGGATCCAGGGGTGAAAAGTCATCACCCAATGTACATACGGAAAGGAACATTTTCTTTCTTATAATGAACACAACAGGACATCTGAGGCAAGAGACTTTTTGTAGAAAAGGGACTTAACAACCGAAGGTCTGATACCTGAGAACGGAACTGTAGTCTCATGCTGGGAAAGCTCAAGCGTGTGCTGTGCTTCGGAGTCCTGCCTTGTCCCATGCTCAAAACATGGGGAAGGGTGACCCCCGACTACCACATCCTGACTCATCACTTGTGAACACTTCTTTCTTTTGAACCCTATCCCACACTCTTTGTATTTAGTTTTAAGGATTGGCATTCGTTTTATTTTTAGTATCAGCCCTTTTATTTGACAAGACACCACTAGGAATGCCTTATTATTATTTGATGGTCGTAGCTTGCTCTCATCTTAGATTTAGGTTAGGTGTTTTTCCAACCTACCTATACAGTTTAATAAACTCCCTTGAACTGTGATCACTTGTGTCTGTCTATACTGTTGCCACCATGAGTTACACTCTGCAGCCCTCTTGTTCATCCCAGTACTTAGGGAATTGCGGGACTTGGAGTCCACAATGGAAAAAAACAGTTTTTCTTATAGGAATATTAACACTACGCAAAACAAAAGAGGTCATGGCTGAAAGGTTTTGAATTAATCGTAACCTATGGCATTGATTGGGCTACCCTCCAGACCATCTTTCTTCGCCTGCCAAGCCATTACAAAAGGGGAAAGACTGTATGAAAATCATGCTTGGTCCCACGCCAAAAAAGGCACTCCAGCCCAAACTGCCTGGCCACATCCCTTCTGTACTAGACCATAAGCATCCCCAAACATGACAGCCTCATTGGGCCTCAGCACTGAGGAGTAGCTTGGTACTCTAGCCCCACCAGGCACAGGACCCACGTCTGGGCATACACTTCCCACTCAGAGTGAATAAGGAAAAACAAAAGGGGTGATGGCTGGAAGGTTTTGAATTAATCGTAACCTCTGGTCTATGCCAGAGGTTCGGCTCAATTCCAATATTAACACCAGGTTCATTTCTTTCTTTAATTATATTCCCAAAGGAGTTTCATAATGATTTAATTAAAGATTTAGATTTGCAGAGGAATAGAGATCTTCAGGACCTAAATTGGGAATATTTAAAGATTCATCTTTACTATTCCTTGGTTTAAAAAGGGGTTTTATTTCTCTCAATACATAAGAGGTTAGGAATATTTTCACCCACCTTAATATAGTCAAATAATTTCAAAGCTCTCTTGGACAGAAAACCATTACATATTTTGGCATCACTGATATTTCTTCCCTAGTGGGAAGATAAATACAGCGTATCACCCAACCAAGTCCTCCTGTGGCCCTGGTGCCCTTCTACTTCCAGGTGATTCTCCCGGCTAATACCACCACAAGGGTCAGGAACCGCCTGCCTTTCCCTGGCCACCTGGGAGGAGACTTTAGGCAGGGTCTTTGTGAGGACTCTGTAGCATTCATCACGCCCAGTATTGGAAAAGTGGTGTTTCTTGGGTAGAAGAAAACGTGAAAAGAAAGCTAAGAAGACCTGGCAGGATAGTGAATCAGGCAAACAGTGAGTCTGGGATTCGCACCCAAATCAGAAAGTTGTGACACCCTGGGAGGAGAGTAACCCAGGGGTGAAAGAAGAAGTGAGCGAGCAAAGGGAGTTAGGAACCCCACCTAGAAAGTATGGAACATTGATCAAAGGGAGGGCCCATACCGTTTTGTAAGGATAAGCTACAATACCCCGTCAGGAGAGTATACCAGGGAGAGGAGAAGGATTAAAGCAAGAAACCATACCAGTCAATGCAGAAAGGGAAGAGCCTTAAACCTTTAAGTGATAATAGAAACAAGAGAAGTAAACTATGGGTAAGAAAATAATTGAATGGACCTGGAGTTGTGACAAAAGGGAAGCCATACTCCTTGATCGAGAATAAGGTCAAGAACTAGAGAGAAAGTAAAAATCTTTAAAAAAAACTGACATTGAAAGGAAACAGAGGGAGACTATGGAAATCACTCTTTCTTCTAAGTGACAAGAATACCATTGAATCAGTGAAAACTGAAGGGATTCAAGGGTGGAATCGTCCCCCCACCTTTAAATTGTGATATAACAAAGTGGATACAAAGGAATATTCAGGGAGAGAGCCATCTTCTTGCAAAACATTGGAACATTTTTGACTTTACCGGAAGTGCCAGACAAATTGTTAGAAACCAGAGGAAACATAGGAGAAGGAACAACCCATTTTTCCTGGTGGAACATTATTCTTGACCATTTCTGCACTTTAGAACCTTATGACTGAAATTACCAGAATGAGCTACACATTTATAGCTCAGAGAAATCCCCCTTTTCACCTTACATTTAGTTTAGCATGTATGGGTCGGTTTAGGGTTTTGCACACAGGACAGAGGATGCTTTAGTTGTTGAACATCCTGACACAGACGTTCATTAGCTTTGTAGAGGCAGGGAAACCCCACAGGCTTGGGGACAGATAGGATTTGCCCAACCCCTCCTATTTTGAGACTAAAAGTACCATTTCAGGTTGCAGGGATTTGATGGTGAGGGGGATTAAAAGGAGAGGAGGATGCAGGAAGTCATTACAAGAAGGATGTACGGACAAAACCCTCTCCTTGTGTGGGGAAGTCTGTTGCATCATGTGAATATTCGACGTAGAGCGCGGAGTTGGGAGGAACAAGAATGGGAGCATGCAAAGTACAGGACATTGGAGGATGGTGCCCTGCAATGCTCATGCTGTAGAATAAAATATAAAGAACACATCTTGAGTTTAAACATTACAAAGTATCCAGGTGCATGATTTCTATGCACCATCCGGGAGTTGAACTGTGTTTTCTGTGATCCGAACACCATTTAACTTAGTCCAGCTTTTTATATTGTGCCTTCTTAAGAGTGTAGTCAAGAGAAGATAGCTTAACTCACAGCATGGTAGAAATGAATGCAGATGGTAAAACACTGAACAGTTTTAGAATATATTGTTTTCGGTAATATATTGTGAAAATCAGCTACAAATGGCAAAACAGTCAAATCAAAGTTTGCTCGCTCCGGCTGCTGGTGTGTGCAATCAGTGCAGTGAGAGAAGTGATACAAGACAATGTTCATCTTTGACAAGATAGACAAATATGAATGCACTTTCTGGTGAAACATTAGTGAGGGATTGACAAAATGCTTGACTTCAGATGTAAGGGTTCAAACAGAAGAAAAGGGATTTGGTTGAATACCTAGGAGTTCTAGAGATTAACCGACAACAAGGTGGGGATTCCCTCCTCCTGTGTCAGGATGGGTCAAAGTGTCTGTGTTTTCCCTACCTTGGAGACACTGGCCTCCGCCAGCTTCTCTAAACACAACAGAGTCTCAGGGATATTTTTTTTTATTTTGTATTGATGATTTTAGTTGAATAAATCAACTTTACAATCATTTATCATATAACTATAAAAATTACAAAAGTACAGCCTTGGACATTTCCTTTACAACATTATACATTTCAGAAATTGAAATTTTTCAAACATTTGACTCACAGTTCATGAATTTTGCACTTGAATCATTCGTTTTTTGTAAAATAATTTGTTTTGCGTTTTGGTATAATTCATTAGATCCCCTAGATTTTTCAGGAAGGTTAAAGCACCTATTCTCAGCGTGGTCAGACGTCCACACATGATCAACAGCCACAATGCTTCAGGTGTGATTTCTCGGTAGTCCATGACAACTGGTCTTAAATAACAGTATCGAGCGTCACAAAGATATGGCAAGCAGCCACTTTTGGTTCAATTACACAGCTGCTTCAAATCCCAGGTTACAGTCAAATGGATATAGCACCTGGTTGCTTCTTTTCCACAGATCCGCTTTACAAGGAAGGAGCACCCAGCTCGAATTTTGTAATGTGCACCATGAGAATAATACTTGGCCCACTTCTTAGTAGTCCAGGGCTACAGTGCACCAGGTCACTAGAGTATATGGTGTCCTTGCATTTTAAGGGACATGATGTCCATCCCATCTGCAAGGGAGCCATCTCCACTTCATATTGGCCAACATTTCTGCTTTGAACAGGATGCTCAACTAAGTCTTGTTCCTTTCATCCAACCACCTTAAGATGTTCCTTGTGTCTCTGCTCAGGCTACAAAGCCTGCTGACAGCCTCTGTGCCAAGCTCAGTCTCCCTCCTGGCGTTCTCCGACTCCTCCAGACATTCTTCAAATTAACTTCTCACTGCTCCAGTCTCAATTATTCTGTGACTAGCACATTTTCTGGTTTTTTGCCCATGCTTGCACATGGCTCTTCTCGAGCCGCGTTTTCCCCTTGCTTTTGATTGGCCCAGATGTCACTTTGTTGGGGTTGGTGGACAGGCTGAATGTTAGTTAATTGACCCCCCTCAAATGCGGCTCTGCAGCTCAGTGAAGTTATAGAATTATAAATGACCTTGCAGCCATTTTGTAGTCAGCCACAAGTCCTACCCCTTCACCATCTCTGAAACACTTGTGTATGAGCGCGATACAAATAAACGATCATATCATATCATATCCACATGTTTATCTTTGCTGTGGTCCGTAACTGGCTCTCTGAGTTCCATCCACATTTGTCGGTTTCTCTCGCACTGCTGTTCAATGTTCCAAACCTACTGCTATTTGGTGCCCCTCAGGTAGGTTAGTTTTGGTGTGTTAAGCACCTTTCCTCTTCCTGCAGGTCTTGGGCTTGCAGTGAATGCTAGCTCTCACACCACGCAATTAACCCATTGATGAATGCACAGTCCCACTGGCTCGTCTCCATTTTCATGGAGGTTGTGTTCCTAGGGGGAGGTAGTGTTTGGATCCTGAGCTCTCAGACTCAAACTGTGCATGTATTGTGAGAAGCCTGAGGGCATGCTCACTCCTGTTCCCCATGGATCCTCTGTGCAGGTGGCCAAAGAAAGGCCATCACTCTTGGATCCCGAACCTGGGGGTGTTGAAGTGAGGGAGGATCACCTGGGTGGACGGTCTGTGGGGGCTTGGAGTAGGATGCCCTTGGTTAGAGACATGGTATCCACTTTTCCCTAATGAAGACCAAACCAACCCATCTCCCATCTTTATGGGGTATTACAAATGAACTCCCTTAGACTATTCACATAGGACTACTAAAAGTACTGAGACAAGGAAGGAGCAACTAAGAGCAGTGGAGACTAGTTGCTTTCACCACGTAGGTACTGGGACGAGGAAGAGGCCTGCTGAGAGCAATAGAGTTCAAGCATGTCTCTTTAACAATGGTAAGGCAGGACTAATTGTGAATTCACACCTACAGCCCGTTAGAATACTGCAGGTGTATAAAAAGCCCCACCTAATAAGTGTGAGGGGAGGGAAGAGGAATGGTGACATAAGCAGCAGCAGTGATTTTGCAGCAGCAGAGAGGCCAAGAAGTACAGTGCGGTGCTGTTAGTGAGCGACACGCTTATGGTTCATGGAGGAGCGGCCTGCGAGCAGGGGTTCTGTGGAACCAACAGAAGCGTGAAGGAGAAGCGTGCTGGAAGGCGGACCCTTTTTTAACTATATAAGGTGCTTGTTGTCCTGGGGCCAGAAACCGGCCCAGGAGTGCCTGAGGGGCAGGAGGTGGAGCCCTGAAGCAAAGGCAAGAAGGCTGGAAGATCTGCGCTGACAGAATCAAAACAACTGGTGAGTTTCTAGACAGACAGAAACCCAGTATGCAAGTGTTTTATGCCGTGTATAAGGCTACTTTGTTATGGGGGTGGATAGAAAGACACGTTGTCAAAAGTCTCTGCATATAATCCTTATGAACCAATGAACATTAAAACTTGTTAACTCATGAAAGCTGAATGAATACTTTGGCCCTAATTATGACCCCGGCGGTAAGTAATGGACATTACCGGCATGGCGCAACTAACGTGTCCGTGCTGGTCATGAACCGTTAAAAGCGGTAAATTACGACCTCTCGGGCACGAGCATTGCGCCATGCCATTAATGTAATCAGTGCCATGCCAGTAACCTCCCAAAAACCTCAGCTACCGCCATCGTATGCCGTGTAAACTTCACCACTGCTACCATGCCCACCGATGTTAGCGACCACCGCTATTAGCGGTGACCGTAAAAAAACGGACCCGGAAATTACGCCATCGCACCGGAACGGGAAAGAGCACGGCGGCCATCTTTAAAAACACAATCCATTGCAATCCTCCACAACCACTGCACATCTGACCCCGAGACCTTGCAGAAAACTACACCCACATCCACACAACCCACAATGCCAAAAGTTGTCAAAAAAGCCTGGGATCGGCAGAGGCAGAACTGCTTCAGTAGGGAAGAGCTAACAATGTTGGCAGAAACGCTCCAGGAAAAGGCGGACATTGTATTCTCCACCGAAATGAGAAGACCGGCAATAGCACGGAAAAAGGAGATATGGGAACTAGTTGCACAACGGGTCAGTGCCGTAGGAACTACACCCCGCACCACCAAACAGTGTCCTAAAGGGTGGGACAACCTCTGGCTCCGGGTAAGGAGCATACTGTTGGCCAACCGCAACATGGGCATGGCAACTGGCGGAGGAGCAGACTCCCCAATTAAAATGCAGCCGTGGGCGGAGATATGTGCCACAACGATCGGCATTGAGAGCATCGAGGGGGTCGGTGGAATGGAGAGAGGAGCCCCGACATCAGATGACACAGGTAGGTGCCTCAAATTAAGCCATGCGAAACCCCCTGAAGTCCACATACATGGGAATCACAATCTTGCCCTATAGGGTTAACGCAACACATCAGCAGAAGACTGCCAACAGGCATCATTGACCTACACCCTGTAGACATGCAGTATGCACACTCCACAGTAGGCACCCACATTCCTGCATGCTCAACCAACCCAAAAGGGAGACAACCTGTATGTCACATCCTACAAAGTGCACCATCTATCCATCAAATTCATGGCAGTCAACACAATGCCTGCTCAAAGTCCGCTGACCCATCAATAACACTTTCCCTCCTCTGCTCCACCACAGGCTCCCAATCGGACACCAGCAAGGACGAGAGTGGCACCACACCTGCCAAGAAGGCCAGGCCAGAGGCAACAGCACACCAACCCTCCACCTCGGCTGGACCCACTAAAAAACGCACAGCAGCCAAAATTGCCTGCCACAACACAGCCCAGGGCAGTGACGATCCCCAAGGCAAGCAGCACGGTACCACCAGCAGAGGACATGCAACAACTGGTGGCCACTGAGGGGAATGTGTCTGCAGGAAGCAGTACAATTGGGGAGACTGCTGCCATTGCAGCCTGCTCCGACAGTGATGTGGGGATTGATGAGGATGACACAGAATGTCCCCCCACTGCCCACCTTCAATCCCCCCACCTGTCCATAAGTAGCCTACACGATAACAACACACAGGGGCTATCCCCTGATAACTCCTGGCCAGCCACTCCCTGCCCAGTGGGAGGTGTGGAGGAGGGGAGTAGCCCAATGACCCCAGCAATTGCATCATCCAATGCCCCAAATTACCAACAGTCACTGGACCAAATATTGACGAGGCAACAACAACTGTCCACACTCCTCACGCAGCATGTGGCCGATTGTGGAGGTGCCAGTGCAGAAATACAAAGATGTGCCGAGACTGTCAAGGCAGCCATCCAATCCTCCAGCAAATACATCTGTGCTGAACTAGCCGCGGTGCGGAACGTGCTCAGTGAGATCGTACAGACAATGAGGGACATGCGTCGTAACGAGCAGCCCAGTATCTCCTCCGCTGCCAGTTCTGCCCCAAGCAGCACCGTCCGCAGGTCGGCCAGGAACCTGCGGAGTACAGGCAGGGGTGACCCGGGGGCCGGAAGAGGGGGCTGCCAATAGAGTCCATCCAGTGGATCAATTCCACATTAGGCACTTTGACACAGGGATCCACGCACTTTTGTGGGGAGTTGAGGGGGGAGGCAGGAGTGGGTGTGTTGGGGAGTTGAGGGGGTAGGCGGGAGTGGGTGTGTTGGGGAGTTGAGGCGGGAGGGGGTGTGTTGGGGAGTTGAGGGGGGAGGCGGGAGTGGGTGTGTTGGGGAGTTGAGGGGGGAGGCGGGAGTGGGTGTGTTAATTGAATTCACATTTATAATACAAGTTTCTCTTTATCACAAGTCACATGTGTGGACATTGCTCATTGCGTATGTGTGCTTTATTGGTGACACAGTCACCACAGTCCACAGTGTCCATATCCCAGACACACACAGTGCCCCAATTGCCATCTCCATGTGACACCCCCCATTCGTGCGTGCTAGAAACATTGGATGATCAGAGTCAGACGCATTTCACGCCCCACGCCCCTCCTGTGCATCACTGCCTCCCTGAGGTGCTGCCCCATCCCCACCCTCCTCATCCTCATCGTCAGGTGGTTGCAGTTCAGGGGCAGGGCCACATTTCGTCTGATGCACATATTGTGTAGCATGACACATGCCAAGACGATCTTTGCAACCTTCTCATGGCAGTACAGGAGTGCCCCACCAGACCTGCTGAGGCAGCGAAAACGTGCCTTCAGTAGGCCGAATGGCTGCTCAATCACCACACGGGTACGTGTATGTGCACGGTTGAAGTCCTCCTCGTGCTGGTTCTGTGGGTTCCGGACTGGTGTAAGGAGCCACCTCTTCAGGGGATAGCCTGCATCACCTGTATGTGGGCAACAGTGTATGTGTCAGTTATGACATCAAATACCAAACATGATGTGCCACCATGGCATGCATTTGACTGTTACTTCGTACCAATTTAACATGCACAAATGGATTCACACTATGTGACCGGTATATGTGTATTCCTCTCATGGACTGTTTTGCATGCCAACAACCAATGTATGCAGGGGGGTCAAGTGCCTTGTGAGTGCCCATCCACTGTGTTCGTTCATGGCGTTTGTTTTGGTGACCTGGCACGTGTCCTGTGATATCAAAGCTCACATCATGGCAACATTGCTGTCAGCCTCATGATGACCCCACTGAGCACTACTGATGTTGATAGGGACATTTTTGGGGCCTTGGTGTCTGTGTAATGGTGTATTGATGTTTCTGTCCGTCATGTGCCTCCTTTGTGCGCAGTTATGGGGGACAGGCCTTTCAGTTGATGGTGTTTGGTGCCGTGCATGTAGGTGCATTTCGTTGAAGTCAATGTGGTCCGAATCGGTACAATGCACTTACAGATGGTTGTGTCATGGTTGGGACACACCTTCATTCACATGGTAGGGCTGCTTACATCGGGCATTATGTGTTAAAGTGTCAGCTGACGTATATGCTGCTTTAGGGTATGAGCTGGCTCCATTGCCTCTGCTACTCGCAGCCAGGTACATTATGCATCATTCCCCCGCCCCTTTCAGCCAGGTAAAGTATGTTTCACCCCCCCCCTTTCAGCCAGGTAAAGTATGCATCATTCCCCCGCCCCCTTTCAGCCAGGTAAAGTATGCATCACCCCCCCCCCTTTCAGCCAGGTAAAGTATGCATCATTCCCCCCTCCCCCTTTCAGCCAGGTAAAGTATGCATCATCATCCCCCCCCCCCTTTCAGCCAGTTAAAGTATGCATTGGTACGTCGATCACCTACCCACTTCACATTTCCATGGCCATGACATGAGACTCACCGAGTAGCCAGGATCTTGGCCCTGCATGTCGCTCCATGTAGCGTGGTATTGTGGAGTTCCTCAGGACCACTGAATCATGGGTTGATCCGGGGAATCGGGCACAACAATGTGTGAAGATCCTGTTGGAGTCACAGACCATTTGCACGTTGATTGAGTGAAATAGTTTACGGTTGCGGTACGGTACCTCTACGGCATGTGGGACCACCAATTCCACATGGGTGCAGTCAATGGCACCAATGCAACCAGGTATGACGGCTAGTGCATGGAAACCCACTTTGGTGTTTGCAATCTCCTGGCCAGACCGTGGTAATGAGATGTGGTTGTCTGTGTGCTTGAGGAGGGCATTGAGCACTTGGATCAGTGTACGTGAGAATAATGGTTGTGAAATGCCATGCAAGTGCCCCACTGTGTGCTGTTAGGTGCCTGTGGCCAGGAAGTGGAGCACGGACTCTACCTTCAGTAGGGGTGGGATGGCGGTGGGTGTTTCTATCATGCTGACGATGTCGTTGTGTATCATGTCCACGATGGTGATGATGGTGTCCCGGTCCAAACGGTACAGGGTGTGGATCGGCTCAACGGTGAGGTTGAATGGACTGGCTCTGATGCGTGGGATTGTGGGCTGCCTGCGTGGTGGCACTGGCTGTGCTGGTGGGGCTTGCTGGCCCTGCCTTGCCCTCCTTCTCCTCCTGCATCTCCTCTGTGCTGCCTGTTGTTGATGTAATTGTAGTTGTAGCACTTGCTTTGCAATCAGGTCCTCCAGCCCCAACATTGCTAGTCGTATTGGAATCATTGTGGAGTTGACTGGGTGTGGGAAGGGGTGGGGTGTGCTCTTTTTGTACTTGGTGAGTCTGTATTGCCTCCACCTGTGCTGATTCTGTGCACCTGTGGCAGCTGGATACACTGCACATGGCCATTTACGGTTGGTTCGCGATGGCGGAATTAGCACCATGGCGTTAAGGTACTTAACAGCCTTTGTGATGGCGTTAAGAGCATGTCCGCTTGGTTCGTGATTCGCGTACCTTTGTGCGATGCCGGTATTTACGGCGTGGAAGGTCGCGTGCGCACGACCTTGTTGCAGTTAGCGGCACCGTTAACTACGGTGCCGCTAATTGCACTTTCTTGGGTCATAATCGGACCTAGCGGTAAGCGATGCCGGTAATCCTTTACCGGCATCATTTTTCCCTTACCACCAGGGTCGTAATGAGGCCCTTTGTTACGGAGTGGTTGCATACAAAGGAAAGCATCTTATCGAAAGTCTCAGAAAGATGAGAACGTAAAGGAACATGGGAGTTACAATGCTTATTGAAATGAACGAGAATATTAAAACCCTAATACTTACATCAATTTTGAAAAACCAAATCGCATGAGAGTAACCAAGTTACTTATCTTAAAATTTGTACATGTTACGGAGATGCCGAATTCCAGAGAACCTTGCAATTATAAAACCGCACCATTTTGAATACCGTATTACAAGAGGACCTTTACTTTTTAAAAAGCCAAGAGAAGGGATGTTTTCTCAATATAATGACCTACACCAGATGATAATTCCCAAAGTGGAAGGACCTTTACATTACAATCAACTTTCAACTATGTTATTTCTACTTTTATGATACAAAGGCCAGTCATATATAGAGGGTCCCAGTGTGGCACAGACCATCAAAGAAGTTGGGAAACCCTCTCAAATTAATATATCACTAGAGTTAAAATTGTTGATTTGTCTCGAGGACGGAGCCTCAAGATATTTTGTGTTTGGAACAGTGCTTTGGAACTTGGGGAAGGGAACCCCAGTGTATTGCTCAAACGTATATTCTTTTGGAACTCATGGCAATCTTACGACCTGTTATGAGAACTGTTTTATGCTTGGGGAAGGGGTGGGGGCTGAAAGAACATTAAAAGCTGAGCCAAGCTTTGAACTTTATGTTGAACACTATTCTGTTGGTTGCTGAGATCCCTACACGTATAAGATTAGTTGTGAGGGCAAGTTTAGGTTTTGGACACAGACAGATTCCCAAGTTGAACTTATTGACTTTTACTTTTATTAGTTTTGGTTTAGCAGGGAGATCCCACCATAGTATAGGGCAAGATAGGTGTTTTTCCATCCTGATATTTAATAAAGTAGTTTCTTATGAATTTTGAATCGGTTGTCTGTATCTTACTCCAAGATGCTCTCACAATACCCATGGGGTTCTTGTAATTCCACTGTTACCAAAGTAAATAGTGCTGTAGTGGTGTGGTGGTCTATACTTTCTTGAAACTGCATATAAGCAATTTTTAATTTAATTTATTTATTTGCATATTTATGTTAAAAAAACATTTTTGCATATAAGCAATAACACACATAACACAAGCCTAACATGCTCTTCAGAGTCAGAGACCACATTTCCTATGTCAGGGCATGGCCATAGGGTGTAATAGGTCTCTGTGGCTACTGCCATGTACCACCTCGAGGTAGCTCATGGCTCTGGCAATACCAGCCTTGTAGGAGATCGTTCCTAGTAAAAGTATAGAAATTTGCCTTTTCTACCTTTTTAATTTAATTTGCAGTTGTACTGTCCAGACATAAGCAAGAGAATGTGTTTTGTGTCCTGGCAGTGCCTAATATGCGGCAGTGTTTGCCAGGACTGAGCACCAGTACTTATTTCAGAGCACCAACACGTGTTGTCTCAGACTCAATTATTGTACAGTTTTAACATCTTAACTTTTGTTAATTCTCAGTCACACCACAATGATATTTGCAAGCCACGTCAGAGCTATTGTGCTAGTTATCTGGTCTGATACATAACAATGAGCTGAAAGGTAACAGCTGGCCACTCATGCTGGTCATGTCATCACATTAGTTTAGTCAGCCTACATGACAATGGCGACAGCATCTCTAATGGCTGGGGTGGGCTTGATCATGTGGTGCGGGCATCAGCCAACTGGAGCAGCAGAATAGTCAGCAGACAGGAGGGCAAGCACATGCATAACTCAAAGGGTCAGTAGGACACTGGCTTTTCTGCCCCTTTGCAAGTGAGGGCACTTGGTAGGCCACATAGACCTTGTTAAGCTGGGTGCTTGCCATTTGTCCTCTGGTGCACAGTCAGCATGGGGTCCATCAATATGCATGCAGGTGCACACCATGCATCCAACTCACTGAGTCTTAAACACATATTGGTTCATGAATGAGATTAGTGCTGCACAATTGTCAATTCCATTAGTGGGGCAGAGGGGCACCTGACAGAGGACAACAGGACAGTCGCCAGGCACCATCACTACCATAAGGGCAAGGCCAGGGTTACAGGGCAGTTCAAAGGAGGAATGTTTTTGCTGTGTGCTGACCTCAAACATGTATGTTACTGAGGTGTTTTTCAGGCAAGTTAATTAGTAAACAGCATCGTCCACCTGGTTACCCTCTGATTTCGGGTCCAGGTACTTGCTCACCCTGCCACGCACCCGCAGTGCGTCCTGGCAACCATTGCACTTGGGTCTGTATTTGTAACCCTACAGTCCCTCCTTTTCTGCACTTATCAGACACCCCCTTTATGTGCCTTAAACCTAGCACTTGCCACTTGCCGGAAGCACTACCACTGTTTTTTATTCCTTTGCTTAGCACTTTCCACTTCTTCCCCTCCGCCCTGCACTTTCCCCCTTCTCTTACCCCTGCACTTGCGCGTTCTCAATGTCACTGGGCCTAGTAAGATCGCTGTTTGCGTTCCCCTTGTTCCCCTCCCCTGCCTCGTCGCGCTCTGAAACACGTGTATGAGCGCGATAGAAATAAAATATCAATATCCATATCAATTCAGAAATGAGTTGTGTCTTGAGTTGTCCATCACTTTACTGTAGGAAGAAATAACCTTTGCTCTATTTACTGTGTTCAGATGGTGAACATGTTCCCTCTTGCCACTTATACAATCAGAGGAAATTGATAAAGAGGATAATTGTATGTTTAATGGAGCAGTCAAACATTTGAGGCCTGATTCACAGAAGAGTTTTATAATGGTGCAATCCCATAGGAAAATGTTCTGTGAATCAGGCCCTTGTCTCATTTCAAGACACAACTACTAATTTTGTTATGTTACTTTGATTGGCATGTGTACTGGACATTGCACATTTGCCATGGGTAGGGAGCACATAACCCTCCAAAGAGCTGGTCGGCACTGCAGCTGCAACCCCAAACATGTTGGCTCTGTCTTGGTGCAGCAGTCGGTGGAAGCAACCGGAGGCAGGCCTGCTAGAAAATAACTGGGATCTGGCACTTTATTTACAAATTAAGCACTGCTCATGAGGTATGATAGGAAAGCAAGATTCCTGTTCTTTCTAAGTGGTTTAACTAGTATTAGGCTCCCATTCTCCAAATCTCCCTCCCTCTACCTCTCTGCCTAGGGTGACCAGAAGTACCGGTTTTCCCAGGACATTACGGGAAATCACCCTAAAGTAATTAAAGTTGTAATTATCTTTCACAACACTTTCTGAATTTTGAAGTTGGATTGGCTCGAACCCCCAACCTTTCAAGTATAAGTCACAACACTTACTGACTGTGCCACAGAGACTTGCTTGGAAATGATTGTACAGCAAGCCATGTAATATCAATTGGAACAAACGCTTGTTTTGAATTAGCATGCCAAGATTCACAGACAAAACTGCACAATTGTGATAATATACAGTTTTTAGAAAGGAGAAGTGCTGCAAATATGATTGGGTGGTGGTTGTGGGGGCGTGTTGGGGAGGGGCGGTAATTGGTAGGCTGCGATGGGGTAGTCCCTCTATTATGCTGTTGGTCGTCCCGGTTTTTCGTTTTGGAAATCTGGTCACCCTATCTGTGCCCCACCATCGACTCCTAAAACCAACGCTTTTCCACACAGTTGCAGCAGCGAACCCACAACATTTACTGGAAACAATCAGCCAAACTTAAGTCAATAGCTTAGTAACTGACAGGGGCGTGTTTTACCCAGAAAAATGAGACAATGGTACTGTACTCCAGAAGGTAGCCTAACTGTAAATAACCCCAGGCAAGACGAGCGGTAATGAAGTTACAGAATCGCTTGTGAACTGCAGCTACATATAGCCCAGGATGTAAAGAGATCCAAGAGGACTGATCTCATTCTAGGGATGTCATGCCAAACAGACCCATCTGCACGCTTAACTTGGATCAATAGAAGCATTCTTCTCAGAGTTCATGGAACTTTCCAGAACCTCACACACTCGGCACAGTGCAGAACCCCGACAACCGTTCTGAAGTGGTACACCTGCCAAGAAACCGGTTAAGAATCCAGCCCACAGGATTTTAGCAACTGAAGTGCACAGGGACGAGACTAGTGACTTTTTGTGTGATCAATGGTAGCAGAAGGGGACAAGCAAAATTGTGTACAAGTTGGATGCAGACGTATGACTATTTGCAGAGGAGGCAGAACCACGCGGTGAACACCCTACGGTCAGTAAGAAAAAGGAGAATACAATTAAAAAGGCACTTTAATGGTGGGTGGCACAAACAGATTAACTAGATGGGCTGAAATGGCAGCACAAAGAACACAACGTGATGAGAGATTTTACTGGTAGCCACACAGTTGAAGGATTCGAGGCTGATAATACAACTCAATGAAGTCAAGTGAAAAAGCATGTGAGGTGTTGAATGGAAGATGAGGAGTAATGGCTGCAAAAAGTAGTATAAAATAAGATATAGAAAGTATTGGCGAGGACATAGAGAAGACTGTGACCAAATGTGGCAACCACATCTTCTGAGGCGCACTGACCTATTGCAAGGAATCCACAAGAGGTTTACAAGGTAGAGAGAGGGTCTTCCTCTTAGGAGTTCATCGCGCATCTTCCATTCAAGGGAAAGGATTGGCCATGTGTGCCCCACACTTGCTACTTCAGTCCTCCATTGCAGCTATCCCCACTTTTTTGTATCTGAAATGTATTTCAAAGTATTCTGCTTTGTTTTGTGCGTATCCCCGCTCTCCTCTTTCGGTATATCCTCTATTGTTGCAGCCTCAGTCTCCTGCCCTCACCCCATTCTTCGTTCAGAACTAGTCTTTAAATTTCATCCTGAACACGTTTCAACCAATAGTGTCGGACAGTATGGTCACGCGTGAGAAATGCACCTACATAAACAAGAACAACTTGGGTGCAGAACTAAGTGTAACTGACAGATAATGATGTAATGTGCTTGTATGCTGCAACTAAATAAACTAAAAACACTTTCTGCATGGAATGAGGAGGGACAGGGGAAACTAAGAAAGGGGGTAGGGGGACTGGTGCTTTCACTTCCCCTGAACTCGAGTGTGGGAGCCTCGATGACAGCTTTTACAAGGAGCGTATCTCCACTTAGAATCATTTACCTCTAAAGTGTATTCCTTTTCAGGACATACAGAGATAGCGGAGTCAGCTTTGACTTGATGGGCAAAGTGCGTGTTTCTGGACAGCTCAATACTGTAAACATTGTACCAAAGTGGCACACTTGAGTAGACAAGAAGGTAATGCAGTTATCTCCTAAAATGGCAAACCTTCTACCCCAGAGTCCCATTTATTTTTTTCTATCTCTGTGTATAACGTATTTTGGAGAACAACTGCATAATAAATTACACAATTGTTTATATACTGTCACATAGCACACATGGCATCAAAATAACGCCGATACCAAGTACTCTCAAGCTATTATTCCGTTTTGCATAATAAGTATTCTCTGGCAGGCAGAAAGTTAGAAAGAAGGGCCTTCATTACGAGTAGGGCGGTAGGGGTTACCGGGCACCGAGAGCGGTGCCGGTAATCCCTTACCGCCCTACTATGAGTTCCCTTAGCGGGTCCCTCCTTTAACGCCTGGTCTGACCAGGTGTTATGGATGGGACCCGTTAAGGGAGTTCAGAGCTAATAACGGTACCGCAATTTGCGGTACCGTTATTAGCGCCTTCCCCATTCCCATTGAGCCCTATGGGGGCTCAATGGGAATGGGGAATGGCTTTTTCAATGGGGACTTACCGGACCCGCAAAGGTCGGACTACACCGGTAAGTCCCCATTGAACGAGACTGGTGCCGGACACGTTATTGGTGGCAGTCATGGCGCAAATAGCGCCATGACTACCACCAATCTCCTAATGAGGCCCATGCAGTCCTAGGCAGATTCCCTCACCTCCCTCTTTCTGCAAGTGTGGATTTTTAGGTGTCCCAAATAATCTGCTTTACCCATATGTAGTTGGAGGCTTTCTGGTATCCTGTACCCCAAAACCAAGTTCTGCAAGTGGACAGGTCCTTAGTTCGGGTTGGCAGAGAGGGTTAGAGAGGAGCCGCTGAGCTGGACTGAGTGTTCATTCTACCTCTCTAAGTTTCTTGCAACCTCCTTGTCCTTATCTTGTTTCTCCACCCGCCATCTAGTCCTGCCTAATGGGGATCTGGCCCACAGGAACCTTCCTGTACTTGCTATGCTATCCCCGAGCTTAGATATCCTCTCCCTTAGCTCTAAGTCTTTCTCCCTTTCTTCCTTCTCCCTTTGTGCCCCCTTTCTGGAATGACTGGTTCTGCGTCATTCGCAGACCCCAGCTAAAATACTGCCCTTGTCCTTAAGTTCCAACTAATCGTCATCCTCTTCGTCTTCCACCATCCTATATCTGGTTTCATGCATCTTTCCATCCTCCTCCACCTGAATCTGTTCTTCCTCAGGTGTTCACACCTCTGCCTCAGCTTGTATCACTGCTGCCACCTTCTCTCATCCTCTCTTTTTCCTCCCCCACCTCTTGACGATTCCCCACACTATCCTACTCTGTTCTTACTACCTCCACCTTGTTCTGTGTGCTCTCCCCATTCGGAATCATTGAATACATCCACACCTCTCTGGCTAACCCTACTTCATCTCTTCTCCCTCGGCCCTGGATGTTACCACTTCTGATACTACCCTCCTACTCCCTTTTCTCTCTACCATTGAGTAAATTGCCCCCTCATGGGTCTTCTCCCCAGCCTCAGACCTTCACGTGAACACCTCCTTCAGCTCTCCACTGCCACCACCTCTACATCCTCTTCTCTCACTCCAGACCTGGTCCTCACACATTTTTAGCCTCCACCAAAGTCAAGCCTCCTGCAACCCACACTTAGCAACTGATTCTGGATTCTTTTTTATTATTATTAAACAGTGGGTTCCCTACTCCCCCAGTGTGGCCCTTAACCTGAGAGTTTGATAGTTGTCAGAATCAGAGCTGTGACAGGTTAATTCCCCCGTGCAGAGTTAGGACTGGTAGGAGCTCAGGGTTTTGGCTTAAGTCTAGAACAAGTTGGTCTACAATTTGAGATGTTAGATCCGTGTTTCCTATTTACCCTGAGGCTGCCAGCATGGGGCAGAGCCATGCTGTATCTAGCCTGAGAATCACTCATGGGAAAGTAGATGGGCAAACTCTCTGAATCATGTAAATTAGGCCCAGCTGGATATGGGCTGGGAGTGGGATACTTTCATTGCATGGAGATCCATTTCATGGTTTGTAGCCCATGGTGTGTGACCTTTGCTTCTTGGGTGTGTTTGTTCAATAACATTCTTAATCACTATGAGAAAACCAAGCCGAGAGCAGATGAACAGTGATTTTCAGTGATGTTCTGTTGAATTAAGGCATTCATTTGACAAATGCAAAGACCCACTGCCATGTTTCTCCATGAACACACTGCAAAACTAAAGCGGGGTCAATCTGAGAAGATAATGGAGACACCAGCTCCTTGGCTAGAGGGAAACAGGGTTGTTGAAGTTTAAGTACACACGATTGCTGGTCACCACAAAGTCAATCAGTCCTAGCCCTCATCCACATCCTCAGCTGAGATGTACTTCCTGATCCTCTTTAAGTTACTGTGGAATAAGGAGTTTGGCGACATGTTGCAAACTTGAAACACTTCCTCCACAGAACTGCCGTGTTTGCCAAAGTTCACCCATACATTTACAGAAAGCCTTCCATGTTCCAGATAAGATTGCCCCTTGTGGCCTTCTCTGATCACCGAGACATACTCCCTTAAAGGGAAATCCTTTGTGTTCATCTTTGAAGATTTGGGTCTGGGTAGGATCAGTTTCAATCTCTCCCACTTGGAAAGAGGGAGTCCTATTCCTGTGTAATCAACAGTGAGGGTCTAGAGCAATGCCTAAGGTTCCCAGATTAGTTTTCTGGATGGGTAAAGGAGGAGGCGGGTGCATAGGAGTGGCCTTTGTCAGTGTTTTGTGGTAAAGCAATGTGACTGTCCCCTATCAACTGCCTACAACCAGGAATTAATGACCAGGGAATCCTACCCTTACTGTCCTCTGGGTCCAATATCCACTGGCTTTGGTGGAACCCGGCCACTGAGTCACTGTGCTGATAATTCCCAGCATCAGGCAGGGACTGACACAATACATGTAAGCATCACATTCATTAGTGGATGAAGAATGCAAGGCAGCAGCAGCACTAGAAAGTAGATTGCGTTACAGAAAAAGGAGACACAGACAATAACAGAATGTGAATTTCCAGCATGTCAAGGTGTTGTGGGCAAAACAGAAATTGCATTACATTACTCTTCAAAAAATTAGCGAAGCCCCAAATTGTCTGAAGCTTCATAACGTACCAGTAGTCCAGGGCCAAGGTCATATGCTTGAAGGACTGGGACACAGGTTTTAAGCTAAAAGGTTGGTCAGTTATTATGACAACTCTTGGCAAAACATAAAAAGATCTAATCTTGTGCCAGCTCCCATTAGTCCCTCACTGCACACAGTACATCTGACGGGGAGGCAAGGGTGCCAACTTATGAATTTCTTAGGGGATGTCACTGCCCAGATTTTAAGTCAGTGGCATGGAAAGGATATCAACATTGTTACCGATTGATTTTTGTGGGGGTGTCTGGTCCCCGGAGAACCTGCGAGACCGGCACCCCGGCGGAAGGTATACACTAACACAAGACACTCGTTATATACAGCAGTGCTCGCTTGAATGGACGAAGACTAACTGCTTGGCCAAAAAAACATACCATCAAGCCGTTGGTCAATTTGCTCAAAGTCCACAAGCCATTATGCAGGCCTATGACCAGTTGAATGGCATCTTTCAAGCAGTGGTGCCTGGGTGAAACATGCATTACAGTGGCAAATAGTCATGATTACCCGAGCGATTTCTTCTTCATGGCGGGGACGATCTCCGTTTCGATATCCACAGTCAAATCAAACTTGAGGGTGAAACATTCCTTACTTGGATCCTGTGAACAAACGCAGAAGACAAAAGAAGATATTACTAAATGTTCCACAATGAAATTGATACTCGGGCAACATTTAATAACGAAATAAGATCTCATGGCATGAATATCCATTTGCATGTTATCCTACAGAATAGCTTACCTAGATAATAGTGACCGAGGACAACCTTATTGCAGATATATGCACATTGTGATTATCAATGGGCAAATAACCATAATAAGAAGCAAACCACGGATACTGTTCAAAGTATGCAATGGACTTTCTACAATTGACATAGGTAAAATGCCCTTTACCAGTCCTTTATAGACAGGCAACGTCAGGCTACTAAAATATGGGATTTCAAAAGAGGGGAAAACAGCAATACTTGCATAAATAAAAGTGGACAGCGCATATTTGCTTGGTTCTTGGTATAAAATTGCACATATGCAAACATAGCATTTGGTGTAAGGAGGTCACTGCACTCAAACTTTACCATATTAAAAACCTGGCATTTCTTTCCTAGACTTAGGCCACCTTTTGTGACAGCTTTGGCCTATCCCCTTCCTTTTTCATGTATCTATTTATGAGGCGCTATAATACAACACAATTTCCTACCCATGACTTTGTAAAACACATTGGACCTCATAAGTTTGCTGGTCCAGAAACAAGGGTGCTGGTAAGCTCACCGGCACCCTTGTTTCCAGACCAGCACACTATGTGTCTGCCTGCCATGGCCACTGTGCCCAACAGGTCTGACCCTGCCGGGTGCTGCTGCCATGGTAGGCAGACCCTTCACGGAAGCACCATTAGCAATGTTGCCAGTTCTTCTGAATCCCCACTCTCAGAGTCCGATGGGACACTATGGGAATGGGGACTTACATTTTACTAGCGCCTGACTTCCCAGGCCACCAGACTTCAAATAGCCCGGTGGCACCGGGAAGTCAGGAGCCAGTAAAATATGAAGAGTCTGACAGCAACCGGCCTTTAGCATCAGCAGGGTTATTGCCGAACTCGTAATGAGGCCCATTATCTTGATCAAGGCTCACACTCTGGGCCTATACTGCACCAGTAAGAGCTGTATCACTGTTGTATAAGAAAGTCCAGAATCAGGGAAGGCTGGCGCAGGAGGCTTCACATGACAAGGTAACCTGGGTTTATTCCCAGGCACAGTCATTAAGGTTATTTCATAAGACAACATTATAGATAGCAATGGGGGCACCCCCCAGCGACATCAATCAGTCTAGGTCAGGCCCACCTTCCACACACAGAACATTAATTCAAAAGCCACTCGCCCAACATTCTCTGAGCTAGTAATCACTCTTCAGTCAACAACATTCTAACTCACGTACACTGTGACATACAAGACATGCAACAGGACAACACACAACTCCTGCTTACAACAAACATGCAAAACATCAATCCTTCCACATTCATACTCTCACGAGAGACAAAATGCGGACAGGTTTAATCTATTTGTAAAGCAGGACTAAAAATGAGTCAATGTTGGGTGACCAGTCAAACACAGACCCATCAGTTGTCCCACAATGCAAGACAACCACCAGCACTCCACCTACCCACCGCTCGTAGCCCACAATGCAGACATCAGGGGCATCCTGAAAGAATGACCCCAAGGGATGTAAAAGAAGCTAGCTTCTGTAAGGTCCCAAGAGTAAGACTTGGGCACAGTGGCATGTTAAGTGTCGATTATAAACTTTTATTATCACAAAATAATAAGTGGGTTGGGAGAAATCCTAACTATCCCTAATCCTAACAGGGGTTTCCCTGCATAAACGAAACTAAGGAACTTCAATGTCAGGATGTAAACAACAGAGTGTCCTTCCTCCAGTGTCCAAAACCCTAAACTGACCCTTACACGATAAACTTAAAACAATGTGAACAAGTGGATTTACCTAAAAAAAACAAAGGAATAAAGTTCCACCAGGAATGGGGTCTTCCCATCACCTAAATTTCTTCTGGTAGTTTGAATGTCACTATCACATTTCAAGGAGGAAGATCCTTCCCTTGAGTCTCCTTTAAATACACAGTTTTAAAGTATTCAGTTTATCCACTTTGTATCTCAATTAACCTTAAAGGGGTATGGTTTTTCTCTTATTCTTTGATTGTTCCTATTTTTGACACTGGTGTACTCTCCTGACAGGGTATTGCGACATTATCAGTGATCCTTAAAAGGGCTATGGGTCTTCATGTTTGTATTTGTTCTCACTGTTCCACGGTGTCAGGATTACTTCTCTTCTCACTCCTGGTGTATGTTTCTGCCATGATATCACAGTTCTGTTACTTGGGTGCGGGTCCAAGACCCACACAGTGAATGGTTTGCTCTCCTGCCAGGATATCACAATCATGTTTCTTGGGTGTAGGTCCCAGACTCACACAATGCCTGGTTCGTTATCCTGCCAAAGCTTTTCTGTTCTCCACTCACCTTTTCTCCCATCCAAGAAATAATGCTTTTCCAGTATTGGGTCACAACCCTTTCTCAGCAAAGTTCGTATTGGTATCAAGTTCTCTTTTCAAATATTGGGTCATCAACTCTTTCTTAATACTGGCCGTATTGTGTCAATGTCCTCTCCCAAGCATTGAGTCACCTACCCTTTCTTCACACTGTTCATATTTGTAACACTCTCTCTTTCCACGATTTGGGTCACCAACCCTTTCTTAACACTGTCCATATTTATATAAATCTCTCTTTCCAAGATTTGGGTCACTGACCCTTTCTTAACACTGTCCATATTTATATAAATCTCTCTTTCCAAGATTTGGGTCACTGACCCTTTCTTAATACTGTTCGTATTTGTATCAGTTTCTCCAATTACTTTAATTGTGTATTCTTGTGCTGTTAATGATATGCAACACTCACTCTCAAGCACTCCGGTAACCCACTTGCTTTCTCAGGGTTTACTGGGCTGCTCTGTGTTCCTCACATCCTTCCAACTTTTTCTCCTTCGGTTCTTTGACTGGGGGTGTATCCCATTGGCCGTTTGGCTCCCGTTTTATCTTCCATTGCTTCTGGTGGCTCCAACTGCCTGTTGCAATAAAGCGTGAGCTTCATTTGGGCCGGTCTCAATGCACGCCGTTCTGGTCAGCCTCTGTGCTGCCTTCCACAGTGTGCTCACCTCCGGAATTCCAACCATCGTCAGCACAAGCTGCATTTAGCTGCAGTCTCTGCCTCTCACTCCTATTCCATTGAGCTGTGTGCGTTTTAAACTTCCCGACATTAATTAATTTGAAAAACTATAATGTTGCATTTTCTTACCGCTTCTTTTCATCTTTATTGTTCCATCCCTCTTCCTCATCTCAGTACTAAAATAAAAAGGGCGAGGGAATGGAAAATAAGGTTGTGGTCAAGAAAACCTGGGAACACTTTATCTGCGTCACAATAAGCTATACAGTCAGGTTGCCAAGGCACATGACTGTGCTTAAGAATTACATCTGAAATCTTATTTTGATTCAGTGTTTTCCTGCCTCTCTGGGCCTGGTGCCCGACATCTTCCTGGACTCCGTCATTTCTGTTAATAGTGATTGAACACTGATGGTTGGCAGTTGTGTTTAAGTCACACAGTGCTCTAAAAAAATGCTAATCTTATGCCCCACCTAAAACTGAAGGGGGCCCAAGCAATGAAAGCATGGACAAACAGACTGTCAAGATTATCTGCATAATGGGGCTACGACAAACATTAACAATGGACAAGACAAAGGCCCTTCTAAGAAAACTGCACTATGGGCCTCATGAGTCCGGTGGGAGCCGTGCTGGTAAAAACTGCACGGCTGCCGCCAGAGTCATTTTTTTTCTGGTGCCGGCAATGGAGACTTACTGGGGCATTACAGCCCCCGCAGTCCCGGTAATTCCTTATTGCCAGGCACCGGAAAATATTGCTCCCCATTCCCATTCGAGTCCCACTGGACTCAATGGGATTGGAGAGGTTGGATGTACCAGCACGATTCATGAATGGTGCTTGTGCATCCGTCAAGGTCTGCAAGCAGGTGCCTTTCTGCCCACCAGGTCAGACCTGGCGGGCGAAAAGGCACCCGGTCGCAGAACTCGTAGTTTGCCGGTCCGGAAACAATGGTACAGACAAGCTTACCGGTACTGTTTTTTCCTGTCCGGCAACCTCGTAATGACCCCCAATGTCTTCAGTAACAATACAGGAACATATACATACTTGCAATGGATGGCAATAACTAGCAGAGACTTAAACATCAAAATAAACACTAGATTGCAACACAGATTGACCAAATTACATGCAAATAGCTTTGCAAGACAGCTATAATCTAACCTTATCAAAATAAGCATTGGAAATGCCAACAAAAATGGTGCGGGTACCTTGCCATCTAATAGCAGTGCCTGGCAAATGTCTAATACTTATACACAAGTGAAAACTGTTGGCTTTGCCAATGCTAATTTTTTAACAGGACTTCAGTGTAGGACATGCATAGTGCTTATACATTGAGTGGATAAAGGCAGACTTGGTTAAGGCATTTTTATTATACCAGTAGTGTGTTTAGAACCCTAAGTCATTAATTCTGAGAAGGTTGATTTGAAAAAACACTGGCGGACACTGAGTGCAAAGTTTGATGGTAAGGTATGAATAAAGCATGCTCAAAGAGTTCCCATAGGAAGGTGTTTTAGGCGGGCAGGGGCAGGAACTGGATGGGAATGGCCATAGGGCATGGACGTTGGCAGTCAATGGGTGGTGTGACAAATCACAGTATGTTTGTTATTGTGGCATGGGACACAAGATTCCACTTGAAGAACAAAACATTAAAACTACTGTGAAGAAGAAGAATGGAGAGCAAGTCATATTGATTACTCAATGGTGGAGAAACAATAATACTATGACCAAGAAGAATGAACAAACAGAGTGTTTCACAAAAATAAAGGAAGCACTGTAATCCTCTGCTGGGGAAGACCCAGCAACCAGTCATAAAAAGGGAAAAGGGACTACTACCTTTGAGAACTGAAAACTGGGAGTTTCAAGTTAGCCGAGTGGGGAATACTGAAGGAGCCCAGGAGATTCTCCGTCAGGAGGAAGGCGCACAGTGCTAGGAGAGAGAAGCATCGAGCAAGTTGAAGATTGACAAGGAGAGTGGAAGAAAACCCCTGTAAAGAGAACCAGTCGATAGAGGTGGGGTGACCCAGGAGAGGTGGACTGGTAAATCCGGCAACAACCGTGAGAACACTGGAGCAGTAGTTCCGCAGAGCAGAAAAAGAAGGAATCTGAGCGAGAACCAAAGCTGTCCTGGCAATCCGTGTAGTCCCTATCCTGCAAACAGGCCTGGTGATGCATTCACGTGGGAATCAAGGTAACGGGAGCGGCAGGAGACTTGGTTGGGCACACTGAGATAAAGAGTCCCATCAGTATACTCATCCCAATGAGGGGGACGAATTTAAGAAGAATTAACAATACTCTGGTACTCAGCCTATTCGTCCCAGTGGGTGGTCTGAGAATAAGAAGAGTGAACAATACTATGTGACCCAGCCTACTCGTCCAGGTAAGGAGTCTCAGACTAAGAAGAGTGAACACCACTCTTGGACTCAGTCTACGCATCCCAGTGAATGGGCAGAAGTTAAAAAGTAGAAGAATCAGTTTGAAACTCATGTTGTGTGTCTCAGTAGTATAAGTATTGAACCATAGAAGGAGAATATCTATTGGAACTGCTATTCTTGCATTCACAAGAAAGACAGCGAATCAGAGGAGGAAAGTTACAATATCAATTGTCTCATGAATAAGGATGTAAGGAACAACAGAAACACCGAGAACAAGAACCACATAAAGAGGTATGCAATATCCATAGAAGAACCAGATAAGGAAAGACTTTTAGAGAGTTTCAAGGGAGACATTTGGAGAGACATTTCCCCAGGATTTGTGAAGTCAATAAAACTGAGATGAAGAGCCCTACAAAGAGAATGAACGGGCGAACCAAGGACCCAGAAAAATCCCCTAGAATAACTGACCAAATTGATTTAAGCTATAACCAAACGAATCTCAGAAATCTCTACTAAAGCGGAAGAAGTATACCCAGGAGACGGGAGTCCTTCTCCTGGCCTTTCGTTGCTTTGTATTAGTGGTACGCACAGAGCAGTTTAGCTTTGGACGGAGGACAGACTGTTTACTTTTGACTTTATAATAGACGACCATCACATTAGTTAGTTTGGTTAGGCAGGGAAGCCCACAGATCCGGGAAAGCAAGCCATGTTCACCTATTACTTTTAATAAAATAATCTTAACAATGGCAAAAACAGGTCAGTCTACTCCTTCTGACCTACCACAGCAGGCAAATAGCCAAACACCACCTACAAACTGTGTGCCTCCTTATATGCCATCTCACAATATCTGTACCCTAATGCAATCGTTGCGGCTTAAGCGCCACCTAAGAGCCCAAACTAATAATCTGCAGCAAGTAGATAGAAGGATCCAGCAAGAAAAAGCACGTAAATAAAAGGAAAGATCCCACCGGTAGGGCCTGTGGTTAAAGGTATGGTGCTTTGAAGTCCACAATACAATTGTTGGTGGATCCAAGAACAACGTCGGATTATAAATACATTTGGTCTTACATTTAAAAGAAACCATCAAGATCGGTTGCTCCCACCTCTGAAAAGCAGTTGCAGTGCCACAGAATTTAGCGGAGTTTGCTCCCTGCTACTGCAGGAGATCCCTTTGGTTTTATTTGAAATGGAGCCTACCGTGTTCCTATTGCTCTGAGGGTACTGTCAATGTATGATGTATCGGGCGTCCACCAGGATCCCAAGAATGCCTGTTACCTTTCCTTGCATACGTCATCATTTGGAGTGAGTGTTGGCCGGACAGAGCTCCGCGGCTCCACACACCAGCGTTCAAGAGCCTCCGTCCTTGTGGTTTCACCAAGCAGTGGCAACTTTTTACACCATTCATCTGCTCCTCAATGACCGCAGGTATGTGGGGAGGCAGCAGCTATAGCACTGGAATCAAGCCATGTAAGCGGTAACACTAAATTCATAGTTAATTGCAGACAATGGCTTTCCAGAATTATTTAAGAAGAGTTTGCATGTGGGTGTATCCAAAAGACCAATGCTAGTTAGTGTTAGTCTTCCCAATCCAAAAGATGTCTGTCCTTCAAGTGATCTCGTCCCCCGGACGGCTTTCTATGCTCCCTGCCATTGAATTTGGGTCTTTGCTGGACTGCCAAGCACACCAGGAAATTATAGCAATACAGAGAATAGTATGCTACTGTGGGATTGCATAACTTGCCTTCTTCTTTCTGGCACAAGGATACACAGCCTGCGTTTCAGCTGCCCTCTGCATCTTACTATAGGACTCCGGCACTATCTCCCTGAAAAATGAGCTAAAAAGCTCAGGTAATGGTGCCCACTCTGCAGACAGATTAAATACCAGTGCAGTTCACTGGAGGGGGCACTAGTGTGACAGTCTCAGACAGTTGCTTCTATCTACTTTCACTGCATGCCTCAGGGTTCTTTTGAAAGCAACCAGTCACCAGCTGTGTTCTCTGGGAGAGTCAGGGAGGACACTGTAAGCTTCAGGTGACAGGGTAGCCTGTTATTTCACAGTTACAGTCATTACGGTTTCTTCTGAAACCACCAGTATAGATAGAGACAGAGGACAACCAGCCGGCCATCTCACCCGGCGTCAATTCATGGCCTTGAAATGTCCTTAGAATACTGCTCCATGATCTTTGGGTCACTCTGCCTGTTGTGTGTGCTGCTGGACTCGCAATGTTTAGATCTGGGGTCCTGTGGGGGCGTGTACACCACTACTCTTTCCAGAACCCACTCAAGGGCTGCTTCAGATTCCACTTGTATCATATCTGCCACCTGTGCTGATTTTCATTCTGAATCCGATTACTACAGCATATGTTTCTGATGTGGGTCACCGTCTGTAAAGCCAGTTCGTCTTTTTGACAGGTTTCCATTTAACATGTGTGATTAGGTAATTCAGCTACATGCAGGAACTGTAGCATGTAGAGCTAGATTGCCCTTGTGAAAAGCCTTTTCTGTTTTTTTTCCATCCCTCTCTTATATCGGTGAACTGTTCAGATTCTCTCAGACCCCTTCTTTCCCGGTTTGCTAGGGGGTGGAAAAGGAGGCAATGGGCCCTGCTCGGCACATTGTTCCAGGTTTGTACACATCATTGCTGGCAGTTAGAGAGTTGAGGAACACTATAGCCTCTATAGGTGAGAACGTTTGCAGAGGTCAAGGACAATCCTATTGGGTGGGGAAAGAATGAACAGAACAAAACATTACAATATAAAGGTTCTGGGGTACCACTGTATCGGCAGCAGTTACATGCTCAAATCCATAAGAACATCTTCAGTCTGTGGGCCTCAAAAGGTACTCTAAGCTAAAAGTAAAATAGGATCTTTTAGGGAATAGCTAAAAGTAATAAAGGATATTTTAGGGAGGGATAATACTTGTACGGAGAAAAGCACGGCGAAAGATGAAGCTGGTTAGCTGTGGACACAAATGCCGATTTGAGTTGTAAACGGAGTAGAAATATAAGCAGTCTGCGTTTACAACAGAATTAAGAAAAGGAGAATATTCCAGCAGGATCACTTTCTAAGTGAGTTCATGAGGGTGCCATTAGGCTAAAAAACTACAAAGTGACAAGGGGTATTTAAAGGCTAGATTTCTAAGCCAGACCCTCATTTATATTAAATTAGATGTTAACTCCACTTCTTAGAAGGGATATTGATACTTCTGAAGGATCACTCCCATTTAATAAGGTAAAAGCCCACTTCATCAAAGGAACCCTTTATATCTAATAGATGTTGCTGCACTGCTCAACAGGAATCATTTAAAGGGGTACTCCTACACTTCTTAGTAAGAAGCCATACATTTAATAGGATATTACCATCCACGGCGCTGCACATCTCAGCAGAGTCACTACATAATGACTAGGATAGCGGCATAAGTCTCAGCAGACCTGCCATATATCTGATAGGATGCTTTTCCACACGTCCAGACGATTAAATGGTGCGATGAGGGACTAGTGCACGCAGCCCACTCTGAAAGTAAGAAAAAAAAAGGCAGTGCCGGCAAAGGCAGTTTACTGGTGGCCTTCACATGTTGGCATCATCGCACAGAACATGCGTGATAACATCCTTCTAGTTCCGACAGGGTGGCAGCTCTTGTGGGCCGTTTCCAAAGCACTTTAAGGCACCCCATGTCTGCAAAGTGTTGTCTCAAGCCTGAGGCAATTGTGTATGTTCGACAGTGTCATCTTCCTCTTTGTAGCCCCAGGTATTTCGAGGTGCCATACAGTGCCTATATAGTGCTGCTCAAATCATCCCCGCCCCAAAACAAAAAAAAAACATTACTTTTGCTACCTTTCCACTCCCTCCTTCGCCATCACTAAAGCGCCGGGATACCATGCTAAGGCCACTGAAGCTATATAAATCCCAATAACAGAACAGAACATCTTCACCTGTTCTCACTATCTTCAGTTTTCCACTTCTATGACTATCTCTTGCTATCTACATTATGCAGGAACAAAGTGCTTAGAAGTGTCAAAGATCCCCCAGGATCTCATTAATATCCAGACAGTCAATATCTGTGGATTGTTGCAGGGGGTTCAAAGGAAGTGTCCAAAAACAGATTTCAGAAAGCGACATCCTTGTAAGAAATATTTCATCATGATTTGATTAAGAAATGAAAGTGGTAGTGCCATGATAAAGCGACAAATTAATTGATGAAAATGTACTTCTTATTAATACGTAATTGATTATAATTGGGTATTTATAACGCAGACCCTGGGATCGAACCTGTGTTGCTCCAGTCATCTTGCAAGCGCGTTGCCCCTGACGTAGAAAGGTTTGTCGTTTAATCAGAATTGCATTCAGTTGGAAATGTATGCAGTAAATTCAAGAAACAAATGAGTGATCTGCAATTTGAACAACTTAAACTTTGATGTGCACACATGCAGTGAATACAATCCGCGAAGCGTGGTCTTCAGCCGTGCACGCTGGCTGTACACACATCCCCTCTCCCAGTCATTTTACTCACCACCACCTCTCTGCCATGCACAGAGGACATGTCCTCTCCCCAGGGGAGTTGCTAGGTCTGGAAAAGACCCGGGGCTAAGCTGATGTCGGAACTGTTGGGACTGGGGGCTAGCTAGTCTTTTGGCTGTAGCTCCTGAGATTCTATCCGGGGCTACAACCAAAAGATCAGGGGCTATAGCCCCCTTAGCCCCCCCTAGCAACGCCCCTGCCTCTCCCCATTATGCTGGGAGTCTTTTTCGGTTGGTATCGCACTTAGCGCCCTGTTTCTCACCAAGTCACTTTCACAGTGTCTCCTTCGTTCTCATGCTTTCTCTATTTGAGTATGTCATTCTACTGCTCTGTTTGTGTCTCTTTCACACCCTTACCCTTTCTCTCATTCTTTCTCCGCGCATCTCTTGGCCTTGCCATTCTCTGTCTGTAGGTGTCTTGTCGATTGGTTTTCCCGCTAAGGATCTTGCTTTTAAACTGCCACTCACTGTTTCCTTTCACATTTTCTCCCCCACTCATTCAGTTTCATAATATCTGGAGTTCTCCTTTACTTCAGACTTTTTCTCTCTCTCGCTAAATTTGCTGACGTATCAGCCAGCAAACCAAAGCCACCACTAATTCTGCCCATTGGCCAGAATTACCGTCCCAAAAAGCATAGCGGTGCAACCAGATACCGGCTACATAAAGCACATCGTCTCGAGCGACACAGCTCGAAATAACCACTCTCTCTGGAAGAAGTGCAGCTCTACGGCAGGAAACACATGCTGACTTTGTCGCTGTCCAGGTGAGCCGACTTTTGATTTTCCCGAAGGGAGCCGGTAGACATATTTTTAAGAAGTCCCTTTGAAACTACAGGGAATTTTAGCAAAGATGGCTTTTCCAGAGGTTGGGGGATGGAGGGGTACTCAGCGCCCCTGTCACTGTCTAAAGTGAGTCATTTTGTCTTCAACGCACAGGCTCAAAACGTGTCTGCGAATTAACGTGCATGCTCACAACAATACCTCTGTGAAGTGCTCCGTTGCTTCTCAAAGCTAGCTCCTTGCTCAATAAATATAATAATAATAATGATGTATTGGGTGCATTTCACTACACCCTTCATGTAATAATGAGAACTATTTGTTCTGTAGATTTTTTTAACCTCAATTGCAAGTTTAAAGTGGTGTTATTATTAGCAGCTAATAGCTCCGACGCCTTGCCTCAAAAACATTGTGTTGCTCTTTTAGATTGGGTGTTGGGAGATAGAGTAATGGGACCAGATCTACCCGCGATCACAATGTCACTGCCTTTGGTGCCTCATTTATCTTCAAAGCACAGGCTCAAAAGACTAGTGACAATTGTGCCTGTTTAGCCCAGAGGGCCCAGAGCGCATCGTTTCCTGTTACATGTATTCTCTTTTAGAAGGTCCCGATTTCCTTGGTTGAGTGCTTTTTCTTATTTTCATATTTTCTTCAATCCTAGTTCTTTAGTTGGGTCACAGCAAACTAATAATGAGATTTGAGAACATATTCTACACTGGCTCCACATTAAAGGCACTTTGGACTTGCTTTTTCGACGAGGACTAGCAATAAATTGTGCGATAATGGTATATTGAATAAGAGCTTAAACCCTATCATTTCTGATCTCAACCTGGCCTACAGTGTACAATCAGATTATATAGTATATGATCATGTTATCATAGGTTCCATTACTCAATGTATTGGCAATCTATATTTCAGTATGCTAATCTTTTGAACTTTGCACAATGTTATTGATATTCATATGTATTGGAAGTATAATTTTCTATAAATAAGAATATTACAGATTATTTCGTACAAAGTCTTCAAACAAAGACGAGGTTGATCGGAATGGGTCATTTATGTGATGATTGATTAATGTACACTAATCAACTTCAAATCTTGCTGTTAACAATGATATAACCTCTAGCAATTTAGATATAATATTTCTAAAGGGAAGCTGGATAAATGATGCCTAGGGTCCTATTATATGAAGTCCAACACCCTCAGGCTATTCACTCTAACACTCTTATATGTTGAACGATTGTAACACAAAAAGAGGCTGAGGTAGCCATTCTTTTTTTTTAATCTTAATCTGCGCCAAATCAATACACCAATTCTTAAGAATTTGAAATACTGAATGTTAAACAGACCTTTTTTTCCATTAAAAGATGAACTATAGTATTAGTCTATTGCCTTCCATTATATAAAAAAAAGATGACTGTCTTCCAGTTAAACGAAGTCTTGAAGTCACTTTCCATGGTTTACAATACATATCTGATATTAGGAGATTTCAATCTCAAGACTGAAGATCAAACTGATCCACACTTATTGAATTTAAGGAATTAAGCTGTGCCAACAGGATTTATATATCATGACACTGGCCACACAGAGAAGAAAGTACATGTACTGGATTAGTTAATTACAAAAAATAATTGATGTCAATTTTTCAAGTACAAAACTGGATGGAGGGTTCATTTTTCAACCAATTTTAACATAGGTTTTCCAGTCAATTTAACACAAATCTGAGATTGTATTCCATTTAAAAAGGTCAGACGACCAAATAAATTAAAATCAGTGTTGTTGACCCCTTCAATAAAAGAGGCCATCAAGATCTAAGAACTCCATATGAGATAGCACCAGAAACTGAAATGTATAATAGTTAGGTATCACAGATGGAATTACTTCTCAGGAAATTGTCAAAATCACAAACATTTACGCACCAATGTGTACCTCAAACCTTCAGTTAACTAAATCGTATTTAAGAAGGCCCAAAGAAGGTGGGTCAAAACACACAAAGAAGTGGAGAGAATTTACGTGCACCAGAAAGGAGTGTAAAATGGTAATTTTAAAGGCAAACATAAATTTCTATTAAAAAAAATGAAGGCTGGTGAAAATTCAAATAATTATTCAGAACATTAAAAGTATAAGAATAGGAAAATGCTGTTACCAACTAAACTAACTGTGATTACTTGGCCATCTTAAATTCATTGCTAATTTGAAGAATTTTATATATTCTCGTAACTGTCAAAAAAGGGCAAGCTACCCACTCAAAATACCGTTTCTTTTGTTGCCAAACCCTTAATTCTTTAATTGTGTTGGATTTCCAGATGAGAACTTTAGTGGACCCAAAAAGGGTGTTAACAAGAGTTCTACTTGCTGTCCAGGAAATACATGCTCTACACATATATGATCAAAGACTACACTGATGACCTTTTTCCGTACTACACTGATGACCTTTTTCCGTTCACCACCACTTTTGTTAATCACTCTCCTGATCAGGGTATAGTAGCTGGCACCCTGAAGCAATCATGGAGTAACCCACTGCTGAAGAAGAAGAATCTTGACCCCAATGTTGTATGTAACTATAGACCCTTCGCTAGAATGCTTCCTTCACAACTATGGTCTTTGGTTGACACCCACATCCTTTTGGATAAGTGGTAATAAGGTTTTAGAACAGGTTGCACTACTGAGACTACATTAATTGATGCCCAGAATATAGACAAGCCTTATAATTCTCTCCTCGCTATGCTGAATGTATCTGCTCTCTGATACCCTCGTCAAGGGAATAAATCTGCAATGGTTGAAGTCTGTGACAAGGGTGTAGTGTACCATTCTTAGATAGTTCAAATCTTTTATATCAGGTAGAAACGTCTGTGTTAAGGTATACAGTGTTAATGCACCGCCATTTCCCTCGTAAAGAATGGGGTCCCTCAAGGGACTGCAATATATGTATTGTTCAGTCTGCATACAAAATCATTCCATCCTTCCTCCTTCGGAGAGGAAGCATAGATCAGGGGCAACGTGTTTGTCTTGGAAGCAAGACGACGTGGTGCAGCACAGGTTCGAATCCCGATCCCGAAACCAATCACTGGTATTAAGCGTGTTACAAATGAACAATAAAATAAATGTATGACTTCCTCGAATCTTTGACAGTGGGATTCCATTGTGAAGATGATTCTTCCCAGCTTATGTTTTAAAATTATAGATGAATCTTTCCTTAAACCATCTGCGGCTTGAAAAACGTATTATTAGTATTAAAAAGTACAAGAATTTTCTCACCAAAATAAACCATACATCTGTAGACAACAGCCCGCAAACGACAACTGAATAAATGTTATGAACTTCCTGCACCAACTCTAGATCATCAGTTATTACCTACTCTTTCTTTTTAAAATTTTTTTATTACCTACTCTTTCTAAAGTTAAAGACGTAGCAGTTATTTTTAACCTTAATGTATCTATAATTCCACAGATGAATGGAGTTATGGGCAGTGCCAGGTATTATGTTTGACTTTTCTGTCGGATTAGACCCTTTCTTAAAGAAGAAAATCTGGGCAATACCAAACAGATCAGTAGTGTAGGCACCATTTTGATTATGCCAACAATCTATACCGGGAGCATAAAAATGTCTCATTCAAAGACATCAATATCTTAAAAAGAACTTAGCCAAGACCTTTGTGAATATGACCACTAGGATCCATTGCCACCCATATACTAGAAGGATGATACTGGTTACCTTTCAAAGCTAGGATTACATTTGAAGGGACCTCACTTGTACATAAATGTGGTTGCAAGACAGCCCCAAATTATCTGCCGTCTATAATCACTTTTCCCACATTTCCCACGCCAACCTAAGCCCTTTGGTCTTCTTCCATAACCCTGTTGCAGTTATTGATGATAAATGCACGCTCCTGCCATGGATAATGAATTCTGCACAGGCTCTGCACTACACCCACTATTAGCAGTATGGAGGCAAGCTCTTGAGACCTGCTTGTGCAGCTGAATTGGAAAAAACATCACTCCGCCCACACAGTAGGAGGACAGGAATCGTCAGCGTGCCCAGAACACAGTGAAAATCGGCTGTCCATTTCCCTGGGACTAAAAAAGTAACTGCAATCTCATAAGGTGCCCTCAGCTACACCGGTGACGCTGAAATTCACTGCAATTTACAGCAGGTTTCAATGGGGATTGTAAGAGTTTATATGGGACTTTTCTCTTTAAGCATCCTAGTTTAAACATAGATCCTAGGATTTTTTTTTTATTGAACACAGTTTCTTACAAACTTTTATCAATTCCTTTAAACCTTATCAAAAATAATCTCCTCCTAAGGGCAACAGTAGTACGACAACAGACATTTCACACAACCAGTTTATAATTAGTCCATCATTTTTCATACCTAAAATACTGCTTTCAAAAACTGTATTGAAACGAAAATTACACCAAAATCTTCACCACCCAAGAGACGTGTCAGAAAGATGTCCACCTCTTCACAGTGTCTTAAAGTTAGAAATTCACCCAAGAACTTTGTTCTACACTCGGTCAGGCCCTAACGCCCCCCTAGAATATGCCAGAGTGTTTCAACCCGATTGTCGCGATTACAAAATCTGCACGTCGGTATTTGATTTGCCATACCTCTTCATGACTTCGTTGGTAGGGAGCAGATTGAATCTTAGTCTCAAACTGTGCTCTATACCACGGGGACGGAAAAAGCCTCAGGTAGCAGGGCCTTTTAGAAAAATCCTTTGTTTCGCTGCACAGTACCTGTTGCCACCTAGCGGAGCTTCTGTCCTCGAGAGTGCTTATCCAGTCTTGTGCCCAGATTTTCATTTCAACTTTGCTTGGGTTAACCAATAGTAGTTCTGAGCTCAATCCCAGCAAATTCAATAGAGACCGACATCTGTCCTTCCATTGGACCAATATGCCGGGCTCAATTCCACCCGCTAACTGGGTAAGTATTTCAAAAGGAAGGGCTGCGGGTACCAATAAGCACTTCTGAAATAGTGAAAGTGCCTTCCAAACAGTTTTTGCATATAACAAAGTAAGGCCAAGTTCGTATCCTACTACCTAAGTAGGCACTGAATTTGGCAACTTCAGGAGCTTTCTCCAGAAGGTCCCTTCCAAAGATGTCCAAACCTTGTAGGGTGTGAAAACGACACCCTTCTGCTCCAAAAATCAAGGATGGAGAAACATTTGCCCCATAGAAGGTAACCAGTGAATCTAGGGAAAATGTGTCAAACTTTCTATGAAGCAGTAGAGCTTGAGACGTCAGCATAGCATTCTTCTTCTTTGAAGACATACACCTGGGTCCATCATCTTTCTAGTTGTTGACTAATGCACCCAAGTAGGTCACTGGCTGGACTTCTAAGAACCATTTGTGGCCTGATAAGCCCCCCTTGTTACTGCTCCCAAAGGTCAAGATCTTGGTTTTCGCTGGGTTGATTTTTAAACCATTCTCCATCATGTACTCCTGCAGCGCACTTAATGGTCGCTGCAGTCCAATAGGGGTCTGATCTAAGAGAACCGGATCATCAGCGAAAAGTTGTCGACCAATCTTACAAGTGCCTAATTTGGGGGCAAAGGCATTCACTCTGTCCAATGCAATAGGTAGGTCTGACAGAAACAGGGTGAAAAGGGTAGGGGCAAGCAGGAATCCCTGTTTCAACCCTCTGTCCATGGAAATAGGGCTCGATAAAAGACCTTGGGCATTGAGACTGATTCTAATGTTGGTGTTCCAATATAATTCTCTGATCGCAGAGAACAGACTTACAGGGCAGTTCCACTCTTCCATTTTCCTCCAGAGCCGCTCCCTGTCAATGCTTTCAAACGCCTTTTTGACGTCAATAAAGGCCATATATATACAAATCCCTTTTTCCACAGTTGTACCTTTTAAGATGTTCAAAAGAAACAACTTTATTTCAGTCCCCATACCCTTAGTGAAACCTGTTTGCCTCGGATCGGCTCTACCCGTTGATGCTATCCATTTCTGTAAATGTGATAGTAAGATCCCCACAAACATCTTTCCCATCGCATCCGAAAGTGCAATGGGAGGATCATTTTCGGCGTCTGCCCTATCGCCTCTCTTGTAGATTGGGACAATCACTGCCGATTTCCATGAATTTGGGATAGTTTCCAACCTCAAGATTTTGTTAAATAGGGGATACATATTGGCCACCCATTCTTCCAGAGCTTCTTTGATCATACTTGTTCGTATAGTAGTAATTGCCTTTCTGACCCTCCTTTTCTTCAAAGCATTCCCACTGTTATACAGTACAATATAGGGGCCAAAACAAGGCAAAATCAGTTTATGAATGATGGAAGCCTTTGAGAGGCTACTGAATTAGACTGACGGAATACAATTTCGAGAGAGTAACTTAAAAGTGCACCATTATACCGACTGTATGGTTGGAATTGCTGATTGTAATATTTTAGCGTGCCAGGGTCCCAAGGCCCAAGCTCATACAAGATGAAGGGTGAAATAGGGTGAAAATATGCCTGGTGCTGGGGTAAGTGGGGAGAGAGAGAGATAAATAGAAAGTGATACAAACAGAAGGTGAGACAAAAAAGAGCAAGATGCGTGACTGGGTAAGGAGACAGTGAATTTTATAGAACTTGGTGGGGGAGATTCACCGGGCCCCGGTACAAGAGCAGTTTTTGTACCTTACTGGGTCTGAGCCCCAGCCCACTTAAAGCCTCAATTACGGAGTACATGCACTTCTTTACTTCTTTTTTCCATTTATAGCAGTGTCTAACACCTTGTTGTACTGTCTTCATAAAACCCTGCCTGGCATCACAGAACATTAGATGGTGTGCCTTGAAGAGAGCCCCTGGCATTCGCACACATTGTCCGATTGATTCATTGATCCATTTCAGGCTGTCCATCTTTTCTAATCCTGCCTTTGGAATACTCTATTTCTCCTAATGTATCACTTTATTTTGCTGCAGCTTGGGGTGCAGAGGGTGCATGGAGCACTTCCACCTATGTGAATAGCGAGCAGACAGGTCTCAACCTGTGGCAAGTGGATATATTCTCAGGGTGAGGGCACCTCATTCTGCCCATGTGTGATCCTGGCATGAGTCACTGAAGGACTCATGACGATTCTTGTTAAAGCAGGAAGAATCGTCAAAAGGATTATGACTAAGTAAAACATGGCAATTTTCCAAAAAGCAGCATCCAGATTTTCTGAAAATTCTGTATGTTGTAGTATGGCATCCACAGAAAAAACTGCGATTCCGTCTCTGTTTGGCTAATGGACGTAGATACGGGGAAGCGGGTCATGCCGTTATTGTTCCATAAAGCATTACGCAGCCTTGGTTCTGTGAAGATCGACAAATGACATGCCCACATTTGTAACCCACTTTTTGCACCCAGGCAAATTCTTGTTTTGTCCCTGGTGTGTCCATTCACTACAGGGCAACACGTTTCTTGTTCGCGGGATGGGGAGGAGGGGGGACACGGTTAACCATTGTTGTCGCCCCCCTTTTTAGATTTAAAAAAATAGGTGAATTTGTATGTGGATTTCAGAGCCCCAATCATGTAGTATTTACTGCCCATGTAATTTCCTAAAATACCACGCACCAAATGGCCGAAAATGAGAGCGGTAGAGTGATGAGCAATATTCTTTTTGGGAGCAGAATTATCGACCTGTTAGTACCAAGCACACAAACAGAAGGGTCCAAAAATCCACTAGCCATCTTCCAATGGATCCATGTAATAATGTCCCTGCAAAAATGTCCCCTGATAAAAAAAGTCGCCGTTTTTTTTGCAGAGATATTATTACATTAAATTTTTATTTATTGTTTTTTTATTTTTTTAATGTGAGCAGGGGACATCGCCCCCAACCCATACCCATACATAATGTCACCATATATATGTCACCAATGGGTTTTCCCGGCGACATCATATGTGGGGACATTATTACCCGAGTCCCTTCCAATCCTAGTTGGTTCCTAAAACCCTGTTCTGATATGCGGATTTAATGGTCAATCACAGTACATAAATTAGTAACACATTCTATTCGTTTTTTTCTTGTTGTCTGCCAGTGTTACTTGAATTGGCAATTAGTACTCGCCTCCCCCCTCCCACACCCGCCTTTTACCCCAGTGATATAATTTTCTTTGAGTGTACTTCAGAACACTTGGCCTCTGGATCCCTTCCTCGACTTCAAGCAAATTCCAATAACCAATTTGATGCGAGGATGATACAACCGAGAGGGCACTTCGCGAATTAAACTCGCATCAAACGAACTGATTCAAGTGTTTATTCTTCTGTGTTGAGTAGGCTGACGTCACGCCAACAGAGCCACCGCATTCATGATATACGCCTGGCCTTTTTCCCTGCTGGGCCGCAGCCAATTCGCTGTGATCCGAGTGGGCGGAACCTCCGGCGTCTGCTCCGTTTGGGGTCAGGCAAGGACTCTAGTGTATGTTCTCTGGCAGATCTGACCGCTGTAAAAATATCATGCTCCATACAGACGCTCTCTGGCGGACAGATGTTTCGGATCGTAGCTTCAAAAAGAGTGCTACTGTCAACATGTTCAATTTGCCTTTGTACTGTACTTGAGAATATTTTGGCCCAACATTAAGTACATGTGTTAACTACTGTGCTTGACATGGCTCCATGCCCGTGCACTGTCTCTGCTACCGCCAATCGCCTAATAAGACCGCCAGGGTAGAGTAAAATTATAGCACGTATTGATTTAGTCACTGCACTAAACAATAACAAACAGCTATCTTTCTCTAGGACACTAAATTCAAGACAATGCTATCCAATTATATTACCAGAACACCAATTGTTTGATATAGCACTTCGTGCATATGGACTGCTCCTAACCGCTGTAATCAATGATATCGCCCTTCGTATTGCTCAGAAGGCTGAAGGGCTGGCCCTGCCTAGGCTTCGAACCCTTGCGGCACAGCATTGTGCAGTTGCTGAAGTAGCAGGATGTGCTTCATCTTGAACCAGGGACGTCATTTAGGGGTCGCCAGGGTCTCCCTTGCTACCTTTTTATTTTTATTACAAGTTGAAGGATTTAGAGAAGAATAAGCATCCATTTCGGACTATGTATTTGGCTTTCCACAAGTTGTAGTTACAGCACGTTTTCATCTGCCGATACATATGGTGATCCATTCTTGTATGAAATGTATATCCCGCTAAAGTGATATTGTAACCAATATGTTTCGTAGTGTACTTAGAAACAATGCTAACGGCTGTGTTCCATTGCTTTCAGTGATGTCACTTTGGGGTGGGGTCAAATGACATCACTTCCTGTGATGTCATCAGAGGTCAAGGGTCATGTGATGCCACTTCCACTACCCCTGGCATTTTGCTGAAATGACGTCCCTGTCTTGAACCCATCTGTACGGCATTTTCTAAGAAGGACAGCAAGTTAGCTCCAACAGGTTTGTGTGTATGACATATTTCTTCTTTTTAAGAATCAAGTATTTGGTTCATACAAAGAGAACATTCCTATAGAATATTGCACCTTCTGTCCCCATCGACAGTTACATTCTGGATTTAAAAAGTCAACGGAAGCACTAGAATACTTCTCTAACCTAGCAATATTCCTGATGTGGGAGCAGAAAAGACCACTTCTCCATAACCGGCGAGTACTTTCAAAAATCTGCCTCTCTGATAACGTTAGGAGAGAGGGCTGGAGACAGGCCCTGCCTATCGCCAGCACCATAGTGCAAGCCCTTGCTTTCCCCACGAATCCAGACCACTCTCTGGTACCCACAATCCTGCGGAGGTGGCAATGTCATTTCTTTTTATTGATCACGTTTTGAAGCGTGTTAGTGTTGCTCTGCTTCACTGTTGACACTGTCCTGTGGTTATTCCGGCTATTCTAACATGCCGCAGCCAGCCTCTACAACAGAACGCCATTAAATAGAGCCAGAACAGCCCATGACATCTTGTCAATTGCATAACCAGGTTCCTACACAGCACCCCTTCCATCAAACTTCTGCAGTGGCTTCCTATTCAGTAAATGGTACAGTTCAAAGCCCTGCGTCCATGCCCCTACTATCTGCCTCACCTGCAATCGCTCCCGATAGGCTCATCAAGTCCCCTATGCACACATACCTGCGGCTTACGATGTAGCATGTGCCCCCAGATGCTGTCTTGCTTGTGCATCCTATGGCTCATGTATTGTGCAAGTTTAGCATACCTTTTTTGGATAGTGCAACAAAAGTTAAGTGTGAGGTTTGTGTTTTTTTTTAAGTGGACCACCACACCGCCAACATTTATTTGCACTGATTGGTTCGATATCAGTGTACGTACACACGTACACACACACTCTCTCTCTCTCTCTCTCTGTCTCTCTCTTTAGGTCTATCGGCAACAATGTGGAAGTTCATTTGTTAAAGGGGACAGCGTCCTTTTAGAACACATATTCTTAAAAGAAAGAGGTCTTAAACAAATCACTATTTACGTTCTTTGCAAAAGAGCTTCTCTTACAACTACACAATATTAAGCAGTCTATCGACGATACAATTTATGAGCGCATACAGATCGTTAAGGTTCTCCTTTCAGCTAATCAGAATGTTTAGAGTGCAGTCCACTAACTGGAATTGACTGCACTTCGAATATCCTGTCTTCAAAAGCAAATAGGAAAGCAAAAATGCCATTTCCAGTCAACGTATTTTGCCAACAAGTCAGTTAATTTCTGAGAAGCCTTTTTTTTGCTGCAGCATCCTATTTAATACACGAAAGAGAAAGCCAAAACATGGAAACAAGCTTTCTCTTTCTCATAGAGAAACCATTTACTTTACTTTACTTTAAAATGACCCCAAATGCATGATCTTGTTAAACCAGTTTCAGTTAAACCAATTTGGCAATTAAAATACTTAATTACTGAGGACAGATGTTATTTCAATATTACAAAATAAAACCTTCATTAACTCAGTTGTCTATATATCCCGTATGAAAGTACATTATTTTTTAAAATTCACCACCAAAACGGCTATACATGTAGTTCTACTACCTGTGACGAATCTGGACAATTCGTCAGTGCTCCCCAGAGGAGAGGTTAGGGAGGTGGGCCCACTCCGCAAGGCCCTCCCTTTGGGTCTGGGGAAGCGGGACCTCACTGGGAGTGACTCACCTCTTGGGGACAAGGACTCCCATTCCAGAGCGGAACCTCCAGTCCAAACCACCTTGTCTACAAATATGGATGTGTGAAAGACTTTAATATCTCCTGTAATGACTATATTCCACAATAACCCTTCTTTACTTGTATTGGCCACAGGTAATGCTGAGCATAACCTGAAAACCATGGTCAACAAAGAAGACTCCTATGGAGGAAGGAGAATGGCTATGCAGAGGTGAGCCTCAGCAGAATTGATGTCCTGCAGGGGCACAGCCCCGCTGGTCCACAGACAGTAGCAGTGAGGAGGGCGAGCAAAACACTAGCCGAATGCCGGGAGGTTAGCCTTCTACCCAACTGAGGAACTGAGATCAGAGAGGTAGGAGAGATGGAAGCACAGTCATTTTGTCTGGTGGCCACGCACCAGATAAGATGGCGGACGCTGAGACTAGGTCAGACGAGCGAGCCCTGGTCCCCAAGCTTTGCACAGGCTGGACCATAGCTACCAAGACCAGTAGCCACAGGGAAAGCCGCCGAGGATATGGGGGTCTGAGAACATTTCCAGAGTGTACCACTGAGAGGTACAAGGTCACTGAGTGAAGGCTGCAAAGTCGAGGAGGTTAAGGGAGCCTGAGAAACCCAATACAGAACATACCAGTACAAGATACACATATTGTGAGTAACAGCTGGGAAAGCTATCAAGGTTACGGGAGCCTGAGAACCCCGAGTGTGCAAACACCCTATGCAAGGGTATTGAGAAAGATATGAACATTGTGAATAATGGCTGTGAAAGCTATAAATGACAGAAACCTGAGTGTGATAACACCCTAAGAAAGGGGGATTCCGAAAGATACAAACATTGTGATTAACAGCTGCAAATGCTACGCAGGTCATGGGAGCCTATGAACCTGAGTGCACAAATACTCTATCAAAAGGGGGAAAGAAAGAGACGTGAACACTTTGAATGAACGTTGAGAAAGCCACAGACGTTACAGGGCTGTAACAGAACAGAGTGGACAGCTACCCTATGTGAAATAATTTGGGTGAAAGTAAAATAACCTGTTTGAGGATTAGAGGATTATGGGGGAGTGCAGACTCCTCAAAGGTGGAAGTGTTTCTTTATTTACTGGAGTAATGCACATATACACACCAAGATAGTTTTATTTGTTAGAAGGAGGGACTGATGCCCATAACCTGATACAAACACTGGGAAGAATATCCTGCTGTGAAAAAGGAACTTTAAAGCTTGAGTCGAGCATACGTTTGGCCAGACAGAAGCCATGCTGAGGGTATTGTACAAACACTCCCCTTTTCCTTTTCAGCTAGATGTTTTTCTGAAGTGGCAGGGCCAGTTAGGTGGATAGGAGTTGGACTGAAGAGCTTTAGGGCCTGATCACAAGTATATTCAACTATATTAGTGTTAGCGGCCACCGGTCCGGCAGTAATTGCACCAAAAGAATAGGCATTTTTTCGGCTAATTTACCATCAGCTCAGAGCTGGGGGTAAATAAGCCAGACTTGTGATAGGGCCAGCCAATACAAACACGGCAGTAATACTGTTACCGCTGCATTAAAGGGTTACCGCCCCAACTTGTCATGAGGCCTTTAATTTGGGCTTTCCCATGTACTCTTCACTTGTATTTTTATAGGTAAGGATCTTCCCTCATAGGGCTAGGGCCAGTCGGGCGTTTCAGTTCTTTTTGAATAAAACTCCTTGAACATGACTTCTAATCGTCCGAGTCCTTCTGGTACACCACATGCCACTATTTGGATGACAAAGAATGACTGCAAAGAAACAAATCCAAAGTAGAAGAGAATAAGGTTTCTCACATCAGTGTGCCGTCTTCTCGTTTTCTTCTTCGTGATCTTCAGTGCTGAGCCTTTTTTGTCTCTGTAGGAAACAAACAATCATTACAAATGGGCAAACTCAATTATTTTACATATACACTTTGACTACCATGTCAATAGTACTGCGGATACCAATAATAACATGTCTTCATGAAAATAACCTGGTCAGCTCTGGAAGTGTTGCTGACTAGCTCATGACAACAGCATTTTACATGGAGCTCCATGCGGTTTATAGTCAAAATGTCGAAAACAACAAAGTCGAAAGTCAAAATATAGAAAAAAAATGTCGAAAAAAAATGTCGCATTTTTTATTACGTTTTTATTCGAAATGGGGGTTCCACCCAAACCCCCCTTTTTTAATTTTTTTTTTGTTTTACCCATTTTTTTTATTCCCGGACCCCAAAATAAATATATAATTAAAAAAAGGGCTTTTCGACTTTTTTTTCTTCGACTTTTTGTTTTTCTATATTATGACTTTCGACATTATTTTTTCGATATTTTGACTCCACACCGCTCCATGCTGTATGTTGACCATTTAAGTGGGTTAACAGTTGTAATTAAATACTGCAATTATTCTCAATTAATTGATTGCCAAAAGATAACAGGTGGAGTTGGCCTTGCAGCCATTCAACGATGCCACTATACACGGATCGTAGATCTCAGAAGCAAGTGCTTAACTCACTGAGCTAAAATACCAGTAATAAATAAAAGCCTCGGGCCACTAGTGGTAGAGCCCCTCTGCTTCTCTGAACAACAGCTGTGCTCAGAAGCAGGAAAATCAAAACCTATCAAATGGTCTATGTAAATAGGAAAACAACGCAAAGACAGTTATTATATATGTGTGTGCATACATGCCGGCTACTTCCGCTCTCAAAGAATGCGTAGTACATATGGACATTATTTGGAGGCAGCAATAGCCACTGGTGTACCACTGCTCACACCCCACCTGGACTACTTTGCAACCCATGTGGCCGGGAGGATAGCTCAGCCGCAACACATTTGTCTTGGGAGCAGGATAACACAGAGCAACAGTATGCTGCAGACTCGACTCTCCTTTACAATTAAAAACCGTCTTGAAGGGTCCAACAGTTTTGGAATGTCACCCGTCTGACGTCATTGTGGGGCACAGGGCCATATCATGACACTTGCACAGCTCTAGATATTTTTGTAAACGGATCCCATTGCAGGTATTCGATCATATGCAGTCTCTATTTTACAACTTAAAGAGAACAATGTTTTTAAGAACATAAAAGATGTGGTTTTAACCTCAGGCAATTTGCTCACAAAAAGCCTACACCAGCCATCTTGTTTTCGACTTATCTGCAAGCATTTTTCGGGGGGGGGGGCCCTGGATCTGCCTAAGTACTTGCCAGGGGGTGAGGACAAGAGGTTGCAGGTATTTATTTTTAATATTTCATAGGGCGCGGCATGCCAAAATAAATGCTTGTAATGTGTAATGGGCCTGCCTCTCTCACTGATCTCTTTCAAAAGTCACTGACACTGCTTCACATGGGCCCCGGAGCTGGAAGGCCCAGAGGCATAAGGTGGGAGGTGGGCTTGTATTTAGGAAGCGTCACCCCCACAGGGAAATGGGCAACATTTACTCGCCGCATTTCCGTGGCACCCAGGTGTGCAGGGAGGTGCCCAGGACTAATAATACAAAGGGGACTGCTGGAAGGTGGCTGGGACAGCTGACATGCACCTGTCATACAGGTGGTACCAGCCCCTGACAGCCAAGATCGTAGGCCCCTTTCCCATCCGGATGGAAGGGAGGACACAAGGCCTTTGATGCAACAAAAGGTGACTACCTGCCCTCGGACCATTTTCTGGCCTATATCTGTGGAAGTATTACCTTCCCCCTGGCACTGGGCACAGCTACGGTGAGGCCAGGCGCACTTTCTCACCGACAACAAGAAGAAAAAGAGGATCGAGGTAGCGGAAAGAAATTCTTTTAGCATCGCCGGCACAACTCAGAGGTTTGCCTAACAGCAGTCGTCCCCTCCGACCACGCTTAAGAGGCATCCAAATTGCTGATGCTTCCCCAACCCCGTCGGCACAGTCGGGTGCTCAGCCCACCAGCCGGCACTGCGCGCAAGAAAGGAAGGAAGGACTTGCTGGGCAATGTCCACTGCTTCTGCAGAGCAGGGAGGCGTGGCTGCAACTGTGAAGAGAAAACATCCCGCCGACAGCGGCCCTTGTACAAGCTGAGCAGGCAGGCACGGCGTCACCAAAAAAAGGGTAGTTCCTCCTTGTCAGCCACAGGGCACATGGCAGGCACAACGAAACAGGCCTGCACCTGCAGCGATCAGCACTGGACAGTGTGAGCGCAGACCAGTGCCACAGCTTGGCTGGGGACATAATCTATTGCTAAAAAACAATTGTCAGCTGTTACACTGCTGTCACAGCAAGGTTTTAGCAATACAGAAAGGTAATGGCTGGAAGGCTTTGAATTAATCATAACCACTGGCAAAGCTCTGGGCAACCCTCCAGACCATCGTTTTTCAGCCTGCCAAGCCATTACTGAAGGGGAAAAACCATATGCAAAACAGGCTTGGTCCTACCCCAAAAGGGGCAGTCCAGCCCGAACTGCTAGGTCACATCCCTTCTGCACGAGACCACAAGCATCCCCAGACATGTTTCAGCCTTGTTGGGCGTCATCAGTGAGGAGTAGCTTGGGTCTCTAGGCCCGGCAGACTCGGGACCCACGTCTGGGCATACCCGCCCCACTCGGGGTGACTTTAGCAAAACAGAAAGTTAATGGCTGGAAGGTTTTGAATTAATCATAACCACTGGCAAAGCTCTGGGCAACCCTCCAGACCATCGTTTTTCAGCCTGCCAAGCCATTACACAGCAAGGTTGCAGCGTTGTTTCACAGAAAGGCGTCAAAGGTGAAGCAAAGCCAGGCACGGAAGGGAAAACAAACACTGCAGGAGAACAGATTAACACAGGCTGAATGGAAGAGAGGCCTGTGTAGAACTCTGGAGGCCACGTGGGGGGAAACAAAAATAATACACAAAAGAACAGACACACGATGTGAGGGAATTACAGCATTAAGGAATTTCCAGCAGCACCAACACCAGCAAGGGAATAAAGAAATACTGCAGGAATATTTTGTAAAGGAACAATAGCAAAACTAGCACTAAAGAATGACTGACATGCTGAGCTTGAAGGAGAAACTACTTTTGGAATGGGCTAAAGAAGCTGAAGCGGCGCATGGGATGGATGTCAGGAGGAAGATGGCAGAAATCACGCCTGGCAGCGGAAACACAGAGGCGGGCAACATGTCAGAAGGAGACATGGAGGAGGAAGACCACCAAGCAGAGCAAGAATTCTAGGCACAGAAAAAGAGGCACCAGGATGTCTGCAGCATGCCAGACAGAGCAGATGACAACCTAGGAAGGAAAAGAAAGGAAAAGGCAGGTACTCTGCAGCCAGACTTGGGGGCAATGTTGGAACAATTTTTAAAATGACAAAGAAGGGGGCTCCCTCACGGCATGGGTGGGGCCAAATAGTAGTAATGAGATAGCAGGCCTCATGGCCATAAAATTTAGCTGGCGCATAGCTGGGATAAATGTTAGCAAAAATATGAAAAAGACTGTTGCATGAAATATCGAACATAAAACCAAGACAAGGATATGGAAAAAAACAATTTATTGAAATATTCTCCCTACTGGAGTATGAAGAGATGGGTTTTGACATTTTAAAGACAGATGAAAATGATGAAGTCAACAAGAGAGCTAAGAGACGACAAATAGAGAAAACCCTACAGAACTGGGAAGCAGCATTCCAAATCATGGCTACAATAATCTTTGAAAATTTCCCGGAAGAGGGCACAGCGCTAATCGCTTACCACCACAGGATTCTACAAATCCATAATAGCTTTGGGGAAGAATCTTGGCTGAATTATGACATAGAATTCAGGAAGGAAATGCAGACATTTCCAGACATCGTTTGGGACATAGAGGATCCTAAGTTATATATGTTTCGTGTCCTGAAAGAGAACTCCTCACACAACACACAACAATAAACAAGGTAATGAGACACAGGGCCACAAAGGGAGGGCTCTAGACAGCACAGTACCCACAGAAACCAAAGAGGCACTTCCCCACACCACAGGCCCAAGCACCCCTTTCGGAAACCTGCCCCAGGGGGGCAGAGATCTGGGCAACAGCACCACAGTTATACAATAACCCGCATCTCAGGGGGAGCAAGGGGGCATACCACAGCTTACTGCTGGAAGTCTGAAAAAGGTTTCTGCAGTTGGGGGAAAGATTGCAAATTCAGACACCAATGCAGCACATGTGGGGGAGAGCACGGCAGTGGGAAATGCACTAAGAACACGGCCTTGCAGCCAGGCCCCAAAAGCACAGATGGAAAGAGCCCACATTAAATGTAAGATAGGGGCTTCGCTGGTAAAACTGGAGAAGTCGATGCTATGGTTACAACACTTTCCTGATGAAGCAGCAAGACAGTTCATAGGGTTGGGCTTTAAAGAAGGCTTTAGAATCCCATTTGAGGGCCATGGCTCGCAGCACATCCCCAACAATGTAAAATCCGTCTTCGCCCTACCAGAATAATTAGGGAAAAAACAAAGAAAGAACTGGTATAGGGCAGGATCGAGGGCCCATTTGACAGACCCCTTTTTAGAGAATGTGTATGCCTGCCATTAGGGCTGGTGCCCAAGAAAGAAAGGGGGGAATTTAGAATGATACATCACTTGTTTTATCAACTGGGCAGCTCATTTAATGATGGGATGCCCGCCACAAAAGCAGCTGTTTCCTACAGCCGCTTTCAAGATGCAGTTGACTTAGTTAGGCTAACAGGGCGGAATGCGCCAATGGCTAAAGCAGACATTCATTCAGCTTTCAGGCTGCTGCCGGTACACGAGAGTGCTTACTAGTGGCTCTGTTTCAACTATAACAAAACGTTTTACTTTGATAAATGCCTCCCTATGGGATGCTCAATTTCATGCGCCTATTTCGAACAAGTAAGCTCTTTTCTGCAGTGGACCCTACAAAGGGCTATGCCAGGCGTTATGTAATGGCTTGGCAGGCGAAGAACGATGGTCTGGAGGGTTGGCCCGAGCAATGCCAGTGGTTAAGATTCAGTCTAAACCTTCCAGCCATCACCTCTTTGTTTTTGCTTTGTAACCCCGAGCGGGACGGTATGCCCAGACGTGGGTCCCGTGCCTGCTGGGCCTACAGACCCAAGCTACTCCTCACTGATGAGCCCCAACAAGGGCGAAACATATTTGGGGATGCTTGTGGTCTCGTGCAGAAGGGATGAGACCTAGCAGTTCGGGCTGGACTGCCCCTTTTGGGGTGGGGCCAATCCTGATTTGCATATGGTCTTTCCCCTTCTGTAATGGCTTGGCAGGCGAAGAACGATGGTCTGGAGGGTTGCCCCGAGCAATGCCAGTGGTTAAGATTCAGTCTAAACCTTCCAGCCATCACCTCTTTGTTTAGGCGTTAGGGTAGTACATTACTTGGACGATTTCTTCTTCACAGGACCAGCAGGGTCCAATCAGTGCAGTGCAGCACAGCTATCCATAAATTCAGCGAAATCATGCCAAGTTTAAGGGTTTCGCTGGCAGGGGAAAAAACAGTAGGACCGACACAGGTACTCTCATTCTTAAGAATTGAAATTGATTCCCAAAAGGGTGAATGTTGCATTCCTAAAGAGAAGGGAGATGACCCGCTAGTCGCAATCAGGAAATTCTCAGGCAAAAGCAAAGCAACACTAAAAGAAATTCAGTCACTGGCAGGAAAACTAAACCTTGCAACCAGGATCCTGCCACAAGTCTAGAAATGAGAATGTAAAGAGCAACTAAACAGCACCACGACATAAGGCTGGGCAAAACAATACAGAAAGACTGAGAAGTATGGGAAAGATTTCTCAATAAATGTTAAAGGGAACGTCATATAGAGCACGCACACAAGCCTACTAGTTGGTGAGAACGGGGTTGGACCAAAAATATCACATTGCTTGAAATATTTCCCATATGGATAGCGATCTACATATGGGGGGACAACCTGAACAACACAGAGCTAGTCACCTGGTCTGACAACTTGGCAGTTGTGCATGTACTAAACAAAGTTTCCACATCTTGCAAACTGCTACTAAATGAGCTAAGAGAAATAACCAAAATGACCCTGAAATCCAACATTGTAATTAAAGCACAGCTCATTGCCAGCAAGTAAAATGAGGCTGCTGACGCACTGCCCCGTTTTCCGTTCCACACTTTCAGAGCATTAAATCTTTAGGCTGAGAAAAGGAGGACTGTAGTACCAAGAGAAGTATGGGCAATCATGGAAAGAAACTATTTTATGTACAGCATCCCAAAAGGAAAGGGGGTCCAAGGCAAATTCCTTCACATGACCACACCCAAGGCAAGGGTGCTGCAGACAATTAATCACGTCATCAAACACCAACATGTGAGCCCGCAGGCATTTTCGGGGAGCTGGCAAAAAAATGCCTTGGCGCAAAAAGCAGCAAAACTGTACAGCAAATGCCTCAAGGAATTCAGCGAGATAGCTAATGTCACTAACATCAGAGAAATACAGGAAAACCATGTGAATGATTTTGTGGACTGGGTCTTCAGAGAGAACAAGAAAAAGGCATGGACATCTTCCCATTTGGCGGCAGTGGCTTTCTATAGCAAACTGGCTGGGGGAATAGACCCCACACACAGTGCACTGATACAATATGCATTAAAAGGGTGGGCCAAGCTAGAAGGGTCGAAGGACACTAGGCGCCCCCTACATTTTGGAAAATTAAAAAGCCCAATAGACATCCTACACAAGGTATGCTACAACACTTATGAAACAGCTTTATTTAGGGCAACCTTTACATTAAACTATTTCAGGGCTTTCAGAATTAGCGAAATAGCATAAAAAATACACTTTCAGCTGAGGGCCTAGCAGTGGCCGACATCAATCGGGGAAAAGAATGCATGGCCATAAAACTTAGCAGACCTAAAACTGACCAGACGAGGAAGGGGAGAGCTATTAACCTCTATTGCATTGTTGATACAAAATACTGCCCTATTTGCAACACCAGAACTTTCCTTGTCAAGCGCTCGGGGGGCCAACTCTTCAGACATAAAAATGGCTCAGCCCATAGCAGATTTCAGATAAGGACAGTACTGAAATCGGTGATAACCGCGGTGGGGTGGGACCCGGCAGAATTCGGGTCACACTCCTTCAGGATTGAGGCAGCAACATTAGCCGGGATGGGAGGCTTAAAGAAGAAAGCAATAAATGGGTTTGGGGGTTGGAAAACTGAGTTATACAAAAAATACATTAGGAAAGATTGAAACTGACACCTCCGTCCCCTTTTTTGTTTCATCCCACAGGCAGACCTCCATTTGAATCAGTGTGGATTGTGGGCCACTCCTTCGTGATGAAGGCAAGCAGATGTCTGAAGGACACACAAGAAGGCTTGCACTTTCAGAGTACTGCCACTTTTTGGTAGGGCAAGCCCGGCATGAGGTGTGGGATCTGTATGACAAACTAGCCGACCTATACACTGCTGGAAATAGACTGAGGTCATGCTGTCTGAAATCCTGCCCCAATAACATTGGAAATGGGCTGAGTCCAACAAAGCAGTAGACATTTCCAGGAGAACATTAAACAGGGCTTTAGGTAATTTCTGCACATACACAGGCCTCAAGTTCAACAAACACAGGGCTATTACTTTAAATAACAAGGAATTATTTCTCAATGACGGGGTGCATAGAATGAATGGAGATTTTCAAAAGGAATATTTTTGGGACCTTGGCCGAAAAGGGGATGAACATAGGGGTCTATTTTGGAGGAACCCCCTCGGGGTGGCGGCAGGGAACAGCCTTGAGTTGGCCCTATTGTGGAGTAGTGTCCCTGCTCACCTGATACCATGTTCCCCAAAATGTTTCTTTGCCTTTCTGTTTTTGTTGTTTGTTTTTTTTATGCATAGCTTATTGCCTTATAAAGCTTGCAGCCGAAGTTATTTTCCAACATACCTGGCTGTTAGTCTCATGATAATGTACCCAATGACCAGTTGTGAGTGAAGGGGGTTTTTGTTCTTGCATTCTGACTTACCTGCACAGCTTCCCCACACTACAACCCTTCCAGGCTTAATCACATGTGCCCCGGAGGTGGTAGGCCCAGAGGCATTAGGTGGGAGGTGGGCTTGTAAGTAGAAACTTAAATATAATGGAAAAATAAGCAGAGTCTGCGCACACACTGTGCAGTAGCCCAGAGAAACATTACTGCCACACTCTGAGAAAGGGCAGGGTCAGCAAATAAGTTTGGTGCTAATTCTAGCTTTTTTATATGGCCAGTGAAAAATACAAAATTAAAGTTTATTTTGAGAGAATTAGGAAAGGTTTATAAAATGAAATCAGATTTGACTTTTGTTAGACTGGCTTAGTGGACAGTGGGGCACAGGGTTTTAAGTGGGGTGGTGCTAGCGGTGGCAAATCCCTGGCAGCCTCCAAACACAGTCCTTGATCTGGGGCACTGCTGGGGCTCCCTTATTCCCCCACAACTATCATCCACCCCAATTTCAGTCACAGGATTGTGTGATGAATGTGGTGAAGTCATCATGGATTTCCCAGTAGTACCCTCCTCCCATGTGGCCTGCGGACGGTGGCCGCTACCTGATCCTGACCCTGGGGGAAGCTATAAAAGGGAGGATCACATGGGAGGAGACAGCCTCCAGGAGGATTTTGTTGCTTCATCTGAGACGTGGTATCCCCCATTTTTCCTTGAAAATAACATTCCCATGTCTGAAACCCTTATGGCCTATTTTCATGTAACAAATCCCTTTCCTATGAACAAGAGGGAAAGCCCTTTCGCCAAAATACTGACCAACCTTGGGCTAATTTGCCAATGTGATGAAATCACCTCTTTTAATTCTACTTGTCAATCAATTGGACTGACTTGCCATCAAAACCTTTTGAAAATACTTATCAGAATTCCATAAATCAATCATTCACAATGGACTTCTGTTCCCAGAATTCACAAAATACTGGGACAAAGAAGAGGAAGGATCGAGCAATGTGGACCAAATGAGACTGCAAACCTAGCGAGCGCTGTAGTGTTTTCTGGCAATCACCTGTGCCTACAGAAACCGGTGAATCCTCTGAAAAGCAACAGGGACACTTTGGCATATCGGCAAACATGCTGAGTGCAAACCATTTAAAGATACTTCAAGGCAAAAGAGAAAAGAAATTGACATATTAAGAGAAGGGTATTTGAATCGCAAATAAACCCCTTTGTAAAGTCTAATTGTACACAGTGCCAATACAAAGAAAGTAGAACAAGGGTAATATATCAGGAAGATACATTGTTGAAGACTATATACAGACAACTTTGGGAGCAGGTGAGAAACCCAAGTGAACAGAATTCCTGGCAGGGGAGTAGAACAGGCAGGCGTGTAGAGTGAAACAGAAGTCCTGGGAGGAGAATACACCAGGCAATTTCAAGTGTATGAAACAGAATTCCTGGTAGGGAAATACACCAGGCAATTGAAAAGGATTGTGTTAAACAAGTCTTGTGTGCAAGGGTTGCACTTGGCCAGGAAAGGCCCAAAGAATTGTTCTTGAAAGGAAACGTGAAGTTAAATAGGTTGTGTATGCAACTGTTGCACTTGGCCAAGAAAGGCCCAAAGAATTGTTCTTGAAAGGAAACGTGAAGTTAAATAAGTTTTCTATGCAAATGTTGCACTTGCCCAAGAGAAGCCCAAATAACTACCAAAATTGTGAAGTTAAACAGTTGTTGTAGAAGTGTTGTACTTGACAAAGAGAGGCCCAGAGATTGGTTTCACTTGGCCTAGAGAAGCTCAAATAACTATTTCTGAAAGAAAACAAAAGTGTGAAGTCAACCAGTTGTGGTGCAAGTGTTGCACTTGGCCAAGAGGGGTCCAAAGAACTGTGGTGAACAAACACTCAAGAAGTAAAGAGGAATTCAGTGGATGGGAACAAAAGTCTGGAACAAATACCTTCACCCTTAAGAGGTCCAGAGAACACCAATGTATGAAGACCTCAAGAAGTAAAGAAGAAACTAGGGAAAGGGAGCTAGCCCCTGCTACCAAGAACATTATCCTTGAAGAAACATTTGTTTAAGTCATTAATCCTTCCTTTATGAAGATTTTTTCCAAACCACTCAAGGTTAATGACACTTTCCCTTTTCACCTTAGCGTTAAGTTTGTGCTGTGACGGTCAGAATAGAACTACAGACACTGGACAGTTTGGTTTTTGACATCCTGATACAGACAGAGCATTATTTTTTGTTTAGGTAGGAAATTCCTCTAGAGCAGGGCGAGAGGGGCCTTTTCCCAACCTCTTTTATGTTCAATAAAAGTTTTTAACCAAAACATAGCAAACTTGTGCCTGACTCTCATTTCGGACTCCTCACAATTGTGAGTGCTATAGGGACGCTGTAAAGAAATGGGTGCCTGGAAGCAGTCAGCCAGTCATATCTAAATATAGCAAAACAGGAATTGCAGAAATAAGATGCAAATGAAAGTAGGGATGCTATTTACATGTGATCTTCAGGAACTCCAGCCTGAGGGGAGGTGAGAGGGCGGTGGGGGTGGAGAGACTTTGACACTGCTTCTTAGTTCTCACAAAGGGCCGACACTGCTTTGTCCTCCTCACATCCCCAAATACAGACTTTCCTGCCCTCTGCTGGCAGCACTGCCATCTTCACCCAAAGTGTCCCCATTTACACTTTCCTTTCATAGGGTGATCAACAGATGTGCTGGGATGGGAAAGTGAGGGCTGGGATTGGCGGCATCTTCTGCAGCGGTAATAAGTAAGCAAGGTACAGCTGGGGAATAGGAACGGTCTGCTGGAACATGTGCATATTATTAGCCCTTCCTTGCATGGGGTTAACCAGCTACATTTTATGACACTGCGGGGGAGTTAAACCCCCATGGCAGCATTAAAGAGCTATTATTCAATGGGCCTAGGGCACTGTTTACAGAATGAAGGTCATTTGAAGGCCTACATCCCCAAGTCAGAAATTGATTTATTTATAGACAGCCGTTTATTTGGAAACTGAACCAGAGGGAGATTTATCTAGTGTATTTAGACTGGAACAAAAAACAAAAGCACCCAAGACCATGCTAGGGGCCCTAAAGTACATGTTTGTGGAGCCTCATGATGTATTGTTTGTTTGGGGCAGGTGGCCCCTGCACAAATCACCTGCCCTCCGTTAGGCCACGTACAGCACAATTTGGCCACATCCCTTTCCAGAGCCCGCCTTAATTTCATATCCCACTTAAAGCACTGGTGTGGCAGTATGCCTCACATGTCTATGAGAGAAACCTACCATTAGGCCAAAACTCTTGAGTTGGCATTGAAATATAATGGCTACATGTGGCTGGAAACGTAATGCTCCCTTCTCTTCTTTGAGACGCGGGTGCTTCAATGCCTCTTTGGAGTGCAAGTGAACTTGAAGGTATTTTGCCTTACCTTACTGGCTCCTGACCAGTGTCGGACTGGCCGGCAGGGAAGTCTGGGGATGTCCCGGTGGGCGTCTGCACAATGGGTCTCTTTTCTGAGAGCGCTCATCATTCTTAATATTGCTGCTTGGCGACACGCAACTGATCTGCTATTTCTGCTTTCATGGTGGAATATGGGGCTACTTTTGAAAAAGAATCCAGGGCCTCTTTTGGTTCCCAGTACAGTCATGTCCCTGACATCTGATGTGATCTTATCTTATCAGTACTTATAAAGCGCATCGTTCGCCCGAAGGCATCAGGGCGCTAAAACCGCAGAAAGTGAAGGTATTTCACATAAACCAACACTCTACTCGTTTTTGAAGAGTCCTCGATTAAATTACTGCTCAAGATGAAGCATTGCGGAGTATGTAAATAACGTAAGTTAATGGCCCCGACCCAATTTATGGGCCAAAGCGACAGATTTGTAAGGGACAGACAATCAGATGCGTTTTTGCCAACCTCTGATGCCAGCAAGTTCATCAACCGACAGCCCAGCCCTGCTCTCCTTTGCTCACACTCCTTAAAATTATTATGATGTAAGAGGCTCCTTGGTGGGCATATATGGGTAGTTGCATACTGCTTTCTGTGCAAACTGCAGTGACCTGCTATCAACACTCATAGCAGTGTGGTAATTTGAGATCGAATCAATGTGTGCACCTAAGCCTATCAGAAGGCTATGTGGTCGGTCTGAAAGCAGTGGGTGTCATAGTTCTTAGCAGCTGAAGCTCTTGGCTGCCCCATCTAGACACGATGACAGATGTCCTTAATAGAATGACAGAGCCACACCCAGCCCTACCCAGTCGCAATTATATGGAAGGGAATAGTTTCTTACCTGTAACTCCATTTCTCCAGCATTGGTATCTTTCATGGATTCACATGCTTAGAATATTCCCCGTCGACAGACTGGGAACCCTCAGTAAGCTTATAAAGCCTTTTCCCGTAGGAAAACGTTCAACACTTTTGTGTCCTATCTACGTCGTTTTGTGCCGCGCACGCATGCCCCACTAGGACGCAGTGGTATAAATGCCCCGCCGCCGCGGGTCCCTTCAGATTTCGACCCCTCCAAAGTGGAACGGGGTGAAAGAAGAACTACAAGACGATTGCATTTTGGGGAGGCCGGGGGACGCATGTGAATCCATGAAAGATACCAATGCTGGAGAAATGGAGTTACAGGTAAGAAACTATTCCCTTCTCCAGCATTGGATCTTTCATGGATTCACATGCTTAGAATAGAATGCCCAGAAGTGAACTTGAAACAACGGAGGAGGTGTAAATGCAATCTAGCACCCACCCCATCTTGCAAAAGGCGTAAATGCAATCTAGCACCCACCCCATCTTGCAAAAGGCGAATCATGATCACATAAGATTCGAAATTAACAACATGCCACAGTACTGCATCGAGTAATATTTATATAAGCCAAAGAGCATACATAAAAAACACACATGTTTACCTCTATGCGTATATTCATATATATATATATATATATATATATATATATATATATATATATATATATATATATATATATATATGCATATACAAATATATATCCAAACCAGCATAGACCCTTCTCGAAGAAAGGAGGGCTTACCTTACTGAAAAAGATGTCGCAAGTCTGCTCGTCCCATTTGTATCTCGTCCGCATGCTGTCGTTCGAGGCAGTAGTGGCGGGTGAATGTATGGGGCACTGACCATGCCGCTGCCCTGCAGATGTCTGTCAGTGGAACCCCCGCCCACAACGCCGTCGACGACGACAAAGTCGCCCTGGTTGAGTGAGCTCTCGGACGTCGTTGCAGCGGTTTTCCTGCGTTTGAGTGACAGAATGCAATCGTTGACGAGACCCATCGGGCCAGTCCTTGTTTTGAAATAGCCTTCCCCTTTGCCGAAGGCCCATATGCAACAAAAAGTTGCTGCGTAGATCGAAGTTGTTGAGTTCGATGAAGGTAAAATTTTAGAGCTCTCTTGACATCCAGGGTATGCAAGACCTTTTCCGCAGCTGATGAGGGAGTCGCGAAGAAGGTGGGCAGGACAATGGATGAATGTTTATGATAAGTCGTAGGAACTTTCGGGATGAAACGGGGACTTGTTGACAAGACCACTTTGTCCTTGAAAAATCTGAGATCTGGAGGGTCTATGACCAATGCCTGCAACTCTGAGATCCGTCTAGCTGATGTTATGGCTATTAGAAAAGCCACTTTCCCGCCCTCATGCAACAATACGCCCTGAAAGACCTGTGGAGAGCACAATACCCCGAGACCAGAGGCTACTCCTTTTACCCCCCCCTCCCACATAAGGTTCACACCAGAATAGATTGTTTATTCGTTAGTGAAGAGCATGCTGCCAGATTTGAGGACACGCAATACCTGGCCAGAGTGCTATCGGACCACTCCCCCCTGATGACCTCATGGGCGGTTACAGCCCCTAGACCCCCTATCCTGACATGGAAACTGAGAAGCGAAGCGTTGCTAGACAAAGCCTTTAACGAACAAATAAGAGAGGGCACCACACACTACTGGAAAACCAACATTGATAGTGTCCAATACATAAGTACAGCATGGGAAGCCTACAAAGTGGTAACCAGGGGGGAAACGATAGCCGCCGCTGGAGGGGCCCAAAAACTCATCACGTCCCAACTAGCGCACACCGAAGCCGCACTCCAAGCAACACCATCCCTTGACCCAGCCCACACACACAAATTGATCGAACTCAAACAAACGTGCCTGACACACTGGGAGACAATGGGGAAACTAAGCTATACCAAGTACATCGAAAGGAACCACGCTCTAGGCGATAAACCCGGGAAACTAGTCGCATGGCTATACAAGCGGGAAACTCCCAGGAACCCCATCTGCTCTATCCGTAACAAAGATGGCCTGACCTCCCACACACAAGTGGGGATCAATGCAGCTTTCAAAGAATATTACCAAACCCTCTATTCCGATCCCGCACCGCCCCCAGACTCCGCAATTGAAGATGTCTTGGACATCATCAGGCTCCCACGCCTAGACGATCACCTGGCAGACCCCCTCGGAAGCCCCGTCACCCCAGACGAGGTCATGGCCACCATCAGATCTCTACCCTCTGGGAAAACGCCGGGACCAGACGGACTCCCAGGCGAATTTTATAAAGCCTACGAGGACATACTCGCCCCCTATTGTCCAAAGTATACAATGAGGCGTACGAAAAAGGCCACCTCCCTGACTCCATGGCTGAAGCCACCATCATCCCCTTACTTAAATCTGACAAAGATAGCACTGACTGCGGCTCGTATCGACCCTTGTCCATGCTAAACGTAGATAACAAAATCCTTATAGCACTATTGGCCAGAAGGCTTCAAGCAGCTATTCCACATCTCATACACCAGGATCAAACGGGTTACGTGCAGGGCCGTTCCATCTCAGAGAACCTGCGCAGGCTGCACCACGTCATACACAGCACAAATAGGGTACCTGGTAAATACGCAATAGCGTCCCTCGACGCTTCTAAGGCCTTTGATTCAGTCCGATGGAAATGGCTCTACGCCGCCCTATCCAAGATGGGGATCTGACCGGCCTTCACGAATTGGGTCAAACTCGTCTACACCAATCCCACCGGCAGAGTGCGCACCAATAACACCTTTTCAGAAAAATGGAGCCTGGCCAGAGGCACCCGGCAAGGATGCCCCCTATCTCCTTTGCTCTACATCTTAGCGATCGAACCAGTGGCGGCATACCTCAGGCAGGAGTACGGAGACGGGGGTATAATGATAAATGGGGTGAACCACCTCGTCTCCATGTACGCGGACGACATGCTCCTCTACTTAAAAGATCCCAAACACATCCTCCCCTACATTCTTGAAACCCTAGATGGGTTCCATAGATGCACCGGGATCCAGATCAATCACGGCAAGTCTTGTCTATTCCCCCTGGATGCCCTCAGGGAGACCAAGAAAGAACACCTCCCCCCTCTAGCCCTCAAATGGGAACCCACCACATTCAAATACCTGGGCGTTATTATCCACCGCGACCCCGTAGCCGAACACGCACTAAACACCGGTAGGGCAAGGGAGGGCCTGGCTAAATCAATTGACTTCTGGTGCAAGCTACCTCTCTCGATGGCTGGCAGGGCGGGCCTCCTTAAAATGGTGGCACTCCGGCGCCTCCTACACTTCTTCACCAATATCCCGCAACAATTCTTCAGAGACCTGAATAAACTTTGTAGGAAACTTCTATGGCAGGAAGGAAGGCACAGTGTCGCCCTAGACATAACACAGAGACCGTACGATAAAGGAGGCCTAAAAACCCCCAACTTCAAGCTCTACTATATAGCAGCCCAGCTCAAGCACGTGATTCAGTGGATGGCTGATGACGCCTCAACGGACACAAGGTCTACTGCGATATTAATGACCTGTTACAGCCCTCAGACGCACCCTGGTTGCTCAGGGACTTACTCTGGATTAAACCGGCGACGAAAACGCATAATGCACACCTAATCCACCTGGGCACCCAGATCTGGAATCGAGCCTGCAAATCGGCCAAACTGACTGACCCTTACACCCCACAAATCCCAATAGCTGCTATCATGTCCACCAGACCAGAGGTCCAAAAGGCGATCCGGAACATATGGGAACCCTCTGGTATCGCCACCCTGGGTGACCTGGCGGATGACCAGGGCATCCACACATTCACTGAACTGCATGAGTTGACAGGGATCCCGCTGGATCAGTTCCTCCTACACGGGGCAGTGTTGGAAAAGCTCAAGAAGCGATGGCCAGATGCAGAGTCCCTCTGCGCCGGGCACGAGGTCATCGAAAACTTACTGAGCGTTGCAGAGGGGGGGTACGAAACTTCGAGGCTCTACGAGATCCTAATTGGCAGCACCACACAAAACGAACTCAAGTGTAAAGGCAAATGGGAATCTGAACTAAACACGCAGTTCGGTCACGGAATGGGAAACCATAACACATTACCACAAAAGAGTATCCAGGAATGCCCGATTCCAGTTTATTCAATTCTACATCATCCACAGAGCCTACCTTACCCCAGCTGTCATCTCGAGATTCAGCGGCACCGGTGCGGTGACGTGCCCCAAGTGCCAAGAACCCGCAGCCACGCTGACCCACATGTTCTGGGCCTGCCCGGCCAGCTAAGGTAGCAGAAGCGGACATAACATTGGACGTGCAGTCCCCCAGGGCCTGCATTTTGGGCTCATACCCGAGAGGCAAAAAGAACAAGCCCCTTAACAGACTCAAGGATTGAATGCACATCCTGGCAAAAAGACGTATCGCCATGGCCTGGAAACGCCCCAGGGCCCCTAGCGTCACAACATGGTGGGAAGACCTGCGTAGATGGACCGTGGCCGAAACCGGGGCCTGGGAGCTGGTGCACCGACAACAAAAAATTGGCGACTCTGAGGACCTTTTACAATGGATAGCCCTCACAGCAGCCCTGTTCCGCATCAAAGAAGACAGCTCCTCCTGCGAGGACCTGGACAGTCCAGGCTCACCTTAGCGCAAACAGTCGACAGCTCAACGTCCTGGTCTGGGTTTACATTGGGGGGGAGTTACTATTGTCACATAACTGATTACTATGTTGATGATACTGGTTGTATTGCATTTGAAAAAACAAATATATTTAAAAAAAAAAAATAAAAGCCACTTTCCATGATAAAAACTTCATCGACGACGTGGCCATTGGCTCAAAGGGAGGTTTCATTAACCCTGCAAGCACCATGTTAAGGCTCCACGTCGGTGGAAAACGCTTAACCGGGGGAAACGTCCGGAATAAGCCTCTCATGAAGTGTTTCACCAACCTGTCGCTAAACAAGGGCGTAGATTTCCTCCCTCTTGTGAACCTAGAGATGGCCGCCAGGTGAACTTTTAGTGATGAAAAAGAAACCACTCTTCGCCAAATGTAGTAGATATGGAAGAAGCTGCTCTGGTGTTACCCTCAGAGGTTCCACTCCCGCCTGTCCCTGACACCACGTACAGAATCTCCTCCATTTACACCTGTAGGACTTGTTGGTGGACGGGGCCCGTGCAGCCTGTAATATCTTCCGACAGTCTGAGGGAATGTTCAAGGCACCGAATTCTGAAAAGTCAGGAGCCAAGCCGTGAGGCTGAGGCTGCTCGGGTTGTGATGCCACACCGTTCCTTCGTCCCGGGACAAGAGGTTGGGCACCTTCGGGAACGTTATCGGTTGATCCACTGACAGATGAAGCAGGTCGGAAAACCATGGTTTCCTCGGCCAACACAGCGCTATCAGGATGACACGGCACCTGTACCTGCGTATCCACTGCAGAGTTCTCCGTATCAGAGGGAACGGCGGGAAGGCGTAAAGGAACTTACCCATCCAAGGGAAGGAAAAAGCTTCTCCCACCGAATCTTCCTGTGGCCACCTGCTGGTGTACGTTTCGTACTTCTTGTTCGCCTTCGTGGCGAAGAGATCCAACGTAGGTCGCCCCCATCTCTCGAAGACCTTCGACAATTGATCGGTGTCTATTTGCCATTCGTGAATCTGGTCCATATTTCTTCTGAGCGAGTCCGCCTGCTCGTTCCTCACTCCTGGAAGGTGATGAGCTACGATGGATATATCGTGTTTTAGAGCCCAGTGCCACACCTTCTGAGCCTCGATGGAGAGTGTCCTGGATCGCGTGCCGCCTTGCTTTCTTAAGTAAAACATTGCCGTGGTGTTGTCTGTCAAAACTCTCACTGTGGATCCCCTGATGTGAGGCAGGAACGCCCTCAGGGCCCAGCGGACTGCTCTCAATTCCAGAACGTTGATGTGCAGGAGAGATTCCTTCTGAGACCAACAGCCTTGCGTCTGCAGCGCCCATGTGCGCTCCCCAGCCAGTTAGGGACGCGTCCGTCACCACGGTGAACCGAAACTCCGGCTCCTGCAGGGGCATTCCTTTGGAAATATTCTGAACTCTCTTCCACCACCGAAGAGTCGATAGAAGCTTGTCGTCGACGGTCAGCCGTCTGACCAGAGGCCCTGAGCCTGCTTCCACTGATCCGCCAAAAACTGTTGCACTGGTCTCATGAAAAGGCGGCAGTTGGGCACCAGAGGAATGCAGGATGCCATAGCTCCCAGGATTGATGTATATTTTCTCACCGACAGCCTGGAATTGAATTTCAACTGACTTGCCAATCGACTGAGCCTGGTGATCCTGTCGAGGGATGGTCTAACTAACCCCAATTGGGTCTCGAACTGTGCACCCAGAAACACCAAGCTTTTTGATGGCGTTAACGAGGATTTTTCGAAGTTTATCGCAAACCCCAATTGTTGCAAGAGGCTCATGGTGTCCTGTAGACTCATGTGCGTCGACGCCGGGGAGGACCCCCTCACCAACCAGTCGTCGAGATAAGGGTATACATGGTGGCCTTGCCTTCTCAGCCAGGCTGCCACCGGAGCTAGGCATTTCGTGAACGTTCTGGGGGAAGATTTCAGTCCAAAGGGAAGAACTGTGAACTGGTAGTGAGTCCGCCCTACCACAAACTTTAGGTACTTCTTGTGTCGCTGACACATCGGTATGTGGAAGTACGTGTCCTGCAGGTCCAGAGACGCCAGAAAAAACCCTTCTTGAACTGACCTGATCACCTCCTGGAGCGTGAGCATCTTGAACTTTATGTTTTTCAACAACTTGTTTAGCTTGCACAGGTCTAGGATGGGACACCACTTTCCATTCGGCTTTTTCACCACAAAGTATCGGGAATAAACCCCTTGACCCCTTTGTGACGACGGGACCAGTTCTATAGCCCCTTTTTGCAGCATAAGTGCTACTTCCTGCAGCAACATGCTCAGATGGGACTGAGCTACACACGCCGGTGGAATATGCGGAGGGTGGCTCTTGAATTGCAGGGAATGTCCATATTTTACAGTGTCCAACACCCATTGATCTGTTGTTAATAGCTCCCAATTCGTTGATGTGACATGACACTCTGCCCCCCAGAACGTTCCGATGCCCGTCATTGCTGGTCCTTGCTCTGTTTATCCCTCGTCGACGACGAGTAGCCTGCTCTCTTCTTGTGGGCCTGGTAGTCCCGGCGACGTTTAGCTGCTTGTGAAGCTCGCCTGTATCCCTGAGAGGAATATGTCGACCTACCTAAGGGTCGGTCCCTAGACGCTGAAAATCTGGAATTCCCCAATGCTCCTCGGAAGGGACGAAAAGACCGGAAAAACCGACCACTCTGGAGGGCCCCCAAGGAACGTGCTGTGTCTGAGTCCTCCTTCATGCCCTTCAGGGCTTCGTCGACCTTCTCACTGAAGAGGAGGTCTCCTTCAAAAGGCATATCTAGTACTTTGTACTGCACCTCCGGTCGGAAGTTGGTGCATTTTAGCCATGACTATCGTCGGTGAACTACGCCGTTGTTCACCTGCTTAAACCCGGACTCCGCAAGGTCTACTGCGATATTAATGGCATGATTTGAAGCCTCCTCACCTTCCCTGACCAGCAACATAGCTACTTTTCGATGTTCATCCGGAAGGTGTTCGAGTATAGGCGCCAACCGATGCCACATCTCTCCGTCGTATCTAGCAACTATGGCGAGAGAATTGGCCGCCTTCACCGTGGTAGCACCTACCGACAGGACTTTTTTGCCGAAAGCATCCTGTCGTCTAGCATCACTTTCCGGGGGGGTCGTACACTTGTGTTGAGCCCTTGCCTTTCTCGCCGCCGCCGCCGATACCACAGAGTCAGGTGTTGGTTGTGAGGAAAGGCACTTGGGAGTAGAGTCTGGGGCTTTGAATTTCTTCTCTAGGCGACCTTTCATCGCTGGCTCTGAGAAAGGGTGACGCATGGTTTGAAGACCTTCCTTCCACACATGATCCAGGATGGGCACTGAAAACACTGACCTTCTCTTTTTACCCATGTGGTCGAAAAGAAAACAGTCCTTCTTTTCTTCTTCCTGTGCAGGCCCGAATTCCGTGCAAGCCCTGGCCATCATGTTGTGAACCGACCCGATATCGTCCGGGGGAGATGGCTGAGCCGGGCTCCTCAGGGTTTCCAACTCTGCATCGGACTCCCAGGTGGGATCCCTGGAGGGGGAAAGGGAGACCACCGATGACGCTCTGCTGCCTGATTCCGAATCCAACAGTTCCCCTTCCTCGTGGTGTGGGGCCGAGAGATTTGCTTCTGGAGGCCCTGCCGTAGGGGTTGAAGGTGGTGGATGGCGAGATGGGCCCGGTTCATCGACGACCGACCTGGCCGGAGCTGTTCGAGGCAGTCTGTCATCCAGTGTCCTCAGCAGCGTTTGCCGCGTGGACAAGACCTCCAATGATAAAACTGATTGCGGATTAAGCAGGGGTGCAGAACCCGGAATGCTCACGGAGAAAGGTGTGGTAACTTGCAACCCCAGGTCTGCAGGGGCAGCTATCCTTTTGCCCTCGTCGCCCGAGGACACCGACAAGGCCTCCTGCTGTAGAAGTGTGTCCAGCAAAATTGGGTCATAGACCTCTGGACGCCAGGCCTCTTGCGGGATATCCGTCGACTAAGCAATCGCTGGCCCCGTCGTCGACGTCGTCAACGCCTGGGATCCAGGAATGGTTGATGCCAACTGCGCCAGCGGCAGAGAAGTAGTTGACGACTGCCCAGCCGTCGACGACGGTGGAGGTCTTGCAGGCTTATGCGCTGCTCCCGCTTTTTCTGAACTCGACCTGCGTTTCTCCTTCTCTCAACTCAAGGTCGATCTATGATGATCGCCCGAGGAGGATTTAGATTTGTCTTTGTCTTTCCTCGTTGAAGATGAGGACGAAGAGGCCCTCTTCGACGAAGAGTCCCTGGAATGGCCTACTGACGATTCCTTGTCCACCGGTCGCGATTTCTTTACCGGGGGTTCCGACGACGATGAGCGGCGCGGGGCCCCTGAAGATTTTGACACCGAGGCCGCGCTGCGTGTGGAGCCCACTTCTGAAGGCGGGTATGCCCCTGCTCCGTCGTTCAACCATGCGACAAGTCTGCGATTCCGATCCTTAATAGTCTTCTGGGAGAAGCCCTTACATATGTCGCACTTGTCAGCCGAGTGATGAGGGTGCAGACAGTAAATGCAGTCCATATGTCCGTCCCCCTCGTACACCTTCTTTAGGCCTCACGTAAAGCACGGGCGGAACAGTGCTTTCCCCGACATTAGGAGTAAAAACCGCAACAGCACAACCTAACCAAGTAGAAAATACACAAGGTGTTCCCACTTTGGAGACGGTTGAAATCTGAAGGGACCCGCGGGGGCGGGGCATTTATACCACTATGTCCCAGTGGGGCGGGCGTGCGTGGCCCAAACCGACGCAGATAGGACACAAAAGTGTCGAACCTTTTCCTACGGGAAAAGGCTTTATGTGCTTACCGAGGGTTCCCAGTCTGTCGACAGGGAATATTCTAAGCATGTGAATCCATGAAAGATCCAATGCTGGAGAATGTATCTAAATATTCATGTATTCACTATCTTACCAGGCAGTGTCAATGTGCTTAATTGCAGCATTTCATTTTTATTATTAGAATTCATTGGCATATAAGGCTAATATGAAACATATAGGAACATGTTCAATGTAAATATATAATAGGAAAAGTAGTTATTCCAAAGTGGATTAATAATGCATAAAGGCCTGATATGCTAAAACATACAAGCTATATCCTCATGCATAAAATGCAAATTCAAAATAAACGTATAGGTGTATACAGTATATATTATGAGAATTCAACAGACAGGACATACGAGACAAACAGTAACAGAGGGAGGGCAGGGGATAATGTTCCTTCATTAAAGTGCACAGAAAAAGGCAACAGATTAGTAGTATTCATTAAGGATGAGGCAATACATTTTTTAAATATTCAATGAATGACTTCCATTTCAATTCATGTTCACCCTGTAAAAGTGGGGATGAAGCATTACATTTCTCCATTCTGTGTATGTTGCATACAGAGTTCCACCAAATTTTACAGTGCAGACGTCTGAGATCCTTTCAATTAGACGTGATAGTTTGGATAGCTATTGCAATAAAGAGATCAAACAGATTGCATTCATTCTTATCAACTGAAGGTCGAACAGCTGAGCTGCACAGATAAAGGAGGGACATGCAAAGTTTTTGCCGTATATGAAAAAAGGATTGAATCATACTCCATACTGCTTCCCGGAATGTTTTAACATTGATACAATCAAAGACAATATGTTTGAAAGAGCCTCTCAAACAAAGACCGCTCCAGCAGTTTTCATCTTGCAAAAAAACACCCTTGAAGAGAATTAATGGAGTAATAACGACTCTTTGATGGAAGAAGTGCAAAGTCTGGAGCAAACTTGCCGAAACAATAGCTTAGAAATGTATTTCCATACAGAGGGCCATATTAGTTGGGCATCCATAAAGGAGGAATCTAGTTTCCAAGCTACTTGACTTTTCCATGGAACTTGGTCATCTGACATGGATATAAAGATCTTATAAAATATTGAGGCTGTGACATTTTGATTAAACATATGATGTACTTTGTTAGCTTGATAAACATTAGCAGTTTGTGTCAGCAAATCATAATTTACCACAATCCCATCAATCAAATTTAAATATTGGTGCATAAAAATCATTGGCATATGAAATCTGGTTACCATCTCATTAAAAGTAAGAGGTATCCCGGGAACAAAGAGTTGTCCCACATATTTAGGGCCTCATTCACCAAAGCGTTTTATAATGGCGCAATCCCATAGGGAAACATACTGTGAATCCGGCCCCTAATACCAAGAGAAAGCCATGGCTTCCAACATATAATTTTTTTTATTGATCTTCATCAGGGGATTCATCCAAATATGTTGAGACGCAAATTGAGACATTTTGGGGATAGACGGGAATAGATATGATCTATGATATACAATGGTGATATCAATACTGTTACTGGTAAAGAATCTATTGGTTCATTTAATATATGGGTAATCCGTTAGGATTTGGGGGAAAATCATCGCTCTCTCCAAGAGAATCCAGTTTGGTGGGTTCAAATTAGTGGGGATAAACCACAACTGAGCTTGGCGCAAAACAAATGCCACATGGTACTTTTTAAAGTCAGGAAAGCCAACTCCACCGTCCACTCTATGGGCTTTAAGTTTACATAATGAAATTCTATGTTTCTTCTTTCCCCATATGAATTTAAGAATATATGAGTCTATAGATTTAAAGAATGATGTCCGAATGGAAATAGGGAGCACAGACTTCAACCTTATCCACCACGATAAAAACAGAGGGCACCATGAACTAGTAATATCCTTAACTCTAGCAAGGACATTTGCGGCATTCTGTTTTATAAGATCTTTAATAGAGGAAGTTTTAAAGATGCCTGGATATTGAATACCTGTGGGACAACATTTCATTCCCAGATTTGAACAGTGATGCTTGGTACAGTGTATGTTCAACGGCAAAACCTCTGATTTATCAATGTTAAGTTTATACCCAGATGCTAAAGAAAAATGTGTGATAATGTTGAGTAAGTGATTTAGACAAGAGTCGGTTACATTCAGGAGGAGTAAAACAATCTGCATAAGCAGCAGTCTGAATCTGAATATCACCGTAGAGGATACCAGCTATATTTTCTTCTTGTCTGATTGCCTCTAGGAACGGTTCCAATGCAAGAAAAAAAAGGATGGGGAAAGGGGACAAACTTGGCGGGTGCCTCTGCTAAGAGAAACAGAGGAATACATATGACCATTTATGAAGACTGCTGTCTTGGATTAGAGTAAAGTACTTTCACCATGGAAATAAAAGAATCAGGGATGCCATGTCATTTAAGAGCTTTAAACATGTAATTCCACTCCACCCTATCAAATGTTTTTTCTGCATTGAGTTTTATAGCAGTATACAGATTAGTAGATCTCCTAATGCTATTAAGGACATAAGTGAAGAGTCTAATATTCGCTGAAGACAACCGCCATTTGACATTTTTTATTAGATTCGGAAGAAAAGGATTCAGTCTATTGGCTAAAATTTTAGGGAACATTTTGCAATCAGTATTAATTAGGGATATGGGTCTATAATTTTGGACTGATTCAGGGTTCTTGTTGGGTTTAGGAAACACAATAAGCATTGCTTCCAAAAAGGACCCCATGGCTTTTTCATTAGAAATAAAGGAAGTATAAAGTTCATGAAGCTTGGGTACCAAAAAATTATTGAAATGGGCAGAAAAATCAATTGAGAATCCATCTGGGCCTGGGGCTTTTCCTTTAAGGTCTTTTATAGCCTTATATATTTCACTTGCATGCATGGGAGCATTTCATGTTTGGAGATTAGTGTTAGCATATGAATTGTGTTGTATATGTCGAAGGAAGTTTGAGGCAGTACTATTTGGTGATACTTCAGAGGAGTAGAATTCTTGGTAGAATTTGACAAAGGCTTGTAGAATATCTTTATCCTTAAGGACTCTGTTCCCATTATGATCCTTAATAACCGCAAGCCTGGCTTTATCTGTTTTCAATTTGAGATTCAAAGCAAGTGATTTAAAAGATTTATCAGAGAATTGATACATTTTTGATTTGTACTTTAGGAGATTAGTGCAAGAATATTGTGTAGCCAAATTTGTATACTGAATCCTAAATGTAGTTATTTGTGGAAGGATTAAATCAGAGTTGGTGCGTATATATTCAGATTCGAGATATTTGTTTTAAGGATATCTTCGGATTCCTGTTTACGTTTTTTCCTTTTAATGGCTGGCCTCTTACTACATCTTTATAGCAATCCCAATTGTTATCAATGCATGTGACTTCATTAAGTTTTTCAGAAAAGAAATTGGTATACTGTTGCTGTAGTAATTTAGTACATTGTTCATCTTTCAGGTGGGCTGAGTTGAATCTCCATCTGTTATGTTGATGTAAATTATGTAGATTAGAAAGTTGAATGTGGACGGGAGCATGATCTGACAGGGCAATGGGTTCTATTTTAGCATCTAACATGGATTTGGACATTAAAACAATCATTTTTTTTTAAATGAGTTGTGCAGAGTAGAATAAAAAGTGTATTCCGTGTCTGCAGGATGGACTAGACGTCATGTATCAATAAGGCCTAGTCCAGAAACAAAGTTAGTAAATTGTACATGGGAATTAGTGTTCCTAAAGCGTACAATTGATTTTTTTGTCAAGAAGAGGATCCATGATCTCGTTACAGTCTCCACAAACAATGAGATTCTTAGGGCTAGATCCAAACATCCAGAAAGTAATGTCAGCATTGGTAGGACCATATACATTTAAAATAGAATATTCACTAGAGTGAATAAGAAGCTTAACTAGATCCCATCTTCCCACCTCATCAGATTCTGTTGAAATTACTTTGCATTGGAGATGCTTGTTAATAGTAATAACTCAATTTTTCTTTCCACATGCTGCACTCAAAAAGATGTGCCCGACCCATAGACTTTTCAGTTTGGCAGCTTCCGGTTGTGAGAGGTGAGACTTTTACAAGCATGATATAGATGGTTTAGCCCTGTTAAGATGGGATTGGATTTTCTGCCTTTTGACAGGATTATGAAGACCTTTAACGTTCCATGAAATTATATTAAAAGACATAGGGGGCATTCAAGAAAATGTATGCACGCACACAGTCAAAATTGGCAGAATGTTGCAACAATAGACTAACGGGAAGGAAACAAGAGGGAAAGGGGAAGACAAACAAAGTTGACATGGAATTTTGTAATATATATAAGAACTAAAAAATAACGATGAAAGTAGTGACTAACTGGAAACAGCCACTCCAAACCATGTCTGAGTTGAAACAATAAGTAGCAGGCAGTTGAGTAACTTTGCTGAAATTGTTGGGGGGCATGACATCTGAAGAAAAGGTACCCCAGTCAAATGCATGGGGACAAAATGGTGTGCCATTAAAGTTGGGGGGACAAACACCCCTGTCCCCCCCTGAAATTATGCCCATGGTAGCAGGGGTGGAGAGCCAGATTAGGAACAGCTCACCCAATGCCCCACTTCGGTGAAACTATCATGAGATAGACGGCATTTCCAATACAAGGTATCTTCATGTAGCTTGTCTTGAAGTGTCCATTTCTTCTATGTTTTTGTATAAAGCTCCGTAGATCAGCTGGATCCTGTAATGTGAACATGTGGCCATTGAGGGTGACTTTCAAAGAAGCTGGATGGATGATTCCATATCTGGCGTTTAGTTGCCTAGGTGCCGGTCTGAATGTCAACAGTTCTTTTCTCCTTGCTACTGTGGCGCTAGAGACATCTTGAGATATGTAAATCTTGGTGCCCTCCCACTCAAGTTCCTTTCTTTGCTTAGCCTTGTCCATGATGAGGACGACGTGGGTGTTATCCAGTAAGGCAAAGATTAAAGTTCTAGGAGCATTCCGAGATGGGATTTTAGGACCCACACGTTGAGCTCTTTGGATGTTGAATTGCATGGATGTAGGGAGATCTAGAAGCATCGGAAGCATATAATATAGGAATTGAATGGGATTCTCCTTTTCAATGCTTTCCGGAAGGCACACAATATGTAAGTTATTCCTCCTATTCCTATTTTCTAAGTTTTCAGTTTGCTTCTGGAGAGATAAAAATGAATTTTCTAGAGCAGCCACTCTCCCTGTGACGTCTTCCGCATTGATGACCCTTCTTTCAACTTCGTTTATTCTAGTTTCAAATGTGGACCATTTATCATCCAGCATTTACAGCTTGGCAGTTGTAGCTTCCATGAAAGGTTTGAGGGGTTTGATCCAAAATAGCTATCATGACAGGGTCCTGTGGGTCATTTTTGGGCATGGGAGAATCGCTTTTCTGTTTCTTAGGAACATTGTTAGAAGATGTTGATGCTCCATCTTTGAGAAGGCTTTTTTTTAGGTCATGTTTATATTATGTAGATAGTGTACTGCAAGAGAAACCTTGTGCATCAAGTTTAATTGACGGTTCAAATGCTACATAAATAATGCACTTTATTAAGAGTTATAGTATAAAATATAAACGGCCTGTAGAATGAGTTTATTAACACGTATATGTGGTGCCCACTAATCTGTAGGGCGGCTCCCTACTAAGAAGATCCTTACTTTAGTGACAATAGCACAGGCACTTTAATAAGATTTTGTTATGGCACCTCAGCTCTTCATTATTAAATTCTAGGTTGCTTTGTGCTCCATTTTACAATTAGCACTTAGGTATCCATATGAGCATTCAGGTTTCCATGTATGTCAAGCGCTGGACATCTGTTCATTGATCCATTCAAAATGTATGAACAGGCAGTCATATGTTAAACATGTTTTTCTTCATGAAGTACTTGAGTCTCAGCAACATAATAGCAAGATTGAGCATGTGGAAAATGCAGAAAAAGTGCTAGGTAAAAGAAGTTCCTAGTCAGATCAGAATTAACATAAAAGTACTTCAAAAAGCCTTTATAATGTTCAATGTATCATAAATAGGCATAACATGTATGTCTGTGTGTTCAAATGGTGATATATCTTTAATGCTGTGCTTCTGTATTACTTAATAGCACTTGTTATAAAGAAAACTGCTACCCTATCGATAAGCGGCTCCTCTGCTGCACATATGCTGAGCAGCTGACAGAACCCGTCAGCTCTTTTTTCTAATCCATGTTGCTGATTCAGGCTGTGCCCACCGGCTCTAACAAGCAATCTACGTTTCATCCTTTGCAGAGCTTGCAGACACCGGAGCGCACCGCTTACCACTCCCCAAAGTCTGGAATACAGGCATGAAGAAGAATCCTTCTTATTGTCTTGTGTTTTTCATATGAGGAAATATAATTGAGACACCGGAGGGGGCCAAAAAAAAAAAAAAAAAAAATCAGGCGGCCATTCCGTAATAGCGCTAAGCCACCCCCTCCCACTGTTGTATTTCTAAATCACTACACTGCCACTGTTGATTGACCATCTACACCCACCTGGATTTCTGGTAGACCGCAGTCTGAAGCATAGCATACGCAGCATTCACAATCGCATAGCAATGAAGACATTAAAGGGACAGACCACAGGATGCCTGTTCATTTTAGCAACATGCTATAGACAGAAACTATGCATGAAATTGTTGTATTGTATCATATTGTATTGCATTGTATAGTATTGTGTTTGTCATTTATATAGCACCCTTTCCCCAATTGTATGGCCTCAATGTGCTTTGTGGTTGGAACGCCCTCAGTGAACACAGTCCATTTGTGGGAGATTCTAAGAGTTTTTAAAGATGCATGCGAGCATTTTGCCAGGTTAGGACTTAAGTGGGCTGGCTAGGCTCTAGTAAGCAGCCCGGAGGTCAGGCATGTGGACAGAGCTGTTGGTGGTTTAGGATAGAGTGCTAGTGCCGGAGATTCTATATGTCCCCGGCTAGACCGGTTGTTGCTGTATACTAATGGAAGAGGTGTTGAAGTACGTCAGGGGTTTCAGTATGAATGGCTATTCAAACTGCTAGACTGGAATAGCATAGCCATAGCTGTGTTTTAGAGTGCATGGATGGGTGGTCGTGCCTGCTGCCTGTGCCCACAGATGTGGTGTAAGGTATACATACCGTAAATGTGGATGGAGTTCATCTTTGATGTTGTTTTTCTAGGTCGAAATCGATTGGCTGGTCTCGCCAGTTGTTGTCTCTGTTGATTGAAAGTTTGAGAAGTGGGAGAGGGGCCAAGGAGGGACGGGATGGGGGTGATGTGCAATATTTGTCACGATGTGCCGCTGCGAATGCTGCTAGCATCAGTGGGGGTTTGGATAGGTAGGTGTGGTGTTGGGTTTGGGTCAGTGTTTCTGTTCAAGTATTGACAGTACAGAGTGCGAGAGGGTTTCAAGAGGAGGAAGGGAAGAGCAAGGTTTTGAGGGCCTTTCTGAATGCCAAGTGATTGACAATGCTGCAGATGTGCACAGGCAGAGAGTTCCAGATGATCGGAACTGGGACAGAGAAGGAGGATCCACCCAGTCTGGTGGTGTTGTAATGTGGGACAACTAGGGGAGATGCTGTGCCAGATCTGAGTGTCCTTGAGGAGTGGTAGTGAGTGACTTTGTCTTGGAGGAATTCTGGGCCGTGTTGTGGATGGCCCAGTGAGTAATCCACATGGCTTTAATGGTAGTGCGTTGAGAAATAGGAAGCCAATGGAGGACTCTTAGTGTAGGGCTGATGTGTTCTCTGGGAGGTAGGCTAGTGAGCAGGTGGGATGCAGTCTTTTGGATTCTTTGCAGTTTCCTTAGCTGAAAGGCTGGGGCGCCAAGGTAAAGGCAGTTTGCATAGTCTAAGCGGATGGGGAGATGGAGATGGCAGAAAAGCAGTGAGGATAGGTGAGGTATGGGAAGGTATGCGTTAGGATGCATAGATGGAAAGAAACAGGTTCTGGAAAAGAGTTCTTGTGTTGGGGGAGGGACAAATCTGTATCCAGTGTGCATCTGAGGTTTTTCACCGAGATGGAGGTTGCTGGGTAGGGGACAGGGGGTGTGAGGCCAGGGAATAGGTTGGGGAATGGTCACTGTTTTTCTGCAGACTAGGATTTCCATTTTCCCAGAATTGAGGATGAGGTGGTTGGTCGGCATCCAGTAGTCAAAATCCGAGGGGCATGATGACAGATCTGGACGGTTGGAGCCAGGCAATTTGGGGATTTTAAGGATGATCTGGGTGTCGTCTGTGTAGTTGTAGCTGGTGAGTTTGTAGGAGTGGATCAGTGTGGGGAGTGGGTTCAGATAGATGTTGAAGAGGAGGGGAGCTAGGGATGCTCATTGTGGGACCCCTTTTGGTACTGGTCATGAAGTAGAGGTGAAAGGGTGGAGGAAAATGATCTGTGAGCAATTAGAGATGAAAGAGGAGATCCAAGAGAGGGCAGTGTCTTGGATTCCTGAAGAGTGTAGCATTTCTAGGAGAATGGTGTGGTTGATGGTGTCAAAGGCGGCAGAGAGGTCAAGGAGAGTGAGTACAGAGCAAACTTTTGCATCCGCTGTTCTTTTTAGGTTGTCCCAGACGGACTATTGCTGACTCCGTTCCTCGGAGCGGTCTGAAAGCAGATTGGGCAGGGTCCAGGAGGTTGTTGGCTTCAGTGAAATGGCCAAGCTGCTTGTATTTTCTGCAGTCCATGAGTTAGGCCAAGAAGCAAGTGTTGCAGATGGGCCAGTAGTTCTGGGGGAGGAGTAGGCTGAAAATAGGTTTTTTGAGGGGGGGTTGATGTAGGAGGTTCTGAAGGATTCCGAGTAGGTTCCTGATGTTAGGGAGTGGTTGAGGATTGAGCATGCTATGCTGACTGCACAGGGTGAGGCTAGGATGTTTTTGAGGGGGTGGGCGGGCAGGGGTCTTCGGGGGAACCTTATACTGTATGATGCGAACATCTGTATTTAATAGTTGAGTGAGGCGGCAGAGCTGGTAAAGAAGGTGGTTGCCGGGATGTTTTTGGAGAAAGGATGGCGGCACCTAAAAAGGAACTGGATTAGAGAAGCGGGGGACAGTGAAGATGGCATGTGGGAGCCGTGGAAGGCAGCAGGCTGGGAGGCATAGCCACCATAAGGAATCCCTGAAAGGAAGGCACTAGCCAGCAAGAGCAAATGCATTGACATACAACACAAATGCAGCCTGTGTTCCGGCCCTCCTGACTGTCTGGCGCTGCCTCTCTGGGTGGTAATTGCTGGAATAGAGCTTTACTCCCAGCATGCCAAATGTTCTCCTTCGTCTTTCATTGTTTTAAACAGAACATTGGGCTCTACTTTGGTGAAATGTCCTAGTGGCAATAATGCACCACCCTTTGGACCATTACCAGGTGGGAATGTCCTTTAGCCCGCATTAAAGGCCATTGCTTCTCTCAGGCCTATTAACTAATGTACCATAATCACTTAATTATAGTACACAGCTTTTAAGGGATGTTCTCGTCAGTAGGGTGATGATGTCTCGAAATGTGAATTCTTTAAGTTTCAATCTCCCTTCGTCCGAAGCAATCTATTTACAAACATATACAAGTGCAGAGGTTCCCATGTCGTACTGCTCACTTCAAGGAACGGCCCCCGTCTTCAACGTCAGGGTGCCATTTTTTAATCAGAGACATGTGGTCGTCCATGCTGCAATGCATATCATGCCTTTGGCCTGTGACTTGTTAGCTTCCAAAAGAGTCGAAAATAGAAAATAATCTTAATCCATTGTGAAGGGTATGCGGAAAGAGAGCGCAATACGCGGCACTCAGAAGAGACGGTCTGATGTCACCAGTAATCCAGTGGTTTTCTACGCCACCCTGAGAGCGATAAAATGTGGCAAAAGAAGACGCATTCTCTCTATAGTGTTAAGATTCACCAGAGGCTGAGTGCTTCAATTAAATTCTAGGTTTCTTTCTCCCCTACTGTTTCCCCTTTGCTTGTTGGAATGGTCATTCTTTTGTTAAGATTCACCAGATTCTAGGGTTCTTTCTCCTCTACCATTTCCACTTTGCTTGTAGGAATGGTCATTCTTTTGTTAAGATTCACCAGATTCTAGGTTTCTTTCTCCCCTATCGTTTCCACTTTGCTTGCAGAAATGGTAATTCTTTTGTTAAGATTCACCAGATTGTAGGTTTCTTTCTCCCCTATCGTTTCCACTTTGCTTGCAGAAATGGTCATTCTTTTTTTAAGATTCACCAGATTCTAGGTTTCTTTGTCCCCCATCTTTTCCACTTTGCTTGTGGGAATGGTCATTCTTTTGTCGAGATTCACCAGATTCTAGGTGTCTTTGTCCCCTATCGTTTCCACTTTGCTTGTAGGAATGGTCCTTTTTTCGTTCAGGTTCACCAGATTCTAGGTTTCTTTATCCCCCATCGTTTCCACTTTGCTTGTACGAATGGTCATTCTTTTGTCAAGATTCACCAGATTCTAGGTGTCTTTGTCCCCCATTGTTTCCACTTTGCTTGTAGGAATGGTCATTCTTTTGTTAAGATTCACCAGATTCTAGGTTTCTTTGTCCCCCATCGTTTCCACTTTGCTTGTAGGAATGGTCCTTTTTTTGTTCAGGTTCACCAGATTCTAGGTTTCTTTGTCCCCTACCGTTTCCACTTTGCTTGCAGAAATGGTCATTCTTTTGTTAAGATTCACCAGATTCTAGGTTTCTTTGTCCCCCATCGTTTCCACTTTGCTTGTAGGAATGGTCATTCTTTTGTCGAGATTGACCAGATTCTAGGTGTCTTTGTCCCCTATCGTTTCCACTTTGCTTGTAGGAATGGTCCTTTTTTTGTTCAGGTTCACCAGATTCTAGGTTTCTTTGTCCCCCACCGTTTCCACTTTGCTTGCAGGAATGGTCATTCTTTTGCAGAGGCAGTGCTTTCTAAAGAGATTTACACAACCTTCAGCATGGACGAGCAACCTTTGGCTCCCCGGATGTTTAAGACCACAACTGTCATCAACCATAACCAGCGTAAAATGAATGGTGAGGGCACCTGGGAGTCGTAGTCCAAAACATCCGGAGAGCCACAGGTCGCCCCCCACTGATCTGCAGCATTTGTACTTCATGCTATCAAGACAGGTCGTATTTGAGGTTGGCAAATGGAGACATGATCACAAGCCAGGGACACATGATGCTGGCGATCAGGTAGGACTGATAGCAAGGAGGGCCATTAGGTAAACACTGATAATAACTCAGTTGAAAGGTGACAAATATTTATTTCCTTTTTCGCAATGGAAACGGTCTATATGATGACATGCACACGTTGTGTGGCTTACAAACAGTGGGGTTCAACTTTGCTCCAGTTATTGAACATGTGTATTTACTGTGTCGCTGGAGGATCGCTCAGGGGCAACGTGATCAGCTTGGAAGCAAGAGGACACCGAGCAACATTCGATCCCCGTTTCAGCGCTTAGAAACTTCTGGGTATTACCCCATAAGTGCCAAGGACGAGAATGCTCGTCCTTTTTGCATAGACTTGCAAAATAGCCTGGCAGCGCGTTATAAAGAACCAATTACAATTACAATTGCTAATGCACTATGTCATTCAGAAAAAAAAAGGATTTAATTATTTGTTGAACTTTACAAGAAAACACCCTGCCAAAAATGTGCTGGCCTTCCTTATACTGTATTTTATTAAAACTTGGCCAACAAGCAATCTTCGTGAGGCGGGCGGCCATTGAGGCAAGCATTGGGAAAGCCGATGGGTCTAGATTTACAAATATGGAGGGATAAGACTCTCTTGTGTCCGGTGGTGCCTTTGCAAAAAAAATAAATAATAATAATTAAAAAAATACCACGTACATTTCCCAAGCTGGCACGCTACGATGGCAGCTCTTATGAATTGGCAACATCATAAAGGTCAGAATGTGAGGTTTCTAATCCATCAGAGCCAAATTCTTTATTCTTTACACACAGACAAGCAGCTGTGAGGCTGCTCAGAGCGCCGCCCTATACCAGTTAATAAAGCACGCGTGTCGAGCTTCTCTGGGTGCTAATGGGAAGATACCCGTGAGCAGGCAGTGGTGGGAGGCGACTGCTACAATGTTACTAGTACTTGCCCTAGTGAAACTGCCTTTCTCTACTCAGTGGACATAGTAACTTCATACTAGGTTTTGGGTCATTGGTGCGGCTCTAGGGACACCAGTAAAACAAGCACTAGTGTAATAGATAGTGGTAGATGGCCGTTCTTACCCAATTTAGGTTGCTTCCAGGGGCAACGTGCTCGCCTTGGAAGCAAGACGACACAGAGCACCACAGGTTCAATCACCGGATCCGCACTTAGAAAGCTCTGGGTATTAAGCGCGTTATAAATAACCTATCATATCATATTGTCTTCCGAAATTTGAAGGGCTCGGGATTCGAACTTGCTAACTTCGGTCTCTCGTCAGTCAATAAGACAGAACTTAACAGGTGAGCGATCCACCCAGCGGCTGTTTCCCATCATGCCACGGACGGAACTCGTTTAGAAGGCTAGTAATTCCACAACACCATCTATTAAACCATCAGCATCCCTGAACAAGTCGGTCTGCGTTTCCCACAGATGTACATTGCCACCTAGTGGTCGATGTGAAAAGTTCACTCCTCTTCTAGCAGCGCTTGATGCCCGAAGCAGATATTTTAAAAATAAATAAATGCACATACAAATAACGACTAAATACGTTTGCACAAGTTTAATTTCAAAGCAATACTCAGTAAAGAAACTGGTTCAAACATTCGTATTAAGGAGTAAAACATAGCAAATCTATTATACATTGTAAAGAAGCCATTTTGAACAGCAGTAGTGTGTGAGCTTAATCCCACACACTCCCTGAAACACTTAGGCTCTGATTCACAGAGCGTTTTTCAATTGGGCTTTGCCATTATAAAACGCTTCTGTGAATGAGTCCCTTAATTGGGGAGTTCAAAGCCAGAATTGAGAAGCTTGGTCTACACGGACTTGAAGCAACAGCTGGGTGTGCTCTGCCGCCGCGAGACACTTTGATCACAGGCAGCATTCATTACATTTGGTGCTGGTCAGTTTGATTTAATGAACATGTTTCTCCAATGGGGAGTTTGAGACTCATGCAATGTATGGTAAAAAGCATTGGAAAAGCAACACGTTTTGGCTTTTATGTAGCATGTGATTGGCATTTGCCAGGTACCGATATAAGGGTAGTCATTGGCATAAGAGGGCATAGGTTGGAATAGTGTAAAATGCCTGAGTATATTGCCAGAAAAATCCCCATCTAAAACCTAAATGCAATCCCACAATGTTGGCTTGGCCAATGCATGTTTTAACCAAGACTTCAGTGCAAGGAACAGATGTCAGAAAACCAATTACATTTAAATCAACTGGCTGAAGGCACACAGGGTGAAGACATTTTTTTTTATAACACTAGAAGCTAATTAGACTGCTTAGAAATAACACTGCAGGCCTTATAAAGCAGACAGCTACATATCACTGCGTGATATGTACCAGGACCATGCACGGTCGATCTGTGTGTAAATAACCAACATCCCCAATCTACTTGTACCTGGTTACATCCAATCTCCTTCATGTTTGCACTCCAATACAACATTTCAACTTATAGGCGCACCTCAAAGGCAAAACCAAAGAAGGACAAAAATAAACTGATAAATATTTTTTATTTCTGAAAACGCGTCATGGAAAGTGACGGATGAGAGGGGAAAATAGGAGACGGTCAGGGATGATTTACACTGTGGAGAGGGGTGGCGGGACTTAGAAAGGAGGAATGGTGTACATGGAGGGTGGTAGTTACGGAATGCACCATAGGATATATAAAGTCATGCGTGGACCAGGGGACCCACCACCAATTTTTTTTTAGAACTATTGTACAGATTTACACCAAACCAAAAAAGGAATATCTGCCACGCTGTATGTCCACATTTTTGGAAAAGGCTGCAAATTGCTTTTTTGTTTTCTTGAAAACGTTTGAACAATTTAATGAATTTTCCCTAAAACATACATTTTGAGGGCCGGGGTGGGATGGGGTGTGAAATGTACGGCGGGGGAAGGGGGGGGGGCAGGGTTGTCAGCGGCGTGCCAGATATTTCTGTTGGAAAACTTCTGTCAAATCCAGCCAGCCAGTCTAAAGTTATTACCAAGAGATTTTTGGGAAAAGTCAATTCAAATAGGTTTTAACTTAACTATAGGGCGGCAATAGCCAACCTATAGTATATTTGAAATTATATATATAAAAATTTAAAGAACAGTAACAATTGAATGAATCATAACTACAATATATGCAATGGAAACTAAATAGCTAAAGCATTACTTACTGTGAGAAACACCAAAATGAATCGGATTAAAGAAACAGATAGAGATACATATATCACATTACAATAAAACAAGCTAGTGGACATGCTAGCCAATGAATGATCTGTATTGTAAGGATGTCAAATGATGGATTTCTGTGCTTTTTTAGGTGGTAGTAAGGAGGAGTATAGAATTGTGTAATTATTGCTTTCTGTGTTTTTTGTACATATATAAATCCATTGCTTGTAATGTGTTTTGTTTACTGTAATATGATTTATGTGTCTACCTATTTTTTTTTTTATTTGAATAAGTCAGATGAATGTCGATATCACTCACTCTAAGGACACAGTGCACTCACCCCTTAGTTTAGCAATACTTTTATCATGGTTCTGAATCAATCCAAACTCAGTGTTTGTTAGGGTATCTCTACCAGACATTGGGCCTCATTCCAAGGTAGGTGCTAGTCATGCCGCTATTAGCGCCATGACTAGCACCATTACCGGTACCGCGTCCGCCCTGGTTCAATGGGGAATTACCGGTCTAGTCTGACCTTTGCGGAAAAAGCCATTCCCCGTTCCCATTCCGGCCCTCATAGGGCTCAATGGGAAGGAGGAATGCGCTAATAACGCTACCGCAAATTGCGGTACCGTTATTAGCTCTGAAGGCCATGTGTGGGTCCCGTCCATAACGCCTGGTAAAACCAGGCGTTAAGGACGGGGCCGCAAAGGGACCTCGGAATAGGGCGCAAAGGGATTACCGGCACCGGGGTCCTTACCGGTGCCGGTAATCCCTTTGCGCCCACCTCGGAATGAAGCCCAAAATGTTCATATACTGAACACACAATCAAACATCTCATGTTGCCTAAATATTTGAAGTAATTTGAGGACCGGGCCAACCTGTTGGCACTGCTTGACAGAAGATGTTTTTTGTATAATAGGTAAAGGGTCTTCTTGGGAGGTGATTCACCTACATATTACAATGTGATGATATTTTGAAATCGTACCTGCACCATTCACTGTTTCCCACCCTCCCAACATAGTTTCCCATCTAATGTACAAATACCTCCTGGGTGCTGGGAAGCACTTGGCTTCTTACCCATATTAACCATAAACCCTCAGGGCCCTGAACAAGTCCGGCCACAAGACATTTTTCATCAGGCGAATCCATAACAATAGGGTTACCGTTTGAAAGTAGGTCTCTTTGTACCCCGATACCGATGATGCCACTGGCCAAGCACATCAAACGTTCTTCAGTTTCGGGAACCATTCAAATGCCCCGCTGTTGAGTGCCAGGATCCTGGAATCCAGTTTACAACCCACATTCACAATGAATCAGAAATGGCCGCAGGCATATAATTGGGTTTCTTTGATATCTCTGAAAAAGGAAAATGTAGCTACTGCTATAACAATAGTTCTCTTGACTGCTGGGTGCTCTAGAGAAAATCCCATCCTTGAATTCATCCTTTGTGATGAAGAGGGAATCCCAGGGTGCTGCCAAAAAGCAACGCTCCGAAAATGTCGCTCAAGCGAGAGGAACCATCTTGTTTGATCGTTTTCCCAGACATCATTATGCCCATGTCTCTCAATCGTCTTAGGGAGGGGAAAAGGCACCCCCAAAAGGCTTCAAATAAAACAACAGAGTACCCTATAAGCTACCAATAGCCACAGACGAACATGTTAGAAAAACAGGTTTACTGTGCACCTTTCACAGTAATACGTGGGGTTTATCCCTCGCTTACCCAGGGTAATCTAGACGTGGACCCGTTTCTCACTGTGCTTAGAGAGGCACAGCTTCACCTCACTGATTAGGCCCAACAAGGCTGAAACATGCGTCTGAGGTTGCTGGTGTTACTCTTGTTCAGAGGAGGTATTGCCTAATATTTTGGTGCTGGACTGCCTAACTGGGTGGGACCACACTGATATGCAAATGGATATTTCTCCTCTGTGAAATGTACAGTGAGCTAAACTGTAGTTGTAGAGCCTCTCGAGAGACAACCTACTCAAAGAACAGGTTATTTGGACGTGTCCATTCTTTGTAGAGGGGCTCCTACACCTCAGTTAATTAATCTATATATATATATATATATATATATAAAAGTGAAAATGTTTGCCACAAATCCCGCCACAAACGCAAAGTGTTGTTCATTACATTACATTTGGACATCCCACTCCTTTCCCCGAATTTTCAGCAAAAGCCCAAATTTGTTTGTGGGTTTGTGGCAAAGCATTGTTCCTTATACAATTCCCCAAAGTTTCACCAATCTGCACCACATTTTGCATAGTTACCGGTTAGGACCCTCCGAACATTACTGGCTACATGACATTTGGACACCCTGTTCCATGGATTTCAGCACAAGTTAAAAATGTGTTTGTGGTTTGGCGAAGCATTGTTCCTGATGAAATTAAACATTGTTTGACCAATCTGCACCAGAGTTTGCATAGTTACCTGTTCAAACCCTCCAGACATTAACACCTACATGACATTTGGACCCCTAACCCCTTTCCCCAGATTTCAGCACCTTCACACATGAGAGGTTTGCCTGAAATCGGCGAAACATCAATGTGGTCATAGAAAGATCGGCCCAGACACGAAGAACAAAAAACTCGAGGTTCAGGCCATAGCATGCACAGTTTACAAGATAGTTGCACTGCAATTAACTGCACCACACCTGGGTGAGGCGATAGGTGGAGAGAGCACAGAAGGTCCCAGTACGCTACAGCAGACCAACTCTCACCTCCCCTCCATGTCTACTTTGGGGTATGGCCGCCAGCCACATGCGCCCATTCTCAGTGCAGTTTACTCCAGGGTGCAAAGCACATCAAGCAAAAAACGAATCGGAACAGTAACCTACAGGATCAGTGTTATCATGTCTTTCTACAGAACCTGTCCGGCGAACGGGTACTTCTGCTAAAAGTATATACAAATAATGTAGCTAGAACGGCTAAAAACAGCATTAAATACAGATCTAGATGGCAGAACCCTTGTTCAGTGCTACTGTGCGGAAGGTCTGTGCAGCAAATTCCTTTTGCAAAACCAAATGAGACACGAGTGGTGTATTTAAGGGTGTACACATTAGTGGGCTGTACAATTATACAGTTCAGGTGAGGGGATCAAAAGGTAGACCAGTAATTGGGTTGTGCACACTGTGCACCTACTTTGGGAGGCTATGTGCCCCTATCGTAGAGGTCTTCAACCTGCGGCTCTCCAGGTGTTTTGGGTTACGATTCCCATGATTCTTAAGTATTGAATATACCAGTATGGCCTGATGGGAGTTGCAGAGCAAAACATCAGGGGAGCCAAAGGTTGTAGACTCCTGCCATGAGGGTTCCCGTAATAGCAACATGCACAAAGCAAAAGGCTCTCCCTCATTAGTATTGATGTAGGAGGTCCTAGCTGCACAGTTGGGGGACCCATATGGATTCCCTTCTTACCCCATTGCTTGTGAGACTAAGAGCCTTCAGATGCGCCATGTTGAGAGTCTCTGGCATGCACCGAAGAAGAAACGCTGGTGCAATACCGCCATGGACAAGTGTGTACCAACACCCATCAGAGACTGAGAAGAATCTGATGGGTGCAATGCCAGTCCGTATTCCAGAAAGGCCTGCTTTCTAGGTAGGTTTGTGCTATAGAAATCACCTACATACATACATATTCCACCATGTGTATTGTATACACAGCTTTGGTAACGCAAGCTCTTTCTAGCCGCAAAAGATGCCGGTCGGGAAGCAGCGTTTTCCCCTTTCTTTCACTGACACAAAAGAGGCATTGCCGTTTCACATCTTTACACACCACTGTCTCTGGGTGCCTTCCACTGGACAGCAAGTTGCAAAAGAACAGGGGGCGGCCAAACCTGGGAGGGGTGGGGTATTTAAGTAAGCCTGTGTGAATGCTTTGGTGTGGGTTAGTTGGATGAGGACGGCGGGTGGAGGACGTCTGAGAGACCAGTGGAGGCGAGTGCGAAAGGCCTGCAGAAGCTATTCTTAAGGAGGGGGTCTGTGGAGTGTCAGTGTGAGAGAATGTGAGTTTTAGAGGTAGAGTAGGAGTAGGGGCGGAGTGGAGTAGTGGTAGGGGTGTTGGGGTGGAGTAGTTGGAAGGGAGTAAACAGATAGTGGGAGAAGTGAGTGAAAGAGGCACATGAGAAGGGTGTGCAGGGCATGCTATCCCTGGGTGTTCCTGGGGTTAGTGAGAGGTGTGAGCAGGGCGCCATAACCCTGAGTGTGGTAAGGTAGTAAAGGGGTAGTGGTAGGAGCAGAGGAGGAACACTACTAGAGGCAGAGTGGGCAGAGTTACAGCGAGTGGGGAATAAGAGAAGTTATTGTCATAGAGGGAAAGAAAGGAAGAGACGCTAACAGGGGAAGAAAGGGTAGTTGGAGTTGCGAGCAACCGTAATGCAGGAGTAAGAGAAGAACGAAGATCGATAGGTGGAGGTGTAAAGGATGAGTGAGGGATTGGAGGGACAGTGACATGGTGGGAGAACTGCCTGAGAGACCAGCAGAGAAAGGGACAGGTCCGAAAGGGTGTGAAAGGTGTGAGCGTGACGATGGGCAAAAGAAGACCATTTCTTACCCCTGAGACTACTAAGCGGGGATAGGTGACGGACAGTTAGAAGATCCCTATGGAGTCCGTTAGACATTGTATTAGGAATACCACCACCAGAGCTAGAAGAGAGAGAACGAGAGAGAGGAGGAGAGAGAGAGAGGGAGAGAGAGAGAGAGAGAGAGATGGAGAGAGAGAGAGATAGAGAGATAGAGATAGAGATACCTAGTGCTAAAATACCAAGTCCTGAGAACCATAGAGAACTCTCTAATTGACCATAAAGTCAGACTGTATCGCAAAATAAACACTCTAGGACCTTTCATCGGGGTCAGCGTGGTTCTTTGTGGCGGGCTACCCCAGCATTAATTCACTTTGGTTTTACTTCCTCCCCCAATTTAACAACTTACGGTTGAACTAAGAAACATGCTGTACCAAATGCAAAAGTTGCTTTCACAAGGGTGCAAAGCGTGCAGGCCCAGATCCAATATCTGTGTGGTGGTTTCTATGGCAATGCAGTAAAATGACAGCACAGATGTCAATTTCAATCCATTGGTATTGGAGCACAGGAATTCACTTTGCTGGAATCTATACCCCACCAAGCGTTGAACAGAATGTCTTTACTAATGTGACACAGGCACACTTATTGTAATAAAAGAAATATAAATACTGGTCCTTCGTATTTTGAAGGAGCTTTGCGCCTGCGCTACTTATCTGCATTCATAGAGGGCTCATCAAAATGAGCTCAAAGAGGATCGTTCAGAAGGGAGAACATGCTCTGTAGCTAATATGCTTAAACACATTGGGCCTCACCACAAAATGTGTGCTCAGTGCCAATGTGCAGCAGCAGGAGGGAGAGGGTGTAGGTTGAGGTGATCTGCAGGGTGTCGCGCAGTCCATGGCTTCAGCCCAGTGACCATCCTTTATCCCGTTCCTAAGTCCCACCAGTGGCAAACTGGGAAACAATGTACACAACCCCCTCTGTGGCATGATATGCTTGTTTTTGAACAGTACAATGGGTCAATGCGCCATGGGTGCCCTCATTTGAGTGAGGCATGCTCCCAACTTAAATGTGGGAGAGCACCGCAGCAAGCGTGCACTTGCTTCTTCAGAGCCCACACATGTGCTAACATAGAAAGGACTGTAGAGTCTGTTCTGCAATCCCTCCCTCCAAGCTACCACAAATTCTTCTTTTATCACTTCCCCCAAACTCATCTACCCCTCATCTACCTGGCACTTGCTTTAAAGACGTCATCCTTCCTCGCTCCTCTACATCACCACTTCGCATAACCTATAATCGTATATCACCCACTCAGTCACAACGCACCACTGACCTCATGATCTCTGCTACTCCCAAACTAACAACATCCCACTAACCCCCTCAACTGCACCAATTACCAACACAACTCTCCACACAAAGACTAACAAACCTTTGCATAGAATCTCTATCTCCTTTAAAAAAAAAAAGAAACACACCAGTCCTTTTTACAAACTACTCGTCTTGAACCCCTCAAACAACACCAACAATCTACACCCCTTTATTGACAACCATGGTTACATGATTTTAGAGACACCCAAACTCGACCAAATACTAAAGGGTTAGAAGCTAGAGAACCACATTCTGGTACATGCACGACCACACTCCCCCTGCCCCCCAAAAACACCACTCCGGAAGTTAGAAAAGATCTGATGTGTTAACAAAACCCATAAGCTCTTTGCTGCTCTAAAATCTAAGCACTTACTTATAAAAGTGAAATTCACAAAACCACACATTTATTTTAACAAGAAAGCAATGCCCTCTTCAAGGCTACCAAACACTGCAATAGCCCCTTTCATCCCACATGCCAATGAAATATCCTCCAACACAAAGTCATACGTCATCAATAAAATCAACACCATATATCAGAAAATTGAAAGTGCACGAACGGACAACACCACGTCTTCCCACAGCATACCACTGTGGACCATAGTCCCACCTCACGCCACCAACACCCACCATTCCTCTCGCCAATGCTGTCTAGTTTGACATGATCCATAACCTGCCCTTCTGCAGAATTAATGGAACACCCTCACATCCTCAGGAGGCGGGGAGGCCTACCAGTGAGGAATCCAGGGTCAGTCCTAGCTCAGAGGGGAAGTGGGGGCAGTTGAGAGTGCCCCGAATCATGTAATCTACCCATGTGCCTGCTTATATTTATATAATTATATCTGCATCACACCGTGCCACCTGTCATAAATGCTTGTCTGATTCTTTCTTCCTGTTCCAGAAATGAAGTCAACACAGGAACTGCGGCGAGAGACCAACAAAAGAAACATGGCCTGGCAGCAGCACAAGCCAATCACTGTACAGTGGGAAACCCGCGGGGGGAGAGAGAGGCAGAGAGAGGCAGAGAGAGAGAGAGAGAGGCAGAGAGAGAGAGAGAGAGAGAGAGACAGAGAGGCAGAGAGAGAGAGACAGAGAGAGACAGAGGGAGAGGGAGAGGGGGAGGGAGAGGGAGAGGGAGAGGGAGACTACGTAGCCACCACGCCACTCACCCCCTAGAACTCTGGGGCCTAAAACCAATTTCTCTACCACTCACAAAACTGTGTTGAACTTGGGAGACATCAGGCTAGACCTCCCTAAAATGAACCTGGATGGGATAAAACATGTAGTGCCAATGTTGTTCTGCTGCGGACCTGCGCTGAGAAAAGGGGCAGGGCTTAAAACACTATATTTAACATTTGTTGTGTTTAACACCTCCTGGGTGGGGACGACATTGCCAGATTGGTCATGGCCAGATTGCCAACCAGAGGCCAGGCAGGGGGTTAAGAAAGAGCCCCAGAAACAGGAGGTTGTGGGTTGCTCGGGTGAGCTCAGAGGAGGAGGAATTGGCAGACCAAGCACTAGCAGGCGGAAGGATGGTAGACAAGCGCATATAAACGAATCGTAGAACAGCTGAGGTATTAGTCGGTGCGTGCAAGTTGGTTTGCATTGCAAGTGTGCATGTCAGAGGAGTGGGTGCGATTATTAGAGGGAAAAGTGTGAGTGGGGAAGAAGGTTTGGAGGGGGTAGTCGTTTGGATGAGGAGGTAGAAGTGAAGGGGAGAGAGTGGCAGTGTAGAAGAGTGGGTAGTAGTGCAGAGAAGACAAAGTAGTACAGCTAGTTCTGTGGAGGAGAGAGTAGAGTGCGGAGAGGAAGCAGTAAAGGACTGAGTAGTTATATAAAAGGATAGAGGTGAGGCGCTGAATGAGTGAAAGACATTTAACAATTAAGTTGGCAAAAAGGCATTAAGACTCTCTGAAAGGTGACCATGCCTTTTTGTGATCCTGTATTTCATTGCAGCTTACGACAATGTCAACAAACCTTTCCTGCTCTCCACATTCTCCTCCTACATGGGTGTCAACAACGCTGTGCTAAACTGCCTCCTTTCTTACAGATGGACAGTGCGTGTAAATGGTACAATCTAGATGTGCTATTCTTACACTATGGCATCCCAGTGTTCCATCCTTTGCCCAGAGGATAGTCAACCTCCACACCGATCTTCAGGGAGTCTGAGTGTCTAGAGAGAAGTCACTACAAAATATCAACCACGTCCACGGGCTGGGATGCTGCCGAGAAAAGCAGACCTGCATGGTCGCAGTTTTCCTCAAGCAAAATTGACAGTTTAATTAATGTTACCACCTCCTCTTGCGTTGAAAAAAACTCTGGGGCTCCTCGATCCTAGACCTGAGCTACATAACCATAGCCAATAAAAAGAAAAACAATTACATAAAATCATTTCTTGCAGTTTGAATCGCAGAGGTTTTCCACAAATGCTTAATTAGTTGTGCACCTACCCTTTTCCATCCATCAACCCGTCCTCATCTTCCTCCGCATCAGAAGCTGGGCTGGTCCGAGGTGGGCATGACCGCGTTGAGATGTTGCGGGCCAGAATGGAACCTTCAAGGAGACAGAAATAACAAAATATCAGTAACAATTACACGCCTATGCATGTTCAAGTTGAAAGTTACTAGCCAGGCATAAAAAGTCAATTTCAATTCCCAGCATTCACAGCACACTATTCCTTTCTCGTCAACCGAGAATTATCCCTCACCAATGGCTAGTTGCAAGTGCAATTTGAGGCTTGAACTATACTTAAGCTTCCTGAAATTCTCTCCCATGTCAATGAAGGAAGAGTGAACCCAGGCGTGGTGCACTCAGTGGAAAAGTGGTGGACTGCCACCTTAAAGTGGTCAGGTCAAACTTCTTAATTGCTTTCACCCTTCATAAAAAATAAAAAATAAACATCATTGATCTTTTATAAAAATGTAAAAGACAAACAAAACATGAACGTATCTAGAGAAGAGACAGGCTAGGAGAGATGCCAACACCCTATTAAGGTGATGTTGTGGTTTCCAAAGCAGGTGATGTATTGTGCGGTCAGAGTGCTAATGCTGCCACGGTACACACAAAGAATTAATTTACATCTAAAAGGTGATTGTTAGATTTTGTGAAATGGTGTGCGGAAGGCTTTTTATGATCACCACTAAAGATGCACACCTTAAAATAGAAAACACATGGCCAAAGGCTTACGCTGGCAGAAGAGGGGTTTACGCAAGGTCGGGGGAAACGCGGGCCCTGAACATTGTGAACGCGGGCCCTGAAGTAGCCCATGTTCAGATGTTGCCTTCTCAGTTATTGTGTTTGATGCACATTATAGCAAATGCTGGCACGGGAGGATTTAAAGCATGGTGCTTCATAAAACAAGCAATAGTTCATGAACATGTTTAACATATTTAAAGCAGGTGTGGAAAAGGTCAATTTTCATCTACCAGAAATGTTTGTAGAACATTTTGTGTTTTATTTCGCAACCCTTTCAAAGACTAGGGTTTAACAAATCATAAGGTTACAAATCAAACGTCAAGTGTGCATAGCACCCTTGCTTGCTGAAAATAGATTGTCAGGAAAAAATATTGTCATCTTCAATTAAAAGCATACAAAACAGTCTTTCGGGACAGAGAATCACGATTTCTCAATGTTATGAATGCAACTGACCCCTGAAATAATTCTGTTAAAATACAGCGTAGAGGAAGTAATACGTCTTTTCGGGCAGGCTGTGTTACTTTTAGAACAGGTTTTACAGTTTAAGTGAAATTAGTCACTGGGAAGTAACTTTGTAGGTGGGTAGCTGACAGTGTAATGCTTATGAGCTTTAACAACATGGCGCCGGTCAGCGGCCATCTTCTGACACTCACTTTTCATCTGACTAATAAGGCATAGGCCGTTGGCAGGCTGTGCAAGCTCAGCAGAACACGTGAACAACTTGGTAGCGACGGCAGAGCAAGGTCACACAAAATTATCGAAGGAGCTCACTGCGAGGAATAGTTATGTTATTGTCCACTGAAGGCCGAACTGGAAAGAGAGTCGGAGCACATTGCAGGTGCAGTGATAAGGGGTGCTGGGAATGAATGTGGGAGGAGAGCAGGGTTTTTCCACTTCTGAATGTTATTTTCCACTCTTTACCATCTTCACTTATGATCTGCTATTTGGCGGAGGGCAGCCATAATGAAGAGAGGTGGGGAAAATATCCCATAAGAATAAAGAGGCTTGCAAGCCGGAAAGCAGTCAGAACTTGGATCCCCAGGTGAAGTAGTCTCGCCGGAAGGGAGGACACTCCACTCCAGACCTCGTTATAGCGCGTGATCTCTTGTGCCTACCTGCTGTGGGACTAAGCAGTGTTGCAGAGGCTAAGATGTAGGTGTCTCCAATAACAGCACCGACGGTGAGGTGTATTGCATATTAGTGGGAGACGTCAGAAGCGGCCGTTGTTGAGCTCTTGTTTCCAGTCCTTGTTCCTTGTTCCTGTGAGCTCTCGCAGTGCGGCTTGACGTCCTTGACGTGTTTCTCTGGGAAAGAAGGTGCTTTACTCTAACCTGCTCTGTTTCGCAGGCGAGTGCTGCTGCGGAGGATACAGCAGAGCGTAGACTGGGAGACAGGGGGAGAGTGGAGAGCAATGGGTCGCTCACCCTTGACTGCAAAGGACACACCAAAGGCCGCCGCCGACCGTGTTCGCGAGGAGTAACGGGTTGTCCAATCTAGAGGTCTACGCCTCTGGTGAGCGGCTGCAGTGAGACCTGATCTGCTCACATTGGGTGTGAGAGTACTGAGAGTACTGTGAAAGTTTTGTGCTTGCTGTGGATAGTTTTGGAGAACGCCCGTTTGATGTTTCTTTCGAGGTTGACCCTTGTGTTGCTCTCTGGGGGTCCATTGGCACAGGTTTTTGCACGGGTTTCTATAGTACTGCAGTGTCCTGAGTCTTGACTATTGGATTAGACACAGGCACTAATGAGTGGCTACAGCCGGGAGACTGCAGGTCTAATCCTTTGATCCTGGCTGTACATATCTCAGCTGCAGCTATAGCTCTATGGCACTCTTTCAATATATTTAATTAAGGCACTGTAATCAAACCTTGTGCTATTAGTGCAACTTGTGCATTTTACTCTAACATTCTAACGTTGAAGTCCATATCATACTGTTCTGAGTCGAATACTTTATTAATTGACTCAGTTGGGGTGAGGACTGTGGGCAAGTGCCTTTGACTCACCCACACTCTATCACTAGGAATAGCTAGGAAAAGCTATTTGGACATCGTATTGAGCATTTTATTAACAGCTTTTTACCTAATGTGTTCTCTCCATACAACAAGGAGAGTTTAAAAAAGGAATAACTAGTAAAAATTCAAGGAGAAATATATCAAAGGCCTATAATTTAAGAAGCATGGTGACTTCCGATCCCACAGGCATGAAGGATCAATTAACAAATGTGTCACTCAATACCTTAACTACAAAGGAAGGAGGGTCTTCTTTTAGGCCCTACAAAAATCGGGGGGGGGGGGTGCTTTTATCCCCACTCAGAGCTTTTTTGCAATTGATTTGCAAGAACCCGCAACCTCGGACATTGCTCAAAATGTAAGGCCTGTGGTGACGACAACCAATGCTTCAACACCAATAAATCCATTGGTGAGAAATGTTCTTCCCTCAAATTTAACTACACTTTAACGGCCACAACAATGAAGACTGCCAATGGAAACTATTGTCCACCTACTTTAGAAGGAACAATGCCACACTCTGTACCACTTCCTCAAGAGACTGAACAAGGTAGCCCCCACCCACCACCTCAGTCGGTGGACGTGCTCACCAACAAACAACTATCCGCACCAGAGATAGTAAAAGATGGGGCTCCAGAAACCTACATTGATCCCTCTTATGAATTGAATGGCATATCAGCAATCTGGGAGGAGTTTGAAGATGCTCATATTCCTCCCTGCACCCCCTCCCAGCAATTCACAGGGATGCCACAGTCATAGAGCTCTGGCCGGTCAAAGCTAAGAACCAGGGAATAGGGGCTACCTCTATAGTGGCCTTAAACTTTGTGCTGACCTCCTTGGTTAGGGTTTTTAAAAATCTGAAACACGATGTTCAGCAATACACTGGAATTCTATTGGAGATCACAAAAGAATTAGAACTGAATGACACGTCTATCGTAGCCTTAAAAACGGCAATCAACGAATACAAGGGGGAAACGGCTAATGATTTGACTACGATACTGGACTCACAAGCCGGGAATATGGAATTGCTAACCAACCAATATGCTGACGTAAAAGATGAGATGATCAATTTGAATAAGAAAATGGATGAATTTGCAGAAGGGGGGATAATACTGGTTGTATTAATTGCAGGCAGTCTACCCGTCCAAACATCTCAAACCTGAAAGCAAATAATACTCCTCTGTCCAGTTCAGTAATTAATGAATTTATACGCCTAGCCCAACTGGCAGAGTCTGAGGAGGTCCCCACTGTCATGGAGGATGGACCTAATATGGAAAGTATCCCAAGTGAACCAGGAAGAGAAAAAAGGCTGGAAGAAACCAAATGGAAAAATGAGGAAACAGAGGAAGAGACAAATGAAGGGATCTAAAAGCCCCTCAAAGAAGATTGTCCAGGACCAAAAGAAATTAGGAAAAAAAAGATGAATTACGGCAATGGTGGATCACATAATCAGAATGAAGCGATCTTAGAGGCTCAAAAAAAAAGCGAGTGCCAGTGGTTCGTCTAAAAAAGCTGGCAACAACCTACAAAAGCCTGCTGATGAAAACCCACTGAACACTGACCCTAAAGGTAATAGTTTACAACTACCCAAGGTCACAGTCGTCAGTCAAACAGAACCTGAGTTGCCTGCTAGGAAGATCGCTCCGATCTTTCTGAAATTCAAAAAGCTACTGAAACCGCCCTGTAAGATAAGAAAGTCGCACCTATATTCCTGAAGACGGGAAAGATTCCCCAGAAGCCTGACGCTGTTTTGGTGAACCAAAAGACTACCCCTATACTGCCTACTGGCTCACCAACCAAGCAACAGCAATCTGCTCTCCAAATTGAAGAGCCATCAGTAATGGTCAATCAAACCCAAAAGAATATGACCGAAGGGGGCAACAAATATGAGCCTCCGAAACAAGTCTCGCCAAGAATGATGAGTCAGAATCCTCTAAGTAGGAACCATCCTTTGCAAAATGTATACACAGACCTCACAGTCTTTCTGTCTACTAATGACTCAGGGAAGGGCTTGCCCCTAATCGTTCAAGAGTGTTAAAGGAAATTAATGTCATGGCAGCTCTTAAATTCCTCTCAACTACTGACATTCAGCAACTGAGCTTTCCTTTCCAGTCTGAGACAAATATGGAAGAGCTTCATATGACCTCAAAGGTGGCATTTGAAACTATCCTAGGAGCAAAGGAACATTGGTCATCAAGAGGCTTCCACATTCCAACTGTTCTCCCTCAAGTAAAGGGAAAGGAAGCACCTGAAGTGGTGAATAGTATAAATCCATCTACATCACTCCCAGCTATATGGGAATGTGTCCCTGAAATTATATATCAAGTTCTTCTGAAGCTCCGATTAGTGGAACCGAAGCTCTAGTTGAGGAGGAAGTAAAATGTCTATCTTGGAATACAAGAGGCTTTAACTCTTTCTGTGAACAATCGAAGAAGTGTTATATTTTACAAAATGTTCACGTCGTCCTCTTTCAAGAAACTTTGGCTTCAGATATCTTAAATGTTGATGGCCTTTCCTCCTTCCAGCAGATGGCATCAAGAGGAATAAAAGGACGTCCTAGCAGTGGCCTTCTTATTCTGTGTAGCAATTTGATGTTTGGGGCTTCTAATTTGTTATCTAGTGATGTCAAGGGAATACTGGCAATCAGGGTGGTAAGAAGAGGGGCTGATCTGGATTCCAGTCGGATTATACTTAATCTGTATTGGAACCTCGTGTCTACCCCTCTAATTGAATTCATGGGTTGCCTGTCTGACCTGCTATTGGATTTCTAAGTCCGTTTTCCAGACAACCAGTTGATCATTATGGGTGATCTCAACTCCCAGTGCCTTAAGACAACTAGGAACAACGTCTCAGAAAAAGAGATGAATGATCGAGCCTATGCTTGGTGTAGCTTTATGTCAGATCGGGAACTACGAATGCTCCATGGTAATATCCATGGTGATATCCCTAGCAGACATACTTGGCAGAGGGACCGGGTGGTCTCAACGATTGACTATGCTTTTAACTCTATTCAATGTTTGAATCCCCCATTGAATTATCGACCCATATCGCTCCTTGATGCGGATGGGAAGATCTTCTTGGGCATTATCCTGGCCGAATTACAAAAATGGGCAGAGGCAACCAGGATTATTCCTAAGCAACAGACATGTTTTAGAAGAGGTCATTCTACCACCCTCAGCACTCTAATCCTCAATTATTTAAGTTCAGAGACATACATAAAAGGAGCCTCCCCCCTATTCAGAGCCTGGGTTGATCTTACCCAGGCTTTCGATACCATTAATAGGAATAAACTCGGAAGTTAAAATCATGGGGTTTACTAGATAATTTGTTATCGATCTTGATAGAGCTGCATGACAGATCATCACTAAAAGTCCACCTGTCTCAATCAGGCCTTCTTTCCCAGTCTACCAAAATAGAAAGGGGGTGCGCCAAGGATGCCTGTTGGCACCTTTTCTCTTTATTTTATACTTGTCTGATTTGTGGCAATGGCTGAAAAAAAAGTGGCCTGGTGGCTCCTAAATTGGGCAGCATGAAAATTAATTGGCTAGCATATGCTGACGATATTGTGATTTTAGATCATTCACAAATTGGTCGGCAATGCTTATTGTCAACATTATCAGACTATGCCAATGAAAATAATCTTAAAATCAATCCTAATAAATCAAAAATCATGGTATTTAAACATCCACTAAAGAATCTAAAATCTTTTGTTTGGCAACTGGACTCTTTTCCTATTCCTATGTCCAAAGAGGTTACTTATTTGGGCTCTAAATTAAAAGCCTGCCCCACTCAAGTCAACCTGCTCCAGACCATAGAATTAAAGGTTGTAACTTTGATTGCCCAAATGAAAAAAAAATGTTTCCAATATTGTACATTTTCCATGCTCCCACTTCTTAAGTACTTATATTGGTAAGGCGGTCCGGGTAATCACTTTTGGAATGGAATGCAATCTGTTGGCCCTAATGTGGACTGGAGTAAAATAGAAAGTAAAATCTGGAAAAACACACTGACACTGCCGAATAGTGTCCCCATTTCATGTCTAAGATTCGAACTTGGCCTCATCTCTCTCGGTACATGGATGGAGTGAAAATGGGTATCGCTTTATAGGCTGATATTGGTCCCCCCTAAATCCTCAGTGTATGAGGAAGTTGCAATTGCTCTGGATAATTCCACATCTATTTTTCTTAATAAACTCAAACTTAGATGTAATGAAACGTTGGCTGCGGCTGATACCCACATCAACACTCTAATCTGTAATCTGATGAAAGTGAAGGAGGCTCTCCATCGTATGGATTGGATTAGGACTATAGATAAAATGAGGCTTTGCAAAATATTGTCCTCACCATCTCTATTCAATAAACCTAGGTCAATGGTCCCGAAATACCTAAGGGAATTTCCCGATTCAGTTGTACAGATGAATTTCTTGAGGTTAAGGCTTAATCTGCTTCCAACGAGGGAGATTTTGCATGTTCGACAGGGGGATGTTTATCCGACAAATTTCTGTGATAAATGTGATGTAAATGTTACACAATCTACTCGCCATTTGCTGATGGAATGTTAGGGAACTTGGCCCCTGAGAGTATTGAAATTTCAAAGGTTTGTTCATGACCCTCATTCACTCCTCTCAAATGCATTCTGGAACAGGTTGATTTCGGGAATGGACATTTTTCTTACTTTGGAGGTGGGTGCTCTGTTAAAGGAGCTTAGTCTGATTACTAATAATGGAGATATGAACCTGCATGTTAAATGACATGCTCCATTGTAACGATACGTGGCCAGCTGATTTTCTTTTTCCATTTCCTTGCTTATTTATTCTTTTTAGGATTCCTTTTTAAAAAACATATTTCTGTATGAATTATTTAACCAATGTTTTATTGTTATGATCCAGAAATGTCATTTTTTTTTTTTCGATGTGTGTAAAAAGTCATGTTTTTCTTTTTTGGCTAATGCACAATAAATAATAATAAAACAAAAATTGCATATTATATCCACATATAACCGACCTTTGGTTGACTTGGTGTTTCATCTTTCTATTCATGAGTGTGCAAGCATATAAACAATATAGAGACCTCTAAATGTGGGGATAGTATTATAAATGGCGTGTAACAAGCCTTTGTATAACTATCCTCATTAGTTGTTATGAGTCTCATTTCTTGCCTCTCAGAGTCCAATTGTTTATTGCGCAAGACTGGCCGGGAACTGGCAAGTCTGAGGTGTTCCCCGAAAAGGGTCAGGTAAGAGTAAAGATATTGGATACTTTGGGATGTTGCTGCAGAAATTGATATAGAGTTTATATTTTCAAATCCACAATTTTCCATCCAACATTTGTTACTATTGAGCATCATTTATCAGGGGTTTCTATACCTATTCTATTGGCATACTACTGCAAATTGAACTTGTTGGCTCTGTAGATCCCTTATAAATGTGGACAGGTCTGAGCACAAACTATTTAACAGCCTTGAAACAGCCCACTTATTTCAATTCAAACATTACAAATGTATTAAAGTCGGTTACGTCAGAATCTGGTTTGCGTAATGCACTTCAACACTAAATCGCATTGTGAATATATACACACCCAAACAAAGCAAAAAACTCAGGAGTTATATAATATTACATCTTAAATAATGCTTCATGCCAGTTTCCTCCATTTTGAAGTACTGGAATGACGTGTTAGTACACCTTTTTTAATGACACTTGGTATTTTCACTTGAGCAGGATCTTATAGTGAGTACGCCTTGCCTAAGGATAAGAACTTTCAAAGACAGGCTGCCCTTATGTCCTTGGCCAATGCTTTACTCTGACGCTATCCACCCTTGGCTCGAATAGCTTGCATTTGTTGCATTCAGGTGTCCAAATCAGGGAAAATTAAACGTCTTAAATAAACCCTAAACCCCTTTCCTTCAAAGGGTCAACATAGCCAACCTATGAACAGAAAGACATCTCCATGCTCGTGCAGATTTGTGGAGAGCAGTGGTGGAATGTGCAGCCAGCAGGGGGCGAGCTTGCATGTTTTCAGCCAGCGGGAGTGGTGTGGGTGTGGGGTGGGGGGCTTATATGCCTTCAGCCAGCAGCGGGGAGAGGTTACATGCCTTCAGCCAGCATTGGGAGAGCTTGCATGGCTTCACCCAGCAGGGTGGGGAGATAGCTTGCAAGCCTTCAGCCAGCGGGAGGCAGGGAGTTGTGGGGGGCGGGAGCTTGCATGCCTTAACTGAGCAGGGAAAGAGCTTGCATGCCTTCAGCCAGCAGACAGAGAGCTTGCATGTTTTCAGCCAGCAGGGGGAGAGCTTGCATGCCTTCAGCCAGTGGGGGTGGTCTGGTAGCGGGGTGGGGGGCAGGGAGAAACGGGGGTGCTCGATGCCTTCAGCCAGTGGAAGTGGTGGGGGGGCAGAGAAGAGTGGGGGGATTGCATGCCTTCAGCCAGCATTGGGAGAGCTTGCATGGCTTCACCCAGCAGGGTGGGGGATAGCTTGCATGCCTTCAGCCAGTAGGGGGAGAGCTTGCATGTTTTCAGACAGCAGGGGGAGAGCTTGCATGTTTTCAGCCAGCAGGGGGAGAGCTTAAATACCTTCAGCAAGCAGGGGGAGAGCTTGCATGCCTTCAATTAGCAGGGGGAGAGTGTGCATGCTTTCAGCCAGCACTGGGAGGCCTTGCATGCTTTCAGCCAGCACTGGGAGACTGTGCATGCCTTCAGCCAGCAGGGGGGAGCTTGCATGCTTTCAGCCAGCGAGGTTATGATATGATATGATATGATAGGTTATTTATAACGCGCTTAATACCCAGAGGTTTCTAAGCGCGGACCCAGGGATCGAACCCATGTTGCTCCGTGTCATCTTGCTTCCAAGGCAAGCACGTTGCCGTTGAGCTATCCTCCTGGGAGCTTAAATACCTTCAGCAAGCAGGGGGAGAGCCTGCATGCCTTCAATTAGCAGGGGGAGAGTGTGCATGCTTTCAGCCAGCACTGGGAGACCTTGCATGCTTTCAGCCAGCACTGGGAGACCTTGCATGCCTTCAGCCAGCAGGGGGAGAGCTTGCATGCCTTCAGCCAGCAGGGGGAGAGCTTGCATGCCTTCAGCCAGCAGGGGGAGAGCTTGCATGCCTTCAGCCAGCGAGGTTGAGGGGGGTGGGGAGGAACGGGGGGCTTGCATGCCTTCAGCCAGCAGTTTCAGAGCTTGCATGTTTTCAGCCAGAAGGGGACAGCTTGCATGCCTTCAGCCAGCGGGAGTGGTGGGGTGTGGGGAGGAGCGGGGGGGGCTTGCATGCCTTCAGTCAGCAGAGGAAGAGCTTGCATGCCTTCAGCCAGCATTGGAGCAGGGTGGGGGGATAGCCTGCATGCCTTCAGCTAGCATGGGGAGTGCATGCATGCTTTAAGCCAGCAGGGGGAGAGCTTGCATGTTTTTAACCAGCAAGGGGGAGAGCGTGCATGCCTTCAGCCAGCAGGGGAGGAGCTTGTTAGAGGAGGAGCCTCTACCGGAAGTCCCGCTCATATTCTTCCTATATGTTGGAAACCGGAAATTGAGACATGCACAACGGCAATAATGGTCCCTGTACCACAAAGAATCCTTGAAACAAGGTATCCATTGAGAAAACCCTATATGACGTACCCATGGAGAAGCACCAGTCTTTTAAAGGAGCTTCTGGAAGAAGTGTGAAGATGAATAAAAGAGAAGACTGGTGACGTCACATGAAGCAGAAATGACGCTGAAACGCAAGTAGACTAAGTAATCATAAGGATGGCTATACGTAGTGAATAGACTGCAGGCGGTGCCACCAAAATATAGATATAGATATAGAAATAGAGAGAGAGCGAGAGAGAGCGAGAGCGAGAGCGAGAGCGAGAGCGAGAAAGAAAGAATCTGGTTGTTCCACGTCGTGTTTTAGCAAACTAGGACCCCATGAACAGAAGGGCTGAAAGTGTGGTGCAGTAGAAGAAAACAGCTGACGATGAGGGAAGATTCAAGAAAGGTTGTCTGGCCCAGTGTCAAGGGTTGGGGCAGCCAAGAAACTGGTTATCTATTCGAGAAGCTACAATGAACGTGAGAAGTGAGGCAAGCTCCTTTTGAGGTGTAATGGAAAAACACTAGAAGTGCCAGCTTGTATTCATTTAATAGTGTTATATACTAAAGAAAGAGCTCATAAACAGTTTCCTGTCACATGGAGTAGATGAAAATAGACTTTGGGCAAGCTACACCTAGACTTGAAGATAAGACCATGCTAACACCCCCTTTAATTCTCAGGTGCAGTGATACTTTGCAAGGCTGAGTTAAAAGACAATTCGAATGGCAGATAGCAGGAGTGATGATGGATGATGGGCTAATTGGGTGGGTAGGTATGGTCAAGTCCAACCCACAAGCACCTGGGGTACCAGCTTGCATGCTGCTGGCTGCTGGAATATTCCAGAAGGGTACAAGCTTGCCAACCAATTGTAGAGGGCCACATAGTGAAGAGCCCTATAGTTTGAAAGCCAATGAAACATTGTGTATTTCATGATGGCGAAGATGGCTTGCACTAGGGGTTGACATAGCTGTCCACCTGACCTTAGAGACCCAATCACAATCCTGTCACCCATAGAAAGTATACCTAGATGTTCGCCTTAAGCATATCACAACCCCAAGTAGGTTTCCTTATTTTGACACGTAGTATGATGTCAGTAATGACGGATTTTGACAATAGAAAGGTAATTTTTTAATGAAATGCTTAGAGAGTTTTCGAGAGAGACTTGAGCGAACGTCTGTTGGATGTCCAATATACTCCCTGTTTTATTATTGGTGTAAGAGTTAAATCTGCATCCCCATCCATCCGTTATATAGCGCTACCTCGCTCATAGGGCCTACGGGTTCACTTGCATGCCAGCAGGGGGAGAGCGTGCATGCTTTCAGCCAGCAGGTGGAGAGCGTGCATGCTTTCAGCCAGCAGGGGGAGAGCTTGCATGCCTTCAGCCAGCAGGGGGAGAGCATGCATGTTTTCAGCTAGCAGGGGCAAAGCTTGCATGCCTTCAGCAAGCAGGGGCAGAGCTTGCATGCCTTCAGCCAGCAGGGGCAGAGCTTGCATGTTTTCAGCCAGTGAGAGTGGGGGGCTGGAGAGGAGCGAGGGGGCTTGCATGCCTTCAGTCCGCAGGGGGAGAGCTTGCATGCCTTCAGCCAGCATTGGGAGAGCTTGCATGGCTTCACACTGCAGGGTTGGGGGATAGATTGCATGCCTTCAGTCAGCAGGGGGAGAGCTTGCATGCTTTAAGCCAACAGGGGGAGAGCTTGCATGGTTTCAGCCAGCAGGGGGAGAGCATGCATGTTTTCAGCGAGCAGGGGAGCGCTTGCATGCCTTCAGCGAGAAGGGGCAGAGCTTGCATGCCTTCAGCAAGCAGGGGCAGAGCTTGCATGCCTTCAGTCAGCAGAGGGAGAGCTTGCATGCCTTCAGCCAGCAGAGGGAGAGCTTGCATGCCTTCAGCCAGCAGAGGGAGAGCTTGCATGCCTTCAACCAGCAGGGGGAGAGCTTGCATGTTTTCAGCCAGTGGGGTTGTGGGGGTGGAGAGGAGCGGGGGGATTGCATGCCTTCAGTCAGCAGGGGGAGAGCTTGCATGCCTTCATCCGGCATTGGGAGAGCTTGCATGGCTTCACACTGCAGGGTTGGGGGATAGATTGCATGCTTTCAGCCAGCAGGGGGACAGCATGCATGTTTTCAGCAAGCAGGGGGAGAGCTTGCATGCCTTCAGTGAGCAGGGGGAGAGCTTGCATACATTCAGCAAACGGGGGGGAGAGCTTGCATGCCTTCAGCAAGCAGGGGGAGAGCTTGCATTTGTTCAGCCAGTGGGGGTGGTGGGGGTGGAGAGGGGCGGGGGAGAGCTTGCATGCCTTCAGCCAGCATTGAGAAAGCTTGCATGGCTTCACACTGCAGGGTTGGAGGATAGCTTGCATGCCTTAGGCCATCAGGGGGAGAGCGTGCATGAATTAATCCAGTAGGGGAGAGCTTGCATGTCTTCAGCCAGCAGGGGGAGAACGTGGATGCCTTCAGCCAGCAGATGGAGAGTTTGAATGTTTTTAGTCAGCAGGGGGAGAGCTTGCAGGCCTTCAGCCAGCAGGGGGAAAGCTTGAATGCCTTCAGCCAGCAGGGGGAGGGCGTGCATGCTTTAAGCCAGCAGGGGGAGAGCGTGCATGCTTTAAGCCAGCAAGGGGGGAGCTTGCATGCATTCAGCCAGCAGGAGGAGAGCTTGCATGCATTCAGCCAGCAGCGGGAGGGCTTGCATGCATTCAGCCAGCAGCGGGAGGGCTTGCATGCCTTCAGCCAGCAGGGGGAGAGTGTGCATGCCTTCAGCCAGCAGGGGGAGAGCGTGCATGCCTTCAGCCAGCAGGGGGAGAGCGTGCATGCCTTCAGCCAGCAGGGGGAGAGCATGCATTTGTTCAGCCAGTGGGAGTGGTGGGGGTGGAGAGGGGCGGGGGAGAGCTTGCATGCCTTCAGCCAGCATTGAGAAAGCTTGCATGGCTTCACACTGCAGGGTTGGAGGATAGCTTGCATGCCTTAGGCCATCAGGGGGAGAGCGTGCATGAATTAATCCAGTAGGGGAGAGCTTGCATGTCTTCAGCCAGCAGGGGGAGAACGTGGATGCCTTCAGCCAGCAGATGGAGGGTTTGAATGTTTTTAGTCAGCAGGGGGAGAGCTTGCAGGCCTTCAGCCAGCAGGGGGAAAGCTTGAATGCCTTCAGCCAGCAGGGGGAGGGCGTGCATGCTTTAAGCCAGCAGGGGGAGAGCGTGCATGCTTTAAGCCAGCAAGGGGGGAGCTTGCATGCATTCAGCCAGCAGGAGGAGAGCTTGCATGCATTCAGCCAGCAGCGGGAGGGCTTGCATGCATTCAGCCAGCAGCGGGAGGGCTTGCATGCCTTCAGCCAGCAGGGGGAGAGCGTGCATGCCTTCAGCCAGCAGGGGGAGAGCGTGCATGCCTTCAGCCAGCAGGGGGAGAGCGTGCATGCCTTCAGCCAGCAGGGGGAGAGCATGCATGCCTTCAGCCAGCAGGGGGAGAGCTCGCATTCTTTCAGACAGCAGGGGGAAAGCTGGGAGGCCTTCAGCCAGCAGGGGAAAGCTTGAATGCCTTCAACCAGCAGGGGGAGAGATTGCATGCCTTCAGCCAGCAGGGGGAGAGCTTGCATGTTTTCAGCCAACAGGGGGAGAGCATGCATGGTTTCAGAGAGCAGGGGCAGAGCTTGCATGCCTTCAGCCAGCAGGGGGAGTGTGTGCATGCCTTCAGCCAGCAGGGGGAGAGCTTGCATGGTTTCAGCCAGCAGGGGGAGAGCATGCATGTTTTCAGCGAGCAGGGGGAGAGCATGCATGTTTTCAGCGAGCAGGGGCAGAGCTTGCATGCCTTCAGCCAACAGGGGGAGAGCTTGCATGCCTTCAGCCAGCAGGGGGAGAGCTTGAATGCCTTCAGCCAGCAGGGGGAGAGCTTGCATGTTTTCAGCCAGTGGAAGTGTTGGGGGTGGAGTGGAGCAGGGGCGCTTGCATGCCTTCAGCCAGCATTGGGAGAGCTTGCATGGCTTCACACTGCAGGGTTGGGGGATAGATTGCATGCCTTCAGCCAGCAGGAGAATAGCTTGCATGTTTTCAGCAAGCAGGGGGAGAGCTTGCATGCCTTCAGCAAGCAGGGGGAGAGCTTGCATGCCTTCAGCAAGCAGGGGGAGAGCTTGCATTACTTCAGCCAGCATTGGGAGAGCTTGCATGGCTTCACACTGCAGGGTTGGGGGATAGATTGCATGCCTTCAGCCAGCAGGGGGAAAGCTTGCATGCTTTAAGCCAACAGGGGTTGAGCTTGCATGTTTTCAGCCAGCAGGGGGAGAGCATGCATGCCTTCAGCGAGCAGGGGCAGAGCTTGCATGCCTTCAGCGAGCAGGGGGAGAGCTTGCATGCCTGCAGGGGGAGAGCTTGCATGCCTTCAGCGAGCAGGGGGAGAGCTTGCATGCCTTCAGCGAGCAGGGGGAGAGCTTGCATGCCTTCAGCGAGCAGGGGGAGAGCTTGCATGCCTTCAGCGAGCAGGGGGAGAGCTTTCAGTCAGCATTGGGAGAGCTTGCATGCTTTCAGTCAGCAGTGGGAGAGCTTGCATGTTTTCAGCCAGAAGGGGGGCAGCTTGCATGCCTTCAGCCAGCAGGAGTGGTGGGGAGGAACGGGTGGCTTGCATGCCTTCAGCCAGCAGGGGGAGAGCGTGTATGCCTTCAGCCAGCAGGAGGAGAGTGTGGATGCCTTCAGCCAGCAGGAGGAGAGAGTGCATGCCTTCAGCCAGCAGGAGGAGAGTGTGCATGCCTTCAGCCAGCAGGGGGAGAGTTTGAATATTTTTAGTCAGCAGGGGGAGAGCTTGCAGGCCTTCAGCCAGCAGGGGGAAAGCTTGAATGCCTTCAGCCAGCAGGGGGAGAGCGTTCATGCTTTAAGCCAGCAGGGGAAAAGCGTGCATGCTTCAAGCCAGCAGAGGGAGACCTTGCATGCATTCACCCAGCAGGGGGAGAGCTTGCATGCATTCCGCCAGCAGGGGGAGAGCTTGCATGCATTCCGCCAGCAGGGGGAGAGCTTGCACGCATTCAGCCAGCAGGGGCAGGGCTTGCATGCATTCAGCCAGCAGCGGGAGGGCTTGCATGCATTCAGCCAGCAGGGGGAGAGCGTGCATGCCTTCAGCCAGCAGGGGGAGAGCGTGCATGCCTTCAGCCAGCAGGGGTGAGCTGGCAGGCCTTCAACCAGCAGGGGGAGAGATTGCATGCCTTCAGCCAGCAGGGGACAGCTTGCATGCATTCAGCCATCAGCGGGACAACTTGCATGCCTTCAGCCATCAGCGGGACAACTTGCATGACTTCAGCCATCAGCGGGACAACTTGCACGCCTTCAGCCAGCTGGGGGACAACTTGCACGCCTTCAGCCAGCTGGGGGACAACTTGCACACCTTCAGCCAGCTGGGGGACAACTTGCACGCCTTCAGCCAGCAGGGGGACAACTTGCACGCCTTCAGCCAGCAGGGGGACAACTTGCACGCCTTCAGCCAGCAGGGGGACAACTTGCACGCCTTCAGCCAGCAGGGGGACAACTTGCACGCCTTCAGCCCACAGGGGGACAACTTGCATGCCTTCAGCCCGCAGGGGGACAACTTGCATGCCTTCAGCCAGCAGGGGGACAGCTTGAATGCCTTCAGCCAGCAAGGGGAGATATTTCATGTTTTTAGTCAGCAGGGGGACAGCTTGCATGCCTTCAGCCAGCAGGGGGACAGCTTGCATGCCTTCAGCCAGCAGGGGGACAGCTTTTGATATTGATATTTTATTTCTATTGCGCTCGTACACAAGTGTTTCAGAGCGTGACAAGGCTAGGGAGGGGAACAAGGGAGAATAAAACAGCGATCTTACTAGGCCCATTGACATTGAGAACGTGCAAGTGCATGGGAGAGGGGGAGGGGAAAAGTGCATGGAAGGGGGGAGAAGTGGAAAGTGCGAAGCAGAGGAGAAACAGAAGAAACAGATAAATAACAATAAATAAATAAAGGAAACAGTAGTAGTGCAGCCAGCAATTTGCAAGTGCTAGGTTTAAGGAAGTAAACAGGGTAGGTCTGATAAGTGCAGGAAGAAAAGGGGGGCTGTATGGGTACAGATACAGACCCCAGTGCAAGGGGTGGACCGCAGGCAGTGCGGGAGGGTGGTAGGGTGAGCAGGTACCTGGGCCTGGAGGACAGAGGGTGGCCAGGTGCACGGTGCCAAGCTTGCATGCCTTCAGCCAGCAAGGGGAGATCTTGCATGTTTTTAGTCAGCAGGGGGCGAGCTTGCATGCCTTCAGCCAGCAGGGGGAAAGCTTGCATGCCTTCAGCCAGCAAGGGGACTTCTGTGCCTAGTCAGTCTGTTTTTATGATGCACACTCCCCGCCTGTCTCTTCTGTGCTGATCCAGGAGCTTCTCCAAAGTATTTACTGGAACTGGAAGTGAAGCTGCTCCCATGCACACAAATAGTCACTCTTACAGATGAAGAGCAGACATGTAGGAGCGATAAACCAATGTTGTTTTCCACATTGTGCACAGTATGCACAAGTGCCAGTTGAGAGGAGGGCAATTGAGGGTGTGGGGTGGGAAGAGCAGCCTAGTACATGCGAAGGTTAGGCATTGGTAACAAAACAGAAGGAAAGGCAGATCATGTAAGAGATTTTTAGAAATGTCACCCTACCAGACAAGAGTACAAACAGGTTTTATGGCCAAAACAACATGCTGCAATCCTGACAAGTGATGTTATGCTAAAGGCTCTTTTACCGTGCACTGTTGCCACCTGTGCGGTTTCTTGGCGCTCAGTATGCAACATGCCGTTGCAGGTCAGACCGGAGTGAAGAAAATCTGTAGAAGGGCTGAGGCTGTGCATATGGTATTGGAGAGTCCTTCCGAGGGCACGGCACGTTATGCTAATGTGCTTTTGTTGGTCCCGAATCGCCACAGTAGTAGTTTCAAAGCCCCTATCCTTGTGCACAAAATGGCGCATTTCACCCTGCGCGGGGAAACCAGACACTAATGCTGGAAGAGAGTAGGTGAAGAAAGGGTGAGGCTGTGAGTGCAGATGGAGAGAGAGAGCATGTAGCACTGTCAGAATGTTTGGCGTAAGTGAAAATGTGTTTTAGTCTACAATATCTGGACTAACTTCTATAGAGAGGCAACAAAAGATATGTGTGCTGTGATAATAAATGGACAGGGTTTCAAAGGCAGATTTGGAGTGATGGCAGATGAAGTGTGGGTGTGTGTTCGGGAAATGCTGGAAGATTGGCAAGCTTAATTTGCTAGGGTGTCCATGTATAGTACTACAGGCGACGCACAAGAGGAAAACGATTGCAAGAAGTACTATTAAATGGATACAAGCTGGCCTCAAATTACATTGATTATCTTCAGCCTAATAAGTATCAAGCAAACCTATAGATAAACCATCTCTCCTCCGCCAAAAGAATAATCAGCATTAAACAAAATCATGAGACAGCTAAAATATGTGCACAGAAATATATGAGGGCAAATGACATGCAGGCAATGGCCATACAATTCACTGAGTTAGCTACATCCTGTCTTTTGAAGTTCCCACTGCCCGGAAGCTATCGTTAGCAATACATATTCTGCCTGCCTTTTCTGCTGCAGCAGAGTCACTAGAATTTTTAAAATGAAGATGCACTGAATGCTTGCAATTTACTTTGAGGGTCCTGTGACGAATCTAGACAATTCGTCCCTTTTGACCAGTGCCCCCAGCCTCCCTTTGAGGCTCGGAAGGATGAGCCCGCTTAGCAAGTCTGGGCAAGTGTGAAATCACAGGGTGTGACTCCCCTCTTCGGGACAAGGACTCCCATTCCGAACAGGAACTCCCAGTGCAAACCACAATTTCTGCATTTAGGGGTGTTGGAAAGACTTTCGCATCTCACCTTATGCACATAACCCACAAGGGCTCTTCTTTCACTACTTTGGCTTCAGGTAAGGCTAAGCATCATCTGAATGCAATAATCAAAGAAGACAGAACCATTTAGTTGGTGCGGATTACATACATAAGAACCGAGCCGATGGCGAACCAGAGAGACTCCCCTACGGAAGGAGAGATGTCATCCTGGAGGGGGAGATCTATGCCATGCCGTGGTACCAGCGTTGGCGTGGAGGAAGAAAATACTGCTAGCTGGAGGCTGAGGGGCGGTCGCCCAGACCAAGCGAGAGGCTCTGGTTGGGAGAACGAAGGAGATGGAAGCACAGCTGGTGGTGCAACCACGGGAGAGCAGTGGTGGGCCTGTTGCCCGGCAACTGACGCCGAGGCCAGCAGGACGAAAGGAGCCCGATCTCCAAGCTTCAAGGTAAGAGCATTTTCCGTTGATACACACGCCGATAGGGAAGCAAATGCTCCCAAATTAGAAGCAGAAATGCCACAGAGGGCTACGAACTTTGGTTTCCAAGATCAGAAAACACGATGAGGTTACTTAGACCAGAGTATCACAAATGGAGAGAACCATGGCAGGGAAAACCAACAGAGTTCCGAGAGCGTGCAAGAATGGAACGGGCACCCGCCCTATACAAAACATAGCAAAAAAGATACAAACAAGTTACACCTAGTCTGGAGAAGCCCACAAAATTAGGAGAGGATGAGAGAGCTGAATACTTTAGATCAAGGCTGGAAAAGATGACAAAGAAACAGGAGCATGAGGAAACGGAACAAGTGCATGCCCTGTGTAACACAGAACAAAAGAATACACACACACACATTATCCCCAAGGCTGGAAATTCCAAACAGGGTACGAGAGCATGAAATAAGGGAAGGGGCTCACGCCCTAGGTAAAGCAGAGCGAAAGAGATATGAAAACCTGACACCAAGGCAGAAGAAGCCGACAAAAATATGGGAGCCTGAGAGTGTTGAACAGGCTCCTGCCCTATGTAAAGCAGAGTGAACGAGATACGTATGTTTGTATGCCAAGTCTGGGAAATCCAACAAAGGTACAAGGAATGAACAAAGTCAGACGTGCAGCCGTCATATGCAAAACAGATTGCAAGAAGTAAAAACACTTTACAACCAGGTTGAAAAAGCCACCTGGGTTACGGAAACTTAGAAAACTCGAGCTGACAGATTTCCCACCTTTACTAAGTGGACTGAGAGTCGGTATGCCTACCAGGGAGGCATAAGACCTTGGGGAGTCAAGTTCTACGAAGGTTGGGCATAAATAATTGTGCTACGAATGATCCTGTGAATACTTGATAAAAAGCAGAGAAAGGTAGCCCAAGAAGACCCCTTCTTTCCCAAAGGAGAAGAGAAAACAATAAAGGACATTTATGTTTTACTGAACTAAATCTATAAAAAAAGATTGAAGTGCATCATTATGTTTGGAGAAGGAAAACATCAAAGTGTTGTGCCAGGCAGGAGCCAACAAGAGAGGACATTGATAAGGCCTCCTTCCTTGTGTTACGTTTTTCTTAAGTGGTAGGGTCAGATAGTACTTAGGATTCGGACTGAAGACCATTGTTTGGGGGGACTTGATGAGGCCCTTTCGTTTTCGTTTGTTGGGCAGGGAACTTCACACATAGCGATAGGGCCAGATAGTAATATTTTTTTTATTTAATTAAAAACCCCTTGAATCACGGCCCAGTGTAGAATGAGTCCTTCGTTTGCCATGCCACCGCGCAGAGAGGTCCAGTATTGGCAGACATACTAAGCTTCATTTTGACACCCAGCCATATTTCTGAGACCCACGTTTTTTTGTGATTTGAAATTATCTTTATAATTGCACTTGACAAAACGTTTTGGTGCTCAACTATACGATCATTTATTTCAAGAGCATCAACACTCTGCTAGATTCATTGCTACTGGTGAAGAGGTCCAGCGAAAAACTTGGACAACTGTTGGAAACAAGAGACTTGAACATTAGGGATTTTATAGGTCCTGAAGAAGTGTATCTTCGGAACAAGACAATCAAGATTAGGGAAAGATGGTTGACCTTGTTGTGAAAGAAAAAATTATCATATGCGAGGGAGTCAGGAAAACAACCACGTGGCACTCAGATCCAAAGAGTGGGTAATGAATTCTTGAGAACATTTAGAGCTTACGAGATGTTGAGTGACAATAGTAATGTTAAGGAGGTGCCGAGGAACCCACAATCAGCCTGGAAAAATACTCAATGATGCAGGCCTCTGTGCATGTGAAAACCCAGCTTTATTCAGACAGCCAATCCAAGCCGGGACAATGTGCAAGCATTTCCTCTTGTAGCTCTCTGAAGTAACCAAGGTGCGGTCCTTCCACCATACACCACGCAGGAACCAGGTAAGTTACATGTACGTTTATTGGGCCCAGATGTACAGGTAAGTTCTCAAGTACATAGGGATGGATCACTGGCCCATTCACACAGCTCACACTCTCTCCAACTGTCCTCTTAGAACCTCCACACTCTACGGATAACACTCCACACCAACATTCCACTCACTAAAGATTCCACAGCACAAGCACATTACACTAGCACATTACAACACTTCTCTCCCCGTTAGTTAACCCCAACCACTAGGAAAGAATGCAGAACCGAACCTGTGAGCCAAAAGTCGCACACTGCTGAAGACCATGAACCAGAGCAAGACCTTGCACAACAATACAGTGCACACAGACACAATTTCATCCAACAATTGCATCCAGAACCAACCAGATCAAACTTGCACCTACATAAGACAATGGCACGGCAACAGCAGAATGCACTGCAGCTACAGAGGCACACTAAACTACACTTGTAGACAAACTGAAACCACCCCAAAGACAAATCGCAAACACAAATCCTAACTGGCAGAATATCAAACCAGAACAAGTTGCAGAGATGAGTTATGTACACCAACACTCAACGTAACCCACCTGCTTTGGTGGATAAACATGCTAACAAACATCAATTGTGAGAAAAGGCGACACGCTTCCACAGACAACAACACGTTTGCAAACACTGCAAATGTAGACAACACATACCATACACCGGACAGCATGCCTAGCAATGGAAATGCTCCAAACATGACACGTCACCCTAAACCAAAGGCCACTTCTATGCTACCACATAAGACCACCTCAACTGTAACCAACATTCAACTCTAGCTGTAACGAACAGTTTTAACACCAAACACAACTTCGCCAACTGTACGTCAAAACTCTGGATGTAAACAACCGCTAACAAAACCTGCTGTACCCAAAAGCATAACACTGCACACACTACCTCTCCAACTGTAACCACCTGTCAACATTGACACCACACCGCACACTAGTCACACAACGAATAGGCACATACTAACACAACAGCACAAGTACAATTATTCCAATGGACGTCCGGCAAAGAAATGATCACTCTAACAATAACGGACATACCCCAAATCCACATGTCCAAAGATTGCCCCCTGGAAAGGAAGTACACATTAAAGCATGGCACACTGTGTAAAACACACCCAAGTAACCAATGAATACAGGTACATTCCCACAACAACAACAAAAAACACAGAGTGTCCCATGAGGTAAATACCCACATCCACAACTCCACATTCACCCTAGAAAGGGCATTCAAATTGGGAACATACCCCACACCCACATGTCCAATGTTTGCCCCCTGGAAAGAAAGTACACATTAAAGAATGGAAACTGTGAGAAACGCATCACAAAAGCAAACATATTGAACACTAATGGGGTAATAACAGGGGCCACCACATGAACACTCAGCTCAACTCTAACTGGCCAAAAACATCAACCCATGTCCACCCCACTAACAACACCACCAACTCACAAGACGGAAATCACTGGCCTCACCCAGCCAACTATGTTACTTAGTCTTCAGCCAAGTTGAGGGCCTTCAGCTGCACATAAAACACCCATAGATCCGGATCCAGCTCCCTCAAATTGTCTACAAAACTGCTGCACCTTCCGTAGAACTACTCACACGAGGATTTAGCCACTGTACAGATGAGACACTTCCATTTGTCCATGGACCCACCAGAGACACATCGCCTTTTCAGCTCTCTTTTCGGGGACACACTCGAGAGTATAACACTCCATGCTAAAAACCACCATTGCAGATCCACAATCCACGGAAAGCAGATGCTCCCTCTTAGCAGCTCTTGCAGCTTTAACATACTTCAACACAACACCAGACCCTGCAGTGACTGCTCCAGGCCCTACCGCAGTTGCTCCTGCCTCCTGCTCCTAGCACAGAGAATCACCCGCATCCAGATTGGCCATACAAGAAACCGAATGATCTGAAAAACGCACACTGCATTCCATGTCCGTAGTAAGAATGCTGCGCTCCACAACCTTAGTGGGACACACGCTGTGTTCCATTCAACGTTGCATTCCAGCGGGCATGGCTGGCACGCAGGCACAAACTCTGATGATGTCACCACTTTGCCAGACCAGAGAAAGAAATACCTCTACCCCTCACGTTGACATCATTCGCAGACTGAACTCCTTAACCCCACACTACAGCCCTCAGTTGCTACACCAACCAGCCTCCACCTACGGAGCCGCTCCTTGTTCAGTCAGACGCAGGGGACACACTCCTCCTGTTCCGCCCAGCCACAGGATTACCCTGCGACACCGTTCCTTGTTCTGTGCACTGCAAAACTCCCCCAATAGATTCAGGGGTCCTGCTGCTTCTGCACCACTGCCAGGCCTGAAGAGCTCTTCGTGCGCCAACTGGCCACAGGACTCCACCAGGGCTTTGTTCTGCTCCAGGGAAGTATCCTGCGCCTCACTCACCAACGAAAAGGATGCCTGCTCAACCCGGACTGCAGTCACAGTGTCGCTCACACTGTTCGCCCCCACTCGGAGAAACAGTCTCCACCTTGCACCGCTCGGCAAGCAAGGTACCCTGACCTGGGTTGCTGGTGGATGGGTACCTTTGGGGGCAGTGCCTTCCGCCTGCTGTGGGGGAGCAGGAACCAGATTGGCACCATACACCAAGCAGAATCCACGTAAGTTACATGTATGTTTATTGAGCCCAGATGTACAGGTAAATTCTCAAGTACATAAGGAAGGATCACTGGCCCATCCACGCAGCTCACACTCTCACAGCAGCTGTCCTTTAGAACCTCCACACTCAAAGGACAACACTCCACACCAACATTCCACCCACTAAAGATTCCACAGCACCAGCACATTACAATACTCTTATTCCAAACGATTGAATGCTGATTTTGTCAAATAATTACATCAGAAATGACATTACATTACATTATCAATATACAAAACCTAGAGGGAGTTGGGGTTGGTTAGTAGGTCGAGCTACATATAGAATGTTTAGGGGTTAGTCACTCAACTGGTGGATACCTATCTGATGCCTCCACCTGGGCTCATCCTACATACAGATACTCTTTTTAATACAGCACTATAGGGCTAATTGATTGGTTGAAGCTATCCATTATGAGCAGTATGCCAAGGGGATTTGTCATTGGTTGTCATCTGACTTAACAACCTTGGACACCAGAGGGGTGGGAACTAGCTTCAAGTTGACACATTGCACATCAAAGAGGTGTTAGTTTCCCTGCCCATTGTTAAGTTCTGTGACCAGGACGTCAAGATACAAGGGGCAGAGAGGACCATGGACTGCTTTTCTTTGAATTAAAAGTTACCATCACTCATTCTCAGACCATGAGACCAGGCAATCCCTTTGTACTTGGCCCTGTGTGGCAAAACGTGTCTATGTGTGATTTTAGGGAGTATTGCAGGTGCCCTATTTGTGTTTGCTTCTAATGGATGGCCAGTGCTGTCCACGTCTGGGCCATGGGCCAGGAGATTGTGCGCAAAATTTAATTACTTTCTATTTACTGAAGGTTTAGCTAATATTAATGTGTGTGTCGTGTTTTCTCTTGCCACTGGGGACACTATTGGGTTATTCTTCATGGAGACTGTTGGCTAACTATTCTACTGCACCTGACTGACAGGCTGTTTGTGTCTTTCTGAAACCTAAATAAATCCAGGAGTATGCTGCTTACATCTTGGGAACCATCATCTTTTGCCTTCTTTCCGCCATCCCAATCCTCCCTTATTTCCCTCTGACCTTGGGCACTTGTTGCCAGCTACTGTCTGGGTCTTGAGGCCCGTGCTCTTTCTGATGCATGCTGCAGCTTCCTTCTTTGGGAAGATGGCTGCCCAATTACACTCTCGCTTCAATGTTAGCAAGCTATATTCGCGTGTCGAGCATGATGCATTCACTTTATAAATTAGTCATGTTATGTTCTTCATGTCTTATGGATGTTATATTAGTATTCTTCATGTCTAAATGCATATATTACTATTGTACGTGTTCTTCATGTGGAGTGCATATTTTTTCTTTGTGTCGAATGCATGCACTTCTGCTATGTGTACTTTGTGTTTATGTGTATAACCATCTAAATATTATTTTCTCTATATGCATTTATATACAAACATTTACCTGACGCTCTACTGGTCACACTATCTATTCTACTCAAACTGACATCTTCATGATCTTAGTTACTTTTGCCTTTCATCCCAGACTCTTGGGGCAGTAGGTGTGAGGAATTCGACCATACACACGGGGAGTGTACGCTCGCCTGGCTTTTTGATTTTTGTAAAATGAAAATGAAAGATGGGAGATCAACCTGCGAAAATGTGTGGGGCTAATCCGCACACATTTTTTTAATGCTCGCCGCACAACAAACACATAGTTCAGTGTACTCTGGAGACACAGCTTACAGGCGCAGTCCTCCCTGTCCCATTTATTTTACAGTCGACAGCGAGGGGTGCACAAAATCATCCAGAGGAGAAGGGCAACAACTTCCTCCTGCTGTGGCCAGCCTAATTAAATATCTGAGGCTCTGTGGATATGCCCTGTGCTATTGTCTAAATTCTGTGTGGTGGCGGTGCAAACTAATGAGAGTTAATTGAAGCAGGTCTGCAAATAGGCCTGGTGACAGAACTTAACAATGGGCAGGAAAACTATCACCTCTTTGATATGCAATGTGTCAACTTGAAGCTAGTTCCCACCCCTCTGTATGAAGGACAATGAATGGCATGTCTGGGTCCACTATTTATCGTAGGAAAATCCTACAGAGCAGACACCTTTCAGAGGGAGAAGCATGTGATTTAACTTAGACAGAAAGTCTGCTCTTGTCACAAACTTCAAGGGAGAACTGTGCTTTGATCAAGAGCCGCAGAGAGCTCAGTTAACCAGAGAGCCACTTTGATCTACAACAGACAAGAAGATGGGTGGGACTGAAGAGTAAATGTCGTCACCTCTTACCTTTCCTGTTGCAAAGCACACTGGTCCTGACCTCACACATAGCAGAAGATTGTTGGTGGGGACCCCGAATTGGTTCCTTAAGGTTAGCTCAGCCTACACCAATCACTTGGGCCCATTTGGCTTTAAAGGAGGGCTGTGGCCTTAGAGCTTCTGCAAGTGAAGGAAGGGCAGGATTTCCAAGAGAGAAGCAAGATCCCTCCCCTAAACATCTCCCAGGGAAAAGACAAAGATACCGGACTCAGAGGACCTGTCCAGCGGCTCCAGAACCGGTACCCAGCCAGCACACAGCATGCCCTGCAAGGTTCTTTCAGCAAGCTTCCTATGTGGTAAGTGCCAGAGAGTCTCTGAACAAAGGACAAGCCAGTTTCACGCAAACACTCTCCTCAGCTTCGGGCCGTCCAACTTAAAGGACGAGACGAGCACCGCAAAGAAGCTAGGAGTGCCACAACAAGCATCAACCAGCATCCATCTTTTAAGGACATTTTTGAGGCAGTCGAGTCCTCGAACCGCAGCCAGCTGCACCACTGACTGTTTTCAGGCTGCAGTCTCTAAAGCCATCCAAACCACCCCGACCAACGTTCCAGATCCGCCAACCAGCTTAGAGATGATTTTTGACCCCGAACCACTGTGTAGGCCAGCCTGCAGCTGTCTGTCCAGCCTCACGTGCTGAACTGCCTGCCGCCTGATACCCACAGCAGTCGCCTGTCTCGAACTCTGTCACAGGAGCTGCAAAGCGTCCTGGAATCGACTCATTGCAGTCGAGCATCAAGATCTTCTTGAGCACCAGGCATATTGTGGTTCTGTCCCTGTGGTCCTTCTCCGAAGGCCCCTAGTGACATTTACAACCCCTTGCCCCCTAGGTGCTGAAAACAAATAACCTTAAACAGTTAAGACTGATTGCTTTACTGACTACCCTCCTCAGTGTCCAGAGTGCCTCCCTTTCTTTCGTGAAACTGTCTGTCGTCTGTGTTCTGAAGTGGGAGAATGGAAGACCAGGCTCCCGTCCTTCACCTCTCGCGCTTGGCCTAAAGGGTCACGACCCAGAGACCCGCCACGAGAAGAGTTTGCCCATCTACCAGACGACCAAATACCCTGGTACAGGAACATACGGATGTGTCCATCTGCCTGCCCAGCAGGCCGCACTGGCCATGCCGACACCTGCGGCACGGATCAACTAGACTAAAACCTACACGTCGTTAGAGATGCCATGACAACCTAGCCAACGGTCAGCACACCTGTACAAATATACACACTGGACACTCCCGCACCAATCTACACGAAGAATATACTCAGTGCTATGACGTAGGCGACAGATATACTCACGGACGTGCATCTTTATTATTTTCCACATAGGTTTTCAAAATGCAGAAACGCAAGACGCATCATGAATTCATCTAAAAGAGCTTGCTCACGCTTCTCCTAAAACCAGTTGCCACAATGAGAAATATAATGAAGACACGATACTGGTCATAAGACCATATGGTACTGTAACCTAAAGCGCCTGTGCACCAAGCGGCTCCACTTATACACCAGGCCTAAGTAGGCCGCAAGCAAGAGCTTCCATGGACGTTAAGAGAACAAGAGTCAGATTGCTGATCCTGCAGAATGAGCCCGGCGAAGCAATCAGCCAAGGTCGCAATGTTGCCAACCTACATTCCGAGAGCAAACCATCAAGGGCACGATGTTACAACCTCGCACGCCGCACACCAACGTTAAAGTCACACCTGCAAATTAAACCAGGCACACAGGGGAAAAACAATATTAATTGTGCAGAATTCTGCCTCAAACACGGTCCCACCTCACGTGACCAAGCCGAACCTGACAGGATGCCAAGCCCAGGAGGAAGAAAGCGTCTGGATCCCTCGTTACAAGGCATAGGCAGATACAATTAAAAGGCTCAATGGACATCTGCGACAGTGGGAGTAGTCGGCCTTCCAGCTATGAATAAGTCCTCACATTGTCTGCACGTACCCATAGTGAAACATTGTTGCAAATGACAGGTACACTGAGAGCTGGGAACAGCGATGGTCCCAGGCTGGGAAGCTTGCGAGCGCACCAATCAGAACATGGGGCTCCTATCACTGACGCCATTAACTTCAACCAATCATCAGGGGTCTTCATGTAACAATTCTCATGTATCTAATTGTAGGGACAACCCAGATATATCACCTGACTAACCCTTGTCCACTAACATTGTTCTCTATACGTGTGCTATACTAACCCTACCACTCGAGCAACCAATTGAGTGGCGATAGGTTTTTGCTAACTTTCCAAGGTGACGCAAGTAGCGCGTCATAATAAGGTAAAAAGGGCCTGCGAGCCCTACGATTGTGTGTGCGTCAGGACGGACGCGTACGCTCCTTGACCCATCCCTGCCGTTTTTGTCTAATAAACAGCAGAGTCACCTTGCTTCTTGTGTGTGTCTCATACTCTATCTCTTTTGGGATATACGGGAGGAGTTGGGGCCTCCCTGTCCGGAGGTCTGCAGACGGCCCGGCCGACCCCGGCAGAATTTCCCCCCCGACAAGTTGGAGGCACTGCTGAGATCTGTTTAAGATCCGCCTTTTTATTTTACTTTTTCCAGGCACTCCCGCTGCGAGGAGGCCCGGCGGCGCGGCCCCCTCTGCCGTTGCCCCCTTCTGAGGACTACAGGACCATCGCGGAGCTGCGAGAAGACCGGACAGCGCAATCCGGATATAGGCCCTCGGGAGCCGGTTGAGAAGTATCCCGCCCGCGGTTGGCGAGTGTCCAGACGTGGTCCAGACGAGGGGAGGTGACGAGCCGCTTGGAGGGGTGCACGCAGTCGAGCGGCCCCGCATCAAGAGAACTTGGTGAGCATAACACGCACAACAAGCAATGCGAAATTGTGAGGGAGGGGGGAGGAATTAAATAAGGGAGGAGGGAGGTGTTGCACAGGTGCGCGGCGAAGGTTTGACAATTTAGTGTTGGCAATGGAATGAATGGTAGTGAAACGAGTGCGAGAGCAGTCGGCTACGTCACGCGAAAGAGGGGGGCGGAGCACGAAAACATCACGTGCGGCCGCTCGTAGACACTGATTGGCCTAGGTCACGACTACGTGTAAGGGTGGGTGTGTGTGGTTTCCTACGATTTGGCATTTATTGATCAATGAGTAGATGAGGATCCCTATTGTTCGAGCAAGAAACTCGATAGGTAGATGACGTTTCCCTGTAGGCGGTAGCTAGTTAGTTGCCCAATACGGAAGATAATTGGCTGGTTAAGCCCTCCTGTTGAGGGGCGTATCACACGCGAGGCGACGCAGCGTGCGCAGTCCGATTATATTATTGATTTGATTAGCTTGTTCCAGGAGTGACAGGAAGACAGCTGTAGGGTTAACGGGAGTAGATTGCAAGTGTATTTTGAACTTAAAGAATATACGAAGAGCTTACCAGTAGCTCGAAGAGATCGGTGACGTCACCAGTAGGGCTTTCATAGGATATCGCGAGCACAAGGCATCTTCGTTTTAAGAGTGGGGGGGAAGAGAAATGTGCTAAGGGAGTGGAAACGGAGATAAACGGTAAATGAGTTGATCAGGGAAAGGAGAAAGGGGGGCGTGGCTGCGCACGGAGAACGTCGGCCACGGTAAGTGTAAAAGGGGGAAGAGCACGTGAAAATAGGACGACTGTATAAGAGAGTCATAAGGGGTACGCAGCCGCAGGGGGCTACGTGCGCCTCGGCCGCAGGGGGCCGTAAAGGTGTTGTATAAAGAAAGAAAGACAGAAGGAAATATACAAATGTAAAATACCATATTTTTTATAAATATTCATTAGCGGATTGTCGTAAGTCCCCAAACTTACGGGGCCAGGTAAACAATATAAGGTTGTATATTGTAAACTGCTAGTGAGACAAACTGCTACCAGATAGGGGAAGGGTAACAAGTGGAGCGCTACTATGTCATACGGGACAGGGTTGGGAGGGTGGGGGAACACCCTCACTACCCCACTACAACACATATGCACAACACTGCCACCCCATAGGGAGAAACTAATTAAATACAGCATAGAATGGACCCAGGGGACGGATAACAAAATGCTAACACCATGGCCGCCTAATGGTAGCTTCGATCCATATGCCCAACATTCACTGCTAAACCATCTGCACAATACATACAAGGGGAAGAAGTTGGCAAACCATGTGGAGGTGTTTAACTTATGGAGGATGTTCCAGGGGTCCCGACCAGGACCAAATGGAATGTTCACTATGGGGGAAAACCCGGAAGAAAAAGAGATTAAGGAGGAAGGAGAGGATGGAAAAAAGGGGAGTGAAAGCAGAAAGAACACGGGGAACGGAGGAGGAGGAGAAAAGAATAATAAATTAGATGACATAAAAAAGGAACCGAGCAACGAGATACCCATAACACAGGAAGTGAAAACAGAGCGAGGGGGGCTGTACCCTTTAAGAGAATTAGGAGAAATAGAAAGAGGACAGTTAAGGGCGGCTGAGGGATACTCGAACCCGGCATACAGCCCTCCACCATATGTGGCTCATAGGAAGATGCCAGTGGGGGCGGGGAGGACTGGAGAAGAGCAGACTGTGGAGATAGGAAATGATGAGTGGGTAGCTGCACAGATACTATTAAAATTACGAGGTTCACTAACTGGAGAAGAGTAGGAGGTAGTAAAGAAAACAGACGAGGATAGTGCCAGGGAGAGTGGAATGAGGGGGGAAGAGCTATTACGGCAAAAGGAAGAGATTTTGGAGGAACGACTAGCAAAGCTAAGGGATGAGCAGAATGAATTGATCAAACAGCTCGAGAGGGAGGAGAGAGAGAGAGCGAGGAAAAGGAAAGAAGGTAAGAACGAATTGGACAAAATAAGGGAACGGAATGAGGAGCAAAGGGGAGAAGCTGAAAGGGTAAAAGCAGCAGCAGAAAGGGTATCAAGAGTAGTGCTGCGAGAGAAGAAGAGGGAAGAAGAAGAAAAAGAAAAAGAAATGGCAATGTGGAAGAGGAGGTTACTATCAGAAACAACTAAGAAATATGAAGAAGGGAAGGTAATAGAGAGTATAGTAGAAAGAGAAAGGGTGAAATGGGAAAGGAAGAAAGAGGATGAAAGAATATTGGAACAGATGAGCAGTGAAGTGATGGAGGAATTAAAAAGGAAAAGGGAGGAAAATAGTACGGAGATGGAGGAGAGAAGTGTAGGACAAAGAGAAGATAGGAGTATGGAGAGTGAAAGATGGGGGGATGTATATAGAAGCACAGAAGTAGCGACAACATCAGCACAAGGGGGAGCAGTTGGTAAAGGAGAAAAAGGAGAATTGGACCTAATAGACCCAAACAGTAACAATAAAAGGGAAAAAGACTGAGTGGGGGGTGCCGTTTATGACTGACTTTTGTAGTGAGGAAGAAGAAGGAGTGGAGAGGGAAGGAAGAAAAAGTGAAAGGGAAAGCTTAGACAAACTATACCTCACCCGAACCAACATAGACTCGCCATGGATCAGTAGGAGAAAGGATGAGCTGGAGAGAAGTGAGGAGGGAGAGCAAGGACTAGCGGAAAGACCGACACATGAAGCCACACCATCCCCATCCCCATCCCGCCCTCCCCCATCGCACCCTACATGCTCAACCACCTCACGCTCGTTGCGCAAAATAAAACTCGCGCCCTTCACAGACGAACTGACACCCTATGCATGTCGGCTTAGAGACCTCCCTAGTCGCAGGCAGGACAGACGAATATACATGCCCACATTAAATACAGGAAATGATGGAAGGATGGGAAAAGATGGAGAAGAAAGAGTTACGAGCAGGGGTAATAAGGACGAAATTGAAGATGTAGAAGAAAGGGAAGAGGAGGAAGGGTGTGAGGACTCGATATTATGGAACATAAAGGGTGAAACGGGACACAACTTAATGCCACTTTTGGAGAGAGGAGGGGTTAGACCACAGTATGTCCCTTGGAAGCATACAGATAAAGAAAATATAAAATGCAGGCTTCCATCATTAAGTGGAGGTGCGGGTAAGTGGATATATGAAATGGAAAAACACACCGCAGGACAGAAACTGGCAGTAGGAGATGTAAAGGGCCTTTTAATATCAATATTAGGGGATAGAGCGGATGACATTTGGAAGAGAGCAGGATTCCATGGGGTAACAATAACAATAACACATCGCATGATGGGGCACCATTCGCAAACTGCAGACATGCACTATGGCAGGCACTGAGGGTACAGTACCCAGACACATCAGACATAGGAGCAATTACCTCCCGTAAGATGCGTGAGAATGAAGATCCTGTTGATTATATCCAGGAGATCCAAGAGAAGTGGCGCATGGAAACTAGAGAGCAATGGGATAAAACACCAGCAATATTCTATCATATACTAGTACAAGGGCTCCCAGAAGGAGTTCAGAAACAACTAAAGAAAGTAGTGGGAATGGAAGCAAAACCATGGCCAGAAATACAACTGACTATAGTACATCACTGCAGGACATGGCAAGGAAAAATGAAACAAAAGGAAGAGGACAGGAAAACGGAAGAGGCTAAACTAGTACAGAAAAAACTTACTAAATACACAATGGAAGGGGCACTAATAACTACGCCCACAACAATGGCCCAAAGCCCCACACAAGTAGTGGCTGCACAAGATTCTGCCCAAATACCACCTTCACAGACTATAACACAACAGGCGCCGCCACTGCAACCATACACAACCAACATGGGAGGAGGGTACCCAATGCAAGGAGCTGGGTATTATAATTATAACAGGGGGAGAGGAGGATTTATGAGAGGGAGAGGATACGGATATAACACCCAACAGCAGGTGGGAGGACTTAGAAATTCCTACCCCACAGGGCAACCAGTATACCAGGACAACACAGGGAGCTTCCCATGGCAAAGTAGGGAACCACCAGTGTGTTGGAGTTGTGGATTATTAGGACACATGTCACGCACGTGTAGAGTTAGGCCAGGAAAACCATCATGGAGTGAACAGGGACAACCAAGGCCCTCACAAGAACAGCAGGGCCTACAACAACAGCAGACGTTGCAACAGGGAAATGAACAACAACAACAAATAACACAACAACAGCCACAGACATATTCACTGCCACAACAACAGGTAGCGATGACACAACAACCCCAAACACAACAAACACAATTGGGTAGGGTGACGGTCTTGGGACACAACCCTTACACAGGAAATGGCCAATCATTGTACCCTCAATAGGACAGCCCACAAACGGCCTTGGTGTGTCCCATCCTGTCAGTAACACCTAATAGTGCGGAGGAGCCACGCATAGAGGTAACGATAGGTGACAAAAAATTATCATTCCTTGTTGACACCGGGGCGACCCGGTCTTGCATAAGGGAAGGTAAATTTAAGATGTCAGGCGAAGCCATGAACACCCAAGGATTCTCTGGGGCTAGAGGGTTGGTTCCCTTTACTGATAACATTCCCTTATCTATTGGAGATTATGATCTGTCAGTTCCACGTTTATATTATAGTGCCTCACCAGTAAATATACTGGGGAGAGACATAATGAACAGGTTGAATATGACGATCTCCTTTACAGAGGACGGCATCATTTGCTCTACTCCAGGGATTAACATGCTCACAGCACGACAGATTATGCAAGCATACTGCGGACAGATAGCGATTAGGGCGGAGCCAGTAGATGGCGAACTATTCCAGTATGGAACAGATATGGCATTTGCATGGATGCCAGGGATAGAAGGGAAAATATGGAGGAGGCCAGCAGCCTATCTGTTCAGACCAGAAACACCTGTTAATGAACCAGAAGGAAAGGTGGTTCTAATGGACATTGAGAGCATTATTGCAACAGCTGATTATATTGCTGTGCATGCCCAAGACAAGGAAGGAAGAGCATGGAGGGCAGTGATAGCACTAGCAGAAGGATGTAGGCTAACCCAGGTGTCAGATGAGGAGCTGTTCTCAGAAGAAAAGGAGGAAGGTGAAATGGCGTTTATGATGAGTGTGGAAATATGGCTAAGAGTGGAGTACAAACAAGTAGCACAGAAAATTGCGATGGCACTTGAGGCACCCGCACGCACCCCAGTCCCCTTCTTTAAGGAGGATATGTCAAAGGTACCCAAATCATTGTGGACTACTAGCCCTTATGACGTGGGGTGCATAAAAAGCATAGGGGGAGTAAGGATAAAATTGAAAAAAGGTGCAATACTCCCCAGAGTGAAACAGTACCCACTGTCAAAAGAGGCAGATGAGGGCATATATGAAACCATAACGGCCCTTATAAACAATGGCATATTGGTCCCCTCAGAATCACCATGCAACACGGCTGTGTACCCAGTGCGCAAGGCTAAAGGGGGGTCTTGGCGCTTCATACAGGATCTCAGGCCCTTGAACAACATAGTAGAAGCAGAATATCCCGTAGCAGCGAACCCGGCCACAATATTGTGTGGCATTCCAGCAGAAGCATCACGATTTACAGTGATCGACCTTAAAAATGCTTTTTTCTCAATACCATTGCACCCAGACTCACAAGATCTGACCAGCTTCACTTACCGAAATACAAAGTGGAAACATACCATATTGCCACAGGGGTATTGCGAATCAGCCTCAATTTTCAATAGAGTAATACAGATGGATTTGGGTAACATTGAAGTGGAAAGCACAGTGTTGCAGTATGTGGATGAAATAATAATTTGCAGTACAAAGGAAAGTAAATGCAGAGAGGACTCCTTAAAGATGTTGACAATATTGGCTGAAAAAGGGTACAAGGTAGACATGGAAAAGATACAATACTGTCAAGAACAGGTACTTTACATTGGTCAACTTATATCCCAACATGGAAGAAAGATTGCACCACAAAGAGCACAGGCCTTTTCAAGCACTCCAATGCCACAAACTGTGAGGGAACTGCAGCAATTCCTGGGGCTGTGCAACTACTGTAGAGCATGGGTATTTGATTGCAGCTCATACATAGGACCCCTGCTTGAGGCTTTAAGGGAAGCTAATAAAGGGGAGAAAAAGTTGGGGTGGACTATGGAAATGAAAGAGGCTTTTGATGAATTGAAAGATGCGATATCAACTGCTCCAGTACTGTCATCCCCAGACTATGAGCGACAATTTTTTATATTTTCACATTGCGACTCAGCAGTAATGAAAGCAGTGTTGGCTCAAAAAACAAGCATGGGCTACAAACCAGTATCATTTTACAGCGGTCACTTGGATCCTGTGATGTTAGGTCACTTCCCTTGCGAACAAAGTCTCGCTGCAGCTACTTTTGCAGTGGAAAAAGCATCAGCAATCACCATGGGGTGCCCAACTACACTGTTTGTGGAACATGCACTATTTGCAATATTGAATAAACCTAAGTCCACCCTAACCACGCAGAGGGCATCAGGTTATGAGATCATTTTATCTAGAGCTGAACTATCAATTGTTAGATGTAGCACGGTTAACCCTGCAAGGTTCCTAGCAGAAGTAATTGAGGAGGGAGATTATGCCCATGACTGTACGCAAATAACTGAAATGTACTCATGTACTAGAAAGGTTGAAGAAAACGCACTAGAGGGAGGTGAGCTTTTGTTTATTGATGGGTCATCAACTATTGATCAAAGAGATGGGATAAGGAGAACTGGGGCAGCAGTGGTAAAAATGATGGAGGTACCGGTGTGTGTGGCTATGAAATGTGTACAATTACCACAGCATTACTCCGCTCAAGCAGCGGAACTGGTTGCACTAATCTTGGCATTGAAGGAAAGCTTTGACAAACGAGTAACCATATACTCCGACAGTGCATATGTTACATCCACTGTCCACTCAGGGCTGTCGAAATGGAGAAGAAGAGGGTTTAGGAGAGCTGATGGCACTCCAGTGCAACATGCCCTCTTATTGGCTGAACTAATTGAAGTAATAAATGACCCCCAAGAATTCGCCCTAGTAAAATGCACCGCACACACCAATGGTGAAGACCACGTCTCAAAGGGGAATGCAGCAGCAGACGCACATGCGAAGTATGCTGCATACTTTGGTGAGATATGGAACCCCCCAGAATCACAGAGAGGGAGAGGGAGGGGAATGGCTAAGGAGATGTTGATAAGAGAAGGGTACACCCATCTCCCAGCCACGCAGATTATGGAGCTACAAGCGGCTGCACCAATGGCCGAAAAAGAAATATGGGTAAAAAGAGGATGCACAATGTCACCAACCGACGCACTATGGCGCCAGGGTGGCACTGGAAAGGTTGTAATACCATTGGCACTTTTGAACACCGCCCTGAGCCAACTACATCACCCAGCCCACACAGGCAAGGAAGTAATTGCAGCACGAATTAGAGAAGATTGGTTCTGCCCCGAGTTAAATTCTCATGTGTCAAATTTTATCAGCAATTGTCTCACATGTCAACAGTTTACGGCCGGCCATACCCTAAAAGTAATAAGAGGTACTATACCCCAGCCAGAGGGACCTTTTCGGCATCTCCATATTGACTAGGTATATGATTGTAGTAGTATGCCCATTCTCTAGGTGGATTGAAGCAGGGCCCTGTTCACACCCAGATGCATTTAGAGCAGCTAAACTCCTAGTGAGGGAGGTCTTCCCCAGGTGGGGAGTGTGCGAGGTGTTAAGGTCAGACAATGGCCCACATTTCGCAAACGAAATGTTCCAGCATATCACATCCTTGCTGAACATAAAACATAAATTTGCATGTGCCTACCACCCACAGGCCAACGGTGTATGTGAACGCCTGAATGGCCTATTAAAGGAGGCAATTGCAAAGATACAGCAAACAACAAAGAAAAGCTGGTTATATTGCTTTCCATTAGCCCTATTTGAACTAAGGAATAGACCAGGGTCCGACCACCACCTCACCCCACACGAGGTGGTTACCGGACGTCAAATGCGCCTTCCCCTAACGCCAACGTCAAGAGCATTTACCAACCACGAGAGTGCAGCGAGTGTTCTTGGTGATGAAATGTACCAATATGTGTCTTCTTTGATTACTAGTGTAGTGTTTGTGTCTCAACAGCTCGAGCGCACACGGGGCGGGTCTAACAGCAATCAACAAGAAGACGCGGATAAAGAATTGGAAAAGGAAAACCTGTGTAAAATTGCTAAAGGTGACCACGTGCTACTTCGCAATTTCAACAGGAAGTGGAATAATGCACGATTTACTGGCCCCCATCTGGTAGAGGAAGTATCAACAAGAGCAGTAAAGCTACAGGACAAGCGTGCCTGGAACCACCTACATGATGTAAAGATCTACAAACTGCAGACCCGCCGCAGCGCCACCGACAGGTCCATTGGGAGAACAACAACAACATCACCAACGGAGGAAGAGAGTTCTACCACAGCCAACGACCCAATTATTCCCATACCCTGTCACTCCCCAGATCCCCCAGAGACAATAACTGACGAAGAAAGGGGTGATCCCCATACTGCCCACCCCATGGTCACACGCTCAAAGAGTAAAAATACTTCCGCCAGCTGAGCCCAAACCCCCTGCCCATTGACCCCTACCCCCAATACAGTAATAACCGAACTGAAGGACATTGCCTTGCACACGTACACATGTAAACACGTGAATGCTCTCTTTTCTCTTCTCTCGCACATGCAGGAACTGCGATTATTGTATTGCTAAGAAAATTGATAACTAACAAATTCAATGCCCAGGAGTAGATGGTACCCCCAGACAATAACTACCCGGAAGAATTGTCACACCAATTTGTATATGAAATAAAAAGGCCAACGTACCTGAAAAGGAGAAGGGTACGTGTCTACTACACAGCATTCCTCTTGGCCATAGAATGTTCAATGCCCCACCTCCACCCATACTTGCCTGTCCTAAGAGATAGATCACTTAGAGTAGCGTGGGAACAGCTCTTCACCTGGGCACTGAATGACTATTTGATAGGGAGAGCTTAAAGAAAAACAATAACTAACATTTAATAACCAGCATTTTGAGAATTTTCAGGCGGGCAACTTTAACGTCGCAAGAATACGCTGCCAGGACTGCAGCAAGGTAAGAGCAAAATGCCGGTGAAATTAGCATATGTAATAAAACTAATAGGGATTTTGATGATCACCGGGTTCTTGGCTGCCTCTGTATGGCAGTACAGCTATGCTATTAATTTTATTGCTGCACCCAAACCTAATACACCCCCATCCCCTGCTGCAACAGGTGTTACGTCAGGTGATACTAGTAAAATTGCACACAAGCAAAATAGAGTTAAACGCAGCACATACTCAGATAATAAAGTTATTGATAATTATATACAAGATTCAGCACACGTCTCAAACAACATATGGTACCAACACATGACCCGCATTGGTAAACAGACAACAGAGGACAGCTGCTACGTTTGCTCATTAATACCATACGCCATGAGCGCTTCTCGAACATTTGTTGCCACAGAAATAGATGAAGACAGCACGATGCATCATATACTTGGCACTGTTCCAAACGAAGGGAAGATTCCAAGGGACAGTGGTGCACATGGTGTGGAAAACACGAGACTCATACCCATATGAAAACAACTTCCTCAAGACTTATTTGAGTTACCACAAGAGCAGTCTACATGCTGAAGCATTCAAATACATAACAAGTGGTCCTGCAAAAGGGGAAACAAAGAAAGTAACACTGCAGTATCTACCATGTGATTGGTACGCCACTGAAGTTCCTGGTAAACCAGGATGTTGGGAAAGGCCACTGGTGACGATAACAGGGAAGGTGTACCTGGACAACAATTGGGAGATAGGAGTGATTGGCAGCAACATGGTAACAAAAGAAACTATCTCAACTATCGAGGCACACAACCACAGATGTTGGACGACGTGGATCAAGTACGTACCCATGCTCACGTGGGTGGAGACAGATAAAGACCCAATAACAATACTGCCGCTGACTGCGCCCAAGGTATGTTACCAACATAAAGGAGAGGTGGACGTAGGATACAACACCAACTGTGCAAGCGTGATGGAGTTACCTGAGGGGGGAGCAGGAACAGCAGTAATAATGGACCATTATTGGGCTTGTGGAGAAAAGGCATACCATACACTGCCTCCCCAGTGGAATGGTGTGTGCACAATGGTGCACGTCAATGTACCATCACTAGTGGTACCCCAGAAGCATGTGAATGTGGCGAACTTTCCCAAAATGGATGAAGGGGACAAAAGAAGGAAGAGATCTGCACCACCTCAGGAGGAGCAAGGGAATAGGACCAACAGCAATGATACTGTCCTAAACAGAAGGAAAAGACAAGGAGAACCTTTGACAGGAAATTACCTGCAGGGAAGGTCGGAAACGGCACTCACTTCAATCCCGCCAGAACACAGACTATTCAGCAGAGCAGCAATGTTTTTCTCCTCAATCATACATCCGGGACTGCAGGCCTACGCAAACGCAAAATGGCTCTAGATAACTAGATGGGAACTAATGATGACCATCAATTCTACAGTAAATGGATTCAACGCAATAAAAGAGGAGCTGCGAGCTATAAGGATGGTAGCACTCCAGAACAGATATGTATTGGACCTCCTCACAGCCATGGAAGGAGGAGTTTGTGCAAAGATAGGACAATCATGCTGCACGTTCATTCCTGCCAACGATGCTGACAATGGTACACTGACAGAAGCAGTTTCACAATTGGCCCAGATGCACTCCAAAATGATGGATGAAAGTAACGGTGTAAACAAGGATAAGAGCTGGTTTTCACTATTGTGGTCATGGATGCCATCTTGGCTGTCAGATGGACTAAAGATTATAGTTGGTTGTACTATTTTGGCTGGAGCTACACTGATCATAATAAGATTTTGGAAGGCCCGGAAGGCACGCACCACTGACGAGTTGCTTGAAATGGTCGGTATGCACCCCTTGATGCCAGCAGATGACGGCCATCACACAGGCATAATAATACAAGAGAGGGAGAAGTTGCGCAACCAGATCATCACCAACCATCTGGACCCACCATCGGTGAAGATCGAGAACCCAAGAAACCCCAGGAGCTACATAGGGAAATGGGTATACTGTACTCCTGGAGGAACCTGTGAATATATGTATTGGTCATTTGAAGATCATGTGAACCACTATGGACATTTAGGAGGAATAACTAAGATATGGAGTGTAAGAGGAGACAACGAAAAGGATATGTTTGTGGTCGACAAGTCGACCAGAGGGGGGACTGAAGTGGGAGAATGGAAGACCAGGCTCCCGTCCTTCACCTCTCGCGCTTGGCCTAAAGGGTCACGACCCAGACACCCGCCACGAGAAGAGTTTGCCCATCTACCAGACGACCAAATACCCTGGTACAGGAACATACGGATGTGTCCATCTGCCTGCCCAGCAGGCCGCACTGGCCATGCCGACACCTGCGGCACGGATCAAATAGACTAAAACCTACACGTCGTTAGAGATGCCATGACAACCTAGCCAATGGTCAGCACACCTGTACAAATATACACACTGGACACTCCCGCACCAATCTACACGAAGAATATACTCAGTGCTATGACGTAGGCGACAGATATACTCACGGACGTGCATCTTTATTATTTTCCACATAGGTTTTCAAAATGCAGAAACGCAAGACGCATCATGAATTCATCTAAAAGAGCTTGCTCACGCTTCTCCTAAAACCAGTTGCCACAATGAGAAATATAATGAAGACACGATACTGGTCATAAGATAATATGGTACTGTAACCTAAAGCGCCTGTGCACCAAGCGGCTCCACTTATACACCAGGCCTAAGTAGGCCGCAAGCAAGAGCTTCCATGGACGTTAAGAGAACAAGAGTCAGATTGCTGATCCTGCAGAATGAGCCCGGCGAAGCAATCAGCCAAGGTCGCAATGTTGCCAACCTACATTCCGAGAGCAAACCATCAAGGGCACGATGTTACAACCTCGCACGCCGCACACCAACGTTAAAGTCACACCTGCAAATTAAACCAGGCACACAGGGGAAAAACAATATTAATTGTGCAGAATTCTGCCTCAAACACGGTCCCACCTCACGTGACCAAGCCGAACCTGACAGGATGCCAAGCCCAGCAGGAAGAAAGCGTCTGGATCCCTCGTTACAAGACATAGGCAGATACAATTAAAAGGCTCAATGGACATCTGCGACAGTGGGAGTAGTCGGCCTTCCAGCTATGAATAAGTCCTCACATTGTCTGCACGTACCCATAGTGAAACATTGTTGCAAATGACAGGTACACCGAGAGCTGGGAACAGCGATGGTCCCAGGCTGGGAAGCTCACGGGCGCACCAATCAGAACATGGGGCTCCTATCACTGACGCCATTAACTTCAACCAATCATCAGGGGTCTTCATGTAACAATTCTCATGTATCTAATTGTAGGGACAACCCAGATATATCACCTGACTAACCCTTGTCCACTAACATTGTTCTCTATACGTGTGCTATACTAACCCTACCACTCGAGCAACCAATTAAGAGTGGCAATAGGTTTTTGCTAACTTTCCAAGGTGACGCAAGTAGCGCGTCATAATAAGGTAAAAAGGGCCTGCGAGCCCTACGATTGTGTGTGTGTCAGGACGGACGCGTACGCTCCTTGACCCATCCCTGCCGTTTTTGTCTAATAAACAGCAGAGTCACCTTGCTTCTTGTGTGTGTCTCATACTCTTTTGGGATATACGGGAGGAGTTGGGGCCTCCCTGTCCGGAGGTCTGCGGACGGCCCGGCCGACCCCGGCCGAATTTCCCCCCCGACAGTTCCTTTACAGGGTGGGTTGTATGTTGTAGTGTGCTAGAACTGTCTGTTGTAGTAATAATAATAAAGCAGATATTTGTCCTTGACTGGACAGTCCCTTTTATCATTGGGTAATAATTGTATTTTTACAACTAACCATAGCCAACCCCTCTCAGAACCATAGACTCTCACATAGAGTTCAGGAAAGCTATAAAAACTCTGCCGTTTGTATAAATTATGATTGTGCTGTTTGCTTTTACTTACCATGCGCTGGAAATTCACTGGAACTGTTGATAAATGTAACCTGTACCGACCCATCTATGTAACCGGTAACCACCCATGCAACTATCTACTTCCTACACTGTAAGTATTTACGCTCATTGTAACCTTGAGCAAAGATTCATCCTTGTAACTGAGACACTTTCTTGCAACAGCGCCTAGATGCCTCTTATAACCAACGATCCACGACCTTGCAGAGATAAGCCTGCCGTTCCATCCACATTACCAAAATTGGACAAGGAGGATTATAATTTACTTGTGTTTCCAGTAGGTTCAGATTCCTTCTGGTGTACTAGAGGTGTGGGGTTGATTGGTGGTTTAGAAACCGATATTCATACCTGGACCACTGGTAGCCCTGAAGTTGATTTGTCACAGTAGGACTGTCTCAGCTGGTATTGTTTCTCACCTGGGTGATATTGGCGAGTTGTAGGAATATGAAGGGGTATTTGCATACTCATCCGAGTAAGGGCTGTGGGTATTACCTGAGCATTCATCTGCCCCATTACAGTAACCAAGACATTGGGCGTGTGTTTAAATAAACAATTTGAAATAAAAGACTTTTATTGGAGAAGTATCCAGGTTGAACACAACTGGAAACCATATGCTGTTTGTAAAGCACCCAGAATTCCCCCACTCTGGTCACCTAACTTCCTACATCCCCAAACATTGAATCCCCAATGCTTTAAATGTATCGGTTCTAAATCGCCCTCAGTGCCTGCACTTTAATTTTGACAATATGATTACCTGCACTTGGAGAGCGCCAGCACTCAACTTTGGAGCGAGGTGAAAATGAAAACTGTACCTCACTGAAGGACCAATCTCCTGCCGCCTTTGCTGTGGAAAGCAGTGCTGTCTCCCTCCTCCTCACCTGCAGTGTTCATAATGTCGGATTGAGGGCCCACCCTGCAGAACAAAAGGAGACCCAAATATGCAGCTCATGAGCTGCTAATACGCCAGGTGAAGAACACCATTTTAATAATTGGGCTTGCCATTACCCATGGGGTCCCTTGAAAGTTTTCATGTGGAGTGCTGATTGATTTGTTTGGGACACCCCTACGCAGGCAGCACCTCAAGAAAGCCTCAGCAATTATATGTTTAACATGTATGTTTCTTATTAGCAGTGCCTTTTTTATGCAAACCTTTAAGTGTTTGGAATTGTGATGAAACATTATAGACTCAAAGGCCGCACACAGCCGCAGCTATCCGTCAAATACGGTATTACTACACAATGAAATGGCAAGCTTATTGGACGTTTAATGGAGATGTCCACCTCCGTAATGTTTACTAGTTTAACACACAAAATAGAAAATCTTTGATATGTGTATTCAAATTTCCTTAGCACCATACATAACAACAAACTGGAAGTTTGTGTGGGAATCCTAGCTTCACCGCTCAACCAATGTGTGTGATCCTTAACAAATAATGGGGGTCATTACGACCCTGGCGTTAAGGGTTTAACGGTGCCGTAAAAGGTGTTGGCGCCGTTAAACCCTTAACGCCTGATTACGAGGTCCCTTTGCGGCTCCCGACCTTAACGGCTGGTCTGGACCAGCCATTAAAGTAGGGACCCGCAAAGGGACTTCCGAGGTAATTACGGTACCACAATTTGCAGTACCGTAATTACCGCCTTCCCCAGTCCCATTGAGCCCTATGGGGCAAAAATGGGAATGGGGAAGGGCCAATGGTAAATGGGGAATTACTGCCCCGCCAACCTTGGAATGGGGCGGTATTTCCCCATTTTCCATTGGCGGACTTGTTACAATACCGGCAGCAACCATGGTGCTAATAGCGCCATTGGTTACCGCCGGTGTTGTAATGAGGGCCAATGTAATCTCACTCTGAATTACCTGCAACGATTCAGCGTTCTCAAGGCCTGCCAACGTTTGCACATCACAATACTTTTGTCAAAACAGGTCAAAATCAGTCTGTGGTTGATGGGCATCTTTGAGAGGTGATTGCTTAGATGGACAGAATCAAATGTGCATTTGATAACTTAACAGTTAACGGTAATACTGAGATTTTGGTTGAAATCACCGAGATGGTTCAGCACCTCATGCACTTCAGGCACAGGCTTAGACAAAAAAAAATACAGCCTTACACAGAGAGTTAAAGAGGGTGTGATAACATGGCTGGAGTAGTAGTGTGGGGAGTGAGACATAGAGAAATTGACAGAGAATGAGGCATGAAGAGTGAGACACACGAATAAGACAAAGGGAGAACTACGAAAATGGAGTGAACAGCAGGTGTGAGATTAATTCAAATGGGTCAGTGAGCCTCAGACGCCCCTCCGCCCCCCACCCAGTGAGAGCAATGTCAAGACTCTCCAGGGCATGAGCCCCGGCCCACTTAAGGTCTAGATAACTGAGCACCTGCACTTCTTTTTTTCCCCATTTAAGGCACTGTGAAAGCCTACTTCGCAATTGCCCCTTTGAGAATCGGCACCTCTGTGTGCACCAAGTCCCAGGAATCCGAGGAGGAGTCTGATCCCAGCTGACCGGGTCAAGGCAATACTGGGCGCATGCTGCAAAGGTGGGTAGGTGGGTGGGTGGGGTCTTCCAGTGAACGCAGCAACTGCAAGGCGTGTGCTTTTGAGCTCCGGGCCCCATGAAGGGAGGCCTGTTGCTGAAGGAAAAGGGCCGTGACAGTAGAGTACAGGAGGAAGGATTGGGCTAGGAGAGCGAAGTGCCTGCAGGAAAAGTGCTCTGCGACTGCAGGAAGAGTAAAAAACAGGTAAAGAGTTAAAAGTGTGGGAAGACATAATCTGAAAACAGACTAGCATCACGGATTGTGTAATTGTTATGTGCAATGTAATAGTATACACATCCCAAAATCACAATAATGGAGCGAAGAATATCATTATGGCTACCAAAGGAAAGGCAGCACATGAAAGCAGCATGCCCCCACCCCCACGGGTCCGCCCGCCGCAGCCCCTTTACCGGGCGCTATGCGAGCCACTCGAGAGCGCGACCGAACCACATGAAGGCCGAATGATACGCACACATATACAGGCATGCATGCATTCTAAAGAAAAACCAGGCAGGAGCGCAAGATTGCGAGTACAGCAGCAAAGGTTACAGTGGCAAAGAAGGGGAGAGAAACAAATCTGCTACTCTGGAGGATGGAATACAAAAAGTTGTTTACTGAGATGAATACACTCGTCTGCGCTCCTGGTGTTCGCTCGTTGGTGAAGCCAGGTCTCAACATGTGGGCTGTCTGGGGATCCGTGATGAATTGATGGGCACGCCGTGGCAGGATTGACTCAGACGTTCAACCCTCCAGGGTGGATAACACGGAGACCGTGTGTTATTTCAGTATAATGACTACCTATAAAAACATCTATACGTAGGCAGAAGCCTTAGTTGTTATGAACCAAATGCAGCGCCTGCTTTTAAAAGCTGCATTTCTGAGCTGGCTTCTGGGAGACGGAATTCGCAATAAATAGCCAAGCTTCAGGCTACACTTGCTCGGCTGGCGAAACACGGGGCGCGGGCCCTGTTCGATAGCAGGCATGTAATAGAAATCTATCACAGAGCCCAACGCTCCACTTACAGCAATCGCTGCAGCCACGAGCCCAGCTGGCCCTGCGGTGCTGAAACACCATTGCACATCTCGCCCCCATCGTTTACTCGAGATGTGTTCATAATGGAGCTGGGTCTCCGGATGTCCGCCTGGAGGGACACGCTGGACCTGCTACAGTCCAGGTCTCACGGTGAAATTGAAGCAATCGAACAACTTCGGCTGCCATATTGGGCCAGCGTTAAATCAGAGGGGCAGTGATCCTGTGAGATATTCCGATGAATAAATACAATTCACTGCACGCTTTATTTACGTACTAGCAGAAGTACCCGTTCTCCGAACAGGTTCTGTAGCCAGACATGATAACACCTATCCTGTAGGTCGATGTTCAGATTCGCTTATCCTTGATGTGCTTTGCACCCTGAAGTAAACCGCATTGAGAATGGACGCGTAGGGCTGGTGGAACTCCCCCAGAGCAGAGGTTGGGGGAGGCGAGAGTTGGTGTGCTGCTGCATACTGGGACCTTCTGCGCTCTCTCTCTCCACTTGTTGCCTCACCCTGGCGCGGTGCAGTTCGTTGCGGTGCAAATATCTTGGAAACCATGCATCATAGGGCCTGGACCTTTGAGTTTTGTTCCCTGTGTCGGGACAGATCCTTCTATGACCACATTGATGTTTCGACGATTTCAGGAAACTGACTCATGCATGAAAGTGCTGAAATCCAGGGAAAGGGGTGGAGTGTCCAAACATCATGCAGCCAGTAATGTCCGGAGGGTCCTAAAAGGTAACTATGAAAAATTTGGTGCAGATTGGTGAAACAGAGTGGAATTGTATAAAGGACAACGCTTCATCAAGCCACAAACCGACAAACACATTTTGACTTGTGCTGAAATGCGGGGGAACGGGCTCGGGTGGCCAATGTCCTATAGCCGTAATGTCCGGAGTGTCCTAAAAGGCAACCAAGCAAAATTGGGTGGAGATTGGGGAAATGGTGTGCAATTGTGTAAGGAACAAACCTTGACTTTTGCTGAAATCCAGGGAAAGGGGTGGGGTGTCCAAATGTCATGTAGCCAGTTATGTCCAGAGATTCCTAACACGCAAGTACATCATGACTGGTTTTCATTATGTTCATTCAACCCATCCTTGCCTGGCGTTAACTGCCCTCTACAGGCAGGTTTCACCATCTCTTAAAGGGATGGAAAAAAGGATGCCACCATGCCCCATGATGGCCTAGGCTAAGGCCTAAATGGGCTGCAAGGTTGCAACCAGTAAAGACTGTGTACCCCCCCAGGCCTCAGCAGAGCAAGCAATTTGGCTCTACGGTTGGCAGAGCTGCCGGGCCCGGGACCCACCACCTGACCTGAGAACAGGTAGGTCTGGCGGGGCCTCTAACACCACTTCCCTCTGGAAATTTATTGTATTTCCAGTGAAATTACAAAATATGGATGGGTGTCGCACTAACACAATGTCAAGATTTGCCCTGTTAAAGTAGCCAGAACAATGTGTTCATGCCAAAGCCACAGCAGCACACCTTGTTCCATTGCACTAGCATTTCTAATTGTAGCCCTAACACAATGACCAAATACGGTTGGTCTTCATCCCGCTACAGTGAAAGCGCGTGCACCAGCACATGAGCTGGGGCTTACACCAGCGCAAATGTGAGCATTCTGCCAGCCCAATCACTTGTGCAAATCTTTTAATCATGTCATTTACTTTACATGCATCCATCTAGCTGTTGCACTGGGCCTCCAACAAGCAATTCAGTCCTGCCATAAACGTAGTTTCAGACACAACATTCAGATGTCCCTGCAATGCTTTTTTGTGACATGTCAACAAAAGACATGTGAAACATCATGTTAGGTCATGCTATGAAATAAGCTATTCTCATGATGTATAATGCTATTTCACACCATGCCAAGAGATGTTATAATATGTTGAGCTACTATATCATAAAAAGTCATATGTCATGTAACAACATGAAATGTCAATTCATGTTAAATCCTGTAATTTCATATCCTGATATGTCATGATATCTCATACGTCGTTTCATGATATTTCCAGTAAACATCTGAATTTACATTCACCGTTTGGCACTCCCAGGAAGCTTGATGTTCCCAATAAACTTCAATATTCCTGGTAAGCTTGACAGTTTTAGCTTTCAGCTAGCCTACCATTCACAGTAAAGTTGAGTTTTGGCATTGCCATTAAGATTAACTTTTCTAATAAACTCTGAAAAACCAGAGGGTGTTTCACAACCTAGTACCCAGGGATCCCGTACTCCGGTGGCCAGGGACAGGCTATCGCTTTTGGAGCCCGACCCTGGGGGTGGACAAGTGAGGGAGGATCACCTGGGTACAGGGAATGGGGAGAAGCACCCAACGGTGAGACATGGTATCCTCCTTTCTCCACAACCCATCTAACCCCTGTCCCTGCCCTTTTTATGGGAAACTCCAACTCCAATAATTCCTCGCCACTTTATCTTGACAATGGTACTGTGCTGAGGAAGATGAGGAATGAGGACAGAAAGATGTCCTCCCCCTGACTTGCAATGGCCCTGCCCCTGTAATGAGGCCAGGCAGAGTCAGTCACATAGCTCTAACCATTTATACCTGCCACTTATTAGCACTCCCTGTGAAGATAAAAGGTGGCACACACAGGCACACTTTGAGTGAGGCTAGGTACGAGAAGGAACAGCTCTTCCAAGGCTGATGCGGAACGGACAGTGGAACCTGGAAGGCCAACAGTCTGAATGACAGTTGAGAGGATGAAGAGAAAGCCAGGCAAGATTTCCATGATTTTGGGAAGCTGTGAGTGTTCGAAAAGCAAAGCCGAGCAAGTGGAAGAAAGAAACATTCAAGTTGCCAGAAAGCGGCTCACGACCCACCTGGGTGAACGGCGAAGTTGGGGTGGAGCAGAGGAGGCGTTGATAACAGCCTTGAGCTGCAGGAAAAAGATGAAAGAAATCCAATTAACATGACCAGTGAGTTATCGTGGGAAACAAAAGTCTGGTTGATGTTAAAGGGAAAGTGAATGTAATTTGAAAGATGAAGGTGCCTGTGGCGATAAAATGAGAATTAAGAGAACAAATGTTAAAAGAAAAGGATACAAAGTAGCAGAGTGGTCCTGCAAGGTGAAGTCACACATTCGAAAGTCTCTGAAATGTTATGTATTTTGAAAGACATTACAGTGGAGATAAAAGGAAAGAAATTAACCTTGATAAGGAAAGAAGGTTGAATAAGAGGAAAGTGAAATATGTGAACTCTAATCATGCGAAGAGGGCAAAGAGTGAAAATATTATGCCAAGAGGGCAATGGAGAAATATAAGAACTTTGGGAAAGGCCAAGAAGGCAAGTGAAAGAGAATAAGAACTACAAGTACCAACAGGCATTGGTGATACAAGAGAAGATTGTAATTTGAAGGCATATTGACAGAGAGGTCAAAGTGGTCATGAAGAGGTCTATGGAAATTCCTTGCAGTTTTGAAAGTCTTTGACAGAGAAAAGATACCTTAGATAAAACATGGGGAAGGGAACCCCTGACGAAGGAGAGACAGGCTCAATCCCGGCAGAGGGAAGCCTGTGCAGAACTGTGGGAAATCGACAACATGTGAACTGAGTATCGATAGTGGGCGAAGCCTAAAGAAAGTGATTGAACAAACAGAAGTTGGAAGCCTAAGATTGAACTGCTGATTTGTAGCAGTAAGCCAAAGTGTGCAAGACTGATAAACACCGTGCCATCCACCTATCATTTTTTTTAAAGAGACTTTCTTGACCCCGTGGGGTTGAACCTGGGGAAGGGAATTGGTACTCAAGTCATTCTGACATTTCTTTTTGGGGCACTGTTAGGCGGAAACCTGTGCAGTTCCCTCTGGGACCACTGCAAAAGATTTAGGACTACAGGTGTTTGGCAGTAAACCCACTTGGTAGCAGTCTGTACCACACAGATTCACTTGGTAGCTGTGGCTGAGCAGTCAGACTTCCCTCAAGAAGAGTTAGGCAGTATGTGGAGTATACAAAATAGGGCAATCTACACAGTAGAACAAGCAAACACGGAACAAGGCTTTGGTGTAAAGATATATAGGTATTTATTTATAACACATCTATGAAAAACACTCGGGCACTAATACGGCAAACAACTTCAATCACAATTACTATAAGAAAAAGATCAATCCCCCTAACAATAGTTTGACAAGTCTAGGTTCAACGGCACCACTTATTTGCAGACAGAGGTGAATGCTTTAACCTAGATGGCACTCTAGTATTCGTTAGGACGGGAGAGAGAAGGCAGGTTATGAAATCACTCGGCACCAACACTTTTACGAACAAACGCAAGGCAAGTAAGGCAGGGTCTACTGTAGATCACAAAGTTCAGAGGCCAGGCCCACTTGGAGAGAGGCAAGGCGATATGTCCCAAAAAGTGTCTCAGTGGAAATGCGCTTCGAGTCTTTATCCCAAATTGTTATGGAAAGATTGGACAAGTTCAGAACAGTAAGTTAAGAAAGCTTGGAGGCGACCCAATGGAGCGGCGAGGATTAAGACACCTCACTCTATCCGGCAGAAAGGGAAGCCAGGCGGACACGGTACCTTGTTTGTGAAGAGACAGCTCTGGCGGGGGCAGTTGTTCCTGGTGGTGGATGCACGTCGGGTCTTTGCCAAGAGAAGAGATGATCTCGTCGTCGAAGGAAAGTTGAAGATCGTTGCACCACCAGGGAAGAGACCAGCTGCGGAGTGCTCTGTCACAAGGCACCACCCTTTGGTCGCGGTACAGGGGTAGTGGCTATCCGGTTGCCGGGGTGCTCTGCACGGGCAATTCGACTACTGCGTCCTGGAGCGAAGAAAAAGCAAAGGGGACTGGTTGTTCCCACCAGTCAGGGGAAGAGACTCTCCGGCGGGGAGATCTCCTCTGTCGTCGGGAAGTGGTGAGTCGGTTCAGCAGGGCTCCACCGGAGGTGTCGTCGTTGCAGGTCGGCTCAGCTTTACCCTCGTCGGATTCTTAGGTCCTGTGGCGACTTCTGAAGATCCAGTCCCAAAAGCCATGCTTTTATGCAGAAAACCCCCATTCATTCAGCCCTATTGTCAATCAAAACACGCTAAGTGGTGCGCAGGGTGGCTCACCACTTGGGCCAATCACACCAGAGTGCGACTTGAGTTGGCAAGGCAACTCAGTCCAGGGTGCCTAAACCCCCTCCCACACCCCCTGTGGTACCCAGACAGAATGGCACCACTTTGGAGGGCCTCTGTGTAGAGGCCCGCCAAAAGTGGAACAAAGGGCTCAACCTTTGGTTTAGGAGTCACAGAGACGAACACAGACGCCATTTTTAAAAACCGAGTTCTGCCTGAAAATACCAACCGATAGATTTATTTAAGATAAATAAACCGGTGGTATATTAGCAATTAACGAAAAAAAGTATTAACCTCCAACAATGGGAAGAATCCCATAGGGTTATATTCGGGGTCGAATATAACAAGTAGTTTCCACTGCCACCAGCCAAAACTCGACGAAGGGGGACGGGACAGTGCCCCCTCGAATAACAGACCCAGGAGTAATCGAATTACCCCTACTAGTACGTCCACAATAGGATGGTTTGTACTAGTTCTGTTAGTCAATTTAGGTCTAGTAAAGCCAATGGTGACTTTACATGCCCGGGGAGACAGTAGTCAGTCCCCGGGTATGGAGTCTATGGTGGAGGTCCGCTAGGACGCCCCAGTGTTAAGGCACGGAGGGTGCGTTGTAACACACATAGCAAAACATATGAGACCCTATGGAGTAAAAGACCCCATAGCCCATAGAACACATTGACATTCAAAGGAATTAACCACATTCATGTCCAAGAGTGGGAGAAAAAGAGTCTCACTATTGGCAGGATGGAAAAAAACAAACTCCAGAAATCCAGCAAAGCTGCTGGGGGACTCACTAGGTTGGGAAATTCAGCCTAAACAGAGAATTCTCCCTAACAGGCACTATTTTCCTTTTGTATTCCCTTAAGACATTATGTAATTTTAAGAAGGAGGGCAAGGTTAGGTTCTCTTAGTATAGGCCTTTTAATTTTGACCAGGCTGACTTGGCCATATTTGTTATTGTTTAATGGTCGAGATCACTCCCATTTTAGAGTTAGGGCCAGTTAGGAATTCTACCATCCAAACCACAACATTGAATAAAGGTTTTCTAAACGTTTATCCATCTTGTCTGTGTCTACTGCTAGATACCATGCCTTCCTCACAGCTCCCAGTTTGATGTTTCCAACACCAAACACATTTCCCATAAGGGACCAATATGATTGGCGCTTCAGTAAATGCATAGTTAACATCCCCGGGAACATCCCAGTTTGATATTGCCAGTAATCTCCCAGTTCGACATTTCAAGTAACCACATCACTCTGAGTCAATTTCCAGGTTGACAGTGCCAGCAAGCTAATTTCTATTAAGCTCCCATTAAGATTGGCATTCCAAATATAACTGCCGTTTAACATTTCAAGTGAGCTCCCGGGTTGATATCACCAGAGAGGTGGACATCTCCATTAAACGTCCAATAAGCTTGCCATTTCCATTAGGACAATGACAGAAAGCTCCTAGTTTGACACTGTCGATAAGCTTGGTATTCCCAGGAAGCTCCTACTAGTATTGCCATTCTCACACGGTTTGCAGATTGGCCTCCCAAGCAAGCTCCCATCTTCACAGTTCCTGTAATCTTCTAGTTTACACAATTCAATTATATTGCACCAAAAAAATAACAAAAAGACACCACATATCAATACATTGCACAGAACACAATGGCAAGTAGTGTGACAATGCCCAGGATCCAGCACAAAGTCATGGGTTTCCAAATTCTCAAGACAAAAGCAGTGCCTATGATTCTGTAAGAGGATATCTGCATCCATGCTTCTGACTAAATGTTATTGAAATGGTTTTGTTTAGACATTTCTATCTTGCATGAATGTCAAGCGAAAGCAAGGAGTTTATGACATACTAACACTTTGCCATTTGGGTAATTTCTGCATGACCCTTGGGGTGAAGGGCAGGGGTACGCATGGGGGCTGCGTGCCACCACCATCGAAACAATGCTGGGCCTGGGGTCATTTGGAAGAGTCCATCAAAATCAGTGAGTTTGGCAAATCAACTTCTGGGGCACCAGTGATCCAGGGAAGAAGATAGGTTTCTAAACCATGAATTAGCCCAACACCTTTAGTACACCAGAATAGATCCGTACAGATTGGAAACACAAGTCAATTATAACCTCCTTTTCCAATTTATGTAACGTGGACAGAATGGCAGGCTTACCTCTGCAAGGTCGTGGATCGTTGGTTAGTTGGAACACAGCGAAAATACAATTATTACCCAATGACAAAAGGGGCTGTCCAGTCAAGGTTGTATAAACATATCTACTTTATTATTATTACAACAGGCAGTTCTAGCACACTTCAAAATAGAAATCACTCTGTAAAGGAACACAGATGACAGCCAGTTTCACGAAGGAAAGAGATACACTCTGGATACTGACAGGAGGGTAGTTGGTAAAGCAATCCGTCTTAACTGTTCCAGGTTATTTGGTTTCAGTACCAAGGGAGCATGGGGTAGAGGTAGGAAATGTCAATAGGAGCCTTTGGAGAAGGACTGGGGGGACAGATTTGTAATGATGGTTGTGGCGTCTCACATGGCTTTGGTGACTGCAGCATGAAAACAGTCAGTAGTGCAGCCAGTCGCGGTTTCGAGGGCCCGACTGCCTCGAAAATGTCCTTAAAAGATGGACGCTGGTTGATGTCTGTTGTGGCACTCCTCCTAGCTTCTTCACTGGGAAAGGGTCATCCTTTACGGCAGACCAGCCAAAGCTGTGGAGAGTGTTTGCAGGCAAAGGCCTTGTTCTTTGGTCAGAGGCTCTCTGGCACTTCACACGTAGGAAGCTTGCTGGCAGAACCTAGCAGGGCATACTGTGTGCTGGCTGGGTACTGGCTCTGGAGCAGCTGGTTGGGTCCTCTGAGTTCGGTATCTCCCTCTGTTCCCTGAGAGATGGTTAGGGAAGGGATCTTGCTTCCCTCTTGGAAAACTTGGCCTTCCTTCACTGGAGGAAGCTTTAAGGCAGACTGTACCTTCAGCCAGGGTTTAAATGAGTCCTTCGTCTTACTCCTTTTAAAGTCGATGGATGATAAGCCAAGAGAGGGGCTAAACCCTCTTTGTTTTAAAGCCATATTGGCCCCAGTGATTGGTGCAGGTGAGGCCTACCTTCATGAACCAATCCTGGGTCCCCACCAACAATCTTCTGTTATGCGTGAGGTCATAACCAGAGTGCTTTGCAACAGGAAAGGTAAGGGGTGACAATATGTACTACTAGGTTCCACCCATCTTCTATTGTGGATCAAAGTGTCTCTCTGGTTAATTTAGCTCTCTGTGACTCCTGATCAAAGCATAGGTCTCCATTGAAGTTTGTGGCAAGAACAGACTTTCTGTCTCCATCAATTCACATACTTCTTCCCTCTGAAAGGGGGTCCCCTTGCAGGGGTTGCCTACTGTAACCAGTTGTCCCAGACATGCCATTCAGTGCCCTTCATACAGAGGGGTGGAGGCTATCTTCAAGTTGACACATTGCATATCAAAGAGTTGGTACTTTCCTGTCCCCTTTTGTCAGTTCTGGGGCCAGGCCTCCAGCAGGCCTGCTTCAATTAACTCTAATCAGTATGCGTCGCCACCAGCAGACTGACAATGGGTAGTGCGGATCCATGGAGCCTTTGATATTTAATTAGGCTGGCTGTGGCAGGAGGAAGGTGTTGCCCTACTCCTTTTGATGCTTTCATGTACCCCTGACTGTCACATTCCAGCTAAATCTGACAGAGAGGACTGTGCCTGTCGGCTGTGTGCCCCCATAGTACACGTGACTATGTGTTTGTTGTGATTGAGCAGAGGAAAATGTGTACGGATTAGCTACACATTTTTCTGAGGTTGTTCTCCCATCATTCATTTTCATTACAAAAGTTTTTTTTAAAAAAACAGGTGATCGCATACTCCAAATGCGGATGGTCCAATCCTCACAGTGAGTTCATGCCTCTGTCCTTTTAAAGGAAGCTCCTAGTATGATAGGCCCATTAAGAATTAACAGGCTTGTGGTGCAATACAATGATGTCAAAAATGCACTCCCTGCTAAATTAGTGGCACCTCCACCTCCCAAAGGGGGATCTGGCAAGACAGTTTTAACACCTATCACAGGAATAGCAGAAACCTGGGGAAAGTAGAGGTTGCCAGATCCTGCTAATGAAAGGAGACAGGGCCAACATTACCAGTATCAGGCAAACAGAGGGCCTGTGAACAAAATACCACAATCAAACACAGTGTAGAAGAAAAGCTCCAGTTATCTGAACCATGTATGTGGTCGAGTATTGCTGGCCGGAGTCGCAAGGCCCGAAGCACCGGTGGCACAGCCGTGCTCTGCACATGCACCAATTAACATTGCAAAGTGTGGGCAAGTCCATTTTAAAGCTCGTACCATGTCTTCAGGAAGGAGGAAGGGTGCCAAAAGAGGGGCAGGTATACTGCGAGTCATTAGAATCCAACCAATCCATTTTCTATTAACAAAACTAAGAATACACTAAGAGTTAAGCGAGGGTAGACCCCAGAATTGAAGCCGTGTCATAAAATTGAACTGTGCATCGCTAGAATTACTTCTGCTTCACTTCAACATGGCAGACCACCGTCCATCGCCACCAGAGAACCAAATTCAAACCACCAATCATGAAAGCGGAAAAGGTGTGGGCCGATTCACTAGTTACCTAAAAAAAAAAAAAATTAAGGGGACACCTGAAAGTAACAAGAGAGATCCTGGGCAGCAGGAAGAAATACTTGTTGGTACATTCAAGGTAGTATCCTGAGGGCACGGGGCAAGACGATGCATACTGGTAAGGTGTTCCCCAAGTAAGAGGCAGGAACAATTTCTTGCTAATAGGATTGTGCTGCCATTAAGGAGAATAAGTTTAGGAAAGTGACCGACAGCCAGAGGGTGAAAGTATCTGTTCCAATAAAGATTGCAGTGAAGTCAAGAATTGATCTGGGCGCTACATCCCAGAGAATATGGGGTGGACAAGGAGTCTCTAAACAGGACCATGCCTCTTTAAATCCCCATGCTGACATTTTCAGAACACTCGTCCCCTTGAGTTAGAGTTACACCCCTAGGACTTCAGGTGTCTTTCCAAACCCATCAGAAATTGAAATTGGTTAACTTTGGTCTCGTTTATTCTATTGGTTCCCTTCAACACAAGTGATAGATTGATGCAATTTGAGGCTTTAGTCCACTTCTGGACCAGTACTACACAGGGTCCAGTAAGAGATGCTCCACCGAACCCCCTCTGCCCCCCCGGTCCCTCGCACATGCATACTGAAGTCACTTCTTTCCAGGATCAAATACTCCGGTCAAACTATAAAGATGGCACTCGATCCGGCAATGCAAGACTACTGGACATGTTCTTATGTGGACCTCTTGTAGTGCAGGTCATCATAATCAACATTTCCTCCACCTTAAAAATAGAACCAGGGCTTAAACTCAGGGAGGATACCTTGAAACCATGCTCCTACATTTACAAGTCTCACACATGTTCTGAGCGTCAGAAGCATGGATACTTGGCATTCATCTTTGACATTTCTCAAGTGACCACTTTTTCATGAACCTTCCCTGGAACTGGTTTCGGTCCGGGGCTGGCAGGTAGTCTTTTAGCACCTGTTATATTGGACAACCCATCAATTACTGGGAATATTCGTTTTTTCCTCGCTTACCTGGCAGACAGGTGAAATCACACAGGATTCAAGAGATGGGAACTGGTCTCTACTGGACACAGTTTCTAATTCTGGGGTTTGTGTGCCCGGAACTGGTTTGGTTTGCGTAACTGTTGTTTAATTTCCTTGCCTACGGACAGGATGGTTGTAACAGGCTGCATTTCAAAGCACTCACCAAGCCGAGAAGTGCTCAATAAATTCACAGATAAGTGACGTTTACAGCCTACGTACATACTAAGGACATTTGGATTATTTTAAACTCACAAGGGCACAAAAAGAAAGTGTATGGATATTATTCAGCAAACTTTGGTGCAGTCTTTGCTGCCCACCGATAAAACAAAATCGGGGGTGACAATCACTGACCACAGCGGGACTTGCAATAGGATTAATGCCAGGTGATGGATAGTTATTTGTATATCTTTAGCACATGCTTACAAAAGAAAGGACGACACTAAGAACTGGGACCAGAAGTATGGATAATAGCATGATATTGAACAAGAATACATGGAGATAATGACAAGAAAAATACACTGCATGATGGTAGCCCGAAAGGTACATGTGACAGAATCACACCTCATTTTTCTAAGAATTGGCTTCATCAACCACACTCTTGAGGATCCACTAGTGAGTTCCTAGCCACATTTATTCACATGGCCCTCATCCCCACGGTTGATCCAGGTGATCTTCTGAGGGCAACAGTGCTGAAGGCTATTAACAGGTAGTAAACTCAGACCCAGTGTTCTGCAGTGAGGAATTTCCCAGCCAAAGAACTCCTTTAGATGCACGGTGCATTTCTGCTCGTGAAACTGTGTGGTTGTGAGGCCTGGAATTAGGCTATCTGGCTTAGCCAATGATTATGGATGAATTTACTACTCCAAAAGATGAAGTGAGCGTAGAGTACATTCTCTTTACTCCTCTGGGACATCACTATCAGCACGACAACAAATGTGCTTAAAATCCTACATCAAAACACATCAGTTACCGGTCGATGGTTCAGCCTATGGTCGTCGAACTCTAGCAAGACGCCCTTGCAATCTGGGTAGCAGCCACCTTAACCACATTCACTGACCATTAGTGATGCTTCATTGCTGGTGAAGTTTGAGCAAAACCGTCGTTTCTGAACCACTCTACTTTCAGGAGACTTTCTATGACTTTGCCCTCCTTCCTCTAGCCTCATAATCCTGCTCACGAATGTCCTCTTTTCATCAACATACCTAAATATGGTTCCATCTTCCTGAAATGTCATTGCCAGCTAGCAGCTCTGTGCTCCCCCCAATGCCTGCATTGCTTTGGTCAACTTTCTCGTTTTTCCAACCAAGCTTTGGCCTTTTTGCTGTTCTGAATTCATGCGCTTCCAACATGCCAACCTTATTGCCCAAACTAAGCCTGCAACTCCATGTACATGGATGGCGTTTCCTCTTGCACCAACTGACTTGCCTGCCTGGAATGAAGATTTTCTTTTTTACCATCTTGCACAAAAGACAAAAATGAAATGAAAACTGCGACGAATCCCAGGAGGTCGTCACTGCTTCTATGGGGGATTCCCCTTCCCATGGGGCCTGGGCAGTGAGGCCACTACCTAACAGTACCCCTGCTGGTGGTACTCAGCGGGTGGCTCTCATGGGGAGGGAAACCCCCTATTGGACGTGGGATGACACATTGGGTTCAGCAAACCATCATCTGACAATCTCCGAGACAACTCAATTAATAGTGAGCAATGATAGCAATAAGGTAGATAGATGGATCAAAGCACCCCTTCTGGGTATGCAAGCTACCAGTGAGTAACGTCGATCACCATGATGGCAATACACAAAGTATCTATAGTGTGACAAATCGAAGGAATTCATCCATTCTTCGCAAGAGGAAGCCAACCCCTTTGGGCTATGGAGATGGGCAGCTATGCAAGACACTGCCTAGGAGACAGGGCAAGCAGGACAAGGAAGTCCTAAACATGGATATAGCTACACCTTCCTGTAAGAGGGAATGGCGATTGTTTATGGGTTACATGAGAGTTGAAACGGGGTTATGAGAACAAAAGCCCTTTAATAGAGAACGGCTTGGCTACTGACTGCACTCTGTTGGACTCTGGGCAAGAAATGAGGAACCCGCCCCGTTTTCTCTCTTGCTACACAAGGGAACATAAAAGGAAGCAGGACCGTTGCTGGAGAGGAGGAGCAGTAAACCTTCTATTTTTGTTTGTCAGGTCAGTTTGAGCGATTTGATGCCAACACGATCCAGGCGCACTTATGACATGCAAATCAGTACGTGTAACTTTTATTTAAGAAAATGCAGATTAGACTTTTGGCAGTCCGTTTTTTCTGACTTGTGCAACATGGTTACTTTAAGAAGAGGCTTTCAGGCCAGAAATTGTGAACTGGAACCAGACCAAGTGCATAATCTGGGGGCCATACCAATCCCCAATTGTGCTTTGTCTCAGAGTATCCCGCCTGGACACACATCGGTGGTGAGTGATGGCTTATCGGGCCTTGATGTTACTATGAAGGGGCCAGATGGAGGGACCACTTTTCTCACGACTGCTTTAATTAATCCAGTGTCATCTGATCTGTCCTCCGATGCCCTTCCCTTCAAATGTTTCATCTTCCCATAGAGGGGTTTTGGATATTCTGGCTAGCGCTCCATCTGACGTTGGAATTCTGGAATTAACTGACGCAGAACGTCTTCAGGAGGCTGAGGTGATGACAGCTCCTCTGCCTATGAGGGAAATTGTTAGGTTCCATGCCTCCACTCCACAGCCTAATGTGAAAATCAGGAAATTTGGTGAACTAGGTGGCTTCTTAAGCTGCCCACAAAAGAAAGCGGCTGGTGGGATGGTGGTCTTGTTTGTGGACTGGGGTGCACCTAAAACAATTTTTTACTTTTGGGGAAAGTAGGGATGGTGGGCCATCTTGTAATGTGTATAAACGTCTGCCAGAACACTATGGTGGTTACTTGAACCAACAAGGTCCTATACAAGGGAGCAATGTTGCTCAACATCAAGATCAAACTCAAGAGAGTTTTCTGAAGGATTAATTCCATAGGGTGGCTAACGCCACTAGGGATTTGTTAAGGGACAACATTAATTTGAACCTATTGCCTGCTGTGGCTGTTTTTAATCAGAGGAACGGTCTGCTTATCTGGTCAACAACAATGAATAACACAAATGCTCCCAATACTTCAAAATCTGTTTCTAATATTTGCCCATGCTTGGGTGTTACCAAATGCATGTCTGAAAAGGGAACTAATCTCACCCTTCCTGTCCAACTTGCACATTCGTTTAAATCTGGCATTAAAAGCCCTTTGTGATACGCATGAAAATCTTCGAGGCATTTTGGCCGGACAGCAGAGGGCCTTTAATAATCTCACTGTATGTATGTCTGGTATTGAGAATTTACTTAGTAATCTGAAATCTTCAAATTGATCTGCAGTTATGGGGAATTGTACTGAAGAAGATTATAACTGTAGACTGACAATGTTGGATGAAAAAGTGTCTGCTATACTAGAGGCTTTGTCAGTTAGACCCCGGGTGGACCTGGCAGAATGTGGGTCCCCCTATAGGGTCTATGGCCAACCTGAGAGGACCGCTCAGGGAATGCTAACGAATAATCAGGTTGAGGGCGGCTTGGATAGTCCTTCAGCACTTATAGAAGCTATGGGTCTTTTGCAAGACAGTGCTGTCGAACAGGAGGTAATTGTGGTGGCTGACTCAAATCTTTCTACTATTGAGAATGAACCTGATGTACAGTTAGCATCAGTCAATCCAATAAGGGAAAAAGACGTAGGAAGAAAGCTAGACACATAAAAAAAACAAAAAAAACAAAAACAAAGAACATGGACCCTTTGAAGATTAGGGGGAGAAATTCCAATATTAAAGCTCTGTAGAATTTAAATCAACATGATGTCTGTAACAAAGATGGTTGTGCTGACCTGCTATTTGGGATCTTGAGGATGAATCTATGCCACCCATCCCAGCTTGGTCAGGGGTTCTGGTACGGGTGAGGTGACTGTCCCGGAGAGTCTTGTCCCCTCTAGTGGAGCAAATATGGGGGTGCTGGAATGACTTCAAACAAAGCAGACAATAATGACAGCCTTTGGCAAAGTTGTCAGTACAATGCATGCTCGAACATCCACTGGTCCTTTGCAGCCCATTGCTGCAGGTAATATTCTGGTTGCTAATGTGTTTGCAGATATTAGTACACCTGTGGAGATTCCAGATGACAGCCCAGAGTATCTATCTAATAAAAGATCGGCTGTGCCCAAAGTAGTGGAGGGGCAGAGTAGTTCTTTGAAAATTGGGCCGATTGGATCTGTTTTAGGACAACAGGTAGGCTGCATGGCTCCTGGTCAAGTTCAGGCTGGGGCTGCACCCTTGATCTCTGGATCTAGAGTAGGTCGACAGACACTTCTGGGGGCAAACGTGCCGGTGGTGGGAGAAGTTGTATGACCCAGCAGTAAAATCATAGACTGGGTACCTAACGAGAAGTTTCTGAAAGGGACTAAACTCAATAGGACAGGGTTATTAACTTTTTCAAAGTTAATTCCACCACTCAGAATGATAACCTCTGATGATATAGATGCTATTTCTCTTCCTACAGTTGATAATGGAAGAATGGTCAGTGTGTTCCACTCGGGCATGGTTGCAACCATGGTTTGGGAACAACCGTTTAATGTCCAATTATTGGGGTTTGAGCTGGTGAATTACAAGACTCTGATGAAGCTAAAACCTTTCTTTTGTTTAACGAACCGGTGCCATTCTCAGAAGAGGTCTCTTTCTGTACCGCAGTGTGATTCTGGAAATGTGATGTCTCTCATTTCTAATTTTCTGGGAAATGGCCAGGATTTCTCTTGGATTCAACCTGCTCTTAAGTCTTTAGAGAGGTTGAAGCAAGGTCCAGCACGTGCATGATAGAACGGTTATTGAAGTAATATCTTGTAATACCTGGGGTAGATCTAATTTGTATACATTTCTGCTTAATTCTGCATGTATTAGTATTCCGAGAATTTATTTACTTCAGGAGACTATGCTTATGGCTAATCCTTTGCTAGATGGTTACTATACTATTTCTTGCCCTGCTGTCAGGGGGGAGGAGGGGCGCCAGAGAGGTGGTCTTACTACTGCAATAGATCGCAATTTGGGGTTTTCATGGGAAGTTAGGTATTGTACTGAATGGCTTTTCGCTCTTGAGCTAAACCTGGGACCTGGCTCTTTACCTATACTGATACTCAACCTCTATTGGAACCCCATTAGAGTTTCATTTGAAACTATAGGAGAGGGGCTGGTGAGATTATGGACAAGTGGATTCAGAAGGGTCGTGGTTATCAAGTGATTTTGGGAGGGGACTTTAATTCCTTCTGTGCAGATGGGGCACGGTAGAACTCTGTAGGGGCTCTTCAGTTCATACAGCAGGTGAATCTTAGACGAGGTATTAGGTGGGATCTCTAACTTAATGAGTGGGACCTATCTTTGCTGGGTCATCTGCCGTCTTCACTTGCCCCTAAACACACCTGGCACAGAGGAGTCCCCACCTCCTGCATTGACTTTTTCTATTTTTCCGATGGTATTAGGAAATATTGTAGCCATTTGACCCATCTTCAGTCTGAATTCGGGGATCATCTGCCCCTCTCTTTCCTTCGGACTATCGCTTTGTCTATCCCCTGTATTAGACCTGATTTGGCGGGTCTAGAATCCAACAACAGGGGAACTAAACTACTGTAGAACAAGAAAACTGTGTATACATTTAATCAGCTCTTGCTTCTATCTTCAGGGGGCCTTCTGTTTTCTTAGGTTATGAATATGGAGTAGGTGGTGGTCCCCGTATTTACAATATTATTATTGCCTGTACCCGACAAATTAGAGATCTCCATAGTTCCTCTAATCCTATCATGAGAGGTGTTGTGAGGGATGATAGAATTTTATTATCTAATTCCCGTAAAAGAAAGGAACTTGCCGCTCTGTGGAGATCTGGGGTAATGCCTGCTGACTATGTTACTCGTAAGCGTGCACTTGTCCTGAGACACAACAACTATGTTAAATCTCTGATGATCATGGATGCTTACTCTCTGCGTCATCAAAATATGTTGGAGTATTTGTGCAGGGGTAATGATAGACAATTTTGGTCCTCAGTTAATAGACTCTTGGGGAATGCCAAGGGGAGCACGGATTGCCCTATAGATTCAGCTACTTGGGAATCTTTTTACACTAGTAAATATAATCTACCTGAGGATTTAAGGGCCATGGATGGTTCTGAACTGGGCTCTCCTGTAAAGGGTGCTTGTAATTGGAATAAGGAGGACATATTATGGGCGATCGCTCGGCTTAAGCCATCCAGGGCCCCTGGTCCGGATGGCATCCCCCCTTTTGTTCTGAAAGAAGATCCTGGCACTTGGGCCAAGCTTTTAGAAAATATGGTCGAACATAGTTTTTATCTCATACTGTGCCTGATTCTTGGGTGAAGTCAATAATTGTACCCATTTAGTAAAGGGGGGACAAACTTCATTTGTCTAACTACCGACCCATAACTTTGACCGGTGCGACTAGTAAGGTTTTCTCTATTCTTTTGTTAAGAAATCTCAATAGTGTTTTAAGGGAACTTAACCTTCTGAGTCAGTTTCAGGTGGGGTTTCGTGCAGAGTTGGGTACCTCTCAATGCATCCATTCTGTCCCATCTAAGACACTATGTTCATCATTCCCAGGTTGGTGAAGTTTACCTAGCATCGTTAGATTTGACAAGTGCTTTTGATGGAGTGAGAAATCTAGGCTCTGGCATAAAATGCTTTCTTTGGGTATTCCTCGCTAGCTGGTTCAGCTAATTGCTATTATGCACACTAAAACCTCCATCTGTGTTCGCCTGTCTGGGGATGGTGTTCACTCTTCAGAGATACTTACCTTTACAGGTGTGAAACAGATTTGTACCCTGGCACCTATGCTCTTTGACCTCCATACGTGCGATGCTGAGGGACTGTGGCAGGGTCCCTCTGTTGCACTGGCAAGGTTGGGGAGTGTTAGGTTGGAGTGGATGGCCTATGCAGACGATTTCATATTGTTCAACAGAACTCTGCGCGGTTTTAGAGCTAAAATGCAGATTTTCTTTGACTATGCTCGGGAAAACAATCTGTTGTCTAATGCATCAAAGTCTAAGGTCCTTGGTTTTTCGTGTAAAACGAGGACATACAATATGCTTGGACTATCGGACCTGACAGTGTGGAAATTTACTGCTCAAATGAAGTTTTTAAAGCAGAGACTGTGTAAGTTTCCTATGCTTCCCCTGTGGTGTTTCTATTTAGCTAAATTTGAAGTAATCATCCTGTATGGTCTTGACCTCTGCTCACATAATATGGGGGACTTTTTTAATATTATTCAGGGAAGACTTTGGAAGGACGTTCTTGGCCTTTCTATGACTGTTCCAAATGCCATTATTAGACACAAGCTGTGTCTTGTGTCATTAAAGGCAAGGCACGTTTGGAGACAGCTCTCCTTTTTTAGAAGAATAATTGCACCTCCTAATAATTCCCTCTATGGGAGTTTTAAGGCTGCTATGCTTGACGGCTCGGTTCCGTCCTTGAGAGAGTTCAACGTTAGGATGTCCTCTGAGCTGTTGTGCATTGCTGCCTCGGAACATGATTTGGTTCTAAGACCAGGGCATATTAAAAAGCTTCTTTTTAGGCTAGACTGGGCTGAGACAGTGGATGACATCTACTCATACACCAGCTTTGTGGAATACTCTGTTTGTTCAGGCAAAGGAATGTCTCCCGTTATACCTTCAGAAATGTCCATGCCCAGTAATACGTATGAACTACATGCGTTTCAGGTTTAACCAACCAGCATGTATTCCTTGGCTGATTTGAGGGTAACAGAGAAGGAATGTAGGTTCTGTGGTGTCACTGATTCTGGCAAAACTTTGAAACACTTGGTTGTTGTGTGTAAATTCTTTGACAAGGAGCGAACCAAGTTTTTCAAGCATAATTTAATTGGTTCTGGTGTTGTTGTATGTGGGGCACTGCTGTTTCTTTGGTTTTAGCTTTGAATCTTTTCCTTATATTTATTGGTTCTGAATTGGATAAGAAAACCTTAGTACTAAAAATATTTAAAATTTTAAATTGATTGTTCTTTTTTCTCTTTCTTTGTATTTTATGAACTTTCTACTTTTATGGAAGTTATGTTTTTATATCTTTTTCTTTTGTAAATTGTTATTATGCTGTACCTTTTTTCTTGTCCTTTCATTTCTTTTTGTACTTATGTTGTGTAAGGTTTCTTGTAAACTGAAAATGCAACAATAAAAAAAAAAAAAAAGAAGACCCTCATAAGAGCTCAGTTAAATGAATAAATGAACACAAGATATACATAATTGTCTCACCTAGTAGACTGTGGGTTTTGACTGTGGTTTGTGCTTATATATTTCCACAAATGTCTTTGTCATTCTGATGCGTTGGGCACAGATCAGATTGAGTTATGTACTAGAGTGCTTTGGGGATATCTATTGCATTTGCACATTGTGTTTGTCTGTTTATATATGGGGACAATATGATGAATTGCACCTTGCACTTTATTGCACTGATTTTTAAATTCAGTGTTTGATTATGATGTGATACAATGTACTGTTTTATATATGCATATATGTTTTGATATTGTAAATAAAATAGTTTGCTGCTAATCTATGAGCCAGCTCAAGCGGCCTGAAAAGTGATATTATGTAATAAATGTAAATGTATATGGATTACTGAACTTTCATCATTCCCTCTTTTGTCTTTAAGAATCAGAGACACTTCCACTCTAATAAGGCCATTGAGGCCCAACCTTACATGAGAGGTTGAGAAGATCAAGACCCTTCAAGAGGGCCACAATATTGAACAGCTACAGAAACACACTTTTTAGTAAGAGAAAAAACGTTGGTAAATTATGAGAATCCTGTTGGGGGCCAGAAGGGGCCCCTTTGAAATAGAGTGCGAAGAGGAATCCCAAAGTTGTTTCATTTTGAATTGTGTCCAAGCTTGCTGAGGGTGAGGAGTTGGGGGGGGGGGGAGTTCTTCCTTTAGGAAGTATCTAGAAACCAGAGACAGTCAAAAAAGATAGGTGTTGTTTGTTTTGCACACTTACCAAATTTGCTTGGGGGATAGGAATTACTGGTCTTTGGGACGTTTAAGAAAAGTTGTTTAGTTTGTGTTTTACCAAAGGTTAGTGAAGGGGGTGGGAGTCCTTATCTCTAAAGCATAAGGCAAATAACATATTTTTTCCTTTTTCTGTTTTTTTTATCATGATGCTTGGTTTATTTCAAATCTCTCACCTTTCCAGGTTATAAAACCAATTCCATTTACAATCCAAAATCATTTATAATGTCATAAACTTCTCTCCGTAGTTCTCATTCTAGGATGAAAATGTACATTTAGACAAGAAATGTCCACATCACATTATATTCAATACCTACTTTTAAAATGAGGACTTTCTAACCAATCAGTATATTGTATAATTAAGAGTTCAATCCATTAACATTGTGGTTAAAAAGAACATCTAAAAATGTTATCACAGCAAAGGTGATGGAAAAACATTCCTCCAATAGGAACATAGCCCACCATTCCTGTGCATTTAAAGAGTTAATCTCAGCAATAATCTTTCCCAAATATTGTGCTCTCAAGACCGACAAACCTGGACAAAAGAACATACTATACTTCAAAGTCTCTACCGATCCCCTCTTTACACCAAATCTACAGTTGGAGTCTTCTGTGCCACCCTGCTTACAAATGCCCTGTATTGCCTTTGTTGGATATAAATTCATGCGAAACCGCATTTAATGATGTTGATGATAGGAGGAAGGAAATTTAGTTAAGTACTTTGGTAGCATATTACAAGATCTTACCTAATTATTAGTGTGTGAAAACAACATATCTTTTTTTCTAGCTTTTCGAGTGTCTATCCAATCATGGCGCCACAACTTCCATTTTACTTCCCCAGGATTAGTCTCCAACACTTCTTTTGCTATTTCCAATTGATCTAAAAGTGCCAAACATTTCCATTGATCTAAAGGCTAGTCATTCCCCTTGCCATCAATATTTTCAAGTATATCTAAGGGGGGCGGGCTTGAACATTGGCCATAACACATTCCTGAAACAAAGGAAGACTTCCACACTGTTAAAGCATACATGGATATTAGGCCCATTTCACATCTGATTGCTGACATTGGAACCCCATTTGGGATACTGAGGACTTTCCTCCAAAATATTCCCTCTAATGTGGTCCAGATTTGCCATGGAAGGTTTAAAAAAGGCCTCAGCCCCAAATGTTAAAATGGGTACTACGTTCTGTTTGTAAACATTCAGAACCGCAAAGATGGTAAATCTTCCATATTTCATGTGCACCATCACACCTTGGGCTGCTAAACTCTTTACTTTGGTTCTTAACTCTATCGCCCACGGGTTATCATTTATACATGTACCCAAATAAACCATGGATATCATGCGTTTACGTTTTCTTGCCCCAGTCGCCATTTAAAGGTGACCTTCTGATTTCCCTTCAATGACCCAAGAATCACTATTCTCGTTTTTGCAGCATTTATTGCTAGACTATTTTCTGCCACAGAGTTCTGCAAAGATTGTAACCTACCCTGCAGAGCTATGTACGTTTGGTCAATGAGAACAAAGTCGTCAACCTAAAGCATATGAGCCAAATCTTTGCCATTACATTTCGGGGGAAATGCTGCGGCTTTGTCTAAGGTGTATTCAAGTCAGATAAGTATACATTAAATAAATCGTGTGCCAATGGGCACCCCTGCTTCAAACCCCTTTATGTTCCTATTGCCCATGACAGAAGACTAGAGAATTTAATCAGACTTGCATGGCAGTAGTTGTATACAAAGCATGGATTGCTTGCAAAAGGTCTCTCAGGCAATCCCAGGCTAACAGTTTCTTCCACAGGAGATCTCTATCAATACTGTCAAAGGCTGGTGCTAGGTCAATGAATGCCAGATAGATTTTGCCACCAATTCTAATGGCTTTCAGTTTTAGAAGATTCTATAGGAAAAGATTTAGGTAGGTTGCTACTCCCTTGACAAAACCTGTCTGGCAGGGATCATAACGACACACTGCCTTAGCCCATTTCATCAAGTGCCCAGGACCAATGAAGCAAAGAGTTTACCCAGGACGTCCAGAAGGGAAATAGGGCAGACATTTTTAGGATCCGCCCTATTGCCCTTCTTGAATATGGGACTACTACTGAAGACTTTCAGGAAGTAGGGATGGCCTTTGTTTTTATTACCTGCTCAAAAAGTCTCCCATTAAACAATGTCCACTATCCTGGTGCTGCTTTAAGCATGCTATTAGTGAGATCATTGGGGCCAGGGGCTCTTGAGGAACAGGCTTTCTTGATCAGATCTTCAATGTCATCTTTCTAAAATGCTATGGAGCACTCTTCAGTTTCCCTCACTTCGGCCAACTTGTGATTTTTATTAGTGGCAGCAAACACATTTCCAAAATGTTTGACCCACCACTATTCTGAAGGTACGTTGATCTGGAGGGCAAGTTTAGGACTATCATTATTACCAATTAGCTGCCATATTTGGCTTGTATTTTTCTTACAAATGGCCTTTAGCATTAGTTCAGCCTCTAATTGCAGCATTTGCTCTTTGTGTGCAATCAGTTTCTCTACTGTTTCCTTCTCCTTAGGAGCCCTTCTCTAGGTCCATTTTGTAATCAATTAATGTATCTAATGTCCACATAGGGAAGTTTCTTGGCTTCTACAATATTCCTATCATAAGTATTTTTATGTTGGAAGGCGTGTTTGCCTTGCCCATTATTGACTTCCATAATATTAAGCAGCAGGGATGTATAATTCAGCCCCAATTTATGATTTCTCAAGTCCTCCTTATATTTCACTAAAAGAAGACTCACACCTTGGGATTTTAAACACAACCTATTTCTACCCTTTGTTATCTCCATATTTTGAATTCATTTTACCTCTCCTGATCGTGTTACATCAGTCCATGTAATTTTCAGTAATCTGTGGTCTCTCTTTGTTGTCACAAATACCTCCAGTCTATTAATTAAAGGAAACATATTATATGAGAGAAAGAAATAATCCAGGATTCCAAACCGGGGGCTTCTAGACCAGGTGGATCTACCCAGAATATCACCCTTTGTCCGTTTAACATGTGGAAATCCCTTAAATTTAGTTCTCCAACCCATTCAGAGTTTCTTCCCTGCTTGGTGTTCTCAGACGTTTCAAATTCTGTTAATATCTGGCCTTTTTTATTTAAACAAGTTTTGTTCAAGTCTCCACACATAACTATACAGGGAGCCTCTGATGGATGTAACAGTCATCAATTATGTTTATAACACATTCAACAAAATTTCCTGATCCTGCCACTAAGGGATTCAAATAAAAATTAAGGATTACCCCAAATTTGGAGTCCTGGCGTCCTCCCTGATCAAATCTTAACAAGAGGCCCTGTACAAAAGAATGAGCATTCTATGATTATAACACAACCAGGCCTGTCCCGTGTTCACTAATGTGAGCAAGTTTGATGAAGGTCTCCCCCTTGCTCCTCTTTTTGCTGGATTCAAATAAGAACTATAGCCATCAAGGACAGGGTTTGACTGTAACAATGTTTCCTGCAAACATAAAACAAACTGTATCAAGATCCGACTCCAGTTCATTAGACAGGTGAGTGAACCCCCAGGTGTTCCAATATCCAAAAACCCAATACGGGTGGGCAACTAAGCCTCGGCTTACTTGTGAATGGAAGCTATCAGGACATCCACCATCCAGGCCCAGCCCTGCCCTGCCCTTTCCTCAAACTCAATGCTTCCTTTGGCTCATCCAAGACTTTTCTATCAGCTCAATTTTTACTCGGAGAGGGCATTTCATATCTATTCTGGACTTAAGCCACCGATCTTCTATACTGGAGGCTTGCAAGTTATGTGTCATGATTAAGTTCTAGTTGGCAATTTTCGGTGCCTCGATTAGATTGTTTCTTAGTTTGGTCACATGGCCCCCTTGTATTTCTTCAGGTGATTACCAATTGTTGTATACGGTTTCTGTTAGATCGATAGCCAAAGGCAGCAAAATAGTTGCTGCTTCCAAAAGTAAGTTCTTAACCAAGTTAGAAGTCAAGTGAAGCACAACCCGGTCCAGTTGCGATTCATTTAAAAACACTACTATTTTAATGTCTTTGGTATCAATAGGGCAGAACTTGGGGATGTGATGGAATATCTTAAGACATTACAGTGATTCAAAATTAGGCCATCGTCCGCTAGCAGTAATCTTTCTAATAGAAAAGTATTAACCAATGTGTGCCCCTCGCCAACCCTCCGAATATCCCTTTTCTCCATCTTCCCCACGTTGAACAATAAAGACTCCTCTGGTTTTTTGTCCATCCTGAATTTTAGTTCAGCATCCGGTCTCCTTTGTGCCAGGATTAGGAAATGCACGCCCCCCCCTCCAGCTATGGGGGGGGGCATCACAATGAATGTTCATCCTTCCCTCCATCCTATTCACCCTATTTCCGATACAAACGACTCCTGGCTTCAAGCCTTTAGCTTCGATTGACTGCTCAACACTTGCTCAGCGAAGCCTTCATCAATATAAGTGAATTCCTTCAAATCATTCTCCAGATCCCGGCCCTGTACTGTTTCCCCTAACAAATGTCTATGCATGGAGGCTAACAAGGACTCCAAATTGGCCTTCCCACCCTGTTTGTGGACCTTTTTGTTAGGAGCCACCAAGTCCAAGTGAGGGGGTCAGGGGGTTAGCCAAATTTCGCAAGAAATATCTGGCATCATTAGATTTCAAATTTCTTCCCTTGCTGCATGTTTTTAGTTTTCTTGTTTTACTGCTGCTCTTTTTTATTCTTACGTCTATAAAATATTGGGTAATCATTATAAGGCAACTCTTGCACATTTGGAGCAGCATCTTCCTTTCCAAGTCGCAGAGCTTCAGGCTCACCTTCCAACATCACAGTCTCTGGGTCAATCTCTGCAGGAGCTGCCACTAAGAGGTCTACAGGGTCATTTCTGGGTGCAGGTGTCTCGTCATCTACAATTTCAACCTTTCTAGGGGTTTTCATCCTTGGTTCATTGCTACTTTGGCCCTGATTAAGTGAGGGCTCAAGATCACCTGCACATCCCCCCCATGGTTGACTTATCAGCCTCCTGATTCACACCAACAGCCACCTGCATGTTGGTGTTAGTTGCTCCTACATCACAATCTCCTTTCATCCATTTTATGGACTGCAATAGTGATTCTGTTATGATCTTTTTATCAGCAGATTCCCCTTCAATTAAGTCAAAGAGGCTCTGTTGTAGTTGACTCAATGCTTCAGCTTCACGATCCAATCCGCTTTGTAATTACGTGTTCAAAGATTCCACATAGATCATTTTCAAATAGTGTGGCTTGATCCTTGACATTTATTGTTTCATAAAGTTTCAGAATCAGAGATAAGGAGATGGTTAGAGCAGGCATAATGTTACATAGTATTTTGAATGCTGTAGCGTTTGAGCAATTGGAGTCCCAAGGGTTTATGATTGGCGAGAAGATTGATTCATTGAGGGTTGCAGACCCAGAGGAAGAGGAGTCACCCAACAGGCCCGCCATGTGCTCCTGGAGGGTTTGACACCAGGACCCTCACTTTGATTCACCATACCACTTCGACTTGGCCGACGTTGAGCAAATAGGCAATCAGTCGGTTGTTCCAAACTCGGCGCTGCACTCTCAGCACTATCCTGATTTCTTGCTTCAGCTACAGGTCGTGTTGCGAAGGGACCGACTTCACTCAGCTCCTCTGACCTCTTTTGGTATTCAATCCTTTCCTTAATGTCTACAATATTGTGATTTAGGTGAGCTGCAAATTAGGCAACCGCCCCTCATTTCCAGGTGAGGCAGGTGGAATTGACTCTTCCATCTCATAGATCTCCTGTGATGCTAGCAACTGAGGGTGCTGAGCCGGCCGCACCGGTGGGGAGAAAAACAAACTGGTGGTGGACAAAGCCAGGTTATGGGGTTGCCCAGAGGAAAGCTTCACCTCGACAGCCTCTGGGACCCCACACCTCACTTTCACCTGCCCAGCTTTCTCTGGAGTAGAACCCCACAGTCTTGAGCATTTGGCATCAGTCAAATCCAATGCATGACTCACAGTGTAGTTAATTCCCATCTCATCGACCACTCAGTCAGCCGATGTTACTGTCGTCATCTCGAGAGCATACAGTTCTAATTGGGAGGAGTGGGTGAGGCCTCAGAGCCGACATCCTAGATTTTAAGACAACCGACCAACCCTCGCATTCAACACCCACCTCAGACCCTTGTTGCCACATCACCGGATCTTGCTGCCACAGCGGTGGGATGGATGGTTTTGGTGGTGGCATGCTCTCCTCCAAAGACATCTGGAAGGTAGGTGATGTGGCGTTCTCATGAAGGCGCAGCTGGCGTCTTGTACGCGGGGGACAGCACCGCTCCATGTTGTTCAGACGCTTGGAACTGTTAAGAGGTCAGCAGAGAGAAATAAATTGACATTTTCTTTGAACCTGCGCTTTACTGCAGCTTGTCTGAAGATAGACTGAATGCCACTGTCGAACTCCTGCAGCGGTGGTTCGCGCCCAGCTTATCCTTTATGCACAGTCTGGCTAATGGCGAGTAGGATAAAGGAGCTGTATTAACACAGACAACACACTCTCCGACACTTTCTACAGCTCGACTGAAGTCAACTGCCGAACTCACTTATTTTTTTCAGAATATATGCAAGGACTGAGATTCCAGACAAAAGGAGAAGGAACTGGAAGTACGGAAGGAGTGGGCGTCAAGTGCCAGCCATCCCAAATAATAGAGGAGCAGAACACTTCCCAGGCTGATTTGTGCTACGTTATTTTTAGTGTTAGGGCAGAATACTAGACTAGGTTGGGGACAGAGGATGGTTATTTTTTTTTTAAGGCATCCTAACAAGCAATTTTATTTTTTATTTTTAACAAAGTGATCCACCATCAGTAGAAATAGGGCCAGGATAGGCATTTCCTTTCCTTAATAAAAGCCAACCCTAATCCAAATGTCTTCGTGTCCACCTCCTATGGCTGGCTGAGCCCAAGAGGAATCAAGGAAGAGCACTTACATCCACAGCCATCAACCAACACAAGCGACTACTCTGAGTCAAGCGTTTGCGCGCCATTACCCATCACGTCCAGGAACTCAGTGGTCAATTTTCTGCCCCTTCCATAGAGTGTATAATTCGCTAAGAACATTTTATTTTGTACTAAATCTATGTTGAAAATCCCATTAAAATACTGCTTAGAAGATAAACTGGCAAAGGCAGCTGAAAAGGAATTTGGTATTCGGCTGTTTTTTCCTTTCTTTCTGATTTTTTTTAATATGCACTACTATGATTTCTTTAAATAAGAAAGGCACACTCTGTTGCATTCATTTAACTTGCAAAACACAATGCAACTCCATCTGAGAAAAGAAGTAAATTACTTTTTGGGACTGCTTTTAGAAATGTACTTTTTAGGAATGTCATTTAAGAACACACTCGTGTCGAATTACATTGCAATGCCTCTTATGACAAGCAGCCCCTTATTTGGTCTCGTTGTTTCACTCTACTGCGATGGGATAGTACATGGATGGCACGCCAGACTCCATGTTTACACTGTCTTCACTCTGTCCTTGCACAGTGGGAGCGATTTCCAGGACCCCTTTGCTCTTCACGTACAACATCACGGGAAGCGCACGCAAGAAGGAGGCCCACCCCTTTCTGCATTCCCGTGTAAAAGTACATTCTTAAGGGGGGGGGGGCAGAAAGGCCACGAAGCCTCAGAGGCAGCAGTTTCCTTGTTTACGGCTGTCCATCCTTGAGGATGTCTGGTCCATTGTATCTGGAGAGACAGAACACAAATATTCCCATCCCTAGTAAAGAAATGGAGGAACACAGAAGTGGGGTGTCAAGTTCAAGGGCATTTTGAGAAAATAACATATGTCCCCCGCTTCCTGAGGATACGGGGGACTACAAAGGTTTAAATCACTGAGGTGCTGGTCACACATTCCAACGCAAGGCTTGAAGAGGCTGAAACCACACTTCTGAAAAGCACGGGACACAAATCGGAGAACCACAAAGACATGCTGTAGCCCCCCATTGTGTATTAGGACAGCCGGAGATCCCCCTCCAATTCTGGACTTGCGTGCCCTATATGTAATGTGCGACTTTGGCGAATTTACTCAATTCTATAGCTTTGCTTGTTCTCCAATTCTTTCTCTGTTTTTGCCTCCACTTGTAACAGACTAAGGTCTGAATACCCCCAGTGGGGGGCACAGTACGACACTCCATGGACACGACTAGGCACTCAAACTACTACGGTGCCGATTTGCCGCGGTATTAAAACCTTCACTTCTAGGAAGCTCTCCTTTTTTGTACTTTGTGTCGTTCCAATTCACAAAGCCTAAAGCTACTTCTGAGCTTTTGCATTTGTGATAACGCTCACACAGCCCCAATCGCCCTTAAAAAGGAAAGTGTTAATCCTTTAAAAACATTTTGTCCCATGTAGTAGTATGTTGTGCGGGTGTTGCTTATAGATTCAATAATGTGCTTGGTTATGGCATGTTGATCTGCTATACAGTGCAGGCTATCAGGTAGTGGTTATGTGTTGGTGACAATATTTTTGACTGCTATCCTGTGCAACGTGTATTTTGTTGCATTTTAGAAATATTTTGTTTTGATTTTGTCATTTTTAGACGGTGGTATGTATTTTTTTCATCACTTGAGTCGCTTATATAAGGTCAGCTCTGCATTACAGACATTTCGACGACAGCGTCAGCTACATTCAGATAATGTTCAGTTTTAGTGGGCGTCAGCTTTGAGTTGTTAGTTTGTTTCTGCTCTTGGCCTATAAACAGATTATGTTGGTTATGTTACAACTTGCTTAACATTGCTGGTTGCATCTTGCTCCGTCATGTTACATTTCATGACCTCATTTGTCGATATCCTATGTTATGTTGTTAGGATTTATACCGCAAACTGTATATCGTGTGAATGCTACAATGTGTTTTTTTATAGGTTCATATTTTATAAAGAGGTTGTTGCTTGGCCCATATATTTTGGACCATGGCTCTTGTGATCCCCTCACCATTGACCATGCTGATTTGGGCTGTTGGGAGTTGTAGTCCAAAACATCTGGAGGGCCAAAGGTTGCAGACCCCTGCCTTAACTGCTACAGGCATATATCTTCGTCCTGAATTACACAGTAAATTATTGTAAGCTCTGCCTACTCACAGGCATAAGAGAAATGATGATAGTACTTCACTGATTAAAGGGACCAGAAGTGAAAGATATTGATTTTAGGTATTGTGCTGCATGCAACATATCTTGCCTATATTTCACGTGTTCCATCTGCTTCATCTGAGATGATGTTGGTTGATGGGCTCTAAAGTTACTGCAGTAATACAAGTCTATCTGCCAGCTATAGCAGTCTCCAGTTACGTTTTGATCCACTGCACACAGCCTTATTATTTATTTCTTTTTTAACTTACTCGTTTTTTTATTCTTAAGGAGCATAGCATATGCACACAAAAGCAATAACCATGGTAGTAAAATGACATTGCATGGCCTAGAAGCAGGAATGTGGCATGAAGGACTACATAAAGAAAAGTGTAATAAAAGATAGAGGGAAACAAATTGAATGAGAGGGTATGTTCCAACTTAAAGTCCACTTAATTTCTCATTCATTTCGGGTGCCTAAATATCTATTTTTCATGCGTCAGTTATCCTTCACTTTAAACAAATACATTTTTCTAAAACACTGTTGGAAACCCCTTTATTAGTTGTTCCTATTTAGCCAAGTTCATTGCCATTCACAGTTATGCATGGTGCAGGAAAACGTACTGTGACGAATCCCTGGGTGTTGTCACTGCTTCCATGGGGGTGGTCCTTCCCATGAGGCCAGGGAGGTGAGGCCACTACCCGATTGTACCCTTGGGGGTGTTACTCAGCGGGTGGATCTCATGAGGAGAGAATCCCTCCATAGGACGAGTGACGATAGCCGCTGGAGAACACGATATTCACCCCCTCCATTTCTGTCCACTCTTTCCTCTCGCCCCACTCAGTTCTCTGTAGTTCCCATCTCTCTATGTATCTCTGTAGAGGACTTCATTCATACAAATCATACTGGGAAGAGGAAGAGTGAGGCTTACCAGGTGGATTGCATACAATCACTGGCACAAAGAAGATCGGGCAAGGAGGCAAAAGCCCAATGCGGAACCAGCATACATGGTACAGTCTATTGGAGGCAGGCACAATGATAAATAGCAAGGAAGGACTGTGTACTTTGTCAAGCCAGCCCTGGAGGAGCGAGGAACATGGCACTGGTTTTGTGGTGAGGGTACCAGGGAGAGGAGGATGAGACGCCCTCGAGGAGGGACGAGTGTCTCCCATAGGTCCATGGAGCAGGGCCCCATCCGGTTATGGCGAAAGAGGAAACCCGACTGGCAAAGCCAAAGCAAGAAGAAGGCGCGCAGTCGAGGATGCGAGAGAGAGAGCCTGCTGCTGCGGAGCTGCCGAGAGCAGGACGCTAAATGCGGAAGCAACACCAAAGCGCTGCTGTACTCCCAGGACAGACTGAAGACCACAAAAACATTTCTCAAATGTAGGGAAAGGATTGGGCCGGCTTGTGGGACATAGAGGGAGCCAAACAGATTGAATAGACAGGTACCAATATCCAGAGAGTCAGAAAGGGATAGCAAAATAACTATAAAATCTGGAACACACTTTACAAGAGATCCTATGTGGAACTGTACCTGGCAGGAGAGTACACCAGGTCTGTTCAATTGGACATTTAGTGAAGCAGGGGCAGAGGTCTTGCAAAAGGAGCACACCAGGGTCTGGGGCCTATATGGAATGTGGGAAGCCCTGCCAGAAGAGCATATCAGGGTCTGAGACCCATATGAGGATGGCTGAGACCCGCAAAAGCAACATGCAGTGGTCAAAGACACACACTAGCCCCAAAAAAGCATACAATCATGGGGCTGATTTCTAAAACAAATTGGGGAAATCCAGAGTTAAGATAAAGGGGGCCTGGGAACCACACAAAAGAGAAACATGCTACAGAACAAGTCAGAAAGATACCGAGACAGTCCAGAGGGGACTCAGAACGTCATAAGTGAGAAAGAAGTACAAGAGTCAAAACAAGGGATCGAGGATCCATTGCCAAAAGACGACACATTTTCCGGAATTCTAGGATCTACAGTCAAGTCTGGCAGGATGATGAACCAGAGTTGATGTGATATTTGGGAACTGTATTTTGTGAAGTCTGGCAGGATAGTGAACCAGACTTGGCAATATATTTTGAAAGCTGGAGTAAGAACAGGAGAAGAGACTCCCCCATGATACCTGTGAAATGAGTTTTGTGTTTTGAAAATCTATAGTCAAGTCTAGAACGATAGTTAACCAGACTTAATGCTACATTTGTATGCTGGAGAAAGAACAGGAGAAGAGACTCCCCTCCCCCTGATATTTGGGAGCTGTGTTTTGTACATGTTTGCTAGAGCCTTTTAAGATCAAGAATTTTTAAGTTAAAGAATCATTCATTGTGTTTTCTCAGCAATGACTGAACATTGTAATCTGTATCCAGATCGAGAGGAGCCTCCTTCTGGATCAAGAAGACACACATCTTTTCTTTAGTTGATCTAGAGTCTAAGGGACTGAAACAGGTTTGGACACAAGACAGTGGGCATTTTACTTTACTTGGCATTCAGACTGAATCCTTAGTATTTGTTTTGAGGTAGGACAACCCCTGAAAGAAATAGGGCAAAACAGGGTTTTCCCTTTCTTTTGCTTTTATATAAATAAAAGTATTTGCCAACAAACATGCCACCTACAACCGCACAATTTCTGAGCACACATACCCTTGGGAATACAAATGCACCAACCTTTGTCATAAGCTAGCATTGAGCAAATGCACACTAAAATATATGCGGTGCCACAGAGAGCAGAACTAACATGACTCAGTTTATCCACCGGGTGCCAAAGAGGTATTCCTGTTCTCTGTAGGGACACAACTGAAATTAGTAGAGCTCTGTGCAAATAGGCGCCTCAGTGGTCAGATCACCAGTCAAAACGGACATCTTTTAGGATTATGGACACATAGCTACCTGGGATTAAGGGCTACCAACCGATCTGTCACCATGGAGAGATATCTCATCCAGAAACTCGTAGTAGGAAATGAATGAGTGATAGTTTCGAATGAGTGACAGAATGAAGTGCTGACGTGAGCATTTGTTTAATGACTGACCCTATTAACGTCTATTGGAAAGGAATGAGTTCCCGTAGTTCGGGTATATGATTTTTCACTTTTGAATAGATGCATTATTAACAATTCTATTATCGAAATATTGCTCTATTTTGCATAAATAGATTTTTGGTATAAACGTTGGGTAATGCGATCCTTTACAATTGCAAATTTGTTTGCCTTTTCGAATGTTACATGTGAGAGACAAGAACATATGCACATAGAATAATGCCCTACATGTATATTATTTATTTTTAGATCCTCATTCAAAGCAGGGCAGTACACTTTTGGGTCCGGTTTGGAAACAGGGTCCTGCCTAGCATTTGGGAAGATTCCTCCAGATCTGTGACCCAGTGGTGGGCCACGCGTCCTATAAATAGCACAAAGTCAATTTGAAAGTGGAGTTAATGTTAAACTACTGGGAAGATTTAGGATAACAAAATGGCTCCTGTTACGTGCCCAAATGCCGAGCATAGAGGAGGCGACGTTCACTAGAAGTACCCAATCAGACAGCTGGAGAGCAATACAGCGGACCCTTGTCACTAGTTGCTGGGCAGATATTTAAGAGTGAAAGCATGCAAAAGAATCAACAAAACAGAATGCCCAGGTAACATGCATTCACAGACTAGCCGCTTGTATGGCAGATGGGTTTTGAAAAGCTAGACAAGTGCACCTTTAAATAAACAGAGCTCCTTTCTGATCTTCCATTGTTTTAACCCAAATCTAGGAATTTTTAATACGTTTTGAAAAAAGCAATCTGCCTTTCATCAGTCGATTTGTGACTCTTCAGCTCCCCTGCAAGCACAAAAAGCAAAAAGGACCACCTCTCATTGTCTAAAACCACCCTTTAAATCCTTGAAAGCAGATTATGTAGGAAGGAACACAAAGGCAGATAAAGTTTAATGATCCTGTATCCAGTGCCCCCGAGTTACATAAAAAAAAACTATCTGAGTCCAAGTGACTGATTCTTCAATGAGCTTAACGACCTTCTTTGAGACCTTTCTAAATCCTCAGTGCTGCAAGCATATTTATGAACCATCGAAAGTTAAGGATTATGAACAAATTTCCTTTTCCGTTTCTAAAATTATGGACTAAATACGATATGTACACTAACAATATAAATTCCCACTTCCGCTAGTTAACCAACTCTCTCACCTCAGCCTCTATGTAAGTTCATGGCGTTATGGCCAATGATAGCCTCAAATTTACTGTGAAAAGGAAAGTCGACCAGTGGAACAGAATATTCATTAGCAGAGATGGATTGCTCCCCAACATGCTAGTCGTCAGCCCCAGCGAGCATTTTATTAATTTATCTCTTCGGCATGGAGGGGTACACAGGTCACTGAAAGAGTCTAGTACTACACCATTACTTAAAAACTCCTTCCCTGGGTCCGACTGTACTATACGTCTATGGTCCGATTGCTGGACTTCCCTGGCCTTCAAAAACTTGGTAAAAGCAGAGGTGTTTCATCTACAGAATCACATGAAGAGCCTCATCGTACCAGATTATTTACCATTTGGGGTTTGATCCTAGACACAAGAAGGAACCCATTTTCCATGTGGGGTGTCATGGCAGCATGGGTGCGTGGTGCCTCTGCCTTTTAGTATGGTTGGCCCCTTCAGCAGCATTCAAAAACTTTGGCCATCACATCGTATCAAAACTCACTTCAATCACCAGCATTGCAGAGAGGGCCCTCATCTGGTTTCAATGTTTTATTGACTAGTAGAACCCGATTGGTAAGATTGGGCCCCTATGTAAACTTCCACCAGCATTAGTTGTGGGGTCCCCCCCCGGAGTCAGCATTGTCGCCCCTCTTATGTTAAATATCTTTATTTGTCCCCTAGTGTCCATTCTTGGGGGGCTCTGGGCCCTTACATTACTCTTCTACTTTAAAGTGTCTGGGCTTAAAGAAGATTTCCACAATCTATCAACTTGCCTGACAATGTTAGTATTTGGATGCTGCAGTTGAACAGAGCGAAGACAGAGGCCACGCCTGCTTAATTCTTCTTCTCCTTCCCCTCTGTTTGGATTAAAGACAACCTTTGCGGATAGGGTGACGAATCTGGGTGCCCTTTGGTAATCAGATTTGAGAGTTAGTCGGCCAATGGGGGAGGCAGGTTGATCAGCCTTCTTAATACTGCAACTTCTCCATGTTATCCCTTTTCTCCCCGGGGAGGAGCCTGCATCACTGGCAGGTGCTTTGATAAACCCTAAGCTAGACTATGCGTATGCTCTTTATGTTGGGATCCCTGTGAACTATCTACATCAGCTGCAATTGGTCCAGAATGCAGCAGTCCGACTCCTCTTTCATCTTCAGTCTTCTTTCATTGGCTGTTGCACAATACAGAGTTCAATTTAAGATTCTGTGCTTCATTTTTAATAGCATTCATGGGTTTGCCCCCCCCCGATATCTAGCACATCAGATTGAGCCCCACAAGCCTAACAGAACTCAGTTTGCACAGTTGCTACCTGCTGCTGAATTTTCCCAAGTCTAGATGCAAGACAAGAGGGGACTGTAGCTTCTCGTTGGCTGATCCTTATCTATGGAATGCTTTGCTGCTGACCATTCGGAGAGTTAACTTCTTGCTTTTTTTGCAGGGACATATGGTCCTATTTGTTTTGCTAAATTAACTCATTATGTGTAATTGTTGCCTAATGATGCAGATTACATTTGCTGGGCTTGTGCCATACAAATTCTCCAAAATCAAACTCAGGAGCCTCGAACACAGTTGTATTGTCCAGTTGCAAAAGGTCCGTCAGTGCCAAGAATCAGAGCAGCACAGACCATTAACCTCCATTCAAGGTAACCCTTTTCAAGATATATTGCTGGAGATTTAGGAATACCCAGAGAAGTTGGAACTCAAGGCAAAGCCTGGAGCACTAGTCTGCAGCTAAACAATTAATGCAGATGTCCCTGCTCCTAATCACCTTTCCCAAAGAAGACAATGACAAATAAATCCCCCCCTCCCCATCAAGGGCATTTGCCTGGATCAGAAGGTGGGACACAGTGAAGAGGTATGGACCCTTGCCTGGCTGCAACTGAAAACAACTCATCTATATGTCAAGCGAGCAAAGAACTCCAGGATGTGTTGCCACTGAAGGCCTGAGAATCTTTGAAATCACAGGTAAGGGACTCTATAGATAGATGCAAGAACATGTATAACATGTTGCAAGCTCATGAAGATGTACCTTAACCATAGCACTCTAATGTGTCAATTTTACATCACCTTCTCCACATTCATTGGAAACCCTCTGTAGCTGCCTGTGGGCTGCATGTTGATGTTATTGTTATCCTAAAGCTTTAAGTAAGAAAGCAGAACAGGAACCGACAGACCAAAGTACCAAACTATAACAAGCTTAGGACTAATCGACATCCTGGCTATCCAGGGAGAAGAACCAACCAAATAGTTATTCCACAAGAATACAGAAAGCCATCCCTACCAGGGATGCATTTGCAAAAGGATGTCAAGAAATCCCGAGGTACACCTTGAGGCAGAGTTACTCCAATGGCATGAATGAGAGGAAGTAGGCTGTCAATGTGAGGAGCACTAGCAACACAGCCACAATCGATCAGAGTAGCCTCACAAGGAGAAAGGACAAGAAGTCCTCATAGCGTAAGCCAGGCAACATGCCTGTGGACATTGATGCCACAGGCAGGAAACTGAATCCATTTCAAGTGACCTGAAGGGTTCTTTGTGTGTGTCACCACAGAAAACTCAAATATCAAAAGCCCAGGTAAGAAGAAATGAACATTTTTATGAAATTGACGGACAAGTGGTTACATTGATTTCCTCTCAGGCTTGTCCTTTCCCCTGAATCTTAAGACTGACCTCAATTTCCTGTTACATTACCAATGCTACTGTTGATTTGTTTCTAGTCTTTTGGTAGCTGGTATTTGATGAGGCGTTTGATAGAGAACAACATTCACCTGCAGGCATGTTGGTGCCAAATCAAAGGGAAGACTATTTAGAGTAAGGGTAGGCCTGTGCCAAGCTTCTAAATCTGATGTTCTATAGGTGCTTCCTAAAACTAAGATGGTTAGTCTCATCCCAAAGAGTTTCTGAGAGAGAATTCCAGAGTCTTGCAGCCAAAACTGCGAACAATTCGGCGACACATTTTGGGCCTCATCACGAGTTGGGCACTAACCACCGCGGTATCACTGCCGGGGCAATTAGCTCAACCTCCAACCCCCCTGGCTCTATTAGCACCAGATCACAGGTTTGGCAGAAAGGTAAGTCCCCATTCCCCATTGGGCCCATTCGGGAATCTCCAATTGTTTCCAATGGGGAATGATCAGCACTATTATCGCCGGCGGAAATAGCTTCGAAAATTGGCAAAATAAGGGCGGATTTGCCCCCAGCTCAGAGCTGGGGGTAAATCTGCCAAGCCGATGATTTGGCAGACCCTTAAATGCAGCAGTAATAGCGTTATCACAGCATTTATGGGTTACCGCCAAACTCGTGATGAGGACCTTTATCTGTTTAAATTTGGTGACAGAACGCATCCTGATGCAGAATAGAAAGATCTTTTGTGGACAGTTGTTAAAATTGTTTCAAAGTGAATGCAATCCTAAGGAAAAGAAGTTCTTTAACGCTGGCAGTGATGTTTATGACTGGCTACAGAGAACTTAAATGCTCACTCAGAGCCATTGGAGGGATATTGTGCAGGGTCACCGGTGTTAATTAGGTGCTCAGCAAAGCAGAACATACACCTGATTTGCACATTGTATCATGGCCCAGCCCCCTCTATTCCAGATGAAGCAACTCACACTCGGCAGGGAACACTAATCAATAGGTAATTCGGTGAGCTGGCACAGCAGATGCCCATCTCATGATGCCCATACTGTAGATAATATAAACATGTCTATTGCATACTGAGAAATTGGGGTTGCACCCTAAGGTAGTGTCACCTCCTTGAGCTTGCACAGCAGAACCAGTTGCTAGAGCTAGTGGAGGGATATCAGAAGGGTTTCAAAGTCATGAGCTGCTCAGCAAAGCAGGCATTTCTTTGCATGAACAAGTTCACTCTGGCCGCTCCACTTAAGCATAACCAGCCCATTAACCTATGCTCAACAGGGAGACGCCATCTGCAGGGTACAGACACAGCATGTGAGCAGGAACAATTAAAATTCATGCTCACAGAGAGGACACATCTCAAATGTGAGTCTGAACAAGTGCTGCAGATTGATTCCTTTGTGAGCTTGAACAAATATTTAGGTGTGGCTAAGGAGTACTTCAGCTCTCTCTGCGAGCCAATGGCTGGGTATTTTGGAGGGAATCTGGCGTCAATCAGCTCCTGAGCAAAGCAAACATAGTTATTGATTTGTAAAGCTAAGATCCAGGGCTTATTATGGATTTTCCAGGATGTGTAGCAGAAGCAATCAGTGTCTCCTTTCTGAGTATGAGTTTCCTAATCTCCAGACCTGCCTCAGAGCATAAGCATTAACATCAACTTTAATATATGCATAGAAAAATACTCTGACAGATAATGCACCTTACAGTAGGGCCTCTTCTGTGTACTTACACAGCAGTAGTACCTTCAAAGAGCTAGCAAAGAGATGGTTACAACTTTTATATCTAAAATAATAATGATGGTCTTGTGGGTGAGGAAAGGCACTGTGAGGATTTTCTTTTTTCTTTTTTTGAACGGCCCCTGAAATAAATCTGCAAACTATGGATCTCCAGAGGTGTTTGACTACATAGCCTACATATTCAATTGTGGGGGATCACGGGAGTTGTAGTTGAAAGCATCAGGAGAGCTGCGGGTCGCAAACACCTGCTCGAGAAATAGCATCTTTTCCATTTCTAACAAGGGCAAGCAAGTCTTTGGAAAAGGAAATGCCCACAGTTCTTTAGCTGCCTGCCCTTCTCTGTGGGGATTTCGAAATTATGTTTAAAGTATTAATGGACCTCAGTAGTCCATAACCCTGAAGATATTCTTTTTTGGTTTTGGCACATTTTGGCATGTCTGAAATCATTGCCATACAGAAGAGAAAAGAAAGCAGTTTTAAGAAGAGAAATATCTGGTTGGCCATGGCAAGTAGCTGTGGCATGGAATAGCTGTTCACTAATGGCAGTTTCTCGTAACATTGTGCCTTGTAATCCAAGAAGGGCTTGTTGAAGTTCATTTTCCCCAATCGCGAGCTATGAAACATGAAGCTATTTGCCTGGGCCTTCATGTGAGTAGGTTCTTGCACAGTGATTTGAGGAATTCAACCATTTGCACTGTGGGTGTGCGCTCACCTGAGATTTTTTGAATTTGTATATGAAATTGAATGATGATAGATCAACCTCTGGAAAATGTGAGGGGCTAATCCGCACAACCTTATCCTATGCTCACTGCACGACATACACATAGACCTGTGTACTGTGGGTGGGGCAGAGCCTACAGGTGCAGTCCTCCCTTTCATATTTAGTTGGGATCTGACAGGTGGAGTACATAATGCATCTCAGAAGGGGGAGTGCCAAAACCTTCCACCTGCTATGGCCAGCCTAATTTACTATGAACGGCTCCATGGATCCGCCCTGTCAGTTTGTTTACCCTCTGCAGATGGTGGCAGCAATTAACATGTAAATACATAACTATAAATATATTATTTTCTCTGTACCCTTCTGTAAAGCCAAGTTGAACCTTATGTAAACATCTATGTAACTACTAATCCTTCTATTTGTAACCAGCAAAGTATTATACTTGTAACAGCGCCACAATGCCCTTGGGCTAATGTGCACTTTAAAAATTGGAATAAATAAATACTAAATAAATAAATAAAATAAATATAATTAACATACCATTAGAGTATACTTCAAAAGGGTCCACAAGGGGCCTGGCTGCAGAGGTTTAACGAAGGAGACCGGAAACCCCAACAACCTTTGATATGCACTGTGTCAACCTGAAGCCAGCTCCCGCCTCTCAATATCAAGGGTAGTGACCTGTTATGTCTGGGACTATGTGTTTACAGTAGGCAACCCCGCAGGTGGACCCCATTCAGAAGGTACGAGTATGTGATTTGGTGGAGACCGAATGTCTGGTCCTGCCACAGCTTCCAGGGGGACCTTCTGCTTTAATCAGGAACCACAGCGAGCTCCATCAACTAGAGAGACCCTTTGATCCACAACAGACAGGAAGAAGGTTGGGGCTTGGTAGTACATGTTTTCACCCTTTTACCTTTTCTATTGTAAAGCACTCTGGTTATGACTTCATGCATACAGGAGATGGTTGGTGGGGACCCAGGATTGGTTCATTAAGGTAGCATTAGCCTGCACCATTCGTTGTGGCCCATTTGGCTTTAAAAGAGGACTGGGACACTTTGTTGAGCAGATCATCTGAAGAATGGGCAAGGGGTAAAAAGAACTCAGCATTGGGTCCTGGCTGAAGGTACGGTCTGCCTTACAGCGACCGCCAGTGAAGGAAGGGCAAGATTTCGAAAGTGGGAAGCAAAATCCCTCCCTTACACATCTCACAGGGAACAGAGGGAGATAATGAATCCAGAGGACCCTCCAGCAGCTCCAGACCCGATACCCAGCCAGCACACAGCATGTACCGCTAGGCTCTGCAACCAATCTTCCTAGGTGGGAAGTACCAGATAGTTTCTGAACCAAAACCAGGACATGGCTGGTGCCTGCAACCCTCTCCTCAGCTTTGGGCCGTCTGCCTTAAAGGACGCCACAAGCCCAGTGAAGAAGCTAGGAGCGCATGAACAATTATCAACCAGCGTCCACCTTAAAGCACATTTTCAAGACAATCGAGCCCCTTGAGCTGCAACCGACTGCACCACTCACTCTGGTTATGCTGCAGTCGCTAACGCCATCTGAGACGCATCGACCAGTGCTTCAGATCCACCGATCAGAACTGAGACGATTGCTGACCCTGAGCCGCCGTGTAGGGCAGCCTCCAGCTGTTCGTCAGGCCACGCTCGCTATACTACCTGCCACTTGATACCCGCAGCGGTCTCCCGTCTTCAACTCTATTGCAGATGTTGAAAAGCACCCTAAAACCGATGCTACAATGCCGAGCACCAAAAATGTCTACAAGAACAAGTTACATTGTGGTTCTGTCTCCGTGGTCCTTCTCCGAAGGCTCCTAGTGACATTTTACAACCCATTGCTCTCTTTGTGTTGAAATCAAGTATCCTTGAACTTTTGCAATTAATTACTTTACCGACTACCCTCCGGTCAGTATCCAGAGGGCATCCCTTTTCCTTCTCGAAACTGTCTGTCCTCTGCATTCCTTTACAGGGTGGGTTGCATTTTGCAGTGTGCTAGAACGGTCTGTTGTGATAATAATAAAGTAGATATTTGTATACAAGCTTGACTGGCCTTTTATCATTGGGCAATAATTGTATTTTCGCTGTGTTGCAACTAACCAACGATCCACGACCTTGCAGAGATTAGCCTGCTGTTCCGTTCACGTTACCAAAATTGGACAAAGAGGTTTATAATTTGCTTGTGTCTCCAATCTGTTTGGATTGCTTCTGGTGTACTAGGGTGTGGGGCCGCTTGATGGTTTAGAAACCGATATTCATCCCCGACAACTGGTGCCCTGGAAGTTGCTTTGTCACAGTGATTTTATTTTATTGCTTTGTCTGTCATTGCAGAGACGGGCCATCTGTGCTCCTGGGCCCCTCCAACGTTTCCCCTACCTTTGCAAACACTGCTCAGCCTTAGGGCAGCGAGGTGGTGAAAAAACAACTCCATCAACAACAAAAACAAAACTGTTCAATTCTTTTTACAAAATATCAGAAATGTCCCAGACCCTCGCCCCAGCATCACTGTGGAATGAATCAGGAACCACTCCATTTTTATCTGCTATCTCTCCCTACATTGTCCAAAATCCCAATGAAATTTCAAGGCCCGCACCCCCTCACACTATGCATGCGAAAGGGCACTGGGCGGTCTAATTCCCACAGAGGCACATGGTCTGCTCCGATTTTCTTTTTTGTTACCTCCCTGTTAGTTAAGCCATTTCTCTGAAACTAATGCAGTGAGGCCTAATAGGAGTATTGTTCAATTGTGTGGAGTCATAAGTAACGTGGGATGCTCTCGGCATCGACATACACCACCTCTAGCTGTGCTGCTTGGATTACTATCGCTGCTTACTAAGTGCATAACACGACTACTTCCATACTTGTATTAGGACTCCAGTCTTTAATCCCAGGGGTCTATGCTCGCCTTTGAATTTATAGTATACAGGGATTTTCTGGCAGTTTTATTTTCCAACATTCAAAGTTTGCAATAGTATCATATTTTGATTGACCACTAATTTCCATGGCAGGCTCATCGTGTCCCCTTATCCTCATATGCCATTTGCACTTACAGACGCCAGAAATCCTCTGCAAATATCTTATATGGTCTCCTTTTCAGTATCCTTTTCTTCTAGGATGTTGTTCTGTCTTTTAAATCGGCTGTTGTAAGACGACTCAAAAAAATCTCTCAACGCTTCTTTGCCCGATAACATCTGTCATAGTCCAGAAACATCTGCAACTTATGACACTGGAGCATCCAGGTTTACCCAAAATTATAGAATTTAAATTACTGAATGGGAGATTTGGTTGAATTTCGGCCGTATGAAAATTCTGAATGGCCAACAATTTCGACCAAATTCCCCAATTCATTGGCATTCTAGTTCTAAAGGGCAGCAGGGGCTGCGGGTTGTACCTGCATCATTGTCTACAATGGCAGTTTGGGTTGCAGGGTGTCCCACCCAGCCTTTTGCAAAAAAAAAAAAACAACAAGAAAAGGACCTTGCAGTGCCAGTTCCCGAACACGGTGGTGAATGGGAACAGGCGTTGCAAGGACACAGTGAGTCGGCAGCACACATCAAAGTGTTTCCTGCCAAAAGGTAAGAAAGGAGGGGGGATGGCTAATATATTTGTTTTGAGTTGTTTTACCTTAACAACTAAACTAAATTTTCAGCCAAAACCACTGTGGTTTTTTCAGCCCCGTTTTTTTTCCATTAAGGTAAAACAATCCAAATCCGGAGCGTCCCACTGGTTTTCATTACTCAACCACTCTTCAGATCTTGTCTCACGGTCACACTGCAGAGTTGCTTAGTTACAATGTTTGTTCTCAGGAAGGGATCAATCCCCCCCATGTAGCTTCCCTTTGGGGTTCCCCAAGGTGCTGCTCTTGGACCCATATCCTAACTCTGCGCCATGAATCCCCTTTCATTGCTTTATGTGAGTGTTTATTCACACTTCTGAATGGATGACACCAAGATTTTCCCATCCACCCTTTCATTGGTGGTGTTCTACAAAATTATATCCCTGCTTGTGTTCCAGTCATTAATGCCTGCCCAGCAGCTCGTTTTTGCCACCTCAATCCATTTAAGATGGACATTATTTTCCTATCCCAAGATTAATGACATTTCTTCAGTTCAGAGCATTTTCCTCCCATCTTCTTACATTTCTTCTGAATCTTTTTGCTTTTGGGGGCAAAAGTACCTAGGTATATGTTAATCAAGCAGCCGTAATTTCTTTCCCTTTTCAGTGCTTCTTAAATGAGCTTAGTTTGGGTAGTGACCAGCTGCAAGTATAACATATGTCCGTTAACTTTTGCCCCATAGTGAAAATCAAAAGCTGGCCCTCATGAATATACACTAAGTGAACATAGATTTTAAAGTGAATATACAAATGTAGTTCAATTGACCTTCTCCTTAGAAGAAGGTGTGCAAGACAAAATAGCATCAGACTTTTAAAAAAAGTAATTAATACCAGAAAAAATAACCTGAGAGAGAAAATCATCCAATAAATATGCCGGCAAAGTATAAAAGATGCTCACCTTTAAAACCCAGCTAAGGGTCATGAAATATTCCCTGGAAAACAAAATCCCACTATGAAACAAGTGCTGTGGTCTGTGGGTAGCGTCTGCACTGGGTACATGAAAACATGATTAAAATCCAGGGAGCCAAATACTCGAGCAAGCTTGCCAACCTCAAAAAATGCAAGGCACCCTCTAAAAAAATGTTAGACTGGCCACCCACATGTGTCCTTTACTTGTACCCTGAAAAGCAGCCACAATCAGGGGACAATACCTGTACGAGTGTCCAGGATTGCTAACTCTCTTGCCACATTGTGGGCAAATACTCATGACTTACTTGCCCTCTCATCATTTCCCCTCCTCACCCTAATGTCTGGCTTTCAACAATACTCTGCCTTAAAAAGATAACTTGAAAAGTACTCATACTATAGTGTCACAGTGTCACTCAATTAAATAAATCCTTATAGAACTATGTTGGGCAAAAAGTTTCCAATTGTGGCATTTTTCCCCCATCTGGACTTTTAGACTACAAATGCCAGAATGCAATTCAGCAAAAGACAAAAAAATGCCTCTGAGTGCACCTTACAAGACCACTTGGACCAACAAGACCTAAGAGGGCTGGATCCTTCCTCACTTTGAAACTCAGCAGGGTCGGTCCCAGTTACTGCATGGATTGGAGGCAGTCCACAGTCGAGAATGCCAAGTGTTTTCTAAGTTTTAATATCTCATAACACGCAGCATCCTCATTTTTTTAAAACCACACTACAGTCTCCCTCCAACTCCCAAATTTCACTTGGTGCCCTCTAGCCACTTAAGCACCTCTAGCCTGATGTCATTTGTATCTTTTTTATCTGCAAATAGCTATTTACCTGTGTTTCATTTTCCCATAGCCTTGGATATATCCACGGCTATCTCTCACATTGAGAGAAAAGCAAAATGGCGGCTGTTTAATTTCTAAAAAACCCTGCTTTAGGTAATATCCCTGAAATATAGCTATCTATTTTTGAGAAGGGGGTACCCTAAACTACACATGAATCGTGAGTCAACGCTTCGTGCCCAAGTTGTTTTGGACCTCGGCCAAATCCATCCAGCTGTTTGGGCTGTGCGCTTTGGCAAAAAATAGACATTGTTTGTCTATGGGAAAATGAATGGGAAGTAGGCTGCATCTTTGGAAAAAAAGAATGTATTTCTCTTCTTAATAACTTTTAAAATGTTTGACAAATCTTTTCAAAACCTTGCAGTTGGGGTGGGGGTGTGAATCCCTAATCACTTTAAATATTTCAGCCAAATACATTAACCAAATCAAAAGCTATTAACTATACAATTTGAATGGGTTCCTATGGGAGTCCGACTCACCTTAACTATAGGGCGGCTATTGCCGATTATATATATATATATCAATATATATACCATTCCTGTATTACATGGGTGTGTGTTTTAGTCAAAAATGCAGTCGGTTTGACAAGTTGAAAAGAATCACACCATACCGTCCAGCCAATGTGGGGTTACCCTTTTTTAATCACAAAGTGATTTTAAGGGAGTATAATATTACCATCATCAGAGGTATACAAGGCAATGGTGACCCCAGCAGTGCTGTTTTGGGTGGAAAAGTGGGGTCATTTTAATATATCCGTTTTAGCCCACATGCTCCTTTGCATCTTGAGATGGGTTGCAGAAACATAGATGCATTGCCTACAACTCGATTCAGTACTTTATACAATTGATGTTGTAACTCTGTGTACAACTGCATATGTGCACTATGATCTAGCCATATAAGCCATTTCAATTACTGTGTCATTATAAAATGCGGGCTTTAGGGTCCCCTCTACTCTTTGTTACACCAACTATAGCCCTAGTCGGGATATACAGGACAGGTTCAGCCTCTTACCACCTCTCAGTCTGTAATTTAACAATGACCCAATTTATCCAGACACACTCCCAATTACCCATTATCAACAATGAGTAAAGACCACAACAACCTCAAATCTACAACACTCAACCTTGCAATACGATAACTAGAAATCAAAGACTTCGCACCAGACTAGCTAAATTATTCGAACCTTTAGCTAGATCTCTCCACAATACAAAAGATAGGAAAGCCACCTTTCCCAATCAATCATCTAATAACAAGACTAAAAGACCATACAGTCCACTGAAGGCATATGTTACAAGAACTTACCCTATTCCTAAGACCACAGCGCCAGGAACGACTGCTACCACTAAATCTACTAGCTCTCACCTCAAGGGAGCACAAATAAATGCTGATCAATGTTAGCATATGCCATTAAGATAGCTGACCTTATCCAGAATAATAACCTTGATTTTTTGGCTGTCACTGAATCTTGGTTGCACAGTGCTACAGGCCCAGCCCTCACGCTAGCTATCCCTAATGGATGCACTATCCTCAGATTGGATAGAAGTGAAGCACGTAGAGGTGGCATAGCCCTTATTGTCCAATCTAAACTCTCTATTAAATTAGCTCCATCTTCTGACATCCAGTCCTGTAAAAGTATCAAAGCCAAGTTGCTCATTAACAATTCCCAGACTCTCACTATCCATCTGATATACCAACCTCTAGGCCCTATGGGAACTTTCGATGAAGACTTATCAAATATCTTGTTGCACAACCTAAAAAATTCCTCTCAAGTCATTTTACTAGGGGATTTCAACCTAGGCTATAAGAACAACCCTAAAGACTTTCATGCTACTAGTGTTGCCAATATGGCGTCTGAACCCGGCCTCACCCAAAGAGTGCTCCACACCACACACAATAAAGACAGAATACTAGACTGGGTGGCAGACTACAATTGCAACACCTCTATCTTGTCGATCTCCCCTCAAATCTGGACAGACTACTACCTTGTGACATTCTCCCTAGCAACCAAAAGACCGACCTCCACTCTTACTCAAATGGCACCGCCCATTCCAACTAGAAATAAAAAGAACATTACCCCTGACAAATTACTCCCTTTGATTCTCCCTATACTCAACTCACTACCAGACACCTTGGCCCCGGAAGCCTTAGTGGACGGTTATCATGAAATAATGTCTACCTCACTTGACCATATTGCACCTCTTAAAATGAGGCAAGGTAAGCCTAAAGCTCACCTCAACTCATGGTACACACCGCACTTAAAAACCATACGTATAAAAAAAAGACCATGTGAAGTATCTTGGAGATTACTAACCTCTGATGAAAATAAAACTAACCTAAGCAACATAACGGTTCTCTACAAAAAGGAAATACTACTGGCCAAACGTGATACCTATAATACCAGAATATCTCAAGCTAACTCTAGTACAAAAGAACTTTTTATCATTTTGAAGGAACTAGAAACTCCCACCCCAGCACCTGACAACTGTATCAAAGATAAATCTTGGTGCTGAAATATACAGCAAGCATTAGCCAATTGTTAAGACGGATTTCTGAACTCGGTCCTGGTGGCGCAGAAGTTCAGAAGGTCAACCTTGCTCCCTTCACCTTCCCCGGGTCAGCTCGACCTGGGGAAGGTGAAGGGAGCAAGACTGTCAGCGGACAGGACAAAGGAGCCTCGTGGTCCGGCAATTTTGGGAGCCAGGCCACCATTTTGGGCTAAGCGCGAGAAACGCGCTTAAAACGCCAAAAGGAGCTCAAAACACAAGAAACAATCGCTGCCACCATTCCCGTCCGTGAATCACTTGCACCGATCAGTTAGAATCCTAAAAGAGTATCTAGGGCCTGTAGAAGGCTAGAGACCCAAGAGAGCAGTAACTTAGCTTACAGTGCCCTCTTGTGTCATGTTGCACGAAAGCTGCAACATGATAAAAGAAACTACGGAAAACAGCGTTTCCCGGTACTGACTGTCTTAAGGGCATGTCAGTTTCCCCGTAAGAAAGAGCGAAAGCCCAGAGGAGTGCGGCAGAAGGCTGCACTTCTCTGGCAAAGTCGAGGACAAGGTGACAAACAACAGCAAAAAGTTTAGGGGTTGCCACATGGAAGGAAAATTACCTGCAATTACGAAATCTTTCCTAACACCAATAAAGTTACAACTCTACAAGCTAAAACCCCAAAGATAAAAGCATCACTCACTACTACCCCCGCACACAATAACTCCCTGCCTTCTTCCACGAATAATGTTGACCGTCCTCAATTCAAATTTTCTAAAGTCTCTATCATCGAGACGCAAAAAACTATCCTCACGCTTAAACCTTCTAAATGTAAAGGAGACCAATGCCCTCCCCAACTAATAGACGACACAGCTGGAGACCTGGCCCCCTTTATCACTAAACTAATTCATTCTTAATTTTCCACGGGCACCATACCAAGTAATCTCAAAGACTCTTGGGTGCTACCCTTACTTAAAAAAACAGACGCTTGACCCAGCCATATCGACCAAATTCTGCCCAATTACTACTGTACCATTCCTCCTGAAAATCATAGATAAAATGGCCTACTCACAAATTCAGAAATATTTGGAATCCAACCACTTGTTAGGAATTCGACAGTCTGGCTTCCGCCCTCAGCATGGAACCGAAACAGCTTTAATTGACAAAGGCCCAAATTGATGAGCTCAGGGACTCTGGAAAACCAGCCATACTCCTCCTCCTGTATCTATCAGCTGCATTCGACCTTGTGGACCACAAGGTTCTTTACAATCATCTGCACTTGGTTGCTAATTTCTCTGATGAAGCCGTAGTGTGGATCCAATCCTTTCTCAACAATAGGACCATGAGAGTCTTCTCCCCTACAGCAGCTGCAGACCCTATCCCCATTATCTGCAGAGTGCCCCATGAATCATGCGTATCTTCGACATTATATAACATTTTCACAAAGCCCCTTTTCGAAGATCTAGACCATCCTGGTGTCACCTACACTAACTATTTAGATGACACCCAGATTCTCCTACCACTTACTGGTGATTACGATAAGGATTTGGCCTTGGTGAACAGTGTGTATCTCATCATTCAGGCATGGATGGCCACCCATGGACTATGCCTGAATGATAAAACGGAGATTCTCATCTTGGGTACCTCTTCCACCATAAAAGAATTCGGTTCCAGATACTCCTCGTTCAATATGGACAATAACTTTATCACAGCTGCTACGGAAGTAAAAACTGTAGGCATTTACCTGGATTCGACCCTCACCTTTAATAAGAAGTCTAATGCGATGGCCTCTGCGACCGCATACACCTGTAAATTAATCAGAGCAGGTAAACCCTTCCTCTCCAACAATAGCTGTATCACTCTGGCCAGAGCCTTAATTCTTTCGAAGTTGGATTATTGTTACGCTCTTTACATTGGAGCTAACAAGGGAAACATTAAGAGGATCCAGCTTCTCCAGAATAACGCTCTGAGAGCAGCACTTGGAATCTCGAGGAGAGATCATATATCTGAAACTAGAAAATTAAACAACTGGCTCTCAACTCAAAAAAAAATTCTGCTTAAAGTCGCCTCACTTGTATTCAAATGCTTAAATGAGGCTGCTCCTCGCTATCTCTCAGAGAGATTCATCAGATCTATTCCTATCAGATATACTAGATCCTCTAGCACTTACTGTCTCGCAGTTCCTATTTTTCAAATCTCTAGAGTTGGGGGAAGTAGCTTTCAGGTTAAAGCAGCTCTTCTTTGGAACTCACTACCTCCTCTCCTGCGAGTGGATCAATCACATCCTAAATTCCGTCAGAACTTTATAACTGGGCTTAAAAACTCAGACAAGTGACTGGCCTATCTCTTACCCAGCCGTTTGGACCACTCTGTATATATGTGTATTTACGTATATATGTATATCATCCATTTCCTCTTTGTAACCAAGATGTATTTTGTATGCTTTTACTATATGTGTGTAACTAAGCTGCAAGTTATCTTTTGGAATGTGCCCGGATACCTATGGGTCTGGAGCGCAATACAAGTAAGAAACAAACAAACAAACAAAAATAGAAACTGCAGCTAAAGCCTCTTCTATGTTGAATTAAGACCTAGAGTTTCGGCTGTTTGGTGAAATAGAATGAGGCACTTATTGATGTCATTAATTCAGCTGGAGCATCTTCACTTCTATAGTTTCAGAACATCAGGCGACTGGCACACACATTTGACTTTGGAATTATGTGGGACAAATCTTTATTAATTAATCATATTTAACAATTGTCAACTAGTCGGATTATGGAAATGTGCCCCAGTGTTAAGCAAGGTATTGAATACCTCAGCCTTAAAAAAAAAAAAAATGAACCAGACTTTGAGAGGTATGAAGCTGCACAAGATCCTTGCTATGTAAGGGTGCTCCATTTCAAACTGCGCTTTGCATTCCAGGAAGAGATGGAGGAACAGTAGTAATAGTTTCTGCCCCTCTAGAGAAGATGTGTGTTACTGTCTATGCTTCTGTCCATCATAGGACAAGCTGAGAAAGGACTGGTTACTCTCAGCATTGAGAGCATTAGTTTATAATCTGCAGTGATGCCATTGCTGCAAGTAGGCAACATAACCAAGACCTTTTGGTTTTTGCGGTCACCAACTACCTTAAATGTCCAGGGCCATGAGATCAAGATAATAAATCACGTTAAAGGATTAACGATTATTGATGCAATAGTCCTTATGATATAGGGTGCCAAATTTAGTACATGATCTTAGATGTTGGTATTTTAATACAACAAGAAATGCTGAAGCTTACATCAGCATTCCTTGTACGCCTTTCCTTTTGTGTGCCAGTTATTCCCACCTAGTGTCTTTTTCCTTAGGGGCTTGGGGAAATCCATCCTGCCCTAACCTTTGCCTTTCTGTTCCTTCTCCATGCCACAGAGGCGCTCACCAAGGTGATCTCAAACCTGTGTAAGCGGGGTTGGAGACAGGTAAGAGGCAGGTCAAGTGTTCAGTGAAGGTATATAAAATGTGCACTGTGTGCCCACCTACACCTGCCCCCAATAAGGTGCGTGGTACAATACCACCCCCGCTACATTTTTTGGAGGCACTGCTGAGATCACCTTTGGTGTGCGTATAGCCTACCTACCTACTTACCTCGCACCTACCCTTTTTCCATCCCAGGGCAGTGTTTGCTAGTGTCAGTTTCTGTTTTGTCCATGTCAATCAGTCTTTTTGCACACATGTATTGCTAGGGATTTATATATGCTGTGCTAATCACTGCATTGTTTGATTTTAACAAATTTGCCCCCCTATTTGAGAGGCAGGCACCATCCTCATGGATCGGCTTCGGGTAAGCAGCTGGGCGCAGGGTGAGGGGGATCAAGCCTGGGCATTGCTTTATTATAGGTGACATCCCTTGGAGCACACCAGCCATCATGGGGGCAGCTGCCGGGGGGACCCCCGTCGGACTCTTGGCCCTTTTAGCTGGACAGGTGTGGTTTTTATTTTAACAGACAATGGTTATGTATTGTGTTTTAGACTGGGGGTGATGCCAGCGTTTTAACGGAGGTGACCAGGGTGTGCGTGTATAAATACTTGAACAACAGTTTTTGATATATTTGTTTTATTGTATTTTCATAAATAAAGAAAGAAAAAGATGCAGGAGGAGAGGTGCGTCTGAAACGTGGTTACCAAGTCTCGGATTGCTACAGCCAGTGCAGAAGGCTCACAGACATGGGGGCGCGAGGGGCGTGAACATCAGGACGCTGCAATCATATGTGGTAGGAGTTCTCTTTTCAAATGCTTCTATAAGAGATAAATGGCACGGAGAGGACCAACAGAGCAGATGCACAAAGGAAATAAACTGGAGGTGGATATGCGATAAGTTACTGATTGCACCGAGTGATGCATGGGTAGGTCACACTCAACACACTCAAATGCCAAGTCTCACATTCAGAGCAGAAGCAATCGCGGAAACAAGATGGAGGATAATACGTACGATAACAGGCAGACTTTGGGGCCTTTATCCAATAATTTAAAAGTTTCCAAACATTGTGCCAAGACACTGGGGCACCAAGCTGACGCTTAGGTGCCACGGGAGAGGGTTGCCGCCAACATCGCCTGCACGAGGTGTGACCACTTCTGGATCTTGCATCTCCAAAAGGATAAAGGGGCTCCCGGGAGAGTCTAGAGCAGGGCCGGGCAGAGGGACGAGGGCTTCCACAACTTTTCATGAAGCGAGATGCAAAGGCTTAACCGCTTATAACCAGGGGGGGCGGGAGGATTGGATCGCAAAGTGCTGGTAAAATAGGGGTGCACATACCTCGGAAGAACTGTGCATTTGCTCTTCTAGAACATGCCAAGGCAGGGGCAAATGTTCAGCACTGCAGGGGTGGAGCATTTATGGAACTGCCAACCCGAGGGAGTGCTTTTGGCCAAATCAATAACCAAAGGAAAACTGCCTATATACTGCGTGGGGACCGGAAGTCAGGCCTGCATGCAGACGAAAGGGGAGCTAGAAACAAGGCAGAATGGGAGGCCGCACAGGGCAGGACGTGCGCATGCATCATGCCATCTAAACATTGGGGTGGGGGAAGGGACAATGCATCAGGGAGTACCCTACATTTCAGCTATGCCTTTATTAATAACAACAACATTGGGCATTTATAGGACACACTATACCAGATGATTCTCCCATTTTCAAGAGCTTGAATTATATCTGTTATGACGCCATTTTATGGTACCCAATGTATGGACCTCGAAAGGATGAAGGGCTGAGTCGGACCTGTCAGGATTCGGATTTATGGAGTGCAAGCTGGCCACATGTGGGAAGTGAGCTATCCACGTGGCATCTTAGTCATGTATGTACAATGGCTGTTACCTCTTTACCATAAAAGTAGTATATCCCTGCCGTGATTCCCAACTACTGCTCGAGTAGTAATCCAGGGTCTATTGTCCCATTTCACAAAGATTGTCGTGTTTTATTTTTGATGATGAAAATGATTCAAGAAGAAACAGAGCACACGTTCACTTGGCCTCTAGATTCGCTGCATTTACATCTCACTTTAAGTTTCACCCTGACCAAATGAAGACCCTTCGCCATTCATAAAAATGAAAACTCTCATTAGTAAGGACAGAGTGGTTTTGAGAAATGGGGGCTCGTCCAATGGACGTGCAAGAGCCGCTGCTCTGAAGAGGCTGCGCATTCTTCAGGGGAGGCAGCAGCCCGCCTGGCGATCGGGCCCACTGGGAACTTGCAGACATTTTAGAATGCATTCTTTGCCCTCATCACCAGCAGGCGCCAAAGCGCACAATTTCCTCTAACCTTGCAGGCAGAGCCTTGTAGGTTGACTAACTAACGCATATCCATCCCAGCCTAGCAAAGTCTCTCTGAGGTCTTTCTACCCAGCCTCCACCGCAAATTTTCACAAATGGATATGGAGAAATCAAAACTTCGCAGCCCCCACCGATGACTGGTTTCTTAAAAGACTGCTGCCTTCAAAATGCCTTCGCTGATGCACCGGTCTTGCAAAGCCATCACTGCTGCTGGTCCCTCATTCGCCACCTCAGCATTCCTCCCTTGAAGCCCATTACTTAACCTGGAGAGAAGGCCCCTCTGTTACCCAATTTGCATTTATTTAATGTATTCATTTATGTTATTTGACATTTGTATGGCACCTATACACAGGCATTTTCAGGCGCCACAAAACAAGTTAGGGGTGTGGGGGGTGGAAGGGAAATCATAAGAATACAACAACAAAGAAACAATTCTATTGGCCTTGTGACAATCCTACCATGCAAGTGCACGACAAAGTGATAAGTGCAGCGGGAAGGGGGTGGAGGGGGAAGTGCAGGAGCGAGCAAGTGCTGGTCAGGCCAAGGCGGCAGGTGCCAGGGGAAAGGGGTGAGGGGAGAAGAGCAGCAGACAGGGGGACTGGGTTCGGATAGTCCGGGAAATGGAGCCCGAGGGCAAGTGCTGGCAAAGGATGCTGGGAGGGACTGGTGGTGCGTACTCTGGTCCTTGATGATTCTGAAGGGACAAGGCCACAGTCGCAGTAGCAGGTGGAGAGATTAGCATGGGAGGTGGAGCGGGAAGGAAGAGAAGAAAATGTAGGAGTTGAGAAGTTCCCAGGACTTAAGGGAGGCTGTCCCAGAGGGAGGCATCAGCCCAGGAAAGGGATCTACCTTCCACTCTCTGCTTCGAGAATTGTTTGACGTTATTAAAAATCTCAGCCACCAGTGTAAGTTTTCTTTTAATTCTTTCCACATCATTCCCATGATCCTCAGGTGACCCGCACAGGCGAGTTGTCCAGCCTCTCCACCCTAAGTGTTGCTAGGTCTGGAAAAGATATGGGTCTAAGCTTATGTCGGGACATTTGGGACTCTATCCAGGGCTACAACCAAAAGACCTGGGGATAAATCCCCCACTCCCCCCCCTGCAGCAACACCTTGTTCTTGCATGTACCTTCAACTGCTCAGCAGCTTTTCCAGAAAGTGCCACTGATTCAGGAGGTGGGGGTTGGAGGCGATAATCTTCCCCTCTGCTTATTCTACTCTAGCACTGGGGCACTAGAGCCAGAACTGCCACTTTCCATTCAGTGTGTTAAGATGTGTGTTGACAGACTCCATGGAGGTCACCAAGGCCCCATCTAACCTGGACAATCGAGACAGATTTGGGGTCTTCCTCACAACGGCTGAAAGGGACTCTGCATCAGAGCTACTCTCAGGAATGCCCTTTGGCTTCAAAAGTTCTTGTCTGGTGTTTACATTTGTGTTCGTTTTGGGGGGCCTGGGCAGACTGGCAAGGGGGTAAAAGGGCAATTATCCCCCATGCTGGTTGGACTGTTGCCCCATGGGCCAGAGCTCCAAAATGTAAAAACAAAATAATCAAAAAAGATAAAATCCTTCAGAATCTAGCCTGCCACAAAGAAACCGAGTGCTGCAAGGCCTGCTCAGATTCTGTGTAAATGGGGCAAGACATTCGTCTTGTTTTCAGCAATGTTGTCGATGTGCCTACATGGACCCCACGCATGGGCCTCCACAGTAAGAGGGGGAGGAGTCTAGTCTGCAGGGGCATGGTCATACCACCCAGTGGCAATGTATGCATTTAAATAACCAATTCGGTGACGTTCTATGGTAATGTTGGCACCACTGCTCCCCGTATCTTATCCATCCATATCTTATTAGAGTTTGTTCTCAGTTTGATTCTATACCAATGCTTCCCCTATGGTCTGGGGAATTTCTTGTTCATCGGTGTGTGCATACAAAAAGAGTTTAATAGCACACATGGATGTTATTTATATAGTGTATGAAGAAATTGCTGTTTGTGTACACATAGAAAGATGTAATATTCAGATATCAATTTTCAGAAGACTGCAAACTAAGGTGGTCAACAGGTGTTGGGCAGATTTTTTAATTCCACTGAAGAAAGTTACCAGCTCCAATAGTGGCATTTCTGAAAATCCGCCTTACTCAATTTACCTCCAGCATATGTCTTTTATTAAAGAAATAATAGTAAGGCCTGACTTTCCCTAAAGCTATATTTCTACTGTACTTCTGGCCTTCTAAACAATCGTGGTTCACGTCATTCTGACAGTGTCTGTCTTGTATATTGTTTACTTATATATTGGTAGTCTCTCTTTACTTCCATTCATAGCATTATCATTCTCTTATGTTCCCTAGTTTCTGTGTTGAGGGCTTGTGTACTTTTCCCTTTTCCCAAGGTAGTGATATGCAAGGTTGCTTTCCCTCTCCCTCAGGGATTTCAAGGATTCTGTTTGTTATATAAAAGCAATTTAAGTTCATCAGTTTTGCATTCAACTTTTCTTGACTTTTACTGGGCCGAGTTGCTTGAACTGTATAACGATCCTCTTTTGGCCTCCCGGTCTTCCCGTTCTACCGGTTACCTTCAACAATGTCTGGGAATGTATCAGGGCACTGTGCCTGTCTAGGACTGTCTCTCTCACTTCTTGCTGCTGTTGGCTCATTGTTGCCAGCATCCTCTTCCTTGGATTCTCTTTCATTTGCATATCGTCCCAGTGTTTCTTCAGGTAAGCAGGACGATTGCTGCTTCGGTCTGGGGATGGTCTCGCTGTTGGTTTGAGAGCCACCTGCCCATCACATATGATTTGTGGTCTCACCACCACCGTGCATTAGGCTCCAGCCCTTTCTGTTTCTTGCATCTGGGATACTTCGTGCCTCTGTTATCTCACCTTTCCATCAATTGCAAGCTTCAATGTTGCGGGCTCTGCAGATCGCTTCTACTCTGCCTCCTTCAGTTGTTATGCAGGAAGGGGGTCTCCCTTGTCTAAGTATGTGTTCCTCTCTTTCCAAGCTCCTAGGCAGGTACTCATTATTCAACATGCTCATCTCAGTTGGCTGGAGAGTTGTATCTAAAGGGATACATTGCTGTTCTTCTTGCTGGCTTTTTCTTCACCCAAGTCTTGTGACTTATAAGTCCTTGATATTATATTTTAGATAGTCCCATGTATGTCATTATTTGTAACTGTTTTGGGAGGTCCCCTGAGGAATGGAAATTCTTGTCCCCTCTGGGGGAGTCCCTCCCGATGAGGTCCCCATTTGCTTCGACCCCTATGAAGGGTGTTGCGAAGTGGGCTCACCTTGATTCCCTTGATTCGAAACACCTAACATTTGCATGTTGCCATCTATTAACAGTACAGAGTAACTGCATCCCTGGGTGAGAAGGATAGTCAAAGGCTTGATTATGTAAATTGACTCGTTTAAGCACCCAGCCTCAGCCTAAAATATTTCCTATCACACACACTAATATAACCATTGGAACCTCCAGGAAGAAGGGACTGGGCTTCTGCTCCCAAGTAAGTTGTGGTCTGAATATCACACTCAGTTAAATATGCCTCTATTTCTTTTCGTCTTTCCCATTTATAAAACTTTACCGGTTGGGGCTCAGGGGAGTAGAGTAGCGGGGCTTTGGATGCTGTATTTTTTGGGCATGTTTATTCACATGCCTTGGCGCACTATGACACTTTTGAAGGCTCAAAATCTAGCCATAAGCACTTTGCGCACAAGCTTAGCGGTTAGGTAACCATGACATAAATGAGGAAACCAAAACAAGTGAGAGTTTTTGCTCACTTTTCAGGGAGCTTTCACAAACTTGTCAAATTCGGATTCCTGACATACAACCCCTCCTAAATGTTGTTGGGGGGGTTTAGGGAATCAAGCGCAAGGGCTTTGCCACATGTATTTTCTTGGGCATGGCTTCAATATGCCCAGGTTCACCATGCAGCGAGTCCTTTACAGCCATACCCCCTTGCACAGAGAACACCGCCTATCCTGCTATCTCTGCTCTTGGTGCTGTGCCCCATAGATTCCAGTTGAGTCTCAGGATAAATGTGTTCCAATTGTACCCATAGCTACTGTACCTTTGCCTTTTAATGCCTTGCTGTGCATCTTATCTATCACCCTGCCCTCATACTATCTACCCGACTGATTCTCCCTACCACTACTGAATGTTCTATCATACTCCTCTGTTGCCTCTCTAACAGGCAAAGCACTTTAAAGCCATCCACTATGGCAGAAGGCACTATACAAATGCAAGATATAACCTACTGGTATGGAGGCAAGATGACCAGTGAGTGTCTTATGTTGTGGGGGTGGGTACACAGGGTGCCTTTCAGGGTTTTGTGTTGTGGGCTTGGGAGGCAAGAAGTCGGGTAGGAGTCTTTTGCCCAGACTTGCGCTCATGTTCTACCAATGAATTTTCTAGTTTCACCGCCTCGTTACATTGTTCTAAAACGAAAGAGGAGATGGGATGGGAGGAGATATAACCTTCTTTGAAATTACTAACTGTGGCACATTGAAAACTAGGCTCAAATCCCAGCTTTCCCATTTCACCAATTATGTTATCCTGGTGAAATCATGTTACTATGTTTGGTAAGTGAGAGAATTTCCAGGGGTCCAGGTCTTTAAGAAACCACAAACAGTTGATAATCTTGGGCACCCATGCCAATATTAAAAAACTAGGCCAGGAATTTTCCTCCTTCAATGTAGATGGGAATATCATCCAAGTGTCCAAGAAAGTAAAAACCCTTGGATTCTATCTTGATTCCATCCTATCACTTGATAAACAGGTAAAATCCCTTGCCTCCTCTACGGCCTACACCTGCAAGTTGATAAGAGCCGGTAAACCCTTCCTCTCTAATAACAGTTGTTTAATCCTGGCCAGACCCTTAATACTCTCCAGAATTGATTAATGCAATGCACTATATTCCGGAGCCAATCGAACAATAATTCAAAGATTACAAACATTACAAAATAATGCCTTAAGAGCAGCATTGGGCATAAACAAAATAACCCATATCTCCTCCGCTAGACGCCACCACAAATGGCTGACCACTGACAACAAAATACAACTCAAGATGCTATCTCTGACCCATAAAGCCCTCAATAACTCCGCCCCCAGATACTTGAGAGACAAATTTCACAGGAGAACCTTGCTCAGACCGACCAGAGCTGTCAATTCTAACTGCTTCATAATACCTAACTTCAGACTCACCATGATCGGTGGAAATAGCTTCCCTGTAAAGACTGCCAAAACTTGGAACTTACTGCCACAAGACCTGAGAGGGGATCTGCCTTACCTTCGCTTCAGAAAAAATGTCCTTCAACTCCTTACCTCCACCGACCTTTAGCTGACCTGTGTCACCTACCTCCTACTGTAATCATTCGCAGCATACCTGGCAAACCATACTGTATATTTCTGTAATTCGATTTACCATAACTGAATATTGTATATTTTGTAATTATCTGCGATTTAGAGACTTTTATTGTACATTGCACATCATTCTATGTTGTAACCATGAAAGCCTTGCATTTTCTTATTGCTGCGCCCTGCTACCCATGGGTCGGGTGCGCATAAAAAAGTGAATAAAACAAACAAACAAACACACACAACTGAAAACTTAGTTGCATAAAAATAAGTATTGTAAATAATGTCTACTATATATACTTGAGAATGTGTGGGAGGGGAGAGGTTGGTTTTGAGATAATCTATTCTGGAAGTAGGGTCTGCTGCACTGTGGGCTTGCGCTACCGCCAGGCAAGTAAATGTGCCCCCCCAGGCCAAATGTTGCCAGTCCTCCCCCCTGTTAGGGGGAATGCACAGCATGTTTCTCCAACTGAGGGACCCTGCTATTTTTCTGTGCCCTGCCATCTTGCATTTTAGGGTCTCTCTATGGTGATTCTGTAAGTACATGGACCGAATCTGAGTCCAATTTTCTAAGCCACTGTGCATTCAGATAATTGCACTGAGCAAGCTCACCAGTAGCTCTGCTCTGTAAACCTGTTGCCTGGCGACTCAATCCAGCTCTAATCCGCCAGCTGCTGAAAGTGAATGGATGAGCTCACAGACGGGCAGCCAACTTCAAGCCCTGCCGACTCCACCCCAGAGATGGTGTTTATGTGAGCATTTGGAGCTAGCGACGTCTCAGCCGATTCCATTTCTGTCCAGTCTCATTAATGTAGCGCCGGGGTGTTGCTGGGTCTGGAAAAGATATGGGGCTACGCTAATGTCAGCTCGGTCCGGGCAGGACTCGGGGCTAGCTAGCCTTTTGGTTTTAGCCCCTGAGATTCTATCCGGGAATAAAACCAAAAGACATGGGCCTATAAATGGCCACCGCCCCCACCCGGTGGCCCCTAGTAACGCCTCTGAAGCGGCCAACAGTCATGGCGCGCAGTGAACAGTAGCTTTCTGTACTGTGAAAGTGATTTAATCTTCTGTGTCAATCACCTAAATTCATCCTGCGATTGAGTGAAATGTGTGCTAAAGGCAGTTTATGAGTGCCAATCAAGTAAGCGTGTATGAGCTGAATGAACAACAATCTGATTTCTACAATGAAGAGGAAGGGGTCACCCAGTGGCTAAAGCATTGACTTTGGAAAAACCTATGCCGATTTCCTATCCTGGCTTCCCCGCTCGAAAACATGGTGTTATTCTGGGTAAATGACTTCCTACCACTTTACCCAATTACCTTATTTCTTAGACATTGGAATAGTTAGTTCAATCCTATATTGTCATCAAGGCCAACCGCGTGCACAAGAGGACAGCAGACAAAGGGATACGCCATTGGCAGGGTTTGAAATTGAGAGAAGCTGGGAGCAATTTAGCTCCTGTCCGTAGCTTAGATTAGCCTGGTGTTGAGGTGTGCTTCTTTCCCTCTTGTTGCTGTAGGCATGGTGCTGCCTCAAAGCCCGTGGAATGTAAGTGGTAGAATGCTGACCTCTGTTTCCCCGGAAGTGTTCTGCCAAACAAGCACACCTAAGTGAAATTACCTCTGTGCATTTGAGACAACCTATAAGCAAACATTAGAACACATCTATACAACATTTGAAGCAAAAGTGGGCCTAAATTGGGCAGAATTATAGTTTTCCATTATATGTGGAAGTTAGATTTGCAGAATGTTGTGTACTAGCTCCTCATTACCCAGTGGTAGATTTATTTATTTAATTTTATATTCGCTGGTTACTGGTTAACACTGGATACCCAGGAGCGGCCTTTAGCGCCTGCTCATCCATTCTTAAATTCGAACCCTGCATTGGACAAAGGGATCCTCATAAAAATCAATATTACAAATATGATCAAGGTTCCTTGTAAATTATTAGTCTATTAGTGAGGAAATGTCTTTTTTTAAATGGGACTTCCTGTATTCAGCACAATTTATGCGTGCAGTGGCATAACACAAATTGTCCCTGCATCCCCGCAGAATGTGGTGTAAAGAGATCACACGTATGCCTTGAGATATCCTAGGAGCCCTGGTGCAGTGGGGGCTCCATCTGCACTGCAGGGAGTGCATGGGGTGTCCATTACACCCCTGGGTGTTTGCAGGGAATGACAGCTTTTCATGACAACCCACAGTTCATCCTGCAAAGGGAGAAAATGCGGTAGGCTAGACTATGGCCCAGATAATCATCCTGGCACTAGGATGGGCCTGGCGGTCGTAAATGTGCAAGACGTATTCTGCCAGCTCAGGACATACATCTGCGTTAAGCCTCAATTGTGATGCGGCATTAATGCTGGCACAAGATTCCTTGCTCCAATGGGCAATTGTCTAGTGAGTATCGGAGCCATTTTCATGATTTTGCTCCACATTCGGTAAATATAAATGGCGAGGATACAGAGCCGGTCAAAAATGCTAGCAAAGTGTCAACAGTAACCCAGGTGCCCCTGTAACATAAGCACACCAAAAGAGCAGCCTTTCAGATATGACAACATGTACCACAGGCACAGCAACAGCATGCGAGCTTTAGTGCAACTTTAGTTCTGATCTGTCCCCACCAGAGTCCTAGCGCCGTAATTATGCATGGAATTAACGTGTGCACAGTGCTGCATGAGCAGAACAGGGCCGGGCCATTCGCAGTACGAATGCTTTGGCAACTAAGCGCATCTCCAAGCTGCAAGGCGAAGTTAAAGATGGACCTTCAAATGCATGTTTTTTTTTTGCAAAACAGAATGAAGATTTCCCTATTTCAGCGCTGATTCAGAATCTGGATGCCCTTGAGCCAACAGCTGGGTTGCTTTACTGCCTGGGGGCAGCACCTAGTCCTCTGCCGCAGAAGTGCCATCTTTCAGGATGTCCACCTCCCGCCTTCTCCTCTCTCTGACTCGGCACTTCACGCACTATCAGATGGAGACAGTTTCCTGATCTGCCCAAAGGTACCTCCCCGCCTCCACAACATGGTGCGTAGATCTCCATTTGCAAAGCATGGGGAAAAAGTGCCTGGCTCAGTGCTTTCCAGTTCCATTCTCATTTATAGTGAAATAAAATGTGCAGAAGATAATGGGACTGTCCACGGCCAATGAACCACCTGACAAATCACGAGCCGGACTCCCAAGTCCTTGCCCTTGACTTTTCTCTTTCCCATTAATGTGAAAGATTAAAAAAAAAAGTATTAAACTATAAAACAGGAAAAGAGACCTACCTAATCAGCACTTAATCCTGTAGACAGCTCACACTTCATTTGTATTGAGGATGTAGTTACACTCTGGACAGGAGGAGAGGACATTGTTGCTGGTTCACAGAGGTGTGCGTGCGTAAGAGATGACAATGAAACAAGATCATATAAAAAGGATGCATGAAAAAAGAAAGTTAAACAAAAGAATGTTCAATTGGATAAATTATGTTTGATCTACAATGAGCTTGATCAGTTTTTCTCTGAACATTGATTGGTTTGGAAAGAGATGAAACTGGTCTAAAAACGAAGCATACGGAGGATGGACATTTTTCAGTGGACAAACTATGGAACACAGCAAATGAATTTAAAGTGGAGCTCGCCAAATACAAGTCAAAGACAAATTAATGATCAACATAAGTGATAGGATCCTATTGATAACCTAGCAATGAGAAGCAGGTGAGCTACTGAGAGACTTTTAATGACATCCTCTTATTCAGGAGATATATATAGCACAGGCTTCAATTATGTTATTTTTGCACCTATTTTCTTGAATACTATTTGTATATGCTTCAAACAAAACACATTTCTACAAATTGTTTCTACATTTAAATAAGAAAATTAGAATTCAAAGTGTTTCAAACGTTATGTCTCAGACAGCACTTCAGTATTTCCATTTCTTAACATTTGCGATTGTTTTATTAACATAAAAGAATCGTCAATTTCCTCCAAAAGAACTGTGTGATTGGACGGTGCATGAACATGTTTAAATTGCATTTCTGGACTCTTCCGTTACTGAGTGCCAGGGAGTTTCTCTGGTCCGGTTCCTCTGCCTTAACTTCACTCCGCTTTTGCCAATTATATCATATTTAACAGACTTTTTAAATGAAATTTGACTGCCTTTCAGGCCAGTGACAGGAGCTCAAGGGTCATTTAGGCCACTCTGATGTTATAGATTTCTTAGCTCTAAAACATTCTTAATCAACAGCTGACAGTTCTTAAGGCCCATCCGCAAATGTTGCCTTGTGACTCATTGAGCCCTGCTCCCTGTCCCCTTTTTTCTTATCCCACCCACAGCACTGGGGAATAAAGGGGTAAGGAGATGCTCCACAGCCTCATTCCTGTGTAAAAACATGCAGTGATTAGGTAAGGGTGTTTTCATAGGGGGAAAGCAAGTTGTTTTCTATGTCTGCACAATGGGCCTCATTACGAGTATGGTGGAAGTGGGATAGTTGGAGGTAACTTGGTTACCTCCAAATTTACCACGATGCCAAGTTAGTAGTTTTGGATTTGAGTGGAAAATTTACCTCCAGCAAAACCCTGGAGGTAAATCTTGCCACTCGACGGCAAAACTAATAATAACGAATTCCGCTCTCGCCACGGTAAATTAATTCCACCATGGTAAATTCTGCAAAAAAAGCCCGGACCCAAACTAAATGGGGATTTACACCGCTACCACCACTTGTAATCCTGTGGTAAATCCCCAGGACCTAGTGGTGGTAACTGTAAACGCGTTTGATGGTATTTCAGAGGATTTACCTTTGAAATACCTCCAAACTCGTAATGAGGCCCTGTTTCCGGGGGCGCAATCTGTTTTGAAGAAAGGATTTAGACCATTTGAATGGCTCTCAGACGATCCCATCTCATTGTGGCGGTGTTGGAGAAGTACACGGTTGGACGCTGCAAAGGAAGAATGACGCAGGTTGGTTTCACCATAGTGAGAAGGGGGGGCTTTCGCTTAGTTATATCTAGCTAGGTAGATACAGTCTGGCGTGGTCTGGCTACGCGCAAGAACGGGGCCGGGCATAGTGCGTTCCTCCGACCTAAAACTCTTGCACAGAATTGACTTGGCCAATTGGTGCTCTCAAGGGAATAGTGACTGTATCCCGGTGGGATGTGGAGCTGGCACATTGCCCATGTACCTGAAACTTTATAAATACTTGCCTATTGGCACCATGAATCTGGAGCTTATTGTCTGATTTTGCTTACCATTTGTAACAGTAATTTTTGAATTGCCTTATTCCAATGGGATCCTCAATTGTTTTTTAAGACCTTAGAGCGATATTTAATTTTTGCTTTCTCTTTACATATTTCTCCCCTGATGCTTCTTTTTTTTGGGTTGTTCCTATGCATTTACTTTTGTGTATTTATTATATTCATGTTGTTTTGTACGTTTTTGTGTAGCGCTCTAAGGCCTGCGGGTTCCTAGTGCTTTAGAAGAATAAAAATCAAATCAAAATCACAGTCGCCTGATAGATCTATCTGAGCCAACACTGCCAGTCACCCTTTAGAAATAGAACTGTAGTAACTAACTACACTACATCTAAAATCACTGATTAGTGTGCTAATGTAGTCCCTTGCTTTTTAGGTCTCATCTAATAGGCTCAATTGCTCTATATTACAATTGTTAAAAGATGATTGGAAAGACCCCGTTTTTTGAAGGGGGGGTGATATGAGGGCAAAATGCAGCTCAAGAGCACGCAGTGTGTTAAGTGATTAAGAGGGGAACAGAGATCCACCGCTTTATCAGTAGGCCGCACTGCCACGAGAACAGCCAGTCTCAGAGAGTATTCGGAGAGCATTCAAGAGTCCGCAGCACTGAGTGACAACCTCGCCTGGCAGACTATGCACCGCCCCAGGCACCAAGGGTGGGTGCAGAGTCGCTCTTCTATAATCATTCTGACAGGACGCTCCAGGGGTGGGGGGGGAGGGGGAATTTCAACACATCTGGTCTTGCCCTAGGAAATACTTATCAGCTGTTATAGAATTCAGAAGGCTGAGGAACGCAACACAGTCTGAGCAGCATTGGAGCAAAACCGGAGTAGCGCGGTGCAGCAGTCAGCCGCCAAAGCAACACTAAGCAGCAGGAAGTAACATTGAGCACCGCAGCAGACAGCATTACAACAGTTACTGAGCAGTTTGCTGCATTAAGATAAATAGGGTGAAGCATTGACATAATTGCAGAACAGCAAGCAGCATTAAGAACACTGGGGAGCATAAGAATGAACGATGACCAGCATGCTGCAATACAATAAGCAATGTACAGTACACAGCATTACAATGAACACTGAATAGCATTCGAATAAATCCTAGCATTAACAGCAAGCTCATAAGACTAAACGTTGACCAGCATGAAGCATTAGAATGAACACCGGGCAGCATTAGAATATCAACTGAGCTGCATTAGAATATCAACTGAGCTGCACCAGGATCGTTACTGAGCAAAATACGGCAGCAGATAATCCCTCAGCAACAGTGTGATCAATGCTGAGTAGTATGCAGCATTAGAATAAACACGGCTGCACACAAAGGTGGGACATGCAGCACTAGAATGAACAAAGCCACAGGCTGCATCGAGGACTCGAGTACACCAATACACCCACACTGCAAATCTTCCCATTTGAAAATGTGTGGGATTTTTACAACAGCAATGTATGTGCGCATGAGTGACCGAATCAATAGTGGTAACGATTAGCCCACTTCGCGTGGTAAACATTAGAACCATTGGCATGCAGTGCTATTGCCAGTGGTATGTCATTACCATTTGAGGTATTACCCCCCCCAAAGTGGTAAATTCTGCAGGCATTAATGCTGCCCAAGGTACATGCTGCCAGAGTTAAAAACGACTCCCAAGCCAACTCCTTTTTCATTATTTCTTAAAGGGTAAAATGCCTTATGCAAGTACCTAACAGTAAAAAAAATACAGTCCATACAAATGTGCACGTTTTTGAAAGAGTAGCTGCCAGAACAGAAAACAATAACATGTTTTCTTTAACTACTTGAGTTTAACATGACAACACCTTACACTCGGTTTACACTGCCGCTGTTGTTTACAAGTAGGATTTGGAACATCCCCCCCCAAACTGTTCCTAATACAGAGGTTATTTGCTCCAAAAATAAGACGTCTTATTTAATGTTTTGGGTTTTGTTAGCGATAAGGCCTTTACGGTAAGTGTCAATTCATTTACAACCGGTGGTAAATCTCCCCGAGCTTCAAACAACAAAAAGGCAGGAGGTAGTAGCTTCCCCGTTCTAGCAGCCAAATTATGGAATACGCTACCCATACCTTAAAGAACTAAAATGCGAAATCTGGCTCCTTGCTCAGGAACATTAGACACCCTTTGCCTCATGACCTCTATTTGCGACAGCTTTATAAATAACGATATGTAAAAATGTAAAAAAAAAAGTAACTAAGTAACATCATTCTGCTAATCTGTAAATGATATCCCATGAACAATGTATATTCTGTGAATTGTGCTAACTTTAACTGTGCCACTGTGGCACAGTCTGCAACTTGTCTATGTAAGAAATGCGCCCAGATGCCTCCGGGCTTGGAACGCCTTACAAATAAATAAACTAAACTATCATTTTTTAAAGCAGATTTTGAAGTCGGGCATATTCACTCCCCACCACCCTCAATCTTTAATTGGAGATAGTTTTCCTCCTGCAATATTTGGAATTTACTACAGGCGGTAGCATTGCCACCCTATGTGGAAGGAGGGCCACGGTCTCATTGTTCAGAGGCTGTCTGTGCCAATATTTCTATGAGAGGCCGATAAAACCGAGGCAGGCGATCGCACCTGGAAAAGCCTGGCCAGAGTACTCACCTGCCCTGCCAAGGACGCCACCCTCTCGCGGAAGCTCTGCTTTTCCCTAGGGTCTGGTTCACGTTCACTCTACTTTTTGTACTCTGGATACTATGATTTTTCTGAGAAATATAGAAATGCAATGTGGAATCTTCACAATGTGCTTCAAGCAGGGTTTTTTTTACTACTCTCTGACTCAGAGTACTATTGATTTATGCTACAAGGTGGAGTTCAAACAAACACCTTTCAAAAGTACTGTTTTCTGGAGGGATAAAAACATTCTTCACGTGGACTGCTGCGTGTTGCAACTAGTGCGATACCTTTTGGTGGCTCCGTTGCACACTGCAGGAGGAATCTGGCCTACAATTGTGAAATAGCAAAGGAAATTACGCAGTGTTCTTAACATATCATTTTTAGGTCCGTCTAGAAATATCTTTAGCTCTGCACTAGAGCTCACCCAACAGTATGCAGAGGGGTCCTGGTGCCAATCGGCTGCTCTGTACTGCAGAAAGAGGGCATTATGGTGACGTCTCAGTTTACGATGGCAGCCATTTTGTAGAAACTAGTTCAACTGTGTACGTTTTGGAGAGAGTTATCAACTGTTGCTTTTAAAAGCTCCTGTTGGTTCCGTGCCTCTTTGACCGGAAATGTTTTTAACCGGTATACAATCGCATTTTCAATGTTTCTTTGCAGTGACGTGAATTGCGCTAGTGGTGAAGTTACCTATAAAGTCAGTGAAAATATGCAAATGTAAGGAAGAAATTGGCTCCAGTGTTGTGCTGCATTACAGTGTGGCTACCGAATGGAATAATGAGGCTCCAGTCCATAACAATCCGTTAATGCGTGATGCAGAGTGCCTTTCATTGGGCCACTTCGTCCTCTTTTCACGGCCGCCATCTTGAAACGACAGGGCATAGCGAGCAATGCTTTCGTTTACTTGTGTTTCAACAGAATGATAATTCTCCTGTTCAGTGTGCATCGCCACGGTGAGCCAGAATTGAGCTGCAGCAGGGAATAATCTATGTTAGCTAATGCTCAACTATTACGTAATCAGAGCTCATTTTTACAAGCTAGAGATAAAGGTTAAAAAAAGCTGTTGTGTGGCGGACAGTGTATCACTTATTTATGGAGCATCCAATATCTCTTGCAAGCGTATCGTACTTAACAATTCATTCTGCTTTGGAAAAGCATGTTAACTATATCACTATTTGTGAACAATCTCTAAGTTAGGGTGCCCGTGTTTTTTTTTCCTTCATACCACTGCTCACCCCTCAGTGTTCCATCCTGTGCAGTAGTCAAAGTGTAAAAAAGAGGTAGTGGAACTATATTCCCTGCTGGCCTGCCTCCCATACCTGCCTATCCTCCGGGTTTTACCCGGAGACTCTGGGATTGTACGCTCTTTTCCGGGGAAGAGCGTGGCGTCTTTGGGTTTTGCGGCCGTCCCTGCCTCTCCACTAGATTTGTGTGCTTTGATCCCTTTCCTTCCATGCATGCACTACCGGCAAGTAACTCTGTGTCCGCCGGCGCTTCCTAATGGCACATCTGATGGGAGTGAATGTTTCTTTGCCGACCTCCCCCCTCCCAAAAGCGCTCATGTTTGCCTTCAAAGCGAGTTAACTGTAATGAAGGGCAGACATTATGGCCTCCGCTATGGCAAACGTGTGCTATGGCACTTGTGGATAAAAAAAATAAATAAATAAGCTATTGTGGGGTGTTCGAGACATTTCATTATCACGTTGCTAATGCACTCAGTTTGCATACACGTTCACATTTGAATATATATATATATATATATATATGTATATATATATATATATATATATATATATATATATATATATATATATATATATATTTGTGGTGGATCCTTTATTAAGGTTTGCACGTTTGGTGCTTATTACAAACCTGTTAGTTTATGAAACACCTACAACAAACTTAAATGTATTGCAAGGTGTGGGCGTGACCATGCAAAGGTGTGGCGGGGCATTCTGGTGACCTAGATCTCTGGGTTTTTCATTCTGGAGTGTAGGCAGGTATGCTGCCTCCACTCCCCACAAAACCCATTGGGACGCCCCCCTCCTATGCGCATTCCAAACCCCCAAACACACCTGCTGTTTAAGGGACTGTTCAGTGCAGTGCACTGAAGTGCACGTTTCAACTTCTTCCTACACTTTAATTTTAAAACGAAACCATTCTGGAGGGCTTTCTTTTTTAAATTAAAAGTAGAGGAACAATAAGAGGTGCACCGCTCCCGGCCACTTCGACCACTGATCCTGTGTGAAATTATTACAAGGTTTACAGGGAGAAAGCTGCCGTGGCTGATCCGATAACAAAAAAAATAAAAAAATAAGTGAAATCTGTCTGCGAAAATTATCTACCAGGCTTCGGAAGCAGGAGTGAAAGGGCTTGGTCAGAGAACTTAACCAACAACTAAGGGAGTGGGGCAAACGAGTTTGGGCATCTGGCAGGCCTGAGAAGTTGAGAATTCAATTCCAGGGCAAACATTTCGTATGACAAAGCCCAACGATCTGCTAGTGCAAGGTAGAGGGTAGGCCTTTTTTGCCCTGCAGGGGCGTTACAAAATAAATGGTATCCTCTACATTTATAAAGCCAGACCTATAGGCTTTGCCATTGCTTGTTTTGAGTGGCTGAGAGCAGTGAGTGTTTGCCGAGTTGGTTTAAACGAATGAATTCAGCAGACACCGACAAAGTTTGCACTTTGCACTGAGAGCAGAAGTGATTCAGACACCCCTTCCCAGATCTGTAGGTGGAAGGGCGCGGTAACGCTCGGAAGACATGTCTCAACCATTCACCACAATTATGGTGGCCAACAATCTTCTTCGGCCCACTTATGCAAAGGGCGGCACCCGTTCTCCCACTGCGGCAGAACATCGTTTAGAGGGAATTCTTAATGATTTCAGATCTTCATGCAGTATGCAGAAAGGGCTTACTGACTGCTTCACGTCACATTTATAATGAAAAGCAATTGTACCATTAGGACAAATAGGCTTGGTATCTATTGCATTCTTAAAGGGACATCAGACAATTACTACTTCCTGCCAGGGGCATTGCTAGGGGGGGGGCAAGGGGGTTATAGCCCCTGATCTTTTGGTTGTAGCCCCGGATAGAATCTCAGGAGCTACAGCCAAAAGACTAGCTAGCCCCCAGTCCCAACAGTTCCGACATCAGCTTAGCACCGGGTCTTTTCCAGACCTAGCAACTCCCCTGCTTCCCGCAGAACATATGCCTTGCGATCTGAGCAGGACTTTCTGTTGCATTCACCCTGAAACAATGTTGCAAATTAAACTTTTCTTCTTTCTGCAATTGTCAAGGTCTTCCGTCCTGCAGATCAAAGAATGGTGGTGGGGGGGGGAAAGGCACCACATTGTACCATCCACCTCACTGGTTTACATCTGTAGAGTGATGGGAGTAAGCATGCCCTGGCGCGCATGGCAAAGGGGCTGTAGGGGATATGCTCCCATCTGTGCAAGTCAGCCCTCAGTGGATGACTCTTCTCTGTCTGACATATATCCCAATTTTCATTGAGAGTCAGATTGCTATCGGGGTGACCCACATATCATGAGTCTCTGTCCACTTGAATCTGATGAACATGTTGTATGAACTTGTGAACATTCCCAGGTGGCACTGGAGCAAGTGGCATTCGCCGGTTTCTGCCAGATGTTTTGTGAGTTGGATGACATTGGAACGATGCACGTCTGGTTTCAGATGACAGTCTCACCAACCAGTACATCCACACCAGCGACATGTGCACGTGGACATAGACATGCACACAGTCGGTGTTACATGGACAATCAACAGACCATGGCCATAGATGAGAAGAAGGAAGCAACATACAGGTATTTCAGGTTAGTGCTGCACGAGAAGTGTGCACACTCAGGGTCACACATTGTGTACTTTTCTGGGTTATACTTCTATTGACAGTACCATTGACAGTACCCAGGAGTGGCTAAAACGCAATTCACTGCCACAAGATAGTGAAAGTGGCAGAGGAGAGCCGCACACATTCCACATAAGATAATTCAACACAAGTCTTTCAGACTCCTGAAAAATTGGGAAGACACCTTGGCAGTGGCATTGTGTATAAGTAGTCACTTAACACAGGGACCCCTACCTACCTATTTGTTTACGTCTAAAATATTAGCTTTTTCTGCGCTTCATTCTGAGCTCCACTTGGGCGAAGATCTGTATTTTTGCCTCCTTGCAATGATTCTGTTCAAATGTTTTAGACACTGCAATGTTATGTGTGGCATCCAACATGGCACTTGAGGTCCTCTAGATAATATTTAAAGGTCAAGGTCCTTAGAAATGATTAATGGCATGTTGCAAGATGCTCACTAAGGGGACATGTGTCAATCTCCAGCAAGGCACCATGGGTCATACGAGCTTGGCGCACAGTACTCGGAATGGGGGCCGTAGATTGCCCATCCCACTTTCCAGAAAGGGAGTTTGGCATCATTCTGCAAATGGTGTTTGACATGTAGAGTCTCCCATGAAGCTTGGGATTGGAAGATGATTTGGGAAGAGAGTTAATTCCATACTATGTAACGTATAGACCTTTTTTACTTCCTCACGTATTAACCCATGCAGGCAATCTCCTGAACCAAGATGGACTCTCTGTGACGCTCGCATCCCATCGCATGACTTGGAAACTATGTCTAAGGAGCTGGTGACAATATCACACCATCCAACTCTTCACAGCTCCATAATAACAGTCAGACTTATCTTGCTTGCTTATTTATCTGGTGATCTCTAAAGATTTGTCAAATCCCCTGCATCAAGCAGTCTTTTGGTAGTGGGTCAATTTACCACAGCTAAAATGCCATGGTAAAGGTTGCTGCAGCCCATGTTTAAAACAAAAAAGAAATTTAAAAAAGGGGTGCCAACTTAAAATTCCCCAAATCTGCCTTGGAAATATAACCCAATTATGAGAGCACTTTAGGACGTATCCGGGACATCCACCTCCTCCCTTTTGCAGAACCTCGGTCCACCCAAGAGGACTGACATGCGTGCATGCTATCACAAGACATGCTTCCACCACTGCATCCCTCCCACCTTGCGTACGCAGCATCTAGTTCCCGCTTTCCCATCCTCGTATCATCCTCATGGATGTTCCTTCATCATGCAGTCTACGGTATAGATACCTCTGGTGGCGACACAGTATGCCACTCCACGGACAAGTCTAGGCACGCAAACTACTACGCTGGTGAGTTGCCACAATATGAATGCATTTTAACGTAATAACAACGGTGCAACACATTTTGCACAGCATTTTAAGCCACGGTAAGGCTTTTTCACATGACTTGGGGCAGTGAGGGAAGCGTCCATGTCACTCACGAGCCAACAAACATGAACACCATTGCATCCAAAGAGCAGGCACTCGGGGCATCCCCCCATGCCCCAGCTAGCCAACCAAAGTGGGGAGGATGGGCGAAGAACAGAAGTGAACTCACAGCCAAGAGAAACAGTGATCTGAGTAGCACATACATACGGAAGCCCATTTAATAACATTCAGGAAGGGTCGTATTTCAGAAATGTGAATTTGCCTTATTTACAACTTTTTGAAAATGAGCACAATGTCCTTCATTTTGTTTTTCTGATTCCCCGTTATGTTACACCACCACCACCACAGTAGACTCAGAGTCCCTTGTGCCAACTGTGTATGGACATGAGCACCGTCTTTGGCTCGGCAGGGGCCAGACCTTTAAGCCCTCCCCAGTGCCAAGGCGTCATTGTCATTGTGAGCTTGGGCATGTTAAAACCATGCCCAGGGAAACACAAGGGCAGAGCCCTTCCGCTTCCTCCCCTAGGTCACAAACTGCAAGGAATCGCCAGGTTCTGTAGACAGGGAAGCTGGACGGAGCTATGGGCATTTTTAAGTAAAGTGGGTTTTGAACCATGGCTCCTCTGGGAGTAAAACCCTGAACCAAGCTTTGTAAAATGTCTTGTGGCTTGATAGGAACTTCATGGGAGTGGTAATAGAGGGTCTAAGGTAGGACCCTTGTTAGGGTCGGTTGTTCTGGGAGATAATCTGCATAATCCTATGAATAATGCAGCTTTAGTTTCACACAAAGGTCTGGACTCTGGTTTCCAGAATACAGTCGTGCTATAATGAGCTTCACACATGGGATATCAGCATATTATGGAAGGGAAAGGTTTAGAGGTGTAGGTTAGTGAACATACCCTCCTTTTTAAACCCAGGACAAGCATCAGGACGCCCCTGCATTTAAGGTTATCTCAATGAGTGATAGTTTCTCCAAAGATATGCAGGAACTCCATCTTGTCCTCTAATGGCCATCTAACTGTCTCCGCAGCCAGGATGCTCATCTCCATTTTTGACTTATTTAGGTTCTTGCCTAATCCAATTGGGCGCCTGTTAAACGCTGGTATTACATTTTTGAAGACAGATTTCTACACGGTCTATGAACATATAGAGTTATGTATAGGTTGTAATGGTAGAAAGGTCCAGCACGTACCATCAATTGTGATCTGATAAAACAATGGGGTCAAATAAACATTAAAAATAGAAAGTGACAAGAGTCTCTAAATTCTGTACGCCAGGGGCTGACTGACCCACCTCAATGCCTACTGCCTGAGTGTAACTCAGAAACAGCCTTAGCTACTGAAGTTCTCAGTCACTGAGCTTCCCGACGAAGAGAAGGGGATAGAAGAGCTGGCATTCAGACATGCCATATGTCCGGGTGCTCCCTGCATCGTGCCACAGCTTGACAAAGGCCATGTCAGACCTGGGAGAAAGCTGGAAACTGGGGGAAGAGGGCCTTAGTGGGGATGATCTCTATTCTAGCTAACACTGCAGTTGTTGACCAACCTCTTCTATAAAAGCTGTTAAATGTTTGCAAGGTGCACTGCTGTAGGTTGCCTGGGTTTCTTATTCAACCCGCAAAACTGGAGTAATCCATTTAATGGGATATTTCACTTTTAACGTTTCTGAAAAAAGTATGGATGGTTTTTGCACACATCTGAAACAAGCCTACCCTGAAAGAATTTCAAGTGGGGAGGACAAGAGTTTGAACTGAAACAAGAACACTACATTTCCTAGGGGGATTCCGGTACACGAAGTATCTTTGGAATATATTCATTTATTTATTTATTTTTAGATTTGTAAAGCGCCTAGCAGCACGGAGGCATCGAGGTGCTGTTTCAAGAAAGTGTCTTAGTTACAAAATGTACATGGCATGTTTACCTTGGTTGCCTTTTTCTTATGAAGAAATATCCCCAATCTTATACCCCCATCGTGACACTCCCACCCCACAATATGGGGCAATTAAACATGCTATTTTAATATAAATATTTGGTTTTATTTTAAATAAAGCAAGGAATTATATGTAGTTGCCTAACCTACAACACACGGGAAGCCACCATGACAGGGTAAAACGCCACACGTAACCACTGACTCTGATAGCACGTAGAAGGGTCTTTATTGCAAAATATAAGACGTATTGGCTGACGGATATTAAAATGGTCTCCAGGGCATATCAAGCTTTCCGGGAAGTTTGGTGCTAGGGCTGTCCCCTGATCTCTACTTCCTGATGGTTTACCCGCTCCCGAGCCCAGGCATCCCTAACAGGGATGTTAGTTTGTCGCCAGTGGGGCCACCTATCTCTGTCAGCCATGTAAATTCTGTTGATGTTTCCCTAAGGCAGTCGCTACCTAACTCCCTCAGGGATATTCTAGACTTTGCCTGACCTACCCTTCTTAGTAGTATAGGGAGTTAGGGGTGGTGACTTCTTTCACCCGGTGTCGCTTGTTCTCCTCCACACAAGTTCTTACCTGACCCTTCACTACACTGGATTCTTAAGATGTTCTCCCACCACGTTACTATCCCTCTGACCTCGCACTCTGCCTTTCCCACTCTACCCTTTGATGTTACTTCTTTTCTAAACCTCGCTTGTACCTCCAACTACGCCTCTACCTCTTATCTTCTCTTGCCTCTTTCCTCCCACTCTACTTGCCTCTTGATATTCCTTTGTTGTAATCTCCGATTAACTCGACACTGATAGTTACTCCTCTTCTCCCACTCACTGTCACTCTTCGTATTCTGTTGCTCCTACTATTTCTACTCTGTACTTCACCCTCGCTATCGCCCGCTGCTGCCTACTAATGCTCTACTGCTTCTTCTACTCACTAACGCTCTCTACAACCTATTCCACTGCCAATATTATCCTTTACTCCCACTACTACTTACTTCCTCTTCCTCACTCGCTACTCTGCCACTCCCACTACCTCCACTCTCCACTACTACTATCTCTGCCAATACCACCAACACCACTCTGCTGCTCCTACTCTACCACTACTCATATGCTCTACAGACTCCTTCCAATAACTTACCTAGCTTCTAGGGGTTTGAGAGCCTGGCTATGGGAAACTCCAAAAGGCGTGCAAGCCCTGCCCCATTTCAAAACATGGACCGTGATGGGGTCCACGGATGTTGAATGTGAATTCCTCCCATAAGGCCTTTTAATATAACATAATCCCTGGTTGTTTATTGAGGTAAATGCCTTAATGGAGGCCTTCATTTAATAATTAGAAATTCCCTGGTGGGCTAGTGGTCTTCCTATTTGCATGGGCTCCAGCAGACAGTCTGCTGAAGTTCTGCTGGTGTTTTAGTTGCCGTAGAATCCCATGGTGCTGCACATCCCTTTGCCACATCCTCTGGTGCTGGGCGGCCGGTGTTGTGATGCTCTCTGCAACCCATGTCAGGATTTGCTCCACAGGCCCATGCATCCCGTGGATCGGGCGCTGGTGCTGGCGGTGGGGCTGCTGATCTCTCTGGGTACTGTTGCAGCCTGGAGGCTGCCATCTAAAGAATACAATGTCCGCCTATATGGGAATAGAAGAAACTAATGTTACGACTATATGGCCTGCAGCCAAGACTGACAGCAGTTTTCTATTATTGGATCAAGGTAATGCCTGAAACCAGTTGAACTCAGCTGTGAACATACAGCAACACACCACTTTGATGTACGCAAGAGTGAATATACAGAAAAAGAATTGTGCATGGAGATGAGAGAATCCTACGCAGAGGTGAGACTAGCATACTGACATCCTGGAGGAGTGGAGCCACGCTAGACTGCAGAGCCTGGCGTAGTGTGGAAGAGAAGCAAAGAAGCAAAGACGCTGCAAGGCCGGCACAGAGAGGTGACACCACTGAACCAGAGACGGCGAAAGGACGCACCATCCTATTTGGTGGTATAACCGAGGAACTGAGGTAAAGAATCCTCTGTTCTGAATACAAGAAGCAAGGAGTCTGCCGTGCTGGGCAGCATTTGAGAAGCAGATGCTCACGGGCCAAGAATGCTGAGAAATTAGAAGAACATCTCCAACACCGCTAGGAAGTCACCCTGATGGAGCACATCCAAAAAACCAGGAAGTACTAGGGTTGCCCAGGGTGGAGTGGGGTGAGCAAAACCCCACGAACAGAGAGAAAGAGGGCCACAGAACCTTTGAAACCTAAGACATGAATATGTAATAGAAATACTGAAGCCAGCACAATGCTCAGGAAACGAAAAAAGTAAAAGGGGTCTGGGAAGGTCCAAGAGAGAAAAAAGACATTTGGGAAACCCCAAAAAGAAGAGAATCTGGAGGATTCGACCAAGGTCATGATATAACCCCCAAAGAGATAAATTGGGAAAAATCCCAAGAGGGGAACCTGGAGGGTCCAAGCAAATGGATCAAGAAATAAAGCCTAAAGAAAAGGTGGAAATGATTCCTACATCTTAAGGACTAGAGACATGTAATTTAAAGAGAGACTTTCTACTTCTCCTGAAGAGTTGAATAGGAGAGCGGGTCCCTTTTTGTTTTGAAATATTTGTGAAATATATCTCCATAGTGAGATCCTCTGAACATTGGCCCGAGAAAAGCTTGAGTGAGAAAGCCATCACCTGGGCTACTTTTAGGTTATTTGAATTTAGTGGTAGGGCTAGATAGAAGGTAGGTTACGGACTGAGGACTGCCTTTTTTTGTTGATGACTGATGAGCAGCCTTGGTTTACTTTATAGGTAGGAAAATCCCTCATAACTATAGGGTCAGCGAGGCTGGTCTCTTTTAGTTTTCATTAAACACATTTAACATGTCATTCCGGAGTCATCTCCTCCTTCTGCTTCGCCACAGTACCCAATGATCAACCAGACACAGGAACTGTTGAGTTTCAAGCTATCTTAAGTGTGATCTTCGTTTTGGAAGGATTTGGACAGGATGATTCAAGAATTTTTGTGGGATAAGAAGCCACCAAAATTAAAGTTGTGGAAATTGCAACTACCTTTAAATGAGGGTGGTTTAGGGATTCCTAATTTCAGGGCTTACCACTTGGCCTTCATGTCAGATTTTTTGGTACCATTTGTGGATGAGCAACGAGATGTGTGGGTCGAGGCTGAGACTAGCTTTGTTGGACCACTGACTCCACGTGCGGTTTTGACTTCAGTTTCAAGAAAGAATTGTGGAAAAGATCCGTTGGTTGAGAATTTGAGATGTTCATGGAAAGGTATTTGCTAATGTTTGAAGGTGGACGCGTTTAGAGAACCTGGTGCATCGTTGTGGCTTAATCCTGCTATTAGGATTAATGGTAAAAAGGTTTTCTGGGTGGATTGGTTTTTGGGTGGGGTGCAGTGGGTGGCTGATTTGTTTAAAGACGGTGCTTGGATGACAGCAAGGGAATTGCAACGGCGCTTTGTCATTGACAATTTTAAGATCTCTGATTATGTGAAGTTAAAAAAGGCGATTGGGGTTGTGGATTTTGAGAGGAAAATTGATCTGAGTTTGTTTACTAGGAAGACAACTGGGAAGGAAGGTGGTCTGTATAAGGAGATTGTGTCGCATTACAGTGGTAATGACTGCTTAAGGGAGGAGTGGGGTAGGAGGATAGGCTTGGAAATTTCAGAGGATACGTGGCACCGGATGTGTGGAAATGTTAAGTTGTGTTCTTTGGGGCTTACGGAGAGGTCGAGACAGATATAGATTCTTAATCGGGTTTTTTGGATGCCGGAGAGATTGGTGAGTAGGGGGATATCGGAGAATTCGGATTGTTGGAGATGTATTCATACAAAAGGTACGTTGGAGCATATGTTGTGGGACTGTTGGTTGGTAAGATTGTTCTGGAATGAGGTTGGTCGAATATGTGGTGAAGTGATTCAGGGTTTACCTGCCTTGGACTTCAAAATGGTGATATTGGGTGATGATGAGTCTCTAGAGGAACTTACCTTAGGTCAGAAGAAGTGGTTGTTTCGTGGGGCAATGATTGGTAAGAAAATTGTTTTGTGAAATTGGAAGTCTGTTTTGACTTTGAATGTTGAGACGTGGGTGATTGAGATGGAAGAGTTAGCAGCTATGGAAAAGTCACTTTACAAAAGAGGAGGGAAGATGAGTTTATTTAAAAAGATCTGGGGTAAATTTCTTCAGCTTTATTAGACTTGATGTTGTACATGTGGATATAGGGGAGTATGGGGGTGGATATGAGTTGTTGGGATTTGCATGGTGGTTTATCTTGTAATGTATATAGCTGTTTAGTATACTGTTTTCATGAATTTGGAATTATTATCTTCTGGAGTGTCCTGTTGTATGTGATTTTATGGTTTTGTATATACATTTTAAAATAAAGAGTTAAAAAAAAACTAAAAAAAAAAGTGTGATAGGTTGACCTTCCAAAAGCCCCAAATCATGGTCTTCTACTTTGAAGTGCATTTCTTGCAGCTTTGCAACTAGGCCTTTGTCTTGAGTACACGCTGCTATTCTTCTGTATATATGTGATTTGCGCAAGAAGATTTCTTCGAAGCACATTACATCAAATTTCTTTTAACATATTTCAAATCAAATCAATTTGGGAGAGACCCATCGGAGTTCCCCCATATTCCCTAATCCAACCCCCCCTCCCCCATCGACATTGCAGCAAAATGTGTTAATGCAAATTCAACATAATGGACTGTTTGAAGAAATGGGCCTGCGATGCAATGGTGGAATACTGCCTATATGGTTTTATTGATGGAAGTGGTATTTTAGTGTGGCCTGAGCATTTATTTTATTTATTTATTTGCATTTTTAAAGCGCGAACACAGCCCACAGGCATTGAGGCGCTGTTACAGGAATTGTTTTTTTCGTAATTGTTTATTTGTTTGTCTTAGTTGCGTAATTATAACACGCTTAAGCGCAGACCCGGGGATCGAACCTGTGTTGCTTTTTAAAGCGCGAACACAGCCCACAGGCATTGAGGCGCTGTTACAGGAATTGTTTTTTTTTCGTAATGTTTATTTGTTTGTCTTAGTTGCGTAATTATAACACGCTTAAGCGCAGACCCGGGGATCGAACCTGTGTTGCTTTGTGTCGTCTTGCTTCCAAGGCGAACACCTTGCCAATGAGCTATCCTCCCAGCATCCTGGCAGTGGGTTAGTGTAATAGTAGTTTCTGCAGTGCATATACATTTTGAGTCATTTAAGTTCACGGTGTAAAATGCAGCACGAGATACATTCTGTCCCATGTAACATGAAAAGTGCCATTTACACTGTTTTTACTTGTAATAACAACCAAAGGACAGGTTGTTGTATCATCAGACATGGTGTGATCTACAATACAACTTCGAAATTGTTAAATACCTTGACATTTTGTTATTTTCCTTTGGAACTCTAATGTTCATGCTGCATAGTTCACCATGTACCCTTTCCACGTGGCAGCAAACACGCAAAAGCACATTCACAAATGTAAGTTTCCATTTAATTAAGCCCGCAAGCATAACATGTTTTTCGGAGAGAAAACGGTCTGGTGAAATGTGTTTGCACTTTGTTTTGTCCAGTTCACGAACATCCACCAAACGTTGTAACATATTCAGAAAGCGCTGTAAACCAATGCCCGCCAAGTCACAAGATTGCTGCCATTGGCCAAGCATAGTATAAAACTGGCTGATAATTTAGGGGGAAAGATAGCAAAACATTCATCAAAATCAGCCAAATATAAATGAAACGGGGTTGGTGCAAGCATACACCCCGGCTTAAATCCTCTAAACGTTGGAATAGCCTGCGTAAGCATACCGTCCATACTCAGACGAACCTGTACGCATATTTTCATGTAAAAACTCCAGATAACAGAGCAAGGGCAATGCCACACTTCATGTGAGCAAACCAAATCTATGGGCTAAATTACAGGTCATAAGCAGAAGTGAGATCAATAGAAGCAGCATGCAATAGACCTTGCGACCGAGATAGCGCCCTTTACCTCTGAATACAAAGAGCCAGCAGATTGACATTGGTAAACATGCCAAAAAGATCCCTTATCTGTTTTAACAACAATTGTAAATAGAGTTACGAAGAGGAACGTAATAAAGATCCTGGCCTACAATATCAAGAAATCGGGGGGGGGGGGGGGGACGCAGGAGGGGGGCTGAGGGGGAGGGTTGCAAATCCAGTTTTGGAGGAGGCAATACCCGTTTGGGGGGTCAGGGGGGAAATCAGACCACCATTAAAGGGCCACCTTGGAATGAAACAAATAATGCAACGTGCCAGGGGCGCGGAGTATGGGGGGGAGCTGCGGGGCCCTTTGTTCCATCCATACTGTCTCTCTCTCTGGCGGCCCGGGTAAAAGCCGGGGAAAAACGATGTTTAGAAATTGTGGGACAGATGCAAAGCAAGAGGCTCTTGCTTTGCATCTGTCCCTCAATTTCTAAAAATAGTTTTGGGTTTGGTATACTTCTACATCTGTGCACCGGTTTGCACAGATGTTTAGGTACACCCAACCCAAAACGATTGTTAGAAATGGAGGCACACATGCAAAACAAGTCTGTCCCTCAATTTCTAAAAATCATTTTGGGTTTGGTGTATTTGTACATCTGTGCACCCCTCTTGGCAAGAGGGGTGAACAGATGTAGAGGTACACCCAACCCAGAAGGATTTTTATAAATGGAGGCACAGATGCAAAGCGAGGGAGGGGGCAGGGGCAGGGAGAGGGCAAATGAGACTGCATGTCTCCGAGTGTGCACATGGTGAGGGTGAATGCTATGGGCGGGGAGCGGAGGCGTATGAGCCAGCACTTTCTAGTAGAGCTGCCATATTTGAAATGGGGCAATGCTGGTACTCCTCACTTAGCTCGCTATACTCCTGATGGGATAGTACTGGTGTAACAGGGCTTCTATAATTGTTGAATCTTCCAGGGATAATACTATGCTTTTGTTGAGGCAATGCTAGTTCATCTTAGTGGGGCTGCTATACTTTTGATGGGGCAACATCAGCACTTCTCAGTTGAGCTGCTACACTCTTATTGACAAGGCCCCAGCACTTCTCAACAGATGTATTTCTTTTTATTTTAATTGGTTATTTATAATGCGTGTACTACCCAGAGGTTTCTAAGCGCGGACTGAGGGAGCGAACCTGTGTTGTGCGTACTGAGGGAGCGAACCTGTGTTGCAAGGACCGAGGGAGTGAACCTCTGTTACACGGACCGAGGTATCGAACTTGTGTTGCTCTGTGTCGTCTTGCTTCCAAGGCGAGCACGTTGCTGTGATGGGGCAGGGGATAGAAGGTTTGAGCCTGTCGGATAGCAGAATCAGCAAAACATGTCTGATCCCTCATACAGGGGGTTGTTACCCCTTTATCTCTCCTGAATGAAAGAATGAACTCTCTCAGACACAAGTTATCACCCCTGCACACACATTGAATGAATATGGTATGGATCTATAGATCAAGAAAACTGGAGTGACAATTCAGTGTGTTTTAATATAAATATAATTGTCTTCCCAGATGGGAGACTGACTCCATTAATATACATGGGGTCACTCAGATGACCAAGAGTGAAACTATACATTCAGTTGTGAGATAACCAGCAACGGTTGACACTATGCACCAAGGAGTGAGGTGCCCACTCAATATATCACACTGTTTATAGGTGTGAGACCCATCCTGAATGCTTGTCCAAAGAGCCTTGGCCAGAGTGTCACAATGAAGAAGTGAGCATGTGATCCAGGCTCTGCAGCCCACACACACACAAGGGATTCCCTTGCTCCCACTTGCGAGATTTGCACCAAATTAGTGAGATTGTGCTCCATGGTAGGAGGCACACACACAGTCTTTGCTCTGACATTTGACACACTCACAGGATGGGACGGCATTTCGTTCTCCGAACCTAGTTGTGTTGCTCTGCCTTTTGAGGGCTCCTACAACCTGGATGATTATAGAGGGGTGGAGTAGGGGCAGTGATGGACTACTGGAATGCAACACGAAGGCTTAAATTCCTTCTTACTTGACTTTAGTATATGCAGTACATGCTAGCCAATGTTTCCACTGTTCTGCGCAGCGCGCGCCTCCACCCCCCCACGGCCGTTGCACTAAGTTGGTGACTAAGTGCAAATGTGTGGTCCTATAACTGCCAGTGATGTCCCTTCCTGTATTTGGCCCCCCCCCCGGAAATGTATAAGTCGGCTCCCTTGCAACGTGCCAAACCTATGTCAAATTCAGCCTAGATGTAGGCATCCAGGTAAAGAAGGCCACCCAAATGGTGTCATGAATTTCAGTGTGTCCAATTTAGCAATGCAGCGTAACACATGTATAGTCAGAGTACTCTACAAACAATATCACAACTTTACCATTATCATGAAGAGCCATGTTTTAATGACCTCTAATACTGACTACATAAAATTCATATTCATAGAACTATTGCAAGACCATGTCATGGAGAATCACTGGAGGAGTGCAAACAATCGCACTCCCACCCAACATAATCAATGAACCTTCCCACATGCACTTCAAGAAATTCTTAAAGACCTGGCTCTTTAACAAATTCTAACTCCTAGACATGTTTCAGGGAACCAGTATCAGTGCCTGTACCATTGTACATTATCAAAGGTTTATATTGATCATTTTCTATCCATGTTCCTGCACTGTAAGCTGTATCGTAACCAGTAAAGGTATTCTTGTAACCTACGCAGTGACACCCCAGCGTTTGGGCGTATAATCAAATGCAAATCAAAGGAATAAAAATAAGTAAATAAATCAGTCAAAGGAGGCTGTATTGAGAACTTACAGTGGTTTCTAAAACGGGGATTTTCAAATGAACTTGGTTGGAACTTTTTATTACTAGTTAGCACTTTTTTTTTTTTTTAACAAAGCAAAATGAATTCGGGAAACCACTCGCATTCGACTTCATTCACCACATTTTTTACAAATGTGGAAAGTTCTGGTTGGCGGTTTTGAAAACAGATGGCCTAATGGGCGCCATAAAAAAAGCAATGTGTTCCCGGCGATAATAATTGAAGTCAAAAGAGCACAACAGTGGTATTAAAGAAATAGGCCAAAAAGTGTAAGAAAACTCCTAAATCCTCTGAGAAAGCGCTCAATTATGGTGGGCCGCACCGTGCGGAGGTAGCTTAACAGGGGCATTTTAGGACATTCTTTACAGTTGGCAGCATCAAGGGATGAAGGGATGGATGAGAAAGGCACCCGACGGCACGACTTTTGTAACTACCCAGGCCAGCAGATGTTCAATGGATAATGGGGTGCTTAGATGCACATGCTGCAGGATGTCCCGCTTACCTTGTGGCGGCAAGTCAAAGCGGATGTGCCTGTCAAAGTGCATGGTGCTGTGGAACTTGCTGTCACATGACTCGCACAAGTTCAGCGGGCTCTGGCGATTCAGCTGCTGGCAGTCTGCATGGTGGCACACCTGAGAAGGGGACAAAAACCACACACACACAGTCAGGCCACAGCCACAATATCCTGTGCTGGACTGAAAAACTAGAACTCAAGCAAGAGGATTTATGGTTCAAGAAAAATGACAATGTTCACACCATCGCAACCTTCGAGGTAGGTTTAAAAGAAAAACAATTATTCACAAATGTAACATTTAGACAACCCTAATAGACACCCATATCAACAAACATTGCATCAATTAATTACTAAACCTAAAAAGCAGACAGATTATTAAAAATAAAATAGGTTAGCGCCCCCGTTTCAAGCACATAGAAAGAAAGAGGAGGTTCAAAGGCAAACGGTGGCTTTATGCAGCAGAACATTTTAAACGAATGGAAGGACCAAGTTGTGCCAAGAAGCACTTAGACACCGCAAGATGAAATATGGCAGATTGCACACTTTGGAAAGTTTGCTCGCTGTAATAGCGACATGGTCGACTCAGGAGTTTCTTCACCAGGCCACCACCAAATCCGATTTCACTTCTCACTTCATTGTTCCACCTCCACTGAGTGGGTATATGCAGCTCCTTCTATAAGCCCTGATAAGTGGCCTTCAATACCGTACGAAAGAGTAACAGCCGGCCCGACTTTAATGCGCACACAGTCAATCTGAAGCATGCTGAAGATAGCACGTGCGGAATATACTATATAGTTCTGCGCGCAACGCTCGGCAGATGACAGCCACCTCCCAGAGCCACATTAATTGATAGAGCACTGAAGACGGAGGCACCGCCTGATCCATCACAGCGGACCTTTCATGGAGCGACGCCCAAGATAAACCACCTGGTCCTGAATAAGATGACCCCAATGAGAGTGGTCATCGAAACCGGTCGACCATAGGGTTATAAGCCCCCTCATGACCAAGTCGATGTTCTGAGTGAAACTGACACGCCAAGATCAATAAGTTGCCTTAGTAGGGCTCTTTGCTACTAGGGCCTTCCACTTCATCTGTTTTCGTCAGATGTTTTAACGACACAGTATTAGGTTTTGTTGATTGGATAAGTCTAGTCTTGATTGGTGATTAAAACTGTATAGAGTAAATTCCTACGAGAAGTACCTTCCATGCAAAAAACAAAACAGAGAGATTATCTAATGTTACCTTTCTCCACTTATACCCAAACTGGTGTTTTTTTATTTGTTGGCGACTATTGTCCATGTTGCTTATAGATGAGGGAAAGATTTCTCGCTATCCCTATGAGATAGGCGGCACACCACCGGTCGTCCTAGGGAGAGCTTGCTTCTGGACAGTGACAGTCCTATACATGTTTTGTGACAGTCACTGTGTGAGTTACTCGTATTTCAGATCTATACTCCATTATCCGTTCGTTTGTGCTAAAACTTGTTGATCATAATGGGAGGAATGCAATAGAATTGGATGACGATTGTAGCGTTTTGCCGTGGGTGTTTTTGGAGGCAAGCAGAAAATCCTGTAGACCAATTCACTTTAGTGCCACAATGGCAAAGTTGAAGGGGACAGCATCACTACTGTAGGTCCTAAAGCCTTTTTGAAGGAGTTAAGTGGGAGTATGCAAGAAAAGTGAATTAGGGAAAAATACATTTTTGAAGAAAAATTGAGAAAATGTTATTGAGGAGCCCCATGAGTTATTTGTGCATATTCAAAAAGGGATGGTATTGCTCATTTGCAATGGAAATAGTCCTGCTTGAGCTTGCAAAACATCTGCAACATAAGGCAATGATAGGAGCATATGATATGGCATTTATAACGCGCCTATATACAAGTCTTTCAATGTGATAAGACTGGAGGCACTCTGCAATAGTAGGATGGAGAAGAGGATGGTGGCAGGCCGCACATCTCCCTTAGAGTCTTGGTTCAGCAGGAGAGGCTACCCAGCACTCTAGAAACACCAAGTAGCCTCACTCCATACAAAGGAGAGAAGGTTTGGCGGTTGCACCTACGGTCAAGTTCTTATTTTGTAGTGTGGAATTATTAAGACAAGATTTTAAAATAAATGGTTAGGCAATGTAGGCTGAAAATGGCTGAGCATCCAGTTAATTCTACACTTCCTCAGATTGCTCCCGTCTATGATATATGCAGACAACACTTCTGATTTTACAGGTTCTACATGGTTTGAAAGGCTTTCCTTTCAAAGTCTGCAGTCTGGTCGACTTGAATTCAACCAGTGGTTTTTGATATGGGGACGCTCCCCTGCTTCCCCCGCCACATGTTCTCCTTCCCTGTGTATGTAATTGGTAGATTCAACCAAAAGTGCACAACCAAAATGTAAACTTTCAAAATAAGGTATTTTAAAACACGGGATACCGATTTCAAAGATTCATCTTGAGAACTCCATCTAATTGACTGATAATAACAATATTAGAAAAATCAAGAAGACGTGTGATACCCACAGATACTCTTAAAATTAATGAATGTCGAGTATTAGTGCTCCTCCCCTTATGCACTGATGAGCATGTTGCATAGCAAAAGTCTTAAAAGTGCTGATCATTATCAATTGTTTCATAATTAGATTGTGCAAGTGATGTTAAAACAAACCTGTGCATGTTACCAACTTTTCTAGTAGAAGTGTTTTTCTAGTGCTATCCGCGACTGGAATGCACCTTACTTTGGAAATTGACGGCCATATACGACACATGTAGACTGGATTTGTAGAGGTAAACGAAAACCATGATGGATACGACCACTGCTGTTTGAGCGATTACCCGACTGCTGGACTGTGCCCATTCCATCCTATAATCCCACGAGCGGATCAAAGCTTTATGCAGAACGAATAAGGATAGGACTTTTTACGCTGAATGTTACGTTAAACATTATTTTTCATATTTTTAATGTTCGTTATTTTTGTGGCTCTCTGTTATGAAACTCACACTTTGATTGGTTGGTTGGTTACCAGATATCCCGAAGCCTGTGCGTTTTATGATCGTGGGTCAAAATCAGAGTCATGCCAGTGAAAACCACATTGGGTTTTGAAATAGGCGACTAGACAAACTGAGCATGTTATCATCTAGGATGTGCGCTTTTTCTAACTTTAATCCCTTTGACGAACATTACTGATGTTATCTTCCAATTCTCACATTTAAAGGTGTTGCACATGACAAAGGAATTCATCGACTTAAGGCAAAACAGACACTTTCAAAATGGATGCAATATTAATGACCGATTACACGAATCCATCGTTGCCAATAACTTTTTCATAGAAATCTCTAGGTTCAGAGTGGGTCCACCATATTTCCGCCCTGGGGAAACCGTGGTAAGGGGGAGTCAGGTCAGGATCCTCCATGGACGATCAGAGAGAAACCATGCCCGCACCCAGGACTTATGGATGGCCAAGGTCATGTGCTAGAAGCCTCTTCATAGGATCTGCAGTATGGACCCAATCTTACACTGCAGGAATGCCCATCATGGCTGGAAAACGAGCACACACTGCTTAACCCTGAAGGAAAACAGATTTTGAAATGGTGCTTAATTTACAAATTGCCAAGGCACTTAAGTTTCAACTATACAACTTAAAAGCAATACAGACTGTGATATCTTTAAGGGAAGTCTGTTCAATGATTATCATGAGTGCAGAGAGGTTTACCACACCTACCAAGAGAAACCTTTCAAACAGCACCACTTTCAAAGAGCACTAAAATATTTAGGTCTGGCTGCATTAAGCCTTTGGATCTACTGCACACTGCTGTGCCACACATCTCTGGGGAGGACAATTCTGCCTGGCTCATGAATATTTAAAAATAAATCCAGGCCTCCAGCTTCTATCAACTTCAAGTTGGGAGGGGACAGGGGTAGATACATTCGGTGGCCTGCACATGCATGCTTACCCTTTCAAGGGTGTGCTGCGTGTGTTCTTCCCGCAAGAGGTTTGTTGAGCACATGTTATTAAAGGTGTTTGAACTTCAATTGTACCTTTACTACATTTGCACTTTAAATATGAAATTTGCAGAAATTAGAGGGGTTCCAACGTTTTTGCGATGGAGGTCCCCATGCCATGACTAACCCACCCACCCATGTAGAGCTGTTGCCATCACTTGTAACTTCACAGAGAGCTTCAGCTATACTCCAGACAGAGAGATCCTACTTGCAATGCTCCCTGGACATGCTATTTGGTCATGCCCTAGACATAGTGGTCCTACCTGCCGTGCCCGCTGTGTATGGATTAAGGACAGACCGAATATAATTTACATAGCCTGAGCACAATCCCACTATCCAAGTTCTTTGAGATTTGCATAGTATAAACACAATCCCACTATCCATTATCATTGAGATTTGCAGAGCCCAGGCACAATCCCGCTATCCAGTGACATCAATATTTGCATAGCCTAAACACAATCCTACAATCCACTTTCATTGAGATGTGCATAGCCCAAGCACAATCCTGCTACCAGTTTTCATGGAGACTTGCATAGCCTAAGGACAGTCCCACTATCCAGTGATGTCAAGATTTTCATAGCCAAAGCACAAACCCAGTATCCAGTGACATCAAGACTTGCATAGCCAAAGCACAAACCCACTATCCAATGACAATAAGATTTGCATGGCCGAAACACAATCCCACTATCAGTGTCATCAAGATTTGCAAGTCCTAAGCACAATTCCACTATTAACTGTCATTGAGAGTTGCATAGTCTAAGCACAATTCCACTGGATTTGCATAGCATAACCACAATCCCACTATCCAGTGACAACAAGATTTGCATGTCCCAAGCACAATCCCACTATCCAGGGACATCAAGATTTACTTAGACAAGCACAATCCCAATATCCACTTTCAATCAGGGTGTTAACACATTGGCGATGCCATATATCAGGTTGTCCAAAGATCTAGGCCATGCCCTGTAAGAGCATGTGCATATGTGTGCTACATGGGGCAAAGTGGCAGGGTATGCTCTTTGCCTAGTATTCCTGATGTGCGGCCATGTTGATTTGTTTTATGCCAGTGGTGAGGTCACTGGGAATGTCATCTGTGATGCCATATGGGACAACATGGGCTGTGCATGATAGCCGATATATATATGATATGATATTTTATTTATTTTGTGCTCATACACAGGTGTTTCAGAGCGTGACCAAGCAAAGGGAGGGGAACAGGGAGAATAAAAACAACGATCTTACTAGGCCCAGTGGCATTAAGAACGTGCAAGTGCATGGAAAATGGAAAAAGGGGCAAAGAGCGCGGTAGGGGGGAGCAGTGGCACGTGTGGCACAAAGGAGAGAACAGAATAAATAGTAAGTGCAATAAATAAATGCAATAAAATAAATACAGGCAGAGGCAAGTGCATGATTTGTCAGATAGGGTATATCTGATAAGTGCAGAAGAAAAATGGGGGACTGTATGGGTACAGATACAGATCCCAGTGCGAGGGGTGGCTCGGAGACCGTGCAGGAGGGTGAGCAGGTACCTGGGCCCGAAGGACAAAGGGTGGCCAGGAGCATGGTGCAGAGAGAGAAACCCAGAGTTATTGCTCTGTTACTAGCCATTTTTTAGGTTTTTCACTGCAACCATAACTCTACTTAAAGACCTTTTAAGTAGACGTTCTAAACAGCCTGTGGGTATCGGCATCACTCAGGAAGCAGGAGCAGCCCCTGGGAAATGGGGAGCTACCTCATAGTGTGTGAAGATCTAATTCGCACATAAGATGCCAACTTTAAAACTGCGTCCATTATCCCTCAACCATTATGCTTAAAATGTCTTCTAGCTGTGTCTAATGCTACTTCATACACATTCCCAAACACAGTTAATGTCAATTACACCCCAACCTTCTACTTCTCTCACCACCGTGATTCTCCCTTTGAAATTCACCAGTCCTCTACCCCATTTTCGCTGCCTCTCAATGTTCTCATTTTAATCCTCCTCTCCAGCACCACAGGGACTAGGAGTATTCTAAAATATCCGAGAAGCGACCTGCAACCGCTGCGCAAACCACAGGAGATAAATAACAGGCAACCTTGGCCTACTGTAGTCCTGCAAAGACGTTGATGTTTTCTGCTAACATGACAATACAACACGAGGCCAAGACTTTGTTAGCACAGCGCTGAGATGGTATTAATAGACCATACCAGTACAATGTAACACGTTATTTTGTATTTTTTTGTACCTCCTTAGATAACATTTTGTAGACTTCCCCCCATAATCCATAGCAGTTTGGCATGGTCTTGTAATGCCATAGATTAGTTGTAATGACAAACACAAGGCTAAAGGGTAGGTGCTTTGGAAACAGCACCCAAAGCGCCCTCTATGGGATCATAGAAATATATGTAACCTATAAGGTTTTATTTTAAATGTTTAAAAATTAAAAGGGTATCATGCAATTGGACAAAAATGTACAATTCACTTGTACGTGGACGTTTCCATCAATCATGGATTTCAAGTTTTTGTTAAATAGCATTACCCATGTGGATAAAGTATTCACACACTATACATGTACTGCTCAAGCTGTCCTTGAGTATATTTTAAAGTAACTTAGTAACAATTATCCAAAATTGTATCCACAAATAACTGACGTCTCAGTGCTGACACTCCATATATAGAACCCTCATCACTTTGGCCTGAATCCTTCTGCCCTCCCCAGCAGTCATCCTTTGTGGAAATATATTGATGTTTTTACCTGGACTGTGGCCTCTTTCTAGATCCGGGGTATACAACCTTTGGCTCTCCAGATGTTTTGGACTACCCCCCCCCCATCATGCCTGGCCACCATAGTCAATGTCAAGGGACCATGGGAATTGTAGTCCAAAACATGTGGAGTCAAAGGTTGTAAACCCGTGCTCTAGATTATCCCGTGAATCAGGTTGTATAAATCAAGAATTGTTCTTATGGTTTGCCCTCCTTTATATGTAATAAAAAGCTCCAGGGGTTTCAAAATGCTGTGCCACGATTGACAATTTCCGATTGTTAGAAACCTATTTCACCTCTGCTGAACCATCTTTACTGGCTTCCACCGGAAGACCGTATAAAGTTCAAAACCCTTTGTGTAGGTCACAGGGCAATGCACAATCATGACCCCTCACCTTCCGGACCTGTAGGCCGTGTGATTATGTGGATCTCCAGATGTGCTGGGCTTCAACTCCCATGATCCCTAGCCAGGATAGACCATGGTGAAGAAATTGTAGTGTGAAACATCAGGAGGGCTACATAGGCACTGAGCATGCAGTGTAGGTAACGCCTTGCCTTCCCAATAGAGCCTTATGATCAAGTAAATGGAATTGGATGGCGACTCCCAGTTTTAGTCCAGCTAGACTGGGTGGACGTCCCTTTTCATTTCAGGCCCCCATGCTTTGGAATTCACATTCTCAAACCTTACGAGTCCTTGAGACGTATTGCTTCTAAGAAAGTCTTAAAGACCTGTATATATTTTCGCAAAATCAATCACATTTGCAATAGCAGTTCCCTGTCATGCCTTGAGGCCATTCCACTGGCAATGGTGCGCTCTACAAATAATATGAACCCGTAACGAAACATGGAGGACGGCTTATGGTCCCGTCATTTATTTGTATTGCTGGTATGCAATTTTTTTTGCCAACAAAGAATAGATCCTGTCCACTGAGATAAATTCAGCACAGGCTCGTACACACCGGCCATCAGGGACAACCCAAGACAGTGGCCAACTACTTACTATTGGAACAGGCAGTAGACTACTAATACCCACAAGCAGAACTTCACACCTTGAACCGCTCCTGTTCCACAGGGCTAAAAACATGTCCTGCCAAACCAGGTATTTACTCATACTACATATACTACTGCAAACCTCAGCCAACCTAACTCCAGTCTAAATGGGAACGCAGCACATTCCGGACAGTCTACTGCAATACAGGGACAAATCAATAGCAGATGTGCACCATGGTGCAGGCACGCATTGCAGAAAAAGGACCCGGCATGAAATCCACTGCCAAACAGCCATTCCAGAATGCATGGAACAGGACAGGCCGGCAGATGTGGCAAGTGCAGGGACGACATTGGTCAGGGTCAGGGCAAGCAGAAGGGGGAGGGGGTGGTAAGGGAGGTGAGAGAGGGGAGTGTAGTGGCAGGGGCTCCAGGGTTGACAGAAAGAAGGGGGAGGAGCTGAAGGAAAGGGCAGGGCTTTCCAGGGTGAGAGTAAGAGAGAGGGGGTGGAGTGCGGGGGATACAGCGAGAACATGAATTCATTTTGCAACTCCCGCTGTGCGATAGTCCTGGTGCAATAGACGTTGTGAAATTGATTAATTTTGAAAAGTCGCGTAGGACTCTGGGGGTCATTTAGAGTGTGGCAGTAAGGGGTTAATGGTGCCGGTAAGGATGCCGGTGCCGTTAACCCCTTACCACCGCATTACGAGGTCCCTTAGCGGGTCCCACTAAGGCCGGCTGGTAAAACCAGCTGTCCTTAGCTGGAGCCGCTACGGGACCAGGGAACTAATAACGGGCCTGTTATTAACGGGCCCGTTATTAGCTCCCTCCCCATTCCCATTGAGCCCTATGGGGGCTCGAATGGGAATGGGGATGGGTATTTTGAATGGGGATTTACCGGGTCCTCCAAGGTTGGAATGACCCGGTAAGTCCCCATTCAGGGAACCCGGACACGAGTTTGGAGGCAGTCATGGCGCTAATAGCACCATGGCTACCTCCAAACTCATAATGACCCCCTCGGTGCCATATCAATATGTGTAATGTAATATTAGGAAGACTCCTGTCCTATTTTTTGGGGAAGTCCTATTAAGCTGCTGAAAGGGAGAAGGGAATTACATTTCAGATTTAAGAGTTGTAATAGAGAGCACCTAGGTCAGAGAAGACCTTTAATACGATTAGAGAAGATGGGGCCATAGCCAGAATACTTGAGCATCTACTACGCCCATGCTCCATGTTCGAGGGGGTTGGATTTAGTGAGGTATCATATTTCCGATAGATATATTTTGGGGTATAATTTTCAGTAGTGAAATTTCATTCATGGGCCCTCTTTACGTGTTTGGCAGTGTGGAAAAAAGCGGAGGTAATTCTGTTACCTCCATTTTTCATTTACCGCCAAATTACAAGTTTTGGCGCAATTACCACGAGTGGAATTATGAGTGGTTATTCCACCAATTTCTGGAGGAAAAGTGGAGGATGTACCCCCAGCATGAAGCTGGAATTACCACTGGTAATTTAAACTGTGGTAATTCCGTAAAAAATCCCCAATGGAGTCCTGTGGAATACAGAAAATGGGGATTTACACTGTCTACCACCATTTATAATCCTGGGGTAAATCCACAGGACCAAGTGGTGGTAACTGTAAATCCGTTTGGTGGTATATCAGAGAATTTACCTCTGAAATATCTCCAAACTCGTAACGAGGCTCAATTGTTTGTATCGGCTTCACAAAATATTAATGAATGCGGATTATAAAAAATATAAAATCCTTATGAAGATAGACAAGCGTTCTTCAATGCTTTTCCATTATTGGATGCAAAAGAGGACTAGAAACATGCATCGTGGGGATACGTTTCAATGGCAGTTTTCTAAAGTCTGGAACGGAGCCGAGTTCTAATAATTTAAATGGCTCTGCACGCTGGGGCGCTCTGTTCGATCAATGAATGCTGCAATGCCACAGTTCTTAAATAACAGGGTTGAGACAAAACTGATGTCAGCTCTTTGAACCTTCCCTTTTGTTGGGGATCAGAAGATACCCGATCCGCCTACAAGATCATTGCATAATGCTTGGGAACCTTACCCGCCTACATGACGTTGTGCTACATTATAGCCTGAGTCGATGAATCAAAGGTTAGACATTGGCATGCAAAGAACTTAACCTAAATACTGGTGCTTTTTCCTGGTTCTAATGAAAGAAATTTAAGAGGACTGCAATACACCCACAGGGAAGTAATGATTTTTTGGGCTGATTCTTTTTCGATTTTAGGTTTTTGGGTTACAAATGTCTGTTTGGGTTATAAGCTGTTCAACCAATCTGCCAAAGGCCGTTATGACACTATAGCAATTCTAGATGGCTGTCTGGGGCTCCATTAATGGTGGGGCTAAAAAGGGGCGCATTTTGGCCCTAAAACATAACATCTGTCACCGTTGAAAGGAAGTAGACGCCATCACGGCATCTAGCCCGAATCTGCGACAGTCCATACACCAGGCCAGAACTACCCAATATAAGACCAAAGGCCATTGTGCATGATGGTCGATTAATTGTATAAGGAGCTTTTTCTCCTAACATACACTTCTAAAACAATGACCAGGTGTGGGCGACTGGTATGAAGCCAAGTCTCTGGCTCAACTTGAGCACCACAGTGGATGTTAGGAATTCATTGCAATCTTGGGTTTGTCTTTAATCTTATGGCTCTCCAAAGGCATCGGCATTCCCAAAGGTATAAATACCAACCAGCCTGATTGCTACCCATCGTTAGTGGGTTCCACAAGTGGTTTCTGTAACAGATTCACTTGCTTTAGCGCCAAACACTAAAGTGAATCAGTATATGCAAAGAGAAGCTTTCGATGCAGTCGCCTTAATCCCTTGAGACGTTGCTGAGAAATGTTCTTCTAAAGGGAAAAACTGAAGTCATTCCTTTGAGGAGAGTTTTCCACCACCCCCCCTTTCACCTGGCTGTAAACTCAGGCGAGCCTCCACTACGAGTGTCAAAATTAAGACACCTACGGATGATCGTCGATTAAGAGCTTTCCTTGAACTTCAAATTCGATGAAATCACTCGCAAAGAACATTTCCAACTTCTCCTACTTTGCTGCGTCTTGTTGATGATCGGGAGGACAAGAAGCATTTACCAAGGCAAGAAGATATGGCTTTGGTCCAGATAAGACCAATGCAATATCCTCCATCTGGGACTTATGAGAAAAAAACAGACCCACTTTGTTGGGTCTTGCTCGTGATCGGAAGCAAAAGCACCATTTACCAGGATAAGAAAATATTTCAGTGGGACTTAAGAAAAAACAGACGCACCAACTCCCGCTCATGCAGAATAGAGGAGTCAGATTGGTCATGGGCCTTAAAACGGCAAACTACCTCAATCCTAGCCTCATCGCACTTCACTGGCTGCCAGTGGCCGGGAGTATTGACTTCAAGCCACTTTGCCTATGTACCGGGCAAGCTCCATGGGCACGAGGATCATCTTGCGGTGTCGCACTAAGAGAATTATAGTTCCATCCACCTGCTTACCAGAAAAGGCTGTCTGGCAAGGCCTGGCCTGCTGCCTCACACTTAACCAGTCCATCATTCTCTCATTGGCACTCTACTAGACCAAAGTTATTCTCTTAGTATACAGCTGTGGGTAGTCGTCTTCTGAGGGACAAGGAGGGAGGTTTCAGATCCTGGTTTGATCCTGAGATTAATTCATTTATGAAGCGTCATCCTTGTTCCAGTTGATCTTGGCAACCGTGGGAGCGCCCAGCCGTTATCCCAGTTCAGCGCCAAGTCTTTGCTTCAGCTCCTAAACACCCTGAAGGGCCGTGCGATTAACAGCTGCTGAATAGCCAGGAGAAAAACATGACAATCAGGGGGGGTTGGGAGTTGCTGCTGGCAGCATGCTGGGCTGCAAAACAATGTCTGATCCATATAGATTATTAAAGTGGCCGACAGCACAGTTAGAGATATAAGTGAGGCAAGGGAATAGTTTCTTACCTGTAACTCGGTTTCTCCAGCATTGGTATCTTTCATGGATTCACATGCTTAGAATATTCCCCGTCGTCAGACTGGGACCCCTCGGTACACATATATAGCCTTTTCCAATAGCAAAACTTCCAACACTTTTGTGTCCTATCTACGTCCTTTTAGGACCCGCCTACGCATGCTCCGTAGGCCGTCCCCGTATAAGAGGCCCGCCCCCGCGGTTCCCCTTCAGATTTCGGCCCCTCCAAAGTAGGAAGGGTTAATTTTATCCATTAAATACATTACATTCCGGGGAGGTTGGCGGGCGCATGTGAATCCATGAAAGATACCAATGCTGGAGAAATGGAGTTACAGGTAAGAAACTATTCCCTTCTCCAGCATTGAATCTTTCATGGATTCACATGCTTAGAATAGATTGTATAGCAGTAACACTTGAGACGGTGGTGAGAATGTAATGTAATATACCCTCAACATACTACACAATGCATATGTACAGTAGGAATAAGTTACCTCATATAAACTTACCCACATAAAATGAACTGTCATTAAAAAGGTAGACAACAGATTCTCCACAGCGTGGAGCTTACCTTACTGAAACAGATGGCACAGGACAGCTCTTCCCATCTGCACCTCGTCCGCATGCTGCCTAGCAAGGCAGTAGTGGCGGGTAAACGTGTGGGGCACTGACCATGCCGCAGCTTGGCATATGTCTGTCAACGGAATTCCTGCCCACAAAGCTGTTGAGGAGGACATCGATCTTGTAGAATGGGCTCTAGGATGTCCTTGCAGTGGCCTTCTGGCCTTAGAGTGACAAAACGCGATGAGACCCATCGAGACAATCCTTGTTTAGAGATTGCTTTTCCTCTTGTCGACAGACCATACGCGACAAACAGTTGTCTAGTAGACCTGAATTCCTGTGTACGATGTAGGTAAAATTTCAGAGCCCTCTTCCAGGGTATGAAGAGCTTTTTCTGCTGCCGATGATGGTGTGGCGAAGAAAGTAGGGAGAACAATGGACGAGTGTTTGTGATACACTGTCGGAACTTTTGGGACAAACATAGGATTAGTTGCCAGGACTACTTTGTCCTTAAAGAATCTTAGGTATGGCGGATCTACGACCAGTGCTTGCAGTTCCGAGATTCTTCTAGCCGATGTGATAGCAATCAAGAATGCCAACTTCCACGAAATGAATTTTATGTCGGACGTGGCCATAGGCTCAAAAGGCGGTTTCATTAAGCCTGCCAACACTGTGTTGAGACTCCAAGTCGGGGGGAAACTTTTTTCCGGGGGAAAAGCTCGAAATAAACCCCTCATGAAGTGTTTTACAAGTCTGTCGCTAAATAGAGGAGACGACTGCCTTTTCCTTGTGAACCTCGAGATGGCCGCCAGGTGCACCTTTATCGATGTGAAGGATAATCCCCTCTCCGCTAAGAGGAGCAGGTAAGGTAGAACTTGTTCCGGCGTCACCGACAACGGTTGTAGGCCCTGTTGCCCCTTACACCATTCACAGAACCTCCGCCACTTATAGGAGTAGGATTTGTTTGTAGAAGGGGCTCTAGCCGCCTGTAGAATTTTTTGGCAATCCTCTGAAATGTCTAAGGCGCCGAACTCCGAGAAGTCAGGAGCCAGGACGTAAGGTTGAGACTGTCCGGGTCGTGATGCCACACCGTGCCTCTGTCCCGGGATAGAAGGTACGGGACTTTCGGAAACGCTATGGTATGTTCCAGCGACAGATGGAGGAGGTCTGAGAACCACGGTTGCCTCGGCCAGTATGGTGTCACTAGAATCACCCGGCAATTGTATCTGCGTATCCACTGTATTGTTTTCCGTATGAGGGGAAACGGGGGGAAAGCATAGAGGAACATGTCCGTCCATGGGAAGGAGAACGCCTCCCCCACCGACCCCTCTTGGGGCCATCTGCTTGCAAATTGCTCGCATTTCTTGTTGTCTTTGGTTGCGAAGGCGTCCAGAGGGGGTTGACCCCATTTCTCGAACACTTTCCTCAAGTGACCCGTGTCCACTTCCCACTCGTGCATCTGGGCCATGCTTCTGCTGAGGGAGTCGGCTTGGCCGTTCCTCACTCCTGGGAGGTGATGAGCCACGAGAGAAATTCCGTGCTTCGCTGCCCAATGCCATGTTTTCTGGGCTTCTATGGAAAGAGTACTTGATCGTGTCCCTCCTTGTTTCCTCAGATAAAACATGGCTGTTGTATTGTCGGTCAGTATTCGCACTCGCGAACTCTTGATGTGTGGTAGGAACACCTTCAAAGCCCATCGTACCGCTCTGAGTTCCAGTACGTTTATGTGTAGGAGTGACTCCGTTGGAGACCAGCGACCTTGCGTTTGGAGAGCACCCATGTGCGCTCCCCATCCGGTTAGGGACGCATCCGTAACTATGGTGCTCTGAAACTCCGGCTCCTGTAGGGGCACACCGCTGTTCAGATTGTGGGAACTCTGCCACCACTGAAGGGTCCGACGTAGCTTGTCGTCGTCGACGGTTATCCTGTCCGACCACGATCCCTGAGCCTGTGTCCATCGGTCCACGAGGAATTCTTGGACTGGCCTCATGAATAGTCGACAGTTTCTCACCAGATGGATGCAGGATGCCATGGCCCCTAGGACCGAAACATACTTTCTCACTGAGATCCTGGTGTTTCGCCGTAGTCGGGCCGCTTGTTGAATGAGTCTTGAGGTCCTGTCGAGGGAAGGTTTCACCAGCCCTAGCTGAGTCTCGAACTGTGCCCCCAAGAATACCAGCGTTCTCGATGGCCGCAGAGAGGATTTCTCGAAGTTTATGGCGAATCCTAGCCGTTGTAGAAGCTGCATGGTGGCTTGCAGACTTGTGTTGGTCGACGCTGGGGAGGATCCCCTTACCAGCCAGTCGTCGAGGTATGGGTATACGTGGTGGCTTTGCTTCCTTAGCCAGGCAGCCACTGGAGCCAGGCATTTTGTGAACGTTCTGGGGGAGGTCTTGAGCCCGAAAGGAAGAACCGTGAATTGGTAGTGAGTTCGCCCTATTACAAAGCGTAGGAATTTCCTGTGTTTCCGACACATTGGAATATGGAAAAACGCGTCCTGTAAATCCAGGGACGCCAGGAAATCTCCCTTTTGAACTGCGCGGATCACCTCCTGCAGAGTGAGCATCTTGAATTTCAGGCTCTTTAAGGACTTGTTGAGATCGCGTAAGTCTAGAATGGGACGCCATTTGCCGTTCGGCTTTTTTACGACGAAGTATCTTGAGTAGACTCCTTGACCTCTCTGTGATGTTGGAACTAATTCTATCACGCCCTTCGCTAACATGAGTGTAACCTCTTGTTGCAGTACCTTCATATGGGGCTGAGCGGTGAACGCAGGTGGAATTTGCGGAGGGTTGTGTTTGAATTGCAGAGAGTGTCCGTTTCTTATGGTGTCTAGCATCCATTGGTCCGTCGTTATCCTTTCCCATTCGTCGACATATGCTGAAACTCTTCCCCCAGAACGGTGTGTGGTATGTCACTGCTGATCTTTATTCTGCTTGTCTCTCGACGACGACGGGTATGATGGTCGTTTTCTGGAAGACTGGAAGTTTCGTCGACGGTTAGCCGATTGTGAGGCACGTCGGTATCCCTGGGAGGGGTAAGCCGATCTGGCAAAGGATCTGTCTCCAGAAGAGAATCTTGAATTACCTGAAGCCCCTCTAAAGGGACGAAAAGACTTGTAACTTCTGCCACTCTGGAGGGCACCCAATGAACGTGCCGTGTCCGAATCTTCTTTCACCCCTTTTAGGGCCTCGTCCACCTTTTCACCGAAAAGAAGGTCTCCCTCAAAGGGCATATCTAAGACCTTGTATTGCACTTCTGACCTGAAGTAGGTGCACTTAAGCCCTGATTGTCGACGCAATAGCACCCCATTGTTGACTTGCTTGAAGCCTGACTCAGCAAGATCCACCGCGATGTTTATTGCGTGATTTGAGGCTTCCTCACCCTCTCGGACCAGTAGCATCGCCGCCTTTCTCTGTTCTTCTGGAAGATGGTCAAGCAGCGGAGCTAGTCTGTGCCACATCTCCCTATCGTATCTGGCCACAATTGCCAGAGAGTTTGCGGCCTTTACTGTGGTCGCTCCCACGGAGAGCACTTTCTTGCCAAAGGCATCTTGGCGTCTCGCCTCGTTCTCAGGAGGAGTCGTGCACTTGTGCTGTGCCTTTGCCTTCCTCGCTGCTGCCGCCGACACCACCGAGTCCGGTGTTGGTTGGGAGGATAAACACTTGGGGGTCGACTCTGGAGCCTTAAACTTCTTTTCTAGGCGTCCTTTCACTGCTGGTTCTGAGAATGGGTGTCTCATTGTCTGCAACCCCTCTTTCCATACATGGTCTAGTATTGGTATCGAGAACACCGACCTCATTCTCTTGCCCATGTGGTCGAACAAAAAACAATCCTTTTTCTGTTCTTCTTGGGACAGACCAAATTCTTTGCATGCCTTCTCCATCATAGAATGGAATGACGCAATGTCGTCCGGAGGGGAGGGGTGAGCTGGGCTTCTGGGGTTTTCCAACTCCGCCTCTGACTTCCAGGTAGGATCCCTGGAGGGGGATAATGAGATATCCGACATGGCTCCCCTGTCAGACTCCGAATCTGGTAGCTCACCTTCCTCCTGTGCCAGTGTTGAGATTGGCGTGCGTGGGTGCGTCGGTTGACGGGACGGGCCCGGCTCGTCGACGAGTGACTGTGGCAGGCTTGCCTGAAGTAGTCGCTGGTCCAACGACTGCAACAAGGACTGAAGCGTGGACAGAATATCCAACGACAGAACCGAGTGAGGATTGAGGAGAGGGGCAGATACCGGTGTAACGGATGCCCTCGTCGACGACTTGTCAGCCGCTCGTAGCCCTAGGTCTGCTGGGCCGGCAACTCTCTCGTTCTCGTCCTCCGAGGACAGCAACATAGCTTGCTCTTGAAGCAAAGGCTCCGGGGGGGTCGGGTCAAAGACTTCAGGCCTCCAGGCCTCCTGTAGGAACCCCGTCGACAAGGCCCTCGTCGACGCCATTGTCGACGGGATGGTGGATGCCCCCTGTGCCAGTGGCAGGGAGGCGGCCGATGACTGGACCGCCGTCGACGACAAAGACTTCGCAGGTGGTTTCGGCGGTCCCGCCTTCTCCACACTGTGCCCGCTTTTACTGGACTCTCGACTCGTGGTCGATCTGTGATGATCGCCAGAGGAGGGTTTCCTTTCCTTCTCATGCTTTTTTGATGAGGATGATTTCTTTGCCGAGGAGTCTCTAGTGGAGTGACTTCCAGACGACTCTTTTTCCGACGGTCTAGATTTCTTCGGCGGTGGTTCCGACGAGGCCGCGCGGCGTGATGTTTTCGCCGACTGTGTGGAGCCCACCTCCGAGGGGGTATGCCCCCGCTCCATCATTCAGCCATGCCACCAGGCGTCGGTTCCGGTCTTTGAGGGTTTTTTGAGAAAACACCTTGCATATGTCGCAGGTATCCACCGAATGGTGAGGGTGGAGGCAATATATGCAGTCCATATGTCCGTCCCCCTCGTAAACCTTTTTTAAGCCGCATGTCGCGCATGGACGGAACAGCGCTTTACCTGGCAACGAGGACATTATTACTCGAAATCCAATGACGCAACCTAGTACAAAACAGTAGGACAACACGAGGAGATCCCACTACTTTGGAGACGGTTGAAATCTGAAGGGGAACCGCGGGGGCGGGCATCTTATACGGGGACGGCCTACGGAGCATGCGTAGGCGGGTCCTAAAAGGACGTAGATAGGACACAAAAGTGTTGGAAGTTTTCCTATTGGAAAAGGCTATATATGTGTACCGAGGGGTCCCAGTCTGACGACGGGGAATATTCTAAGCATGTGAATCCATGAAAGATTCAATGCTGGAGAAACATTGTAATAGATTTTACAACACGCCATGGAAAAAGAACACTTGAAAATGTGGGCTACTGACTATTCTTTATTGTTACTGATGAAATGAAAAGCGCATTGCACCCTAGTGGCAAAATCACCAATCATGTGGCAGGCCAAAGACAAAAGAAGAAATTGAGGGGTCAAACCGCTAAATCTCAAGCCTCCAGGGAGTGCAATTTCTCATATGTGACGCTGATCACCACCACCCTGCATATAAGATTTCTCTGGAAGTCAAAAACTTGCCTCAAGACATCTCAAGACATCTGTGACATCTGCAGTCATGTGCAGATACTCCCAGACATCTGGGATCAGCCGATGTCTAATCCCAGATTCACCGGCGAGCGATGAAGAGTGTATTTTTGCAGAGCAAAGTCCGTGCAAAGTCATATTGTACTGCAAAACTGACTGTGCACTAACTTTGTACTGCAAAAATACACTTTGCACAGTTCCATTAATCAGGCTTTGTGTCGGCAGTGCAAAATCAATTTTCAGCAGTGCAAAGTCACTTTGAACCGTGCAAAGAATTCCATTAACCGGGCCCTTCGTCCACTTTAAAGGGATTTTCCTCTACATCAATCAGTCCACGGTTCAAAGCTACCACATCATTGATCCTCTCAATCGAAACAAACTTGCCGGCCCAAATTGCAAATCAAAAATTACAGATAATACAGCACAAGTCGGTGAAGATGAAAATCAATGTACAAAGGAATGCGGTATCTGCAGCCATTAAAATCACTTTCCCAGCCCCCCCCACCCCGTGGAAGAAGAGAGAACTCCCAAATCTCAATTTGGGGAAGAGGTGGGGTGACCAGATTTTGAAAATAAAAAACCTGGACAGACCACAAACAAAAAAGGACTAGCGCCCAATCCATTCAACCCCCCTCACGCCCCACCCAGCTCCTGAGTCCTCCATGATAGGATCAGACAATGCATTCAATTTCCAGCACTTCTCCTATAAACTGCAGATTCGGCTGCGACACAGCGTATGTGAAGAATAAAAGCGCCTTTCTTCATTGTTACAGTCTTCCTGGCACAATCAGCTAACGCATGTGGCTGTGTACAGAAAGGTTGAGGGTTCAAGTCCACCCTGCGGTGGAAGAGATGGGGAACTGTTCATTATCTATAAATGTAACCTGGACTTGTTGCATTTCTACCGTGGTCACCCTCCCTTTCCTAAAAAAGTCTGGCACAGGCTTTTAAAATAAAATAAAAAGAAACTCTTAGGCCCTGGGCGAACGGTGGACCGAGGGCCTAATTCCAGAATTATCCCGGCAAAACCAGGACATCTGGTCACTCTAAGAAGAGGTGGTGTCAGAGAAGAACATGATGTCCAGAGAAGTCCTAATGAGGGCAGCCATGAGGAGGAGAACGCCACATCTCCGACAGGCTCGCTGTGCAGCAGGGAGGACGCCACATCTCCGACAGGCTCGCTGTGCAGCAGGGAGGACAAGACATCGACGCAGGACAAAAGGGAACGGTCCGCTGCCGAAAAAACTCAGGCAGTTTTACCCAATCTAAACAATTAATTTTGCACTGGGAAACAAACAGAAACAAAAGTACTGGACTGCCCTTCTAGGTGGAACCAGACTGATACACAAATATATTGTGCTGCTCTATGATGGGTACAGTGAGCTAAATAACGATTGTAGCCCTCCTACAAACATCATACAGAACAAACGATTTACTCATTTTAGTTCTCAGTAGGTTCAGCCATTTTTGTAAACATAGAAAATAATGTGTGCTTAGTTTTGTTGTGTAGTTGAGTCCTTGCTAAATTTGAAGCAAGCCCCATTTGCTCTACAGCCAGTCACACAGGGAGAACAACTTGGCAAAACTATATCACTGTATTGCAGAAATCCAAGTGGTGTGGCCTGTGGAACAAGCGGGTTGTTCCATTCCCTATTAAACACACAGCAAAACTGCTGCGAATCGCATTCGTTAAATGTTAAGCACCTGTCTAAGCGTTGGCTAATCGGCCCCCTGGTGGGCAGAGCTCCCCTTTGAGGTACGAGCTTGTGGTGGAATGTAACCAGGGGGACGTGCTACAACATAACGCTGCTGCAGGTGTGTTTTCAGCTGCTGGTTTGGGTGGGACTTCATTGCTAGGCATGAGCGCACGATTTACTTTGGCGCGTGACACTAGTCTGTGGCGAATACTCATCGGAGAGCTGATGGCGTCACTGTTTTTTGGCGGCACCGAGAAAGCCATACAGGAAAGAGGGTCGAGTGAAATCACTGTGGGACTGCGCCTTCAGCATCTTTTGGCAATTGAAAGGATGCCGCTTTAAAGAGGTATACAAAGCTTTGTGTACATTAAAAATCACATATTACAAAATGATGAAATATGCATTTTTTTTTAAATAAAGCACTTGGCTACCTGTTAATGTAGTCGCAATTAGCTTGCTTCGAAAATGCAGAAATTGTTCAGGACCCTCGTCTCTTGTTTCTGGTTCCAACCCCCTCCTCGACCTCTCCTGACACGTTGCTGTGATTGTGTCCAATGACAAGGTCGCCAGAATAATCCCGCGGACGAAAAAGCCGCCGCTTAAAATGCACTTTAAAATGCATATATTTGAGGGGTGCATTGGGGGAATATTTTAAGGTAAGGGGCAGTGTGAGGATATTTAAAGGTAAGGGGGGTGTTGAGGGGGTTGTGGGGGTCTCCCCCCCTGCATACAAAAAAAATTCACTGCGAATTTAGCACATAGAACCAAAGTAGTTCTGTCTGCGTTTCGCAGGACTGGCCTAGCAATGGTTGGCAGAAGCGTAACCCTTGCCCTGCCTACCCCAAACGAATCGTGTCAGGATGCCACAAGCCCCGAACATACTGCAAAGTTGGAGAGCGGGTAACACCCCGCCAGACCAAGACGAGGTAGGCCCGAGCAAAGAGAGGGCCTCGGGGAAGGTTCATGCCATTACCATCCCTGTATGTCCCCCTAAACAGGGGCGATCGCTATTCGTACCATAGGGTTCGTCCGAAGTGCAAATAGTTTGATATTAATTTTTGAAGTGGGAGATGGGCTCTGCAGATATTGTGCGAGCCCAAATAAATGATGGCCCAACCATAGCAAATAGAAAAGCAACTTGGTCCCTTTCCTATTTCTATTGCCACAGGCGGGAAGTAGTGCCGGCCCAGAGTACAAAGCTGCGGTCCAGCAGGCAAGTGGGGAGGAGGGGAGTGGAGGGGATGGGAGATGGTAGAGGCTGCCGGATGACTTGGATGGGTGGGGAGAAGTTGGGGGGTTTGGAGAGGCTCCTTGTTGCCTTCCCAAACCTAAGAAGGTAGTACCTGGGAAAGGGGCTTGGGTGGCTGGAAAACGGGGGCAGTACACCGTGTTCTCCCCCTGCATTTCCAGCCAGCTGACAGGCTGAGCGCCCTTCCACGGGTGCAAATATAGCATTTGCTCTGAAATTATTCGACACGTAGGTTCAATGAGAAAGCAAAGCATTATGTTTCCGGTCGACCTTGGCAGCGCTGTGTAAAGGTCATTTGTGAGGGCACACCTCCATGCTGCTAAAAGTCTGATGCATGCTCAGCAAGCACATGGTGTCAGGACCGCAGGGATGACAGTTGGTGACATTGGTAGCCATAAACCCTGCCAATGGCCCCCAATATGTTTAACAGGGAAGTGAGCTACTGCAATCCAGACTGTTCCTGTAAGTCACAGGTTGAAGGAGTGGTGATGTGCCTGACACTCAAATCTGCCTTAGCGATGCACAGGGATAGGACTAGGTGAAAGGAGTCATCCAATCGAATGTACTCCTTCCAGTCAGGAAGGCCGGTCCTACCTAGGAGGGCAGTCAAAAAGCACTGCAATACCTTTCCCTCAGCCCAGCCAAGCTTGCCTGTGTGACATGGCGGGAACTCAGGACAGCAAGGGAAAGGAGTACTGTGTGTGTGTGAGCCGTGAGTTTGCAAATGTGCAACGTGTGTGTGTTGTAAGGACGCAGGAGGAGGAGACTGCCAGACAGGTGGCGTGATTGTTGGCACAAACCTTTAGTCAAAATAAAGAGGAAACCTATCCCTTCCTAACTCTAAGAGGGGTTTCCCTGCCTCAACTAAGGAACTAAGGATTCAGTGAGAATGTCCAAGTAAATGAAAAAGGACCACCATTGTGAGTCAAAATCCCTACTTCTGTCCCTAACACTTGTAACTAATACTGACGAGGTAGTGGATCGTCTTGGTCCAGAAGAATGGCTACCTTCTTATGATATATGATATTTCATTTATATCGCGCCCATACACAAGTGTTTCAAGGCATGACGAGGCAAGGGAGGGGTACAAGGGAGGACAAAACAACAATCCTACTAGGCCCAGTACATTGAGAATGCGCAAGTGCAGGGGAGAGGGAAGCGGGCAAGTGCAAGGGGCCGTGGATGAGTGGAAAGTGCTGAACATGTGATCAAAACAACAGGTAGTTCGGTCAGCAGGTGGCAAGTACAACAATCAAGCGCAGACAACAGGTATCTAATGAGTGCAGGTAAGGGGACTGTAGGGTTGCAGGTACAGACCCAAGAGCAAGGGTTGCCAGGAGGCAGTGCGGGTGAGCAGCTGGGTGGGAGTGATCTTGGCCAGAATTCAGAGGGTAGCCAGGTGCCCAGTGCAGAAACAGAGATCAGCAAGGGAGAGGAAGAGAGAAGGCACAAGCAAAGAGGAAGGTCTTGAGGTGCATCCGGAACTGAAGATGGTTCTCCTCAAATTTCTTCTGGACAATGGACTATAGTTCCAATTGCAGGAGGGAACTTTGCCTAAGAGAATGACTCCCTTCCCCAGTTCTCAGTTCCTTCCAAGATGCAAAACAAAGTTCCAGCTTGTGATGCTGAACAGTTCTCAGTTCCAACTCAAAAAGTAAAGTTCCAAAGCATACATCATGCCTTATTGCCCACAGTTTTCTTCAGTATTGGATTCATGGAGAATGTCCCTGTTCTCCTGGTATCTTGTTCTCAATACTTTCACAGTACCAGGGGAATGGCTTCCATCCCCTGATCTCACTTGGTTTCACTGTTTCACTGTAGTAGGGGCAATGATTCCTTTCCTCAGGCTATTTGTCACAGTTCACAAAGGTTGGGGGAATGTCTCCCTTCCCCAAGCTCTTCTGAGGCGCTTATTTTGCGTGCGGGTCCCAGACCTGTGTTGGCGGACCTGGTTTACTTGCTTGTCAGGTACTGCAACAAGGGAAGAGTGATTGTGATGCTCTTCCTATGTGGGTGTTGGTCCCAGATCCCTGTTGGCGGACCCGGTTCACTTCCTTGCCAGGTACTGTGTGTTTGTGATGACCTCTTTCTTCCATTGTGGGGTCCCAGACCCTTCTCTCTTTTTTTATACCTCACTGGTGATAGGCCCAATTCACTATCCTGCCAGATACTATTGTGTCTCAGATTACTTACGGCAGTCTCTAAAGTTATGTAGACCGTGGTTCCTGGTCTTCTCTTGCCCTCCTTTCTTCCCCCAACATCCCTTGTAACTTTTGGGTCTTTGTTGGGTCTTATTCACCGGTTGCACGCACTTCTGTTTCTCCACTCAGCCCCTCACGCTGTCTCTCTCTGCTTACGTAACCACTGCAGTGACTCTGCAGCATTTGGTGCTGGGTGGGTGGCAAGTATCACCACGACCACACAGTCTGACGGCTCCACTCTTTTGTATTTCCACTGTTCAAGCTCTCTAGTCAGCCAGGGTACTGCAGACCGGGTATGGACGCCTCTCTCCCAATCTCGCGTCCCAGTCAGCAGCTTCCTCACTGCCCCACGCTGGACGTTCACCAGATCTCAGATCATCCTGAGAGGGTCTGACACCTTGCTTGATTTTCTTTCTTCTATTTTGTATTGACCTATGGCAATAGGAATTTGTGAAACACTTGACTGCTCAGTAGTGGTTTGAGGAGTACTCTTCAGGCCTCTGCACCTCCTAGTCATCCTAGTATTTTACTGAGAGCTCTCGCTAAGGTGGACCTGCCTCTTCTTCATCTCAGTACTGCTACTATTACGTACATAACACATGTACATGGGCTGGTACGGTAAAGGAAGCTTAGGTGAGGGAGATTTATGGGTAATATACTACGTTCTCCATGGGTAGTCGTCCCTAGTCCCATATGGGGGGGGTCCTTGCCCATGAGATCCTCCCGTTGAGTACCACCCTCAGAGGGACTATCAGGTAGTGGCCTCACCTCCCTGGCCTCATGGGAAGGGGCTCCCCCTTGGGGAAAAAGCGACCGCAAACATAAATACAACGTTTTTAAAGCTGCGGTTTTATTTCCTCCAGCCCGGAAAACTTAGAAAAAAAAACGCAGCTAGTGCTTATTTTTTGTAAAAAGAATAAATAGCACTTAGCGAGATTCAGCTGCAGCTTTCCTGCTCTGGTCTCCGGTCCCCGTCCTCCGCCTACAGCACTAATGAAGGGAAAGCCACCCAGCGGTAGCCTTTGTTTACTACAGCTGGCTGGCTTTTCCTTCATTAGTGCCGCAAAAGCAAAAGCCAGCACAGGAGGGCCTCCATTTCACAAAATGGCTGCGCCCATGTGCTTGCTTTTGCGAATTTTGAGCTTGAATAGCTCAAAATTTTACATAGGAAGTTTTAAAACGGAGAATGCTAGTATTTTTTTTTTATGTTGCCTATCTATTTTTTAAATAAAAATTTTTACTAGACCATCCCTTTAAAAACGAAGCGGGATTGTAAATATAAAAAACGATTTTATTATGCGCCACATTCATTGCAAGGGAAAGAGATCCCTGACTTGCTGGTGCTGCATAATCTATCATGACACAACTCACTCTTTTGCTTGTTAGAGGAACACAAAGCTCTGTAATTACTTCTATCTATGTAATATATTTACCTTTTTACAATTAATTACCTCTGATCAAATACCACCCACCATGACAATTCCACTACGATAAAGAGGTTGTATTTAATCTGAATATTCAGTTTTGTTTAAAATAATAAATCAAGAAATTAAATGCAAGCAGTTTGTCTATAGAAAGGAAATGCAACCTGCCTATGGTTGTTCCATTCCAATTTGTACACACAGCCATACATATATATTATTTAAATTGGAGGAGAGTTGGATCCTGGCTGGCACTACACTACAGATACCAGAGTTCCTTGCTGCAACAGACTGGTACTTCCCAGAGGGATTCAACCTTGAACACCTGAAAACATCAGCCTCCATGATGATTTCTAAGGCATGGAAGTGTGCTAAGAGGAGAAGATTGCAGTTTGGAACCAGAATTGCGCCTCTGACACCCATCATTGTGCTTGCACCTATATATTATCAAATGTAAATTACTACTCTAGATAAAATGGGATCTGGGTACACCACCCTCACAAACCCACATATAATTTCCTCCTGTGAAAACCAAAGGAATGAGTAATTTGTTACTGTAAGAGACAAATATGCCCAGGACAATTATCAATTCACGGACAATCTATTTTGAATATACTTCCACAAAGGTTCATTTGCAAGCTGAAGTCTGCCCTTCAGTGACTTAGATTGTAAACATGGTTCCCTAAAAAACTTTTAACGGTTGTGGGGATTTTATCAATTCTTTGGACATTTGTCCAAATGCTCTGGCATTATTGTACTCGCGTATGGTTAGTCTTCTAAAGGCCCAGGGCAGGTAGAGAAATCAACCAGTTTCCAAAACCACAGCCAGATAAGTTATTCCTTTCAGTTTTTAAACCTGCTCCCAATATCCCTCTCAGTTAATCTGTTTCTGTCTTTGGGCAAGCCTCTGCATTCAGTCTCGTCTGAAAAGGCCTTCTTGGGAGAACAGCCATCTGCTACATCCAGATGGTGCCCCAATCTGCTTTTCTCCGGTTTATTTTTTTGCTTTCCCAAAACTCACCTTTCGTCCCATGTGTTTGAGTTTAAATACTTAAAAACTCCACCTATACAGCATCACTTAATAGCATGTTTGGATTGGTGATAGGTATCCTTCACTCACACCCCAGAATCCCGCTCTCTGCTTTCATTGGCCCATTGACTTCTCTGTCATTAGACGATATCTTAGCCATGTTGTAGCCCTCCCCTGAGAAATGTGAAGTTAAAATTGGACTGGAATATTTATTTCCTTTATACATCCCGTTATGGACATATGATCTCAACTGTTATATATTTAGATTTGCAGTAATATTCGGAATGTGAAATATCATTTATGTTTTTGTGATTTATGCATAACTAAGTTATTAAAATATGCAAATGTATTAATAAATGGTACATTTTGACATACCCTTTATAGATGCTTGTAATCTGTGTTATTCTAGTGAATTAGATCTATTTATATTTTTCAATTCAGATTAATGGTTCCAAAGTAGCAACCAATAATCTATTTCCCATTTTTCATGTTAAATGCTTTATTAAGTGCGCATTCAACTGTACAATTTAGCTTGATTATATGATACAGCATAATACATGAATGTATAAAGAGGAGAACATATTGCCTTGATTGAGGCATCATGGCACTAATAGCTCTTAAAAGTGTTTAATTATCAGACATATTTCTGGGAAATGATATAAGACTACTATCGATTACCTAGGAAACAAAAATGTTTTCAGCCTGTGTCTGAACTCCAGGTGATCATTTATTAATGTTGCTTTCCCCTGGTTTCAATAGAGACATCTGCTTTATTTAAAATAATCAACCATCTTGGAGCACACAGCACTGAACGCACAAATGGATACCCCAGATGCACAGTAAATTAAACCCAAACTATACTATGAACATTGCATATAAACAGGAACACAACTTAACTGAACATTAGAACACGGTTTCACAAGCATACCCTAAGATTGGATAGAGGGTGCAAACAGTATTCAGAAATGCTTTCAAACAACCTAATCAGGTCAAGTAATGCCAATCAGGAGTCAGTAAAGCTCCTGTGACTAATATCCAGAATTAGATTAGAGCATCAGTATCAATCAGCAATGCATTTACACAACGAATTCTAGACTAGATTATTGATTTCCACAGTACCATACTCACTATAGCCTTGATAAAGCCTTGCACAGGCAAAACACATGCTGGCTACCTACTGGTTTGAAAAACTATTATTTAACAAATCAGATGGATAATGAGTACTTAATTGAAAAACATTGAAGAACATTGTTGAGAGGAGACCACATTGAAAATATATCATTGTTTCAGGTCCCAAATGATTTACAATTATATTGTTGAAATGAGATAGGATTGGGTATGTTGCTTCACAAAAATACTGATGGAAAAGATGTATATTGGAGAATGTACACTCATTTGATGTAACCACAGTTCAAGAATATACATTTATGTTCCATATATGTTATTGAACTATACTTTTTGGAATTGAGGTTTCATTGATTTCTTTGGTGTTTAACCCTTTAAGTGCCAAGGGCGAGGTATCTCGTCCTTGACAGTGCACACGCAGTGCCAAGGACGAGATAGCTCGTCCTTTTCGGCACCTTGTTTTGAGCGATCCCTGCAAAGCAGGGATCGCTCAAAACTGTAATCCAACCCCCGGGCTATGTGAGGGGGAGGTCCCCCCTCACTGCCAGGGACTGGATTACCTTCAGTTTCACGTCGGCGTGCGTAATGCACGTCGGCGTGAAACTGAAAGTAAATTCCCCGCAGCAGCCATTTTCAGCTGCTGCGGGGAAGAGAGAAGGTAAGAGACCTTCTTTGTCCGCCTCCATCTCAGGCTGTATTTCAAGCCGGAGATCGAGGCGGGTATCGTTGGAAAGGGGAGATTCTCCCCTTTCCAACGATACCCATTGTGTGGCATTGCTGCCTGCGGATCGGGCGCAGGGCGCGCGATCCGTGGGCAGCAATGCCACCGGATCAATACAGATCCGTTTGTGACGCAGGGGGAGGAGGGGGCTGCTTACTAGGTAAGCACCCCCCCTCCCCCGTGGCCCCAAGGCATGGGGCCACAGCGGCAGAGACCCCTGGGGGCAGATGATCACTGCCCCCAGGGGTGAAATAAAAAAAAAATAAAAAAAATCGAGGGATGGAGGTAGGTGGGAGGGGTTTTGGGGCCCTGGGGCCCACTGGACCACAAGGTATGGAACAAAAGTGGTGTCCCTGGAAAGGGGACTGTCTCCCCTTTCCAAGGACACCACATATGAGGCATTGCTGCCCGCGGATCGGGCGCAGGGCGCGCGATCCGCGGGCAGCAATGCCAGTGGATCAATGAAGATCCATTTGTGACGCAGGGGGAGGGGGGGCTGCTTACTAGGTAAGCACCCCCCCTCCCCCGTGGCCCCAAGGCATGGGGCCACAGCGGCAGAGACCCCTGGGGGCAGATGATCACTGCCCCCAGGGGTGAATACGGGTGGGCAGGGAAAAAGAAAAAAAAATCAGAGGGAAGGGGGAGGTGGGAGGGGGTTTGGGGCCCTGGGGCCCACTAGACCACCAGGGATTTTGTAAAAAATGGTGTCCTTGGAAAGGGGGGGGGGTTCCCCCAAAAGGTGGGGCAGGATCCCCAATAGATGGGGCAGTAAGGTTTGGGCACTCCGGCGCCAGATTGGCACACCAATGTGCCCCTGTGCACAAAGGGGAGTTGGGTTACCAAAGGAAAAAAGTGAAATTGTTGGAAGGTTTTTTAGGGGGGGCGGTGGGGCACCCCAAAGGGTTGGGAATGTTTCTAAAGGAATGGGGCGTTAACCCCCCCTGCCCACAATGGAGTGGGTGCCATGTCATGCAGCCCTCCCTGGGACCAGATATCTGCTCCTAGGAACGGACGCCTGAGCCCAGGGAGGAGTGCAGGACAGCCTCCCCCCTTATCTGCCCCTTGGGAGGGCTACATGAGATGGGCCGCCCCTCAAATTGGGGTGGTGGTGGAGAGGTGCAACCCCCTTCACGTTAGAAAATTCCACAGCGGTGTAGGGGGCCCCTCTGCCCCCACAAAAGGGCAGCCTGCCATTTTGAATTGGGTTCTTCGTTTACTATACCTGCCTTGGCGTAGAGGGGCACATTGGTGTGCCAGTCTGGATTGGGGTGCCCAAAACGTACAGGCCAATGCAACAGGAGGGGCCAATATGGGTGGTCTGGTATTTGGGTGGGCTGACACAGATAATATATGTTTTGTTATTCCCTTTACAGGTCTTGAGCAGTTCAAGCTTCTCCCTTGTTATGTACGTATGAAATTTTGCTTATTCCAACATTTTATAGTGGGTGGAGGGCACATTGCTATTGGGATGGGGGTGAACAGGGCCTGTAGTGTTCTGTTGTGAAGGAAGTGGGTGCTCTGGGGAGGTATTGGGGTGGCCAGGAACACACTTGCCCGGGTTGCGGACAAAACGCCCCCCAGTGCAGCTGAACAGTGCTGTTTCCCTGGGAGGGAAGTTTGCCACTTAGCCATCTGTGCAATGTTTTTTTTGTGTGCTGGAGGTTGCCATACACCCATTGGTCTTATGCCAGTTTGCTATCACTATGCAGTCCAGCCTTCTGTGGAGGTAGATGACTGAGAAGTTTCATGTATGTGGTGGAAGGAGCTGAAAATGTACAGATGTATGCCAGACAGTTTGGATGTGTTATTGGTAGGCAAAGCACTGAATGTAATTCTTTTATGTTTCTGTTGCAGTTGCGGCTACTGAAAAGCTTATGCTGACTTATGTAAGTACAACATTTATTACTTGGTAATGTGGGGGTGGAGGGTTACTGCGGTGGAAGGAATTGTGGCTGCATTGTCAGTGATAAGGGTGGGAAAGGGTAGTGGGGAAGGTCGGGGGCCAGTGATGGGTGTGCCTTGCATTGAGTAAGGCAGCTGCTTTGCAGAAGGAAAGGTTTGGCCGACATAAGTAGCAGCAAATTTAAAAAAATATTTTCCAGTAGTTATATAGATGGTCATTTTTTCTGAGCATGCTATGCACACTTGTTACAGAGCTCATTCCTTTCACTACAAAGTTCACCATTTCTGTGGTCCAATTCCAGCAGTGGTCCCAGTGTGCCCTGTCAGGGTCCCCATCCTTTTGCAGGGGGGAAAACTGTAACGCAGGGTAGCTAGAGAGGGGGGTGTCATTGGCCTTGGGCGTCCGTCCCCAAGGTGGATATTTTGTCCTCCAAATTCAGCAGTGGGTGCAGGGTGCCCTGGCAGGGTCCAATCCCTTCCAGGAGAGGAAAGCTGTAGTGCTGACCAGGAAGCTATGTAGGGTAGTGGTGGGTGATGGGTGTGACCTTGGCCACCTCCATTCCTTGGTAGTGAAGTGCCCCCAAGTTCACCAGTGGTCCTGGAGCTATGGCCGAAACACTCACATTGAAAGTGTCTGAAGGTGCACCCATTTGTGGTAAATGTGGCACATTCTGTCAGGGTACCTATATTCAGAGAGCGTACAAAGCACACTTCCTGTGGACTTCATATCCTCTGTGAGACTAGTCACCCTGCCAAAGTGTAACGATGTAGCATGTGCAAGTCACCTTACCACCGTGCTGGGCAGGCGGTGGGCCACGGGATCAGACAATTTTTTCTGATTACAATTGCGCCAGCACAACTGTGTTATTGGCACAAGGTGACATACTATCTTCTTCATCTCCTTCCCCTGAAAATAATGTGGCAATTATGTGTCGACCTACTGTTATCTCAAATGAGAGGTGGTTTCCGAATGGGTGAAGTGTGTGTCTGGGATTGTTACAAGAGTCATGTATTGGCGCAATTGTTGTGTAATTTGGTAAAATGTATGTGTAGCCATAATCATGGGGGTTTTCCTGTTTCCATTTCCTAGTGAGGATGAGGGTTGTGTGGATTTTCGGCCACTCTTATATCCAAAGGGCTGCACGACTTTTCCGAGGGCCACCTACATCTGGGTCTGGAAGGGATGGCTTTGCAGTGCATTGGTTTGAGGTGGGGGGGATGCGCCTTCACCAGCTCCGAGGAGCCATCATCGCTGCCCAAGCAAAAGGAAAGCCCCCCCCCCTGACCTTATAGTGGTTCACCTGGGAGGAAATGATTTTGCGTCTGTGGGACGGAAGGGGGTAAGGGAGCAGCTCATGGCAGACCTTGAATGGATTGCACAGAGGTTTCCAAACACTGTGGTGGCCTGGTCCCAGATGATTCCCAGGATGGATTGGAGAACTCAAGGGAATAGAAGGGCCATCAACCGCTCGGTGTGGAAACTGAATGGCGAGTTCACTAGACTGACAGAGGGCAACACCAGAATACGGACCATTCACCATGGCAATATCAAAGGTGCTGTGATGTTTCACAGAGATGGGGTGCACCTTTCCAAAACAGGCATGGAGCTGTTCATTGGAAACATAATGGATTTTGCCCAGACGCTATTTTAGGGGGGGGTTTGCCCAGTGACTGATGGACGCACTGGAAGATGTGAAAAGTGAATAGAAATGGTAGTAAGTATGTTGGCAGTGAGACTTCCACTTTCTAGCAATTGTTTGCATTCATGGCATGTCAAAGCATTCAGTATGTTTCTGCTACTTATTTCTTAGGTACCCATCACTACTTGCTTCAGCCTACATCAATTTGCTTGGCCTTGCAATAATTTTGTCCTTGTGAGCTTTCCCCTTACAATAGACACCCCTATATGAATGAGCAGGTGTTTTTGTCAAAAGTGTGCCAGCAGTTGCCCGGAAGGGCCAGCCGTGTACTTTATTTATCTTCCCTTTCTGCTTCTTCATTGCCTATGGCTTTTCAACTCACCCAATCACTAATACGTTGCATGGTTGCTTCTCACCTCGATTTCCCATCCACAAGCATCCCATGGAGGAGGGCATGGTGCAAAGCATGTTGGCTGTTTCTGAATAGGTAGTGTGGCTGAAATCCTCGTCCCCACGCTTGTATTTCTGTACAGTTTAGCGGAATAGTACATTGTCCATAGATTTTTTGTTCTCTTTCTTTTAGGTGCAGGTGTGTTGTAGCTGTCTACCCACTTGTAGGAAAGCAGTCAGCTGGTCCTTAGCATTTCACGTGAGTGTTTGCAAAGTACTACTCCGTTTATTGTAGCGTGCAGGGAGTACGTCATATTGCAGAGGGCTGCTACAGTTTGTGAGCTTTTGGTGTACTTGTGTGGAGTAGGTTTGTGGCACTGAATACCACTTACTGTGCTACGTTCCATACTTTCAGAAGCACACATACTTCTTGTTTCAGTCTTCATCTGGTCTTTGGGCAGTGAAGAGTTCCATAGCGAAGGTACTCATGGCTTCTCGGCGATCAATGTCTGGTGCGGAGGCATTAGCTGCAGTGATGGAGTCTGGCTCAGAGCAAGGCACAGATGTGTACATGCATTCTGAAACAGATAGTGCTTCTGAGGGGCACGAGGGAAGTGATTGGGGAAGTGAGATGGCCATTGACGAAAGTCCCTCCTCCCACTCATCATCGTCATCATCTGATGATGAAGAGGAAGGAAGAGTGCGTCCACCTTTTCGCACACTTCCCACACGCAGGGGACCTGTAAGGGGGAGGGGACGTGCAAGACGGCCACGCAATGTGGCAGTTCCTGACATGACTCGAGTCGCTCTGGGTGCCTCCAGCAATAGCTCAGCCTGTTGTGCCCCCTTTCACTGGTATATCAGGGTGCACAGTGAATACAGAAGGGTTTCAGCCTATTGATTTTTTCAACCTTTTTGTTGATGATGGGTTCATTGCAGATGTGGTTCAGCAAACCAATTTATACGCTGCACAGTTCATGAGGTCTAGGGGTCCCACTCTGAAACCCCACTCCAGAGCACAAGCATGGGTACCCACAAACGATGTTGAAATGAGACAGTTTTGGGGTCTCATTTTGCTCATGGGAATTGGACACAAGCCGTCTCTCGCAATATACTGGTCTACTGTAGCACCACTTTATTGCCCGTTTTTTTCAGCTACAATGAGCAGAAATCGCTTTCAAGCACTGCACCGTATGTTGCACTTCAATGACAACTCGGCAGCATTACCCAAAACGGACCCAAACTTTGATAGGCTGTTCAAACTTAAGCCATTTCTGGACCACTTCACTCACCGATTTGCAGAGGTGTATGTTCCTAGCCAGAACATATCCATTGATGAATCGTTGGTGTTGTTCAAAGGTCGCCTTGTATTCAGGCAATACATTCCTAGCAAGAGATCACGATATGGGATTAAAATGTACATGTTGTGTGAAAGTACCACTGGGTATGTCAGCAGCATGAGAGTCTACACCGGTAAAGACTGTACCCTAAACCCTCCGGGCTGCCTAGCCCATTTAGGGACAAGTGAGAAGATTGTTTGGGATCTTCTCACACCATGGCTCCACAAGGGACATCATTTGTATGTAGACAATTTCTACACCGGAATTCCACTGTTCAAGGAATTGTTCAATGTGGGCACACTGGCATGCGGTACAATCCGCAGTAACCGCAAAGGCTTCCCCAGACAACTTGTGTGTAAGAAGTTGGCCAAGGGACAATGTATGGCATTGCGGCAGGATGAATTGTTAGCAGTGAAATTCTGTGACAAAAGGGATGTGTACATGCTAAGTACTATTCATGATGAAAGTACTTCAGCTGTCCCTCTGCGCAGGCAGACTCAGCAAGTGTTGAAGCCCAATTGCATTCTGGATTACAACAAGTACATGGGTGGAGTAGACAAAAATGACCAAGTGCTTGAGTCATACCACGCTGAACGCAAGTCGCGTTTCTGGTACAAAAAGTTAGCCACACACATTGTGCATATGGCAACGTACAATGCTTATGTGGTGTACCGTGCAGCTACTCCAGAAAACAAGCTCTCCTTTTTGGATTTTGAATTAGAAATTGTTCAATCTCTGGCTAATGTTCATGTACAAATTCCCTCCTTTCCAGAGGTCGAAGATGTGGCCAGATTGCAAGAGCGACACTTTGGTGATTATGTTCCTCCCACTGCCACGAAGGCACAACCGTACCGAAAATGTAAGGTGTGTACAAAACAAGGAAAGAGGAAGGATACTCGGGTGTACTGTCCCCAATGCCCTTCCCAGCCTGCCCTCTGCTTTCAGCCTTGTTTCCTTTTGTATCATACAAAGGAAAGTTATTGGGAGATCGACTGATTTCCGAAAATGCCCATCATTCCTTGAAAGGGACCCTTAGCCACTGAAATCGTGCATGTCTTGTAAAGGAATGGCACTCTTGCACCCTGCCCTGGAGGTGTACCTTCAATGAAAATGCAACAGGGTGTCAACTCACTTCACTTGATTTAGCGTGCATTCACGAGCATCGCTAGTCCTGCTTCCTCCACTTGAGGCCTGCCTTGGAAAGGCAACCACAGCCGTAGCTTTCCCTTGAGGCCTGCCAAGAAAATGTACATCAGTCTAGATCCCTCAGCTCAAAGCGTGACTTGCAAAGGAACGCTAATCAGGCTCCTTCCATTGGAGGCGTGCCTACGAAATAGTAATCATTATGAGTCCCTGTACTTGAGTTGTGCCATGCGGGTCTTTCCCCTTTGGCGTGCTTTGGCAAGCAATGCTAGTCCTGCTCCCTCCACTTCAGGCCTGCGTGGGAAAGAGACATCACCCCCGGTACCTTTCACTTCAGGTCTGCCTCATAAGGAAAAGGCAGTCCAGCTCCCTCTGCGCGTGGTGTGCCTTGCAAAGTAACACAATGCTTGTTTCTTCCAAAGCAGGCACATCTTGGAAAGAAATGCCACTCTAGCTCCCTCCACTTGAGGTGTGCCTTGGAGTAGGTGGGGACAGCACTCTGCTTTACTCCCCTTTGGCGTGCTTTGGCAAGCAATGCTAGTCCTGCCCCCTCCACTTGAGGCCTGCCTGGGAAAGAGACATCACCCCCGGTACCTTTCACTTCAGGTCTGCCTCATAAGGAAAAGGCAGTCTAGCTCCCTCTGCGCGTGGTGTGCCTTGCAAAGTAACGCAATGCTTGTTTCTTCCAAAGCAGGCGCATCTTGGAAAGGAATGCCACTCCACCGCCTCTAGTTGAGGCGGGCCATGGAGAAGAAGGGTGGAACACTCTGGGTCACTCCCCTATGGGAGTGCAGCTTGCTCCTGTTCGGGATTGCCTTACAAAAAAAACGTCTGGAAAACCCCATCCGCTTCCGGCGTACTTTGGTCAGGAACCCAAATCTGGCTCCTTCCACCTAAGTTTTGGCAAGCAAAGAAAGGCCAGTCCCGCTCCCTCTACTCAAGCCGTGCGTTGTGGAAGACCAGAACACCATTCAGGTTCCCTCCACTCAAGGGGTGTCTTTTCAAAATAATACACGCCACTTTGGCTCCCTCCCTTGAGGTCTAAGTGTCATGAAAGTGGTACTTGGACACCAACTATATGGCAGCGGTGTCTTGCGAACCTCGTAAGATCCTGCCTTGTTTATTGTTTTACTGCGAGTAATGTTGTGTGGTGTAAGTGACACGTCTTCTGTAGGAATGAATTGGATATGATTGGTGTGTGAATTAGGTAAAGATACAAAGAACATGCAGATGCAATTTCTGTGAATGGACTTTTCCAGCACTGCCAAAATGATTGTCATGTTGCAGGATGGCTGTTTTGTGTGGGTACGGTGGAACATAAGAATGTTTGCCCATAGTTGCTATGGGCATACTCAAAGCTGGTGTGGAAGATAGTGCCTGTAGGGCAGGGTAGCGAAGTCAGCCAGTATGCACTTGCTATCACTGTCCACATGTGATTGCCGGCACATAAAGTTTGCATGCAGACACAGTTGCTATGAAATTGATGCCAAATGATAGTTAAGATATTGCTAGAGACACAGTTGCATTGTACACACATGTCCATGTGGTATAAGTGTGTAGTTATGCTCATGTGTAGATACACTTGCTCTTGTGCTAGTGATTTGGTAGAAGTGCAACTGCTGAAATGGATGCCAACTGACTGCAGACACGAAAGGGATACGAATGGCCAGTGATCCGGTGGGTGCCTTGTCGTGGCATCACTGCTCACAAGGACAAACCTTCTTGTGCAACACAAGGAGGTTTGTCCTTGTGCTAAATCCCACCTTGCGTGTCTAACTGCATTGTGTCTGGTATGTAAAGGGAAGTGTGAGGAAAGGTGCATGTGAAATGGCTTACTACCAGTACTTTACTGTTTCCTAAGCGCACTACAGCGAAGTTACTAAACAAAAGATGTACCCATTGTCACTCAGGTACCACACCTGCACACAAGAGGTCAGCCTCTCATTGGGACATATGTGGCGATGCTGGAAGGTAGGCCACGTGTTGTTGGCGGTGTGTTTCGGTGAGTGGCCAGAGGGAAATGTCTGAGAATTGTCTTAATTTCCGGCCAATTTAAGAGACATTTCCCTGTGTCCACTCACCGAAACACGTCGCCAACAGCAGATGTCATACCTTCTCGTGTTCCCACAGGTGTCCCGACGAAAAAGGTACCTCGCATGTGTGGGTGCACCTACCGGGGGCGCAAAAGGAAAAGGGTAACCCGCTGGTAACCCCAAGCCTTTCGCCACAGCACAATTTGTTCATGTGGGCAACCTACAGATTTGGGACTAGGGTGTCGAAGCCAGCAAGGAAAACAGGGAACCTCATGCATTTCCCAAAAGAGGACACCCGTGGGAAAGCACAGAGGTCTGATTTGCGCGAAGCGGGCCAGAATTTATTACCCAGAACCCCAGACAAAGTGAACATTGTGTTTTTTCCCCACCAAATATCACACTTTGTCGGGGATTGTGGCTAATAAAAACTGGGGCAATTTGTGCAAGGCAGACCTCTGTGGATTCCCACGGGTGTCCTCTTTTGGGAAATGCATGGGGTTCCCGGTTTCCCTTGCTGGCTGCGACACCCTAGGCCCAAATCTGTAGGTTGCCCACATGAACAAAATGGGCAGTGGCGAATGGCTTGGGGTTCCCAGTCGGTTACCCTTTTCCTTTTGCGCCCCCGGTAGGTGCAACCACACATGTGAGGTACCGTTTTCTTCGGGACACGTGTGGGGACGCGGGAAGGTAGGCCAAGTGTTGTTGGCAGTGTGTTTCGGTGGGTGGCCAGAGCGAAATGTCTGAGAATTCTCTTCATTTCCGGCCAATTTCAGAGACATTTCCCTGTGTCCACTCACCGAAACACATCGCCAACAGCAGATGTCATACCTTCTCGTGTTCCCACAGGTGTCCCGACGAAAAAGGTACCTCGCATGTGTGGGTGCACCTACCTGGCTGGCAAGGGGCAAGCCGAAAACGCAAGCAACCCCCAGTCTGTTTGCAGAGGGGAATCTCAGCCATTCTGCCGACCGGCACAACATACAGATATGGGCCTCGGGTGTCCAAGCCACCGAGGAAAACAGGGAACCCCATGCATTTCCGAAAAAAGGACACCCGTTGGAATCCTCAGAGGTATGATTTGCGCACATTGCCCCAGATTTTTTTACCCAGACACCCCTGCAAAGTCCGAAATGTGGGGAAAAAAACGCTTTTTTCGCACATTTCGCTCGACGCACCCATCAAAACACACCCCCAACAACACATGGCCTACTGTCAGGCGTTCCCACAGGTGTCCCAATGAAAACGGTACCTTACATGTGTGGGTGCACCTACCTGGCCGCCAATGGGAAAGCCTAAAACACTGCTATCTCCCCCAAAGGGTTTGGGGAGGCAACCGACAGATTTAGGCCTGGGGTGCTTCAGCCACCAAGAAAAACAGGAACCCCCATGCATTTCCGAAAAGAGGACACCCATGAGAATCCGCAGAGGTATGATTTGCGCACATCGCCCCAGAATTTATTACCCCGACAGCCCTGCAAAGTCCGAAATGTGGGGAAAAAACGCTTTTTCCGCACATTTCGCTCGACGCACCCATCGAAAAACGCCCCCAACAACACATGGCCTACCGTCCCGCATTCCCACAGGTGTCCCGATGAAAACGGTACCTCACATGCGTGGGTGCACCTACCTGGCTGGCAAGGGGCAAGCCGAAAACGCAAGCAACCCCCAGTATGTTTGCAGAGGGGAATCTCAGCCATTCACCCGACCGGCACAACATACAGATATGGGCCTCAGGTGTCCAAGCCACCAAGGAAAACAGGGAGCCCCATGCATTTCCGAAAAGAGGACACCCGTGGGAATCCGCAGAGGTATGATTTGCGCACATCGCCCCAGAATTTATTACACAGACACCCCCGCAAAGTCCGAAATGTGCCCCAGACTAGGGATAGCAGTGTTTTAGGCTTTCCCCTTGGCGGCCAGGTAGGTGCACCCACACATGTGAGGTACCGTTTTCATCGGGACACCTGTGGGAAAGCGGGACGGTAGGCCATGTGTTGTTGGGGGCGTGTTTCGATGGGAGCGTCGAGCGAAATGTGCGGAAAATGCGTTTTTTTCCCCACATTTCGGACTTTGCAGAGGTGTCTGGGTAATAAATTCTGGGGCAATTTGGGCATATAATACCTCTGCGGATTCCCACGGGTGTCCTCTTTTCGGAAATGCATGGGGTTCTCTGTTTTCCTCGGTGGCTTGGACACCCGAGGCCCATATCTGTACATTGTGCCGGTTGGCAGAATGTCTGAGATTTCCCTCTGAAAACAGACTTGGGGTTACTTGTGTTTTAGGCTTTCCCTTTGGCGGCCAGGTAGGTGCACCCACACATGTGAGGTACCGTTTTCATCGGGACACCTGTGGGAACGCGTGACGGTAGGCCATGTGTTGTTGGGGGCGTGTTTCGATGGGTGAGCCGAGCGAAATGTGCGGAATTTGCGTATTTTTTCCCACATTTCGGACTTTGCGGGGGTGTCTGGGTAATAAATTCTGTGGCAATTTGGGCATATCATACCTCTGCGGATTCCCACGGGTGTCCTCTTTTTGGAAATGCATGGGGTTCCCTGTTTTCCTTGGTGGCTTGGACACCCGAGGCCCATATCTGTACGTTCTGCCGGTTGGCAGAATGTCTGAGATTTCCCTCTGAAAACAGACTTGGGGATACTTGTGTTTTAGGCTTTCCCCTTGGCGGCCAGGTAGGTGCACCCACACATGTGAGGTACCGTTTTCATCGGGACACCTGTGGGAACGCGTGACGGTACACCATGTGTTGTTGGGGGCGTGTTTCGATGGGTGCGTCGAGCGAAATGTGCGGAAAAAGCGTTTCTTTCCCCACATTTCGGACTGTGCAGGGGTGTCTGGGTAAAAAAATCTGGGGCGATGTGCGCAAATCATACCTCTGCGGATTCCCACGGGTGTCCTCTTTTCGGAAATGCATGGGGGTTCCTGTTTTTCTTGGTGGCTGAAGCACCCCAGGCCTAAATCTGTCGGTTGCCTCCCCAAACCCTTTGGGGGGATAGCAGTGTTTTAGGCTTTCCCCTTGGCGGCCAGGTAGGTGCACCCACACATGTGAGGTACCGTTTTCATCGGGACACCTGTGGGAAAGCGGGACAGTAGGCCATGTGTTGTTGGGGGCGTGTTTCGATGGGTGCGTCGAGCGAAATGTGCGGAAATTGCTTTTTTTCCCCACATTTCGGACTTTGCGGGGGTGTCTGGGTAATACATTCTGGGGCGATGTGTGCAAATCATACCTCTGCGGATTCCCACGTGTGTCCTCTTTTCGGAAATGCATGGGGCTCCCTGTTTTCCTCGGTGGCTTGGACACCCGAGGCCCATATCTGTATGTTGTGCCGGTCGGCAGAATGGCTGAGATTCCCCTCTGCAAACAGACTGGGGGTTGCTTGCGTTTTAGGCTTGCCCCTTGCCAGCCAGGTAGGTGCACCCACGCATGTGAGGTACCGTTTTCATCGGGACACCTGTGGGAACGCGTGACGGTAGGCCATGTGTTGTTGGGGGCGTGTTTCGATGTGTGAGTTGAGCGAAATGTGCTGAAAAAGCGTTTTTTTCCCCACATTTCGGACTTTGCGGGGGTATCTGGGTAAAAAAATCTGGGGCGATGTGCGCAAATTATACCTCTGCGGATTCCCACGGGTGTCCTCTTTTCGGAAATGCATGGGGTTCCCTGTTTTCCTCAGTTGCTTGGACACCCGAGGCCCATATCTGTATGATGTGAGTGTGACATTTCCGGTGTGAAAACAGACTTGGGGTTACTTGTGTTTTAGGCTTTCCCCTTGGCGGCCAGGTAGGTGCACCCACACATGTGAGGTACCGTTTTCATCGGGACACCTGTGGGAACGCGGGACAATAGGCCATGTGTTGTTGGGGGCGTGTTTCGATGGGTGCGTCGAGCGAAATGTGCGGAAAAAGTGTTTTTTTCCCCACATTTCGGACTTTGCAGGGGTGTCTGGGTAAAATAATCTGGGGCGATGTGCGCAAATCATACCTCTGCGGATTCCCACGGGTGTCCACTTTTCGGAAATGCATGGGGTTCCCTGTTTTCCTTGGTGGCTTGGACACCCGAGGCCCATATCTGTACATTGTGCCGGTCGGCAGAATGTCTGAGATTTCGCTCTGAAAACAGACTTGGGGTTACTTGTGTTTTAGGCTTTCCCCTTGGCGGCCAGGTAGGTGCACCCACACATGTGGGGTACCGTTTATATCGGGACACCTGTGGGAACGCGGGACGGTAGGCCATGTGTTGTGTTTGTGTGGTTTTCATAACGTTTTGACCCATTTGCTGGAGCCCTTTGTCTCACAACCCTTTCTTTTCCCAAATGTGACCTACATTTCGTCGCTGCTTTAGCCACCATATGCTTTTGTAACCTGCACAAGTCACCTACCCTTGAAAAGGTCTTCCTGTGCTCTTTCAAAAAATGTATGGCTGCTGTTCCTCACCACATTGGTTTTCCCAATTTACACATGCTAAGTGCGTCTGGTCAGGCCGTGAGCATAAAACTCCTGTGTACCATGGCTCAGTGTTTGGCTTGTGGTATTGCTTGTTTTGTAAAAACACTACAAAAATGGTATGCTCTCCTAACTGCAAGAGTCGGGGGAATGTAGCAGAGCATTGCTTTTCTCAAAATTCATAGAAGCCATTGCCGTACCAAGCCAACCATGTCCAACACATACCTTTTTTTTCAGTCATTTTCCCGCTTTTCCCCCATTCGAAGGCAGTTTCCCCTACCTAGTTGTTGCCTGACCTATGCAAATCACCCCTTCCTAGACTTGGAATTTTGTCTACTTTTCAGAAATATATGCCTTTCTGTCCTCCAATTTGGCTTTCCTGCCCTTTTCTTCCATTCCGTCCATGCATGTCCAATTGGCAAAAATGGCAAAAATCGCCTACCTCTCACAAAACGGTTGATAACCCCATCAAAATAATGTTTTTCCATTTCCACTCAACCTGTTCCTGAAAGCCAACACATTGGGGAACTCAGCACAGCAAACCATTTGTTCCTAGCTCTTACAAGGAAAAAACCACAGGCTTCTTTGTACATCATTTTATTGGCATTTTCTGAAAAAACCCAAAATTTTCGCACTTTTTCCTTATTTTCTCTCAACCCCCCTACAGCAACCTGGGATTCCTGGGTGGCGTTACGACCGCCTACATGTGGGAAAAAAAGGAGCCAAATTTGGCCGAGATATCTCATGTAACAAAAAAGTTACAAGCCATTGAATGGCCACATACCAAAATCACCAAAAAAGGCTCTGGCACTGGGGAGAAATACCCATGGCACTTAAAGGGTTGAGAACAAAGTTAAATGTGAACACACAACACTAAAAGATAAAGACACTGTGTGAAAACACTGAAAATTTAACATATCCATATAGTCCAATATTACTGAGATTCTCAAAGCCTTGAGTAGAGCGCATGATTCTTGGAACTTTTTCTTGTTAACATTTTTCATATGCAACTTTAATTAACAGATGGAAATTCTTCATGGGTCCTTATTGCTCTGCCATGTCCGAGGTTGGAGTATGTGTAGTCATCTGCGTATTTGAAATTGCCATTAATGACCGGCAATGCATTCATCAGTCTCTTACCGGTGTGGCCTTCCAAACAAGCATACAAAAAAGGGACCATGAAAATCATTTTGGCATGTTTTTTTTTAACATATTTTGATCAGAGGCCTTTGTCGTTGGTGTACCCATATGTGTCTATTAAGTCATTCAAAGTGATGGATATAGATCTGGGCATTCCAATTTTTCAAGAAAGCTGTGAACTTCGGTTCACCTAAACTCAGTTTGTGAAAGCGTCAGAGTACATAAAAGCAACACAATATATATTCCACCCTGTGTAAAAGAAATATGCTATTTACCTTGTCTGTCTCTAGAATGGTTGCTCTGGTCATAAATATACTAAACTTTATGTAATTTGCAATTAACATTCTTTTCATCATTTCCTTGTAGAATACTAAAATAAGAGTTGCACAGTTTACTATGTGGCTATTACTCCATAAATAAAAGGCACTCCTTTGTCCAAGCCAATTTCATTTTTAAGTGTAACAGTTGGTCTTGGTATGTTTGACAATAATTGCATGTTACCTAGTACAAAGCCATTCTAAGTCTGGATTATTTAATGATGACATCACATTCAATCAGATAATTTCCTTACAGTTCAAAGGACTCTGGCTCCCACTCGAGTGCCAATGACTGCACATAGACTTAGTAAGCACTGTATCATTGGCCTCTAACATAGCACAGTCCACTGATGCTGCTGTCCCCTTACCGTTCACAGAAGAAACCGCAAATTGTTAATCACAAAGCTCCCATAACAACTGAGGATCTTACTGAATGGAAACTGCTCGGTGTATGCTCTGCCCCTGCACACGCATGCATTAAGTTGCCAATTTCTCCTCTAATTTTACTACTAATTGGCTCCAGTGATTCAGTCATTTGCCCCAGTTTTAACTCCTGCCATCACACTGCGGTTTCCTGCACATTACAGGATCATTGGTGTGGAACACATCAACTGCAAACAGACTCAAACAGGCCTATTGAGTAATAAGCAACTAGAGGGTCAACAGCACAGCCCAATATGGGCTGTTTTTTTGTCCAGTTTGCGGACGTCTTGCATTGTGCAGGTGGTAGTTTTGGTCTACGTTACAGCCCACTGTGCTATAAAATACACTGTTCACCACAATGCTCCACCAGGTACTGCTTAAACAGTAAGCCATGAAAAGAGTGGGCCATTGCTTTTTCAATGCCCAGCCAGATTGTGTCGCATGACCCAAGTCACAAGCCTGCTCCCGGGATCTTGCTTTCAGATAGACTCTTCCCATTAGTCATGAAGCAGCTTAGAGTGGCCCACATCTCGTAGCAAGCCCACACGAATCAGACAATGCAGAAGCAGCTACTACCCAGCATGCAAGGTTTTACTCTGCATCGATATGAGTGACTATGTGTGAAATGTGTGCTAGCTATTGCAGATGCTAATGAGTTTACATCCCCAGTCTCCAACTCACCATTGTAGTTGCCAGGTGCCGGCCTGTTTTCGGCAGAACATATTATCAGGATGCTCCCATATTTGGAGAATTTGGTAGTTTTGAAAACAACTGCTCCGTGGGTTATCAAAGGTCCAACAGATTTGAGGTAGACCTGGTGAACAAATGAAGTCTCCAGGTGCTATAATAAGAAGGCAAATTAGCAGACTTGGAATGGCTTGGCTTTTTCTAGTGTCACTGTCCATGTAAATATTTGTTCACTGACCGCGTCAATTGCTAGACTGATCTCTCTACCATAACTTTGCTCAGATGTGTATCCCATGTGTGACTCCGCTAAATAAGACCTGCTGATTCCCAATTGCTTAAATACTATATTCACCGGAGAATGGACATTAGGAAGAACAATTGAAGAGTATGGGTTGGCATTCAGATATATAAACGGTGGTACCAGTGTAAAACCAATTCCGGAGGTTTGGCATCATCACCACATAAAATTAAAAAGCTAAGCAAACAACACAGCACTTTCCTAATGCCAGAAAGTGGTCTGCAAGCACAGGGGGTTTTCAGAAGGCTCTGAAAGGCCCCTTATTAGGACTCTCTAGCATATGCCACTTTTGTTCCAAAGTCAAACAAGTGCTTTACAAGGACAAACTGGGCCTATACACAGCATTTAATAATGTATTCAGTTTTGCCGAAAATAAATTACAGATTCAGGATTAGCACCTCGCAGGGAGCCTTGGGGTTGGGGGGGGGTTCGGCCTCCCAGTCAAAGGGGAGCCCTGGAGCATGGGGCATGGGGCACGGCACAGCCCCCGCTCCAAGCATCCTCAAAGGGCGAGGCCGTCCATCTTTCCATACCCGGTTTTGGAGGTAAGTGTGCTTCTATGCTCTGCCGTGGCCCCCTTCCCCACCCACCTTTTCCACACAACAAGGTAACCCCACCCCCTCCCCATTTACCTTCTGCGTCCTTGTCCATCAGCTGCACCGGTAACAGTAGTGTTGCCAGTGCAGCTCCGACATCCACAAAGCCATTTTTCTTTTGTGTAAGTTGTAAAATGTTCACAACTTACAAACTATTAGTATCCTGGTACAAAGCGCTGATACCAATAGTAAAAGCAACAAACCCCTTGCTGGGTGGCCATTACCACGTCCAGTAATGCCCTGAGGCTTTGTTAAGGCCCGAGCAAAGCAATGGCTGTGGCATTACCTTACACGGTAATGGCCCTTTAACTTCGGGCGATTTGCATAAATAAGGCTGCAACTCCACCGATGAGAGTGCCTTACCGAATAATAGCCCTACATCACACCTTTAGTGCGTATTAATGTTGAATTACCTCAGGTATCGGCAGTGCATGTTTGCTCACCCTTTCGTTAGAACGTTAAAAAAAAAGTCTGCTTTTGGTAGCAAGGATGAATGTTCAGGCTGTAAGGTGTAGAAGATGGATGGGCAGACGCATATTACATTAAGGCACGTACAAACATCTCAAATCGGGTCTTAGCCGGGATATTATAAAATATAACGTTTCAGTCAAAGGACTGTATCACACAAACTTCTGGAAAACTATGCACAGTAAAAATCAGGAGAATAGAATAACTACAACTGTTCTTAAAACAATACCATGCACAGGGTTGAAAAATCAATTAGTGGCATATAACCCGCTATCATTCCACTCAAGCTACAGTGGTTCAGAAGTTACTTCCCGAAACCATCCAAGCAGCAGTAACACTCTAAATGGAGTTTCTTTGAGAAATAGGAACATGTCTATCACAGTTGGGGCAGTTCCCCACTGAACGCTGCAAGACGCAAGTGTTAACTAGCCCTTTGTGTTCACCAGTCAACAGAACAAAGTCCAGCCTTCATGAGGGGTGTAGGCTTCTTCATTCTGGCTGGGAGAAGTTTCATCTTACACTTCTCACCCATTCAGCAAACCTGGGGGTTTCTTTGTTAAAGTCCCTTTCATTCAGGTCCCAAACCATCTTTATGGAAAAGGGTGATTTTTTTCAGCTTTTCAAAGCAAATAAAAAAAATTAAGGGTTGAACTGTTTTTAAAAAGGAACCTTCATTTAACATGAAGTTTACACAGGTAAAAGATGCGAGCTATGTTTAATGAAATGTATATTAATAACCAGGTAGGTTTCATCCCCACTGAATAGCTCGCTGTGATGGTCTGACACAAAAGAAAGGGTTATACCATTAAGACCAGGGATATTGTGTACCTCTGAAGCGCATCATCAACACAAATGCATGCAGTCTTTCTATTTAGCTTACAAAACTGCAATTTCACGGCAACCAAAGGAAAATGCAATTAATTAAAACAGGGGAACACAGCTGATGCTTAACCCAACTGCACATACTTTAGAGAGGCCTTCTAAAAGAAAAGTTTTTTTTTTATAGAGGAAGTTGTGGGCACATCTATGAGTTATCTATTCGTTCCTGAGAGCTTCACATCAAATGAAAAGGTGATTCACCAGAATCTTACTTGTGAAATGGAATAATCAGCTGCCCACTCATTCACCACATCCCCACGTTGAATGTCAGGCCACGTGCATGCGACCTGTAAACGTACAATGCACATCTTGTTTCAGATTCTCCAATATGCCACTGGAGGAGAAGGAATGATGCCCGTGGGCAAGGGCAGGGAAGCTTGGAGTCACAGATGCCCATGCCCAACCACCTTCTGAGCTGCTCAGGATGATCTAAGACAAGATCCTCCTTGTACAAGAACGTGTTTTGGTTCCTTTGGCTGATGCAAGTATTATTTTCAAAACATACCGCAGCTCTATATGCGAAATGAAAAGCGGACAATGGGCCTCATCACGGGTTCGGCTGTAACCCTGCCGGGGCTACCGACGGGTTGCCTCTGGACCCGTAATATGTTACCAGCACCTGATTTCTCGGTGCCACCGACTCATTATGATTCAGGCTCCCGGGGAAGTCGGGAGCTGGCAAATTGTAAGTCTCCATTCCCTATAGGACTCTATGGGAGTGGGAACAGGGAAGCCCCCGCACCGTTACAAACGGTGCCGGTGCTTCTGTGGACAGTCTGTCTACACTGGCTGCAGTGCCCAGCATGGTCAGACCTGTCGAGCACAGCGGCCATGGCAGGCAGACTCTTGCCGATTCGGAAACAAGGGTGCCAGTCAGTTTACCGGCACCCTTGTTTCCGGACTGGAAAACTCGTAATGAAGCCCAATGACTCAGCATAATGCATGCGACAATGCCTTGTCCGAGAGGGTTGGCTGGATATACATTTGGGTATGCATGCATGTTTGCCATCCTTACCAGTGCAGCTTCGGAAAGCTTACAGAATCAAAACACCAACAGAACGGTTTCACCAAAACTGTCTGCAGAGAAAGGAAAACCTTCATGAGCGATGTGATGACATCACAGTACGTTCAGCCTGTAGGTGCTTGGCCAAACAACATACGTGGCTTATTACTCAGACTTAAACACTGGCTATATAGCCAAGATTGCATTCTATTGGGGAAGGCCAAGTCATTCATTTGTTTGCTGTGTTGGCTTTTGGCTACTTCATGATGCTGTGATATTCAGAGGGGTTTTAAGAGCTAAGGTGGGACAGACACATTGGGCAGATGCTCCCATTGGTGCCATCACTATTTCACATCTTATCAGGAGGAGGTTGAAGCCAGCAGCTGTGTAGAAATAGGTCCCACTGTTGTTGAATATTGATTTTATTTATTTAATTGATTTCTTATAACGCACCTAATACCATACCCGAGTTCGGTTTCTAAGCGTGGATCCGGTATTGGAACCTCTGTTTCTCTGTGTGGTCTTGCTTCCAAGACCAGCGCGTTACCTCTGTGCTATCCTCTGTTCAATATGGTTCTGTTAGGGCTTCAACAGCTGGTGGTGTTTCCTGCCAGTAGCACTCTAGCAGCGCAGAGTGCAACAAGGCTCAGCACTCCTGATGGTACACCGCAGGGTGGCATGCCCTTCCTAGCCCAAGCTGCCTCTTTTTCTAGAAATGGGGTTTGAGCTCTTGGTCAGTTGCACCAGAGTTCTTTCAGTTATCGCCTGTGCTCTGAATTTCTTCTTGCTATCCATGCATCTATCTTCGCTCCGATCAAAATGTCCCTTTCTCAGCCCTGCAGGAAGTGGCTTGCAACCCTGCGGCTTCTGGGACGCAGATTCAAGCTCTTAGATTCCCTTCCTTCCGGGTCACCGTCCGATCTTTGCAAATCCAGCACCAACCCAACAGTGCCCTTGCGGTTTTGGCACACAGCCGATAACTATCACCCTCTCAGAGTACAGTTCCTGTGGCACGCTCCAACATGCCATCAAGGCCAGATACATCTAATAAGATTGCTGTGGCCATTTTTGATAGTTCATAAGACCAATGAACTGATCTGAAGGCTTATTTATTAAAATCATTGGAAACTGCCTTATAAATCAATTGTAGAAAGGCTTACTTTATAGAACAGGTTTGCAGGTCTTATTTTATTTATAATTATAGCCTTATTCGCATTATCTATCAAACGATCTTGAAGTTTTCAGGAGACATGGATGCTAGAAATGTTATCTTGAAAACTTGGCAAGCCTTACAGTAGAGCGCGGAATTCTTCGAAGTCGAAGTGCAGTTGCATGGCTCGTATAAGCCTGCTTCGTCATAAATGTCGTCTGAAGAGTGAATCTACTGGAAGCCATAGTCTCCTCCCATCAACGCACCTATCCACAATATGCTGGACGGTGGCAGGCTCATCTCTGGTAATTGCATGGACTGCTTTCAGGAAGCAAGATGGTGGTGGCCAAGAGATCAGAACTGTTGTGCCAATTCCAGGGTTCTGCTTTCATAAACAAAGAAACAAGTCTTGCTGAGTATTTTAGTCCTTTTTGCATAGACTTGCATAATAGCCTGGCACTTAAGGGGTCAAGGAACTAGAAGGCACATATTTAAATCACTTACTGGAAACCTACTAAGAAACATTTTTTTTTTTTTTTATTATTTTTTTTATTTGATATGGTTAAAAATTTCAACCTTTCAAATTCAACGTATCACAAGTTTGCCACACTTTAAACAATGAATTATACAAAACAGAGCTACATTACAAAATTACAAAATTACAACTATATGTCTATCAGCTTATCTTAAAATAAATATGTTGCTTCCATAAGCATAAGAAGGTATAATGATTTCATTATATTCTGGTATAATTTCGTAAAAGGATTTCTTAACATTCTTTCTAAAATCAAGGGATCCTTTTGAACATTCTTTCTAAAATTAAGGGATCCTTTTGGTTAAAAAGCTGGAGATTGCGTAACTAAATTTTAAAAGTTGACTCTAAAACACACAACTTTAGAGGAACTAAACAATATAAAAGCATTTCAACATCAATTGATATCACGCTTAGCAGTAAGAAACATTTAATTGTGCAATGAACAGCAGAACTTCTACAGTTCCGATCACAGTGATCCACGTTTTGACCCAAACTGAGTGACATTGAGTTACACAACCTCCGAGTAGGTAATTCTACACACATTTCAATGGTCATTTGCGTGAACGCCTTAATAAACACATGCAGGGTACTCCCACCTGGGGAAAACTTGGCCAATGCAATAACGCAATGATTTTTTGCAATGGGGCAATGTTGGTCCTAGAACCAGTAAGGCATAGAATTGGGACTAGGGCAAAGAGCACACTGGTGTGAAAAATGCATTGAAGGAATAGGTTTCTGCACAATGGCAAAGAGTGCCCTAGTGCTAACAGTACAAAATTACACTTGCACCAGTGCAAACTTTCTGTAACAAGGCCTGGTTGTTTCTCCTGGGGGCCCTGTTGCTATGCTAGACTATGGAGATACCCAGATTGTTTTCTGGTGGCACCACTGGTATACTGGCATGAAAGCAGTGCCGCAGATGTACAGAGTAATGCCTGACAGGCAGAGGTGTTGCTAGGTCTGGAAAAGATCTGGGGATACGCTAATGTTGGGAATGTCAGGACTCGGGGCTAGCAAGTCTTTGGTTGTAGCCCCTTAGCTTTTATTGTTGTTTGTTTGTTTATTTATTTATTTCTATAGCGCACCAAACCGGAAGGTATCTGGGCGCATTAAGGTATGTTACAGAAATACATATAAGGCATATCAGTTACAGTAATACAAGTCAAACAAATCACACATTACAGTCTGTAATGGACGTACATAAGAGCGGTAAAACAATCATTACAGGAAGTAGGTTAAGAGCTTAAGGCTGTAGATAAAAACCGTGTGATAAGGCAGAGTAACAAATATGCAGGCAGTAGTATAGTGTAAGGCCTAGGTGGTATAAGGCTCCTTTTGTCTTGGTTAGGCCTTCGTTGTTAGCCAGGTGATGGCTTTTTTCTTAAAGTTAGTGAAGGGCTGGGTCGTCTTGAGGTGGGGTGGGAGTGTATTCCAAAGCTTGGCAGCCATAACTGGGAAACTGCTCCCCCCTGATTTTATTTAATTTATACCTGGGGATAAACAGATTGGAGGTATTGGTCGATCTGGTGACCCGTGTAGAGGATCTAATAGTACATTTTTCAGTTAGGTATCCAGGGATATAGTCCCCTCAGCCCCCAAGCAATGCCTCCTCTGCCAGAAGAAATATACCCAACAGATTGTGTGACATCATTTCTCAAACATTTTGAGCTGCTCCCTTGCAGACCCGAAGCACCAATGTCCAGAAATCGTGCCCCATCTCAAATCTTGCATTCCATCCCAGAAGAAGAAAAAAAAACGGATCCAATATTGATTCAACGCAGATCACACCCTGGATGGTGAATGGTGTGGAGTAAGTGCATGTGACAGATATCGCCCAGTTTCCTCTGCCATGCCACTACTCACATCTGAACCTTTTGGCTATTTTATGTTAGCTATTTAAAATATTCCCGCCAATTGTCATGGGAGCACCACGTGCAGTATTAAGATATTTCAGGGCCTAAAGGATTCAAGTATGGAGTGAAGTGGTGGGTGACCTCGAGGAGGGATGTTGGAAATGCAGAAAGGAAAACCTAGCTGCGAAGCCCTGTCTGGCCAGCCTCAAAGCAGAAAGCAGCCCGGGATTCACGCGCCACCGGAAATAGGGGCATATGGTCACTGCTGTCGGCATCGCAAGCTCTGGGACCCAGCAAAAGAAGCTACGATCCCCGGATGGAAGCACTAGGTGAGGCGTGCCGCCCATGGCCACCTTGAGGGACCATACCGGGCCGTGTCAGACTCCCAGGGCCCTTTGAAAGCAGACAGAGGATTCTCATAAGAGCCACTTCACTGCTGGGGGGAGTCAGTAAAGGAGCTGACATGGCCGAACTTGAGGCGAAGCAGTGCAGTTATGGACTTCAGTGTTTTTATGTGCCATGCCTTCCAGGCAACCACAGCAACGGAACCACAAGTTAACACAGGCAGGAATTTTAACTGTCTTCGTAACATACCATTACTTTGGCAGTGGAAGTTTGCTCACTTTGCTGAGGATGCAGAAAGCCACTCGCTCCACAATGTAGGTTTGCTATTTTATGCAGGGTGTTACCAGAGCACGAACCTGACCCTACAGGTTAACTGAGCACTACACACAGAAACCAAAAACACATTGGGTAACATTCAGAGCATATGATTATTGTTTCAAGTTATATAACTGAAGAGAGGCATATATTTAAGCAGAGGTGAAGATGGCGGTGTTCTTTCTAGCTCACGGAATCGAACCGTGTGGACATGCACTATTTAGGGAAAGGTTGCCTCTTGTCTGAAAGCCCCAGAGAGGGGGCCCCCAGCGACCAATCTCCCTCAGGGCAGGAGAAGTGGAAGTAGGACTCAGGCTTCATCTCGCCACTTTGTATGAAATCGCTCTGCAGGTAAACTGGCAAGTGTCTTGCTGAGGGAAAGGCCCACCGCAAATGTTCACATGCATGTTAGAGAGTACTGCAGAGGTGGCGATATAGATCAGAAAACGTTTATTAAGCCTAATGTTAAATAACCTAAGATTTAAGGTCATGCTGAACATATCTCCGATATAGGTACACACAGGGCTGGCCCAAGACATGGGGAGTGTGTGTGGCTGCCCAGGGCGCAGCAGTCATAGAGGCCCCGCCAGAATATGAAGTAATAATGTTTTCAAGAAGGACTGTGCTGCCTCCATGTACAAGGCTCTCTTTTTTGTTTGTCCAAGTCAGGCAACACAATATCACCTCTCAACCTCGTGCTGGGATGCTCTGCAGACAAATACGCCCCCCAACGCCCCTCCACTCCCAACGTCCCCCGCCCCCAAACCCCCCAGCGGCTCACCAGATGCTGCAGACCTGCAAATGAGCATTTTAATTTTGAAAGCACACACAAGTCACCAGTTAGCTGCCTAGATCTATGCCCTCCTCCAGGACAATTAAATATATCACACAAAACAATGTTAAACCATCTGTTTTTATTTTCATATGTTCATATTTAACATGCCAAAAAGAGTTTATTTTATGTATAATATACCATTTTCCTCACCTTATATATGCAGCATGTCTTTGTCAAACAGTGATCGCCTTCTCACACATTACCTTTTGGTAGGATTCTTTAAGTCTTGAAAGTACATCTAAAACATCCACAGGCCATTTTTTGCCTTCTGTTAAATTGCATTCTAGTTTTTGTAGTATTCCATTCAAGGTGGGGGGAATAATGCCACGATTGTAAACACTCCGCCTAGCATATTACTACAAGGATTATATATGTGTGTGAGTACTTTACTATGGTTTGTGTACTTTTCAAGTCATCTTTATAAAACAGAGTATGGTTAATAGCCAAACATCTTGGTGAGAGGGGAAGAGAGTGCAAGGAAGTCATTAATATTTGCCTAGGATTTGGTTGGAGAGGTTGCAGTCCTAGAGTCTGGAGGGGTTATTGTTCCTGGTTCTGGCCCTGTGCTGATTTTCAGGGCACAATTCGGTGATATATGTGGGTGGGCAGCATCCACCCACGTTTTTTTGGGGGAGGGGGGGCGCAACCCCTGTTGCATGTTTGGCTAGTATGATTTCACACAGGTTGTCATGTTTCCAGTGCAGACGTTACCCACAAGACCACTTAAAAGTGTCATTAAAGCACACGTCTCATTTTTGGATTTTGATTGGCATGCAATATTTCATTATAAATTGTGCTTAAAAGGTGTGCATCTTTTTACTTTGCCAGCATAGTAGTGAACATTCTCCTCTCTCAGGTTCTATTTCTGGTGTTGATAATTGTTTTTGAAAGGCAAATGCTCCTTCGTCTTGTGCACTTTCTTCTAAAGATAAAGTCCAATTGAACTAAATTTGTATATTTCACTTTAAGATATGTTCACTAACTGTGCATATATTAATGGGTGGCAACTTTTGATATTCGCTACGGGGCAGGGATTCCCATACTGAGTGAAGCAAGGAAGCTGTACCCATTCAGAGGTCGAAACAGCACATTTTGCAGCATAGGAACAAAGCTGTATGATTTACAGGCAGGTCTAAACATGGAACATCTCAGCAACTGTAACAAATCAACTTCCGGGGTACCAGTGGTCCAGGGGTGAATATCGGTTTCTAAACCATCAATCAGCCCCATACCTCCAATACGCCAGAAGGGGTCCAAACAGATTGGAATAACAAGCAATTTATAAACCTCCATGTCCAATTTTGGTAACATGGACGGAATGCATCTCCGAAAGGTTGTGGATCGTTGGTTTGTTGCAACACAGCGAACATACAATCATTACCCATTGATAAAAGGGTATGTCCAGTCAAGGTTGTATCACAAATATCAACTTTATTTATAAATCACAACAGACAGTTCTAGCAACACTACAAAATACAACCCACCCTGTAAAGGAATGCAGAGGACAGACAGTTTCAAAACAGGAAAAGGGATGCACTCTGGATACTGACAGGAGGGTTGTCGGTATGGTTAATTACCTCAACAGTTTAAGGTTTCTTGCCTTCAGCACAAAGGGAGCAATGGGCCTTACTATGTCTCTAGTGGACTTCTGCGAAATAACAGGGGGACAGAACCTTGTGCTGTAGGTGTTCTTGGTGCTCGACAGGGTCAAATCCGCTTCAGCGCACTTTGCAGGCTTCTGTGACAGAGTTCAAGACGGCAGTCAGCTGTGGATATCAGGCGGCAAGGCAGTTCGGTAAACGAAGCTCAACAAACTGCTGCAGGCTGGCCTATATGGCAGCTCAGGGTCAGGAATTGTTGCCTCAGTGGTGATCGGCAATTACGAAGCACTCGTCAAGATATCTCAGATGACTTTAAGCGACGGCAGCTTGACAACGGTTAGCGTTGCCGTCGGTTGCAGATCGAGAAACTCGAATGGCTCAAAAATGTCCTTTAAGGAAGACATCGGTAGGTGCTCATCGAGACACTTCTCCCAGCTTCTTCAATGGGCTTGTGTCATCCTTTATGGCGGATGGCCTACAGCTGTGGAGTGTGTTGCAGGCAGCTTCATTGTTATTGGTTGTAGGTTCAGAGAACTTCTGGCACTTCCTACCTAGGAAGCTTGCTGCAGAGCCTAGCAGGGTACGCTGTGTGCGGGCTGGGTATCAGTTCTGAAGCAGCTGGAGAGTCCTCCAAATACTGTTTCTCTCTCTGTCGCCTGGGAGATGTTTTGGGGAGGGATCTTGCTTTTCTCTCTGGATGTCCGGGTCTTCCTTCACTGGCGTAAACTGTAAGACAGACTGTACCTTCAGCCAGGGTCCAAGCTTGAGTTCTTCTTTCCTACTTCTTGTGATGTCTTCAGATGATCTGCGAAAAGAGGGGCACCAGCCCTCTTTTAAAGCCAAGTGGGCCACAGTGATTGGTGTAGGCTAAATCTACCTTAATGAACCAATCCTGGGGTCCATACCAACAATCTACTGTATTCGTGAGGTCATAACCAGAGTGCATTACAACAGGAAAGGTAAGGGGATGAAAACAGGAACAAGGCGTGCCCCAGAACAAAAATGGCAGAAAACTTCTCCCAGCAGAAAGATGTCTGGCCACACTTCCGTGTGATACTAAGTCCCACCAATCTTTCTGTCTGTTGTTGATCAAAGAGTCTCTCTGGTTAATGGTCCTCTCTATGTGGTTCCTGAAGCGACAGGTCTCCCTTGAAGCTGCGGCGAGACCAGACTCTCTGGCATCTGCAAAGAACATTCTTGTACCTTATGAATGGGGTTCCCCTAGCGATGTTGCTGTGAGGGGGCAGAAATGTGAGGCGGACAACTTTGTAAAAGATTTTCAACATTTACCATTTTATTAAATAAAAAGATTGGATAAATGCCTCACTATTCCTACCCTTACTAGTATTTCCCTGCCTAAAACAAACGAAAAGGAAACACTCTAACAAAGGATATTTGTCCCTCATACTTATACATACAATAAAGCAATACAGCAGTTCAATTCAACCAAATATAATATAACAATTGAGTTCGTAATATGTCCCGAGTTCCTTCCTAAGAACTGGGTGAATTCCCCTTTCCCAGATGAAAGCATGATTCTGCTCCACAATTCAAAAGAAAATAAGGAAATCCTGGTTTGTAACAAACTTCCAACACAGTTCATTGTAATGTCAATTTGACAAGAGAAGGTTACAACACTTCAATGATATGCCAAATAAAATAGAATGTTCCCTCTCTTCTTTGAGCAAGAATGAGCCTAGCATTCTCTTCTTCAAATGAGCAACAATAATTATCTCTGTCAGGATAATTTGCCACAATTGAATACTTCTGAAGATATGCAACTCCTCCACGGCAGGTTTATACAATTCTTCCTTCAGCGCAACAAACACCATACATTGTCTTTGTTAGGAGCACTTTACAGAACTTCATCAACTGCCACCTGGTTTACTCCCATGCCAGGCCCACTTCTTCAAAGGTGTGCCATCTGGGTATAATCCCCTACCCAAATAGCTTTTCACAAAACAGAACGTGTTTCAGTGGTAACCTTCAACTTAGAACAGCTTTACAACAACTTCACAGTGTTCGTTATTTTGCAGCATTAAACGTTTAGCAACTTCTCAGGGAAACAATATTGACGTTGGGGTTCTTTAATAGTCCTCTGCAAATTACACTCCTATCTCTGAATAACCTTTTCCAGAAGGGCAGTGTGGGGAAGGCATTGTATCACAAGTATAAAACTGACACAAGATACAATTTGTAAAACCTTAATTAACTTTGTGGGTTTGGAGAAACTACTACTATACCCTATAACTAAGATTGGAGTTGTCTCGAACATCAAATAATAAAGAAAACAGTTGCGTCTGTCAAATCAAAATGGCCTATGCTAACAAAACCTAATGCATGCCCCATCCCTTGGCCCTGTTTGTGAAGCTATTGTCATGTTACTGTGGCTGCCTGGCCTTCACCTAATGTTTTCCCGTGTTCTATTTGAATGGCTAGTAACGACGTGCCATCCAGCGATCGCTTGATATCTCCATGCATAATCAAATGTTGCAGATGTCTTTGATGCTTCAAGTGTCCTCCCTTGCACAGTTTACCTGAAACATACTTTGTAGCCACTACATTAACAGTCCTAGTAGAGTCCGTCAGATCAAAATGGCCTATGCTAACAAAACCTAATGCCTGACCTATCCCTTGGCAGAGGCGTTGCTAGGGGGCTAAGGGGGCTATAGCCCCAGGTCTTTTGGTTGTAGCCACAGACAGAAGTTCAGGGGTTACAACCAAACAGCTACTAGCCCTGAGTCCTGACAGTCCCGACATTAGCGTAGCCCTGGATCTTTTCCAGACCTAGCAACACCCCTGTCCCTGTTTGTGAAGCTATTGTCACGTTACTGTGGCTGCCTGCCCTTCACCTAATGTTTTCCCGTGCTCGATTTGAATGGCCAGTAACGACATGCACACCAGCGATCACTTGATATCTCCATGCCTAAGCAAATGTTGCATATGTCTTTCATGCTTCAAGTGCCCTCCCTTGCACAGTTTACCTGAAACATACTTTGTAGCCACTACATCAACAACCACTGCAACCAACCAGCTTTAAGTTAAGTACCATTTTCTTGGAACGTAGGTCTATGTAATTCCTTGGAACAAGAGGAGAGTCTTTACCTGTATGCATTTTTACACCCATTATGACCTTTGAATGCACACCTGATGTAGCACCCGTAACAAGAGGAGAGACTACCAGTATGCACCTCTACGCCTATTATGACCATTGAATGTACACGTGATGTAGCTCCACCCAACAAGAGGGGAGGCGGAGGCCTTGCCAGCATGCATTCTTATATGATATATATGATATTTATTTTATTTTTTACTTATTTTTTATTTATTGAATAACCACGTCTACTGTATGAACTTCTGTTGAAACTCCCTGCAACTTGGGGAGAGTTTACACTTGTATGCCTATACCACATATTCTTATCGAGCACTTTCTGTAACTAGCTTCTAGATACCTTAGGGTTTTGTGCACTGTAAATAAATGAAATAAATAAATACTGCGTGTCACCATCGGCTGCCTCACAACCACTCCCCGAGGACCCCTCACCCAGGTGATCCTCCTGCACTGGTTCACCCCCAGGGTCTAGACCCAAAGGCGATGGATGTGCCCTGCCCACCAGAGAGAGAGAGAGAGATCCCCGGGGACTAGCGGTGAGACACCCTCTTGTTTCTCACAGCAGCCTTTTTGCCACTTTTGTTTCCCCACTGCATAAGTAACCAAATACTGATAAGGACAGAGTCTTGTTCTGTTCCTTTCTTGACATTGGCAATGAGTGTTTATATCAGCTTGGATAATGGTTGTATGCATAAGCTTTTAACAATGTTGCCCTACCGGGTTGTTGACTTTTACATAAACTGACATGCTCAAATTTACAGTCACTAGGTTTCAGTAAATATAACGTTGGCTGCTTTTTGAGAATTCGATATTCAAAAGTACTACTAACACTCCTTCAACTGATACGCGAGTGAAACTGCGTTCCTTGAACACACAAGCAGTCTCAGAGCGCTTCGGAGCACTTTCAACTTGTGAACTCAACGGGTAAGTTGCACGCTTCTGTTCCTCTTGGCGTTCGTAGGTCTTCTGCTGCAGTGGCTTCTTGCAACTCGGCAAACAGCTTCTCCGGTCTGCCTTCGCCCGTGCCACTTGTTACTGGGGCTTTCTTTTCATCTGAGCCTATCTGGTGCACGCCAGCCACTGGAGACCCCTCGAGAGGGAAAACCTCCTTTGCTGCTTTCGCTTCCCACTGCGCAGCCTTTGCACAACAGATTTCCAAAGGGCAAGTGTCCCTTCTGCACTCTTCCAGCTGCATGACCTCAGCAATTGGGACAGCTGGAGACATAGACCCTTTCTTCGGCCACTGTCTTCGGCTTCACAGTGGTCCCGACGTCTTCTCTCCCCTCCAGTCCCAACCTCGGATGCATACAGTCTGCACTGCTCTTCCTACTCGCTCCGACAACAGCTTCGTCCTTCATTCCCCTGCTTGAACCTGAGGGGGCTTTTGAAGCCGTCCAGCCTCCCTCAGGTGTGGGTAATTTGCATTAATGAACTGATAACTCCTGCAGTATTGGTCCTCCGTAGCCCTCTTCCCAGTATTTAGGGAATCATGGGACTTGAAGTTCCTAATGTCAAAGTTAGTTTTCTGACATCAATAAGGCATTAGAAGATTGGGGTTTCAGGAAAAGTTGAACAAAGGGGTTTCCCATTCCTCCTGATCTGCTTCCCCCTCATGCGATCCTCCCGCATAACACCACCCCCAGGGGTGGGATCATAAAGTGTCTGCGTTCCCCATTCCACATGAGAAGTGTCCCAAGCTAGGTTTTCCAGGGGAATCATTGTCGATTCATTGCATTGCCTACTGTACACATAGTCCGAGACATGACAGCTGTCATTGATACAGAGGGTGGGAGCTGGCTTCAGGTTGACACAGTTATGTACTCCATTGTCACAATGCTGTCACATTCCAAGCAAATATGACAAAATATGACTGGATGTACTGTGCCTGTTGGCTGTGTCCACCCAAAGTACACAGGCCCATGCGCTTGTTGTGGTTTGAGCATATGAAAATGCATGTGGATTAGCTCCACACATTTTCATCAGGTTGGTCTACCATCATTCCATTTAATTTAGCATTTCTAAAAAGCCCAGGTGAGCGCACAGCCACCGTATGGATTGTCGAATTCTTCACAGCAACAGTCACTTAACCTGCAGAGTTGTCTTTGCAGCATTCTTCTATGAGATCCCCTGCGACTCTCACACCCACAAAACAGATCTGGCCTGCTAAGCCCCTTCAATCAAGGGTCAGGTGGGTCCATCAATGAGGCTCTCTTCCCATTTTGATGTGAGTAACACTTGCACATTTTTAAAGATGCATGCAATCACGTCACCAAGCCTGAACTCAGCAGGAGGGGAGACAGAAACCCTGCCACAAGCAGTGATTTATATGAGCATGGTAAGGAGAATAGGTGCAACTACACCCTCGAACTCCATGTACTCAGGGCATGTGAATATATTATTGAGTCACCCCCCCCCCCCCTCGCTTATTTTCTAGGACTTGAGCCCTGTAATTCTTCTAACATTTGAAGACCTAAAAAAAATTCATCATTCCCTGCCTCAAGACATCCCAGGTAAATAGGCAATCCTGCAGTAGATGCAATCTGCCCTGTCTGCCCCAGGGACAGTCCCTTCCCATGCAGGACATCCTTGGAACCTGCTTGGAGTTTATTTCTTTAAATAGCCAAAATAATCCTTATGTATAGCTTCTGAAATAAAAGCACTATGCTAGTTTGGATAATATGGGCAAATATATAAATAAAAATAAAAACAATTGGATAACCGCTTCAAAAACAGCAGATGGCAAAACAACCACATATTTTTGCAATGGCTTCCACAGTCAGATGGTGTTTTCAAACAAAAGTTTCAAAAATATTACAAACCACATTTCTACCAATGACATCTGGGAAGATATGCGTTCAAGTTCCTGATTTGCAGACTGGTCTCAAATCCCAGCTTCTCCATTTAACCGAAGTGTCTGCTCCCGGTCAAATCATTTTATCTCACCATGCCTTATCTGCCCAAATTAAAAGTCTATATAAAGGTATCCAGCTCACTACTCTGCTACTTCAAAAAAGCCTCACTCCTGATATTTCCACATAGGTAAATATTAAAAGTGACAATTCATATACCGGATGCCACAGTTTATTTGTCTCCTGCCTTACCCATGGCCACGTGTTTTATTTTAACTTCCCATGATACCCATTGTGTATTTAAGACTCTTTCTATAATATTTTTATGGCTATATGCAAATAAGCAGGGCCCCACACATCTTTTGCTGCCCAGGGCCCCGCAAATCCCACGGCCGTTTTTAGGGACACACAGTATGATTACAAATGTATGCCTATTTTTATTATTGATTACTCAGTTTACGGATCTGGCAACATATTATGGCTGCCATTTTGTGTCGCCTCTGAAGTGGTGTCACTAAAACTTGTGCAAAATATGTGTGCATCTTTGAGTCCAGTTCTCAGTGGCCTCTGTAGAAAAGTGGTGGGTTTGGGAGGGAGGGTGTTGGCCCTGTTCTCATAATGCCAGGTGCCCTCTGAGGTCCCCCCCCAACATTGCAATGAGCACTGGGAACTTAGCACAGGCCCAGTGATGCATGCAGAAACCGTGAGAAGTGTCATTGCGTGCTGAGTTTCCTTCTTGTACAATTTAGTCAGCTGAAATGTGCACACATTGCAGTTTATATGAACTGTAGTATGACATTTTCCACCACAATACCCCTACCCAAAACCACCCTCATTTGACGGGTGGTTTTGGCTTTCTTTCAATGGTTAATGTGCTTTTCTCGCAAAGGTACAACTAGAGAGTATAATCTGTCTATTATATAGGACAGGCAGATTGGATATCCGAGTGCCAGAGCTTGCCTAGACTCAGCTTGATTCTTTGAGGTGTCTGTGACCTACATTTTGTGCATGCTAAAATACTGCACACGTTGATGCTATTGTGGTCTAGAATTTCCTGTAATCAGCTAGAATAGATATGTGCTCACATTTTTAGTTTGATCTATTAGGTGGTGCTTCCGCATCGCCTATAGGGCAGAACTATTGCATTGGAGTACAGGTAGGCGGGAGATGACATGTGAGGAAGGACACAGCTTGTGAGTGTTGTGTGGTTATTTACCCACCCATTGACTTCCCATGTACTTGTTAATCACTATGGCCATTTCCACCCACGGCCTGCCCCTCACCACCCTAAACACACCCTCCTGGGATCTCTTTAAGCTGGCTTTATCCAGCAGTAACATCAAATGTTAACCTGCAAGTGTTGGGCCTTAGCAGTTTGATGAAAATTAATGGCTTAATTGTAGCTCTAAATGGCTCTCTCTTCCATGCACGGAAGTCCTGTTAAAAAAAAAAACAGGACAAAGCCAACAGTTTTGGCATGAGGTATGAGATAAGCACTTGCCAGGTACTGATATCATAAGCCCAATTTATCCGTTCAATAGCCAGGTAGTACCATTATATCAGTGTCTCTGTGATGCCTATTCTACACAAAAACCAAATTGTTGGCTTTGCCAATGCCTGTTAAGTAATGTATTATCAGGCTCCCTGCCTTCTTTCAAGCACTGAAAAAATAGGCGTTAATACTACCAACTGTGATTGGACTCAATTCATTAAAGTCAGAAAGACAAAACTTGGAAAGTACAGGCTGCACATGACAGAGTTGAGCATTTAACTCGCAGAACTATCCATTTAAAATATACCATGTTGCTTAATGAACTGCGCAGTTAAAAAAACATGTATTATGATATCTACCCACCATCCCTCCCCTCTAGTCCTTTATCAAAACATAACATAGTATTAATATTATCACATGTACACAAAGTGCGCCATGACCAACTTCTTGCTTCCAAGCACTTTAAAAATATGTGTTATATTAATAAAGTGTAACCCCAAGGCCCAAAGCATTGCCAACAGCTGTTGGTTTCCACATTTAAGGAGAAATCGCAGATAAGGTAGCTCAGCGGGTTAACTGCTCACTACTAAGAGTTGTGTGGGATCTGCAGGTCACAGTTCGAATTCTGCCCATCCACCTCAGTCTTTCATCCATCTCGAGATCATAAAGTGCTTGCCACATTTAGATTGTGTAATAACAATTGTATAAAATATTGTTCCATGTAAAGCACTTTAGCAAATTCTCTATATAAATAACAGATTATTAATGACTATAAATGCCTAGGGTGACCAGATGTCCCAGTTTTGCAGGGACAGTCCCGGAATTGGGCCCTCTGTTCCCAGAGTTTTTGAAATTTTAAAACCCTGTTCCGGTTTTGAGGAAAGGGTGGGTTACAGCAATTATAATTGTAATTATTTTTCACAATACTTTAAATATTTTGAAGATGGAGGATTGCCTCGAACCCCCAACCTTTCCGGTACGAGTCACAACACTTAACCATAAAAAAACTGCACAGACATGATCATTTAACAATCCTAGTGAAGTGTTTATTTGTTTGAGACATGAACAAACCTCATGTTTATATGGTACACCTGAAGCTTAAAGGGAAAATTCACTCAAAAATGTTATTGCCTCAAAAGATGGCCCATAATCAAAAATATATATAAAAAATATTTTTAAACAAAGTTCCTATGTAAAATTGAGAAAATGAGGCTCAAACTCAAAAATTTCAAGCACAGGAGGCATACATTTTGTGAAATGAATGAGCCTTGTGTGCTTGTGTTAAGCTTTGCCCTTACGACAATAATGAAGCAAAAACCACCTAATGGTAGCTTTTGTTTATTACAGCCGGGTTTTGCTTCATTATTGCCGGAGAGCAGAGAATGCAGTCAGGATCCTTCCTGCCGCCTGCTGCTGGCAAGTGCTTTTTTTTTTTACTTTAGAAAGAAAACCACAGCAATTATAAATACAACATTGTTGCGCTTATAATTGCAGTGGCTTTTGCTTTTAGTCTCCCGGGAGACTCAAAACGAAGGTACCGGCACTTATAAATACAAAATATCTATGATGTTGGTGGTTTTCTTTTTAAGTTTCCCGGGCTCCCCCGGGCCAAGGGAGACCGGTAGACTCAAAGCGAAAACCACTGCATTCATAAATACTATGCGGTTGTATTTATAATTGCCTTGGTTTTCTTTTTCTTTTTAAGTTTCCCAGACCTAAAAAGAAAACCACAGCAATTATAAACACAACTGTTTTGTATTTATGATTGCAGTGGCTTTCGCTTTGAGTCTCCCGGGATCAAAGCGAAAGCCACTGCAATCATAAACACAACGTTGTTGTATTTATGATTTCCATGGTTTTCTAACCACAGCATAATTGCCACGCCTTTTCTTGTAGGCAAGTCCAGGCAATTATGAATACTTTGCCGGCATCCGGCAGAGTATTCATAATTGCTGCAACTTTCTTTTGAAGTTTCCCGAGCACAGGAATTTTGCATTTTTGACTTGTAGTCCTGGGTTTGGGAAAATCCAGGACCACAAGTCTCAGAATACAAAGTTAAAACCAGCACTGGACTAGGATCCCCGGAATGGTTTAATTTTGGCATGAAAGGTGTATATACACAAACACACGCACACATACATCTATCTATACATATGGCATTGAAACAGTTAAAGAAGCACTGTTCATTTGCACCTACTGGAGGAAAACATGAATAAACGATCATACGGTCTGTGCTCTCACCACTTTCAGACCCGGGAATTTTTTTTAACCCCCGGTACTTAACCCCAACAGACAAGAGGTTAAAGGACAGGGCAAAGGAAGCTACATTATACCCTAACCAGCACTGTGGCAATACACTGCCAATAATAAAAATAAACATTGGAAAATAGCAAGACTTTATAATGCTATTAGGTAAAATGCCATAACATGTGAAGTACCGAAGGATATTGATTGATTGATTGATTGATTGATTGATTGATTGATTGATTGATTGGGTATTTATGATGAGCCTAAACACAAGTATTTTGAGGCGCAACAAGACAGGAGGGTGGGAAAAAACAAAACTATCCTACTAGGACTTGTCCCATTCGGAACGTGCAAGTGCAGTAAGAGAAGTGCAGGGTGTGGAGGAGCAGTCAGGGCTGAGGGGCCTAGTGAGAATCGAGTGGCAGGGGAGCCCAAGTGGACAGAGCCAGGGGAAAGCAGAGAGTGCGGGGAGGAAGGATCACGAGCTAAGTGGGAGTTAAGGGGCTGGGCGTGCTACACGGGAGAAGGCCCATCCAGGCAAGTGTGGGGGGAGGGGTCCGGAAGGACAAGAGTACAGGTTGAGGAGGTGGGATGCAAGGAGACCAAGTGAGGGGTAGACTGGAATCGGGGGGCCTGGTGCCCGGAAGACTCAAAAGGAGCCAGGCAGCTAGTCAAGAGGAAGACATGGACATTAGCGGGGCAGTGGGAGAGGGAAGGAAGAAGAGAAAAGGAAGGTCTTGAGAAGCTTCCGGAACTTAGGGAGTCTGAGAAGGGCAGGGAGGCCATTGCAGAGGGAGGCACCTCTTTTTCACTTTAATCTCTTGTAATCATTGATATGTACATTTGTTCTATTTACAAAAGCAAAGCCCATTTAATAAAACAACGCGAAAAGCAAAGACCCTTGGAAGAAGACTGGTGAGTGACAGGGTGATTGAGCGCTGGTGAAGAATGGATTAGGCCAGGGATCTACTTTATGTCCACATAAGAATGCACATTTGAGGCGTTACCTTAAAAGCATAGCCCTTGAGCTGATGCCCCATTAACATGCATACACGGGCTGCATATTTCCCATGTACTGTACCATCCTGAGACCCTACATTTGGGTGCTCCACCTGCACCACAACGTAAGCTTCACATTGTTTTTCAGACCATGGCTCACACTAGGGTGGCTCCTCATAAGTGAGAAGAGGCTACAGATAGGTTAGTGAGCTCCACCTGTCATGGGAGTCCAGCTAAACGACACGGCAAATCCTGTCGAGGGCCCTCCGTTTTGGACACCCGGTGTGATATTAAGAGTTTCATAGGCACCAGGGTGGCTGGGCTCCAATGAAAGTTTGGAAAACGAAGCAGGCAGGCAGCACTTAGCCATGTTTCGGTCTACTCTGGTATACTTCTGCAGGCTATGGGCAAACGTATGCATAGTTGTCAAATGGCTCCATGTCAGAGTCGTGCTTGTCCATTATTGCCTTTTTAACCAACAAAACTTTGTATTCTGGAATGTGTAGCTTCACTCCACCTCCCCCCATTATATGCATGGAATAGAACAAAAGTTCCCTGCACGCAAAGTGATGCAGGCTAAAAGCCTGGATTCGGATTAGAATAACTGAACTATGGGGCCAGTGGTAAATTCATAAAAAAAACTCTTGCTTGATAACTTCACTTAACCCCACCCCACTCAGGCAATCTGAAAACGCACTAACTGTGACATGAACCTTTTGCATAATAACAAATCAGTCTTTGGCCTAGTCCCCTATAGTTCCTAGCAGCGAGGTATAACCAAGCCCAGAGACCAGCCAACATTTAGCAATTGATAACTTCCCAATAGCAAGAACCTTTGCTTCTGAGTGACAGACAGATATGATATATGATAGGTTATTTATAACGTGCTTAATATCCAGAGGTTTCTAAGCACGGACCCAGGGATTGAACCTGTGTTGCTCCATGTCGTCTTGCTTCCAAGGCGAGCACATTGCCTCTAAACTATCCTCCCAGGACAAAATAAGGTGTCCAGCGTGTAGCTTGGACTCCCCTCAATTATGAGAGATTGCCACCCAATATCCAGATTACCCCCAAAGTTGGCCATGTGTTCTGAGGTCAGTGAGGGCAGGGGAGAAAAAAAGTGTCCTTACGCCTGCAGGGCACAGACACCCGTTATGCTGAAAGTTTACACTCTGCACCCCAACTGCAACTGGGGTAACTCATTCCACAACATTGCATGCCGGAGCTGTTTGACATGCACTACTTTGTCTGATCGAGGATAAGCAAAACATGAAATCTTTGAAACGCAGTCCTTAGTCCAATCAAGATACTTTTCCCTATGCCACACACAAGACAAAAGGTTGTCAGTTGGGCACCAATCAGCCCAAACTAAAAAGCACAAAGAAGATTCCATCAAGGCCTAAACAGAAAAAGCACACAGAAAAAATAAGGAAAAATACATGACAGGATGAGGCGTCACCGCTGCATTATCCTCTTTATTTCGGTTTGCCCATTTTCTGAAGGAAAGTATTTTGGGGCGATTGCACTCCAAAGGGAGAGCAACGCACGTCTCTCTCGGTCTGTAAACAACAGGACCCCCCCCCCCTTCCCCACGGTCCGAATAATCTGGCTGCCACTTACCGAACAGTGGGTCGCCGTTTCCCCGCCTGTGGCCAACCCAGCTCCGCATACATTGGGCCGGGTGCCCCCTATTTCCTGGTCCAGTGGAACGTTCCCATGCGGCAGCCAGCGCGCAGCTTTGTTCTCCACACCCGTGCCCGATTGTGCATCATCAAGTCAGGAGCACATGTCTTGTGGCTGTTTTTTTGTTTGAAATATCAGCGTCTCCCCACAGCAGGAATTAGGAAATGAGTGCCTGCTCGGCAGAACAATACCCCGCGGCCCTTGCGTTTCCTTTCATTGTGAGCAGGCCCCAGTCGCGCTCTGTGGCCGTTTTAAGTTGAGCGCCCACCACCGCAGCGGCGGCGGGTTTATTTTTAAACACGTCGCATTGTGCGGTGCGTAGCTTGGCGTTCGTAAAGTAAAAGGCATTGCAGGCTGTAAATGCCCCGAACCGGTCTCATGCGATAACTTAGTAGCGAAGGTGCAGGAAGACTCGCCCACGCGCTCTCAGGGCATGGAAAATGCTGCATTCGTGCACAGCAGGGCCCCTGTAAAACGAAATGCATGTTAGGCCTTTCAACTTCTGACCTAAATCTTGCCCTGCCTTGAGCAGGGCGGGACTTGGACCAACCATAGTCTGGGTTAACAGTCAAAAAGACCCTTCAAATTGGGAATCACCATTTATAACTTTTTACCCCAAACTGTTCCGGTTCTACCAGCAGTCACATTTTTAATAACATCTGTGCACCTGAATGCCCCCTGGGTCAATAACAATGGCCAAAAACTAAACGTCCCATTGGTGTATTACATCATCAACGGCCCACTCTGTCCCACACACTTGGCCCACACGATGCAGCGGGGCCATTCTGCTTCTTCTCCCTCCATTCCCACATTAGATTCCATGCCACATATTGTAACAGCCCCCTGGTTTCCTCATACGTTTCCTTCCACGACAGGTACAGCACCCTGCTGCCTCCTAGCTAGATTCCCACTGAAACCCCAATACCATTGCCCCACAGGCCAGTCCGAGCCGACCTCTGGTAATTCCAGCCCGCATCTTCACAGCAGCCATTCCGCTGCAGGCAGTGGGACAATGGCTCATACAGGTTATTTTCTTAGTTGCTCCCGTTTACACACTCTGGCATCAGTCAGAAACGCGTGCCGCTTATTCCGTTTTTAACCCCTTTGCCTTGATAGTTTGCGTCCACAGTTTCCTTCGTGTGTTGCTTATTCGTGCAGTGGAGCGGTGCAGGTGCTTCGGGATTGGAGGGACCCTACTGGACCTTTCTACACAATGCGTCAACATAAAGAAATGGCTTCAGCCAAAATTGGTTGGGCCCCACAACTTGCACGTGCCCGCTGTAGAGGCGCTGGGACAGATTTCCAGGACAAACAAAAGAGTTTGGACCCAGCCCATATCGCCTGTCAAACGCTGTTCTTTGGCTGACTGGCAAAAGACTGAGGAGGCCCCTCTGGGCACAACACCTGTGCAAGGTGGGGCGAGGCTAGCGTTTGCACTCAGCCTGCATCCTGCATGCCAAGAAAGGAGACACTGGGCCCGCCCTTTCATAGCCAAGTAGGCTCCCTCTCAACTAAGTTCATGTCTCCGCTAGCACTTGGTTGGCAGGGGCAGGCGGGATAAGCAGTAGTAGAAGTGTAACAAAGAAAGTAGTGGAACTGTGGTGTCAGCACTGGAGAGGGTAGGCGGACGCAGAGTGCAACACGTGACTAAGTGTTACGGCCGGGTCATTGCAATAGTCTATGTGACAAGTAACTAAGGCTCCTATCACAACTTTACGCTTGCACAGGGACATGAAGGGACAAATCCTTTGTGTAGAAGGGTGAATATCGTCGTGAAAAGTAGAGGAATGGTAAACAGAAAGAAAAAAAAAAAGTAGTGGAACACTGCTCCTGACCGTTCCTGCTCACTTCGATCACTGGGGGCAAGTGAGTGAAGTTCACACCAAGGCCTTTTCCCTACCTGCCATTCTCCGATTCATGCTTCACATTCGTCACGAAAGCATGGAGGGAAGGGGTATAGCAGCTGTCTGCAGAGGCCAGTCACAGCAGGTGCGGTGGGGACGCAAAAGAGGAGTGAAGAGCAGGTCACTCCGTCCCCTGGGCGCCTTTACAATGCTGTAAACGGCGTTCTGTCTGGATGTATTATACTCACCTTGAAGAGAACTACGCCCCGGAGACCTTGATTCTGATCTAGCACAAATCTTTTGTTACCCACTGCCCACTAAAACCGACACCCCGTTTTGCACAAGTCCTTAAACCCTGGCCCTTTTGAGCCAACAAGCCATATTCACCATAGACACTAGGTTATGAGGTAGCAGCATGGCTGCAGTGCCTCTTCCCTGACTCTCCTAGGAGCTTTCCGGAAGCTAAACCGCTGTGGGCAGAACATTACACAAAAAAGCCCCAGTTGCCATCAAGAGGCAATTCAAATGTTTAGTGTTGCATTTTACAAATACAACGTAACATAACTGGCAATCTTTAGGAACTCCACAAGTCATACTGCGCGGTTGGCTGCTATGTCATGCAATGCTAGCTATGCATTGCTTTGTTGCGAGGGGGGACCAGTTCCCCAATCCTGCTGCAATGGCGAGAGATCAGCAATGGTAGGGAGCGATACCATGCAAAGTAGTCCTGCTTGGAGATGTCCATCCACCTGTAAACTGCATACCCTAACCAACACCCAACTAGGCACTGGCACCCATCACCTGCTTAATAATTTAAACCAATGGTATTCAAACTTTTTCATAGTTATTTACACATCAGTAAAAATATTGTTTCTAGCCCACCCCCCAACCTAAGGTTTGCTCCCCCCCAGGGATCCCAAAGAATGTCCAGGGGGGCGCAGGCTTTTAAATATAAGCAGATTTTCTACTACTTATATTTTCTATTAGCACCCTGGGAGGTGCCTGTAGCCAATAAAAATGCTCGGAACGGCGAACGCAGGCTATATTCACAAACGTAAGCCCGCGTTCCGAGCACTTTCATTAGTGTCAGGCACTTCCGTCACTGGTCCCAACTCCCCCTTCCCATTAGCACTTGTGTAGCTATATCACTGCCCGGGTGCTAATGGTTCTCTTTTCTTTCAAAATAATGGAAGAAAAATGTACCTTTTCATCGTTGCACTGCCTTCAGCCAGGCATTAAGTACCCTCTTCAATGGGGATGACATCAGTCATCAACATTGATGATGGATTTCCTGGTTTGAAGGCAGAGATGGCAGCAAGGAAAAGGTACGTTTTCCTTTCATTATTTCAAAATAAAAGAAAACCATTAGCCCCCGTGCAGTGACCTACAAGGGTGCTAGTGGCGATATGTGATATGCTTCGCTCGGGCCCTTAACTTGGTCGGCGGGCCGTTATGCACAGGGTGGGCCCACCTCTTTGGGGCATATCCTCTTCTCATATCACTCTCTCTACGACTCCCTCTCATCTGCCAAGCGCTCCTACTACTCTAACCTTCTACACTCACAAGCTTCCCACCCCCGCCGTATCTTCCAAACCCTCTTTCGCCTTCTTTCCCCTCCCACTCCTGATCCTTCCACGAACTCTCTCCTCTCTCCCTCTGATTTCGGCAACTTTTTATCATCCAAAATTCTCTCTCTTCGCCAAAACATCCTCTCCGCTCCTTCTTTCTCCCCTTCCCTTCTTCATCTTCCACCTCTGCTAACATGTCCACCTTCTCTCCCATCACCGCAGCCTGTGTCTCCTGTCTCCTGTCCAAAACTCACCCTACCGCTGCCCCCTCTGATCCTATCCCCACCTCCCTCATCCCCAGAGTCTACCCCCTCCTCATCCCCTACCTAACCACTTTCTTTTTGTCTCTCCGCTGCTACCTTTCCTTCAGCTTTCAAACACGCCACCATCATCCCCATCCTGAAGAAACCTTCTGCTAGCCCTCTTACCTCCAATTTCAGACCAATCTCTCTTTTCCCCTTCATCTCAAAGCTCCTTTAACGCTTATCCTACTCTCAACTCTCTGCTTTCATCTCCTCTCAATCCCTCCTCCCCTCCTCTCAATCTGGTTTCCGCCCTAAACACTCCACCGAGACTGCTCTCACATATGTGCTCAACTCTCTCCTCACTGCTCGCCATGCTAAGCAATCCTCAATTCTCATCCTCCTTGACCTCTCCGCAGCCTTTGACACTGTAGATCACCCCTTACTTCTCAGCACTCTGTCCTCCCTTGGTTTCAAAGGCTCGGTCCTCTCCTTTCTCTCCCCTTACCTCTCCAACTGATCCTTTACTGTCTCCTGGGGCGGCCGCACCTCCTCCAACTTCCCCCTGAACTATGGCGTCCCCCAAGGATCTGTACTCTGACGTTTCCTCTTCTCTCTCTATACCTCCCTTCTCCATCACATCATCTCTTCTTTCGGCATCTCCCACCACTTCTACGCGGACGACACCCAACTCTTTCTCTCCTTCTCCTCCTTCACCTCCGACCTCCACCACACTCTCTTCCTGCCTCACGGCCATAAAAAACTGGATGTCATCCCACTTTCTTTCCCTCAATGCTGACAAGACTGAAGTGCTTTTCCTCCCTCCCGACACTCTCTCACCTTCCCCTCCTCCTTTCATCCACTTCCCCCCTTCCAATCTCCCCATGGCGACCCATGCCCGCAACCTTGGCCTCCATATTGACCCCTCTCTCTCCTTCTCCACCCACATCTCTCTAACCTCTCGTACCTGTCGGCACCACCTCTTCAACATCCGCAAGATCCGCCCCTCCCTCACCTTTCACGCTTCTAAACTTCTAAACCCCTTCCTTATTTTCTCCCGTCTCTTCTACTGCTCCTCTCTTCTCTTTGGCCTCCCTATTTCTCACCTGACTCCCCCAAAATCCATCTACCACTCCTCTATCCGTACTCTATGTCTCCTCGGCCCTAGAGACTCTATATCTACCTTGCTCTCCCAACTCGGCTGGCACCCTTTCCTCTCACAATTGAAATTCCAATTCCTCTGCCTCGTCTACAAATCTCTCCATGACCTCGCCCCCCCCTATCTTTCCTCCCTCCTCTCATTCTACTCTCCCTCCCGCTCTCTCTGCTCAGCTGATCTATACCTTTCTCACTGTTCCCCCTGCACCTTGTGCCTCCTCACGCTTCCGCTCCTTCCAACTCTTGGCCCCCCTCCACTGGAACTCCCTACCTCTCCCTATCCGCTCCACCCCCACCTACCCATCTTTCTGCTCCTCCCTGAAAGCCCTTCTTCTCCACTCTCCCCCTGATTCTTCTTCCCTACCTCTCCCCCCAAAACCCCTCCCCCTTCACCGAATGCCTCCCCCTCCTCCCGATGCCCTTATATTCGATGCTGTAACCATCCGTGAGTGTCAAGACCATCTGGGAATACCACCCCCCTCCTTTTGAGTAAATTGTTCTATATACTGTACCACTGGTTTGTTTCAAGTTTGTAAATATGTTTCTTTCTCTTGTATTGCTGCTGTTACACTGTAAAGCGCTTTGGTGTAAAGGGCTATATAAACTCAATAAACAAACAAACATATATATATTGCCTCATTAAAAGCAGTCAACTAATCCCTATTTATATTTTTAAAAAGTCATTTTAATCATTTTCAAAGGGTCTGGGGAACCCCTTAGACATCGTTTGAAACCCCCTAGGGGGTCAGTCTCCCAGTTTGAAGACCACTGATCTAAATTAAATATGCGGCGCACGAATAAAGCAGCGTCGTGCAAATTACACATCTACCACCGACTCAAACTCCATATCACTAGTAATAACAGGCACGCAGGTTACCGTCCTCTAACCCGCCGTACACTTGCACTCAATGACAACGTGATGACACCAGTCCATGCTCAAACATGCCCCACAAGTAGACAACAGACTCTGATCTGCTGAACACCAACACCCAGTCAAAACTGAAGGACCCTCTACACAGAGGGCATGCAGGCACCACGAACTGCCTCACACAGCAAGTCAAATATCAACCTCTGCGCTGCTTCCACAACACAATGACCCAAAGCGCCAAGGGGCCTCATAAGTGTCAGGCGCTGCAGAATAAGACGTGCCCATAAACCAACAAAAAAACAACCTGTCACCATCTACACCCCACCATCCTCCGATTCTGTGACAATGCAAGCTCTTCCAAGGATGGGGAAAAGTCTGGACTCAGCGAGCCGTGAGGAGCCAAAATGGCTTCCCATTCCTGCCCTGCTCATCTTCCTCCTGCCCATCCAGGGCCATTGAATAATCAGCTGGCAGGGCTATGGGGGGATGGGAAGTATCTAAGAGATGCACCATGCTTGCACACTCGCAACAGCTGCAGGATGACGAGAGCAGGCCCATCCTTCCTGTCTGTTCACTCTTGTGGCTGCAAACATAATGCTTGCTATGCAGTACACAAGTAGCAAATACATCAGTAAGTCAATGCATAAAATCCGAAGCTGCTACCTGCTCGCAAGGCAAGTGCCACATTCTCCCAGTCCTGGCTTCTTTTAGCCCATAGCACCTTGAATGTGGGGACTCGTATTCCCACTGTTTCAATTAGAAGCAGGGTCTTATTAGTCCCCTCAGGCAAAGTGCCATTGGCTAAACAACCAAGGCTATATTGAGGAGACCTGCATGGCATTGGGCCCATTGAGCAACTATGCCATACCTGCCTAGTCTCCCGGTTTACCCCGGAGACTCTGGCTTTTTACGCTCATATCCGGGTCTCCGGGGAAGAGCCTGGAGTCTCTGGGGGTTCCTGAAATCCAAGGAAATCCACCCATGCCTCGATGTGATTGGCCACAAACGGCGGAAACTAAGGATCTGCGACAGATCTGAAGGCGGTGCCCAGTGTGAAGAGAGAGACACCCACACAAAAAACAAAAAAAAAAAAAAGACAGCTCTTTCTTTTGTTTGCGTGTATCTCAGCCCTTTTTGTTTTTTTTTTTTAAAGAGGTCGAGTCAGGTGGGCAGGGTCTTGGGGAAGGGGGCGGGGCATCTGTGACGTCACCCCCCAGGTTTTTCCTTTTGTCAATGTAGGCAGGTATGAACTATGCACAGTCTCACAAATGAACACTGCATACATTCAAACGGCTGTTGACAGCGCTTCTTTCTTCATGAAGTTCTGCTTCTTTTGGCCGGTTGCATATGCTCTACTTACACTGCTTCTGGCTGTACGTTTGTCTTGTTATTATTGGATTATGTCTTCTGTGTTTGTGCGTGGCCCCTATGCTCATGGGATGCTACGCGTGCTATAAATAAATAAATACAGAAAATAACAATTTGACTGAAAGACATCATTGAAGCACCATCCAAGTAAACTCAAACCCTGTTTCATTATGTACCCGCCATAAACTGTGTCCTCGACGCATGAAGAACTAGAACGTGGCCCAGTTGTAGCTGCCAATTCAATATTTAAATTAAAAGCATCTCCTTTAAGAATCAACCCTGGCCCACGTCAGCTTTTGCAAAACTCTGCGGGTGTCGGTGATGTACTCATGCTTTAAGTGGTTTAGCGTAAGGGAGGTTTCACGAAGGAAGAACCTAGCATTGGACTGACCTGTATCCAAGGAGCCCAAGCTGGCTGGCCTATAGGAACATTTGGGGAGTTCCTGGTGGGGCACCCACAGATGGCTGAAGGACTGCGAGCGGGAGGTAAATTGGCAGCGCCTTTTCACAAGGTTGGATAAACTGTAATGAACGCTTAATATGCTGAGTCTTCATACATGCCCCATTCCAGATGGGAGATTTCTTTGCATGTTGGTATTATAATGGGGAAATCTAGGACCCCCAGTACCAGTGCATAGTAAACCAGCACTTGACCTCCAGATCCCAAAGGGAACGAGGCATGTTTGCCTGAAGGCGTCTTCTATGGATAACTTGAAAGCCTGCACTTTAAATTTAGGAGAGTCGGGGCCAGCTAGAGCTGCATTGAGGCTCACGGGGGGCCTATTTATTTCTAAATGATGGCTGTGGCCCCCCTGAGCACAGCTGGGACTACCAGCTTGTGGAAGCTGTGGGATACATAGACTATGAGCTATGTGCATACCATCCACCCCTTCTTTAAGCTTCTGCTGGACACTGCAAGGCTACAGGAGGGAGGGCGGAGTGACAGCCTGGGGGTGGCAACAAAAGGGAGCCTGCAATGCGCATGTAGCGAAGCACACACTAAATGCACTGAATTAAAGAAGTATTTTGCTTTATGACAAGGATACCAAAAAGGGGGGGGGGCAGCAGCTCAGGGCCCTTTGAGGCTGAATGACCATTTCTGACTGAATACACTGAAAGCAGAGGCCTTGCTAGGGGTGTGGGGGGCGAGGGGGGAGGGGACTATAGCCCCAGGACTTTTGGTTGTAGCCTCGGATAGAAGCTCTGGGGTTACAACCAAAAAGGCTAGCTAGTCGCCAGTCCCAAAATTGGAGGAGCCCCGGATCTTTTCCAGACCTAGCAACACCCCTGATTGAAAGGCCTTGGTACCGTCCATGAGGATGATTCTTTCTGCTACTTTCACCAATACGCCTTGAATTGATAACGTATGTCGTTTCATTTTTTTATGAAATGTATGCTGCACACACAATCTTATGTGTCTCAAAGCAGGACAAATCGGGGAGGGCATTAAAATGACAGCACATGGTATAAAACCTAAGTCAAGAGGGTACAACGTTGTTACATCGCCATGATTTTTTCAGAGTTTTTTGCTGAACATTTACGAGGGGTGGAGGGTGTGGGCAATAGGGACTAGATAATAGTGAAGAGGACCCCCAAATAAAAACATTTAAAAAAACAAATGTCAATGAGTTTTTTTGGCTGAAAATATTCAGCAAAAAACTCAGTGAAAAAAAAACCCTACGATATAAGAACCTAGAGCCGTGAAGAGAATCGATGTGAAGGCCATAACACTTAAAAGGACATTACTGCAGACCCTCAACAGTGAAATGAAGGATCACAAAACGCTAGCAAGTAAAAGCAAACCTTTTTTTGTAGGGGGAGATGGGATTTCGGACAAGACCTTCGCTTGGAAATATTGGGTGGAGAGAAGGTGGGGGTGTCCTACCACCTCAAGGTAAGACATGATCATGGCTCAGAACGGGATCCAGTGGCGATCTCTTTGAAAAAGATGGACATGGCAGCCTCTATTTACAGATCACCCTCCCCCATCTACCTGGAGGGTGCATTTTAAACCTTTTGGGGATAGGAGGGGCTAAACCGATACTGCTACGGGGTGTATACGTGTATAAATAGCACACAAGTGCCCTGACAGAGAGGACCTGGACATTTTCAATTTTTTTTAAATCTCAGAAACGTTCTATGCCAGTGACTGTAAACCAGACAAAATACAGCAATAGACCGCAAGGCTGAGTTAACACAGCATCATCAAAGTCTCTCTGCGCCCATCCCAAAGTGCAAAGTGCCAAGGTGCCAGCAGGTATACCAGCAGCAGTCAAACTGGGAGTTACTCAATGTGCTAAATGGGGCATAGATACTCTTATTCAAACTCTTATGGAAAAACTAAGTTCCCTCCCCAGATCCGAATTGCCACCTGGGCAGCGGGCCTGCATGCTTTCATGATTGTGAATCTGTCCGCCAGTAATACAAGCAACATCAGACCGATGCCACATTTTGCAGATAAAAATAACAAGCTCACATTATTGTGTACAGCATGTTGATACTTAAAGTTGCAATTTCTTTGCAGACTCATGTCTGTTTGTAAAGCTTTTTTTTTCATTTAAAATACTTGGTCTATTGATTTTAGAAACAAAGGGCTTCATTACGAGGTTGGCGGTGTGGGGAAAAAGTAACAGTAATTCCGTTACCGCCACCTTTCTTGCACTGCCAAATTAAAAATTTGGTGGAATTACAGAGTGGTAACTCCACTGACCTTTGGAGGAAAAGTGGAGAATTTACCTTCAGCTGCAGGTAAATCCTTCACTTTTCGGCCAAAAGTCCCCAATGGAGTCCTATGAACTTCCAAAAATTGGGCTTTACACCACCTAAAACCACTTGTAATGCTGTGGTAAACCCACAGGACCAAGTGGCAGTAACAGTAATTCAGTTCGGTGGTATTTTGATGGATTTACCACTGAAATACCAAAAACTAATAAGGAGGCCCAATGGCCCGTATGCATGGTGAGATGGGGCAAACTTCCCTACACTGGGCACTCTATGTGTGCATGCATAACAGATTATTCACCCTGTGACAATAAGCAGATCATATTTCAGGTGATCTGCAAGTAGGGAAGCAGAGCTTCTGCAGGGAGGGTCTTGAGGACGGATGCTAGGAGGATGTCGTCTGCATACAATATGTCTTTGAGGGTGGCCAGAGTTTCTACCTGGTCCTCTGTCGAAAGTGTCTTGAACATTGCCCAGGTACTCTCTATCACCACAGTTTGTGACATGCGATTTCTATGGCTCTGCTGGACCCAGACCCTCTTTTCTTGGTTTTCTTTAAACCCTCCAGCTTCTGGCCTTCTTCTAGGTACCCCTCCACCCATCTGGTCACCCACATACGTTTTGGCTTGGTTCGTCTCTGGGGTGTCTGCAGTTGAGCAGCAGCAGTTTCTAGCCTTCTCGGGATGTTGTTGTGTGCCGTGTTTCCGCACTGTCCCAGTTTCTCTGGGTGGTGTGGCTCCTGCTCCACACCATTCTCCGGCTTCAAGCACCCCGGGTGACATATTGAGCCTGCTCGTTAAGTGGCCTTTTCTCCACCCTTGATCAGCTACAAAGCATCCTGCTCCCGGCTCAGCATCACAGTCTCTGCTTCTCATTTCTGTCTCATTCGGCCTCTCGCGGTTCCTCCTGGGAGGTCCCAACGGCATGTTTGGTCCATCTTCCCTTTTTGTAGTGCTCATACTGACAGATTGGCCATATTGACTAGTCTGCACTGGTTGGATCTGCACGGTGCTCTTCTCCACTCTGTGCTTCTTCATCTCAGTAAAATCATGTTTGTTCTCTACTGGGTTAAGTGATGATCTACCTCGTCTGAATTTTAAGATAGGATTCACATGGGTACTTTTTACTCTTCCTTGTCTCAGTATAGGCAGTGAAATGGAATGAGCTACCTTACATGTGCAGATGGAAACTTGTGAGACGATGTTAACCTGTCTGGGGTAAGAGGGTGAGGGAAGTGGTAAGGGGGTGGGTGGATACCGCATTCTCCGTGACATGTCGTCCCTCATCTCATAAGGGGTTACATGCCCCATGTGATCCTCCCACAGTGGACCACCCCCAGCAGGAATATAGGATGGTGGCCACACCACCGTGGCCCCATGAGAAGGCACCCCCATGGGAGAAGGAACGACATCCAAGGATTCACCACAATGGGTACATAGTGAGGAACAAGTCTCTTCTATTCTTCAACGGTGTGTGCTCCATGAAGGAGACTGTTCCATTCTTTGATGATGGTGGCTACACAGAAATGAATGAGCCTCTTCCATGCTTCGAAGCTGGTGGGCACAATAAGGAATTGAGCTTCTTCCATTCTTCGATGGTGGTTAATGCACAATGTGTAATACGCCTCTTCCGTTCTTCAATGGTGGTGGATCCACAGAAAGGAATAAACATCCTCCATTCTTAGATGCTGGTGCGAACACAACGAGGAATCAGTCTCCTCCATTCTGTGTTGGAGTGCCGAGTGAGGAATAAGTCTCTTTCATCATCGGGGGTAAAGTGAGTAGTAAGTATCTGCCATTCCTCCATCATGGTGGGTACCTATTGAGGAATTAGTCTTTTCAGTTCTTTGATGGTGGTGGGTACTCCATGAGGAATGATTCTCTTCCATCCTTCGATAGTGGTGTATACACAGTGAATAATTGGTCTGTTGAATTCATCAGTGATGAATCAGTATTTTTCTAGGATGACGGGCACATAGTGCCGGAGTATTTTCCATTGTTCGATGATGACCACTCAGTGAGTGAGAAACATGTTCCTTCTTCAATGGTTATAGGTACAAAGTAATCGCGCCACTTCCAATTTTTCATTGTAGAGGCTTAGTGTGGAATAGGTATCCCATTGCTAAATGAGGAGCATACATTATAGAATGAATCTCTTCTTGTGGGCGGGCACATACCAAGTTGCACGACTTTCACCACTGGAGTCAAAGGAGTTTCGACTTGCTCAATGTTGGGTTCACTGAGAGCGGTGAATGTCTTCCATCCTTATGCTGGTTGCAGAGTGGTATGATATGATATTTATAATGCGCCTGTACACAAGTGTTTCTAGGCACCATAGAAAGTGGGGAATGATCCTCTTTCATTTAGATTATTCCAGTATTGTGACATGAAGCGTCCCACACATGGAGAGAGCAAGTGGGTTAAATGGACAGAACAGAGGATATAAACTACGTCTTTGAGCAGAGGGACAAGGAAATGTGGCAACAAATTTGTATAGGTTTAAAATATCCTATACACAATTTCCAGTGGCCAAACTGTGCTAGCACAGGTGGGTCAATTAAACTTTGGATGGGCCTTTCAAGCATTCAAGGGCCTTTATAGTGGAGAGACAGCTCCGCTTCAGAAGGAGGGTGTTGCAAGGGATGGGTGCCAAAAATCTAATGCCTGTGCCATTTGACTTTGAGCTAGCAAGGTGGTGCTGAGTGAGTGGAGGGGGCATGTGGTAGTGTGGAGCGAGATGGTGGGTGAACATCTGTGGGTGCAGTCCATGGGTGGCTTTCAAAAACAACTTGAGGAGTTTGAGAAGGGTTCTGTGATAGCTTAACCATTAAGCAAAACTAACGCCTGTTGAATTCCTAAGTGAACAGAACTTTAGAATTAATAAAAATTATTGCATGCTGAATGTCGAAGTGAATGGAACTTTAAATCTAAGCGAAAACCACTAAATGTTGAACTCTGAATTTAATGGAATTTCAAACTTAAGGCAGATTCAATTAATAGAACTTTACAAAGGAACACAAGAAAGGAAAACTGAAAATCCAATTAACTGAAAGCTTCAAACGGCATGCATATATATTGATCTTATTACATGAAGGACGGAATTAAAGTTTATGGGCCAAGGAAATAGAGAAAGTAGCCAAGAGGCCCACCAGTTTGTGATACTGAGATGAAAGACTTGGGCAAGGGAACTCTGAGAGTTCAAGAGCTACATTTGTTGTCTTGAGCACAGAGCCACAAGACCCTTTTGTGTTTGGATTGTGTTGCCTGAAACCTGGGGAAGGGAGCCCCAAGGATTGTTTAGAACTGTATAACCTTGAACTTAAGAAACATAACGTTGAGACTTTGTGGAACTGTTTTTCACTTGGGAAAAGGAGCTGAAAGGAAGTGGTGAGCAAGAAGATGCTTAGAACTTTTGATTGAACACTGTTTTCTTTTGATTGCTGACATTCCTACACATTGTTTAGCTTTAGTTGTGAGGGCAAGGATAGGTTTTGGACACAGACAGATTCTTAAATTGAACTCTTGTACCTTGGGATTTCCCTACCTGAACAAAACTAAGGTAAGTCGGAACGTACCTTAGTTTCATTCAGGTAGGGAAATCCCACTTTAGCATAGGGCAAGTTCGGCCTTTTACCATCCTGACATTTATTATAAAGAAACAGGTTGTTTTGAACTTCGAATCTATTGTCTGTATCTTACTTCATGGTGCCTTAACAGACCATACAATGCTCTCACTTTTGGATATTGTAAACTGCTTCCCCAACCTTCATAGACCGAGTTCATATTGCTTGCACTGTGATTTACTTGGGTCGCATGCCCATTCCACTCTTTCACTCTAACTGCGACTTCTACAAGCCTTGATCTGCGCTATTCACATCTTTCTTACTCCATTTTACCTGGGTATGGGCCTCATTCCAGTTTCGTAGCTCCTTGTAATGGAACAGTTTGGGCAGTCTTTGATCCAACAAATTACAGCTCTTGCTGTCGTCCTCACGGTGGGAGTGTTCGATTACCTCTTGGTGCTCTTCTTGCTAGACCAGCACTCGCTGTGTGGAGCTCAGGTACTCTGACTCTTTGCTTTCCCCCTGGTCTCTGGGTCTGTTGCTAGGCGTCCGGCCCACCACTTTGCCCTAGTGGTCGTGCCATCAGGAAAGACAGCTTGCATCCAGTCTAGTCTCCTTTCCTGACCAGAGTCTCATGCCTGGTCAGCATACCAGCTATGCAACCTCCAGCTAGTGGGTCTCTCTCTGCCGCTAGGCCTCCACTGGCTCCACAGCCCCATGTAGCTCTGCTCCACCAGGAAGCGTCTACAGAGGTTGGCCTCTGCCCATCAGGGAGTCTCCTCCCTCCGTAGGTGTCACGCACAATGACTTCCTCTCTCAAGGTCGCTCCCCATTCACAGTTCTTATTGGGTATACATATGTCACCACAATCAAGAAACGTGTGCACTTATTTCTTCACAGAGGTCTTTAAATGAAACTCAGCATTACCTGAAGCTAACTGGGTAGAAGGAGGATTCCTGGCCTTTGTAGCTGAAATGTGAGAACAAACAGTTCTTTCAAGCCCTTTCATGGAGGTCCTCATTGGACTGGTACTTCCTGCCCCTGATGGTGGAGTCACTCCTGTTAAGACGGATTTCTGAACTCTGTCCTGGTGGCGCAGAAGTTCAGAAGGCCAACCTAATTACTTGGAACAGGGTAACCTCTGTACGAGCCAGACCAATCAAGGTAGCGATCGCGGCGGTCAAGACTAGGTCTCAAGAGGGGGGAGGGTGACTGAAAGCCCGCAATGAGCACACAACGCAAGGACACTTACAAACTACTCCAAACAGGTGTTATATTAAAAATATATAGACATTTATTCCAAGGCCTTTAAAACAATGACCGTAGCGAGAAAATCACAATATAACAATAGTAAACCAACACATACCATACCAATACAATATATATACAAATACAACAAGTCTCAAGCGTTAGATGCATGAAATGTGTAGTCCACCTAAAAGGGAGGGAAAACAGGCAGTGCGAAATAATGCTTAGACCCAGTTCGCCTTCAGAGGCACCTAACTAGAAGGAAGTCCGAGCCCTGCGAAGAGTGGAGCCTTGTGCTCAAAAGTACCTGCACACGCTGGTGCCAACGGGCAAAAGGGGAGTCTCTTCGAAGGAAGTCAGGCAGTTCAGTTTAGTGCACAAAAGAAGAAGAACAAGTTCCGTGACTCAAGCGCAGCCTCTACTGTGGGCAGAAGCAGAGCGCGAGTACGGACAAGGGCGCTGTTTTGACACAGCAGGGAAAAGCTATGGGCTCCTGCAGGAGGGCGACCAGTTCCTAGCTATGCTACTCACCGGTCCCCGATGCAAGCAGACCCAGGCTTCTCCGCGTCAGTTTCAGTAGCTGGCAGGTTCAGAAGAGCAGGGAACGTCTCGTCATCGTGTTGAGTCTGCAGCGGCAGAGTTGAGTAAAAGACGTCCCAATCGAAGAAACCCGCACAGTTTGTTACCACAGCAGGGCAACGGAGCAGCCGTGTGTATCTGAGCCAAATGTACACTACTCACTTCAGACCTGGGAACGCCAAGTGTACGAAGCGTGTGAGAGTGACAAGGACTCGAAATACTACCCAACCTGGCGGCGGTTACAGAGCAAGACTCCCGTGTAAGCTGGTCAGTCTACTGGATGGCCCAGTGACACTTCCGAAGGCTTACGAGCAGGAGATGGTGAAGATGCCGAGAATAGCTGTTCCCGCTATTCCAAGGGTCGAAGTACCAGTACAGGCCTTCTGGTTCGATCAAAGGTGAAAAGGGTTTCACAAGACGACAGCAGTGCAGAGGAGAAGTCCTTCAGCAGGTCACCAGCGATTCCTCGGTTCAGCCTCTTGGTTGCAGGATACTTGGCTCCTGTATTCCTTCGTTCGTGAGAACTCAGGAGATCGACATGGTAGTGGTGTTTCCAGCCCCCTCTTATCCACGGTTCCCTTCGCGCCAAAACGGAGGTGACCCAATGGGAGATCCTCTCATCAACACTCACACCATTCGTGGACCAATCACGGACCACGGTGGTCCCAGGCATTCACACCACCCTAGACTCTCTGGCACCCAGGATGTGTATTGGGACCAGACATCCCAGCCCACATCCTGGAGGCACACACAGGACATGTAGAAGCCCGTGAAAGCATCAGTGTTTCGTGGGAAAGTACATGCCCAAATAAGGAAGGCCCCGGGTCAGCTCGACCTGGGGAAGGTGAAGGGAGCAAGACGGTCAGCGGACAGGACAAAGGAGCCTCGTGGTCTGGCCATTTTGGGAGCCAGGCCACCATTTTGGGTTAAGCGCGGAAAACGCGCTTAGAACGCCAAAAGGAGCTCAAAACACAAGAAACGATCGCTGCCACCATTCCCATCCGTGAATCACTTGAACCGATCAGTTACAATCCTAAACGAGTATCTAGGGCCTGTAGAAGGCTAGAGACCCAAGAGAGCTGTAACTTAGCTTACAGTGCCCTCTTGTGTCATGTTGCACGAAAGCCGCAGCATGATAAAAGAAACTACGGGAAACAGCATTCCCCGGTACTGACTGTCTTAAGGGCATGTCAGTTTCCCCGTAAGAAAGGAGCGAAAGCCCAGAGGAGTGCGGCAGAAGGCTGCACTTCTCTGGCAAAGTCGAGAACAAGGTGAAAAACAACAGCAAAAAGTTTAGGGGTTGCCACATGGAAGGAAAATTACCTACAATTACGAAATCTTTCCTAACACTCACCCCTCCCAGACTATGGACAGGGGGAACTAATCCACCCCTGGATGAGTCTCTTGTTCAGGTCGGTTAAACATTCTGGACAACCCATCAGCATTGCTATGTTGGACACCTGGCCTATGCTCAATAGTGAAGTCGAAGCCTTGTAGACTTATGGACCACCTAAGCAACTTTGGATTCTCCCCCTTCATGTTCATTAGCCACTTTAAGGGCTTATGGTCAGTTTGCACAGTGAAGTGGGTCCCATAGAGGTAGGGCCTCAGCTTCCTTATGGCCCACACAACAGAGAAACATTCTTTCTCTACCGTGGACCATCTGAGCTCTCTGTCCTTAAGCTGGCGGCTAATAAAACCAATAGGGTGTTCCTTACCCTTCTCATCTACTTGTGATAGTACAGCTCCTATCCCAGTGTCAGAGGCGTCCGTCTGCACGATAAAAGGTCTTTGATAATCAGGGGCCCTGAGGACAGGGGCCTGGCACAAGGAGTCTTTTAAGCCATTGAAGACCTTCTCACACTCGTCGGTCCAAGTTACCTTCTTGGGTTTCTTCGGAGTTGTGAGGGCAGTCAGAGGGGCAGCTATGGTGCCATAGTCTGCCACAAAATTGCGGTGATACCCCGTGAGTCCTAAGAAGGCTCTCACTTGGGTTTGCGTAGTGGGGGTAGGCCAGTTTTGTACTGCTTGTACTTTACTGGGAAGAGGCTGTATCCTCCCTCCACCTACTTCATGTCCAAGGTAAACCACTGAGCCTTGCCCAATCTGGCATTTACTAGCCTTTATGGTCAGGTGTGCTTTCTAAAGAGCCTGGAGCACAATCCCGAGGTGTTTCACATGGTCTTCCCAGGTGGCACTGAAAACTGCTATATCGTCCAGATATGCAAGACAGAATTCGTCCAACCCATTCAAAACATGATTCACAAGCCTCTGGAAAGTGGCAGGTGCATTCTTCAACCCGAACGGCATTACCCGGAATTGGTAAATGCCGTCTGGAGTAGAAAATGCTGTCTTCTCCTTGGCATGTTCTGCTAAAGCTATTTGCCAATAGCCAGCAGTGAGGTCAAACGTGCTGAGGTACTTGGAGGCACCCAAAGTATCCACCAGCTCATCTGTTCGAGGCAAGGGGTGTGCATCTGTCTTGGTGACAGCATTCAGAGCCCTGTAATCCACGCAGAACCTCGATTCAGAAGTGCCTGCCCTTTGGAACCAAAACCACAGGGCTGGACCAAGGACTACTAGAGGGTTCAATCACCCCAAGGTCTAACATCTTGTTGACCTCGGTCTTAATATAAGACCGTACTTTGTCTGACATCCTGTATCCCCTACTTTTGGTAGGTACACTGTCTCCTGTGTCTATGTTATGTTTGCACCAAGGTGTCAAATCAGGCGACTGTGAAAACAGGGGGGAAAACTGCCTAAGCAAACTTTTCACCTCAGCCTGCTGATCAGAAGTCAGGTGAGGGGCCACTCGGACACCCTCAAAAGAGCTATCTGAAGGACCGCTTTGGAACAGGTCGGGGAGAGGTTCCGACTCCTCTTCCTCAACATCTGAAGCCAGTAGCAGTGCTGCGATTTCGACTCTTGGGACGAAAGCCTTCAGCCTATTCACGTGAAACACTTTTGGAGCCTGTCCAGGCCTTCCAAGGTCAACTAAATAGTTAACCTCACCCAGGGGCTCCACCACTGTGTAAGGGCCTGACCATTTGTCCTGTAAAGCTCGAGGCCTTATGGGATTCATGATCAGGACTTGCTGACCAGGTGTAAAGTTGATGAGGGAAGCTTTCTGGTCGTACCAATGTTTCACCAGCGCTTGTCCTGCCTTCAATTTATCACTAGCCAAGCCCATCAGAGGTACCATCCGTTTTTTGAGCCCTAGCACATAATCAACTACGTTGGTAGTAACAGGGGGAGTGGGCATCTCCCATCCCTCTTTGACGATGGCTAAGGGTCCCCGTACGGGATGACCGAACAGAAGTTCGAAGGGGCTGAAGCCAACACCCTCCTGTGGTACCTCTCGGTAGGCAAACAGTAAGCATGGTAAAAGAAGATCCCATTTTCTTCTCTGAGGTTCCTCCAGAGCCCCAATCATGCTCTTTAACGTTCTGTTGAAACGTTCCACCAGACCATTGGTCTGGGGGTGGTATGCAGAAGAGAACTTGTAGGTGACCCCAAATTCTTTCCACATAGCCTGCATATACTTCGACATAAAGTTGCTGCCACGAACCGACACAACTTCTTTAGGGAAGCCAACCCTAGTAAATATGCCAAGTAAAGCTTTTGCAACTGACTTGGCAGTTACAGTTTTCAATGGGATAGCCTCAGGATATCTGGTTGCATGGTCGACCTATTGCCCGAGGATGTTTGTGGGTCAAGGGGACCAACGATGTCGATCCCTACCCTTTCAAATGGTACCCCCACAACTGGGCGCGGTACCAACGGAGCTTGGATTGTCGCGCCAACCTTACCAGACAACTGGCAGGAGGCACAACTCCTGCAGTGACTTTCTACTTGCACCCCCATCTTGGGCCAGTAGAAGTGCATGGATAACCTTTGCTTGGTCCTTTTCATACCAAGGTGACCAGCAAGGGGAACTTCATGCGCCAACTGCAGGAGGAAGGGCCTAACAGCAAGGGGAACCACCAACCTCCTATGGTCTCCTTCTGTAGACTCTGTGGGCTCACTATACAGGAGTCCACCTTCCCAATAAATCCTATGGATCCCAGGAGGTTCACCCTCAAGCTGGGAGCAGGCCTGTCTCCTTAGGCCTTCCAGAGATGGGCACTCACGTTGGCCTTTATTGAATTCGTCCCTATCAGGACCTCCTTCAACTAACAAGTCTTTTAGTTCAGGATGATCGTTGGGGTCAAATACTTCAGGCATCGCCACCTCCTCGTCAAACCCGGGCGATTGACCAACTTCCTCCACCGCAGTGGTAGGCGAGCTCGGGGGAATATTCTCTTTCCCTCGTCTTGACTTGTCGACTCCTTTCGCCTTGGGTTTCCCCTTCGGCTGGGGCGGCGTATTGGTCTTGGCCAATGCTGCCCGTGCTTGAGACCGTGTGTAGGGTCTTTCGGCAGTGTCTCCTACGAGCCCTAAAGCTCTGAGATCATTACCTAACAAGACCTTTCCCGGGACGTTTCTCTGAATGCTCACTGGAATCCTGACTGCTGTACCATTTAAAGTAAGATTTACAGGTATTACTGGGAACATACGGAGTGGGCCGTCAGCCAACTTAGTGGGCATCAGAGTAGCTCTGGCAACTTCCTCTGAGTCTACCAAGGTAGAATCCACTACAGTGCGACTGCACCCACTATCCCTAAGAGCTGGAGTATCTACTCCATTGATCAGCACACTGTCTTTAAAGTAGTGCTTGGTATTATCTGGAATCCTAGCATAAGCCTCTGCGACTTTAGGCTCCCAGGAACCCAGGGAAACTAAAACTACCTCAGCCTCTATCCCGCTGGGAAATGAGTCTGAGGAGAAGGATGCTCCTGTAATCTCTTCTTCCTCGTAGGGGGAGAAGGCCAGATTAGCGGAGTGGACCCCCAAAGGTCTAACCTTACACCGGGGATCCCCCTTCACGTGGTCGGTTGCTCCACAAGCAAAACAAGATCCATTGGGTCTGTTTACATAGGGAGGCTTATTGTAACCAGAGTTCTGTTTCGGAGGCTGACCTCCACTACCCTGTGAGTTCTATTGTGTCTTACCCTTATTTTTCTTTTTGTGGCCCTTATGAGAAGAAGATTTATCAGATTCTCCACCCTCCATATCTGTGGACTTTTCCCTTCCTCCTGCTTACCAGGATGAGTTTTGTCCTTATGGGACACTCGATGTGACACCCAAAAGTCTGCTGCAATGGCCAGCTTCTTAGGATCTATCTCTTTCGAATCGGCCAAATGCTGCTTAAGCTCCGGGGAAGAAGATGCAAAAATGTGTTCCAGCATGACAAGGTTTATCATGCCTTCGAAGGTAGAAACCTTATAACCTTCGACCCAGCCAGTTAAGTTTTTCAAGGATTCAGTGACATAAGATACCCAAGTACCACCTTCCTTTTTCTTATACTCTCTGAAACGTTTCAAATATTGGGCCGGAGTCTTCCCAAACTTTAAAATGAGAGTTTGCTTTAACATTGCGAAATCAGCTCGCTCAGCCTTCAACATTTCCATAATGGCACTACAGCCAGAATGGGGCAGTCTGCTGAGTAACCAGGCAATCTTATCAGCATTGTCAACTTGTTGAACTTCGCATGCATACTCAAACGCATTCAGCCAGTCCATAATGTCATTCCTTTCCTCATACACACTGAGCAGATCTTTCTGAAACCGTGGATGAGAGGAAGCCCCAGATCCATGTCCAGGACCCTTGGACCCATTTGCAACCTGAAGCTTGGCCAGTTCCAACTGGTGATCCCTGTCTTTTTGTTTTTCTGCCTGTTCGATTTTTAGTTTGGCTATGCTGAATTCAAGCTCCTGCTGCCTAAACCGCAGCTCTTGCTTCTTGAATTCAAGCATAGCCTCCCCATCAGCACTGGCAGAGGAAACATTAGACATCTCGTCCTCCCTGTCCACGAGGTCGCGATGGATCAGTGCAGCGGCAGAACCGTCGGTTCTACCAGTGAGAGCAGCCCCACCTCCTTCCGCACTGTCCTCAGAAGTTATAGCGTCAAGCTGCGCTTCTTGCCACGCCACGATTCTTTGGATCATTTCCAATTTCGTGCCTTGAGAGGAAACACCTCTCTCTGCGCACATCTTTTTCAATGTTTCTGATTTGGAAGCATTTAAAGTTAACAAGGTATTTGTTTCCATACTGTTAGATAGGACTATGGCCTTTTTAAAGTTATACTACAACAATTCACTACGTGTCCTGGTTGGAATAACCTGAAATGCCTTAGTTCGTGCGCAACACTGGATACCTTCAGTCGTATCCCACCGCTGTACACCAATTTGTTAAGACGGATTTCTGAACTCTGTCCTGGTGGCGCAGAAGTTCAGAAGGCCAACCTAATTACTTGGAACAGGGTAACCTCTGTACGAGCCAGACCAATCAAGGTAGCGATCGCGGCGGTCAAGACTAGGTCTCAAGAGGGGTGAGGGTGACTGAAAGCCCGCAATGAGCACACAACGCAAGGACACTTACAAACTACTCCAAACAGGTGTTATATTAAAAATATATACACATTTATTCCAAGGCCTTTAAAACAATGACCGAAGCGATAAAATCACAATATAACAATAGTAAACCAACACATACCATACCAATACAATATATATACAAATACAACAAGTCTCAAGCATTAGATGCACGAAATGTGTAGTCCACCTAAAAGGGAGGGAAAACAGGCAGTGCGAAATAATGCTTAGACCCAGTTCACCTTCAGAGGAACCTAACTAGAAGGAAGTCCGAGCCCTGCGAAGAGTGGAGTCTTGTGCTCAAAAGTACCTGCACACGCTGGTGCCAATGGGCAAAAGGGGAGTCTCTTTGAAGGAAGTCAGGCAGTTCAGTTTAGTGCACAAAAGAAGAAGAACAAGTTCCACGACTCGAGCGCAGCCTCTACTGTGGGCAGAAGCAGAGCGCGAGTACGGACAAGGGCGATGTTTTGACACAGCGGGGAAAAGCTATGGGCTCCTGCAGGAGGGCGACCAGTTCCTAGCTATGCTACTCACCAGTCCCCGATGCAAGCAGACCCAGGCTTCTCCGCGTCAGTTTCAGTAGCTGGCAGGTTCAGAAGAACAGGGAACGTCTCGTCGTCGTGTTGAGTCTGCAGCGGCAGAGTTGAGTAAAAGACGTCCCAATCGAAGAAACCCGCACAGTTTGTTACCACAGCAGGGCAACGGAGCGGCCGTGTGTATCTGAGCCAAATGTACACTACTCACTTCAGACCTGGGAACGCCAAGTGTACGAAGCGTGCGAGAGTGACAAGGACTCGAAATACTACACAACCTGGTGGCGGTTACAGAACAAGACTCCCGTGTAAGCTGGTCAGTCTACTGGATGGCCCAGAGACGCTTCCGAAGGCTTACGAGCAGGAGATGGTGAAGATGCCGAGAATAGCTGTTCCCGCTATTCCAAGGGTCGAAGTACCAGTACAGGCCTTCTGGTTCGATCAAAGGTGAAAAGGGTTTCACAAGACGACAGCAGTGCAGAGGAGAAGTCCTTCAGCGGGTCACCAGCGATTCCTCCGTTCAGCCTCTTGGTTGCAGGATACTTGGCTCCTGTATTCCTTCGTTCGTGAGAACTCAAGAGATCGACATGGTAGTGGTGTTTCCAGCCCCCTCTTATCCACGGTTCCCTTCGCGCCAAAACGGAGGGGACCCAATGGGAGATCCGCTCATCAACACTCACACCATTCGTGGACCAATCACGGACCACGGTGGTCCCAGGCATTCACACCACCCTAGACTCTCTGGCACCCAGGATGTGTATTGGGACCAGACATCCCAGCCCACATCCTGGAGGCACACACAAGACATGTAGAAGCCCGCAAAAGCATCTGTGTTTCACGGGAAAGTACATGCCCAAATAAGGAAGGCCCCGGGTCGGCTCAACCTGGGGAAGGTGAAGGGAGCAAGACGGTCAGCGGACAGGACAAAGGAGCCTCGTGGTCTGGCCATTTTGGGAGCCAGGCCACCATTTTGGGTTCAGCGCGGAAAACGCGCTTAGAACGCCAAAAGGAGCTCAAAACACAAGAAACGATCGCTGCCACCATTCTCGTCCGTGAATCACTTGCACCAATCAGTTACAATCCTAAACGAGTATCTAGGGCCTGTAGAAGGCTAGAGACCCAAGAGAGCGGTAACTTAGCTTACAGTGCTTTCTTGTGTCATGTTGCACGAAAGCCGCAACATGATAAAAGAAACTACGGGAGACAGCGTTCCCCGGTACTGACTGTCTTAAGGGCATGTCAGTTTCCCCGTAAGAAAGGAGCGAAAGCCCAGAGGAGTGCGGCAGAAGGCTGCACTTCTCTGGCAAAGTCGAGAACAAGGTGAAAAACAACACCAAAAAGTTTAGGGGTTGCCACATGGAAGGAAAATTACCTACAATTACGAAATCTTTCCTAACAACTCCCAGTGAGGTCCCACTTTCCCAGACTACTAGAGAGGGTCTTGCAGAGCGGGCACACCTTTCTAGCCTCACAGGGGATGGCACCCTCTGGGAAAAAGGGCAGAATTGTCCAAATTCGGCATAGTACTGAATGTAGCGTACACCCTCGCCAATAAAGCACACGTCATTTACCAAACGTATTAAGCAGACACCAACATGTGAAGTGTTTTTTCTTCTTTTCTATCTCTTCTAAATTACATAGCATGTTGATTTATTTTGGAAATTTTTCCATCAGTTCAAAATGATTTGTATCACACATGATGTGCTGATGGGTGGTTCTATTTTATGTATGTTTTTCTTTATTTCAAGTTGATTCCAGAGTTATGTTTTTTCATTATTTTAAATTTCTTAAGTTTGTAACGTTTTGTAGAATGCTTTCCCTTTTGCAACAGTAATATTATGATGTGCATTACTTATTAAAGAATATTTTTTTCACACATTCCTCTATTAATTTGCTGTTCACTAATCAAAGTGTGTCCATACTTAAGGGTGGTCATCAACTGATGTCAATAAATTACATGGTTTCATTGGTTTTATTATTTAGATTAATCCCATGTGACACTCTCCTGGGTTTCTTTTGATATAGGCCCTAGTATGAATGGGTTATGGGGATGCCTCCTTTCATATTTAGATCACATGAACACTAGAGAAAGACTAGAGATGAGGACGCAGTCTCGTCATTCCTGCAGGTACGTTTTATCAATAAACAAAAAAAGAAGGTTTTAGCACCTACACCTTCCTAATGCAGCAGCTAAAGGGGCAGTGGGGGTGATGGGAGTGTGAATATCAAACTGTTCATAACTCAGACTTAATATAGCCTTATAGACCAATGAAGGGGTCAATATCACATGATAATGACCCACCACCAAGTTAAGTTGGCGATAATGACCCCTCCCGAGGTCTTTAGGGCTATTAGCACATAATGGTAGCAGCAATACATGTTTGGAGCCTTAATGCAGAAGTAAACAAATGAGTTTAATAATGAGAAAGTAAATCGACAAACTGAGTTAATGAATATAATGTGCTTTCATGTTGTAGCATTTAAAAAGCAAGCTTGTCTTCATACGCTGAGCATTTCAATTGGAAACTTACTTAAAATGGAGTGGGTTTAACATGAGCAGGCATTAGGGGTCATGTAAAAATGAACTATTTCTCTATAAGAAAGGAAAGTGACAGCATGTACCCTGTGTTTTAGCTTTCTCGTTGATGTGCTAAATTGGATGAAGCAGTAAAACACAGATAAATGGATCTCTTGAGAGGAAGGTCTTGTTCAAAGACATCTTGCCTGGAAATTGCATTATTGTTTCCCTGTCCGCATTCTGAACATATGACTTTCAAAGCAGTCAATACCAGTAGTTATTGACTCCCTTGTGGACATTCTCATTGGCTGAAAAGAGGACTATAACGATTTCCGTGTGCTAATGGTAAATAATGCCTGCATTCTGAGCAACCAGATTGGCTAAGCGCCCCTTATTGGGTGCTAGTGTAAATTATTGCCCTGTGTGCATTTTTGCCCGTTTTATTCTTTCCAAATAGGTTTTTGTAAACTTCTTGAATCACCATTAAAATTAGTTTATTATATAAACTGGGACATCAGACCGCATTCGTTTTTATTCATCTGAACGCGGTACTGCTGCGAACTACATTTACCAGCAGGACTGTAGTTCACAAGCGCTTTAAGGATATAATCAGGCACGTCAGGGACCAGCAAGTCTGCGTAAGTCTGCATGAGATGTGACGATGCAAAATACTGTTGTCTGCTAGTGACCTTGCAGCTTCATAGGTGTGTACCCCTTGTTACTCACTGTCTGGCTATTGGGTCGCTGCAAAGGTTTGTTTTTCCCTAATTATTCTTATCGACATGGGCTATATTGCCCAGGACGTGTCGTGTTGTTTACACTTTTGCCCGTGCGGAGTGGAGAAAAATCATGTACTTGGGTAATCATTGTAGTACTGTATTCACTGGAGCTATGCCGGCGGTCCAACTTTCCAGCCGAAGTTGGGGAGGAAGGTCCCTGCTGTTGCTGTAACTGCAGAGACGGAAATACAAGGGATGAGTCCCACTGTGCCTATGAAGATGATTAACACCAGATCTTTAGATAAGAATGCCTTAAATGTGGGAGAGTATATTATTGACTAGCAGATTGCTATCATGTGCTTAACAGAGACCTGGATGCACGACTCTAGTGGTCCTAATATACATATCAGAGTACGAAAAGGTGATAGTCAATCTTTTAGATCAGGTAGCTCCCATCAAAATCAAAAACTGGGGAGAGAGGACCAACAACTAGGAGTGGTATGCAGCATCTCTGATTAACCTTAACAAAGAAGAGCCGAAAGACAGAAAGACTCTGGGACAAAAATCCCTCACAGTTTAATAAAAATAAATGTAAAGCATTAAAGAAAACGTATCATGCTGAAATCCTCCTGGTGAAAAAAAAAATACTATTTTGAATTCCAAATCGTTAATGCAAATTACTACTCTGGGAAATTGTTCGATATTGTATAAGACTTAGGAAAAACTAAAGCTGCGATGCATAAAATTACGCCCTCCAACACAGACTGACAAAATATCTAGAAAACATTCTCAGACAAGATTCGAAAAGCTCATAGTAATATTGCCCTCAGTAAAGAACGTGAAGACAGACATATAGAGAATGAGAGGAAAACAACAATATTAGAATATCCCAAATCCATGTGACCATCGACCTGTGTTGGGGAAACCCTTCCCTCGAAGATTATCTTGGAGAATAGAGAATTTTTGTACCCTTTTTGACTCGCCTAATTAATATTTCTTTTAGAGAGAGCAAAATTCCCATAGCTTTAAATAAAGTTGTGGTGACTGTAAGGATATTTGGCGTGTCCTTTGATAAAAGAGCCTGGCCTGGACCATAACAACTAACTGACCTACATGTTGTAATGCTCCCTTTCTTCTGAAAATAAGTGATAGGATAGCAGCAATCCAATTACAAGAATATTTGGAAAGCGCACAGGTCCTGCATTGGAGACAGAAATGCTCCTGCTCATGGACAAAGCAATGCAGGGCTGCTGATGATATCAGATCTGTCAGCAGCTTTTGACCTGGTGGACCATACTAAACTTGTGAGCAGCAGGAGGACGGTAGGTGGATGTGCTGATGAAGCATCTGCATGGATCGTCTAATTTCTGGATAATAGGTTAACTGCGATTGTTTGGGGGGATGCATGCTCGACTCCTGAGTGTCATGGGTATCAGGCAGGTAGTTGGGGCAGGCTGAGTGGATGCTTGGCAGGCCTGGCATAGGCACACAAAGAACTCATAACAAATCCCTCCTTTCATTCCTTTCTAATGTTTGTAGTAACTTCCTAGTTACCACTTCCTGTTGCCAAACAGGAAGTGCATGATAATAAGCCACACCCAAGATTCTTCTAGTGCTTCGTGTTGCTTACTGTGAGCTGTTCTGTATCAGAAACACACTTGCCGTGCTCTGGATCAGCCAGCATCTGCTTACCTGCTCCGGATCATCCTGTTTCTGCTTAACTGCTCCAGATCATCCTGCTTCTACTTACCTGCTCTGTATCGTTTCTACTTACCTGCTCCGTATCGTTTCTGCTTACCTGCTCTGGATTATCCTGCTTCTGCTTACCCGATCCGGATCATTCAGCTTACCTGGTTCTTACTGCACGCTGCAGCTATCTCCAGTCAAGAGGGGACTTCTACACCGGCACCTGTAAGAACAAAGAAGAACAGCGTTAACACGCGCACATCAGTAACGCTGCGCATACTCACCGAATCTTCCTGTGACACTGGAATCCAAGTTAGTTGCACGGGCGCACAAACCCCTGTCAGAAAGAGATACATTATTCATTGCGCTCGCTCCAATAACGCAAACACTTATTTCACTGTGCTCCCTCTCTCTCTAATCGGTGCATACTTACCCAAAAGCCTCCGTGCAAACTTACCTAACCACCAAGTCTCCAGTAGCGCTGAACCCAGACTTGAGGCGCTAATACCACATAATTTCTCCTGCAAGGGAAAGAGAGAGACATTACCAGGCGTGCTTGAATTGAAGGCGCTGCGCAAACCTACCAGCAGCTAGCTTCTACACGCAGCGCTACTCACCCCCAAAAATACCGGCAAACAAAGACAATACAGACAATTTTGGACACTCAACATTCTCTGCGCAACGTTCACTTGTGGGAAGGACTGAAGAAACTGGCGCCTTGAACTCTCGGCCTTGCTGTGAAGGCATAAAACAGCGTTTGGCATCTGAACTCAGCCTACAGACATTGGCACCAATCACCTAATGATCAATGTAAGCCCATAAGGGGACATGACAGCACACAGTAAAGAGAAGGGAAAGGCCCAGGGGAATCGGGTGAATTCAGGTCTGAGTGTACACCTTGTATTTGACAGGTATTCTTCCAGGTGAAACAGGGGAAGTGAAGACTCGGGGTCAAGGGAGGCTCGTCCATCGCTCCTGCAGAGACACAGGTGAGTGTGACACAGAGTTGCTGGAGTGTGGTGTCCCATAGAGGGCATGTTTGTTGCCAACCCCGTTTAATGTTTTATATCAACCTCTGTGTACTATTCCGGAGGATCTAGGTGTCTGTTTTACTAATTATGCAGACGAAACACAGCTCGTCCTTGAGCTGTGTGGAGTTTTTAAGACAGACGCAGAGAGAGTCTCACTGGTATATAGCACGATTCCGAGCTGGATGACGGATAATGGCATGCACTTCATAACGCCGCGAAGACTGAACTGTTACCTTTTGCTTCATCCCAGGCTAGAGGGAAGCTAAAAGACTCTTACATAGGGTTTACTATTGATAAACACTACATGCCCACGGTTTCCAAGGTGAAGACTCTAGGAGTCGTTCTTGAAGCATTTCTTAGTTCAGAAGCCCACACACAAAAAGTGATAAACAAAACTCAGTATCACCTCAGATTTCTGAGATTAGTGAAACCATATGTATCAGAGTCTCATTGTACGATTTTAGATTGTGCGTCAATTCTGCCCAGGATGGACTATTGTAATGCCTTACTCATGGGGGCTAACAAAGGTAGTCTTGGGCGTCTGCAGGTTTTACAAAACGATGCTATGCGCCTGGCAACAAATGTGCGCAGGTACGAGCCTATCTCAGAGCACAGGAGACCCCTTCACTTGCTTCTCGTGGAGGCTACGACTCGATTTAAGGCATTACTATTGTGCATAAATGCTGTTATGGACAAGCCCCAGAATATTTAAAGAGACGCATGAAAGTGCGCGTCCTGAACCGAGGCACTAGATCCACTGACGCAATAAGTATTGTGGTTCCGAGCAATAAATCGGTCAGAGGATACGGTACATCATTTCCTGAGCAGGCAGCTACAACCTCGAATAAACCACTGCAAGAACTTTGCGCCAAATCTTAGCTCTTGAAATTTAGGAAGCCGTTGAAAACCCTCATGTTTGATTAATTCTGGACCTTCCTGTACTTTGATCTAGGTTTCTGAATCTTGTTTTTCCCTTTCTGCGCCCTGATGCCTGTGGGCTCCGGCGCCATACAAACGGATAAATAAATAAATAAGTTGTACTGTTTTGCATTCAAAATATCACAGATTTGAAAAGTAACAAACACTGGCCTTTTGTAAGCTGGTCCTGGCGTGTAGAGTCTTGCCCTACACAGAGTCATTGTCTGGCTCTTCCCTTCTCTCTTTCCGATGTGCGTAACACGAGTGTGGATCAAAGAGCAAACACGCAGAACCGTGCGATACTTTAACTGCCGTAGCAATGCCGCACAGCTATACCCAGCATCACAAAAAAAACAGCCTCGTCACCACAGTGCCGCATATCAAATTCAATTCAGCAACTGCGCTCAGTTTACAAGATTCCCGCATGAGAATCTTTGGTTTCGTCCGGAAGTAGGCTCTGCCCTTGGCCGTCGAGGTTGAGTGGCAGCGACTGCTGAAGGAAGGATCAAATGGGAGTTTCGCTCAGCTGTCGAAAAGTGCGGTTTCCCCCTCCACGTCAAATGGGACAGGCGGGCACATTGTGTTTCTCTCGTCCCCTCCCGTCCAGCGTTGGGAACGGAGGCACTCCTCCTCGGCAGTAAAAGAGTAACAGTGGGCGCCCGAGTGAATGATGTCTGGCCTCCCCTTGTCTTCTGTTCCCATGACACCCCTTTCAACCTGCCGAGGGATGCGAGCAGGCCACGTCGTAAATGTCATTGTTTTAGTCCGAGCGGCTCTGGCCTTTTCCTGGATCTGTTCATTGGCAATGATCGGAAAAGTTCAAGTTGAAAAGTGTAGAGAGCAGGGAGCTGCAAGGGCCAACCCCAGGGTGACCTTTTGTTTTGAAAGGTGTATGCCCCATGACTGTGTTGCTAAATGGCACGTCCTAGGCAGCCATAGCCATTTACGGAAAGACATGGTCCATGTTATGTTTGTATTAGTGCCTACTGCCTTATGTAATGGCGTCGAAGCGCTGTAGGAAGCACAGAAGATAAAATGCACAAGTGTATATAGCACAGCATTTCCGGGTTAGCAGGTCAAATTCTCCAAAGGTATCTTTATTACTCGTCTACTTGTGAGGATGCCAGCCCAAAAATGACCCCATGAGGTGATAGGGAACGCGAGCATAATCTTAATAAAAACTGCCCGTGACGAAACACAACCAAATACGCTCACTGTACGATGCCCATTTGTAAAACACGAACTACATAGCTGCCCAGATTCACAAAACATGTTCCTGGATTGCGAGCACCAAGTATACACCCAAGTCACAAACAGTTCTGCCATTCTGCGAGCAACGCGTTTCAGAAAATGTTATCTGCCATCTCAAATGCCACTGCGCTGGCAGCTTGGGCTGCTGGCAGAATTTGAAGCGACGGGCGTGCCAGAGATTCACTAGGATATAAGGAAGCGGGCCACTGATTTACAGAGATGCACTTTCATGCCCGCCATTCTCTGCAGCACTTTCGCCTGTGCCTGGTCTCCTTTGTCAGAAGCCAGGCACACAGGGATGTGCACTACCCACAATCGCCGCAGGAGCATTTCCCTCATCTCTTCGAATGTGCCCACTTGATTTGACTTTCTGCATCTTTTGTGTCGCAGCCGCCCTGCAACATGGGGTTAATCTCTTCGAATGTGCCCACGTGATTTGACTTTCTGCATCTTTTGTGTCGCAGCCGCCCTGCAACATGGGGTTAGGATCCCTGAATGTGCCCTCCTGGACTTTATTGCAGCTGTGACGTTGCTGCCTGGCAACATGGGGCCAAATAGACCCTGAACAGTGAAATGTGCCCATTGACGCCATGTAGATGGGGAGTGGGCTCACCCCCCCTAAACCTCCACCAGCCATATGGGGTCGGTTTGCCAATGGCTATCCAGGGATGCGCGCCCAACACTTAGCTGTCTATGCTTGTAAAAGCAGGCCGCGGGTTTCTTGTGCATCCTGGTGTGACCTTCAATTTGCTAAATTGATGTCTGCATCTCCCTGAAGTGGCAACACAGATGTCTGTGCTGCTTAGGTGTCCTCTCCTTCAAAAGTAAAAAAAAAAAAAGGCTCGTAGGTTTGGCATTGGTGATGACGGTAAATACTACTGCGCCTTTTTCTATCTAATTCACTCTGCTTTTAAACCGATTCAATGAAACTCCTCTCATATGTTCTTCTGTTTCGTTAGTGTGAAGAAATATTCAGTTATTTTATGTGCATCTGTACTATCGACGGTAAACTATTAGGCGCCCTTCAGCACTATTTTCAATCATTCTCACCCTCTCACAAATATTATTGTTCTTTCATGGTGAATAATGTCTATATATTTTGAAACAATAATTCCAATGGCTTCTTAATTGCCGCATGAATTTTGACACGCACGTTTAGTGACACAGGCACACTACTCTAGGGTACATTTTAGGTGTCATTTCTTTTTTGTATTGTTTATGCTACATGTCATACATGTATGTATATAACAAAACATTTCCATCATCTAAAATGGAACAAAAGGAAACATGAATACAGATCGTGAAAAAGGGAAAAAATGTCCTCCATAATTAGGTGTCAATAGAATTCTGAGGAGCAAATCGAGTGCCTGCCTCTCCACTGTGCAGATTAGGGACTGGCACAGTTATTCTGATTGCCACAGTTCCTACCAAAATACAGACACTAGGAATGTTCCACCCTGCATTGATTTCAGATGAGTTTCATCACTAGAACTGTACATTTACATATATATATATATATTTTGTTAATTGGAACAGCTATTCTAGTGGAGAGTTTCTCCATCACAGGCATTGTGGTGTGGCTAATCTGTGGCACAGTAATTCAGGTGTGTCAAATCGTTTGACACTGTACCTGTGACTCTCCAGACTAAAACTCCCATGCGCGGCCAGGGCCGGTAGGAGTTGCAGTCCAAACATCTGTAGCACTACTTCTCCAAGGGAACCATGCTTCACAAAGATACAACGTCCCCTCCGTTGCCCAGGCAACATTGCTTTACTGTACAGGATGTGTGTCTCAGAGGCACCCTTTGCATTCCCCCCCCCCCCAAGAAGAATGCTTCTGGTGGACTGTCGGGCATTCTGAACGTATAGATGATTTCATAAACAAACCTTCACAACTAGTTCTAAAGTCACTGGTTTCAGATGCGCCACATGGCACGGTTTCCTTTAGGTACTAGGTGGGATAGCATCCTTTGGTGGGGTTGGGGCTCTCTTCACAGCGCCAATGATGGTCACTGAAAATGTTCACCTTTGTAATGTTTGCACCGTGCAGCTGCCCACTGGAAATAAGAGTCAGTGTCACTCACCTGACCCACCAGAAATACATTGCAACTCAATAGGTCCTACATATTGGCATCATGCCATCAGTAAGTTCAATACAAAAAAACGCCCAGCACCAAATATTTTAGGGCATAAAACAATATGAATACTGCCCATTATTCTTATTCTGAAGGCATTAAGCAGGAGGGGGTGGTGGGAGGGGTCTTCCACTATGGACTCCCTTTTCCTGTGAACACACCATTTAAGAGATCTTTTCACTTTCATGATCCGATTTTTTAAATCAATTCTCCAAGTAGGCCAACGTCTAGGAAGGAGGTCTTCATGGAGGAGATTTGAAATGCAGGGGAGACACCTGGTTTACAGAATTTTTTTTTAGGTAATAAATAGCTAGAACGTTTTAACAGTGCTGTAAAAAATGATGCCCACTGGCAGAGAAACCAAGCAATACACTCGTCTACAAGTAGAACATCACATTTTAAATGGTCCAAAAAAAAGGAAATGTCGAAATGGTTAATTTTCAAAGGAGCTCTGAAAATTGTTGCTTGCTACGTTTAATGAGATTTCACTATAATTAGAAGTAAGCAGTGCAGTTAAAAGTATTGTAATTGTAACTGGTTATTTATAACACGCTTAATAGCCAGACGTTTCTAGGCACGGACCCAGGGATTGATCCGTGTCGTCTTGCCAGACCCATCAACCAGTAATGTGGCCCTGTAGGTGGCGTTTATGTCAAGAAAAACCTATCGGCGTTATAAACGATTGATGTAGGTTTCAGTAAACAGACAAATACAAGAATAAATGTTACTTGTGAATATAGGATTATCACATCAAGGCATTACTAAATTACTAATATATTGGACTTGAAATGGGAGACTCACAGAGACACACAACAAGTGTGAAATGTGATATCTTTTATAACAGGAGTGTGTTGTGGTTCCAAAAAGGAAGAAAAAAGGACAGTGTGACAAAAGACAAGAAGGTATGAATATGGTATTGCATCAAGCAAGCTCACATTGCAAGCATAGGTCAAAAACAATTGAGCCAATCCTACTCTAGATGTATACATTGGGTCGACAGGTTTCAGCCATTATGTTACATTCAACGTGAGTCTTCATCAGGTCAGAAGACAGCACAGGCACTTAGTGAGGTGCTGGGGGGGATCCTTGTACCATTGTCCACTTGGGAAGTGTCAACATACCATACTACTTTTAAGTTTGTTCATGAGACATAAGATAATGTTCCTTTCTGCGTTTTGATGCCAACCAAAATATAGCCCAGTACTGGGGCCGCTCTACGAAAGAGTAATAATTGTCTTTTTCACAGCGGGGGAAACTGATCTGGTACAGCTTACTTGCCAAACGTGACTAGTACATGCAGCCTCACGGAGACGAATAGTAGAGGGATTTTGAAAGACGCCTTTTGGGGTTAACAGGCTGGAGTTGTAAGCCAAGCTGTTCGAGACCACCAGAGGGGCAAATTAATGTTCAAAAGATAAAAGTGATTGCAAAAAAAGTGACGGTAATGGGGAATACAAAATGGAGGCTAAAAAAAATGTTAGGAAGAAGGTGAGAAAGAGGCAGCCCCGAGGAACACCACTGGGCAGGAGGAATTCTCAGAATCATGTCCAATTGAAAGGCAGAAGATCTGCCAGATCATAACTTTTTTTTAAAAAAAAAGGTCGGAAGCCCCTTTTGGTTATTTCTACCACGCGGTTCAGTCGAGGTAACAGAAGCTCATGGTCTGTTGTGTTGAAAGGAGCCCAGCAATCATGAAGGTATCAAATGGGAGGGAATCCCTTTACCCAGGAGGCAAAGTGTAAAGAAAAGTAGCGGAACTGTGTTACCCTCTGCCCTGCCCCTTTTTACCCTTTCCCTCCACAACCCTATACTCACCCTAGCCCATCCTCCCCCAATCGAAAGCACATCCCTGGATCATGCCTTTCCTCCACTCCACCACACAATTCTGTGTTTTACAACAGTACCACCAAGACTGAAGAAAACAAAGTGGAAGGAAATGCATTTAAATGACCACCATTTGTTTCCATCATTGTACCCTACAGCGTGCAGCTTGCACCATCGCCCTCTAATCCCCCAACACTCGCACTCCTCAATGGGCATAACCGGGACTATTGCCACACACAATCCTCCCATTAACTGTACAGACAGCTATGCCGGCAACAATTCATGATTAAATGCCGAAGACAACCGCAGATGACTGCTGGGAGGGGCTTTGTGAAGGCTCGGCAATGGGCATGATTTCCACAAATAGCCTATTCATATCAACAAGAGCAATCCAGCACTGAAATAGCTCAGTTAAACGTGACACCAGAGTGTTACCAACAGGGCCAAGGTGCGAATCCCCAGCAGAGGAGAAGTAAAGAAATGAAAATGTAAACAAATTAAACCCTTTCCTGCCGTCCTGGAACAGTACTTCAGGTGTCAAAATAAGGGAACGATGGTGGAGTTCTCTGATATATAGGGGAACGTCATACACTTTAGTTCCTGCCCACTTCGACCTGAATAACCGGAGATCCCCGTCGGTCCCATACACATGGTGACAATGATAGATCGCCATAGATGATCTGCATCTCAAAGGCTCTTGTACTAGACAGGGGACTGCCTTTTTTTTGTTTTTTCAGATACAAGAATCAAACAAACAGGCCTGCAGTTGCCCACTAGAGCGGTGCTCTTCAATACTGTGAATGCGTCATGCCATGGGGTCCACTGTTACCAACAGGTGCAAGAGTATTTTGAGAAATCTCTGTGCAGCCCCATATCCTGTTTGTGCTGCTCGTCACGCATCACATTTTAATTAACTCGGGGGCTGCTTTTATGATCAATTGCAACACTCACCATTTAACGAGTGTACACCCTGTGCCTCGTCTGTTAACAGATATTTAAACGGCGAAACTTTCCCACACAACTTTCGGGGTTTCAATCTACCAATTCACACAGAAATCCTGGCACATGGCGCAAGAACCATTTGAAGAGCACAGATAACATTGGAACATAAAATGTGGGATGTGGGGGGGGGAGTGAGGGGCGCACAGAAAGGAACGACCTTGGACGGCACAGAAACAATACCACAACATAACCCGGAAACACAATATCGAACACTAACAGTGAAACATTTCAGACAAAAGTATGTCAATGTAGCAGTAATCGCTGCGTTCTCGGGTGGGATTTGCCCATCAACCCTATACATGGTAACCCTTTGATGAGGACTCAGGCTGCCCCATAGCTCGGATGGAAGTCATCACTCCCTGTTCGAGGTGCCAGCAGCAGGTTTTGTTGTTCAAAAAAAGAAGAAGTCATCTAAGAAATGAAAGCAGCGGCTCAGCCGGTGCCAGTCTTCTTCCATTTTGAATGACGGCTGGAGGCGTGGGTGGCGAGGACCAACCATTGCCAGAGTGAGGAGGAAGACTGCGGGGTCGCGCGGATAGTTAGGGCAGGCGAGTGAGGACTTGAACAGAGCAGGGAAAGGTGGCAGATGGGTGCAGCACAGGTGGCACAAGGTGTGGCCGGGGAGATTTACAGAGGGAAAAGGCGCTGGAAATCATTAGTGAACGCGAGCTAATGCTGAGAGGCATAGCAAGGATTGTCCCACAAGTGGGGCTTGAAGCTGATGTAGTTGGGCCCACCACAGTGTTATTAGCATCTGTAAATGCCCACAAAGCGCTGCTCAGTGGCCATTTACAGATTTTGGGTGGGCCTTGACCGCTCAGGCCGTACCCTGTCTACGCCTCTGCTGGGGGTTCAAAAGTGCATTCTACAGCTCACGAATGGCTGGCACCTTCCTCCAGGGTGCCAATATAGAACCTGGCTTTAAACTGCTCAACTCTGCCGTTATAAAAGTCAATTTAATGAACTTTTGGAGCACAGTCCTACCCTCTGCTTCATCTCAACAACCTTATGGTAAAGTAGCGCCAGAGGTTTGAAGGTGGCCACACTCAACTGTGGGAGTTCACCCAGTCTGGTTTTCTATTTGTATTTTCTGGTACTTGTGATGTTCCTTTTATTGGCATACTAATATAAGACGGCAAAGGACAACCAAACAAATACAAGTGGCAGGGATCTGGTCACTGCCCATTTGGCTGGATGAACAGTCACTTCTTCTGGACCAGAAAATCGCAAATAATGCACACCACGGTTCGGAATGATCCAACGCCACCAAAAGTGACCAGCAGAAGTTCCTGGTCAGCTGGTCCAACAGTTTGGCGACCTGCAAAGTCCCATGGTCACTTTGGAGGGTGCAATCCAACCCACTACCCCCACCGCTACCAAGGCCTCGGACCTCCAGCCCAAGATTGTTTCACTTTGTTTCTTTTCAGCACAACAGGAATACACTTGAAACACTTTCAACATGCCCCAATGCAACGCACGAGCCTGCCAGACACCAATGTGGCAGTGATCCATATTCTAAGGCCCGCCCTCATATGGTTCTCATGTTCTACCCCTGGGTGACTTCGAACTCCCCAAGGCGAAACTCCAGCTAATTTTGAAAGGATTGTGGGACTCTACCCAAAATCTGTTGGTTCGACTTTTGTCTGAACCAGTTCTCCCACATCTAGCAACAGTTGTTGATCACCTACAAGATGCAGCAGTGGAGATTTCACAGCAGCAATGTCTTAGCACCAAGAGGCCTCATTACTGCAATTCTGCACAGATGGCAGTGGAATTTCCCAAAGTATTAACACACGGGCAAAAGCTGCTCTAGTGCAAAACATATCAGTCCAGCACATATTTGCACAGTGGCAATGTTTGCCCGGGTGCTAATTATTAACAGTTATAGTACTAGGACACACACTCTCCTGGTGCAAAAAGGCATTACACGAATAAGTATTTGCACAGGGAAATTTCTTCCCCAATTCCAATCTTGTGCAAAATTGAATCTGCACTGTTGCCAAGTGCATATCTTGTGAACCTGATCGTTGCAATTTGCAATCCTACTCCTCAAAAATCTTCAAAAGTGAATGGTTCAGCCACGGATGCTTCCGTCTCCTGGCAACATCAGACGATGGATCAGAAAACATATTGTTTATCAAGACAAACAGAGTAGAGAGATGGGACTGAAAAATAAATCGTGGAAATCCTACACATTCAGGTGGAGCTAGATTTACATGTATTAAATAAAGTCTTGTAAAGATCTTTAATCTATCCTTAAAAACAGAAGTGTTGGTTGAATCATAAAATCGAAGCTATATTTGATTACATGTTCTAGGCCTGAGAAAGTGCAATACAGTTTTGTGAGGAAATATTTGCAAACATTATTTTGGATACTGGATTTCTCAGCATTTGCACTGATTTGCTAATGTTCATGTTTTAGTATTATTATTATTATGGTTGGACCTCATTTTGAGATTACAGTCATTCTTCTCAACATCAAACGTAAATTCATAGGGCACTGGATATTGAAAAAATGAAATTTTTAAATTCATGGAAATCCAAAAGGAGGACTAATTTTGAAGATTGGGTCCATGACTTGGTTGTGCTTTTGGAAAAAAAAGGGTGACGAGTTCAGCAAATAATGTATATTTTAATTGGGGAATCCTTAAATTAATTCTATGCATTTATCTTTACACATTGGTGAGAAAGTGGATTCTGTTCCCTCTCTGGGTCTCGTGTGTCGTCCAGGTAGCTTTTCCTTCAGTGTGTCTTCTTATGAATGTTCTAGTTCTCTAGAGCTCCAGATATAGTAATAAAACAATGCAATCATAAGGAAAATTGTGTAATTCACATTTTCTGGAGGAGTTGGATTTGAAACTGAAGGATTATCATCCTAGGCTTCGAGATGAATTTAGCAAATAATATAGAGCAGGCCAACCAGGTTATACAGGTTTTCTGCTTGTAATGCTGTTTTTTGTCACTTCAAAATGTTTTTATGCAAATTGTTGAGAAATTTCTTTTGAAAGTGGCAAATTCTAGAATGCAACCATCGGAACTGCAGTTTGATATCATGAGGGACAATGTACTCAATATTAATGTTGGAACTGTGATAACAGCACCAGTGGCCGGACAGCAGGCTCGTGGATAGGATGAACCAACACAAAGCACGGCGAGGATACCAGCACAGGAAATTGCGGTCGTTTAGTTATACATGATTTTTTGTGGCACAAATAAAACAAAATATTCCTCTGCATTCTTTTTAAAGACATCAGTGGTTTTCTGGGCCATAGTAATTGGTCTCTCCACCAGTTGATGCGACTGGCAAGGAGTTCAGTTCTCCCTTCCATACTGGTTGGATTCCTCGTGTTAGATATTCTCCCAATTTAAGGAGCATCACTTCCTCAAAATGGCGGGCAACAAAGGGACAACAGCCACAATGGTCCAAGGTAATACTCATCCCAATTACTCAAGTAACAGGTCTATGGGTTAAAGCTAAATGTGATGGTTCAAGAAATGATAGTCTGATAAACACCTCATTTAATATTTAAGTGCAGATGGTATGCTCCAACTAATGTATATTACCAAACAGCATGTGCACACATTTCGCACAGTAAGATATTGGAGCCCGTGAAAGCAGCTACAGAGGCGTGCAGGGACTGCGGGTCACTGGTTATAATCATGGCAGAGTTAGATAATTAACTCCAATCTCCCCTTGCCATCTTTGAGAGAGGCCGGTATTTGCCTGTAGTGTCTTGTTTAAAGCTGTGTTGCCTTAAGATGAGGGCATCACAGCTATTGCTTACCTAACATTGTGCTGTGTACCTGCGCAAACTGCTTCTGTTGGACCCTGGGCAGAACTCATTAGGCCAGGAGTCCACACTTTCAGCCCTCAAAAGGCAATTCCACTCCATGGTTTCAGGATATCCATATAAACTTCATTTGCATACAATGTATACGAAGCAGGAGTTATTAACATGGTCAGTAGATTTCTTAAAAACCGTGTGAAGTTGGGCATCTATCTCTAGGGCCAAATTTTGAGAGCATTGGAAAAATCACTATATGACGTGTAGAGCGGATATATCTTTTGTTATGTAGACACAAAATACAAGTAGAAGTAGGACTAAAGGGACAGAAACTGTCTTTGCCCAAAACCGCCCCCTCCAAATCTACCATGAGGTATGCCGAAGTCCAAGTGACAAAGCAAGATATCTTGCTTGGCCCGAACGTCCCAACAGCTGTTCTCAGAAGAACATGCCACTTGACCGGCCCCTTAAATTCTCTTGACCTTTCCGAGCATCCGTACATGTTTTGAAAATCTCGGTAGGCAAGGCTTCAATAACGGGCATGATTATGCTTCCCACCAGTGTCGATCTCAGAGCTCGACTACCATTGTCTATGGAAAATGTGAATCTCTGCCATTAAATTCATCAAATGCATGAACAATGTTGCCTGCATCCATTCTTCTGTAAAACAATATTCATTAAAAACGTTTCTACATAGTGCGTGCCACCACAGTCTTACAGTTGTATACTGGTGTGCAAATACAAGAATTTGTATTATTTCCCCACTTAACGGCACACAAAATGGGAAGGAGTGGACAAAAACCACAATGAGCCAGTAGTGACCGACTCCTCTAAAGTCTCCTTTCATGTGTGGGAGAGATCGAAACTAAAATAAATAAATATTTGAATGAAGGAGGTGGGGAGGGACATTTCTCATACAGGTGGACGTTTGATCATGGATTAAAGTTAATTGGTTTCGGCCCCTAAAACATCATATTTGGCCCACTCCCCTTAGCATGTTTGTCTTGCAGATGACTCAATTTCGACCCCTTGCCCCATCTCCCTATTTTGGCTTTGTCAATTCTTGTTTGAACAACAGACTCATTGAAGTCACTGCATTAGGAAACGAACGACAGGCCACGGTCTGATCTGGGTAACTTGGCCAAAGACTGAGTCCAGCACACTGAAGATTAAGCAGGTACAACCTGGGGAGAACAATGAGGCCGCTCTTAAGTGAGCAGAAGTCATCATGGGGGTGGTGGACCAACAACTCTCGACTGGGATCGGCAGACCAGAAACCATCATATTACAAAATAATAGTAAGTGGCTATAAAAAGCTTGGAATGATTGTTCCGTGGTCAGGTGTGAAGTTCCCTATAAAAGTACAGGATTTGGAGGATGGGTCATGTCAGTCAGGTGGGGCCCTTTTAGGTGCAGGATGCAGTTTTTCCCTTGACTTGCAAACCATGGAACAAAGATGTCTCCATTTGCCATCACACAAAATTAATGTGTGAGCCTGGTTTCTCCAGCACCTTCAATTGAGGACTTTCTAGGATCCAACTCAGCAGGTCTACGCTGCTTTCCTTATTGGCTGTCCTGCGATTAGCTCAGAACTAACACTTGCTCCAACATGAAATGCAAGTTATATATATATAAAACAGTCCCATAATTCAGGATTGTGGAACCTTTTAAGGTTCCCCCAATAAAGTAAACTAACAAGGACATTAAGCGAGGTTAGTGGGTGGTGGGAACCCAACCGCCAGAGAGTTCAAGCACCAGTGATTATAGTTTTTGATCATGGTCTGTCTTTTACTAAGAGGAGACGTTGTCTGGTGCCAATGTTGCTGCCAGTAGATTCAGAAGACCAGAGATCTAGTGCAGAAGCGAGATTCTGATCAAAATCTCTCTCTCTCTTTTCTCTCTCTCCTGCTAGATGTAGCACCACTTAGTAAGAGGCTACAGAACCAGAAGCACTATAAATAATTCATTCTCTTTAGCCTGCAAACAGCTTAGATCAATTAAGTTTCGGCTACTGCACTACACAAGGCCTCTCACAAGGAGTGTGGTGGTCAGAGGAATCTATTAACTATTGATTTGTTTTGCCCCTCATCTACCTCCAAAAGGTGCAGCTTGCACATATGAGAACCTCTACTAAGACATGTGTCTTCTGAGTAGATAAAGTGTAGAATGCATGCTTGCAATAACCCTCCCTCACAAGACACTAAATGATGTCCGCACAGTTAAGAATAGTTATTCAGGGAGGTAAGGATGGTGGGTGAGCAGGACAGTCCTTATGCATCCATTGGAACTGGGAAGCAGAACACGGATCATACTGCATACTCTTTCCGTTTCCTGCTCTCTAATTATCACTCTGTGCAGCACCTTCAGCAAAACATTGCAGAGCCTCCTGTGCTGGAGTTTGATTCCATCTGAAGAAAGATGCATCAATCATTTGAAAATGTATTGTAAATTCAGAAAATGCAGAGTACTTCGCGGTACTGCACAGTATACCTATTGGATAACATAAGTGAAGTTGCTCGGTGATGTAAGGGCAGAGCGAGTGGCGCAACCCGCATGCGGTAAGTGTCCATGAAACATGATGGATTGAGGCGTTGGCAGCTGCCCACCGTGGTAGTTTCCATCCTCTCCCACCTCCTGGGTGGAGGCAACAAAGCTAGCATGATGGATCACAGTTAAGCGCTCAGCCCAGATAGCTCTGCTCAGACTGTAAATACACATACACATCTGGGCAGGGTCAACTCATCCCTTCCATCTTCCGAGATAGATAAGTTCGGTCCCATCTAAATGGGTGATGACAAATATTACAGCTCTTATGAACAGGATGAATCGGGCCTGAACAGCTACACAATAACATGATATTGTTACTATTATGTGTTAGGACCTGGTCGAAGAGAAGAGAGTGGAAGCCATCTCTCACTCTGCTATCCAGATCAGATTAGTCTAAGCCCCCCAAATGACAACCCTCCAGCCCTTGGAGGTGACTGGAGTGAAAGTTATCTCCGACAAAATAGAAAATAATTTTAGCATAAAAGACTCGTTCCCTCCTCACCCGAAGAAGTGTAGAAGCCACCCTCCCTACTCTCTGTCGGTGCCCAAATACCCGGGTTGTCTAAAAGCTTTTGTTCAGCAGCACTGCAAACACAAAAGATGAGGAAATATTCTCTGAAACACCTCCGAGCACATCGGACAGATCCACCCCCCTTACCACCACCCCCCACTGCTTAAATGAGAGATCTACAAAAGGGACATGATCGTAACTGTGGTAAGATCAATGTGAGAAGTTGCAGTGTCCCAGCCCCCAGCGACGCACCGCACTGCGCCGGCGCGGCGAAGCAGAGTCCTTGGACTGCTTTTGTTAGCGGCTGACTTTCTAACCCGACTTGCTGCAGTGTCTGTAAGACTATCTCTTTGTTGCTGCTCAAAGAAACATCTGCTTCGCCAACACAGCCTTTGGGTGAAGAGGCATTGAGTTACCAAGGCAGGTAAGATACAATGTCTCAGACAGCTCCTGGCAGGAGGATCCATTTCCTCAACTGGGCCCGGACAGGAAAGACCTCCCCGCCAGGCCGTGCAGGCGCTCCACTCCAAGGAAATTTGTCACATTCAGTAATGTTCACGTGGAGGAAAAAGATGGGCACTACCGACTGTAGGGGAATCGAGCTTGCACTTTTGAACAGAGGCGTTGCTATAAGGGAATGGGGGGCTATAGCCCTGCATCTTTTTGTTGCATTCCCCGATTGAAGCACGGGAGCAACAACCAAAGGATTGCTAGCCCCGAGTCCCGACACGCTCTACATTAGCGTAGTCCCAGATCTCTTACAGACCGAGCAACAACCCTTTGTGTTAAGATTTGGGGGGTTGTTTTTCTTTTTTTTTTTTTTAAAAGGAAGTGTGGTGCGGGGAAGAGAGGTGACATACAACTGTTGGCTTCATAGCCTAGTCAGCCAAATAGAAGAATATGGCTAGCACGGGATGTCCAGGTAGTCATGCAGTCACTAAATAACAATGTTGTGGGTAAGAAACTAGGACTTTACCCTCGACAATGTTGAGAAACAGTGTACTTACTAATCAAGATCCTGAAGAAGCGTGCCACAACGTGCGAAACACATGGACCTTTTTGTCCCTCTCATTTTAAAAGAAACATTTTTGTATGGTTTGAAAATGCTTGGCCAAGACAATTTGTTGAAGGCATGAATACCTGGACACCCCTATTACAATTCATATTCCATATTCATATGCGGATATATTTAACTCGTGAGAAAAGACGTTTAAATCATATGTTTTAGAGACAAACCTAGAAGGCATTTTAAAAACAAGCAAGAAAATAAAACTCTTCAATTTACATGCTCGCTTTTGGCCTTTCACTACTGTAGCAAATCATACCCATGCTTTTATCATGGTAACATGTTAACATGAGGACCCTTCAGTGAATGGTCACTCACTGGAACTGCTGTGCTCCGCACACCGATAGGTGTTGGGAGGGGTCCAGATCACTTCAGATTATATGGCCCGTTCCCCAATGTATCAGACTCGGCTTTCTCTCGGGCAATAACTTTGGCACGGGGAATTATTCCACAAGCATGGGGGCGGCCATTCAGTGCTTACCAGGCACGAGCTTGACCTCATTTACAGACGCCTACTTTTTTTGCCTCCTGGTTGAATCTTTATTTGTAATTGCAGCATTGTACTGTTAGAAATAAAATATCAATCAATCATATTCACCTTACCATAACACCACATATTGCACCTTGATATCAACACACATTCCCCAGCCATGTAGCAAAGGCCTGAGAGGGACAAATTCTCCAAACCTGGCTCCCTCCAGGTGGCTACTAACTTACCTTGCAACCTGCTCTCTGCGCTCAACCCCACTACCCATTGCCGGCCGTGCATTCAAACTCAGGCCTATAGGCAAGCTTTAAATTCCGACCAGCTAGAGCAGCCATGTTCTCTGGTTCCCTCACGTTCACATGCAGAGATCCGATCTTGCAAAACAGATCCATGTTTCGTTGCAGCGGACCTCCTCCTGGGTATCACTACTATCCATCCGACTCCTACCCCGAACGACATTTGGTATTGGCCAACTGCCGCACAGGCGCAAATACTCCCAGAAGCCTCCCATTTGGGCCAGTGGGAGTATAGCGCCTAGCCTCTTAGACATTCTGTGGTTTGCTTTCGCCTAAATGGTTGGCTAAGGCACATACCCAAACCAGATGCAAAAACTTAAAAAGAAAACAAAGAAATGCCCAGTAAATCTCGGGCTGGTGTCCATATGAAGTCACGGAGGATTCCAAGCATCTTCCCTGTTCTGCAATATTTCCTGTGGACCATAACCCGTCAGGCAGCTGCAACCCTTGGATTTAAGTCCCACTGACCATTGGCACACTTCTAGACATCAGATTGGGGCTCACTTGCTCAGACTCCACAAACGGTGCAAAGTTCCGCCCACGCCCGGGAATTTCATGGAGTTCCACCTACACAGATCTAAAATACCCACTTTTTCTAGCACTTTTGTTCGAATAGCACATTTTCCCCTCTTTTAGACTATTTAGAAGGAAAGGACTAACGTCTCTGCAGCATTTTTCATTTTCACATCTTAATTTAGATTCACAAACATTTTGAAACGAGGCTATGGTACCGTGGCATCTGGGGGCACCAGCAAGAGAACACTTCAGTACCGTGCCTGGGCATTGGGGGGAGCTGTGGGATGATGGGGCCACTTTTCTGGCCTTTCTCTTATTCAGCTCGAAGAGAAAATGCCATAGCTCCCTACTGCAATATCACACACGTTGATTATGAATTCTGGAACTCTCTGCTGTGACGTCACAGCTGGCGGATTTGACAGTTTGTGATGCAAGTAGTTGCTGATGGTTTTCTGTGGGAGCCAACCACAAAAATGGTGAATCTGTAGGCATCTTTTCTTTTTGACACTTATCTCCGTAATTCATATAGGCTTGCATTTTGCAAAACATGTTAATTCGTGCCAATTTACTCTCTAGGAGAGTCTTTTGCCAGGAAAACGGGTTCTTTTCCTTTAATCTCTTTTTTCCCCATCCTTGTTAATATCTGAAGAAATAAATTCCGATTTTTGGGTGTATATTAGGGTAGAGTTGAAGCTTGGCCGGGGCGAATGGCCTCTGGACTTGAGACGGCCTAAACGTAAAAGAGTAAAACATGCACGCTCCCTTCAGAATGTTGCATAACCGGAACTTATTAGGAGAGTTTATATCCATTCCCTGGCGCAATCTCCAGGCCTTACTAGATTTCAGCTTACCTCAACTTCATTATACCATAACCTCTATCTCACAGTGCGCGCCTCTCCTTAACCAATCACACATGCAGCGATAGCATTGCAGCATGGCCAAAACTAACTAACAATGCACAATTGTGACCTGACTCGACCGATGCAACCGAGCTGCACAATCATCCAAACATACATGAAACAACGTCAAGTCATTAATGATGGAATATATTGCTTATGTTGAGACCGCCAGGAACCTAAGTAGCCAATGACCTATTCCATTTGGTTTCTCTGAAAAAGGAAAAAACAAAGTGAGGACATGGGAAAGGAACTATCGGCACAATTTAATAAGGAAAACTGTATTTAAAATGCAGGCAATTTCATCAAGGCCATTCAGTTTGCCTTTTTTTCCTTCCTACTCTTGACACTACAATCCTACATTAACCTCAGCTGTAACCTTGTTTCATCGTCCTTCGCGAAGGCAGAAGGCTAACCAATGCAGAACTGTGAATGCTTTCGTTGGGAAATTCCAGGCGGCTGGCTTTCAAGAAGAGAATGTCTGAACCTCCTCGGGTTTATAGGAAGGAATGATGTGCACCCGGCTCAATGGCCTACACCCAAAGACCACCCTGTGATGAATAGGGAGCATTGTGAAGCGAAGGTGTGGAGGGTCAATAGAAGGAGACAGACTAAAGTTTGTCATTTCAGGAAGTATTTATTGTAAAAATAAGAACATGCCACACTTTCACTAATATATGGATGTCCCTGCCCAACAAAACTAAACCAGGGTGCTCGTCGTCCATCCTAAAGTCCAAAGCAAAATGTCTGTCCTCTGTCCAAAACTAGTCTACGTTGTCCCTACCACTTATACTAACCAACAAAAGACCAGAAGAATGGTTGCTTTCCAGCAAGTCCTTGTTAATACTGGATCTTCAGAGCGCTATCTCTTGTACTAAGTCATTTAGTTCTTTTAGGGGACTTGTCCACACCCTGTTATTTAGTTTCCGTGGGTTGCACCAATTCCTCTCTGTCGGCGTACTGACACCTAAATGTTCCTCCATTCTGTTCTTCTCAATGGTAGTTAGCAGTCTCTCTTTTTTATTTATTTATACTGTGCTATAGTACATGGGCATCAGGGTGCAACACTTACGACATATAGCCTTTTAGGATTTGATGACTGGTTTCCCAAGTTTCAGACCTATTCTCTTCTCAATTGCTGTATCCTTCTGATCAATGCTCTCCTCGCTGTGATCTCTGTGATGTACCCAGCTACCAGTCTCACTCTTCTTAGGGTTTATTTTTTTTACCTGGGATAGGTATAGTAAACCAAGGAAAGAGATTTAATGTTCTTTTTCTTTTCTGTTCCACTCGGATGAAAATGACAAGTCTCCGAATGATTCTCACTCTTCTTAGTATTGGGCCATTCACTGGGACGAGTAAGCGAAGCCCAGGAATGGTTTTCATTCTTCTTGGTATTTGGCAATTCAGTGGGATGAGTTTGATTACTGCAATCGTTAAATTCATTTTTCTGACTTTGACTAACATGATTGTCCCATTCACTACATATGCCCCATTCCCTTTGTCTTCCGCTCTCCCAGTTACCTTACTGTAGTGGGGCGTTGTCACTAGGTCGGCATTCTTTTTCTGGTCTTCTCTGTGTTTGGTCAGGATGGCTCTTCTGCTTGCAGCTATTCTTTCTTCTGACACACTTCGATGTCTGTGTTTGCCATCAGTGATTAAAGGGTTTTCCTTTCCCCCCGGGTCGCTCTCTCCGACTCTTTTACTCCACCCACACTTATGATGCTGCTCTGGGGCTTTCCCAGCTTCTCGTGGGAGTCCTTTCTTTGTGTTTGAGTCACATTCGTTAGGACTCCTTTGAGTTACTTCATTCCTGTAATTAGCAGGTACTTGCTCTTTATCACTCCTTGGTTTTTACTTGTCTCAGTACCAGGCAGATACATATCTTCTGAAAAAATATCACAATAATAGATCTAGGAGGATTAGTCTGTTTCTCTGCCACCAGGCTTGGTCTTAGTGGAATTCTGCATGAAATGGAAAGGGATTCCTCATCAAACTGAAAGTCCTTGTCCCCATGAGGGGAGTTTCTCCCAGGGAGGCCCTGCTTACCACTACTAGATTACATACTAGTTTCAGTTTACCCTCAAACTAGGTCCTGGAATACAGTTGTCCTCAGTGGGTGTTGTGACTCATTATTAAATGTTGTATTGTGTACATGTTAATGTCTGATATGTCTTTTGATACTAAAATTGAATAAATGCTTTTAATGATAAGAACATTTACCGGTCCATGTATGTTGTCAAATAATTTTGTAGAATACTCTTTGTAGCTGTTATCCATCCACTTACGTGTGAAAGGGTGGGGTAGCCCGGGCTCGCCTGTCTTTTGCTCATACTTTCAGGCCCCCCATTAACAAAAGAGAGGCAATCAACCCAGCTTTTTAGACATAAGTGTTAACATACAGACTGGATGCTTCGTTCCCTTGGTCTTTGGCGGGGAGGTTAAAAGGATCCAATCCTGAGCTATGCACCCGTCCGCCAGATAAGATCCAAAGATTTTGCATGGTTCAAGTCCATCTCTTCTGTGAAGATCATTTAGATGGATGTAGACTAACAATCCAACGCAGTGCCACTGGTAGCGACTCCCTTTAGACCCCAGACAAGAATCCTGCCACCTAGCCATTAAGAACGATCTAAACGCTATCTTCCTGTGGCCCACCTCAGAGCCCTGAGTCAGGTGTTGAAAGTTGGGTGGCTCCTTGAGATGGTCGGTTCCTTAGGTGTGTGGGAGATATCAGTCTAAACACCAACGGAGGAATAAGGGGGGGTTGAAGGGGCAGGAACCTGTGCACTGTTACTCCTATTCTGTTGGGATTATTATCACGATTTTAGATGGTAAAATTGATAGGTGTGCTGCTCACCTGGATCCCTGCATACATGGGTCAAACAAACATGCTATTGAAAACTATGTCACGGCTAAGTGCCATCTGTCTGTGTTCACGCTTCCTGATCCGCACTGGTTGCCCTAGACCTGCATGCCTTGTTTTGAATTGAACCAGCTCCCACACATAGGGAATTGAAGAGGGAGTGGGTGGCAACTATAGCTCTCAATTACTCTACTACCTAGGAGGGGCAGTAAACTGGCAGCTGGTAGACTAGGCCTTTTGGGAACCTCAAACGATATCTTGATCAGTGAAGCGGTGTAAGCTTATTCCTATACCTTAGAACAGTGGTAGGTAACCTGCCACCCCCCCTCACCCCCAATGTTTTGGCTTACAACTCCCAGCAGCCATAGCCAGCCAGTTGGTTCAATGATATGATATGATAGGTTATTTATAACGTGCTTAATACCCAGAGGTTTCCAAGCGCGGACCGGGGGATAGAACCTGTGTTGCTCCGTGTCATCTTCCTTCCGAGGCGAGCACGTTGCCGCTGAGCTATCCTCCCGAGACAATGAGTGATCATGGGGTTCATAGGTCAAAATATAAATATCTGGCGTGCCGCAGGATGGCCACCACAGATTTAGAATTAGGACATGATGCGTTGAAAATATGAAACGGTTTTCAATGGTAGGGAGAGCTACATGAAGTCCCTACATTAAGAGAATATTTGGGGTCAACTGCTCAAGCCTCCCCTCTTCATGACCTGCAATGCTCATCCAATGACACTGTGCAGAGTGTGGAAAAGGGATGCACCGGGCTCATGCGCAACAAAGTTACAGACTTGTAGCTTGCAACAACGGGATCTCTTCTAGCTCTTGTAGTCCATTCAGCCTTCTTCCAGAAGCCCCGGGTGGAATGTATCCCTGCAGTTAATCGCTACACGTCCATGTTTCGCGATCATACTTTATATACATTCCAAATTACCTCTGTCTTTCCTGTTAGCCACACCAATCTGAAACCTTTAATTTGAAATGTATGTTAAGACATCAAGCTCAAGAACTACACCCATTTCCAAGACTATGGAGTGGCAGCAAAGCTATGAAGACCCTTTACACACTGGTGGCGGCCAGTTTCATTTAGGCACCTAGAGTGACTTTGAGCGTGCATTGGTTAATAAAAGGGATGCATGCATCTCCGGAAGCACCCACCACTGAAAGTCCCACTGTGCACATGAAAAGCCTTCTGTCACTTAGACTGGATCCCTACGGACTAAAATCCTGCGTTGCTGATAGAAGATTTTCCTGTAAAACTCTAATTTATAGGGTCGCCCACATGGCGAAAAACACCCCACCTCAATTGAGAAGGCACAGCTGGGATGCGCCCCAAAACAGATGTCACCTCTTCACACAAACAAAGACAGCATGGCAAGGAAGGTTGTATAAAGACCACACCAGCAGCTTCTGACTAATTTAGGAGAATTAACGTGGATGTTGCTTCACCAGCAATGCAAAAATAATAACTGATAGGCACTATCTGGGTCTGCCACAGTCATACCACTGGTCCTTTGCTGTTTGTGCATTTCCCTGGTACTAGATTGTCATGCACTTCATGTTATTAGAACAGGGGTCTGCAACCTTTGGCTCTCGAGATGTTTCGGACTACAATTCCCATGATATCTGGCTAATGACTCTGCTCGTTTGGGATGATTGGAGTTGTAGTCGAAAACGTCTGGAGATCCAAAGGTTGCAGAACCCCTATATTTAGAAGAACCACTGCGTCCATTGCACCCATTCTCAAATTCTTTCAACACATTGGCAAGTGCATGCCCAGGAGCCCGCTGCGTGCATTAACCAGTTGGATGTATGACTTAGCTCCTATTAACAAGGTTAGCTGAGTTCTAAGAAGTCTCCATTTTCAACAGATCAAGACCTCGGACACCACAGGACATTGGGATTTGCACAGAATCATACAATTTGACCAAGGGCCCAAGCCAAGATTAGAACACAAGTTTCTTAGTTCTAGAATCAGCTGATTACCGCCATCTGTTCTTCTAGACACAGAAGATGCAGTTCTTTCTTTTGCTCTGGAATGCGTTCCCTTCAGACCTTTATTCACATTTATAAAGCGCCCTTGGGCATCGTGGCGCTGTTACAGAAGGCTTACTTATTTGCTAGGGTTAATGAACATGGAAGAACACTACCAGGCGATAATGGATGCAAACATACATTAGAATTACACGTTAAAGGTTGGGGTGGCAATATGTTCCTTGGTTACAGAGGAACATGGTTGTGGTGTAGACAGAAATGTGTCCAAGCACACAGTAGAGTTGTCAAGTTATTAGATAGCAATATGTTCCTAGGTTAGAGGGGGACGTGGTTGCGGTGTAGATGGGCACACGACAGTTACAGATTACTTAAACAGTTTGGCTTCAAGTGCTTACGGAAGCCGGTGTATGATGCTTCGTTTCTGAGTGCAGTGGTTAAGTCTCTTTTCATCAGTCTCTTTTCATCAATTACATCAGTTTATTTTCAACGAAAACCCTCAACCACTTGCAGACTATAGATTCTTTGACAATGTCATACTTCCGGACTAGGTCAGTGACACCTTAATTCCGCTCGTCACCCCTCCTCTATTCTATACATGTAGCGTAGAAAGTGTAACATTTCGTTAACTCTGCAAAGTAGTCCCGCAACTCTGTCTACATTCCAAGTGGGAATTTGCACCTGCAGTCTCACTCGGAGGGAGGTATCTCACTTTGATTAAAACAGACTTAAAGCACGGTATTGTGAATTTTAATCTCTACGTTATATGTGAATTACTGCATTCTGACTTTAACATGAAGCATTAAACAGCTCAATTTCATCGTGTAATATTTTATTTATTTTTTAAACTTTTTCAACAGTTCTCAAAAATGATCTAATATGTCAAGCACCTTTTTTGTGCCATTTGATGTATTTTCACATTCGATTGTGCCCTGAAGGATGGCGAAACCTATAAACAATTACATGATTGCAGCCTTCCAATGCAACAGTTCTGGTGAATTGTATTTTTAGAAAGGTGTGAAGGGGTGGGAGTACATTGATTGGGACAACATCACTCTCACTGTGCCCCCCTGTCCCACTCCAGAGCATCGACTCAAGGAATGAAGCAGCGAGTGCCAACAGTAAAAGTGCTCTAACACGGACCAGCAAGCAAGCAAGCAAGCATCAGAATTGTGGTGTAAGGCGCTATATAAAACCAAACAAAATACAAAATAAAATACAAATTTGTCTTTTCGTTTAGCACAATATGTTCAGTCGGTGTTAGGATTGAAGACTGAGCTTGAGACCCGCCTTCTGTCCCTAGAAATAACCCAGTCACCTAAGGAAGCATCACACCACCCCTTCTCCTACTCACTAACCCCACACCACCAGTGAACCACAATCTAGTCAGCACTGTTGCACACATCTGTAAATAATACATGTGTTGGTTATCACACGGCTATCTGTCAGCATAGGATGTGCTGCCCAAGTTCCACTAGTTGCACCCTCCTCTCTCACACTCTAGTTTGCGAGTCAACCAACACAGCTTGTGTTTTTGGAGAGCGAATGGAACTGCTATGGCCTCAAATATGCCCTTTGTGTGCAAGGATTCTGTTTGAAGTGCTCTGGGCCGGACTCATAGATTTACACAGGGGCAAATGAGGAGCTGCCTGTGAGCATCAGTGATTTGCACCAATGCCATATTTTATAAGCTTAAAGCTGCCTGCAGCATATCTGATGTGCTCGCGTGCAAACAAGACTCACAAATACGTGTTCATGGGCATCTCAAAGATGTTCCAGGCACAGATTTGCTCCAGTTTTAGGCTTTCTTAATCCAGTAGCAAGTGCACAACTCGCAGGCATCTCCAGATTTGCTCCAGTTTTAGGTTTTCTTAATCCGGTAGGAAGTGCAATGCTCGCAGGCATCTCGAGATTTGCTCCAGCTTTAGACTTTCTTAATCCATTAGGAAGTGCTCAGCTCACAGGCATCTCCAGTTTTAGGCTTTCTTAATCCAGTAGCAAGTGCACAGCTCGCAGGCATCTCCAGATTTGCTCCAGTTTTAGGCTTTCTTAATCCATTAGGAAGTGCAATGCTCGCAGGCATCTCGAGATTTGCTCCAGCTTTAGACTTTCTTAATCCATTAGGAAGTGCTCAGCTCACAGGCATCTCCAGATTTGCTCCAGTTTTAGGCTTTCTTAATCCAGTAGCAAGTGCACAGCTCACAGGCATCTCCAGATTTGCTCCAGTTGTAGCCTTCATCTCCAGATTTGCTCCAGTTGTAGACTTTCTTAATCCGGTAGGAAGGGCACAGCTGCCATGCATCTCCAGATTTGCTCCAGTTTTAGGCTTTGTTAATCCGGCAGCAAATGCACAGCTCGCAGGCATCTCCAGAATTGCTCCAGTTTTAGGCTTTCTTAATCCGGCAGCAAGTGTACAGCTTGCAGGCATCTACAGAATTGCTCCAGTTTTAGGCTTTCCTAATCCGGTAGCAAGTGCACAGCTCACAGGCATCTCCAGATTTGCTCCAATGCAAATCCGGCCCTTTGCCTTTCATCAAAAGACACATTTGCACTCACCCTCAAGCATGCAGTTGAACACACAGCACCACAGGCGTTTACTGTGAAGCCCGTCACAATGGGGGGAAACATCCTGACACACTAAAAGCACAGAGTCCTGGAAGGTGCAGGTCCCAGCAAAGGCTGGATGCTCTCCGCTCACAATGACATTGCCAGCGCCTCCCAAGGCACCTGTGTTCTATTCCCGCTTCCCCTGTAACCTGCTGGCAGCTGCCCTCCAGGTAGCCATGACCTCACAATTAGATGCCTTGAAACCCAGCCTAGACCTGCTCAACCAGATGCACCAAGATGCCATGTAGCAAGGCCATGACCCAAATACTCTAGCTGCTTTATTTCCCAAGGAATGCTAGCACGCTCTCAAGCATTGTGTGCTGGAAAAAGCACCAGCTCCATTGGCTTATACACAGGGTCGGACTGGGACAAGAAATAGGCCCGGTCACCCAAAAAAAAGTGGCCGACCCTTCGCCTCTAAAAAGTGGCCCATCCCTCGCCTCACGACCCTTGACCTCTGATGACAGCATCAGAAGTGATGTCATTTGACACCACCCCAAAGTGACATCCCGGGAAGCTATGAAACACGACCTTTCACCACTTGACCAAACAATAAGTGGGATTAAATAGCAGAGTTCCTAAGTACACTACGAAAAATATGGTTATGATTTCACTAATGCGATATACATTTCATACAAGAATGGATCACCATATGTATCATTAATAACTGTGTGTATAGATCCATATTGTCAAATTACTGTGAATCCAAGCAGATGTCCAAGGCCAAATGATAATATGTTATTGTATAGGACTTACGCTTAAGCTCTTTTTAATAGAACACATATGCATACAATATCACCCAACCTGTGTTGGTACTCATTTATTGACCTAAGAAGGATGAAGGGCTTTTTTCAAAACCGGCCCAGGTGTGGACAGAAACCGGCCCCCAGGGACGATTTCGGCCCAGCCACGGGCCAAAAGGCCGAGGGGCCAATCCAGCCCTGCTTACACATCAGTGAGTGTGCCATTGACATCAAATCCATCTTTTCAACATTTGGAAACACAATGCTATATTTTTTCTAAAATTCACACACGCGTTTCAATGCTTTAAATATTCTGATATGGTCGTTCCATACATGCCAACATTATCCATTCCATTAGGGAGATGTTAGCCCAGTCTACGTTGTAACTTTGCATTCTGCAACTTGTAGTCAAAGAGTTCCCCCAGTATAAATCCAGGACTACAGGTCCCAGAATGCAAAGTTAGACCCCAGGATTAGGCTAGAGTCTCCCGAATGGAATGGGTCATGTTTGCATGCATGTCTTTCACATGGTTCTATGGGAACATGATGCCGAATGAATAAATCAATCATAGGTCACTAGAATATACAGTGTAAAAAACAAGCAGGAAGGTTTAAACAGGAAGCTTTCAGAACATTCAGAAAAAGCAGGTAACGCTCAAGCCATGAACTCCCATCAGATGGATAGGATCGAGTTAAGAGAGGAAGGTTCTCCACACTGATTAATGCTCATGGATGATAGTTGAGGCGTAGAGGGACCCGTCAACCCCGCAGATAGCACAAGGCACAGAGGTGATGCCCTGCTGGGTACTGTCCAGTTAGAAAGACCCTGCTCCAGTCAGTACACAAATGTTCTGCTATGGGTGAAATCCCCCCCTCAACCCCTCAGTCAAATTAGGAAATAGCAAGATCCCCCCCCAAAAAAAAACACATGTGCAGCATGTTTGCACAACCCATTTTCCATAACCCATATTAAGTTCTACAATGATGCATTAATGCCTTCCGAGGTGGACTGTACTGGGTGGTAACTGCCCGCCACCTGGCTTACCAGGCCCGAGTGAAGCAAGGCCCAGTAATGGGGAAGACAGGTCTTGCCATCCTGCATTAGCCCACTTCTGAAGGTATTATGGGAGTCAGCACCCGGCAAAACCTTTCACATCTTGGCGATCCCAAGTGACACTGGGACTGTAGCAGCATGCTCCATGCTGCTACAGTGTCACTTGGGAGACACAGAATATTGTACTTTTACTGTTAGTTAAGGCCCAAGTTCTGTACATCCCAAGAATCTGCAGCCCCATACCAGGTTGCTAATAATCCTATCTTTGATGGGGACTTGACACTTTAGCGCTTCATCACCGGTAGGATAACTCGGCGGGTTGAGCTCTCGCTGCTGCAGTCTATTTGTGATCTGCTGGTCGCAGGTACGAATCCCGGCAAGGCCAACTCAGCCTTTCATCCTTCCGAGGTCGACCAATGAGTGCCAACTTCGGTTGGGACGATAAATGTATGTAAATATGTTCTCTGTAAAGGGCTTTAGCTTAAGGTGCAATATAAATAACAAATCATTATCACCGCCACTGATACGGCTGATAGACTTAACCCATTGAACAACCCTAAAATCCACCCACCAACTCACTGTTCACTCTACCAAAAACAATCCACCCTTCACCTCTTCTGCCCCCGGCTCCTGATCAAGCTACTGAAAATCCCTACCAGTACCCTCATCAACGTCCCACCATCTTTACCCACCTCTCTGTGCCCCTTTCAGATGGGCTGGCTATGCAGGCAAAAATGACTCCCTAATCAAATTCCATCTTCTCATCTTTAAATCCATCCATGGGATAAGCTCCTTTCCCCTTACTACAACCATAGCCCTCTGCACTCAAGTTCTTCTCAGCCTTATCACCCGCCATCCACCCAGGACTGCCTCCCATTTTAGTTCCTTCCACCTCCCGGCTCCTCATCAGTGGAACTACCCAACTCCTGAAATTAAGGACTTTCAAGACCGCCCTTAGGAGCTTCGGAGTCTTACTTGCCATCAGCCAGACATCCATCCCACCAATGATCCACAGCAGCGGTCACCACTTGCATTGCACATCTGCAAATCCTGTCATTTCTGAAGATGCATGTCAAGTCTGTCCCACGCTGCCCTCATTCGGGGTCTCCAGCTCTACCCACACCACCTGCCAGTGCAATAGATGAACTGCTATTTCAAGACTATACACAGCACCCAGCAGTGGGACTGCTCAGCCATCGTTCGGCCCTGTGTTCAGTGCATCCGAGGCCAGGAGGATAGCTCAGGGGCAACAGCTTCCTCTTGGAAGCAAGAGAAAGATGCAGAGCAACACAGGTTTGAATTACAGCACCGCGATTAGAGACTGGTCTCTGGTATTAAAGGGATAGTCCAGTAAAACATTTTATTTTAAAAATAGATAGGCAACATTAAAAAAATAATACTAGCACTTTTTTTTAAAAAACTTCCTATGTAAAATTTTGAGCTATTCAAGCTCAAAATTCGCAAAAGCAAGCACATGGGCGCATCCATTTTGTGAAATGGATGCCCCCCTGTGCTGGCTTTTGCGGCACTAATGAAGGAAAAGCCAGCCAGCTGTAGTAAACAAAAGCTACCACTGGGTGGCTTTTCCTTCATTGGTGCTGTACGCGGAGGACGGGGACCGGAGACCAGAGCAGGAAAGCTGCAGCTGAATCTCGGTAAGTTCTATTTTATTTTTTTTTAAATAAGCACTAGCTGCGGTTTTTTTCTACGTTTTCCGGGCTGGAGGAGCCCAGAAAACTTAGAAATAAAACCGCAGCTTTAAAAACGTATTTATGTTTGCGGTCGCTTTTGAAGCGACCGCAAACAAATACAACGTTGTGTTTGAAAACGCTGCGGTTTTACTTTCCAAGTTTCTCAGGCTCCTCCGGCCCATGTGCTTGCTTTTGCGAATTTTGAGCTTGAATAGCTCAAAATTTTACATAGGAAGTTTTTTAAAAAAAAGTGCTAGTATTTTTTTAATGTTGCCTATCTATTTTTAAAATATTTTTTTTTACTGGACTATCCCTTTAAATGCCATCAGTAAAAGGATATTTCTGTGGCAGGTCCCTCCAATATAAGCAGGATGAATAGTGGGAGGGGCGTTCAGTGAACTTTTACTCGAGGAGAATGCACCCATATAGTTGGGCAGATCGCATCCTACCACCATTCGGTCCCATGCTGGACACACAGGGCCTCATTACGACCCAGGCGTTAAGGGGTTAACGGCGCCGTAAAAGGTGTTGGCGCCGTTAAACCCTTACCGCCTAATTACGAGGTCACTTTGCGGGTCCCCACCTTAACGGCTGGTTTTCCCAGCCGTTAAGGAAGGAACCCGCAAAGGGACTTAATTGCGGTACCGCAAATTGCGGTACCGTAATTACCGCCTTTCCTATTCGCATTGAGCCCTATGGGGGCAAAAATGGGAATGGGGAAGGGCCAATGGTGAATGGGGAATTACCGCCCCACCAACCATGGAATGGGGTGGTAATTCCGCCATTCACCATGGCGGAGTTGGTAAAATACCAGCGGCAACCATGGCGCTACTAGCGCCATGGTTACCACCTGGGTCGTAATGAGGCCCATACACTTGCTTACCGTAGATGGCACGCGCGTTGTCAAAAGCATGGTCTTTCTCTGCATAAACATGTTTGAAGCAAAACCAAGGAACGTGCACTTGAAACGACGAATCATTTTTAAACCAGTAAAATCCAGGTGCAATGAGATGCTTAGGGGGGGCTGGAACTGGGAATAAAGGACCGATTCCATGGGATGTCCAGGGGGGAGGGAGGTAAAGGCTGCAGTCAAGCGACAGACTAGTAAAAAGCATATTAAAAAAACGAAAACTACAGAACCTTCTGTTTTAAGGTAACAATATGAAACATGCCCGGTGTATAGCACGTGTACGCTAGAATTCGTTTACTGCCGGTCCTATAGTATTAGATAATGAGGCATAATATAGGAGTCTGAGAGAAAGTGCCTTTATTCCAAGTGTGCCCTTTTGTGGACACGTGTTTCGACGAATGCTGGTCTTTATCAAGCAGGGCCTTTAAACTTGTGTAGTCCAGTCTGTTGGAGCAGTGGGTTCACGGTGTGTGACAATACGTTGGGACCAATTCCCTCCAGTCCTCGAACTCCGATAGGGATCCCCGTGTTAAGGCAGCATTCAGGCCTGATGGCGGCCCGAGTTCCAAGTTTACAACCAATAATATATTTATTTATTTTTTTGGAACCATTTTATTAACAATTAAAACATTACAAAAATGTATCACAGCAACAATATTTTATTGTTCTATTAGCATGAATTCATCAATAAATACAACCAATAATATATAATCACTATGCTTACTTTTTTTTTTGTTGCATAAAGAGCAGGACGGTATACCCCATCCTGAACGTGTATAATTACTAGCATTAAAAAAAAGATCAATCTTCGTTTTAAACTGTACTGTGAAGACTGAAAGAAAATGCATATCGGGCATTAGTTCACACAGTAGGCAGAGGTATGCAGGGCTCCTAGCTGTCAGCACCCATCACCCACAACTCTTAAAAGGGACTTCAGCTGCTCCAAATCCCCCACTCGTCGTCGCGTTTGCCGCCATGATTCACCGCAGTTTCACGTGTTTGAATATAAAAGGCAAAAGCAAACCATGGCAGAGCTCTTCCGTCTGTCTCAGAGTGCTGGTGCCGTGTGTGGGGGCTCGGTCATGGGCGTTTGTTTCCTCGGATTAGGGATCACAGGAACAATTTTAACCGGCTTTCAGGTCCGAGTGAACCAAACCCAGTTCCAGCACCGAGCTTCCGCTACAACTACACCTTAAGAAATGATCTGTGTGGCTTACACATGTACAGTTACAAGGCACACGAAGCATCCCCCCATTTCTTCAGCGATTGTTTGGGTCTTGGCACAATACTGGACTTTGGCATGATGCTAGAGAAAACGAACTGTTGTGGCCAGCACCATGTGGCTCTTTACATCTGGGGTGGCAGGCGTTCTTGTTCTGGCCCCTTAAAAAACCAAGAAAAATAAGAACAGGAGTGCCACAAGTCTAACACTTTCAGCACTGACCCTAAATAAGAAAGAATAGGAATACCAAATAATGTGTCTTTCTGGAATTCTATCCAATAATTTATAGACTCATTAAAGTTTTATTGCAGGCACACTTCAGGGGGTGAGTCACTGATTTAGTCTGTTCTTAAACGCCTCAACTCAGCCGTTCATCCTTCTGAGGTTGATAAATGAGTACCAACACAGGTTGGGTGATATTGGGTTATATTTTTTCTATATAAAGCGCTTATGCGTAAGTGCTATACAATAACACATCATTATCATTTGGTCATGGACGTCTGCTTGCATTCACAGTAAATTGGTAATATGGGCCTATACACACTGATCTTAACAATACATATGGCGATCCATTCTTGTATGAAATTGACATCACATTATAGTGATATCGTAACCATATTTTTCGTAGTGTACAATGCTATGTGATGCCACTTCCTGTTTTTTCAACAGGAGAAAGGTCGTGTTCCATCGCTTCCCGCGATATCACTTCGGGGTGGGGTCAAATTACATCACTTCCTTTTATGTCATCAGGGGTGAACGGTCGTGTGATGTCACTTCCGCTACCCCAGGCATTTTGGTGAAATGATATCCCTGGCGTTCCATGCCACATTTTAGTGTTTCATGGTATTTTGACTCGGACTGCAGATCAGGATTACTGCTTTGGATCTTCTCCCCTGTACCGTTTTGCTTGGTGAGTTCACCTCGGCCTGTTGCTTTGTATGTCTCCTGTACAGTTTTACTTGGTGAGTTGACCTCGGACCGTTGATCAGGATTACTACTTTCGATTTTCTCCATGCTTTGTTTTGCTTCCCTTGTTGCTTCATTGCAGATACATTTCTTGGAGTTGTAATTTTGAAGGATTTTAGAGCCCATCCCCCATTCTTGGAACTTGGTGTTTTGAGAAACCTTATGTTTTCTAGACTTCGAAAAGGCCTGCTTGGTACTCTATCAATCCTGACAATGACCCTAGTGACAACCACTTCTCGAAGGCTTTTTTCCCTGGTCAGTACCTATCGGAAGTCCTTGACTTATATTAGTATTGCACCCTCGTGCCGATTGGGTTAGGCCCCTCAGACTGTGCTTTTTTCTGCTTTTCCCCTGGGTAGGGGGGACAGGTTCTCCTGGTTCATGGAGAGTAAGCACATTTCTTTTCCACTTGTCCATAATGGTACAGTTTGAGGGTTGGGGGTACTTTCCTGAGGTCCAGTTTAACCTGGTGTATCTTTTCTTGCAGATTTGGGGAAGTGTCTTCTGCCATTCTGTCACTTTTTCACCCGACTCCTCTCCACACGTGTGTTCATAAGGCGTGTGAGGTTAGGTCTGGAGAAATGTCTGTTCCCACCTGTACAAGGGCAGTGTTGGTTTAAAAGCCAGACACCTCTTCACTGTGGCACCTGCTCCACCTCCATCTACCCATTTTTACTGTCTTTTTCTCCACCTGCTCCAGCTTACACAATCTCCTCCGTCCATGCTTCTCTGATCCCCTATTTCTCCCTCTCCCAGCAAGTCTCCTGCACTCCTCTGTTCCAGTCTGCTCACCACATTTCTGCATCACCTTCTCCCCTATCTCCCTATCTCAACCTACCCCATCTCCAAGAAACACAGTTCACACTTGGCAACCAATGCCTTCCATCAAGGTGTATAAAAGGATGACGTGTTAAAAAAAGTTCATTCTGTACACATCGGTTCTCCGAATCTTTAGCAATGTCCATTTTTTTTTTTACAAGCTTCAATAATAGGAGCTTTTTACAGAAGTAGCACTTGCTAATAGATACTTGCGTTGATAAAACTGCAGATAACAGGTCTATGGCATAACCCAATGGTAATCCTTTTATTTTTGTTGGGGGATAATTGGCCAAGTAGGAGAAACTGGTGAAAGAACGTTTGACCGGCAAATGTGCAATCATTTCTTGCACAGGGGCCTTAACCCAACGAGCTAGCACATTAGATGTACAAATCAGTGTATGGAAGCTTCCAATTACGGTACATTTAACAACTAAATAGGCGCCTACAGTGAACCTGTGGAGGCCTGGCTTCTGCCCCCAAGGCTCCACCACACCTCGCCCACATTGTGCCTTTATGCTTCAAAGCCCTGAAGCTGCCTACACACCTGGAATATTAAGCACTGCTGTTTTAGACTATTTTAGGCTACAATGCAGTCATTTTCAATCAGGGCTGCACCACTTAATTATACCCACATGATTGCAATGTGAATACATTGTTTGGACAGCTGGGATAATGACAGAACGTTCCCTTTTGGGTTGCCACTCGCATGCATGTGGTAGCATGGCACTGCAGACACTCCAAGAGACCCGGCAGGTTCCACGCAGAAAGCCTGTGATGCAACTTCATTATCTGGCTATGTCTACCCACACAGGGTCGCATAAGTCATGACTTGTTGATCAGCAATCTAATTGCTGTTCAATTCATCCATCGAACCCTGACCTCGTGTTCTTCCAGAAGCCACTTGGGGAAGTGGAGGGGGTGGAGGGGAGCAGGTAGTTTTCTGGGTTCTCAGACAAATGTATCCATTCAGGAGAGGGTTCGGGATGGGCCTGTCTGCATACAGGAGCAAACTGAGGTGAGAGGCCCACCCACCACCGACCCTCCGCCCAGACACTGCCACATGCTCTGGCTGCAAGTAGCGTGCTGCACCACTAGGGGCGCACGGGAGACAGCTATGCACCAGGTCAACAGAAATTGTACAGGGAGGGAACTGCTGCCCTGTGGCTGCTCGGCCCTCCTTAAGATATTACTCAAGGTCACACCCTCCCTTTTCAATCGCACCCAGATTTATCTTCCAACCTGACCCCACTCCCTTGTGCACCCTCCTCTGCCTTTGTCCCCTTCACCTAACCCTGTGAAACAGCATGAAGGTGGTATGAAGCACCATCTACAGTGCTAGGAAGCCATACAAAATAGCAGAAGGCGCCATATAAACATCAAGTAAAATAAACAAGAAACGAATACATCAAGGATGACAACGGTACAGGAGGTCATACCTCGCCTAAAAAAGAGGAAACTTCCAGAAAACATTAGATATGGAAGATGCATACTTTCATTTTTCAGTGTTCCCAGACACATTCCTGTCAGGATGGGGGGCACATTGTCAACTCCACACTGCACCAAGGAAAAAGCAGTAAAAAAAGGAAAAAAGCTGTCACATAAATTGGTTAGTACTACTGCCAATCAAAATGGCGCTGACATTTCAAAATATTTTAAGACTGAAAAATGTCCTCATACAAACAGACAACACAATCACAATGTTTCACATCAACACACGACACACTCAACACAACTGTCCGTTTTCACACAGACCATCTGGCACTAGTTCATACAAAGGAACATATTCATCCAGACACAACATGTTCCAGGGGAACACAACTGTTTGGCAGACTGCCTCAGCAGAGTTTTATAACGGAACATGAGTGGGAACTAAACACCAGTAGTCGGACAGATATTTGGAAAATGGCGACATGCAATAGTAGACCTATCTGCAACAAACATAAACTGCAAAACTTTGCATTCAGGTTCCTGCACCCTGGGTCCCTAGCCAATTCACTATGGACTTATTGGTCACAGATATATTCACGCTCTCCCGACACCACTAATAAGCAAAATAATTCACAAACCAGATCAAGAGTCTAATAAGGATACTCATTGCACCAAGATAACAATGGTACTTATACCTACTACACATGTCTGGTATACTGTGTTTATAACGTGAATTTTTTTTACGAATGACATTTATAATGAAACAATGACGAAAAATACTGAATTGTTTTAGGAAAATATATGTGGGTCTAGGGTAAAGGGTTACATCTTGTGGGGATGTGGATGTCCCCTACTCCTGTTAATTTCTTCTTCTCTTCTCCTCAACTCCCTCAATTAATCTTCCTCTCACCTTCTTTGAAACCTATGACCTATGTACATTCTTTGGGCTTCTATCTCTTCTTGTTTCTTCTCTTCTAATCTCTCCTTTCCTCATATCTTCTTCGTTCTTCCCTTTACTTTCATTCTTTATCCCACTCTGCTGTGTATGCTCATTCCTCTTTCTTTTCTCTTTTTCCCGGTCTTCTTTCCTCTTTCTCGAACCCCATTAATGCCCTTATCATCCAACTTAATTATTATTTGTTCTCCCATCCATTCATTCTGGGCTATTGTTACTCCCTTAGCTTTGTCCTTGGTTTCTTTTTTTCCTTGCTTCTTCCTCTATCTCCGTCTGTCTATCCTTCCTCTCATCACAATGCTTATGTATCTTTGCGTTCTCTACTTTTCGCATTATCCTTGCTACATCCTTACTGTTCATGGCCTGTAAGAATGTCCTTGTATTTTCCCTTGTTCCCTCCTTGCCTTGAAGCGCTTTGAAACACATTGTGTATAGGCGCTATATAAATAAACTATCATATCATATCAGATCACGAAGGCTAGCTTTGTTGATCCTGCAAGGGCAGTGGATTGCAATACAGTGATAAAGCTGGAGGTGGCGGGACATTGCAGCATGCAGCGGCCTGCCACTCTGCGCGAAGCCAGTGTGCAGAGAAAGATGCGCACTAGTGCAGCTGGAAGGGAAAATGCCTGCATCACGGGCCTGCACCAGCAGTTACAGCCTGTAATCCGAGCATTCCCATTGGCCAAAGCGCTCGCACTGGCTGCTCATTCAATCTGCATTATAGTTTCAGGTTTAAATCACAGAAACTATTCCGCATGGAAAATTATAGATCGTCATTTCTTTTTCTTTATTGTAATAATGGTTGTATAAAACAACCTTATAAAAAGCACAATTCATCACATGTAGTAAATACACACATGTGCTTTTCTAACACTCACACTGATAAAAACTAAACACAGTTGCAATACATATTTAAATAAGAAAATCAAGATCACACATACCTAGCAGCAATACGTTTAAGACCAAACTACTTAAAACCACACTACTAAGAATACATATTCACGGGCATCAGGCATACTATCTAAAATTAAAAAGTGCAATTCAATTCAATGTCCCTAATGAAGTGCAAGGCGGAGGCAAGAAGCAATCCAAAAACGTGGCTCTGCACTCAAGAACTACTAAACAACCCCCTATCAGCGACCTGCCCGTCCCACCCATCTACACGTGCTTAACATCTCCATTAACTTTTAATTTAGGGTGATGTTTGTTCTGACACTATCTTTATCTGCCAAATCTCGACTTGCCTGTACATTCTATGATCATGAATTACTACGGACAGGGGCGTTGCTAGGGGGGGGCTAAGGGGGCTGTAGCCCCTGTTCTTTTGGTTGTAGCCCCGGATAGAATCTCAGGAGCTACAGCCAATAGGCTAGCTAGCCCCCAGTCCCAACAGTTCCGACATCAGCTTAGCACCGGGTCTTTACCAGACCTAGCAACTCCCCTGACTACGGAAGCTGTAACTAATAAGCTCTTCTTTAATTTTAACTCCTATGCTTTTATGTACACGCCAGTGCATAGATGACTCTGGATTAGGAGCGCTTTACAAATTTCAAAAATTAAATAAATAAAATAATCCATGGTCCCGCAAACACCCTAGACCTCATAACTCTGGCAGTAGCCAAACCGGCACGGCTGCTGATGGATTTTTTTTTTCTGGCGCCCGGGAATGGACCTTTACTGGGGCATTACAGCCCCGGCAGACCTGGTAATTGCCCATTCTCAGGTGATGGAAAAAATGACTCCCCATTCCTATTTGAGTCCCATTGGACTCAATGGGAATGGGGAGGTCGGATGCACCGGCACCATTCGTGAATGGTGCCGGTGCATCCGACATGGTCAGCGAGCAGGCGCCGTTCCGCCGGAAAGGCACCCGCTCGCAGACCTCGTAGTTTGCCAGTCGGGTAACAACGGTGCCGGTAGCTTACAGGACCAGCAAACTTGTAATGAGGCCCGCTGTCTTCTTCACCTTCTCAACTCATTGAGCCACACCGCCTTAAGCAGTTTGACTACAATGCAAGTCGGTCCTGTCTCTTCACCACTAGTTAATCTACTGTAAAACGGTCCCACTTATATATCGAACATCTTGAAGATTCTCCATCCACAGTTCCTCTCAGATTGATTGCAGAGCCTCACATTCGATCACTCCATGGAATCTTGTTTGAAGCACCCCTACCTTGTTACAACACCTATAATCCCCAATAGTAGCATTATTTTTTGCAATACCTCGCCTGTGTGCAATACATTTAGCCCAAATCTTAGAAACTTAACCTCTTTATTTTCGGCCTTATTAATTCAGGCTAAGTTCATAATAAGTAAACAAAGTGCCTGGTACAAAAACAGTGCAAACATTCCAAAGCAAACTAACAGCGTGCACATTGAAACCCTGTGCAAATGCACAAAAGCAGACTTAATGGAATAAACAATTTTCAGCTTTGCTCTTTAGGATGAAATGTAGGAGATTGGCCTTGGGCTTCCAAATGGACCTGCGCAATGGCATTGAAGAGATAGGCCAGCATATAGGCAAAGACGCAAGGCATGGGTTTCGAACATGTTGAGCGACTTGATGTGGAACCAGCAGGGACAACTGGTGAATAAAAGGCTGGCTTTTATTGCAATTAGAGATCTGGGAAAACAGTGGCATGTCTTTCCATTGATTGCTGCACTTACATCAGTAGTGTTGCTCCTTTTCAGGGAGTAAGCAGCATAGGGTGGATACCGGATAAGAGCGCATAGATTAAAAAGGGGATGAAGGTATGTTGGGCATACCCCCATTTGTAAGAAGAAATAAAACAAGAGGTGTGCAGGATATTTCGTGAGCCCAGCGTATAGCTGAATGAAGAAGGCATTCTTGCGACCCCTGCCCTGATGGACATCAGCATTTTCCGGAGTAGGAGTTTCCTTATGGGAATATGTGTATCCAGTATTGCACGTGTCCAGGAATCTGTGCTTGGTGGAAGAGCAGAATGTAGACTGAAGAAGGATGGGGAAGCCTATCACCCCCTTCTCCTCCTACCAAATTCAGGACAGAGAAGAAAGCCAGGAAACACTGCAATCCCCCATTCTATTTCAGATGAATCCCCAATGAACCCATGATTGATAAATATGCCGAGAGGTAACCCCTCATCCAGCCCTACTGGCCAAGGAACATACAGATCTATCCATGTGTGGATGAAGAGCCACAGGCCATGATGAAGGACACCTGTATGGACAGCTTGGACTAAAGCACCAAGACGGCATGTTATGTTACTGATGTTGTTAGAGACACCACGACATAGCAGCATTAGACTTGAAGCACACATGCCATCTGCACTTCGGGACACAAACACACACTCGAATATATGAAGAACATGAGCGTACAGTACTATAGTTAGAGGACAGACACATAAACATACTGTCATTGCTTTATTTTGTTTGCCATTAGCCAAACGCAACAACGCAGAAACCGCAAGTAACAAGAGATCCTGAGCAGATCTTGCAGATGGTTACACGCAAATAACCCTATGGAACTGCAGGAGCACCTATGGGACCTGACAGAGCCAATTGTGACTAACCTATAGAAATGTAGCATAGCATGGACACTGTAGAAACCGCATTGTAAGGGTTAGGAAAAGTACAGCAGGCCTCAGGCCTCTGAGCAAGAGACAAGCTGAGCTGATTCATGCTGGACAAAGAGCAAGACGTGTGAGACAGGACCCACAGCCAAGGTCAAGAGACACAGACAGCATTTCAATCCCCAAATGACAAAGGTCCCAGCTGCAGAAAAGACTAAAACATCCTCATAATTTAGAGCTGCACAGCTCAAATTTGTGGTCTCTGAACATGTGACGTGGTGGAAGCAGTCAATGGACAGCGATGGGAAAGGAGAGCTGGTCCCAGGCCACCAGACAAGTATGCATCAAAATGCAACGAGTGTTGCGCCAATCAGGAGAGCATTCTCATAAACTAAGGTGGTACACACAAGTTACAATGCAGACACATAGTTGTTCTTATTACCTTGAAGAGGTACAAAGCGAGCAGAGAATATTCTCAGATCACAGTCAGCTCTATCCAGTCACATTTAAGTACCCTAGGGGTGGGAAGCAATGGGAAAGAACCAATGAGAAGTCCACCACACTGCAACAATGTTATAGTTTGTGACTTGGAGATGGACCAGGCCAGCCACCTGAGATGCGAGGGCTAGTAGAATAACATCTATAATGTCCTGTATAGGTTATATCATACTCAATACCCAATCACTTGGCCGATAGGTTTTCTGGAGTGGGGCCCAAAATGTGACGAAATGCTGATGACATTGGGTAGTAAAATCGGCCTGTAAGCCGAGGAAGAGCGAGATGTGCATGGATTTTTCATGTTCCTGTGCTAATCCCTGTTGGGTTTACCTGTAATAATCCGCAGTTTGAACTTGCCGTTGACCGAGTCCTCTGTGTATCCTGGGGGAGGGAGTTGGACCCTGCAAGTCCGCGGACTTCCAATGTCCCTCTGGCATACCTAGGGGCCCTCCCCAACAAGACCTTAGCTGAATTCCTGCCCTTTTTTAACACAGTATCTGACCCCCCACGGCCCAACTCTGTAAAGACAAAACGTGGATAGTCCAACACATCTTTTCAGCGAGATGTGTGGGCCGCCACTTTGTCACGGGCACTCGTGTAAACTCACAATGCATAAGCTCTGCACCGATGATGTGCAATTTTGCACCAACCTTTGCGGAAGAAAACAGTGCCCTGTTGTAAAGTATTGCACCAATGCATTTTTGTCAGAGGCCAATATTAACCCAGGTGCAAATGCAGTGCAAAATTGCCCTCGTCTGGTGCAAATGCACTGCACAGAGGCTTGGTAAGTGCACCCGACCTCTTCTGTGGGGAACATTTTAGGTGACATAACTGGGACCGGCGGTCGATAGGGTTCTATGCAAAATCTTGAACGTAAAAAGAATGTGCAAATCGCTAATAAAGAGATGAATCTCAAACGATAAAATTGCTTTCTTTCACAAGTACACCATAATCAAAACAATACATTTAAAGGGTTTAAAAACAACGAATATAAACTCATGCAATTGTTTTCTACAACTTATAATGGTTCAAATAACACCTACTATGCTCACACTAATTTAAAAATGTCAGACCTTAATTAGAGTGACCAGATTTTCAAGACAAAAAACGGGGATGGACAACATAAAAGAAGGACTAGTTCACTCACCCCTCTCGTCTCCCGGTCTTTCCTGCTGTCCTGCCCACCCTCAGCCCACAGCATCCGCATAAACTTGTACGGGTGCGACTGTTCATAAAAGCACGTAAATCAGAATCGTGATGCATGTTCATTATTAATACTGATTGAATGATGTATTTTAATTAACTTGATTGTTATTTAGTGTAAAAAAAAAAAGGAGGAGCATCTCAACTAGAACACACTTTAATTCAAAACAAAAAGCACGTAAATAACAAAGGAGCTGTTGCACTTTTTGACATTCCATGGCTTGCTATTTACATGTTTCTCAGCCCGTCTTTAGTTAATGCACAGGGCTGGTGTCTGCAAGGGTGGGGGTTCGAGACCATCTTGAGATGAGACAATTCTGAAAAGCTAATGTTTATTTAGTTTACAATTGTGGGCAATAAAGAAAACGGCACTGTCGCCCTCTCTTTCCGCAAAACCGGGACGGGTATGTTAAATCAAAACATTTCTCCCGGGACAGAGAGCCTAATTCCGGGACAGTTCCAGCAAAACCGGGACGTCTGGTCATCATCTCCAGCCTGGTCCACACCCCCCCCCACCTTTTCTCATGCTAACCAGTGGTTGTGGAGACCATGCAAATGGGGCCGGTGTGCAGGCTAAATCTCCAAAACATAAAATATGTAAAAAGTGGAGGTCTCAGGGAGCCAGTCAGGTGACCCTCTCCCTTTGTGGGACATGTCCACATGGTGCAATGAGCCATTTCAACCACTGTCAAAGGGATTGCAAAGGTACTTGATTTGCAGTCAAGACCTAAAAGCTTTGAGGCCTCCTCCATCCCTAAATTGCAGCATCAGGAGCAAACTTTACTGAGGTGATCAGTCATAAGATAATAGGCCTGCTTTCTACAAGAGTAAAACAATGACATGCGCAGTGGCAATAATAATTGATGTAGTGCAGAATGTTCGACTCCTCCCGGTTGCAACAGCTATAAATATACAGTGAATGGCAAATTGAATGGTAGTAAATGTAACGACCTGGCTGGGCCTGCACTCGGGAGAATCAAATATCCATCCTCCAGGCTGAAGAAAGATGTCTGCGGTAAGCGCTTAACTCGCCCAGCTATCTTGCTGACATACACCAACCTTTGGGCAGCGACATGATGAGGCAGTCCACAGTATGCAGAAATAGGTTTAATATTTCTGCGGGGGTCGGGGGAGGGGGGGAGAACTGGCGAGAGAATCTGTAGGGGATCCTTGAAAATCTCCTCAACTCGAGGACAGAAATGGTCATTACATTTTTTTGTGTAATATATTGCTGAAAATGAAAAAAAACGAGCTACATCAAAGTGCATCCACTACATTTATTGTCAACTTTCACCAGTTATAAAACCAGCGCATAGAAGTGGGTTGTAGCTAATTTAACAGATTCGCTCATTCTGCATTCCCTAAGGATTCTGTGGAATTCCACTCTGCCTGGAGGGTCAGGCGGAGAAGAAAATTCCATAGGCACAGAGAAAATATAGAGCACATTCCCAAAATGTAGAAAAATGTCAGATTTCTATAATCTCTGCTCATTAAACACATTTGAAAGTAAAAGGAGAAAAGTGCACTGATTCAACAGATTCTAAGAGACTAGTATTTTTACTTATCAACGGCAAGCACAGGGTACAATAAAAGGTTCAAATTACCTTAAAATGTGGTTGTAAGGGATAACATTCATACCAATTACAAAATAGCAAGAATCTAAATAGAGAAATGAGGAGCAAAAACAAAACAGTTCACAACTAAAAAAAATCTAAAAGCAAGAAATAAGCGAGTAAAAGAACAAAACAAATTATAAAAACCAACAAAAAAATATAAGGTTGGATCTGGGAAGAGGCAAATATCACAGTTGCTTTCATTCAACATCTTAGATTGATTGAAGTAAGGATCATGAATCCAAGTGACCTGGTGACGGAACCGACAGTGCAAATGAAGTGACAGTTGTGAACCCAAGAGATCTAGTGATGGCACAGAGCGTGCAGTAGATGCTCCATTGTCTGAGCGTGAACAGCCAAGGATGGATAGGACGATGGCAGGAGAGATGGACAAGTTGGAAAAAAGTGGAATCTGTTTGGTTTAGGTGGTGTTTTCAACAGTGGGTGCCCATACAACCTTCAATGTCACCTCAACCGTTCATCAGGCTGGGGATGTCCTTTGGCATGGAGTCCCTGATGTACTGTTGGCATTAGCAAGGATACGTTGCTGGAATCAAGCCGCTTTTCCGGACAGGCCTAGAAAGGCTAAAACTTCTGGGCAACAGAAGCCAAACTTGCCGGACTCTACAGAAAGAAGAAGGGTGTCAGATCTGAGATGTTTGCCTCTGTACAATCTTGACTGATCAAGTTTACTGCCACTGGTCCCTATGGGTTCGAGACAGTGTGGAGTGGCTGGCCACTTTGAACGTTAACGAAAGTTCTGAAAGGACAATCACGACAGATCAAAGATACTGCCACAAGTCCCGGTGGGAATGAGACAGAGTGGCATGGCTGGCCACCGTGAACGTTATTGATAGTTCTGAAAGGACAATCTGGCCCGATCAAGGTTACTGACACAAGTTCCTCTGGGAGCAAGACCTAGTGGCATGCCTGATCACCGATAACGTTAATGAAAGTTCTGAAAAGACTTACGGGCAGGATTCCTCTTTAAACTATGGGGAGGGCCTCATAAACCACCGTAATGTCAGAAACCAGAGTGGAAAGGGAAAGGAAAATGTGGCAGTGCTCGGGGTTCTAATGACAAACCTTTGATCAATTTGCAGAGGAAGCTGAGGTAACTGATGCGACAGATGCTTTGGGGTTCAAGCCAGTGAGGAAAAGTTGATCAACAGTGGGATATTTTAGAAAGGCACCATTATGCAGTGAGATGTCAATGATGGGGAACTAGAAATGCTTAACTGGTTATTATGTGGTTAGCAACAATGGAAGGTCAGTGGCAGTGCTAGAAGGCGTTTAGTTCCATTGAGGAGCCGATCGATGGGAAGACCAAGGACCATGATAGGAAAAGCGCTCCATGGATGGGTGGAACGTGGAGCAATGCATGTGAGGAAGGGACTAAGCATTCTTACATGTGGCCAGGAAGGCTTTTCTCCTCGACTGCGGATGACCATGTGCCCATGAAAATTATGACTTGAAAGAGCACAACACAATCGTATTTAATAGAAAAATATGAAATGTTGCACGCTAAAGCTACACATCACAGTGCCTGTGTATATTCTAGTGTAAACATCCAGGTAAGGTGGGAGAAGGAGAAAAGGAGAAGGAAGGTGGGAGAAGGAGAAAAGGAGAAGGAAGGTGGGAGAGGGAGAAAGAATGTGGGTGGATCAGAGAAAGACATGTTAGGGAAAATACAAAGGAGGGGTAAAGGCAGAGGAGAGAGAAAAAGACATCAAGGGAGAAAATGACAAAGAATGGGAGGGGAGGACAAAATGACAATGATATAGAATGGTAGATGGAAGCCATGGGCGTGAAGAAAAGAAGGGAGAAAGAGGTGATAATGGGGTAGGGAGTCATGGATAGATTACAAAAGAAGCCCCACGAGCCAAAGGAGATAATGCAAAGAAAAGGAGTAATATTCCCTACCATTGATTAAATGATTCCATTCTGGCTATTTTATAGCAGCCTCCTCTGGAAAAGCTGGCCATAGCTACACAGAACTCGATGCCTTTCTCAGTTTTCCTGTGGCACTGCAAGCGCCAAAAGCCAAAGAGCTGCAACATAGCTGAGAAACCCCGTCCCGATCCCTTCGTTCGTTCTATTAGTAATATAATGTGTAAACACAGGAATGATAAGGTGCTTCTTAGTAGGGTTTCCAGGCCATCACACGCACCGCTTCAGCATGTTACACTGCAGAATGGTCCCTAGCAGAGGTGACATCACAGAGATCAGAAGCTGAGCACTTAGAATAGACCCGCAGCCTTTGGAAACAGAGGTGGCAGTCTGGTATGCACATTTTATGCAAATGCGCTTCGTGACCTTTAAACATTGTGTCCAGTAAGGACACAGGTTTAAGGGAGAGAAAGAGGGCGGCACAGAATCAACTTGCGTGGCGGACAACTAAGCATGCAGAGGAAGAGCAAGAAACAGCAAGCATTAGTAAAGGCAATAGATCTGGCTTTTATATTATGCCGCTTCCAGTCTCATGCAGAAGGTTTGCTCCTTCAGCAAGTACTCAAGCGCTACTGGGATATTTCCCAGAATGTGCTCCGATCATGCAGCGCATGCGTTCAGGCGTGCCCTGGGGCGAACATTGCCCCATTCTGTAGAAATGCCCCACAGTGCACTATAAAATAGTGCAGAGGCCCCAGAGGAATAACGCACTCTGGATCACTCAGGTTAGGGTGCCACACAAGTTAGCCCCATATCACATTTGCCTTCCGCTCTGCAAATTCCACCGCAGGCTACATATTCCAGAAGGCGTCATCTTGTGCGGTATAGAATCACAGATAATGAGCTACTGGTGCAATTGCAGACAAAATACAGACCACTGGCGAACTTCGTTTTGATCTGGAGTACTGGTTGTCGCTGACCTGCTGCTCCATATATTGTGTCTCCCCAATACTGGTTGAAAATAAATTTTAGAAAGTAGAGCAACACCAGGCGCGCCAAACCTTTTTGTCCATGAACTGGTAGTTGGACAGGATGAATACAATCAATGAGTCACTTGTTTTTCGTGAAAATGCATTTATGGAAGTGTGCTGGCATTAAAAATAGTAGTTGAAAAAGTATTTTGTTATGAGTAGTCCTAAATTGAATGATCCTCTGCGCGTGTTTCTCCAGCATTGTTAACGCTGGTTCATCAGGAGGAGTTTTGAGGACAGTTTTCACGTTCTAAATACAGTAATAGTTGTACTTAAATGCAGGGTTAAATTTTGACTCTATAGAATTAGTTCTTTTGATAGGAGTAAAGTTGTCACCGTGACTGATGGACATCAACAATACACCTAGCGTTCGTGGCGAGGACGCAGATAGACAGCTGCACATCGCACCTCTCTTTATTTAAGACCCCAACATCACAGTAAGAAGGATCCATCTCCATAAATGGATTGCATACCCTTATATGGTCTCCTCGCCAATGATTACAACTTTACCCCTATTTAGATTGAGTCAGAGGCGTTGCTAGGGGCCCCTGGTCTTTTGGTTGTAGACCCGGATAGAATCTCAGGAGCTACAGCCAAACGGCTCGCTAGTCCCCAGTCCCAACAGTTCCGACATCAGCGTAGCCCCGGGTCCTTTCCAGACCTACCAACACCCCTGGATTGAGTCATTATTTTATCTTGAACATAGATTTAAATCCGATTATGTTATATATCATATTGTTGACAGTTCACAGAGACAATGGAGAACTTCCCATATACAAACCCTTTTCAGGATATTGGAACTTGTCAGAGCTAATAAGTTTCACGCACGTATGGAAATAAGCACGTATAAATGACAAGACGAGAACCTAACAGGAAATGTGCATATGAAGCATGACCTAGATGCAAAGGATAAAGAAGATTGAGATTGCACACTTCAGATTAAGTGAGAAGAGTAAACTATCCAGGTTAACACTTTAAATACCTTTGGGGACATCATTTGAAAAATAGGAGTACTATTGTGTAAAATGAAATCAGAGATTGAAGGATTAATTTGAAATGAGTGATTGTTGTTACCATGTTTTATTATCATATACGACAAACATGATTATGTTCTCCATGGACACAATGCATGCACAGATGCTCGAGTTTTACGGGCAATTGCAAATCAAGAACCAACTTATTGTATAAGTGATTGTGAATATGAATGAGAAGTAAATGTTCTATTTCCTGAACATATTATCCATAGAAAGGATAGCCCCTGAAGAAGAAATTATAAATCACGAAACGCTTTGGCCTTTAAAGAATCGTATTTGAAGAAACAAATGAATTGTAAGCGCTTTATTTGAAAACCAACAAAAATGTGAACATTGACTTTCATATAAAATATGGACATAATGAATACTGGTATAAGCAAAAGAAGCAATACTTGAACAAGTCAAACTAATTGTTGAGACAATTATAGTGTGCAGGGGACGCGAGTTCCCCAACTAGGGCACTCTTATTCTCAAGTATAGTTTTCTCCACAGAACTATCTGTCCCAGAACACACTCTACCACTACTGCTGCAGGTAAACACAATGGACTACTTGCCACAGAATTCACTTATGCCAATTAAAAAAAAAAAAGACTTGCACAACTAAGGATGTTTCACAGCAAGCCAGCCTCCCTTATCACAAATGCCCCAACATGACAAAAGTCAAAAGCAACTCAGATCACGTGTCAAAAAAGCATGTTGCACTACTCATTGTATAACTGCCCATAGGACTAAATGTTTAGGCTGTGCTTTGCCTCAAAGTACAGATGTCTCGAGTGGATTACCCAGAATGCACTTTGCATCACTAAGTAAAGATGTACCCAAAAGATTACCAACACAATCTCACTCAGTTTACAACCCTTCCAAAAGGGGTGTGATGCCCCAGAATGCAATGCCTTGTTCAGCATAGAGATTCTGTTCTGGAATAAACTCTGGCAAGGCATGCAAGACCATTCGTAAGACTACATTTCCCAAGCCTCAAAGTTTACTGCAAATTGTGCTGCAAATAGGTTACTGAGCTAAATGGTAGGCAAACTGTATCCAGCGTGAGAAGATGAAATGCAAAGTCAGCCCTTCTGAGATATGAACCTGCGGTCAACAGGCCAGACTCACACACAGACAGACAGACACACCCCAACAGCAAGCATTTAACTCATTGAGCTAACCGTGGCACTCAAGTTTCCAAGTTCCAATGCATGAGAAAGCAATCCAGTCACATTTTGTTGGAATTTGTGGTCCCTAATTAAAATAGAATAAAAAACGAAAAGAACAACAATATAAATGGGACTGAATGACTTTCCCACATGTGAATTGGGAAACTTGAGAGCTCCAAGCTAACTTACCTCCTTAATGTTGCTCCAAATGGCCCTATTGGGCCTTAGAAGGGCATCCAATTTCCCCAATTTTCGCTGATGTGCTTTGAAATTCTCCATTACGTTCTCTCAGACGTGCCCAAATAGCCTTTTGTCCTAATTGACCTATTAATAGTGGTCCTAATTGACCTTCTGCACAATTGACCTTTACCTTTATTTTACTTATATATATATTCAGTAAAAAAGCTTTGTTAAAGGGACGTTATGGTTAAATTGCGCTACTAATAAACCTATGAAATTCAGTAAAAAAACTAAAGGGATGTTATGGTTCCAATGAAACCGAAAAACCCCTGAAATTTGTCAGTTATGGTAAGCTTTTACTTGGAACCATAACGTCCCTTTAGTTTTTTTACTGAATTTCATAGGTTTTTAGTAGCGCAATTTAACCATAATGTCTACGAATATCTGACTTCATTGCAGACCTTCTGGAGAGTGCCACATGACCATATGCTGGCGCGCAGCATGATGACGTGTCCGAGAACCCGTACGCACTTCACAATAAGATCTGTGCATCGTGGACAGTTTGGAACTGCATTTTCTACTGATCTAGGAACTTCAACATTTCCCTTGCACAGCTCCAACACCTATTCCTACTCATCCATTAACAATCTAGTACACAGTACATACTTTTAGCAAAACTGCTATTTACCTTAAAATGGCATCAGCTAAGGCCATCCCTTCTCCCCAAGAGACACCACCACTGCTGTAATCAAGGAGCATAACAAACACTGCCCCTACCTTAGAAATAACACAAGTGCAACATTTTCCCCTGTCCACCTGCCACTCCATATTAGTATTTGGTACCTCTTCCCTAATTTCCCTCCCCACCTTTCGTTCTTAGATGTCCTGCCAAAAAAAAAAAAAAAATTCATCCAAAAACAACAAAAGAAATGTTCCTTTACAAACCAGCATTCACAGTTAAAAAATAGAACTGAAAAAAAAGAAAAAAAAAAACATACAGACTCCATCTACTTTATATTTCTCTGTAAAGTACATAGACTCAATAAGATTTTCCAACATTTCCATTGCATTTTGTGTTATACCAATGGCAATATTGGGACGTTCATCCTCCGTTCCAGGAACTGGAATGGTGGATACCGGCCCAGCAGCCCAAGTTATCAGCCCAAGCGAAGCGAGGGTGGATAACGAGTTCTCTGGACCATTATCCCCCCATTCCAGCCCCTGAAATGGTGGATGAAGGTCATTAGCAGCCAAGGTTCCCAAAGCGGGAACCCGTGGTACTAAAATAAAAATAAAAATAAAAATGTAAAAAAGGATTTTTCGTCCTACACCGGGACGCCTGTGGCGTCCCAGTTTAGGAAGGAAAATCCTTTTCCAAGATGGCCACCATGTAAAGGGAAGGCGGGGGTTCCACAGAGGGCCCCTCTTCGCTTTCCATGGCAGCCTGCAGAAGGCAAAAAGAACAACCTATGACCATATTTCCACAAACACATTTTTCTTCCCTTTCAAATATTTCCTAATTTCGAAAAACTTTACCACAAAGCCAGTCCCAGGTGGACATGGCCACTTTAATCCTATGTTTTGTCCCTTCTGGTCCTGGCCAGTAGCCAGATTGTCCGGATCATGACCTTATTCCATGACCTGACATTCTAGCCACTGCCCATGGCCACAGGCTACCCCTCAGTCACTAAAGCTATACCGCTATTTTTTTTTTTTTAACTACATTATGACACTTGTCAAATAAGAAAACACTGCCACATTTGCAAAACCATGCTTGTAGATCCTTGCCAATGCGCCTTAAACAAGTTTGCTGGAAATCCACCCATGTTTTATTTTTGCAAAAGTGTCAAATGAATGCACATACAATTGTCATATAAGCTACCCCCTCTGTACAAAATCCCACCAAATGTTGTAAACTCATTCAAAAACAGGTCAGAAATATCCCACCCCTCGTCAATACCCCTCACCTCCCCAGACATTATTTAATAAGTTTCACAAGTGCAATGCTCAGAAAATATTATTGTCCTGAGGATTCGGCCATGTATTTTTATACATGCATTGATATATCGAAAACATTTCCAATTCACCTTACCTCACTTTTCCTCCTTTATAAATATACACAATCTGGCGCAGGGCGCGTCCATCTTGTGCTATTCTTATCCATTGCTGCATCTGCCTAAGGTAAACTGCCCTGACGTCACTAAATCATATGCCCGCCCCTGAACCTCACATCACCAAACCTAGTGATATTCTACACCTTTCTCAGTGACGTTCCTCGTCAGCATAGCCAAATGCGCCCATAATCACCTACATGACGTGACGCAGAACACGAAAATCAACACACATCGACTAACACAGCATGTCACAATTCGGAATATTAAACCGTAATTTAAAAGAAAACAATAACACTGTACAATTTGTAAAGTACTTTTATGTCACAATAAACACTCCGAGAACATCCGACTATTGCCATATTCAATCAAATTGCAAATTTGTTTTTCCGCTCACGATCCAAAATGTTTATCGTGAGGCACACGTTCTTTTTGCATACACAGGGTGTTCGTTTTCGGTAAAAGAAGCGCTTGGGTCGCACAGTGAATTCCAGGGCGTTTGCATCAACTGGGGCTAGACCACCATAAAGGATGTTATGTTACTCCTAGTTGCTAGTACAGCGTAAGGGCATATGGGCCCTGGGAGATCGTCCCAAAAAACAGTCACTGTGATCCAAGCGTTGACAACTACGTTCAGTTGCCGATTGAAGAAGCCGTCAGTTGGCATCTGGAATCTATGACAATCACAGGAAGGCAGAATGTTTCTGTTTCGAAAGCATAACAGAAAATGTGTCTCAATACCCGAACTTTATTACAATTTATCTATTGACTTAATTCGGCATGTAGTTTAAACTAACGATTAGCACAGACATCAAACAATCTCAAAAAAGAGAAAACTCGTGGAAACTGATACACAATTCAATATGGTCATACATGACGTTGAACCTGGGTGAACCTAGTGGTTGTCTACATGCACCTCGATGCTGCACTCCCCATAACCACGTAAAAAAAGACAACTACACACAAAGATTGTACTCGAGTTTCATTGCAATAAGCCACACAGAGCAGACAAATAGAATGTAACCCAAAAATAATCTTCAGATAATAATCAGTTAATGCTCGTTCCGGTATACAATCAGCGAAAATCAAACTTAGTTCATATTCACCATTTCTATTCTCTAGGCGTAATTCAGACCGTAACGCTCACTCCGTTCGCACCAAAGATTCTTCATAAACTGAATTTACATGTTCCTTACACACTTTTGGAATGCATAACCTTATCAAATATTCATTATTACAAACCGCCTCTCGTTGCATTCCTTACGGAATGTTCCCTTTCTCTCAAGGTCCAAAAACAATTGAACCTTATACTGTGTGTCCAATGCGTGGGCTTCCTTAGCTCGCAACCAAAAATTCAAAGCTGGTGACCATCACTCAGAAACAAAATACATTCTCACTTTGCAACAACTTCCATCACCGCATCCATAACAACTCTTATTCTCATCCACGTCCATCAGGCACTGCAGGTGGCTGCCTGAGATGCCAGACTCTAGGGGGCGCCAGTCTGACTCCATTATTATTTTAATTACATTTTAATACGGGCACATTAGTCCTTCATTTGCCGCGTTCTGGTTGTACCACCAGCACATAAATTTATAAACATCAAGCGTTTTAATTAAGAGTGTAAAATAACCCAAAATTGCTTTTATTTAATATTAATAAATATTGGGCAACCGATATAAACAATATAGAGTAATGGGCATTCGGAATGTAGTATTACTCTGTAATACCACAAGATAAAGTTGGGGTTGCAGACTACAGAAGCAACAATCTATATTTACAAGTCCACAATTCCATGATTATGCATCTCCATCCCTTGAATGCCAAAATACAATCTCTTTCGTCTGTACTTTAGGCACATTATATTGTGGAACACCTCCAAATGTACCGTGTGACTTTTGTGACAGAAAAATACCACTTTTTTGCTTCTTCCAGTCATATCCCATCCCATCCTCATCAACCTTCACCTCCCCAGAGATTATTTGATAAGTTCAACAAGTGCAATGTTGTGTTTTTTAATTTGTTTTTCCCGCGATATCCGTGGACACCAAAACACAGATCCAAGATGGTGGGCGCATCGGAACAATCTGACGCACTTCACGCTCTTCACCATCCAATCAGCGAACACGTCACATGTCCACGGACATTACGCAAGCGATTAGCCAATCGATGTCCTGTCCGCGGACCGCACAGTGAAGTGTGTCTGCGGAGCGGACATAGATATCACAATTTTTTGTGACCTACTTTTTGGTCATTTAAAAAAAAAAAATACTGGATGGATTTTCACCAAATTTACAAAAGCACGCTTTCGGGACCAAGCCGCTGCTCCTGCCGCAAATTTGGTGAAAATCCGTCCAGCGGTTTGGGCTGTAGGCGTGCGCAATGATTTTTCCCCCATTCACTCTATGGGAAAAAAATACATTTTGGGCCCCCCCCTCGATAACTTTTCCCCCCCGGGACCAAACCTCACCAAACTTTGCAAAAAGATTCAGAGTGGGCCATATACTATTTTGCAAAGTGAGGATTCGTCCAGGGAGAGCAAAGTCATAAGCCACCCAAAAAGTGCTCTTCCTATGGGATTACCAACTTAACCTTAACTACACAGCCACTAACATGGCTGTGTAATGTATGGTGTGGGTTTGGGGTAATAAATAATAATGGGATTGGGTAGGGGGTTGCGGCGGGGGTTTTGCCCCACATATATGTCCTAATTGACCTTCATTTCACGATCAATTGTGAAAAGGTAAATTCTCCTGCGATCAATTGTGAAAAGGTCAATTAGTATACATCCTCCTAATCAACACGTTAATCAGGTCTTGTTTTTTTTAAATGATATCCATTCCTTGACTTTTATTGATTGAAAATATTTTTGGGATCAGGAGCTTTAATGGACACATTTACGATTTTAGTTTATTTGCGTGAATGTGTGATATTTTAAATTCGTAATAATTTTGTGTTTGTAGGTTTAAAGTTGTTTTAAACAATCACATTATAAATAAATACATACAAATTAAATGGAAAAACTGAGTCAGTTATTGCTGCAATGGTGGGATTTATAAACAGCTTGAAATTAATTGATATGGGGGTATTTAGTTTAAAAAAATGTGTATGGGTCTTATGCCTTTTTGTAGCAGAGATGTAATTATTCTTATGAAGTCATTGTTGAATATGCCGTGAATTGATGTTTTATAATTTTGTATTTCTTATCAATATGAAATATGTGATGTGATCTTTTCGACTATATGAACAGACTTCATGTACTGAAGAGAAATTCTTGTTAAAGGTTATGTTTTTAAACAATAACAATGAAAAAAAACCAAAAGATGGCTTTCTCCAGTCTACCACTTTGGCACGTGGACAGGGTGCACAACCAATGAAAACAGGTGCACATTTGTCTAGGACCTAATTCTAGTGGCATCATCAATGGCTCTTTTGGGATACCAGAGCCGTTTTCATCATGTTATTTTCACAGAAAAGAGCAAGATGTAAAAGGATTAAGCAAGACAGAGCAAGGCACGTATGACCAAGAGCAAGAAGTGTGCAGGGTTGTGCGGAGCAAGACATTAGGTATTTGAAGAGAGGGAGACACACATAGGATTCTGGTCAAAATGGAGGCACCGGCTAAAGGGGTCTCATCGCAAAGAGCTTAATATCTACACACGCCACAAAAGATGGAGACAATGATGGTGATAGAGGGGTGCGGGAGTGACACTTGTAATTAGGGCTGTACCGAATAGTAGATTTAAGTATTCGTCCAAATAGTTGGACAAGTATTCGGCCGGGGCCGAATACGTGCCGAATAGTTGCCTTTTTAATAAATAAAGTTATGTAGACAAGAAAAACCACTTTGTACATGAAGAACACATATTAAAATATGCGCATCCATCCGTTATTGCATTTCATCTTCTTTCTTGTATACAGAAGATATTTGCATAAACCACGAAAGGAATACATTATCGGAAAATAAACTGTTCAATAACAACACAGTTTGTATTTTTGTCCATTAATAGGCATTTCTTGTTCAGCTGGGCCCAAGTAAGTAAGACTAGCCCAAAAGTAAAGTATGCATGCAATCACTGCGAGAGGAGACCGGGATGTGTGTACTTGCACTTTCAAATTTTGCTTTAGCCTTCTGTCTCTGACAGGGCACTGAAACCCAAAAGGAGCCATCACAACACCAATTACTTAAACATTTACATATTAGAATAGGCCTTACTAATTACAAAGAAACAACTTAAAAAAGTAATATCCCAGTCTTTCCGAATCGATGCAAGCTCCATCAAATATAAGGTGAAGCGCCCACTCCGTGAAAGGCTGCATGTTTTTTTGTCCTTTTGTTCTGCAGGGTGGTCCCTGAAGGAGACATTATGGTGGAGAGAGGAGGAGGGAGGGGGGGTCAGATTTCAGTGCTGTGAATTACAGTTTGCACTGTCTAGATGTGGTTTAAAAAGGCCCAGCGATTTATTGTTCCTATAATTGTCCTCTTAATTATTGCACATGCAAGTAGCGGTCCTTGTTTACACATGGCTCTCAAAGCCAGCAGGGCAATTTAATTACGATGCTTATGACAGACACCAGGCCATTTGGGCATTCTCTGCGCCACATGTGCTGCCATTGAGTTGTGTGTGTATTACTATCTGGCAGGTTTACAGAAAGCCAGGTGGGATTGTTCAGAGGAAGTGTCTAGTTAGACGCACTTAACTCAGCTTTGAGGTCTCCTCCTAGCCAGGGGCAGTCAATCAGGGAGGAGTAAAGGGGCTCTAACAAGCTAAAGCCAGTGAGAGTGAAGGGCAAGGGCTCGGGAGTGAGGGATGGTGACCCACAATGATTAAATGCGGATCTGATATCCTGGCCTGATTAGGACGTATATGAGTAAAATAAAGGGTGAGGTTTGGGAACTCACTTATTGCATGAGGGAAAAAGAAAATGAAATCAATAAAATAAAAAATATACTCACAGTTCATGTGAAACCAACAGATGTCCGCACTCTTGCGGAGCTCTCCCGTCCCCTGCACACCCTTTATATTGTAAATGCAATCAGTATCAATAAATACAATGTTTGTTTGAAATAAGTCTTTAGAAACACATTTTTTGTAAAAACTAGTTTTAGTTTTACTTCAGTTCTGCATTCATATTTTCACCTTAATACATAAAGTTCTTTTTCTTCTCTTATTTATATGGTACATAAATCGTTCACAGTTTAGAAATCTTAGTAGAATTGTTGAAAAGTTCCCCCAGTATATTGAGATAGAATTTCAATGTATCATAAAGTTGTTCATGGGTAAACAAGATCTACATCACAAATTCCTCCCATGTGTATAGAAGTTCATAAATCATACATCATTATTGGAAAAGGCCAATGTTTGTTTCTCGACGCGTTTCGGGGTCAATTATCCCCACTTCCTCAGCTTTCGTTTTCATGTATGACATTTTGGGGTAGGGGTGTGAAAGCATACACACTTATTGGGAGCAGCGTTTCTTGCATAAACGCTGCACTGTGGAAGGGGGGTGACATCCACATACCATAAACACCGGCCAGGGTGGTAATATGCTAAATTGAAGACTAGCCTTCAAGCAAATTTAAAAATGGAAAGAGTCAGCAGTTTTATTAGAAGATCACGAACTAGGTCAGATCAAACCCACAACAGTGCACGTCTATGACAGATACAAATGCAACGAGCGAGTTATCATAGCTGCACAAAGTGGACTGGTGGCCGATTACCTCATTTGCATTCTAAATGCACAGAATAGCAAACACTGGTGTCGCTTCTGCTCCCAATTCCAAACGGAGCACTCTCGACAACTCGAGGAAGTCATGCTTGGTCTGCAGAGAACTGTCAGCAGCTGATCGTTCCGCACTGTATCTGCCAGATAAAGCAATTGCAGGAGCCCTAGCTCCCTCCTTAGAATAGCCATAGGGCACCGCACGGAATCGCATACTGCTATTACCGGGCGAAACAGTGGCTAATGAAGGCCTAAGAGAAAAAAAATGCAGAATGAATATGCAGCCGCCTTTCATGTCCGCGTTACCCAAGCCGACGAGTGACTCTCTGAACAGCCGGAGAGTTTTCTTCCATTCAGCCGCCAATACAACCATGACCATGTCATTTTACGCCCTTGTATACCCTCCCTGCTGAGTGCATCCCTGCCATACTGCAGACCATTGGAGAGAAAAGCCATCCCAGAGGAGACGCGCGTGTCTGTGTTTATATGTGTGTGCGTGTGCTGCAGGCAGATATACTGAACCCGGGCTGCTTATCAGTGTGGTGCCCCAAGCCGGTACAGCTGGTGCATGAGAGGCCTGTCAGCACAGTAATAACCAGGGTCCGTGGGGTTCTGCACCAAACACAGTGCCCTGATGCAAGCACATCCCAGAGATGTGGGATAGCTCCCAGTGCTCTGCGGCCGGCCTCAGCCAAGGGCACCGCAAACAGTGCAAGCGTAGCAGCGCCCATTGGTTCGCAGCTGGTCACGCACCGGCGAGCAGCACCCTCCACTTTCCAAGGCTGCTCTGTTCACATGAACTGTGCTTCCCGGAGCTTCCAATGAACATGCATGCCGGCAGATGCATATTACATCCAAGTGCTTAAAAGCCAGAGCCATGTCCACAGGTCTCACCACTTTCCAGCCAGAACTAGGTGCATAGAGCAACATAAAACTAGGGTGAAGTAGGGGTGTAACTTCAGCTTCGAGTGTTGATTCAAGTAAGTATTCGGCCGAAACCAAATAGCTGATTTTCAGCCGGAATTCGGCCGAATACTTACTCTAAGCCGAATTTCGGTACACCCCTACTTGTAATATGGAGAAGATAAGCATGGGATAATGCGCCTTGCTTTTTCAGCATAGAAAAGAGAGTATGTGTCTTGTAACCTAGTGGATGCAAGCATGTTCTTCGTGTCTAAGTGTAATTTGACCTAGTGTTCGGTCATCTTCGTGTTGCATGTGTATGTGCTTCGTGTCTAATGTATCTATGTGCGCTGGCCTCAGCCATGACAATATTTACCTTCTTCATGATCACAGCTCATTTAGTTACTCTGATGTCTGCAGGTGTATTGCCTCAGTGACATCATCTGGGTAGGGTCTGTAGGGCTGCCTCAGTGAGTAGCGTCTGGACAATGGTGGTGAGGGGGTAGATGCCACGATTAAGGTGCTCTGTTCATGTCTGTAACGTCAAAACAGTGGGAAGGGCCGAAGCAATGATGGACACATTCATCCGCCTCTGTTCACACTGCTGAGGTAGAGCTATGTGTAGCATAACCAGAAGGTCTGGAAAACGAACTGGCTGCGCCTGCATTAGGAACCCTTTCACAAAGTCTTCATTCAATATTGCCCTGAAGAGGCTCTGAATTCCAACACTAAGCTGCCGGACACGTTGGAACCACAAACGGTTGGCAGAGTTTACTGTGGTCAGTGGGAGACTTCACCATAGACATCCAATAAGCTGCTAAGTGTGGCATTCATGTCGCCTGACCCACAGTAGGAATTATATGCCATACAGCAACTGCAAGCACTGAGGTGTTCATGCATCCTGTAGATCACCAAACCTATCTGGAGTTGGCCGTCTAGTCCAGTTTTTAACTTCTGGGACTTGTAGTCCTGAAAAACAGACCTACAAGTCCCACAAAGCCAAGGGAAAAAAACACAGGTCTAGACTATCGTTTCCCAAATGGTATTGAGCATGTTGGAACATATTCTCTAGGGGAAAATCAATCAATCAATGATTCTATGCATGTGAAAGAAGCAGTTTCACGCTTCAATGAAAATCCCTTCACATGCCACTAAAACGTAAACACAAACAGATGATTCGTTTGTACAGTGGGCTTTCAGAGGACACTGCTCTCACACATCCTACCAGGCAATAGATCAGATGCAATAACGGGGCACGTCTCACGTGTGACACAGGTCGCTGCCCTTTAGACAAAAACCCTCTGCATTTTGGGACTTAACCATTTCCTTTTCCCACTGTAAGGATGGGCCTCTATCTTGAAACATGCATAGTGTTTGCTAGAAAGTCTACCTTGGTTGAGGGCATCAAAGGGTGGCATGGGGAAACACGGTAGATGCGTTAACAATGTTGGCCTTTCATACCAAAAATAAGGGCTGTTATCACCCAACTTGCTGCTACTCCATTTTTCAACCTCAGAAGGATGAAAGCCTGGGGTTTTCTGCCAGAAAGGGAACCTGTGGCTTGAAGACTGCAGTAAAATCTCTACAGCAGGGTCAGTAGCACCACAGGCTATCTTTCCCACCGAGGCCAGACTAGAGCCTACCTGGACCTCTACAGCAGGGTCAGTAGCACCACAGGCCATCTATCCCACCGAGGCCAGACTAGAGCCTACCTGGACCTCTACAGCAGGGTCAGTAGCACCACAGGCTATCCCACCGAGGCCAGACTAGAGCATACCTGGACCTCTACAGCAGGGTCAGTAGCACCACAGGCTATCTATCCCACCGAGGCCAGACTAGAGCATACCTGGACCTCTACAGCAGGGTCAGTACCACCACAGGCTATCTATCCCACCCAGGCCATACTAGAGCATACCTGGACCTCTACAGCAGGGTCAGTACCACCACAGGCTATCCCACCGAGGCCAGACTAGAGCATACCTGGACCTCTACAGCAGGGTCAGTAGCAACACAGGCTATCTATCCCACCGAGGCCAGACTAGAGCATACCTGGACCTCTACAGCAGGGTCAGTACCACCACAGGCTATCTATCCCACCGAGGCCAGACTAGAGCATACCTGGACCTCTACAGCAGGGTCAGTACCACCACAGGCTATCTATCCCACCGAGGCCAGACTAGAGCATACCTTGACAACTCATCACGAATGCGAGGGTAACCGCAGCAAGCTTCTAGTTTCCTTATCATGGCCCTTCCTAGACGTCAAGCGACCCCATGTCCAAGGTGACACTTAAGCCAGTCGTGGCCATTCAGACAGCAGCACTTTGCATATTAGGTGGTGTAAGCCCATGCCAATGACAAGGAAACACAATAAAAACCACACAATAGACAGTGCCACTGGCTGGAAAGGGCACGTGTGACATGGGGCAGCTACAATGCAAACGAACAACAAAAAACACACAAATGCAGGTTTATCGTGGAACTGCGCACTTGGTATTCCCCATACGACACTCTCTCTCTATTGACTTGAACTACGGTTCCCAAGGGCGTTCAACCTACCAGCGCTTTGAGGTCATACCAATGATATATAAGGCGCTATATAAATGCCAAGTAACATAATATAACAAATGAGAACAGTAGACGGCTGACTACACACCTAGAACCACAACCTTTCAAACATTGAAATACGGGTGCCTGGAGCAGCTGGTGTGAAAATAATGCAAGTTAATATTCCCCAAGCAGAGCAGCGTCATCAGAATACAGGATTATATAGCGCCTCATTAAAACAAGTGGTGGTAATGGAGATACCGCCACGTTACCACTGCCACCAAATCTGCCTGATTTTGTATGGCAGGCATTTCCTCTGCACAGGTGGCTGTTTGTCAGTGGGGTTGAAGGGACCGAGGGGCGGAGCTAGGTACCAAATCGTATGGGTGCCCTGAATATAGGATGCTAGCTGCTGTGCATAAAAAGAAAGTGCATTTTGGGAACATTAGAATGATCACCGATTTAACAAGCAGGTCAATGATAGTAAGTTAAACTGGGGTGTGCTGCTCATTTCATCTGCCCGAATAGTCACCCGGCAGTAAAACGTGTGCAAAGCTTGCGCCATACATGCATCTTCGTAACGTGTAGCTTGCGCTGTCCTGGTGACCAAAGAGTGACTTACAGATGCAGGAGCGGGTGGGAGTGTTGCTCCTCGGCACTACACGGAACGGCGCCTTCCAGCAAGAGCATTTTTGCTGGAGCACAGTTCCGTCTTGTTCCGGTCCAATTCCTTCCCTGGATATCGACCATGGCACAATGATTCTATAGCATCCAGCAATGGGTCTGCTCCGTGCATCGTATGAGCTTCTGGACAGGGTTTATATTCTAAGCTGGCACTGAGCTCCCGCTCAAATAAATACAGATGCAAGGTTGCAATTTCCAAGTTTAGCCGCATATATTGCGTTGTTCCGACCACGCCATCTACGAACAGTCACGGATATGTCTGGGAAAGCAGGGCACCACAAGGACACCACCGGCGGCAATCGCAAAAGCAAGGTAACATTTGCAACACGCGGCCCGTTATCACCACACCGCGGAGGTAGGCACCTCCTGCACCCGCAGCGCCCGTGCAAACACTGTGCGCTACTGGCGCGTTATCTGATGAGATACCAGGCGCAAGCCCGCATTAAGATTCACGGACTTCAGATGGCCTGGCGGCTGCCCCGGTGACGGGCGGCGTGTAGGGGTCCAAAACAATGACCCCGAGAGACAGGCAGTCCAGGGCCTGAAGCCTTGCCCTGGCTGCAGGGGCTGTGGGGTTCCATAACATAAGGAAGCTGCACGCTTCCTGTGGCAAAGGGCAAGCATTAAAACCACTTCCTCCTTTTGTCCCACAGTGGAATAACCCAAGATGTAAAACACCCCCGAAAAATGAGAGGAGGCGAGGGCCCCACCCGACAACCCACCATCCAGAGACATGCAAAAAGTCATTGGGCTAACCTAGGAGACTTTGGTTAGTGCCCCTAAGTAGGATGTCCGTTATGCCACTTTCTGCCCACTCTGAACGCCCCCGCCCCAGAGGCGAAGTCTGAAAATCCACAATGATCCACACGTTTTATAGGGAAATGCCCCATTTTGGTTTTAATGGATCCGAGCAAAATTGGAAAAACAAATCTCAATCTTAAGGCAGCGCCACTTTAGATAAGACTCGGTTCGCTGGGAATCGCAGAGATATGCGAAAATCACGGACGCATTAAGCCCCATCTGAAGCTCGACAGTGTAGGGCAGCCAATATCCACCCAGAGTAATACATACGGGGCGTAAAGGTCAAAGCGTGTGCTAACATAGGTACGTAATTTCAGTTATGAAATGGCTCCACGTGACACAATGCTCCAGCCCCAGGCGTTCATTTAACTTCCAACTGCATTCTGGGAGTTGTAGTACTGCCCGACCTCGATTAAGCTATTACATAAGAATGCTGTGCAAATAAGCTGTCTACGACAGAGTTGCCGTCTCCTCCATAGGCTTCTGGGGGATTTACAAGAGATGAATCAAGAAACACACATGGCGGGGCGGGGGGCAGAAGTCAAGCTGTGAAACGTAGCAGAAAAGACACATGGCCATGACCACTCACTGTGCTTCCAATTGGCCCTGGGTCACACGCAGGACCCCTTCTGCCATCCCTACTTAGCATTCTGGTACTTGCAGTTTTGCATTATCCATAGCAAGTCTAAGCCTGCACGCCCCCTGCATGCGCAATCCTGTCAGATAAACCCAAGAGGGCCCACACGGGCCACTTGGCAGCTTCGCTGATCGACACAATGCACAGACAACCCGAGAATCACCCGCTCCGAACCCCCTCCCCGGGTGAACATCCCACAAACATGTCGAATCCTGCTGAAATCCGAGCGGACCATTTTCCAGAGGTAAAGGTCGGCTGAGACCAGTCAGCAGAAGGTTAGAATAATTTTGAAAGAAAACAAAAAAAACAATCCTGTGAAAAGCAGTGCCCTGGTCCCCAGAACACAGCAGCGTAGCTCGTACATACCGCACGCAAAGTGCATCTGGATTAAGGACCATGCATGCAGCTCCATCCGGGCTGCAGCAGCCCCACTCACCTCACCTCTCAGAGCAGAGCGCGGCAGTCTGCTGCGGGAGGCTGCTCGGCGCTGCGGCCGCCCAGCCTGGTCCCCTCTCCGGCAGCGGACGGTAAAGCCAGTCCTCTCTCGCGAGTAGTCCCGATCCGGCGCAGCCTCTCCTGCCAGGCGGCGCACGGGACGCGCATCTGCTCACTCATGTATCCAAAGAGCCTTTAGTTTCGCGTCCACCCGCAGCCGCTGCGCTGACACAATATTGACGAAGCAGGTGGGGCCCGGCGCGGCTCTGGGATGAGTAAGGCTCCCTCGGTGCCGGGGATGCCCGCAGCCGCGAGTCAGACAAGGCGCGGTGTGTGCGGGCCTGCGGCGGCACGGCCGTGGGCTCCTCTGCCTGGCTGCCTGCTCCCTCCGTCTGCCGCTGCAGCGGCTCCTCCCACCTCCACACCCCGTCAGAAGGCACTCGCGGGCGGCTGGAACCTAAGCCTCGGGGGCTCGGCAGGATCCTTCCTTCCCTCCTGCGAGCCCGGGATCAGTAAACACCTGTCTGGGCATCGGGTTTCCAAGAGCCAAGGTGCGCAGGCGGGCGCTTGTGCTTGTGGATTTGTGTCTGTGGATCTGTGAGCACCTCCGCCAGGAGCTTCCTATAGGAATGTACATTTCATAAACCTTTCGCATCCACAGGCAGATTTCAGTACCACTCTAGCATAACGCCATTTTCCTTACGCCTGAGTTCACGTATCTAATGGAAACAATTATTCAGGCGCTCCAGAATATTGTGGCACGAAATCGCATATTTTGCGGCATAAAAAAAATGTTGCGGCACAAAATTGTATTTATTACATTTTTGTGCCACATTTTTTATTGGATTGAATGTCATAAGATTGACAAGTTGCAAGAAGGCAGTGTGTAAGGATACAAGGGTGCCACGTTGTCATTATTTGCACCTTTTTATATTAATTGAATAGGAAGAGTCCCAGATGTCTCTGGCTCGACAGAAAAGTGTTTGTTGTGCGCTACTTTTTTGGTTTAATGTGCATGCCTATTTCAAAACATTTACTTTATTCTCTTATGTTCTACAGTCTGGCAAGCACCAACTCGCCAACGTACCCCACACTCACCAAATCCCTATTACAACTTACATTCCTAAACCTCTCACTTTGCCAGTCATGGGCATACTCATGTGATCTGTCTCATGGCCAAGCCACAACTCGCACTCCCCAGTTCCTGCCACGCTCACAACAATGTTCCTAACTCTCACCTTACACTCGCCAGTTCCTGCTGCTGTCTGCAGTCCATTATTCTTTCTCGCTCCTGCTGCATCCTTTCTCCGATTCTATCGCACTGTTCCCCCATCCTTGCTCCTAATCTGCAGTTTGCTGCTTCTTTCCGGCCAACCACTCCCAATCTGCTTTCTAGCCCACCGATCTCCCTTTTGCCCACCACTCCTTCAATTTTCTAGCTCAGAGTCCCACCTCTGGCATAAAATTCACTCTCTACTCTCTTGTCCATGGCTTCCTCCTCTAGGCCACTGCTTTCCTGCCCATCACTCCTTTGCTGGCCCATTGCGCCCCCTCTCCCTCCTTGCCCCCTTCATATTTTAACTTTTTTTTTTTAAGTAGACTTTTGGTCCAGTTCCTCAACAAAAAAAAAATGGACATCTAAAAATAGAGCAGTGATGACACTATTTTTAGATACCCCATTTTTGGAAATGTGCACGTCTCCTTTTTCTCAAAGGTGACCTATTTTTTTTTATTTTTATTGGCAAAAAATGTGCCTTTAAAAAAGACAAGTACAACATTACAGTTATCCATATTTCCAGGTGACCTATACATTTTCACGGTGCTGAGCTGTAGTGCAAATGATGCGCTGGCTAGTCGCACTGAATACATTAGTGTCTGGATTGCTCTCCCGACAAGAATGTTGTACAGGCTCCCAGCATCCAAGGGGCTTGTCACAGTCAAATGAGATAAAAAAAAACTTGCTATCCCCATTTCAGGAATATAAATGGAAGTGAGACAGCAGTGTGCCATACCTATGCTGTCATACATAAAAAAACTGAATTGCATTACATGGTCTGCAAACTCCCTGACATGCAATGTGCACACCCTGCCCCACGCGCTAATTCTAAACAGCGTGGGTGTACCTGAGTTTTCTGTGCATTTAAAAGCCAACCCTTTGTGAATTCATGATGCACTTTGAAATGTGCAGAAACGCTACTTGTTTGTGCAAAGAGGTTAAAAATGGTATCTGAATGGGCGCACATAAAATGCACTCATTCAGGTGTCCTTTGTGGAGTAGGCTGCTCCTTTTTTTGGCACAAGTGATGAGATGCGCTCACACATCTCATCACTTGGTCCCTAAAAAGTTTTGTCACGCTGACTCTGGGGGTCATTACGAGGTTGGAGGTAGCCATGGCGATATTAGCGCCATGGCTACCTCCTTACCGCATACCGGGTCCGGGTTCCCTGAATGGGGAATTACCGGGCCATTCCAACCTTGGAGGACTCAGTATTTCCCCATTCAGGGAACCCATCCCCATTCGAGCCCCCATAGTGCTCAATGGGAATGGGGACCATGCTAACAACGGGCCCAATGTTAGCATGCTGGTCCTTTAGCGGCTCCCACTAAGGGATCCGCTAAAGGACCTCATAATGCGGTGGTAAGGGGTTAACAGCACCATTACGGCACCGTTAACCCCTCATCGCCAAGGTCGTAATGACCCCCTTTGTCTTTTATTTTAAAAACCGGCAGTTTTTGCAAGCCGTTTTTTGCAAAAACTGCATAGCGTGTTGTTAAAAAAAACCAGTAGTTTTTCCGCTGCATTTTGTTTGATCGCGAAATCGCAATAAACTGGAGGGTCTCATTATTGGCTACAAGAATAAATAATACGCAAAGATAATTTACAGACTAGTTGAAAGTTAATAGTATTCCTTTTAGCTTATGGTGTTCTGCACGCAGGCCTTGTCAATCTCATGATCTGTATCAGACTAACTCACTCATAGATACCCAGAAGTTGCCAGTGTGCCCACAAGCAGGGATTTGTCATTATAATTTTCGGACTCGCGTTGCTTTTCATGATGATTCCTCCAGCTTCTAAACGTTGCAATAATTGGCATCACTACCCTGGAGGATTAAGGGCTCAACATGCTTGATATGGGTATCAAATCCATCTTGCATAAACAACATTCTGTTCACAAGGCGACTGCGTTGCGCTTGAGCTATAGGCCCGGTTGCACATTTATCGATTGGAATGCAAGGATGTGAGAGAGAGAAAAAATACAAGCGAGAGAGAATATAAGAGATAATGTAAATTGGAGAGCGAGAATATAAGAGCAAAAATATGAGCGCGAGAGAATATATGAGGGAGGGATAATTTATGGGGAAAGAGGATATATGAGAAAGCAAGCAAGCACTGGCCAACAATGTGAGAAGGACTAGAAGTAAAAAGGCTTGCTCTATGCACTTTTTCCACGGTGCCTGTCAGTGAGGAACGGTCACCTCTGTCGGCACAGAGAGCAAGATGTTCCAAAAAATCTGGATGACCGCACTCCGGTTTTAATCCACAACTGATTCAGAGTAGCCAGCAATGAGAAAGGCCTCTACAGGAAATGAGCAAATGGCAGCATAGCTTGTTCAGTGGGCTGGCCCACCCTGTAGGCCCTCAGCCACCAGTTAGCTCTCTCTGCAATTCCAGCGTGAAACATCCACTTGGATATCAAACCGAGCCTGCCCAACATGGAAGGCCTGTGAGTCGTCCACGGTACTCGCAGCAAGCATTACAGAACGATGCTGTTCGCATCACAATAAAGATCTCAAGAAGACGCAGCATTACAGAACATAGAAGGGCTCTGCACTGGCTTCCAGCGAATAAGCGTATGCTCTTTAAGAGCCTCACCATTGCTCACCAATGTATCTTCGGAATTGCTCCTAAGTATTTAGAAAGTCTGGGTTCTTTGTACAGCCCAAGCAGAACCTTCTGCTCCTCATCCCACCCTCTGTTTAAATGTCAAACGTTCAAGCATTCAAGGGAAGGAGGTAGATCGTTCCTGGGTAGAGCGGCTGGATCCTGGAACTCCCTGTCTCTTGCCCTTCGACTTGAAGCAAACCTATGTCTGTTCACGAAATCTCTGACAACCTTCCTGTTCACGTAGTTCCTACCCGCACTCTATCCTCTGAATAGTTGTTTCTTCTTGTTGTGTCTTTGATGGTCGTTCCCTGTGTGTAGGTGTGCGCCCCGATGCCCACAGGCTACCATTGCGGTATAAATAAACAATAAAAAAGCTATCTGACTTACGTTCACTCTCAGCAGAGGACTTCTCATATTGTTGGCTAACCAGAAAGGATAGCTCAGGGGCACACTGAGCAGCACAGGTTTGGTACCCAGCCGCGGTACTCCACTTAGAGGCTGGAGTCTGGCATTAAGCACAATATAAGAGCTCAATTTAAATTTTAATATGTATATGACTGTTTGTGACTTTATATTTGGAAACCACATATAAATGGAACCTCGAGCACAATATCAAGGACCCGAATGGGTGGAAAGCGACCTGTAATTAGATTATCCAGTTTATGTCGATTTTGCAGTCTCGCAACATAAAAGTGCAAAATGTGGCATTTTTTAATTTCCCTGCAACTGTTCTGAAATGGCGCTAATAAGATAGTATTTTAATCTCCCACTTATTATAATTAGTCTGATCGATAAATCCACGTCAGTCTCCGATATACAGTATCGACAGACGCACAGACTACACGCTCTGTACTTGACTCACATGGAGCATATTCCTTTGGGGCCGATTGTTTTCAATCCTTCCACACACTAATGACAGTAGAAATCGAATTCTGTAAGTTTAGCAGATACATGTAACCAGGAGTCAAGTCCTAAAACAAAAATGTGGGAGGACTCATTAACATGCCAATTGGATGTGGTGTGGCCAGAAATCAGCATATCAAGGTGCACTCTGAAAAAGAGGGGGGGCTCCTGAAAAAAGGGGGGAACTCGTCCACCTGCGTCTATCCTCGACTTGAGCCCTGCCTATAACTGCTTTAACTGAGCAGAAAAACAGCAAAATATACATATTTGTGCAGCAGCATTGCCTTTTCCTTTGCACAATATGTGGAAACGAATGCCACAATGCTCCGGGGCTCTGCGGGGTCCGGGGGCTCTGCGTAATAGTGGGCAACAGGAGCTTTCCACACAGCAATACAAGCACAGAGCCGATGGGTCTTCTCGCCGACCGCGCAGTCCAATGCCCCATAGCTGCTATTTCTGATGGCTCTCCTCTACCATTGTATGCTTGCATGTCTGGGATTTATAAAGTGCAAACGTAGACGGGAAGCAACAGAGCGCCTAACACGGGTGCACAGTCCCAGAGATGTGATTGGTTGTGCTGGATCCGTGTAGGACACAAGTTCACGTGGGCCAATCCGCGGGTGCAGCTTCAACGCCACCTGTACTCATAATGATATCTAACAGGCCCCAGCACCATCTGCAACACCCAGGGGCTTCCTTGTTTCTCTGCCATCACACCCTGGCTAGGTAATATTGTCCCCTAGAAGATTTCAAAAGCACAGTCACTCCTGCAGCTAAGAGCCAAACACAGGATGCACTTATTTGAGCCATTTTGCCATTAGAAACCTTTCCCCAATGCCAGGTCACCAAAGTTGAAAAAGGAGGCATGCTACAGCTAACCAACCCTAAAACTCAACAAGGCTATGCCTTCCCCAGAAAAGAAAGGGTCCTTTTGCAATGTAAACCTCGCCATCGTTTCTACAGTCATGTAACGTGTCCATCTACTCTGCTCCAAGTGCCAAGAAGCAATGCGTTTGTGGCGCATGGCACAGTTGTTTTTAAAGAGCAGTGGCAACCACAGGGTACCATAATCTAGTGGTTTAAATTACCATAATTGCTTTGCCCCAACTGAATTGTAACGATTGAATTCAGTATTTCAAAAGTCTCAGTCAGGCCTGCATGGGATAAACTGCAGGACACGCAGGATGCTCGAAGTCCTCACTAGGTTCATTAAGTCACGGTACTATATGACTAAGCCCATTACCCGTTTGACAGGGTATTTGTTACAGATCTCGTTGTCCAACTCCAGGCCTCGAGGGCTGGATCCACGTCGGATTTTCATGATACCCCTCATTAATGTTCGTGAGATAAATTTGCATACAATGATTCTAAATGTGTGCGCATTTTTGCTCATGAATATTAATGAGGGATATTCTGAAAACCCTTCCACTTTCCGGTCTTGGAGCCCTGAAGTTGGACAAGGCCACCTTGAACTGCCAGGCTGTGATGTCCGCCTCCGATTTCTTCATCCACCTATTTCCGCCTCTCATTCTTCCCATCTTAGCTTTCTCGTATGCAGGAAATTCCATATGCATAATTAGCAAGATGACTGCCATGTCATGTGCAATTTTCACTTCTGTGATTCATTATAAACCATGTATTGAGTATTTGTCTCACTGGTTTACCAAATAAAATGAAGCGGCTTTAGCAACGCAAAGCCGGAGAAGAGCAGTGACTCTTAGGATTGCAGTCCCATAGAGCCTCTGGGATTCTGAGATGCCGCACTCTTCTCCCTTGACCTCCACATCGCTAGAAAAAGATCTGATGAGGACTAGAGTGTTGACAAAAAAAGCAGAGACAAAAAATCCAACAAATTCAGATGATCTTCGTTTCATAAGTCCTTCATTGTCCAATTATCAAAGCGCAGTCAACCTGCTCACACCCAATCAGACCCAACTATCCCGGAAGGGGACGTACAAGCGATTCCATCTTGGAACTATCGTGAAACACGAACACAAACAAGTACAAAACCCGCTATCCGTTCTCTCTCTATGAAGAACATTGATTAAAATAATGAAAATGACACCACTTTGACAAATGCACCCTCTCACGCAAAGCCAATAACAAGAAGGATGATATTTACTGTTTGATTTCTGAAACAGGATAGTTGGCCAACTAATCGCTCTGACTTCCGGTCAGTGTTTCACAAAATGCCTCACTTGCAGCGGATCGCTTCCTCCGACATCCACGCTGTGGAGCTCATTGATGACGAAGACCTTTAGAAAGTGCACCTCAGATTCTTCTCACCTTCGCCAGTTGCACTTTTGACGACACAGCAGATCTCTTGTTCCATAAGTTGTGCTCCGATATACAATGTATATATGGGCATCACTAAAAAACCAGAGGGATGGGTCAAATAAATATAATTGGGCCCATCTGACCACACAGGTGATGCGAACGCAGGTTAAAGAGTCATTATAAGCGAAGCAAAGAATGGCATTAGATCCGCGTGGGTTTCCAGATCCGAAGAACGCTGCAACGTCCCAGCCACAAATAATGCAAAGACCTGAGCAACTTCACACACTTTCCTAACATTGCATCTTGGAAGGTTCACGCCACAAATGTCATCACGAAAATGTTATGCTCTTGCAAGACATCATTGGCCTTCAAGAACTGTGGGCTACCAAGACGATATATCTAGATGGAGTGTACTCTACTGAAAGCTATACAGTTAGACCAAATAGCAGCTGTGAAATACAATACAACTTACACCAGACTTAATTAACTTTAAACACTTGTAATATATTAAATGGTGAGGTGTTTATCGATACCTATTTGTCCCAATTCAAATGTCTCTTGGCTCTCTTTGGAACCCCCGGCAAAAGGGTATTTGGAAAGATTTTGAATGCATTTAATAAAATAACTTTTTCCTCGCTATGGAAAAAAGTTTAGTCTGGGGGAGGGCCAGTTTTGGTAGCAATTAATGTGTTCAACAGGTGTAATGTAGTCCGGCCTTGGCTTTGAAAGGGTGCTTAAATGATTTCCCAGCTTTTCTAATGCCCAAAGTCCAATTTTCTTGCTACTGGCAAAAGGCTTGTGCTTGGGAGTGAGCTTTGCAGTAAATACATTTATGTTACGACAGGTTTTTCAAAGTTTATATCCTAACCAGATTACCATTCCTCTTGCTTCCAGGTGCGTTATTGGAGCAAATTCGTGTGTTTCAAGGCATTTCTCTCAATTCCGAGCCCAAGGACCTTTTGATGCTGTACAAAAAGCAGGTTGTCCAGTAACTGAGCTGTTTCCTTCAAGCCATCTGAGTTTCTTCCTACTGCCATCTGTTAACTGAACCAGGCAACTGCAGCTCGATGAATGGGTTTACAAGGGGTTGTTTATATGCATCGCATTCCTAGAGAATCCAGCTACTGCATAAGAGGAGTCCTGGATCCACAACCCGGGAATCCTCAAAGGGTTTCTGGCACGGTCCTATGACTGCTCAGCCAGCAGCCTCAGGGCTGTATCCCCAGGAGGGACTATTCATACTGTAAGCAACTTTGACCTGGAAGTGTCTTCAGCGTCACCCTAATCCATACTATAGAACTGGCCCATCAGTGCTGCTCTGTGGCCAGACTGGTCTTTACACTATTGGCTTGCAGCCTGAAGGCATTCCCTCCATGCTTTTCAGAGCTGTGGCGTGGCCTGACGTACTATACAGATCATGGCCTACTTTACATCTAGAGTTAAAAATTACATTTGATTTATTCATTCTGTCCATCACTCTCCCTTGTCTTTTGTCACCAACAACATTCACCTCTCACACATCCTACCCTTGAAATATACCATCTTCTGAGTGGACCTGAAAACCCGCAGAATTATTCATCAGGAATTTATCGGCAGCGTCATAAATACACTGAGGAATTGCCATCTCGCAAAGGTGTGAAAGCCCTGGCCTTTTAATTTTTAATTAATTAATACAATTATGAGGTTAATTCCATCTCTGACAGGGTAAGTTAATGATCAGATTCCCCTTTCGAAAACTCTAGGAGGATGAATGGAGGATAACGCAGGGGCAATGTGCTGGGCTTGGAAGCAAGACCATGCAGAGCAAAAGAGGTTTGAATCCTGGATCTGCACTTGGAAACCCACCTCCAGTATTAAGCGCGTTATAAAAAAACAATTAAGTAAATTAAATATGCCAAAAGCATTGTGTTTATTGGTGTCCTGCTGCATCCATATCCTGATTTACAGCACCTGCTCTATCAGTGGCACAGACACTGACACAGACACTGACAGTTTATCCTGCACAAGCTAGAATGTGTAGTAGCTAGCTAGTAGCAATTTGACAGTCACTAATTTTTCTAAATTAGATCATCTATTTATTCAAACATTAGTGTGCAATAAATACAAAACATTTATTGCTGGTGTGTGACAATATAAAAACATAAAAACATACACAATCTCACAATGCTTGCATACTGCCACCCTCACAAATTACACAATGTGCAAAATCTAGCAATCTGTGCGTATTGGCCAGTATTAATTATGGCCAGACACTCTTTATGTATCCATCCATGTGCCACTGTTTCAGAATGTGCATGGAGGCCAATTGCTCAGCACTTAGAGCTGATATTATTTAGGTAAATATCAAGTGCTAGTGAAGTCCATCAACATTTTTGTCATAGTCAACTTGAGTTTCGGCCTAGTGGGTAATTATTTTCAGCAACCCATCCTTCCTCAGGGCTAAACTCCAATCGTCACAAAGGGGTAGTTTCACATACCTTTTTATTTGTTTGTGCGATGCTTCTAAATAGAGAACCCTTAAAAACAAGAAACCTCGGGAACAAGTGGACCTCATTTCCCCCCCCCCCCCTCCGGTGCACCACCATAACACTTAGGAACTGCTATGACCTCAACCAGAAACCAATGGTCGAAGTGTGCATTCTCCAAAGCCCAAATGCACCCAGCGTCCCATTTCTTTTAGGTGTCACTTTCCCGTTCACTCCAAAATTGTAAAATCCACTGGACTAAACAGACTGAACGTAGCCTACTGCTGCCATGAATAACCCTTGGCGTTCTGCTCCATAATGGGAAAGTGACACCTAATGGAAATAGAATGCCGGATGCATTTGGCTTTGTTTGGAGCATGCAAAATTCAAACATCTGAGCATTCAAGGTATACTGCGTATGGTCCTATTACATATATTGGGAAACTTAATTTACTTCACAAGATTAAACCATTAGAGAATGTAAAGTATGCTACACCTGACTCTATGGCATATACTCAGAAGAAGAAGATGGCCAGAAGCCCAAGGATCACTCAGGAGAAACAGAGTGAGCGCTCTTGCTTCCCAACAAATGTGATTGGTTCAAAGCAACTGCCTTTTCCAACATGAGAGTTTAACCACCCCACAGCTGAGATGCACTGAGACAGCGATCCTCCAAGGAGGAAGCCGGCTAGCCGTTCAGCTGCAAAAGGGACACAAGCCAGCAACAGGGAAGCTGAGACCGGAAGAGGAGAATGCAAGCGAGTTCCCAGAAGCAAGGACTACTTGAGCTGGTGCAGTGTGGAACCTCTAGGCATCCATAGCACCGGTGAATCATCTAGGAGAGATGATGCACTGCCAGGGAGAAGCAGACATCAGGACAGCCGCTGCCAATGGCAACAAAGCCCTGACATGACCAACACCTCCAGAGATGCAGCAGCTGCTCGGGAAAAGCTGGTACCAACCAGAAGGTAGCAAACATGTATGCAGGTTACCCAAGTAGTGCTGGAGGTCAGAGGGATGAAGGAGGAAGCCGGGTTAAGAGGGTCTGGGACCATGGAACAAAGTGCGAGTCTGGTACCCACACCTAAAAAGAGATTGTCCACATTGGGACTGTTTGGCAGGAAAGTAAACCAAGCCACTGTGAATGTTACGAGTCTGGGACTCACACCCAAAGAGGGACACAGTCCATGAGAAGACGAAAGCTGGCAGGAGAGCAGGGACGTCATTTTAACAAAATGCCAGGGGTAGTGAAAGTGACATCACATGACCCTTGATCTCGGATGACATCACAGGAAGCGATGCCATTTGACTCGGGCCCCAAGTGGCATCACAGGAAGCAATGGCACATCACCTTTCACCCCTCGACAAAACAAGAAGTGGCATCACATAGCATTGTTTCTCAGTACATGAAGAAAAATATGATTACGATATCACGGTAATAGGATATACATTTCATACAAGAATGGATCACCATATGTAGCATTAATATCAGTGTGTTTACACCCATATTACCAAATGACTGTTAATGTAAGCAGACGTCCAACACAACAACCTGGAATATTGTACATTGCTCAGGCTAAACTGCAAACAGACAGAGCATCTCGTAGAGGCCTAAACCCCAAGGTAAAGACATCCAGTGTCTGGCAAGTGTCTGGGCACAGACTGGAAACAGCAACTGACCAACACAAGCCCAACCAGAAAAACAATGGTCTGGAGGGTTGCCCAGAGCTGGGGCAGTGGTTATGAAGGATTTTAAACTTTCCGGCCATCACCTTTCTGTTTTGCTTATTTATTAAGTAACCCACTGTTGTTTTTGTTAGATGGGAGATACAATAGAGCGGAAGAATGCGTTGCTGGTCACAGTAATTTCAGGGTTTTTTCTTTTAAAATGTAAATAGCAGCAACAGCCCCACGAAATCACCCCTAGAAAGGTCTGCTGTTCCTACAGACTCTGGTTACTCCTCACTGATGATGCCCAATGAGGCTGAAACATGCCTGGGAATGCTTCTGGTCCCGTGCAAAAGGGATGTGACCTAGCAGTTCGGGCTGGACTGCCACTTTTGAGGTGGGACCAAGCATGATTAGCATATGGTTATTCCCTGCCTCTAGTGGCTTGGCAGGCTGAGAATTGTCTGGAGGGTTGCCCAAAGCTGTGCCAGTGGTTATAAATTATTTTAAACCATACAGCGATCACCTTCCTGTTTTGCTTATTTGGTAAATAACCCACATTTATTTTAGTTAGATGGGAGACAAAGGGGACATGTTGGAGGATGTGTTGCAGGTCACAGTAATTGCAGGGTTTTTTATTTTAAAATATAAGCAACAGCTCCAGGACATCACCGCTAGAAAAACCTGCTGGGCCTAGTGACCTAGGCTACTCTTCACTCACGACTCCCAATGAGGCTGGACATGTTTGGGAATGCTTGTGGTCTCGTGCAGAAGGGTTGTGACCTAGCAGTTCAGGCTTGACTGCCCCTTTTGGGGTGGGACCAAGCATGATTTGCATATGGCCTTTAACCTCCTGTAATGGCGGCTTGGCAGGCTGAAAAACGATGGTCTGGAGGGTTGCCCAGAACTGTGCCAATGATTTGAAACCTTCTAGCCATCACGTTTCTGTTTTGCTTATTTGGCAAGTAACCCACAGTTCTTTTGTAGATGGGAGATAGAAGGGAAGGATGATTGTTGCAGGCCACAGTATTTGCAGGTTATTTTAATTTTAAAATTTGAGCAGCAGCTCAGTGACATCCCCCCTAGAAACGGACCATTTGATTATTTTCTTTGGTCCTTTATGTCTTGCTTAATGCCAGCCTCCTCCAGCTTCTAAGCACTGGAACAGGAACTGAACCCATGTTGTTCTGCATCCTCTTCTTCCTAAAGAAAGTATGTTGCCCCTGAGCTATCCTTCCAAATACATATAGTTTTCTGCTTGCGGAAGCAATAGCTAGTTTAGTTCAAAGCAGAGGGCAATGTCATGTAAATTAATGATCTCACCTTGCGTCTATCTACAGTATACCTGTGATGCAGGTCTGCAGATCTGGGTCAGGTCACACAGTGCCCATGCGGGATTGGTGGCAGAAGCCACTGGGGCGCACCCCTCTCATCACAGTCCCAGTCGCTCACTGGGTGTGCAAAGCAGACAACGACAAACACTGATGAGGTATGTGTTCATGCTGCGTTGTCAATGAGTGCTGCAGGCAGCTCATACCCATTCCCAGCTAGCTAGACCTAGCCCCCATACACTTCCTGTTGCTACAGTAACCACAGGCAGATAATTGCATCATTCATAGCGTCGGCCCCTCCCCTGCCTCTATACCATAGGAATGAAAGGAGCGCATCATTCATGGAGTCTGTCCCCTCTGCGCTACAATACTGCAAGTACAAGAGGCATTACTCACTGAGACAACCCTACTGTCCTTACCCCGGAGCAATCCAAGAAGAGATGCATCTGCAAGCTCTAGCAGGCATGGACATGCTGTAACCAAAGATGACGAGAGCAAGTGACTTCACTGCCGAAAATGACACACGTAGACACATTAGAAATGAAGCAGATATGCACTCACCATGAAGTTACATGGACATTAGGTCAAACTACATTTAGACATGAAGAACATATATACTCAATGTATACTCTAAGAACAAGATGCATAAGAATGCATATAAAGCTTGCTTAAAGCAGAGATGCAGCAGTAAGGAGTGACCATTTTAGATCAAATGAACGGTCCAACCACGTTTGAGTGAATGGGAAGGATTGAAGAGTCCTCAAAGCTGCAGGAACAGTAGGGTCGCTGAATCAGCGAAAGACACAGATCCAAGCAAACCAAAAACTAGCTGCACAGCTCGAGCCAAGGTTATGAACGGAAAGGGAGATTTGGATTAGCACTGAGGAGAATAGAAGATAGAAATTCCCAAGCATAAAGGCATAGTTCTCTTAGATTAAGTAAAGAAACAAACAGTCCTTGAAGACAGGTGCTCATTAATTACAGCTAAATGTTGGGGGAAAAAAGTAGCTCAATCAAGTCTCCAGTGGACCGGAAGGGTAAAGGCACACACATTTAAATAGGCTAAAATCCTAGTAAAAGTCAAGCAGAATAAGTCAAAATGTGGTCTCCTCACACGTGAGGTATAGTTGGAGAAAAGGGGCTATTCATTAACTCCAGACACAGATGGGCTGAGGCCTTCACTCCCCTCAAATCCTTAGAACAATGATACAAGACACAGCCAAGTTCAAAGCTAAAGGTCCTAGCTTGTAGCCTATGAAATCAGAGATGGTGTGTTATAGTTGGGAAAAGCCGCACCTTGATGCCGCTCCCCATGCCACTATTGTTGCTCATGTGTTGATGACCTGCCAAGTAGCCACGTTTGGTAAAGTCGATGCCAACTAATCCCAATTTTCCAATAATGCCATTTTGCAACTGTTGCATTAACCAATCAAGTAGTGTAGAGAGGACATGTATTCACCATTATCAATTTAGGAGGTCGTCTCAGGTGGAGCCATCAGGTAGAGCATGACCAATGAGAAGACTAATGCATATACATTATATACATAGATCATTCCCCTCACCAATCCCCTTCATCATAGGTTTCTGTAACTATGATTGTAATGTGACGTCAGTTGTAAACTTGTGACGTAGTTTATGTTCTTAACCTATTGCGTAGCTCGGAAGAAGATGACAGCGTGGAGATTTCTCATATTCATTTCTCTCCCGTTTTTTTATGGATTGTTATTAAAACAGGCCTTTGTCCATTACCTTGACTCATCCGTTTTTGGGTGCAGGATTTCCCGGCATGTCTGTTCACTAAGGGCTGGGGATTCCCCCCACTAATATTATAACAGCAGTACGAGGAATATATTCTTGTGAACTGCCTATTGACATTTGGTTAAGCAAGTACAGGCATGAGAGGGCCCAAAAAGAAAGTGCTGGCCTGAAAGGCCCCTAAAAGGTGAGAAAACCTAGAACAGGGAATCTAGGGGAAAAGAGAACAACCCTAACCTTCGAGTCCTACAGTTTTGAAGATTTCTTTTTTTTGCCACTTGCGATTACCCAAGAGACCGGGAACATTTATGTTGCTTGGATCTATACAGAACACCTTAGTTTAGGACGAGATCATCCTTGCACAGTTGGTTTGAGTTATTAGTGTTGGGGACAGATGTCGGCTTTTTGAGACCCAATAGTGATGGGCTTCATGATTTGAACATTCAGATAATTTCCTTTGTTGTCTTAGAGGCAGGGAAGCCCCTCTTAACTTTAGGGACAGAGAGGCATTTTACCAACCCTTTTTCATATAGTAAAAGTCTCTACCTAAAAAGATGCCACCATTGTGTCTGGACTATACGTCTGCACCCTCACACCTCACACTTGACATAGTTAAAATGTATGGTGTAATAATATAGTAAATGGTCTGGGAGAGACCAACCCCCAATTTGGAAGTCACTTTTGTGATTTTCCCAAGAAACCCTATGTCACACCGTTATGCCTAGATGGAATTCTATGGCCTAAATTATTAATCTTCTGTGTAAATTGTTCAATTAAAAAGTGGAATAAAATAGGAAAATTGACAACTTTCTCTCATACCATAGTCTATTCAGATTCTCTGTAAAATTCTGGGAGAAGAAGGTTTGTACTGCTCCCAATATTCTTTTACAAACAACTAATATTCCTATTCTACCCCAAAAGAAGTTCCAAGTAACCCGGTCAAATACCCTTTCTGCACCAAGAGTGATCAGTGACAGGGTTTGATTAGGGGCCATTGCCACATAAATGGAAACGGATATTTTGCGGCTTGACCTGGGGATGAATATATTAGACATAACTCCTTCTGATTTGGGTGAATTAGTGCCTTAATAATAGTTTATTTGCTTTGCAAGGATTTGCCCAAAGAATATGCCGACATAATTAAGGGGTGTGATAGGTCTGTGGCTCCTGCCTAAAGGAGGACTTTGCTAGGTTTCAAAATTAAAGAATTGATTGCATCCTTCCAAGATTTTTGAGCATTTACAGTTTTCCATGTCTTACTAAGCAAGTTCGAAAGGATGAAGCGCATTTGCTCAGAGAATTTGATACAAATCCCCTGGAAGACCAGCATAGATGGCTGCCAGCCCATTATTTATGGAGGCACCTAAAACCAACATAGTTTGTGATTGGTTATTCCCTCTGTATCATTTTATTTGGCCTGTTTTTTTCTTCTTGGGTAATGAGGGTTCTCAGATGAAGCCATTTAGAAGACTCCTGTTGGCAACTGTAGTCCATGAAGCAATCTAAGACCAAAACCAACGGCTTAAAGAGCCTTGATGTCATTTGGAAGCCAGACACAGTCATTATTATCCTGTGCACGACTCCACATCAGGGGCCAGAGTGCTACTGGTGCTTTTGCAACTGTTCTCTAGCCTTGCGTAACATGTAAATGTCACGATTCTACTGGAGCGAAAGAGCAGAAAAAATGGTGCGTTTCATGAGCCTTCTCTACCATGGCCAAAATGTCAACTCCTTCCACCTGCTCTCACTGTCCCCCTGGGCTCAGTCTGCAGCCCCATCATCCCAATCCCACCTGTTCTTTGGAAATGTGTGGTAAGTGGGGTGCAGCAGATCATCCTGCACAGTCGGAAATAGCCCGAACTATCGGTCTGAGCCAATCTGGTGCTGCAGATGTCACGCTGCTGTCCCTCTGCCGACATGAAACAAAAGGCTGGATTCAAATGCCCTGGGCCTTTGTTATTTTCCCTAAAAGGTCCAGGTTCTTGGACGGATGGTCCAATCTTTCCTTCTAGGGTTTCATTCTGACGTGTCTTGGGTATGTGAGGAATCTGACAGGTAGGATGAAACCCACGCCCCTTTCTCTGCTTGGGAAGTTCAATGTTCCATGCAAGGGAAGATGGACTGCGGACCACCAACAACTGACTCTTCATGCACTGAGAGGAACTGCAAGTAAGGTCCAACCGCGTCCGCCTCATATATGCAGTATGGGCGGTGGAAGGTCTTGAAGGGGCTATGGTAATATAGCACCTTCAGGTAGCTCTTCACCTGCCTCGTGGGCATTGCTGGCTTGTGGATGCCACGTGACTTTCCCACGTGACAGTCGTTTCTGAGTCTCATTTCTTTTGAGAATAATTCATCCATTGCAATCCTATATTTCCACAGCTCTGCTTCAATTTCTGTATTTCTTGTTTTCATATCATCACTATACGACTCTGCAAAGACACATTCAATCACTGATTTAGTTTCTCCCTCAGCGTGAGAAAGAATACGTGACTTGGGATGCTTTCCATAAGGTATACAATAATTACTTCGTTCTTCTCGCCTTTTCAAATAGCTCCTCGTTTGCCACCACCCATTTCATAGTGTTTAATTCATCAACGTTCAGGGGTGGAATAGCCTATGGGGACCACAGGAGACTTCCCGTCTGGCCTCTGCACGCTGGGCCTCTTTTGTGTGGTCATCTCTTTATTTACACATTCTCTCATAGGAAACAGGGTGGGCTTGCTCAAAATATGTACTATGGGGCCGCTTTGAAAATTATTTCCAGGGCCTCTTTTGGTTTAAATTTAAATCTCTCTGTGGCCTTCTGACCTTGCCTATTTGATTCAGCTGTGAGTAGAAGTTTTCTCTCTGCTAGCTGTGTTCACTACATTAAAGCCGTACAATGGAGCTTGGGACACAGTGATGAAATAGTAGCTCAAAGCACTTTATAGCATCTGTATTTGGTCCATAAAATAAAGCCATGGTAAATCTATCCTGGCCTACGCCAGTCTTCCTCTTTGCACATGTATTATAGGTTGTGTACTTCAAGTCTACCTCTCATTCAAAAGGCTTAAGTAGTGTGTTGACATAAGGCTCTTCCTGCTCATTATTATAGTTAGTTTATCCACCATAATAACATCTTTCAATATTACCATACAGGAAACCGCTGAACTATCCCGCGTGATCCTTCAACAAACAGTGGTTTCCAAGAACACGCAAAAGCCTCATGAGATAGAAACAATGGACATCACTTTCGAGCTGTATTCAGGGATAGATGCATGAATCGCTTGTGCTTTCCAAACATTTTTATACATTTGAACAGTTGTGTAAAGGAGTTGACCTCAACTAAGTGCTACTTAATTTCATATACATCACAGGGCCATAGTGTTTTCCCAGGGTAAAAAGAGCTAGAGCAGGTGGCGCCAGCTTCCCCTACCTTGCTGCTTTACATTGGAACACCCTTCCCACCTCTCTGCGAGCTGAACCCTCATTAATTGCTTTCCGCAAAGCCATGAAAACTACCTTGTTCACTTAACCAACCCCATATGTTCAAACGTTCATGACTAACATGTATGATGTACTATGGTGTATGATACTCCTTATCGCTTAACACAGGACCTTGCCTTACTGTAACCCATGGCACAACCTGTACCTGTAACTAAGTTCCCCTACAAGTAAAAATGCTACAATGCCCCTGGGCTGCCTGCGCGCTATATAAATGTAATAAATAAATAAATAAATATATGGGAGCAAATGTGTCACATTAGGCATACTAACGTTTGAAAATTGCTTGATAGGCAATAATAACACACAAAACACACTCTTCACCGTTCACATCAAAATGCCGATCCCAATACACACTCCCATTTCCAAAGCCTGGCAACCCCAGAAAACCACATTCATGAACCACTTTAGACAACAAGTTGAAACCACCATTAAGATGCACATGTCACAAAAGCTTGCAAAGCCTGGTGGCGCTACAAGAACAAGCACAACTCGCCCACTGCTCTAGAGAACAAAGTCACATGGACTTTCACTCGGTGACGTGCTTTTCTTTCCTGAAAAAACAACCGACACACAACAACCACTATAGAGAACAACTCACACTATAACTCACATGCTAGGGTTTTGTGGAAGATCCCCAAGCTTAATGACCCCAAGAGAACAAGCAACACAAACTGACCACTCTGTAGAACTCACTCTCTCTCTCACATGCAAGCTCCCTGGAAGGTCACAAAGTCCAATGACCCTGAGAGAACAAACAACACGCATACACCAGTCCAGAAAGCAACTCACACTAGAACTCACATGCAGGTGTGGAAAGATCCCAAAGAATTATGACACTGAGAGAAAACGCAACAAAATTGTACCACTCTGTAGAACTCACACTCTCTCTCACATGCAGGCTCCCTGGAAGATCACAGAGTCCAGTGACCATGAGAGAACAAGCAACACGCATACACCAGTCCAGAAAGCAACTCACACTAGAACTCACATGCAGGTGTGGAAAGATCCCAAAGAATTATGACACTGAGAGAAAACGCAACAAAATTGTACCACTCTGTAGAACTCACACTCTCTCTCACATGCAGGCTCCCTGGAAGGACACAAAGTCCAATGGCCCTGAGAGAACAAACAACACGCATACACCAGTCCAGAAAGCAACTCACACTAGAAGTCGCATGCAGTTGGGGGGAAGAATCCAATGTATGACAATCCTGTCAGACAAATAGCAAACATTGAGCAATCTAGAATGCACATTATCTCTCACATGCAGGTGTCATGCCCAAAGCCTGGCAATCATCAGAGAACAAGCAACACAATTTGACCACATAGTAGAACTCACACTCTCTCACATTCAGGTGTCCTGGAAGGTCACAAAAAATGACCAAACAAGAACAAGCAACACACAAACCAGTCCAGAAAACAACTCATACCATAACTCACATGCAGTTGTTGTGGAAGGTTGTAAAGCTAGAGGGCCCCGAGAGAACAAGCTCCAAACACTAACCAATTTAGAAAAAAAAAACACTCACGCCAACACTCACATTCTGGTCATACAGAGAATTGGAAACCATAGCACACGTAGACAAGCCACTCTCAATAAGGATGGAGAACACAGTCACGCTTATCACGGTTGGGAGTTAAAGAAATCTTGAAAGGCTGTCTTTCCAGATCAAGCAAGCTACACTGACCCTACACTCTAGTGTGCCAGAGAAGGCTGTGTGACATCTCGGATCACCCCCTACGTCTATCGGGTAATTTACTCCCTTAGGTAAACATAACTCGGCAGATCACCTTATTCAAATGCATAGTTGTCAGCATGAAGAGGCCGTCATGCAAATGGTGAACACTGAGCTTTACTATTTCTTCATCATTTATCAGTGCATTCCTCTAAATTGGTTGCTCGACTTTCATAAGGGGAAAACAGTAATCTGTGTACTGTTTTGTTTTTTTTGTTTTAACACCCTGTAATTTTCTGGCAAAATAGCTAGCCTACCTTCGAAAATATAGAAAATCCAGTATGTGATGGGGGAGCACGCTTATTTAGTTCCCAAAAACAAAAATTAAAACGAAACCTTCTATTGCAACACATGGGGTGAATCGCAGTGCCATGATCCTCACAAGAGACTTACCCAAGACTGCCTGGAGTTGGCAGCGGCGCTGCCTGCAGGAGTGGGATATCGACAGAAGTGGTGCAGCTCCCGACACATGGCGAAACAAATGGGCATCCACCCCTTAGCATGCCTATGCTCGAACACCAGGAGCCAAGATGGCGGTGTCCTTCTCTCTGAGGGCTGGAAGTCGATGAGAGAGGACAGTGGAGAAACACTGCAGGACCTCAGAAGAAATACCCTAGTCTTTTCCTTCGACAGAGCCAGGAGAAGTCCCGGATGTTTGGGACTCTGTGTAGCATATGGGAAGACGCGGGTTCAAATCCCCAAAGAGAAATCTAGGGAAATGTAATAGGAACTTAAATTAATAAAATAAAAACCTGAGCCCCGAGGATCAGACAAATCATATTTAAAAGGAGCCAGGAAAAAACAAGAATACTAAAAGCAAATAAAGTGAAATTACAAATGAAGTAATAGAAGCCCAACCAGCCCATTGTGAGAAACCCAAGGGTGTTCTCACTAGAAATTCCCTGGGATCCTTTGTTCAGGTGGCCAAGGAAGGGCCATCAAACTTGGATCCCAACCCTGGGAGTGGACAAGTGAGGGAGGATCACCTGGACAGTGGGTCCATGAGGACTACGGGGAGAACGCCCTCTGGCAAGGCGCAGTATCCCCTTCCTTTTAACACACCCCTACCCAACATCTCCTCTATGTGTGCAGGATATTGTTGAGTCCTGTCCTACCCCAATCTATTCCCTCACAGAAAAGAAGACTAATACCATCTCTAAACACCAGTGCAGACTTTATCTCCTCTTCCTTAAAACCCCTTTTCCTCAACCTTACATTAATACCCCCTCTTCTGACAAAAGTCTACACACTCTTTATTCCTCTTCTATAGGGCACTACAACTCCCACAATTCCATTCCCCAATTGAAATACCCAAGGACTGAGACGAGGAAGAGAGGGACTAGGAGTATGAGGATTACCAAGGAAAAACTCCTTGGGAAACTGAATACAGGCTATCACACCCTGACAGTTGGCTGTCCCACTAATGGAGTTAGGCAAGGTCAGGCAGACGTAACCCTGACCCAACCGCCTGCAGCCTATTAACATCTCCCATGTGTATTAAGGAAGGATGCTGAGCAAGCAGAGTCAGTTGCTCTTGGGACACCAGGCGGGAAGCTGCAAGGCTGAGTCCGGCAGAGGTTCCCTAACTGAAGCCAGAGCACTCACGGAGAAAACAGTGGACCAGACCCAGCACTGGTACAGGGAGGCTGAACAGCTGAGACCAGCAGGGGATCTCTAAGTGTTGACAGTCTGTGAGCCAGGAGGAAAAGGCAAGGCACGGAGGGGAGCCACAGAGCAGAAAGCAGAACCCCAGGCCCTTTTCAGCCCAGGACTGACAGGTGAAGGCATGGTATGGAGCAGAGCAGCAGCTCCCTGCAAGGTCTGCTAGGCAGAAGAGGTGGAGGCAGAATGTGAAGGCGTCCAACCTCTTCCCCCTACATTGAACTGTGTGTGTTCTCCCATCACGGGTGCCTGGAAGCTGCCTGGTTCTCTCCGGGGTGAATGTCAGAATCGGGGAGGAGCAAGGCTGGCACTGGAGGCCCCACCCTAGAGCAAAGGCAAAGATTGATAAGAAGGATGATCAAGACAACAGGTGAGTTCTCGTGTAAAATGAGAGAGAGCCTGGTCAGTGACATTTCAAGTTATTATCATAAAAAGTGACGGTTGCATTGTGGAACCTTTAGTTCTAGGAAAGAGCGACAGAGAAAGAGAAGGAACCCAGTGTATAAAGTGTTGTGAAGTAACAGAGTGGTCCGGCGAAGATAAGGTACCCTTATCGAAATTCTCTGACAAATCTTAAGGGAGACTCCCAGAGAAAGTGGAGTTGTGATGGAAGGTTTCTAAAGTGAACTGTTGAAACCAAGACACGCGTGAGCCCAACTGAGGGAGGACTGAGTAAAATAACTAGGTGAAACAGAGGGAAAACCAAAACATAGCCAGGAGGAGGAGGGTCTGAACTCAGGTGAGGGAAATCTGAAGGACCCAATTGGAACTTTTTGAAACGCTCGTATTAACTTTGTAACCGATAACCAAGAAGGCTGGGCATGTACCCAATTGAGAGATGCCTGAAGATTGTTGGTTAAAACATATGTGAAGTAAAACAAAAAGGTGGCCGATAGAGACAGACAAGGGAAGTTTGGTGGGCTTAACGTGAAGTACTGTTAGGAGAAACCTTGACCTGGTTGAGGAAAACCCAAGGGGTTATAGGTTGAATATGAATGAATACAAATTGTGCAAAGTGAATCGAAGTGTTCCTGTGACAGTTTAAGCAAAACCCATCAGACATTTGAAAGTTTTCAATTTTGGTGAAAAGATTCAAGCCTCAATGAGGGAGGTTCATGGTCTGAGCTCGAACGAGGAAGACAAAATGTAAACATTGAGATATCAAGAGGATCCGAGCCCGGATGAGGGAAATCCGTGGTCTGAGCCCGAATGAGGAAGACCAAGTGTGAATATTGTGATAAAAGGAGGTCTCATCCTGAAGAGGGAGAGCAACGATGAACACTGAAAGCGAGAACTTGTGCATGGAAAAATCCTGATAGAAATTGAACTTTGAAACCTTTTTACAACAGACCCTCTGCAGTAAGACAATGTTTTTGGAAAAGAGGCTTTGGCAGAAGACCCTGCTTTGACCTGTATCCTCGTGGCAGCAAAGCCAGAGTGTGTGTGAAGCTCGAATGTGCCGCCTTGCCCCGATCTGAAAACATGGGTAGGGAAATCCAACTGTTCAACTATCCTGACATTATTTATTGAACACTTTTCTTTTTGCATTCATTATTGTCCCACTCCATTTGTATTTAGAAGTACGGATTGGAAATAGGTTTATTAGCATAGGCCCTTTTATTTTTACAGAGACTCCACTAGGACTGCGTTATTATTATTTGATGGTCGTAGCTTGCTCCCATCCTTAGACAGGCATTCAACCAACCCATTTGAAGTTCAGTAAACACCCTTGAAACTTGCATCTTTGTGTTGTTTCCTTATTTGTGATAGCATGGGTTCCTTACAGCACAGAAAGAGAGCCTAACACAGGAGGACCCGAGTGGAAACATCCTGCTAGTCAATCCTGTAATCGGGCTTTCCTCCAGTAAGCAGCCTTCAGGATAAGGAGGAGCCTGGCTATAAAAGCAGAGCCAGCTCATTCTGAACTTGTCTCCTGCTGCATGAAGGATAAGTTGCTGCCTGGGTGAAGGAGCCTGGACTACCCCGGAGCACTGCCTGACTGGAAGCTGCCTGGAGGAAACTGATTGACCCAGGGGGGAGAAGGAGAGTACCCCTGCCGCAAACGTAAGCCAAAAGGGTAGACAAGCTGACCTGCTTGAAAAGTCTGAGAAGAGGCTGAGGAAGCTGATTGACCCAGGGGGAAGAAGGAGAGTATCCCTACAGACAGAAAGATGACAGATCTGACCCACCTGAGAAGCCTGGGAAGAGGGAAAGACAAATCATTGCTAAGATCCTGGGAGAGAAAGGACAGAAGCAGGACCCCTGAGGACAATAGGGACAAGATCAGGGATCCCCTGAAGAGGAGAGGGGCAACAATCCAGGTCATCTGAGCATGTGAGGGGCAGAAGTGAAATAATGTAAGGAAGAGACTCCTGAAGGAAAGTGGAAACGCACAGAGAGAGAGTGAGAGAGGGATGAACCACTCAAAGAACAGATATAGACAACCAAATTGCAGGACCCAGCTGATCCCTTGCCTAAGTTGCCCTGCACCTAGATTGTAACTGCAGGTCCTAGTTTGATTGCTTCACGTAAGCGGCCCTGTTTGTCTATCTGAGGAAACTGTAAGAGAAAACGTCTTATGAATTGTTGGCCTTTTTTGTTCAGGGTAGGACTTTAAAAGTTAGATATTCTACCCTCAATAGTTTTCGCCCAAGGGAAGAACTTTAAGTTTATATTCTTCATTGCAGCATTTGATTTAGCTATACTGACAACTACTTTTCAAGGAACATTTGATTCAGGAAACCTTTATTTTAAGTTAAAGGATTATTTGTGACCGGTGAGATTTACTTTAGGGTTTGGGGCACCTTTTTACTTCATAGGTGAAGTACACTGTGAGAAACCTGAAGGTGTCTCACCCGCTAGTCCCCAGGATTCTGTCATCCTGGTGGCCAGGACACGGCCATCGCTTTTGGATCCAGATACTGGGGGTTGACCTGTGAGGGATGTTCACCTGGGTGAGGGGTCTTCGGGACACCGGATGGTGAGACGTGGTATCCCCTTCCCTATAATACCTTTATCCCATCCTACCAGCTAGGATGCTTAGGAACTCATCCCCCCTTTCACAACACAAACACTTTCTCATGGACAGCTCGCTATGAGAGAAAATGGACTAAGACCCGAGCTGTATACCTGGCATGTCCCAATACAATGGTCAGGCAGGGTCAGGCAACTACTGACGATCATGCACACCTGACTTCCTTTACACCTCCCCACACAGATAAATGGTGGAGCATGAGAGCAAACTCTGATTGAGGGAAAGCACACGAAGAAACAGCAGTTCCAGTTTAACACGAGGAGAAAGACAGCGAAACAGAAGGGGATCACAAGAAGGAAAGTGTCCTTGACCTTTTTGACAAGTTACCGTTACTTTCATGAAACCCCGAGAATAGAAAGCGTAAGACCAGGAAAGCAGGCTGAAGAATCCTGCATTGTGTGTCGGAGTTACCCGGGGCCCTCCTGCGTCGATAATCAAGGTCGGTAGAATCACCTGCTGCCGTGGTACTGTCCTTGGCTCCTGCAACAAAGCAGTGCAAGTGAAATCAACACAGCCTGTGAGCTGGGGAGACCGATACCAGACCAGTCTGTGTTGAAGCCAAGGTTGCATGCGGCAACATTGTATGGTGAGCAGCGAAGCGAACAGTGTATGAAATGCAGGAGATAACCAACACGAGTAAAATTTAACAACAGATGAGTGATTGAACTTTGAAACCAAAAGACAACACCTTTGACAGAGTGGTAGGGCACCGCGTGCATGCACATTTGAAGGTCTCGGTAAGGTATCCAACTGAGAGTTGACAAAGGTGGAAGAGTGGCAAAGAACTGTGTATCTAAGTAGTCCTGCGTCGGGTCAAATAAAATCCTGTGCACAATCAAAAGTCTTCGATGGTGCTACTTCCAAGAAAGTTGATGACAAAGTAGATAAAGTTGGTTTGGGCCCGAATGAGGGAGATCAATTGAAAGCTTTGGGTTAAAGCAAGTTTGTGTTAGAGTGAATTAAATAAGTCTGAGCCCGGCGGAGGGAGACTGATTTAACATTGTGTTAAAACGGGTCTGAGCCTGGCTGAGGGGGATCTGGGGTGAACCATGAATCACCTCTGAAATTGGATACATGAAAATCCTACAAACATTGTGTTAAAGGGGATCTAAGCCCACCGAGTGGAATCCAAAGTGAAGAGTGAATCACTTGAGAAATGAAGTACATGTGAAATCCTGAGAGGAAAAGAACGTATTGTTTGTTTGTCTGTCACATCAGGCCCTCTGAAAGAAGAGACTTTGAAAGGCAAAGAGACTTGGGCACGGAAGGCCCTGATGCTGATGTTTGAACTGCACCCTCGTGCTATAGAGAAGCCGGAGACTGTGTAAGCTTGAGTGTGCCGCCTTGTCTTATGGGGAAGGGAGGTCAACAGCCTGAATATCCCAACATATCATTTCTTGAACACTTCTTTCTTTTACATAACATTGTTTCCCACACTATTTATATTTAGAGGTAAGGATTGACAATAGTTTTTTTTAGGATAGGCCCTTTGACAAGACACCACTAGGATTGGGTTATTATTATTTGATGGTCGTAGCTTGAGCCCATCTTTAGATTTAGGATTAGACAGGAGTTTTTCAACCCTTTTTGAAGTTCAATAAACACCATGAAACTGTGGAGTGGGTACCTTCCCAAAGAACAGGTCATTTAGCCGTGTTTGTTCTCGCAGAGGGGCGCCTATGGACTATTTTTTCATTTTCCCTTAAACTGTGGTCACTTGGGTCTGTCTTACTGTTGATACCATGCCTTCCTTACAACACCTTCAGTGTGCGTTATTCACATAGGGATGGACATCTAAATCATTCATGTTTGAACATTTTGCTTTATTCTTTGAACCCCGTTTTGGTTACACCTGCTTTAATATTTTCTTTAAGAAGACACATAGTCTGAGAGCCTTCTGCTCGCCATGTCGTCGCACTCGTCACACACTGCACAGCAACAACTGAGGTTAACTTACTTAAGAGAGCCAAACATGTTGGCTTTGCCACTGCTTGTTTCTACTATCATATGCCACGTGCAGCTTCAAATGCCCCAATAAACCTTATGGGAAAGCAATTAAGTTCACAACATTGGAGGCATTAAAGTGCTTTACACAAAATAGACACGCATTTTTTTAAAAGTAGAGAAAAACATGGTTTTGTCAAGCCTGTAAATCGTGGACCTTTTCCGAAATTGCGAGAAGGGAATAATTTCTACCAAGGCACAGACAGAATGGTCACCTTTCAAGAATCATGCCAGAAACAGTAAAAAGGAGTAAATAAGGAAGCATCAATAAGAGGCATCCTAATTCATTCATATTTGCCATGTACACTACCCATATCAATCCCACTATGCGTCGCTGAAGTGTCATCTGAGCCAAAACCTAATATATTTATTTTTGCTTTCTTTGGTAGGATTAGTTCAACTAAAAATACAGGCGAAATGCAATCTACATGTGGGTAATTAATTCCTAAGTGAAGTATTGATTCTGAATGGCTTTCCAAATTATTAATAATAAGATATTTTATAAACCTACTTTCTGCCATATGTAATCTGTATTGAAGTGATTTACTGACAAGTGTTAATATTACCCAATTCAATGATACTCGTTTCATTGAACTCTGAAAGATGAAGTACAGGGTCAGACGGCGCAGCTGCGAACGAGCAGCTGAATATTGTCCTCATGTGTCTGGAGCAAGGGCTGAGCTCACTGAGTTAACTTTATTAAAAAGACATACCTGTATACATTATTTTGCATTACATTCACATGTACAGTGCTCATTTATTTTACAACTAGATACACAACTCATAAATCACATACATAAATGCATTAGATGAAAGGATTGATTTCTCCAGTTGAAAGGCATATACGCATGATATGTTAAAAACACTTAGCATGTGGTATTAGGTCCTACGGCTGGCTAAATGAGGACGAAGGTCAAAGTGTGGCCCTCGTGACCGCCATCCGACTGGCAGTTCGAAGGCAGAGAAATAACAGATGCACATCACTCTTAGGCCTTTCATCACCATCGTCGATGTATCGCAGATGTGAGAAAAGTTACTCCCTCAGACAGCGATTCAGGCCATCCCCAATTGATGATATGGAGGAGGTAGAGTTGTTATCAATCCAACAAGTTAACTGATTATAACTCAAGAAGCTAATAACATCATCAATGACATCACAACGTAGGTGCATGTAGACATGAAGTACATAGGCATCCGTGTACGAAGCTATGCGAACATACATTAGATTATTGCAGGTAGACACAAAACAAATGCTTATGATTCATGCAGTTATATGAAGCACCCAAATGTTTATATACTTTGCCAAAGCGGAAACAGCAATATGTCAAGAATACATAAGCTTGCAAATGCTTAGTTGCAACTAACATGCAAACACATAATAACAAAGATGGAAACTATAGGTGCGCTGAAATAAATAGGCTTTGACTTTGAATACAAGAAGAGAGACTGACAGCCTGATTCAGCTAAGGTACGCAGACAGAGCTTCCAGCACAGGCACAGTGCACACGCATAGCAAGGACCAGAAGAGATGGAAGGTTTCTAGTTACCAAGACAATAAGGCACCTGCAAGGAATGCAGTCTAAAATCCTCATAATTACAAGCAGGAGAGCTCAATTTAGTGTTCTCTACACATGTGAACGGGGAGAGCAGAACAATGCCTATTTACTCAAGGAGGATGGAGCGAAGCTGTTCCCATCGAGCCAGAGGTGGGAAGATACAACTGTTGCTCAACGTTAACAACTGAAAGTACTCTCTCAGGATTAGGTGATCAGAGATGGCAACATGATGGAACACACAGCACCTTCGTACTCATTCCCATCACCTTGAAAAAGTACATCCAGATTAGTAGCTGTCCAAGGTCCCAAGGCTGAGAAGACACGTTTTGTCCAATCCGTAGTCTCTCTCACGTTAAGAAATATTATGTTACAGTGACTAATCGCCTCCTTTCTTTCCTGCAAATTTGTATTTGTGGTAGGTGGTGGTAGTCCCAGGAGGTGCCACCATATATGGTGGTTGAATAATCAAGCTAAAACACATGTTGGGAGGACAAGAGCTATTTGAAACAATATGTTGTTCTAGTGAGATCCCTGTCGTTTTTGTTGGATAATAAAGACAGTAAAATGTGCCTATGAGCCCTATGAGCCTTCCGCTCTTGCGTCAGGGATATTTTTGGGGCCCAAGTATCCTTTTGCTAATTATTGGGGTGACTGCCAGAGACCCTCTGCTGCTCCTTTACAAGTGGCAGCTGAGGATGGTTGCTAAAACCTTTTGGCATGAAGCCCGCTTCATCCTGCCGTGAGCCTGAAGGGCTGTGCTGCGACTCGCAAGGACTGTCACTCAAGACCACGCATGAAAAAAGTGAAGAGGTTGACAGGAGCTGCCTTGGAGGAATTTGCTGCCCACTCCCCGTGGGACGGCAAGTAAACCAGATGACAGAGTGGTAGATTGCGCGAGAGTAAGTGTCTGAGGGGTTTCAGGGAACCATAGAATGTAAGTATAGATTCAGCAATATAGCAAATATGGGGGAAGGAAGAATCTTCTGCTTACTGTTATGATTCTATGGTTTTGTGTTTTTGTGTAAAGGTAACCCGTTCTTTGGGCGGTCAGTTTAGGCAGTCAGCTTAGATAGTCAGCTAGGTTTACGGATGAAAAAGAAGAAAAACATCATAAAAAGGTTATCTGTATCCTAGGCGTCAGCTTGGCTAATGGAAGAAAAATACTTAGACAAAAAAAGGATACATGTGAAGTTAGTCAGTTTAGCTTGATTTATGGATGATTATGTATGGTTACCTGTTTATAGGAATTAGCAGGAGAAGCTAGATTATACCATGAAGGTGGTTTCCTAATTTATCTCTTGGAGATGTATTCCCATCATACAGCGGCATGGAAGAGGGACCACATGATTTTGAGGATACCTTGTTAGGCAGGAAGATGGCCGTGCATTATGTTATGTTTTGTCATTTTGTTTTTGTGATTAAAAGCAACCATATGTAGTGAAGTATCCGCTATCGAGGGCTTTTTCCTGTAGGTAATTGGTGACATCACCTGCAAGGTTGTTGAAGAAGACTTGAAGCGTCCAGAAGGTGGTGGATTTTATCTGTTGAACTGTTGCTTTGATCAATGAAAAGTGTTATGCCATTGGGGCTGCGCTCAAGGAGCACATGAGTGGAGTTGTAGTTTGGACCTTAAAGGTGGAAAACGCAGCATGGACGGTTCGCAAAGCATGCTCTTGTTGATGGTGGTGAGCTGGTGAAAAGATTTTTTTTTATTGTTATGATCAGGAGAAATTAGATTAAAACTGGTGTTAATTATGTCAATTGCAATTTGACAAGATACGTAGGATGTGTCAAAATCCCGATTTAAGGTCAATTAAGTATTGACAAGTACTAAATTACATTACAAAATGTAGGATGCACCCATTCAATATTTGAGCAAGTCCCTCCCATATTTGTGCAAGTCCCAATGGATACCGAGCGCAAACTCACGAAGCCATGTCCCAAAGACACAAGATTTTCCAAATGTGTGCAGCACATATGACTATGTATTTACACGCAGCTTCTAAGAGGACAACATTGAGTAACAGGTTGGCTATATTAGAGCTATGGAAAATGTTTCAGGATGAGGAAGGAGACTTGATCCGAAAGCAATGGATGCAGAGTCAACACCATATGGAAGGCAACCCGCCTTTGGCTCCTCCTCAAACCACAGGCAGAGATGCATCAGCAGAAATTCAGGGATTTTGCCCCTTAAAGGAATTGGGAGCAGCAGCAGGATACACAATCCTACTTTAGCACCTCCAGCATATGACAGCAAAGGCATACCTAGTGGCGCAAGGCAAGCACTGCAGGATAACAGTGATGAATGTAAGGAGCGCAGCGAACTGCAACAGAAACTGAAGCAAAATGACTTGGGGAGGATGGGACATAGTGGAGGCCATGAAATGATACTTACCAAACAAATGGGTAGGTGGATAGATACTCCTTAAACTGGATTGGAAGACCACAAGTGTGATGGGACATAAGGGAGAGGAGGCTCCAAATTGTAAAGATACAGAGGAGGAAGCTAAGAAATGAGAGGAAATAATGGAGGAAGTACAGAGAAGAGAAAGAGAAGAGGAAGAATATGATAGGTTGAAAAGAGAGCGGGAGTGAGCAGAAGAAAGAGAGAAAGAGTAAAGAAAAAGCAGAGTGTTCTAGAGGAAACAGCGAGAAGAAAGGCTGAGAAGAGCAGGAGAGAAAATCACATATAAAGAGAGAGAAAAGGTTGGAAGTAGAGACACTTGTTAAATAGCGCTGACTAAGAGGAAGATAGGAGACGGGAGCAGGAAAGATACGAAAGTAGGGAGAGACGTTTTAAGAAAGCAGTGGGCCTTAAGACAGACTTCACACATCTGAATGACAGGGTGATACGAAGCAGACTAGGGGAACTTCACAGAAGCAGGAGAGATAATTTGGCTGCCCTGCAGACGAGTATGCGTAGTACCACAGGGCCATCATTGAGGGGGGAGGGAATGCAGTTTTATACATCGAGCAAAGGGAAAACGATGGAAGAAACCGATGTTAAGGAGGCTCAGTTTCAAGGACGAAGGAGAAGAGGACAGTGATAGTAGTGTTGGAACCATGGGGTCAGATGAAAACCAACGGGAAAGCGACGATGACGAGGTGGAGAGGCCTTGCCGCCACAGAAACAAGCCCCAACAGAGACACAGTGTGGGGAGAAAGGGAAGACGGGAGAAGAGAAGAGGGAGAACCCGCGGGATGACTGGAGAGTCTAAGGGACAGGTCACATAGTGCAGAAGAAATTACCCCATATGCGCAGAGGCTGGATGGGACGGAGAAATGAGACTGACAAATTTTCCATTATTAGAGAAGCGTGGCGGACGACCTCAGTATATACCTTGGCAATAGATGGATAAGGATAATTTAAGATGCAAGCTACAGTTGTTGACTTCTGGGGCTAGTGGGAAATGTATTTACAAACTTGAAAAACTGACAGCAGGGACAACATTGGAAGCAGGTGACATGAAGAGCCTACTTTTAGGCCATTCTCTGGGAGGTAGCGTACAATGTTTGGAAAAGAGAAGGTTACCTCAGAGTGAACACACAAAACACGGTGCACCATTCAATAACTGCTTAGCAGTCATTTGGCTAGCTTTAAGAGCATAGGGCTCATTCTCATTGAGCCCTATGGGGGCTCAAATAGGAATGGGGAAGGGCCCTGGTGAATGGGGAATTACCGCCCCGCCAACCTTGGAATGGAGCGGTAATAGCTCCATTCACCAGGGCGGAGTGGGAATGGGTTTGGAGGCATCCATGGCGCTAATAGCGCCATGGTAACCTCCAAACTCGTAATGACCCCCTTTGTCTCATGCCGACAAAGCCACAAGACACAATGCGCAGAGCTAATTTTAGAGAAATAAATGAGTTTGATACTCCATCGAACTCACGCCTCCACGTGCGGAATATGATCTTGAAGGAGGGATATAGTGCATTACCAGCCACACAAATAATGGAGTTCCAAGGGAAAGCACTGGTAGAAGAGAAGGAGATATAAGTAAAGAGGGGATGTTCAATATCCCCTACAGATGCCTTGTGGCGACAGGAGAGCATTATTGCACTCATACAATTGCATCAACCCACTCCTCTAAGTAGGGATGTACTTGCCGCATATATTGGGGAAGAGGGGTTCTGTCCAAATATGGCAGAGCATATAACCACATTCATGGAAAACTGTATTGTTTGCAAGAAATTCAATGCAGGCCATACTTTGCATGTAGTGCGAGGAGCAATACTCAGCTCAATCGGGCCTTTCTAACACCTCCATGTAGATTATATTGACATGATGCCAGGGCTACCGCTATATGATAGTGGCTGTAGTCCCATTTAAAATTACAGCCATTTTAAAAAAAGGGATGGCTCCATTGTCTGCCCATAGCCCTATTCGCATTACGCAACGAGCCTGGATCTGACCACCACTTAACATCCCATGAGGTGGTGCCTGGGTGAACCATGTGACTCCCACTTGCTCCTCCTACTAGAGCACTGACCGAGGCCCACAGATCTGCTGTTGCCCTAGGATATAAAATGTGTGATTATATTGCTTTGATGATGGCTAGTGCTTCTTTTATCTCTCGACAGCTTCAATTACGGCAGGAGAGGTTGAAGAAGAGTGAGGAAGACAACACCCCAGGAACACATCAGGGACTTTTAAAACCACCACTACTTTACCCAGGGGACACTGTTCTTCTATGTAATCCCATGGTTTAAGCCAAGGTTCGAGGGACCCAATCTTGTCGAGCAGGGCACTGACCATGCAGTTAAGTTAAGTGGCATAAAAGGTTGGAACTATATGGGAGATGTCAAGCCCTGCCGAGGTGAGACCTACTCCTGCCAGAACGAAGACGATTCGATGCAAGAATAAGAACCAGAAAAGGGGGGAGCACCACAACCAAGATTTACTTGTTCTATGGCTAAGGTTAGGGACGGACAAAACACACAATTAGATTATGCATATTATCTTTTCTTCACAATAGGTATTGATCGTGAAAATAAAGGACTGTTTCGAATACACAATTCCATACCTGCACACAACCTTCCAGGAGTATTTTATTAGATTTGTAATTTAATCAGAGACTGAAGGGATGATCCCGCCTCGATTGTTCTTTCATGATTTTCTGCTTTACGTGGCACAAAAATACCCACGCAGACCCATCTGTTACAACCTTGTCCAGTGATGCAAGAATACGGGTGGTTTGGGAGCGGTTGTTCTATGCAGAACTCTCACAATATTTCAGCCAAAGAGCTTAACCTAACACACTAAAACGGTAATCACATATTTTATAGGCTTTTCAGATGACTTTCACATATCGTTGGAGCAGCGCTAGAGGATATTTCCCTACTACAAAATGGGAACTGTCATTCAAACTGCTGTAATTATGTTTTGTGCCTTCCGTTGTTTCTACCTCTCTACCTGCTTTGCATTACGAAGAATTTTAGTTTTTTTGCACATGCCTTGACTCCTACTAATGATATGATATGGCATTTATAACGCGCCCGTACACAAGTGTTTCTAGGCGAGACCCCTATCCATGTTTTTATGGAAGCCATATCTGGGCAGATGATTCAGCCCATATTTCTAATAACATGTGATACAAGCACATGGCCAAGGTAGGGAAAGAAACCACAAAGGAGAGCTGTTATGTATGCTCTCTCATCTCATGCCATGAGCACATCCAGAACATTCGGAGCAACTAAAGTTCCACCCGCCATAGTACAGTGCCTCATGCATTTGTCACTCTGCACAACCAGAGGCCGATTCCAAGGGAGACAGGCCACATTAAGATGGATGTCGTGGGAAAAGTTCCTGTATGAAGATAGTTACATCAAGACTCAAAAACTAATTGATGACTTCTGGAGTACAGACAAAACAGCAAAATACATCCCTGATGGTCAACACAAAGGAAAAGCAAAAATAGTGACACAAAAGGAATTACAATGCCCAAATGCAGGACAAGGGGGGATAGGAGGAATACCAGGCTGTTGGGAGAGACCACAGCTATTAGTGTACAGGTAAATTTACACAGCAGAAGGATGGAAAGAAGGAGTGGTTGGGAGAAAAGCACACCTGCTCCTAACAGTTCCAGTAGAAATAGTGCAAAAGGAAAATAACAACTGACTCAAAGAATGGGAAGCAAGTGCAAAGTTGCTCACAAGCAGGTCATATGCCAATTCTACAACTCAAGAGTGCTTGGTTATGTTTCCTGAATGATGGTCCAGTGAAGGTTGGGGCGAATAAAGAATGCAAGTAAACCACGAAGATACAATGCATGAAGGTCGGTACCGCAGTGCTGATGCACCACTACTGGGCCTGCGGTTCGAAGTCGTACATGCAGTTGCCACCTAACTTGAGAGGGATTTGTTCTCTTCTGCAGCTGAACACACCAGCATTAGTAGTGCCCCTGAAAGACACACGAGTAGATGGATTTCCCAAGATGGATGCTCATTAAAGGAAGAAGAGATCTGTAGAGCTGACAAGAGTAACGAGAGGGAACTATGCATCATCAAAAATAGAAGACACATTGGCTGCAATACCACCAGAACACGGGCTGTTCAGCAGGACCGAGATTGTTCTTGCGTCCATCATTCCAGCAGTTCAAGCGAATGTGAATGTCACATTGCTCCAGATCAAGCGTTGGGAGCTGATGCAGACAGTATATTCAACAGTGTAGGGGTTCAATGCCATCAAGAAAGAATTGAGAGAGCCGTCAGGTTAATGGCCCTCCAGAACGATATGTTCTGGGAGCTTCCCCTATGCACCATACTCTCTCTCTCCTCTTGGGATCCACTTGTCCCAGTTATATACCAATCTCTTCTTAAAGAGATATTCTTTATGCAAAGCAGTCCCATAAATGCAGATAAGGCGGGTGGTCTAGAGAGTTCCTCATGGGAATAAGAGTCCTGGTCCCCTAAGGGGGAGACACTCCCAGTGAGTCCCACTTGCCCAGACCCCTAGGGAGGGTCTTGTGGAGTAGGATCACCAACCTAGCCTCTAAGGGGCTTTCTCCCCCCTGCGGAGAAGGGATGATTATGTTTGATTTGTCACCTGCTACACCAGTCTACTGATTACTGCAGCACCTGCTCATCAGTGGCATAGTGCACATTTTAAAGGTCATATTTACATTCCAGACAGCTGCTCCGAGAGCAAAAGTGTTCTAGCTGGAGGTAGTATTTTAACTTCTGCACCTCTGATTCAAACGATCATAATTTTTGCCTTATCAGTATGTAGCCACGGCAATCTCTAAAAATAAACCCTAGCTGGTTATTCTATGGTGACTGATAAGAGCATGCAATTATTAAAGCCACACAAATGTGTTATTGTACAAGTGTGAACCTTGTGAGCCCAGATTAGTGCTGCCAGAGTAATGTCTCTTTATGGCTAGTATGGTCTTTGCTGCTTTCAGAGAGACAATAGAGAGGTTTCTGCCTTCCTTTGATTCCTCAGGAGGAAGGGTAACACCTCCCTTCAGGTGCAGGAGCTCCTATGGGGAGCTCTCTTGCAAACCCTGCCTCACATAACTAAGGTCAGCCTCACACCACGCTCTTGCAAACCAAAAGGCCTTTGAGTTTTGAAGGCTCAGGAAGGGGGCAGAGTTAAAATAACCATACAGGGCAAGATGGACTTGAGAAGAGGTTTTAACATCTTGTTTTTTTGTTAGGGCTATTTGTCCTTCCTGTTACCTCCATTTCCTACAGAACACAGCACTGTACAATGAAAGAAGGCTGGGACCACGTGTTCCATCATCGGGGATTGGACCCATGGCAGCAGGCTTGTTTATGTCCAATCCCCAGTGAGTTTGCCTTTATAGGCAAGGAGTCACCCACTCCTGCTTTAATTATTTCCTGGATACCAAGAACAATAAATACCTGGATTCCCAGGAGTGAAGTCCATTCCAAAATCCTCTGCCATAGAGTGAACACTGGTGCTCTCCAAGCAAATGAAAAGCTCTGCTCCCTTGCCATCAACAGGACATATTGGGAGTGAATCGCTGGGATATGGCCGTGCTGCCTGCTGCACTAGAACCAGACCTAGACCTTGTCCCCGGAGGTGAAGGACCCCATGTAGGTGTCAGCCAAGATCCCTAGAGTTGGAGTGCATCCATCAGAACCATTCACCTTATCCAAGAACCACTGGGGTGGGATTCAGAGCAACCCGACGAGGTCCACCGCATTCTGGAATCTTCTTTCACCCCATCAAACCACATTAGAACAGATTTGACCGTGCTCGGTGCCTTTGAACCATCACAGGACATGCAGTGCTGCTTGATGGCACTTTTTGCATCACCAAACCAGTTCGATGCTGCATCGCACCCACAGCGCTCATCGCCGTTTCAACTCAAAACACAGACTTACTGCTGCAGAAGCCTTTGACTCACATTATCCGACCACTTTTAGGAGTAGCTGGGCATCTGATAGCAATAGCTGGCAATCAAATTAGTCCTTCAGCTTTTGATGGGAGCATTTGGCAACATGGTCAGTGTCTGGGCTTTATGGCCATAGCTGGTATATCATCAATACCCATCATAAGATGTGAGTACCAGAGCAAATAATAGCAGAATCTGAGCATGATAGCAAATGCCTACACACAAAGTATTGCTATTATCCATCCTTGTTTTGTATATAATTCATATAGCACTTTTTAAGAACTGGTTTTAACATTGCTCTGCTCAAAGAAACTCATTTTTAAATGATAGAGAATCGAAGGCTGTGCCCACTTGGTTTGGATTCAAAACATTGCCCTGCAGGTTGCACCACAACGCAACAAATAGCGCTTAACTCACTTAACTGTGCCCTGCTCAGACCAAACCTATAATCTGCACATCTCAAAGTACATCTCGAAAGGCTTGTACCCTGTTATGGAGATTATATAAAAGTTTGTTGGAAAAGAGTAATTGGATTTCCAAGTGCAAAGGCTGTCATGGTTTACACCGAGACAGCTTAATATACCATTTGTAGATGTAGATATTGTTGCAGTATTACATATGTATATGACATGTCTATAAGGTGTACTGTGATTAAATCATATTATCTGACCTTCTCCTGGGATCGAAGATATCTCTGGGACCAGGGATGCCCAGCATCTGTGTGACAAGCCACCTGGAGGTGGTGTACGGGGGATCCCCCCGAGCCCTTCCTTATTTTGCAGGTCAGTATAGCTTCTAAGATCAGGAGTACATATGAAACTACTCCAGCCCCACTGCCCTGAGACTAGGAGGAGAGGAAAGACTTTCCCTTTGGGCTCTTCACAATCCACTACCTGAATAAACCAGTCAGATGAAACACCAAGCAAGCCCATTGGCACCCCAGAGCAGCCAAAGGGACAAATCCAACAGGAAGAAAGAGCTTATGGCTGCCCCTCTATGTAGTGCTCCAGCCCTGGTTAGGATCAGCTTTCTATGTATTCGTTCACTCGTCCACATCTGCAGGAGTGAAACTTACTGGCAACTTCACAGGACCGAGGGCAATCCACGCACTGACACAGGTAGAGCACTGGCTCCCACCATGGAGCAGCATGGCCACAAAGTCACTTCTGATTCACCTCCAAAATGGTGGACCGACATTTTAAACCCTTGGTGGCTGCAGGGGATGGACGCCAGTAAAAGTATTTACAGGGTGGGTGGAAACGAGCACAGCCAGCTGGAAAAGGGAAACGTCAACACACATGAGAAAAAACATAGCGAACCAGGGCAGAACCTCTCGAGCGGCTCTTCTTTGCACTCTTGATCTTCTCTAGGCCACTCAATATTTCTACCCTTCACTCAAGAGTCCACAATCACGGCTCACACTGGAACTCCTTTTGCTCCACACCGCCCTCTTCAGTGCAGTGCAACCGCTGGAAGAACTCTCGTACAGTTGATCATAGTTCCCATTTACATTCTCCACACGATTTGTCTCTTTTCGCTATCAAAACACTACATTTCTCTGATCTTATTCTTTCTCTTTCGACCGACCTCAGCCTCCGTTTCAACTTCTGAATCTCCACCTAATCCCTAGCATTCATCTTTCCCCCATAGATTCTGCTAATTACTTCTCCAACAAGGTTTCTCCACTGTGTTCTACTCGCATGCCCTTTTTGGCCTGTGATGGGACATCAGTCCCTTTGAACTCACATGCTTTTCCCTTCCCATCGTCCCTTTCACTCCTATTTGAACCTAACACAGCTAGCCATCTCCTCCATGCTGACCACAGGGTCTCCCCACTCGGCCCAACGTTCCCTTACGTCTAGGGTCTTTCTCCCACTTACTTCTAATGCCGACTTCTGTTCTTCATACATCTTTCTACCTCTTCGTTTATTACGGACTTTAAAGTAATGTCAATGGGAAAACCTATTTTACACCAGAAAACATTGCTCCAATTCGGAGGTTATTTTGTTGTAGGTGTGCATTAAGGGGCAGGGTGTCCGTGGAAACTCCTCCATCCCATACCTCAAATCAGCATCTGTGGTTGCAGAGTCTTTGCTGTCCTGTCGCTGATAGAGTTTCTGCCTGGGATGGTAGTGTTGCGCTAAGACTATGCGGTTTTGAGCAGGAACGAGGGGAGGTTCGCCCTTGCATGCATCACAAGGACTCTGGATAAGTCACATTGCACTAGTTATTACACGTGTTCTTTATATCAATAAGTATCATGCTGCAGACGACCAATAGCCATGAGAAAGCGCTATGGTAAGTGTCTGTGATATGGCATCACCAATATGCACAACTGCTGACAGATAAAGGTTTACTCTTTAAAGTTAAAGTTCCCCTTCACCTAGAGTGTACAGCACCCTCCAGATAAGGCCCAAACGGGGGAGAGAAAAGAGGGGGTAGAGAGAAAAGAGAGGGAGAGAGAGAGAGGGGGAGGGAGAGAGAGAGAAGAACGGGAAGAGAGGGAGAGAGAGGAGAGAGAAAGGTGAGAAGAGAGAAAAGGGAGAGTGGAGAAAAAAAGAGAGACAAGGGAGCGAGATAGATCATCTGATGGACAACAAATCAGCCAAAGTACCTCACGACATGGACACTGATGTAACCAAGCTTTCAGAGAGGCTGATGGCAACGGCAGCAAACCTGGTGGAGAGGGCAGATGTGGACAGTGCATTGGGGGAGGCGGCTACCCAAAAGGGCTAGTGGTTCAGCAGATCACCTAGCCTATGTACTGCCTTCCCACAATATGCTGCTGTAGGCTACCTTGGGGCTCTGACCCAAGTGCACTTTTACAGCAACCTACGAACACACCAACAGTGAAAACACCACTTCCAGCAAGAGACGACCGTGGGCTTTGTCTCTTCTTAGCCGGTTTGACTGCATCAGGGATATCGAGGCCTACATGGCGGCTCTGAACTGGTTCCCTGGGATGCATGGCTTGAGGGCTTGGGAGGCATGCAGTGGCTAGCGCAAGCTCCTCTGTTGACAGCAGCCAGCACTTTGACACCCGGGGACTCCTGTTAAATGCCTTTGTTTTGGTAGAGGGCATGTCCATCATCACCACAGCATTTTCACTCTGGACATTGGGTACGCCATTTTGTTTTGGTGGGGCTCTGTTTTTCTGACCCGTCGCAATGTGGGCTTTTTTCTGCCTTCCTGCATAGTGGTCATGTTACATTTTTTTCTCCGACTCTTGTTTGCTTCTGTTGTTTCAAACATTGCTTAGCCTTGCACATATCTACAAGCACCAATGTGCCCATGTTTGTCCAAACGAGTGCGCCGTCCAAAAATCAAATATTTTTTTTTTAATTAGTTTATTTCAAACCTTTAACAAACATTTCCATACAATTCATTCATTCTTTATAAAAACAATAATAGATCATTTTTTTTTAAAAAAGGGATAGAGTAAAGATACCCACAGAAAATTCAAGGCAAGCCTACAGCTCATTTTAGCCAGATTACCCGTCTATGAAATTAGCAATCCAATGTTCCTCCATCATCCTCATGCATTTTAGCAGTCAAATTAATAATCCCAAGGGATGTTCCATTTCCCTACTGTTGAGCCAACAGATATTACAGCCCATCCCACGATCAAGCCCATAATTCATTATCCTCTCTCTTCCATAATTCCCTTAAGGAATTTAATCAAATCAAATCATGCAAATGTCCAGGTGTGCATAGAGCACTTACTACAAGCATTCAGACATTTTATAAACTCTCCCATTTTGCCCAGGATCAAACAAAACGGTGAAGCCTTCAATCCGAACTCGGGTATCCTTGATTCACAGTTGACAATGGGTCACTAGATCGCAGGTCCTTCCCTGATCAAATGTATATGTCACCTTCCACTAAACTGTCTGCTCCATTGGGATTCTACACAGAATGCAAAAACGCGGATGTGCCCTCACACCAACTTCTTAATGCTGATAGTTGCCACCTCTGGCATTTGCCTGAAATAAAACTATTCAACATCGGAGGGTATGGAAATAACAAATAAAAATAGCAACAGCGTTACATGTTTGGTCTTCTGTGCGCTAGAATAGATTGGAATCGCAAAATGAACGTGTTGGTCACTCTGCGGATTATGTGTAATCCACTGCGGACCGAGAGGCGTACTCAGCAGTGCCTCATACGGCACAGTCTGAGTTGGTGCACTGCCTGTGCAGCTGGTAGTTTGGGCCAACGTTACTGATGCAGTGTGCATTAGAAAGCACCATTTGCCACCAAAAAATGTGCCCCCTTAATAACTCAAGCAGCTTGTGGGGGTGTGGTAGTGCAAGATGGGGGCGGTGGGTAGGGTACCTAATAGCAATTCAGAACTCTGGTAAAACTACCATATTTCACCCATTTGATCAGGGACACCATTCTGCAGTCTCAGACTTTCATTTCTCCACAAACTGCATCCTGGGAGTTGTAGTTTTGGGTCACTTAAATTGAATACAATCGACTTATGTAAACTAAAGTAATAGCGAAGCATGTGACTGGAGGGAGGCATTCCCAAGAACATGGGGTAATCTGGTAATCTTAAATTGGTGATGGCTGTTGGAACCTAGCTGTTATTTCCGTTTGATCCCGGTGTTTGCACAGAGAACAAGGCATCCTCGAAAGTGTGCCATATTCTGATTTGGTGAATTCGATGTACATATGTTAATTTAGCCCAAGTCACTGTTGAGTAGACTGTAAGAAAGAAATTAGAAAATGATGTGCACAAAAAAAAGACATGTTCCAGCACATTCCTGGAATGACTGAGACGTCGGTGACAAAGATGTCAGCGTTCCACCACACTCATTCACCCCGTTAATTAGCTGCTTCTAGAGGCCCCTCTTGAATAAACAAACACCGCAGCGTGGACGGGAGATAAATGGTGTATTGTGATGATAACTAGGCAGGTGGCTGGAGCGCCCCCCTTACTTTCAGCTGGCAATCATTACCAGGCCACTAATGACCGCACGGAGCAGCTGAGGTCACACGGCAAAGCCAAGTGCCCTGCAGTCACCCTGCCATGAATGAACCGGAAACGTTTAACTGGAGGCCATTGTTGCCACTATATACGTGGTAAAAACCTGTTTGTCTGTATTTCATTAGTCCTCAAAGCCACAAAAAGAGAGGGAATGCTGCAAGTGGCTTGCTGTGTGAGCATTCCCATAAAACTCTGTGTTCTCATATGGACAGCTGAACAAAGCCATCCACTGCGCGCAGACACAGAGTGGGGTTCTCGCTTCTTGGCCTGAAATGTGTAGGGACAAGGGCTGCTATGTGTGAGGTCAAACGTTGAGGCGTAAAGGAAGGGGAGACAGCTGCAGCTTCACTCCTGATGGGCTGGGCGTGGACAGAAAGCACAGAAAAGTAGACAGTGCCTGCCTTCCACAGCATCTGCCCCAGTCTCAAGGACAGAGGACTCCAGGTATGGCGCACGAGGAGTTCCCACCAAGGCCGCAATCCTAAGTGGGAGGACTCTGACTTAAGCATTGGAAAGTGAGGTCACCGGAAGTGACCATGTCGTAAATCGAAATATGCCAATTTCATTCAACTTGCCATTGACAATTGAAGAATGTGCACAAATAGGCATTTGTCAAGAGAACAACAGATTTGCCTTTTACATTGTTCGCTTAAGGACGCAATTTGTAGAAATAAGAATGTTTAAGAACACCTATCCTGTACAGCAGGTTGTCAATTTGGGGCATGGCTGTTCTGTGAAAAGCGATTTGTGTGGTCCTGTGGTCAAGTGTCTCACCACGCAGCTATACGAGCAGGAAACTGTGGTTGTGGGACTGCTCACTTCAAGTACGTGCAGCAAACGGTTGAATTTTTTTTTAATGTCCTCATTTAAAATGCATTAAACACACAGGGGGTGGGGGGCATCTGCCCTCACAAAATAGTGGGCGGACATCGTCCACCCTCGTGGTTCCTGGACTTATGCCCCTGAAGTATTTGTATGATCATCTGCTTACATAGGCCCTTATAGGTTATTATCATGGGATTTCAACCTAGGAGTGTACTACCTTTCAGGGAGGAATCCCTATTTACTAGCCACAGAGATTACAGGCAACAGCTTAGAATTTGTAAATATATAAAAACAAAGTTGTGTTTGTTTGTGGGTTTGTATGTTACGTTGATCTTGGGGGCGTAACTACTCATGAACGGTGAGGTCTCGCATTATGAATTTAGCATGGAATATATATTTTTTTGAATTGCTGATTTAATGCCACTATTTCTAGCTCGACAGGTCATCCCGTTCCCGAGATAATTAATGTTGGGGTTTTCAGCATTACTTTTTTGGTGTTCTAAGTGTCATTTGTACAAAGAGTTCATCATTGTGCGGTCTTTGCAAAACTGGTCTTGCGTTTTTTGGTTTTACATTTTTTTTTGGAAGCAAGTTAGTGTGTATTTCTTTTCATGGATTTGATTTGCAATAAACTTGATACATATTCATTTCACTAATTAATTGAACACCACATTTTTATTTACCAGCGATTTAAATTCTCACATGAATATCATATTTGTATGCTTACTCGGATTATTTGCAGTCTGTTTTTAGCAACGAAAATTACCACCACTGCTAACAACACTACAAATAATCAGAGTAATCATACACATATGATATTCATGTGATAATTTAAATCAGAGATAAATGAAAATGTGGTGTTCAATTAATTAGTGAAATTAACATTTATTGTGTTTTTCCTTTGTGGCAAAGAACAATATTTATTCAACTTTTTCGGTGGATTATGAAACAAAATCTGTGAATGGACTTCCCAGATGACGCCGGGTACTTAGGCTAGTAGTAATATTATAATCTAAAGGAAGTGCTAGTGTAAATGTAAAAGATGTTTAACAATAACAGGAGTGTGTGCTCATGTTTGAGGCTTCACAATGCGATTAAACTATTGGTGGATATAGCCAAAAAATTATTTCAGCGCAGCCCTGACCTCTTCTTCCACCCTTATAATTAAATCAATTAAATAAAAGTTGGTTTTCAACAAAGAAAATTATTTCAATGTTAAATAAATAAAACAAAATGTAACAACATCCACTAGACAAGACAGATTCCATGTTTTAATGGGCAATACAAACAGCTGCCTCAAGCCCTTTTATGAAGAAATATCTCCCAAGAATCCCACCTCAAGTTTCACATTGCGGCAAAAGCTCTATTCTGTTTTTCTCAATGGCGGTTATAAGTACTTTTGTTTTTGCTGCTTATATGGCATTTGACTGCACAAGGCTATTATGGCAAAACCATACATATGTTCAACAATACGAATTTGCTCACTACTAGTTTGTCTCAGAAACATGAACACTTACACGCTGTTCTGCACGATTCATCAGCAGACATGTTTGGACTCATTCTTGGGCAGATCTGCACAGAGCTAAATATAGAATTACATCATGGCCTTATTTCAAAATGTACATTTAGTGAGGCTAGCCAGCCTGTTTGTTTACAACTGGCATCCAGCGCAATGGATATATGAGTCATTTTACCCAGTTGCACAGAACATCCAACATTATCTCTTAATCGGACTGGGCTTTTAATGTTGTTTGTGGTTATTTTATTTTTCCTCCACCCAGTCACCTATGCCAGTGTTCATCAGAGCCAGCTGGCTGGTTCCCCTCCAAACTCTGCAACTATTGCATCAGTATTCGTGCAACTCTTACACCATAAAGACAGGGAGTTAAGATGCCAGCAGTGAGCATTGCAGAGCTGGAGGTTAACTCCCAGCTCCCGAACGCCCCATAATAGCCACTTCTACCTAGGTTGTCCAACTCCAGGCCTCGAGGGCCGGATCCATGCTGGGTTTTCAGGCAACCCTCATTCATATTCATGAGATGAATTTGCAAACAATGATTCTAAATGTATGCACATTTTTTCTCATGAATGAAGGATAGCCTGAAAACCTGTCAGGATTCCAGCCCTCGAGGCTGGAGTTGGACAAACATCACATGACAAAATTATCCATTCTATTTAGGAGATGCTAGTCCAGTCCAGGTTTTAACTTTGTATTCTATGACATGTAATATTGGGTTTATAATGGGGAAATCCATCATGACAAAATTGTTGGTTGTGCAGCATCACACGCTGGTCTTTCTCTTCTGCCCCACTAGCACCTATGCCTCGGTGTGTCAGACCTTAGGCATAGGAATTGCCTCCTGGCACACATACCCACCCAGGACCCATTTGGGTAATGTTGAAAGTTCCACAATAGATAAAGTTATTTAAGGTGTTTCATTGCATCGGTTCCCATAGTGCGCATCTGCTCTGCAAAGCTTATCGTTCTCCAAGTGCCTCACTAACTATTGCAGGTACTCAATGTCAGCCCAAGTTCTGGATGCGAAGGAGATCATTCATATTGCCCAATGCGTCTAACTCTTAAGTTCTGCTGTCTAAACCAGATCAGTCCTTACAAATTAGATATTCCTGCAAGACTCCAAAGTAAGAACAGATTCATTGATTGCTTGATTTGATCATTTATATCAAATGTACATTCAATTCAATTTTCAATATGTCTCCCATCCTGCAACGAATTGAAAGGTCTTGAGCGGCTTCTCGATCCACACTTGGTTTTGTCAATGAGAAGATGCGTGAAGAAGAAAAAATGTGGAGTGTATGTGAGATGGGGTTGACAGAGGCTGCTGCCAGCTAACTAGATCTCTTGTGATCTCAATATGGATGAACGGTAAATCTATCTCATCGAAGCTCCAGAAGATAGAAACATAGCAAGCACTTGGATCATAGACATAAGATGGTAAAAAGTAGTGCAATAAATCCAAGCAATCAAAACAGGGTTCTGTAAAAAAGCAACTAAATTGGACTTGCGTTTTAAGAGAACCGCATATAAGAGTTGCCAAGCCTGCAGTCTTCCATTAGCAGGGTGTAGATGCAGCCCCTCTAGTGATACACAAATCTGTTCCGATAGCGATCAGTAAAGCGTAAGATGGAGACCTTTCTCTTTGGGTGGATATCAATGGAATATATAGGATGCCAAAGGGTTGTTCTCATCTCACACATCGTTTTCAATATGATCTGCATGCATCTGCCCTCAAGCTACCCTTGCTTTCGATGAAAACCTGCATTTCTTCTTGGCCATGGAATAAACTGAAAACTCAAAGTCAAGGTCTCAGTTCAGTTTCTGTATTTGTATACAACATAAATCCATACAATTAGGTTTGACTGAGCCCATTAGGAAGGGTTCTATAAAGGGTACACACGATTCAGCCATTCTTTGGACTGTAGCACTCAGTCTTTCTTTCTCCTCCCTAAACAAATCCATCTTCCCTGCAGTAAACAATCACAATCTTTAGGGATATCAGTGCCGTGCACTTCTTTCATAGCACTTTGCAGAGTTTTTCTTGGCTTGGAAATTTATTGTCAGAATGTGGCTTTGGTCCACCTGGCACCGCCACCCCTGGTGCCTTGGGCCATCGTGACATGGGTCATGTGCCACTCTTTTATCAGTGTTGGATCCTGAGTTAAGAAAAACTTTGCCCTGCTTGTACTTATTACAGGCCTAGCACAGTGGCTTATCCCTGTAGGCCTTTACATGCACCTGAACATTTTCCACCACCACACTATTCTGCATGTCTGGTGATACTCTGGGGTATTTGTCCCATGCCCCTTGTCTTTCCCTTTTACATCATTTACTCCTCCTCTCCTTCCTTCCTGACTTTGGCTTTTTCTAATTTCCTGCTCCTTATCCATGTCTGGCCTCTTCATTGCCCCACCTCGCATCTCATTCCCCTACCTCAACTATCCTCCTTTCGGTCAACTTCAACAACCTCTTCTCTGGTTCTAATTTCTCTGCTCCTGTCACTCTTTTATCTGTTCCGTCTCCCCACCATTCTCCTTAACCTTCTTTGCTTTGTCACCGTCACTATGTTCCTTATTGCTCCGTCCTTCCTTCTCTCCCTCTTCGCCTTGTCTGCCACTCCTGTCCCTACATCCTTTGCAACCTCTGCACTAACCAACCTCCTCTTCTCTTTCTCCCTGTTTTGGTTTCTACACAGGGGATGCCAATGCTGTATCTTGGGCTTAGATTATTTATTTGCCAATCATAATGATTGTGATGGTTCAGTTTCTGCCCACACCAGTGCCCACATGATCCACAGACCAAGGTGTGAGCCACACTCACCAGCTGTCTCTCGGTTAACCAGGCCTCACTTTTATATAACCCACAGATGCCGGATTTTCTTTTTTTTGCATTTATATAGCGCTACAAACCCTCAGGCATCCGAGCGCTGCTTACCCACGGTGCATGGTGCTCGTTTATCGACCTCCGAAGGATGAAAGGCGAGTTTGGCCCTGCCGGGATTAAAACCTGCATCCGCAGGCTCTGCAAGGATGTGAAAGCAAGCGCTCTACTCGCTGTGCTATTTGACCGGCTGTCAGGGCGGCTCCATTAACCGTACAATCTTAGCCTGCCTTTCTATTGGTTTCTTTATATTGTAGTCTATCTCTAGGTTTAGGGACACCATGCTGGGCAATACATACAAGGCTATGGATGGCCTGGGGGGCTTTAGCGCCGCTCCATATACACCATCCTGGCTCGCATCATGCAGCGGGCGGTTGCCCCCAAGTTTACTCCAGTCCCATCCACAGGCCACAAATCTGGGACTTCAACACAAGTATCAAATGTTTGTTATTGATGCAGAACAAAACATTCAATTTTATGTCCTGTTTTAAGTTATAGCAAGCGATATGTGATGAGATATGTCATTTCATTCAAGTCATTGCGTTAGAGTTCACAGAACAATGTCACTCCACCAACATGGCCTCTTGCGCACGCTTCCTCCCTCTGAATTATAGCTCAACTGAATTGCAGATGGGTTGAGTTGTGTTTCAAACAACCATGTTGTATTTTGTATTTATTGAGTAAAAAGAGAGCGCTTCCATCATAAACGCTGTCCCTGGGAATGATAACAATGAGGACCTCAATCCCTTTTCAGAGTGCAACAAGATAAAAGTGATAACTAGACAGTTACGCAAGTAGTTGGCCAGGTGTGATGAAGGGGGGCAGCTCCTATTGGAGACACTGACTGGGGATAGCACAGACAATCAACCTAAACAGTGTATTGTGTTTATATATGTGTGTGTGTATATCCTATTACAATGAAATACATCTCATTGATTCAATGTACATGATGTGGAAAGGAGGGGATCGCTTTGTGGAGGGGTGATGGAGTGGACTGGTGCAGCAATCCATTCAAAAGGGATAGAAGTGTTCAAGGGGGGGACATTAAGGCCAGCTTTGAATACAGAAGTAGTAGTCGTTGTGAGCTACCCATGCGGGACCCAAGTCGATATCATCTCCCCCCTGCTCCAAGTTTGTGGAGCAGGAAGGATCATCATCAAATTGTGAATTTAAAATCCCTTACAACTCATAGGATTATTGCACCTTTACAAAATATTTTAGGGTATACTTTCATGAAAAGCACGCGATATGGCAAAAGAGTTTGAGACTATGGGCATTGGGGCTGTAACACAACCCTTGCCGTAGCCTTTCCCGGGATATAACGGTTGCGCCTGAGGGGAAATTAACATTTGAATGTGAGGTCTGCAGCATTCTGCCTCTTCCTGCCACTACAAACATTTACCACATTCAGAAATGCTGGAAGATTCCAACTAGAGTATTCAGTTTCTAACAGCCAAAAGGAAACCTGCAATATTTTGAGAACCAATGCCTTCACTGGAGGATATCCTTGATCCATTTTTGAGTAAAAAAGAAAAAACGTATGTACCATTTTTCTTAAAATAGAAATGGATTGGTCACAAAATAATTCCGTACATACGGGCAGGAGCAGGGCAAATGGAATGAAGACAGGCAGTTTATGATTTCTGAAACTTTAAGGTGGTGATTGCAATTTAATTCAGAGTGTTCGTTTTAACAGAAAGGGTGCATGGAACACAATGATGAAGAATTAGCTTGAACTGAAAAACACAATGTTGGAGCCGCAGCCGGGAGCGTCTATAGCCCTCTGTACAATAGCGCCACAATTCCCTAAACAAAATGACTTCCTGCCCTGCTCAGATTTCCATTGGCCGATCAGTCCGCTCAATGTATCTGGCTTCCTGTTATGCAGGAAGTTCAGCTTCAATAATATAGATACCCATTCTTTTTTATTGACGCAGCCTCGGCGACTGACTGGCGGAAAAGCCAAAGAATTTTGAAAACAAAGAGTAAAGGCACAGGGTTTTTGTAAAACTCTTAACCAAGAGAGCTATTTATGAGATGGGAATTCCTATAGAACTCAAATTATCGATTTTGAGCAACTTTCACTTAAGGGTCGTATTCAAACCAGGGATTCAATTTATATTTTGAAAAAGAAGGTATTAGATTGGGAAAGTTCTGGGTAGCAGTGATCATTATTTGATTTTTGTTCACCGCCTAAGCACTGATAAACATTTCTTCAACACAAACTGCAGTATGGTCGTATGGAGGAGACATTCGTCGTAATACACAGAACATTTTCAGAACGCAAAACACAATCATAGTGACCTGCAAGAGTGTTGCCAATACAAAGCCAAAGCAGATCTGAACCTCCCTCAAGTGATACTGTGTGCAGTGCATAAATTCAGGTTGATATGATATATGTTAAAATAAATAAATAAATATGATATGGCATTTATATCACGCTGAGAAGGGGAAGGGAGAGGGAAGTGCGAACAGGGCAGCTGGCTCAGAGTAAGTACAGCCAGGACAGCACAGCGCTAAGTAAGTGCAAGGAGGCAGCGGGCTGTAATGGATTACAGTTTACAACCCCTAAGTGTGTGGTCGGCCAAGAGGTAGTGCAAGGAAGACTGATCAAGGTCCTGGTACCCAGTGAAACTCTGAGGGAGTTCCAGGCAACCAGTCAGCGCAGCAGACAGATAAGTTAGGAGGGAAGTGAGAGAGAGAAGGCAGAGGCAAAAGGGAAGGTCTTGAGCTGCTTCCAGAACTTAAGGTAATCCGGCTCAAGTCTGAGAGGGGCAGGGAGGCCGTTCCAGAGGGAGGCACCTGCAGAGCAGAGAGAGATCTATCCCCCACTCTCCGTCTAGAGGTGCGTCTGACGCTCAGAGAGTTGGAGGTAGCAGAGCAAAGGACTCTGAAAGGAAGGTATTTCAGCAGAGAGAGTTGGATGTAGTGCGGACCCCAGTCCCAGAAAGCCTTGTGGATGATGCAGAGGGTCTTGAATATGATCCCTGCAGCCCCAGGGAGCCAGTGGAGAGATTTCAGGGCTGGAGAGATACTGTCCCTGACCTTGAGGCCAAGGATAAGTCTTGCAGTCCTGTTCTGGATTAGTTGCAGAGGGCAGAGAGTAGAAGAAGGTAGATTGAGAAACAGACTGTTGCAGTAGTCCAGCCTCGAGAGAACCAGGGCTCTGGTGAAAGTGAGCTTCTGGGGGAAAGTGAGAAAAGGTAGAATACCTTTTTGGCAAGGTCTGTGGTGTGAGGAGAGAAGGAGAGAGTGGAGTCGAAGATGATGCTAAGGTTTTTTGCCTCACAGGAAGGCGACTGTAGAGAGCCCAAGGAGGGTGGCCAGAGTGAGAGAGGGAGAGCGGGAGCAGGGTCCCAATGAGAAGGATTCCTGTCTTACTGGCATTAAGGCAGAGATCGCTTGAGGCACACCAATCCTGGACCCTGATCAAATATTCCAGATTGCTCCTAATAAGAGAAGGCTCAGCAACATTTGCCAGCTTGCCCGCGTACAAATTGCCATACAGATTCACACTACCACAGCGAATCACACATTGCCAATGTCATGCCAGTTTAAACAGTGTAATGCCAGTATTGCCAAGCTAGGAACATTATTAATCTAGTTTCCAAAAATGGTGGTGCCTGTCACAACAATCCCATGACATTGTTGCTCCATTGTTTCTTCATTGCACAGAAAATTGTAATACCACTCTCCACATTGCCATACCAGTGCTGCCCAGTTCAGCACGTTGTAAAGCTAATTTCTATACTGCACCAGAACACTGATATCCATCTAAAAAATTTGATGCTGGTGTTGCCCAGCTATTCACATGAGGATTTTAGTTTCTACATTGCTGCCAGAAAAAGCTGATTGGGTTTCAGACTGTCTCTTGAAAAGTGGAGCCATTTACATTGGCATTTTAGGTGGTATTTTAGCCCCATACCTCCCCCTTCCCACCATTAAATAGCAGTGAGTAGTAACCCTGCCCTACATGGTACGTGGGGGAGTATCTCAGCGTGAAGTAAATATCCACACATGCCAAGTGCTCTCAACAAACAGGTGCACTCCCGACCCCCAATTCCTCTTTAGATTTGCCTCACTCACTTAACCGTCCCAAACTCTGCTCTGTCTTTTCAGGACGGTTGTAGGGATGAGCTGTATATCAGTGGTAGAGAGAGGGTGGCCGAGTATCAGGGGAAACTTGGCAGAGCCTCTACTGACCTTGCCCACTTGCCGTTTCTCCCAAAGCAACGTGATGTCAGTCTCTCACCCCCTGTACGACTTCCTGTTCGACGGGCAGCCCGCATGAACTACGGCCACTGGGTTCAGTGCCAGAGGGCCCTACGGAAGCCTTGGACTGCTCCCCCTCAACCATCTAGCAGGCTCAACAAGGGATAGGTGGGCAGGGCCAAGCAGCATCACCATTAATAACAGGCCACCATCCCAATGATGAGGCTCCCCTCCAGATCCAGACCTTGGAAATTTAGGAAGGGGAGATTGCAGGTCAAGGAAAGAACGGCGGTAGCCGTAATGGAAGTCTCAAAGCACCTATTAGTCTGCAGCCTCTCAAATAGCGAGACAATACCCACTCAAAGAAAGGGGACTCTTGCTTCGAGTCAGTAAAGTAGAAACGAATGGCCTATAGACGAGCGCTGAATCCAGGCCAAACTTCAGTGCACCCCATGAGGAGATGAATCAAAGAGTATGAGGTCAACTGCAGGAATCCAAGCCCAGGGGGGGCGGGGGGGGTGCTGCCTGCTGTGTCCATAGGCTTATGCAAGGGTGGAAAAATGAATGCTGCTTGTTCGCAATATTTTCAGCAGCGCCTACGGTGGACCATCCGCAGGCTTGCCATTGTTACCCCCGCACACGCATGCCTCCCTGGATTTTAATTACACAGAGGCTGTACAGAGTGTCCTCTGGTGAAAAATGATGAAAATAAGCTTAATTTCAGAATAAGACGGAATTATTTGCCCTTTTCAGAACTTCGAAAATATGTGGGCAAAGCCTTCAAAATGAAAACTTTCACCGATTAGAAGATGAAATGTTCATAAACCCAGTAGGTTTTGGCTGTCATATGTCAAGTGTAGACTTCACGCCGTAACCAAAGGGCAACAGTAGAGTGTGCCCCTTTACAAGGGATAATCTTTAAAATGCTTAACACAAAAGAGGCACACACGTAAAACAAAGCAAGTAGAAAAGTAGAGAAAAGCAAACACTGCTCTGTCAAGCCAGGGCCATCTGGGTTGCTGGGGCAACCAAATGCGACTTTTAGGGACGCACACAGTGTTCACCTTTCAACAAATCACAATACCAGAAAACACAAAAAAGGAGGCACGAAGGACGCATAACTAAGCCGGATGAGTATTCATGCACAATTGCTATCATTATTCATACCAATGGTTTTTGTTCACCAGCTGATGCTAAAGTGCCGCCTCTTAGCCAGGCACAGTACTGAAAAATCGCCAAGTGAGGCATCTTCATCTGTGGCTGTGCGCTGTATCGTGCGGCCCTGAAAAGAATACACAGGAACTGCACTTCCCTGGCAGCAAAACAAGAGCACAACACATTCGTTTTGACAGCCACCAGTTTTCTCATTTTGAACGCCAATAGGCAATAGGTTCATTTGAGCGCGGGCTGAGGCAAAAGAGAAGAGGGCCTCATTGCACTTCTTCCGGGTGATAGGTCTATCCTGTGTTCCGGACACCGGCGCGAGTGCTGCCACGCTGATTCGCAGGGACACAATCTGCTGAGTCCGATCTCCCCACCCCCACAACGCTTCTCTCCACAATGTCCTCTAGCTGACCTCAATTTCCCCAGATACTCAGAATCCCAAAGAACAAAAGGGAAACGCATTTCATGCACACATGGTTGGGGGGGGGGGGGGGTAGTACAGCTTCCCATTTATTAGCACAGTTCACTGAGCACGCTGGTATTTGGCCAGTGCGAGGACACAGTGTGTATGTATTCTCCGAGCCAATAGCCCCACTGTAGTTTAGATGCAGGTTATGCGTGGGCCACTCTACGCTGAACACGATGCATGCTCGAGCCGCCCGAGCCCCGCTGCCTTGCCATACTAGTGAAGATCAGGGGCACAACGAAACCTCAATTTCCGGTGGGGGGTGGGAGGGATGAGGGTAAACCTTCAAACAAATGTTGGGAGAGGCACTAACTTCAGAGACGGTGGGAAGGGGCACAATTATTTGTGTGGGGGCATCTAATTTTACGCATTGTAATGAGACTAGTATAGTGCATCTTCAATGTTATAAACAGTTACTCTCTGCTTTCAGCATCCATTTAAGGACCACTGTGAGAATGAGCTGTCACTCCCCTGACATGCAAGAGCTAACACCCCATCACGATTTCAGCGAAGCCAAGATGTTGCTCAACATCTGTGTCCTGTGCTGCCCGGCCATGGCTCTGTAGGTCAGCTAGGTCGAGTCAGCCTCCCAAAATGTTGCAGGGATTGGGGTACTGAAGCCCGGTAAGATCAATGGTGTTGCGCCACTGGTGAAGATGCCCTTTTGTGGCAGTCCACTATCCTCCATTGCCTTCTCTTGACTCACCTCAGGTGAAGTGCCATTTTAATGTGCCACTCCCCCTTTACAATAGTGTCACATGTGTAGGACTGTGCAGGCACCCTGGACCACCCTTGCACCCATGTGGGGCACCCAAGATGGAAACCTAGAATTGCCCCGCAGTAAACCCGGCCCTGTGTGTTTTACTGCTTCGTATGAGCAGAGACAAGAAACTGCACCCCGGTGACCCAGCTTATTTGCCACTCACAGCATTAAACCCATTTCCCCTCCCGCCCCCTCCACCATTGTGCCTCAGCATATGGTCACAAGTAAGAGTTCTGTCAAGGATCCACAGCAGGATGCCATGGGGCATGTGTGCGCCCCGCAGCCACCACAGGAAGAATGAGGCACAAACGTGGGACTCTGGCATTCTCTCTGCCAGCATCTGCTCAATCCGTTCCACATCGAAGCGGGTGTAGTTTACGCTGTAACATAGGGGGTGTGATGGTGAGATTTCCCAGCAAGCAATGGGGCGTACCCAACTAAAAAGCATAGTGCATTGAATTGTTAATCAGCAACTTTTTATATGCATTTAAATTGAATAATAACGATCTGGTACTAGGATTGCTGGGCTTTCATGTCTCCCATTATATTTCTCTACATTTGATACATAGTCATACTTGAACCAGGGAAAGTCAAACCACTGACAATTCAGGTGGTTTCAGGTTCCTGGAATTTTCAAACTTTATGGCAGAAAAACATCAATGCCTCAAAGCAGGCAAGGTCTCACGAGAGGAGGCAAGGCTAGCATTCCAGGAAGGACTTTGCTTTAATTCTAATTCAAACTCGAGAATCTGCTCCATCTAGAAATAGTATCCCTTTGTGCTGCAATTTGTAGAACGAGCCAGCTGTTGTGACTATAAGTGGAATTCTTTTCCCTTTTCCAGTGCCCACCCATGCTAGAAATAGAAAAAGATTGTTTTCCTTTTCCAGCTCTGACTTTTGGTTTTGGCTCATGACATTTAGCTTTCTACATTAGTAACGTTTAATGTTCTGTGAGGAATTGAAGGATTCAATCATTTCTCCCCAGGGGGAAGCCTTTCCTTGTGGGGCTAGGGAGGTGAGCCCGCTAAACAATATTCCCTCTAGGGGTGGCGGTAAGCAGAATCTCACAGGGAGTGACTCCCCTCTTTTGAATAACGACTCCCTTTCTTATGAGGAACCCCCTTTTCATTATCCTCAAACACCCAGTCCAACTCTATCAGTTGACAGACAGTCAGACTACTCTTACATGTGTTCTTGTAATGTAATGACAGAAGGAAAGTATCTGCCTGGTACTGTGAAGAGTAAGAACAAATGAGTGATAAAGAATTCCTGTTTGTCAAGCACTGAGACAAAGAAACTCACAGTAGCTATTCAGAGTATAACTCCAACACAAAGAAAGGACTATCCTGAGACACTGGGGAAGCCCCAGCATTGCATGATAAAAGTCGGAGGAACACAAGAATGTCAGAACGAGACCCGGGAGTTACAAACCAGCTGGAGACATGAAACTGGTGACTCTGGAAGAACATAATAATGGGGGCTTCCTCCCAACCTCTAGATTTGCATACTCTCACTCATACTTTTGCTACCATTACTGATCGCTTTGCCCCACTGAAATGTTGTAAACAATGCTGTTGTCCATTGGAACCTTGGTTAAGTAAGAACCTTAAACTGCTTCGACTGAAACGTCGGCATGCTGAGCGGCAATGGCAGAGAATGCATTCTCAACAGGATAAACTTCGATTGTGCCAAGTGTTAAGACGGATTTCTGAACTCTGTCCTGGTGGCGCAGAAGTTCAGAAGGCCAACCTAATTACTTGGAACAGGGTAACCTCTGGACGAGCCAGACCAATCAAGGTAGCGATCGCGGCGGTCAAGACTAGGTCTCAAGAGGGGTGAGGGTGACTGAAAGCCCGCAATGAGCACACAAAGCAAGATCACTTACAAACTACTCCAAACAGTTGTTATATTAAAAATAGATACACATTTATTTCAAGGCCTTTAAAACAATGACCGTAGCGAGAAAATCACAATATCACAATATTAAACCAACACATACCATATCAACACAATATATATACAAATACGACAGTCGCAAGCGTTATATGCACGAAATGTGTAGTCCACCTAAAAGGGAGGGAAAACAGGTAGTGCGAAATAATGCTTAGACCCAGTTCACCTTCAGAGGCACCTCACTAGATGGAGGTCCGAGCCCTGCGAAGAGTGGAGCCTTGTGCTCAAAAGTACCTGCACGCGCTGGTGCCAACGGGCAAAAGGAGAAGCTCTTCGAGGGAAATCAGGCAGTTCAGTTTAGTGCACAAAAGAAGAAGAACAAGTTCCGCGACTCAAGCGCAGCCTCCACAGTGGGCAGAAGCAGAGCGCGAGTACGGACAAGGGGTGCTGTTTTACACAGCGGGGAAAAGCAATGGGCTCCTGCAGGAGGGCGACCAGATCCTAGCTATGCTACTCACCGGTCCCCGATGCAAGCAGACCCAGGCTTCTCCGCGTCAGTTTCAGCAGCTGGCAGGTTCAGAAGAGCAGGGAACGCCTCGTCATCGTGTTGAGTAAAAAGACGTCCCAATCGAAGAAACCCGCACAGTTTGTTACCACAGCAGGGCAACGGAGCGGCCGTGTGTATCTGAGCCAAATGTACACTACTCACTTCAGACCTGGGAACGCCAAGTGTACGAAGCGTGTGAGAGTGACAAGGACTCGAAATACTACACAACCTGGCGGCGGTTACAGAGCAAGACTCCCGTGTAAGCTGGTCAGTCAGCTGGATGGCCCAGAGACGCTTCCGAAGGCTTACTGGCAGGAGATGGTGAAGATGCCGAGAATAGCTGTTCCCGCTATTCCAAGGGTCGAAGTACCAGTACAGGCCTTCTGGTTCGATCAAAGGTGAAAAGGGTTTCACAAGGCGACAGCAGTGCAGAGGAGAAGTCCTTCAGCGGGTCACCAGCGATTCCTCGGTCCAGCCTCTTGGTTGCAGGATACTTGGCTCCTGTATTCCTTCGTTCGTGAGAACTCAGGAGATCGACATGGTAGTGGTGTTTCCAGCCCCCTCTTATCCACGGTTCCCTTCGCGCCAAAACGGAGGGGACCCAATGGGAGATCCGCTCATCAACACTCACACCATTCGTGGACCAATCACGGACCACGGTGGTCCCAGGCATTCACACCACCCTAGACTCTCTGGCACCCAGGATGTGTATTGGGACCAGACATCCCAGCCCACATCCTGGAGGCACACACAAGACATGTAGAAGCCCGCGAAAGCATCTATGTTTCGTGGGAAAGTACATGCCCAAGTAAGGAAGGCCCCGGGTCGGCTCGACCTGGGGAAGGTGAAGGGAGCAAGACGGTCAGCGGACAGGACAAAGGAGCCTCGTGGTCTGGCCATTTTGGGAGCCAGGCCACCATTTTGGGTTAAGCGCGAGAAACACGCTTAGAACGCCAAAAGGAGCTCAAAACACAAGAAACGATCGCTGCCACCATTCCCGTCCCTGAATCACTTGCACATATCAGAAACAATCCTAAACGAGTATCTAGGGCCTGTAGAAGGCTAGAGACCCAAGAGAGCTGTAACTTAGCTTACAGTGCCCTCTTGTGTCATGTTGCACGAAAGCCGCAACATGATAAAAGAAACTACGGGAAACAGCGTTCCCCGGTACTGACAGTCTTAAGGGCATGTCAGTATCCCCGTAAGAAAGGAGCGAAAGCCCAGAGGAGTGCGGCAGAAGGCTGCACTTCTCTGGCAAAGTCAAGAACAAGGTGAAAAACAACAGCAAAAAGTTTAGGGGTTGCCACATGGAAGGAAAATTACCTACAATTACGAAATCTTTCCTAACACCAAGGTACTACTATTTATGATTGTGCCTTTCATTCAGCTAAATGCATTTATTATATAAACAAAGTGAAAACAGCCCTCAACCAGTCTAAGAGCTGTTTGGTCTTGTCTGCTCCAATTTATTGGGATCATACTCCCAAACCGATTTTACTCTGTCTTAACTTTTATGTGATTCACTTTCAAATTTCTTTGTCGAAAAGATTTTGGACATTCGCAATAAAATTGCATTATCTGGCTTACAGACTGGAAGACATCAGCACATAGATGTGTATCAAAGTGTATCAAAAGAAGTAGCGAAACTAAGTTCCCTGCTGGCCTGCCCCACCTGCCACAAACCCTGTTGCCACGCCCCTCCCACACACAATACACACCCCCAAACACATGTGCCTGCTGTTTAAGGGAACATTCAGTGCAGTGCACTGAAGTGCAAGGTTCAACTGCTTCCTACACTTTTATTTTAAAAGAAAACCATTCCGGAACGGTTTCTTTTTAAAATAAAAGTATCAGAAGATTAAAATGTAATACAAAAAAGCAGAGGGGCACCTCTACCAACTGCTCCCGCCCACTCTGACCACTGGACAGAAGAAAGTGTCACCGTGCGCAGAGTGCCAGAAATCTTGCACAGGGACACTTTGCTACTATGGTAAACAGCTCACCACTAGACATACACTCGATCTGAGAGTAGCGACAGAGGGTCTGCGGTCTCTATGCATGTGAACTTGCTCCAACCTGAGCTGAATACCCTCTCTCCTCTGTTTTACATTATTAGGCTATGATTCTTTGGGGCCATCTCTCACTAATAAACAAGGGTCTATTTGAGGGCATCCACATTTCCCCTCTGCACTCCTTGCGCTTCAATTTAATCAATCAATCGTAGCTTTATTTTTCGGGCGGGCCCATAAACATGTGATAGATTTCACTGCTGGAGTTGTGAGACAAAAAAATGCAATAGTACAGGATTGGAAAACATACATTACATATTAAAAGGAGATGAAATAAAACATTCTCCTTGGAATAACTGTCTTAAAACTAAAAATAAGAGAACATAATGGAGACAGAACCTTAAAAATAGACACATATTAGTTGTTGTGAAGGCATCATGACTTAAGACACAGACAACAGATTCAACCTTTTAAGTAGATGTTTTAATATCTTAATTATTTAGTAAGGCCTAACCTGCCCTTTGCCGAGGTGGGATTTCCCTACCTAAAGAAAACTAAGGATAGTCTGTGTCAGTATGTTGAACGTAAAAGTCTGTCTGTGTCCAAAGCTATACTTGCCCTTACAACTAACCATATATAATGTGTAGGGATATCGGCATCAAAATAAATTGTGATCAAAACAAAGTTCAGTGCATCTTTCAGCTCGTGGCTTAGTTCAGCTTCCCACCTCCAAGTTCAGACAAATTCCAAAAAGGCCTTGAGGTACCCTTTTCCAAGGGTTAAACACAGTACACAATATTTCTGGGTCCCGTTCCCTAAGAGGTCAACAAAGTTCACAATGTTCTAGGGTTCCCTACCCTAAAAGGTCAGCACAATTCTAAAAGACCTCAAGGTTTCCTTTCCTAAAAAGTTCAATACAGTTCCTAAAGGTCTTGGGGCTTCCTCTCCCCAAGAAATCAACACAGTTCCAAGGTCGATACAATTCATCAAGTCTCCGGGATTCCTTCCCCAAGATGTCAGCTCACAGTTCACAAGGTCTCAGGGTTTCCTTCCCCAAGAAGTCATTACTTCCAGGTTTCAAGACAACCATTAATTTAAGTCTGTGGACTTTCAAAACAGTTCCAATTCAACTCCTTAACCATTTAACCATTTAGGCTTTTCAATCATTCACAAAGGTCCCTTTTCCTCTCTCTGTATTTCTAAAGCACAAGTAAATGTGGCAAAATGCAAGCTTCTTCACATTTGCTTTTCCTTGGCTTGTTTCCAAATAGGGGTCACTCGGTCTAGGCGCAGTTGTCAGATCACACATTCCACACATTACAGGTCACGCAACTGACAACCCTTGGCACTTTGTTATACTTCTGTAATCTATAGATATAGCAATCAACACTGATTTCAGATTCTCCTTGACATTCTCTTGACTTTGCCACAGCATGTATTTCACATAACTCATTCTGTGGTATTTACCTTTTTACACCACCTTGCTTTCACTTAGGATTCATAAGTGTTCATCACTTACTTTGCTCTCATGCTGTATTCACATAGGCTCATCACACCTCTCAGTTAGTTTGGTATTGAACAATGTGTGGAGCCTTCACAAAAAGTACTTATAATACTTTGCATCTTTCTCTGGAATTCAGTATTGCTATGTAGCATTCTCAGGGATACTTGTGACCCTTTTCAGCTTTATTCAATGTTCAGAAATGCTTGCAGCACTTTTAAAAGTACTTATTCCTACTTGCATCATGTTCGGCATTCAACAACATTGAAGTCAATCTTCCCTAGCAATAACAAGGATTCTTGGTTCATTTTTTATGCCAATTTGCCTCTCTCGAGTCCCAGAGCGCCCTGATTTGTCTGTTCCCGTCTCTTACAGTCACTTGTCTCTAATCGCTCTTCCTGGCCTCCCAAGCCGGCTTGCCTGCTTCTTCCAGCTTTGCCTGTTCCACGCGTAAGCTTCTGTGAGCAGTGCGCACCGTCCTTGGTTTCAGCTGCACATTGCCCCACTCTCCTCTAGCAGAGACTTCCAGTGGTTTGTGGTGGTTGAGAGCATTTGGTGTCCCAAAGCTCCTCCTGTGGGTGGACACTGGTAAAAGGGGACATCAGGCTTCTTGACGCTCACACAGACTGCACTGGCCCGTCGTCCTTTCTGCACTCCTGCTCGACCCGGCTTCACTCCAGCCTGTCCTTTTCCATCGCGCTCTGCCTTTGTACGCCACGTTCTCTCCTATAAGGTTCACATCAGCATGGCCCTCTCCCGTTTAGTTCTTTCCCAGATGGTTCTTTCCACACATTTTATACACCGGGACCTGTTAAGTGGTTTCCGGTGCAAGTCCTTCGTTCTAGTAGCCTAACCATAATTAAGCCAATTGGCTGGAAGTGTCTGACTTTTACAACAATACTCCACCACAGCCCCCTTCCTTGCGTCAGTACCAGAGTGGTGTCAATGAATGGAAGTGTGCATTACTCCTAGTTGCTTGTTCCTCGTCTCAGTATAGCTCTGATATCTCTTTGTTACTAAGAAGAGGCTGATGTATATTTTTTTCCAGCCCACCTTTTGTAGTAGATTTCTTCCTCGTTCTAGTACAATATTGGCATTCAGGAGGGTCACATGGAAAGGAACAAGAGGGAAAGTATTGGCAATAGCCTACAAAGGCAGTTGGGACCAAATGTTTGGTGTGAAAAGGGAACCTAGGAAGCTTGTCAAGTTAGTGGATTCAAAAATCATGGTCTCCCAAAAAAGTTTTCCAAGCTTGGATTTCGCAGCTCTTTTGCTCTTGCATAATAGCAACATTATCAGTCAGAAGGGTTAACATCCCACCATTTTACAGTACAGTACTCGTGTTTGTAAAATTATCATGATTTACCATCACTAGTTTGGCATCACTAGTTTCACACATAGCCGTCCAGACTGAAACACCTGACATACCCCAACATCTCTGCCATTAGCATACAGCGACCACCACACGAAAGGAACCTGGTATAGCTGACTTCACATAGACTATCGCTAACCCTCCAGAGCACCCACCCACATATCTGACCTCTACTGGGCTGCTAAGTCCAGCCTTGCCAGCCACCCAAGACTTAGAATGGCAAACATGTACACACATCTAATCTAACCCCCCTAGAATCTCTAACAACATTGACTACGGTCACCTAGGGCATTCCAACCAAGGAAAAAGCGCAATGAGGCCCCACACGTGGGGAAAGAGCGCTATATAAATAGAAAAATACAATACAATATAATACAATCACTCCTCAATTGTCTTTCTTACTCCACATCCATGCTCCTCACTCTTCCTCTACAGTTTTCACATATAGCAGCACATTTCCATGCGATGAATTCTTCAATAAAGGCATAGACATATTGGAAGAAATATGTAGCAAGTACACCCCCTGAAACAAAAAAAATGAAGAAATCTAAATCCTGGTTTGGTCCCGAACTTGCTCGGCTCCGGAAGCAATTACGCAAAGCCAACGATAATTGGAGATACAGTAAGAACAATAATGATGCAGTTAGGGCTAAGACAGTATTAAAAATATATAAAACTGCCCTATTTGTAGTAAAACGGGAGTACCTACATAGCGGGATTATGCAAGTGGGAAATCAGTCTAAAGCCATATTTGATGTGGTTAAAAAATGTAGTAAACCAGTATGTATGGACTTAACCACAACAGCATCTCAGGAACAGGCTGATAAATTCAATGCCTTTTTTAAAGATAAAATAGTTAGTATATTAAATAATATTGAACTGGGAAAGGACCCTAAAACAGAGAGACAAACAAAGGAAGAAGAGGAATGTGAAAAGGAAAGTCAAAGGGAAACTGCTTTTCAGTTCCAAACAGTGGAGAATAAGACACTTTTTAACCCTGTTAGGGCAACTGAAACCCACTAATGATTCCTCTTGTAGAATGCCAGCATATGCGGCCAAACGGTTAGCAAAGGAATTAACGCCATTCATGGGGGTCTTCGTGAATAAGTCACTTCAAGATTCACAGGTACCAGTAGCGTTAAAAAAAAAGCACTAATTAAACCCCTATTAAAGAAAACAACTTTAGACCCGGAAGTAATGAAGAACTACCGACCAGTGGCTAATCTAATGTGGCCAACGAAAATTCTGGAAAAGGTGGTGCGTTCTCAGTTCCAGGCCTTTGTGGACGAAGAGAACCTATTGGATGATCTTCAATCAGGTTTTCGCCCAAACCATGGCACAGAATCGGCTCTTCTAGCCGTGCATGATGATTTAATGGAGGTAGCCGATAGGGGAGGATCCACAGTGTTATTAATGTTGGATCTCTCCGCGGCTTTCGATACTGTGAATCACCGGGTAATGGCAGAACGGATTAAGCAGGTGGGGAAAGCCTCTGAACTAGTTGTGAAGTGGTTTGAATCATTTCTTAAAGACTGAACTCAAAGGGTTATACTCGATGGCTTCATCTCACAAATGGTGGAACTTGATTGTGCGGTTCCACAGGGCTCGTCTCTGTCTCCACTTATTTTTTATCTTTATTTTCGGCCAGTTTTTAGGAAGTATGGTTTGCTATTTCATTCTTATGCGGATGACACGCAACTATATATTGAGTTACAAAATAGTGAAGAGGACTTTGAAAGAATTAATCAATCTATGAAGGAACTTAATGAATGGATGAATAACAACCATCTACAATTAAACACTGCTAAAACGGAAATCATACTGTTTAGTTCAAAGAACAAAAAAACAGCAGAAACTCAAAGCTCTCCCCCTATGATTCTTGGAGAACAACTGCAATATGCTAAAAAAGTAGAAAACCTTGGTTGCTGGTGGCAAGCAAATTTGAACTGTGATGCCCAAGTAGGGGCTAAAGTGAAAACAGTTCACTTCGATCATTAAGGAAAATACTCCCCTATATCCCAATAGAAGATAGAGCAGTGGTGTTGGGGGCAATGACTAACCCCCACCTAGTTTATTGTAACAGTTTACTAGCAGGGATTCCTCAGAAACAAATGATGAGACTCCAAAGAGCACAAAATGCAGCAGTGAGAGCGATTGGAAACTTAAAGAAAAGTGATTATGTGTGTGAGGAAATCACTCCACTGGCTGATAGTGGAAGAAAGGATCACATCTAAGATGGCATGCCTAGTGTTTAAATGCACTAAAGGGCTGGCCCCCGCATATTTAGCTGATAAAATAACATTCTATCAGCCGAGAAGGAACCTTCGTTCAGAGGACAAACTCTTACTTTGCATTCCACGAACAAAATGCACCACAAGGAGATAGAAGCTTTGGTGTCTATGGACCTAAAATTTGGAATCAACTCCCTCTTGAAATTAGAAAGTGTGAAAGCCTGGAGCTCTTTAGAAAGAGATTGAAAACCTTTCTATTTAGATAAATGTAAACAGGTAAATTAAATCATATCCTCAGATATGTTCTCTTTCTTCTCTTATGAAATCCGCAAATTCTTATTGTTGCCATCTGCGCCCGAATATGCTTGACTCTGTCTGGTGCGCGTAATAAAATCACTCAAAATCAAAATCAAAAATTTTAGGTCATTATCAATCATCCTTCTTACACATATTCCTTATTTCCTATACCTCCTCAAACCTCCTCAAACATTATATTTATTCCTTATTTCTGCTAGTATGACCCTGCCAGGGATTCACGATTTGACAAGTAAAGGGCCATCCAGATGACTTGCCAAGAGTTACACAATAAAGTTCAGTATAGAAGCTGGGATTACAAACCAGATCTTGATGTTTTACAATCTATATTTAGCCACCAGGCCTTCAATCACTGACATTTCTGGTGATTTGAAGTATCTAGAAAGTGGATTGAGGTATGAGGAGGATGAATGAGGTGTATTCATTATATTATTTTACAGTCCACCGTGAAGAAGGATCTAGAGTCCGAAATGCATTGGCTAGGGCTTCTGCAAATAACCAATTGAATAAATAAAAAGAAGATTATCGTACCACAGGATACTGAATGATTGTTGCATTTTGTTTAAACAAGTAAATTCTACAAAATTGAACATTTCAACTATCATTTGAAGTAGTCGTTACTACTCAATGGGCGTCTCCAGGCTCAGTGAATGTTTCACTGAGAATGTTCTCTTTTTTAGGATGAATAAGGTATCAGTGAGAAGAAGAAGCAATAAGAATGATGTGTGAGGTGTTAGATATGTACACTAAAGTGGATGAATAGGGAATGAGAAAAATGAATAAGGGTGATGTGTGGGGATTTAGATATGCAGACTAAAGGGAATGCATAGCAATAAGGGGGAGGAGCATGAATAATGATGATGTGTGAGGAGCCAGAAGGAAGAATGCTAATGTTCTAAAAAGTAAAATGTATGACGAGTGAGGGGATTGATGGGAGTGGGCGGAATAAGGATGAGCTGTGAAGAACAAACCATGAAGCGCAATAGTGGGGACTAATGGCAGAGGAGGTGGAAGAAGGATGTGTGAGTTTCAAGGAGGATGACTGATAATGTCCTCAAGTCTACGATGTGCGATGGTTGATGAGGATTGAGGCCGAGGAGAGTAGCATGAGTGTGATGACGGAGAAAGAGGATTGTGGAGAGAAACGTTTAAGTGAGGAATGAGAACGAGTGAGGAGGCAAAATGCAGAGGTCCAAAAATGAATGCTGTATAATAGACTGCCTCTAGAATGATACAAGTAGTCTGTATATAAAATGTCACTAGTGAAGTGGATCCGGAGGGCTATCTCCTTAACTGTGCTTCAGGAAAGGTGACCCGAGTTCTTGAGGTACTGATGGTTCCAGCGGAAAGACAAGTCCATCAAAAGTGTACAAGGTGCCTCCACTTCACTATTTAGTGACTGTCAATTCATTATTGAGTAATCTCCAGGGACAAATGAAGCACCCACATGTCTCATAATGAGAGTAGCCTTTTTCAATGTTCATTATATAAGAACCGTGCACACACTTCTTCATTGATGACCATTGACTAATTTATTCAATTTAAAATATGATTTAATTCCAATTAGCATCTCAAAATTGTGCTGTTCAGTTATTGACAGGATCCAGAAAAATTAAATACGAGTCGTACAAACTCATCGGTTTTATACAGCCATAGCCAAGATACATCTGTGGATAAAATGTAGACCATCACTTGGCATGGCATCTGACTCGGCATTGTTACTCGCTCTATATGTCTATGATTGGCCACAACACCTTTTTTTTTTACAATAGCTATATTTGTCAGTGACTTACATCACTTCAATATAGTTAAAATCTAAGCTTCAACGGAGATGCTGCATCAGTCAACGACTGCCTTGAAAGACTCCCTCTCTTGGTCAATCCTGATTAATAAGGATATTACACTATATAGTTTCCATGTGCCGGACGTTGTGTAAATCACTCATGATCATTTGCAAATACTGTCTACCTATTACAGTTGCTAATCGTGTAGGATTTTGGACATCCAGTAAAATGCTATGAAGAAAATTCCCTTGGTTCCAGCAGTATTCTGGAGCTGGCTATTGGTAATGCCAAATACTATGGGTACCATAGGGCCCCATATGCCCTGATGTTCATATAATGAAGAGGCGTATTCCGAGCCTTGTATTCTACATATGATGCAAATTAGATTGGTATATACTTACCAGCACAATTAAACTGTTTCACCTGCTGCAGGATCAACAGCTTCACATTCAAGGCCACTATTAAGGAATAAAAAACACTTGCCCCAGCATGATTGACATTTCACCTCATGCACACACAAACCATATCTAACTCACCAAGAGTGACAAATCACCCACAGTGGCTAGTACACATTTTGGTCGCCTTGGAGCTTGTACCAGAAATGCAGAGACACACATTTTCACATTGATGAAAGGCACCCAAAAAAGCAGTCAATGTTAACAATCTTATGCAGATTGGGTACACGGTTGCGTGTGTAGATTAAGAGATTATTAGCCTGATTCATGGATTATTTGTGCCGAAAAAAATATGGGATTGGTGCGCCATTCTGCCCGCAAATCCCCATTTGTTAAACAGGGATTTTCGGGCAGAATGGCGCACAAATCCCGTTTTTTTTGCGCAAATAATCCATGAATCAGGGCCTGAGTAATTATCTGGAGTATGTATTTTAAGATAAGCATGGCTGCATACTGCGTATTACACTATTTGGGCAATTTTTGGTTGCAGGTTCAATGGTGAGGCAGGAGCAGTGTGAGAAGATACTAAGTACATTTTAAGGCTTAACTTGCGAGTTTGGGGCTCTGCAATCATCAGAAAAGAGGGAAGGCCAATTAATTACACAATGTTGAGTCCCGAACAGCACTGTGTGATCATGCAATGCAGAAGTATGGACACGGCTTCCTCAGGAGTGTGTGGGTGGCGGGGTGATGGGGCAAGAATGGTACGGCGCCCGCTGGGCCCCTAGGCCTTTGCATACAAGGTTGTAAGACTGAATGGACATTTTGGAGGAGTGTCGAAGATGGAAATCGCTAACACAGGTTCTTCATGTCTGGAGCAGTAAGAGTACACTTGAAGACTTGGGTACAGTGTTTTGGAGACATTAATGAGATGTCATTATGGGGGCGATGGGCCCTTAAAGAGTAGAAGGTGTACATATTCTCAGATCAATTAAATGACGGATGATGTCTACCAGAGTAGGTAGGTTACAAATAAAATGTACTCTTGCTTTCTATTCTTTATAGGTAGCAACTGTTGAGCAATATATAAAAGAGGTTACTCTCCAACAACTTTGGATGTAAATAACATTTCCACAATTTGTAAAGGATTTATGGTTGCGCTGCCAAGAAACAACCCTGGTGATAGAACTCAAATGAAGAAGTTCACCCTACCTAACGTGAAAGGTAAGGTTATGACTGAATACTTCTAGGTCTACTTGCAGGTCAATAGGCAACCCTGTGTTGAGTTCTGTGAAGTAGGGTATCCTGTGGGAGCGTTATTGACCTATACTAACCTTGTCTCTGATTAGCGTACAATTGATTTGCCACAACCACCTCACGGATCCACGATGTAACACAAGGTCCATTTTTCATCTGGGCACTGGGAACATTTTCCTGCATGAAGAGATGGATGGTAGGAATTCTTTATAGATTGTACAAGTATGTGGATAGCCAGGGGAAGAGGAAAGAAAAATATCAAGATGTCAGTTTTCTCACAAATTGAAAGAATATGTACAAAATATTAGGCATTAAGAATCTTGAGACAAGATCATACCCAAGTCATGGAATGGGCTTCATAATATTGGTGGTGGCTGCATTTATAAGGGAAACAATGAAAATAAGATATGTAGCTGAGGTTCTTGATGGGGAAAGTCTCTGTCGGATTTCACAGAGATATGTCCAATGGATGACTTGATTGACCAGGTGTTATATATGAGAATATTAGACTGAGATTGTTTTTTTCAGTTATTATATAGGACACTAGTTAGGTAAAAATGAGAATGGTAAAAGATAATGATTTTGATCAGTTATTTATGAAGGTCGCTAGTTAGATAAAACTAAAGTTAAAATTCTAAGTACTTAACTTGCTTACATCGTTGACTGTACCGTTGAAAATAATAATACAGATTACATAAAGAAAACAGGTCTCCTGTCGCCCATATTTATTTCTGTAGTGTAAAACAAAGCAAATAGCCTTTTTCATGGCAGTTCATTGGTTGTGTCGTGTAGAGTTGATAGCCCCCGAGAGCCAAAACCAGTTTGCATTGATGATAAATTAAAAGAAGTAAGGCTACACGTTGACGAGATAAAACCTAATGCGATACTTGTTTATATGCTGTCTTCTTTTTTTAACTAAATCGGAGTAGATTAAAGGTTTCTAACTGGGAAATATTGTAGTGAAAAATTGAAAACAAGAAGTTATAAAAAAAAGCACTTTCTCTTGTGTTTATGATTTTTATATGTGAAGTTGTCTGATTTTCTACATGGTAATTTTAGGTCAGTGAACTTAAAATCTTTGTACTGTATGTGAAATTGTTTTTTTTGTGCAAAATCTATTTAAAAAATAAAATATATATTTATTGTTATACTGAAACTGCAGTGGTATTTCTTATGAAGAAATTGTGATATTTCACAAAAGTATGAGTTGTGTTTCAGAACACAGAATATGAATCCAATTTTGGTCTAAATGACAACATTGTATCCCTTTTGGACTATACTATGAACATTATTCCAGGTTTTTTATTAAGTTAACATGGATATTCCTCACCCTTTCTATTTATTTTAGATGAAGAACGCAGCAGGATTAGCAGTGTTTGTGGGTGGGTCTTTGATGAGCAGAGAAATTGTCTGATGAATAGATAAAAGGTTTGGAGGTGAATCGCTTTCTTGGAATCGTTTTTTCCTAACTAGCTGTGGTGGCATTTTGCAGTCCAACCAGAACAATAACCTTAATTTCAATATTGACAATGAGGCAGTGGCTGGCCTTGCCAATGGGCAATTTGTAAGGATGTTTGAGAGTCTCATGAAGTTATAAGATCTTATTTAGAATAAGTCACATTCCTGGGATTGACAATAATGTAGTTATCCATGTCCACTTCAGGGTAGAGACGTTTCTGTGGTAAGCTCCAGTACATATCAGACACCAAACATCAAATATGGAGGATAGGAGACTTACAGCACTGGAGCTTGTAGAGGGCCCACTGTCACTTGTCACCGAGTAGGTATATAATAAGGCCTGGTTTGATTTCATTTTCAACAGCTCCACCAGAAGAAAGGTAAGAGGCCACAGTTGTTTTTGATTTAATCATATCAATCCGAATTTATACACCACATTCACCAAACTACTGAACTTAAAACCTCAAAAAATATTAAGAAAATGGAAAACTATTTATGGCAATACCATAAGGTAATAATTAATGGCAATGAGAGGAGAGTGAGAAAGATGTAAATAGACAAGTGGAGTAGTAGAGCGAACTAGGGGAGAACGATATAAAGTTTTAAAGAGAAAGAGCAAAAGCGGAATTGAGAACAAGGAGAATTTTGAACAACTAGAAGTAATTGAGATAAAGAGCAAAAGAAGAACGAAGCAAGAAAGAGAAGAACGGGGAAATAATATAGCAAGGAGCTATGCCATGTAGTAGACATTGTACACATATTGGAATTTAAGGAGAGCGGGAAAGAAAGCCAGTCTAAAGTGGCATTACAAGGGGGGGAATATCCCCCAGAGGGAAAGTTGGAAATAAAGCTATCAGAGATGAAAAGAGATTGGAGCGGGGAAATGCCATAAAAAGTGAGACTAACAAGGAGAAACAAACAAAGTGTATTTATAAGAGTCTTAGTGGTTTGGAAATTATAATGGACACATTTTGCAAATATTATTGAGCTAAAGAAGACCTATGTGTACGAGAGTCAAAACGGTTCCAGGCAGAAGAGGAAGGAGAGAAAAGGGAGGGAAGATAATAGATGTGGGGCAAAGACAGGCATGAGGGGAAAGAAGAGGATATTGGTGTAAGAGGACTTTAATTGAAGAAAGTGGGAGAGCATTCAGTTTCGAATGGCATAAAAATAGAAGGGAATAGACCACATTTTCATTAAAGCAAGAGAAGAAAAATATAGGAATGATGAACATAGACGCAGCAATTTAGAGTAAAGGGGGAGGTAATAGAGGTGGAAGGAAGATGAATATACTAGACAGGGACCAAGCCCTGAGGGGGCTGAAGCATCAAAGGAGAGAGCTAGCTGTGTTCCCAGCCCTCAAGTCATAGCAGGGATGTGTAGAAACATGGAAGAGGGCCAAGAAAGAGCAGAATCATAGTTACCAGAGGGCGAACGAGTTGGGCAAAAGTGGGGTGAGCCACAATATAAAAGGCACAGATAAGATCAAGCGACCTGAAGCAGATGCTTGCTGCATGCAGCGCTACATGACATCATTTACAATTCTGTCAAGACGCAATCAGGCAATGAAGAGCAATTTTAATACAATAGTGAGGGTGGAAATTAGACTAATTCGGGGATAAACGTGAATTAAAGTCCAACTAATCTGAAAATCTATTGGCATGACGTTGAAGAGTTGAGAGAGAAAAGGGAGGTGCAAAGAGAGTGGTCAAGAGAAGGCCTTTTAAGAATAGATGGCATAGCGGCACGCTTAACAGTGCAAGAATATGCCACTGGAGAAAGAAGAGTTGAAGAGAGGCATGAAGAGACCTAGCGAAGGGGGTACAGTGGTGATGAGGGGAAAAGGCAGAGGGCCTGGATGGGTAGAGCTACGAATAGGATGTTATAAGAAAAGATTAACCTCAGTCTCATTAAGCTATAATAAGACTACACAGAAGAGAAGGCACGCACCACTGTAGATGGAGAGAGGAGATGACATTTCTCAATCTTGGAAGTGAAATAAGAGGTTAAGCCAGAGCCTCTAAACGCTGAAGGCGAGAGGTCTCTGTCATCTAAATCACAATCTCCAATTGAGTTCTATGGGAAGTGACTTTGTGGGTGTGAGACACAGGCAGGAGAAACGTGACATGAAATGGAATTATGGGGCAGCGAGGGAGGCAACCATGGCATCTGTGTGAGTAGGATGGTGGCAGTTCTCCTGAGTTCTGTTATTGCAGCTTGGAGATTTTTTTAAGTTGTGTTTTTGAGGTTTTTAAGGTGTTGGAGATAACAGGACAGCGTGAGATCCTGTGTTTGTCACGGTATGTGTGCAGCAGTGGAGAGCTCTAAAACTGTTGAGAAGACGGTAGATGCATCAGAGAGAAAGCAGTCGCGGAGGCGGCTTTCGGTGCCAGGGGGTGGATATAGTGCGCCAGCGGGAGGGCAGGGGTACACTGGGTCGCAGGGGGGGGCATATTGAAAAGGTATGAGTAGTTTATTCTCTGCCTTCCAGGGAACAATGATATGTATACATTGTGTAGAGCGTAAATAACTTGTGGATACACTAGACAGCAAGCTTTTACAGTATCTGGAAGGGGGGCCCCTATAAAGGCAGCAGGTGTTGGCAATTTTGCACAAATATTTAAGGCACAGAAGGACACACAGGCATGGATATGGCACTATTTACCTTTGCGTTTGGAAAGCCAGTGAAGCGGGGCCTATTGAGATGAGTGAGGAAACGTCCAGAAGGGCTTGGAAGAGAACACTTGCATCCGCACCAATTGTCGAGACTAGGAGACAAATTAATACTGGGACGAGGATATTTTGCTGAGAGGTAGGTGTCCTGTTATTGGTTCATGGATATATACCCTTTGATGTTCTAGAACTTTCCAAAAGGACGGGATGTTTTGGTCCTTTATAAGGAATGATCGTTCCTTGGTATTCCTGCAGGAAGTTGTAGCTATGTTTGGCAGGCTGTAAAGGAGGTTGTGTGGGATTTAGAAAGTAACGATCTGCAAACTTTTCACGAAACTGCCAAAATAGAAAATGCACCCGCTGTCAATAAACTCTGCACACATTTGTTTCGTTGTTTTCAAAACCTGCAAAACAGTTGGATAAATAATCAACGGGGGGATTGTTGCAGAGATTTTCTCAGCAAACTAAGTGAAAAGGTTTCACTTAGTTTGCTAAGAAAATCATCGACATTAGTTTATATGCAGTTTTCATTTTCCTAGCAAAGTAAGCAAACACTCAAGTAAATAGTTTAAAACTAGAGTTTTCCACATATTTTGCTGATAAAAAATCTGGCAAATAATTTTGGGGGAAATTATTTACTGCACGTTTCTGAAAATGTTGCTGGGAAAAAAAAACGCAAAAATAAAATTTTCGGGATTTTGTTTCAGCAAGTTTACCAAAGGCTTATTTGGAAAAATAATTAATAATGTTGTCAATTTCCCGCAGTGAAAAATTATGAATCGGCAGGATTTAAATTTGCGGACCTTGAAGTAAAAAGGAATCCTAGCATCAAAAGCAGGTTTTTCTGGGGCCTATGAATGCCACCAAGCAGTTGAGATGGTATTTGTTAATAATGGTTTTGTTCAGGGGTGTTGCTAGGTCTGGAAAAGACCCGGGGCTAAGCTGATGTCGGAACTGTTGGGACTGGGGGCTAGCTAGCCTATTGGCTGTAGCTCCTGAGATTCTATCCGGGGCTACAACCAAAAGATCAGGGCTATAGCCCCCTAACCCCCTCCCCAGCAACGCCCCTGGTTTTGTTAGTTGCAATAGTTGGACAGAGAGGGAGAAGGAGAGGGGAGATGAAAGTGTGCTTGTTCTTGTGTGGTTTTAAAAGAATGGGGGCAACAGCTAGAGAGCGGTGGGAGAGGAGCTTCGGTCGGTAAGGCCAACGGTCTTTATGTGTTTTTGTTGACAATTTGGGTTGGTTTGTGCAGCAAGCAAACCAGTCGAAGGCAATGTATGATGCAATCAAACCAATACCGTTTATAAATGTTCTACAGAAGAGCTCTGCGCTGTCCATAGTCTAGAGACATGGCAAACTCGTGCTATGAGCATTCATGTCCAGAAATGGCAGAGGTTCACGCTAGGCACACTCATGACTTGAGATGGGAGTGGGTCATGCTATGCCCATTCAGGTCTAGAAATGATAAAGCATGATGTTATGAATGCTCATGCTATGAACATTAACATCTAGAAATGAGAGGGCCACTGCTGTCAGCATTCATTTGCACAATCGAGGGAAGCTCATGCTTTGAGCATTAATTTCTACAAATGAGCAAACAAACCTCTCTCTGAGCTTTGACTCATGGAATTTGTGCAGCGCAAAGTCATTTTTGCAGTACAAAATGAACTCTGCACTGACTTTGCACTGCAAAAATACACTTTGCACAGTTCCATGAATCAGGGATTGTGTCGGCAGTGCAAAGTCACTTGGAGCCGTGCAAAACATTCCATGAATCGGGCCCTATAGGTCTAAAAATGAGACAGACTCATGGTATGAGCTTTCCTGCCTTGAAATTAGAATAACTCAAGCAATGGGCACTACTGTTTACAAATGAGAGGGGCTCTTGTCATGAGCAATACTGTCTCATTATTAGTATTGTCTAGAAGCGAGAGAGTTTCATGCGCTAAACATTACTGTCTGGAAATGAGAGAGGCTAGTTTGGATAGTGCACGTGAAGGCCTTGCTTATGTTTTCCATGTTCTTTTTAAAGCAGGATTAAGTTGGGAATGTGTTGATGGTCACAGTTTTAGCCGCTTGCTCTTTATTGCTTAACATTTGCAAGATGTCCCGAGTTAGTCTTTCTAGCTCAGCCCAGTGCGTGTGGAAGGTTATCATTAAATACCCCTCTGCTTGCGTTCTTCACAGAATCATGGCTTTTTTAAATGATGCCTTCCAGATAATGTTAGGCTAAGCAGAAGTCAGTTTACGCTAACCACATAAAACCTAAATTATAAGTTGTCCTACTGTTTATTCAGACAGTCTTGCAGTGTCTCCTCTGTTAAAACGCCCTCCCCTTGCCATGTACACAGACACGTGCAAGTCATGAATGCTCTCAGACTGCTTGAGAGGCTCCCCGTGCCATCTGCCACGTCAGTCTGTGGGAGACTTTAGCACATAGTTGGATGTCCGATTCACAAAGCATTCCATTTACAGGCTAGATGCGTCACAGGCGCAAATTACGCCTGTGGGCATCGGCAACGTGAGCATGAGTGGTGATTCACAAAGAATCGCATGTAGAACACGCAATTTGTGTCTTCCCAAATTTTCGCCGATGTGCAGTATCACCTCCTGCAGCTTTACGCATCCCACGCCCTCGAATAGGCCTGGGAACAGCGCAAGCATAGTGGTTGACATTGCAGCACAGCCCTCATGTGGCTCCCGCTGCTGGGCGTGGCTGGTCGTGAAGTGCTGGGCCACCACAGGCGTCGCATGGCTTCCGGCATTCCTCTGGAGGCTTCTGGGCACCGTGCGTGCTCTGCCTTCTGTATCATCTGTGGGGCCTTGGTAATCCTTTCATTGACAGCGCCTGCACCAGCTTCGGTGACCTTCGTTCAGTGCCTCTTCCATCAGCGCTGCCCTGGACGAGGAGAGCAACTGGGTCCTCCCTAGCTCCCAGATTCTGTGTAGGGGTATGTCGGGCTCTTTTAGGATCTGGTGGTGTAGCGCCACCGATGAGCATTGTTGGATGATCTGTGCCCTGATTTCGTCTGTCTCATCCACCAGCCGAGAGGTCATGGCCAGCCTCAGTAGCCGAGTGCGATACGCATCTAATGACTCGGTTGGATCCTGGTGGGCCTGCCGCAGGTGAAACCTCTCGTAGTCCCTGTTGACCAGTGGGTGACAGTACTACTGCAGCGTTTCTTTAGCTGCACTGTACAAGGCGTCTCAAGGTTGCAAGGCTTTGAAAATCTGGTGCACCTTGCTGCCTGCATAGAATAGGAGCATGGCCCACTGAGCTGCGTCATCAACTTCCTTGGCTGTGGCAAAGTACATCTCCAGCCTTTCCACCCACATGTCCCATCGCAGCCCAAGTGTGGCAGAGGCACCTATGATCTCGAACTCCAGTACTGGACACCCAGTGAACCCCCGGGGTGCATCGCGGGCCATGCCAGAGCTCCTGCATCCCTCCCTCTGGGATGCTGACAGTGAGAGTCTGGCCATGGATGAAGAACCTGCTCTATCGAGATCCTCATCCACCATGTTGGTAGGGTTGTTCCTTCACCTGTGTGAGTGTGTCCTCCTTGTACCATCCCGCTCAGCGGCACAAGCACCCCAGTGATGTATTTTGGGCCGCTAGCCGAGTCACCGGGTTATCCTGCAGTGGATGTGGCTGTTAGGCCTTCCGGGCATGCTCCTTCCCACCTTCCGCCGCAGCACAAGCACCCCTTGCTGCTTGCGGGGATGCCACCATCATGTATTTGGGGTGCTCCTAGTGGAGAGGGCCCTGTGTGCACCCAGCTGGCGTGACTGTGAAGCTACAGGGCTGCCCTCTCCCTTGTACTCCGGCCTTTCAGGCGCCCTCATGGCCAACTGAGCGGCCAACGGACCTTTGGGTAAGTGTGTGTCCTTGGGGCAGTGTGTGCACCAGACAACGGGCGGTTCCCCCCCTCTGTTACGAGGGCTGTGGCACATCAGGCCTGCTTCTTTGTGCAAGGAAAACGCCTCTTTGGTGCGCAAACTAACCCAGTCGCACCGGGCGGGGTTGCTCAGCAGGCCGTATGGCCGTCACAGGAAGATACGCCTTGTGCCGGCCCTCCCGCTTCTTCTTTCCGTATTGCGCGGCTTATAGTCAGTCAGGGATACTACCCAGAGATGCGTCCGGGTGGCTTGAGAAGTGCTGGAGCTCCCGCTCTGTATAGCATGCCTGGGACTCCCGTCCACCATCGTCATCAGTTGTTGTAGGCCTGGACTGTTGGCTCCGCGCTACGAAATAAGGACACCAGCCGTCTCATGGGCGGGAAGACCTCTACTTTTATTGACAGCGGCGCATTAATAACGGGCCCGTTGTTAGCATGCTTGTCCCCTCGCAGGACCCGCAAAGGACTTCTGGTAAAACCAGACGTCCAGAGCGGGTCCCGCTAAGGGACCTCATGATAGGGAGGTACAGGGTTAACGGCACCGGCACCTTTACCGTCGCCGTTAACCCCTTACCGCCCTCCTCGTAATGAGGCCCTTTGACCTGAAACTGGTTTAGAACATTATATAAAAGGCAAGAGCTTTCAGGAGACAATAAATAAAAGTGAAACTTGTTTCTGAATATTTGCCTAAGTCAAACTTAAACCCGGTTTCACCAAGGATTGACACTAAGGTGCATTGTGTATTTTTTGCCACTTCGCCAGACACACCATTTTGCATATGCAAAGTGGGAGTCTCTTAAGGTGCAACCCATAACATACCAATTGAATGTGGTGTCACCTGAATTTAACATATCCAGGTGCCCCCGGAAAAAAGTGGGACTTCTGAAAAAAGTGGATGGACTCCGTCCACCCACGTGTATCCTCGACTTGAGCCCTGCCCGCAAGCAGCCAATCTTTAATTGCACCTAGTCCCAATTTCCTTTTCCACATTGAATCGGGTGCAATTTGTGATTTATTTTTATCTGCAAATGCAGTTGTGCACAGCAAATTGCTTTATGAAGTGGGTCTCTGTCCTGGAGTACCAATAACACATCCTCTTAGGTCAGGGATCTACACATTTTGGCTCTCCAGATATTTTGGACTACAACTCCCATCAACCCTAGCCTGCAGATGCAATTTGGGATCGTGGGCGTTGTAGTCCAAAATATCTGGAAAGGCAAAGGTGTCAGACTCCCATCTTAGATTGGTCTCATTTTTATCGGTTACTGTTTTTGATAGTGCCATGAACTGCTGTTTCCACCTGGCATCCTGAGAGGCTGCTAGGAAGCTCGCACTCGGGTATCCTGAAGGGCCTTCAACGCCACCCACCACCCCCAAATCAACAACTATATGTAAGCTGCACACACTAGGCTAGCGCTTGTAAAAACAATGAAACAGCTCCTTTACTACCCCCTCCAGTACAAACCCAGCAGGTAATTTATTTATAGCTTCTTTCCGCCTCGACCTGCTTTAACAATCAAATGACCCAGCTGATAATGGTTTCCCAATCGCAGAAAAAAAATGCAACATTCTTCTTTATCTAATGTACACCAAATTAACGAATGTGAGTTAAATACCAAATTTCGCATTCAACTCATACTCCACCCATTTCAATGAATGCGAAGAACAAATCTGTGTCAGCTTCTACTACCCAATGATTTTAGCGTCAGTGCTCCAAGCCTCAAACATCGTTTCATGGTTACCATATATATGGTCCTGCGGATGTTTGTACTACAACTCCCAAGATCCTTTACTAAAATGGGAGTTGAAGTCAAAAACATCTGGAGGGCCAAATAACGAGTAAGCATGGTCTCTGTCATAACTGGTTTTCCACCCAGGGCCACAATCGAAGCATCAGCAATCAAATCTGTTAGTTCACCAGCTAGCGGTTACTAATTTAAGCATAAATGGCAAACAAGTAACAGATCTGGCCCACATTAGCTACTTTTTTGCTGCAAACATTTGACATCAATAACACACCAGTGGCGTAACACAAAATGTGGGGAACCTCCTGCGAGCCATTTTGATGGCCCCCTCCCCAACTCGGCAACGCTTGCACAATATACACGAACCTGCTGCTGAAGGGGTATGCCGCACACTGCACTGGGAGAAAGATTGAATATGTATTTAACTACAATATACAGCACACTCTGAGAAAAATTGGCTAAAAAGCCACAGTGTTGGTAATTGTTGGGTAACACCAATTCAATACATGTAAATCACCAACAGTGCACTAGAACATTAATGCTTTGCTATTAAAAATGCCATGCCACAATGAAAACATGTCCAACTGACTGCACAATGTAGACCAGTGTAGACACGTAATAACATTACAGTAAAGCATGCCAGTCCACGTTTAGACATACCTAGACTGGTTGCACCAAAATGCCAGTCAAAGCAATAAAACTCATCTAGAAGAGAGCTCACATTAAAGCCTGTGTCTCCGCGGCCTCTACCAACACGGCCGAACTGTTTAAAATATGCAAGGAACTGGTCGATCCTGTTGCAGTCTCTACTTTTCGTGTTCCCTCCAAGGCCCTCTGTACGGCTCTGGCCTCTCACTTCTCCGCTAAATCTCAGGACATCCTGTCCTCTATCTCCTCTTCCTCTCCCTCTTCCTCTCTCGGCCCCCTTTGGCCATCTCTACCTCTCCCCCTCCTTGTTTCTCTTTCTCTGTGACAACACCTGACAATATGTCTAGATAAGTCTAATCTATGAAAGTGTCACCCAAACAGGTGCTCTCCTGCTCCTCCAGAACCATCAAGAACCATATTGACACCCTCACTCCAGCCTTGGCCGATTTCTTTAATCACTCTTTAGCCACTGTAACGTTCCCCTCTTCCCTTAATCACTCCCTTGTGCATCCACTCCTCAAGAAGCCGTCTGCTGATCCTACCTGCCTGGAAAACTATTGCCCAATCTCCATCACCCCTTTCTTGGGCAAACTCTTGGAAAAGCTTGACATCTCCCAGCTTACTCTCTACACTGAATCTGTTGGTTGTCTCCATGACCATCAGTCTGACTTCAGAGCTGCCAGAGGCATGGAAACTGCTCTTCTGAACACCCATGAAGATCTGTTCTCTAACCTTGATTCCAGCATTCCTTCTGTCCCCACCCTCCTTCTTTCCTCTGCTTTCGACACAGTCAACAACGCCATCCTGATAATCAACTCAGTGAGAACCTGGGCATCACAGATCAGGCCCTGGAGTAACTGACCTCCTTCCTCTTGGACCGCCCCCTCCCCGTCCCTCCCAGGTCCAACCTGGCCCCAATCTCTCTGCCACCTCTCTCTACCTGTGCTGTTCCTGAGGGCTTTATACTCTCACCCTGGTTTTTCAACCTCTACTTGGCCCCTTTGGCCCACCTGATCTCTACCTTGTCCTCTAACTTTCAGTGTTATGCGGATGACTCAGCTTTCCTTCAGGCTCCCCTCAGCCTCCTCTCCTCTCTCGCTCATTCCTGACTGTCTATCCGTGATTCAGGATTGCTGCGCCTCCAACATGCTCTGCCTTAATGCCAGTAAGACGGAGATCCTTCTCATTGGGACCCTGGCACCAGCTTTCTCTCTCTCACTCTGGCCGTCTGCCTTGGGCCCTCTTACTTCACCTTCCTGCGAGGCAAAAAACCTTGGTGTCATCTTCTATGCCACTCTCTCTTTCTCTCCTCACATCTCGGATGTCACCAAGAAGCTCCACTACCAGCTGCTCCTCCTCAAAGGGACTCTTCCCTTTCTCACTTTCCACCAGAAGCTCACGGTCTCCAGAGCCCTGGTTCTCTGTCCGCTGGACTACTGCAACAGCCTCTTTCTCATTCTGCCTTCCTCTACTCTGTCATCTGCAACTAATCCAGAACAGGACTGCAAGACTTATCATTGGCCTCAAGCCCAGGGATCATATCTCTCCAGCCCTGAAATCTCTCCACTGGCTCGCGGTGGTTGCAAGGATCAAGTTCAAGACCCTTTGCATTGTCCATAAGGCTTTCTGGGGCCGGGGCCCGCATTACATCCAACGCTCTTTTCCAAAAAACCTTCCTTCTCGAGCCCTTCACTCAGCTACCTCCAACTCTCTAAGGGTTAGACGCTTCTCCAGGCAGAGAGTGGGGGGTAGATCTCTCTCTTCTGCTGGTGCCTCCCTCTGGAATGGTCTCCCTGCCCCTTCAAAACTTGAGCCGGACCATCTGAAGTTTCAAAAGCAGCACAAAACCTTCCTTTTTTCCTCTGCTTTCTCTCCCTCCCTCCCCTGCTGATCTACCGGTCTGCTGTACCGACCGGTTGCTTGGATACCCTCAGAGTCTCTCTGAGTCCAGGCTATTTCTTGATCAGTCACCCTTGCACTGTCTCAGTGCCTATCATGCACTTAGGGGCTATAACTCTAACCCTGCAGCCCCTTGTTCACCTTGCACTACCCATAGCCCGCTGCCCTGGCTGCACTTACTCAGAGCATTGCAGCCCTGTTTTCCCCTCCCCTCTCCCTTGCACTACCTCCCTTTCCTCTTGCACCTCCCGTTCTCACAATGACACAAGGCCTAGTGAGATTGTTTGTCTTGTCCTCCCACTATCTTCCCTCCCTTGTCTTGTCGCGCATAGAAACACTTGTGTACCGGCGCGTTATAAATGACTTCTCTCATATGATTTTATCACAGATGCCCAGAGAAATATACAATGCTGCAGTAAGAAATGGCTAGACTGGCAGCACCCAAATGCCAATCTAGCCAGGTAATTACACTTAGCAGGACTGCTTTATGAGAAATTCCCAGTTAAAAGAAAGTCATACCAGGAATGACTAGACTGGCTGCACCAAAATGCCCCTCTAGCCACTAATACCACATATCATGCCTGCTTAGCCTGGACATGGACAACCATTATGATTTATCACACAATTCTGTCCCCCACACATCCCCCTCCCTCCCACCCCTTACCCCAAACCTCCAGAATCAGCTCCTTGGCCAGGAATTGCCTCCAAATCCCTCTTCATTGTCCCAGAGCTTAATTATGAGGCCCCTTGCCTCATAGGTAAGTACTGGGTTGAGAAAGAGTGGGACTAGAAGTCATGAAGATTACAGGTAGCTAAGTCAGGCATTACATCCATGTACCTCTACCTCATCCCAGTACTTGTGTACTCTGCCTCATACACAAGTACTGCCTCATACATAAGTACCGGGACGAGGAAGAATAGGGCTAGGAGTAATCAAGGCATTAAACACAAGTAGTGGCGCAACACCATTGAGTTGACTGGGCTTCAGCACTCACCCCCCCCCTGACATTTTGGGCTATGTTGACTCAACCTGGCTAACCTTTAGAGCAGGAGGACATAAATGCAGTGGTAGATTTAAGGCAAAGGCCCCGTGAGCAAGACTGACAGAGAGCACTGGGTAAGCGGGACTTGGGGGCAGACTTAGGATGTGAAAGGTTAATGGCTTCCAAGAGTCAATAATGATTACATTTAGGGACAAATTTTCGGTATTTTTTACGTTGTCTTCTTCAGTCATTGGAGTTGTGCGTTTAGTGGTAGGAAATCTGGTTGGAAACAACCTAGTCACCTCAACATTTGCCCAGGATCATTCACTTTGACCTGTTTATTGGGTGACACATGTAATGTCACCCAATCAGTTGGATGAGGATATATAGGATGGAGACATTCAAACTCTCAAATATTTTACAGAGAAATGCCTGTTCAGTGGATAAAGCTTTTAGCTCAAAGAGAGATGCATTGGATACATTTGCTCGACACGGTACACCCCAGAGGGATGAATGAATGAGCTTAACCTGCACTCCTTTTTATGATCTTTACACAGTATTGACATATTTTTTAGCACTGGGTATTTATTAGACTCACCTCATGAGGTTACATGAATGAGATAGTGGTTATAAACCATATGTTTTAACGCTGGACCAAACCACATCTGAGCACAACTTGATGGATGTAGAGATCGACGAACATGGAGAAGCTATGTAAACATTTAAGTGACTTGCTCATTGAATTTATGTTTTTTTCTCACTGTTGACGCAGCCAGCACACAACCCTTTTGATTACTGTAATGTTTCCTTATGTTTTCCTCATCCTTGATCTTCTCATTGGTTCTTTTGCATTATAACACGCACCGAAGTTGTAACATTTCGATATATTATTCTGAATGTATGTTTAAGTTTTTTGTCTAGACATCCACTGTTCAGTTTATTGGTGATTTAGTTTGGTTCTCTTGCTATGACATTTATCTACAACTGGTTAATTACCCATTTACAGTTGTTCTAAATGTTACCACAATGTGGTAATCTTGGGGTGAAATATGCACATTGAATTATTTGGTTACTTTTGCCATTAATTCATATAAGCAGTTCTTTTCATTACTTTTGCATTGCATACGGTCCATTTTTTTGCCAATAAGTGACTTAGTCATCGGTCCTACTCATGTCTTTGATCAAATCGATTCTCTTTGTACACTCACAGATATTAACACTCTCTGGTATCAAGGTCTCTTTGCGACACTGGTAGATTTGGCTATTAGATTAGTCCTCTTATTAAACGTTCTCTACTATAGTTCCTTTCTTAGTTTCCTAGACCGTTCTTTATTTTGGTTACCAAGTAGTCATGGCAATTGCTCAAACAACTGATCCCCGAAGTTGCTTTCTAGTCCGTCCTTTATGTTGTTACCATGTAGTCATGGTTACTACATATACAATCCATATGATCACGACTGTCCGCGTCGTCGGTTACGGCAACGATCATTGGACTCCAATACAGGTAGGAAACAGTGCTTCCATTGCACGTTCTTTCTTGATATTTTTAACCGAATTTCACAATGAAGTTCCTTATCAAATGCTTATTACTTCTTCCTAGAGTCCCTGACGACACCCCAGTCATTTCAAGGCTAGACCTTATCGTTACATCTTAACAATCATATGTATTCATGAGTTGCACTGTAGATCGCAAGTTCGATGTTTGAACGCCATTGTAACAACGACTCCTACTTTTCCGAAAGGTTTACGTATTGCCAAGGCAACACCTTTCTCCAGTTCACTATACACAGTGCCACTTCAACATTTTCTATTTTCTCCAGGGTTTGAACTCTGCAGCGCCAGCATTACGCCCACGTGACATTCTACTAGTGTTCATTTGTTTTATATCTCAGGTAGTTCACGTGGTAAATCTGCGGTCCTGTTTAATCTGCTTATCCTTTCCAAAATCATAGGCTCTACCATACCCCTTCCGAAATGCTCCCTTCTCCTCTGTCATCCACTCTTGCCTCCTTCATTAACCCTATTCTCCTTTCACCTTCCATACGCTGCTCTCTTCCTGTTCTATCAGCCCCATTCCTCTCACCTACCACCCAATGCCCATGAGAAAAACAATTATCACAACAAGAAAAATGCTAACTGCACACCTGAACAAGAGACTCAGAGGAGAATCCTGCTTAATCATGCCCTAAGAATAGAAGTTATCTATATTTTATTTAACACATGTGGATTAACTGAGCTATAAAAAGAGTACAAACCCAAAGCAAAAGAGAAGCAAGAATAGTAGTTAGGAAACATTAAATCGATTGATTTTCCCTTCCCATCGGCTCACCACTTCCTATTCCATCCACTCTTCCTTTACCTTTCAAATTCCGGTCACTTTCCATCTACCACGATTCGCATTTACCACCACCGCCTGCACCAACACCATCTTCTTCGCCTTGCAGGGGAGAATTAATAATGATGCCCCCTCTCCTCTGCGAATGTGAAAATGTGCGGATGGGCCTTTCATCACAGTAACCCAAATTGACCCACCACTTAAGAAGTGAGTACTGTGATGAACCCTACAGGCTCCTCACTAAAACCTCTGCCTAAAGTCTCCTCCCAGGTGGCCAGGGAAAGGCAGACACTTTCTGATCCTGACCTTGGAGGTGGTGTTCTGCAGGAGGATGACCTGGAAGGGGAAAAGGCCTAGCAGAATGAGAGGACTAAGTGGGATGAGACGCAGTTTTTTTTCTCCTTTAGGGAGGATGTCTCCTCAATGCCAAACTATGAAATGGCATGTTGTAATAACCATCCACAAGATGCACATATAAATAGGGGAAATAACAATCACAAACTCCTCCCCTTCCTGGGGTAAATAAAAATCCTTGGATACTTGTAAAGCTAAAGTCCTCCCTAACACCCAAACGCACAGTGAAAGGGAATTTGTGAATAATAACGGCTTAAAAGAGCTGGCTTCCCTTTTTTAATCAAGCCCCATGACTAATCCTTGGTTTGTTCCTTTAAAGAATATAAGGAACAAACTTGAGTTAATTAGGGACTTCAAGTCCCATAACTCCCTACATACTGGAATGAAGAAGAGGGCTAAAGAGGTATAATGTTGCAGGAGTGGTCAGATTTGTAATGCATATGACCCACAGGGAGACAGAGAGGCTTAAAAGGCCCCCTCAGGTGCAGGTCATAGAGAAGAGCAGAGGGAGCAAGAAGAAGCAGCGTTGTTCATGCAGGCAGCCCAGACAGAAGCTGGAGGCTGTGTCGGGTGGCTTGCGTGCACCCCCAGGCCTCAAGGCTTTATTCGATGGCTGATTGCACGAGAGGGTCTCAGGAGTAAAAGGGGCTCCTGTTGCAGATGGCTCGAGCAAAGGTGGACTAAATGAAGCAGTTTGCCGGGTCACGAGGAGCCACAGAAGCAGCAGTCCTGAAAGCGGCGAGGGGATCGGAAGAGCACGCCTCAGCCAGTGAGTTCACAAGCTGGTAATGACCCTGCAGCGATCCACACCCGCTCCCGTGTTGAAGGCAGGCATTCAGCGAGTAAGCAGCACTCGCATATGAGTGAAAGTAGTTCTGAAAGTACTTTTGAATACCGAACTATTGAAAAGCAGCGTAAGTGGCACTTGCGTATGAGTGAAAGCGGTTCTCAAAGTAATTTTGAATACCAAACTATCCTTAAGTAACAACACCAAATGACTGTCACTTTAAACGTGTGAGTCTGTAGAAAAACCAGCAACCCTAAGGGGCGATATTGCTAATAATTGAGTCCTACAAGCATTGCCCTAGCCGAGAGATACTAAAATGAAGGCAAATCCAACCCAGCAGATATTGCCAACCGCAGAAAGAGGCTAATGAAAGTTCCATAAGTTGTGAAACTTGTTGCCCATAGTTTGTCCAACATATGATAACAGCTGGTATAAACTCACAGTGCCAAAGCCAAGCAAGAAGCAGAATAAGACCCTATCCTTGTCAGTATGTGGTTACTTGTGCAGTAGGGAAACAAGAGTGGTAAAAAGGCTGTCCTTCTGAAAGAGCTTATTCAGAGGGAGAGGAGCATTCTTTACAGGAGAGTATTAAAGAGCACCAATGTGAATCGTGTTTCCTCTTGAGAGTTGATAAAAGATTTGAAGCTGCAAACTGTTTAATACTGTGAAGCTGTTGTGAACCTTTTGTCAGTTGATCTTGACAACAAAAGCACTTGTTTTGGAATGCTAATCGGGCAGGGGAGTGTACCTGGATGGCAAATCTTTGGAGGAGTAGGCCTGCCATCGGAATAAACCCAGTGGAAGTTTAGGAAGGGCTACAAAGAGGTCATGACAAAGACAATTTATGTTGTTTATGGTTCTGAAGGAAGAACTGTATAAAGCTGTTAGAAAGAAGTTGTATTTCATTAGAACTGTCACAATTCCTGCCCCCAGCCCTCTGGCATATCGGGCTGGAGCCAGGCCACGATCACCTAGTTGGCCCCTAAGGGCATCTCCATCTCCCCAGAGACCTACTTGGACTCAGACTTGGCGCCTTTGGCACCAATCTCACACGTAGTCCTAAGATCCATTTAACATTGGATTTGCAATGTATTATGGGCCAATGGATGCCCCCATGTAATTCAGTTCCCTGAACTGAATGAGCAGTCTCGCCTTTTGGGTGTGGCTCAGCCCAGGGATACCTAGGATACCCACAGACTATCTAAACCACGCCTGGCACAAGAAACACGCTTTGCGTTTCTCTGCACCTGCAGCGTGACACTCGCCATGCTCAGATCTCTCTCAAAGAGGCCTACTTCTTTCTTCCGCGCCACCGCTCCTGCAAGAACATCATTAACAATACTCATCTTGAAGAGCATCCAGCTTCTGCCCAGCTCTTTCTCAGTCTTCCAGATTCACAGAAGAAGAGCATTAGTAAGCATTCAGCAATACCTTAACCCTCTCGAAACTACAAGGAGAGTTAGTCCCTTACCTGAATTCCTGCCGATCGGACACCTTCTGTTCCGGAGCATTCTGCGATCTGAAAAAGGGAAAAGACACATCAGGTTAGCGCAAAAGACATTTATGAGGTGCCGCACATCGTGCTTACTCACTGCAGCTCATCTCCTCAGCTCGCTTCCACGCTGGGTTACTGCGGCACCTAAAAAGACACAAAATAAACGAACATTGGTTAGTGCGAAGGAAACCAAATAGCATCGCGCTCTGCGCTCTTACTCACCTCAGCAGCGCCTCGCCATTCTCAAGACCTTCACCACCTAAGGAAGAAAAGCCATAGTTTAAAGAGACTAGAGCCCTCAGACTTTTCGCAAGGATCATTCCACTTACCGGTCGGGCTGAAGTCACAGCAAGCCCTGTCAGCCGGGCCCGTGCCATTGAAGCAACTGGGCACCATCCAGCCCGCATCACCCAACGTGCCCCTGCACCGAAGGCAGGACGGATAGCGCCCCACATCAGAAAACAAGGTGAGGAGAGAACCCGGGGGAAGGTTGGGACCCACGGAAGAAGGGGAGGTTAGACAAGCAAAAACAATAGAGAGTTGTCCTCTGGCAATCCTGTGTTTCAGACCCCGTGTTTCGCTGAGCAGATTCCAAGGAAGGGTTTGAAGTGGTCAGAAGTCCAGACAGGCCGAGTGGCGTCCCCGTGGATACCAGGTGAGCGTTACAAGAACTTATCAGTTGTGGCAAATCATGCTGACCAAGCCAATTATTGTTGCTATTGATGAACTGAGAAACCTTCCTTTATCTAAGGAGGATAACTCATATACTTGTTCAAGGGTGAGGAGGAGCCTTCTATTTTCTTTGTTGAATCACTGGAGTGTTGGAACTTTCTATTGACGAGTTGAAGTTGCAAAGATCTGTGTTGGAACTTTGTTGCAAATCAGTATTCCCTTATTTTTTTTTCTTCAACTGTGAAGCAGACTTCTGCTTACAGCTGGGGAAGGGGCATTCGCCCAGGCTATAAGGAGAGACTGTGGTTACATTAAAAATTCAATCATCATTGTTTTATAATGCCAACTGCATATCCTTATTTATTGTATGTATGTATAAGTGAGAAGGACAGATATCCTTTGTTAGAGTGCTTCCTTTGGTTTATTTTAGGCAGGGAAATCCTTATCAGGGTAAGGATAGTGAGGCTTTTATCCAACCTTCTAATTTAATAAAATGGCAATTGTTGAGAAACCACCACAAGTTGTCCACCTCACATATCTGACCCCTCACAGTACACGGTTGTACATAAAGAAAGTGTATTGTACACCTATCTAGGGAGCAGTTACATGGTGTTGCAGGACCAAACTAACCAATGTCTCAACAAACCACATCAGTTTATATTGTATGTACAATTTACCAACAGTGAAATAACTCCCAGATACTTTATTATAATCCACCCCCTCCCCACATATGATTGGACAATAAACTCTTCAAAGAAGCCCCATATTTTCCCAATTCCTACATTTCGATTGGCCAGTTTTATATTAATTTTCATCTTTAGATAATATGGATACCAAACCTCTTCTTAGGATTGGTCCGTAGTAGGTCATGACATCAGCACATGATTAAACATTGGTAGAAACACTGGTGTTGCGCTTGTCCAACAACTATATTACTACCTATATTGGCTAATTGTCATTAACATATACACATGATCTCGATATTGGATTTTTAATGGTCAATTAATTCTTGATGCATATCGAACTTTGCCCGCCGACACGTGTTTCGACCCTTGGTCGTCTTCAAGGCATTACATTAGCTCATCAAAATTGCGTCCCCCTTATGGGTCGCTGCATTTGAATTCTCAAGTGCCCTGCGTTCAGTAAAGGTGTGTCAAAACTTCTCACTATTAGGACCTTGTCTTTGTATATTGTTCAATTGTTATACGATTGTTATCAGCATCTGTGTCATTAATAAATCTCCCGAGCTGCGTTTTAATCCCGGTCGGTTCGGCATTTGTCATGCAATCTCTAAAACATTGGTATTAAAACATAATTCATTACTAGCAATAATTGGCCTAAGCTCTTGATCCTTAACTTTTACTTTGCACATGGTTTGCGTAAATATTTCAAGAGATATAAGGAAGGCTAGGTAAATAATTTATATTTGAGTTAGCAATGCTATCTCATTCCCCATGTCACTGTTCCATTGAAACTTTCCAATCTATAAAACTGACACTTTCTCGCACAATTGCAACTCTTGGGTAGCCTTATGATTACCCTGCATTTTATTGCTGACCAAAATAAATACTGAAACTCCTTCATGCTCTCAGACATCAGGGATGACATCTACTATCTACAATACCTATCAGACAACAAAAACTCATGGCTGTTTTTCTACAGCTGTGCTGACCGCAAAGGTTATGAAGTTACATATTCACCTATCCCCTGGCTACTAAAACCTCACATAACCATTTTCAAAGTTAACTTTGCAAAAAAGCCCTCAATTACCGTGTTTTGATTAATTTGTGAAAAGCCCACTATATTAAGATTTGTGATTTCCCCATCTATTTGTATTAATGTGCATGTATGTTTTTACATTTGGTGGGTTTGACATTTTATCTTTCTATGCGCGTGCAAGCTAATATGCATTAATTTCTAGACAAACAGTAACGCTTAAGTAACATATTGCATCCATAATTAGCTACACTTTGATACTTATGAAATGGCAACATCACACCCAACTTGCTGCCACCCCCAGTAATTAATATTGCACGTGCAACATGAACCCCTCCTAATTGTGGGGAACTTTCCTGACCACCGCATCAGAGTGCTGAGGAATGAGGACCACAGCCCTTATTCCATATCAGCTTCAGTGTGCTCCCTCAAATGCCTCCATGAACACTGTGGCTACTCCCAGCAGGTAGCAGGGGAGTGGGTTGGTGTCTAGGCATCTTTTTGTGAAACACAGGTCCCCCCACCCACCTCCAGAATACTGCAGCATGGAATGGGATATTTTGAGGCACAACAATTATTGTGGTCGCATTTTTGCAGCACAATTTTAATTCGGTTGTGGGTGTGAAGGAGTGACAGCATGCAGCGAAGAGGGACAAAGTACATCAGCAACACCATTTAGAAATAATAGCTCAGTGGAATGCGTTGGTCTTGGAAGCAAGACAACGCATAGCAACACAGGTTCGAATACAGGTCTTGCGCTTAGAAACCGGTTAGGTGCATTATAAAAAAACAAATGGAATTATAATAACAAGTATCCTCAGGGTGGCAAACACATTTGGAAACATCTGCTACTTTGGATGGTGACTATGAAGGTTCACTATTATTATATATGAAGCAACACTAGTCGATTACACCACGCGGGGGCCTTTTTGGAATAGGGTACACTGTGAAATGAACACCTATGGGGTACAGAATTTTGATGGGTAAGGCACAATGAGATTACAGATTTGCCCAGGATCACACACATTAGGTAAGTGGTGAAGCTGGAATTAGAGTCTGAAAAAGTGTAAATTCCTCTCACAATTAACGAATGTGGGAGCCATGTACAATGGATTCCTTTGAAATGTGCCTTCTTTTACCAAGTGTAAAAGCCAGGCGGATTCCATAGGAATCCATTGGTTTTCCAACAGCATAAAATGACATGCTGGAGGAAAATCCAAACAGATTTGGAAGGAAGACGGTAAGAGCAGGCATACGTGTTAAGTCTGCTGTACATTATCTTGTCGGTAATAAAAAGTGGCATAAACTCTTACCACCACTTTTTCTACTCCTTAGGACTTGGAAAATGACCCCCTAGCGTTGCAGCTTTATTTACCCCATCCTGAATGGAAGACTAATAGTTACAACATGTAAATTAATGAGGAACAACAAACAAGACAGAAAGTGACAGAAAGTGAAATAAAATGCAGGAGATGGTATTTTTTTTCTACACAGATTACAATTTGATTTCTACAGCCATAATCCCGAATCACCCAACAATCACATGTTAATAGCCTATTTAGAACTTCTATGGGAAAAAAGTGCCACGGTAATGATCACTGGCAGTTAGTTACCTGTTTCCATCAGTAATCATTTGCTGTTGTAAATGGTCTGCTGCTGAGGCATGTTATAAAGGTAAGACCACCAGTGAGAGAGACGGTGTGTGGGGGATACGGCGGGACAGGAGGCTAAGAAACGATCTATCTACTGTGCAGCAAACAGAAAAGATAAAAACATAAAGGAAGGCAGGTTTGTTCACCTCTGTTTACTTATCTGGTAGTATGGAGTGTTATTCGCTATCTTGTATTAGTGTAGCAAACACCCTTTTAAATAGCAGCTATGGCAAAAGCACAATTCACACCTTTATCGGGCCGGGTGGTAGAGCACTTGATATCGGTGGGTAAATGGTGGGTGAGGTCATGCAGGGTGGTTTGGGTGTACTTACTTGAAAATATTTGACCTTTTCACTTTTGACTGAATTGTTTTTGGTCTTTTTTTGATCGAAAATGCGGGGTAGACCCCCCGCAACCCTTTATTCCCTTACCCCACCGAATATATATATTTAATTGAATTTGACCGAATTTCAACCAAAAAACAATCAAAATAATTTGGTCAAAAGTAATGTTTTTCGACCAAGTATGCTACTACTGTGTATGGTATGTTTGGTTATGTCAATTTGATTGTATACTGTTCCAATCACCACCGTATGGAATGTATGAAGACCCTATCTAGTAGAGCTGACGTCATAGTTCCTATTCTAGGCACATCGAATGTACAGATCGGAAATTGAGGCCAAAGCAGCTACAACTATGTACCTTAAATTATACAGTGTCAAGTGGCTTAGCCAGGATTTCATTGCATGAATTCGGGGTTCGGTTAACCACCATAGAAATGAGCAAACCCGTTATCCCTCTTAGCCATTACTGTTCACAATTGTTGCCCCACTAGCATAGGCAGTAGTTCTATGACTAGCATCACATCAGCCTTGTTGCATTCCAATATACCACCATACAGGTCATTAATGGGAAATGGAAATACATTGGGGAAAGGGATAATGGGGAGATGCGGGGTAGGGGTGGTACCCTTGTTAAAAAAAGCAACATGTAGAAGTCAGTGTTTTTACCGCAGGCCTTCTAAATGTGCCATATTCTCTTAAATCTGATGCTTTCAATATTCTCCAGGTTCTTAGAGTTTATTTCCTTTAAAAATACTCCCATCCTTATGGGAATGCCACTCCATGGCCTTTTTTCTATACAGATATTTACTGGGCAATGTTCCCTCTTTGTACTCCCATTGTACCCTGGGCCAACTTAAACACGTTTGGGGCCCGGGGCATAGACACCTTTGGTGCCCCACTCCCCCAAACTAATGGAATGAAGGGACACATCACACCCCTCTCATCGCGACCACAACCCATTGCTAGATATGCTGTTTTACTGCTATCAACATAAGCATGGGTACTCCCTTTCAGTCCCCTTACCCTCTTCATTCTTTATGTAATTAGAATAATAAACAAGTATCATTTCAAGTCCAACATTACCAGTCCACGACATGGAACTTGTGTTCTAGCATAGCTACAGGACAATGCTCATCAATAGCAGCAACGAGGAAGATATTCCAGCCAGAGTATAAATGCAAGACACAGATTGTTTAAACATGTGAACATAATCCAGAATAGACAGAGGATTCAGATTAGCAGCCTCGTGGAATACAAAAGTGCTCAAGCATGACTACAGGAGGCCAATTGGAAGCAAGGAGCAAGCTAAACATACCATTGCATATACAGTGGATGAAAATTAGAAGCTGCTAGGAAGGTGTCCATATCCAGAAGGACTAAGAATAAAAGAGGGACACCGTTGTCAAGTAGTATTGCCATTAAAGAGAAAAGAACCAAATGGCTGTGATATGCAATATATTAATGCTCACTATTATTATAGAGGAAGTAACACTATAGCCAGTGAAGCCATGAGTGAAGCTTTTTGAAGAGCATACCCTAAGAATGAAAACACTCTGAAAGGTGACAATTTTGAAAGGTTTAGGGACGGGCAATTTTGACAAGTCAGGCAATACGAGATTAAATGCGATGCCAATTATGACATATTGGTAAAGAGATGCAGCTGGGATTTGTGCCCACTATGCAATGTTTACACTTTACCACTTTCATGTATTGTTCTTACCATGTACAAAAATAATCCCATTTTATAGAAATGACTTGGAAAGTACACAAATCGAAAAACCCAACAACACATTTTTTTAAAGAAAATGTTATAAAAGCTTATTATGCAAAATGGGAATGATTCTAGCTTCATTGTCTCCATCATCAAGGGAAGTACATCAGTACCATGGTACTAATTCATGTCCTCTTAAAATATTCCTTCTTGGTTTCTCTTTTGCATTTTAAAGCTTAAAAAAACAAAATACAGGCTTATGAAATTGTCATTCATAAATGTGCATAACAATCTTTCATTTGTACAAAAAAGCAAACAATTCTTTGTGTTAAATGAGCAGACCCTAACATATGCTTGTCAGACGCCTGCAATATCTAGACCATTGTCTTCTGTCTAGAATACCCCTTCCACACAAATGGCCTACATAAACCGAAAGATCAGGTAATGAGCACCACAAGCATGAACTCTTTGGTTCCACAGTCTTGAACTTGGGCACCTAATCACCTCGGACTAAAACGTTATGCTCATCGTTGGAACTCCACATTTGAACAAACCAATTTCGAGATCTTCCCTGTGCTGATGTTATGTTACTTTTTATAGCCACTGCTATCTGGTGCAATTACATTACAGCTAATAGCACCTGTTGTGCTACAAAACAAAGTACATATACATGCAGGTTTATCAACTTGCCAGAATTTGTAATTTTGCATGTGAACACATATCTCTGCAATGAGTTCTTAACACACTCAGAAATCTTCTGAACCATTGTTGAACTCAGATTTATTAATATGCATTTCAACTTTAGCAGTTGCACATGTTCAACATAATTCCCACAGACAGTTGAGAATGCTGCACGAGTTGCACCGTAGTGAATGCACAAACTATGTATTCCATAGTGAGCACAAGAAGCATTACTAGATGAAGTGATCAGAGAAGAATGTACTTGTCAACAGCAGACAGGCAAAAAGTTTAGAGCCTCAGCATCACGCCATAAAATATCCTGGCCTGTGCTATATAAGTTAGTTAAAAAATGAGAGCTGACTTCTTTGGATCAGGCAGCCTAGTAGGAGCCCCCACCAGGTGGGGGCCTGGGGTAAGGGCCCCTTTTGCCCTCCCATAAAGACATTTCTGATTGTACCAAGGCACTTCCAGGACCCTGTGCCCCGAGACTATGGGTCTCATCACGAGTTGAGCAGTAGCCCTTAAATGCAGTGGAAGCGCTATTACCGCTGCATTTAAGGGTCCGCCCAATCTCGAGTTTGGCGGAAAGTTTGGAGTTTTACCTCCAGCTTTTTACTAGACTAAAAATCCAGCTTTATGCCCCTTTTTGGGCATTTTCAGTGCCAAAACCACTGGCGGTAATAGCGCCCTCCCAGCCCGTGTTGGTGGAACCAATGGGGAATGGCGATATAGCGCTGCACTGCTAGTCATGATCCAACGCTAATAGAGCCGGACTGAGTAGCGGTAACGCTATTTTCGTTGGCAGAATCCTGGCAGTATTACCGCTGGGATACCACCAAGGCTCTGATAGAGACCTACGTCTCTTACCTGTATAACATTTGGACTATCTGGGTACTGCCATAACTACTCCATTGGTTTTGAAATCTTACTTTGACCCGTTAAAATGCCATTCAATATATGCTAATCAGTGTTGAATACTAAGAACCAGATTATATTTTTTTAATGTAAGTGAAGGGATGCCCTAGTGCATTTTCTTCATTTGCATCCTAAAAAAACTCTCGGCGCACAAAGACCATCAGATGTGTCCCATACCTCCATGTGCGCAACTGCACAAAAGAAAGTGGGGAAAAGGTCCATTATCCTGAATTTCAAAAATCCATGCAGGCTTATACATGGGATGCAAAATTAAACGCATGAAAACTAAAAGCAGTCCCCTGTGCTTCTTTGTATCAGATGCAGGGGGGTGTGCAATGCAATCAAGACCTTTCTGGACCTTTTCTGCATTTTTTCCAACCCCTTGCATTTTTCCCCCTCAAACAGGGACAGTTTATTTGTTATTTATGAAACATTTCACAATGACAGGCCCATTGTGATGAAATGAGCTCCCAGCGGGTATCTGGGTGCTGGGAGTGTATGAAAAATTCCTGTTTGGTGTGTGCGTTGTGGAGGCATCATGAAGTAAGACACAGACAACAGATTCCAAGTTCAAAATAAAACACTTCATTCACTTAAAGTCAGGATGCAAAAAGGCCTAACTTCCCCTATTCTAAGGTGGGTTTTCCCTACCTAAATGAATTTAAGGAACATCTGAGTCAAAGAGTTCAATTTAAAATCTGTCTGTGTCAAAAACCTATGCTCGCCTTCACAACTAAACCTATACAATGTGTAGGGATGTTAGCAACCAAAAGAAACCGTGTTCAACATAAAGTTCTGAGCTTCTTCCAGCTCGCAGCTTCCTTTCAGCTGGCTTCCCCAAGCAGTTCGACAAAAAATCTAAAAATTACCTTTCGTAGGTTCAAAGTTATACAGTTTTAAGCAATCCTCGGGGTTCCCTTCCCCAAGTTCCAAGTAACACAGTAAACACAAAATAATTTTGAGGCTCCACCCTCAAGTCAACAAATATAGTTCTTGAAGTCTCAGGGTTCCCTTCCCCAAGGCATTCATTTCATCATTAGAAATGTCCTTCAATGCATATAAATGCCATTTGAAGCTTTTTCTTAATTCGGTATTCCATACACCTTCCTTTGGCTCAATTTTAAAGTTCTATCAAATTCAATCTTCAGTGTACCTTTATTTAGCTTAACTTTTAAAGTTTCATTAAATTCAGAATTTAACATCTATTCGTTTTGGCTTAATTCTAAAGTTCAGTTCACTTAGGAATTCAACATGCAATAGTTTTGCTTAATTTAAAAGTTCCGTTCACTTTGGAGTTCAATATGCAGTAGTTTTGTTAATTTCAAAGTTCTGTTCACTTCGGAATTCAATATGCCGTAGTTTTGCTTAATTTGTGTTTGTTTGTTTGTTTTATTCACTTATAATGCGCACCAAACCCGAAGGTAGCAGTACAGAATATGTGAAGCTTGAGGTTACATGGTTACATATTACATGCAAAAGCAAAATCTATACAGGCTATTGACAGTCAGTTACAGATTACAAGCAAAACAAAATATATACAGGCCATATACAGTTACAAATTACAATCAAGACAGAATATATACAGGCACTAGGAGGATGTCAGAGCACTAGCCAGAAGGGAGGATGGACAAGTAGGCAGCAGGTTGGTAAATATATAAATACACTAGGGGGTATCAGGAGTTTATAAGAGCTAGTGAGCAACTAGTCAGCGGCAGACTTCTGCAGGTTGATATAGTTGGATCTGAATTTCAGAAAAGGCTGCTCCTCACGCAGAGGGTGTGGCAGTGAATTCCATAATTGAGCCGCTCGGACCTCGAAGCTGCCTCCCCCAGCCTTAGCCACCCTGAATCTCGGTATGATAAGGTTATTGGCATTGTGGGTTCTAGCCGGTCTGGTGGGGCTTCTCTTTAGGAATTTGTCTGTGAGATAACTAGGTGCAGCATTGTTCAACGCTTTGTGAACAAGGCATGCAACTTTTAAATGGATTTTATTTTGGGTAGACAGCCAGTTGTTTCGGCGCCTAATCATAGATATATGCAATCTTTTGGACACGCCAAGAGCTGCTCTCAAGGTATTATTTTGTAGGATTTCAATTCTGTGAATGATGGATTTGTTAGCACCGATGTATAGGGCATTGCAATAGTCGAGCCTGGACAGAATTAGGGCTCTAGCTAAGATAATGCAGTTGTCATCTGAAAGAAAGTGTTTACCTGCTCTAATGAGCTTACAGGTGTAAGCTGTAGATGATGCCATGGATTTCACCTGCATATCGAAGGAGAGGGTGGAATCCATATAAAGGCCAAGTGTCTTCACCTCCTTGGACACCTTGATGATGTTACCATCAATCTCAAATGAGGTGTAGTCTTGGCCTAATTTTTTAAGGTTAGAGTGAGTCCCCAGGATGATGCGCTCTGTTTTATGATCATTCAGGCATAACCGTGGGTTGCCATCCATGCCTGGATGATGAGATACACCCTATTTATCAAGGCCAAATCCTTGTTGTAATCCCCAGAAAGTGGGAGGAGAATCTGGGTATCATCTGCATAATTAGTGTAGGTGATACCAAGAAGGTCCAGATCATCAAAAAGGGGCTTATAAATATGTTGTATAGGGTAGACACAAGAGCCCTGAGGAACTCTGCAAAGGATGGGGATCGGGTCAGCAGCTGCTGAAGGGGAGAACACCCTCATCGTCCCGTCGTTGAGGAAAGACTCAATCCAGGTTATAGCCTCTTTAGAAAAATGTGCAACTCAGTCTAAGTGGCTGCAAAGGACCTTGTGGTTGACAAGGTCGAATGCAGCCGAAAGATCCAGCAACAGGAGAAGAGCCGATTTACCTTTATCTCGTAGTTCATCTATTTGTGCCTTCACATCGATGAGGGCTGTCTCAGTACCATGTTGGGGTTATAATCCTGATTGATGTGCTCCTAAGAGCTTGTGTTTTTCCAGGAATTTTTGGATTTGTTTGTTCGGGGGTGAACCATTTATTTAAATGGGAGTTGGGTTTACTCGGTCTGTGTTTTAGAGGGGCATTGTTGTCGAGAGTAGATAACAAGATTTGGCTGTACTCGTCAACGAGCATTTCCAGGTCTAGGTGATCCGCTAATTGGTTAAGAGTGGGTAGGATCATGGGAATCACTTTATCCTTGGTGATACTCTTTTTATTCCTTGTTGGGCATGGTGGGGCCATGGTTGGTACTGGAGAGAATGGTCTAGATGTGGAGAGTTCAAAATACAAGAGTAAGTGGTCTGTCCAGGGTTGTGGGTCGATGGATTTAATGTTGGCGGTGCAGTTGTAATCTGCTAGCCAATCAAGGATTCTCCCTTTGGTATGCTTGGATTCAAGAATTTTTTGAGTTATGCCCAGTTCAGAGAGGATGTTGGCAATGTTGCTGGCATTTTTGTCTAGGGGGTCATTGTATCCCAGATTAAAGTCCCCTAGGACCAGTAATTGTGAAGAAATGTTAAGGTTATTAGAGAGAGTAGGTTGTAGATATCCTCCTTGAATGTTCCTACGGGTCCAGGTGCTCTGTAGATAAGGTGGATCGTCAATGTCTGGGAGTTAACTAGAGGAAGTTTGATTGTGAGCCCTTCACATGATTCAGAAACTAGGGTAGGTGTAGCTCTCATACCTAGGCTAGTCTTAGCGATGATGGCAATGCCGCCGCCTCGCATATTAGTTCTGTCTTGTCTCAGTATGGAATAGCCATCTGGGATTGCTAAAGAAAGTAACGGTCCTGCTGTGTCGTGCAGCCAAAACTCTGTGATAGCAAGAAAGTCCAGATTATCGGCCGATATCAAGTCGCAGACATCCGTGGCGTGTGCAGTCAGGGATCTGGCATTTATTAATCCTCCTTTAAGAAGGTTAATTTATAAGTATTTATTCAGTTCGGTATTCAATAGACATTGGTGGTGCTTGAGATACATTTTCTTTTCAGCCCTATGTTCAATGTTTGTTCATTTTACTCTTAATTGAAATGCCCAGCACTCTGAGACTTTCGAAAGCATTCTCCCTGAGACACGTGACCACTCCAATACAAAGTATTCTTTGCGCTTCAACCTTCAACAATGGAAATATTCTTTAACCGGAGACCTTCGAAAACATGCTCCCAGAGACACGCGACCCCTCTGATCCAATGTATTCGTTAACAATGGAAGTATTTAGACATTTGCACAGCAGGTTTCTCATGTGACAGAAACTCACTGGTCGCTTTGATAGCTTTCCCAGCAGCGCGGGAGACATGGCCTTCTGCTGCCAGGGGTCCAGCTCCTGCCCCTCAGACACTCCTGTGTCAGCGTCTTGACACAGGGCGACGAGCACATCTGATGCAAAGGAAAGGGACAGCCTCTCCACCACACCACTCCCTTCTCAGCCCTTTATCTGCTCGACAGAGTCCCAGCTCCAACGCCACGCTTCCTGGGACCCTCTTTCTCTGTAGTCCCCAGTGTCTCTGTGTTCTGCACACAGTGGACCGGCCCACCACAGTCTCCTCCAGCATCTCGCCTCTCTTCAAACACTGTTCCCTGCTGATCGCAAAGGCCTCCCTGCTGCTCCTCCCCATGTTGCTTTCCCTCCCTCATTTTATACACCTGCAACCTTTTAACAGGTTGCTGGTGTGCTTTCTTAGTTAAGCTTGCCTGACCAGGATTACGGGGACATGCATGACCTTCACAATACTAAAGTGGTCAAATGGTATGGTGTTTGTTACTCTCAGCTGCCTCTTCCACATCTCAGTACTTTCAAGTTTTACATGAGGGAAGCTGACCTACAGTAACCCATAAAAGGATGGGGAAATATTTGGTTGTTCATCAATAGAAAAAGGGGTATACCATGTCTCGCCTGGGTGTTACCCGCTCCCCCAATCGCCAAAGACCCTCCACCCAGGTGATCCTCCCTCACTTCTCCACCACCAGGGTCGGGATGCAATAGCGATGACCTTTCCCTGGCCACCCGAGAAGAGAATCCAGGGGGTCTAGGAGTGAGGATATCCTCAGGTTTATCACAGCGCCAGATGCTAATTTATGTAAGGAGCCCAAAATGTGCATCATTTGCACTGGTGCATAAGCCCCACACACCAGCAAGGGCACATCCAGTTGTAGCTGGTCCATTAGGGCAGAGGAGTTGGACTTTTTCCAGACACCACTGATCATATTTTAATATATCGTATGAAGGAATTCCATATTACTCACTTTGCAAATAGCAATCTTGCTTGCTATACCACAGCCTCCCTCGCTCATGGACACTTTCTCTCTATGCTGTGGTTCTGCTCTGGGGATGGCTATCCGAGACTTTCCCAAGGCACATGCACAGTACACGTTTTCCCTGGCTCGTGGAGCAGGGCAGGGACAAACAGGAGCCTGGGGCTACTAACTCTGAAGTGTCCCATTGGCAAGAGACATACTTGATATGATAATGATATGATAGGTTATTTATAACGTGCTTAATACCCATAGATTTCTAAGTGCGGACCCAGGGATCGAACCTGTGTTGCTCCGTGTCGTCTATCTTCCAAGGCAAGCACGTTGCTGCTGAGCTATCCTCCCGAGTACTTGATCTCTCCTCCACCCTGTGCCTCACACAGGTTGGGCGAGTGGTAAGAATGAAGACTCCACCCCAGCCTGTGCAGAAGCAGGAAGAGGCAGAAGTGAAGGGAGACACACTGTGCTAGAACACACCCCTTTTAGGCAGAGCTGATATTCAAGCCCTCCATATAAGGGGAAAGGCTAGAACACCAGATGTCTCTGTGCTCCTGCTACCGGGCCCCACCATGCTGTCTGCCTTACAGAGAAGAGAGGCAATCTGGAGACAGAAATTGACCAGTGCATGCAGGTAAGTATATATAAAAGTATGCTCGTCTGTTAGCAGAGGGAAAATATGTTATTAGGGGGCTCAAAGCGGCATTTATCATGTTTTACATGACAATACTGGCATATATTGTTAGCAGAGAGAACTTGAACATTATTTATTGCGGCAATTATGGCATATATTAAGCACAGACAGCATGAAATGTTTTCACAGTAGCAACATTAGCATGCACTGAGGAGGACTAGCATGACATGTATTTAGCAGTGGCACAACTAGTATGAATGTGTTTATGAATGAATGTATTCAGCACATCTAGCATGAAAGTCTTTTTTATAGTGACATGCTGGTATTTATTGGACAAAGCAACCATCAAACTGTGCACTTAATTGTCTGTGCTGGCAGACATTGCTGGCTACTGGCACGACGAAAATGTGTGTCCTGTCATGTATTGAGACAGACTTCATGTTTTCTTCTTTGGAGACAGCCAGCATGAACATGTGTGGGAAAATGCTTTTGTTTTATGCTGGGGTGGTTACTTGGCATAGTGGAGTTTTTAGTGCGCTCTCTTGTAGAATGAATTGTAAATCATATATCGGTTTTTTACCCTTTTATTTTCTGAAATGTGTGCTGTAAAACGCACTTCCTTTTCATTATTTAAAACATTTTATTTTGGGGGGAGTACCCCATGAACCGCCAAAGATTGATCAGCCCTATTCGCTCATGCGCATTTGGGGAAAATATTTACACACCCCTCCACTGGACAAACTCTTCAGCAGCCCCTTCAGTCCCCCTTTGTGAGTAAGCATATCTGGGCGTCTCTCTGATTCACAAAAGTGAAACAAGCTCATATTCTGCAATTTTTCTTTCACAGGCGTCCCTTTTTGTGTGTGAGTCGCTGCCCTCTCCAACACTTGTTAAACCCGAACCTCGAGAGTAAGAAAAGGGCTGAGCCACAAAGCGTGATACTGTGTACCGCGAAAGCTATGGATGCAGCACGTCGGTTGATCCTGCAGGCCGCCAACCCCAGGCTTCTCTCATAGACACAGTCAAGTCTGATGCAGCCTTGTGTTTACAAGGTAACGGGCATGTGGCTGCCATGTGATGCTTTGATGTGGGAATTACAAAGCCGGGAATTTGAACCTCAATGTGGGAAGTAAGAAAATGCAAGGGAGGCAGAGCTTTGACCATAACAGCGTGCTCCTTTCTGTCTGGGGGTGGGGGCATCTGCGGCCGAACTGTGCTCATCATTAACGTCCATGCAACTATACTGGCAAACAGCGAAGGCGCATGCGCACAGTGTGAACCAGGGTGAGAGTCCACACGGCCAAAGCCAGCCCATCAGAGTTATGTTGGGGTGGCTTATGAGTTGTGTACCCTACCGTTCCCACCATAGATTTGGGGGATAGTGCCCCCAAACATACATTTTATGCAAGGCTAGGACCCTAAAGCACTGAATGAGCTGCATTAAGGTACTATAAGGAAGTGGATTTTGACAATGGGCCGAGACTGCCTTCCCAAATGTTATTTTACTTTTGTTTTAACTCGATATGTGGCTAAAGACACACTCGTATGAGTTCAAGTCATCTGGACTGAGCGCATGCCAGAATTTAGTGTTGCATCTGTAGCAGCACTATACTTTTGGGAGTACTTGTAAGTAGTAGCAGTGCCGTTTGGAGTTTCCAAAGTGGAGGCCCTCATTCCTCCACAAAAGAACATTCTTTGGGAGGGCTTCTCTGTGCAACTAGGGCCACCATCTTATGCGGTGGAGGCAATGGAAAGGTTCTGTCGACGATGCGCTTGGTGCCAATACGCATCAACTCTGAAGGTCGAAAAGTGAGCAGGCCATCATATGGTGGCATACTGGAGGGGTCGCTGCCTGTGACCACAGTGGATGCTGACATGTGTACTTGTAATGCTGAAATGCCAATGCTTGCTGAAGATTTGCTTCTGGTGGCAGCAATGTAAGCACTATCGTGAGTCAATGGTTATAGATGTTGCCGGTCACCCGGCTACCTCGCGGAGAAACTCGGCATCTTCGGTGCACAGCGCACCACCAGAAGCTAGGACATGTGCAGACTTGAAATCCGCTGCTGCAAAAGGAAAAGGACCAGAAAACAAGCCTTCTCTGTCTACTCCCTAAGACTATGGAAGCCCCTCCCCATCAGCATCACTCGCCCCCACGCTCCTACAATTCAGAAAATAATGTAAGACCTACCACTTCAAGGAGTCTCTCCTCCTCAACACCTAGGTCATAACGCCGCCTCTTGCACCACCTGACTCATTAGACACCACCCACCCCTCTCCTCCCCACCAGCCGGTACAGCTGGGCCCATCTTCTGTATCCTACCACTGCTGTATATCTGTTCTATTGTTACCTCTGAATAGCGCTCTGTTCTGCATCTGTACGGTTCTATACCTCTGTAAAGCACTCTGTAATGCATCTGTATTGTTGAATACCTCTGTAAAGTGCTCCGTTATGCATCTGCATTGTTGAATACCTCTGTAAAGTGCTCCGTTATGCATCTGCATTGTTGAATACCTCTGTAAAGTGCTCCGTTATGCACCTGTATTGTTGTATACCTCTGTAAAGTGCTCCATTGCTTCTCGAAGCTAGGTCTGTGCTCAACAATAATAATAATAATATTATTAGTTGCTTTATTTGGGTTGGTGTGAAGGATTTCTCCCAAAAAAATTTTTTTTCTTTAAACGGTGCAAATAGTACATTTGACAATCCAATGTTTATATGAATAATACAGGAAAAATCATGTTTCAGAGATGCAGTTGGTGATTTTCGAGTACACAATGATTTTCCGGTGATCGGGAGAACAAAAAAGTGTGCACGGAGTAAAGTTTAATAGCCCAACATTGTTGAATACAGACGTCTACGCTTATCTAGGCTTGAATGATGTGTAAGGTTGTATTTTGCTACATTTTACTTGGGGCAGCCCCTGAAATACTCCACTCAGCATAATTTTATTGGGGATCAGATGTGCATGAGACCTCCTACATGTCCTACAGACCGAAGTGGTACCACCCCCCACCAATTTCCCTCCAAGGACTACATTCCCAGAGGGGGAGAAAGGCCACAAACGCACAGAGAAAAAAGAGAAGGGATGAAGGGGCTTTGGAATGAAGAGGTAAGGAGGTAAGGAGAAAGATGGCACAGGGAAAGGGGCGAAAAGATGGGATCTCGGTAAGCGGGATGGATTTGCACCAGTTAGGTGGAATCTCCCAGTAAATGGATTCTGCCATGAATGTCAGACTCTGCTACCCAGTCTCACCTTCAGATACCACTCTATGTTGTACCGACTGGTGTTGGTGAGTTTGTGCACAGAGGGGTCTGCCAGGCATTGGGTGTATAATTACACCGGCTAAAACGCTTTGGTGTAATTATTTTATTGTCAGCTTGGCTTTGGTATGCAGGGATATTATCGGATAGAGAACAACAAATGGATTTTGAACAAAACCAAAACATCTAAAAACAAATTAACGGCATTTGAAAAAAATATTTGAATGTGGTTGGGAATGGCAATAATAGTTTTTTTTGGGGGGTTATTTGAAAAAAAGGGGAGGCTTGGTGGGACACCCCCAAAAACAATGGAAAATAAAGTTGAAATTTTTCTTTTTTAAAGATGTTTTTTGTTAGTTCAAAATTCATTCTTTGTTTTCTCATTTGATATAATCACATGTAGCCTTGGCTTCTGGTGAGCAATTAACCTGGCAGGGCCTCGTGCGTATAATGTGTCTGGGCTGGGTTTCATCCAAAACAAACCATTTTGGTCTAGCAATAGAAACCGTTGTTCTCACTGGAAAGACTGTTCAACTTCCCAAAGCATTTTCTACATCCATATATGCAGACAGGGTCGTTTGGACTGGAGTCATTGTCCCCAAGAGAGTGTCCCTCCCAGTGAGGTTCCATTTGCCCAGACCCCCAGGGAGGGTATGCGCAGCAGGCTCACCTCCCTGGTCTCAAATGGGGTGGCTCGCCTCTGGGGAGAAGGGCCGAATCGTCCAGATTCAGAATCTGTCAAACTTCCTGTGATAGGAAGGGAATAAGGGCTCACCTTATCCTCTGGGCACCTGGACTGGGTCTCAAAGCAACACTGAGAATAAGGAACGACTATGAGCTCTGGTTCCTGCCAAAAATGGCGTGCAAGTTATTTCAATCCAGATATCACCTGCCATTCGCAGGCTCATTTGTGGCAAAGTGCCATTGCCGCTTGTTCACCGACGCAGTGTGTTGGACCCAGTCGACCCATTCACTAACCCGACAATGAATCACTGCCTAACAGAGCCCCCACACTCCCTGTTCAATAATACAGAGCCCAAGGAACACGACTAAGGGAACTGTAGTGGTTCTGTCCCCCTGGCTTGCTTTTAAAGGCCCTAGTGATATTTGAAGACCCTCCTCCTTGCCTTTCTAAAAGACATATACTTTGAACCTGAACACTTCTGCAGAGATTAACGTCTGTCTGCCCCTCTATTCAGCCCTATTTATTCAAAAGTCTGCTTCTTCTCTGCCTTCCTTTACGGGGGTGAATTATTAGTGGTTTTAGCAAATATGTTTGTATTTTTAGTTTAAAGACCCCCATTTGTTATAGAAATTTGGTTGGATATTCTTTTATTTTGGTACCACGGTACTATTGTTGGGATACTTCTTTGCTACCTCACACTCCCCCTGAAGGGTATACCTGTCCTAGGTTACAATAAGAGGCAAAGGAGGTATGCCTGCCGGGTTGCACCTGTCTAACCTTCACGATTGAGATAATTACTGTTATAGTTTAGTGTGGGGATGAGTAAGAACGTTATCCAATACTCATCCTCGTACTCCTGCAGAGCAGTGGTTCTCTCACCACAGTAAGTGAGAGTTAGAATGAAGGTGGAGAGGTCAAGGCTCGTAAACAAGGGGAAAGGAGGAGGAGAGACTTCAGGACCTGGGAGAGTGAGAAAGAATGATGAAACCCAGAAATTGGGAGGGGTGAAAATGAGGCCAGAGCGCAGGGATTGAGATGGATTGAGAACATGAAGGAAAGAGCCGAGAACTGAAGACTCCCACCCATTTCCTCTCCACTTCCATTAACAATATTTGCCATCTGGTGCCCATGATCACTTCCAAATTGACTCCTCATTAGGGAAGCACATGAGTATCCTGTATCGTCTCTGTGGAAAAAGTACTACTGCTCAGTAGAAGTACAGGGGTGAGTAGTGGTTCCTAACCTACTACTGAACCCCAGAACAATATTAAAGCAGCAGTGATCACAGTCCTCAAGGTGAATCAGGCACAACATGAATGGCACACCTCCTACACCTGTTTAAGGTAGCACAGGCAGAAGGCAGGCCACACCATTTAGGAAGGATGTGAGCTAACAAGAGAGCATTCAAACAACAATAGTCATGCTGTACCAAAACAAAACGAATGTCAAATCAAGGTTCTACAAGAAATAAGACTATAATTACACTAAGAGGACAAATACACTATTAACACACTAGCAACCAACCCCTGTAAGCAAATACACACATAATGCAGACTTTGAGTTGACAGAGGTACTTCGAGTATGGTATGCAAAACAGAGGTATGCAGCCAAACAGTCTTACTAGCAAGTTAACGTTCAAGACGAAGTCTTTTAAGGTAAATAGTGGGGTCTTAAATATCACTGCAGCCCATAGAGGTGAAATAATCACTCTAGATATCTTAGTGCCTTCTTTCAGGGGATCGACAGCATCGAGCAGGGTTTGCTGTGCTTTCCAAAGGTTTGAGACAAAGTCAAGTTGGTTTGACAGAATTACACAAGCACAGCACAATTCAACAAACAACAACAACACATTGCTCGAAATAGCTTGGGACAAACAGCGATGTGCCGATCCACATGTTTCAAAGGCACAGCAATGCTTGATGCATAAACACAGCACTTCAACCTCAACTGGCTCGACTGGGTCAAATGATACAATGATGTTCAGCAGCAGCAACGGCTCAGCACAGCTAGGAAGCAGGCAGGCAAAATTAAGTTGTGACTTGAAGATGCTCGAATCAGTTTGAAAATGTAGAATGTAAAATGTAGCTCCCTGGGGTTCTTGTAGTGGCTTGAAGAGTTTTGAAGCATTGAAACCAGCTCATAGCGGTTTGAATATGCAGGGAGAGGCAGAAGCTGCTTCTTTGATCCTGGGGTGTGGTGCTGTCCAGGATCTCGGAGGAAAGGGTAAGTCCATCTCATAACTTTCACAACCAGGAAGGCTGCCAGGAACAGTTGCAGGTTTGCCACTTCAACAGGCAGAGTCCTGGGTACTAATGCACCAGCAGGAGGCAGGTGTAGAGGAGCAGGTGCACACGTCATCCCTAGTTCCCGCCCCCTCATCTCCATGATATTGGAACAGCAGGAGAAGAGCCCTAGGTGGGACACCAGGTATTATCCCAGTACCGTATCGAGTGTATGAGAGACGATATGCACTCAGAAAACAGTATTGAATGTGCCCTTGCACTGAAAGGGTGGAAGGATGTCTGCACACACCATTGGACATTGAAAAGCTATAAGTGAAATTGGACATGGCCAGAGTGACGTCATGAAAGAAAGACACAAATACACACTGAAACGATTTGCAAATACTTAAAGAATGAAGATGTAACTGGAGTAATGAAATGATATTTTATTTATATCGCGCTCATACACAGGTGTTTCAGAGCGCGACCAGGCAAAGGGAGGGGAAAAGGGGAGAACAAAAACAACAATCTTACTAGGCCCGGTGACATTAAGAGCATGCACGTGCGTGGGAAAGGGAAAAGGGGAAAATGCATGGGAGGGGGGAGAAGTGAAATTGCAGAAACAGAGGAGAGAACAGAATAAATAATAAGTAAAACAAATAAAGAAATAAAGGCGATAAACAGTGGTAACAGTAATATGAGAAACATGTGATCAAAGATTAAGAAATCATATACGTCAAAGAAATTAGTGAGTAGAGGTTAAGTGAATGTTTATACACGGAAATGCAAGGTAGATGAGACATATAGAGGCTTGCTGCAGAAGAAAATAATAACATAACTAAAGCAGCCATGAGAAACAGATGGACGCCAGACTCATGTTCAAACCAATCAAGCTACCTTAGAGGCAGACCCAGGGCTAAAGAGTCAGGAGATGCTGGAAAACAGCTTTGTGTGAGGAACAATGAGGAGTCTCTTGGCCTGGGATCAAGTATGCCACATCAAGGAATAATTGCAATGCGCAAAGGAAGTCAAGAGGATAAGCCACGTATGTAAGAATATTTCTCTTAGATTAAGCACAGAAGAAAACATCTGCAAGCACCAAGTATTGCACAATCAAAGATGTGAAAAACATATGCAAGGTGGACTGAGCATGTCTCCAGAGGCCAAGAAGAGTAATGACACCCAGCTTAATGAAATCAATTAGCAGTAAATAAAAGGTCAAAATGAACAAAATCGTGGTCTCCTCACATGTGATTTAGAAGTTAAAAGGAAGGGCTATTCATTAATCTCTAGACTAAGATAATGGTGTACCTACACTCCCTTAAAATCCCCAGATCAGAGAACAGGTAACAAGGTCAACTATAAAGAAGAAGCCTTGGTTTGGGGCCTGACCGATGAGAGATGATGGGCTAATTGGGCAAGTGGGTAGTAGTCTGACATTGCTCTTTGCACCAAAGTTTCATTTTGCCTACGTGCTGCTAACGAGCCGAAAGTCCAAGGTTGGGAGAGAATGCCATCCAATCAGAGGGTCTGTGTAACAACATGCTATACAGAGATGGACAGGCCAACCCACTGCTGTTATTCTCCTATAATCAGTATTTTACATATTTAGACGTGGTTCAAGGCAGGTCTACCAGATAAGGGGCATCCAGTAATATTACTAATACTTATAATATATAGGTACAAACACTCTCTTAACCAATCCCTACCTTCAATAGGTTTTAAGGTTTGCCACGTAGGATGATGTCATAGTTGACACATATCAAGGTATAAAGCCTTTGTGTAATCAACAATGAAGTGTGAGCATGTGGACTATAGTTTATTGTTCGCCAGATTGTCCTACTTATATTCTACGCTGATGATAAAGTAGTACTTTGCCATATTCTTTGAGGCTTTCTGGTTATTTGGGTCTGAGATCATTATTGGTAATTCCATCTAGCACATGAGAGGCTTCAAAGTGCTAGAGTACACAGGCCTTCCAGCAGCAGGTCACTCCAAATGCTCCTCTGAAGCATTAAGGGGGAACTTTGGAACAATCCATGCAGATCTTTATCTTCATGCCAATTTCTGGGGAATCTACCCCAAAAAGGCTCCATTCTAATATTCTTTAGACATTATTCTTCACCAAGTTTCTTAAATGATGATTTAATTGAGGGAGGGTTTGCCCATTTATATAGTCAATTTGCCACTTTGGATTGTTCCATTCCAATCCTCTAAGGGGCCACTCCTTGCTGCTGTAACAAGGGATGCCTTCCAATGTCAGCACCTAGATTGCCTTGTCCGCAGGAAATTAGGAGAGGGCATGGGAAGAAAGTTTGCCCTAAGCATTGTAAAAGATGTCTGGACCCACCTCCTGGGCTGAGAGCCTCTCCTAAGCCAACTATACACCCATCTCTTCACTGTATTAGATCAAAATAACTTCTCCATTGTGTTGGCAGAGAATCCTTTGAAGCACTAGTAACCACCTTACCCCATAGCAGTGTGTCTTATTCCACTGGGAAGATGTCAAATGTTCTCAGTGGAGAACAAAATGGGTCTGCAGGGCTAAGCCCAGAATTTGCTGTGGGTGAAACCCACAGTCCCAGAAAGCAAAACAGCAACTCTGGTATTTGCAGGAGTCACAGGAAGCTAGTTGATATTAAAAAGCTATCAGATAGGGTTTGGCTTTTATAACTGTCCCTCCTCAAAGGCCACGATATCAAACTAGATATTGTTTTATGTGTATATTTTTATCAAAGTACCAATACCAAGCCTGGAGGAAACATAGTTGGATACCATTTTTATCATGGGTGCAAACTGTTAAGGACAGCCCTGGCTGTTAGAAATAATGTAATTCCAGAAGGCTGTTTTCAGAATGCACATGTTAATCTGCAGATGCCATGTTACCGGATCACATTGCAGCTGCTTGTGTGTGCGTAGGTAGGGCCCACCGAAAGTACACGTGTACACTATACTGTTTTAGCATGAAGCATTAAAAAGTGGGGCCTGGTGAGCAGAACTCACATTTTGGGAGAGAATATCAGAATCATTTTACATAGCAAAAATAAATACAAAAAGCTCAGGCTAAAACACCCTTACTGATGGCATTCTCTCAGTCTCCAAACGGAACCACAAAGCAAGGCTTTGTTAGAAGTTGGCAGCCCAGGAGGAGGAAGTCTGGAGACCATTCTAATGGTAACGGTGCATGGTACAAGGCAAGTTAACATAACATAACTTAGAGGGGGAGTGGCCAGTGTGTTGAGCTTGGAGGGGTTGTGGCGGTGGCCAGGGTAATGCACTTGGAAGAATTGGAGGGTACCATTGTGTTGCAGCTGGATGTACTCTAAGGTCCTGCTTGGAAGAACTTTAAGAGTAGGCAATGTATTAACCACCCTGCTCCTGCTCCCTTCCAACATACCTCCAAAGTATTATACACACCCACTAGGCTAGCCAAGCTACACACAAACACACACCAACATAACTAACATTTGCATACAACAAACAGTCCTAGACACTGGACCTTACCCTTATGGATACAACAAACCAGTGCGCAAAATCATAACTACCAGCCAAATTACACAAGAAACACACAAAACACTTTAAGGGTGCAGAAGTATGAGTCTGACAAAGTGGCGGCATCTTTGTTGGCACAGACTTTTATCAAAAGTAAAAGAAAGAGAAAACCTATCTTGCACTATTTCTATCAGGGGTTGCCCTACCTCAACGAAAATACTAAGCACTCTATCAGGATGTCCAGTAAAGTCAAATGTCCACCATTCTTTGTCCAACCCTATTTCTGTCCCTTACATTCTAGAACTAAGGAAACACCTGGCGTCTTCTTGATCCAGAAGGAGGCTTCTCTTATTCTGCATATAGATTCAAATGTTCAGTTCTTGGTGAGGAAACACAGCAAGTGATTCTTTAACTTACATGTTCTCGACTTCAAATGCTCTTCCAAACATGTATAAAACACAATTCCCAAGTATCCGGGGAGGTCTCTTCTCCTGTTCATTCTCCAGCTCACAAATATGGTGTCAAGTCTGGTTCACTATCCTGCCAGACTTGATTGTAGACCTTCTTTTCATGAAACACAGTTCCCAAATATCAGCGGGGAGTCTCTTCCCCTGGTCTTTCTCCAGCTCTCAAAATATAGTGGCTGGTTCACTATCCTGCCAGACTTGATTGTTGATTTTGGAATTCCAGAAAATATCTCTTCTTTTGGCAATGCGTCCTTCACCCCTTGGTATAGCTTCTTGTATCTCTCTTTCTTTTTTATGTGTGTCCCAGACTCCTCTGGCTGTCTCTGGATCTTCCTGACTTGTTCTGTAGCTTGTTTCTTTTGTGCTTGTGTCCCAGACATCTTTTTATCATCTCAGGATATCCCTGACTTGTTCTGTGTTCCAGCCCCTTGACTATGTGCTACTTTGAACTTGTGTGGGTCCCTCACTCCTGTATCCTGCATTTACGGCCCATGCCTGCCTTCGTATTGGTCCAAGACACTGCTGTTTCATTATTTTGCCTCCTAGCATATGGGTTTGTGTTTTTAATCTGTTTGGCCCCCAATTGTGTCCCACCAGCCAGACTGACCCTTCCCTACCTTTGGGAAATGTGGTCACAGGCTCTGGTCTGTCCTGGGAGCAGAGCAAGTCTTATATGCTGCTTCAGCGTCCAGCGTACTGCCCTCAGCGGCTCTTCAGCAGTAGGCACTCTCATACATCCTCAACCACATGCCTTCTTCCTGCTTTGGCTTCGGGTTTCCTCTTTCCCCATCACCGGACACGTCCCCTTCTTTGTGGACCTACTGGAGACACTTGTGTCTCATCAACAGCATCGCGTACTTTTCCATTTGGGTCCCTCACCACAGAACCAGCATCCTCGCTCCACCAGGGCTGGCTTGACAAGGTACACTATCCTTTCCTGCTTTTTATTGGCAGCACTCTTTCTAGTAGACTGAACCGCTTATGTTGGTTCTGATGGGGGCTTTTGCCTCCTTGCTGGATCTTCCTCGCGTCAGTGATGGTATGCTACACATCCTCATCCGAATATGATTTGTAGAGATGACGTAATCTACTCTACAGAGATACCTAGAAGTGTGGGGACCAGGCGAATGAGTGGGATGAGAGGAGAGAGGGGACAAAATTGTAGAAGGTGAATACCACGTTCTCCAGAGGCTAACGTCACTGGTCCCATTGAGGGCTTCCCTCGCCATGAGATCCACCCGCTGAGTACCACCCCCAGGGGGACTATCGGGTATAGGTCTCACCTCCCTGGCCTCATGGCAATGGGCATCCCACATGGGAGCGGTGACAATACTCTGAGATTCATCGCAACACATACCCAACATAACAAGCACTTGCATAAAAGAAACATCCCAGACACTAGGTGGAGGATATGAGGTGTGCGTGCTGATGAAGCGAAAAGCTCTGGTCGGGCGTGGAATGAAGATGGGAAGAAAACCGTCCTCATTGGTAGCATGACTACTAGAGAACAGTGGTGGCCGTGGTGCCCAGCAAACAACAGTGAAACCAGGAGAAAGAAAGGAGCCAGAGTCCCTGTGTTCCACAAACCGAGAGCTGGTACCAATGAGAAGTGCATGACATGGGAAGTGAGCGCTCCGAGGGGATGCCACCAAGGGTTGCAATCTTTGGGGCCACAGACTTCCGAAACTGTCCATGGCACTAGAGGCTGGGAAATTAAATGGGTACCACAAGACCCAGTTAAAACAGTGTGAGAGACATGAGTGCTGCATATTACGGCTGGGGAAGTGGCCAAACGTATGAAAGTCTGAAAGAGTGGAACAGGCACACGACCCTAGTAAAACAGAAGGTAAGAGATACAAAAACTGTATATGAAGGCTGGGAAAGCCACCACCAGTACAAAAATCTAAGCATCGAATGAGCACATTCCCTGTGAAGAAGAGAGTGGAAAGGATACATGCGCTTGTTACGAAGGCTGGGAAAGCTGAACAATATATGAGAGTAATGGGACTGAGAACCAATTATCCTACTAAGGAGCCACAGGACTTTGAGGAGTCCCAGTGCCACAAAAGTGGGATACAGAGAAGTATGTGCAATGTAACCCTGGAGTGATTTAAACACTGGTGAAAAAGATGAAAAACATAAGAAGAATTTGTCTTTTCCCCAAAGGGGGAGTAGAGAACCACCCAAACAAAAGACATTCATAATTTTAAATCGACAAACTCAATACTAGGACTGTGAACTGTGCAAAGACATTCTAAAGGAAATCAGACAGATGAGAAGTCTCAGATGAGCCAGGCCAGGTAAAAGCCCATTCTGAGGCTACTATGATAGCCTCATTTTCCTTTTAGTTAGATTTACTACAGTGATATGGCCAATTAGTAACTAGGGATGTTGGACTTTGGAAAGCGCCATCAGCATTTGGTTTTAGAAGGTAGGGAACTTCCCTAATAGTGGTAGTGCCAGATAGACTACAATGTGTCATCGTGCAGAAAGAAAAATGCCTGAGTCTTTCTTCAGGTTTGGCACAGAAATAACACTACTCAACATATCTTAAAACATCTAGTCCATTACTTCTCCCCTGTGGGGTTCCTCTGGAGGTTTCATGGACCATGAAACTACTCTTACTTCAAAGCTCATGTCTGATCTAAAGAACCTCCTCCACATAGGCATCCTCAGCACTTCCAATTATCATCCCATGGTTTACTGGAGAAAATGAAACAAAATTACCAACAATCAATCCCCTGCGGAAGCTCGTCAATGAAAAATTAGGATGAGCTGATGTCAAGGACCCTCTTGTGCATGTGGAAGATTCTTTAAGCCTTCCTGTGTTCTCCCTGTTTGGAATGGTATATGGTAGAGAAACCTAGGACATCTTGGATATGCTACAAGAAAATTGGGTATATCAGGAGGATGCAGATATGAATGTAATGAGCTTTGTGCAAGATCTCATGACTGCATCCAATTGGTACAATCCTTAGTGAGACAACATCTACAGGAAGCCCAGGAGAAACAAAAGTAAGATTTTGACAGACATGCCAGGCTACGAAGATTTCAAGTAGGGGACAGGGTGCTCTTACCAACACCCAAAAATAACTTCTAGCCAACCGTCATGGATCTTACATAGTTATAGAGGTTCTGGGAGATTCTAGGAGCCAGAACTACCTCTGGGATTGGGTGGTGGCATTGGGGAGGGACCCCCTTCTCATGGCCCCCTAATGCCAGGCATGCTTGCTGTTTAATTGGTCAAACAAATGAGGTGACGGCTGAAAGGTATTGAATTGATCATAACCTCTGGCATTGATTGGGGCAATCCTTGAGTCCATCGTTCTTCAGCCTGCCAATCCATGATATGATATGATATGGCATTTGTAACGCGCCTATACACAAGTGTTTCAAGGCACGACGAGGCGGGGGGAACAAGGGGAGACAGACAACGATCCTACTAGGCCAGGTGTCATTCAGATCGCGCAAGTGCAAGGGTAGGGGGACTGGGAAAAGTGCAAGGGGAAGGGGAGAGGGGAAAGTGCAGTACATAGTTAGTAGAATACAAGATAAATAATAGGGCCAGCTGGTGGCAAGTGCAAGGTAAGTGCCAGGAGAAGGGCTGTAGGATACACAGACAGTCCTGTAGTGCAGGTAGGCAGTGCAGGGAAGAGTGGCTGGGCCAAGGACCGAGATCGGCGAGTGGCCCAGTTGCAGATTCAGTGCAGGTTCAGTGATTTTAGCAGGGGAGAGAGGGAGAGAAAGCATAGGCAAAGAGGAAGGTTTTGAGGTGTTTCCGGAACCGGGGATGATTCTCCTCAAGTTTCAGGGAGGCAGGAAGCTGTTCCAGAGGGAGGCCCCTGCTGTGGAGAGAGATCTACCCCCAGCTCGTTGCTTGGAGAAGCGGCTGACCCTGAGGTAGTTGGAGGTGGATGAGCGAAGAGCTCGAGAAGGAAGATATTTAGGAAGAGAGAGTTGAAGGTATTTTGGCCCAAGGCCCCAGAAGGCCTTGTGGACAATGCAGAGGGTTTTGAACTTAATCCTCGCAGCCACTGGGAGCCAGTGTAGTGATTTCAGTCCTGGAAAGATACGGTCCCTGGGCTTGAGGCCAAGGACAAGTCTCGCAGTCCTGTTCTGGATGAGTGGCAAAGGGCAGAGAGTAGAGGCAGGAAGATTTAGATAGAGGCAGTTACAGTAGTCCAGCTTCGAGAGAACCAGGGCTCTGGAGACAGTGAGCTTCTGGGGGAAGGAGAGGAAAGGAAGGATACCTCTGAGGAGGTGTAGCTGGTAGTGTGACTTCTTAGAGACGTCAGATATGTGAGGAGAGAAAGAGAGTATGGAGTCGAAGATGACCCCAAGGTTTTTTGCCTTGCAGGTATGAGCAGGAAGAGGGCCAAGGGAGACCGGCCAGAGAGCTGCAGGGAAGGAGGGAGTGGGTGTGCCGATAAGTAGAATCTCAGTCTTACTGGCATTAAGGCAGAGATCGTTGGCGGCACACCATTCCTGGATACCAGAAAGACAGTCAGAGATGTGGGAAGGGGAGGGGGAGGCCGAGGGTAGCCTGAAAATGAGCTGGGTATCATCCGCGTAGCACTGAAAGTTGGGACAGAGAGCGGTGATGCGGTGAGCAAGAAGTGCCAGATACTGGTTGAACAGCCAGTGGGAGAGGTTAGATCCCTGGGGGACACCACAGGTAGAGAAAAAGATGTCAGAGAGGAAGGAACCCAGTTGGACCTGGCAGGGTCGATTGGAGAGGAAGGTAGTCAGCCATGCCAGAGCTTGACCAGTAATACCCAGGTTATCACGGAGACGGTTGAGCAGGATGGTGTGGTCGACAGTGTCAAAGGCAGAAGAGAGGTCGAGCAAAATGAGAACACAAGGGGTGTTAGAGTCAAGGTTTGAGAGCAGGTCCTCACGGATGTTCAGGAGAGCAGTTTCCATGCTTCTGGCAGCTCTGAAGCCAGACTGATGGTCATGAAGACTACCAACAGATTCAGCATGGAGATTAAGCTGGGAGATGGCCAGTTTCTCCAGGAGCTTGCCCAGGAACGGAGTGATAGAGATTGGGCGATAGTTAGCTGGGCAGGAGCGGTCGGAGGAGGGTTTCTTAAGAAGGGGGTGCACAAGGGAGTGCTTGAATAGAAAGGGGAAAGACCATATGAAGATCTGGCTTGGAGACACCCCAAAAGTGGAAGTCCAGCCCATATGGCAACTACTGAGCTGGACATTTCCTATTAGACCAGCCGTATATGTAAATACTAAAAGTGACACCAGCAAGAGACTTGTGCAGAAAAATGACTTTATTTCTCCCATTCTGACCTCTTCATTGAGTTACCCAACTCCACCCAACCCAAATTGTGTGTCCAGAGGCCTTCGGGCGAGTTGGCGCATAATAAACATTAAATAAATAAACACATTCTGTGTGTAGTTCAGAATAAAGCTGTTTGAACCCAACTATGAGTTGGGTTATCTTTAGAGTCCACTTGGCTTTTAGATAGAGAATAATGCATGTGTTTTGTCACAACGACAACACAATAAAACATATTTATTAGAACAAAGTTAAAGCTTAAACAACCCCACAGAAACTCTGTTTGTTAAATTAGAGGAAGGGTAGCACGGACAACTATCAATTAAGATAGGATGGAGTAAGTAATCAGGAGAAATTATTTGATGTTTAGAAAGAGGTGAAGAGGGAGCTGGTCAGAGTTATAGGACTTTAAGTTTGCCTGTATTCTAGAAAGGCAGATACAGGATATATGCTATTGTATTGTTTGCAGCTATTGTATTGATCCAGCTGCAAACCAATGACACGAACATGTTTCTAAGCTCCAGGGTCAGAGCAATGTCATGCAATGTGTGGATACTGATGCTTACTTCTGATCGGCGCAGTTTGAACTATTTCATGCGCATTCTTTGCATAATGTGGGAGCATATCACTGCAAAGATTAACATCCATCTTCCTACCAGTCCATTGCAGCATATTTATTGTCATGAATCCTTCAGGGACACTGCCGTTGCTCATCCAACAGTCATTCATCAGAGCGGTGCAGGACCGGGTCAAACGGAGCCAATGTCAGATCGATGATAATCTTAGAGATGTAGGGATGGGGCAAGGCTTAGACACATGTGCTTAAAAAAGACAAAGGGCCTCATTTCGAGTTCAGCGGTGCAAAGATGGCAATAAATCTGTTACTGCCACTTTTTTGGCAGAAACTGAATCCCCTCAATTTTTATTGCACCACTGAATTCCGTGTTTGGAGGAAAAGGGGAGGCTTTACCTCCTGTCTTTTGCTGGAGGTAAATCCCCCCATTTTACTGCAAAATCAGATGAATGGCAAATATGCAGCAAAAGGCTGGAAGTTAATCCTGTCCTTTTCCTCTGCAAATCGGCAGAATTACCTTGGCACATTTGCTGCTCTCTGCCCAAAACACCGCGAGTCCTGTGGACTACTAAAATGGAGACTGAAACCGCCCCACAATCAATTGTAATCACATGGTAAACCTACAGGACCAAGTGGGGCAACGCTAACTGATATTGGCAGTAATTCAGCAGAATTACCACTGAATTACAGCCAAACTCAGAATGAGGCCCAAATAAGTGGAAGACCAAGATGTGCCAGACACAAAGGCGAGGGCTGTGGATTGAGCGAAACAGAAATGGGGTAGCCGCTCAGGACACAATTCAAGTTACAGAGGAGATTGGGCTGGAAAGGTTGATGTCTGTCTATTGTATAAAACAAAGACTGGCTGCAATTACAATGAGAAATCAGCAAAATTGCTTTGCATGCTGGAGCTAATGTCAAAACCGTGGGTACAAAGGACATAAACTAAAGCACGATTTAACGTATGAGGGATTGTGAGACATTTCACGCCATTGACTCTGCACCAAAGCATACACAACAAAGTAACACAGAAAGGTACGCATAAACAAGGAAAGTTACAGTCCATTTCAGGGATTTCGAAACACTGGGCGGATAATAAAACAGAGGCATAATATTTATATATATATATATATATATATATATATATATATATATATATATATATAGAGAGAAATAATCATGTGCCACACAAATTTAATTGAAGAATGGTAAGATAGCTCAGCAGGTTGAGCGCTCTCTGCTGAAATCTGTGTGAGACCTGCAAATCGCAAGTTTGAATCCCTGGAACTCCGCCTTTTATCCTTCCAAGGGTGACAATCGTCATTGGTTGGGTAATCATAGCTGTATAGCTGTAAACAGAATTGCTTTGGCTTAAGTGCTATATAAAAACGATTTTAAGCCAACAAAAGTTCACGTACGTTGAATTCTATCCAATATAAGATTGCATTTCAGTAGAAGGGGTTTAATGTGCATTTGTTTTTAACTTACAACTTCTTGAAAATCATATTCGGAATTCTTAATGTTCTCAAGCAATTTTCTAGATGTTTTGCAAGGTACAGTTGCTTCGCAAGGAAAACATGTGACAGATTAAAGTTTGCAGTGCATGGATCCTATTACACTTGTGGCTTGCAACGTCTCATGGCATGCCAATGCCCATTGAGATTGCACGTGTGATTCTGATTTAACGACGGGTTGAATTAAGACGATGATGCCCAGTACCTCTTTCGTCGGGTTGGCTTCTCATGAAATAGGCTACAGTTTCATGGTCTAAGTGCCTAATGGAAGCCTTTTAGAAATATCTCAGTGATGGGCTATTTTCAATAACACAGGCACACACGGGTAGCCTAGGGCACCTGTTCCCCGTGAGGATAGCATAGGGACAATATGTTTTGTCTTCAAAGCAAGATACCGCAAAGCAACACAGGTTTGAATCCCCGAACTGTGCTTAGAGACTGGTCTCCAGTATTGAACGCGTTATAAAAAAATGTATTAGTTATTGCCATCTAGTGCTCATTGATAACTGCTTGTAGTCAGTAGGAGAGTGAGAGAAAAAGGGCTTCCCAGCAGATAAGTCCTTCTGGAAGTCTGGTAGGGATAACAAATAAGGCGGGTCGGCTGGGTATGTATCAGACTAATGTATTTATTTATTTATTGTGCATTTGTAAGGCACTTATAAATCAAGACATTGTGTTTCAAAGCACCCCCAGGGCAAGGGAGGGGGGACAAAGGCAAATAGAATAAATAGAAAAGGGGCTCTGGATAGAGCTGATGGCTGATCCTCCCGAGTCAGGGTGCCAGTGTGGCCGTGTCACGAATTCATTGGCTCCCTTCCGCTGACTCCGGCACTAGAACAGGCTATCCAGCCACACTGGCACCCTGACTCGGGAGGACCAGCCATCAGCTCTATCCAGAGCCCCTTTTCTACTCAATTGGCCCTGAAAAAGACTTAGGTCGAAACGCGCGTCGGCTGTGTGCACTCACCTATGTTGAACAACTGGCATTATCTGCCACTTTGAAGTTTTCTAAATTTCTCTGGTGTTTTGTGAAAAACAATAATAAAGCAACAAATTACAAGCACCAACATGATTCTTCTGACCTGACGATGAACCTAAACCAAAAGCAAATCTGCTAAACTCTTGGATTACTGAATCCCTCCAGCGCCAGTCATCATCCACAGGGTTGTCGTCCCACCTACTCATTCTGCTAATTGGGAACCACAGAGTTGGTCCCCAGACAAACCAGGAGCTAGGCTGCGGGCTGACACACAATTGTTCATAAACAAGGTGTGGACAGGGAGTCCCGACCCAGATAACTCCAACCAACTGTAACCTCTACTGTGTGGTATATGTGTATATCATAGAAGGGGAAAACAGGCCAGTGGATGGAGCAGATGGTCGTAATAGAGACATACATAATGTGTTGGTACCATGCATCTTTAGATGAAGTGCCTTTTCTGGCTGCAAAGAGAGCTCAATTTTGTAGACACCTTCACACTGCTTTGGGTTAGTGTGATGAAGCCCCCTGCCTAAGTTTAGAGGTGGACTGTGGCCTCACAAAGCAGGCCAGGTGCTGCCAAAAGATGTGTGTGGCTGGATGCGAAGTGGGCGAGGGTAGGATCCTCGGGCCACCTCCACCATGGCACCACCAAAGGAAAACGTTGGATTCTGTTCCTTTAAGGAAATCCACAAAGTTGGTACCATCAAACAACTGTGCAGCTGGTCATGGCAGTGGGAGTGTGAGAGAAAATGTAACAATTGCGCTATGATTGCTAGACAAAATAACCAACAGTGCAGGGGGTTGAGTGGCAGTGAGCAGACAGAGGGAGAGAGCAATGGTCTGGGACCACAGGCTTCGGAGCGCTGGCACTCGGCCGATCAAAGATCCATCGTGAGCTAGAGGAGGGAGAGACATAAGCAGGCTGCTGTGCACGTGCCTCATGGCCTTCCCCGGTGCTGGAATATTCCGACAATCAAATATGGTGGACATCCTGTATGAGGAATCAGCCTGCAGTATTGAAGAGGCAGGACGAAGGTGCGCGTAGTTGAGCGAGACACCCAGAAGAGATCCCCACCCAATCCAACTGCTATGAGCCAATCACTCACACCTGCACCCAATTAAGAGTTGGTTGTTCCTGGAGGCAATACTAGTCTCATAAAGGGAGAAGTGGGGGAGAGGGGGGGAAATATGGTGCAAGTATTTGAAGACAGCACAGGCAGAGTTTTGGAGGTAGATGAAGGAGAGAAATTGAGTGAAAGAGGAGAGGTGGTGAAGAGAGGAGAGTAGGAGGGTGAGAAGAGGTTAGAGTAGGGGTGAAAAGAGAACAGTAGGAGGGTGGAGGAGAAGGAGAGGAGAAACATCCAGTGCTGGAAGAAAGGAGGAGGGTGAAAGAGAGCAGAGGAGGAGGCAAAGCAGGGTGAACAATTAAGAATCAATGAGCAGGAGCTAAAAGCAGCTGCAGGATGTCTGCCATCACCCAGTAGACAGGAGGTATCACTGGGGAACGAGGAGTGAATACACAGTGCTCTGCAAATCGAACTTCCACAGGAGAGGCAAACTTTAACTTTTTGCCCATTATGTATAATTCATTATGTTTAAATGTGTTCTAGGTGTGTCCCAATTCTTCTTTATTAACATTCTCAAATACTCACAGGTAATGTCACATGTATATGTTTGTTAGGTACCAGTTGGCCTGGAGAGCCAAAGGTAGCTCATGGTAACTGTTGGTTTCAAGCTAACCAGGCTCTTCTAGGCTAAATGCAGGAGCTAAAAATGTCGAAACCTGCAGAGGAGAGGAGGCGACAGAAGATAGAGAAACATCATGTGAACATGTGTTGTAGAAAGCAAGGAAAATAGAGGAAGAAAAGCAGAGGAAGAGGAAGAAAAGCAGAGGAAGAGAGTAGGTAATCAGGAATTTCATAGATGAGAAGGAGCACAGGTTAAGAAGGTAGAGTGTATAGAGGAAACCCCATGTTTAAAAAGGGTGACCTTAGGAAGGTTGGAGGAACAAGCAATTAGAGATGCACCGAGGAGGTTCAGGTGAAGCCACTCCATAAAGAGAAAGAAGAGATGGGAATAGAGGAAGGATCCATGGATAAATGTACCCAATGCGGTGTATAGGAGGGGACAGAAAGTGGACAGCTGGAACAGAGAAACAGGGCCCTGGAAAGGGTGGTGGTGATAGGCCTAGGAAAAAAGCAACAGACTTTAGAGAGTGGTCAGCTGTCAGACTTCGACTCTAGATGCTTGTGAGAGACAGGCTCAGATCCATCCATATGCCATGCTTCCAGAAAAAACCACCAATCCGAACCTGAGAGGCCGGCGGATGCCTCCCACAGGTATGTCATTAGGGGGTCGCAGCTGCGACCCCTGTTGTCTCTCCTGGATCCCTGCTGTGGAGCTTGCACTTTTTAAAAAAATGGGTTGTTGTTTTCAACAGGGGACCCATGTTGGAAACAAACACATTTTATTTAAAGCACAAGCTCCATGATGCCTGCCTGGGCCACTGTCTCTTAATGTGGTGTTCTCAAGCTCTTGGTTGCTTAGCAACCAGGAGCGTGTCCGACGTTCATGAGCCTAGCACAGACAGCATCAGGAAGATAGCTTGGGATAGCTTGAGGATAGCTCGGGTGGATAGCTCAGTGGCAACATGTTCGCCTAGGAAGCAAGACGACACGGAGCAACACAGGGTCGATCCCCCGGGTCCGCACTTAGAAACCTCTGGGTATTAAGCACGTTAAATAACCAATCATATCAATCATATGATCGGTCTGTGGACGGGGCCGAGGGGTGCAGGCACCACAGGGTGCTGCAGGACCACTTGCCGGGTGCTGGTGCTGCTGCTCTTGGTAGCTGGATCAGCGAGGCGCCCGGAGTAGTGCATCATGTGTGGTGCAGCTCTGGGCTCCCCAAAACGGAGGGCACCGCTCATTACCGCAGGCTCTGCGGCATCTTGCGGCTGCCCTCTTCTACAGCAAGTGAGTGATGGTGGTGGTGTAAGCTGCCCATAGGCTCAATGCATGGCTCATATTGGGGTGTGGTCCACCATGGGAGGCTTGCTGTGTAAACGGCAGGTGTGCGCTGCCCACCTTTAGCACCCTTTTCTGGAGACTTCCCCTCTGGTTTAGAAGGCAATCAGCACCCGGTAAGGCTCATCCACTGCAGGGAGTTCACCTAAGAGCCACAGCACATAAGCATGTGGATTACATAGCGCTTCGCAGGAACCCGACTGCTGGCTGCAAACCGGTTAGTACACAGGCTGCAGAGCAGGCACTGAACCGCCTGGGCTGTAAGGAGAGACACTCGCTGCAAGTTCACTCAGCGTGAGTTTTTAAACATGCAGCTGTTCACAGAGTGAGAGGGTGGTCCTCTTAGGTTGTTCATTGTGGCAAGAGACTGACTTAGAGGAGTTAAACGTGTAACACGGAACTGTTGTTGCCTCGTTGTGTGGTGTTGCGTCGGAGGTACAGCTAATTTTGTCAATGTGAAATAGTGAGAGGGTTGTTCCTCTAGTGTGTGTTTGAACGTGCAACACGCAACTAAGGCTCACGCCTTCCAATCAATTAAATACATGACTCGTGACCGTGAACGCATTATGGGAATTCCCATTGGGGAAAGCAGACCGTCTGATCTGACCACAACCCCAACCTACACCCGGGAGGAGCACCCAAACAAACTACGAAGCTTTCCAGAAATATCAGTGGAGACATTCGTGAAAGCAATAACTCAGGGTCCCCCGACGACCCATGCCCACCAGACATATACAAATCAATTCTTAAACAAAGAACACCCATGGAATATCACAGGAACGTCCTCAACCATTCCTTCATAACTGGGAAAGTGCCACAAGCCTTCAAAACTGCATACATCAGGCCACTACTCAAAGATACAGCGGGAAACGTAGAGGACCTCTCCAACTACAGACCCATCTCCAACTTCCCATTTACAGCCAAGCTGCTCGAAACGTACATATACAAAACGACCCAAGTGTTTATAGAAGAGCACGGCTTACTAGACCAGCCACAAGTTGGCTTTAGACCACTGAGATCAACGGAATCAGCTCTACTCTCAATATGGGACGATCTAAAAATCAGCGCAGACTCGGACAACAGCACTGCCTTGATACTCCTAGACCTATCGGCAGCATTTGACACAGTCGACCATGACACCCTCACAACGAGATTAGAAGGACTTGGAATAACAAACACCGCCCTACTATGGATCAAATCTTTTCTAACAAACAGAACAGAAACTGTATGGATGAATACCTTCAAATCCAGCCCGAGAGACTCCACCTGTGGAGTAACACAAGGATCATCCTTCTCCCCACTACTATTCAACATCTACCTGTATCTACTGATCAGAATCATCAAAAGCCACGGCCTCACTTGCTACAACTACGCTGATGATACACAAATAATCTTCAAAATACAAGACAACCCGGAAAGAAACGCAACACTCGAAAACTGCCTCTGCGATGTATTCTTCTGGATGAACTCCAATTCCCTCAAAATCAACCCAGGCAAAACTGAAATAATGATCATCACAAAAAATGGAGGAGAAAACCAATTCATCCCTTGGCCAAGGGAACTCGGGACACCCCCAACACCCTCGGCGATTGTAAAAAACCTAGGGGTTCTGATGGACAATAATCTCACGCTAGAGCCACAAGTAAACGCTCTCCTCAAGAAATGCTTCTTTCTCCTGCGAGCAGCAAAGAGAATCTTAACGTTCTTATCGTTCACCAACAAAACGATCACCATCATCGCCCTCATCATGTACAAAGTAGACTACGCCAACAGCCTATGCCTAGGCATACCTGAATGACTCCTAAAAAAACTACAACGCATTCAAAACATGGCAGCCAGACTACTTCTTAAACTACCCCGAAGAGAACACACCGCACCAGTGCTGAAAACACTACATTGGCTACCAATAAAACAATGAATAAAATTCAAAACAATGTGCATTACGCACAGAGCAGTACACAACGAAGGTGCCGAGTTCCTAAGAGACAAACTGCGCCTACATCAACCAACAAGAAGGCTCAGATCAAGCATGGACATCCGCCTGGAACCGAAGCTATACTACAAAAGAAAACTTGGAGGAGCCTCCTTCTCTCACCAAGCCCCGGAAACCTGGAATGACCTTCCAAAGTACATGGGTAACACAAGAAACCACCTATTATTCAGGAAATTACTCAAAACCTGGCTCTTCACGTCATAACTAGAAAGACTGGCCACAGGGCAACTGACATAACTAAAAATATCAATGAACGTAGCACGACTGCGATACACATCGATCAATCAATGGGAAAAGCTGAGGTAAATAACCCACGGCATACTAAAGGACCTGATGGGAGACAGTCGCAATTCGACCAAAGACAGTAAACATAGCAAACTAAGACAGAAAGACTAGACCGAATCATCAAGAGGACCATGACCTTAACTATGACCTTCCCCAACAGCCCTAAGAACAAAACAGAGAGGGAAAGGAAGCACTGCATCACAGGCCCCAATGCAATGGGTGAGAAACGGAATGTTTCATCACTACACAATGTCCACCAATACAAAGCAGGAGGCACAATTCCCCACCACACAAAACTACAACTAAACAGTCCCAAGGATGTTCACCCCATGGAAAACAAAGAACCAGTCAGGACAAAAGGATACGAACGTCTGAATACACACGCTCATCAAGATGGATCCACTAAGACAAAACTTCAACACGACCCCGACCCTGAACCATTCAAAGCCTTAACCGACCAGGGACACACTAGATCACCTGAGAATAGATATCACCCACCTAGTCCCACACCTGAAGATAGGTTCAGACACACCCACCAATCCAAATTATACTCAATAGGATGCAGTTGGATCAGTGCAACACCACCAAATCGAGTGGGCCCACGAGGAACCAGCAACATCCAAACCCACAGGTATACGGAATCATAAGTACCTGAACCAGGATACAAACCCCACTAACCCAACCCTCAATCTTCTGCATACTTAAACGCATACAAAACAACACAACCATCTCTCTTCCAGCAATCCGCACGTACTTACCACACCGCATCAACAACACATAAACTTCACCCACAGCACTCAGGGCCTTCATCCGATCCGATACTAGCACCAAAGCCCAGCACTTGGTGTATACTGAGCTAAATCTGCCAACAGCACACCACTTCTCCCACTCTCCTTCTCCTGACTAACCCTACCCCCACCCTTCCTGTTTACAGATCCGCCAGAGCGCCTGGGGACCAATTCCATTGTTGACAGTGCGCTATACAAGTACTGCTAACATAACATCTAGAATGATTCATTCCAGGTTTAACAGTGGGGTGTCTATCTTTCCCCTGAGAATTGCCATACACAACATGCAGCTTTTCAGTCAGTTTGAAGGTTTACAGTATGATCTGCAGTTATTGCCTGTGAAGAATTACATATGTAAAACGCAGGTACCCAATCACTCGACAACATGCACTGTGTTTAAGACAGTGGTCTTCAAATTGTGGTGCTGGCTGGCCCCCAAGTATGTCCACTGGGGCCCAGATCTCATGCGTGGCATGCAGCTATTTTCCCAGCTAGAGGTTTTACACGTGTGGCATGGTGACAGTCACCCCTAGATAGGAAATATTCAACTCCGTATGTATCATACATGTTGGAATTACTCTAAACCCACACTCACGTTGCTTTTGCTGCATAAACTTTTCAAGCAGTGTGAGGTTTTCGACTAACTGTAAATCTCTATGTGAGGGTTATTAAAGTGTGACTCATGCCCAGTCACTCAGTGTGATTGTTTTTGTGTGCGGTATGCAGACCTTTGCTGGTGGGCGGTGGATGATGCGACATTCAGTGTTTACACAATTTGTGGTGGTATATATGCGTTCTGCAGCATTTGAATGAATGTGATGCTGTACAAGAGGGCGGAGCGACCTCTGACGGGCCCATAGGATCAGAGCTCCCCCTCGAGTACTTTAAGACGAGATAGCTGCACCTTGAGGTGGATGGGGTGCGGGATTCTCTTACTCCAACACCAATCAAATAAGGATAACTCAATGGTTTAGCAAAGGGAAGTCCGTTTAATGACAAGTACAAAAAAATGGGTAAACATGGGAATCAACAGTGATGCGATCGCCCGTCTCACCGTCACAATGTTCATTCCAACAGCAATACTTATAGCAAAACTTTGTCATCATTGACGTGTAACACTCAAAAGTTTCTCATGCAAGTCTGTTGGTTGGAAAAGGTAACTTAAGTATAGGTGCTATATCTGTATATGGCCTCGAAACTGTAGCTTCTTATCAGGAAATGTTATGGCATCCTCTGGTTTTGGGTGACATCAGACGTTGTTACCTCTCTGCGCCTGGCTGGTCACGTGTTAGTACACTGTGAAGCCGCTTCATTTTCCTTCTATTTGCTTATTTGATTCTCCCTTCGGCCTTGCCACTTGCCTGGGCCTTCTTATCTCGACCTTCACGGGCAGGCTACTATGCTCTTAAATTTTGATTCTTCGAAGTTGCTGCTCTCCTCCCTTCCTTGGGTTGACCTCGAAATCCCAGGCATGAGCTGCTTCTTGCTAAGTTTTGATTCCGCTCTTTCGTCTGGCTTTGTGCTGGTATATGAATCCTGGCCTGTTTGACCCATACCATCCTGGGCTTAATTCTGCTTTTGTAAAATGGATTTGCACTTGTATAAGGTGCTTCCTTGAGGTAGATATATAGTTGGCGCTTGCCGCTCTACTCTTCTACTAAGCATAGCAAGCAGTACTGGTTCCTTAGCTTCTTGCGTTCCGAGCCTATTTACAGGCGTTAACTAGTTGTGTATCTTGATCCTGTTTTATGGTTACGTTTCTTTACAGTTCAGCAAAGCATCTTCTTATAAGTCCATTACATCTTTATTCATAACGTTTCATCTTTGCGTGTCATCTATTGGTTGTCGTTTCTTTTGTCTGTAAGTCTGTCCGGGCCCTTGTGTCGTCACCAATCGGCCTTCGATTAAGGTCCTTTGGGTCTCTTCTGGGACAGTTTGCAAGTAGTCTTCATGTCGTGTCAGCTGCTGGTACGGTTGTCTCGATGGGTACCGTGCTGCCCATGGTTATCTGGTTATTGGCACTTCAACAGGTATTGCTCTTCTGATGGGCACTGGGCAGAGCCCTAGTGCTGCTCTCCGCTGGTTCATTTGCTCGTAACACGTCACATATCTTGGTGTGTACGTTCCTGGTGCTTCAACATGGGTGGCTGGAGTGCAGGTCATGTCTGGGACCTCCTCTACAATGCAGTGTGTCCGTGGCATGCAGCTGCCCACTTAACCCAGTCTCTAACTGTAATCTGTCCACCGATGAAGTCTGTTGGGAATTAAATGTATGTAATGCAGTATTGTGCACTTAATTCTAAAGGGAAAGGTCAATTGAAATAAATGTATAACTACAAAAAAATACGAAACACAACAGTATTCTTAAAGAATTACAAGAATTGATATCAAAGACTATCCAACAAGATTATACCGAGAAACAGCTCGACCACAGAGAAGAAGGACTGTAAACAAAAAACCTATTTGGAGACAAAGGAAAGACGAGGGATCGGTAGTGTATTTCCTTTAGTGATAGGCAACATTAGGCCTTTTACTTATTTAATAAAGGTATTGAATCATTTTCTCAGAGTGTCAGACTCCTTCTTCCAACCCGCCACATAGGTTAACCACTTTTGTCACACTCCATAGTGTAAATGATGAACATTTCATTGAAGGGATACAACTGCACACGTTGGATGTCCCCTCGATACAATTAACACTTTAAACCAAATAGTCCCTGAAGGGTACACACGGCTAGCTGGCAAATTTGCTCCAAGGCACAAAATAACACAATGTAAACACTGTAGAGCACCAAAGATGTGTAAATGCAGCCATGCATCTCCAACACGGAGTGTGTCACCTTGCCATTCAGTCACGCCAGTCCACATGCAATGCGTCACGCTGCCGCTACTAAAACTTTATTAAAACCGGTACGCTTTAAGTTACACGCACATCAACTATGCCAACAATCTGCAACCTGTGGCTCATCATATGTTCTTTACTACAACTTCCTTGATCCCCCACCATTGATTATGGTTGCTAGCACTGACAGGAGTTCTATTCCAAAACATCTGGAGAACCAAAGGTTGCATACGTCTGAAATATGCGTTTACATTTAGCAATGAAAGCATAAAATATAATGTAACACAAATGCTATAAATCGCAAATTCTCACATTGAAAAATGCATGCAAGTCAGTGTAAATTCACAGAACACAATTCCAAAATGTAGAAAAAGCAACACAGTTCATCTAGTCAAGGCTGAAATGAATTAGCACTAAATGCAAGATAAACATTTAGTCTTTTAGATTGGGGCTACAGGCCCTACCGTCAAAAAAGTAAAACCCCAGGTGTCCAGATTGTTACACTATCGTCCATATGCCCACAAATTGCATGAGTATCGTAAACATGTTTTTGACGATTCAAGTTATTAAGAGTATATTCCAATTTCTAACCTTTACCAGAAAAATATAGGCGTTTTTAAGGTTGGTTTTGTCACATCTGCTCTATGCTAACAGTATTTGGCTTTGGACGCCCGATTACCTGATGGACCGAATAAATACATAACGTTGCAGCGCAGATGCTACTTAGAATGGGTATGTGTGAACACCTTGTATGCAGTCCTTTCATACAACGGCTAGCAGTGGTGCCTTGAGTTAAATTCAAAGCTTTATGTGTGGCACACTGAGACGTCCTTCATTTGAAGTTAGTTCCAGCTTCATCAACCACTCCACCTCTTCCGGCAAAACCATAATCTCTAACTTCTGCCTAAATATAAGTGAGCGAAAGCAAGCAGGCATGCATTCTCTTATTCTGCTGACACATTGTGGAACTACATCCCAGTTCACTTTCAGAAATAAGCTGAACTGTTCTATTTTACAGTTCCCGAAGTGTGCCAGGCATACACAGAAATATCAAACAGGAATAAGTGCCGCTGCCAAATGGAAATGCACTACTTTTTCAGAAAACCTACAGACCGAGCATGTAATGCAAAGGAAATGTCCAGTCACTTGGAGGCATATTCTAAAGAGTGCTCCGGTTTTGGCTACTCATCTTTGTTCTCAAATTGGTCTCTTCGATTTTTGGAACTTTCCAGAGCAAATAAGGGAACATCGATGCCAGTTAAACATAATTGAACAAGTGGCAAAGAATTGTGAATAAATGGTTTGTTTGGGTATTTGGTGGAAACTGGTGTATAGAGGGTGCCAACCGCTCCCCCCTCAACTGCATATAGAGAACATGATAGGCAGATCAAATAGTTTTATCATTGAAGGAATCAGGATCAGATTGCCTTTATTTAAGTAAAAAGTGCACATGGCACTGCGCATATTTAGGGTTAGGATGACCCAGGAAATAAAGGGTGCTTTAAATGTTACACACACTCCATAAGTGCATAAGGATATATATGAATAAAAGATAAAAGGTGAGACATGCTTAATAAATAATAGCTCTCTGAAGAAAATACAGTGTCAGACAAAATATATTTCAAAATGGATACTCAAGTGTAAAATGGTTTCCAGTCCTAAGCCAGGTGTAAGGGACTATGACCCATGCCAAGAGTCTTCAGACAAGCAACAGAGGCTGATACATTGAAGATAGTCTGTTGGCAGTATCTGGCAGTGAGGTAATTAGGTTTGCTAGGAAGCAAAAGCAACTGTAATAAAAGCTACTAGGAGGTGGCTTTTGCTTCATTATTGCCGCGAGGGCAGAGAACAACACAGACACAGGAGGCTCATCCATTTCACAAAACGGATGCCTCCTAGTGCTTTAAATTAAAGGGGTTTAAACATGATTTGTGCAAAATTTTACATAGGAACTTTAAAACAATGATTAATATATGTTTTTTTATTATTGCCTATCTTTTCAGACAATCAAATTTTTGAGCGCACTATTCCTTTGACTTGTATTATTTGATTTTTTTGTGAATTGTTGGTGTGTGAGCTGAGGTTGTTTAGCCGCAAAAAAAAAAGTTATTGAGTTGGTCTAGGTTGACAATCAATAGCACAATTACATCCTCAATGTAAACAGTTCCATGTTGTTATATTCTGCAAGTAATAATTTTGTTGTGATATAAAACATTTCCGTCCAAATATTGCCATAAATAAAATGACACGGTGGGGGCAATGTTCGCCCCATTTACTGTACCTTTCATTTGTTATTAAAAGTGGTCCTTACAATTTTTTTAATTTTTTGTATGTATTGTAGGGCTGAATCATTGCTTGAACAATCAGTTCTACTGGGACGTATTGTTCAAATTGTTCATTGTAGAGAACATCATTGATACAGTCGGGTGCCTCAATTTAGGGGAAATTTGTGTACAAGGGACAGAAATACAATGTAAACAACAGCTAGCTGTCTTTCTGGGGTGAAATGAAGATCTTCGAATATTCACATGATTTCATTTGTTTCATGTACTTATGTCGATATCTTTTGGCTTACTGGCTGCAGAAGAGCATCCACCTATCTTATATTGGGGTTCAAGGCGAGAGCAACCACTTGACATGATTGGGCATCCCAATGGATCGAGGGGGACTTTCTGCATTTTTGGCATTTGCATAAAAACTGCCATATTGGGATTTTCACAATTTAAAAAGTTAAATTCTTGTTTTGTGATGCAATTCTGCTTAAGACTGCATGTAGTTAATTTTAGAATGTACTAATCCCGGATGAAGAAACCACACATAGTACATTTAGACCACATCATAGCCCACCTTGCGGTGTCAAGTTCCTGTTGGAATGTACCAGTGTTTGGATTAATGCTACATGTGTGATTTAAATGCTGCTTTAATTTAGCTGCCGTATAAAATTGATCCATTAAGATGGTGCATAAGACCAAAATGCATTGGACTCCATAAGAATGCCTATGTCTAAGGTATAAATGCTTAATCTATTATGGAAAAATAATCAGAGACTACAAAGATTATTGTTCTGCATGATTGATGAGTTCCAGAATTGAAAATGTGTAACTAAATTAAAGCTACCACATGTGAGACATTCAGTCAGGGTCCTTCCAGACTGTGGGGTGAAAGGACTCCACCAGAGCGACAGAGATGGAGAGGCCATGCTAGGCCCCTATTGGGAGAGTGAAGCTGGCTAATGTAGAGATCCATTGAAATATAAAAGCCACTACAAAACAGTGATTTTCAAAATAAGGCCTAGGGAAATGGAAAGTAATGGGCTTAGTCAACGCTACTAACATGGACAGGTGCGCAAGTGAAGGGGAATCTACCTGAGAGCTTAAAACTGATGGATATGCCCAATGAATGGGAAGTAACATGGGGGCTGCCGAGGCTGACTTTGTGTAAACTAAGAAAAGGCAACTTTGACAGATGTAAATCTGCAGCAGTGCATGTGGAAAGAAAGGAAACATTTGAAATACTGCGTATTTGGAAGATAAAATGTAGGAATGATGCCGGACTTTGAAAAAAGAAAGTCAAGTGACAGATGGCGTTTATTAGGAATAAAAAGACTTCATTTTCATCATATAAAATGACAGTATGTATAGAGAAAGGCCCATTTCATTTTTTTGTAAAAGTAAACACTGGTTTGCTATGGTAAATGTGGCCTATCTATGTCCATAATATTAATAACGAATCTACCTCTGTTCTAATATAGTAGAAAAGAAAGAGTGTATTTTAAACCACATGCACAGATATAATGCTAAAATGTTACATGTAAGCAGATCTTGTCGATTTAAAGCTGTATTTTTTGAAGTATGGATGCTTTCCCCACTGAACTGAAAGGTATGTGCCTTTGAAAATGTGAACTCAAGGCCTGCAGCGAAGGAGGTCTGGTTTTCAGTTATAAGTACAAAGAATATACAGAGAAGTAGAACAAAATGGTGGGATTTGCAGATAACACAGCCAGCAGAAATGACTTGTAAGGTCAGGTCTCGCCATTAACTTTGCATTAGTGGGCATCAGAAATTACCTTTTCAGGGCTAACTCGACCTCAAGAAATTGCTTCAGACCCACTAATGGATGATCAAACATTGTGTATGAAACAGATTGCTGATAAGCAGATATTCGGGTCAGGTGATGATGGAGAAATGCAACCTAAGAATTGGTGGGGACTATGTGAAACAGAGGGACACATCAATACCTTGCCATTGACTAACATTGAATACATGTTCTTGAATATAAAGTGCATCGTACGTCCCAGCGAGCTCATCCCGGTCTCATATTCAAGGGACGAAAAGGCATGTCGGTACCATGTAAAAACAAATTTTGTGTGATGGATACAACTGGCGTTATGACAAAAATTATGAATCCGGCCTTCTCATAATTCCGAGGGAATATAAAGTTGCTGTGATGATAGGTTATGGAAGTAAGGTTTGAATCAGGAAGGGTCAGATTTGTGACTATTTTGTCTCAGGAGAAATTCTATAAAAATTGTAGCTCGTCACAGGAAGGGCATGGCGAGATATGATTAGTATTTGTAGACTCACCATAAAATGTAGAACTCAATAATGTATATGTGACGGCAATTATCCGACAAATTAGGGTAGCTGCCATGTTAGATTTTCATAACCCAAAATTGAAAAACTACCTGACATTTTGAAATGAAACTCCTTGTCCTATTAGCGGGCAGTGGGCGTATTGGGGGAGGGAGAGGGAGAGAGCTGGCCAATACGTAGTATGGGAATTTTGATGGTAAAGGAATGTCATCGGCCCCATAAGAGATCAGTTTTCTATCTGAGAGGGACTTGCTGATCTTTCTTTGACATTTCGACTCTTGGGACCTTTGTTTGGACTTTTGATTTTTCCCTTGACTTTCCCACTCTATTGCTGGGCCTTAAACATTGCGTGGGAGGTGGAGACTAGAAAATCTAAAAGCTATCTGGGCCTGCCATTTGAAGGAGCCAGAGGAAGTCTGGGTGCTGGAGACTACCCTTGACCGAAGCCTTTGACCAGATCTGTGCTGCCCTCAGAGGAGCCCTGCTGTATCCCTGGATGCCCCAGAATTAAGGCATCCCATATAGATCAATCTGAATGCCAACAAAAGTGTGGGGGGGATCTGCCAGCCTTAATCTCCATCTCGCACAGGGGAGGACCTTGGCACATTTTACTAAATACAACTAAAATTAATTCCACTATAGAAAATCACCCTATCCATTGAAATTGAATTGTGTTGGGGATGGCCTGCCTTAATCCTGTCTATTAAATTGTGAGGAGGGGGATGCTGTGTAGATTCTTAGTGCAGTGTATTAAAGTTAAATCAATTAATTCCCATATAGAAAATCACAGGTTGAGTGTTGTTTGGGTATGAACTTTGTCAGTTTCGAACTCTGTGTGTTAGAGCCGGTATACACAATAAAGTACTTGGGTGACTCTACTTTTCTGACACCCCTGGGTTCTGTACAGACAGGGGGTGTCCATAATCCTAAAATCAGTAACCCTAAAACGCTGCCATTCCAGTGAATGTAGAGTGTGCAAAACAAAATTTGCCATTTATTTACTTGCATCCCAAAACGATATTCCCAAAGCCCAGCATTTTATGCAAATGAAAAGCCCAACACGATTTTCCCATTGAGTTCCTTTCCTAAACGTTGCCTTTCAAATAAAAAAAGCCACCTTTTTTTTTATCGTGTCTATCTGTCAAACCCTGCCTTTTAATAAAAAGCCTAAACGATGTTGCTACTGTATTCTCACTCCCTGTGCCTTGCCTTCAATTTAAGGGGTCATATATAACTGGTGCCTGGTTGGGGGTTGCTGGGAGAAAAAAGCTTGATAACAGACTAAGCAAATGGGTGCATTATATTGTTTGTGGGTGAAATTGAAATAAATCTGACGTAAAGTGATAACTTTCTACCTCTAAATTTTACCTGTGTGTTGTAGTATCTGTAAGTTCATTAGATATATAAGAAAGACATTGTGTTGTGCCACGGCATTGGTGGTTGATGTGTTTGCCTATGAATCTTTGCTAAAACTTAAAAAAATATAGATTCTTAATATACACCAGCCTGGTTCTTAGCTCATTGGTGGTACAGAGGGTATTTGTTGGGGTGGTGCGAGACGGGTTAGAGGCCTCACTAAGTTTGAATCTGTATAATCGCTTTGGGTGCGCACCACCTTACTTGGGGGGGGGGGAAGGAACTCCCTGAGTTGAGAATGACTGCCTAATTAATCGTGACAAGACGCCTGGGTATCCCTCAACCCAGACAACATTCTCCAACTGCTGAACAGGGTTCACACAGTGTGTGAAGTACTATTCCTTGACCCATGCACAATGCAAAAGCGTGGCAGACATAATTCCCATACAGCTGAGATCTTCTTCACTTACGCTGCCTGTGTGTACTTCGGATGGCAAGGAAATCCTCACCAATTCCAAGCAGCCCTTGCTCTCTCAGCAGCAGGGCTGCTCAGATGAGAAGCCAGTTACCGGGCTAACATGTATACTCTTACTATAATTTCAGCATCAGTATCCCATTTCTCTGGGGTTTGAGGAACTGGACCATTCACCACTGCTGGTCACTCATGCTGGGGTGAAATACATGAGAGCTATGAGATCAGGCTACTGAGCAGCCGGCATCACAGGCAGAGTGCCGAGACTCCATATGACTCACTGCCGGAGGATATCCTGCAGCACAAGGAACCCACCTGCTTACCTCTTATGTAGACAGTGTAATGGACCTTGCAGAGATCAGGTAGCAGCAACTTCTACATACATGCTCTACGAGTCCCAACGATGGCCATGAGAAGGTGGGCTCTCCCTCTCTTTCAGACCCCAGCATGGCAGGATACAGACCACCCGACACACTCCCAGAATCTCAAACTACTCTACTAATGGGCTCCCCTCTGCAACTCCACCTCAGCAAATATGTACAGGTCTCCCTTTGATTTCATGTGAGGTTAGTTGGATCTGTCATGTTGTTAGTGGAGTATGGTTCTTTTTTGGCGATGGAGTGGCTTAGTTTCAGGTGGCTAGGTGTCCACATATGTCCCCTCACACAGGACAGCTTCTGGTTTCCCCTGGTACTTTCATGCCATGCCCACAAACTTTGTAGTTTTCAGGTTGTAGGAATCAGGCTAGAGTATTAGAGGTGTGGTCGGGCACATTTTATTCTTCATGGATATCATGTTAGATCTACGAGATCTGTTGAGGAAAATACCGAATGGATACAGATAACCAACTAACTCCTGGACCTTCCGTTCTACACCACATACCCTTATCACTTGCTCGCATCATCACTCCACCCATTAAGCAAGACATCTCCTTCCTTCAACACAACCACAAACAGGACATGACGAACAGTACCAACAATCCATTGGGCACGCACTACCTTTGGGTGCAGAACATCATTTTAGGTGTATGCATCAATTCCTTTGGCAGAAAAAGCTGTTTTTGGATGATAAGATCCATCACCTGACTCAACGCTTGTTCCTATGCCAGCCACATCAACCCCTTTTTTCCAGTTGGGAGTTTCCATCCCACTTTCTGTTCATTTGACACACCATGCCTTTTCCCTCGATACATTTTCTTGAGCAGGCCAAAGTTAAGATTGTGCTGTGTTTTAATATCAAGCAATCGTAGTGCGGTCCCTGGATTATTTAGATTCAAAATGATAAATGAAAGCCCTATAAACCGAGGGAGGCGTCCTGATCGCACGACAACTCACTAAACGTGGATCACGACACTCTGCCTCATATTCTCATCCCCTGAAGTCACCCCCCAGCCCTACTACTCCTACCCGTCCCAGCATTCTACTTGTAACCCTTTGTGTGCATCCCCTTTGAACAGCACTTTGATACTTCCCATACATGCACACATACATAATGACCCACCCCCAGAAGGTGAAGCCGGAGGCTGTAAATGATCACGTTGTGACGAGGCAAGCCCCGTGCCCTCCCGCATCGCTATGTGGGACGACCCACATTTGAGCCGGAATGTTAAGGGAAGTGACGTTGGGATAGGGAGGGGGTGGGACGAGGGAAGAGGAAAGGGTTTCTTCAGTTTTGTGACGAACCTCAATAAAGACGGTTTCCTAATACTGGCTGCGTGGTGTGTCACTTTATTGGGCATGCAGAGGTTTTTTATATGCGAGGGGTCCGCTCACGTAAGTTGCGGAAGCTCTGCTACAACACTGCCAGCACATACCCACCACACAATAAATTAAGCCTTAAAGACCTACAGTAGTGGCATGATCTGGGATAATGATCCGCCTCCACATATTGCCCACGGTTATCAGAGGGGTTTAAGTTGGGGAGGGCTCCCCAGCCCAAGCATCATGAGATGTAAGAGTCTGGTAGTACATTTAACTGTACAAGTAAAAATTGGAAGTGAAGGAGGGTTGATGGCCAACACAGCATGTCTGGAACGTGGTCTACACAAGAGATTATAGACTGCATTCTGAACATTTTGATTGGCTGAGTGGAGGTCTATTATAAGGGAATGCGTGTGTAAATGTTGGTGGATCAACACCACTAAATAGGATGATACGGTTGCAGTATTATAGTTGTTTGCCACGTTACCCATAAACGCAAATAAAGGTTAAATACAAATAAAGGACAGAGCCTGTCGCGCACTCCTTCGCACGCGCAGTGGTCCGCCCATACACATTGAAAGGGTTTCATGAAATCTACCCAGCTGCTGAGAACTGACTGACAGGCAGCGAAGGCGTCGTCAACGAGTCCTGTCATTAAAACAGCTCACGCAAAACCAGGGGAACTAATTAGGCGCAATGTGTGTGCTCCAGTCTGTCGGAAAAACAAGGCACTGATTGAGGCCAGTCTTCCAATCAAATCGCTCTCCAGACACGAGTCTTTGACTTTTAAAATGTCATGCTGCAAAAGGCATATAACTTACTTTCATTATGTATGTACAGTGCTATGTCGAGAGTCAAAAGATTAGGACCCGCACGTCCACGACTGCAGTGGTCTCCACCCCAATCTGCCCACTACCTCATGCCTGCACTAGACAGACCATCCACCTTATGGCGATTTTGCGATTTGCAAAAAAATCGCAAAATTTGCCATTTCCCGCAATTGCCGCTATAAATCATTAAATGAGCGCAAAAAAGACACGTTAGCTTAGTGTGTCTTTTTTCGCGCTCATTTAATGATTTAGAGCAAACACAGCTGGCTGCTGATTGCAGCAGCTTGAGGGTTAACACCTCGGCTCTGCGTTGCAGGCCCAGGATTGGGGGAGGGTCACGCAGGCCTGGGAGATGCACAGCATTTGGCTGTGACCCCAGGCACCTCCAAGGCTCATTGAGTGCCCGAGCTGACAGTTGGTGAAGCTAGCCAGGTAAGCACTGGCCTGTCCACTCATCTGCCCCCAACTCAGAGCACCCAAAGAGGCCACTGGACTGTTTTCATTCCCGGCGCTCGACAGGAAAGTAAATTACTTTCCTGTTGAGCGCCGGAAAAGAAAGCATAAACTTAATGCTTCCTGACGCTCGTCTACAATTGGTATCATGCAGCCCAGCCTCAAGGCTGGGCTGCATGATACCAATTGAAGACTCTCGTAGCTGTATTAATTTCAAATTGCTTTACAATTGGTATCATGGGCTGCATGATACCAATTGTAAAGCAATTTGAAAACTAATACAGCTACGAGCGTTTGTATCATGCAGCCCAGCCTTGAATAAAGGCTGGGCTGCATGATGCCAATTGAAGACTCTCGTAGCTGTATTCGTTTCAAATTGCTTTACAATAATTGTAAAGCAATTTGAAACAAATACAGCTACGAGCGTTTGTATCATGCAGCCCAGCCTTGAATCAAGGCTGGGCTGTATGACACCAATTACGCACAAAATTGGGTGTTAAAATGTATGAAAGGCAAATGCCATTCGTCCTGTGCAATTTTGGTGGTTATGCAAAGCCAATTTATTGATATATGCATATTTCACCTTGATATGCTAATTTCTGATGACATCACATGCCATTGCATTTGTTAATGAGTTCCCTCCCCCACTTTAATTTGTAGGATTTGACCCCTGGTAGTGTTGTGATGTTTCATTTCTGTTTGTGGGTGTGTTTAGTCACCATGTGTGGGTGGCATAACCAAGGAATTATGACCACCCAAGAGAGTTCATTGTTTGGCTAGGTATTATGGGCTTGCAGTTACTGCCACTGCATTGCCCCTGTGTCTTGGCCTCATGGATTCCTTCCATGGAGAAGTGTAGAGTTGTTCCCCCTCTCTCCTGGGGTCATAGGACAAGCGAAAAGCAAACCTATGGGCTTCAACCAGGGTTACACTTTTGAATTCAAGCCTGTCTGTTTATTTGCTTTCCACTTGTCTGCTGGAAGTAGTGGCACAGCACCATTTCCTTGGAGCTCATCAGGCTGTATCCCCCTTCCCCCACCACAATCCAAAAGGTTAGGCTGTGGTGACTCGACCTTGCTGTCCTACAGAGCGCAGCCAGACAGAACACATTTTGTTCCTCACTAACAAAAGCCTTGCAATTACATGGTTTTAGGCTAAGCAAGATGTTAAATTATATATTTTTCAACGTTAGAAAATGCCGCAAAAAACGCAGTTGGGTGCCGCAATTTTTTTCTTTTTTGTGCCGCAATATTTTCCATTTCATGCCGCAATTTTCTGGAGGGTCTGACTAGAGCTATGTGACTCACTGACGTACATAACTTTCCAAACCAACTGTCTGTTGCCAGGAAAACCGCGGCTTGCAATACAGTTCTAATGTATTTAACATATTCTGATAGTTTGTTTCTTTTTTCACTTCCCGATGGGAAGCTGGTCATGGGCTCCACCTTACATCACGGTGTCTCCAGAACCTCCTGCTACTGTTTCATGTGCGATGTCGGCCCTTTCCTGTTCTTGCGTGATGCTATGTTTCACCCTATGAATCTGCAAAGAGCACCTAGGAAAGTGACTCTAGCCACTGTAGTAGATGTCACGTCCTGGCAAGTTGGGCTTGTTGACACACTGGGCCTCATCACGAGTTGGGCGGTAGCCCTTCAATGCGGCAGTAACGCTATTACCGCCGCATTTAAAGGTTTGCCCAATCACGAGTCTGGCAGTAATTACCCTCAGCTCCAAGCTGGGGGTAAGTGCAACTTAACGCCCATTTTCGAGTGCAATTAGCGCAGTGCTATTAGCAGGCACTAATTGCGCCAAAAATGCCCCAATGGGTTCAAGGGACCCAGTGGGGAATGGCGAATACCCATTACCGCCCAACCCTTGATTAGCGCCGGACTGGGTGGCGGTAACGCTATTAGCACGGGCAGTATCCCGGCGGTATTACCACCGGGATACCGCCAAACTTGTGATGAGGCCCACTGTATTGGAAAATCCAGCCAGGTTTTCAGGATATCACGGATAGGCACATATGATATGGATAAGTAAGCATGTGATGAATGTCAATAGAAATTGTGCCAATACTAAGGGTCTCAACACGGCTTGGGCGTTACCGCCGGCGGTATTAGCCCTACCGCCAAACTCCACGGCGCTAATAGCGCCGGATCACGAGTTCGGCGGTAATGTTAATCCCCATTCCCCATTGAGCCCATTCGGGAATGCCCCATTCCCCATTGGGCTCAATGGGGAATTTTCGCGCTCTTACCGGCGGCGGATTTCCCGCATGGATCATTTTTCATTATTTTGTGCCACCGATTTTATTTTGGGCTAGCAGCTAAAACCCGAAACTATTGCATTAGGGAACAGATAGGAAGAAATGGCATATGAGGACGTACACTCTGTTATTTGGTTATTTGCCCACCAATTGGCTGCACATGGAATCCCTATGCCCATTCCCACCCAGTTCCTGCAACTGCCCGCCCAAAACACCTCCTCTTGAGAATTATTTCAGCTCACTTTAATCAAGCCTTACCATCGAACTGTGCACTGGAACTGCCCGTCAGAATTTTTACAAAGCAGCCTTCTGAGAATTAATGACTTAATTGGAATTGTAAACCATGCTACTGGTGTAATTAAGATGTCTTAACGAGGTCTGCCTTTAGCCACTCAATTTATAAACACTCTGCGTGTACTTCACCGACATCCTGTTAAAAACAAGAATTGACAAAGCCAACCATTTTGGCTTTTGTCCAAGTATTAGGCATTTGCCAGGCAGTGCTATTAGATGCCCAGTTAACCACATCATTTTGCACACTGCCATCAATGGGCAGTTAATACTTTTACGGCAGTGCCTGGCAAGTGCCTTTGACATGCCTACACAAAAGCCCAAACTGTTGGCATTACCAATGCTTGTTGAATATGTGGCAAAGCCATAAGGGAAATGATGGCAGCTCGTGCCATCACTAAAAAAGTCTCTCCTAAACATCTATCTGAATTTGTAGTTGGGGTTTTATGTAGTGCAAACCTAGCTACGGAGCAACTGAACGCTGTAAATGTCATTGAGGGCAACACATGTGATAAGGAGGAGGAGTTAGAATATGTAAAACAGAAAGGTGATGGAAGGATGCTTTTCATTTAATCATCCTAGCGTTCCTCTCACCAAACCTCCAGACCAGCCTTTCTCTTGTGAAAGGAACCATAGCCAGAGAGTCAGCGGATGACTCTACAGTTGTTAGGGAGGTAGTGCCCAAATTCCAGCCCCCATGACCCGCCTGTATACTCCTACACCCAAGTCAGTGAAATGACACCTGGGAAAAGGTGATAGGAAATGTGGGTGGGAAAAAATGCCCCGGTTGGAGCCCAACTCCTACGCCTCAAGGCTGCAAGCAAAACCAAAGACTGTTTAATGCATGTAGATGGACTCTCCCTCAGTACCTTCCAGCAAAGTATCCCAAGTTACAGTACCTGAATGTTGATCACAAATGAGGGTTGGTCGCTGAGACGATAGTGGGTGTTCAGGACAGGAAAAAGTATTCCAACTCTCGTCAACAAGGGACACCAAGGCATGAGGAGGTCTTTACATGAGGAACGTTCCAAGTCCAAATCCAAGAGAGTGATTCAAGTCCAGTGTTCCAAAGTAAGCAGGTTCTCCATGAGGTCCAAGATCACCTGTCCACAGATCGAGCATTCACCGGAAGGAAGCACTGGATTGCCAAGGAACACAACTGAATTGTGCGTCTTCAGGGGGATGGCACTTCCAGCCACGGCAGGTATCAAAGATCAGGTGCAAACCCAAAACAGGGCTGCCTGGTAAATAAAGGGCAGGGATCTCTCTGGCCTTCCACGCAGAATGCTAGAGAAAAGGACCTAAAACAGCATACACTTATTATATGTACACCATTGATCCCAGAGGAGTTGTAGGCATGTCCTTGATGGATGTAGCCTCCACTCTCGTCCGTTACATGACAGACCCTCCTTAAGTATAACCAGCAAACCGGTTTAAGAGAAGGCAGCCACCTGACAGTAGTAAATAAATACACTAGAAAGGCACAAGACGAACTATCGTTGAAGGAGTCATGTGACTCACACGGGTGGTATAGAAATGGATTCAGTGTTCTTTATTGAATACAACATAAGTGGATCTACCCCTTCTGGCCGCCTGTGACAATACAATGCATTTTATTTGTTTGTTTTATTGGGAACCAGCCCCCATTACCAACTGTTCTAGTGTCCCCTCCCCCTTTTATCCTGCACCCCCCTATTTCACTGCCCCCCTCATTCTTCTGCTCGACCCCCTTCTACAGTGGTAAAATGTCCCACCTGAAAATACAGTCAGTCGGCTGCAGCCTGATGGGTAGATACCAAATTAGCAAGGCAGTCCTTGTCTTTTCTGTAGCATGGTGGTGCCCCACAGTCACTGAGGGTTGCAGCTTTCGAAGGCCTCAGTGTGCGTTTTCTGTGTAGGTCTTTTGCTGAGCCACTGACCAGGCAGCAGATAGAGATGCTTAAGATGCGGGATCACCAGACGGAGCACAGCTCCACCGTGGACCACTTCATAAACTGAAGCCAAGCAGTGCATACGATAAGACTGTCCAGACAGGCACATCCTGTTTGCAGGCGTTGCCAACAATCTGCATGGGATGTTACTACAGCGTACGTAACTTGCAGAAAGTCATCGTTTAGGGAGATGCGCTTCATTTTCATTGGTAGGTGGTGTTGGGAAGTGTGGCGCCACCAGACATTTTTCATAGGTGTGGTCCACTGTAAATCTTGGGGTGGCACACCAAAATAACCACGTAGAGGCAGGCAGGCCGGTGGGAGACGGAGACCATGTCTATAAGGGTGGCCCTGGCCCCCCTTTGCCACCCCATTGTGGTGCCTTTGTAAATTCACTCCGTGCTGTGCCTTGACCCTGGGTAAGAACAGTGGCAGGGTGGATAGCTCACGGGATAAAAGTGCTTGCCTTTGGCATTAGGCAAACCTGCCCTTTGTAAGTTCATATGACGACTTGGATGACTCAGCCTCAAATGAGTACCATTACATTGGCAATAATAATAATAGCTATTATTACAGCACTTAGAAGTGGGCGTAATCTGACAAAGCACTGTAATGTAATGTAAGAGGTCTTGTGTAGCACCCTTCTGCCACTTTTAGTGGGAAAGGCAGATGAGAAACCTGTGGGGTTGACGGGTGGAGGCCAGAAGTACCCGTTTCCTGTGTGCCAATCTGCCTTCTATGGGTTTGAGACACTTAGAAGCATGTTATCCGGCGCAGAGTCCAAGGCCTGATGCGTGGGTGCTATATAAAAATTGCTATCATTGTTTGTATTAAAGGTGCTCTAGAAGAGCATCCACATAGTCAAACTTGACCTGGAGTTGCCCCACAAAGCTGCTGGTTGAATACCCGATCCTAGAGCTATCACGGGTGCTCCCACCATAGTGTGCAACATGCCAGGGGATTTCAACTCAAGTGGGGACAGCTGTGGGGGCGCACAACATGCTTTTTGTTGATCTTGGCATCGTCCGATTAGATCATTGTGTTTTTTGGGTGGAGTTAAAAATTCCCGTATGTTTCGTGGCAGTCTACACACACAATTTGTATGTATCCCATTGATAGAGGTTGCCAGTGTATTTGATATTACAATGCCTCTCTGTTTTTGGTGTGTTTAACATTTTAATCTTTCCTCATGTGTCATGGATTTGGCTCAGATGTTCCAAACATGCTTTCTACTAAATAAGGTCACACCAGACATCATGTGATACCCAGCAGTGGGCAGCAGCCAATCAAGCGGCTCGTACCTCAGGCTGAATCCTCTAGTAAAAGCCTAGGTTTCAACAAAGCTGTCGCCCGCTTTGCTGCACCCTTCTCCCCCTCACCTCATCCCTGTGGCTGCTTAATCCATCCCCTCCAACTCCCTCTCAGGTTAAAAATGTTGCTGCAACACTTGCGTGCTCCACTCACCAGTCCCTGTCTCCTATGCCACTACCGGGCAGGCTATGGAAATGGACAGGGCACTCTGAGAGCCGTCTGCCATTTCCATGGTGGCCAAGGGCTTGGCTCTGTGACCAATCTGTTTTTTCGGTATTAGGTCAAGAGACCTTTTTCAAAAAAGCGAGAAAAAATAAGTGCGCACAGGGCCTGACAGGCAAGCCAGGACCCAGAAGCAGCCACGAGGGAGAACGGCTAAGTGGATATATGCGTGTGTTTTTGTGTGTGTTTGGTGCTTGTATTTGTGTGTGTTTTGGTGGGGGCGGGGGTGTTGGGAGCAGGTGCCAGGGGAGGGAGTAAATCCAGGAAGGAGCGTGGGGGCAGAAAATTGACATTATTTTGGGTTTTGTGGCCCACAGAAAATTGGACTTTTAGTTAGGCGACCTACAAAAATCGAAATAATGACAACAATTTTTTCTGACAAAAGAAAAGCCACTAGGACCTCATAAATTATGTTGGGATGCTAATGGCAATAATCCTCTTGGCAGCTGGCAGTACTGGTTGGTAATGACCCTAGTCCTGTATTAAAGGCTCTCGCTACACTGGGCCGGTTAAATTGGGCTGCTCACACCCATTATGGCCTACCGCATACGTTATTGACCCATGATCACTCACCATCAACTAGGCTGGCTAGGGTTGATGGAAGTCCTAGTCCAAACCATATGGCGAGCCAAAGGATGCACACCCCTGGCCTACGGTGTGATGATAACCAGATTTGTTCCCTGAAACAAGAGAGCCCCTTGAAAAGTAAAATACACAGCGTTGTTGAACCCCTGTTTTATTCTGTGGGATTAAAGCAAAGCAGAGGCTCATAAATTACTTTCAGTAGTACCTTATGCCACAAGTCATTCGCTTCCACAGAGCAGCAATGCACCAAATTTAACCTATCAGACAGCAGTGGATGGCTACACCCGGATTAAGCCTGCACGTGTCTGCTCTAGCGGAGGATCTTGTTGGTCCCCCACTGGATTACAGTATTACGAGCGCTGGATCTGGCTGTGACTTGCCTGGGGTCACAGATCTGCCACTACAAAAAAACAACAAACAAAAACACCTCCTCCTTCCAAAAGGTGGACACCCCGAGAGATGACTCAATGAAAACACTCATCCAACTGCAACATGACCAGCGACAAGGGCAGCGCCTCTCTGGGGTTAACCAGCTGCCAGCTGAAAACATTCTTTCTAGGCAGCACTGGCAGAGTGAAGGAAAGGGTAAGCAGGCCCTCGTCCTCAGCTCTACCCACTGGTAATCTCTTCTCATCCCAGCTGCATGCTGAGGTTTAGAGTCACACACAACCTCAGCACAAACAATGATTTAGTCACTACTGTTGAAGAACAATAACAAGATGAAACCCGTCTGTCGCCTTCCCACCAATGGTTGTAGACTTGTTCTTTTCCACTCCCCATATTTGGACGTGCCCTGTTATTCCATTTTGATGGATTGTGTCACACGATTGCAATGCTGATGGCAACTTTCACTCCTGGTACTTTGCCAATCCATGAACTTGACATATATTTCTATGGCTTTTTTATGATCAAATTATCTAATGACTGAAAACAGATCTTTGTGGTTTGTATCACACAATAAACAACCACAGCCATGTGTCTTCTCTACAACATAAAACAGGATAATTGAAGTAATACCTGGCACAGCCAACAGTTTTGGCTTTTGTGCCTGCAATAGGCAATTGATAGGCACTACTGTAATGGTACAACATAAAAAACTGGAAAATGGGGTAACTACCTGGGCACATGATGTCAGTGCCTTAATGCCTAGACACATATCAAAACCGTTGGCTTGGCCAATGCTTGTTTTCATCGCAAGTACATTGCACTGCACAGCTACAAGGAAGGTCGTGATGCTTAGGTCCAACTGGGGTCTTTCCTCTCTTCTATCTCTCTCTCTCTACTTGTGGTGTTCCCCAGGGGTCTAACCTTTCTCCCTGGCTTTTCAACCAACTACCTGGCACCTCTTGCCCACCGCATTGCTACTTTCTGCTCCAACTTTCAGTGTTATGCGGTTGACAGGCTCCTTCAGGCTCCCCTAAACCACCACTGCCCCCTCTCTCATACCAGACTTTCTGGCTGCAATTCACGACTGGTGTGCCACCAATGATCTCTGCCTTAATGGCAGTAAGACTGAGATCCTCCTCATCAGTACACCTGCTCCCTCCTTTCCTCTCTCTCTCTGGCCGCCCACTCTGGGCCTTCTTCCTGCTCCTTCCTGGGAGGCTAAGAACTTTGGTGTCATCTTTGACTCCACCCTCTCCTTCTCGCCTCACATCTCCGATGTCTCTAAGAAGTCAAACTATCAGCTGCTCCTCCTCAGAGGTATTCTTCCTTTGCTGACTTTTCCCCAGAAGCTCACTGTCTCCAGTGCTCTGGTCCTCTCTAGACTGGATAACAGCAGAACCCTCTTTGTAAATCTGCCTGCCTATGCTTTTCGACCTTTACAACTTATCCAGAACAGGACTGCAAGACCTGTCCTTGGCCTCAAGCCCAGGGATTGTATCTCTCCAGCTCTGAAATCTCTTTATTGGATCCCTGTTGATGCAAGGATCAAGTTCAATACCCTTTGCATCGTCCACAAGGCTTTCTGGGGCCTGGGACCGCACTACCTCAAACTTTTTCTTCCTAAACATTTTCCTTCTCGAGCTCTCAGCTCATCCACCTCCAACTCTGTGAGGGTCAGACCCTTCTCCAAGCGGAGAGTACGGGGTAGATCTCTCTCTCCAGCTGGGGCCCCCCACTGGAACAGCCTCCCTGCCTCTGTCAAACTTGAGCAGAACTACCTCTGATTCCGGAAGCAACTCAAGACCTTCCTTTTCGCTTCTGATTTCTCTCTTCCGCTCCCCTGCTGATGTCCCTGACTGCTCCATGCACTGGTCACCTGGCTACCCTCTGAGCTCAAGCACAGGCTCCTGCATGTCCAGTTGCCCTTGCACTACCTCCGGTCTCCCCCAGCACTCACGGGTCTGTACGTGCAACCCTACGGTCTCTACTCTCTGAGCTTATGAGCCATCCAATGGCTCAACTTGTTGAGTTACCTGCACTTCTCTCCTCCGCCTGGCACTTCTCCCCAGCCTCTTCCCTGCACTTGCACGATCTGAATGACACAAGGCCTAGTAAGATTGTTGTTTTGTCCTCCCTTTGTTTCCCCCTCCTTGTCTTGTCATGCCTAGAAACACTTGTGTACAGGTGCGCTTTAAATGCCATATCATATCATATAAATCAAGTGGCTGAAGGCCCACTTGGTTTTGGATTTGTATTATATCAAGAGCTCCTTTACAGCTGCAATTAAGCCATTCACTCTTAGAAGGCTGCTTAGAGATAACACTGACAGGCCGATATCAAACTTTGCTACTATAACTTCACAGACCTGCCTCAAACAGAGGTATGTTTGTAGGTAAAAGGAGGAAGGTGTGGTCAGTAGTGAGCAAGGTTGTGAGCAATGGAAATTGCACTATGAGAATGGTGATTAGTACAAGTGGAATGGAGGTACGTATATTGAGCATTTGGGTAGATAGCACCTGCTGTATGGGTGATGCATAGCTGATCAAAGATGGTTGAGATAGAAAGCAAAGTGAAAAGGATAAGAGGGCTTCTTCCAGGAGACAGGACGCAGAGAATAAGAGTGCAAAGAAGGATGTACCCAATAGAAGGGCAGGGAGGTGGTGGGATGAAGGTAAGCATCAAACACATACATGGGCAGGCATCACTGTTGGGAAGCAGTTGGGCAGGAAGGAAGGGTGTGGAGAATGAAGCTTCAACAATCTACACGAGGAAGGGGGAGCAGGAGGATTTCAGCAGCAGCAGTTTTAGAAGCTGAAGATTTAAAAAATGCAAAGGTCTGGCAGACAAAGGCGAAGAAATTTTCAAGTGTTTAGATGGTGATAATTGATTTGAAAGGCAAAGGCTAGTATTCAAGAATGAACCCCACCAGGAGCACAGACGAGCTTCTTCATTTCTCTTCTCTGTCGCAGCCCTATATTATTGGGGGAGAGTAACACAGAATCTGGGGAGAGACCAGGGCTCCTTGGATGTACAAAGTATATGGAACCCCATGATGCCAAGAAATCGTCCAACTGATGGGAGCAGAGGCCAATTTCCCTGGCTCACCTCATTTCAAGACTCACCTACCAAACTTGCCTGCTCGGGTTTGCCTGGATAGCTTAGTAGCCAAATCACATGTGAACTAAGCAAGCACAAACATGCTCCTTTGCCTTGCAATCCTAGTCTGGAAATTGGGGAACTGTGCCCAACCCAGACTGCTGTCCTTTTAAGCAACACAAATCCCAGTAAAGAAGGACCTTCTTGCAGACTGCCTCTGCAGCATTTTCCACACAACACAGTTTCCCTTTCTATGAAAGCATTTGGCCAGATTTGCCAAGCCTTGGGCTGCCCTTCAATACAAACATTAGCATCCCATCAAACGTATCTACTCCCCAATTATTGCTCTAGTCCAAGGACCACAACTGAGACGAGGTGTTTAATGTTTTGGGGTTTGCCAGCACAAGTCGCACTAGCTCTCCAACGGTCCAGATGCTTAATTATTGCAAATCAAGCCCAGATTTTGCAATTCTTATCCGAAGGTTTTGATGAAGGATAGGCAATATCCAATCTGAGGGCTCAGCTCTAAGTTATCTGGGCTTTTCATGATCCATTGAGAGGGAATGCATCAATGTAAACCTATGCCTCTCATCCTCCTCGAGGTTTCCTATTTTCACACCCTCCAATTAAATCTCGTAGTCTTCTCTGAAATCTTTCACTGGTCCTTCACATTTAAGTCACCTGAGCAAGTGGCACTGAAATTCCTATCTGTGAACGATCTCTATGGTGGATATCACGTCTGCCAGGCGATTGGGGAAATTGGCTGCGTCGATCTGCTCTAAACCCAGACTTTGATTTATATGAGAGGGTGTGGTCCACGGACCCTCGACCTCTTTCCTTCCTAAGGTTTATCACCCACTTTAATTGGCAATAAGACATTGGGCCTCATTACGAGTTTGGAGGCAGCCATGGTGCTATTAGCGCCATAGCTGCCTCCAAACTCATGTCCGGGTTCCTTGAATGAGGAATTACCGGGTCATTCCAACCTTGGAGGACTCGGTAAGTCTCCATTCAAAATACTCATCCCCATTCCCATTCAAGCCCCCATAGGGCTCAATGGGATTGGGGAGGGAGCTAATAACGGGCCCGTTAATAACAGGCCCGCTATTAGCTCCCTGGTCCCTTAGCGGCTCCCGCTAAGGGCGCCTGGTAAAACCAGCCGCCCTTAGCGCGACCCGCTAAGGGACCTCTTAATGCAGCGGTAAGGGGTTAACGGCACCGGCATCCTTACCGGCGCCGTTAACCCCTTACCACCGCACTTGTAATGACCCCCATTATATTACCTACCTTTTGTCAAGACGAACCTCTGCATATATTAGATGTGGTAGGATCGTAAAAATCTAGATTCCTCAACCTACTTCCATAAATGAGACTCTCCAGTTGTGTTGTGTGGCCCACACCACAATGGCTTTGAACCTTCAACCTCTATCTACTCTTCGTGTGTACACAAAGGGTCTGCTTGTTGTGGCCCCGGGAGAGCAACAGGCACCCCTTTCTTTATCTATTGAGGGGCACTCCATCAGGGCAGGGGGATGGCTAGCCCACAGCAAATGTGAAAGGCAGTTTATTGAAGGAGATTTACAAAGCAGCGACCTGGGAACCCATACGACTTTTATTCTACATTCTAAATTGAATGCAACCCCATAAGAGAATAATTGGGGATTTGCAGTTCTTTAGGAAACCAGTTCCATGTCCCATTTTCCGTTTGCTGTGTCTACACATTAAAATATGTCGAGCGCATAATGCAGTTGGTTATCATTACAGCTGCCAAAGTCTGGAGGCGTGCTAGATCCACAATAGCACAGAACGTGGTGGTCAAAGAAGAGTAACAGTGTGCCAATTTGTAGATTTCTTACTGGTAATCTTCATTACTCTGAGTCCTTCCTCTTCCTGGTTACAGTCCTCATCCATGCCATTTCAAGGGATAGCAAACTAAACCACTGGCATTGCTCTGGGCCACCTTCCACACCACAGTTTTTAGCCAGTTTGCGTCATTGCAAAAGGGGTCCAGCCACATGCAAATCAGTCAGGTCATGCCACCAATGGTAGCAGTCCAGACCGAACTGCTAGGCCAGGTCCCCTCTGCATGGAAACACAAGCAACTCCAGACGTTCTCAGGTCTCCTTCACTGGAACACCCTCCCTTACTCTCTTCTCTCTGTCTCTGTCTATTATTTATTTCATAAGCGATTGAAGTCTCACCTCTTGAAACATGATTGTTTTCTTATTATATTTTGCTTATTCATTTTATTATACCGTTCCCTGTTCTCTGTACAGCGCCTCGGCTTAAGGCGCTATATAAAACATAAATAAATACAAATACAAATGACATGGGGCCATTTCACAGATGTGGTCAGCGATTGACATAGGGAACGAATCACAGTTTGATAAATGCAGAGCGTGGCGTGCATTGTTTCCCAGCAACGGCAAGAAAATACAGGGCATTCTAATTTAGAAGCACAGAAATCTGGGCTGAAACAGTTATATTTACAGGCAACCTCCAGGCTCGCTTCATTGAATGCACAAGTTTCCGTGGTGTTGTTTTAGACTGAAATATACGACCAAAAAAACTACTGCTTCATCTGGCACTGGTGGCAGTACCCAACTGATTTGCACATGGCTGCACCCCTTTTGCAAATGCGCAGACGGGCTAAAAAACGGTGTTGTGGACGGTTGCCAAGAGCAGTGCCAATCGTTCAGATCAGGGGTGGACTGGGAACTAAAAGAGACCCTGGAAATAATTACTGGGAACCAAAAGAGGCCCTGGAAATAATGTTCAAAGTGGCCCCATATGACACATTTTCAGCAAGCCCAATGCTTTTCCTTTGAGAACATTTGGAAATACCACACAAAAGAGGCCCAGGGTGCAGAGGCTTACAGGGAAATCTCCAGAGTTCCCTATGGGCCAGTCCACCCCTGGTTCAGATTCATTCAAAATCTTCTACCGATCACTTTTTTGGTTACCGCCTGGCACTGCAAACAGCAAGAGACACGCCAGTCACACATTTATGACATCATAGTTTCCTTCCAGGAACTGCCTTTTATAATGGCGCAATCCCATAGGAAAATGCTTTGTGTATCAGGCCCAGAGTGTTTTGGTTCAAGGAGCTGGATTCTGATTGGGGCAAATATTTAGCACGGTTAAGAGCTGTGTGTAGGTCTCAGGATATCCAATGTCAGGAAAGGAATATCCAGTCGAGCCTGCCATTCCAGCTAAAAAAAACGTGCATTCTGGGATTGTTGTAGTTTTAGCTGTCCCTTTGTATGCGAAGGGCGGTCAGCAGAATGTAAAGTGAGCTCAAAAGTTAATGGATTGTTGAAAATCTGACACCGGACGTTAAAAAACTAGAGATCTCCTTCAGAGAAGCTTAGATTTTCACAGGTAAACGCATAAAGCAATTCAGCTTCCCCCTCCCCCCCCCCCCATGTGCACTCTTTCACTTGTATTCCAGGTAATGATAATTTCTGTTCTTTTATCTTTTATAGCGCTTCATGCAGGATTCCTCACACTTCTAAGTGCTGAAATAATAACAGTGTTATTGACACCAATTCAATGGTAATCAATATATCGGCCTGGAAGGAATGAAGGCCAGAAGCAGCATTCCAACCTGCAAAGCGCAGACTGACTCCATGCCACACCTGGACATTTAGAAAAAAAAAGTCAAACTACAAAAACAAGTAAGAATGCAAAAGAAGTAAAACAAAAAATACAGGACTCGGTGAATGAACACAGGCCTGCTTGCTCGCCCGGGTAGGCAGGACTGCAATCTGTTTCGTAAATAAAATCGTGCGTGTTTCTCTTTAAAAAATACATCAGTGTCAGATCCCCAAATCTCGGGGTTTAACGCGCTAAGTGTTCTATTGGTTCCCCGCTAAGGTAGGCACCTCAGGAATTCCCTGGAGGCGATGGGCGATAGGATCTAAGCCTCCAGATCTTACCCAATCCAAAGAAAAACACTGTGGGCATAAAAAGAAAGTCAGGAATTGCTAAATAATTCCAAGTGCACGGCGGTTTCCAATCCAGACTTGCACATGACATCTGTATAAACACGCATGTACCGTTTGCTGGATTTATGGTTACGCCTCCACCTGGTCTTTAAGACCAAGGGCTCTGCTGACAAAGCCCGTGTTTTCAGGCGAGGGAATGTGTCATTTTTTTTTCTTTTTTTAACTTGATCCCAACGTAAACGTTAATGAAATATTCCAGGAGAGCACGTTTGAGAAAATTGAAGCTTGAATCTTGATTTTCATCACAAACCCATTGAGCTTCTGTCTCACATGTATTTATTTCATTTTGCATTCATGCAAGGAGCATGAACAATCGGGGATTTATGAACCAGTAAAAGTTTTGGTTTCTTCTGCACGCTCACCCCAATCCTATATTTACGACGAGAGGCCGAAACAAAGGCCGGCCATCGAGGGCGTCTGTTCGGGCATCTTCCGCCACAGTGCACCAAACAATCCCCAAGGCTGACTATTCAGCGAGGGCTGCACTCTGGGATGTTGGCCTATTGTTTCTGGACAGAGAAGGTTTGCCCCGAGGAATTCGACAAAAAAAACAGGGGGTCAGCCATTGATGGCTGAAGTTCAGAAATCTGTCAAAGTGTGCCATTGTTCTCAGTTTAATGAGCCGGAACCTTCACAATTGTCAGCACTAAGATTGATAATAAGATTATTGAATGTGTGGTAGGGGTGGGGGCCGCTAATATGAAAAGTAAATCTAAGAAGCCTCAAAACCTGGCTGATCTGTAAGGAAAATAGACAGAGAAATGGCCCTTATTTGTCCCACTAAAAGCAGTACCTTGTAAATATACAAAGGTTTCAGGTGCCACCACAATCAGTTGTCAGAATGGGGTCCCACCATCCAAGTAAAAAAGACTTACTAAACCTTATAGAGCGATACATAGTGTAATGATGGTCTGGAAAACCCCAGATGATAGGCCGGGAAATCCCGAAATCAATAATGAAAATAGTCCACCCCAATATCAAAACCCACTTTATTGACAATCCACATAAAACAGGGACAGCATGCAAGCAAATACAATCTTGAAGCTCTCATCCTTTCTCAGACACAATGGGCTCTAAGTTCAAAATACGCTATCCAGTTATATTTTAGAAAAAATAGTTTCTAAATACAAACATTCCGAATACAAAGTATCCCCCAAACATTTTCGAATACATTTTTTTTCATGTTACAGGTTTTATTTTAGTTTCGTATAGAAAAAAAAGGTTTGTTTAAAAAAGAAAACAGGGTGTTGGGGGGAACTCCCGATCAAATTTGGTTTTTTTTAAAAATGCATTCAGAACTTTTTTTTCAATGCTTTTGTGTCAAAACTTTTGTATTTAGAAACTTTGTCGAAAAAATCACTATAAACCCAAAATACGTCATAACTGACGTCATACTACAATCTTGGCTACAAAAAACTACGAGGTACAGGGATTGGTTAAGGAAATTGTATACATATGGAAGATATAGGGGTTAGTCTATTAATTGGTTATACTCTGATAGTTCCACCTCGGACTACCTCTAAATTAATAATCATAAATACATGTAATTTCTTTATTATTTGATTGGTTAATGCAACATGTATGGGACGGCACTGCATTGAGAGTGTCTATTGGTTGGCACCTTATTTGCCAACCTTGAGCAATTGACAGGCCATCAACACATGAGCCAAAGGGAGAATAGGGGGAGAGACACCCAGAAACTGCTTTTCTTCCAATTAAATAAGATACTGGGCCTCATTATGACGTTCGCGGTAACCCCGTAACATCGAATCTGGTGCCTGACTTACCGTTGCCACCGGGATATTACAAGATTTCATAAGTCCCCATTCCCATTGAATCCAATAGGACACTATAGGAGTGGGGAGACGGAAGCCCCAGAACTGTTGCCAACAGAGCCTGTGCTTCCTTGATTAATCTGCCCACTGGGGCCGCCGTGCTTGGCAGGATTAGACCTGCTGGGTGCAGGGGGTCCCGGCAGGCAGACTCGTAGTGTGGAAGTCCAGAAATAAGGGTGCCAGTAAAATTACTGGCATCCTTGTTTCCAGACCGCCACACTTCTAATGAGGCCCACTATCCCTTATTCCCAGACCACGAGCCAAAGTTTGTAGTCGGCCTTGCTAGGTGCCTTGGTTCTGGGAACACGTGGGGAGTCGAGGCAGGTGCTTACTGTCTCTTGCCCTAATGAATAGAGACTGTTCTTGAATTATGGGTCACATATGAGAGGACCATATTCTTAATTATTTCACCCTGCATTTATTAAGATTTGAGCTAATGTGAACATGAGTGTTAGCGTTTTGAAACCAATGGGGATGTGGTTTATCCGTTCCTTATGAAGTTTTAGTTTACAATTAGTCATCACCTGGCATTCAAAGACTGGCTGCACTTTGATTAATGTGAGAGAAATATGTCTTGTCCCTTGAGAATAATTTTCTCGTGTTCCTTACTGGACTGTCCTCACACTCCCTACTTTTACTGCAACCATGGCGAGGTTCGTGCAGCTACCGTCTGTACTCTACACAGATCTGTATTTCAGTGAATTCAGCAGTTGTAGTTTTCATGAAGCCTCAAGGTCTACGTTCAATGTAATGCATACTGTGACTTCCATTTTTAGAAAAGATGGCTTTTTTCTCATGTCTATGCTAGTAAACTATACATACATTGTTTGTGTTGCAATTCTGCTAATACAATGGTTGTGTTATGTTCTTAATTTCTTAATGGTTGCAGGCGATATTCTTCATGTAGGAATGTACGTTTGACCTAGTGTCTGCATTTCGTCATGGTCATGTAACAGATTTTACGATGCGGCACACTCCAGACCAGAACTCTTTCCACTGGAAAGGGATGTGGCACACAATAAAAATGCCTTTTATTTTATTGATTTCAGATTCTGCTTTGAGAAATCACCCAACCTCTCTCCCCCCTTGAAAAACACCCCATGTCGCAATGGACCATGAAACAGGCAGGTGTGTAAGAATGAAATATTTATTTATTTTTCAAATCAAATGCAAAATCAAACAAATCAAATTTAGGGCAGCAATCACCAGTGGGGTGATAATATACAGCAAAATGTTGCAATACACTTAATTTAATTTTCTGACATCAGATGCATACGTTTTAAATGGAGATGGAAGCAAGGTGCTTTTTGTCATACTTACAAGTTGGCACAACTGTTATGCACTCCCCTGCAACACTCCTCCTAACCCCTACTGACTAAATTCTGTGTGGGTGGAAAGGAGTCACAAATAAGAGGGAAACATCAGATTTTAAATTTGATCTACCACCCCAGAATGGGAGATCAAAATGAAAATGAAACCCTTCAAAAAGGAGCAAAATGGCACTTGGAGTTCACTGGATAATTAGAGGTCAGTTTACATGTGCAGTAGAATGGATAGGCCAGGAATTTGTGTGGCTGTACTAAAGAGGCAAGTAAGCTTACAAGCTACAGGGCAAGGTACTAAAGCAGCACAAATACAAGTGAGAAAATCGACGTTGGGAAGGAAAGCAATGCGGCAAAAATCACACGTGGCAAAGTTGCAATTTCTTTTTCTACACAGATTTTAAACAGGCATAGCTAAGGAAATGAGCTTAGCAATCCAAATCGGGAATCCGTTTTTGGGATGGGAAAAAAAGGCACATAACAGATAGGATACTTAAGTGAAGGGAGAACTCTTATGCGGTGGCAGTACGGGTTTCTTAATAAGAAATGAAAATCAGATTTTATAATGAAAGCAATCACACAGGCAAAATCGTTTTTTTTAACAAAATGATTTGTTCTACTGACACTGTATTTTAGTGACTAGATTATTAAAGAAAGACACTGCACGCAAGGAGGTTAATTTGCAATTTTAACCAATTTGCGCCATGTTCATCCTTAAAGGGGAATTACTTAATTTATTTAAAAAATGGTACTAATGAAATGATATGAAAAGAATTACACTAACAGATATATACTACACAGATTCTTCTAAGGACAGGATAAACAGAGGAGGCTGACAATTTGGGAAATTACTAGCGTTCTTATGGGATTTTTATAGGATTTGGACAGAATGCATGGTAACAGAGTGGTGTATGCAGAGTTTTGGAACTGGGGAGGGTGATACTTACAAAATGCACTTGAGTTGGGTAGTTTGGACAGCTAACCAGGTCTCTGGCCAGCGAGGCAAGGATCTGGTCACTGGGCGGTGGCTGGGCTCTCCTTTATGGGAACAGCTGGGCAAAAGGGGTCTGGTCACTGTGGACAGCGGGGCATTAGCTGGGCAACGGGTCTGGTTGCTGTATTCTCCTCTTTTCTCCTTGGATTAGTGGTTCTGCCTGGATCTAGATGGGTGGTTCTGCCTGGATCTGGATTCACTACATCAGGACCTGGTTCTGGAGCCTTGGAATCTTGCAAAGTGAATTTTGAATGTTGAATCACCTGTGCCTCCCTGTTTACCCCCTTAAGTAGGCAGCGTGACATCATAGGATTTTTACAATATGGGCGGAAGTAATCTGAACATACCCCTTGGATGGGATAAGTCAAGTTATGGGTGTCAAAAAAAGGTAGCAGGCGCTCCTCCCCAGAAAGAACATGGCATGATAACCTGTTCTGAGATGAAAGTTTGCAGCACACGCTTTTTGCTCACTGTACCTTTCACAGATGGGAAATATCCATTTGCATATCAGTCTTTGTCCCGCCCACATGGGCAGTCCAGTACCGAAATGCTATGGCAATTACTCTCTGAACAAGAGATGCAACAGCAACCCCATACACGTGTTTCAGCTTTGTTGGGCCTCATCAGTGAGGTGAAGCTGAGCCTCTCTGAGCACAGTAAGCAGGGAGTCCACGTCTGGTTGCCCCCAGGTAATTTAGGGTGACCAACCCCAAGTTCCTTGTAAATATTTCCGAAAAAGGTACATGCGGGGGGACTGGTTCCAGGGAAGTGACATCAGTTTAAGTGTGTGCGTTTTATGACTTGCTTTGTTTCACCACAGTTACTTTTACAAATATAAGTTATGGAACAAAAACCTTATATTTACAATTGTCAGCTTCATAAAAGCAGATCCTATATTTCGCCAGGAATATGCTGGTTCAATTGCCAATTATGTGCGCTGTTGCCTCGTCCTTGGACAGAATTTTGCTGTTTTTAAGAAAAATACATCTACAATTCTGCAAATGGCTACACAAATGCACACTAGCATTTGGCATATTTTCCTCAAATTTCGTGTCTGTGCCATTTATGATTCACACCGAAATACATTTTTTCTGCCATTTCATTTCACCACATGATAGGAAGACACACATAGTCTCCTTTTGCTTGTCCAAAAAAACACATAAAATGCTGGCATAATACTGCATTACTGCTTATTCCGATTATAGAAAAACATGTCTTAATATGAAAAGGTCTTTAAATCAAATGGGCTGGATTTGTCCCCAAATGTGAGTGGTCTTTCCTAATCCCCAGCCAAAATGTCTTCCCTTGGTCAGTTTGCACATGGGTTGCCATGACTCCCCCTTTGAATTCCTCCAGTTTGAATGTAGAGGAACGCACACTTCTGAGGCATACACAGGGCTTGACTCTTCCTTTGTCCTTGGGAGCATTTCTGCCAGGGAGTCTGAGGCAACCTGTAATTATCACACTTGCCAGGTTCATAAGAACAGGGCCCCTGCCCTGGCAGTATCAGTTCACAGGGAGGTGCGACATTGGCCTTTAAACCAAACTGGACTGACAGGAATGCCTGAGTCTCAGCCAGGCTGTTGAGGTTCTTTTTGGTGGGGTGGAAGAGGCGCAGAGCACAATATACATATGTCTTTGCAGCCTCTCTCCCCAAATGTACAGTTGTGTTTCTGTGCAAGCTACAGCATTATTTCCCATTTAGTTTTAAAAGTGTTATTTCACTACTTTGCAAAAGCAGGTTTCCACAGGTTCATTTCTTTTTCTCAGGTTCATTTCACAAAATGCGGTTTCTTGGCATTAATTGTCTGAAAGGCTTTTTAAAGATCAGGTCAGTTTCTGGACACAGAGAGATGCTGAAAATAGTTTCTTTGTATCTGACACAAGGCAAGGGAGAGCATCTTTTCTTTGAAGTTCTTTGCATGTGTTAGTTTATTTCCGAAAGTAAATTCAAGGCGTGTTTCAGTAGAAATCCAAATTCTTTGCCTTTCAAATGATTTCCCAGTACATCAGCTGCTTTTGGAATGTTTTTGCCTCACTTCTTGTTACTCAGCAGAAATAAAACATGCCAGGAGGGGTTTCCATGAAGGGCACATCTCTGTGAAAAATTAAATCAAGAGTAAATTGCAAAGCCGTCTTGGGTGTCATGTGTGCAGCTTTTGTATTCAGCATGACAAAACAGAAAAAGGTGATGCCGTTATGAGAATAGATCATTTTCTGCTTGATTTAGATAAAAGAAGCAAACGCAGCCATTCTTTGTAGTGGCAATGTTTAAAGCTTGCCACCCCTGTGCCAGAGTAAGAAAGCACAGCCGCTTTTGGGTGAAATGTGGAAACGTGTTTTTTGTTGTAGAGGGGTTTCTGTTGGGGCTGGCAAATGTAACCCACAGTCAGTGCATATTTGCTTTGTGTCTATTGCATGCGTGTGTCAGTTAACAGAAAGTGTGCTTAGTCTCGCTATCTTTAGTCTGGGATACGGCAGATTATGGTCACCCTAGTGCAAAGCGTTTGTCACCAGTGTGATGTTGGGGTGGGGGAGGGTCAGTGCCCAGGAATGACCCATCTATATGCCTGTCAAAAATAGCCAATTCATTTATTTTAAAATCTGTGCTTAAATCAATCAATTAAATGACCATTCTTGAGGAAAAGGTGACCCAACTCCTACAAATGATGTCAGAAATCATTAAACCTATATGGTACACCTCAAAGTGAAACTATCTCACCCTTGCACATACATCAGTGACTGGGACATGGGGCACGCAATGTTCTGGACAGCCTGGATTCAGACCCTTAGCAGAAGTGGTTTCTTCCCTTAGACCAGGGAGCGGCAACATTTGGCACTCCAGATGTTTTGGAACACAACACCCACGAGCCCTACCAGCAGAGCCAATTGTGAGGTACTATGGAAGTTGTCCAAGTCATCTGGAAAACCAGAGATTGAAGATCTGTGCTATAGATAAAGCAAGGGTCAACACAGTTGATATGTACGTACAGATGGCATCAGGGCATGAAGAGCATCACTACTTTGAAATCCTACCCATCTTGTAGCACTGGTGGAACAGCACTTCCAATCGTCAATAGGAAGAGAAAGCAAAATGATCAATGAGATCTAAATGCTGGTGCAGGACCAGGTGATAAATCCTCATTGCCATACATCTTTAATACAATCCTATCTTGCAAAGGATATTCTTAGTGAATAAAGTTGACAATATACAATAGATTAAAAAAGTCAGAAAATCAAAAGATTAAAGAAAAAAAAAGAATTATCATATTTGAGCCAAGTTGGTTAAATAGGTTTACCAGCCCTAAGTGCAGAAACCTTCCCCCTTCGCCCCAGCTGGAATTTAGAATCCTGAAGCAAGAAGAGCCTTTGTAGGAGCCAGGATGAATATGTGGGATTCAAATACTTTAAGAAAAAGATGGGGCTCCCAAGACCAATCTAAATGTGGATGCATCACAAAAGAGATTGAAAGTATTGAACACACTTTGCTGAAGTGCCTACGATATGACCGCACAAGGAGAAAGCTCCTAGGAAATAGCCCGATTCATGCAGGATTCACAGAATCATCTAATGTAACGGTCTCTTTCTTGACTCAACACTCAATAACTAACGGGTTCCAGAGCTGATAAAGAACTGATAACATGTTTGCATTTACATGCTCTTCACTGCGCGCGGAGAACGACAGAGCTTAAAGTGGACTGAGAAATGTTGGCCCCTCTGCATCGTCACTCTTCCACTTTCTTCCTTCTCCCGCCTCGCTTTATATTTTTATTCGCAGAGCAGGCATGGATTTTAAAGTTGACTGAGAAAAGTTGGCCACCCTATGTCTTCCCTCCCCCCCTCACGATTCAATAAACCAAATTTGTTTTAATACCAAAAAGCACTGCCATGCAACAGATGTAGACCCTGGTCGCCACCTCTGCTGCTTTCAACGTATGTCAAATGCACTGACATTTCAGAGAGAAAGTTGGATGTCTTGTGAAAGATTGAACATGAGTTCTGTGATGAAGGTCCCTGCCTTGCTCGGGGGGGGGGGTTTAGATGGAGTTACCAAACAGGGTGGGTACCCAGGGGCAGTGTGGTGAGGATCTCCTGGTCTACCACACCCTCTCCCATGAGCATGGCCGCGATTTTTCACAAGGGCTGAAACGTCATCATGGTCCTCTTAAGTGAAGAGAATATGAAGTGCAGTTGTGCTCAACCAGAAGCACAAGCACATGCACACCCGGCGCCCACCCGTGTTTTTGCAGCAGGGTACCTTAACTGTAGTTTTAGATGTGCAGAAATCACAACTAAAACTACAGGAGGAAGGAACAGGAAACAAACTAAGAGACAGCTCATGCAGGTAACGAGTTACTTCAAAGGGTCTCCAGACACACATACACCCAAGGACTGTTTGACTATGGGAGTTCTCTGTACTCCGGGAGAGCAAGGCGAGGGTATGGCAAACAGATGGGACCATTCAGGAGGAGGAAAAAGTCAAAACAGCAGGTCATCCTCAGATCTACAGGGCAAACCAACCAAACTCCATACAAAGCAAGACACACACCTGAGTCCCCTTTGGTCAGGTAGGCTAGGAAGCAGGGTAAAGGCCATACAAAAGGTAGAGCCTATGACAGAAGACTGTAGGAGTTTGAAGTATGAGGAGGCAAGGAAGAGAGAATGGCTATTTTGCTGTGGCTGGAGGAAAGCAAAGGAGGGGGCTGTTAATAAGGAGGAGGAAGTGACTTGGTGAAGAACAGAGGCTGTTTTAGGGGGAAAAAGGGAGGAGGTAAAAACCTGTGGATGCTGAGAAAAGAGTGACTCAAGAGGCTGAAAAGTGACAGATGGAGAGGGAGAGGGAGGGGGAGACAGAGGGAGAGGAAGAGAGAGAGAGAGAGAGAGAGAGAGAGGTAAAGAGAGAACAGAATAGGCAGCTGACAATAGGAGATTGAAGTAAAAGGGGAGATGCTGCGAAAGACCAAGTGTGCCTGGAGTGGGGAGGAGATTACCAGAAGGAGGTGATAAAAGTACAAAAGAAGGAAGTGAGAAAATGGAGGCAGTCCAAGAATGGGGCAATACATAAAGAAGGGGACGTATAGGAAGACTGGACACTAGACTTTGGAAGAGGGGACGAGAAGGAAGAAAAACGCTTGGGCAGGCAGGGAAAGAGCGAAGTTCCCCCAGATACATCCAACATCTGGCAGACCAGCAGAGGAGGGAGGAGCTATGAGCATGTGATGGAGCAAGGGGGAGGTGAAAGGAGATCAGAGTAAGGAAGGAGTGGGAGAGAGAGGGAGGAATCCCGAGGAACAAGTGTGTTGCACAAAAACGAGCAGGGCAGCCACAGGAGGAATTTGGGCTAGTCTGGGAACTCCAAAGCTAGAATTAGCAGTACCTCCATGCCCAAGACCACACAGGGGACTTGTGGGCTGCAGATTGTGACTATCACCCTCCTTCCTGTAAGCGCCCATTTTTTTGTGGTGTCAGTGTGCATCTGAGGGACCAATGTGTTACATAACAAGTGAAAGAGAAGACGATGAAAACCACCAAACTTGGGCAAAGAAGTGTTGTGAGAACACAAAAACAACACTGAATGTGGGTGACTTTCATCCCCCATGCGTGATATGCAGGAAGACCCTGGCAATGAGACAGCTAAATCAAAAATGAACTTTTGGGGTTATTTATTGTGCATGCGGAGAAACCATACCTGTGTGTTATCTGTGTGTTATTTGTTTCAACAAGAGAAGTAGCCACACGTTATTTCTTGGAGTTCAATTGTTTTATTGTTGTTACTTCCCAAATAAAAGTTCTTTAAAAAGTGTGCTGAATCAGCCTCGCTCACCACCCTCTTTATAGACGAGACTGTGTCACAGGGGGGGCATGATGTTTTAGCCGCTACCAGGGGAGTTGCTAGGTCTGGAAAGGACCCGGGGCTATGCTGATGTTGGAAATGTTGGGACTGGGGGCTTGCTAGTCTTTTGGCTGTAGCTCCTGAGATTCTATCCGGGGCTACAACCAAAAGATCAGGGGCTATAGCCCCCTTAGCCCCCCCCCCCCAGCAACGCCCCTGGCCAGTACCCAATATTTCAACCAACGGAAGGATCCTGCCAGCTCACTATGCCCAAAGAGTCTTCAACATTGGCCTCAAGGACAGCCCTGTGCAGTCTCACTCTGATAAACTCCAGTCCCCAGAATACACCAGGAGGGATCAAACTGGCCCATGGACGGCAATACAGAAACAAGCTGTGGGGCACTTGCCGTCCATATGCTCCATACCATAGGTGATTATTAACTTGGCAGTAGAAATTGCAGAACGACACAGAGCCACCAAACGCAAACAAGAGAATTCCAAGATGGTGCTGTATGCAGCAGATGCTTATGAAACCTTGTGGTTCCCGTTAAAGCCCGATAGAAAGCATTACCCATAAACCAATCACTTACCTTAAGCAACAATAATATAATCATCATAATTAAGACTCCTGTAAGAAATAACGAATCACAGTAAGGGATAAAAGAGCAATTATGGAATTGCCAATCAAAGTCAGCCTTATAGAATACTCATGGGTATAAAAAGGGGATAGGAAAATATATTCAAGGATTTAGACCATGAGGAAAGAAACGCACATGCTGATGCTCCCTTCAGAATAGGGGAGTCTGCTTGAGAGAAGGAGCCAGGAAGAACCGCTACGTGGCGGCAGGTAGTGCAAGCCTGGAGAATCTGGAAGGAGAGGTGGAGAGCTGCCAAATACTGGAGGTGCTGGCTTAATAAGACTGACCAGAAGGACACAATAGCCTCTCTCCAGTCTTTGGGCCAATTGGTAGGTCAGAATCAAAGGTTTTCAACCAGCAACCCCTGGGAAAGGGCAGAGACTAATTGCAGGAGGGTGATAAAAAATGTTGGCTGCTTGAAAATGAGGAGTAGAGAAAATGACTATCATGCTGTGAAAACCACGGTCTGGGGGTGTGGGAGGGGGTGTCCTGTTGAGAATCTTGAGAATCCCATGGTCCAGGAAGGTCCTGCCATCAACTCTAGAAACCAAAGGGCCAGGAGGGAGCAGCTGTGAATCATGTGAAACCCAAGAACTGAGAGAGACCTCAATAACCCAATTCTCGGAGAAGAGTCCCGTGAACCCAGAAAACCTGAACGAAGGGAGAAGCCATTGGGTGACTATTACAAGGCTTCGGAAAGAAGTAAGATGAGAAATCTCTGGAAGAGAATGCTTGGGAGAGGGCCTAAGAAACATGAAGGCTAAAGGAATATGCCCATCATGAGCACCCCTGACAGAGCCTGCCCAAGTACAGGTTTTGTTTTGAAATGCATAGGGATTGAAATGTATGGATTAGGACAATTGAACCCTTGTGCTGGCCAGACCTTGAAACCTTTTGCATTGAAGCATGGGGTAGCCTGCAGGCAAAGGAATCTTATGACTGATTGCTGGCCACATCATTTTAACATTTCCTGTATCACATAGGGTGTCCAAGAAAAGGGCAAGGACTTAACTCATAAGGGATAGGAGTTGGATATTTCTGTTGGACTTTGATTTTTAAAAGTTGTTGGACATCTGGAAAAGACCCAACTGTGTCTTGTCCAATCCTGACACGTTTTTACTACAGATACTCGTTGTCAGTAGATTTCCGCAAGACTCTGCAGGTATTTGTGTAACCCAAATCCTAAGACCCCAGACACTTAATAAAGGCCTGTTACATCACACTTTGAGCGCGATGTGTACCATCATATAGGGGTCCCCACAACTGCCACTTGGTCTGAGTGCGTCCACTCATGACAATTGTCAAATATGCTCTTTCCCCAGGACTCTCCTAGGGCTCAGACATTAATCTTTTGACTTTTCTGCTTTCCTGGCCCACACAGGCTACTCCACAGGTCCAGTTAAATCAAAGAATGATCTAATTCATGCTAATGCTAGACATGAGATAATAAATGCATCTGTAGTTGCTGGTTGTTTTATTGATAAAGAAGGCCAATTTTGCAATATTTGTTGATCGGGTCACTTTGGTCAAAGCAATCTCAGAAGTTCTGGCATCTCTTTTAAACAATGTGGACTTTTGAAAGGTTAGCTTGTGCTCTACCACCTTGAAGCATCTCGTGTGCTAAATGGAATTACCAATAGTGATCTTAGACCCAAATAACCGGACAGACTCAAAGAATATGGCGAAGTACTACTTTATTATTAGCATAAAATAAATTAGGGCAATCTGGTGAACAACAAGCTGTAGTCCACATACTGACACTCAAGTTTCATTATACAGAGGTTTTATACCTTGATATACGTCAGCTATGACATCATCCTACGTAGCAAACTGTAAAACCTATTGAAGGGAGCTATTGTTTAAGGGCGCATATGTACCTATATATCATACAAGAATTAGTAATACTATTAGATGCACTTTATCTGGTAGGCATGCCTTGAACCACTACTAAATATGTATGGTACAGATTATAGCAGAATAACAGCAGCAGGTTGGCCTGTGCAACATTGTATAGAGTGTTGCTACATGGGCCCTCTTATTGGTTGGCATTCTCACCCAACCTTGGACTGTTGGCTCGTTAGCAGGACATATGCAAATCGAAACTCAGGTGCAGAGAGCAACGTCAGACTACTATCCACTTGCCCAATTACTCATCATCTCTCACCGGTCAGGCCCCAAGCCAAGACTTCTTCTTTATAGTTGACCTTGCAATCTGTTTTGTTCTGGGATTTTTAAGGGAGTGTAGGTACACCATTATCTTCGCCTGAAGCTTTAACGAATAGCCCTTGTTTTCGACTTCTGAATCATGTGTGAGGAGACCACGATTTTGTCAATTTCAACATTTTATTTACTGTTATTTGATTTAATAAAGCTAGGTAACATTACTCCTCTTGGCCTCGGGAGACTTGCTCGCTCTACCTTGCATATGCTTCTCACATCTTTAACTGTCCAGTACTTGGCACTCAAGATGTTTTCTTCTTTGCTTAATCTAGGAGAAATACGTCTTACGTACATAGCTTATCCTCTTGACTCCCTTTTTGCTTTACAATTATTCCTTGATGTGACATCCTTGATCTTAGGCCAATAGACTCCTCTTTGTTCTTCAGAAAAAAATTAACTGTTTTTCCAGCATCTCCTGACTCTGTAGCCGTAGTCTGCTTCTGAGGTAGATCAATTGATTTCAACACAAGTCCGATGTCCATCTTTTCATCATGGCCACCTTAGCAAAGTTATGTTTTCTCCTGCAGCAAGCTTCTATATGTCTCAACTAGCTTGCGTTTCTGCATATATACATGCACTTCATCTCTACTCACTTATTTCTTAGGTGATTCGATTACATGTTTCTCTTGTTCCTTCAGTTACACTTTTATTCTTTAAGTATTTGCATATCGTTTCAGTGCCTCTTTGTGTCTCTTTCATGACGCCACTCTGCTCTTGTCCGATTCAACTTATAGCTCTAGGATGTCCAATTTTGTGTGCAGACATCCTTCCACCCTCTCAGTGCAAGGGTACATTCCATATGGTTCTCTAAGTGCATATGGTCTCTCATACACTCAATGTGGTATTGGGATGTTATCTGGTGTCCCACATAGGGCTTGTCTTCTGCTTTTCCAGTATGACAGAGGTGAGGGGCGGGAGCTAGGGATGATGTATCCACCTGCTCCTCTATATTCTAGGGTGAAATCTGAGTTCAGGATTGCCAAGTGTCAACATATCACTTTCCTTGTGTCTGCAGGACATATCAAATGTTGGTCTTTAGTCCATCGCAGGTCTTCGCAATGTGCTTTCTGTTGTGACCCTTGTAATAGAAGCATATATCCCTAATCAATTCTCTATTTCATCAAGTTTATGAATCCGTCAAGATGGATTTAAGGTGATACATCAGACTCTTAAAAATGGTGCGACAAGGCAGCGCTTTCTTCAGTGAATTTCAGATGATGACTCAATGATAACAGAAGTGAATTGCAAAGAAATGGGTTTCCAATATGCTTGGGTTACAAGAGTTTGGGCCTCAACGGGAGTTGGGCGGTAGCCCTTAAATGCGGCGGTAACGCTATTACCGCTGCATTTAAGGGTCTGCCCAAACATGAATACCCCCAGCTCAGAAAACACGCCAGAAAAATGCTGATTTTCGGCACAATAATTGGACGGTAATGCAGCCAGCGGTAATTGCACCAAAAATTCCCCATTGGGTCCACTGGACTGGGGAATTACGTTTACCGCTCAACCTGTGATCCAGCGATAATACCGCCGGATGGGTGGGTGGTAACACAAATACAATTGGTCGGTATCCCCATTGGGATACCACCCAACTCTTGATGATGCCATTTGTCTTTGTGACACAAGAAGACCCAGGCATTGACGAGCTCAGCCTTCTGGGGATACAGTAAAACCATGACCGACAAATTTAAACAATTTGCCAAAGAACAGAGGATTCATACAATAATATACGCTACATTTACCAAAAAGTTATTTAAAAAGAAGAAATCACAGCATACCACTCTGGCCAATCTGTTACACAATTCACAAATCAAGCTTTGCAGGGTTTCCGGCAAATAATACTCAGAGACGACTGTGGCCCTTGAGGAGAGCGGACCTTCTCTAAGCAGCACCCAAAGCAGACTCGTCAGTAGGGTACCCTGACTGGTGTGCAGAGTGACACAGACGCGCAGTGCTACAGGGCACCCTGTTCTTCCACAGGAACCCAAATATGATAGAGAAAGGTAGACTCCAGCTTCTGCATAGATAATTACGCCACACGACTAGCCAATTCCCCTGTTGGACTTGTCTGGCCATGCCCAGCATGGGACGAGCTATGAGTCATGGCATAGGGCAGTCGCCTCCCCTCTCCTGAGCTTGGCGAGGCACGAGTGGGCACCAAGAAAAGAGCAGGAGTGACTCTGCCAAAGAGGTCAGGAGAGATGAAAGTCTATCACTTTGTTTCCTCTGGCTTAGCATCAATCTCGTCCTCCGCTGCTTAGAGGGGCTGCAACCTACATGATGGCCCCTGGGCAGTGTACACAGGGGATGGACCCGAGAGGCTCTAGTTAGGAGAGACTGACATAGGGTAGATAGATGCTGGCCTGGCTCCCAAGTTCCCACTGTTACATGGCCAGAAGCAGGTTCTCCGACTACTGTAGGCCATGACTTGTGCTCACAGGCCCGGGACCCTCTGACATTTAATAGCAAACTTCATGCCCTCCAGTCTCCCCTATCACATAGTGTGCAACCTCTTCCCCCTCCCTGCTAAGTTCGCCACAGGGTCCCTACCGAGTCCACCCTGGTCTTTTCTGACCTCATGCATCCCACAGGCATAAAAGTACACACATGAAAGAGCATGTACAGGGCTAGTAATGCACTACTACCTTCCAGAAAGGCCTAGTGACACACAAAAAACAGATATCATGTTCCTCCAATTGAGGTCTCCGAAACATCTAAACAGTGAACTATTAGGCCCAAAGTTATAGTGAACAAATTGTTAGGGTTAGAATTAAAGTGACAACTTTTGTTCTGACCATAGCATGAACACGTCATTCACCTGCCTCAACCAGGTTTTTGTATAAGCTGATTAACCCTCTGGTACACGAGTTCCTTCCTGCTCAGCCATGCATAGCCTGACACAGGTAGGAGATGCCCTAGAACACAAAGTGCTGTGGTGAGGTTGTAGGATGAGTCCATTCAAAGTGGAATGTGGATTGCATGCGAAGTTAAACACAGCAATAGTACCAAAAACGCTTTGCACACGAAGTGTCTGCATTTCCCAGTTTCTGGACACTGCTGTCACCACCCACCCTCCCTCCCACGGAGGCATGCAGGTACGGGGGGCTTGGACCATTGGTATATGATTGCAGCACATCTATATGTGTGCAATCTGTTTAAGGAAATTGCTTGCCTCTTCCACAAACGTTTGTGAGGATGTACTTGGAGTGCTATAGTTTATGTCAAGCCTGTCTTAGACGAGGATGCGGTTAGACTGGCCTGGGTTGTCTTCGGTTCATACAGTACATTGTGTAATCCCACTGCTGCCCCTACATGCCTGGGGTGTGATGACATTTGCTAGGTCGCATGTCCTCACGGAGGACAGTGTTCGAAATGCCTATGCAGAATGAAATGGCCTACACAGACTTACGGTGCTCGGTCCGTTGTCAGCTTACACGCGTAATAAGAATATCTCGGAACTCCGTCGTGAAGATCGGACGTGATATAACCCAAACAGTGCTCTAAGCAATTGTGGAACATAAAGCTTGCTATACACGCAGCAAGACATGTCCCTAAGAGTTGACCCACGAGGACAGCAATGATATAAAAGTCAGCCTTCAGGCTGAAGCCAAAAGGTATGGTGAATGAACAGTCCTTTTTGGACTACATATCCATCTAGTTGCCAGAATGCTAGAAGATTTTTCCTCAACGTCTCGTAGCAATCACAGTAATATACAGATTGAAATATAAGAAGCAGAAGCATTGCATTTGGGAAGTAACATATACTTGCAAAAACCAGTTCCATTGTCCTGAAGACAACCTATATTTACAAGACCAACAACATTTCGAAAGTGAACTGTATGAGTCTAGTTGGCCGAAACATATGTCGACAAAACCAAAGGCAACTGTCATTGTTTTTTCCTTTCTCTCAATCCATACTGAGGGCTGACGGGTGTTTGATAGAAATTGTATTATCCATTACATCCTCAATTAATGTTGCACAGTAATATAGAGAGGCTGTATAGAAGAGATTAAAAGAAGAAACAGCCCCCTCTTGAGACAACGGTTGCATTAAAGTATGCGGGAATGATTATAGATATGATAGTTAAATCTTGATTCCCCCCTTTTTTTCCAACAGCCGTAGTTTACAAACTCGAATATGTTGGGTTGGTTTCTTGCTAAATCAGCATGTATTAACAGCGCACACTGCATAAGCAGAGATATCAAACGTAACTCTGCCAAGATTGAGGGGAGGGGGGATCCAAAATAGGCTCTCTGTGTTTATTTATCTACAAGTCTACGGAGCTAATACAGACATATGATATGAGAGCAATGTATTCAATGCCCCTCCCACATCACCAACGAAGACCCCCCACCCCCAAGACCGATGAAAACATATATACCCTAAGGGTTACTCACTGATAGAATAGTGACCATTTTTATAACAAACACCACACACTAAGTGTCTAAAGGCGAGAAAGGTTATGGGAGAGAAAGAGAGGACATCTCCTAGCCACATGTGTCATTTAATCAGTGCACCGTGAAGCGCTGTGCACCATTTGACACTCTTTCAGGGCACTAAGAATGAGAGGCACTAAGAAACGTTAGTGAGAAGAGAACAAGGACACGACGTTCACAGGTAAACAGATAAAAAGTTGCAGTCCTCTGCTGTTTGCTAGGGTGGCTAGACGGGTCCATGTCAACAGGACACCCATTTTACAGTGCTGGGCTTTTCAGATGCCAAACGAATGTATTCTGGGAGTAGTGGTCTTGTTTTACTTGAATTTAACAAATGGGATTTAAGTAACTGATCACTGGCGTCACTGATACTAAAGTTGTGTAGCATAGTGCAGGAACGCAAAGGGGGATTCCACCTGACATGGGACCACCTACTCCCCTTACTGGTAAGTCAGTTTCCCCTGTCAAAAGTTTCAAAGCAGCCTTGGCATCATTTTCAGTTTGGTCGTAATGTTAAATACACGTGGTATTTTATTTTATAATGCTGCCTACATTTAAAATACTGTGTACTTCTGAATTGCAGCTGCATGCGCTACTTACTGTACAGGTTACATAGAAAACTCTGACTGCGGTAAATAAGGCCTATTTAAACCAGGCTGTACTTACGATGTACCCATTAGGTAAATACCGCATGCAATCCCAACTCCTAATTAGGTGGCAGTTTGAAAAAAAGCAGTTTTTAAAACATAACATATTTTTACCTTTCTAACCATACTCACGAAGTGGCCCTATTTGTGTCTCAATTAAAGACAGTTCTTTTGAAATATAGCATTAACACTGATCTGTTCCGAACGGTCCGGATCCAAGTCATCGGGCCGAACAAAAGAAAGGGCCTTAACGATGGGGCTTGTGGATCTGGTCCAAGGCCGAGGGTGTTATTGCTATTAGCACCCAGGCTTTTTTTTTTTTTTAAACATGTTTTTATTTTCATTGTCATTTTCAACAACAGGACCATTACAGTATTGGTCACTTCAACAAAAGAAAAAGGAACCCTTGTATTATTTTCATACAACATATATATAAGGAACATAGAGAAGGGAGAAGTGCAAAGCGATGATAAACTTTGGTCCTGTGTTTCTAAATCCCCTCCCACTCCCTCCCCTGCCTCCCCCCTCCCCCCCTCCACTCGACATTATCGCTTTGTACACAACTCTAAACGAAAAATCGTGACCACTTTGGGCATTGCAGCATTGCTAGGGCACTGCAAGTTGCTACTGCAAGAAGAGGGCAAGCCCACACAGGGTTTAAAGTATGCAATCGCCCAGCGGCGTGGGGCATTGCCCTGGTTCCTTTGCTTGGCTGAGATGATAAGCAAGTGTTACTAGTCTGTGGGCTCCCAATATGTCGTGTAGTATTCAAGGAAGGGCAACCAAATCATTTCGATGTTTCTGCGAGATTCATTTATTGCTGCCGTTAGGCTTTCCATTTCATATATAGCGTGGGCCTTTATTAACCATTCTCTTTTCGATGGAAGGATTCTCGATTTCCATTTTACGGTCAGGCACACTCGGGCTGCTAATAGGAGATTGCGTGGTAAGTACATTAGGGATTCGTATGTTTCGTCATCTTCCGACTCTATCCCAAACAAAACTAGTGTGGGCGTTGCACCCAGGCTTTTTTAAGCAGGGGGCCTGAAAGCAATCAATTTGTTTGACTGAACGGGAGGCGTGCTTGCAGGTCCTGTTCATCCCAAAAAAATACTTGCACAACATGGCTGCCATGGGAATGGAAGGTGGAGCTCCATGCAGAGCCACTCTTCCATTTCCTTTGTGGCTCAGAATGCGGTAGAGGCAACGCTGATGTCGCAGCCGCCATAGGAATCAGGTTAGTGGGGTGGCGAGAGGTTCAGAGGAGCGAATGGAGACCAGAGGGAAGGGGAGGTACGGCAAGAGTTGGCAGCTCCAAGCTTGCACAAAACGCGGTCTCGGATCATGGGATTCAGCCCGAGATCCGAGCAAGGGGCTGCAGCACGCGCCCGGGCCGTTGTGCTAATGAATGGCCTACTAGGGAATATTTGTGGGGAAAACAGAAAATGGAGCTAGCGCGTGCTTTAACTTTGTCCCAGAGTGTGCCAGCTAGCGGGTATGCTCTGGCACAGGAAATAAGCTCCACTACCTGGGCCAGGGCGAGGAACCAAAATGTGCCCCTCCCCTGTTCAGGGCGGGGCGGCACTTTTGGGGTCGCTCTGCTAAATAGAGAGGAGCTGAACTGCGCCATTAAGGTGTAGCAGAGGCGCTCTATTTAAGTGATTAACTCGCAGCTCGCGCTGGAGTGGGCGAGTGAATCACGTGGGCCTTGGCAATCGAAGCAGCAGTGCGGCGACAGCTGTCAATGATATGCTGATAAGCAGCATTCTCTGTGAGTCGTCACTCTCCAGGCCTCGTCGTGTTTAACCCCTCTCTGTCCAGTGCACTTGCATCTTTCGACCAATAGTGCCCCTGGTCTGATATTTATTTTAATGGTGGCCTAAGCACTCATACCAATAGGAATGCACACAAGTGCCACGTAAGTTGGACGGGGTTACTGGCTTTAGATGTGGCTGCATACATATTGTGGGTGGAGATGAGAGGTGGGCGAGCTGCGGCAGCCACATCCCGGAACTCAGAACCAGATGTTCAGCTCCACAAGGGGCCGGAAAATACAATCGGCGTAAAAGCACTAGCGGGACTGAAAAGCAATGCAACCGCAGGCAAGCACACACCGAGCGAGCAAGCAAGCAAGCCTCGGCTCGGTCTGCAGCGTCACTCGCGTGCACGCGTCCTCTCGCTGCATGCCGCTGCTGCATTCGTGGGCGGGGAGTACTGCAGCTCGGGTGTGCGTGCTTACTACCTGGCAGGCTGCGTCAAATTCCCAGAAGGTGCGTGCACCACTCCCAAACCCATTCAATGCCAGCCCCTCCCGCCCCCATCACTCGACGACGTGCGGTCCATTTTCTTCATTGCCTGGAGAGCAGCACCCCGTCAAGAATAGCCTGTGATGGTGCCTCCAGAGGTGGCAGCGGCAGGGCTCCCCCAAACCGCAGCCTCAATGGTAGGGTTCTGCACATCCTCGCCCTTGACATGCACTCACAGTCGAACCGATCACACAGAAGGCAAGGTGGTATGGGACTGGAAAGGAGTGCTAGAATGGTAAACCGCCTGTTGGTAAAAGGACACACACAGAGTACTTTCATACAAGAGCAGTGAGTCGTTACTGCTGTAACCAGGTTCCCCACACCTGCGGAGAACGGGGCTATTCACAAAGGGATTGACGTTTGGAAAATGAAACGGTGCAGCGCCCTTCTCTACAGCTCCAGCGACAGGTCCACTCATTAACACCCGTGAGTTCTGTAGCTAGATATATTGTATAATGAAGAGAATTGCCAAACCGAATGATGGGTGCAGGTAAATGCAGAGGGATGTGTTAGATGGATGGATAAATGGGTAGATAGATCGATCGGATGTATAGTCTTAAGTGCTCTGATGACTTCATGCACCAGCCCAGCCGGCTATTAAAGTTTTACATAATCTGACTGCATTTTTTACACAGATAGAAAACCACGTTTAAACGCTCACAAACGAGGACCTGCAACCGAGCTTTTAACACCAACACCGCGGCGCCCTTTCATGCACTGCGACTTCACCGGAGCGTGGCAGCCATGTGTGCATGTGTTTTCTGTGCACGCCGCAGTGCCATGCCAGCTCTCTTGGGCCATGGCTCATCCAGAGTCACTGTGGGGCCCAGTAAACGCACACAATTGCAAAAAGCACCCAAGAAGCCGGCACGTACCAACAATGGCCAAGTGATCAACCATGGACAAATCGCGCTGGCCTGTTGCCCGTGTATTGCCATGCCCTAGCTGTGCCTCTGCGTGTATTCTGCATGCGCCGCATAGCGCCAACATGCCACCTTTCGAGTGTTTTGAAGAATCGTAAATCTAAGGAAAATAACAGCTACAATATAATGGTGCATTGCTGTCATGGGGTTTAAGAGATGCCCCGCCCAGCAGTTTATTTGCTGCCCTCTGGCAAATGGGGGATCGTTTCCAATCCCGGCCTAGGTACTTGACCAAATGTGTGATACTTGGCACATCATACCATGCCCGGTGCCTATAAATGTACATTGCACCACACAGCCTCCCAGCCCCCCCACACACTTCCTAATAACACAACCTGGTTTCAGTTATCTGCTCATAAAAAATGTGCCACATGCCACCCTGTCTGGCTAGGTTGGCGCTATAGGAAATGCGTAAAACATCCACGCATCCTCATCAAGAAACTAGACACTGGTTGAGCCTCGGAGCCACTCTCTAAACCAACACATTGAATCTTGTTTTTGAAATGAAAAGGTAAACGCGGCCCTGGCACGGATGCAGCAAGCCAGGGGGCACAGGCACTCACCCATTTGCAGCGGTCCTTATGGGGGTGCATTTCCGGGGGTCGTCTACTGGCATGCAGTCGCAAGTCGCTGGCGGCCTGCCTCATGCTCGCTCTCACTTCAGAGCATGGAATGCCCGCCCATTGTCATGGAAACAATTCCCAATGGAAGCCGTCTTGGGAAAGTTGAACGCTGCTGCAGAGTGGGCGCCGCTGCAGCCGGCGCATGGGGCTCGTCACGGGCAGGGAGTCCGGTCACTTGGCAGAGCCACGGTCCCCTACCTGGGTCTAGGTGTGCTGTCACGGCTCACTGCAGTGTCCTCCTCCCAGATGCGGGGGGGTGGGGGGTAGGGGGCTGGAATTAACCCTTCCAACGCCCCCAGGCCCAAAAGCGCCCCGGTGCTATATCACGCAGCTAGGACGCCCCCACACCGCGGTCACCTCACCAGTAGCAAGCAGCACCACGCTGAACACGCCCGCTTGTCACAATCCCCGAGTCTGGTAGAGGGCGGGAGGGATGTTGCCGTGGACCCCCAGCCCTTCTGGCACCGGTTCCCTAGGCAAGTTCCTAATGTACTTATTGGGATATGCGCCCTGACAGCCAGGCAGGGGTACGGGAACATACGTGGACACAAGAACCCCTTCAATCAGGAGGGCGGGTAATTAGAAGTGATCGGGCCTGCCCCCCCGAGGCGAGGCAGACAGCAGCAGCGTGCCATTCCTGCACAGGCAGCCAGCCGTCTGCTTCTGGATGGCGGAGCCTCGGTGCTGCTGCGAGCTTCCCTCCTGAAGCGGAATTAAAAGCAGCCAGGCGAGGGCTGCCATTAGCAATTACCGGAAGCTGCTGGTTAATCAGCGGGGCACTTACAGGCCAGGCGGCTGTGAGCGGCGGGGGGCGGGGAGAGTCCCAAGGGGAGCTGGGTGAGGAAACGACAAAGCGCTTTCACTGAAGAAGCGCTAACCCTGCGCACATCTCGGGGGAGGTTGTCTTGGATGTGGATGCCGGAGTAGAGGATGCGAGTCGTCGGAGGCTCGCGTAGAGGTTAGGTGTGCCTGTTGGGTGCAGCTCCCCCCATCTACACTAGTATCTCCTTATCCACCTGTCAGCAGTGCTGGAAATGGACCAAATAGACTGAGGGAACTCGCCCTGCCCATGCCTCGCACCCAGTGGTGGGGTTAGTAGATTGTTGGAGTTAGGGGTGGGGGTGGGAGGGGCGCAATTTTTCAGTAGTGTGGGCGGTTCTGATGGGCAGATTTAGGATGCTGGCTACTTTGCATAAAAAATGCCTTTTGGGTACGTAAGACTGGCCATCAATTTATCAAACAGGTCTGTAATAGTGCTTCAAACATGCATCCCTTCCGACCACATAGTGCCCACTTGCTATGTTGCTCGTTTCATCTGTCAGAATAGTCACCCAGACAGTAAAATCTGTGCAGAACATGAGACATAAATATAGCTTTGGACCGTTTCATTGCTTGAGTTTGGACTGTTCTGGTGAGTAAAGGATGACTTTCAGAGGCAGTTGGTAAATGTTGCACATGCACTGGCATTCGTACAGATTTTAAATGTACAGTGTTAAGGAGATTGGCAGAATTGCGGTGTAGACAGCTTCATCAACTTGGAAGGGTGGGTTTGGACCTCGGGTCTACACGGATTGGCGCTCCAGCAAGATGATTTTTGCAGAAGTGCAGTTCTGTCTTGTACCAGCCCCAATTCCTCCCCTGCATCATAGAAGTATTATACGGGAGACTTTGCTTTGGTACGTGGGATACATGACCGCCACAGCCGCCGCCTACGCTGGCAAGCACATTAGGGCCAGCAGACCATTCCTATCACCCAACAGCTGCCTCACCCTTGCCAGGGCCCTCATACAATCCAAACTAGATTACTGCAACAGACTGTACCTAGGTGCTAACAAATCCGTACTCAACAAGCTGCAGGTAATACAAAATAATGCCCTGCGCGCAGCCCTCAACATTCCTAGACGAGAGCATATCTCCGCTACTAGGAAAGCCTGCAAATGGCTATCCATACGCCAAAAAATTGATTTAAAAATCATCTGCCTCATGTACAAGTCCCTCAATCATCTAGCACCACCATATCTAGCTAATAAATTCAACATGCAACCTGCTACCAGATCCACCAGATCTTCCAACACTCTATGCTTGACAGTGCCCAGATTCCACCTAAAAAGAGCTGGAGGGGCAAGCTTCACAGAACTTGCCCCCCAACTCTGGAACACCCTACCTCTCAACATCAAAACTATCGAATCCTTCCAGATCTTCAGGAAGCAGGTCATCAGCTGGCTCCTAAACAAAGAATAGCCCCACTAACACCAGACCTTACACCCCCGTGCGGTAACTGGTTAGGTACTGTATTCACATTGATAATTGTATATTGTGTGTGTTGCATGTGCACTGTATATTGATAACTGTGTATATATATGTATATATTATAAGTATGTATGAAGTATGGAACGCAAAGATACTTCTTAATGCTGTAACCATTTTCTTAAGCGCCCTTCTACCCCTGGCTTTGGAGCGTCATACAAATAAAATAAACAAACAAACAAACATTTACCCACTCAGCAGAATTCCCCTCCATCTCCAAGCTGCACTTCATCAGTTATCAGCAGAATGGCTGTGCTGGCTCCTTTGAGCACCATTGCCTCGCATCAACACTGCGTTTGCGGCTACAAAATGATGGTTGCACTGTCTTGCCAAGCAGCTAGTCGGCAAGATGGAACAGGGGGCACACTGAGAAAGGCTGCCAGTGTGTTTTCTTACATGCATCAAGAAGAAAATAAAAAAAGCAGGGTTGCTTTGCTGCTAGCTCCACATTTCCACTTTGAAAAAGGACATATTTAGTGTTGAAAATGATGGCACCCTGATCCTCTGTTCATCTATTCAAACTTTACACAGTTCTGATCCAGGGAGATCCAGCTGTGCCCATCCACATTCAGATTGTGCTATAGTAAAAGAAAGCATTGTCACTGATTGACAGGCTGTGTCAGGCATGATCTGGGAAATCACCAGAAACTCTACTCTGAGCCGTACAGAAAAACACTTGACTTTTTGCTGAAAAGTGTCAAAAATAAACCCTTCACAAGAAACCCTAACTCTCTCTTTGCACATGTCACGTTCAGTGAACCTTTGTCTTGAACACATTGATGTGTAAGAGAGATTGACTAGGGCTGCAAACAATGTTTGGATTCCAGATGGGAGAGAAAACCGAATTTAAAAGGGACATCCCAGCAGAATTCACCACGTGTCAAAATATGTTGTTGTAAACATGAAACGGGCCTGTTTTAAAAGTACAATGTTGAATAAGGCCCTGTCCTTGCCTAGAAATGTAAGGGGCAGGGGTATGGGTAAAATCTAATATAATGTTTTATTTCAACAGACTTGCTTCTGCTTCAGAACAAAGTAAAATAAGAGATAAATGCATTGGCTGTACTGGGAAACCAGCCAAACAGGTTCCTGCTCTGTTTACTTGGACATTTGTGTGCTGGCAACAGGAGTAGCCTTCCCTCAACAGGAGCCACAATGAATTTCTGGGACACCTACGTGTTACTTTCTGCCCTTGGAAACTTTGAATGGCCAAGAGGAAGAAATCTCACATGCCCATCAGACTTTGTGGCTGGGCTCCACCTTGACACAATAGACTTTCAGGATACCTACATGTTACTTTGGAAGTGACACCAACCATTCACTCAAGCTGGGAAATTCCATGGCAACCCTGGGATAAACTGACATTGGGTGGCAGCCTGGAAGAAAATGGCCCCAGTGGAACGACAAAGGCCAGCCCATTTTGGCTCAAAAGACTATTTAATCGGTCTATATAAGTTTCAAAAGTGCACAACTGTAAAAATGTGCCATTTATGTCAAAACTGAGTTGTGGCAAAATTAACTGTGGGAGGGTCTGGGCATGGTAAACCCACATCATAAAGCTGATGTCATGTCTCTAAAAATCTAACCGGCTGACAGGAAGGCGCTAACAATAGACCCTGACTAATCAAGTTGTTTAGAGGCATGTCCAGCCAAAGCCTGCCCCCATGGTAAATCCTGTGATGTCACCCGCCTGATATAAGGTAGAGGCTGACAGAGACAAAGGACTCTCTTCTGAATTTGCCAGCTCCTGCGTATCCTGATATTCTACACTCATCTTGCCAGATCACAGATTCTACTGCCTGGCCAGAGTATAGCTGACCCTAGTCAGGCAAGACCATTGATCCAGAAACCCCACTAAAAACCCCAATAACAAGGGGGAAAAGCTGTGGTACCCTTTGGGAGTATCCTGTGACCAGACTGGCTTTTTGCCCCACCATCTGCATGCCAGCTGTGCCCTTGCTATCCATTGACCAGACAGGCCCAGCTGTTGTTCTGCTAGGAGAGTCCGCCGCTTTGCTGTGACCAGAGCCTTTTGAGTCCAGAACCTGGTTGGCTGTCCCAAATCCCAAACTCAAGAGCGAATTGTGAGTATTTCCCCATCCCATAGCAACACATAGCTTACCCCATCTTGATAATTTGTCTCTGTCCTACTCTCTAAGTAATCCTATCCATACCCTGATAAGTTGTTTAAACTGTTCAAATTCTCTGTGCATCCCGTCCTTGATTCTAGTGTTAGCTCCACCCTTCCATTCACTTCTATCTTGTAAGTCCTTAGTAACATTTGATTAAATAAATTAATTTTCTCTAAAGAAAAGGGGCACACTGCGTGAAGGGTTACAACTGCAGCGTAACTTTTCTATTCACGGGTGGCATTCCTCTTTTCTGGCCATTAGATCTATTGTACATGAAATTTGTCTTTTCTTTCCAAACCAATTTTAACTGCTTTAATTTCCCCAAAACCGAATTTCTTTCACCTTGAAAATAAATATCATCCAGTTCTTCAGCTATAGCCATTCTTTCACCTTCCTATTGTCCCTGTAATGTGCATCTATCACCCAGCCTAAAAACCGTATTCCAATTCTGTGTATTTCACCCGTTTTTCTTAAAAAAAACATTTTGACATTTAAAACTGCAAAAAGAGAAAAATGCAACTTTTCAACATGTGATTTTGGCTGCCCTGTGTTCTTACTTTCAACTTGTTTTTTGAACTGTATGTCTTTTGCTTGATACCTTGCCTTGTAGTTGCTAATACTTTTACATTCCTGATACTGTGATGAATCATATTTACCTCATTGATTTAACTGCACATTAATTGATTATTTAGCGATTCTGAGAATTATATACTGCAATTGCAAAGGTTTTAAAACATGGTTTTGCCTCCCATTTCGCGAGGGAAGGTTGGATTCTAATTCTGTTTGTTGCCCAGTGTCCCTGACTCCCCGTTGCTTCTTTATATCCACTCAGAATTCAATAAATAGGGGTTTGAGAGAGCATTGCAGGGGGAAATCCTAACTCGGGTGTTATCTACCTGAACTGTAAAATTGCTCCTATTCATCTGTGCTTTGGATATGTTCTTGTAGAAGGTTAACCAAGTGTATTTCATCTATTTACATTGTGATTATCAACCCATTGGTGATAAAATTGTGTGATTTCTTTTGAATTTTAAAATAAATAAATATTGCATTTCCACCAACTGGCCTGGCTCATGGTCCATTGTGACCCGGGGTATTTGTAAAAGGGGGTGTGAGGCGGGTTGGGTGCCAGCTCGATCTGATTTCGCAGAAAATAAAGTGAAAGCATTCCAATTGAGTGCTACTTTCAAGGCTAAGGGCGAGGGTCCTGATCCGGTGTGTGATGCCCAATTGCAATTTTTATTACAGGTACCACTGTAGTAATGAAAAGTTAAGTTTGGCGAGAGTGAGCCGCAAATAGAGGAAGAAACCAACGTAATGTTATGCCGGGCATTCCATCAGGCAGAGCACTCAAGTGTCTCATGGCCACAGCGTGAGAAGGGTGCCCAGTCCAGTTTTTACTTGGAATTCTGGTATTTGTAGTTTTCCTATCTTTCGAAAAGGGAAAAAAAAAACACAAGTTCCATAATAAGAAGCAAGTATCCCTTATTACCTGAGGCTGAGAAAGTGGCATAGAAGCTTTTGGGTAACTACTTGGGCTGATACCTGGTGGAAGAGTGTATGCAAAGCTGGTGGAGGGGAAACCAATGCTTGTGAAGTATTCCCTGAAGTAGAAAACAAACAACCTGTGGTACAACAGACTGCTGAAGATTGAAAGGAAACAGTCCTGTGAGCAGAAACAGGTTGTTCTTGTGGTAGTCAGACCGACTGAACAGGCAAAGAGACTGCCCCTTAATACATTAAAAGGAAGAGTGCCTTGCCTACCCGCAGAGGTTGAATGCCTGGTTTAAAATCTACCTAAAAGTCATAAATACTGAAGCAGTAGTAGTTAGACTTGAACTGTGGCAGTGTATACAATTGTCAGTAGATGTCACATCAAAGTGCTTAAAGCAGTATTGTGCTATGAGACCAAATAAACTATTCTTACAGTACCAACAAAAAGAGTGTGGTGGTTGGAAGTTGAGAACATCCTGACAAACCAACGGTAAAGTTGTGACAGAAGAAGTTGTCAAGAAGTTTATATTATGGACATTCGAAGAATAGCACACTTTGTTTGAACTGTGGCAATTTACCTAGAAGTAGAGGCCAGTGATCAGCATAACCAGGATTACCATTGGCGCTATTTTCCTTCCTGGAAGCTGGAAGGGGATCTTTTTATGCTAGGATAAAGAGTGCCTACCAGTGGATTTATTTTGTTTGGTAAACCTTTGGAAGTGACTTTGTAGCCTGGGGAAGGGATTTTACCGGGGACAGGAGAAGGCCCTAGAAGATATTGGGCCTCATTACGACCTTGCAGGTCTGGATAAAAGGGTGCCGGTAAGCTTACAAGCACCATTGTTTCCAGACTGGCATATTACAGATCTGCCTGCCGGAGCCGCTGTGCCTGACAGGTCTGACCCTGCCGGGCTTTGCAGCCACGGTAGGCAGACTTGTCATGGTAGCACCGGCACTGTTACCAGCGGCGCCGGTGCTTCCACGTCCCCACTCCCATAGTCATATAGGACTCTATGGGAATGGGGACTTACATTTCACCAGCACCTGACTTTCCGGGCCGCTGGGGTTGTAATTTCCCGGTGGCACCGGGAAGTCAGGCGCCGGTAAATATTTATGGGTCCAGTGGCAATCCGCCGGTAGCAACGTCAGGGTTACCGCCGGACCCGTAATGAGGTCCATTGTGTTGATATTGTTTATAATGTGTTGCTATATAATTTTCTTTGTGTTTTTGTTGTTTAGAGTGAGGACCAGTTTACCCACACAAGAAAATGTTCCCTGGTAGGGAATTCCTCTGTAGAGTAGGGCAAACAAGGTATTATTTCATGATATTTTCTGTAATAAAATGGCCTATTTTGAGAAATCAACAAGCAGTTTTCAGCCTCGCATTACTGACCCCTCACACTGGCTTTTAACATCTAAGATAATATCTAACATCAGATCTTTGCTCGCAAGAGATTACTGGACACTTAAAGCAGCTTTTGGAAGAGAGAGATATACTGATTTCATTGCTAATCCATACATTAGAACACTATATATGAAATTCCGTTTTGTAACACTCCCCATCGCTAGTGTAGCTCTTAAATGGAATAAAGGGGCTGAAGTAAAAATTTGAGAAGCTACAATATATTACCTATTCTAAGGTAAGGAAATATACGGTTGACTAGAGATGCAATAGCCATGTGTAAGTCCACCTCTTATGATATTGTCAGAACCAGCTTTTATGTTACCCAGAACATGGGCCAAAACAAAATCTATGACAAATGTTTAAACTGGGGTTTTTACGCAGTGCGTATTGTAATGAAAGACCAGAATGCATGCAGATTCATCGACATCAGATATTTGGATGGAAATGATTTTGAGTTACTGATGTCATATTAACAATTTTAAATATTCATGACCTCTTTCATTGCTGATAAACACTGTTTGCTAATTTTTAACCATTTTGTATGTTATTAACTGTATACTTCTCTTCTTTTCTCTATGGATTGTGCTAAAGTGTATTTTACATGCATGTTTTCTTGTAAGGCACATGCTGAATAAAGCAACATGGAATGGAAATGATGACACGCCAGACATGAGGCTGAGCTTTGCCTGTGAGGAATTTAAATACTAATTGGTTCTAAATAAGCACCCTTTCAACTTATTGACATGAATAATACTCATGTATTCCTTGCCTACATGACCTGCTCATTAGCTGTTCTGCACCCGATGAAGACTTTTCTTCATTAAGTCTGCCATTGAAAATGTAAAACTTGATTATTTCCATCAGGATGCAACTATCTTTGACTAAGGGACTGGATTTCAATAAAGGAGTACGACCTTTATTGGTTATCCATTAACCCATATTGCGGTTCCTGATTACGGCATTTATCTTTTCATGACTTATTTGGATGTTGCTGTTGAAACTGGTTTGCCATGAATTGTATCTGAAACCAAGGATAAAAGTATAAATAAAGAATCATCAATTATAAACAATTGATTTTTGGATATTGCAGTGGGATGTATCAATGGTCATAACCACTTAGTGTTTTCTGTATGTACTATTGAATGTTGATTTATTTGTTGATGATTGAGTGCGATACGTTCCGGAAGTGTGAAAAGACTTGATGATTAAATTCTACTCATGAAATAGTCTATTAATGTAGATGATTTTTTAATATACACCATTGAAGAAGTCTGTGTTACAAGGCTAGATTTCGTAGTGATACATTCAAGAAACAATTTGATTATATACATCTGGGACTATAGTATTGTTATTATTGGGCGCAGACCTAGCTTTGAAAGGTAATGGATCGCTTTACAGAGTTATACAACAATACAGATACATAACAGAGTGCTTTTCAGAGGTTGCAACAGAACAGATATACAGCGGGGGGTGGGATACAGAGAGGCACAGTGGAGGTGTCCAGCTGTACCGGGTGGCAGGGAGGAAAGGGGCAGGCGGCAACTAGCGAGTCAGGTGGAGGGAGGGCGATGTGATGGCCTAGGTATTGAGGTGGAGAGTCTGCTTGAGTACTTTTCTGAATTGTAGGAGCATGGGGGAAGAGTCTGATGCTGATGGGGAGGAGGCAGAAGAAGCTTTTTTTCTGGTCATTTCCTTTTTGCAGTGGCAGATTTCAAGTCTGTGCTTGTCCTGGCTTCTGGTGGTTCACTGTCTGCCAGAGATGCTGATTTTCTTCACAAGGTAGCTGGGTGACTTGAGGGCGACTTCCTTTTGGATTATGAAGCAAGACATGAAGGTGATTTGTGCATGCAGTGGGAGCCAGTGTATGTTGATGAGGGCCGGGGAGATGTGGTTGTATCTGTGTAGACCCTTGATGAGGTGTGCGGCCGGGTGTAGGACACTTTGCAGGGGCACAAGGGAGGACGACGGGAGGCCTTTGCGGAGTGAATGGCCCAAATCCAGGTGGGGTAGGGCCAGTGCTTAAATGGTGGATCGATAGCTGCCCAGAGGGACAAAAGGCTTGACTTTCCACAGAAGGGAGAGCTGATGCCAAGCTGTTTGAGTTTCCTTAGCTATGAGTGTCTTGAAGGAGAGGTGTTCATCGATGTGGACCCTGGGAGACTTCACACAGGAGATCAGCTTAGGTGTGAAGGCCTCAGAGTTCATGGTTGATAGCCAGGTTTGTATGTCTGGGTGTTTGGTGTTGTTGGTGATGAGTAGGAATTCGGTCTTGGAGGGGTTGAGCTTCAAGTATGTGCTGGACATCCAAGACTGGATCAGTAAGATGCAGGTTTTGAGCCTATGGATGTGCTTGACTGGGTCAATCTTAAGGTATAGCTGTGTGTCATTGGCATATTGGTGAATGTTGTGTGTGGCTATGAGGGATCCGGCGGCTCCCTGTATAGATTAAAGATCACTGGGGAGAGGATGGAACCCTGCAGGACTCCACCGGTGACAGGCAGCATTGGCGATCTACAAGGGTCCATCAGAACAAACTGCTGGCGGTTGGTGCGGTTGGACTTGATAAGACAAGGTTGCTGATCCCCATACAGCGATGTACGGTGTCTGTAAGCGCCTGGTGGTCCACTTTGTCTAAAGCGGCCAAGAGGTTGAGTAGAACCAGGAGGCAGAGTTGGCCGTCATCAAGGATGTCTAGGGCATTGTTGACCACCTGTATGGTTGCTGTCTCCGTGCAGCATCTGGGGCTGAACACGGATTGGTATTTGTACATATTGTATTAATAGATACAAAGGTCATTGGCTGAGACTGGAAAAAAAATCTTTCAGCAACTGAGTCTCCCACCCCACACTTATTCCCACCAGGATGCAGGAAATGTTGTCGTTTTTTTTTTTTTTCTTTCTTTTGCCAAATGGTGATGTTTCAACCCAAGAAGTGAAATGCATTTGCTACATGTGCAAAGGTATCAAGTGAATATTATAAGTAAAGCTGTCGATGAGGTCGATCCATGACAGGCCCAGTAAATCATTACATGTAGCTGATTTAATGGAATATCGTGTGAAAGGATTGGACTGATGTCTGACAAATCTTAAAGTCAGGTGAGCGCTTACTGTTGTGTTTGTCGTTTGTTTGCACGCTAGAGAAGACTCTGAACATAGGAATTGAGAACAAAAGACGACCTATTAAACAGCATAATCAAAGATGATGAATCAAGGGAAGGGTGGTCCAGAACACCTGGAGGGCTCCAAGGTGCAGAGCACTGCAGCCAGAGTATCCCCACCTTCTCCACAGATGAGTTGCAAGAACAGTAATCATCAGGCGGAAAATGTCCTTGAACCAGCACAGCCTCTAGAAAACGATCCAATAATCACCGGATTGAGTTCACCGAGTGCTCAAAACAGTTACCGGCTGAGATGGCAGGTCCGATCTGCACAGCTCAAGAGGAAAAGCCTGCAAGACCATACCAATTCAGGTTGAATCACTGCGGCACAAGCATTTCTCAAACTGCCAGTAATGTCATCAGCACAAGACCAACAAAGAATAAATGTTGGGGCTGACCATACTGGGCTGGTCTTCAGCTAAAAGCATGCACTGTGAATCTCAAATGTCCTGCATTAATAAAGGACTTCGCTTTGTCTGATTTAAAGTCATTTGTTATCAATGCTTAAGGTTTCAGGAAGTTGCATTTCTAAGTGTCTGTCCAACAAAATATTTCCTGGGTTTATTGGGTGCAAACAGACAACCAACATTTGATACGCATCTTAAGACAGCATACGATCACAGTCCATCGTGCAGGCATGGAGCACTCAGCAAGTTGCATCATAGAACGGTTGTGCGATCCTTGGAGGGTCTCGCTGCATGACATTTCAGGTGGCACTAGATGTGTTTGCCCCTCCCTCCTCCTACTGGCACACACTAATGGAGAGCCAGTCTTGCCTTCCATTCCATCCATCCATCAGCTGAGACGCACATTTTATTTGAGTCCCGCTGCCTGTTGCTTGTTTGGGCATGCTAAAGATAAACTTTAAAAAACGTATAAAAACTTCGGTGAATGCAGCTTTGAATTCAATACTCCACGGGAATGGAATGCCCTGCCCTTGAATATCAAAACATCTCAAATGGTTACTATCTTTAAGAAACCTGTGAAGACACTATTGTTTAACCTACCCGAATAGGATCCCTCTCTAGCTCACTGATGCTTCTTCTGTCTCATTTTCCTCTTGGAGCGCTCTGAGGCCTATGGACATGCAGTGCCTTATGAGAAATAAATAAATAAATAAATAATGGAGTGACTGCATTGCATTACAGATTAGCAGCCAGGAGGACATGCTCAGCCAATCCGGCTTCTCTGAAGCCTGTCTGTATTCACCAGTGCAAGCCGGTGTTCATAGCAGCTTGTGAGCTGGCACCCCACCCAGTTGCCACCATTAGCAAATACCTAGCCTGCTCCAGTATCAGGTCCCCCGATTTAAAAAAAAAAACGGGAGCTTGGGCCTTTTTACCAGAATAACACCGGTGCTCATGACGATACAATGTGCATTGGAGTGCTGACCATCCTACTAAAGGCACCGCCGCCAGTGCTTCATTTGTAAAAAAATAAGTGCCAGTGCCCAAAAAATATTGGCCCCATAATGCCGGGCGTGGCGCTCACTGAGGGCGTGGTGCCGCCCTCAGTGCGGGCGCGCCTGCCGCGCCAATTCAGTGCTAGACCTACCTAGATCGGCCCACCACCAGCCCATCACACTGCTGCTGCTCCATGTCACATGTTTGGCGCTGCAGCAACTGCTGGCACAGGCTAGTAGTAAATACTCAACTAAGGCATGCTCCTCCTGTAACTGCGCCTCGATGCCCCCGGGCTGTGTAAGCACTTTAAAAATGCAAATAAATAAAAAAGCATTCTGTTTCAGTCACTGTTGCACTGTATTTGTCTCTACCCCTTCTGCCCCATCTGGCAGTCAGTTAAATACACCAAGTATTGTTAATCGGTTACCTCCAGGAAGAGCACCCTCCCCTCAGCTCGTTCTTCAGTCACCTCATCCAGGTGTTTTGTGTAATAAATTTACTCTCAAGCCCTTATCAGTCATCACATCTCATAAATGCATCCCCCATTCACCCTTCCTTCAAGCATGAGCATGGTGGTGTAATACTTGGAAAAAGTAATTTCTGCAAGACATTGTTGTGAAATCAACAGCCTGTGCTACTTCTGCTTTAGGGCCTCTTTCCACCTTAACACATATTAAAAAACTAAATATGTTTTGTCACCCAATATTCAGGAGCCAGAGGAGAGTGCATATTCAGATATATCCTTCCTACTGACATGTTCTTGACATACTTCACTAAACTGCGGGTTGTAACAGACCCCCACCTCCCTATCTGAGAATTCCTATCTGAGGATTGCATGTGCTCTCATTCGGAGCACATGCTTGGAGTGTATTGTACCCAGGTTAAGGGCCACATCCGGTGTATAAACCACACATCAGGATAGAAAACATCTGCTGGAATTATGTAAAAAAATGACAGCAAAAGACGGTTGAGAATCATACACGAATACTCAACTAGTGCTTTTATTTATGACGACAGAGTAGTGGGCATGTGCACAATGTTTATCCCGTCTAGTTTCCATGTGTGTATCTTTAAGCCTGAAATGAAGTGCAGCTGGTTTGGTTTCGGCCCAATACGTGCACCGTTTCGGGTCCCCTCGCTGAAGCTTGTTTATGAACTAATGAGACCGATACCATTAAAAGGAAGATCGGAAACACCCAGGCAAAAATTCACAGTTCATGTTTCGCTTAGATGAATGCTGGACTGGGGCATACAATTGTCTTAAGTCGGGCTCGATACCAAAGAAAAAGTGGCCAAAGTTGCAAACGACAATTCATTCCTTTTGTGACAGACACTTGTGGGACCGAACTGCCGCCCGTGCCCCGCCCGGTCCTGGGCTTTGCCCTGCCTTGCCTCATTCACTTAGGCTACCTTCTGTGGGGCCACCACTGCCATGGCCATACTGAGCCTGATGATGACGGCGCAAGCGGCCCCACGGAAGGTAAGATTTTAAAAGAAAAAACATATATTTGGGCGGCTGTGGCCCATCACTTTCACAGTGATGGGCCACAGCCGCCACTCAAAATAAATTATTTCTTTTAAAACCTACCTTCCGTGGGGCGTGGCCCCAGCCACCGGCCCCACGGAAGGTCAGGTTTTTAAAGAAAAAAGTAAAAAACATACTTTTGGGCACAATCCACGGGCCCGGACGCCCGCGGCAGAGTCATCCGACTCAGTCTGCGGCAGCCGGAAGCCCCTGGTCACAGAAATTGGCCTGGGCCTGGCACTGACTGCAGTCAGCAACACACTGCACACAGGTCACACAGACAGAAGCCCGGGCGTGGACAGGCCCCTAGTGGCCCCGACCTGGGCCTTCCTTGCCTGATCACTTGACTGTGACAGGCTCAGGCTACACCGCACGCACCAACAAGTGATTTACCTGCTTTGCCAGCTGGGACTTGGTCTCCTATCGGGGCCTCAGAGTGCGGGGGGGGCGGGTGCGCACACTGGCACCTGCACAAATGAAAAAGCAGGCAGAGGGGGCCACAGGAAGTGACTAGGCCGCACCACGCAGTGCAGCAGGGCAGGCTCCCTCTCTCACAAGTCAAGACCGCCTCTTGTGGCAACAACAACACGTCACCATGTAATTTCACTGGCTCAGAAGAACAGCCAATGACAACTGCACATTCTGTGTTACTATACAGAAAGTATCAAATACGACATAGTAACAACAGAATGGTAGTTTTCATTGACTGTTGTTTGAAACAGTTTGTTGTTCATTGCTATTGCTGGCCCGTCCCAGGCACAGCCAGCCATGGCCTGCAACCTGCAAGCAAGAGATGGATCGAGATCAGAATGACAAATCCCAATGATTTATAATCGAAGCAAAGCAAAGTGGAAGAACAAACAAAGCAATTGCACATGTGTTGGCCCTGCATGAGTTCCGGTGCCCAAAAAAGAGTGCCGGTGTTGGGCACTGGCAACCACCCCCACAAATTAAGCACTGACCGCCGCCCAACACACGGGATTGCACAAGCTATGGCAAACATGGCTGGCGTTTTCCTGCTGCCAAGCACATCATGTAATGAAAAGCATGCTTGCATTCATCGTCTGACTGTCTACTGCAGAGCGCACACTTGCCCTGATCACCAGTTTCTGCCAGTGCTTTCAATGAGCCAGTCCTACCCGGCACTCAGTACCTGCACTTCTTAGTTTTGAGAATATGAGTACCTGCACTAATACCAGTACTCAACTATGTGGTGAAGGACTAGGCTCCTGCAGCCTTTGCTGTGGAAAGCTGAGGCCCCCTTCCTCGTCCTCCTCTCTCCCCCACCCACAGTATTCATAATGTCTTCTTCAGGACCCACCCTGCAGAACAGAAAGAGATCCTAACATACAGCACACTAGGTGTGGACCACCTTTGGCCTAACATGTCTTTAAAGCTCACCCCCCTGGGGTCCATTGACAGTTTTCATATGAAGCACAGACTGATTTGGAAAGACTGGGCAATTCCTTTTTTAACATGTTTTCTTGTTACCAGCAGTGCTTTTTTTAAAAAATATGTAAATGATTGAGTAATTGGAATTGTGATTAAACATTGAGGACTGAAAACTCACATGCAGGTCCAGTCGCCTACCAAATTCCTTATTATTAGACAATTCTTGTTTTTCACAGTGCTTAAAGTTTATTTTAAATCACAATGAGCACTATTGTCAGGAGTGGCACTCTATTAAGAGTGGCACAGGACACCCAGAAAGGGTTTGGGTGGTTGTGCCAAATAAAGTGGACAGATAAGAACACACACAGCGGAAAGGAAAGAGAACGAAGAGTAAGCAAGAGTAGCAAGGGAAAAGATACAGAATGAATACCCTCTTGGGATGTATGCAGATATAGGAAAAGAGTATTCCACGAAACTTGGAAATACTCTAGCCTTCTGCACAGTTTGCTATAACAGAGGCCCACGCTGTTTGCTCATGACTTGGAACAGCAGCTCTGGGTGTCTGTAATGTAGAAACAGGACAAGGGAAGGGGCAGAGGTTGACTGATGGGAACCAACAGACAAGCCCTGTACAAAAGGGTCTACAAACAGTACAAGAGAAGATACTACAGACAAATCCAGGAAAGGAGGTGATAGAAAACTAGCAGAAGGAAATGAAAGGAAAGTCGTGTAACAGGATAGGATAGCAGAGGACAGTAAGGAACAAGGTTGAGAGCTCAGAGGAGCAGGAAAGCAATGAGTAAGCCCACAGGAGTAGGACTGTAAGGTAGAACGCCCAGAGGAAAAGGGCTTAGGGCAGCAGAGTAAAGCAGACTGCACGGCAAGGATCCCGTAAGGGCCGGGCAGTAAGGAGTGAACCCTGAGGGACAGGGCCGCTGAACGTAGAAGGTAGCAGAGGAATGTAGAGGGCTGCTAGGCCGAGAACCCAGCGGAAATGGTAGGTAGTAGGCAGCGGAGCGTGATAAGCTGCAAAGTAGGAAGGCCCAGAGGACAAGGGCTGTAGGTAGCCAGAGTGAGGTAGGCTGCAGAGCAGGGAGCCCAGAAGACAAGGGCTGAAGGCAGCCGGAGTGAGGCAGGCTGCAGGGCAGGGAGCCCAGAGGAAAAGGGCTGAGTCTGGAAAGCAGCAGAGCGTGATCAGCTGCAATGTAGAGGGTCCGCAGGGCAAGGGCGGAGGCTGGAAGGCAGCAGAGCATGATCGGCTGCAATGTGGAGAGCCCGGCAGGGCAAGGGCGGAGGCTGGAAGGCAGCAGAGCGTGATCGGCTGCAATGTGGAGAGCCCGGCAGGGCAAGGGCGGAGGCTGGATGGCAGCAGAGCGTGATCAGCTGCAGTGTGGAGAGCCCTGAGGAGCAGGGCTGTGAGGCAGGGATCCTGGAAGGCTATGGCTGGAGGCAGCAGGGTGGAGCAAGCAACAAGGCAGGGTCCAAGTAGGAGTGAAGGTAAACAGCATACAAGATCCGTAGGAAGACGCGAAAGGTGGAGGAAGAACTCTCAGATGCAAGAGGCTGAGCCACTGCAGGCAGCAGCCTTTATACTGCCTAGCCCAGCACAGGGGCAGGCTAATTGGTTGCACCTGGCGAAGCACACCTGCAGGCAATCGGCCACCTCCCTTTCTGTTCCTGGGCTGGTGGAAGCAGGGCAAGTCCCTAGGGCTTCTGGGGGGTGTAGTTCCTTTGATAACCAATAGGAACAGCCAGGAATCGATGCTTGTAGCTAGGTGCATTATGGTATGCGTAGTTTGTTGGAAATAATAATAAAGCACCAAAGTCTCACAAATGGGAAATAAAGTTCCCAAAGTAAATATAGATGGATCCAAGAGTCTGTTGTAACTAAATGATAAACATATAGTCCAAATTGAGCGTAAATGGATGCGCCCATGGCGCAGGCATGACAGTATGCCCCTCTCCAGGCCCCTCTCCAGGCCCCTCTCCAGACTCCCTGAAGACCGACCTATAGGAAGAATGTCTGTCACACCGTACAAGAGTCTTACTCCAAAAAGGCACATCATGAAGCACCAGAAACGGGTTGCAAGGTGAGAGTCTTGAATGACGGAGATAGTACCAAAGTTCTGAACTTTTGATGTAGAAATCAGAATAGACGAAGTCTTTGGAACACAGACCCCAACTGTGTGTGCATGAAGAGAGGAACTGCGAAAAACTGCTGCAGGCTCCATGATAGATTTTGCTTTGACGGGCAACAATATGGTGCTGGAAAGTGGAGCCATAGGTACAGCAGAGTTGGTAGCTTTAGGAAGGCTTTCCAAGACATCCGGAGCAGCAATGACAACGTTAGGGTTAGCCGCAGAGAGTTCAGGAGTCACAGCGGCGGTTTTCCCATGATTAGTAGACAGTTCAGAGGTAACAGCAGCAGTGAGATCTTGAATGGCTGTAGAGAGTATCAAGGCTGTAGCAACTGGGTGTGTGGGTGTCATGAGAGAGCCAGCGGGCTGGAACGCACCTGAGACTGGTAGAGTAGAGTCTGGCAGTCTCAGTGCTATAGATACACCAGCAGGAACTACTGGAGCAGTAGTCTTAACAGAAAAACCCTTCGCTGACTTTGCAACAGTTAGCATGGCGGATGTAGGATCAGGAAGAGAAGGTGCTGAGGGATCAGGTTGTGTAGCAGAGGATTCTGCTGCAGCGAGCACAGCTGCGAAGGAAGTAGAAATCTGGGCATCGGGAGCATCGGAATTAGCAGTAGCTTCAGGAATCACAGTAGCTATAGCAACCTCAAGATTTGCAGCAGAGACTTGAGGAGTCTCAAATGTGGCAGGGAGTTTAGGAACCACAGCAGCAGGAAGATCATGAATTGCAGTTGGAAGTTCGGGTGCTGTAGCAGCTACAGACAGTTCAGGTGTTGCAACTATTGGTAGATCGGGTACCACAACCACTGGCGATTCAGGGGGTATCGAAGAAACTGAAGATGTTGATTGCTCAAGAGTGTTGTCTGATAGCACAGCCACACTTTGGCAAGCCCCGCTTGCCACTTCAGCATGCTCGGTGTGAACTGCGCCAGTCTCTTCAGCTGCCATTGTCATTTCAGAAGAGGTTGTAAGTGTGAGTACTGGACAATAGGCAAGGGTGAGGGCGGAACCACCCTTTGACTCAGAGGGATTTCCAATCAGAAGACCACCCTTGTTTTGTGGTGTAATGGCTGTGTGCGTGATTTGACCCACCGGAGGAGTTAATTCTTTTCTGTCAGTACAACAACCTGAGTTTCTGTGGCTGGAAGGTGAAAGAGCTGTGTCAATCTTTAGAAGGGATACATATGCTATATTTAGGTCTTCCATCTGCTTGGTATAAGTCTGTATACTTTTCTGTATGGCAATTCCAGGCCTTATCATGTCGATCTCTAAAGATAAGATGTCCAGTGTTGGACATAGTGTCAGATGGTCTGGTGACTTGTGTGCCTTCATAAGATTCTTATAATACAAATAAACAAAGTCATCATAGAGGTCTTCGGTCTTTCTTTTAAGGCGTAGGAGTTGTTCGTGTAGCAGGTAAGTATCATTAGTTTGATCTAAAGCTTTAGAAGCTGGTGTGGCAGAGAATTCGGTTGTAGCAATGGGAAGACTGACCTTAGGGCTATTGTGGTTAGTAGATACAGTGGAAGCATTAAGACAACCGATGGTTAGTATAGGTCTTTTGTACCCAGGACCAGATGCACAAACCTCAGGATAATGACTGCCTTGTCCTGTCAAATAAGGGTTTCCAGCATTCTGGGGAGCTTGCCAAGCCGATCTTGCGCATATCACTCTGGCAACAGCGTATTCTGGTTTAGAGTCTCCCACAATGAGTGCTAAATCCTTGACTGTTGCGGTGTTAGAAGTCTTGTCAGAAGACGCAGGAGTGTTTTTCACTGTTTGGTTTAACAAGATCTGTAAGAATTCATTATCTTGCTGTAGCTCTGCAACAGATAAGGACTGCGGGTCATAGTCACAAATGTCATAATAATTGTACATGGAAGAAGGGTCAGCTAGCCAGTGAGTATAGTACCGTGCTTGTAAATCTTTGTTTACTAAGGCGAGACTGTCCTTTAGACTAAGGTTCTTGTTTGCTGTCTTTAGGGAAACCATAGGTTTATGCAAAGGTTTCTTAACCCGAAAGGAACGCATCTTTGTTCTGTGTGTGCCTTTCCGGCCTATGGAACAAGACATTTTTGGCTCTTGCATTCTGTCAGGAGTGGCACTCTATTAGGAGTGGCACAGGACACCCAGAAAGGGTTTGGGTGGTTGTGCCAAATAAAGTGGACAGATAAGAACACACACAGCGGAAAGGAAAGAGAACGAAGAGTAAGCAAGAGTAGCAAGGGAAAAGATGCAGAATGAATACCCTCTTGGGGTGTATGCAGATATAGGAAAAGAGTATTCCACGAACCTTGGAAATACTCTAGCCTTCTGCACAGTTTGCTATAACAGAGGCCCACGCTGTTTGCTCATGACTTGGAACAGCAGCTCTGGGTGTCTGTAATGTAGAAACAGGACAAGGGAAGGGGCAGAGGTTGACTGATGGGAACCAACAGACAAGCTCTGTACAAAAGGGTCTACAAACAGTACAAGAGAAGATACTACAGACAAATCCAGGAAAGGAGGTGATAGAAAACTAGCAGAAGGAAATGAAAGGAAAGTCGTGTAACAGGATAGGATAGCAGAGGACAGTAAGGAACAAGGTTGAGAGCTCAGAGGAGCAGGAAAGCAATGAGTAAGCCCACAGGAGTAGGACTGTAAGGTAGAACGCCCAGAGGAAAAGGGCTTAGGGCAGCAGAGTAAAGCAGACTGCACGGCAAGGATCCCGTAAGGGCCGGGCAGTAAGGAGTGAACCCTAAGGGACATGGCCGCTGAATGTAGAAGGTAGCAGAGGACTGTAGAGGGCTGCTAGGCCGAGAACCCAGCGGAAATGGTAGGTAGTAGGCAGCGGAGCGTGATAAGCTGCAAAGTAGGAAGGCCCAGAGGACAAGGGCTGTAGGTAGCCAGAGTGAGGTAGGCTGCAGAGCAGGGAGCCCAGAAGACAAGGGCTGAAGGCAGCCGGAGTGAGGCAGGCTGCAGGGCAGGGAGGCCAGAGGACAAGGGCTGAGGCTGGAAAGCAGCAGAGCGTGATCAGCTGCAATGTAGAGGGTCCGCAGGGCAAGGGCGGAGGCTGGAAGGCAGCAGAGCGTGATCGGCTGCAATGTGGAGAGCCCGGCAGGGCAAGGGCGGAGGCTGGAAGGCAGCAGAGCGTGATCGGCTGCAATGTGGAGAGCCCGGCAGGGCAAGGGCAGAGGCTGGATGACAGCAGAGCGTGATCGGCTGCAATGTGGAGAGCCCGGCAGGGCAAGGGCGGAGGCTGGAAGGCAGCAGAGCGTGATCGGCTGCAATGTGGAGAGCCCGGCAGGGCAAGGGCGGAGGCTGGATGGCAGCAGAGCGTGATCAGCTGCAGTGTGGAGAGCCCTGAGGAGCAGGGCTGTGAGGCAGGGAGCCTGGAAGGCTATGGCTGGAGGCAGCAGGGTGGAGAAAGGAACAAGGCAGGGTCCAAGTAGGAGTGAAGGTAAACAGCATACAAGATCCATAGGAAGACGCGAAAGGTGGAGGAAGAACTCTCAGATGCAAGAGGCTGAGCCACTGCAGGCAGCAGCCTTTATACTGCCTAGCCCAGCACAGGGGCAGGCTAATTGGTTGCACCTGGCGAAGCACACCTGCAGGCAATCGGCCACCTCCCTTTCTTTACCTGGGCTGGTGGAAGCAGGGCAAGTCCATAGGGCTTCTGGGTGGTGTAGTTCCTTTGATAACCAATAGGAACAGCCAGGAATCGATGCTTGTAGCCAGGTGCATTATGGTATGCGTAGTTTGTTGGAAATAATAATAAAGCACCAAAGTCTTGCAAATGGGAAATAAAGTTCCCAAAGTAAATATAGATGGATCCAAGAGTCTGTTGTAACTAAATGATAAACATATAGTCCAAATTGAGCGTAAATGGATGCGCCCATGGCGCAGGCATGACAACTATAATTATAAACAAAACACATATAAGTATTACACAATGAAAGCGAGCAGCAATACAATTCCACTTTTAATCCTTTATTTTATATCTAGTTTGACATGCAAAAAAGGAAAGTCTCATTTTGTATGGATAGTCACATTTTCTTAACAATGCATAACAACACATTGGAAGTGTGTGCATAGAATCTTAGATTCACTGCTTAACCAGAGTCCGACCCTTGGCACATCATTTAAACTCACTGTGCATTGCCTGCAACAACTGAGAGCTCTCAAAGCCTGCCATGTTTTTAAAATAACAATACTGGCGCCAAATAGGGTAAAATCAGTTTCTGATCAATGTGTGTCTTTGAGAGATGGTTGCACGAGTCTGACAAAATACAATTTAAAGTTAATTACTTAACAAAAAGACATTATGCTGAGATGTCTGTTGGAAACACTAATATGTTTCAGCAGAGCACTCCCAAGACCGGGCTCAGAATTAAAAATTACTTAGACAGAGAGTTAAGGAGTGTGTGAGAAAATTACTGATGCAGAAAGGTGGTTGAGCGAGACTAATGGAAAAGGGGACAAATGGAGAATGAGGCAAGAAGAGCGAGACACACATAGAAAGTGAGACAAATGGAGAACTACGAACATGTAGTGGGCTCCTAGCTTGAGATGAATTGGAATAGGCCAATGAGCCTCAGCCAGGCTCCTGCAGATAGTGATGGACCCTTCCAGGCATAGACCCGGCCCACTTAAAGCTCATAATTGTGAGTACCTGCCTACACGTCTTTTTTTCTACATTTAAATTACTGGTTTCTACCCTCACACAGAAAATTGAACAACACGGAGATTTCCTCTTCTCTGTCCCAGCATGATCGCACCCATTTTTATGAGACAATCGAAACATTGCAACTTAAATTCAAAAGCATGAAATCAGGCCTCGGGCAGATTGTCTTCTTCAGAGGTCGGTGAGGTGGTTCAGCCTGCCTTCGGCTGTGCTTTGCCACATTTTACGGGGAATGTTGTGGCCCAAATCAATCATTGAGAAGCGGAGCAGATGCTGCCGAAATTCCGCACGTCCCACCTGAAACCCAAGCAGTTCAACGGAACGAATTCAGCCAATCTCTGCGGCGCTTCTGGGCAATTAAGTAAAACTGGCTGAACACGGAGACGACGGTTTCATTTAAATGATGGGTTTGCATGCCAACACCCTCATAATTGAAGCCTAGAGAGGTCTGTGTAGTAGAACTCCTGCATCGCCTGGACAGCTTGGCACCGAGAGGCGTGGTCTGCCCCTGCAGAACCGCCCAGATTCTACCACTTCTTGCCTTTAAAATGTCATGCACTTTCGAAATCAGACTTGCGCTTTCACATACATCGTGGCCAATATTATAGTAATTTTGAGTTGTTTGCAAGTGCAGGCAGCACCAGGGCAAAAAACATTCCTTCAATGCATGTTTGCACCTGTGTAATATATACCGATCTGAGTAAAGCAGAGGAGATTGCCCTTGTGCAAAATACATTAAAATGATGTGTTTTTTTAACTGCTGCAATGGTTTCCCTAGTGCTAATTGGACTTGAACTGACGCAGTGTTTCTCAAATATGGTCCATACTGACGGCCCCTGGAGGGAGCCAGTCACTGATTTGCTGACAGTGTGCATGCACTTTAAAACTGAATGTACCAGCACCGTGAATATTATACAGTAGGGCAAGGTACTCGCCCCGGAGGAATGGCAACTGTTGCTGAGAGTGTGTTTTTGTTGTTGCGGTGGGTGGTGCGGGGTGGTGGACTGGGAACAAAAAGAGGCCCTGGAAATAATTTTCAAAGTGGTCCCGTATTACACATTTTTAGCAAGCCCAACCATTTTCCTATAGGAACATTTGGAAATACCACACAAAAGAGGCCCCAGGTGCAGAGGCCTACCGGGACATCTCCAGAGTTCCCTATAGTACAGTCCACCCCTGGTTGTGGATGAATGCCTTTGACAAGAGCAGGTGCTCTAGTGCTTCACAGGTGGCACAGGCCTGGTGGAAGGGCATTTGGGACCTGCCCACAGCAATGCCTGTGCTTAGCTTCTTCCATGCACACCACTGTGAGCTCTTTTCATTGCCACTAGCGGCGTCCCAAGCTCAGGATTACTGCGTCACAGCATCCATTTTTAATTTGTACACGTTTGAATTCTAAAGATGGATTCTCCAATAATGTTAGCTGGGAATTGACCCCAATGTAGCACCCCCACATTCACGACCGGTCACAACCTACGACTAGTCTGCACATATTCAAGGTATCGCATCAAAAAAAAATTGTGTGGGCTAATTTGTGTGGGATTTTTCGTACAATTTAGGTTAAAAAAATAGATGGTGGGGTAAGGGTATACAAAAAAGGTTGGGACATTGCGGGCTGGTCACACTTCCACGTTGAAATATGAAAAAAATGGAAAACCCCCTTTTTTGTTTTAACGTAGACCCATATTCAAGATATGCCCAGGACAGACTCTGGGCTAGAAGTGTTGGGCCTAGCAAAGTGTGCAATGGCTGACGACTACTTGAAGTCTATTCTGGTACCCAAAGTAAAATCCTGTAATGGTAGGTCTCAAATGATGGCATGCATTTAGCAACCCACAAAAAGGAATACGGAAAAAGCTGGGAACTTTCACTTAGAACGGGTATAGAGAAGAACAATGATATGATGAGCGTCCCCGCCTATCAATCACCCACACACTAAGCAATGACAGAAGGAATGTTTTACAGCAGAAATGTTGAAACATATTCCAGATAAATGTATTGAATATTATTGAATGGCTAATAACTACATGTGATAGATTCACTTTATGTCCTTCCAGACATCTGAGTAACTTCAACCTGGACAACACGCCTTTAGCAAAGGCATGACCCACACTTTGTAACCCGTCAGCTCAAATATCAGATATTGACTGTATTCTTTGCACATATACACATGCCCTTTGAAGGGGTACCCTTGCAAATTGACGCATTAACCAATCTCAGATATTAATTTGTCCTCAATGGATTTAGATTTTGCAACCGTCATGTTCAAATTCTCCTACTTTAGTATTGCTAACATTTCCCTATAAGTGAAGAGCAATATTGTAATATCATATACCTGGCCTGCAAGGGATTATGGGTATGGAATATGCCTGGCACTACACCTACATAGGAGAACACTGCTTGGGGTGTAGAACAAATCAGCAATTTTCAAAAATCAAGTCTGACATTTTGACCATACAGTGAAAGAAATGTGTTATTGGTTTGAACTCAAGTATGGGAAACTCTAGTAACAGTCTAGGAAATTGCACTTTCCATTTCTTTCTATGTCCAGCTGCTATTCTCTTTTCAATATAGTCATGTGTTCTGAGTTTAGTGCCTCTTGCATCCCTGTGCATCTTGTTTAAATTAGAACACTGAATTGCAGAAGGGGTGCCTAGTTAAGGACAAAGGCATCTGTTGTACCTCAGAGAGGGCCAATCTAGGAGATATTCTTCAAAGCAACTCCATAAGAAACCACAGGGAAGCTCTTGTTGAATTCTGTCTAGGCTTTGGTGAGAAATTATGGGAAAATGTATGGGCTGTATTATGTTCCCTGTCTTTATACTTCCTATTTCAGGTTTTCAAGTTGAATTCTATTAAGATTTTACTCCTGACTTGGAATCAAATTATTTTTCAGTGAGTAAAAAAGTTAACAGATTTGCCAATGGGGAAACGTTATTCTTATTACAAGGAGCTCTTTTCTCCTTTAAGTTCCTCTTGAGATTGTGCAGTAATATTATTGAAGTCCTTCCTATGCTACTGCTCGGCTGGCCGCTTATTCAAAAATATCAGTGGAACATTTTGAGTAGATGCTCTGGAGTGTTCGTTGTTTCCCATTTTCTAGTTGGGCTTATGTTTACTCCCTATTTTTTGGTGGGCACATTTTCCTGTTCATAATGAGTAAATATGGGTGATCTGTATGCCCCTTAGCTGCCAGGCTGGTTTTAAATAAACATTGTCACAGCTCCATTCACAGGACAATGTAATGTTGAAGGGAAGCAGTGGTACAGGAATTCGGAATATCATACTCTGCGGTTCAGTTATTCTGATGTAATTATAATCCCGACTCAAATTCTAAGAGGCATGTTCTCCTGGACCCTGAATGACTTCATTAAAGTGGCACATTAACTCTTAGCGGCATGTTTTCTAGCACACTCCTTTTAGTTGCCTTAATCCCATCTCGCAAATAATGTGTCTGGCAAAAAATTCAGACATGATACATCAGTTATGATGAGCAGCATTTCTTTTGTAATAAACATGAATGTTTTTTTGCAATGCCATAAAACACATTTTGCTTTGTCTCTGAGTAGTGTCTACAAATGAATAGCCACAAACCTATTGTTTCAACTGAGCATACATTGCTTTTTTGTGCAGACACATTTTTCTGTACATGGGGTACTTTTGCTCGGTACTATGGTATATCTTGAAGACGTGGACTGGTTGACTGTCTCTATAATCACATATAAAGTATTTGTTTTTTTTAGTCTATTTCTTTGGAAAAGGTACTTTAAGATGCACCTTTTACATGGTTAGGAAAGGGAATTTTCCCTTCCAGAATCTCTTCAGAGATGATAGTTTACTAACTGCATATGCTCACAAAGTAGCTTAACACGTTAGTCAGTTGTGCACATAGACCATAATGTGCTCACATAAGCCAACCAATTCTGCACTTGGAGAAAAATAATTAGAGGGAATATTGTTTGGGACCTGAGGCGAACAGAGGATACTAATACACGGGTCAATGACCCTAAGTGAAATATAAGGACACCAATTCATGCCACACTTGGCAGGAGAGTAAACCAAGTTTTGTGGAATACTGGCACAAGAGGGCCTGGGGCCCTGAGAATATCAAATGGAGAGAGAACTCAGTATATGCTTGGCAGGGGCCAATATCCCGGGAGAAGGAAACGGATAACAAGCACATCAGAAAAGCTTGATCAAACATTGTAACGCATGCTATGTGGTACAGTGCCTGGCAGGGGGGTACACCAGGGCTGATCAGTTGGGTATTAAGTAGAGAAGGGGTGTAACTCCTGCATCAGTAAAACACCAGGGTCTCGGACCCATATGAAGTTGGGAGAATCCCACAAAAGCAAGGCACATGGGTCTAAGTGAAGAAACACCGAACCAAAGGGCTGCGGCCCAGAGCAAGTCGGAGAAAGCCAAGAGGGATCTGGCATCTATGTGAAAGAGAAAGAGAACTGTAAAAAAGCCAAACCAGGGGCCAAAGGACCCATTGCCAAAGGAAGAGGCATTTTTAAAGTGGGACAGCCCAGTCTGGCAGGATAGTGCACCAGACTTGGCGCTACAGTTTTGAGTTGGAGGAAGAAATCGGGGGAAGAGACTAACCCGCTTTTTGATACTTGGCAGCCATGTTTAAAAAGGCATTGTGTTTTGATAATATGAAATGAACTTTAAAGGTCCACATCCAGATTGAGAGGAGCCTCCTTCTGGATCAAGAAGACACCCAGTTATTCCTTAGATTAGTGTAAGGGACAGAAATACATTTTGACACAGGATGGTCTTTATACATTACAAGACATCCTGGCAGAGTCCCTAGTGTGTTTGTTGAGGTTGGCCAACCCCTCACAGAAATAGGGCAAGATTGATGTTTCCTTTTCTTTACCTTTATAACAAAAGGCTTTGCCAACAAGCACGCTACCACCCTGTCAGACTCGTACTTCTGCACCATTACATGAGCTATTTGGGCAACTTTTGTTCTCTGGTTCATCTACTTCCCTTGCCATTGCTGTTTTATGATTTGTGCAAGCATATTAACTGATAGATCTGTCATGATTAGGCGTGTACTGAATGTTTTGTAAGCAATTGTAATCGATTTCTGTACGAATTGAGTGATTTATAATGATCAATTGTGAATTGGCCACGTATTGGAAGAATATCTTTTAGAACATTTTAAATATGTGTAGGATTACTATTTGATAGAAATGTAAACCAACTGCAGTCTATTTATTCAATTGTTCTGTATGTGAATGATTGTGAAAGGTGTCTAATGAACCAGAACAGAATAAAACATTTTATAGCCACCCAAGAATGAAAGTGCCAAGCCCACGCCTGACGTTATTGATGTCATCTTTCAAAGGTAAGGAGAGCCATATAAACGATTGTCAGCAACATGGGAACGAAGGGAAACAATCAAAGCAACAGTTGGGAAATATAATTAGGAGATTAAAGAAACGGTTTCCACGAGAGCAGCCGGAAGGCATGAAAAGTCGACTCCTGTGACAGGTCTATTGTTTTAGGCATCAGTCATTACGGGGCTGAGTGGGCGTGGCTCAATGGGTGGGCGGGCTCACTGCGTCTTCATTGTGCATTGTCAAGTGAGTGACTTTGAAACGTGCACTGGAACATTATGCCGGGGGAGCAGTGTGTGTTCTACTTCTTTTCTCCTTGTGAGAAGCCTGCTTCCTGTGAATGGTGCCAAGCTGAGAACAAGCAAAGTGCTGGCATTTGCTCACAGAAATTGTACAGCGATGCCCGAGCACTGTGCCAGCGGTACCTGAAAAAGGCCACTGCTACCAAGTGGCAACAGGGCTCTAGTTCCCGACCCCTCATTCCATTTGCGGCTGCCCTGCTGAGCCTGCACACGGGGCACCAGAACCTCCTCCTGGTTTCGAGCATGTGGGCTATGCCTGCTGACAGAGATCACTTCTCATTCCACATTTTCTGTAATGATGTGTCAAACCATTGAAACATGAGGATCTAAATGTCTTGATAGACACTAAGGATATTGGCCATGCGTAATGCATTCTTCTCCTTCACCCTCCACCTCAAACCTGAGCGTTTGAATTTCATAAGAGCTCTGAAGACCCACCAGTTCTGTTCATACTACGGGTCCTCCTGTAGCCCACTGGCATAACCTTTACCCAGTCCTGCCGTCTCCCTACCCCCATCCTTTCTCCAGCACCTCCACCGTCCCACCCTCAATTCACTCTCAGCTCTTGAGTGTTCTATACAGATAGCTGGGTATGCTAGCTTGGCCCAGTTGAGGAGAGAGAGTAGCTGTAGGGATTCATTTGTGTCTGGTTGGACAGAGGTCAAGCAGCGGATGTGTCACACAGGTGTCATGTTATATTTTTAGTTTGAGCTATCTAGGTGGCACTTTAGCGCCACCCATAAGCCAAAACTATTGCATTACAGAACAGATAGGGAGAAATGGCATATGAGGAGGGACACACAGCTTGTAGGGGTTGTTCGATTATTTTCCCACCGATTAAATGCCAAATCCCTATGGCCATTCTCTCACAAGTTGCTGCCCCTCCCTGCCCAAAACACCTCCACATGGGAACTCTTTGAGCTTGCTTTAAACAAGCCTCACCATCAAGGTTGGCACAGGGAGTGCCTGCTAGTGTTTTTTTGAAAGCAGTCGTCTGAGAGTTAATCACTTAATTGGAGTTGTAAACCCGCTACTGGTGTAATAAAAATGTCTTACCAGGTCTACCTTCAGCCACTCGATTTATATGCACTGTGCTTGTCTGAGACACCTGAAGGTGTCTCCCTAGCTAGTGCCTGGGGATCTGTTATCCAGGTGGCTTAGACACGGCCATCGCTATTGGATCCAGTTCCTGTGGGTGGACCAGTGAAGGATGATCTCCTGAATGGGGGATCCTCGGGGAGTGAGAGTGGGACACTGATGGGTGAGACACGGTATCCCCCTTCTTTCCAACACCTTTTCCCCATCATACCATGTAGGACATTCAAAACCACTGCCCCCCCCCCTTTTCCCACACAAACGCTTTCGCACGACACACCAGAGAACGGACTTACACCAGAGCCGTTTACCTGACAAGTCCCAATACAAGGGTCAGGCAAAGTCAGGCAATTGATCAGAATCATGCAAACCTGACGTCCCTTTCCCTTCCCCACAGGGATAAAAGGTGGACCAAGAGAGCACAGTACGAGCAAAGCTGACCGCACAACGAGATAGATATTCAGATGGAGCAGTTCAAGAGAAGAAAGGTGGCAAACATAGAGAAGCTGACGAGGAGAGACATAACCTTTCCCTCTTTCGACAAACCCTGCAAACCCTCCACTGAGGGAATCGTAAGGCCGAAGACAATAGCCCAACTGTGCTGCAGCAGATGTCAATGGTACACGGATCGTATTGACGCCGATAAACCGGAGCAAGGGAGACTCCTGCTTCCGTGGTACCGGCCTTGACTCCATTTAGGAAGAACGCCCAGCGGTTCATCACAGCCGGTGAGTCGATGAGTCGAGGGGAGAGCCAATAAGAACCAGGCTGTGCTGAATGAAAGTCGCTGAATGGCAAAGTGAAAAAGCTTAAAGAACTGTAACATTGAAAAGGGGAGACCAGCTGCAGAGGGGACCGGCATCACATGGATGCTGCTCCGAGTAACTCTGGTCCATCCCCATCTGAGTAAAACTACAGATACCAGAAGGCCGTAGGAGAGCCGCCCAGATAGGTCTAAGTGGTCATACAGGAGGTCAAGCCAAATCCCCATACAGTCGAAAGCCTTTGACCTAGGAACTGTGAGAAAGCAAGGGAAGTGAATCCTGCAAACATTAAAAACTATTGTGAATGTGAAGTTGGCAAGAGTGAATCCGGAAGAAGGATACTGACGAGAAAGGGGCAAGTCTAAAGTCCCAAGAAACAGTGTGTTGACAAGAGTGAACCTGGTCGATGGATGTCAACTGGAACTGTTTAAAAAGACATTAACATTTGTATTTGTAAAGCAATGAAAAGCCATAGTGAACCCTGTGGAGGTAGGCTAAAAGTAAAGAGGGGTCAGCGGTCAAAAGAGGGGGAACCAAGGGTGAAAAATCCTCAGCCTAAGTGAAACCAGGAAACAAACTTTCATTTTGTTGAAGGAACTTTTGGTTTTGTTATTTGAATATGTCAGGCCCTCGAAGGCAAGAGACTTTCAAGAGAAACGAGACTGGGCCATTGACGTTCCTGGTAGCTGTAGGTGGAACTGTCATCTCATGCTGGGGAAGCTTGAGAGTCTACTGTGCAAAATGTCACATCCTGACATAGTATTTGTGAACACTTCTTTCATTTCATGAACACTATCCCACACCGTTTTTGTATTAGTTGTAAGGTTTGGCAATAGGCTTCTTACTATGGGCGCTTTTTATTTGACACAACGCCACTAGTACTGCCTTATTTTTCATTTGATAGTAGACATTTGCTCCCATCTTAGATTTAGGTTAAAATCAGGAGTTTTCCCAACCTGTATATAGTTTAATAAACACCCTTGAACTGTGATCACTTGTGTCTGTCTTTACTGTTGCCAAGATGATTTCCTTACAATGTCCTTCACTGAAGTCCTGTTAAAAAAAAGCACTGGCAAAGCCAACCGTTTTGGCTTGTTCATAAGTATTAGACATTTGCCAGGCACTGCTATTACATGCCCAGGTTCTCACACCATTTTGCATAAATAGCCACTAATACCCTGGCAGTGCCTGGAAAGTTTTCCCATGCCTAAACAAAATCCCAAAGTGTTGGCATTGCCAATGATTGTTTTTCATTTATTTTCACGTTTTGCAAAGAGCCAGAATTGATTGCAGTGCAACCCATTCATTGGCAGGGAAGGGTAAAATTACTTTGAGTCACAACACAGAGTACATTCTTGGATGTCAAAACAAATTATTGCATAAAAAGAGAATGACCGAACTTTACAGATACAATGTGAGAAGAAAGTTGCTCACAGTGCAGCAAACTACGTGATACGGTGCATGCTTTGTCGGGGAATGTGTTTGTGCTATGTAGAGAGATTAATTGCACTTTATCAAAAATGTAAACTCTGCTAGCTATGATTTTTAACAGGCTTCACCATATATGCATTGTTGTTGGACTGTATGGAATGTGTATGTATGTTGGTTGCATGTCGACGAATGAGTGAATGATTTATTGTCAAATGTATGATTTCGATAGACACTATGTTCTTAACTCTCCTGCAATGTAAGTAATATGCTAAATGCAGATTAAATCACGATTCATTTGTTTATTTAAATCTTGTATCCGGCACAATAAATTCTTTTGATACTTTGCTAATTAAGTAAACCCCTCTGGACTCTTTCTTCTGAGCAAATGAGAGATGTGTGGGAGATGTGTGGGGACCAGGTCGTGTTTGGTGTACTTTTTTTATTGCACCGGTTAGTCAGATTTAACCGGTCACTGACCTTCTTACTGGCGCAGCAGCTGTGATGGATGAGTGGCACTGTGGTGGGACTGCCGGAGGCGGGAGTTCGGCCTGTTGGAAACCAATACATTGCCATTTACACTCCCTTTAAGTTCTGTTGGTTGTATGAGAGTGCCTTGGTTCATCTTGTGTGTGATTTACAAAGAATGTTTCGCTCTACTCATCCTGTGTTTCGTTCATTGTTTAGCGTGTGTTACATAATGATAACATAATAAAAAAGTCTCCAAATGTTACAAGATGGATTCTTTTTCAACTCAAATGACCTTGGACGGACAAAAGTCTACACTAAGTACGTTGTGCCAGGATATGACTTGTAGGTTGCACAAATCTGATCAGCTGGTGCTTAACCTACTAAGGCACTGTACCTGCTTGAGGCAAATAAATTCCCGATCATGATGGTTGCAAAGGAACAGAGGCGCAACAAAACCTAAACTTCGTGGGTGTGGGGGCTAACCCTTTAAATGTTGGGAGAGGCACTACCTTCAGAGATGGTGAAGGAGGGGTAAACGTTGTTACGCATTCCAATGAGTGCAGCTTCAATGTTACAAGCAATTAACTCTCTCCTTTAAGTCTGAAAGCACCCACTTAAGGACCACTGTGAGAATGAACAGTCTCCTGTTCCCTCTCTACCCTTCCAACCACTCCCCTGGCAGGCAAGTACTAACCCCACATCACCATTTCAATTGCCTTAAAAAGGATTCATATGAATGCAGGTGCGAACAATGAAATTTCATGGTCAACACAAGCATTCTTATGCATCATTTTAAGCATTTTCAAAATGCTTTACAGTGAGTAATTGCTGGGCCTTTGTTAACAGTGAAGCCCAGGTGCCGCTGTTTATTATCTGTGCCCTGTTCTGTCTGGCCATGGCTCTGTAGGTCAGCGAGGTCAAGTCAACATAGCCTAGCATTTCGGAGGTCAGGGGGAATAAGCCAGGTAAGCTCAATGCGTTGTGCCACTCAAAAGGATTCATGCTCATATGTGGCACCCCACAGCGCTCTACTGAGACCTGCAATATGTGACTGTGTAGATGTTTTGGACAATAGACCTCATAAGACCTACCCAACATGGTCAGTGAGGGAGGATCATGGAAGTTGTAGTACTCACCATCAGGAGAGCCACAAGTTACACACCCGGGTTGTTCGAGATTTAGAAACGTTGGCCTACTGAATGGTAAAATCCAGGCAGGCTTTCATATGTAATATGAAAGAGCAAAATGTAAATATAAAGAATTTTAATCTGCATATATGTACATTTGTAAGGTCACTCTGATTTTACGATTTGGTTTGCTTGAGATGTGTTTTTGTCAGGGATGTCAAAAAAAGAAAATTCCAGGGAGAGCAGAAATGACACCACACACACACTATGACAGCATAGCTAGTAAAGTCACATGACCTTTGATCCTGAAGGCATCACAAGATTAGTTACTGAAGCATACAAAAGTCTATTTTAGTTGACAACTGTATTTTAAATACGGCGATGTCTTGTTCTGCTATCAGTGGTGACATAATACGACAGGGGGAAGTGCTGACGTCAGATGTACTGTTGCCAGTAGAGCCATATGTGGCCAGCTTCTGAGATCTTATTTATTTTTATTTATTAGAAATGTGCATGGCGCCTATACAAAGGTGTTTCCAGGCACCACAAGACAAGATGGGTTGGGGGGACATGGGAATCACAAAATTACAACAGCAAAAACCGCTTATTTCGGCCCTGTGACAATCCTACCATGCAAGTGCATGACAACATGATAAGTGCAAGGGGGAGGAGGTTAGAGGGAGAAGTGCAGGAGTGGGGTACCCTCATGGGTGGGGTCGGGAAAATGCTGGTCAGGCCAAAGCGGCAAGTGCCAGGGGAAAGAGGGGGGATGGGTGGAAGAGTGCGGTGGACAGGGAGGACCAGTTGGGACAGTCTGGGAAAGAGAGCTGGAGGGCAAGTGATGGCAAAGGGTACTTGGGGGTCTTGTGGGGTGGGGGTCCTGGCCCCTGTATGACTCTGAGGGGACCAGACACCAGTCACAGTGACAGATGGAGAGTTTAGCATGGGAGGGGGAGAGGAAAGAAAGGGGATAAGAAAGTACTGAGATGTTTCCGGAACTTAAGAAGATCCGGCTCAAGTCTGAGGAGTGAAGGGAGAATGTTCCATAGGGAGTCACCAGCGAGGAAAGGGATCTACCTCCCACTCTCTGCTTGGAGAAACAAGTGAAATGTAAAGAGTTGGAGCCAGAGGACTGAAGGACTCTGGCTGGGAGGTATTTTGGGAAAGAAAGCTGGATGTAGAGAGGTCCCAGTGTCGAATGGAAAATTATATCGTGCCTCCTATTTGATGAATATATGTATATTGGCCTACGCCAAGCTGCTTATAAGCCACTTGCGAGGAAATCCACTTTGCAAGGTCTTGACCTTAGATCAGTGTAAGCCGCCATTTTAGGTCTATCTGCCAGTTTAGATTCTCCCTCTAAAGTCACCCTGTGTTCTAAAATGGTGGTCAGTGTCATTCCGAATGTAACATGGCCGTCTTGACCTCTGTGTACGAACTAATGTGTAACTTACCTGCAGGCCACATGTTAAGGTCATGAACTGAGACCTTGTCCTTCGCTGACCTGTGTGTAGAGGATTACCTATGCCAATGAAGCTAATCCGCGAGCACATGTTGAACATAATACATTAAAATACTGAAATGTGAACACTTGTTTGACTACATTGTATAAAACTGTTTGAGAAGGTTTAACATGAAATCCTAAGATATACCGTTGCCATTGAGGCTTGTTGGCGAATGCATTAAAGGTAAACCCTAAATGTACAGATGTACGAACTCGGCACAAACCCTAATCTGTAATGTATTAACTTATAGTAACTTGGAAATGGGTTGAACATCATGATTTCGAGGGTATAAAGAGTGTGACTATTCTAATGTACAGTCCCACTCGTTGAGCACACCGAACCGAGCTGGAGTTCGCTGTGTTGTACTGAGGGCCGATCGCTATCTGTTGCTTTGTCCTTTGAAACTGTTCAGTATAAAATAAAGATCTTTGTATGTTCCTTTGAAACCCGCATTTGGTGTATTTCCTTTTGGGGTACTCAGCTTCGATATCTTCTTTTTGTTTTCACAGTTGGCGCCTGAATAGGGACCTTCAAGATTGATGCCGGATCGTCAAAGGTTGACACGAGCTATCGGACCAGGATCGGATGGTGTAACAAAATAAAAGGGGCCCCTTTCCGAAAGAGATGCGACACCTCAGCAGCGCTGCATAACCCGATCCCTGGACGATGAGCTTGTGGTCCGAGACGGCATCTTGACGAGGGTTCACTTATCGAGGCGGGCAGATTTGCCGAAATCACCAAACACGAGGTAAGATTAGTTAGAAAAGAATCTTTGAAATCCCATCGGACCTCCTTAGGATTGATCAGGTGAGTCGTGACCACATTCGTAAGTATCCTGATAATTTGTTTTGGCGCATTGTATCTGCAAATACAATTATTGACCAGGTAACACCAATAGTTTGATATGCCTGGGAAACTGTCTACCTGCTTCTGGGCGTTATTCCGCAGTGATAGGCAATCTTTGGAATTTAGCCATCCGGCACCACAGGAGGGGTCGCTGGCTTGTACAATGTACTGTAAGCATGGCATTGGTAGTATAGTGTTTAATGATATTTGGCACAGACAAACCAGACATGCTTCCAAACTTCAGTGGCCGATTAATGGTAGTTTTGAAATCCCTCGCATTGAGTATTTAGAATCCATTTTATTAAAGAAAAAGGCTAGACCTGCAGCATTCGATGTTTTACAGAATTGGAAGAAAGAAGCTTTGTCACAGTTTAAGAGTAGAGAAAAACATACGTGCCGTCATAAGACGAACGCCGAAAAAGCATTGTTATATGACCAAGATATACAGTCAGAGTCAGCTAGGAATATGGATAGGGCTTTCTCACTTTGCATTCAGAAAGTCTATCCTTCTAAAGACTTTCATGTTTCCGACGAATTTATTGATAAATTATTAAATGAACGAAGGCCTGGTGCCACTGCGCCACCTCCGTATGTTCCTCTTCCTGCTGCTTTGCCTCTTCCTGCTGTTATTCCTGCTCTTCCTGCTGTTGTGCCTGTTGTTCCTGCTCCTCCTGTTGTTCCTCTTCCTCCAGTCGTTGTTCCTCCACCTGCTCCTCCGCCTCTTCCTATTGCACCAGTAATAGTACCTCCGCTGAACTTGCCTACTCTTCCTCTTCCAAGTGGTCCTGCACCGCTTGTAGTTGATCAAGGAGCGAGATACTGTACCTCTAGAGACAAAGCGGAATTTGATTGCATGAGCTGAGCATTGTATGGAAAGGGATGATAGAGCTAATGTTTTTGCCACACTTTCTAATCTGGACAATTTTCCTGAGAAAAATGTTTTTATTGAGGGGTTAGGGATTCACTTATGTGTAATGTGGGACAGATTAAACAATACAGATCTCCCACAAGGGTTGAGGGACCTGAACACCTTAGCCCTTTCTAGAGACACTGTGGAGAAAGTACAAGAGCATGTTGAGAGGATATTTCAGTATAGGAAGGAGTTGGAAAGGTTACAGAATGAGGATGACGAGGAGGATAGTCTGTATGTACAGAAACGGTTCCTTCCTTGTCGTAAAAAGAATACCGAAGAATCACGAATTTGTATGAAAGATACGATTAGATGGATTTCAGACATGTCGATAACTCCAGTTGAAGTATATTACACATATAGTCAGTATACGCCGGAAATGCAGAGGAAAGTGATACAGGTAATGGTAAAGTACCTGCAGGATGAATGTGTGAAAAGAAAGATTTGTTGTCCCACAGAGTTATTGAGTATTTATAAGAGAGCTTCTTCACTTGACACTTCTTCGACTGCTTTAGCGCTCGATTTGGCTCTGTTGCTTAGTAAGTGTTTGGAGTTGCCTACCTCTCAGTTGCCTATGAGAGAGGTTCCTCCGACATATTTCCCGAAAGTTGAGATTTAGGCTAATGCTGCAGCAGGTACACCTGCTCGCGAAATTCCTGCCCATTATGTGTCTCAGTTTGTTCATGTCCCGTTCTCAAGACAGGAAGTGAACACCATTAGACAATCTATTCTCGACATTAGGAAAAATCCGACAGGATTCTATAAAGAAATGGAGTCTGTCTTGCAGTCCTCAGTATTCACCTTAGGTGAAATTGATCTGTTATTTCCTGTACTCCTGCCCGTAGATTTGTGGAAACAAGTTAGGACTATAGATGATGTAGCGGGGTTAGGAGATACATGGGCTAACATAATTAGACTCGACGGAGAAAGGCCAGCTGGTGAGAGACCGCCTCAGGTGATACTAACTTTACCTGACAGAATTATTGCTAAATTGAAAACCATAATTCCTGAAAAGAGAATTATTTGGGACAAGCTTACGGCCTGTGTCCAAGGAAAGTCTGAGGGTGCTACCGAGTTCTTTAATCGGTTCGAACAGGTATTCTCGGATTTCAGTGGACAAGACTTAGGCACAGAGTCTGTGAAAAGAGTATTTGTAGACAAATTTGTGCGTGGATTGTTGCCTGACATCCAGTCGCAAATTATGTCTTCTGAGAGTGCTTGGCAAGCGAAGTCTCAATCAAAAGTACTGCACATGGCTCAGTACTATGAGAATCGTCTTAATAATGAAAAAGAAAGAGTCAAAAAAAGGAAAGGTGATTTGAAGACAAAAGTATTATTGCAGCAAATTGTTAGAAGCCCTAGAGGGGGTAGTTCGCAAATTAGAGGTCAGTATGTTCCACAAGGAAATGTGCCCTTGGGTCCTGTGAACATTAACAAGTGTGCCTATTGTCGGCAAGAGGGTCATTGGCGTGTACAATGCCTGATCCTTCGACAAAGGTCAAATAACACATTTGGAAATATGGGTAGGTGATCCAGAGGTCGCCCGGGTGTAGGGGGCCCTGGTAGAGGTCAGTTTGCACAGGATCCACAGCAACCTTTTTCACAGGATAATCAGGTACCAAGGGCCTCATTACGACCATGGCGTTAACCAATGGCACTATTAGCGCCATGGTTAATGCCGGTAACTTACCGAATCCACCATGGTGAAATGGGGAATTACCACCCCATTCCAATGTTGGCGGGGCGGTAATTCCCCATTTACCATTGGCCCTTCCCCATTCCCATTTTTGCCCCATAGGGCTCAATGGGAATGGGGAAGGCGGTAATTACGGTACCGCAAATTGTGGTACTGTAATTACCTTCAAGGTCCCTTTGCGGGTCCCTACTTTAGCGGCTGGTACAGACCAGCAGTTAAGGTCGGGAGCCGGAAAGGGACCTCGTAGTAAGGCGTTAAGGGGTTAACGGCACAGCAACCTTTTACGGTGCCATTAACCCCTTAACGCCTGGGTCTTAAAGAGGCCCCAAGTGTGGATACTAGAAACATATTCGACCATCCTTCTGCTGCTTACCTCTCTGAAGAACTTCCTTTTGATGGCATTCTGTTTCGTTAGGATTGCCCGAAGCAGGGTTTGGAATCGACGCCTATTCCCGTTAATCAGAAAGTTCCCTACGTTGAGATGACAGTGGGAAATAGGAAACATCTATTTTTGATAGATACAGGGGCACAGAAGTGTTCCATTGATCATTCCCGGGTTCCAAACATTCCACTGTCAGGGCAAACCAATTTGTCTGTAGGGTTTTCTGGCACACCAGTTGTTTGTCCAGTTTCTTCACTGGTACCTATTTATTTGGGTACCTTTACGGACCACTGTCCATTTCTTTTGACTTCGAATTGTGGAGAGAATTTGCTGGGGTTGAATCTGTTGAAAGAATTAAATGCGGTAATTCATTGTTCTTCTGACGGAGTGCATTTGACGATTTCACCACAGCAATTTTCTGTCTCTCAATTCTTGACTAGACCTTTGCTGCCAGAATTCAGTGATGTACCAGAGAGTTTATGGGCAATTGACGACAATGATGTGGGTGTTTTGCAGATCGAGCCGGTTAAAATCGTTCTGAAACATGGAGTAAATCTGGCACGTATTCCACAATATAAGATTTCAGTTGAGGGTGAGCAAGCTTTAAAATGCATTGTTTCCGATTGTGTGCATCGAGGGGTGATTGAGGAAATTGCAGGTAGTTTGTGCAATAGTCCAATTTTGCCCGTGTACAAAAAAGGTGATAATGCTATTCCATTTCGTTTCATAATTGATCTACGTGCCATCAATAAGGTCGTCGCTCCACAATTTCCAATTGTACCTGATGTGACGACAATATTAACTATGATTCTGGCTACAGCTACTTACTTTAGTGTTGTAGATCTGAAGAATGCTTTCTTTAGTATTCCTATACACAAGGACAGTAGATACTTGTTCGCGTTCACCTTAGGGGGACGCTCGTTTACCTTTACCCGTGCACCGCAAGGTTACACGGAAAGTCCTAGCATCTATATTAGGGCTTTGAAAGAACAGCTTGATACCCTTGAATTGCCCTCTACTTGTACATTGCTTCAGTATGTTGATGACCTGCTTTTGGCTGCCGATTCTGACAGCGCTTGTAAGGAGGGCACTGTGTTATTACTTTTACATCTGGCTAAACATGGACACAAAACTTTGCTTGAAAAGTTTCAATATTGTTGTCAGGAGGTCGCCTATTTAGGCTATCTCCTGTCAAAGGAGGGAAGAAGATTGACACCTGAACGGATAAAACTAATTTCTGGCATGTCTGTCCCAAATACGCAGAAAGAAGTAAGAGCCTTGATAGGAATGGCTTCTTACTGTAGGTTATGGATCCCGAACTTCTCACTAGTGATTAAGCCGATGTTGGCTTTGACGAAGAAGGGCATTTCTTCACCATTGCCGTGGAACATGGAGCACCAGCAAGCATTTGATCTGCTGAAGACCGCATTGTGCTTGGCACCGGTTTTGGGCACACCAAACTATAAAAAGGCCTTTGTGTTGTTTGTGCATGAATGTGATGGATGTGCTTTGGCTGTATTAACGCAGGAACATGGAGGGAAGAATAGGCCATGCAGTTACTTTTCTTCCGCCCTTGATCCTGTAGCATGCGCTTTGTCAAGATGTTTGCGAGCTGTCGCTGCTGCTGCTGAGTCTGTAAAGCAGAGTGAGAGAATGGTCCTAGGCCATGATCTTACCGTAATGGTGCATCACTCTGTAGATGTTCTATTGAACAGAACTCAAACGCAACACCTCACTTCCGCACGGTTGACGAGATATGAATTGATTTTGTTTGTTCCCCACATACAAATCAAGAGGTGTTGTGTTCTTAATCCGGCTGAACTCTTACCTTTCCCGCAAGGTACTGCTTGCAGCGACGAAGAGTCACATGACTGTTTGTATACTACCGAACAAGAGACAAAGGGTAATATTGATCTAAAGGACACTCCTTTGAAAGGGGAGCTGTTTTGCGATGGCTCCTGATTCAAACTTCCGGATGGTACATCCACAGCTGCTTATGCAATCACTACATTAAGCACGGTTATGGAAACCAAAAGAATCACGCATAACTCTGTGCAGGCCGCAGAGATTATAGCATTGACCCAAGCTTGTGAACTTTACGAAGGGCTTACAGTAAACATATATACTGATAGTCAGTATGCCTTGGGGTGGTTCACAACTTTGGTAGACTTTGGTCAGAAAGAGGGTTCTTAACTTCACATGGTACAAAGATTCAGCATGGCCCCCTAATAGTACAACTACTCTCATCACTTGCACTCCCTACTCAGTTAGCTGTCGTGAAATGTACAGCACATCAAAAGATTGCAGATGATATAGGAAAAGGGAACGCTTTCGGTGATCAGATAGCTAAACAGACTGCCACCAACCTTTCCACAGAGATGTACATTTCAAGGGAGACCGTAAATGCCTATGTAATGGATGAGGGTGTTGACTCTGTAAAGGACATCCAAGCCAATGCCACACTCGAAGAATCCAAGAGATGGGCTGAAGGCTTGGGGAAACTCAATGATGATGGGTGTTGGGTGGATGTAGTTCAAGGGAAATGGCTACTTCCTGACGCATACGTAATGATGATTGTCGTCATGGCTCACGGCCCTACCCATATATGTGCCCGGAAGCTTACACGAATGTTGGAGAGATTTTGGGCAAATGACAAAATCTCTAAAATAGCTGAGCGTTATTTTCAGAACTGTATGATCTGCTTACAGCATAATGTGGGAAAGGGAACATCAACTGCCAGGGGAAGTTTTGGTCCACCTTCTGTCCCCTTTGAGGTCATCCACTTTGATTTTATCGAAATGGAACAGGTGTAATTACTTGAAATATGTGTTAGTTGTCATCTGTGCTTTCAGCAAATGGGTTGAGGCTTTTCCTGTTAAGGACGCTACAGCCATGACTACTGCAAAAACTATGTTAAAAGAGTATTTCCCTAGGTTTGGGCTACCAAGAGTCATCTGGTCGGACAATGGTCCACATTTTGTTGCTGCTGTAATTCTGCAGATATGTGCGCCATTACAAATCGACAAACGGTTCCATTCGGCTAGACACGCTCAGAGTGCCGGATTAATGGAAAGACACAACGGCATCATCAAGAACAAGCTCGCTAACACGTGTGCCGGCACCAAACTAAAATGGCCGGACGCCTTACCGATCGTGTTACTAGCCATGCGTACAACCCCTCAAACTAAGACTGGGCTCTCTCCATTTGAGGTGTAATGGGGAGACCTGCCAATATCTGGAACCTTCCAAAATGTCGGTCTTTGAAGACTGTTGAAAATGTACTTCTTTCAGATTACTGTAGCCAGTTGACTAAAAACCTGTATTTGATTTATCACCAGGTGCGAGAGTCTTTACCTGTATGATACTAGGGCCCAGGTCACAGCATTCTGCCCAGATACTGGTTGTTAACAAAGGCATTTGAGCGATCTTCTTGCCTTGCACCTTGGTGGCGGGGCCCTTTCCAGGCCCTGCTGGTCACACAGACTGCGGTGAGTGTCGCAGGCAGAAAGAATTGGATCCACGCGACGCATGTCAAGAGACTTCCACATCCGATGCCACACGATACAGAAGAAACAGAACACCTCACCAATACTGCAACCAACGATCCCGAAGCAGTAAACAATGACGAGAGTGCATCAGAGTCTCTCTCTCTGAGCCCGTGAGGCCTGGGGAATCAGCCATTTTGTCTCCACACTCTCCAAAAGTTTTGTTTCCGGAAACTGTTGTTCCGGATCTTGCATCTTCACTTGCTCTTGATACGTCGCTTCTAACGGGAAGTGACGACACATTGTTCTTGGATCAATCAGTACCGGGGACAACAAGGTACAATTTGCATCCAAGGAAATAGACTTATGGCACGATTCGGCTGTGCATTCGAAGAAGGAAGGAAAATCATCAAGGGCTTGCTTTTGCCCAATTAATTGTTCAAAAAAGGGGATCCTGTTGGCTAGGGTGGTGGAAGGACTAAGAAGTTGCTCGGCCAGGAGGTCGCCAGCACAAAAAATTGGGGTTTTTCATTTGAAGACTGCAATGCCTGCAATCGCTACCGCTCGTACAGGACTGTTAAATGACCGTGTGACCAGCAGTGAGAATGGACAAATTGTTTGGGCCCCGAAAACATACTGTTGTTTTTTCATAATGTTAATTGGTTTTATAATAGTAACTGTGTTAAGCTTTTGGTACCTGGAAGAAGTGCATCCATTTGAAACCTTGTTACTGACTGAAAATGTACCTACTGTTTCTGCCCCTTTTGTGCATTTCCATACTTTATCACCTAGAGACTCTCGGCATAGACAGAGATATTATAATAATACATTGTTACTTATCATGAATGCTACACATGCCATTTTTAATAAATCCAACTGTTGGGTCTGTTCGCATTTACCGCAATACGGGGATAAGGGGCTAGGTTGGTATATTCATCCTTTACCTTTGACAACTGCTTGTTATGCCTCTCTTAGAGCATTATTCTTTGGCCGATGGAACAATAGCATCTCGGGGAATTTTGATGGTACTAATTTGAATAGTTTTGAGAAACGTGTTCTTACACCCTTGAGATGCTCACTTTTCGTAACTAGGAGCAAGCTCAACGTTGCTTCTATTAGGCCTTCTGATAGACTGTCTCGTCCTTTTCAGTCTTAGATTTCTTTTAAGATGGCTCCTATAGGCAATAAGGATGCCATGCCTCCTTCTTACACTGTTAACCATAGCCCTGATTCAGTTTCTTTCTGCATACAGAGGAATGGTACTCGGTCAATGGGAAATTTTAAAGGTTGCGCCAACGTTGCGAATTTAACTGGGGAACACTGACCTTTATATGTAGGCGAATCTGTCTACTTTGTTTGCGGTAATGTAGCATTTCCATGGTTACCCAGGGATTGGCAGGGAAATTGTTATTTAGGCATCTTATTACCCGGGGTATTCATAGCCAGTACTGTAGAGGTTTCAAAGGCTCGTCCACGACGAGATGAGAATGGTGACACTCCAGCACAGGTTCTGAGAGACGTAGCGAAATCCTTTGTGCCATTTTGGGGACAAATAGCAAACTCTGAAGATATCAGGAGACTAGGGAGAGTACTGGAGAGAACCATCAACCGGACCACAGACATACTCTATAATATCACATTAGAACAGAAAGCAATAAGATTAGTAGCACTTCAGAACCGAATGGCATTAGATGTCTTTCTGGCTGAACGTGGTGGAGTGTGTAAATTGGTGGGGTCCGCTTGCTGTGTTTTCGTGCCAGATTCTTCCCCAACTATCTTCAAGGCAATACAGAATCTGCACGTCCTTAGTTTAGTTCAGAAGTGCATGTTCCTGAGGGAAACTGGGACCTTAGCGCTTGGTTCTGGGACTTCTTGCGATCTTGGGGTTGGAAGGTGATTTCGGTCTTGCTGATCATTTTGGGAATTCTGTTGTTTCTTTGTTGCTGTGTACAGTGTCTACCTAGTATATGTTTGATGCTAGGGGGATGTTGCGCACAGGCAATAAGTTCATTAGGACACAGGGTATACGCCACAGACAAGAATTCCAAAGAATATGTGTTGAAAGAAATCCTGATAGACGATCTAATGGCAATAGATATTTCCGACAGTGATTCAGGGTATATAGACGATGAGACGTGGAGTTGTTCGTAAAGTGATCAGAGGTAGTTTTAGCACTTGGCATAGGCCAAAAGGAAGGTTTGTCGAACTGAAAATTATTTTGTGCCTCCTATTTGATGAATATATGTATATTGGCCTACGCCAAGCTGCTTATAAGCAACTTATCCGTGTTGCAAGGTCTTGACCTTAGATCAGTGTAAGCCGCCATTTTAGGTCTATCCGCCATTTTAGATTCTCCCTCTAAAGTCACCCTGTGTTCTAAAATGGTGGTCAGTGTCATTCCGAATGTAACATGGCCGTCGTGACCTCTGTGTACGAACTAATGTGTAACTTGCCTGCAGGCCACATGTTAAGGTCATGAACAGAGATCTTGTCCTTCGCTGACCTGCGTGTAGAGGATTACCTATGCCAATGAAGCTAATCGGCAAGCACATGTTGAACATAATACATTCAAATACTGAAATGTGAACACTTGTTTGACTACATTGTATAAAACTGTTTGAGAAGGTTTAACATGAAATCCTAAGATATACTGTTGCCATTGAGGCTTGTTGGCGAATGTATTAAAGGTAAACCCTAAATGTACAGATGTACGAACTCGGCACGAACCCTAGATCCGTAATGTATTAACTTATATTAACTTGGAAATGGGTTGAACATCATGATTTCGAGGGTATAAAAAGTGTGACTATTCTAATGTACAGTCCCACTAACTGAGCACACCGAACCAAGCTGGAGTTCGCTGTGTTGTACTGAGGGCTGATAGCTATCTGTTGCTTTGTCCTTTGAAACTGTTCAGTATAAAATAAAGATCTTTGTATGTTCCTTTGTAACCCTTGTTTGGTGTATTTCCTATTGGGGTACTCAGCCTCGATATCTTCTTTTTGTTTTCACACCAGCACCCAGGCAGGCTTGTGGATGGTGCAAATGGTCTTGAATTTGATCCTTGCAGTCTGCAGGAGCCAGTGTAGAGATTTTAGGTCTGGAGAGATGCTGTCCCTGGGCTTGAGGCCAAGGATAAGTCTTGCAGTCCTATTCTGGATTAGTTGAAGGGGGCAAAGGGACAAAAAAGGCAGTTTGAGGAAGAGGCTATTGCAGTAGTCAAGTCTAGAGCGAACCAGGGCTCTGGAGACATTGCACCTCTGTGGGAAGATGAGGAAATGTAGAATTCCCATGAGGAAATGAAGATGAACATTGGACTTATTGGCAAGGTCCGTGATGTGTGGGAGAAAGAGAGAGAGGAGTCAAAGATGCCCAAGGAGTCTGGCCAGAGTGTGGGGGGGGGGAAGGGGAGCAGGCATCAAAATAAGAAGGATCTCTGTCTTACTGGCATTAAAGCAGAGATCATTGGCAGAGCACCATGCATGAATAGCAGTCAGGCAGTCAGGTATGAGGAAGGAAGAGGAGGAGGAGGAGGCGGAGGCACAGGAAGGCAGCCTGAAAGAGAGCTGTGTGACATCTGGGTAACACTGGAAATGAGGGGATAAAGTGGCGATCAGGTGGGCCAGAGGGGGAAGGTAGATATTGAAGAGCTATGGTGATAGGCTAGAGCTACGAAGGACACCACAACTAGAGAATGAGGTGGAGGAAATAAAAGGACCCATTTGCACTTGGGAGGGTCTGCTAGATAGGAAGAAGGTCAGCCACACTAGTGCCCTGTCTATGATGCCTAGGGCATCATGAAGACAGTTTATGAGGATAGAGTGGTTGACTGTGTTAAAAGCGGAAGAAAAGTCAAGGAGGATCAGAACAGAGTAAGTGTTAAGAGTCCATGTTAAAGAGTAGATCTTCACAGGTGTTCAGGAGAGTGGTTTCCATGCCTCTGGCTTTTCGGTGTGGAGGGTCAGTTGGTGGGTTACCAGCTTTTCCATGATTTTTCTCAACTACGGGGTGATAAAGATAGGGCGATAGTTAGCCTGGTAAGAAGAATCAGCGGACAGCTTTTTTAAGAAGAGGGTACATAAGAGGGTGCTTAAGGGGTTGAGAGAAAGAGACTGCGGCAAAGGAGTGTTTTCAGAGGTCAGCCAAGGCTGGGGCGAGGGTGGCAATTTTGTCCTTGGTGGTTGTGGAGGAGAAGGGGAGCACCTGTTTAGAGGAGTCTTTCACAGAGTGGACAACTCTAGAGATCTCATCTGGTGCAAAGGGGGAGAGAGGAAAGCATGGGGTGGCGGGGGTGCCAAAAGAGGTGAGAGAAGGTGGGCGGTGCAGAGGAGAGCAGATGACAGTGAGGACAGGATGTCAAGAGTTTTGGAGAAAAAGTGGGTGGCCAGTGCTGAGCAGAAGGCCTGGTAGGCAGAAGAGGAGACCGAGGTAGGTTTGACAAGTTCCTTGCAGATTTTAAAGAGTTCAGCTGTGTTATTAGTGGCTCCAGGGGCTTGGACATGAGCCCTCTTCTTGGAACTGAAGGAGAGACGGTATTGCCTTTGGAGTAGGCAGCAGGCCAGTTTGTCAGGGGATGAGCGTGATGACTGCCACTTCTGCTTTACCGCTTTGCTCTTACAGCTATTATAGCCTAACACACTGGGTATAGTCATTATGTATTAACTACTACTGCATCCAGGTGCTACCATAATATGCAACCTTAGTCTGTCATGTGCAGATATTACCATCTTGTTTATGCCTATTTTATCCTCATATGCCAGGCATATTCATAATAAGTAAAGTAAAGCTAACATGTTCAGGTGCTGCTATCATATGCAAATTGACCCCTCCAATTCCTCAGAGATGCCGCTAATGCCAATTAATATCATATATTCCTGATACATCCCACAGGTGCTGCAGTCATATTTCAAGTGCAGTCTCACATTTGTCAAAACATCCATACAAGGCCATTTACTGCATGCCTCATAGTCATTGCATAGTCACCACATGTATGATGATCACATGTAGAGGTGGTTCCATGGTATGTTAAGTGCACCATCACATGCCACAGCAATGCCAGCTAATGCCAGTTAATGCCTCATATGCATGGTATAGCATAAGTAATGTGCATTCCCACATGTCCAGTTGCTGCCCTCATGTGACATGCACTCTCAAATCACTCACAGTTAAGTTTAATGTCAATTCATGTTTCATACACTGTACCTTGTAAAGTCACTATAGGCAAGGCAAGACTCACATTGGTGGGTGCTGCTCCTCAACCTGTGGAGGCTTTGCCATTGACACGCAGTGGTCTCTGGATCCTGAAACCGACAACAAACCCACTTTTGCTTTTCCCAGCTTTTCCCTGTATCATGCACACCATGTTGATAATATCCTGTGGATAGTGGGAACAGGAGTTACCACCTCCTGCCCCTCCCATTGAACTTCATCAGCCATTACGAAGCTGTTCGGGGTTACAGGAGGGCAAAAGGTTGGGCAATGCCAAAGGTAACCAGGGCTCTTTACAACCCTCTTTAATTTCAGGCTGCCCCTGCTATCTCTGATCCATGGGCAACACCAGCAGAACATGGTAAGATGCAGAGGACTTTCGTTTTGTTTGAAAATGCTTGCCAGGAAATGCATGCCCCATCAGTTGGAGCTATATTTACCTACCAATGCAAGACAAGGGGATGTTTGAAAACTGAAAATACAGCTGTTTTTCACACAAAATATAGCAGTAAGAACCAATGGATAACTTGTTTGTAAACTAGTAATGCTGCAGGTGTTTCAACCCCTGCCACCCCACCCTGGAACTCAGACTTTATAATTGAATGTTGGTCACAAAAATGAGTATTTCAGTAATTGGACTGTGAAAGAGTTTAGTTCATTTATGTCATGCCCTCTCTTGCTTTATGTAGACTTGGGCACCTACGTGCTATCCCACACATGGATTGCTGGGTTCTCGCAATGATTGTAGCCACCGCAGTAGTGCACTCTGTGGTCACTCAAGATGTGAGGGATAAGCATCCATAAATACTGTTCTCAGTACCCATTTTGGGGAGTTTGTAGCGCAGTGTCGTAGTCATGTTTCAGGATGAAGCTAGTTTGGTTGGAGCACAGTGCAGCTCGAGAAACGTCAGGAATTCTCTGAGACAAACATAAAATGGCCGCTGGCTGCACTGTCCAAATTTGCCATTTTTCAAACGAAAACAGAGGATTTCTGCATCCTGTGTGCACACATACCCCTGTAGAAAAATATCTTAGCATTTTTCCGCATTGCGCAATCAGCCAGGGTTTAACACCACATGAGGTGGTAACCTGGACAGTGCATGCGACTAAGCCTGGCTCCTCCCACTAGAGCATTTACAGATTCTCATCCAGTATTTGATATGTTAGGTAAAGAGATGTATGAATACACTGCTTCCTTGATGGCTAGTGCGTCTTTTATTTCTCTCCAACTGCAGGCATGGCGGGAGAGGTAAGAAAAGACGGGGACAACATCCCAGAAGCCAACCAAGATCCTTGAAACCATCAGAGCTTAATGCGGTAGACTCACTCCTTCTGCACAACTTTGTGCAAGGCTGGTGCAAACCCAGGTTCCTCTGCCCCTACACTGATCGAGCAATAAGGATCAAAGGGCAAGAGAGCCTGGAATTATATCGGCGACATAAAACCCTGTTGGGCAGAGACCTCTCCCATCCACGAAGAGGAGAGCAGTGATTCGAGACGAAATGAAGAAAAATACACTCAAATAAATCAAAACCAGGCAGAAGACTTGCAGAAGACTTGCAGCCAAAGATTACCTGCTCTACAGCAAGAGAGATAGGGAACGGATCCATATTAAGGCACACTCTCTTTTCCTTACACATAGCTATTCATCGTGAAAGTGGCGACTGTTATTTCTGTGTCCCATGATTTCGCCATGCCCTATGATTTCCCAGGACCCTAAGCCTCCCACCTTTCAGGGACAATTTGTCCGATTTGTCAAAGGGGCTGAGCGAGTGAGAAGACAATCTAGATTATTTTTTCTTGTCTTTCTGAATCATTTGGCCCAAACGTATCCACGGTTACGCCAAGGAAGTCCCTCTGTTATAGATCTCCTCTGTCATCCCAGAATCTGTCTTGTGTGGGAACGACTATTCTTCATCGCACTCGCACAATACTGTACCTGTAGAACTTAAGTTAATATATATTAACAACATAACCATGCATTTTGACAAATTTCAGGCAAGTCCTACATCACATTTCAAGCTACACAAGAGTCTGAAGCGGAGTAAGTGATGGGTATCATTATTAAAAGTGTAATTGTGGCATTTTGTGTACCCGTTTACCCTCATCCTTTTCTGGAGGCCAATTTTTGTAGATGCACAAGCTGTGAGCCCTACTAACGTAACTTCAATGCAAGCAGATATGGCCACCATGTCAGGTCAGATGATAAGCACCGCCAAACCAGTAAGAAGAAGTAAGGGCAGTGCAGACAGATTTAGGTGGGGTTGATTCATATCTAACTGATTCGGCCGTGTATCTAATAACATGTAGTATAAACACATGACCAAAGTAGGTAAACAAACCACTGAAGAAAGCTGTTATGCCTGCTCTCCCATTCCCTATGCCATGAGTGCCTCCAGAACGTTTGTGAGAACTGAAGTCCCAGCAACAAGAGCACAATGCCTCATGTACCTATCATTGTGCACCACAAGAGGAAGATTTCAAGGGAAGAGAGCTACCTTGAGATGGAGATGGTTATATAAAGACCTTAGACATGATGGATGATTGCTGGAAAAAAGATCAGGCCATAGACTACATAACCGAAGGTCCATTAAAGGGAGAAACAAGAGCAGTGACATTAAAGGAATCACCTTGTCCGTAAAGGGGGTCAGCAGATATAAGAGGAGAATCAGGATACTGGGAAGGACCACAAATGCTGGTGTATGGTCAAGTAAACACAGTTGACAGCTGGAAAGAAGGGGTGGTTGGGAGCAAAGCACATAACAGTTCCAGTTTGAATAGTGCAAGAAGAAAATGACCAATGTCGAAAGGAATGGAAAGCAAGTGTGAAGTTACTGACATGGGTAGAGAATTAAGCTAGACCAATGTCCATAATACCAATCAAGAGAGCAGCATTATGTTCCCAAAATTATGGTCCAGTAAAGACTGGAGAAAATAAAGAATGTAAGCAGACAGTAACAGTTCCAGGTATCAAAGTTGTAACAGCATTACTGATGTATCACTACTGGACCTGCGGATCCAAAGCATATGTGATGTTTCCACCTAATTGGGGGGGGGGGTGCTCACTGGTGCACCTCAATACATGAGCAGTGGTCAAAGGAAGAGGAGATCTGTAGAGCTAACCAGAGGGGAAACTATGCATCATCAAAGATGGAGGAGTCCCTGGACGCAATACCTCCAGAGCATAGACTGTTTAGCAGAACAGAGATATATTCTGCATCAATCATTCCGGCAGTGCAGGCCAGCACAAATCCAAAATGGTTCCAGAACACGGGGTGGGAGCTGATGCAGACAGTAAACTCAACCGGCAAGGGGTTCATTGCAATCAAGGAAGAGCTCTGAGCTGTGAGGTTGACGGTCCTCCAAAATAGATATGTCTTAGACTTGCTGACAGCAATGGAGGGAGGAGTTTCACCAAAATCGGGTCCTCCTGCTGTACATTCACTCTAGCAAATGACGAACAAAATGGGACAATCACTGAGGCTGTTATCAGATTATCAGAGATGCATGCCCAAATGGAGGCTGAGACAAAATCTGCAGGGAAGGATGAAGGTTGGCTGTCATACATCTTTTCATGGCTACCAACATGGATGGCCAATGGGCTGAAGGTGTTAGCTGCAGCATTAGTGTTAGTATTGTTGACTATTTGTGTTACCAGCATATGCATCGCTCAATGCTCAAAGTCAACTAAAAAGACTGTAGGAATTAAAGTACAGGTAGACATATACTCGGAAGACGACAAGATAATAAAAGTTTGAGATGCACTGAAGGCCCAGATAATAGACTGTCCTCTGATCCCAGCTGGAGTAGTGTTCGAGTATCGCTACGGAACCAAAGACTATTGGGGAAAAGGGGTTTGGTGCAACCCTGGAGGAGACTGCAGTTATGTGACATAGAGTTTGAATGATCATGCAAGTTTCTATGGACACCTAGGGGGAGTGACAAAGATATGGCTCCAGAAGTTGAAGCTGAATAAGGTTGAAAGAGTGGTCGGCACGTCGACCACAGGGGGGATTGAAGAGAGGTTCCCTGGAATGGCCGACATATCCCCTATGCGAATCTCAACCTGCAGAATGAAGAATGAAAGGTGTAACTTATTGTTCAGCCAGCCACCTAGTGTATCAATGTATCAAAAATATGACAAGAGATATTCTCTCATACAGCTATTTAAACCATATCCAGATGATGGGTTTGAGGAGACAAGGGTCTCATCAATGGGCCAGGTTGACTGACAGCAAAAACAAGCAGTGATGACATCACTAGAGACATCACGACATAGCAGCGTTAGTTATGGAGAAAATCTGCACTCATTCACAAAGTAACGCAGACATACACTAGTATATACTAGATTCTATTACTTGCAGACATGAAAAACATGCTTATGACTCCCGTAGGTAGAGGACGGATACGTTTACATAATGCTAAGAACCTTTCTTTCATTCACCAAAGCAGAAACGCAAGACAGCCAAGTATACGCGGACCAAGCTTGCATATGCTTTATTGCAACTAACCTTAGGAAGCTATGAAACATGTAGGGAACCTATAGGGTGACTAAAGTGAATGAGGCTTGGAAACACAGGCCTCAGATTCATGGAAGGGTAAACACAGGTCCTGCAGCACGAGGCTCAGAGCTGGTGTTCACAGCCAAGAACATGGGCGGGGTGAAAGTTCCTGGTTCCCGAGGCAGCAAGCCACCTGTAAGAATTGAGAATAAAATCCTCATAATTGCAGACAGAAGAGCCCCGTTTTCCAGTCTCTTCACACGTGACCCAGCAGAGCAAGACAATGCCCATTTACTTGTGGTGGGAAGAGAAGCTGTTCCCAGCGAAGCAGACAGAAATGATACATGTTTTGACCACCAAAACTGGAACCTGCAGGCATCCTGTCAGGCTGGGTGACCAGTTGCAACAATCTGGAACACACAGCACTCCATAGCCATTCCCATTAACTTGAAAAGGTACACTGAGCTCTGTGAACAGAAAAGGGTACCAGGCCTGGGAGGACGCACTCAAGCCAATCCAGAAGCTCCATTTGTAAGGTGATAAAAAATATTGCATGGGGCAATGGTCTTCCTGCGACCCTGCAACAATGTAGTTGCCAGCTTTTGAGGGAAGCCTCAGGCGGAGCCACCTGGCATGGTGAACCAATAGGATAGATTAATATATGGGACCTCTATAGGTAAGTAGTACAAACTAACCAATGGGGATACCTCATAGGTTTTGGGGTGGACCTGGGTTTTTTGACATCATTAGGACAGAACACCTTGTGACACAGGTCCGGGAGCTGAGATTGCTGGAGAATTTTGTTTTCCTGTATGATCGCTATCTATTGGAGAAATAAAGACAGTGAATTTTGCCCCATGGCCGAGTCTTCTGTTTTTGCATTGGGGAGCTTTGATGGGCCTAAGTTACTCTGCTGATTTTGGACATTGTTATTGGGAACCCCCGATTCCTCAGGCATACTTCAATGTGTTTTTCAATTTTATAAGAAATATTTAGAATCTCTTTACATATAGTTTTTTGCAAAATGCTTTTTAACCTGCATACTAAAGTCGTGCCCCAAAAGCAGCATGTTACATGTGCATGCAATTGAAAATCTGGAGTGGGGGTCTTTCAACTGATGACTTCCGAAAATGGGTCACAAACAGACATTGCAATAGAATGGCTCAAGCTCTGTTAGCAGCTAACATCATGTCAGGGCATAAACAGCATGTTTAACCACCTGGCCTTTCAATTAACATCCAGAATGCGTTCTGGGAGTTGTAGTCTTGGTTTTGTTCAATTCCTGCAATTTGACTACAGTACCAGTTGCTATGGTTTCTAAAAATGAATCCCTGTGACATGAGCTTATGGATGAGCCTACAGTGGGCTGACCACAATCCTTACCTCACCACCAAAACAACCAATGTTTCTCACTGTTTCCGAATGGAAGTGGATGCATTACTAGCACTGTGCAAACTGTTAGTGGTAGCAAGTTTAAGTTTAAATGTTGTAGCTACCAAGGCAATCATTGCCAAAGGAAACCGTTTGTGCAAGCATGGGATAAGCATTTTATAGTCACTGCCAAAATGGAAGTACTTGGACTACTATAAGAGCCAACACTGTTGGCTTTATCAACACCTGTTTTATCAGAAATTCAATGTAAGAAACAGCTACAAGGGCACACATATTGCTTATAAATCAAGTGGTGAAGGCACATTTGGTGAAGGAATAATTATTACACAAGTAGCTGGTTTACAGATGTGATTAAACCATTACCTTCTAGAAGGCAGCTTAGAAATAACATTGGCATTCCCTTAAGAGCACACAGCTAGCTCAATGTGATCCCACAGTCATGCGTTTTGAGACAGGAGGGGCTTGTAGCTGGTGGGAAAAGCCATATGGACTGGCATGCGCATGGGCAGTCAATGGGAGGGTAAAAATCCAAACACCAACATGCTCTGTCCCTCCTCATATCCAATCTCCCTCATATCTTAGCTTCCAATTACTGTAGTTTTGACTTGTAGACAGCACCAGCTAATAGCTACAACCAAACAAGCAGAAAGGTACCTATTGAAATAGAGATGTTATTACTTTATGGACTAGTAAAGACTAAAGTGTGTATTTAGGTCCCGGAAAGGAAACTCCAGGAGACAAGACATTCCTGTTCGTATCCAGAGTGCATAATTTCCTTTCTTGGAAACTGTCCTCTGCATTCCTATACAGGGTGGGTTTTATTTCGTAGTGTTGTTAGACTGTCTTTTGTGATATGAATAAAGTAGATATTTTTGATGCAACCTTGACTGGATGATCCATTTTATCACAGGGTAGTAATTGTATGTTCGCTGTGTTGCAACTAACCAATGATCCACATCTTTTCGGACATAAGCCTGCCGTTCCGTCCATGTTACCTAAATTGGACAAGGAAGTTTATAATTTGCTCATTTCAATCTGTTCTGATCCCTTCTAGTGTATTAGAAGTGTGGGGTTGATTGGTGGTTTAGAAACCGCTATTCACCCCTGGACCACTGGTACCCAAGGGGTTGATTTTTCGCATCTAGTCTTTGCAAATCTCATTAGAACAAATTGTATTTGAGCACCTAATGTGAATGCATTGTCAAAGGAAAGACCAGCACCAGAAAAGTAGTGTAACAGTGACGTGGATTCGGCTGAGCAAACCCCTTTGGACATGAGATGAAGAGAGAAACAGACACAGTGGAAAATACATATAAGCTGTAAGTATGTGCTTACGGTATCAAGGGCTACAGGACTGGGCCATGTAGTAGCATATGCACAAGCCAGAGCTTTAACTTTCATTATCCCTAAAAGGTACACAGTGGGGGACAGAAAAAGTGTCCAATTTTTGACGGGCCCTATCGGCTGTCGCCCAGACCAATGGTGGTGAACTAGGATGTTGGGAGGGGCATTGGAAGAGAATGGTACCATGGTAGCCAACTTCTGGATTTCCTTTGAGAGGGTGGCAAACCTTAAGCTCGGGCCTAAGTGGCAACCTTTGCCCCGGCCATGGTTATGAGAAGTGACATTCCAGTTAAGGGGGCTGCGGAAAACAAGCACAGCACGGAGAGCAGAGCCAACCTAGAAAGCGGCCAGAAACACGAGATTGGGCGAGAGGTCGAGAGCATTTTAGAAAGGCGTCACCTGTCCCCAAAAAAAACAGTGGGGGTAGGCAGCTTTGAAAGGGTCTGATCACAAGCCCCTAAAAAATGGAAGGAGAAGCGGTTGGAAAGGGTCTGTCTGCGTCGGTGCTGTCTGGCGTCCTTGGAAGATGGGTTGAGTGGCGCAAGGTGCACTTCCCGGGTCGCCCGCTGGACAGGGAAGGAGGCTTCTTGGCCTAGGCTTCCAAAACGTGTTTTCAAGCGTGTGGCTCAGAAGCATCTTGCCAGTACCGAATTGGCAACTACGGTGGCTTTAGCCTTAATAGCGTTGGGACCCCCACACAGCAATTAAAAACTGGTGACAGAGAACACGATCTCTAAAGATGACCGGCTGTTCGGACTGCACCCGTGTGTCATGTTAGATGCATAGTTGCGCATGTAGTGCCACTTGGGGATATTTTCTCTCCATGAATCCATAACTGATTTCTCGCAGGGATCTCAAGTCACCACGTTGTGGTTCCGAACCAGATTCTCGAGGCACGCAGATTGTCCCTAACCCACAGTAAGACACAGCGCATGAACAGAAAGGCCAGTTTCCGCAGAGCACTATCCAGTCTCCTGGTGTGCAGACCCATCCGCTTTGCGATGGTGAACAGTGATGCAATGCTGTCGCCTGCTGGCCAAGAATAATACTAGCTCACGCTTTCATGCAAGCTGTAATGAGATTAATTCAAGCTTGGCATGTGCGCAAATCAGGCATGCAAGGCTTGGCATATGCGCAGCAGAAATATAACATAGGAAAGCAATGCTTGGCATCTGCGCCCAGCAAAGTGATAATACTGGCATGCAAGGATTGGCAGGTGCACAGGAGAAATATAATACAGAAAACAAGGCTTGACATGTGCTTAACAGAATGACAATACAGGCATGTAAGGCTTGGCATGTGCTTAACAGAACTATAATACAGACAGCAAGGCTTGACATGTGCTTGACAGAATGATAATGCAGGCATGCAAGGCTTGACATGTGCTTGACAGAATGATAATGCAGGCATGCAAGGCTTAGCATGTGTGCATCAGAATGATAATAAAGGCATGCAAGGCTTGGCATGTGCGCAGCAGAATAATAATACACGAGAGCAAGGCTTGGCATGTGCTTAACAGAATGATAATGCAGGCATGCAAGGCTTGGCTTGTGAGCAGAAGAATCATAGCAGAAAACATGTGCACAGCTGAAAATTAATACAGGAAAGCAAGGCTCCACCTGTGCCTAAGAGCATTATCATAGAGGAAAGCAAGGATTGACAAGCGCAGCAGAATGATAATACAGGCATGCAAGGCTTGACGTGTGCACAGCAGAATCATAATACAGGAATGCAAGGCTCAGCATGTGCGCAGCAGAATGATGATACAGGCATGCAAGTATTGACATGTGCGCAGCAGAATGATAATACAGGCATGCAAGGCTTAGCATGTGCACAGCAGAATGATAATACAGGCATGCAAGGCTTAGCATGTGCGCAGCAGAATTATAATACAGGCATGCAAGGCTTGACATGTGCACAGCAGAATGATAATACAGGAATGCAAGGCTTAGAATGTGCGCAGCAGAATGATAATACAGGCATGCAAGGATTGACATGTGCGCAGCAGAATGTCAGTACTAACACATAATGTTGCAAGCCAGGATACAAGATGAAGATAGGAATCACATGATTCAGGGCCACCATGAGTACAAGATGCAAAGGAAGTCCAGCATGAGAGTTGAGAAAGGGTGACGCACCATGAATGAATGAAGTCCATAAAAGTCAAATCCAGCACTGGCCACAAGACAGTGATGGTGAAACCAGAATGTATCAGGACAGACTCCTGCAGAAGTAGGCTTAAAGGGGACGAGGGGGAAGCAGAGTAGAAGAATCAAGCAAAACAGGCAAGCAACACCTGTGTGCGAGAATGGTGGGGGCACAAGGGAACATCAGGGGGGGACCAGAGGGGGTGGGGATGGCCTGTGGGGATAGAGGGAGTAACACAGGTTGGTGCATGCTTACCTGCTGTTTTAGCAGGGGGTCGGGCCCTGGTTCCTCCTGGTCCAAACAGGTCTAAACAGGCATTGCCCTTTTCTTCATCTGCCCTTCGCTTCAGACGCGCGGGCGAGAGTCACCCTTGATCTAATAGTTAAGAGCAGGAAGGAAGAGGCAGGGCTAAGAAGGTGGGTGGTGCTTAGGCCAGGTGACCTAGATCCACTTGCACCTGCTTCCCATCTGTAAAGGAAAAGAGGCTGAGGGCTCCTTAAGTAGGGAAAAAGAGCAGCAAGCAGGAAGGCACCAGGTGGGCGGGGCTTGCTAAGTGGTGAAAAAGAGCGGCAAGCAGGAAGGCACCAGGTGTGCGCAGCTTGCTAAGTGGTGAAAAAGAGCAGCAGGCAGGAAGGCACCAGGTGGGCAGGGCTTGCTAAGTGGTGAAAAAGAGTGGCAAGCAGGAAGGCACCAGGTAGGCGGGGCTTGCTAAGTGGTGAAAAAGAGCGGCAGGCAGGATGCCCTTCTCACTCGCTTAGTGAGCGATATAGTGGCCTTCTCACTCTATAAGGCATACGTGGCCATTCCCATTTGCCAGCAGTATTCAACTCCACCCATGGGAGCTATCCTTAGTCTCCGACACAGCTGTTCGGTCAGCCCACTCTATGCAAACCCTACAGATCTTTCTAACCCAAAAACGCAGGGTACAGTCTTAGGACTTGCCCTCCTCTGGTTGTTGGCTTGTTTGCTCCTTTTGGTGCTGGTGGCATTTCTGGGACTGCTTCTCATCTTGCTTGCTGAACTCCTAATCTGGCGTCTCTCATTCTCTCAGCTTGCGGCCCATGCTGACTCTGCACCACCATTCTCCCTCAAGGGAACTTATAAAGGCCTGTTGATTCTCTCCTCTTTACTTCCTCTCTTTCCATTGGTTTGGCTTTTTGCTGTTTTGTTTGGGGCCCTGGTACAGGTTCATTGGATGTTTTCCTTGTTTGGCCCTCCACTGACTGGTCCGTAGCTATCCAATACTTTAAACAACCCAGTGGCCATCATAGTGTCATACAGAAGTCCAGCCTCATGGCAGATCTGCTAATTTCTGTACATTTGAGTGTAGGATCCCTGGGGTTCCTTGTGTCCGCTGCTGCAGCGGTCTGTACTTTCTATCCACTTTTCTTCTCTTTCTATGGATGTTCAGGGGGATGTGTCATTGGGACTCAATTTCCCTGAGACTCCCGAGCATTGCTGGTCATATGTTTCTCCTTCTCTATGTCTGGATTCACATATGTTATCCCCAAAGCACATGGTCAGTCACTGATTGCACAGAAATTACTCAGACACCAGAACAGTCCAAGGATTTTAAATGATAATTCTGTGGGCCCTAGGGTGGTCCCTCCCTCTCCTCTCCCTGAGGATCCCTCCCTAACCCTCTCTGCTCTCCTTTGTGATCCTTCACTAACGCAGGCATCTTTAACCCCAGGTTAGCCCTATCAATTGATAACCCTGTCAGTCTAAGCTGATTTTGGCTACCCATGGATCCCTGAGCGCAACTTTCCCTACTCTACCACAGGTTAATTATCTAAAGGGGGTTTGGGATCATGCATTGCACTCACTCTGGAAGATGTACTTGGGTCCAGTCATGTCCACCTTACAGCGCCCTTCTACTCTACCTGTCCTCACTCCACTCCCTGTCCATCCAATGTTTCACTCCACTTACCTTCTGTTACGCTCACCTGGTTCCACGGGTGTGCCACCCAGCAATCGGTGTCCAGGTATCCCTCCCTGCGATGCCCAGTAGTGACCAGCGGAAGAATCCTGCCAGAAATGCAGGTAAACAATGTTTAGGACCGGGTAACTGGGATTAACAGCCTCCCACCACCCGATATGTCTGTGGTCCCTCTTGGCTTCCTCTCACCTTGTTCTTGATGTTGGCGGGTTCTCCGTCCTGCTGTCTCGGCAGGGGCGCGTGGTGCTTTGCTGGCAATGGCGATTGAGTTACTTCACTGATGCCGGCCCGACGTGAGTCTTTCAGGTAGGTCTTATTGCTATGATGTTTTGCTGTCCTAGCATGCCTTTCTGGAATTAACAATGTCTTTTTTCTCTCCCTTAGATACGTGGATGTCCAATTTGTGGCAAAGATTGGATTTGGGGTTCGCTGGTAAGTATTAGCGTTTTTGGACGCATAGATGCGGTGAGTTGGCGTTTAACGCAGAGCTAAGGTGCCTTGCCTTTGCTAACCTGTTATCTTTTGTCGGCACAGGTCGCGGTTGCTCCGCCGGAGTGTAGTATTCCAGAGATGTTGCGGAATGAAGTGCGAGTGGGAAGGTAAGCCTTTTGGCGGAGTTCGTTAACTGTGTAAAATGTCTAAAGCCTTGTCTTTCCCTTTCTGCAGGTCCATCGATCCGAAGGAGCGCTGGTTCCAGGATGCCGGTCGGAAGAGCTGAGAACCGCTAATGATGGAATTCAGGTAAGCTGCAACCTTTTCTAACGATGTCTTCTTTCTTTTTCTGCAGATGCTGTTTATTCGAGGTTCGTGGCTGAAGCTGAACGCGGTGAGCATCACGTTGCAGTATTGCAAACTAACGCGAAGCGTGTCAGTCCAGTCGGGCGAGGCTTAAATAGCTCCAAGAAAGAAGTCCAGGTAAAAGAGTTCTAAGGTGCCACACCCAAACCATCCTTCTGCAAGCCAGGTGCCAAGAAGCCTGATTCTGTGGATGCTTCCACATTGAATGACAGTAACAAAAAGTAGTGCCCAAGCACAAACTCATTATTAAGTTTGAGCCTGGTGCCAAAGGCGCCAAGACTGGCCCCAAGAAGGCCTCGTTGGGATTTAGAGGAGACTGGGGTCAAGGATCCACCTGGCCCATGGGTAGGCCAGGGGGGCTTTGGGGTAAGGGTCGTGACACATTCTGCCTCCATCCTTTGATGTAAACTCTCTTCTCTCTCTTCCCACTCTATTGCTCCTCATCCCACTACTTTCCACCTACTACTACTTTCCTCCTCTTATCACTACCACTCCTCTTCCCACTGCTACTCCCCTCTTCCTCCAACTACTACCACGCCTCCTCCCACTACTACCACTCCCACCCGTTCTACTATTAAGTTCCCCTCCTTTCACCCAGTACCAGCCTTCTCGCATTCAGAACTTACACTGTCCTTTCTACCCACGTCTCACACACACGTTCACTCACACTGCAGTACCCTTACACACACTAAAGCAATATCTCACCTTTTCAAATAGCTGCCACATTCCACTACTCCCTCCTTCCTCCTGCTGATCCTTTTGTCTGCCTCCTTCACTTTTTCTGACCTCACCAAGATAAGCCCCCCAGAACAAGTTTCCTGTTCCTTTCCTAGGGCTCAGCCTTTTTTTGGATTGGCCCTTTTTCCTTGGCCAATTTAAACTGCTCTCCCGCCAGTGAGAAGTACATGTTGGTGAGAACTTTTAAACAGGGCGTAAGCCTATCCACCTTGTTTCATGCAGGTTTGTTGTGCAATATTTAGTTACTTCCTGCTAAGTTTTTTTTTGTTTTGGACCGCTGCTTTGCAATGGGTGACGGTAAGTGTTCGAACATTATTTATGGTTCCCTCAATGTCTGGTGATTCAGAGCCACCTTCCTGTTTCTCCCCAGAGAGCTGTAGGTGACCTCCGCTCCGGCTCCCATTCATCACTCGGTATGAATACTGCCTTCCCCACCGGATGTTCTCTGCTGCCGCTTGGTGTCAGGGTGGAACTTGCTGCAAAAGAAAGATACTGGCTAGCATCGGAAGGTGGAGGCCAGGTCACAGGTAAGGGTCTCCACGCAATTATCCGGGCACAAGAGTGTGCACAGGGATTGGGGACCCATGTATTACCCCTTTCTCTTTTAAGGCCAGAAGCTGAAAGGGCCCCCTCTCCCTCTTGACAAGGCTAGGTCATAGGCCTTGTCACGGGGTCCAGAGAAAGATTAGGCCAATCCACTTATCCATTGCTCACCCTGGCACATGGGGTTCCTGCTGGGCAAATTCCAACAAGTATTGCCAATCCCACCAAAGATCCTAGTAGGGATTGGCTATTCCTTTACCTACATATATGCACGATTCCAAGAGTCTGAAGCTTGCACCTCTCCAGTGGTACTGGATGAAGACTACCATGATCCCTCCTCATTGACAATGCTGGTTAGGGCGGATGGGAATTACAGTCCAACCGATCTGGAGAGCCAAAGATTGCAGACACCTGAACTAGGCTCTGATCATCCCCATAAACAATAGACTGGGTCCAGTTGCGAGGTCTCAACTCCAGGCCGAGTATGGCCTTTAGGATGAAGGGAGGCACTTCAACTCCCACAGTCTACCCCCAGGTACTTCATGGCTCCACCAGTGCCCTAGTAGGCATGCTTTCCTGGACTGCAAAGCTCCCAACTGGCCTTGCGACAATATCAGCGCTCTAATTTTGTCACAACCATCAACTCTACAGTGTCGTAGGGATCTCCAAAAACACTTCCATCATTACTTCAAGTCAATGCTATTATGCTCATGAAATTTTATTTAACCGGAGCAGAATCATTAAGATGTCAAGGCACTGGTTCTGTCATGCCTCTATTACTTGAAAAGACCTTTCTAAGAAGACTCAAAAGCAAAGGTAATTTGCTTAATTTATGGAACTTAAGTAATTCTGAGCATTAAAACATTTGATCGCATGACCTGTCTCGAAGCCTCTACAATGGATTCCAATTGAGAAAAGGATTGCGTTCAAAGTTTTCTCTATGGGACATAGAGAAGTCTGGTTCTATGCACCTGTTACAGGGTCAGGAACCTAGAAAGGACTGTGTTTAGACATGAGACACAATATCAATACAAGATACCCCCCTAATACTTAACCCCCCCAGTCCTCCCAAATCAGATTATTTGGGCATCACATGAGGTAGGCAAGTTGGCCCTGCCAACCACCACATATTTCAATGGAAGGTTGGAATGACCATGTATTTATTTATTTATTTATTTATTTATTTAAATTAGTATAAAGCACCACATGCCCATGGGCTTCAGAGCGCACAAAGAAACAGTGACAGACAACAAACAAATAGGAGTCAGCGGGGGGAACCAAGAGGGAACAGTCTGAGTTTAGTCAGGCTTCTGGTTGAAAAGAAGCATTGTTATTTCTTTTTTAAAAAGAGCCAGGCTTTCAGTCATACGTATATGTCAAGGAAGAAGATTCCAAAGCAAAGGAGCTTGGACATTGAAAGTGGTACCCCCAAATTGTATAAATTTATACCTGGGCTGGATGAATGTAGGACAGGCAGAGGAGCGAAGCTCCCTGCCTCCTACCTTGGGTTTTATTCTGTCAATAAGATAGATAGGACACACATTTTTTCGGCACTTAAAGGACAAGGTCAAGATCTTATGGGTAATCCTATGTCTAACAGGTAAACAAATTAAGTGACCTTCTGGCCTCAGAGATATGGGCACATTTGGGTAGGCCCTGCATAGCTCGGACCGTGTTGTTTTGTGCGACCTGCAAGGCTTGAATATTAGCTTGCAACGTGCCTGCCAGAATACTATTAGAATAGTCAAGCCTGAAGTTCACTAATGTGGTGGCGAGCAAGGCACAATTGTTGGAGAAAAGAAAGGGGTGAATATAATTAATGTGCTTTGTGATCAGGCTGCAGGATGATCGGATAGAGCTAGAGCTAGCCTACTGCGTTTCCTTTTTACTCTCACTATGCTTACCTAGGCACATATTTTCTCTCTTTTACTTTGTAGTGCCTCACTTCTAACGTTGGTCTAGAAGTACCTGTAGGATAAAGGCGACGTGGGTACACATAGATAGCTCAGCATCAAGGATAACTCCCAACGTCTTCACTTTCTTCAGTACAGGGATAATGTGTGAAGCAGTTGGTGTAGACAAGCTCTAGTCTGCTCAAGCAGACTTTCGATGCCACAATTAGGAGCTCAGTCTTTTTGCAATTAAGGGCAAGTGAGTTGGTGGCCATCCAGGCCTGGATGCCTCTATAGATGGTATTGATGGCAGCCAAGTCCTGATCATAATTCCCATTGAACTGAAGGACGACATGGGTATCATCAGCGTAGTTGGTATACCGAGCCCCCAGTGCATCCAGCATGTCAAGAAGAGGGCGTATATAGATGTTAAACAATGTTGGGAGAGACAGGACCCCAGTGTAACTCCACAAGTTTGAGAATGGGGTCAGAGCTTTCTTCCCCAACAGTCACTCGGACAGTATGGGGACCAAGAAAACATGAAACGCAACAGCAATACAAGATAATCAGGCGCAAATATGAAGGCATTCACACCGCAAGGTATATTGACCAGAGAAGAACAGTAAGGCCAGATAAGCAGCCAGAGCAGAGACAAGATAATTACCTAGGCTTACTAAGTTGGAATGAAGTGAAGTAGCAATGCCAGTGTAGCGTCGTAGGGTCTCACCCTAAATTACTAGGGGAATCCAGACATGGACCCCTTGCTCACTATTCTTAGAGAGGCACAGCTCCTCCCTACTGATGAGGTTCAACCAGACCGAAACACGTGTCTGGGGATGCTGTTGGTACTCTTGTTCAGAGGAGAATTGCCTAGCATTTCGGTGCTGGACTGCCCCAGGGCAGGACAAAGGCTGATATGTTTGGGATATTTCTTCTCTGTGAAAGATAGTGAGCTAAAGACTCTGGGTAAGTCTCTCGTAACCAGGACTAATGTCTGGCAGAGAGACTCCCAGGACCCCCCTTGTCAATTTGCTTATTTAAGTAACGTTGGGTCTCACCCTAAGTTACTAGGGGAATCCAGACGTGGACCCCTTGCTCACTATTCTCAGAGAGGAACAGCTCCTGCCTACTGATGAGGTCCAACCAGACCGAAACACGTGTCTGGGGATGCTGTTGGTACTCTTGTTCAGAGGAGAATTGCCTAGCATTTCGGTACTGGACTGCCCCAGGGCAGGACAAAGACTGATATGTTTGGGATATTTCTTCTCTGTGAAAGATAGTGAGCTAAAGACTCTGGGTAAGTCTCTCGCAACCAGGACTAATGTCTGGCAGAGAGACTCCCAGGACCCCCCTTGTCAATTTGCGTAGTATTAGTATTAGTAGTACTCTAGCAGTAGTCAAGCAAGCTGGTAGATGTCAGTGTCTCAGACAGCCAACTCTGACCGAACACCAGATCAACCACGCATATATATAGTACCGCAGGTGAGTTAACAGGTGTGTGCCCCTGAAATGATTGGGCCTTATTTAACACGTCAAACAAAATCCCCAACGATTGGCCAGTGCCAAACGGGCTGTAATGGTTGCCATTAAAAACAATTATTGTTAGAGAAAGCAGAAAAGAATTTTGCGAAGTTTCGTGTTTAGGTTTGTTGCAGACAAAATCAGTACATTGCGGATCACAAAATGAAATGTCATGTTATGCGGAGTAAATGGAACAGGCGTGCTAAATTTTGGGCATGCAAAATCATGCCGGCAGTACAAAGTGAGAAAAAATGAGCAGGCGAAGTTCCACTAGTTGAGTGAAATTGACTAAACAGACATCAAAAACATTTGTTTCTGCGAGACACAAAAACGAAATCCAGCGCAAAGTTCACCTCTTTCATTACCCTTTGGTGAAATGTCACCTACCCAGGCCTTTCAGTCCAGTGTTTTGTGCATGCTAAGTGGCCCTTCCGACAGACAGCCAGACAATGCTTGTTTTATTTTTTATTTTATTTCTGCTGCTCTAGTCTTGCTAGAACCTGACTTCTGGTGTTGGTGTCATCACCAGATATGGTGACTTTGTCTGCTAGGTAGGACGGAGCATGCACAGTGAACCCTTTGTACATGTTGCAGCTCGCTCCCCAAGCAGGACCCATGTTAAAGGGCCCCTGCATCACCTTGACAGTTTGCATCCATTCATGACTGAGGCAAAACTCATGTCTAACTTTTGCCACTGTCCCAGCGTTATTTTAGCTAAACGCCCCAAAGGCGCTGACTATGGCGCACAAAAGGCCACATTGGTCCTCGCATGGATCCAGGAGGCATTTTTGGAAATTGATTACATTGAGCATTTAAGTGGTAAATAACTGTGTTAAGAATAGCCCCATCAATGATATCAGTTCAACTGGATCTCCTGAGTCATAGGACTATAAAAAAGCAGTGCCAAAGAACCAGGCATGGCGAGAAGCACTACAGATGCTCCAGAGAAGGCTGCAGCACAGCAGAGGTTTAATGGCCAATTAAAAACCCACATTATTATAGAGGCCGCAGTGCCTCTTGATGACGCATGCACTCTACGTTCTGTCCCCTGATATGAAAGTGATACATCACCCCAGTGCTAAATTGTCAGCACACACCTATGACGTTTTGCTGAATTTGCACTGCTATTCAAAGAATGCACCAACCACCACCTCTGGGTCTCTGAAACATATTCCGCAAACACATATCGTGATTATTACATGATCCAGCAGATCAATGCATTCTCCATTCTTTCGAGATTTCCTATCAGAGAAAATAAGTCCCACTCTCCTCTCAAACACAGTCCATGCAAACATTGACAACGCCTTGCTTTATCGCGTGCGTAGTATATGCAAACACAAAGACAGCCTGTAAATAATGCACTGTTTCTCATATTTTTAGCGAAAGAAAAACCAACATTAAAGCAGGAAGCACTTCCTTTCATGTGGCACATCGGCCTTGCTGTGAGGCCGTTTAATATTACATTAGGATTAGACCGCCAGCAGGAAGTTAGGTTCCCTTTAACCAGCTTTATAAATTATGAGATGGATAAATCACCCTGCTCTTCCAAAGTAACTCGACTTTCTCCCAAACGCCCCTGTGTGCTCATACTCTAAGGGCCAAATATGAAAAGAAGTCAGGTACATCAATGAGGGGTCGCCAGAGCTACCCCTAGCAAATATGTTGCATCCCCAGGTACTGCCTCTGCTTCATCTGGGCACACAGGCAGTGGCAACATAGGTGAAGGCGAGCAAGGACTTGGGTTGGTTTAAGCTGCACAGACCTGCATGTCTGCCTTGCTGAATCTGTATTTCACCGTCCGCTCAGCTTTAGCAGTGAAGGCATTCAGACAGAAGATAGCACATAATAATATAGACATCTGTCATTCAAACGCCAAGACCTGATGTGACGAATCTGGGGAATTCATCCATTCTTCCTTAGGGGGAGCCACCCCCTGTGAGGCTAGGAAGCTGAGCCCACTAAGCAAGACTCTTCCTAGGGTTCTGGGAAAGCGGACCTCTCTGGGAGTGACTCCCTTCTAGGGGTCACAGACTCCCATTCCTATATGTAACTCCCCATGATGTAGACTCTTTGCATATATTGTGTGAAACAGACTGCTGTTACTTCTGTTTTGCATTCCAACCCTATTGACATTACTCCCATACCGCTGGCTCAGGTAATGCTGGAATCCCCTTGAACTCAGCAGCTGACGAAAAAACAACATGCGCCCCTTTGAATTACGGCAGTGAGAATAAAGAGACGAGAAAACCTGACTGGAGGAGGAAGAACCCTGCACAGAGATGAGCCTCTGGTGTGCAAACGGCCAGGAGGGGCAGAGTCGCGCTACACAGCAGAGCCAGCTGTAGAGTGGGGAACCGAAGATGTGAGATGGCAGAAGACCGGCCACCAGGAGGGCAACGTTCCCGAGAGGGAAATGGAAATGAGGGAAGAAAGGTCTTACCTGTTGGCATGACAACGCTGCAGCTGTGGGGGGCCTGGGAGCCACGGACCGATGCCAAGACCAGGGAGAACTGAGGAACAAACATTCCACTCTGAGTGTAACTATCACAGAAACTGACAAGACAGCCAGGAGACGAACTTTCTTACCTGGTCATGTGACCCCGCTGCAGTCATGGTGGGTTTGGCACCCGAGAATCAATGCCAAGACAAGGCAGAACAGAGGAAAGAATGCTCTGCTCTTGGTGTGAGGATCGCCAAGACAGGCAGAAAAAGGAGACTGTCAGAGATGCCATCCCACTGGAGCACACCTGAAGGCATAGAAGGTAACAGAGTTGCTAAGGGTGGATGGAGCCGAGTGGAATTAAACAAAGAGAGAGGAATAAGGGATCCAGAGGACCAAAGGGGCCTGGAGAGCCCTTAAGATATACGAGACATTGTTACCAGAAGGTATCTCAAAGGATTCTATCAATCTATATATGGCACAGAATTTGGGGAACGAAAAAGTCCAAGTAGGTGGAAACACACTAAGGGTGTAACCCTTCCCCTTCAAACATTTTAGGCATTTGGTTTATACAAAGACTTTCACATTTTCCTGAGGAACATAAAAAGAGACTTGAAAACTTTTCTTTTGTGCACTGTTGAGAATGAATATTATGTCCTACAACCAGTACTTTGTGAGAGATCCAACTAACATTGGGCAGACGTAGCAAGAGCCGGGAGTCTACGGTTCTTGCTAATTTTTATGTTTTTTTTCTAAAGCGGTAGGGTCAGGCGGTGGATAGGATTGGGACTGAGGGCCCTCAATTTAGTTTGTAGGCAGGGAAATCTCTCTTGGTGATAGGGGCAGATAGGCATTTTCCTAATTTTGTTAAATAAAACACTTGAAATGTTAACCTCGAGTCTGACTCCTTATACTGTGTGCCACAGGTGGTAACTAGGGCAGATGAGGTAGGTAAAAAGAGAGTGGGAGACAGAGAAAGAAGCAAATATAGATGGTGACAATGAGAGAGGACAGACAGTGGGAGACAGATAGCAAGAGAGGCAGAGCAAAGAGAGGGGGTTAGGGAGAATGGAAGCAGGGGGAAGGTGGGAGACAGCAAAAGACAGAAAAACAAATGGAGAAAAGGAGAGGCAGAGGAAGAGAGAACAGGGGCTAGGATATAGAGAAAATGAGGTAAAGTGTACTAAATAAAAGGGGAAGACAGGGAAATGAGGATGAAAACAATTTAAAAAAGGATAATAGAATAACTGGTAGACAGAAATAGAGAAAGTGACAGCATGAAAGAAAAAAAGACTAAAAGAAATTGAGAAATAAAGAGAGAAGATAAATAAAGACATCAGGGAGTAAATAAAGGGAGATGGAGAGATGGGGTAGAAAGTAGACCTCTTAACCATCAGAATGTTAGTATGGGTTCAGGTCGTACCTGGAAACCACTGAGCAAAGCCTCTGCATATATCATATATGTGTTAAGCAAGCAGGGCATGCTACACTTTCCCTTGATGGACCAAGAATCGGCCCTAGACAGGGTACACTTTCACAAACGTATGGGCATTACTAGATGTCAGTGCCGTAGAACGGATCTCCTCAAGTCCTTAATGCAATTACGCCGAAAAGGCGGTAGTAAGATTACAGTCTGCAGGGCAAACGCTTGTATTCTATATCTTGCCCCAGAGGCGCTAGACATGGTTATGTGGTTCACCTTGTAAATCAATATGGAGAGCTCTACATACTTGTTTGGGACTTCCCTGTTCAGGGGGATGTGTTCCCTTGCTTCCCTACGATAAACAGATCCTAAGGCATCAAGAACCTCAAATGCATTACCATCATCTGACAGTTCCATGACTGCTAGAGACTTAAGCGTCCAAACTAAACCGAGTGACAAGAAGGACCAAGCAGCTTTTTCTTAACAGAAAAGTTCTCGAAAGATTTTACAAATACAATATGTGCATAGTAAAGCTTAGCTCGCCACTTCATGTAACCATCGCTGTAGGGTCTGCTTGCAATTTCGGTGGCTGTTCACTTGGGTCTGATGTCAATGGAATACTGTGGGGGATCAAGTGTAATGCTACAATGGACTTGTTTAGTATATGATCGAATAAAAGGGGAAAAAATACAGACCTAAATGGATTTTGGTGTAAATGACTTGCAATATGCAACAGTAACCCCTATATGTATATAGGCCATTGGAAATTGGAACTTAACTACATTTATGGACGTTCTCTATTTCAGACTTCTCCTACTTCAGTGCACCATCTGAAAAACCCCAGGCAGTCTTTAACTAGCAGGTATTAAGGGATTTATTGATGTGTAATGCAGGTATAAAATTCCAAGGGTTGCCACAATTAGATGCTGATTAACAGAAGCATTTCATAAATGTGCAATCCCATTGGAAAACGCTCTGTGAATCAGGCCCTTAGTATCTGAACTAATGTCTTCGGATTATATTCTGAAAAATACCTCCTTTATCACTAAAATAAGTACAGTTTGATTAAACATATAGTACAGCGAGCAGTAAAAGAGCTTGCTGAAGGCCTAGTTCTGTTGAATCCAGGTATGGACCATTGATTAGACCCTTTCATTAATTTCTTATTGGCTTGCACTCATGTACAATGATACGCCTCTGCTTGAAACTACAGCAAGGCAGAACATTGTTTAAAAAAAATGTATGAGCTTCAGTTCAATCCAGCTTTATTCGACGTTAGTGTTTAGCATAATAATACAAGCAATGAAAAAGACACAGCCAATCAAATGAAACACAGTTAATTATATAACGCATCGTCAAATTGCTTGAAATAACAACTTTAAAATCAATATTAAGATCAAGATAAAATTGATAGATTTTCAACCAACCTATAAATGTACTGGTAAAATAATAGACATTCAAATCAGTCGTTGATCTACAAAGGACCAACGCCTCAACCAGTGGAGCGAACATTAAGAAGCTTAAACAGCGGAATTAAATACTTCTCCTTAAAACTCTCTATATCTCTCACGGAACAATAAAAAGAGCAAAATCGTCTCTTCTTCTAGAACACAGACAGGGCAGATAGGAGAATTAGAAGCAAACCAACTACTTTCAAACTTTGCATCGCCCAAGGTATTTGTCCTAAATTGAAGTCAAAAGAGAGCGAGCCAAAGGAAGAGCAATCATATCAAGATATGGTTAAAAACCACACATTTGTTTACTCAAACAGATAAATGGGGCCTATTCTCAATCGAGTGCAGCCATCCTCCAACCCTTTACATGACAGCTGTTTTACAGCTTTACACACTACAAACCTGGTTCCTATGTTGATAGCTGTTGGATTTTTTCACAGGTCTTCCAAATCAAGGGCCAACAGGTACTTCTTAACATGTGTTTACCCACAGGAGGAAATATGCCCCCTCAGTGGCAAAGCCATTCAAGAGCGCATCCTTAAACTTGGACAATTCTGGAGTCACCCGGGTCCTTATCCAGAGCATCACTGGCCTGAACAAAACTAAATCGAATATGGAGGGATTTCCACACTCTGTGTGGAGGGGGGCATTTGGGGAGCTATTTGGTAATTTCAGCAACATTTTCAGAAATGTATTCTCAGTTATTGACATGGGTTGACAATCTGTATAACCCCAAATTTCGGTTCCATAGATAGCAGATGGAACAGCTTGTACTTTATAGATCTTCAAAGCCAGTGTTACAGAATCATTACCATGTCTGGTTGCAAACCTCCTAACTCCCTGTTATTCTCCAAAGAAATACGTGCTTTTGTCAATTGGTCTTTCTGGAATCGAATCCCCAGATAATCATATCTAACGTGATCCTGTCTTTGGCCACCTACATCCACATTCAGGCTACAGGTTTGTGAGTATTTTGGTCTAAAAACCATTACCATTATCTTGCTTCTACTTATTTGAAGTCCTTGTTCGTCACATTTAGCAATACAAAAGCCCAAAGTACTTTAATTAGCATAGTTGTCTAATTGACATTTTCTTGATGAGCAAACAAACTTATTTGTTTAGAAATGTTGTACTAATATTTTTAATGTCACCAGATGTTATTTTTACCCAAGACATAAAATGAACAACAATACAGAATGTGTTAGTACTGCGGAAGTAATCCATTAGTGAGATGAGTGTCTGTAAAATGTAAAAGGTAACTGCATGAATGAACACAAATAAATAGATATGTAAAAAGGCTGTGAAAGCATTCTTAGTGCAAGGATCTGTGCTGATCCCTCATTTTCTGTGTAAGGAGAGGTTTAGAAGTTTCAGAAATCAAAAAGTTCACAACGTTAAAGGAAAGCCATAGCCTGAACTAATTACGTAATATGGTGCTTCTGCAGGCAGGGGCATTGTCAATTTCAGGTGGACAAGATGGCCCTGGCCTGTCATTGATATCAACTGCTTTCAATATACTGGTAAGTACAACCTTTGGGGGAGGGCTGGGTGGCTAACGGTACTCAAGCCTGAGCCAGGTAAGCCCAAGTGCAGCATTTCAGCCCTGCACACCCAAAGATGTATTTATCGCTATAAGCACTCAGAACCGCCAACTGAGGTGCTGATAATTTGGTGTTTTCGTTTTTAAGGGAACCAGGCTTTGCACAATTCTTGCTTCCCTTTAAAACAAATTACACATTTCTGCAATTGGAAATAACTATCTCCAAGACCTGATGGTGAAACAGGAGGTGCACAGAAGAGTGGGCAGGGGTGTTGCAGTGTGGCACTTCAGTGGACGCTCTCCCTGGGGCACCACCTCTAAGGACAGGGTGAATGTTGAGCAAAGACGCAGCATTCCTGACATGAAATGCAGATGGCTGATTGAGAATTCTACGTATTCCAGGCCTCTGGATTGCCCAGCTCTCTCTGGCAAGTGCGGATAAATAATGCAATCGTAATCATAGTGTAAAGTGAGCTCTGAAGGCTAACTACAGAGTATAATATTGCAGTAGATCTGTAGCTGTACAGACATATGGTACTATGTATCACTACTGTGTGCACACATCTAGCTAGCTTTGTGAATTCATTATGTGAGAGGAAGGAATCTCAGAGCCTAAGTAAAGTGGGTTGTGTATCAGGCAATGAATTATGGAAACTAGGTGGACAGGGTGATAAGAAAGAATCTCTAGATGTTTGGGATCAGCTCATGTACTGAGCACCAGTTGCACAGATGAATGCAACCAGCAGGTCACAGAACTAGATTTGACATCAAATGTATTTGGCTGTGTGATCTTGTACATTTTCAAAAGTGTTCACTTGTCAATATGATGCACCTTCCACAACAAAATGAAATATAGTTGGCACTATGAGATTTAGACGCACTACCGAAAACCTTACTGAAAAAACAAAGAGAATGCAGTGTTTTACATTAGCTATAATGTAATTATGCATCATGTAACAACTTATATTTTAAGAATGAAATTTCAGGACTGTATTTTAAAAAATATGATAAAGTTAACGCATACTGGTCTTTGCCAAATAGATATAGTTAGCTTAAAAAAGTATTATACCGATTACATCTCGTTTGCGATTATTTGAAAAAGAAATAACTTTTCTTGTGTTGCACTTCCATGCAGTTCTTTGGTACTTTAAAGAATGGAGGGGGTGACCATTGCTGCACATACCCTCCATTAGCCCCTTTGAACTTGAAATGAACAGAGAAAAGAGGGTGGAGAGATCCGCGAGGGCAAGAGGGGAATGCAAAACGAGCTGTGTTTTCATTAAACTGGGTCATTTAAATAGCTATTTGTGCCACACAAGTGTCAATTTAATTAGTAAGCCTACAAAATTGCATAGAAAAGTGCTATGCAATACTGCTTATTTTATGCCTTATCCAGAGGCCAGGTGCATGTGCGTACACTGCCGTGGGACTGATTGTACATGCAGAGCATCTTTGGCATCCGTGATGCACTTGGTTTTGCCACTTTTGCTCCCAGGACAGAATGAGATACTTAAACCCATGGCCAATGAAATGAACCATCAATTATGATGTTTTTTTTCTTTTTTAAGCAGGAAAATATTCTTGCTACCTGTAGTCTGAGAGCAGCATATGTCAATTCAGCTAAACAAAAAGGTAACACGTGCATAGCTGCCCCTCGTAGCCATCCCAGAAAGTTTACCTCCAGATCAGAGATGCACAGCAATGCACAATGGGTATGTAAATTAGCTGGTAAATTAGCTTTTTTGCTTCACAGGAAACGGTCATTACTTTATAGGGCACGGATTTTGTATACAACATAGTTTTCAAGTCTGACAGCTTACAATGATGTAACAACCAACTAGATACACTTTTCCCTTTTCTTGGGGATCTTCAGAGTGGCATGTGTGATGATTCCAACAGAGTCATCACTAATTCCTGATGATTTGATTGATTTGATTTTTAAAGTTATATAGCAAAGATCGCAAGGGAAATAAGTGGCAAGCACATCTAGGCACAGACTGTATCAGTAGTTGAGTAGCATACGGTGAAGCAATTCATGTTACATATTATTCAAATAGATGTGTTTTGATCTGCTTTCTGAACAGAGCCAACAATTCTGTTTTCAGTAGGTAGAGTTGCAGCTCATGCCAAGCCCGAGGGACAGCTTCCTTCCATGTGGCAGGAGACAGCAGCGGCTACCTGATTCTGACCCTGCGAGCGGCTATATCAGGGAGGATCACATGGGGGGAGACAGCCTTCGGGGAGATGTCAGGGCTTCATTGAATGAGACATGGCATCCCTATTTTTCCCATGAAAACAACCCCTTTATACCGAATACCCTTATGGCCTATTGCCATACCTCCTTTTAGGGAAACTACAGAAACCCTTTCCCAAACCTCTGCAGATCAGACTTCTATCCGTGGTCAAAAGCATAAAAAATCCAAGACAACATTTTCCATTTCTAATTATCCATTCTATTGAGCTGGTATATCATTTGGAACTGTTGAAAATGGCTGTTCAAGTAATCTGCCTCATCCGACAATAATGGACTCCTTTTCCCACAATCACCCAAGTACTGGGACGAGGAGAAGGGGAAAGAGCAATACAGAATGAAAAACGCACTAAGCTCAATGAGTGTGCTAGTTGTTTTAAAAGTACACCTGGACGTGGGAGATTTAAAGATCAGAGACCAAGTCAAGAGAGAGACATCTGCTGCTGTTGCTTGGAAGACGGCGTTTATCTCATCCGCAACACTCGTGAGACATGGCTAACTGAACCGGTGTGGCAGAGCTGAGCAGCTCACCAGAAGGGGAGAAGAGAAAAGCAGCAGGTCGGACCGGAGATACACCAGGAGGCAGAGGAAAGCTCCTGGGCATACAGAAACCACTAAAGGCAACTTTTCCCCTACTGGGCTCGGGCACAAGACTGATGTGTTGAGGTGAGGCTGTTGGAGACACCAAAGGGGAGAGCAAGCGGTGCACATTTACCGCTTGAGTGCAAACGGGGCCGAGAACACCAACAAGAGCTTGTGAGTCAGCTCAAACACTATGGGGACCCCGGAACATTCCGGCGACCGTGCCAGATACGAACTGTCATAATTAAAAGGACAAAAGGAGAGGAAATACAGAGTCTGAATCAGAACCAAGAAAGCACATTACAAATAAGACCCACACCAAGATATGATTATATAGAATACAGATATGTGGGGAAACCAAACAGAATGAGGTATCAAGGATATTTAATATACCAAACAAGGTACACAGACAGATGGTTAATTGTTTGTTTTAGACAGGGAAATTCCTCTTAGAGGGTCAGAGAGCCCATTTTCCAACCCTTTAGTTTTCAATAAAAGTCTTTAACCAAAAACATAACAAACTTGTTTCCGACTTTCCTTCCTGACTCATCACATGTGCTTAATATTCAGCATCAATATTATCGTGGGTTTAACAAAAGCAAGTAAAAAAAGGAGGTTTGCGCTAAATTGCATACTGATTTTGCATTGCTGTATGGGACTAATCAGGAGCTGACGTTCCAGTGATGCCAAGAAGGTGGTGCTATTCATTTGTGTGGCTTTTTTTTTATTGCATATTCTAATAACATGCTAAAGAAATAGTAATAAAATGTAGGCCGATTTTACTTTAATTTATGTTAGAAAGTGATTCTTGCGTCTGCATAGCACTGCTGTTCTTCTTGGCTCAAATGTGGTCAAAATGGAGGCACAAATTAAGAACTACTTTACTGTAATAACTGTTACTGCAAGGATGTAAAAAGTACCCCTTGATGCTTCTTTCCTCTTATTCGGCCTAGATTAAATTGCTTTGGCGAGGAGACATTTTTCTTAGCTCACCTGGAACCATGAAAAGTATGCTATTAAAATGTTTTTGATGCCATTAATGTGAATTGCTTTGCCACAATGGATTGGCTATATATGAGTACTGTGATGAAATGTTTGTACAGATAAGCTTCATAGATGTGTTTTTACTTTATACCTCTAAAACAAAGTTATTGATTGAATTGTTAAATAAAGCTGTTGAGAAGCCACTGATAGCATTTCACTCCATTCACTCAATATTGCTCCATCCTGCATAGGCTAGACTGACTTTCAATGCGTTTCCCATTTGGCCTCACATTGGTCTATGAGAGGTTCAGGGGCCTTTCCAGTCTTGGGCCGATTTGCCTGCAAGACGGATTTTTCTGTCAGGTGATCAGTTGATGGCCTTATGTTATGTTAAGTATTTATACTGCACCCATTATCACCATAGTGGTGTTACAGCGCCTGACCTGGTCTGAGGAGCGGCGCATTGTGATCCCGCCAGGGTGTCATCAGACCTTCGCCTGTGGGTATATAGAGGAAGGGTTGGGGGAGAGGAGGTGAAAAGAAAGAGGGATTAGCTAGTGGACAAAAAAAACACATATGGTGTTGAGGGAGGAAGGGTTGTGCTGGCTGGAATGCACTTTTTTTAACTGCAATAAGTTCCTGGTAAGCATGAGAGAAAGGTTAAGGAATGTGTACTCTGTTTATATGATTCACATAGTTCATCTGGCTAGGCCAGTCTAAGATTCATGCCTCTTACAAGGTCCACCCGGCCTTCCTAGGTATTGAACCGAGGCTCTAGAACCCCGCTGCAGTTGTATTTGATATTTTTTATTGACCATGGTACAGGGTTTCAACCAGAAACACTTGCACAAGTTCAGGGATGTCAGCGACAGGCTTAATTACAATAGATAGCAAGTTGTGAATACACCAGTCAAAATGGTGTAGAGATAGGGAGGGACTATCGGCATGTGTACAGGGCTTGGAATTGGGCTAATTTCATATCCACAATGCTTTCTTTGCTTTCTTTGCTCATGTGACACTGAACTGGAGCTGAACTGTCAATGAAGGAGGCTACTAGATGAAACTGTGTCATGTGTGACTAAGCTCAAATAGCTTGTTAATATGTGGGATAGTCAATTTGAGCAGTCACACATTCCACAATGCCACCTAGTAGTCATCATTGGAGGTTCACCCCCAGTTTCGAGCAAGATTGGGCAAGGCTCTACGCGCCTAAGATTCTTGGAAGACGCCTGGACTGCCTGACTTTGCCTAGACATTGCTGGTCCCACCCCCTAACACAGGAAGTGCATATAAACTACTTCCCGCGCGCATTAAGTACGCGCTATAAGTAGCGCTGTTTGCTGTCCTGTTACACTGCTCTACACGCTCAAGATTCTTGGAAGACGCCTGGACTGCCTGACTTTGCCTGGACATTGCTGGTCCTGCCCCCTAACACAGGAAGTGCATATAAACGACTTCCTGTGTGCATTTGCGCGCGCGCATTAAGTACACGCTATAAGTAGCGCTGTTTGCTGTCCTGTTACGCTGCTCTGCGCGCTCAAGATTCTTGGAAGACGCCTGGACTGCCTGACTTTGCCTGGACATTGGTACACCATCACTTGCCCTCACTACTGTTACTATATACTTTAATATAAGTATACATTACTTATTATTTATATATGTTCCTTTCTTTCCATTATTTTAGCTGGTCCCGCCCCCTAACACAGGAAGTGCATATAAACTACTTCCCGCGTGCATTTGCGCGCACGCATTAAGTATGCGCTATAAGTAGCGCTGTTTGCTGTTAGCTGGTCGCTGGTCGTTCTAAATAACCTAATATCAGGTAAAAAGGGAGAGAACAATTGTTGCTCATTGTTTGCCTGGCTATATGCTTAACTAGTCATTTATTGCTGATTCTGACATTTAGCCATGCGCTTTCAAATTAATTAATGCATATATTGATTTAACTATCAGTGCGTTTATAATTATTAATCGCAAAGCATTAATTAATCTGCATCAAATTTTCCTCTCTGGACCAAATCTGTTGCTCTCTTGCAAATGCAAACATGGCGAGCGGACTAAGAAGTGGAAAGGTCAATTTGATTACTCCTTCTCCGCTCTCTTCTACTAGCATTGATTCTCTTGTATGTCATGGAAAAACCTCATATATTGAATCGGCTGCCCCTGAAGCTCATGCCATGACTTCTATCAAAGAAGAGATGCCTGTGTCTTGTCGCGCTTCTCATGCTGTCCAAATACATGTGCAGGGAAACTCACCAATTTCTAATCACATTCTGCCGCTCGCACCTTCCGTGCCTTCTGCCTCTGGCCCCTCCATTAGCCCCGAGGTGCGCAAAGCCATCAATGATTTTAGAAGTTGCTCTATTGGCACTTTGACGCCAGTAGTATTCAACTCTGTAAAGAAGCGCATGTCCTTTCATTCGCACTTGCCGAACTACTCTAAAAGCCTTTTAGACATGAGTATTGAAAATGTCGATGACATAAATAAAGAGCCACCTCCGTCCCAAACCACCTTTTCCCCGGAACCTGAGGAAATACATAACAAAACCTCTCACCTACCATCCTCTCCTGACGTGAGTCAAATGCAACACTCCCCTGGCACCTTTCCGGTGATCATCCGAATCTTAGACCTTCTCGACAAAGGCCACGATCTGACCCATCTGGAATTGAAGGAGATTAAAACAATGCTCTTACTCATGTCCTCGAAGATAGATCGCATCGAAGGGTTTATTATGGCAGCCGAAACACTAAAAAACCTTAAAGAAGATTTAACTTCAAATCAGTCATCTGCGACTAATCCAATTTTAAAAAACAAAAACATTCAGTGCTGTCTTGATCGAACTCCAACACCTCTTTCAATATCTCCGGAAGTATTTTCAAACCCCCACCCCCTGTGTGTAATTGCCAAAGTGCTCCAACAGAGCTAAAAACAGCTATAGAAAAAATGAATACCATCATAGCGCTATATACCCCAAAATTCACTCAGCCTTGAGACAGGCCTGATAGTCCCACTGAACTGCTCAAAGTATTCGAACAAATGCAGCCAGACTCACAAGAACAACTTCCAACAGCGGAGACAACTGGTTTTATGTCTCGCAGAGCAAACAAATTGCATCAAAGAGCTGTCAAAAGGTATGCTAAGAGACGTAAGGACGCACTGACTAAAGGCTGCAACACTCAAACCAACTCAACTAAATTGTCATCATCCATTACTATTGAAATAACATCAGATAAAGATCACATTGACATTCAACAACTTTCAAAAGAAAGCCAAGAAGCCTTAACTTTACCCACAAAACCCAATTCGAAACCATCTGAAAAAGCAATAAACATCCAAAAAATGCCTAATTCGACTGATAATTCTAATTCTTTTAAAGAAATTAAATCAGTCAATCCAGACAACAAAGAAACAGAAAGCCATCTTAATGAGACTAACAATGTACCAATAACAACTAAAATACGGAATAAAAAAGCCAAAGTGATAACAAAAAACGTACCCTTGTGCTTGGAGACTTCGAATGAGCAGGCCTCGACACAACTGACAGGAGTCAAATCGAACTTGGTCAATTACTTTCCAATATGTGGCAGAATTCGTACCACTCGACATGACGATACACTGCCCTTAGACCCTCCCATTACTATAATGAAAAAAACTTATAGTGAAGTCTGTACAAATGACTCTAATTGCCCTCCAATTACTACTGGAAAAATTGACCCTTTCAATACCATTGGTCCTATGACAGCAGTAAACGGACGATAAAACGAACTACCTATATCAGCATTGCCAGCTGCACAAATACTATCCCCGCATCTGACCAATGTATCATCATCTACTGCTAACAAGTGCATAACTGAACCAAACTGTTCAGCAGCTAATGCTGGAAAAACGGACCTTCCTAGTATAGTCCGGCCAGGGATAGCAGTTAACGGACGAGGAAAAGTAACATCCCTCACAACATTACCTCTCATAGAATCACTTCCCTTGCCAATAAGCAATCGAGACCTGCTTAGTGCACCACCATCATCCGATCACAATCGTATATCGTTGCATGGTCCTGCACTGCATAGCTCTATTTCGGAAGCTCAAACCTCCACAATGCTAACTCATCACGACATTCTAGACATCCTGAGGAAAGAACTCAATGAGAGATCCACGAAAGCTAATCCGGACAATGAACCATCAAGTCCAAACTTGATCAGCTCTAATAATCAGGTCCCTTCCAATGTTAACACCTCCGACCCTCATATAAAATCGTTCGATCAATCCCCTGACAAGAACCAACATACTATCATGGAAAAGGGCTCAAAGGAAATCGCGAATTCCTTGCCACAAATCATATCAAACAAGCCTTTCTTCTAACACTTTTTAGTTGAATCCCTCAATTACGAACGTTTAAATCAGAGGATATCCTCAGAGTACCATTATCATCAGAAAACAACTACCGCGCTGTGTGCTATTTGACCTCTGAAGCTGTTATGAAATATCTATGGTTCAACAGGGAAGGTATAAAAGAGGAAGGTCTTGTCCTAAGCTCAATGGCAAATGAACAAGAAGCAGAGAAATTCATTCAGTACAAATGCCCTCAGGTCATAACTCCACAATTGCAATCTACTCTGTTACTCAACATTAATGAGGATGAAAATGGAGCTATTAACGAGCTACTGTACAGAGCGGGCATTTCTCAGGATCTAACGTGGCTAGCCCCGATGCTTAACTCCATTCTCAAATCCAAGGAACCGCCTTCCATATCGTAGCTGCCCCCAAAAACTTTCCTAACTTTGCAATCTTGGAATTCATGCGGCTACCTCAATCTCATGAAATGGCACTCAATGATAGATTGTTACAATCGTCCATCAATACTAATGATACAAGAAACTATGAAAACCATTGCTTTTCCATTATCTGATTATACCAAGCACTGTATACCAGCCAAACGATCCTCTGCTGGCCGCCCCCCTGGAGGCGTCTTGATAGCAGTGGATAATGCCCTAATGCTTAGTTCCAAAATTGTCTGGAAGGCCAGCAAGTTGATTGCGATATTGTTAAAGACAAACACCTATAAATATCGCTACCTAATTGTTATTACAATTTATTGGAATTCGGCGCACACCCTAATTGAAGAGATGATTGATATTGTTGAGAATTTGTAACTCATGAATACCAAAACATTGAAATAATACTAGGAGATTTCAATTGTGATTGTAGGACTAATGATGAACTCAGAGGCTCCAAAATTAATATACTATCGAAGCGCAGAGGCATGACATGGAGGAACTTTTTAAAAGATTGGGACCTAGATATCATTACACCTGATCAAAAATCCAACTGGACCACATAGTCAAGAGACGCAAAATCTTCAACGATTGACTTTATATTCGTTACGCACAATTTGCTTTTAACATCATCACAGCTAATAATTAATCAGATGCCCTATGGAGATCACGCACAAATTCTGGGCAAGTTGAAAATTAACTTTCCTACTTTGGCAGCAGATCCCTCTACAATGCTGTGCGAAATAGATCGCCCAGAGGTTTCTCTTAGATGGAGTCAAGCCCTATGTAACCAATTTGTACAATATGTAACACTGGCTATTGCCAACTGCAACATATTTGAGGGAATCTCCTTGAGTGCAATGGAGTTAATCTATACCGAAATAATTAATGTGACATTACTACATTTTAGTAAAAAAAAAAAAACACTGACACCAAACATCGACATTTATTTGACCCTGTCTGCAAAGCCCAGAAGCGTGAAAAAAATAAGGCTCTTAGAGCTTTGAAAAAAAACAATGAGTTATCTCGAGAAATGTATCAAATACAGCGGAATAGAATTGTGACTACGTACAAACAAAACTTAAAACAAATAAGAATACTAAGTTATAATGAACTCATCTGCAACCTTATTAGAGCCCTAACAGACCATGATACACGAACCGTTTGGTGAACGATCAAAAACAATCATAATCAAGTGTCACTCTCTACACCTAATGCCATATCTGAATCTATCTGGCATACCTATATCACAAACAAATTTCGGATCCCTTCTCAATTTTTTAATATTTGCATTACTTCTTTACCTTACCAAGATCTTCCTCATTTGAACTGGACTACTGATGATATCAAGTGGGCTATCTCCAAACTTAACTACTCTAAATCGGCTGGTCCAGATGGCTTTCCCCCCTGCTTGTACAAAGCAGATCCACATTTATGGGCCACGATTATAAAAACTAAATTCCAGGCCATTCTTAACTCGGGAATTGTTCCTGCGGCTGGCTTTCGGCTAATATCATACCGATATTCAAAAAAGGTGACCCTTCTCTGCCTCAGAACTACCGGCCCATTGCCCTAATTGACACCGAAGCAAAACTTTTTGCAATTCTTCTTCTCTAGGATCTCTGAAAACATATCGAAATGCATGAATTATACTCTAAATATCAAACTGGATTCAGGAAAGGGATGAGTACCTCGCTCAGTGCCATGATAATGGCATTTACCATTGCAGGAGCAAACATCTGCAAACCCAGTTTATATTGCCCTGATCGATAAGTCTTCAGCTTTCGATACTGTGATGCGGAATCTATTATGGGTCAAATTAACTGAAATGGTAATACCGCTAGTGTTAATATATTGGTTTATAGCTCTACACACCAACACTTCCTACAAAATCAAACTTACTTCTGAAGGCCGAACAACTAAACCAATTAGCACTGAAATAGGCCTAAAGCAAGGCTGTAACTTAGCCGCTACTTTCTTTAACTTGCACCGATAAAGGCTGGGATGAGAAAAACTTGTTCTCCGTGAAAATTGGGTTTATCCGATTAAAATGGCTTGCCTTTGCAGATTACATCATTCTGTTCGATCCTACTCCTGCAGGCCTTCAACTTAAACTACGATTATTTGAAGAGTTTGCAAAAGCACATAATTTAACTCCCAACCCAGCCAAAACAGCAGTGATGAAATTCGGTGCTCAGAAAAAAACTGGAAAGTTTCAATGGCACATTATGCGAACTACCATTCCTTCTATTATAGACACGATTTACCTAGGATACCATCTATCGGGGAAAAACTCTATTAAAATGTGGACTGATCTACTAAACAACAAGATCAGACCACTTACATCACAGTTAAAATGAATATACGTGAAATACTGTAAGTTCTCATTAACTCCTTTCATCGAGTTCTTTACACTACAAATTGAAAGTGTTATTCTATACTCGCTGGATATATGTTTAGGTGAAATGGGTTTGATCTTGGACCAACTACAAGGGTCATCCCTGAAACGTGCAATGTCTCTTCCAATGTCCCTGCCTAACGCAGTCCTAAGACATGAGCTAGGTCTAATAGCGTTATCCAGCCGCTGGAAATGACGACTCCTCACCAATTTCGCATGAATAATTTATCCTAGGGTGAATTCCCTATATGTGGATATTAAGAAAACAATTGAATTAATGCCCACAACCCCTTTGGTTCAATATTTGACCAGAATACACGCTATTCTTAATGAGGCCAACATTACGGTGGATGATGTTTATATTAGACCTGCTTATGCAAAAAAAAGTTGTTCGACCTTGATTGGTGCATAACCATTGATCAAATAGGGTCATATAAACTTTACAAGGAATACCATCTATTTATCAAAAAGCGTACACCTAGATACGACTACATTACTCTATTCCCTTGTAATCATACCCGGAAAGCCTACCTATGGTGCAAATTTAATTTATTACATACTAAAGAAAGAACCTCGAATTGGGCTGGGAATAAGATGAAAATTGAAAGCAAACATTGTAGATTTCCCACGTGTACTGAACCTACAGAAACACTAAAACATTTGATTTTATATTGTCCTTATTTTAAACATTCAAGAACTGTTTTACTTATGGAATTTGTGAATATCAGCTATACTGATTGTTTAATATTCCTATGGGCTACAATGATGCAAGGTGCTCATAAACCTCTCATTTATGCTTTAACGAGATTCTGTAAACTGATAGAAAAGGAACTAAACGATTATGTCAATGCCAATGTTTGATAAATGGTGTATGTAAACTCACTAGTCTAGGTGAAGGGACATACTATCACTGTTGTATTTTTAATCTCAGCATGTTTGTGTGGTAATTTTTGGTACATCTTTCTTATTTTTTTTCCTTTCTTTTTTAAGAAATATGCTATTATGAAGTTTTTTGAATGATGTTTTTACATTTTTGTACGATATATACTGCAACGATTATCTGTTATTTCGTTTTTGTAAAGGTTCTGTTACTTTGTAATAGAATCAAGAACAAATGAAAACATTAAAAAAATAAATTGGGCAAGGCTTTTTGGGAATGCAAAAAGGTTTGCATTTGTGCTACTTTGCATACCAACAATACCTTGCTGATGTGGCTGGGAACTGCAGGCTAACTTCCAATGATGGCTACTAGATGGTATTGTGAAATGTATGACTTGGCCCAAATGGACTATCCTTCTTCCACATTTCCGGCTAAAGTGTTTTTTTCAAGCCTTTTCAAACCAACCATAACTTTCCTGGTGTTACACACACACACACACGCGCACACCCACACGCAAAAGGATGCTGAGTGGAGATGATTAAGATTGTGTTGGGTCTCTCTGTCAACTGTGTTTATCGAAAAATATATTTCGTGGTTGTGATTCTTTTCGCGAGATTGAGAAAGAAGCAGCTTGGCTCGATTTCATATCTACTTGAGTGGGCAAGAAGAAAGGCGTCTGACGGTAAACCGGCCTGGCACTGAAATCTTTCCCATGTTAGGAAGGCATTTATAAGTCCCCTCCTCGCTAATGGCTTTGATTATCGGAGCATGGGTTAGCCCAGGGTGACGGTGATGTGACGTCCCTTCCTGGCTCAGTGCGCCTACTACGCTGCCAGGAGGACCCGCTCCATCAAGCTGAAACCCCCCTCCGACAAATAATCAGCCTCCAGAGCACACTGCTTGCCAAGGGTGCGCAGAGCCCTCTCCTTTAACAAACAACTGCTGAAAGATTCCTCAAAGGCGGTAACCGGTACCTCTTCCATATACGAAAGAAAGCAATTCTTCAAATAAAATGGTACAAAATTATCTAATGTGCTCCCGTTGCCAGGTAAGTGTGTGAGTTATGCATGCGCTATTGTTATAGCTGCACCATCAATAGAGAAAAACGCTCTGTATATTTATTAAATAGCAGAACTTAATTCCCGGTTTTCATTTTTTATCATTGAATTTGTTTCTTTTCCGTTTGAAAAGAAGACTTTATGAAAACAAATGTCGACGTAAAACATAGGAGCTAATTTGCTAAGCATTTTCGCGAATACATTTCCAGCCGCAAGCGTCCACACTTTGTAGAAGACACGAATTGCGCCTGATTCACGAAATGTAACTAGGCGCAATGGGAGAAAAGCATACGCGCACCGACATACGGCCCACTTCACAAAGACTATCATTTTAATTGCCTGTGTAAAGGGTGCTAAATGGAGGATGCGTCTGCAACCACTCCTCGTATGTGCATGCATAGTGAGTCACAAATACCTGCGTCACACGCAATTTGCTGTAAATGGTCCAGATAAAAACGGTTTAAAAAAAAAAACAGGCCCAAGTAGATGTGAAGGGGTAAAGAGAAACGATATGTGTTCCACCTTGTTACATGAAAGTGGTCTCAAACTTCGGGAAAAGTGAGCTACAGATGCACGTGTGTGTGGATGTACACCCCTCCCCCCTGCATCTCATTATGTAGCGGTCACTAGTCGTGGGCACGTTTTGTGAATCAGGGGCATTTGCAGTAGCAGCAGGTTGCTAATTTGAGTACCCTCAAATGCGTTTGAGGCAAGAACATTGCTTTGTGAATTGGACCTATCTTGGCTCGCAATCTAGGATTCAGAGTGTGACTGTACCAGTAATTTCTGATATGTGGCCTTCCTACGGACGGTCAAGTGAGGATAGTGAGAGAAATAGGAGGCGTGACATTGTAAAAATATAGGCTAAGGGAGGGAATAGCTTTTCTGCAAACACCCTGGCCTACCAAGCAGCCCGGGTAGTGTCAAAGAAAGAGGACCTCTTAATTTACCACACACCCCAATACTACATTATCCAGGTCTCAAAAAGGTGCGCCGTCAACCGATTCTCTCCTCCTTAGTTCGCAATTACAGGCCCTAATAGTAACATGAAGGTATCCAGTTTTCCTTCAGTCGGTGGGTAGTACCAACCCCACCTCGACAGAGCTTTAGCAGTGCTACTGCTACCGGTCCCGGTGTACATGTGCACCTTATAGGGCTGTTCAACCGTAGGGCGCCGCAAGCAGGGCAGCCTGCGGGTGTCTGTTTTTACCAACAAAAAGACTGGACAAACTTCTCCAAAACAGACCCACACATTTGTTTTTGGGGTCAGTGAGCTGAGATGATTTGCTGCCCACTTTTGGGGGTTGCAAAGCAGCACCCATGCCTCCTCCACTGTTCCCAAAGCCCACCCTGCCCCACAGCAACCCAAGAGTGACTAAAATAGTATGTTCCAGCACTCTGTGTATAACGACAGCAGCCCTCCCTTGCAGGTTCTTGGGTCCTAAAAAATATAGAAAATTCAGAGGATTTGGAAATCCTCCGGACACATTTGCCAGCACTACCAAGTAGCTAGTCTGGCATCTCTGTCGCTCACCACCACAGCACTGTGCCAAGGCGACGTAAACTGCATGTGATAAATGAGCCAAAAGTAATGTACCCCATTGCCCCAACCTCTGTATGATTTCGTTGTGTTAATTGGTAACTTGAGAAACACAATTTTATTATATGTATGTTTTAATTTATTTTTGAAAGCCAGTAGTAACATGATACTGTATATTGTCACATGGTCAGGCATATGATACCGTTAAGAGGAGATGGGCGCCACTCTGAACCTGGGCTGGGGGCCCATCAGGGTTTCACCATTGACAGTCCTGTCCTAGAGGAGGGTGTGGGAGTTGGAAGTGCCTCAGTTCCTGTCTTTTCTACTTGTGCCTGCTTGCATGAAATGAGTACCACCTTTTCTTGCCCAATAAATGTACCGCACATTGCTGGCCAGTCTCTTGTCCCAGTGGACTTCAACAGCCAGCATGCATAGCTGTGGAAGAACGAGTTAGCAACCTGGCCGGAGGAGAGACAGCGGAGAGCTGCTGTGTGTCAGAGCAACCCGCACAATAGACTAGAGGATCGAACACGCTACAGGACACAGACCAGAACAAGGGAGATAACTCCAGTGACTATGCAAAGCATTCCAGAGTTCTCCATGCAGCATGCACAACTAACCGGTGACAAGAACACAGAGCGGTCCCCATGGTAAATCGACTATCAAAATGCTGTAAAACCCTAAAACGAACTGGGGCATTGACTCAGATTGCAGTGGGCTGCCATTGCTAAGAATCGGTGGTCTTGCATACGAGATAGAGGTTGGGCTTAAAACCACTTATTTTTGGGATCAAGTTTGGGGTCCCGCAAGGCTCCTTTCTGTCTCCACTCCTCTTCAATCTATTTGTTGAATCCCTTGCATAGACCACTAACAAACACAACACCCATTTCCTCCAATACTCAGATGACAAATACATGTATACTTCCAAATCTCTTCCCCCTCACAACTCCACATCCTCAAAAGCTGTCTCTCCACCATCACCCTCTGGGTAGCCCCCACTTCCTCAAGCGCAACTTTTTTCCAAAAGGATATACCTCTTCACCTCCCCTCAGACACAAACCCAAATTCACGAGCTAGATCAAAGAAATCACAACAGACAACGCACACAAATCCCTCTCCACATCCGTACCTACCAAATCCCTTGGATTAACCATCAACCCCTACTTTTCCTTCACACGATAGATAGCTGCTGTCAACAAAACATGCAATCTATGACTACAACCTTCTGTGAAAGATCAGACACATCCTTCCTCCTGATGACTACGGCACCACAGTCCAAACACAGGTTCTCTCCAAGCTGGACTATGGCAATGCTCTCCTCACTCAACTCCCAAGCAGCACCCTTTCACCCCTGCCACCCATACAAAACGCAGCAGCAAGACTCATCCTCCACCTACCGAAACATTCACATTTGTTCCCAGCTCTCGCTCAACTCCACTGGCTCCCGTACCCCAAAGATTTACCTTCAAAGGACTCTGCATTGTTTTCAAAGCCATCCACCATAACCCCCATCTGATCTTCATGACAAACTCAAATCCGTCACCCACACAAACACCAGACAAGTAAGCTAGCATCTCCTATACATTCCACGCTACAAACTAAAATTCACACAAAAGCAATAATTTACCTACTGGGCACCCAGGGCATGGAAAACCCTACCTCTTCACATCCGCACTGCACCCTCCATCACCACTTTGAGAAAGAGCCTTACAACATACCTGTTTCCACAAACATAACCCTGCATTTCCATCTCCCCTGCTACCACTTGTTTAACCTATTCTTTCTATTCTATCCTGAAAATATTTTGTAGCTCCTGATTCACCTCCCACCTTTTAACCTTTGAACCCTGTAAGGCTTTCAGAGACCCTCTGGGTAGGCCCAGTGCTGAACAAAAATTCAAATAAAATCAAGTAAATAAAAATCTGTGTTTGCTCACTTATGCGTTTTAGTAGTTATCCCAGATAGTGGGAGAGATACAAATGGGACATTTCAGAGGATTGTTTATCGATGCTCACCTACAGCACCTCCTCTGAGGAAAGAAAGCCAGCAGTTGCAACAGGGCACTGGATTAAGGAGAGAGATGAGGGAGAGAGCCAATGGAGAGGATAAAGAGGGGCATAGGAAACAGGAAGTTGTGGGTTGAGTGAGGTCAAGCAAGGAGAAGGGAGACTAAGAGACCAAGTGGAGAAAGGACATTGTAGAAGAGTGCGAGGGGGGATTGCCGAAGGAGTGTGCAGAAGTGTGTGTTATTGGTTATTAATTGGTGGGGGGAGTGTAGCTTGGGTTGAGTTTGCATGCAAGGTGAGTGAGAGGGGCTAATGGAGAGAGAGAAGAGAATTAATGAGATGGCGATGGAGGGAGTGTGGAAGAGGGTGCGGGTGAAGTGTAGTGGATAGTAGTAGCATGGAGAGGGGAGAGTAGTGGTGGAGAGGAGGGCAGCATAGAGAGAGAGAAAACATTGGATTGGAGAGGGGAAGGAGAGTGGGAAGAAGAAGAGAAGTAAAAAGGAAGAACAGGCAGGCAGAAAATACCATCAGGGTAAGAAGTAGAAGGGCGTGAAAGAAAAGGACCAAGTGAAGCCTGAATATCTGGAAGGCACCCATCCTTGCACTACACTGCATTGGGGAGCTAGGTTAGGGACCACCTAGAATGTTCAGAGAGGTAAATAGTTAGAGAGGGTATTTGCCTATAGGCCTTCACCACCAGAACGGCAGAATTGTAGACAACAGGGGTTACAAATCTCGAGATGCCAACCTTGGATTGAGGGAAGCCTAGACTAGGGAGGAAAGGTCAATCAGTAGATGAGAGAGAGGGACAGCCCTTAGCGAGCCCCTTCACGATTCTCCAATTAAGAACCCTTGAACTGTCTTTGAGAGTTGATGTGTTCTTGATTCCCTCTTTGACAAGATCAAATTGCAAATATAACTTGAGTAAGCGGGTAGAAGAACAAATTAAGTACCTCTTGATAATGTTCTTTCTGATAGATTAGTCCTCCCTCCCACAGATTCCTCATAGAAAGGCTCTTCCATGCTAGCTGACTTTGAAATTATTTCAGCCACCAAGGGGTGCCATGCACTTTCACTTTGGCTCTGTTGCCTGCCCAGATGCTGGATGTAATTTCAGGGTAGATATATATGAAGTCACCGCAATCCATGACCTCCATGACCTCTGTTCTGCCTTTTCCCCTACCCCTCTGGAGCTGAGCAACCGCAGAACGAATGAAATATACCAGCTATCTGCCAAGAGGGGCATATTAGGAGCGCTAAGGGAGGGGGTGGTGAGGCAAATCTATCACGAAGAACATTAACCTGACTTAAGCAATTTGTTTGCCTAATGGAATCCTTTCTCCCATTGATTCCTCATTTTAGGTAGACTCCCATAGCAGTACAGAAATATGGAGAGGGAGGAGCGAGAAACCACCACCCCCACTAGAAAATTTGGAAGGACTCCTCAGTTAAAGCAAATAATGTTTTGCAAACATGTGGAAAGAATCCAACATAACCACTTGGCAGATGTCCAAAGCAGGGAACCTCCTCTGCAAGGCAGAGGTGGACACTGGGCCTCTGGTTCAATGAGCCCTGAGGTCATCAGACATCCCCTTCCGGCCACATCATAGCATTCAAAGTTGCAGAGGATGATACATTTGGGCAGGGTCTATTCATTTACAGCCCTGCCTGCATTGGCGTCAGTGTAACCAACAAAGAGCTCATCACATTTTCTGATATCCCTCATCTGAGAGCTATAGTTGAGGGCCCACACAGGGTCCACCTTATGGAATCTTTCCTCCACCATAGAAGGATGGAGGGGAGGGAAAACATAGGAAGATGAATCTTCGGAGGCAGGTGAAATTTCTACATATCCTTCGAAAGGATAGTCAAGTTCACTCTCAAAGTCACCATCTTCTTGGAGAACACCAACTAGGGAGGTTTAACAGACAGAGCCTGGTGCTCACTCAACCATCTCGCAAAAGTAATGGCCACAAGGAAAATCACCTTCAGGTCTTAATGAACTTAAGTGAAGGGGCTCAAACGGGGCTTCTACAAGGAAAGTCAAAGCTAAGTTCAAATACCACACAGGAACGTCAAACTGGCTTTTGGGGAAACTGGTTATCCAAACCCTACAAAATCATGATGATGATGAATAATGAGTCCAGCTCAGGGGACCTTTTAAAAACCAAACCAAAATGGTGGCCAAGTACCCCTACACATTGACAATCTGCAGTCTGATTTGGGCCAAAGAGATCAGAAACTCCAGCATAGAGCAGTCAGACAGGTAAAAGGGTGCAGGCCTCCCTCCAAACACCAAGGGTACAACATACACCACGTGTAGTCATAGACAGAGTTGGTGGCAGGCCTTGGGATCAAAAGGAGCACATCTAGGTCGTCATCCAACAAGTCCACCTCCTTACACCTTAGCTGCCCAGCAGCCTAGCAGGGAGGTTCAGGCTACTAAGGGTCAGATGGAGTACCCAAACCTCCAGGGGCAAAGTATATCCACCCACACCACAAGGCACCACAGAGGGAAGGCAGACATGTACAGAGGCTCCTGGTACCATGTCCTCCAGGATCAGTCTGTGGCAATCAGAATTGTACATATCCATTTGACATATCCCTCTATAGAATATATTTACATTTCAGTGATTGATTGATTTGTGGACTAATATTCCTGGTCTAATACTCCCCACAACAACAATCACACGCCACAGTGTGGGACAAGGAACAGGTTGTTTTTAATCTGAATATTCAGTTGTATTTAATATAATAAATCAACAAATTAAAGTTGGTCCTCTACCTTTCAATGCTGGGGAAGTCCCCCACGATATGCCACATAAATACAGGCAGCTTGTCTACAAAAATAAGACACCACCAGCCTGCTGTTGTCTCACTTATGTTTGCATTCACATCTCAATATCCAACTTGTTTTGCAAAATAACATGTATGTGTATATATGTATATATTTATCCATATCAAATATATATGATTATTCTAGACATATATAGGCTATTGTAATATCTCTGGATACTGTAAAGTAAACATTCTCTGTTTTAAATAACACAACTCAGAAGAAACACTGCAGTAATATGGGGGAAATAATACTATTGCGCGCTTATCAAATTGTACCAGCAACCTATTATACCTATTAAAAAGAAATACATTCCAGATACCTCACACAGTATGTTCTAAATAATCTTCATTAAAAGTGACCAGTTGTGTTGCAAGTATATGACGATGGTAAGCCATTTTTAACTCAGAACCATGGATAAGACCTTTGGAAATGACTTGGGTTTTCCTGTTGAAATATATGGAAATGAATACCAGATAGAAGCTTTATATGACGATGGTAAGCCATTTTTAACTCAGAACCATGGATAAGACCTTTGGAAATGACTTGGGTTTTCCTGTTGAAATATATGGAAATGAATACCAGATAGAAGCTTTTGATTTGGAGAATTTATTTTACTGATGTATTAACGTGTTACACAAACATGAGGTTATAAAACGGATGTGGAAAAGGAATTATCAATGTAATTTTAATTGTCATTCATTGTAACCTTAAGGCAGAATCCTATTTCTGTGCAATGTTACTTGGAAAAATAACTGTGATTTAAACTGACATTATTTTCTTGGGAATGAACAGGGGAAAGCAACAACCTTCTCTATTTTGCTTTATGGAGTAGAACACCCTATTCAGGATTTTTTATGTAAGCTAGGTTTTTGACAGGTCAAGACGGTTATTGAACCCTGCAAATCAGAGGTACACTATGCGCTGCCTGCCCTTGCACATCCAGATATAGTGTACTAATGTGAACACCAAGGGGAATTAGGCTCAGTTCCTCCTTCTGTGATTTAGCTTGTAAAACGGGTTCCCCAGAATACTTTGAATTGCTATCTGGGATTTCATTAATTCTTGGGACATTTGTCCAAATGCTCTGAGATCTTTGTGCTCACTTTAGGTTGGACTTTCAAAGGACCAGGTCAGGTAAGGTGTAACAATATATTGGGATACCACACTTAACATAAGGAGTCCACCCCTCCACCCCCCAATTAAACAAGACTACAACACACAGTTGGTTGGGATTCATCATGCCCTATCTATGACTCGTATAGAGCCACGTAGACCCCCAGCCCATGTGCCAACAATGGGCCAATAACGAGGCAGGGAAATGGACAGAAAATGTATTTATGTATCATCTATTTATCATTTATTTTCCATGAATCTTTAATGATGACACACCACCTTCTCTGGGGCACACAACCAAACTTAAAAAAGAAACGGAAATAATACAAACCACAGTTTTAACAAGGGAATACGTTACACATTTTTTGTTTAATTTACTGCACACCTGAAAATACTTGCAGTTTTGGAAACACACATTTGGACAAATGCATGTGGCAAATAGCACCCTATTTCATTGTTACCCAAAGATAATCTAAAATCGTTCTGCTAGCATGGTCACTTACTCTCAGGAGAGAGTGCATAGTTTTCACAAGAAATTACACTAGTCTCAATTTCCTAAACACCTCTTCCCCCAGCACCAAAAACCCAGGCATCAATCATGTGCAGTACCCCACTGTTTAAAGGCTAGGTCTAGGGAGTGGCGACAGTTAAGGAATTTTGTTTGTGGCCAAGGGCATCCCTTTTTTAAAATACAATGTTTAAGGAGGGGTGAAAATTGGGATTTGCGTTTTGGGTTAAGTATACCTTTTGTTTACAAGTAAGTTTCGGGAAGGGGTATCAGTGGGGAATTTTGTTTTAGTGACAATGGCCTTTTTGTTTTAGAGGAAAGGTTTGGGAATGGAAAAAAACACCTTTTTGTTTTAAGGGAAAGGTTTGAGAAGGTTGAAATGATATTTTTGTAGCCAAGACACTCCAATTTCTTTATGTGACTATAGCATTATTACCGCTAGGGCAGAGGGTGGAAGTTTAAAACTCTTCCAAGCTCCGCCCTGAGTCAACCTATTTGGGAGTTAATTAAATTGTTAAACTGTCAAAAGCTAAGGGTCTACCTAATTTGCCCCCCCGCCCCCAATGAAGGAAAGATATTAAGGCAGGCAGAACCCCCACACACTTGGTTTCAAATCGATCAATTCTACTTAAATGGGACCAATGTTTTTGGTTACTCAGAGAAGACAGCCAGGCTCCTCTTTGGACAGCATAGGTTCCGGACACTACAGCCAGAGATTGTCGCCAGCTTTCATCCCATATCCGGCTTCTCCTTTAGGACCAGGTCCTAGTCAGCTGTTGGCTTCCTCCAGTTTCACCCTCCCATGCAAAGTTTAAGTCTTCTCAATGTTAAGGCCTCTCCACCCAAGATGTCAGACAGCTTTCCCAGGATACTACCAGGTGGATTAAGGGCAAATTCTGGAAGATGTTTGACAGCTCTCCCTCAAAGATATTTTTTCAGGGAGCTTTTCTCCTTGTCTGATCCATGTCTGCATAGAGCAAATGCTTTTTAATGTATAAGCCACACCTCCAATTATTACAATTTGAAGGTGCCAGTTTATTGGTGGTAACTTTCCCATTGGAGGATCATTCTCTCTTCCTCCTGCCAAGAGCCAACTCTTCTCTGCGAATAGGCTAGGGAGTTCTGTGATTGAAGTGAAGAGGTACACACCTTCTGGTCACTATCCGCTGCCGGTGCCTCCCTCTGGAACAGCCTACCTGCCTCTCCCCATCTTGAACTGGATCTCCTTTAGTTCCGGAAAACCCTCAAGACCTTCCTCTTCGCCTCCTCCGTCCCTCTCCCCTGCTAACCATCTCTTTCTGCTCTCTTGCTCTCTCCCCTCTACATCTGCTCAGTTTACTGACTGGCTGCATGGTGTACCTTCGGAGCCTCACAGGTCCCTAGCTCTCCTCGCCAGTCTCCTGCACTTGCCCCTTGGCATTGCACTTGCCGCAATACTACTACACTTCGGTTACGACCCATGAAGAGAGTGGTAACTCTCTGAACTTAACTTATGTTCTGATGGGACTAGGTGCACTTGGTCCCAACTACCCCGTCCCCACAACTTCCCTCTGTTTGCCTTCAAAATCTGAATGTACTATGCCTAATAAGACCATTTGTCCTGTCTTTCCCTATTTCTTCCCCTCCCTTGCATGGTTGCACTTTGAAACACTTGTGTATAAGTGCATACTACATAAACAATCAATCAATCAGTTTGCATTTTTTTAACATGACAGTTTTTCCCCCAAAAAAGTCCCTACATGGCACACATCACTGAGAAATGCCATAATATATTTTGTGAAGGCATCATGAAGGAAGACACAGACAACAAATTCAAAATTCAAACAAAATAGTTGTATTAACTTAAATGTCAGGACGGTTGAAGGCCTAACTTGCTCTATGCTAAGGTGGGATTTCCCTACGTAAAGTAAGTTCAACTTAAAAGTCTGTCTGTGTCCAAAACCTATACTTGCCCTCACAACTAAAGCTAGACAATGTGTAAGGATGTCAACAACAAATCAAATAGCGCTCCAAAATAAAGTTCTGAGCTTCTTCCAGCTTTTGGCTTGGTTTCCAGCCCCCCTTATCCAAGTTCAAGACAGTTCCACAAAGTCTAGTGGTTCCGTTCCCCAAGAAGACAAAACAATTACAGAAGGCCTCAAGGTTCCCTTCCTCAAGGCATCAACAAAGTTCATAAGGGCTTACGTTTCTCTTCCCCAAGATGCCAGCTTGTCCAGCTTACGAACTCAAACATAGTTTCAGTCTCTTAATTTTCAAAACCAGTTCCGGGTCAACCTTACACCCCTTCTGTTTCCTTGACAGTTTATACAAATTGCTTTCTTCCACTTCACTTAAGCAATCCCTTTCATACATACAGCTTTGTTATCTGTATGATTCTTTAACTTTCACAGGGAGGTTATCCCCAGTCTAGGCACAGTTGTTGGACCGAATGGTCCATCTATTATAGGTCACGCAACCGGGAACCCTTGGCTTTCTTGCCAACACAGGTTCTTCTATCCCATAACCTGTGTTTTGGTTCACATTCACTTTGCTTTCTCTTCACCAGTCCTTTGGCTTTGCCACAATGTTTTTTCCTCTTTGCCAGTCTTTTGACTTTGCCACAATGTGTTCTTTCATACAGTTCACTCTGTGGTGTTCACTTTCCTTCACACAGTACTTTCACACTCTTCCGTAACATTCCTTATTTGCTTTTCATTGTATTTCATGAGATTTGTTCTTTGCATTTCAATATATGTCACGAGTGCTTCAAACCAGCTTGCATTCCCTTCATAGGTTTGTCAAAGCTTTCCTTTAGTTCGGTATTCAATAGTTCTTAGTTCATTTTCTTTCACTTGCAGTTCACCTTCTTTGTATAGTTCACTACAACCCTTCACTTTGAGTTCACCTTTGCTTGCACATCTCATTACGTTCATTCAGCAATTACTTTTACAGTGTTTAGCCCCCAGGAGTGCCCCGGTACATTTGTTCTCTTTTGTTCACTCAGTGGTCCCTGGCTGCTCGTCCGGGTGGCTTCTTTCCTCTTCTTCTGTTCCACACAGAGGTCTCCGTAGTATTCTGCTATTCCCAGTGTGGGTTGCTGGCAGCTCCGCTCACCTCTTGCGGACGCTGCCAGTATCTTGCAGCAATAGGCTCTCTTCCGTGCCCCACAGGTCCTGCTGTGGGCACCCGACCTTGGAGGCTCTAACCACTGTGACAATCTAGCGGCCCACTCCGACCTCGGTGTCACAATCTCTCCTAAGTATCTGCTGGCATCCTGGCCTCCAGGCAGGACCCTCCTCAGCAGCCTCCTACTCAACAGGATTTCTCCCCTCACAGACCCGAAATTCTCAGCCCGGTTTCTCTCCCGCTGGTCTCCCTTTCCTGATTGCCGGCCCCACCTTTTATGCACCTGCAATCATTTAACCGGTTGCAGGTGCAAGTCCTGAAGTCCAGTTGCCTGACCATAATTAGTCGTCAAACCTCTTCCTCGTTGCAGTACCAGAGTGGTGAAATGATATATTGGTGTGTCCTACTCCTAGTTGTCCCATCCTCGTCTCAGTACTATAGTGATATGAATGAGGGAAAATGAAGGGATTTGTAACAACCTATAAAGGCAGGGGGAGCGTAAGGCTGGTTATCACAAGGAAATGGGGGATATCATGTCTCGCCTGTGGACATACTCTCCCCAATCCCCAAGGACCCTCCACCCAGGTGATCCTCCCTCACATCTTCACTCCCAGGGTCAGGATCCAAAAGTGATGGCCTTTCCATGGCCACCTGAGAAGAGGATCTAAGGGGAGTAGGTGTGAGGATACCCTCAGGTTTCTCACAATAGATATTATTATTCCCCTCCTCACTACAAATTGGTAGGGGTTACTTTCATTTTAGCATGCTATGGCACAAGTGTGCTATGGTTTTTTGCCCTTTATTCAAAAACAAACATAGTTGGGAATATGAAACTTCCTACTCAGATATTTGATTTCATGAGTCATAAGCTCCCCAACTTTCAGATTCCGGAAATTTGCGGGGCAGCTAGATAAACCTTTTTTGATATAACTTAAAAACTCAAAATCACATCAAAATGAAAGTCACGTTGATACCATTGCCTGAAAATTTGCTTTAAAATAAGATCGCCCACAACACCATAAATCTCACGGCCTCAGAATTATTAAATAAAATAACATTTGCAATGAAAGTCAATGACCACATATTTAATGGGGACAAATGGTAGTTTGTTTTCGATTTCCTTGAACCAACGTGGTTCAGGCCTCCAATAAAATGATCAATCACTCTTGTGGAGCCCAAAAGCTGAGCTAAGGGATACAGCAAAGATTGTATCTTCCCTTTATGGCATGCCATCCCCCAGTGAAGCCAGGAATTAGTCCCAAAAATGTCTTCAATTTGGGGTATTTTTTTAAGTTCAGCTTCACTCGATCACAGCCTCTGTTTATACAGCCCACCAATAAATTCCTGTTAGACTCTGGTTACATCCTTCAGCTTGGGCTTGAAGGGTTCAAAGCAATAGTTTATCAGCTGGGGAAGCCTGAGCAAAGCCAGGAGTGGAGAAACTTTGTTTTGAATCTCTGTGTTTGAAGTCAGCTCCACTGTCCATTAGAAATGTCATTTTGGCTAACCTAGGGCCTTTCTTTTGCTTGGCACACAGCAATTTTTATTAATGTGGCAAACTTTGAGTGAAGGGCTGCTGTCCATTTTGTCATTCACAATTGCTTTATATTTACATGATATCCATTTGTGTGCTGAGAAGTGGGTTTTAGTCACCTGAAAGGAAATCTATTGACATGGCTTTGAATTTCTCCTGCAAGGCCAACTTCGTACTCTTAATTTTCAGAGGTCACAGCATTTGGATGTGTGGCATTTCCCATGGCAAATGCTGCTTTTGTCTCTCAATGAACAATGTGTCTTTTCCTTAAAAGCAATGTATTTCACAGTAAGGCTTAACATGGCCTTACAGTTAATTTTTCCTGGGCTGAAACTATCCCACAAAGGACATCAACTGTCTCCAAGAAATAACTCCAAGCAACCACCTACTTTCAGTCTGTACACCCGCTCCCAAAATTAATCTCAGGAAATCTTTGTCTTCAATCCCACCTGGAAAAGGTCCTTTTAAGGAGATTTTGCTTCGACTGCTTGCAGTTAGAGTCCCAATCCCCTTTTGTCCTGTGGAAGAGGCCCTCTTCTGCTTTCCCTCATCATTATTCTCTTCTTATGCCTTTGAGTTCAAACACAGAGCCAACTCTACCCATGCAGCATCATCTGATGCATCATTTTTGGATTGGACACACTTGTGATAGGTTCCCTTCACTTACTCACACCCACAGCAATACTCCTCTTTAGTTCCATTGACCCATTACATTATCTGTCTCATAAGGGGAAGTATTAGCTATTAGTTTGCCCTCTCTAGATAAGGAAAAAAGAAAAGAAAAAAGACCACCACACCTTATCAGGGGTATAAGAACCTCACCATCTCTTCATATTAAATAGTGCCTCTTCAGCCTCGAGCTAATAGGTTCTTGCCATGGTAATGTACAGTTTAATTTTCATTTATACATTTGAAAGCTTCTTTTACAAAAGCTAACAGTGCCAGAGTTACCGAGACTTGTGCTCCTGTCAAAAATCAGAGAAATAATCTAACCAGCCACTTGGATCTAATGTCTCGCAACTCCGAGCATTGCTCTTAAAATTCCTGTTATGGACATGTGATATTAAGAATAACGTTAAAATTCACAAGAATATTCTGAATCCAAAACATCCCTTAGGTTTTTGTAAATGGACGCAAAACCAACGTATTAAAATAGTCAAATGTATTATTATGTGCTTGTGCTGCTCCTTTTCACACAGAAGCTAAATCTCTAGTTTGTTAACTGGACCAAATGTTCCACAAATATATCTAAAAATGTATTTCCCTCTTCTCACATAAATACATTATTTTGTGCAGCATACATTGAAATATGGTTTTGTTATATTTATTAACTGATTGGCATTTTCATTGCATGTGATCTACCCCTGTCAATAGAGAAATATGCTTAGGAATAAAATGGCCATTTTAATAGGCTGCCTTAATGGAACAGATACAAATTCCTCATGGGCCTTATTGCTCTCTCAGATTGGAAGTCCCGGTGCAGACATCGGTTTACTTGAAGTTGCAATTGCTCACTGACAATGCATTCATCAATCTCTCACCGTGGTGGGCTTCTAGATAAGCCTAAAATACAGGAACGTAAAAATCTTGATTTTTGGAATTTATTTTGACCTGTTGTTATCGTATTTTTAAAACAGTTAATTGCCACAAGAAAACACAGCTGTGCCATTAGCCTGTTTAATACCTTGATCAAAGGGATGGCTACTAGGGTCTTTGCATTCCTGTCTTCAAGAAAGCAGACACTTGCACAAACAACCCTTTCAAAGCTCAAACACATTTTACAATGTCAATGTTACAGGTAAAAGGAAAATGCTATGTGCCCTTTTTACTGGTAATGGCAAGCTAATAAAGTGTAGGGCTATCAACAGATTTAACTCTATCTACCAGATGATTTTGAATACACATGCTGTCTGTTATTTTCTTACAGAATGCAATACTTCAAGTTGCACAGTGTATCAGGGGCTCAATGCAAAATGACAGCACACATGTAAAACCACATTTAAATTACACTATATTTTTCATTGAAAGCCTACAACATGGTATATTTTTCTGTCAATTGCATTATCTGTTTATCTGTTTAACATTGATTACATTAATTACATAATATATTGGTGTAAAGTCATTCTAAATTCACATTATTTAATAGAAAGCATTACATTCAAGGAAATAATGCCTAACAGAATCAATCTGGAGCCGAACTTCTGCAGTCTCATGAGAGTGGGCAGAATGACAGCGATCAGCAGGAATGTATAAAGGAGGTAAATATTTAATCAATGCTTCCCTCAGAGCTCCATGTAAGGGTAATCACAGGAACAGAATAACTTACACTTACTGTTCACAATTGAAGTGAAGAGGTTTTCATGAGGAGTCCCCTAGAAGGTGAAGATCTCCAGAACCTCCTGGTTGCTCAGAGCATCTGTAATGACATTCTCTGTCTCAGGAAGATGTGGTTCATTCAGGGACACATTGTTCTTCAGAGCCCAGAACCACAGCCATATTGCTTCTCTAAAAGAGGCAATGACTTCACATCGCACTCTGCTTGTTGAGGAACTGCATGCCCACTGTGTTGTCCGGAAGAAGGCAATAAGGGCCAGCCTAATATCCCTCAAATCCAGCAAATGGACATGTCCCGTAAGGTGCGGTTGGGGACCCTATGCTGTTCACCATGAGATCTTGCAGGTGATGACACCAGCCCTTGAAGAAGGCATCCTTAACTACCGTTAGTTGAGGTCAGGGTTTCCAAAGCCATTTCTGCAGCCTGGATGTTGGATTGTCTGCAGGTCGAGATGAGGAGCATAGGCGCTTGATGGTCTTGTGACTCTTAAGTGACTCTTGGTTTTAGACCTTACCTCTTGCCTATGTTGTGGGGGAGTGTCTGACCTTACTTAGTCCCGCAACATGCAGGGTTGCTGGACATTCATCACTTTGTTTTCCAGATCATCAGTACACCTTCTATCTCACTGGTTTTCTTTGTTCTTGCTCTGCCTTTTCTGTTTTCTATTGTATTTTGCCACAATTTCTTCTTTTTTGTACCAATTCATTAATTGATTGTAAAGCGCTTAGGTGTAAATACTCTAGAAAGAAAATAAACCAACAAAACAACACGCATCTCAGCATGTTGTCTCACCAAGCCCACCACTAGAGATTTCACGACACAGTGACCGAGACCTGCAACAGGTACGACACGTCACAGTGGACCGGAGACCACAGACTCTGCTGGCATTGCCACTGAAGCAGTCTTTTGTACAATTGGGCCTCTGGCACCACCAGGATACATGAGGCCATGAGGTCCAGAAGATGCAAAAAGACAGAAACCACAACCAGTCTATGGGACTGAAAGAACTGAACCACATGAAGGATTTCATCTACCCAATCCTTTGGAGAGAAAGCACAGCCCAGATGGGTGTCCAATACTGCTCTGATAGGATGGACTAGAGCAGGGTTGTCCAACTCCAGGCCCGCATCCATGCCGGGTTTTAAGGATAACCCTCAAATATTCATCAGATAAATTTGCATACAATGATTCTAAATGTATACACATTTTTCCTCATGAATATAAATGCAGGACATCCTGAAAACCCATCAGGATTGCAGCCCTCAAGGCCCGGGGCTGGACAACCCTCCACTAGACAGACTGAGATGGCAAAACGTAAGATTTTTTTAATATCAGAGAGAAGCAGAAACCATGCAACATTCTGTATGTGTGGTACACATGTGCCAACGACAGATACGAATGAGCCAATCATGATGGTAGAAGAAGACTTCTCTCTCCTGAGATGAGCCACTACCAGAAGATTGGTGAAGAACCTGTGTGATGAGGAATGACCGAAGGCAGAACTGGTAGTGAGTGTTTTCAACCCTGAACATCAGGTACTTCCTGTGCTTAAAATGAATCCCGTAAATGGAACTAGGCATCCTGAAGGTCTGGGACATCAATCATTCCTGCAGCTCCAGGGCCTGAAGGATCTAGGCCAAGGTCACCATCTTGAACTTGTCTTTGCGCAGGTAGAGGTTCAAGAGCCTCAGATCCATGATGGGACGAAGACTCCAGTCTTTCTTCGGGACCAGAAAATAAAGGGACTTTCAGCCCTCTCCTAATGCAGAAGATGACAAGCCTTCTCCAACAGGGGGTCGGTGAGTATTGAAGAAAAAGTAGGCAGTAACACTGCGTTATGACCTGTAAGACCCAAACATTGGTAGTGTTGAAATAGCACTACCCAATGGCCCCTGCCACAGGTGGCAACGGAGGTGAAGGGCTAAAATGAACAAACCCTCCGAACAGAGGTAAACCACTGCTGCAAAGCAAGGCTCAAGGACTTGGACATGGCCTTGGAGGCTTAGAATTTCTACAAGGATTTATCAGCCTTATCCCCAAACAGGTTATTCCCATCCAAAAACATATCCAAAAGCTTCTGTATATGGAGCTGAAGTCCAGTCGAAGTCCTCACCCAGAAATGTCTCCTCAGGAATAACCTAGCGCCTGTAGCAGTGCCACAAAATTAGCCATGCCCAACTAAAATCTAGCATGCAGCCTACTTCTGATCGCTCCCCAGAGATTTAAATCACTACTTCATCTTTTGCATCAGCAGGGTTTCAGTCACACCAGAGTTCACACTCTGGAGACCAACAAGACACATTGCCCAACTCAAAGAGCTTTTGGACCATGGTATCCAACTTCTTGCTCTCCTTGTTTAGGGACAAGGTGGGAAAAGATGTGGACTTCAAACCTTCCGTAATGGCTTGCACCTGTCCAGCAACTGATGTGTGGAAAGGAAGCCAGCCATACCTCTTGGCAAGGTGCGACCCACCACAGTGATCGAAGGTGGCTTCTCCCATGTGATCAACACAGGGGCTGCCACGGTCTGGTTGAATGGTAACAGTTTCTCCTATGGAGGACTCTGATACAAGATGTATGTCTAGTCGTAATGGACCTTAGGCATAGTGGGGGCAGACAATCTCAGTGTGTCCTCCCCTTTTGCAATGGTCTTTTGGAACGAGCCATATGCCCTGCCAGGGACTAGTATATGAAGAATGTCCAGCTCCGGAGATGTTTCTAAGCCAGAGGCTTCCTACAAATCCATGGCCAGATCCACCAAATCCTCCTCTTCACCATAGAACTCCTCAGCCCAATCAGAGTAATGGGGTCCCAAACCCAAAGGAAAGCGATCCCTTCCTCATCAAAGAACGGGGCCATCTTCGATAGGAGCGTCCCCCTGAATGCGGGGCAGACTCCTGGGAGATATCAGAGCCAAGGCAAAGGGACCTGGAGCTGAGGCGTCAACCCTCAAGGGGGGAGAAACATGGTGCTGAGACGAAGCAGTGTCCACCAATAGAGCCAGAAGTGAGCCACCAGGCGTGTGATTGCAGGCCGAATAGGAAAGTCTGCCGGCTAAGTCAACTACTGTGGGTGGTACGGATGCCGGAATCTTGGCTAAGTGGTCAAGCAGCTACTGCCTGAAATTCTCCAACTCCTCTGGTGCAGACGTTTATGTGGGAAATGGTACCTGCCACGTAGGAGCAGAGTTCTGAAAGTTATCGCTGTACCGCGATAGATGACTCCACTTCTTGGAGGAGGAAGAAGTAGAGCGCTATATATGGTAGCTCCAACATCACGTCCAGCATATGGGCACACATTGGCACAGAGAGGAACCAACAGCAAGATGCAGTGTGCTACCTGGTGGCTGAACAAGTTCCTAAAGTCAGCTGGTGCTACACAGAATATCCAAGATGAGGAATATGTGACAGGAAGGAATCTGTTTAAAGCAAAAAATATGTTCAGCGGAGACTTGTGTGTCATTAGCCAAACTGGAATAGGCACCTGGTCACTTCAGAAATAACTGCTAGATCTAAATTAAGCACTGTCTTTTTAAAATGGACTGTAATTCACAAACAAACCCAAACAATTTTGAACTAGCATTGTTGCTTTTTCTGTGCTCTTATTTGGTTTTGCTCTGATTGGTTATTTTCCTTGGCTTATGATCATGCAGGTGCTCATAAGAAAGGAAATAGATCAGATTTGAATCACTTCCTGCTGTACCCCTGCTACAATCATAACCACAAAATATAGCATTATCTGCAAACAAGGATTTTGTACATATCATACAAACAATGTTTTTTGATCGACCTAAGGAAGGATGCATGTATCAATAGTGACCATTTATGCAGTGCGTATCACACTTGCCCTAAATAATAGGTGATCTTCTACCCCAGGTAATAGTACTCGTTTCATTGACCTCTGAAAGACTAAGGGCCTCATTCTCAGTTCAGCGGTTTGGCCAAAAACCGTGGCAATGCAGTGGTAACAGACTTACCACTGTATTACTGCAGCATTACCACACTGCCGGACTATCACCAAGAAACAGCTATTTCGGCAGAATTACTGCCAGTGGCAATTGCGTCGATATCCTCATGGAGTCCTACAGACTCCATAAATCGAGACTAACACTGCCATACCGCCATTTGTAATCCGGCGATAATTCTGCCGGACCAGGTGGAGGTAACAGTAAATACATTTGGTCATATATCTGCAGATTTACTGCCACGATACCACCAAACTTGCAATGAGGCCCTAAGAAATCCTTGTTGGCATTGTGAGGTGGACAAGTAGATTCTTTTTCACGAGTAGCCATGTTAAAAAACAATAAGGGTGTGATAAACGCCTCGCTTTCCCTAACCTAACAAGTATTTCCCTGCCTATCAAACTAAGACTAAAGGAAACCACTCTAATATCAAAATATATCTGTCCCTCACACTTATACATACAACATCATCATACAGGTTTCATGTGGCTGTTCAAACTCAACGAAATAGCAATTATATTCAAACATAAACTTTACAAAGATATATCCTTGCAACCAGGGTTGGATCCCCTTCCCCAGGATTAATGCAGGATTCTCCAAATCAAAATTCCAAATAAGAAAGTTATTTGCAATAGCCAAGTTCTGCTCTGAATACAACACCAAGTTCTTTTCGCTGAAAAAGTCTTTCATTTGACTCTTGGATTGTCTTATTGCTAAAAAAAAAGCTTCATCAATCTCCCAAATGATGGTTCAACATTTCCACAAGCTCTTGCTTAATAAACCAAAAGATGTTGGCCCTCATGACATGTTTTCCGGTCCAACTGTCCAACAACAGTTACTAGCACCTTCTACGGACCGGCAAACTACTGGTAGAGGCGGTGAACTACCGGCAGTCCTAAAAGCAATTGCGTGAAAAAGAATTACAGACCTTCACAGAATATATAGAATAGAATTAGTTATAAGCTGAAACTAATGGGCATTTCGTGCCCACACATATTCATCTCAACCCTCTACCAAGGAGTGAAGCAGTCAGTGACCCTACCATGAAAGACTTGAATGGTTCTCTTAAAAAAAAAAACCTGCGTCCCGCACATCCTTTACTAACAGTTCAGAAAGTACGCTCCATGGGGGTCACAATAGACTAAGTTCTTGAATAAAGCAATTTTCACATCCTGATGAAGGCTCAATAACTGATTAAGCAAAGAGTGAGGGTGAAGGCGCATCATGGATAAAGGGCCGAAACACGTGTTGACCAGCACACAACTCTAATTTTGACTCTGTTGTGTTTAGTTGAATTGTATAATTGACAATTGATTCTGTCACTCCGTAGTAACCCCCAGTCACAACAAAAAATCTCTCACACATTTTTTTTTGTAATTTGGGTGGAGAATTTGCTTGAAGTTTTTTGGATGATTTGTAGTAACTGTGTTTTTATAAAAATGAAAAAGAATAAAATATTTTTTGTATACCAGTGTCACTCTCATGCTTGAAGCTTACTAAATGGTAGTCTACATAATAGGTTGTTAATGTACACACCATTCGGTGTAAAGTGTTAAGAGAGTGGTAATCAGCCTCCTTATATAGTTGCTTTATATTTTGATCTTCCCGATTCGAAGCTGGTCCCCCGAAAATAAAAAAAAGGGGGAAGTACCCATGTTAATAAACCACCAGTACCATGAGGCAGATTTCACTCAGAGAAAGCCAATGAATAAATTAAACAATGCATTTGGTTCACTTGCTTAACTGCCATTTTTGGAGCGGAGACCTCCAGTAGTTGCTAACACAGATTGTGGTGAAGTGGACACCTGTTAGTTGAGAATGGAGGCATCAACTATTATCGTGTTCAACAGTGAGCAGCAATGGTTTTTGGTCCCAACCACCCAGGCTGGGTAGTTAACCAGTAACCATGTAATTCTGTGCCAAACCAGTAAAACCCTCCCCCCAGCCCCACCCCAGTATACCCTTGTAGTGTTAAATGTTTAAATGGATGAAAGAAAAGAAGGGAAGATAAACTCCCTTAAAAGTTATAGGCCTTCACAAACTGAGCAGTAGGCAGCCACTAAGTCCAAGAAGCCGGTAAAGCCATTAGTATGGTCTCTTTCAAAGGCAATCCCCTACCAGGCATTCTACAGACGTGTGAGCTGTGTGGGTACCTCCGTACAGCGTCAGGCAGCCAGACAACACAGTACGCTGCCATACAGGTGGTTGCCATGCTGATGGATTCACACTCCATGATGTGCCAATGGTGTGGATTGCAGAACTTACACTAGATATGCTCCACCTCTGTAGTATGTATGGATGCAAGTTGGTGAAGGTGGTTATTGGGATTAGTAGGCCGGCGTGCCGGGATATTCCAGACGCTAAAGCGTTTTACCTATTTCATCCCATATGCACCAAATATGCCTTGAAAGCCAATGGATAATCGGAAGCTGACAATCATCACAGCTGACGAGTTGTACTGATCTCATGCATTCACAGATGGGCATCCATGCTAAATTGTAAATTCCCTCTGTGAGGTATAATCACACTTGGAATTATTCTTCTCAGTTATAAGTGAGCATAGAGCTACATCTAAGAGCATGCTGTTGGTGCAAGATTTTGGTTTTGCTCACGTGATACACGACGATTTCAAATAATCTTTTTTTTTTATCTGTAAACTCAGTGGTTTAGAGAAAAAACCTTAAAAACGGAGGGTGTCTGAAGTGAAAACCCTTCCCTCTCTCACTCATGTACTGCTTTAAAGGCCTTTGTTATCAACAGCACAGCACTGTCCTGCGGTGGGCAACAAATTATAGCATTATTAAAGTATTGGGCCACAATAAGAAAACGATGTGAAAAGCAGCTGATTTCTGTTTCAATGAGTGTGCCATGGAGATGCCCCAGGAGGGGAAGCTAAATAAAAAAACAAAATGGATTGCCAATGTCACACAAAGAAAAATGCAAGTTAAAGAAAGAATAGAGCGAGTAGGCGGATGTTAGTGGGAGAGCAAAACAGGGAAAGAAGGAGGTTCATTGTAGCTGAAACAACTGACTTCTCTGTTCGGACTCTGCAGATATGAGCGTGCCTTCAAAATGGCATCCATAAATATGTATTATGTGTAATGTTTTGTCTCTTTTCCCTGGTCGGGTTTTAAGAGCACATACTGTGTGGTCAGAGCTGAAGAAATATGCACCCCAAGTGACCTGTATTTAAATGGGTGAAATATGACGCGAGATAGAAGCCCACGTGCTGCGACGCATCCAAAACGTGATGCAGTCATGGGAGCATTCTTTTCAACACAACTGAACCTACGCCAGGAGACAGCTTGACTGGCGAAACGGATGCTCGTTTGTAAAGAAAATCAGTGAAGCAGGACCAAGATCAGAGGACGTTCACCTGAAAGACGCTGCTATGCTCAAGGAACTGGGGCCACAGCAAGGTTACATCTTGGGTGTTTAAAAATACAAATTAAGGTAATAACGGGCGCGGGGGTGTAGCTTCCGTTCATGTGTCTTTTATTTCTTTGGCATGGTGAAACAATTGTTACACATGTCGCGCTCCATCATGGCATCCATCCACTCATTAGGTTTTGTCACTTTGTGGTAGAAAAAGTGTATTTCAAGTGGTGAAGCAGCACTGTGCCAACAGGGACCTCAAAAACATGGACTGAGACCAACATCAGGAAAGCGATGTGGAAATCAACGCTGCTACACAGAGCAGGGTGAAGAGGTCTAAATGCCAGCGATGCAGGAGCGGCTGTGAATGCTGAACCCAAAATGTTGGCACGACCCTGAAAACATTTCCACTTTAAATTGAAAATGTACCCATTATTTGAACATGTTTAATCAACACGTCAACAATCACCACTGCCACAGATAATGCCAGGGCCCAATAAGAGAGGTGGGAATTGTGCCCCAAATCAGGAAAGGGGACAAGGCCCAACTGAATGAAAAATCACCAACGGCTTTCAAAAGGAGGAATATGTTGCAAGGACTCACACAGTTGGCACTGAAGCCGTACCACAGCAATATCTAAAGCAAAAGGGTTTGAAATGGCACAGAGAACGGCAGAGGCTGCAAGAACCCAGGAGGGAAAAGGGCTCCAAAATCACAGAAAAACTATAACCTTGAGAGACAGAGGGCAGAAACTCAAAAAAAAAGAAGAGTGAAAAGGAACAAGCAACACATGATGCAACAAAGATACAAAAGTTTCATGAAGTTATGAGGCATTGTCACCCCAACATCAAAGGGGGAGCTGTGGCGCAGCCACAGATAATGCTACAGTCAGCAAGCCAGTGTATGAACAGCACTGGAGGCATATGGGAAAACACAACATGTTTCGGTTTGCTGCAGCCAGCAAGTGGACAATAACATATCATCATCAAATTTCTATGACCAGATGGGCTTGTGACATGTTTTATTAAATTAAGAGTGGAACAACTGAGTTTTCCCAATCCCAGTTCATCCACAGCCAGTCTTTGTAGAATAGTCGGAAGTGGCGTTTTACTTTCCCCTGACATTTTCTGGCCTGGTTTCATCAGCTAACTCCAATATGTCTTTTGTGAGGAGCTCTGCAGGCCATCATGGACATTCACGCCGTGGTTTCTTTGTATATAACCACTAGGTGTTTTCAAATGTTCTTAAATGCTCTTTGCTTCTTGAGCAGCCTTCGGCATTGTCAGCGTTCAGAGCAAGGAAGGTATCATGTTTTCTTTCAGGAGGTACCACCCCCCCGAATCATCCTTGCTTTACCCAGTCTGGCCTTCATCTTTTGGACTGGGCTCTGCATTCCAAAGGACCTCCTTTCCAGAACATTTTGTGCCCCCCTCCAGAGACACTTCCCGAAGGATCTATTGGGTGATCAGAGCGGTTGAATTAGCAATTTCACTGAGACTCGCTTCTATGAATTCTGATGGGGTATGACTAACAGAACACTCAAAACTCAGGTTTCAAGTTCACAACAAATTACACAAGGAAGGGCTGGAAGAATGCTTATTAGGTAAGAATAAACATAAGTGTGGGTCATTAGGGCACAATATATTACAATGAAAAGCTACCTAAAGAAATGCACCAAGGTCCTTTTGCTAGGCATTCTGCCTAGATTCCCAATTTCTATTGTCAAGAGCAAATGTCTCTTGTCTCAGTAGGACCTAATGTCCAGCTCTACAAGACTCTAGTGCAAAGCTTCCTTCTCCTCTTTGTGATTCCCTCTGGGAACTATCGGATCTCCTCGGCCACATTCCAGGCTCTAGAAAGTTGGTGTACCACACGCCTACCACAAAGAACTTTATCATACCCGTCTTGCCTTAGGGGATACCAAATAGGTTTGGCAGCAGACTAAAGCTATTCTGAACTACCAGATGAAAACCCCCATGGGGGCTTGAGCCCACTAGAGACTCTCTGCTGCTCTTCTTCTCTGTTTCTCTGGATCTCTCGCAGCCGACAGGGTATGGGTTTTAGCTTCCTGGTGGTGATCACCATCTCTGTTTTATCACTGGCAATCACTTGATCTAGCTAAATCGCAGGCTATAGTCCCTAGAGGGCTCATGATAAATGAGCCGCATTACAAGTGTGGCGCTGCAGGAAAACCCTGTTACCTCCGCCTTACTGCACTGCCGTACTACAACTTTGATGGTGAGATGGAGGAAAAACGTTTGCTACCTTACGGCCCAAGATCGGCAGAATTAATTCTAGTGAAATCCCCATGGAGTCCTATGGACTACATAAACGGGAACTAACACTGCCGTACCACCATTTGTAATCTGGCAGTAATTCCGCCGGACCAAGTGGCGGTAGCAGTAATTCAGTTTGGTGGTTTTTCTAGCAGATTTACGACCGGAATACTGCCAAACTTGTAAAGAGGCCCAACGTCCCCCTTCTGAGTGGTGTCTGATTATGTTCAGGATCTGAACTATATCTTGCAGCAAGTTGGGTGCATCACTCTCTCTTTATGAACCTTGCTCGTCTCAGGCACTTAAGTTATAGCACCCAGAAAGCTCTGCACCCTGCCCTGAACCTCTTCTTTTCCACTTGCTGATGTACCTCTCCAGACCACATTTCCAAGTACCCCACTCTCTGGCTTTTCTCTACTCCTTTTAGCCTCTCTCAATAAGCCTAGCAATTAATGGGATTGGTTGGCCATCCTCATTTGCACAGGTTTCTGGTTGCCTAGCGTCCCTTTGTTTTCCCCACCCTCTGACTATTCCTCCAGCTTTTCTCATTCCGTTTATGTGTCGTGTGTGTTACACTTTGCCATACTCTCTTATTGCTAGACTGGCTCAGGTTATGTGGGTTAAAGAGAGCTGCCGCCACATTATTATCGGGCACAACAGTCATGGAGCTTGCACAGCTCAGCACGTCTGTCTCCAGCTGTGCCAGGAAATTATCTGTTGTGCCTCTGCATGAGAGCACTGCTTAGAAGCCCCCAATATGCATTCGAACCTGCAGACATGGCAAGTCATTCTTTACCTGTGAGACTGGGTTCACGAATGGCTCGTTCATGCAGCCGGGCTCCTTCCATATTTCCATTGCTGCTATTTAAGTTGGGTCTGTCTGAGAGTTCAGCGCACAAACAATGTTACTGATTTAGGGCTATGTTTAATTTAAAAAGTTGCAGAGGGTTAACTGAGCATTGGGATCTTCTCTATACCACCTCCCGGGGTCACATTCTAGAGGTATACCCTCTCCACTGTCTCCATACATGGGACCTCAGCACAGAATCCATATAGGACTCTTCTGTAGACCTCCCATCCACCAAACTGCATCATTATACCTTGTGCTAAAGGAATCAGTCTTGCACCTGATCTGAATGCCCTGATCTGTCTGAGTCTCCTGTTTGGTCTTGATTGGCTTGTGCCTTCACAAGAAATTCTATGTTTAAAAACCCAGCATCCAAAAGCTGGTGAGGTGTAAGTTTGCCTGGATTTCAGACTGTTCTGCCACCTGTTCCTCAGGTTGCAGTGGATGGATTTTCTCTTTGTTACTTAGGGTTTTGCATTGTTTTCCCAATAATCGTGTTAGGGCTTCCAAGTTTGTTCCATGTCTTTCTACTGGACTCTGCCTCTGCTGTGGGATGCCAAGTCTATCCCTTTCCAATGGCTCCTGCACTGACCATTCTGAGCAGAAATAGGAACATTATCCTGGCTGCCCCAGTCCTTGTAGAATATATTCTACTCATCTCTGGCCTGGAGCTATGACAGTAACTTCAACGGGTGTCCCAGCAACACAAACACGCCGCCAGAACTGGTGTGGATGTGCCCATCAATGTGTTCCATGAAATCTTCAGGGTTGTGTATTCCCCCTAGGATGCATACAAGGACGGTCCATGTCAAAATGAGTAAACCTTTATTTTTTGCCCACTGGCAAGAGAAGTTGCTAAAAATTAGAATAGGCACTTCCTACTTCCACACCCCACTATCCCGCCCCCAATATGTTTCTGCATTGTGCTACTTGCAAGGATTAGTGTGAGGTCCTTCATTCTCCATCCACAGTGATCTCCACTTAAAAATGTTTTGGCGAGCCGCTAGATTGTGCTTGAATGATATCTTAAGAATTTGTAAATCACTGCCCCATTATTACGGGATGCTCTAGTCCCGCAAAGATGGCCACGAGTCTTCCCGGCCCAGCTTTCACTTACAGAAGGGACTTTGTGGTGGGACAGGTTTTGATCCTCCTGTTGACAAATACCATGACTGAAGGTTTCCCATTGATGAGCTTGGGTATCACTAAAAAGCAGGTACTTAGTGAAGCAAATGGTGCTGCCACAATACCATATTTTTTGTCACTTTAGTTAAGCAGGCATCTGCACTGAGCTTCATGTGGAATTACCATTTACTACATGTTATTTTCTCCTCTACGAGGCAGCACCTGTTCATGTGTCTTCATGCGTGTCATTGAAAGCATTGAATGTCTGCCAGATGAGGCCCCCCATGCTGGCGGGCACAGTGTCCCATATTTGGGGTATTATGAGGTGTAGACTAGGTACAGGATGAAGAAATATATTCATCTTTAACTCCAACATCACCTATCTTTTTTCCATTGTCATTTTCTATCTGGAGTCCCTTTCCCAAGGTGGTGTTTCCCTTAGAAGCTCCATTGCCGGACTGCAATCTATAGAAAGCCACGTTTACTGCTTCCTCAATGGTAGTTTGTTATGCCACCATACAGCATTGATTTTGAGAGAGGCACAAAATGTATACACTTTTTTGGTAAAATATTGTTTAGGATTTCAACATCTAAACTGGACTCAAGTTCTACAAACCTCAACAATCAGTTCTCTCGTGCTAGAGGGTTGTAGCTTGAATGTGAATATTCAGCAATATCTGGCCTCACCCACCCATACCCTTCCAGGGGTGCGGCATTTACTTCTGGATACTATTTTGTTGGTTCAGTCTACAGTAACACCCGGAATTCCTATTTTAGATGGGAGTGCCACACTTTGTCCAGAAGTAAATCTGCCATCATGCAGCATTGGCTGTCCTCTCAAGTCTGGGATTGTTCCCGATGCCCTGATCTGCCATGTCATTTGAAGGCTGAGAGGAGTGTTTGTTACAGAGCTGATCTTGGGGCACTGAATGCCACAGCAGTTGAGGCTTAAGCGGAGGAGGTTGTGATCAATAGGTCTGGCTGATCCTGAAACAAAATCTGTCATTGATTGCTTCCTGCATGAGCAGCTGACCTTCATCCACCGTGTGGTGAAATGTTCAAATTCATGATGCAAACTCTCAGGTTTTCTCGGTTTTCTATTTCGTGTGTCAACGCATGTAAATGTTCATGCTAACCACAGATTCTTTCTCTTTATTCGGCTAGTTACATGGTCTTTTTATTTGGTTTAAGGCTGTACTTTGGTAAACACCACCAATGCCATCATATATAACAAATGCAGGGCCTAATTCTGTTAGGTGTGGGTGGAGAGTAAAGTACAACATAACACAGATGGTCATATTTCAACTGGGAGGTCTACGTGTGTCACATTAAAAGATGGCAAGTTTTTTTTCTTCTTTTCGGGCGCCATTAGTTCACCGGCCTGGCTTGACCTCGGTATGCCTGAAATCATCAGAGCATAATCCAGTTAGCCCTGAAGTCCTCTGACCATTGCATTGGTCTATTTGTCATCTCTCCTTGGTCCAGCAGGCATTCTATTTGCTTTGCGGTATTTCCTGGTATTTTAGTCAGGTACATTGGTTCTTTGGTTTCTATAGCTACCATCGGTTATGATCCTACTGATGCTTAACACTGGTCTTCAAGAATGTACTTTTCTTTAACCTGGTCCTTGCTTTGCTAGGCCGGGCACCCTCAGCCTTCACAAACGGCTTCTATCATTTCACCTTCTCACCAGAATCATGTCAGGAGGTTAAGAGAAGTTGGTTCCCCATGAATGCTATCTAAAATAACTCCCACTCTGCGTATTGGGTTATGCAACTGGTTACCACCTATTGGTTCAACTCCAGGTGCACTTGGGCAAGTTCTGTCGTAGTGTTCGTTATAGGCTTCTGTTCCGATCGATCATCTCAGAGTCCTTGTTGTGGGGTTTTCCTTTAAGGTCTACCTCTCCTAGGGATCACCTTGGGGACGTTTTAATGGGGGACACGCGCATGGGTCTGCTGTCCCGGATAACACTGAGCGATATGCATGGTGGGGTTCCTCTTTATAATGTTACTCACGTTGGGGGAGGGTAGGAGATGCCCTTGTCTATGAGATCCAATCACATTTCGCAGGACCCCAGACATTTTGCTCTCTGTAACTCCCCATTCTGATTTCAGTTAAAGCCCTGGCTTTTGGTGCAAGAGACAGGTCTTACCAATTTGTATGCACTGTTAACCAACACAATTTCTCTGCACCTGAAAATAATATGGGGAAACAAGATAAAAGCTACCAGGTCGTCTAGTGACAATGGCCTGGCTCCTCTGGCATGCTCCATTAAGCCATTTACACGGCTCAAAAGAAAGAAGTTGTGACAACAGATTCAAAGCACAAAATGTATGATCCTGATTGGAGTTTTTAAGAAGTTACCTTAAAAGCTGAAACTCAGAATTGGTCAATGTTCTTTTTCCAGGGACTATATTGTGTGGACATCATTGTCTAAAATGCCATGTCAGGATGTCCTTTCACACGTATGTGATGATTTGGAGAGTGCTTAAGTTGTATTGCGGGTTTCTTGTAGGTCAGCGATGAAGTTCATGTAAATATAGTTTGTTTAAAAACACTCAATCTCTTACACTCAAGGACGTCATTTGGGGGTTGCTTGTGGTCTCCCTTGCTACTCCTAAAAAATAAAAAATGTGTTTTTTAAAATTTTTATTTATAAATTGAAGCACCTGGACTTTGGCCAGTGTCATGTGGCTCTTTGGTTCTAAAGTGGCTGGATTTATTGTCCAGGCTTCTTTAAAAAACAGGGGATTCCACAAGTGTAAAACTTTGAGCAGTGACCCTAAATAAGAAAAAATAGGAATAACAAATAATTTGTCTTTCTGGAATTCTATACAGTAATTGCTAGACTCATTAGAGGTTTATTTCAGGCACACTTCAGGGAGTCACTGATTTAGTCGATTCTTAAACAGCTCAAATTCACAATGCAGACAAAAACCTCGAAAAAACATTTAGAGTAGAATCAGCATCCATTTCAGACTATGTATTCTGCTTTTCGCAAGTTGCAGTCATAGCATGTTTTTTTCTGCCATTTGTCTCGGTTACGATCATCACAAGAAATTCCATCTTGGTGCCCTCGGTCACTTGACAACATCCTTGTGCCTAAAAGCTTGTGTGCAGTGTAGAAATGTTTGACCATAGCACATAAAGTGTCCCTTGATTTCATTGTGCCACACTTAAGGCTTTGTTGTAATGTGTCTATCTTTCCCATCTCCATGGCATGCTGTTCAGGATGTTTGTTTGCATGTAGGAGGTAATGAGTGCCCAGAGTACGGGATGCTTTGTGAGAGTGTGGATTTCCCTGTGCTACTCTAAATTTTGTAATACACAGTTATGAGCCCTGCCAACGGTATGTATTTTGCAAACCTCTAAAGCCTGAAAATTAGATCCATGCACGCTTGACATGTGGCCAACTTTGCACCAGACCTGCGATGAACTGGCCTGCTGTTAAATCTCATTTACCAGTTTAACGGTATCAACTACAGAGTGTAATTAGCTTTTTTGACTTTGAGAACATTCAGACATGTAATTGCTCATTTTACTATAGCCGGTAAGCTAGCTATAGCCTGTAAGATAGATCAGGGGGTTAGTGCTTGCTGTTGCATTGTGTTTGCGATCTGCAGGTGCAAGTTCAAATCCCGGCATGGCACACTCATCCTTTCATCCTTCTGAGGTTGATAAATGAGTACCAACACAGGTTGGGTGATATTGTATGTATATTTGGTCAAAGCGCTTAAGCGTAAGTGGTATATATTAACACATCATTATCATTTGGCCTTGGACCTCTGCTTGCATTCACAGTAATTTGGTAACATGGGCCTATACATACTGATATTAACAATACATATGGTGATCCATTCTTGTATGCAATCTACATCACATTACACTGATATCCTAACCATATTTTTCGTAGTGTACTTAGGAACAATGCTATGTGATGCCACTTCCTGTTTTGCCAAGGGGTGAAAGGTCGGGTTCCATCGCTTCCCATGTTGTCACTTTGGGTGGGGTCAAATGACATCACTTCATGTGATGTCATCAGAGGTCATGTGATGTCACTTCCGCTACCCCTGGCATTTTGGTGAAATGACATCACTGCTTACACTATTGTGAATTACTAGTAATTCAGCGTGAAAATGGGGTGCCAGTGGAAGGCCATTCCGTTGGATGGTGAAAACACTAAGAATTCTGAACGCCTTCGCAGAAATGCTTAAGATGCGTCACAGACATAAGGGGCAAGATGGCGCATGCAGTGATCGTTGAGCAAATAGGAAATTAGATCATTGCGATTAAAACTCATTGCAGCTTATTTTCGAGTTCCCCAGAGAGTAAATGAAGACGTTAAAGACTTAGAGGCCGATTCATGGAATCAATGTGCGCCGAAAATATCGGCGCAAGCGGCCAAAAACGTGCGAATCACAGTGCAAGTGCAAAAATCACAGGGAAACCAGCGCACATCGATTCATGGAAGTCCGTGCGTGCAAAAAATATTGGATGTGCGCTGAAAAAGTGCACGGCGCATGCCGGCGGACAGGTCATCTAACGGCGTGCGCCACAGCGAAATCGCACATAGCGCGGCGCACATAACAAAAGTAGGCGGAACACGGGGCGTAACACTCGGAATGGGGAACAACGCCGGAAAATATGGGCGTCATGGGGGAAGTACAGGAGGCAAGTGCGCGGAACGCCCATACGCTCACCTACAACACGTATTCATGGAATCGAATAGGGCAAACCAGCGCACGGGCAAAGATACGCACAGGCCCAAACACGTCCGCCACAAAAATGCAGGCGGTAGCATCCCTGCGCCTGAAATAAATGTGCGCCAAAATGTGCGCTAACAAAAAGCACCTATATACAGCTATGATGAATGTCCCATACTGTGGCCCTCTAGGACAAATGACGTGCAAAGGGGTGCGCAACAAACACGGACACCCGCTGTGTGAAAAATAGCATGTGCGTGCATTTCGGGTTGCGCGGGAAGTACCACACGTGATTGGCCTGGGTACGTGTATTTTGGGGTGCGCGTGAAGTGTCACACGCGAATGTAGCAGGGTACGTGTATCTCAAGGTGCACGGGAAGTGTCACACGCGAATGCAGCAGGGTACGTGTATTTCAAGGTGCGCAGGAAGTTCCACATGCAAATTCAGCAGGGTACGTGTATTTCAGGGTGCGCGTGAAGTTCCACACGCGATCACAGCAGGGTATGTGTACTTCAGGGTGCGCGTGAAGTTCCACACGCGATTACAGCAGGGTACGTGTACTTCGGGGTGTGCGTGAAGTTCCACACGCGATTACAGCAGGGTACGTGTACTTTGGGGTGCGCGGGAAGTTCCACACGCGAATTCAGCAGGCTACGTGTATTCCGGGGTGCGCGGGAAGTTTCACACGCGATCACAGCAGGCTACGTGTATTCCGGGGTGTGCGGGAAGTTCCACACGCGAATTCAGCAGGCTACGTGTATTCCGGGGTGCGCGGGAAGTTCCACACGCGATTTCAGCAGGGTACGTGTATTTCGGGGGTGCCGGGGAGTACTACATGTGAATTGGCCGTGTGGGTCCTCCCAGGTGTTCCCTCTACACCCTCCACGGCCCCTGCAGGCAGCCCACACCACAGGGGACTACCCTGCACCCCTGGTCATGTCCCGCAGGCAGCACATCCACCATGGCCATGCCCCGCAGCCAACCCACATTTCACCTTGCACTACTGATCACCAACGCATGTCTCCCAGCACCCCCACCCCCCAGCATCCAGGGGCACCCTCCACCAGGCCCCCACTCATGTCCCGCACATATCCCCCTGTACCCCCACCCCCCAGCAGTGCGGGGCACCTGCCAGCAGGCCCCACTCATGTCCCCCTGCACCTCCACCCCCAGGAGTGCAGGGCACCTGCCAGCAGGCCCCCACTCATGTCCCACACATGTCCCCCTGCACCCCCACCCCCCGCAGTGCAGGGCACCCTCCACCAGGCCCCCACTCATGTCCCCCTGCACCCCCACCCCCCAGCAGTCAGGGGCACCCTCCACCAGGCCCCCACTAATGTCCCTCTGCACCCCTCCCCCAGAAGCGCAGGGCACCTGCCAGCAGGCCCCCACTCATGTCCCACACATGCACCCCACCCCCCAGCAGTACAGGGCACTTGCCAGCAGGCCCCCACTCATGTCCCCCTGCAGGCCCACCCCCCAGCAGTGCAGGGCACCTGCCAGCAGGCCCCCACACATGTCCCCCCAACACCTCATGACGATCCACAATCATGGTCCCCATGCCCCCTCAATACACCCCCACGCCACCCCAGTCCGAACACACCACCAGGTATGACATCCACCCCACAAAGAAATCACCACCACATGATGCATCCCAAATGGCTAGTCTGCACATCAACATATATCCGTCAAACCCACACAATGAGAGCATGTGAATGATAAAACACACATTGTGACATGCATGAAACCAAAGAGAGAATACCACACATTGAAGTACCAAATGATAATGTATTAAACAGAAAAGCAAGGGAATGAAATGGAACAGAAGAAAATGGAAATAAGAAATGAAATCCTGCATGTCCAATAATTGAAAAAGATTCATGAAATCCAAATGAAAAGCAATCCAAAAGCAAGTCTCCAAAGTGTTAGTCTGAGAAAATAAATCCAAGGTGCAAAAATAATAAAAAACCATTGATCCATGGAAAAAAAAAATCAATAATCCAAATCCATTGTCAAACTATTTACAAAGTGAACATCCAGGGTCCATGTGCCCAATCCTTTAAATGAAACCTATGAAATAAAACCCTACCTAATGAAGAACTATATACAAGAAGTTGGGGCATTGTCCAATCGCCCCAAAAAAAAAACGAAAGGAAACACTAAAGAACTATTTACAAGGGCAGCGGGCTAGTCCGACGGCTCACTTCTGGATGTTCCGGGCCAGGGCATCATCAAACTCCTGCTGAATGTCCCGGAGGCGGTCCTCTTCCATGGCCCCGAGGGTCCGCAGGGACGACGACATGTTCTCCTCCAACTCCCTGCGGATTGCCTCGAGGCACTCGGCCCGCCTCAGGGCCCTCCGCATGGAGTTCTCCGCCCTGACCATCGTGAGCCGTGCCTCTTCCGCCCGCTGCTGCTCTGCATCTATGGCGTGGCCCAACCGCTGCCACACGGAAGATACTTCCCGTCCTGGGTCCTCCTACTCTCCGGCCGATGCCTGCCCCTTCGATGTCGAAGGCCCCGAGCTATCATGGCTCCCACCTCATTGCTGCTGCTGCTGTGCCTGTGCCCGTGCCCTGGCTCCTGCTGCCTGCACATCCTCCTCCGGCTGGGGTGCAGTCGTTGATGTGGCCACCCCTGCTGGATGTCCGACTCCCGACTGTGGCAGGGATGTGTCCTCCACCAGCCTGGCCGCACGGTCAGAGGCAGCTCCACAGGGCACCCAGGTGACAAATGGGTGGAAAGATGGCACGGAGGACGACTGGCGCATAGGGGGTTCAGTTGAGGAGGGGGTCGGAACAAGCTCCAGCAAACAGAGGAATCCGGCCTGGGTGACCCGTCCCAGTAGGCCAACGCGGTCAACGAGCCATTCGAGATGACGTGCAGTCTCCTCGCGAAAAGACTGCAGGTCACCTCGCATGGCCCGTTGACGCAACGCCACACCAGTCAGGACAGGCTCAACCCGTACCTGGATAGCCACGTCCACAGGCAGAGGAAGGCCAGTTGTTGTAAGCTCATCCCCTGCCTGAAAACGGGTCTGGACGTAGGCATCCCTGCTGGTGCAAGATGATGCAGTGACAGGATCAGGGACAGGATTGCACACAGGCACCTCCGCGGCGGCCTGTGCTGCCTCCTGTCCCTGGCCTGCACTGCACCACTAGCACCAGTGGAATCCCCACCTCCAGACCCCGTCCCTGTCGCTTGCACGGACTCCTCCTCCACCAAACCCCCCACCAACCTGGATGACTCCGTGCCATCTTCCCCCATCGGGCCCTGTGGGGTCCCAGCTGCCCCTTCTGCTGCCGAGGAGTCCAACTCGACCTCCGCCTCTTGGACCTCCCCTCGGCAGCTGTGGCCTGGGATGCGGCACCGGACTCCTCACTCCCCGACGAGATGACAACCTGGGAGGGGAGCCGGGCCTTGCGTCTCCGGCTGGCGGTGCGATCCCTGCCGCCGTGCTCCACAGCACCTTCTCCGCCCTCTTCATCAGTTGACGCTGCAGACAGGGAGAAATAAAACACAGGCATCAGGGCACTGTACAATGGACTCATACACACATGACAGTTGTACATGAGTGGCATTGGCAAACCTCAGACATGGCATCACAATCCCCAACACACATGTCATTTCAACTCGCACACATGAGCTATACCACAGCCATATCGCAACAGCCAGCACCTTCCATACACATACAACAGCATGAGCAGGCAAAGGTGAGCCAGACATCACATGCAACACAGGGAGTGCACTACACATGCACACACACCACCACACTTGCATGCATGTGTACACCTCCGCCAACTGTCGCAGTGTTGAGATCGGCATCCATGTCACATCTGCCAATCAGTCCTCCACATCCCGGTGTCACATGCATCCATGTTGCATCACTGTTGCACCCTTGTCAAATACACACACATGCACATGTACATGGTGCAGATACATGCAGCTGAAACCAACATCCATGTGTGACATCACGACCATGCCTACTTACATACACATTCATTCAAACATGTGTGCACACACATCTGCATTTGGCATGCAAGCCTACACACACAAGCACCATCCATGTCTCACACATGAGAGCCCTCGCATGTGGCAGCCTCACGGCCCTGTACACACACACCCATACTTGGCCCCATAAAACCACATGTGCAACCTGCACTCTACTGGCACACCACCACACGCACAGCTTACAATCAGTATGCATGTACACTTACCGCTCGACTCCAGATGGGTCTGCCTCTCAAGGACCTGGACGTGGAGCGCTGGGGATATGCGTTCCAGGACCCTCATCTGATCTTCTGACAAGTGGCCACGGCGCCCCTTAGCATCCGCTGCCTTCAAGAGGTGCCGGGCCTTGTTCAGGGTCCTGGACCTGAAGTCCTCCCAGCGCTTCTTGACATGATGGAATTGTCAGACTGCCACCCCCTCCGCTTTGATGGCAGTCACGATGTCCGTCCAGATCCGAGTCCATCCTTCCTTGTCGGCACGCAAACTTCCGAAGAGGGCATCATACTGTCCCAGGACTAGCTCCACCAGGACACCAACTTTGGTGGCAGTGAAGCTGGTGCCCCTCTGCCTCTCTGGCTGGGGGTTGCCAGTGGTGCCAGATGGTGTAGTGCCCAACATGGCAACCCCAGAGGCAGGAGTGGGTGGGCAACTGGGTCCTGGGGCTGGGCTGTGGAGCGATGGAATCCCAGTCGGGAGTCTTCGGTTCCAGCAGGGGTGGTCACAGCAACAGCACCCCTGGCTGATGTGCAGGCAGCAAATGGCAGGGCACGTGGGCAGCAGGCAGTCAGGCAGCAGCAGATGGCAGGTGGGAGCGTGCTCAGGGCTCTGGGGGGCAGTGATTCAGCCTTCTGGGCAGGAGCGTGGTCTTCCGTGTGCTTACGCGTGGCCAGCTTGGTACGGAGTGATTTGGCACGTGAAAATCCAGCACGTCTGCGTGTAATTCGAGGAAAGGCCCTTAGCGCGTAAGCGCATCAGCACACGTACGCAAATTCATTGGACCAAAGGCCCCCAGCGTGTAGGCACGTCTATGACGTTACGCGCACGGGCGTTTTCCATGGCATGTGGAAAAAATAAGCATGTCCGAGTGTCAAAGTGTGTAATTGGTGGAAAGGGTCTCAGCGCGTATGTGCGTCTGTGACGTGCGTGCACGGGCGTTTCCCTGTACACGGGTGCATGTTACACGTCCAATGACTGCACGTCAGAGTGTCAGCTCGTGTAATTGGAGGATAGGGTCTTAGCGCGTACACGCGGAAGTGAAGCTGGACGTGTGGGCATGTTTAAAAGGCACGTGTAGAATGCCATTTCCTTGTACGTGCGTTTCGTGGAGAGTGAGTGGGAGAAATCTGAACTTCTTGTCGGTCCACACGCGATTTACTTCACAGCGTTTCAAGTTCGTACTCCCTGTTACCTCTGACAGCTTTTTCTCTTTTTGTCTTTTTTCTGGGCCTGTTTCCTCAAACAGCGTACACTTCTTCTGTTGTCCTGTCTCCTCAGACAGCGTACAATTCTTCTTTTGGCGGGGGTGTTGCCAGCGTGCACACGCGTATCTTTTTCACGCTATTTTTCCAGGCAGACGGTGAGTCGCGCACGTATTTAACATCTGTGCTTGCCCTGTGTGTCGCGTACCCCTTCAGAGGTCATGCTAGGCTGCGTGTGACACGCATACATTCATTTTTGTGTTTCTGGGTGCCACAGCGTAGTGCAGGTTTATTTTTCCACGCACGTGGTCTAGGAGGGGTTGCGTGCACGTTATCTCCCTTTTTTGGGGTGCCTGTGCGTTGCGTGACTCGTCATCTTTCCCCAGGGGTCACATACAGCCTTGCTAGAGCACTAGGGTACGAATTCCATCTAGTAACCTACCCCTTTGACCCCCAATTGCCGAGGACAATAGTTTACTGCAACTCCCATACGCACAACAACATCAGTGCCATGGTTGGGAGGCGAGCAAGCGGTAAGGGTGGCAAAGGTGGCCAAGCCTCAAGAGGTGGGCGTGGTAGATACGGTAGGGGACGTGGCCGGGACTTGCAGGGTGCCCCTAGCCCCCCATGTGTGGAGGACCAATCAGGGACACCCATGCCCCCCACCCCTCCCGGTTGAGGGTAATGTGGCTGACACCATCCATGCTCAGCCCTTGTTGGACCAGCCCATTGTGGCACCAGACCTGGCACAGGGTGACTCCCAGGCTGACTTCCAGGTCAGCAGGTCTAGGCCATGTGTGGCGGTGCACGTTGGTGTCACCAGGCCACGTGGATCAGGGGCAGCTATGTCATCTGTTGCCCCAAGTAGGCAGGGTGGGGAGGCTGCAGGGGCAGCTGCGGCTCCATCCACCCCAGCTCTCACTCACCCAGCCAGGACAGTGTCGGTCCCAGTCCATCCTGCTGATGTTCCCCCTGACTACATCACACTTCAGCTAATGCCTGCACCAAGTCCCATGCTCAGTGTTCATTCCCACACTCCTAGTACACAGTCCACCGGGGCTCCTGCCCCTAGTGTCCAGAGTGGCGTAGGACACTCAGGATCCCCACCACCTTCCAAGTGGAAGAGGAAGAGTGCTCGTCCAGTACAGGCTGATGCCCCAGACACGGCTACAAAGTCCGGCACCTCGAGGAAGCCTAGCTTCAGTGAGGCCGAACGTGATGCACTTGTGGAGTATGTGTCCGCACATGACCGGGAAATGGTGATTACTGCAGGGTGCAAGACGACACCTGCTCAACGTCAGGCACACTGGCAGACGATTGCGGACATCATAAGTGCCCTTGGAATCATGAGGTGCACAGCTAATGATTGCTACAAGCGCTGGAATGACCTGAAGCGCAGGGCAAAGAAAAAGCTGGCCTCAAGTCATGCCGCTACTCTAGTGACTGGAGGTGGGTCTCCAGCACAGGACATTGAACTCACTCCACATGAGTATGTTGCTGGGACCTACGTCACGGAGGAACAGATCCAAGGTGTGGGAGACCTGCCAGATTACGAGGCATTGTCCAGTGAGTGCACATGCATGTGTGTGTCATCCATGTGCATGGTGTGTGTGTGAGGGCTTCTGATTGAGTGCCAGGTGAGGGTGTGTGTGCCTGAGTGGTTTGGGTCACCCATGTGCTTCATCCAATACATTCTGCGCACCAGGATTTGGGTATTGCAGTATCCCTTCTGGCAACAGTAGACATTTAGCCCAACATCACGCCAGTTGCCCTTGAAGTGTCATCTTGCCACAACATTGTGGCATATTTTTCTGTGTTCATTCAGGCTGATTGTTTGCATTCCACCACTTTCACTAGGCATTTCTCAGTCCTATTGTCACATGTGTGACATGGCTATGGTACATGCCATCTGTGTGATGGCATGTGTCATGTATGTGTATTGGACATGCCAATCACAGGCCAATGTGTGATGGCACTACTAGCCAGCATGCAGCAAATGTGTTGATCTTCCATCTTGGTGTCATCAATGTGTGCCATTTGCCTCCCCTTCATACGCAGTGACGGTAAATGCATGGGAGGGTTATAGTCATGTAGGACATGTGTCAATGAAGTACTGGTTCTGTTGCTTCTCAGCCCTAATTGTGTACCATGGTGCTAATGCCTGTTCCCATTTCTTTTCTTTCATGTCTTTGCAGGGGATGACGCACTTGATACTGCTGGGGTTGTGGAGATGGTGCAGACCCAGGAGGGGTCTCAGGCCCAACCGGGCACCAGTGAGGGACGTGGTGTGGTGGTGGGTGAGAACCCACACTTGCTGCAGACCATTCTCTCAAGGGGTGACTCTGGGTGCACCTCCCCCGAGCTCTATTCAGGTGTCGATTCAGATGATGAGACCTATGTGCGGTCGCAGGTAAGTGTTTCTGGGAGGGATTCTGTTCTGTCCGATCCACCTGCACCAGGGGTAGAACCCTCAATGGGGATGTCAGTGTTGGTAGGTCTGCCTTTGGTGGTTACGGATGCAGGGTCACACTCCGCAGCATCTGATCCTGTTCCTATGCCAGCAGATCAGAGGGGGAATGCAGTCCTGCAGCCTCAGGCAGTGCCGGCACAACAAGGCGCAGTTCGCCTTGCCCCAGACAGGTGTGGTGCACGCCGAGGCGGTGGCCATACGCCACCTGGCAATACCGCATGGGAGCAATCCATATACGGTATGGCAAACCAACAGGCAGCATCAGCTGAGATGATGGCTCAGGCCATGGATAGGATGGCCACTTCCATTGTCCCCAAAGAAAGGCTGATGGAGCAACTACAGCAGGCAACAGGCTCCATTTGCCAGTCACACAGGGAGGACATGTTGGCATCCAACAGGGACAGATGGGCGGCACTGGAGACTCTGCGGGAAGCCATTTCTATAGAGTCCCAGGGCCACAGGGAAGCCCTGAGTGTGGATCTCCGTCACCTCAGGGTGACTCTTGTTGAGCTTGAGGCTTCAACTGACACGAGGACAAAACAGCAGCTGGGGCGGCTCACACGTACGCTCTCAGCTGAGATGCAGGCAACTCGGGAGGAGGTCTGGGCATCCCGTGAGTTGTTGCATGGGGCCCTCGCACGATTATCCTCCAGGACCAGACCTTCCACACCCGCATGCTTGCTGCCATGGAGGACCACACTAGGGCTTTGTGTGGGCTGCCTCCCATAGTGTCACCACCTCCTTATGCAGCTGCAGAGGGTCGGGAGAGCGACAGCAGCAATTCTCCCACAATAGGGTAGCCTTGCAGGCCATGAGCCCATGGAGGTGTTTTTTTCCGCAGAATCCACACAGGAGGGCTTTGGTGTGCACCCTGTCCTCGGACCTCCTGGGTGGCCTCCCCCATCCCCCATGGCCAATACATGGCCTTTTTTGATTTTTGATTTTTGATTTTTTTTTCAGTGTGTTGCCTTGTGTGGCTCCCGTGGGCATCCGCTGTATTGTGGCTGGGCACATGCAGGCTTGTCCTGAATTTGGGTTAGATGCTTGGGTTTGTGAGACACACACCCCTCCTGCTTCCTGTTTCCATGGGCTTGCAAAAGGTGTGCCCAAGTGACATTGACTTACCAGTGACGTTGGACTCCCATGTGCTGTGTGGGCAGTCTGTAGTCAATACTGTGTATACATTCCTAGTGCATATTGTTGTTGTATTGTACACTGCATGGTGTATTGATATGTGCCTCTGCATCCATCTCATCCTCCTGATTTGCAGGTCCATTCCTCATTTCTTCACAAGGCCGTCTACTTTGGAGATGGAGTCCATGTTGTAAGCAGTGCACCTACACTTTTGCGTGGTGCCAACACTATACAGTTGGAAGTGGTCGAAGTGCTGGCATTATCAGGTAGTGAGACTACCAATTTTTTAAAATTCGTACTGTCATGTTTATGGTAGGTTTGAGGTTGTGTAGCTGATTTGTATTATTGCTAAATATTTGCTCATGTGTGTTGTTGGTCCTGCATTACTGTGAGCATTTCATGTGTGGCCAGTTTCCATTAGGGACACTGTACTTTGTGACACTTGTGTCATGTTGTGCGGATTACTTTGTTTGCTCTCAAATTGCATGACATGCCATGGTGTGTTGTGTGGCGGTGCCGGGGAGGGGTTGGGTGACATGGCACTGTTCCCATGTTGTATTTTGCAAGTGGGTATTCATTTTTGCTGCATAGAAGTGTGTCTTTTGATGACACTGCATTGGTGGTGTTTGTATAGGTAGGGATGCACACATTGTAACACTTCCAGGTGAACAATCTCAGGCTGCTATGGTTGTGACAGTTGACTGTCCCTTCATTCATCATCATTGTCTGATTGAGGCATCATTGATTGTCAGATGGTATGTGTCAGGGCTGTGTGCACTCCACAGGGGTGTGATTTCTATGTGAAGTAATTAGCCACCAGCTGCGTACGGGCTGCCTCACCCCGTGCCCTTTCCCCTCCCATGCGCAGCGGGCGTGCATGTGGTTGGGGATGTGGGGGCACCACCATGTCCACAGCCAGGCCCCGGGCGTGTTGCAACATTGTGCAGGACACATGCTGCCACTAAGATCCTGCACACTACTGGGGGAGCGTATAACAGCTGCCCGCCAGAACGGTCAAGGGAGCGAAAGCGTGACTTGAGCACTCCGAATGTGCGCTCCACTATGCCCCGGGTTGCAATATGGGCTGTGTCGTTATCTTACCTCGGGAGGCGTGATGGGGTTCCGAATTGGCGTCATCATGTGGGTACTCAGAGGGTAGGCACTGTCCCCTGGGGAGGTGGTGATGGGTATCATTAGTGGGGTAGTGACTTTACTCTGTATCTGACATGCATGCATGTGCAGTGGCATTTATACTCACCAAGCAGCCATGCATCGCCATGCCGCCCAGCTTCCATGTCCCGGTTTAGGGTTGACATTCTGTAAATGAAGCTGTCGTGGGTGGACCCTGGATAGTTGGCATATACTGAGGTGATGATTCCCTTGGCATCACATACTATCTGGACGTTGATGGAATGCCAGTGCTTGCGGTTTCTATAGATGTGCTAAGATGCCCTGGAGGGACGTAGAGCCACATGGGTGCAATCAATGGCACCTAGCACTTTGGGGAATTGTGCCACCCATAGAAATCCTGGGCAGCAGCCTGCCTTTCTGCAGGTGTTCTGGGCAGGTATATGTGCCTGCGGACTGATGGGCGTGCAGTGATGATGGCCAACACCTGGTGTAGGCACTGTGACTGCGTGGCCTGTGACACCCCCCCACTATGGCACTTGTCCGCTGAAATGATCTGGTAGCCAAGAAGTGCAGTACATTGAGGACCTTCTCCAGGGGGGTGAGTGCTTGGGAGCACAGGGTGGGTGATGTGAGGTCATCCTCCCACTCACTGACCACGTCGAGTATTATGTGAGGTGGAAACCTGTACCTCCCATACACCTGGTCATCAGGCATCCCAAAAAGGCTGGTTCTGGGTGTGAAGATTCTGGCCCTGACTATCCTCCTCCTCCTCCTGTGGTATCCCATGGCCACTGCTGCTAGGAACGGTATATTCATCCTGGCGTCTGAGCTTGTTTGTTGTTTGCATGCACTTTTATGCTGCGCGTGTCGACGTACGCCTGCTTCCTGCAAGTCAACGTACGCCTGCTTCATGCTGGCGTACGTGTTTCCGGATTGGACCGTCTTTTTTGGCGCGTTGTAGGCGACCGTGTAAATCTTCCCGCCCACCCCAGGAATACACGTACCCCGCTCTCCCAGGCCCAGTCGCGTGTGAATGTTCATGCGCACCCCTGAAATACACATACCCCACTCGCACATGGCGTATCGCGTGTGTAACTTCCCGCACACCTTGAAATACACGTACCCTGCTGCATTCGTGTGGGAAACTTCCCACGCACCCCGAAATAAACGTACCCTGCTGGAATCGCGTGTGAAATGTCCCGTGCATCCCTGAAATACACATACCCGGCACAATGGCGTGTGTAACTTCCCGTACACCCCTGAAATACACGTACCCAGCACAATGATATGATATGATATGATATGATATGATATGATATGGCATTTCTAACGCGCCTATACACAAGTGTTTCAAGGCGCGATGAGGCAGGGAGGGGGGAACAGGGGGAGGACAGACAACGATCCTACTAGGCCAGGTGTCATTCAGACCGCGCAAGTGCAGGGGTAGGGGGAAGGGAAACGTGCAGTACAAGGTAAGTAGAATAGAAATAAAAGATAAATAAATAAATAGGGCCAGCTGGTGGCAAGTGCAAGGTAAGTGCAGACAAGTGTTGGGAAGGGGGGGCTGTAGGGATACAGAGAACAGTCCCGCAGTGCAGAGGTTGCCAGGGAGGCAGTGCAAGTGGAGAGTGGCTGGGCCCAGGACCGAGGTCGGTGAGAGTGGCCAAATTTCAGATCCAGTGCAGAATTTTGTGAAGAATTAGCAGGGGAGAGGGAGAGAGAAAGCAGAAGCAAAGAGGAAGGTTTTGAGGTGCTTCCGGAACCGGAGATGGTTCTCCTCAAGTTTCAGGGAGGCAGGAAGGCGGTTCCAGAGGGAGGCTCCTGCCGCGGAGAGAGATCTATCCCCAGCTCGTTGCTTCGAGAAGCGGCTGACCCTGAGGGAGTTGGAGACGGATGAGCGAAGGGCTCGGGAAGGAAGATATTTAGGAAGAGAGAGTTGCAGGTATTTAGGCCCCAGGCCCCAGAAGACCTTGTGGACAATGCAGAGGGTTTTGAACTTAATCCTTGCAGCCACTGGGAGCCAGTGTAGAGATTTCAGTCCTGGAGAGATACGGTCCCTGGGCTTGAGGCCAAGGACAAGTCTCGCAGTTCTGTTCTGGATGAGTTGCAGAGGGCGGAGAGTGGAGGCAGGCAGATTAAGATAGAGACTGTTACAGTAGTCCAGCTTCGAGAGAACCAGGGCTCGGGAGACAGTGAGCTTCTGGGGGAAGGAGAGGAAGGGAAGAATACCTCTAAGGAGGTGCAGCTGGTAGTGTGACTTCTTAGAGACGTCAGATATATGAGGAGAGAAGGAGAGTGTGGAGTCAAAGATGACCCCGAGGTTTTTTGCCTTGCAGGTAGGAGCAGGAAGAGATGTGTGTGAATCGCATGTGAAACCTCCCGTGCACCCCTGAAATACACATTCCCAGCCCAATCGCGTGTGAAACTTCCCGCGCACCCCGAAATACGCATACCCTGCTGAAATCGCATTTGAAACTTCCCGCGCACCCCTGAAATACACGTACCCAGCACAATTGCGTGTGAAACTTCCCACGCACCCCTGGAATACACGTACCCAGCACAATCGCGTGTGAAACTTCCCGCGCACCCCTGAAATGCACATACGCAGCACAATTGCGTGTGAAACTTCCCACGCACCCCTGAAATACACGTACCCAGCACAATCGCGTGTGAAACTTCCCGCGCACCCCTGAAATACACGTACCCAGCCCAATCGTGTGTGAAACTTCCCGTGCACCCCAAAATACACGTACCCTGCTGAAATCGCGTGTGAAACTTCCCGCGCTCCCCTGAAATACACGTACCCGGCACAATCGCGTGTGAAACTTCCCGCGCACCCCAAAATACACGTACCCTGCTGGAATCGCATGTGAAACTTCCCGTGCACCCCTGGAATACACGTACCCAGCACAATCGCGTGTGAAACTTCCCGCGCACCCCTGGAATACACGTACCCAGCCCAATCGCGTGTGAAACTTCCCGCGCACCCTGAAATACACGTACCCTGCTGGAATCGCGTGTGAAACTTCCTGCGCCCCCCTGAAATACACGTACCCGGCACAATCGCTTGTGTAACTTCCAGCGCACCCCTGAAATACACGTACCCTGATGGAATTGCGTGTGAAACTTCCCGCGCACCCCGAAATACACGTACCCTGCTGGAATCGCCTGTGGAACTTCCTGCGCACCCCGAAATGCACATACCCTGCTGAAATCGCATGTGGAACTTCCCGCGCACCCCTGGAATACACGTACCCAGCCCAATCGCGTGTGGAACTTCCCGCGCACCCCGAAATACACGTACCCAGCCCAATCGCGTGTGGAACTTCCCGCGCACCCCTGAAATACACGTTCCCCGCTTGGCGTTTGCTGTTTGGCAGCCCTGTAAACTGGTCCAGGGTTAGCGCAGCCCTTTGCGCTGAATTGGGACTTTTGATGGATTTTCCTTGCGCGAGGGCGTTCTTGGGGGCGTAACTGGCGCTGCTGCATGGTCGCTGCGCCACTCTGCGCCACGGCTGGTTTTGGAGGCTAAAATCCATGAATACGCTGTGCGATGAAATGGATTTTATCGCACGCAGCTGCACAGTCTATCGCACGGGAACACTGTGCGCCAGCCGCGTGCGCCACTTTTCTGCGAAATTCGATAAATTACCCCGTTAATGACTCCATTCACGCTCCAGGGAATTTCAATTGTTTTTAAAGGCGGAGGTGTTACATTTCCACCTCCCTTTAACTCTACGCCTTCAAAAAGAACTCTGTATTACGCCAATATGAGCTTGTATGGAAATCATTGTAAACTCTGCCTATCGCAAGCAGTGTTTATTTGCACTGCGGAGGAAAGATGCTTACAGGGTCACTTCACACTTCTCTTTTGCACCGCGTAGTGCACATGAAAATAATTGTCCAAAGCAGACCTGTTTGTATGTAAATACAAAGGTACACGGTTCCCTCCAGGCAATTTATGATTTTTATCCAATGGGCTGATTTTTGCGTCACGCGTAGAACTTAAAAATGCATCAAAAGCCCTGGTGCATGTCAACAAAGTGTACACAAGGATGCATCGTGTTGCTATACTGAAGCAAACAGATCAAAAGGCTGTCCCAAATATGGGGCATTTTGATTTCACAGTTCTTCCATCCTCCAATGGACGTCATGGAGGCACTAGATTACTGCTCTCTCTCAAAACAAAGATTCTCAACCAGCTTCATGATCTGGCTGCTGCCTGTAGAAGTATACACGCTGAAACCACTTCCATAGAAATGATGAGCTAAAACTCTGAAATAAAGGCTACATACAATAAGAAAGCTATGAACTGCCAGGCAGGGGAGGGAACTCGGAGGTCAATGGTGTAAAAGGGACGGCACAGAACCCGGCAGACGGCTGAAGGTGAGCATCTATGGAGGATACTCAACCCCCCTTTCTCGGACAGCAGTCGAACGCCTTCTTTTTTCCCTCATTTAGGTTTCGTCTTTGATGCTCATGAAATGCACAGTAACATCATATACCCTGATAATGCAATTCGGTAGCATTTTTTCAGGACAAGGACAGCATCCAGAAGGTAATACAGTATGTGTAAAGCAGAGGAAAGACCTACATGGTTAACTCCACTTCCTGCACTGGATCACAGAGTTAGGCCTCTCCCCTATTCCTAGATGTGTATCTACCATCACCTTTAGGTCTCGTGATGCTTAAGGACTTCCTCATTGTAACATCTGAGAACAGACCAGAAAAGGGCCTCACCTTAAGAAAGGATTTTTTGCCTAGGATTAATAAAATCTACCTGAACCGTCATGTTCACAAGAATAACAGGGGCAGGTTCAGAGGCATGCAGCATGGATCACTATATCACACGGTCTGCAACCTTTGGCTCTCCAGATGTTTTGGACTACAATTGCCCACCAGAGCTAGCCAGTATATCCAATGGAAAGAGATAATTGGAGTTTTAGTCCAAAACATCTGGAGAGAAGGTTGCAGACCCCTACCCTATCAGAATTCTGGTGGCATGTGACAGAGTCTCGGGAGTGCAGAGAGGCACACATGGGAAAGGAGAGCAGTAAAGTGGGAGCACCTTAACAAGGAACAGGAAGGAATATGGGATCGCAACTCCTGAAATCAAATGTAATAGTAGAGAAGCAGAGGAGCTGCAGCACGGCTAGAAGCATACAGGAGAACTTGCTGCAAAGCAGAGGGATGTTCCTGGTCAATCTTTGCACTGTATACCACAAAGGGTGGAAGATTGTGTGTGTCGATATGTAGCACATAGACCCTGAATACAGTACACTGGAATTTTTGACATTTGGCAGTGCCAATCCAAAGGTCTTGTAAGTGCATGCTTGCCAACATCTACTGAGCAATCGGACATGAAAGCCGAGGTGGGCGTAATTGAGGGCTTAAGTAGTTGGTGATCTGCATGCCAGTGTGCCCAACACTCATTCCTCACGGCCCAGAATGCAGACCACACGTTGATCAACATGGAACGGTCAACAGTGTCAATCGCTGCAGACATGATGAAACATGATCAGAATTAGGAGTGTTGCTAGGTCTGGAAAAGATCAGGGGCTAAGCTAATGTCGGGACTGGCGGGATTCGGGGGTAGCTAAATGCTTTTAGTTGTAGCTTCTGAGCTTATATCCGGCGCTACAACCAAAAGACCCAGGGCTATAGCCCCTTAGCCCCCACTAGCAACGCCTCTGATCATAATCACGCTGCCACCACAAATGAGTACTGTATGGAGATAGTCGAGGCATGACAGTAAGGTGGAGTATGTTCTCCCAGGCAAGTTGTAAACATACCTGTTTTTGATCCTAGCAGTGAAAGAATTCTGCAACATATCTAACATGAGTTTAAGAAACACATTGAAGAAATGTATGAATTATCATTATAATTGTTCTTTTATAACGCACTTAATACCAACAAGTGGTTTCTAAGCGTGGGATCGGGATTCAAACCTGTATTGTGCTGTGTTGTCTTGCGCCCAAGACAATTGCGTTGCCCCTGAGCTATCCTTCCCCCCCTTACGTCCTCCCTCAACTTAGCAGCACAAGAAGCAAAGACGTTGCTAGCACTTCCCTTCTGAGGGATCAAGCTGGGAGTTTTAAGATGGGGACAACTTCCTCTCTGAGTACAAAAAGACAATGCCTGAAGGTAAGGGTGCATTTATGCCAGTCAGGAACACTGCAGTCATAACACGAGACACATATTTAGGAGTTATGGAGGACAAGTATCAAGCACAGACCAATATTTACTCTGCTACATGAGTTATGCCGATTGAGTTAGGCGCGTAAACCTTTTAGGCCTGAGGGTTGATTAGCAGCAAGGTGGAAAAGCTTCAGACAAAAAGACGCAGAGGTTGTAAACTGGGTAATTGTTCTTACATTTTGAACTTTATTTAAACAAACACCGTCACTGGACAGAATTTCCAGCCCATTGACAATGTCTAAGGAAATCTTTGCACCTGCGATTGGCTGAGACGTAATCCCAATTTCTAGTACAGTATTGTGCAGCGGTACAGAACATTGATCGAACAAGCTATTGAATTTATTTATTGCATTGATTTATTGGTAATAAGTCTTCCACTGAAGCAAGCTTTCTTCCTGGCCAGGCAAGGACAAAAAGGGATTGATAAGGAAAGAAATCGTCGTTAGGCCTTCGGGTCTGCCAAGAGCAGGGAAGGAGCGGCAGAGGAGAAGAGCATAGCACACAAGCCTACCAGGGAACTTCAAAAGTCTGTCTTTCCCATCAGGCTGCTTGACAAGGGGCCTGGTAGGGCTTCTGGTAGCAAGTGTGGGTGGTTCCGTGAAGGACAGAAGCGTTCAGCATACGATATTAATATTGAACTGAGTGCATACATTCTTCTGGTGGTAATAGTGGGTGGTTTCAGGAATGGGAGAAGAGCACGATATACAAGTATATCAGTGGACTGAGTTCACAAGTTCAAAAGTCTTTCTTCCATGTCGACATGCTTGCCAAGTGGGCTTCAGGAAGGGGAGAAGAGCATATGCTACAAGGATATTGGTCATTAATTCAAAAGTCTTTCTTCTCCCCTTAGGCTGATACTTTAAGGCTGTGCACGTGCTTAGGTGAATGAGAGTAGCCAAGGTTCAGATACGTTTGTGAGGCTAGTCTCTCCCAGAAAGTCATTTAGCAAGAATAGACTCTCTTAGCCGTCCCATCGAATGCAGCGTCCCTGAATCACGTGGCTGACAGAAACCGGTAATACTCCGCTGCTCCATGTCCTGGGCCAGTTCATAAGTATCCTCTGTCGCCTCCTAAGTGAAGCGCCACTTTGCCACCACCTGCCTCCCAGCACTGCCCTCTCTTAAAGGGGGCTAGACTGTTGCTATTAAAGGTCAAAATATGCCTTCGGGTGCAGATCTGCTGGTGATGCCCTAGGCAACAGCCTGGCTTTGCCCAAGCGTGGCACCGCTCCTCTCTGCATCTCGTTAAAAACGATTATTTTGGTAAACCACCAGCACTAACCGGTTAAAAACGCCATGCCAACAAGCTTGCAAAGTGTATCCATTTTAATTCTGTACAATATTTGAGCTTTCAGAAATGTTCCATGTAGAAACCGGGATTTGGCTGATCCCAGACAAAGCAAACGGAGCGTTAAGTGAAAATGAGAAGAAATTAAACAAACTTTAATCTCTTGTCACGCACAGCTGACCCGGAGCCCAGGATTTGTCAACGCGACTCTCATAACACTTCACCGGTCACTTTCTTCTGATGGCATATTCCGCATGCTAGTGGCAAGGACCGAAACACCCTGCCGGGAGGAAACGACTGGCGTAGCTTTGTTGCACTCATTCTGTGCTCCAGTGCAAGCCTGGGTTGGCACACGGCATACTTATGCACAGCACCATGAGATATTGATCTGTAAATTCAACTAATTGAGTGACATCGAACTGCACAAGCCATCAATAGAGCTTGTATAGTAAAATTCAACCCCCACTCCTCTTTATTCATATTATTGCATACCCAGAAAAGTGATCGACTTGGAGCAATGGCTCAAAGGTAAACAAGCAGTGGCAATGCCAACAGTTTGGGCTTTTGGTAGGCACTTGACAGGCACAGCCGTAGTAGTATTAAATGGCCATTGAAGGTAGCAGGTGCAAAATGATGCGAGCGCCTGGACATATAATAGCAGTGCCTGTTGGCTTTGCCAATGCTTTTTTTTGAAGGACATTCATAGTGCTTATAAATGGAATGGCTGAAGGCAGACCTGGTTAAGACATTGTAATTACACCAGTAGCAAGTTTACAGCTCCAATTAAGTCATTAACTCCCAGAAAACTGCTTTGAAAAAACACTGGCAGGCACTTTGAGTACAAAGTTTGATGGTAAGGCTTGATTAAAGCAATGTCATGGGCTTCCCATGAGGAGGTGTTTATGGTGGGAGGGGCAGGAACTGGGTGGGAATGGCCATTTAGATTATTATGGCCACGGGAAGTCAATGGGTGGCCAAAAAACCAAACAACACGCACAAGCTGCCTGTCCCTCCTCATTAGCCATTTCTTCCTAGCTGTACTCAAATGCAATAGTTTGAGCTAATAGGTGGTGCAAGCGCCACCTAATAGCCCAAATAAAAAATGGTATTTTTAACATATGAGAACCTTTATTTATATGTAATGTGTCTTAATGTTATGTTCTATGTGTTGCCACTTGTCCCCCTGTCTCCTGTTTACTTGGTTGGATCTTTCATAGGCAAAAAAGGCCTCTTACAGACATCATTTAAATTCCACACAAAGTTCAGAAAACAAATGTCTTTTTTTGTGGAATCCATCCACATTTATAAAAGCCTGAGGATGTATGTAACAACTGTTGCATAACCCCAAGTTGCACATATATAAAAGCCTAATGATATCTGTGGCAATGGTTGCATTAAGACACATCCACCACTAGGTGGCAGTGCTTCAACTCTGTGTGTATAGCGGCTGCCTGTATTTCAACATCTGCCACCATGCTGATGTCACACTTTCAGGGGCATTTGGAGTTATGTGAGCTTTGTTCACCGAGAACATATTAGACAATAGTGAGTCATATTCATGGTGCAAAGGGAGTGAACCACACTCCGGGCAACACCACACTTGGTCAAAACCCTCCTCTGAAACAAATAGCATAGTGGTGAAGCTGTTGAGTGCACCCGAGAGGGTACACCACGTCCTTTTGACACACAAAACACAAAATGAGGAAGGAGCACAGTGAAAGAATCTGATGAGCGTCCGACCATGAACCCCTCCCAAGAATCCCCATGGGAACATTAAACCCACTGAGGAGCACCGCAAGTGAACCTGCCTCTTACTGTAGTGGAGACATACCACAGGCACCCCACCAATCTCTGCCAGCCCACCACCCGTCCTATCGCCTAGCCTAGACCCCCAGCAAACAGGAGCCAAAAAGAAGCCACAGCATCTTCTACCTTAGGCTCCATACTAGGCGACCTCAACTGCAAATGCACATGCACTCAGCTCACACTTCATTAGGCCCACAATGGAGCAAAATCAAACCACTAAAGTGCATGCTAGAGCGTGATGGTTTGCTAGACCAGCATATTTTTTGCATGATGCTGGAAGGTGGTCTATGCAAGGACCATGACAATAATAGATTGAAGTAGGACTTGTAAGGGTGAAGACAAAGAGGTCTGCCATGGAGGTGACATGATGTTGGTTATAAACCTTTATAAAAGTAAATTGAGGGGTTGGAAAAATGACATACATATGGGATCCACAATACAGCTACCCTATTTATACTCATACAGGCGTGAGTCTCCACACTAAGCAAGGAGGTAAAGACTTGTCTTAATTCATTTAGACAGAGGTACAGAGTCTTATAAAACAATACATATTTTAATCGTTATATAGATAATTTTTCTAAAACATTCAGAGTGGTTAATTTACTATTGTGTTCTTTTTATTGTGTTTGTCTTGTGTTGTGTGGTTGTGTGTTTGTGTTTTTTTTTTCTCTTGTTTTCCTCTGATTTTTGGCTAGTTATTTCAAATTAGGTTTGTTGTGATTATGCGATTAGTAGTAATAATTGATAGGTTTTTCTTATTTATTCTGTACTATTTGTATCAACTTGTATAATGCTTTTTTCGTTTTATTTGTCGTTTTCTTGTTATCATAATTGTTGTTTTGGAATGATATGTATTTCTTTTGATAAATCTTTAAATAAAGTTGTCACAAAAAAAAACATATATGAACAACATACACATTTTTTGTTGTCAACCAAAGTAATTAATTACAAACATATTGCTACCTCAGAAGGGAATCTCATATTACTGTACAAAGAAAAAGGCTAGGTTAGTATTACAAAAGTGAGGGGTATAATGATGACAATGTCTTAACCCTCTCAGTTTATTATTGATCTTGTCCGTCAACACTTAGTGGTGTTTCTGAACCCAAAGAAAAAGCATGTTCTCGAGTAAATCTAATTAACATGCTCCTTTAGGTCCATCTTCAGGACCCTTCTCAGAGGTATAACATGATCAAAAATGACGTGTTGTATGACAAATATTTTAAATTACCCTTAACACACGCTGGCAAGACCCATAGACTAAACAGCATGCACACAGCTAATATTGTGCTGGAATGCTCGATCCACAGAAACATTTTACTCTTGAAGTGTTGGGTATTTTGAACAATTGCATGAACACCAATGATGTAAACAGCAGGGTTCAAGTCGAGGGTGCACGCTGGGGGACGGAGTACACCCACTTTATTCAGAGGGTGGACTGAGTCCCCCCCCAGCTAAAAGAGAATTATTAGATATCCTCTTTGAATTTATGAATTAAAGCCGACCTCAGGGATCAAACCTGCAGTCGTTAGGTTTGTAGGCCAGACTCTTCACCACAGCACTATATAAACTGATGAAAAATAAGAAACAATTCAAGGTGAAATAGCCCATTTTGGTACTGGAAGTCCCAGGGGAAACATTTGTATTGGTTCTTGGAGTTCAAAACATGCACACCGTTTAACATTTTCAAAAACACTATTAGAAGAAAATAACCTGTCTTGGCTTTGTGTGTGTTTTGATTTTATGAAAGGCAAATGCCATGTGTCCTGTTCAATTTGACTGGTTATGCAAAGCCAATTTAATGAAATGTGAATATTTCACCTTGATATGCTAATTTCTGGCAACATTACATCCCATTGCATTTGTTGTTGAGTCCCCCCACTTTCATTTTTAGGACTTGACCCCTGGTAAACAGTATGTATCACTTTATTTGTTATGAAAGGTGCCTGCACCGTGCAGCTACAAGGATTGCTGTTGCTTCTCACACATGAATGTTCAGGGTCTCCCATATCCATTAACCACCATGAGAATGCACAGCCAAAGATTCCAAGAACCTTCTCCAACTGTCTTTAATCTACTGAGGTGTTTATACCGAGGCACAGTTTGCAAACTTCACTTGTGATTTTGCCATATTTTAATGGCGTTCCATCCCAAAGGACTAGAGGCACATCGGCTGCAGCAGGTAACTTGCCTTATTTCCATGTTGCCCCCCTGCTAACACCAGAGCTGTAACCATGAGAAGGGGGTTGAGGTCTTTTTATTGAAATTCTTTACACGATGTGCCTGTACCCCTTGCACATATTTCATATGTAAACTTTGCCATTTGACAAAGCCAGCTGTAAAAATGTAGTTATGTTGCATTCATTGACAGCAGTCAGTTTGTGGGAGGAATCAGATAACATTGAAACCAAAATGACTCGTTCCAACCTTCTCTCACTTGTGTCCAGTTAGCAATGTTTTTATCGCTTCTTCTAAGAGACTGTTTTCGGACGTAACCGAAAGTAGACAATTAGCTGTAACTTTTACCTCTAGTGCACTCAACTGTAGAACACGCTGCCTTCTCCAAATCTTCTTGGCCAGCAAAGATCTGAAAACACTCTTTCAACTAACATAACATACAAGATGCCATGCTTCCATTAAGGGAGAGGAAGCAATAACGTACTAATCCCTGCAACCTTAAAAACGTTCTTTATAATGTATGGAGCCAAAATGGGGTGAAAGGGTGTAGTTTGGATAACACAGACAGAGTCTGTTGAAGGGCGGAATCTGGTGAAGGTGCATAATCTGGCAGAGGTGGAGTTAAGTTAGGGGGGCACAGGCACTTATTTGGGCCTAGAGCAGCAGAAAGCCTAAATGCGCCACTGCACACAGCACACCCTGCCTGATGAAGACCAATCTCTAAATTCCCAACCCCATTATTGCCGTCACCACTTCAACTAAAACAGCTTTCCAGTGTTGACTGTAAACGGCCTGAAGACTTACAAAGGAAGACCCGTAAATTAAAGGCTGGTTGGTGTCCTACCGCTAGGGATGTCTTTCCTGCCATTAATTCTTCTGTGACAATTCGAGATCACTTGTGTGTGGCATCTGGAAACTGTGGTTGCGATTGCAAGCCAGCCCATCAATCACCAGTGGCATACGGACATCCTTCATTTAATTAATTTCCTATACTTTTGATATTTCGATTTCTTGTACGTGGCTTTAAGGGGGAAGTAAATAAATGACGATGATTGCCAGGTGTCAGTTTTAACAGCTTCCCATCAGCACTAACCTTAAATGAATAACACGGTTGCTATGGAGATGACAGAGCCCCTTCTACTTTCATCCGCTTGAGGGGATTTTTTTTAAGGCTGCTCCCATCCTGACACACACAAGACCTAGAACCAAACGGAAACATTTGCATGCATTTCTCGATTGTTAGGAGTACCAGCAATGCCAGTTTTGCATCTCATCCAACCTACCTTCTCTTGGGCCATTTTGTCTTTGTTTTCCAGGTTCTTTTTGTTCACTATCCCTCATATAGTGTCACTCTTGTACATTTGTGTAACTTGTATAGTGATTACGCATCCGGAAGTAGTATCACTATCGTGTGATATCATATCCTGTGAATGCACGAATCAAAATATAATTGAAATTGACATAGATATTTATCTTTAACTGTGGAATGGTCTAAGTAGAAGCATATTCAGTCTCTGTATAGTTTAAATAGTACGGAGAATCTTAAAGTAGGCAGTGTGATCATGGGTGCAATATGTTTGAAGTGTGTCAGTACACCCACACATACCTTTCCTACTATGGAGCGACTTGTTCATAATATGTTCAGAATTTTTGGACTTCAGGTTAGAATCAGGAGCGTTGCTAGGGGGGGCTAAGGGGGCTATAGCCCCTGATCTTTTGGTTGTAGCCCCGGATAGAATCTCAGGAGCTACAGCCAAAAGTCTAGCTAGCCCCCAGTCCCAACAGTTCCGACATTAGCGTAGCCCCAGGTCTTTTCCAGACCTAGCAACTCCCCTGGGTTAGATCAATGGTTTTAGTATGCAGTTAAAGTCCAGGGCTCTAAACCTTTGGCTTGCAAATATTTAGGACTACAATTCCAGTTCACCCTCTTCAGCATTTTTAATAGTTAGAGATTATGGGAGTCATAGTTCAAAACTACTGGGGAGCCACGGGTGTAAGGCCCAAGTTGTTACAGACTTTCCACATCACCACTTAGTGTATCCATAATTATTATACAAATAATAATCATAGCAATAATAAGATTTTATATACCTCTTCATGCTTGATACCTCTAGCCTCTCAACACTGTAATAATAGCAGTTGTCATTTACCCAATTTAATGACAGCATGTTTATCAAGATTAGACGAGCGAAGGCTGAGTTGACAGTGCCAGCATATGAACTTGATATATGCAGGCTGGCGTCATGTAAGCGACGAGAGCTTAACTCATAAGTTGCTTGGCCCGATATTGTTGTGACAGACAATTACATTATATATATAGGTACAGCATACATTAGTGCCTATACATGAGTAGTGATATATGTGAGCAACCTCTGTGTTCTGGTTAAAAGAAATACATATTTCGTGAAATACATCTCAGAACAGATTATGCATTCGCGTCATATCATTTGACTAGAATAGTGCAGAATATGGCTGGCTGCTTCTAGACGGCTAGCCCGTATTTATGTAACAACCTTCACATACAATGGGCCTCATTAGGACCCAGGCGGTAAGGGGTTTACGGCGGCGTAAACAGCGCCGACCCTTACTGCCTGATTCCGAGGTCCCTTAGCGCCAAAAAGGAGGTTTTAACACCTGCTTTCAGCAGGTGTTAAAATCCATGGCGCTAAGGGACCTTGTTGTTAATTACGCCACCGTAATTTACGGTGGCGTAATTAACGCCTTCCCCACTCCCATTATGCCCTATGGGGCAAAAATGGGAATGGGGAAGGGTAAAATGGGAAATGGGGATTTACCGCCCCACTCACCTTGGAATGGGGCGGTAAATCCGCCAACCACCATGGCGTAAACGTAGTTTACGCCATGGTGGTAAGGGTACGACCCAGGCGGTAATTTATCGCCTGGGTCGTAATGAGGCCCAATATGTATGAACATGATCTGTGGTTGTCATCATGTCTTATAACACTGCTTCTTTGAGCCCCTGATTTCCCCCAACGCACTAACGTTGCATAAAAGACTAAATACCTCTCTAACCAGCCAATTGTAAGCCTCGTGTTGCTTTAAAATGCATGGCAATGATTTCTAAGCATAGCTTGCACTATCAAAAATACTTTCCAATTACCCTAAAAGCTGTTCTATATTTTTACTTTTACATAATATTTACTTCATAGATGTGGGTTTTATTCTCCTAACATGAAACATCTTCGGTCACAGAAGGCACAAGAATCACTCCAACTCACAGAGGCAGTGCAAGGGTTTTTGGGGTCGTCCCTCTCCATCTCTTATCTTATTTAGTGCCTCTTCCCTCACCTTGGCGTCCCTGACTTCAGGTTAGTATATACAGAAGGTTGACCTCTACTGTCTAATTTGTATCTTGTATTAGGGATGAGGACCTAAATGCAGATATTCCTTTTCTAGCTAAACTCCCTCAGGGACTTCCGAGATTTCCCTACTCCATCCAATTGTTAGAGTTCTGCTGGGATTCGGGAATCGTGCCTTACAAGCAACCTGTTGCATTCAGCCCCCTTCTATCATGCTCACTCTCTCCTCTCCTCCCCTCCCTCTCCTACTCTTCCTTTTCTCTATCCGCTTCTCATGACTCCCTCCAACTTTCTGTCCCTCCATTGTCTTTCACTCCTCCTAGGCCTTGCCACCACCCTTTGATGTTACTACTCCCCCACTACACTACCGCTGCATCCTCCACACTACTACTCCATCCTCCACATGACTACTGCTTCTCCCTCCATCCTACTACTCAACCACTCTTCTTTCACCCAATACCACTCCTTTCCCTAACCTTTCTAACCACACTGACATGTACACTCACACTGCAGTACCATGTTCACTCCCTAGCCAATACCTCACCTGCTCCTGAAAAAGCCTCCACTCTCCACCACTAATCCTTCTTTCCTCCTGCTGGTCTCTTAGCCATACACATCCTCTTCCTCTGTCCACAGCCGAATAACCAACACTTCCTGTTGCCCTCTGACATCCCCCTTCCTGTGCTGGCATTGGATCTTGGTCCCTTGCCAATCTGGCCCTGTCTACCCCACACAGGGTGGATTTTAGAAACAAAGTTATAAGTTGAGGGTTACGCCCTGCCAACGTTTGCTGCATGGACCTCAGCAGAACAGCAATGGCGGCCCGAAAAGGAAAACTCAAGTTCATGTTTTGGGGGCTGGTTTTGGGTGCTCATGAAGTAAGTTCAATGGGGAACAGGTCAGTGTTCCTCCATCTTAGCCTCTAGTGGTCTAGGGAGCCTGCTGGTCATTGCGTGTGCCCGCCGCTGATGTTCAGCAGCACTGTGCAGTGCTTCAGTAACACTGACACTTCTCTCTGCTGCAGATTATGGAGTCCTACTGTGCTGATTTGCATGGGGTCGTAGCTTCCCTCTTTCTCTGTGGCGTTCCTACTCCCCGCTGCTGATCATAGAATGCTGTGGTACAGATTGCTGGTGATCGAGTGTCAGCTTTTTCATCACAAATGCAGGCCGCTGGGTCACTATTCTGGTTGTTCTTGTGGGTTTCTTGTTCTACTGAAGTGTCTCTAAGAAAAACAGAGAAACACCGGCAGCTGTGTCTTGTATTTGAGACATGGCTTGAGAAAGAGGTGCTGAGATACATATTGGCATGAGGGGGACGGGGGTAGAAGGTAAATGTGCCCTCTTAACAGTCACCATCCTTAGTGTTGAGACTTACTCAGGTCTTCTCCTTTGGCCTTCTGTTCCTGGTTGAAGGGCCTTTCTTGCACTTTGAATAGGCTAACGTACTGGCCTTGTCTCACTTCCTAATATCGAACAATCTCCTATTTATGATAAACTATTTCTCGGTTTTTTGTTCTACAGACACTTCAAAACAACGTGGAGGAATGTACCGTTTTGTGATGACCTGAAAAGGTGGAAGTAGTACATTGAAAACATTTGCCAGAAACTGCTGATAATGTGCACACCAGAAGAAATGTTAAAAAAATCCGGAAATATTTCTAAGTTGTTTTAAAAAAAAATATATTGTCATTATTTTTACACAAATGCTGAAAATAAAGTTGCATGAGCTTGACCATTTCAATTTCTGTTGAAAAACTACCATTATGTTACGAAATGTATCAACGTTCTGTGCATATTGGTACTTACTGTGCTGAAGGATCAATACCACTAAATAATTGTACTCTTGCAATTATGCTGTTTTGTAGCCCTATTTGTAGTTGTAGTAATGAGGGCCCTTTTCATTGGTTCTCGTTTCCGTAACCTCGGATGGAATAATGGCTGACTTGGCCCCGCCCAGATTTAAACCTGTGATCTGCAGGTTAAACTCGGCAGTGAGAGCTTCCATCACGGAGGTGTTTTGTTGACCAACGGTGTTGAGGGTTGAGTAGTGACAGTTCCATCGTGGCCCTGACCTTTGGATAGGTGAGTGATCAAGGACTACACTAGATGCTAGATTTTGCATATATGTGACTGTGTCAAGAGGCACCATCAATTACTATTTTAGGGCTAGCCTCTGTCATGCCCCTGGTGTTTTAATAAAGCAAGACGCCTAGATGGACTATCCCAATGCAGACTTATACAAGTCTTCTTCTCCTCCTGCTTTGGCCTCTCTGCTCCTGGAGTACGAGGAGTCACTCCCTGGACCCACAACTCCACAGATACCGGGGAGCAGTTGAAATGGTTTCCTTTTCGGTCCATGTTGTCCACTGTGTCAAGGAGATTTGGAATGTTGCCTTAAGGGTTAGGAATGCTCGCCTATTTCTTGCATCTGTTCTCCCCAATATTGAGTTGTAGTATTACCCTACATGTTTCCCCTTGACAAAAGGAACTCTGAACTTCATCGCCTGAACGCAAAAGGATATAAATAATCTAGCAGAGGTTTCTTGAAATATAGTGCTTTATACTGCCAGTTAGCTCGTTTCCAAGCACCCCTAATTGGACAGGGTAAATGCCTGAGGCATGGGGAGATTCATATATTTGCCCAAGAACGCACACTTTGTTCTAAGGACAACGCTGGCTTTAGTTGGACTGTTGGCAACTTCGCCATTTTTGTGCGGTCTTGATTTATAAAAAATAAAAAAGTGATATGATTTCTATTGAAGAAAGGTATATTTTAGTTGAATGCCATGAAATATATAGACATTTTTTGGCCAACTTTCTGGCACTTATTTGTGTTTTTATTTATTGATGTTTTGCCTAGAAACACTTGCATAACAGCTAATCAAAGTGCTTGAGGAATCCCTGAATTTGGAGTCGCATGTAAGAGCGGCAGGTAGTTTGCAATGGATCAGTGTATGTTGGGTACAAGATGGCGCAGAGAGAGGGACGGGGAAAGACGCATGGTTGACAGTAGAACGAGGGGGCCGGGCCGCCGGCTATTTACAGTGAGGTAGTTACTGTGGCCTAAGGCACGGCGGTAATCCTGGACGGGGGGGATAATGCGAGAGTAAGCAAAGGGGACTCATTGAAGGTCAGGGAGGTGGAGATTTTGTGCCCCTTTGAAAGCGTGAATGAAAGGGTCGTTTTTAACATGTAGAGTCAGGGAGTTCTAGTTGTGTGGTCCAAGGTGGGAGAAGGAGCAAAAGTGTGAGGAAGCGGGCAGGGTGGCTTGGGAGGGAGATTAGAGGGGGTGTGTGAAGGGGAGTAGCTGGAGATAGTGTGTGATAGGTGGGGGAGTCAGTTCATGCATTTATTTGAAGATGTGCAGTAGAAATTTGAAGAGGGACTGGTTTTTCACAAAAGGTCATCCGGCTTGGAGGTAGTGTAGGGCTTCGGGAGAGGACCTGTTGGGTGTCCTGACCCACGTTTGGACTATTATGCTGCAACATTTGGTGCTGTGGGTTTAGGAAATCCAAGATGGTGAAAAAGCCCACAATTGCGCCAGAATCCAGGAAAACCGTGCCGTTTTGCGCACACCAAAATGGTCACCGAACCTGCCACCCACCAGTGCGAGCGTGATGGGCCAGGAGTGCCATGAGTGGAATGTGTGCCAAAGGAAAAACAGCAGTGCCTGTTAGCTCAAAAAGCACTTTGAAATCACCTTTGTTTCTCTGAAATGCAAGCTAAAAATGCCTATTTTAAACATTGCAAGATATTCAAAAATCTCAATGAACACCAGCAGACATTTGGCAGAATGTAGTCTTGTGTGCATACAAAATCTGGGAAAAGAAAGAGCCTAAAACAATGTTTATAACAAAACTGGCTGAGCTGTGGATTTCAGCAGCTTAAGTTAAATTGGACCGAAAGCCACTAAAATCTAAATGTTTAAAATAAATGAGTGACCTACTGTTGAGTGTCACATAGTTTGCAACTGTTAAATGTCCTAGTTTTGAACTTAGAATCAGCATTCTAGCTGCATGTGTAAAAATTGAAAGTTTATTTGGATGAAGAAAAACTGGGAACAAAAGTGACACTTAGCTGAAGCCTGGCTTAAAGAGATTGAATTCTGCCCGGCAACTACCCCCAACAGGAGTTGGAACTTGCTCAGCCACTCTTCCCAGGCCTGGCTGCATTTGCTGCCCCCACCAAAAGGAGATGACACCTCCCTGATTGAATCAGGGGAGGAGCACCTAGGACTGGAGGGAAACAGAACAATGAGCCTTCCTTGGCTCAGGCAAATGTTAAATTAAGGGGGGTCGTAAATGGCTTCCTCTTGAGAGAAATGGGGAGGGGCAGTGCCTCTGTGGGCAACTTGCGTAGGAGGAAGTGGACAAACCAGAAATTCCACCATGTGCTTTGGGAAACCACACCCCTCTGGGCCAGAGCATAATTTTAAAAAGATGGATAATTCATAGTACGGACTAGTCAAACTTATATAATTAATATCATTATTCTTGTGATTCTTCTGTGCACATTTTAAGAGGTGTTAGGAATCTGTGGTATGTTCTTGGGGGTAGTAGTGGAAAATAAGGTATTACTCCAAATGTCTGTATGTTAAAAATCTGACACTTTATCATCTGATGCCCATATTCCTTGTGCATGTTTGTGTAAATTCTGGAAAAGTTTAGAGGTTGTGTTCTTGATGAAAAGGGCAGAATTCTGTCATAAGTGGACACGACATCTTACAAAGACAGGGATCGGATGGTTTGGTGCTACAGAAAATATGTTAACTGGACATATAATATTAGAAAAATTGTACGTAGATAAATATGTATTTGGATCAAGAATAGATTTGTGTGCAAATTGACCAGGGGTGGATCCTCTGACCCATAATCTACCTCATCACGATGACACTCCATTTCCTTCCCCCAATCAAGGAAGAGAGAAAAACTTGGCCAATGATAAGTTGCGAGGGGCAGGCTTAGCTATGCCAACACACACCCATTTTCTAAAGACATAAAAAGAGCCACTGGAAGCCAGACAGGGACATTCATTTTCCAACCTTCAACTGAATTCCTGCGCAGCACGCTGACGGAGAACTCCAGAATCCAGAACTCCAGAGATCCAGGCTAACTCCAGAACAAAAACTCCAAAGAGCTGAACTCTTCAGCAGGCCTCAAAATATTTTGCAAACTATTCAACCGCCGGGCTGTGCGGTTTGCTGCTTGCTAAGAGTCCTGTGTATCCAGAACAGAACCAGTACCCAGAAAGCAGTGCTATATCCAGAATCCATTTGATCCAAACCAGCAGAACCAGAGATCCGTGCAGTGCCGAGTGCCAGACCAGACCGCTGTATCCAGAACCGCAGACCAGACCCAGACTGCTGTGAGCAGAACCGGTGCCTGATTGACCCGCCGAGCAGAGAGAACCGCAGCTAAACCTATTGACCAGATCCGTGACAAGGCCATTCCATTTAAATTTATAGTGTGAGTATCTCGCCAGAACTGTGAAGAACCAATCTCTTAGTTTAAAATAATCTAATTCAAACTATTTTAACCTATTGAGAACTGCATCATAGGAATCGTGTGTTCATTCTGTCATTTCAAAGCTGGAAAACTGTCATCTGTCATTCTGAGCTTGACTTTTATTTTGAGAATCTACCTTCACAAAATTGTCCGTATCTCTTGAACTGTTAGTGATAGAAGCGAGATTTAACGTTTGTTTTAAAGCTGAGATTCTAAGCTTTCCAACAAGCTCTAAACCTACTTGCTATACTCCTTATAGTTCCTCCGTAATTACGCTCGAAGCACGCGACTAAATTGCCGCGATTTGACATTTTGCTTCATTTCAGCCACGTGTAAAAATATTTGTCTTTTGCTTCCATTACGGAATTCCGTTTTCAACCTGATAACCATCCCTGAATCATTGATAGGGCTGGCCTGAACTGATTTAAAGTATCTCTCACTCACCCTGAACCTCTAGAGGGAATTAAAAGCATGTTTAGCATATTTTTCACTTCATTGCCACCACATTAAAGTATTTTGGGCCTGTGTTTAAAAATCATCCCTGGTGCTCTCAGCTTGCTGGGGGGGAATTGGAACTTTGTATTGCATTTTTGTTGGAATTCTTGAAGACTGTGTGCTCTCCTTCCATTTCCTTATATTGCATAAAGGGGGGGAGTGAATTGTCAAAAGAAAAAGTGATCACATTATCTCTTGTTGAAATCATATCAAATTATTTCTGTGTTGCATTCTGTTCCACCTTGCATTTCCTTGAACCATATAAAGCATTCTCTGCTACCTTAGTCCTCTGTTCATATTCATAAGTAACCAAGAACTGTGCTACTGTAGGATTACCTATTGCTGATTACTGCTCATATTCACAAGTGTGCTATCAATTATCAATTTATTTATAAAAGTGTGATATATATCTATTGTTTATTTTTTTCAAATAAACCTTTTTAATTTGCAAAGGAAACCTACTTCTTGGCTCAGTGGGGTCAGGGGGGTTCTAAGAGAGGCGCGTTATACAAGGGTTCATCATCCAGATTATAACTTGTCATAAAAATATATAAATAAGGGTTTCCATCAGCATCCCAGACTAGGCATTGACTTAGCTGTAGTGTTGAATTGAAGCCGTTAACAGACCGCGGGGGATTATATCGCAGTGGTGGTACTCTCAGCCTAAAGTTGTACCCATGCTCCTCCCCATTTTTTAATAACACCTCCTTTACTTGTTTTTGAACCTCAAAATGTTACCCCCACCCTTATTTCCGAAAACAAGGAGCCGGTAACATCATGTTACACCACCGTATGCGTGAAAATGAGGTCGGTAACTATGAGTATGAACATTCGGTTGGGTGATGATGTATGTAAATATATTCTCTGTAAAGTGCTTTGGCGAAAGTGCTATATAAATAACACAACATTCATATTTCCCTTCTGCACCAGTTATTTCCCTGTTCCATTCCTCTCCAGCTCTGGAGAGTGACAAATGACTGAGCAACCAAAGCCTTTCTGACCAGTCCTAAAAGATAATAACTTCTTATTTATATAGCGCTTTTATCCAAAGCACTTTACATAAAACATATTTACATATCCAAAGCACTTTACATAAAACATATTTACATACATTATTGTTACCCAATCGGAATTGGTATTCACTTTATCGAGCTCGGAAGGATGAGAGGCTTAGTGAGCCTTGCCCGGATGTGAACCTATGGCCTGCATTTAAAACACAGATCACAGCAATGAGCCTTCAACCCACTTAGCTACCTTACCGGTTAGAGATCTTTCAATCTTTCTTCACTTCCTTTCTCAGCTGGAGCCCAGTGCTCTGCGTCAAAACGTTGCGACCCACATGTATCATTCACGTGACTGGCCTGCCAGCCATATCACGAGGACAAGCACCATTAGGGACACCGTTAAAGCCACCAAGGACACTTACCAGGGACGTACCTTGCTACCCCTGCATACTCCCTTGCTCCCCCTAATAAAAGGAAAGGAAAACATTTGTTTTTATTTTTTTACAAATTGAAACTCCTACACTGTGGCCAGTGGCTTGTGGCTCTTTGTTTCTAGTGTGGCTGGCTTTCTAGTTCAGGCTTCTTAAAAAAAAAACAGGGGGTTCCACAAGTGTAACACTTTGAGCAGTAACTTAAATAAGAAAGAATAGGAATAACAAATAATTTGACTTTCTGGAATTTTATACAATAATTGCTAGACTCATTAAAGGCTTACTTCAGGAACGCTTCACGGGGTGAGTCACTGATTGAGTCTGTTCTTAAACACCTCAATTTCACAATGCAGACAGAAACCTGCAAAAGGCATCTAGAGTAGAATAAGCATCCATTTCGTACTATGTATTCTGCTTTTTGAAAGTTGCAGTTATAGCGTGTTTTTTTCTACTGTTGTCTCTATTAAGATCATCACAAGACATTGTTCTTGGTCACTTGGCAAAATCCTTGTGCCAAAAAGCTTGTGTACAGTGTAGAAATGTTTGACCATAGCACATAAAGTGGCCCTTGATTTCATTGTACCACAATTAATGAGTTGTTATAATGTATCTATCTTTCCTATCTCCATGGCATGCTGTTCATGATGATTTTTTGCATGTAGAAGTTAACGAGTACCCAGAGTATGGGATTCTGTGTGAGTGCACTGCTTTCCCTGCGCTACTCTACATTCTTTAATACACATTTAGGAATCCTCTCAATGGTAAGTATTTTTCCAAACTCTGAAGCCTGAAAAGTAGATCCACGCAGGCATGACATGTGGTCAAATTTGCACCAGACCTGCAGGTGCTTTCTGACATTGAGAACCTTCAGACATGTAATTGCTCATTTTACTATAGCCGGTAAGCTAGCTATAGCTGGTAAAATAGCTCAGGGGGTTGAGTGCTTGCTTCTGCGTTGTGTGTGTGAACTGCAAGGCCACCTCAGCCTTTCATCCTTCTGAGGTTGATAAATGAGTGCCAACATAGGTTGGGTGATATTTTATGTAGATTTGTTCTATATAAAGTGCTTAAGCTTAAGTGCTATATATTAACACATCATTATTAATTGGCCTTGGACATCTGCTTGCGTTCTCAGTAATTTGGAAATATGGTCCTATACACACTGATATTAACGATACATATCGTGATCCATTCTTGTTATAGTAATATTGTAAGCATAATTTCGCAGGGTACTTGGGAATGTTTTGTGATGCCACTTCCTGTTTTGTCAAGGGGTGAAATGTTGTGTTCCATCGCTTCTCATGATGTCAATTCGGGGTGGGGTCAAATGACATAGCTTCCTGTGATGTCATCAGAAGTGAAGTGTCATGTGATGTCGTCGCTACCCCTGGCATTTTGGTCAAATGACGTCCCTGCCTCTTACACACCCCACCAGTCCCAAAGGTACTGCGGCTTCGCAAACGTGACCTGAACACTCGGAAAAACCCATTGTATGTTAAAAAAAATGGGCACGTTCAGTTCTATAGTATTGTACCCGCATTTGTTTCCATGTAAAGTGTCATTTAAGATACATGTGTAATTCGAAATCCGGAAACTCGCGCTATATGTAAGCAACGGCAGCGCTTTTACAGAGGTTTATCTTCCAGTCAGTCACGAGAGACGTGCCTTTTCAGGATAATGTGCCTGTTCTGGCCTAGAAAATGATTGCCCTCTTAACATAGCACTAACTCGAAGTCTGAAAGTGCTCTAGCACACGGTTCTGTTTCCTGCTCGGTGATTTCCATTTTAATAAACCTAGATGTCACTGTAGTCATGGTGATGTCTAGACATTCAGATTATTTGTGTGCTAGCTTGTAGAATATCTGTCATGGCGTAGCCTAGAGCCTGGGCCTCCCTACACTGTTTGCGCCCCTCTAGGTCCGCCCACCCTCTAGGCCCACCCATAAACACCAAAAACACAGAGAGGGAGGAAAAAAGGCAGCACCCTTTCCCATGAAAATCGAGGAAGCACAACTCCTCGATTTCAAGTGCAGAAAGCACCCCTTTCTGCGTTTTTGGGGACACGCATACGTACCACAAATATGTTTTATTGACACCAACAGGGATTATATACGATCCTGGTGTAGGGTGACCAGACGTCCTGGTTTTGCCGGGACTGTCCCGGTTTTTGGGGCTCTGTCCCCCTTTCTTAAGATCATGTTCCCATTGGAAACTGCAGTGGTCCCGGTTTTTTGTAATGGGTCTTGACAGCGGGCAGACAGGAATGCACAATCTCACACAGAAGAAATGCTGAATTTTGTTTGGGATAAATTAATGATGTGTTTCTTTGAACAGGTACACTTAAACCCCCTTCTCCTCCAAACGCTACTGAAGTGTAGTGCCTTGACAGCCACTTTCAAGAGCCAGTCCTTCTTTTATGTCAGTTGCAGTGTCCCGGTTTTTTACTTTTTAAATCTGGTCACCCCATGCTGGTAGTGAAGTGAAGTACTTTTGCAGGGTAGAGAAGGCGTAGAGGGAGGGGGGACTAGAAGTGGACTGGCACAGTGGCAACGGCAAATAAGTACCAGGGGGAGAACAAGGGTTTTGGCCAAGATGAAGGTGAAGAGGAGGCGGATTTCTGTATGCCAAGGAGATTAATCCTGATAGCAACAACAGTGGAAGAAACCACCATGAAGGTTGAAGTCCCTGCCATAACCCCCCCCCCCACCCCACCCCTGAGGTTGTGCACCTTGGAGGAGGGGAAGAGCAAGTCAGGTGAAAATGGGACGGGTGAAGGCATGGGTGCAGGAAGGGCAATCATTTCGGTCTTGGAAAAGTGAAGCATAAGAAAACAAAGAGCCATTCAGTGACAGGAAGCCCTTCATGTCTGTCCTTCCGGTAGAAGCTTGATGAAAAAGTATTATACGAGTATAAATATTGTCTGCACTGCAACAGCGCCCCCTATTCAGCTGTGACTTGTTATCCACACTGCTGGAAATTCAAAATGACTGGTTACTAATTCGTTCTACTGGATGCAGTGTTGCAAAATAAACTACATACATGTCTAGGCTTCCAATAGATTTACAAAATGACAAGTTGGATTTCTAGCAGGGAAGCAAAAACATGTTAACAAGGAAAAGCTGAACTCACCGAGCCTGTACGCAAATCTAAAAAAAAAAAAAATCCTTCAAAAGGAACAACACACAAAAAATGAATGCTTATTTTTTGGGGACAATTCTCGCATGCGTTCGAGGGTGTAGAAAATCTGTGCTGTTCATTTTTTTCCCCAATACTAATAATAAGCGTGGGGAAACTCAATAGGTTTGGCTGGCCGATGTCAAGTGTGTACTCAATTAGCCCAATATACATCATTCCATGACTAAATGACAGCAGTAAAGTCTGCAACATTGAGCAGGATAACAGGCCAAAGCAACAGTAAAAAAAAAAAGCAGAACAGAGCAAAAATAACATTTTTCTATCAAGCCTGGACATCAGGGACTCTTTCCGGTAACTTGACAGCAAAGCCAACTGATCCCAACCAGGGAGCACACAGACCTTCCCCCTTTCAGCAAATCACAATGCCAGAACCATAAAAAAAGACAGGCAAAGGTGCATACATAGCACAAGTAGGCCAACTACTGCTGTCCACACCAATAGTTTTTGCTCCACTAAAGCAACGCCAACGAACCAAAACTGATTCTGGAGCCAGGGACGTTACCTTCTGTAAGACTGACAAGGACGACGCACTGATCATTCTTTTGTTGAATGAAATGAATCAGCCACCGATTAAAAGGCCAGGAAGTACATCCTTCTTGCCACAGAAGAATACAGCTGCAAGTGGACGCGGTCTGTCCTTCTAACGCCGTGGTTCCTTTGCTTATCCCCTCCCATGTGCTTCGCAGAGGATGGAGAGTTTAACAGTATCGTTTACTTTTGTTGAAACAAAAAAAATCCCTTAAAAATATTGTTTTTCCCTTTTCCTGTGTAAATGTTAAGGCTTGAAAGGGAATGGATCGTGTGCCCTGGCTCTGGCGTGGTGTATACATTTCACAAATGATTTCATTATAAACCTCCCAAAGTTATTTTGATTTCTGCTTCAAATATGTAAATAGCCATTAAAGTATGCATTCCCAGAGAGACAAAGCACGGTGTGATAACGGCGCTGCGCAGCTAGATAGAACGCTCATAAATTTCCCCCTGAAAGATATAAAAGGCCTCATTTCCCACTCCGAGGGTGGACAGAAGAGGCCACATTTTGCCAAGTTTTAAATGCCTTCAAATCCCAACTGATGCACAGTAGCTTTTCTTTTTTGGCAGGTTTACTTTGCACAAAATGACGCACGCTTTCCGTCAAGAGGGCTACACAATTATCATCAAAGTCTCTTGTTTTACTCATAAATTAGAGGTGTTTAAAATGGCCGTTGAGGCCCATGCCCATGGCTTCATCTGCATAGCAGCCAAGTTGTGATTGGATGGATGGTAGGAGGGACAACGTCCCATCTGGAAGGTTGGGAGGAGTTAGAGGGACCCTGGAGGCTGGGAGAAGCCCCCCGTTTCGTGACCGTGGTGTTGGTGTGTAGAGGATCCGCTGGGACCACGCCCCTATTCTGAGCCTCCATGCCACTTGGAAGTGATTAAGAAAGGTGTTTAAACAGTGGTTACTGACGAGCGTAAAAGTTAAATGGCGAGACCTGCCTGCAAATCATAGACAGAAACCATGGAGTCATAATTCTGTTCTGATAGGACTGGAAAGCCCGCCAGGGAACTAAATGTGACCTGCCCAGAGATCTCAAGCTAGGCAGCTCATTGAGAGTCTGATGTAAACTATGCCACCTTCTCACAGAGCCAGGAACCTGAAGGTAAGTTTACATGTAAGTTTATTAGAAGACAGTTACTTCGTAGAGAAAGCACTGGGACATCCACCCAGCCCAGCTTGACGTCCAACTGTTTCCCGTGGAACCCAGCATTACAAATCACCACCAACACTCCACATTCCCAAGCAGTGACATCACAGTCCCAATGACATCACACTTCCCAGTAAACACACACACCAACATACACACCAAGTTATAACACTCCTACCTCCGTGCCCACCATAAAGGTCCAGGAGAGAAGGAATAGCGGTTTACTATCAAGCTCCATTTGGTAAAGCTGGTTTTGAGCTTTCACTGGGGGCTGAGGTGGCCCGTCTTCCAGTGAGGTGACCAGTGTCACGGGAGGTGCTGTTGGCGTGCTGGAGGCTCTTGCCCTGGCACATGAGGAGCAGTTTGACTCTTGTCTTGGTGGATCATGGGGCAGCACCAGTTGAGTTGGAGGCTCAGAGAGGGGGGTTGTGTGGAGTTTTGATTACGGCACGGATCTGTGCATTTGGGCTCTGCACTGATCAAGATGCTGCCAGGCTGCCAGTTTTGTTCACCAGCTTGGTTTGGCTGGAGTTATGTTCGCTGATGGCCCAGCGGCTCAGCGATGGCTGGTCGGGGGTAATGCAGTGTCTGCAGGAGAGTGGCCCGGACGCCATGTTGATTGCTCTGTGGCACTCATTCAAATGATGACGTCGTCGGACTGGGGGCCGGCATTCCAGCTGGAACACAACGTTTTTTTGAAATGCGCCGTGAACTTGGTGCGTCACGAGGGATGTGCATTCGTTGAGAGCTAGGGAGAAGATTTTGCCTGGCAAGGAAGAGGTGTTTCGGAGTCGCACGGAACCGCTGCATTGTTGTTTTGTACAGCAGCGGTTACAGGTGTTTATTTTGAGTATGGTAATGTGGTGAATTACTACGAGGAACTTTAAGGACAGGACTTGGAGCATGCAATGGTTGTTTTTGAAGATGACTGGCGGTCCTGCAAGGATGTACATTTCGGGCAAGAGCGGTGTACGGCTGCAGATCCGGGGCGTTGCAGGTTCGATTTGGAGGAATTATGCAACTGGTGTCGCAGCGAGGTGAGGAGATTGCGGCAGCTGGATCCGGACTCATGGGGTGCCCGCTGGTGTATCATGGTCCTCACTTATACAGAGTACTATGCATGGTAGTGTTGGGGGAGGCCTTTGTTTTCTTTACTGTTGTCTATATGTTGTGGCCTCGGCCTAGTACGCAAGTTTGTTGGGCTATGGGGTTGTTGGTAGCCGCTGGGGCCTGTGGTATGAATCGGATTTTGTCCATTAAGCATTTGTGGCCCGTGTGTTTAGGACATCTGTGGGTTTCTCGTGCATCTTTGTGGTGCAGGTTCGTTTTGGTGTCTGCTGTTATTTTGTTTTTTCTCTTTTAGAGGTGGGTGCCACATGGATCGGGGTTTCCATATATTAAAGTGTTTTGTTTGTTTTGTTTTCTCTCCATGGACATGGGGGGTGCGGGGTTGGCACAGGGACTTTTGCACCATGTCATTTTTCTTGCATTGCATGGACATGGAGGTGCGGGGTTGGCGCAGGGACTTTAAGCGCCATGTATTTTTTTTTGGTATTGTCTTCTGTCTATGCCATGGTGTTGTGTGCATGTATGAGTGTGGGAGTGTTTTTGTGGTCTTCAGGGTGGCCGGGTGGGCTCTGTGGATCAGGTATAGGTTGCAGCGCTGCTGTGAGTATAGCAGTGGCTATGCAGTTACACATAAGGTATGAATGGTTGTGTGTTATTGTTGAGATGTTATGGTGGTTATGCATTTCAGAGTGGCCGGTGGGCTCTGTTTCTTGGGACTAGGTGGTGGTAAGGGATGCTGTGTATTTGTGGATATTTTTCCAGGGTGGCTGGGTGGGCTCTGGTTTGGGTGTTTAAAATACTGGTAGGGCAGGGAGGTCTTGTACCAGGTTGTGGTGGTTGAAGCAGTTGGTGTAGGCTTCAGTGAATTAGGTTTAGTCCTCACCAGCAGGTTTTGTATTGGTGTTGTTAGTGTTGTTTGGTTTTCACCAGTGGGTTTGTGTTGTTGGTGTTGTTGGTTTTTACCAGAGGTTATGTGCTAGTGTTGTTGCTTGTGTTGTTGGTTGAACTAAGTGCTTTAGGTTTTCAGTGAATTCCGTTTGAGTCCTCTTCAGGGGGGTCTGCCGTTGTATGGTTGTTGGTATTTCTTTCAGTGGGTTCATCTGTGGTGCATTTTTCTTGTTCCCTTCTTCCATCCTTTTCTATGGGTTTGGTGTGTTGCGGGTCTTCTTAAGGGTTTTCTTCTTAGGTAGGCAGTTCTGGCTGGTGGAGGTTGTTTACCATCAGTTCTGTGTTGTTGCCAGTGGTGGGGAAGTGTCTCCTTTTTGTGGTACATTGGTGGTGACAGGTTGTCAAGGTATTGTTGTGCAAGGAGTGAACGAGAAAGGTTGTGAGTTGGTGGATCGGATTTCAAAGGGGTTATCTCCTAGTTTTGTGGGGGCTCATACGTGCTGGCCACACATGTTTGCTGTTGGTGGTGTGTTGACTTTTGTGAACGACGTACGGAGGAAGGAGTGTTATAACTTGGTGTGTGTGTTTACTGGGAAGTGTGATGTCATTGGGACTGTAATGTCATTGCTTGGGAATATGGAGTGTTGGTGGTGGTTTGTAGTGCTGGGTTCCACGGGAATCAGTTGGACCTCATGAGCTGGGCTGGGTGGATGTCCCAGTGCTTTCTCTATGAAGTAACTGTCTTCTAATAAACTTACATGTAAACTTACCTTCTGGTTCCTGGCTCTCTGAGAAGGTGGCATAGTTTACATCAGAGTCCAACCAAGAGGAACTACAGAAAGCTTGAAAATTGACTAGTCCTTCAGTCTGCGCACCCGGAGGCTGACTGTGGTTCCAAGCCAGGAGGGTTCCCTGGGAGAGGAGCCTGTGGTCGTGGAAGCTCTGGAGAGAGATGAGCCTGTGGTGGGCTCTGAAGAGATCAAACTTCCAAAGAAAGAACTCTGCACCACTGACTGCCTGAATATCATTGAATGACACAGGAGAAAGAAAGACGGTAATTGGCTTGCCGACAACCACACTCTAAAAGGGTCAACCTTTGCCTGGACCAGTCTTCAGCGCAAAAGTTTGGGGTTCACCACAAACACCTACAAAGGGGACATGGTGATCTCAGGGACCATGACCTCAGAAAACTGTGAGAGAATTTGTTTTACTTTCAGGATCAATCAATCATGACCACAAACCAGGTGAACTGTCCTTATAGAACTTATCCTGAGCCTGCGTAACATGCCCTGCCCTTGTTCAGTTCTCCTTCCATCCTCACTCTGTTTTACGAAGAAAGCCTCCATCTGTTTTCCACTGTTACTGCCACTGCAGGGACTTGATCACAATAAACATTAATGCTTAAACATTGATTTCTAGCTCAAGTGATCTATTCATCCTCCCCAGTGTGACACAAGGTAGTTCAAGGTTGCCACAAAGCTGTGGCAATACACATCTCACTGTAGTGAAAGGTGCAGTATATTATGAAGCCAACATGCATTTCTGTCCTAAGTAATCTATTCATCCTCCCCAATGTTACCAAAGGTAGTTCTACACAGCTCTCACTGTAGGTGTCACAGGTGAAAGGGGAACTGTAGCATATTTTGAAGGCAAGGTTTATTGTTGAAAAGTAAGATCTCACACATTTTGAACTAATACATTGGGCCTCATTACGACTATGGAGGTGGCCATGCCTCTATGCCGCTATTTGCTGCATGGCTACCCCCATACCGGGTAACGGGTCTGGATTCCCTGATTGGGAAACTACCGGGGCATTCCGTTTATGGTAAACAACCATTTATGGGCCATGTGGAGTGATGTACATTCGGTATGCTGAGGACACAAGATCCGGTGTGTAAAGTTGTAGTGGTAAGATTTATTGTTGTTGGGTCCTCCAGACACGCAGGGTGAATACATGGAGGTACGTTACATCCATGAGTCCCATTGACAGCACACGGGTCCGCCACACCCTTCCAGCCAGCTCCTTCTCTCCAAATGCTATCACCAACTGTCACTCCTAGAACCCCTGGAACGTCAATGCTCCATGACACCCCACAGACCCCAAAGCCACACTGACATTACCAACACTAGGTACCCTGTTCACATAAACACCAGATACACCAGACAATGACACCTCTCCCTCTGTTACACCTAATAAAACACAGAAAGCACCACACCAGACTATAACACTTCTCGCTCCATTATATCTAATGCAGAACAGAAAAGAATACCCAACTGGAAAACAAACTACTGCCCTATGTGGCAGCACACCGCTGACCCATACACACCACCGAGCACATACTCCCCATCACAACACAGGGCAAGTAACGACCAGTGTATGCAGAAGGGACGTGACAAGCACATGCAGAAGGGATGTCACCTAGCAGCTCAGGCTGGACTGCACCTTTTGTGCTGGGACCAAGCCTGATTTGCATATGGTCTTTCTCCTTTCTGTAATGGCTTGGCAGGCTAAAGAATTATGGTTTGGAGGATTGCCCTGAACTGCACCAGAGGCTATGATCAATTCACAACCTTCCAGCCATCACCTTTTGTTTTAGTTAACCCGAGTGGGACAAGTATGCCCAGAAGTGGGTCCTGGGCCTGCTGGGCCTAGAGACCGAAGCTACTCCTCACTGATGAGACCCAATGAGGCCGACACATGTCTGGGGATGCTTGTGGTCTCCTGCAGAAGGGATGTGACCTAGCAGTTCGGGCTGAACTGCCCCTTTTGGGGTGGGGACGAAGTCTGACTTGCATATAGTGTTTCCCCTTTCTGTAATGGCTTGGCAGGCTAAATAATGATGGTTTGGAGGCGGGTTGCCCAGAGCTGTGCCACAGGTTATGATTAATTCAAAACCTTCCATCCATCACCTTTTGCTTTGCTATGGTGTAATGTAAAACATTTATTTTTTTCAGGCGGTTTGGGGTGCAGGGTGTTCTTCAGCTTTTGTTCAGCATCTGGACACGTGGCTCTGGGACTTTGGGGTGAACACTGCCCGCATCATTCTAAATAAGAAAACAGAAGTGTGGGAAATGCCAGGTGAGCTTCCTTCAATGGGGAGGACATTAATAGTATGATTGGGAAATATACAGTTGCTAAAGTTGATGGTGTGTGTTTCTTTGTAGGCATCTTTGGAATGGTGGCACAAGGAAGTGGCATTGGTATCCACGTTTGCTGATCGGGTAATTTAGGTATATGAGGTGCAACGAGGAGTGTTGTAGGGGTCTTTGGCTTTTTGACCCAAGGTATTGCCATTGGTATCAGCATTTGCTGATCGGTTCAACAAGTGTTGTAGGGATCTTTGGTGCTTTGGCAAGAGGACGTGCTGCAGGTCAGCGGTTGCTGATGGGTGCAACAACAAATGTTGTAAGGAGTGCATTTAGGATTTGCATGCAACATAGTGCTGGAAGGGGATTTTTATGTCAGTACTTTGGCTGTGTGGACATACATATTTTGGGCACGTGGTTGCAGTTAGTGTTGGCTAGCTTCAGCATTGGTATGGCTATGGTTATATTTTTGTATGAGGGCACACGTATATGCCGTTGCAAGTAGTCCCTGGAGGTTGCAGGGTTAGGGTCATCTTGCAGTGTAAGGTTAGTTTCACTATAGCAATAGCTTTGGTGATTTGTCTTTGTAGGTGATCATTTAGTTGTCATATAGATATTGGGCACCATTGTATTTGCGGCGATGTTTTATTTGGAGGTTATTTCTGGTTGTTCATAGCCGGTGCTGGATTAGTGTTCTTTGCGCTATCTGGACAGTGGTTTATTGTGCTGGACATAATGTGTTTTTCCCTCTCATTTGGTTCTTTTGGCATCAAACCCCTTGGTGGCCACTTGTGAATTGACGGGAAGGACGTGTGTGTGTGGGTGTGTGTTTGTGCATTCGTGTTTGTGTGTGTCCCATCCATGATAAAGTTCCTATTCAGTGTATTTTCCTGTGTGCCAACTTTGAGGTACGGCATGCAACTATACTTTTATAATATTAGAACATCTGTGTGTTGTATAAGTACCCGTGTGGCTCTGTTGCATTATTGAAACTCTCTAAATTATATAATATGCAAACATTTTCTCTTACACATTCATACCTTTGTGAGACATTAATTGTTTGCATGTAGTTTTACAAAACTGCTGGGAGAGGGGCGACAGTGTGCACAGCCTTTGATGAAGGAGCGTTTGATATTTGTTTTTATCAGCGAATGGTTTTGAGCAAATCGGAGGGACCAGGCTTAGTCTAACACCAACGTCCACTTGCAACTCTTTGTAAACCCATACTGTGCCTTGAATCATTTGATTTAGAGGAAGAAAGAAACGGTTTCCTCGGCTTCATGGGTATGCAAATTAAACCTGGCTGTTTTTGGGAAGATACTTGATTGGAGACTGAAGAGTAAGCAGAGAGCTTGGCAATCTGACAGACATTATGAGGTAGAAGCATTGGGAATTTCCTTCAATGGCAAATCTACACCAACAAGCATTGACAAATCCAGTAGGTCTGGCTTTGCAAATGTAGAGGATGGAATTTCTTTCTGCGAGTGAACTACAAAAACATATTACCGCCATATATGTGCAAAGCTAGGCCTAGTCACTTTGCCGACGGTTGGTTTTCTTATATCTCGTGTAAGACAGTAAATCTCAAATGTTATATTTAACTATTATGAAAAAATATTGAAATATATTTTTTACAAGTTGTGGGATGCATAAAGTGGTGTTTCTGGGGTGACCTGTCCCAGCAATATGTGTTGATTAAGGTCATGTGCAGAGGGAACCAATGTGGTTTTTGTGTGGTTGGATCTACCCTCTGGTTCAGCTACAATTGAGCTGTGGGTGTGAGTTGTGTTCTGGACTTTCTCAGGAAACCCCTATATCAGCCCAAATTGTTTCTTAGAATACCTATATTCATAAAGAGTAATAGCCTAGAAACCTCTACGACATTTAGCAAAATGGGGTCCACACATTCTTTTTTCTGCACAAAGTAGTTACTGGGATTCTTGGATTATAATAAACAGTTCATACCCTGGTGGTGGCACTCCCAGTTTAAAGTTGTACCCATGCTCCTCTACACTCGTTTAAAATACCCTTTCCCTTGTTTTAAACATTAATTTTAATCACCACTTATTCTCGAAATCAAGGAGTTCGTAAACATTTACAACACCCTGATGCTTGAAACTGTCTTACCTGCACAAGACATCCAGACATCTCTGTGTATTGCCCTACTTGTCTTCACATCACAGAATTGTTTCACACAAGCACCTTCTGAATAAAATTCACACGTGTGCATGGATTATACTGTTTCAGGGTTTTGTGATACAGCCATTTACTGTGGAGGATAGGCAGAATAAGGGTCTTTGGAATGCCAATTTGCCTTTTTATTTATTTAATTGTTTGCATTTATTTCTGCGCACAAAGCCCTGAGGCATCTAGGCGCTAGTTACAGAAAATGCAGCGTACAGATCATAAAGTGCAAGAACATGCATGGGTAACGTCGTAGTGGTAGGTATTAGAAGCACACATTGGCAGAACCTCACCTCGTGGTGTGGGGGCTACTTCAGGTGTGCAAGCAAGCATGAAAGACAAGGTCAGTGCATCAGTGTCCTCCAAAATCATGATAACGAGCAGGAAACTCACAGAAGACATATTATAATCGCGTACTGTTATGTGGTGAATACCTCAAGCAAACTACATTACAGTTCCTGGTGAATACATAATGCAGTCAAGTCATAATACAGTTAAGTTAATGGTCACCAGTTAACAATAACTAGTAGACTATGGGCCTCATTACACGTTATGCGGTAAACCATGGTGCAATTAGCACCATGGTTGCCGCCGGTACCATACCGGTACCACCATGGAGAAAAGGGGAATTACCACCATATTCCAAGGTTGGCGGGGCGGTAATTCCCCCTTTCTCCATGGCCCTTCCCCATTCTCATTTTTGCCCCATGGATCTCAATGGGAATGGGGAAGGAGCTAATTACGGTACCGCAAATTGTGGTACCGTAATTAGCACCAAGGTCCCTTTGCGGGTCCCAACTTTAACGGCTGGTGTACACCAGCTGTTAAGGTCTGGTCCCGCAAAGGGACCTCGTAGTAAGGCGTAAGGGTTACTGGTACTGGTAAACCCTTACCGCCTACCGTGTAATGAGGCCCTATGTGTTAGCCAGAAACATAATAAGGAGTAGATGCATTGGATGTGTGAATTGGAGGCAGGAGCATGATCAAAATAAGTTGCAAAACAATAGCAGTGAAGTTATATATAACACAGTGAAATGAAAGTCTGCAGGTAAGTCATTGAGGCTAATTCCTTCTAGCTGGGCCGTATTGAAGCATGATGGCTGTGCAAGATAGCAGCGAAGCTTAGTGGGGAACAGGAGTTAGGTCGGGTTCACAGTACACATGCAAAACCCAAAGGCTTGCGGGCTGCATCGGACATGCAAAGCCTAAATCAGAAGGCCGTTTGCGAGACAATGGAACAGCAAAGACGGGCTACAAAGTTAGTGTCAGAATACTGCCAGTGGTGATCTCATGCAGGTGTGGTGTAGGATGGCGGGTGAGTAGTAGGCTGTGGTAGGGAGGCAGTAGGAGGAAGGATGGATGGGAAAGGGACAGAGGATATTGGCATTACCCAAGATAAGTATAGGAACAGTGATGAGCGCTCAAAGGTTGGTATACCAGCAGGGGTTCCCTGCTGCAGCTTATCTTCACGGCTTACAGAGGTGTCTGGAATCCTCACGGAGAGAGACCATGGCAGCAGAGGCAGCTTCAGAGTTAGGCAATGAAGAATAGTCAGAGGGGATACTTGGATGCACCTTTGTGATGTTGTGGCATCCGGCGCAAGGATCTCTGAAAGGCAGGATGTGGAAGGCTGCCAGTAGAAACGAGCAAACATTGTGAGCCAGAAGTGGTGGAGACGGAGTGCATGGGTGAGCGAGCATATTGTAGGAGGACAGCACTTAGTTGAGGGAACAGACGCTGCTGACGGGCAGTGGTTAGCAGAAAGTGTAAGCCATGGGTATTTGAATTATTACATGATTCGTATGGAACAGGTCGAAGCAGCGGGCACACGTAAGCAACAGCAGGGAATGTGTGGTAAACGTGCATTACCTACTAAGTGAATCAGAGGCATCTGGCAGCCATTACCGGACAGGGCCAGACAGGTGAAGAGACAACAGACCTTAGTGGAAGAAGTTTTTGGGGGCCAGCCTCACCTGTCAGCTCCCTCAAGCAGTATGAGCTATTTTGGCGGCCATCCAATCATCTATAAGAGGAGATGGGCATTCGGCTTGGCACTCTCCTAGCATAGTGGATGTAAGCATGGCGGCGGCCATGTCAGAAAGGGTAAACCCTTCCAAGTGAGCTGTGATTTGTCAGGGCAAGGGGCCATTATCAATCTCCAATTCACACGTGTCTACCCTAGCCTGATAATATAAGACTAGGGTAAAAGCCTGTGCATAAAGAAAGTAATTTGAGAGTGTCAATATGTTTTGTGGTATACTCCTGACCTGTCCCTTGCACCGGTGTGACAGGACTACTTTCACTCTTGGCACTTGGAGTCACGCCACGGGTGCTCTCTGCTCTGGTGTGACAGATGCTATCTCCCACCCAGACCTTATGCCCCTCACTCCTCTTCTCCTAACCTGAGCTGTTGCGCCGGTATGACAGGGCTGCTCTCTCCCTCGCATTTGAAGTCACGGTCCCACTTTCACTTCAACGTCCATTGAAATACCGGACGAAATAGTCAAAAGCCTGCAGATTTACAACTCCCAGCATGCTGTGTTCGGGCAGTCTCCTAGGTTTTCAATCACACAGTAGGACCACTACACATTTCCTTAGGCAACAGCTCCCTCTAGTGGTGACAACAGGCGAAGCTTGGCTTCTAACAAACATACACCTGGCCTTTTATTATATACTATGATAAGACATCAAAGAAACAGACTTGGGGAATGACCTGAGGGCCTGTGAAGCCCAGCTATGGCTTTTACCATAGCTTGGCTTTGTTACGTCAAAGCCATCATTAGTGCTAACCAGCATTATGCAAAAACTTTCAAGGCGGCAGCTGTTGACTTGGGCGGGAACAGTCGAGAGCAGTGTTCCACGACTTTTATTTTTTACTGTTAACAGCTTCACTCATTTTTGCAACCATTTTTACCATTCAAGAACCGTTCTTTGTGAAGTTAAAGCACACTTCTCCATTTTACCACCGGATAACAGTTGCAACTAAATTAAAATCCTTTTAAACACAATTGGCTGTCAACCAGCATGACTGCAACCCTTGAAAAAAAGGGTTGGCCGTTGCTCCCTTTCTTCCTACTCTGTCCCCTGCTGGAGTCACAGTTCCACTACTTTTTTGGTACACATCTATCAATGCAAGGAGGCAAACATCCGTGTTTTACACATCAAAAAAGCACTCTTTTCCTCGTTTTTGGGGACGAGGATGCATACAACTCAGCAGTTTAAGTGGCACCATCGGGGTCCATCCACTGTTGTTTTTTCGAAAGAAATTATTCGGTGGTAATTTATTTAATCTTTGTTGTCCTCATGGGGGTAAATAGATATTTATAAGTTATGGGGTAGGAGTATGGAAAGGTGGGAAAGGGTGGGGAAGAGGTGGAAGGGCGTGATGGGGAACCTCCATTTTAAAAAAAAGCAACGAGGAAAGCGAGAATGAAATACATTAATACCCACTAATTTATTTGAATTTAACACTGTAGCATAAATGTGTCTGCTTATATAGCTCTTCGTGCCAGATTCCTGTCGCTTCTAAGCTCTGTAATAACAAGCATTATTATTATGGCATGAATGTAATGACATTGAGGTCTAACACCACTCTTCCCTCTTCATCCCACCCCGACCCCGGGCCAGCTGCGCCCCCCCTATTTAAAGTGGTTAACAATTCTTCGGCACAACCCTAGGTTTATCATTTGTTTCGCAGACAGAAGATACGGTGTGTGTCCCTTGTACGTGCCGTGCTTCTGAACTCGGACATGTCATTATAAATCGTATGTGCCCACACAGTTTCGGTAAATCTCAGCCAGGGTAAGAATACCCTTCCCCAGTCGTTATCTGCTTTTCTATACTTCACCACGCCAAAGGCTAGGGTTTCATGCACTGGGTTTAGCCTGCGTCATACGGTTCAATTCCCACGCAATTCACTTTATCTGGTCACTGAACGCAGGTCATAAGTTAAACCCATTGTCAGAAAAAATGCCCAAACATTCAGAATTTAAACAGGATCTGGCAGGCATGTGGAAGCCAGTCATACTGTGGGCGGCCAAAAGAAATGGAATGTTAACAAAGGGGGGGGGGGCACGTCTTTTCCAGGGCAAGCGGGTCCCTGCTGGACGGTGCACAGCCACCGACTTGGCAAATGTCATTCTTATAGAGTTCACATCGTAAACCCTGACCGCCATATCGCTGCACACCCCAAGAATCCCAGCCTGCCTCTGGAGGTTCTCAATTAACTCGAGCACTTACCTGAAACTAAAATGGTCGCCTCACACTCCCCAAAGCCGTGGAAAGAGGTAGAAGACTGTCAGCTTGTGTAAACTGTGCCTGGAAGGGTTTTCGAGAACATTCCTGGACCGCTGTTAGCAAAGCAGCAGGGCTGGCTGATCAGCTGAGAGTTAAGAGGCCCAAATCCAGCGAGCTTTCCATTAATGAACAATTAGATTAAGAAAGGCTTTCGGGAGACTGCCAGCACTGTTTAGACAATAGTACACTATAGGGCTGGCGCCTCGACCTAAAGGTGTCTCTTATTAGTGGGAGACAATTCAAATGTGTTTGCCAAATTAGACAAATGTGAAAATTTAGTTTTAAAAAAAAAGGAAATGGAAAATTGAACACCATGGTACTGTGACGAGGACGCCTACCCGTCACAAGAAGTCAGCGGTCATGTGACCCCACCTATGATAAATGCACCAAGCCGATCCTCGCACAGAGTCTTTCCATCTGTGATTATTAGAGACTTGGCACACGGTATCTCTTTTTAGCTGCTGGGCGCTAGCGCGAGCTGGTGACTAGTTGGCGCAGGCAGTACCTTCACACACGCCATGAGAGTACTGCCAACCCTGTTCGGCGAAAGAGAGGCGCCAGATCATGGGCTATGCGCCACAACTTTTCACCATCCCAACACAGTGAGAAAACACATTAAGTGAGAAAATATTCAGAGGCCAATAGCATTGGGTGCTCGGGCAACAAATCCTCAGTCCAGGCCGTTTCCATGTGATAATGTCCCCGGAATAAAGGTTGTGTGGCAAAAAAGTCGCAGCAAAAAGGCTGCGGTTTGCAGTGACATTATCACTGTGAACCTGCAAGGGACACCCGTGCAGCCCCCGTTTTAAAAACAAATGTTCCCAAGGCCAGTGGGGGCAGCCCCGCTCCCCTCACAAATGGTCACCATACATAATGTCACCACAGCCTTTTCCTGGCAACATTATGTATGCTGATCATTTGTGAGGGGGTAATATTAGTGGATACCGTCCAGGCCAAAATACGTGGGTGGGGTTATGAGAAAGCCACTGCCCACCTTCAGGTGTTTCACCTTTCATTTCTGGCACTGATGCCCACCTTTGAACATTCCTAGAGGGGGGCAAAACACAATCTGTTCAGAAAGCAATCATCAGCGATGTGAGGAGGAACATGGAGTATAATACGATACAATTGAATATTCCTCAGGTGCAAGACTTTGACAGCTGGCAGAGGTGAGACACCAGAGGGAAGCACATGTGTAGAGATCGTTCCATGGATGCTCAACTCAAGTACATGATATGCACAGTTCGCCGACCACAGCTGGACCAAGCTGTGATCTATTGACAGAGATGCTAGAAAGACATTTGATGGCCATAAGTTTAACTGACAATGAACAGCTCGATGCACATCTTTTATGCAGACGCGGATGTCCATAAGGTATTTAGAGCTCTTCCAAGTGACAATGGATCATACCAAAATGCTAAAACTGCGCCGCACAACTACTCCAGCCAGCAAGTAAAACAAGGACTTCAAAATGCATCAGGAAAGCGAAGGGGCCTCATTATGAGTGTGGCGGTCCGGAAATAAGGGTGCCGGTAGCAATTTACTGTCACCCTTTCCGGATCTCCACACTCCAACTCTTCAGGCAGGGGCCGTTACGCCCGGCAGGTCTGACCTGCCAGGCCCAACACCACCGCCTGCAGAGATGTCACAGAAGCACCTGCACTGTTAACAACAGTGCCGGTGCTTCTGTGAACCGATTCCCGTGGGGAATGGGGACTTACCAAATCCCCTGCCTGACTTCCCCGCTCTGCAGGGACTTATAATGTCCCGGTAGAACCGGGTTGTCAGGCGGCAGATTTTGTGTTACGAGGACGGCGGCAACCCGCCACTAGCACCAGCGGGTTAACACAGTCCTTCAAATGAGGTCCAAGGTCCCTATGAATCCCTCAACGCCGTTCATGCATATCTACGTCAATGAGCAATGTGATGTGTCCCCAAACGTGTCTGCACTTTGCGATCAGGTCTGTGCTTTGAGGATAGTTCAGAACTGCATTTTATACTGATCTAGGAACTTTCAAGCTCAAAATGTACCCTTGCCCCTACACCTTTCTTACCTATTATCCATTAACAATCTAGTACAAAGCACATACTTGGAATAATATTAGCAAAACTGCTATTTATCTTAAAAATGGCATCAACTATTGCCATCCCTCCTCCCCAAGAGCCACCACCACCCACTGGAGCACTTATACAATAGAAAAAAGCACAGTACTTCTAAAGACAATGAAGAGGACCAAGAAGATGAGGTAGAGAAAGTGCCTACCTCTAGCACCCAGAGAGAATCATGGGTGGGGCAGTTATTTACCTCTGTAGGGAATGTACCAAAGGGTAAAGCTAACAAAGTGAAATGCACTGAGTGCAATATGTAATCAGTCGCAGATTACCTGAAAATTATTCCTACTGGACCACCTGCATGCGCCGCCACACCAAATCCAACCACCGAAATGCTCTCAGAAAGGTTGTTCCTTTCTTAGCAGGTAGTAGGCTGTCTTCCTCCACCTCATCCTCCTCAACGAATACTGTAACCACACAGCCTACTTTTGTGGGACACAAAATACCACCAGCTACCTTGCAAGCAATAAAAGAGGCTGTTGATCCATATCTTTCGAAAACAACAGTCCTCTGCATATACTGCAACACACCTCTGTGCAGGGGGAAGCAATTCCGAATTGCTTTCAAAGCTATAATCAAGGAGCATGAGAAGCACTGCCCCCTACCTTAGAAGTAACACACGCACAACATCTTCCCCTGTCCACCTGCCCCTCCATATTAGTGCTTGGTGCCTCTTCCCCCATTTCCATCCCCACCTTACATTCTAACCTCCCGCTGCAGGAAGGAAAATCCTTTTCCAAGATGGCCACGATGGAAAGGGAAGGTGGGGCACTGTACAGCGCCCCTCTTCCCTTTCCATGGCAGCCGGCAGAAGGTGAAGAGAGAACCCTATGACCCTATTACCATAGGTACATTTTTATTCCTTTCAAACCTATCCCACTTTCGAATAACTTTTTCACATAGCCAGTCGCAGGTGGACATGGCCACTTTAACCCAATCTGTCGTCCCTCGTGGTCATGGCCAGTAACCAGATTGTCCAGGTCATGACCTTATGCCATGACCCAGATAATCTGGCCACTGCCCATGGCCACAGGCTATACCTCAGTCACCAAACGTATATAACTATTTTTGTACCTACATTATGACACTTGTCAAAAAATAAAACAAAGGAACATTTGAAAAAAACATGCTTTAAGGTCCTTGCCAATGCTCCTTACACAAGTTTTCTGGCAATCCGCCCTTGTTTCATTTTTCCAAAAGTGTCAAAATGTATGTGCATACAATAGTCATATAACTTAGCCGCCACTTGACAAAATCAATTCAGATTTTACACAGACAATCAAGGTTGGGACTATAATCTTTCGGAAAATGTTGGTCACACGCATTAAACGGCAAAACAAGTTATAAGCCATCTAAAAACGTTTAGAACCCCCTCTAGGCCCCTCTTGACAAAATCCCACCAAACTTGACAAATACATGTATATCGCCATCTAAAATCGTTTTGCAAACTTTTGTGTGAATTCGTAAAATGGCACAACATTTATAAGCCTTTACAGTATTTTGGGACCCCACCCTCTAATTTTGCCCACTCTTGACAGCTCCACGGTTTCCGGAACCATTCATAAGCAGGTCTAGAATAATAATAATAAATAATAATAAGAATAAAATTCCAAAATTTCATGCAGTTTCATTGAGTGGCCTCAAAGTTATAAGGCATCCAAAAACTGATTTTCATCAGGCCAGTAATGCAAAAATAGGCATTGATGTCCCGAACATCTGAAGTGTTCGCACATCCGGACTGTTCGCAGACTTCATGGGTGAAAAATACCTGTTCTTTGGCTTGTAACGGCCATATCCCATCCTCATCACCCCCACCTCCCCAGAGATTGTTTGTATGATCTTCACAAGTTGAATGTTGTGTTTTTAATAGATTTTTACTGTGATGTTCGTGAACACTGGCAGATGTCTGTGAATCCAACATGGCACGCGATTCCAAAAATTTGACACATTTCACACTTTTCACCATCCAATCAGCGGGCACGCCCTATGTCCGCGGACCTCATGTCGCCTACTGAACCAATCGGGGGGCTGCTTACGGACCGAACAGGGAAGTGAGTCCACGGACCGAACCCAAATATCACTAATTTCTTTTGACCTACTTTTGGGCCATTTTTAAAAAAATGACTGGATGGATTTGCACCAAATTTACAAAAGTATGCTTTCAGGATCAAGCCACCGCTCCTGTCACAAATTTGGTGAAAATCCATCTAGTGTTTTGGGCTGTAGACATGGGCAAAATCTTTTTTCCATTGCACTTATGGATACGTTTGGTGAGGTTTCATCAAGGAGGGGCAAAGTTATAGGGTGGTCCCTAAATTCTTTTTTTCCAAAGACATAATGGGAAACATTTTTGCTCACGCCTACAGCCCAAACCGCTGGACGGATTTTCACCAAATTTGCAGCAGGAGTGGCAGCTTGGTCCCGAAAGCGTGATTTCGAAATTTGGTGTAAATCCGTCCAGTAGTTTTCTTTAATACGAGCTAAATGTAAGTAAAAAAAAATAGTGATATCTGGCTCCGTTCCGCAGACCCATTTCCCTTTTCGGTCCCTGGACAGTCATCTGATTGGCCAATCAGGTGACGTGAAGTCCGCGGATATTGGCGCACCTGCTGATTGGATGGAGAAAAAAGTGAAATGCATTAGTTTTCTTGAAACACCCCCCCATGTTGATTTGCAGACTTTTGCCGGTGTCCGCGGACACTGTGGCAAAAAAAGAAAGAAATGCAACATTGCACTTGTCAAACTCAACAAACAATCTCTGGGGAGGTGGGGGGTTGAGGATGGGATGGGATATTGATTGATTGCTTTATTAATAATATGGATTATTATTATTATTATTATTATTAATAATAATAATTTATTATTAATATGGATATGGCCATAAGAATCCAAAAAAATGGTGGTTTCATCCCCTGAAGTCCGCGAACACTCCAGATGTCTCGGGACAGTCCTGTGGTGTCCGCTGACACTTTAGATGTCCTAGGACATCTTTACCTATTTCTGCATTACAGGATTGGTGAAAAGCAGTTTTTGGATGGCGTATAACTTTGGCACCACTCAATGAAACTGTATGTAATTTTGGAAGGTTATTATAGAGCTAATTCCAAATGGTATTGCAAAGTTCTGTCGGATTCTGTGAGGAGGGGGCAAAATTAGAGTGGGGGGTCCCAAAATATTGTAAAGGTTTATAAATGTGGTGCCATTTGACGACTCTGCACAACAGTTGGCGAAACGATTTTGGATCTAGATATAAATGGTTTTGCAACGTTTGGTGGGATTCTGTCAAGAGGGGGCAAAATTAGAGGGGGGTTCCAAAATACTGTAAAGGCTTATAAATGTGGTGCTATTTGACAAATCTACACAAATGTTTGCAAAAAGTTTTTATATCGAGATATAAATGTTTTTGTACATTTTGGTGGGATTTTCTCAAGAGGGGGCGAAATTAGAGAGGGCGTCTCAACATTTTTAGATGGCTTATAAATTCGTTGCCATTTGACGAATGTGGACAAAGATTTTGAGAAAGATTATAGACCCAACCTTCAATGTTCGTGTAAAGACTGAATGGATTTTGTCAAGTGGGGGCTAAAATGTATGTACATACAAAATGTCTATTGTATGTACATACATTTTGACACTTTTGAAAAAATAAGACATCGACGGATTTCAAGCAAACTCATGTAGGAGCATTGGCAAGGACATTAATGCATGGTTTTGCAAATGTGCCCGTGTTTTTTTTTGGGACAAGTTTCATAATGTAGGTACAAAAAATTGTGATATACCTTTGGTGACTGAGGTATAGCTTGTGGCCATGGGAAGTGGCCACATTGTCTGGGTCATGGTATAAGGTCATGGCACGGACAATCTGGCTACTGGCCTTGACCGCAAGGGACGTAAAATGGTGTTAAAGTGGCCATGTCCACCTGGGACTGGCTATATGGAAACGTTATTCGAAAATGTGATAGGGTTGAAAGGGAAAGAAATGTGCTTGTGGTAATATGGTCATAGGGTTCTGCAGTCTGCCATGCAAAGGGGCGAAAGGCTCTGTACGGAGCCCCGCCTTCTCTTTCCATGGTGGCCATCTTGGAAAAGGATTTTCCTTCATACAGCGGGATTCCGCAGGCGCTGTAGGAAGAAAAATCTATTTTTTAGCACCCCGGTTCCCGCTTTGGGAACCAGGGGTGCTAATGGCCTTTATCCCCCATTGCAGGGGCTGTAACAGAGGATAATGGTCCGTAGCCCTCGTTATTTATTTATTTATTTATTTATAATGTGCGGAAGCCCCTACACATCAGGGCGCACACAGACACACTTTGCTTGGGCCGATAACTTGGGCTGCCGGGCTGTTATCCCCTGTTCCCGTCCCTCGAACGGGGGATGAACGTCACATTATTACCATTAGCATAACACAAAATGCTAATGGAAATGTTGGAAAAATGTATTGAATCTATGTACTTTACTTAGAAATGTAAAGTAGATGAAGTCTATAAGATTATTTTTTGTTCTATTTTTTAACTGTGAAAGGTGGTTTCTAAAGGAACCTTTCTTTTGTTGTTTTGAAAAAAAAAGGTTGCAGGAGAGGTTAGAACGTAAGGTGAGGAGGGAAATGAGGGACGAGGCACCAAGCACTAATATGGAGGGGCAGGTGGACAGGGGAATATGTTGCACTTGTGTTACTTCTAAGGTAGTGGGTAGTGTTTCTCATGCTCCTTGATTACAGCTTCCAACGCAAGTCAAAATTGTTTCCCCCTGCAGAGTGGTGTGTTTCAGTATATATAGAGGACTGTTGTCTTCCAAAAATATGGATCAACAGCCGCTTTTATTGCTTGCAAGGTATCTAGTGGGATTTTGTGTAGCACAGAAGTAGGCTGTGTGGTTACAGTATTGGTTGAGGAAGATGAGCTGGAGGAAGACAGCCTACTCCTTGCTGAGAAAGGAACATTTCTGAGAGCATTGCTGTGGTTGAATTTGGTGAGGAGGCGCATGTACGTGGTCCTTTAGGAGTACTGTCCAGCTAGTCCTCGACTGAGTACAAAGTTGCACCCCATGCATTTCACTTTGATAGCTTTAGCCTTTGGTACACTCACAGCAGTGCTAAAGAACTGCCACACCCATGATTCTCCCTGGGTGCTAGAGGTAGGCACTTTCTCTACCTCATCTTCTTGGTCCTCTTCATTGTCTTTGGAAGTACTGCACTTTTTTCTATTGTATAAGTGCTCCAGTGGGTGGTGGTGGCTCTTGAGGGGGGAGGGATGGCAATAGCTGATGCCATTTTTAAGAGAAATAGTAGTTTTGCTAATATTCTTCCAAGTATGTGCTTTGTACTAGATTGTTAATGGAAAATGAGTAAGTAGAGATGTGGGAGCTGTGCAAGGGTACATTTTGAGCTTGAAAGTTCCTAGATCAGTCAAAATAAAATGCAGTTCCACCCAGTCCTCGAAGCATGGTCCCGATCACGAAGTGCGGATGCCTTCACAGACACGTCATCATGCTGCGTGCGAGAGCATGGTCACATGGCACTGTCCGGAATGTCTGTGATGACATCAGACATTTGCGGACGTCAAGGGATACAAAAACAGTGGGAAAAGTTGCAAAAGTGTATAGAAGTGTTAAAAATGATACTAGAAGGTGGGAAATTTCAGAGGTTTAAGGTGAAACATTGTAAATAGGACAGAAGTGTTGCCAAATCGGGATAAGTATGATATTAGTAAGTTGTGGCTAAATAGCATGCACTGGTAAAAACCTATGAAATTCTGTGAAAAAACATTGTTAAAGGGACATTATGGTTAAGTTGCACTGATAGAAACCTATGAAATTCAATGAAAAAACTTTGTTAAAGGGACGTTATAGTTACTTTGCGCTGATAACAACCTATCCATATGATGGTCACAAGTAAAACTGAAAAAACCCAGAAATTCAACAGTTATGGTAAGCTAAGCAACCGTATCTCACGCCACCACTGTGCACTGCTAAGACTAACACCGATGACATCAAAGATGACATCACAAATGTCATTGATTACATCACTGATGACATCACATGTTCATTTAGTTTTCATGAAAAGCCTCCACAACGGATTGTCATTATAATATTGGCAAAAAACTATCAGAGGTATTGGGAGAATTATCATGAGATACATAGTTCATTAAGCAATGCTTTGCTATAAACACCTTTGAATTACAGAGTTATTTCCAGTACATGAACCTACTCATGTAGAAACGTAGGAATTTTCTGCAGCATGCACCATAGAGGTGCAATATTCAAAATCTTGCCATGTTGGATAGTACAATGATGATTTCATTTCACAGTTTTGCGTATTGTGAAACATGTAATAAGTAGCTAATAATGCCTCACTTACTACATAATTGTACTACTACACACAAAACATAAAGTGACCTCACCAAATACAAATATGAGCATATACAGGGAAAGTAAACTAGGCAAAAAAGCAGCAGTATTACCAGAAAATGTTCATAACCTAACTGATTATCTTAATGCACAAAAATGATTGCTGTGTTTCAGGATTGCTTCTTCCCCTATGTATATGTATCATATGATGTGACTGAACCCTAAGGAAAGTAGTGTAAGAAAATAAGAGAAGGGTAAGGTCTACAAATATAGTACCTTTTGAATTTTTTGTTCCTGTCAGTGAAGAAAACCACTTGGCCTAGATATGTCAGTGAACAAAAAAAGAGGGAGCCAGACAGGTGATGTCATCAGTGATATCCTCAATGACATTTGTGATGTCATCTTTTATGTCATGGGTGTTAGTCTTAGCAGTGCAAAATGGTGGTGCAAGTTATGGTTGCTTAGCTTACCATAACTGGCAAATTTCATTTTATTTTGGTTTTACTTGTAACCATAATATGGATAGGTTGTTTTATATATATATATATATATATATATATATATATATATATATATATATATACACATACAGATTAGTTTTCTCTTTATATTATTCCAAATGCTGCCCTCTTCACAGTACACATAAAGTGGATGCCCCATCTCTGTGAGTGATGTGGCTTGACACCCCCCCGTCTTCAATGGTAAAGCCTGACCGCTTTGATACTCAGCCTCATGAGCTGTTCCAATGGGTGAACTTATTTTACTGCCAGATTGAAAATGGTGGATGCATCCACCTATCACTTACTCATATTTGAGACTTCTGTGAATTTGAAAAATGTCAAAGCTAATCTGTAGACGTGGGGCTTTCAACATGTTGATACAGATGTTTTGTGTTTTGTGCCGGGCGCTCTTTCTCAGGACAATTCACTAGGTCATATAGGACAATCTGACCATTTAAAACCTTCAGTTTTTTATCTTTTAGCTGGTGTTTGGTATTACATTCGGTTATTTTTCTCATCTGAAGTTCCAGAGGATTCGGGCCCCTGGGTATCACTACATATTATCCTCACCAAAAATATTGCTGTATATATGATCTTCTGGAACGGTTATAGGTGATATTTTTGGGGGGGATAATTTTGGGGGTTTTTAGGAGCGGGGGTTTCAGGGATGTCCCCTGCTCCTTTAAAAATAATGCTGAGGTTGTGGGGGTGTCCCCCGCAGGTTTCATGCCTTAATATTGCCGCCATATTTTTGTATGGTGATATTTTTGCAGGGATAGTAACACATGGAACCGGCCCCTGCATTGCACTTATTGCAAGAGAGTAGTATTGCAATGGTGGTGAAGTTGCCACTCAATCTAAAAACTCAAGTGCATTTGCTTTGCCTGAGTGGATGCTGCAAACATTTCCTGCAAGTCTTTGCCTTTGAAAGACCAGAACTGCATTCTCTTGGAAGGATTTAATTTCAATGTTCTTATTTTCTGGAATAATGGTTGTGGCATTATTGCTTTAGTTGAAAAAACAGACAAGGGAAATGATGGCAGCCTACGGATTCAGTGTGTTGTTTCAAGCATAAACATTATCACAGAGGATGTAAATTAGATTAACTCCTCTCCAAGACAAAATAAACACACACGCAAATTCAAAAGAAGTTCGACATGGCCTACATTCATTGAAGAGCAAAACATGACATGCTTACGTGACACCCCCACACTGGTTTGAACTTTAAATGTAGTCCATTTCTGCTCTATGTGCGGGAGTTAAAGGACTGAGAGGAGACTTGGGGCCTCATTACGACCCTGGCGCTGACGGAATGAAGGGGGCCGGTACGGGACCGGCCCACTTCATTTCGTCAGGGCCGATTACGAGGTTCCCTTTGCGGGACCCGGTTCAGATGTCTGTTAAAACCAGATGTCTTTTCCGGGTCTCGCGAGGGGAAGAGGGAGGTAACAACCGGACACTTGTAATGTGCCTGTTGTTACCTTCATCCCCATTCCCATTTGAGCCCTATGGGGGCTCAAATGGGAATGGGGAATGGTTCCTGCAAGGAGGAATTACCGGGTCCTCCTATGTCGGAATGACACGGTTATTCCTCATTGCAGGAACCCGGTAATGGAGCCCGGTTTGGAGGCAGCCATGGAGCTAATATCTCCATGGCTGCCTCCAAACTCGTAATGAGGCCCTTGGTCTAGACCCTAAATTGCTGACTCTGGCAAATGCATCCCAGAGGGAACTACTCGTTCCCCCTAATTTCGCCACTATAGCCCACAGATGTTGTCATTCTGAGCAAAGTACTGTGCTATCCTGTGCCAAACTACAAATACGCAAATACCACAGTGTAGAGTGACATCTAATATGGTTCCAACGTCATGCTCCAAGCACCTGCCCCATCACATCTGGTTTCTGTGATACAGTGTCAATTTGACCATAGACAAGGCACCAGATGTGATACATATTTTCACAAAAGCATTGAACTGCTCCTGAAAGCTAGGTCTGTACTGAATTAAATACCTAACAAACAAGCAGCAGCAAAGCTAACAGTTTTGAATTTTGGTATATGTGTGAAAAGGCACCTTGTGTGGCTAGAGGAGAGAGAGCTGTGATGATATGCTCCCCTTCCATGCCACCAGAGCACAAACGCTCTCTCCTATGGTATCAGGATGCCTACATCCCTCTCCTGGAGCCTATAGAGGCGTTGGAAAACCACACAACCATTCCATGATGGTCTATGAGATAGCTCTTCTTCTTCCCCAAGTTCGCCACAGCCCATTCCAAGATGGCCACACCAGACGATGCCCCATGGTCCACACGTCGTCGATGTGATGATGTTTAATTTCTCCCATGAATCTGGAAGAAAAAAAGACCGGGACCAGCTTCGCACTGTGCCACAACGCTTTGCTTATTCAAGCGATTCTCCTCTGTGTAAGTTTCTCTCACCTGCTTGCTTCCCACCAGTTTTCTGCAGCCTCCTCGCCAGTTTACAGGTCATGTTTTCCTTGTGATCCCTTGGTCCTCGTCCTTGCTGCCCTAATCTCCTTTATGACCTGGTGCTTACCTGGTTGGTCTTCATCTGCTCTTGGATTGTCTGGAAATCAGCCACGCCAGCCCTGTGTTGGCTCCTCCATTGGACCCTCCTGAGTGTTTGGTTGAGGTATTTCTGGATACCTGGTTTCCTCCTCCCATTCCTTCCTTGCCATCCGGACGGCCACCTCGCCCTGAGTGTTTCCTCCACCAGGTGGCTTCCGGGACTCTCGATCCCCAAGGAGCAAGAAACAAGAGGTAAGACCTGTTGGTGACGTACAGTGCATGAGGCAGCATTCAAGTCATGCAAGCACTGTTACTGGGGTCCTTCTATCTAAAGAGTTTTCATTAGAGGGAGGAATATCAGCCACGCTGCATGTATGACATGACCTCCAGGTCATGTGGGGGTCTTTCACTATGTTAAGCAGTCATTGCTGAGGTCCTTTTCTTTAATGAGAGTTCGATAGAGGACAAGGGCAAATCTACTCCACTTGCATGAGGTGATCCGCTGACCATGGGAGTGCTTGTCACATTATGCAAGCAGGTGTTGTTGAGGTCTGTTCCTCTAATGACATTTCATTAGTGGAAATTACCTCAGCCCTGTTGATTGCATGGTGTGACGAGTGATGCCATGCATGTGGATAGGAGAGAAACATGGCCAAAGTAATGCAGATGTGTATCCATCCACAGATGTCTTCTTCCACTCTTTCCACAGTCATTAGCATTCGTTTTAGCTCAGACTCAGTGGTGTGATGAAGGGCAGGACATTGTCACTGCTCCAAAGGGAGGGAACCACTTATGAGGTTAGGGACGACCATTTGGAGAGAATGCAGTGTGTTCCCATACCTCATTAGCCCTAAAATCCACTTGCCCCACTCAAGATGCATCTTCCCCTAACACCTCCATATGTTTCGGTAAGCTAGAGATTGAGATGAGGAAGAATACTGACAAACTACTGAGGAGTAAAAGCCTCACTACTGGGATGAAGAAGATGCAAAGAACAATACAGAGTGCCACACAGAACCAACGTGAGCAATACAGACAACTTGGAACAAGTACTGGGATGAAGAGGTGAAGCAGAGGCATGACAAATACTCCTGAGAACCACAATGAACATTCTAGTGGTTGCCATCTTCCAATTGGTCCAACTATAGGTGAAATAGAAGAGAGAAACCAGGAAGTGTTGTCAAGCCTTCCTTGGAGGAACCGGCAAAAAAGAAGGCAAACAGAAGGGGCTGTAGAAGACGAGGCTGTAGAGCAGGGGTTTACTGATGCTGAAGAGGTGTTCCAAAGTGGTCTAAGGTGGAAGGACCATCCGTTAGAGCAGTCCAGGTGGGCAAAATCAGGCGACTGCGCTGTGGAGAGGAGACACACTCACTGCAACGGACCATGTGCTATGGAGCTGCTGCAGCAGACTGGAGAAGCAGAGAAAACTGCAGAAGCCCAAAACTGAAGCAGAAAGACCCCAAGACCGACTAAAGATGACCGGAAGAGACCTTAAAACTACAGGGGGGACGGTTGGTAGGGGCAGGAGGGAGCAGTGGGATACCCTGACCCAGCCAAACAGAGGAAGAAGGGAACCTCGGGGAAGCAAAGTAACCTTCCCGAGTCCCTAAGAAACAATCCAAGGAAGACGGGTCTGGGACCCACACCCAATGAAGATTACCATCATTAGTCATCTTCAAAGTTGCAGTACTTGGCAGGCTAGTGACTCAGGTCTGCCACACTATTGCGAAGAACCTTGCAGGTTAGGGACCCGTACCCCAGAGACTTGAAAGCAAGGTGAAACAAGGCAAGAAAAGAAGAGACAAGGTGAAGAGAAGCGCCCTCCCTGGTGTTGTGAATAATAGGCCTGGGGGAAGGGAGGCAACCTCCCTGTTGTTGTCAGAACTGCATATGAGAAGTCAAGAGAAAGAAGGCACTCTCTTGACATTGTAAGGAGCCTATAGAAAGCAAGGGATGGGAGACATTTACCCTGGTGCCTGTAACCACAGTGAGAAGGCTGAGTGAGACCAAGAAAGGGGAACCATTCTCTTGGCGTCAACATTTTGAGTTGGAACTTCACTTTCCTTTCTCACCAGAGAATTGTGCTACTGTGGAACTTGGTTTGTTTTGCAGCCTTCAGAACTTTATTTTGGTAAATGTTGGAACATTGTTTTCCCCCAAATTGGAACCCTGACTGCAACTCTAATTCACTCTTCTGGATCAAGAAGACCCATATCCTTTCTAGTTTAGTTGACAAGGTAAGGGACTGAAATAGGTTTTGGACACAGGACAGTACACTATATACTTTTTACAGACATTCTGGCAGAGTCCTTAGTATTTGGTTTGAGGCAGACCTCTTAGTAATAGGGCTAGGTAGGGCTTTCTCTTGTTTTCTTTGGAATAAATGTTTATGCCAACATAGTTAACACCCGTGTGTCTGTCTCCTGCCTCTGCATCATCATAGTGGAAATGAGCCATAAGAAGAAAGAACCCAATAACTTGCAATCAGGCAATAGAAGGAGACGGGAGAAGGGAGCATTTGTACCCTTGCCAGGCTGTTGTCTGTGCACTAAAGAGGTGGGTCCCAAGAAGCATCAAGGTTTGGGGTTTCGTCTAGGCGGGTGACGAGGTCAGTGTGTCATCACCTATTCAGGTCCTGGGCTTTTATTTCACAAATCATTGGTATCAGGTCATTAGGTACAATTTCCTCATTTGAAGACAATCAAGTCTCTAACTCCCAGAATTCGCTAGTTTGTCAAATTAAAGGTCAGAATGGGGAATGGCATGCCGTGCCACAGTGACAGGGAGACATCTGGTTGCTATATCTCAGCTCAGCAGGCTGCTGTACACTTAAAGACCCTTCCTCTGTAGGGCCAACACTTTTCAAATAACAGTGTTGTAAAGATCAGTTCAAGTGCACCGCTTATAATGATAGAACTCAACGAGGCAAATCATCACAAGGAACCGGAAAACCGAAGAGTCACTGCCCCTCATTAGGACCCTGGCGTTAAGGGGTTAACGGCGCTGTAAAAGGTGTTTGCGCCGTTAAACCCTTAACGCCTTACTACGAGGTCCCTTTGCGGGACCCGACCTTAACGGCTGGTCTATACCAGCCGTTAAAGTAGGGGCCCGCAAAGGGACTCTCGAGGTAAGTACGGTACCGCAATTTGCGGTACCATACTTACCGCCTTCCCCATTCCCATTATGCCCCATGGGGCAAAAATGGGAATGGGGAAGGGCCATGGTGGCATGGGGAATTACTGCCCCGCCATCCTTGGAATGGGGTGGTAATTCCCCAATCCGCCATGGCGGACTCCGGCATCGACCATGGTGCTAATAGCACCATGGTTTTCCGCCAGAGTCCTAATGAGGGCCACTATAATTAAACAAAATGGCCACCTCTGACACTGCAAATAAATGAGAGCCAGACATTGGTTAGTAAACAGTCCAATGATAGGAGGATGGTTATAAACATACTGCAACAAATGAGCATGGTGATTAGACATGCATCATTATTTTAAAATGACCTGTGTAAAATAAAAACGTAAACAACTAAGTAGATGTGAAGAGGTCACACGACAACTGAAGGCATTATCCTGAGAAAATAGAAAAAGGAAGCAAAGTTGAACACTGGTGATTGGCCTAACCCCTTAAATCCACAGGGTGAATAGGATCGCCCTTCATTTCTGCAAATAAACACTGAGGGCCACACCCTCTGCCACAGTTAAAGGAATAACAATTGACCATCGTCGCAGTAATGGAAATATGACGTATGCCGTCTCAAATAAAGAAATACAGTGATTCCAAAGACCCATGCAAACAATGTCAGCACAAAAGGGGTCATTTGGCGTTGTTTCCATTAAAATGCTGCATGTATAGGTAGTGTTATTACATGTGTCATTCTGGAGATGCTTGCCTTTTAAAAAAATGTATTTCCATCCTTCTTTGTATCCCAGAATAAGATATCTCACCGGGCACAAATGGACAGCGCAATCATGATATCCCAAACAGTTACTAAGGACGTTGCTACAGAAATTACATTTCACACAAAAAAAATTACAAAATGTAGCTTGACCCCGAATTTACTGTGTTCCTCTGTCTGCACGTTGCCAATAAAGATACATTACAATATTCATAATGAATTATGTTGATATCGATAGTTAAAAATCAGTATCATGTCATTGCAGTGTGTACACTTTAAAAACTGAAAAAAAAGGTTAACACCATGGAGCTTTCTCAGGTAGAGGTTTCTGCATAGTCCCAAGGCTAGCATGCCACTGGCGTGGCTAGTACGCAACACTAAGGATCAACAATGGAATGAGGAATACTACTAATCCATATACCACGCTCCTTGTAATGTTAAAGCACATTAACTTCTCATGGAAAAGGTTAATTCTAGGACAGCAGACTTAAAAACAACATCTCAGCTACATCAAGAGCATGGGGTTAGGCGGAAAACTCATCATGGCGAAAATATGTCGCATCGAGCAATACGGTTTCAGAACGGCATTTCCCACTCATTGTCTTCTCATAAAGTCTCTAGAAGAAAAAAACCTGATGTTAGTGCACTTGACTTTCCTGATCCCGATTGATAGCATATGGCTCGGCCGTCTACTGGCGGCGCAGATCTGTGGACAGGAGCGTTCCTCTGTACTCTTGCCAGGAACACTTAAGCCTAACAAGAACCTCACTGAGTGATCTGGAAGCCATTAATCTCTATTGGGATACACTTTCAAGGTAAGTGATCCCAGGAGATGGAAACGCTGCCAAGGAGATCATTCGAATATAAATAGATTCTAAACTCTTCAGCCCAGGAAAATGAGCTCCTTCAGTCAAATCCCGGCATAAATCGCGAAAAATGAATTGAGAATTCGCCTCCTTATCCCGCTCGGGAGCATTGGTTCCAATCACTAAACCGATGCATACCTTGGCACGGCGGGGCATGAAGATCGTGCTCAGGAAGGCTCAAGAATGGCATGGCAAAGCCAAGGCAGGCTGCGTGCGATTAACTTTCCAAGGTGCTCTTGGCGTATGCCATTGTCCCACTGTCTGCCACATGAGGAGTTGGATTACAGAGGAAGACATGAACAAGAACAATAACAACAATAAAAGGAAAGATTTCACAGAAAAAACACGAAGAGCGGTATTTTACAAAATGATGCATTCCTTAACCCCTCACTTACCACTGATATTTTTCTTCGGCCAAAACAGCAGCATAACTAAATGCAAAAATTATCTCCAAAAACAAACTTTTTGTGTTAAAGGTTACAGTTTATATTCCCCTACTCATGTCCCTAAATAAACCCCTTTTGGAGCATAGGAGCCTATGAGCACAGTCAACCCATACATGGCAGATCAATTACTCATGACATTCCTGCTTTTCAAGAACAGCTGGAGATTGCCCAGATGACATTTCTGGTGGAGAGAGGTCTCACCCTCCATGATGCCCATCCACATGGCTTCCGTGAAAAAAAAGCCACGTTTGAGGAGAGTAACTCAAGATTTTCTGCCAACACTGACCGAGTTGGGTTTTAGCGAACTGTCTTGATATTGGGAGTAAATTCGAGAGGCCTAGGTTAACGTATGCCAATAGCAGATATAGTTGTACACAACACCACGTGAAGCAATGGCTAGCAGCGAGTCACAGAGAGTTCCAAACTAAGAGTTGGATTCAAACAAGTAAAGAATTCCAACTGACTTATAGTCAATTGAAAAAGCAACGCTGAAGCTGGAGCGGTGATAGAAGGAGGAAGTCCTCTAGGCTTTGAAACCGGAAAAAAACAGATTACATGCGTAAGGTTGTTCTCTCTAGGGCCAGGTGTTCTAGAAAGGCTTGTCATCTCTGTGGACCCACCCCGGTCCAAGGTCGAATTACACTGGGCAGTGCAATGTCCAGACAAATTTGTTTGGCAAAATGTTGAAGGGTCACTCTTTACCCCCACCAAAATGTCTTTGTGACAGGAAAAAGCACAGCGAATGTATGATCTATGTTTACATGGTTACAGAAGGTGATGAATCATGGCCAAGGCTCCCAGTTTTATGGTATTTATTTTTTCAGTTTTACCATCTGTATTTATCTACATTTATTTTTCAAAGTGGGTTAAAAAAAATGCCACAACTAGTGTTTTCCACATATATGAAAATTACAAAATTAAGTGCTTGGATGGCTATAATGTGATGCTCTAAGAGCTGGATTATGGCCTGACACACTCTGCAGGGCACAGTCTTGATGTTCTGATCTCCTCAGACCTCCCCCTATCTAACCCTCTCACCACTTCTCTCTCCTGGAGGGACCACTTTCTCCTCTCCTCTCATCTCATCTCTCTCTCTCTACCCCTCAGGCCAAGCCAGCCCCCAGACTGCCACCCACCTTCTCGGTATTCGACCCATGAAGCGTGTGTCAGTTGAGGCTTTCGCTGCATCTTTCTCTCCCCCTCCTGTACTTCAGTCTGACTCACACGCTGAGACAACCCTTTCCATGCTCCACCAACTGATATCTCTGACACGCTTGATGTACTTGCCCTTGTCATGAGGATCCACATGAAGCCAAAAGCCAAGTGCAACTCTTGGTATGACTCAGACCTCATCACCCTTAAATGCAAGTGTAAGGTGACTGAGTGGAAATGGTTGGCATCTTGTATATCCTCTGACAAACTGGCCTGCCGCCTGCTCCAAAGGCAATACTGACTCTCTGTCCTCACCAAGAAGAGAGCTCACATCCAAGCCTGCGTCTCTGCGGCATCTAACAACTCAGCTGAACTCTTTAAAATCCGAAAGGAGCTGGCAAATCCTGCTGCAGTATATACCTCTCCTGCCCCCTCCCAGGACCTCTGTACAGCCCTAGCTTCTCATTTCATCTCTAAACTCGAAAACCCAGGAATTCCTGTCCACCCTCTCGTCCTCTTCTGCTTCTCTCCCCACTCTCTCCTCTTCCGCTGGCTCCCCTGTGCCCCTCGTTCTCTGCCTTTCCTCTCTACACCCCTGACAAGGTTTCTAGCAAGTCCGATCTATGAAAGCCTCATCAAAACAGGTTCTACCTTGTCCTTCCAAAACCATCAAGGACCTCAATTACACCCCCGCTCCAGCCTTGGCTGCCTTGTTCCAGCCTTGGCCGACTTCTGCAACCACTCTTTTGCCACTGAAACCTTCCCTTCCACCCTGAAGCACTCTCTTGTGCACCCACAGCCCACCCCTCCTGTCCGGCTAACTAAGGCCCGATCTCCATTACTCCTTTCCTGGGCAAACTTCTGGAAAAGCTGGCCATCTCCCAGCTTAATCTTCACACCGAATCTGTTGGTTGTCTCCATGACCATCAGTCCAGCTTCGGAGCAGCCAGAAGCACGGAAACTGCTCTCCTGAACATTCATAAAAACCTGCTCTCTAACCTTGATGCTAATCTCCCCTCTTACTTTATCTCTCTTCTGCCTTTGACACAGTCAACCATGCCATCCTGCTCAATGGGCTCTGTGATAACCTGGGTACCACTGATCTGGCTCTGGCCTGGCTGACTGCTTTCCTCTCGGGCCGACCCTCCCAGGTCCAACTTGGGTCCTTCCTCTCCTCCATCTCTCTCTCTGTGCCTGTGGTGTTCCCCAGGTGTCTAACCTTTCACCCTGGTTGTTCAACCAATACCTGGCACCTCTTGCCCACCGCATTGATGCTCTGTGCTCCAAATTTCAGTACTATGCGGATGACAGGCTCTCCTCTGCCGCCTCTTCTTCTCCACTCATCCCGGATTGTCTGTCTGTAATCCAGGAGTGGTTTGCCGCCAATAATCTCTGCCTGAATGCCGTAAGACGTAGAGCCTCCTCATCGGCAAACCTGCACCTTTTCTTCCTGCCAATCTCTGGCTGGCCTCCCTTGGCCCTCTTCCTGCTCCCATCTGTGAGGTTAAGAACCTCGGGGTCATCTTCGACTCCACACTCTCCTTCTATCCTCACATCTCTGATGTCTCTAAGAAGTCAAACTACCAACTGCACCTCCTCAGGGGTATTCTTCATTTCCTCTCCTTCCCCCAGAAACTCACTGTCTCCAGAGCTTTGGTTCTCTCTAGGCTTGACTACTGCAACAGCCTCTTTTTTAAATCTGCCTGCCTCTGCTCTCCGTCCTCTACAAGTTATCCACAATAGGACTATGAGACTTGTCCTTGGCCTCAAGCCCATGGATCGTATCTCTCCAGCCCTGAAATCTCTCCATTTGCTCCCAGTGGCTGCAAGGATCAAGTTCAAGACCCTTTGCATTGTCCACAAGGCCTGTGGAGCCTGGGACCGCAATACCTCCAACTCTCTCTTTGGAAATATCTTCCTACTTCAGCTCTTCGCTCCTCTGCCTCCAACTCCTTGAGGGTCAGTCGCTTCTCCAAGCAAAGAGTTGGGGGCAGATCTCTCTCTTCGGCTGGTGCCTCCCTCTGGAACAACCTCCCTGCCTCTCTGAAACTTGAGCAGAACCATCTCCAGTTCCGGAAAGATCTCAAGACTTTCCTCTTTGCTTCTGCCTTCTCTCTTCCTCTTCCCTGCTATTCTCCTGTCTGATACTGCACTGGTCACCTGGCTACCCTCTGAACTTCAGGCCAAGCCCCTGCCCGCCCAGTTGCACACCTGCACTGGCGCCTGGCAACCCTTGCACTTGGGTCTGTATCTGCAACCCTACAGTCCCTTTACCTGCACTTATCAGACACTTATTGTCTGCACTTAACCCTTGCACTGCCACCTGCTGGCTGCACTACTTGTTTTTGATCCTGTGTCCTGCACTTGCTCCTCCTCCCCTGGCACTTTTCCCTTTCCCTCTCCCATGCACTTGTGCCATCTCAATGTCACTGGGACTAGTAAGATTACTGTCTTGACCTCCCTTTTGTTTCCCCTCCCTTGCCTCCTTGCTCCTTGAAATACTTGTGTACAGGTGCATTATAAATGTCATATCATATATCATAACACCAAGCCAAAAACCATTTTCAAAATTTAAAAAAAATGGTTTGACATTGCTGCTGCTCGAGAAACATTTTGCAGCCATTTAAACATCTGCAAAGGGAAATACATTACATTTTTAAAACTGTGCTGTGTTACTTTCCACAGTGAATGACAGACAACCTGAAGACCTTATGTCTGTATTTACGGGTAAAAATCAGTAAAAATGGAAAACAGAGAGCCTTAATCGTGACAGACATATCGATTGAGGTTTTAATTGGTTGATCAGGGCATGAAATGAAGGAGGGGAGCGACCTACAAAATCTACAAGGATTTCAATGTAGCCTTAAAAATGCAGTACACAAAGAAATCTGCATTAAAGTTGCATGGTCTAAACTGAGTGACAAGTAGTCTGACGCTAGTATCAATCTTAGCACTTCAGTGCTTGAGTGACAGGGACTAGCCACAGAAATGAATGTGTGATATGCGATCCCTACAGTGCACTGTGTAGATGATATTAAGAACTGTCAGAAGGTGGATTCTCAAGAAGGAGCAACTAAGGAGAGATTTTGAAATGCTAGTAGAGTAGGGTGAAAGGTGGATTTGATGCAGCCAAACACAATGGTACGCATTTAGTTTGCGGGTCGTACCAGTCTTGTGAAATTTAGTTTAAGCACGTTGCACAAGCGAAAGATACAGATTTATCATGTCTTGTGGCCTCAAGGGGGCTTATCATGCTGGGCCCTTTCACTAAGCCGGAGTGATGTTAGTGTTCATAAGAAGAGCTGTAAGAGGAAGTTCAAAGCTGCTGTGCCTTCAGAGTAGAGGCAATAAGTATTGGACAATGCGGAAGATGTACAGGGCAGGGCTGAGAAAATGTAGTACCTGTTGAATGGTAACCTAGCTACTGGGGTATTACCCAATTTGATCGATTTTAATTGATCGAATGGTAGATCTGGACAAATGCGGCCAGTACCATTTGATCGATTAAAATCGATCAAAGTGGGTAAGCAATACCAAACATGGAGAGCGGGGGTTGCCCCCGCTCCCCATGTTCGGTATTGATGGCCTTGGGGGGATAGCAGGTGTGTCCCCCGCTTCCTGTGTATTGGAGGTGGGAGATGAAAAAAAAGAGAGAGAAAGGGGCCCTGCGGCATCAGATCCAACCCGCGTTAGAGGGACGGAACTGACGCTGCAAGGTCAGAAGAGGTGGTAGACTTACAAACGGTAAGTGGGAGAGGTTTGGAGGGGCATAGATGTGCGGGGTTTGGCCGTGGCAAATTTGGTTTCGCAGCAAAATTGACTACGGTCAATTCCGCCGAGAACCATTCTGTCATGGCCATATCACATACATACATGGAGCATAAAACACATGTTATGGGCCTGCCCAATCTTGTCCAAAAGTCTGAATCGAGCGGACTCCACCATACAGAAGCTGGTGGAAAAGTGGTTCAAATAGTGATGTTGGGAAACCCGAACACCCACGTCTCCTTGAGTACATCAAAATAAACATTATTTTTGTTAGGCGCAATACGGCACAAAGGGAAATCTTCAGAAATTGAAAGACTACTTCAAAACCGATATCTGACATCCGGACAGAGAATACGGTAATTAAGCACTAGCAAAGACAGCTTCCTACAAGCATAAAGGTCATATGAATGCATATTTTGGACGTATTTAATGATTTCTACAGCCAAGTAGGAATGGATCATCTGTTCTCCTTTTTGTTTTGTCTCTTTGCCGATTGCCGTTTCTGCCTCCTGTGGATGTTGTGTCCATTTTGTAAACTGATTTCTCAACATTGTACATATTTGGAAACTGTATGTTTGAACATTAACAATCTGAAAAAACCTTAAGTGAAAACAGTTTTTTTTTCGACTATGGACTGTTCTGGTGGATCTCTCACCAAAAGGACGACACTAGGTGGGAGATATCTTCACTGCCAAAAGGAGGAGTTTTAATGATGAACTGTTATTTAATTATTTAATTGCCCAAAGAAGGGCAAAAGGCTGAGTCAGGCACACCTCGCAAGTGCCTCACTCTTCACCAACCCTACCAACATTTTAGTGGTGCCAGACCAGGATAAAACCCTTACGTTATATTATCTGCTTAAATGGTCTCACGTGATCATGCTCAGCTAGAAGAAGGGCTCAGTGGGTGACACCTGGCATATGACTGAATGCCATGCTGGCCTTTACTCACTGCTTGTCTGTAATATTACCCACTTCAAAGTACCCATGTTATAACTCTCAGAAGGATGAGTAAGTGAGGCCCACCTGACATGTGAAGGATACTGTCCCACCGATAATGACATTTAATGTTATCTCCCCATTTCATATTAACCAGCTTAGAGCATTAATTCTAAAACCCCCAACACGAAGAAAATCCTGAGATGCACACACCTGACATATGACGGACTCTGCCAGGTGTACTAGCCTTTCAGAGGCACAAAGCTCACCTGAATTTCTCGACCTTAGCACTCCTAATATCAGCGATACTCATGCTATCACAACTAGAATGGTGAAAGGTGGAACCAGGCACTTTGTCATGTGTCTGAAGCCGACTCAGAGGTACTGACCCGTCATGATATATTCCTGTTTAAAACGCCCACCTTTATGGTACTCTATCGCCCTGTGATGAACGGCTGGGGAAGGTATCCCTCCACTGCAACTGGCTGGCCTTGTCCCGTTCTTATTAGCCTCTTACGAGTACCAGACTGATATGAAGGGTTCGCATTTTAATATAATCAGAAGGATAAAGGATGACTGGGGCTCACTGATATGTGACAGACATTTCCCTACCATACTGGTCTTTAATAGGCACATCCTAATTTATTATGGAACTCATTTGTACTGATTTGATTGCCCTGAAATGGATAATAGTTTGATTAAGGCAGACACAAAATGTGACTAATCCTACCTAGCCTTACCAGAGTCTCGGATTTAAGCTGATTCTACTGACTCCGACTACAATGTTATCCACCTCAATTGTTCTCATTTGACCAACCCCAGGAAGATAAGTGGCCGTGCCACGCCTATCAGACATGTCACTGTCCATATTCCCAGCTCAGCTTGACAATGGTATCAGGCTGTTATGAAATCGCCACATAAGAATATTATCCAGTCATTATTGTCATCTCTTTTTCTACATCATGTGTTTATGCTGTATGCAGCCTCACATCACATTTGCACACTCTGGTATACAAGTCAAGGCACAGCCACCACTGCAGCAGACCCACAGACAATGCTCAAAGCAAAAGACCCCTGGTGGGTCAGAAAGGTGGGACTTTTGCCTGACTGACTGCACATTAGTTCCACTTGATGCAATTTTACATTTTGGAGCCCCAGAGCAACTTTGCTTTAGATGCTCCATCACAATTCTGCCCTCAAGTGATTTTGCTCCAAAGTGGACCACTGTATTGGCACTTCCAAATGCCCCACTATGATTTTTGGCTGCCGCCTTTGCTCCTAGGTGACAACCTGAGACTCTGCTTCACTGTGATTTGCTCAAGGGGTCCCTACTGTGATTTCTTCCACTGAAACAATATCACCATCCTGTTTATTAGGATATGCAATGCTACCTGCCCCCGCGAGTCAAGCCTGACATTTTCCACTGTGACACAGCCCCTTGTTTAACTCTGGAGACTAACAATGGGGTGGTACAAGGGGAAAGGGGCTGCCCTAAAATAGTGGATGTAGGATCCAGAGGAGGTATATAGGGGATTCCACAGATGTTACAACTGGGACACTACACTAAGGAAGGGGACATCACCCAAGATCACCCACAGTGTAGCCACTGGGGCACTCACAAGCTCACCACACCACTACAAACTATCACGGGAACAGACACAGCCGTGATACCAATGCAAAGACACATGGCCACCAAGGAGAGTCATTCACCCCACCACTCCTGCAGAAGCTCAGAGCCAATAGGGAAGAAAAGGGAGTCAAAGTGCCTCAAAGATAACCTTTAGTGAGCCATTCCAGCTCCCTAGCCCGATACAAACAAACAACGTGAGCAATAAAGCCTTTCCACAAGGCTTCAACTGTTCAAAGGTAAACAGAAATAAAGAAACACATTTCTTTCCCTTTCCCCAGTGCACAGAGAATCATTTTAAATTTGCACCTGAGGCGGGGGAGCAACCAATCAGGTTGCTTGGATCGCCTGCTGAATCCCACGATCCAAGCTCACGATCCAAGCAACCCGACAGCAGCTTCCCCCACCCCTCCATCTTACCCACCCCCTTCCCTTCCCTTCATGTTAAATCCCTCCTCCCCAGCCCCACTTACATTTTCTCTTCAGCAGCAGCAGCGCCAGCCACTGCTGCTCCGTCTCCCTCCTGGCGACAGTGGAAATCAAAGAGGGGCTTTGTGTGAGCCCCGCCTTCCTGATCCATTGCGGCCATCTTAATGAACAGGACGCTGCGAGGCATCCCGTTCACTGAAAGAAAATACATTGTTGTTAGCACCCACGTTACCGGAATTGCAACCTGGGGTGCTAATAGCAATACTCACCTGTTCCACAGGCTGGAATGGGTGAAAACGGCATGGGGACCCTCGTTGAAGGTCCTGATTATGCTGTCGAAGTACCTGAAAGTCCAACATCCTACCTTCTTTCAGAACATCACTAACTCTCAAACTACCTCGTACAATCCAACTCTGCCAATGCAAACTCCTGTTCTCAATTTGGAGTGCTTGGTTATGCCAAAGTGACGCATCATGATGTTGTCCACAGGTATTAATTATTCGCTACAAACCAGGTCACTAAGGCCGCCCTGGTTGCAACTACATTTTGCAACCTCATTTCTTTCCTTGATAGCTTTTCCATTGTGTATGGTCTATCCAGTGCCTTTGTAAGGAAGGCATGGTATCAATAGCAGACACAGATACAATGGATTCAAGTTTTGAAAACCTATATTTTGGTGTTTTGGTTGGGTTGGTATAATTCCTAACAAGTCCCAACTCTAAAATGGGAATAGTCTCGACCATTAAACAAATAACAAACTAGTCCAAGTCAGTCCAGGCAAAATAAAAAAAACCCTATACTAAAAAACAAACCTTACCCTCCTTCTGTAATGACAAATATGTTAAGGGAATTCAAAAGGAAAAAATCTGTCTTAAAAGAAATGTCAGAATGGCTTAGGTGACAACTCCCTTCCCCACGTTCAACAGCAACAGCACAAGGTCTCACGAGTTTCTTAAAAAGGATGGGTAGATGGCACAGTTCTATCAGTTTGCACACTTGGGCTTACAGGTCCAATTCAACAGTTCAGGTTTGGGCTAGTAATGCAATCAGTTCCTTAGGCTTCGTCCGCCTTCTCATAAATACACAGTTCAACTCTTGACTTTTACTTTGCCACAGTTCTGCACAGGCATTCCTCCGCCAGGCTCGAGCTTGTATTTCTCTTTTGTGGAGGTTCCCTTCCCCATGTTCCTTCACACTTAACTTTCTTTACTGTTGAAGGATTTTACATAGACCTGTGCATGACCACTTTGACTTCCCTTTAAATAATGAATTAATCAACAATCTTCCTCATCTGGTAGTGCTTCCTGGTACTTGTAGTTTCATACTCTCTTTACTTTGCCCTCTTGGCCTTTTTCAAAGTTCATATACTATGCCCTTTCAGCATATTCAAAGTTCACAAACTTTGCTTTTCAATTATTCAACTTTCACTCGGGATTGCAGATACTTTCTTGCCTCCAGTTCCCGTTTAATACACTTAGGGCCTCATTACGAGTATGGGGGCAGACATACAGGGAGGCTGCAGTACTGGGTTCCTTCAATGAGGAATAACCGGGTCATTCCGACTTTGGAGGACCCTGTAATTCCTCCTTGAAGAAACCCATCCCAATTCCCATTTGAGCCCCCATAGGGCTCAATGTGAATGGGGAGGGAGCTAATAACGGGCCTGTTAATAATGGGCCCGTTATTAGCTCCCTGGTCCCCTCGCGGGACCCGCAAAGGATGTCTGGTCTGACCAGGCGTACTTACCGGTTCCTGCAAGGGGGACCTCGTAATAGGGCATCCCATAATGAAGGGTGCCGGTCCCGTAACCGCACCCTTCATTACAGGAGCGTCTATGTTGTAATGGGGCCCTTAATCTCAGAACATTTCACAGGGGCTTTTGAATGTGTGATCTTGCCTCGCAAGCTATCCTGTTACTTTATATACTTTTTTCATCACTCAGCAATTGTCCTTTCCATTATGTGTTTTATCGGAACATACGCAACCTTCAACTCTTGGTTACAGTTACTTTTGCTTTTAACACAAACCAAGCTTTTGTTGCCTTCGATAACTCACCGGTCTTGTTAATCAGGCTTCACTCTTCAATGATGTTCATGTAGCAGTCAACGCTGTTACCAATGCCTCCTCTGCTCCTCCCCAACTCTTTCGTTCACCTGGGAGGGTAGTTGGCCAATTTGAAGCATGTTGTAGGTTTTTCCTTCCCACTCACTCGGTTTCCGTTTTGAACACTTACGGCTTCCCAAAAGTGTGGAAGTCTCGCCTGGATCTCTATCGTTCTTCCCTGTTGCTGATCAGTCCCTTGGCTTTCAAACTAACACAGCCTGGTTCGCATCAGCCCAGAAAGAGCTGCACCTTCTCGTACCCAGCCCACTCACAGTGTGCCTGTGCATGCCACCTTTTATCCTGAAAGGGAGTGTTAACAAGTGGCAGGTGTGTATAGTTAGGATTAGGTCCCTGACTCTGCCTGGTTTCATTAAAGGGACAAAGCCATTGCTAGTCAGTAGAGGTAATATAGCCTCATTCCTCATCTACCTCGGCTCAGTAGTTTTGTCAATGTGAAGTGGGCAGGAATTATGAGAGCTATAGTTTCCCATAAAATAAGCAGGGATGGGGTTAGATGGGTTGTGGAAAAGGGGGATACCATGTCTTACCATCAGGTGCTTCCCCCCCACTCCTAGAGGACCCCCTACCCAGGTGATCCTCCCTCGCTTGTCCACCCCCAGGGTCGGGATCAAAAAGCAATGGTCTTTCCCTGGCCACCAGAGTATGGGATCCACAGGGACTAGGTCGTGAAACACCCTTTGGTTTTTCACACCTTCTTAATCAGGAAACCTCTATGATATTTCACAAGATCCTGATAACCGAAGCCCCAGTCTTTGAGTAATATACACCTAGGAAATGTTTTGACATTTACCAGTTCCCCACAAAAAGGCTTTGTAAAACGTAATGGATTTAAGTCAGAGCTTCATACTTAATTTTACATTGTAAGTGAACATATTTTTATGGTGTGCTATATACAGTACAAATGCAGACGTGGAACAATTCGTTCCCATCCATGTGGTTTACAAGTTCTTAAAGAAGTTAAACAAAGTGTAAATAGAAGGGTAAAGCTTTGGAAGAGGGTGGCCATATTTGAATACTGAGGTTTTCAGCCTCCAAAATAGACACTTTGTTAACGAAAGAAGGAACGGTTCAGCACATTAAACCCTGAAACACTTCCAATTGTATGACTTCTTCAGGTGGTATTGAGGGAAATTGAGGGACTGTCCTTTTGACCGTTCCTCAATTTCCCATTTTTTGTCTTCCTTTTCTGTTAGAGGTATTTTCTTACCAGCTGAGTTTCATTGTTTTAAGGGTTTAAGCCCATTTTAAAACTAAATTGCTCTGTTCACTGTAAATGCCTATTGCCCAGTGTAGTGAAGTCCCCCGGCTGGAAAATATGTTATTTTAAATAGAGGCACATAACGAGCTATTTTTTTCACAATAATAAGCTACATTTGTCAAATGCCTTGTAATTGAAGTTGAGATGTGGAATTTTTCCACCCATCAACCTCTGGCTCTTTGCTGGCTGGGGCTGTCTTTAGTGATTCTTATTCCGTTTTCCTTTCCAGAATTTCTAGGTCGTTAAATCAAAGCGAAAACAGTTAAACAATATAATAGAGGAATTTTTGGAAAATGACTTAATCAAAACAGATATAGATGACAGTCGGTATGCAGTCACACCAAAAGCCTGCATTTTACAGTTTGGATGTTTGCATTCTTTCTGCACTAAACAAGGTAAAGTCAGACAGTCCATAGTGTCTCAAGAGTCGGGAAGCATTTCAGAGATTATTCTCTAAAGCCCCAAATATAGGGATGAATAAAAAAAAGGGGTATAGCAGGAGGATCTTGGAGAGGGACATTTTCGAGCCACAAAGAACGTATTGTAAGTAGCGCACTCTTTTCATGGGTACCACAGGAGTAAGGCAGAGTTGCAAAAAGTGACCTTGTGATCAATTAGCCCATTTTTCTTTGGATCACAGTCTTTTTTCTTAAGTGAACAGGCTTAAAACAAAGCAATTTCCAAATACTCAGATTAGCAAAGTGCTTCGTAGTGTAATCAAAAAAGTAGTCGTGGGCTCCCCTCTATGAGAACAAACACAGCAAAAATTGCCTGCTCTATGGGATGGTACCCACTCTAGAGTCCGCTGCCACATTTTAGCTCACTGTACCTTTCACAGATGGGAAATACCAAAGAACAGGTCAATGGGCCGTGTTCGTTCTCGCAGAAGGGCGCCTATGGACTATTTTTTTATTGTTCAAGGCACTTAGGTTTAGACACCCTAAGTTTTCTAGGGTCATCCAGACGTGGACCCCTTGCTCACTGTGCTCAGAGAGGCACAGCTCCACCTCACTGATGAAGCCCAACAAGACTGAAACACGTGTATGGGGTTGGTGTTGGTACACTTGTTCAGAAGGGAATTGCCATAGCATTTCAGTGCAGGACTGCCCATGTGGGCGGGACAAAAACTGATATGCAAATGGGTATTTCCCATCTGTGAAAGGTACAGTGAGCTAAAGTGTGGCTGTGGACTCTCGAGTGGGTAACTTCCCAAAGAACAGGCCAATGGGCCGTGTTCATTCTCGCAGAGGGGGGCCTATGAACTATTTTTTGATTGTTCAAGGGACTTAGGATTAGTCACCCTAGGTTTCCTAGGGTCATCCAGATGTCAACCCCTTGCTCACTGTGCTCAGAGAGGCACAGCTCCACCTCACTGATGAGGCCCAAAAAGGCTGAAACACGTGTATCGGGTTGTTGTTGGTACTCTTGTTCAGAAGGGAATTGCCATAGCATTTCGGTGCTGGACTGCCCATGTGGGCGGGACAAATACTGATATGCAAATGGATATTTCCCATCTGTGAAAGGTACAGTGAGCAAAAAGCGATGGTTGCAAACTATCAAATGGGAAAAATCCACAGAACAGGTTATCAAGCCATGTTCTTTCTGGAGAGGGGCGCCTGTTACCTTTTTAGAAAAATATTAGACTAAACTATATCACCCTGGTTCCTAAAATAATTCCTCCTAAACCTAGCCCTCCTCCGCATCCTGCAAAACAAGGCATTGATTTAAGTGGGTCCAAATCTCGTGCACTACAGCAAGCCACTGTCCTCGTCCTTCCAAAGACGACCAGCCTGAACAACATTAACACAGCCAAAGTCTAATTTCAACATCATTTTGCAGTCCAGAGCATGACTACTAAGAAACTGTCCAGAGCTCTGCAGACACATTGACACAGGTGTACTCTTCATACCCTCCAATCAACTGTAATATACACTACACATGACACAACACTCCAAGTCATTTTCAAATGCTTGATTCAAGATGGCAGAATTGTGGGATGGATTTTGAGCGTCTTTCCCAATAATCTGAAGAATAGTTTCTCCTTGATTAAATGTCTCAAGGCACCACAAATGTCTCTGGGGTTTAAACTGAAGTCTATGGGACTCATACACAACTATCTGGGTCCAACAAGAAGTCTCTGGGGTTCAGCAAAAATCTCTTGAGCTTAAACCAAATGTGTCTGGGTCTCAAACAGAGACCTCTGGTATTCATACTTCTCAGTACATGGATCCCTTCCCTGAATAGTCTCCCTTTTCTGTCATGCACTCTACACTCTTCCTTAATGGCCCCTCGACTTCTCTCTGTCATTTCTTAGAAGTACTCCTCACCGAAGTTTCATCGCATTTGTATGCTTGCATGGTTGTTCTGGGCAATAGTAAGAGTGGGTGGTGTAACAGCATCTTGCGGTATGTTCAAATATGTGAACAAAGTCCCTATTCAGAAAATGTCATCTTCCTCCACCAACAGGGAAGTTGATTTATATAATACAGTAAAGAGTAAGATGATTCTTTTTCTCCACTCGCACCCTCCCACCCAGATTTAGAACCTCTGTGTGATCTCCCATCCTGGAAAAATGGACTGTGTGCTTAAATTACCTTACAAAAACGATATTTATTCAATGCGTTTAGAAAAATATTAAAACATAAAAACAACCCTTACATAACACAGTGCTGCTTCTAATAATAGAAGAAACTAATTCTGAAGCATAAAAAAGTCATACAAATCCACAGGACACAAAAGATATCACATAACAAAACACAACAATCTCAATGTGTCGTTAAAATATCAATCCCCACATGTTTCTGTACTTCAAAACCCATCTAGGGAGAACATTCTTCAGGGGATAATTTAAAACATCCAAAAATCTCTTCAACACCGTGTTGACTGGCTTGTTTCTGGCACCCTCAATGGCAAAAAATACTGGGGCCTCCGAATTGTGAACCTTCTGTAGGCGTCTGGGGGTGACAAATTGCCTATCGCTCACCAATGGGAAACCAATAAATCAATGGGCGTCTCAGTCCGCCAAGGTATCGCAACACCTCCACAGATGAAGGAACGGGTGCTACAAAGGAAAATGCACCCAATGGACCAAATCCAAATAACACTATTGCCAAATCCAGTGTCAATCTGTAGCGCAGGCTCACTCCACCGACAATTCGAACTCTAAACAGCGGTAGACGGCCGTAAACCATATGACCATGAGTACAGCATCTTGCACCAGGAGGCTGGCCAGCGGAGATTCTCTATAGGCTGGTTCTGTTTCCCTGTGCCATCTCCTTATCTTGGGGACCTCGTTGTAGTCCCCAACACACCGCTCTTGTGTCCACCCTCATTGTGCAATAAGTGTCTCATGTCTCTAGGGAAACATTTCTACACCTTCACGTCCCTTCCTCTGCGTTTTCTCCCTACCACGTCCTTCACGCTTCACCAAGTGCTTTTGACCTCCTGGGGCACCCCTCTGGCTCAGGGGGTGATGCCCCATTTTCATTTCTCTTCCTTCTCCATCTCCAGCCTTAACTCTCTTTGTCTCCTAATCTTTAACTAGTAGTCCACCCTCCTTCGCACATTCCTCCTCCCCTTAGATATCACGTCTGGCCTCCTTTTTTAATATACTGCCCCTTCTCTCTGCACATCTCATCTGTTCTCTTTCCTACTTCTCCTTCACTTTTAGCTCTCCCTCCAACCACCAAACGGATTTTGTTGCTACTCCACATCCCTCCATACTCTCCACCACCTCCCTATTCTCTATTACCTCCAACCTCCTCTCCTGTTGTCTTGCAAATTTTCCTTCCGGGCTCATTCCTCCTGCTCCAGTTTCTTTTGCTCTCACCTCCAGCCTCCTCCAATAATCGATCTCAATTTCCCAACTCCTATTAGGAAGCTTCAAAACTCCCTTCCACTGCTATACTGGGATCTTGTTCTTGAAGAAGGCTTGGTCTGAATGTTTGCAGCCTGATTGAGTTGAGCAGTCACAACACAGGCCTGAGCATGCTTAGTGGCAGGAGGACTGTGCAGACCTGTCTCCTATTACAAAATATTTAAAATGGGAGGCAACAATCTTGGATTGAAGAGGAGAATATTCTGTTACTCCAGGTCTGCTTCTGGGAGCTTCCTTTGCTTAAGGCGTCAATGTTGCGGACACCTGTGAACCCCAGGCGAGTGCAGAGCTTTCCTCTTGATAGTTCGGGAGGCTGTAGAACACCTTTTGCTTTTCATAGCTTGGTGGGGAGGTTTCTCCCATTGGTTGAACTGAGGGGAGTCGGTGCACTTCATTTTGACTCTGTTCACTGGAGGAGGGTTGCACATTTTCCATGAATGTCCTCTGTGAGCGTTTGTATGGCACTTCCGTCAGGTACTTTGGACTTCTGAGGCCAAAGCCAGCAAATGCTTCCTTCTAATCCAGTTTGGATTGTGGGAGAAATATGGATTTTCTTTCCATTCTACTGACAGTCTGTGAATACCGGGTTAGGGATGTTTGACCAAGTCCACTGTTTCTCTGAGGAAGTGGATGCTGGGGTCACAAAATGGGCACTTTGTCATAGGATAACGGTAAATATTCTGGCTCCTTTAAGAAAATCGAGGTGCAGTGTTCCCACAGAGCTAGCAGTACTAGTATGCTCAGCTTCCCTTGTGCGGGAGCGGAAGAAGCTCCCAAATTCATGCAAACCAAGAGGTGGACCTGAACTAGACAGAGAAATTCCTACAACAGTCAGCCAGCAGCTTAAGAAACACAAGTAGGTTGGGAACTCTAATATGGTGGATGTGGTTGTAAAAGCTGCAGTCCAGATCCTTCTAGGCCCAGGGAACAAGGATTTACAAGTCCCCCTTATGAAACCACAACATCTGATCCCCATTTCAGGGAGGCTGTAGGGTGGGTCCAAACTCTATAAAACCTAAAGCGTGCAGTTCGTAGGTGGTGGGAGTACCAGGAAGAGATCTTTCAGTGCTGGCTGGAGATAGGAAGAGAAGACGTGAGACTGGAGCAAAGCCCCTCTAGCCTGGTGAGATCAGGATTCAGAAGGCTGGACAAGAGAACCAGAAGGCTAGGGTAAGGAGGAGACAGGAGGCTGCTAGAAGGACCTAGGAGGCCAGGTAATGGAAAACCCAAAAGGAGTTAAGTACCAAGTGGGCTGGGACAAGCAGTACCCAGGAGGCTGGGGAAAGGAAGCTCCAGGAAGTGGCATTGACGGGCGAGAAGTGGAAAATAGTTGTCATTATGAGAAAATTGTCCAAAGAGGTGAACAAGAGGCCCGAAGAAGTGAAGAAGGTGGAAGAGTTGGAAGAGAGTTGGGCCATCTTAAGTGGTGTGAGGAGTAGAGGAGAATTAACATCTAATGATAAACTACCAATGAGAGGTGGATAAGGAAAGAACAGGAGATAAGGGAAAGTGAAGCAGAGGGGGCATAGGAAGGAATGCGCCAGATAGATTTTGAAGTGGCAATATTTTACTACCAATTTCATAAAGTTGGGAGTGAAATGATATCTAGGGAGTAAAAAAAGTCCCATTCCCAAAGGGTAGCTAATAACATGTTTTAACTATAAAACAGAAATGTGTTTTAATAAATATTTCTTTGCACCTAGTTATTGATGAACATCAAAAGATACAGTTCTACCTCTTTAAATCTGGCAGTAATAGTAGACGTTTGATATTGTGGTACTACATTTACTACTGGTCTAGACATAATCATGGAGCTCGGGATTTAGGCTCCTATGTCTTTTTTTCTCTATTTTTTGGTTGGGAGTATTTTTACTCCCTATTTTTCTTTTTTGGGGGTATTTGTCTATTTTTAGGTAGTAAAAGTGTCTGTTACACCTGTGATGAATCTGACGATGTCATCACTCCTTTCCCAGAGGGAGCCTCTTTCCATATGGCCAGGGGACAGCAGCCTCTACCTGATCCTGACCCTGGGGGAAGCTGTATGAGGGAGGATCATGTGGGGGGAGCGAACCCTAGGTGGGAGAGACAGGTGTCATCAGTTGAGACATGGTATCATGCTTTTCCCCCTCCATTCCTCATGCCTTGAATGCATATTGTGGTAATGCCCTTCAAAAACCTGCAAGACTTGCTGATGGCATTCTACAATATCCTGAAATTAGAACGACAAAAATTAACCATCACTCCCATGTATATGAATCCTTTGGAAATACGAGGAGGAGGAATGGAGCTATAAAGATCACTAGAGTATGCAAGCCCACACTGCGCTCTTGTTGTTGGAAGGAGACACGCAACGCTGGGACAGTTAAATTCCCCCACAGCTGATGCAGGAGAGATAGATGGATACCTGACATGAGCAAGTAAGCTCAAGGAAACCCTGTCAGCAGGCGAAGTTCGGTGAAAGTGGGAGGAGCAGGCAAACCCCTGCCCAACACTAAGGATGGCCAGCATCCCTGAGGGGAAAGTACAGAAGAGCTTGTGCTCTGCCGTGGCAGGCATGAGAGCAGGAGGCTGCTCATCAACCTAAGTGGCCAGACAGAGAGTGGAGAAGAGGCTGAGCATTCTCCCTAACAACCCGTGAACTGCAGTATTCATGGTCTGGCGTGAGGAAGAACAAAGCAACTGAAAACAACCAGTGAGCTCATCTGCAGAAGGTGGGGCACCGGGGTGCTTCGAGATGATTGCTGCCCACTAGGGAAAGAGCTTAAAGGGCACTTGGGAAGGACGAGAAGCCCTGAAAAAGAGAGACTGTTGCAAGTAGGGTCTCCGACTTGTTGGATGTTGAATGCATAGAAAAAGATTGCAGCCTGAAAAACTGTGCAAGTATGGGACCCACACCCATATTGAGAGCAAATTGGGTTATATAAGAAAGCCCTGGCAGGAGAGTATACCAGGCAAAGTCAAGTGCATGAAGAGACTCCTAAGGAAGACCCATGCCCTTGGCTTTGTAAACTGTGTGATATGAGAAAACCGTGTCAGGAGAATATACCAGGCAAAGCCAAGTGTGTTAAGAGAATCCTAAAGAAGTCCCATGCCTTTGGGATTGTAAATTAAGTAAACTGTCTAAGAAAGCCCTGTTACGCTCACCTGGTATCCACGGGGGCGCCACACAATACTGGATTGAGGTCTAAGCACTTTCCCGGACCCCTCTCTGCTTGGTTATGTGCCAGACATTGGGTAGTGCCTATAACAGGAGAATAGAGAGTTAAGATACTGGTTCTGTGATGGGTGGACTCCCACCTCCCTCTGGTCCAAATACCCTCCCTTGGGGTTATTGCTCACCTTAGGATTTTGTGCATTGAACACTCCGTCCTGCATCTCTGTGCAGGGGTGCGTGGTTGGTGCGGGTGTTCCGTGGGCCTAGTTGCTTCACTGGACCGTGTGCCCTTATGTCGAGTCCAGACCGGCTGTGACTCTGACTCTACTTGCTGTCTTCCAGGTGAGTAGTAATGTCTTTTCCATCTTTATTCTGTCTCTTTCTTTCCCTCTGTTTTCTGTGTCTTCGCAGCGTCTTGCTCCACTAGGCTGTTCCCTAACAATGTCTGTTTTTGTTTTCACAGGGAGGGTTGCGATCTCGGAGTTGCCGTACCCATGGCGAAGACCACGGTGAGTTATTGATCTGTGGAGCACTGCGCTGTTTATTGGTGTTAATTGCTAACCTGTGTTCTCTTCTCTTCTTTGTACAGGTTGCGGTGATGTTCCCGAGTGATGAGCGATCGAATCGCTACTTGCCCAGGTAAGTGCTTTGCTAATGCTGACCATGTTCCTTCTCCCTTGCAAGTTGCGGTGAAACCCAGAGATAGGCGAGGTAAGAGTAGCACAGGGTGCTGCCAGGACTCGCTGCTTGCCCAGGTAAGAATTGTTATGAATGCTGTACTTGTCTCTTTACCTTTGCAGGTTGCTGCGAACTCTGGAGATGGGCGAGGTAAGCGAAGCGCAGGATGGATTCAAGGCCGGTTACTTCACATGTAAGTGTTCTTGCTTACTAATGCTGTTCTTGTTCTTCCAGGTTTTTAATGGAATCCGGATCTAGGGCTTCAGGATCGGGCCGCCGGAGAAGCAGATGAGCAGGAGATGGATATGGTCAGCGTTACGCTGCAGGAGTGCAGAATAATTTGAAGCGTGTTCTGCTGTTTGGGTGTGGTTTAAATAGCCCAGGAAAAGTAGTTCCGGGCCAAGTAGTTCCAGGCCCAGCCACACCAAAAACACTAGACCGCATGGCCTGCTTCTAAAGAACTGAGCTGTGTAATAGGCCTCCATGTTGGATTAAGGTCCAAAACTGGTATTGCTTTATTCCTGAAATTGATCCTGGCGCTGACTGACTCCATGTATGTTTCTGATACAGTTTTAAAGCCCTTGGGGCCAGTGTGAAGGGTTTTAGACCCACTGCTTCCAGGGGGCTGTTATACATTGAGGGGGGTCAGGTGCATGGATCGTGACAGACCTGGCAGGAGAGTATACCAGGCAAAGCCAAGTCTGTGAAGTGAACAGAAAATACCATGGGGTAGGTGATGTCCTCTTGGGCTATATAGAACTTGATTATTCTTATTGAACTATTGTTTGTGGTGGAGTGAAACCTGGGGAAGGGAGACATCCCCTGGAACTGTGAACACTATCTATTTGGAAATGTTTGTTCGAGTTACCATTTTCTTTTGGAACTTTGAATATGTGTACACTTTTAAGATCAAGCCATTACCCTTATCACCTTAAAGTTCATTTTAAAATGCCAGGGCAAGGATAGGATTCCAGACACAGGACATTGTACTTTGAACATCTTGACACAGAACAGAACCTTAGTCTTTGGTTAAGGTTGGGAAATACTGACTAGAGCAGCATTGATGCATTTTCCAACCTGTTTTATTTTGAATAAAAGTTTATAGCAATCACTGAGTCCTCTTTGTTCACATCTCATTACTGGTTCCTCACACACCCCTTAACAGTAGGGCTGGTAGGAAGTATGGAAGGAAGTGAAGAAACAAAGAAACCTTGGTACAGTAGGAGGTTTTAGAAATAAGTGAAGGCAAAACACTGGATATCCTACAGGAGGTGAAGGAGGAGGTAGTATGGTAAACAGAGAAGGTGATAGGGAGGATGTTTAAAGGACTATGAGAGGGCATATTACAGTAAAGTGGGGAGCAGACAATTGTTAAGACAGACATGGATCCAAAGATAAAAAGTATACCGCAGAAGACGAATGGCAAAGAGAAAGAATTTGTCGGGTTGAGAAGCCGGTGCAGAGAGAGGGATTGGAGCAGGTGATTGGAGGAGCAGAGCTCTGACAGAGAGGAAGGAAGGGAAGAACCTAGTGAGAACCCTGCCCCAGTGCTAGGACAGCCTCCACATACCTCTTGCGCAAATCCATCCTAGAAGGCCTGCCTTTCACAGCCCCATTTATGGAATCCACCCACAAGCTTCAAGTACAGCCCTAAGAGAAAAGTCCCTAAGAACTGTGCAAAAGAGTGTGCATCAGAAGAGACCTCAAATACTGTGAAAATTAGGGTTCTGGCAGAACATATGTTGGAACACTTTACTTTCATGAGAAACATTTACTTTGGAGGAGGAGAACCATCCTGGTAACGTTTTGTTTAATTAAGTCACTATTTGTTTATTTTGGCCACACTTGCACACATATGTTGTTAAAAGCCTTTGTTAACTCGACTCTCTTGTCTGGCCTATTTGTTGATCAATGTCCACTGTGTGACAGATGGATTCTTAGATGTTGCTCTTGACTCAAGGAACTTGTATTGGAAATATTCATGGGCCTCTTCTTGGAAGAAAGAGGCTCTCCTGGATCCAGTCCAGGTTTCCCTCCTAAACAAGAGGTGGATCTGGGACTCTCGGTTTCTGGATTTTCGGCTTTCCAGACTGAGTGTCTTAGTCTGCACTTGGGCATACCACTGGTCTCAATGACTTCAGATGGCATGTCCAAGTCTATGTGCCAATGACTGTGAGATCACTTCATCACTCTGTACAGCGGCAATGATCTACCTGCTACATAACTTCCTCCACAAGGGTCTCCCGGAGGTACAGTGTACAGTGCCCTGTTCCTGCATTTGACAACGTAGAAGACAATCGCTTTTTTAAAATAACAAAAACTAAAAATCCATGCAAAATTTGAAAAAAGCAGGCGGGGATATCTGAATGCCACAATTCACAAATCTTTTTTCCAGAGTTTTGTGCAAATTACTTTACATGCACTGTGTGGAATAATTTCTTTACATACCAATAATATTGTCCCTATTGGAAATGTTTGGCACATACTTGATTCACAATTATTCACAGAAGATATTCTGATTCTTTTGAAGACACTGCCTTGGAAACATCAGTCAATATTTGGTTGAAATCCTTCTGTCAATTTTTTGTGCAAAGCGGTGAGCAAACCATCTTTTACACGAGCCAATCTGATTCAATTGATACAACTATTTGATGTTTCTCAGACGCCCTCACTATTTGTATAGTTATAATGGTAAAAACATGTGGTAAACTAAATAACTCGGATTTTAACAATACCAGCTCATTACTAGTACAGAAACACGGCTTAAATAACATGGGTACATGCAACTATAACTAATGAAATAATAACTAATGAAAAAATAATGATTACAAAATAACTAATTCCAAAATAACTAATTAATTTTGCAATGTTTTGGGGGGACCCTGCCCCAAAACCCGCCTTTTTTAATAATAGTTTTTCCCCACCCCCAAAACCACTATTCCCTCTCACAACCCCATTTATAGTTTTTTTAAAAAAAGGAGTTATGTTGGTATTTGTTGTTTTTTCATGCTTTATTTTTTCATTGGTTTTGTATTCAATATAATCACTGCATATCATATAACATGGGGTACACATGAAACATTGTATACATTAACTATGGGTTATTTATGCAAATCAGCAATTTCTATGTACCCCAAGTAGTAAATATCCCAAGAGATCCCATTCTCACAACCCTATCCCACGAGATCCCAACTCAGCATTTCAACTCATAAGTATTTACCATTTAAAAAAATAAGGTATTTAAAATATTACAGGTTTTGACTATCGCCACCACACTCATAAGGAGTCCCCAAGAGTAGATCACAAAGTATAACATTTACTTTTTGGGTGAAAGTAACTTCATAGTATTCACTGGAGATCTTATCACAAGCCACCAATCACAGGCCAGGTAGAGGAGTATCTGGAAAGTGAGTACAGCGCCAATGGAGTTCAGTTCTGACACAGACAGGAGATACACCTAGTATCCTACTTACTATTGATCTTCCGGCACTGTTGCCTCATAGTCAATGCATATTCTTACCTTGAAGGCTCTTCTTTTGTCAATGCATTCAGGATTCTCACACAGTAGGACCTTTTCTTCGGTCAGCATTCGCTCATCTGTTAGTGAAAAACGCAGCAGTTGACTATCAGGAAAGAGCGCTGCCAAGACATTCATGATCACAAAGATGTAGCCAGTATTACCAGTGACAGGCAGAGACAACTGATGACGTCATCAATGTAGCTTGCAACATGACCTTTGTTTGTTTCCCAAATTAGTTTCAGAGCTATGATAGGCTTTCTTAAAATGCATGAAACGAAAAATTATTCTTTCGATAAACATACACATTGCCCCGTTTTTGATGTTATCGAGTTTTGGTCTATGCAAATTCAAAAGCAGTTTGCATCTTGCATCCCGATCAGCCATCTAAATAGGTAGCGTGGTTGGCATATCATGCAGACAAGCTGGGAAAAGCCAACACTTTCACCACCAGAGCAGTCATTTTAGGCTTTTTCAATTCTGCTAGAGTAGCACATAACATAGGGGGACAGCGCCATCATGGCACTTCCAGGCACCGGGGTGCAGTGAAGATGGAGCTTGTGCCACAGCATCTCTGGGCATAAGAGAGGTCACCTCAAGAAGTTTTTAGAAAAGCAAGTGAGGGTTGTTTGCAGCGCCACATGCACAGGTCCATGGGTGAGGTCTAACCCCAAACAAAATGTTCAGTTTTGAGGAATATGTTATCATTGATCTATATGTGATTCAATTACAAACAAATTATAAAACTAGAAATATTTGTATAGTTGCAAAAAGGTACCATCTAAAAGCCACATCATAGACAATTGCATAAATATATTATTATTACAGCTAATATATAACTCCTTTATAAATCCCTACAGACTAATAACTTAAACAGTTCCTGGGCTATATTCTTTCTCTCAGTTATAATTAAACATATAACACTATTTCCAATGCATCTGTAGGATTCTGAAATTAAGCTCCTTGATATGGTTGATGGAGATGCCATGTTCCTGTTGATAACTGCACAATACAACCAAATATGTCACTTAGGCATTCAGAGAAAGACCTCCAACAATGATCATGCAACCTGCATACAAAAGTGAACAAGTTGGAGCAAGTGATGTCGTGAACTAATTTCAAGGCTCTGGTTTATCAGCAAGATAGAAGGATCCTCAAATTAGGCTGTTCAATCCCATAGCATTAGAGTACACTTGGAAGCCCCAGTCCCAAAAGGCCACGCACAGGTGCACGGCGTGCTGTGCGTCAGGCTTCCGGGTTCACTCTCTTCAGATCGTGAACAGATGGAACTGGAACCCACAGACTGTGAGAGGGGGTTGACCTGGGGTTTGGGGGAGGCTTATTGCAGGGTGTGCACGGGATGTGTCCCCCAAAGCATGAGGGGGCTTATAATAAAAGGACGACTCCCGCGCATGAAGCCTTTTAGTTCTTGAATCCGCAAGGTCAGCCTTTTGTTACCAGCCTACGAAAATAGATCCGTTCACATAAACTATTTTGGGCCTTTTATTCCAAAGGGTCGAGACTGTGAATGTTTCTGCCTGAAAGGGTTCTTTTGGGAATGTGTCGAAAGGAATTAACCCAATGGATCAGGTTGCTTTAAGGTGGTTCTTGCTTTAGTTGAATGACCTTCCTTCCCTGCCAGTCAGAGGTAGTCTTCAATATTCAAAGCGGATTCTGCACTCCTGGAGTAGTGCAAGAGTGCCAAAGACCTCCCAGAGGGAGAGGCACAGGGCGACCTGGGGACACAGGGTTCAACAGAACAAAACGACATGGTGTCAGATGAGTGGAGAAACGCATGCGGGCATGTACATAGATAATAACGAAACCATGACTAACTGGAGTCCATGAAAACCGAATTTCTGAAGAGCTGTGCCACTCAAGAAGAGAATGTACCTTGAGTCCCGCAACAGAATTGCGAAGACGTGATGATCACAATGATCTCTTCGATGTGGCTTTACTGGAAATGCAAAAGGTACTACAATAGTTGTTAGTGGAGCATCATCTTTCAATGTGAAATGCATTTTGGTGCTTTTGAATTAGGATGTCTTAGTCTAGTCCTGTATCTTGGTTCCGTATATGCTGCTGCCCCCCTCCCCTGCAATCTTACGTCCCTCCATCACCTGCATCTCTGAGGCATGTTGGGTGAGGGGATCCTTCAGGGGCTCAACACTTATGCAGATGCTACTTGGAGCTTTGACACTTGTAACAGAAGTGTGTGAGGCTTGGAGGAGTTGAAGTATGAGCAGGTGCGTGACATGGCCTGAGCCCCTATTAGGCTCTGCACCAGAATCAGTTATGTGGTAGAGTGTGAGTAGTAGTGGCCCATGGGAATTTGGAAGCGAGGATCGGGAGCAGGCTCAAGAGAGCTTCTTGGGCTGTAGGTGGGTAGGGGGCTAGTTCAGGATCCTGGTGGTGGCCGAAAGGTGTTGTTTGTCTGTGCTTCTCACTATAGCAGTAATCAGCAATGGGTTATCCCCGAGACAATAGGATCCTACTCAGAGTCGGTTTCTATCAACATCAAAACCTATAGATCCCACATTCTTCTCTCTCGTGAGGATTCCTACCAGTTATTTTTGTGGTCTATTGCCTCAATCAGTAATAGCCCAATCCATTATCGTTTTTTTTAAATACACAACCTCGCTTTAATTTTGACGTCCACATATACTCAATTTAAAATGGCAGCCTATACTGTAAAGAAGTGCTCAGGCGTCAGTAAAAGTGTGCAATCAAAGATGAACATTGTTTCATTCCTTTGTGAAATAGCAATGTTTTAATGAGACAGACCCTCCATAACATAATTGTATATTCAGTATCATAGACACAGATATGATGAGGAGTTTTTACTGTATAGACAACTTCCAACTGTCTGCATTCCCACCACAGCTCCTCATTGGAGTGGTTATGTGCCTAAACAACCTGGGGCCAGTTCTCACTGTGGTTTACCCTAGAGAGAGCTATTCAATTCAAAATAGGAAATCTATGAGTAACTAAATTCTATTCTTTACTTACCTCCCTTGTTTATTGTCCACAACCCCATTTATTAGAGCATTATACATCTTAGCAGTAGGGGTGGATTACTGAGGGGAATGTCAGCTGAGAACTAAGTATTGGAAACAGTTCGTGACTTTCTTACTGGTGCGACCAGTTATGTCTACCCGCTCAGCAAAAAAAGTGCAAACTGAATTAACTGAAAAAAATAATTAGTAGGAAATGTATATAGTGGATGCTTTGCAATTGAGAGGAACATTCAAATACAAGTGTGTTTGAGTACAGCTTTCTCTAAAAAAAAAAAAAAGAAAACATGAAAAAAGTGTCCCCACCACGTGAGCTGTCAATGTGTTTGTTCTAGAGTGAGTTTCTTGCTGAGACATCAGTTACCTGCAAGAATGTGCTGACCGCTGAACTTGCATTTTTAGCACGGTAATTATCTGCATATGATTCTGTGTCCGATGTTAGCTTAATATGTGCTTCGGTGGATAATCAGCACCAGCTGTGAGAGCATGTTGACTGGGGATGCTCTGAGGGTAGGACTGCAACCTATGAGTGTGTCGGTTACTCTTAGACCAAGTGATGTCATCCATGGAGCTTGGTGAAATACCAATAGGATTAGCTAGGTCCTGAGTGGATTTTGTTTTGCAGGGAACTAAAAATGACCAAACAAAATAGCCACCCTCCTGGCCTTGAATGATGACGCATGAGGCCTTTGATCAGTGGAGAGCTTTCAAAGCATGTGATTGCTTGACTCGAGCCTCAGTCAGTGGTGCGGTGCTCCTGTTTGTGATTGCCCTCATTTTTCTTATTATTCTTAATATCCGATTTTGCTATGCTTTGCAGTGTTTCCTTGATTCACAAGCATTCACTGGCCAGCACCGTGCTTTGGTACCCCATCCTTAAACTATGGATGGGAGTACCCTTCACTTCGTAGTCACCTCGGGTCAACAATGATCCCAATACGGAAGATAAAAAGGAGAAAAAAGAAGGAAAAAAACAATGATACCAATACGAGTTGGCGTCTCACGAGAAAACACACAATTCTAAATATTTTATTTGAATGCATATCATTGATATTGAGATGTTCTGTGCACTGATATGCATTTGCACAATTATTGTGAGTGTTCTTTCGAATCAAGGTTTGCACATGTGTAATACTTGTTTCTGTTATTTGTAAGTCATCTGTTGCACTAAAATAATGTTTGCACAGGCAGTGTGCCAATAATATATTCCCTTGGCACGTTTGCCCTTTGTTTGCATATGTACTATACTGCCTTATTCATATTCTATTTTTAAAATGTATCGTTTTCTATTGAACAATAAAAAAATATTTTTATGATTGAATATAATCCCTCTACATTGATACGTCTATTGTTCCTTCGGTGCTCCAGAAGATGAATGGTCTATTTGTTATGCATTTGAATTAAATATTTTGAATTGTGTGTTTTCTCGTGAGACACCACCTCGTATTAGTATCATTGGTCCCTCATGCAGTACTGCTACAAAAAATGAAGGAATTGCGTTGCCTGACAGTTCTAATAGCGATCATATATCCAAAGAAATGAAAACGATGCAAAGGTCAGATGCAGGTGAATTCCCTGAGGAATATTTCAAGCCACAGATATTCCCTGAGGCAGAAATAACAGGTATGGTACAAGAAATATGTAAATGTGACACACCAGAAACTGATGTTCTGCCACACAGCGCTAATGAAAATACAGAACAATTGGGTTCCAGAGTGGAGGTAAGTGGAAGAGATCCAGGCGATGGGGATAAAGCATAAGAGGAATGGGGGGAGAACACTGGTGGTTCTGAGATAGAAAGGGGGCTGTCCGTGGCAAAGCTAATTAATTCTCAGAACAGAAAAATAAACAAAGACATTGAAAAAGAGATGGCAAAAAGGGGGGTACAATGTCATTTCAAAATGTCATTTCAAAAGCCCCTTTGTCTAGCAAAGTCAGGCCTGCCGAAAGAAAATAAGCCATGAAAACAGAAACAATTTGTACTTCCTGTGCATACTTGAAGAATGTGGGGACAGGTATTATGCTCCTATTAATATTGAAGAGAGGTGTGATACATTTGCAATGATTGGCACAGGCACAGGCAACCGTGATGTCAAGAAAATTATTGGCCAGCAAAAATGAAGGGAGATCACCACAAGACATGCATAGGCTGAGATGGATTGAAGGCTCTGTGCATAATTACAATGGAGAAGAAATACCAGTGGAAGGTGTCACTGAAGTTGACATCAAAGTAGGGAAGCAGAGAATGAGACAGGAGGTGGTGGTCACACCCATTGAAGAACCCCCATTCATGTGAGGGACAAATTGCCTTAAAGACTGTCACCCCTCATTGATGGGGTACATGGAGGTGTTGTGGCCCTTGGTAATGAGCCGGAGTAACAGTGCAAAAGAATGTCACACCATTGCTAGAACAGAGAGTGCAGTGGAAGTATATATTGAGAATGTCTGTGTACCTAACATCACTGTCATCCTCGTGTGCCAGGGTGAAATGCAAGGAGAAAAAGAAACACAATCTTTAGAGATGTACTTGGACCCTGAGAAAAACAGGCAAACACAGATAGATGAAAACACATTGCATTTTTATCTAAGTGAGGAAAACTGTAAACAAAATATAGCTACAGAGTTAGAACAGGAAAAATAAATGTCAACAACTGCAGAAATACACATGAATGAAGGTCAGGCCTGGGTTCTAGTGCATGTGAATGGGCATCCAGACATGAATGAAGCAATGCTGGCCTTAGAGCAGCAAAAGAGTGTCATCAATAAAAATGTGTTAAAACACATGCTTGACACAGAAGAGATACCAAGTTTTAAAATTAAAAAAAAACACATTTTTGATCTAGAGAGCCCTGATTTGGGGCAACGTTGCATGTCAAGAATCCAAAAGCATTCACCACAATGTATGGGTGTAAGTGGAACCAAATCTAAATTCTATCTAGGAAATGACATCATGCACAGAATGTGTATGGCTTGGGATTTCTTGAATCAAAAGATTTGGTGTAGACTGGGTGGAGCAGCAACTGAATTTAAGAACAGAAGACAAGCTTATCATTGTGCTCCAATGATGCCATATGCAATTGAGCTTCAAGTAAAGAAGGATGTTATTATTTCTACTTTCACAAGACAATTTGCAATAGCATTAAAGTACAGAAAGGGACAACAGATGAAAGGGCCTGATGCATTTGCGTGTCTTTAGGTTCCATGTCATTTCATCACGGGATGATATTTCGCAGGGTTTTTTCCCACAGATATCATAATGAAAAATCTTGTATTTTTTTATTTTGGGGGTTCAGCCCACAAGCCACCCATCTCGTTAAATTGTTTTATCAATTCCCGAACACCCACACCCCATATATATATTTTTCTAACCACCCCTGAAAAGTTTGATGAGTTTTTTCATTATAAAATTGCGACAGAAAACCAAGCCAAATGTCATCCCACGATGAAAGGATGTCGTGCTGTCTCAATGAATCCATGAGACAGCAGGGGCTAGAATGTAAATATACACCATTAGTAGAGTTTGGGGATGGCCCTATTCGAATACTGGTGAATAATAAGAAGTGCCAAGTGTGAAGGCATCATGAGTCATACGCAGACAACAGGTTCAAGTGTTCTCAATCAAGTTTTATTAAACTTAAAAGGCAGGGTGGATGAATGCCTAACTTGCCCTATGCTAAGGTGGGATTTCCCTAATCTAAAGAAAACTAAGGATAGTATATGTCAATAAGTCCGAAGTAAAACATCTGTCTGTGTCCAAAACCTAAACCTATGCCCCACTAACTGCATACAATGTGTAGGGATATCAGCATCAAAAATGAATAGTGTTCAACGTAAAGTTCACAGCTTCTTCTAGCTCTTTGGCTTGTAATCAGCACCCCTTCACCGGTTCAAAATCGTTGATGAAACACAGGGGTTCCCTTTCCCAAGAGTTCAAATCTTCCAGCTTTCAAGCATAAAGAGTTCAATATCACATCAGGGTTTTTGCACAACACAAGCTTCTGTATAGGTGTTCTCAGTGACTTTTCCATTCAGGAGCAGCCGGTCTAGGCGCAGTTGTTGGACCACACTGTCCACCCATCAGAGGTCACGTAACCGGCACCCTTGGTTTTTTGCTTTTCCTTTAATGCCAGTCCACTTCTTCTCCTCAGCAGCGTGGTTTGTTTCAGTCACATGTGTCACACTCTCCTGACACTGTATTGTGGCTTGTTTAACCACCTTACACTTGTTCCCCCTTCTCGTGTTTCCTTGGCTCTTGCCAATGCTTGTTTCTTTATTATACACAAGTTTCTGAACTTAATTGGCTGGGGGGAAATGTTGGATTTATATTATTACTATTATTATTATTATTATTATTATTATTTTTATTATTATTATTATTATTATTATATTATTATCCTCCATACAACTCTCAGTGCTCTCTTGGCTTTGCTAGCACTGGTTTCAGTTAATACAGTTAATTATTTCAATGCAGTTCCAAACTTTCCTCTCGTTACGTTCACAATCTTTCATTCACTCCTATCAATATGTCAGAGTGTTCCCAACTTTTGGTATTTGAAATGCTTTACTTTCATTTCATTTTGTATTCAAAATGCGTTACTTTCATCTCTTTCAATATTTAAAGTGCTTGTCACGACCCTCGCCCAAAACCCCCTCTGGCAAATCCATTGGCCAGGTGGAGTCAGGACTCGGGCCTCTAGAGCCTGGCATCCTCTTCAAAAGCCCTCATGGGGCCAGTCCTGGGGCCTATGGCGCCGGGCTCATACACCATGAACAACAATGTGCTTGGGAACTACTTTATTGTGTTGTCAGCTAACATGGAGACATCCACATAGCTTGGTTCCTAAGAAGCAAGCTATGCGGTCTCGTGTTTTGGGTGTGGCAAGCCTGGAACTACTTTCCCTGGTACTACTTTACCTGGGCTATATAAACCACATCCTGACTGCAGAACATGCTTCGTGTTACTTTGCAGCTTGCAACGTGACGCTCACTGTGTCCAGCTATTCCCTCGAACCTCGGAGAAGCAGAACCTGCAAGGAGACAAAAGGAACATCATTAGCAGCTGCATCTTACCTGCAGTCTTCATCTTTAAACACTCGCAACTACTGAGAACAGCTTCCTCGAATCTGCACGCCTCCCGGACAGAACGACCTGAAAGAGGAAGATAGAGGCAACATTAAAGAAAGCTGTAGAGACATTTACAAATTACGAACTGTTCAAAAGGCTTACCTGGCTGGTCGCCTCTCGGCTGGCACCACTCCGGACATTCCACTCGCGCTAAAGAACACTGCGACCTACAAGGAAGGAAAACACAGGTTATTAAAGGCAAGACTTTGCAGCGTTGCGCATAGCGCTTACTTACCGCATCATAGCGCTCTTAATGCACCATTATTTACCAGTGGGGTTCAACCAAGCCAGTTCACCGCGCTGAAGCTCTGCATACCTAAGGGAGAAAAAAGAAACATTTTAAACAAAGAAAGGCATGCAGGATAGCACAAAACTAAAGAACAGCAATAAGACCTACCTGAACAATATCAAACGGGCTGGCATCAGTGAAGTAACTGGACCGCACTCGCCCATGAAAGACAACGCGCCCCTGCAAAGAAGGCAGTACGGAGTGCACGCCTAATTCAACCACAAGGCAGAACCTTCCCTGTAGACCACATCAGGGCAAAGCTGAGAAGCATACCAGCGAGTAACCCAGCTGGGTGGCGTCCCTGTGGATACCAGGTGAGTGTACCAGTGCCTCTTATTTGCTCTAAATTACTTTCATTGTGTTCAATAATCAAATTGTCTTCGTTTGGTTAAATTATATCACTGCCTGCCAGTCCGTTGTTCCCACTTTCCTGGTTGCATTCACTGGTCCGTCTTACAGCTCCTCGTGAGGTCCTCCCCTGTCAGGGTTAGTGTTTCTCTATGCGGTGGCTCGCGTCTTCCCCTGGGGTCTTCTTGTGGCTCACCACACCCTGCGTGGCTTCCTCGATAAAGCAGGATACGAATGACCGCTCCTCTCGGTCTTGCTCGCCTCCTTCTCACAGCTTGCCATTGGCCTCCAGCTCTGTACACTGTTGCTTCCCACTTCATACACTCTGCACTGCTTCACGGGTCCTGAGCACTCTTCCTGACATGCCACCACACCAGAGAGGTTCGCTGTCACAGAGCTGACTGTGCTCCCGCCTCTGACCTTGCTTCCCCAGCTGACCTTACTTCCACAGCTGACACCATTTGTTCTGCTCCTGCTTCAATTTCCCTTACAAAAAGGACTAGACCACTCACCAGCAAATCAGTAGTCTTGCATTTCTCCTGTTCTCCACCTCGCCCCAGTACTTGGTTGGGGCTGAGAATTGTCAGCTTTCACAAAATGAGGATGTGTTGGCCCAGTTGTCCTCTTCTTCGCCCCAGTACTATGCTGATGCCATTTGGGAAACATTTTAGGGGAATCACAAGGAAAAGGCGGACAAAAGCTTATGAAGGCTCGAGGGATGGAGGGTTCATGGTGAAAGGGAAATGGGGGATACTATTTCTCACCTAAGGATGCCCTCTCCCAAAGTCTCCTCCGCCCAGGTGATCCTCCCTCGCATATCCATCCTCAGGGTCTGGATCCAAAAGCAATGGCCTTTCCCTGGCCACCTGAGAAGAGGATACTGCGGGAAAAGAAGCAAGGACGCCTTCAGGTTCCTCAAACAAGGCATTCATTTAGAAGACGTTACAGCATTAGAGATGGCAGTGCAGGAATCTCACTACACTGCTGATCTAAATAGCCCATTGAATGTAAACATCACTTACAGCTATGTCACTTCACAGGATGAATTGCCTGAGTCCTTAGATTCTAAACCAAATGTGATTTTCAGGATTTAGTCTGTATACCCTTATGAATGAAAGGATGTGATTTGTTGTCATCAGGTTGATTGCAGCCTATTTAATGTGGGTGAATATGAAAAAGAAAAACAGCAGATTGAAATACAGCAAATTGAAACAGAAGCTGAGGTGCCAACTAGGTATGCTAAAGCCCAATGGTCAGTGGCGTTTGTGTTCTGACTTGAGGGAGCTATACAAGAGGATACCTGTGTCAAGGTGGTCACTTCATTTATTGATCAAGGCCTTGCACAGATTCAAGGGTCAAAGGTATTTACCACTTTGGATTTTACAGCAGGGTATTGGTGGGTACCCCTAACTGAAGACATACAAAATCTATTTGCCTTTTCATTAAATCAACTACAGTATGCTTGGAATCATGCCCCGTTCTGTTACATCAATAGTGGGAGTGAGTATGGGATATTTCTGAGCAAAGCACTCACAGGTGCAGCCAAGAGGGGAACTGTGATTTATGTGGATGATGTCCTGATCAAGACTGAAGACATAAAAAGGCACTTCAATGAAATTAGACATGTGCTCAAACAGTTGCAGAAGGCTGGGGCAAAGGTGTCACTACAAAAAGTGCAGTGATGTAGAAAAAGGGTGAAATTCCTGGCACATGAAGTAACAGAGCAAGGGTTAAACCCACAAAAGGAAAAGGTTGAAGCTATTCAGAAATTAAAAGATCCCACACATCTGAAGGGCCTGCAGAGTGTATTAGGGATGACAAGGTTTAACAGGAACTCTATGGAGGATTATGCAGAAATGACACAACAATTGACTAAATTAATGAAGCTGGTAGAACCCTGGAAATGTGGAAAGGAACAATGTGAGGAAATAGCCAAGTTGAAAAACTGTCTGATAAATACCCAATGTTTAGCTTATGGAAAGAAGAACCAAGATTTTTTGATAGAAATAGGGTTCACCAATCAATGTATGCCAGCAGTTTTATATCAAAAACATGATGCAATTAACAAAACCATTGCCTATGCCAGCAAAGCATTGTCACAGATAGGAACAAAATTTAGTGAACGTGAAAAGGCAAAGTTGACCACTGTATGGGCATTACTACATTTCTGCCCCATTATTCAGGGGGAGCGAGTAATTGTTGAAACAAATCACCAGCCCCTGCAATTTTTGAAAAGTAAAAGAATTAGATCAGGGAATTTATCTCAGTCAAGAATCACATCAGAGAACATTGGCATTGCAGGGATGTATGATTGTGCAGCTGTCTGTGCCACTGATGACACATAGTTAGAAACAAATGTGGCAGAATTTAAACAATCCCTATACAAGGCATTCAATGAAGAGACATGTAGGGATCTCCCAACCATGTATATAGATAGATTTGCATACCACGTGCAGGATGATTCTGAAAAATAATTGGTGGCAGAAATAGACAATGTATGGGTCAAATGTAATGGCATCCCAAGAGTAAGCATGAAGTTAGGTTATAAAGGCAGTCAGGTTACAGAGTTGGCAGCCATCTATAAGGCAATTTCCACAGCAGTAGAAAATAAATTAAAAGAAATAGTTTTAGTTACTGATTCTGATTATGCTCGAAATAGTTTTGTTGAATATTTACCGGGGTGGAAATTGAGAGAAATTGTCACATATTAGCCACTCAAAAATGTAAAAGTTATTCAGGTCATTGATATGTTTGTTTCAAAGAATGACATGATCCTTCACTGGAGAAAAATATGAGGCCATCTGAAAACACCAGGAGTAGACAAAGAGGGGAATGATAAGGTAGATCAATCAGGATTGGGGCAGTGATGGCGGAATTATTTCTTATTGAGCACTTCCTTAGTGAACTCCAGGTGGATGGAATAACAAACTCCAAATCTCAGGAACAGTTGATCAGGCTGTGGTGCAGTGGAGTTTTGATACCCCTGATCAGGACTTGGTCAAGGCACAGAAAGAAAATCCCATTTTAGGTTTGTTCTACAACCATTTGTTAGATGCAGCGCAAAGTTCTCTGATAGAGGAGGACTTGAAAGGGAGAGAAGAATTAAGGGTATTGTTAAAGAACAGAAAGCGAATTCGATTACAAGATGGACTGATGGTTTGGGAGTCTGTGTCAGGCCAAATCCACTGGGTGGCACCTTTGTTATTTCGGGGGTTGATGCGCCATCATGCCCATGGTGCATTACCTGTGGGTCACAGAGGTTCACAGAAAACATTAGAAATTTTGAAAGAATATGCTTATTGGCCACACATATCCCAAGATGTAGAGTTACATATTCAGGGATGTTTGGTGTGTGCACAAGTTCATCCTGCCTCACCAACTCTTAGGGCTCCACTTAGGAAGAGAGGTCTGACACTACCTTGGTCAGACATACAAATAGATTTCGTTGACCCAGTCCAAAGATCAGCACGGTGAAACAGATATATGCTGACAGTCACCTGTTTAATGTCAAAATGGTTGGAGTGCATTCCAGCACCTGACTGCAGTGCACAAACAGCGGCAACCTGTTTTCTCTAGGTTTGGTTTGTCTCAGAGAATAGAATCCGACCGTGGAAGTTATTTTACTAGTGCAGCAATGACTAAGATGTGGCAAATTTTGGGCCTGAAAAGGAAACCGCATATTTCCTATCACCCATCTTCTTCTGGTTGTGTGTAACTTTGCAATAGATCAATCATTGAAATTTTTAAAAAGTGTGTAGCTGAAGCAGGGGCCAGCTGGAATTTGCGACTTCCTCTAGTGCTAATGACTATTAGGTCAACACCATGATAATCCACAAACCTCAGCCCACATGAAATTATGACAGGCAGAAACATGGTTTTGACACAGCATTTATTGTACAGGACTAACGAACAAGTCGAAGTAAATGGTTCCATGATACATGAATATGTGAGAAACGTGAGAAAGCACTTGCAGCATGTGTTTGCCTTTGTGCAGCAGAATTTGGAAAGAGCAACTAACAGAACCAAATCATAGTACAGCAAGAAAACCTCTGTGAGGATATATGAAGTGGGTGACCAAGTATGTAAATTTAATTTGCAAAAGGCAAACACAGGAATGTCAAATAACTGGCATCCTGGCATGCCCCGTACAAAATGGTAGACAAGGTTTCACCTTCAAACAAAATCTCCACCCTCCAATTTAAAATAATGAATAAAAAAGACACCCTCTCTCTTACTGACCAACAAGTGCCTCCAGTAACTGAACCTATCACTATCCCCCCTTTTAGCTTTAAACCCATCTCCATCATTGACACTGAAAAGGCTATCCTCTCACTGAAGCCCTCTAACTGTAAGGGCGACAGCTGCCCAGCTCAAATAATAAAGGACGCTGCCAGAGACTTAGCCCCTTTCATCTCGAAGCTTATCAACTCATCCTTCAAATCCAACACAGTGCCAGCCAACTTAAAAGAATCCTGGGTCCTCCCCCTTCTCAAAAAACAAACCCTCGATCCATCTATCCCGACTAACTATAGGCCTATCACCACGGTACCCTTCCTACTAAAAATTATCGACAGAGTAGCCTATCTCCAAATTCAAGAGTACCTAGAAGCCAATCATCTTCTAGGCTCGCGCCAATCGGGCTTCCGCCCCCTCCATGGCACGGAAACAGCCCTGCTAGATCTCAAAACCAAAATGGAGGAATTTAAGGATAATGGGAAAACAGCGCTGCTACTCTTACTGGACTTGTCAGCAGCTTTTGATCTGGTGGACCATGCAGTCTTATGCAACCACCTCAAGCTGGCTGCCAACTTCACAGGAGACGCTATAGCATGGGTCCAATCCTTTCTAGCCAACCGGACTATGAGAGTGTTCTCCTCTTCCACTTGTGCTGACCCTATCCAAATCACATGTGGAGTCCCACATGGTTCCTGTGTCTCACCCACTATGTACAATATCTTCACCAAGCCATTGTTCGACAAGTTGGACAGACTGGGCGTCACCTACACTAATTACGCAGATGACACCCAGATCCTCATACCCCTTTCGGGCAACTATGAAGTGGACTTGGCTCTGGTGAATAAAATTTACATCCTCATTCAAGCATGGATGGCCACACATGGCCTCTGCCTGAACGACGATAAAACTGAAATCCTGCTCCTCGGTTCAGACCTCAAATTATCCAAACTCACCCCGGACTATACCTCACTTAACATTGATAACAATACTATCAAGGTTACGCGCGAGGTCAAAACGTTTTTACCTCGACTCAGCTCTCACCCTCAAAAAACAAGTGAACTCCCTTGCCTCCTCAACCACCTACACGTGTAAACTCATCCGTGCCGCCAAACCCTTCCTGTCCAGTGCCAGCTGCCTCACCTTGGCCAATGCCCTTGTCATGTCCAGACTGGACTATTGCAACCCCTTATACTCAGGTGCCAACAAGTCGGTCACTGACAAACTCCAGAGATTACAAAATAACGCTCTTAGAGCAGCTCTGAACATACCACGCAGAGAACATATCTCCAAACACCGGACAGAAGCCCATTGGCTAAAAATAAAGGACAGAATCCTACTTAAAACTATTTCCCTCACTTCTAAATGCCTCAACAATCAAGCACCCCCCTACCTAGCGGAAAGAATCAACTGGAGACCCTCCAACCGACTGACGAGATCTGCCAACACCTTCCTACTGGAAGTCCCCAGATTCAAACTTACCACAGCGGGCGGTGCTAGCTTCCCAGTTAGAGCTGCACAATCATGGAACACACTCCCATCCGACCTTAGATGCCCTTTACCCTACACAAGATTCAGATCCTACGCTCTCAAATGGCTGCACAACAACGACATGCAACGACCCTCACCCTAGCGGAAACGGTACAACCTGTTAAAATGTTACTCTTATGCGCTTAACCCTGTTATTTTATATGCATTGTATCCCCCACTGTAAGTGACCACTGTTTTGCTGTGTTAGCCTGTGTCAGGCATTGTAACTAAGTTTCGAGTCCTCTTGTACTGCTGCGCCCAGATGCCCACGGGCTCGGAGCGCATTACCAAATAAATAAACAAACAAACAAACAAACCTGTTCTGTACAGGATCATGGTGAAGGAAGAAGATCTGGCTGTGGAACAATTTGTCTATGTGAACCAAATCAAGCCATTATATGCAAATCAGGAGGTTAAAAGGCTGGAAGAGGCCGGAAAAGCCAGTAGGGAAAGAAAGGTATAGCTGTTACACTAACGCCAAAGTAAAAAGAAAAGAATAAAATAAGTAGTTCCTGTAAACTAGTATTTTACTTTAAAGGGATTCATCATAGCAGGTAAGTAGGTAGGTGTGCATTGTGGCAGGTAAGTAGGTGTACATGAAAGTATGAATATAAATTGTAAAATAAGTTGGGATAAAACAGGTGAGTAGGTGTGTGTCAGAGTATGGATGTGAGATGTGTAAATAAAAAGAAAAAAGTAGAATAATAAATAAAAAGTGTAGGCTTGTAATATTGTATTTCTACGTTAATGATATTTTGGTTTCCAAATAATTGAAACAAAGGGGGGATGTGTTTGAATTGTATGTTTCTATTATGTTTAATCCATAAATGTATTTCCAGGTTGCGAAGAGAAGTGGAATCAGCCTGTCTCTCTGCTATCAACTCCTGGATGTTCTTATCACTTTCTTGTCCTTAATCCTTCAAAAACTGAAGTTCTCTTTTTCCCAGCTATTATGATCCCTCTCCCCATTCCTCCTCCCTTCATCTTATTTTCTCCTTCGCATCTGCCCATCTCTCTTACGGCACACAATCTTGGCTTTCATCTTGACACTAATCTCACTTTTGCTTATCACATCTGTACTACATCCCACTGCTGTCGTTTCCATCTTTTCAACATTTGGAAAGTTAGAACTCTTCTAACTTTTAGTGCCGCTAAGATGTTTATTTCCTACTTAATATTTACATGCCTATTCTACTATTATGTTCTTCTCTTTGGTCTCCCCATCTCTCGCCTAGCTCCTCTAAAGTCTGTCTTTAATTCTTCTATTCGCCTCCTGTATTCTTTATCTGCTCACGACTCTATTTCTACCTCTCTGTCTTCTCTTCGTTCGTTATCTTTTCATTCTCAACTGAAATTCAATTTCCTTTGTATTGTGTTCAAGGCCCTTTATGGACTTGCTCCCATTTATCTCACATCCCTTGTCTCTTTTTATGGTCCCTACAGTCCTCTTCTCTCTCAATATCACTTTCTTCTAACTGTACCCCACCCTTCGTGTGCATATTCACGGTTTGTCTACTGGCTCTTCTTCAGCAGAATGCTCTCCCACTCTCCTTACGATATATACACTCCTAATCCACTTTCCGAGCTGCCCTGAAAACGTTCTTATTTCAACCTTAATCGTATTTTATATCATTTAAGTTTTTAATTAATGTCTATTGTACCACTATTTTCATTAATTTGTACTGTAAATGGGGTATGTAAAGCGCCTTGGCATAAGGCGCTATATATATAACAAATAAATAGAAAATAAATATGAATAATAGAAAAAAAGTATTTTACTTGATACTTAACCTGTCTGTTTCTTTTCTGATTTAGATTGCTAGCTCATTTCCTTCATCAGTGCCCCTGGAGCCAGGTGTTGATGGAGCAGGCCCTTAAAGGAGTCCATGGGATCGAAGTCCACCGGACCGGAAAAAGGAGGGAGAAGATGCTGAAACTGGCGAGCATAAAGGATGAGCCCAGATTGAGGTAATGGAAACCTGCATCAATGTTGTGAGAAAATGTGTGGCATGAACACAAGTCTATCCGGCAAACAGGTGTATTTTGTAAAACAGCCGGGACCGGCATTGGGCCTTGTGACAGATATGCCACCGCCGGTCTGCAGGAGTTCTCATTTTCCAGCATTGTTGTCTTGTCTATTCTTCCCATTTCTTCATCCTGTGATTATCCTTGATATATGAAGATTTATTGCAATCTATTCCTAGGTTTGGACATTTATTGCAATGTATTCCTAGGTTGGACATTTATTGTCACCTTTTTCCCTTGGCATATGTTGGCTGTATGGACAATTTTTGCTCATTTTGAAATCACTGGTCAGTTACCATTGTATTTTGAAGAAAAAAATAACAGTTGCTGGAATATTTAACAGACCACCATTATTATATATGAATTAATTATTCATTTCTGAGCTGTTAGGGAAGATGGCCAAAGCGCATAGCCATGGGTTTAATGCCACGGAAATTGGTGAACAGTTGTTACTAATTATAAAAAAAATAGTTTATATTTTCACACATCACCTTATGTGCCGAGGATCAGATGGGTTGGTGGAGGTACAGTCAGGGTTCATGGTTCTGTAGAGACCCTTATTTATATAGGATCTTACAGAAACAAAGGGGTTGGGGGATAAATGTAGGTATGATTAGTGCACACATTTTATATTTGTACTAATTTCATCAGATCCACTGATCTCAATAGGGATGGTAGAGCAACAATGTAAAAGGGACCCCCGTGTGCAGCTTATGTCTGACCTGGGTTTGATGTGAGACCCTGATGAGTACCATACATAACAAAGAAAGGGGTTTGGATTGAGCGTAGCATAGCATAGCATGACAGTGTAGTGTAGTGCAGGGACTAACCATTAATTTGACTAACCTACCTTATATGCTTACCTCACTAACTTTAACAAAACGAATGTTAGAGAATATTAGTAATTAGAATGGGTTTGCCTAGATCTTAACCCAGCTGGTGGACTAGAGAAATAAAAGCAAATTAAAAGCTTTTTGCTGTGTGCCGAAGGTGAGACTCAGAGCAAGGAGACAGAAAATGCAGTGGCAAGACCAGCCTTTTGTTTGTACAAGAAACTACAGAGGAAGCTGCTTTGGGAAATGCTTCAATGAAAATGTTACATGCCTGGAGAATCAACGCTGTATAAAGGTGATTGTCAGGAAGCAAAAGGGCTTGTGGAAACTTACAGGGGCTGGCCAAAATGGGGGAGGTGTTTGATGGAATGTGGCATTACAGAAAGAGGTACGAGAAAGGGTGGTGAAATCATGTACCTTCTTTATGGAGGTATAAGCAAAGTAGGACGGAAGCAAAAAAGGCCTTAAAATGAGGACGAGGAGTAAACGGAGAGGCTGCTACTGACAGAAAGTGGGAGAAGGAGGTTTGAGGAAGAAGGAGAATAATTTGAGAGATTTCAGGACTGCAAATGGCTGCCTGGTCGTGTGTGTGTGCTGAGAGACTGCAGCCAGGGTCTGGAGGAAAGAGGGGCAGTTATGTGCTGCACAAGCCTGAGACATCAGCTGTGTGGGAGAAAGACAGCCGTTCGGACCGAAGGCATTGCCCATGCAAGCTGAATCCCCTCTCTCTGGACTCGGTGAGTATTAGTCAAAACAATAAAGATAAATAAAACAGGTGATTAGGACAAGCTAAAGTCAGAGTTGGGAGGTGCTGATCGGTTTTCAATGCATTTCTGTTCTAATGCGAAGTGTAGATTTCGCATTGGTGCTAAAGTATTTTTAGTGTGACTGCCAAGGCCAACTGCGGGTCTCCTGCTAAATGCTGATGTATAAATAGTGTCAGCAAAAAAATGAGAAATTATTGCTGTGGAGGGGGCATCAAAGTGTGTTTGCCCCGCTGAGCTGATTGTGAATATATTTCCCATGTTATCATTTGTCCAGAAACGGTAAAAGGCAAATAAGGTTGAATACTCTGAAAATATAGCATGCTTTCTCTCCACTCTAAAATGTGAAATAACATGTATTTATCTTTTCATTTCTTTCCTATGATTGCAAAAGCCAGTTGGTACATGACACTATTCTCTTGCATGCAGACGTTCTATGTGTACTAAGACTTTCCAGCTGTATTTTGATAAGCTGCATTTGGACTCTGTCCGATTTTTTACAAAATCAGATAAAAGCCAAAGAGCGCTGTTATAAAAAACGTGTGTGTGGCTTGTCAGTGTGTGTTATTCTTTCACGATAAAAAAGGTTAGTGTTCCCAGCACTTCACTAGGTCTGGAATTGTAGCCACTCTGTCCCAAATAAAATAACAAAACAGCAAGCAATTCCCCATGTTTTAGCAAACAAAGAATCAGAGATGCATTATGGTTGCTCTTGCAAGTGGCAGAAGTGATCTAGAGATATAAAAACCCTACAGACACCACCTCGTATTAGTATAATTGGTCCCTCATCCAGCACTGCTATGGTTTGCTCTTCATTACCTGAACAAACATGGCTTGGCAGTGATCTTTGGGTGCTGAATCATGTGTGCCCAGCAGTGCACTGGGTTACCTGGTTCCAGGGTTTGCTCTACTTAAGCAACAAGCACCTGTTCAGGGGGCTTCAGCGGCTGGTAATGGGAATTAAACCCACAAGGTACCTCAGTGATCATTTGACAGATGACACAGAAGACACTTGCTCCTAATGTATAAACCAATTCTGCATCCACAAACGCTGCAGCCTTCGCTCTACCCCTGATGCCCATGACTTCTGAACAAAAGCAAAGTGTTGTCAGGTCAGCCAGAATGCCATGGGCACCAATGAAGACCTGAACTACATCGCCGTTCCCCCCTCTTTCAGACCGCGTTCTGTTTCTTCTTATACGTCTCTTTATATTCCTCACCCTGGGTGGGAGATTTGGTGTTTGAGGGATTGTGTGGTTTGGTAATTGATTCTTTCCATGTACCTGCTGCCTTAGATTCCTTCTGCTTATTGGGTGTGAAGTGCTGCTTGATTTGCTTGCTTGCAGTTGCACGATTGCCTTTGTTTTCTCATTAACCCCGATTAGCACTTCTCCAGGTTGTTTTTTTCTATTGGTTGCCATCTTAGATATTACAGCCCTTTGCATTCCTTATAGATTTACAGGATCCGTGCGCACATCTCCTATCCAAGATTAGGTTTTTTGTTCTATGTATGTAGTGTCTTTGAAGCAACTTCTATAGAAGGATTCAGCAACCTTTTTCTGTCCAGATGTTATGGGCTACAACATCCATTAGCCCATACCTGAATAATCAATGATGAAGGATCATGAGATCAGAGTAAAACAACTGGAAAACAGTATGTTGCAGACCCCTTTTATTGCATCACTGAAGGCCTCAGCATGACAGAGCTTGGCATTTCGGGTGGCATTTAGGCCGACAGCATCTGTAACAGTTATCATGAAGAGCTTGCTGAGTATCATTGACACCATACGAAGTTACTCAGTGCTTTCACTTCAGTATTTATGCAATAGCATTCTTACCTTGCATATCTGGGATGTTAGTCTGTATGTGAATAGCTGTCAGAGAGAGCCTATCCTTCATATGTGTTTGTCCCCTTTGGACAGCGGTCCCACATTTTTGATGTACGTTTTGCATAATACACCAGAAGCGTGACATGTGTGAACCAATACTGCTTACGTGAAATGTGAGATTCTGCAATGCTCAAGTTGGGGAATGAATGTCCTGTGGGTGCATTTCACTTCTAACACTGACTATGGGTGATGATGCATTCCCCCACAAGCTAGCAGTACTGGACTGCTGAAATTAGATGATTTTCTATCCACTGTTGTTATTTTAGACATATTTTCATTTCTGAGGCATGATTTGAAAGATAGGCCTAAAAAAGTGATATATGTTTCCAAAGCTCTTATCCCTGCACACAGAGAGAGATAGGGGCAGAGATAAGAGGTTTGGAAAAATTGATCAGTGGTTATATGCTATGTGTCCAGGACTTAAACCATTGTATGAAATCAATATCCTGGTTGATGTGTGATATGTAGGTTGTATGATTAGATTTGCACTAAATGCTTTGAGCATAATTGGTTTTATTGAATGCACCATGATTTTTAAGAGTGTTGATTATGTGTTGTAAATTATGTAATAAAATTGGAGAACTAAAAATTGTTATAATCTAATTTGGGTATGTGATTAGGAGAGTAACAGGAGATTCCCAAGGAGTTGGACAGCAATGTTTGGAGAAAGGTAGAATGTGTGCGTGGATGTAAGAGGTGGTAAGAGCATTTGTGGATTCTAGAGATCAGGATACCCAGGATTCCATGACACAGGAGTGGGTGCATCTGGAGAGGTAAAAATGAACAGTCAGCCACCTGAGCTGACTGTCCTCACAACTGTCCACAGTGGAATAAGCAAACAGCAAAGTATAAGATGAATGGCACTGCAGTGTGAAGAAAGTCGTCCATAAAGGAGCATCCACAAACTGCCTTCCTGGGTTTGAGAGAGGATCGTGTGAACCCATAATGTGAGTAAGGCTTGAAAGCCTCTGAGGTGGGGCCCCTCAGAATAATGTCCACTGAGGAGCTTTCCTCATGTTAAGGTGACTAAATGTGAGTTGCAAACACACCCTTAGGTATAGGTATTGTGGAAAGCCAAAAGGAGGACTTGGATCAGAAGGTTTTGTGTTAAGACTTTTTTATTCAAATGAAAAGGGAAAACGTGCCATTCTATCCCTATTGATAAAAGGGGGATTCCCTTCCTAAAAAAACGATACTACGGTGCTCATAGGAAATCAAAATAATAAACAAAGTCCTCTGTCTTCTACCTGACCCTACCACTGAAAAAAACATAACGTAAACTAATCAGAAGATCCTGCCTTTAGAGTTATGTAATTGTACCTCTGCTCGGTCTGCTGGCTATCTTTTCTTCAGTACCCTTTTCTGTGCTTGTCAAAAAGGCCACAGAAAGGCTCTCAAAAAAACAAACAGTCTCAAGTTCCTGAAAACATAGACCATATGAATTCGTATAGATGGAGCAATATCACCTTAATCCCTTTCCACCTCTTGGCTGGGCCTCGCTTCCCTGTATTCACACTCTGGTTGTTCCTTTGTCTCACTTTAGTTTGTTCTATATTTATATCCTCATGCTCTTCTGGTGCTGGTGGCTCTCTGAGTCTCACAGTGTCACTTATTCCCTATGGGATTTTGGTAACCCCTTATCAGATACTCTTACCTTGGTTCTGCGTAGTGTCTGTATGCTGTTTGGCCCGTTATTATCCCCAGCCTAGCAAACCAGAAGGTCCCGACCTACGAGGCCGACGCCACCCTGACAGTCCACCTATAGATTCACTCATGAATACAACTGGCTCATTCCTATCTGGACCCAGGCGCCACCGGCTAATACTCAACACTTTGCTTGCTGGGTCCGGCCGCAGTTATAAGCAGTTTTGTGTTTTTATTTATTAAACAGCAAAAAGAAAAAACAATTTTTGCACGTCCTCCTACTCTACCTCCCCTCTTTTTTTGGACCGCATTTTTCGTTCCAGGGGCTATACACCAAACAAAAGATGTAATATGCTTACATATCAGATTAGCTATACAATGCCCAGACATTGTAATGCTCTTATCGATTTCCCGGTAGCCGCTTCTGACTTGGAGGGACATCCATATGCATACAAAAACCCTCCATGGCAGACCAATCAGGCATGGCTCTGGGGGCACCACCCATTGTTCCCTACGCTCTACCTAGGACCCTGATTGGGTTACTTTCCCGTGCTGCAAATCCGACACTTCCGGGTCACGTGGGACTTGACGCCCTGTGTTTTCTCCATTACCTAGCAACCAGCCCCGGCTAGTCTAGCTTGCAGCCGCAGGCATTCCGCTCTGCCCTCGCAGCAGGATGACTCCGCATCCTGTGTAGCCGCTAGCGAGCCATCAGCTGCACCACCGTCACTAAAAGGTATGCACTATACATCCTGTTCCCTGTAGAACTGTGAGGTCTTTTTCACACTTTATGCTGCACTAAGATATAGCTCTCTCTCTCTTATTTTTTAATATATGTACGGAGTCTAACCCGCTCTTCGTCTTCTATCCAAATTCTCAGTGTTAACAACCGAATTCGCGTGACTTTGGGATTTCTTCCTCCACGCCTCACAAAGCAGTCATTTTTTGTTTATTTGGCTCTCCTTTTGAAGTAATCACGTTAGGTTGATTATTCATCCATCCACCTTAGTGTTTCAGTATACCACAAAATGAAATATGTCTACTCCTGTGAGTTTGCTTAAATAACTTAATGGAGGTTGTTTTTGCAACTCATCTCGCTACAGATTCTGAGTATACATGCCGAACCGTTGCATCTGCACCTTCATGCTTCACTAACTCAGACTTGCCGGGTGTACCTTTGGCAGCACCGGTGCGAGGACATCAAGTTGGCGCAGACCAGCACGCTAGTTTTTTCAGTCCTACACTTTTGAAGACTGTTCAACTTAACCCCTCTAGGTGAGGAATGGAAAATCTTATTTTCTCCTCCCCATGGGGGTTTCCTTTTTTGATATACATGTGTGATCCAGGCAGAACCTTTCCTATATTTTTAAATTTTTTAAAGCAAGCTTGTGTTGTAATTACAGATGTATACTCAAGCCTGCATTGTGAGCACTGAAGCCCAATATTTTCAGTTGTAAACGTAGTTTTTTTCTTTCTGTGTTTTTTCTCTCTCGCAATAGGGTATCTGTCATGAACCATCGAACTCGCCCCTTCTGGGCTTCCTGGTCCCTGTCACGTCGGGCCTTACACTCCATAATACCACCAACATGGCGGCAAGCTCAGCACGCTGCTCGCCACTCTTCACGTTCTATGCAGCGTCCTCTATAAAGAAGCCACACCCCCGCGGCCCTGCGCGTCTCAACGCTGCTACTAGCTGTGATCGGACGTGTGTTCCGAACCTTCTCTAGTGCTACTTGCTATCCCCTGGCCCCTGGATTCCCTTCTTTAGACTTCTTCCCTCTTTTCTACTTCCCGGAATCTCTGTGCCACTTCCGCGCACCCCCAACACCTTCTTGAATACTCCTGGAGTTTTCCGTGATCCTGGACATTGAAGCTGAACGTAATCTGGAAGCCGAGGACGGTGGAGCGGGCTTATTTAAGTCCCGAACCATACGAAAGAAGACTCCACCAAAGGAGGACATCAGGCAACATAGATAGGTGAGAAGGGGGGAAACCTGTGACAGATTGAGACGCCACCTGACCGAAGTCGATACAGACATGGAGGCGGCCATCCAGGATCTTATGCATGGCATGCAAGAACTATCGACCGAAGTACAGAACTTGAAAGCGGAGAATGCCGCGCTGAAACAATTGGTACTCTCACGCGACTCTGCCTCAAAGGACAGCGTGCTATTGGGCAGCATTGTTGACAAATATGACGGCTGTGCAAAAACCCTCCGAGGATTCCTGGATTCTTGTTTGGTCCACTTTACCTTTAAACCTTATTATTTTTCCACCCCCAGGACTAAAGTGGGCTTTATTATTTCTCACCTCTCCGGGAATGCCTTAGCCTGGGCCACACCATTAGTTAACACCGGAGATTCTCTTTTGGATGATTATGATGGATTCATTCAAGCACTAAAAACTATGTTTGACCGCCCAGAACAGGTCTTTAGTGCTCAAGAACGTTTACTCGATTTCCAGCAAGGCTCTCAGGACATGCTCACCTACGTAACTCGATTCAAGCAATTGGCTAAAGAAGCGGGTTGGCCTACTGAAGCTTGCTTCACCCTCTTTCGAAGAGGGCTAAATGAAGATGTTAAGGATGAATTAGCCAGGGTAGCACGTCCTAGTTCTTACCAGGCACTTATGGATCTTGCTCTACAAATTGATTTCCGAATCCAGGAAAGAAAGGCAGAGAAAAGGAAGACCAAGTCAACCATCCAAAAAAATCCTCTTGCAAGCCCTTCAAAATCCAAAGATTCTCCTGCTCCTACAAATGAACCCGAACCCATGCAGCTAGGGGCCTTCCGTGGACCCATATCCCCCCAAGAAAGGCTGAGAAGGATCTATACTGGCTTATGCATGTACTGTGCCTCGGACAAGCATTTAGTCAGAGAATGTCCCTTAGCCCCTCCACGGCGTTCAGGAAACGCAAGCTCCCGATCCTAGATGGAGCTCAGTTACCGGCGAGAGATGCAGGCTCCACATCTATACCATCCTTGAACTCTCCTGGACAAAACTCCCTGGTAGTTTTACAGGCTTGTCTATCGTCATCTGAGAAGGAATCCTACCCCATTCTGGCACTAGTGGACTGTGGGGCCATGGGAATATTCATAGATCAGGAATGGGTCCTTAAACATCATATTCCTTACGAATCCCGGAACGTCCAGCAACCTGTAGAAGCAATTGATGGAAGACCTCTTTCTTCTGGACCCATAACCCTTCAGACTAAGGAAATTGAACTTGCTATAAACCATCACCGAGAAAGGATAAGGTTTGACATCATAAAATCTGCCCATTTGAATGCCCTGGCTACAAAAACACAACCCATACATCAATTGGACAGCTGGTTCTCTGTTCTTAGGTTCCGAATTTTGCATGTCCCATTGGCTGCTCCACGATCCTTCACCTACAACATCAGAAGAACATACAACAACTCAGCAAGATCCTCTTATGGTCTCCAACATCATACAGGTTCCTAAACCCTACCAGGAATACGCCAATGTGTTCTCTTCTGCTATTGTCCAAGCCCTGCCACCCCATAGGCCTGAGGACTGTGCTATTGAGACTGAACCTTCAGCCGTGATTCCCTTTGGAAGGATGTTCATCCTGTCTGAACCAGAGAAAAAGGCCCTTTGTGAATACCTAGATACTAACCTAAAAAATGGCACCATACGCCCACCCAAGTCTCCGGCTGGAGCTTCATTATTCTTTCTTCCTGAAAAAGACACCAAGGAACTCAGACCTTGCCCTGATTATCGAGGTTTTAATCAGTGCACCCTTAAGGATCGTTATCCATTACCCTTGATCTTGGATATCCTGGAAGCGTAAGAGGAGCCGTAATATTCACCAAATTGGATCTTAGGGGTGCTTATCACTTGATTCGTATTAGAGAAGGTGACGAATGGAAGACAGCCTTCAGAACACCCTTCGGTCATTACGAATACTTGGTCATGCCCTTTGGACTCTCTAATGCTCCGGCAATCTTCCAACGCTTCATGGACCGGGTGTTTTCGGATATGCTATTTCTTTTCGTCATCGTCTACTTGGACGATATTTTGATATTCTCTAAGGATCCTCTCAAGCATGAAGAACATGTTAAATCAGAGTTACAACGGCTACGCAAACACAAGCTTCTAGCAAAACCGGAGAAATGCCTTTTTCATGTTTCCACTGTTCACTATCTAGGATTTGTCCTTAGCCCAGATGGCATAGGCATGGAGCAATCCAAGGTTAAAGCCATACTATCCTGGCCAATCTGACCTCCGTAAAACAGATACAATCTTTCCTGGGCTTGGCCAATTTCTACAGATACAATTTTTCCTGGGCTTGGCCAATTTCTATCGGAAGTTTATACCATCCTTCTCCGAGATTGTTCACCCGATCATCTCCTTGTTGAAAAAAGATACTGCCTATCGATGGACCCCAGCCCAGGAGAAGGCTTTCCAACGCCTAAAAACAGAATTTACACAAGCCCCCATCCTGGTTCAACCTGATATAAATCGACCATTCTTAGTGGAAACAGATGCCTCTATGCCATCGGAGCGGTTCTGAAACAGGAACTAGATGACGGACTGGAACATCCTATTGCCTATCTTTCACGGACATTGACCTCCAGTGAAACTCATTACTCAGTCTTAGAAAAGGAACTTCTAGCCATCCGCCAAGCCTTCACCGAGTGATGTCATTTACTTCTAGGAGCTAAACATCCTGTCCAGGTTCAGGCGGACCATCGAAATCTCCAAGTGTTACAGGCCCTGGAATGCAGGAAAAGCCGTCTTGCCCGTTGGGCGTTCTTCTTTGCTCAATATCAGTTCCAAATTCACCATGTTCCGGGAACACAAAACGTAATTGCTGACGCCTTGTCTCGGCGCCCTGACTATGAACCTCCTGATGACCGAGCATTTCCCAATATGTTTCCCCACACAATAATTGTAGCCCAGGCGACCAGCCTCCTAGATGAAGTCCGCAGTCAGACTCAATCCTCGGAACTCTGGAAAGGTATCTCGGACAGGAACCAGTGGAAACTGAAGACCAAAGATGGATACTTGTTCAAAGACAATGCCTTGGTCATCCCAACACAAAAACTACAGCAAAGGATAATAAATATCTGTCACGATACTCTTTACTCCAGGCACCGTGGTATTACCAATACCCTCCGATTAATACAAAGGCAATTTTGGTGGCCTGGAGTGAAAACTGATGTACAAAGGTATATCCAGGCATGCTCTGTCTGTAATCAAAACAAACATGACAACAAGAGACCAGCGGGTTTATTGCAGCAACCTCCACTCCCAACAAGGCCATGGGAATTCATAGCAACATACTTCATTGTGGAATTACCACCTTCCAGGGGATACACAACCATCATGGTCACCATTGATTTGTTCACCCATGTGGCCCATTTTACACCTCTGTTTAAACTACCATCCTCGTCAGAACTTGCTGGAATTTTCCTGGGACACATATTCCGACTGCATGGACTCCCTTCCAAGATCATATCAGACAGAGGGCCCAATACATTTCTCAGTTCTGGAAACATCTTTGCCAAATACTAGGAATCCAACACGCTCTTTCCTCAGGATATCATCCCAAAACCAACAGAGCCACAGAGCGCGTAAACCAAACCTTGGAACAATACCTCCGTTGCTTCGCTACCAAGGTCCAGGACGATTGGTCCCTCTTAATACCAGTGGCAGAATTTGCCTATAATAATTCGGACCACTCTGCTATTAAGACCAGTCCTTTTTTCTGTAGCCAAGGATTCCACCCTTCGGTTCTACCCTCCATCCTTCCTCATCCTACACCAGTTCTAACAGTCGATTCCTGGATTGAAATGCTCATTAATGTTCAAAGAGAAGCCAATTCGAAAAGGCCAGGACCCAGACCAAACTGTATGCGGATTCCAAACGAAGACCAAGCCCCTCCTACACAATAGGGGATAAGGTTTGGCTATCCTCGAAACTACTACCACGGCATTTGCGACCAAATAAATTGGCTCCTCTATATTATGGGCCATTCTTTAGAAAGGAAATCATCAACCCAGTGGCCTACCGACTCAAGCTTCCAGACTCCTGGAAGAAAATCCACCCAGTCTTTAACACGTCCTTAATAAAGCCATATGTTCAGACCTCTCGAACTAACCTTCGGCCCAAACCAGCAATCATCAATGACCAACTGGAGTATGAGGTCTCCAGGATTTGCGATTCTAGATCTAGACATGGCAAACTCCAGTACCTAGTGGAGTGAAAAGGATATCCCCCTAGTGAACGCACTTGGGAACCTATCTCAAATCTAAATACCCCCAGGCTACTCAGAAGGTTCCATCTCATTCACCCGGGCAAACCCGGTGGAACGAGTTTCCGGAGGAGGCATGCTGTCATGAACCATCGAACTCGGCCCTTCTGGGCTTCCTGGTCCCTGTCACGTCGGGCCTTACACTCCATAATACTACCAACATGGTGGCAAGCTCAGCACGCTGCTCGCCAGTCTTCACGTTCTACGCAGCGTCCTCTATAAAGAAGCCACACCCCGCGGCCCTGTGCATCTCAACGCTGCTACTAGCTGTGATCGGACGTGTGTTCCGAACCTTCTCTAGTGCTACTTGCTATCCCCTGGCCCCTGGATTCCCTTCTTTAGACTTCTTCCCTCTTTTCTACTTCCCGGAATCTCTGTGCCGCTTCCGCGTGCCCCCAACACCTTCTTGAATACTCCTGGAGTTTTCTGTGATCCTGGACATCGAAGTTGAACGTAATCTGGAAGCCAAGAATGGCCAAGCGGGCTTATTTAAGTCCCGAACCATACGAAAGAAGACTCCACCAAAGGAGGACATCAGGCAACATAGACAGGTGAGAAGGGGGGAAACCTGTGACAGAATCATGATTTTGCCCCGATGAAGGTGGTAACATACAACCACCGAAACGCGAAAAAGGATAAGGGGGATTGGTTTCCAGATTTTCCGTCTTTGAACATTTGGACATCTGTTCCCTAGTTTGGAACGTATCAAACATTCTGGCATCAGACGACTAAAAATTGTTTATGTCCAATCTGGTATCTCTACCTATGCTCTTTGTTCCCCCTATAATGCGTAGGCAAACCCATTGGGGGTTTTCCATAAGAGCCCTGTAAAAAAGATTTCCTAAAAACAACTATAAAACTCTAGGACTCATTTAGAACTCATTGTATGTAAATATCTAGCAGCAAACATCAAGGAATTGAGGGATTCTTAACCTCCATTTGAATTGTTTAGATTCTTCCACAATTTGAATATGTGTAACTGCTACTATGAAATTGTTTCATTTATTTCTTTTTTTCTTCTTTTTTTAACTAGAGGACATTTTTCCCTTTCCCTCTCCCCTCTTTTTTGAGCTCTGGGTTCCTGCATTCTCATCTTTTTATTTATTATTTTTCTCCTTTCTCTACCCTTTCACGTTGGTTATGTGTAACCATTTGATTGATGAATGATGCAAATAACTGTTTCATTACCCTTTTCACATGTTTACTATTTGGTTCAAATTTGCTACTGAACATTTTCTGTAATCCTTGTTTGCAACTTTTATAGCATTAAAATAGTATTATCTATACCCTGAAAATGTTGTGTTATATGTGGTTACCTTTTACACCTACCATGCATGAATATGGTCAAAATTAGGGGTGAGATTTGATACAAGACAACTCCACTTATTGAAAAGTACTCTGCTAATTCAGCATACTAGGCTTGGTGTAGAGTACATTTTTTTCTTTTCTGCAGCAGTACCTTGTTATGTTATGCGTTTGGCCCGTTATTATACTTGGATCTCCAGCACTCACTCAAGTATAGAAGGTATATTATGTTGGCATACAACCAATCGCATCGTATGCCCTACATCACCAACAATAAAATTGTCAGTATAACCATAGGGCGGCCATTTTGAGTAACATCCACCATTTGCTTTTCTTCCTTTCTGTCAAACGCTTTGCAAAACGTATTATAGTCTGAAAGCTCATACACGGTACGGGGCCACAGCTTGTATGTTGAAAGATCAGCCCAGACAGAAATGCCAAAAATTACAGAAATACATTGTTTTCCTCCCTCACAAGTCCTTGAAGGCAAGCAGAGAGGCATTTAATCAGCGGCCCAGGTGCTGGCTGGTCTCGCTAAAACTGTAGAAACAGGCCGTTGAACATGAATTATACTTTTCTAGCAGCCCCCCTTCGGGCTCTTCTTAAATCAGACTGACCCCTAGTTCACGAATAGAAACCAGTAGCTAACACACTTTGGAATTTGTCTCTCCCACAAACACAGTATCCTTGCTGAACAAGTGCCTTATGTTTTTGTAAAACGAGTATAATAGATTAAGTAAGAAACATGTCATAATGTGTCATATTTGTCATAATTGTCAATTACCGAACCCTAGCTCGAGAAGATACATTATGGGCAGTTTTGATGTGTCACAAAAAGGTTGTATGATTGCATGTTTATATATGTGATACTGTTGTAGAATGTTGGCTCTCTTGCATCTCACGAGGTCTGGGTGACACACGTTGAGAGACGTTAGACCCCAGTCGGCCGACTGAGAATATATTTGCTTTGCAATAAACCCTAATACTTGGAAATTGAACCTTGTGTCTGTTGTATCACTAGTATATGGTGATTATGCCTTGTTTCCATATGTGGAGGGTCTTCAGGCCCTAGCAAAAAATGGTGCCCGAATAGGGACCCTCCCCCTTTTGCTCCATCCTGTATGTTGAATTTGAAGAAGGCGTAAACGAATCGAGGACGAAGCCATCGAACCGGGATCGAAAGGTGTTCGGGGCGCCCCTGTGAAAGTGATGAGAGACTCCTTTGCAGATCTGTACACAGCCGATCCCTGATCGACGAGCAGCGGCCAGAGAGCATAGCGGCGAGGGTCCCGGAACCAGGCAGATTGAGCCAGATACGCAGTCACGACAATTCTTGGTTGCGTCTGTATACGGACGAATTGCATCTTGATTGATGAACTGATTGATCAGGTGAGTCGTGCCCCGATTCTTAACAGACCTGATATTGATTGAGTGTTGGTCTTGCAGGATCAAACGCCCAGGGTAAGTTACGAATAAGATCAATATGCGTGGGAAATTGTCTTCCTGTCTAGTGGGATTTTCCCTCTGCGGTAGACAATCTTTGGAAACTGGCCGGGTTGCGCCACCCATAGGGTCGCCAGCATTTGAAATGTAGGTGAAGTATGGGATAGGAGCAATAATGTTTAATGTAATTTGGCATAAGCAGACCAGACATGTAGCAGATTTGCAGTGGCCGAAAGATGGGACTTTTGAATTGGCACGTATAGAACACTTAGAATCAGTACTGCTGCACAAGAAAGCACGCCCTGCGACATTTGATGTCATAAGAGACTGGAGGAAGGAAGCTAATCTTCGTTTAAAAAGTAGGGAGGAACATGCACAAAGACACAAATCAAACACAGAAAAAGCGCTAGAACTCAATGAGCTCAAAGTGACAGAGGATATCAGAAGACAGGACAGGAGCTTTCAATTAGGCATACAAAAAATATATCCACAACAAGAGTTGCATGCATCAGATGAACTAATAAATAAAATTCTGAATGAACAGAGACAAGAACATCCTCATAGTAATGTTGACACTATTGCACCTATACACATTGCTCCTTCACCTCAGTTGCCACCCCCCACTCCTGTTGTTACATCTGCACCATCTCCCCTGTGCACGTGAAACCATTCCCCCACTACTGACAGAGCATGAATTAGCAGCTGCCACAGGAGACAGTTCTATGGAGGCGGGGCCTGCGCAAACAGGGAGCACTAGAGTAACTCGTAGCACGGTTAGCAAAGAGAGAAAAGAACAGCTGAAAGAATGGGAAGAAACATACATTGAAGGCAATGATGAGGGATCCACACAAAATTCCATGTATGACTATAAGAAGCTTGGTGAGCAACAGGTATTGTTAGAATGCATGGGGGAGTATCTTATAGATAAATGGAATAAATCGACTGGTATGTTGGTACCGCAGAAGTTGTGGGATCTAAATGTTTTTTCTCGTATGAGGGAAAGTGCGGTGGAAATACAAGAACACGTAGGCCGGCTATTTGACTTTAAAAGTGAGCTTGATCAATTGCATGAAGAGATGAAAAGAGGCAAACAACAGGTGGTATCATATGTCCAGCAGCACTTTTTTCCTCCGTTAAAGCCTGTTAGTGAAGAGATGAAAATTTGTACGCGAGAGGCGATCAGATTGATTACGGATGCCACCATTACTCCAATGGTAGTGCATGATACTTTTGATCAGTATACCCTAGAGATGCAGAGGAAGGTATTGCAGGTGATGGTTGAGTATTTGCAAGATGAGTGTTTAAGAAAGAACTTTTGTTGCCCCCCCCAATTTAATGACAATAAACAAAAAAAATGTTTTTTACCTGGAACTGGAAGGTCTGCCCTCTCCCTCGATTTAGCTTTATTGCTTAATAAATGATCCAATGAGGAAATGCCTAGTTTGCAATTGCCCATGAGAGAAGTGCCCCCCACATTTGTACCGAAAGTAGAGATTGCTGCCGCTGATAGAAATCCACCGCAGGTAATAGAAGCCCATTATACAGCACAGTTTGTGCATGTCCCTTTTTCCAGACACGAGGTAAATAATATAAAACAAACAATCCCTCATTTAAGGAAGAATCCGGTGAGATTTTATAAGGAGATTGAGTCCTATTTGAAATCGTCTATTTTCACAATGAGTGATGTTGATCTATTATTTCCTGTGATTCTCCCGATAGATATATGGAAGCAAATTAGAAATGTAGATGATGTTGACATTTTGGGTCGGACATGGGAACATTTGATTAAAGGGGATACAGACAGAAAAGCTGGCGAGAAGCCGCCGCCAGTTCTGTTAGCAATACCAGCGCGAATAGTACAGAAATTGAAAATGTTAATACCTGAAAAAATAATTGTCTGGGATAAATTAACGGCATGTGTGCAAGGTAAAGATGAACTGGCTACTGACTATTTCAACAGATTCGAAGAACTACAAAAAAGGTAGCAGTGCTGTAAACTCTCATCTCAGAGCAGGTTATCATGCCATGTTTTTTCTGGAGAGGAGCACCTGCTACCTTTTTTGACAGATTCGAAAAAGTATTTGCATATTTTAGAGGCCAAGATTTGAGTACTGAACCCGGGAAAAGATTATTTGTTGACAAGTATGTGAGAGGGTTGCTACCGAAAATTCAAAGTTTAATAATGACATCTGAAAGTGCATGGCAAGCAAAATCACAGAGTGAAGTATTACACATGGCACAATACTATGAAAATAGTGTAAATGCAGAGAAAGAGAAAGAAACAAGGGACAGAGTTAATTTAAAAACAAGGGTATTAATGCAGCAGGTAACAAATAATAATAGGGGCGGAGGGAATGCACAAACGAGAGGGAACTTTGCCAACATGCACGGAGGTCCAATTGGACTGAATCAATGTACATACTGTAGAGAAGAAGGTCATTGGCGAGCACAGTGCCCACGTTCACAGAAAAGGAATGGAAATGCCCCAAGAAGGCAGAATAGAGGTCGCCCGGGAACACAAGGACAAAATAGAAATTCAAGGATGCCACAAAATCAGAATAACCAGGGAAATCACAACCAGAATCAGAACCAAAACCAACAGCAGCAGAATAGTGCAGGAGTAGGAAACGTTTTTGATACTCAGTCCAATTCATACTGCTCTGGCGACTTTATATCGGATGATGTATTGTTCAACTAGGACAGCCCAAGACAGGGGTTGGAACCAGTATCTATTCCCGTAGACCAGAAAGGGCCCTACGTAGAGATGAAAGTTGGGAATAGAGAGCACTCTTGTCTAGTGGACACAGATGCACAGAAGTGCTCAATTGACCATCACTTGGTTCCAGAAATACCACTGTCAGTGCAAAACAACGTTTCAGTAGGGTTCACAGGTACACCAGTAATTAGCCCAGTGTCACAGTCATCACCTATAACATTAGGTCCATTCACTGAGTCTTGCCCATTTCGTTTGACACAAAATTGCGGCAAAATTGTATTGGGTTTAAATTTGTTGAAAAAATTGAGTGCAGTTATTCATTGTTCTCCTGATGGAGTGTATTTGACAATATCACCACAAAAGACGCTGCATCGCATTTTAGTGTTGTAGATCTGAAGAACGCATTTTTTAGCATTCTGGTACATCCAGATAGCATATATTTATTTGCTTTTACATTTGGAGGACGTTCTTTCACATTCACACGAATTCCACAAGGTTACACAGAGAGCCCAAGTATTTATAGCAGAGCATTATAAGAACACCTAGACATGCTAGAGCTACCAATGGGTTGTGTATTATTGCTATACATCGATGACTTATTGATTGCTGCTGAAACAGAAGACATTTGCAAAGAGGGTACCGTTAAATTGTTGACACATTTGGCAGCACAAGGGCATAAAGCTTCATTAAAAATAATCCAGTATTGTCGAATGGAGGTGGCCTATTTGGGCTACCTACTTTCGAAGGAGGGAAGGAGACTGACACCAGAAAGAATAGAAAGCATCTCTGGTATGGCTATTCCAAAAACACAGAAGGAAGTCAGAGCTATAATAGGCATGGCTTCATATTGTAGGCAGTGGATTGCAAACTTCGCCATGATTGTGAAACCAATGGTGGCATTGACAAAGAAGGATGTTGCTTTGCCTTTGCCATGGAGCGTGGAATGTCAGGATGCATTTGATCTGCTCAAAGTTGCATTGTCCTCAGCTACAGTTTTGGGCACACCAAATTATGAAAAGGATTTCAAGTTATTTGTGCATGAGAGTAATGGTTGTGCTTTGGCTGTTTTGACTAAGGAACAAGGAGGGAGAAATAGACCATTGGGTTATTATTCTTCTGCGCTGGATCCTGTTGCATGCACTTTACCGCACTGTTTAGGAGCTGTTGCTGTGGCTGCCGCGTCAGTAAAACAAACCGAGGGAATGGTTTTGGGTCACGCCTTAACCTTAAGGGTGCCTCACACAGTAGACGTTCTTTTAAATAGAATGCAGACGCAACATCTTACATCAGCTAGACTGATGAGATATGAAATAGTTCTATTTACACTGCATATTCAAATTTTGAGATGTTGTGCTTTGAATCCGGCTGAGTTAATGCCCCCTCCCAATGAAAGTACGGGTGAAAAGGAACCGCCAGCCCATGATTGTTTAATGGTTACTGAGCAAGAAACTAAAGGAAGAATTGACCTAACAGATACCCCACAGAAAGAGCCAGATGGAGAACTGTTTTGTGACGGTTCCTGTTTCAAATTACCCAATGGTACATCAACTGCTGCACATGCCATCACGACACTAAAGAGTATTGTAGAGAGCAAAAGGATCCCATATAATTCAGCACAGGCTGCAGAGATAATAGCGTTAACCAGAGCATGTGAAATTTCTGAAAACCTGAATGTAAACATATATACTGACAGTCAGTACAGATTTGGGGTGGTGCACAATTTTGGTCGATTCTGGGCTGATAGGGGTTTTCTGACATCACATGGAACCAAGATTCAACATGGTTCTTTGATAGCAAGATTGTTGTCTGCACTTGTGCGTCCTAAACAATTAGCAAAAATAAAATGCAAAGTGCATAAAAAGTAACATGTAACATTGGAAAAGGAACCGCATTTAAAGACAAAATTGTGAAACAAGCTGCCACTGATCTACACACAAAAATGTGTATTGAGAGGTCAGAAGAAGTAACCTGCATGATGGAAAATGGGATTGCCACAGTTAAGGAGATGCAAACAGAAGCAACTGCAGACAAAATAAAAGCTTGGTCTGAGGGTACAGCAGAATTAGACATAGAGGGTTGCTGGGTAGACAAAGAGAGTAAAAAGTGGATGCTGCCCAACTCCTATGTAACAGCGATGGTCATTATGGCCCACAGTCCCACACACATATGTGCTAGAAAAATGATTCAGCATTTAGACACAGTATGGCAGAATCCGCACATTAGAAAAACTGCTGAAAGACTGGTCCAGCACTGTATGACATGTTTGCAACATAATATTGGAAAAGGGACACGTACCCCAGTAGGTAGTTTTGCCCCCCCTCTGTTCCCTTTGAAGTAATCCATTTTAATTTTATAGAAATAGAAAGGTGTCAGAATCTCAAGTACGTCCTTGTAGTGGTTTGTGCATTTAGCAAATGGGTGGATGCCTATCCGCTTAAAGATTGCACAGCAATAAGCAGAGCAAAGGTGATGTTGAAGGAATACTTCTCCCGTTTTGGCCTGCCACGAGTCATATGGTCAGACAACGGCCCGCATTTTGTTGCCGCCGTAATACTACAGATTTGTGCAGGCCTCCAGATTGATAAGAGATTCCACTCGGCCAGACACCTGATGAGTGCCGGTCTTGTGGAATGCCAGAACGGCATTTTGAAAAACAAAATTAGTAAAATATGTTCAGGGAGACAGCTGAAATGGCCTGATGCACTGCCATTAGCTTTTCTGTGCATGCGAAGATCTGTACAGGCAAGGACTAGGCTCTCCCCATACAAAATCATAATGGGGAGACCCGCAATTGTTTGGCGCACCCCACAGCCTAGACGATTGAATCAAATTGAATACCCTTTGCTCAGCACTTATTGTAACGTGTTAACTCAGAAATTGCGTTTGATTCATCAGCAGGTGCAGGAGGCTCTTTCTGTCAAATACACCGGCCCAGGGCATTATCTGCAGCCAGGAGAGTGGGTGCTAGTGAAGAACTTTGAGAGGAAATCTTCACTTGCACCACGTTGGAAGGGCCCTTATCCGATCCTTCTGGCAACACACACTGCAGTCGAGTGGATGGTCGAAAGGCATGGATCCATGCCACTCACATGAAAAGAATTCCATTCCCGTTGAAAGAGCTGCCTGATCCAGACGTTGAAAAAGAAAGAGCTGCACTTGATCGGAAAGACACTATTGCCAGTTCTCTGCCAAAAGTGCTGCCTAAGCCAGAGAAAGAGCCTGGGAAGATTACAATGACGGAAAGAGGGCCAAAGGTGCCTCCACTTTGCTCGGCTGTGGCTGCATCATCACTCATTGCATCACAGGCTGACACTAAGCCTGCCTCCGGAAGTGAAAATGCATTATTCGTTGATCACACAGTACCTGGAGCAATAAGGTACAACCTATGTTCTTAAAGTCGGAAGTGATCTGATATGCGTGTTTGTTTTGCCTCTATTCCCAACACGGATGTATTGGGAATCGGAGGCCTAGGGAAGTGGAGTGTGGGAACTGTATCAATCTGCATCAAATTGAAAGCTCTGGAACGCGGCTTCCCGGTGCTACCTTTGAAAAGTGAATTGACCAGTGTGATCACCCTGTGCGAACAAGCGAGGTGCCAACACAATTGATGCCTGCTCTAAAGTCTTTGGAGCACTGTGTAGGGTCACAATAAGCTTGCCACTCCTTTATCAATCCAGGCTAATGAGAACTGGCCTAGACACTTTGCTGTTATTTGGACGCTTTGCTGTTTAAACGTGTACTGCTGAGAAGAAATTCTTTCCAATGAACATTGCCGAGATAAAGATTGCAGACAATGCCTATAGTTACTTCTGTTTCCTCCTGCACCAACACTGATGATATAATAGAGATAGAGACTAAAAAGACACCAAAAATAATTTGTTGTAAGAACCATATGTTAACAATTATAACACTACTCTGCATTTTGATTACATCAATCCCAATATTTTGGTATTTAGAAACTGTGCATCCTTTAAGCTCGATCTTATCTACTACCAGTGTTCATGCCGCAAGCAGTCCAGTGCATGTGCTTTCTTATACTCTCCCATCATTAGAATTAAGACACAGAAAAGGATATAATAATAACACATTGCTTTTGATTATGAATATGACTCACACAATCCTGAATAGGACGAATTGTTGGGTCTGCTCCCATTTACCCCAGCATGGCAGAAAAGGGATGGGTTGGTACGTGCAGCCACTACCGCTAAATACAACATGTTATGCATCATTGAGTGCGCTATTTTATGGGAAGTGGAATAAGAGTGATACTGGTCAATTGGATGAATCAAACATAGATGAGTTTGAAAGAGTGGTAATGGAACCTGTGGGGTGTTCCATATTAAACAGGGCGAGAATGATAAAACCAATGGTGAAGTCAGAAGATAGACTCTTTGTGCCTTTTAAATCGTCCGTAATCACTTTCCACATGAATCCAGTTGTGAATAAAGATGGTGTGCCTCCATCCTATACTATTAATTACAGTCCACGTACTGTCCCATTTTGCTTACGGAAAAAAGGCTCCTATTCAGTAGGAACATTCACTAGATGTATGAATATTGCAATACTTGAAAAAGAGGAAGAACCAATATATGTAGGTGATCCCATATATTTTATATGTGGAGAACAGGCTTATCCCTGGTTACCTAGGAATTGGGGAGGGACATGTTACTTAGGGATTCTTTTACCTGGTGTATTCCTTTCCAGAACTTCAGACATATCCAAATTATTCAGATCTAGGCCACGGCGGGATGACACATGATTAATTGCAGAAGATATACCAAAATCATTTATACCATTCTGGGGGCAAGCGATACATTAATGTAATATAAGAAAACTGTCCAGGGTGCTAGAAAAAACGATAAATGGAACAACTGATATATTATATAATATGACGCTAGAAGAGAAGGCAGTTAGATTAATGACACTTCAGAATAGAACGGCTCTTGATATAATTTTGACTGATCGTGGAGGTGTTTGCAAATTCATAGGATCAGCGTGCTGCGTATTTTTAAGTGACTCCTCCCCTATGATTTTTGAAGCAATGAAGAAATTGCACATCTTGAGTTCTGACATTCATACCCCGACAGGTGGTTGGAATCTGAATTTAAGCACATGGTTTTGGGAACTGCTGCGTTCATGGGGATGGAAACTTATTGCAATCTTAGTAACACTACTTTCAATCCTTATGCTCTGTTGTTGTTGCATACACTGCCTGCCCATCTTTTGCTCAGAAATTACAAATGAATGTGTACATGCAATGACAGAAAAACATCCCATGTTGTATAAGGGTGAAAAACACGAAATGGAAACAATGAAGAAATTCATGTCAATTAGTATTGAAGATGACGATTATAGTAGCATGCATAGTTCATATTTAGATACATGGTCAGATGAAGATTAGATGTATGGTTGATGCTCTTGGCTTACGGCCAAAAGGAGGGTGTGTAATTCTAGAAACGACCCTAACCAAGTACAGAAGGTATATTATGTTGGCCAAAAACCAATCGCATCGTATGCCCCAGATCACCAACAACAGAATCGTCAGTATAACCATAGGGCGTCCATTTTGAGTAACATCCTCCATTTGCTTTTCTTCCTTTCTGTCAAGCGGTTTGCAAAACATATTATATTCTGAAAGCTCATACACGGTACAAGGCCACAGCTTGTATCTTGAAAGATCAGCCCAGACAGAAATGCCAAAGAGTACAGAAATACATTGTTTTCCACCCTCAAAAGTCCTTGAAGGCAAGCAGAGAGGCATTTAATTAGCAGCCCAGGTACTCTTTCTCCTCCTCTGGGACTTTTGCCCTTGGTCTGAGATTGGGGCAATTCCTTGGTCTGAGATTGGGGCAATTCTTCCTGTTTCCCATTGCTCTCTCTAGCTACTTTGTTCCCCTCCACTGTGAGCAAACCATGTACATTCTCTGACATGGTGCTTTCTCTGGTGAGGCAGCATCGACTCGTTCATTGTATTGCTCCTCTTTGCTCCCTAACATTCTCCGGAGTGCTGTACCTCACTCGTCTTGACTTCACCTAGCTTGTTGATTCTGGAACAGTGAGCACAGGAGTTTCCTCATTCACCATCTAGATTTGATGTCAGTTTTTGGGCTCTGGGACCACCACCTCATGTGCGTGGTCATGCAACCAGCTGGGACCGGGCTTGCTCATCGTGGTCTTGCCACGAATGCACAGCTTGTTGCCTGCTCAGATGTGTGTCTTTTCTCCTCCACTCCTGCCTTGTGCCACAGTCGGCTCGGCTGTGAAGTGCAGATCTGCCTGCAACTAACATATACACATCAGAGGCACGTATCAGCATATTCAGTCTCCTCAATTTAAGGCTGATTACATTCTTATTCTTGTCCCGTGACCAAGAAGGGATGTGTTGGATATGATCAGCTGTCAAGTCCTTGTAGTCAACAGCATTGCCTTGAGCCAAATGTTCGGCGATGCTTTCAAGATGGTTTTGAGTCTCATGGTTGAATGAAACGTCTTTTGCCAGAATTCCATGCATGTAGATATTGTTTTCTTTACATTGAGTTCCACACAGGAATGGGAGTCCTTGTCCCCTGGGGGCCAGGAGGAGGAAGTCACTCCAAGTGAGGTCCTGCTTTCCCAAAGCCCTAGAGAGGGTCTGGCTTAGCAGGCTCACATCCCTAGCCTCAAAGGGGGTGGAACCCCGGACAGAAGAAAGGACAAAGTCTCCAGATTTGTCATAGCATCCTTTGAGGGTGATACCATCTTTGTCGCCATCTCCATAAGGACTGTTTCGAATCAAAGGGCCAATGAGGGAATCAAACAGGTACACATGTATTGGGTTCCTGGAATGTCCAGAAGTTAGTGCAGAGTATTTGCATATTGGGAGGCGGGCGTGTCCATCACCAGCCAACAGCAAATACGAAGAGAAGAGGTATACAAAATCAGCAAGGACATTTCCATCAATATGTTGCTTCTTTTGTTGAATGATCAGCAAGAAGTATTAACTAAAGTAAAAAATAGATCAAGACAGCCTAGTTAAAAAACAGCTGCATCTAGAAAACTCCCACCTTCTCAGTCCATATCAGCCTTAGCTTATGTTTATGTCACATAACTTCCCTTTCTCCCGGATGTAGATCAACGGACACTAAAGGTGGTTACCTGAAAGCTGCACATCTCTTTTACCTGGCACGAGGGTCTATTTGGGATATACGTGTTAATATAGTCATACGATAGTATAATCAGAAGGAGCAATTCAACGGGCCCTATTCTAAGCAGATACCTTTGTGAGATTAAGTGGAGCCACCCGCTACTACTGAGTATTCAATATGCGTGTGTTTGTACATAGGCAACACTGGAGTAAGTTGCTGCAGGTGAAGAGAGTGTGTGATTCATAATGAATTGTCGGGACATATTGCAAATGTGTCCCTGATAGAGGAGGAACTGTGTTTACATCACAATGATCATGAAACAAATTTAATTCATATCCAAATGTGGCCACACTGTAGAATATAAAAACTCTGACAAAAGTGCACACATGTAGTACATGCAGATTCCAGACCACGTGCGAGGCTGTAGCCAACTCCTGCTGTGGCTTTTATTTCTGTGCTGGGTGCTTTGCCCGGATAGTTTGCACATTTGCCATATCATGGCCAAAGCATTCCCACTGATGGGTACTTTGCGTAGGATCAATGCAGCATGTTTGCTACATACATTGGTGTGTAAAGAAGAGGGAAGCGGAAACAGGAACTGGAGGCAGAACAATGTAAGACCTCTTTACTAGATAAATAATGTATATTTATTTGCAATTATACAGTCCGCCGTTCACAACAATGGGGACTATGAGGAGGGTGATGTTGATGCCCGGATTCTGGGCATCCCTCATGGACGAGGTGGTGGTCCTTGATTGCCACATGAAATTGGATGTAGTGGGACTTCCCCTCGATTAAACTATTTCCAATAGTGAGGAGCAAGGAGGGTGAAGGCGAGAAAGGTGGTTTATCTGTCGTGATCTATAGACCACGCAGGGGACTCTCTCACAATGCGGTTGCACGTGAAGACCATGCAAATGTGCGCAATAGCACAGTGATCACACAGGGCAGGGGTCTGCCATCGGTGGCTCTGCAGATGTGCCGGACTAGGACACCCCGGAATCCCGCACCATTGTGTACGCTGGCAAAGGGTGAAGACAGGTGTAGTCCAAAACATCTAAATCTTACAGACACGTGCAGGCCAGGGGTCTCCAGATGCTTTGGAGTATAACTCCCATCAGCCCTGGCCAACATAGGCAATGGGTGAGTGATCATGGGAGTCATAGTCCAAAACATCTGAGCCACAGGTTAGATGCACAATGTAGCAGAACATGTACAAAGGTGTGAATTCACACGGGCAACTTAACGATTGTTATACTCTCCATATTTGATGCAACTTTTTTTAATTTTTTTTTACTTATAACACAATATATGTCGGTGCCATAATGACGTCTGTTGTATGTTCATTGCAGGAAGGAACTGTGCTTTATTGCATTGTACACATTTCACAGAGCGTGGAAATGAACTCGAGCATTAAGCACATCTGATCGCCTTTCTACTACGAAAAATGTGCATTGTAGAGGCACTTACCGGAACTGTGCGCCTTTGTGTAAAACTAGCCGACTTCAACCTGCTCCAGCTACAGACGTGTATAATTCAATCATTGGCATCAACATGAATGACTTTTGATGCAACAGATAACTTCCAAAACACTAATACCCTTTGCTGCCAGCTTCCTGTTCTGCTAATTTTTGCTGTGACCTCCTAATTTGGGAGTCCTTGGCTGCCAATTCAACTGTCAAGTGTTCCTCAGCCAGACGTTGAAAGCTTCAGAAATGGCAACCAAAACCAGATGTCCACGTAGCGCGCCAGATGCAAGGTCTGTTTGCAGTTACAGTACACAGGCCATCCTGGCCGAATTGGACGTGGATTAAAACAAAAGCAGAATAAATACTGTCCCAGAGACCCACAGGAATCCGTGGCTTTCCAGACCAGACTAGTAGCACTTGGGGGCATATTTTTCGGGGAAACTGTGTTTAACATGGCGCATTTTAAAATGTATTGCGCACATACCATTGGTTAAAATTAGAAGGTGGACAGCACACAAGGCCATTAAAGAAGGCACAGATGATTTCAAAAGTCTGTCCCAGGGTGACCTTTAAGACTAGCCCCTCGACTTTTGTCCACCTGCTCTCTGGCACAAATGCAAGCCTGCTTCCGTGCTGTTCCAGTCAGGAACGGAAGGTTTCACTGCAGGAGATTTGGTCGAAGCCAAATCCATCGATTTTTTTAGATCGAATTCGCCTCAAATATATTTGGGGGCCAGGTTAATAATTACGGTGGGAGGGGGGCAAAGAAGTGTTAGGTGGGTCTCCCCCATATATTTGCGGCCAAATGGTTTTAAAAAAATAAAGAAATCGATGGATTTGGATTTGACGAATTCTTCTGGATGAAATCACGTGGAACCCTTGAGACGGTTTTCATGTAGAAGAGAGACATTCCAGGCAGCAAGGTAGGAAAGAAAACCATGTAGACATATTACGGCCACCCCAGCTGTTGCCTGAAAAACCAGGATGTTAAATTGAGAGGCAAGAAAGACAATTCCGTAGCGTGAGGCTGTGCATAAGGTTTGGTCTCCAACTATGAGGCGCGTTTCGCACCTGGCGGAAGTTGAGATGGATTTGGAGATCGGGCTTCCCTTCAGAAAGTTTGGGATTTGAAAGAAGGCTGGTGATTTCTTTCATGGGAGGGGTGTAAACATTTACAATCAAGCGTAGCAAGGGAGCTTCAACCAACCAAAGGGGGTGGAACCAAGCAATGGACAATCTTCTTTGAAGGGTAATACAAGAAAAATCCAGGAGATGTCAGTCACCGACTGTATATAGGAGCATTTTCCAGCACATTTTCGTTATGCCTTTGCAAACAATATGCCCATATCCTTTGAGTTCTAAAGCATATTTGTAGGCTACCTGTGCCCACCTGTTCAGGTATCTCCACACTCACGTCTGGCTATGTTCATAATTCCACTAATGATGCCATGCCAGTTCTAGAAAACATGGACATGTGCCCATGACAGTATCCTCATGTTAAACAGGTTGCAATTTGCCCATAATGTCATGCCACACCAAGAAAACATACTCATGCTGTCTGTGTCTGTATATGCCAAAATACCATCGTACCGTTTGGCTTACTCTTAGTGCCGTGCCACAGTTATAAAACATGCCCAATCTGGTTCTACCCATTAGGCTTGTATGCCACATAAGGGCACTCCCTTTTGCTTTAACTATAATGCCACGCCATTGCAATGAAACATACTGGTTGTGCTCATTAAGCATCCACACATTAAACATTCACTTTGGCTTTGTCTATAATGCCATGCCTCATCAACAAAACATGTTCATGTTGGCTGTGTCCATGACAGTATCCCCACCATGTAAGCACACCCAATTCGGCTTTGTCCATAATGCCATACCAGTTCAAGAAAACGTGTCCATGCTAGAGTGTGCAATGCCTGTGAGCATAAGGCCCTTTGAAAGTCGTGCATGCAATGGATGGGGATGCAGAATAACTCTGACACCAAATAATCAAACCAACTCAGGAAGATGGCAAAGGTTGGTTTTATTAACAATTATCTAAAACAGGGAGTTCCAACGGACATCCACGGATGTTCGCTCAAGCTCTTAATGCATTGCTTTTTAAAATATCCTTTTATACAAAAAATAAGTCAGATGCGACGTCATATTTTGTAGCAAATAAGAAAAACCTATGAGGGGTTGTGATGAGTTCAAGGCGAACAACTAAGTATACTTCAACTAAGTATACTTTCTACAAGGGGTGGGATTGTTATTGGATATCTACTGTAAGGTGGACAACTTATGCCTACCTCGAAAACATGTCATCTTCAACACTATGAAGTACAAAATATATCACTGGCTCTCAAACTATAAGGCCATTTGTTATACAGCCCTCTATAATTTCCTGGCATGCTCATGCCTTGTCTGGAACATTCGGTTCAATTAGCAGCACACAAGCTCAGACCCAGGTGCCAGGAGGTGGACTTGACATCACCTCCCCACCCAATTAGCCCATCATCTCTCATCACCCATGCCTTCTGCCATGAAGATTGTCTTTGAACTTGGCCTTGCAGAGTATTCTTGTCTCTGGGAATAGAAGGGAGTGTGAGCACTCAGTATCGTTGTTCTATGACTCCATGCTCAACTCTTTGTCCATACTTGGCTCATGTGACAGGAGACCACGATTTGCTCCATTTTGCAGCATTTAAATGTCTTAAATGAATAAAACTTGGCACGCTTGGTGTTCTTTCTTTCCATGTTAACAAGGGATGATTCAGCTTCTCACGTTCACCGCCTTCAAGAATAGATAACCAGCCTTAGCTGCTTCAGTTTTGGTACCAGACCAGACAGCCTTGCCATTCATTTCCACAATCTCAATGTATTCTTGCTGCAACACAGTTCTCAGCCTTTTCTCTCCATGGGTCCGGGCTTACTAAAATTCATGACACCGATGTCTAGTTTCTATACAATGGCGGCTTTGCCTGCAGTCTATTCAATACGTATAGCCAGCTTCTATGATCACTTAGTCTACTTAAATTACAGCATCTGTATAGTTATTGAACGGCGTACATTTTCTACAGTGCGTCACACACATGCAATCTTCTTTTTGCATATGAAAGTTTACTCGATTCTTAACTTTGTCATCAGTTTCTATAAGGTCCATGCATTCTCTTCAGCCAGTATTCTAAGGGCGTCACTCTCGTGTCTTGTGACGTCACTGGCTTCTCTTTCAGTCTTTTTCATATTCCTTCTGGGTGCTCCTGCCTCAGATTGTCATCTCTTCAGGGATACATTTGATAGGGTTTTCTCCGAGGGTACCTTCTTTCGAATATTCGCTGTGGTATGGTCACAACTGCTGGTGTCAAGCAAGGCACAATCTCAAGTTTCCAAAATACAGGAGATAGGGGGGCAGGATTTCCTGCAAAGACATGCAACTGTTCCTCTACAACCCCATGTTTCCCACTACCCAGGCCGTGCACTGGCCCCTCCGATGATGGGGAACCTGAACAGTCTCCTCAGACAGAACCCTCCCCACCATTCCGTACCCCCACACTCACACACATTAACAGTTATTGGCATTCACACGTTCATTTCCACTCTCACACACTAGCTCCCCTCCTCTGGGCCCACATGTCCTTGTGCACACACCCACTCACAAGTGCACACCCATGTGCGCGCAGAGACACACATTTATTTTTTGAAACATACTTTTCCTAAAGCGACGCTGTGAACTTCCGAGACTCGGTCCTCTAGGGCACCATAGGTTACTCTATTCAGGAAGTGCAGTCCATGAATTGTTGGCCAGCCCTGTGTGATAACCTCTTTCTGAAACCCAGCCAGGATCAGAAAGAGGGTGCAAAGCAACGCTCTCGCCTCACCTTAAACTCAGGCTTGGCTCCAAAGAAGTCCTTCCAAGTGGCAAAACAGGCGATAGTGGGTGCTCTGTGACATGGAGGTGGGGGCCCAAGGGGGCAACCAACCGTTTTGGCACGGCAACTTGGGCGTAGGTCCCTTTTAGGCACACCCTGTTGCCCTACGTGCATAAATATATTGTTATCTGAAGGACGAAAAATGCAGTGCTTTGGATAACATTGTATATAAGCAAACACTGGCAGCTCGATGCATGGAGCTGTACTTTAACTTCACGCTCCATGCACATATAGGCTGCTGTGTCCCGTTTGCGGCACACATTTGAAAGCCATAAAAAGTTAAGGAGAGGAGGTTTAGAATTCTATCAAATACAGTCTCAATCTTTGTGGCATTCACGCATACATGGTTGTCAATTGTCCAGTCTTGCATTTCTTAGGGGAGGTGCATTAGTGTACCGATTGCTAGCATTGTGGCTATTCATGTTCAGGAGGACCCAGGAATCACCTGCATAGAGTTGAAAAGATCAGGTGACTGAGGCTACTAAATCCACCAGGGGTTTAGCAAACACTGAATAACTATGGGGAATTAATGCCTTGGGGAATCCTGCGAGGTAGAGTGGGCATGGAAGGTTTGAACTCACCAATCCTTACCTCAATTGAACAATCCTCTAGGTAGTCTGATCATCATTTAAGGGTTGTTGTGCCTCACCTCACCTGGGATTTAGTACTTCCAAAATGAGTGGTGATTGGCAGTGTCATAATCTGCAAAAAGGTCAAGCAATAAGAGGGCCAAGGGTGTGTTTCTTAGCAGTGACATTTTTAAGGGTACCCACAGCTTGGCCCCCACTTATCTCTCCTCTTTACTTTCATTCTATGTTCCTTCGCATTCCTTGCAATCCCACAATCTATTTCTTTTGAGTTGTGCTTCGTCTCGTTTCCGTTCCATTTCTCTTTTAGCCCCAAGCACTGGAAAGCCCTCCCTCTCTCACCTGGGTACTTCTCATCTCTTCGTATTTTCCAAACTAATATTCAACTTCACCTTCTTGCAACTTTGGTACTTCAAAAGTAATACAAAATGCTTTTCCTTTCTCTGTTGATATACATTTTTATTCATCTGTTTAATTTTTTATCGTACTGTATTTCAGATTCTTTTATTGTAAAGCGGCTTTGGCGAAAAGCGTGTTTATAAATGTAACAAAAATACAAATAAAAATATGCATCCACATCTCAGAACAACATAGGTACAAACATCAGGTTCCTTTCCTCTCTCCGCACATGCTCTTGATGGAACATTTGCACCCGGGGAAGGGCACTCAGCCAGGCTAGAAATGTTGGCAAGAACACAGTGTGCCACCCACATTTCTACAGCCATCCAAGGCCCTTCCACCAGGTGCCACCATCTTGATTGATGGAAGGCAACAGGTGGCCCTTCCCTGTTGACTCCCTTCCCCCCACCTCTACCCCAGGCATCCTCCTTCCCCACTTATTAGCTGGAATGGTGCTTTGTGCTCCGGTCCCACACTCCCTCCAAGCTTTGGTGCCCACCATGGAAACAGAATAGGGATTAAGTCAATTTTCTATTTACTATGGCAGGGGCCATCTTGCTTTTGATTTCATGTGAGCCTGGGCTCACCCAATATGCGCGGACCACGGTTCTCCCATGAAAATGACTTTTAAAAAAACATTCACATCCGGCGCAGCCCCGGGGTATGAACAGCAATCACTGGCCATGTACACACCCCGATGAGGAGGTAACGGGCTACAGTCCTTTCTGAGGCCCTCGCTTAGATCGGGTCTGCCTGGGCTCGGGCTGGCGGGCTGTTACTGGCCATGTACGCCCCCTTACACTGGGTGATAGCTACATTATACCAACTGATAATGACAAAATATTAAGGATGACGTGCACTTCCCTAACCACCTCGTCCCTGTCCTATAATGTTACAGCATTCCACTACTTGACATAGCTGTTTTATATCAGATACATAAATTCATAGCCCCAGTACAGGGACTAAAACTCCTGGCTCCACCTGGGGCAAGGATTACATTAGGCTGCCTCTCTTCCATTGAAAGTGCTTCCTCTAAAAAAACAACACATTCTTCCAAATCTACCGACCAACTCAGGACACTTGGAGACAGTGGAAGAAAAAGTGCAAGACATCTTGAAGCTCAGAACCAAAATAAATCTGAAACAATTCTTCACAGAGTGGATGATGCAACTTTGGAGCATAATCCCCCCACTTCTGAAAAAGCACCCTACCCAGGTACGCCGATTTGAAGTATTCACAAACCTTCCATCTTTTAGACCTTCATGAAAGACCATTGATCCTCATCCATCTTCTCTTGATCAAATGACTCTCTTTTTTTGTCTCTGCATTTTTGTATCAATCTCCTTTCTGCTTCCATGTCCTTCTCTCTTTACCATTCCCTTGCTTCTGTATTCTAAGGATGCTGTTGACTCTACGACCCAATTCCCAACTCTCTATGAAGCGATCTGGTACTTCTGGGGGTGGAGCATTGCAAAAGACAACACAGTAAATGATAATTAAGCAATATGACCCGAGCGGCGGGGGCATTACCGACTCAGGTAATGCCCCGGGGCCCATAGTTATAGGCCCGAGCGAAGCGAGGGCCGTAAACAAAGGCCCCGGGGCATTACCTGAGTCAGTAATTCCCCCGTCGCTCGGGTCATATTGCTATTAGTACCCCGGCCCGCAATATATGTGTGACCAGGGCACTAAAAGCATTTTTTTCTGTCCCGAAACGCCGCAGCGTTTCGGGACAGAAAAAAAAAATGACCAAGAAAATGGCCGCCGGGAAAGGGAAAACGGGAGTCCGTTCTCTCTTTCCATGGCGGCATTTGGGAGTGGATGCGCTGGGAACATAAGTGTTCCCAGCGCGTCCGCTCCCGAAAAAAAAGAAGCAGAAGGTAAGTGGGGTTGGGAGGGCGGGAGGGAGGGGAAGGGGGTAGAGAAAAAAAAAACGCACCTGCGTCCCCGGCAGGTGACGATGGAAGCCTCCAGCTGTGTGGAGGCATGGAGTCTCCACACTGCTGGAGACTGCCATCGTCCCCCACCAGGGACGCAGGAGCAAGAACGTAAGTGGGGTGGGGTAGGGGGGAGGGAGGGAAGGGGGAAAAAAAGAAAAAAAGCTTACCTGAGTCCCCAGCGGGGGGCGAAGGCAGTCTCTCAGCCGTGGGGAGGCTTGGAGCGGGGATGGCCCCGCTTCGAGCCTCCTCATTGGCTGAGGGGCTGCCACGCCCCCTGCCAAGGACAAGGTCGCTGGAATCCCGGCCGAGAATCGAAGGATTCTCGGCTGGGTAAGGACCCGGCGAGAGCCAATCACAATGCGTGTTGCATTCTGCTTGACTCTCGCCGGGTATTAATAGCACATATTACCACTCCCCAGCAGAGCACCCACATTCTGAGTAGGGGTTCACAGTTCCTTTGAGTCATCAGAGTAGCGCAGAAGAGAACGTTTGGATCATCGTGGGTGGTGGTAGTGCAGGAGGAAGCAGTCATGAAACTAGCAAAAAATTAATGTTGCACATTTGGCCTTCGTGATAAAAAAGTCTCACTTGTATAAAATCAATATGATCGGCCAGAGTGACCTTGAGACACACAGCTTTAGCTTTTTTCAAGTCCAGCTGGCTAGCAAACGGGATAAGTCCTCATCTCAGATATGAGGTCATCTGCCGTTCGCATGTTCGAATCCTGCAGTAGGGCCCACTCAGCCCTTCTTCTTTGCAAGATGGATAAAAAGAGTGGCTTTAAATTGCCTAGTCATAACACCAGCAATACAGACCGTACAAGTGGGTGAGGGGGTCCTCCGGCAGGAGGCGCGATATCTGATCCAAAATATTATTATTATTAAGTCAAAAGCAGAGAACTTTGCAAAGCAATGGGGGGAATCAACAAGACAGTAAAATCAGATCACCTGGATTCTCCGCAACTTAACTTGGTCCGAGCACCGCTGGTTATGAGAAGCTAATGCCAAACAATGCTCAAGATCACACGAGTAAAACCCTCTTCGATCTTCTAGATATACAAATTAGAGAATAACAACCAATTTTTTCAGTCAGACTTGGATTTATCCTATCAATACTACATTTAGATGAAATCTCGCTGTCTCGCTTTTTTAATGAGAAGCATTAAAGCTAATTTGGCTATGTAGCAAACCTCAATGGGCCTCATTACAAGTATAGCTCAATTACCAATGTTCACTCCACCAAATTCAGTTATAATTACAGCGACTTGCATCGGGGGTAAATCAACCAAATTTTGAGTAGATACATCTGTGGTAGTTCCTATGTCATGAAGTCCCATTGAACCCCATTGGGGCTTTGAAAGAATTACCATCAGTGGTAATGCCACCAGTGGTATTAACTTCATTTTCTAGAGCAAAGGTGGAAGGAAAGCCTTGACCCAAGTGCTTGATGTTTTTCCTCCACTTTTCCTACAAACGCTGAATATGGCGGTGTGGTAAAAGGGGCAGCAATTCCATTACCAAATGTTTTTACCGCACCACCCTACTGCTAAAGAAGCTCACAACTCTCCCTGATTTCTGTGTGCCAATACATTGCTCCACATTTGAGTTATTTCTCCCATATCATAAATGAAAAAACACAGACTGCACATGCAGGCAAAGGGAAAACATGACTCAGGAAACGTGTCACCACCCGACAAATTAAGGCAGACAGAAGCACCCTGTCAACAGAAAAGATTGCATTTAAACTCCAGCATCAGAGCTTAAACTGTATATGTAGACAATACGTCTGGCCTTCTTTTGTGGTAAGGGCGCTTACTGATTATTAATCATCACAATGTGAAACCAAAGCAGTTTTGGAGTGTCTTATGCACAATGCATCCGCCTTATAAACATTTATAAATAATCTGATTTCTCTGCCACAGGGTTAGCTTCGTTTAAACATCCCTTTGTTGATGGACACGTTTCCTTAATGTGCAGCCTCTTCGTTTCTTTTGTTGCGGAACATGCTTTATTTATTAAACTGTATGCCATTTGCGTGCCAAGTAGCAGCAGGGTTGTGTTGTTGCAAGCCTGGATTGCTTTCAGACCATTCCGCGGATAAACTAGACTTCCAAATGGGACCCAAATGGGCATTTTCAAAGTATGTTCGGTCCACTTGCATGTGCCCTGAATTAGGTCAAGCGGACAAAACATGCATTCTGAATTTGTGTTGATTCAACAAAGCGAACTGGCCATGCTAATAGGAAAATAAGCCCACCTCCAGAATTCAAACATGGGCAGATCTGCCACAGATTAAAACACATCCATTAATTCAAAACACATCTGGGCTTCTTTCCCCATGTGCCTGGTCGTCCCTTTGCAGGAGGAAAGGCAATCCTGACAGGGGGGAAGAGGGAGTTGGGATTCTGGGACCACCCCCCATCCTACCAAATTCATGACAAGATGGAAGGCCAGAAAAAACTGCAACCAACCATTCTATTTCGGACGAAACACAAATGCACCAATGATTGACAAATCGACTGAGAGTTACCCTCTCAGCCAGCCATACAGACCAAGAACAATACAAATCTATGCAAGTGTAGGAGACAAGCCTGTGGTCTTGGACAGAGACACCTATATGGACAGTCTTGAATGAGCACCAAGAAGCCATATTGCTGATGTCATTAGAGACACCACGACACAGCAGCGTTAGAAATGAAGCACACGTACAGTCCGCACTGCACCACACAAACACACACCTGAATACATGAAGAACATGGATGCACAGTTCTGTAGCTAGAGGACAGATACATATACATACTGTCATTGCTTTTATTATTTTGTCATTGGCCAAATGCAGTAACGCAGAAACCGCAAGGCAAAAGAGATCCTGAGTGAGCTTGCTGATGCTTAAAGTCAAATAATCATGTGGATATACAGGAGTATATATGGAACCTGATCAAACTCAATATAGTTAACCCATAGGTAAAGTAGTATATCATGGACAAAGTAGAAACCACATTATAAGGATTAGGAAAGTTACAGCAGGCCTCAAATCATTTAGTAGGAGATGAGCTGAGCCAATTCAGGCAGGACAGAGAGCAAGACACATGAGACGAGGCCCACAGCCAAGGACAAGAGATATGGAGACATTCCAATCCTCAGACGACAAAGGGACCAGCTGCAGAGAAATTGAATAAATCCTCATAATTCAGAGCTGCAGAGCTCAATTTCGTGGTCTTCAGACACGTGATACAGCTGAAGCAGACAATGGACAGTGAACGGTGGTGAGAAAGGGGAGCCAATACCAGGCAGCCACACAGAGTCTGCATCAAGTGTTGCGACGAGCGGGACATGGTCTCATAGGCAAAGGTGGAGCACACAAGTTACAATATAGACACATAATCATTCACATCAACTGGAAAAGGTGCATAGTGGACTGAGAACCATTTCTGGTCCCAGGGCTGGAGACGTCAGCTCTAGCCAATCACAGTTTAGCCTTCCGGGGGTGGATAGCAACGATAGAGAACCAATGGTAGACCCAATACTCTGCATCAATGTATTAGTAAATTGGGGATGAGACAAACCAGCCTCCTGACATGTGAGAACAAGTAGATTAACACATTTAGGTGGCCATATAGGTTACTAGACTCCTAACGGACAATCCCACACAGCGATAGGTTGTTGGAGAGCGGCCCTATTAATGATGGAGTAGTGACGCTATTTTGTATTAAAACTGGCTGAAAGCCAGAGGAAGCTGAAGATGTACTGGAATCCACCTGTATTCTTGTATCGATCGCTGTTGGTTTTGTCTGTAATAAACCGCAATTTGAACTTGCCGTTGAATGAGTCCTCTGTATATACTGGGGAGGGAGTTGGACTTTCCAAGTACGCAGACTTCCAGCATCGCTCTGGCATACCTGGAAGTCTGTCCCAACAAGGGTCTAAATGAGTGGGCCTAAATAGAAATGCTCATGCTTTAGATGAACATTAATATGTGTGTACATTTCCACTACTGAGGTGGTAATGTACAATACGCATCTGTGGTGACATGTGATACAGGTGCGGTGAGTGAGCCAATGCATATTCAGCACACCAGAAACTTGAACATGTGTGGAGCGTTTCATGCGTGACCCCGTGCCCAAAGACTGCCCCGCTTTTACATAGCAAATGTTCTATGTGAATCAGGGACTTGCAAGCTCAAATCACCAGAGCGGAGTTGTGAGGGACAACTCCCTCAGAATTTTGAACACTCAGATTTAAATCAACTGGCCAGCAAAATACACTGTGCGTAAGATTCGTTATGTGGGAGCCTTCAAAAGGAGCACTCACAGGGGAAAGCAATGCATTTTTGTACAAAAATGCTTACAGAATTTACCATTGATAACAGATCGGAGGACATGAGTACGTTACATTGGGGTGAGAGAATGTGGCTTGAAGACCAGATGCTGGAGGGGAGGTGGACATGTGAACCAGGGACCAGGACAGGACGGAATGACACAGGAATGGGATGGTTGATAAGTGACAAATTAAGGATGGAGCAGTGCTGGAAAAGTGCTTTAGGGTTGCCCGTGAAGGGTAGGGAGAGGGGAAAACAAAGCGATGCAGTAGCATGGAGTGCTAGGAAACAGGTTCTTCAGCAAGATGGAGAGATTTGAGGCTGGATTTAAAAAGTGGTAGAGGAGGAGTAGTACATAGAGGGAGAGGAGGAGCAAAATGAAGTTATTCATTCTGTGGAAATACATTTTACGAACTTTGATAAATTGAAATGTATCTTGTTCAGAAATATTTTATATCTATGAGTTCGGCTAATTTATTTCAGGAATTGGGGCAATCAATTTACTTTCATGTTTCTCTTACAGCCATATGGCTGTTTTGGGCTTCGTTCGACCCAAATCAGACTAATATTGATATCATTATTACTGTTGTGTTGTCAAGAACGGAAATTCATCCCAAAATGAATGCTGTAAACTGTCTTTTTTGATAAAAAATAAGACTGTTTGGCATTTGTTCTTACGTTACACTTACTATCTTGTAATGAATATGAATTGATATATTACACTGTATTAATTATTAACTTTGATTTATTGAATTTTGTGTTCTCTCTGATATTCCCAGATCTTCTCCGGTCTCTAAACACTGCCTCTCTGCCGGCCAGTCCCTCTTTCTGTTTCTTGTTCTCAAATCCTTGCCTTAGATTGCACCCCGACCCACATCCAGATAACCTTATCCACCACCGATCTCCTTTGTGCACCCTTTCCTCCAGTAAACTCCCTTACCTCTCTGTCCATGGATCATCACCCTGTACTTCCTCTTGCTTCCATTTCTTTTTCCTTCCTGTCCCACTCTGCCGGAATTCCCTTTCGCCTAGTGCAGCTACTATCCACACCGGGTATCTACGCCTTCAAATCTGCACTAATCATCCATCTCCCAAACCAAGGAGGTGCATGCTGTACTTACTCCCAACCCACTCCCCCTCCCTTACTAGTACCCTACATCTATTTTAACCAGTATGTAATTCATTATTGAATCTTTTATAGGTGTGCTTAATACCGCAGACCAGTCTCCAAGCACAGGAGCAGGATTCGAAACTGTGAAGACAAACGCGTTACCCCTGAGCTATCCTAACAGCCCTGTAGTCAGTCTCCTCAGATTTCTGTACGCAATGTCTGTCCAGTCCACAGTTCATGTCCCATGCATTACTCAACATACCCGGTCAGTTGTGTGCTTCTTTTCCCACTAATGTTATGTTAATTATAATGTTAATGTTAATGTTGAAGGATATTTGTACTGTCACCAACTCAAAATGTCCCCGTTAAATGTTGTTGCTTTTGTAAACACTGTTTACCCTCAACAAATATATACAGAAACAAGCCCTGCTGAATTCGTGGTTTAAACACTGTACTTGGGGCTGATGTGTTATCCTATGCTGATGAACAGGGGTGGACTGGCCTATAGGGAACTTTGGATATTTCCCCGTAGGACTCTGCACCCTGGGCCTCTTTTGTGGGGTAAACTATTTTATTTCCACATTTTCTCATAGGAAAAGCGTTGGACTTGCGGAAAATGTGTAATATAGGGCCACTTTGAACATTATTTCCAGGGCCTCTATCGGTTCGCAGTCAACCCTATGCTGATGCATAAACTGTGGAAATGTAAGTGGCCCACCTCTTTGAAAATCCAAGTATGACACAGGAGGACTCGCTAAAATGTAAGATGCACGGTCCTCTGCTTATAGAATATTTGAAAAGCGATATAATCCGTCTGCGACTTCAGAAGAAAAATCAGGTTTGCTTGCTTCTTGGCACATCACTGCCGCTAGAAGAGCATCCCACTGGCTCCCCCTAAAGGAGAGGATTGTCTTCAAAGCCCTGACCCTCATCCACAAATGCATCCACCTCTCCGCACCAGCCTATCTGTCACAAAGAACCCACCCTGCCTACTCCACAAGACCTACCAGGACACCCTATGCCAATATGCTCACCGTACCCAGGGTAAAAAGAGCTAGAGCAGGGGGCGGCAGCTTCCCCTACCTTGCCTCCCTACATTGCCCTCCCCACTACCCTGTGAGCCGAACCATCACTCACTGCCTTCCGTAAGGCCATGAAAACTACCTTGTTCGCCTGATCAACCCTACTTGCTGACATGACTACCTTCCCCTTCCTCAGGCCTACTGCGGATGTTTCTTCTTTCTTCTTACTAATGACCTTCGATGCCTATTATGTATAATATCCATGCTGTCTAAAGTTCTGTAACTAAGTTTCCTACAAGCAACAGCGCCACAATGTCCCTGGGCTGTCTGTGCGCTATACAAGTGTAACAAATAAAAATAAATAACACAGAATGTAAAGTGTCATTTAGCCAATGGAAATGTAGCTCATGCCTAAATGATTGGCAATGACTAAGGCCCAAGCAACGAGTCAGTAGAACGGATTACTGATAGAATAGCTTAAAATGAAGATGCTTTGCCAGCAGACCCTCTCGTTAACATCCGAAAGGTAATTTAGACTCGATTAATAATCAACAAGATTTTAGGAATTTAAAGAGAAATTTAAAGAGAAATTAAAAGATTGCATTAACAACTTGAAAGAAGGAAGACGTTTACCTCGTCTAGCCGATGATTATTGTGTGTAACTTATTCCCACAGCAGGCTGTGATGCTCTTCTAATTAATCAAACAATTGGTGACAAAATAGATGAATGCATGAGCTGTGTGGTGGGGCGGTGTTATGTGGTTGTGGGCTGGGGAGTGTTTGGGTGGCTGGCCTAGAGTTGAGGGGGAGGGTGTTGATGGTTGTGATGGGTGGGGAGGAGGTGGAGTCTGGGCAGTGTCCAAATAGGGATTTGACAGGAGTTGGTAATTGATGGGGTATTCTAGAGGGGGCTGGAGCGGTGTGATAATTTGAGTAGTGTAGGGCTGGAGAGGCATGTAGAGCGGAGGGGAGATGGAACTCTGCCTCTGTATTTTGTGTGCCTGAGTGCCAGTGGCGTGTGCAATGAGGTGGGAGGCTGAACGGGGAGGGTGGTTGAAGTAATGGTTCGGGTGATGGCGAGACGTGCCATGCTGAGGGATGGGAAAACTGTAGTCAAGGGAGGGCTGGCAGTGCCAGAGGGGGTTCAGCAGTTGTGGGTGGATTTGATAACGAGTGCAGTTGAGACATGTGATGGTTTCGTTGGACTTGAAGGCAGAGGAGCCATGCTAATGGAGGGAGATATGGGAGAGGGAGGATGGGGGATATATTGTCTGGTCCTGCTGGCTGGGCCATAGGTTGGGCAGTGTGGAATGGTTCATTGTATATTGGAGTGCCAGTGGGTTCCCTTGGTAAGGGAGTTGGGGTGGGCATTAGGTGAGGTAGGAGTTGTCAAGAAAGTAGGTACAAGGGTAATGTGGGGAGCAGGAAAGGGGTGTCTTTTGGAGTGCCAGAGTGCTCCCTTGGTATGAGAGTTGGAAGATGTGTGGTGTGCGGACGTGGAGAAGTGTGTCTCTCTGGGCAGGGGTCATTGTGAAGGGTCAGAGATGGAGTGGGTATGAGGTCAGTGTAGTCATGAATGTGGGTGTGGGAATTATATGGGGGCAGGATTGGGGTGTCTTTGGAGTGCCAGAGAGCTCCCCTGGGATGAGAGTTGGAAAATGTATGGTGTACAGACGTGGAGGAGTGTGAGACTCGGCAGGGGTGTTTGTGAGGGGTCTGAGTTTTGTGAGAAGAGTTGTGGTTTGGGTTGCAGGTGGGCCTTACTCAAGTGTTGGCAAACATGGTGGTTTATCGGTGTCTGGATTCAGAAATCAGCACCATGGTGAAAACATCTACATTCAGAATTCAGCAGAGTAGTGAAACACCCAGATTATTAATTCAGCAGAGTACTGAAACACACAGATTCAGAGTTCAGCACGGTAGTGAAATACACCACACAAACCACCTAGGTTTGAGTAATGGTGATGTTGGGACATGAAGTGGAGTCCATCTAACTTCCCTGATGGCAGTACCGATGTGGCTAGATGCAAAACTTGCAACCAGTATTCAGAGAGTTCAGTGGCACGCAAGCTTTATGGTAGTTCTTGGGAGTGTTGGGCTGTGGTGAGGTGTTGAATGTGGGGGAGTGATATCTGGCAGGGGTTGTGAGGAGATGGTCAAGTGTGGCTGGCAGAGAGGGTTGTGTGAGCTGTGGTTGTAGGGAGAGAGGCAGTGGAGGGAAAATCTTACCTGACGGTTGTGTGGTGGCTACGCTGAAGGCAACATTGGTGAACATTACTTCCGCGTAATTGTCCAGCAGAGCTTCCCGGAAACGAGGCTTGGTCCACAAAGCGGCAGAATTATTAGCCATTTAGCCGGTTGTAAGCACAGCCCTGAGCTTGCCTCCTGGAAAGCTTCATTCTCATCCTCTTGTAGGCTGCCAGTCATGAAAGCACCTCCTCTAGTGTACTCAGTGCATGGAAAAGTAAGACGCTGGACTTGTGGCAGAGATTCTTCCCTGCAGTTTTTAAAAAGTGTATGTTTGGAAGAGATAAGCACAGCTTTGCTTCCCAAAAATGCTGAATGCACAGAAAATCTCAGCATCAGCCGGTCACATTAAACACATTTCAGTAGATGTGCTTACTTTTATTAACACCATAAAAGGGATGAAAGAGCGTATGCACAGGAGACACACTTCAAGGTGTTGTTTACCACGATAAATCGTTGTGGAATTGAGGGGGTGTAATATGTATGTATTCATTGATTTCTAGTGCACAGGCCCGTGTTCATGGGTCAAAGTGCAGGTTTTCATTAACACTGTAGGACCACTCGCTATAGATCCTATGTCTACAGCTCCCTCTAGCAATGACAACAGGCATAGCTATGCAAATTGTCCCACTATATATCTTAAGCTAACAGCTCCTTCTAGCAGAGCATTCTGTGCTTTCGGGCAACCTCTACTGAGCATTATGCATCGGACAAACATACATCTGGCCTTTTATCATTTTTAGCTAGGTACATGTAATACTAGCTTGAAGTATTTTCACCATCTGTCTGTACTTGTTCTTGGTAATGCTAGTGGTAAAGCTGAGGATCTTGTCATTATGACATGCTGAAGACACCAACCATAGTCATATTAGCATAAGCAAGGCAAGGGACAGCAGGGATGCATGCATTATCCTGACGGAGTGGCTCTGAAAAAAAAGATCACAAAGAAAATAAGTGGTTACAGGGATGTCCACCTGCAGTGCAGCGACAAACCAACCTGATCCCACTAACCCCAAAAAAGACAACGAGCCACGTGGCAAAGGAGGAACCCTCAAACCGTGGAGAAAATAGAAGGGAGCAGGTACTGATGGAGCATAGGGCACCCGAAATAAAGTGGAGGAAGGCCTATAAGTGGCACTGCCTTCTATGAAAAGATGAGAGGTGGGCAGGGATGACTTGGGAGAGTCAGGGATGGAACAAGGGATGGAAGTGACAAGAGCGCTGTGTGCGTGGGACTCTGGGCCAATGGAAAGCAAAGCCACAGTCAGTTGATTCATGAGAATAAGAACCTGGTCCATCAAAGCTACCCCCGGGAGCATGTAGCACAAAAACCAAGACAGTGAAGGGAAATTATTTCAATACAAAGGTATATTAACCCTTTGTGGGGAAAGGTCGTGTAAGGTGGTGTGGTATACACCCTTTGAAAATCTAGGTCTTAACTGTTAACTTCATCAGAACAAGCATTGCATTTTAGATTCCAGTGTCTAAAACCAAGAGCATATCCGGAAATAGTCCAGCAATTTGTTTTTATTCCAATTGTATTACCTTCAGACAAATGACAATCGCAAGCATGCTGATCGCTTCTGTGTAAAATCTCTAAGCCAGTTCTCCGTTTCCCTGTTGGAGATTACTAAGAAATTGAAGAGTAGCAGTCCACTACATAATCGGGAACAGCAAGGTGGCTACTTAAAGCCAACAGCTCAAAAGCATGTCTGCTGAACTTCAACTTTACATCAAACACCAGCCCTTCTACCAATCTACCATCCATCAGAGTTCAGTCCAGCGTCCCAAGCGTCACTACCAAAAGTCAGAGATGAAAGACAGAGATGAGACTGGATGCTAACATCTGGTGTCTGACCAGAGCCACCCACCAATACCAACACTTCTTTGATACCACAAACTCAATATTCTAGGGCAGGGGTCTGCAACCTTTGGCTCTCCAGATGTTTTGAACTTCAGATTCCATCAACCGTAGCCAACATAGGCAACGAGCAGGGATCATGGAAGTTGTAGTCCGTAACATCTAGAGAGCCATAAATTGCAGACCCCTGTTCTAGGGAAACTGCTAACAGGTAACCAGGCAAATAACTTTGGCAATTGGCTGGTCCAACCTAGTCCAGACGCTTCAGTCATCTGGCCTTTGGTGTATCAGACAGAGCAAGAAAATAAAGAAAATCTGCAGTGCAGATTAAAAGAACATTAAAGGAAAAGGGGAATAAGGGTTTTAAAATAAAATATGTTCATAAGGAATAGTTGCTACCCTGCAAATAAGTGAGGCATTCTCACACTCAGATGTGCACGGCCTTCTGGAGAACAATAGGCTGTAAGTGGATTTTATTTTTTTTAAAGAGAAGGCGTTAGAAATGGAATGCAATCTTTTATTGAAGGTATGAGCTAGGGTGAAGCTTGTCTCACCAAGGGCATGGTAACGAGGAGTGGTCATGTGGGCCAAAATAGATCCATGGACAAGGGGTTTCTGGTGGGCTTTGCAGGAGGGAGAACACTCAATCTTTTTCTGAGACATAAATCCATAGTCTTGGGAGTTGACATTATATGTGTATTTTCGCCAGGTCAGGGTGTTCCCCTCTTAGGCACTGACTTCACCACTTCCATGCTGCACGCAGCTGCTGGGGAGGGGTGGCAAGCTGATGGGCTAGTAACCAGGAGCCTTAAAACCCCAAGAACGGTCCCCCATTATAGTTGCTTTTTGACTCCAGTGAACCAAAAGGCTGGTAATGTGGGAGGAGGGGGTTGTAGCACAAAACCTATAGATCCAGAAAGGCTCCTAATTAAATAAGTTGCACACAGATGCACTTAATTACGACTGTGGCATTAAGTTCAGATGCATTTTAAAGCATTTCAATGTTCGTTATCCCTAAATTATCTTCAAGTGCGACCCCCTTTCTCTGTGCCCTCTCCCCTCCCTTATTAATAGCTTTGATCTCTTTTGATCATATAGGATCTCCTTCAATCCTTTCATTCTAGATCCCTATGTGGTCTGTGGTCTTATTATGGCCGGGCCCAGCCCAGCTTCCCTGTTTCAGCATGGGAGATTCAAGTGCAGGCCAATAGCAAGAGCGGGTGGATCTTGCAGCAAACTGCAACGCTTCTTCAGAGGGTGAACGTTTTAATGCCCGGGAGGGTGCAACCTCCTCACAGCCGCTTGCACAGACCTCCATTTCCTTAAGTGCAGAACTCGGCGGGTCCTCTAACAAATGATCTACTTCATATCATGACAAGTTCTTGGGTTAAGAGTCCATAATTCCAACACAGAATGCATAACTCACAAGTTAGTCAGTAATCCCAGCATAATTGCTGCCATATTGGACAGTGCAACTTAATTGTTTGCCACAATTGCAATGCAAGTAGGTTGGGCCACACACTAGAAGCAAGAGGAACAGAACTTATTTTGGGGAAATTAAATGTGGATGTCTGAGAGGGGTAACTTTAAATAGGCATTGCGCCAATCAGTGTGTAGCCAGTATACCACTACATCACCGATGAAATAACTGACACATATTAATTTGATTGGAGGGTTTTCTTTTGTATGCCCTTTGGGAGGAGGCTGAAGTGTGAGCTGTTATAGTCGATCTTCATTGCAATGTAAATCACAAATACCAGCCAACTAAATTGAACTCCTTTCAGGGACTATGTAAGGATGAAAAGCAAAAAGGACCGTGCCAAACTTATAATAGGTGCATCCAGGTTCCTCAAAGATCTGTGGAGATCCACTCATTGGTGAACCTGTCACAGTGGGATCAACCCTTTGAATTGCCCTCCCTCCACTAACACTCTCCAGTGTTCTTGCTCAGTATGTTTACCCTTTTATGTGCAGCATATACATCCTATGCATAACTACAGACAAGCTTAGATAAATATGTTCTCTTCTGGCGCACAAGAATATTCTGCATGCACAATAACCGTGGAGTGTGAAGAATCTAGCACTAGCAATGGAGATGGACCACTGCCAACCTTTCTCACCCCATCTACTCAAATATGCTGAAACACAGCTCTCAAACCAGGTTCTGCAAGTCCGGGCATTGCCCGCATGTGTGGCTTTGCATTCCCACACAGATTGTAAAGGATTAAAAGTATCACAACCAAATATGATGTGAGCCTAAAAGGCGAGACTTTTTGATTACTTCACATATGGCATGCAGCAACTTGGGATCCTGCCTCATGAGGTGTACTACTTTCAAGACCTAGACACACCCCAGAAGAGACTGTCCTAAAGTCACATGCTTATAGTCATGGTTTTGACATAAGGATGCACCTGTGTTGTCTACTATGCATAATATTTGCAGTTCCACCAAAAATGACACTTTTTGCGCACCAAAAAATGCAAATGTGCTACCTCATTCGCTCTCAGGAACGGCTGTGGCGTAGCTATGGCCAGAAAGACCGGGCTGTGCCCTGGCGCAATGAGGCAGGGTCTTGCCCGTCATGCCACAGCCTACGGTAGCCCAATGCACAAACTCACGGTAGTGTGTGTACTCCATGCATGCTCATTTGCGCCATAGAGCAGCCTTTTTCCTAATACACCGCACAAAAAGTATCTTCCAATATAATACCCTTGCCTGGTGCATCGTTTGCTCCTTCATTTAAACCCAGTAGGCTATTTCCTCAGAGGGCAATTACAGCAACAAATAAAATCTGCGTCACAGCCACAAAAGGGAAGACCACAACGATAGAAGTCACTCAGGGCATCTGTATTTCAAACTGGGGCATGGTCAAAACGTAAGCCTTCAGGGTTCATTTCAGCGACTGAACCAAATGAGGCCTTTTTTCACGAAAGCCTCAACTGCCCGAAAGCTGACGCCCCTCTTCTGCCAGTCTGACTTTTCAAGGCACACGTTTCCTAAGTGAACTGGGTAATCCTTTTCATACACAACACACAACACAAAGTTCAGGGGAAGTGCAAAACGCTGGAATAAGCTGATAATACAGAAAAAAAATGCAAACGCCAATTAATACGAGGGCCATTCGTGAGTACTAAAACCTTAAATTGGCTGCGGTCCATCGACATCCCTGTAAAGGATTTTTAATGTTAATAAGGTATATTTATTTGCTAGCATCATACACGTGGCCTCATGCACTTTCAAGTGTTCAGAGAGTTGCACGCTCCATAAATATGTATTTGCGATGGCTGGGACATCAAAGGAAATGGAGGGCTCATAGACAAAATGTCCTCTTCCGGGTTCATGGAAACAAAGGGAGGGTTTATGCCAGGGAGCGGTTATTATTGGGAGAGTTCATACCCTCGAGTCTGCTGCAGTGACCAACATGTGATAGGCTAAGAGGTGGAGGATCACAGATCAGTGCCTTCACTCAGCATTCGTGTTTTAAGGTATTGTTCACTTATACTACTGCAACTTCTCATGTAAGCCCTGTAAATCCCACATGTCCACGCGGAATGCAAAACACTTCACGCAACATTCGAGGCAGCAAAGGTTATCTCACTGCTCGCGTTCATTTCCATATCAGCTTATTTACATCCATAAATTGATGTAATCATATCGTAGTGTATGTACATTTAGGTTGTCAACTGCTCAGTGTCGATACCTTTTCAAGAGACAACCAATGTATTGTACATAGTACTGCTAATATTGTATACTTCTCTAACCTATGCCTCATCGGCGTGCATTATTTCTTTTTGACGTGTCCAGCACTGTAACCACGGCTGGACTGCACTCCCCTGTATGTAACTAAGCCTTGCAATCCTCTTGTTGCCTCTGCCCCTTGCTACCCCTTTAGGGGTTAGGTGCGCAATATAAATAAATAAATACCAATACCATACATCTAAATGTATTACGATAAAGTTTTAACCAACATCATTTCAGCATTAATGTTTCATATCATAGATACACAAGATGTGCACATAAGGTTTCGGATTAGCATTGACTCCCTTCATCAGGCGTATATTTCGAGCTAAACTCATATAACAAAAGAAATAAAGTCTCGACTGCCCGATGCTGCCTCCGGACCATTCATTGCCTTCAAGATGTCCCCATTAGCATGACCACGTATGTGGGATCTCATTCATTACAATTTATTTTGCTACTTGTATTTTCCCCAAAGTGTTTATATCCTATCAAGGCAGAAAAACATTTAAAAAATTGAACAGAAATATGTATATAGATAATATGTCCATTATCTGTGCAGAAGTTTAGCCGCATCTCACAGTAAAGATGGCTTTGCACATGCTCATATCATAAGGCACAGATGTCGCAAGAGAACTATATATGTAGGATTCCTGTTGGCATTATTTTGCTAATGTGGTCTACCTATCAGCTGTGTCAGTGAGGGGCAGTGTGCATGGATAGTGTTTGTGGTGATGGTGTGGCTCTTGTGTTAGGTGGTGTGTCATTAGCGTTATATCCCTGGCTATTTGTTCTCCTACATTATCAGAGATTAGGGTGTTACTCCTTGCATCTTTCTAGTAACTGGTGGAATAAACTCTTTACTGGACTGTAGTTTTTCATGCTGTTGTGTATGTCTTGGAACTGTTGTACTGTGTGAGTGTGCAGATAGAAGTACATGTTGAGTCTTGGATGCTTCTGTCAAAGCTGATATTCCTGTGGTCCATGTTGTGCTGTAGAGGAAGTTCAAAACTGACTCCATGGCCCTACATGTGGTCCACGTCACGTACTCTCTAGAAGCCCTCTCTCCTCTGTGTGCCCACTCTATTGCACTTACCTTTGTTGCTTTCCATAACACACTTGTGTCTCAGTTGATGGTCACTGTCCTGCTTGCTTCTTCACCACCCCCTGAATTGGAGTTCAACCATGGATCTCCCTGACGACCAAACTGCTGAAGGGATCCATGTGCCTCCACCTGCCTGTACCACTGGCACAAAGAGACCACTTTACTACTCTTCGCGCTGCTTACAAGGACTCTCACTTTGCCCTCACCACTGCTCTGGACTATCAAATCCTCATATCATATTGATGTTATATTCTCCCTCCACTCGTCACTTCAAACTTTCTATGGCCATTCAGGCTTTCTCCCCCAAAAAAACATTCCTTTTGATCCTCTTAAGTTCCACTACAAGCATTGCCTCTTAATACTCCTCAAAATCAGACAAAAATGAAGCACCTGTCCATTCTTTTATCTCTCCCACCTCCTCCCACCTTCTTTCCATCTCCTGTCTTCAACATATTTTCCACACAATCCGATTTCTCTCCCACATCCTCCAATGAACTCTTACCCATCCTCTGCTCAGCAAACTCCACTGTGTGCCCCCATTGACCCACATCCACCTCAACTAAAAGGCTTGCACTTGTAACCTCATCTTATCTTTTCTTGCTCTTCAATCTATCCCTCTCCTTGCCTCTTATAAAATTGCCACTCTTATACCCAAAGTTAAAAAGAAAACACTGCTGATCATAACAATCCCTTATTGTACACAGACCTCTGTCTCTCCCTCTTCCCTTAACAATGCAAAATGCTTGTGAGAGTTGGCTAGCAGAATGAATGGTCCTCAATATATAAGATATTTACTAAACTATGATTATTACTTATTCATTATAGATAGGCTAAAGACACAGAAACAGAGACAAAACTGTGGTTGATTGTTACTTAGCTCTTTATGCTTCCGACACCTGGCATTAACCGTATAAGTATATTCAGACTGTAACGTTGTTGAACTGTCCTACTGCCTATTTTGTGTGTGTTACTATAACTAAGTTCTCTAGTATCCTGGTAATGTTTGCGCCCGGCTACCTGTGGGTTTGGTTTTGCGCTATATTAAATAAACAAACAAACAAACAAACAAGTGGGTAAACAACTCCTGAAGGAGGGGGATTAATTAGCCCAAATCGCGTAGAGAGAAATACACTAGGATTGGACATACCATATGTTATTAACTAATCTTTGAACTAGATATATGTGAGAATTCACAGGAATCCATTGTGTAAAATTGTCTACCTGTGATCAATCCAACAGGAAACATTTGGGGAGAAATTAATTATAACTAAGGCATTTAATCGCAAACTTAATTTGATTGAAAATTGTGTACTCGTTGTAACTAGTGGATTGTGTTTTTATGACAAAGAAATCCATATGAATCCATGATTTTAAGTAAATCGACTTTTATTGAACAAAAATTAATTGGTAATTAAATAATTGTTTGTGTATGCAATACCCTTTGGGTGTGCAGGGGATGGGAGAGTTCCTCACATTTGTGAACATCTGGTGGTTTTACAAAACTCTCCACAGAAACATCTCTCACCCATGTCACAAATGTTCTTAATGCTGCTCACCACTCTTGACTCTCGGTCATCCACAGAATACTTGATCTCTCTGCAGCCTTTTCCCTCCCATCTTCAAATCCTTGATTTCATGGGCAGTGTATTGGATTGGGTGGCCTCAAATCACACTGCCTCTCCTTCTCTATTGCATAGGATTCCAACGCTTCCTCCCCTATCACTCTACACAATTGAGTCTGCCTAGAATCTTTCTTTACTCTCTACAACTCCTTCCTGGGCAAACTCATCCTGTCGTTTGGAATTTATGACCACCCCATTGATGCAAACAGAAAGATCTCCCTTCCATCTTTCATCCCTGCTACCTCTGAATGCAACACCAACTACCTTACAACCACCCACCACTGGATGTCTGTACGCTGCCTGACATTAAACTCTGCAGAGCTGCTAACCTCACTGTTCCATCTCCAAATCACCTTTCCGCCATACTCCTCGCTCAGTCACTCTAGGCTGGCATCATGAGAGTCAACCAAGATTCCAGTACTTCATTCTGGTGACTTTTACTGCTGCCAGATTAACCTTCTCAATATTCAGATAATCTGCCCACATCTTGCTCACCACTCAAACCAAGCGATTATCTCTACCCATGCGCTCCAACCAACTAGATTATTGTTCAGCATTTTCCTGGGTCTCTACCTCTAATCCTTCTCCCCTAAACAAACTCACCCGCTATTCCCGATCTATATCATTTTCCACCTGTAACTTACCAACATCACGCTGGATGGCTCTTCATTGCTCTGTCCCTTTATGTTCGTACTCCTAGTCTACACATCTTTCTATGGTCTTGCCCCCCACGACCATGCTCACATCATCTCAACCACTTTCCATCTAGAGCTCTGTGATCCTCTTCTCTCAACCTCTTTCATCCCCTCCATGCTGCCTCTGACTTGTGCTCCTTTGAGCTGCTCATCCCACTCTTCTGGAATATCCTCTCTTGCAGTAAAGCCAGTCGATCAGCGTCATTGTTTAAGGGCAGGATCACACTTCCACCATGGAAAGGGCTTCTCTCACCCACCCACTACTTCTCACCAATTGAACCCAGTCAACCCCTGGTAATGTCACACGTGTATGTACAAATGTGCGTGTGGCTATTCTTTGCATGTTTTTGCCCTAGACCATAAATGTGTGAATTATTATCTATTTCTTTGTCTTTGTCCGCAGTCTATGTCACAGTATCATACACCTATATCAAGCTATGCCTCCAGTTAGTCACGCACCCCTGTGGTAAAAGCGCCCTACTCTGGGACTGCCTCTGTCATCGCTAATGTTCTCCATCTGTGCCAGTTCTATTAGTAAGGACGTCTCTTATATTTAATACATATAAAATATTAATGAATGTTTAGGACATGTATTTTGTACTGTTGTGGATGTGAGAATGCCTGAGCACTGTTGCGAGTCCTTGAGTAGGTTCCCAATGTGGTTTCATGCTGCTTGGGATTTGCTGTCCTCTTCGTTTATGGTGTTGGCTTTGAATGTAGTGGAGGGCTTGGAATGCGCTATTCCGGAGCAGTTGTAACCTGAGTGAGAGGTGCAATTTCCTGGGCTGTTACAATGTTTTCTGTGTGTTTTAGTGTTCCTCTGAGGTCAGTGACTGAGTGGTTTAGTTCCTGTAGCAGCGCTGCCGTTATCCGCTGTGACAAGGTCAGTAATCCTATTTTGTAAATAGGGGTTTGGGGACCCCTCATCACCTAGGGTAGCAGGCCTACCAGAGAGCCATTTCCACCCCACAGGGGGAAGGTGGCAGTTGGTAGGGCCCCAGTTCATCTCCATTTCCCAAGTGCCTATTTGATTATTGGCAGTAGCACTGTGGATCACCCCATGGCTTTTGACACATTTGCGGGCCAGTTTCTTTCTCTTTCTTGTAGACACGTTACATTAAAAAGACAGCAGAAGTCTGGGCATACCACCTGCAAAACAGCAGACCTCCAGGGCCTCATGTGAGAGGACCCCAGTCATCCAGCGGCCGAGACCAACAAGGAGAAAGAGACTTCGTGAATAAAGCCACAGAGAGCCCGTGTAGCCAACGGGAGGCCGTGTACCGCTCCCAAACACCAGCACACATGGGGCCTCATTACGACCCAGGCGGTAAGTTACCGCCTGGGTCGTACCTTTACCACCATGGCGTAAACTACGTTTACGCCATGGTGGTTGGCAGACTTACCGCCCCATTCCGAGGTTGGCGGGGCGGTAAGTCCCCAATCCCCATTTACCCTTCCCCATTCCCATTTTTGCCCCATAGGGCATAATGGGAGTGGGGAAGGCGTTAATTACGCCACCGTAAATTACGGTGGCGTAATTAACAACAAGGTCCCTTAGCGCCATGGATTTTAACACCTGCTAAAAGCAGGTGTTAAATCCTCCATGGCGCTAAGGGACCTCGGAATCAGGCGGCAAGGGTCGGCGCTGTTTACGCCGCCGTAAACCCCTTACCGCCTGGGTCCTAATGAGGCCCATGGTGGGCTAACAGCCAGGCCGGGTTATGGCACAGACCATACAAAACAGAGTTGCCACGGGGCAGCTTCCACAGGAAAGAAAGGTCTATTAGTAAATAGATATTTATTCGGAATGCAAGTTCCATAAAAGAATCAACATAAATCCGTGTTACATTAAAACAGTTCAGGGACATTAAAGTGGAGCTTCGAAAGAATGTCACATATTAAAAATTCCTACAAACACTCAATAGAGTTCATCAGTAACATGATTTATGCCAGGTAATAACATTGAATAAAATGGGATAAAAACAAAACAGGCCTACTCAGCCAGTGAGAGCCAGTGAGAGCCAGTGAGAGCCTCAATGGTATAAAAATAAAAAGTTCCAGGGACCTGCATAATGTAAAATTGCTCGCCATAAGCAGATAATAAAAGTTAACTCTACACAGTCCAAAACCAGGGGTCTTTGAAAGTGGAATTAGGTACGTCTGACGCAGTTATCATACCAAGGGCAAAATAACAAGGCATGCATGTTTGTCTCTAGCGAGATGCTGTCACACTTACAAGGCGGGTCGTTTTGATGTATCCAGTGCGCTGAGGGAGTAACTTCCCGGTCTGTTAGAGATGCGGTACACAGACAGGCTAGTCAAATATCATAACTGTGCAATATTTCGTAGTCAATACATTTTAGTACATGACTGTAGTTTAACATGAATTCTCGGTACCAGCATTTCTAACAGCCCAGGAATTGACTCCCTCAATGGCAGACCACTTGCAGCGACTAGGTCCCCCTACCACATGGACAACCAAGATTTTCTCCGGTGAGTGATGCATGGCCACTAGCAATCAAGCCACACAAAGGGAAGCAGACTATAACTATCTGGCTCCTTCTCTCTAATTTAGGCAACACCTTATATAATGCATGTGACCCATACATGCCTCAGTACTCCTGAATTCTACAGGACCTCCTGTGTAGGTATGCCAGGAGCCTTATATCACGGACCACCCACAGCTGCCCTATTAAGCACACATTTATGGTATAACCAAGAATGTCTATGGCCTCTTAGGCTTTACCTAGATACTGACCCCTACTTTGCTCAGGGTTCCCCACAGTATCTCACACAATCTATGTGGAACACTGCCAATCAGACAACCAACACAGAGTTTGATTCACCTATCCACACTGGATAACAACCACCCCAGCATTAACTGCATTCACTCAATGCCAAAGCATGCTTGCTTTAGTACACATTGGCAATTGCCAATGGATCTACCAAGTACCTAAAACTACTCGAGCTAACTTTAACAAAAAAACATTGGCCACACAGTTGGCAATTTTTCTTTTGTTATATTGCCATGAACAGGAATCAATAACATCATGTTGAAATAGAATCTTGTATAAATCATCTATTAACAACAATCTCTCAAGAAATGATATATGTGGCTATGTAAATCACATTTAACCAGTTCGGCTTATGCTATTTAATAAACTGAAAAATATGTATATGTCATTTATATACCTTTGTCTTGGAGCGCTTGCATAGGGACGTACCTCCTTAAAACTCATACAATGTGTAGGAATGTCAGCATAAACATGAATAGTGTTCAAACAAAATTTCTGGTCTTCTTCCAGCTCTTGGCTTATGATCAGCTTCCCCTTCCCCAAGTTCAAACAGTTTACAGGATATCGGGGTTACCTTCCCTAAGAGTTCAAATCTTCCATTTTCCAAAAACAACACAGTTCCTTGGGACATTTCCCAGCTCCTTTGATATTCACCAACTCATATAGGCAGTTCTGTTTCTTGATTTAAAAATCACACACAAGGAGTTGCAAACCACAAGCTTCTTTGTATATACTTTAATTGGCTTTTTCATAAAAGCGTGGCACACTGTCTAGGCACAGTTGTCAGACAACATGGTCCAAACATTACAGGTCACGCAACCAATACCCCTTCATGACTGCTTCCAGCAACAATTGTCCACTGATACTTTTCTGTATTGCTCTGGCTCTTGCAATACAGGTTTTCTCCTAACCAGCAATTTCTGAAGCCTTTTTTGGTTTCTGATCTCATTCCCGTCTTGGTATTCTCTTGACTTTGTCAATACTCGTTTTTCATACAATGCATTCTGTGGTATCTGCCACATGTATCACTCTTCTTTTACTCCATTCACAAGTGCTCAACTTGCTTTTTACTGTATGGCATTAAAAAATGGTTACAGTAATTTTCAGTTTGTTCGGTATGCAAAGTACTTGTTTCAGCATTCAAAAGTACATGCAATCACTTTCAGTTCGCTCAGCATGCAAAACGGACTTTGTTACAACTTACTGGATCACCCTGGTTTGAGTGATTGGCAGGATTACACTCACCGGTCACACACGGCAATTCCCTTCTGTTGGTTGTCCTTTGCGACGGGCCTCTCAATGCTCCTTCAGCTTATCAGCTTCCCCAAGCTCCCCTTCTCCCTCGCTGAAGCCATAGAGAGAGCTCTCGCTCTCCTGCTTTCCCGCAGCGGCTGGGGTTCGTGGGAGTGCCACAGCTCTTACTGCTCAGTCCCACCCAGGAGGGTAGCAAGACTTCCAGACCCTCTCACAGCCATCCACGGCCCGGCCTCTCTCTCTCCTGTTTGACACAGCTGCCAGCACCTGGGGCTCCAGCTTCTCTACAGCTCGTTCCCCTGCCTCCCTTGCAACAGGCATTTTTATATCTGTTATGACTGTTAGGTGACCCCAGGTGTGGGTGATTAAGTCCAATTGCCTGACTCAGGCATAACTCATTAGGTGGGCGTGCCTGGTTGTTCCACCTGTATTCCTCCATAGCCCTCCTCTTTGTCTCTGTACCAGAGTGGTGCTGGGAATGTTTGATTTAATAAAAGGGTATGTATAAGTCTGTTTTATCTTTGATATGTGTTTGTATCAATCCAATGAGGATGTGTCTTCCTAGTTTGTCTCTTCCTCATTCCAGTATTGAAGTGGTGTTTTTGGGGACAGTTTGGAGGGAAGAAAGGGAACATGCTGACAATAGCCTACAAAGGCATGAGGGATAGAGGGTTCATTGAGAAAAGGGAAAGGGGGATACCATGTTTCACCTAAGGACATCCTCTCCCCACTCCCCAGGTTCCCTCCACTCACCGCATATCCACCCCCAGGGTCAGGATCCAAAAGCGATGGCCTTTCCCTGGCCACCTGAGAGGAGGATCCAGGGGGAAAAGAAGTGAGGATGCCCTCAGGTTCCTCACAGTGTCTGTAAGGTACGACCCTACAATCCTTTCGGTACTAACATCACTGCTCAAGTAGGCCTAGCCTAGAAAGTCCCGGAAAGAGCTTAGTTAGATAAAGCAATGGACTTTAGGGCCTCATTGATAAAAAGTTAATATAGATAATAGGGCCAGTATGCTCTCCATGCTAACCTGGGGAATAAGGGTGCCTGGGCTGGGGAGGAAACACTTTGATTAGAGAAGAGATTGAGCGACAGGCATAGTGCCCTGAAAAACAATTCAAGAACAACCCTTGAACCATCCCAGGGAATGGGAATGTTCTTTAGGCCCACTGTGGCAGTGCATGGATGTGACATGGTTGTGATTCATTGGCCTGCATAGACGTCTGATAGTTTCAGTGGTTCCCAGCCTGGTTAGAGTTTTGTTGGTGCAGTAACATATTGACACCAGGCTGTATACTCCATCAGGTGCAGTAACATAGGGGGTTGATGGGGTTTGAGGAGCGTGGGTTGTTGCTTTGGATCCTTGTTGATTGTTCAAAACTATGTCCGTGATCTGCATTTTCAATTGAATAGCGTGCAGAATTGCAAGTGTTGAAGTGAGTGGCGCTATGCCTGAGTAGATATGTTTGTACTCACCATACCTTGTCACTTTGACTGTTTTCTTACTTTTCTTTTTTGATTCCTTGGGGGAGATGTTTTGTAATCTGTTCTGTGCATTGTTTGCATTCTGCTGTGAAGTACTGGAGTGATGTCATGCTGAGTAGAATCTTGCATGCATGAAGTGTATGAGCTGGGCTAAGTGTTTCGAGAGTGACAATTCGAGTGGGACAGGCCGAGGTAAGGATGTGCCAGTGGGTCTGTCTTCTGCATCTAATATTATACACTTGAGTTACTTGGAACCATGTTGAATAAATAAGAATGTCCTTTTCTTCTGCATGAAGATCCTGACTGGCCTCTACAGCTTGTCTCTCAAAGGCTTTTTAAGTGCACCTATATGCCTCTCACTGATTCGCTCAACAGTGCTGTTCTGGGAATTAGCAAACAACCAGCATCTACAGCTTGCCTTTGTGCAGTGGACTTTTGGCAAACACTTCAACATCCATTGGGATCTCTAAATTCTCAGGGTTCTCTAAATCCAGTCCTCGACAGCCCCAGCAACATTTCCTGGGTACCTATTGGCTGCGTAAACTCCCCTGTAGATTCAATGTATTGCAATTCGTTTTGTGTGACTCTCGTGAAAACATGCAGTGGATTTAGCTTTTGCAGGCTGGACTTGGCGACCCCTGAAATATTCAATAGTCAAATCCATCACAATGAATATCCACTATGAAAGATTCTCAGTGACCTCTGGTGTCCCCTACACGTGCACATATCCACCCGCCCACACACACATACGTCAATTCATGCATACTGACATATGCTCCTTTGCGCATAGGAAACTGAGGCATAGTTCCCAAAATAAGAGATGCAAGACTGTTGACTCTCCTCACCACAAGATATTTTCCATTTTACAGGAGACAGGAGCCGTGCCGGATTCTGTTTTCACAGGTGAGGTTTTCCTTGTGCTTTCATATAACGATTGCCCAGGGGTTATTTTTAGGCCATAACTAAATGAATTACAACTTATTATCTTCAAGCCAGAAGCCCTGCAGGTTCCATTTAGCTTGACAGCGTGCTGGATCCATTTCTGATGCAAGTAATGTTTGGCAACACCAAGAAATGACTCACGTCTGGAGAACCATGTGCTTTTAGATAAACAGGAGCAAGCTAGAACGTTGAAATCCCCCCTACCTTTGGAAAGAAGGCCAGTGGGTGGATGTCTGCTTTAATTTTTAATCATCAGATTTTTCCAGCTGAAGGGCTATATGCTGCTTAATTCTCCACACTTATAAATGTTGTTCAAGGTATTTGGCAGGAAACAAAGGGTTTAGAAGTCCAAGTGATCTTTTTTGCAGATATAGAGGGATACATTTTTTAATAATACATTTTTCAAGTACAGATTCAGATTTATTTATTTTTATTTATTTTATTGCTCATTTGTAAGGCACTTATACATCAAGAAATGGTGTTTCAAAGCTCCCACAGGGTAAAGGGAAGGGAACAGCAAGATATGATAACAAAGATGAGCAAATATAGAAGCGGTCCGACTGGGCCTTATGAACATTTGGATCAGGGAAATGCAGAAAGAGAGAAGGAGAAGGGGGCAAGTGGTAGAGGTTCCACAGAGGGGAGAAGTGCCAGAGAGCCAGTTGCAGAGGCAACAGTGCCAGGCAGTGACCACTAGATTAAAGAGGGGTCACCATCCATACAATAAGGGCAGGCCTGTGAGACAACACAGACCAAGTGGTGCCCAAAGGGAAGTGCAAGTGGAGGGCGGATGCTGTGGGCGGTCAGGCAAAAGGCCAGGAACCAGAAGGACACATAAGGAACCAGGCCACCAATCACATCGACTGTAGCATTAAGCACGGGAGGGAGAGAGGGAAGGAGGAGAAGAAGAGGAACATCTTGAGGTGCTTGCAGAATTTGAGGAGATCTGGCTGAAGACAGAGAGAAAGGAGGAGGCTGTTCCAGAGGAGGGAGCCAGCCGAGGAAAGGGAGGGACAACCCCCTCTCTACTTAGAGAGTGCTTGACAAGCAGAGAGTTAGAGCCAGAGGAATGGAGGGATCATGGAAGGAGAGTATTTGGTGTGGAAGGCGAGTATTTGGTGAGAGTGAATTGCAGACAGCATGGTCCCTGGCCCCAGACAGCCTTACGGATGATGCAGAGGGATTTGAATTTGATCCTTGCAGCAACCGGGAGCCAATGGAGAGATTTTAAGGCTGGAGAGATACGGTCCCTGGGCTTAAGGCCAAGGATAAGTCTTGCAGCCCTATTCTGGATTAGCTGGAGGGGCAGAGGAAAGAAGGTGGTAGATTAAGCAAGAGGCTGTTACAATAGTCCAGCCTGGAGAGTATCAGAGCTCTAGAGACATTAAGCTTCAGGAAAAAAGGGATGAAAGGGAGGGTGCCCCTGAGGAGGTAGAGTTGGAAATGGGCCTTCTTGGCAGATGTGAGGAATGAAAGCGAGAGAGGAGTCGAAGAGAACTCCCAGGTTTCTGCTTTCAGAGGAAGGAGAGGGGAGATGGCCCATCGAGGGTGGCCAGAGTGAAGGGAGAAAAGAAGGAACAGGAGTCCCTATAGGAAGAATCTTAGTCTTCCTGGCATTGAGACATAGATCATTGTTGGTACACCAAGACTGGATGGTGGACATGCAGTCAGGAATGACAGAGGAAGTCAGAATATATGCAGAGAGTAGTCTGAAAATGAGTTGGGTGTCATCTGTATAACACTGGAAGTGCGGGGGGAAAGTGGAGACAAGGTGAGCAAGAGGGGCAAGTTAGATGTTAAAGAGCCAAGGTGAAAGGTTAGAGCCCTGGGGAATGCCACAAGTGGAGATAGATGGGGATGAGGAGAAAGAACCCAGGATAACCTGGGAGGGACGGTCAGTGAGGATGGAGGTCAGCCAGTCCAGTGCGCACTCCCAGATACCAGGGGTATCATGGAGCCGTTTTATGAGGATGGAGTGGTTAACTGTTTCAAAAGCAGAGGAGAGATTGAGTCGAAATAGAACAGCAGTTGGAGTCAAGAGATGCGAGCAATTCTTCACGGATGTTCAGGAGAGCAGTTTCCATTCCTCTGGATTTGTGCAAGCAACCAACAAGCTCAGTGTGCTGGGTCAGTTGGGGGAAAACCAACTTCTTCAGAAGTTTCCCTAGGAATGGAGTGAGAGAGATGGGGTGGTAGTTAGCCAGAGATGAAGGGTCGCGGAAGGCTTTTTCAGGAGGGGGTGCACAAGGGTGTTCTTGAGTGGAGAGGGGAAATACCCAGTGGCAAGAGAGTTATTATAGAGGTCCATGAGTGCAGGGGCAAGGGAGATGATATTTTCCTTAATAGTTCTGGAAAAACAGGGGGAGACCTTTTTGGAAGTGACCTTCATAGAGCAGCCAACTCTAGTGACCTTGTCCGATGTGATAGCAGAGAAGGAGGAAACAGTGGATGGGAGAGGAGGAGGGGCCAAGAGTAGCAAGGGGATGAGAGTAGGAGGGAGGGAGCACACGATGTCCTGAGTTTTAGCAGTGAAATGGGTGGCCAGTGCAGTGCACAGGGACCAGGAGGGTAGAGGTAAGATAGCGACTGAAGACTGATTGGCTATTTCCATGAAGATTTTAAAGAGTTCAGCCGTGTTGTGAGAAGCTTCTTGGAGTGAATGGGGAAACAATATTGCCTTTGGAGAAGGTGACAGGCCAGTTTATCAGAGGATGAGCTTGAAGTTGGCCACTTCCGTTCAGCAGCTCTGCACTTGCATTTCAGGTGTTATGCTTAGTGGCAGGTTTTCGATGGATCCTCATGGCAGGGTCAAGAATATCGGGAGTGTTAGTGATAACTTGATTTAGATTGTTGAGAGGGGGGATGAAGGTGGAAGCAAATCCAGCAACTGACACTCGTTTTATCGGACGGATGTTGGCAACTGAAGCTGGCAGAGCTGGGGGAGATTTGGTGAGAGGGCCAAGAGGTCCCAGAGGGAGGAAAGGACGGTGTGATCAGACCAGGAGGGTGGGGTGGAGAGGGCGTATAGAGCAAGAGAACAGTATGGATGAAGGCATCAAGAGTGTGTCCGGCCAAGTGGGTAGGGCCGGAGGGGAGAATAGAGCGGGCAAGAGAGGTGCAGAGGTCACAGAAGAGAGTGGAGGCCGTGATTGAATAATTTAGGTGGATTTTGAAGTCACCCAGGAGGAGGAGTTTAGAGGTGGAAGTCAGTAGAGAGGAGGAGAAATTGGCTCATTCTGAAAGAAAAGAGGAGATAGGTTCCGGGGCCTGTAGATAGTGGCAATGATCAAAGAGGAGGTGGGAGAGATGCCAAGTTTGCAGACCAGGCTTTCAAAGAAGGAGTAGGGATGGGTGGGTATGATGGAAGAAAGGACCCACTCAAAGAAGGTCAAGGCTACTCCACCACCAGCACAGTTGGGATGAGGCTTTCAGATGATCTCGTCCAATCAGGGAGAAGGGAGTCAAAAGCAGTGACTGAGCTGGCATTGAACCACGTCTCAGTGAGAGCGAGGATATCAAGATCAATGTCTTCAAGCAGGAGGCATATGTCTGAAGAATGTTTGACAGCGCAACAAGCATTTAGTGTGGCTAAGTGAAGCCAGTCACCACCCTTAGAGTTTTTCTGAGGAGGGGTACCGGGGGTGGTATACCCGTCGGAAGTGGTGAAGGAGGTGCTGAGAGAGAGGAAGGAGGGATTGCAGGAGCAGGAAGGAAGTTGGTAACAGACAGCAGGCGCCGGTCAAAGAGGAGAAGATTGGGTTGAGGACCCTGAGCAATGATGGTGTCATAGTGGTAGATATTAATGATTTACCTCGAGGATCAGAAGCTTGCCAAAAGAATTTCCCATCTAGTGCTACCATTTATGGGTGAGGAAGAGGAAGGGGAGAGTGTGGGAATCATATGTGGAGTCCATAGGTCTGGAGAGGTGACAGATAAGAGGATATCAATGACAATTTGTCTGGAAGTGGCACTGACATAGGTGTCTGCGATGGGTAATCCAGGGTTACCATAAAGGAGAACTGTTTTGAACTTTTTCTTCCAGAGTATGGGAGAATGTGTGATAGAATAGCAATTGGAGAAGATAGGAGGGATGGAGAGTCATAGATTAAGGTAGAGAGGGGAGTGAGGGACAGGAGTAGATACTGCACATGCATGAGCCAACTCACCAGGCGGCCTAGCAGCCGGAGGTAGTGAGTAATTTAAAAAGCATACCTAGATTTGACTTTGCCAAAAAGCACTAAAACAGCACAGAAATTTACAATGCAACAATTTAGAAAGCACACCTAGATTTGATTTTCCCGAAAAGCACAAAAATAGCACAAAATGGAGGATGTGACAATTTAAAAAGAACACCTAGATTTGGCTCTGCCAAAAAGCACTAATACAGCATAAAATGGAGGATGCGACAATTAAAAAAAACACACCTAGATTTGACTTTTCCAAAGAGCGCCAGTGTAGCTTTAAAAAGGGTTAGGCACAAGTAGGCAGCAGAAACTGGTTAGCAATGAGATGTACAGTAAGTAACAATTGCAAGTTGGAGGAGGACACAGTAGTGAGGCTATGAGCCAAAGGAGGCGAGAGACAAAAGGCATCCAGGTGGAGAGTTTTTGCTGAGGCAGGTAATCGGGTGTGCTTACCAGTGCAAGGGTGGTGACACATTATTCATAGTTTTGAATGCAGGCAAGCAGTTTGTTGATTCTGTGAGCAGTGAAGAAATGGTTGATCAGAGATGTGGCGGCATGGAGGGGCTCCTTCCAGGGCCAGACAAGAGTCTTAGCTGTGGGCCTTCATGTCACGGGCCGACTCGAGCCTGCCGGTTCCCGATTGGCCCAGAAGTACAATCAAACGAACAACCCGGTGCAGGCTATGATGTAGCCAAGGCAACCTTGGAAGGCACTCCGGTGCTGGTGGGTAAGGCAGCCATCCTGCAGCAGTATGCTGTGTGGAAAAGCAGATAGGGCCACTTGCGCTTGTTTCAAATTATGCAGGCAATATGGATTATCCGTGCACTGCAGGAGAAGCGAGATGGAGGGTTTTTTTTTGCGCATCGTAAGCGCAGTGTTGCCCGAGGGGCTGACTTGCCTTAAGGTGACCCAGCAGGCCTCCAGAGCAGGAACAGTAGAGTGATGATTAGCCAGTGTGAGGAGAGAGGCAGGCATGCGACCACGCAGACAGGAGTGGCAGAGATAAGATAAAGTACATAAGCACCTCAATATTCTCATATGTTAATCTAGGCAAATGCGAAAGCTTTGATGCCTCTAATTTCAGAGGTTGTTTGTTCGCCACTGGAGAATCTGGCTTTCCAACACCAGACTCAGCCCGGAAGATATGGGAGGTTGTTTAGGATGGGCAAAGTCTTTCGAAACTCTTTGGAATGGTGAATATCTTCAATGATGGGGCTGGTGAGGAGGCTTTCACATGCCCCGTCCCCAACCAAGAATGATGTATGTGTACATGTATTATTTATGTATTTGACAGCCACCAAAAAGAACTGATCTGTTGGAAATAACTGCTATTACTATAACAAGTTGTAAGTTGGTGTTTGGATAGGTTTTCTTCAAAGTGACATGTTTTTCTTGCCGATAAGTCTTTTTTTACTTTGTATTGTTTTCATAACCAAATAAATTCAAGGGTCTCAAGTGCTTCCCAACAAGGAAAATGTCCAGAGAAAGGAACACGTCTATAAAAGTAAGCATACAGAAAGATTAGAACAGATGACTTAGAGAAAAAGGGGAGATGGCTAAAAGTGAGCTCGAAAAGGGGGAAGAAAAACAGCTCCAAGGAAGTTAGACTTTAAGGTGTTTACGGAAGGGGAACTTTGTACATTTTACAAGAAAGACAGGATGGTAGGCACAGTAGAGCATACACTGTTGTGAGGCTAACTGAGTGGATTGACAGATCCCTGGGCTTTAGGAGACTGAGGGACACACAACTATGGACTCATTCTGCAGCTCATTCTGTGGCTATTGAAACAAACTGAAGATTGTTAAAAATGGCCTCGAAACATATATCGACCACACCCACAGGTCTTCATATCAGGGAGAACACATAACGATATACACAAACAAACAAAAAAGTAGATCAAGTTTCAAAACCCACATTTGAATGCAAGTCATTGGAATTAGACTTTGCATGCCAAAGGACGAAGGAGTTTTGAATGGGGAACACGCCTGGAGGACAAGATATAGCAACCAACGAGGCAAAGTCAGGTGAGGCATATTCATTTGTATTCATTATTTCGTATTATCACTCTCGGGGTCCCTCTCTTTTTTCTTCCTTCTATAGGATAAAGATCTCAAGACACACACCCCTTTGCTGGACTGCCTCACTATCCAACAACATGTGTCAGTATAAGGTTTAGAGATCTACCTCATTTCTGTGTAAAATATGTGTATTTTATTGGATGCATAAAGCACTATATACGTCAAAGCACTAAACAAAAAAAAAGAAACGGTACAAAAATGATGTACATTTCAACTGCCAAGACATTTGGGCTGAGAGCAGAAAAGCCTGAAGGCAAGTGTGAAAAAGAGAACATGAAGAAGAGGACAGGAAGTCCAAGGTTAGCTTATTGCAGAATTTAGGTGATAAGAGAGCGAAAGATTGAAGCATGAGGAGGCTCAATAGAATGAGATCAAGGAAAAGAGGTAAGTAGGGGTCATTCCATGGAGACGTTTCAAAACAACACAGAGACAATGAAATTGAAGACGAGGTTTAAAGGATAGCCAATGAATAGATCGAAGAGCGTGAACAATAGAATCACGAGCAGAGAGATGGAAGAGAAGGTAAACTGAAGAATTGGGATTTAAGTTGATCCATACAGAAAAAAGGTAAACCGCAAGACTCTAATTTTCAATTTCTATTTCAATGGCAATCCAGCCCATGTGCAATGAACTGTAAGACATAAACCATACTGTAGAAGGACAGATTTGATTTGACGATACCTCCATGCTTAAGAACCTAATTCACTGTCAATAACTAATAAGCCTATGCTCTCGCTTGTTGCGCACCCTTCAATGTGTACCACAGGCGCATGTGCAGTAGGAGTCCCTCTACTTTTATTTTTCACATAAACGGTTAAAAAGTGTTGAACCATTTAAAAAGGCAACATATTGGTTTAAGAGCATGCTTCTTGAAAACACCCTGAAATAAATAAATTGACCACCATTCAATCGGTTAATAATATCATTAGATGTGGATCGGGCATGTCACTTTAATATGCGACCAGCACCTTAGAACTAACGGGCTGCCTTGAAAGAATAAGAGGGCTGCAACATGTGAGGCCTTCACATACGTCAGAACGGTTTTGTAGGCACATTACAAGCCCTGCTTTTCTGAGAATACAAAGGACGTGTGTCCAGCTCTAGCCGGAGTGCCTGCACCATAGGTGAGCAGTACAAATGGCACAAGGAGTCACACCCTGGCTAAGCATTGATATCTTCGCCCATATATTAACAAAGATCATCAATGCCTCTTTTAGAAACCAGAAAGTACCTAACTCTATTAAGAGGGTCACAGTGACGCCTTTGGTTAAGAAACCCAATCTCGACCAAAGAGATCCCAACAATTTGAGACCTATCACCAACTGCAACTTTGTTCTTAAGATCATGGACAGGATTGCTACCAGGCAGCTCCAGACACATGTGGAAACATCGAACTCGCTCCACCCCCAACAGTTGGGTTTCCGCCCTGCCCACAGTACGGAGATGGCCATGCTAGACTTACAGACCAAAATGCTCAGCATCATTGACAAGGGTAAGACAGGTCTCCTCATCCTCCTTGATCTAAGCATGGCGTTCGATCTACTTGACCATGACTTACTCCACAATGCTCTAAAAAACCCCGCCTGGTGCTCAGATGAAGCCATCGGCTGGATAATGTCATTTTTTAAAAACAGGATATCCAGGGGTGCATTGGGGGGACAAGTTCTCCTTGGAAAAGGAAATCCTCTGTGGAGTCCCCCAAGGGGCCAGTAGGTCACCATTGCTATTTAACCTGTACCTGAGATACCTATGCCGTGTTCTAGATCATATCAACACCTTTTTTTACCAATTATGCTGATGACACGCAGCTGGTGTTTGAGCTGAGTGGAGACTATCAGAAAAATAGTGACCAGCTTACTACGATCTATAACAACATGGAACAATGGATGGATTCCAATTGTATGTGTCTGAACAGAGAAAAACATAGCTCATGGTATTTGGCTCTGCCACAGCCAGCGCGAAATTATCCACCTCCTATAGGTCTTTCCAGATCAAAGACACACTCATACCGGTCCTGAATAAGGTCTAAACCCTCGGTATGATGCTAGAAGCATCCTTGGGGGCTGATGCCCAAGTACAATACATTAAAAAAAACTGTGCTTACCATCTCAGATTACTAAAATCTATCAGGCCCTACATATCAGAGGACAACTGCGCTACTAATGCAAGAGCTACCATTATGTCTCGCCTCGAATATGGTAACGCACTAGTCCTGGGCGCCTCTAAGCAGTGTGTGCATAGTTACCAAGTTGTCCAGAACAATGTGGTAAGAATCCTCAAGCACAAAGCTAGATCACAGCATATCAGGGACTCCAGAAGGGAGCTACACTGGCTGAAAATCAAAGATAGGGTACACTTCAAGACCCTAACAATTGTGCACAGATGTATCTTTGGAAAAGCACCGGCCTACCTAAAAACCAGGATTCAATCATATGTACCCAGTAGAACACTAAGATCGCCCTACCTTGGTAAAATCTTAGTGGCCCCACTCAAACTCAAATGCGATCTAGGCAGATCCTTGCCCATACTTCCAGCGGCCTTTAGAACAATCTTCCGAACCACATTAGACTGGAAACTAACTACATTTGTTTTCGCAAACTGGTGAAAACCCATATCTTCAAATAATAACCAGCATCTGAGTGAACCTTTCTGGCTGTCCCGTCATCCTGTCAGTCACTGTTTGTCTGTCTTGTGTCCTTGTTTCTGCGCCCCGAGGCTTGCGAGCTACCGGCGCATTATAAATACCAAATAAATAAAAAATAAGCCGAGCAGGTGACTGACAATTTTTAAGCACCACCTAGATATACTTCATCATTTCCCTTTATAAGGAAGGCATGGTATCAATCAGTGAAGACAGACAAAAGTGATCACAGTTCAAGGGTGTTTATTAGACTTCAACGGGTTGGTAGAACGCCTATCTAAACCTACATTTTAGGATGGGAGCAAGTTACGACCATCAGATAATAATAATGCAGTCCTAGTGGAGTCTTTGTGACAATAAAAGGGCCTATACTAATAAACCTATTGCCAATCCTTACTTCTAAATACAAAAGGGTGTGGGACAATTGTGTATGTAAAAAGGAAAGTGTTCAAGAAATAATGGCAGGAAAGTTGAGCAGTTGGCTTCCCTGTCCCACGTTTTCAGCACGGGCTAGGGCGATACGTTGAGCTTTTTCATTAACAATCTCTTACTGCAGAGAGACTGTCATAAATAACAAATAAATATCAAAGTTCCATTCTTCTTGGGATTTTCACATGTACAAGTTTTCGCTTTCAATGTTCACCATGGGTCTCCCTCCTTTAGACTTGGACCCCTTTTTATCACAATGTTTACTCTTGGTCTCTCTCGTTCCGGCTTGAACCATGGATCTCCCTCATTTAGGCTCAGATCATGGATCTCCCTCGTTTGGGCTCGGATCATAGATCTCCCTTGTTCGGGCTTGTAACCCTTTAGCGCAATATTCACATTTGGTCTACCTCATTCGGGCTCAGACCATATAATTTTACTTTCTATGTTTTCCAATTGATTTCAAAATCAAAGACTTTCGAATGGGAAATGGGTTTTGCTGAAACCGTTGCAGGACCAATTCGACTCACTCACACAATGTTTGTATCAATCCTCTACTTTTGTTCCTCACTTCTTGGCAGGATACCTTACAGAGACCTTCAATTGAGCACCTTTGTGATGCCAGACCACTCTATCAATGGTATTGTATCTTTCCTTCTCAAGTTGAAGCATCTTTCATCACACGCGTTAAGCAATGCTCATTCCTGTGCTCGTTATACAATGTTGCCGCTGGCAAACTTGACTTCAACACAGACCGGTCTTGCGTCAATCTCCCCAACTCACTGGCTGTGTTGATCTCTTTGGCGCTACTTTGTTTCGGAGCCAAGGATGATAACACCCCGGCTGCTGCTTCTCCACACCTCGGTCAATTACGCGGAAGTGCCTACGATATCTATGACACACAATGCAGGATTCTTCAGTGTGGTTTCCTGGGCTTACACTTTCACTGTCAAAGGTTTCCTGAAAGTAATGGTTTCTTCAAAAAAGGTCAAGGGTATTTCCCTGCTTGGGAACCCTTTGCTGTGTGTAGTCTTTCTACCCTCGCTCAGCTGCGTTCCGTCATGTTCTTTGCCTCGCTCAGAGTGTGATCCCATGCTCCACCCTAAATCCACGTGGGTAAGTCCAATGGAAGTCAGGTGTGAGTACTCGGCAGTAACTGCCCGATGTCGCCTAACCATTGTCGTGAGACATGTCAGGTATACTACTCCGGTGTTAGTCTGTTTTCTACCAGAGTGGGTTGTTGGTGTGAAAGTGTTTGTGTAGGGGAAGGGGGTTAGAGTTCCCATGTATCCTACCTGGTAGGATGGGAAAACAGTGTTACAGTGGGAGGGATACTGCGTCTCACCATCTGGTGTCCCACTCCCACTCCCCAAAGACCCCTCACCCAGGTGATCCTGCCGCACTCGTCCGCAACCACGGTCTGGATCCAAAGGAGATGGCCATGCCCTGGTCATCTGAGAGAGAGATCTGTGGGACCAGTGGCTTAGACACCTTCTGGTTTCTCACACCTTCCACAAGATGACAATTTTTCATTGTATTGGCTCATTGATAAAATATTAGCTGGGGCAGGAACAGTGAGAAGCTGTGTAACACCTGGCACAGACTTTAAATCTGGTGATATTTTTCCCAACAAAGGATAACATTACGATATGTTTATGATGGCCATTTTTTAAGCTAGAATACTTTGTATTAGATTGATACTAGATTGATACTATTTTATCTTTCCTGTGGCATGAACCTATGTATTTATATTTGGGGTTTTACATAGAGAAAACCTAGTTACTTGAGGGCAACTTGCGACATAAGGGGGAGGATTACTGTATGTGGCATCAGATATTACAGTCATTGGGATGGAATGTGATGCAGGAATGCCAGGGGCATAGGTGGCACCTAGGTATTGACTCAAGAGTAAGGTCTTGAGTCTTTTCCTGAAATGCAAGAGCTTTGGCATAGTCCGGATTGCCACCGGGATGATGTTCCAATAGGCAGGGGAGTATCAAGAGAAGGCTGTTTCCTGGTCATTTTCTTGCATGCCAGTTTCCTATAAAATCTGGTGAATGCCTGGCATACGGAGGAGTGCGTGCTACCTGAGCTACAGAGTTTTGCAGTTAGGTAGGCAGGTGCTTGCCTTATAGGTAATGCAGTCACGTTTAAAGAGTATTCTGGCTGGGATTGAAAGCCAGTGCTGCTTCCATCTGCTGAACAACCAGTGTTTCTGGTGGCTCCCTTAGCACCCGGCGCTGGGGGGCGGGGGTCTCATAGCCAATCAGGTTCTGCAGAACGTGGGCTGAAATCTCTGATCTCAGTCTGCGTTCCACAGAACCACAGGCTGCCTCCCCCACTGCCGGCTGCCATTTTAAATCCCCGCCCACCAAGCCGGCCGCCACAGCTTCCCTTTACAGGCCACCATAGTCATAGAAGAGGGTTGTAGTGTGGAGCCCTGCCTTCTATAACCATGGTGGCCATCTTGGTAAAGTAGTTTCCTTCATTCTACGGCATGCTTGGTAATCCGGGGGTCTAATGGCATTAAGCCCCGTTCCAAGGGCTGAAACTGGGTGGCAGCCTGTAGCCCTCATTAATGGCCCTGGTGGATAACTCGGGCTGTCGGCTGCTACCCCTCGCACCCCATTCCAGCCCTTGGAACAGGGACTTAGTGGCACAATAATGTATTTCCAGCTGTGGAATATGCAAGCTGCTTGATACGTGGTCCAACCTTGAAGTATTGGACTATTTCATGTGCTTTCGTTCAGAGCTACCTCTCAAACTAGATAATTTTACAGCACCATCCTGCAGATAAGTGATTTTCCTCTACATATCGTATGAGAGAATCCTTTGGATAGCCCACTTGATTCAAAACAGAGCTTGTATTACGAATATTTTTATGGCTGAGGTACCGACCAGTCATCGGAATTCCTGTTCTTCGCAATGGCTGTTGCAGCCATGATTTTTCCGTCTCAGTACCACGGAAAGGATGTGGAACGCATTAGCGCTAGACGTTGGCAACCTACAGAAACACAGCATCTGCAGCGCTTCAAAAGCCGCCATCATAATCCTCGCTTTTGCCGTTCTTTGTTGCTCTCCTTGCTAGCCTCTTAAATGCACTTACATAAAGCTAATACAGTAATGAGCAGAATTAGGCAGCCATTTCTTTCTAACCACATTTCTAAATTAAATGGCATGGCTTTTCTGACAATTATTGAAGTCCTCTGTATTCTCAATCCTAGCGGCAACCATCAGTAAAAAAAAAAGCATACGTCCTCTTCGCTGGAGCCGGTTTTAATGTTCCATTATTCTGATGAGGATAAAGTTAAAAGGTCATCCGCAAGCATGAGATGTGCTTTGAGGTTTAAATAAAATGATGGATTTGGGAATGTTGCTAATGAATGATGGTACTCATTGTAAAAACTGCTTTAATGAACATTCATGCAATTCTTCAAAGTCTGGAACTCAAAAGTACTTGTTCTTTTACGAACAAAAAAAAAAAGAAGTCATTCATGCTGTCTGGATAATTTCCATCTAGCAATATGGGTCAAGTGGGAAAGCACATTGAGAAGGACCACTGAAATGCAAACAGATCTACACAATATTCCCTTAATGCCTCACTGAGTCAACATATCTGGAAACTAAAGAGAGCCACATAGGTTTGGCCCCCTCAGGGGATCAGAAACATTGCTTCCCATAGAAAGACGGGTGCATGGGAGGAATGTTAAGGAGTGTGGCAAGGAGTGTGGCAAGGTCACATGCCCTGGGCTTCCTATGGGGACACAAGGGACTGCAGGTGCCAGGGATGCCTAAAGAAGTGCTTCCCAAAGAAGGCAAATGGGAATTCCCATGAGCCCTTCCCTACTGGCCAAGCCTCCCAGGACCACGTGCAGCTGCAGCAAAAAACACTGACCCAACGCCAATATACAGCAGGGCCCCGCTCACTTTCTTTAAATGAGACGCCGGCCCGCTCCCTGGTGACAAGAGGTGAGGTCCACCAGAAACCAGCCAGAGGAAAAACACACCCTGATACTTTAAGGCCTAATTGTACCTCCCCTCATACATCCAGGACAGTATAGTGGAGCCTCCCACAGCCCTCCACAGCTTGCCTTTCAGCAGCAAGGCATGCAAACTAGAAGGCAGCTATGTGGGTTTCAAACCCGCTGGAAATGCGAATTCCCTAAGAAAAAGTAAGCAAGAAAGTGCCAAAAATAAAACTTCAATTGCAGATAATAAAACAAACCTGGGGTAGACGGAAACAGGACGCTCACCAAAAAAAAAAAACACATTCAAATTGGCCACTAGCTTTTTATAAACTTTTTCGGCTTCAGAGTTTTGAACTACAATGCCACCTATCACCCCGACCACTCAGAAAGTGGGTCAAGGCTCTGTTTCCTCAGATTGGGAAGCAGGAGTCCAGACATGCAGGGTTGGGCTGCAGGGACGTCATTTCACCAAAATGCCAGGGGTAGCGGAAGTGACATCACAGGACCTTTACCCTCTGATGACATCACCGGAAGTGATGTCATTTGACCCCCCACCTCGAAGTGACATGACAGGAAGCAATGGAACACGACCTTTCACCCCTTGACAAAACAGGAAGGGACATCACATATTGTTCCTAAGTATACTACATAAAATATGGTGGTGATAGCACTATAATGTTATATACATTTCATGCAAGAATGGATCACCATATGTATCGTTAATGTCAGTGTGTATAGGGCCATATTACCAAATTACTGTGAATGCAAGCAGACGTCCAAGGCCAAATGATAATGATATGTTATCATACAGCACTTACGCTTAAGCGCTTCATATAGATCAACTATACATACAATATCATCCAACCTGTGTTGGTACTCATTTATCGACCTCAGAAGGGTGAAAGGCTGAGTTGAGGTGTTTAAGAACAGGCTAAATCAGTGACTCACCACCTGAAGTGTGCCTAAACCTTTATGAGTCTAGTAATTATTGGCTAGAGTTCCAGAAAGACAAATTATGTGTTATTCCTATTCCTTCTTATTTAGCGTCACTGCTCAAAGTGATACAATTGTGGAACCCCGTTATTTTTTAAAAAAAATGTTTTAAGAGCCCTGCACAAGAAAGTCAGCCACTCCAAAAATAAAGAGGCACATGACACTGGCCACCACCCAGGAGCTTACATTAAAAAAAAAAAAAAGTTTTTTAAAAAAGTTTAAAAAACATCTTTTTTTCCTAGGGGTAGCAAAGGAGACCACAGGGGTAGCAAGGGAGACCTCAGGGGTAGCAACTGCGACCCCTGGCGACCCCCAAATGACGTCCCTGTTGGGCTGTGAGTCCAGAGCCAATGTGAAGACCAGGTGAGCTGATAAGAGTCCGAAGGGCCATGGGGGTCGGCCCCAGGAGACTACCGAGACTGGGTCATCATACGTCTCTTAAGTTGAAAAAGGCGCTCTCTCTCACAGTTATCTCACTCGGCAAGAGACACACAGAATAAAGGGCAGAAACAGAGCCTGGGAAGAGTGTTTCCTAGGACAAGGGAGAGGAGAGATGGGGCGGACGCTGAGACCGAGTTGAAACAAGACGCGAGCTTGGTGCGATGTCCCCGAGTTGGTGAGAAAGAGATTAGGGACCCTAGACAACAGCGCAGGGTCCTTTAGAGTACACTCATGCAGTTCTCCATCCTGCATCTTTGAGCCCATTTGTACCCTTTTAGTCACAGTTACAATCTTTATAAACCTTTAGGCATTTAGCGAACACCCTGCCTGATAACCACCCTAAACAGAGGTGGCGAATCAGTCCAAGTGTCCTCTTGGTGTCACAGGAGGAACAACCGAGGGGAGGCTATTTTCGTTGGGAAGGAAAAGGGGCAAGAAGGGAATGTGCCACAAGTATACACATTCCAGGAATAAACAGGGACAGGACATTAAAAAAGAATTGGAGCAATCACAAATACATTCTCAAAATGGAAGGTGTATTTACTAAAGCAGGAGAAATTACTCTAAGTCTTAGGAGAGAAGCATCAAAGAATGAAAGAAGAGAAATGTGTGAAGGGATACCCTACACAAAAATAAAAATAACAACTATAAACAGGAAAAAAGACACAAGATGAAATGGGCGTAAAACAATGAAACGAAAAGAAGCTAGCAGAGAGAAAGCAGCAGCAAGTCAGTGGCAAACAAGAAAATAGGATCGAGGCATTGAGGAAAGTTCGTAAGGGCAGGGACAAAGAATACAAGCAAACAAGTTACATAAACCAACAGAAAGATTTACAAAAAGAAACAGCAGTGCACTTACAGAGAACACATATTTAGAAACAGAAAGCCAGGGAAACCCGTCAAGGTTGTAAAAGAAACAGCAAGGTTAAAGAAAAGGAATAAAGGAAGAGAAATGGGCAACATACAGGAAAGAGAATACAGAATACCCATTGGTTAAGGTAAGGGGCAATACATAGGTAGCAAAGCCATAACTGGACAAATGCACAATGATGAAAGAAAAATGAAGATATGCCCAAAGAATTGAAAAGAAACATCATGATGGAGTAGAAACAAAGGATGGAAAAAAACGAGATTTGCCCCTTTGACGGGAACCCCGAGTCACCGAATCCAAGAGAAAGACGCAGAGCTGCAGAACAGGGTGCAGTACAAATGGAAGGTGTCTGAGTGCCCACAGAACACTGTACATTGTTATCTTCCGGGGTGTAGTAATGGAGGAAGTGGCAGGATTGGCACAGCACCCAAGATATGGTAGCATGTGTGGCGTTACAGTGGGGAAATCCTCTACTTAAAAATAAAAACAAAGACGTAGGCATCAGTATGGAGGGTGAAATGGCTCATTTAAAAAACAGCATTGGCAAAGCTAACACTTTTGTTTATTGTGTAGGCAAGAGATAGGGATATTCCAGGCTCTGCCATAAAGGTACTATCTGGGCAGAAGATGGCAACAGCTGGGAAATGTTGTGATTACCCATGTATATGTTAGAAGTTCTTGGCAAATGCCTATATAATATCCATACACAAGCCAAAACGTTTAGTTTGTGAATGCTTTCTTAAGAGGGCTTCAGCGCACCAAAAGCTGTAAATGAAGTGGCTGGAGGCACACTTGGTAAGACATTTTTTTTACACTACTAGCGCATTTAAAGCTGCAATTTAAGCCATGAATTGTCAACACGCTGTTTAGAAATAACATTGGCAGGCCAAAGTTTGATGTTACTGTTTGATAGAGCAGGCTCAAAGAGATAATAGGAGGATGTATTTTGTGCGGGAGGGGAGGTTAGTGTGTGGAAATAGCCACAGGGATTATCATGACCATAAGCAGTGAATGGCTGGGTAAATAACCAAGCAAAACCCACCATCTGTGTGTCCCTCTTCACATGTCCTCACACAGCAGCAACAGGGGAAACAGAGAGTGCAGAAAAGAGTGTGGGAAGAAAAACAGGTATGTCATGTGTAAGGTGCCGATGAAATTAAGAGAGAAATGATAAAAGGGACACACATATGTGTATGTGTATTTTCAGTGATGGGGATTTGCAAGGGGGTTCTCCCAACTGGGGATCGGCCACCTGGGGTATAGGAAAAATACAGATCCAATAGTTTAATTTATAAGCTAGAAGGGTTGAAGCAAGAGAGGCATACAGGAATCAAGGAAAACGTAAGGAGGAAAGAGAAGCACAAAATACTGAGGAGAAGAAAGAAGAAAGAAAAAGGTTTGCAGAGAACCATTCCATATAAATTACATATAAAAGGCTGATGACAAGAATAATTGAAGAGAAGTGAAAATATGAAAGAAAATCATAACATATTGAAGGACAGCATTAAGATGAAAGTGAAGAAGCAATGAATACCTGCATAATGACATACATCACATAAAGATGTAAGCTAAGCCTAAAGAATTCAAGAGATGCATAACGAATTGAAAAGATGTGGGACGATGAAAGGAAAGTACATATGGGAAACAAAGACAAGTGCAAATATGGAACATAGTTCAGTGAAAAACTTGCATGTGAATGTAAAGTGGAAAATATTTGAGAAACCTACTAATTAAAATATAAAAGTTGGAAGATCATTTTAGATTAAGGGGAAAGGCACACACCAAGCAAAAAAAGTAAATATATGGGGAAGAAATACAAAAAAAAGAGGGAAGTATGAAGCCGTGAAAGAACCATATATTAAGTTAACAGTCACAAGGTGCAGAAAGATACATCATGAAAAACATAAAATGGAAATAGAGATGAAGTGGGGGCAAGCTGCATAAAAGAACAGATGTAACAAATGAAAACATAATGGGGCTCATTACGAGTATGGGGGTGTGGTAACGGAATTACTGCCACTTTTCCCGCTCCGCCCTACTATGAGTTTGGCCCTGGGGATAAACCTCCAGCACTACTTTCTGCTAGAAAAATTGGCTAAATCAGCAGAATTGCCGCCACAGTAATTCTGCCAAAATCCCCCATGGAGTCCTATGGTAATTCTGCCTGGTGTTATTCTGGTGGATTTACCACCGGAACACCTCCCAACTCGTAAAGATTCCCATTGATAAGGCATAAAGGATCAAACAAGGGAGAAAAGAATGACTTTTAGGGGAGAGCATAAACAAAGAGCCAAAGAGCACAAAACATCATAAAGGGTAACTGGAAAAAATGGCAGAAGGGAAAGGTGAAAAAGAAACATATGAATGATACATTCAAATATTTCTACGAGCTACTATATTTTCGATATCAAATATTACGAATGACATTTATCTACTGAGAGCCTACACCAAAAAATGTACCACGGAAATTAAGCACCCATTGGGCCTCATTACAACTCTGGCAGTAGCCGTGCCCTTATTAAGGGTACGGCTGCCACCAGAGTTGCATTTTTTCCGGCACCCGCGAATGGGCAAGAACCCGGTCATGCCGAGCTCGGCGGACCCAGTAATTGCCCATTTTCAGGTGCCGGAATCAAGGGCGTCCCAATCCCCATTCTGCCCAACAGGGCTGAATGGAGATGGGACGTCGGATGCACCGGCACATTCAGAGTTGTGCCGGTGCGTCCGACGTGCTCTGCTCGCGGGTGCTGTTACATTCGCCAGGAAAAACCTGGCGGGTGAAACGGCACCCGCGAGCAGAGCACGTAGTATGGCAGTCCGGGAACTACGGTAACGGCATGCTTACCGGTACCGTAGTTCCCGGACCGCCATGGTTGTAATGAGGCCCATTGTCTGCAAAAAAACAAACGGAAATCGAAATGTTCACAAAGTAATTGTCTGGTCCATTTCAGTCTTTCAGCCTCATTACGAGTTTGATGGTAATCTCAGCCAACTCCAATGACTGTTACTGCATGCAGTAACGATGCAGTACCAGTCCCCATGCTCTAGAGTCATGCGCTTTGCCGAGTTATTTCCCATCTTGAAGTCCTATTGGACGCCATTGCGGACATGCGCATTAGTGCGGGGGATAATACTGAATGCAGTAACACTGCCTGTCATTACGCACTTCTCCAATCAAATGCAGTTTTTTTTCTGGGGTTTGGTACTGCAAGCAATAATTAGGGGTACAGTAAAACCGATGGCATTTCCAAATAGTGCATGTTTTACCACTACTCCCAAACTCCTAGGGCGGCCCACTGGGGATTCCTGAAACACTGATATTCTCCCTTCCCTGGGACTATACATCATCCAACTAAATACTCATTGGACATTTTTGCTAGAAAGACCTCTTTGCACTTTCTGAAAAATGTCATTTGCACAATATTTGTTACTACAACTGTGCGTTACACGTTTGTGTACATAGACTGTACAAAGGGATATGCATCGTTTTGGGTGGGATTGTCAAAGGCTCGGGACACGTATTTGGCTCTGGATGTGTATAACAAATCCATACTTTTTTATACTAAGGTCCCTGTTCTGCATGTTGCTTTCAACACTGCTTTGGAAATCATTGGTCCATCAACGCAGCGGAGTCCGAGAGAGACCGTTGGGCCACATTACACGTTCTTGACATTCCTCTGGGCGCATTGCCAGTTTGATATTCCTCTACTATTGCTGCTTATTGTGCATGCGATCTCTGGCACCAGCCGCCACAGCATGTGAACAGAAGGGATCGTCGTACTGGACCAATAATGGCAAACAGGCACCCTGTGGATCTAAATGTTCAGCCAAACTCTGAATCGGCCGCATTTCCACTGATCTGACCAGCTCACCATTCTCAAAATTCCTTTGGGCTTCTGATGAGATGCCCATGTACGATGTTGTTGTTGCTGTCAGTTTGACTATTCTAAGTAGCCAGCAGAGGACTGTCACTTTTAGTTATAATAGGATTGATGAGGGAGTGGTTGAAAAAGGGAAATATTCTTTAGCCGAGGCAAAGGTAGACATTTGAATTGGGATAGGTTGGCTATTTTTGGAAAGACCACAGAGTTTGTTGGAGGCACGCAGGTAATGCCATTAAGTGGCCGTCACTGAGTGTGTCATCATTTTGGGACCTCTATGAGCAGAACATCACTCGGGCCACTTTACATGACAATGCGCATGTAGCATTTGTGGCCAGTGACTAGCAGACAGGAGAAAATCCCACAGTTTATTGGAGGCAGGCGATTGTGTTCAGTCACTACAAGGAAGGAGGCCAAGCTTGAGTAATGTAAGAAAATCACATTCGGCAACCCTCTGTCAAGACTCAGGGTGAAGGGGAATGGGGACCGTGGATGCAAGGCCACTGTGTGAAATGCCACCTGTGGGAGGTATACAGGGGATTCCTCAGAGCCCCTCATTGTGTCCTGGGTCATCATGCCTCCTAATTAAAGGGATTGATGGTATGCCACATATAACCTGTTGCCAGCGGGTGAGACAGAGTACTGACTAAGCCCTAATGTTTTCCAAACTGGCGCCCTCCTCCTGACAGCAGTCTGTGGCCTCCCATCGCTGAGACTACATAATGTCAGGACACCAAGTTCAGTAGGAAACCGTCGTGCCCCAAAAGAGATCTCATCAGGGTTACGGGTAATTACAGTAGTGCGGTCGCACAGACCAACAGCTGTCCTCGCTGACCCGATCAGTACTCGCAAGCTCCCTGTCAGTCACCAAATGGAGAAAAACTTGCATGCATGCTGCAGAAACACTCTGTGACCAACCTGGACACCACGGTGTTGCGTTGTGTCACAGATGTTCTCAAGCACACATCAACTCTTGAAGGCAGTTCAAGGGTTTTTACTGAAATATCTGAATAGGGTCTCACTAAGGGTGGTCCTCCTCTCTATCATCTGACATGGGATTTTGCCTCCCTAGCCCAGGCATCCCTAAATCCCAACATGGTCACTAGAGATTGATAAGCCCTACGATCTATGGTCTGGCTGGTTATTAGTAAGGACCTAAATGCAATCACCTTTTCTATCTTCTGCTTCTGGGAATTTCCAGATGGATCCTAACCTGGGGTACCACAAAAAGCAAAGATCTCAAGAAGTGGTGCCTTTCAATCACCCAGGTCTCACTTAATCTTTACCTCTTCATCCCTTGTATCCCTCGCCCTGATGTTCTCTCAGTCCTTTCCTTCTAATCTCCTCACTTCTCTTTCACCCACTCTCCTCTTTCTTTCCCTCCTTCTGTGACTCCAATGTTCTTCTGTCTACTCCTACTCTCTTTCACTTTCTACTATTCTACCTCTACTATTCTCCCCTCTCCACTATACCGCTAACTCCTCTCCACTCTGCAACTCTCCCCACTGCACTCAACTACTTTGCACTCCAACTACATGATACTCCAACTATACAGTCCACTCCACCCCCCTTCTTTCACAGTGGCCCTTCTTTCCTTCTGTCATTCACCAGGTTCACTTACTCTCAAATAGACTCCCTACTCTTACACGTAATCTCAGTCCCTCTCTTCACTCAACATACATGCAGTCTCACACCCAAGTACCACTTCCTCTCACCAACCAATGCTGCACCTAGCACATACTCTCTATAAATCCCCTCCATGCTCCATTACACCTTCCTTCCTACACTCTCTGGCCTCTCTGTCTGTCTCCTCCGCCTGACCTCACCTGAATAACCCATACTATCCTGTTTCTGTATTTCCTTTTGTAGTCATCCTCCCCCACCCATTGGGCGTGGTTCCCCTCTCGTTCCCCAGGTAGTTCACTAGCTTGTTGCATCCCTTGGGACGTGTCTTACAGGTACTAGGTGTTTAAAATGCCTCTCAAGCATGCTCTCTCCTTAAATGTGGGTCCAAGAGAGTGCTGCAATGGTGGCACATGACAAAAACAGTCACTCTTAAAGATATTATGCATGTGGCCTTCAAAGGTGAGTCAGACTGATGTCATGCAATGGTGGCCTGAAGGAACAATCCATCCCCATGTTTTATAGCATGTTTCGGAAGCTTCCGGGTTGCGGTCTGAAGCGCGTAACACTCAGCGGCACTCTGGTTCACTCTCAGATCTCACGCGGTTGGGTTGCTGGTTCCCTCTTCCGCTGCAAGGAATTCTGTGCTTTGCAGTCCTGGAAGAGAGGAAAGTCCACACCCGCCAGCAAAGGGCACAGCAGTAATGGAGAGTTGCATCCAGGCAAAGGTAAAAATGGCAGAGACTCAGGCCCTCCCAACTCCCTCACCCCACCTCTGAGTCAGGGCTGACTCTGGGAAGCCACCCGGTGGGCCACCTGCCCCAGGGTGAGAGGGGTCCCGATATCACCTGACAGGGTCAAATCGTTTGATTCTTCTCCCCCTTGCTAGTTATTTGTAACCCTGGGTTCAGGAGCCTTGTCTCCATAGGCTCCTCCTTGGGTTTTTCCGGGCAGAGCTTAGTGATATGTCCTGGTTTCCAGCAGGCATAAACCAGAATTCCTAAAGATGTGGATTTGGTCAGGGTTTTCTGCTGATAAAGAAGGCCTAGTCTTCGTGTTGTGTACCTTTGAGGCAGGACTTGTTTCTGCAGGGCTGGGCTCCCTCTTCTCTTCCTTGTGTCCCAGGTTTCATGTCACTGTTTTCTTATGCCCCAGAACTTGTTCCTGTGGGTACACAGAGCTCTGGTGTGCATTAGCCGTTTGGTTTGCTTCTTCCAAGGAGAGTTCATGTAGCTGCGAAACCACCTGTTATAGAGAAAATCTCATGAGTGAGTTTTGGAGCTTCCATGTTACCAGTCTGCAGTGCTTACCACTCGGCAGACCTTCTCTTCACTGATGACCCGCTCTCTGTTGGGTTGTTCATTCCATCCTCTTTTGCAAGGACCTCTGTGCTTTGCAGGCCTGGAAGTGAGGAAAAAGAACAGAAAAGGGCACAGTAACAGCAGGTATGGATTGAAAACAAGGGGTACATGAATGCTGCAGCCAGGCACAAGTAGAAGGGACGAAGACTGGGCCCTTCCAACACCCTCTCCTTGCCTTCTGGGGCAGGACAGACTCTGGCAAGCACCCTGGTAGGCCTCATGCTCCTAGTTCAAAAGTGTCCCCATACCCCATGACAGACTCGGGTCCCTGACCCTGTCACAGTACCACAACCATTTATTGTGCCAGATTACAAAAACAGAGACGCATCCTTTTAAGCTTTCAGTCACCATACAAAGCACACAAATAGGAACGATTACAAACAGGGCAATTTGAATCATCAATGATGGAAACCATTTAGGGGATTAGGAGAAACATTTGTTATGGGGCAATTGGAACCAGGTAATAACAAGTCACAGGCCAGCATTCAAGAGAGGAGGAGGTGGGGGGGGGACCCAATAGAGATGGGATTGAACAATCAGAGTAATCAGCCATTACATAAGAGCACAGGGCCCTGCAGAGAGTGCCACAGACTGAGCTCCCATCGTGAAGTCAGAAATAGGAGTGAGGGAGTGCCAGAACCTCGGAGAGACCAGAAGAGACGACATGAGAGGTAGATCTAAGAGCGTGATGGGAGATATCTCATGCACTGATACCAGACTCATGCAAATACCAGACCCAGAGGGGAGAGAAGACCAAGAGCCTGATGATGACTATATCTGAGACACTGGCTGAGACCTGATCCAGGGGCAGTGATCAGGCACAGAAGAGGAAAGAAAATGGAAACCCTGCTGAGGGATATATCTCAAACCTTGACAGAGACCAGACGCTGAGGAGGAGAGAAAGTGGGCAGGCTGCTCAGGGCAATAATTAAGACACTGGCAGGGCAGGAGACAAACCAAAGAGGCCACTGAGGGCCGCATCCCAGGCAATGGAAGGAGACAGAAAAGAGTAGACCAGGAGGATGACCGCTGGCTAGTGCGACCCCTCACATTGTGAAGGAACATCATACTTTTGGGGATTTTCAAGGAGGCTTTTGCCCTGACAGAGGCACCAAGCTGGCCTTGGTGGATGTCAGGAAAAAGTACCACAAATTGGTGATGAGGGCGATGTGGGTTTGTTGGTTCTATTGTACAGTCAGTGGCCATTGAATCCTTGACCACCTGCTATGATTTACAACTGTAGGGAGATGGTGGAGGTGTTGGATAGGGCTGCAAATCTGATTATCTGCTTTCTGGAAAATAAAACATCTAGGGTTCAGATATTACAATTTGGATCTGGGCCAGAGCAAGTATCCTATAGAGTTCACTTGGGTGCCCATCTATCACCACTCGTCTATCACCACCAATGTATTTCAAAATGATGAGGGTCGTACACAGATCATCCTCCATTCTGAGAAAGACCAGAGGGCGAATACTACCTGTATTCATCTAATTTTCTGTGTTTTGGAAGGGTGGATGATGGAAAATTGGCCAGGCCTAAATTAAGACAAAATACAACTCATATTGGTTTAATCACATCAAACCTTGTATACGAACCTTTCCTTGCATCTGTATCCTTACATTTCATTACCAGGCCATGCTATCCCGATGTCTAAATAGGTAAAAACTTCAGGAGTCATTTTTTAGTCCACCTTGACTTGCCATGCACAATCAAACAACTAATCGAGTTTGGGCAACTGCTACCAGATGCTGCTTAGACTATTAAGACCCTATTAAAGACGCACAATTAGGCTACAGCAAAGCACTCCTTCTAGGAGTCAAACATGCCACTCTTCAACATCTTCAGGAGCTACAGAATTCTGCTGTGCAGATTGTCAACAGAGCGAGACACGAACATATTTCACCGGTGTTGACATATCTCCAGTGGCTTCCGGTGTAAAGCTCTCACTTTAATTCATAAAGGTATTTATGGAAATGTCCCGCCTCTTTGAAAACCTGCTTTCATTGGCATTCTGCCAGTAGATCTTTAGCATCTACGGTTTGCAAGACCAATGCTTTAAGTGGGCCGGGTCACTAGGAAGCTCATTAGTTTAATGGAGGCCAGATTACTGAATGGTTTTATGGATAGTTTTTGCTACATCTGTCCTGTCTGTTTTTCTACAGAAAATTAAAACTCTATTTTCCTTACTTTCGTTTCTCGCGCGATCTGTGAAGCCCTGTGCTATCAAACCTATGGGTTCCTAAAAACACTAAGCAAGGGGTAAGGAACACTTACTGGTAGACGTGTGGAAGTATATTACAAGGTATTACCCTCCACCAGGAGTTCAGCCTGTAGCTAGAAAGTGGTAATATCCGAGCCTGTCCCATACCTAAAGCAAGGGGAAGAAGTACTTTCTGGTAGGCGAGGTGGAGAAGTGTGCTGGAGCTATAAACACCAGGTCCGTGTTTCAGAATGCTGCAACATTCTACCTAAGAGATTCAATTCAACTCACAACGTCTTTGAGTTGGAGGTTTACCCAGGCTTACTCACCAGCGAACCGCTACATGAAGGCTATTTCTCCAGAATGTTGCCACAATCCACTGGGACTTGAATGTAAAAATCTAGAGATACTCCATACAGACTTCACTGCGACCAAACAGTCCAGGCTGGTATAGGTTTCTGGTGGTTGCATTAGGTTATTTGTTAGGGTCTAAAACATAAATAGAGATTAACTTCTGATTTCGTGTTCAGGTGGAAGTTTGAATTGACTTTTCGTCATTCATAGAATGCTGGGAAAATGTTGGCTAGGCATAACTGCTGAACCCATATGCATGGAAATTGTATGGGCCAAACCCTTACCCTCACCAGTAATAAGCAAGAGCACATATTTGTCAAGTGTTGGCAATAAAAGGCGTAGGATTTTATTGTGCAGATATGGTTATGGAATAACAATAATCACATATCATAATATCATCATACTTTTGGGCACCGGATCCAAAGGTTACCCCCTCTGGCCCGTGCCGCCTTATTGTCCCACGACTTGTAGTGGTCACGTACAGCGTCCTTCTTCGTTTTTTCTTTGTTCTTCTCCCATCTTTTGTAGGGTGGGTGGGTTTTGTGGTAAAGAAACAAAGATTGGAGGATGCTGAGTGCACAGCAAACCTCCTGTTTCTTTGGGTCCCCATTCAGAGTCCACAAACAAGTAATGTTTTCTTAGAGCATGCGGCTCTTATTTATAAGACCCAGGGAAGCCCTGGGTCTTTGATGTGCACAGTGGGGGGTCTGTAGTCCAGCCCCCAGGCCGATGTAGCTGACTGTCTATGCCCCCAGGAGGGGGGGCAGTTCCTTGACCCTGCGCCCTGCCTGACAGCTACCTTCCTGGTGATTAGCACCTTGTTGCTTGGTGGAAGGGTTAGGTGATTGTTCACACCTCACCATTCTCTTGCTTTTGTATGCTGGAGACTGCGTGTCTCTGTGTCTGTGGGGGGGAGAGGAGCAGGCTTGGGGGTGGGGGCTGCCCCTCTCCCAGGCCTGCCACATGGTAACATCAGTTACCCTGCCTCGCCTTGGGCGGCCCTGCGGCATTGCCCAGACTGTATTATTCATTCACATAGCATGCATTTTGCACAGACATTGTCATCCTGTTCAACCAATGTTAAAGCATTATATTTTCCAAGCATTAATTAGACTGATTTTGAGGAAGAAACAGGATATTTAGTCTACCCTCTGGTAATAGTTCAGCCAAACTTTAGAAGCTTCTTAGACCCATGCACCCACACACAAGTCCTCACCGAGTAAACATCAGTTTTCTGGACGCACCCCACCCCTCTGCCTTGACACACTGCCTCTGCAGAATCACTGCCAGTCTTCAATTGGGGAATCAAACGCCATTGGTAATTCCTGCTTTACATTTTGTCTGAAATTCTGTTAGGTTGAATTTAGTTTTCTCTAGTGATTTTAACTTTATATGTTGCTGTTTTGTATGTTTTTTGTTGTTATGAATTGCTCCTTTTATTAATCTGTCTGTGAAAGGCTTTCCATGTAAAACTAATTCACAATAACAAAATACAAAAATAAAACTGCTAATCTGATACTTCATTTTCCATGCATGCTCCTGTTTTTCCACCCAGCATGCAGATCAACTGTTATTTCTGTCAGAGTTGCATCATGGTTGCTATGGAGAGGCGGGTGTCTCCCTCACCAATGCTACGTTGCTGCTTGTCAATCGCATCAACATCAGCGGTCTAGTTCTTTTGATCAGTGTGTGGCACCAGTTCCGGGTTAGCGGCCTGAGGCACCATCATCCTCCGTGTCTTCCACATATCAAGCAGAACCGATGGCGGAACGTTACAACTCAACGCAAGTATCCCTTGTCCGAGGCGGTTCCTATATGCAATTATTTTTTAACTGCCCGCCATCAGAAGTCCTTGCTGATCCCCTAGGCCATGTTCCTGCTTCCGTCTGACCTTTTTCCTTGTCATTCTGACTCCAATTCCCCCTCCTCCGACCTGGATTCCTCTCTGTCACCCTCGACATCGAAGACACCTGGAACCCTCTCATCATTTACTCGGATCTCCATCATTCAGTCTACCATCAAGAACAAACTTCCAAGTCACCTCTCTACTACAATGTTCGCCGAGGGTTCTTCTGGCAATTTTGCCTTTTTCCACAAGGGTTCTGCGACCTGTCTCTCCTTCTTTTTGCTTCCTTGTTATATACGGAGGTGAGCGAGAGAGGGTTGGTTCCGTAGAGCACCACTGTCTACAACCCCAGAGCCACTTCACACCTCGAGTCGGTAAGCGCAACGTCTCCTGTCATCTCATAGATCAGACAATTTCTGTGGCCCACACATACCCAGATTTAGACACTTCCTATGGCATCTGCAACTGTTTGTGCAAAATAATTGCAAGTCTTCAGTGCCATCTATTACTACAGTCTAACATTTACTGTAGGTTTCTCCTGTCAGTCCTGTGTCCCAAGTATTTCTGCATTGCAGCACTTCCGATTGATGCGCTATATACACCCTAAAGAATGAAGGGATTTCAGAATCATATTCTACCCATGCCTGTCATGTCCTTCTGTGAAATATGAAACACTCCACAATGGCAACTATGCAAAGAGGGTGGCTCTTGCTAGCACATGGCTTGCTCCGCTTCATTCACGCGTCAATGCTGCAGTCCAGTCAGCTTAAGCCATGTCTTGTTGAAGTAAAGATGACACATACAAAATAGTGCAATGACGTATTCGTAATCAACCCCGCAAAAGTCTAGATATTATGGTGTGTTTTGGTGAACAATTCTCCCAGGACCGATCCAGGACGGATCTTACATTCTGGAAGAGAACACCATTTTACGTGTAATTCATGACTCTGGCTGTCTCAAAAAGGTCACCAGAAAGAGTGCATGCAAACGTGTATATTATAGATGAGTGTGTACGGACCGGGCATTCATTCACAGACATCCTTGCGCTGAGATCCAGCCCTATGAGCCAAAGGAAGTGGTAGATGTATAGCCACTTTATTCTAGAACCAAAGGGTGGGTATCCCCTTCATCGTGGGCATCAGGAGAGCAAAAATCAAAAACCACAAAAGAGGATGCCTCATGGAACTGAAATACATTCAATTAATTCAAATTGGGGCTCACATAGTGATGAAGGAATGTGACAGGTCAGTGCTCAATTTCAATTCATTATAACACATATTCTTTATTTTACAAATGTTTAAAAGTTTTTTTTAAAAATCATCAACAATCCATTATTCTTAAAACGTTTTTAAACAGAGTACACAATCGCCTCATTGCTGTATTGTGGAAAATAATGCAACGCATACATGTGCAAATCCGCATATGTTAAAAGGATCAATTTCATAATTCATAGAGGCCACTAGTCTGTTACGATCTAGAACGTGGATATCTATAACACTAGCCATTTTATTCTAACATCCAAAGCCACAGTTTGTCCAAATGAGTATATATGTTTCATGATTACACGCATGTTAATGTTATTGTGAGTGTTGTTGAATGTGAAGTGATTGATCACCAAGTCTAGGATGCATTATATATTGAAAGGGTGCAGAAGTAGGAGACTGACACACAGGTGGCATGGTGATTTCTTTAGCCATTGATCAGTCAAGAAAATAATCAGAAAACCTAATGTTCCCTACTTCTATGCAGGGTTTCCCTGCCTTAACAGAAATACTAAAGGGCTATATCAGAATGTCCTTGTAAACTGAAGAGTCCACCATCCTGTGTCAAAATCTCTAATTCTGTCCTTTACACTTATATGGTCCAACAGATAACTCCATTCTCCTGGACTGGGTGGCACAGTTCTGGTTGCATGTACTTAACAAGGAGGAATGACTCCCTTCTTGTGGCCCCATTAATTCACAAAGGACTGCCAATCCTATATCCCTCTGTATCAGAAGTGTCACTGCTTCTTCACTCCAGGGGGAATGACTCCCTTCCCCTGGTTTCTTGGTTTTGATCCTTCTGGCTTTACTGTTTACATACATAACCAGTGGAAAGATTTCCCTTCCCCTGGTCTAAGGTTTCCATGCTAAACTTTCTTAGTGGTCAAGAGAATGATTCCCATCTCGTGACTGCATCCTTTTGTTCCTCAACCTGAGGAAATGTCTGCCTTCTCCAGGCTTCTCCGTCCTTTAGAACATATTTAGCACTACCAAGAGAATGACTCCTTTTTCCTGGTATCTTGGTTTCACAGTCAATTCACACTTCACAGTGCCCAGGGAGAATGACTCTCTTCCCCTGGTGATCTTCGTTTCTCACTCACTTTCTTTCTCAACAGTTCATACATCATTATGGTTCTTGACCCAGGTTTCCCCAGTATGGCCCATTTGGTTTTCGGGCTTTCCAAATACTGCCACAAAGAAGAGGGTCACTGTGTTTGGACTATTTTCGTAGTGAATCCCAGACTTGCGTCCCTCTCTGCAATGCGTTGGACAGACCTGGTTCACTATCCTGCCAGGTATTGTCACAGGGATGAGTTACCAAGCCCTTCTGACAATTTCCCCCTTTGTTGGGCAAACTTGGTTCACTAACATGCAAGTGTTATCATGGGTAAGATGATTTATAAGCTTTGTGGGTCCCAAACCCTTCTTGAATAGGCAATGGTCTCCTCTTGACCACTAGGATGAGGATGATGACTTTGATATCTCTCTTGGGTTCTCCTTTTTGGATTGGGGATTCCAGTATTACACCCAGTATCTTTCACTATGTGTGGGATTCTCTTCTCGCTTCTGATATCCTTTCTGGTTTGCCACAACCCTGAGGCGTTCTCAACAGCCTTACTGGTAAGGCTCCTACCTTCAGTACTTGTTCTAGTGGGCTCTGGCCTGTCTCAGTTTCCGCTTCCTGCTTTGAGCTTCCCCCGGCTGCTATGGTTTTCCTCTGCCTGGTGGCGTGTCCGCTGTCTCTGGTCCCTCACAGTACTCAGGTCTTCGCCTGACCGCACAGTCCATCTCCTTCGCCGAACTGGGACACTGCTTTCCCAGATCTCGGGTAGGTCCTTCAACATCAGACCATTCAGGAGTGTCTCCGTCATCATGCAGGTGTACCAGTCTGCATCTTCTTCTTGCACAGCACTGCTTACCTGCTTGATGCTCCTCGAAGGATGGTTTGGCGACCTTGCAAGTCGTTCCTTCCTTTTTATGATTAATAGGCAAAGATAACTAGAATGCTCATTCCAGTTCTCACTGGTAGTCTTCATCATTTCGCACCTCCTCCTCATCCCGGTATGTCTTGTTTGAGTAGTCCCTACTCTTCTTCGTCTCATTAGGAGTTAGGATTTCAGCCATACAAACACATATGGAAGTCTGGGACATGGTACTGAGGTTTGTGGGTTTTGGAAGTGCATTGGATGCGGGTGGAGGGTTGGAATACCACATTTTCCTGAGATGTTCTTCCCTGCCTCCAGAGGGAAAGTCTCTTCCCACGAGAAGCTCCCGCTAGGTAGCACCACCAGGGGGAGTATCAGCTCCCTGGCCTCATGGGAATATCATGCAATTCGTCACTCTATATATATTACAGGGCGTGTGGTAGTGGCTCTGTAGTTATGGGTAAGTTGCACAACCCATAGGAAGAACACTTTTTAGGTGGCTTATAACTTTACCCCCTTGGACGAATCCTCACAAAACTTTGCAAAACATGTATAAAGCCCTGTTAGATCGATCCTGAGAAGTTTGTTAAGGTTTCATCAAGGGGGGACAAAGTTGTAGGGTGGTTCTAAAATGTGTGTTGTTTCCCCTAGACACAATGGAAAAATCAATTTGCTCACCCCTACAGCCCAGACCGCTGGACGGATTTTCACCAAATTTATTGCAGGGGCGGCAGCTTGGTCCCAAAAGCATGCTTCAGTAAATCCGGTGTAAATCTGTCCAGTAGTTTTTTTTTTTAAATACCGAAAACTAGGCAAACAAAAATTAGTCATGTCTGGGTCCAGTCTGCGGACTCACTTCGATGTTTGGTCCGCGGACGGGCCTCCGAATGGCCCAGACATTAGACACGCCTGCTGATTGGTCAATAAAAAAATGTGAAGTGTGTCCGATTTTTGAAAACGCCTGCCATGTTGGATTCGCAGATAGCCGCCGGCTTCTGCGGACATCACAGTAGAAACATATTAAAAAAGACAACAATGCACTTGTCAAATTAATGAAACAATCGCTGGGGAGCTGAGGGGTGATGAGGATGGGATGGAATATGGCCTTAAAAAGCCATAAAATTGTCGTTTTTCTTCTCCGATGTCCGGGGTAGTCCTGTGATGGCCGCGAACATGTTAGATGTTTGGGGGCATCTATGCTAATTTGTGCATTACATGGTTGGTGAAAAGCATTTTTGGATGGCTTATAACTTTGGCGCCACTCAATAAAACTAGATGCAATTTTGGAACTTCATTCTAGACCTGGTTCTGAATGGGTGTGGAAAGTGTGGTACTGTTTCATCAAGAGGGAACAAAATTAGAGGGGTGTTCCAAAATATTTTAAAGGCTTATAAATGTGGTGCCACTTGACAAATGTGCACAAAAATGTGTAAAAAGATTTTAGATCTGGATATACATGGTTCAAAGATTGGTGGGATTTTGTCAAGAGGGGGCTAAATTAGAGGGGGGTCGGGGTATCAACATTTTTAGACGGCTTACAACTTTGTTGCCATTTGACGAATGTGGACAAAAGTTTTCAGAAAGATTAGAGACCCAATCTTGATTGTTTGTGCAAAGTCTGAATGGATTTTATCAACTGGGGGCTAAGTTATTTGACTATTGATTGTATGCACATTTTGACACTTTTGAAAAAATAAATCATGGGTGGATTTCCAGAAAATTCGTGTAAGGAGCATTGGCAAGGACCTGAAAGCAAAGTACAAAAAATAGTGATATACCTTTGGTCACTGAGGTATAGCCTTTGGCCATGGGCAGTAGCCAGATTGTCTGGGTCATGGCAGAAGGTCATGACCCGGACAATCTGGCTACTGGCCATGACCACCAGGGATGTCCAATGGAGAAAAAGTGGCCAGGTCGACCAAGTATCAGATATTTGGTAAAGTTTTTCGAAATTGGGATAGGTCTGAAAGGGAAAAAAAGTGCTCATGGTAATATGGTCATAGGGTTCTCTCTTCGCCTTCTGCAGACCGCCATGGAAAGGGAAGAGGGGCTCTGTACGGAGCCTCGTCTTCCCTTTCCATGGTGGACATCTTGGAAAAGGATTGTCCTTTCTACAGTGGGACGCCGTATATGTACCGGTGTAGGAAGAAAAATCCTTTTTTTTTTGCACCCCGGGTTACCTCTTTGGCAACCGAAGATTGCGAATGCTCTTTTTCCCCCGTTGCAGCAGCTGGAATGGAGATAACGGCCCGCCAGCCCAAGTTATCCGCCTTCGTTTTGCTTGGGCCAGTAACTTCAGCTGGAGGGCCATTATCCCCCGTTCCAGTCCCTAGAAAGGGGGATGAACGCCACATTATTCCCATTAGCATAACACAAAATGCTAATGGAAATGTTGGAAAATCTTATTCAGTCAATGTACTTAACTGAGAAATGTAAAGTAGATGGAGTCTATAAGATTTTTTTTTAGTTCTATTTTTTTTTAACTGTGAAAGGTCGTTCCTAAAGGAACCTTTTTTGTTGTTCTTTGATTATTTTATTTTTTTTAGGAGAGGTTACAACATAAGGTGGAGAGGGGAAATGAGGGAAAAAGCACCGAGCACTAATATGGAGGGGCAGGTGGACAGGGGAAGATGTTGCACTTGTGTTACATCTCGGGTAGCGGGCAGTGTTTCTCATGCTCCTTGGTTACAGCTTCAAAAGCACTTTCAAATTGCTCCCCCCTGCAGAGTGTTGTGTTGCAGTATATACAGAGGACGGTTGTCTTCGAAAGATATGGATCAACAGCATCTATCATTGCTTGCAACGTAGCTGGTGGGATTTTGTGTCCCACAGAACTAAGCTATGTGGTTACGATAGGTTCATAGTGACAGTTTCGACAGTCAAAGTTTTGACATACACAAGTTCCGACACAAAAGCATCGAAAAAAAGTTTCAAATGCATTTTTTTTTAATGGGTTCCCCCCAAGCCTATGTTTTCTTTTTAAAACAAACTTTTTTTTCTACACGAGACCAAAAAAAAACCATGGCATGAAAAAAATGCATTCGAAACTTTTTTATTCGAAATTTTGTATTATGAACTTTCGTATGTCGAAACTTTTTTTTCGAAAGTATCACTGGACACCATTACAGTAGTGGTTGAGGAAGATGAAGTGGAGGAAGGCAGCCTACTGCCTGCTAAAAAGGAACATCCTTTGTGAGAGCATTGTGGTGGTTGGATTGGGTGTGGCGGCGCATGGAGGTGGTCCCATAGGAGTACTGTCCTGGTAGTCCGCGACGGAGTACAACGTTGCACTCAGTGCATTTCACTTTGGTAGCTTTAGCCTTTGGTACATTCCCACAGTGGTAAAGAACTGCCATATCCATGATTCTCTCTTGGTGCTATAGGTAGGCACTTCCTCTAACTCATCTTCTCGGTCCTCTTTATTGTCTTCGGAAGTACTGTGCTTTTTTTGTTGTGTATGTCCTCCAGTGGTGGTTGTGGTGGTGGCTCTTGGGGAGGAGGGATGGCAATAGCTCGTGCCATTTTTAAGATAAATAGCAGTTTTGCTAATATTCTTCCATGTATGTGCTCTTTACTTGATTGTTAATGGATAATGAGTAGGAATAGGTGCAGGAACTGTGCATGGGGAACATTTTGATCTTTAAAGTTCCTAGATCAGTAGAAAATGCAGTTCCAAACTGTCCATGAAGCATGGACCGGATCGCGAAGTGAGGATGCGTTGGTGAACATGTCATCATGGCACGCGTGTGCAGGCTCATGTGAGGCTGTCCGGAAAGTCTTCGATGATGGCAGACATTTGCGAACGTCGACGGACACAAAAACTGTTGAAAAAGTTGCAGAAAGTGTATAGAAGTGTTAGAAATGATGCTAGAAGGTGGGAAATGGCAGGGTCTTAAGGTGAAACTTTGTAAATGGGACAAAAATGTTGCTATATTGGCGTAAGCATAATATTAGAAAGTTGTAGGAAATTAGCATGCACTGGTAAAAACCCATGAAATTCACTGAAAGAACATTGTTACTGACTGCTATGGAAAAGTTGCACTAATAAAAACTTATGAAATTCAATGAAACACTTTGTTAAAGGGATGTTATGGTTACAAGTAAAACCATACAACCTCATAAATATGCACGTTAAGGTAAGCTAAGCAACCATAACTTGCACCACCACCATGGCCATAGTGTTTAGGTTCCAAATTGGTGTGCGCTGAGTGAAGGCAATACCAAATGACACCTGCAGGCTGTACATCCATTCTCATATACCATCTCCCGCTTTTCAAATCCTCCCATGCCGGTATCTTGATTTCCCTGTTCATGTTAAATCAAAACCTACGAGCAGTGGTGCCGAATAAGGGGGTCTGGGGTTGGAGGTTTTTAGCCCCCCCCTGGAATAATTGGAGGGGGGAGAAGTCCCTGCCCCCTTGAATTCCTTGAGATGGCACTATGGAAATTGAGATTTCTATCAACATCTATGTCCCAAGTGACCATTTTTTAAACAAACTACTAACAATAATCGATTTGAGGCACAAGGATTCAGGTGACTCATCCAATCATTCCATGTTTGACAGTTCATTGGGCAGCCTCAATGTAAGAGCACCACATTCATGCAGCCCAACCCATAAAATCAACAAACATTATCCTCAGACTTATAGCTTTCATGAAGAGTTCGCCATTGGTTGTCATAAGGCTGCATCAGTGTTCATGTTTCAGGTTCTATGGATTACAGGGCCTGTGAAGCAACCAGGAATACTCCTTAACATGTACTTTTTTTCTATGGCCCCAGTGTTCAGTTGTGGCTGAGAACAGAGAAAGCAAGGTCATCAGAAGTGTGATGCAAGGCTGCACATTGTCAGTCTGACATGGCCACCTGTTTTCATACACAGTAACCTCAAGTGGAGCAAGTGTTTAAAGTCATATTTGGAGACTATGGGCCTCATCACAAGTTGGGCAGTATCCCGATTAGAATCCCGCACAATTGTATTTGCGTTACCACCCAACCCTCCATCGGTATTACCGCCAGATCACGGGTTGGGTGGTAACTATAATTCCCCATTCTCCATTGTGTCCATTGGGGAATGGACCATTGGGTCCATTCCAATGGGGAATTTTCAGCGCAATTAGCACCCGCTAATAGCGCAGCACTAATTGTCCCCGAAAATGGGATTTTTTTCGGCATGTTAACCCCCAGGTATGATCTGGGTATTACCACGCCAGACCCATGTTTGGGCGCACCATTACATGTGCTGGTAATAGCACTACCGCCGCATTTAAGGTCTACCACCCAACTCGTAATGAGACCCTATGTTTTTTTTTTTTTGTTGTTGCTTGAAACACTGAATTTCAACTTTTCGGAAGAAAGCAGTTGTTGGAAAGTAAAGCCGTTTTCAAAAACTGAAAATTCCTTCTTGTCCAAACTTACAATATGTCTAGTTTCTGTGTAGGAATGCCCCTAGTATTCACATCATTCAAATCATACAATGCATTGCTGTTTGAAATCCTGACAAAGAGCAGATGATATTGTCACATATGAATATTAATGGCATACAAAGTTGGCCCATGAGTGAAGCTCAGAGTCCTGGCTTTTACACTCCCCCTGGTATCGATTCTGTTACATGTAGTTTTATGTTTTATACTGGGAAAATAAAAGTACAAATACTGTACAAGAATACAGAATGATGTGCCGCAAAAAGCCAGAACTTTCCATACATCCATCCTTTACCAAAGACAACTAAAAGTGCAATCTGAAAATGTGCAGTGCACACATTTGCACTCTGTGCAACCAGCAAAACTGTGCTCACAGCTAAGCTTCCCCATTTCACCAATCTATTTAATGGTGGGAAAATAACTGTGCCTGAATGGAAATTATTTTCTTTAGCCGCCAAAATTGGGATCACATAGAAGAGATTTGGTTAAGTGTGAATTACACAAAAAGCCCCAGTCACACATAGGTCAATCGACAAGATATGTTTCATGTATAAAAATAGCATTTATTACACAATATACACCAAGGAGAGGGGCATTACCCACTAGTAAAGATCCTTGGACCTTAGTTAGACTCCCAAGCGAAGCAAGGGCTTAAATGCAGGCCCTGGACTGTTAGGAGCTGGTAATGACTCTTCTGAGGTGTAAACAGTTATAAGCACCACGGGAAAGTGACATGGGGTTACAATATCTACCTTGTAAAGGAAATTCAGCTTCATGTGAAGCACAGGCACCACATTTGCTTTAAATAAATTGCAAGCAAAGATGGCCACCATTATTATGGTATTTATTGAGCACAGACCTAGCTTCAAGAAGCAACAGAGCACTTTACAGAGGTACGAAACAATACAGATACATAACAGAGCGCTTTATAGGGTATCAACCCAAAAGATCATAAATAGAGGGTCATAGATACGGTTTTGCCTCATTCAGCATAAGTATAAAATATCAAATCCGAAAATACTGAGGTAGGTGAGCAGCACTTGGGTGGGGGAGGGGTGTCCCCCGCAATCCTACTTTGGTATTTTTAGGATCGGGGCAACAATGCGGGAGACAAAAAATTAAAATAAAAGCTTGAATTGCAAAATGCGGCAGAGTGGACCTCTGTATTTTGGATTTCGAGCTGTTGTTCTATCTTTTTTAACGTACATCCACTTTATAGAGGTATACATCAGTGCAGATGCATAACAGAGCGCTTTTCAGTGGTAAGAACAGAACAGATATACAGCAGGGGATAGGACACAGAGGGGCATAGAGGAGGAATAAAGCTGTACCGGGTGGCATGGAGGAGAGGGGCGGGTGGCATCTAGCGAGTCACGTGGTTCAAGGGGCGATGTGATGGCCTAGGTGTTGAGAAGACATTCCTTGAAAAGGTGAGTCTTGAGTTCTTTTCTGAATTGGAACGTGGGGGCAAATCTGATGCTGATGGGGAGGCGGTCCCATACACTTGGGGTGTAGGCATAGAAGGCTTGTTTTCTGGTCCTTTCTTTTTTGCATTGGCGGATTTCAACTCTGCACGTGTCCTGGCTTCTGGTGGTGCACTGTACTCCGGAGATGCTGAGTTTAGCTGAGTGACTTGAGGGCGCCTTATAGATGATGCAGCAAGATTTGAAGGCGATTTGCGCATGCAGTAGGAGCCAGTGAAGGCAGATGAGGGCAGCAGTGATGTGGTCATATCTGCGTACACCCTTGATGAGGCATGCAGCTGCGTGTAGGGCACTTCTCTGGGGCACAAGGGTGGATGACAGGAGGCCTTTGTGGAGTGCATTGCCCCCATTCAAGTGGGAAAGGATCAATGCTTGAATGGTGGATCTAAAGCTGTCCGGAGGGAGGAAGGGCTTGAATTTCTGCAGGAGGGAGAGCTGATACCAAGCTTTCTGAGTTTTCTTAGCTATGTGTGTCTTGAGGAGAGGTGCTTGTCAATGTGACGATAAGCAATTTTCAGTGTTTTCCACCCACTGTGCTTTGATGGAGATCCTTTTTCAATAAAATTGGTCACCACTTCAAAGGTTGTAGATAGATTCTATTCTGCTATTGAGCTACACTGTATATTTTACTGTATATCTTCTACTGATTTTTCATTTATGTATATGTTCACATCTTGTGATGTCCTCTGCATTGTTTGCTTAGATTCATTTAACCCTGTTTGTTTATATAGGTAAAACGCGTTTTCCCTTTTTTGGATTTTCTTTTGCCATCTGTGCATTTGTATATTCTGTTTATGCTTTATTCACATAAGGCAGCCACGGTGTGTTGATTTTTAGTTGATTTGTTTTATTAGGAAATTGAAGTATGAATAATCTGTGTGTTTAACCATTATAATTAACGCAACAGTTGGTTTATGTTGCCCATTAAACAAACATAACTGTAATCATATTTGACTGTATTTGTATGTATGTGTGCCTGTTTGGGCTCCTATAGGACCTATGTCCAGATTTCATAAATGGCTATCCACATTAACCTTTGGTCCTCCAAGTATAATCGTGTGACACACCCACTTCCAAGCAGCAGGCTTTTGTCTTTTGCTAGTTTGTCAATGTGGAACCCGAGGGACTTGGCGCAAAACGTGAGCTCAGGTGTGAAGGCCTCAGAGTTTATGTTTGATGGCCGGGTATGTATGTCTGGGTGTTCGGTGTTGTTAGTGGGGAGTAGGAATTCAGTCTTGAAGGAGTTGAGCTTCAAGTATGCACTGGACATCCAAGATGGATCAGCGAGAGGCAGGTTTTGAGCCTATGGATGTCCTTGATGGAGTCAATCTTGAGGTATAGCTGTGTGTCATTGTCGTATTGGTGGATGTGGATGGTGTGTGTGACCACGGACATAGATAGTCCCTCTCCTATGCTCATGGCGGCAGCAGTGACCAAGAGTGGTCAAGAGCTGAAAGCCGGGTAAGTAGGGGTTTTGGGCTGTAGGGTTGGGGAGATGGAAGTTGGGTGGTGCAGGCTGAAGGGGGCATGTGTGGGAGCTTGGGATGACATGGGCTAGTGGAAGGGGCTGGTGCATGCAGAACAAATAGCCTGGTGTAGAGAAGCCAGATCCTGAATGTAACCTGGCTTTACAAAAAAATAAAGTTTGTGTTCCAGAACACCTGATTGGCTGGCGCCTCTTTTTCTGGTGCTAATTAATTATATAGTGCACATCATATGCTAAATTTTCTCTTTGCATAATCAGTTGCTTCCACTTTTGCCTGCTGGGTGCTGCTGATTGCATCTGCCTCAGAGGAATTAAAGTGATCTGCTGACACATCTGGGATACAAACGTGTGACCGCAGTTTGCACGCAGATCGCTGCAATGTGTGCTTCAACAAACTAAGGTACCTTACACATTCTATTCAAATGATCTCTTCTGAGGGTTTATTCACTTGAGGATAGGTGACAAATAGGGATTGATATATGAGGAAGGTCATGCTGGAGAGCAAAGTAGAGCAAAATAAAAATGTAATGCAAAGTAGCAGAACAGGGTTTGGTCTTGTCTTGCATGACTTCTTCCATTTGTGAACTCTCTTTGCACTACAGAAGTAATGGATGTAAGGCTTTGAATTAATCATGACCAACATCATTGCTCTGACCAGCCTTCCATGTCATCATTTGTTAATCTGTCTTCCCTGCTACAGGACGAGACCAGTCCATTGAAAACCAGCCTGGGTACTGCCACAAAGATGTGGTCTGTAAAGTTACTCAGAGCAATGCAAGTGGTTATGATTCATTTTAAACCTTCTACCCGTCAGCTTCAATTTTGATGGAAAGCAGTCATGAACAAGCAAGGTCTAGCCAGTGCATTGCGAAAGCCATGAGATCCATGCTTCCATCACAATGTCCGTGCCTCCAGAAAAGTTGACACCCCTGCCTATCAGCCCAAACAAAAAATTGTCAGTCGAGTTTGGTAGGGTTGATATTAAGCATTCTCAGTTTACGTCAAATCTCAAATGGGTGTGAACCTTTCACTGCTGCTCCGCTGCCCCTGGTGATTGGGGAGGAGTGCAGATTTTTTGAATGATCTCCGGGTTGCTGTATGTTTCCTTTTTTTAATTATTTGTAGTGTTGCGATTCCTTAAATAAATAAATAAATAAATATTGCGCACCAGGGTGGAGATGAAAGGTCCGCAAGACTCAGCATTGCATGTTCAAGAGTAGTGTGCTCACTGGCCATCAGCTCTGGGCACAGTGAGCACCAGCGCTGCACCGCAACAAGCCGTACGGTAGTACCCTGTGGGCATCGGCAATAAACTGTCCAGAGGCCACAAGTCAACACCGCGGGCAGGGATCACTGCAAACCGAGGCCGAGGTCAAAGGTTACCATGGGTGGGAGGTGAGAGTCAATGTGTGCAGTGCGGGAGTAATGGGGTCAGGGGACAGGCGACGTAGAAAGGGGCATCCTCAGTTCACTGTAAGTTAACACGGAACACAAAACTCTGAATTGTTGGGCAGTGAGGAAAAAATAGCGCTAACATCGTTGGTGAAAAGCAAGTTGTGAAATAAAAATGAGAAAATACATTTCCACCTATATTGCTAGTGAGAAGAATGGTTCCCCCTTGCAATTCTTCAGTAAATTGGTTTACAAGATTGTGGTTTTAACATTTAATCTGCCTTCACGCTTACATCCCATTGCCTAGACTTTGTCTCCGCTTCAGAGGTTACAAATAGCAGCCTCCTGGTCATTAATACATGTCTAACTCACCACGGTGCATCTTCTGGGCCATTTAAATCCCCCTGCTAACCCCAGCCCTAGGTTGCCAACGTGAGAAGACGTATAATGGGTCCCATCAAACTCGCTGGAGCATGTAGGTCAGAAGAACACCCTAGGATAGCTTCTCCGAACCTTGCATCCGTGCATTATGATAGATAATATCAGCCAAGAGGAGACTGCACGAGTCAAAAGCGACACGATGTGTTGACAACCAAAAGATGGACTTCATTGTGGAATAACTGGCGAATAGCTGATTGGAGCAGACATATGGTTGTGTCGTTTCTCTGAAAAAAGCATCACCGTCAAAATTAACAACCAGAGTCCTTTACGAAGACTCAAAGACGCCATCCCAAGATAAGGGTGGTTCATCCATAATGGGCTATGGGGCACCTAAGCCCTGCCAATGGGCTGCAGGCTAGTGAACTGCAGCTCTACATTTGTACAGGGGGCACTCCTGCACCTTCCCGCTCATTTGGTTCTCCCAGGGAGGAATGGAAGCGCTGCGGCTCCACTGTGCATGAGCGTGAATCAAGAAGCTCTCCTTACTTCCTGGCCCCTGCAGAATGTTGCTCTAGTGCTCAAGGGTCTTTGGTGCAGGCAGCATCTCAAGTCCTAATTGGGCTGTAGGTGAGAAAAGAAATCTATGTATTATGGATGTATGGAGGTGTGCATACAAGGGTTTGTGTCTGTAAGTGTGTGTGTGTGAATGAGGGAGTGTATATTTGTGTTTGTCTGAATGTGAGATTATGCTGTAAAGGTGTGTGAGTAAAGGAGAGAATGGGAGGGTATGAATGTTGTATGGGTGCATGGGTGAATGAGAGTTTATGAAAGCAATGTTGTATGAATGCTGTTTGAAGTTTTGTGTGTCAGTGAGCGTGCCTATAGTTGTTGGGCAGGAGGGATTGGCAGGGTGAGGGATGGGGTCTATTTGCGCAGCAGCACACAAGAAATATTTTCTTACTCTAAAGTCAGTATGATGAGTGTTCTTAAGTGTGGCATGGAATTGTTCTTACTGGGCATCAAGATTAAAGCAAAAATGAAAAGTGTTATTGCGTGGTACTGGCCTACATTGGTGCGGCCAGTCTCACTATATTTTCTTACAACAGCATGGCGATTCTATTACTGGTAATCAACTGTCAAGCAAACATGATAATTCTTATTAGCACATGGAGATCAATATGGAGCCCCTCTATGTCAATCAAAATGTTCAAAGTGCAGTCAACTTTTGGCATTCAGTGCCTTCTGAACATTCTGACTTCAAAAGCAGACAGGGAAATAACAGTGTGATTTACAGGCAAGAATTTTTTTCAACAAGACACTTCCGCTCTGGGAGGAGCTTTTTTGCTGCAACAACCTACTAACAAAGATAAAACATTGGACATATTTCCCTTTCTTACAGAGAAATAGTTTACTTTTATATGACTCCTAATGCATGCTCCTGTTAAACCCGCTCCATTACAGCCACATTTGCAATTTAAATGCTTAACTTATTATGACAAACTTATGTAAATACTACAAATTAAAAACAGATTTAATTTACCAAGTATTTACTTTACTCACTATTAAAGTAAGGTTTTCACTTCACTACAAAAGCTCCAAAACGTATATGATTACCATCTATGTACTAATAGCATTATAGACCTCAGGAGGGGTCATTATCACTTAGGCTATTGACCCTTTCCCAATTTATGGCCTTCGGCTTTGTATCCGGTCATAACTTGATGGCAGGTAATTATTCCCAGATAATAACACCTACCTCAGTAAATAACCTATCATATCAGTCTATTAGGCTATATATGGGTAAACTGGCCTACATTGTTGCAGCCAGTCTGGATATATTTTCATACTGCAACATGGATTTTTTTAATGGTAAAGCCAAATACAGAAGAGATCCCTCAAGGCACACAGTAGAAAAGAAATGAAAATGTGCAAACACTCTGCTTATAAGCAACATTTGAAACTATTACTCATTTTCTTGCTGGAAATGCTTGTCTGGGTCAACAAATGAGACAAGATATAGCCCTTTGAAAAATGTCTGCTTTGACGAGGCACAGAAATGCATTTATGCAGTAGCCCTCATCAAGATGGTAGCTGTCTAAAGGCTTAGCACAGAGTAATTAAATAACAAAACAATGGCTCCCTCAATTTCTGAGTCACAATGCTGAAAGCAAATGTGCTGTGAGTGAAATGCAGCTAATTGTATTGCAGGAAAAGGCACATTGAGTCTCAACCGTGATTATAAATGGCAATGAGAGGTACTGCGAGAAAAAGAAGGTGTTTGAGAAAAGAATATAGCTATCATCCCCACGTCTCGGGGCATACAGGGATAGTAATGGCCCTCCAGCCCTAGCCTTGGTATGCCCGAATGAAGTAATGGCAGAGGGCCACTACTAGGCCTTTACTACCCTGGAAAAGAGGCTGATAATAGCTATGCACACCATGGGGCTCCATCCGTGTTTGAATAATATAAATATTTATTTTTGCTGTGATATCGGACCACCCACATTGCAGGAGCCTGATCTGTCAAAAAAAGAAAAACAAAGTCCCTTTTCTATTTCTTTGAAGGTACACTGAGGATAGGTTGAGGAGCACGGAAGCCACATCCGGAAGCCCCGCGGCAGTAGGTAAATCAGGTAGTGCATTTGGGAATGACGTGTAGGCTACGAGAAGGAGGCCGGGGGGGTGCAGGGAGGAGAGATGATGGAGGAGGTGGGGGCTGAGGCACTGAAAAAAACATGGCAGCACCCGGGAATCTGGTGGAATGCAGGTAGTTACTGGCACTTTCCACCCAATTTTCGTGCCACTTGATTAGCTGACCACCCTTCTTCAGTTGCAAATGAAAAATAATTCAAAGACTACAACAGTGAAAACTGATTACTTTTAAGATTTTACAAAAAGTTCTGATCTCCATGAAAGAAATTACAAAACAGTATCTACTAATAATCATCACATTAGCATGGTCAGATTTTCACGTAAAGAACTGAAGCACAACGATATACCAAATGCGGAAATAGACAGAGCTACAGGAAGGAAGTGTGATGGAAAGAGAATACAACTAGATCGTGAACTCACAGAAGGAGAACATTAACCTGAAAACCACTTGAAGACTCGCAAACAATAGCAAATGGCTTCAGAACCCAGCAAGATGATTTAATACACATATAATAAGAGTTCTAGAAGAAAAGGAAAGCTCAACAGACAGGAAGACATTTGAGACAAAGTAAATAGAAGAAACGCATCTAAGTATGGTAATCGTTAATAAACAAAAATAAAGAGACAATACATGGAACAAATTTGGTGAGCTCCAGTTATTTATAAAAGTAGGAAAATGAAAGATTATAGACAGCTTTGGAGCCAACATTCATTTTAATCGATTCAAAGCAGTAACACTGTTAGAGGGTATGAAGTAAAATGAAAAGCAAAAGCAAGAGATGGACCTTATGAGAGAGTGCACTACAGATTAATATCGCAGAAAAGAAAATGGACAAACAGTGCAAACAAAACGGGAGAATGAATGGGTGAGGAGGGTGATCGATTGTATGGAGGGGGCAGGCAAGAGATGGGAAGAAAAGAATGTGCATTATCCTGAAAACAATACTTAATGAACACAGCTAATCTGTCCAAGACACACAAGACCAACATGAACCCAAGCAAGACAAACTGGCTTTAGTGTGAGCGCTACCCTTTCAATGAAGAAAACACAATTTTGAGAAATAAACTGGCGTGCACTCTCTGCCAAAGAAGCTACAAAAAAGCTCCTTGTATTACGACCCGTTTGAAAATGTGGCATTTTTCATATACAAGGCGCACCGGCAGTCTGTATTGTAGTCTTTAAAAGACGGTTATGCTTTTCCTACTGAGAAAAGCATATTATAAAAACCTAGAATAAACATATAAACTAGCGCCTTGCCTGGTGTATCATACACCGATCTAGCTTGCTCCCTCACTCACACACTCGCCCTCTTTTTCTTATTTCTCTCTCTCTCTCTTTGTCTTACTCTTTCTTCTATGTGTGAGAGTTGTGTAGTCAGCTGCCCATAAGTAAGAGTAACAGTGAAAGGAGTGTGGCTGTGAAATTATTTAATTGTACTAACGAAGTAGAATGGCTTCTTAAAATGTTTCACAATGTTCATTTCTAATAATCACTTCCAGTGTTTATTGTTCATGTTAAGAATGTCACATTTGTTGTGTTGTCTTACTGAGCAAAGTACATTATCAAAACCTAGACTAACTATATCAATAATTTTCGGACAGTACGTTATAATTGTAAGATGGAAAGTCGTGTGCTCTCCTATTGTTCTCTTTCGAAAAATGCTCTACGAGAAAGGGACAAAGAGCTTTGGTGCCTGCTTTGCATAAAGCGAAAGAGCATTTTGGAAACATAAAATGAGCACAGATCTTGATATCTGACAAATACGTTTGTGAAAAGAAGATTGTGTGCTTGCATCACACAATACAGAATGCACACTAGGCTTGGTTCTCATTTCCTTTTTCTCAAAACACATGGTAACATTGTTTGAAACCAAGAACCGCAGATAATTATTTGGACAGCCTCAAAATGTGGATGCGAGAATGATGTGGCTGCGACATCTGTCACCAAATAAGAATCAGAGGGCCACTTACTGGCATTTTAGAAGGGGAGGGCAAGGCGCGGGGAAGCCGGACCTGAGGCTAAAGATGGCTGTCTGTTTGCCCTGTGCCCAATGCACAGACATGGAACCACAAACAATCCATAACAGAGCAGGCAATGTGTACTCACTTCAGTCTCCCGTTTCCTGCAGTCCCGCTTTGGGTACACAGCATGAAGTCCCAAATATCCTTATGATAATTGGATCATCAAACACCCACGTGCAGCCTATTAAGAAGGCTCTGAAAATATAGCCTCGGTCGGTCTAATCATTTTAAACAATTAGCACCGTAGTTGTTAGAGTAATTACGAGTGGCTGGAGCTGTCACGATCATCTGTAGACTGGCACTATAAATTGCAATATAATAAGACCAGCAAACGAAGCGCGCGTGAGACTGAATCATTCTAAACCTGTTGCACATTGGCCATGCCACAATCAATATAATAGAAAGTGCATAGTGAAATAAAACAGTAGAAAATTCATATTCTTAACGGATATTTAATTTTTAGGGGAGCAAAAGCAAGTATAATACTTTTCCGGCATTTGAAATCCCACACTGGGAATGAAAATTTCCCAACTTTGGAACAGATGCATATCAAAGACACACAGGTGCATTTTCATGTTTGGTACAAGGACACTGTATCTTGTTGCAGGTCTGCATTTCCAATAGTTTCTGAATACATACTATTTTAATCAATTTGAAGTGCTCCTCGTTCCCTTTAAAAAAGCACGCCCTCCTATTTGGCCATATCTGACATACCATTCTGCCTGGCTCGCCCGAGCAAGCAAATTCCATGGGTCTACCTCTTCTTCCTTCTCTACCCTAGCTGCCCGCTATTGGACCAGGGCAACCCCAATTCTTTGCCATGTAAACCAACGTGCTAGAGTGACAGTTTATGGACTTGCAACAAATGACTCAAGTTTTTGCTCACTGCATTCGTTCAACTCAAGCTAGATACTGGGTGTCATTTCCCAGCATGCAACAAAAGATATGTCATCGACTTCCTTTTCTCTCTGGCGCTCATTTTCAAGTCTCTTCGTAATTAGGTGGTGGGGACCCGATACATTTGCACTTTTGTGCAAGAGTCCCTGCTGCCTAATTCTGCTCATTTGCATGGCAGAGTGCAAAAGAGGAATGTAAAATGGCAACATACACACTTGTATGCCGCTGTTTTGCACTCTGTCATGCAAATTGAGTGACGCTGCCTAGCATGTACGGCGGCATTTACAATGGATTCCTGTGGAGCCGGCCTATTTTTTGCTGGTGCAAAAAGCCAACGGGATCCAAAGTGATCCACAGCATTTGCGGCAGCATGATAATCTATGCTGGCACACATTTTGGTGTATTTGTAAGGTGCAGAAGAAGGGGCGGTGGAATCGAAAGTTATGATCAGCCCCTCCTCTCCAACATACAAATGCAAGAAAATGAGCCGTAACGTGAATTAAAGGCATAAAAGCCTTAAACAAGGATTTTACGCCGTTCATTTTTGTTACGTGCTCATTAGAAATGAGCTCCTCTTTGTCTACTTTATACTTGGGCTATGTACTGGTCTTCGTTTTCCAGTATACAACAAAAGATTCTGTTTCATTCTGGACTTGCTCAGACTTCGGTCTCCCCAATTGCTCTTTTCGTGCCTTACGTTCTTTGGTCCTGGCATCAGCCGTTTCTCCTCTTCCCACAAGGGGTCCACCATGCCCGACTCATAGGATTATCCCTACATTCTCCAATAAACTATCTGTGCTGGAGCCTCTCCTGGAGACAGTCTCCTTGTCAAGTGTCTTCCCTCCTCTCCTCCGGATTACAGGGTCGCAGTGGAGTTCACAAGCTCTTTATTGCCTCACCCTCAGAAAGACTCCCTCCAACTATGTTCTTCTATTCATCCCGGTCTCTTACTCATTCTCAGGATTCTGCTTCATCAGACTACCATCTGGATGACTGTGGTTCTGTGGCGGCAGCCTCCCTGCTCTTTCCATCTCCAACTCTAGACTCACCTGGCTCTCCTCTTTTTAGACACTTCTTGAAATGCCCAAGTACCTAAAGCCTCAGTCACGTGATGACTGCTATAGGGAACAGACTGGAATTACCTTGCACAGTTTCATAATGACATGAATCACAAAAGTATGTAACAGGCACATTCCGACCTCCATGATAGACGTGAGACAACTGAGAAAAGTTTCCAAAGACAATTGGCAGGAACCTTATCCCAGAAAGAACTTCCAGGGATGCAAACTGACCAGACTCATGCCTACTTATTTATTTATTTATTTATTTATTTATTCGCATTTGTTAAGCGCACAGAATCAGCCCTGAGGCATCGTGGCGCTGATTCTTCATAAATAATAAGGACCCTTTACACCCTTACACCAGCAGTCAATAAAAGTAAACAGACTGTGGAAAAGGCAAACAACAAATGGTTTGTCAAAACCCGGGCAAACCTCCTGAGGATAGACAGCTTGATTTAAGGGTGCAGAAAACCAAAACGCCTGTCACTGCCATATCTCAAAAGCCTACTTATGTCCCTAACAACTTAAACCAACTGTGCAAGGACGATCTCTTCCCAAAGTAAAGTGTTCATGGTAGGTCCAACAGACAGACAAGCTCCCAGTCTCTCTATTAATCAAAAGTGACCAAATAAACAATGTTCATAAGTACAGGACTCCAAGGCTAGGTTCGTTTTCCTTTCCCTGAGACTTCTTCTACTTTCATTCCTCGTGGGCCTCTGAGCCCCGTATCCTTTTAGGTAAATGTCACTCATTAATTCACAAGGATATACTTCTTAGACTCACAGTTCTGGTATCCCACCAACTTGGCACACTTCCGTATCAAGCATGGGATTATGTCCTTTTCATTCTCACGGTCCTTGAGGCTCTTTTTCTCAATTTATGTGGGTGCGGGTTCCAGACTCGCAAGAATCTAAACGGCTTGGGTTACTCTCCAGCCAAACAGTTGTCCTCTCATGTTTTTCTCTTACAGGGTCCCAGACCCTCTTGTTCATTTTTACTCCAGGTCTTTGCCTTTCTTTCACATGGGTAAGGGTCCAGGACACGCAATGTAGAATTTCTTGGTTTACTCTCCTGCCAAGAATACAACTTTCCCTTGTTTGCTCCATATTCACCCAGTGTCCCAGACCCTCTTATTCTTGGCTTCTGATACTGGTGCGGGCACCAGACTCGCACTTCATTGTCATATCTGTTTGGTTAACTCTCCTGGCAAACATATGATTCCTCTCTCTTGGTAATCTTTGGGGTCCCAGAACCTCTTATACTTTGACTTTGATATGGGTGCGGGTACCAGCCTCGCGATGTTCCTTCAGGGTGCCAGACCCTCTTATTCCTCGGGGTCCGAACCCAGACCCACTTATGGTTTTGCTTTCATATGGGTGCAGGTCCCAGACTCGCAATGTCCCTTAAGGCTCCCAGACCCTCTTGCTCCAGCCTCTCTCTTCACTCCCTCGCTTCCCCGGGCCTACAACGCCTCTCGGGTAACCTGCATACCTGTTAGCATCTGTGTTATAGGTACCAGCATTTCCTGAGCATCTGTGTTGTTTGTAGAGGCTGAGGTAGCGTTCAGGTACGTGGTACGCTCTGCAGTGACTCTGCAGGCCTCTGACTCTGCCCAGCTACGCGTCCTTCCTCGCAGGTGCTTCGCCGGGGACTAGGGTGCCCAGAGGTTCATCATGGAATCAGCATGAGAGGTCCTTCCAGCTTGGACCAAGTTTGGGTTCTCCCTTTTCTCTGTTCACCGCTTCCCATTCGGCTCCTGTCTGCTAGCCCGATGCATCGATCCAGGCAGTTCCTCTTCAGAGGTTTTTGCTACCTTTGCATCCCAGCCAAGCTCATTTTGAACTCGCATGTTGGTTTGTTGCTTTCATTTGGGCCAATGTCATCTCGTGAGAAGCTAGACCGCTCACTCTGACCCTTCAAAGTGATCCTTGCACTATGGTTATTTTCTTGGGAGTTCTTCTTTTAAAACTAGATGTAAAATACTTGGTTGGTATTTCAGTCTTGTCAAGTATGTTATTTTGACTAATTTGACAATAGAACACATTGGCTGTGGCTACAGGGGGAGAAGGAGGACTTGGTAATGGAGATGGGGTTGGTGGCACTAAAGCAGGGGCATACCACGTGTCCTGGGAATAGTCGTCCTCAACCCCATAGCTATCTTCCTTCCCCATGTGATCCTCCATTAGTGCACCACCCCCAGGGGGATTATTGTACTGTGGGTGCACCACCCTGGCCCTATGGGAAAGGTCTCCCCTGAGGGGAGAAGGGACTACATCCTCAGATTCGTCACAGATGGTAAACTGAAGGGGTAATAGGTGCAGGACAGTGGGGAGAATGGAGGTATAGGTTTCTTCACAGCAGTCCACATTAAAGTTTCCACGGACATAAAATTGAACATGCACTTATTGAGACTACATAGAACATTTGATTTAGTGTTCTTAATGGACTTTGACTCATTCAAGTCAGTGTGGAAGGAACAATCTTGCTGTAACCACTTAATTGCCCCTATGGCTGACTGCAGCAGTTTCCAGAGGAAAGGATGAGTGAGGATGGAGAGACCTACTAGTGCAGCCAATGTTAGAGGCCCAGACAGATTCCATGGTCACCAACTCTAGCTAAAGTTGAAAGGCACAGAGGATTAGCCAGGTTTTAAATGATGTTTTAAAGTATCAATACTTCTTTTCCGGTCTGTAGTTGCAAGGGAGTGCATTCCCCATGTTGGGGCCACATTGAGTGATCATCCTAACTGCAGTTTTGGAGGTCCAGAACATCCCATTGTTGCTGATCTGAGGTTCTTCAATGGGTCCTATTGCAAACATGGGAGATAGTTTCCTGTCTATATAGAGGTGATAGTGGGCCCATCTGGTCACTGCGTCCGTTGGAGAGGTAAATGTTGGACTTGCATCCAAGATTCCCATAAATGGAAATCCTCTGCAATATGACAAGTACAAACTAGCATAAAATACATATTTGGGGCTATGAATATGAGGTCTAGTGCATGAAGAAAGAACACAGCCAGAACTGCATCAGCAAGGCAGGTAACCCAACCTCTGCAGTGGCTAGCAGCCATCCAGGGATCTGTCGAGCTTGTAGACATAAGAATGTGTGTCACTGCAGGATGCAAATGGACAAACCACAGAGGGAAACTGATGATCCTTACCTTGGAACTAAATGCAGGACAATTATCAGAAGTTGTCCGCAGGTCGGTCTGCCTGTGTAGCTGGACATGATGTGATGCAAGGGTGTGATTGTCACTTCAGACTGCTGGGCTGATAAACAGGAGGAGGCTCAAGCAAATGGCACTACGTTGATTAAGGAAGAACAAAGACATACACAATTAAATAACCTAAGGAGATGTATTAGGAACATTCCTCATCTCTAGGGGCTGTCATGGTGTGATAGGAAGGGGTCGCTTACCAAGCAGGTTTAAACCTGAGCAAACCTCTTTCTCCCTTTTTGCAGTGAGAATAGCTGTGCCTTGTTGAGGAGCTGGCCCCCTGACCCTTTTCTTTGATGCTTGTGATAGCCAAAGTGTTCACCAAGCCAAGAGAATACTAGTTCAAAATCCTAACTTTGAAGACGAGAGTCGTCCTAACTGTTCCTGGCTCTATGAATACCTTATTGCAGGCCCACAGGAACTCTGTTACTCATTGCAAATATGCTGCACTGTGCATATCTCTTCGGGATATGACCCTGGGCCCAGACAGTTACATCCACTTCTGCGTAAGCACCATGACGAACCCTAGGGTATCGTCACTGCTTCCATAGGGGAGCCCATAGGGGAGCCCCTTTCCATGAGGCCAGGGAGGTGAGGCCGTTACCCGATAGTCCCCTTGGGGGTGGTATTCAGTGGGAGGATCTCATGGGGAGGGGACCCCTCTGTAGAACCAGTGACAATCACCTTGGGAGAATGCGGTATTCCCCTCCTTCATTTGTGTCCCCTCCTTCCTTTCACCCCACTCAGTACCCTGTGGTCCCCCCTACCTCGATCTATCTGTGTAGTGTTGAGGAAACCAAGTCTCAAGAGAACTCTGTGCAAAGAACAGTGCTACTGAACTCTATGATGATCATCAATTCGGTACTTTGACGAGGAGGAAGGGTGGAGCAATGAGGAATACCTATAGGAACCAGAACATGCAGTCTAGTTGCTGGAGACTGTCAATTGGTTAGCCAAAGTACAAATTAGAAGAAGGTCTAGACCCGTTGTCAAGCCTGCCCTAGAGGAGCTGAGAGCCAAGTTTGAAAACTGCAGATGGAGAAACACAGGAAGAAGCTGCAGACCAGGAAGACGGTGAAGCAGAGTCGCCGTCTCTGAAGTTGATGCCAAGAACCGGCAGACCAAGAGAAACCGAAAAGAAACCAAGTACGCAGAAGGCTTGGGATGCTTCCTGGAGGGAAGTTGCACAGCTGGACGCACTGAAACCGAAGCAGGGACGTGGACGACAGCAGGAGCTGAGAGAGCAGGATTGGAATGTCGCCCAGAGGGTCGGAGGAACACAAGCAATAAAACATGCATCAGAAACCCGGAAACCAGGTATGGGTGCTGCCTGGGTCCATGAGAGGGGCTGGGGACAGAACGATGCGAGTCTAAAGAGGGTTAGGGACGAATATGAACTGAAGCTGATGATTAATATGCATCAGGGACCCTGTGAAAAGAAATATAAGGAAACAGATATATGCACATCAATAGACACTTGTCAGGAGAGTAAACCAAGTATCCCAGAGGGCCAATATAAAGGGGTCTGGGATCCAAGAGAACCACAGAGGCAAATCCAAATTAAGTGGGTCAGAGATCCAAAAGAAATACAAGGGCAAAGCCGACATAAGAGGGTCTGGGACCCTGAGAATATCAAAAAGAGAGAGAATCAAGGCTGTGCTTGGCAGGAGCCAATATCTTGAGAGAGAGAAAGGGATCCTATGTGGAGCAGTTCCTGGCAGGAGAGTACACCAGGTTTGTTCAGTTAGACATTGAGTGAAGCAGGGGTAGAGAACCAGTGAAAGCAACACACCAGGGGCCAGGACCCATATGAATTTCGAAGAAACACATAGTCAAGGCTGACAGGATAGTGCACTAGACTTAGCGGTACAGTTTTGAGTTGGAGGAAGAAACAAGGGGAAGAGGCTTTCCCACCTGATGCAAGGAAAATAAGTGTTGTGAAAAAAAAGGTATACAGTTGAAAGTGGCATGATAGTGAACCATGTTTAACACTACATTTGGAAATTAGGTCAAGAACAAGGGGTAGAGAATCCCCCTTAATGTTTGGGAACTGTGTTTAAAGAGTCACTCACTGTGTTTTCACACCACAAACTGAACTTTGAAGGTCTGTATCCAGAATGAGAGAAGGCTCCTTCTGGATCAAGACAATGCCTGGTTGTTCCTTATTTTAGTGTAAGGGACGGAAATAGGTTTGGACACAGAATGGTGGACATTATATTTTGACTGACATTGTAACAGAGTCCGTAGTACTTGGCGTGAGGAATGGAAACCCCTCTTAGTATTGGGGCTATGTAGGTTTTCATTTTCTTTACTTTTATAATAAAGGTATTCGCAAACAAGCATGCCACCACTGTGTCTGACTCATACTTATGCATGAGTCAGACACACACGGCTTACCTGGCTTACAGCCCCCACACGGCTTGCCTGGCTTCTGGGCATTTAGGCACCATCTTGGAAACAGGTGCCATGCAAGATGCCAATCATGTAACTTCCCGATCTGCTTTAAAACCCTTGGTTGGGATTTTGTGGATGGTACACACTCTTCAGCAGTCTTCACTTTTTACCACAGAATTGCAAACTTCACAATGTCATTCCAACCCTAAAACTGACAGTTGATAGGACAACCTTTCTCACCAGAAGAATCAATGGCATCAACCGTAGCGTAGACATAAAATTATGAATGTCCTTACCTAATCTCAAAGGTTATAACTCAATTAGGTATTTTCCCTGTTTTTTGATTACGGGGGAACAACTCTCAAACGGGAAAAATTCAAAAGGCATGTCTACAAAAGCGAGAAATTGATTACCCCTCTTTAAACCGATAGCATCGAGATTGGTGGTGCTTTTATACAATAATCAAATTAACATGCGTACAAATGTGATCAATTCACTACAAAAGACCTCAGCGAAATCAAGCATCATAACATAGGAGCATGCACATATCTCATACGAAAACTATTTTATTAATTGTTTACAATTAATACAAAATTTGAAAACTAGACAACATCATTTCATCTTTTGTCATAGTTAACAATTACTAAAAAACTTTTTTCAGGATAATCACACAGACAATACAAATTTCACAGGGGTAAATATCGCCAAATATAAATCAGTATGAACACATTATTTGTGTCAAGCAAGACTACTGATATTGATGGTCTTCCAGATCGTTGACATGTTTCGGCCTCAGATTACATTATACACTATCTCTAGTGTCCTTTCCAACATAGATATAAGGGCCTTCTTCAGGACAAAATTTCTTCAACTTAGTGGTTTACTCTTAAGTACCGCATTAGTTGGTGTTCACACAAAGTACTCTATGAAGAACAACAAAAAAACAAAATTACATACTCTCATGGTCCAATGATGCATAATTCGTAATACTGGGTCTTAAAAAACCTGCTAAAAATGATAAACAAACAAACACCTACCCATACCTGGTCGAATCGTATTATGAAGACCAAAATAAACTCTCAAAATAGAGGTAGAAATACAGGTTGCCAGAAGAACAAGTTTGCAAGCTTCTCTAACACCTCAAACACCACTACAAGTAGTGATTCCGATATTGCTAGCTGGACCAGCACTAATTCAAATAATCAGCCTCCGTTTTTTTGGGGAGGGGCAAGAGAACTCGCAACTGGCAACAGGGGCTACCCAGGATGCAGACCTGCAATTGGCGGGCCCTTCCCAGACCTGGTGATACCAGTTTTTAACTTGTATTCCCACCACCTAACAGATTCAGAAAAGAATGTACTTAAAAATTGGCTTCATTTTGTTCCTACTACACAAGCAAAGGACTTTGATACCCAAATTGAACTTCAAAAGTTCTTGCGCCTCATACACCTTAAATATTTCTTTAGAGACTCACCAACTTCAAGGAAAGAACCAAGTGTCACAGGTTTAAAACCACCTTCTACTTTTATCCAGCTAAATTCAATGATCACTCCGGCTATTGTGGCCTTTGAAAATAAAGTGGTGGAAGAAACAAAAAATGTGTTAAAATCTAAACACCATCACAAAGATAATATGATAAGAGAAGAGAGAAATGCTTTGACATGTTTGCAAAATAATCCCATTTTTCTCGTTAAACCAGCTGATAAAGGTGGGGGAATTGTACTTTGGGATAAGCACTTGTATGAAATAGAAGTTGAGATACAACTACAAAATCAGTTGTCTTATCGAAAATTAAATAGAGATCCTTCTTCTCGCTTCTCGCTTAAGGGGTGGGTACTTACTTTTCCTGATCTAGTGCATCATTGTGTGTGTCCTGAAATCCAGACGAATGTTCTTAAGCAACTGAAACTGGTACACATTCTGACACTCTGTTTAGTACTTGGATTGAAAAATCAAGACCACAACACACTCGCTCTAAAATTCCTGGCTTTCAATTGAACATAGAAGTACTTGGAAAGCGCTCTGTATTACCCATTGCTCCAAAAAGGATGTTGGTCACAAATACAAGTTGGACTACCCAAGCCGTCCTTGATCCACAGGAACAGGGCCGCTGTGTATGTCGAGGCCAAATAAAGTAGGATGAAGAGAAGATGCTCTGACTCACTGTTCCAGAAATAATAATACTTCCCCTCACCCTGGGGAGACCAGAACGCAAGAATATCACTTGCAGTTTAGAAAAGAGATTAAAACCTTCATTTTACGGAACGTCTTTTCCAAAGAATAGGAATCAGGCAATCCTTACATAGAGGTGTGCTAGGTTAGTTATATGGGAGTTCTCCTTCCACAGCTGATGCTAAGGACCTCACTGAAGTCAAGGCTCCAACAGCCAAGCACATTCCCGAGCATACCAGGGACATGTTGGAGATCACTTTTTTGGGACAATGTGGGCCAGTTTCATGAGTTATTGCACTGTGCGGCTGCCAGTCATGACCAACGTGATTGGCCCAGTAAGGATCACAGTTCCTAATCTGCCATTCGTTTTTACCAAAAACGTCCCATCAGGCACTTTTTAAACAGATTGAGGTAAAAGGCAATGAAGAGTGATTTGTAATTGTGGGACAGTATTAATTGGTGGACATGCCTATTGTGCGCCCCAGTGCAGACCGTGCATGTTGCAATATGTACGTAACTGTTTGTATTATATGTATAGCCTTAGTGGCATCAGAAATGCAACCTCTCTGTTTACTGCCAATGTACCCTTCCTTCCTCACCCTCATTCCCCAGCCTCCCTTTTTAGTCTGGGCTCTTAGGTGGTGCATAACTGCCTCCTACAAACAGAGACTAATGTATTCGAGTGCAGGTAGGGTAGATCACATATGAGAGGGGCACACAGCTTGTGGGAGTTTGGTTATTAACCCACCAATTGACTGCCTATGGCCATTCCCGCCCAAGACCTGCCCCTCTCTGCTAAAACACATGCTCTTGGGCTCTCTTTGAGCTCGCTCTATCAAGAAGTAACATCAGGCTTTAGCCTACAAGTAATATTCCTAAACCGTTTGCTGATAATTCATGGCTTAATTGCAGCTCTAAATGGTTATTGGTGTAATACAAATGTCTGAACCAAGTTTGCCTTGCACCAACGTCCTATTAAAAACAAATAATGACAAACCCAATTGTTTTGGCTTGAGGAATAATATATATACATTTGACAGGTACTGCTGTTATAGGCCCAGGTAATTTCTCCATTGTCCAGGTGCTGCGATCTTATAGCCAATTAGTATCAGTGCCGACCTAATGCCTATCCCATACCTACACATAAACCCAAACTGCTGGGTTTGCCATGCATTCTTCTTTTCCCCTTCCCCACACTCCCTTGCTTCCCACATAGGCACCCTGAAGAGGAATTCTTCTGCAGGCTGTGCCTTACAAAAAGATGTTAAAAGGGCCCAACGTAATCGTACAAGATAGAGAGAGAGGGCCCAGAACCGGGGAGCGGGAAAGTAAAGCAGCCACACTTTGTGTACAGAGTTGCTAACAAAAAGAGGCTTTTAGTAATAAATGGAGAAATTCTAATTACATTAAACCGCATTCAGATGGATTAAGCGTTGCTGTAAATTGAGCTGTTTGCATGGTGGAGTCATTAAGGCCAGACTTGGGTTACGGCAAAGCAATCCTCTCCGAGACAGGCGTGGAGACAGCAGGATTATCACCTTCTTCGGCCCCAGTCTAGGTTTACAAGAAGACATGGCGAAAATGTACCGCAACCAGAGAGGCACATAAAGTGTGCGTCGCACATTAAATGGGATGTGCCATCTGGAGTCAAGAATATGATGGGCAGGAAATTTCAGTGAATTTAAGGGTGTTACTGTACATCAGGGGTCTCCAACTCCGGTCCTCGAGAGTCCCGACCACGCCTGCTCTTCAGGATAACCAGCTATGTAAATAACTCCCACTTTGATTGACTCTATTCAAATGCATTTGGTGTGGGTATTCTGGAAAACATGGAGTGGATTCGGCACTTGAGGACTGTACTTGGAGACTCCTACTGCACATACTGCAGCTTAAGCCGTTTCTGTTCATCTGTTCTCAGTCTTCCTAAAAGGACAGAATGTGATCATGCTTATAAACTGCACAGTCCAATCCTATTTACCACCACATCCGCAAAATGCGTACTAAAACCGTAATTTCAAAAAGATAAAATAATTCATCGAACATGGCTCAATGTATAAGAAAGTGAGTCTCAGAAATAAACAACGCTTATTTAATAACACACATCACGAGTAATGTTTGCTGAGTTTTTGGACACTTAAAAGGGTTCCTGGGATGGACGTAGTTTCCACGGTCCACCCCAGGATTTCTTTTAGTTGGGTGACATGCTAGGGCTATAATGAGTCTTCAGTAAGCACCTCTATTGGAGGACTTTGGGCAAATAAAAGGGGCTTCGGAGGGAGGAAGCAGAGGATCAACATGAGCCCAGCTTTTTTCACTATAGAAGGTGCTTTGGAGAGGAGGTACCCCCACGAGGCTTTGCTTTGCTGTGTTTGTTCCTTGCTTAAGTGTGATGTGCTGTAAACTGTGCACAACATTTATTTCTATGCTTATGTATATTTAGGAAATGCCCTTTTTGATTCAGTATGTAGAAATGATTGGGAATAGCTAAGTGAATTAAGTTAGTTGAGCTAGTCATTGTGCTTACCCTGAATACTATCACAATACGTTATACTTGATTTACCCAAGAGGTTCCAATAAATATTTTTTATATTTGCAGATTAATTTAGGATGTGGTTTGAGGCTTCGTATATCTGCTTTATTATACACAAACAACTGTGACTACCCATGAAAGGATACAACGCACAAATCTTAGAATGTTATTTTAAGATTAAAGAGGGAATGATGGTAAGAGATGTGGTCTGTGTAAATTGGAGACCAAGAAATAGGCATATGTCCTGGCTTGTCCACTTGACCCACTTCTGTGATCCTGGAAAAATCCCTTGACTTCACAAGGCCGAATATCCCCTCCCTTCTCACATTAAGATTACCAAAAGTAATTCAGTTACATTTGCAGTATAAAACAAGCTAAAAATGTATTGTGGAGGCATCATGAAGTATGACACAGATAACAGACTTCAAGTTCAAACAAAATATATATCAACCCTCTGCCCAACCCACCAGTACACCACACCATCAATAAATCCACTGCCACCAACTCTATCTTCATCAACAGGACCAGCAAGATCCTCCAGGGAATAGACACCAACACCAAAACTGCCAGCAGACCACACATTCCATCTTGCAAAAACACCACTACAGATCAACTTTCAAGACACTCACCATGGAAGACCTCACTGCCATACTAGCATCCCTCAAGATCACATTGTACGTGGAAGACATGCTCCCTACCTTTGTGCTCAAGAAGCTTCTGACTGAAGCACTCCGCCCTTACCTCGTAATCATTAATGGCTCTCTCACTCAGTGCTCCTTCTCCTTGAGCTTCAAGATCAGACTAATCCTCGAATTTCTCAAGAAACCAATACTGCACCCAGATGACTTTAACAACTCACCCATCACCCATGTTCTTTTCCTAGGTAAGATCCTTGAGAACAATGATCTTTACATCCTCAATGATAGCCATCCTTGACTCCTGGTTCTCCTCAAGCTCTCAGCAGCATTCGACAGAGCAGACCAGCAGGCACTCACTGACATTTTACATCGCTGCATGGGGATCAGTGAGAAAGTCTCTGCTGGTTCAAATCCTACCTTTCTAACCACAACCAATTCATCCAAATGAATTCCTCTACCCATCACCTGTGGAGTCTATCGAGAATCCATCCTCTCCCCCTGGATCTTCAACCTTTACATGGAACCACTCAACCCACCTGGCTTCACACAACATCCATATCCACCAATACGTAGATGAAATGCAACTCTGCCTCCAGATATCCTCCACCATAGACATCCACGGGCCAAGTCCTGACTCACACTGATCACCTCCTGGATGTCCAGTGCTTACCTGAAGCTCAACCCCTATAATACCGAATTCCTACTGCTGACGAAGAACACTGAACGCCCTGACATCTAGACCTGGCTCTCTGCTATGGACCTCGAGGGCTTCACATCACATTACAAATGACAACTTGTGCAAAGTCCTTTGGTTTCTACATTGACAGATACCTCCACTTCAAGGAGTGCATAGCAATGAAGACACACACATCTTGGTATCCACTTTCCCACCTGCAGAAAATCAAGCACTTCATCCCAGAAAACAACTTTAGGGTCTGCAGTCCAAGCTTTGATCCTCTCCCATCTGGATGGGGAAAATGCCCTTCATAAGGGCTTTATAGAGACCACACAGGCACCCCTCAGTGTTCCCTAAATGCTGCACCACATCTCATAAAAGGACTCTGCAAAATCGACACTTCACCCAGACCCTCATCAAACTATACTGGCTGTCGCCTAAAACACATATCACCTTCAAATCCAGCTCAATCATCTACAACGCTGCGGTCCTCAACTCTCCAGGCTACCTTGCTAAGAAGCTCAGCATCCCCAAAGGCCTTATTTCAACCATGAGTAAAGACATGCAGAGGCTTGAACTCCGCTGATGCAAGAAAGAAAGAACCAGAAGACAGGCCATCTTGGTCTATGCCTCCAAACTCTGGAACCTCCTCGCTTTCAGAACAATATTCACACTTTTTCTTCCACATTTCAGGAAGGAGCTCAAAACCCTCGTCTTTGGCTCCTCACCAACACCTAGGTACACACACCCTCCACTCCCTACCTAACCTGGCGAGAAAACAGGAGGGAGCAGATCACCCAGTCTCAACTGAGCGATCTGCTCTCTCTCTCCCGTTTCCTCCCCTGGTTGCTTGTAGACCCCACTGATACCAAATTTACCACCTTCCCCTTGCCCCATTGTGAACTCCCCGCTCCACTGTATATCTGATTTCCTCACTGTATACTTCCCCATATGACTTGTAATGCACTCCATTGCTTCTCGAATCTAGATCCACGTGTAATAAACCCCCTAATGATAGCCACCTCATTGTATCCATAAGGCCTGTCGCTACATGACTACATTGGACAGCAGGAATACGTAGTGTTTTTTCTACCATGACCTATGCAATAGACACAGGGTAGGTGCGCAGATAGGGAGTGCTGCTGCTGGCAAAATGTGGTGATTTCCAGTCAGCCTTCCGCTTGCCAACCGTACATCCAAAGGAATTTGATTTTCTGGATATAGAAGTCATGGAGGTGAGGGGTATCTACAAGGACAAGGCAAGGCCGATGGGATGCTCAGTGTCTTGCGCACTTTTTTGGAAGGTTTAACACCTGAGTTGGGGTTCAAGGTACAGACACGCTCCAGCTTGAACCTTTACTTTCTGTATGATTTTCGGTTTCTGGGCTTGTGTGGAGGAAGGCAGGTGTGGAGGGGAGGTGATTACTGAAGGTGTTTGAGGGTTTGCCTAGGGAGTGTCAGTGTTACAGCCCCCGGCATTCCTGTCCACTGAGTTGCACATTGTGGCCGTGGGGTGGCGACTGCTGATGGATAATGTTGAGGCATAGACATGATTGCTGGAAAAAGGGGCATACGCCTTGTGGACGAAGCTCAGGAATGTTCAGCAGCTGGTGGGCAACTCTAACATTGTTTTTAAGTTGGTATAGGTGGGCATTTTGCAGTAATGCCCATGTCTCATATGGATAAGCCATTTCAGCAAATGACAAAAAAGAAATGAATTCAATATAAAGCATTTCCATTTAACTCTGTGAATGGGTGACGCATAGTGCATGGGAACAAGTGGGGCTGCTCGCCAATGCCAGCATATATCTCAAAGAGACTGCATGGACAGAGACCGTGCTGTTCAGAGCCGAATGGCGCCAGGGGGTGTATCAAGCGAACGCGAGCCAGCCAATCCACTACTTTATCATGAGCAATACCTGCAAGGCAACATTGGACAGCACCGTAGGTGTGCACAGCATGCTTTGTGTACCTATATTTTCCTAAGTATATGCTACAGCTGATCCTGCATGTACTCTATCATCTCCCTTAAGACCAAAGTTTAATTTATGACCATACTAGAAGCAGGAGGAAACTATTCAGAAGATGGCCAATAGTAACTAATAAAATATTCATACCCGAGGCCCAGTACTGTGCTAATATTCTGCAGGGTGTTGGGGGTTTTAGGATCTAGGCTAGATGTCGCTTTGTCATTTCTGAGACACAATTGAGCAAGGTTCTATAACCCCATACACACTTCCTCCTGACTGTCAACAGAATGAAGTGTTGACGCTGACCGCTACTTTTTGCAAAATTGAATACATGGGTAGCATATGTTATGAACACATATAGGAAAATAGGACACTTGAACTACTAAAATAACACGTACACAACATGATACAATGGGTGTTCATCCAAACGAAATTCTTCAGATTACAATTCCTTTGCCCTTTCTGACATTATGAAAGATGCAAGATAACACAGCCAAAATATAATGAATTAGGCAAGGGCTTTGCGAAACGTAAAGAAATACACACTACCAACACACTGACGTTATCTTCATCTATACGTGTGCGTACCAATTCTGCACAGTACATGGGAGTAAAAAGAATGCAGAGAGAAGTCAACAGCTTGAATACATGTCTAAAAAGATGGGTTAAGTGCCACGGCCATATGCAAAATTAGCACAGGTGGGTGCTGTGGTGTCACGTGTCCCGCTATTCCGGGATCACGTGACACGCCGGAAATAAAGGAACCACCGGAACTGACGCCAGGGGGTCAGTCCGGCTTTATGCACCAGCCTGAAGAGTCGTGTCGTTCTTTTCGCCGAGCTCACCCCGCGCAGCATAACGAGAGCAAGCCCGCTGGCGAGGTCATTCCCGGCGGGAGGCCCTCCCCCCGCCTAACATCACACTGGCGACGAGGCGGAAAAGGATCCGCGAGAGCCTGCATCTCCGCCACACACGGAGCCGCGCAGTTGCGCACACGTGGAAGAAACAAGCTTCCCCGCTCGCCGACGTGGAAGAAAAAAAAAACAAACAAAAATAAGGAACAATTACTCCGCTAACACGCGGCGACCTCACTGCCTGCTGACACCCCTTCCGTGACTCGCATAACACACGGAGGCCCCGACTGTCACGAGAGAACGTTTCGCTCCCAACATTCCACGGAGCTCCAGCAAACCTGCATGTCGCGTGTCTCTTCCTCTGCAACGCCCTCCTGCATCACCCTGAGGAGGAAGGAAAGGGACGTGTGGCAACAACAATCAATACAGCCAGGAATACTGCCTCCACCAAACCAGAGGTGCCACGTTCACCACCTAATGACCGTGCCGCAATTTCAACAGCGTATGCACGAGGAAACAGCGTTGGCAGAAGAGAAGTAAGAGCATTGTGAATCCCTAAACCCATGTCCAGCCCAAATATCAGCCCCACGAGGGCCAGCACCGGGTCATCCTCCAGGAGGAGCCTCACCATGGATCATCCTGATCTAGCGCAAACATTGTTTATGCCACCATTTGACCCATTCACCACAGGTGCCGCCATTAGATGGGAAATATGGTTACAGCAGTTTGAAATGCATCTAGATGCAAGAGACATTACAATAGGGAGGAAGAAACCCACTTTCCTCCTCCTCAACATTGGAGCGGCCGCTCTGCGCCTGTTTAACGCAACCCCAAATCGTGGCAACGACAGTAACTATGATGCAGCCAAAAATGCGCTCACCAACATGTTCAAACCCGATCTCAACCCAGAATATGAACGCTTCCATTTCTGTATGGCGAGACAACGCGAAAAGGAAACAGTAGACACATTCCACGCTCGCCTTCGTGAGATGGCAGTAGGCTGCGAGTTCCCTGATGAGGAATTTGCCATCCGCCTCCAGATCATCAACGGGATATCCTCGGAAAAACTGAGGAGAGCCATCCTATCAGAGAGGAACATACACCTTTCTCGCATCCTAGAAATGGCGCGCCTCCGCGAACAAACGGAAGACCAGGTAGCAATCATGGAGGCAGCAATCCAAAGGCTGCCGCTGGACAGCCCCAAACCCACTGAAGACGTCGCAGCCATCAAAGCAATCGCACAAGACAAGGCCAAAAATCCAACACGTCACAGGGGCGCGACAGAGACTGCAAATGGTGTGGAGGCCCATGGCACAAGGGTGAATCTTGCCCAGCATGGGGAGCCACGTGCAGGAAGGTCAATCGTCTCAACCACTATGCCGCAGTCTGTCTGAACCCACCAAACCGAAACGACAGGGACTCAGCCCCGCGACCAGCACAAGAACGACGGAAAAAGTTTGCACCTAAAGAATCCTCCTACCGAAAAGGGAAAGCGAGAGCTGTCGACGATTCCCAAAGGTCCCCTGACATGAGCGACAGCGACGACAGTGACAACAGCTCGTCCCCTGAAAGGAGAGACAAAAGTAGAAGGAAAAAGGAGAACAAGCGAATACACAGAGTACACCTCATATCAGCCGTAGAACCGTACCGGTCACGACGGAAGAGGAGACCATCTTGCACAGTCCTTTCCAACGGTGCACCGCTAAAAGTGGTCATTGACACCGGCGCAACAGTGAACGTCATGCCGGTGACGACATTCAACAAACTTCGCCCGCTGCCTTCTCTCCACGAGAAGAAAGTCCAGCTATATGCCTACGGAAGCAAGAAACCATTACCCATACAAGGGTCCTTCAGGTCAGGCTTTACCCACAAACACACCAACTGCCGAGCACGCATCTACGTGGTGGATGCCGGGTGCGAGACACTACTAAGCTGCAAGACAGCAGAAAAGCTGAATTTTATCCATTTCGCTTTCAACCTCCGACACGACAAACTGGACAACCTGCTAGAACGGCACAAAAAACTGTTCCAAGGCATCGGATGCCTAAAAGGGAGGACCATCAAGCTCCACATAGACCCCTCCATTGAGCCGAAAGCCATACGGCATCGACGGATTCCATTTCATCTAAGAGGTGCAGTGGAAAAAGAGCTAAACAAGCTCGAAAAAGCGGGGATTATCGAAAAAACATCAGGACCGACCCCGTGGGTCTCGCCCATGGTGGTAGCCCAAAAACCCAAGCAACCTGACGCGGTAAGAATATGTATAGACAAGAGGCTTCCCAACGCTGCCATCGGAAGAGAGCGCCACGTGACACCAACGATAGATGAGTTCATTGTAGACCTCACAGGAGCTACAGTTTTCAGTAAACTCGACCTTAGATCTGGCTACCACCAGCTAAGATTAGCCAGAGAATCAAGATACATTACCACATTTTCCTCTCACCTCGGCCTGATGAGGTATAAACGGCTCAACTTTGGAATATCATCCGCTGCAGAAGTGTTCCAGCACGAAATCCGCAAGGTCATCACAGGATTAGAGGGCACCACCAACATCAGTGATGATATTCTCGTATACGCATCGAACAAGAAAGAGCATCACAAACGACTAGCAGCAGTCCTGGAGAGGTTGGAAAGAGCAGGCCTAACACTCAACGCAGAAAAGTGCGAGTTCGACAAGGATGAACTATGTTTCTTTGGGTACATCTTCAGTGCCAAAGGCGTGTCGCCTGACCCGTCCAAAGTACGAGACATCAAAGACACCAAAGCACCCAAGTCAGCTTCTGAAGTGAGGAGTTTCATGGGGATGGCGACATATTGCGCACGTTTCATTCCCGACCTTGCCAGCACTGCGAGCCCACTCCGGGAACTAACTAAGAAAGACCAGAAATGGGAATGGACCACAACCCATCAACAAGCATTTCAACAAATCAAAGACACTCTGTCTACTTCCACCACCATGGCATTTTTCAACATTGACAGGTAGACGAAGCTCCTCGTTGATACCAGCCCAGTCGGCCTCGGAGCAGTTTTAACCCAAACTGACAGCAAAGGAAACGTATTCCCCATCACGTTTGCCACCCGGGCACTCACAAAACCCAAACAAAACTATGCTCACATAGAGAAGGAAGCCCTAGCCATCTTATGGGGATGCCGCCATTTCGAAGTGTACCTGCTAGGCAAGCAAGCGAAAGTCTTCTCGGATCACAAACCCCTGATCCCAATATTTCGAGGATCTGCTCCTCATCCACCAGCGCGCATTGAGAAATGGATGCTGCAGCTACAGCCGTACAACATCGAGGTTGAATATCGCCCAGGAACAGACAACCCAGCGGATTACCTGTCCCGCCACCCGAGGCCCGCCACTGACAGAGAACAGCGCCACGCGAGAAAGACCGATGAACACGTCTGTCACATAGTCGCCTGCGCAAGGCCATGGGCCCTGACCCTGCGCGAGGTAGCATGTGAGATAGAGGCGGACACCATCCTCCAGCATACCACAGCCGCCGTCCAATCAGGGAACTGGAAGAATGACCTTGCGTCGATGGCCCAGCATACTACATCAGCTCAAGTCAAACTCCGAGCTCTGTTCGGGATCCGACACAAACTCTCGGTAGCTCCAGAAGGGATACTACTCAAAGGACACCGAATCATTCTACCCGAGTCCCTGGAGGAGAGAGCCCTCCGACTGGCACACAGTGGACATCAAGGCATCGTCAAAACAATGGCTTACCTGAAGTCCAGGATGTGGATGCCGAACATACAACAGAAGGTAATAGAGTTAGTGGAATCCTGTGCGGCCTGCCAGGCGTCCAGAAGACCAGAAAACCCTGAACCGATTAGCAGCGCCCCAAGAAGCTGCAAACGCTGGGATGCAGTCAGCATGGACCACTGCACGATTGCCGGTGAAGGGTACCTACTCGTAGTGATCGACGAGTTCAGCCGATATCCAGAAGTGGAACACGTAGCGTCCACCAACGCAGAGACCACCATCCTCACACTGGAAAAGATATTCGCCACCCATGGAATCCCGAGGAAAGTAAAAAGCGACAACGGCCCATCATTCACCAGCCAAGAACTGCGTGAATACTTCAAAGAAGTGAACGTCAAACACCAGCGGATCACCCCAAGATGGCCCCAAGCGAATGGAGACGCCGAAAGGTTCATGGGGTCGCTTAACAAGGTCATTAGGATTGCCAAAGAGCAAGGAGGCCCATGGCTGAAAACAGTCTACCGGTTCTTGAGAACACACCGGCAAACCCTGCACTCCTCCACGGGGATCAGTCCTGCGGCCCTGATGCTCGGTGTACCCATACAGGCAGAACTCCCCATACACCCCAGTGGGTCGCTCCAGAACCCAACATCCCTGCCATAGACGCTATGAGACAGAGGCAAAATGAACAAGAAAGCATCGCCAGGCGAGCCAGCCACCGAGAACTAACTCCAGGAGACGCCGTTATCATCAAGATTCGAGCTCAGCCTAAGAAAATGTCCCTCAATTTTGAGCTCCAACCATGGACGGTCAGTGCCACCAACCACAGCATGGTCACAGCCACCCGGGGAGGTGAAACAGTGACAAGAAACGTGTCGCACTTCAGGAAAGTGCCCCAAGAACTGTGGGAAGAACAACCAACGCTTCCAAGAGAAGAGGCGGAAGCACCGCACTCGCCCCAGAGGCAAGTGTCGCAAAGTAACTACACCACACCGGGGGCATCTGACATGTCTCATCAGCAAGAAGAGAGAGCTGAAGCAGAAACCCCCAAGACAGATGCACCAGGGAAAAGAAACACCCGGTACCTCCTAAGGGAGAAACCCAAACCATCGTCCAGACTACAAGGATACGTGGTAGACAGAGTGCGCCAGTCGAAATCCTCACCGAAGTGAACTCTAAATGCAGGCAGGATATTTGTTTTTCTATAAGTATGTTAGTTCATGTAAGATGCCAGTTTAAGGAAATTGTTTATTGACAGCAGTGCGTATACCTCCAAGTTGGGGAGGAATGTGGTGTCACGTGTCCCGCTATTCCGGGATCACGTGACACGCCGGAAATAAAGGAACCACCGGAACTGACGCCAGGGGGTCAGTCCGGGTTTATGCACCAGCCTGAAGAGTCGTGTCGTTCTTTTCGCCGCGCTCCCCCCGCAGCGTAACGAGAGCAAGCCCGCTGGCGAGCTCATTCCCGGCGGGAGGCCCTCCCCCCCGCCTAACATCACAGGGGCCACAGCCAATCGGCTTGCTCGGCTCAAAGGCTGATTCCTACGATCCAAGCCCCTGTTCCAATCAATCTGGAAGTTGTGAGCACCCGCCCTGCCATCTTCCCCCCAACTCCCCTTCTTTCCCGACCCAGCCCCACTTAACAGATTCCTCTGGCTCCAGCGCTACCGCCTGCGCTGCTCTTGCATCACGGGCCACTATGGAAATGGAAGAGACTCCACATGGAGCCATGCCTTCCAATTTACATGACGGCAATCTTAGATGAGCATTTGTTTCAAGGAACAGGAGGCTGTGTGTATGCGGCCCGTTCATTCATATAAATAGATTAATACAAGCACCCGAGATTAAAAACCTCGGTCTCTAATAGCAATAATCCTCTAGCCTGCGGGCTAGGGTTGGCGTTAACTGCACCAGGGCCCACTGCTAAGACCCTTGCTTTGCTGGTGCATATAACTGGAGCCCCGGGACGTTACCGCCAGATCCAGCCTGCCAGATCGGGTATTATTGCGATAATAGCACTTTCAGCGAGGGCAGAAACCCAATAGGTTGCTTGCAAGCCGGGCTCTATCTACGTTTGACAGATGCCACTGCCCTCTCAGATTACTTTGTGTTTTTTTAATGACATTAATAAAAAGGAACCTCCATTAACGGAGCATTTCCCCTCATGTCCGCTACCCGGCCCTGGAAGTCCTTTCCCTCTCTTAATTGGACCAGCTACGAGGTTAACAACAGGCAGAAGGTAAGGGCTTTTTTTCTTTTTTACATTAGCACCTGTGGCTATAAAGGTCACATGTGGGCGCGCATTGGCAATAAACACCAGCGGAGCAGGTTGTATACGTCTGATGAAGGCACTCATTCTGTTCGGGCCCTTACCTCGAGGTGGTGGGCTGTTTTTAGGCAGCACAGCCAACCCAGCCCTGTTTATGGACAAATTAAGCTTCCCTCCAACACAAAGTCAACACTAATCTATTCGCAGACGGTGTCAATGAGCAGGTCCAAACCGAAAGCAAGCGGTTGCCACTGCCCTCATTCAGTACACATTTAAAAACAATCTTTCCAATCCAGTTGTGAAGATAAAACATGGAACTGCCTCAGAACATCCCTGTGCCCACCCGGCATTGGCATCTGCTGGGAGGAAGGAAGGGGAAAGTGGGGGTAATTGCCCTCCCTATTTGATGCCCCCTCTGCGCTCACCCCCCCCCCCCACCACCGACCTCCCCGTAGAGAAGGATACTTCAGCAGCCTTCAAGGTGCTGTTTGGAGCAGACACCACGAAAACAGATGGGGGCAGCCATCTATTTTAAAAGCGGGCTTCCCACATTTTGGTCACACCATTTGGTAAATGTGATGCTTACAATTTAATGTGAAGCACCAACAAAAATACATTTTCAAAGTGAAACACATTTCTCAAACCTTTAACCACCAGATGATTTCTTTAATCTGCGAGTGTCTTTTTTTGTGTGGAAAACCCATACAAAAACTGGCATTCGTGTTCCGCTAGTATATCACCCCAGCATATACCTTTAAAGATATTACTGGCTTGTCAAACTGATCAATCTATCTAATGAAACTCTTCTATTGGGTGGACAGACAGCAGTTATTAGGGCATTGAGCTGTGGGTTCCTGGGAGCCAACTTTTGATTTTCACAATAGGGGTAAAATGTCCTCACCCTCACCCTGAATATGATCAAGTGACCAGTTAATGGTTCCCCTGGTCGAAAAAAGCCTTTTATAGCACATTTTATTTAGAAATAATAGCGAAAAAAGGATCTATGTGATCACTGCGCTGCCCATAACTGCGACGGCCAAAATGGCGACGCCAGTTACGGTGCGGCGCAGTGATCATATAGATCACTGTGCCTGCTTCCCCAGCCTGCTTTTCCCTTCCTACCCCCCGCCCCCAATTTAGCTTTCATGGCGGCACACTTCTGTGTGCGCCGTCTGCACCCTGCAATCCCTGCGGCATCAGCTCTTCCCACTAACGTGTGTTAGAGCTGACGCCGCAGGGAGCTTTTCTTTTTTTTCTTTACCAAAATGGTAAGCAGGGGACACCGCTGCAACCCCCGACGCCCGTTACGGCGCCCAAGCAGAGCGGGGAACACTCCCGCTCTGCTTGGGCGCAGTAAATGTCACCCTCATTTTGTGCGCCCCCAAAGTCGCAGTAACTGCAGAGGCGCACAAATGAGGACAACATTTTTGTACGATTCCGCGAAAAAACTGTTTTTTTACAGGCAGATTTAAACATGTAACATCTCAGCTACATTTGCTCAACATGATGAGCTAATGTGTTTGCTTTCTATTTAAGGATGTGTCACTACTTTCAAAGAATTCTGCCTCAAAAGTGGATCCCTCAGCTGTGCTCAAATTCACTGTATTACCAACAGTGCAGCTCTAAAGCTAATAGTGTTTAATCTCTGGCCACACTGACAATGCACAGATATTAATTTACTATGTGCAGTTTGAAAAAGAAAACAGTAAATATCTCGATGGTGGAAAAGTGATGTCCCTGCCCCAGTTGCCTAATAACTAAGTGGGAACAAGCCTCTATTATCTCCCTGTACTAGGCACCGAGGTGATATCTCTCTTGTTAAATTGACTGTCTTTGCCAACATATGATTTGAAGCAGAGCTGTGAGTGCTGTCTGTTTAAGTTAAAAGCACAATGTCCCTTGATGAGTGCATATTATTCGATGGTTGACATATGGGTGATGTCTTCAACTTAAAGGTATGCTGTCTTTTGCTTGTATGTACATCATCCATAAAAAGATGGCAGAAAGTAATGATGGACAAGGTTTTCGGAAACGAATTAGGCTCCACAGGACCACAAAATCTTTAATTGGGGCTGTAACCTGTTCTGATTGGGAAAAACACTTTGAGCACAGCATTGGGCAATCAGATGCTCCCAACAGTGGTAAGCTCAACATCACGGATAGGTGGCTTTATCTTGGGGATGGGAAGGAACTTGCTGAAATAATTTGATCTCTAAAAAACTCTTGTGATCCTCAGCAATATATTGCTTAAAAGTAATCCACAATAGTGGGCACAAGTTTTGCATGATCTCTTTATGATTATCAGCCTCGGGGAGGTTGGGGTGGGCAGGGGGTGGGTGGCTTCCATCTGCTTGGGTGGAAAGCATCATTATGCCCATGTACAAAAAGGGCTCACGTTCCAACCCTAAGGATGATTGCATCTTGGCATGGCTGGACATCCCATCTAAAATCGTTGCATGCGTTCTCCTGAAGGAAGTGAGTTGCTGGGCTACGACTGCCAACGTTATAACATATAATTAAAGTGAGTTCCGCAAGAGCACGGGGATGTATGCCAATTTGCTGGTGTTTGTTTCCTTAGTGGAGTACTCTTGGCATATCTTACACCAAACCATTTACAACGGTCTGCGTAGATTTCAGTTCTGCATTTGATACTGCAAGGCAGGATCAATTGTGACTGAAGTTGATTAGATGGGGCATACGTCGCAGCATACTTAGAATGACCATATCACTTCACACCGACACTAAGGTCACAGTTAGGGTTAATATGAATGTTGATGTCCCTAAATCATTGCCCACACATGTTGGACTTAAGCAAGTGTGCATTCTTGCTCCATCCTTGTTTAATCTATAACTTGCGGACGTCAATGATCACATCATAACACGTGCTGCTTGCCCACCTAGACTGGGATTTTCACATCTTCCGATGTCCTGGTGCGGTTTGATTGTAAACCACGGTGCATTCAAAATCAGCTTGCTTGGAACAGTATTCCATGACTAATGGGTTGATTATCAATGAATCCAAGACCAAGGTTATGATCTTTAACCATCGTCCACATAAGAATGAATGCATAAACTCATGGTGGCTTGGGACTAATAAAATTGAAGTTGTCAACAACTTTAACTATCTGGGAGTCTCCATTGATGACAAACTAACTTGTAAACCTCAGATGGATAAGGTCGAGAGCAAAGAACTACAACATTTGGGGGGCATAAGCATTTTCGTGAAGAAGCTAGGAGGTCATTCTTTGGGCACTGTTTTGCAAGCATACAAGGCTAAAATTCTTCCAATCTCTTGCATGGTGCTCAGGTTTGGGGCTTAAAACACACTGATCGCCTAAGGAAAATCGAGGGGAAATGCCTTAAGATCCTGGCACGCTGGTCTAGTGATTTACCGGTGGAATAACTATGTAGCAAATTTGACATTCCGTGTTTTTTGGGACAATTGCAAACCTGCTGTGTGAGTGTAGACTGGAAGATGGAAAACTCTAAGGATTCCTCACTGCTGAGTTTAGTTTCTCGTGCAGGTCAAATCATCAAGCAAGACTCTATGGGGGTCATTACGACCCAGGCGCTAATTGCGCCAACTTTACCACCATGGTGTAAACTATGTTTACACCATGGTGGATGGCGGATTTACCGCCCCATTCCAAGGTGAGTGGGGCGGTAAATCCCCATTTCCCATTTTCCCTTCCCCATTCCCATTTTTGCCCCATAGGGCATAATGGGAGTGGGGAAGGCGCTAATTACGCCACCGTAAATTACGGTGGCGTAATTAGCATCATGGCAGGTTAGCGCCATGGATTTTAACGGCTGCTAAGAGCAGCCGTTAAAATCAGAATAGGCGTTAAGGGTTAACGACGGCGTTAACCCTTAACGCCTGGGTCGTAATGAGGCCCTATGACTATGGCACTAAAGATGTTAGTAATAGAGTCTGAAACAAGGTGCCTTAAACAATCGATTAGCCCACATAATGTTACCCACAAACGATTTTTGCTGTTGCACAAGAGGCATGTAATGGCACTAAATCAGGAACAGCTTCAGGCCGATCTCACCACTAAATCACATGGTGGTGAATATCTATTACATAGATCCAGGTGCTGTTCTTATACAACATACTTAACTGATTACCCGAATAATCAGCTGGTGCATGAATATCTTTGACTGAAGTTTAATTTGGTCAATAATCAGCACGTTTTGGGTTCCAAGATGACACTTGATAGCAATGCCAGATGTTGGCAAGGGGTATTGGAAACCACCAAACACCCAATGATGTATTGCGAAAGCTTAGAGATGATGCAAAGGTGGACGAGGAGGGAGATTAGACACTGCACCATCTCCCTTGACCAAGAGATACTTTGGGCTATGTACTTCCAGGGTAATGATGGTATAATAATGTACCACTTTACTGAGATGTGGCTTTGTATTACATGTAAGTTGGGCATACTAATTTCTTAATATCTTCTCTTCTTACAAGATATATATGAAATTATGAAAGTTGTGAGGAACTTGTTTGGGGATAGCAACGTCTTGACCTCCGCGCCCTGTTTTTACTGTAATTCCATCTAAGGTGTTGCATGAGTGTGAAGAGAAATCAGAGGCAAAGGGCCTCATTACACGGACGGCGGTAACCATGGCGCTATTAGCGCCATGGTTGCCGCCGGTATTTTACTGATTCCGCCTTGTTGAATGGGGGAATTACCGCCCCATTCCAAGGTTGGCGGGCCGGTAATTCCCCATTCACCAAGGCCCTTCCCCATTCCCATTTGAGCCCCCATAGGGCTCAATGGGAAGGGGGAAGGAGCAAATAACAGTACCGCAATTAGCAGTACCGTTATTTGCCCTGAAGTCCCTCAGCGGGTCCCTACCTTAACGTGTGGTCTGGCCACACGTTAAGGACGGGACCCGCTGAGGGACCTCATAGTATGGCACTAAGGGATTACCGGCACCGGTGCCCTTACCGGTGCCGGTAAACCGGTAATCCCTTAGCGCCATCCGTGTAATGAGGCCCAAAGTGTTCCTCTACTCCGGGTAACAGGCTCAAAGTAGGTTTTTCTTCACAAAAGGACATGCGCCACAAAATAGCTCTCTACAGCTGAGATTTAGCTGAACCTATCTCGAGGTTTATTTTCTGTTTCGTTTGGCCCTTTGTGATAACACGTGTTTCGGCATTAACTCTGCCTTTTCAAATCAGGGCAATAGCTTTGAAAAACCAAACCTTATTTATCATGAATATCTTCCAGTATTTGTTGATGAAATGCATGCCATGGGTTAAATCCCGCCTGCAAATTCCTTCGTCTCTCGCGTCTCTCGCGTCCCACGTCCGTTCCAGACAAAGACTGGTAGATATTCATGATAGAAGAGGTTTGATTTTTCAAAGCTATTGTCCTGATTTGAAAAAGGCAGAGTTAATGCCGAAACACGTGTTATCACAAAGGGCCAAACGAAACAGAAAATAAACCTCGAGCAAGGTTCAACCAAATCTCAGTTGTAGAGAGCTTTTTTGTGGCGCATGTCCTTGTGTGAAGAAAAACCTCTTATATATGTAATTAGCCACTTTTTTAATGAAATGTCAAGGTAAAATGGTAAATGGTGTAGTTATTTTTCTGAAATATTGTTGTACTTGTTAATTGTGTTCTGGTCCTAACTATGTATGAAAAGCTAATTGGCTGACGTATACTTAATACAAAAATACAAACTGCATACCTACATCCAACAATGACTAAGAGCAATAACTTTATCACATGTATAAATCAATGGGAGGATTAAAGACACCTCATATTAGCCCATGTGAGGTTGAGATACTAAACCAGCTCTTTTCATCGCATTGAATTTTGGTACTTATACACTTGGCTTTAAAGTCTTAAACTGAAAGTACAATTATTGATCAACAATACTGAATAAGATGTGCTTAAAGCAGGTCTTTGAACATTGCAGCCCTTACACCACAACTCAAGGGCTTTGTTTGTGCATTTAATGAAACCTAGGGCAAATAGGCAATAGGGTTAGTTGTTGCCCCCAGAACCATTACGCCAGACTGTTCGGATATTTCCAGGACTAAAAAAAGACTGGAAAAATGGTGTCTCAGTGGCATGTATTTATCTGTCGATTCACCCATCCTTCCCCGCTGACACACAACTACAAACATAGGATTACAATGAAGGTTCAAATAAAAAGCAAGTAGCCTGTGGATGGAAGAGCCCTGATAATAAAAGGTAAGGTCCATTGCTGCATAGGCAGGCTTATTGCAAGGAAGCTACCACCCTTGACCGCAAAAATGAGGTTAACTGCAGAACAGGCAGCATGAGGGCACAGACAGCAGAATTCAAAGCTTCTCTCATACAGAATAGGTACAGAAATGGCAAACGATACCAAAACCTGCATATTACCTCCTCACCATCTCTCACCCCTTTGCCCACTGACCTCACTCAACTCACCCACCTAATTTCTATGTTTGGCCAAAGTTTTTACTTCCATGCAGCTCACCCTCATACACTCAAAACTAAGCCTCATACACGTTTATGCTTCAATGATGCCTTTCAAGGTGGACCTCAGACTTTGGGATAGGTTGCAATTTCCATAGGTATTTCGGGCCCTGAGCCCAGTATCACCTGTTAGAGAGTCAACCCCAAAATTTTAAATCTGACCCCTCACCAGAGATGTCATTTCACCAAAATCCCAGGGATAGCAGTAGTGACATGAATATGATGAGGTCGCAGGATGTGACTTGACAGAACCTTTTAATCCCCAATATCATGGGATGGTATGTCACATGGCCTTTAACACCAATGATATCACAGGAAGTGGCATCACTGATGTAAAGAAGCACTGCAATTTGTGTACATAACGTTTATAATACAGAAAACGAGTTATTTAAGTTGTCAAACATACCAACAGAGGGGTGCTGTCTTTCTGTTCTAGGTGCCAGCAATTATTTGCGAGGGGTACAGTGAGGAATTCGACCATCCGTGCAGTGGGTGTGCGCTCCTTGGGCCTTTTTGAAATTGTAAATGAAATTGAATGATAGTAGACCAACTGCTGGAAAATGTGTGGGGTTAACCGCACACATTTTCTTATGCTCACCGCACAACATACACATGGACCCCTGTACTCTGGGTGGACACAGCCTACAGGCGCAGTCCTCACTGACATATTTAGTTGGGCTATGACAGCCAGGGATACACCATGTCATCTTAGAAGGGGAGGGCCAAACCTCCCCCTGCCATGGCCAGCCTAATTAACTAACCAAGGCTCAATTGATCTGCCTGTCCTTTTATTCGGCCATGTAGCTGGTGGTAGCCTTCACATACTAATCATAGTTTCATTCAAATGGGGCCTGGCTGCAGAGGCTAACAAAGGAGCCAGGAAACCCTAACACTCTTTCATATGCACTGTGTCAAAATGATGCCAGCTCACGCCCTCAGTATGCATTTACAGTGAAATGTCATGTCTGGGACTGTGTGCTTGCAGTAGTCCTCCTAGCAGGGAGACCCCATTCAGAATGTCTCGCTGTAACATGAAGGGAGACCCGGCACTTTAATCAGGAACCACAGAGCGCTCCATAAACCAGAGGGACCATTTGATCCACAACAGACAGGAGGATGGGTGGGAGTTAGTATCACATGTTTTCCCCCTTTACCTTTTCTGTTGCAAAGCACTCTGGTTATGACCCCACCCATACAGGAGTGTTTGTTGGGGACCCAGAATTGGTTCATTAAGGTAGGCTTAGCCTACACCAATCACTGTGGTCCATTTGGCTTTAAAAGAGGGCTGAGCGCCTCTTTGGCAGATCATTTGAAAGCTTCCCCAGAAGCAGAAGAAATAACTCATCCTTAGACCCTGGCTGAAGGTACAATCTGCCTTAGATCTTCCGCCAGTGAAGGAAGGCCAGGACCTCCAATAGGAAAGCAAGATCTCTCCCCTAAATATCTCTCAAGGAACAGAGGAAGATACTGAATCCAGAGGTGCCAGAGAGTCAAACAAACAAAGGACAAGGCAACTGCCTGCAACACTCTCCTCAGCTTTGGGCCATCCGCCTTAAAGGACGACACAAGCCCAGTGAAGAAGCTAGGAGAAGTGCATCGACAAGCATCTACCGACGTCTGCCTTAAAGGACATTTTTGAGCCAGTTGAGCTCCTCGAGCTGCAACCGACTGCACTGCTGGCTGTGGTTATGCCGCAGTCACTAAAGCAGTCCGAGATGCCTCGACCCGTGCTTTATAACCGCCGACCAGCAATGTGACAACGGTTACTGACTCCGAGCTGCCATGTAGGCCAGCCTGCAGCCATCTGTCCAGCTTTGCTCGCCTTACTGCCTGCCATCTGATAGTCGCAGCTGTCTCCTATCTTGAACTCTGTCACAGATGCTGCAAAGCGCCCTGAAACCGACTTGACCCTGTTGAGCACCAATAACTCCTACAGCAGAAGGTACATTGTGGTTCTGTCCCACTGGCCCTTCTCTGACGGCTCCTAGTGACATTTTATGACCCATTGCTCCCTTTGTGTTAAAACTAAGTATCCTTGAACTTTTGCATTTAATTACTATACTGACTACCCTCCTGTCAGTATCCAGAGTGCATCCCTTTTCCTTCTTTGAAACTGCATTATTATACAGGATGGGTTGAATTTCATAGTGTGCTAGAACTCTCTTTTGTGATAATAATAACGTAGATATGTGTATACTCTCTTAACTGGACATTCCCTTTTATCATTGGGTAATAATTGTATTTTCACTGTGTTGCAACTAACCAACGATCCACAACCTTTCAGAGATAAGCCTGCCATTCTGTCCATGTTACCAAAATTGGACAAGGAGGTTTATAATTTGCTTGTGTTTGTAATGTGTTTGCATCCCTTCTGGTGTGCTAGAGGTGTGGGGCTGATTGAGGGTTTAGAAACCGATATTCATCCCTGGACCACTGGTGCCCCTGAAGTTGATTCATCACAGGTACACGCATCAGGCCCATCATATACCAGGGACACTGTCGCCTTATGCCAGTTTCTTTCAGAAGTAAAACAGAGTGGGCATGAATTTCATTATTCTTTTTTATGCACACCTGTGGCTTTGTTTCTGAATCTAAAGACATTATTTACTACTGGACGCCAAGGTTGCTGCTGTTTGATTAGCTCACTACATTAATAGCATCTCTTTAAGAGTGTGTCATCTTTCTTTCTTTGGTGCGCTTAACCAGGGGCCACAAGGCTAACATTAGGGATAGCCAGGGGTAGCAGCTGCTACCTCAATGAAGTCCCTGCATTTATCAGGAGGCAGGATAAGGACTGCAGTACACGAGTAATGCAAGCAGATATTTTCCAACTCAGGATGCATTGCTGCAGGATTTCTAAGCATTTGCCTTCGACATCAGTGTGCAACCTGCAGTCCCAGATTTTAATTCGGGCTGGGTCAACATGGCCCTCCATCCTTCGGAAGTTGTTAAATTGAGTACCATGAAGATCCTCCTTCTCTTTCATATCATGCATGCTATGGAGTTCAATGCCCAGGTAACTCTGCCCAGAGGACAGTCACCTAGTTTTTGGAAAACTCTCTCAACACCTGGCTGCTCACTAGACCACAACAGACAAACTAGCATACCACCCTCCAAAGACTGCATCAATCAGAAATGTCAACCTCTAGCAACACCAAGCTGGGAATTTAAGACTCGGCACAACTACTCAAATGATCCAGCATGATCCTGCAACACCCAAGGGATTGACAATTTAGATTTTAACACATTAGTCATAAATAATCTAGGCACAAAGACCGATCAGATCACTGACCTCTAAAACCTTGACAAAATACAGACTGAGCCATTTAGGTCAGCCTTACTGACGTTCAATTATTTTATTTATTTATATGGCGCCGAAAACCCACAAGCATCAGGGTGCTGACGTCTGTGTACAACTCTTAAATAAAAATCACCTTAGAGAACAGTACTCAGTCGGGTCAGTCTACACAACTCTTTCTCGCCATCAGTGATAAAAGACTGATACCATCCCCCAATCATCATAAAAAGGAACCCAGAACAGTAACAATAACACATCTCAATGGATAGCAAAATACAGCTTCAGTGTTGCCCTAAAATTCCAATAATAGGACTCCCCAGGCACCCCAAACCACCTCCTCCTTCCCAAGGTATTGACTCACTTCTACTAGCCCCCTTAAACTACTCTTACATACCAACATACATATGGCTGAGTTACTGCTGCTAACACCACCACAAGCACAGGAATTATGGAGGTGCCGAAGGCTCAGAGTTCACCTCCTGGCCTGGTATATCTTTGGCTCTACCTCATAATGTGTTCTACAAGGGGCTCTCTGGACATGTACCCAGGGTCAGTCAGAACCATACAGGCCCTTAGGACTCTCTTACTTCCGGCACACACTCATCAACACCACACGCTTCACACCTTGCTTCTTGCTTATAACTACTCCCCTCTTTTTTCACTCAGCTGCACGCCATAAGGGCACCACAAATTTCAGAGATGTGCTATACAAGCCCACTTTACAATACATTACATTACCATTAACTCCATTAAGTTGGGGAGTGCTAACACTTATTATAGCTCCTAGACAAGGAAGATGTCCTCCATGAAGCGCTAGATAAAAATGTGATATCATTCTTACACTTCAAATAATGGAGAAGGGTTGGATAAAACATTGTTATGGGTTATCTGTTTAAATCAATGAATAGGCAATTTAAGGAAGAACGCAGAACCGTCATGTTGGAGTTACAACACGTATGTGCGGTTAAGCTGTAATTCAGGTTCCTGTTGGTTGGGCCTTGAAGGTGCCTGATGCTGGGGAAAAGTAAGGGTGATTGCAGACTATTAATTTGTTTATGTTTTTTCATGAATTTATTTTAAGCTACAACAACAAATGATGATGAAATGTGTTAAAAATAAATCACACAGTAATAACACTGAAAGATCAGATGTCTTTGGGAGATTTTTTGGGGGACTTTTTGCAACTGTTGAACATGTTTTTTTAGGTTTCCGTTAACTTAATGCCACATTCGTTTTGTCTTAAACCTATTCTGAACTTGAATAATGTCACTGTTCTAATAAACACAATCAGCTTGGTAAATATAGGTTTACTTGAAACAGTTTGGCCTGTTCACCCCACCCTTACTTGTTTGTGCCCTCACCCACTCCTCTTTTATCCCCCAGTTCTATTTGTGCCCCCGGTTCCCCCCCACACACCCTCCCCATCCACCCCTTAATAATGATCTTGAGAGAAGCCACCGCGGCGCCCGGAGGACTTGTGCATCAACCCTGAAGGTGAAAGCAGACTCTTCAATCTCCTATGTTTAAATAAGGCTTCAGAGGGCAAGGAATGTGCTGAAGGCCTGTGGATACGGATTTATTAGGTTTCATATCGTCTGTGCGAGCTTACTTTTCACCTTTCAAAGATGTCCAGAGAAATAGTGAGAAATTAAACTCAGAAGAACGGCTCTGGCGTGCCAACGCTGGCTGTGCAGATTTCCTGTTGTCCAGTTCAGATAGATCTTTCCTTCAGAGCTACGCAGCGGTTCAAAGTCACGGAGAAAGGTATTGAAAGTAACCACACCCGTGCCAGCTTTCCCATAGTCTGCGAGACCGAGCTGCTAGGAGCAGTGGACGGAAGGAGCAAGTTAGGATGAGTATGTGCATCAAAATCCAAAATAAGTATTAAGTTGCCATAGCTAGTCAGCCCTTTTTGTGTATAAGCAGGGTTAGAATTGGGCTGGAACAAGACAGAGCTACACTCTGAGGCCTATGGGTGTGTAGCGCTTTATAAAAAAATAAAAATAATAAACGGGTCTCCATGTCTCTGAGCTGCGCACATTTTATGAACTGCATCTGAAAGTCGTTCTGTGCTCAACAGCCCAAACATAAACAAGGCAACTGTCCACAGCTGTACATATATCCCATGCTTTTCACACATTTACTGTCAGGGTGACTATTCTGACAGAGGAAATGAGCACCATACCAAGTGTGCAGTGTGTGCTCAGAAGGAATGAATGTTTGAATTACTAGCACAGACATGTTTGGTAAATTGTTGGTTGTTCTCATGTTCCCAAAATGCAATTTGTTTTTATGCAAAGCAGCCAGCATCCTATATTCAGGGCGCAAACATCATACATCATTCAACATTTAGGTCCGTCCCTCAGTCCCAATCCGCCCCCCAACATGCATGCACGTGAAGAGCAGGGGGGGGGGCGAGTTCACCCGGTTAATTTTGGCAATTTCCAGCACTGTAAATAAGACATTGGCATTTTGGTCAAGTGATTGGTCTTGCCTCAGAATGTTATTGTCAGGATCCTACCCACCTACCCCCAGCACTGCTATGAACACACATATAGAGATGCTGTTTATGGCATAATTGCGAAGTTAAAACCTATAAACTGCCTTTGCATTATTGTTTGACCATTGTAGTTTTGGACCAATCTAATTTCATGTCCCATTCCTGGTTTTGGGTTAAACCAGCAGATGCATTCTGGTACATGTATGCTGTCCAGGATGGAGGAGGCATACTAAGTACATTTGTTTGCAGCAAGCTACTATGAGTGAGAGAGGCCCTGATTGCATTCACCTGTTCCAAGCTAAGGCAGGCTAGGCTGCTGAGAGCTAAAGAGACTTCAATTATAATCCACTGTTGCAGGCTACTGAAGCCAGGGCTGGGCTTGATTGAAAACAGCTGTCTGAGACTGCAATACCTAATCCCCCACACTAGTGTGTGAAGGGGGCCAGCTTAAGATCCAACCTCATTAATAAAGACTTTCTCCTCTCCTTGGATATGGAGGCATTAGCATTGCCGAGCAGGCAAACTGTGCGTTGGATCCACCCTCTTAAGGCGTTTACATCCACCGGGGTATTAGAAGCGCCGCCTCTTCTGCAAATTCGAAAATCTGCGTGACTGGACCCAAGACGTCCAACAGTCTTGACAGCTACACCACGCTTTGTCAACCCCCTTCTTGGTGTCCTTCCCCTTCTGGGAAAGAAAAGCCACCATGGACTGATCTATTTCAGGCATTAAAGCCACCTTGTCGGAAAGCATAGGCCTAGGACATTCCGACCTCAACTTATTCCGGTCCTCTCTGGGCATAGGGTGTTGGACCCAAAACCTAAGGAAAGAGGAAACCTCTTCAGAAGGCTGCCACTCAGCAGACCTGGGGTGTTGGAACAGGGCAGGATCAAAAAATGGAACCCCACTAACTTCGAGAACCGGACCCTCTTGAGGGGCAACAGAGGGCACCTTCTTTTTGCGCCTTTTACGAATCAGAATCATCTGAACTATCAGAGGTTGTGATTGCAATAGGGGGCGCAGCCGCAGGGAAAGGTGTGGGGGCTGGCCACGGGGTAGAAGAGATATGTTGTCGGGGCTCTTCCCACCTGCGCTTTAGGTCTCTCCTAGGGGAAGACATAGGTGACAGGGCAAGGGTAGGACTGATTTGTCCCTGGATATGCTTAGTTTTACTTGTGCATTTTTTAGGGCCCTACCCCGAAACAGAGGGGCCAGCATCTTGGGGAGGATGAAAAAATCCGCAATATGATTGATCAATCTGTCAAATGCCGAAGCCAGGGTGTTATTTAGACCTGTTAAGGCTATGTCCAAAGAAGACTGAATAGCCTGCGCCACTGAAGGCTTGGCATTAAAGGACTGGTCTCCCATACTGTCCCCCAACTTATCACTTTTTTGGGAAGTGCGTACTTGAATGCTGGCATCTGCAGAGGAGGGAAGCGCACTCTTATCCATGACAGCACTAAATAATAATATTTTTTAATTTTTTAAATATTATTTACTATTTTAACACTCAGCAGGCTCCACTGCTGTACACCAACAACTTCGAGCCGAGCAGGCTCACAAAACTGCCAACCCTGGCAGGGTGAAAAGCAGCTGGAAAGGGCCACTTAGGCAATGAAACAGGCAGTGCCTGTAGCCTAGCAGGCAAACACGCGAGCAGCGTGTGAAGTAAAAGAAATATACATAAAGAACTTTAATTACTTTAAATGTCTAAAATGTAATTATTTTTTACAACCCCTTTAGAATTCTGGAGCTGGAGGGTTGGTTCGAACCGCCAACCTCTCTGGTACAAGGCACAACACTTGCTGACTGTGCTACAGAGATTGGCTTCACTCAGATATCAAGATAATACCGCGCGCGGCCCATCAGAAGCTAATCTTCCTGACACGGCCGTGCGCGCATGAAGCAACAAAGGAAAGATGCTGGCGGCCCGAACAGGGTCGCGCGTCACAGTAAAACACTCTAAGCGTTCCAAATGTAAACAAATCAAATATAATGAAGCGCGACGCCCTCAGGCGACGTGCGCACTAAAACTCCTCAGCACGCGGAGGCGGGCCTAAATAAACAAACGCCGCGCTCCCCTGCCTGAGGAAACAATTAAAGCTGTTCAATATGAACGTTGCAGCAAGTACATGAAAAGGAAACACGTTCCCAAGTGAACGCTGTCTCCAGCACACCAATAAATCACCAAGTGTCACAAAGTAACACTAGCTCATTATACAGTCTAAGGAAAAACTAGAGGTGTGACTTACCTGTGGGTCAGCAGCAAAGAAAGAGGAGGTGGTGTTTGAGGAATGGACCTATATGGGGTTGGCTTTTAGCCCATTAGCTACCTCCATGGCATGACCTGCCCACTATGTTGGACTGGGATGTTTCCCTTTATACTATCTGGAACAGCGTTATGTGTTTATTTGCAAAACATTTTTGGAACAAAGTTTTCTACTTCTTTGCTGCTGTGGTTCAGAGTAAAGATTGTTATGCATAATATGAGCTTCCTGTCTTGCCATAGAATCAGCTCCATCCTGTTGGCAGGGAGGGCCTTTATAAGCTCACTTTGAACAGAAACAGTTGTTAAAGTCAACTGATTCCACCGGGAGTTTGTGCTCCCCGGACCAGTTTTGGAACCTTCAGAGTATCCTTATTTTGCTTTTGAATCCAGTTTGTTGCTGCTTTGCAGTGCCCTTTCCAGTCTGCTTCTGCAGTGTGCCTGTTCTTTAACCTTTTCCTTGATTTCCACCTTTTGACTTCTGAATCTCTGTTCTGTTTTAGTGTTAGACATTCCATTTTTTACTGATATCTTTTCTGCCTTTCTGTAAACACACCGTTTTCTGTAAACATGTCTGTTTCACAGACTTGTCCTCTTTATGCCTTGCGTTTCTCTCTTTCTCTCTGCAGTCACAGTCTATTGAAGTTTTCTTGTTTGTTCCTTGCCTGCAAAATAACCAGACTTCAGTCCACAGTTCTAGTGTCTGTTCTTACATACACAGTTTCCTGAACCCTTGTTATTCGCTGTGTTGCCAGTGACTGTCTTGACTTGTGTATTCTGATATTTCGGTAATTGCTTTGTACTTTGTTTCTCTATCCTGTCCTGTACCTGGTTATTTCTTTAAACACTTTCTGCCTCCGCTCTGTAGCCCTTTATAGTATGACCCCCTGGGTTGGTCTCCATTCAGATCAAATAACGGAAAGACTTCTGTTGCCTTCGTCTAGTCTGTTGGAGTTTTCCCTGCCTCAGTATATGGTCTCCAGTTTTACCCTTACACAGAGTACAACAGTCTCTTTTGGGTGCCTAACTCATGATGCTGCTGTATGACAGTTAAGAGTAATCTGCTGGTGCCAATGCCAATGGATTTCCCTAATCCCTGGAGACCCCTTACATATTGCAGTACACCCTTTATTCTGATTAGTATGTATATATGGTTGTCTATGCTTTGTCGCTTTACTTACGGCCAGCTCCTGCCCTTGAAGTTCTTGTGAGTACCTGTTTCAACTCAGATCAACTTGGTGCGTACCCTGTTTTTGTTGTATGCTAGAATTGCCTTAGACTCTCCCCTAATCTACAGTGCATGGTGTGAGATATAGCTTTTGCCCTGTGTTCTCCAGCCAGACTCCTGACAGTTACAGTGCAGTAGAACCATTGACTTGGTCCTTTAAACAGATATTGGTTTTCTTACACTATTATATGTTTGGCAGTCAGGAGCACTGATGTTATCCTATGCTATGCTACTAGGCTGCCTACAGACTGCCTTTTGCACATTCATGGCCTCTCAGTGCTTACAGACCTGCGAGGGGATGGGTTAGGTTGAGGTTGGTTGGCTGCCAAGTTAGCAGGGGCAGAGCAAAGAGAGCAAGTTAGACTGTCCCTGCGTTGTTGATGTGCATCGAAGAACCTGGTGCTCTGTGTGTGGGTAACCTTAAAGGTGTTTTCAGGGGTGCACTGATGGTAAGACCCAGCCGGAGCATACCAGGCTTTGGGTATGTTTGGTATTAATTTGGAGCATGTGTGGTGACTCATTTGGGTCCATGCATGCATGCTGTGTGCTTTGAAAGCATGGTCAAGGATTAGTGATTTGAGGATGTTCTTATTCACACAATGATGAAATCAATCATCCTTGAGTCACTGATTAAAGTCTGCCACAGAAAATCACTATCCCCTTTTCAAGCAGAAGTTTGTTTCTGTGCCTGAGTAGCTCAGCAAGCTAGGCGCTCACTTCAAGTAGCAGTGTTTGCCCTGCAGCTCACATGTTCAAATCCCAAGAGAGCCAACTTAGACCTTTTCTCTCCTGAGGATGATACATTGAGGTAACATTAATATCTATCATTGGAGCCCTTAGAGGTGGGAGGAATCTAGCATGAAGCACTATATAAAATGTGTTATTACTCTCAGCATTGATGGGGGGAGGCCCTTTATCTACAAAAATTCCTCTACCAATGCATTACTTAGAGTAGGACTAGGACTCCCCAACAAAGGGCGTCATTGTAGGTATGGCAGCAATGGTAAAAATAGGTGGTGTTCTTAATAACACCTATGCTTTCCAGCTGTAACTTTATGACCCATGCAGTATTGAACTAATTAACCACAGGAGGTAAATACAGCCCGAAACCTCTTTTAAAAAAAGTCCCCAAATAATAAATCCCCAGCCCTTAAAGAATTTAAAACCTTTTCTTTTTTTGAGTCAATGCACGTGTTTGCACATTCCTATAGATCAGGAAATAAATCTGACAGGGGACATCCATAGGATGTGATAAAGTGGCCATCTCACCCCTGTACAGTGGAAAGACAAAAGAGTCAGCACTGAAGTGTATTAAGGGCATCCCATTTGTCAATGTGTTTCCAGGAAGGGCCGATTCAGCCTTCTGTTTCCATGGAGTGTTATATTTTGAACAATAGAAAGATTGAGAGCTTCAATGTGGAGGGGAGTCAAGTTTGAGGGAAAAGAGCAGTTCCTAGGAAGCCATTGTTCAGAGGAAGTATTTGCACAACGGACAGAGTGGGGGCTTCCGCTAAGAGCCGAGTTAATCTTAAGGGGAAAGTTCTGAATCCAGGAGGCATGTTTTGCAGAGTGAATGGGTGGCCAGCAGTAGACCCCTCCTAAGTATCACCTGAGAGCAACCGGATACCACCAGTTCTGCCACTGCTGCTAACGTCTCCTCAGGCACCTTGAAAAATCTGAGGCTTTATGGCAAAGCCCATGCCTTCCTTTCGTCCTCAATAAGCTATTAGAGACTCCTAAGCTTGAAATGAATCTGCTTAGGCTAGGTGCTTCTTGACCTCGGTTTAGGAGCTGCTTTTGCTGCACAGTTTCCTTAGATTTCATTTCGTTTTGTATAACATCTTGAAAATTAGACAATTCCTCTTTTCTGAGTCTTCTAAACTTCTTATTAATACGTTTATATTCTCGATTCTAGCCTGTTGTTCTGTCACCCTAGTTGGTCTTCCATCATATGTCCCTCACTCTACCACGCTTGATCCCGTGACTCTAACATTCCCCTTTCAAGCTTTTGAGCTGAATGTTCCAAAGCAGGGAAACTCTTCCCCTATGGATGTTCGAGCTGCCTTCTTTTTGGCCATTGTGCTCTTTCTTTTCTCCACTAATACTTCACGATGTATTCTTGTGATATCTTTAATATTACTATTTTATGTTAATTCACACTTTACTGTGTCATTGTACAGGTTTAATCCTGTAAAGGGATTTGGCGAAAGTAAGATATAAGTTCAACAAACAGACATAAAAAAGTGTTACACGTGTTACACTCCAATGCATCACTAGGGTACAGGTGCACTCCACTTGTTATCAGAAACAGGATGAGAGTTTAATATTAAATCTTCTACACCCAGCTTGTTCCAATTCATTGGACTGTGGATTTACTGCAATAAGAGGGAGTGGTCTGGCTGTTACCAGGACACAGTGCTTCAAGCTCTGGGCAAAACAGCGAAAATATGCATATGGCTAAAATATGCTAGCAAAAATCTGCTGAAAAGCAACTTACAATTCAAGGGCTCACTGCTTATTTTGCGTGAACGAAAACAATACGATTGCACAAATATTGCCTACGATGAAAGTACAAATCTTTGGCTGTTTGCAGGAAATGCTTTGCAATGTTGCTGTGATTGTATTGTTGCAACCTATCTGATGATGCAGGTAGAGTCCACAACCAATCAGGAAGTAGGCTACTCCCATGTGGACTTCACTTCTCCCTCATATTAGCAACAGCAAAGAGCAGAAATAGGCGCACAAAACATAAGAATGTGCTTGTTAAACGTTTCAAAGGGGCAATGTGCTGTTTCCAAGCTCCCCAAACCATTGATGTGGTTATCATCGAGTATGGATATGTTCCTATCTTCTCAATCTGTCAATCGTCCTTCAAGCACCAGCACATTTTCAAACATGGATCTGCAAGTGCTTTGCGATGAATGTCCGGCACAGCAATTGTCTGTTGCAGAGTTCCTAGTCATTTTTAATGGAGTGCCAGTAAGTATGAAGCAATGTAACAACGGCTCGGGGTTCATCGCTGCATCGCTCGCTTGTGGGTTGGATGTTTCTTCCTCCAATGCAAGGACTTCTCGTTTTGGTAGTTCTGCAATAGAAGAGAAAACACTGGCCTGCATAGGATACGACAGCTATTGGGTGATTGTCAGTGGTACTTCGCAACTGTGACCAGGCACATAGAGGGAGGGTAGAGACACTACCCTGCTAACTCTTCCTCTTCCCAATTCTGGGACATGACTGGCACTGGCAAGTGGACTGGCAGGTACCCTGCTCCAGGTTGAGAGGACATATCTCCCCTCAGCCCCCCTCGGAGGGTGTCAATTCCCTCACCCTGTCACATTAGAATGATGAAGGTACCTGAAAGCTCACAAAATATTTGCAAAATAATCTGAACTAAAAGCGGAAAGTTATGTTGCAAATATATACTGATCTGAGCATTTTTAGATCAGCACCGTGGTCATGGCTTTTGGAAATGACTCAAGCTTTCCTGTGAAAATATATCATAATCACTTCTAGACAGAGGGTTTCATTTTTTAATTTGAGAGCAAAACACACTTATCTGTTATAGCGACACATTCATGGGGTTACACAATTGAAATGGTAGAGGAATGAAGAAGTGAATTGTAATTGGCCTTAGGAGTCAAGCGATTTAGGTTGACTTGTTCGAAGAAAAAAAAAAAAAAGTACCAAAAGACTGTTTTTTCTTTTTCGTTCTCCCCCTTTGACCGCATATATATGTGGGGGAGAGCCTCCACACCTACCCCTTTACCCCTCCACATTTTGTATTAACTTTACCCAGCCCCTATATATATATATATATATATATATATATATATATGCAGTCAAATTGGGCATCCCATATTCGGTCTTTTGTGATTCAGTCTTTTTTGCCCTCAATCATTCTGGGTAATACCGAGTCAAGCTAGGCCAGAACCGTTCAAGTTACGTTGCACAGAAATGGAACAAATGGAATCCTTTCTGCTCCCCTTTAAGAAGTAGCAAAACTCCATTCAGGATGTATATGTAAAATATTCATAAGAAAAGAGAGACCCAGGATGAGACTGCGCCCAGTTTTACAAAAATGGTTTAATATATAGAAATGCCCCTTAAAATGACACGTGTTTTGGTCCCTTTATAGACCTTTCTCAAATCAGGGCTCGGTTTCTCAATGTCCCTTTATTTTGGTTTAGCAGAGAATATCCGCTTTTCCAATGTCGGGTTAGATCCCTTTTCCTATCTGTCTTGCGTTCAATCGCGTGCAGCGGAACGCCCCTCCGGACATTCGGCTGCACGCGATTGAACGCGAGACAAAAAACTGGGCGTAGTCTCATCCTTGGTCTCTCTTTTCTTATGGATACTTACATGTGGTCTTTTCTTGGCTAAACCACAAACCCAGTGAGACACGACCTTAGACATTTTTTTTTCAAAATAAACTGAACTGAAATACCAAGTTTGAATTAACATGTCGCCATGTTAGACCGGACCAACATAGACAAGAATTGGTGAAATTATATGTAAAATATGTTTTTTCACAGGTAAAGACAGTGTATCCCTGCAAATGCACAAGGTACATTGTATACCACTGTGGCAAACTCAGATATAATTTTCTCCTATGAAAACTAAGGGAATTATTTAGTGATTTGTTACTGGTAGAGACCAGAGAGAGACATGCCTGCACAATTGCAGATTCTAGGGGAATAAATGTAAATACACTTTCACAAAGTTTTGTCTACCAGCCGTGTTTAGCTGAGTGTTCTATAGGTGATGGAAGTACATTTAACTACAGTGGTGCATTTCTCACTTAGTTTTGGTTTGTTGAATTAAATCACATTGAAGCATTGCCCATGGGATATCTGAAGGGAAGCCCCTGCATGCGCACACCAGAAAAACATACAACCTGCTAGAGAGAAAAGCCCAAGACACTGGTTGCAAGGATAACACCTTTTTATTCCTACAAAACAGAAGTGCATCACCAAGGAACTCTGCCGCTGCTGAACATTCTGCCAAATTAGGGGTATGCAGTAAGCTAAAAGGGCACCTGGCATATTCTATGTCGTCATTACATACAGTGAAAATCTGTGAGGCTGGTTGGAGAGACCCTATACATGGGCAGCCCACACCATAGGGATGCTAGGCCATTGGTCCCACCCTTCTTGTCAGTCTCAGTCCACGTGGGTGCTGCTGGGCTCGTCATCCGCAGTAGAACAGGGCCTAATGAGCAATCAGTTACTTTTGAAACAATGCTACTCTATCACTATAACGGTGCACCGGGCAGACACAGATATGGGCCCAGGGGGAGAGCCGAAGTCATACTAATTTGCATACTTCACTCATTCCCAGATGCGCCAGCAACCTACCAAGGTCTTCCACCCTCGTTTTGGGCTATAATTTCATCCCTCCACTGCACCTCGCAGCACAAATCACATGACCCAAATGTGATGGCCTTGCTTTCTGATATTTTTGATCAATCAGGGGTTTACAGCTTTATGGTCAGTGGAACTGGCCCTGGCTGGCAACATGGTATGTGGGGGTCTTGGGTTAAAAGCATAGGAGGGCTGTAGCTCTGAGGCACGGGGATGTTGGGGCTGAGGGGCCATGCTATCTGTATTGTGGGATGGTAACTGCCAAGAGGCACTGTCCCTTTCTTGTGGCATTGCAGAGCACATTCTTCCCAGGGCGCGAAGGCCTACAGCCTCTGAGACAAGGAAAGGCTTGTAACTCCCTGAAGCTCACTTGTGGTGTGGGTTATGTCTGTGCTAATAATGCAGGCCTAATACTAACATGTTTGGTGCTTTCGTAGCGCTTGGGCCTATGTTCCAAAATGGCTACCAATAACTAAGATGGCGTTTACACTTGCCTCTACTATATACCCCCTAATGCATGCACTATGCGATTGTGCACTCTCCTTTGTGCACACACCCCTGCCCCCTGCTCCCTCAAAGTGTGATCTATCATTTGTTTCTCATTCGTAATCGCCTAGTGGGGTGGGAAGACCCACTCTCCTTCCCAACATTTCCAATAGCCTTTCTTTGATTATGGTGTTGCCCATTGGTTGACATTGAGAAGGCACTGGGTCTCCAGTTGATCTGATTTGCCACAGCCCCATGGGATCAGTTTAGAAGGTTCAGCTGATCTGTTCACTTTCTGGCTCATCTAGGAAATCCTTTTCGGCCCAGTCTTCCTTTCGGTTGCAAATTAAGGTATCAGTTAATTGGGTGTATGTTGTAGGGGTTCTATGTTGTTTTGCTGAAGTAAGTTACAACGCGGTAATTAACTTCGATTATTGTTTTTAAAAATAAATGGTCTGTCTCCCTAATACCCCCCTTCCTCACCATTGCCACCCCACCCATGCATACCCCTTAACATTAAAATACATATATACTCCCCAATCAAGCTAATTTTGTCAAAGTAAATGAACAGGCTATAATTTACTTTGGCAAACCAACGGGACACTGTTGCAGGCAGTCAGAAAATCCAGTCAGTCGCAATTTTGTGTAGAGTTAGAGTTTTAATAAGATAGGATGTCCACACCCCACCCACATCATCATCTGCCATTATATTCTGGAGTGGGCAGTTTATGTGACTGGGTTCCTTCTCTTTTTCCAACTGGGTACATGGCAGCCCCTTTACTCTGATTGGTTAATTGAACATGATTTGTCATAAGGGAACGTCTCGGCTAAAATCGAACTTCCCAAGGAATGAGAAACCAATAGTGAACTTGAATAGTCATATTTCAAGTAATTCACTACATATGATTCCCCTTCTGTTGAATTCAGATATGCCTTCACATTTGTTATGAGGCAAATGGTTCTGAAATTACAATTGATAATGTATTTCCTAATGGTGACTGTGAATGCATCTTTTGAAAGTGGATTGTACTATATATAAGTTGAATTGCATTTTCAGGTTCTACCATTATCAGTAAACCATCTTCTGTTTGAACTTGTCATTTAACTTAACAAAAGCACAAATTGTTAAATTATACTTTTCTAGTATGAAAGCCTGTGTACATGGGCCAAAGTGCATGAGGAGAGACATTTTCAGAGTGCTAATATGTTATTCCTATGGCAACAGCTCCGTCTAGCGGTGACAAGCGAAATGGGCAGTCTCTACTGCACATAACTGCAACGGACAAACATACATCCGGCCTTTTATTATATTATGTGATTACTCGGGCCTAATGGTACAGATGTAGATTCCTTTTGATGCATGATGCTCACTAAGTTTAAGGGTTAAGGACTTTTGTTGGCAACTGCTCCTTTGAAATTGCACTCAATGGTTGACAAGTTAGCCATCAATCTATTGCCAGAGTGATCATACAGATTAGATTAAAGAAACTCGATCTGAAGTTTCCAATATAAAGCTTGCATTTAGAGTTATTTTTTAAGTTTATAAACAGGGCCTTTGTTTTAGGCACACACAGCTGCTCTGCTTGTATTATCCTTTTGATACAAGTGGTATGTTAATGGGGCCTGGGCATTAAGAGCTATACAAAAGAGCTTATGTAATCGTCTTTTCTACATAAACGCATGGTTTCAGGTGACTGAACGTTTACAGAATATCAATGCTGCATAATAATTATACTCTGTTGCACGCTACATAATAATGTGCACTTTAAACAGTTACTTGTAATAGTAAGCTTACAATATGTGGGTCTATGATCAAATACTATTTGTGCTCTCTGATGTATAACAAATATTCTAATCATGTAAGTAACTTTGCATTGCAATTTTCTTATAGAACATGGTAGCACACATGCATAGCTACATGCAAATTATGTTTACAACTGGTTACACTTGTCTGTAAGCAGTTGCCAATGTTTTCTTTCTTTGGGGAGAACAAATTATTTGTGTATTTGAATTTCACATCGGATCTTTTGTAGCAAATACTGGGTTTGTTGTTTACTTGTTTCTGTAGATTGCTGTGTTCCTTTAAAGATGCCAGTGTCTATCAAAGATCCCACATTTCACACTTGGATTGCCACAAGCAGTTAACATTCTACCATTATCAGTAAACCATCTTCTGTTTGAACTTGTCATTTAACTTAACAAAAGCACAAATTGTTAAATTATACTTTTCTAGTATGAAAGCCTGTGTACATGGGCCAAAGTGCATGAGGAGAGACATTTTCAGAGTGCTAATATGTTATTCCTATGGCAACAGCTCCGTCTAGCGGTGACAAGCGAAATGGGCAATCTCTACTGCACATAACTGCAACGGACAAACATACATCCGGCCTTTTATTATATTATGTGATTACTCGGGCCTAATGGTACAGATGTAGATTCCTTTTGATGCATGATGCTCACTAAGTTTAAGGGTTAAGGACTTTTGTTGGCAACTGCTCCTTTGAAATTTGATAACATGTGTACCATCTCTCTTTTGCTTGAACGCAGAAGTTCTTGCTGTTCTAAACCTGCTGTGCTGTCCAATGTTGATTTCACTAATGATGAGGCATATCCTTGTTGTTTGAAGTGGACTTTGAAATTAGCGGTCAAAGAACAATTTCCCATTGCCTTTAAGGATTCTCCATCAGGGACATGCTTTATATTGGTAGGTGGGTGGGCGGACAGGGCATGCAAAATGCAGCTTGCAGAGGTTTCCTCCCTAGATATCTTGGCACCTATTTGGTTCTTAGGCAATTTTATTTTTAAATCTGAAAACACTATTCCATCTTTGTCCTAGTTTGAAGTGAAATGTATATTTAAGTTATGACTAACACAAGAATTATTTTAATTAAGTTGCTTTTCAAGATTCAAAAGAGATCATACAAATATTGTCCTTCAATGCATGGGTGGTTGCATGCCAAACCTTAGCTTCCTCTCAAATCCCCATTGTCAAATTGGCAAAGAAAAGAGTCCGTTTGATGCCCATGGTGGTTCGACACGTTTGAAGATAAACATTGTTACTTAATGCAATATAATTATGATTTAAATCAAATTAAATCAAATCTAAACTCACAGTGGCCTCTAAAGTTGGAAGGACTATTTCACAAAACATATCAAACTGTGATCTTGTTGTATTATTTATGTATATAAATTGTATCATCTAAAGTCACTAGCAAAGCATCACTACCATGGCTTGTTGTTTAAATGATTGACTGTGTCTCTTAAGTCCTGGGCAACTTTATTAATTTGGGAACTAGGAAAAGGTCTATGTAGCTTGATACTGGCTCAGAGATGGAAGCAATAGAGCCAGCAATGACTGATTTGAGGTTTGCGAACCTTTGGAAGTTTATACAGAATCTGGAAGGTGGGGAATTTGACAGTAATTTTGGGAGGCAGATGAATACATCATCCATAGAAACGTTACTGACTAAAACAACCGTACCACCCTTATCCCAGGCATGTGCAGCAGGACATAGAGACAATTTAAGCTGAAGATGGCAAAAGTCATGAAACTAATGTTATAATCTTACATGTGCATGCATTAGACATGAAGCAAATGTGCACTAAAACATGAAGAACACATGCAATAGGTAATATATACATCTATTTATGAAGAATACTAAGATAACTGATGTATAAACCGAATGCAACATAAAAGACACACGAGTACTGCTCACTAACATAGAAAAAACATGTATAATGGGGCAGCCATCTTCTCCAAAATGGAAGCTGCAGCATGCTTTTAAAAAAACGAAGACGCCAGCACTTCTAGAGAACTCAAAATGCAAAATTCACAGAAATACAGAGCCATTCAGAGCTAACAACCCGAGCCAAGGTTACAGTGAAATAAGGGAGGGTAAGAACGGTGGAAATGAGGTACAAGATAGCATTCCCAGTATGCAAGTAGTATACTCCCAGATTAATTAAGAGCACAGCCAGTCTTTGTTAGCCAGGCGCAGTCAAAGTATAAGCCAACAGACTCCATGAAGGATAACTCAAGAGTGCCTCCAGTGGCAACAGAAAACATGACACTAACATTAATATTAGCTAAATTCTCAATAAATACAGGGTACATCTATTTCCAACACGGTCCCATCACACGTGTCCCTTAATTGCAGAACACTGTCTTTTCACTGGAATTGAATACCGAAAGGACACCTGCCGTACACATGGGTATGTACAAAGAGATCACGCAGGCTCATGGACGAGGAATAAAGGATGGTAAGTTTTGTAATTGAAAGAAAAGCAATCTGTGGACCTCTCTCCCCCTACTCTCTGTTTGGCTCCTCTCTTGACAACCTGTCAATTGTCCAAGGTTGGTAAACAGGAAGTCAACCTATCAGAGTCCCTGGTGTTATGTCACCCACCTTTTGTAGAGATGGCATAGTTTAACCGTTATCAATATAGGGGTGTTCTCAGCAGAAACCATCATACAAGTATAACTCAATTAGATGTTTGAACCCTAGAGAGTGCATATTTGGACCAATCTGCATTATCCGTAGGTTTTTGCAAACTGATCAAATGTGATGATGTAATTTATGACAAAGTTGTACTACTTAAATGATTGTTTGTAATGGAAGCGCCGAGAGGCGCGAGATTTTAATGCTTGTATGCTGTCCCTGCTTCATTCGACTGATAATAAAGCTGGATTTTGCCTCACACTTTGTCTACTTCATCTTTGAGTCCGGTTTGGATTGGCTCCAGGTCCTCTGGGCTATTAGGGACTTTTTTATGCCATTTTAACAGTACGGTATCTCCATTTACCTTGCTCTAACAGACCCTGCAATTTCAATGCAGAACATTGTGATTTCAGTTGTGCACTGAACCTCATCACTGGAACAGATGGAAGTTTATTATAATGTTAGAGATCTCACTGTTGTTGGTTGGTTTCTCTCGGATATCCAGATGCACACATAAAACCATGCTTCTGTGCTTTTATTACAATGGATGTATCTGATTTAAGGGTGCTCCTTGCCGTGTCCTAGTGTTTGGTGAGATTCCCATCTGTGTCTTGTTTCATAACATTTGTTTAAGTAACATCATCAATAATGGATCTGGGTTTAAACTCACTGGGATCACATGAACGTATATCAAAAGCTGAGTTTTTAAAATTAGAATTAGTAAATATTTCAGATTCTACATTGGTGTCTAAGTGTTATAATAAACATTTGGTGGCCACTTATCTTTTGCTCAGATGACTCAGAGGTGTTTGTGTAATCTCTTTGGAGCTCATTGTGCTCCTGCATAGGTCTTTTACGCAATCAATTAAGGGTGCACCTAATTTGCATTCATTTGTAAAGAGTAGAAGAGGGGCAGATCATACATTATGATTCCACCTCCCCACCATAGAAATACTCCAAAAAGTCGGCCTGCTCCAGAGGAAACCATTTTACATGGCAAGTGGAGTTTTTTCAATTTGCACGGCAGAGTGCAAATGGGTGGCGTACAAGCGTGTATGCCACCTTTTTACTCTTTACTTTTGGACTCTGCGGTGCAAATGATGAAACATGCGTGGAAGGGACTGGCGTGCAAAGGTGTAAATGTAGCAGGTCCCCTCAGCGCAATTTACACAAACTCGAAAATGAACTCCTGCGTGTTCCTCAATTGCAGAATCCTCATTAAAAAAATATTCCAAGGCATAACTTAAGGACAACCTCAAAGAAATCGTGCAGGATATTTTCTTTGGATTTACTCTTCTATACGAGATGTTGATTACTAAATTAGAAATCATTGCTCAAAAATGGATGTGGCATATTGATTTTGTTGCTTTTGTTTATATTTTTCTTTCTATTCTTCTTATTAGGGCTTTAACACTTTTACAGTTATAGGGGGGGAGAACAAGGCTAGGGAGCAGAGAAACAAGGGAGTGGGTATCCAACAACAGGGGAGGGAGGACAACGTGAGCAATGGATCTACAAGGTACCAGGGGAGGAAACAGTGTGGATCAGATAACCCAGTATCGGGTATGGTGGAGGGTGGACAGATCTTTTTAAAGCCCCCGTCTTTTCTTCTTCCTGGTCCTCATTGATTTCCTTTTTCTGTTTCTCTTTACAGTATGCTACCCTCTATTCATCAAAGAAAATGTCATCCTTAGTTCAGAGTTCACCCTGCTGCTCCTTCTTCATCCTCACTAGAGGAACCAAAATCTGATGAAGATCGTGATTTAGTAATGGACACTGTATACATTTTCAGAAATGTTCGCAGTTGTGCAAATAGTTATATTCACATGCAAACGTGCAAATCCTGCCTACCTTGTACTCTGTATTGAATGTTCCATATTTCATTGTCACAGTTCCTCATATTTAAATGATCAGACATCTTTTATTGATCAATGTAAACCAATTCAGGGCATTTGTCCCTATGAATCTCAAGTTTAAACCTGTTGGCTGAAGCAATAAGGTGCCATATATGGAAGACCGCTTGTTTTGTAAATCTCGGAAAGCAGCTAATCTAGAAAAGTAACATTTCTGTTGGTGCTATTTACTGAAAAGATTTGTGGACACTATATTGCAATATTTTTTAAAAAACACTACATTTTATAATGGCTATTTTCTGAAACCAGAAAAGGTTGACTCGTGAAATCCTTGTGTATCACTATTACCACCATCTGGTGGAAGGTGCATTTGTCTTCTTTTGTTTAAGAAATAAAAGTTTTAACGCAGGCGTACCCAAGTGTCAAATGAGACATCCGCTTGCATGGTGGAATCCCTCAGCAGTCAGGGGGGTGTGGGATGTCCCTTGGTGTCATTCCAGCGGTTATGAGACCACATGCTTCAATGCAAGAGCACAGTGCAACATAGGCATGAGGTGCAGTGGGGACATTGATAATGCTCACTACCTGTATAGTACAACGTGACTGCCACAATTCGGAGTGACACCACATGAATTGGTTTGCAACAGGACTAAATGAAATCCAGCTGTGGCAGCACCAGCACTGCTCTATAACAAAGCAATGAAACATATGTACTTCCATTATAGTGTAACAAAAATACATCTTTGTTGAAATATAGCCACAACAGATGTTATAGGTTGTTTCCTTGTACAGTTCTTTTCTATTCTGGCAATTGCCTCGAAGCACTCAGAGTGATGAGGACAAAGGCAGATGAAACTTGAGGAGCGACGAATTGGCAGAGCGAAGGAGGCACCATAATAATACAGCTTTTTGGTTGCTGGTATTGTATACTGCTTCGGAAAGAAAAAGGAGGTTCACCTGGGTATGACGAGAACACTCCGGCACAAAACACGATATTCTCAAAAAAATGAAATACAAATATGCTAAGAAAGAATGTGTAAGCATCTATTTTTATTGAAGTCTACAGTGAATTTCTTCCATAAAATGAATTTTCAACACAGGTCCGAAGTTCTCTACATAGCTCACTTCCTGCGCAGGTTTTGCCTGGCTTCCATGGACATCAGAATTGGGCAATTGCCCATGCCAATTATGCTTGCCTACTGGTGTTTCGCTCTTCAGAGCTTCCTCAGGAATTCATGGACATAATAAACAGCTCACAGTACTACAACAATAAGAGCAATCGACAGCAGACTTTGCAAGTACTTTAACTGTTTAAAACAGACTGTGGCATGTTATCTTGGCTAAGGCCTTCTTACAAGTCACAGGTCTATACAATGCTTTAAGTGGGGTGGTAAATTGAAAGGGGCTGTCGTTAGAGGGTTTGGCCTAAGTATAAGTGCTTAGGCCACCCCATCCCCCAACAGGAGCTGTGGTTCCAGAAATACCTGCAAGCATCGCCGACCCTCCCAGACAACCCTTTAACCACACAGCTCCATGAATGCAATGGGTTGCCTGCTGTGTGATGTCTCTTTATTCTGAAACAAGAGGAGGGCTGGTCTGTCAGCCTCTACTTTTGTTTCTGAGTAAAGAGCTAACACGCTGTGGAAGCCCTTTAACCAAACACGGAATTATCTCTATGCTGCATGTTAGTTCTATACTAAAAAACAAAAGGAGAGGCTGGCCAACCCAGCCCTCCTCCTATTTCTGAATAAAGAGACATCACGCAGCAGGTATAACCGAAGCGCTGCTCGGTTACATGCCTGACTTCAAGTGTCAGCATTTCAGAATAGGAAAGAGAAAAGACAAATGCCTTTTCTTTTTTATTATCCGAAATGCTGACACCTGCAGGCAGCCGTGTAGCCGTACAGTGCTCAGTGAAAAGGCTGCCTGAGAGGTTGGCGTGGCTGAGGGTAGTGGGGGGTGAGCCGCGGCAGGCCCCCGGCTCGGGAGCCCATCTCAGAGACTGTGCAGGTATTGGCCAATATGTGCCTACGCAAGGGCACATTGGGCTAAAGACCATCTCTGATTCATTGATATACTGGTCTTCTCAGTTTATGTTCTACACTAACTTCAGCCTTCTGGAGTTTGTTAATCTCTGCAGTTTCTTACTTCCTAAACCAGCAGTGTTTTGCAGTACACCCAGGTTTCCTGAGCCAGCGTGCTCTAGCGACACATTGTTCAGCAGTTCACCTTTTTTCCTGGGCTACATTAGCACCGTTAGTAGTGCATGTTTTTTTCCAGAGTAAGCAGAGACTATCAGTCCCATTTCCTTCTTGATCTAGGTCTGGCTAACACTGGTCGGTATCAAGATCAAGTCTAGGTTAACACCACACAGGTTTTAAGTGCTCCCCCCTCACTTTGGGTCAACATACATTTTGCAAGTTCGAATCCATGCAAGGCTGACTCGGCCCTTCATCAATGCGCGTTTGGTAAATTGGCGATCATTACACTGGGTAACGTAACAGCTATTATTATTATGCTTAGACGTGGGAAGGATCTGGCTTGAAGCATTAAATAAAACATCTTATTCTTATTTCTGTTCCAAACAAGCACTGCATTCCCATTTCCTGAGAAAGCACAGAGTAGCAGTGCACTCCTCTTGTGAGCTAGCACGGTTCAGGAGTAAACTCTTGTGCGTGAGCTTTTCTTATGTCATTGCCTTGAAAAATACCTCACTGGTCGAAACACATGGTGGAAAGAAGAATGCACCAAAGCTGCTACTGTGATTAAATAGTAGAACTGTTATTTTCTCATTGCATGACATATTTAAAATCTGGTCTCCCTCTTCCTTTCGGAGTGGTCTAACCTCACCTATTCTCTCCTAACCTGTACCTCCAAGCTTCTCCTCTTCACAGACTTCAATATTCACCTTGACTCTCTTGATGAAGCCATTAGACTCTTCTGCAGCCTCTGCGACTCTCTCTCCCTCACCATTCTTCCCTCTGGTCTAACCCACTCAGCCGGACACACCTTGGATGATCTCATCTCAGCAGACATCCCTGTCTCCAATCCTCTCACTACACCTCACTCCTGGTCTGACCATGCTCTCCTGTCCTCTCATCTGGATCTCTTGGGTCCCCCGGCTAAGCTTCTGCCTGCACTGCCAGTCTCCTTCTCAGTCATTCGACCGAAGAAGCAAGTGTCAGTTGCTGCTTTTGCCACCAATTGTATTCCCCCTCCCACTCCAGCCACTGACTCTCACACAGACATTGCTAACCTCACCCCCCATCTCAAACACCCTGGACATTCTTGTCCCTGTCATGAGGATCCGCATGAAGCCTGCCTCCAAGCGCAACACCTGGTATGACTCTGCCCTAGCCTATCTGAAACGCACGTCCAGAGTTGCTGAACAGAAGTGGCTGGCTTCAATCCACACACTGGCCTGCCGCCTGCTCCAAAGGCAATACGGACTCTCCATCCGCTCGAAAAAGAAGTTCCATATCCAAGCCCGCATCGCTGGGGCCTTCAAAAACATGTCTGAACTGTTCAAAATCTGCAAGGAAACTTGCCAGTCCTACTGCAGTATCCACTTCTCCTACGCCATACCAGGCCCTCTGCATTGCACTGGCCTCCCACTTCACAACCAAAACTCAGGACATCCTGTTTTCACTCTCCTCTACTCCCCTCCCTCTTCCCTCCTCCCTAACCCATACGCAGGCCTCCCTTGGCCCACCTGCCCACTTCCCTCCTACTCTCCTCCTTCCCGTCCATAGCACTGGATGAGGTCTCTAAACAAGTCCTCTCTATGAAAGTCTCCTCCAAGAAGGTGCTCCCCTGCTTCTCCAGACCTATCAAGGACAACATTGCCTCCCTTGCTTCAGCATTGGCTTATTTCTGCAATCACTCATTTGCCACTGCCTATTTCCCACTACCCCTCAAGCACTCCCTTGTGCACTCTCTCCTTAAAAAGCCTTCTGCGACCCTTCCTTCTCAATCTTTTCTCTGCCTTTGATATGGTCAGTCATGCCACCCTTATAAATCAGCTTTGTGATACCCTTGGCATCACAGACCTGGCACTGGACTGGTTGACCTCCTTTCTATCTAGCCGACCTTCACAGGTTCAACTGGGCCCTTTCCTCTCCTCCACCACACTCTCCACCTGCGCCGTCCTTCACTGCTATATCCTCTCGCCGTGGCTCTTCAACATCTACCTTGCCCACCCCCCCCATGGCCCACTTGATCTCCACCTTCTCTCCTCACTTCCAGTTTTATGTGGATGACACACAGCTCTCCTTCAAGCTTCCCTCCATTTCCTCCTCTTCTTCCTCTCTTTTTTTGACTGTCTGACTGTTGCGCTGCTAACAATCTCTGCCTTAATGCCAGTAAGACTGATATCCTTCTCATTGGGACCCCTGCTCCCCTCTTCCCTCCTACTCTCTGGCCACCCTCCATAGATCCCCTCCCTTCACCCTCTTGTGAGGCTAAAATCCTTGGCGACATCTTCGACTCCTCTCTTTCCTTCTCTCCTCACATTGCGGACCTTGCCAAGAAAACCCACTTTCAGCTGCACCTCATCAGAGGCATTCTTCCTTTCCTCACCTTGCCCCAGAAACTCAATGTCTTCAGAGCTCTGGCCCCCTCTAAGCTGGACAACTGCACAGCCTCATCCTCAATATGCCTTTATCCTCCCTTCGCCCCTTCAACTATTCCAGAGTAGGACTGCAAGACTTATCCTTGGCCTCAAACCCAGGGACTGCATCTATCCAACCCTAAAATCTCTCCACTGGCTCTTGGTGGCTGCAAGGCTCAAGTCCACGACCCTCTGCATCATCCACAAGGCTTTTTGGCACCTAGCACCCCGCTACATCCAACTCCCTCTCCCTAAATATCTGCTAGAGCCCTTTGGCCTTTTAGCCCCATCTCTCTGCAGATCAGACGCTTTTCCAAGCAGAGAGTGGGGAGTAGATTTCTCTCTTCGGTTGGAGCCTACCTCTGGAATGGCCTCCCTAACCCTCTTAGGTTCCTTAAGTTCCGGAAGCTTCTCAAGACCGTCCTTTTCTCCTCTTCCTTCCCTTTCCCCCTGCCCTGCTAATGCCCTCCTCTGCTGCATTGACTGTCTGCCAGGTCCCTTCTGAGTCCTACAGAGCACCAGGCCCTCCTCGCCCATTCTAGCCCTGCGCCCCGGTCTCCCTGATCCCCCCACCTAAACTGAACTTGAACTTCTGGGCCCCCTTCCCCTGACTAGCCTGGAGGGGTGTGCATCCCTAACGAGCCTGGACCACCCATGTCCTCACACTTAGCATGTGGTCCTAACCATCTGCTGTTAGAAATCTGAAGGTGTCTCACCCGCTATTCCCCGGAGATCTGTCATCCAGCTGGCCAGGACATGGCCATCGCTTTTGGATCCAGTTCCTGGGGGTGGACCAGTGCTGGAGGATCACCTGGATGATGGATCTTAAGGGAGTGGAGGCGGGACAATGAATGGCGAGATGTGGTATCCCCTTCCCTGTAACACCTTTACCCCATCCTACTAGGTAGATTACTTAGGGATTCAACCCACCCTCCTTTTCCGACATGAACACTTTCCCATGGACAACTCCCTGTGAGCGAAATAACGGACTAACACCCGAGCCGTATACCTGACATGTCCCAATACAAAGGTCAGGCAGAGTCAGCAATTACTGATCATTACATACATCTGACCCTCCCACAATGATAAAAGACAGAGCACAAAAGCACACTCTGAGCGTGTCGAAGCACACGAGGAAGCAGTAGTTCCAAGATGGCAATTTAATACAAGGTGGAAGACAGCAAGACAAAAAAGGGTTGCAAGGAAGGAAGTGCCCTTGAGCTTTCCACCAAAATACTGCATCTTTCATGAGCCTTTGAGAATAGGAAACGTAAGACCTGGAATTAAAGCTGAAGAATCCTGCATTGTGTGTCAGAGGACCCTGGGGCTCTGCCTCTGTCATGCCGCGGCGGGGATGGCGTGTGTGGAATCGCTGGCGGTTCTGTCCGCCGTAGCATTTCACTCCTCGTCTTTTCCACGCACCGTTCTAGTCGTTGTACGCGAGCGTGACCCGGAAGTATAAAGCTCTCCACTTCCGGGTCGCCTACGCGTTGCAACGTTTCCGGGTTCCCTCCTGTGTTGCTGTCGCTCCGTTACTGGTGATATATTGCCTTTCTGCTTTTCGTTTTCACTGTTCCCACACAGCAGTGTTCCACCCTTTTGTTACCCTGCCTTGCGCAGTGCCTTGTCCTTGAATTTCCTTTCTTTCGCCTTTTTCCCCTTTTCGCCTCTGCTTGCCTCGAGCCTTTTTCCTCCCCTCCCTGTTTTTTTCCGCCTCCTTGCCTATCCCTTGTACCTATTTGGAACCGCTACCTACCAGACCCGTGCCTGCTTACCGGACTGCCTGTGCCTATCCCTTGTACCTATTTGGAACCGCTGCCTACCAGACCCGTGCCAGCTTACCAGACTGCCTGTGCCTATCCCTTGTACCTATTTGGAACCTCTGCCTACCAGACCCGTGCCTCTTTATCGGACTGCCTGTGCCTATCCCTTGTACCTAGTTGGAACCTCTGCCTACCAGACCCGTACCTGCTTACTGGACTGCCTGTGCCCATCCCTTGGAACTATTTGGGACCTCTGCCTACCAGACCCGTGCCTGCTTACCTGATTGTTCCTCCATCAGCGCACTTACCTTCTTCGAGCATCCACCTGAAACACTACTTCTAGGGGTTTTTGTGCCTTCTGGCTTGTTCCCCCTTTGAGGCGCGCCCGGTAGGATAACCCCCGCTGCCCTTATCTTAGTGGCACGGTGGCATCCTTTCGAGGGCGTCCTTATCTTCACAAGAAAAAAGAGAAGCCTCCAAGACGTAAGGACGGGAAGATCAAGCAGAAAGTGGAAGGTGAGGAGTTGGGGGAAGGGGGAGAATCTACCATTTCATCCGACGAAGAAGATATAACCGACATTAGTGACAGTTTGCAACGCCAACAAGAAACTGAGATGGCAACCCCCCAGCAAGTACAGGAACTTGTAGCTGCCGTCCAAAACCTTAATTTGGAGGCTCCGAACCTTAAGACAACCAACGCAGCATTGCAGTTAAGAATCAATGAATGGGAGCGACCCTCTGCAGACCTACCTTCGCTCCCTTTGGTCTCAGGCAAATTTGATGGATCGCCGAAGCGAGTCAAGGAGTTCTTGGATGCCTGCAATCTCCACTTTTCCTTCCGCCCGCAGACATTCGCATCAGATCATGCCAAGGTCGGATTCATGATTACCCACATGACGGGTAATGCCCTGGCGTGGGCCACCCCTTTGGTAAATCAGCCAGATCCTGAGCTGCAGAACTATGATGATTTCAAAACCCTGCTGCAGCAAACGTTTCTACGCACAGAAAGCACTTTTTTGGCCTCTGAGGACCTCTTAGACATCCGCCTGGGAAACACAGACCTTCTCTCCTACATCACTACATTCAAACAGATAGCCGCCGAATCTGGCTGGCAGGAACAGGCTCAATATGCCATTTTCCGTCGATGGTTGAGAGAGGATCTCAAGGACGAACTGGCACGTATCGACAGTCCGTCATCCTTTTCGGATCTCATCACGGCCACCCTTCGGATTGATTTCCGGCTCTCGGAACGACGGTCAGAACGAAAAAAGAACAAACTCTACAATCTCCCTCCCCTAGAGGCCCAGTCGCCTTCTTCTCTACCACCTTCATGTCAAGGCAAAGAGGAACCGATGCAGATCGGTACTGCTCGTGCACCACTCACCCCGGAAGAACGAAAGAGACGAAGAGATGGCAATATGTGTATGTACTGTGGAGCCTCTAGCCAATTGTTACGGGACTGTCCAGACGTCCCTCCGAGGCGTTCGGGAAACGAGCGCCCTCGGTGAGTGTTGGGACGCACTCCCGAGGGGTCATTCCTAGTCCTTACACAACTCTGTCGGTGGCATCTTCTGGGATACCGGAGGATTCTAGATTGATGGTTCTGTCAGTTACTCTTACTGTGGGCAAGACCGTGGTCCCAACTCAGGCTTTACTCGACTGTGGTGCAGCCGGCAACTTCATAGATACCTTGTGGGCTAAACAAAAGGGCATAAATCATCTGGCCAAACAAGAGGATCAGAAAGTCAAAGGAGTGGATGGTGAGCCTTTGATTTCCGGCATGATCACCCACACCACTGAAGAATTACACCTAAGTATTCAGCAACATACCGAAAAGATCTCGTTTGACATCATCCGAGCAGCCCACTTCCCTATCATACTAGGGATAAGCTGGCTCCGAAAGCACAACCCTCACATAGACTGGGCAAAGAACGTACTCAGTTTTCAGTCCACCTTTTGTAGATCAGAATGTCTACCGGAACCAAGGTTTGAGACAGTACAGACTACCAGTGTTTGCGACTCCAGACTCATACATTGGCTTCCGCATCATCTACAGGAATACGCAGAGGTGGTGACAGAAAAGACGTCTAGCGACCTTCCTCCTCACAGACCGGAAGACTGCTGTCTGGATCTTGTTCCTGGTGCACTGGTACCTTTCTGTAGAATGTTCCCTTTATCCCTCAGGGAAAGACACTTCCTCCGGGAATATCTGGATAACAATCTGGCCAACGGGCTTATAAGACCTTCAAAATCACCGGCTAGAGCTTCCCTGTTTACATCCCAAAGACGGACACACAAGAGTTGAGACCCTGTATTGACTACAGGGGTCTAAACAAGGTGACCATTAAGGACAGATACCCCATGCCTCTTATCACCGAAATCATCCAAGCTGTTCATGGCGCCACAATCTTCACAAAATTAGATCTTCAGAATGCCTACCATCTTCTACGGATCCAAAAAGGGGATGAATGGAAGACGGCTTTCAGGACCCCCTATGGGTTGTACGAATACAAGGTGATGCCCTTCGGGCTCGTTAATGCCCCTTCGGTGATCCAGCGTTTTATGCACCGGCTTTTTTCAGACCTGCTGTGTCAGACCACGATTGTCTATCTCAACGACATACTGGTTTATTCAAGGACTCCGGAAGAACATACAGTCCATGTCAAAGAGGTCTTCCAGAGACTAAGAGAAAACCACCTCTCGGTCAAGTTAGACAAGTGTGTCTTTTCTGCAACCTCCATCCCATATCTGGGTTTTATATTATCCAGTCGGGGTGTCGCCATGGACCCCCGTAAGGTATGCGCCATTTTGGAATGGCCTTCACCTAAATCCATCAAAGAGGTACAAAGATTCCTAGGATTGGCAAACCTTTACCGGGAATTCATATCCAACTTCTCCCACCGGATTGTGCCTATTACCACCTTACTCAAGAAAAGCTCCAATCCATTTTCCTGGTCCAGCGAAGCTGAAGACAGTTTCCGCAATCTCAAGGAAGCCTTCCTGTACCACCCCCATCCTTCAGCAGCCAGATCAAGACCAGCCCTTCATCGTCCAGACAGATGCTTCTTCATCAGCCATGGGGGCAGTTCTTTTGCAAGAACATCAAGGAGTGGAACATCCAGTCTCCTATTTTCTCTCAACGTCAGCCAAAGGAACTACTCAGTCATAGAGTGTGAATTACTGGCCATGAAGTCAGCCTGTTTGGAGTGACGTCACCTCCTACAAGGAGGTAAACACCCATTTTCCATTAGAACCGATCACAAGAACCTACAAGTCCTGTGGCAGTTCGAGTGCTACAACACACGTCAAGCACGTTGGGCTCACTTCTTTGCCCAGTTCGATTTCAACATTACCTACATCCCAGGACAACAGAATCTTGTTGCAGACTCTCTGTCTCGCAGAGGAGACTATGTGACCGAATCCGACAGGACACACGATCTGATGTTCCCTTTGCCAAGACGAATAGGAGTACTGTCCACTTTCTTAAGGCAAGTGAAAGAACCTTCCAAAGGCAGTTTTGAATCCGAGAGACACCCACAAGACATCATCTACGACGTCAAGGAAGGACTCTACTTTGTGGAAGGCAATTTAGATCTACCCACTCCTGAATTTCGGAAATTGGCGTTAAAGTGGTGTCACGACTCCAAGTTGGCAGGTCATCGAGGTATCAAGGGCACTTTGGATTATCTGCAGAGGCACTTTTATTGGCCAGAGATGAGACGAGACGTGGCCTGTTATGTCCAATCCTGTGTGACATGCCTTCACAGCAAGAGTTCCTGTCTTAGACCTTTGGGGCTTTTGGAACCTAATCCTGTTCCCGACGGTCCTTGGGAAGTCGTTTCTACCGATTTCATCGTGGACTTGCCTCCTTCCCAAGGGTTCACATGTATTATGGTGGTGATCGATTTCTTCACTAAAATGGCTCACTTCTCCTCGTTACCAGGTGTATCGACAGCAGCAGCTATGGCCGAGACATTAATCAAGGATGTCTTCCGTCTCCACGGGGTGCCTAAGAAAATCATCTCTGATCGAGGTAGCCAATACACCTCCCGATTCTGGAAGAATCTCTGCAGCCGTTTGAGGATAGAGAGAGCTCTAACGTCTGATTTCCACCCTCAGTCCAACGGACAGACGGAACGTCTAAATGCCACCTTAGAGCAGTACCTACGATGTTATGTGAACCTTCAACAGGATAACTGGGTTTCTCTACTGCCTCTGGCAGAGTTTTCCTACAATAACTCCTTTCATACTACTCTCGGTTTTACCCCTTTTTTTCTGCAGCTATGGCTACCATCCCCGGTCTATACTGCCGGTCTCTAATGTCACCACCACCTTGCCCACAGTTGAATCCACTCTCGCCTTGTTGAGAGACGTTCACCTGCAGGCTAAACATAACCTTAGCGAAGCACAAATGAGATACAAAGGCCAGGCCGACAAACTTCGTAAGCCAGTACCTGATTGGGGGGTGGGTTCTCAGGTCATGTTGTCCACAAGATACCTCCCACGATGGGTACACCCTTCCAAACTCTCCCCTAGGTTTCTGGGTCCTTACGAGATCACCCAAGCTATCAACCCGGCAGCTTTTCATCTAAAACTACCCAAGAGCCTTCAGAGAGTTCACCCTGTGTTTCATGCCTCACAACTGAAACCATTCCATGCAGACATTTGGTCCCGCAAAGAAAAGAAAACCCCCTTGCCTGTTACTTCGACCCAGGAGGAATTTGAAGTAGCCCAAATCTGTGAGTCCCGATACCGCCGGGGACGGCTGGAATTCCTGGTACGGTGGAAGGGGTATCACTGATCAGAAAACTCTTGGGAACCAGCCTCCCATGTACATGCCCCACTTTTGGTCCGCAGGTTTTATCACTTTCATCCAGGTAAACCTGGGGGAGGCCTCCCTAGGACGGGGCATACTGTCATGCCGCGGCGGGGATGGCGTGTGTGGAATCGCTGGCGGTTCTGTCCGCCGTAGCATTTCACTCCTCGTCTTTTCCACGCACCGCTCTAGTCATTGTACGCGAGCGTGACCCGGAAGTTTTAAGCTCTCCACTTCCGGGTCGCATATGCGTTGCAACGTTTCCGGGTTCCCTCCTGTGTTGCTGCCGCTCCATTACTGGTGATATCTTGCCTTTCTGCTTTTCGTTTTCGCTGTTCCCACACAGCAGTGTTCCACCCTTTTGTTACCCTGCCTTGCGCAGTGCCTTGTCCTTGAATTTCCTTTCTTTCGCCTTTTTCCCCTTTTCGCCTCTGCTTGCCTCGACCCTTTTTCCTCCCTTCCCTGTTTTTTTCCGCCTCCTTGCCTATCCCTTGTACCTATATGGAACCGCTGCCTACCAGACCCGTGCCTGCTTACCGGACTGCCTGTGCTTATACCTTGTACCTATTTGGAACTGCTGCCTAGCAGACCCGTGCCTGCTTACCGGACTGCCTGTGCCTATCCCTTGTACCTATTTGGAACCTCTGCCTACCAGACCTGTGCCTGCTTATCGGACTGCCTGTGCCTATCCCTTGTACCTATTTGGAACCTCTGCCTACCAGACCCATGCCTGCTTACTGGACTGCCTGTGCCCATCCATTGGAACTATTTGGGACCTCTGCCTACCAGACCTGTGCCTGCTAACCTGATTGTTCCTCCATCAGCGCACTTACCTTCTTCGAGCATCCACCTGAAACACTACTTCTAGGGGTTTTTGCGCCTTCTGGCTTTTTCCCCCTGTGAGGCGCTCTCGGTAGGATAACCCCCGCTGCCCTTATCTTAGTGGCACGGTGGCATCCTATCGAGGGCGTCCTTATCTTCACAAGAAAAAAGAGAAGCCTCCAAGACGTAAGGACGGGAAGATCAAGCAGAAAGTGGAAGGTGAGGAGTTGGGGGAAGGGGGAGAATCTGCTATTTCATCTGACGAAGAAGATATAACCGACATTAGTGACAGCCTCGTCGATAGTCAAGGCAGGGAGAAGCATTTGGAGCCATGGTACAGTTCTTGGCAAAGCAGCACCAGTGTAGTCAGCACAGCTGGTGAGTTGGGGAGACTGATACCAGATCGCGCTGTGCGGAAACCAAGGTTTCAAGCAGCAACATTGTATAAAGAAGATTATGAAAACAGCGGATGAGTGAATGAACTTTGAAGGTAAGATACAGAACTGTGGACAGAGTGGTCCAGTATCACCTGGGTGCTCATTCAAAAGTCTCTGTTCAGTATCCATCCGAAAGGGAAAGAAAATGTGAAATCGAAGTGGCCCTGCAACGGGTCAAGCTAAACCCTGTGCACATTCCAAAGTCTTCAATACTTGATGTAAAATGGACATTAATTTGAGTCCGGCTGAGGGAGACTAATTGTGTTGAAGGGATCTGAGCCCGGCTTAGGGGGATCTGGGGTGAACCGTGAGTCCCTGTCCCCCACACCTCCCTTTTTGTCTTGTGGCGCCTTGAAACACCATTTGCTGTATAAGCGCTTTAAAAGAATAACCTATACACATTGTGTGATAAAGTGTGAGATGAAAGACAGGCTCGAGCCCGGCAGAGGGAAGCCTGTGCAGAACTTTGTGCTAAAAGGATCTGAGCCCGTCTCAGGAGCATCCGGGCTGAATAGTGAATCACCCGATTTGAATACTTGTGAAAATCTAAAGAGGAAATGTACTTGTTTATTTGGTTGCTTCAGGCCCTTTGAGTGAAGAGACTTTGAGAAGCAAAGATATGTACGCTCCGTCGGCCCTGATGCTGATGATTGAACTGTAACCTTGTGCTACAGAAGCCAGAGACTGTGCTGCACTCGAGTGAACCACCTTGTCCCATGCTGAAAATGAGGGGAAGGGTGGCCATGATATCATTTTGAACACTTCTTTGTCATAAACACTTCCCCCACACTATTTGTATTTAGAGGTAAGGATTGGCAATCATTTTACTTTGGTATAGGCCTTTTTATTTTGACAAGACACCACTAGGACTGCGTTATTATTATTTGATAGTCGTAGCTTGCTCCCATCTGTAGATTTAGGATTAGATAGGCGTTTATCATACCCTTGTTGAAGTTCAATAAACACCCTTGAACTGTGGTCACTTGCTTCTGTCTTACTGTTGATGCCATGCCTTCCTTACACTGCACTCCCCCTGCATCCTCTGGCACTTGCCCACCTGGCCACCGCTTAGCACTCGCCGAGCCCCTGGGGGCCTCTTCTTCCCCCCTTCAACCCCTTGCACTTGTATGTATGCTTTCACTGGGCCCTGCACTTCCCTCCCACCCTAGCATTATCCCTTCCGCTCCGACCTGCACTCCCTCCCGCCCCTTTCCCCCTGCACTTCTTGTTACTACACTTGCACAATCCGAATGACCTAGTAGGGCCGTTATTGTTGTTTCCTTCCCTGTCCCCCACACCTCCCTTTTTGTCTTGTGGCGCCTTGAAACACCATTTGCTGTATAAGCGCTTTACAAATACCCAATAAATAAATGAACCTTCCATCAGAGAATCATTCATATGGTTAGTCTACTATTGTCTCTTGTGAAGTACAAGTGAGGTGGTACGAACAGAATGCCTGCAACACATGGCCAGTGGTCCGTGGGCCCTCAGACCCCAGCAGGCTGGTCGCACCGCAGTGTGCCAGTACGTACAGTTTGAAATTGCATTCAGGCAAGACCTCTCCTAAGAGCAGGTGACAGAAGAACCATTTACTTGGGCAGCAACAGCTGTGCTTTCACGTTAGTTTTCTTCTGAAAGTAATTGAATTGCAATGTAATGAAACCATCTTCAATAATATAGCAATTATTTATTGAACAGAGCTGTTTGGGAGAGACGTGTGAAAGTGGGGGTGGGAGGGGCATTCTGGTGTTTCACCCTGGACACCAAGTTGGCTATAAACTGCCCAGTTTCAGAGCATCTAAGTTTCAAACAATGCATAAACATGAAGGGGGTGGGTGAAAGAAATAATTTAAACGTGTCCACGACGCAACAGTTGAGTAAAGAAAGGCAAGAATGATGCACTACATACTAATATCACTAAGAACGTCATCAAATACAATAAACTTAATACTAATATATGGAAAATATAATTCTAAGATACAATAGTTAGTAGGGGACAGCGAGATGGGGGGTCCATATTTATACAGTAACATACAAATAAGTAGCATACAAATGAATGCTTATCTCTGAGGGATAAGTGCCTGGTGAGGCGCTTCAGTCTGTAGCTTGGGAAGACAATGGCCTTCTGTAACTTGCTGGGTGACACGTTAGCCTCACCGTTTAGCAAAAGCTCATACACTGTACAACTAGCCTCAATTAGAGCTTCAGTTGACCTAGAAGAAATAATAAACCCCACACGAAATACATTCCTCAGTCAGACCAAGTGGTTTTTTCCGATTAAGATAGCAAAATAGGAAAAACTGTTGCCCGTATGTGTGACTGGGAAAGAAAGGAAATCGACGTGTGTTCCAATTAAAACCTTTTTTTCAAGGATAATCCACGAAGCTACTTCTAACCATTTATACTTAATTAGATGAGATCATTTTTAAATATATTTATTGGTGATTTATGGCACTAAGCAGCCACTTCAGAGCGCTATCAGGAGACATGAAGTGCAACCTTATGACGGGTTAGTTCGTTTTCATACAGCAGGTGAACTGAAATTTAGATCTGAAGTTTAACAGAGGATCTAAATACCTGGCCGTTGTATGGTCCCCTTTCACTACTGAATTCTATCTCACTGCAGCAGATATCAGCTCGTGCATGCTTGTGCCCTAAAACCAGACGGGCTCAGTGATCTATGAGGCCGATCTATGAGGATCTATGAGCAATCTATGAGATCCTTTTCCCTTCTCAAACCACGTTGAATCATCTTTGGAATTGAACTCTGAAAAGAGGCCCTGGGACAGAGGCACATAGTATGCAGGTGCTCGGTACCCCGCCCCCTCTGGGAAAAAGCAATCTGTGCTAAACATACTGCTCACAAAATCTCAAACGTTGGATCCCTTGCCTGGGAGCAGTCACAACACATTTTGTATATCCACTTGGCAATGAAAAAAACAGGTGTTTAGTTTAGTTTAGTTTAGTTTAGTTTAGTTTATTATTTGATGATGCGCTCCAACACCCAGGGGTAGCCGGGCGCAGCAGTTACAAGAATACTTAGACTTAATGTTGCGTACATACAAAGGATACATAAAGAATATGCATTATGTGAGTTATTAACATATATACAATACCAATATACAAATATACAAGAAATACAGGAATGTGAGTCCCTCTCATGGGTCTGGTATCATGGGAGTCAAAGGTGGTTATGCGCAATGATAGGGCCAGGTTCAATGGGTTAGTTGTCGTTACTCCAGAACCAACTTTTCACCTTACTCCTGAAACTAAAGTCAGGTAGATTAGCTCTCAATGCCATAGGGAGTGAATTCCAAGCACAGGCCGCTCTAACAGGGAAGCTAGCTCTGCCTGCTTTAGTTAGTCTAAATCTGGGAGTTTCAAGTAGGGAGTGGATAGAGGCTCTGGTATGGTGAGTAGAGGATTTTCTAGTCAGTCTAGCGGAGATATAAAGGGGCGCATTGTTGTTCAGTCCTTTATGTGTGAGAGATAGTGTTTTAAGGAGAACTCTGTCGTTGATTATTAGCCAGTGGTTGTGTTTCCTAATATTAGATATATGTGCTCTGCGGGGTATGTCAAGGGCTGCTCTAAGAGCATTATTCTGCAATATTTGCAATTTGTTAGTGACAGTTTTATTGGCGCCCGCATATAGGGCATTACAGTAATCCAGTTTGGACATTACCAGGGCATTGGCTAGTGTGATGCAATTGGTTTTGGACAGGTAAGGTCTGCAGGCCTTGATTAATTTGCAGGTGTAGGCTGTGGAGGAAGCCAAGGCGTTGACTTGTTTTTTGAGAGATAAAGTGGAGTCAAGATAAAAACCTAGTGTTTTTAACTCCGTTGCCACTTTGATTATATTGCCGTCTATATTGAAGGCACTATAGTTAGGGCTGAGTTTTTTAAGGTTGGAGTCGGTACCCGGTATCAGTATCTCTGTTTTATCGTCATTCAGGCAGAGGCCATGAGAGGCCATACATGCCTGAATGATGAGGTAAATCTTATTTACTAGAGCTGTGTCTTCAACCAAGTTGCCAGATAGTGGTATGAGGATCTGCGTATCGTCCGCATAATTGGTGTAGGTTACCCCCAATCTGTCAAGTTTGTCAAAGGGTGGCTTAGTGAAGATATTGTACATTGTGGGGGAGACACATGAACCTTGTGGGACGCCACAGGTGATATGTATTGGGTCCGCTGAGGCTAATGGGGAGAACACTCTCATCGTACGGTTAGCTAGGAAGGATTGTACCCATGCTATAGCTTCACTTGAGAAATGGGCGGCAGACGCTAGATGGTTGCATAACACTGCGTGGTCCACTAGGTCTAAGGCCGCCGATAAGTCAAGGAGGAGGAGCATAGCTGTTTTACCTTTATCCTTCAACTCATCGATTTGTGTCTTAAGGTCGATTAGGGCCGTTTCAGTACCATGTAGTGGTCTGAAGCCAGATTGGCGTGATCCTAGTAGTTGGTTTGTCTCCAGATAGTTTTGGATCTGGAGGTAAGCTACTCTGTCAATGATTTTAAGGAGAAATGGGACCATAGTAATTGGCCTGTAATTAGGAAAATCTGAAAATCTGCCATCGTGCTCCATGCACAACGCAAATTTGATTTATAAGATGGCTTTCGAAGGAAACGTGATGAAAAGTTAACATTGGGCCAAGATTTTGGCTTGTGATGAAAGACATCAAATGGGAGCATGGTTACTTAGAGCAGGCGTGGGTTCAACACCATCATGTTTCTAATCAATCCCTTTTTTTAGTACCGTCTGGAGCAGGGTGGTTCAGTTCTCTGACAGAACTCTTCCTGCAGTATTTAGATGGACCCTGGTGTCAATCAGCTGCTCAGTGGCAAGCTGGCATTGAGTCAGGGCCTAATGGAAGGTAGCTGCAGTCTCGAAGCGTCTACTTGAGCTGTGTCGCTCAGGCAGTCACTAGGTTTGGTTTGGCGGTCGAGAGTCGACAACAGTCAAACTGGTACCAAGTTCAGCAAGCGAGACGATCCATGCAGATGCTCGGAGGTCGCTGTTGGGGAGACAGCAGGGTCAGGTCGATCGACTTACAGGTGACTTGAGAAAGGCAAGACAGCAGTATTTTGTTCGATCAAGCTGAGGCAATGACACACTGCAGCTGGCGCAGTGCATCGACGAACAGAGTCAAACAACAAACAGCGGTTCGGAGAGCGATGAATGCCAAAGTTAACTTTGAAGGATCCTGGAGGTTCGCTCAAGATCGAACACTCTTGAATTACTCCTCGCAGCTGGTCGATATCGAAAAAAAGGGATCTTGGCTGTTCAGCCTTTCAGTAGCTGCGAGACCCACTCCAGATTCTCAAAAGCCATGGTTAGCCCTTTTCTCAGGCTCTCAAACATAGGAAAGGCACACCTCTTCAGGGATCCTGCAACACAATGAGGTCCTAGGCAACAGGGTGACTGGCAGAGATGCATGCCTTGCGCCAACAGCAGCGTTCACCGCCAATGGTCCTTGGGAATAGTTGGGGTACAGAGCTTGCCTCTGCATTGGGACACCTGCCTTCAACTCACAACTGGAGGACTCTAGAAAGGACTGCTCTTTCAGCAGGGTTCAGCGCAATCTTCTTTCAGGGTTCAATTCCAAAGATAATTCAAAGTGGTGTGAGATGGAAAAAAGGGTCTTTCAAAAGGGAAGGTCTACAAGTGATTGGACTAAAGCTAGCCTGCTTTAGGGGTCAAATCCCTGCAATTGGAATGAGTGGACTTTACCCGTCTGACATCACACTCAATGTTCTTTGTGCTACAGGAAGTGGAGGGTACAGGAAAGAGGGAGCGAGGCAGTGAGAAACTAGATGGCAGAATCTTCCCCGACCTGTACAGTTGTCTCCCTGGCTACACTAGCCCCACCCCCTTCCCTTCAAATAGAATCAGAGGACTTTAGAAATGCAGCACCCTGGTGTGAGGACTAGCCCTTTGTGAATGGCTGCTCTTCGACTCCTGTTCCCAGGCCAGCTGTCTGTGGAGTGGCTGTTCCTTGTCGAAAAGGTGTTACCTGCTATTACAAAGGAACAAAAAGAGGCAATCCTCCAGGACTACAGTCCTGCTGGTGGGCAGAGGGAGCCTTGTCTGGAACAAATACACCTAACCCTTTCACAGGTAGCCCGGGCCCACAGGGCTGACACATGTGTGATATACATTTTATGTGGCTGGGATAATTATGAGAGATGCTGGCCACCATACCCTAACTAGTATGGCTTCCAATTACAGTTTAACACACCACCAGGACAGAATCTTCAGAGTTATGTTTTTTTGGGAAAAGAGGTGCATATCTTAAAAACACCTGCGACCTCAACCTTCTCGGTGCCACTGTAGGGCAGGTGCTGCCATCAGGTTACTGAGGCAGCAGTGCACACATGCACACTATGTTATGCAGGGAGGTTTATGAAAGGGAAAACTGATCAGCAGATTTCCCTTCCTGAAATGGAATTACCCACATCATATGATTATTTAACAAGAAAAGAAACTGGGCTTTCACACCCTTTCCAGATGGCAATTCATCACACTTACAGATTAATATTTACTGCAAGATAGTGAAATTGTTTTACAAAGTGGCTTGTAATATATTTCTTGTCGGGAAGAAAGCCCCAGTGTCTAATCCAAACAACAGGTCTTCACGAGTAAGCAAATCAGGCCCGGTTTATTTCTGAAGCATGCATCCTACGTGCTGGTCAGAGAAAATAAGGCTGCAGGACAAACGGTGTGCTTGGCAATCTGGCAGACATTATGAAGAGGAACCAATGGGAATTCTGTTCAATGGAAAATCTCACAAACTCAAAGGACTGGCAAAACCAATAGGTCTGGCTTTGTGAATGTAGAGCATATGCCTTTTCATCCTGTGGGGTTTTACAAAAGAATATCTTACCCTCTATTTACAAAGACAGACCTACGGCCCTTGCATATGCATGTTCCCTTTAGTGCCCAGTTGAAATGGAACAGATGTCAATGTGACATCCTAGGTTTTAGTAATATGCTTCCAGAGATCAGCTTTTAACCTTTCTGGTGCTACTGGGTTAGAGTTCAACGAGCTGGATTACATAAACATTTTGTTTGATGCAAAACGTTTGTCGACAATTTGTGTTATATTCTGCATTTTATCCCTCTTAACGCTGCATGCTTCTTTTCTGGGACCCCTAGTTTCCCTTTTCACACAAGGGCTTACTTAAATTGAATTGCACGGATGGATTTTGGGAGCCAGGCACACGTTATGTGGTCTGAAGCAATGCAAATGGTGTTGGACACCAAGCACAACATTTACAAATTAAAAGGAAACAATTTTGGCAACAGACAGAAAATAGAAATATTACTTCCGGCAGTCAAACCAATTCCAATGAGCATCTCTGTCCACAAAATTAAAAGTGAGTATTGATAACTCAGCCTGCACGGTATAAAAGCCGCAAAAATAGCTCCACCACAATGCAGTGCAAATTTTAAAATCCATCCAAATACCTGTAAGCATTTTGCACCAGCCAAATTTTGTAACCAATTCGTGCACAATTTCACATTCGGACACAGACTGAGATCAAAAAGTAAATCAAAAAAAGAAAGGATTGGCCGATTGAAGTGTGAATTTACAGCAGAAAAAGATCAATGATTTCACGCAATCCCTTAGTTTGTTGGTCGGAGCCACACACGAGAAGCCATGTTATATGCAAACGCCATCTTCAGACTTTTAAAGAGGATTGAGAGAATTCAATTCATGTTTTTGTTTTAATTTACCGAACCCTACAGGCCTATCAAAGAATGTGCTGAAAAAACAGGCAAAGGCTCAGAAACCTGTTTGGGAAATGCAGTGTGGTGTCCCTCGGGCATTGTCCATCTCAAAAACTGTGGTGCTTGTGAAAGGAAGCAGCGGCGAGGATGGTGGAGGTGGAGATCTGAGTATGTTGAGGATGCTCCAGTGCTATTTGGTTATTAGCAGTTAGTATTTAGATTGAACTCATTGGAAACAAGGAGCCTTCTGGTCAGCCGCCGCCTCCCTTGGATTCTTGAAAATTGTGCTCAATTATCTTCCTTACCATAGTGCTCAATGCTGCTCAATCATCTTTATTGGTCAAACAGCGGTGTACATTTGGACCAGTAAAATAGTCAAAATATTCTTAAGGTGCTCCTGCAAACTCAGTGAAAAGGATCCAAAATGTGCATGAAATTTGCTCAATCAATGCGAAACCTGCCCAATATATTTTGTTTGATGCTGTAAGCATTGTCCACTTTATAAATCAGCAACACATCAGGGGATGCACCACATTGCAAGGTGCACACACACACAAACACACACATGACATGTGGACTGAAGGGACCGCTGAGCCTGTGCACCATTGAAGATAGCAAGACTCATTCTTCCACCGCTCTCATCATATGAACACCTATGTGGCATCACAGGTGATTCAAAAGGGAGGAGACCCCGACCAGGACAAGCTCCTCGGCAGGATGAGGTGGAGTGCAGCTACTGAGTTGCTTGTGAACCAATGTGAATCTGAAGCACAGATTCTGCATAGCATTACAACAAAACTCTCACCTAGATATGAAATCTAAGCAGTGAGCAGAAATGAAGACCTGGAGAAACAACCCCCTCTGGGTTGTTGCTGAGATGCAGAACCAGTAGCAGGAGTCCAAGAAGAGAAACAAACCCTGTTAAAGATTCATAGTCTCGGTTCAGATGTAGGTAGTAGAGAAGTAGGCCAACACAGAGAAGAGTGGAGAAGGCCGAAAGGCAACTGTTACAGTGACAAAGCCATTCCCCTTGGAGATGCCGAATGCAAGATCATGGGAACTAAGGAACCTGCTTCCAAGCCCCACGATAAGGAGTGGAAGAGGTGACGGGTCCAACCGAGAACAGAGAACAGGTGAGCAAAACCAGATTCTGAGTAGCACATTCAACCCCAAAGAGAATCTCAAACCCCATTCAACCAAGTGATGAAAAGGGGCGTTTTGGGAAGTAACGTCCACATTCCTAATCCCACTGTGAACAAGTCATGTGGAGAAATCTCTCAGGTCTCCAAATAGGGCGGTTTAGGAATTGACATCTTCTTCCCTATATACCCCCGAGAAAAAGGCTGTCTGGACAAATCATTCAATGTACAAATATTTAATTGTGGGTGTTGGTCTATATTTCCTAATTGTAGACTCCACAAGTGGAGCAATATTGCTTGAGGGAATTGAAGTCTATGGTCTCCATTCCTCTAAGTAAAAGGTTGTCCAAAGAACTACACAAGTGCAGAAATATTTCAGTGTGTGGAGTGAAGTCTACATTCCGAAAACCTCTGTGGAAGAGAATGTGTGAGGAACCATTTGAATGTATGATCATTGCATTTTGAAAATGGAAGACTACATTCCCAACACCTAAGAGGAAGAGGCTGTGTGAGAAATGCTAAAGTGGAGATATTGGTCATTATGGGATCTGAAGTCTATCCATGTTCACGGAATTCTCTGAGAAAGAGCCTCAAAGCTTAAGACTACGGTCACATAACTCTCAGAGAAAGACACCAAAACCTTCAGGATGTTCTACTAGGAACTAAAGCAAAGGCTCCCTGAACTTTCCCAGAAAGGGACTGATCACCTTAAGATGCCCTATCGGGAATTGAAGTTCAAGTTCTCAAACAAGCTATGCAAGACACGATCTTAACTTTGCAGAGTTACTGTCCAAATTTGCAAGGCTTACTAACAAAGGCTTGCATAAATAAAAGTACTTAAACTTTATGCATGGTGTAATGTCATCCTTTAAGAATTTGCCACTGCTTTGATTTGACATAAACAAAGAGCACATCTCTTTCTTTGTGTCTCTGGCTCTATCAACCTCTATAAAAACCTGCCAAAACACAGAGAACATCTTGTGTGAACGGTTGCTTTTATGCGAAAAAAAGAATCTTATGTTGCCCAAATATGTGACAATACAGCAACTAACAAACGAACTCTGAATTATTTTGAAACGTTTCACAATGTTGTGTCTACGTGATCAAAGTTATGCACTAGGGGTTAATTTCCCATGCAAACTCCCACAGGAAGTATTTGCTCTCAACTTTAAGAAAAACTGCTGCATGGTTTTACACCAAAATTGTACAAGATGCTGGCATTTGAGCCTTAGCTGGCAAAAATCTGTCAAGCAGTTTTCATTTTAAAAAAGGTGCATCAAAATACAGCAAAAAGCGACAGTGATATGCCAATTTTATCAATTTGATTTGTTGATTGAGGTCAGTTAACTGTACCAGGGAAATCAGAAATTGATGGGTTAAAAAAACACTTTTGATTGGTTAGAGATATTTAAAAAAAATGTTAAACTGTGTCATCTTGGTTCCTAGACCTGACGTGAGTGGCCACATAGTCTCCAATAAAAATTGTGTTATGTTGCCAGTAATCAATCTGTTCTTTTAACAGTTGTTCCTGCAAGCATAAAAGTCATTCTAGAATGGCTGCTGTGGTAGGTCAAGAGAAGAAGATGGACCAAATGGTGACATTTCAGAAATGTATTGCTTTAATTAGATTATAAGAAAATGCCTTTCTGTCACTATTCTTAGGGTTTGCCCTGCCTAACACAACACTAACTAGGGTGCTCTTCATCAATAGTCTGGTCCAAAGCCATATTCTATCTTCCATCCCAAATCCAATCTACGCTAATCCTACCACTAAGCAAAACAACCAAAACGAGCCCGGAGGATGACTCCCTACTCCTGGATAAGCCTTCTCAGCTTCTCTCAGGTTCAGTTAGCTATTCTTAAATAGTTCTTAGTGATTTCCTGGCTCAGTCCTTCCATCTGCTAGGGGGCTCTTCCACCTCCAGTGTTTCCCTTTTTCTTCCTAGACAAAAGCCACTTGAGTTATCAATTTAGGGATTTAACCCTTATCCTTAATAGTAACTAGCAGTATTTCTTTGCTGCTTTCTTCACTTAAGTTTGGATGCAGTGATCCGCTATTTCTTAATCAGATGGTTCTTTCTCCATTCACTTTCCTTGATTCTTGCCTGTACACTGGGGCCAATAGATTGGGATCCTAAGGATTCTTCACTTGCTTTGACTTTTAACCACTCAGTGGGACGAGTAGAATTAGTCCCTAAGTGTTTTTCACTTGGCTTGACTCTTAACCATTCACTGGGATGAGTAGCATGAGGCTTATCCATATCTTATTTCCACCTCCCGGGTCTCCTGCTGCTCCCCTTACCTTCTTCACTATGGACTGGCATCATCAGTTCTTCCTGTGGAGTCGGGAGTCCTCCTGCAGTGTGGACGGCTCCGGTATTCACTCCTCTCTCGTGTTCATTCTCGTGGCTCCACGGAGCCAATGCTGCACAGGTTTTGGCGTTGTTCAAGGGCTACAAAATCCACCACTGCTGTAGCACACCACTGCTTCTACTGATCTCAGGCATGCACAACACAGCTTCTCGCCCTCTCTGCACTTCCGCTTCTTGTCTGCTGACCGAATCATCTCGACTCAGGATCTCCTGGGATTCAGCAGATACTTCTTTCTTGCTCCTTTGAAACGCTGAGGCTTCACGTTTTTGGGACGCTAGTCCTTCCCTTTTAACTTGATTTTCCTGGGTCCTTCCTAGCACAGGACTGGTCCTTCTTTCTTCCTCAAGAACACTCTTCATTACGCGCTGGATCTTCCTCTTCCCAGCATGGTTTGCTTCCAAGCATTTGACAATCTCTATTCCTTCTTTATTCTTCATCTTCAAACTTCAAGTTTGTGATTGATCTCACAATAGTAAACAGTAACTTGTTCAGGAGGATTTTTCTGAAGGCTTGATGGTATGAGGGGCCTCATACGAAAGGGCATTAGGGAGTTCCTTTGCAGAACAGGAGTCCTTGTCCCCAAGAGCGGAGTGTCTCCCTGTGAGGTCCCGCTTGCCATCCAACCCATAGGGGAAATATTGGAAAGCAGGCCCACCTCCTTAGCCCCAAAAGGAAGGGTTCCCCTCTGGGGAGAAGTGATGAGATCCCACAATTCGTCACACTGCCCATAGGAGACAATCTCAGTGCTTGTTTAGGGTTAAGTTTACATACTTAGAATATATCCACTTTTCATTAATCAAGGTTATGTTTGACGATCACTTTCATGTTTCAAAAGAAAAATTATTGACAATATCACTCCTTTAAGAAAAAAACCCACACCTAACCTCACCAACTTCAGGCCTCACTTTAAGACTTGCCTTCCAACCAGTTGATATTTGAAAGATATATTAGTACTGCATGTGTCAAAAGTTCCATCATGAATTATAGGAATTTCAAAATCTATTCATGTTGCATGGATTGTTGCTTAACGAATATAAAACCAGCTTTGAAATTTGATTATAGTGCCCGAGTCCAGGGTCACACACCAGGCTTTGCTCTGTGGGATTTTATTTAGGCCTCCATATGTTGATTCTCAGGGCCTGATCTACTTGGCTGTAGTTGTATTGAGATTCTGAGTCGACTCAGTTCGTACACAGCACCATTGCTCGTAATTTGGTTTTAGACCTATGAAAGGCACCAAATCAGCACTTGGGATTGTGAGGTCCCAGATCAGCATCTGGGACCTCACAATATCCACAGACGAAAAACACAACCTAAGCAGGCGTACTTCGCAAAATCTCAGTGCCTTTCAACACTATCAACCACAGTGCATTCATCCTGAATAAATTGGACTGCATAGCACCTTTTTACAATGAATGAGATCCTTCCTGTCGGGTCAGAAATTACTGGGCTTCCCCCTTTCAGTTTCAAACCACAGACCATAACTTGTAGAGTTCCTCCAGGATCAAGCCTCTCACTGCTCCTCTTCAAAATCAATATGGTTCCACTGATGAAGGTCATAAAAACATATGGGCTCACCTGTAACAACTATGCAGACAACCATCAAGTCATATAAAAATGACTGTTGAAGAAAAGTCCAACACACACAAAGGTAGTTATGCCCATAACCCCTCCTTTCAAGGGCCAACATAACTAAAGTTTACACAAATAATTGAATGAAGGAAAGATTCAAAAAGAGTTAAATTTATTAAATAGTATTTATAGCTGCATCTGCTGGCTTTGGCACAGGCCATACATGGCCATAAATAGCCTGCACATACCAAAAGCACATACTCAATATATGAAGGGAAGTGTGCGAGAAAGTTCAAAAAGTTCTCCCCAAATTAAAAATAAACAAGTGTGCAAAGAGCAGCCATCACCTCCTAATCAATGAGGATAAGAAGGACTACAAATTGATTTACAATGTAAAACATTAGGTACATAAAATCCAATATACAAATTAGATTAAATGGCAGTAGTAGAGCAATTTTGATATTATGCCAAAGTCAGTCTTCTAGGTGAGACAATATACACATGTATAATTGTCTTCAACATATTTTCTGAGCTCTTGTAGAAGGGTTTCACTACCTTCTCTCCTTCCTAGTTTCAACAATGCCCCAATAAATATGTGGGAAGGTTTTCCTCAGGACACGCTGCCTCTATCTGAAACAAATAGAAAATCACTGCTAACTAGTCATGTGTTCAAACTCACAGTCATGGAGGTTATCTGCTAAGCATTATGTCGTATTAGCAAAAAGAAACAACATCAGACTTACTAACTGCATTCTGGAGTATGTAGATCATATTGGCACAGTCAAGTCGCCGAATATATCTATTAACCAAATGTTACAGAGAAACACATTAGTTATTTGTATGTAATTTGGCAAATCGGTGCCTGCTTTCCAGCCACGAAGAAAGAAAGAAATGACACTTACAACTACTCCAGAAGAAAACATGGAAACATGGTGTGTAGGTTTTCACAAGTTACAGACATCAGTGAAAGGCAATGAATCACTGTATGGGAACACAAGAAAAAACAAACAAAGAGACTAAGGAAAAGCTGGAAATGAAACCCACATGTGGGCAATAATCAGCCGGTCGCTACAGAAGGTGCTGTTCAAAAAACAAATACACAAAAGGAACCGGCAGTCAAAAAGCACACAGGGGTTTGGGTGACTAAACAGCATAGGCGTACCTTCCGCTATATTAAAGCTGCAGTAAAAGTTCCCATGTATTCAATGAAATGCCTGCAACAGCGCGAGACATGTTATAGCCTTCTGAGTGTATATTCACCCATAATAGTGTACTGCGGCGATGATATAAATTGCCATGACTACGGAGATACACGTAGTCCCTTGATAACCGTGTCACGGCAGTCACGTGACCACCGGCAGGTCCCATGTGAAAAGGAACTAGACCACTAGCATTGAAAGGTGGGGCGGACTAGCAAAGGTGGAAAACGAAGACAGAGTCACGCTCAAAACGACACAATGCCAGTCAAATAATTAATGGCTGCTCCGCGGGTACCAGCAGTCACATATTCAAAGGGAGGAATCAATATGGACCCTATATGTTTATAAACGGCATTGCAACATATGCATACATGCCAACATTGCGACGTACCTGGGAGGGAGATTTCCCCAAGGAAATCGGGAGACATGCATTTTCCCATAGGAATGCATTGGGGCTATGGTTATTTTGGGCGGGAGAGCTTGAAAAATAGCAATATCTTTCACTGAAAAATCGGGACTCTCCAGCCTAAATCGGGAGGGTTGGCATGTATGTATATGTATGGAAATGATATTGTAACATAGCACCTAACGCAAAAAGTAAATATTAACACGGTGGAATTGCTACAACTCCTTAAATAGGATAAACAGGGCGAAACAAATCACCTCTGGACAAAAAACAAATGAGAGCTGAAACATTGTCCCAAATGCAAATTAGGGACAAATGCCCAACACTAGCCACTAAGTCTAAAGGGCAAAAGGACCTGGCCTCAAGCTCAAGGGCACAAATACATGGTGTTCCAGTCAATCTCCAGACCTTCATTCCCCCACAGCAAGGATTGAAACGAGTGGGAGGGAAAGGATATACAAAATAGGGTGTATACCGCAAAAGAAATTAACAGTCGAGCCACAAATCCATGAGGACATGTAAACGTAAATGTCAGGGTATGGGTGGATATGTGAATGAGGGAGTGAAACTCTGAGAACAATACAGAGTAAAACGCATAATGCATACACAGGATACTTATACATCCATATAAACCCCCTTATTTGAATAAATCCAATGTTGTGACATCAAAAATGATATAACTAAGCACATATACTCCAGTCTGAAGTCAGTCAAGAGGAATTAGCAGGCAAAGAAGATTTCACGATAGACTCAAAGGTTACCACTCTTCCTGTTCATTAAGTCCAGATCAGTAACTATTTAGCTTGTACTTCCAGAATTGTTCTTTCATGCCAAACGTTGTTCTGTATCTCTCTCGTCTGTTCCATTTACTGTACCAATGACCAGACATATGATGTCATTCTCACTATGTGCCCAAAAATATTCCACCAAGGTTGCTGACAAGGTTCTGGTTGTAATTTTAGAACAATGTTCTGTGATCCTCACCCTTACTTGACTGGTGGTTTTACCAACATAAATCTTCAAGCAAGGACACTGTATCACGTAGATCACATTAGTACTTTTACAGGTGCTGTGAAATTTGAAATGCCATTTCTTGTGGTTGACTTCCAAATGCAGTTCAACCATGGTAAATGTATACTGCAAGCACCCTCTATGTGGATAGTGTCCTGTCACTGGTGGTAACCCCATAAAAGGTCTCACATTTATCTGTGGTTTGCCCATATCCTGTCTGCACTCACTAAATGCTGTTTGAGGTTTTTTTATCCCACTTTTAAAAGAAAATAGAGGAGGTTTCACCTCAGGATTATCTAATTGCAAAATATGCCAACCCTCAGCAACTGCCTTACACAAGTAAATGAATGCATGATGGTTAATAATAACTTAAAACAACCCAGATAAAACATAAATAACAGTAGTTTCACCTCACACCTCCCCTGAAACACCGCTGATATGACCTCCCCAGAAATGGGTAACTGCCCTAGAACATCGAAAGGTCTAAAGTGATACAGAATCTCGGCATGCTACTGGGCAATGACCTCTCACTGGAACCCCAGGACAAGGCAATGGAGAAAAAGTGTTCCTATCTCCACTCAGACGGATTATGCCCCTTTCACTTTCCCACCCATAAGGATGGCATTAAGTTCTCTGATTCTCACAAGAAGCAATTATACCAACAACATTTATCTAGGTATGCCAGACTACCTTACAAAAACTTTAAAAGATCCAAAACAGAGTAGCAAAACTGTTACTCAGATTCAAAAGGTGGGAACAAAATACTAGCTCGAGGAGCATTGCACTGGCTACCAGAAAAGGAAAAGAATCCACTTCACGGCCCCCTGCAATGCTCACAGAGCCATCCAAGGTCAAGGAGCAGAGTTAATGATCAACCGACTAGAGATCTAACATACAGAACGATGTGCTAATAACGAGCACTCGATTTGGCAGAGAAAGACAGAGGCCCTGCCTCTTCCACTAGGGTGACCACATTTTGGAACATGGTACCTAGGGAAACCCATACATTACAGAACAGTTTGAAATTCAGAAACAAAATCTAAAAACCTGGCTTTTCAACAAATAGTTGGCCAACACTAAAACAGCAAAACGGCACCTCTCAACGGACCAACCCTAGAGAAATGCCATACTGGCTCAGGGCTGCCCATTTTTAAACTAATGGCACTTGGAAAAAAGATACCAATCACTGGAATATGTCAACACCTCGGGCACCGATAACATTGTAAAAGTTCACCACCTCTTCTTCTTTTATATGTAAAACACAGCAAAGGAAATCAGCCTGCTACAACTAACCACAAAGGTGCCCAACGCCACTCACAAAAACACAACTACTAGTGATGTTATGAGCTTGCACCCAAAAAGGAAATCCTATTGACACTACTAATTAAACCTCGATTTCACCACCTTTTTCAAGACACATCTCAAATGTACTGCCTGTAACAAACGCTGTGATACCCCTGACTTTGGGCGTTACACAAAGGCCATAAATAAATAAATAAACTAGCCCTGCAAACAACTTTTAAAGACACCTCTCCCCAGACTCCAAACAATACAACTCACCACCTTTTCTAACACCAACAGACACACCTATCCCCCAGGCAAGGCGCGCTCACACTGAAAGCATGTGGTTGCCTTTCTAGATGCAATGCCCTCAATGCTCCTAACTCATCATGCCTAGAAAGCTGTGATGCATGTAGAGCTCAAAGTACATCCGATCTGCACAATCCACACAAATCTCTGTGATCTTGCCTTTTCGCTCTCCTCCCAACTCATCAAACCAACACACTTTTTTCCAGACCTGTCAGAGCACCTGGAGACCATGCAAATGACAGCACAAATCCCTATAACATAACATCTGACCAAGGTCACCAAGAAAGGAAGCTGAACCCTATGTACAACTTTCATCCGATCGGGTAACTTTGTGTGTTCTTCCCAGTTCTGCTGAACCGTGTCCAGGGTGGGAATACTAACATCATGTTTCGAAAACACTAAAGGCTATTTTACAATGATAACCCCAACGTTCTGAGAGGGTGTGGGTGCTACAGCATCTCCAGCACCCTTAGTTCCAACTTCAATGCCTCCAGAGCACGATCTGCCATACAAGAAATGGGGTTTAAATTAATTACAGATCAGCATGATAGTATATTTGGTATATATATATATATCAGAAACCATAGAACTGGTGCATGAGCACCCTGCTAGTGAACTCCTTTTGCTTATTGCAGTTTGAGTGCAGAAAGAAATCGCCAATGTGAATTCCAAAACAAAGTCCTTTAATAATGAATCCCCATTTCCAAGGAGATAACATCAGCAAAGAAATATAAGGTGTTTCACTAAATAGCTTGCTCACATGAGCAGAATCAAGACCGGCTTGAACACCAATAAATAAGGTTGGCTAAATCAAGGGCTGCGGAAAACAACAGAACCTGGGCAGAGTACGGGTACTTTTTGCCAGTACTAAATAAATGTTACGATTGCCAATTTGTAACACTTAAAGCCAGTACTACTGAGGTGGATTTGAACCACCAACCTTTCTGTTAGCAGCCATCGCATTAACCTATTGAGTCACAGACACTGCTTATGAAGCCTTGTCCCAGACATGCCTGGAATATCAATCATAGCAAAACCACAGTCGCCTCCGCCACTCCGGAACACATGTCTGCCAACCAGCTCAGAAATGGCTATCCAGCCCACTGGCACCTTACTGGGTAGGACCAGTTCACCATTCTTGAAGCTCATGAAAAAACTCAATTGGCCTTGAAAAAGACTAAGGTTGAAACGCGCGTCGGCTGTGTAAAGTGTCAATATGTTAAAACTGGCACCTCTACGTCTAAGATTGTATTTCATTAGTGCTGAATAACTAAAGAAATAAAACTAACCACTTGTCTAACATGAAACAAACCTGACTCATCCATTACCTGACAAAGCTGCCATACTAACAAATACCAGACTATCCAATCCCACCAGCGCCTACAGGTCCACAGTTTGTCAAACCCCACAATTTGTCTTCACAATCAGGAACCCTGGAGTTGGTTCCTTGACAAATCAGGACTCAGGCTGCAGGTTTGACAAAGGAATTAAACTAACCAGAAGTGCGCAGGCGTGAGGGAGTTCCGCCTTTCAAAAACTCCACCCATGCTCAAACATAGCAAAACCACGTTTGTGTTTAGTATTCTTCCAGTCACAGGTTAATCCCCAATTTATGCCCAAGAGAAATGCATAAAATACAAAACCCTTTCCCCCACACTACTAAAAGTGTTGTCCTGACAGCCACTGACAAAGGTTAGTCCTACTCTTATTTGGTAGCCTGTCCCGGTTTAATTTCAAAATGTGGTAATTCTACATATGTTTCTTACATAATCGTAATTAAATAATGAATACAGAGGTCGATGGACGAGAAGACTCAAGCAATTTCGACAAAGCAATAGCCATTTCACAGAACACTGTGATAAATCTCTCAAATTAAGCTAAGGACAAGATTTGCTAAAACTTTTCAAGGGAATTCTGGTCTATTTTATACCAACAGTCATTATGCGTATTGAAGGTGGAAAGGGTTGTCATGTCTCTTTTGTAATGGAAATGGGTCATACCAAAGAAGTTCAATGGTTTCCCTTTGTGGGACCCATCATTTGGAATACTTTGCCACTTGACTTGGAACTGAAGCCTAGTCAGTCCGTTCCTCATTTGATACAATCTTAATAGGTCACTGTGGAGGATCCTTCAGGATCTAGGTCTGTCTTTTAGATCAGAACATAGACAATTAATTTAACAATGTACACAGTATAGGTCTTCCCATTTACTCCCTAGTGGTTTATTGGCTTGTGAAACATGTGCCTTCAAACCTCTGTTTATGGATATTCCAGAAAGTGTCACACAATGTCTTATTGTGTTAACAAGCTAAAAGTCCAATGGATATTATCACAGACTGAGGGATCAAAAAAGGCTGCAAGACTCTGGTAAGGGTTTGCAAAAAGCTTGATCTGGTTCTCAGGATAGGTTGGAGGAAGGGGAAAACAAATCATGATGATCCCCTGTAAAGGTGCTTGGGGGTTCAAGGACAACAACACACGTAACAGAAATGTTCATGAGGCACACAGCTAAGCTCCTGTAAGGACTGTTGTTATATCTTCATTGATCAATATCTCATGAATGAATACACGAGCACCATTATATGTCCTTGTCTGACTTTATTCTTCACATAACTGAACTCCTACAAGGCAACGCCATTCTAGAAGCCCCTCTATCCACAACGTTCTTCATTCCAGGACCCTAGCAACAATAACAATACACAACAACGCCCCCCCCTTACTTATCATCTAAACTATTACCAAGTACAATAATTGTTAGATTTGCTCAATTAACCGAGCTGGTTTGTGGACAACTCTTTGAGGCCTACCCTGCAGGCTCATTTCCATTGACTCTGTGCCCGTGTTATTACCTACACAGTCTCCCAAGTCCATACCTGTGTCTTCACTCCTCTCCCTCTAACCATCGCTCCCACCTGTCCAGAACCACAATCAAACCTTTTCCCTTCCTCTTCAAATAACCAGGTTAAACCAATGTCAATGTCAGTGTCATTTGACTCATCCATTTTACCACCCTCCCCTCCAGAATCACTTTGCGTTAGTCTTATAAAAAAGGATACATTTCTGGTTATTTCATCATCACTTCCAGTTGCCGTGACCAGGGACCCTTTGACATCTTTGACCTTTAGCAGTAATGGCCGATACTTGGAATCAGTTTTCCTTCGCTGTTTCTGTCTGACTACCACCACGTCTCCTTCATGAAGATTGGTATCTGCAGCCTTTGTTTTACGATCCACCCACTCTTTTATCTTCAATCGTTTCATTTGATCTCTCTCTCTAATCTCATTGTCCTCATCAGCCGTGTAGTCATCCACACTAGGAAGTCTTGTTCGAGGTTTATATTTTATCATCAGCTTCGATGGAGAATGTCCCGTCATTTCATGAGGACTATTCCTGTAGCTCCTTAACATTTGCGACACTACCTGTGGAAATGGCACATTATCCACAACTGCCTTTTTCCTTTCAAGCTACTCATGAATCTTTCTGCCATGCCATTTGCTTGCGGCCACACCCGTGTTATCTTTTGATGTTTGAATCCCATGTGGGCTGCAAACTTGCGGAATTCATGACCTTGAAAAGGTGCCCCATTGTCAGTTTTTATCACTTGAGGTATTCCCCACTCACTAAAAAGCTCTTCTAGGACCACCACCACATGATGAAATGCAGTAGACCTGACCTGCTTCACTAGCGGAAACCGAGAATATTCATCTATGGCCACCAGTAAGTATCCTCCTGCATCCATTGGTCCCAAGAAATCAAGAGCCACCCTATTCCATGGCCCTGAAGGGAGTGGTACTATCTGAAAAGGTGTTGCCTGAGTGTTAGATGCCGCTACTTGGCAAGCAAAGCAATCTAAAATGTCCTCCACAATAACATCCATGCATGGGAACCACACGTGATTCCTCAAGATTATTTTTGTATTCACCACTCCTCTATGACCTTCATGAGCCAACATCACTATTGCCTTCCTCAGACTTGTTGGTGCCACAAGCCTGTTTCCTCTTAAGAGTATTCCTTCTTTCGTTGCTGATAATTCACTACTCATCCTTGCTAGTTTCTGAAGATCCTTCATATCTCCCTCCTCTAAGCCTTCCTCTAGGCCAAAGCAATGCCATTTCCTGGTCTGAGTAAGTTGAACTGCCACCTGAATCATCGGATCAGCTTGGCTCCTCTCCCTGAACACTTCCTTTGTTATTGCCGGAGGTAGGGCATTCAGTGACACATAAAATACATACTCGTCTGCCTCCATTTGCATTTCAGTTTTCACTGTGCTTGCTGGGTGTTTTGACAGATAATAAGCTGGGTTAGCGTCTTTCCCAGGCTTATCGATGATCTTGTAATCGTATTCCTGTAATCGCATACCCCATCTTTCAATCCTGGGAGGCATCTTGACTCTTGGATTCCCAAATAGCGAAATCAAAGCTTGATGATCCGTGACAAGAACAAACGGCTTCCCAATTATCTCTCTCTGCTTGGGAATAAGCTTGTTCGATTTGACTCAACGCCCTGCTAGAATAAGCAACAATATGCTGTTGTTCACATCCTGGCCCCTTGCTTGAATCTGTTTGTGCTAGAATCGCACCTAGACCCACCGGACTGGCATCTACAACAATTTCAGTGTCCCATTCTGGATTAAAATATGGCAGCTGCCTATCATTAGCCAGTTCTTCTTTTATGCTCTTGAAGCTTTCTTCACAGTTTTCATTCCATACAAACGCTACATCTTTCTTTAATAATTGTCTTAGAGGATCAGTGAGAGTGGCATAGTTTGGTAAGCATCTTGCACAGTACCCAGCCATTCCAAGAAAATATTGTAGTTCTGCCATGTCTTTAGGAGGCTTCAGATCCAATATGATTCTCACCTTCTCTGGATCCTCTCTCATACCTTTCTCTGAAAATATATGCCCAAAGAACTTCAAGCTTTTTCTGTTTGTCACATTTCTGACCATTTAGAGTCAGACCATTTTCTTGCAATAGTCTGCATACCTGCTTTAAAGCTTCATCATGTTGAGCTTGATTGGTTCTATAAACTAGAATATCATCGCTGTAATTAAACGCATTTTGTACTGGCGCGATGACCTTCCTTATGGCTTCTTGGAATATCTAAGCTGCAGATGAAATCCCAAAACTAAGTCTCTTATATCTGAACAAACCCTCATGGGTACTCAAAGTGGTTATGGGCCGAGATTCTGGATCAATCACTAGCTGATGGTATCCTTGATTTAGATCTAATTTGCTGAACCTGTTGGCTTGATTCAGGCGAATTATCATGTCTTCTATGTTGGGTCCCGGGTGTCTTTCCATCATGATAGCCGTGTTAGGTATTCTCATGTCCACACATAGCCGAAGTCGTCCATCTGTTTTAGGTACTACTACCAATGGAGACACCCAGGGAGTTGGACCACTTTCGACCCTTTCAATTATATCATTGTCTTTCAACTGTTTCAGTTCTTGTGAGAATCTTGTTTGCAGATTAAACCCTGTATGGCTTGGATGCTGAGGAACAGGTTGAACTGATTTATCAATGTGCAAGTGTATCGTGCTGGTCTTTAACCTTCCAATTCCTTGAAATGACTTTGGGAATTTGATCTTCAGCTTTTCTAAGTCCAACACCTCCTCTGACATTAATCACAGAGTCTGACATCCTGATGGAACACCCTGTATCATCTCTGATTGGTTGTATCTCACATCAATGAGTTTCAGGTCTGTGGCAGTTTTACAGCTAATGAGACATCTGCCAATGACAGGACTCTTTATAACATGTTAATGTTAATGTTAATGGTAATGTTAATGTTAAAGGACATTTGTACCACACACTATCACCACCGAAGTGGTCCCCTGGCGCACTGGCGGCTCTGAAAAAGGGGAGGAGAGGGGGTGGGTTAGTGGGAATGAGCTGGAAAAGTGCTAGAGAGCAGTGATGTGCTGTTGGCAACCTCAGCCCCGTGGGTCCGTTGGCTAGGCTTGGGGTGTTTTATGGTCCGTAGTCATCGTGTGCTGCTGGGCAAGTCTATGTGTGGTTTGTTTTGTTGTTGCATTGTTGTGAAGTTTGTGCGTGTGGCACATGCTAACAGTCACATTTCTATCTAGATGCAACGCAGGCTAGGTTCAGAATTCTAAGTGTGGTGCATGCTAACAGTCACATTTCTATCTAGATGCGACGCAAGCTAAAGTTCTGATTCCGTACTAGTGTGGCACATGCTAACAGTCACATTTCCATTTGGATGCAACGCAAGCTAGATTCGGAATTCTAAGTGTGGTGCATGCTAAGAATCACATATGCTAACGATCACATTTCTGAAATTCCATCTAAGTGTGGCATATGCTAACAGTCAGATTTCTGTCTAGATTTGGCACAGACTAAGCTTGAGAATTCATCCAAGGTGTGGCATATGCTACCAATCACACCTCCATCTAGATTTGGCGCAGACTAAACTTGAGAATTAATCTCGGTGTGGCATATGCTAACATGTATATTAGTCGGTATACATTGTTCTTTGTGAATTAACTTACATCGGAACTGTCCTTTATTCAATAGTGGCTGTTCTGCCCCCCACTGTAGAATTGCAGCTTTTGATGAATGTAATGGATATCGGTTAGCTATCTTTCCGTACATTTCCTCACTCATGACAATCACTGTAGCTCCAGTGACCACCAGGAAAGGTATCTCCTCTCCACCTAGATTCACTACTACTCTTATGGCAGTTTTTCCACTCTACTTATCACATATCAACCTCATATATTCTTAGCTGTATCTATCATATTCAAATTCCTGACGATAATCCATTATCGGTTCTTCCTCTTCATAAGACACGGGTGGATTTTCATATGGGTCTTCATATTTCATCTCTTCTTGATCTTGAGCTTGATTGACTGATGGTGCCCTATGACTCAATTCTTGAATATTCTGGTCTGTTATTCCAATTTGCAAATTATCCATGGCCCTAACAAATCCGGGCCGGGTTGTTTGTAGGTTTGGTTTTGAAACAGGATAAGGTTGTATTTCTCTTTCTGTAAAGATTCGTCCTCCGGAACCCCTTTGGTTATCATTTCTCCTATTGGGTGTCATTTGAGGGTTGTAGTGATTTGACGGCATTGTTATCCTCTCCCTACACATTGTCTGGAAATTATTTTCCTCCCCAAATCGTAGACATAACTGAGCTAGAGCAGGACAAGGGCCCTTGTGAGGAAATTCAAATCCGCACCTGTGACATTGTCTCTCTCCTACACCTCTGCGCATCAAACCTGGTGAACCTGTGCCAAGATATCTTCTTTGCCATTGACTGTTCTTATTCATAACAGTGATGGTGTCCATCCTCTTTGACTTCTCTATGTTGGCTGCTTGTGTATCCACTCTCTCATATACCCTTGCAAGTTCCAATACCTCCTTCAGGGGCAGAGGCTTCTTTAATAAGTGTTTCCTGAATTACGATGATAAACACCCTTCAATGACCCTCAGGCGTATCGCTTCATCATCATTAAAGTTGACAAATTCACAAAACGTGGTTTTCTTTTGTAACCTTAAGACAAATTGAGTTATAGTCTCATGTGGGCTTTGCGTGCATTGATTGAATACATATCTTTCATAATCCCTGTTGAGTGGAATTATTATCTGAGCATTAACTGCTGCTATTAGCAATGGATATGTTGTTCTGTCTTGAAGTGTAATAGTTTTGATTATGCTCTTTATTTCTTTTCCCACTAGGTTTGGGAAGATTTCTAATTTATTTGGTGCATTTTGATCCCCCACAGCTCTCAAGAACTCCGCAAATTCATCAATCCATTCTTGCCATATTTGGCCTTGTGTTTCTTGTGGTTCCAAAGTAAAGGGGTTTGGTCATCGCAAATAGTTAAATGGATTGGTGGACATAAGCGTGTTTGCAGGATTTTGAGATGTGGTTTGTTGTTCACTTGCATCTCCAGCTGCATTTACAACTGACATTTCTGTGAGTCCAATTCACCATTAATATTTAAAAATAATAATTATCTTCATTATTTTCTTCTTTTTTTTTTTACATGGTAAATGCTCAACTTTCCTTCCTTTCAGCGTGCTTCTATTGTTACTTTCTGTGAATTTATGTGCAATATTCTTTACATGCTAAATTCCGGTTAATTGCTCTGTTTTGTGCTTCGTTTACATTTGTCCTTGACTGCGTTGCGTTCACATATCAATACGTCGGTTGCCTTTGCAATTGTTTGTAATGTTATTTCAATGTTATTTCAATATATATCATTCATCCAAGATGGCGGCACATATTCTCACGCCCGTGGGTCCCTTCCTCTAATGCTTTTATTATGCTCGATCTACTTCCTTGACAGGCACGTATCCTGACGCGCACAGGTCCTTTACTTTAATCCTTGTCAGTCGCGCTCTGCCTCACGCGCTGCCGGTACGTTGCTCCATATTCAAAAAATGCTCAAGTCTGTGAATATCTTATTATATTTAACTCCGTTGCGAGCAAATTAAGGGCAACGGTATTTCCTTTTCAGCTCTGCATGTGCTTAACTGTAATTTCTTTTCTTGTACACAGTTCACCGCTCACCCGTTTGACTTCGTACTATGCCGTTGGGCATTCTCCTTCATTTATCCTTTTCCTTTTATATGTGTCTACGACCTCTCAAGTCTGCCATATTCTTCAGCCAGTATTTCTGTCTGGATTCCGTCCTCCTGGTCGCCACTGTTATATCTTCATTGATCAATATCTCATGAATAAATACACGAGCACCATTATATGTCCTTGTCTGATTTTATTCTTCCCATAACTGAACTCCTACAAGGCAACCCCATTCTAGAAGCCCCTATATCCACAACGTTCTTCATTCCGGGATTCTAGCAACAATAACAATAACAATATACAACTGTGGTCTTGAGTCCCAAGAGCTACTATCTAACAGTCCCTGGTCAGGGCAATCTAACCTGAAAGCCAAGTAGCAAAGTCCCTCACAGCTCTTATGGGATTTAATTGTTGGCACCCTTTCATTTATATAAAAGTAGCTTTCAAATGTTGGCCCTCCTTGGGCATGGTTTCTTGGGGCTGGCAAGTGTTGCATCTCCTAAGCTGCTGTCACTCGTTATTGGTTAACACTGTCTTCCCCTGGAAGACCAGTCGTAGGTTCATGTTCAGACTTTCCTCCTTTCAGCCTTTCGACCACCTCATCAAGGCTGGTGGGCACAGTTCTGAGCAACCCATTGGCTCAGGCTTCTACCAGGCTCACAAGATTCTCGGGTAAGCCCTCCTGGCTCTGATCCTCAGTAAGCCTGCCTAGCTCAGAATCACGAGGAGCCCTTCGAGCACAGGATCAACAAGAGTCTTCCTGACTCAGATTCTCCAAGAGGCCTCCCAGCTCAAAGTTGCACTTTAGCTAAGTTTTGCCAAGGTTTTTCAAGAGCCTTACTGCCTCAGTGTCACCAGGAGCACATCATATTCGGCTAATCTAGCAAGTCGTTTTTTAGTTTCTCTTGGTCTTGCCACTCTGCCACTCCCATCAGAATAAAGACTATAGCTTGCAGCTAGCCTCTTTCTTCCTCTCTTCTACTCCCTCCGTGTCTTTCCTGGGCTGAGCCTACCATTCTCTGGACCCAGAACATCATGGCTTCCCCTGTTCTGCATCCCAGCAGCTCAGGCCCCACTGGTTTTGCTTACTGCTTCTCAGTATCCATATTCATATACTAGTATTTCCATCTTCTATAGGTTTAATTTGAGATAGTCCTGTCACATTGCCTACTCAACAGCAAGCATGCACAAACAACAACATATTGTGGAGTGGAGGGGCATTAGTGAAACAATTGTTGTGTGTGTGTGATCTACTTAATTAAAAAAGCTACATCGAAATAATCACAAATGGGATATCAGTGTATGCAGAGGTGTGATAAATATTAAAGGTAAGTTGGTGGCTTGCCTGGGCATTCTACATGTCCTCTTTGAGGCAAGAGATCCACTTCACATGCTGTCTAAAGGAAAGGCTGGATCCGAACCAACATCTTTCCCAAAGCGCAACCTCTACCTGTATGCTAATTTAACGTTTCTGGTTAACCATGATAAATGCTGCAGAAGGATGATATGATATGATATTTATAACGCACTTAATACCCAGAGGTTTCTAAGCGCGGACCCAGGGGAACGAACCTGTGTTGCTCTGTGTCATCTTGCTTCCAAGGCTAGCACGTTGCCCCTGAGCCCCTGAGCTATCCTCCCGAGGACCAATCACTGGGCCAGTCAGAGTTGACTATGTGTCTTCGATAAATCAAAACATTGTCCAGTTAGTTTTACATGCCATGAACAAACCAACATATCCCCTTTAAGAATCAAGTAGTGTATAGCCTTAATGAATTCTTCTAGTTTATTCTATAGTTTGTAGACGATATGTGATGTTTGAACTTTGTTGGTATTTGTGGTGCACAAGAGGGTACTAGTTGTAAGGCATCCCCTGCGTTCCCCTAGATTTGTCCTTTTTTGCGTGTGGGGTAGACAATAATCAACGCGATGTGAGGACTGCATATTTCATGGTGATGTTGCATTATAATATCAACAATATGGATTTCCTCTGTGAGTGCATTTTCCGGTGTCAAACCTTGTAATGACTTCCTAAAATAACACATACGATTGTTATAAATTACGAAAGAGGGCACAAGCATGAGGCTGCTGTGACTAGGTCAAAAATGGTCAGTTCAAAAGCAGTTTGAGCCTATATGTTTCTTTGCTGGAAAAGCGTAGAATCCAGCCTCTCACACACACCCACACAGATCTTTGCACGGTGGAGTCTGGGTACACTTACCACGACTTACGAACAGCAGTCATTGGGCCTCATTATGAGTATGCCGGTCTGGTAACAAAAGTGCCAGTAAGCTACCGGCACCGTTGTTACTGGACTGGCATACTATGAATTCTGCAGGTGGGTGCCTTTCCGTCTGCTGGGTCTGACCTAGTGGGCGGATAGGCACCAGCTCGCAGACTTTGACGGATGCACCGGCACTGTTGCACACATTGCCGGTGCATCCGTCCTCCCCATTCCCACTGGGCAGTAATTTTTCCCTGGCCTGGCCATGGGGAATTACCGGGACTTCCAGGCTATAAAGCCCCAGTAATTCCCCAATGCCAGGCGCCGGAAACAACCTTGGCGGCAGCCGTGCCGTTTATACTGGCACAGCTACCGTCAGGGACGTTGTCACTAGAACAAAGGTAAGGAGCTGGCAGATGTCAAGTCCTTCAGCAAGGGTTGACATAGAGGTGCTTTGTGTGTGGAATGGCTAAGTAAGTGATTCCTAGATGTCCTCGTGTGAAGAATATTACGAGTTATGAGGTGCCCTTGACAGCCCCTTCTTGCACAGGTAGAAAGTCTAGTGCTGAACTTTGGTTTAAAGATATGAATTACTCAACTAGTGTCAAAGAATCATGATATACAGCTATTCATAGCTTACAAAAGCGTGAAAACATCTGGTTTATATTTGAACAGTCATATGGAAAGTATGAGTTTTTTGTTTCCCCAGATAGAGTGTCGCCCCAGCCCAAGCACTGTTGCCATACTCGACGCCTGCCCTCTTTCTTTCATCAACTTTTCTCCATTTATTATTACGTTTTGTATTTTAAGGCAGCGCAGTAGTGAATATTGGTATTGCTGCCTGATTTGGGTCTATTACGCTGCAGGCTATTGCATGCATTTCATAAACAGCGCTAATTAGATGAGCGCTACCACTAGCCTCTGTTATCAAGGTAGAGGCATGGTTGGCCTGCTCACAATCTATTAATGGTTCATATATGGCAAAAAGTCTACAAAAATGTGGCATGGAGTTTGGGTTTGGGGCTTCTTTCTATGTGGCCCTATGGGCTGGTAAATCGTGCATATCTATGAATGTGGCCATAATAGTCTGTTTTGCAAAATAGCATAATAATAAGCTTAGGTAATGATCGCAGCTCTGTGTGCAACTTTCCCATGTTAAGGACAGGCGACGATAAAGCCCCATTCTGTGGAGACAAGAGCTATTTTATCCAGTCAAGATATATTAATTCATGTTTTCAACCACTGCCTCTGCTCAGGCATTTCCTTACAATCTGCATTGTGCCGCTTCCAAGGCTGTGTAGGCAGCGCTGAAAAGCTGCGTGTCAATTGTGAATGGCAACTGAACAAGGACATGAAGAAACAGCTTGTTAGTGGGTTTCTGTGGCGCAGTTACAATAGGCACTGGCTGTGGCCCTGTTCCAGACAAAGCTGGAAAACAGCCTGGAAAAAAAGAACCTATCGATTGGAAGTTTAGCATTCCAGACTCTAGATATTAAAGCACATGTCCCACACTGAAAACACGTTTCATTTTGTATTTTATGGGAATTGTATTGCCTATAAAATCTAAAGCAATGGAATCCGATATCCGCCTTACAAAATATACATGCCGTGTATGCACGTTGAGTCTTCGAGAAACGCGCAAGAGCGAAGACAGACAACTGAATGGGCGGTTGCAATACACGTTTTCACCACGACTGGCCAATTTCGTTAGGGTCCGAGGGTCTCATTACAGAAAACTTGCACCGCGGCAAGTGCGATTTTGCACGGTATTAGTAATATGGCAAATATTGACCTGTTGTAAATATGCATACCTTCAAGACATTTTTGCACCATGGTCATGTTTGTCAAGCACTACTACCGGAGTCTATTGCCACTAGGGCAAATGTTCCCCTGGTGCAATAATGGATTAAAATAATAGGTCTTTTGCACAGGGGCAATTTGTACATTAATGCAAACTCTGTGCAAAATTGCACTTCTACCAGTACAAAGTTTCTGTAACAAGACCCCGCATCTGATAGGATCAAGGAAGTAATAGCATGATTTTGGGTGAAAAGACCAGAAAGAATGTTAAAATGGGGTGAAACATACTATGCAAAGGACGCAGGTCACTCGCGCTTCGTGCAAATGAGATCAAGCCCTGGCAATTTACTGGTAATCTTAACAAGTCAAGCCTGCGGCTTCTCAATGCTACGGACAGACAGGGTCGGATTGGCCCTTCGGCCTTTCGGCCGTGATCGGGCCGTAATCGTCTCTGGAGAGTGGGGGCTGGTTTCTGGCCATGCCTGAGCTGGTTTGGAAGAAAATAAAATTGATATATTTTTTTTTCTTCACATTTTCTTTTTTTCATAAACATTTCATCCTTCTTAGGTCGATAAATGAGTACCAACACCAACACAGGTTGGGTGATATTGTATGCATATTTGTTCTATAAAAATGATATTAATAGTAAGTGCTATACAATACCATATCATTTGGCGTTGGGCGCCTGCTTGGATTCACAGTAATTTAGTGTACTTAGGGACAATGCTATTTGATGCAACTTCCTGTTTTGTCAAGGGGTGGAAGGTCATGTGTCATCGCTTCCCGTGATGTCATTTTGGGGCGGGGTCAAATGTCATCACTTCCGGTGATGTCATCAGAGGTCAAGGGTTATGAGGCGAGGGGTGGGGCACTTTTTTTGAGACGACGGGCGGGCCACCTTGTTATGGGTGACCAGGCCTATTTCTTGTCCAAGTCCGACCCTGCGGACAGATGTGTATATGGCAGAATAAAAAATATTCAATGAATTCTAGTTATATGGTATGGTTAAGTACTAATGTGAAGCACACACATTGTATTGTTTGCAGGTAGTCAAATTCTTCTTAATTTCAATTATGTTGAAGTCAGATTTTATGGTATGAAAGTCGATGTTTTATAATCAATGAATTGATGCAAGTTAAAAAAAGAACAAAGCAAAAAATCGCCAAGTACAATGTCTGTTTTTTAATACTAAGGTCGAGTCAGCCGCTGAAGAAAGACAGCCCATTTACAGCTTTACATTTTGAAAATACACTTAGTTAATCCAATTAATCCAGCTACCATAATATTTGTATATCGATAGCTGGATCAGGGGGATTAAATAAGTATATTTTTAAAAGTGTAATTATTGACACAAAAGTGTCTGGATCGCACACAAGAGCACCAAACAAAAACCCACAGGCTCAAAAATGTTCAAGTCCATGTTTGATAATGTATTAGTCAGTTTCATAGGCTCTTGGAATTCTATGGGTTTTGTGAACATTATTGGAAATACTGTGTCCCTAAAATCGTTCATTATCATATGCCTCCAAGAAACCCTGATGGTGGATGCACCAGTAATGGATGGATATGAGGTTTATGCAACCAGAGCCAAGAGTGGCGCAAAGGGTAGGCCCTATGGGGGGGCTACTAAACTCTGTAAATTGTAACCACAGGTCTACTGTAAGGCATATTAATACTGATAGGCCTGATATGTTGCTGATGCTGTTAATGTGGGTAGATAGGGCCACAAATAAGAGCCAAAAGTGTTTACTATTTAATATGTACTTTAATTCGAGAAACTACTCAATTCGGGAATTTTTGGCTGAAATTGTATTTCTTATGTTAGGGGAGAGAGACTCCTGAAGAGGGAGCATCCACAATAGTAGTTGGTGACTTCAACTTTGAATGTCTGGATGATCACTGGTACTGTAAATTGGATAGGCTGTGTGTCCCAAGTATAAAGAAAACTAATGGTCACCCGATTAGACATGAAATGGCTGCGTGGGACCTGACCCTACTAAATGGTGTAATCGAGGGGTGATATTGCTCCGAATTTCACCAGGCATAATAATAAATTGCAATCGACCCTCGATTATATATTTGTTTCAGTGGCTCTTCAACTGAAAGGTGGTGCAATAGATATTCCACAGTCCTCCTTAAGTGACCATTCTATGACCACTTATTGGTCACCTTTGATGGCTTTTAAACCTAAAGTACCACTGAATCTTGATGTTGTGATCAACCCAAGGCACTCTAGTATAAGATGGTGCCTTAAAATCGCTGTATCATTTAATAACTTGATGGCGGCCCGATTAAATAATTCAAGTAGGACATTATGTGACCCGCTTAACTTTGAGCCTATAATACGTTCCACCTTTGGCTGCCTCTCATCTGCTAAGTCACTACACGGGGGGTTTAGTCCTCTCCACATACGCATGCTTTTTTCCAAGAAGTTCAGCTTCGCAAAAGGGAACTCACAAGTGAAGTCCATATTTAAGAATTGGCTTTGCAGTCGTAGATTTGCAATGCTGAATAACGGTGCAGAGAGGATGTTAAGCTGAGTATTCAGGGTCATCTGTGGATAGATTCTGGAGTTTGATTAAATACCCAAGTATCGACTCTTACATGCAAACACAGCCGATACCAGAAGAAACGTGGTAATCACATTTTAAAGAATTGTATACTGCTGAGAAAGAGGGACCGGTTATTGATTAGAGTGGTCCCTCTTAGTGTGGAGCTCTTAATTGGGACCTGGAAGACATAGTTACATTGATTAAAAGTAGCAAATAAATCTAATGCTCGCGGTCTGGATGGGCTCTCAGCAATGACTCTGAAGTCTGATGTACTGCTTTGTTCAAGAATCCTCTGTGCGCTGTTTGAAAATATTGGTCCTCATTACGAGTGTATCCGGACCGGCAAACTCTGAGTTGTGCTTGTGGGTGCCTTTCATTCCGCCAGGCACCCACAAGCACAGCTTGCCTGTAGCACCAGCACGTTAATGAACCGTGCCAGTGCTAAAGGCATCCCCATTCCCATTGAGCCCTATGTGGCTCAAATGTAAATGGGGATCACCCGATTCTGGCACCTGCAAATGGGCAATTACCGGGTCCGTTTTACCGGCAAGGCTACCTCCAACCTTGTAATGAGGCCCATTGTGTCCACTACACTGATTCCACTCACTTGGAAACTGGCAGTGATCATTTTGATATTCAAGGGTGGTGATAGATTTCCCCCCTGAATTAGAGGCCAATTTCGTTGTTGGATGTCTCCAACAAAATGTTTTTAAAAAATGCTGTTTTGTGAGCTCCAAGTTTGGGCTAAAATTACTGGCAACTTGGGTCCGTATCAAGCAGCCTTTAAGAAGGCAGTCGGAACGAGACTAAACAACTTCGCCGTCTCCCTTCTAGATATTCAAGTAAGGGACCAGACGTGTGCTTTGTATCTTACTTTTCTGGACATAAGTAAAGCTTCTGACTGCGTCCATCGTGCTGTTTTATGGATGGAACTGTTTAATAGTGGATGCCCGGACCCATTAATTTGTATTGTTGTGGACCTTCATAGGCACACACGCTTATGTGTGAGGTTGCACTCTTTGGAGAATTGCTCAAAGTGGATTGAGACAAATCTGGGACTATGGCAAGGATTGTTTAATTTTTACATCAAAAACATGGGGTCTTGCTAGGAGACAGTAAACACTAATCCTCCACGCCTGTGTAACATCAAGGTCCAAAATCCGAAATATGCAGACAACATCATTATATTTTATACAATCCCGATTGGCTTGCAGCATGCCTTACAAGGTATAAAGCCATTTTTTATGGGACTTGAATTTAATTCAAATTTTAACAAGTCAAAGATTTTATATTATAAATGTGGCTTAATTGAAATTGTAACATTTTAAATGGCACATTGCAGACCAGTCAGTGGAGGTTGTCTCCTGTTTTAAGAACCTGGGTAGCTTTATCTAGTCTGGTATTGCAAAATCCACATTATATAATGAAAAAAAGAGTGTTATTTCTGTCATCCGCATCGCAGTTACTTCAATTTGACTACAGATATGGCCAATTTTTGCCCATTCCAATGATCAAGTTCTAAAAAGAGAACATTCTGCCTAAGCTGATTTTTGGTGCTGAGCATGCCACAGTGGAGGCAACATGATCTAACTCCTGTGGAGAAAAGTATGAACACTCCTAAATTCAGTCCCAATAGCCGGAATAAGGTATGAATTGGACCTGTTTCCATTGGGTTGTTTGTAGACTAGAGGGTGCTGCAACCATATGCATTAATTGTGTCACCAGCAAGTGATTCTATGTTTGTAACATTGGGGAACTTTCTGTGTATAGGCTCCTGTAATCCCCTTTCACAGTGGAAAAATAAGTGTGAGGAGTTATTGACTAAGATAGAATCCTCGGTGAACCACAATAAAGTCAAAACTACACTTTACAGGCATGGATGGATTGAGATCAAGGAATCATTTATTTATTGTAAGGCGCCGAAATCCCACAGGCATCGGGTGGCCAACATAGAGACAGGACTGAAGTAGACAAGATGTAAGATACAGGACACTTGGTCAGAAAAGACCAAACAGTAATACATTCAGAGATCCTCCTAACTGTCTTGTGGCTTTATTCATTTGAACAAGAGTGTTTTCAGATTTTTTCTGAACACAGGGGGATTTGTCTTTAATCTTAGGCTTGGGGGCGGCTGCACGGACCGGAAAGGCTCTGCCTAGGCCATTTGCTTTCTTGTGTGGTTTAACTACGATGAGCCCCAGTGCTTCCAACCTGAGCGGACGTGCTGGGAAGTATTGGGTAATCTTCGATTTCAGATATGCTGGCACTTTCCCATGTAAGCACTTGGGAACTAGTGTCATAGATTTAAACAGCACTCGGTCTTCAATCTTCAACCAATGTGGCTCTCTCCTGGCTTCACTGATGTGTTCCGTTCTTCGCTTCTGTTTGATTATTCTGACAGCATTATTGTGTACTAGCTGGTATTTGGTCAAACTTTGTTGGCTCCAAGTTGTAGTGTGTTTCCATAGTCTAAGCGGGATAGTATGGTTGATCTTGCGATAGTAGTGAAGTTTGCTTCATTTAGAAGGGGCTTGACTGCTCTAAGCAGTCTAAGATAGTATGCACAGTTTTTGTTCACATAAAATGCTTGAGCTTCGGAGCTTAGGGAGGCTTCCAGTGTCATGCCCAGGGTCTTAACCCTGTTCACTATCTGGATCTGAGTGTCTTTGATTTTGAAGGTGTTATATTTCAACGAAAGTTTGCCCCTTGCCTGGTTGAAACCGAAGATCATTAGCTCGTTTTTTTGCTGTTTAGACACACCCAGTTGTCATCCATCCAAGATTCTATGGTGGTGTATAGATCAGTTACTACCTGGCTGTCTTTTTCATAATCACCACTCAGTTCTACTAAAACCTGTGTATCATCAGCATAGTTTGTGAAATAAGTATTTATCTTATCCAAACCCTCACAGAGAAACCGTCAGTACAGGTTAAAGAGAAGTGTAGACAAACTCACTCCCTGTGAGACCCCAAAAAAGATGTCAATTTCTTGGGAGAATTTGTCTCCCCAGTGTACTCTCGACTTACTATCAGCAAGAAAAGATACCAACCAGTCGATTGCCTATTTAGATCAGTTGGCTACATTTTCAAGAGCCTGCTGGAGAAGCTTATGATCTAAGAGATCAAAGGCAACGCTGAGGTCAAGCAAGATCAGCAGTACTGTCTTGCCTTGATCAATAATGTCCAGCATGTGTGACTGTAAATCCAGCATAACGGTTTCGGTGCTGTGTGAAGCTCGAAATCCGGACTGTTAAGGATGCAAGATTTTGTTGGCCTCTACATATGATTGTAGTTGTGCGGTAGCAACTTTATCATTAATGGAGTATTGTTTTTTTGATGACTGAATATAAAGAATTTCGGAACTGTGGCACCGTACCTGAAAAAACATTCATGGAAACATTTCAGATCGACGATTTTAAGACTCAAATTGAATCTTTTGTCGAGACTGGATGTCCTCGGTATAAGGCTGAAGATTCCAATAGCGCAACGACAATGCTGCCATTGTGGTCAACATCTAGAGAAACTTCGACATTTATGCATAGAATGCTCTGCCTTGGTAGAACTGCGGGTTGAGAAACTGGGGACGTTTTTGCAAGCTGTGGAGGGCTTTATATGATATATGGTAGATATGATGTGGCATTTATAACGTGCCTGTACACAGAATATCTGTGGGTCCGCATCCTAAAGACGAATGAAATGTGTTTATTAATTGTAATCTTAGAATCTGTATCCATTGTTTTCGATGAATTGTAATGAATTTGTGTGCTTGTAAAATGTAATATTTATGATGATTTTAGGTTTTTGTGAGTATATTGTATAATTGAATTTTGCTATTTAATATTAATATGTAATGATGTCTGCTGTTTTTAATATGCATATGGGTGAAAGGTTCTATTTGTGTAGCCAATACACACAATGAAATAAAATAAAATAAATAAAAGCCAGGCCAAGCGACTGGGAAACAACATTAGCAGAGGAAAGTGCAAGGGCAAAGTAGAAGCAAGGAGAAAGAATGCAGAAGCGGAAGCCATCGCAAGACAGCCAGTGGGAGAAGTGTACCGGAAAAAGTAGTGGAACTGTGGTCTCGGCATGTGAGAGGGTAGGCGGGAGCATAGTGCAACATGTGACAAGGGCTTGCAGCCGGGACATTGCAATAGTCTAAGTGACTAGTAACTAAGGTTACTATTACAACTTTACTCTTGCACAGAGACATGAATGGACAAATCCTCTATATTGAATGGTGAATATGGTCGTAAAAAGTAGGGGAATGGTAAAGAGAAAAAAGTGAAAGCAGTGGAACACGGCTCCCGAACGTTCCTGCCCACTTCAATCACTGAAGGCAGCATGAAGAACGAACGCCAGATCTCTAGGAGAAATCTAGAGGCCTCCTGATGCACTGGACTACTGATCCCTTTCTAAAGGAAAAGTTCCCCGAAGGACGCTGGAATTGAGGGACCGGGAACATCTTGAAAGCCTACTTGATTTGCAAATGGGCGGGCGAAGGATATGGGGTGTATTAGCTATTTTAACTATGGATTTCATTGGTTCTTGAAAAGAGGGTACCCGTAAATGTAGCACAGCCAGAAAGCAGCCAGACTGGTGATGTTCTAGCCATGCACCCTCTGTCTTGCCATGCCAATGCCCATACTGTAGGTTCCCTGCTGTGACCCCTGCAGCATACCCCACCATTACTATAAGCACAGAGAGCCATACATACCCCTGAGGCGAGTCAATAAGAGGCCCACAGACCGGCACATCAGAAAGGCCTCATTATTTCAGTTTCAATGGCTAGCGTTCCAGCGTGGCTGAGGACAGCGGCCGAGTATAGTTGAGGGCCATACATTTGGCAGGGAGAATGCGACCACAGGATCTGGAAATTCGTTTATTCATTTTTTTCGGGGTGGTGGTAGAGTCAGGGGCGTCCAGCACTAGAGAACACATTCGGGTGCAGCGTTAATGGAGAACTAGAGTCATAGTTGCACTTCTGGTACAAGCGAGTACTTTGTTCTTACACAAGACTTGCAGACCTATTACAAGTACTCTACATTTCCCAGGAACTCTGCAATACATTAAAGTTCTGTAAAAGCAGCACACAAATTGAAACAATTCCAGGGCTTTGAAAATACACCCGATTGTTCTGCATATGAGACGGTTCAAAGCCAGATAATTTAACTTTCTTTGAAATGTGCTCTGGAGACACTGAAAGATTGTCCGGGGTTAATAATGCAGGAGTCACCAAACACCAAACTGAGCATAATATCAAACTTAAACAAGCATGGCAATTTCGGCTGTATTTTTCAGATTGAACAAAAATCAACATGCAACTATAGCAAGTTCTGTTGGAAGAGTTAGCTGATGTTAGGACAAGTCTGTTTAAAGCAAACACGCTTTAAAACAACTATAAAACGTCACTCAGTGGTTGCTGAGTACAAGGGAGCCTGTGCATGACTGTAGTAGGCCAGGAGTCTGCCAACTTTGTCTCTCCGGATGTTTTGGACTACAACTCCCATCAGCTTTAGGGAGTGTAGTTAATAGTAGGGGGCGGTGGTTTGTAGTGCAAAACATCTAGGGAGCCACAGTTTGCATAACCCTGCTGTATGCAGATTTGACAAGTGAAAAGCAAGTAAAATGAAAAATAGAGAGCTGGGCACCAGTCGTCTGCAGCACCCCTGGACAGCAAAACAAAAAGGTGTCTGCCCCCTCTGCCCTGGTCATAAATGGGGTGGGGGGAGGCTCCACATTTTTTAAAAGTCACTGATTTGAAAGCATCAGCGCCCTATTGTTGTTAAATGCGCCCCCGTCCTAAGAGTGGGGCACATTTCATTTCAATAGGGGGCCTGCCGAGCCTTCGCCCCCCATGCCAACTCGGGGGAGACCTTGAAAGATTCCCCCCGAGCTGGCGTGACGGGGTGCTGATGGCACCCCTGGCGGTCACTCGGGCAGACCTGCCCAAATGATGGGCACCACCAGTTCCAAACATTTGTTGTTTATAGGAAATATTGAAATATTAATAGGAGCATTACAGATTAGTGCAAGCCACATTAGGCAACTTATACTGTGAAAGAAGATTCTGAAGACTTTCAGAGAAGTACTGGCTCACCTATATAGCTAATAGCCTTAATACATGTTTCTCTGTAACACTTCAATCCTTTAGACCACATAGATCATTGGAAAATAGCTAAGTGGTTCACAAACATTTTTTATAAAGAATTTTCACTTAGAGATGGCATACACAGTTACTCCTTATTTCGCCAATGCATTTCGGACTACTGTCCCTCATCAGGTCAAGTAAAGTGTGTGTCCAGGTTCACATCTAGCACGAGTATCAGTTCTCACTCAATAGTGATGTCTCCACTCGCCAGACCAGTATAACATTCCATATTGGTAAATTTGGCCACCTAAGCTTTTTTTCTCTGCAGGCTGAATATGGCTGTTAACAGCCAGGCACAATATCAAACAGCTTCCTGCGGGTACACAGAGGTTTGCATCATCATTGAACATACTGCAAGGGAGCAGGACACACCCTCAGATGAGGTCATCAAAGGGGTACAGTGAAATAAAAACAAGCATTGGTGATGCCAGTTTGAACTTTTGTGTAGGCGTGCGAAAGGCATTTCCCAGGCACTGCCACAGTAGTATTAACTGGCCATTGATGATAGAAGGTACAAAATGGATCGAGTACCTGGGTATTTTACAGCAGTGTCCTGCCAAAAGTGTTGGATTTATCAATGCCTATTTTTAACAAGACTTTGGTAAAGGACACGCACAGTGCTTATAAATTGAGTGGCTGAAGGCAGACCCGGTTAAGACATTTTTATTACACTGGTAGAATGTTTACAGCGCTAATTACGTCATTAAATCTCAGAAGACTGTTCTAAAAAAAAAAACACTGGCAAGCACTCGGAGTGCAAAGTTTGATGTAAGGCTTCATTAAAGTGAGCTCAAAGAGTTTCCATAAGGAGGTGTTTAGGGTGGGGAGGGGCAGGAACTGGGTGGGGATGGCAATAGGTATTAGAGTAGCCATGGGCAGTCAGTGGATGGGCAAATAACCAAACAACACCTACATGCTGTGTGTCCATTCTCGCATGCCATTCCGCCCTATCTGTACTATAATGCAATCATTTTGGTTTATAGGTGGTGCAAGCACCACCCAATAGTTCAAACTAAAAAGGCCCGTGGTTACCAGGGTGGGTGGGTTCCTACATACACTGTAGGCACAATGAGCCCCGTACAACATTCTACCAGGCATTCTAATTGTTCAAAATCGAAACACATTCTAAAATAGGATTCCTTGAAATATATTCAGCAGGACCCATGTAGCTTGAGGACACCAAACAACACTATGCACCACATTTTGGTAAATCGGACAGCCTATTCTGCAGTTGCAAAGAAGTACACAAAAATCACTTTTTAAAAACATTGCATTTAATTATTGGTTTTCCAACGACAGAAATTCAAAGCTACGCCCAGGCTGAGGACATATTCCAAACAGATAGGTTGGAAGAGCTTCAAAGCAGCCTGCCCTTTCCCTTCCCACATGAATCAGCTGACGCATAACTGCATAATGTGTTGGTTTCAGGCATTCTGCTGTTTTTCCTTTGTGTACTTTGTGGCTGGCCCTGCAGATGAATACTGCACTTGTTCTGAATTGCCATAATTCAGTTCTTCAGTGGACACGAGGATGAAAATACACACTCGGGTGTAGAGAAATAAACTGCACAAAGTGATTTCCCCTGGTGTTTTACGAGTATTAAATCAAGTTTATGTGCGGGTTTCATAGAGCGCCCCATTGTTCCACAAGTTGATGTATGGAGAAACTTTAGAAGTTGCAGCTGGTTGTCATTCTGTTTTATGTCCTGGATATTGCCGTCCTCTTTGCTGTAGATCATTTGTGGTGTGCCAGGGTTACTTGCTGAATGCTCATTTGCAGGTTCAGACTGGCCTATAGGGCTGGCTCAGAAAGGCCTATAGGGCAATGCCCAAAGTGCTAGCCCATGATTCAAGGATGGGTCAATATTTGTTGACAGAATGGACTGCCTTTTTGGACAGAGTTGGGCATTTCCATAAGTTACGACACCAGTTTTAATCAATGTTATTAAGCAAATATGTTTTGAAGTGCATCATTTGCAACACATTCGACCCACAACACTGGCTTGGATAGTATTCAGTCTGTTCTGGATAGTAATGAATAGTATTGTGTGATTGATATTGGGTTTTATAAAGCACAAACCAAGCTGGGTAGTAATATTGGGCTATGAAAAGGGGTGGGGTGTTACAGTTTGGCCACTTCAACAAACACAATCCTTCAGGATTTCAATCTACCGGCCACCTGTGCTGTGCAGCAAATGTACTTTCAGACAAGGGTGCAGTTCTACAAACCATCATAATGGTAGCTGTGTTCTATAGCAAGCAACGTTGGTGTTGACATTGTGCACAGAGTTGTTAAGGCGGATGACCCCCGGGGGAGTGGAACACGATTTATGATGTGATGACATCATAAAGGCATGAGACGATAGTGAACACATACCTGAAGTGTTACCTATTTATATATAATGCCCAGGTTTTTATTATTTCTCTTTAAATCCTAGAGGACAATGGATAGGGAAATCCACATTTGTTGGCCTTAGACAATGCTTGCCCCGAGGGTTCTCCAGAGGGACATGCGCTGTAGGACTGCTGAGACAGCATTTTCAGGAGCCCTTAGGAGGGACTGGGTGAAACGCACCTGGTCGCCATTTTCGGATTATGCCGGCCTAGACCGGTTTGGACAATGGGACCTTATTCTTGACTGGAAGTATGTCAGGGGACAGTGGCGCCACACTCCTCACATAAGGAAGACGATGCCAGATATCATCAGAACAGAGAGACTGACCCGGAAGCAGAGGATCACGTGAGGATGGGAGATGGGATAGAAACAGAAGACGGACTGTGGGAATGAACAAGAAGGGCTATTGTTTTGTCTTGGGGGCATATGAGGTCAAACAGAAGTGGTGTTTATTGTGAGGGGCCAGACCATGGGGCGATGCATGAGGAAGGTGAACTGGAGGTGGGATGAGTTAGTTTGGGTGGCGGGCTAATAGGGTGCTGTCTGTATGTGGTTTGTGGTTTGCAATCCAGTAGTAAAGGGGGCTTGGCATTTCCAATATGTTTTGAGCCACTTTGATAGATGCTGACCGTAGCTCTGACCTGTAATGCAATGCTGACCACTGACTCCTGTGGGCCTCCATCCGGACACCCCCACAAGCGTTCAAAACAGTAAGGTAGGACACCGCATGGGGAACTAAGGGCCCCGTTTTTGAATATCCCAGCATGGGATGTTTTTTGGGGATATGCTGAAATGGCATAGAGATTTTGGACTGGGTATATAGTATTGGTAGTGGTTTTTGCTTGTTTCAAAATTGTGATTCTTTTAGTTCTATCTCTCTTTTATCCAGAGATTTACCGAGCAAAATACCAAAGTTAGGGACTGAGCCCGGTGCAGGCATGGGTAGTGGTTAGGGTAAAGAGGTGGGGAAAGGATAATGCCCACAGCTAAATATGCACAGGTGGATGATTGTGTGACTTTGTGACAACAGTCATTATCCTTGTCAGGACCACTCTGCAGTGTCTCTGGTTGTTAAATGTAAGCTCCTTCCCTCTCTGAACAGCCAAGGAGTGGTGTCAAAGAACACACGGAGCAGGGGGCGGCTGGATAACAGGGCAAGTGATGGATGAATTAAGATTTAAACAGGGAAAGGAAATCCCCAGTGGGGGTAGTACCATTTCCCTGTGAGGATCTACTGAATTGGACGAGGGATGAAGATAATTTGAAAGTTCTAAATTCTCAATTGGAAGAGCCCACCGCGAAGCTACAACCTAACCTTAGAAATAAACAAGTGCAACCACGAACATACCTACTACTGTATCCCGAAAAGCTGATTGTATTGTATCCAGAGCCTTCACATGTTTCTGATCTAATATATTACTGTCACTCTGTTCTTTCATTTTAGGAAGAGTAACATAATGATTTTTAAAATCATCCATCAGGATAAAAAATTGACATGGCCCACGGTGCTAACAGCACAAAGAGAACTTGGTGGTAATGGAAGCATAGTTCTAGATTTGGTAAGTTTGCCCATGGCTATGCACAGAGTAGTAGCGCAAGGGCATTGTAAAATGGAAGATCTCAGTGCTGTTGTAGGTAAAAGAAAAGAACATTCAGTACGTTTGAAGTGTTATTTACTGACAATAGTGGATGGAAAATAGTACAAGATCAGTGAAGGTGTGTTTGAATTCTACTGATGCCCAGTGTCAATTGTCAGAGTCTAGACCATCGAATGTGTAATATGTTTCTGCATTTGCAGTCCCCAGCAATGGAATTAGGAGTGTTTATGAAGTACACTCAAGTGTATAATCAACGGTTGTGGTAACACTGTGTCAAATCCGGATACTGCTGCATACAGATATATGGCATTAAATGCAACTGTAGCCACACTTTTGTTTACTGTTCCCTTGTTCCCTTTCCAGGTGACTAACCATTACTGTAACTGCACCAAGCGAGCTAGAATTCAGTTCAAGCAACAGCGAGAGGAGTAGTTTGAAGTGCGTCAGAAAATAGAAGTACTGCAGAAAATGTGGAGTGGGGCTAATACTGCTCTTGCAGCCTGCGGTATATATAATGGTAAAACTTAGAGTGTCGAGTTGGCTGACTTGAGAAGGCCACCGGGCTCATATCTGAGGCAGAGCTCACAGGTAGCGAGGCACAGATTGGCGAGCATCATGTTATGGACACTTTGAGTCAGCTTGCCAAAGGGGCCCTGCAGAGACTGATGGATGGCATGCTGGAAGCCAGAAGGAACTTGGAATGGGACATGGCGTGTGAAGAGGTGTATAATTATCTGAACAACCAATTGATATTGATCTGAGGAGATGTACAACAAAATGGTTGGCCACGGTTGTTGAAGAATGATTCTGGGATACCTGAACATCTATGGCAATTGAGGAATTTCTGGAAGTACAGTGGTTGGTACTGTGAGAATAAAGAGTGTTAGTTTACAGCACATGGGCTAATCAAAGGACTTAGGGTGCTGGCCAGCAGAATACTCCCTGGACCATGGGCAGCATGTAACTGGGAGTGGGTGACGCACCATGAAAAATGAGAAATCAAATTACCTAACAATGCTTTCCAATACCTGATTTAGTTGTGGTTCAAATTGGGAGTTGTGGTGTTGGTTGGAAACAGAGTGTGCTGGGAAGGTGAAGGAGCAGGATATAGTTAGGAAGTGTGAGAAACCAGAAGGTGTATCACCTGCATATCTCTCTCTCAGGTAGCCAGAAGAACACAGCTGGTAAATTGGGGAGACCGATGCCAGACCGGTCTGTGTTGAAGTCAAGGTTGCTAGCGGCAACATTGTAAAAAGAGTGCTAGAACGAACATTGTTAAACACGTGTGATGAAAGACACGAGTGAAGCTAAATTGCTGGTAAATATTTGAACATTAGAAGGAAAGATGCAATACCATTGGCAGAGTGGTCCGGCACTGTGAATGTGCTCAGTCGAAAGTCTCTGTATGGTATCCTACCAAAAGAAATGAAAGCAGAAGATTGTAAATTATGTGAAGGGAATCGCACTGGTTCTGCGTCGGTTTAAACAAAACCCATTGCACATTCGAAATTGCAATGACATTTGTGAAGTCATCTTTGATGTCCTGGGTGGTAGTCTTAGCAGTGCACGGTGGTGGTGCTAGTTATGGTTGCTTATCTTACCATAAGTGGTGAATTTCCGAGGTTTTTCAGTTTTACTTGTAACCATAATGTCCCTTTAACAATGTTTTTTCATTGAATTTCATAGGTTTTTATTAGTGCAACTTAACCATAACGTCCCTTTAACAAAGATTTTTCATTGAATTTCATAGGTTTTTATTAGTGCAGCTTAACCATAATGTCCCTTTAACAAAATTTTGTTTTTTTCAGTGAATTTTATAGGTTTTTATTAGTGCAACTTAACCATAAAGTCACTTTAGCAATGTTTTTTCATTGAATTGAATAGGTTTGTATTGGTGCAACTTATCCATAACGTCTCTTTAACAACTTTTTTTTCAGAGAATTACATGTGTTTTTACCAGTGCATGCTATTTTCCTACAACTTACTAATATCATACTTACCACCTATATAGCAACGTTTTTGTCCAATTTACAATGTTTCACCTTAAAGCTCTTCCATTTCCCACCTTCTAGCATCATTTTAACACTTCTATACTTTTTCCACTGTTTTTGCTTCCGTCGACATCTGCAAACGTCTGACGTCATTGTGGATCTTCCAGACATTGCCACGTGACCATGCACTTGCACGCGGCCTGATGGCGTGTCCATGAACATGTTTGCACTATGCATTGAGGTCCTTGCTTCGAGGACAGTTCGAAACTGCATTTTCTACTGATCTAGGAACCTTTAAGCTCAAAAGGTACCCTTGCACAGCTCCTACACTCATTCTTATTTATTATCCATTAACAATCTAGTACAAAGCACATACTTGGAAGAATAGTAGCAAAACTGAAATTTATCTTAAAAATGGCATCGGATATTGCCATTCCTCCTCCCCAAGGGCCAACACCACCACCAGCTGGAGGACCCACACAACAAAAAAAGTGGAGTATTTCCAAAGACAATGAAGAGGACCAAGAAGATGAGGTAGAGGAAGTGCCTACCTCTACCACCCAGAGAGAATCATGGGTGTGGCAGTTTATTTACCACTGTTGGGAATGTAGCAAGGGCTAAAGCTACAAAAGTGATATGCACTGAGTGCAACTTTGTACTCAGTCGCGGACTACCTGGATATTAGTCCTACGGGACCACCTTCATGTGCCGCCACACCAAATCCAACTACCGCAATGCTCTCAGAAAGGTTGTTCCTTTCTTAGCAAGTAGTAGGCTGTCTTTCTCCACATCATCTTCCTCAACCAATACTGTAACCACACAGCCTACTTCTGTGGGACACAAAATCCCACCAGCTACCTTGCAAGCAATAAAAGAGGCTGTTGATCCATATCTTTGGAACACAACAGTCCTCTGTATATACTGCGACACACCACTCTGCAGTGGGAAGCAATTTCAAAGTTTGTTTGAAGCTGTAAGCAAGGAGCATGAGAAACACTGCCCACTACCTTAGAAGTAACACAAGTGCAACATCTTCCCCTGTCCACCTGCCCCTCCATATTAGTGCTTGGTGCCTCTTCCCTCATTTCCCTCCTCACCTTACGTTCTAACCCCTCCTGCAAACATTTAAACATTTAAATCAACAAAAGAAAGGTTCCTTTAGGAACCACCTTTCACAGTTAAAACATAGAACTAAAAAAAATCTTATAGACTCCATCTACTTTATATTTCTCAGTAAAGTACATAGACTCAATATAGTTTTCCAACATTTCCATCAGCTTTTTGTGTTATGCTAATGGAAATAATGTAACATTCATCCCCTATTCCAGGAACCGGAACAAGGCATAATGGCCCAACAGCCCAAGTTATCGGCCCGTGCGAAGTGTGTCTGTGTGCGCCCTGATGCCTGCGGGCTTCGGTGAGGTATGAATAAATAAATAAATAATGAGGGCTCTGGGTCATTATCCTCCATTGAAGCCGCCGCAATGGGAGATAAAGACCATTAGCATCCCTGGTACCCAAAGCGGGAACACTAGGTGCTAAAAAATAGATTTTCCAAGATGGCCACCATGGAAAGAGAAAGCGGGACTCCGTTTAGAGCTCCTCTTCCCTTTCCATGGCAGCCTGCCAAAGGCGAAGTCAGAAACCTATGACCATATCAACACAAGCACATTTTCTTTCCCTTCCAAACCTATCCTACTTTTGAATAACTTTAGCACATAGCCGGTCCCAGGTGTACATGACCACTTTGATACCATTTTTCATCCCTCGCGGTCATGGCCAGTAGCCAGATTATCCGAGTCATGACCTTATACAATGACCCGGACAATCTAGCCACTGCCCATTGCCACAGGCTATATCTCAGTCCTCAAAGGTATATCACTATTTTTTGTACCTACATTATGGCACTTCTCAAACAATAAAACACGGGCACATGTATGTACACAAAATAGTCATATAACTTAGCCTCCACATGACAAAATCCATTCAGTCTTTACACAAACATTCAAGGTTGGGACTATAATCTTTCTGAAAACTTTTAAAAATGTTGAGAGCCTCCTCTAATTTAGCCTCTAATTTACCCCCCTCTGGAGGAAATGTCACAAAACTTTACAAAAGCATCGATATCTAGATTTAAACTCGTTTGCAAACTTTTGTGCACATTCGTCAAATGGCACCACATTTATAAGCCTTTACAATATTTTGGGAACCCCCTCTAAATTTGTTCTATCTTGACAAAAAAGCTCCACGCTTTCCAAAACCATTCAGAATCAGGTCTAGAATAAAATTTAAAAAATTCATGCAGTTTCATTCAGTGGCGCCAAAGTTATAAGCTATCCAATAACGGCTTTTCACCAACCCTGTAATGCAGAAATAGGCACAGATGTCCCCGAAAATCTTACGTTTCCGCAAACTTCGCAGGGCTGTCTCCCGGACAGCCGGACAGTTGGCAGACTTTCGGGGTGAAAAATTGCATTTTTTTTTGCTTCTTACGGCCATATCCCATTTTTTGATTATTTGATTATTTGATAAGCGTGAGCAACATTTTCTTTCCATTATGTCTATGGAAAAAAAAATATTTTGGGGCCCCCCCTATAACTTTGCCCCCCCTTGACGAAACCTCACCAAACATAAAAATTCAGAGCGGGACATATATTTTTTTTGCAAAGTTTGGTGAGGATTCGTCCAGGAGGAGTGAAGTTATAAGCCGCCCAAAAAGTGCTCTTCATATGGGTTTAGCAACTTAACGATAACTACACGGCTGCTATCACAGGCCATGTAATGTATATAGTAACTAGATGACTATACATATGCACACAAAGTACACATAGTAGAAGTGCATGCATTAGACACAAAGAAAACATGCACTCCACATGAAGAACACGTTCAATTGGTAAAATATGCATTCACACATGGAGAATACTAATATAGCATCCATAGACATGAAGAAAATTAACATGACCAATGTATAAAAAAGTGAATGCACCATGAAAGAGATGTGCATATAGCTTGCCAACATGGAAGCAAGAGTGTCATTAGGCGGCCATCTTCCAAAAAATGGAAGCCGCAACATGTCTCAGAAAGAGCACAGGCCTAAAGGCCTCAGAAAACTCAAAAGGCTGAATCCATCGAAACACGTATTTGTGCAGAGCCGAAGCAGTAGCGTGCAGCAAGAGCCAAGGTCAGGAACTAGGAAGGGAGTCATGGGTGAGCAGAACGCAGAAAGTTCCCGGGACGAGGCATGGTATGCTCACCAGCGAATCAATTTTAATAAGAGCAGAAATAAACTCTGAAGTCCAGGTGCATGAGATCAACAAGCCAAAGGCCTTTATAAAGAGAAGCTGACTAGCGCCATGAGTGGACACAAAGAACAACATGCATGTTAGAATGGGCTAAAACCTTAATAAATAAAAAGAAATTCATTCTCAATCACGGTATCCCAACACGTGATCTATATATGGAAAACACTGCCTATTTATTATGTGCCAAACGTAGAGAGAACATGTGCAGAACTCCATCAATATGCACACAAACACCAGAATGCACACAAGGCCAAGTTCTTCCCTCTTCCCTTATCCTTTCTGCCACCCCATACACCTCTTTCACTACAGGAGTTGTCTTGATTCACTATTGTCTCACCATCACTGACCTGTTGCCAATGCTTGGATTGGACTTTATGTACATATTGACTTGGTGTTTCACCTTCTCAACTCTCATGCTGGACCTTCCCGGGATCTCACACTCAGGGTGGCTCTGAATCATGCTGTGCCCTTCTTGATTCCTTGCCTACATTCTCTGTTCCCTGCAACATTATGTGTTTTACTGAACTCTACAACTGTATTCACTCTCCCTTCTGCTTCTCTGCTCTTTTTCACTGTTTATTCTCTGTTCTCCCCTCCTCTCCCTTCTCCCTCCCTCCTCCCGCCCTCCTTTTCTTTCCTATGCACTTATTCTATCAGAAATGTCCCTTTACCTAGTATGATAGCAACAATGTTTGTCTCCTCCCCCTCCCATACTTATTCTCCCCCCACTTTTCAGCACTATCTGAAATGTCGTCAGGCCTAGTGCGATAGTTGCTTGTTTTGTTCCTCTCCCTCGTTCTCATCCCTTCTCCCGCTCCTCTTGTAAAATTCTGGCTCTACCAGAAATGTTGTCAGGTCTAGTACGGTAGTCGCCTGTCTGTTTCCCATTCCTTCCTATCTGTGTCTTTGCACTTGCTCTATCTGAAATGTCGCCAGGCCGAGTACAATAGTTAATTTCACATTCTTGTTGTTCATGGCCTGTAAGAATGTCATTGTATTTTTTACTTTGTTCCCTCACTTTCCGTGAAGCGCATTGAAACACATTGTGTATATGCACTATATAAATAAACTATCATATCATATCAATAAAGGAGGCATCATTACCTTGGGATGGTTAGGGGTATTCTTTAATTGGAAATATGGCATACTATAGAAGTCTCTTCCCCCACTTGTGTCTCACTCGTATTTTGAAGTTCTGTCAAAGTGTCCAAGGTTAGTAAGCTAAATGCCTACCAATAAGAAGTCCCCTTACCACACCGCCCATGATGGATAGCGCCAACCAGTCAATAACTCCTAGAGTGATGTATTAGAAATAGTATCTATAGGAAAGATAGGCCCAGGTGGAGTCATCAGATAGGTATCAACCAATTAAGTGACCAACCTCTAAATGTTCTACATGTAGCTCAACTTACTAACCAAACACAATCCCCTATAGGTTTTGTACAACATCGCATTATGATGTTATTTCTGATTTAATTTTGTAACAAAATCAGCTTTTAATCGTCTGGAATAAGAGAGCTACAAGTGGAAATGTTTGTATGTTGCCCCAGCTTAGATTCATTGTCTGAATAAAGCTGTGTTTTGACATGCACCTGAGTCCTCCATCACTGAGTATTTTTCCTGACTGATTGTGTGACCCTAGGCACCGCCTTAATAATAAGGCTCAAGTGTTTATTATTTTTCTTAAATGTTACAGGACAATGGATAGGGAAACCTCCATTTGTTGGCTTAAGGCAATGTTTGCCTTGAGAGTTCTCCAGAGGGACATGCCTTTTAGGACTGCTGGGATAGCATTTTTTTCAGGAGCCCTTAGGGGGACTGGGTGAAGGGCACCCGGTCCCCATTTTCTAATTCTACCAGCTAAAACCGGTTTGGACAAAGGGGCTTTATTCTTGGCTGGAAGTACGCCAGGAGGCGGTTGCCCCACACCCTCACCTGAGGACAATGACTCTGGATATCATCAGAATAGAGCGACTGACCTGGAAGCAGAGGAGACGGAATGGAAACGGAAGATGGACTACGGCAATGAACACGAAGGACTGTTGTTATGTCTTGGGGGTGGTAGAGGTCCAATGGAAGTAATGTTTATTGTGAGGGGCCACACCATGGGGAGATGTTGTGGGAGTTGTGGGAAGGTGAACTGGAGGCGGGTTGGGTTAGTTTGGGTGGTGGGCTAACAGGGTGCTGTCTTTTTATGTGGTTTGCAAACCAGTAATAAACGGTGTCTTGCTTTGTCCATTTGCAATATGACTTCTGAGTCCTCTTTTGTTTCGATCCACTTTGATCGAGTGTAGGATTATATTGCCCATATAGTGGGGAAATATGGTAGGACATGTGACCCTGTTCATTACCTGATCCATAGGGGTGTGCAGGAGGTGAACAATGGGGCTGGCAGGCACCCCCCACTCTGCGATGCAGGTCCCGGGAGTGGTGTGGTAAGGATTCCCTGGTCACCCCTACAGTATCTGAATCAAGGATAGGGTATTGTCACAAGGACGTTTCTAGGGATGCTGCACCTCGAAAGTGTACTTGGGGGTGGGGGGTGTAATTAGGGTTCAGTGTCACAACATAGAGATGAGAGGTTCGGTGGGGTCTGCAGCTCAAAGTACACTTATACCAGTATTTTGGTTGCCACGCTTGGTGAGAAAACTCCAGAATTGGTGAGAAAACTCCAGAATTACAGTTACTCAATCAAAATGATATAGCAGACTAGAGAACAGGGAGGTAGTACCCAGTATTTATTGTTCACCCAGGAGCCTCCCATGCATTTGCCATCTGCCGGTCCATGCTTGGAGGAGGGACAGAGCATGTGGGGGGGGGGGGAATTTCACCATGTTAAAACAAAGTGCCTTGGTCACAGATGACTCAAGAGTCCCATGTACAAAAGGAAACTTATATACTTCTGTTCTAGGTTACATAGCATCAGGCTATAGGTTAAAAGTACATAGAGACACATAAGGACAAATCCACAGGCCGACCTCTCTCTAAGCCAACCTCTCAACAACTGTCCTTCAGAGAACATCAAGCAGAGAACATTCACACAACATTCCACTTCCAAGCACTCATGACATCACACACGTACTGACCAGAGCAGATAGGGAAAAGGTAAGTCACAACACACCACCTAAGAGTTAGAGGTTCAAGGTACATGTTGACCATACCGGAATCTGATACCCAGGAAGGCATCCAAGGGAGCAGGGATTGGGGGACTATAAAAAGGCAACAGAAGTGCATTATAGTGTGGGTATTTGGAGAAGGGGGCAGTACGAGTTCAGAGGTGGCTTGAGAAAGGAGGTACTGGAAGCAATGAAGTTGTTGGTGGTAAGAAGCGCAAAGGAGGTGGTGAAAGGTGAAGTGGAGAAGGTGGAGAGAGTAAAATCAAAGGGGGAGGTGATGACAGGAAGAGCAGAGGAAGTGGTGAAAGGAGATGCAGAGGAGGTTGTAGTGAATATAGCACAAAGGAGGTGGTGTGGAGGAGCGGGTGAGCAGAGGAGTTGAGCAAGTGACAGTGAAACGGGGAGTTGAGAAGGGGGTGATGACGGAAAGCCCTGAGGAGGAGGGATCAGCTAAAGGATTCAAAAAGGAAAAGGGTCCTAAGGATGTGAAATTTAATGAACACCAAAAGAAAAAATCGAGATTAGAACAGAGGGGGCAAAGCTCCCTACACCCACGGGGCATGTGAGTGAGGTGGGAGAAGGAACAAGCGTGTGATGGGGTATCGAGAAGGTCCGGCAGGGCATACCAAGGATTAAGGGCGAGAGATAGGAATCAATTGAAGTTACCCTAAGTAAAAAAAGTCATAGTGATGGTGAGAAAAAAAGAGGGGCCTGAGCCCTCATAGGGCTAGGACCATTGGGTAAAAAGGATATAGAGTGCCCACCAAGCAGCCTTCAACACCTCCGATTCAGCCTTCCAGTGTGCAAGAGCTGGACACCCAACCCATGAAATCTAATGTATTTATTTATTTATTTATTTAAATGTATACAGAACGCAAACAGCCCTTGGGCAACAAGGCGCTGTTACATGTTATGAGCTTAATTACATGAGGCCTTTGAAGTGGCCTTTGGCTTCAATACAGATTAGATACATACGTACATTATACATTATAGGCAGATAGTGTGGAGAGAGTTGTATACAGATCGTGCGTGGTGGTGGTTAGGTGAAGCGTAAGGTCTTGACAGATCTGCCGAAGGCAATGTGTGAGTTTTCAGTGGCCTAAGGTGGCCTCTTTCCTGGTGAGTCACTAAAGCTGTGTGGTGACACTGGCTGAAGACCTAGCGGCCGCCCTACATCGATGGGGACTGTCAAGAGAGAATGACGATAGAAGAGGAGAGCCTTGCTTCTGGACCTCATAACCACGAAAACCAGGAGGCTTTCAGCTAAAACAACCCTTTCTGTTTTGAAAGCCTGAGACAGAATGATACGCAGAAGCGTAGACAGGGTAGGGCCTTAGCAGGCAAACCCTACCACAAATCTATAAATGCCCACTCAGCAGTGCTGTGTGGGCATTTACAGATGCTAATGTCACTGTGATGGGCCCAACTACGTTAGCTTCACGCCCCACTTGTTAGACAATCTTGATACCTACGATGGGGGAGAGACCTGGAAAGACTTGCCTTTGTGACAATGGCATTGAGATTAACTTGAACCAGTTTTGGTAAGAAGGGACTGGAGGAGGGTCTTGCGAGAGACAAAAGATAGTCTTACAGGAGCCGTTCTCCCTATTTATTTCTATTTATTTCCTTCAAATTATTCCTCACAACCCACTTAAACCACAGTTGTACTAGGAAACCTGAATTAAGCCTACAAGCTCTAATAGAATGCGTTTCATTTGATAGCTATGGGACGTGCAGCACACCGCGAAGGTTGGCTTCTTTGGGTGCAAGGGGAAGAGTTAGCAGATGTGGATGAGTTGCATCCATGGGAGAGGGGGGCTAGTCTGATATGGAGTGAGGCATTGCTCCATTTTCTTGTGGCATGGCTGAAAAACAGAGATTAAAAAGGAAATTATATCACGTGCCATATATCCGGATGAAATGAAAGCATCCAAAAAACAGCAAGGAAAAGGGGGAAAGAAAGAGGTTTTACTGTCTTTTGGAAAATAAAATTGCTCCTAATACAGTACTTTTACCTGCAATAATAGCATGACATACAATAGCCATCATCACCATTATGACATTCACAGTTTTATTTCCATGAGAAAGTCCCTTTGATCGATTTCTAAGGTACTATATAAAGGTTACATTTTATTAGTTTAGGCTCATAAAAGGGCACCCAACAACAAGTAGGAAACAGCAGGCATGCTTGCAAACCCAGCAAAACAACCAGTGACAAAACCAATATTTTGGCTTTTGTTTAACCACTGTATAGCATTTACCAGGAATGCATCTTGAGAAAGGTTTTGGCTATGTATTTAGTTTGGTACTTACATCCACTGAAAGGTATTGCTAGTATAAACCAGCTATCATCATCAAAAGCCCAGGTACCCCACCTAAGCCATTTACTGTCATTAAAAGTCCAGGCACTTGCTCTAACATCCAGTGATGGCTGGTGAATTGTTTCATCCTAGCGCAGCGAGCAAGCCTGAAACAACTCACAAGATTCAGAATGTTTCTTAAAATAATTAGTCGAAATGCGTATTTTACAGCACAAACTTCGGAAATCGGAAGTAAACATCATAGACTTTTTTTACAGTCAGTTCTGTTGCAGAATACATGAAATATTCCGGTAGGCTTTAGGTCACCATAATTGAATACGAGCATTTCACAACACATTTTAATGATGGCTTTTCCTAAGGAAAATCCTGAGGGATGTCTTAACAATATATGACAGCAATGCCAGTGTAAAATAAAGTTTCACGCTTCTTTTGCCAGAGGAAAAGCTTAAGGCCAGATTCAGCAATATATGTCAGCATTGCAAAGGTAAAATTCATATTGCTGCTGCTTGTACCCAACGAAAACTCGGAGACCTTTCTCAACTCTACATGCCAGCATTGCCACTGTAAAATAATGTTTATTTGTCATCCCAGTTCCTCCCGTTGTCACTCTCCCTAACTCACTACTGCCCCTTTTTTCGCATTCAGATAAATTATGCAGTCGTCAGCTCTGAAGGCATTGCCAAAATCATAAATTGTTACTTTAGCTATAGTAATTTTTTTTTGTACATGTCATGTGTATAGACTATATACAGTTATACCTAATAGCAAATTGAGAGGTTCAGATCTTTATTTAGAAAGCATGAAAGATTGCTCAGCGGGTTAGCCACTTGATTCTGAGATCTATGTGTTATCTACAAGCTGCAAGTTTTAATCGCGGCATGGCCAACTCAGCCTTCCGTTCTTCTGAGGTGATCAAATGAGTACCAATTGTGATTGTGTATTAATAATTGCATATACATTCTTCTATGTAAAGCGCTTTTCACAAAAGCAATATATCAATAACAAATTATAATTATCAGTGATAATCAGTACATTCCTTTTCATACAAAAAACCAATAGTACAAACCTCTACTAAGTAATTGGCTTCATACTGAGCTCCACCCAAAACATTTGAAGGTCCAAGTGACATTAGCAGTAGCAATGGAGGCAGACGATTCCCAGCCTTTTTGCATCTTCAGGATTTCTTATTATGTGGCCCTCCGGATGTGTTTGACTTCAACTCCTATGATCCCTAACCACCATGGTCAGAGGTGAAGAATCATGGTTGTTGCAGTCCAAAACATCTACACGGCACCATATTGAGTAACCATGGCAGGGAGCTTAGGAAATGAGCAGGGCTACATGTTGACCATGCTTGCCACTTGGTGAGAATAGAATAAGTATCAAGCGCAAGGAAAAAGAGCTCTCGAAAGAGCCTGGAGGAAGGATCCAAATGACAACACCCTAACTAACTATAATAAAATCCATTCTAACCTATAAAAAACTTATCATTGAGGCCACAGCCAAACACTATAATGAAAGAATTGTGAATGCACAATCCAATGCTGGCAAGCTATTTATAATCCTAGCAGAGTTTCAAGATCAGCCTCCACCTTCTAACAACATCATCAAAGATGATAATTGGTGTCAAGGCATTCATGATGCATTCTTATCTAAGATTGATTCACACAAATAAAAAATCAAGAAGGCCCTTGGTAAAGTAGTACCGGTGCAGAAACAATCTTTCCTAACAAAGTAGAAAGTACTATCCCTGAATTTTCATTTACTCACTATACTGAAAAGGAAGTCTCTAAGGTTATACAAGATCTCAAGGCCACTTCTTGTCCTGCCTATGACTGTCCTACAAGCATCCTTAAAGAGTCCAATGACACCTTAGTCCCGTGGATTACCAAACTGATAAACTTGTCCTTTGACGAGGGTCTGGTACCGGACCTGTTAAAATCTGCATGGATTACACCTTTATCAAAGAAAGAAAATCTGGATCCCACCAACAATGATAACTACAGGCCCATAACAAATGTACCTTTTATCCTCAAGATACTAGACAAACTTGCATACCTGCAATTACAGGCTCATGACGAGAAACATACAATTCTCAGCACCCGACAGTCGGGTTATAGAGCTCGTCATGGGACTGAGATGGCCATGCTCGATCTTAAATCCACCCTGGCTGGCATAGCAGATAAAAACCAAGCTGCACTGCTTATGCTACTGGACCTCTCCACAGCCTTTGACCTGGTTGATCACACACCAGATATGCCCCCACTCACAGATCTCCTTCGCTTTAACTTCTCTAAAGTCACGATTCTCGAAGTAGAAAAAATCATCCTGTCTCTGAAACCTTCCAACTGTCAGGGAGACCTGTGCCCGGCACAGCTCATTAAAGATGCCGCCCGTGACCTCTCCCCCTTCATCACGAAACTGATTAATGCCTCCTTCGCCACTGGCTCTATCCCCACTAATCTGAAACAATCCTGGGTATTTCCACTATTAAAAAAAAATCACACTCGACCCAGCCATGCCCACAAACTACAGACCCATAATGACCGTTCCCTTCCTACTAAAAATCATGCACAAGGTTGCCTATGTACAAATACAGAAGTATTTGGAAGAACACCATCTATTAGGCTCTAGACAATCAGGGTTCCGCCAGGGTTCAACATGGAACCAAAACCGCTCTCATAGACTTGAAAGCTCAGGTCGATACGCTCAGAGACAATGGCCAAGTTGCCCTACTCCTCCTCCTCGATCTGTCTGCAGCTTACGACCTGGTCGATCACTCTGTCCTATGCACACACCTCCACACATCAGCTCACTTCTCAGCCGAGACCATCACCTGGATTACCTCTTTTCTCAACGGTAGAACCATCAGGGTCTTCTCAGCTACTGCGGCGGCAGACCCCATACCCATCACTTGTAGCGTCCTACAAGGCTCCTGTGTCTCCCCCACATTATACAACATATTTACCAAGCCCCTTTTCGATGATTTGAATCATCTCGGTATCACCTACACTAACTATGCAGATGATACCCAGATCCTCCTTCTGCTCTCTGGAGATTATGGAAAGAATTTGGCCTTGCTACATAGGGTGTACATCATGATCCAGGCATGGATGGCCTTACATGGACTATGCCTGAATGATGATAAAACTGAACTCATCATCCTAGGCACCACATCCAGCTTAAAGAAACTTGGCCCTGCCTACAACTCTTTCATGATCAATGGCAACAACATTAAGGTTGGACAAGATGTCAAAACTCTGGGCTTTTACCTGGACTCTAATTTCTCCTTCAGAAGACAGGTGAGCTCCCTGGCCTCCTCCACGGCATATACGTGTAAATTAATCCGCACAGCTAAACCATTTCTGTCTGATACTAGCTGCCTTACCCTCGCTAGAGCCCTTATTCTGTCCCGCCTAGACTATTGTAACGCCCTCTATCTGGAATCATCCAAAGCTACCACTTGCAAACTACAAACTCTCCAGAATAATGCCCTCAGAGCGGCTCTGGGCATCTCCAGAAGAGAGCACATCTCAGGATTTAGCTAAAAGAACAACTGGCTATTGATCAACGACAAAATTCTTTTAGAAACCGCATTGCTCACTCACATATCCCTCAATAACGCTGCCCCTACCTACCTGATAAATAGATTCCACAGACAACCTTCCCTGAGACCCAGCAGAACTACTTACAAAGACTGCCTTACTGTCCCTAACTTTAAACGAGCCACCCTAGGGGGCAATAGTTTCCCAGTGAAAGCAGCCAAACCGTGGAACTCCTTACCGCCAAATCTCAGAGCGGACCTACCCTACCAGAGCTTCCGATCTAAGGTAGTTTCTTGGCTGAAAACGTAGGCCGTCAAAGATACTCATGCACCAGGCTGTCCCCCTCTCGTGCTGCCCGCACAGACTGTAACCACGTGCGCTCCCTTGCCTATATGTATATAATATCTATGTAACTCATTGTTGATATGTATATAATTTTGGTGTACCTTCCTGTCTCTCTGTATATTCTATGACTATTGTAACCAAGCTTTGCATATTCTTGATAAGGCTACGCCCTAATAACCTCGGGAACGCTCGCGCATTACAAATAATAAAACAAACAAACAAACAAACAGCTTACTGGTGTCAAGGCTCGGAGAGGTCGCCAATTGGTCCAAGACAGCATCTAGATGGATAGCCTCCTTTCTAGGTCCTAGAATGGCAAGGGTATGTGTAGGCAACAATCAATCCTCCCCTATCTCTCAGACATGTTGAGTTCCACGGGGTTCCTGTCTGTCGCCTCTGCTTTTTAAGCTGTATATCTCCCCTCTTCTCGAGCTCTTAAATAAATTAGGAATGCAATACACAAACTACGCTGATGACACTCAGGTAGCCATACAACTGAGTGGCTCATATAGTAATGATGTCGGAATCATCAATAACATATACAAAGCCATACAGGACTGGATGGCCTGTAATTCCCTGACTTTGAATGATAAAATGACCGAGCTCCTAATAGTGTCATCTAAAAGCACCCGGACTAAACTTGATCCTAACTATGCCAGCTTCCCTATTGCAGATAATATCATCACCGTCCAAAAGAAAGTTAAGACCCTAGGAGTTGTCCTTGATGAAGAGCTATCCATGAAGTCCCACATCTCTAACATCAAGTCTAGCTGTGGACTGATCAACAAGCGAATAGGATATATTCGCCCATTTATCACTGAAAAAAACTGTGCTCTTCTGTCCACGGCACCGATTAATTCTAGATTAGACTACTGTAATAGTCTTCTATCTGGTACCACAGTTACCAACATTCAATCTCTGCAGGTGGCCCAGAATAACGCTGTGCGTACTATTTTCAACCAATCTCGTCGCACCCACATCTCCACTTCAGGAAAAAACTTAATTGGCTCCCGGTTAAACATCGTATAACACATAAGGTGTTAACTATGATTCACAAATGCAGCTAAATTTGGAGGTACCACCCTTGATGCACAGGGTCCCCTTCTTTGGAATACACTACCAGCTCGGATACGGCAGATCCAAAGCTACACTGTATTCAAACGGGCCATAAAAACTCATCTCTTTAACCTGGAATAACCCGCTATGATACTTCTTTCCTCTTCTGCCTTCTTGTGTTCGTCTGTTCTTGTCTTGTCTTCGTGTGCGCCCTGAGGCCCATGGGAATGTGGCGCGTTACAAAAATTAAAATAAATAAATAAATAAAATAAAGGAAACAAAAGAGGTAAATGGCTCCAAGCCATTAGTGGAAGACTTGTTAGAAGTTCACTAGTGAGATAGGGGAGCAGTAGAAGAGAGAGCGAAGAGATTTCTTCCTGGTACAAAGGGAATGATTATGCAGAAGGGAACCCGGAGCAGGAGATGGACTTTGGTTAGAGTGACATAGGACTCTGAATATCAGCATGCCCGCACCTACGCTAAACGTGAACACTAGCACAGGCCACACTTGAATTGTGGACAATTGGCCTGCGTCGCATCTAGATAGGATTGATTGAAGGATAACATGCCCACGTGTAGATGAAACTTGAATGATAGCAGGTGCCACACTTAGAATCAAGAACACCAGCCTGCGCCGCATCCAGATTAGGTTAGGAATGTTAGCATGCCCACACCTAGACAGATTTCTAAACACTAGCCTGCACTGCACCGAGAAAAGACTGCAAATGTAGGCATGCCCACATGTGAAGGCCAACAAGTTCCACACTTCGACAAAACTGTGAATGTTAGCATGCTAAAGGTCATGTAACCCACTAACCAATATAAGCTCAAACTCTGCATACTTATCTCACTCAAAAAACTCACACAACCATCTCTCGCACAACAAGCCGCACGCACTTCACAACACTGCAACAACACATAAGCCGGAGCAACAGCACACGCGGACTGACACCGATCCAATACCTGCACCAAAGCTCAGCACCCGGTGTACACCGAGTTGAAGCTGCCAACAGAACACCACTCCTCTCACTATCCTACTCCCTCTTCACCCTACTAACTAACCCCCCCCCTTATCATTTACAGATCCGCCAGAGCGCCTGGGGACCAATTCCGTTGGTGACGGTGCGCGGTACAAATACCTTTAACATTTAACATTTAACATTTAACATATTGAGCAACATTGAAGGATGTAGTGTATTCCTCCAAAACAGGCATGAAGTATGGGATTAGACAGCTACTTGTACTCAAATTAAAATGGCAATGATATTTCGGGTTGGAACTCTCTCTCGCTTATCAAGTTGAAGCTGCTCTACCTAACCCACAGAATCACCCATGACCACAGTCCTGAATACCTAAAAAAAACTCATCAATCAAGACATCTGAGCTCTTCAGTTTCCACATATCAACAAGTGACAAGATCCACTGAACAAAACCTGGGTGGCTGCTACTTTGCTATTTTTGATCCAACCCTCTGGAGTTCACTATCCTTCAATATTCACCATAAAGACAACTACTGCCCCTTCCAAGAGACCTTCCTTTTCTCCCAGGCCTTTTAAAGTTCCTTGTCTCCTTCTGATGGCCCCTCTTAGATCACACACACTAAAGTGATCCTCAGAATGCTAGGGTGTGCTGCAAGAACCCTAAACAAATTAATCAAAATTATGACATTAAGGTGCTTGAATGCAGTTCATTCAAATTGACTTAAATACTACAACTTCCAGAAGGCATTTCGAATTAAATAAAATAACAGGATTTGAAACTTTGTTTCCCAGTAACATGGCTTCATCTGGTCACCCTGCAAGTCAACTTGTATTGGTATTTTTCCAAAATTAGGGAGGAATATGCTCATCTCTGCAATCTGCACTGATAAACCACCTTTAATCCTACAGTGATGCGGTTGCCATAGTAAACCACCCAATCTAGAGACTCTGGGCAATTACAGGTAGCTCGTGGAAAGAAAATGATAAGAACAGGCAATATGCAGTGTGAAGAACCGCAGCGGATGTGTACGGTTAATGGCGTCATTATAGGGCGGCTATTCATATTCATGCAAATGAGTTGTCCAATTGGCCCAACTGCAGAAAACCAAGACCACAACTACCAACATGCACATTTTTTTTTAATGCAAAGTCAGCCCTTGAAACATGGTCTCCTACATATATGACTCTCTATATATGAAGTCATTTGGTTACCTTTTACAAAGGAGTAACAAAAAACGCCCCGTTGGGTGGTAAGATAACGTACCTAATTTTGCAAAGCATACTGGGAAACGCGCAAAACTAACAGATGTCCTTGGCCAATTGGTCTCTCTTTAATAACACTGCCTATTGGACTATAATAAAACAGTACAATGCAGGAGACAACCAAACTTTAACAGACAGCTAGAAAAAATAAAAAACCTTGATGCCAACTCATCCATTCATGTGAGTGTCAAGTTGTCCCATACCAGGTGGTCATGCAGTTCCGGTTTTCTGTGCATTCTGGAGCTCATAGTTAATTATGTTCCCATGCTATAAGCCTGATATGCTAATACCAGAATGAACACAAAAATGTGGCTCAAAAAGTTAACTGGTTAATCTAACACTAGGACGATTGGGTGCTCAGCTAGGCATTGCATTCATTTTCGACCTTGTATTTTTCTTTTCCCAGGGAAAAAAAAATCATGACTACTGGACCCAGAATGCAATGGGACAATATCTCACAGGTGACAAGAGGCGCGTTAGCATGTATGGATTTGATACATACCAAGTTGTTGTTTTTTTAAAGATTGTTCTCGATTAATTGCTTTGGGCCTACCTCCGAGGTCGTCAATGATATCCAGGCTCGAACTCCAGGAGAAGCGCTCCACTGCGCTATATCCCATATCTGTCAGAGAGGTGGGGAGCGTTTCCAGCTCGTACGCACCGCGCTTTTTCCAGTAGAGAAACATATTGGGAGAATAGCAGGCCAGGCGGACGGTTAAATAGAAAGCAGACTTTCCCCCGTTGCCAAGAAGGAAGTAGAACCGTATTTCTCAGCGCTCGGCCAGGCGTTCTCCCGGCATATTTCAGCTGCAACATCTGCAGCGCTGTCAGGCGAGGACCGGTCCTGGGCCTGGAGCAGAGCACCGGACTCGTTCGCAGACAAGTGCCGCATTCATTCGGCTCCAGGAAGGGGCGAAGGCTGGGAGAGCCCCACGATATACTGACCAAAGGACTCCGCATTGGGCCAGACAGAGAGTCATTCTTTCCCTATCCTCCCACAGACGTGTTTACACCCTCACAATTCATGGACGATGCAAAAAATTCAACTGTGGAGAAATGTTCTTGTTCGTCGTATTATTTATCAGTTGCAAGGGCAGCATGGAGTGGAATTTAAGACACCCGGTCCCCGTATGTTCGTGGGCATCTCCTTTATCGTAACCCACACAACGATACACAAGCAGCCAGCTGCCCCCATCTCCTTGCCAATCTTTACCCAGCCCTTACACTTTATGCGACAACGCTCCACGTGGAGGAACTTGAAGGGTGCGCCGTAAAATGCAAAATGTGGAGCTTCAAATACCAGCATTTTTTTGTTGCTGTTGCATTTTTAAAGCGCTCACACAGACCGGGGGCATCGAGGCGCTGATTTGACAGTCGTTCTTGCAAAATGTCATGGATTGGAAAATTGGTGCGATGAAGTTTGTTAGGCCACATTATGACTTACTTGTTTAATGCAAAAGTGGTACTTCTAAAGCCTGCTATTTGTAAAATACCATCTAATTACGAGATGGGATATTTACGGCATGAGATAGATAAGTTCGGCATGGGGTAAATTTACCCATGTCTTAAATATTCCATGTGGTAAGACTGCTAATTAGGTGGTATTTAAAAAAAAAACAAGTGAAAATTCCACTTTTAAGTTTGGGCTTTTAGGTGGTGCAAGCACCACCTATACGTCGAAACTATTACATTAGAGTACAGATAGGGAGAAATGTCCCATGAAGGACACACAGCTTGTAGGTGTTTTTTGATTATATGTACACACATTGAATGGCCATGGCTATGCTAATCTCTATGGCTATTCTTACATAGTTTCTGCTCCTCCCCACTCAAAACACCTCCTCATAGGAGCTCTTTCAGCTAGCTTTAATTAAGCCTTACCATCAAATGTTGCACTCCAAGTGACTGCTGGTGTTTTTTCAAAGCAGTTTTCTGAGAGTTAATGACTTGATTGGAGCTGTAAACCGGCTACTGGGGTGTAACCAGGTCTGCCTCGAGCTACTCTATTTAGAAGCACTATGGGCCTCATTATGGGCCTAATTATAATGTTGGCGGTAGTCGTAATGAGGCCATATGTGTGTCTTCACTGACATCTTGTTAAATACAAGAATTGGCAAAGCCAACAGTTTTGGCTTGAGAATAAGTATTAGGCATTTGGCAGGCACTGCTATTAGAAGCCTAGGTACTCACACCAGTTTGTAACTGCTACCATCAATGACCAGTTAATACCACTACAGCAGTGCATGGCAAGTGCCTTTCCCACACCTACAAAAAAACCCAAACTGCTGGCATTGTCATTGTTTGTTTACAGTTATTACCATAAGCCTAATGAGGCACTGTTTCCTTGATATATGTAGGGGAGAGCCAGAGTGACTATAATCACTTTATTTAAATTTTACCTCTTAGACACATGGTTATTCTGAAGACTTCCACAGTTGGCCGTCAAGACCGACATTTGCGTTAAACAGTAGAGGATTTACTTTTATTTTTGTTTTCATTCAGTGTATCCTCTATGAAACCCTCTTTACGAGAACTAATTCTCAGTTTCAGCTTCCTTTGGTAGTTCCACACCAACAGTGGGCAACATCATGATGCCGTGACGGACTGGGAGTCTCTGAACCAGTAGAAAAAAGACACACTCCTAAATGTATGCCCTTCTGCCACGTCCTGAAATACTGTACCCTGTGGCATGTGTTAGTGTTGGTTCCTATGGATAGCGACGTGTCTTCTCATTTCTTGAAAGTTCACAGGCGAGGACATGCATAACATTCGGTCACTCTATAAATGTTTGGAGAGACATGGCAGCCGATCCACTACAACCACCGTTAGGGGTGTTGCTAGGTCTGGAAAAGATCAACGGCTAATCTAATGTCAGGACTGACGGGATTCGGGGCTAGCAATAGCCTTGTGGTTGTAGTCCCTGAGCTTCTATCTGGGGCTAGAACCAAAAGAACCGGGCTATAGCCCCCTCATCCTCCCCTAGCAACGCTTCTGCCGGCAGGGCCTTTATTGGGTTTAGGTGCAGAGCACTCCACCCAGAACCTGCAGCTTCCCCACTGTATCCCGCCGGGGCTCCATGCAGCAGACGGACGAGGAGCACAGGGACAACATGTGCAGACAGGTTGCACAGTCCGACAGCTCCCAGGGCTATGGTTTTTCATTGGCCACTTAAGGGAATGCACACTTCTCCTTTCACCACCTTCCTTCTCACACAAGCACTCCATCCATCACTTGCCCCGCTCCCTGCCCCACCAGTGCTGCCCTATTTTCCAAATATCTATGGCCTGCTTCCAAGCGAAATGCTTCAGAACACTGGTGGCTGTATCTATATCCCACAGGTGTTCTCCATGGCTGGCATAGTCATCTCCTTTCACAAATGAGAATTACATTTCCCAAAAGCGGAGGAGACATCAATCAATTATTGGCGAGGAAGAAGTAATTTGGATGACCAAAGTAAATACATTAAGCCCTTGGGGCATGAAGACATAACTTGACTTAGGTTGCTATTTGCAACCCATAATAGTTATAGTTAATCTACTGTTGTCTATAAGGAACAGGTGAAATAAGCACACATTTGTTTTTAAACACTGAATACATTCAGAGATACCTTTATAATCAGTACAAATTAGCCAATTGATCAGGCTTTAATATTCTTAACGTTATGAGGGCTATATATAATAAATAAGTACTCGAGGTCTTATGAACAGTATGTGCCAATCTTGCTCTCTACAATAAACTACTAGATTTAATGTGGGTTTACCTTAATGACTAAATAACCTTTGGGGAAACGGTATATTCATATAGACAAACAACAAATTGCTAAATATTCTGTCAATATGGCGTCTCTATTGTTTCGCTTAAAAAAAATGTGAATAACATAGTGGTTGCCCTCACCTATTTGGCACAGTGGCAGTTGCCGTAGCACTTACAACACAGCAGCAGTGGGAACTACACTTCCCAGAGTCCCATGCACAAGGTCTGCAACGTTGATTCCGGTCCGCGAAGCAGGAAATAAAGCAGACTTTTTTTCTGCAGCATAGCGCTTCTCGGGACTTTTCTCGTTTATTTCTGCAATCTCCATATTTTGGCAACTGACCCTTTGCCTGTCCCTGGAACTTTTTGCTGATTTGTTTTTTTGTATCTGATCATTGGAACACTATTTATTTATTTATTTATTAAATGTTTTTAGAAAATGCGCCACATGCCTGAAGGCCTCAGAGCACGCACATAAAACAAAACAAGACAAGACAACAGTTCAAGTAAAGCAAGAGATGCAGAGGCAGTGGGAAAGAAGAAGCAAAGGTGGAGACGGATTAGTCAGCCGGTAAATAGAAGAGATATGTCTTCAGCCTTTTTTTTTTTAACTCCACATTTGTTGAAATAGCTCTAAGGCTGTACGGGAGTGCATTCCAGGCAATCAGACTCTGGGCGTCAAAACTGCATCTGCCAGCCTTAGCAAGTTTAAATCTAGGCTGTACCATTCTGAGTTGGTTCTCAGACCTGAGAGTGCGAATTGGAGCATAATGCATTAGACGATCCCGAAGTAATTAGGGGCTATTAGCACCATGGTCCAACGCCAGGGTTGTAATGAGGGCCAATGTCTTAATCAGGAGGAAACCAGATAACCTGTGTGCTTACCTTATATGTTTTGTGCTGGTAACCTGTACCCAATGGCCCTTTCCTAACATTTGTGAATCCTATTTCCACTTTTTGCCTGATAACCCTGAGCGAGCAGTGTACTATTGTTTTCTCTCTTCTCTGGTATATCAGGAGAAAGGTCTCAGCGTCTACAGGAGGGCTTGTGTGTGTAAAACACCCATCGGTTGTTCACTAGTCTGACAGAAGCAATAAGAAGATAGAAGTGGAACTAATTGAGAAGACTAACTACAATTAGGGTGAGTTTACCGTGGGCTGTGCTACTATATGAATCTTTAGATGGTTAAGAAGATGCATTTATAGTTTTTTATACATTTATTTTAGAATGAAAAAATCAGAAAGGAACTGTCATAAACGCTTGTGGATGAATATTGAAAGCGTTAATTTCTCTACATTATTGCTGAAAATGAATAAGATCCCCAACAAGAAGGTTAGCTGAGTGTCTTAACTGATATTAGTACCCTGCGAAAGTTAAGCAGAATGTAACACACATTCTGATTGGCTCTCACTGGGTCGTTACCCGGCCGAGAATCCCCCAATTCTTGGCCAGGATTCCAGCCGATGTGTCCACGGCGGGGGGGCGCGGCAGCCCCTCAGCCAATGAGGAGGCTCTAAGCGGGGCCATCTACGCTGCGAGCCTCCACACGGCTGGAGGCTGCCATCGTCCCCTGCTAGGGATTCAGGTATGTTTGAAATTTTTTTTTTTTTACCAACCTCCCTCTTTTCCCTCCCCCCCCCCAACCCCACTTACCTTCTTTTCTGTTATCTTTCGGGAGCGAACGCGCTGGGAACACTTCTGTTTCCAGCGTGTCCGCTCCCAATGGCCACCATGGAAAGGGAAAATGGACTCTGTTTTCCCTTCCCGGCGTCCATTTTCTGTGTCATTTATTTAATTTTTTCTGTCCTAAAAAGCTGCAGTGTTTCGGGAAAGAAAAAAAGCTTTTAGTACCCCGGTCTTGGGCCGGGGTATTAATAGCAATATGCCCCGAGCGGCGGGGGCATTACCCAATCCAGTAATGCCCCGGGGCTCGGGGCATATTGCATAATTAGTACCTAGCGAGGTTCAATGAGCTTGTTACAAGCAATCTCATAGGCTCTTGTCGGGACATTACCGGGCCGACAAGACTCCCTCACCTCACTGGAAGAGTCCTTCCGAAACTCGCCGCAATGGAAAGGGAGAAGGGACTATGTGTAGTCCCTTCCCCGTTCCATGGTGGCCATTTTGTTTTTTTTTACATTGATTTCAATTAACCACCATAGAAAGGGAGAAGGGACTCGAGAAAATTGCAATTGGTACCCCGGTGCGACATGCCAGGGTACTAATGGCAATATGGCCCTCAGATGTGGGCCATTACCAGTTGGGGGAATGCCCCCAGAGCTCTGTTAAAGCCCTTGCTTCGCTCGGGCTTCTAACTATAGCCCTGGGGACATTACCTGACCGGTAATGGCCTCCCTCCACGGGTCATATTGCCTAAATATAATTTGATCATAACAAACATCAAGTACATAAAGTAGATGTTTTTTTCTGCATATCTTTTCAAGAATTGGAGGTGGAACTATCCTACATGAAAGATATTTAAAATCTTATGGTAAAGTAAAAGGGATTGACCCTTGATAAATGATACTTTAATTCCAAAGGCATTGAGAAATTCTAACTTTCTAACCCAGAAACGTGATATCATAGTGTTATTAAACAGATATTTTTTCCAAGATATTTTGAGATATATATATGGCCACGCTAGTGGCCGTGTAGTTATGGTTAAGGTGCTGTTTCCATAGGAAGAGTACTTATTCGGCGGCTTATAACTTCGTTCCCCCTGGAAAAAATCCTCACTAAAGTTTGCAAAAAAAGTATATGGAACACTCTGAATTGTTTTGCAAAGTTTGGTGAGGTTTGGTCCAGGGGGGGCAAAGTTATAGGAAGGCCCAAAATTTTTTTTTTCCCATAGACTGAATGGGGGAAAAGCTTTGCGCACGGCTACAGATCAAACCGCTGGATGGATTTTCACCAAATTTGCGGCAGGAGCAGTGGTTTGGTCCCGAAAGTGTGCTTTTGCAAATATTGTGAAAATCCGTCTAGTACTTTTTTTTTTTATCTATCAAAAGGTAGGTCTCAAAAAATGAGTGATATCTGTGTCCGCTCCACGGTCACACTTCCCTGTTCGCTCCGCGGACAAGATAATGATTGGCTAATTGGCTGCGTCATGTCCGCGGACATGTGACACGTCCGCTCATTGGATGGTGAAGAGCGTGAAGTGCGTCAGATTGTTTCCGATGCGTCCGCCATCTTTCATCCATGTTTTGGTGTCTGCAGACATCGCCGCTAAAACATATAAAAAACACAACATTGCACTTGTTAAACTTATCAAATACTGTCTCGGAAGGTGAGGGTTGATGAGGCTGGGATTGGATGTGGCAGCAGGAAGTAAAAAAGTGGTGAAAGTCATACGGTACATTTGGAGTTGTTGCTCAATATAATGAGCGTAAAGTACAGGCGAAGAATTACTGTGTCTGTGTTACAATGTATTTAAAATAATATTGAAGTCAGACTGGCACCCTAGAGTTTGACATCTGAGGCAGCCACCTGCAGTGTTTGATGGAAACAGCGGGTCTGCAAGTGTATGGGAGTACCAGTTCTCATGAATGCATTGGGCCATGTTGTTGCAAAGTGAGAATGTATTTGGATTATAAGTGAAGGTCACTAGCTTTGCTTTTTTGGTTGCGAGCTCAGGAGGCCGACGCATGGGACTGAACCCATAAGGGTCAATTGTTTTTTGACCTTGAGCAAAAGGCAATATTCAGTAAGAATGCAGAGAGAGGAGGTTTGCAATAAGGAACATTTGATAAGGTTATGCATTCCAAACGTTTGTAATGCACATGTAAAATCAGTTCATGAAGATTCTTTGGTGCACGCACATTGCTGTCTGAGTTACAGGAAGTGAATGGAGATGGTCAATATATTGTAAATTTGTTTTTGAAGACTCTACACCGGAACGAGATTTCATTTTTTATTACCTGAACATTAATTTTGGCAATGTAACTCAAGTACTATCTTTCTGTGTAGTTGTAATTTTTTTGTAGTTATGGGGAGTGCAGAATCTCGGCGTTTGTAGACTATCACTAGATTTACCCATGTTCAATGCTAATATTTCTTTAAAATGTCATGTATGACCACATAGATTTGTGTATCAGTTTCCACGTTCTTTTTGTCTTTTTTGAAATTGTTTGCCGTGTGTACTAATCATTAGTTTAAACTGTATGCCGAATTAAGAAATCAATAGATGTATTGTAATAAAGGTTGGGTATTGATACGTATTTTCTGTTATGTTTTCCAAATAGTTACATGCTGGTTTACTGCGATTGCCATGGATTCCAGATGCCAAGTGATGGATTTTTTATACGCCAGGTGCACGTAGTCGTGAACGGCTGGATCACTGTGACTATTTTGTGGGACGATCGTGCAGGGCCGATGTGTCCGTACGCTGCATTGGCGCTTAGGAGTAACATAACATCTTTTATGGTGGTCTAGGCCCAAGTTCATGCCAACACCCTGGAATTCACTGTGCGACTGAAGAGGTTCCTTTATCGAAAACGAATACTTTGTGTATGGGAAAAGAACAACGTGTGCCTCACGATTAACATTTTCGATCACGAGCGCAGAATCAAATTTACAATTTGATTGAATATGTGAATAGTCTGATGTTCTCAGACAGTTTATTGTGAAATAAAAGTACTTTAGAAATTGTAAAGTGTTACTGTTTTCTTTTAAAAACCGGTTTATTATTTTAAATTGTGATGTGCTATGTTGTAAGTCGATGTGTGTTCATTTTCAGGTTCTGCGTCACGGCACGTAGGTGCTTATGGGCGCATTTGGCTACGCTGGAGAGGAACATCATCGAGAAAGATGTTGAATATCATTAGGGTTGATTATGTGAGGGTCAGGGGCGGACCATATGATTTAGTGACGTCAGTCCAATTTATCTTAGGCAGATGCAGCAATGGACAAGATTAGCACAAGATGGACGCGCTCTGCTGTCAGATTTCGTATGTTTCTAAAAGAGGAAAAATGAGGTAAGGTGCATTGGAAATGTTTGCGATAGATCAACGCTTGTAAAAAAAATAGATGGTCAAACCCTCGGGATAATAATATTTTCTGACCATTGCACTTGTGAAACTTGTGAAATAATGTGTGGGGAGTTGAGGGTTAATGCTGATGGTTGGAATATTTCTGATGTGATTGCGAATGAGTTTACAAAGTTTGTAGTGATTTTGTGCACACCTAATATGACAAATCATTTGTGTATTCTTTTGACAGTTTTGAAAAAAAAAAATGTGGGTGGATTTACAGCGAATTTGCGTAAGGCTGATTGGCAACGACCGAAAAGCATGGTGTTGGAGATGTGGCAGTGTTTTCGTATTTGACATAGTGGTACAGCTTCAGTGACTGAAGGGTAGGCTGTAGCCATGGGCAGTGGGCAGAATGTCGGGGTCATGGTATAAGGTCATGCTCCGGACAATGTGGCTACTGGCCATGACAAAACATAGGATTAAAGTGGCCATGTCCACTTGGGACTGGCTTTGTGGTAAAGTTGTTCGACATTAGGATACATTTGAAAGGAAAGAAAAATGTGCTTGTGGTAATATGGTCACAGGGTTTCCTTTTTGCTTTTTGCAGGCTGCAATGGAAAGCGAAGAGGGGTCCTGTATGGAACACCCGCCTTCCCTTTCTATGGTGGCCATCTTAGAAAAGGATTTTCTTTCCTAAACCGGGACACCACAGGCGTCTCGGTTTAGGACAAAAAATCATTTTCTTTGGTAGCACGGGTTACTGCTTTGGAAATCTAGATTGTTAATGGCATTCATCCCCCATTTTAGGGGTTGAAGGGGGGTAATAATCCAGAGACCTCGTTGTGCACTCTCGCTTCAATTGGGCTGATAACTTGGCATGCTGGCCCTTTATCCACCGTTCCAGTCCCTGGAATGGAGGATGAACTCTACAATATTCCCATTAGCATAACACAAACTGCAAATGGAAATGTTGGAAAATGTTATTGCGTCTATGTACTTTACTGAGAAGTATAAAGCAGATGGAGTCTATGCCTTTTTTTTTTTTGTTCTATTTTTTAACTGTGAACGGTGCGTCCTAAAGGAACATTTATTTTGTTTATGGATGGCTTTTTTTCGGAGGACAGCTAAGAACGAAAGTTGTGGACGGAACTGAGGAAAGAGGCACCAAACAGTAATATGGAGGGGTAGGTGGACGGGGGAAAATGTTGTGCGTGTGTTATTTGTAAGCTTGGACAGTGTTTCTCATGCTCCTTCATTACAGCAGTGGTGCTGTTTCTTGGGGAGGAGGGATGGATTTAGCTGATGTCGTTTTAAGATAAATAGCAGTTTTGCTAAAAGTATGTACTGTGTACTAGGTTGTTAATGGCTGAGTATGAATAGGTGTTGGAGCTGTGCAAGGGAAATGTTGAAGTTGCAAGTTCCTACATCAGTAGAAAATGTAGTTCCGCACAGTCCACGAGGCACAGATCTTATTCTGAAGTGTGTACGGGTTTTCGGACACGTCAACATGCTGTGCGCCAGCATATGGTCATGTGGCATTCTCTGGAATGTGTGCAATGAAGTCAGATGTTCATTTACATTATGGTTACGTGCCACTACTAGAAACTTATGAAATTCAGTAAAAAAATGTTGTTAAAGGGACGTTATGGTTAAGTTGCGCTACTATAAACCTATGAAATTCACTAAAAAAAACGTTGTTAACGGGACGTTATGGTTCCAAGTAAAACCAAAAAACCCTTGAAATTCGCCAGTTATGGTAAGCTAAGCAACCATACCTCGTGCCACCACTGTGCACTGCTAAGACTAACACTCAGGACATCAAAGATGACATCACAAATGGCATTGATGACATCACTGATGACATCACATGTGCATTTACTTTTCATGAAAACTCTGTAGAAGGGATTCTTATAATAATGTTGTCCAAAAAGTGTCAAGGATAATTGGAATAAGTATCATGAGCTAATTAGTGCATTAAGCAATGCATTGATATAAATAGCATTCTATTATGAAGTTATATCCAGTATACTAAGCTACTCATTCACACACATAGGCAGTGTGTGCAGCATACATGATGAAGATGCAATATTCATAATCTTGCAATGTTGAATAGTGAAATGATAACTGCTTTCTTATTAGAGTTTTGCGTACTGTGCAACATGTAACAAGTAGCTAATAAAACCCACTTAATATATTATTGCATTATTACAGAGAAAACACAAAGAACAACAACACATACAAATATGAGTATTTACAGGGAAATTGAAGTAAGGAAAAAAGCAGCAGTAGTAGCAGAAAGTGTTCATAACCTAACTGATTATCTTTATGCAGAGAAATGATTTGCTCTGTTTCAAAGCTGCTACTTACCCTATGCATATGTATCACATGATTTGACTGGACCCTAAGAAAAGTAGTGTGAGTACAATGTATACAAATATGAGCATATACAGGGAAAGTACAGTAATGGAAAAAACAACAGAACTATCAGAAAGTGCTGATAACCCTACTGATTATCTTCATGCACAGAAAGGATTGCTGTCTTTCAAGCCTGTGTCTTCACCTATGTATATGTTTCATATGATGTGACTGCACCCTAAGGGAATTACTGTAATATCTTTTCATCCTTTCATCATGAGACTCTGCGCGAGCCTCTCGTGATGGAAGGATGGATAGAATGTAGAGACGTATATTAGAATGCAAGTTTCAAACCCGCTTTATTTCAGTTGCTTTCCGTGGTCGGTGGGGCCGATTCACTTTCACTAAGCACTTAGAGTAAATAAATAACGTGTTAATTAACCACGTCATCTTGCGTGTATTTGACCACTTCAAGTGGCGACGGGGATCTTCAGGCCCCACCGCCCCCCATGTGTCCCAGGCTTTCATCAGCTGCGATTTATGTGCGTGAGCAGGCCTTGCAGCTGTCCTAAAAGCTGTGGCCGCTCCGCTCTGCTTACAATCAACTCGACTTCCAGCGACGTGTCACGCTTACCGGGAGACCGGGGTTCGCTGCTCGCGCTCTTCCTCCCTGGCGCCTCTATTCGCGCTTTCGCGCTTGGGGAGGCGCTGGGAGGAGAGTTCCGGGGACAGGGGCTGCAGCTCCTCGGCGTGTGCGTCGGAGACCGCGGTCACGGTCCCGCGCATGCGCCGTGGGGCGGTTGCCCAGGTTCGGAGCGGCTTGCTGCTCAAGCCTCGTTCTGGGTCCGCCGGCGCCTAGAAACGATCAGGCTTGCGCTCCGGGCCTCGCGGGCGCCGGCGGCCCATAAAGGGGGAGGCGCGGTCGGGAGCAGATCGCGTCTCAACGCGTTCTGTTCCGGATGGTGTCCTCGCTCTCCTTTGCTTCGCCCTGTGCGGCCCAGCCCTAGACTTCTGCCTCAGCTCTCCTTCCCCTCCTGCCTGCTGCCATTTTGGTTTTTCCCAGGACCAGTTCTGGTCCTCTTCCAGGTCTTCTCCCCAGGTCCTAGCTAGTTTTCCCTTCTATTCCTGGTTCCTCTCCCTTGCCAGCCTTAGTTTACCTGCCTGCCTTCCCCTTCCTCTCCTCCCTGGCCAGACCCCTTCTCAGTGGTTCTCCAGTGACTCCCTTGGGACTGTTTCCACGCCTTTGGTCTCTCATCTCTAGTGCCTCCAGTATCAGCCACGGGAGTACTGCTCCCACACCTTGGACTCTCTTCTTCACGGCCTCTGGTACCAGCTTGAGTAGCACGGATTCCACGCCTTTGTCCTTTAATCACCACAGCCTCCAGTGTCAGCTACGGGAGTACTGCTCCCACACCTTTGGACTCTCATCACCACCGCATCAGTGTGAGTTACGGGAGTAGGCTCCCACATCTTCGGACTCTCGTCACCACAGTATCTTTTGCCAGCTACGGGAGTACGACTCCCACTCTTTGGGACTCTCGTCACCAGAACATCCATTGCCAGCTACGGGAGTACGACTCCCACTCTTTGGGACTCTCAACTTCTCTAACATCCAGTGCTAGCTTCTGGAGTCCTGCTCTCACATCTTTGAACTCCGGAGCCTCGCCTCATCAAGGATTATCTCCTTCAACTTCTCCGGTCTGTGCTTGCACAGCTCAGACGTCACTGAAACCAGCTTGTGGCGTTGGGAGTCGGCCCATCTTCTACCCAGTATCCATTCTGGGTGGTGGAGAGGCTGGTTGCTTGTGTCACATGATCTTCTCGTCAGTCTGGCTGCCACGTCGAGATCAACCAGGAATTCAGGTACGCAACTCTCCCGTGATTCTCATCTTAACACGACGCCGAGTCAGGGTCAATTAAGTGAGTGTTTTTCTTTCATCCTGCTCGTGTTTACTTCCAATGTATGCTGTCCGGACTGTTGGCCTGTTCTGTTATTTTTACCATATTTCACAGAGTACAGGTGCTTTCTGCCTGCTTCAAGCCTACCCATCTACCGTAATTCTCAGTGTATGGGCGCAAATACATGGGAAGTGAATGTACACAAGAAATTGAACCGACAAGTGTTTATACTGCAGAAAGTCATATGTTTGGCTGTGCATACCTTATTGTATTGGGACACATAATCTACTACATTTGTATCGCAAGGAAAGGACGATAATTAACTATTTCAAGCCTCTCACCACTATTCTCAGCACACATGTGCAAGTACATGGGAAAAAAAATACAGAGAATTAAGGTGACAAGTATTTGTACTGCAGCAAGTCACTGCATTTAAATTTAAAAGAGACAATAAGAGGACTGCATTTGCATTTTTGGTCATTCCTTTTCAATTTTGTGGCACATACCCATTTCGATCAGCATGTCTTTCAATAGTGTACCGCCGCCCATGTTCTTCCTCTCTGATGTTGGTGAGCCAGCTATTCCATGGAAAAGATGGATTAAATCATTTGAACATTACGCTGGCGTTGTGTGTGGTCAGAATTGCAGCGTGGAGAGGAGGAAGTCCCTTTTAATGCATTGTTTGGGCCCGGCAGGGCAGGAAAAGTTTGAAGATCTACCAGATCTGCTTTCTGATGAAGATAATGGGCCTCATTCCGAGTACGGCGCTAACCAATGGCGCTATTAACGCCTTGGTTGACGCCGTACCCGGACCGGCAGCGCCTTGGTGGTTGGCGGAATTACCGCCCCATTCCAAGGTTGGCGGGGCGGTAATTCCCCAATCCCCATTTACCCTTCCCCATTCCCATTCTTGCCCCATAGGGCATAATGGGAGTGGGGAAGGCGTCAATTACGCCACCGTAAATTACGGTGGCGTAATTAACATCAAGGTCCCTTAGCGCCATGGTATTTAACGCCTGCTAAAAGCAGGTGTTAAAAGCACCATGGCGCTAAGGGAACTCGGAGTATGGCGGTAAGGGATTACCGCCACCGCTCTCGTTAGCGGTGGCCGCTATCCCTTACCGCCATACTCGGAATGAGGCCCAATGTCCTAAATGAATATGAGCGGTCAGTGAAGAAGATGGGAAAACATTACGAAAAGAAATTGAGCACCATTTTGGAACGTTATAAGTTTGGGAAAAGAACTCAAGGAGAGGGTGAGAGCGTAGAACAATACATCACTAATTTGAGGAAGCTAGCCAAAACATGCAATTTCAATACTCAATTGGACGAGAGATTGAGAGATCAATTTATGTTGGAGTGTAGGAGTAGTAAAGTAAGAGAAAGATGATGGGCTGAGGACGACCCCAACTTGGACACTGTCCTACGTGTGGCCAAGGAAGTGGAACACACTGAGAAATGTGTTTAAGAATTAGAAAGCAGGATACAAACTACTGATATTAAACATGAAATTTCCAAAGAGAAGTATGCGACACTTACCGCAAGTAAAGAGAATGAATCCATTGCTCAAATATCAGGAAATCCCAATAGGAGATACAAATCACAAAGGACCGGGAGATTGCCTTGGAATGATGATAAAAAAAAAAAACAAGCTTCAGAGTTAATAACAGTGACGGGAGAAAGAAAAGTCCGCACAGGCGAGGAGACGACCCTAGAAGGAAAAGTACAGGGAGATGTTTTAGATGTGATAGCATGGATCATTGGGCGGATAACACGGAATGTCCTGCCTTGAAAATTATATGTGGAAAATGCAAAGGCAAGGGGCATTACGCCCGATGTTGCAGAATGCAGAACACTTCCACTAACTGGATAGGAAACGATGATAATAGTGATGAAGATGGAGAAGAATGCGTGTTTGTCGTAACTGACGAAGAAAATGAACAAGAAATAGAAAGTCCCAAGGCCGTAGTTTGTGTTGATGGAACTAACGTGCACATGATGATTGATTCAGGTGCAAAATATACCTTGATACCACAGACCCTTTGGGACAGGAAGAAACATGAATACCTGCATGAACCAGACATAAAACCCAGGTCGTATGGCGAAGTTAAAATAGATGTCATTGGATGGTTTTGGGGAGCACTCAAATTCAAGGAGAGGAAAGCCAATGGGAAAATATACATAACAAGAAAGGGGAGAACGCCTTTGTTAAGCTGGACTCACCAATGCAAACTCAAAGTGAAGTTAGATGCTGCATCGGATGAGTCTGTATATTCGGTTGAAAGCAACACTGGAGGAATGCAAGAAAACAAAGAAATCACCAGAGAGGCTGATATGATGTAAGAAATTTTCAGGAAAGAAATTGGATGTCTGCGTGGGTTTGTTCATGAGATCAAAATGAAACCAGGACATGTTCCTGTTGCACAGAAGTTGTGCAACGTCCCGCTCTCAATGAGGGAAGAAGTAAGAAAGGGGATTAAATTATTAGAACATCAGAAGATCATCGAGAGAATAGATGCCAGTGAATGGGTTTCACCATTAGTTGTATTAAGAAAAAAGTCCGGAAAATTGAGAATATGTGTGGACATGAGAGAATTAAATAAGAGCGTGATCCTGGACAGACATCCACTCCCCAATATTCAAGAGATTGTATCCACTATTGGGCCCTCGAAGTATTTTTCTACTCTGGATTTAACGTCAGCGTACCATCAAGTTAGACTTCATAAAGAATCCAAGAAAATGACAGCCTTTATCACACCAGATGGATTGTATCAATACAGAAGATTACCATTTGGGTTGGTGTCAGCTGCTTCAGTATTTCAGAGAATCAAGCACAAACTATTTGAAGGTGATGAAGGGATTATTTGTTTTCAAGATGACATATTGGTACACGCCATCAACCAGAAGGTGCATAATGAAAGATTACGACATGTCTACAAGAAGTTATATGAAGCAGGTATGACCCTTAGTAGAGACAAATGTAACATAAATTGCAGCGAAATCGAATATTTAGGACATACCATATCTGCTAGCGGCATAAAGCCAAAGAAGCAACTTGCTGATGCCATAATGAACATGCCGAGACCAGAGTCAAAGGAAGGTGTGCGTACGTTCATTGGAATGGCGGAGTACTATTCGAAATTTATAAAGGATTTCGCTATACATACTGTTCCGCTCCGTGAACTTTTAAAGAGGAAGTCATTCAAATGGAACAGGGAGTGCAAAGAAGAATTTGAAAATATCAAATCAGAATTAAACAGAGCACCATCATTGAAGAATTTCAAGAGTGGGAGGAAGACTATAATAAAAACAGATGCAAGCAACCTAGTGTTAGGAGCTGTTGTCACACAAGAAGTCGAAGGAAAAGAAGTTCTTATTGCATTTGCATCTAGACTGTTAAAAGGTGCAGAAAGATCGTACGCTGCAATAGAAAAGGAAATATTGGCCATCAAGTGGGCAACAGAAAAGTTCAGGAATTTCATCTGGGGAGTGGAGGTGGAGATTCGCACTGACCACAAACCATTGATACATGTCATTATGAATAAAGGTTTGGACAATGTATCTAACAGGATCAAAAGATGGGTTTTACTTCTGCAAGAATACAACTGTTCCGTACGATATGTACCAGGAGTGAAAAATCGTGCTGCGGATTGTCTGTCGCGGCTTACCAACAATTCTGAGGCAGATAATGAAAGTGAAAATAATCCAGAAGTTGTTTTGAACATTGAAGCGCTATCCATATCCAAAACTGAGTGGGAAGAAGCGGAGAGACAAGATGATAATATAAATCAGTTGAAGCAAATTATACAAAGCAATGGAAGTCTAAAGAAAGTTATGTTTGAAGAGTCCGGTCTCATCGAATACTGGAGAGTTGCAGATGAACTCAATATAGCAAGTGACAGAATTATGAGAGGAGATCGAATAATTCCGCCTACAAGTCTAAGACAAAGAATCATCGATCTGAGCCATCAAGGCCATCAAGGGATTGTGAAGACTAAGCAGAGAATACGTGATGATTTCTGGTGGCCAGGATGTGACCTGCAAATCGAGAGAACCATCAGAGAATGTATCCTTTGTAATCAGAGTGACAGGGCGTGTGTGAGTGTGAAATACCCGATGGTAATAACGAATATTCCAGGAAAAGTATGGGATGAAGTAGGCATGGATATACTAGGGCCTATTCATTGTGATGGTAAGCAACAATTTTGCTTGGTGGTCATTGACCTTCTGACCAGATGGGTAGAAGTCTTAATCAAACCTCATATGAATGCTAAAATAGTGGTAGATTTTTTGTCAGAGATATGCACCAGGGAGGGTTTCCCAAGAAGCATATTAACAGATAATGGTGTCCAATTCAGGTCAAAAGAGATGGAAAGGTTCTGTACCGGTAATTCCATTGTACACAAAACTAGCGCAATATACCACCCACAAACCAATGGAGTGGTTGAGAGATTCAACAAAGTACTCAAGGATGCCATTCGGTGGGCTTGGTCAAATGGGCTTAACTGGGAAGAAGCGGTAAAAAGGAAGATAATTGCTCACCGCTTTACTCCCCATAGTACAACTGGTCTATCACCTTTTGAGTTAAGTAGAGGGCGCAGAGCAAACACCAAATTGACACCATCCTGGTTGGAGAGAGAAACTATAGTGAGAAAAGATTTTGGAGAGGCAGTAGAGAGTATCAGGAAAATCCATCTGAGGAATAAGGCAGCTCACGATAGTCAAATGAGCAAAGGGAAAAGAAACAAGGTTCCCAGAGTGGGGGGTCTGGTGAGAATTAAATTACCCCCTGTGCTAAGAGATGGACCCTGCAAATGGTCCAAACCAGTGAGTGTGATTGAGGTCTTTAGACATGCGGTGAGAGTGCAAGATGGTAGAGTCTGGAATATGGAGAGAGTATGTGTGATGAAGTCAAGTAAAGATGTGAGAACTGGTGAAATGGAACACAAGGAGCAATCTAGTAGGGGCGGTAATGAAAGCATGGAGAGGAATGGTGAGCATGTGAGATCTATGTTGAATAGAAATGTGATATCGAAAATTTCCTTGCCAAAACCTAAACCAGATCCTTTGCATGTGTCAAGAACAGGAAGAGTAATCCGCAAACCAGACCACATGAAGGATTTTGTCTAATAATACCGAATACACAGAAGAAGGATAATAGACTGTGTTCCATAAACAGCAAGAGACTAAGGAGGGGAGATGTGTAATATCTTTTCATCCTTTCATCACGAGACTCTGCGCGAGCCTCTCGTGATGGAAGGATGGATAGAATGAAGAGACGTATATTAGAATGCGAGTTTCAAACCCACTTTATTTCAGTTGCTTTCCGTGGTCGGTGGAGCCGATTCACTTTCACTAAGCACTTAGAGTAAATAAATAACGTGTTAATTAACCACGTCATCTTGCGTGTATTTGACCACTTCAATTACTGTACTAACATACTTGAAGAATAAGTCTACAAATGTAGTACCTTTTCAATTTTTAGTTCCTGACTGTTACTGAAGAAAACCATGTGGCCTAGATTTGTCAGTAAAGGAAAAAAGGAGGAGCCAGACATGTGATGTCATCAGTGATGTCATCAATGACATTTGTGATGTCATCTTTGATGTCCTGGGTATTAGTCTTAGCAGTGCACAGTGGTGGTGCGAGTTATGGTTGCTTAGTTTACCATAACTGCCGAATTTCGAGGGTTTTTTGGTTTTACTTGGAACCATAACGTCCCGTTAACAATGTTTTTTTAGTGAATTTCATAGGTGTTTAGTAGCGCAACTTAACCATAATGTCCCTTTAACAATGTTTTTTTACAATGTATATATATATTATTTTTTTTAACATATTATTTTGAACTAATTGTGCTATATATTGTAACTTCAACTGTATAATGTGAATTGTTACACTATGTTTAATGATTGTTTAAATTGTTGGAATTTTGAGACACAATATGTTGACAATCTAATTAAAGATCTTATGATTTAATATTGTATACCTTTACATCAAAAACTTGAAGAGTTGTTTAGCAGGAATCATACCAAAATGTCGCCCTCACAATTACGACGGCCGGAAAAGGCCCCCCTTACATATATATGTGGGGGGGTATCAAATATCATATTAATATGGTGGGGGTGGGGGGTCTCCCCCTTCATATATATGTGCTGTAAAGGGGTTTAAAAAAAAGTTGGCTTTTTAGGCCGTCACAATATTCACATAGATCCGTTTAGCATGCTGCTATCACCAGCAACTACTCAGAACTGCCTACCTTGACACTCACTAGCCATGCTGAGGCAATATAATCCAAACACTGTATTAATGATCAGTCTGTTCATGTCCATGCTACTACCACAGATTCCTCCAACTCACCACTGTCGAGCTCTCATCTAGTTCTGTTTGCCAAAGTGTCCACTCCCCCCACCCATTCACAATGATACAGTCCTGCTCAACTGTCGACCCCCATTGAGCTCCTGGGAGTAGGTTGCATTGACATATTTGGCCTAGCGACCCGAGGTTGCTAGTCGCCTGGAGTGCAGTTCTGGCATTCCTGCCCTTCACTCCAAGTTCTCGTCCTCCACCCTGTTCTCCCCACACTGGCTATGACCCTTGTCATAGGTCTCTCCAACCACCAGCTCCTTTATCACCTCCTTCCCAAATCTCATCCAAGGTTTCCTTCCATAACTGATCTACCATTTGTCATGGTTTCTCCCTGTCCTGCTCATGCACCCTAACCTCCTGGTCCCAATCTACTAATTTCCCCTCTTCCATTCATTTTACCCAATTTTCTAGCATCATTGCGTCTTATCTGGCCCATTCTTTGCCTCAATCCCCCATGCTTATTTGACTCATATACAATAACCCTCCATTTTCACTCCTCCCTCTGGAACCCTTTGTGTGACAATGCCTCCCTCCAGCTCTTGCAAAAGAGGTCCAGCGCCTTCACATCTTGTCTCTTGAGCTAGCGCTTAATTGGGGATGAGTGGAAATGGAAAGATGAGTCGGTCAGGATTCTGCATCCTCCTTTAGGACCTGTAGTACACCTGACCCACTTGGAGTACATTGCGGGGTACTTCAACTCTGGGCATCCTCCACCATCATCATAATTCATCTCTGATAGCCCTATGTTTTAGCGGATGCATGGTCTACACCTAGTGCCAAGGTGACGCTCCCATTCTCTTTCCCCTGGCGCCCATTAATGCACTATGTATTTAATATATAAGTGATTTGAAGTTTATGCTTTACAAATTCCACTTTGGGATGCCTTGTGAACCCAAAGCTTTAAATCATGGAATCTGGTCATAATAATAAAATGTCACTACCAATAGTCACCAAATTGTTGGTGGTTCTCAGAAGAAATTGTCTGTTTTTAAATTGTCAGCTAAAATGCAGTACCTTCCCACTCAGTGATGTTTGTTTCCCCAGCCATAACCTATCGGTAAGGACTCTTCATCAGTTTTACAAATGAGACTCTGTCCAACAAAAAAAGAGGCATCTTGCATGCATTATTTAAAGTTCTTCAACCATTCTGACAACACACCTCATAGGGTCCCATATTTTACTAAGTTGGTGGGGCTGAAGCCCCATTGGCTCATAAAAAGTGGCACCCGAGCAACCGCAACCAGCACTTTATATAATAAAGGAATTAGGCTTCTTGTTATGTCAAGAGTCCCAAAATGTTAGGAATCCAACTGACTGCGGCCTTGTGTATTTATTAAAGTGGGCATCATAGAGAGATGCTAGAAAATTAAAGGTGCTCAAAAGGTTGCAACTCAACCCATCAAAGGTCTCTGGACACAAAAACACATCACCCTCACCTTAAAGAAACTACACAGGTGACTTCACATACTATTCAAGTTGATCTGCATGGATATACATGAATTTTGCAAATACCCCCTACCGCCTGGTCGAAAAAACACCCATCTTTGAAGTTCAATGTAACACAAGAAACCATGAAATTGCTGTTCTAGAAAGCAACAAGGAAAAGAACAGAAAACACTTATTCTCCTTCCATGCTGCAGCAATCAGAAACAGCACTGTGATGAATCTGATGATGTCACCACTCCTTTCCCAGAGGGAACCTCTTCCCATGTGACCAGGGAAAGGCAGCCGCTACCTGACCCTGAACCTTGGGGCGGCTATATGAAGGAGGACCACATGGGTGTAGGCAACCCTCAGGGGAGAATGGGGAGTCAGGCATCATCAGATGAGACATGGTGTCCACCTTTTCCTTTTAGGGATTCTCCCTCCATTCTCCATGCCCTGATGGCATATTGTGGTAACCCCCTTTAACAACCAACAACACTTGCTGCTAGCATTCTACAATATCCTGAAAATAGAATGACAAAAACTAACTACCAATCCCATGTACCTGAATCCTTTGGAAATTCTGGGATGAGAATGAGGAATGGAGTTATGAAGAACACTATAGCACGGAGGCTGACACTGTGCTCTAGTTGTTGGAAGGAGACACACAATGCCGGGACATTTAAATTCCCTGCAGCTGATGCAGGGGAGAGAGAGGTACCTGACACAAGTCGGGAGTTCACATCGGAAAAAGCTTGAGGATACTGTGGCAGCAGGCAAAGTCTGATGAAGAGGGGGGGGACAGGCAAACAACTGCCTGATACCCAGGGGCTGCCGCCGTTCCAGACCAGAAAGAACTAAAGAGCCAACTCTCTGCCATGGCAGGGTTGAGAGCAAGAGGCTGCCCTTTGACCACGGGGAGCAGACGGCGAGCAGCGTAGAAGCCTGATCATTCTCCTGATTGACTGTCAAACTACAGCATTCATGATACAGTGAGATGAAGAACTAAACAGCCAGACACAGCTGGTGAGCCTAGATGGGGATGGTGGGGCGCAGGGGAAATTCGGGAGGATTACTGTGCACTGGGGAAAGTGCTAAAAGTCTGTTTGGGACGGGCGAGAAGCCCTGGAAGAGAGAGACTGTTGGTTAAATGTTTGGAAAAGTTTACAGCCTGAGAAACCACATGCATCCTGGACCCGCAACCATATTGAGAGAGAATTGAGTTATATGAGAAAGTCATGGCAGAGAGTATACCTAGCATAGTGAAGTTTGTAAAGAGAATCCTGGGGAAGACCCATGCCCTTGGAATTGTGAACTGAGTTATATGAGAAAGCCCTGGTAGGACAGTATCCCAGGCATAGTCAAGTTTGTGATGAGAATCTTGGGGAAGACCCTTACCCTTGGGACCGTGAATTGAGTTAACTGTCTAAGAAAGTCCTGGCAGGAGAGTATACCAGGAAGAGCAAAGTCTGAGAACTAAATTGCAAATACCAAGAGAGGGAGTTGTCCTCTTTGCATATAAAGAACTTGGTTATTCTTGTTGAACTATTGTTTGTGGTGGAAACCATGGATACAAAGATTACAGTTAAAGCCTTTTAAGTCCTCCTCTAAGGCTTCCTCTTGCCCTTCCTCTGAGCTTTGATGGAGCGACTCATCTTGACAAAGATCAGAGCAGCAGTGTTTTCCATGACAAAATTCATTTTCATCTGCATCAGCTTATCCCAATAAATTGTTTGCACTGGCTCAGTTACATAAGCATCTTCAGATGAATGCAAGTACTAATAGAATTGTAATCTGTCAGCATCGTCTTGTACTTGCTAGTGCATAAGTATGCATTTTATCTTTGCATGGCAGATTTCCTAGTTGTCGAGTTTCATGAACTTGTTTTAAATGGGAATTAGTTAAACTGGCTATTTTACAATTACTGCAAACCATGCTAAATATGAAAATGCTAGTTGCACGTCTATTAGTGTGCATGAGGTTTTTTCAAAATACCTGTTTTCGTGTTTAGCAAATAGTGGTCTTCTTGTTGTGAATTGTTGCTCCCTTCATTACTGTATTTTTGGTTTTGGTGCAATTGATGGCGCTCCCACCACCTGTGTGGCAGAGCTTTACTGACACAAAACAGAGAAGCTGTGGTGCTGGGAATCAAGGGATCTGGTTGTTTTGGTAACTACAAATTCTCGGGGTGGAATCTGCTCCATAACAAAATCTTATTGACTGTATCTTGGGGTCATTTGCACCAATGATTGGGTGTTTTACAATGTATCTGCCAATCGGGATTCACATTAAAAAGCACATGCTTTCATCCTGCTATGCGGCGTAGTGATCTTTGTTTGGTTCTCAGTGCGTCTTATCCTGCTCTGTGAGGCCTCCTTCTACATCACTTACTCACTCTTGTGGTTCTTCTCTTGTTGCTGCTTCTGTTCCCAGCCGTGTGACGCCCTACTGCTGCATTTTCTTCTCATCCCTTTCTTCCCCCTCCATACTTTGTGCTTCTTAGCACCGCCCCTCATACCCACTCTGTGGCGGTGTCTCCCTCTCTTGGTCTCCAATTCACCTTTCCTCACTCTGCCCTCTCTAGTTGGTGCCCCCCCATTCAGTCCTTCAACCCCTGAGCTCTGCAGGCTCTACAGTTTGTGCTGCACCTCCATCTGGCATTTCGCCTGGTGTCTTTTTGTTCACTGGTGGGTGTTTCAATTCGCTGTGGTAGCCCCGCAGCTGGCCCAGTTTCATCTTGACACCAGCCACCTCCTGAATTCTTTCTACCCTCTCCCACAGTAACTTCTCACCTGCTCATCTGTCAGGGTCAGCTGCTAATGTGCAGTTTTTCTTCTTTTATACATTCCTGCTGTTGTGTGGATGATTTTGGGTTGTGCTGCTCGTTTGGTTGGGCACGGGCTGCAGTCATGCTGCTTTACGTGATTGAGAAGGGAGAGGCATTGTGGGGCATTAGACTGCCCGACCTCTCCATGTGTGTTTCTCCGCTTAGATCGATGCACACGTTTTACGGATTTGAATTTACTTGGGAAATGTTTTTAATAGATTGTCTTTGTTTTGTACTAGAAGTATCGTGAGGGAAGGGGTACGTGTGTTTGATGTAGCGTATGGCTGTTCTACAGGTATAAGTGGCATCTACAAATCTGGACTATTCGTCCCTTCTTGCCAGAGGGGAGCCAACCCCTTTGAGGATAGGGAGGTGAGTCGACTAAACAAGACCCTCCGTAGGGTTCTGGGAAAGCTGGACCGCACTGGGAGTGACTACCCTCTAGGGGACAAGGACTCCAATTCCTACAAGGAAAACCCTATCAAGAATGTATTGCCTACATGTATGTGAATCAAAAAGAAATGATGTTACTACTGTTTTGGATTCAAATAGCTGTGACATTACTTCAGTCTCTTTGGATTCATGTAATGCTGGATTCCCCCTGAACTCAAAAGTCAAAGAGGAATGACACACCCCTTTCATTATTGGCAATGAACATAAAAAGACAAAGAACCTTGAATGGAAGGGATAGAATCCTACGCAGAGACGAGCCTCTTATGGGAAGACATCCCGGAGGGGCGCAGCCACGCTAGACTATGGAGCTGGCGGCAATGTGGCGAGCGAGTCAATGACTGGTAAAATGCCAGAAGGCTGACGTCCCGAATGGCAACAAAGCCTAGAACGAGAAAAAGGTGCTAGAAAGACTATCTTGCCTGGTGGCGTGCCCAGCTGTGGTGGGCCTGGGGCCCATTAACCAATGCCGAGACCCGACCACTGAAGAGAGATCAGATCACCTTCCTCCACAGGATAAGTGTGCCAAATGCAGAGCCGGGCAGGAAAAGGGAAGTGGATGCTTCTGTGAAGGTAGTACCGGGGAGAGGGGCGGGCAGCTGTGTCCCTGAGTGCTGGAGAAGCCAAAAGGATTACAGGAGCCTGAGAAACCCAAGCACTGAACACGGATAGACACCCAACCGAGGCCCCACTGCATTAAACCCATCAGAAGGCCAGAGGGCTTTGGGGAGCCCTAGAGAACTAAGTGATATTGACATCCGAGGCTGCAGAAGCCAAAAGGGTTACGGAAGCCAGAGAAACCCGAATACTGGACACGGGCATGCACCCAAGAGAAACCCAGCTGAAGTAAGCACATTAGAACACCAGAGGGCTTTTGAAAGCCCTAGAAAATCAAGTAATATTCCTATAAGGGGAGAAACTGAAAGGGTTATGGGAGCCTGAGAAACCTGAACGCTGGACACAGGCAGACATCCAATCAAGACCCTGCAGAGGCAAGCATATCAAAGGGGCAATATGGCTTCGGGGAGTCCTAGAAATACCAACAATAGGGAAAAGACTGGGACCAGAAAGAACATGGAGGGTTCCTTTGCCCAAACTCTAAACAAGACCATTATCAAATAGGAGATCCAAAATGGTGGATTCATAGTAAGAAAAAATCCCCTTTCCCTTTAAAAAATGGAAAGTATTGGATGTGTGTGAAGATGTAGGAATTGCCATGCAAAGCGGCTGGAGAACTGTATTGTGAACTTTGATCATTTGAAAAGCCCTACTTTGGCAGGAAACCCAAGTAGTTTGGCCAAGCAAAGCCTGAGTCAAGAGGCTCTTGCTCTGGTCTACTTTTGTTACATTTTTTCCAAGTGGTATTGCCATATAGCAAGTCGGTTTTGGACGGAGGACTATAGTTATTTGGACATTTGATGAGAACCCTTAGTTTAGATTGGGAAATACCCTCATGGCAATAGATAGGCGTTTTTCTTTTTATTTAAATAAAACCGATTATGATAAGTCATTTATGACGTGCCTGTACACAAGTGTTTCTAGGCGCGACAAGACAAGGGAGGGAGACAGAGGGAGGACAAGACCAACGATTTTACTAGGCCTTGTGTCATTCAAAGCGTGCAAGTGTGAGGGGGAGGGAAGAGGAGAAGTGCCGGGGGAGGGGGAGAGTGCAGTGGCAACATGCTAAATCCTAGTCTGACTCCTTCTTCTGATTCACCACACATCTCAAAGCCCCTTCGACCAGGGGAACATTCTTTCTGCTATTGGGGCGTTGCAGACGCCCCACCTTTTACCTGCAATCAGATGATGCAGTTCCTCTCCCATTTCTATGGGCCTCTTCTTCATGGTTTGGTGCTGTGGGGTGGGGGCTACCTCTGCTGGTGTTGAGCTGTGGAAAAGGGGTGCTGGGCTAAGGCTAGCCCTTTCAGTGAGTCGTGATTGTTGGTGGGGGCTGTGATTCACTTTTGGGATGGGAAATAGTCAGTCTCTATTGCCCCAGAGAATGTTCTCAACCCCAGGGGTTAGGTATTGGGATATGACGGGAGGGTGTTGGGCTTGCAACTAGTACAGTATGGAGGTCCCGGTGGTGATATCTTGATGGGATGGAGTGTTTGGGGTACACGGGCGAGTGTTCTGCATGTTAGACCCGAGGAGCAGTGCAGGGCAATTATAGTCACACTGCGAATGCAGGCCCTAGCGACCTTGTCTCGGTGGGGGAACCTGGAGACAGTGTGGGGGCGGAGAGAAGCGGGTGCTGACCATTGTGGCTCTCCTTGTGATCCACTTGCTGCGAGGCTATATTCGAAAAAGAATCTAGAGACGCTATTTCTGTGATGTGACATAAACGTGCTGGTCTAATAACAGTATTATAATAATATGTCTTTGTATGGTGCTCTAGGCAGCATTAATGTTGCCTCTCTGGGTAATTATCTTATTACAGTACAATGTAATGGCACTCAATGGTCATTCATTACGCAATTAATTATCAGGCCCTTGCTTGGTCCTGCCCGTTTTCGCACACGTGACGTGCAGGCGCGAGCCATGGCAGAGGACAGTCCTTCACCGAGCCGTTAGTATTATAGGCAATATTGATATTATTACATAAACATGTTGGTTTCTAATTTAGCATATCCAAAACGATATAGCACCATTCACAAAAAAAACTAGCGCAGGGAAACTACCTGCTGGCGGAGCCCTGCACTAAAAAAAAGCAGATTAATAAAACGAGCATTTTGTCTTTTCCGTTCATTTTCGTCATGTTCCTAATCCACATCGATGAAGCAAGACATTAAACAAGAAGGGGGGGGGGCTTCCACTGAGACTTGTACCCGGTTAATTGAGGCACATTGGACTGATCATGCTCTAAAGATGAATTTTGCAACAAAGCAATTTTGAGGCATTCAGGCATATGCTCGACAGTCTCAGAAGGGTTTCGCCATTCCAGGCACTGCTTTCGAAATAACAGAATGCGGCTAATTAATTCCCCGAGTCGGGCACATTAATCCAGGGTCTATTTAGCCCCGTTTTGTGAAATTCAGCACAGTGTTTATTTTCCTATCTCTCCGAGACAATCCGGGCTAATTGTTCAAACCGGGTAACTTCAATGCACCGTGTTCTCGTTGTTTTGCTCGATACGTTCATTGTTTTCAATATAGTTTAGACATCTTCCGCATCTCATTGCAGGGACATCGTCGTGAAATGTTATACATATAAAGTGAGTCATTGTTCAACGTACCACTATTTCAATTGCGATAGGTTTTGCGCTTTAATTCAAAGGCTCACAGAGCACCCTTTATTGATATTATTTCGAAACGATTACATTGGAATGCATCTAGAAGGATGATGTGAGAAGTGACCACGGTTTTCTGGTGCTTGGCTTTTTACCCATCCATGTATCACTCCTGACCAGGCTAATCCCTATGGCCGCTCCCACCCACTATCTGCTCCTCCTTACCCAAACACACCCTACTCTGATCTCTTTAAACCCACTGTATCATACAGTTAAATCAACTTTGTGCTGCATAAGGCATGACAGTGTTATTTCTAAGTAGAGTGACCAGATTTTCAAAATAAAAAAACGGGACAAGACCACTAACATAAAAGTAGAACTAACTTTTGACAGTGGCTGCAAGGACGCAACATAAAAGTAGGACTAACCTTTGACAGTGGATGCCAGGACACACACTCCAGTAGCCTACACTTCAGTGGGTAGGGAGGTGCGGGGGCAGGGTGGGGGTCAGGCATTCCCTCGGAACGTTAACAGGAAGCCTGTGACTCGCATACTTAGCACAACAGAGCTTTTGCGCTAAATGATATTCCAAGTCTGTCTGAATAACTTTCACAAGCAATCTGTGTGGCATGATATGTTGGTGTCGCTGTTGATAATTGTGGTGGCCCGCCTCCGGTCACTGGGGGCGGGCCACAGAGGATGTCGGGGTACCCGACAAAACCCACAGATGCTGCGCTCACGCAGCTGATGGTTGGTAGAGTTCACCCTGCCACGCTCGCATCACCGGAGTGTTAGTTCCTAGGCTGGGGGGCACCCCGGCAGTAGCAGCCTAGGTCCTGGGGGCACCCAGGCAAGTCCGCCAACCAGGCCACGACCACGCGGCAATAGGACTCCAAAAGAACAACACAGACACAAGTTGCCACTTCCTGGGGCTCTGCTGCACTGCCGTGTGCGTGCCAGCAGAGCCCGTTTTATTAGAGAGGCGTCATGACGATGTCATGACGCTCTCTCACACGAAAACACTAGACCCACACATAAAATCCCTGCTTTACTATAACAAAAGAAAAATCACCCCACACTACAAAACAGCGACCCTCTACTGGGTCTAACATGGTACATTCCAGTCCAGGCACCACCTAATAGCTAGTTAAAACCTTCAACTTTAAACACTGCAACCAACAGGTGTGTTCCAGTCCACACACCATGGGGACCGACAGTAGGCCATTCCACCTCAGAATATTCCGGGATCGAACTGGCCATTGGCACTGCTGCAGGACAAAAATAATATGTTTTCTTCATCTCCCTCGTCGTCCACATCATGCCGCATTCTCCTTTGGTCTTCCGCCACCTGGACCGCAGCCACACTGGGAGTCTTTCTCCACTTCGACTCACTCCCCCCCTCAATGTCCCCACCATGCTGGCAGGCGTTGGGGCGAGGCACCCCCGTGTGAAGTGGTCCACCTTCCCGCACCTCCCACAGATGTGTCCCTTCGCAGGACAGTCCTGCGGGTGTGGAAGATACCACACGCACTGATGACATATGGTGGCACCGGGATCTCTACTTGGCCAGTCCCCTCTCCTCGTTGGTCTCGCTCCTTGCCACTTGCTGATGGTGGGCACCTCCTCCAACTTGATCTGTTGCATGGGGGCCTCCAGCTTGAGATGATGTCTGGAGGAGTCCATGACTGAGGCCCGCACCTCCGCCAGCTGCTGGGCACGGCCGAGTGCCAGTATGCGATCGAGGGTTAGCGCTGGGTCCCTTAGAACGTGTTTGCGCAGCTTCGACGAGCTGCAGCCATAGGTGATCTGCGCCCTGATCTCATCCTCCTCGAAATTGCCCAGCACACAGGACAGCGCAATGCCCTGCAGCTTTCCATGAAATGCGTTGGGACTCTCCCCTTTTTCCTGTCTCGCACACCTCATCCTGAATCGTTCATAGTCCCTGTTGACCATGGGTCTGAAATATTAATTCAGGGCTGCGATGGCTGCGCCACAGGACTGGTCAACGGGTCGTAGGGTCCTGAACAGCCTCTGGAGGGTTGGGCGTTTTGCTTTGTCTTTGATCTCCACCGCCTCAAAATACAGCACCAGGTTCTCTACACCATCTGTCCACCAGGGCCCCAGACTGGCAGGGGCACCCACGACATTGAAATGGTGTAACAGCGCCAGCTGCGCTCCTTGTCGATACACCCTCTCGCTTTCCTTGTCCGACATAATGAACACTGGGCGAGGAAAGAATGCAACTACTGCTGGTGGGTCTTAGGAGATGTGCCCACTTGTGGACATCTTTGTGGGCGCACAAGCACTCCTCAGGGAGCCGCTACCCTTGAGGTGTGGTAATTGGTTAGTGAGGGTAATACAATTCATGTTCCTTGACTATGCTGGACCCAAATCCCAGAGGGCGCACAAGCCCTCTTTGGGGAGCCACAACTCTCCATGGCCTTGATACTGGTTAAGCTGCAATGGGAGTCTGATGATCTCAACAAGCTTAGGCCAAGACGGGCACACAATCACTTCTTGAGGGGGGGGCACCCGACAGGAAGGGTGATGCTGGCAGAAGCACAAGGAAGGTCCAATATGTGCTTTAATATTTTCACTTAGCGTTGGTGGCTTTTCTTGTTGGAACCTTGCAGACAACTGTGTTCCTCCCTTGATGGGCAGCGCTGTCAGGGGTCAACCCACTCTGTATGGGCTCAGCTAGCCCTTCTGGCTCACCGCCGTGGCCCGATAGTGATGGCCAAGCCCCTTTTTCCTTGTGACTCATGGGGCTGGGCTCCTGATAGGCCTCAGCACCCCAGAGGCCATTTCCCTCTAGGGCCCCACTCCACCAGCTGGGCCGACAATCCTTGAAAGTGTTCATAATTTACAAATTGCTTTCACCCTTTACAGCCCGGGTCTTGATGGGGCCCGCCCCCTTCCTTCCACGGCCACACCAGGGCAGCAGCAGGAAGTCTCCAGGCACCCGCCGCACAGCGAGTGCCTCCCCCTTCAACCGCGGCCGATGCTGCAGGTCAGAGCACTGGATGGGCTTCCGGCAGCCTACACACCTCACCAGTGTGTAGGGCCCAGACCGTCCTCATCCGCAATGTGGTGGCCCGCCTCCGGTCACCGGGGGCGGGCCACAGAGGATGTTGGGGTACCCGACGAGACCCACAGATGCTGCGCTCATGCAGCTGATAGTTGGCAGTGTTCACCCTGCCACGCTTGGATCACCGGAGTGTTAGTTCCCAAGCTGGGGGGCACCCCAGCATTAGCAGCCCAGGTCCTGAGGGCACCCAGGCAAGGCCGCCAACCAGGCCTCCGACCACGCGGGAATAGGACTCCAAAAGAACAACACAGACACGAGTTGCTGCTTCCTGGGGCTCTGCTGCACTGCCGTGTGCGTGCCATCAAACCCCGTTTTATTAGAGAGGTGTCATGACGATGTCATGCCGCCCTCTCACACGAAAACACTAGACCCACACATAACAATAACTACATGGTTGCTCGTTCAAGGGTAGGCAGGAATAGCAAATACTTAAGTGTTAGTGGTAATACAATTAGAACATGTATTTGATTTGTAAGTCACTCATTTCTTCTCTGCGAGGTTGTGCACCCTATTTCTAAGCAGTATTCTGAGAGATAATTATTATGTCGGTCGGTAGAAATGAACAGGCAGTTTCAAGTGGATGTAACCTAAGTCCACATTCAGAAGAAGGTGGACACAGAAACTGCGTTAGTTTCTCCCAACCAACAAAATACAGTTGACTACGCGTCCCACAGCAGCAGCCCCGGTGACCAATGGCTCAGCTGGCGTCCGCCCGGTGGTGCACCCCCACAGAGAATGTTTTTCCCCGAGCATAGGGTCCTTGTTCCACAGTAACCCATAACTGGGCAGATTTAAGTATGGATGGCAAAATTGTGGAGCACACAAAGATTTGGGTACGAATGAGGTACCGCCTGCCACGTGGTGACAGCGTAGTGCACGCTAGATTTGGACAGTCTGTGTGCTACGTGCTACATCCTCACACTGCTGGTTGCAGAGCAATCATGATGCTGTTTCCCTCAGCTGCTCTGTGTTGGCAATGGCCTTATGTTGCCATGACCTCCGGCTCCTGGAGCGATGACTTAGCTATGAAGGGTTGGGAAGGAGGTGCACTTCCTGTGAATGCTGACTAAACATTTAGGAAAGTGGCTCACACCACCATTAGGACTGGGCAATCATACTATTATTGGTATTGATATTGTCCATGGGAAATATTGCTGCCCCTTGCTCTTTCTACACTTCTCAGGCGAGCCCCCTAGAAAGTGGCAACATTGGAAGGAGGGAGTTTTGCGTTACCTGCATGGTGTATATGGATCCAATTTTGCAGCAGACCGAAAGGATTCACTACTCTATCACTGCTTAGGCAATGAAGGACAAACAATATTTAGGAGATTGGATGAGCCCACAGATGAGGAAAAGGATCATTTGGAGGGTCTTTGAGATAAGCATCATAAAGATGAAAATAAGATTTTTGGCCAGGTACCACTTGGCCACAAGAGAGCAGAAGAAAAATTAGACAGTGGAGGAGTTTATAACAACTTTGCATGGTTTTGCCATCAAATGTGGATTTCAACACTGTGAAGAGAGGATGATATTACCCTGCCAAGAGCAATTGATGTGGCACAAATTGTGGAGCACACAGAGACGTGCATTAAGGAACTAGACTGCAACCTATCAAAGACTCTGATGGCAATGTGAGCCTGGTGGAGCGTAGTGCGAGGACAAGAGGGTCCAAGAAAGACCCTGAGCTAACATTCAGAAAAAGGGTGGTCACAAAACCCCATAGAGAGACAAAACCTGGCACAACTCGGAGGTGGCATAGGTGCAGGAGTTATGAACATTTTGCCAATGAAAAAAACTGTTTTGCGCAACATGTCATCAACTGGGTGTGTGGAAGGAAGGGACACACAGTGAGGTTCTGCAGACACTAAACGAGCAATGGTGGCGCGAGAAGAGTCCAGAAAATTGCCTCATCACTGAGTAGACTAGCACACCCTGAGTCCCTCACAATGTGATCCAGAAGGGGAAGTGTGGGTGGTGAATACAGTTGATGCGCGACCTACGCAAATCAAACCACATGCTGGTATTGATGTGAATGTGGTCATGGTCAAGATATGTAAGTTTGAAGGCTGGTGCCGGACCAGTCGGAGCTAAAGTTTGGACAATACCACTAGAACTGAGTTTAGAGATTGAGGATGAGCTCAAACGTTTAGCAGAGGAAGGGACCGTAGAAGAGGCAGATGATGCTGAATGGCTACATATGATTGTTGTTGTATGTAAAAGCAACTGGGCGGTTAGGCTCTGCATAGACCTGAGGGTGCTAAACAAAGAGGTCATAGCTGACAGGTTCCCCATACCAGAAATGTGATTTCTGAGACATCTGGGGCTACAATGTTTTCCATCATAGACATAAAGAAGCATACCACCAAGTATGCCGGTACTCCCACTCCATGGATTTGACAACATTTATAACGCCTTGCGCACTATAGAAGTGTTACTGGATGACGTTTGGTCTAATTTCAACATCAAGTGTTTTTCAGCATGTCATGAGTAAATTGTTTGGCGAGTTGAATGGAGTGAAGAGTTACCATGGCGATATATTTTAAATGAGCCCCTGTTGTTTTAAATTGCCTCAACTAAGTTTGCCTCAACCCTCTTGATTTTCTAAGCAATGTGTGCCTCCTCACATCTGTTTCTTGCACTGAAGAACTGTTAAAAACAAGCACTGTCAAAGCTAACAGTTGTGGGTATATGTATTAACTGTTTGGCAGGCACTGATATTATATCCCCAAGTACTCACAACATTTTCTGACTATTTCCATCTTATGGCCAAGTGGTACCCTTAAGGCAGTGCCTGGCAAATGCCTCTGCCCCAACTTTCCGTGTTATGCAGATGACACCCAGCTCATTTTCAGGCTACCCTCGGCCTCCTCCTCTCCTTCCCTCATCTCTGACTGTCTATCTGCTATCCAGGAGTGGTGAGCTGCCAATGACACCTGCCTTAATGCCAGTAAGACTGAGATTCTCCTCATCGGCACACCCGCTCCCTCCTTTCCTGTAGCTCTGGCCGTCCTACCTTGACCATCTTCCTTTCCCAACCTGCAAGGCTAAAAACCTTGGGATCATCTTCGACTCCACACTCTCCTTCTCCCCTCACATCTCTGACGTCTCTAAGAAGTCACACTACCAGCTGCATCTCCTCAGAGGTATTCTTACTTTCCTCTACTTCCCACAAAAGCTCACTGTCTCCAGAGCTCTAGTTCTCTCTAGGCTGGACTATTACAACAGCCTCTTTCTTAATCTGCCTGCTTCTACACTTCACCCTCTGCAACTTATCCAGAACAGGACTGCGAGACGTGTCCTTGGCCTCAAGCCAGGGATGGTATCTGTCCAGGACTGAAATCTCTGCACTGGCTCCCAGTGGCTGTGAGGATTAAGTTCAAAACCCTCTGCATCCTCCACAAGGCCTTCTGGGGCCTGGGGCCTCAATACCTTCAACTCTCTCTCCCTAAATATCTTCCTTCTCAAGCCATACGCTCATCCGCCTCCAACTCCCTCAGAGTCAGTCGCTTCTCTAAGCAACGAGTCAGTGGTAGATCTCTCTCTTCGGCTGGGGCCTCTTTCTGGAACAGCCTCCCTGCCTCCCTTAAACCTGAGGAGAACCATCTACAGTTCTGGAAACACCTCAAAACCTTTTTCTTCACCTCTGCTTTTTCTCCTCCTCTCCTCTGCTGACCTCCTGGGTGTTACTCTGATACCGGACCCAGGTCCCTCCCCCACCAGCATCCCACACTTGCACTGCCCACCTGGCAACCCCCGCACTTGGGGACTGTTTCTGTATCCCTTCAGTCCCCCCCAACCCCTGACACCTGATGTCTGCACTTACCCATGCACTTGCCACATGATGGCCGTTATTTACTTATTGTTTATCTATTCACATGCACTGCACTGTCCCTCCTCCGTTTACATGCACTTGCGCGATCGGAATGATACCTGGCCTAGTAGGATCATTGTCTGTCCTCCCTTTGTTCCCCTCCCTTGCCCCATCATGCCTTGAAACACTTGTGTATAGGCGCGTTATAAATGCCATATCATATCATATTCAATGCCTACAGAAAAGCCCAAACTATTGGCTCTGCCAATGCTTGTTATAATCAAGCAAGAGAATAACTGATAAAATGGCTTTGTGACCTAATTTTGCTAGAGACCAACTATTTGTAAACTTGACAAATTAGAAATGAGGCCTTCACAAGTTATTCTGTCTCTGTGCTTTACATATGGAAGAAAAGAAAAATGTTGTATGAATGCACGTTGCTTTTGTGTCTTGCATTGAAAACCCACTAACCTTATAATGCAATCTGTATGGTTAAAAACATGTTCTGTATATTTCTAATTGTTCTTGAAAAGAGAATATGTTTATGCCAATACTTTTGAATTTATGTTTGTGAAATGCATCCCAATCGAATTCCATAGAAATGCTCTGAACATATTGCTCAAATTATCGGTACATTAAAATATGTATGCCTTTTCAGTTACTGTTACATGAACCAGAATATCTGATTTAGTTTTTATTTACTGTACCTAAGCTGCGAAATTTGGCTCACCTAAACTGTATCTTTAGGCAGAACCCAGCTTTCCTGGGGCTAGGAATGCACACTCTTACATTCACTTAACTCAATGCAAGAAAGATTTTAAGGCACATCTGTGTTTACTTGCAGAAGAGTGGCTTCTTTCTAGATCACAAAGACATACACTTAAGGCAAGATTTACATTGGATTCAGTTCAATTCTATGAACTTGCACTTTTAAGATGAGAAAAAGGTCAATAGGTTTAGATTATGGTGGTTCAGTAAATTGCATTCTTAATAGCAGAGGCCTCAAACATGCCCTGACTTCCAACCCTGGTAGACTAAGAAGATCCCATGAATAATGTTTTTGTTTCATGAAAGTACACTATTAAAAGGGCCTTTTGTTCATAGAAGCAGATGTCTCTGTTAATTAAAAGATCCCAGCAACAGGTGTAATTGAAAGCTACATTCTACAACAGAATGCACTGCACAATAATATAATTTAAGTGACAAATTAGAAAGAGGATTTTGGCTATAACTTTAAAACTCTCCGATTTGAAAAATAAAAATAGTTCAGAATTCAGTGGAACAATGGGAACTACAGATGAAAAGGAATATGTTAAAATGTATACATTATTAATACATTTGCATATTTTAACAACTCTTATGCATGCAGTCACAAAAACAAAGGATACCTTCAGATTCAGAACATTCTTGCAAAGTAAGTATTTAAAATTCTTATTGCTATCGCATGTAAACAACAATAATTATAAGGAAAATACATATTCTAGTCCAATTTTGAAATTATATCCCTAAGCGGAATGCTACCTCATCGCTAACTCACACCCCCATGACAAAGAGAACTCAATGGGCCAATCAAAGAAAACAGAGGGATCCGTGTAAGTGTGACATGGTCAGTGATTTGACGCCCTCAAAGAAGGATGGCCCCATCCCTAAAGACCCCACACATGTCTTGAATGTTGACATAGGTACCAGCTTCTGTTACCCGATGCCACCCAGTATTTCTTCTGGACAGTGTTATCTTTTTGGTGTTTTAGAAATGCAACTTCCAAATGGCACTTGGGCTCCACTAAGAAAACCCTGACTGAAACTAGGGGAATGGATTTGAGAAAAGGACTGGAATGAACTGGGATTCTTCCATCAAAACACAGATGAGACACTCAGCACCTGACCTACCAATCCCAGGGGAATGGGTGGGCAACAAAAAAATTAGCTGAGACTGAGAAGGGTCTGCAGGAGAAACACACACATTTTACATTTTCCCCAACTGAATTGGGAAGAAAAATCCCCAGAACATGAAGGAAGCTACAAGTGAAACGAGCAGCCTTAGCCCTTGGCTGCTACACCACCAGTGACTGTAAACAAACCGTGCTGGAATGTGGGGGGTATTAGAGAGATTTGTAAACCCTTTAACATGTGCAATCAAGCCTCGGGTGAAAATACAAGCACAGATTGGTTCAGAAAGTCATGTGTGCGGTTTCAGAAATGTGAGGCAGACCGCATTGTGAAGTTTTCTCAACAAATGCCATTTTATTATAACAGGTTGGATGAATGCCTCACTATCCCTACCCTGAGGAGGATGTCCCTGCCTAAAATAAACTAAAAGATACACTCTAACAAAGGATATCTGTCCCTCACACTGGTACATATAACAAATAAACAAGAACATGCATGGCAGTTCAAAACAATAATGATTGAATTTACAATGTAACCACAGTCTCTCTTCATATCCTGGGTGGACTCCCCTTCCCAGGTTTAAACGTGATTCTGCTTCACAGTTCAAGAACAGAACACAAGGAAACCCTGATTTGTAACAAAGTTCAAATACAGTTTGATGCAACTTTAACTTGTCAACAGAAAGTTTCTACTCAAAGGCTATAAGATTCTTCTTCTTCTTTGTACAGGTTCTCAGTTCCTCAATATCAAACATGTTTCTCTTGGTCAGGATGATTTGCCACTCTGATAACTCAAAGAAATACAACTTCTCTACAACAGCCTTGCACAGCTCTTCCTCTAGTACCACTAACAACATAAAATGTATCTGTCAGGACCACTGTGTAGCAATCCCTGACCCTCTGTACTTTACTGGCCTCCCACTTTTTGTCCAAAACTCAGGACATCCTGTCCTCACTTTCCTCTACTCCCCTCCCCCTCCCTACCCAGCTCTCAGGCCTCCCTTGGTCCCCTCTCCCCTTCCATCCTACTCTACACTTTCTTGTCCATAGCACCAGATGAGAGCTCTAGACAAGTCCTCCCTATGAAAGTCTCCTCCAAACAGGTGCTCCCCTGCTCCTCAAAAACAATCAAGGACAACAGTGCCTCCCTTGCGCCAGCCTTGGCCGATTTCTGTAATCACTCCTTTGCCACTGGCTCTTTCCCGCTACCCCTCAAGCACTCTCTTGTGCATCTTCGCTTCAAAAAGCCCTCTTTTGACCCCTCCTGCCTAGATAACTACTGCCCTATCTCCATTACCGCCTTCCTGGGCAAACTGCTGGAGAAGCTGGTCATCTTCCAACTTATCCAACACACTGAATATTTTGGTTGCCTTCACGACCACCAGTCTGGCTTCAGAGTAGCCAGAGGCATGGAAACTTCTTTAGTGAACACCCGTGAAGACTTGGGGCCTCATTCCGAGTTTGGAGGTAGCCATGGCGCTATTTGCGCCATGGCTGCCTCCAAACCCAGATCCGTGTCCAGTCTGGGTGAATGGGGACTTACCGGGACTTTCCGACCTGTGCGGACCCAGTAAGTCCCCATTCAACTAACCATTGCCCATTCCTGTTGAGCCCCAAGGCGCTAATTACGGGCCCGTAAATTACGGGTCCGTTATTAGCGCCCTGGTCCCTTAGCGGCACCCGCAAAGGACGTGTGGTCAGACCACACTGCCTTTGCAGGTCCCGCTAAGGGACCTCAGAATTGGGCGGTAAGGGTTTAACGGCACCAATCTCCTTACCGGTGACTGTTATCCCTTACCGCCCAACTCGGAATGAGGCCCTTGGTCTCACATTTAGATGCCAACTCTCCATCCGTTCTTATCCTTCTGGTTCTTTCCTCTGCCTTCGACACAGTCAATCATGCTACCCTGACAAATCGATTCTGTGACACCCTTGGCATCATAGGCTTGGCTCTGGACTGGTTGACCTCTTTCCTCCTGACCGACCTTCGCAGGTTCAACTGGGCACTTTTTTCTTCCCTATCACACTCTCCACCTCCGGCATCCCTCAAGACTCTATCCTCTCCCCGTGGCTCTTCAACATCTACCTTGCCCCTCTGCCCCACCTGATCTCCTCCTTCTCTCCTCACTTCCATTTGTATGCAGACCACATACATCTCTCTTTCACACTCCCCCCTACTGCCCTCTCTTCCTCCTCTCTCATCCCTGACTGTCTGATTGCTATCCAGGCCTGGTGTGCTGCCAATGATCTCTGCCTTAATGCCAGTAAGACTGAGATCGTTCTCATTGGAACCCCAGCTCCCTCCTTCCCTCCTACCCTCTTGCCGCCCTGTATGGGTCACCTTCCCTCACCCTCTTGTGGGGCAAAAACCCTAGGTGTCATATTTGACTCCTCTCTCTCCTCCTCTCCTCACATTGCTGACCTTGCTAAGAAGGTCCACTATCAGCTGCCCCTTCTCAGAGGCATTCTCCCTTTACTCACCTTACCCCAGAAACTCAATGTCTCCAGATCTCTGGTCCTCTCTGGACAACTGCAAGAGTGCAACTGCAACAGTGTCTTCCTCAATCTTCCTTTAGCATCACGTTGCCCCTTCAACTTATCTTTTGCCTCAAGCCCGGGGATCCCATCTCTCCAGCCCTAAAATCTCTTCACTGGCTCCCGGTTGCTGCTAGGATCAAGTTCAAGCTCCTCTGTATCACCCACAAGGATTTCGGGACCTGGGACTCCACTACATTAAACTCTCTCCGTAAATACCTCTCTGCTAGAGCCATTTGGTCTTCTAGCTCCAACACTCTGTTGAGCAGACGCTTCTCTTAGCAGAGACTGAGGGATAGATCTCCCTCCTCCACAGGAGCCTCCCTCTGGAATGATCTCCCTGCCACGCTCAAGCTTGAGCCGGATCTCCTTAAGTTCTGGATGCTCCTCAAGACCCTACTTTTCTCTTTTTCCTTCCCTCTCCCCCTCCCATGCTAACACCCCTGTCTTCCTCAGTGACTGGCTGCCTGGTGCTCTCGAGTTCTACAGGGCGCCAGCCCCCCCTGCCCACTCCATCCCTCTCCTCACACTTAGCTTAGACACTCACCCCTTGCATCCCAAGCATTTCCTGGCACTTTCCCTCCTGTCCTCCCCTTAGCACTTGCCTAGTCCCTGTGGCCCTCTTCCCCTCTCCTGCACCCCCTTTCACTTCACTCTCTCCTCTTTACCCTGCACATCCCTCCCCATCCTAGCATTCTGCATTTTTCGCAGACCATCCCTCCCCCCATACTTTCTGTTACTGCACTTGCACAATCCGAATGTCACGTTTCACTGGGTAAGACGTGCGCTTCTGTTTCGCTTACCGCTAATGGGACTTCTGCTGCTGTGGCTCCACACAACCCGGCAAATTGCTTCATTTAGTGCGCCTTTGCCCACACCACCTCCAATTGGAGTTACTCTTGCTCCTGAGGCCCTCTGGTGCATGCCAGCCACCGGAGACAGCCTTGAAACCCTCTGGCACATGCCAGCTACCTGAGACAGCCTCCTGCATGCTTCCCACTGTGCAGCCTTTGCAGAACAAGTCACAAGGGGAAAGCCTTCCTCCTGTGCGTACAGGACGAACGCTTTCCTCCTGTAAGCTTCCCACTGCACTTCAAATTTCTGGGGGCACAGACCCTCTCAGGACCGGCAGCTGATATCTGCCAAGCAGTGGTCCCAGTGTCTTCTCTCTCCTCCAACTTCTGCCTGGGATGCCAGCACTAACCATGCTGTTTCTGCTTCTGGTTTCCTCTCTTTTCACCAACAACACCAACTCTACGGCCTGCACCTGAGGGGGCCTTTTAAGCCTCTCTGTTTCCCTCAGTTGTAGGTCATCTGCATTAATCTACTGACCACTCCTACAACATTGTACCTCTTCAGCCCTCTTCTGCGTCCCAGTAATTAGGGAATTATGGGACTTCAAGTACCTAATGTAAAAATGAGGTTTTCTTATGTCTGTTGTTTTATTTTAAACCCAAGTTTGTTCCTTATAACATTCTTTAAAGGGACACCATAAGGATTAGTCATTAGCCTTGTTTGAGAAGGGAAAGGCAATTCTTTGACACCAGTGTTATACAAAAATTTCCTTTCACTACACCTTTGGGTGTTTGGGAGGTTTTCAGCTTTACAGGTCTCCCAAATTTTAGAAGGGTTTTGATTTCTCCCAGGGCTTAGGAGTGTATGATTGTTTTCACCCTAATTTATGTGTGTATCTTGTGGAACAAGATGGTTATTACAACAGGCCATTACATACTTCCATCCTCCCTACAGCATGACAAATACAGTGCCTCATCCCACGGATTCCTCTCACTCCCCTGGGCCTTTTCTCCTCCCTGGTGATCCTCCCGCAGAACACCAACCCAAGGTCAAGATCAGAAAGCGTCTGCCTTCCCCTAGCCACTTGGGAGGAGACTTTAGGCAAGGATTTAGTGATGAGTCCATAGTATTCATCACACATGGCAGTACTAGAACATATGCGGGGGGAGGCAGAAGGCAGAGTTAAAAGCAGAAATAGACCAGTATATAAGGGGAGCAAATGAAAGACAGAGTTCTGATTGTTCTGGTGAGGACAGGTGGAGAAGAGACAGACAAAGAGGCCAGTGAGGAGTTTAACCAGGTGGAGAAGTAGGTGGTGTAGGCTGTTGGAGTAGAGGGTGGAACTGAAGATGAGGTATTGGTTCCAAGAGAGATTGGTACCAGTTGTTGTGAAGGAATCATGAAGCAAGACACAGACAACAAATTTAAATGTCAGGATGGTTGAAGGCCTATCTTGCCCTATGCAAAGGTGGGATTTCCCTACCTAAAGAAACTAAGGAAAGTCTGAGTCAGTAAGTTCAACTTAAAATTCTTTCTGTGTCCAAAACCTATACTTGCCCTCACAACTAAAGCTAAATAATGTGTAGGTATGTCAGTAATAAAAGAAACAGTGTTCAAAACAAAGTCCTCAGCTTCTTCCAGCTCCAGGCTTGCTTTCCAGCTCCCCTTCCCGAAGTTCAAAACAGTTCCACAAAGTCTTGGGGTTCCCGTCCCCAAGAAGACAACACAGTTCCAAAAAGATGCCTCAAAGTTTCCTTCCCCAAGGCAGCAACCAAGATCATAGGGTCTCAGGTTTCCCTTCCCCAAGACATCAGCTTGCGCAGCTTGTCAACTGGTACTTAAGTTCAGTCTTTCGATATTCAAAACAGTTCCAGGTCAACTTTACAGTCCTTCTAGTTCTTGACAGCTCATACAGATTGCTTTCTCCTGCTTCACTTCAGCAATCTCTTTCATGCACTGTTATTTGCTCTCTGTATATTTCTTTGGCTTTCACAGATAGGGTATATCCGGTTTAGGCGCAGTTGTCGGACCACATGGTCCGTCATCGCAGGTGACGCAACCGGTTACCCTAGGCTTGCTTGCCCACACAGGTTTTTCTGTAACTGCCCCTGTGCTCTTGTTCACACTCACTTGGCTTTCTCCATGCCAAACATTTGGCTTTGCCACAATGTGATTTCTTCTTTGCCAGTCTCTTGACTGTTCCACAATGAGTTTTTTTCATGCAGTTTATTTAGTGGTGTTCTTTTGCCTTTCACCACACTTTGCCACAATGCTCTCACAATCCTCAGAAATGTTCCATATTTGCTTTACATTGCAATTCGTAACATTTGTTCTTTACTTTCAAAATATTGTACTAATTCTTGGCTTTCAATATATTGTACGTATACTTCACACCAACTTGTCATCAGTTCATAAGATTATCAAAAGCTTTCATGTGCTTGTCAAAAGCTTTCTTTTAATTCGGTATTCAGTGTTTCAAAGATCTTATTCCTTTTGCTCATAGTTCCTCTGTATTGTAGTATTCATCACAACCCTTTGTTTGGGTTCACTGTATCTTACATAGCCTCTTTCGTTCATTCAGCATTCACTTTTGCCATGCAACAGCCCCCAGGAGGACCCCAGTTCAAGTGTTCCCTGTTGTCTCCTCTGGGCAGCTGTCTTCTCTTGCTTTGGTCTGCATACACATTCTTGGTGTATCGCAACCCCCACTTGCGGTTCACTACTCTCTCTGTGAGTTGCCGGTAGCTCCGCTCGCTTCCCGCGGATGCTGCCAGTGACAGCTATCGGATTTCTTCCTCGGACATTAGCTCCAGCTGCATGCACCTACCAGCGAGAATCCCAACAATGTGGGCCTTGCACGGCTCCTCCAGGCCCCGGAGCCACAGTTCATTTCGGGTTCTTGCCGGTGTCCTGATTTCCCGACAGGATTCTCCTCGGCTGCCTCATATTCCACAGGATTTCTCTCTCTTCAGGCCTGCAGCACTCGGTCCGGCTTCTCCCCTGCTGTTCTCTTTCTTTCTGGTCTCGCCTCCTTTTATGACCATAGTTTGTGGAGTACTCAGGACATGCCTGACCCTTAGACCAGTCTGTAGGGTTCTTCCTCCTGTCAGTACTAAAGTGGTGAAATTACATGCTAGTGTGCACTACTCTTGCCTATTCCTCGTCCCAGTACTATAATGGTATGAAAGAGGTGAAATGGTTTACAATAGCCTATAAAGGCAGGAGGGGGAAGTTGTCTCTCACAATGAAAAGGGGATACCATGTCTTACCTGCAAATATCTTCTCCCCAATCCCTAAGGACGCTCCACCCAGGTGATCCTCCCTTGCTTCTCCATCCCCAGGGTCGGGATCCAAAAGCTATGACCCTTCCCTGGCCACCTGATAGGAAGACCCAAGGGGAGTAGATGGGAGGATGCCCTCAGGTTCCTCGCATGCTAAATAGTGCAATGTGTGGGAGTACAAAGAGTTAGTGAGAAAGAGAGAAAGAATGATAGACCAAAGGAGAGACGTAGGGGGAGTCAGAGTGAAAGTGAGTGTATGTGGGTTGGGGAGTAAGTGCAAGGTGATATGGGAGCAGAGGTGTGGGCAGAGTGAAGCAGAAAGGGGAGTGAAAGTAGTGGCAAAAGACAGGAAGAGAGAGTGTTTTAAGGTGTACATAGGGGAGGGGGTGTGGTAAGAGGTGATGAGAGGGGTCTAGTGAAAGTTAAGGAGAAGAGGATAAAGGTGCGATGAGAGGGAAAAAGGGACTTTAGAAATGGAGGGACAGAGGAGGGAGAGAAAGGAGGATGGAAGAAGGAGGAAGAAAGAGAAGGAATGAGTGGAGCGGAGAGTGTAAGGCTACAATGTCTTTTTATCGACAGCTATTATTTCAATTTTATTTAGGAAAGCATTCTCCGAAAAAACCCATCGAAAAAATAGGGGTGGTAGAAACAGCAACTAAAGGATTGGGGGGTCGGGAATAGTAGAAAAGTGATATTTATTTATTTATTTTCATTTATAAAGCGGGTAAACTGCCCTCGGGCATCAAGGCGCTGTTACAGAATATACACTTAATACAATATTTTAGGTGCAGGTTGAATGGTTAGGGACAAACAGTACTCATGTTCCATGGTTACAGGGGAACAGAGGAACGAGTGTGGGCTACTTGCACAGTTTGGTTTTCAGAGCCTTTCTGAAAACCATGAGAGAGGTTTCTGTTCTTAGTTCGAGTGGTAGTGAGTTCCAGGATTTTGGTGCTAATACTTCGAAACTGGATCTCCCGGCTTTGGCTCTGTTAAAGGCAGGGATTATGAGTAGGTGCGAGTATATGTCCCGTTTAGGTCTGAGTGTTTGAGCTTGGTGTATTCGTTACACTAGGTAGTGGGGTGCTGTTTGTGATAGGAATTTGTGAGTGATTGTGAGCATCTTGAAAAGTATGCGCTCTCTGAATGGGACCCAGTGTGCCTGTTGTCTTGTTTGAGAGATGTGCTCTCTCCTGGGGATACTGAGAGCTGCTCTGAGTGCATTGTTTTGTGCAACTTCTAATCTGTATATGTGTTTGGCGGATGTGCCGAGTAGCAGGACATTAGAATAGTCAAGTTTTGCGCCTATGGTAGCTCTGGCAATGTTGAGGGAGTTCTTGGCAGAGAGGTGGGGGGCTTAATACCCCCCTGTAAAATAAAAAAAGAAAACATTTCAATGGGTTTTTTCAGTGCAAATTTTTCGTAAAAGAACCTGTCGAAAAAAATATATGTCAATGAAATGACATAGAACCAGTGTAAGGAGCAGGGTGTCTGAGTCTGGCACAATCTGAATAATATCATTTGATATCTCTGGAAAGGTGTGGGTATCCTTAGGAAATGCATGAGGGAGAAAGATAAAGCTCTGACCTTTATGCCTCCATTCTTAGCTAGCCCGCTTTTAGATAGTAGCGATTACCGATCTCTAGTGACCATCATCTTGAAGATTGGGGAACTCTGGGCTAGAGTGTAATGAGCCCAAAGGAGGCCAGGGAGAGAGGCATGGCCATTAATTGGATAACCTCCTTAAAGTTTAATAAAAACCCTTCAACTGTCCCAGAGATATTGAGGCCATTTGTCACACGAGTGTAAGGGAAGGAATCCTATCACAGACTCTGTCCAAACTAAAATAAAAGTTATAAAAGCTCAAGCTGCTTTTTGGGATTTCATTGCAATTTCTCTCTGGAGCAGTTTGGCCATTTGTCAGTGTTCTCAGTTATCCTAATTTTTAAGGTGACAGGCAGTTTTCTGCTCGTCCACAGGGCTTGCATACAACAGATATGTCCTTTTTATGTGTAGTTTTAATGGTAGATGTAGGCATGTCATTCCCAATTTAACTATTCCTCCTTTGTAGACTTTACTTGTTATAGGAAGAAACCTTAACACCTTACAAAAGAGTATCTTATTTACAAAGTAGACTACAGCGACTCAGTAGTTACAGTTAATTTGGAGTCCCCATAAGAAGAGCACATTTTTAAATGCTAATAGCTTTGGTGCTATTTGTGTAAACTGCATAAAACTTTCAATTTCTTTGGAAAGTCTTGTGCAGATCCACTAAGGGGCAGACAAAGTTATAGGTGGGGTCCTAAAATGTGCAATTCCCATGCAAACTGCCATAGGACATTTTTGCCGTAACATAGAGCAAAAAACGCTGGGAAAATGTACACCACAACAGTGCAAGAAGTGGACGTATGATCCCATTCACGATAGGCTCTCAGTCCAGTGAAAATGTTTCAGTGTTTTCTTTTTTTTTTTATCAGAAAACAGGGATAGAAGGCCAAATTCGAACTAGTGATATATCGAGCTTGCAGACCAGTTGTTAAACATGTATATTGCTATTGAATACCTCGAGTGACCTTTGTAGGCACATAGACTTGGCAATCGAGAAGGGCTATGACCCCTTTCTAGGTAAATAGCACAAAGCTGAATTCCTTTAGATCAGATGTTATATACAATCTTAACACACATTGTGCACACCTCGTCCCAGAATGCTCTCACCCTTGTCATGTGTTCTAGTGTTCCTTCTCTATGCTTACACGCCCAGCATACATTTCAATCCCATTTCTTTAAATATTCTTTCAGGTTTCCAGAATGTACTGTTTAGAAGTTTAATTTGTCTAGCATGTTCCCTGCTATTTAGAGATATGACAGGGGTGTTTCTACAATTCATCTCCCATCTCTTTTCGTCCATACCAGACGTGAGATTTTGTGGCCATTTCACAATCAATGTAGATTCCCTTTTCTAGCTCCTAATAAGAAACTGTAAACTGTAGCAGCCATATGATCTTGTTTTGCAATTTGTATAATGGTGCTTCCCAGCTTGTCTTCTCCAAATGCAACTAGCATCTCCCAATGTATTTTTTAATAGTTGATATTCTTTGTTTGTATTCCCTTCTAGGTTGTGTTTCACTTTTACCTTCGTTAAAGGGATCCAGGCACCTTTCTCTATCAAGTCTTTAAGCCATTTTATGCCTTGCAAGTACCATGTGGGCCAGAAGAACAAATGACTTAGAGGGCGCTGTGCAGCATCGAGTCAATGTCCCTCAACAGTTACCATTCCTGTCATTGATGTTGCCGGACGCAACATCAATGACAGTATGAATAGTATGCACTTCATCCGTTGCCTCAGTTCTCAGTTTTTTCTTCTTTCTGCACAGCCGACTTGAGAATTAAATAACCCACATAGGCGTTGAAAGAGCCAAGTGTCTTAAAACATGTACCCACAGTCCGAGGAGTAGGCTGGGAGGACGATGATGAATCTGTGGGAGGAACAGCCAGTAGAAATCTTACCATGGGTAAATAATGTATTCTTCTAATGGATTGTATCCTCACACAGATTCCTCATTTTCGATAGACACCCATAGAAGTTCTGGAGGTGGAAGAAGTGGATTTTACTTACATTCTGATTAACACATATTGTGCAGAACTGCTCTTCCAAAGCGAGGGTCCTAGCCCAACCAGGTGTCCAAACAGTGAGAAAGTGTGTAGTGAGGACCAAGTCGCAGCATTGTAAATGTCCTGCACTGGTACACCTCTTTAAAGAGCCAAAGCAGTTGCCACTGCGATGGTGGAATGGGCTCTTAGGTTTTCAGGGATATCTCTTCCTGCAAGGGAGTAGCACTCCAAAATGCAGAGGATGATCCAACGTGATAATGTTTGTTGGTCATGGCTTGGCCCAGCCTGTGGCCAGTATAACCAATAAATAGTTGGTCATTTTGCCTGACAAGCTAAGAGCCCCCTTTGGGTCAAGCCTTTGTAACCTTTCTTCATCCTTAGAAGGGTGAGGAGGTGTATACAAACCTGGTAAAGTTATTTTCTGTGATATATGGAAATCGGACACAACCTTGGCATGAAAGGAGGGACAAACCCTAAAAATGACCTTCTCCTTGTAAAATATTGTAAAAGGTGGAAGTGATAGCTACCAAAAAGATAGTTTTCAATGTTAACTACCTGAGTGGACAATAATGAAGAGGTTCAGCTGGAGCTCCCATTTAGAAGGTTAATACAGGTTCAAATCCCAGGACGGGTTCAGAAAAGGGACTGGTGGGAAAGTATTTGTCAGCCCTTTGAGGAATTGAATAACAAATTACTCATGTTCTTTTGGAAGAATTTTTCTTTATTAATTTTGAAAGGACGTGTGTTTAAAAATGGATAACACCGCCAGGTATCCCTTGATGTTAGCTGTAAGAATGGCTGGTATATACTCCAGGTAGAAACTAAAGTATGTTTACTTAACAAGTTACAGAGCAGAAAACCCCCAGCACATCCACCCTGACCCTGATCACCAACTGTAACATACTGAAACAAAACATTCTACCACTATGCTGTGTACAGTCCATATTCTATGTTGATGTTCCGCGTTCCACAGAAAGCACATTGCAACACATCTCCCTCCTACGCCCATCACAATAACACAATAACACAAACATATTAAACCACAACCCAATAACTATGTACAAATAACAATTCTTTCTTCGCTCTTCCCCCAGGAAAGAACTGCCTAATTTAATTACGGCATTTCATTTACATCATTGGAACCCTCAGGTGCGGTTTAATGAGCACACAACCTATTGCACTGGCTTAACTTTTGCCACCCTTGCCATGTTCCACACTTGACCTCCCTGAACCCTCACTGCTCCTCTCAACACCTGCGTCACTAAAACTGACTTCATATACAACATCTTCCCTTTTGTTTTCACAACAACTTTCTTGACACGTATCAAATCACCCACTGAACCTTCGAAACATCTCCTCCCCAACTTCTCATTTATTTTTCTCACCCACTCAACTTTCCTTTTATCCATTCTCTCCCTCACTTCTTCCACAACACAATCTGATTAGCGTGTCCTTCCCAACCAGGGAGGTGAGACTTTGGTACTTGGCTTCCTCCCCCTCATGAGTTCAAAGGGACTCACTCCCGTATTTGCATGGGGAGCCAAACGTAAAGCATACAGCCTATCTCTCACTGCCATTTTCCTGTCCCTCCCACATTCTCCTGCCATCCGCACAGCATCCATTATACATTGATTAACCCTTTCCACCATTCAATTTGTTTGTGACTGATACAGCGCAGTCCTGTTATGTTTCACACCACACAACCTCAGGTATTCTCGGAAAAAACCCACCAACAAACTGCCTCCTGTTATCAGTCAACATGGATCTGGGTAACTGTCACGCTTACCTGAGTCTCTGCAGGAGCAATGGAGTCCCCCGGTTCCTTCTCTGGTTCTCCACCACCCTTCAGTTAGTGGGAATTCTGACCTGCCAAAAGAGTGAATTGTTAGGGGTGAACTCCAAGGGATAGCAACCCTCCTCCCCCCCCCCCAACCCACCTAGATATCTAAGCACCCTGGTGCGTGTCTCACCTGTGTGTTTAATTTGGTGCGCCCTCCATCCTGCTCATGCAGGGACGCTATTACTTGGGAGTTGCTTTGGAGTTGCTGTCGAATGCATTGCTTCAGCTCCAAGGGTTCGTGTTACCTAGTTTCTGCACTAGGACTTCAGTTCAGGTAAGTTCATAGGTAAATTCAGGTAAGTAGAGTCTCATTGTTCGTAACTGCCCAGTTACCTCAATGGGTGAATTTGGTGTTTCCGTTCTGCCGTGGTGCTATGTGCCAGTTCACAGCACTGGACTGCAGCAACAGCGGTGAGCAGAGATGGCGAAGGAATACTAATGTCTTTTCTCTTTCTTTGCAGGATACCCGAGGCAGGCCGTAGGTGCACGCAATGAAGAACAGCGGTTTTGTGAGCAAACTGTTTTATTTCTCCTCTTCTTCTCTTTGCAGGGTTAATGAAGTGAGTGCTGACTCTGGTCACCGGATGGAATCGAATCGGGAAGGCTGAAGACTGAGAACCAGGCGGCGGTAAGCATGTGCTCTCGAGCTTGCAGGAAGCGCACAAAGCACAGGCTGCTTTTCGGGCGTGGCTTTTATAGGCAGCCACGCCCAAACACTAGAATGCCTTGTAACTTCCTGGATGCCAGGATGTCCCTCAATGTCCATATTGCGGTGGCAGAAAGTGATGTAAATACCAGGAAACAAGTATGCAGTTACCCTAAGAGATAGGAGTGTTTACTCTGAGTGACTGCTGTGAGTGCCTTGAATGCCAGGTTTTTACCCACTTGGCCCCTACCTGATCTCCCCACTTGCCTGCACATGCCCCAAAAGGGGGTAATGGTTTAAAGGAGACCCCCTGGCTAGTAATCATGACAGTAACCCTTCCCTCTCAAATACACTGTGCAGAAACTCGACCATGCCTTGCTTGGGCCGAAATATCTCGTACAATGCGAAATTCCGTCAACCTTGAAAACAAATCAACCAGAACAATAATGAACCTTCCCCAATCACTTCCCATATCCACAGGGCCCAATATATCCAGTGCTAATTTACTCCACACCTTGTCCATCGGCTGTTGGTTTGCCAACACATTCTTACCCGAGACATCACAATCAATACACTCCCCAACCATCCTTTCCACATCCCAATCAAACCCGAGCCACGCATATTCACCTCTCAAAACACCTTTGGTCTTTCATATACCAATGTGGCCCTCATGTCCACTAACTTCCTTCTTAATGCCTGGGGAACAGCTGCGCGATCCCACCTGTAAAACACATCTCCCTTTACATACAATTCCGATCTCACTTCCCATAAAGACCTCTCCTCGCCAGTCAATAGCCTCTTTTCTGACCTTCCACCTTGTACAAAATGCATCACTCTCACAAACGTCTCCTCCGCCTCCCTCAAAACTCTTGACCACTCCTCGCAAGTGATAACTCCATCATGGGTAACATACACATATCCGTGATAACATCCTCCACCTGATGGTCCTGATCATCACTACCCTCATTCCCATTCTCACAAAGTCTTGAAACATGGTCCACCAGTACATTTTCTTTACCAGAAACCACATCCATTGCAAACCTATGGCCTTGCATCCTAGCCACCCATCATGCCACTCTCCTAGGAACCTTTTCAAGACCCTTCTTTTCAAAAAATGTGATTCAATGGCCTATGGCCAGTCCTGATAATGAATTCTGTCAACCACACAAAATTACACATTTTTCCCATGCCCCAATGACAGGCCAGGGCCTCTTTCTCCAAAGCGGAGTCATTTTTTTCCACACCCCTCAACTTCCTCGAGGCATGCGTCAGAACGACTACACAACCATCCTCCTCAACCTGCGTCAAAACAGCCCCAATTCCTGAGTCACTGGCACCCATGGAAACAGCACTGCCCCTCCTAGTGTCAAACATGGCCAACGCCCTTGCCATGTCTATTTCCTCTTTTATCGTTTGGAACTCCCCTTCACATTCTGCATCCCACACAAACTCAACCCCATTCTTGAGTAAACTCCTCATTTTTACAATCTTGTCTGCAAAGTTGCATACACATTTCTGACAGAATTCTATCATATCTAGGGAGGATCTCAGCTCTCTCTTCCCTTCAGGCGATCTGATCTGTTTGATGCCATCTATCAAATCTTTTCTTGGCCTCAACCCTTCACCTGATATTTCATGTTCCAAATATTCCACAGCCTCTTTCACGAACATACACTTTTCCGCTCTCAACGTTATCCCCTTCTGTTCCAGTATACCCACAAGTTTCTTTACATTCTCTTCGTGCTTTTCTGCCAACTGTCCCCACACACCAGAATGTCATCTTAAAAACAATGTACATCATGCAGCCCTTTCAACAGCCTGTTCATCACCTTTTGGAAAACCGATGAGGCTGAAACCAACCCAAAAGGCATCCTGCAGAACTGAAATATGCCCTCATGCATAATAAACGCTGTCAATTTCTTAGACATTTCATCCAATCTTATTTGCTGATAAGCAGGCACCATATCCAGCTTAGAGAAAAACTTTGCTTTACCAATCATTGCCAACATTTCCGTCATATTTGGAAGCAGATGTCTTTCTGCTACAACAGATTTATACAACTCCCTTAGGTCTACACACAGCCTCAGCTCCCCACTAGCTTTCTTCACCACCACAAGGGGGGACACTGATTCAACACTCCTGTCCGGTTCTATTATTCCAGCTTCTCTTAATTTCCTGAGCTTGTCTTTCACTCCATCACTCAGCACAATAGGAACTGGGCGTAGATTCACTGCCACGGGGTTACTCCCCTCCTTCAAGACAATCTTGTGCACCATGCCTTTCACACAACCAATGTTCTTTTAAAACACTTTGGGGTACCCCTCGACCACGCGCATATCTTCACTCACATTCAAGACTTGCTCCTCGTTAATCAAATCCAATCTAATCCTCAGACCCTTTTGCTCTCTCCATCCCAATAACGTTTCACCACACCTGGTGTTGTATACTTTTCCCTGGGTTTCTCTTCCCGTGAATTGTAAATGAGCCATAAAACATCCTATGATATCTATTTTTACCAGGTTGTACCCTCCGGGCTTTTATCGGATGGTTATAGATTGCACACTTTGCCACTCCCCTCACGTGACATTAGTGATAACTTTGCCTCGGAATCAGCCATCATCCGCTCCATTTTCCCATTGATACATATATTTGCGAAAGGGCTGTCACACCCGTCATCCCCACTACACATTACCATATTCACTGTCACAACTTCTACTCGCTCATCTTTCTCCTCTCCAGACGATTGTTGAGCTTCCTCACTTACACAAAGCACCTTTCTCCCATTTCCAAGAGAATCATTTTTGCAACAGTTTGCATAGTGGCCCCACCTTTTGCACTTATTGTAAGTTTTACTCTCCTCCCTGGGCACACCAGGGAACATGGAAAGTGATTGGCACTTGCACATCTAAAACACACAATTTTTCATCACCCTTAGACCCTTTGCTTTGTCATTCCTGCAATCCATGGTGTCAGACCCTCTTTGATTATTCACTTTGTTCCCCTTCTTTTTCACCTTCCTATATTCTTTGCCTGAGTCACCCACTCTCAATATCTCACAAGTCACTGTTTTATTTTCCTTCCTCCCAAGTTTTGCAACACAGCCATAGTGTGCTCGACTCTTTGGGCTATTGACACCACCTTGTGGAGGCTCGGTTCATCCTTCAGCCATAATTACGCCCTTATCTTGTCGTTACAACAGTGGATCATGAATTGATCTCTTATATGTTCATCTAATTTTTTTCCAAACATGCAATTGCGTGTGAGATGACGTAACGCCATTATGTACTCCTCCACGGACTCTCCTCCTTGCTGTTCTCTTACCCCAAAATTATACCTCTCCAGGACAGTAGTGGTTTTAACATCAAAATGGCGGTCAAAGTTGTACAGAGCCATATCAAATTCGTTGGTCCCACTTTCTTGATCTAAGTCTGACACTTCTGGTAGGGTCTCATAGATCCGTTGACCCTCATAGCCCAAGAGGTGCATTAAGAGTGACACCTTCCGTTCAGCTGATATTGTATTGCTGCACACAGCTTTTACATAATGAATAAACCCTTTCTTCCAGGTCCCCCATGGACTTGCCATGAATACAGGCAGGCCTGACATTCCTGCAACTGCCACTGCCAAGCTCCAAGGTTTTTATGCACTCTACACCTTTGTGAATGAGACACTGGTGGTATAGATTATGACTTTCTAGCACGTAAGGGGCAGAGAAGCATTTTCAAAAGCAGTTCAATTGCTCTCCCCCCTATTGATCTTACTGTGTGCATTGGAGTTTGCAAATTGCACCCAGAAAGTACACTGCAGTGTTCCCTCACGTAATCACTTCACCTTTGCCAGCTGCCACCTTCCTGACAGGCCTCTGTGGACCTAAATGAGGATTCTCTCACAGATCCATTGATGATCACTTTTCACGCTCCTTCGATCGCCTCACACACCGCACTGCATCCACGAGGCATGCACATGCACACGAGCACCCTCCTTCTCCTTCGAAACAATGTATCCGTAGTCGTACTTGCGCACCCTCCCCTTGGGTCCTAGGCCCGCCCGTGTTGCTGTGGACATGTTGATTAGGCTTTTTGCTTGCACAATGCGTTGCTATGGTCGCGCTGATCACGTCTTTTCGTTCCCTTAATGTGTTGCTTTGGATGAGCTGATCAGGTATTTTTTTTGTTAACTTTCTCTCCTCCCCCCTCGCTATCGCGCACTGCACTGCTTGGGTTACTGATGCGCACACACGCAGCTTTCATTCACTGCCTCACTTAGCAGTTCCCGGCGAGCCTTTCCTTTTCTCAGGTGTCAATTCCGCTCTGCTCCAGTACTTTTTCCTCCAGAGAAGGCACCCGCTGTGCTACGCTTTGGCTTTATTCACTCCTGGGCCTCTCCGAGCCTGGTTGGTAAATATGCTTTGGCCTTAGCATATTAATGATCCACACTTGTAGCGAGGGGGCAGATGGTGGGGGTATGCTGAGCCAGATCCTTGTCGCCAGTGTAAGAATGGCTGGTATGCATTCCAGGTAGCAACTAAAGTATATTTATTTAACAAGTTACCGAGCAGAAAACCCCCAGCATATCCACCCTGCCCCTGATCACCAACTGTAACATACTGAAACAAAACATTCTACCACTATGCTGTTTACAGTCCACATTCCATCTTGATGTTCTGCATTCCACAGAAAGCATATCGCAACAGTAGCCACCTGCAGTCCCTGGTGGGCTAGGTGCAGCAAAAAAGTAAGCACTGCAGGTATATTGCAAGTGAAAGGATCAATATATTTAGCTCTATACCAGCTACAGAACTTATTCCAATGGTAGCATTATAGAGCTTTTGTTGCTGTTCTTCTGGATGAAAGCAACAAATCCATGATGCCTTCTGGGAGGTCCAACTCTTTGTTTCTTAACCTCTCAGAAAACAGGCGTGAAGATTCAAAGTTCTGATTTCTGGATGAAGAAGATGGCCTCCCTCCGGCGAGAGTAGGTGTATTCTCTGGGGAAGATGGAATGGAGGGCAGATGGACATATCTAGAAGGTCCGGGTAGCACATTCTCCTGGTCCAATCTGGAGCAATCAGGATTATGGATTTGCAATCTTCCTCAACCTCCTGATTACGTGAGAAATGATGAGGACAGGTGGGACAGTGCCCAGGAGCCCCAGTATGATCACCCTCAGCTCTAATAGGTTATGTGTAGCTTTGATTCTGATGGGGTCCAAAGTCCTCTGATTGTTAGATCGCTCATGTGAGTTCCCCATCTAGTGAGAGAAGAATCTGTGACTACTGTTGTTTCCGGCCAGGATTACCAAAAAGGTTCCCCTATCATTACATTCTCCTCACAGCCCACCACAGGAGATCCTGTGTGACCTTACTCGGTACCTGAAGAAGGTCTGTCATCCTGTCTGAGAATTGCGACCATTGGGATCTATCGTGGGATCTATATTTGGGGTGTCCCCCCAAACCTCCATTTCCCTATGTCTGTAACCCTACCAAAACCCCTCCCCACCCATTCTACTCCCTTACCCCACTCCATGTATGTTTTTATTAAATACATTTGGCACTTTCTCAGTATTCTGGATTTGCTAAAAAAGATTTTTTGTAATTTCTATTAGAAAATATCACTGGATACCGTCAGCATGCCTCTTCTTTTCAGGCTTTTGCCTTTGATCATATGCTGCCCTTCGAGTCTAATACACAGTCTGTTGAAGATCAGCAGAACAGGCTCTCCACACTCTGGGAAACAGGTGGTGAGACCAATGGCCTTGATTAGTTTGTTCTCTACAGTCACTGGCTCAGCAACTGCATCTGCTGATTACACTCAGTGTAGTCACTGGGTGGGATCTTCCGATGGTACCGGTTCCTCGCACAATATGGTTTTTAAACTCCTTACTAGCTTGTCATATAACTCCATGCCTACGGTACTCACTGCCACATGAAGTGGCCACTAGCAACCTATCTTTTTGTTTTAATGTTTTCTCAGTAATGTATATTAAGTTTTCATTTTTGTTTTTTTACTCACAGGGTCAGCCATTACACAGTTTGGCCCTGAAGAAGGCAGAGTTAATTTATCTGCCGAAATTTACAATGAATGAGTTAGCATCGCTAGGACTGTGAACCTTACGTCGACCCTGTTGCCATAGGCCTCCATCAAATTAGGAGTAGCAGGTCTTAGTTAGATGTCAATAGTGACGCGTGTTTTAGCCCACCCAATATGAGATCTGGGGAGTTATTAATTTCAATCCTATGTTATGTTTGTTTCACTAATTGATATTATGTGCCATAAACGTTGCCTGTGGTTTATTGTGTGTTGCACCTTGCATCATTTCATGTGATTTCTTTTCACTTTATTTTATTTCACATTCTGTAGCTTGTATCCTATGTGACTTTTGTGATTTTTCATTTTGAACAAAAACATATTTTTGTAATATCAAGTCATTATATTGGTTAATTGATTGCTATCTAATGCCTGATGAGACGTGCAGCATTTATGTTATGTTGCTACCTTGATATCTGAGGGGATCAAGAAGGTTGCTCAGTAATACTTTCCATGTACATTATTAATAGCCCACAAAATAATTAGGGTTTATCAAATCATCCCTGCTGGAAACAATGCTCTGTGTCTACATGGCCCCATCAAAGGGCATGTCCAGGAGCCTTGATTTGATGTCGGAGGCAAATCCAGACTTGTGTAACCATGCAAACTTTATCAACGCACTAGAGCCTATACACCGTTGAAGCTGCCCGACACAACTATGCCCGACTAAAGGGACTGGCAAGAGGCCTCTTTACCATCATTGATGAGGTTATAGAATCCATCTCTTATCGCCAATTTCTAATCTACAGCCTGTGCAAAAGTATTCCACAAGATAGACATATATTTTGCCAGAGCCCAAGATGCATTAATGGCTTTTAAAGATGAGTGATCGACATCTTTGAGTCACAGTCTGCACATCTCTTAAAGTCTTTAGCATAGACATCTTGAGGAGTTACACAAAAGTAAAGATGTTACTTGTAAATTTGCTGAGGCGAATCAAACAATTCCAAGAGTATGCTGTGATGCTGTGCATGTGGAAAAATTGAACTGAGGCAACGGCTGCAGTGCATGCTAATTATACAGTCATAGATGTTACTCCCGGATGCGGAAATGGTAACTTTTGAGGCCATCAATTCAATGACTCACAGTGCCCTCTGCTGTCCGAAATAATTCTGAGACTGCAAAGCAGGATATGGATATATCAAAGATGAAGAATCCATGGGAGGACACAACAAGCCTCATTAAAAGTATGGTGGTCCGGAAACAAGGGTGCCAGTAAGCTCACCCTTGTTTCTGGACCACCACACTACAAGTCTACCTGCCGGGGCTGCTGCACCAAGCAGGTCTGACCCTGCGAGGAGCAGTGGCCCCAGCACACAGAGTTGCCATGGACGCACCGGTACCGTCAGCTACAGTGCCTCAGAGTCCCCATTTCCATGGAGTCCTATTGGACTCCATGACAATGGGGACTTACAAGATATGCCGCCTGACTTTCAGCTCCGCTGGTACTTGTAATGTCCCGGTGGCACCAGGAAGCCAGGCGGCAGATCCGGTGTTACGGGATCAGCGGCTACCCGCCGGTCGCACCGGCGGGTTACCACCAACCTCGTAATGAGGCCCAATCCATTAGAAAAGTAGTTTCCCTTTAAGTTTCACCTTCTGATTCAGCCAGATCGAAGCTTACCTGGAACATAGTGCATTTAGACAGATTATATTAGACATGCCTATCCAACTATTTTGCAAAACAATCTGTCAGAGGATATGCTTCCCTTTTGTGACCAGGTTTGGTCGTTAGTACAGCCCTAGGCTCCAGTGTGCAGGCCAAATTTGTTTCAGCCTTTGTCCATTCATCTGATGTATTCTCCAAGAAAGGCACAATGTGGTGAGCAGTAAAAGCTATAGAATATACTGCAAAATTAGCCACATTCATGCCTCATCTGTTTATGAGTTTTGAGCCCTCACTTTGGGTGGCAAAACCTTCCCCCCAGAAGCATCCAGGAGCGCTTCAATGAATTGAAGCTTTCGAGAAGGTATCATATGGGACTTCTTGAAATTGAGGGAGAAGCACAGCTTGTAGAGAGAGTGGTAAGTAATGCTGAGATGTTCCAGGACCTGTTCGGGAAAATGAGCCCTGTTCAGGCAATCATCCAGATAGGGGTAGATGTAAATCCCACCCCATCTGAGATTTGCTTTTACAACCTCCATCAACTTAGTGAAAACCCTAGGGACGGAGGTGAGTCTGAATGGCAGAACCCAAAATTGAAAATGAGAACTGCCAATGGAGAACCTCAGGTACTTCATGTGCTTGTGATGAATAGGGATAAGGAAGTAAGCACCCTGCAGGTTCAATGATACTATCCAATCCTGGAGCTGGAGGGCCTGGAGTCTCAAGTCCAAGATGGGTGTCAGACCTCTATCCCTCTTTGGTATAAGGAAACAAGGGCATCCCTGGTTCCTCTCTGCTACAGGCACTGGTTCTATATTGCCTTTCTCCTGGAAAATGAAATTCTCCTGCAAAACGAGCAGATCCAGTAACTTGAAGGACTGAATTCCTGGTGGACAATCAGGAGGCCTTTTCAAGAATGTGAGGCAGTAAACCTGGACTATGGTTTACAGAGCCCAAGCATCAGAAGTAATGCCTAGCCATTCTTCCAGATGCTGAGACATCCTGCACCCAACTACGGTCCTGTGGACCAAGTCCTTAGAGAAGGTTGGTGTAGCACTGGTGGCTGCTGATGGCAAGGTGGTTGCAGCTGCCTTTGGCGAACTTACCACTTCGTCCTCATCCATCATGAGGAAATCTACCATGGTCCCTTTGTGTGCTCTGACCTGTTGTCCTTCCGACTGATGGAAAGTAGTGAATTGACCGGCCCCTCCAACATTGAGAAGCCGTGTGGGTCCATTACGGCTGTCGAATTGCAGTACCTAATGATTTTGCTGCTGCTTTCAAAGGCTCATCTACCTTGGAGCCAAACGAATGGTAGCCGTCAAAAGACATGGTCAAAGCCTTCCTTGTTTCCACCTAAAAGCTAACTCCATCTCCAATGGGAACTGGATTAAGGTCATGAATAGATAGGCAAAAATGTGTTCCCACCAGGAATTAATGAAAACTTGTTATAGTGTTATTTATTTAAAACGAGCTGGGGCATAGCCTCACCTTTCACATTGGTGCCGTATACATAGACTAATCAAACAAATTGATACAGAAAGTAATATGTAAAATGATGCAGAATTCATTTAATCATTATTTGATGCATCAAAGAAAATCATGTAATGTGAGAATTACTCAAAAACAACATATGTACATTTCACCAATACTGCAATCAACAATGAAAACAAGAACAGCAAGAAAAAAGGACTTACAAAAACGAAATAGTCAGAACACCCGATACCCGAAATCAGATATCTATTACCTGTAAACAGCTCAAATTGTTTACCTATAAACAACTCCGATAATTTTCACCCCTCTTACCTACCATATCACAACCACCACCCACAGGGGATTTGGAAAACCTAGTCTAAATCTAGTCTAAGGTCGCAAAGGGGCAATGGGGACAATCAATGTCGCTAAATAAACATCATGGGTCTACGTATAATGGCGTGCGCCTTGTGAGAAACCAGAAGGTGTCTCACACACTAGTCCCCAGGGATCCATCATCCAGGTGGCCAGGACACGACCATTGCTTTTGAATCCAGTTCCTGGGGGTGGACCGGTGCGTGATGATCACTTGGGTGAGGGGTCATCAGGCAGTGGGAGTGGGACACCGGATGTGAGACGCAGTATCCCCTTCCCTGTAACACCTTTACCCCTTCCTGCCAGGTAAGATATTTAGGAACTCTACCCTCCCCTTTTACAATACAAACACTTTCACACGACAGCCCACCATGAGAGAAAACAGACTAACACCCCAGCAGTATATCTGACGTGTCCCAAAGCAATGGTCAGGTGAGGTCAGGCATTTACTGACGATCAGACACACCTGACTTCCCTTAAGATTCCCCACACGGAAAAAAAGGTGGAGCACAAGAGAACATTCTGAGTGAGGCAAAGCACAGAAGGAAACAGCAGTTTTGAGTCGGCAGCTGAACGAGAGATGAAAGACGGCAAAACAGAAGGGGATCGCAAGGATGGAAGTTCCCTTGACCTTTTTGACAAGCAACCATTACTTTCCAGAAACTTCGAGAATAGAAAGTGTAAGACCAGGAAACCAGGCTAAAGAATCCTGCATTATGTGTCGGAGATACTCAGGGCCCTCCTGCATTAATAACCAGGTGGGGATCAGCAAATAAAGACAGCCGGTGAGTTGGGGAGACCGCTAAAAGACCGGCCTGTGTTGACGCCTTGGTTGCCAGCAGCAACATTGTATGGCGAGCGATGGAGCGAACATTGTTAAAACACGTGTGATAAGAGACGCAAGTAAAGTTGACATGCTGATGAGTGACTGAACTTTAAAAGCAAGATACAATACCTTTGACAGGGGGGTCTGGCACTGCATGGCTGCTCAATCAAAGGTCTGTGTAATGTATCAAGCTGAGAAGTGGCAAAAGCAAAAGTGAGAAAATAAGTATATCGTAATGAGAATGAGTTATTATGAATTGAAATGGTCCTGCAACGGGTCAAGCAAAATCCTGCGCACAGTCAAAAGTCTTCGATTTTGATGAAGCAGAGAAAGTTTGGGAAAGTAGATGAATTTGGTCTGAGCCCGGCGGAGGGATACCAATTGAAGGTTTTGTGTTAAAGTGGATCTGAGCCCGGCGCAGGGGGACCCAGAGTGAACAGTAAATCACCCAAGAAGTTGTATATTTGAAATCCTAAGAAGAAAGGAAATGTAATGTTTGTCGTGTTGCATCAGGCCCCGTGGAAGAAGAGACTTTGAATTGCAAAGAGACTTTGACATAGAAGGCCCTGATGCTGAGGTTTTGAACTGCATCCTCGTGCTAGAGCCAGAGAGGGTGCTATGCTCGAGTGTGCCACTTTGACCCATGCTGAAAACATGGGAAAGGGAAGCCAACGGCTTGAATATCCTGACATATCATTTCTTGAACACTTTTCTTTTGCATAACATTGTGTCCCACACTATTTGTATTTAGAAATAAGGGTTGGCAATAGGTTAATTAGTGTAGGCCCTTTTATTTTGATAGACTCGACTAGGACTGAGTTATTATTATTTGATGGTCGTAGCATGCTCCCATCTTTAGATTTAGGATTAGATAGGCATTTTTCAAACCCAATTGAAGCTCAATAAACACCCTTGAACTGTGATTACGTGTGTCTGTCTTACTGTTTGATACCATGCCTTCCTTTCACCCTATACAACATATTTGTGATCTGTCGGCAAAACAGATGCGCCACTCTCCACCTAGCAATATTCGAGGGGCTACAGCATGAAGGGGGCACATCCCACACATTTCGGCGTTATATATGAATCTGTGCCTTCATCAGGACCAGGAAAGATGGATGACCCTGTGGACAATAAAAAAAAAAGAATACATAATTGTTAAAGGCCAAAAGCCCAAAAGTATAGCAGATTGTGGTACCTAGAGTTAATGCCATCCCCAAAAATGCAACAAAATATTATTTCGAAGAAAGATTGGCACACCTGATCCAATAGGAGGAAAGGAAAGTCAAGAACCTCCACCATAGTACGAAAAGCTACACCAGCGGTATAGTCTAGAAGAAGAATAAGTAGCCCTAAAAGTCCCATATATAGAAACAATGTTATTAAGAACCTACCAGAGCCTTCCCTTTCAGCAGCCGTAGCCACCACCTCCCACAAAGTGCAAGTAAATGTGGCCAATGCACACATGGCATTAATGGATTTTAATACCATACTGCTGGCCAAGAAAACCCTCTGAGCTAGGGAATCTAACCTTTTGTCATCACCATCTGGGAGAATCGTAGGATATGCAGCAGTCCTAGATGAAGAAGAGGCAACCTGTACCACCCGACTCTCCGATAGGAACGCCAGATCTATACTGGAAGGTCTGTATTTTCTTATGAAATCTTTATTCACCACCGGAGTGGTATCCAGGCTCTCCCAATTAGCCATGTTCATGATCTTCAAAGCAGTGTGTAGAGGGAGAAAAGGGTCCTTAGGGGGGTCCTTTGTCAAGAATATCAGTGAGGTCAACTTGCTCAAAAACAGCAGCCGGCCTTCCCCAAACGAGATACTCAACCACTTTATTCATGACTGGCCTATATGAGTATATGAGGCATCTGCATGTGCAGAAGGTTCTGGTTTGGCAAGTCCACCTCTGGAAAGGTATTCAATCCACTGGCATCTCTCAATGAGTCAACCAGATGTTGCATCCTGAATTCTTCAGAAATTAACATTAGTAGTTCCAAATTCTAGGCCAAAACAAGGAGCACCCTGATCAGAGACCTCTTTTTCTTCCTAAATAGATGACATAGGGCCTCATTATGAGGTTGGCGGTAACCCTGTAACACTGAATCTGGTGCCTGACTTTCCAGTGCCACCGGGACAGCGCGGGAAGTTAGGTGCCGGATTTTTTAAGTCCCCATTTCCATAGACTCCGATAGGACTCTATGGGTGTGGAGAGACAGAAGCACCGGCACAGTTGCTAATGGTGCCAGTACTTCTGTGATGAATCCGTCTACCGGGACCACTTCGCCCGCGAGAGTCAGACCTGTCGGGTGCAGCAGCCCCGGCAGGCAGACTTGTAGTGTGCCAGTCCGGAAACAAGGGTGCGGGTCAGTTTACCAGCACCCTTGTTTTCGGACCACCACACTTGTTATGAGGCTCATAGACTTTAAAAAGTCTGATTTAGCAAGAGCTTCGAAAACCTTTAACAGCTCCTTCGAAGACGCCAACGACATCGACAAGGATGGCTTTCACATCGAGTTACTCAATCTGAGTGCCGGGGAGGGAGTAGAGGTTTGAGGCTTAGACTTCAGTTTGTTTCGAGACTTCAATGTCGTCTCTGATGCTTCTCGAAGAAGCTTTGAAGGGTTCATGCCCTGGCTCGAGGCCATGCCGCAGCAGCGTTATTTGACTCCTTATCGGCTCTTAGAGGCTTGATAGGGTGAGAAGACTTCTTAAACTTTTTCAAAGGGACGGGAGAAGCCACCTTCTCAAAAGCCATCATCATCTAAAGGCAAAAGTCTTACCATTCGGCTTTATTAGCTGACTTACCCAGAAAACTCACTTGTCTGCAGTCGGGCAAGGAGTCTGAAGATAAAGAACGTGAACGGTGTTGTCTATTCTTAGATTTCTTCTGGGAAGACGAAGAATGTTGGGAACCACTTCTGGAACTGGAGTGCTTGAAATGCTTTAAGTGCTTAAGAGGAGGAGAAGTGTCCTCAAACTTATCTCATCCAACAACCTCCTCTTAGATGCAGTGGTCGAAGGGGAATTGGAAAGGGGACTAGGCAGGACGAGTTTCCCCTTCTTCTCCTTCAAGGCCTTTCCTGTCATAGACTGACAGGAACCACAGTTTTCGACCTTGTGGTCGATTCCAAGGCACCAGAGGCATATCTGGTGTGGGTCTGTGTGGGTCACATCTTAGACCTACAATGTGCACACCTCTTCAAGACAGCTTTGGAGTCAACATTTTCAAAGAAAAATTGTTAGGAAATCAGCAAATGAACCGTCCAAAGTGCGCTATGCAAGAAGAAAAATGGAACTGAGGAAAGGGGCACGATGCATGCTGTTTGTACGGATGTCGACGTCATAACCTGACGCAATGACACACAGCGCCCTCTGTGTAAAAATATTTCCCAAGCAGCTGACACTGGATGGAATAGATCAAAGATGAAGAATACGTGGGAAGAGACCATCCATTCGAAGGGGGAAAATACAGTAGCCCATTTGAAGATTTACAGAGACTGATCAGAGAAGTCACAAGAGGCTATTTAAGGATCATATACTAATCTACAGACTGATACTAGAAATATCCTAAGCAGAAGGGAGACATTATCTGAACCAAAGTTAGTTTATATAGTGGTATGGTCAGTGAGGATAGTTTTGGAAAGCAGAATTCTTTAAATGGCATCTAAGAGTCTGTGTCCTTCTTCTGACTTCACACTTGCCACAGAACAAAGGACCTAATATTATCTGTCTCCATCAAAAGAATGGCTATGGGCCTCATTATGAGTGTGCCGGTCTGGAAACAACGGTGCCGGTAAGCCTACCGACACCATTGTTTCCAGACCGGAAAACTACTACTCTGCGGGCGGGTGCTGTCCCACCCGCTAGGGTCAGACCTGGCGGGCGGAACGACAACCGCCCGCAGAGTTTCACAGAAGCACCGGCACCGTTGTGAACGGTGCTGGTGCTTCCGTGGTCCCCATTCCCATGAAGTCCTACCAGTGCCTGACTTCCCGGTAATTCATTAATTTCGGGTCCGGCGGCAACCTGCCGGTGTTACCGCCATGGTTCCTGCGGGACCCGTAATGAGGGCCTATATATCAACTTAAATTCAAGTACTGCACAGCCCTTACTATGCCCCCAAGGACAAACATATTTTCTGCACAGTACCTGAACTTTTTACAAGAGCAAAAGGCATAATTTTGAAGGCATCATCTTTGACTTTGAGACTAATGAAGGATCTCACACTTCAAGGGAGATCTATTTTATGCGACAGGCATGTGTTTGATGGGCCCGGGACGGCTGGGTCACGTTCCACTGTCCTGTCCAAATAGATATACATCCACAGAGAATTTCCTGAAAAGCGATCTGCATTTTACTGTTTGCTGAATTGAAAATCCCCTGCATTCGTTTTGTAATAAATGAAATGAGAGCTATACGTAGGCGTGGAGGGGCATGATATTTTGTTAAAGTTCGGAAACAACCTCCAGACCATTGCCTTAATTTGAGATGGGCATGACTAAAGAGTTGGCGAGTTGATGCATCTTTGGCGCAGCAAGTATAGGTTGGCACCTAGCTCGCCCAAATAAAGATCACTTGGCAAGGGAATGCTGCCAGCACTAAACTCTAAATCAGCTGTGTTCAAACATTTTCATACCAAGCCCCCACCCCACATCGCATTTCCCCCTCAAGGAAAAATGTTGTTCTGCCCCCCCTTAACTAGGGATTGGCCCCCCTAGTGGGCCCAAAGGATGGCCTGGGGTGGTTCAGGCTCTTTAAATATATGCAGATTGCCTACTTGTATTTTAAATTATAATCAATAGACAAGTTAATCCTTTTTTATATTAAAACTTTTTAAAGAATCTGCCCCACCCCAAACCATTCGGGCCCCCTTGGGGGGGGGGGTGGATAAACCCCATACATGCCAACCAACCCGATTTAGGGGGGAGACTCACGATTTTTCAGTCAGAAATGTTGCTATTTTTGACTGTCTCCTGTCTAAAATATGCCAATCCTCAATGCAGTTCAATGGGGAAATGTCATTCTCCCACTTCCCGCTATACAATCTCCCTCCCAGGGGATTCAAAATGTTGCCATATACGCAACCCCACAGCTTGAAGACCACTTCTGTAAATCCGTAGTTTGTTCTTCGGAAACATCTTTTTGGTTTATAATACCCTGATCTAATTTTCGTATGCTGAGCTAATGTGTGTGTATTCCCTACCCTTTTGACGGGAAAACACTAAAAGGAAGCGAATAATAATCCCTTCAGGTTCGTGTATTTCACAGAATATGAAGAAATGAAACTACTTTCCTAAAGAGAAAAATGCAGATGTCTCAATGGGAAGGACGTTGTGGTCGCTGCAAGTTTAAACAGTGCTGGGTGGTTTGGCTGAACCTACTAGTGAGCCTTTCGAGTCAGTGGAGGCAGCCAGGGCCTCTCATCTTCAGAACATAGGGCGTGAGTTCACAGCATAATGAAAAGGAATACTTGAATCAAGGCCCGCTCTAACCCGCTGTTGAAAATGTGCTCCAAATTACGTTCACCCACAAGACGTATTTTCTTCCACTTTTCTGACGAAAAACGGTCTGAGTAAAAACAAACAAAAACACTGTGAAGAGCAGCAGTGCTACTCGAGTGTTGGACGCTGTGCGTAAGTGCACAGCCCCGAAATCCTCAAATAATCAATCGCACATGGCGTCTGCTGGTATTCGTTGGAATATTTATTCATCTCATGTAATGACGCACTCCACAGCGTTACATTTACCAGGACTATGGCGCCCCAGGCTGAGAGCATCCAGCATCTAACTTCCCGCCCGAAATTATAAATGTATCAATACTGTTCAGGTAGGTACTTGGGTACATGGAAACAACATCATCTTAATCTTAGAGCATGTAGTCTTGAAACTTTTTCGGGGTTCTTCTGGTGAACCTGTGGGGTTATAAAAAAAAACACCTGTGTGCATCGTTCCACTATGTGGTATAATTTCCCTGGTTTGTGTATTCCTCCCTTCTGGACCCACGTGTGTGCCCTCGGTCCTAGGGACTAATTTACGTGTTCATTCTCTTCATCATTCTGGCTTTATTCAAACTGCATCAGATTTCCCTGCCGTCCTGTGACATATGCCACTTCACGAAACCAGCTTGCATTTCATGTGACACATTTGTTTCAGCTGCTTGAAGTGGGCATTGGTCCCTTATGAGCTGCCATTTTCCACCAATTGGACTTGAATGGCAAACCCAACGTGTCTGTGTATCAGAAGAGTGCCCCGCATTGCAATTACTTCATTTTCTATCCTCTTCATTTTATTCCTTGAGAGCTCCAGTCCCTGGTGGGTTGTTCTATTCTAAATCCCCACTTGGATTATACGAATGTCCTACATGTAGGCATTTCAAACAGGCTCCAACACTAGCTTCAAACCATTCAAAATGCAGCTGTTCCCCTCATTTACAGACTCCCTAAATGGTCTTTCATCTCACTTCATCAGCAGGATCTTCATTGGCTTCCAGACCAGCAACAGACTGTTTTTAAGATTTTATGTCTTACACGTGTATTGTTAAGGCATCATGAAGCCAGACACAGACAACAGATTAAATATTCTAAATAAAATGTGTTATTCTCTTATTTGTCAGGACGGAGTAAGGCCTTACTTGCCTTATGCTATGGTGGGATTTCGCTACCTAAAGAAACTAAGGCTAGTCTGTGTCCAAAACCTACACTTGCCCTCACAACTAAATATAAACAAAGTGTAGGGATATCAGCACCAAAAGAAACAGTGTTCCTTTAAATAAAGGTCTGAGCTTCCAGCTCCATGCTTACTTTCCAACTCCTCTTCCCCATGTTCAAAATAGTTCCAACAAGTCTCAGGGGTTCCTTCCACAAGGGATTAACACAATTCACAAAGTCTCGGGGTTCCCTTCCCCAAGAGGTCAGCTCTTCCAGCTTCCAACCAGCTTCAAAATCTATATTCAGTTCAAGTCTCTTGGCTTAAAAAAAAGAGTTTCAGTTCAACTTTGCAATCCTTCAAGACTGTCAATAGTTCATACAGATTTCTCTCTTTCTCATTCACTTCAGCAATCCTGTTGTCAAATACAGTTTCCTTATCTTCATTGGTTCTTTCTAGGCATGGGTCATTCAGTCTAGGCGTAGTTGTCAGACCACATGGTCCACCCATTAAAGGCCACGCAACCGAATACTCATGACACTCTTTTCTTGCTAAAACAGGTTTTTTCTCCCTGGACCTGTTTCATGAATTTACAGTCAGTTCTGACGGATCTATCTGATTGTTTCGAAAAAATGTTAATCAAAAGCATTTGAATGAATCTTTAATACCATAAAATACAATTTTCTATATTTCCCCCAAACCCCCTTTATCCCTATGTCTATAACCTCACCCCAATCCCGTCCCCACCCATTTTACTCCCTTACCCCACCCCATATATATTTTTTTATTCAGTTTTTTTGCAGTATTCTGGATTAGTTGAAAAAGGTTTTCAGTCATTTCTATTTGAAAATATCACTGGATACCAATTCTGACTCTCCTTGGCAGTCTCTTGGCTTTGCTATAACGTGTTTTTCACACAACTCACTCCGTGGTGTTTACCCTCTTCTCATTTTACTTTCACTGTATTCATAAGTGCTCATCATTTGCTTTTCCTCTTGCTCATAAATGTTCATTACTTGTTTCTAATTGCTCTTCACTTGCTTTTCCACTTTGTTCACATATTCATCATAACTTTCTTTTAGTTTGGTAATCAATATCACTTGTTTCCTCTTTAAATGCATTCACAACAATTTGCAGCTTGCTTGACAAAAAACATTATTCTGGGTTCTACGACCAATTGTCACAGGTTTAACTTTGTTTGGCATTACAGTATGCCTGTTTGCAGCCCCAGGAGCGCCGCCATAGGAGTGTTCCCTTTATTCTAAACACCGGTATGCAGCCGCTCCTCCGGGCGTCTTCTCTCTTCATTCCAGCTTCTTTTTGCGCCCCTTACACTTTTCGGGAGCATGACGAGCAGCACTCGCCTTCTTTGAACCTCGCTGCTGGTTGTAGGTTGCTTCGATCTTCCCTCGCAGAGGCTACCGGGGGCCAGTAATACTGGGGGGCCTTCTGTGTCCCACAGCTCCAGCTGTATGCACAAGGCAATGGAGGATGCAGGTCTCTCGACAGACTCACAGCCCGCTTGGGCCCCGGCGTCACTTGCACTCCTCTGCAGCGACCTGTGTCCTTCCCGCCGGCCCTCTTCCATCCTGCTACACCATCAGCTGCATTTTGTTCTCCAGGCAGGTTTCTCTCCTTTCTCCAGCGGTCCAACCTTTTATTAACCTGTGGCCAATCAACTGGTTTCAGGTGCAAGTCCTTGTTTTCAATTGCCTGACCATAGTTAATACTATTTGTTGGACTTGCCTAAGACATCATCACTAACATTCAACAATCCAGGGAGTCCTGCCGCACCCCTTATATGGGGTGTTGGAAATGATGATGCTGAGGATACCCTTAAGCTTAGCCTTTTGTAATGGAATGGTCCAACAACAGAGGAGAATGTACCTCGAGTCTTCATTTAACAGAAAATGACAATTTTGCACAATGAGCCCCACCTCGCAAAAGCATGTAGCTCGCTTCAAGTCACCAATGATGTGGTCTATGGTAGGAGTTGGGTTCCTCTCCTGTTTGATCGCCCTTTCTGGCAGCCGTATGTGCACAAAGATTTGGACAGCATCCAATTGCTTAGGCCTGGCCGCCACTACTTTTAGGAATATTCACGTTGTGGGAGCCATAATCCTTTCAATGCTGCATTCATGCTCCCATTCTAGCAGTTCAAGTGTAAAGCTTTTCCTTGGGTGGAACAGAATATGCTGTGGCAGAGATCCACTTAGTTAAATTGTCAGGCCAACGTACAACCACACCTGTGGGTCTTGTAGGCATCCTATACCGTGACACAGATCATATTTATTCACCAAGGTCACAATGTCCTCTTGGTATAACCAGTGTGCAGAATGAATAGCACCCAAAGGTTTGGCCATGTTGTCGCAGAGTATCGTATACCTCAAAAGTGACAATGAATTTTCATGTCACACAGTGCGGGTCAAACGGATCTTTCAGGTGTACAGCCTTATATGTGAAAATGTGTTAGCTGAGGTCTTAGCTAATGTGCCTTAAACTGGTAAGTGGTCATCAAATTTACAGATCTACCTGTGTCGGTCAACACTGGTATGTTTTTTGATTCAATACTTACCATGCATCTCAGTTGACGCTTCCCACCTGATCTGGTGCTGCAGATCGTGGAAATGAAGAACACTTCTTCAATGTCGACTTCATTGCTTGGTGGGTCAGTTTTCACTTCTCCAGACAGAGTTACCAGCGTCGCTTTGGATAGTGGTTATCAGTGCCAAAGTGGCTGGTGTAGCATAACTTAGCGAAATGGTTCTATTTTACAGATCATCCAGACATTTGTTGCATCACTTGACAGTTATCTACGTGTGACAGTAGTCCTCTGCAGTACTCACGCTGAACTCAAGGTGGCGTTTTTGTTTTTTTAAAATACATTATATGGACTCTCTGTGCCTTTGGGACATCCACATGTTGTGGTATGGCCAGGAGCTGCATGCCTCTCTTCAACCATCAGTGATTTCAAGGACCAGAGGCGGTCAACAACTATGGGCAGGGGGCACCACCTCCTCGCCTAAGTGGCAAGCTGCCATCTACCCTGAATGACAGGCAGCACAGTCCCCCACGTGCTTTATTTGCACAGGGACTCTGCTGCTTGCCTCTCACCAGGGGCGCATTGTTCACTGCGCATTTATTTTTGTTTTTTTTGTTGCAGCACAATAACAGTCAGTCACCTCCCATTATTGCTCTAGTAACATAGACATGCTGCTTGACATGAGAATTCTCTCATGTCAGACAGCGTTTCTACATCAAGGTGAGGAGGGGAAGGCCATACGGTCCTCCCTGTGGCGGTGCATGCCATGTGGAGGGTTCATACAGGCAATTTCAGTGTTTTCTTCTTTAATTTGATGTGTATGCTGTGATGAATCCTATGGACTGCTCACTAAACCTCTACCAAAAGTCTCCTCCCAGGTGGCCAGAGAAAGGCAGATGTTCCTGATCCTGACCTTGGGGGTTGTGTTCTGTGGGAGGATCACCTGGAAAGAGAAAAGGCTCCGGGGAATGAGAGGATCCTATGGGATGAGACACAGTATTTCTCTTCCTCTGGAGAGGATAACTATCTAATGCCATCGTATGTAATGGCTTGTCGTACCAACCATCCTGCGGTATCCCAAAATCCACATGTAAACAAGGGTAAACACACTCATGAAACCCTAGACCTTAGAGGAAATAAAAACCTTTTAAAAACCCCAGAGATGTGTAAAACTCAAGACCTCTGTTACACCCAAATGAATAGTGAAAAGGAATTCATTCATAATAACACCCTAAAGGAATTGCCTGTTCATTTTCAATCAGGTTTGACGACTAATCTTAATGATAGTCATTTAAAACATGTTATCAAGTACAAATTGAGGTGTGGGAGTGAAAATTAAATGAGAAAACCTCATTTTGTCATTCAGGAATTCAAGTCCCATAATCCTCTAAGTAATGGGACAAGGAAGATGACTGAAGAGGTGCAGTACTATGGGAGTGATCAGTTTGTTAATGCAGATTACCTACACCTGAGGGAGACTGAGAGGCTTAAAAGGCCCCCTTAGGTGCAGGCTTTTAGTAATAGTGGGAGAGAAGGAAAAAGCAGCAGCAGGAAGCAGAAGCAGCTTGGTGGATGCATACTGTCCAAACTGATGGAGGAGAGAGAAGATGTCTGGACCGTTGCTGGAGCATAGAGCAGCTGTCAGTCCTGAGAGGGTCTATCACTCTCATCTCCGGTTGCGCTGCAAGAAGCGTTCAAGAGGAAATCTTTCCCTCTGGCGATCAAGTCTGCAGAGGCTCCACATCGGGAAGCGAAGACAAGGGAAGTTTTCCCTTCCCAGAGGCCGTCTCAGGTGGCTGGCATGCACCCGAGGTCAGGGGTGTTGCTAGGTCTGGAAAAGACCCTGGGCTACGCTGATGTCAGAACTGTCGGGACTGGGGGCTAGCTAGCCTTTTGGCTGTAGCTCCTGAGATTCTATCCGGGGCTACAACCAAAAGATCAGGGGCTATAGCCCCTTAGCCTCCCCCCCCCTAGCAACGCCTCTGCCCGAGGTCCTCAAGTTCTCTGGTGGCTGGCATGCACCAGAGAACCTCAGGAGCAACAAGCATTCCATTTTCAGGTGGCATGGGTGGCGGCGAGCAAAAAGAAGAGGTTTGCTGCAGCAAAGCCAAAAGAAGAAGAACTCTAGAAATGGTGAAAGGAAGAGAAGAGCCTGTCTTACCTGGGGAGTCCACTGCCTGTGTGGGACCCCGGAGCGCTCCTTCCTTGCTTGCATATGCAAGGAAAGTGTTTGGCAAGTGAGAGACACTCGCGTGTGACTGGGAAAGCACTTTTGAAACTCACGCTACCAAACCAAAACAGAAGCAGCACTCGCGAGCGAGAGAGCTTTACAAGGTACATTTGAATACCAAAGTCCTAAAAAGCAGCAAACCCATATTATACAAAAGCCAATAGACTGCAATATTATAAATGTGAGTCCATGGAAATGCCAACAATATAAAAGAGCAACGGGGTTAAAATAGAACACCTACAGGCATTGCCCAGGCCAAGAGAGAGCTAAAATAAGGCAGTTACTAAATAACAAATATTGTCAGCCACAGAAAAGAGTAATTGAAAGAATCATGAAGAGTGGTAACTGCTGCTCATATGCTGTGGTGAAAATTGGTATGAACTCACATTATCCGAGTCAAAGGAAGAGAATTAAAAGACCCTTTGCATATCAGTCACTGGTTGCTTGTGTAGTGGGGAAACAAGAGTGTCAGAAAGGCTGCCCTCCTGGGATAGAGGGATCCAGAGGGAGAGGAGCATTACAGAGTCCGAATATAAATCGTGTTTTGCCTGAAGAGTTGTTGGAAGTTTTGAAGCTGAAATGTATTGAACAATTTGAAGTTATGGTGAAAAAATCATCAAATGATATTTAACCCCAAAAGCACTTGTGGTTGTGAATTGCTGTTCGGGCAGGGGAGTATACCTGAGATGCAAGTTGTTGAAGTGGGCCTGGTGTGAGAGAAAACCAGGTGGAAGTTGTGGCAAAAATCATCCTGACCCCGATAAATGTTGCTATTGATAAACTAAAGAATTATTCAAAGAAGGAAAGGAACCTTCTATTTTCTAAGTTAAAGCTTTCTGTTGACAAATTGAAGTTATACCAAGTGGAGCTGGACCTTGTTGTTGACAAAGTGGTACTATATCAAACTGAGTTGGAACTTTGTATTGACGAATGGAAGTGGAAACAAACTGTGGTAAAACATTATTGAAAATCAGGATTTCCTTGTTTTACCTTTCTTGAACTGTGAAACAGAATCACGTTTGAACTTGGGGAAGGGGAATTTGCCCAAGTTACGAAGAGAGACTGTGATGACATTTCAAATTCAATCATTATGGTTTGCTGAGAATTGCTATACATTTCCTTATTTATTTTCTGTATGTATAAGTGTGAAGGATAGATCTCCTTTGTTAGAGTGTTTCTGTTAGTTTATTTTAGGCAAGGAGCCCTCATCATGGTGTGGATAGTGAGGCGGTCATCTAAACGTATCTTATAATAAGATGGCATTTGTTGAGACATCTTCATAAAGTTGTCCGCCTCTACATTTCTGACCCCTCACAACGCATGCATGTATGGGTTGTTTGTGTGATTGTATGTATGTAGGTGTTTGTTTTTATGAATGCGTGCATGGAAGGAGTTGTAGGAGTGATGTGTGAAAGTGTTTGTGTGCCTCGCTCAGCTCAACTGTTAAATACAGTACTGATGTGGGAGCTGGTGTTTTGGATGCAGATTGAAGAGTAGTTACAAAGGTCTGGTTATTTAACTACGGGGAGAAGGTATTTCGGATTAAAGAAGGGATCCTAGTTGCACAGATAATTTGTGAGCTGTGCCTTCTGGTACTATCACAAGAAGTCACCAACCTGCCCCTTACTGAGAGAGGCGGGTGGGGAATGGTCACCCATTGCGTCCTCATCATACTTGATCTCTCTTCTGCCTTTGACACTGTCAACCATGCCATCCTGCTCAACCGTCTCTGTGATAACCTGGGTATCACTGGTCGGGCTCTGGCATGGCTGTCTTCATTTCTCTCCGACCGACACTCCCAGGTCCAACTTGGGTCCTTTCTCTCTGCTATCTTTTTCTCTACCTGTGGTGTCCCCCAGGGGTCTAACCTCTCTCCCTGGCTGTACAACCAATACCTGGCACTCCTTGTACACCGCTGCTCTCTACCCAACTTTCAGTGCTATGCGGATGACACCCAGCTCATCTTCATGCTACCCTCGGCCTCCTCTTCCACTTCCCTAATCTCTGAATGTCTGTCTGCTATTCAGGAGTTGTGTGCCGCCAATGACCTCTGCCCTAGTGCCAGTAAAACTGAGATCCTCCTCATCGGCAAACCCGCTCCCTCCTATCCTGTAGCTCTCTGGCCGGCCTCCATTGGGCTCCCTTGGCCCTCTTCCTGTTCCCACCTGTAAGGCGTGTCCTTGGCCTCAAGCCCAGGGATCGTATCTCTCCAGAACTGAAATCTCTGCACTGGCTCTCAGTGGCTGCGAGGATTAAGTTCAAAACCCTCTGCATCGTCCACAAGGCCTTCTGGGGCTGAGGGCCTCAATACCTTCAACTCCCTCTCCCCAAATACCTTATTTCTCGAGCTCTTCGCTCATCTACCTCAAACTCCCCCAGGGTCAGTCGCTTCTACAAACAACAAGCTGGTGGTAGATCTCTTTCTTCGGCTGGGCCCTCCCTCTGGAACAGCCTCCCTGCCTCCCCGAAACTTGAGGAGAATCATCTTCGGTTCCGGAAGCACCTCAAAACCTTTCTCTTTGCTCCTGCTTTTTCTCCTCCTCTCCCTTGCTAACTTCCTGGCTGGCACTGAATTTGCACTGGTTGCCTGGTCACCCCCTGATCTCAGGCCCAGGTCCCCTCCCCTGCCAGTCGCACTCCTGCACTGCCCTCCTGGCAACCCCTGCACTTGGGGACTGTTTCTGTATCCTACAGTCCCACTACCAGCACTTGACACCTGGTGTCGGCACTTATCATTGCATTTGGCACCTGCTGGCCGTACTTTTACTTACTGTTTAATTGTGTTTTCTTTACCACATGTACTGCACTGTCTTCTCGCCTTTCTCCCTCGCACTTCTCCTCCTTCCCCTTCCCATGGACTTGTGCGATCTGAATGACACCTGGCCTAGTAGGATCGTTGTCTGTCCTCCCTCTGTTCCCCCTTCCCTGCCTCGTCGCGCCTTGAAACACTTGTTTATAGGCGCGTTATAAATGCCATATCATATCATATCATTCTCCTGGCAAAGCCCTGAAAGACATTATTTTGCCTTGAACCCTCCATTAGTATTCATTAGTAGCAGGACCAACCAGGTACCTCCATTTCAGTGTCTAGACATCAGACTTCCTTCCCTTTAGCCAAGAGTTTCCTACCACCAAGTGGAATTGCTTATTTAAGGTTTGCTTTGGAGCAAACAATTTTGTTGCAAGAAGGAAGACATAAGACCAGACAATATTTAACAATACCACAGGGAATGGTTAACCCCCATTTCCTGTTAGTACCGCCCTGTCTGCTGAACACTCAGGTAATACCAAAACCCAAGATCATGTTTTAAGAAGTTTTTTTTCTGGCCAAGTAGTACTAGTATATTAAGAAATAGTGCAAGACCTGCCCCATCTGCTTGAAGGCCTCTCGTAATGGTGTAGGTAAGGCACCCCCACCAAAAACACCAATAATGGGCATTCCATTTTCATAATTGGTGTCCCTCAATCTTTTGAATGCTTCGCACAAGTACATTTTAGTTATTGTTGACTATGGCATTCAATACCCTGAGTTTTTTACCTTACAGAATAATATGAAATGAACAAATTATTAAGCAGCGAGTTCCATACTTCACAATGGTGGGGCGTTCCCTAAGGGAATACTAACCAACTAAGGTTCTACCTTTATGACAGAAAATCATGAGAGAGCTCAAGACCCATTAGTACATAATACCCTGCACAGCTCTATCTATAGAACCATCAAAACGATAGCTTGGTGGAACATTTAAACCAGACCCTAAATTACCTACTCTAGAAGTTGGTGAAGTTGGCCAAGGATTGAAATCGCCCAATTCATTGGGCCCTCTTTGCAGTATGTAAAACCACAGAAGTATCCACTGTGTTTTTACCTTTAAAGCTGGTGAATAGGTGGTGTGATGATTCGTAAGGCATCATTACTTCTCCGCAGGAGGGATCCTTTTCCAATGAGGCTAGAGAGGTGTGGCCAATACCCAAATGTACCCCTAAGGGTGGTGTAATGCTGGGGACAAGGACTATCACCAATTGTGGTGGTACAACCCATTGAAGAGTGTAACACCCCAACCTTCCCTAACCTCCCCCTCCATTTCAAGCCAATTCATTGAAAACAAATGCATGTATTATTTTAGTGCTTGGAATACTGAAAGTACTAAGATGAAGAAGAGGAGAGAAAATAGGAAGATCACTCATTGTGCGAGTACTGGTATGAGGTGGCCCTGAAGAGGCCTGAAGGCCAAAGCATCAAATGGAACAAAGGACGTTGAAAATCCGCCAGGGCCAGACTGGCAACATTGTATAAGAATAGATGATGGACAAATGAACTTGAGAAGCCCAGTAAGCAGTGGCAACAGGCAAGGAAACTCGCCATAGCAGGAGTTTCAAACCCTGTCGACAGAGGAGAGACAGGGGAGCAGGATGCTGGCAAGCTGCTGAGGGAGTCCTTGTCGGGTCTGGCAGGAGCCGACCCAAGACCCAGCCAAGCTGAGAGAAGTGGTGGCATTATCTCCGGGAGATGGGCCATTTGGCTTGACAATGATGCTGAGACTGTAAGATGCTGGTAGCCGCGGAGCCACTGTGGAATGTCTAGGGCACAACAAAGCCGTGTGAAGCAGATGAGATGCTAACTCCAGTCACAGGAAGAACCAAAGACATTACAAAAGCCCATAGAAGGTAACGGGAGCCACGGGCGGACTGGTAGGGATACAGGGGTAGTGAGAGAGTCTCTGCTTAGCCCCTGGACAATTTGTGATAAGACAAAGTTTTTGAATAGGGTCGCTGACCCCCATAATGAAGAGTTGTGCACCCAAAGAGAGTTTGCTCATCTCAATAGTAGCCCCAAGGCCACCGAACGTCAAAGAGAATATGTGTGCATCCAAGAAAAGTATGCTCATCGTAGTAGCAGGGATAAGTCCACTGACAACTAGAGAAGGGTCTGGGACCCCAACACCAGTGAAGTAGACCTTAGAGGAAATGTTCCTTGTCACAGTGGAAGAGATAGGTTCACTGAAACCCAGATAAGGACTTGGGACCACTAATAGTGTGAAAGAGTGGCAAAACAAAGATTAAGTTAACAGATACAGAAAATAACTTTCAAACAACAGGAGGAGAGAGACATTCTCCTTGATAAGAAGTGTAAGTCTTTGAATTTACTCAAGAGACACCAGGGGCAGGGAGTCATTCCCCCTGGCTTTTTACGTGAACTATATTGGAAGGAAATGTGAGAAACCAGAGGGTGTCTCACCAGCTAGTCCCCAGGGATCGCTCTCTCAGGTGGCCAGGGCACAGCCATCGAATTTGGATCCAGACCGTGGGGGTGGACCACTGTGGGAGGATCACCTGGGTGAGGGGTTTTCGGGGACTGGGGCTGAGATAGCAGATGGCGAGATGTGGTATTCACCCTTATTTTGTTTATCAAACCCATCCTATGTTTTAGGATGCTCCAAGATCCCAACTCGCCACCCTTTTTACACAAACACTGGGCCAAGGAAGAGGATGACTGAGAATAACAACACTGATTTGCATATATCATACTGGCCATGTTCCGCCAATCGGGTCAGGCAAAGTCAGGCACTTAATCCTAAGTGCATACACCTGATACCAATTAGCTCTCCTCACATGAATAAAAGGCAGAAACCGAAGACACACTCTGAGCATTAGAGCGGCCAGAACTTCTGGGACAAAGGCACACCTACTGGAGCAGAGGAGCAGAGCAACAGACCAAAGGGTGAGATCAGCGGGTCAAAAAACCCAAGGCTTCCCTATTGGAGGTCGTTGCCTCCTACAGGCCACGTAAGACGCATGAGAAGGCCAAATACCACAAGTGAAGATTGCATTGTGTTTCAAGGACGCCAGTGACCCTCCCCAACAGAGTTGGGAAGGCGAGGTCAAGCCTGTGGAACTGCTAAACAAAGAAGTGTACCCTTACTAGTTCTGTTATAAACCACAGAAATTCGAAGAGGACAGTTTGAGTTAATTGCTCAGACTAGCCTCTTGCGATATTTAGGAAGAAGGGAAGTAGGTTTCTTGATTCTAGCGATCCACAAAAAGGGGGTTAGCCGCTAAATGCATGTAACCACCCACTATCTCATGATTCAAGGTGTTGTTGAAAGTTATTTCTAAACACAAAAAGAGTTGGACAACAACAACAGAGAATTTGTAAAAAAGAGAGAAAATTTCAATTGTACATCGTGTTCAATATTTAGTGTAACAATAAAAAGAAAAGTAAAAGAAAATTCACAAATTGCATGTAATTATATGCATTACAAGTGATCAACAAATTGCAAACAAATGATTAAACAAATTGCAAATAACAAAATAAGGTAAAACAACACAAAAGGCAATACTTCGTAGTTGAATCATTAACAAAGTGGTTTTTTAGGAGGAGGGTTTAGATGCAAATACAAAGTTCAAATGAGTCCATTGCATCACAAATCCTCACTTAGGATACATTGGTTTATCCTTAATCTAGAAAAGTTATTTAATGGGGGAATCAATGAATGGTGCAGGGTCTTTAGATGCAAGATATCTGATCTCTGCCGACGTGATCAAGTACTTATTGGTGACCTAAGCACAAAAGAACTGGGGTACAGGTGAGCTGGTGTTCCCTGTAGTCTTCACGTTTCGGCGGTGGTATATAAAGGTAAATCCGCCTTCATCAGTGCTCCTAGTTGGGGACCCTGTATGGGGTTACATGGGTGCATAATGAGTGAAGTTAATGCTGTGGATGCCCATAGTGATGGGGCATTATTGATACTAATTAGTTCTCATGGCAACCGGTCAGGACACTTACCTGCCGGTGCTGAATCCCAAGCGCAGTGGTGCGCCCCACATAGAAAGAAAATGCCAAATGCCAGGATCAATTTATGTAAGTGGCAGAAGAATCTGTAGAGCTTCGCAGTCAATGCAGGAGTTCACAGAAGGGTGTGTCAAGAAAGAGTTGTCGAGAAGAATAGGGGCACAAGATATAAGTGCCAAAGTTAGATGTGAAGTTGAGCAGTCAGCCCAGTAATAAAATTGCAGTACTTTAAACAATGCCTACTTGCATTAAGATTGGAAGGAAACTAATACCTGAAAAATTCTGAGGCTGAAACAGGGCAGACCATGTGCAGCGAGTGTTGACAGTGGCAGGCGTTAGTTTCAGTCGTTGCAGGGAACTCCTAAAGTTGGAGAGCAAGCACAAAAACCACAGCCATATTTCAGTACAGACGGTGGTAAGTGCTTTTTGAGCTAAATTTCAATTTGGGGGTATTGCGGTGAGAGGCAATCAAAGAGCCATCATTAGGACCAACATAGTGCCAGATGATTGCACAAAAATGGAGAATTTTGTTAAGGGTGGATGCTACACACAGCGTTTGTAATTGGAACTAAAAAACGCCAGGTGTGTTCCACCTGCTATATTGAAATGCTGTTTGTGCAGGCTATGATGCAGGCTGGGCATTGAGTCTAAGACGGGGGAAGCACAGTCAGGCTCGCACACACAGACTAGTCCGTGAAGCCGGGCTGTTGCGTGTGCGCACGCGGCCGTGAGACCCCCAAGCTTACCTTGCACTGCTGTGAGCGGGCGAGCAGCCGCTTCTGTCAGCTGGGCGGGCGAGTCAATCGCAGTGACACGCTTCTGGAGGGGCAAAAAACAATGTGCGTCAAGCCTGTGGTACTAATCTTGACTCAAAAAATCAGAAAACGCCAAACAAGAAAGAAGCACACATAGCCAGTGAGTTGGCAAGCGACCTGAGAGACTGCTGTGTGTTAAAGTGAATGAAGTAGCAACATCATATCACAAGTGAAGGCTACATGAATGTGGATGACACGAAAAGAAAGGCAGACCTGTGAATGAACTTTGATGTAAAGAACAGCTCAGAAATCAGCGATACTAAGTAACGAGTGGTCCGGTGAAAGGAAGTAACCCACTCGAAAGTCTCTGTGAAGGGTACTTTGTTTAAAGCGAGAACGCAAATGAACCATAAAATTAAAAGGAAGAAGATTAATTCCTAGAGAAGGGAAGAGTGAAAGTAACACAGTGAACTTTGAGTCAAAGTGGTCCTGTAATCATCTGAAAAATAAGCCACGCACATTTGAAAGTCTTCGACATCTAAAAGGGGTCCAAGCCCGACAGAGGTAGACCCGAAGGGAGCCCCCCCCTTGCAACTTGTGTTGAACTGTATTGTAGGATATCTGAGCCCAACAGAACGGTATCTTTTGGGAACATTTTGGATAAGACATTATTTTGTAACAAAGAGCATTGAGCGTGGAAGTTCATGCAGGCCTCGATCCACAGCTTTTTTAACTATATATATTGTGTTGAAAGCTGAGCCAGAGGGTGTCATCCTTCCTACAAGGATCGCCTTACTCCATGAGGCCTAACTTGGCCATTTTGATTTGACAGACTCCACTAGGACTGTGGTATTTTATTATTTGATGTTCGAGACTACTCCCATCTTAGTTATAGGGCATTATAGGATTTCTTCCAATCCCAACCATTTAAATAAAGGTTTTACACATTGTACCCATTGTGTCAGTCTCTGCTTGTGATACCATGCCTCTTCTCTGCAATAAGGACCAACACCAGGAGAAGGGAGTCATCCTCCTGCTCCCAAAGGTTGAGTTTAACAAAGGTTTTATTGGAAACCCTAGCCTGGGGAAGGGAGTAATTCCCACAGGTATTATTTTACAAAAGAGCAGTTTTGGGACATCACCTAAACACCATGAGATGGGAGTCATTCTCCTGGTGAAGGAACTTTCTGTTCAGTTATTCTTTTGTTGTAGTGTAAGGGATAGAAGTAGGTGGTGACACAAGATGTGGAATTTGATTTTGACAGACATTCTGACAGCTCCTTTTGTTTTTAGTTTGAGGCAGTGAATCCCCTCTTAGAAGATAGGAATAGTTGAGGTTTATTGTTACTATGCACAAATGTTTATAGCAATAATCATGCCACCCTTGGGTCAGCTTCCTTCTCTGACACCCTTACAGAGGGCCCCCAAATGCATCTTGGATATTCTCAAAGAATGAAGGGAGGCACAGAGGGACAACAGAATGAAAACTGTGCATTTGATGCAGACTACCACCAGCAGCCCCAGTTGGTGAACGATGTGGCCCATCAACACCTACAAAACAGCCAGGAGAAGCATAAATGGCCATTTGACAGACCAGCCCAGTTGAGAAGATTTCAAGTCGGTGATCAAGTGCTAGTTCTTCTCCTGACATTTGAAAATAAACTCCTTGCCAAATGGCATGGACCTTACAGAGGCACACAAGTTCTGAGTGACCTAAACTGGGTTCATCAAGGCAGCAACCAGAAACCCTCTCAGGTGCATCATCACCTCAACTGGTTGAAGGCCTGGAAGGACCATGATGGTCTAGTCCTGATGGCAAGTGCTGAAATCTGTACCAATAATTTTTTAATTTGTAAGAAGAGGATCCTGGAAGGACTAAATCCATGCCTGGTGGAACCTCCATGAGGCAACCTGCACCATTTTAAAGAGGACTACATGAATAGGCCAGAAAGGGCTTCCAGATTTTTACATCATATTGAAACCGCACCAAGGAAGGCTGTGCACCTCAGACCATATACTCCAAAGGCCAGGTGGAAAATAGTCCAAGTGTAGATATGATATGATGTGTATAGGCACGTGATAAATGCCATATCATAAGTGTTTCAAGGCGCGACGAGGCAAGGGAGGGAGACAAAGGGAGGACGGACAATGATCCTACTAGGCCAGGTGTCATTCAGATCACGCAAGTTCATGGGGAGGGGCCAGGGATAGTACAGTACATGGGAAAAGATGATAACAATAAGTAAGCAATGGCCAACAAGCGGCAAGTGCAAGGGTAAGTGCATAGATCAGGTATCAAGGGCTGGTAGGGCGCCTGTGGGGATAAAGAAACAGTCCCCAGATACAGAAACAGTCCTCAAGTGCAGGGGTTGCCAGGTGGGCAATGCAGGTGTGTGACGCTGGTGGGGGAGGGACCTGGGCCCAAGATCAGAGGGTTTCCAGGTAGCCAGTGCAGTTCCGGTTACAGCCAGGAGGTTAGCAGAGGAGAGGATGAGAAAAGGCAGAAGCAAAGAGAAAGGTTTTGGAAAGCTTTCGGAACCGGAGATGGTTCTCAATTTTAAGGGAGGCAGGGAGTATGTTATAGAGGGAGGCACCAGCCAAGGAAAGAGATCTACCACCAACGTGTTGCTTGGAGAAGCGACTGACCCTGAGGGAGTTGGAGGTGGATGAGCGAAGAGCTCGAGAAGGAAGATATTTTAGATTCAGAAGATGCTTGAGTTGTGTGTGATACATCTTCCCCACAGTCATTGGTTATCCCCTGTGGTGCTGTTTTGTATGCCTAATGGAACCTGAGGGTTTGGTTTCCATTTCAGGAAGATCAACAAGGTATCCAGGTTCGATGCGTACCCCGCAGGGGGGACTGGTGAAATAAAAGCAAGCATAAGACTGGGCATGAATATCACCAACCTAGACCTCTCAAAAGGATACTGACACATTCAACTGTGTTGAGTATTATATAGTTCACTATTGGCTCATGCAGATGTGACATACCAATCTCATGCTCCATCTATATAATCCCACCCCCATGCTTTAGAATAACAGACAGTGGGGTAGTCAAAAATTGAATTTTTCTATTTTTAAATGGAAGCAACATTAACCTAGTGAGTCTCCAGTGTTACCTGGAGATCACTACAATATACATGTATCCAAAACAATGATCAATACAAACACAATATAACCTGCTGTGGTGGGTCAGGAGAAGGATGCAGACACTCTGAGGACATTTTCACCATATCATTATAAAAGAATAAGGCCTATCTTTCCATATCGCTATGTGGTGTTCCCTACCTAAGGTGCTTTCCAGTCATCAGTGAAAGTCCAAAAGGAATAACTCTGCTGTCCAAAACTAATCCTAACTGGACCTACCACTAGTTTAATCAACTAAGGCCAGGAGAATGACTCCCTTCTCCTGATAGTTGTGCTTCTGCAGTGCCCCTTCCCATCTTTTATAGTTCTTGTTAATATGCAACTTTTAAATTGTCTCTTGTTATCCTTTGTATCCGTTCCTAAAACTCCCACATGGGACTGGTAGTCTTTCCCTCTTATTTATTATGGGTTTACCTTGCCCTTCTCTGAATCCTTCGCTCTGTTTTAGGGAGTTCTAAATATTCTTGTCTAGTGCCTTCTCCTCTGGGGCTTTGGCTTTCCAAATAATTATAGTTCACCTTTTTCCTGTTATAGACTTTCTTGTACAATGTTTATCCTAAGGAACTCTCTGGTCTTTAGTTCACAGTTATCTCTCTCTGTTATGTTACACTCTTTCTTTCTTGGATTATGGGTTATTTTTCCCTTCTTCCCAATGTAGTGATACTCCAATTCGATTTCTCTCACTCTTTTCAGTGTCTATGCTTCTCTTTATCATATTAACACAGTTCACATTCATCAACTTGGTTTTCACGCTTTCGTCATTTGTACTGGCACGAGTTTCTCTGATTCTCAAATTAGTCATGTTGGGCTTTCTGGTATTGCTGTTACCTTAAGTATTGCAGGAGAACATTTTCGGTGCCTGTAGGTACTGGGGACCTTCTCCTTCCTTCCATATACTTCTCGGTTCGCTTTCCGTGCCGTCAGTTTCTTAACGGTTTCTCTCTCCTTCTCGGCTTCTCGATACCGCTATGGGTAACCAGTCTGCTATTGCTTCCTCCTTGGGATGGTATCGGCGTTGTTAAAAGGGCAACCTGCCCACCACAATTGCTTTGTGGTCACGCCACCACCAAGCTTTCTGCTCCAGCAGTTTTGACTTATGGCTTCTCGTACACGCTGGCCTTCCAGCGATTAATTCTCCTGCTCGCAGTAGTTCTGAATTTTGCAGACTTTGCAGTCTGCTTCGGCTCCACCTCCGTCAGGTGTTCTATGTACCGGGGACCTCCACTATCGGCGTCTGCCTTCCTCGCTCTCTCTCATTCTCTCTCCTCTGGGGCTTTGCCGTGTCCTCCCTCTTCAACACACTTGTTGCAGTTAATATGAGATTTAGATTTAAAGGGACACATTCTCTTTATCCCTGGTAATGGCCTAAGTTTACTTTCTCTTCATCCCAGTCTTAGAACTTGTCATTATTTTGTGCATTAGATAGTCCCACATTTGTCCTCATGTGGAGGGCATCAGGGAGTTCTTCACAGGAATGGGAGTCCTTGTCCCCAAAGGGGAAGTCTCTCCTGGTGAGGTCCCACTTGCCTCGACACCTGGGGAGGGTGTTGTATAGCAGGCCCTCCTCCCTAATCACACAGGCGGGGCTCCCTCTTGGGGAGAAGGGACAAATGTCCTCGATTCATTACACTACCTATTGTAATCTTACTATTACAAGTCCACAAAGGCATTCCTTTTCAATCACACAGCCTTCCTCTAAATATTACGATAGTCTAAAAGAAACTAGGCATTCTAACATTTCTGCTCAGCGTTAACTCGTTAACTATTTTGTCAACATCATTATTGTCTCACTAGAACATTTTACATGATGCAAATATGGTTAAACATGTGATTTTCTCCAGCATCAAGACCAGTATGGAAAGTTAAAAAAATGAAATAGCAATCACATATTTGTTCACTCCACCAACCCGCCTATGTAGGGGTGAGATATTGAATGTATTAACTAGGTAGAGGTCACTTGACATATAGGCAATGACCGATAGGCCTATGTATTCGGCCATGTACATGCAAAAGGTGACTTGTTTACATTGGCTCATGCAAGTTTGAATTTAAAGGTAATACGCTTAGGAATCTTTATGTTCTGTTCCAAACCCACATTATCCTACGGTTTCTGAATATGTGGGTGCAGCTCTCTATATGCATATGTATGTGGCTTTCATTAAACTTGGAAGTGTTCTGCTTGCTATCTGTGTGTGTGTGTGTGTGTGTGTGTGTGTGTGTGTGTGTGTGTGTGTGTGTGTGTGTGTGTGTGTGTGTGTGTGCGTGCGTGTGTGTGTGTGTGTGTGTGTGTGGGGGGGTTCCTTGAACATGAATGTATTCCTTTCATCTAGATGCATGCACAGTTTTAAAAGGGCCTGCATGTAATACTTTCAGTCTCTTTATATTTCTGGGCTGGAGATGTACTATACTCCAGTAACAGATACTGAGTTAATAACCCTCTTTACACCTACATTAAACCTGACTCTCCCAAAGTGTTGAAAGGTGGAGGAATGCAGAGAATTTCAATTCACACAGTTTTTCATGAATAGAATTAATTATTTCAGTCAGCATTTCTTTGTGCAACATCCAGCTATATTATGGCTCTTCCGGCCGCATAAAATGCATGATATCACTCTAGGTGACGTGCTTGCCATAATAACCAGGCACTAAAACACCAGAGAGCTGCTTCACATTTACCGCGAGCAGACCGTAGAGAGCCACGAAAAGCCACTGAGTCCTAGGAAGGGAATCTGGGACACGGGTGCACTTTGGCAACGCTATTAAGGAAAGAAAATAGAAAACAAAGTGAAAGGGATTTGAGACCCAATATTTAAACAGGAAGAATACCAGAAGTGAATGTAAGAAATAAGAACAGTCAAGTTTGTAAAAGTGAATCACATGAGAAAGTCCTGGCAGGAGAGTATATCAGGCAAAGTCTAGATTGCATACAAAGAAAATGAGATTTGGCTATAAATCGTCTCTGTTGAAGTCTCCCAGGGAAAATACCTACAAGTACACACGCATCAAAAGGCAGAGGTATATAAAGCCTTCTGTGGTAAAAAATCTTACATTTATTATTTAAGGGCTGAGGCGGCCCATTAGAATTCATTTATAAAAATGTGAAAATCTGTGATGGAGTCAGCTTATCTTGGACATAGATGAGCTATAGATTTTGTAAGTGGAAATTGTTTTTGACATGAGGGTCAGTAGATCGACTGTGGTCCTGTTTTATGAACTACAGCAACATAATGATACAGGATAAAAAAAGCGTGTTTCATTTATTCATAGACCACACGTAGAGGCAGCAGTCTAAGCTTAAAAGGTACCTGATACAGTTGTATGGTACAACGGGACGACAGTGAAGGTGAGACATATTTTAGTAACAAGAGACCGGCTATTCATTTAAGGTCACTGTCTTGTTCTTGGTTACTTTACTCAAAGAGAATGATAGAGAAGTAATGTGCTCAATTGGTGCTTTTTGGTCTTCCTCACTTTTTCTCCAGGTTCCTGTGGATTTAAAACAGGATAGCAATTTGACTATTCTGTAGAAGTACATAAACACTTCAGCCAAGTTTTTCTGGATTGAAAGGTATGTTACCATAGAAGGGAAGTGTGTCTATAACCCCTTTTTGGGTGAGTACTCATGCTGGGAGAACTGGTTACAGTGGGAGATTGAACCCAGATATGTTTATAAAGTACATTTTTGTATATATTCCGCAGGTAGACGAGATCCTTTTGGATTCAACTGTGATTTGAGCACAGATCTCCAAAGTGAACCGCCAAACCGTTTCTGATAGGCAATTTACATTCTATTGAAGAGAGTGGGAGGTAGGGGGTCCCCTACCTTGCCCTGTCTCAAGTATAGCATTAGTAGCTAATTATGTTGTTTGTCTCTTTTGCAATCAACAGGGAATATATTTAGAGGGGTTATATGTCATTTTATCAAAGTAAAATTCAGAGTGGTAAGTTTCACTGATGTACAAAACACTGAAAAAAATACCCCTTTTTTAAAAAATTATTTGGGGGGGTCCCCATTCAATATATATATATATATATATATATATATATATATATATATATATATATATATATATTTACATTTTTCAGTATCTTCTCTGTATTTTGTACCTCGGTGAAACTTATCACTCTGATTTTTGTTGGTAAAATGACTGGACACCATTTAGAGGAAGATGTTTTTAGTACTCTATTAGAATCAAGAACTTGGACATACAAGTTAACTGTGACCTATAAAGATAGCTCCTGAAGAATGTTCACCTTTTGCAGGGCAGTGGAACAGAAACATGTTGAGCTTAAGAGGGGCCCTTTTATGTCCCACACCCCATCAAGGATTTCTGATCTGTATTTTTTAGACAGGTGTTTTGAAAATTGGGTTGAGTAGAGTCAAGCTAGTACTTTTTTATGGTGTTTTTGAACTAGGTCGTTGTGTATGCATTTTTAACTACTATGTATGAATTATAAATTGGTTTAGAAATCCGGGCTCCTGGTGGGGACCCTATTCTGCCCAGGAAGGCTACTTATGAAACAAGGATAAACTTGAATAGGTCGGGAAATTTACTCATGCACTCTCCTTTTCCCTGCCACCGTAGTAGCTCGAAAAAACACTCAATCTGTTGTACTCAAATGTGGTGATTCTTGGTATTTTTATGAAGTCGCATGAGATAAGGTACAAAAAACAAACATCACATAATTTTCAGTGTTGATCATACAGGAAGAAAGAGCACAAAAGCATGATCAATAATTGATCCAATTGCTTGTGCATCAAACAAGGAGTGAGTCCTTCACTGTCATTATATGATGGACAGTATCTTACACAAGACAAGTAAACATTTTTAACACAAACAATACAACAAGTGACACATTTTTCTCCCAGACACAGTGACGATACACTGCAGTTGAAAGGTGCGTCTACACCGGGCTGTTTCAGCTGTCTTTTTTTTCCAAGGGGGGGCCAAAGAGGCAGCCCGAGAAGAAGGCCCACACCATTGGGACAACGGATGCACACACGTCAATGGTATCAGAACCAAGGACCACCCATGGGATACCAGTCTTCGTCCTATCCGAGCGTATAATGACCCAGCCCAAACTTAGGCTACTTGGAAAAGGACTATCCTTCGTTCCAGCCCAGAAAGCTCAACCTTTTGAGATAGAGTTGGAACTTCGGAGATTCTACAGAAATATACGGCTAAAACATTTTTTTAAAATCTATTTGCCCTCCACGAGAGACACCGGTCACGAAGACCAACCGGCCAGGTCTGAAAACATCACAGGATTCAAGCAAAAATCTGTCTTTTACCCGCCACCGAGCTCGATCCCCTGTGAGATTGAAGCATTCGAGAAGACAGTCACTAGAACAATAATGGCTGGGTTTTCAAAGCAGAATTATTACAAAGACAATCTGGACAGAGAAGAAAGAAATGCCATGAGGGATCTAGAGACAGATATATCAATCACCATTAAGCCCGCCGACAAAGGTGGAGGCATAGTGGTATGGGACACTGCCGACTACAACACCGAATGCCTACGGCTCTTGAGTGATCGGGAAGCATATAAACCACTCAACCACGATCCCACTAAGGATCTGCAAGGAGAGATCAAAAGTCTCACCCAACACGCTCTAGATCAAGGATGCGAGGATGAGCAACTTTTCTTGAATATAACCCACCCACGCACCCTGTCATTCTATATTCTACCTAAAGTGCACAAGGATGCCCAAAAACCACCAGGGAGACCCATAGTGTCCGCTTGTGAATCACTGCTCGAACCTTTGTCCCTCTACACAGACTTTTTCTTAAAACCTTTTGTGGCCAAGATGCCATCATATGTAAAAGACACCACCAGTACTATCAATCTACTAGACGAGATCAACCCGACCAACAATAGCCTCCTTGCCACGGTGGATGTGGAGGCCCTATATACATCAATCCCACAAGCAGAGGGCCTAGAGGCTACACGTGACATCTTGAATACCAGGGATGATATCAATTCCACTCCAACAGAATTCACTTTAGAGTGTACAAAACTGGCAATGTCAGAAAATGTCTTTCTCTTCCAGGATCATATTTACAAACGAAGGGAATGAGTATGGGAGCCACATTTTCCCCCGACATTGCCAATCTTTATATGTCCAACTATGAGAAGAACAATGTATTCACTGAAGAAAATCCTTTCCTAGGGAACATCTCCCTATGGAAGCGCTATATAGATGACATCATCATCATATGGAATGGCTCACCCCTTAGTCTGCAGGATTTTCACTGATGGATACATTTACGGAGTCCCCACATTAAATTTACCATACACTGGGACCATCACCAGATTGACTTCTTAGACCTCCACATATACAAAACAGGAGACCATCTGAAGACAGAATTATTCCGAAAACCGACTGACTGCAACAGCCTACTCCATTTCCAAAGTTACCACCCGATGGGTTTAAAATACAATCTGTCATACGGCCAGTTTCTACGGATCCGTAGGAATTGCACGGAAATTGAGATGTATAGAAAACATGCCGATGACTTGCAAACTTGAATGGCAGAAAGGGGCTACCCCCAAAAATCCATCAGGCAAGCCAACAAGAGAGCGAGACATACACCAAGAGTGATCTGCCTGGAGAAGAAACTCATGAAGGAGCTGGAGAGGCTAGTATGCATCACCACCTTTGGACCATTGAGCCATCTTATACAAAAAAAACAAAGAAAAACTGGCACTTGATAAAGCAGCCAGTCACACTAAACAAAACACCATGCTTTGCCTTTAAAAAGAACAAGAATTTAAAAGACTCTTTGGTGCACACCTTTATAGAACCATCGCCACGAGTGGACAATACGTTGTAGAATCTACCCACACTTATGGAGCACTATAAATGCGGCAAGTGTGTGGCCTGCCTGCTCACATTACAAAAAAAATCTTTTGAGCACAAAACAATAAAATGGACAATGAAGGACCATACAAATAGCAACACAAAGGCCGTTATCTACATAATACAATACCCATGTGGACTACTGTACGTAGGGAAGACCATCCGTCTCATCAAGATGCGCATATCTGAACACCTTTCATGCATAAGGAATAAGATAGCTGACAAGCATTTCAGCAAAAAGAACCACAAAGATACAGACCTAAAATGGTTTGTTCTGCAAAAAGTGACACCAGCCAAGCGGGGGGGGGACATAAACAGGGTTCTAACACAACTCGAGCAACGATGGGTACATAGATTGGACACTGTGCAGGCGGGGCTGAACATTTCCGTTAAATGGAAATCTTTTATGTGAGTCCTTTTGATATGGTTTAACTGCCTCTTTCCTCAGCTCACCACTTTTTACAACCTAATGTTACGACATACATTGCCTTGGCTATGAGCTCCATGCGTAGACTATAATCTGTCCTGTCATAGCAACATGTAGTACCTGAATTCAATTGGATGCTGTTTTTTCATATGTGCCGCCAATGTGATAACAACAACCCCCCCCCCTGTTCTTTTGTGTGTCAATCCACCCGCACCACTTTGCCATGATAAACCCTGTTTTGTAAATGAACCAGTCTTAATAATTTTACTATACAAATTTTGGATGGAGCACCATGTATAGACATTGTTACATAGGTCCATCAATTACGATTTACTGTACTTCCACCTAGCTGCTACTGCAATTTATCAGATACAATGTAAAGCTATGATCGTTTCTCCCAATGGTACAAGTCACAAGCAAACTGTGCCTTTGTTTTCTTGTTTTCTTATGTACACGCCAGACAGAATGTACAACCTTGAGTGAAATGTACTTTCAGCCTATGTCTCCCATAACGTGCTAGACACAATTTTGAGTTACGATCTGTCTCCGATGGTACGTTCTGTACACACAATCACATGTATAGTCCTTTATGTGTGTTGAAATTGATTTATGCAAGTTCCTTTTAACATGCACAGCATTTTCGCCATTTGCAATTGTTTTTCTGTTGATAACGGTTGCCATGACAACCGAGATAAAATTCATGGCCCATTGTCACCACAATATTAGGATCCACTGGGGGATCGACCAAAATTGCTTTTCTAACGATTTCGGTTCCCAAAAAGGCATCTACCTTCAATTTGAATCTAACTACGGCTCCAGACACCATTCTAAGATGGCCGCCGGTATAAATACACTCGAGACCTAGCAACAGCGTTAGCAACGCTGTGCTTCCTGGTCGACGAGCCCACTGAGTGACTCAGCATTGTCTGCAGAGCGCTTCATTTGCTGCACACTGCCCGCGAGCGCAGAGAAAATAGAGGTCTTTAGCAGATATGGGATGCGTTTAAATTATTATACCAGCTACAGCCTCATATAATTGATCGGGTTACTAACTTCGTGCCTTCTCTTAGGACACCATTCCCTTCGAGGCCAGCACAGATCTTTTTCAAAAGACCACATCCTCAATCAAGAGGTAAGCTTTATTAAGTAAACAGTGGCCATACACGCTTGCACACAGTTACATTATGATTTTGTTCGCAAGTACACACATACTGAGGAGACCTTACTGAAATGTCACCCCTCTATTTTTTGGCAATAGGAGCCCATTGGGACCTTCACAGATGTTTTTGTGTCCCCTTTCAAGTACCTGTGGTTATTCAATCCCATAGGTAAGCTGTGTTTTTTCTGATAATTTCACCGGCACAGCTAATGATTTGTTCATAGTCCAATAATGACCACTTAAGTACTCCCCTGATTATATTTCCCTTTCCCTGTTCACAGCACTCAACAAACATCCATCTCAAACAGTCCCTCGTCCTGAAGAAGGCCGTGTCAGATAAGAGGCATATTCAGCCCCTATAAGAGGGCTGAAACACTCTGGTGTAGGCGCACCTTTTAACTGCAGTGTATCGTCACTGTGTCTGGAAGAAAAATGTGTCACTTGTTGTATTGTTTGTGTTAAAAATGTTTACTTGTCTTGTGTAAGATACTGTCCATCATATAATGACAGTGAAGGACTCACTCCTTGTTTGATGCACAAGCAATTGGATCAATTATTGATCATCCTTTTGTGCTCTTTCTTCCTGTATGATCAACACTGAAAATTATGTGATGTTTGTTTTTTGTACCTTATCTCATGCGACTTCACAAAAATACCAAGAATCTACCACATTTGAGTCCAACAGATTGAGTGGTTTTTCAAGCTACTACATTGGCAGGGAAAAGGAGAGTGCATGAGTGAATTGCCCGACCTATTCAAGTTTATCCTTGTATTATAAATTGGTATCATGCTGTGTAATTATGTGTACTAATAGGCATTTTCCCTGAGAGACTGCAACAGAGACGACATATAGTCAAACCTCTTTATTTTTGTATTCTACTTAATCCTGGGTATATGTTTGACATTACACACCCAATATAGTAGGGGGTAGTCTGGAGTTTCTTTTTGTGTACTGGAAAGTCTAGATTGCAACTGTAAAAGGTGAACTGTGCGAGAAAGCCCTTACAAGAGAGTATACCAGGCAAAGTCACGTTTTTGAATGTAAAAAGTGAACCACATGGAAAAGGCCTGGCAGAAAAAGTATACCAGGAAAAGATATGTCTGTTAGTCAAATTGCATTAGGTGTGGAAAGACCCTGACAGGGAAGTATCCAAGGTGTCCTGCAAGGCTGGAGCCTGCGTCCAAGTTGTTTTGCTTTCAAGTTGTTTTGTTGAATAAAGAATCCCAAGGAAGATTCATACCCTTAGGATTGTGAAGGTTTGAAAAGACCTAGGGGAGAGAGTCATTCTTCCTAGAAGTGGATTGCAACACCAAGAGGAAGGTGATATCCTCTTAGGGATATAAGGAACTTTGTCTTGTTGATCGATTGTATTGGTGAAGAGAAGCCTGGGGAAAGGAGTCATTCCCTGGAACTGTGAATGCAATCCATTGGGAACTTTTGTGTTGGACTTACATTTCTTTTGAACTTGAACATGTGTGCACTTCCAAGGCCAAAGACATTACCCTTGTAATGTAAATGCAACTATGCTGTCTGAGTACATATTGGCCTAAACCACTCATATCACTTTTCGCATCATGAACCTGAAAATCATTGCTTGAGAAGCCATTTTGTGCAAGGAGGCCGTTTTTGTTATGCTCTCTGCTCATTGCATATATATATTCTGGTTTTCAGCTTGAGCACAGTAACCGACCGCTGCTTGAACTTCGAATTGCTTACATAGTTAAGAATGCCAGGCTGCCACATGATTTGTTTTGTCTTATAATAAGAGAACCTTGAAGCTGTACATAAAGCACAAGTAATCTGCAAACCCAGGTGCCGTTCTGTCTAGTTAGGCCATTATAGCAGGCAGCTAGAAAGAATTATACATGGAGGGATGTTCTCCCTGCGGGAGTTGATATACATCCCTGGTTGAGAACTGTCTGACCTTAGCGCAAAGAGATAACATAGGGAACATGATATGTTTTCGACCATCCAGATGCACCCTGTTCTCAGATAGTAAATTGTCTTGGCACTGGCAGCAAGAGTGTAGAATGTTTTGGTATAATGAATTACGCAGTAACCCCTTGAACCCTAGCCTGATGATGCCTGGACAAAGGTGGCCGGGCAATGCCTTCTAATGCTGTGAAGTTTGCTATATATGTGCCTATTATACTTGTGCTCGCTCGCTCTCTCTCTCTCTCCTCACAGTGTTCGCCTCTTACACATTGTGGGGCGCTGAGATCCATTTGATCAAACGCTATTATTTAATAAATATATTTGACTTTGGATCCTCGTGACTGGCATGCCATTAGTATATGGTTGGATGCCTTAATTCTGGTCTTTGATCTGTCAGGTTGAGGTATGGAAATACCTCCCAGAGTAGTGATAGTGAGGCATTTCACACCCCTTTTACTTTGAATAAATGTTTGTATCCAGAATCATGAGTTCTCTGTATCCGTCTCTCATTCCTGGCTCCTCACATATGCAGTACTCTTTCTGTAGAAATACACATATTGTTTTTAGATTGTCATTTCTGGCTCCTCTGATCTACCTTGATAAAGCTTACATTTTTAGATTCTGCGATTCGGGGCGTAACATTTTATTAAGATGTTAAATGATTGAATTCTGATAATTTTTTATGATTGTACCCGTTTTCACAATTTTTAGGCCATTTGAAACATTATGATCCCCAATTTATTTTACTCTTATCTACAACATATCCATATTTCATATCAATCAGAGCTTTCATTGCGATGCACTGCATAATTTTGTTTTTGCACATTTTAAGTATTTTTCTCTGCATTTTAAATGCATTTATTTGTTTATTGTGCAATTGCAGCTGTTCATGTCATGATGTATGGACGCAGCCCCAGGCTTGCTGCTTGGTCTCTATGGAGATGCTGGTGATGCTTCCCATTCCATCATGGAGGGTCGCGTCGCGTCACCACGCTACATGGCATATTGACGTTGCTCATCGGGACACCCAGAGGGGGCTGCATACCTATATCAGAGTGGCGGTGGCAGTAGGTTTGGCGTCGCAATAGTCCCATTAATGCATGTACGCTGTTCTTCATAAAGTCCCTGTCCTAGCCTTTGCTGCTCTTAGCTCCTGCTCTGTCTTCTTCCCTTTTTCCACGTTGCCCCTCGTTCCTGTGTCTGAGTTCCTTCCTCATGGGGTCCTTTCATCTCAGTACTCGAATTGAACCTGCTGCCACACTTTATCCTCTGCCTCTGCCTTCAAGGACCAGATCGGACCTTCCAGCAAACAGGTTCTTTCCCCTTCAAGGGCTTTTTCCCACATTTTGGTTCTGTGTCCCCAGGGCAGGGCTAGCAACCAGTTTCACCCTCTGGGTCCCAGTGGCTGCCCAGGGGACTGGACACCTTATCCGTCACAAGACCACATCCCCCAACACAAAGGTAAGGTTTGATCTTGACAGTTCTCAGCAATAGGGCAGAGACAATTGTAAGGGTGCAGAAGGAGGAGAATGACACACAGGTTGATTGTTAGTGATTGCTATAGACTTTTATTAGCACAGAAAATAAAGAGAAAACCAAACTTTCCCAATTATGAGGAGGGGCTTTGCTTCCTCAACTAAAATACTAAGGGGGCCTGTCAGAATCTCCTTGTAAACTAAAGCGTCCACCATCCTGTGTCAAAATCTCTAATTCTGTCTCTTACAATTATAACTAAACTAGAAGGTTGTGTCTATGTTCTTGGCCCAGGAGAATGACTCCCTTCCCCTGATCCCAATACTTCACAAACAAAGGACTGCCAATCCTTTAACACTCTGTATCAGAAAGTTCATGTTTCTTCACTCCAGGTGGAAGGAATCCCTTCCCCTGGATCGCTTGTTCTCAAAACAGTACTTGTCTTGGCACAGGAATGACTCCCTTCCCTGGCCTCAAGGTTTCATACTCGGTTCTCTCAATTGTCAAGAGAATGATCCCTTCTCTTGACTGTGGCTTTTCTCCAACCTGGAGGAATGACTCCCTTTACCCAGGCTTTTTGGCTTTTCCTTGTGGATGTAGCACTACCAGGAGAATGACTCCCTTCTCCTGGTATCTTGGTTTCACAATCACTTTACCCTCAGCGATACTCAGGGGAAATGACTCCCTTTCCCTGATGATCCTTGTTTTACTGCTTTCCTTCTTTCTCAACAGTTCATATACAAGTATGATCATTGACCAAGGTGCCCCAAGTATAGCCCACTTGGTCTCCTTGCTAGCCAAGTACAGCCAAAAAAAAAGATTGCTTGTATCTTTCTCCATGTTTGTGTGTGGGTCCTAGACCTGTATTCCTCTGTCCTTGTAATTTTGCAGACTTGGTTCACTCTCCTGCCAAGTACTGCCACGAGGAAGAGGACTTGCTGCTGTGTAGCTCTTAGCGTCCGACCCTTATTCTCTGGTTGTTGGGGTTCCCCCTTCTCCTCTTATAGTTCTTGGGGTACTTGAACCGCTGTAGAGGAAACAAACAGGATAAAGAAGAAATCTAGTTTGAATCTGCCCATATAACCATAGACCACAAGGTCCAGAACAGCGAACTACACTTAAAAACAACAGACTGGATAGTGACAATAAAGCTCATAGTGAATATTAATCATGTATATGGTCAGACCACTATGTCATTGACTTTACTATCCAAATTATAGATCCCCTCCCCAAACCTAACAACCAGACTAAAACAGTCATTGGCCAGAATTATAAAAAGGTACTCCGCCAAGATCTTCAGCTTTGTCTAGATACCGCCATGACCAACACACATACTCATGACCTAGCTAATAGCATGGTGGCCTCTTTTTGCAACTCATTCATTGAAAGTTTGAACTTCACAGCACCCCTTCATGCCAAACTGGTTAGGGGCAACAGTGAAACACCAAACCTGGTTTACTCCAGAACTCAGAGCTCTCAAAAGACAAAAACGCGCACTAGAATAATGACGGCTAAAACATCATTCTGAGGAAACAAGAATAGCCTGGAAGGAGGTAGATAAACTATATTAATCACAAATACTGGACACCAAAAACATTTTCTTCAACGCCCAGATCCAACAATCTTCCAACTGTACAAGAAAGCTATTCGAGATTTTTAAATTACTTGAAAAACCAAAAGGTATCCCAAACTTCATTTCTACCCACAATCCTAGACTGCTCTACAGTCCAGGCTGCATTCGGAACTAACATTTTCAATGCAAGAAACAAAATAATAACTGCCCAGAGCAGTGCCCCCATATAGAAGGATCAGACAATCACTAAAGCCAAGGGTCACAAACACACAGCCTTCGCACATTTCTGTCCCAGATATGCTCAGAATGTTATCCTCCATGCACCCCACTTCTTGCCCATATAATATTCTCCCTCCAAAATTGATTCTAAAACATAAGGACCTATTTGCCCCATTTTTGACCAGATGTGTTAATGCCTGCTTTAGAGATGGCCAAGTACTCCACTCAATCAAGAAAGTCACAGTTACCCCCTTCCAAAAAAAACCTAATATAGACCCAAAAGAACCAAGTAATTTGAGACCAATTTTTAATTGCCAGTTCCTCAAAATCCTACACAAATTTGCCAAAGCCCAGCTCCAAGCCTTTGTGGATTGTAATAACATTCTGCATAACTGACAATTGGGTTTCCAACCATCCTTCATCACCGAGACAGCTCTTGTAGACCTCCAGTCCACATGTTAAAAATCATGGATGAGGGGAAGGCTGGGATGTTGATTTTGTTGGATCTTCCCACTGCTTTTGATTTGATAGACATTGAATGTCTTTTGATTTCCCTGAGCGATCCTGGCAAATGCTCTAAAGAGGCTGTTGGCTGCTTCCACTCTCTTCTCTCAAACCGAGAGTCCAGATTTCAGTGGAGACCAGTCTTTTCTCCTTCAGCTCCTATCAAATGCTGGGTGCCCCAAGGCGCATCCACCTCGCCCGTGCTCTTCAATCTTTACATCAGATCGCTCTGCAATCTCATAGACAATTTGGGTGCATTTTTTACAAACTATGCAGATGCCACACAAGTGGTCATGGAACTTATTGGTGATCATGCCAAAGACTCGACCACCTTATCTAACATTTACAGTCAAATCAAAAGATGGATCTCAGAGAACTGGCTATGTCTGAACATCAGCAAAATGGAACTTCTGATCTTTGGCTCTCAACAGGCCCGGGACAAACTTAGCTCAGACTACAAAAGTTTCTGAATAAGAGACAATGAAATCCAAGTTCAACAAAAGGTAAAATCCCTGGGAATCCAATTGGAGGCTTCTCTAAATGCAGATGGCCACATAAAGTACGTAAATCAAACCTACAACTACTAGCTACGCCTACTCAGGAATATCCGCCCCTACATTACTGAAAATAATTGCGCCACCATCGCCCGAGCAACCATTCTGACCAGACTTGATTACTGTAACTCACTATTAAGTGGAGCCTCAATTTCCAATCTTAAGAAGTACCAGGCAATTCAAAACAATGCTGTGCGTAATGTTAAAAATATCTCCAGAAGAATCCACATATCAGAGACCAGAAGAAACCTCCACTGTTTCCCAATACAGGAACGCATTTGTTTTAAAATGGGCACCATATTTCATCACTACCTCTTTGGCACAGCCCCTGAATACCTTAAACCATTGGTTCGCCTGTATCTCCCCTCCAAAACCCTTTGTTCCTCCAACCAAGGTCAAATACAGGGCCAAGGGCCAAATGCACTAAAGGTCTAGGAAGATCGTTCCCCGCCAAAGCGGCCTCTTTCTGGAACACACTGACACTCATACTCAGACTAGAACCTGATGTAAAATCATTCAGGAAATCACTGAAAACCTTTCTCTTCAAATGAATAAAGCTCCTAACACAGCCTCCCCCTTAGGGCAAACTGTCCCGTCTCTTTGTGTTTTATCCCATTGTGTTATTGTTTGCACCCAGATGCCTGCGGGCTACCGGTGTGGTACAAATAAATAAATAAATGTGTGCCACCTCTGCACCTTTCTGCCACTCAAGTGAGCCTGTACCCGCATACTCGTTATGAGGACATGAGGGAGCAGCCTCTGCCTGCCTTGTGACTGTCCCTGTGCCCCCTCTGGCTTTCCAGTACCACGTGTTACCTTGCCTTGGCACTCGGTAGCTTGCTGGGGCTTCCTAGGGCTGGACTCCACCTCTCTGCTTCACTGGGCTCTCATCAGCGGCATCTGCTGTCAACCGGCTTTTCCTGTTCTCAGGCTGTCAGATTCCCTTCTCTGATTAGTAGACCCGGCTCCGCTCTTCTGAAGCCCTTCAGGAAGTCTTGCAGCTCCCAGCCTGCATCCTCCTTTCAGCATCAGTTCCCGGGCAGCATTTGAATCTCTCACGCTTTAGATTCCTTTTACCTGATGCCTCCTTCGGCTGTATTCGACGAAAAGGTCTAGTCCTTTGTCGACCTTTATACTATGTTGCAAGCATTTTCTTGGTAAAAGGGTTAAGTCCTTCTTGTGTTTCCCGGTTGTGATCTTCTTCGTTCCGCTGGGCCAACTCGTCTCAGTCCTAGATCTACTTGGGTCTAGTATGTTCATCTTCGTTCCATTACTTCCCCAAAAGACAAGGTGCCTAATTACAAGTTAGGCGGTAGCCTTGCCAGTAAAACCGGCAGGCTGCCGCCGAACCTGCGAATTATTCCGCCGCCTGGCAAAAGGGGAATACAGGGGCATTACAGCCCTGGCGGACCCTGTATTTCCCCATTGCCAGGTGCAGGAAACTATTACTCCCCATTCCCATTGAGTCCCATTGGACTCAATGGGAATGGGGAGGACGGTAGCACTGGCACCATTCAGAATGGTGCTGGTGCTACCGTCAGTGTATGCGGGCGGTTGCTGGTCCGGCCGCCAGGTCAGACCTGGCGGGCTGATAGGCACCTGCTCGCATAACTCGTGGTTTGCCGGTCCGGTAACAACGGTACCGGCAAGCTTACCGGTACCGTTGTTACCGGACCGGCAAACTTGTAATGAGGCCCAAGGTCTTGAGTCTTACAACAGTACATGTCTCTACAAGGTACTGAGCGCTCAGAAGAAGAGGGTGAGGCTGTGTGGTTGTGGTGTGATGTCCCGGGCCATACCCTAGATGGACGTCCCTGTCCCCAGAGGGGGAGTGTCTCCCCATGAGATCCTCCTGTTGTGCACCACTCCCAGGGGGTCAGTTGTATAGTGGCCTCACTGCCCTGGCATCATGGGAAGCGTCTCCCCGTTGGGGAGAAATAATGACATCTAGGGATTTGTCACACCATACATCTCCTAAATATTCCCTTTCAATGTTACCCTTATGAAAAGTAAATTGTCTTGAAGGGCATATTCTCAATGACATTTCACCTTGAGTAATCGAAGGCAGAAGTCTGCTCGCAGTGCATCTGAATTTCAATCACCTTACCTGTTAACCTCTCATAGCTAATGCATCTTTGCCATTGATGGATGATGAACTGGGTTACTGATTCTCTTTCAAACTAAAGCCTTGTGCTCATTAATAGGTACTTGAAGTGACTTTATTGTGTGTATCTTCTTGAAACAGCTGCCTTGTCTTAAATAGAGGAGCATTTCAGTGTTGTCTAAAACCATCTGGCCGGACAGCGGCATGTCATTTTTTTCCAACAGGTTCCAACCTGATGGTAGGGCTGGGCACTCTTCATGTATCGTATTTGGAATTTCTGTGCTAAGCCAGACTTGGAAATGTAAAGAACAAAGTGTTTCTAGTTCTATTACTTAGCAGTTTTGAATTACAATATTAATCACCAGATTCAGGCATGTCATTTTTTAAATCTCTAATGCAAGAACTCCAAGTACATTTTGTGATGACAGAAGGGTCTCAGATGTTGGATCTTTTCAAATAATTGTCTTTATTAAGCAAGAGCAAGACAAAACAGGGTTTTAATAATAATGCAAAGTATTTGATTTAGAAGTTCATCCCTGTGTGAATAACGCAAACACAAGGTGTACTTGGAGTCAAAAGGGTGCCCAAAGTACTAAAAACCCTTAAGTAAGCTTACCTGTCACAACTAATCCTTAAACCTAAAAAAATGTATTCCTGTATCAAATGTTCCTAAAATAGTGAGGAAAAGAAGTAAAAGTCTTTCCCTTAAGTGGAAAGGTGTTGGAAGTAAATTCTAGTGAAGAGGGAAAATTGAGATCAAACCAATGCCCCCTCACCCCAGGCGCATATACAGAAGAACAGCAGGAAGAACAAGGAGAGCACTTATCATTTGAACCAGGTCCCAGCGCACCCATGGGTGACAAATATGCTGAAACACACCCACTTCACCAACAGTGCAACTTCCATGCTACATTAGAATCAATGCTGCAATATCAGATTCTACAAACACAAAAATCCCTGTTTGAAGGCTTGCAAATGCCTATATGAATTAACATGGTCTAATTGCACAGTGTAAAGCCATGTTTCAGGAAAATTACAGCCAAGTTCATTTCTCTCACTGAACACTGGCTGCAGAAGCCTTCAGCAATGCTCCTTGCAAAACCCACGAGCAGCCAAGGTAGCGCATTCAAGATAAGATTGCTTTCTGCAGACAAACATTTTTAATTCTCCACAAATGCGAGTAAGCCACAGCAACCCAGTGTGTTTTTTTCTTTTCTTTCTGGGAAAGAAAGACATTTTCGCAAAGACTCGCACAACATTTGAAACATAATTGTAACAAGAATGGCTCAGCCCAGCCAATCAGCACTCAGAGCTCAGGTGCGAACTGCTTGCTTCAGCTAAAAAAGTTATGGAAACAAAGTCATAATGCAACAAGTTAGAATTAGGTAATAGGGGGCTGGCACAGCTAAACCAACCCACTGACGCAAAAGGCTAACATCCAATTGTCAGGCTCTCTATAAGGGCTACATAGGTAACCTATCACTTAGCAGCCAATAGCAGGAGGAGATAGGTTTCTGGGAGCTGATCCAATTCTGTGAGGTCAGCCTGCAGTGTGATTACAAAGCTGGTTTGCAAGCCAGCCCCGGGGGAGACGGCGCCAGAACTCTCGATGTGCACGATGCTCTGCGTGTTTTTTTTCTTTTTTGCTGCCCAGGAATAAACGCAGTTTGGAACATGTGGCTGCCTGCTGGGGTCTCTGTTGCATTTCTGGGGGCCATATGGGAGGTGTTGGGGTCTCCCATAGATGGTGAGGGTATGGCTGCTGGTCCCCCACTGCCCTGGTGGGGGTCCAGCTTCTCCCCAACAAGTTGGTGCCCTCTGTGAGGCTCATTGCTCATTGTAACATGGGTGAATGAGCACTGCCTGCGCAAGCCCTGCGTTGAACTGCACTCCCTGCCGCCGACTCAAGGAAGCTGTGGGACCCTCGCCTGCACCTGAAGACCACCGGAAAACGTGTAACCGGCTAAAGGCATCGGGGGCCACTTGGAAATACCCCGCTTGAGGGCAGGTGAGAGCCCTGCAGGAGAAGGGGTCCGGTGAAGCGCCTTGAGGGGGTGCCCAGCAGCAGAGCAAGTGCCAGTGCAGCATAGGAAATATAAGTCAACCAGCAACATGGGCTTTGAGGGGGGGAAATGTTTAAAGTATTATGATGCATTGTTGATCAGTATGTTGCAGAAATGTTAAGTTCTTTTGTTTGGGTAGAAACTGGGGGAGGCATTGTAAATTGGGTGGTGGGTGATTGTACATTGTCGCAAAATTCGGCGCATTGGTGGTGATCGGCACGTGAATTGTTGGGACTGGAGCGGTGGCAGTTGCCCCTTCTTGTGTTTATGAGGATATTGGGTGGGGTAGTGACTCCCCACATATAGAAAGGAGTGCCACGCTGGTTGGTCCGGATGGCGATTTCATGTATGGGGGTGTGGATTTCCTATGAATTGACGTTGTAGATCAATGAGTAGATGAGGTTCCCTGCTAATTGAGCGTTGTAGTTCAGTGAGTGGATGATGTTTCCCTGCAGGAGGTAGCTAGATTGTTCCCGAGTGCGGAAGATAGTTGGCTGGTTAAGGTCCCCTTGTGAGGGGCGTGTCGCACGCGAGGCGATGCAGCGTGCGCAGTCCAATTATGAGAGTTTTTATTGTGGTTTACCTTGTTCCAGTTGAGACAGGAAGACAGCTGTGGGGATTGTGGGGATTGTAGGGTTTTAGTTTGGGATTTTTGTGGGGTTGGGAGAAATGGGTTATTGTTCTGTGCACATTTGTCTGTTCATTTGCACTGTGTTTTTAGTTTGGTGACGTCACCTTCAGATTGATGCATAGGACACAGAGTTTTGATGGTGAGGAGATAGTGGTGTGGTTTTGGATTTGGAGAATAGGTGACCCAGAGGCGGTGTGTGGAAGACACATGCGCAAGATTGTGGGGGTGTGCCGGAGAAGGCAATGGTTTGGTGAAGATGGGCTGCACGTGGAGTGCACTGGCTAAGGTGCGGAGCCAAGAAGGCTCACAGAAGTTTAAAAATTTTCAATTATCTTCTAACTTTTGCTCCCTGAACAGCGGACTATCGAAATTTTCAAATTGAATAGAGGTAAAATGTATCACACAATACAGAAATGACTCCCCTTCACCTGTTGTGTAGCACACAGCTTCCATGCCGAAATAAGTCAGTAAACATAGTGTGCAAAGATTCAAAAGTACTGAAGGTAAATAAATGAGACTATGGCTGCCCATAGGCAGCTTCTCCAGAAGCGTGCAGCAATCGCTAATGACACACATGCATAGCACTTACACAGGAAAGAAGTTGGGGGAAAAGCACCTGGCTACAGCTGAACGGTGTGCACGAAGGGAAGGGAAGTGGCGAGGCGTCAACAGACGCTGAACCAGCACGAGCAGAGGGAAAAGGGGACTCACCCTTCTGCACCTCCGGGAGTGTAATATTTGATGACACAGATGGTAAGAAAGGAATGAATTGCATGAGAGAACTGAAAACAGCAGAAGCACATTTAAACACCACACACACACACAATCACAATACACTAAAGAGAACAAACAGGAAGGTGCAGAACAACCCACTAGCAGCACAGGAGCAAGCAAGGGAGGGCTGCAGTGCATGGAAGCAGATTTGAAGGCACAGGTACAGAGGAATTAAATTTAAAGGGAAGATAACGGGGGAGGTGCAAGGAGTAACAATAGCAACAGAGAGGGGGAACTGGAAAGGGAAGAAAGGGTTTGGAGGAGGAGAGAAGGACTGAATGAGACAGCACAGCCAAACATGATAGAGGATCAGTAAGGGGTGGTGCAGCATGCATGGGGTTATGGAAGGGAGGAAGGAAGGATAGCGCGCTAGACACTGACTGTGTGCATTGTAGATTGTGGCAAGAGAACAGCGGAGGCAGAGAAAGGCAGATGAGGACAAGCAGGCACAAAATAAATTGTTAAAGTATGAAATGGGAGGGGCAGTCAAAAACAGCCTCAACACACACGCACAAGCATCACAATAGCAGTGTCAACAACCATCACAATATGCACCACCCATGTGGGGAGGATACATGGGGCAGGCCGGGATCATTTCAGCAGACACCACAAGCACCAACACAGGCACTGTCACCACTACATGTACAGACACAACAAATGACAGCACCACTACACCAGGACTGACAAGAATAACAACCCAGGGGCACTGCACAGCAGTAAGCACCGATACAAAACACTGACACAATAGCAACGGTACCGGTTACATGACTGGGAGGGGTCTTCCTGATGGGGAACAAACCTTTCAATGGACATAGATTGACATTATACACCTAATAGGACAGCCCAAGACAAACTTGATTTGACTTACTCTGCCACACACACTCATGCTCCACCTCCCCGACAGAGCGGGCGAGACGCACGCCGACACACACACTCACGCACACTCAATAATGCAGAGGATAATTGCATAGGGGTGGTGATAGGTATCAAAACATTTTCCTTTCTGGGTGACAGTGGGGCGACTAGGCCATGCATTAGGGAAGAGACATTTGTGACATCATGAGCGATGTGGATATGACCACCTTATTAACAGAGAAATCCATAACTTGTTAAACACCAGGCATACACATGTTGAAAGTAAGGAAGATTGTTTAAGCATAATGGGGCTGCACGGTAGAGAGGGGGGTGCATAATGATAGCGCATCACAAGAGAGTACATTTAGCTACATTTTGAGCACACATCTTTCAGCGACGAGACTGGGCTCATGAATACACGAATAACACAGAACAATTAAATGAGACACACAAGGTGGAGGAAGGTGCACTTGAGGGGGGGCGTACATTTCATTGACAGTTCACCACGGGAGGAGAGAAATAGAGGTAAAGGGTGGATGATCAATGTTCCCAACAGACTCAATTTGGCGACTAAATGACACAGTGCAAGTAGTAATGCTACTAGCGCTTTTGAACACAGCACTGTCACAAATGCATTAGCCAACACACATAGGGAAAGAGGTCATTGCTGCACGAACTGGAGAATAATGGTTGTATTAAAATTTGAGAGCAGATATTGGGGGGAGAAATATATTGTTTAAATGTAACAGTAATTACAGTAGTGGAGTAATAAAATACTAGACTAAATGAGTAATTAACAGAGTAGGTAGGGTTTAAAAAGTGGACATGGGGTGGGATAGAGAGAATGGGAGTAAATTGTGAGGGTTGGGTTTGAAAGAAAAGAGGAAATAAATAAATAAATAAATAGAAAGAGGGGGGAGGGACAAGTAGCGAATAATTGGTAGCGAATTTTATTAGTACCAGCTTAAAGTGCCTGCAGTTCACTGTGAGACACGCCCCGAGAAGTTGAGAAAGGAGCCATAGAAAAAATATTTAAAAACCCTGCGATTATCTTAACTAAGTAACATGGTCCACTTAATTTAGAAACACAGCCACCCTATATGACAAATTTACCACCCTCATGTTTCCCTGTTTAGCTTGTCAGTGCCTGATGCCCCACGGGACAAAGGCACGCACTAGAAATAGCTTACAACAAAAGCACAGTAAATATAAAGATCCAAAGGACCATTTGTACACTAGCACCTAAATTGCGTTTATATGATCCAAGTGTGTAATGAGTATCTTCACATAAATTAAGTGCCTACCCATTTTCCGGATACATTTAGAATTGTGTAACAATTTACAGTCAAAACGCCATTGAACGCCACCAGGTAGTGACAGGATAGTGCATAGGTGTACCATTGGCTCCTCCCACTAGGACACTGAATAGTGTGAGAGTAGTGCAGAGAGGCTAGGTCAAGAAATTGAAGAATATGTAAATTCTCAGGTCTCAAGCGCTTCCATTTCATTTCTCGCCAGACATAAAGGACCCAGGGCAGGCCTGAAGACAACGGACAACTAACACCCAATGGCTACGGACTACAGTGGGACATTTTCCCCTCCTGACAGACTTTGTTAGATGTGTGAGGAGTCAAGCCCTACAAAGCGGTGGCCACCCTGGCAACGAGGGAGCAACGATCAACAGGGCCAACGCAAGAGATTTTCATGAACTGCAAAATAGCACGAACACTCCCGAGTTAGGGAAACATGACCATCCTATGGTCCAACGCACACTAGCAACTAGAATAGGGACTGACAAACGCTTAATTTAGTTTAATTAAGTTTCATATTACATTTTGTGCACCTACAGCTGTAACACTGTTTTGTTCCTTCTCTTTTCCCCGCACATGCAGGTTGTTGCGTATGTATGCTGTTAGAAATGTGTAGGAAATTTCCTTAATGTTATCTTCCATTAGAAACTGTGAGGCCTACTGATTAAAACATCGTGAAGCATTCCCCACTCAATTGCCCACCCTATCAGGAACCTCAGACCCTTTAGAGCATGTTTCCCTGAAGTATATTTCCTTGCTTCCATTGAATAATCAGCCCAAGATTTTCCCTACCCATATTGAGAAATTTTGAAAACACGAAATGTCCAGGGGGAGGTTTGATTTTTGCCCTTAGTGATTGTTTAGTTCGCAGCGCTTGAGGTTACTAACAAGTACTAACGTATTAACGCCTTTCTTGCGATTTTCAGACGGGCAACTTTATCATCTCATCAGCTGCAAGGACCCAGCAGCGTAAGTGGTTATGGGCAAGCAAATAAGGACTTTTACCTTCACGATGGGACTATTAATGATGAACGAAATAATGGGGGTGGTAATTTGAAAATTATTTGTAATAGTGAGCATTACCGCTGTATCCCATGCTAACATTCCCTAACCTAAGCAGGAAGAGTTACGGCGTCAGTGGGTGAGGAAAAGCTGCTGCTAAAGTAAGGAGAGTTAAGGGCAGACACAAAGGGAGTAAAACATACACATAACACACATAGCAGAAGTGACCAACAACATGCACACATGTACAAAATTGGTAGGGACACCACTGGAGAGAGCTGTCCTGACTGTTCTTTAACATATGCCGGAAGAGAATTGATTACAACAGAAATTACTACAGCAGAGCACGATGCCCATGTATCCCAAGGTGCGAAGAAGATTGCAAGGGAAGACAGCAACATTGAGATTGATTAAAAAAAAGAAAAAAAAGAAAAAATAATAATACATTTAAAAAAGAAAAAGGGGGGTAATCCCCTGTGGAAGATGATTACATAAAGCAGCTAATTGGAGAACAACTGTATGTGGAAAGTGACCAGAGAGAGAAGAAACAACAAGCAAATGCACCAGTGAGCAAGCTGCAAGAGAAAAAAAAACAAAAGAAAAAATAAATAAATAAATAATAAAAGAAAGAAAAACAAAAAGAGAGAAGAAAAAATAAAAGAGACAAAAATATGATAAGTGCCTAACGGAGTGAGACAAAAGAACGAAGATGGTCACTTGGGTGGAGAATTAAGAAGGACGTATACTGTTAAGGTACCAGCCTTATGTTACCAGCACAACAGTGACAAGAAGTGGACAATCATGCTGGATGCAAGAAGGTTGAGAGCAGGAGCATCACTGCTTATGAACTACTATTGAGCACATGCATCCAAAGATCAAGAGAAACTACCACTGAATTGGGGAGGAGACTGTTCATTGGTGCACATCAGCATGCCCTTGTTGGTGATGACCAAGGAAGATGTGAAGAATGACACATTCACCAAGATGGAAAACAACGGAAGAAGAGAAACAGACAGAGGCGTAAAAAGTGGTGGGAATTACTTCTCGTGCGAGACAGAAGAATGATTGGGTGAAGTACCAGCATACTAAAGAATGATCAGCAAAACATGCATCTGAAAAGAGAAAGCAAAGAACTAGCTAGTGCTTGCATGGTAATGGATGACATCATGACTGCCTGGTTGATTGAAGGTGATAACGGAAGGACTAGTACCGAGCACAGCATCATTGTGCAAGATAGAGATAAATTGCAAGATGTAACAGAACAACAGAAGAATACATCGGAATGCAAATAAGAGACATGGTGAAAGGAAGAGCTGGACTAAGGGAGAAGATAGCGGTGTGCGACATGGTTCCAGCAGTAATAAAGGTGGCCACTCCCTGTGATCAGAGGAAGTACGAAGGGAAGTGAGTGTGGTGGAACACAGAAGGAGAACACTCCTACATGTACTGTTCATCAACAACAATGCAAAAAAATTATGGACACTTCAAGGAATTGACAAAGATATGAAGACCGGAAGGAGGTGAATGTTGCTTGGTGGTGTGGTCGACAAAGTCGACCAGAGGGGGGACTGAAGAGGGGAAATTGAGATCAAACCCATGCCCCCTCACCCCAGGCGCATATACAGAAGAACAGCAGGAAGAACAAGGAGCGCACTTATCATTTGAACCAGGCCCCAGCGCACCCATGGGTGACAAATATGCTGAAACACACCCACTTCACCAACAGTGCAACTTCCATGCTACATTAGAATCAATGCTGCAATATCAGAATCTACAAACACAAAAATCCCTGTTTAAAGGCTTGCAAATGCCTATATGAATTACCATGGTCTAATTGCACAGTGTAAAGCCATGTTTCAGGAAAATTACAGCCAAGTTCATTTCTCTCACTGAACACTGGCTGGAGAAGCCTTCAGCAATGCTCCTCGCAAAACCCACGAGCAGCCAAGGTCGCGCATTCAAGATAAGATTGCTTTCTGCAGACAAACATTTTTAATTCTCCACAAATGCGAGTATGCCACAGCAAACCCAGTGTGTTTTTTTCTTTTCTTTCTGGGAAAGAAAGACATTTTCGCAAAGACTCGCACAACATTTGAAACATAATTGTAACAAGAATGGCTCAGCCCTGCCAATCAGCACTCAGAGCCCAGGTGCGAACTGCTTGCTTCAGCTAAAAAGTTATGGGAACAAAGTCATAATGCAACAAGTTAGAATTAGGTAATGAGGGGCTGGCACAGCTAAACCAACCCACTGATGCAAAGGGCTAACATCCAATTGTCAGGCTCTCTAGAGGGGCTACATATAGCAGGAGGAGATAGGTTTCTGGGAGCTGATCCAATTCTGTGAGGTCAGCCTGCAGTGTGATTACAAAGCTGGCTTGCAAGCCAGCCCCGGGGGAGACGGCGCCAGAACTCTCGATGTGCACGATGCTCTGCGTGTTTTTTTTCTTTTTTGCTGCCCAGGAATAAACGCAGTTTGGAACATGTGGCTGGGGTCTCTGTTGCATTTCTGGGGGCCATATGGGAGGTGTTGGGGTCTCCCATAGATGGTGAGGGTATGGCTGCTGGTCCCCCACTGCCCTGGTGGGGGTCCAGCTTCTCCCCAACAAGTTGGTGCTAAAATAACAAAGTCCATGAATTCCGAGAGGCCTTCTCCCAGGCCTCCTCAGGTAGACAAGCAACATGGCCGCTTATGCAAAGAACCCAAAACTGGGACCTGTAGTTGCATTTCAGGTGCAGAGTCTCTTAAGTGAGGGATCAGCTGGGCCCTACTTTTATGGTTCCTTATCTCAGTCCTCTGGTTGATTCATCCCTCTCTCTCGGTTACTTAGTATGTTGCCCAAACCTCCTGTTGGCCTTCTGAGTTTTTCTCTCTCCTTTTCGTCTGCAGCCTTTAGCTCTTCCTATCTTTTGCTTCAGGGCCTTTTGTGCCCAAACCCCTGTTGGAGCCCATTCTCCTATTTGCCCTTACCTCTATCATCCTTTCTGGGATTTTGACCGTCCCCAGTCTTCCTCCAGGGGTTGTTTTCAGTCTCTCTTGGCTTCTCTCTCTCTTACCACCTCCATGGGGTATTCTCACTTATTACTAGGTGGTTCTTTTCTCTTTCTCTTTACTTTATCCCTCTCTCTTCTGGGCACTTGGCTTTTGTCCCTCTTCTCTTCATGGGACTTTCTTCTGTCCTGGTCCCTCTACCAGGGTCTTATTGAGGTGTTGCCTTAGCCTCTTCCCAGACTTTAGGCAGGTCAGCTCTCCCACCCTGTTGGCTTAGGTGAACTTCAGGGGTACACTCCTTCTTCCCCCTAGGTCAATCAGTTTCCTCCATGCTCTTCAGACTCACAGTTTGGTTGGTTCATAATCCTGAAAGGGCTTTTCTGTTCTCCCCTCACTCTTTCTCTCATCCAAGAAATAAGGCTTTTCCAGTATTGAGTCACCGACCCTTAATTAACACTGTTCATATTAATTTCAACCTGTTTTCTTCTCCTCCGGTTTGCTGACTGGGAGCGTGGCCCATTAGCCGTTAGGCTCCTGCTTTATTTCCTTTATGTCTGGTGGCTCCCGCTGCCTATAGCATTTGTAACGTTTTATTACACGGCACACGCAAGCCAGGGATATCCTTCCTCTACAATGAGTGTGGCGCACAATAAAAACACCTTAATTGTTTTATATTATGGATACTTTCTTAAGAAGGCCTCCAACCCGTCTTGCACCCAACCTCTACAAACACCCTGTGCCACAGTGGACTAGGAACCAGGCCGGTGTGTATCAATAAGATATTTATTAATTTATTATTTGATGTCAAATTAAAATAAACAGCTTACAGCAGCCACCTATGTTGTGGCAACACAAAAATGCAACGACTTCTATAAAGCGACCCGGTTACGATTTACTGTCACAAATACGTCCTTTTAATACAAAACAGAAGAAGAACAATTCAACACACAATGATAGCACAATAGTTAAGCACTCCCCCTGTGACACTCAACCCCCAAACAGCAATTGGACTTGATCCCTTTGAATGAAAGGCAGTCGCTGGGATTAGGAATACAGGGGTAAAATCTGTTTTGGTGTGGTGCCCACAGAAACAATATGGGGAGCCAGCAAAGAAGGGGAAAATGTGTTTTTAGAGCACAATGGAAGAATGGGGTTTTAATGATTTATCACAACTGCTATGAGAAAGAAATAGAAAGTCAGGGAATGTGCTTGCTTATACTTAGAAAGACAGACAGGGCTTTCAGAGAATACTAGTCAGCACACCAGGGGAAAATAAGTTTTATGATGTTCAACACAGGGGCAATGGGAAATAAAAGACAAATGGAAATGTGTTTCTACTTCACAATGGGGAAAGAGCAACAGAAGGGAAAAATCGTTTTTTTGGCATGTTGGGCACACTTTCAGTGGGAAAGAAAATGCAAATGGAATTCATTTTTACTGATGCTTAAAATGACAGGCAAGCTCTGGGAAAGGGGGTAACTCACAAAAGGAAAGTTGGTTTTGGGTTAGGATGACAGATGCAATGGGAAAATACAGCTGCAGATGGAAATTTGCTAGTAGGACACAATTGAAACAAAGGGGCACATTTGTGTCTCAGATCACAATGGGATTAATTCTTTTGGCCACCACTTTATGACTATAGCAGTTGACAAAACACTGGGAAAAGAGAGTTGGTTTTGAATTCAAACAATACAAAGCCTGTGAAATAAATGGGGAAATTAATTGATTTGCTTAGAAAAATACACTAAGGATTTACACATGCAAATAGGGATTCTTCAATAGGGCAATGACTGAAATACAGGCAGCTGGGGAATTTGAAAGGAGGGAATTATCTAATGGAATGCTACACAAATACGGGGCCTACACACTCTATGGTTTCTGGGGTTTAATTTACTTACTAGAGAGGTCTGTACTGGACATCAGGGAGCGTCAGAGCACCACTGCTGGGACAGCCCATGGGGCAGTCAAGGATTTCCTCTTTCGTCCAAGGGGTCCCAGGTCAGCTACTAGGTCTCCTGGCTCCTATGCAAGATTAGGCCTCACTGCTGGTGCTGGGATGTACCTCCAGATTCCGACAGCAGCTCACCTCAGGGGTTAGTGACAAGAGTCCTGATCTGAGGCGGGGTTACTTAGTTATAGGGCAAATTACATCACTAATGTGTTATAGTTCCTGCAGAAGGGATAGGTTCTGTGTCACTAATCCACTCTCATCTGTGTGCTGATAGGTCCAGAAAATGTAGGAGTGCTTTGGAACACCAGAGGAAGATACCCCTCCATCATCATGCTTTGACAGGGGGGCTTGGTCTGGTTCAGGGACATAGAAATCTCACTGCATGACAAGTGCCCTTAACCTCCATATTTTGACAAATATGAAGGCATTTTTAACACTATATTTTTCAGTGAATCACTTAAGCCTTGTCAGGTGTCTGTAGGTCATTCCTGTGTGGAGCTACAGTTTTTCCTCATTTACTCCAAAATTATATCACTGAAAACTATGGCCCTTGGTGGGTGGCATATGAATCATATTTTGCATGTTTTAATCATCAACTTTTCATCTATCTTGCATTCAGAAGGAGGGCCACATTATGTATTTGTTAATAACTTTTGGTATGTTGGTCTCACCAAAATCGTTTTTAGATGACGAGAAGCGGTTAACTTTCACATTTTCAGAAATCCTACCATGACTATTGTGCGACAAATATTACTGATTTTACACAATGAAAACAATTTCTCTCATTTTACATAATTGACAGTCAAATCCCTCCTTAACCCTGGCCCCATCCCTTGCAATGTGCCTGTTCCTGGCTGTGAAGTCAGGAGAGGTCCTGTGTTGAGATTAGCTTACACATTCCAAGAGCTAATTGCCAGCTAATGCAAGTTTTATTGTGTCCTGAGTGACCTGGGTCATAAAAGCTGGAGGACAGAATTGCCTTTGTCTTCTCCACACCGATCTCTAAGTATCTTTAAGTTGTATTTTTAAAGGAAGGCCCTCATGTTTGAAGTGAGCCTGGCCTAAATCCCCTTGACAACGGGGCCTTGGAACTAGTTTCACATTTGAAGAAATCACAAGCAAAGAAGAACCCATGGCCTGCCCCCACTGAGCCAGAATTGCCTTTTAACTCACATTTCACTTTAACATGGACTCTTGAAAAGCACACAATTTTAACATGTAGAAGTGTCACTGCAAAGTTGTTCCCTGCATACAGTGGTTAAAGGAGGGCATCATAATGACACTTTTAGAGGTTTTAGTGCACATCTGGCTGTGCAGAGTGTCACTTTAGAGGCAAAATCGAAATGTCATTTTGGTTGATTTCAGCCGTGAAAAGCCTTCATTTTACTGCAGTTGAACATCCCCTTATTGATTCTGTACACTGTTGTTTCCTCTGTGATGGGCTCATGATAGACAGAAACCAAGTTCATATTTGAAAGTCTTGCACACATTTTGATGAGCACATTTTTAGTTTAAGGAGGAAAAACTGAATTACTCATTTTATTTAATGTTCATGACAGAAAGCAATCTGCTTCACTGCAACTGCTGCACACAATGCTGACATCCCGTTGAGGGTTCTGTGGACCGTGGTAATGTTATTTCAGCTCTCCAAGAATTTGTCAAAAATTGCAATGTGTCTTTCTCTTATGCAAGGCAGTTGGCATCTCCAAGTATCTTTATGCTTCGATGACCAATTTTACTCCTTCTTGCTTTGATATCCTAGGCCTAATTTTCCACATTATTTCCGGGCATGCCCTTTTTACTTAGGGGCATGTCCCCCGCTGACTCTGGCCTTTTACTTATGGCACCCGGGGCTATTTCACCCCACACAATAAAGCAGTGAGCTTCTCTTCTCACGGTCTCTCTGCACGACGTTCTTGTCAGCCTCCATGCTGCCATCCACAGTGTGCTCCCCTCTGGAATTCCAACCAGCATTCACACAAACCTTGTTCCGCTTCTGTTTCTGATTTCCACTCGTATACTGTTCAGCTGTGTGTGTTTTTAACTTCCCGGCATTAGTTAGCACTTTCCAAAGACTACAACGTGGCATTTGCTTACTGCTTCTGGTTATCCTCATTGTTTCATCCCACTTCCTTGTCTCAGTACTAAAGAAGGTGGTGGGGTAGTAGTTGTTCAAGAAAGCGTGGTCATTCTTGATCTGCATCACAGTAAACCATGCAGGCATGTTGCAAACGGGTGTCATTAAGAATAACATCTGAAGGTTTATTTTGATTCTGTATTTTCCTGCCTCTCTGGAGTTCGGCCTCCCCTACATGATCCTCCCACAGATAGCCACCCGAGGATCAGAGGCAGATTGCTTCTTCCGTTCTATGGCCACGTAAGAGAAACTTTCCTCCATAGAATCAGTGACAATGTTGCTAGATTCATCACAACACCCTTACACCTATTATATTACTCCTCGGGTGGCTGGCATGCACTAGATGAATTCATGATCTGACTTTTTTGATGCATCCCTCAGTGTCTGGCCTATAATCATTGCCAACACCATTGTTTCTAGAGGGTGGCAACCACATAGCTTTCCCCCCTTCAATTGGAACATACTGTACTGTATAGGGAGGCAGCACAGGCTCCAGAGGAATGCTGATGGAGAATAGCACCTGGGGCTGATGGCCTTGGGTGCTTTCTCGACCCATATTCCCGATCTTACATTACAGCTGGAACATCTCTATCATATGGACCCTCTCCAGGAATTCTCTCTCCTGCTTGATGTTGCATCTTCTTTTTCAGGCTGAAATGTTTTTATTTTTTTAACAATCAAATCAAAATCCCTGAAATGATTTTCTCATTGTTTGACAGACACTTTAAACAGAACTAAGCTCCCTGAGGTGGGTGCAATTACTTTACAGAGCAAATACCCATGCGCTCCTCAAAATCCCAAAACCAAGTGAACCGGGACATCCAGCCCTTTAAGACGAGGTAGCAATACTATGAGATGAAGGGGGATGCAGAAGTTACTCAAACATCAATAATCAAACCGACTCAGGTAGTTGGCAAAAAGGTTGACTGTTTTAATATCAATTATCTAAAACAGGGAGTACAACGGACATCAATGGACGTGTTATTGCATGGTCTCTCAATGCATCTTAAAAAAATCTTACTTTTATAGAAAAAACTTGTCAACATCAACCTATGTATTTGCTAACATCATCCTACGTGGTAAACTACAAAAACCTAGTGGCAAATGTGATTGGGTCTAAAGGAGCATCTAAGTATACGTCCATACTAGTCTAAGAACGCAATAGGCTTCTTAACATCAGGTGGGGCAATTAAGCCCTCCCCTTAAACAGGTCACTGTGAACGTCACTAATAACCCATCGTCCTATTGGTTATACAAACTATAGGACCTTTAATCACGCGGCCCCCTATAATTGGTTGGCATCTTACATCCATCAGTACTTCTCCACCTACGTTAGCAGCACGCAGGCTGGACTTCCAGGTGCTGGTGAGCTGGTCATAACCATAGCTTCCCACCAATTAGTCTAACATCTATCATCACCTCAGTGGTCTGCTGTCAATTAAGGCTTTGAACTTGTCCTTGGGAGTGTTGTTTTCTCTTTAGAATTCAGGGGAGTAGAGGCACGCTCTGCCTCTATGCGTAGGTGTGGTTCGTCATGTTTGTCCAACTTCATCCTTCCACGTGACTGAAGACCACAAAATTGAGCTCTAGGGCATTTAAAATACTATTTTCTAATAGATCTCCAAGGTCTTCTTTGTTTTTGTCCATGCCTTCTGAACAAGAGTTTCTTTCTTTCACAAGATTATACGAATGTCTGCTCATCCCAAGCCCTGAACAGCCTTCGCTCCTTGGTGTTCATCCAGCCTCGCCCTTCTGAGATTCACTTCTGAAATGCAATTGCTTTTCCACTGCGACACACTTGAAAAGGCCTTCTTTTTCTTGTCCAGCTCTGCTATAACACATAGTGGAAACATCCATTCTTTACTCACTCCTATATATGTATACGTTGGCGCATGCCGCAATCTATTCGCTACTTAGCGAGCCTTAAGAATACTTTGTCTGCCTGCGTTTTTTTGCATATGTGCACGTGTAAAATGACTTGATATCTTTATTGTTTCTGTAGCATGTTTCTTCATCTTGATCCCAAGATGTCACTTATCTTCGATACTTTCTTGATGCCTTATAGAATATATCTACTTTCTCTTGACTCTGCATCTCTTGTATGTATGTCAGTCTGGCTTCGTGGGATGTCACCTTTCTTCTCTTCCAGACATTTGTTCTGCTTCTTCTGGGATTTCATTGAAATGGCCATCATAACGTCTCGTATACAGGTATGGTTTTCTCAATGGGAACCCAGCTTCCAGGATTCTCCTTGGTATCTGTATTTTCACTGATATTGCACGTGTTTCACTGTAAATGTTGAAGAGAAACAGGGATAAGGATAATCCGTGCAGCGTAACACTAACTGTTTTTGAAGACAGGAATTTCACCATTTGATACCATGGGAATGATCAGAAAAGAACGCTTGCTGAAGGAATGCACCCTTTTACAGTCCGTAATCAATTGTGACCTATAACGTTTGATCTCCATTCCAAAATAGGCATTTTGTCATTTCAAGTGAATCTGTTGAAGCAAATGAAGTCAACAAGTTTCTTTTATTTTTGGTTTGTAAAAATGCAATTGATTAGTTTTGTTTATTTATTTGTAGAGCGCACCAAGCCCTGAGGCATCTAGGCGCTAGTCTTACAAGTTACATATTTGCAAACATTTATATCACAATGTTAATAATAGCATACTTACAAATTAGTTAAGTGCAATGGCATAGATAGGTACAGTGGTATTTGTTATTCAATTGATCTGGTAAAAAGTACCTCAGTTGGTGCTGGGACAGAGTTTTTTTTCTCCAGAACTGTAAATCATTCCTATGGGTGAGAAAACCTGGAAGAGATATCCTAGTGCAGCGTTAACCCATTAACATCTGTCTGCACTTTAATGTGCGCTCAGCAGAAATCTACATGAAGCCTGCAGGTCACAAACTTAAACCCTGGCCGTTGACTCAGCCTCACAGCCTTCGAAGGTTGATAAAAGGAGTACCGCTGTATGTTGGTAAGTAGGGCTATTATATTGCTTACAGACCCCATGCTCCATAAATGAACAGGTTCCTCCTCTTATTGCTTTCACTCCTGCGGGTGTTTTAGCAGTTCTGTGTAATAAGTTCCTATTGCACGTATCATGAAATAAAATTGCTAAATTCGTTCCCAATGCTTGTATGGTGTTCCCACCCTTGCCTTGGACTTGTTTTAAAAACTAAATGTACTTTAAGTTTCTTCGTTGTTGTGCTCCATTTAATTTTTCTGGCTTTATCACATGCACCCTTTGTACACATGAAGAGGTACTCATGTTTAGAGTTAGAAAAGAGCTCTGCATAAGTTAGATTTGTTTAATTGTTCAATGAAATGACACGAAGGGCCTCATTATAGTCTGCGCATATGTTTTCACTGCAATAACGCTAGTGGTAATTACCACTACCGCTGGGGGTATTTACCAAAAATCTACCCAATTTGAGTTGTACCACTGCAACAAATATCACTGGCTGTATTTTTTCTATTCAGTTCCATCCTCAGTTTGGTGGTGGTAACTAGTAAGTCTATAATAACTAGTAGTGATTTATACGACTACTGTACTGTGATGAAGGGAAGTGCAAACGCAATAAAGGGGAAAAAAGGAGAGAGCTGTCTGTGCTTCTCTTCTGTACAGGGAGACATTTTCAAAACCGTCTGGTGAGTTTTTGCACATTTTCATCCACCTCTGTACAGCAGGTAAAAATGAATGGCTTTTCAGATTGACACTCTACCTTGCGATAAGTTGGCATTTACCACGAGATGGTATTCCACCGGATGTGTATACCCCCTAACATATATTTGGGAGAGAGGCAAAAACAAGTTGCTTTTTTTTCCCTCCAAGCCTGTAACGAGGTCCAAAGTGTTGGTTGACTTATAACATAGCCATGCTGGAGTGCGAAAGTGAAGATCCTCAGTTTAGAACTAAAACAGAGCTCCAAGTAACACACACTTGTTTAATAGTGCAATTAAAAAGAACATCACTGAATGTTGGTGGACTTGCTCCTTTCTCCTCTACCAGCACTGGAGCAAATGCACTCCCAGTAGCACACACTAATGATGCGTCAAGAGATCCACGTTAGCCTAAGTGAATGCAAATGTGAGCAGCACCCTTTTCCTACCGAGGCATAATTGATCCTCCACTTATGTTTAATTTTGCAGGTCATTAAGCCAGATACCACATCAAAGACCCTTCTTTAAGCCATGGAGGCTTGGGCATCAGAAGAATGCCAGGACCTGCTACGATCGCTTTGATCTGCAATAAAGTCCTTTGAGAATGTGAGACATTCCTAACTCGAGAGTTCCAGAGACACGGTTATGAAAAGAGGGCAGCAAGCCTCGTGGAAAGCACTGGCGGGTAGCAGATTGCCCCCTTACCCAGTATTCCCTTGACCACAGAGACAAAGTCATTCAACATTGCCATGATCTCCAATCAAGAGATTAATAGGAAACTCGCATTTTTTTAAATTTAATTCATTGAGTGCCCAATTCCTTTCATTGAGGGAAGTGTCCCACAGCATCCTCGCACAATGTCAGTATTAGCTGTACCTTGCACACTTGATAATAGGTTCCAGAAGGTACTATAGACCAATGCACCCCTTTTTTATGGGGAGGTACATGGGCAGAGAGCACAACTAAAAGAAGCCTTTGAAACCCCAGCCCAACACAGGAGGCCAGCAGTTACAGAGCCCATCCACCCAACCCACGTCATAATTAATCCAAGCATTACCCTTTTTCTGTCTGCCTGAGCAGATGTGCAGTGCAGGTGGGATCTGGACATTATGCCATCGGGATAGATAATGCAATTTGCTCAGGTACTCGAAGACACTTGACCAATGATTACTCAATTGCCCTGGGATGCCGCAAAGAGTAAAGCCCTACTGGAAGGGGTCCAAAAATGGTTATCTTCGGAGTTCCTTCCATGGGAGGACAAATGCCAGGGATTTCTCTCCATATTATTTCGGGCGAGGAAACACAGAGGGGAGTTTTGGCCAGTGATGGATTTAAAAGGCGCTCAACAAATTCACCTTCTGCAGACACTTCAAAATGGAACCCCAACACCATGTAGTGTCTCTGGTGTAGCCCAACGATTGCTCACCTGAGTGGACTTGTAGGATGTGTATTTCCACATTCCCTTATTGAAGAAACACCGTAGGTTCCGCCAGTTCAGGATACAGCTATTAATTCCAGGTACTCCTCTTGGGATTTGGCACAGCCTCTCGAGTCTTAAGAAAAAAAACTGCCACTGATTAATGGCAACCTCCATAAGGATGGTACGAACATTCATCCATACCTGGATGAGGATCATTTAATTCTGGCCACCTCCGAGGACGGAGAGAAGCTCCACATCACTCGGTTTTGTAAGGCACTGTCACTGCATGGGTTAATTTATAAACTTCAACAGGTCACACCTCCAGCTGCCCAAGGACCTGGTATTCACTGGAATACAATTTATAAGAGCCTTGAACAGAGCATGTCTGCCTGCCATTGTCCAGAGTGAAGTTTTTCCAAGTACATTTAAGGGCTCTCTTAGCTCCGGATCAAGCATCGGTACAGTAGTGGCTTCGTTCAGCAGGAGACAGAGAGTTCCTTGGACGAGGTTTCACATGTGCCCCCTTCTTGACCACATAAATGCATTTTTGTTTGCTGTGCGAGGAACCTATGAGCAGATGATCCCCAAATCTGTGTCACAATATATTAGGCAGCACAAGCAAGTGAGGGATCTCTTTACCCCCGCAATGAGTGTGCGCACAATAGAACCACTTTTTATTGTTAAAATCAGATTCTTTTAAGGAGGCATCCAACCCGTCTTGCGCCCACCTCCACAAGCACCCCGTAATCAGTAGACCAGGAACCACGCCGGTGTATTGTCAATGAATATTTCATTTATCGTTTCAATAGAAAATGTAATAAATAGTTACAATAACCACCAAAGGGCGGCAACACAACTTCAGAGTATTCTCAGTCAAGTGGCACAGTAAGACAACTCAAACATGGATGGCACAGAGATATCCTTTACTGATTTCAACACTACTATCAACAGTTCAAAACACCATGAAATTGAATGCAATCCACGGGAAAGTGTATGCGTGCACAGAGGATTCTGAAGTCCCATCAATCCTCACCCCCCTCTACGCCTGCACTAGGTTGGTCAGCTTTGAATGCAAGGTAGTGGCAAGGACTGGAGATACCAGGTTAAAATCGTTTTTTAAATGGTGTTTTCAGAGACACTAGGTAGCCATCAATGAATGAGGCAATTTGTTTTCTCCACCAGGTAAATGGGTTTTTACTTTATTAAGACAACTGCTTTGGGACAGTACACAGGGGCACTTTGTGCTGCTTGCTTTTAGGAGACAAATTGGGCTTCAGAACAGACTAACGCACACAACAGGAAACTCGATTTTAGTACATGCAACACATGAAAGAAAAAGAAAAAGGTAATGCAATTGTAAATCCGTTATTAGAATATAGTAGGGGAAGAGGGACAGACTAGGAAAAACGGTTTTCAACAGGTTAAGCAAAATTTCCAGGAAAACAAAAATGCAAATGATACAAATTTTTCTAAGGCTGAAAATGACAGGTATGCTTTAAGCAATTGGGAACTCACATGGGAAACTTGGTTTTCAGTTACAATGACAGAGAAACAACAGGTAGACTCTGGCCCAAGGGATTACTCTGAATAGGAAAATTGGTTTTCAGTTAAAATGACAGAGGCACAGAACAGATAGACATTGGGCAAACAGATTCCTCACACTAACAAAATCGGTTTGGATTAAAAATGACAGATGCAAATAGGACTTCGTTTTGCATAACTCAATTTAAACACACAGACACATGTGTTATTATCTCGCAGTGAATTAAGTTCTTTGGGGAATACTTTATACATATAATGGCTTGCAAGACACTGGGAAGGAATAGTTAGTTTTGAATGCCAACTATTCCAATCCCATGAAATAATTTGGAAATTAATTGATTTACTGAGACAAAATAAACTAAGGATATACAGAAGCAACTGGAATTCTTTCAATTGGAAATGACAGAAATGCATGGGCAAACAACACATTTTCAATGGAAACAAGTACTACAATGCACAGATAAGTGAAAGATTTTCAATGGGAAAATGACTGAATTACACAAACTCAAAGGATTTCCAACAGGGGAATCTCTATGGCAATGTTGAAAGAGATATAAGCTTATTTAATCTATTGCTGGGGATGTCTATACTTACAAGAGAAGTGCTTGATGGACATGAAAGGACACCAGTGCCTCACTGCTGGGACAATCAAGGGGCCAGTCAAGGCCTTTCTCTGTCCTCCAAAATCAGCTACTCCAGCTTCTGGCTTCACTCCAAGATTTAGGCCCTTCTCTGCAAGGATGGTTCCAGATTTGGTCAGCTGCACACCTCCGATTTAGTAGGGAGACTCCTGATTTGAGGCGGAGTGACTTATTTATAAGGCAAGTGACATCACTGATTTATCATAGTTCTCACAGAATTGATAGGGCAGTGGTCAAGGGTTCCCTCCCAACTGTGGCCCGATATGTTCAGAGAAAGTGGGTGTGTTTTGGGAAGCCAAGGGAGGATAGCCCATCCATCATCTAATTTATAAAAGGGGTTGGGTCTGATTTTTTCACATGAAAATCTCAGTGTGTGACAAATGCCCTTTCTCATTATATTATGCTACATATGTCCGCATTTTCTTATATTATATTTTTCAGGGAATCGCATAAACCTTGTTTGATGTCTGTGTGACGTACTGTTACGAAGCTACAGTATTTTCTCATTTCTGCCCAAACTATATTAATAAAAAATATGGGATTTGGTGGGCGGAATATGCATAGTGTTGTACACCTTTCCTCAAAGTTGTGTGGTCCTCACACTATTACATAGACCACAATCACATTCTTCCTCTTTACTTTTGATATGTTGGTGTCACCAAAATTGTTTTTGGCTCACCAAAAGCAGCTCACTGATAGCTTTTCAGAAATCTGAACATGAATAGTGTGCGCTTAGTATTTCCTAAGCTATCGCCTAAACAACATATCTCCTTTTGTGTGCAATGGGTGCTAAACTCCTCCTTAACACTGCTCCCACCCATAGAAGAGATCTGTTTTTGTTTACCTGTGACTTCAAGAGGGAGGCTTTTGTTTAGGTTAGCCTAAAGCTTCAAAGGCGGATGGACAGCTTTATGACGGCTTAGTACCCCTGACAATGGAGCCTTTTGGAATTTTGTTTCACACTTGCGGAACTCACAGCAGAAATTAAACTAAGACTTCAGCTTTTTCCTGCTGCAAGCATTTCACATTGAAATCCACTCTTAGAATGTCACACTTTCACATGTAAATCCCTCGCAGAGTGGTTACCTGCAAAACAGTGATTACAGAAGGGCAACATAATGTATATTTAAAAACTTTAACTGTACATGTGAATACTTAAAGTGTTGTTTTGAAAGGCCCAATTTAAAATGTCTTTTGTCACACAGCCATAAATGGCTTTCACTCTGCTGAAACTCAAAATCTCCACGAAGATTCTGCAAATTATTGTGTCTTCTCATGCTGGGCTCATGGGGAACAAATTTACAGTTCCTTTATTGCACTTTTGCAAACATTTCGAAGAGCATGTCTTTAATATAAAGGGAAAAACTGATTTTTGCCTGCAATGATTTCTGTCATAGTAAAAAGTTCTGTTTTGCTGTGCAGGCTTGCACACAATGTGGTCATTTTAATTTACATTTTTATTTACATGCTGGATGCTGCCGTTTCTGACAACAGTCTTTTTGCAATTGTAGTCTCATGTCTTTCCCTCCTGTGAGGCAGTGGACATTTGTAGGCATCTCCAAGTTTTGACGCCTACATTTTCACCTTTTTGCTTTGAAATTGTGAGGCCTTATTTCCATGTTGATTCACAATAGGCCTTTAATTTTAGGGAGCCCTCCTTCTGACTCCGGCCTTTTCTTATGGCATTCAGGACTATTTTACCCCACATCTGCAAGGCTATCAAATTATATGCAATAGTGGTTAGGCAAGCGAAATCTGTTGAAGGGAGTGGAATTAGAGACCCTGATTCTGACGTTGATTCAACAGATGCCTGACAGCGGCTAGGGTCTATCCTTCAGAGTATGGACACCACTGCAGACAAAAGAGCCACCAACTGTAGGAAACTTCAGGCAATCAAATGTGCCCTAAGGAGGTTGAGCCTCCTGGATCCAAAGGAAGCAAATTCTGATATTGACAGATAATCAGATTATGAGAGCATACCTTATAAAACAAGGGGACTCCCGATCTTGACCACTGGACAAGATTGCGACAGACATAATATACCGGGCAGTGAAACGTCTGTACTCTCCGAGAACAGATATTTGGCCTATGTCTCAGCTTCCCTTCCTTAGTGAATTATCAGCTCAGTCCACAAGCCTTCTGGATGTTGACCCTCAGATGGGGTTGGAGTGGTTTGTCATGGAGTATAACTCTTTATTGCCATGCTGCAGATTCCTCAATCCGGGGACCAGAGTTTGAATTAAGGATGCAGTGTCCACCCAATGGCTAGTGGGAGTGCTATATGCATTTCCTACCTTACCAGTGATGACTGGAGTTCTCAGGAAGATTCTGGTAGAAGGGGCATTTATATTATTGGCAGCCTTATTTTGGATGAGAATGCCATGGTTGCCGCTTCTGCTTCATTTTTGTCGGTGGAACCTCCTCGGATCATCCTGTTGCACCCACCTCCAATAATGCATCTGTTCCTGCTAAGGGATACCCTAAGAAGGCTACAACCATTAGGTTGGAAGTTGAACTGCTGGGGTTCCAAAACCTAGGGGTATCTAGCTTTGCAACAGAGGCCTTGTGCCAGCCACCCTGGATTCACATGGGGAGACTTTTGGAGCATTTATGGAGCACTATGCACCTCTGACAGAGGTACTTTACTAAGTCTGCAAGATGCTCAAAAGTCGTCAGCTTGAAAAACTGAAAAAGTGACCTCCTGTTCCATATTGGGATTTGCTATTCGCACTACGCCAGATGCAGGTTGGGCCACTTGAACCCCTACTGGGAGTAGATCTAATGTATCTGACCTGAAAGGGAGCATGCCTGCTGGCAATCACGTCAGTGAAAGGACTGTGCAAGCTCCATGCCTTGATGATAACTGTATCTCAAATTCCTCCCTGACAAAATGGTAATTGGATCAGACCCTTTGTTTAATACAAAGGTCCAGTCAAGTTTTCAAACGAACCAGGAGTTAGTCCTGTCCGAATTCTATAGAATCCAACAACACCAGACAAAAAGTCAGGGAATACTCTAGTTATGACAAGAGACCTGGCAGGATATGTTCAGCACATGTCAGTTTCTTTTGGCAGAAAAGAAAAAGGGAGGGATCCATCTACAACAACCATCATCAGATGGAAAAAGTGAACTATCATGGAAGCATAACCAACTCCAGGCCTCCAGGGTTTTCAGGATATCCCTCCTTAATATTCACTAGATACATTTGCATGTAATGATTCTAAATGTATGCAAATGTTTCCTCATAAATATTAGTGAAGGTTATCCTGAAAACCCCTCAGGATTCCGGCCCTCCAGGCCCAGAGTTGGATAACCCTGGTAGGCAGATATACCTTTCCCAATTGTTATAGATTGGAGGTCTATGCGAGGCATGGCAGCCACTTGAACAGATGCCCAGTGAATATCTATGGTTAAAATGTGCATTGCTGCCACTTGGACATCCCCATCAACATTTATACAACATTACAAGTTGCACCTAGGGAGGTTCTCTCAGCTGACTTTGGAACATATGCCTTTCCATCCACCATTAAGTATACTGAATATTTGTGTACACAAATACATTACGTTGCAAAAATCGTTCTTGCAGACACCTTTCTGCCTGGTCTATGTCCCACTTTGTTCACACCCTCAACTTCACTCACCATTTATTCTCATTCTGCTACTGTACAGGTACCCTTCACGGGAACGCCCCTGCCATCTGTATAGGTGTTATTGCAAGTTATTTTGGATTGAAATTGACATCCCTGTTCTTCAAATAAATGTAACAAAAAATAGAAAGTCTAGAAAACCAGAAATCTAGAAATTCCAGTGTGCCTAGTTGGTAATTAAGGCCAGATTCAATTGTGGTTGTGTGAAGTTCTAGCCAGTATATATGGTGTGCTGCTGGTGGAGTGTGACCAGTACCAGGGGCTGTTCGCTGCAGTGGACTTCATGTTAGAAGAATAAGGAAAATAAATAATAATGATTTTAAAAGGAAAAAATATATTTTGTCTGTTTGTTGTTTCAAGTTTGGGAAGCCGCCGTTAATGTACACTGGGAAAGTGTCAATTCCAAATTGGTAGTCTATTTGTTGTAACCAATGAATACCTGCAGACTGTGTATCCTGCCTCATACCCATCTCTCCTCTAGCTTCACTCCCAAGCCAATAGTTCTGCCACACTAGATATGGCATTGAGACATCTCGTAGGCAAAAATAAAATGTAAAAAACATACATGAAGACATGTTAGATTCTGACAGGCATTCCATTTTAGTGTTTATTGTTAAGCAATAAAGGAGACTGAAAAGGTACTGAACCAGTTCTCGTGGCCAGGATGCAAAGAGAGAGACACACAGCAGCAAGTATGATTTCTGTTGTTTGTTTTTTACTTGGATTAAAACAAGTGTTTTTCTTCACAGGTGGTAATCATTTTTTCTGGCTGTGTGGGAGGTGAGCAGTGGGCATTAAGGGCAGCGAAGAGAGGGAACCAGCTGGTAGGCTGCGTGTAACGCAGGTTTTCATCAAATCAATTAATCCATGTCCTGTGCAGTTTGACTGGCCAAGCACCAATCGCTGTTTGATTCTGAATTTTAAATAATGGTACAAGTTGGCCAATTTACCAGAGACAACTTCTTTTCCAAATGTGGGCATACATTGAACCATCTACCAGGTAACAATGGTTTGAGAAGCGAAAGCACAGGAATGGAATGTGATGTCCTCAGGGAAATGCGGTTATAATGATACCCAAACTCTACTCTTAGACTGTCCCCATCGCTAGCGTGAGTTCCTTAGGTTCTTTGAGGGGATGGCACATACGTCTCCCTTAGTGCTCCTGTCCAGCCTTTTTAACCAATTGCGTGTTCAATTCGGAGGCATGCAGCATAAATGAACCCACTATAAACATGGACATACAAAACCAGAATGGAAATTGCTGTTAGCTCAAAAAACAGGACTGAATGATTGGGGGCATGGAGCCGGTTGGCAGCTGAGTATTCCTCAGGCTTACGGGCCGGCTCTCCACCAACATGTTCTCCAATGACGTCCACAGCACTTCTGTGTCCTTCAACCCTACTCCGCCAGCCCACAAACCAACCCTCAAAGGACCATGTTCAGACCTTCCCACAAAGAACTTCATTTACAGTGATGCGGCACACAGCAACAAACATTTTTTATGGCGTAATAACAATTTTGACCACATTGCACACTACATTTATTGCTAGGAAAAAGTGAGTCGCCATTTTCAACCCCCTTCCGCCTAACTCTGAATGAGGCACTAATCATGCAAACACCAAGCTTTGTGTGCAGGCTCAGTATTGGCAATAGGGCAATGCCTGAAGGGCTGGCACAAAATGCTAGTGGGTGCCATTTTGTTGGGCCAAAGTCGACAAGTTTCATAAGTTAATGAACTGTGCAGTTGGTAGTTTTGTTGGGCTACCGTTAGCGCGTTTTTTGTCAGGCGGAGCAGATGGGGCAGGCGGAAATGTAACTAACCTTCTGTGCCCAAGATTTGTCTGACAAAGAAATTCCTCCGATCAGAGAAAAAGGTGTTGAGACATGGATTAAAGTATAATGGCTGGTTTACGCACCTGGTTTCTGATCCTGCAGGATATACAAAATGACCCCCCAAAACTGGATTAAACCCACTGTTTACAACACATTGTAGCAACAATTCCCCTTGAGGTAGTACCAGTGCCTTAAGTGGCACTGGAAAATGAGCCCAGGCTCATCAGGGGGCGTGGCCTAATGACAGTGGGTTGCCTGCTGGCTCATTAAGCCATGCCCCCTTGAAAAGCCCCGGCTTAATGGGCTACAGGCACCCCTGACAGGCAGGCCTTTGTAGAGATCAGCACCCTCTCCTCCCTGGATTTATTTACTAACGGCTTGCCTGGCAGGGGACAGCGCCTCGCTTTTTCAGCCTTAATGGTGGTGCTGCCTGTCGCCAAGCATAATGCCCGGCTTTAAGGCTGAGAAGGTGAGACCGCTGGAAGCCTGTGGCCTCACCTTCTCTTTGATAATGGTGGCGCGAGCCCATTGGCATCTCTTGATTAAAGGGATGCCACGAAGGTGCCAACACCACTATTCTGGATTAAAAGGCATTTTTTTCTGAAGCTCGAAGCTCTCGCACGTGAGCGAGAGCTACAGGCTTTAGAAATAATCTCTGTCCTCTAGCAGCCGGGGCCGCCAGGGGACATTAGTGAGCCCCGGCAGGGCCCCGCCTCAGAACAATATTTTTTAACCTGCCGGGGCTCGGCCCCGGCTGGCACCAGCCAATTTAAAGCCCTGGGTAGTACTAGGGCAGATTTTCACTAAAATTAACCAAAATTCTCTTGGGCACACACAGATGCCTATCCAACACTGCCCCCCGCCCCATTGCCTCGTACAAAAATATTTAAAAGCCCAGTCCTCGAGACCGACTCGCTCCACCTATGCCCACCGTCTTATCACACCGAGATTCAGACTGTTTAGAGCCCGAGGAACCAGCTTCCCGATAATTGCTGCAAAACTATGCAACGCCCTACCTCTCACCTTGAGAGCTGAGCAATCCTACTGGACTTTCCACAAACACCTAAAACCTTGGCTCTTCACCTAGAGGACTGCTTGCGAAGGCTCCTCCACCTTGACATTTTCTGACATTTAACACTTGATTGCTTGTAACCCTGTATCCTGTCCTGCAACTAGCACCTTGATGTCTACGGGTTTCTGTGCTGCTACAAATGTAATAAAAAAATAAATAGCTTTTTCCGATTGTGGGCCACTTTCTGCTCGTGCCAAGTAATATTTTTTGCACCAGTCAGACCTGGTGTACAGTTGGTTCATCAAAGTGAATTACTTTATTGTCATTCACTTCAATTCATTTGCTTCACAGGGAAGTAATTCTATGTCAAGGCCGCAGTAAAAAATGGCTGTAGTGTCGTTATTGTCATTTTGATGGTAAAAGAATTGCTGCCTTGTTTACCCGAACACCGAATTCCCAGTTAGGAGGCGACGTGTAGGAATAACCTCCAGCAAACGCTGTATTTTGCATTCAAATATCAGCGGATTTACTGCAGCAGGATTATAGTTTACCATAAATCTGTCAAAATCACTCTGGAGACCTATGGACTTCAAAAACGGGGATTAACTCTGCTGTGAACCTACTGGGCTCTGGCGGTAATTCGGTCCACTGAGTGTAAACCACATTTTTCGGGTTTGGCAGCAATTCCGAGGAAAATCGGAAAATGATCTGTATGTACTACTTTTACTATACCTGCAGGTTAAAACAGTGGACATAAAATGAGGTTGTCTCTAAATATAATGTTGCTTACTTTTCTCGACTGCTTAGATGAACGCTGTATTCGTTTTCAGAATATTTTAATTAATCTTTAAAAATATTAATTCCAGCTTCTTCGCAACTCTTTCCATAGGAGTGCACCGCGGATGATTTAAGTCAGATACTAAATATATAACGAGCACATTAGAGAAAAAGGGTTGTCATATTTACAATTTCTGTTAACACTAGTCCGAATGATTTCAAACCTGGCACAAGACTTGGCGTGAAACCTACTGAATGAGGCCTTCACTGTAAGTGGCACCCAGTTGCCATAGTTTATTAAAAATCAAAAGTTATTGAATCGTGCAAATTAATTATGCACAATGGAGCCTTTACCATCTGTCAATATGCGTATACTTATCAGGCTCGTTATCGAGAGCAGCAGGCCTGTTTCAGTGCATGCAGCATGCTTTCCCTGAAGGTTTGCTCTCTGGAGTCTGCAGCAGGTGATTTCAATTAGAGCGCAAACTTGCATTTTCATCCATGTAGCTAGATTCAGGTGGTGTTTGCATTTAAAAAATAGCCTCTACCCTGGAGCAATAAACGAAGTAGCATAATAATGCTGTAAGAAATGGAAGATGTGGGAGAGCAGCATGATATCAGGAGGAGGGGTAGTGAAGGGCCTGGCAGGTTGGCTCGCGTTGGCAGGAGAACACACTCTTCCAACATGGCTGCGAGAGTCGCTGCCGAGCATCGCGTGACAGGAGGGAATGCGTGGCTCCCTCTCTGAGCTGCCACAGCTTCCAAACACTTTTCTGATTAAAAGGGATAACCGAATGCTTCAAAGTTTGGCTGCAAGATTTCACAATTCCATATAGAGGCGAATAATCCATTTTATGAGGCATATTAATTATCGTGGCTTATCAGAACCACCTGTCATTAAGAAGTAAGGCCAGAACACCTGAAGACCAGACTTACACATGTAGTATTTGATTTACGAGCATACACACATCTTAGTGAATAACGAAACAGAACACCGTCTGGGCAACAGCAGTGTAAACTACAAACTGAAAAAGTTTCTCTCATCCCACATTCTTACATTCTATGCTACTTCTCTTAAGAGCCTGCAAGCCAGACACCCGAAACGTAAGGACGAGTTGGGACTGGGAGAACTCCTATGGGACTGACTGGTTTCTTTTATTAACAGAAGAGGGAGATTTCGATTACCCAACAGGTGTTAGGATGAGTGCAACAAAGCAGCGTCTTCTGTGACAAATCTCGGGAATTCGTCCCTTCTAATCAAGGGGTACCCCCCCTCCTGTGAGACTAGGGGAGGTGAGCCTGCTCCATAACCCCCTTCCTAGGGGTCAAGGCAAGTTGGACCTCACTGGGAGAGACTCCCCCTTTGGGGATAAAGGGGGTCATTCCAAGGTTGGAGGTAAGGTAAAAACAATGCCGGTAAAGGATTACCGGCATCGCTTACCACTCTGGGCTATTCTGGCCTGCCAACCCGCTATTAGCGGCACCGTAAATAACGGTGCCTCTAATAACGGCATGGGCGTGGGCACGCGACCCTTCATGCCGGCAATACCGGCATGCCGTAAACTGGAGGACATCACAAGTCAGGCGGACATGCAAATACCGGCATCATGAAGGCGCTAGAAGTGGATACCGGTATGCCGTAAATACCGGCATCATGGACCAACCATAAAATGCTATGTGCAGTGTTCCTCACACCATCAGCACAGGTGGAGGCAATGAAGTCTGGGCCTGTACCAAAGGACAACACCCACACACCACACCCCTTTCCACACCAAGATTAATACAATAGTAGCATCAATACTTGAGCTGGAGGACATGCTTGCATTACAACACCAGCAACAACACCAACAGCAACAGCAGGCACCACAGAGGAGACGCAGCAGGAGAAGGAGGGTGAGACTGGCCCAGCATACCCCACCAGTGCAGCCATCGTAACCATGCAGGCAGCCCCCAATCCCAAACAGCAGAGCCAGTCCTTTCAACCCAACCCCGGAGCAGAACCACACCCTGTACCGTCTGGACCGGGACACCATCGACACCATCGTGGACATGATACATGACGACATTGTCAGCCTCATTGAAATGCGCACCGCCATCCCCCCTCTACTCAAGGTAGTGTCAGTGCTCCTTTCCACAGGCACCTACCAGCACACAGTGGGGCACATGCATGGCATATCACCACCCTTATTTACTTGCATCCTGAAGCAAGTGCTGGATGCCCTCCTCAAGCACACAACAGAATACATATCCCTACCACAGACTCCCCAGGAGATTCTTGAAACAAAAGGTGGCCTCCATGCACTGGCAGGCATGGCAAATTTTATAGGTGCCCTTGACTGCACCCACATGGAGTTGGTGGCCCGCATGCCATGGAGGTGGTGTACCGCAATCGCAACCAATACCACTCCAACAAGGTGCAGATGGTATGCGACGCCAGCAAGATCATCACACGTCGTTGTGCCTGATATCCTGGATCAACCACAGGAATGCTTCATGTCACCATGGGAAAAATCAGCGCAGGATGCCTAACAATGCAGAGGCTTCTGCCAACGCTCTCCATCAGAAAATCCTACAGAATGCTACACATCACTAAATGGACATGGACAAAGCTGTATGCGTACACGATGCACGAGAAACAAGACGGCAGAGCACACTGTGTATCATCTTTAAGATGCAACCCACACCATTATTCCATGGCACAGGACACATTGAGGGCATAAACATGGCGTGCATACAACCAGGGACATGTGCATGTGGCCAACGACAATCTGCCGGCATGTGTGACTAGTACAGCTGTCCATCATGAATCGACTGACATATGCCTTTTTTTTGCCTCCCAGGCAGGTAACAGTGGCTATCCCTTGATGACGTGGCTCCTCACCCCTGCCCGATAACCCACAGAACAGGCACGAGGAGGACTACTATCGATCCCACGCCCGTACCCGTGTGGTCATTGATCAGAAGATCGGCCTGTTGAGTGCATGGTTTTGCTGCCTTGGCCCCTCGGGTGGGGCACTCCTCTAGAAGCATGAGAAGGTGGCCAAAATGATCATGGCATGTGTCATGCTGCACATGTGTATCCGACGCAACGTGCCCCTGCCCCCTGACATTGAACTGCAACCACCTGGTGATAATGAAGTGGCTGCACATCATTGCGGTGCCGATGCACAGGAGGGACGTGCTGTGGGTCAGTCAGTAATTGCACAATATTACTGACACACATGGCTGCAGAGGGTGACATGATGGTTTGACAGAGGGCACTGGGTGTGGGGGTACATGCACACTATGCACTGTATATGAATAAATGACACATGCGCAATGATGAATGTCCACTCACGTCTTGCTTTTGACACAACGGGTGTATTGAAATTAACAATGAAAACAATGCAATAACCCTCCACCACCCTCACCCCACTCCCCCCACAACTCCCCCATACACCCTCCCCCCTCTCCCCACCAACTCCCCCACACACCCTCCCCCTCTCCCCCCACAACTCCCCCACTCCCGCACACATGTCCCAACAAGTCTCTAATGCCTTCATCAGGCTGGCCAGACAACTTTTTTGCACTCCCTGGACCTGGTGGCGGCATGTCTGGCAGGCGCAGGGTGCGCAACAACCTACAGTGTGGGCTGGTCTGGGTAGAGCTTGATGAGGATGGTGTGGCCGCCTGCTCAAACTGGTTTGCCTGACGTTCTGACTCCATGGCATTGGCGATGCGGCTGAGTACCTGCCGCAAGTCGGATACCTCCTCGCACAGGGCTAGTATTCTCCGCAAATATCTTGCCCATGGAGGCAGTGTTATCACTGATTGTCTTGCCTAGAGAGGCAATGTTCTCCCGCCACTCCTGCCTTGCCTGGGCGTTGTCCTCCATGAAGTGCCGCATAAGGGCAGTCAGCTGCTCATAACGCTGTGGCCCTGCGGGTGCACCTGTGAAGGTGGACGGTGCCTGGGTCTCATTTTCTGCCTCACTGCTCTCCACTATGGGACTAATGGCCCCTTGAATTAACTACCCCCCAGAGTGCTCTGGGGTGGTACCATGGTTTGACTCAAGAGATGTGATTTGGGGGGATGGCAGTGGACTGGGCGTGCGGTGCAGTTCAGATGAATCGTCTTCCACGGGCACCCATTTCTCTTCCTGTGCCTCCTCCTCAGCCTGGGCTGCTGTTGCTGCCACCTCCACAGCCAAACTGGACTCTGCCGAGGGTGGAGCCTCAGCTGTTTCCTGTGGCTGTGCGACAGGTGTTGGCGCTTCCGCCTCAACGGCCCTTGGCAGCACTGGTGCCCTGGCAACTTGAGGTGTTTTCAGTGGTGGTGCACGGTGGGCCTTGGGTTGGCCCTTCGAGGTGGAAGGCCGGTTGCTGTGGGGGTGAGTCCTGGGCATCGCTGTAATGGTCTGAGCCTATGGGGGTCGAAGAGAGGGACGGCATGAGTGATGAGTGATGGTTTGATAGGCATCATACATACATTTGTACAATTGATCATCCACACAATCAAGGGTAATAGGCATTTGAGTTTGGATGATCACGTTGTTTGATACATGGGTAGGTGATGCAGGCATACGTCGGTGTCGCTCATGTTGGGGAAGACGTATGGAATGGGACATTCATATTTGTTGGGGCCTGCATGCAGTGTGACTTACGCCATTTACATCTTTGTGTGGTATGTGTCAGGTACGGCATAGCCTTGCTGAAGGAAACTGCATGTGTCTGTGATGCGTCCGACAACTTTGCTGGGAGTGTGTGTGTGTTGGGCCATGGCTTGCCTCTTTGGACAGACATATCGGTGGACTTTTATTAGACTCTGCATTACAGTGTTTTCTTAGGACACTCACCTCCATCTGTCGATGTTGGGGCGCCACACTCCATGTCTCCGACACCTTCTATGCCCTCAATGCCAATCAGGCTAGCACAGATGTCCTCCCATCGGGACAGCTTGATGGGGGAGCTGGCTCCTCCACCTGTTGCCATTGCCTGGCTCCTGTTGGCAGAGAGTATGTTCCGTACTCGCAGCCGCAAGTCGTCCCACCGCTTCCTGCAGTCTTTTATAGTGCGTGGGCTGTTCCCGACTGTGCTTACTTTCTGCGTCACAAGTGCCCAGATCTCTTTCTTGCGAATGATGGCCTCCCTCTTCATGCTCTGGGCGAACACGATGTCAGCATGTTCCTGCAGGGTCTCAGCTAGCATCATGGGCATAATTTTAGGGGGGGGCAGGGGTGTTTGTCCCTCCCCAACTTTCATGGCCCACCATTTTGTCCCCATTCATTTGGCTGGGCACCTTTTCTTCAGATGTCATGTCCCCCCCAACATTTTCAGCAAAGTTACTCCACTGGCTAGCATGGCCAGCTCATCTTCATTGTAGCGCTCCTTGCTCTGGCGGGAGACGCCCTTCTTAACAGCCTTTGGCATTGTGGTGTGTTAGAGGATGAGTTTCCACGAACAGCAATGTCCCACAGGTCCTGTGTGCTGAGGTTGGCAATGGATTGTGTTTTTAAAGATGGCCACCGTGCTCCTTCCCGTTCCTGTGCGATGATGCTACTTCCGGTTCCGCTTATTTACGGTGGGCGCTAATGCCACATTGGTTCATGCCGGTAGTGCAATCTGCGCTATGCATGATGCCGCTAAAGGCCTTTTTTGGGCCTTTTACGGCATGGCGCAAAGCTTGTGCCCTCAAAGTCATAATAGCCCTCTATTAGTGGGCTCTTGACTACACGGACATGCTATTTGCGCCATGATGGTAAGGACAGTTACTTACCTCCAACCTCGGAAAGACCCCCAAAGACTCCTCTGCCTATGAGTAACTCCCTAAGAAGCCTCCTAGTAATACATTTGTTTAGTTTAGTTTATTTATTTGTAACACTCACCCAGGCCCGGCTCCAGCAGGGGGTCCAGGCCACCCCAGAGCCAGCCTCTGGCCCCCCCTAGAAAGGAGGCAATGTCAGTGGTGTTATACACCACTAGTAACTGAGGGAGTGGGGGGTGGATGTCACTCTAAACATTCAGCAGCAACCTCAGAGACATCATTCTGAGAGGCTGAATTGCAGGAGGCCTGGCCAGGATTTGTTTTCTTGCCCTAGAGAGTGATTTATGCCCCATAACCATAAAAGTACAAATGATCAGGGAGATGGAGGACCATTCACACCTTTAAGTGATGTAGCACACCTATTCAAGAAGGCTACCTATTCAAGAAGGCTGCCTACAACTATTTTCTAAAATCTAAAATCACAATTTTGGTTTTAGTCATTTTAAGTATGTTTGTTTTTTGTCAGAATATGGTGGTTTTTCACATCATGCTCAATAAAATGGTTAACTATATCAAACAATAAATGACAGGTAAAGTTGCTTGAACACAGATTTCTGCAGAAGGTGTGTCAAATGATGGGAGCTCCTTACAAATTACATTCAAAGTATATATTCTGCTGCATTAACTACTTGAGTATAAGTGAAAAGATAAGGTTGGTAGTAACACAAATTTATTCTGGAGGGGAGAGTGTAGTAAAATCAAAAAGTGATAGATGCAATGCTTTGAATTAAACATTACCACTGCCGTTGCTCTGCACAGCATTTCATGCCATAATTCTGTAGTAGGTGCGATTAGAGAAGGGGACAAGCCATTAGCAAATTACTTTTGGTGCTGCCACACAAAGGTGCAGTTGAATCTCAATTGCTAGGCCGTGTTCCATCTGCACTGGAACACAATCAACCATGTGATCTTTTTTGTCCCTGTGGTCTAGCAGTTTTGGAAGGGCTTCTGACATTAGTGACAGGGCCAAGACTGATATGCAAACAATGGTATAGAAGGCTGGCCAGAGCAATGACGGTGGTTCTAATTGATTCAGAGACTTTTTAAATATTATGTACAACCAGAACGTATGATGTGGAACACAGATAAGATGGCAATAAAATATGAGGAGAAACACACATCCTATGGGTGTGTCTGGTCCTTTACCCACCTAATGACTAGCCATGGCTATGTTAATGCCTCACCACCAAAAACTACTAATAATAATAATAATAATAATAATAATAATACATAATTAATAATAATAATTTGGCATTTATATAGCGCTACGAACCCTCAGGTATCTAAGCGCTGCCTCAGGTATCTAACCTTTGCATAACTCTTTAAGCAAGCTCTATCACAAAGAAACAACAAACATGTTGGTGTATAGGGCCTGCAAGTGTTATATTGAAGCATTGTTTTGAGTATTTAATTACTAAATTGCCTCTGTAAATGAGCTCCTGGTCTAGTAAAATTCTCTTAATGTGTGTCTTCAGCCAGTTGATTTTATATGCAATATATTTGTCAATGCCTGTGACTTGCACAGAAGTCCTGTCTTAAACAAGCGATCACAAAGCCAGCAGCTTTGGTATGCATATAGGTATTAGCAGAGATTTGCCCTGCCCTCATATGCCCAGTTACTGACACCATTTTCCAACTTTTCCCATTTTATGGCCAGGTGGTACCCTTATGGCAGTGCCTGGCAAATGGCTATCCATGCCTAATCAAAAGTCCAAGCTGTTGGGTAAGCCAATGCATGTTGCCTTGAGTTTGTCTCCCTAAGTGAACATGTATATGCCTTGATGAGGGTGTCTTGCTTGCTACGACTAGGGAATCAAGCAGCATCTCACTGAGCTGGTCCAACGAGGCCCTACCTGAAAATGATACGGGTAGGTTGGCAAGTATTGACCAGTTTCAGATCTTCTCATGCATACTTACCAGTGGGGCTCTGACCTAAATAGAATGTATCTTTGTTTGGAAGCCTAGTCTACTCTGCTAGAACTTTTCATGATTCAAACTGATAAGTACTGACTTGATAACCTCATTTTGTTTGAGTAACTTTACAGAGTTTGCTTGCAAACAGAATATGTCATGTGTGTTGTGGGATTTGTTTGGAAAGTATGATGTGAATGCGGAGTGCTGGGTGTTTAGGCAGTGCCAGAAATTAAACAAGAAAACCTGTAAAACAACAAAAAAGAAGAGTTTTCTATAATATTACGGACAAAGAATAAAAGGTGTACATCTTTTATAACTAAAAAGCAGTATTTAAATATTTTCTAAAGAGTGAAATCAGAGGTGGATTTAACATTTGGACAAGGGATAAATGCCAATGCCACCCACCCCCTGCTCTACTCCCTCCCCTCAAATACAAACAGCGGGACTGAACAGGCCCTACCAGTGAGATCTTATCTTTTTACCGTGTCTCAGAGGCAGATTATTTACAACAGGAAGTAATTAAGGATGAAAAAAGGTAAAAAAGCAGTGACCATTACTGTGCCACTTTAAAACAAAATTATATAGGGTTTTAAGAAGCTATTTAAGTGTGATTGTTGGGCCATTAGTAATTAAGGGGATACAGAACGAGCTGGGTGAAACAATAACCTTATCATGCATTTCATTTCACTTTGTGGCTGTATGAGATTTTTTGTAAATTCTCATTAATTGCTATGCTGAAGATTTTGGCTTCCATTCAGGATGGGAAAAGTAAAGCTACAATCATAGGGGATAATTTTCCAGGTCAAGTGGAGTGAAAGAAGTGTTTCTAAATGCATTTAGCTCCACTTTTTATGAGCTGCAAGATTTTGTATGATTTGACAGGCAAAGTTGGAGAGCAGATCGGATTTAGCAAGGTCCCCCTGCCAAATCCGTTTGGTATTCCACCAGCATGTTTTTTTATGTTGGCAGAAAACCAATGGATTCCTATGGGATCTGCCTGACTTTTACACTTGCTAAAAGCGGGCAGAGTCCAAAGGAATACATTGTGGATGGCTCCACAATCGTTAATTATGGAAGTGATTTACACTTTCCAGACACATAGTGGTAAAGTAAGGAGCAAAGGCAATTTTCGCCTGTGTTTTACTCTTTACTTTTCAAGTGCTTGGTGGAAAAAATTTAAATTAATGAATGGCCCCTTTTGCAAAAAAGTGCAAGCAGGAGAGTTCCGCTCTGTGCAATTTAGGATTCAAAACAAAATGCCCCCCTTAATCTTTTCATCAAAATATTTCTACAATGATGAATACATTGTCACGTTGGTTTATCGTTTGACTTGTGCATTTTTAAAGTCATCTTTATAACATGTAGTATTATTTTAGGTATTCAAAGCCAAACTTCAACACATATGTGTACCAACTTGAGCTCGGAGGTCAAGTATCTAAATGTCCGGCTAGGCTCACATTATGGCTTTACCACTTGACCAAAGTGTGTGATCCTTGGCAGATTTTTTAATTTCACTATGCCTTACCTGTTAAAAGTGCGTGCCCCTAGAAGTGATTCAGTTTGCATTATAGGCTATTCCAAAGAGCCTCACTCATGGTTTAATAGATAGGCAGCAAAGGCATTAGGACACACACACATCTAACTTTGAAAATATCCGGGCAACATTTATTGAACAAAATTGTGTCATTCAATAGAAAATCAAATTAAACACGTCAAACATGTCAAACAAAGAGTCATCAGGGACAATTGCATATTAGAACCAGCATGTAAACAGTATGTACCAGACAATGATGTACAGGGGCACGCCCCACCAGGAGCGATACCAGGAGGCTGCAAACCTCTCAAACAGCACTGTCTGCCTCCTGATGCAGCCCTAGCTCTCCCTTGCGCTCTCAACTCAATTAAAATGTGCTGCAAAAAGGCAAAAAAAAAGAACATTTTGTGTTTAAAATGTAATTTTGGACATGAACCATTGATGGGAGACATTCAGAATGGGACTACTGTAGGGGTTCAGTTGGAAAGGAGGTGGGGAGGTTGTGGAATGGGTGGGTGAAGGGAGGATTGTATATGCATGTGTATGTTATTGGAGGATATGTTGTTGTGCTTGAAATATTCTTAAGATCAACAAGGCCACCTGTCTTGATTGGACATGGTATGTTCTGTTCTTGAAATTAAAAGAAGTTTGAAAAAAATGTAATTTTGTAGGAAACGCAATCTCCTATTCCTTGCTTCAGTATTCTGGCAGAGTCTATCTTTCACAGCAAGATGGAGAGAGCACAGGCATCTCCTCCGGGCATGCTGGGAGATGCCACAGTGCTCAGGAAAGTATTGTTGGGCGGACACCATCTGAGATGGTACAAAGACTGGGGGCCTCACTGCTCATCCCTCTCGGAGGAGGAAAAGGAGGCACCACCCTCAATTCTCCGAAGCCAGGCCAGGAAAGGCATGCTGGGCGCTGGTCTGAATAGGTGGGAGGGGAGGTAAATGGGAACAGTGCTTAGGGTATCTGAAGGAAGGTGACTGGATGGTGAAAGGTGAAGGAGGGTCAGATATTACAGAAAGGGGAGAGCAGATGGAAAGGGAAGATATGTAGATTGATGTTGCAACACTAATTTCCTTGCTATGTACTGTTTTTTTTTTGAGAGGGGTGCAAATGTATTTTTGAAGATCTGGAAAGACATTTTTTGCTGGATCATGGATCTGGGAAATCTGGACCAATGCCAGCACTTTGTTTAGGGTACTCCTAGACCCACACCCAATGGAATGTGGGCCCCCCTGATCACAACCCTGGCCCACCCAGATGAAAGTTACTGGAGACGGGCCTGCACACTCCTAACACTGAGGTAACTGGGTGCTTGAGTTTATGACATAGTTACAGCTACATACATATAATACAGAAAGCAGTGCTAGCCTACCAAGTGTTACAGGTTTAGTAGTCAGGCATAACAATACAAGTAAGTGCAAAGGGTTCTCGCTGGCAGTTACAGATTGGTCGACAATGCGGGAAGCAAAGACATTAAGGCAGTGTGACTAAGTTGTATCAAGGGGGGATCCAGGATAAGTCAGGGGCCGGTTAGTAATTCCTATCAGTGTGCCAGTTCTTAACTTTGGCTCTAAACGACCAGAAGGAATGTACATCTCTGATCGTGGGAAGGAGGGAGTTCCAACATTTGGCGGCCAGGACTGGGAAGCTGGCTCCACCTGCCATTTAAGTTTGTACCTTGGGATATTGAAGCAGTAAGAGTAGGTGGATCTGGTTGGTCTGGCTGATTCGTTTCTAGAGAATTTGTCAGAGAGATATTTCGCGGTGGGGTTAGACATTTATGCGTGATAACTAGAGTGCAGAGCATAATTATGTCATGCACCGGGAACCAGTGGGCATCCTGTCTGAAACTTGAGATATGGTTAGATCTGGGGATGTTTAAAGCTGATTTCAAGGCGTTATTCTGTAAGACCTGTAGTCTATTGAGATTTGGTTCTGTAGCGCCTTAGAAGAGAGTGTTACAGTAGTCTAACTTTGATAAGACTAGAGCTCTAGCTAGTGTGATGCAGTTGTTGTGGAACAGAAATGATTTGCACGCACTAATCAGTTTGTTGGTATAGGCGGTTGAAGAGGCAATGGCATTCACTTGTTTCTTAATTGAGAGGGTAGAGTCTAGGTATATTCCTAACGTTTTGACCTTCTTTGCAACTTGCATGGTGTTCCCATCAATGTTGAAACACATGTACCATGGATCTAGTTTGTTTAGACGTGCATGGGATCCAATGATCAGGAGCTCCGTCTTCTCGTCATTAAGACACAAACTGTGTGCCGCCATCCAGGCTTGAATTTCCAGACAGATGTCATTGATCAAATTGGAATCATTTTCATAGTCCCCCAGATAGCATGATGAGAACCTGGGTGTTATCTGCGTAATTCGTAGAAGTGATGCCCATGTTATCAAGATGATTCAAGAGAAACTTTGTGAATATGTTGTAGAGCATCAGGGAGACGCAAGAGCCTTGGGGTACTCTGCAGTACATGGGAATTGGCTCAGCTGAAGCTACCGGTGTGAAGACCCTAGTGGTTCAGTTAGAGAGGAACGATTTGATCCAATTCAAGATGCTTGTGAAGAAAGGTGGCGGCTGTGGAAAGGTGTTCTATGAGGATCTGGTGATTGACCAGATCAAATGCTGCAGAGAGGTCTAGCATCAGAAGGATGGCCAGGTTGCCCTTATCATTGGCTTCATCCATTTGGATGTTTAAATCCAGAAGGGCAGTTTCTGTGCCGTGTTTCAGTCTGAAGCCAGATTGGCGGGTCAAGCACTTTCAGAAAAGAAAGGTGTGAATAAACCACAAAATGTGTTATTGTTGTCCAGACAGTTTGACCACTCCTTTAAAAGAAAAAATCCTTTTTACTGAGATGAAGAAGATCCTTGGAGGAATAGAGAATGAAAAACAAACAGAGAAGAAGGACTATGCGATTCTGCATGGGGAGTCCCATGCCAACATCATAAAGAGAAGGGGAGGAGGCTGGACAGACAAAGAGGAAGCCCGCAAGATAAAAGGTTGCTCCCTGGCTTGTACGCAGACAAGTGAGGGCACACAGAATTTCATGGTTGAGAAAGAGGAAACTACAGAATTGAAAACCTGACATATGGGAATCCAAGAATGGAGAGAAACAATTGCCAACACAAGGCACCCTTATTCCGAAGAAGAACCGAGTGGCAACATAACCACAACCGAAGTGTGGAGGACAAGCGGTCCCGAAAGTAATGTTCATACCCCTCTGCCTAAGTTGAAGCTCAAGCTGCCAATGAGCAAGAAGCCGGAGAGTTTGCGTGGACAGCAAACTGAAAGGAAAGCCACCGAGAAGTCACAGAAAGCCATTCTGACAAACCAGAAAGAAGGTGTCAGCCAAACCCTAAACCCAGTGACGTTATCCCTGAAGACAACAGGTAACAGGAGAAGGGCCAACAATCATTATTGAAACTCTCATACTCATCACAGTCGAGACAAAATATTAATACTGAATGAAGCGAAAGAGACTCATTATTGGAACAATCATACTCAGAATCATCATCATATAATACATTCAGACCAAGAAGGTCTAACTAAAGAAGGGAGATATCTTAAGAAAGGAAACCTTTAAAAGAAATTGGAATGAGAGGAAAAGAGCCAAATCCAAAAGAGAAGAAGAAACTGTGAACTGTATATTAAAGGTCAGATATCCAGAGGGGAGTGTCCCAAACTGCGGATAAATTTACCTTTGAAGAATAAGAGGATATATACAAATGAGATAAGCCAAGATAAGAATAAGAGAGAAAAGGAGTATAACTATATGTGTGAAAAGTCAAAAGTTGAACCAAACTATAAACAAACTATATGAATTGATGAAAAACAGCTACCCGGAACTACTTAAGTTTCGACTATTGAAGTGAAGAATCTGGAAACTCCAGTGTTCAGGAGAAGAGAGACATTCTCCTAGTTTTAGTTGTTATAATAGTGGTAAGGTTAGGACAGGTTAGTTTGACCACTGGACAGATTCTAATTTGAACTCTCACTGACAACTGACAAGCACCTTAGTTTTGTTAGGTAGGGAATCCCATGGAATAGGGAAAGATAGGCATTTCTTCGTTAAGTTAATAAAATAATCAATGAGATGGAGAATCAGTTTCCATGTCCTTCTTCACCACACTTCCCTATTCTAGGATGGCCTTGTGCCCAAAGTCTAAAAAGTCCAGGCCCTACTCTAAACAGCAGGGTTTCCTGAAGTTTCATCCTTAGAACACGTTTCTATAAAGTCACTGACAGTATTGGGGGAATGTTAGTGTTCCCAGTACTTTGTTGTCCTAGGTGGGGACTGGTCCTCCGGGACCCTGGGATCTCCATGTATGCTGAATCTTGGTTGTGTTACATGATGAGACTTTAACTCCTACCCACCAGCTCAATGCAGACAGAAAGTTGTCACTAGGACTGGGATAAATACCAAACAGTGTCTATATCAATGTAAACATATACATCTGCTGATTTTTTTTACAACGACTTAATAGTTCAAATGTTAATTTAGACACCATTGGAGGTGTTTGGGAGGATGAAGTCATTAGCACAATAGAGGCCTCAGTGGCCAAGCAGTCGAGAAGTTCAATATCAAGAAAGAAAGAGTTGAGGGGTCTACTATATGATGAGAATAATAGTAAGAGTAGCCGGAGAGGAGAACTGGACAGCATTGTGTTTGCAGGATGTGGAAGCAAGTCTGGTGGTGGGAGAAGGGCAGATGGACAGACTCCGGTAATCATGAGGGCAAAACCTCCTTCTCCATTGGCCAGTCAAGGTGAGTGAGAGAATGTAGCATAGTAAGTGTGGAGACAGCAAGTTAAACAGGGTCATGGGGGTGATCCACGTTTCAGTGAGGATGGTGAAGGGGAGATGGGGTTCACGCTCATCAAAGTAGTCTGTGGTAAAGGAGGTCTTTTTGAAGACTGGTAAAGGAGGTCTTTTTGAAGAGTGATTGTGCTTTCCATTGCCCAAGAGTTACGTTGGTGATAGATCAGGAAGAGGAAGGCTGGGGGAGCAAAGTCTCCAATAGGGAACCAGATGAGTTTGATGATAGTGGTTTTAAATAGGTTAGTCTGTTAATGTGCCTTTTGGGGAGGTACAAAGGATGGGGTGGTGTGTGGAAGTGCAGAGTAGAGTAGGGGGATAACGTCAGGATGCATTGAGGAATCACAGAGAAGGGGAGGTAGAGTGTGGTAAAGGAAAAAGTTATGCTATGGAGGTTCATGGTAGAGGAATGAGTAGGGGCAAAGCAGTTATGGGAAATGGACAGTGTGCGTTGGAGAACTCGGAGAAGTCGTGCAGAGCCGCTTTGTAGAGTTCAAATTGTGGGTAAGCCGGTTGTGTAGTAGGCCAGTTACAACCAGTAACTATAGGCCGCTCGTGAACACAAATATTAGATAATAGGCCAGTAGTGACCAACCAAACTAAATAAGAGGCTGGTTGTGACCAAGAATATTAGAAAAAGGCTGATATTGACAAACAGAATTAAAGAATAAACTGGTATGGGCGAGCAATGTTAGATAAGAGGCCAACAGTGACCAAAAGAGTTAAATATTAGGCCCGTCATGATCACAATTGTTAGATAATATGCTTTGACAAAAAGAATAGGCGGATTGTAACAAATTTGATGTGTTTATTTGTAAGATGCTCACAACTTTAAAAAGGTATCCGAGTGTACCAATCATCAGCAATCAGAAATAATCGACACCAGGTGAGAAAAAGCAGACTCAAAGAAACAAACTGAAAACAAGTTAAAAAAAGCCAAGAAACGGCAATATCTTCTCTTCCCGTCAGAAATTGAAGAGGTTTGGGAATCAGACCTAGTAGCCCTATTGCAAGAGTGTTCGACAGCTTTCCTACCTGAATCAAAAAGGAATGCCCCAAGGCACAGGAGTGATAAAAATGAGGAACATCAATCAGCAGCTTATTTAATGACCGTAAGTGCTCGTTAGTGTCACCACCCTCTCCCAAAACCCCCTCTGGCAAACCCATTGGCCAGGGGGAGTCAGGACACGGGCCTCTAGAGCCTGGCATCCTCTTCAAAAGCCCTCATGGGGCCAGTCCTGGCGCCTATGGCGCCAGGCTCATACACCATGAACAACAATGTGCTTGGGAACTACTTTATTGTATTGTCAGCCAACATGGAGGCATCCACATAGCTTGGTTCTTAAGAACCAAGCTATGCGGTCTAGTGTTTTGGGTGTGGCAGGCCTGGAACTACTTTCCCTGGTACTATTTTACCTGGGCTATATAAACCACACCCTGGCTGCAGAACATGCTTCGTATTACTTTGCAGCTTGCAACGTGACGCTCACTGTGTCCAGCTATTCCCTCGGAGAAGCAGAACCTGCAAGGAGACAAAAGGAACATCATTAGCAGCAGCATCTTACCTGCAGTCGTCATCTTTAAACACTCACAGCTACTGAGAACAGCTTCCTGGAATCTGCACGCCTCCCGGACAGAACGACCTGAAAGAGGAAGATAGAGGCAAGAGACATTTACAAATTACAAACTGCTCAAAAGGCTTACCTGGCCAGTCGCCTCTCAGCTGGCACCACTCTGGACGTTCCACTCGCGCTGAAGAACACCGCGATCTACAAAAAAGGAAACCACAGGTTAGCAAAAGCAAGACTTCGCAGCGCTGCGCATAGCACTTACTTACCGCATCATAGTGCTCTTAATGCGCCATCATTTACCAGCGGGGCTCAACCAAGCCAGTTCGCCGCGCTGAAGCTTCGCATACCTAAGGGAGAAAAAAGAGACATTTTAAACAAAGAAAGGCATGCAGGATAGCAACAAAACTAAAGAACAGCAATAAGACCTACCTGAACAATATCAAACGGGCCAGCGTCAGTGAAGTAACTGGACTGCACTCGCCCATGAAAGACAACGCGCCCCTGCAAAGAAGGCAGGACGGAGAGCACGCCTAATTCTACCACAAGGCAGAACCCTCCCCGCAGACCACATCAGGGCAAAGCTGAGAAGCATACCAGCGAGTAACCCAGCTGGGTGGCGTCCCTGGGGATGCCAGGTGAGCGTATTTGTTAGGGAGATAGACCTTTTAATGTGTTTGAGATAATGTGGCATCTTGCCATAGATGTTTTGATATACTCACTAATCCTCTTTAAGGAGGATTATGCCATGGTAATAGACACTCTAGTCAATGGCCATTTACACTATTGAAATAGCCAACTGCTTGGCATTCCTCATAAACAAATACTAATATTACAGAAAGCTCAAAATGCCACAGTAAGAACTATCTTCGGTCTTGATCAACATGCATTCCACTGGCGGTCCGTAGAAGACCGGATCAGATTTAAAGTAGCATGTCTAGTCTTTAAATGCATAAATGGCTCCTCCCCAGAATATCTAAGAGATCTGATCCAAGTTTATCAACCATCAAGATCTCTACCCTCTAATGATCAACACCTTCTGGTCATTTCCCGTTCTGTCTATATCTCAAGGGAAGACAGAAGATTTGCTGTATTTGGGCCAAAATTACAGAATTCACTTCCATTGTAAATTAGTACTCTACAGTCCTTCACACAATTTTGGAGATCACTGTAGACCTTTCTATTTAGAAAGCTTTACTCCACCATTTTTGTATGAGCTACCTCCCACTTGGAGTCCAACCTCTGTACAATTTTGGTTTCCATCTGCGCCTCTATACGGTTCTCCCCGTCATTTGCGCGTTACAAATGTAAAAATCTTACCTAAATCAAATCAATTTCTCAAAATGGTTAGTTCTGTATTCAGGGGCTACATGAAATAGTGAATTACAGTAATCAAGTCTTGAACTGATAATAGGGTGTGCAATAGATTCTAGTTGACCCTGTGGCATAAAATATTTACTCTGTCGGAGAAGCATAAGATGATGTGCAGTATTGCCGACTAACTGTATAGCCTGTTTTGATATGGACAATTTGTAATCAAACGTCGTTCATGTTTTGAGAGATTTGCAAAATTGGAGAATTTGTGGGTGCATTACAAGCCAACACCGGGATCAAGTTCCAAAGGGTGGGTGCATGACAAGAGAAGTATTGTTTGCGGGTCCTCTTTGCGGACAAGTTATGATTCAAGCCAGTTGGCAATTTGCTGTGCAAGGACCGTGTACCACCATATATGTGAAGCGTAGCCACCAGGTATGCTGGTGTGCTACTGGTGACTGCTTTGTAGATGATATATGCAGTCTTGAACAGTGTCCTGGCTTGGCGTAGAAGCCAATTTAGTTTGCGTCAGAGGGGGGTAATTTGATCGAATTTCTGTGCTCCCGTAATAAGACGTGCTGCAGCATGGTGGATGACTTTTATGGGAGCCAAGTGAGCAGCCACCATCGATGTGCAAGACCACAAGGGCCTGCACTACGGTCTGGAAGTCCTGCAGCAGGATAAGAGGTTTGATATTTTGAAGGATAGAGATTCTGAGCCAGGCTATTTGGGCCTTCTTGGCAATGTGTTTCTAGAAGTATAGATTGCTGTCAATGGTGAAGCCTAAAGATGTTGCTGAGTTTGAGAGTTATGGATCAAATCCTTCTAGGCACATATCATTGAGCCATTGCTAGACAAGTTGGCTTTTAGTGGGCAAACCGATGAGGATGAATTCAGTCTTGGATGGGTTTAGTTTGAGGTAGGCAGTCGACATCCTGGATGATGGCTAGGTAATCGTGGAGATGAATGATGCCCTTGGCGCTATTTACTCTCATGTATAACTGAGTATTGTCTGCATATTGGTGGATGGCTATATAGGGATCTTTGAGAAGAGTGCCCAGAAGCACTCTTCTCAAACATGAAAAGGATTGGTGAGAGGTTGGACCCTTGGGGAACTCGGCAGGAGACCTGGAGTCGATTATAATGCAGAAAGTTCACCTGGACAGTCGGGTGTCTGCCTGAGAGGTAGGAGCTAAAACAATTCAGGACGGTGCCAGAGAATCCCATCCTGTCAGCAAGGAGGAAGAGAAGGATGCAGTGGTTGAGGGTGTTTAATGCAGCCGAGAGGTCAAGGAAGAAGAGGAGGCATGAGTCAGTTTCATACATGATTTGGAGAGCATCATCCACCGCCTGGATGGTGGCTGTCTCAATGCTACACTTTGAGCGGCACCTTGACTGATAATCCTTTAGGAGGTGGAGTTGTCATATTCAGGTGAGTAGTTGTGTAGCAACTACTTTTTCCAAGATTTTGCCAATCGACAAGAGATTTGTAATCAGTCTGTAGTTGGCCAGGTCATCTGGATTTATGGTTGTTTTTTTAAAAAGAGGTTGAATTAGACTAGTCTTGAGGATGTCCGGGAATGATCCTTCTGTGAGGGAGGCAATGATGATGCTGAGGAGTGCATTGAGCACCGGGCCAGTCAACTGTTTAATGATGGAGGCCAGAATTATATAGTCAAAGTAAGCAGTAGATTTGAAGGAGGCAAATATTTTTAGGAGATCCGGGGAAAACAGAAGAGAGAATTCAGTCTAGAGGGACAGTGTGCGTGCCAGGGGATGCTAATGCTGTGGGTGGTTGGTTTGATGGTCTCTCGGATTTAGTCGATTTTGTCAATAAAACATGTGTTGATTCTGTTGCATTTGTCATGGGTTGCAGGTGCCTCAGGGTCGGGTAAGGGTTTGGTACAATGCTTTCCTGCTTCAAAGAGGGCTTTGCTCCTGTTAGAGGCTGCCGCAATGGTGGTGGAGTAGTAAGCAGCTTTTGCCTCAGTAATCAGAAGCCTATGGTTTGCGGGCAGAGATTTGAGGTTTTTTTTGTGCCACCATTTCTCTAGGGCTCTAATTGAGCGTTTGTTGGAGGCTTGCTTGTGGGTCTATGGTGGGTATAATGGATGGTTTGGTCTTAGCCCTGCTAGGTTTTAGGGGGCATGAGTGTCCACCAGTTTCATAGCAAAATGTTATGATCCATGCCCCTGATCCCCTCAGGTATAATAGCCCCCTGGCAGCAGTGGGGCTAAAGCCCTTCACACTGGCCCCAAGGCCCTTAAAACTCCATCAGAAACATACAAGGAGTCACTCCTGGCGCCTCTGGTGCCAGGCTCATTATGAGGAATAAAGCAATACCAGTTTTGGACCTTAATCCAACATGGAGGCCTATTACACAGCTCAGTTCTTTAGAACCAAGCCATGCGGTCTAGTGTTTTGGGTGTGGCTGGGCCTGGAACTACTTGGTCTGGAACTACTTTACCTGGGCTATTTAAACCACACCCAAACAGCAGAACACGCTTTACGTTATTCTGCACTCCTGCATTGTAACGCTCACCGTGTCCAGCTCCTGCTCATCTGCTTCTCCGGCGGGCCGATCCTGAAGCCCTAGATCTGGATTCCATTAATAACCTGGAAGAACAAGAACAGCATTAACGAGCAAGAACACTTACCTGTGAAGTAACCAGTCTTGAATCCATCCTGCGCTTCGCTTACCTCACCCATCTCCGGAGTTCGCCGCAACCTGCCAAGGTAAAGAAACAAGGACAGCATTAATAACAATTCTTACCTGGGCAAGCAGCGAGTCCTGACAGCACCCTGCGCTTCTCTTACCTCGCCCATCTCCGGGTTTCACCACAACCTGCAAGGGAGAAGGAACAAGGTCAGCATTAACAAAGCACTTACCTGGGCATGCAGCGCTTTGATCGCTCATCACTCCGGAACATCACCGCAACCTGTACAAAGAAGGGAAGAGAGCACAGGTTAGCAATTAACACCAATAAACAGCGCAGCGCTCCGCGCATCAATAACTCACCATGGTCTTCGCCATCGGCGCCGTAACTCCGAGATCACAACCATCCCCGTGAAAACAAAAGGGAACAGCGTAGAGGAGAAAGACGCCGAGAAGACAGAGAAAACGGAGGGAAAGAAAGAGACAGAATAATGACGGTAAAGACATTATAACTCACCTGGAAGACAGCAAGCAGAGTCGGAGTCACAGCCGGTCTGGACCCGACATAAGGGCACATGGACCAGTGAAGCAACTAGGTCCACAGAACGCCCGCAGCAACCACGTGCCCCCTGCACAGAGACGGAGGACAGAGAGTTCAACGGACAAAAACCTCGTGTGGCACCCCCATGGATACCAGGTGAGCGTAACAGATTCATAATTAGTAAATGCGAGAAATGCACATTATATTAAGGTGAGGTTAAGCGAAAGTGTTCATAATTGTATGTTGAACAGTAAATAGTGTTCTCATTTGAGAGTCTGGGATGAGTGCCAGTAACCTTTAAGTTAGAACGCTGTAGTCTTCTATTGTAAATAACCTCTGACTGCTCTCCTGACTTTCTGGGCAGCTTTTCAAAGTTGATGAAAGGTGCATTAGGCTTGTTCTTATGACGAACAAAACTTGTGTGGCTCCCAGGAAAGATGTTGGGCACTAATATTGAACTTGTTTATCCAATTTCTAGCAGTTGCCCAACTTCTAGCTGCTGGCCAACTTCTAGCTATAGTATGCGTTAACAGAGAATATAAAAAGGGCTGCATTTGAGCTCTGCAGAGAGCGATTTTGCTGTGCAGACCGGGAGCTGGGAAGAAGGTAAAGAGGCAGACAGAAGGCTGTAGAGGGAGCAGCATTGGAGCAGAAGGGAGGGGTCGAGTCCCTCTCTTTTTTCCTGGCTGGATTCAAAAGCCACTAAATAATTTGGGATTTTCTGAGGCATTTTGAGCCCCCGGATGACTTTGCCCATTGACATTTGAGCAGAACTATTACATTTTGACTGAGTTGCATGGTGAATATTTTTCACTTTTCCACCCAAGGCAAAACGCTCCCATCCTCAATTTTAATTGGCTGCATGCTGACACCATGGTCCATCTCAAATGACATGAACTCTTATTTAGAGCATTTTTCCTCAATGTGTATACTTTTTGATGGAAAGACCACAGTGATTTGTTTGGTGGTTTTTGATATTGTTTGACATTATTTGGTATTTTTCTTGGATTGTGCAAACCGGTTTAGGCTGCAGGCTCCTCCGGCTCTTGTCTACCTGCCTATTACAGATAGTGAGTATGGAAGGGTTTTTACCCTTCATTGATATCACATTGAGAAAGATATTGAGGTATTGAAAGGGGAGGTGCTTTTAGGTGCTTCTATGAAAATTGCCTAGCAAGCTTTGGTGAGGTTGCCTAGCAAGACCCGGTGAAGCAGGTAGTTGTTTTTTGAGATGTGTGAGAAAACTGAGGGTAGCCTCACACTACTCCTCTTGGATCGTCTTCTCAGGTGGCCAGGGAGGTGAAGAAGCAATGGGGGATTACCTGGGTGGAGGGTCATTGGATATTGGGGGGAGGATATCAACATGTGAGACATGGTAGCCCCTTTTCTTTCTGAGAACCAACCTCCCCCTGCAATGGATTTTATGGGATATTGCAAATCATTTCCCCTCATTCAACCCACTATAGTACTCGGACGAGGAAGAGGCGACTAGGAGTAGTGAACACTAGTAATTAATTTCACCTCTCTAGTACTGGGAGGAGGAAGGGGCCTATAGAGTGTTGTAAAGGTCAGCCATGTCCCAAGTGCTCCACTAATTACGACCAGTCAATTACAAATATGGACTCACACCTGCAACCTGACAAGTGGTTGCAGGTGTATGAAAAAGGGAGAGTCCAGCCAAAGAGAGAGTAGAAGGAGCGAACCGAGGCAGATTATTGCGGGCCTGGAGGGAGAATCCTGCATGCCAGGAGGCAGCTGAGGTGGGTCCTGCAAGTGAGCCAGGATGCCAGCAGAATAGTCAGAGAAGCTGTGGAGCCAAAGGCCTGGTGGGCTGCAAGATGGTCACAGGTGTGGGAGCCTCACTGGTCAGAGTTCCACAGCCAGAGCAGCGGGCACAGAAAAGGGAACAAAGGCACCAACAGCGTAAGCATGGAGAAAGCAGAGCTTCCGGTAGGATACGAGGAGAAGGTGAAGTGTGAGTGGGGCTTGCGGTAGAAAGAAAGCGTGTCGGCGGAGAAGAAACTTAAAGCAAAGCTGCCCAGAGGAGATGCCAGGGTCCCCTGAGTGAGAAGGGAAGAACACTCAAACGGGGCACTCCTGGGGGCAGTGGGGAAGCCAAAATAGATGCAGAATGAATGGAAAACTGTGTGCAAGATGTAATGAACCAGAAGCAACAGGGTTGAGCAGAAAAATAAGGACATTATAAAAAGCAAGCAGCAGATTGAAAAATCACAGTTATTGAATACCAAACTAAATTAAGGCTTTTGCCAAAGCTATAACCTGATGATAAATTTGTGTGAAAGTCAAGTACCACCTATTGAAAGCAAAGCATCAGCTGTATGAAATGTAATGAAAAGCATGTATGGAAGAGGTAGAGAAAGTAAGAAAGTAAGGTGATGAAGGAACAAAAGCACCACAAAGTGAACTACATGCAAAAACACGTTGTGGCAAAGCCAAGAGACTGGCAAGGAAAAAATACATTGTAGCAAAGCCAATAGGCTGACAAGGAAAAGCCAGGTGAGTTTGAACAATCACGCAGGTACAGATACAGAAGAAGCTGTGTGGGATAAAGAGGCGGGGGTTCCTGGTTGCGCGACCTGTAATTGGTGGACTGTGTGGTATGACAACTGACTTAGACCAGGAAAACCCGAATAGTGGAAGCCAAAGAGGTTGCTGAACGAAAGCAGGAAAAAGCAATCTGATTGAACTGTTAAGAAACCAGAATGAGTATAAAGTTGGGTTGGAGCTGTTTTTGAATATTGAAAGATTGAGAATAAATACAAGTTGACAAGCTGAACTTGGGGAAGGGAACCCAGAGACTTTGTGGAACTGTCTTGAACTTGGGGAAGGGAACCCTGAGACTTTTGTGGAACTGTTGTGAACTTGGGGAAAGGAGAGCTGAAAAGTAAGCCAGTAACTGGAAGAAGCTCAGAACTTTATTTGGAACACTGTTTATTTTATTGCTGATATCCCTACACTTTGTTTCGCTTTAGTTGTGAGGGCAAGTATAGTTTTTGGACACAGACAGACTTAAGTGAACTTCCTGGCTCAGAATTTCCTTAGTTTCTTTAGGTAGGGAAATCCCACCTTAGTATAGGGCAAGTTAGGCCTTCAACCATCCTGACTGTGATGCATAAACCTCTGGGGGAACCAGTGGTCCAAATCTGCCCCAAGCCTCGAGTACACCAGAAGGGATCCAAACACATTGGAACACAAGTCAATTATAAACTTCCTTGTAAAATTTGGGTAATGTGGATGGAATGGCAGGCTTATCTCTGCAAGGTCGTGGATCGATGGTTAGTTGAAACACAGTGAAAATACAATTATTACCTTTTGATAAAGGGGACTGTCCAGTCAAGGTTGTATACAAATATCTACTTTATTTTTACTACAACAGACAGTTCTATCACACTACAAAATACAACACACAGTGTAAAGGAACACAGAGGACAGACACTTTCCCGAAGGAAAGGGGGCCCTCTGGATATTGGCAGGAGGGTAGTCAGTAAAGCAATCAGTCATAACTGAAGGTTCTTTGGTTTCAGCACCAAGGGAGCAAGGAGTTGTAAATGTCACTAGGGGCCTTCGGAGAAGGACCAGGGGGACAGAACCACAATGTTCCTGGTGCTTGAGGTGTTTTTGATGCTCGACAGCATCACGTCTGTTCCAGGATGCTTTGCAGCTCCTGCGACAGAGTTCATGACGGGAGACAGCTGCGGGTATCAGGCGGCAGGCAGTTCAGCAAGCAAGTCTGGATGGCCGACTGCAGGCTGGCCTACACAATGGCTCGGGGTCAAGAATCGTTGTCACTGTGCTGGTTGGTGGATCTGGTGTGTTGGTCGAGGCATCTCGGACAGCTTATTGACTGCAGCTTGACAACAGTCAGGGGTGCAGCCATTCGTGGTTTGAGGGCTTGACTGCCTTGAAAATGTCCTTAAAAGATGGGTGCTGGTTGATGCTTTTGTGGCACTCCTCTTAGCTTCTTCTCAAGGCTTGTGGCATCCTTTCAAGGCGGACGGGCCAAAGCTGAGGAGAGTGTTTGCAGGAAACAGCCTTGTTCTTTGTTCAGAGATTCTCTGGCACTTCCCACCTAGGACATTTGCTGGCAGAACCTAGCAGGGCATGCTGTGTGCTGGCTGGGTACCGGTTCTGGAGCTGCTGGATGGGTCCTCTGAGTCCGGTATCACCCTCTGTTCCCTGGGAGATGTCTAGGGGAGGGATATTGCTTCCCTCTTGGAAATCCTGGCCTTCCTTTCCTGGAAGAAGCTGTAACGTAGACTGTACTGAAGAGGGGTGGTCCAATCCTACCCCTGCTAATCCTCCCATAAGACATATAAGTTGGAAGAAGAACCGAAGATACCATGATCACCCATACCATTTCGGACCGATTCCTAGTCCTCCCATGATAGAGAAGTTTGTCGAGAAGTACCCACTCAGCCAACCATACAGCACAGGAGCAGTGCAAACATTAGCTAGCGTGGACAAGGAGCCTCAAGATGCCATCAAGGAGATCTCAATTGACAGTCTCAACGAAAGTGCCAAAAAGCTTTGCTGTTGACATCGTTAGAGACACCACAACCTAGCAGAAATAGATATGAAGCACACGTGCCATCCGCAAACCGGGACACAAACCACACACCCAAATACATGAAGAACATGTGCTGAGTAGTTCTATCCATTAGAGGACAGATACATATACATACTGCCTTTGCTTTTATTATTTTGTCATGAGCTTTACTGCAGCGATGCAGAAACCACAAGAAACAAGAGATCCTGAGCAAGCTTGCAGATGCTTACATGCAAATGTAACTGCAGGAGCACCTACGGGACCAGACAGGACCAATGTATTATTAACGTATGGAGGATTATAGAATAACAGGAACAAGTAGAAGCCATACCATGGCTTAGGAAAATCACAGTAGGCCACAACAATCTCTGTAAGAGCTGAGCTGAGCTGAATTCAGACTGACCAGAAGAGCAATCGTGTGGGATAGGGCCGGCTGCCAAGGCCACCAAGATACCAACGACATTCCATTCCCTGAATGGTAGTAACACAATTGCTGCAATAATATGAATAAATCTTCACAAATCAGAATAATTCTGAGCTCCAGAAGCCCAAAACACAGTCTCTGAATACGTGACTCATCAGCTTGCATGAGGAATCAAAACCGACGCTGGGAAAGAGGACCGATCTCATTCTGACAGGCAGAAACTTGCAACAAAGTAATTACAGCAAGAGACAGGATTTTCATGATGTGAACGGGCACTCGCAAAGACTTTGGTTGTACACACATGTTACAATGTAGACACATAGTTGTTCTTATTACCTTGAAGAGGTACACCTTAAGCTGAGAATAATTCTGGATCCCATGACTGGGGATGTTAGCTCTAGCAAGTCACAATTCATGACCCTAGGGGTGGGTAGCAATGAGGAAAGAGGCAATGATCGGACCCTTATACTGAAAAATTGTTTAGTAACAGCAATATTGGGATAGGCCAGGCCTGACATCTGACATGGGAAGCCAATAAACTAACATGTATAAAGTCCACTATAGGTTGACTACCACTCAACACCCAATCCCGAAGAACGATAGGTTTTCTGGAAAGGGGCCCAGGTCGTGATGTCATCAAAACTGGCCTGCGAGCTAGAGCTCACTGAGATGTTCATGGATTTGTTCTATCCTTGTACTGATCTCTGTTGGTTTCTGCTGTAATTAACCACAGTTTGAACTTGCTGTCTGTCTGGGCCTGCGTTCCTTTTGGGAAGGGAAGGAGTTGAGCATTCCATGTGTTCCTGGGTTCGCAAACTCCTAGTAGCCCTCAAACCATCCTGGGAGTTCATACTCAAGAGTACCTTCAGCCAGGATCCAATGCAGAGTTCTTCTTTCCTGCTTCTGTTGAAGCCTTCAGATGATCTCCTAAGCGAGCGGCTCAGCCCTCTTTTAAAGCTAAATGGGCCCCAGTGATTGGACCAGGCTAAGCCTATCTTAAGGAACCATTCCGAAGTCCCCACCAACAATCTTCTGTTATGCGTGAGGTCAGGTCCATGGTGCTTTGAGACAGGAAAGGTAAGAGGTGACAACATGCACTCCTAAGTCCCACCCATCTTCCTGTCTGTTGTAGATCAAAGTGTCTCGCTGGTTAACTGTGGCTCTTGATCAAAGCGCAGGTCTCCCTTGAAGTTTGTGGTGAGAGCATACATCTGTCTCCCTCTACTTCATCCCTCTGAAAGGGGTCCACTCTGCAGGGGTTGCCTACGGTAAATAGTGGACCCAGACATACCATTCACTGTCCTTCATACAGAGGGGTGGGAGCTAGCTTCAAGGTGACACATTGCATATCAAAGATGTGTTAATTTTCCTGCCCATTGTTAGGTTCTGTGACCAGGTCCATTTGCAAGCCTGCTTCAATTAACTCTCATTAGTATGCGCCACCACCACACAGAACTTAGACAGTCGAACAGGGCGGTTCCATGGAGCCACTGATATTTAATTAGGCTGGCCATGGGAGGAGGAAGGTGTTGCCCTTCTCCTCTGGATGTTTTCGTTCATCCCTCGCTGTCACCTGTCAAATACATGTGACAGGGAGGGCTACACCTGTAGGCTGTTTCCCTCATAGTATAATGCACTATGTGTTTGTTGTGCTGCGAGCATTAGAAAATGTGTGCGGTTTAGCCCGACATATTTTCGGAGGTTGATCTCCCATCATTCCATTTCCTAAAAAAATCATTAAGAAAAGCCCAGACAAGTGCACACTTGCTGTGCGGATGTTCGAATCCCTCACACTGACATTTGAGTTAATAAAACATTTCTGTTTGAACTTTGAATCTGTTGTCTGTGTCTTGCTTCATGATACCTTCACAGGTGGCTACGATATCTTGCAGAAGATTCATCCGTTTTTTGTCCTGAGTAGATGTAGAGGCAAAAAAAATGATTGCTGCTTATTCATTAATTACTTTTTGAATTTTGAGTGTGTTGTGCATAGTGACCATTATGGTAGTGTTGTTTCTTTATTACTTATTTCTCATTATTAAAAGATTTACTTTATATATGACAATGTAAGAAGCATTCACTGAGTGTTCAGAAGGATTTTGAACATGAACTTTTAGCTTGGGGCATCCAAGTAAATATATTGTGTATTGATGTGGAATATATGGTACATGTCTGTTAATACACTTATGGAGGGTTACTGAAAGGTATGAAAGGTGATCTATCAATAAAAAATAATGTAACATTAGTAAACCTCTCCTGAGCAAATGAAAGATTTAGCCGCCCATTGCAGCGGTCGTTAGCTTCTCTCTTTACTGATGCAAGTGACAGGTATATGCTCTTCTCTATCTCTACACCTGCCACGGCCCCTGCTGGGGGAGTCTTGAGCACTCCCCTGTGAGTGGAGGAGGGACTCTGGAGATAGGGTTGATACGAATCACGTCAGCTGGGAAAGATCCAACTGTAAGACATAAACATGGAGAAGGGACTTATTGAGAGGCAAAGCAGGCATCAAGCCTGACAGACCCAGGAAGTTCGAACTTGAAAGCATGAAGTTATGCTGGATAAGCAAAAATCCAGTCAGGAGAGACCAACAGCTAGGCTCAGGAGTCCTTCGCAGGCTGATGCAGAGCGGGCCTGATGGAAATCTGGGAACCGACCGAGGAAGGTGTGACCTCGAGGAGGTGGACCGAGCTGTCCGTTAACTGCACCGACACGGCCTGGCCAGAGACGCTGCAGAGCCAAAGCATGGCAGTGGGGAGCAGAAGGGGAAGCAAGGGCAGTGTTCTGTGAGAACACTGCGACCCAACACCTCAGCAAGAACTGGTAATGTGCCCCCACCAGAGAAGAGGTAACAGGAGTCACGGGAGACCTGGAAGGAGATTCGAGAAGGTTGCCGAATGTAACAAAGGCATCAGAAGTAATCTCCCCCATCTCAGTAGTTGTGTCAAGAGTATCAAATGGAAAGAAAGCCTCAGGGGTAAACTCCCTTGTCTCGAGAGTTGTGATAAAAGTACCAAGTGTGAGCATTATATCACAAGTGATCTTCCTTATTTCAGTTGTTGTATCAAAGAGACGAAACAAGAAGAAAATATCGGGAGCAGTCTCCCTCAATTCTCTATCCTCAAGAGGGGTCTAAGGTGGAGAAGACTTGCATGCTTCTAATTTCAAGAAAGGATTGAACCCAGGCTATAGCTTCACTTGAGAAGTGGGCGGCTGACGCTAGGTGTTTGCAGAGTACTGCGTGGTCCACTAGGTCAAAAGCCGCCGACAGATCAAGGAGGAGTAGCATAGCTGTGTTTTCTTTGTCGTTGATCTCGTTGATTTGGACTTTAAGATCTATAAGTGCAGTCTCAGTGCCGTGCTGAGGTCTGAAGCCTGGTTGATGAGTGCCAAGGAGTTGGTTAGTTTCCAGGTATTTTTGGATTTGGAGATAGACCACTCTGTCAATTATCTTCAGGAGGAAAGGGACAGTGGTGATGGGCCTATAGTTAGTGGGGATGGAAGGGTCCAAGGTTTGTTTTTTTAGCAGGGGGAGAACTCAGGACTCTTTTAAACTATTTGGGACTGTGCTAGATGAGAAGGAAGCGTTAATGACTTTGGTGACAAAGGGATCTAGGTCTCTGGCGACATTCCTAATTATCTGGGCCGGGCAGTAATCACCTTTGCAATTGGACAGATTTAGTGAGGCAATGATTTTTTCAGTTTCATGGATGGAAACTTTGGTGAATTTGAAAGGTGTTAGGCTAGGTTTGGGCGTGGGCGTGGGCGTACTAGGGGTTTCGCTGAGAGGGAGCGGGCCTTTTTTATGGTTATTTTAAATTGTAGTGTTTTCACTTTATTTGTGAGGGCATTTTGGATATTGGTACACCATTGCTTGTCTTTGTGTACATTATCGGGTGGTGGTATGGGAGATTCCAGTTCTCGCAGGATCGCACATAATTCCTTTTATTGGAACATGCATTGGAGATTCTATCCTTATGGACGTCTTTTTTGGCTTGGATGATTGCTTTCTTATAGTTAGTAGCGTATAGTTTGAGTTTAAGTTTGTTTTCAGCTGTAGGGGTGTGTCGCCATACAGTTTCAAGCTTATTTTTTTCCAATCTCAGTTCTTTTAGGTGGGGGATGAACCAAGTATTGAGGTGAGATTGTTGTTTACTTTTACAGTTTCTCAGTGGGGCAACGGTATCCATGGCTACGGCCATGGTGTCGTTGTATATTTTGACCATGGTATCTGGGTCAGAATCAGCTGGCAGGGCATTGAGGGTTGGGAGGAGCAGGGTTAAGATGTTGTCTGGTGTGATGCTTTTTCTGGATCTAGTGGGGACGATGGTGCCATTATTTTTTCAGATCTGAGCATCTTGTTGAGTGTTAAGTAGAAATTAATGAGGAAGTGGTCAGTCCACGGCTGGGGTGTAATGGTAATAGTGGTAGGGCAGTTGGAAGTGGCTACCCAGTCTAATATTCTCTCTTTGTCGTGTGTGGGGGTGAGAACATTTTGGGTGAGGCCGTTTCCCTCGAGCATAGTGACAATAACTTGCGCTTGTTTGTCATCTGGGTCATTAAGACCTAAGTTAAGATCGCCAAGGATCATTGTTTGGGATGACTTTTTTGTGTTGCTCACTAAGAGGCTGGATAATTCCTCTTTGAATAGGACTAAGGGCCCTGGTGGCCTGTTAATTAGATAGATAGTTAGGGTTTGGCAGGGGGATATTGGTAATTTAGCGGTGAGAAGTTTGCAGGATTTTAGGGTAGGAGGTGTTGTTAGGAACAGGTTGGATTTAGAGATGATGGCTAAACCACCACCTCTGGCGTTCTGGCGGTCTAGTCTTAGTAGTTGATACTCCTTAGGTATTGCTAGGGAGAGGGCAGGACCTCATGGATGCCATGGAGACACTGCCCCTGGAGGAGAGGTGCACAATATTGAAACACGAGCAGGCGGAGGGCAATGAGGTCACAGCAAAGCCCAGACGAGGCTATGAATAAGAATACCCAAGGAAGGATTGATTGAAGCAAAAGCACCATACAGGGCTGCACAGGTACATTGCCCACACAGGGCTGAGCATAAGAATACTCCAGGAGGGGTTGAGTGAAGCACATCACTAGACAGTGGAGGAGATTGTAAGAACTCTTGCTGGGGGTCAGAAAACTAGCCTCCACTAAGTTTCTTACATGGGTAAGTGACTCTATCCTAATCACAGGCTTACATTTGCCTGTCTTTCTTTCTTTCTTTCTTTCTTTCTTTCTTTCTTTCTTTCTTTCTTTCTTTCTTTCTTTCTTTCTTTCTTTCTTTCTTTCTTTCTTTCTTTCTTTCTTTCTTTCTTCCTTCTTTCTTTCTCAAATGCTGGTTTAGTTGGTAAGTTAGAAATGAGGACAGTTTTTTTTGTGAGACGTTCTGACAAGTACCCATTTGTTGTTTTGTAGAGTAGGGGCCCCTTCATAGAAATAGGATTGGAGGAGGTTTTCTTACATTTCTCTATAATGATCATCATTGAACCATGTCCTCTTGTCCGTCTCCTATATCTGACTTAACACAATGCCTTCTACTTTTCCAAACATTTGCCTTCAAATCTGCCATTTCATCACCTTTTTCACTTCCTTCTCTGTTCTACCTTTTATAAGACCTCTCCAGCGCCATGGTGGTGCTACCATTAACATAAAGACAGATCTAGGTTTTTCATTCTGTTGCTATGCAAAATCTCTGAAATGATCTGTCCAGAAGGGGTGCGGGGGGGGGGGGTCTCTTCTCATTGGCTGTGTAGCCAGCAAGACAACAGGGTCACAGTACTATGAAGTCAGGTGGGGATGGAGAAGTTAAGGTCACAGTATGTTGACGGTGGTGATTAACACAATCTGGTGACTGGCCAGGAGGGATGAGACAGAAAAACTGCTAAATAAGCGAGAGCCCTCATCAGGCTGCCTTGAAGGGAAAAAGTCATACAAGTGCCCGAGCCACAAGACTGGTCTGCAACCAAATTGCCAGCAAAATGGTGCAGGCATCTTTCTGTGTCTTGATGGGAAGGTGGGGGCTTGCGGTGTATACTGCCTGCACTGTATTTCGTTTTTAAATGAATTCCAGGTTCTGTCAATGTTACCGGACCGGAACCCAATAGCTGCCCAGACTGTTAATCCGAGGCCTTCTAGTTTCTATTATTATTATGGTATTTGTTGAGGGTGGACCTAGCTTCGAGAAGCAATGGAGTGCTTTAGACAGTGTTAAGGATTTCAATCTGGCGACACACACCTTGGGCTCGGCCTAGTATGTAGCGCACGACTGAGATGCCTTTCTCCTTATTTTATGCAGATTCAATTTGAGATGGTACCACTCGTATCACATCCCCTTTTCAAAATACCCCGGGTCACAATGGATCATGAACCAAGCCGGTTTGCGAAATGCAATATTTATTTATTTATTTTAAAATTCAAAAGAAATCGTGCAATTTTTAATATGGGGCAGCAATCACCAATGGGGTGATAATCTCAATGAAAATGGAATCAGGACACCTGGTTAACCTTCTCCTAAAACATATACACAGAACAAATGAAAAGGAGCCCTTTTTTATTTAGGAAATATAGCACCCAGGTTAAGGGTTCCCTCTGCAATGTTCCCTCAACCCACAGATAAATCTGAGTGGATACAAAGAAGCAGCGGGTAATCAGGAATAAGAGGCAGAAGACAGAATAAAAATCTGACCTTGCTTCACAGAATAACAGGCAAAAAAGGACTTTAAACCCTTAACAAATACCTAAAATAACACTCGAATTTTACAAATAATTAATTACGGTGTAGTTAAATTATAATATACATATGTTTTATCACAATAGCAGGTATGTTATATCACTGGCAATCACAAAGCAATGGATCGGCAAAAGGCATACAATTCGAAAATTAGTGTAAAGTTTAGAAAATGTGTCAGCCAAATGACACGTTGAAAAGTTGCAATTTTCTCAATTCCTTTAAATTACCCAAACAGTTTTTAATAAAAATGGGTGAAATACTCTGATTTGGGCTGGGGAATAGATATATATCACAGGGACACTATAGAGTTGAAAATAGGTCTCTAGCTATGAAACTGGATGAGTTATGCAAGATATAAAAAGGTGCACTTTGAGTAAAATGAAGCCATGAAATAGGAAAGGAAATCAGTTGTGACAAGAACAGCTTTACTTTAAAGTACAGTATTCAGACTAGACCACCAAAGATGGCTACAGTAAGATCCAAGGTTGATTTGTGAGTTCAACCCTGTCACCCCAGCACCCAACCTTGGCGGAAACCAGTCTGATCACTTGAAATATGACTTATGTTTTAGGATTATACAAGACAAAATTGAAAAGAGATGGCGCTAGCACTTAAAAATTAAGGACAGGATACAAGGATAATTCTAACAGTTTCAACACGTTATTGGGGTAAGATAGAACTGCTTAGCAAGTGGGATAAGGACAAAGGCATTACAAGATAGGCTATGTATTTCGAAGGGGTAGGTATCATATTTACAGACCACTTTCTAGTTTTGGGATTTTTGGACAGTCAACAGCGTCGAGTCACCACACGGCTGGCGCACCTGGCAAAAGACAGCTGGGCAAAAGACAGCTGGTCACCGGGTAGCGGACAGCTGGGAAATTTGGGTCACTGGATGGTAATTCTCCTGGCAAAGGACAGCTGAATGGCAGGATTACAGTGGACATGCAGGTAGTGGGCAGCAAGCCAGCCTGATTTCCAGGATGCAAAAGGTACCACAGCTTTCCCCTTTTTAATCGGAGATTAGTGGGTTTATTCTGGATCATTGGCCTGGCTGGGAATAGGAATCAGCTATGCTTGAGTTTTACAGTGAAGTCTGGGATCAGCAGGATGAATGTAGATCAGGAACGCAGCACAGGAACTTCAGGAAGAGTGTCTGTGTAGAGTCTTGTTAGGGATTCTTATTTATAATGCATAGTGGCATCATCAAAGTATATGGCTGGGCAGGCATAAATAAGCACACCTCTAACCAACTGGATTGGTCAGAGGTGCTAGTCCCCGCCTTGCTCTCAACTGGGTGGATTTCAAGGGAATGATGTCAGATTTATGAGGTGAGTTTTACAATGTTCAAAAACCTCCCATAGTTACTTTAGCTAAGATCCAATTTTGCCACAAATGGTACATTTATACGGTTGAAGTCTCTTAGCAACGTACATAAAAAGGTTACATATTTTATGCAGACCATTCCACCCCAACTCTGAAATCTGTGAGACATTGTTTCGCCCATCTAATACTTTTTGGTAATTTTGAGTATGAAAGACTCGGCTTAAAATTCTGTAACTTTATACACGTGTGTGGATTATCATAAGGGAGGTAAGTATTAAAATTTGCAATGACATCATGGATACTTTCCTTATAATCCCCAATTCCTTGCCATTTATGTTCCCAAGGTGTCAGTGAATTCTACAATGTCTCAAACTGTAAACCACAAAATCACTTTTAAACTGTGAGATTTTCAAATTTTTACAAAGTCCTGCTGCAGAGATAAAAGTCTTTACATTTTTATTAATAAATAGTCTTTGGAGGCAAATGTTCAATCTGTTCCCCATGTGTGGGCCTGCCTTCCAAGGCTACCCCCCTTCAGGGGCAGGGTCATCATGTATATTCCATTGAAGCTTCCTGTAGAAATCACGAGGAAGGGTGACTTTCTTTCTCACATTTCCCTGTCCTGAAGGTTCCATTGTCAGAGGTTTCAGCCCAGACCAGATTCTGTCCAACCTAGTAATTATCACAGAGGTGTTAGTATCTACTGAGAGTTTATGGTGGTTCCCTTTCTTGGGGTAAGCCTTAGTTCTGTCAACTGGAATAACCTGTTTTTGAAAGCTTGCACAATCTAGTAGTTTAAAACCTTTATTTTCTTTCTTTTGGTCCTGAATAAAAAAAAACAAGGCTGTTGAATAGACAGCCCATATGTGTTTCCCAGCAGCCAACCCCTTCTCATTGATAGGCACAGACAAGCTTTCATTCAACATTTTACTTTTCTTTAAAACAAGCATTTTGTTTTCTTCAGTTTGCAAAGCCCATTTTACACATGTGGTGCAAGCTGCTAGCACATTGCGTTTTAAATTCGGTTTCGACTTTCCATCCGGATTCTCACACTGTTTTGCAGCCATAGTTATTTTCTTGTGGGCAGTAGTTTATTTGAAGTACAGATGCACTGAAATTGGCATAGCCCAGATAGCTGGAGTTTCTTTGATCTACTGATCTTTGACACTTTGTAACCCAAAAATGAACACGCTTCCGCTTCCCATGCCGGTAAATTAAGTTGCTTTGTTGATTCTTCTCAGATTTAGTTTGACATAGCCTGTCATTCAGTTGTCATGCTTGGTTTTGCTGAAGCACAATGGGGATATGAATGGGCATGGCAGGGCTTTATTAATAACAGTAGTTGGAGGAAGAACAGGTGAAAATAGCGTCAGAGCAGCATCATTTTTAAAGGTGAAATGCTTCCTTTTTCAATGGGGACTTTGGGCTTTCAGTAAAGCAGTTCTGCCTTTTCACTCTATTTCTTTTTTACATGTAAGAACACACTGCTAAGCTCCATCAGTGTGTCTCCTTGTTCCATCCTGTCCAATATGTGCTTGGCAAGATGGTGCAGCCAACTTTTTGTCACGGCAAAACGCAGCTTTGAGGCCATGGTGCTCGCTGAAACCACTGCAACCATTTTGCTGTTTCTACTGAAGCGCAGCTTGGTTTTGGAGAAATTCTGTTCAGTTGGTCAATGTAGTCCACAACAGGTATTCACCAATACAGATGCATAACTGAGCGCTTATCAGAGGTAACAACAGAACAGATATACAGTGGAGTTAGGATACAGAGGAGGGGTGCAACTGTACTGGGTGGCCGGGAGGAGAGGGGGCGGGCGGCGTCTAGCGAGTCAGGTGGCACTAAGGTCTTCCTGCATCTGGGAGAGGAAGGTAGGGGCTTGTGGTGGAAAGCAAAGGATGTACTCTAGTTTTTTAGAAATTAAATTGCAGGACCTGGCCATGTGTTCAGCTGGAGACCCAATCACTGGCCAGATGGTGCAACCCACAGCCCTCAACGAGTGTCAAGGTCGTCAGATGCCTTGTCGGGTGAAAAGTAGCCTAAAGAAAGTTCTGCCCTACTGTTCAAACCTTCCAACCCTTTGCATGAGAGAGAGTGTTAGACTTGGTATTGTGCCATGTTTACTTTAAATTTCACTTGAACAAATGCAATGTAACATACTGCTTTGGTGAGCTTAGAGATACAATTAATCAAATTGTGGTCGCTCATTGTGCACACATTGTGAATCAATATCATCTGTGAACATTATTGGAACGAAAATGCAAATTTAAAAGCACAGAGGATGCGCTTTTTTCCTGTGCATTCATATCAGAAATGTGTAGATTGCTTTGTCCACAAAAGGTGACCTGCGTATTTCATGGGGCCGAGCTGCATTGCAAATAAGGCGCTGTCCACCCCACTTTTGTATACATTAGTGTCTGCAGCATGTCCACTATGTTTCAGACCATAGAAAATATTGTTGTGGCAAAACTCAATTCATTAAATATTTTGAACTTTATTGAGGAAGGCCCATGACATCCCATGTTGTGATTTGTAGGTACTTTAATTACCTGTCGCTTCTTTCTGGGGTGGGGCTTTACAAGCTGATATTCATGTTAAAGAAAGTGGCACTTGGCTACTCTGAACTTTTGACTTTGCATGTGTGTTCACTTTGCAGAAGAAAGGAAATGACCAACATTTAACAATAATGGTTTTGGGGTGCTGGAAAAGAAAGGGGGCAGCTGAGGCTTGAGCATTATGGGTTGAACGAAATGTACTTGTGTTATGATCAGAGATCTCTGTACTCACGTCCCAAAATTCTAATACAATGATACAAACTTGTAAATATTAACTTTCCATTTATTTTAGCATTCGTTGGAATGCTGAAGGGGTTGGGAGAAAAGTGGGAAGCAGGATGCTTTTGCATGGTGCCTCTTGCAGAAGAAGTTGAAATTTGAAAGAGTCTCTGTTTCTGAAAAGTACATTACATCCCCTACCCCAAAACCCAATACTGTGTAGCAACAGTTATCTGCAGTGTCTACTCATCCAAAACGTCCCTTGTCCCTCCTTGACACTGAATACCTCAAATTGTGCGTGTTTTTTATTTTCATAAAATTCTCAAACTTTTCAAGAGAGTCATCCAGGAGGGTTCGAGGTCACCCAGGGGTATAACTTAGGCTCTGCAAGAAAGGGAAGGCTGTTGCAATTCCCCACTGGGTGCTTCCTATACCATGACCAAATGCCTTCTGGGGCTTGGCAGGTCTCTATGAGCAGGGCAGTTTCTAACAAACATGGTGCCCAGGGCGAAACATCAGAATGTGCACGCCTTCCCCGCCCCCCCCCCACTGGTTCACGTCACTCCCAAACTACACCTCTGTTGGGCGACAAAACCCCTCCTCAATATGAATAAATAATTGCAATATAAATTAAGCTGGTTTCATTACATTGTAATTCAAGTACTTTACAGAAGAATTCTAATGTGAAAATACAGCTGTTGCTGCCCAAGTAAATGTTTTGTCTGTCACCTGCTCTTAGGGAAGGCCTTGCCTGAATGCAGTTTCAAACTGTTGATACTGGTACACTGTAGTTGAACAGCCTACTGAGGTCTGAGGGCCAACTGACCTGGCCCTGTGTTGCAGGTGTTCTGTTCGTACCACCTCACTTGTATTTCGCAAGGGGCAATACTACACTAACCATATTAATTATTTTCTGAAAGAGGGTTATTATTCCAAGAATGAAGTTCTTGGTTATAGTCCTGAAGTCACAGACCATTTCAGGACTATAACAGTGATCAGAGATCTATACATTTGATAAACAAGTCTGTGATAAAAGGATTGTATGTGTGAATCTCTAAATTCATAACTGATGCATGGCTTGGTACTCCCATCACAGTTCACAATACTCATCCTAACAAAATGTTTGTAATCATGAACCATACATGCTCATTTGGACAGCTTACGTTTATGGATGAGAGTATACAATGGCTGCAACATCAGCCACTCAAATGAGGTACAAGGGCTCTTTTTCTTCTTGTTTCTGAAGATCATTAGAGGGGAAGGGCTGAGTCTCAGTGTGGGTATGCCCAAACCCAATACAGAAACATCTTTAGGAAATTATATCTACAGATAGGACAGGATACTGCTTAAGAGAGACCCAACAAACAAACAATGCACAGAAAGGCTGCACAGAAAGGTTTGTACCTCTTTCAAACATTACTTTGACCAGTAATGTGCTGATGAAGCATTTTAAACAAAACCGGCTTCTGATGCATGGTAAAGGGTCCACAGTTCCTCAGCCACTGCCTCCTCACTATTAGGCAGGCCTCAGGGGTTATTTTGGCAAAGAATAGTAGGCCCATTCTTTATCTAACAGAGCTGGCATTAGCATCTCTTATTAATGCTGGCCTGCAGCTCGTGAAAATCATGTTGTGGCAGTGTAGAAAGGGTGTTTGGCCTAGTGGATGTACAATTTGAAGCAACTTATTTGACTGATTTATTTGTTTAAGGGTGGACACAGTATGGCATGCTCGTCAGAGCCACATACACAAAACATCCCAGTGTGCTCTTGTATGGACATTGGGCACATCAGACAAAAACAGGTATATGTGCTGTTACATTAGGTAGCACTACATAGATGCCATTTACCAACAGGGTGGTGACTTGTGCAGCGCACAAATCATTGCTGCAAACATATCACTGCATTGATTTGCCATGGGCTACTGTCTGCACGGTGACACACAATGAACTCTACTTTCCTAATCAAAGTGCCAGGTGTCATTGAGTTGCCATCTGGTGTGCGCACTAGGCTGTGGCTGGCCTGTTTAAACAATTAAAAGACCTTTGATGCTGAGCAGATGCATTTAGTCCATGTCCCAAAGCAGCCACTAGAAAACAAAATCAAGAAAATTCGAATTAATCTTCCCAGGGATGCAGCAAATGTAACTAAAAAGTTATATTGTATTGGTTTGGTCAGCTAGCTGATACTTGTGCTGGCCCGGTGAATATAAATGCCCCATGTTCAGTTCTTAACACTGAAATGTTAAGCAGATACCGTGTAAAACAATGGCTTGTTAAGTGAGCCATCCCTAATAAATTGTCCCACTTGAAAGGCTAATCAGCACAAAGAATGAGGGCCATGGGGTGTGTGACTCCAGAGCACCTTGCATGCCGTGGTTGGAATATGCATTCCTTTGTTTGTATATTCGGAAAGCATCACAGTTGGCAGAGAGCAACAAGCCGCACATCGCAGAGGAGCGCTCATCAGCACAGCAGGCTGCTTAATCTGCTGTCCGGCAAGCTCAGATTTCTGGGTGGGCCCCTTACTGCCCCCACCTTCTGTGCGATTTAGCTCTGTGCCCCAGGCCGTCACCCGCTCTGCCCAGGCCAAGAAACGGGGCTGGCTATGGGTAATGTTAAACATCTTGTTCTATTTCCCAGGATCTTGCCCCAGAAATAGGACACTTTTCATGTTATTCTGAGGTTTCTTTGGGCAGAGGGGAGCCATGAGGAGCAGTGGAGAGGTGGATGGGGGTGTAGTCATGCTTTTAGGAGATATGGGGGGCTGCTCTGCACCCTGAAAAGTGACCCATGAATATTTGCAGATCACAGAATGTTTGGCTCTGTGAATATCCGCCGGTCCCTTTTGGGGAAGCTCCTCCAGGTTTAGTGCAGACACTTTAGTTCCCGCTATTAACGTAATGACCAATCAACCCACAGTGCTCACTTTTTTGGCCCATCTCATTTGGTGCTTGTACATTTCCATTGCCTGTTTATAGGAAACTTATAATTCTCACAAATAACTTAGTCTTTTTTTTTTTAATTGAGGCAATTGAGACACTTACATCATTTTAGATAATTGACCCACAGCCTCATGGTGATAAATGCATTTGTTTTGACTTTGAAAACAGCATTTACCTTGATCTCCAAGAGAAGCTGATAGGGTGACTTCAGCAAGTTGAACATAAGGCAGCCAAACATCTTTAAAACAAGCATTGGTGATGCCAGCAGTCTAGGAGTTTGTGTGCATAATACTTATACATAAGCCAAATCTGTTGCCTAAGCCCAAACTAATGGGAAAGGGGACGGGTACTAATTACAATACAGAATTTATACCACCACCAAATGTGTGTCTGATGTCATACCAAGGCAATACTAGCCCCTTTTGTCCAGCTCTTGTCCAGCATCCACCTCAAATGGCTTGTGAGGAAATCTGCATGTTGTTGGTGGAATTGCAGCCTTTAGGCTCAATAATTGTGTGTGTGGACATCTGTATGTTGTCAGTGGAATTGCACTCTTAAATCTCCCTAATGGTTTGTGGGGACATCTGGATGTTGTAGGTGGAATAGCAGCCTTTACTCTCCATAATTGCTTGTCAAGAGTTAAAAACATATTATTCATTCAATCTTAGTACTATTGCTTCCTATATCGCCATTACAAGTACCCAATTGCTAAGAGCGGTCTGTTGTCAGCTACACCTGGTGGGGGAAAGTGTAGGGTGGGAGCTGCAGGGGTCAAGTCTGAAAATAAAAGTATGGCAACTCATCAACAAACGTAATGGGATGTGACATCACCAGAAATAGTATATCAAGGTGAAATATACACATTTCATTAAATTGGCGTTGCACAACCACCCAAATTGCACAGGCCAAATGGCATTTGCCTTTCATAAAATCAAAATGAACAGAAAACGAAGAGAGGATATTTTCTTCTAATATTCTTTTGGAAAACGTTCAAAGGCTTGCATGTTTTAAACTCCAAGAACCAATACAAATGTTTTCCCTGGAACATCCAGTAACGAAAAGTAACATATCACCTTTAGATGTTTGTTATTTTTCATCATGTTAGATGCAGTGTTGAAGTGTCTAGCCTGCAAACCTGACAACTGCACCCGAGGTTGGTTTTAATTCAAAAATTCAAGGAAAACTTTGATGTTTCTCATTTTAGCTGGGGGGACCAAGTCCACCCTCTGAAAAAAGTGGTTGGACTCCATCCACCCGCGTGTACCTGTGCAGGAGAGTTCATCTGAAGTGCACAGAGAATGCAGGCGATACGGCGGCTTTTGTCAACATCACATGCATCCCACCATTCAGCGTCCATACATCAGACTGTCAGTGCCATTTAGAGCTGCTGGCAGTCCCCTGCTAATGCACGCAACGGCTCCCTCTCTGATGTAAAACTCCATCCCAAACACTCAGGTAGAAGGAAGTTTACACTGCATCCTGGCACAGAGAGGAAGAAATGGCACACACTGCCAAAGTGAATGTCAATGAAAAAAGTCTGCTTGCTTAACTGTACTGGCGAGGAATCTAGTGCTCACTTCTCCACAGCCTTTCACTTCATGCCAGAGGCATTCCACTGGTCTTTGCTGTGCCGCCTGCGCCCATTAAATGTGACATCAAATGTGAAACTGCAGCACAGAAGGCGTTGCGTTTCACGTCTCCGCCCGTGAAATGTCACGGAATGCCTGATGCCAACTCAAAGTCGAAGGTGCTAGTTATACATGCACGTTGTTCCCAGAATCGTATTGGGTTCCTGAAATGAAGTATGCACCCATGTCAAATGTATAAATGCTCCTACAGCTCGGCACCAGGCAATTTAACAGATTGCTGTGCAGCAGCATAGGGCGGTTGCTGAGCCATTTTCTTAATAAAACACAAATTTGCAAAATTGATTTTATTCTATGAATGAAGAATGGCATGGGTTAACTGGCAGAACCTGTTTTTTTTTCTCCAAAGCAGCACAGATCTAAATCCATTGGCAAACTTGTTTACATTTTTAAGTAAAATCAAAACAAGCTCCCAAAATGTAAATTACTTTATCTATTTTAAACAATGTATCATTTTATTTGGAAGATGCATGGTATCTTTCTCATTCAAAGATAGCTGGCTTGTTTCAAGAGAGATTCCTTACAGACAGTCATCCAAGATGGCAGCCTCCGTGAAAGAGCTCACACAAAATCAAAGAGTTCGAGTTCTGAGATGGGCAGGAATGGGTGGGATTAGCCATGGGGATTACTTTGGCTAGGAGCAGGGAATGGGAGGGTTTACAACTGTGTATCCCTCCTCAAATATTTCTCCAGTGTAAAAGCATTACAGACCCTCATTCAAAGCCCATATTTGAATCTCTTATGTTATTAACACTCATTTTGTCTTTAAAGGTAGTGCTTTCAGCACCACCTAATAGCCCAAACTAAAGAAATCATTAAATCATGAAATATGATCATACCTACCCTGGCCTAGCCACCTTTACCTCGCTCCCAGTTAAAAGAGGTTCAAGTTTAAGGTGTTGTGTCTGGTTCATAAAGTTATTTCTTGTAAAAAAGAAATATATAAAAAACACAAACAGACAACTTAACACCCTAATACTAAACATCTATTAGCCATCTCAAAAGTCTGAAGACTCAGTGAGAATTGGTGTGCATACATTTTATAGCAAGCTGCAAATAGCTGCAATGCACTGCCACTTAAACTGAGGGAAGAATACCTCCTCCTTTTTCATAATAAAACAAAGATTTGGCTTTTTCGCCACACTTAGAGGCCGATTCATGGAATAATTAGCGCGGCGCAAGTGGGCAAAAACGTGCGAATCGCAGTGGAATAGGGAAAATCGCAGTGCAAGTGCGAAAATCGCACGAAAAGCAGCGCACATCAATTCATGGAAGTCCGTGCGCGAGAAAACTAGCGGATGTGCGATAAAAAAGTGCGCGGCGCACGTTGGCGCACAGGCCATCTAACAGCGTGCGCCAGGTCACAGCGAAAATCGCACAGGCCACAGCGAAATTCGCACATAGCGCGGCGCACGCAACAAAAGTAGGCGGAACACGGGCGTAACACTCGGAATGGGGAACAACTTGCCAAAACGTGGGCGTCACGGGGGAAGTACAGGGCACAAGTGCGCGGAACGCCCACACGCTCGCCTACAACACGTATTCATGGAATAGAATAGGGGAAAAAAGCGCACGCTCAAACCAGCGCACAGGCACAAACACGACCGCCACAAGAAAGCAGGCGGTAGCGTCTCTGCGGCTGTAAGAAATGTGCGCCAAAAGGTGCACCAACAAATAGCACCTATATACTGCCATGATGTATGTCCTATACTGTGGCCCTCCAGGACAAATGACGTGCAAAGGGGTACCGACAAACACGGACACCCGCTGACAAAAAATACGTCTGCGTGTATACCGGGGTGCGCGGGAAGTCTCACACGCGATTTCATCAGGGTACGTGTATTTCAGGGGTGCGCGGGAATTTCCACACACGATTTCAGCAGGGTACATGTATTTCAGGGGTGCGCGGGAAGTTCCACACGCGATTGGCCCAGTGCGAGCAAGGTATGTGTATTTCAGGGGTGCGCGGGAAGTTCCACACGCGATTTCAGTAGGGTACGTGAACTTCACGCGAACGGGCCTGGGGGAGCGTGCTACGTGTATTACAGGGGTTCGCGTGAAGTTTTTCACGCGATCGGGCCTGGGGGAGCGGGCTACGTGTATTTCAGGGGTTTGCGTGAAGTTTCTCACGCGATCGGGCCTGGGGGAGCGGGCTACGTGTATTACAGGGGTTCGCGTGAACTTTCTCACGCGATCGGGCCTGGGGGAGCAGGCTACGTGTATTACAGGGGTTCGCGTGAACTTTCTCACGCGATCGGGCCTGGGGGAGCGGGCTATGTGTATTTCAGGGGTTCGCGTGAAGTTTCTCACGCGATCGGGCCTGGGGGAGCGGGGTACCACTCACCGTCAGCCTTGCGTGTAGGAGAACGCGTAGCCAACACCCGCTGTGAAGTAATAGCGTGTGAACCCCAACGGATGGAAAACTCACGCACCGCACGAAAAGCACATACAGAACATAAAGGCACGCAGGATCACCAAGCCCTGCCAGGGCAACGCCCATGCGCAAAACGTCACAGACGCGCTTACGCTGTAAGGGCCTTTGGTCCAATGAAATCGCGTACGCGTGCTGACGCGCTTACGCGCTAAGGGCCTTTCCTCGATTTTCACGCTGACGTGCAGGATTTTCACGTGCCAAATCACTCCGTATCAAGCTGGCCACGCGAAAACACACGGAAGACCACGCTCCTGCCCAGAAGGCCGAATTACTGCCCCCCAGTGCCCCGAGCAGCCTCCCACGTGCCATCTGCTGCTGCCTGCCTGCCTGCTGCCACCGTGCCCTGCCATTTGGTGCCTGCACATCAGCCATCTGCAGGTGTCCAGTTGCTGTGTCCACCCCTGCTGGAACAGAAGACTCCCGACTCGGATAACATCGCTCCACAGCCCAGCCCCAGGACCCAGTTGCCCTCCCACTCCTGCCCCTGGGGTTGCCATGTCGGGCACATCAACATCTGGCACCAGTGGCAACCCCCAGCCAGAGGGGCAGAGGGGCACCAGCTTCACTGCCACAGAAGTTGGTGTCCTGGTGGAGCAAGTCCTGGGGCAGTATGATGCCCTCTTCGGATCGTCCCGCGCCAACAAGGAAGGACGGGGGAGGATCTGGGCCGACTGTGTGGTTGCCATCAACGCAGAGGGGGTGGCAACCCGCACCATCCAGAAGGTCAAGAAGCGATGGGAAGACTTGAGGTCCAGGACCCTCATGAAGGCCCGGCGCCTCGTGGAGGGGGGCCGGGGCCGCATGAGTTCCATCCAGTTGAGGGTCCTAGAACACGCACACCCAGCGCTCCACACCCAGGTCCTTGAGAGGGAGACCCGTCTGGAGTTGAGCGGTAAGTGGCCAAGCATTGCTGTGTGAGACAGGGCATGTTGCAGTGTGCTGGTTGTCTGATACTTGCCTGCATGTGTGACATAGGCTATGTACGCATGTATGTGTGCAGGGACATCATGGGAATGCATGTGCGACCTGTAATGTGTGAACCGCACGGTTGTTGCATGTGTTTGAATGCGACATGGGGAGCCCTGTGCAGATTGCACACATGAGAGCATGGCAGTCTCTGTTCCTGGACATGGGTGGGGGCGAGGGATGGGTGCTGATGCCAGATACATATGTGGTATCCATGTCTGTGTGCCTGACCTGCGTGTCTGTGACTTGTGAGTGCCATGGATGCATGACACATGTCTGTGACAATGTACAGATTCACTGATGCAGCCTAGTCATCCTTGTATGCACTGTGATTGGGGTGTACGGGGCCAGATGGATGTGACTGAGGTGAAGTGTGTGCATGTGATAGGCATGACCCATGATGCATGTGAGTCCCATTACATTGTATGATTCGAGAGTCCATTGGACATGCATTGAAATGTCCATGGCACGCACCATGACTGTCACTGTGTGTGTTTTGCCTGGACTGACACATGTGTTGAGGTGTGACATGATGGAAGTGTACTTTGACAGTGGCACTCATCTGCTATTGCTTCCTGTCTAGGGGACCATTGTACAGTACCCTGATGCTTGTGTTCTATGTCTCCCTCTACGCAGCGGCTAGTGAAGGAGAGGGCGGAGACGGCGCTGTGGAGCAAGGCGGCGGGGATGCCCCCACGGCTGCAGCGGAAGGGGTGGGTGAGCCCTCACAGGGGCCTGCTATGGCAGTAGACGGCGAGGAGCCATCCAGGTTGGTGGTTTCCACAGAGCAGGAGGAGGCCGCCACTGAGGCGCACATGGGGCCTGGTGGGGGCATCCCTGCTGGTGCAAGTGGTGCAGTCCAGGGGCAGGGGCAGGAGGCAGCACAGGTCACCGTGGAGGGGCCTGTGCATGTCGCTGTCCCTGAACCTGTGGGTGCACCACCTTGCACCAGCAGGGATGCCCCGTCCCAGGCCCGTCCGCAGGTAGAGGGGATGTCCATGTCATCTGACTCCCCTCCACCTGCGGACGAGGGGACCCCTGGCTATGTGGAGAAGGTCCTGATTGGGGTCGCGATGCGCACGGCTGTGATTCGTGATGCCGTGCGTGCTTCCCAGGAGGAGCACGCACGTCATCACGAAGAGCACCGTGCCGACGTGGCCCAATTGGGATCGGCCATGTTCGGGGGTGTCCTGCATGTGTCGGCCAATCTGGCGGCCCTCTCCTCCTCTGTGGAGACTATACGCCAGTCGTTCTCCTTGCCGTCTTCCGGCCCAGATGCCACCAGGGCCCCCTGTGGACCTGCCCTGACCAATGCAGCCAGCTCGGTGGGGATCCCATCCCTGCCACAGTCGGGAGTCAGAAGTCCAGCAGGGGTGGACAACACAGCAACTGGACCCCAGCAGATGGAGGATGTGACGGCATCATCGGGCAGGGCACGTGCACAACGGCGTCGGTGGTTTCCATCATCCTGGATGCCGTCGTGCTGGCAGAGGCAGTGGCGTCGGAGGCAGCAGCAGGCTCGACGTGGGAGGCATCATGGCTCGGGGCCATCAAGATCAGAGGGGCAGGCATCGGCTGGAGGGCAGGAGAACCCTGGGATGGTAGTGTCTTCCGTGTGGCAGCAGTTGGTCCAGCGGATAGGTGCGGAGCGGCAGCGGGCGGAAGAGGAGCGGCTCACCATGGTCAGGGCGGAGTTCTCCATGCGTCGGGGGTTGAGGCGGGCTGAGTGCCTCGAGGAAGCTCGCAGGGAGTTTGAGGTGAACATGGGGTTATCCCTGCGAGACCTCGGGGCCAGGACAGAGTCCCGCCTCCAGGACATCGACATGGAGTTCGATGATGCCCTGGCCGGCAACATCACAGAGTGAGCCGCAGGACTTGCCCGCTGCCATTGTATATAGTTCTTTAGTTAGTTAGTGTTAGGTTTCCTTTATTTTTTGAGATTTTTTTGGACCGCTCGGACAATGGCCACTTTTCTGTATATAGTTTTTTTTATTAGGTAGTAGTAGGTTTCATTTATAGTGTTAGGCTCATGGACCCTGGAATATTCTTGTGTATAGTTGGATTTTTTAAAATACATTTTTTTGATTTATATTTGTGTTCACCATGAGGCAATGGTTTTTCCTTATTTTTTTTCACCATGATTTTGCTTTGGACAACATTAGTTTTTGGATTCCTTTGTTTTTTGGATTTTTACATTACTTATCGGACATGGAAAATTTATTTTGTTATCCCCATTGTTGTATGTTTGATTAGTTTACTTCATTTTCTTCGAGAATACATGTTTTTATAACTTTCTTTTGTGGTATTTTCTCATTGGTTTCATGCATGTCATGATATGGGTTTTGACATTCACTTGCACCCATTGTGTATGTGTGTGTGTGTGACGGACATGTGTTCATTTACATACTTGCCATTGGGGTTGTATCATGTAATTGCATTTGCTATGTGGGTGGATGCAATCCTTGGCTGGGTGTTTGTGCTGGGTATGCTGCCCATTACTGCCATGATTGTGTATCGTCAGGACCTGGGGGCAGGGGGACATGGTTGGGGGCCTGCTGGCAGGTGCCCCACAGAGCTGGGGGGTGGGGTGCAAGGGGACATGAGTGGGACATGAGTGGGGGCCTGCTGGCAGGTGCCCCACAGTGCTGGGGGGTGGGGGTGGTGGGGAACATGAGTTGGACATGGATGGGGGCCTGCTGGCAGGTGCCCCACAGTGCTGGGGGGGTGGGGGTGGTGGGAGACATGAGTGGGGGCCTGGTGGAGGGTGCCCATGCACTGCTGGGGGGTGGGGGTGCAGGGGGACATGAGTGGGGGCCTGGTGGGGGCTGCCCATGGTGGCTGGGGGGTGGGGGTGGGTGGGAGACACGAGTGGAGGCTTGGTGGAGGGTGCCCCTGGATGCTGGGGTGTGGGGGTGGTGGGATACATGAGTGGGGGCCTGGTGGAGGGTGCCCATGCACTGCTGGGGGGTGGGGGTGCAGGGGGACATGAGTGGGGGCCTGGTGGGGGCTGCCCATGGTGGCTGGGGGGTGGGGGTGGGTGGGAGACATGAGTGGGGGCCTGGTGGAGGGTGCCCCTGGATGCTGTGGGGTGGGGGTGGTAGGAGACATGAGTGGGGGCCTGGTGGAGGGTGCCCCTGCACTGCTGGGGGGTGGGGGTGGTGGGAGACATGAGTGGGGGCCTGGTGGAGGGTGCCCATGCACTGCTGGGGGGGTGGGGGTGCAGGGAGACATGAGTGGGGGCCTGGTGGAGGGTGCCCCTGGATGCTGGGGGGTGGGGGTGGTGGGAGACATGAGTGGGGGCCTGGTGGAGGGTGCCCCTGGTGGCTGGGGGGTGGGGGTGGTGGGAGACATGAGTGGGGGCCTGGTGGAGGGTGCCCCTGCACTGCTTGGGGGTGGGGTGGTGGGAGACATGAGTGGGGGCCTGATGGAGGCTGCCCCTGCACTGCTGGGGGGTGGGGGTGGTGGGAGACATGCATTGTTGATCAGTAGTGCAAGGTGACATGTGGGTTGGCTGGGGGGCATGCCCATGGTGGATGGGCTGCCTGCGGGACATGAGCAGGGGTGCAGGGTAGTCCCCCGTGGTGTGGGCTGCCTGCAGGGGCCGTGGAGGTTGCGGAGCGTACACCTGGGAGGACCCACACGGCCAATTCACGTGTAGTACTCCCCAGAACCCCTGAAATACACATACCCTGCTGAAATTGCGTGTGGAACTTCCCGCGCACCCCTGAAATACACGTACCCTGCTGAAATCGCTTGTGGAACTTCCCGCGCACCCCTGGAATACACGTACCCTGCTGAAATCGCGTGTGGAACTTCACGCGGAATACATGTACCCTGCTCGCACTGGGCCAATCACGTGTGGAACTTCCCGCGCACCCCTGAAATACACGTACCCTGCTGAAATCGCTTGTGGAACTTCCCGCGCACCCCTGGAATACACGTACCCTGCTGAAATCGCGTGTGGAACTTCCCGCGGAATACACATACCCTGCTCACACTGGGCCAATCGCGTGTGGAACTTCCCGCGCACCCCTGAAATACACGTACCCTGCTTGCACGGGGCCAATCGCGTGTGGAACTTCCCGCGCACCCATGGAATACACGTACCCTGCTCGCACTGGGCCAATCAGGTGTGGAACTTCCCGCGCACCCTTGAAATACACGTACCCTGCTTGCACGGGGCCAATCGCGTGTGGAACTTCCCGCGCACCCATGGAATACACGTACCCTGCTCGCACTGGGCCAATCGCGTGTGGAACTTCCCGCGCACCCCTGAAATACACGTACCCTGCTGGAATCGCGTGTGGAACTTCCCGCGCACCCCTGGAATACACGTACCCTGCTGAAATCGCGTGTGGGACTTCCCGCGCACCCCTGAAATACACGTACCCTGCTGAAATCGCGTGTGGAACTTCCCACGCACCCCTGAAATACACGTACCCTGCTGGAATCGCGTGTGTAACTTCTCGCGCACCCCTGAAATACACGTACCCTGCTGGAATCGCGTGTGGAACTTCCCGCGCACCCCTGGAATACACATACCCTGCTGAAATCGCGTGTGGAACTTCCCGCGCACCCCTGGAATACACGTACCCTGCTGAAATCGCGTGTGGAACTTCCCGCGGAATACACGTACCCTGCTCGCACTGGGCCAATCGCGTGTGGAACTTCCCGCGCACCCCTGAAATACACATACCCTGCTTGCACGGGGCCAATCGCGTGTGGAACTTCCCGCGCACCCATGGAATACACGTACCCTGCTCGCACTGGGCCAATCGCGTGTGGAACTTCCCGCGCACCCCTGAAATACACGTACCCTGCTTGCACGGGGCCAATCGCGTGTGGAACTTCCCGCGCACCCATGGAATACACGTACCCTGCTCGCACTGGGCCAATCGCGTGTGGAACTTCACGCGCACCCCTGAAATACACGTACCCTGCTTGCACAGGGCCAATCGCGTCTGGAACTTCCCGCGCACCCATGGAATACACGTACCCTGCTCGCACTGGGCCAATCGCGTGTGGAACTTCCCGTGCACCCCTGAAATACACGTACCCTGCTGGAATCGCGTGTGGAACTTTCCGCGCACCCCTGGAATACACGTACCCTGCTGAAATCGCGTGTGGAACTTCCCGCGCACCCCTGAAATACACGTACCCTGCTGAAATCGCGTGTGGAACTTCCCACGCACCCCTGAAATACACGTACCCTGCTGGAATCGCATGTGGAACTTCCCGCGCACCCCTGAAATACACGTACCCTGCTGGAATCGCGTGTGGAACTTCCCGCGCACCCCTGGAATACACATACCCTGCTGAAATCGCGTGTGGAACTTCCCGCGCACCCCTGGAATACACGTACCCTGCTGAAATCGCGTGTGGAACTTCCCGCGCACCCCTGGAATACACGTACCCTGCTGAAATCGCGTGTGGAACTTCCCGCGCACCCCTGGAATACACGTACCCTGCTTGCACGGGGCCAATCGCGTGTGGAACTTCCCGTGCACCCATGGAATACACGTACCCTGCTCGCACTGGGCCAATCGCTTGTGGAACTTCCCGCACACCCCTGAAATACACGTTCCCCGCTTGGCGTTTGCTGTTTGCCAGCCCGGTGAACTGGTCCAGGGTTAGCGCAGCCCTTTGCGATGATTTAGCGATTTTGATGGCTTTTCCTTGCGCGAGGGCGTTCTTGGGGGCGTTACTGGCGCTGCTGCAGGGTCGCTGCGATTCTCTGCGCCACGGCTGGTTTGGGAGCCTAAAATCCATGAATACGCTGTGCGCGGAAATCGGTTTTAGCGCACGTGCCTGGCGCAGACAATCGCACGCGGACACTCTGCGCCAGCCGCTTGCGACACTTTTCTGCGAAATTCTATGAATTACCCTGTCAATATGACTGTTCCAGTCACAATAGTCCATTTTGGTTTCATGATACACAAACCTACCACAAATCACTGTTGGATTTCAATTGCATTTACAGCATGAACTACAAACACCCTATCTTTCACAGGTAGACTCCATCCCACTGGCCCCAGTGCACCCCCCAAACCCTCGGTTTCTCAACATACTACATTTGAAACAATTTCTCAAAATCAAAAACTAAGAACGGTTCATCCTTGCTCAGAACTCTACAGTAACTTTGCTTCACTTTCATTATCACTGCAATTAAACCATGTGCCAAGTGCTAAAGGCTTTCACTTTTTAGGGCGATACTGTACATATTCATTCCTCCTTAATAGAGCATGTTTTCGTCTCTTTTAAAAAGGGGTATCTGACTCTACCCATCAGTAGAAGCCTGTATTTCATGCTTCTACCATTGCCAGTTCTTTATCCAATCAGCAAGCCTGGAATGAAGCATCTAAGCAGCTGTGAAGGTTGATTCCAAGTTTCTCTTTGTGATGTGTGCACACTGGGCATGAACAAAAGAGACATGGATAAGCTAGGTCACAGAAAGCCCCCAGGTGGGGCTTCACTTCCCTCATCCCTGTTACAATAAATGAGCATTCAAAAAATGCACTTTGACGCAATGATATATCCTGCCTTCTACTGTACAGAAAACAGAGCTAGATGTTTTGCCTCTTTACCTGTCATATAGCTTTTCATTACTGCATCAAGTGTCAGCAATGAGCCGCCATTAATTTAACACAAGCATTCGATTACACTGCTCCATCCTTTAGCATTGTAGGCGAATAAGAAAAAAACATGCCATCAATTCACTGCAGAACAGCGTCCAGGGATTATAGTCAGTAAGACATGATGTATCACGCAAATGTTTACATAAAAACACATTACCTATAAAACATGAATGCAACAGCAATTTAGCAAAGTAAATAAATAACCGTGTACAGATAAAAGCCCAATTTTTAGCTCGATGTTACTAACCAATGAGGGCAAACTCAAGCATTCTCGATATAATGTTGTTAATAAGAAGAGGAGGCGACTCCTGATTTTTATTGCCCCATTAAGAGAAACTACTCTTCTCCTCTGCTGGAGGAAATGCCCAAACCTTTCTGGGGAACCGTGTTAAACAAGCACAATAAACAGGGTTCGGGAAACTGTGTGAAACGTGCAACAACCTACACCGTCCTTTTAGGGTTTGGAACACTGTAGGAAACTCCCAACACCACTGGGTGGTGAGACAGCATTTCTCCCAGTGTGAGAGACTTTGTTTTGGTTTAATCACGTTTCTGTTTTTTTCCAATTCGTTATTTGACATGTATGTAAATAGAATCCTGCATACCACATCCAGGTAACCAATAGTTGTGTGCTTCCATTGTGGGCCTCCTGACATGAATCACATGCTAGCAATTGTAGGTGGTAGATATTGCTTCTGTGAATGTTCAGGAGGACATCAGTACTAAACAGAAACCAGTGCAAAGCAAGAGATTTTAAAATGTGAAAGCATTTAAGATATCTTCATCAATGCTATATTTTAAAGATGCTAAATGGGGCAGTATTTGAGTGCTCCATGTTTGCATGTACAACATTTTCTACTATTTGTGTCCAAGGCTTCGATGGGAATTTCAGCAAAATAAACTATTAAATATATTGACCGATCATGCAAGGCATACGTGGAACTCAAGTGCCTTGAGGCATTTCACAAGTTGCATTATCTGTTAAATGATGCCTTTTGCAGTTACTCTTCGAATGACAGAATGTAGAGTGTCACATTTTGTGAACCAAGTCAGATTTCTTAACTGCTAATAGGATGTTCTAGAAAGATGGCATTTTAAAATAATCGGTACCGTCATAGCGAGTGGTATTTTCTAGGTGTCTACCCTTAGAGGAATCCCATGATCCCGATAGCCAATCAGGCTCTAAGGCTTCTGGTTAATAATGGTGGTACAGCCACCAATCCTCCTTTTTGTCAGGTTCTCAGCAACCTCTCTGGATGCCTCCACCCCTCACGCCCCCATGCTGCCTCTCTGGGTCTTCTCTTGCCTTGGTCCCCACCTCTTCTACATCCACCACCTTCCTCTTCGTTCACATCTTCCTGCTTCCACAGGCCTTTGTGTCACCACCGGTCAAGACAGCCAGTCTGGTAATAAATAAAAGGACCTGTGCACACAAGGCTGAAGAGACTATTTTGCTTAGAGGCCAACTTTGAGTGTTTTTTTCCACTATAACTCTTATTTTCCTCTCATTCACCACCGAACAGTGTGAAGAGAATAAAAAGAGATGTCATTTCCTAGCACCTTTACTTGCAGCCAGGTGCTTTAGGGTTACGGCCCCTCACTGCACGGAAATAGTAGGGGTTGTAAGCACAGAGCCCCCCTTTTGTGTGGTTGTTGATGGGTTGTTGAACACACACTACGTGGAAGGTATGATTAAACAGGTCTATTGAGTTTAAGACAGAGAGCAGCAGGCACCCAGCCCACGCTCCCCTTCAACTGCTCTTTGTTCCACAACAACCGAGGTTCTGGAACACAACAACCAAGTAGAACACAACAAATCTTCCCCCTTAACAGTGAATAAAGAACAATATGAAACGCTTAATGCTTTTTGGACGTTTTTGTCTGGATTGTGAATTTGAGGTGTTTAAGAACAGACTAAATCAATGACTCACCCCTTGAAGTGTACTAGAAATAAACGTTTGAGTATTTGTTATTCCTTTTCGTTCTTATTTAGGGTCACTGCTCAAAGTATTACAATTGTGGACCACCCTGTGTGTTTTGAGTCCTGAACAGGAAAGCCAGCCACTTCAGAAACAAAGAGCCACATGGCATTGGCCACAGCCCAGAAGCTTCAATAAAAAAATTAAAAGATATAGATATCTATATACCTATATCTATTTATTACATGGACGCGGTAGCGTCCATGTAGTTATGGTTAAGTTGGTGTTTCCATAGGAAGAGCACTTTTTGGGCGGCTTATAACTTCGCTCCCCCTGGACGAATCCTCACCTAACTTTTCAAAAAAAGTATATGGCCCACTCTGAATTGCAAAGTTTGGTGAGGATTCGTCCAGGGGGGCAAAGTTATAAGGGGGGTCCCAAAACTTTTGTTTTTTCCCATAGACATAATGGGAAAAAACGTTGCGCACGCCTAAAGCCCAAACCGCTGGACGGATTTACACCAAATATGCGGCAGGAGCGGGTCCTGAAAGTGTGCTTTTGCAAATGGGGGTGTCCTGAGGACGCTGTCCGTATTGTACTCTGGCAAGTTGAATGTGTTCTAAGAACACTTGCGGTGTCCTGAAATGCTCTGATTACTTACCGGTAATCTTCATTACTCCTAGTCCTATTCTTCCTCGTCACAGTTCTGACGACCTTCCTCACCCTCCCTGCGGGGAAGGTCCCATGCTCTGGCTTGGTAATATGAAACTGAGTGATGTGGATGTGGGGGAGGAGTTATAGGAATTTAAAGAAATAGAATAAGGTCCTGTGTCGGAGGCAGGGCCCTCATGAAGTAAGTACTGGGACGTGGAAGAGTGGACGTGGAGGTAATGTTTGCAATTAAACAAATTGGGGGTGTTCTGAGAACGCTGTTCGTATTGTTCTTTGTCAGGTTGAAAGTGTTCTAAGAACCCTCCTTATGTCCGTTGATATTACAATTTCCTATGGCCCTTGCCCGACTTTTTGTCCACTAACCAAACGATAAAATCAGGCTGCTGTGTGTCGACATTATGTGATAATCCTATCACTTGCCCCATCGACCTGGCTGACCTGCTTTTGCAACACTAAATCATATCTCCCGCCCCTAAGCCTGACATTATCAAAGCATTCATATTCCCCGTCTCTCTCCGTGACGGTACAGGGTGCGTAGTAAACGCGCCCAGTCGTTTCCAGTCCTACGCGACTTTACACAGAACCCGGAAAACAACACAGATCATCTCACAACACAGCGCGCAACAATTCGGAATATGAAACTGTGATTTAAAAGCAAACAGCAAGATTGTACATTTCGTAAAGTACTTTAATTTGACATCAAATGTTTAGAGAATATTCAGCGATTTGCATTTGTCTTTGCTGTCGATCCGCAAAAGTTCATCTTGAGTCACGCGCTGTTCCTTTGCGGTACACAGGGTGTTGGTTTATGATAAAAGAAGCACTATGGTCGCACTAATAATCGGAAGGCTGTTCCAACAACGAGGCATTAGATCACCATAATGGTTGGTATGTTGCTTCTAGCCGCTAGTACCGCGTAAGGGCATCCTTGGCGATTGTCCCATAAAATGGTGAGGGTCTTGAAGTTGTTTAGAAGTAGCTGCACCTGGCAGTTAAAAAATCCGTCGGCCGGGGTCTGAAAATCGTGGCATTGGCAGTACGGAAGGACATACCTGTTTTAAAAAACATAAATTAGTGTCACCAGCCGATCTTCATTAAAAATATTAATTTTATTTATTAGGGCGTGAAACTATTTGCTAGCGAGGATAGTGCAACAGAGTATGTTAACTTATTCCCATTAACCCACCCTCTGTCCTCTGCCTTTTTCAGAGCCCTCTAAGCGACAGGGGACCAATTCGGCAGTGATAGTGCGCGGTAGAAAACACTATGCCACATTGAACGAACAAGTACAACTTAACCGGGCTTTAACGCCACACTATTGTTATTATATTCCCGTATAAAATAATCTAAAGGGTTACTTACATTATATTGGCATTTTCCATTGTCTTAGCGTAGTGCAGTCCCAAAATACGACTCCGTCTGTGCCAACGATCTTTCTCATAGTAATATAATATATAAAAGTGGTTTCGTTTCAGAAATTTCATCCTTATCGTGTTTTACGTTTTTGCAACACTCCTTCAAAAGAAGTCTTTTAGCACGATCCCGGTCTGTCAAGGTCAAAAAACAATAGATTCGTGGGCCTCTCCGGCACGCGAGCAAAAAATGGAAGCAGCTGACCTTCACTGTAAACGACCATAAATTCTTAGTTTGCAACATTCTGTGTACAGCCATCTCTGAGAAATTGCTTTTTACACTCCATCTTTGTATATTGTTTGCGTGCTAATAAAAAAACTTTGTTAAAGGGACGTTATGGTTCCAAGTAAAACCGAAAAAACCCTGAAATTCGCAAGTTATGGTAAGCTAAGCAACCATAACTCGTGCCACCACCGTGCACTGCTAAGACTAACACCCAGGACATCAAAGATGACATCACAAATGTCATTGATGACATCACTGATGACATCACATGTGTATGTACTTTTCATGAAATATGTGCACAAGGGTTTCTTATTATAATGTTGCGAAAAAAGTGTCAAGGATCATTGCAATAAATATCATACCCTAATTAGTGCTTTGAACAATGCATTGATATAAATAGCATTCTATTATGGGGTTCTATCTAGTATCTAACAACAACAAACACATCTTGTGATGCTGGATGCATTTTACAGGTCCATAGGGTAGGAGAGATGTTGAGGAAGATGTTGAGTTTCAATGTTGTAGGACAGCAAGCTCCTGCCACTTCATTGCTTCGTTCAAGCCTTGCTTGCGCGTGTCCAGGTGAAAGATCCACTTTTGTTCTTGAATGAAGAGCATTGCATTGTAGTTTCCTCCTCGTTTCGGGCGCTTGATCTTTTCCAGGATGGTACATTGGAAGGACTCAGCTGTATGGCCTCTGCCAGGAAATGGGGAACCATGGGTGCTGACAGTTTTTTAGTTCGAATGCAAGATCTGTGTTCAATCATCCATTTCTTCACTTCTCGGGCAGTCATCCCAATGTAGCGCAGATTACACGGACAAGTGATCATATACACTACTCCTTTAGTGTTGCAATTTGTGAAGAGTTTCTGAATCCATGGAGTCGTCCAGTCGATGTCCACAGTGGTGCTACAAGCCATCTGTGTGCACATGGAGCAGAGCCCACAGTGACTATGGCCCACAGGGTGGCTCTGGTTCCATAGAGTTCTCTGTGTGTCTGATGCGGTATCTGCATCTGGGCGCACTGTGTTGACCAGTGTGTCCCTCAAATGTTGTCTTCTTTTGAGTGAAAATCACGTAGGGGTATAACGGATGTGCCAGTGTTGAGGATAGGCCATAAAGACTTAATCTCCTTCTGGATTTTGTTGAGTAGAGGAGAGTAACTTAATACTGCTGTGATGGTTTTGTCCTCTGTTTCCTTCTGATGTTGCTCGAGTGTGCACGGGCGTGGAATGTGTCTGGCCCTTCTGTAGGTGTTATGGACAATCCTCTGCGGGTAGCCATGCTGGACAATTTGGTTTTTAAGGATTTTAGCCTGGGCAGGGTAGTCGTCTATCCTGCTGCAGAGGCGTCGATAGCGCAAACATTTTCCAAATGGGAGGTTGTCTTTGAGGGATTGTGGGTGGTAACTCGAGTATGTAAGTAGTGAGTTCTTGTCGGTGTCTTTTCGCTACACATTGGATATTAGCCCGCCTTCTGATGTTGTGATTGTAAGGTCAAGGAAGTGGGTTTGTCTTCTGTCTTGTTCCATGGTAAAATGCAGGTTGATGTTTTGTGCATTGATCCATTCGTGGAATGCCAAGAGTTCTTTATTGATGCCTCTGAGGATGACAAAGATGTCATCTATGTAGCAACGCCAGATGAGCAATTTGTTGTGTAATGGGTTGGTTTGTGGGTATATGTGCTGGAGCTCGAACAAGTTGACTAACAGATTGGCCAGGCTAGGTGCGAAGGTGGCGCCCATAGCAGTACCAGAATCCTGTTGATAGAACTGATCATTAAACATGAAATAGTTTTTTGTGAGGGCTATCTCAGCCAAAGAGGATATGAAGGTTGATGGTACCTCCTGCAGGTCAATTCCTGAATCTAGAAGATCTTTGAGAATCGTAAGAGTTTCTTGTTGCGGGATCTTCGTGCACAGTGACTTGATATCGATGGTGACTAGCCAGCCAAGTTCCAGATTGAATAGCAAGGCGTCAAGGAGAATTAACATTGCTGTGGAGTCTTTGACATAGGATTGCATTTTCAGAATTTCATCCTTGATGAAGAAGTCTACATACTGAGATAAGGGCTCCAAGATCGACTGGATCCCTGAGACAATGGTACGACCAGGTGTGGGCAGAGTACCTTTGTGTATTTTTGGTAGGGCATATAGGGCCTTGGGTGCGAGGGCATCAGAAAAGATGCTTCCTTTGAGCTCACATAGCCTTCTGCTTCAGCTTCTTTGATGATAGGTGATATCAATGCCTGCAACAAGGCTGTCGGTTCGCTGCAAAGAAGGTGGTAGCTTGTGGTGTCACTGACCAGGGCTTCTACCATCTTGATGTAGTCAGCGGTATTCTGGATGACGATAGCGCCACCTTTGTCTGCCGGTTTGATAGTTATTGATGGATTTTTGGCCAGAGCGAAGAGGCCTTCAAGCTGGATTTTGGTACAGTTCTTGTGAACGAAGGGGATGCCTGCTTCGATTTCCGAAAGTTTTTTCATGAGAGCTTGCTCAAAGGTGATGCATTCTGCCGTGTAGGCACTTGAGGGTGCGCAGAACTGTGAAGGAGGTCTCAGACCAGTGATGTCCTTTTGTGGGTTGGTTTTATCTTCAAAGAATTGCTGCAGATGTATCTTCCGAAGGAGTTGGGTGCATTCGATCCAGGTTTGGAATGAATCGTACCTAGCTGTTGGTATGAACGAGAGACCCTTTTGTAGGATTTCTTCCTCTGGTCGTGTCAGTTTGTGCGATGATTGGTTCACAATCAGGGAGGTAAAGGTATCATTGCCTGTCCTCTGCTGCGCGTTACAACCTTGGATTGTTGTGGTGTTTGCCATCTTGGTCTGCAAATTCTGAAAATGGAGTTGCGCTGCCTCTATCTTTGCTTGTCTCACCTCATTGGTGAAGTATTCATCAGCGACATATGGGTAGACTTTTACATGCGTGAAGTTCTGTAAATCCTTTTTTACTTTCAGAATTTTCCTGTTTAGGTTGGTGTCTTTAAATTCTTTGAGAGATGTCTCTAATAGAGCCAGTTTGGCTGCATAGATGTCTATTGCAATTTTGGTCTTGAGAGTGTCGCTTTTTTGCGTGAGGTCTGCTATTAGTTTGTCATTGACTGATTTGGCTGTGTTGATTATTAAGATTAGCCAATCTCGAGTGCATTTGTTCGCAATGAATGACCAATCTTTTCTGAACTGGAGGTTGTCTAAGAAAATCTGTGGTTCTATGCAGATGATTAAACCGTTTGGGGCGGTGTGGACCCTCAGATATTCTGTCATGAGGGCAGCATGGAGCTCTGAATGGATAATCTTCTTTCTAAGGATGTATATCTCGTTCCATTCGTCTGTGTTGCCATTGATGTTTGGTGCCAGGTCGATCCCTTTGTAACGCTCACCTGATTCCCGCAGAGGCGCCGGTCTTGACTGGGTGAATGCCGTATCTTCAAAGGTGATGTGTAACACACGGTTGGCTCTTTGGGCTGGACCTCTGTGCACTGTATGTCTGACTCGAAGAGTAAGATGTCTTAGGTAAGTGAACGCCGAGCTCTCCATCTGCCTCGGGGCAGGGTGCCGTAACCAGTTTCTTCACTGGATAAGGGTGCAGGCCTCTTGACCTCAGAGGACTGCTGTCCGTCGTTAACTGCACGAACGGTAAGTTCTGGGCACTTCAAATGTCTTAAAAGTCTTTTGTAATGATATCTCTTGTTTTGCAGGGTACCGGCGATGGCGGATGGCGGGCTGATGAGAGTTGAGGATCGAACCCGCGTGAGGAAAAGAAGCGCCTGGAAGCACGTAAGTAAGCGCTTGTAGCCTGCTTCACGATGCGCACTAACTGTCCCTTTTATCTTGCAGGTACAAGTTCGGAGCTTTAGAGAAGCTGAAGGGTGCTGGAATGCCCACTGGATTCGGCGTGGGAAGGAGTAATGGCACGTGAGTAATAAAGTTGCCCAATGTCTTTAAACGCACCTTCTTTTGTCTTTCAGATGCGGGATGCAGCGCCGAAGGCCTCCGGAGCGTGCGAAGAGCTGGTAAGCTTTTGTCTTTCAGATGCCGGAATGCAGTGCGAAGACCTCCGGAGCATGCGAAGAGTAGGTAAGCCTTTGTCTTCAGATGCCGGAATGCAGCGCGAGGCGTTGGTGACAGCCGATGGACCAGGTAAGAGATGCGCTGCCACTGAAGACCGTAGTGCTAACCTGTTCTTTCTTTGTCTTTACAGGTGCTGCTGAAGACTGGATTCCAGGATGGTAAGCCTTTGTTCCCTTAGGCCCAGGATCAGAAGCAGAAGACACGATGAGCGTTCTGCTGCAGAGAATGCAGAATAACACAAAGCAAGATTCATCCATCGGGTGCGGTTTAAACAGCCTCCTGTAGTGCTTAGGTCTCTCCTTCCACAGCCACGCCTAGGTAAGAAAAGAGTTCCTGCTTTCCAGAAGAGTTCCAGTGTTCTGAACCTAGGGAGTGGCTCCTGCCCCACCCAACAGGAAAAGTAGTCCCAAACAGAAGAGGATCAGGGGTTCAACTGGCAGGTAAGTAAGCAGCATGGTCTGCTGCAGGTAAGTCCACCCAAGCATTATGAGCCCGGCGCTTCCAGCGCTGGGACTGGGCATCTTTATGAGCCTGGTGCCACTGGCGCCAGGACAGGGTCCAAAAGGTCCCAATTGGGACTGGCTGGCACTCGGAACCAGGGTTATGGGTCTGCTTCCAAGGGAGTCGGGCAAGTCCTGATCTTTTGGAAGCAGAGATCATGACAGCACCCCCCCTCAAGGCCCCTCCCAAACCGGGCTTCTCCGGGGGTTTGGGCTTGTTAGGAAATGTTCGAGGAAATCTTTTGATTAGACGAGGCGCGTGGACATATTCTGCAGGTTCCCAGGATCTTTCTTGGGGACCGTAGCCTTTCCAGTCAATCAGGTAAAATAGTTTAGATTTGGAGATCTTGGAATCCAGGATGCTTTTGACTTCAAACTCGAGTTCTCCATCAACTAGAATATGTTTTGGAGATGTAGTTAGTCGGGTTTGAGGTTGCACAGGTTTTAATAGAGAGACGTGGAAGACCGGATGTATCTTCATGTGAGGGGGCAAGTCCAACTTGACCGCTACTGGATTTACTATGGTAGTGATGGAATAGGGACCAAGGTATCTTGGGTTGAATGTGCGTGGTCCTTTTAGAGGTAGATATTTGGTGGATAACCAGACTTGATCTCCTACTTGATATTGGGGGGCTTCCTTCCGATGTTGGTCTGCTCCTTTCTTGTATTGTTCTTTAGCCCTTTGAAGGTGAGAAACGGCTTCCTTAAAGGCTTGGGTGATTGTAGAATGCAGGTGGTCTACTGCTGGTGTTCCAAGATCTTGGAGTGGATCCAACTCCGAGGTTCGAGGGTGACTACCGTATAAAAGAAAAAACGGGGTCTTCCCAGTTCCCGAGTGGACAGAGTTATTGTAGGCATATTCGGCTATCCAAAGGATATCTTTCCAAGTTTTTTCAGTTTGTTGTAGCATGCAGCGCAAATACTGTTCCAGAGTTTGATTGGTCCTCTCGGTTTGTCCGTCGGTTTGAGGGTGGTGGCTGGTCGAAAGTCTCACATCAATTTGAGCCGACCGACAGCAACTTCGCCAAAAATGAGAAATAAATTGACTACCTCGATCCGAAATTAGAACTGAAGGAAAACCGTGCAGTCGGACGATGTTTTCGAGAAATTCTCGGGCCAGAGTTGCTGCTGTTGGTAAGCCTTTGAGTGGAATGAAATGCGCCATCTTGGAGAATAGGTCCACGATTACTAGGATCGTATTGTATCCGGAGAATGGAGGTAGATCGGTGATGAAGTCCATAGAAAGCGTATGCCAAGGGCGAGGCGGGATGTCAATAGGGCATAAGAGGCCGGCTGGTTTTTCCTTTTGACTCTTGTTTTGAGCGCATACTCCACAGGACATTATAAAGTCTCTGATATCTTTTTTCCAAGACGGCCACCAGAAGTAGCGCTTGATCTTTTCCGAGGTCTTGGTCATACCGGGATGTCCTTCCATTAAAGAATCGTGATAACAAGAGATTACCTTTTTCTGTAAATCTGTGCTGGGCAGGTATAACCGTTCTTGGAAATATAATAGGTTGTCCTTCACCGTAAAGTCCTTTCCCTGCAGATGCCAATTCTGTATGTCTGCTAGAGTTACCAGTAGCCTGGCTTTATCCTTAACTTCCTCTATGGATTGTGTGGCGATTACACCTAGAATTCTTTGTTCGGGAATGATAGGTACAGGTTTAGGATTGATCAAATGTTCTTCCACTCCCATCCGAGAAAGGGCATCAGCTTTACCGTTTTTTGTACCAGGTCGATAGGTAATTATGAAGTCAAACTCGGCAAAGAATAGTGCCCAACGGAGTTGCCTAGAGGATTGAGCTTTTGCGGTTTTCAAATATTGCAGGTTTTGGTGATCTGTAATCACAGTAACGGTGTGTCGGGCCCCCAGAAGATAATGCCGCCAAGCCTTAAAGGCGGACTTGATAGCTAGAAGTTCCTTATCAGTAATAGTGTAATTGATTTCAGGAGGCGAGAATTTGCGGGACCAAAATGCCACGGGATGCAACTGATTGCTTACTGGGTCCTTTTGTGATAGAACTGCCCCCATGGCAAGGCTCGAAGTATCAGTTTCAACGATGTAGGGGAGTTCTGGGCGAGGATGTTTTAAGATCGGTGCAGAGATAAATCTAGTCTTCAAATTCTGGAAAGCTTGTTCCGCCTCGGTAGACCATTCAAAACGTTTGTTTTTCTTTAACAATGCGGTGATGGGCTGGACTATTCGAGAGAATTCGGGGATAAACCTGCGGTAAAAGTTAGCGAAGCCTAACATGCTTTGAACACCTTTTACGGAGGATGGCGATGGCCATTTGAGAATTGCATCGACCTTCTTTGAATCCATACGCACTCCGCTAGGTGATAATATGAATCCCAAGAATTCAACTTCAGTCACGTTGAAAACACATTTTTCCAACTTAGCGAAAAGTTTGTGTTGACGCAATCTCTCGAGGACCATTTTCACGTGTTTCCGATGTTCAGTTTCCGATGAAGAATAAACAAGGATGTCGTCAATGTAAACAACAACACACACATCTATGAGCTCTCTGAGGACATCGTTCATAAAATATTGAAAGGCGGCCGGGGCATTGCAAAGTCCGAAGGGCATGACCTGATATTCAAATAGCCCATACTTGGTGCGGAAGGCCGTCTTCCATTCATCGCCCTCTTTTACTCGTACCAAGTGGTAGGCTCCTCTAAGATCCAGCTTTGTATATATGCATGCTTTTCTGACTTGGTCCAGGAGTTCAGGGATCAAAGGTAACGGATATCTATTCTTAACGGTGATCTGGTTCAGGGCGCGATAATCTATACAAGTTCTAAGGTCCCCTTCTTTTTTTGGAACGAAGAACAAAGCTGAGGAAGCAGGGGACTTGGAAGGACGAATAAACCCATTTGCTAGGTATTGATCCAGGTATTGTCGGAGGTGAAGATTCTCAGGCTCGGTGAGGGCATAAATTCTACTACAAAGAGGAGTAGATCCAGGTATCAGGTCTATCTGGCAGTCATAAGACCTATGAGGAGGTAGAGAGTTAGCCTGATCCTTCCGGAAAACATCTTGGAATTCTAGGTATTCAGGAGGTAACTGGGGAGCCTCCGAGGAAATTGCTGCCAGTGCAACACCAGGTCGAGGGTGACAAGTAGAGACACATTCTGGAAACTGAACCGTTCTTGCTCGCCAATCGATCTGAGGATTGTGCTTCTCTAACCAAGGAATTCCTAGAATAATCTGGAACTGAGGGGCCTTGATCACATCGAACACGATCTTCTCATGGTGTCCATCTTGACTTACTAGCGTCACTTCTTGGGTGGTATGCGTTACTGGTCCGGAGGCTATCTCCGTACCATCCACCGTAGTAATGACGTCCTTTACAGCCTTTGGACAAAGAGTCAGATTCACCCTCAAAACCATTTCATGATCCACATAATTGCCGATGGCACCGCTGTCGACGTAAGCTTCAATCGCATGTAATCAATCCGGATGTTCAGGGCTAATGAGGACCATAGGTATCACGAAATGCGAGGTCACTGAACTGGTTTTAACGCTCGGCAAGAGGACCTCTATTCTTGTCGGGCAAGGTCGTTTCCCTGCTCAGAGTTTGTGACCCTGGTAACTGCAGCTCCTACTGCCTTCTTGGCTGGTTTCATCGGACAGTCTCGAAGAAAGTGCCCAGAGTTTCCGCAATAGAGGCATAATTGCAGCTGTTTTCTCCTTTCCCGCTCCTTTTGTGTTAATGGTCCTTTCAGGCCCCCTATTTGCATGGGTTCCCCGGAGTCTACTCCTTTGGTAGGAGTTGGTGGTTTGGAAAATACTCGAGCATCAAACTTGGAACGATCGGCCTTCCTGTTCTGCAGTCTGTGGTCAATTTGAACGACTAAGTCAATATAGTCCGAACAGTCTTGCGGGGGATTCACTACTTGGGCTAACACATCTTTGAGCTCTCCACGTAGACCTCTATAAAACAGCGTAATCCTTTTGTCCTCAGGCCATCGAGTTTCCACTATCAGTCTGTTGAAAGACGCAATATAAGCCAAAAGGTCTTGATTACCCTGTCGCAATGAAAGGAGCTCATTGTCCAAGGCCTGCCCCTGTGAATGTCTTGCAAACAGTTTTTCCATACTGAGCTGAAAAGCTTGAAAATCATGGAGAACCGGACCATCTTGATTAACTAGAGGGATCGACCAGTCTGCCGCATTGCCACTAAGGTACGAAAGCACGAAAGCTACCTTAGCTTGATCAGTTGGAAAGGCTGCTGGCCGGCATAAGAAGTGCAACCGGCACTGATTAATAAATACTGCAAACCTCTTTGGGTCACCAGAAAATCGTTCGGGCGGAGCCAGAGGTACATTCCCAGGTAGGTTGATCTGCACTGGGTTCGTAAAGGATGTTGAAGGAAGATTTGCCCCTGATGCGGGTAACGGAGTTTGTCCGGCTTGTGACTGTAGCAATTGTCTAGCGAGATCGTCTGTTCGCTCCTTGGAAATAATCAGTTCCCTTCTTAGAGCATTTGTTTCCTGACGGGCTGCATGCACTTCTGCTCTTAGTTCCCCAAGTAACTGGGCTAGCTGGTCGGTATCCGAGGTTTCCATAGCGCCTGGGTGGGAGTTTTGCGGTAGGCTTTGTGTTCTGTAACGCTCACCTGATTCCCGCAGAGGCGCCGGTCTTGACTGGGTGAATGCCGTATCTTCAAAGGTGATGTGTAACACACGGTTGGCTCTTTGGGCTGGACCTCTGTGCACTGTATGTCTGACTCGAAGAGTAAGATGTCTTAGGTAAGTGAACGCCGAGCTCTCCATCTGCCTCGGGGCAGGGTGCCGTAACCAGTTTCTTCACTGGATAAGGGTGCAGGCCTCTTGACCTCAGAGGACTGCTGTCCGTCGTTAACTGCACGAACGGTAAGTTCTGGGCACTTCAAATGTCTTAAAAGTCTTTTGTAATGATATCTCTTGTTTTGCAGGGTTCCGGCGATGGCGGATGGCGGGCTGATGAGAGTTGAGGATCGAACCCGCGTGAGGAATAGAAGCGCCTGGAAGCACGTAAGTAAGCGCTTGTAGCCTGCTTCACGATGCGCACTAACTGTCCCTTTTATCTTGCAGGTACAAGTTCGGAGCTTTAGAGAAGCTGAAGGGTGCTGGAATGCCCACTGGATTCGGCGTGGGAAGGAGTAATGGCACGTGAGTAATAAAGTTGCCCAATGTCTTTAAACGCACCTTCTTTTGTCTTTCAGATGCGGGATGCAGCGCCGAAGGCCTCCGGAGCGTGCGAAGAGCTGGTAAGCTTTTGTCTTTCAGATGCCGGAATGCAGTGCGAAGACCTCCGGAGCATGCGAAGAGTAGGTAAGCCTTTGTATTCAGATGCCGGAATGCAGCGCGAGGCGTTGGTGACAGCCGATGGACCAGGTAAGAGATGCGCTGCCACTGAAGACCGTAGTGCTAACCTGTTCTTTCTTTGTCTTTACAGGTGCTGCTGAAGACTGGATTCCAGGATGGTAAGCCTTTGTTCCCTTAGGCCCAGGATCAGAAGCAGAAGACACGATGAGCGTTCTGCTGCAGAGAATGCAGAATAACACAAAGCAAGATTCATCCATCGGGTGTGGTTTAAACAGCCTCCTGTAGTGCTTAGGTCTCTCCTTCCACAGCCACGCCTAGGTAAGAAAAGAGTTCCTGCTTTCCAGAAGAGTTCCAGTGTTCTGAACCTAGGGAGTGGCTCCTGCCCCACCCAACAGGAAAAGTAGTCCCAAACAGAAGAGGATCAGGGGTTCAACTGGCAGGTAAGTAAGCAGCATGGTCTGCTGCAGGTAAGTCCACCCAAGCATTATGAGCCTGGCGCTTCCAGCGCTGGGACTGGGCATCTTTATGAGCCTGGTGCCACTGGCGCCAGGACAGGGTCCAAAAGGTCCCAATTGGGACTGGCTGGCACTCGGAACCGGGGTTATGGGTCTGCTTCCAAGGGAGTCGGGCAAGTCCTGATCTTTTGGAAGCAGAGATCATGACAGCACCCCCCCTCAAGGCCCCTCCCAAACCGGGCTTCTCCGGGGGTTTGGGCTTGTTAGGAAATGTTCGAGGAAATCTTTTGATTAGACGAGGCGCGTGGACATATTCTGCAGGTTCCCAGGATCTTTCTTGGGGACCGTAGCCTTTCCAGTCAATCAGGTAAAATAGTTTAGATTTGGAGATCTTGGAATCCAGGATGCTTTTGACTTCAAACTCGAGTTCTCCATCAACTAGAATATGTTTTGGAGATGTAGTTAGTCGGGTTTGAGGTTGCACGGGTTTTAATAGAGAGACGTGGAAGACCGGATGTATCTTCATTTGAGGGGGCAAGTCCAACTTGACCGCTACTGGATTTACTATGGTCGTGATGGAATAGGGACCAAGGTATCTTGGGTTGAATGTGCGTGGTCCTTTTAGAGGTAAATATTTGGTGGATAACCAGACTTGATCTCCTACTTGATATTGGGGGGCTTCCTTCCGATGTTGGTCTGCTCCTTTCTTGTATTGTTCTTTAGCCCTTTGAAGGTGAGAAACGGCTGGCACTCGGAACCGGGGTTATGGGTCTGCTTTCAAGGGAGTCGGGCAAGTCCTGATCTTTTGGAAGCAGAGCTCATGACACCCTTCCCCTCCCACCCTCCCCCCTTCCCCTTTCCCCTCTTCCTTCCTTTTTTGTTTATCCTCCTCTTCTTCTCTCCTGTTGTTTGTCCCCTTTTTGTCTCTCTTTTCCTTCCTCCCCCCCTCCTCAGACCCCTAACCACCCCCACACCTTCTTTCCCCTTTGTTTGGGGTTATTTGTCTAAGTTTTTAGCCACCTTCCAAGTGGCAATGCTCTAGCCCAATAAGAGAGTGCATCACTCTCCAGATAGCATTGAATAGCTATGTAACAGGATCTCGAGCTGGTTCCTGGAAGCACCAGTCTGCAACATTGTGATTAGAGGTTCACTTATGCCCTCTTTGCAATGTTTTCTTGTGTCTCCTACTCCAGGATCCCCATACAGCCTGCCATTGCTGCCCTATTAAGAGGACAGACATTAATAACTATCATATGAAGATGCAGTGTGTCCTGAAGAAGATGGTCCATAACCACTGAAAAACCATCGAAACCAGTCGACCTGACCTGTTGTGGCTCCACCACAACATCTTACGATATCCCCAAGACCAACAGGGGGTTTTGCACAAAATCAAACTCTCAACCCAGACAGCATGGGTTTCCAGCACACCCCATAGCCAGTGGGACTGTGCGTTTTTAGAAGAAAAACTTTATTAAACATGACCTCCTTTTTGGGCAACCACCCATTTGCAAAGAGCTCTTGAGACACCAGGGTGAATAAATCATAAAGTAAAAATTCCTGATGCCTCCTATTTGCACATGTTAACCAAAGTTCCTTGCTTTTTGACTACGAGATCTGATCCCCCTCCCGTACTCATCCACTACACTGTTGGTTGTCCCCCCTTCATCTTTTAGGCTGTTGGTGACAACACTACATGCAGTATAAATATCACCGCAGACACACAGTTGAACTTAGTTCTTTTTCGCTCTCCCTCCCAGACAGGCACTATACCTACTGCTGTCTGTGGTTAGACAACCCACCAAACACACCCACTTTTTTCCATCTTTGGCAGGGTTCGGGTGTCTCACCAGAGGGCCAGATCAGCTTTTCTATCTTGTGTCCAATGATTAGGACCACCTCCTAATTACCACAACCACCCCTCTCGTCTTGCCTTGACCTGCAAGCAGACAAATATTTTTCCCCAGTGAACCGTCTTTTGTGTATCAGTATGCCCTTACGGTTTGGGAAGGCAGTTGCTACCCCGGCTTTATAAGCCTTAATAGACCCTGTTGTTATTTTCGGACTACTCCAATGGCCTGTTCCCAATTTTCTGTGAACATGCACTCTTCCCTCTGCAACTCTGCCAGACCTGTACTGTGTGGAATATTCTTTGGCCTTGATGCAGGGTCTGTCACTCAGACTGTGCTGATGGCGCAAGCTCACAGTGGCCATGAGTGTTCATTCATGGACCATGTGCATTCCAAGCACACCCCTATGGGTCCGGGGCAAGCCCCTCATCCGACTCCATCTGCGATATTTACTCCTTCTCGTGGTATTTCATCATCCCTTTCCTGCTCACTCAGGGTCAGTTGATCGTCATGACCATTTGTTTGGGGTTCTCATCTGTGTTGAGCGGATGCTTCCCTCTGGTACAGCTTCCCTGCCTCTATGCAACTGGTGTTGTGGGTTCTCCGGGTCTGGGGGCACTTCTGATGCTTCCTCATGTGTTATGCTTTCTGTCCTCCTCTTCCCTGCTGTAGTCCCAGATTACTGTGAGAATACAATTGACACCACCCACACTGTCTGCTACAACAGGGTACTCTGAGTGACCATTCTGACCCATGCACTGCCTCCAAGCCATCCCCCGCCTTTGGGTTTGGGGTTCACTGTATCCCTACAACCCACTGCCAACACTTTGGACATGATGACTGCACTTGCCCTTACACTGCCATCATGAAATTACATTGTAATTACTGGTTTTGTCGTTTTATTGACAGTTGAGTCCCTACACATGTATTGCACTGCACCCGCACACTTCTGAGCCCTGTTTCACCCTTCAACATGCCTATTCACTTGTGTGGTGTCAATGTGACCTAGCATTAATGTATCGATCGGCCTCCCGTCACTGTATTTCAACATCCTAGCACTGTTGCATCCTGTGACGCATGTGTGTTTTCCATACTGATTTCCATGTACTGTCTGATGACATGCATTTTACATGGATCATGGACAGTTGTAATTCACTCCCATCTGGGGCTGCTTGACAGTTCTGCCATGGCTATGCTATGTGCCATCTCTGTGCTGGCATCTGTCATGTTTGTTGAAGGTCCATGCCAGTCACAGGCTTGTGTGTGATGCAGGTGCTATGCACCATGGAGCGCATGTGTTGTTTTGCCATTTTGCCTTCATCCGTGTCTGCTTTCAGGGCCCCCTTCCACTTCATTGGTACTGCGTGCATGCCTGAGTTTGTGTCATGTTGACATGTCTGATTCATGTGTTGGATGTGAACATTGTAATACCTATGTGTGTGGCCTATGCTGTTAACATGTGTGGTCATGTCTTCTTTTTGATTTTGTGAAGGTGATGAGGCACTGGAAGCAGTGGAGGAGGAGGAGATGGCACAGGGGGAGGAGTATTCAGATCCCAACAGGCACCAATGGAGGACGTGGGGTGGTAGCGCATGAGAATCCATTGGTGCTACAGACCATCCTGTCCACTGGTGTCTCTGAGTACACCTCTGAGGAACTCTTTGCCTTTGGTGCGGAATCGGATATGGAACCATATGTCCCGTAGCAGATGAGTGATTCAGGCATGGATGCTGTTCTGTCAAACACACCTGCACTGGGGGTTGACCCCTCACGGGCCCATTCATTGTTGAATGTTTGCCTGTGGCGGTTACGGATGCAGGGTCACACTCCACACTATTTGCTCCTGTTCCTGGGGCAGCAGATCAAAGGAGAAATGCAGTCCTGCAGCCACAGGCAGCGCCATCACAGCAAGGACCATGTCTCCTTAGGCCTGAGAGGTGTAGTGTCCGGCAACGCGGTGGCCGTGCGCCACTGGGTAATACTGTGTGGGAGAATTCCATGTATGCCATTGCACAGCAACAGGGGGCATCATGTGAGATGATGGCTCAGGCCGTGGAAAGGGCGGCCACTTCCATTCTCTCCCCCGAAAGGCAGATGGAGCTCCATCAGCAGGCAACGCGGTCCACGTGCCACTCACACAGGCAAGACATGTTGGTGGCCAACAGGGACCGACAGGCTGAACTGGGGGCTCTGCACACAGCCATGGCTGCAGAGGCACAGGCCCACAGGGATGCCCTGTGGGAAGACAACACCTCCCTCAGAGCTACTCTGGGTGCACTTGAGATGGCCAAGAGTAGACGGGCGGAACAGCAGATGGAGCAGCTGACACACAACATCTCAGCTGAGCTCCAGGCAACCCATGAGGAGATCCATGCGTCACGTGAGGGCTTGCAGGTGGAAGTCCGTGCAACACGTGAGGCCTTGCAGGTGGAACTCCATGCTACACGTGAGGTGCTGCATGGGGACCTCCGGACCATCATCCTGCAGAACCAAACCTTTTAGACCTGCATGCTTGCTGCCATGGAGGAGCATGCCAGGGCTATGCGTGGTCAGCCTCCCGTACCATGCACACCTTCTCATATTGCACCAGAGGGTGACGACAGCGATGGCAGTTCTCCCACTATAGGCTAGCCGTGCAGCCCATGAGCCCATAGAGATTATTTTTTTCACAACATCCTCCCTCCTGGGTGGCCCCCCCACCCCCCAGGGCACCCACCCTGGTCAACCATGGCCATTTTATATTTTATTTTCTTTTTATTTTATTTATTTCAGTTTTTTGTCTATTGTGCATTCATGTAACAGTGTGTTGCTTTGTGTGGCATCTGAAGGCATCCACTGTGTGTTCTGGCTGGGCCCATACAGGCTTGTCTCGTGTTTGTGTTTGAGACTTGGGGTCCAGGCACATATACCAATCCTGCTTCCCCTTTCCATGGGCTTGCAAGGAGGGCACCGTGTGACAGTAACTTACACAGAGGCATTGGGCTTCCATCAGTTGTGTGGCCAGTCTGAAGTTCAAACTGTGTATACACCCCTATTGGGGATTCATGATGGTTTCTCCAGTGCATCGTTGACATGTATTTTCGTTCGAATATTGCTAATTGTGCAATTTACATGTTGCATCTTCATGTATTACCTTTCATGTCTCCATTATTGATGCACTTCATGCTGAATGCGGTACCCTGCCACATTTAGCTAGCAGCAACACACTGAAGATGGGAGGGATCCATGTGGTAGCTTTATCACATTGAGAAACTTGTGCTATTGTGATTGGTCACTGTCTGATGTTGCCACTGTTGCGTCCTGTGTTCATGATTTGTTATGCTGGTAAGTATATGTTCATGTGTACGGTTTGATATTGATGTGTCAGAGGGAATTGTATCTGGCCTGTTTCCATTTGTCACGGTGCACTTTGTGACATTTGTGTCATGTGTTGTGCATTTATTTTGTTGCTTTCACATTGCATGCCATGGCATGGTGTGTCGGACGGGTGACATGGGGTTTGGGTCAGTTTAGGAGACATACCAGTATTTGGATGTTCGGTTTTGCAAGGGGGTAGTGGATTATGCACCATGAACATAACATTGTCTCGGGAGGATAGCTCAGGGGCAACGTGCTTGCCTTGGAAGCAAGACAACGTGGAACAACACAGGTTTGATACCCAGGTCCACGCTTAGAAATCTATGGGTATTAAGCGCGTTATAAATAACCAATCATATCATATCATGAATGTGTGCCTTTTGGACACACAGGATTGGGTTTGGTCAAGTAGCTAGGGATGCACACAATGTAGCACTTCCAAGGACACATTATTAGGGTGGTAAGGTTGTAACAGTTGACTGTCCCTTTGACATCATCGATTGTCTCATGGTATGCACCAGGCCTGTGTGCACTCCGCACTGGTGGGATTTTAAGTGAAAAATGTAGCCACAAGATGGGTACGGGCTGCCTCGCCACGTGCCCTTTCCCCTCCCATGCGCAGCAGCAATGCATGTGATTGGGATGTGGGGGCACCACCATGTCCACCGGTATGCCCAGCCGTGTTGCAACATAGTGCATATAGTAGCTGTCCACCAGAGTGGTCAAGGGAGTAAAAACGTGATTTGAGCACTCTGAATGTGCGCTCTACTATGGCCCTAGTTGCAATATGGGCTGCATTGTATCTTACCTGGGGTGGTGTAGTGGGGTTCCATTTTGGCATCATCATGTAGATGCTCAGAGTGTAGGTACTGACCCATGTGGAGGTGATAATGGTTGTCATTAGTTGGGTTTGTCTATTTGTCTGTGTGTGACATGCATGCATGTGCACAGCCATTTGTACTCACGAATGAGCCATGTGTCACCATGCCTCCCAGCTTCCAGGTCCCGGTTTAGGGGTGACATTCTGAATATGAATCTATCATGGGTGGACCCTGGATAGTTTGCGTAGACAGGGGTGATGATTCCTTTGGCATTGCATGCGACCTGCATGTTGATGGAATGCCAGTGCTTGCAGTTGTGATAGATGTTCTCAGTGGCCCTAGGTGGATGTAGGGCATGGGTTCAATCAATGGTACAAAGGTGCATTGTGGAAGTGTGCCACCCCGTAAAAGTCCTGGACCACGACCTGCCTTTCTGCGGGTGTTCTGGCCATGTATATGTGCCTGCGGACTGAGGGGCGTGCAGTCATGATTGCCAACACCTGGTGTAGGCAGCGTGACTGCGTGGGCTGCGAGACACCATCAACTATGGCAGTTGTCCGCTGAAATGACCCAGTGAACAAAAAATGCAGGACATTGGAGCACCTTTTCCAAGGGGCTCAGTGCTTGGGAGCACAGGGTAGGTGATGTGAGGACATCCTCCCACTCAGTGACCAGGTCTAGGATATGAGGTGGAAACCTATACCACAGTCCTGGTCATCAGGCATCCCAAAAAGGCTGGTCCTGGGTAAAAAAGATGAGGGGCCTGGCTATCCTCCTCCTCCTCCTCCTGCAGTGTCCCACGATCACTGCTGCGAGGAATGGTACATTCATCATAGCTGTATATGTGCATTTGTTGTTTGTGCGCACTTTTATGCTGAGCGGGGGTGCTTATGCCAGCTTTCGCCTGGCGTACGTGTTTCCGGCTTTGCACATCTTTTGGCAGGCACGGGTTTGCCCTATTCGATTTAATGAATACGTGTTGTTAGCACGCGTGTGGGCATTGCGAGGATTTCGCAGCAGTACGTCCCACGTAACACCCACATTTTTGCGTGTTCCGCCCCCTTTTTAGGTGTGTGCTCTGAACGGTGTGCGCCTTTGCTGGCCGTCTTGCACAGAGCGTTCCTGATGGCGCAAAGACATATAGGACCTGCGCGTATTCTGCGCAGTTCGCAGGTAAGCTACACGAAGTGTGTTCCATGAATAGGGGAATGGGCGCTTGCATGCATTTCGCACGCGTGCGCTGCGATTTTCACGCTTGCGCCCCTGTTTTTGGCACACATTTATTCCATGAATTACCCTGAAAATGTTTTGAAAAATGTGTGTAGATTCATGAAATGGCACCACATTTATAAGCCTTTACAATATTTTGGGACCCCCCTCTAATTTAGCCCCCTTTTGACAGAATCCCACCAAACTTTGCAAAACCATTCAGAATCAGGTCTAGAAAGATGCAGTTTCATCGAGTTGCGCCAAAGTTATAAGCCATCCAAAAGGCATACATGTCCTTGAACATCTGAAGTGTTCACAATCATCATAGAACTGTACCCAAACATCCGGGCTGTTTGCGGAAATCAGGGGTGGGGGGTGAAAACACCTGTTTTTTGGCTTCTTACGGCCATATCCCATCCCATCCTCATCACCCATCACCTCCCCAGAGATTGTTTGATAAGTTTGATAAGTTCAATGTTGTGTTTTTAAATATGTTTTTATTGCGGTGTCCGTGAATCCAACATGGTGGGTGTTTCCAAAAATCTGACACATTTCACACTTTTCACCATCCAATCATTGGGCAAGTCCAATGTCTGCAGACATCACGTCGCCCTCTAGGCCAATCGGATGCCCGTCCGCGGACCGAATAAGAAAGTGGGTCAGCGGACAGAACCCAGATATCACTAATTTTTTTAACCTGCTTTTAGCCCGTTTGAAAGAAAGCTACAGGATGGATTCACACCAAATATACAAAAGCACGCTTTCGGGACGAAGCCGCTGCTTCTGCTGCAAATTTGGTGAAAATCCATCCAGTGGTTTAGGCTGTAGGTGCGAGAAAATCTTTTTTTCCATTACGTCCAAGGAAAAATAAAATGTGAGACCCCACTTACCAAACTTACCGAAAATATTCAAAGCGAGCCATATACTGTTTTTGCAAAGAATGGTAAGGGTTCATCAAAGGGAAGTGAAGTTATAAGCCACCCAAAAGTGCTCTTCATATGAGTTCAGCAACTTAGCCATAACTACACGGCCGCTATCGCAGGCCATGTAATACATACATATTATTTTAGGGGTAGACCACAGGGGTAGCCACGGAGACCTCTGGGGTCGCAGTTGTGACACGGGTGACCCCCAAATGACGTCCCTGCGGGGACTCTTTCTACAAGCTGCACACAGAACTCTGCAGCAGACCCAGTAACCCCCTAATGTATATATAACTGGGAATGGAACAACTCATTGGCCAATTTGAATTTTACTGTTTTTTAAAAGTGAGTGGATTTATTTAAATTGTAGATTCATTATATTTCACACTCATTTTTGTATAACCTTATTTTCTTTTTAATGCAAGGTATACAAATGTGAACATGTCTGTTAAATCATTCTTTTATTTACAAAGGCGACACTCATTTTAAAAGTTGCTTAGTTACGTCTTAATTGTGTTTTTAGTTTATGAAAATGAATTTGATTTTTAGTCCTCGGAAACTTGTCAGGCACCTAAAATATTGGTTTTGGACTCGTTAGCCACCACCATCCCCAATGACTTCTCCCACGTAAAGCACTACCTGTCCGTTTTAGTCATATCTCCAATCTGCATGTCCTCCTTACTTTTTGTCTTAAAAATATATGTGAACTGTGTTTCATGCTTGTTTCCACCTGCTTCTAAGAGCTTTAGCCATCAGGATGGTTATTGATTAAAAGTATATTTGTTCTAATAGACATTAGAATTTCGGTTAAAAGGTTCCCATAAATGTTGCCAATGATAACTCCAGGCACACGATATAATGAATTACTTGCTCTGTGTCTCTTAGCTAATACATTAGCTTTTGTATATAACTGACCATTTCAAGATGGTCATCTGCATTTTACAGCCTAAAGTTAAAATCACATGGATAATCACATGTCTAACCTGGGGATGGTAATGGAGATAAAAGATGCCCTGCATTACACTTTTGCAAATTTCGCCTGAGGAAATCCCCGAGCTAGGGACGGAACACGTGGCAGTTTCTTTAAGCGTCCAAGGACAGTTCTTCATGTTTGTAAGTCCATGCTGACTTGCTTTAATATAACATTTTGCACATGTGAGTTGTATTTTGCACAATAAATCTTTTTTTTTGTGCATGTGACACCAGACCGAGTGCCCTTTATTTTGAGTAACACATGTATGCTGAATTGCCAAGGAGGTGTAGGCAATAGCTGAGAGTTACTTAGTTTTGCAAATTAAATGGTCTTCCCACGACCGATTGAAAGAGCACACGCTGAAGTTAGACCATTAGAGCCAAGTCACACATTCCACAATGCCACTTAGTAGCCATGGCTGGAAGTTCACCTCCAGTTCTGAGCCACAACAGCAAGGCATCACGGGGATGTAAATTAGCTTAAATGCAAACCTTTTTCTACAGGAAATTGTCTTTGTCTAATTGGGCAGTGATACTTTATACATAGCTTAATCAACCCAAAACAGGCATTTGCAAGGCTGCCAGGACAACTACATACCTGGTCAACCTTATTAGGGATAATCAGTGCAGTATACTCCTGACAGCCTTGTGATTGGAGCATTTGGTCATGTTTTCACAACACTAAGAAAGTTATGACGGGTATAAAAAAAACTTTGAAAAAACCTCTTTCACCTGAAATGTGAATGTAGGAAAGTTCATTTGAGCCAAATCACATATTCCACAAGGCGACCTAGTAGCCATAATTAGCTCAAACTCAAACATTTTTCTCAAACTGACTTTATCTAAGAAGGCAGTGTGTAATACCAAACTTTAAACATTAAAATAAATTAGGCAACTTGGTACAGCATATTAATATATTGATCTCAAGGGGCACCACGTAGAGGTGTGCCTATCACTGCAGACTGGTGTTAGGCATACCTCTATGTGGTGTCACAGAGATCAGCATATTAATATGCTGTACCAAGTTGCCTAATTTATTTGTATGTATAAAGTCTGAAAACTGTGGCATACTGAACCTGCAGAGAGGCTGAGGATTGTACTGCCAGGAGTTGATGAACTTTGATGAACTTTTAAAACCTGCTTCTTGTAGAAGAGACCCCACTGTCGGGCCCCCGGCAGAAGCCAAATACAGAGGCTATTTCTCCAGCCTCCTTGTTGTTGAGTTTTCTTAAGTAGTAGGGCCAGTTAGCTGAATAGGATTTGGATTTAAGGCAGTTTCTTCTGGGACACTGGACGAGCAAAATTAGTTTTAGTTTGCTAGGCAGGGAACTTCTCTCGTAGCAGTAGGGCTAGATAGGCACTTTATTTTAATTTTACTAAACCCCCTTGAAACATGTCAGTAACTAGTCAGACTTCTTCTGGTGTACCACAAAATCATCAAACTCCTTCCTGCTCTGTATGACTACCACTTCAACAACCTCCTCCTTTTGACTTCATTCTGCCCAATCTTGGGGTCTTTGTTCTACCACCTCATGGTGACTTCTTCCTACTACCTTCTGATATCCTCCCCAATCGCCTCCTGATGTCTCTTTCCAAACCCTGTATTTCTCACACCTGCCACCTCTTGATGTTTCTTCTCTCCCATTTGGCTCTGGTCACCTACGGAATGTCTTCTCTCTCTCATAACTATTTCCACAGTATAACTCACATGAAACTCCTGCTGCAACCTCCTGCTAAAGCCCACACCATCACTTTTTGGGATGTCACTTTTATAATTTGGTATCTCATCACCGAGGCCAGTCTTAGTGGACGGATCTGCACCTGTGTATCATTGTGATTACTACTGGATGGTTGATTACAGTGGGAGTGCTTTTCCCTCATAGGTGTTGAATATGGCTCAGCGCAAGATTCACATGTTGGCTAGACCATGGCTTTAAAAATGCTGGTCAGCCACTTTGGATTCCTTCTTGGTGTGAGCTTGTGCAAATTTGTCTGCAGATCTTGACGGACCACATTCATGGGCCTGAGTAGAGCTGAATTGTCAGTGGGACCCACGAAGAGTAGTGAAGTGCCTGAGTGTTATGATAACTTCAAGTAAGGTCAGCATCTGTCTGGTGCAAAGCTTCCCCAGGAGGGGTTGCACTGTTCTATGGGATGTTGCAGGTCTTTTGTAAAGGCCATTAATGGGCCAGTGGATTTTTGCTCCAGCAAGTAGCTGTTCCCTGCCCAGTGGCAGGAGTTAATTGAAGGCAACCAGGGGATCCTACCCATGTTGGTCCCGGGACAATCACCCAATAACTAAGTGGAGTCCCCAGCCTCCATGATTACCCCACTAGAAATCCCCATTATAAGTATTTGGACTTTGTAACAATGTACAAACGTAAACTGTAAAAATACAGCATTAAACAAAAGGAGTTGCCCCAAATTTAGTCCTATCACCTACAAGTGGAAAGTAGGCTTTCCTTATTTTTTATTATAAATAAAGAAAAACGTGGGGCACAATATTTCACCCTTGTTCTCTGCTATTCATTGAATACAGGATACAGGCATTCTGTCCTTTTACAGTCTTATTTTATTTTCTGTCAAGATACTCCTATTTTCTCAATACAAGAGTCACAATGCTGGATTAGATTCAATTGAACAACCGCTAGGTCTCCGAGTCTAGTTAAACAGCACGATTATTGAGGGTGAAACTGTCTCATTAAGTCAGTGTTCAGATAGTTAAGTATTCGGTTTATGGGGGAACCCATTCCAAGCACTTTAGTATGATGAGCAAGAGTGCATCAAGGTTTTGTCAGCTGTGTGTGGTTTTTTACGTTATTACATTAGCACAGTAAGCTGATCTGTCAAGCGCTTTGGCATGTCAAAAAAAGGTCACTGGTCACCTGCCGTGAGCCACAATGCGGTGCATTTAAGACTAACTTTATATTGTTGTGGTATACCGGTGAAGTGGCAAAAACGACTGGCGCAGTCAGTAAGCTACTTTCCAGGCTACATTCATGGGCACAATCTATCCACAAAGCGGGCTGCCATCTTTGACCGTTTTTCTCAATCAGAGCACCAAGCAGCTTTGGTGAGCCTGGTTCCCATGGGAGTAAATAGATAAAGCCGTATTAAGCGTTGGAGGCAAACAGCTTAGTGGCAATGCCACGACACTTGTGGCAGTTGCAAACCTGCTCAGTTACAGTTCGAAAGGACAAGTCAGAGCAAGCAGTGGTGGCTGTTGATATTTTTTTTTAAGTGAGGGAAGTAAATATTTTCCACAAATTGGCCCAAGCAAGTGCATAGTAAAATCAATCCATTTTGTTAGTTTTTTTGGTTGGTTCTGGATACCCCCATACTCACCCTACAATTCTTTTTTAGTAATACAGTAGGTTGAAATGGTGCATTTGATAACACAAATATGAATCAAAATAGGGAAAATATACATTTGGTTCCATAGAGGAGCACATGAAAAACTCCAATAGATGCCAGGTCATCAATAGCACACATGAGCATTTTGCAACACATTTTCATACAATGAAGTCAGTCGTCTCTCTGTTTTGGTACCTGCAGCTGCATTTTGCAACACATTTTCAGACTTGAGGTCTTCCCTCCTTTGTGGCACCTGTATTTCTTTGCAAAATATGAGAAAGCTGGTACTTGTTCTCGTCAGGGAACCATGCATGGGAAATGGAGTTCCTGCAACAGAAAGAGGCTGTACTTTCTGCATGTGCTGTGCCACAGATGATCTCAAGAACACACCAATTCTCAGAGACAATTCTAGGGTCTTTATTAAAGAGATTGAAAAGAGGTTTGTGAAGGGCTATCCATCTCTTTCTCGTCTAGTGCAGACATTTCCCTCCCTCAACCCAAGGTTGGTCTCTAGAGATTGGTAACCCCTACTGTCTAATATTCTGCCTGCCTGATGGCGATGGCCTAAGGATGAACACCCTTTCTAAATATCTCTCTATGGATACAATCTACATGGTCCCTAACCGTCCCACAATATAATCCACTATAAGAATATGTGCCTTGTGTACTCCTCTCCCTTATGTTCTACCCTTCCTTTCCATTCCATTCCTTCTACTCTCCTCCCTTTCTTACACCCACCACATTGTCTTTCCATATCGCTCTTCTCAACTCTCCCTCCAAAGTTCTCTCTCTCCCTCTACTTCCCCCTGCTCTCTACCACTACTCTGCCCTCTTCACACCACTACTACTGTCCTCCCTCCACATGACTAATATTCTCCTCATGCCAGACTACTACTCTCTCCTAGCCACGCCACTAGTACCCCCTCCAACCTCACACCCCTTTTAATGTAGCAGATGCATGCCCCACGACTGTGTGCCACCCTGTTTCACCCATGATGCTAATCCCCTACGTAAGGCTATAAATTCCCTCCTGTGTTTTTGTATAAAGGGGCTGTCTCTGTGAGATGCAACATAGCAATCCACAATCAACTTATCTAACTTAAATGTAATAAATATGATACCATGATCCCCAAGTCGTATCCCATAATGTTGGTTACTTATTACCAAATACCCCCGCAAATGTAAGAGATGCTAGATGACTCGATTGTTATGATGCAAAGCTTATGGACTGCATGCTCACTTGATTTTAGTTCTGTGTATACTCGCAAATGTATTCAGATATTATAAGATTCTCATGTATAATATAAATGGTGCAGCCACGAGACTAATGTAAATAAAAGCCATTCTGTAGCACAGGTAACCACGGTATACGCGATAATAAGTAAATATGTTCAATGGTTCACGCATAATTCCACTGATCAAACTGGGCCAACTTGAAAGAGCCAAAGGGCCGTGTCTCCCTGTGTCCAGCAGCGCCGCACATGAACGGCGCACAGCGCCCACCTGTTTCTCCTTTCCTCGTGACAGTGCTGCTACCGGAGACCCATGTCTCAACTAATGCCTTAATGCAACAACTTTATCTTCGCCCTCTATTTCAAGGCCCACACAGAATGTCACCGCCCTGCCCCTTGACAAAAGATGACCCTCTACCTTTCCTCCTTTTCAGGTGTACAAGGCAAATGTATGTATAGAAAAATGTGAAATATATGATTCCCCTCCTACTGTCAGAATGCCAATGATGATTTTATGAGTGTCCTTTTATTGCATACTTTGAAGTGGTGACTAGATTAGAGAGTTAGTATCAATCACTCCATCCGGGGCCCCATAACGTTCACCTCGCACTGACCAGCCCGGCTGAAGCATGTGATGTCCGCCTTCCCGCCAAGCAACTATTCACTCATCTGGAGGCGGCGCCTACACAGCTATACTGGATTTGGGACTCTACCAATGAGACTGTGATTATTGTAACCCATGTAGTGATGTCATTTATGATGCTGTAACCCTTTTTAAAGTATTGTTGGGCAGAGCACTCTCAGAGTTTGCAGAGTTCTCTGCTTGCTCTATTTTGTTTTTAGATAAACTTTACTCTTACTTTCACCCGCACTTGGTCTTGGTCTCATTCCTCCTGGGGTGTGTCCATTATTGACTCCCATTGGGGAGTTTTGAATGCATTTTGGGGGATTCTCACCTTCACTACCTACAGTCATTCCTTTCACTCTCTCAGTCACCTTCTCATGCACTCCCTACTCTTGTGGTCTCGCTCTTACTCACATCGAAGTACCACATTCTCCATTCTCCCACCAACCAATACCTTACTTTGCACACTCCTTATGCAATCTTCCTCCATGCTCCTTTGCTTGATCTATGGTCCTCCTTTTCCTCTTTTGACCTCACCTGAACAAACAGCACCCTCTCATTTTGGGTACACCGTTTTATCATGTCCTTTATCACTTCATTGGCTCCCATCTTCCTCGCATATTTCCCTGGGCCAACCTTTCCTTTCCACAGGGGAGGTGTTACAGGTAAGCAAACCCAGGGAGGTTTAAGGCCTACTCCCTTACCGTACTCCAGTCTACCTGAATTCTGAAATGTTGGCCTGCTACAATTACAATAAATGTCTAAGATCGTGTTAGGGCCTATTGGAGAGTTTAGTATGCCAGTTTGATTTAGGGAGCTCTCTGCAGTCCTGCTACAGATCAGGAAACTGTCTCCACCCGAATTGTGAACAGCACTGGGATTGCCAGTTTGGAGTGTGGACCACTTCACCTGCTCACTGAAGTGAAGTTAATTAACTCACACTAGTCTATTTTGCATACTATGGTTGATCTGCTGGTCTGCTATGTAGACTGCTTTGTGGTTCTGCAATTCCTAGCTGTCTTTCTCCCAGTCAGGCTACGGATCGTTCTTCCATGTTGGGCATGCAGGATGCTGAAGTCTGATGGGACAAGAAAGACACTGTTTAGCAGTGTGCAGTACAGGCATGGGACAAGAATATGTGCTAATAATTTCATGCAAAGAGACACAAGTAGAAGGAACAAAGACTGGGGCCCTTCCAAATCCAACACACCGCATCTGGGGCAGGACTGATTCTGGTGAAAACCCTGTTAGCCCTCCCACCCCAGGCCGAGAGCAGTCCCCATCCAGCCTGCCTTTGTGAATTTACTCTTTGTATTGGTTACTATTGGTTACTAGCGGCTGAAAATAACCAAGTTGCCTCCCTGGCAGTGCTGCAGAGTAAATCAAATTAAGGTGCTGGGTGTCCAATTCCAATGCCTCAATGGGGTTGGGGTGATTGTGTCATCCAGTATGTGAATTACAGATTTTGCACTAAGCCTACTGTCTATGACATTGTGTTGTCGAATTTTAGGTACATGGTTTCTGCTGTACGCTCGCTGGTGGGTAATATCGAGCTGTCCCTCTCTGCAGAAAGTGCTTGCTGGTGAGAGTTCTGGCACCTTAGCAGGCACCTGAGGGATCATGTTACGCTGGAGGCTCGTTTTATGTTATTTTGATGGAATTGGGATGGCAGTTCTGAATTAGACTTTGACCTCCCTTTTCCTCTAAACCTCAGTACTATTGTGCTAAATTAAGTACTATTGCAGCAAGTAGCATCTGTTTGGGTGACATTAAATGTCAGGGATGTGGATCGGAATCTGGGTACTTTGGCACCTGGCTCTTCCCCCTTTTGGCATTGGCTTCTTCAGCCCGCCCGAGATGCAGAATTTGGGGATTCAGGCTGGTGGGCAGGATTGCTTTTCAAATATTTTTGAGGATCCAGCTTCTGGGTAGGAGGTTTTCACTGCAGCCACCTTCTCCAGAGGGCATTCAAACCCCTGTGGCCATTGGTCTATTTGGGGGAAGGGGTGCATGGTGTTGGGAGCCACAACCTATTTTTCATGCATGTTTTGAGGGATTGCCACCATGGTGCTCATTAATCTCCCTAGGTCCTGCCAGCCTTTTGAAGTTCTTTTGGTTCCCCTTGTCCCAGGGTAGTATGGAGCAACACTTGGATTACTGCAAGCTAGTAATTGGTAAGGATACTCTCGGATAGGGGGTTGTTCTAGATGCCTATTCCTGATCGTTTGGCTCTGGGGAATAGAATTCTGGTTGTTGCCATTTTGTGTTGAAGGGTGGGCTGGGCCATCAGTATTTCCCAATGTGATGCTTGGGGTGAATCGAGTTGGAAGTTCACAGGGCATGCCTTCTTTCCTGATCTTTTTCCTGGAACTCTCTGGTAGTTCCTGCGTTGGATTGTCGAGTGGAAGGTCCCTTGGCTTCCCATAAGTAATCCTGCTGAGCATCCAGGATACGCGTATATCGACTGCATCTAGGTTTTAGCCCTTCTCTAGTTGGTCTCTGTGCTGGGGTGTCCATCACGCTCCCTATTATCTCCTTGGGAGGAGTGGCTTGTGACTCTCGGTGGGATGGCCACTGTGCCTACAGGAGGTTATTCTTGTTCACTCAAAGTATGTGCCGTCCGACGTTTGATGTACTTTATAGAGTTAGTACTGTGATAAGGAAGGAGGGCATGGAGGTAATGCTCTGATTACTTACCAGTAATGTTCATTACTCCTAGTCCTATTCTTCCTCATCACAGTACTGATACTCACCCCTCCAACCCCAGTGATAAGAGTGTCCTAGTTTCATTGATATAGGCAGAGGGAATATGGGGCAGGTTAGGTGTTTTATACCCCGTGCAGTAAGGGGGAGGGGCTAACGAAAAGCACAAAAAGATACTAGCATAAAGGGTTCTGTCAGAAGGCAGAGCTCCTTCATAGAGTTAGTACTGTGAAGAGGAAGGGTAGGACGAGGAGCAATGAAGATCACTGGTAATTAAACAGAGCAATTTGAGTCGCATGATATATACTATGTATCTCAGGGTGCAAATGTAGACCTGCATACCAAAAGGCCCTATGTCAGTCAGGAGATGCTTATCCAGTTGCAATGTTTTACTTCATGTTCTGGATTGTGTATTTCTGGATGTGTAACAAGAAAAGCAAAACAAAAGTCTCACAATGCAAAGAAAAAACAAGGCTGGGCATCTCCTGGATGACATATACAACATGTTGGCATGTATTGGCCTGACACTCTCAACACCTCCAATCTTGATAGAAAAGCATGAATAACATCAAAACAAGCTGCCAGATAATGGCGTTCTATCCCTTTTGGGTCGGGTCTAATACATCCAGTTCATAGTATGTTTAGCCTATCAACCAATGGAGACAAGAAGACTGCCACTGGGACTCCCAGTTTCCCAGTCCTTAGCTTTAATTTACTAATGCAAGTGTATTCTGGGAGTTGCAGTCTTCGATGAAGAAATGAGGCTCATGCACCCAATGCCAATGAACGGTGAAAGGAAATGTGAGGCAGGAGTTGATAATGGTGCCCCACTGACTTGGAGACATCTGGTCACGTGATAAGCATACCGTTCGGGTGATTCCAATTGCACAAGGGAACTGGTGTGTCTTCGTTTCAGTTGGCATTTAAATGTTATGTTCAAAGTTTGTTTTACACATGGCTTTCCATAGACCCCAACAAAAAAAACAAGTGGTTAAACAAATATTTTAAAACTGTCCAATTTGATTATCCAGATTTTTGGCATACACACACCTCGCCCCTCCCTGGATTTCTTTGGATATGCCCGCTGATACAAAACATGCATACATGCCAACATTCCCTATTGCAGTCAAGATCTTAGACCAGCCCTAGTTTTAGCCTTGACTTCTGGGACTTGTAGTCCTGGTTTCCCCCATTGTAAATCCCAGAATGCAAAGTTAAACCCAGGGTTGACTAGCATCCCCCGACTGCAATGGGGCATATAGGTGCATGCCCAAACACAAAACAATACATGGCTAGTGACAAGTACCATTCGGCCGGTCTTACAACACAGGAGGGACAACCGAGGAAGATGACAATCGAAGACGCATGCAGTGCCATTACACTGCACAATACCAACATGTGCAGAACACACAGACAGCACATTACAACATATGGACATGATGGAACGCATCCAAGCCAATATGCACAACACACCAGGGCAACATGCGGGGCCAGCCCCGTGCATCGGCCGTCTGTACTGTAGCCGAGGGAGGGCCCATGCTCATGTATTCGGAGCCACACGCATTGCATCGCAGAGGAGGGGGGAGAAGGGCATTCAGAATGGGGTCTGCCTGTCCCAGCGTGGCCTTGCAGTTTCCTTCCATTGTGTTGTGACATCTGGAGACAAATAACTTCCACTGGGGCCTCATAAATACCGACTAATTGTCACTCCTATTTGGTGGAGCACTGAAACTGAAAGCCATTTATAAGCGATAGTTTGTTTAATCAACCATTGTTTTAGCCAAAAGTTACTAATATTTTGGTGATACGGAAAGAAAAAGGAGTATTTGTATTCTGAAATCACACATAAAGCAACAGTAAGTCGCCCAAATGCCCTCTTCCAAGATTACCAACATAAAAGTCACACAAAATGTTTGTGGTTATTTGACACACAAAAAAGTCCTTTTTCTAAAAAAAAATGTCACAATATCATAACATCATATATGAAGCATGCCTTTGTCAGACATCGAATACCAACCAGTGTTACCTTCTCACAGATGTTCTCTTGCTGTGAGTCAGCCTTGAAAGTATGTTCACGAAACCCAGAGTCCATGTTTTTTAGAGACTTCCATTCAAGGTGGGGGCAAATAACGGTACCGTTGTAATCTTGTAGCTTAACATATTTCTACATAGATTTACATATTCTTAAGAGTACTTTATCATGATGTGTACTATATGCACGTCATGTTTATAAAAACGGTTTTGTTGGAAGCAAATATGGGATGGGTGGGGGCGAAGGAGTTGGCAAGCGAGTCATTATGATGTGCCAAGGATGTGGGAAGAGAGGCGGTTGCTGACTCCTGGAGACTGGAGAGATTACTTTCCCTGGCCATAGCCCTGTGCTAATGTTTTAACATTTGAGGTACTGTGAAGTTGCTTACTCCCACTGCGTCAAGGCCGTTCTTTAGGCTCTATTGCAATCGCACAAGAAGGCACTCCTACAGTTTGGGCATTCTGCCCTGTTTGCCCCAGGCCCAATCCCTGCCCTGTCGTCCTTGGAACCTGCCATCAAGGCAAGAGACAAAGATATGTAGGCTAGCTCACCTTAAGTTTTTTTTTTTTTTAAACGTGTTTATTTTTTGTTCGATACACAAGAGAGCATACAACATAACAAAGGTTTTGCAAATTATTAAGCCCAATCAGTCCCTTTTCTTTCGGCTAGCCTTCCCACCTCATCCCGCCAACCCTCAGTCCTCACCCAATTCTTGGTCGTCTGCTCGCCGTTCCATGCCTGTGTCCTCTGCCGATAAGGCGTTTGCCACCGCACGTGGCTTAAATGTTAGAGCCGGATAGCTCTCGTCGTAGTCTATTAACTCACCTTAAGTTTTGAAAAGAATATTTAAGCATTGCCTCGATATTTATTTCTTATGACAGGGAAAATAATCATCAGCTGTAGCTTGTGAATTAAACGCATTACGCGAATTTGGGCAAAATGTCCAAATATACAGACCATAAAAATAAAAGCAATCATGAAACTGCTGCAAAAGGAACACTTAACTCCAGTTAGCAAATCAGAATCGCGTTTTTTTTGCACTGCATTCCACAGTCAGTTGTTTTCAAGCAAAAGTTGCAAAAAGACCAGATACAAACAAAATGTCTACCAATAGCAGGTTGGAAGTTGTGTCCAATTGCCCCAGTTGCAGATTGGTCTCAAATCCCGGCTTCACAACTAAAGCAAAGTGTGTTCTCTGGGGCAAATTGTTTGATCTCACTGACGGTCTAATGCCAAAATGAAACGTCCCTCAAACTGATTCAGCTCACATGATAAGCCATATATCTAATAACAGTGACTGTTCATGTTGTAGACAGCACAAAGTTTTCTCTTTGGCAACTTCTTTAAATGTAACTGCCTATGATGTCACCAAGTATTAAAGACACATTCTGTGAAGACATTTTCTGTGATGTCACTACATATTAGGAGACCCCGCAAATCTTTTGTCACCCAGACCCCACAAATCCTAGGGCAGGCCGTGAAAACAAGAAAAAAAGAATAATAAACAACATTAAGAAAACACCTAAGAGAAATGTCCAGACATGCATAACAGGGCTCTCAAGTTTCTCCATACCATGCATGAGAAAGGCATCAAGTCTGTTTTTCCCCATGGAATTCGGGGAATTGTAGTTTTTTAATTTTTTAGGAATACAAGTGTCAGAGTTCAAACAATAAGACTAGATGACCTTGACAACTTGGGCGTGAACGCGGCATAAAAGACAAAGACCTGAAACACCCACAGACAATAGGAAACACACTAGCTTTACACACTCAGTGCATCAAATCAATGCCTTGGTTAAAGTGTTATGAAGCAGCAGTGTGGGGTTTAATTTGCAGTGGGGTGGCCTTTGAATTTGGGAAATAGATGATTTGGACTGAGGGTCTGACCCTAACGTTGTTATTGACAGCTTCTGCAGACTTTCCATTTCATGCTTAGTAACCTTACATTCTTGCAAAACGTGTTCTATACATTATGCCATAGAAACCATTTGTGGTTGGTAAAATAGAATTTTCACAAGAGATGTAATTGTATGCATCTTCATTTGCCTACTGTGACTTGTAGTTTTGTTTTGCGCATTACATGTATGAACCAACGCATCGTTGAATGCAAGCTGCATATAGCCCCAAAGCCTGGCCTGACTGATAACATCACACAGGGCAAGGGTCCAACTGGCAGCTGGGTATCGAATATCAAACACAACCCGTGATGTTAAATGCATGCCTTAAACAGAGATCGGGCGCATGACAAGGCTGAGTCCACACCTAACAAAAAAGAAATGATAAATATATAACAGTGACCAAGTCTTATCTGTCACCGAGCACCAGACGTGCGGGGTCCACATGACTAAAGTGACTACATAACATCAGGTCACTGGACAGCACTTTTCCACTCCTAACATTTTATTTATAATGTTAAATAATTCTGGATATTATAGTATTGGTTAACTTCAATTAAACTGATTGAATGTAAGCTTTTAAACAGGTAAGTCCATGACTGGAGCCTCCATGCCCCAATAGCCTAGGGTGATTCCGTCATCGCACTGGTCAAATGTGAGCTTAATGGCAAATAGGAAAAAAAGCAGCATACTCACTCATTCGCAGGCGTAAATTAAGCCAGCCCCGCGGAGGAGACCCGTACTTGTTCATTTCTCGAGTCCTTGCGTTGCTCCCGTGACAGTGAAGGGAACGTGGGACGCAAACTACAGTGGCCGGTTTGGTCCAACCGTCAGGGGCATCTTAGTAGTTACTTCAGAACTGTGGGAAGTCAGGCGGCAGGCAACTCTTGCAAACTGCTGCTTCTCCACCCCTTTGAAAAGCAACAACGCAGGTGTTTCGGAGGCTTCTCAAAATAAACACATACGAGGCTTGGGCGTGTGTTTGGATAGTCCAACACCTCCAATTCATAGTTCCAATATTCCAACGGCTTGCAGAATTCCCTCGTTGCTGCAGAGGATTAAAGGGTTAATGCAAAGAATACTCTCCTGCGGTGTTGCGAGAAAATTCCCACTTTTCGCGGCCTCTGGCGTGTGACTGAAAAGCTACCGCTGGGCTTCACTCTTCCCCACACACATTCTTTCCTTTTATGCGTCCTCTGCGTGGATATCCTTTCCAGGCGCTTGCATGGGAGTGGAGTTTTGGTAGTTGTATTGCCGTTGCCCCATTGCTGCTTCTGTCACCACCGCATGCATGCAGCCGCCGTCGGATATTCCCAGACTCTTGTAGCAGCTCGAACCACAGTCCACTGAGCAAAGCAGTGGCACGGGGAGTTCCCATGGCAACGAGGCTCCATCATTGTCCGGGCCATCTCGTGCAGCCCCAGAGCACACCGCGGCCAAAGGATTCCTTACCTTCTGAAAGTGAACGTGTATTTATTTTCTGTCCTTCATTCTTTACTAACATATTTGCCTTGAAACGGCTGCCCGAGCGCGCCCGGTCCTTTGCTTTCTTTTGCACGTTCCCTGAGCAGCTGCACAGATGGCCCCCACATTTGTTCAAGCCACTGTTCAGGGTGGACTGTCAGCCAAATCTCTACGCGCCTGCCAATCCCAGCCATATGGGACGAATTAAGGTTGGATGTGTTCAAGGTTTAAATATTAAAAAGACAACGTTCCGCCCCCTTATACACAGTCTGGGCTTGCTAACTAGCAACATCCTTCAGTGAAAAGAAATTGCAGTTCAGAGAGAGTTGCTCAAAATGGGACTGGAAACCACTTTGCAGCATACAAATGAAAAGAGATCTCAAGTGATCCCATGCAATGGTAAAAAAAACCCTTTTTAAATAGTGAAGATTAATCTAACAAAATGTAATGTTTACAATGAGTAAGGCACAAACACTCACTTCATAATCAACTAACAGACTGGAAGAATAAGCACCCAATTCCTACCACTACCGATTTGACCAAAAGTCACTGTCACTGAAGTGTAGTATGTTGTTTAAATGTATACTGCACACCACTACGATTTTCATGTTCTCCAGGCCCATCAGAAAAAGGAGGGTTGGGGCAGGGTGGGTTAGTGTGACAGAGTGGGAGAGCACAAGAGAGCTTTTTCTCTGTTGTTAGTAGTTTCAGTTCGGAAAAACCAGTCACTGTGTGCTGGGTTGCTTCTAGATGGTCTGGGTTTGGGGTTGTTTTGGTGCGCGATTCTGCATGGGATTGTTTTGTGACTCTGTGGTAGAGTATTGGCGGTTTAGTGTATTATGATTGTATGGGATGCCGAGGGGGTGTCAAGTTTGCTGTGTGATTTCGAGTTGCTGCTGTGGTAGTGGTATGGGTGTGTTGTGTTTCGTGGTTGAGCGGTGTGTTTGTAGGAACATGGAACGTTTTAGTAAGTTTAGTGGTGAGAATGTCTGAGTGTCCTTGTAGTTTACATTGATTAGTTTATTTAAAACATTGATTTGATCAAAAAAATACTGGTTCAAAATAATCCTTCAGCTGTAATTCCTAAAAACACAGATGAACCTTTGCAACATTCCTGTTTGGCATATTGCAATTTAAATGGAGGATTCCCAGGTTTTCATAGCCAACAACTATATGTTACTCCCCCCTCCCTTTATAGTACTGAGACGAGGAAGAGGGATGGAGTAATGAGGATGGCCAGAAGCAGTAAGCCAACGCTGAATTCTAGTCTTTGGAAAATGTTAACCAATACCAGGAAGTTTAAATCTGACACAGATGTACAGCACAAGAAAGACAGGGAGAGACTGCAGCTGAATCTGACTTGTTCTGACATTGGTTGGGACACCGGAGGCAAGCAGACTGCAGGACACGGCTCGGAGGCAGTCGAGAATGGTGTGCAGAGAGACTGAGCCGAGAAAAGTTTGCTGTACTATTAACAAGCATCTGGATTCGCCAGAAGCAGAGGAAGGCAAAGCAGGAACCAAGCGGCTATTGTGATGCACTCCCAGAAAGGGAGCCGAGAGCAGAGAAGATGAAAAGATGCAAGGAGCGCTGAAGCTGCCAGTGAAGACCGATAGGCACAGGGAGGGCAAACAGGACACCAGCATGCTTGCCAACCCTACCGATTTAGGCGGTAGGATACCGCTTTTTAAGCAGTCCTACCGCCTACCGATTTTTTGACACCAAATACCGATTTTTTTTGGTTAAAAAAAAAAAATGACATTTTTTTTTTCAACGCCTGCTCGGGGGAGTCTTTCAAGGGCTCCCCCGAGCTGGCATACCGGGAGAATGCGCGGCATGCAGGCTTTTAATGTCAAAGGCACCCACGGCGGTGGGCTAAAGCGCCCCTCTCCCGCGGATGCCTTTGGCAAAAGGCGCCATTAGCCCCCCACCACGCCAGCTCGGGGGAGTCTTTCAAGGACTTCCCCGAGCTGGCGTAGCGGGAGTAGGCGCGACATGCAGGCTGTTAATGTCAAAGGCACCCACGGAGGTGGGCTAAAAGCGCCCCTCCGCCGCGGGTGCCTTTGGCAAAAGGCACCATTAGCCACTTGCCACGCCAGCTCGGGGGAGTCTTTCAAGGACTTCCCCGAGCTGCCGTAGCGGGAGAAGGCGCAGCATGCAGGCCTTTGATGTAAAAGGCGCCCACGGCGGTGGGCTAAGTGCGCCCCTCCGCCGCAAGTGCCTTTCACAAAATGCCCCTTTATCTCCCCATCACGTCAACTCCGGCAAGTCTTTCAAGGGCTCCCCCGAGTTGGCGTGATGGCAGAAGGCGTGGCAGGCGCCTCATTGTCATTGAATGCACCCGCGGCAGCGGGCTCATTCAATGACAATGGGCTGCTGACGCGCCCAATTCCTATCATTACCTCCTCGCCTGACTATTTTTGAAACTTTAAGATTCCTACAGATTTTTGGTCACAGAATGTTGGCATGTATGCACCAGGCACTTCAGGGCGGATTCCACATGCCGTTGACAGTGTGAGAGAGCCTAAGTAAAGGAACTGAAATAAGTGATAAAAATGCGAACATTGTTAAGAAAGGGTCGGTGACCCAATACTTCAAAGATGTTATGAGAGAGTGAATGGAGAACGGAAAAGCTCTGGTAGGATAGTGGACCAGGCAATCAGTGAGTCTGAGACTCATATCCATGTGAGTACAGAACAAGCCGTGTCAGAGAAGAAAACCAGGCAGTGTGCGAGTCTGGGACCCACACCCAAGTGCAATACCCTGGCAGGGGTAGGAAGAGAAATGAGAGAACTTGGGGGTAAAAATCCCATCCGGAAATTGTGGAATAGTGATAACCAGTACAAAAGGGAAGAACCATACCCCTTTTGAGGATAATTAACAAAGCTCCAAATAGCCTGGCAGGAGAGTACACCAGGGGTAGGAAAATGATTGAGAAAGCTCAGGAGTCAAAACCCCTCCTTGAAATTGTGAAAGAGTGACAGTCAAATGGAGAAGGGAACAACCATACCCCTTTAAGGCTACTAGAGACCCAGAGAATGTGAACCTGAATATATTTAAAAGACATGTGTGTTGAAAGGAGACTCAAGGTAGAGTCTTCCCGCATGAACAAACTGGAACTGTGATAAAGTGACATTTGAATCACCAGAAGAACTTCTGGTATAGGGAAGACCCTTTTCCTGGTGAATCTTTATTCCTTTTCTTTTCGGTACATTTATGTTTGGAACTTTGAAAGACAGCTACAAGTACATAGCTTACAGAAATCCCCAAGTTACAAATAATATTGAGTTTAGCGTGTAATGGTCAGTTTAGGGTTTTGGACCCAGGGCGGAGGACGCTCTTTGGTTTAACATCCTGACACAGACGTTCCTTAGTTTATTTGAGGCATGGAAACCCCTCTTAATTTTAAGGATAGATAGGATTTCTCCCAACCCCCTTATTATTTTGTGATAAATAAAAGTCTGTAACTAACACTTAATATGCCTCTGTGTCCAAGTTTTACTTTTGATCCTTTACACTGCCTAACAAATCTAAAAGTAAGGGCCTCATTACAAGTTTGGTGGTATCTTGGCAGTAAATCCACAGAGATACCACCAAACAGATTTAACGTTACTGCAAGTCTGTCTGGCAGAATTACCACTGGATTACAAGTGGTGGTATGGTGGTGTTAGTCCCCATTTATGGAGTCCATAGGACTCCATGGGAATTTTGGTGGAATTACCATCGTGGAAATTCTGCTGATGATAATTCTGCCTAAATTGCCATTTTTTGGTAGTAAGGTGGTGTAATTAACTCCATCATTTTGCTTGAGGTTCTCCTCCACCCCACCAAGTTGGGCGGTCCAGTAATACATAGGTTACCGCCGTTTTGAGCCAAGCCGCCCAACTTGTAATGAGACCCACATTCCTTAGTCTAATCGTATTTTTTCCTTTTTTATTTGTGTATAGTTTATTGAAACCTTTACAAAAGACAATTAAAATGTAAATAGACCATAAACAACATGATTAAGAGAGTCCAAATTAGAAGTGCAGTTCTCATAACATCATACAAAGAAGAATAAAAAGAGCGAGAAGTAATAATATGATCACAAGTTCTAATTGCTGTATGGAGTTTATTTCAGTTAGTTAATTGAGTTCCACCATAAAATCCAAAATAAGATCAACAAACTATACAATAGTTAAGAGGCGTTTGCTACTTCATACCCAGGACAGCTTGAATGTATCGCATAGCAGCAATAATTAAGGCTGTATGTCTTTCTTTTAAAACTATTTCCCAATTGTAGGAAATCTTGAGAATGTCTGCATCATGAATACATTTACAAAAATAGGAGGCTCAGATCTGTGTTAAATTGATACACTCCACAAATAGATTCTTAAGAGACTCTACTGTTCCCATTTCTTTGCAGAAACGAGAACATATGCCATGAGGTCTAATTTATGTCTAGTCCCTAATAATTCCTTAGTTAGTAAAAGATTAAACCTTCACATCATAAAAAATACTGTGCAATATGTGTTTGGTAATTGTATTAATAAGGAGGTGTAAGGCATTTAAAAAAGGTAACTTCTTTGATTCCAATATAGAGTCTAGGTAAAATGCATTCTGGGAACACAAATGAACATTTGACTACAAACTGAAATAAAAGCCCAATGCTGAGCATAGTATCGGTTTACTGAAGCTGTGGAAAGACAGCTTGTTTGTGTGTGCAGACCAAGTTTATTGTGCATTCCACAAGAAGCTGAAGGCAATATTTGTCTTCTCTCATGGGAAACCAGGAGTTGTTTACAAAACAGTGAGGTTTGATGGCTGCACCAGCCGAACAGCTGTGGAACTTTAATGACAGTGAACTTCTCTGGAAAAATACTCGGTTGAAATCAGAATAAAAAACATTAGACAGAAAGATTAAAATCAAGTCACTCTCCCTCCTTTGGACTTCGGCTGGGCTGACAGAAGCAGATGTGCTCCTTCAACCTGTTCCCATTGGCGAGTGTCTCTCTTCTAACCTGGAGTTTCCAGTAGAGATGAGGTGTTTCAAAACAATGCTAATGGTGGTCTATTACATTTCTGATTTCTTTTCATTTGTATTTTGATTTTGTTTCTCTTAAGTCTGTAATCTTTAAATGAGATAATAAAGCGACCCGAAAAGTGTCTAATTCAAAATTTCAGTGGAGTATGAATTAATTCTTGTGTTCCAATAAAGCACGTTGACTTCCAGCTTTATTAGGGGCATTGGGGAACCCCCTAAGTGCAAAATATATCAAAATTACTGAGATTGGGGAAGGCAAAACAATTGGCATCATGAACAGTGGCCTTGAGCTGTTAATTCCTTGGTTGGCTGTAATCTGTAGATCAATGCTTTGGAGGACGCAACTTCATTTAAATGTGTTTGAGTTATAATGTTTTAAAGGGTTTATTTTGATTTGGATTCTTTCTTTGGCTTTGCCTTGTAAGTGCAGATGTTGCTGTGTGTGCTGATCACTGCAGTGTGCAACTATTTACAATATCTTCTTAAAGTGACAGCAGTGATTCATTCACTGTACTTGAATTAGTGTGTAGTTTTGGGGTGATATGCATTCATTATTCAGGAAAAGTAATTAGAGTGTACCTGCTGGCAGAGACTCATGTGAATTACTGATTGCTGGTTGGAATTGTGCCCCATATGATGCTTTAGCTAGAGAATTTGCATGTAGCTCTGATTTATGTGAGCAATGTGGAAAATCTTTGGCTAGCGCACAGCCTGATGATGTGGTTGCCTGTTTACAAAAGGTCCCAGTGATTAAATGGGCTGAGCCTGCTGCTGTGAGCAGAAGAGGTTAGCTTGTACTTGAAGTTTATTGTAAGGTACATCAAAGGACTGTGCATTTGAAAGAGGAAGTAAAGCGTTTAGAAAGAGAATTGGCAACAGAAATACAAGCCTCTTTAATGCAACAGTTGCAGTTGAAAATTTGGAGTGACAGGGCCTCCAGATTTCAACAAATTGGGGAAAATGCAGCAATACGGGTAGCTAAATTCAGGTATAAAAAGCACAAAGGAAGAATTAATAAGCGCAAAGTGGCGACTGTAATTTCTACAGCTGATGTAAATTAGGACATTAATGATTGAGATGGAAACATATGGGATTCCTCTTCAAGTAGCACTGATTCTGACCCAGAAGTGCAGGAAGAAGCATCAGGAAAACAAGATGGGAAAAAGGTGAATGTGAATCCGGTGACCAGGCGCAGAGCGAGACCTCATCTGCATAACAAAGTGTGTGGTATAGTTGATTTAAACACACTAGAGGATTTCACTCAGCAAGAAGTGGGTGAAATAATCACTAAATTAAGGCAGAAGTCAGGTGAGCCTTTATTGGCCGGGATGCTGAGAATGTATGATGGGGCACGCAAGGTTTATTAGTTCACTCAACTGATTCTCCATGCTTCCTACCATTATCAAATGATACTAATATTCAGGAAGTACTGCGAGTTGGACCGGGGCTAGATTAGAATGGCAGGCCTCTCAGGTGTCATTATTGCACTGTAGAGAAGGAGCTAAGTACCCCCACCTCAATCACTTCAGCAATATTGCCTATCATCTGGACATCAGAATATGACACATGTACAAAGCCATTTGAATTACAGATACCAAGGAGAATCCTGGAAGCAAGGTTTCCATTAAGGCAACCAAACCAGCATATGAGACAGTATGATGGCTGCTCGAGGGATTGTCTGGAAGAATACAGGACAACTGAATAAATTAAGAGAAACAATGACTTCATAAAAATGAAAAGCTGACATATAGAGGGAAGAGATTCAGAGACCAGAGAATGCAGGCAATTCAATAAGGCATCAAGAAAGTATTGAGATCAATGACATCTTGGGATCAAGATGAAGAAATTTATGCTACAGAAATAATGAAGATATCAAGCTATTTCACACTATGCAAAGACATGCAAGCAGATGAAGTATTCTCAAAGGCTAGCTTTATAGTGAATAGAGTGCAGCATGCGCCAACATGTACATATATATATATATATATATATACATACTGGAGTCAGTAAATGATGGATGTTCCCACTACGTACGACAGCAGTGCTGAGGAAAAGGAGGAAGGCCGCTTTTCATTTTGTCGCAGTTAAAAGACAAGTGAATTATAGGTGAAAACTCCGAAAGACGAGGTTGGATGAGCCAAGAAGCCAAGGCCATATCAGATTGGGGTGAGCTGACATTAGATACAAATCGTGTGAAAGAACAAAGCTTCCTGTTCAGAAGGCATCGATGAGAACAAGAAGACATCAGAGGTCTATTACAGAATAATGTTTTAATACACTGAAAGCTCAATTTCGTGGTCTTTAGTCACATGGAAAGAAGAAGTTGGACAAGTATGATGGTCACACCTACGCACGAGGGTAGAGTGTGCCTTCACTCCCCTGAATTTTCCGGAGCAAAGAACATGTTCAAGGCCGAGTTCAAAGCACTAATTGATAGTGGACCAATGAGGTGATGATGGATGGATATGTTCATTGGTGGGAAGTTATGGTTAAGACTAGCTATCTGCACCCGGACTCTCAGCCTGAGTGCTGCTAATGTAGGTTGGGAGGGTACTGACAGAGGTTAGAAAGTAACCAATGATAGAGGGCCGCATGATCAAGCGTCCTATAGTTGTGTAGCTAATTAGACATCGTATATTTAGTGACGTTCATAGTGACATTTTTTAGGGACGGGTTTAGTTGCCCATCCTGATGTTAAGAAGCAAATCTCTTTATTTCACTACCCAAACGATTATGGATCGTATATCTAGGTGATCTATTTAGACCCTATCACATTCACCCAATACGTTTTTCAGTTTTGCCACATAGGATGACGTTAGTGATACGCAGGTCAATGTCATTAATGACGAATATTTACTTAAAAAATTCGATTTTGTATTAAATGCTTTGAGATCGTGATGAGCGACGTCTGCTGATGGCTGTCCGAGGGATTGTCCGGAAGAAAGCAGGACAATTGAATAAACTAAGAGAAACAATGACAATAAAAATGCAAAGTTGACGTATATAGGGAAGAGATTCAGAGACCAGAGAATGCAATCAATTCGATAAGGCATCAAGAAAGTATTGAGATCCATGACATCTTGGGATCAAGATGAAGAAACATATGCTACAGAAATAATGAAGATATTAAGCTATTTCACACTATGCAAAGAAATGTAAGCAGATGAAGTATTCTTAAAGAAAAGCTTTATAGTGAATAGAGTGCAGAATGCGCCAACATGTACATATATATAATACATACTGGAGTCAGTAAAAGATGGATGTTCCCACTACGTACGATAGCAGTTATGAGCAAAAGGAGGAAGGCCGCTTTTCATTTTGTCGCAGTTAAAAGACAAGTGAATTATAGGTGAAAACTCAGAAGGACGAGGTTGGATGAGGCAAGAAGCCAAGGCCATATCAGACTGGGGTGAGCTGACATTAGATACAAATTGTGTGAAAGAACAAAGCTTCCTGTTCAGAAGGCATGGACGAGAACAAGAAGACATCAGAGGTCTATTACAGAATAGTGTTTTAATACAGTAAAGAAATACAGCCTCCCTGATGATTTTTTGTGACAAGAAAGCGCTTGGAGGAGAAGAACAACAGAGCAACTGAACTGCAGCAGATGGGATTCAATCCTGTTAATACTTGTTCATTTTGGGATTTAACCCAGTTACTTCTTGCAACAGGTACATTTGACTGGGAACTGGAGTGCGCGCCTCGCCTTCCCCTTTTTCTTCCCGTCAAATAGTAGAATTGAGACAGAAAAAGACTCCAGGACTCTGCGCCAATTGTCTTTAATCATAAATTCATCACAGATATGCCCTTCCCGATAACACGTCTTTCCACCAAGGAAAGCTGACACGTGTGACGGAGAAGCTGTTACGAGACATGGACTATGGGAACAAACCCATGTAAATTAATCAAACAAAAGTTTTTTGAACCAGCATTATAAGCACATCTGATCTAGCCCCTATTTGAAAAAGGCTCAGCTGAGCCGAAACACGTGTTATCGGGAACGCCATATCTGTGAAGAATTTATGATCAAAGCATGAGTTCCACAATAGACAATTGGCGCGGAGTCCTGGAGTCTTTTTCTTTCGCAATTGTATTAAAAAGTATTAGCATAATTTGCAAAGAGTAAGCAGTGAGTATTGACGTCAAAGAGTGACGCGTCAAAATGGAGGATATTACTCTGCTTATACACCTTTGGAAGCAATTGCCGAAATACGCACCCAAGCTTAGGCAGTATAGTGCGGAATGGGTTAAAGGAACCGTGGACAAGATGTTCATGCCATGGCCACAAGTGGGATCGTTATCTTGCAGCACATGACGCCATATTTGCATGCTGCATATACGGGGGAAAAGTTAGACAAGCGACTTGTGAGCTTAGAGCTCTGGAAAATGTACCAGGAGGAGAGAGAAGATCTGCCTCCTGCAGATTGGATACTTAATGTATGCACAGAGGGGGGCAAAGAGCCTTCCACTCCACCTGCCATGCCTGAAGCAGACATTGATAATAAGAAAGATGATAGGCTGTACCCATTAAGGGAGCTCAAGGCAGGAACAGGATATAGCAACCCGGCATATGAGTCACCTGTGCAAAGCAGTGACGAGGGCCCGGAGAAAAATACTGAGAGAGATGTAATCCCTAAGGTCCAGAGGGACAAGTAGAGATGTGGTAAGAAGAAAAGTGAGCGACCAAGTACCTCTCTAGATATCTAGATATAGGATGAGAAATAAAGAGATGGAAGGTAGAAAAGGATAAGGCTGATGAGCTAGCACTTATACAACACAAATGGATGGGTGGTCAGATTTTGCTCAAACTCGATGGTAAGAGCATTGAGGACGTAAGGCAAAGGGAAGATCAAGATGAACAGGACAAAAAGGATAAAGAGAGAGAGGAAAGATTGAAAGATGATAGAACAAAAATAAAGGATAGACAGAGACGTAAAGAGTTGTACCAAGAGGAGCAGGTGAGAAAACAGGAAAGAGCAGAGGAGCAGAGAAAATATGATAATAGGCAGAGGGCGATCGAAGAACAAGAACAACTAGAAAGGAAAAGAAGGGAAGAGGAAGAACAGAAATTAAGGCATACAAGAATACAAAGATGAAGAGATGAAGAAATATGAAGGATAAATTAGAGAAGGGATAAGAAAAGAAAAGAAGAAGACACAGTAAGGGAGGAAGCAAGAAAATGAAGAGAATTTGACAATGAAATAGAATGAAAGAGAAGACATGGAGCACGCGATCTTGATCGCATAGAAAAGGAGGTAATGGATCCTTATCCAGTATTGTCATGGGAGGATATAGAAGAATTTTTCCCGACACATGAGCTGATAGCAGGTCCATCCTGAGCAAATCTGGAGGATGAGTTTGACTCTAGAAGCATTGGAGAGGCACTCGATAAAGTTTATCATCACATGAAGTCCCAGAAAGCATCACAGGGGAAAGGTAAAAATTACTGACTTGAGAGTACGCAGCTGTACGATAAGGAAGGTGCCTCATGTAGTTTTGAACCAAAAGAGCTGTCTTTAGATAGACTGACTCTGAGCAAAGAGGACAAAGAGAGAGGTTGCACAAGCTGCGGACAAGAGATGTCAGATAAAGATAGAGAATCTGCTTATGAGGAAGAAGGCAATATATGTGGGCCTGAAGTGTGTTTGTCAATGGACAAGGAAGTAAGATGGTCATACTCCTTATATCCCCGGCGTCAGATTCTGTGACGCGGCTAAATTGGCCTAAAGAGAGACCCCATGGTCAGAGGGGGGACTCGCCACCATATGTGAACAGGCTAAGATCACTACCAGGTAGAAGGCGGTGCGGGACCATTGTTCCTGCTCTGGACAGGCAAACAATGAGTGACAAAAATACGAGTTCGGGGTTTCAGTTTCCTTTGTTGGAGAAGGGAGGAACGAGACCACAGTATATCCGTTGGCCACAAATGGATAAAGATAATTTAAGGTGTAAACTTCTTAGTTTAACTTCTGTGCTGGGAAGTGGATACCTGAGTTAGAGAAAATGACAGGAGGAAATACATTAGCTATAGGAGACACTAAGGGTCTCCTGATTGCCATTCTTGGGGAAAGAGCTGATGTTGTTTGGTCAAGAGCAGGATCTTCTAGCGTTACCATGGATAACACTGCTCATGATGGAGCACCATTCAATAATTCTAGAGTGACTTTTTGGAAAGCGCTTAGAGTGCTTTACCCGGATACATCAGATATGGGAGCTATACTGATGAAAAAGATGCAAGATGGCGATGATGCGCTTGTTTATATTTTGAATTTTCAAGAACAGTGGGCTTTGGAGACACGCAAGGCTTGGGGGAATTCTATACCTGTGTTTTCTCACATATTATGCCAAGGGCTGCCAGATCTGGTACAAAAGCAGCTCAAGAAGTTAGTGGGCATGGAAGCAAAGCCATGGTCAGATTCAGCTGACCATTGTGCATTATTGCATGCTTTTGCAAGAGAAGAATCGAAAGAAAGATGATACTAGGAAAGGCCAAGAGGCAAGCTTAGTGCAGAAAAACTTTCCAAGTACCCCAATGAAGGGGCAATGTTGACTAGTGGAGACGGATCTAGTTCACAGCAATCAGCAAACATGCCTCAAGGGAATAATCAAAGACGGTTTGACCAAGGTAATAATGGGTCCATACCACGGGGAAGGGGAAGTTTTCGAGGAAGAGGCTTCCAAAATAATCAGGGAAAAATCCAGAATAATCAGAGTGGGTTCCAGAATGATAACCAAGGCATGCAGGGAGGACAGATTAGGAGACCTCCTGTATGTTGGACATGTGGAATGACAGGGCATGTTGCACGTATATGTGGAAGTCAAGGATTTGTAAAGAATAATCAATTTGGAGAGGGGGGATGCCTGCATATTCGCAGCAGACTGGAGATTGGTTTGCTCAAAACCAGATAGTGCAGCAGAGACAAGAACAGAGAGTACAACAAGACTTTCAAGCACAGCAGCCGCCAATGAATCTGCCACAAGGGCAGTTGCAGCAGTTACCTTTGCAGATACAGCAAAGCACCAGTATAGGACAGTTCATGACTCCTAAAATAGGAGGGTGTGACTGTCGATGCAGGAAATCTGTTCACAGGTACGGAGATGAGAATGTACCCGCAATAGGACAGCTCACTGGGGGACTTGATGTGTTCTATACTATCAATAATGCCAAATCCTCAAGAGGAAACGAGGGTTGATGTTAATATAAGAGGCAAATCTTTTTAGTTTTTAGTAGACACACGTGCAACACGCTGATGTATACGAGAGGGGAAATTTTGGATGTCTGGAAATGCCATGAATACTCAAGGTTTCACAGGAGCTACAAGTAGAGTTCCTTTTACTGACGCACTACCAGTCTCTATAGGAGAGCGTGACAAGTCTGTACCATTATTATATTCAAGACAGACACCTGTCAATATATTGGGTCAAGACTTAATGACAAAGTTGAAAATGACAATTTATTTTACTGATGAAGGCATAGTGTGTTCGACACCAGGAATGTATAATTTAAATGTAAGCAAGTATGTTATGGTATTTGCAGGAAAGGTAGTCCTACGAGGAGTGCCATTAGAACCAGAAGTGTTTTACTATGGGGTACGTATTCTGTTGACAGGGCTACCAGGCTTAGTGGGCAAAACTAAACTGTGAGAATACCTGATGAATTTCTATTCAGGCCAAAGATACCTATGTTTGAAGAGGAAGGGCACATCTTCCCTTTAGAATTATAAGCAGCTATAGTACGAAAAGAGCTAGCTGTGCTTGATGGAGTTGATTATGCCATTGCAGTCGTAAAATGCACAGCTCACACTAAGCGGGCAGATGTTATTTCACGTGGGAATCAAAAAGCAGATGAGGAAGCCAAACGCATTGCATATACAGAAGTAATTATGTCTTTTGATACGCCTGATGTGAATGAAAGCATGGTGGTGATGATGAGTGTGCCAAATTGTTATAACAATCTGTCTAGAACTCAGTTGTGAGAACTCCAAGGGCATGCACCTCAAAATGAAAAAGACTTGTGGACGTGGAGAGGGTGTACTTTAAACCTCTCTGAGGCATTGTGGTGACATGACAGCACTGATAAACCGGTGATGCATGTAGCCTTATTAAGGGTGGCATTGGATCAGCTACACTACTTTGCGCACGTTACTAGAGAGAGCCTCACCGCAACAATAGCAGAGGATTGGTACGTTCCAAATATAGTAGAACACGTTGCATTTTATGTAGTAAAATGTATCGTATGTCAAAGGTTTAGTGCTGGGCACACATTGCGCACAATTAGAGGAGTCATTCCGAGACCTAATGGTCCCTTCCAGCATTTACACATCGACTATGTCGATCTGCTGCAAGTCTGTAATGGATACAGATATATGATTGTATAGTATGTCCCTTTTCGAGATGGATCGAAGCTGGGCCATGTACAAATCCAGATATGACCTGTGCAGCCAAATGTTTAGTACGAGAAGTATTTCCTAGATACGGAATATGTGAAGTATTGTAATCAGATAATGGCCCTCATTTTGTCAAGATTGGTGCTTAATATAAAGAACAAGTTCTCATCAGCATATCACCACAAACAAATGGTGTCTGTGAGAGACTCAACAGCCTGCTTAAGGAGAGAATAGCCAAATTGAAATTGACTCTGACAAAAAGGATGGTTGCATTGTCTTCCACTGGCATTGTATGCGTTGAGAAATCAACCAGGTTCGGATCACCATCTTATCCCTCACGGGATAGTGACAGGGAGGTGGATGAGGATACCCCTCACACCTCCATCTAGGGTTAGAAGTAATACCCTGCCAACAGCAGAATTGTTAGGAAAGTTGCTACGTGACTACCTTACCTTACACGTATTACTTCAAGTATCTCTGTCATTTCAGCTCATCTCAAATGAAAGGGGTGTAGGGCAACGCAGAACACTGAAGGAGATGCTACAGCAACAGGAGCTGATCAATTATGTCTTCCTAAACTGTTCCCTGGAGATGCAGTTTTAATTTGCAATTTCACTCGAAAGTGGCACAAACTTCGTTTCAATTACTCTTACATTGTGGAAGATGTCACGCTGTCTGCAGTCAAAGTGCAAGGCAGACATGCTTGGAATTTCCTTGGCAATGTAAAGATCTACACTGGAGAGCCTGCATCACCCTCACCCACAGCAAGTGCAGACTAGCTCTATGTGGAGGAAGAAGGACGCAGAAGCTGTTGGCAAGTAAAACAAAGAGTTTTTGGACTGTGGCTTATTTTTAGACACTCCTTTAAGTCACTACAAAGGGGTTAAGGGAAAATAATTGCTCTTGAGCCACAGAAACTTGTTGACATTGGACTGAGGCACACTTAAGCCTTGATTGAAAAGGAGAATATGCCAAATATTGAGTTTCTTTTTCATCATCAGGAAGAGGGAAAGTGAGCCCTATTTCTGTCTTAGTGAAAGTCCTTTCTAGGGTGCCTATGGTGGTACCTAACGACAACGCTTTCCAGATTATTTTTGCAGTCTTTGTGTTCATCCTACACGCTTACTCTGCACTGCTGGGGAGAACCACTAATGTTCACTTGTTCTTGCAAGATACCAAAAATTGCCCAACTGTGAGAAGGTTGCTCATATCTGTAATTGAGCAGATCCTTCAGCTTCCTGAGTTCAGAGTGAAGAACACAAATGCCCCTGTCATTGGATAATAGTCATAGACTGGCCAGTACAGTATTTTTTTTATCTGATAGAGGAGTGCCCACATCTTGTTGGGAGACATCCGAATTTTCCTTAGAGATCCAAGAAACAATGTAGCACTCAATGAAATATTGAAAGAGATTATCAACAAAGTGAATGGATATTCCGAGAGAACCGTTAGGACGGAGTGAAACTCCCAAGGAAGAAGATCAAAAAATGGTTTTCCGAGTGATGAACTTTTGTTTCATGCTGAAAGAAAATGTTCATGTTATTTGGTTGGAGGCCAATTCATGGCATTTATTGGTATTTTGAGTACATTATTGTATAGCCAGCCTGCTAAAACTGATTGAGGAACATTTTGAGCTGATTCCGCAGATTCCAGAAAAGTGCATGATGTTGCCCCATTGAAAATACTTTTTCCTTCCTTAAACGTAATATGGGCAGCATCAGTAGCAACTTCATCATGCAGGATCATGACAGACTTCCACAATGTATTAAAGGTTATTGCTTTAAGTGGTCATGTTTATGCACAATTTACACCTGTATTTTGTTCATAGTAATATTGTTCTCACTCACAGTACGAATGTCATATTATGTGGACATAAGCAAAGTGAAAATTCCTGTGTATCCTCCTGTGCAAGAAAGGAAGGATACAGACGTGGCAACTATTAGGCAGCCGAGACTGTATGTGATTGTTCCAACTTTAGAGATACACACAAAAGCACCTGGTCTTGTGATAAATGAACCAAGGTTAGTTTCTAAAAGAAAGTCACACATGGAGATATTGCGAGACATATTTATGCCTAAAGATCATGCTGAAAGCATGAGACATTTAGAACTGTCTCCTACTCAGGTAGTACACTTAGACGCACCCAGTTCACTGATGAATGGTTCTATGATTATTCCAGTAAGAAGAACCTTTGCTGACATACTCCATGACATGATTACAGAGGCTCATAAGAGAAAAATGAGGCCCAAGAGAAATGCTAGGGAGGATGATCATGAGTTAAATGATTACTTTGACAGCACAGCACACTTGGGGAACGACATTTGGTATCAGCATATGAAAGAAGTGGGAAGGAGGACCTCGAAGGAGGAGTGCTTTGTAAGTGCACTTCTGCCGTGTAGCATGGGGAAGTCTAAAATCTTCATAGCTGTTCAAATAGATGTCCAGACAGAACATTGTCTATCACACATAGCACTCTGCAGAACAAGAGGCCAGTTCATGGGTTGAGATGCCTATCTCAAATGGACAACTGAATGGACAGATCCAAATGAAGATGACCATGTACAAGATACAAAGACAAGAGACAGAGCTCATACCAAGAATCACGTGATCAGACATGAGAAGCTTGGAGTGAAAGGAGCTGCAATCAGATGGGAAGTAAACAAAAGACTTGAGAGTCCAGGGAAAACTGAAGAAAACATCCAACACTGGAAAAACAGAGGCCAGATGCAGATTTGGAGATCAGTTTTGTCACCAGATGGATGGGAAGAAGGAGTGGTTATTTGTAGAGCCTGGATGATGTATGATCACCCTGAATCAACTGTTTGGAATGCCCAGGTGGGGTGCAAACTGTTATGGCCAAAGCTTGCTAAGCTATTGACCTGGGTCAAAGACAGGTGGACCCTTGCAGATAATACCGTTGGAAAAATCGAAGTTGTGCTTCAGAAATAATGGCACAAGAAAAGTCGGAGAGAATGAGAACTGCAGTCAGATTGTTGATGCACCAAAGATGAATCTTGGGACAGAAATGGTCATGGATCATTATTGGGCTTGTGGATCCAAAGCATATATGGGATGGCCTTCTGACTGGAAGGAATATGCACACTGGTGAATGTTCATGTTCCTGCATTGGTGATTCCTAAAAGTGACCTGAATATCGACAGTTTCCCGAATGCAGATGCTCATCTGAGGAAGAAGAGATCTGTGGAGCTGGTTCATCGTATGAAGGGAGAGAACAACTTTCTGCCAAATCGATAGAAGCTTTTGACTCTATCCCGTATGAACACAGACTGTTCAGCCAGACTTCTTCCGTATTTCCGTTAATCTTCATGCAGAGAATCCAGGTTGGAGCAAATACTAATAGGCCGATTCATGGAATAATTAGCGCGGCGCAAGTGGCCAAAAACGTGTGAATCGCAGTGGAATAGCGAAAATCGCAGTGCAAGTGCGAAAATCGCACGAAAAGCAGCACACATCGATTCATGGAAGGCCGTGCGCGAGAAAACCATCGGATGTGCGATAATAAAGTGTGCGACGCACGTTAGCGCACAGGCCATCTAACTGCGTGCGCCAGGTCACAGCGAAAATCGCACAGGCCACAGCGAAAATCGCACATAGCGCGGCGCACGCAACAAAAGTAGGCGGAACACAGGGCGTAACACTCTGAATGGGGAACAACTTGCCAAAATGTGGGCGTCAAGGGGGAAGTACAGGGTACAAGTGCGCGAAACGCCCACACGCTCGCCTACAACACGTATTCATGGAATAGAATAGGGCAAAAAAGCGCAAGCTCAAACGAGCGCACAGGCACAAACACGACCGCCACAAGAAAGCAGCCGGTAGCGTCTCTGCGCCTGTAAGAAATGTGCGCCAAAAGGTGCGGCAAAAAATAGCACCTCTATACTGCCATGATGAATGTCCCATACTGTGGCCCTCCAGGACAAATGACGTGCAATGGGGTACCCACAAACACGGACACCCGCTGACAAAAAATACGTGTGCGTGTATACCGGGGTGTGCGGGAAGTCTCACACGCGAATTGGCAGGGCATGTGAATTCCAGGGGTTTGCGGGAAGTTCCACACGCAATTTGTCAGGGTACGTGGATTACAGAGGTGCGCGGGAAGTTCCACACGCGATTTGGCCGTGTACGTGGATTCCAGGGGTGCGCGGGAAGTTCCACACGCGATTTGGCCGGGTACATGGATTTCAGTGGTGCGCGGGAAGTTCCACACGCGATTTGGCCGTGTACGTGGATTTCAGGGGTGCGCGGGAAGTACCACACGCAATTTGGCAGGGCATGTGGATTTCAGGGGTGCGCAGGAAGTTCCACACGCGATTTGTCAGGGTACGTGGATTACAGGGGTGCGCGGAAAGTTCCACACGCGATTTGGCCGTGTACGTGGATTCCAGTGGTGCGCGGGAAGTTCCACACGCGATTTGGCCGGGTATGTGGATTTCAGTGGTGCGTGGGAAGTTCCACACGCGATTTGGCCGGGTACGTGGATTTCAGGGGTGCGCGGGAAGTTCCACACGCTATTTGTCAGGGTACGTGGATTTCAGTTGTGCGCGGGAAATTCTACACGCGATTTGGCTGTGTGCTCCCAGGTATTCCCTGTACACCCTCCATGGCCCCTGCAGGCAGCACACACCACAGGGGACTACCCTGCACACCTGCCCATGTCACCCAGCACCCCCACCCCCCAGCATCCAGGGGCACCCTCCACCAGGCCCCCACTCATGTCTCCCACCACCCCCACCCCCCAGCCACCATGGGAAGCCCCCACCAGGCCCCCACTCATGACTCCCACCCACCCCCACCCCCCAGCCACCATGGGCAGCCTCCACCAGGCCCCCACTCATGTCTCCCACTCACCCCCACCCCCCAGCCACCAGGGGCACCCTCCACCAGGCCCCCACTCATGTCTACCACCACCCCCACCCACCCAGCCACCAGGGGCAGCCCCCACCAGGCCCCCATACATGTCTCCCACCCACCCCACCCCCTGCCACCATGGGCAGCCCCCACCAGGCCCCCACTCATGTCTCCCACCCACCCCCACCCCCCAGCCACCATGGGCGGCCCCCACCAGGCCCCCACTCATGTCCCCTATCACCCCCACCCCCCAGCCACCAGGGGCACCCTCCACCAGGCCCCCACTCATGTCTCCCACCACCCCCACCCCCCAGCCACCAGGGGCAGCCTCCACCAGGCCCCCACTCATGTCTCCCACCACCCCCACCCCCCAGCAGTGCAGGGGCACCCTCCACCAGGCCCCCACTCATGTCTCCCACCACCCCCACCCCCCAGCCACCAGGGGCACCCTCCACCAGGCCCCCACTCATGGCCCCTATCACCCCCACCCCCCCGCCACCAGGGGCAGCCTCCACCAGGCCCCCACTCATGTCTCCCACCCACCCCCACCCCCCAGCCACCATGGGCAGCCCCCACCAGGCCCCCACTCATGTCCCCTATCACCCCCACCCCCCAGCCACCAGGGGCACCCTCCACCAGGCCCCCACTCATGTCTCCCACCACCCCCACCCCCCAGCAGTGCAGAGGCACCCTCCACCAGGCCCCCACTCACGTCTCCCACCCACCCCCACCTCCCAGCCACCATGGGCAGCCCCCACCAGGCCCCCACTCATGTCCCCTATCACCCCCACCCCCCAGCCACCAGGGGCACCCTCCACCAGGCCCCCACTCATGTCTCCCACCACCCCCACCCCCGAGCCACCAGGGGCAGCCTCCACCAGGCCCCCACTCATGTCTCCCACCACCCCCACCCCCCAGCAGTGCAGAGGCACCCTCCACCAAAGCCCCACTCATGTCTCCCACCACCCCACCCCCCAGCCACCAGGGGCACCCTCCACCAAGCCCCCACTCATGTCTCCCACCACCCCCACCCCCCAGCCACCAGGGGCAGCCCCCACCAGGCCCCCACTCATGTCTCCCACCCACCCCCACCCCCAGCCACCATGGGCAGCCCCCACCAGGCCCCCACTCATGTCTCCCACCCACACCCACCCCCCAGCCACCATGGGCAGCCCCCACCAGGCCCCCACTCATGTCCCCTATCACCCCCACCCCCCAGCCACCAGGGGCACCCTCCACAAGCCCCCACTCATGTCTCCCACCACCCCCACCACCCAGCCACCAGGGGCAGCCTCCACCAGGCCCCCACTCATGTCTCCCACCACCCCACCCCACAGCAGTGCAGGGGCACCCTCCACCAGGCCCCCACTCATGTCTCCCACCACCCCCACCCCCCAGCAGTGCAGGGGCACCCTCCACCAGGCCCCCACTCATGTCTGTCACCACCCCCACCCCCCAGCCACCAGGGGCACCCTCCACCAGGCCCCCACTCATGTCTCCCACCACCCCCACCCCCCAGCCACCAGGGGCAGCCTCCACCAGGCCCCCACTCATGTCTCCCACCACCCCCACCCCCCAGCAGTGCAGGGGCACCCTCCACCAGGCCCCCACTCATGTCCCCTATCACCCCCACCCCCCAGCCACCATGGGCAGCCCCCACCAGGCCCCCACTCATGTCCCCTATCACCCCCAAACCCCAGCCACCAGGGGCACCTTCCAGCAGGCCCCCACTCATGTCTCCTACCACCCCCACCCCCAGCCACCAGGGGCAGCCTCCACCAGGCCCCCGCTCATGTCTCCCACCACCCCCACCCCCCAGCAGTGCAGTTGCACCCTCCACCAGGCCCCCACTGATGTCTCCCACCACCCCCACCCGCCCAGCCACCAGGGGCACCCTCCACCAGTCCCCCACTCATGTCTCCCACCACCCCCACCCCCCAGCAGTGCAGGGGCACCCTCCACCAGGCCCCCACTCATGTCCCCTATCACCCCCACCCCCCAGCCACCAGGGGCACCCTCCACCAGGCCCCCACTCATGTCTACTACCACCCTCACCCCCCAGCATCCAGGGGCAGCCCCCACCAGGCCCCCACTCATGGCCCCTATCACCCCCACCCCCCAGCCACCATGGGCAGCCCCCACCAGGCCCCCACTCATGTCTCCCACCCACCCCCACCCCCCAGCCACCATGGGCAGCCCCCACCAGGCCCCCACTCATGTCCCCTATCACCCCCACCCCCCAGCCACCAGGGGCACCCTTCACCAGGCCCCCACTCATGTCCCCCTGCACCCCCACCCCCCAGCATACAGGGGCACCCTCCACCAGGCCCCCACTCATGTCTCCCACCACCCCCACCCCCCAGCAGTGTAGGGGCACCCTCCACCAGGCCCCCACTCATGTCTCCCACCACCCCCACCCCCCAGCCACCAGGGGCACCCTCCACCAGGCCCCCACTCATGTCCCCCTGCACCCCCACCCCCCAGCATCCAGGGGTACCCTCCACCAGGCCCCCACTCATGGCCCCTATCACCCCCACCCCCCCGCCACCAGGGTCAGCCTCCACCAGGCCCCCACTCATGTCTCCCACCCACCCCCACCCCTCAGCCACCATGGGCAGCCCCCACCAGGCCCCCACTCATGTCCCCTATCACCCCCACCCCCCAGCCACCAGGGGCACCCTCTACCAGGCCCCCACTCATGTCTACCACCACCCCACCCCCCAGCATCCAGGGGCAGCCCCCACCAGGCTCCCACTCATGTCTCCCACCCACCCCCACCCCCCAGCCACCATGGGCAGCCCCCACCAGGCCCCCACTCATGTCTCTCACCCACCCCCACCCCCCAGCCACCATGGGCAGCCCCCACCAGGCCCCCACTCATGTCCCCTATCACCCCCACCCACCAGCCACCAGGGGCACCCTCCACCAGGCCCCCACTCATGTCTCCCACCACCCCCACCCCCCAGCAGTGCAGGGGCACCCTCCACCAGGCCCCCACTAATGTCTCCCACCCACCCCCACTCCCCAGCCACCAGGGGCACCCTTCACCAGGCCCCCACTCATGTCTCCCACCACCCCCACCCCCCAGCAGTGTAGGGGCACCCTCCACCAGGCCCCCACTCATGTCTCCCACCACCCCCACCCCCCAGCCACCAGGGGCACCCTCCACCAGGCCCCCACTCATGTCCCCCTGCACCCCCACCCCCCAGCATCCAGGGGTACCCTCCACCAGGCCCCCACTCATGGCCCCTATCACCCCCACCCCCCCGCCACCAGGGTCAGCCTCCACCAGGCCCCCACTCATGTCTCCCACCCACCCCCACCCCTCAGCCACCATGGGCAGCCCCCACCAGGCCCCCACTCATGTCCCCTATCACCCCCACCCCCCAGCCACCAGGGGTACCCTCCACCAGGCCCCCACTCATGTCTACCACCACCCCCACCCCCCAGCATCCAGGGGCAGCCCCCACCAGGCTCCCACTCATGTCTCCCACCCACCCCCACCCCCCAGCCACCATGGGCAGCCCCCACCAGGCCCCCACTCATGTCTCCCACCCACCCCCACCCCCCAGCCACCATGGGCAGCCCCCACCAGGCCCCCACTCATGTCCCCTATCACCCCCACCCCCCAGCCACCAGGGGCACCCTCCACCAGGCCCCCACTCATGTCTCCCACCACCCCCACCCCCCAGCAGTGCAGGGGCACCCTCCACCAGGCCCCCACTAATGTCTCCCACCCACCCCCACCCCCCAGCCACCATGGGCAGCCCCCACCAGGCCCCCACTCATGTCCCCTATCGCCCCCACCCCCCAGCCACCAGGGGCACCCTCCACCAGGCCCCCACTTATGTCTCCCACCACCCCCACCCCCCAGCCACCAGGGGCAGCCTCCACCAGGCCCCCACTCATGTCTCCCACCACCCCCACCCCCCAGCAGTGCAGGGGCACCCTCCACCAGGCCCCCACTCATGTCTCCCACCACCCCCACCCCCCAGCCACCAGGGGCACCCTCCACCAGGCCCCCACTCATGTCTCCCACCACCCCCACCCCCCAGCCACCAGGGGCAGCCCCCACCAGGCCCCCACTTATGTCTCCCACCCACCCCCACCCCCCAGCCACCATGGGCAGCCCCCACCAGGCCCCCACTCATGTCTCCCACCCACACCCACCCCCCAGCCACCATGGGCAGCCCCCACCAGGCCCCCACTCATGTCCCCTATCACCCCCACCCCCCAGCCACCAGGGGCACCCTCCACCAGGCCCCCACTCATGTCTCCCACCACCCCCACCCCCCAGCCACCAGGGGCACCCTCCACCAGGCCCCCACTCATGTCTCCCACCACCCCCACCCCCCAGCCACCAGGGGCACCCTCCACCAGGCCCCCACTCATGTCTCCCACCACCCCCACCCCCCAGCCACCAGGGGCAGCCCCCACCAGGCCCCCACTCATGTCTCCCACCCACCCCCACCCCCCAGCCACCATGGGCAGACCCCACCAGGCCCCCACTCATGTCTCCCACCCGCACCCACCCCCCAGCCACCATGGGCAGCCCCCACCAGGCCCCCACTCATGTCCCCTATCACCTCCACCCCCCAGCCACCAGGGGCACCCTCCACCAGGCCCCCACTCATGTCTCCCACCACCCCCACCCCCAGCCACCAGGGGCAGCCCCCACCAGGCCCCCACTCATGTCTCCCACCCACCCCCACCCCCCAGCCACCATGGGCTGCCCCAACCAGGCCCCCACTCATGTCCCCTATAACCCCCACCCCCCAGCCACCAGGGGCACCCTCCACCAGGCCCCCACTCATGTCAAACCACCACCCCCACCCCCCAGCCACCAGGGGCACCCTCCACCAGGCCCCCACTCATGTCTCCCACCACCCCCACCCCCCAGCCACCAGGGGCACCCTCCACCAGGCCCCCACTCATGTCTCCCACCACCCCCCCCCCCAGCCACCAGGGGCAGCCTCCACCAGCCCCCACTCATGTCTCCCACCACCCCCACCCCCCAGCAGTGCAGGGGCACCCTCCACCAGGCCCCCACTCATGTCCCCTATCACCCCCACCCCCCAGCCACCAGGGGCACCCTCCACCAGGCCCCCACTCATGTCTCCCACCACCCCCACCCCCCAGCAGTGCAGGGGCACCCTCCACCAGGCCCCCACTCATGTCTCCCACCAAACCCACCCCCCAGCCACCAGGGGCACCCTCCACCAGGCCCCCACTCATGTCCCCCTGCACCCCCACCCCCCAGCATCCAGGGGCACCCTCCACCAGGCCCCCACTCATGGCTCCTATCACCCCCACCCCCTGCCACCAGGGGCAGCCTCCACCAAGCCCCCACTCATGTCTCCCACCCACCCCCCAGCCACCATGGGCAGCCCCCACCAGGCCCCCACTCATGTCCCCTATCACCCCCACCCGCCAGCCACCAGGGCTACCCTCCACCAGGCCCCCACTCATGTCTACCACCACCCCCACCCCCCAGCCACCAGGGGCAGCCCCCACCAGGCCCCCACTCATGTCTCCCACCTACCCCCAACCCCCAGCCACCATGGGCAGCCTCCACCAGGCCCCCACTCATGTCCCCCTGCACCCAGGTCCTCACAATCACCAACCATGTGCGTAATGGTCAGCCTCCACAGCCAAAAGGCCCTACCAAGTAACCCATTCACCCACATGGAAATGAAAATTACATGTTACACCCCCAACGTACATAAAGCAAATGAACCCATGTCTGTTACACACAATGGTTGCAAATGAATTTGAAAACACCCAACATGACATGCATGAAACCAATGAGATGATACCACACAGTGAAGTATGAAAACAAAAATGTATTAAAAAAATATGAATGCAAATGAAATGAAACAAACTACAATGCAAATGAAAAAAAGAAAAGGTGCATGTCCGTCCCAAAAAATGAAAAACACCAAATCCAAAAAAAATGTACTTCAAAGTCACATGAAAAATGAAATCAATCCGACAGAAAAAAAATAAAATCCAAACACCATTGCTCCATGGAGAAGAAAAAATAAAATTAAAAAATAAAACAATCCAATGAAGAACTATGTACAAAATATCCAAGGGTCCATGAGCCCAACTGAACAAAGGAAACCTACTAAAAACCCTAACAAAAAAGCAACTATATACAAAAAGTGGAGCTGTGTCCATCGACTCCAAATCATAAGAATAAACAAATGAAACCTAAAACTAAAGAACTATATACAAAGGCGGCGGGCAACTCCAGCGGCTCACTCCGTAGTGTTCCGGGCCAGGGCATCATCAAACTCCTCGTCTATGTCCCGGAGGCGGTCCTGTTCCATGGCCCCGAGGGTCCGCAGGGACGACGCCATCTGCTCCTCCAACCCCTTGCGGATTGCCTCGAGGCACTCGGCCCGCCTCAGGGCCCTCCGCATGGAGTTCTCCGCCCCGACCATCGTGAGCCGCTCCTTTTCCGCCCGCCGCCGCTCCGCACCTATCTGCTGGCCCAACCGCAGCCACACGGAAGACACTTCCTGTCCTGGGTCCTCCTGCCCTCCGGCCGATGCCTGCCCCTCCGATGTTGATGGCCCCGAGCCATGATGCCTCCCACGTTGACTCTGCTGCTGCCTCCGACGCAACTGCCTCTGCCAGCACGACGGCATCCAGGCTGATGGAATCCACCAACGCCGTCGTGCACGTGCCCTGCCTGATGATGCCGGCACATCCTCCATCTGCTGGGGTACAGTTGCTGTGGTGTCCACCCCTGCTTGACCTCTGACTCCCGACTGTGGCAGGGATGGGATCCCCACCGAGCTGGCTGCATAGGTCAGGGCAGGTCCACAGGGGGCCCTGGTGGCATCTGGGCCGGACGACGGCAAGGAGAACGACTGGCGTATAGCCTCCACAGAGGAGGAGAGGGCCGCCAGATTGGCCGACACATGCAGGAAACCCCCGAACATGGAAGATCCCAATTGGGCCACGTCGGCACGGTGCTCTTCGTGATGATGTGCGTGCTCCTCCCGGGAAGCACGCACGTCATCACGAATTGCACCCGCGTGCATCGCAACCCCAATCAGGACCTTCTCCATACGGACACGGGTCCCCTCGTCCGCAGGTGGAGGGGAGTCATGTGACATGGACATCCCCTCTACCTGCGGACGGGCCTGGGACGGGGCAACCCTGCTGGTGCATGGTGGTGCACTCACAGGGTCAGGGACAGCGACATGCACAGGCCCCTCCACGGTGACCTGTGCTGCCTCCTGCCCCTGGCCCTGGACTGCACCACTTGCACCAGCAGGGATGCCCCCACCAGGCCCCATGTGTGCCCCTGTGGCGGCCTCCTCCTCCTCTGTGGAAACCACCAACCTGGATGGCTCCTCACCGTCTTCCACCGTAGCAGGCCCCTGTGGGGGCTCACCCACCCCTTCCGCTGCAGCCGTGGGGGCATCCCCACCGCCTTGCTCCACAGCGCCGTCTCCGCCCTCTTCTTCACTAGCCGCTGCGTAGAGGGAGACAAAGAACACAAGCATCAATGGTCCCCTAGACAGGAAGCAAGAGCAGATGAGTACCACTGTCAAAGTACACTTCCATCATGTCCCTCCACAACACATGGGTCAGTCCAGGCAAAACACGCACAGTAACAGGCATGGTGCATGCCATGGACATTTCCATACATGTCCAATGGACTCTTGAAACATACAATGATATGGAACTCACATGCATCATGGGTCATGCCTATCACATGCACACACTTCACCTCAGTCACATCCATCTGGCCCCATACACCGCAAACACAGCGGATACAAGGGTAACTAGGCTGCATCAGTGAATCTGTGCATTGTCACACACATGTGTCATGCATCCATGGCATGCACAAGACACAGACACGCAGGTCAGGCACACAGACATGGCTACCATATATGTACCTGCCATCAGCACCCATCCCTCACCCCCACCCATGTCCAGGAACAGAGACTGGCATGCTCTCATGTCCAAAATCTGCATAGGGCTGCCCATGTGGCATTTAAACACATGCAACAACCATGTGGTTCACACATCACTGGTCGCACATGCATTACTATGATGTCCCTGCACACATACATGCATACATGGCCTATGTCACACATACAGGCAAGTATCAGAGAACCAGCACACCGCAACATGCCCTGTCTCACACAGCAATGCTTGGACACTTACCGCTCAACTCCAGACGGGTCTCCCTCTCAAGGATCTGGGCGTGGAGCGCTGGGCGTACGCGTTCCAGGACCCTCATCTGGATGGAACTCATGCAGGCCCGGCCCCCCTCCACGAGGCGCCGGGCCTTCACGAGGGTCCTGGACCTCAAGTCCTCCCAGCGCTTCTTGATCTTCTGGACGTTGCGGGTTGCCACCCCCTCCGCGTTGATGGCAACCACACAGTCGGCCCAGATCCTCTCCCGTCCTTCCTTGCTGGCGCGGGACGATCCAAAGAGGGCATCATACTGCCCCAGGACATGCTCCACCAGGACACCAACTTCGGTGGCAGTGAAGTTGGTGCCCCTCTGCCCCTCTGGTCTGGGGTTGCCACTGGTGCCAGATGTGGAAGTGCCCGACATGGCAACCCCAGAGGCAGGTGTGGGTGGGCAACTGGGTCCTGGGGCTGGGCTGTGGAGTGATGTAATCCCAGTCGGGAGTCTTCAGTTCCAGCAGGGGTGGTCACAGCAACTGGACCCCTGCAGATGGCTGATGTGCAGACACCAAATGGCAGGGCACGGTGGCAGCAGGCAGGCAGGCAGGCAGGCAGCAGCAGATGGCACGTGGGAGGCCGCTCGGGGCACTGGGGGGCAGTAATTTGGCCTTCTGGGCAGGAGCGTGGTCTTCCGTGTGTTTTCGCGTGGCCAGCTTCATACGGAGTGATTTGGCACGTGAAAATCCTGCACGTCAGCGTGAAATTCGAGGAAAGGCCCTTAGCGCGTAAGCGCGTCAGCACGCATACGAGATTCTATTGGACCAAAGGCCCTCAGCGCGTAAGCGCGTCTGTGACGTGACCCGCACGGGTGTTTCCCACACAGCACATGATGACAGAGCACACGTGGAAAGACTGCACGTCAGAGTGTCATTGCGTGTAATTGGACAGCACGACTGAGTGTCATCACGTGTAATTGGACAAAAGTGCGCGTACACGCGATTGGCCTATGTACGTGTATATCAGGGGTGCGCGGGCACTTACACACGCAAGTACGTCAGCGCACCTGTATACTGGGGTGCGCGGGAATTTCCACACGCTATTGGACTGGGTACTGGATTTCAGGGGTGCGCGGGTCACACGCTCGCCTACAACACGCGCAACGCATAAATTTGCGCGCTAACAAAATAACAAGCTCAGACCCAGGATGAACATACCGTTCCTAGCAGCAGTGGGCGTGGGCTACCAAAGGAGGAGGAGGAGGATAGTCAGGGCCAGAATATTCACACCCAGAACCAGCCTTTTCGGGATGCCTGATGACCAGGTGTATGGGAGGTACAGGTTTCCACCACACATAATACTGGACCTGGTGAGTGAGTGGGAGGATGACCTCACATCACCCACCCTGTGCTCCCAAGCACTCAGCCCCCTGGAGAAGGTCCTCAATGTACTGCACTTCTTAGCCACTGGATCATTTCAGCGGACAAGTGCCATAGTGGGTGGGGTATCACAGGCCACCCAGTCACGCTGCCTACACCAGGTCTTGAACATCATCACTGCACGCCCATCAGTCCGCAGGCACAGATACCTGCCCAGAACACCTGCAGAAAGGCATGCTGCCGCCCTGGATTTTTACGGTGTGGCACGATTCCCCAAAGTGCTAGGTGCCATCGACTGCACCCATGTGGCTCTACGTCCCCCCAGGGCATCAGAGCACATCTATAGGAACCGCAAGCACTGGCATTCCATCAACGTGCAGGTAGTATGTAATGCCAAGGGAATCATCACCTCAGTATATGCCAACTATCCCGGGTCCACCCACAACAGCTTCATTTACCGAATGTCCACCCTAAGCCGGGACCTAGAAGCTGGGCGGCATGGCGATACATGGCTGCTTGGTGAGTATGAATGCCACTGCACATGCATGCATGTCAGATACTGAGCAAGGTCACAACCCCACCAATGATACCAATCACCACCTCCACAGGGGACAGTGCCTACCCTCTCAGCCCCCACATGATGACGCCAATTCGGAACCCCACCACGCCACCCCAGGTAAGATATAACACAGCCCACATTACAACCCGGGGCATAGTGGAGCGCACATTCGGAGTGCTAAAGACATGCTTTCGCTCCCTTGACCGTTCTGGCGGCCAGCTGTTGTACGCTCCCCCAGTAGTGTGCAGGATCATAGTGGCAGCATGTGTCCTGCACAACGTTGCAACACGCCGGGGCCTGGCCGTGGACATGGTGGTGGCCCCACATCCCCAACCACATGCACAGCCGCTGCGCATGGGAGGGGAAAGGGCACGGGGGGAGGCAGCCCGTACACAGCTAGTGGCTAATTACTTCACCTAGAAATCACACCCCTGTGGAGTGCACACTGCCCTGGCACATTCCATCTGACAATCAATGATGACTCAACCTGACACTGATCCTGAATGTCTGGAGAATCAACCGTGAAAACCATATCAGCCTGAGATTGTTCACCTGGAAGTGTTACAATGTGTGCATCCCTACCCACACAGACACCACCAATGCAGTTTTGTGAAGAAACACATTCAAGCAGCTAAAATGAATACCCACTTGCAAAATGCAACAAGAGGACAGTGCCATATCAGCCAACCCATCCCCAGCACCGCCACACGACACACCGTGCCATGTCATGCTATTTGCAGGTAAACAAAGTAATCCCCACAACATGACACTAGTGTCACAATGTACAGTGTCCCTAATTGAAACTTGCAACACCTGAAATGCTCACAGTAATGCAGGACCAACAACAAACTTGAGCAGGTACTACCATTAACATGACATCACAAATGCAATAAATTAGTAGTCTCACCACCTGGAAATGCCTGCACTCCCACCACTACCAACTGTAGAGTTGTAGGTGCACTGCTGCCAACATGGACCATATCTCCAAACTAGAGGGCCTTGTGTAGACATGAGGAAGGGACCTGCAAATTGGGAGGTAGACCCAGATGATGAGTTACACATCAATGCAACATGCAGTGTACAACACAACAGCAATATGCACTATGAATGTATACACAGTATTGACTAGACTACCCACACATGTAGTGGGAGTCCAATGTCACCATGTACGTCAATGTCACTTGGGCACACCCTTTGCAAGCCCATGGAAATGGGAAGCAGGAGGGGTGTGTGTGACTCAAACCCAAGCATCTGAACCAAATACATGACAAGCCTGCATGTGCCCAGCCACAATGCATCGTATGACCACAGGAACCACGGAAGGCAACAAATTGTCCCAAAAAAATTGGGAAAAAAATAATTAAAAATAAAAATAAAAATAAAAAAAAATAAAAAATGGCCATTGATGGGCCCGGGGGGTTTGGGGAGGCCACCCAGGAGGTCCGAGGACAGGGTGCACACCAAAACCCACCTGTGTGGATCCTGGGAAAAAAAAACACCTCCATGGGCTCATGGCCCACACGGCTACCCTATTGTGGGAGTATCACTGCTGTCGCTATTATCACCCTGTGCAGCTGCATCCGGAGGTGGTTGCAGTATGGGAGGCAGCCCACGCAAGGCCCTAGTCTGCTCCTCCATGGCTACAAGCATGCGGGTGTGGTAGGTCTCGTTCTGGAGGATGAGTGTGCGGAGGTCCCCATGCAACAACTCACGGGATGCCCGGACCTCCGCCCTCGTTGCCTGCATCTCAGCTGAGAGCGTACGGGTGAGACGCTCCAGCTGCTGTTCTGTCCTTTGGTGTGTTGAAGCCTCAAGCTCAAGAAGAGTCGTCCTGAGGTGAAGGAGCTCCTGCCTCAGGGCTTCCCTGTGGCCCTGGGACTCTATGGAGGTGGCCTCCTGCAGAGTCGCCAGTGCCGCCCGCCTGTCCCTGTTGGACGCCAACATGTCCTCCCTGTGTGACTGGCAGATGGAGTCGGTTGTATGCTGTAGTCGCTCCATCAGCCTTTCAGGGGGGACAATGGAAGTGGCCACCCTATCCATGGCCTGAGCCATCATCTCGGATGATGCTGCCTGTTGGGTTGCCATACCGTAAATGGATTGCTCCCATGCGGTATTGCCAGGTGGCGTACGGCCACCACGTCGGCGGGCACCACACCTGTCTGGGGCAAGGCGAACTGCGCCTTGCTGTGCCGGCACTGCCTGAGGCTGCAGGACTGCATTCCCCCTCTGATCTGCTGGCCCAGGAACAGGATCAGATGTCGCGGAGTGTGACCCGGCATCCGTAACCACCAAAGGCGTAGCTGCCAACACTGACATCCCCATTGAGGGTTCTGACCCTTGTGCAGGTGGGTGGGACAGAACAGAATCCCTCCCTGGAACACTCACCTGCGACGGCACGTAGGTCTCATCATCCGAATCAACACCTGAGTACAGCTCGGGGGAGGTGCAGCCAGAGACACCCCTTGAGAGCACGACCTGCAGCACTTGTGGGTTCTCACCCACCACCACACCACGTCCCTCACTGGTGGTTGGTCGGCCCTCGGACCCCTCCTGGGTCTGCACCATCTCCACAACCCCAGCAGTATCAGGTGCGTCTTCCCCTGCAAAGACATAAAAACAAAGAAATGGAAACAGGCATTAGCACCATGGCACACAATGAGGGCTGAGAAGCAAGAGAACCAATATTTGATTGACACATGTCCCACATGACTAAAACCCTCCCATGCATGCACCCTCACTGCGTATGAAGGGGAGGCAAATGGCACACATTGATGACACCAAGATGGAAGATGAACACATTTTCTGCATGCTGCCTGGCAGTGGCATCACACATTGGCCTGTGATTGCCAGGTGAAACACACATGCCATCACACAGATGGCATGTACCATTGCTATTGATTGAAGATGGAGAGGAGGGCAGCACCTATTCATTCAGTCCAGTTCCCACATGTAATAGCTTTTCTAATTCAAACAGGTCAGATTTTTCTCCTGGAGCTGCCAGTCCAAAATGGTCCAATTGCACAGGGACATGTGTGAACAAATGATATCCAGGTAACAAAGTCACTCCACTTTACCATAGCCATGTCAGACATGTGACTAGAGGACTGCGAAATGCCTAGTAAAAGTGGTGGAATGCAAACAATCTGACTGAATGAACAGTGAAAAATAAGCAACAATGTTGTGGCAAGGTGACACTTCAAGGGCAACTGGCGTGCAGTTGGGCTAGATGTCTACTGTTGGCAGAAGGGATACTGCTATGGCCAAATGCAGCTGCGCAGGATGTATTGCATGACGCACATGGCTGACCCATACGACTCAGGTGCACACACTCTCACCTGGCACACAAACAGAAGCCCTCACACACACACCATGCACATGGATGACACACACATGCATGTGCACTCACCGGACAATGCCTCGTAATCAGGCAGATCTCCCACGCCTTGGATCTGTTCCTCCGTGACGTAGGTCCCAGCGACTGGCTCATGTGGAGTGAGTTCCATGTCTACTACTGGAGACCCACCTCCAGTCACTAGAGTTGCGGCATGACTTGAGGCCAGCTTACTCTTTGCCCTGCGCTTTAGGTCATTCCAGCGCTTATAGCAATCATTGGCTGTGCGCCTCACGATTCCAAGGGCACCTACGATGTCCGCAACGGTCTGCCAGTGTGCCTGGCGTTGTGCAGGTGTGGTCTTGGATCCTGCAACAATGACCATCTCGTTATCATGTGCGGACACATACTCGAAAAGTGCATTCAGTTCGTCATCCGTGAAGCTGGGCTTCCTGGACGGGCCGGACTGTGTAGCCGTGTCTGGGGCATCAGCCTGTGCCGGACGAGCACTCTTCCTCTTCCGCTTGGAAGGTGGTGGTGATCCTGAGTGTCCTGCGCCATTCTGGACACTAGGGGCAGGAGCCCTGGTGGACTCTGTATCAGGAGTGTGGGATTGCACACTCAGCATGGGAGTTGGTGCAGGCATTGGCTCAAGTGTAATGGTGTCAGGGGGAATGTCAGCAGGATGGACTAGGACCGACACTGTCCTGGCTGGGTGTGTGAGAGCTGGGGTGGATGGAGCCGCAGCTGCCCCTGCAGCCTCTCCGCCCTGCCTACTTGGGGCAGCAGATGACCTTGCTGCCCCAGATGCACGTAGCATGATGACATCAACGTGCACCAGCGCACGTGTCATAGGCCTGCTGACCTGGAAGTCAGCCATGGAGTCAGTCAGGTCTGGTGCCACAATGGGCTGGTCCAACAAGGGCTGAGCATGGATGGTGTCAGCCACATCAGCCTCAACGGGAGGGGGGGAGGGGGGTTTATGGGTGCCCTTGACTGGACCTCCACACATGGGGGGACAGGCTCACCCTGCAAGTAACGACCACGTCCCCTACCGGATCCACCACGGCCACCACTTGTGGCTCTTCCACCTTTGCCACCCTTACGGAATCCTCGCCTCCCAGCCATGGCACTGATGTTAATGTGCGTATGGGAGTGGCTGTAAACTATTGTCCTGGGCAATTGGGGGTCAAAGGGGTTGGGTACCAGATGGTAATTGTACCCTAGTGCTCTAGCAAGGCTGAATTTAACCCCTGGGGAAAGATGACGGGTCACGCTACGCACAGGAGCCCCAAAAAAGGGAGATGACGTGCACGCAACCCCTCCTAGACCACGTGTGCAGAAAGAAAAACCTGCACTTCGCTGTGGCACCCAGTAACACAAGAATGAACGTATGCGTGTCACACGCAGCCTAGAATGACCTCTGAAGGGGTAGGCGACGCACGGGGCAAGCACAGATGTTAGATACGTGCGTGACTCACCGTCTGCCAGGTAAAAGAACGTGAAAAAGGAGCGCGTTTGGTTGGCAACACCCCCGCCAAAATAAGATTTGTACGCTGTCTGAGGAGACGGGACAACAGTAGAAGGGAACACTTTTTGAGGGAACAGGCCCAGGTAAACCAGTAAAAGAGAAAAAAGAGAAAAAGCTGTCAGAGGTAACAGGGAATACGAACTTGAAACGCCGTGAAGTAAATCGCGTGTGAAACGACAAGAAGTACAGAATTCACCCACTCGCTCTCCACGAAAAGCACGTACAAGGAAATGGTGTTCTACACGTACCATTTATACAGGCCCACATGTCCAGCGTCACTTACGCGGCGTGTACGCGCTAGGGCCATTTCCACCAATTACACGCTTTATCACTGCCGCGTGTACGCGCTAGGCCCATTCCCACCAATTACACGCTTTCACACTCTGACGTGTCTTTCATTTTTTTAACACGCAACATTTTCTAACGTGTGCCCAATTCAACGTGCACGTGACTTCATAGACGCGCATACGCTGGTGACGCCTTTACGCGCTAAGGGCCTTTGGTCCAATGACATCGCATATGCGTGCTGCCGTGCATACGCGCATGGCCCTTTCCTCGTATTACACGCGGACGTGCAGTTTTTCACGCGCGCTGAAATGCGCATGCACGTCTGTACGCGTCACATCACAGGGGCGCTTGCGCTTGAGGGGCCTTCTGTCCAATGAAAATGCGTATGCGTGCAGACGCGCTTACGCGCTAAGGGCCTTTCCTTGAATTACACGCTGACGTGCAGATTTTTCACGTGCCAAATCACTCCGTATCAAGCTGGCCACGCGTATGCACACGGAAGACCACGCTCCTGCCCAGAAGGCCGAACTACTGCCCCCCAGAGCCCCGAGCACGCTCCCACCTGTCATCTGCTGCTGCCTGACTGCCTGCTGCCCACGTGCACTGCCATTTGCTGCCTGCACATCAGCCAGGGGTGCTGTTGCTGTGACCACCCCTGCTGGAACCGAAGACTCCCAACTGGGATTCCATCGCTCCACAGCCCAGCCCCAGGACCCAGTTGCCCACCCACTCCTGCCTCTGGGGTTGTCATGTCGGGGCAAACACCATCTGTGACCACTGACAACCCCCGGCCAGAGAGGCAGAGGGGCACCAGCTTCAGTGCCACCGAAGTTGGTGTCCTGGTGGAGCAAGTCCTGGGGCAGTATGATGCCCTCTTCGGAAGTTCTCGCACCGACAAGGAAGGACGGACTCGGATCTGGACTGACATCGTGACTGCCATCAACGCGGAGGGGGTGGCAGTCCGCGACTTACAACATGTCAGGAAGCGCTGGGAGGACTTCAGGTCCAGGACCCTGAACAAGGCCCGGCGCCTCTTGAAGGCAGCGGATGCCAAGGGGCGCCGGGGCCACTTGTCGGAAGAACAGATGAGGGTCCTGGAACGCATATCCCCAGCGCTCCACGTCCAGGTCCTAGAGAAGCAGACCCGTCTGGAGTCGAGCGGTGAGTGTACATGCATCCTGATTGTGAGCAGTGTGTGTGGTGATTATTCGGTAGTGTGCAGGTTGCACATCTGTTTGTATGGGGTCGAGTATGGCTGGGGGTGTACAGGGCCGTGGAGCTGACACATGCGAGGGCTGTAATGTGTGAGACATGGATGGTGCTTGTGTGTGTAGGCCTGCATGCCAAATGCAGTTGTGTGGGCACACATGTTTGGATGAATGTGTATGTAAGTAGACATGTCTGTGATGTCACGCATGTATGCTGTTTTCGGCTGCATGTATCAGCACTGTGTCCATGTGCATGTGTGTGTATTTGACAAGGGTGCAACAGTGATGCAACATGGATGCATGTGACAGCGGTATGTGGAAGCCTGATTGGCAGATGTGACATGGATGCCCGTCTGAACAGTGCAACACTTGGCAGAGGTGTACACATGCATGCAAGTGTGGTGGTGTGTGTACATGTGTGGTGCACTTCCTGTGTTGCATGTGATGTCGGGCTCACCTTTGGCTGCTCATGCTGTTGTATGTGTATGGATGGTGGTGGCAGTTGCGATATGGCTGTGGTATGGCTCATGTGTGCGAGTTGTAATGACATGTGTGTTGGGGATTGTGATGACATGTCTGAGGTTTGCCAATGCCACTCATGTGCAACTGTCATCTGTGTATGTGTCCATTGCACAGTGCCCTTATGCCTGTGTTATGTTTCTCCCTGTCTGCGGCGTCAACTGATGAAGAGGGCGGAGAAGGTGCTGTGGAGCACAGCGGCGGGGATCCCACCGCCAGCCGGAGACGCAAGGCCCTGTAAGGATATTTGGCGTGTTACAGTACAGAGTACAGCACTACTACACAGGTAGCAAACAGCACAGAGTACAGCACTACTACACAGGTAGCAAACAGCACAGAGTACAGCACTACTGCACAGGTAGCAATTTTTTTTCGCAGCACCACCACAAGGGTGCGGTGCATTGCTATATGGGTTACCAGATTAACAAGGAAAGACAGGCTATTCAGTCAAAAACGATTTTAACATATAAGATGCAAATCTATTTTTACAGTTAAAAGCACACGTGCTCATTTAAAAATGCACACTATTTTTCACCTGAAATGCCTATGGTGCGAGAGACACATTTGAAAATTAACAGCTAACCTATTAACCATTAACCTGACTAATAAAACCTTATTTAACATAACCCACTAATAAAATGTGTTCTCCACTGCAGAATTAGGCATACTCTGAAAGCCATTTAAATGTGTGTGCAGATTTTGTTTTCTTCTCTTCTCTGCCTGATTCTCTGTGTTTTTGTGCACAGTAACTGCAGGAAGAAGGAAGTCAGATTTGCAACAATTGCAAATGTATAAGCGAAGCTATTGTTGAGAGTAGGAGGATGAGAGATGATGGATTTCATTGGGACACGTCATACAGAGGGCTGAGATGAAAGTTTTAGTGGGCAGTATCGGGGAAAAAGACAGGCAGACATTTTTCTGCACTACTGGGGAGAAGACCTGGCTGTGGGACTCCTGACTGAATGCAGATTCCTGCGTCCTGCTGCAGTCGAGATTGGGGAGAGCTGAAAGAAGGACCTTTCCACTGGCTGATGCATTCCTATCTGCAAAAGCTGAGAATTCCAGGCAATGGCCCCGGTTTGAGAAGGCCAGCGTTCCTTTTTACTGGAGTTAATCTTCAAGGGAGCTACATTCAGAAAGAGGACCGCCAAAGAGAACAACTAAAAAGATAAGGTAATTACATAAGCGTGGGAGCCGTGTGTGCACGAAAATATGCAGTCAGTGTAGGAAAGGGGATTCCTGTGCGTGTCTTAATCAAATACCAATGTTGCAATTTGAGTTCTGTTCTCCGCCACGCTCTTTGCAGTGTGTCATAGACAATGCTTTTACTGTACCATTTTATTTATTTCTGTAAAGAATGAGATCGTGTTTAAATGCAACTTTTATAATACAGAAAAATATTTGAAAACAGACGGGTGGTGTATTTACTATTTACCATTACAATGCCGATGATGTGGGGAGATTTTTAAACAGTGCAATGGTCATTTTAAGACAGATGTGTGCATGTCAGAATCAGTATGAATAATTGTGAGTGACTGTAGCATAGCTTGTTGGAGGTACATGAGCCAACGGGAAGAGAGACTCTCTGAACATAGCTCCCTACCGTATATAAGGTAGTGGAAATTACCACAAGACTACCATATATAGCTCTCTGTCGTAAATAAGTCAGTGAGTTCGCCCATGGTGGCACACCAACACTATCACTGAAAAATGTGGTATTCCTAAAATGTAGGTCTGAGGTCTCTCTAGTGATCACACGAAAAATCGAAGCAAAGATAAGGGATTTTGGACATTGGGGCCACAAATAAAACAAGGGAATTATGCTCACCAAAATACCACCAACCGCGCCTACCACCCACGCATACCAAATATGCATGCCTGGGTGCTGAAATAATGCATGTTCACTGTATTATTGTCGTACATGGCCCAATCTGAATACAAGGAGTGATTGTTGCTAAGTTATATTTCGGCGGTAAGAAAATACCGTCAGGCCCCAAATCTCCACAAAATACCCTACAGCCCGGCTCCCCTCCCGTGTTGTCATCTCGTCGGGGAGTGAGGAGTCCGGTGCCGCGTCCCAGGCCACAGCTGCCGGGGGGAGGTACAAGAGGCGTAGGTTGGAGCTGGACTCCTCGGCAGCAGAAGGGGCAGCTGGGACCCCACAGGGCCCAACAGGGGAAGATGGCACGGAGTCATCCAGGTTGGTGGGGGGTTTGGTGGAGGAGGAGGCCGTGCAAGCACCAGAGACGGGGTCTGGAGGTGGGGATCCCACTGGTGCTAGTGGTGCAGTGCAGGACCATGGACAGGATGCAGCACAGGCCGCCGCGGAGGTGCCTGTGTGCAATCCTGTCCCCGATCCTGTCCCTGCATCATCTTGCACCAGCAGGGATGCCTACGTCCAGACCCGTTTTCAGGCAGGGGATGAGCTGACGTCAACTGGCCTTCCTCTGCCTGCGGACGTGGCTATCCAGGTCCGGGTTGAGCCTGTCCTGGCTGGTGTGGCGTTGCGTCAACGGGCCATGCGAGGTGACCTGCAGTCTTTTCTTGGAGAGACTGCACGTCATCTCGAATGGCTCGTTGACCACGTCAGCCTGCTGGGACAGGTCACCCAGGCCGGATTCCTCCGTCTGATGGGGCTTGCTCCGACCCCCTCCTCAACTGGACCCCCTACGCGCCAGTCGTCCTCTGTGCCATCTTCCCACCCATCAATCACCTGGGTGCCCTGTGGAGCTGCCTCTGACGGTGCGGCCAGGCTGGTGGAGGAGGCATCCCTGCCACAGTCGGGAGTCGGACGACCAGCAGGGGTGGCCACATCTACGACTGCACCCCAGCCGGCGGAGGATGTGCAGGCAGCAGGAGGCAGTGCACGGGCAGAGGCGGAGCAGCAGCAGCAACATGGTGGGAGCCATGAAGGCTTGGGGCCGTCGACATCGGAGGGGCAGGCATCGGCCGGAGGGCAGGAGCACCCAGGACAGAGAGTGTCTTCCGTGTGGCAGTGGTTGGGCCACGCCATATATGCGGAGCGGCGGCGGGCGGAAGAGGCGCGGCTCACAATCGTCAGGGCGGAGAACTCCATGCGGAGGGCCCTGAGGCGGGCCTAGTGCCTCGAGGCAATCCACAGGGGGTTGGAGGAGGACAAGGCGTCATCCCTGCGGACCCTCGGGGCCATGGAACAGGACCGCCTCCGGGACATCGAACAGGAGTTCGATGATGCCCTGGCCCGGAACACCGCGGAGTGAGCCGCTGGACTTGCCCGCCGCCTTTGTATATAGTTCTTTAGTTTTAGGTTTCCTTTGTTTGTTCTTATGATTTGGAGTCGACGGACACTGCTCCACTTTTTGTATATAGTTGCATTTTAGTTAGGGTTTTTTGTAGGTTTCCTTTGTTCAGTTGGGCTCATGGACCCTTGGAAGTTTTGTACATAGTTCTTCATTGGATTGATTTTATTTTTCATTTGACTTTGGACAACATTTTTTTGGATTAGGATTTGGTGTTTTTATTTTTTTAAACGGACATGCAGTTTATCTTTTTTTCATTGCCATTGTAGTTTGTTTCACTTCTTTTGCATTCTTATTTTTTTTAATACAATTTTGTTTTCATACTTCACTGTGTGGTATCATCTCATTGGTTTCATGCATGTCATATTGGGTGTTTTCCCATTCAATTGCAACCATTGTGTGTGACGGACATGGGTTCATTAGCTTTATGAACATTGGGGGTGTAACATGTAATTTCCATTTCCATGTGGGTGAATGGGTTACTTGGTAGGGCTTTTTGGCTGTGGAGGCTGACCATAACGCACATGAATGGGGATTGTGAGGACCTGGTGGAGGCTGCCCATGGTGGCTGGGGGGTGGGGGTGCAGGGGGACATGAGTGGGGGCCTGGTGGAGGGTGCCCCTGCACTGCTGGGGGGTGGGGGTGGTGGGAGACATGGGTGGGGGCCTGGTGGAGGGTGCCCCTGGTGGCTGAGTGGTGGGGGTGGTGGGAGACATGAGTGGGGGCCTGGTGGAGGGTGCCGCTGGTGGCTGGGGGGGTGGGAGTGGTGGGAGACATGGGTGGGGGCCTGGTGGAGGGTGCCCCTGGTGGCTGGGTGGTGGGGGTGGTGGGAGACATGAGTGGGGGCCTGGTGGAGGCTGCCCCTGGTGGCTGGGGGGTGGGGGTGGTGGGAGACATGAGTGGGGGCCTGGTGGAGGGTGCCCCTGCACTGCTGGGGGGTGGGGGTGGTGGGAGACATGGGTGGGGGCCTGGTGGAGGGTGCCCCTGGTGGCTGGGGGGTGGGGGTGGTGGGAGACATGGGTGGGGGCCTGGTGGATGGTGCCCCTGCACTGCTGGGGGGTGGGGGTGGTGGGAGACATGAGTGGGGGCCTGGTGGAGGGTGCCCCTGCACTGCTGGGGGGTGGGGGTGGTGGGAGACATGAGTGGGGGCCTGGTGGAGGGTGCCCCTGCACTGCTGGGGGGTGGGGTGGTGGGAGACATGAGTGGGGGCCTGGTGGAGGGTGCCCCTGCACTGCTGGGGGGTGGGGGTGGTGGGAGACATGAGTGGGGGCCTGGTGGAGGGTGCCCCTGCACTGCTGGGGGGTGGGGGTGGTGGGAGACATGGGTGGGGGCCTGGTGGAGGGTGCCCCTGGATGCTGGGGGGTGGGGGTGCAGGGGGACATGAGTGGGGGCCTGGTGGAGGGTGCCCCTGGTGGCTGGGGGGTGGGGGTGGTGGGAGACATGAGTGGGGGCCTGGTGGAGGGTGCCCCTGCACTGCTGGGGGGTGGGGGTGGTGGGAGACATGAGTGGGGGCCTGGTGGAGGGTGCCCCTGCACTGCTGGGGGGTGGGGGTGGTGGGAGACATGAGTGGGGGCCTGGTGGAGGGTGCCCCTGCACTGCTGGGGGGTGGGGGTGGTGGGAGACATGAGTGGGGGCCTGGTGGAGGGTGCCCCTGCACTGCTGGGGGGTGGGGGTGGTGGGAGACATGGGTGGGGGCCTGGTGGAGGCTGCCCCTGGTGGCTGGGGGGTGGGGGTGGTGGGAGACATGAGTGGGGGCCTGGTGGAGGCTGCCCCTGGTGGCTGGGGGGTGGGGGTGGTGGGAGACATGAGTGGGGGCCTGGTGGAGGTTGCCCCTGGTGGCTGGGTGGTGGGGATGGTGGGAGACATGGGTGGGGGCCGGGTGGAGGGTGCCCCTGCACTGCTGGGGGGTGGGGGTGGTGGGAGACATGAGTGGGGGCCTGGTGGAGGGTGCCCCTGCACTGCTGGGGGGTGGGGGTGGTGGGAGACATGAGTGGGGGCCTGGTGGAGGGTGCCACTGCACTGCTGGGCGGTGGGGGTGATAGGGGACATGGGTGGGGGCCTGGTGGAGGGTGCCCCTGGTGGCTGGGGGGTGGGGGTGGTGGGAGACATGAGTGGTGGCCTGGTGGAGGCTGCCCCTGGTGGCTGGGGGTTGGGGGTGGTGGGAGACATGAGTGGGGGCCTGGTGGAGGGTGCCCATGGTGGCTGGGTGGTGGGGGTGGTGGGAGACATGGGTGGGGGCCTGGTGGAGGGTGCCCCTGCACTGCTGGGGGTGGGGGTGGTGGGAGACATGAGTGGGGGCCTGGTGGAGGGTGCCCCTGCACTGCTGGGTGGTGGGGGTGGTGGGAGACATGAGTGGGGCCTGGTGGAGGGTGCCCCTGCACTGCTGGGGGGTGGGGGTGATAGGGGACATGGGTGGGGGCCTGGTGGAGGGTGCCCCTGGTGGCTGGGGGGTGGGGGTGGTGGAGACATGAGTGGGGGCCTGGTGGAGGCTGCCCCTGGTGGCTGGGGGGTGGGGGTGGTGGGAGACATGAGTGGGGGCCTGGTGGAGGGTGCCCCTGGTGGCTGGGTGGTGGGGGTGGTGGGAGACATGGGTGGGGGCCTGGTGGAGGGTGCCCCTGCACTGCTGGGGGGTGGGGGTGGTGGGAGACATGAGTGGGGGCCTGGTGGAGGGTGCCCCTGCACTGCTGGGGGGTGGGGGTGGTGGGAGACATGAGTGGGGGCCTGGTGGAGGGTGCCCCTGCACTGCTGGGGGGTGGGGGTGGTGGGAGACATGAGTGGGGGCCTGGTGGAGGGTGCCCCTGGATGCTGGGGGGTGGGGGTGCAGGGGGACATGAGTGGGGGCCTGGTGGATGGTGCCCCTGGATGCTGGGGGGTGGGGGTGCAGGGGGACATGAGTGGGGACCTGGTGGAGAGTTCCCCTGCACTGCTGGGGGGTGGGGGTGGTGGGAGACATGAGTGGGGGCCTGGTGGAGGGTGCCCCTGCACTGCTGGGGGATGGGGTGGTGGGAGACATGAGTGGGGGCCTGGTGGAGGCTGCCCCTGCACTGCTGGGGGGTGGGGCTGGTGGGAGACATGAGTGGGGGCCTGGTGGAGGGTGCCCCTGGTGGCTTGGGGGTGGGGGTGGTGGGAGACATGAGTGAGTGCCTGGTGGAGGCTGCCCCTGCACTGCTGGGGGGTGGGGGTGGTGGGAGACATGCATTGTTGATCAGTAGTGCAAGGTGACATGTGGGTTGGCTGGGGGGCATGCCCATGGTGGATGGGCTGCCTGCGGGACATGAGCAGGGGTGCAGGGTAGTCCCCCGTGGTGTGGGCTGCCTGCAGGGGCCGTGGAGGTTGTGGAGCATACACCTGGGAGGACCCACATGGCCAATTCACGTGTAGTACTCCCCAGGACCCCTGAAATACACATACCCTCTCGAAATCGCGTGTGGAACTTCCCGCGCACCCCTGAAATACACGTACCCTGCTGAAATCGCATGTGGAACTTCCCGCGCACCCATGGAATACACGTACCCTGCTCGCACTGGGCCAATCGCGTGTGGAACTTCCCGCGCACCCCTGAAATACACGCACCCTGCTGGAATCGCGTGTGGAACTTCCTGCGCACCCCTGGAATACACATACCCTGCTGAAATCGCGTGTGGAACTTCCCGCGCAACCATGGAATACACGTACCCTGCTCGCACTGGGCCAATCGCGTGTGGAACTTCCCGCGCACCCCTGAAAGACACATACCCTGCTCGCACTGGCCCAATCGCGTGTGGAACTTCCCGTGCACCCCTGAAATACACGTACCCTGCTGAAATCGCGTGTGGAACTTCCCGCGCTTCCCTGGAATACACGTACCCTGCTAAAATCGCGTGTGGAACTTCCCGCGCACCCATGGAATACACGTAACCTGCTCGCACTGGGCCAATCGCGTGTGGAACTTCCCGCGCACCCCTGAAATACACGTACCCTGCTGGAATCGCGTGTGGAACTTCCCGCGCACCCCTGGAATACACGTACCCTGCTGAAATCGCGTGTGGTACTTCCCGCGCACCAATGGAATACACGTACCCTGCTCGCACTGCCCAATCGCGTGTGGAACTTCCCGCGCACCCCTGAAATACACGTACCCTGCTGAAATTGCGTGTGGAACTTCCCGCGCATCCCTGGAATACACGTACCCTGCTGAAATCGCGTGTGGAACTTCCCGCGCACCCATGGAATACACGTACCCTGCTCGCACTGGGCCAATCGCGTGTGGAACTTCCCGCGCACCCCTGAAATACACGTACCCTGCTGGAATCGCGTGTGGAACTTCCCGCGCACCCCTGGAATACACGTACCCTGCTGAAATCGCGTGTGGTACTTCCCGCGCACCCATGGAATACACGTACCCTGCTCGCACTGGCCCAATCGTGTGTGGAACTTCCCACGCACCCCTGAAATACACGTACCCTGCTGTAATCGCGTGTGGAACTTCCCGCGCACCCCTGGAATACACGTACCCTGCTGAAATCGCATGTGGAACTTCCTGCGCACCCATGGAATACACGTACCCTGCTTGCACGGGGCCAAACGCGTGTGGAACTTCCCGCGCACCCCTGAAATACACGTTCCCCGCTTGGCGTTTGCTGTTTGCCAGCCCGGTGAACTGGTCCAGGGTTAGCGCAGCCCTTTGCAATGATTTTGCGATTTTGATGGCTTTTCCTTGCGCGAGGGCGTTCTTGGGGGCGTTACTGGGGCTGCTGCAGGGTCGCTGCGATTCTCTGCGCCACGGCTGGTTTGGGAGCCTAAAATCCATGAATACGCTGTGCACGGAAATCGGTTTTAGCGCACGTGCCTGGCGCAGACAATCGCACGCGGACACTCTGCGCCAGCCGCTTGCGACACTTTTCTGCGAAATTCTATGAATTACCCTGTAAATGGTTACAGATAACCAGATGGGAATTGCTGCAGATGATCAACACAACCATTAAAGGATTCAATGCTATCAGAGAAGAGATGAGAGCCCGTAAAACTGTTGACTCTTCAGAATAGGTACTTCTTGGACATTATCCCAGCTATGGATGGAGGTGTTTGGGCAAAAATCGGAGAATCATGTTGCACATTCATACCTTCTCACGATGATGAGAATTGCACTTTGACTGAGGCCATAGAAATGCTAACGAAGCTACACATCCAAACGACAGACAAAGTAGAAGACATTGTCGGTGACAGCTGGTTTGGACCACTTTTTTCTTGGGTTCCACAATGGATGGCAGACATGTTCAAATTCCTTGGAGTCCTGATCATGTTAGTGTTGCTGCTGGGATTCTGTGTGATCAAGATAATAATCACAAAATGCAAGAAGACAGCAAAGAAAGCTATAGGGTTGAAGATCATGATTGATGCTGATTCAGGATTGAAGGCTAGAGACTTAACAGATGATGAGATCAGAGATTTTGTGAAGACCAGTGCCCATGCACGTGGGGGAATGAAGTTCCTGTATCCAAAGAACCATAAGGAGTATGTGTGAAGATGGATTTATTGTAGTCCTAGTGGGCAGTGCATGCTCATGACTTGGAACAAGAATGAGCATCTGAAATCAGCTGGATGCCTGAAAGGAGTCATAAAGATATGGATCCCAAAGAAACGTTTCATTAGCCAAGGATGTCTAGGTGTGAATAATGATGGGAGAGTGGTCAATGAATTGCCCAGAGGGGGGACTATAGAGAAGAAGCTAAGTACCCCCACCTCAATCACTTCGCCCATATTGCCTATCTGCTGGAAATCAGAATATGACGCACGTACAAAGCCAATTGAATTACAGATACCAAGGAGAATCCTGGAAGCAAGGTTCCCATTGATGCAACCATACCCGCATATGAGACAGTATGATGGCTGCTCGAGGGATAGTTCGGAAGAAAGCAGGACATTTGAATAAATGAAGAGGAAAAATGACATCATAAAAATGCAAAGCTGACGTTTATAGGGAAGAGATGCAGAGACCAGAGAATGCAGGCAATTCTATAAGTCATCAAGAAAGTATCGAGATCAATGGCATCTTGGGATTAAGATGAAGAAACGTATGCCACAGAAATAATGAAGATATCAAGGTATTTCACACGTGTAATTATAGGCTAGCTTTATAGTGAATAGAGTGCGGCATGCGCCAACATGTGTATATATATATATATATATACATATATTGGTGTCAGTAAAAGATGGATGTTCCCACTACGTACGATAGCAGTGCTAGGCAAAAGAAGGAAGGCCGCTTTTCATTTGGTTGCAGTTAGAAGACAAGTATTTGTATTTGTATTTATTACATTTTATATAGCGCTTTACGCCAAATCACTTTACAGTACAACAATAAGAATACATTAGAAGCATGAGTACCAAACTTGAGTCAAATAATCGAGAACAGTATGCTGAACAATTTGCTGAGAACTAAGAACAAGATAAAAATAGAGGAAGAGTAAGAAGGAAGTAATAAGGAGCTGTCAGGAGGGAGGATGAAGAAGTTAAGATTTTAAGGAGGAGCAGAAGAAGGTGTAAGAGGAAATGGAGCAGATAAGGAAAGGTAGAGAGTTCCAGTGTGGAGGGGTGAGGAGCAGAAAGGATCGGAAGCGGGAAGGGGTGCAAGTGAATTATAGGTGAAAACTCCGAAAGGTGAGTTGGGATGAGCAAAGAAGGCATGGCCATATCAGATTAGGGTGAGCTGACATTAGATAAAAATCGTGTGAAAGAACGAAGCTTCTTGTTCAGAGGGCATGGACGAGAACAAGAAGACATCAGAGGTCTATTAAACAATAGTGTTTTAAGGCACTGAAAGCTCAATTTTGTGATCTTTAGTCACTTGGGGAGAAGAAGTTGGACAAGTATGATGGTCACAGCTAAACACGAGAGTAGAGTGTGCCTTCACTCCCCTGAATTCCCCCAGGCAAAGAACATGTTCAAGGCCGAGTTCAAAGCACTAATTGACAGTGGACCACTGAGGTGATGATGGATGGATGTGTTAATTGGTTTGAAGCTATGGTTAGGACTAGCTTATCTGCACCTGGACGCTCAACCTGCGTGCTGCTAACGTAGGTTGGGAGGGTACTGACGGAGGTTAGAAAGGAACCAATGATAGACGACTGCATGATCAAGGGTCCTATAGTTGTGTAGCCAATTAGGCACCTTATATTTAGTGACGTTCATAGTGACATATTTTAGGGACGGGCTTAGTTGCCCCACCTGATGCTAAGAAGCAAATCACTTTATTTCACTACCCAAATGAGTATGGATCGTATATCTAGATGATCCGTTTAGACCCTATCACCTTCACCCATACGTTTTTAAGTTTTGCCACGTAGGATGACGTTAGTGATATGCAGGCCAACATCATTAATTACACATTTTTACTATAAAACTGTGATTTTATAATGAAATGGTTTGAGATCGTGATGAGAGAGGTCTGCTGAGTTATTTCGATTATTGATGTTTGAATAAAATTCAGCATCCCCATCTATCTCAAGGGTATTGCTATCTCATCTTAAAGGGCTGGGAGATCCAGTTCAGCACCTTACAGCTCAGGGACATAATAGAAAGTACCATATTACCACTGACTGGCCCCATGAGGAGACGAGATGGTATACTTTGAAAGAAGCAATTAGAAACATTAGGGAACATGCTATGTAGAAGGCGATCCATGTTGACGAGCCCGGACACATGGGTGTAATGCCTCTGTCAATATCAACAAGAAATATGATTATCAGAACTGCCCCTCCCGAATATAAGAATGTCATCATGACATTGTTAGTTAGCATGACAGGCAAACCCACAGATGAAGTGATAGATGCCATACAGCAATTATCAGATCTGGTTGAATGGGACAAAACTGAAGACAAGCCTCATGAGAAGGAGGGGCGCCGTGAGAAAAGAACAGATGGCAAGAGACAAGATAACATAAATGCCTGTGTGTCTAGAAACAACATGTTTTTGGCACTATTAAAAGATGTTTTGCCACAGGAAGAAATAGATGGTATTGAAACCGGAGAAATGTATAATTTGCACAGGAAGATAGGGCTTGCTGGAAAAGAGAACTGCAACAAAGTAAAAAAACAGGTGGTTTGTAAGCGGAAGCATGATAATTCACTTTCTGCGCCTCCCGAGGAGGAGCAGGGAGAAAGGTCTATGGGATCGCCTTCCCAGTACAAGCCAACATATGGTGAGTTGAGAAAAGCTGTGACTGCAATGTTGAAGGTTGAGTCTGGGTATGCTCACTAAAATTTTGAACAGGATAATGGCTAAGTCCCGGTGGTGTAAGCTCGTATAAAAATTGACAGATAACCTTGTGTTTATTTAAAGATATTTGGAAGCCTGGAAATACACAAGAAGTCCGAGCTTTGATTGACTCCAGGGTGGAGGCCTCATTGATTCATGGGAATCATTCAAGTTTTAAAGGTAGACACTTTACCATTACTGGACTGGGTGGAAAAGAGACAATACAGACAGGAGTAGAAATGAAGATTGGCAATTTGAAAAAACAGAAATATGACATATTGATTGTCCCGATACCTGAATACATTATTGTATTTGACGTTTTGGAAGGGTTGACTTTAGGTGTAGGAGGTAAAACCTATCAATTTGGAGTAAAAACATTGATTTGTACACCAGTGATTATAGGCAAATTGAAAATCCATCCGGTGCATGTGCGATTGGCCACAATGCATGTGTCAATAAAACAATACCTCATTCCGGGGGGGGGGGGCACAAAGAAATTTCAGACACCATCAAAGAATACGTGGAGGCAGGAGAATTGAGGCCAATCTCTACTGCTTGGAACAGTCCAATCTGGCCCCTTAAAATGGGGATGGGAGCTGGAAGGTGACCGTGGACTATAGCGAGTTAAATAAGCATACTCCCCCTTTAATTCCTGCAGTGCCAGATTTGGTTACTTTGATTGACAACATACAGAAGTTTGAAAGAACCTGGTATGCTGTGCTAGATTTGGCAAATGCATTTTTTCGCAGTTCCAATTGCCGAAGAGTGCCAGGAGCAGTTCTCATTTTCTTGGGGTGGGCATCAGCACACCTCACAAGATTGTTTATGGGGTACGTGCATAGTCCCACTCTCTGTCACTGGCTGGTGGCAGAACACTTAGAGAAGATACCATGTAAGCCTGACATACAGATCTCACATTACATTATTTTGATTCAGGGAAAGGATGAACGCAGTGTGCAAAATCGATTGGAAGCAATCATTGAGGGATTGAAAAAGGAAGGCTGGGAAATTAACCCTAACAAGATTAAGGGCTAGCCGATACTGTGATATTTTGGTAAATCAATGGCATAATGTCCATCGAGAGATAGTGCTAAAAGCCAAGCAAAAGATACTTGAAGCTCAGCAGTTCATAGGGTTGTTTGGGTTTTGGATTGGAGACAGCACATACCACATTTAGTGCAAATCTTGGCCCCACTTTACAAAGTGACATGAAAGAAATATGAATTTGAATGAGGCGAAGAGCAGCAAAGAGCATTTGAATTGGCAAAGATCACGGTGCAGCATGTGCTTGATTTGTGGCCTTTGAAGGCAGGAGAATTAGAGTTAAATGTATCTGTTCAGGAAAATTATGCTAACTGGAATCTTTGGTAGAAGCAAGACAACAAGCGAGTCCCTTTGGGATTTTGGAGTTGCAAATTACCTGAAGCAGGTGATAAGTACATTCCATTTGAGAAGCAATTGCTAACATATTATTGTGTTCTTATTGATATAGAACAATTGACTGTAGGGCATGATGTACTGATTAGACCTGAGATCACAATTATGCAGTGGATAGTGAGCTCTCCCAAAAGTCAAAGGACAGGTCATGCCCAAGAGGCCAGCATAATCAAATGGAAATGGTACATTCAAGACAGAGCCATATCAGGAAAGGGTGGAGTGGCAAAGTAACATGAGCAAGTGGCGAATATATCACCTGTAGATTACATGCCCCAGGAAGTGACTGAAGTACATGAGTGTCCAGTGAAATGGGGAGTACCTTATGGAGAGTTGACAGTGAAACAGACAGAGCATGCCTGGTTTACTGATGGCTCTGCTCACAATTTAGGGACTGAACGCTACTGGAAAGGAGTGTCATATAATCCAAAGACAAAAAAGATATTGACAACTTCAGGGAAAGGGAGGAGCAGTCACTTTGCAGAACTCCATGCAGTCTATCAAGCTTTGAAACAGGAGATACATGGTCAATGTCATTTGTACACAGATTCATGGTCAGTGGCCAATGGGCTAGCTATGTGGCTGCCAACTTGGCAGAAATTGATGGCGAATACAGCCAAAAGAATTGTGGGGAAAGGAACTGTCGCTGGATATCTGGGAAGTTTTAACATAAAGTGAAGTAACAGTGAATCATGTGGATGCACACTGTACTACTGACCTAGTAGAACCTTAGTTTACTTCTGTCACAGATGAACACACGAAGATTTCATCTGTGGACGCACAGGCTTGGGAGGACGATTTGGCGGGTCTGCCCAAGTGGGCTCACCAGAAATGTTAGCATCTTGAAGAAAAAGCTACTCACGGGTGGGCACAAGCTCAAGGGATTAAAATCCCTTTCAGAGGTAGTGAAAACAGTTATTTTGCAATGTCTGGTGTGTCAACATCACCGACATAGACCTATCCCTCATACTGTCCAGGGCACTTCATGAATAGGCAAATTCCCAGGGCAAATCTGGCAGATCGATTATATTGTGCCTATGCCAATCAGTAAAGGCTGCCAATATGAATGTACTATTGTGGATACTTTTTCTGGATATCTGATGGTGTTGCTATGCAAGAGGGCCACTCAATTGAACCAAGTAGTTCTGGCCATGGAACCTGGCAAGAAAAAGTGGAATTATGTTCCTGCCAGAACATTTTATTTAAGACAATAATGATCAACACTGATATGCCTGTTTCTGGTTTGCTTTACAGATTATGTACTGGATGTGCCTGACTGGTGTAATTGCCAGTATTAATGGTCTCCATTTGGAAGGATTAGATCAAAGGATTAGCACTTCATCCATAGCTCAACCTTGAGCTCGGACTCCCCAGCACTTACCCCCTCTTCCCTCTCCCTTTCTGCACTTGCACGTTCTGAATACTCACAAGGCACAGCAGGTTTGTCCCTCTCCCTGCTCCCTCTCTGCTCTTAATATTGTGCTGTGCACTCAGAGACCTGAGTCCTTTAAGATGAGGCAGCAATACTTAGAGGTGGACGGGATGCAGAAATTACTCAAACATTAATAATCAAAACGACTCAGGGAGTTGACAAAGTTCAGGTCTGTTTTAAAATCAATTATCTAAAATAGGGAGTTACAACAGACATCATCCGGCGTTGCAAAGCATGATCTCAACAACTTTTAGAAAAAACACAGCTTTTATAACAGAAATGTGTCATCACTGATGTCGTGTTACGTGGCAAACTACAAAAACCTATGAGAAACGGTGGTTGGCTTTCAGGGTGCATCTAAGTGTACATTCAATATAGCCAGGAGTTATGATTGGGTGACTAAGTCAGGTGGGCAATTAAGCCCATCCCAAGCGGAGGGTCATCTTCATTGTCACTAAATACACAACAATCAATTGATTACACAAACTATAGGGCTCCTAACTACGTGGCCCTCTACAATTGGTTTGGCACACTTGTACCCTTCTGGAATATTCCACACGCTAGCAGCACACAGGCTACCATCCCAGGTGGATGGCGGATTGGTGTGCTCTTGCCTCCCCACCAATTAGCTCAACATCTATCATCACTCCTACAGTCTTCCAGTCAATTAAGGCTTTGAACTTGGTCTTGCAGAAGCTGTCTGTGCCTGAGAAATAAAGCGAGTGTGGCATCATCCTGTCTTCTGGTTTTGGTACTGCTTAACCCAAGCTATTTTTGATCTTGATCATGTGACTGGAGACCACTCTTTTGAGCCTTTTGCTGCATTTAATTCTATTAAATGATGAACTCTTGACACCTCCAGTGTTTTTTCATACTGCTTCAAACAGGAGTTTGTTCTTTTCTCACGTTCGTTGTAGCCTTTTTGACAGGCGCCAAATTCACTGTGGCCTCATCTTCTTGGTGCTGGGCCAGCCAAGCCTTTCTCGAAATTCTCCTTCGCCGTCACTTTCAAATTCAACTGCGCCACACTGAAATCTTCTTCAATTATGAGTTTCCAAGCCTTGCTAAAGTGCATCGTACAATATCCAGATTCTGTACATTCCTATATGTATATATTGGCGCATCGCCACATCTAATCCACTACATAGCCAGCCTTTATGATTACTTTTCCCTACTTGCATTGCTGCATCTGTACAGGTGTAAAATGACTTTGCATTTTCTTCAGTGCTTCTTTGCATGAGCATCATCATTTCAATGCCGAAATGCTGCTAGACTTCTATACCTCATCTTTAGTTTCTATGAAATGTCTATGTTCTTTCTTCATTGTCTTCTCTTCTGGGCACTTCAGTTCTTACTTCGCATGATGTCACCAGCCTCTTTTCTTATTTAGATGCATACTTCTCCCGGAACCCCTGCCAGAAAAGCACTATTTCCCCATGCATGTATGTATGGGTTTTCTCAATGGATACCTTATCTTGAAGATTCTTTGTGGTACAGGCATCCTCACTGGCACTGCTCATGTAGCCATCTCTGGTTCCCAGCATATAGGCAACATTGGGGTGGAGATTTTGATAGGGGTATTTGGCTCCTCCTCTACAGTTGTAATGTGTTTCTCACCCTCCCTACCAGCCCTGTGGGTGCTTCCAAACAGAATATTCTTATTGTATAAGCGCCTAACAAGCAAACAAATAAATAAATAAGAATGGAGAAACCAATTCAAAATGCCACATTTGTTCAGAGGAACAATGTGAAAGTGATGAAAATGGAGAATGAGATTTATGGGTCACTTGATGTCAGTGCCAACACACCGATCCCAGCAGGCACGAACAAGCGTATTTGAAAGGAAATAGAAATACTCAAATGAAATTTGCTGAAACACACAATATTTGGAAATATTTTGCCAAAGAAATCCTTAACAGGTCTTACTTTTGTTTATTGGATGTCCATAATGGAATGGACCTACTGACAACCTGTCTGGTAGCAGTGCCAACACCAGCTCCAGTATTGAAACAACCCTTTCAAGTACTACAGAAGGATTTGTCAGTGGAGGACAATGATGTTCGTCAAACGTTTTCATTCATAATTACTTTACATTTTTCCACGAGACAAACGACAAATGGACAAACCTGTCCAAATTATATACCCGCAATATAGCCAACTGAGATATTTGTTTTTGGATGACTTGTCAGCCAAAGTAGGTTGGCAAGTGTCAACAACTAACTTTAAACCAAGAAATAAACTGAACTATGTTCGAAGAGAGACTATGTGCGCGTGCCCCAAGCACATGCACCAACGTGACAAATACCATGAAGTGTAATCATACAATTGTTGCGCCCATCCATATGAGCCATGTTAAACTACCAGTAGGGTTGTTATTCTCCTGTGGAAATGTTACTTTCACATATATACCTGCTAATATTTCTGGAGGTCCAGGTGCCAATACACATTTAGCACTAACCATGTTTCCTTTGCAGCCAGCATTACCTAGAATAAAGAGATCTATTTTTGAATATATAGGGCTACATGCAGTTTGCAATTCCAATGTGAAGTTATTGGCAGAGCCTGAGGTCCTAGCCCTTGCTTACTCTTTGGGTGGAGTCTGGGGATTAGCTGCTGGGGCTACAAATCTCTAATCAAATTAGCATGTTTAGTAGTGAAAGGATTAAATCATACTTCTCAAGCATTAGAAAAATTGCTTTTAGATAGCAAAGTTATGAGAAAAGCAGTTTTGCAAAATAGAGCTGCTATTGACTATCTATTAATAAAACATAACTGAGGGTGCAATGCGTTTGAAGGAATGTGCTGTTTTAATTTGAGTGACCATTCCGAATCTGTGCAAAACCATATCAACATAGTGAAGGAGTTGACCAATGAGTCTATCATTCGGGTAATTGGTGGATTGGCTATTTGCATGGATCCCAACAGTTTGGTGAGACCCTACGTTATGCCCTTGCTTGCATTCTTGTTATTCTGATTATATTGTGATTGTATTGTGTTGCTGTTTGCAATGTGTTTCTAGCTCAGTTATAATGCTGCGTAGATTTCAAAAACGTAATTTAGTGCCACCGTGCTATGGAAGTCAAATGTTCAAGGGTGGGATGTAATGCATTTAAAAAATGTAACTTCTTGGATTCCAATATGGAGTCTAGGTGAAATGCATTCTGGGAACACACATGAATATTTGACTCCAAGCTGAAATAAAAGCCCAATGCTGAGCACAGTGTGTGTTTGTTGAAGCTGTGGAAAGATAGCCTGTTTTTGTGTGCACACCAAGTTTGTTGTGCATTCCGCTAGAAGCTGAGAGCTGTCAGCTCTCATGGGAAACCAGGAGTTGTTTACAAAGCAGTGAGGTTTGATGGCTGCACTGGACGAGCAGCTGCGGAACTTTACTGACAGTGAACTTCTCTGGAAAAATACTAGGTTGACATTAGTCTGAAAGACATCAGACAGACATAGTAAAATCAAGTCACTCGCACTGCTTTGAACTTCGGCTGGGCTGACAGAAGCAGACATGCTCCTTCAGCCTGTTCCCATTGGTGAGTGACTCTCTTCCAACCTGGAGATTCCAGTGAAGTGTGTGTGAAACAACGCTAACAGTGATATATTACATTTCTGCTTTCTTTTCTTTTGTATTTTTCTTTTGTTTTTTTAAGTCTGTAATCTTTAATTGAGATAATTAAGAGACCAAAGAAGTGTCTAATTCCAAATCTAAATGAAGTGTGAATTAATTCTTGCGTTCCAAAAAGCACATTGCCTTCCAGCTCTATTAAGGGCATTGGGGAATCCCCTAAGTGCAATATATATCTAAATTACTGAGATCGGGGAAGGCAAAACAGGAAGTAACTGTTTTCATTTCTTTTCTTCATAACATAATTGGCAGGATAATTTGTATTTTGTTTTCTTTTCTGTAGTAGTAATCCAGTCCTCCAACATCATTATTTTCCTCGCAGATAGGGGGTTACTGATCAATACCTCTTTTGTTAAATTTATCCTCTCCATAATATTGGAGCAATGTTGCATCCAAAGAATAAAGATCAAGCAAGAGCCGCGTATTGCCAACATAGTTAAATCCAAATATAGAGAGTTAGTCACATGTGTTAAAATCTTGGCATGAAGGGTCAGAGTTTTCCACTCTACCATTACTTTGACTGAGCCAAGGCCCAATTCTGATCGAATGGGGACACCTTTAAGTAGCTTTAATACACAGCACCAGATTTTTCCCTCGACTCTGTCCCAGGGAAAATTAGTGTCTTGGACCTCTGCTCCATATGTTGGCGTGGGAATAACTTTTGCCCTGTAAAATTTCATGACGGGTAGGAATGAACATTTTCTGTATTTCCAAGTTATGATGGCCATCGCTGCCGCAAAAGCTGCAATTCTTGGGGACTTCTCATTGAAGTCACTTGAATTACAGTATTTTGGTTTTAACTGAAAGCCAAGATAGTTCAACAAGACCACCTCCAGTTCTGTATTGTTGTGATACTGTCATGTATTTTCTATGTCTGCCCATATTAGCCATGCTTAATATGACCTGTGATCTGAATCGCAGACCAGGCCTTCTACACTGTGCGATGAAAACAGTTTAATATTGAGTGAAATGCAGAGCTCCTTGCTATAATGCACAGTGCAATGTAAACACATTTATATATACTGAAATGCAAGCCGCAAGATTTGCTTTTTCATGTTGCGATGAAGAACATTAGAGTTTTTTCTAAAAGTCTGGGCTGCGATGCATTGACATTGAGCCTGGAACAGAACCTTCTGATTGTGTAAACAATGTCTATTAACTGCTGTGGAGGCCCTTTCTGGGAAGGAAGGCAATGTACTTGCAAAAAAAACATAGATAGCAACGAACACTGCAAACTACAGAATGCAGGCCTTCTGTAGTTCTATTATGAAGGACAGAACCATGTCTCTAGCCATGTGTGCACAATAAAGAATGTCAGCTAAAAATACAATTGTTGTCAGAATTCCTAGTGGTCTCTGAAGGAAAGCACTATGTCCTTGTCCATGCTGTGTTTGTGAACAATGATGTCCGTTACAAATAAAATTGTTGGCAAAATTCCTAGTGGCCTCTGAAGGACATGGCTATATCCTTGGCTAGTCTTTGAAAGAGTAAGATGCTGTCAGCTGAAATATAATTGTTGGCAAAATACCTATTGGTATCTGAATGACATATGTTAGCTGTGAAAGTCTTGGAAATAGGGACTGCACAGAGTGTATAACAGAGTAGGTTCAGGCTCTGTCAATTGCTGTTCAGGGTGATGGAGCTGGCAGGAAGTCTGAGGCAGACGCAGATGGCTGGACAGAGTTGAGTAGAAAAGGCTTCCAAAATGGGAGGTGTGAGCCCACTCCTCAATCTTTCTCTGGAAATGTGAAGCCTTAATCTAGACCCTGGCTATCTTGAAACCTTTTTTTAGCAGAACTTGTTTTATTTTTAGCTGCATTTTTAGCTGCTTAGGGAATGATCTCTTATTTCTTTCCCCAGAAGGCACTTCAGCTCACTCCAGCTCACATCCCATGGGCCTATGATATAACATGATATGATATGATATGATATGATAGTTTATTTATATAGCGCCTATCACAATGTGTTTCAAAGCGCTTCAAGGCAACGGAGGGAACAAGGGAAAATACAATGACATTCTTACCGGCCATGAACAGTAAGTATGTGAAATTAACTATCGTACTCGGCCTGACGACATTTCAGATAGTGCAAGAGCTAAGACATAGAGATAAGGAAGGGAGGGGGAGAGTGGGAAGGAAATGGAAACAGACAGGCAACTACCGTACTAGGCCTGAAGACATTTCTGGTAGAGCGGGAGAAAAACAAAAGGTGAGGGAGAGCGGTGCAGAAAGGGAGGGGAGGAACAAAACAAGCGACTATCATACTAGGCCTGACGATATTTCAGATAGTGCTGGGGGGGTGGGGAGCATAAAACAGTAATGGGAGGGTGCAGGAAACAGACACGTTTGCTATCATATTAGGTCCAGGGACAATTCTGATAGAGTAAGTGCATAGAAGAATGTAAGGGGAGGAGATAGGAAAAGGGAGAAGGGAAAGGAGGAGAGAACAGAGAGTAAGCAGTCAAAAAGAGTGGAGAAGCAAGAGTGGAGAGAGAACACAACTGCAGAAGTCAGTAGTAACACATAATGTTGCAAGCCAGGATAGAAGATGAAGATGGGAACAGCATGATTCAGGGCCACCATGAGTACAAGATGCAAAGTAAGTCCAGCATGAGAGTTGAGAAAGAGTGACGCACCATGAATGAATAAAGTCCATAAAAGTCAAATCCAGCATTGGCCACAGGACAGTGAGGGTGAAAACAGAATGTATCAGGACAGACTCCTGCAGAAGTAGGCTGGAGGAGGTTGATGGGGGGCAGGGTAGAAGAATCAATCAAAACAGGCAACACCTGTGTGCGAGAAGGGGGCAGACAACTTATTCTGGATTGTGTTAGAACCACCCATATTTTCCAAGAGGTGTTCTGCTTCAGGCAGTTGAACAAGTCGTGTAGCCGACGAGTTCTTTCTGCCAATGTACCTCTCAGGAGTACAGAAGGACTGCCTGACAGATCAATTGACCAAAAGATGGATGGACGCCAAAGGAGTCAGCTTGCTGCAAAAAGAAATACACAATCAACACCCCAATGACAAACAATCAATAGTAATGCAAGATAATGACTGGTATTGCTACCTTGTAAAAAAACAAGAATTTCCGTTTACCAAACAGAATCCTGTTCTTGAATCAAGGTGGGGCGTTATGCTGTAGAAAAGGATAACAGGACTTTAACGTAATACTCTTAACACTCTGAGTAAGTTTAACTAAACATGCAGAACATAAAAACAGGAGGCTTAGCTTGGAATGTCTTACCAAAGAAAGGGTGATGTATTGAAACGTGATGTCTTGAAGTGTGATGTCTTGAAGCATGGGAGAAAGTTCTTCTCAGTCCAGACAGAGTATACTTGTGTCCACCTAAGAACCGCCAGCACGAGGACGCCTAAGTGCTCAACCAGCAGTCTCTAGTCTGAGCACAAGTTGTTGATTCCATTAGTAGTTCGTATCAAACAATAACGCGAGTGAAGGTCCAGATGCAAAGTTCCACTGAGCAAATCCACAGAATTCCAAGTCGTTACCTTCCGGGTGAGAATATATCAGAACGTTAGACAATAGCAGTCCGTAAGGGTAGCAGGGTTGGTGAGACATGCTGGCAAGAACAGGGACAAGAGGACCAGGCGAAGCAGGTCAAGAGCGTTCCGTGGGTCAAGAGCCGAGAGACACTTTAACAGGCAAGGGCAAGACGTGTAGCGAATCCGTGAGGCGAAGCCTAGATCCTAATACCAAAATACACAGCAACGAAGCTCATAGAGGCTAAGAAAAACAAATTCACAAGCATTGAACCCTTGCGTGGGAGCGACTTAAGAACATGAATGAACAATCATGTGATCGGCTGGAAGCGCCGCTAAAGTGATATTAAACATGATGATCGTGAACAAAGATACCAACGTCGCCATGGTAACCCCCAATGTTTGCAAAAAGAAACAACACGCGTTGGGGTTCTGCTGTGTTTTCGAAACACAGAACGTTGACTCCTCCGTTCTACAACATAAGAGGATTGGCAACGGGAAGGGATTAAAGATGAATCATGGGCTTTAAGTCTCTTAGTCAGTCAGGTATTTACGAAAACCCCTGTAATGCTGTGGTTTCTTGACAGTATCCTCCCCCAATGATACAGTCCCCCCTCTTGAAGCCAGAAAACGGAACTGGAGAGACGGTGCATGAATATTAGCCTCAGGCTTCCAGGTACGATCCTCCGGACCATAGCCCTTCCAATCAACCAAAAACATTTGAATACCCCTAGAGATGTTAGTGTCAAGAATTGTATTCACCTCATACTCCTCCAATCCATGTACCGTGAGAAAAGGAGGGTGGTCCATGAATCTGGTGTCGCCTACACAAGGTTTAAGCAATGAAACATGAAAAAACTGATGGATTTTCCAGCACAAAGTCAACTTGAGTTTGACCACAACAGGGTTAATGGTTTCCTTAATCAGATAGGGCCCCACAAACCAAGGCAGCAGGCATCTACGACCTGGAATGCTGCGGTTTTTTAGTGGACAACCTCACCTTGGCCCCAGGATGATATGCAGGAGCCTTCTCTGATGTCAGTCAGCGTATGATTTGGCCTGTTCCTGAGCCTCCTTCAAGTGAAAGCCAACAGCCTCATGTAAAGCCGAAAGGTCCCGCAGACTTCAGTGAACCGCAGGGTTATCTGAATCGGGAACCAGATCAAGAGGCATCGTTCTTGGATGTTGACCATACATGACAAAGGATGACGAAAAACCTGTTGAGCTGTGTACTGAATTATTATAAGCAAACTCAGCATGAACAAGGACCGAAAACCATGATTCCTTATATTGCAAAGTGAGACATTGCAAATAGTGCTCTAATGTGGCATTTAAGCATTCATCTGCCCCTCCGTTTGTGGGTGGTAGGTAGGCACTTCAATACTGTTCCTCAATGCCCATGGAGGTTTGTGAGATGTTTCCAGAAACGGGAGGTGAATTGTGCACCCCGATCCGAGATGATAACCAAAGAAGCGAAACAAATTGTGTAAAAATAATTCCGCAAGATTATGTGCTGTGGGTAAACCTTGGCAAGGAATAAACAAGGCGAACTTAGAAAAGTAATCTATCACAACCCAAATAGTGTTGTATCCTTTGACCAAGGGTAATTCCACTATAAAGTCCATTGAAATCATCACCCATGGATGTCTAGAGACTGGCAGTGGTTGTAAGAGACACACAGGTTTGGAAGTGGTGCCCTTACACTGCGCACAAATAGAACAAGAAGCTATATATAGTGCTACATCTCGATGCAAAGAAGGCCACCAGCACCAGCGTTTCAGTAGTTCTATAGTCATGCGTCCACCAGGATGAGCAGCCAGGAGTGAATCATGACACCATTTCAAAGCAATGCATCTAGTGGCTGCATCAGGAATGTACACACGTCCTTGGACATAGGGCAGTGACTGGATAATGTCCATATTGTATTCTTTTATTTCTGTAGGTTCCTTACTTACCCATTCTTGGATAAGTGATTTCAAAGAAGGCTGTAAAGTGCAGCCACAAACCACCTGATTGGGTATCAGTATATTACTATCCCAAGAACGCGGTGGGGAAGAACCTTGAATTTGTGATAATGCATCGGCTTTGGAATGCAAAGAGCCAGGCCGAAAGGTTAGTACAAAATTGAACATTGAAAAGAAATCCATCTGGCATGACGAGCAGTAGTGCACTTAACTGATTGCAATCCAAGTAAATTCCTGTGATCAGTGTAAACATGTATTGGAGTGGCCGTTCCTGGGAGATGATGCCTTCAAACCAGAAACACGTCACTCACAGCAAACCACTCACGCTCCGTGACAGTATAATAGATTTCGTATTGCATGAGTTTCTGTGAGTGGTAAGCCGCTGGATGCAAGAGACCTGAATCTTTACACAATTGAGACAAAACTGCCCCAACCGCTACATCCAAAACTTCAGCCTCGACATAGAAAGGTTGTTCAGGATCGGGATACGGGAGTACTGGAGCCGGTGTGAAAGCAGCTTTCAATGTATCAAAGGCCTGTTGAGCTCTTGTACTCCAGACAAACGCACGTTTGTTACTGGTTAATGCTGTCAAAGGAGTACTGTTTCAGAAAAAGAACGGATAAACCGCCGATAGAAATTTGCAAAGCCAAGAAACGACTGCAATGATTTTACAGAGGTAGGGATTGGCCATTTCAAAACTGCTCTTACTTTGGAATCACTCATCTTAATCCCTTCATAGGTGATATCATACCCTAGAAATTCAACTTCACTTACATGAGACAGACACTTCTCTAATTTTGCATAGAGATGATTGTCGCATAGACTTTGCAAGACTGTAGACAGATGCTTTATGTGCTCCTCATAAAATGCAGAGTAAATCAATATGTCATCCTGTCGAAAGAGAAATCATATCGTGCCTCCTATTGTAATAAATATATTAATATTGGCCTACGTCAAGCTGCTCGAAAGTCGCTTGCGAAAGAAATCCGTGTTGCAAGGTCCTGACCTTAAATCAATGTAAGCCGGCAGGCCACTTGTTGTGGTCGTGAACTGAGACCTTGTCCTTCGTTGGCCTGTGTGTAGAAGGATTACTTGTGCAATTAAACTAATCCACGAGCATATGTTGAAACAATGTATTCAAATACTGAACGTAGAACATCTGTTTAACTACATTGTATTAATGTTTGAGAAGGCCTGCATGGAAAATCTTAGAACACACAGTTATTGCATAGGCTTGTTGATACATGTATTAAAGGCAAAACCAGTTATATGCGGTTGTTCGAGACTTGGCAACCCTAGATCGGTGATGTATTAAGTGGAATATTAACCCAAAGTGGGGCTGGACATCGTTCCCACCAAGTGTATAAAAAGCGAATGCATTCTAATGTACAACGTCTCTCACTGAACCACGCTGGAGTTCGTTGTGTTGTACTGAGGGCCGATAGCTATCTGACTTTGTTCTGTTTTTGTAACTGTATTCAGTATAAAATAAAGTACTTTGTATGTTCCTTTGTAACCCGTGTTCGGTGTATTTCCTTTTGGGTACTCAGCCTCGATATTTTGATTTTGTTTTCACAGTTGGAGCCCGAATAGGGACCCTCAAGATTGATGCCGGATTGTTGAAGGTTTACGCACGCTATCGGACCGGGATCAGACGGTGTGACATAAGGAGCCCAGCTGAACGAGACACAACACCTCAGCAGCGCTGCACGACCCGATCCTTGGACGATAAGCGTGTGGTCCGAGACAGCGTCTTGACGAGGGTCCACTTATCGAGGCGGGCAGATTTGGCAAAATCACCATACACGAGGTAAGATTAGTTAGGTAAGATTCTTTGAAATCCGATCGGACCTCCTTAGGTTTGGTCAGGTGAGTCGTGACCCGATTCTTAATTTAATCCTGACAATTTTAATTTTGGCGCATTGTATCTGCAGACACAATTATTGACCGGGTAACACCAAGAATTTGAGATATGCCTGGGACATTGTCTACCTGCTTTAAGCCATTATTCCGCAGTGATAGACAATCTTTGGAATTTAGCCGTCCGGTACCACAGGAGGGGTCGCCGGCATGTACTATGTACTGTAAGCATGGCATTGGAAATATAGTATTTAATGACATTTGGCACAGACAAACCAGCCATGCCTCCGAACTTCAGTGGCCAATCAATGGTAGTCTTGAAATCCCTCGTATTGAGTATTTAGAGTCAATTCTATTAAAGAAAAAGGTTAGACCTGCAGCATTTGATGTTTTGCAGAATTGGAAAAAAGAAGCGTTGCAACAACTAAAAAGTAGAGAGAAACATGCGTGCCGTCATAAAACGAACACTTAAAAAGCGTTGTTATATGATCAGGACAAACAGTCTGAGGCGATGAAAAATATGGATAGGGCTTTCTCACTCGGTATTCAAAAAATCTATCCTTCTAAAGATCTTCATGTTTCTAATGAGTTTATTGACAAATTATTAAATGAACGACGGCTTGGTGCTTCTGTGCCACCTCCGTATGTTCCTCTTCCTGCTGCCTTTCCTCTTCCTCCTGTTATTCCTGCTCCACCTGTTGTTGTTCCTGTTGTTCTTGCTCCGCCTAATGTTCCCCTTCCACCAGCTCCCCCACCTCTTTTTATTGCACCAGTTACAGTACCTCCATCAAATTTGCCTGCTCCCCCTCTTCCAAGTGGTCCTGAGCCGCTTGTAATCGATCAAGGTGCAGGGTCAAAGGTTGTCACTCGCAATACTGTACCACCGGAGAAGAAACGTGAGTTTATTGCATGGGCTAAGCATTGTATGGGGAAGGATGATCAAGCTTTGCCACACTTTGTAATATGGATAATTTTCCTGAGAAAAATGTTTTTATTGAAGGTTTAGGGATTCAGTTATGTTTAATGTGGGGAAGATTAAATAATGCGGGTCTTCTGCAAGGGTTAAGGGATCTAAACACTCTAGCGCTTTCTAGAGACACTGTGGAGAAGGTAAATGAGCATGTCGAGAGGTTATTTGGGTATAGAAAGCAGTTTGAAAAGTTACAGAATGAGGATGACAAGGAGAAATATATGTATGTACAGAAACGGTTCCTTCCGTGTCGTATCTGAGGAAACGCGAATTTGTAAGAAAGACGCAATTAGATGGATTTCAGACATACCGATAACTCCAGTTGAGGTATATGACACATGCAGTCAATATACACTAGAAATGCAGAGGAAAGTGATACAGGTAATGGTAGAGTACCTGCAGGATGAATGTGTAAAAAGGAAGATTAGTTTTCCCACAGAGTTATTGAGTATTTACAAGAGAGCTTTTTCACTTGACACTTCTTCGACTGCTTTAGCGCGCGATTTAGCTCTGTTGCTTAGTAAGGGTTCGGAGTCACCTACTTCGCAGTTGCCTATGAGAGAGGTCCCTCCGACATTTGTCCCAAAGATCGAGGTTGCGGCGATGCTGCACGGGGTATAGTTGTTGTGGACATTCCCGCACATTATGTATCATATGTATCACAGTTTGTTCACGTCCCGTTTTCACGGCAGGAAGTGAACACCATTAAACAGTCTATTCCTGACATTAGGAAAAATCCGACAGGGTTCTATAAAGAGATAGTCTGTTTTGCAGTCCTCAGTGTTCACCCTAGGCTACATTGATTTGTTGTTTCCTGTACTCCTGCCCGTAGATTTGTGGAAACAGGTTAGAACTATAGACGACGTACCTGGGTTGGGAGATACATGGGTTAACATAACTAGGCTTGACAGAGAAAGGGCAGCCGGAGAGAGACCGCCTCAGGTGATACTAACTTTGCCTGACAGAATCGTTGCTAAATTTAAAACCATAATTCCCGAAAAGAGAATTATTTGGGACAAGCTTACGGCCTGTGTCCAAGGAAAGTCTGAGGGTGCTACCGAGTTTTTTAATCGGTTCGAACAGGTATTCTCGAATTTCAGTGGACAAGACTTAGGCACAGAGTCTGGGAAACGATTATTCGTGGACAAATTTGTGCATAGATTGCTGCCTGACATCGAGTCGCAAATTATGTATTCTGAGAGCGCTTGGCAGGCGAAATCACAATCAGAAGTACTGCACATGGCTCAGTACTATGAGAACTGTGTCAATAATGAAAAAGATAGGGTTGAAAAACGAAAACGAGATTTGAAAACTAAAGTGCTATTGCAGCAAATTGTTAGAGGCCCCAGAGGGGGTAGTTCTCAGGTTAGAGGTCAGTATGTCCCGCAGGGGAATGTGCCCTTGGGTGCTGTGAACATTAACCAGTGCGCTTATTGTCGTTGAGAGGGTCATTGGCGAGCACAATGCCCCATCCTTCAACAAAGGTCAAATAATACATTTGGTAATATGGGTAGGCGATCCAGAGGTAACCCGGGTGTAGGGGGCCCTGATAGAGGTCAGTTTACACAGGACCCTCAGCAACCTTTCTCGCAGGACAATCAGACTCCGAGTGTGGACACCAGGAACATATTTGGTCATCCTTCCGCTGCATATTTATCTGACGAGCTTCCTTTTGATGATATTCTGTTTCGTTAGGATTGACCGAAGCAGGGTTTGGAACCTACACCTATTTCCATCAATCAGAAAGGTCCCTACGTTGAAATGGTGGTGGGAAATAGGAAACATCAGTTTTTGATTGACACTGGAGCACAGAAGTGTTCCATTGATCATTCACGGGTTTCAAACATTCCACTGTCAGGGCAAACCAATGTTTCTGTAGGGTTTTCTGGTACACCAGTTGTTTGTCCAGTTTCTATGCTGGTACCTATTTCTTTGGGTCCCTTTACGGACCATTGTCCATTTCTGTTGACTTCGGATTGCGGAGAGAACTTGCTGGGGTTGAATCTGTTAAAAGAATTAAAGGCAGTGATTTATTGTTCTTCTGATGGAGTGCGCCTGACGATTTCACAACAGCAATTTTCTGTCTCGCAATTCTTGACTAGTCCTTTGCCTCAAGAATTCATTAATGTACCAGAGAGTCTGTGGGCTGTCAACGACAATGATGTCGGTGTTTTACAGATTGAACCTGTCAAGATAGTTTTGAAACATGGAATTGAGCTCCCACGCTTTCCTCAGTATAAGATTTCAGTTGAGGGCGAGCGAGCTTTGAAATGCATTGTTTCTGATTTTGTGCATCATGGCGTGATTGAAGAAATTTCAAGGAGTTTGTGTAACAGTCCGATTTTATCCGTGTACAAGAAAGGCGATAATGCAATTCCATTCCGTTTCATAATTGATTCACATGCCATTAATAAAGTTGTGGCACCACAATTTGCAATTGTGCCTGATGTAACGACAATCCTAACCATGATTCCAGCTACAACTACTTACTTTAGTGTTGTGGTCCTGAAGAATGCTTTCTTTAGTATTCCTATACACAAGGATAGTAAATATTTGTTCATGTTGACCTTAGGGGGACGCTCGTTCACATTTACTCGTGCACCTCAAGGGTACACAGAGAGTCCTAGCATTTATAGTAGGGCTTTGAAAGAACAACTTGATACCCTTGAATTGCCCTCTACCTGTACTTTGCTTCAGTACGTTGATGATTTGCTTCTAGCTGCTGACTGTGAGAGTGCCTATAAGGAGGGCACTGTGTTATTACTTATCCATCTAGCTAAACATGGTCACAAAGCTTCGCTTAAAAAATGTCAATATTGTTGTCAGGAGGTCGCCTATTTAGGCTATCTCCTGTCAAAGGAGGGAAGAAGATTGACACCTGAAAGAATAAAATACATTTCTGGCATGTCTGTCCCAAATACACAGAAGGAAGTTAGGGCCTTGATAGGTATGGCTTCTTACTGTGGGTTGTGGATCCCGAATTTTTCACTAGTGATCAAACCGATGTTGGCTTGAACAAAGAAGGGCATTTGTTTGCCATTGCCATGGAACGCGGTACACCAGCAGTCGTTTGACTTGCTTAAGACTGCATTATGCTCTGCACCAGTTTTGGGCACACCAAACTATGAAAAGGCCTTTGTGTTGTTTGTGCATGTATGTGATGGATGTGCTTTGGCTGTATTAACACAGGAACATGGAGGGAAGAGTAGGCAGTGCTTTTCTTCTGCCCTTGATCCTGTAGCATGCGCTTTGCCAAGATGTTTGTGAGCTGTCGCTGCGTCTGCCGCGTCTGTAAAGCAGAGTGAGGGAATGGTCCTAGGCCATGATCTAACCCTGATGGTGCCTCACTCTGTAGATGTTCTACTGAACCAAACTCAAAAACAACACCTCACTTCTGCACGGTTGACAAGATATGAATTGATCTTGTTTGTTCCTCACATTCAAATTAAGAGGTGTTGTGTTCTTAATCCGGCTGAACTCCTACCTTTCCCACAAGATCCTACTTACAGCGATAAAGTGCCACATGATTGTTTGTGTACGACCGAACAAGAGACAAAGGGTAGAATTGATTTGAAAGATACTCCCTTGGATAATCCGCAAGGAGAGCTGTTTTGTGACGGCTCCTGCTTCAAACTTCCGGATGGTACATCCAAAGCTGCGTATGCGATCACTACATTGAGCACGGTTGTGGAAACTAAGAGAATCACACATAATTCTGAGCAGGCCGCAGATATTATAGCATTGACCCGAGCTTGTGGACTTTCCGAAGGGCTTGCAGTAAATATATATACTGATAGTCATTACGCCTTTGGGGTGGTTCACAACTTTGGGAGACTTTGGTCAGAGAGAGGGTTCCTAACTTCGCATGGCACCAAAATTCAACATGGCTCCCTATTAGTACAGCTACTCTCAGCGCTTGTGCTCCCCACTCAGTTAGCAGTTATGAAATGTGCAGCACATCGAAAGATTACAGATGATATAGGGAAAGGGAATGCTTTCGCTGATTAGATAGCTAGGCAAACTGCTCCCGGTCTCCTTACGGAGATGTATGTCTCAAAGGAGTCTGTAGATGCTTGTGCAATGGATGAGGGTGTTGGGTCTGTATGGGATATCCAAGGTGATGCCACGTTACAAGAATCCAAAAGGTGGGCTGACGGCTTGGGGAAACTTGATGATGATGGGTGTTGGGTGGATATAGTAGAAGGGAAATGGCTACTCCCTGACGCATATGTCATGATGATGGTCATCATGGCCCATGGCCCTACGCATGTATGTGCCCAGAAGATGACAAAAATGTTAGAGAGGTTTGGGTGAATGACTAAATTTTGAAAATCGCCCAGCGCTACGTCCGGGAGTGCATGATTTGCCTGCAACACAATGTGGGAAAGGGGACAGTAGCTCCAAGGGGTAGTTTTGGCCCACCGTCTGTCCCCTTTGAAGTGATCCACTTTGATTTTATTGAAATGGAACGATGCGATAATAGGAAATATGTACTGGTGGTTATCTGCACTTTTAGTAAATGGGTTGAGGCTTTCCCTGTTAAAGATGCTACAGCTATGAGTACTGCAAAAATCATGTTAAAAGAATACTACCCGCGGTTCGGTTTGCCAAGAGTTATCTGGTCGGACAATGGTCCACATTTTGTCCCTGCTGTAATTCTGCAGATATGTACGGCATTACGAATTGACAAATGGTTCCATTCGGCCAGACATGCTCAGAGCGCCGGACTAGTAGAAAGACACAATGGTATCATCAAGAGTAATCTCGCTAAAACGTGTGCCGGCACCAAACTAAAATGGCCGGACGCCTTACCGATCGTGTTGTTATCTATGCGCACAACCCCTCAAACTAAGACTGGGCTCTCTCCATTTGAGGTGGTAATGGGGAGACCTGCCAATATTTGGAACCTTCCTAAATGTAACTCATTAACAAATGTTGAAAATGTATTACTTTCAGATTATTGTAGCCAGTTGACTAAAAACCTGTATTTGATTTATCAGCAGATACGAGAAGCTTTACATGTGCGATATGAGGGCCCAGGCCACAGCATACAGCCTGGAAGTTGGGTGCTTGTCAAATCTTTCGAGCGCTCCTCTTGCCTCGCGTCTCGCTGGCGTGGGCCATTCCAAGTCCTGTTGGTCACCCAGACAGTGGTGCGGGTCGCTGGGAGAAAGAACTGGATCCACGCGTCCATGTCAAGAAACTTCCTCATCCTGTGCCACACGTTACAGAAGAAACAGAAACCCTCGCTGACACTGCAACCAACGATCCCATCCAGTAAGTAGAACTGAGAGTGTGTCGGAGAATCTCTCCACACTCTCCACAAATTTTGCATCCGGAAACTGCTATTTCGAATTCAGCACCTTCACTTGCTTCCGACACGTTGCTTCCAGCAGGAAGTGATGACATATTGTTTCCGGATTAATCAGTACCGGGAAAAGTAAGATACAATCTATGACCATGAAAATAGACTTACGGCACGGTTTTGCTGTGCATCTGATAGAGTTACGGCACGGTTTTTCTGTGCATCTGATAGACTTACCGCACCGTTCGGATGTGCATTCGGAGAAGGCGAGGCCTTGCTTTTTGCCCAAATTTGAGAGAAGGGAATTCTGTTGGCTAGGGTTGTGGAAGGACTAAGAAGTCGCTCGACCGGGAGGTCGCCAGCAACAAACTTTGGAGTATCCGTTTGAAGACTACAATGCGTGCTACTGCTACTGCTCTTATGGGACTTGTAAATAAGGGGGTGACCAACCGGGACAATGGAAAAAATGCCTGGGCCCCGAAAATGTATTGCTGTATTTTTATAATGATATTTGGGTTTTTAATAGTCGCTGCCTTAGGATTGTGGTACCTCGAGGAAACTCACTCTTTAGAACTTTTGTTGCCTACTGAAAGTGCACCTATTGTTCCTACTCCCTTTGTACATTTGCATACTCTATCCCGTAGGGATTCTCAGCACAGACAAAGGTACCACAATAACACTTTACTGCTTATCATGAATGCTACGCATGCCATTTTTAATAAATGTAACTGTTGGGTCTGCTCACATTTCCCGCAACACTGGGATAAGGCTAGGTTGGTATATTCATCCTTTACCGTTGACAACTGCTTGCTATGCTTCTCTTAGAGCACTGTTCTTTGGCCGGCGGAATGATAGCTTCTCAGGGAACTTTGATGGCACCAATTTGAATAGTTTTGAGAAACGTGTTTTGACTCCCGTGGGATGCTTGCTTTTCGCAAACAGGAGTAGACCGAATGTTGCTTCTATTAGGCCTTCTGATAAACTGTCTCGTCCTTTTCAATCTTTGATTTCCTTTAAGATGGCTCCAATAGGCAATAAGGATGCCATGCCTCCTTCTTACACTGTTAACCATAGCCCCGTTTCAGTTTCTTTTTGCATACAGAGGAATGGAACTCAGTCAATGGGGAATTTTCTAGGTTGTGCCAACATTGCAAATTTGGCTGGGGAAAACAGACCTTTGTATGTAGGCGAACCTGTCTACTTTGTCTGCGGTAATGTAGCATTCCCATGGTTGCCCAGGGATTGGCAGAGAACCTGTTATTTAGGGATCCTGTTACCTGGGGTGTTTATAGCTAGTACAAGAGAAGTTTCGAAGGCTCATCCACGGCAGGACGAGAATGGTGACACCCCAGCACAAATCTTGGGAGATATAGCTAAATCAGTTGTGTCATTTTGGGGGCAGGTAGCGAATTCAGAAGATATCAGAAAACTAGTGAGAGTACTGGAGAGAACCATCAATCGGACCACAGACATACTCTATAATATGACGTTAGAACAATAGGCGATAAGATTAGTAGCACTTCAAAACCGAATGGCATTAGATGTCATTCTGGCTGAGCGTGGTGGAGTGTGTAAATTAGTGGGGTCCGCTTGCTGTGTTTTCGTACCAGATTCCTCCCAACTATCTTCAAGGCAATACAGAATCTGCACGTCCTTAGTTCAGAAGTGCATGTTCCTGAGGGAAACTGGGATCTAAGCGCTTGGTTCTGGGACTTCTTGCGATCTTCGGGTTGGAAGGTACTTTTGGTCTTGCTAATTATTTTGGGAATCTTGTTTCTTTGTTCCTGTTTTCTGTGTCTACCTGGTATGTGTTCGATGCTAGGGGCATGTTGCGCACAAGCGATAGGTTAGATAGGAAATAAAGTGTATGCCCCGGATAAAACTTCCAAAGAATATGTGTTGAAAGATATTTTAGCAAATGACCTAATGGCAATAGATATTTCCGATAGTGATTCAGGGTGCATGGACGATGATGCATGGAGTTATTTGCAAGGAGATCCAAAGTAGTTTTTAGCACTTGGCATAGGCCAAAAGGAGGGTTTTTCGAAAGAGAAATCATATTGTGCCTCCTATTGTAATAAATATCTTATTATTGGCCTATGCCAAGCTGCTCGAAAGTCGCTTGCGAAAGAAATCCGTGTTGCAAGGTCCTGACCTTAAATCAATGTAAGCCGCCATTTTAGGTCAAACCGCCATTTTAGGATTCGCTTTGTAAAAGTCACCCTGTGAGTTAAAAGGGTGGACAATGTCATTTCAGAATACAAAATGGCCGTCTTGACCTCTGTACATAGCTAATATGTAACTTGCCGGCAGGCCACTTGTTGAGGTTGTGAACTGAGACCTTGTCCTTCATTGGCCTGTGTGTGGAAGGATTACTCGTGCAATGAAACTAATCCACGAGCATATGTTGAAAAAATGTATTAAAATACTGAACGTAGAACATCTGTTTAACTACATTGTATTAATGTTTGAGAAGGCCTGCATTGAAAATCTTAGAATACACACTTATTGCATAGGCTTGTTGATACATGTATTAAAGGCAAAACCAGTTATATGCGGTTGTTCGAGACTTGGCACGAACCCTAGATCGGTGATGTATTAAGTGGAATATTAACCCGAAGTGGGGCTGGACATCATGCTCACCAAGTGTATAAAAAGCGAATGCATTCTAATGTACAACGTCTCTCACTGAACACACTGAACCATGCTGGAGTTTGTTGTGTTGTACTGAGGGCCGATAGCTATCTGACTTTGTTCTGTTTTTGTAACTGGATTCAGTATAAAATAAAGTACTGTGTATGTTCCTTTGTAACCCGTGTTCAGTGTATTTCCTTTTGGGGTACTCAGCCTCGATATTTTGATTTTGTATTCACAATCCAAATACACTATGACATAATGACCTAGCATATCACTCAATATATCACTGATGAAACTCTGGAAAGTTGCGGGAGCATTGCAGAGGCCGAATGGCATGACGAGGCATTAGAAAAGGCCATATTTTGTCATGAATGCCGTTTTCCATTCATCCCCTTTTCGTATTCTTACAAGATTATAGGCTACCCGCAAGTCTAACTTTGTAAACAGTATAGATGACCCTACCTGATCCAAAAGCACCAATATGAGTGGTATTGGGTATTGGTTACGTATAGTAACTGCATTTAGATCATGGTAATCTATACATGGCCGCTAATCGCCCTCCTTCTTTGGCACAGAAAAGAGGGGTGATGCAGCTGCAGAACGAGAAGGACGTATACATCCATTTTTCAGAGCTTTGTCCAAATACTCCTTAAGCACATCGTTTTCTTGTTGTGTAAGGGAATAAACATGCCTTGATGGAATTTTGACCCCTTCCACCAGATCGATAGGGCAGTCATATGGACGATGCAATGGTAGCGTCTCTGCCCCACCCTTGTCAAAAACATCCTTGTGCAAGACCATCCATGCTATTTGCATGGGTTCCCCTTTGCTTGCAGAAGGGATATGCAAAGGATTTCAATCAGGCACGCACCCAGATCTCGCCTAGCATGTAGTGCGCAAATGAAACCCTTATTTATTTTTGTCTATAATTTCAATATTCTGAATGATGTAACACCCATATCACACCCTTCTCAAAATACCCCCCTGGTCCCACTGAACCAGGAATCGGGCTAGTTTATAACGGTAAATGTTTATTTAATTATTTAGAATTTAAAATCACAATATATTTTTAATAGGTACAACAATCACCAATGGGTGACAAGAACAATGAATGATATCTTTAATGCACTGGGAATCAGGGATTGAACACAAAAAGAATGCAGCAAAGAAAAGAATACGTTTGGGTTTCTTTGGAACAGATAGCACTGTGGTTAGAGGTTCCCTCTGACAACACCCCTCAAATGTAATTTCCCGTTGCCCCAGAATCTAGGACGGCCTCAATGGACCAAGGTTCCCTGGAAGGAAATGAAAGTGTGGCTGGTAAAACAAATGGTACCAACAATCTGGAGCCCAGATTATTAATGCTCAGCAAATGGGCTCCCTCTATTGCCGGGCCCTGGCATTTCCTTGCTTCTTGGGTTTTTTAGAGCACTCTCTTAAGAAATGTTCAGAGGAACCACAGTGGAAGTATAGATTGCTCTTCTTCCGGTGTCCTCTTTCCTCTGAAGACAAAGGCCCTCAGACCGCCCCTATTTACATGGGTTCCCCTTTGCTTGCAGAAGGGATATGTAAGGGATTTCAATCAGGCACACACCCAAGTCTCGCCTAGCATGTAGCGCGCAAATGAAACCCTTATATATTTTTGTCTCTAAGTTCAATATTCTGAATGATATACCACCCATATCACACCCTTCTCAAAATATCCCCCTGGTTAAACTGAACCAGGAATCAGGCTAGTGTATAACGGTAAATCTTTATTTAATTATTTAGAATTTAAAATCACAATATATTTTTAATAGGTACAACAATCACCAATGGGTGACAAGAACAATGAATAATATCTTTAATGCACTGGGAATCAGGGAATGAACACAAAAAGAATGCAGCAAAGAAAAGAATACTTTTGGGTTGGTTTGGAACAGATAGCACTGTGGTTAGAGGTTCCCTCTGACAACACCGCTCGACCCACCAATAGGTAATTTAAATAGATGTGAGGAGAGATCAGGTACTCAGGAATAATACAGACCAAACAGACTATCACTCCCACCTTCCCCCCTTAAACAAGAGAGAAAAACGGATTTGACTTTTCAACTGTCAGCTGGCTTTGAAACTGGTTGAGCAAAAATACTAAATGAGTTCAAAAATGCTTAAATTATTATACATTTCTACGGGAGCCACTTTGAACATATGCAAGCAATCAAAATCAATGATTTAATCAAAAGAAAACAATTGGAATCTCAAAGGCAAAGTGGGAAATAATTTAAAGACAATTCACACGTGTAAAACGTTTGCAGAATGTAAATTCGCTGCAAAATTTGACTATGCGGTTTTTGATAGGTATCAGTGAGAATTGAAATTTCATTAAAACTGAGGAAGTTATAAAGGTTTTAGTAAGAGGTGTTTTTCGAAAATAAAGACACAAATTTGGACAAGAACTTCAGTTTAAAACAGAAAATATGGATTATGCTTTTACTCAAGGCTAGAGCATGCAGACTAGACAACCAGGTTGAGTCGAAGTAAGCTCTGAGACTGATTCATGACTTCAGTAACAGGTCCCCAGCGCCTTCCCTGGCGGAACCAATCCAAACACTCGAAGTGGGATTTTGGATAAGAGTTACACAAATAAAAATGACTATGAAAATGATGCCTTAGCAAATATATAGGGTAGGATAGCACTAAAGATTTTGACACTGTTACTGGTTATGGAAGTAAGAACAAGATAAGGAAGGGTATACAATGGTTCTCTAGCGTCCTGTTAATACTCACAATCCACTGGGATTTAAGATTTTTGGCCCGTCAAGATTGTGGTCAATAGATCGGGTCTATAAGGGAAGGACAGCATATCAGCTAGGCCAGTCGCCGGAACTGCACGGGATGTGCCCTTCTTGTTTCTGGATACTTCAGATCGGTGGGATGGCGAGTTCAGCAGGCAAATATTATGGTAACAAGTCAGATAGTTTCAGGATGCTTCCCCCCACCACAGTGCTTCACTGGGTTGGTTTGGATTAGTTGAGGATTGAGGCCTAGCTGAAAATGGTCCAGCTCCAGCTTGGCCTGGTATTTAGCATCTGGATCTAGAAGGATGTTGAAGGCTGGATGTTGAATGCTGGATCAAAGTGCTTCGCTGGAATCAGAAGAGAGAGTGTCTGTATGTTGTCAGATGTCCCTATTTATCCTGTCAAATGACATCACAAAAATGAGTGTATGGGCCGGCTTACCTAAACTTGCCCCTATGAACCGGGATTGGATAAGAGCCTCATCTCCACCTTGCATCCGAGTGATTGGATCAAAGACAGATGATGTCAAGTTTATGGTTTGGTTTTTACAATACTTAGAAACCTCCCCTTGCCACTTGTATCAAAATTGAATTTTGTCCTAAATACATATTTACACATTTGTAACCTCTACGAAAATCACATACAAGGATTACATATTTTATGGAGTATCTGTTCATCAAAATCCCACAGCTGTGAGACCTTGTTTTGCCTTTTTGCAGCATTTTGTCAATTTCATCATGAAAACATTTTCCAAACTTTCTCCAAATTTCCACAAATATGCGTGTTTACGATAGAAATGTGTGTGCAAAGTTTAACAATTCTAGCATAAATACAGTTCCCATAAAACAACATATATTGCCATTCTTGTTCAAAATATGCTATACAGTTCCACCACGTTTTGAAATGTAGGTCCAAAAATTAAATTAACAAATCTGACCGTTTTATATTTTTCACCACTTCTGATAGCGAGTTATAAATCTCCAAAAAATGTAAATTACATATTCTTAGAAGCAAATGGTCAGCCTTTTGTCTGTCTTTGGAGGCAAGTAGCAGCCCCCACCTTTGGGATTTCCTTCTGCAAGCCTAGTTTATGACCTTTTAACATGTCCATTTCCTGGGAGGGAGTATCTGCCATTGTTTAGTCCCTGGCAGCAGACACAAGATTGGCATACCCCACAATTATCATGTGTCAGTTAGCATCTGTTAAGAGCAATGCCCTCCCCTCGGGTGGAAACCTGTTTTTCAACCTCTTGCAGGCCCAGCCAGCCTAAGTTAATTCTTAATTTCTTGACTTGAAATCCAGCATAAAACAAACTTGTTGCATCAGATAACCTATATAATTTACATTCTTAGATTTAAACCTGTGGGATCAAAACAACTGAGATCCATGTTCCTTTCAGCAACAGTCCGTTTATATTTGCTAATCCCTGCAGATCTTTAGTTTTAGACAACTTTAAAGTTCAATCAGAAGAGTCCATTTGACAGGGGCTGTCACTCACAGGTAGCCCAGTGTGGCTGCACACAGATTTTTGACAGGAATTGTCATTCACAGGCAATCCAGTGTTGCTGAGAAGGTGTTTTGCTCTTAACATTTCAGGACTTTGTAAATTCATAGTGCTTCATTAGATTAGATGAATTTTAGCGCCAAGCAAGATTTTGAGTGTTGGAAATTGTTATGTACAGGCATTTTGAAGTTTCAGCAGCAAAGTAAGTGTCATTTACAGACAAATTTTGGAGTTTCACTTGCAAAGCGCTACTTCTCCCCCTGCACTCTGTTTACTTGTCATGGAGCCCACTGGCACTTTTTCTGCAACGTGTGCTCTGTTCCACCACACATGCACCATGGGTGGCAGGTTGTGCACGTATCTTTTTGTGTGTTGAAAAATGTGGTTTTGGAGGTTTTGGCGCGCACAAGGGTTTTGCCGCCATTTTACTGTTTCTTGCACCATAGATAGCAGAGTGAGGCCAAGTAGTATAGTAGTGTGGGTCAATACATCCCACAAATTCCCCCCCAACTTAGTTTTGACTTCCAGTCGAGGGGGAGTCGTGCAATTGGGATGTTCTTTTCTGTCCATGTGGAGAAATTTAGTTGCTTCTCTCGTCAGCGATTGAGGCAACATGCTCTCCTCGCCAGTTTCAGGTTGGGATGGGACGATACTCTGAATTTCTTGGGTTTTACTCCCAGTCCCCGAGTGGTCCTCCTTGGTGATTCTTGGGATTTAGTGCCAATACTAGAAAATAGAACATAACACGGTTAGGAAAATGTTCCCACTACTGTACCCACATATCTTCGGGGGATCTCAGAAGTGGGAACAACACTTGCATTCTCTAACAATTGGCAATATTCCCCGTCTATATTCAGTGACAATTTACCCATGTTCTCAGGTGTAATCAATGAATATTTAATAATTTTTCTAGCTGTCCGGATTTTCCCCCTCTGGGTTTCCGGTAAGCTCGTCTATCTGCCACAAAGTATGCCTGTGGTGGCAACACTTAAGCTGGTTTATGTGTACCCACTTGTCTTCCCCCTCGGTCAAATTGCCCTTGGGGATGCGGATTCTGTAGGCGACTGGTGAGATTCTGTTTACAATTTCAAAAGGACCCCGCCAACTTGGGAGGAATTTACGCTCTTTGGCTTGGTTCCTTTGGAAATTGTACAAGTAGACCTGGTCTCCTACTTGATATTCCTTTTTAGTTGTCTTAAGGTCATAGTGGGTCTTCATACTGTCTGCAGATCTTTCTAGATTCCGCTGAGCATATGCAAAAGCATGTTGAAGTTGTTTTCTCAGATTCTCAACATACTCATGAGTTGTGGAGGCATTTATCAAGGTCTGCTCTTGGGTTCTGTAGAGCAGACGCTGGGTAGCACCATCCTTCGTCCAGTCTTCATCTCGAATGGAGACATTTTTGTTGCATAAGAAGGGGTAGATCTGATGGCCATCAGGACAAGGGGTAATCGAATGTCCCAACTTGGCCCAGAATTTGCCACAAACTTTTTTAATATGCTCACAATAGTTTTATTGTACCTCTTAACTCCACCTCTAGAGGACAGCTATTAGGCAATGTGTAGTTTCCCTTTTACCCCAAGTATCTCCCACATCTTTGTCATCACTTTGCTAGTGAAGTGGCTACCTCGGTCTGAATCAATCCTTTGGGGTAGTCCAAAATGCGAGAAGATATGATTGATCATCAGAGCAGCTGCTGTTTCTGCCTTGCAATTTGGGGCTGGGAGACATTCCACCCATTTAGTAAACAAGCACGTTAGGGTCAACATGTACTTGTTCCCCCTAGAGGAGTGAATCACGGGTCCGATAAAATCAACTTGCAAATCTGACCAAGGCAGTGTCATCCCCCTCTTTTGGAGGGGAGCACAGTGTGTGAGTGATGTTGGCTGAATTTGTGCACATACAAGACACCCCTTCAAATATTGGTCGAGGTCCTGCCCATGTGTGGCCAGTATGCAACGTCTCGCAAGATTTCTAATGTCCTATGAAACCCCAATGACCGGCTGTGGCCGCATCATGGGCGTGACTTAGCATCAGGCTTCGGAATGAGGTAGGGACCACCCACTGGTCATGGCCAGATATGGATCTGCTCAGCCACAAACCGTCTTGGATTCGGAACATTTCTGGACAGTTCATAAACACTCTGAGGTCCTCTTTCCCAATGCAATCGGTATCCATCAGGGGAAAGTTCTCAGGGTCCTCAGTGTGTTGATAAACCTTACCAATTATTGGATCCCCTTTTTGAGCCGTAATCAAATCAGGATCTGGGGTCTCCTTACTCCACTGGGCAGTTGAGAATTCATTGTGAGCATTTGTCTGAGACCTAGTGATAGCAGTGACCTGGATTCCCCTCAACAGGGACTCGATCTCCATTAGATCCCCTTGAATGGCTCCAGTTTTGGCCAGCTGATCAGCTAAGTCGTTTCCAGTTTTGTCTGGTCCCTCCACTTTAGAATGACCCTTAATCTTTTTCCAATAGATGTCATCCCATTCATGGGAACCAGATCATCAATACTCTGTATTAATTTTCCATGTTTTAGTGGTTTATTGTTAGCACATAGCATGCCTCTGGTTTTCCAATTAACCAGGTGCTCCACGAACCCATTCTGTACATGATCTGAATCAGTGATTATGACTAGTTCGTGGAGTTGGTATTGGACAGCAGTGAGGATGGCTTGATGCACAACCATCAGCTCTGCCACTTGACTACTACAGGGACCAATTTTGTACCCAGCGGAGGGTTCTGGGGCATCATTCACCCATGCATTCCCTACGCCGGCCACAAGTTCCTTTTCACCCGTTGTTGTCAACATGGTAGGAGCACACATCCACATAGACAGTGGGCATTCCCTCAACCTTGTGTTCTTCATAGACTTTGTGTGGGGAATTAAGGTATGCCTCCATGTTGTCCTTGTTTTTAAGACTTTCGCCCTCGAGACAGTTTTCTCTGGCACAGTCATGCATGTCAGACCAACCTTGCGCGAGGGGACTCTTCTTGTTTTGGCCATATCTGACCTCCACAGGAAAGCCTTGCCTTGACAGAATCCAGGAAGTAATTTGGCAATTACTCACTTTTCCGGCCCAGATTCTGTCACTTTGAAGATATTGCATAGGCTGGTGTGGAGTCTCCACTATGATGTGTTCCCCCTGGGTAAACAGGCGGTAATTCCTCAATGCCCACACCATTGCCAGGAGTGCCTTCTCACAATCGTTGATTTTTTTCCTCCACAGAGGATAAAGTCTTGCTTGAATAGGAGATGACTTTATTGACCTTGTCATGCTGTTGATAGAATACTGCAGTCAAGCATGCATTTGAGAATCCTTTCTCCAAGAAGAACTCCTTGTTTTTGAGAGGGTAAGCTAGGCAAGGCGCTTGTGAGAGGCTTCTTTTGAGTTGTCTTACTGCCTCGGCTTGTTCTGTACCCCACTCCCACTTGACCCCCCCTTCAACAGATCGATCAGGGGTCTTGTGATCGCTGTGTAATCCTCAATGAACTTTCTACTGTCATTAGTCAGTCCAAGGAGGCTCCTTAGCTCCTGTAGAGTTGTGGGTTCTTTTATTTTCTGGAGTGCTTCTACTTTCTTTTCCTGGAGGCAGACCCCTCAGGAGTTATCTCATGCCCCAAGAAGTTGACACAGGTGCTCCACCACTGTGTCTTTGGGAAAGATAGTTTTGCTCCGGCAGCTCTCAACTGTGTCAGAACATAACAGATCTCCGCTATGTGTTCCTCCACAGTTGAGCTTTTGATTAGCACATTGTCTACATAGGCCACGTTACCCCTTTCACCCAAGTCGGCATGGCCTTATGCAAAAAGATATAAAATTAATTACCGGAGTTGATGTATCCGAAGGGAGTCCGGGTCCATGTGTACTGCTGCCCCCCTACGGTAAAGGCCAGCTTGTATTGGTCCTCCCTACTGACAGGTACAGTCCAGTACCCATTGGTCAGGTCAATGGCAGTGTATACCTTTGACCCTTGGATCTGGGCCAGCCCTTGGTCAGTATAGGGAAGAGGCCATCGGAAGTGTGGACCCGTTTGTTGAGCTCCTTTAGGTCTGCACAGAGTCTCCAGTCGCCGTTTGGTTTCAAAATCCCCATCACCGGATTATTGAAGGTGCTGTGGACTGGACGAATTATCCCACGGGACTCAAGGTTCTTAATTATTTCTGTAAGGGAGTCCATGGATGCGAGAGGCAAGCAATATTGCTTCACAAACACTGGAGTCATGCCAGGGTCAATGGGAATTGTTGTTGTGTGGATTTCTGTGCGACCACAGTCATATGAGTCCACCACAAAGAGATCTTGAAAATCTAAGAAAACTTGTTTCAATTTTTGCTTCTGCTCCAGAGTCTGACAGGCATCAGCTAGATTGACTCTCTCTTCAACCATGTGCCTGAAGCCCGGAAAGACTTCTGGTTTGGCTATCTCAGCGACCTCCTCCAGTTGGGTGGAGAAGTCCCTTGTTAAAGTACTGACTTGGACTGATGGCTTTAAGAGGGGAAGGATGTCCTGGTGGACTTGAACGATCACCTCATCCCTCCTGAAGTCACAGGTCACCTCTTCCTTACCATAAGGGCAGGAAGAGTACACCAGGAAATTCCCCCAATGCCGAGTGAAGATCCTGTCTGGTGTTGTGTCATTGTCGCTATGACTGTCAAAACAGTCATTGGGCATTGGTCCTACCAGTTCATTACCCAAATCTATGGAAAAATGTTGGTCATCAACCGCCATTCCAATAATGGTGCCTGTGCCCAGAGTGATACTCCTAAGGTCGCTGTTATCCACCACTATTGGAATGGTGTTGTGTTCTATATTGACTAGTGGTGTTGGGTTTAACCCCAACCCTTGCTGTTGGCAATGGCTGTTGAGGTGAACCTATGCGTCAGGAATTTTCAGTTTCTGTCCTCTTTTAATTTTTACTTTAAGTGTGAATTGTCGGGTCCATTCTGGGATGGTGACTTCCTCTCCAATCTGAATTTAAACTGCATATGGCAGCAATTGAGCTGACCAAAATGCTTTCCTTGGGTCATCAAAATCCATGGGATTACCCGCTAATTGGGACCAGACTTTGAAGTTTATTAGGTCCAAACTAATGGCAAAGTGATTGAGAATGTCACTGCCTAAATAAAAAACAGCAGGGACTTCTTGCACGACCCAAAAATTATGGACTATGCTCTTGTTGCCTATGGAAATTTTGAGCACACACATGCTAGGCAGGAGATGTTTGGAATTAGGTGTTTCCAGGTCCATTTCCCATTTCTCTATCAATTTAAATGTGGGAATGGTTGGATCTTTTGGGAGTTTTCAGAAAATGGCCTTGCTGATGAAGCTCTTACCGTGGTTCACACACACTCGGGCGAGAACAGAGTCCTTCCCCCCATTTAATTGAATGGGGATGAACAACCGTTCTCCTATTTTCTGAATGTCAGTCAAGCTTTGAGCTGGTTTCTCATCATTTTGGACTATAGCAGTGGGAATTTCTGATTGTGAATTTGTATAGAATCTCAGAGGATTCCCTTCCAGTGTGGAATGCCACTTGATACTGGAAGGAATGTTGATTTTCAGAAATAGAGAGGCCTTCCTATAACCAGTTTGTTGTCCTACTGCATTTACTGTCACGTCAGGGATTTGGTTGTTTTGAAAATGGAATTCAATTTGGTCAAGTTTTTGTTCAACCATGTGGCATGTGCCATTTAAACTAACATGGTTGACACTTTGTTTTAATTTTATTGGTCGGTTAGTCTGGGTCCAGAGTACCTTGTTTACACAATCTATGAGTGGAGGAAATCTATGCAGGATGTCATTCCCTAGTAAACATGGTGAACCCTCTGGAGTCGCAACTATGACCGGGTGTTTCACCTTATGTCGCCCAATTTTAATGTCTAAATCTGAAGTCCCCTCAACAGGAATTTCCTTCCCATCGAAGTTCTGAAGTTGTCCAGGAAGAGGGGTGAGAGGGATCTGGTATCTCTCCCCCCTTGCTGAATTCAGCTGATCAAAGGCCCTTTTTGACAGAATGGTGGCTTGGGATCCAGTGTCCACCAGTGCCAAAAATGTACATTGCCCCTGTATTTGGACTGGGGCATAAAATCTTCTCTCCTTTTCCTCAAGGGGGCAAAGATAATGCGCATTTTGGGCCAATTAGCGGGTTCATTTCTTTACTTTTGATTCTGACGGAGGGGTAGTTTGGGCAGGATTTTGTTTGGGAGCTTGGGCACCTGTAAGAAAAAGGTGACAGTTGGATATTGGGGAAGTATTGGACTCCCCTGGTTCTGATTCTGGGCTGACCCCTCTTTTTGGAGGCAGTCATCAGAATTGGTTTGAACAAGGTGATTTTCTGGCTGGTCATTCTAGAGTTCAATGATGAGCGGTTTTAACACAGTCCCCACATCTACCCAGTCTGGATTAGGAACTCTTGGGACCCATTTTTCTTCGGGAGGAGTTCCCCCATCCCTGAAGGAGAAGATCCTTTTCCCAGAATCCTCAAATTGGAAGATTCTAACCTCCTCCACAAAATGGGTCTTTTTAGGCCCTTTATTTCTCTTACCTGCCCTCTGTTCCTTAGATTGCAGACTTTCGGAGCAGGAGATTTTGGTTCTGGTCCTGGGTTTCCAGGGGCTTTTCACAAGTGGGGAAGGAAGCTTCCTCTAAGGCTTTACACCCCCCTTCCCCTTGTGCCTCCACCTAGGGAACTGGTGGGTTGTCAGGGTTCTCTCCCCTTAATTGCTCTGAAGTACCAGACCCTTGAATTGAGGGGTTCTGCGTCACCATGTTCCTGTGAGGGTTCTGCTGAGCCCTCAACATGCGACCAGATCCTGTGACATGTTCTGGACCTGGCACTCCAGTTGGGACACCTGCTCTGGCTGGTACAGGGTTCTCTGGTCCATCCTAGGTTGATCAGGGGAAGGGTAACTGTCCCTTCTCCCATAATACCCTTGGTTGGGATAGTTCTGGTACCCCTCCACCCTTGGCCTCCCTTCTCCCAGATTGGGCTGTCTGGGCTCAGGAAAGTGGTGAAAGAAAGAAGGGTTCTTTTGGGGGTTGATGTTTGGTGGGTACCGGGGAAAGAAACTCAACCCGGCATTTGGGGGATTACCGCCCTCCTGGGGAAAATTAGGAGGGAAGTTTCCTGGGTTAGCAGCTGCCTGGTTGGATCCCCCCCTTTGGGCTGGGGGAGTCCACACATAGCCCAAGATGGGTCTGCTGCCCTTGTAACACAGGCTGATATAGTCAGGGGAGTTAGGGGTCCCATTTGTGGGGTTACCTCCCTGACTACCTGTTTGGAATTGGCCCAAGGGCCTTCTGGGTCTATGGTTAGGAGGATTTTGTGCAGGAATATTTTAAGGCCCCCCATCTCCAGATCTAAAATGGGGGCAACCTTCACCTCCGCCACCTTAGCAGAAGCAGGGGTGTTGGTTGGTTTGGGGTTTTTATTTGCACTTTTATTTTCTACTGGTTTCTGCACTTCATAAATGCGAGTTGCTTGTTCAATGACCCAGTCTAGTGATCTCTTCTCATGAAAGTCCCTCACCAGCTGGGTCATGATGTACTTAGAGAGTGCATGAAAGAAGGTATTAATGAACTCCCTACTGTCTGTGCGCACTCTCCTGGTGGTCTGCGCAAAGGCACGTTTTAACACTTATACAAATTCTTGTGGGGCCTGGTCTTCCCCACATTGCAGATTGTAGGCCGCCTTGTGGTCTTCTTGAGGGTTCCTATGTATGGAGAAATGCTTTAAGATGGCCGCCCTATAGGTGGACCATCTTGAGTGGTTCTGATCCTCCAGCCCTGCAAAGAAGCTGGAGTATTCAGGGGAAAATGTCCACTTGACATATTGAATGCAACTCTGGCTATCTTTCAGGTGGAAAGTATCCATCATTTGCTCATACAACTCGAGGTGCTCCTGAACTGAATATTTGGCATTTTTATGATAGGGAGTTATGACGCTCCTAATGGCCTTGATTTGCTTCAGGGGATCTTTCAGTAGGGCCCTCTTAATTTTGTTGGCCTTTTTAGTCTTGGTCACCCTTGTCCATTCATCCTCTAACTCAGAGGCACTGCTACAGGAAGTGTCTATCTGATCCTCTAGGCTCTCCCTGATTCTGTGAGCTTGGGAATGGCTTGCAGAATGTGGGGGCCTAGTCTCTTGAGACCTGTGGTGCTCAGAAGAGTCTTCTGACTCTCCCTTGCTCCACCCAGGATTGGCTGAGTACCCCCCCCCCACTGCCCTAGCTGGGAAGAGGTTTTTAAGATACTCTTGGTGGGTCTAGTTTCATGGAGTTCCCCATCAAATTTGACAGACTGATCCCTTGGTAAGCAATATTTTTGAGGATCTAATTCTCTGATTCTCCCCTCACTGGAGTCTTCCTGATCAGAGAGGCTAGCCCTAAGATTTGGGAATCTGCACAGGGATTCCTCCCCATCCATTTCTGGGGGGGCGCTGATCTGTCAGTCCCATATTTCCCATTGTGCTGAAGTCTACCATCCCCATGGCCCTTAGCTCATATGAGCCAGTGGACATGAGGATGGCAGAGTCCATGGAACTGAAGGGATTAAAGTCCCTTGTGACAGGGGTCCTGAGGTTATGCTCAGGGGTTTCTATGTCCCTTCTTACCTCATCTCTTTCAGCCCCTATTCCATGATGACATGCCAAAATCTGCCCCTTTTGCTCCTCTATTATGGCCTTACTGTCTCAATGATTTGTTCCTGCACAGCTATCTGTTGTGGCGCCTGTCATTCTTTTCACAGAGAGCCTCATTGTCTCTCTGTGCTTCCTGAGTGAATTGGAAATACTGGGCCAATTTTTGCTGCAGGAGACTCACCTCCTGAGTTTGGTCCTTACTGGTCTGAGTGTTCTTTGCCAGAGCATCCTCCACCCGCCTGGTGTGCTCTAGTAGCTTTTCATAATCAGTTTTAATTTCACTAAACTCCTGAAAGGGCCATCTTTCTTTCCTCTAACTTAGTTTTTAATTGGCTGACTTCCTGGCCTAAGGCCTCCCTCTCCTGAGTTAGAGTGCCCCTCTGTGCAGCCAGGTCGCCCCTCTGTTTTTTTAATGCACTAGATTTCTGGTGCTCCTCATCAAATTCCTCTTGAGAGTGGATGTCTTTAATAACGAATTTATTATTCTCCTCTTTCAAGGATTTTAGGCAGTTTTGTAGGGAGACTTCCTGCTCTGCGCAGGCTCTGCTAAATGTTAATTGCTGCTCCAACTTCTGTTGACTCTGTTGTAAAGATTCAAACCTTTCCTGACACTCTTTTTGTAGTGTCTGTACCTGGGTATATTGCTCTGCATTCTTTTGCAGTGAGATAGCCAGATCTTCTTTTAGTTTGGCGATATACTGCCCAGCCAATGTTTCTGATTCTTTGCTTTCCTGGAGCCATTGCTCTGCAGAGTCCAGATTAGTCTGGATTTTCTGCTGTGCTTCCCCTTGCCTCTTTGCCAAATCTATATTGTCTGTATGCTGTTCCTACGTGGAGGTACAGGTAGGCTGCTATTTTGGCAATTTTATACTGCTCCTCTTTTAGTTTTGGAGCCATGTACAATTCACTAAGCGCTTGATGTAATGGACCCTTCTCCTGACAGATATCAAGGTCGATTGCAGTGACTTGTTGTTTTATTTCCTGCAGCCATACCCGTTCATCCTGTTCTGGCCACTCACCCCTGACAAACAGCTTGTGCAGAGTGTGTTCCCTAGCAATATTAATTTCTACTGGGATTGCCATTCTAGAAATATTAATTTCCTTTTGGCTTATTTCAGGATTAATTTACTTTTGCAACAGGCCCAATTCTTTTGAGTATTTCTTTTGAGGGGTGCTTGTACAGTGTAGCACAGCATGCCAACCCAGCAAGGTGTCTCTACCCTGCAGGCTAATATGCTGTGTTAGACTGTCACGAGTGGTAGGTCAGATTCAGGATCCCGGACACGAGCCCCCAAGCTGTGGGGGGCTCGTGTCCGGGATCCTGTCATCAATAAACTAAGTACAAATTACTCCTCCTTTATCATAGATGGGAACTGCATACAAGTTGCTAAAGAAGTCAAAACATTAGGGATCTACCTTGATTCTACCTTATCATTCTCCAAACAGGTAAATTCCCTAGCTTCCTCAACAGCCTACACATGTAAGCTCATTAGAGCAGGAAAACAATTCCTATCCCAGCACAGTTGTCTAACACTAGCCAGAGCCCTTATCATCTCTAAACTAGATTATTGTAACGCACTGTACATAGGAGCCACTAAATCCATCATCAACAAAATCCAGATACAGCAAAATAAGGCCCTCCGAGCAGCATTGAACATCCCCAGGAGAGAACACATTACAGAAACAAGAAGGAAACACAAATGGCTTTCCACCCATGAGAAAATCAGACTTAAAACTGCATCCCTCACATACAAATCTCTACACAACAAAGCCCCACAATACCTTAAGGACAGATTCACCAGATCACACTCCACAAGACAAACCAGACTTGCTTACACCAATCGCCTCCAAGTACCTTGTTTTAAACTGACCACCATAGGCGGAGCTAGCTTCCCAGTCAAAGCTGCTCAATTGTGGAATGAATTACCTACTACCGCGAGGCTAGAACATTCTTTTTCCAAATTCAGGCAAATTGTAATTAACTGGCTGACGACAGCTACTGCCAAATGAATATATGAAAATGCTTACGCCTGTCTGCTACACAGCATCTGTACCATATGATTGTAAACTTGTATTTGTAAACTTGCATCTGTAACTGGTAATTATCTGTAACATGTAACTGTAACCCGTAATTTATGCTCCAAGCTGTACATCTTCTTACTTTCTGCGCCCTTATACCCCAGGGTCCGGTGCGCATAATAAATACTAAACAAACAAACAAACAAACAAGGATTTCAATCAGGCACACACCCAAGTCTCGCCTAGCATGTACTGCGCAAATGAAACCCTTATTTATTTTTGTCTATAAGTTTGATATTCTGAATGATATACCACTCATATCATACCCTTCTCAAAATATCCCCCCCCCAGTCACACTAAACCAGGAATCAGGCTAGTTTATAACGGTAAATGTTTATTTAATTATTTAGAATTTAAAATCACAACATATTTTTAATAGGTACAACAATCACCAATGGGTGATAAGAACAATGAATAATATATTTAATGCACTGGGAATCAGGGAATGAACACAAAAAGAATGCAGCAAAGAAAATAATACTTTCGGGTTGGTTTGGAACAGATAGCACTGTGGTTAGAGGTTCCCCCTGCAACACCCCTCAACCCACCAATAGGCAATTTAAATAGATGTGAGGCGAGAGCAGGTACCTAGGAATAATACAGATCAATCAGACTGTCACTCCCACCTTCCCCCCTTAAACAAAAGAGAAAAACGAATTTGACTTTTCAACTGTCAGCTGGCTTTGAAACTGGCTGAGCCAAAACACTAAATGAGTTCAAAAAGGCTTAAATTATTATACATTTCTGCAGGAGCCGCTTTGAACAGATGCAAGCAATCAAAATCAATGATTTAATCAAAAGAAAACAATTGGAATCTCAAGGGCAAAGTGGGAAATAATTTAAAGACAATTCACACGTGTAAAGCATTTGTAAAATGTAAATTTGCGGCACAATTTCACTATGTGATTTTTGATAGGTATCAGTGAGAATAGACAGGGTAGGATAGCACTAAAGATTTTGACACCGTTACTGGTTATGGAAGTAAGGATGGTTCAGAGATTAGGGTGGAGCAAGATAAGGCAGGGAATACTATGGTTCTCTAGCTGTAAAAACTGATAATTGGAAAGGCCTGATTTGTTATCATTATAGAATCATTACACCACATGCAGGGAATCATTAGACTGTTTGGTAGGGAATCATTGTCCATCATATATTCTGATTAGTACTGAATAGTAACATTAGACTATCCACAATTATTCTGCCGCATATAGGTATCATTTGCATTTGCATTTAGAATGACACACTGTCCTATTTGAAATGCCATGTAGAGCCATTTAGAGACATGGTATACTTGTAGTTACACATTTAGAGATATATTATGTATTATGTATGCATGTAGAGCATTGCACTTAGAATATACTTTGAGCATACAGATAGCGCTTGGATTTGCGAGAGTAAGCACTAGATAGAATATAGCGTTATAGACCTGCAGCGAGGGCTGTACCGGGCGTTATGGGCCCTGAAGACCGAGTTAATGGCCCGAGCAAAGCAAGGGCCCTTAACGAGGTTTGAGGGACCATAACACTTGGTACGGCCCAAGCTGCAGGTCTATAAAGCTATTAGAACACCCTCAGGGACCGATTCTGAACTTAGCGCAGTGAATGTGCTAAAAAGCAGGATTCACTGCGCCAAATCAGTACACACAGGCTCCACCAGTATTTTCAAGTGGGCCTGGGCATCCTCGTAGTGCACAACAGTGCACCTTCAGGATTGCACCTTTTTGTCATAATGGACGCAATCCTGAAATCTCAGCAGCCTTTTAGTAAAATAACAATATATTTGTTATTTTACAAAATTGCTGCTGAGAACATTGGTGTATATGAACACATTCATATAATTCAAAGTAAGCATCTTCAACGTTGTAAAATACAACGTTGAAGCTGCTTGCTTTGATGTATGTGAAAGTGTTCATATACACCTCTGTTGTGTATATGAACACTTTCATGTACACCAAAGCAAGCAGCTTCCACGTTGTATTCTGCAACGTTGAAGTTGCTTACTTTGGTGTGCATGAAAGTGTTCATATGCACCGCAGGTGTATATGAACACTTTCACGTACATTAAAGCAAGCAGCTTCAACGTTGTATTCTGCAACGTTGAAGCTGCTAACATTGGTGTGTATGAAAGTTTTCATATGCACCGCAGCTGTATATGAACACTTTCATATACACCAAAGCAAACAGCTTCAACGTTGCAGAATACATATACCCGTGTGGTGTATATGAACACTTTCCTATACACCAAAACAAGCAGCTTCCACAATGTATTCTGCAACGTTGAAGCTGTTTACTTTGGTGTGTATTAAAGTGTTCATATGCACCGCGGGTGTATATGAACACTTTCATATACACCAAAACAAGCAGCTTCCACGTTGTATTCTGCAACGTTGAAGCTGTTTACTTTGGTGTGTATTAAAGTGTTCATATGCACCGCGGGTGTATATGAACAGTTTCATATACACCAAAACAAGCAGCTTCCACGTTGTATTCTGCAACGTTGAAGCTGCTTACTTTGGTGTGTATTAAAGTGTTCATATGCACCGTGGGTGTAAATGAACACTTTCATATACACCAAAGCAAGCAGCTTCAACAATGCAGAATACAACGTGGAAGCTGCTTGCTTTTCAAACACCCGATTTGTTGGCTGTAATCAATCTGCAGGCTATATCAGTGAATATAGCCCGCAGATTGACCAATCATCTTCCCAGAAACACCCCTCGGGTGTTGTAATAAGGCCTATGGCATTATAAAGCCATTTTGAATGGAGACACACAGAAGTTGTTTGCGCCGCGGCACTGCAAAGTTGTTATGGTACACTGTGTGTAAAAGCAAAAGGAAATATCGAGGCTGAGTACCCCAAAAGGAAATACACCAAACACGGCCTCATAAAGATACACATATTTTTATTCAAATAACTGTAGAGTTTACAAAGAAACAAAGTATCAGATAACTATCTGTCCCTCAGTACATCACAGTGAATACCAGCCCTTTCGGTGTGAGAAGTGAGAGGTACTGCACGTCTAAACATTTACACTTTTTATACAGTTTTGATCATAATGTCCAGCCCTCCTACAGGTTAATAATTCTCGGTCTAGGGTTTGTGACGAGTTCACTTCTAGTTTGTCCAACTATAGGCATATGGATCATTTCCAGTTTGTACATCAACAAGTCACAATGGCAACAGTGTATCTTCGGATTTAACATTAAGTCTTAACAAACATCCTATACAATGTAGTTCAACAAATGTCCACGTTCAGTATTTAGACAGCATTGTATTTGATGTATGTCCACGGATCGGACTTGTTGGCGCAGGTAATCCTCTGTCTACAAGTCAGACATGGGACTTTACTTACTCTTTACTGAACCCAAACATTCGGCCAATAGACAGTTTAGACATTAACTTGTATTCAAAGGTCAGGATGGCTAAGTTACAAGCGGGAAACATTGTCCACCATTTTAGAACACAGAACTACTTTGGAATGGAAATCAAAATGGCGGAAGGACCTAAAATGGTGACTAAGTCGATCTAAGATCGGAACTTTGCAACGCAGATTTCTTTGCAGAGCGACTGGGCATAGGCCAACATATACAATAAACGAGGCACAATATCATATCCCGTTTAACAAACCCTTCTTTTGGCCTAAGCCAAGCGCCAAACTATTTCTAGTCACTTTACGAGTAACCCCCACGTCTCAATGTCCATACATCCTGAATCACTATCGGAGATATCAATTGCCATGAGGTCAGAAACTGAGATTTCCTTCAGCACAAATTAGTTAGATATTTTCTCTGGGTGTATACCTTGTGCCCTAATGTACCCATCGCTTGTGCACAACATCCTCCTAACATCGAACACATACCAGGAAGACATTGTATACAACAGCAGAAAACCACCAGAATACCTAATATAATCAACAAGACCGAGAGTAGCTTCCATCCCCAAGATCGTAGGAGGTCCCACGACCAAGCACTAAGATCCCAGTTTCCCTCGGGAACATGCACTTCTGAACTGAGAACATGCAGATTTTGGATCACCCTAAAGATAGTTGGGGAGGAATCTGGCACGAAAACACAGCAAGCTAACCCCACTAATTTACATACCCCACCATGCTCAGCCAGGATGACATCTATGCCATCCGGTTCTGAAGTGCCGCTAAACGTATTGCTTTATGTTCTAATGTCATATTATAGAGTATGTCAGTGGTCCGGTTGATAGTCCTCTCCAGTACTCTCGCTAGTCTCCTGATATCTTTAGAGTTCAGCATTTGCCCCCAAAATGGCACAACGGATTTAGCTACATCGCCCAGAATTTGTGCTGAAGTATCCCCATTCTTGTCCTGCCGTGGACGAGCCCTTGAAACTTCTATAGTGCTAGCAATGAATACCCCGGGTAACAGAATCCCTAAATAACAGGTTCCCTGCCAATCCCTGCGTAACCATGGAAATGCTACATTACCGCAAACAAACTAGACAGGTTCGCCTACATACAAAGGTCTGTCCTCACAAGTCAAATTCGAAATGTTGGCGCAACCCTTGAAATCACCCATTGACTGAGCACCATTCCTCTGTATGCGGAAAGACACTGAATCGGGGCTCTGGATGACAGTATAAGAAGGTGAGTGGCATCCCTATTGCCTATAGGAGCCATCGTGAAAGAGATCAAAGATTGAAAAGGATGGGACAGTCTGTCAGAAGGCCTAATAGAAGCAACATTAGGCTTGCTCCTATTTGCAAAGAGTGAGCATCCCAGGGGCGTTAGAACACGTTTCTCAAAATCATTCAGGTTAGTTCCATGAAAGTTCCCTGAGACGCTATTGTTCCATCGGCCAAAGAATAGTGCCCTCAAAGAAGCATGTCAATGGTCAAGCATGTCAATGGTAAAGGAAGAATATACCAACCCAGCCCTTTATCCCTGTGTTGCGGTAAATGCGAACAGACCCAACAATTGGAACATTTAAAGATGGCACGTGTAGCATTCATAATGAGTAATAGAGTGTTATTGTGGTAACTCTGTCTATGCTGAGAGTCTCTAGGAGATACAGTGTGCAGATGCACGAAAGGAGTAGAAACAGTAGGTACATTTTCAGTGGGTAACACATTTTCGAGCGGATGTACTTCTTCTAGATACCAGAATCCTAAAAAAATGACTATTGTAAAACCAGTTAGCATTATCATAAGGAAACAATATGTTTTTGGGGCCCACACATTCGATCTGTCTTTTTCGTGGCTCGTCACACAGTCTCTTATCTGTTCCATACGAGCGGGAGCGGTTGCAGGCATTGTGTTCTTCAAACAACTCACACCAAAATTATTTGCTGGCGATCTCCAGACCGAGCGTCTTCTGAGTCCATTCACAAATCCTAGCCAACAGAATCCCCTTATATACAAATGATCGGGCCAAAAGGGCAAGCCCTTTGATGATTTTCCTTAATGGCACAGCCGAACCGTGCAGTAAGTCTACTTCCTCGGACGCAGATCGTACCTTGTGATCTCTGGCACTGAATGATCTGTGAACAACGTGTCGTCACTCCCTGATGGAAGCGGCGAATGCAAAGTGAGATTGGATACAAGATTCGGAGCAATTTTTGAAAATGGAACTGTTGGAGAGTGTGGAGATGAAGTGGTTGTTTCCCCAGGCCTCATGGGCTCAGGGAGGGTCTCCGAAGCAATCTCGATGCTGGTTGCTGCTTCGTGATTGTTAGTTACAGCATTGGTGAGGGGTTCTGTATCTTCTGTAGCATGTGGCAGAGGGTACGGAATCCTCTTGATAGGGGACGCGTGGATCCAATGCTTCTTGCCTGCTACCTGCACCACCGTCTTTGTGACCAGGAGGACCTGATGGGGGCCCCGCCAACGAGGTACGAGGCAAGAACATCACTCAAATGCTTTTGTGAGGACCCAGTCTCCCGGCCGTATGCTGTGACCAGGGCCCTCGTATCTGACAGGTAAAGCCTCTCACACCTGGTGATAAACCAAATACAGATTTTTAGTTAACTGGCCACAGTAATCAGAAAGAAGTACATTTTCGACCTCTTGTAAAGAACGAGGTTTTGGTACATTCCAAATGTTAGCTGGCCTACCCATGATCACCTCAAAGGGAGAGAGCCCAGTCTTAGTTTGAGGGGTCATCCTCATGGACAATAACACGATCGGTAAGGCTTCCGGCCATTTTAGTTTGGTGCCGGCACACGTCTTAGCGAGCTTTTTCGTGATGATGCCGTTGTGTCTCTCTACTAGTCGAGCACTCTGTGCGTGTCTGGTCAAATGGAACCGTTTATCGATCTGTAATCCCGCACATATCTGCAGAATTACAGCAGCAATAAAATGTGGACCATTGTCCAACCAGATGACTCTTGGCAAACCAAATCTTGGAAAATATTCCTTCAGCATGGTCTTTGCCGTGGTCATAGCGGTGGCATCTTTGACGGGAAAAGCTTTGACCCATTTGCTAAAGGCACAGATAACAACTAGTACGTATTTAAAGTTGTTACAACGCTCCATTTCAATGAAGTCAAATGGATTACTTCAAAGGGGACAGAAGGTGTACCCCTAGGAGTCGATGTGCCCTTTCCCACATTATGCTGCAAACAAATCATACACCCTTGAACAAAGCGCTCAGCTACCTTAGGGATTTTATCATTTACCCACACATTTTGCAACATTTTAGTGACCTTATGAGCACAAATATGGGTGGGGGCCATGAGCCATAACAACCATCATCATAATATATGCGTCAGGCAGTAACCATTTCCCTCCATCCTTGTCCACCCAACACCTGTCATCGTCCAATTTCGCCAAACCCTCAGCCCACTTCTTAGATTCCTTTAATGTGGCATCGGCTTGAATGTTCTTTATGGATTTGATACCCTCATCCAATGTACAGGCATTTGTGGCTTCCCCTGAAGTATACATCTTTGAAGATAGATTCAGTGGCACTCCTTTGGCTATCTGGTCAGCGAAAGCGTTCACCTTTCCTACATTATCTACAATCTTCTGATGTACTGCGCATTTTATAATCGCTAGCTGCGTTGGGAGTGCAAGCGCTGAGAGCATCCGTACTACCAAGGAGCCTTGCTGGATTTTAGTGCCATGTGAGGTCAAGAACCCTCGTTTTGCCCAAAGTCTACCGAAGGTGTGAACCACCCCAAAGGCATACTGACTGTGAGTATATATGTTTAAGATAAGCCCTTCAGAAAGTTCACAAGCTCAGGTCAATGCTATAATCTCTGTGGCCTGCGCAGAGTTATGCGTGATTCTTTTGGTCTCCACGACCGTGCTCAATGTGGTGATTGCATAAGCATCTGTGGATATACCATCCAGGAGTTTCAAACAGGAGCCATCACAAAACAGCTCCCCTTGTGGATTGTTCAAAGGAATGTCTCTTAGATCGATTCTGCCTCTGGTCTCTTGTTCTCTAGCGTAAAGGCAGTTATGTGACTCTTCGTCACTGCAAGCAGTACATTGCGGGAAAGGTAAAAGTTCAGCCGGATTAAGGACACAACACCTCTTTATTTGGATGTGCAGTGCAAACAAGATCAATTTATATCTCGTTAATCATGCGGAGGTGAGGTGTTGCGTTTGTGTTCTGTTTAATAGAACATCTACAGAGTGAGGTACCATCAAGATTAAAGCATGGCCTATGACCATTCCCTCGCTCTGTTTTTCAGAAGCAGAAGCAGCAGCTACAGCTCTCAAACATCTTGGCAAAGCGCATGCTACAAGATCAAGGGCGGAAGAAAAGTAGCCCCATGGCCTATTCTTCCCTCTGTGTTCCTGCATTAATACAGCCAAAGCACATCCATCACATTCATGCACATACAACACGAAGGCCTTTTCATAGTTTGGTGTGCCCAAAACTGGTGCCGAGCTCAATGCAGTCTTGAGCAGATCAAATGCTCGCTGGTGTTCCAAGTTCCATGGCAATGGCAAAGAAATGCCCTTCTTCGTCAGAGCCAACATTTGTTTAATCACTAAAGAGAAGTTCGGGATCCACTGTCTACATTAAGAAGCCATTCCTATCAAGGCTCTAACTTCCTTCTGTGTATTTGGGACTGACATGCTAGAAATTATGTTTCTCCATTCAGGCGCCAACCTTCTTCCCTGCGTTGACAGGAGATAGCCTAAATAGGTGACCTCCTGTCGAAAATATTGAAATATTTTGAACAAAGCTTTGTGTCCATTTTGTGCTAGCTGGATAAGCAACAACACGATGCCCTCCTTACAGGTACTTTCTGAGTCAGCAGCTAAGAGAAGATCATCTACATACTGGAGCAGTGTACAAGTAGTGGGCAACTCAACTGTGTCGAGCTGCTCTTTCAAAGCCCTACTGTAGATGCTAGGACTTTCTGTGTAACCTTGCGGTGCACGGGTAAAGGTAAACGAGCGTCCCCCTAAGGTGAACGTGAACAAGTATCTACAGTCCTTATTTATAGGGATACTAAAGAAAGTGTTCTTTAGATCCACCACACTAAAGTGAGTAGCTGAAGCCGGAATCATGGTTAATATTGTCGTTACATCAGGCACAATAGGAAATTGTGGAGCAACGATCTTATTAATGGCACGTAAATCAATAATGAAACAAAAGGGAAATGCATTATTGCCTTTCTTGTGCACGGGCAACATTGACTATTGCACAAACTACCTGCAATTTCCTCGATCACCCCTCGATGCACAAAACCGGAGACTATGCATTTCAAAGCTTGCTCACCATCGACCGAAATCTTATACTGTGGAATACGTGGCAACTTCACTCCATGTTTCTAAATAATCTTATCGGGCTCAATTTGCAAAACACTGACATCGTTATCATCAATTGCCCACAAACACTCTGGAACATCACTAAATTTCGGCGGCAAAGGTCTGGTTAAGAATTGAGAGACAGAAAGTTCTTGTGGTGAAATTGTCAAATGCACTCCATCAGAAGAACAATGAATTACCGCATTTAATTCCTTCAACAGATTCAACCCCAACAAATTTTCTCCACAATTCGTGGTCAAGAGGAATTGTCAGTGGTCCGTAAATTGACCCAAAGAAATAGATACCGGCGAAGAAACCGGACAGACAACTGGTGTGTCAGAAAACCCTACAGAAACATTGGTTTGCCCTGACAGTGGAATGTTTGGAACCCGTGAATGGTCAATGGAACACTTCTGTGCCCCTGTATCTATCAAGAATAGATGTTTCTTATTTCGCACTATCATCTCAACGTAGGGACCTTTCTGATAAACGGGAATAGGCGTCGGTTCCAAACCCTGATTTGGGCAATCCTAGCAAAACAGAAGGTCGTCGAAAGGAAGTTCTTCAGCGAGGTAAGCGGCAGAAGGATGATCAAAAATGGTTCTGTTTTCCACAGTTGGTGCCTGATTGTCCTGTGAAAAAGGTTGCTGTGAATCCTGTGAAAATGGACTTCTACCAGGACCCCCTGCACCTGGGTGGCCTCGGGATCATCTACCCATATTCCCAAATGTGTTATTCGACCTCTGCTGGAGGATCGGGCATTGTGCACGCCAATGACCCTCCTGTCTACAATAAGCACACTGGTTTATGTTTACAGGATCCAATGGCACATTTCCCTGTGGAACGTACTGACCCCTAAATTGCGAATTACCCCCTCTGGGGCCTCTAACAATTTGCTGCAGTAATACTTTATCTTCAAGTTACCTTTTTTCTTTTCAACTCTTTCCTTTTCGTTATTGACACGATTCTCGTAGTACTGAGCCATATGCAGTACTTCTGACTGAGACTTTGCTTGCCAAGAGCTCTCTGAGGACATCATTTGTGACTGGATGTCAGGCAGCAACCCACGCACAAATTTGTCCACAAATAGTCGTTTCCCACACTCTGTGCTTAAATCTTTCCCACTGTAATCTGAAAATACTTGTTCGAACCGATTAAAGTACTTGGAAGCACCCTCAGACTTCCCTTGGACACAGGCAGTAAGCTTGTCCCAAATAATACTTCTTTCAGGAATTATAGTTTTCAATTTTGTAACTATTCTATCAGGCAAAGTTAGTATTACCTGTGGTAGTCTCTCACCAGCTGGCCTTTCTCTATCGACTCTAGCCATATTATCCCATGAGTCTCCTAACCCTGGTACATCATCTTCAGTCCTAATCTGCTTCCATAAATCAACAGGCAGGAGTACGGGAAATAACAAATCAATATCACTTAAGGTGAATACTGACGACTGCAAGACAGACTCTATTTCTTTGTAGAACCCTGTCTGATTCTTCCTAATATCGGGAATAGATTGTTTAATGGTGTTCACTTCCTGTCTCGAGAACGGGACGTGAATGAACTGTGACACATAATGTGCAGGAATATCTTGAGCAACTGCACCTGTTGCAGGATTAGCAGGAATCTCAACTTTTGGGACAAATGTCAGAGGAACCTCTCTCATAGGCAAGTGAGAAGTAGGCAACTCCAAATGCTTACTAAGCAACAGAGCTAGAGCGAGTGCTAAAGCAGTCGAAGAAGTGTCAAATGAAAAAGCCCTCTTATAAATACTCAATAACTTTGCGGGACAACAAATCTTTCTTTTTACGCATTCATCCTGTAGGTACTCTACCATTACCTGTATCACTTTCCTCTGCATTGCTGGCGTATACTGACTAGATGTGTCATATACTTCAACGGGAGTTATCGACGTGTCTGAAATCCACCTAATCACATCTTTCGCACAAATTTGTGTTTCCTCATTTATCGATTTACGACAAGGAAATAACCGTTTCTGTACAAATATAGCGTCCAAACTATCACCATCTGCATCTTCGTTCCTTAATCTTTCCAACTCCCTTCTATAAACAAAAACCGTCTCGAGAAGCTCTTGTACTTTCTCTGCAGTGTCTCTAGAGAATGCTAAAGTATTCAGATCCCTTAACCCTTGTGGGAGATCTATATCATTTAGCCTGTTCCACATTACACATAAATGAATTCCTAATGCTTCAATGAAAATGTTTTTCTCAGGAAAATTGTCCAAATTACAGAGTGTGGCAAGAACATCAGCTTGTTCACCCCTCTCCATGCATTGCTTAGCCATGCAGTCAATTCAAGATTTCTCTCTGAAGACACAGTATTGCGAGTTACAACCCTCGATCCCGCTCCCCGATCTACTACAAGCAGTGTAGAACCACTTGGAAGAGGGAGAGTAGGCAAATTTTGAACATTTGGAAAGAAAGGTGCTATCACTGGCACAGCAGGCAAACCCACCGGACCCGGAACAGCAGGCAAAGGTGGAGGAACAGGTGGAGGAGCAACGACAAGAGGAGGAACAACAGCTGGAGGAAGAGGAACATTAAGAGGAGCAATAGGAGGAGTAGGAGGAGCCGGAGGAGCTACGGGAGGAGGAATAACAGCAGGAAGAGGCAAAACAGCAGGAAGAGGAACATACGAAGGTGGCGCAGTGACACCAGGCCTTCGTTCATTTAAATGTTTGTCAATAAGCTCATCGGATACATGAAAGTCTTTAGAAGGGTACATTTTCTGGATACCAAGTGAAAAAGCCCTTTCCATATTCCTAACTGACTCATACTGTTTATTCTGGTCATATAACAACGCTTTTTCGGCGTTCGTTTTATGACGGCGCGCATGCTTTTCTCTACTCTTAAGCTGCTGCATAGCTTCTTTCTTCCAATTCTGTAATACATCAAATGCTGCAGGTTTAGCCTTTTTCTTCAATAATATGGATTCTAAGTATTCAATATGAGGAATTTCAAAACTACCATTGATTGGCCACTGAAGTTCAGAAGCATGTCTAGTTTGTCTGTGCCAAATATCATTAAATACTATACTACCAATGCCATGCTTACAGTAGAGAGTACATGCCGGCAACCCCTCCATTGGTGCCGGTCATCCAAATTCCAAAGATTGTCTATCACTGTGGAATAATGCCCTGAAGCAAGAAGGCAATTTCCCAGGCATATCAGAATACTGGTGTTACCTGGTCAATAATTGCACTATAGTGTAATGCGCCAAAACAAATGATCAGAGTACTTAAGAATCGGGTAGGACTCACCTGATCAAATCCTAAGGCGGTCCGATCGGATTACAAAATTCTAACTAAGGTCCCACGTGGTTGGTGATTTCGGCAAATCTGCCCGCCTTGATATATGGACCCTCATCAAGATGCCGCCTCGGACCACGTGCTCACTGTCCAGGGATGGGCTTGTGCAACGCTGCTGAGGTGTCGCTTCTCATTCAAGAAAGGGACCCCCTTTTACACTGTCTGATCCCTGTCCAATAGCCGCGTCAACCTTAAACGAGCTAGCATCAATCTTGAGGGTCCCTATTCGGGCGCCATCTGTAAAAGCAAAAGGAAATATCGAGGCTGAGTACCCCAAAAGGAAATACACCAAACACGGGCTCATAAAGATACACAGCTCTTTATTCAAATAACTGTACAGTTTACAAAGAAACAAAGTATCAGATAACTATCTGGCCCCCTACATAACAGCGAATACCAGCCCTTTCGGTGTGAGAAGTGAGAGGTCCAGGACGTCTAAACATTTACACTTTTTATACAGTTTTGATCATAATGTCCAGCCCCCCTACAGGTTAATAATTCTCGGTCTAGTGTTCATGCCGAGTTCACTTCTAGTTTGTCCAACTATATGCATATGGATCATTTCCAGTTTGGACATCAACAAGCCAGAATGGCAACAGTGTATCTTCGGATTTAACATTAAATCTTAACAAACGTCCTATACAATGTAGTTCAACAAATCTCCAAGTTCAGTATTTAGGCAGCATTGTATTTGATGTATGCCCGCGGATCGGACTTGTTGGCGCAGGTAATCCTCTCACTACAAGTCAGACATGGGACAAGGTCTCTTTACTCAACCCAAACATTCGGCCAACGGACAGTTTAGACATTAAGGGGGTAATTCATAGAATTCAGCGCACAAGTGGCGCACGCGGCTGGTGCGCAGTGTGCGCATGCGAATCCCTGCGCCAGCCGCGTGCGCTAAAATCCATTTCCGCGCACAGCGTATTCATGGATTCCAGCCACCAAAACCAGCCGTGGCGCACAGTGGTGCAGCAACCCTGCAGCAGCGCCAGTTACGCCCCCAAGAACGCCTCTCGCGCAGGGAAAAGCCATCAATATACCCAATCCAGCGCAAAGGGCTGCGCTAACCCTGTACCAGCACGGCAAGCGGGCTACGTGTATCACTGGGGTGCGCGGGAAGTACCTCACACGATTGGCCCCGTGCGAGCAGGGTACGCGTATTTCAGGGGTGCGCGGGAAGTTCCACACGCGATTTCCGCAGGGTACGCGTATCTCAGGGGTGCGCGGGAAATGCCACACGCGATTTCAGCAGGGTACGTGTATTTCAGGGGTGCACGGGAATTTCCACACGCGATTGGGCCCGTGGGAGCAGGGTACGCGTATTTCAGGGGTGCGCGGGAAGTGCCACACGCAATTTCAGCAGGGTACGTGTATTTCAGGGGTGCGCAGGAATTTCCAAATGCGATTGGGGGTATGCGTATCTCAGGGGTGCGCGGGAAGTGCCACACGCGATTTCAGCAGGGTACGTCTATTTCAGGGGTGCGCGGGAAATTCCACACACGATTTCATCATGGTACGTGTATTTTGGGGTGCGGGGGAAGTTTCACACGCGACATCAGCAGGGCACGTGTATTTCAGGGGTGCGCGGGAAGTTCCACACACGATCTCATCAGGGTACGTGTATTCCGTGGTGCGGGGGAAGTTTCACACGCGACATCAGCAGGGTACATGTATTCCAGGGGTGTCCGGGAAGTTCCACACGCGATTCCATCAGGGTACGTGTATTCCAGGGGTGCACGGGAAGTTCCACACGCGATTGGGCCCGTGCGAGCAGGGTACGTGCATTTCAGGGGTGCGCGGGAAGTTCGACACGCGATTCCATCAGGGTACGTGTATTACAGGGGTGCGCGGGAAGCACCACACGTGAATTGCACGTGTGGGTCCTCCCAGGTGTTCCCTCTACAACCTCCACGGCCCCTGCAGGTGGCTCACACCACAGGGGCCTACCCTGCACATGTCCTGCAGGCACACCATCCACCATGGCCATGACCCCAGCCAACCCACATGTCAACTTGCACTACTGCCCACCAACGCATGCCCCCCTGCACCCTCAGTCACCAGGGGCACCCTCCACCAGGCCCCCACCCATGTCTCCCAGCACCCCCACCCCCCAGCAGTGCAGGGGCACCTACCACCAGGCCCCCACCCATGTCTCCCAGCACCCCCACCCCCCCAGCCACCAGGGGCACCCACCACCAGGCCCCCACCCATGTCTCCCAGCACCCCCACCCCCCAGCAGTGCAGGGGCAGCCTCCACCAGGCCCCCACCCATGTCCAACTCATGTCCCCCACCACCCCCACCCCCAGCACTGTGGGGCACCTGCCAGCAGGCCCCCACCCATGTCCAACTCATGTTCCCCACCACCCCCACCCCCCAGCACTGTGGGGCACCTGCCAGCAGGCCCCGACCCATGTTCAACTCATGTTCCCCACCACCCCCAACCCCCAGCATTGTGGGGCACCTGCCAGCAGGCCCCCACCCATGTCCAACTCATGTTCCCCACCACCCCCACCCCCCAGCACTGTCGGGCACCTGCCAGCAGGCCCCCACCCATGTCTCCCACCCCCACCCCCCAGCAGTGCAGGGGCAGCCTCCACCAGGCCCCCACCCATGTCTCCCACCACCCCACCCCCCAGTCACCAGGGGCAGCCTCCACCAGGCCCCCACCCATGTCTCCCAGCACTCCCACCCCCCAGCACTGTGGAGCACCTGCCAGCAGGCCCCCACCCATGTCCAACTCATGTTCCCCACCACCCTCACCCCCCAGCAGTGCAGGGGCACCCACCACCAGGCCCCCACCCATGCCTCCCAGCACCCCCACCCCCCAGCCACCAGGGGCACCCACCACCAGGCCCCCACCCATGTCTCCCACCATCCCCACCCCCCAGCCACCAGGGGCAGCCTCCACCAGGCCCCTGCCCATGTCTCCCAGCACCCACACCCCCCAGCCACCAGGGGCAGCCTCCACCAGGCCCCCACCTATGTCTCCCAGCACCCCCACCCCCCAGCACTGTGGGGCACCCTCCACCAGGACCCCACCCATGTCTCCCACCACCCCCACCCCCCAGCAGTGCAGGGGCACCCACCACCAGGCCCCCACCCATGTCTCCCACCACCCCCACCCCCCAGCAGTGCAGGGGCAGCCTCCACCAGGCCCCCACCCATGTCTCCACCCACCCCCACCCCCCAGCCACCAGGGGCAGCCTCCACCAGGCCCCCACCCATGTCTCCCACCACCCCACCCCCCCCAGTCACCAGGGGCAGCCTCCACCAGGCCCCCACTCATGTCTCCCACCACCCCCACCCCCCCAGCCACCAGGGGCAGCCTCCATCAGGCCCCCACCCATGTCTCCCACCACCCCCACCCCCCCAGTCACCAGGGGCAGCCTCCACCAGACTCCCACCCATGTCTCCCAGCACCCCCACCCCCCAGCTACCAGGGGCAGCCTCCACCAGGCCCCCACCCATGTCTCCCACCACCCCCACCCCCAGTCACCAGGGGCAGCCTCCACCAGGCCCCCACCCATGTCTCCCAGCACCCCTACCCCCCAGCACTGTGGGGCACCTGCCAGCAGGCACCCACCCATGTCCAACTCATGTTCCCCACCACCCCCTCTCCCCAGCACTGTCGGGCACCTGCCAGCAGGCCCCCACCCATGTCTCCCACCACCCCCACCCCCAAGCCACCAGGGGCAGCCTCCACCAGACCCCCATCCATGTCTACCACCATCCCCACCCCCCCAGCACTGTGGGGCACCGACCACCAGGCCCCCACCCATGTCTCCCAGCACCCCTACCCCCCAGCAGTGCAGGAGCAGCCTCCACCAGGCCCCCACCCATGTCCAATTCATGTTCCCCACCACCCCCTCTCCCCAGCACTGTCGGGCACCTGCCAGCTGGCCCCCATCCATGTCTCCCACCCCCCACCCCTCAGCAGTGCAGGGGCAGCCTCCACCAGGCCCCCACCCATGTCTCCCACCATCCCCACCCCCCCAGTCACCAGGGGCAGCCTCCACCAGACCCCCATCCATGTCTCCCAGCACCCCCACCCCCCAGCCACCAGGGTCAGCCTCCACCAGGCCCCCACCCATGTCTCCCACCACCCCCACCCCCCCAGCACTGTGGGGCACCCACCACCAGGCCCCCACCCATGTCTCCCAGCACCCCCACCGCCCAGCAGTGCAGGGGCAGCCTCCACCAGGCACCCACCCATGTCCAACTCATGTCTCCCACCACCCCCACCCCCCAGCACTGTGGGGCACCTGCCAGCAGGCCCCCACCCATGTCCAACTCATGTTCCCCACCACCCCCACCTCCCAGCAGTGCAGGGGCACCCACCACCAGGCCCCCACCCATGTTTCCCAGCACCCCCACCCCCCAGCCACCAGGGGCACCCACCACCAGGCCCCCACCCATGTCTCCCACCACCCCCACACCCCCAGTCACCAGGGGCAGCCTCCACCAGGCCCCCACCCATGTCTCCCAGAACCCCCACCCCCCAGCCACCAGGGGCAGCCTCCACCAGGCCCCACCCATGTCTCCCAGCGCCCACACCCCCCAGCCACCAGGGGCAGCCTCCACCAGGCCCCCACCCATGTCTCCCAGCACCCCCACCCCCAACACTGTGAGGCACCCTCCACCAGGCCCCCACCCATGTCTCCCACCACCCCCACCCCCCAGCAGTGCAGGGGCACCCACCACCAGGCCCCCACCCATGTCTCCCACCACCCCCACCCCCCAGCAGTGCAGGGGCAGCCTCCACCACGCCCCCACCCATGTCTCCCACCACCCCCACCCCCCAGCCACCAGGGGCAGCCTCCACCAGTCCCCACCCATGTCTCCCACCACCCCCACCCCCCAGTCACCAGGGGCAGCCTCCACCAGGCCCCCAGCCATGTCTCCCACCACCCCCACCCCCCAGCCACCAGGGGCAGCCTCCACCAGGCCCCCACCCATGTCTCCCACCACCTCCACCCCCCCAGTCACCAGGGGCAGCCTCCACCAGGCCCCCACCCATGTCTCCCAGCACTCCCACCCCCAGCCACCAGGGGCAGCCTCCACCAGGCCCCCACCCATGTCTCCCACCACCCCACACCCCCAGTCACCAGGGGCAGCCTCCACCAGGCCCCCACCCATGTCTCCCAGCACCCCCAACACCCCAGCACTGTGGGCCACCTGCCAGCAGGCCCCCACCCATATCCAACTCATGTTCCCCACCACCCCCACCCCCCAGCAGTGCAGGGGCACCCACCACCAGGCCCCCACCCATGTCTCCCAACACCCCCACCCCCCAGCCACCAGGGGCATCCACCACCAGGCCCCCACCCATGTCTCCCACCACCCCCACCCCCCCCAGTCACCAGGGGCAGCCTCCACCAGGCCCCCACCCATGTCTCCCACCACCCCCACCCCCAGTCACCAGGGGCAGCCTCCACCAGGCCCCCACCCATGTCTCCCAGCACCCCTACCCCCCAGCACTGTGGGGCACCTGCCAGCAGGCACCCACCCATGTCCAACTCATGTTCCCCACCACCCCCTCTCCCCAGCACTGTCGGGCACCTGCCAGCAGGCCCCCACCCATGTCTCCCACCACCCCCACCCCCAAGCCACCAGGGGCAGCCTCCACCAGACCCCCATCCATGTCTACCACCATCCCCACCCCCCCAGCACTGTGGGGCACCCACCACCAGGCCCCCACCCATGTCTCCCAGCACCCCTACCCCCCAGCAGTGCAGGAGCAGCCTCCACCAGGCCCCCACCCATGTCCAATTCATGTTCCCCACCACCCCCTCTCCCCAGCACTGTCGGGCACCTGCCAGCTGGCCCCCATCCATGTCTCCCACCCCCCACCCCTCAGCAGTGCAGGGGCAGCCTCCACCAGGCCCCCACCCATGTCTCCCACCATCCCCACCCCCCCAGTCACCAGGGGCAGCCTCCACCAGACCCCCATCCATGTCTCCCAGCACCCCCACCCCCCAGCCACCAGGGTCAGCCTCCACCAGGCCCCCACCCATGTCTCCCACCACCCCCACCCCCCCAGCACTGTGGGGCACCCACCACCAGGCCCCCACCCATGTCTCCCAGCACCCCCACCGCCCAGCAGTGCAGGGGCAGCCTCCACCAGGCACCCACTCATGTCCAACTCATGTCTCCCACCACCCCCACCCCCCAGCACTGTGGGGCACCTGCCAGCAGGCCCCCACCCATGTCCAACTCATGTTCCCCACCACCCCCACCTCCCAGCAGTGCAGGGGCACCCACCACCAGGCCCCCACCCATGTCTCCCAGCACCCCCACCCCCCAGCCACCAGGGGCACCCACCACCAGGCCCCCACCCATGTCTCCCACCACCCCCACACCCCCAGTCACCAGGGGCAGCCTCCACCAGGCCCCCACCCATGTCTCCCAGAACCCCCACCCCCCAGCCACCAGGGGCAGCCTCCACCAGGCCCCCACCCATGTCTCCCAGCGCCCACACCCCCCAGCCACCAGGGGCAGCCTCCACCAGGCCCCCACCCATGTCCCCCACCCCCCAACACTGTGAGGCACCCTCCACCAGGCCCCCACCCATGTCTCCCACCACCCCCACCCCCCAGCAGTGCAGGGGCACCCACCACCAGGCCCCCACCCATGTCTCCCACCACCCCCACCCCCCAGCAGTGCAGGGGCAGCCTCCACCACGCCCCCACCCATGTCTCCCACCACCCCCACCCCCCAGCCACCAGGGGCAGCCTCCACCAGTCCCCACCCATGTCTCCCACCACCCCCACCCCCCAGTCACCAGGGGCAGCCTCCACCAGGCCCCCAGCCATGTCTCCCACCACCCCCACCCCCCAGCCACCAGGGGCAGCCTCCACCAGGCCCCCACCCATGTCTCCCACCACCTCCACCCCCCCAGTCACCAGGGGCAGCCTCCACCAGGCCCCCACCCATGTCTCCCAGCACTCCCACACCCAGCCACCAGGGGCAGCCTCCACCAGGCCCCCACCCATGTCTCCCACCACCCCACACCCCCAGTCACCAGGGGCAGCCTCCACCAGGCCCCCACCCATGTCTCCCAGCACCCCCAACACCCCAGCACTGTGGGCCACCTGCCAGCAGGCCCCCACCCATATCCAACTCATGTTCCCCACCACCCCCACCCCCCAGCAGTGCAGGGGCACCCACCACCAGGCCCCCACCCATGTCTCCCAGCACCCCCACCCCCCAGCCACCAGGGGCACCCACCACCAGGCCCCCACCCATGTCTCCCACCACCCCCACACCCCCAGTCACCAGGGGCAGCCTCCACCAGGCCCCCACCCATGTCTCCCAGAACCCCCACCCCCCAGCCACCAGGGGCAGCCTCCACCAGGCCCCCACCCATGTCTCCCAGCGCCCACACCCCCCAGCCACCAGGGGCAGCCTCCACCAGGCCCCCACCCATGTCTCCCAGCACCCCCACCCCCCAACACTGTGAGGCACCCTCCACCAGGCCCCCACCCATGTCTCCCACCACCCCCACCCCCCAGCAGTGCAGGGGCACCCACCACCAGGCCCCCACCCATGTCTCCCACCACCCCCACCCCCCAGCAGTGCAGGGGCAGCCTCCACCACGCCCCCACCCATGTCTCCCACCACCCCCACCCCCCAGCCACCAGGGGCAGCCTCCACCAGTCCCCACCCATGTCTCCCACCACCCCCACCCCCCAGTCACCAGGGGCAGCCTCCACCAGGCCCCCAGCCATGTCTCCCACCACCCCCACCCCCCAGCCACCAGGGGCAGCCTCCACCAGGCCCCCACCCATGTCTCCCACCACCTCCACCCCCCCAGTCACCAGGGGCAGCCTCCACCAGGCCCCCACCCATGTCTCCCAGCACTCCCACCCCCAGCCACCAGGGGCAGCCTCCACCAGGCCCCCACCCATGTCTCCCACCACCCCACACCCCCAGTCACCAGGGGCAGCCTCCACCAGGCCCCCACCCATGTCTCCCAGCACCCCCAACACCCCAGCACTGTGGGCCACCTGCCAGCAGGCCCCCACCCATATCCAACTCATGTTCCCCACCACCCCCACCCCCCAGCAGTGCAGGGGCACCCACCACCAGGCCCCCACCCATGTCTCCCAACACCCCCACCCCCCAGCCACCAGGGGCATCCACCACCAGGCCCCCACCCATGTCTCCCACCACCCCCACCCCCCCAGTCACCAGGGGCAGCCTCCACCAGGCCCCCACCCATGCCTCCCAGCACCCCCACCCCCCAGCCACCAGGGGCAGCCTCCACCAGGCCCCCACCCATGTCTCCCAGCACCCACACCCCCCAGCCACCAGGGGCAGCCTCCACCAGGCCCCCACCCATGTCTCCCAGCACCCCCACCCCCCAGCACTGTGGGGCACCCTCCACCAGGCCCCCACCCATGTCTCCCACCACCCCCACCCCCCAGCAGTGCAGGGGCAGCCTCCACCAGGGCCCCACCCATGTCTCCCACCACCCCCACCCCCCAGTCACCAGGGGCAGCCTCCACCAGGCCCCCACCCATGTCTCCCACCACCCCCACCCCCCAGCAGTGCAGGGGCAGCCTCCACCAGGGCGCCACCCATGTCTCCCACCACCCCCACCCCCCAGTCACCAGGGGCAGCCTCCACCAGGCCCCCACCCATGTCTCCCACCACCCCCACCCCCCAAGTCACCAGGGGCAGCCTCCACCAGGCCTCCACCCATGTCTCCCACCACCCCCACCCCCCAGCCACCAGGGGCAGCCTCCACCAGGCCCCCACCCTTGTCTCCCACCACCCCCACCCCCCCCAGTCACCAGGGGCAGCCTCCACCAGGCCCCCACCCATGTCTCCCAGCACCCCCACCCCCAGCCACCAGGGGCAGCCTCCACCAGGCCCCCACCCATGTCTCCCACCAGACCCACCCCCCAGTCACCAGGGGCAGCCTCCACCAGGCCCCCACCCATGTCTCCCACCACCCCCACCCCCCAGCCACCAGGGGCAGCCTCCACCAGGCCCCCACCCATGTCTCCCACCACCCCCACCCCCCCAGTCACCAGGGGCAGCCACCACCAGGCCCCCACCCATGTCTCCCAGCACCCCCACCCCCCAGCCACCAGGGGCAGCCTCCACCAGGCCCCCACCCATGTCTCCCACCACCCCCACCCCCCCAGTCACCAGGGGCAATCTCCACCAGGCCCCCACCCATGTCTCCCAGCACCCCCACCCCCCAGCACTGTGGGGCACCCTCCACCAGGCCCCCACCCATGTCTCCCACCACCCCCACCCCCCAGCAGTGCAGGGGAACCCACCACCAGGCCCCAACCCATGTCTCCCAGCTCCCCCACCCCCCAGCCACCAGGGGCAGCCTCCACCAGGCCCCCACCCATGTCTCCCACCACCCCCACCCCCCAGCACTGTGGGGCACCCACCACCAGGCCCCCACCCATGTCTCCCAGCACCCCACCCCCCAGCTGTGCAGGGGCACCCACCACCAGGCCCCCACCCATGTCTCCCAGCACCCCCACCCCCCAGCAGTGCAGGGGAACCCACCACCAGGCCCCCACCCATGTCTCCCACCCCCCCACCCCACCAGCACTGTGGGGCACCCACCACCAGGCCCCCACCCATGTCTCCCAGCACCCCCACCCCCCAGCAGTGCAGGGGCAGCCTCCACCAGGCCCCCACCCATGTCCAACTCATGTCTCCCACCACCCCCACCCCCCAGCACTGTGGGGCACCTGCCAGCAGGCCCCCACCCATGTCCAACTCATGTTCCCCATCACCCCCACCCCCCAGGACTGTGGGGCACCTGCCAGCAGGCCCCTACCCATGTCCAACTCATGTTCCCCACCACCCCCACCCACCAGCACTGTCGGGCACCTGCCAGCAGTCCCCCACCCATGTCCAACTCATGTTCCCCACCACCCCCACCCCCAGCAGTGCAGGGGCACCCACCACCAGGCCCCCACCCATGTCTCCCAGCACCCCCACCCCCCATGGGCACCCACCACCACCCCCACGCCCCCCAGTCACCAGGGGCAGCCTCCACCAGGCCCCCACCCATGTCTCCCACCACCCCCACCCCCCAGCACTGTGGGGCACCCTCCACCAGGCCCCCAGCCATGTCTCCCACCACCCCACCCCCCAGCAGTGCAGGGGCACCCACCACCAGGCCCCCACCCATGTCTCCCACCACCCCCACCCCCCAGCAGTGCAGGGGCAGCCTCCACCAGGCCCCCACCCATGTCTCCCACCACCCCCACCACCCAGCCACCAGGGGCAGCCTCCACCAGGCCCCCACCCATGTCTTCCACCACCCCCACCCCCCAGTCACCAGGGGCAGCCTCCACCAGGCCCCCACCCATGTCTCCCACCACCCCCACCCCCCAGCCACCAGGGGCAGCCTCCACCAGGCCCCCACCCATGTCTCCCACCACCCCCACCCCCCAGCACTGTGGGGCACCAGCCAGCAGGCCCCCACCCATGTCCAAATCATGTTCCCCACCACCCCCACCCCCCAGCCATCAGGGGCAGCCTCCACCAGGCCCCCACCCATGTCTCCCACCACCCCCACCCCCCCAGTCACCAGGGGCAGCCTCCACCAGGCCCCCACCCATGTCTCCCAGCACCCCCACCCCCCAGCACTGTGGGGCACCTGCCAGCAGGCCCCCACCCATGTCCAACTCATGTTCCCCACCACCCCCTCTCCCCAGCACTGTCAGGCACCTGCCAGCAGGCCCCCACCCAGGTCTCCCACCCCCCAGCAGTGCAGGGGCAGCCTCCACCAGGCCCCCACCCATGTCTCCCACCACCCCCACCCCCGAGCCACCAGGGGCAGCCTCCACCAGGCCCTCACCCATGTCTCCCACCATCCCCACCCCCCCAGTCACCAGGGTCAGCCTCCACCAGGCCCCCACCCATGTCTCCCACCACCCCCACCCCCCAGCACTGTGGGGCACCCACCACCAGGCCCCCACCCATGTCTCCCAGCACCCCCACCCCCCAGCAGTGCAGGGGCAGCCTCCACCAGGCCCCCACCCATGTCCAACTCATGTCTCCCACCACCCCCACCCCCCAGCACTGTGGGGCACCTGCCTGCAGGCCCCCACCCATGTCCAACTCATGTTCCCCACCACCCCCACCCCCCAGCACTGTGGGGCACCTGCCAGCAGGCCCCCACCCATGTTCAACTCATGTTCCCCACCACCCCCACCCCCCAGCATTGTGGGGCACCTGCCAGCAGGCCCCCACCCATGTCCAACTCATGTTCCCCACCACCCCCACCCCCCAGCACTGTCGGGCACCTGCCAGCAGGCCCCCACCCATGTCTCCCACCCCCACCCCCCAGCAGTGCAGGGGCAGCCTCCACCAGGCCCCCAGCCATGTCTCCCACCACCCCACCCCCCAGTCACCAGGGGCAGCCTCCACCAGGCCCCCACCCATGTCTCCCAGCACTCCCACCCCCCAGCACTGTGGAGCACCTGCCAGCAGGCCCCCACCCATGTCCAACTCATGTTCCCCACCACCCCCACCCCCCAGCAGTGCAGGGGCACCCACCACCAGGCCCCCACACATGCCTCCCAGCACCCCCACCCCCCAGCCACCAGGGGCACCCACCACCAGGCCCCCACCCATGTCTCCCACCATCCCCACCCCCCAGCCACCAGGGGCAGCCTCCACCAGGCCCCTGCCCATGTCTCCCAGCACCCACACCCCCCAGCCACCAGGGGCAGCCTCCACCAGGCCCCCACCTATGTCTCCCAGCACCCCCACCCCCCAGCACTGTGGGGCAGCCTCCACCAGGCCCCCACCCATGTCTCCCACCACCACCACCCCCCAGCAGTGCAGGGGCACCCACCACCAGGCCCCCACCCATGTCTCCCACCACCCCCACCCCCCAGCAGTGCAGGGGCAGCCTCCACCAGGCCCCCACCCATGTCTCCACCCACCCCCACCCCCCAGCCACCAGGGGCAGCCTCCACCAGGCCCCCACCCATGTCTCCCACCACCCCACCCCCCCCCAGTCACCAGGGGCAGCCTCCACCAGGCCCCCACTCATGTCTCCCACCACCCCCACCCCCCAGCAGTGCAGGGGCACCCACCACCAGGCCCCCACCCATGTCTCCCACCACCCCCACCCCCCCAGTCACCAGGGGCAGCCTCCACCAGGCTCCCACCCATGTCTCCCAGCACCCCCACCCCCCAGCTACCAGGGGCAGCCTCCACCAGGCCCCCACCCATGTCTCCCACCACCCCCACCCCCAGTCACCAGGGGCAGCCTCCACCAGGCCCCCACCCATGTCTCCCAGCACCCCTACCCCCCAGCACTGTGGGGCACCTGCCAGCAGGCACCCACCCATGTCCAACTCATGTTCCCCACCACCCCCTCTCCCCAGCACTGTCGGGCACCTGCCAGCAGGCCCCCACCCATGTCTCCCACCACCCCCACCCCCAAGCCACCAGGGGCAGCCTCCACCAGACCCCCATCCATGTCTACCACCATCCCCACCCCCCCAGCACTGTGGGGCACCCACCACCAGGCCCCCACCCATGTCTCCCAGCACCCCTACCCCCCAGCAGTGCAGGAGCAGCCTCCACCAGGCCCCCACCCATGTCCAATTCATGTTCCCCACCACCCCCTCTACCCAGCACTGTCGGGCACCTGCCAGCTGGCCCCCATCCATGTCTCCCACCCCTCAGCAGTGCAGGGGCAGCCTCCACCAGGCCCCCACCCATGTCTCCCACCATCCCCACCCCCCCAGTCACCAGGGGCAGCCTCCACCAGACCCCCATCCATGTCTCCCAGCACCCCCACCCCCCAGCCACCAGGGTCAGCCTCCACCAGGCCCCCACCCATGTCTCCCACCACCCCCACCCCCCCAGCACTGTGGGGCACCCACCACCAGGCCCCCACCCATGTCTCCCAGCACCCCCACCGCCCAGCAGTGCAGGGGCAGCCTCCACCAGGCACCCACCCATGTCCAACTCATGTCTCCCACCACCCCCACCCCCAGCACTGTGGGGCACCTGCCAGCAGGCCCCCACCCATGTCCAACTCATGTTCCCCACCACCCCCACCTCCCAGCAGTGCAGGGGCACCCACCACCAGGCCCCCACCCATGTCTCCCAGCACCCCCACCCCCCAGCCACCAGGGGCACCCACCACCAGGCCCCCACCCATGTCTCCCACCACCCCCACACCCCCAGTCACCAGGGGCAGCCTCCACCAGGCCCCCACCCATGTCTCCCAGAACCCCCACCCCCCAGCCACCAGGGGCAGCCTCCACCAGGCCCCCACCCATGTCTCCCAGCGCCCACACCCCCCAGCCACCAGGGGCAGCCTCCACCAGGCCCCCACCCATGTCTCCCAGCACCCCCACCCCCCAACACTGTGAGGCACCCTCCACCAGGCCCCCACCCATGTCTCCCACCACCCCCACCCCCCAGCAGTGCAGGGGCACCCACCACCAGGCCCCCACCCATGTCTCCCACCACCCCCACCCCCCAGCAGTGCAGGGGCAGCCTCCACCACGCCCCCACCCATGTCTCCCACCACCCCCACCCCCCAGCCACCAGGGGCAGCCTCCACCAGTCCCCACCCATGTCTCCCACCACCCCCACCCCCCAGTCACCAGGGGCAGCCTCCACCAGGCCCCCAGCCATGTCTCCCACCACCCCCACCCCCCAGCCACCAGGGGCAGCCTCCACCAGGCCCCCACCCATGTCTCCCACCACCTCCACCCCCCCAGTCACCAGGGGCAGCCTCCACCAGGCCCCCACCCATGTCTCCCAGCACTCCCACCCCCAGCCACCAGGGGCAGCCTCCACCAGGCCCCCACCCATGTCTCCCACCACCCCACACCCCCAGTCACCAGGGGCAGCCTCCACCAGGCCCCCACCCATGTCTCCCAGCACCCCCAACACCCCAGCACTGTGGGCCACCTGCCAGCAGGCCCCCACCCATATCCAACTCATGTTCCCCACCACCCCCACCCCCCAGCAGTGCAGGGGCACCCACCACCAGGCCCCCACCCATGTCTCCCAACACCCCCACCCCCCAGCCACCAGGGGCATCCACCACCAGGCCCCCACCCATGTCTCCCACCACCCCCACCCCCCCAGTCACCAGGGGCAGCCTCCACCAGGCCCCCACCCATGCCTCCCAGCACCCCCACCCCTCAGCCACCAGGGGCAGCCTCCACCAGGCCCCCACCCATGTCTCCCAGCACCCACACCCCCCAGCCACCAGGGGCAGCCTCCAACAGGCCCCCACCCATGTCTCCCAGCACCCCCACCCCCCAGCACTGTGGGGCACCCTCCACCAGGCCCCCACCCATGTCTCCCACCACCCCCACCCCCCAGCAGTGCAGGGGCAGCCTCCACCAGGGCCCCACCCATGTCTCCCACCACCCCCACCCCCCAGTCACCAGGGGCAGCCTCCACCAGGCCCCCACCCATGTCTCCCACCACCCCCACCCCCCAGCAGTGCAGGGGCAGCCTCCACCAGGGCGCCACCCATGTCTCCCACCACCCCCACCCCCCAGTCACCAGGGGCAGCCTCCACCAGGCCCCCACCCATGTCTCCCACCACCCCCACCCCCCAAGTCACCAGGGGCAGCCTCCACCAGGCCTCCACCCATGTCTCCCACCACCCCCACCCCCCAGCCACCAGGGGCAGCCTCCACCAGGCCCCCACCCTTGTCTCCCACCACCCCCACCCCCCCAGTCACCAGGGGCAGCCTCCACCAGGCCCCCACCCATGTCTCCCAGCACCCCCACCCCCAGCCACCAGGGGCAGCCTCCACCAGGCCCCCACCCATGTCTCCCACCAGACCCACCCCCCAGTCACCAGGGGCAGCCTCCACCAGGCCCCCACCCATGTCTCCCACCACCCCCACCCCCCAGCCACCAGGGGCAGCCTCCACCAGGCCCCCACCCATGTCTCCCACCACCCCCACCCCCCCAGTCACCAGGGGCAGCCACCACCAGGCCCCCACCCATGTCTCCCAGCACCCCCACCCCCCAGCCACCAGGGGCAGCCTCCACCAGGCCCCCACCCATGTCTCCCACCACCCCCACCCCCCCAGTCACCAGGGGCAATCTCCACCAGGCCCCCACCCATGTCTCCCAGCACCCCCACCCCCCAGCACTGTGGGGCACCCTCCACCAGGCCCCCACCCATGTCTCCCACCACCCCCACCCCCCAGTAGTGCAGGGGAACCCACCACCAGGCCCCCACCCATGTCTCCCAGCTCCCCCACCCCCCAGCCACCAGGGGCAGCCTCCACCAGGCCCCCACCCATGTCTCCCACCACCCCCACCCCCCCAGCACTGTGGGGCACCCACCACCAGGCCCCCACCCATGTCTCCCAGCACCCCACCCCCCAGCTGTGCAGGGGCACCCACCACCAGGCCCCCACCCATGTCTCCCAGCACCCCCACCCCCCAGCAGTGCAGGGGAACCCACCACCAGGCCCCCACCCATGTCTCCCACCCCCCCACCCCACCAGCACTGTGGGGCACCCACCACCAGGCCCCCACCCATGTCTCCCAGCACCCCCACCCCCCAGCAGTGCAGGGGCAGCCTCCACCAGGCCCCCACCCATGTCCAACTCATGTCTCCCACCACCCCCACCCCCCAGCACTGTGGGGCACCTGCCAGCAGGCCCCCACCCATGTCCAACTCATGTTCCCCATCACCCCCACCCCCCAGGACTGTGGGGCACCTGCCAGCAGGCCCCCACCCATGTCCAACTCATGTTCCCCACCACCCCCACCCACCAGCACTGTCGGGCACCTGCCAGCAGTCCCCCACCCATGTCCAACTCATGTTCCCCACCACCCCCACCCCCAGCAGTGCAGGGGCACCCACCACCAGGCCCCCATCCATGTTTCCCAGCACCCCCACCCCCCATGGGCACCCACCACCACCCCCACGCCCCCCAGTCACCAGGGGCAGCCTCCACCAGGCCCCCACCCATGTCTCCCACCACCCCCACCCCCCAGCACTGTGGGGCACCCTCCACCAGGCCCCCAGCCATGTCTCCCACCACCCCACCCCCCAGCAGTGCAGGGGCACCCACCACCAGGCCCCCACCCATGTCTCCCACCACCCCCACCCCCCAGCAGTGCAGGGGCAGCCTCCACCAGGCCCCCACCCATGTCTCCCACCACCCCCACCCCCCAGCCACCAGGGGCAGCCTCCACCAGGCCCCCACCCATGTCTTCCACCACCCCCACCCCCAGTCACCAGGGGCAGCCTCCACCAGGCCCCCACCCATGTCTCCCACCACCCCCACACCCCAGCCACCAGGGGCAGCCTCCACCAGGCCCCCACCCATGTCTCCCACCACCCCCACCCCCCAGCACTGTGGGGCACCAGCCAGCAGGCCCCCACCCATGTCCAAATCATGTTCCCCACCACCCCCACCCCCCAGCAGTGCAGGGGCACCCACCACCAGGCCCCCACCCATGTCTCCCACCACCCCCACCCCCAGCAGTGCAGGGGCAGCCTCCACCAGGCCCCCACCCATGACTCCCACCACCCCCACCCCCCAGCCACCAGGGGCAGCCTCCACCAGGCCCCCACCCATGTCTCCCACCACCCCCACCCCCCCAGTCACCAGGGGCAGCCTCCACCAGCCCCCCACACATGTCTCCCACCACCCCCACCCCCCAGCCACCAGGGGCAGCCTCCACCAGGCCCCCACCCATGTCTCCCACCACCCCCACCCCCCCAGTCACCAGGGGCAGCCTCCACCAGGCCCCCACCCATGTCTCCAAGCACCCCCACCCCCCAGCCATCAGGGGCAGCCTCCACCAGGCCCCCACCCATGTCTCCCACCACCCCCACCCCCCCAGTCACCAGGGGCAGCCTCCACCAGGCCCCCACCCATGTCTCCCAGCACCCCCACCCCCCAGCACTGTGGGGCACCTGCCAGCAGGCCCCCACCCATGTCCAACTCATGTTCCCCACCACCCCCTCTCCCCAGCACTGTCAGGCACCTGCCAGCAGGCCCCCACCCAGGTCTCCCACCCCCCAGCAGTGCAGGGGCAGCCTCCACCAGGCCCCCACCCATGTCTCCCATCACCCCCACCCCCGAGCCACCAGGGGCAGCCTCCACCAGGCCCTCACCCATGTCTCCCACCATCCCCACCCCCCCAGTCACCAGGGGCAGCCTCCACCAGACCCCCATTCATGTCTCCCAGCACCCCACCCCCCAGCCACCAGGGTCAGCCTCCACCAGGCCCCCACCCATGTCTCCCACCACCCCCACCCCCCAGCACTGTGGGGCACCCACCACCAGGCCCCCACCCATGTCTCCCAGCACCCCCACCCCCCAGCAGTGCAGGGGCAGCCTCCACCAGGCCCCCACCCATGTCCAACTCATGTCTCCCACCACCCCCACCCCCCAGCACTGTGGGGCACCTGCCTGCAGGCCCCCACCCATGTCCAACTCATGTTCCCCACCACCCCCACCCCCCAGCACTGTGGGGCACCTGCCAGCAGGCCCCCAACCATGTCCAACTCATGTTCCCCACCACCCCCACCCCCCAGCAGTGCAGGGGCACCCACCACCAGGCCCCCACCCATGTCTCCCAGCACCCCCACCCCCCAGCCACCAGGGGCACCCACCACCAGGCCCCCGCCCATGTCTCCCACCACCCCCACCCTCCCAGTCACCAGGGGCAGCCTCCACCAGGCCCCCACCCATGTCTCCCAGCACTCCCACCCCCCAGTCACCAGGGGCAGCCTCCACCAGGCCCCCACCCATGTCTCCCAGCACCCACACCCCCCAGCCACCAGGGGCAGCCTCCACCAGGCTCCCACCCATGTCTCCCAGCACCCCCACCCCCCAGCACTGTAGGGCACCCTCCACCAGGCCCCCACCCATGTCTCCCACCACCCCACCCCCCAGCAGTGCAGGGGCACCCACCACCAGGCCCCCACCCATGTCTCCCTCCACCCCCACCCCCCAGCAGTGCAGGGGCAGCCTCCACCAGGCCCCCACCCATGTCGACCACCACCCCCACCCATGTCTCCCCACCCCCACCAGGCCCCCACCCATGTCTCCCACCACCCCCACCCCCCAGTCACCAGGGGCAGCCTCCACCAGGCCCCCACCCATGACTCCCACCACCCCCACCCCCCAGCCACCAGGGGCAGCCTCCACCAGGCCCCCACCCATGTCTCCCACCACCCCCACCCCCCAGTCACCAGGGGCAGCCTCCACCAGGCCCCCACCCATGTCCAACTCATGTTCCCCACCACCCTACCCCCCAGCAGTGCAGGGGCTCTCACCACCAGGCCCCCACCCATGTCTCCCAGCACCCCCACCCCCCAGCCACCAGGGGCACCCACCACCAGGCCCTCACCCATGTCTCCCACCACCCCCACCCCCCCAGTCACCAGGGGCAGCCTCCACCAGGCCCCCAGCCATGTCTCCCAGCACCCCCACCCCGCAGCCACCAGGGGCAGCCTCCACCAGGCCCCCACCCATGTCTCCCAGCACCCACACACCCCAGCCACCAGGGGCAGCCTCCACCAGGCCCCCACCCATGTCTCCCAGCGCCCCCACCCCCCAGCACTGTGGGGCACCCTCCACCAGGCCCCCACCCATGTCTCCCACCACCCCCACCCCCACCCCCCAGCAGTGCAGGGGTCCTACCACCAGGCCCCCACCCATGTCTCCCACCACCCCCAGCCCCCAGCAGTGCAGGGGCAGCCTCCACCAGGGCCCCACCCATGTCTCCCACCACCCCCACCCCCCAGACACCAGGGGCAGCCTCCACCAGGCCCCGACCCATGTCTCCCACCACTTCCACCCCCCAGTCACCAGGGGCAGCCTCTACCAGGCCCCCACCCATGTCTCCCACCACCCCCACCCCCAGGCCACCAGGGGCAGCCTCCACCAGGCCCCACCCTTGTCGAGACACCAACCCAACCCGCCCAGTCACCAGGGGCAGCCTCCACCAGGCCCCCACCCATGTCTCCCAGCACCCCCACCCCCAGCCACCAGGGGCAGCCTCCACCAGGCCCCCACCCATGTCTCCCACCACCCCCACCCCCCCAGTCACCAGGGGAAGCCTCCACCAGGCCCCCACCCATGTCTCCCACCACCCCCACCCCCCAGCCACCAGGGGCAGCCTCCACCAGGCCCCCACCCATGTCTCCCACCACCCCCACCCCCCAGTCACCAGGGGCAGCCTCCACCAGGCCCCCACCCATGTCTCCCAGCACCCCCACCCCCCAGCCACCAGGGGCAGCCTCCACCAGGCCCCCACCCATGTCTCCCACCACCCCCACCCTCCCAGTCACCAGGGGCAGCCTCCACCAGGCCCCTACCCATGTCTCCCAGCACCCCCACCCCCCAGCACTGTGGGGCACCCTCCACCAGGCCCCCACCCATGTCTCCCACCACCCCCACCCCCCAGCAGTGCAGGGGCACCCACCACCAGGCCCCCACCCATGTCTCCCACCACCCCCACCCCCACAGCACTGTGGGGCACCCACCACCAGGCCCCTACCCATGTCTCCCAGCACCCCCACCCCCCAGCAGTGCAGGGGCAGCCTCCACCAGGCCCCCACCCATGTCCAACTCATGTCTCCCACCACCCCACCCCCCAGCACTGTGGGGCACCTGCCTGCAGGCCCCCACCCATGTCCAACTCATGTTCCCCACCACCCCCACCCCCCAGGACTGTGGGGTACCTGCCAGCAGGCCCCCACCCATGTCCAACTCATGTTCCCCACCACCCCCACCCCCCAGCACTGTCGGGCACCTGCCAGCAGGCCCCCACCCATGTCCAACTCATGTTCCCCACCACCCCCACCCCCACCCCCAGCAGTGCAGGGGCACCCACCACCAGGCCCCCACCCATGTCTCCCAGCAACCCCACCCCCCAGGGGCACCCACCACCAGGCCCCCACCCATGTCTCCCACCACCCCCACCACCCCAGTCACCAGGGGCAGCCTCCACCGGCCCCCACCCATGTCTCCCACCACCCCCACCCCCCAGCAGTGCAGGGGCACCCACCACCAGGCCCCCACCCATGTCTCCCACCACCCCCACCCCCCAGCAGTGCAGGGGCAGCCTCCACCAGGCCCCCACCCATGTCTCCCAACACTCCCACCCCCCAGCCACCAGGGGCAGCCTCCACCAGGCCCCCACCCATGTCGACCACCACCCCCACCCCCCCAGCCTCCAGGGGCAGCCTCCACCAGGCCCCCACCCATGTCTCCCACCACCCCCACCCCCCAGCCACCAGGGGCAGCCTCCACCAGGCCCCAACCCATGTCTCCCACCACCCCCACCTCCCAGTCACCAGGGGCAGCCTCCACCAGGCCCCCACCCATGTCTCCCAGCACCCCCACCCCCCAGCCACCAGGGGCAGCCTCCACCAGGCCCCCACCCATGTCTCCCACCACCCCCACCCCCCCGGTCACCAGGGGCAGCCTCCACCAGGCCCCCACCCATGTCTCCCACCACCCCCACCCCCCCAGTCACCAGGGGCAGCCTCCACCAGGCCCCCACCCATGTCTCCCACCACCCCCACCCCCCAGCCACCAGGGGCAGCCTCCACCAGGCCCCCACCCATGTCTCCCACCACCCCCACCCCCCCAGCCACCAGGGGCAGCCTCCACCAGGCCCCCACCCATGTCTCCCAGCACCCCCACCCCCCAGCCACCAGGGGCAGCCTCCACCAGGCCCCCACCCATGTCTCCCACCACCCCCACCCCCCCAGTCACCAGTGGCAGCCTCCACCAGGCCCCCACCCATGTCTCCCAGCACCCCCACCCCCCAGCACTGTGGGGCACCTGCCAGCAGGACCCCACCCATGTCCAACTCATGTTCCCCACCACCCCCACCCCCAGCAGTGCAGGGGCACCCACCACCAGGCCCCCACCCATGTCTCCCAGCACCCCCCCCCCGGCCACCAGGGGCACCCACCACCAGGCCCCCACCCATGTCTCCCACCACCCCCACCCCCCCAGTCACCAGGGGCAGCCTCCACCAGGCCCCCACCCATGTCTCCCAGCACCCCCACCCCCCAGCCACCAGGGGCAGTCTCCACCAGGCCCCCACCCATGCCTCCCAGCACCCACACCCCCCAGCCACCAGGGCTAGCCTCCACCAGGCCCCAACCCATGTCTTCCAGCACCCCCACCCACCAGCCCTGTGGGGCACCCTCCACCAGGCCCCCACCCATGTCTCCCACCACCCCCACCCCCCAGCAGTGCAGGGGCACCCACCACCAGGCCCCCACCCATGTCTCCCACCACCCCCACCCCCCAGCAGTGCAGGGGCAGCCTCCACCAGGCCCCCACCCATGTCTCCCAGCACCCCCACCCCCCAGCCACCAGGGGCAGTCTCCACCAGGCCCCCACCCATGTCTCCCACCACCCCCACCCCCCAGTCACCAGGGGCAGCCTCCACCAGGCCCCCACCCATGTCTCCCACCACCCCCACCCTCCAGCCACCAGGGGCAGCCTCCACCAGGCCCCCACCCATGTCTCCCAGCACCCCCACCCCCCAGCCACCAGGGGCAGCTTCCACCAGGCCCCCACCCATGTCTCCCACCACCCCCACCCCCCAGTCACCAGGGGCAGCCTCCACCAGGCCCCCACCCATGTCTCCCAGCACCCCCACCCCCCCAGCACTGTGGGGCACCTGCCAGCAGACCCCCACCCATGTCCAACTCATGTTCCCCAGCACCCCCACCCCCAGCAGTGCAGGGGCACCCACCACCAGGCACCCACCCTTGTCTCCCAGCACCCACACCCCCTAGCCACCAGGGGCACCCACCACCAGGCCCCCACCCATGTCTCCCACCACCCCCACTCCCCCAGTCACCAGGGGCAGCCTCCACCAGGCCCCCACCCATGTCTCCCGGCACCCCCACCCCCCAGCCACCAGGGGCAGCCTCCACCAGGCCCCCACCCATGTCTCCCAGCACCCACACCCCCCAGCCACCAGGGGCAGCCTCAACCAGGCCCCCACCCATGTCTTTCAGCACCCCCACCCGCCAGCACTGTGGGGCACCCTCCACCAGGCCCCCACCCATGTCTCCCACCACCCCCACCCCCCAGCAGTGCAGGGGCAGCCTCCACCAGGCCCCCACCCATGTCTCCCACCACCCCCACCCCCCAGCCACCAGGGGCAGCCTCCACCAGGCCCCCACCCATGTCTCCCACCACCCCCACACCCCCAGTCACCAGGGGCAGCCTCCACCAGGCCCCCACCCATGTCTCCCACCACCCCCACCCCCCAGCCACCAGGGGCAGCCTCCACCAGGCCCCCACCCATGTCTCCCACCACCCCCACCCCCCCAGTCACCAGGGGCAGCCTCCACCAGGCCCCCACCCATGTCTCCCAGCACCCCACCCCAGCCACCAGGGGCAGCCTCCACCAGGCCCCCACCCATGTCTCCCACCACCCCCACCCCCCTCAGTCACCAGGGGTAGCCTCCACCAGGCCCCCACCCATGTCTCCCACCACCCCCACCCCCAGCCACCAGGGGCAGCCTCCACCAGGCCCCCACCCATGTCTCCCACCACCCCCATCCCCCAGTCACCAGGGGCAGCCTCCACCAGGCCCCCACCCATGTCTCCCAGCACCCCCACCCCCCAGCCACCAGGGGCAGCCTCCACCAGGCCCCCACCCATGTCTCCCACCACCCCCACCCCCCAGTCACCAGCGGCAGCCTCCACCAGGCCCCCACCCATGTCTCCCAGCATCCCCACCCCCAGCACTGTGGGGCACCCTCCACCAGGCCCCCACCCATGTCTCCCAGCACCCCCAGCCCCCAGCAGTGCAGGGGCACCCACCACCAGGCCCTCACCCATGTCTCCCACCACCCCCACTCCCCCAGCACTGTGGGGCACCCACCATCAGGCCCCCACCCATGTATCCCAGCACCCCCACGCCCCAGCAGTGCAGGGGCAGCCTCCACCAGGACCCCACCCATGTCCAACTCATGTCTCCCACCACCCCCACCCCCCAGCACTGTGGGGCACCTGCCAGCAGGCCCCCACCCATGTCCAACTCATGTTCCCACCACCCCCACCCCCCCAGCACTGTTGGGCACCTGCCAGCAGGCCCCCACCCATGTCGAACTCATGTTCCCCACCACCCCCACCCTCAGCACTGTCGGGCGCCTGCCAGCAGGCCCCTACCCATGTCCAACTCATGTTCCCCACCACCCCCACCCCCCAGCAGTGCAGGGGCACCCACCACCAGGCCCCCACCCATGTCTCCCAGCACCCCCACCCCCCAGGGGCACCCACCACCAGGCCCCCACCCATGTCTCCCACCACCCCCACCCCCCCAGTCACCAGGGGCAGCCTCCACCAGGCCCCCACCCATGTCTCCCACCACCCCCACCCCCCCAGCAGTGCAGGGGCAGGCTCCACCAGGCCCCCACCCATGTCTCCCAGCACCCCCACCCCCAGCACTGAGGGGCACACTCCACCAGGCCCCCACCCATGTCTCCCAGCACCCCCACCCCCCAGCAGTGCAGGGGCAGCCTCCACCAGGCCCCCACCCATGTCTCCCAGCACCCCACCCCCCAGCCACCAGGGTCAGCCTCCACCAGGCCCCCACCCATGTCTCCCACCACCCCCACCCCCCAGCACTGTGGGGCACCCACCACCAGGCCCCCACCCATGTCTCCCAGCACCCCCACCCCCCAGCAGTGCAGGGGCAGCCTCCACCAGGCCCCCACCCATGTCCAACTCATGTCTCCCACCACCCCCACCCCCCAGCACTGTGGGGCACCTGCCAGCAGGCCCCCACCCATGTCCAACTCATGTTCCCCACCACCCCCACCCCCCAGCACTGTGGGGCACCTGCCAGCAGGCCTCCAACCATGTCCAACTCATGTTCCCCACCACCCCCACCCCCCAGCAGTGCAGGGGCACCCACCACCAGGCCCCCACCCATGTCTCCCAGCACCCCCACCCCCCAGCCACCAGGGGCACCCACCACCAGACCCCCGCCCATGTCTCCCACCACCCCCACCCCCCAGTCACCAGGGGCAGCCTCCACCAGGCCCCCACCCATGTCTCCCAGCACTCCCACCCCCCAGTCACCAGGGGCAGCCTCCACCAGGCCCCCACCCATGTCTCCCAGCACCCACAACCCCCAGCCACCAGGGGCAGCCTCCACCAGGCTCCCACCCATGTCTCCCAGCACCCCCACCCCCCAGCACTGTAGGGCACCCTCCACCAGGCCCCCACCCATGTCTCCCACCACCCCACCCCCCAGCAGTGCAGGGGCACCCACCACCAGGCCCCCACCCATGTCTCCCTCCACCCCCACCCCCCAGCAGTGCAGGGGCAGCCTCCACCAGGCCCCCACCCATGTCGACCACCACCCCCACCCATGTCTCCCCACCCCCACCAGGCCCCCACCCATGTCTCCCACCACCCCCACCCCCCCAGTCACCAGGGGCAGCCTCCACCAGGCCCCCACCCATGACTCCCACCACCCCCACCCCCCAGCCACCAGGGGCAGCCTCCACCAGGCCCCCACCCATGTCTCCCACCACCCCCACCCCCCCAGTCACCAGGGGCAGCCTCCACCAGGCCCCCACCCATGTCTCCCAGCACCCCCACCCCCCAGCCACCAGGGGCAGCCTCCACCAGGCCCCCACCCATGTCTCCCACCAGCCCCACACCCCCAGTCACCAGGGGCAGCCTCCACCAGGCCCCCACCCTCCACCAGGCCCCCACCCATGTCTCCCACCACCCCCACCCCCCCCCAGTCACCAGAGGTAGCCTCCACCAGGCCCCCACCCATGTCTCCCACCACCCCCACCCCAGCCACCACGGGCAGCCTCCACCAGGCCCCCACCCATGTCTCCCACCACCCCCACCCCCCAGTCACCAGGGGCAGCCTCCACCAGGCCCCCACCCATGTCTCCCAGCACCCCCACCCCCCAGCCACCAGGGGCAGCCTCCACCAGGCCCCCACCCATGTCTCCCACCACCCCCACCCCCCAGTCACCAGCGGCAGCCTCCACCAGGCCCCCACCCATGTCTCCCACCACCCCCACCCCCCAGCAGTGCAGGGGCACCCACCACCAGGCCCCCACCATGTCTCCCAGCACCCCCATCCCCCAGCCACCAGGGGCAGCCTCCACCAGGCCCCCACCCATGTCTCCCACCACCCCCACCCCCCCAGCACTGTGGGGCACCCACCACCAGGCCCCCACCCATGTCTCCCAGCACCCCCAGCCCCCAGCAGTGCAGGGGCACCCACCACCAGGCCCCCACCCATGTCTCCCAGCACCCCCACCCCCCAGCAGTGCAGGGGCACCCACCACCAGGCCCTCACCCATGTCTCCCAGCACCCCCACCCCCCAGCCACCAGGGGCAGTCTCCACCAGGCCCCCACCCATGTCTCCCACCACCCCCACCCCCCCAGTCACCAGGGGCAGCCTCCACCAGGCCCCCACCCATGTCTCCCACCACCCCCACCCTCCAGCCACCAGGGGCAGCCTCCACCAGGCCCCCACCCATGTCTCCCAGCACCCCCACCCCCCAGCCACCAGGGGCAGCTTCCACCAGGCCCCCACCCATGTCTCCCACCACCCCCACCCCCCAGTCACCAGGGGCAGCCTCCACCAGGCCCCCACCCATGTCTCCCAGCACCCCCACCCCCCAGCACTGTGGGGCACCTGCCAGCAGACCCCCACCCATGTCCAACTCATGTTCCCCAGCACCCCCACCCCCAGCAGTGCAGGGGCACCCACCACCAGGCACCCACCCTTGTCTCCCAGCACCCACACCCCCTAGCCACCAGGGGCACCCACCACCAGGCCCCCACCCATGTCTCCCACCACCCCCACTCCCCCAGTCACCAGGGGCAGCCTCCACCAGGCCCCCACCCATGTCTCCCAGCACCCCCACCCCCCAGCCACCAGGGGCAGCCTCCACCAGGCCCCCACCCATGTCTCCCAGCACCCACACCCCCCAGCCACCAGGGGCAGCCTCAACCAGGCCCCCACCCATGTCTTTCAGCACCCCCACCCGCCAGCACTGTGGGGCACCCTCCACCAGGCCCCCACCCATGTCTCCCACCACCCCCACCCCCCAGCAGTGCAGGGGCAGCCTCCACCAGGCCCCCACCCATGTCTCCCACCACCCCCACCCCCCAGCCACCAGGGGCAGCCTCCACCAGGCCCCCACCCATGTCTCCCACCACCCCCACACCCCCAGTCACCAGGGGCAGCCTCCACCAGGCCCCCACCCATGTCTCCCACCACCCCCACCCCCCAGCCACCAGGGGCAGCCTCCACCAGGCCCCCACCCATGTCTCCCACCACCCCCACCCCCCCAGTCACCAGGGGCAGCCTCCACCAGGCCCCCACCCATGTCTCCCAGCACCCCACCCCAGCCACCAGGGGCAGCCTCCACCAGGCCCCCACCCATGTCTCCCACCACCCCCACCCCCCTCAGTCACCAGGGGTAGCCTCCACCAGGCCCCCACCCATGTCTCCCACCACCCCCACCCCCAGCCACCAGGGGCAGCCTCCACCAGGCCCCCACCCATGTCTCCCACCACCCCATCCCCCAGTCACCAGGGGCAGCCTCCACCAGGCCCCCACCCATGTCTCCCAGCACCCCCACCCCCCAGCCACCAGGGGCAGCCTCCACCAGGCCCCCACCCATGTCTCCCACCACCCCCACCCCCCAGTCACCAGCGGCAGCCTCCACCAGGCCCCCACCCATGTCTCCCAGCATCCCCACCCCCAGCACTGTGGGGCACCCTCCACCAGGCCCCCACCCATGTCTCCCAGCACCCCCAGCCCCCAGCAGTGCAGGGGCACCCACCACCAGGCCCTCACCCATGTCTCCCACCACCCCCACTCCCCCAGCACTGTGGGGCACCCACCATCAGGCCCCCACCCATGTATCCCAGCACCCCCACGCCCCAGCAGTGCAGGGGCAGCCTCCACCAGGACCCCACCCATGTCCAACTCATGTCTCCCACCACCCCCACCCCCCCAGCACTGTGGGGCACCTGCCAGCAGGCCCCCACCCATGTCCAACTCATGTTCCCACCACCCCCACCCCCCCAGCACTGTTGGGCACCTGCCAGCAGGCCCCCACCCATGTCGAACTCATGTTCCCCACCACCCCCACCCTCAGCACTGTCGGGCGCCTGCCAGCAGGCCCCTACCCATGTCCAACTCATGTTCCCCACCACCCCCACCCCCCAGCAGTGCAGGGGCACCCACCACCAGGCCCCCACCCATGTCTCCCAGCACCCCCACCCCCCAGGGGCACCCACCACCAGGCCCCCACCCATGTCTCCCACCCACCCCCACCCCCCCAGTCACCAGGGGCAGCCTCCACCAGGCCCCCACCCATGTCTCCCACCACCCCCACCCCCCCAGCAGTGCAGGGGCAGGCTCCACCAGGCCCCCACCCATGTCTCCCAGCACCCCACCCCCAGCACTGAGGGGCACACTCCACCAGGCCCCCACCCATGTCTCCCAGCACCCCCACCCCCCAGCAGTGCAGGGGCAGCCTCCACCAGGCCCCCACCCATGTCTCCCAGCACCCCACCCCCCAGCCACCAGGGTCAGCCTCCACCAGGCCCCCACCCATGTCTCCCACCACCCCCACCCCCCAGCACTGTGGGCCCCACCACCAGGCCCCCACCCATGTCTCCCAGCACCCCCACCCCCCAGCAGTGCAGGGGCAGCCTCCACCAGGCCCCCACCCATGTCCAACTCATGTCTCCCACCACCCCCACCCCCCAGCACTGTGGGGCACCTGCCAGCAGGCCCCCACCCATGTCCAACTCATGTTCCCCACCACCCCCACCCCCCAGCACTGTGGGGCACCTGCCAGCAGGCCCCCAACCATGTCCAACTCATGTTCCCCACCACCCCCACCCCCCAGCAGTGCAGGGGCACCCACCACCAGGCCCCCACCCATGTCTCCCAGCACCCCCACCCCCCAGCCACCAGGGGCACCCACCACCAGACCCCCGCCCATGTCTCCCACCACCCCCACCCCCCCAGTCACCAGGGGCAGCCTCCACCAGGCCCCCACCCATGTCTCCCAGCACTCCCACCCCCCAGTCACCAGGGGCAGCCTCCACCAGGCCCCCACCCATGTCCCCCAGCACCCACAACCCCCAGCCACCAGGGGCAGCCTCCACCAGGCTCCCACCCATGTCTCCCAGCACCCCCACCCCCCAGCACTGTAGGGCACCCTCCACCAGGCCCCCACCCATGTCTCCCACCACCCCACCCCCCAGCAGTGCAGGGGCACCCACCACCAGGCCCCCACCCATGTCTCCCTCCACCCCCACCCCCCAGCAGTGCAGGGGCAGCCTCCACCAGGCCCCCACCCATGTCGACCACCACCCCCACCCATGTCTCCCCACCCCCACCAGGCCCCCACCCATGTCTCCCACCACCCCCACCCCCCCAGTCACCAGGGGCAGCCTCCACCAGGCCCCCACCCATGACTCCCACCACCCCCACCCCCCAGCCACCAGGGGCAGCCTCCACCAGGCCCCCACCCATGTCTCCCACCACCCCCACCCCCCCAGTCACCAGGGGCAGCCTCCACCAGGCCCCCACCCATGTCTCCCAGCACCCCCACCCCCCAGCCACCAGGGGCAGCCTCCACCAGGCCCCCACCCATGTCTCCCACCAGCCCCACACCCCCAGTCACCAGGGGCAGCCTCCACCAGGCCCCCACCCTCCACCAGGCCCCCACCCATGTCTCCCACCACCCCCACCCCCCCCCCCAGTCACCAGAGGTAGCCTCCACCAGGCCCCCACCCATGTCTCCCACCACCCCCACCCCAGCCACCACGGGCAGCCTCCACCAGGCCCCCACCCATGTCTCCCACCACCCCCACCCCCCAGTCACCAGGGGCAGCCTCCACCAGGCCCCCACCCATGTCTCCCAGCACCCCCACCCCCCAGCCACCAGGGGCAGCCTCCACCAGGCCCCCACCCATGTCTCCCACCACCCCCACCCCCCAGTCACCAGCGGCAGCCTCCACCAGGCCCCCACCCATGTCTCCCACCACCCCCACCCCCCAGCAGTGCAGGGGCACCCACCACCAGGCCCCCACCATGTCTCCCAGCACCCCCATCCCCCAGCCACCAGGGGCAGCCTCCACCAGGCCCCCACCCATGTCTTCCAGCACCCCCACCCACCAGCCCTGTGGGGCACCCTCCACCAGGCCCCCACCCATGTCTCCCACCACCCCCACCCCCCAGCAGTGCAGGGGCACCCACCACCAGGCCCCCACCCATGTCTCCCACCACCCCCACCCCCCAGCAGTGCAGGGGCAGCCTCCACCAGGCCCCCACCCATGTCTCCCAGCACCCCCACCCCCCAGCCACCAGGGGCACCCACCATCAGGCCCCCACCCATGTATCCCAGCACCCCCACGCCCCAGCAGTGCAGGGGCAGCCTCCACCAGGACCCCACCCATGTCCAACTCATGTCTCCCACCACCCCCACCCCCCAGCACTGTGGGGCACCTGCCAGCAGGCCCCACCCATGTCCAACTCATGTTCCCACCACCCCCATCCCCCCAGCACTGTTGGGCACCTGCCAGCAGGCCCCCACCCATGTCCAACTCATGTTCCCCACCACCCCCACCCCCCAGCACTGTCGGGCGCCTGCCAGCAGGCCCCCACCCATGTCCAAATCATGTTCCCCACCACCCCCACCCCCCAGCAGTGCAGCGGCACCCACCACCAGGCCCCCACCCATGTCTCCCAGCACCCCCACCCCCCAGGGGCACCCACCACCAGGCCCCCACCCATGTCTCCCACCACCCCCACCCCCCCAGTCACCAGGGGCAGCCTCCACCAGGCCCCCACCCATGTCTCCCACCACCCCCACCCCCCCAGCAGTGCAGGGGCAGCCTCCACCAGGCCCCCACCCATGTCTCCCACCACCCCCACCCCCCCAGTCACCAGGGGCAGCCTCCACCAGGCTCCCACCCATGTCTCCCAGCACCCCCACCCCCCAGCTACCAGGGGCAGCCTCCACCAGGCCCCCACCCATGTCTCCCACCACCCCCACCCCCAGTCACCAGGGGCAGCCTCCACCAGGCCCCCACCCATGTCTCCCAGCACCCCTACCCCCCAGCACTGTGGGGCACCTGCCAGCAGGCACCCACCCATGTCCAACTCATGTTCCCCACCACCCCCTCTCCCCAGCACTGTCGGGCACCTGCCAGCAGGCCCCCACCCATGTCTCCCACCACCCCCCACCCCCAAGCCACCAGGGGCAGCCTCCACCAGACCCCCATCCATGTCTACCACCATCCCCACCCCCCCAGCACTGTGGGGCACCCACCACCAGGCCCCCACCCATGTCTCCCAGCACCCCTACCCCCCAGCAGTGCAGGAGCAGCCTCCACCAGGCCCCCACCCATGTCCAATTCATGTTCCCCACCACCCCCTCTCCCCAGCACTGTCGGGCACCTGCCAGCTGGCCCCCATCCATGTCTCCCACCCCCCACCCCTCAGCAGTGCAGGGGCAGCCTCCACCAGGCCCCCACCCATGTCTCCCACCATCCCCAACCCCCCAGTCACCAGGGGCAGCCTCCACCAGACCCCCATCCATGTCTCCCAGCACCCCCACCCCCCAGCCACCAGGGTCAGCCTCCACCAGGCCCCCACCCATGTCTCCCACCACCCCCACCCCCCCAGCACTGTGGGGCACCCACCACCAGGCCCCCACCCATGTCTCCCAGCACCCCCACCGCCCAGCAGTGCAGGGGCAGCCTCCACCAGGCACCCACCCATGTCCAACTCATGTCTCCCACCACCCCCACCCCCCAGCACTGTGGGGCACCTGGCAGCAGGCCCCCACCCATGTCCAACTCATGTTCCCCACCACCCCCACCTCCCAGCAGTGCAGGGGCACCCACCACCAGGCCCCCACCCATGTCTCCCAGCACCCCCACCCCCCAGCCACCAGGGGCACCCACCACCAGGCCCCCACCCATGTCTCCCACCACCCCCACACCCCCAGTCACCAGGGGCAGCCTCCACCAGGCCCCCACCCATGTCTCCCAGAACCCCCACCCCCCAGCCACCAGGGGCAGCCTCCACCAGGCCCCCACCCATGTCTCCCAGCGCCCACACCCCCCAGCCACCAGGGGCAGCCTCCACCAGGCCCCCACCCATGTCTCCCAGCACCCCCACCCCCCAACACTGTGAGGCACCCACCACCAGGCCCCCACCCATGTCTCCCACCACCCCCACCCCCCAGCAGTGCAGGGGCAGCCTCCACCACGCCCCCACCCATGTCTCCCACCACCCCCACCCCCCAGCCACCAGGGGCAGCCTCCACCAGTCCCCACCCATGTCTCCCACCACCCCCACCCCCCAGTCACCAGGGGCAGCCTCCACCAGGCCCCCAGCCATGTCTCCCACCACCCCCACCCCCCAGCCACCAGGGGCAGCCTCCACCAGGCCCCCACCCATGTCTCCCACCACCTCCACCCCCCCAGTCACCAGGGGCAGCCTCCACCAGGCCCCCACCCATGTCTCCCAGCACTCCCACCCCCAGCCACCAGGGGCAGCCTCCACCAGGCCCCCACCCATGTCTCCCACCACCCCACACCCCCAGTCACCAGGGGCAGCCTCCACCAGGCCCCCACCCATGTCTCCCAGCACCCCCAACACCCCAGCACTGTGGGCCACCTGCCAGCAGGCCCCCACCCATATCCAACTCATGTTCCCCACCACCCCCACCCCCCAGCAGTGCAGGGGCACCCACCACCAGGCCCCCACCCATGTCTCCCAACACCCCCACCCCCCAGCCACCAGGGGCATCCACCACCAGGCCCCCACCCATGTCTCCCACCACCCCCACCCCCCCAGTCACCAGGGGCAGCCTCCACCAGGCCCCCACCCATGCCTCCCAGCACCCCCACCCCCCAGCCACCAGGGGCAGCCTCCACCAGGCCCCCACCCATGTCTCCCAGCACCCACACCCCCCAGCCACCAGGGGCAGCCTCCACCAGGCCCCCACCCATGTCTCCCAGCACCCCCACCCCCCAGCACTGTGGGGCACCCTCCACCAGGCCCCCACCCATGTCTCCCACCACCCCCACCCCCCACCAGTGCAGGGGCAGCCTCCACCAGGGCCCCACCCATGTCTCCCACCACCCCCACCCCCCAGTCACCAGGGGCAGCCTCCACCAGGCCCCCACCCATGTCTCCCACCACCCCCACCCCCCAGCAGTGCAGGGGCAGCCTCCACCAGGGCGCCACCCATGTCTCCCACCACCCCCACCCCCCAGTCACCAGGGGCAGCCTCCACCAGGCCCCCACCCATGTCTCCCACCACCCCCACCCCCCAAGTCACCAGGGGCAGCCTCCACCAGGCCTCCACCCATGTCTCCCACCACCCCCACCCCCCAGCCACCAGGGGCAGCCTCCACCAGGCCCCCACCCTTGTCTCCCACCACCCCCACCCCCCCAGTCACCAGGGGCAGCCTCCACCAGGCCCCCACCCATGTCTCCCAGCACCCCCACCCCCAGCCACCAGGGGCAGCCTCCACCAGGCCCCCACCCATGTCTCCCACCAGACCCACCCCCCAGTCACCAGGGGCAGCCTCCACCAGGCCCCCACCCATGTCTCCCACCACCCCCACCCCCCAGCCACCAGGGGCAGCCTCCACCAGGCCCCCACCCATGTCTCCCACCACCCCCACCCCCCCAGTCACCAGGGGCAGCCACCACCAGGCCCCCACCCATGTCTCCCAGCACCCCCACCCCCCAGCCACCAGGGGCAGCCTCCACCAGGCCCCCACCCATGTCTCCCACCACCCCCACCCCCCCAGTCACCAGGGGCAATCTCCACCAGGCCCCCACCCATGTCTCCCAGCACCCCCACCCCCCAGCACTGTGGGGCACCCTCCACCAGGCCCCCACCCATGTCTCCCACCACCCCCACCCCCCAGCAGTGCAGGGGAACCCACCACCAGGCCCCCACCCATGTCTCCCAGCTCCCCCACCCCCCAGCCACCAGGGGCAGCCTCCACCAGGCCCCCACCCATGTCTCCCACCACCCCCACCCCCCCAGCACTGTGGGGCACCCACCACCAGGCCCCCACCCATGTCTCCCAGCACCCCACCCCCAGCTGTGCAGGGGCACCCACCACCAGGCCCCCACCCATGTCTCCCAGCACCCCCACCCCCCAGCAGTGCAGGGGAACCCACCACCAGGCCCCCACCCATGTCTCCCACCCCCCCACCCCACCAGCACTGTGGGGCACCCACCACCAGGCCCCCACCCATGTCTCCCAGCACCCCCACCCCCCAGCAGTGCAGGGGCAGCCTCCACCAGGCCCCCACCCATGTCCAACTCATGTCTCCCACCACCCCCACCCCCCAGCACTGTGGGGCACCTGCCAGCAGGCCCCCACCCATGTCCAACTCATGTTCCCCATCACCCCCACCCCCCAGGACTGTGGGGCACCTGCCAGCAGGCCCCCACCCATGTCCAACTCATGTTCCCCACCACCCCCACCCACCAGCACTGTCGGGCACCTGCCAGCAGTCCCCCACCCATGTCCAACTCATGTTCCCCACCACCCCCACCCCCAGCAGTGCAGGGGCACCCACCACCAGGCCCCCACCCATGTCTCCCAGCACCCCCACCCCCCATGGGCACCCACCACCACCCCCACGCCCCCCAGTCACCAGGGGCAGCCTCCACCAGGCCCCCACCCATGTCTCCCACCACCCCCACCCCCCAGCACTGTGGGGCACCCTCCACCAGGCCCCCAGCCATGTCTCCCACCACCCCACCCCCCAGCAGTGCAGGGGCACCCACCACCAGGCCCCCACCCATGTCTCCCACCACCCCCACCCCCCAGCAGTGCAGGGGCAGCCTCCACCAGGCCCCCACCCATGTCTCCCACCACCCCCACCCCCCAGCCACCAGGGGCAGCCTCCACCAGGCCCCCACCCATGTCTTCCACCACCCCCACCCCCCAGTCACCAGGGGCAGCCTCCACCAGGCCCCCACCCATGTCTCCCACCACCCCCACCCCCCAGCCACCAGGGGCAGCCTCCACCAGGCCCCCACCCATGTCTCCCACCACCCCCACCCCCCAGCACTGTGGGGCACCAGCCAGCAGGCCCCCACCCATGTCCAAATCATGTTCCCCACCACCCCCACCCCCCAGCAGTGCAGGGGCACCCACCACCAGGCCCCCACCCATGTCTCCCACCACCCCCACCCCCAGCAGTGCAGGGGCAGCCTCCACCAGGCCCCCACCCATGTCTCCCACCACCCCCACCCCCCAGCCACCAGGGGCAGCCTCCACCAGGCCCCCACCCATGTCTCCCACCACCCCCACCCCCCCAGTCACCAGGGGCAGCCTCCACCAGCCCCCCACACATGTCTCCCACCACCCCCACCCCCCAGCCACCAGGGGCAGCCTCCACCAGGCCCCCACCCATGTCTCCCACCACCCCCACCCCCCCAGTCACCAGGGGCAGCCTCCACCAGGCCCCCACCCATGTCTCCAAGCACCCCCACCCCCCAGCCATCAGGGGCAGCCTCCACCAGGCCCCCACCCATGTCTCCCACCACCCCACCCCCCCAGTCACCAGGGGCAGCCTCCACCAGGCCCCCACCCATGTCTCCCAGCACCCCCACCCCCCAGCACTGTGGGGCACCTGCCAGCAGGCCCCCACCCATGTCCAACTCATGTTCCCCACCACCCCCTCTCCCCAGCACTGTCAGGCACCTACCAGCAGGCCCCCACCCAGGTCTCCCACCCCCCAGCAGTGCAGGGGCAGCCTCCACCAGGCCCCCACCCATGTCTCCCACCACCCCCACCCCCGAGCCACCAGGGGCACCCTCCACCAGGCCCTCACCCATGTCTCCCACCATCCCCACCCCCCCAGTCACCAGGGGCAGCCTCCACCAGACCCCAATCCATGTCTCCCAGCACCCCACCCCCCAGCCACCAGGGTCAGCCTCCACCAGGCCCCCACCCATGTCTCCCACCACCCCCACCCCCCAGCACTGTGGGGCACCCACCACCAGGCCCCCACCCATGTCTCCCAGCACCCCCACCCCCCAGCAGTGCAGGGGCAGCCTCCACCAGGCCCCCACCCATGTCCAACTCATGTCTCCCACCACCCCCACCCCCCAGCACTGTGGGGCACCTGCCTGCAGGCCCCCAACCATGTCCAACTCATGTTCCCCACCACCCCCACCCCCCAGCAGTGCAGGGGCACCCACCACCAGGCCCCCACCCATGTCTCCCAGCACCCCCACCCCCCAGCCACCAGGGGCACCCACCACCAGGCCCCCGCCCATGTCTCCCACCACCCCCACCCTCCCAGTCACCAGGGGCAGCCTCCACCAGGCCCCCACCCATGTCTCCCAGCACTCCCACCCCCCAGTCACCAGGGGCAGCCTCCACCAGGCCCCCACCCATGTCTCCCAGCACCCACACCCCCCAGCCACCAGGGGCAGCCTCCACCAGGCTCCCACCCATGTCTCCCAGCACCCCCACCCCCCAGCACTGTAGGGCACCCTCCACCAGGCCCCCACCCATGTCTCCCACCACCCCACCCCCCAGCAGTGCAGGGGCACCCACCACCAGGCCCCCACCCATGTCTCCCTCCACCCCCACCCCCCAGCAGTGCAGGGGCAGCCTCCACCAGGCCCCCACCCATGTCGACCACCACCCCCACCCATGTCTCCCCACCCCCACCAGGCCCCCACCCATGTCTCCCACCACCCCCACCCCCCAGTCACCAGGGGCAGCCTCCACCAGGCCCCCACCCATGACTCCCACCACCCCCACCCCCCAGCCACCAGGGGCAGCCTCCACCAGGCCCCCACCCATGTCTCCCACCACCCCCACCACCCCAGTCACCAGGGGCAGCCTCCACCAGGCCCCCACCCATGTCCAACTCATGTTCCCCACCACCCTACCCCCCAGCAGTGCAGGGGCTCTCACCACCAGGCCCCCACCCATGTCTCCCAGCACCCCCACCCCCCAGCCACCAGGGGCACCCACCACCAGGCCCTCACCCATGTCTCCCACCACCCCCACCCCCCCAGTCACCAGGGGCAGCCTCCACCAGGCCCCCAGCCATGTCTCCCAGCACCCCCACCCCGCAGCCACCAGGGGCAGCCTCCACCAGGCCCCCACCCATGTCTCCCAGCACCCACACCCCCCAGCCACCAGGGGCAGCCTCCACCAGGCCCCCACCCTTGTCTCCCAGCGCCCCCACCCCCCAGCACTGTGGGGCACCCTCCACCAGGCCCCCACCCATGTCTCCCACCACCCCCACCCCCACCCCCCAGCAGTGCAGGGGTCCCACCACCAGGCCCCCACCCATGTCTCCCACCACCCCAAGCCCCCAGCAGTGCAGGGGCAGCCTCCACCAGGGCCCCACCCATGTCTCCCACCACCCCCACCCCCCAGACACCAGGGGCAGCCTCCACCAGGCCCCGACCCATGTCTCCCACCACTTCCACCCCCCAGTCACCAGGGGCAGCCTCTACCAGGCCCCCACCCATGTCTCCCACCACCCCCACCCCCCAGCCACCAGGGGCAGCCTCCACCAGGCCCCACCCTTGTCGAGACACCAACCCAACCCGCCCAGTCACCAGGGGCAGCCTCCACCAGGCCCCCACCCATGTCTCCCAGCACCCCCACCCCCAGCCACCAGGGGCAGCCTCCACCAGGCCCCCACCCATGTCTCCCACCACCCCCACCCCCCCAGTCACCAGGGGAAGCCTCCACCAGGCCCCCACCCATGTCTCCCACCACCCCCACCCCCCAGCCACCAGGGGCAGCCTCCACCAGGCCCCCACCCATGTCTCCCACCACCCCCACCCCCCCAGTCACCAGGGGCAGCCTCCACCAGGCCCCCACCCATGTCTCCCAGCACCCCCACCCCCCAGCCACCAGGGGCAGCCTCCACCAGGCCCCCACCCATGTCTCCCACCACCCCCACCCTCCCAGTCACCAGGGGCAGCCTCCACCAGGCCCCTACCCATGTCTCCCAGCACCCCCACCCCCCAGCACTGTGGGGCACCCTCCACCAGGCCCCCACCCATGTCTCCCACCACCCCCACCCCCCAGCAGTGCAGGGGCACCCACCACCAGGCCCCCACCCATGTCTCCCACCACCCCCACCCCCACAGCACTGTGGGGCACCCACCACCAGGCCCCTACCCATGTCTCCCAGCACCCCCACCCCCCAGCAGTGCAGGGGCAGCCTCCACCAGGCCCCCACCCATGTCCAACTCATGTCTCCCACCACCCCACCCCGAGCACTGTGGGGCACCTGCCTGCAGGCCCCCACCCATGTCCAACTCATGTTCCCCACCACCCCCACCCCCCAGGACTGTGGGGCACCTGCCAGCAGGCACCCACCCATGTCCAACTCATGTTCCCCACCACCCCCACCCCCCAGCACTGTCGGGCACCTGCCAGCAGGCCCCCACCCATGTCCAACTCATGTTCCCCACCACCCCCACCCCCACCCCCAGCAGTGCAGGGGCACCCACCACCAGGCCCCCACCCATGTCTCCCAGCAACCCCACCCCCCAGGGGCACCCACCACCAGGCCCCCACCCATGTCTCCCACCACCCCCACCACCCCAGTCACCAGGGGCAGCCTCCACCGGCCCCCACCCATGTCTCCCACCACCCCCACCCCCCAGCAGTGCAGGGGCACCCACCACCAGGCCCCCACCCATGTCTCCCACCACCCCCACCCCCCAGCAGTGCAGGGGCAGCCTCCACCAGGCCCCCACCCATGTCTCCCAACACCCCCACCCCCCAGCCACCAGGGGCAGCCTCCACCAGGCCCCCACCCATGTCGACCACCACCCCCACCCCCCAGCCACCAGGGGCAGCCTCCACCAGGCCCCCACCCATGTCTCCCACCACCCCCACCCCCCCAGCCACCAGGGGCAGCCTCCACCAGGCCCCCACCCATGTCTCCCAGCACCCCCACCCCCCAGCCACCAGGGGCAGCCTCCACCAGGCCCCCACCCATGTATCCCACCACCCCCACCCCCCCAGTCACCAGTGGCAGCCTCCACCAGGCCCCCACCCATGTCTCCCAGCACCCCCACCCCCCAGCACTGTGGGGCACCTGCCAGCAGGACCCCACCCATGTCCAACTCATGTTCCCCACCACCCCCACCCCCAGCAGTGCAGGGGCACCCACCACCAGGCCCCCACCCATGTCTCCCAGCACCCCCCCGGCCACCAGGGGCACCCACCACCAGGCCCCCACCCATGTCTCCCACCACCCCCACCCCCCCAGTCACCAGGGGCAGCCTCCACCAGGCCCCCACCCATGTCTCCCAGCACCCCCACCCCCCAGCCACCAGGGGCAGCCTCCACCAGGCCCCCACCCATGCCTCCCAGCACCCACACCCCCCAGCCACCAGGGCTAGCCTCCACCAGGCCCCAACCCATGTCTTCCAGCACCCCCACCCACCAGCCCTGTGGGGCACCCTCCACCAGGCCCCCACCCATGTCTCCCACCACCCCCACCCCCCAGCAGTGCAGGGGCACCCACCACCAGGCCCCCACCCATGTCTCCCACCACCCCCACCCCCCAGCAGTGCAGGGGCAGCCTCCACCAGGCCCCCACCCATGTCTCCCAGCACCCCCACCCCCCAGCCACCAGGGGCAGTCTCCACCAGTCCCCCACCCATGTCTCCCACCACCCCCACCCCCCCAGTCACCAGGGGCAGCCTCCACCAGGCCCCCACCCATGTCTCCCACCACCCCCACCCCCCAGCCACCAGGGGCAGCCTCCACCAGGCCCCCACCCATGTCTCCCAGCACCCCCACCCCCCAGCCACCAGGGGCAGCTTCCACCAGGCCCCCACCCATGTCTCCCACCACCCCCACCCCCCAGTCACCAGGGGCAGCCTCCACCAGGCCCCCACCCATGTCTCCCAGCACCCCCACCCCCCAGCACTGTGGGGCACCTGCCAGCAGGCCCCCACCCATGTCCAACTCATGTTCCCCAGCACCCCCACCCCCAGCAGTGCAGGGGCACCCACCACCAGGCACCCACCCTTGTCTCCCAGCACCCACACCCCCTAGCCACCAGGGGCACCCACCACCAGGCCCCCACCCATGTCTCCCACCACCCCCACTCCCCCAGTCACCAGGGGCAGCCTCCACCAGGCCCCCACCCATGTCTCCCAGCACCCCCACCCCCCAGCCACCAGGGGCAGCCTCCACCAGGCCCCCACCCATGTCTCCCAGCACCCACACCCCCCAGCCACCAGGGGCAGCCTCAACCAGGCCCCCACCCATGTCTTTCAGCACCCCCATCCGCCAGCACTGTGGGGCACCCTCCACCAGGCCCCCACCCATGTCTCCCACCACCCCCACCCCCCAGCAGTGCAGGGGCAGCCTCCACCAGGCCCCCACCCATGTCTCCCACCACCCCCACCCCCCAGCCACCAGGGGCAGCCTCCACCAGGCCCCCACCCATGTCTCCCACCACCCCCACACCCCCAGTCACCAGGGGCAGCCTCCACCAGGCCCCCACCCATGTCTCCCACCGCCCCCACCCCCCAGCCACCAGGGGCAGCCTCCACCAGGCCCCCACCCATGTCTCCCACCACCCCCACCCCCCCAGTCACCAGGGGCAGCCTCCACCAGGCCCCCACCCATGTCTCCCAGCACCCCACCCCCAGCCACCAGGGGCAGCCTCCACCAGGCCCCCACCCATGTCTCCCACCACCCCCACCCCCCTCAGTCACCAGGGGTAGCCTCCACCAGGCCCCCACCCATGTCTCCCACCACCCCCACCCCCAGCCACCAGGGGCAGCCTCCACCAGGCCCCCACCCATGTCTCCCACCACCCCCACCCCCCAGTCACCAGGGGCAGCCTCCACCAGGCCCCCACCCATGTCTCCCAGCACCCCCACCCCCCAGCCACCAGGGGCAGCCTCCACCAGGCCCCCACCCATGTCTCCCAGCACCCCCACCCCCCAGCAGTGCAGGGGCACCCACCACCAGGCCCTCACCCATGTCTCCCACCACCCCCACTCCCCCAGCACTGTGGGGCACCCACCATCAGGCCCCCACCCATGTATCCCAGCACCCCCACGCCCCAGCAGTGCAGGGGCAGCCTCCACCAGGACCCCACCCATGTCCAACTCATATCTCCCACCACCCCCACCCCCCAGCACTGTGGGGCACCTGCCAGCAGGCCCCCACCCATGTCCAACTCATGTTCCCACCACCCCCACCCCCCCAGCACTGTTGGGCACCTGCCAGCAGGCCCCCACCCATGTCGAACTCATGTTCCCCACCACCCCCACCCTCAGCACTGTCGGGCGCCTGCCAGCAGGCCCCCACCCATGTCCAACTCATGTTCCCCACCACCCCCACCCCCCAGCAGTGCAGGGGCACCCACCACCAGGCCCCCACCCATGTCTCCCAGCACCCCCACCCCCCAGGGGCACCCACCACCAGGCCCCCACCCATGTCTCCCACCACCCCCACCCCCCCAGTCACCAGGGGCAGCCTCCACCAGGCCCCCACCCATGTCTCCCACCACCCCCACCGCCCCAGCAGTGCAGGGGCAGCCTCCACCAGGCCCCCACCCATGTCTCCCAGCACCCCCACCCCCAGCACTGAGGGGCACACTCCACCAGGCCCCCACCCATGTCTCCCAGCACCCCCACCCCCCAGCAGTGCAGGGGCAGCCTCCACCAGGCCCCCACCCATGTCTCCCAGCACCCCACCCCCCAGCCACCAGGGTCAGCCTCCACCAGGCCCCCACCCATGTCTCCCACCACCCCCACCCCCCAGCACTGTGGGGCACCCACCACCAGGCCCCCACCCATGTCTCCCAGCACCCCCACCCCCCAGCAGTGCAGGGGCAGCCTCCACCAGGCCCCCACCCATGTCCAACTCATGTCTCCCACCACCCCCACCCCCCAGCACTGTGGGGCACCTGCCAGCAGGCCCCCACCCATGTCCAACTCATGTTCCCCACCACCCCCCAGCACTGTGGGGCACCTGCCAGCAGGCCCCCAACCATGTCCAACTCATGTTCCCCACCACCCCCACCCCCCAGCAGTGCAGGGGCACCCACCACCAGGCCCCCACCCATGTCTCCCAGCACCCCCACCCCCCAGCCACCAGGGGCACCCACCACCAGGCCCCCGCCCATGTCTCCCACCACCCCCACCCCCCCAGTCACCAGGGGCAGCCTCCACCAGGCCCCCACCCATGTCTCCCAGCACTCCCACCCCCCAGTCACCAGGGGCAGCCTCCACCAGGCCCCCACCCATGTCTCCCAGCACCCACAACCCCCAGCCACCAGGGGCAGCCTCCACCAGGCTCCCACCCATGTCTCCCAGCACCCCCACCCCCCAGCACTGTAGGGCACCCTCCACCAGGCCCCCACCCATGTCTCCCACCACCCCACCCCCCAGCAGTGCAGGGGCACCCACCACCAGGCCCCCACCCATGTCTCCCTCCACCCCCACCCCCCAGCAGTGCAGGGGCTCCCTCCACCAGGCCCCCACCCATGTCGACCACCACCCCCACCCATGTCTCCCCACCCCCACCAGGCCCCCACCCATGTCTCCCACCACCCCCACCCCCCCAGTCACCAGGGGCAGCCTCCACCAGGCCCCCACCCATGACTCCCACCACCCCCACCCCCCAGCCACCAGGGGCAGCCTCCACCAGGCCCCCACCCATGTCTCCCACCACCCCCACCCCCCCAGTCACCAGGGGCAGCCTCCACCAGGCCCCCACCCATGTCTCCCAGCACCCCCACCCCCCAGCCACCAGGGGCAGCCTCCACCAGGCCCCCACCCATGTCTCCCACCAGCCCCACACCCCCAGTCACCAGGGGCAGCCTCCACCAGGCCCCCACCCTCCACCAGGCCCCCACCCATGTCTCCCACCACCCCCACCCCCCCAGTCACCAGGGGTAGCCTCCACCAGGCCCCCACCCATGTCTCCCACCACCCCCACCCCCAGCCACCAGGGGCAGCCTCCACCAGGCCCCCACCCATGTCTCCCACCACCCCCACCCCCCAGTCACCAGGGGCAGCCTCCACCAGGCCCCCACCCATGTCTCCCAGCACCCCCACCCCCCAGCCACCAGGGGCAGCCTCCACCAGGCCCCCACCCATGTCTCCCACCACCCCCACCCCCCAGTCACCAGCGGCAGCCTCCACCAGGCCCCCACCCATGTCTCCCACCACCCCCACCCCCCAGCAGTGCAGGGGCACCCACCACCAGGCCCCCACCATGTCTCCCAGCACCCCCATCCCCCAGCCACAAGGGGCAGCCTCCACCAGGCCCCCACCCATGTCTCCCACCACCCCCACCCCCCCAGCACTGTGGGGCACCCACCACCAGGCCCCCACCCATGTCTCCCAGCACCCCCAGCCCCCAGCAGTGCAGGGGCACCCACCACCAGGCCCCCACCCATGTCTCCCAGCACCCCCACCCCCCAGCAGTGCAGGGGCACCCACCACCAGGCCCTCACCCATGTCTCCCACCACCCCCACTCCCCCAGCACTGTGGGGCACCCACCATCAGGCCCCCACCCATGTATCCCAGCACCCCCACGCCCCAGCAGTGCAGGGGCAGCCTCCACCAGGACCCCACCCATGTCCAACTCATGTCTCCCACCACCCCCACCCCCCAGCACTGTGGGGCACCTGCCAGCAGGCCCCACCCATGTCCAACTCATGTTCCCACCACCCCCATCCCCCCAGCACTGTTGGGCACCTGCCAGCAGGCCCCCACCCATGTCCAACTCATGTTCCCCACCACCCCCACCCCCCAGCACTGTCGGGCGCCTGCCAGCAGGCCCCCACCCATGTCCAAATCATGTTCCCCACCACCCCCACCCCCCAGCAGTGCAGGTGCACCCACCACCAGGCCCCCACCCATGTCTCCCAGCACCCCCACCCCCCAGGGGCACCCACCACCAGGCCCCCACCCATGTCTCCCACCACCCCCACCCCCCCAGTCACCAGGGGCAGCCTCCACCAGGCCCCCACCCATGTCTCCCACCACCCCCACCCCCCCAGCAGTGCAGGGGCAGCCTCCACCAGGCCCCCACCCATGTCTTCCAGCACCCCCACCCCCAGCACTGAGGGGCACCCTCCACCAGGCCCCCACCCATGTCTCCCACCACCCCCACCCCCCAGCAGTGCAGGGGCACCCACCACCAGGCCCCCACCCATGTCTCCCACCACCCCCAGCCCCCAGCCACCAGGGGCAGCCTCCACTAGTCCCCCACCCATGTCTCCCACCACCCCCACCCCCCAGCAGTGCAGGGGCAGCGTCCACCAGGCCCCCACCCATGTCTACCACCACCCCCACCCCCCAGCACTGTGGGGCACCTGCCAGCAGGCCCCCACCCATGTCCAACTCATGTTCCCCACCACCCCCACCCCCCAGCACTGTGGGGCACCTGCCAGCAGGCCCCCACCCATGTGCAACTCATGTTCCCCAGCCAACATGTCATCACAATCTAGATCCCTGGTCCCTATGGTCAGCCTCCAAATGCAAAACACCCACCCGAGTATTGCATCCACCCACTCATAATTTGCAATTACATCACAGAACACCAATTGCAAGTTCCGAAACAAACACATCTCCCTCACATACACCCAATGGGTGTCAGTGAACCTCAAAACACATATCATGAAATGCATGAAACCAATGAGATACCACACATTGAAGTTCACCAAAAAAATATGTATTAAAGGAAACATAAATAGAATAAAAAATGAATAAACAGAAATGTGAATGTACAAAAATTAAAAGAAGCATGTCCGTGAAAAAAAGCAAAACCAAAAATAAAATTCCAAAGTAATGTTCTCCAAAGTCAATGTCCACAAAACAAAATCCAATGGGAAATAAAAAATAAAGCAATTGCTCCATGGTTAAAAAGTGAAAAAAAAATACAATCCAACAGTGAACTATGTACATGGGAACAAGCCAGGGTCCACTATCCCAACAAAATAAAGGAAACCTATCTAACTACACTAACTAATAAAATAAACTATATACAAAAATGTGGCCAATGTCCGAAAGGTCCAAATAAAATCAAAACAAAAATGAAACCTAACACTACCTACATAACTATGTACAAGGGCAGCGGGCTAGTTTAACGGCTCAACTGTGGATGTCCCGGGCCAGGGCATCATCGAACTCCTCCTCAATATCCCGGAGGCGGTCCTCCTCCATGTCCCCGAGGGTCCGCAGGGCCGTCGACGTCTCCACCTCCAAACCCCTGCGGATTGCCTCGGGGCACTCGGCCCGCCTCAGGGCCCTCCGCATGGAGTTCTCCGCCCTGACCATTGTGAGCCGTGCCTCTTCCGCCCGCTGCCGCTCCGCATCTATGGCGTGGCCCAACCGCTGCCACACGGAAGACACTCTCTGTCCTGGGTCCTCCTGCCCTCCGGCCGATGCCTGCCACTCTGATGTTGAAGGCCCCTAGCCTTCATGGCTCCCACCACGTTGCTGCTGCTGCTGTGCCTCTGCCCGTGCACTGCCTCCTGCTGCCTGCACATCCTCCGCCGGCTGGGGTGCAGTCGTAGATGTGGCCACCCCTGCTGGACGTCAGACTCCCGACTGTGGCAGGGATGCCTCCTCCACCAGCCTGGCCGCACCGTCAGAGGCAGCTCCACAGGGCACCCAGGTGACTGATGGGTGGGAAGATGGCACGGAGGACGACTGGCTCGTAGGGGGTCCAGTTGAGGAGGGGGTCGTAGCAAGCCCCATCAGACGGAGGAATCCGGCCTGGGTGACCTGTCCCAGCAGGCTGACGTGGTCAACGAGCCATTCGAGATGACGTGCAGTCTCTTCATGAAAAGACTGCAGGTCACCTCGCATGGCCCGTTGACGCAACGCCACACCAGCCAGGACAGGCTCAACCCGGACCTGGATAGCCACGTCCGCAGGCAGAGGAAGGCCAGTTGACGTGAGCTCATCCCCTGCCTGAAAACCGGTCTGGACTTAGGCATCCCTGCTGGTGCAAGATGATGCAGGGACAGGATCAGGGACAGGATTGCACACAGACACCTCCACGGCGGCCTGTGCTGCCTCCTGTCCCTGGTCCTGCACTGCACCACTAGCACCAGTGGGATCCCCACCTCCAGACCCCGTCTCTGGTGCTTGCACGGCATCCTCCTCCACCAAACCCCCACCAACCTGGATGACTCCGTGCCATCTTCCCCTGTTGGGCCCTGTGGGGTCCCAGCTGCCCCTTCTGCTGCCGAGGAGTCCAACTCCAACCTCCGCCTCTTGGACCTCCCCCCGGGAGCTGTGGCCTGGGACGCAGCACCGGACTCCTCACTCCCCGACGAGATCACAACATGGGAGGGGAGCCGGGCCTTGCGTCTCCGGCTGGCGGTGAGATCCCCGCCGCTGTGCTCCACAGCACCTTCTCCACCCTCTTCATCAGTTGACGCTGCAGACAGGGAGAAACAAAACACAGGCATCAGGGCACTGTACAATGGACACATACACACATGACAGTTGTACATGAGTGGCATTGGCAAACCTCAGACATGTCATCACAATCCCCAACACACGTCATTACAACTCGCACACATGAGCCATACCACAGCCATATCGCAACTGCCACCACCATCCATACACATACAACAGCATGAGCAGCCAAAGGTGAGCCAGACATCACATGCAACACAGGAAGTGCACCACACATGTACACACACCACCACACTTGCATGCATGTGTACACCTCTGCCAAGTGTCGCAGTGTTCAGACGGGCATCCATGTCACATCTGCCAATCAGGCTTCCACATACCGCTGTCACATGCATCCATGTTGCATCACTGTTGCACCCTTGTCAAATACACACACATGCACATGTACACAGTGCTGATACATGCAGCCGAAACAACATACATGCGTGACATCACGGACATGTCTACTTACATACACATTCATCCAAACATGTGTGCCCACACAACTGCATTTGGCATGCAAGCCTACACACACAAGCACCATGCATGTCTCACACATTCCAGCCCTCGCATGTGTCAGCCCCACAGCCCTGTACACCCCCACCCATACTCGATCCCATACAAACAGATGTGCAACCTGCACACTACTGAATAATCACCACACGCACTTCTCACAATCAGGATGCATGTACACTCACCGCTCGACTCCAGACGGGTCTGCCTCTCAAGGACCTGGACGTGGAGCGCTGGGGATATGCGTTCCAGGACCCGCATCTGTTCTTCCGACAAGTGGCCCCGGCGCCCCTTGGCATCCACTGCCTTAAAGAGGCGCCGGGCCTTGTTCAGGGTCCTGGACCTGAAGTCCTCCCAGCGCTTCTTGACATGTTGTAAGTCACGGACTGCCACCCCCTCCGCTTTGATGGCAGTCACAATGTCAGTCCAGATCCGAGTCCGTCCTTCCTTGTCGGCGCGGGAACTTCCGAAGAGGGCATCATACTGCCCCAGGACTTGCTCCACCAGGACACCAACTTCGGTGGCACTGAAGCTGGTGCCCCTCTGCCTCTCTGGCCGGGGGTTGTCAGTGGTCTCAGATGGTGTTTGCCATGACATGACAACCCCAGAGGCAGGAGTGGGTGGGCAACTGGGTCCTGGGGCTGGGCTGTGGAGCGATGGAATCCCAGTCGGAAATCTTTGGTTCCAGCAGGGGTGGTCACAGCAACAGCACCCCTGGCTGATGTGCAGGCAGCAAATGGCAGGGCACCTGGGCAGCAGGCAGTCAGGCAGCAGCAGATGGCAGGTGGGAGCGTGCTCGGGGCTCTGGGGGGCAGTAGTTCGGCCTTCTGGGCAGGAGCAGGTCTTCCGTGTGCTTACGCGTGGCCAGCTTGATACGGAGTGATTTGGCAAAAAAAAATCTGCACGTCAGCGTGTAATTCAAGGAAAGGCCCTTAGCGCGTAAGCGCGTCTGCACGCATACGCATTTTCATTGGACAGAAGGCCCCTCAAGCGCCCCTGTGACGTGACGCGTACAGAAGTGCATGGGCATTTCACCGCGCATGGAAAACTGCACGTCCGCGTGTAATACGAGGAAAGGGCCCATGCGCGTAAGTGCGCGTGGAAAACTGCACGTCCGCGTGTAATACGAGGAAAGGCCCTTAGCGTGTATGCACGGCAGCACGCATATGCGATTTCATTGGACCAAAGGCCCTTAGCGCGTGAGCGCGTCTGTGACGTGACGCGCGCATGTGTTTCCCTCATTGCACATGATGACAGAACACACGTGGATTCCCACCAATCGCGTGTGAAAGTTCCCGGCACCCCAGAACACACGTACCCAGGCTAATCGCATGTGGAACTTCCCGCGCACCCTGCAACACACGTACCCAGGCCAATCGCGTGTACGCTCACTCCCCTCAGATCACACGCGATGACACTCAGACCTACAGTCTTACCACGTATCCGAATACGGGAAACCCGCGCATGGCAAAAGACGTGCACAGGCGTCAACGCGTCCGCCCACACGAAGGCAGGTGGAGGCGTCCCCGCGCACAGCATAAAAGTGCGCGCAAGCAACAAACGCGTATTTACAGCTACGATGAATGCCCCATTTGTCACTGCACTGATCGTGGGACACCGCAGGAGGAGGAGAATAGCCAGGGCACGCATTTTCGCACCACGGACAAGCCTTTTTGGGATGCCTGACGACCAGGTCTACGGCAGGTATAGGTTTCCACCCCATATCATCCTAGACCTGGTCAGGGAGTGGGAAGATGACCTCACATCACCCACCCTTTGCTCCCAAGCATTGAGCCCCTTGGAGAAGCTGCTCAATGTCCTGTATTTTTTGGCCACTGGGTCATTTCAGCGGACCACTGCCATAGTGGGGGGGTCTCACAGGCCACGCAGTCACGCTGCCTACACCAGGTACTGGCAATCATGACAGCGCGCCCCTCAGTCTGCAGGCACATATACATGCCCAGAACACCCGCAGAAAGGCAGGCCGTTGTCCTGGATTTTTTCAGGGTGGCACACTTCCCCAAAGTGCTCGGTGCCATAGATTGCACCCATGTGGCCCTACGTCCACCTAGGGCCATTGAGCACATCTACCGAAACCGCAAGCACTGGCATTCCATCAATGTACAGGTGATATGTGATGCAAAGGGAAACATCACCTCTGTCTATGCAAACTACCCTGGCTCCACCCATGACAGTTTCATATACAGAATGTCCGCCCTGAGCCGGGCCCTGGAAGCTGGGCAGCATGGCGACACATGGCTCCTAGGTCAGTACAAATGCCCTTGCACATGCATGCAAGTCACACAGACAAATATCCAAACCCTAATAATCTCAACTATTATCACCTCCCCAGGGGACAGTGCCTACCCTCTGAGCAACCACATGATGACGCCAATCCGGAACCCCACCACACCACCCCAGGTAAGATACAACGCCGCCCATATTGCAACCAGGGGCATAGTGGAGAGCACATACGGAGTGCTCAAGTCACGTTTCCGCTCCCTTGACCGCTCTGGTGGGCAACTACTCTATGCACCACCAGTAGTGTGCAGGATCATTGTGGCAGCATGTGTCCTGCACGATGTTGCAACACGGTAGGGCGTCCCGGTGGACATGGTGGTGCCCCCACATTCCGAACCACAGGCACAGGCGCTGCCCATGGGAGGGGACAGGGCACGTGGCGAGGAAGCCCGGACCCAGCTTGTGGCCACATTTTTCACCAAAACTCCCACCCCTGCGGAGTGCACACAGGCCTGGCACATACCAGGTGACAATCGATGATGACAAAGAGACAGTCAACTGTCACAACCCTACCACCCTGAGATAGTTGCCATGGAAGTGCCACATCGTCTGCATCCCTAGCTACTTAAACACAAGCTATCCTGTGTGACCAAAAGGCACACATATGACATATGACATGATATGGGCCATACACAAGTATTCCAAGGCGCAATGAGGCAGGGAGGGGGGAACAAGGGAACACAGAGAACGGTACTACTAGGCCAGGTGTCATTGAGATCGTGCAAGTGCAGGGGTAGGGGGAATGGGAAAAGTGCAAGGGGAAGGGTGGGGGGGAGTCCAGTACAGGGGAAGTAGCCCAAAAAAATAATACATAGGTCGCCTGGTGGCAACTACAAAGGTAAGTGCAGACAAGTGCTGGGAAGGGAGGGCTGTAGGGATAGAGAGACAGTACTGCAGTGCAGGGGTTGCCAGGGAGGCAGTGCAAGTGGAGAGTGGCTGGGCCAGGGACCGAGGTCAGTGAGAGTGGCCCAGTTGCAGCTCCTGTGCAGTTCTAGTGAAGAATTCTGCAAGGGAGAGGCAGAGAGTAAGCAGAAGCAAAGAGGAAGGTCTTGAGGTGCTTCCAGAACTGGAGATGGTTCCCCTCAAGTTCAAGTCAGGCCGGAAGTCTGTTCCAGGAGGAGAGCCCTGCTGCAGAGAGAAATCTACCCCCAGCTAGTTGCTCTGAGAAGCGGATGACCCGGACATGCAAGGTGTGCATCACACACACCCGCAAAACAGGCCATGGCCATCACTGTCATATCACTCAAACCCTCCCAAACATCAACATGACATGGCAAGCAATACCCATACACCAACGCAGTAACGATAAGGTACACATTGCCATGTCCTAAATGTACAGTGGCATCGGACAATGATGCCTGACCCGGAATCAGATGAAATGACAGACCAACAAAATCTCCCACCCAAAATAAGTCATTTCCAAATGCATTACAACAGTCGTAGACGTAACATCACAATGAATGCCTGTCTACATGCACATTATGCATTGCAAAATCAACACTGCAGCTCATGTGTGCAGTGTCCTACTCCTGCATCAGACTGCTCAGCACACAGCACAGTGAACAGCCATTGTGTGTGTGATGCACACCCTGAGCATCACATCTAAGTGACAGACCACACCAAACATCAAATTAGGATGTACTGTATCCATAATCGGTCACAGAACATGTGCTGCCGGGACACAGTGGGCAACAGAAGGCAAACAGTGTACACGTGGATATGCAAGGGTGGGAGTACATGTAGTGCCTCCGAGTGCAAGTGTGTGGTTCTGCAAGGACATGCACTCCACATATGCATGTGCACTCAAGTGACCATCAGTGTTCCCTACACATCACATGTGAACATCCACCATGTGTACACCCCAGCATGTCAAACCACAACTATCCCCTCGCACCTGAAAGGAAAACACAACACATGAACAGGCATTGATCAGCAGAACACAACATGTACATAGGATACCACCATTACTATGTCAGAGTTCCCATCACACTGCAGGGAAAGGCAACTATCAACAACAACCCCCCCCTCCCTCACAAATGACCATGACCCACTGAACAACTGCACCTGGGTCATGGAGCCTCCAAACCTCAATTCCACCTGGCCATAGGATGACCTTTACCCTTCGTCACCATCTCCCACCTTGTGTGTAAAAAGATGCCTGAACCCTCAGAATCCACACTCATTTCCAAAATCACAAAATCCAAGGCATAAAAACGAACCCGGAAACCCTCCAGTAGATGACTTGACGTAGCAGTACCTCACAAAGGCCAAGTACTACCACAATGATGCAACAACCAAGGTAGCACAGCAAAACAATGTCACGACAGGATGTGAGACATGTGTGGTACATGACATAGGAAGATGCACCATGAATGGATTGGTACTGTCACAGGTCCCCTGTACAGGCGTGGGAGTGTCACGAAACAACCACCCCCACCATGTCCCGGGTGCCTGCAAGGTCAAACTCACACAGGCCCCTGAGACCCTGGTGGGGAATGAGGTTCAGGGATATGCAGTCGGGACAGGTGTTGACACACTGGATGACTGGAATGAGTGGCAGGAGAGGGGAGGAGGAATGACACATGAAACTAGGGAATGCACGAAAATGTACAACCTGCATGAACACATACACAATCCAAACAAACTTGGACATCATTGTCATGGCCTTCTGTAGTCCAGGCTCAGGAGTGGTACGAACCAACCACCCCCAGAGTTTTGGCGCCTGCAAGTTCGGGGCTTACACAGGCATCCGCAACCCCAGTGGGGAAAGAGGGTCAGGGAACGTTGCTTGGATAGGCACGGGAAGCAGGAACACCAGGTAGAGGGTACAGGTTTCAAAATTGCATAGGATCAAGGGTGATTAGGGAGAAAAAACATACCAAATTGAACCACACATACATCCATGCATCAGTACACTCCCCAGCAAGCCTATGCAGAGCAGTTTGAAAGAAAAACAACAAGACACTTAGCTCTGGTTTTGAGTGCTGGCCTCCTGCCTGCGCACTCTCAGGTCCGGTTACAGGAGCACTGCAATGCTGCAAAGAGAGCCACAGTCAACAACCTGTACGTGCCAATTACACAAAAACACAACACCAACCATGCCCCATAGCAACAAACTACTCTACAAACAGACAATCTGTGCTCGATGCTTCGTACCCATATATAACATCACCCCTGTGACGGGTCATACACAGTCAATGCAGTAAGTCAGCCGCTGGTGGGTGCGTGGCAAATGGAATACCAATGTGTCACAATTCACACAACATGCAATGTTCCCTTGGTAAGCAGAGAGACCCATATAGCAAGCCATGACTACAGAGCAAGTTGCGTACCACCATGACGAAACAAAGTTGGCAGTGCATTTATCATGAAGTACGTGGAAAAGACATGCACTGCACCCGAGTATGTCCCTTGCTGTATGTCCCTGTGAGCTGCCCCTTTCCATGTCTCGGAAGGCTACAGGGTAGATACAAGTGCCTCAATGGACCTTGGTGTACCGGAGGGTATGTGCCACTGCCCCTGCATGTGTCCCAGACAACCCAACTATCAACAGCCATCAGTCCACAAACACATCTGAGCTGCATTGTGTGCTTCAACACCAATATTCGTCTAAACTCACCCTCAGTGCTGTGACTAAGCCTGCATGTGCAACTCCCCTGGTGCAAGCTTTGCTGTGTCGTGGCCCCCCTGTGATGCTCACCTTGCCTGGAGTTCCTTGGAACATGTCAGCAGTTCTAGGATGTGGGTCTGCAATCACTGTGCCTCTGCTTGTGCACACATGTGCATGTGGGCACCAACAAACGGGTCCAGAATTTCGTCGCCAATGGGCCATGTCTGCTGGCAAAGGTGCTATGGAGGCTCATCCCCCTGCAGAAAGGGCATGAAACACATGATTAATGCTTCAAAGTCATCTGTGTGTGTCTCATCAGGCATCTCATTACTTGACCATGTGAGAGAGTCACATCACAAATCACACCATCAGTCCGTCTTTCACCTCCAAAGTGTGGAACACTATCTACAGCATGAATTGCAACAAGCACGTGTACAGGAAAGATATGAAACATACCACACAATGCATAGCAATCAATGTCCACATTAATCATGACACACCCCATCTAGCAAAAGCTGAACAGTTGACAATGACACCTAAATCATCTCCACTAGGGGTGTCAACACAAGTCACACAGCACCAGACATGCCACAGATATGACAGTCCAAAGCCCTTGTGTAATATTCTGTAACACCGAACCATCCTTGCGAGCCCATGGATAAGGGAGGCAGGAGTGGCATATGTGAGTCAAGGACCCCAAGCAGCAAACACATACACAAGACAACCATGAAGGGCCCAGCTGCAACAGACAGTGGATGCCTTCAAAAGCCACAAAGCACCGCACCGTCACATGAAAGCACAGTAGACTAGCAATTTTAAACTAACTCAACTATTAACTAATTACACTAACTATGGAAAACCTACATTACCTATTTAAACTAACTATCAAACAGAAACTTAACTAACTAAACTAAAAGAAAAATCAAAAATGGCCACATACGACCCGGGGGGGAGGGGAGGCACCCAGGAGGGGGGAGGTACAGGGTGCTGCTCAACATCCACATGCGATGATGCTGAGCCAAAAAGAAATCCTCCATGGGCTCAACGCCTGCACAGCACGACCTATGTGGGAGATAGCTGGTCGTCCGAGTCTGGCTCATCCTGTAAAGGAGGACGTGGCACAGTAGCCTGGCCACGCCTAGCCACAGCTTTCCCCTCGTCGGCAGCAAGTCTGCCGGACGGGTGAGCCTGGTTCTGTGTGGCGATGTTACATAGGTCTGCATGCAGAACCTCACGTGATACAAGTGCTTCCTCTTGCAAGGTAGCACATGCAACACAGAGTTCCTCCTGCATGGCCTGGCTGGACAACCGCTGCACCTCCCGGCAAGCCTGTAATTCAGCCGAGATGGTACGCTCAAGCTGTGCAAACCTCTCCTCTGCCTGCTGCCTCTGGGACATCATAAGGACACCCAGAGTGGATCTGAGGGAAGCATACTCCTCCCTCAGGGCATCCATGTGCGCCTCTGCGTGAGCAGCAATTGCTTGACGCAGAGACGACATTTCAGCCTGGCGTGCCCTGTCTGAGGCCGCCATGCCCAGCCTGAGCGAGCAGCCGTGGACCGTGCCGCCTGCTGCTGGAGAAGCACCTGCCTAGCAGGGGGGAGCACAGATCGGGCCACACGCTCCATGCTCTCAGCGATGTTCTCCATTGCTGCCCCCTGCCGTTCGGAATTGGCCGTCATGTCTTGCTCCCACTCAGTATACAGCGGTTGCGCGCGGTGACCGCGTTGCCGGGCTTGACCCCTGCAGGACCCAAGGACCGGGGGTCCTCGCTGTGTTGGCACCGCCTGCGGCTGCACGACTACATGCCCCCGTCGACGTGATGTCCCAGGCACATCAGTGACTGGTGTGGAGGGTGTCCCTGCGTCCCGATCCACCACGGGCGGAGGAACCAAGACTGTCTGATCCCTCAGTGCAGGTGTCGCAGACAGAGGAGTGTCTACATCAGAATCACTCACCCCTGACACATGGACTTGATGCTCATCCAACTCAACATGGACGTCAGAGTCGTCATCAAGGCTGGACTCATAGGCAGCCAGAGACAAGATGGACTGCAGCACTTGGGGGTTTTCGTGGCCTACCACCCACGACCCCCACTAGTGCCGGGTTGATGTGGTGTTACCAACCCTGTGTCTGGCATGACAACACCATCCTCCGCCTCCTTTGCGTCATCACCTGAAAAATAGAGAGAAACAGGTCACTACACATGTCAGAAGCACACGACACACACACACACACACCGACAGCAAAGGCATCCAGCAGACATGTGACACACAACATATGACCTGGCATGCATGCTGGGTCTACTTTGAATAGCTTCTGTGATCAGACCTGGTGAAAGGTGGCAGTTTCCATGGAAGTGGGTCTATGCAGTGCAGAAAATGTGTACGCCACTCACTACCTACATGTACAAGCACTCCATGGTGTGTGCCAGGAAATATGAAGGCAGTGCAATGTCAAATTCAGACATCACGTGCATTGTGCATTCAATGTGTACCATGTCTAGAAACCAAGCACCCCTCCACCCCAGTACCAAAGCAGGGATGCCTAGCATGGTATCAAAAGGCTGACCATACACCTGTGTATTGACAGGCAGTGTTGACTGGCATCAACAGCTTAATGTGATACAAATTACAACACTGCAAATGATGCTGGGACAGTGGGCAGGACACATGATGAAAACTCCGGAGGACGCCCACGTGTGAAGAAGACACAAGAGTTGGACAGAGTCATTGGCCATTGAACAGGCTGAGGCCTGTGAGCCACACAGATTGTCAGGGCCTAAACATGTGTGCAACGCAGGACTGAGCCACAGTTGACATGGGGAGGCCGATGAGATGGCAGGCAATGTATGTGACCAAGGACTCATATTACAGTGATCATCCAGTCAAGGACACATAGGGGCATGCGTGCAATGCACATGGAGCATGAATGGGCACTCATGTCCCTGTGGGACATCTGACCCATGCACAGTACAAGTGAGATACCCTGCATCGAGTACTAAGGCTGTACCACACGGCATATGTCTGGCAGTTTCTACGCTGGAAGTTAGCATCTACACAGGACACATGAACAAGAAACTACACATTGGCAAGATTGAAGCAGACCAGTGCAAATGTGGAACTGGAGTGCAGAGTGGCGGAGGAGGGGTAAGGGAGCATGCCCACATGGAGTCCCGCATGCAGGCAGAGGAGACCTGCATGACGGTAGCATTGCATTACTTACACATCAGAACCATGTACACGTCACATGTAGCAGCAATCATGCACAACACATCCCACAAGTGAAACACACACGTCCTCAACAAACACGCATCAACACTCACTGGACTGGGCATCAAAGTCCAGCATCTCTCCCACTCCTTCGACCAATTCAGGTGGTATGAACTCCGCAACGAGAGCCTCATGCGGAGTGAGTTCTTCCTCCTCTGGTGCAGGCCCACCGCCAGTCACCAGAGTCAAGTTGTAATTTGACTTGATGTCATTCCAACGCTTTTTGCACTCCTGCGCCGTGCGCACCTTATGGCCGAATGAACTGACATGTTCCGCAACATGCTTCCAGTCGGTGTCACGTTTGGCAGCCGTAGTGTGACTATTGGCACCCACTAGCATGTCACGGCTGTGGCCCCGCACGTAGTCCACGAGGAAGTCCAGTTCCTGCTTACAGAAAGGCTTCTTCCTCGATGTGCAGGAGGTCGTGGCTGTGTGTGAGGTCCCAGCCTGTGCTGCAGGTGCAACCTTCCTCCTCTTGGACTGTGGCGCAGACCCTGGCTGGCAAATGCCGCCTTGACCAGTATAGCCAGTGGGTTCGGTGGATTGAGCCAAGGGAGTGGCAGGTGGAGGGATGACCAAAGGCCTGACTTGTGTCAGTGGCAGCTGGGTGCCCACTAATGGACCCTGCGCAGCAACATCAGCTGTGGCAGGGTCATTGACCGCAATGGTCCTGGTTGGCAGACTCACAACCGGGGTGCTGTTGGGTGCATCTGCCCCTGCACTTGCCAACACCCGGCTGTTCGGGGCAGCAGATGACATGACTGCCCCTGGGACACGTGTCTTGGTCTGAGCAGCCCGGCGTGCCCCTATGGTTTCCCCCCTGGCCTGTTGGAGATCTACCAAGGGCTCTTCAAGTGCCAACGCAGCCTGCGCTGGCAGACCCTGAGCCTGGGTGGCGGTGTCCACAGCTGCACCTGCAGCTACCACTACCTTTGGGCCCGTGGCAGTCGATGGAACAGAAAGCCGGGTCATACGGGTGCCAGTGCCAGATGCAGGAGCTGCATCCCCCGGAACCACAGGGGGTGGTGGCATGGCTGCACCGACACATGGCACAACATTGTGCTCAAGTGGCACACCCCTGCCTCTTCCCCCTCTGTGGCTGCCCTGGACACCCTGGAGTCCCCCTACTCCCTGGTCACCACGGCCACGTCCCCGACCACGCCCGCCACGAGGAGTACGCCCAGCTGAGGCGCCCCTCACCTTTGGTGGCCTCCCAACCATGGCACAGATGTAGTAGTGCTGGCACAGATGGAGTGGTGCCAATGGGAGGTGTACACCACAATTGACCTGGGCAATTTGGGTGAAGGGGGTGGGAAGCAAGATGTTAACAGCCCCCCTGCACCTGCAAGGCTGTTTGTGACCCCGGTGATGTGGTGACGGGTCACGCAATGCTCAGGCACCCCAAAACTGCAGTAAAACCGTGCACGCAACCCTGCAGCCTACGTGCGTGGATTCAACCTCCCGCAGTACGTGGTGGCACCCAGTAACACGAATAACGCGTACGCGTGGGACACGCAGGCTACTATGACATCGAAAATGGGTGCGATACACAGGGGCACCCGCAGTGGAAAAAGAGCGTGTGCGACTCACCGTCTGACTAGCGCGATGCAGAAAAACACGCGTAGCCAATACCCCCGCCAAAAGAAGATATACGTCCTTGATAGCTGTGAAGTTGTGATGGCATGCGAAACAACAGGAAGCAGCAACACACGTCGGTCTCCACGAAAGGCACGTACAGCGAACTGCTGGGCCCGCTCACCTTTAACCCGTGCTGAGGGAAACGCACGCGCGCGTCACGTCACTTACGCGCATGGGCCCTTTCCTCGTATTACACGCGGACCGGACGTGCAGTTTTTCACGCGCGCTTATGCGCATGGGCCCTTTCCTCGCATAGCACGCGGACGTGCAGTTTTCCACGCGCGGTGAAATGCCCATGCACGTCTGTACGCGTCACGTCACAGGGGCGCTTGAGGGGCCTTCTGTCCAATGAATATGCGTATGCGTGCAGACGCGCTTACGCGCTAAGGGCCTTTCCTCGAATTACACGCTGACGTGCAGATTTTTCACGTGCCAAATCACTCCATATCAAGCTGGCCACGCGTAAGCACACGGAAGACCACGCTCCTGCCCAGAAGGCCGAACTACTGCCCCCCAGAGCCCCGAGCACGCTCCCACCTGCCATCTGCTGCTGCCTGACTGCCTGCTGCCCACGTGCCCTGCCATTTGCTGCCTGCACATCAGCCAGGGGTGCTGTTGCTGTGACCACCCCTGCTGGAACCAAAGACTCCCGACTGGGATTCCATCACCCCACAGCCCAGCCCCAGGACCCAGTTGCCCACCCACTCCTGCCTCTGGGGTTGTCATGTCGGGGCAAACATCATCTGAGACCACTGACAACCCCCGGCCAGAGAGACGGAGGGGCACCAGCTTCAGTGCCACCGAAGTTGGTGTCCTGGTGGAGCAAGTCCTGGGGCAGTATGATGCCCTCTTCGGAAGTTCCCGCGCCGACAGGGAAGGACGGACTCGGATCTGGACTGACATCGTGACTGCCATCAACGCGGAGGGGGTGGCAGACCGTGACTTACAACATGTCAAGAAGCGCTGGGAGGACTTCAGATCCAGGACCCTGAACAAGGCCCGGCGCCTCTTGAAGGCAGCGGATGCCAAGGGGCGCCGGGGCCACTTGTCGGAAGAACAGATGAGGGTCCTGGAACGCATATCCCCAGCGCTCCAAGTCCAGATCCTTGAGAGGCAGACCCGTCTGGAGTCGAGCCGTGAGTGTACATGCATCCTGATTGTGAGCAGTGAGTGTGGTGATTATTCAGTAGTGTGCAGGTTGCACATCTGTTTGTATGGGGTCGAGTATGGGTGGGGGTGTACAGAGTCATGGGGATGACACATGCGAGGGCTGGAATGTGTGAGACATGGATGGTGCTTGTGTGTGTAGGCTTGCATGCCAAATGCAGTTGTGTGGGCACACATGTTTGGATGAATGTGTATGTAAGTAGACATGTCTGTGATGTCACGCATGTATGTTGTTTTCGGCTGCATGTATCAGCACTGTGTACATGTGCATGTGTGTGTATTTGACAAGGGTGCAACAGTGATGCAACATGGATGCATGTGACAGCGGTATGTGGAAGCCTGATTGGCAGATGTGACATGGATGCCCGTCTGAACACTGTGACACTTGGCAGAGGTGTACACATGCATGCAAGTGTGGTGGTGTGTGTACATGTGTGGTGCACTTCCTGTGTTGCATGTGATGTCTGGCTCACCTTTGGCTGCTCATGCTATTGTATGTGTATGGATGGTGGTGGCAGTTGCGATATGGCTGTGGTATGGCTCATGTGTGCGAGTTGTAATGACATGTGTGTTGGGGATTGTGATAACATGTCTGAGTTTTGCCAATGCCACTCATGTACAACTGTCATGTGTGTATGTGTCCATTGTACAGTGCCCTGATGCCTGTGTTTTGTTTCTCCCTGTCTGCAGCGTCAACTGATGAAGAGGGCGGAGAAGCTGCTGTGGAGCACAGCGGCAGGGATCCCACCGCCAGCCGGAGATGCAAGACCTGGCTCCCCTCCCATGTTGTCATCTTGTCGGGGAGTGAGGAGTCCGGTGCCGCGTCCCGGGCCGCAGCTGCTGGGGGGAGGTCCAAGAGCCGGAGGTTGGAGTTGGACTCCTCGGCAGCAGAAGGGGCAGCTGGGACCCCACAGGGCCCAACAGGGGAAGATGGCACAGAGTCATCCAGGTTGGTGGGGGGTTTTTGTGGAGGAGGAGGCTGTGCAAGCACCAGAGACGGGGTCTGGAGGTGGGGATCCCACTGGTGCTAGTGGTGCAGTGCAGGACCAGGGACAGGAGGCAGCACAGGCCGCCGCGGAAGTGCCTGTGTGCAATCCTGTCCCTGATCCTGTCCCTGCATCATCTTGCACCAGCAGGGATGCCTACGTCCAGACCCGTTTTCAGGCAGGGGATGAGCTCACGTCAACTGGCCTTCCTCTGCCTGCGGATGTGGCTATCCAGGTCCGGGTTGAGCCTGTCCTGGCTGGTGTGGCATTGCGTCAACGGGCCATGTGAGGTGACCTGCAGTCTTTTCATGAAGAGACTGCACGTCATCTCGAATGGCTCTTTGACCACGTCAGCCTGCTGGGACAGGTCACCCAGGCCGGATTCCTCCGTCTGATGGGGCTTGCTACAACCCCCTCCTCAACTGGACCCCCTACGTGCCAGTCGTCCTCCGTGCCATCTTCCCACCCATCAGTCACCTGGGTGCCCTGTGGAGCTGCCTCTGACGGTGCGGCCAGGCTGGTGGAGGAGGCATCGCTGCCACAGTCGGGAGTCTGACGTCCAGCAGGGGTGGCCACATCTACGACTGCACCCCAGCCGGCGGAGGATGTGCAGGCAGCAGGAGGCAGTGCACGGGCAGAGGCACAGCAGCAGCAGCAACGTGGTGGGAGCCATGAAGGCTCGGGGCCTTCAACATCGGAGGGGCAGGCATCGGCTGGAGGGCAGGAGGACCCAGGACAGAGAGTGTCTTCCGTGTGGCAGCGGTTGGGCCACGCCATAGATGCGGAGCGGCAGCGGGCAGAAGAGGCACGGCTCACAATGGTCAGGGTGGAGAACTCCATGCGGAGGGCCCTGAGGTGGGCCGAGTGCCTCGAGGCAATCCGCAGGGGTTTGGAGGTGGAGACGTCGACGGCCCTGCGGACCCTCGGGGACATGGAGGAGGACGGCCTTCGGGACATTGAGGAGGAGTTCGATGATGCCCTGGCCCGGGACACCCACAAGTGAGCCGTGAAACTAGCCCGCTGCCCTTGTACATAGTTATGTAGGTAGTGTTAGGTTTCATTTTTGTTTTGATTTTATTTGGACCTTTCGGACATTGGCCACATTTTTGTATATAGTTTATTTTATTAGTTAGTGTAGTTAGATAGGTTTCCTTTCTTTTGTTGGGATAATGGACCCTGGCTTGTTCCCATGTACATAGTTCACTGTTGGATTGTATTTTTTTTTCACTTTTTAACCATGGAGCAATGGCTTTATTTTTTATTTCCCATTGGATTTTGTTTTGTGGACTTTTTTTCACGGACATGCTTCTTTTAATTTTTGTACATTCACATTTCTGTTTATTCATTTTTTATTCTATTTATGTTTCCTTTAATACATATTTTTTTGGTGAACTTCAATGTGTGGTATCTCATTGGTTTCATGCATTTCATGATATGTGTTTTGAGATTCACTTACACCCATTGGGTGTATGTGAGGGAGATGTGTTTGTTTCGGAACTTGCAATTGGTGTTCTGTGATGTAATTGCAAATTATGAGTGGGTAGAGGCAATACTCGGGTGGGTGTTTTGCATTTGGAGGCTGACCATAGGGACCAGGGATCTAGATTGTGATGACATGTTGGCTGGGGAACATGAGTTGCACATGGGTGGGGGCCTGCTGGCAGGTGCCCCACAGTGCTGGGGGGTGGGGGTGGTGGGAGACATGGGTGGGGGCCTGGTGGAGGCTGCCCCTGGTGGCTGGGGGTGGGGGTGGTGGGAGACATGGGTGAGGGCCTGGTGGTGGGTGCCCCTGCACTGCTGGGGGGTGGGGGTGGTGGGAGACATGGGTGGGGTCCTGGTGGAGGGTGCCCCACAGTGCTGGGGGGTGGGGGTGCTGGGAGACATGGGTGGGGGCCTGGTGGAGGCTGCCCCTGCACTGCTGGGGGGTGGGGGTGCTGGGAGACATGGGTGGGGGCCTGGTGGAGGCTGCCCCTGGTGGCTGGGGGGTGGGGGTGGTGGGGAACATGAGTTGGACATGGGTGGGGGCCTGCTGGCAGGTGCCCCACAGTGCTGGGGAGTGGGGGTGGTGGGAGACATGGGTGGGGGCCTGGTGGTGGGTGCCCCTGCACTGCTGGGGGGTGGGGGCGCTGGGGAACATGAGTTGGACATGGGTGGGGGCCTGCTGGCAGGTGCCCCACAGTGCTGGGGGGTGGGGGTGCTGGGGAACATGAGTTGGACATGGGTGGGGGCCTGCTGGCAGGTGCCCCACAGTGCTGGGGGTTGGGGGTGGTGGGAGACATGGGTGGGGGCCTGTTTGAGGCTGCCCCTGCACTGCTGGGGGGGTGGGGGTGGTGGGAGACATGGGTGGGGGCCTGGTGGAGGCTGCCCCTGGGGGGTGGGGGGTGGGGGTGCTGGGAGACATGGGTGGGGGCCTGGTGGAGGCTGCCCCTGGTGGCTGGGGGGTGGGGGTGCTAGGAGACATGGGTGGGGGCCTGGTGGAGGCTGCCCCTGCTGACTGGGAGGGTGGGGGTGCTGGGAGACATGGGTGGGGGCCTGGTGGTGGGTGCCCCTGGTGGCTGGGGGGTGGGGGTGGTGGGAGACATGGGTGGGGGCCTGGTGGTGGGTGCCCCTGCACTGCTGGGGGGTGGGGGTGCTGGGGAACATGAGTTAGACATGGGTGGGGGCCTGCTGGCAGGTTCCCCACAGTGCTGGGGGGTGGGGGTGGTGGGGAACATGAGTTGGACATGGGTGGGGGCCTGCTGGCAGGTGCCCCACAGTGCTGGGGGGGGTGGGGGTGGTGGGAGACATGGGTGGGGGCCTGGTGGAGGCTGGCCCTGGGGGGTGGGGGGTGGGGGTGGTGGGAGACATGGGCGGGGGCCTGGTGGAGGCTGCCCCTGGTGGCTGGGGGGTGGGGGTGGTGGGGAACATGAGTTGGACATGGGTGGGGGCCTGCTGGCAGGTGCCCCACAGTGCTGGGGGGTTGGGGGTGGTGGGGAACATGAGTTGGACATGGGTGGGGGCCTGCTGGCAGGAGCCCCACAGTGCTGGGGGGTGGGGGTGGTGGGAGACATGGGTGGGGGCCTGGTGGTGGGTGCCCCTGCACTGCTGGGGGGTGGGGGTGCTGGGGAACATGAGTTGGACATGGGTGGGGGCCTGCTGGCAGGTGCCCCACAGTGCTGGGGGGTGGGGGTGGTGGGAGACATGGGTGGGGGCCTGGTGGAGGCTGCCCCTGCACTGCTGGGGGGGTGGGGGTGGTGGGAGACATGGGTGGGGGCCTGGTGGAGGCTGCCCCTGGTGGCTGGGGGGTGGGGGTGGTGGGAGACATGGGTGGGGGCCTGGTGGAGACTGCCACTGGTGGCTGGGGGGTGGGGGTGGTGGGAGACATGGGTGGGGGCCTGGTGGTGGGTGCCCCTGCACTGCTGGGGGTGGGGGTGCTGGGGAACATGAGTTGGACATGGGTGGGGGCCTGCTGGCAGGTGCCCCACAGTGCTAGGGGGTGGGGGTGGTGGGGAACATGATTTGGACATGGGTGGGGGCCTGCTGGCAGGTGCCCCACAGTGCTGGGGGTGGGGGTGCTGGGGAACATGAGTTGGACATGGGTGGGGGCCTGCTGGCGGGTGCCCCACAGTGCTGGGGGTGGGGGTGGTGGGAGACATGGGTGGGGGCCTGGTGGAGGCTGCCCCTGGTGGCTGGGGGGTGGGGGTGGTGGGGAACATGAGTTGGACATGGGTGGGGGCCTGCTGGCAGGTGGCCCACAGTGCTGGGGGGTGGGGGTGGTGGGAGACATGGGTGGGGGCCTGGTGAAGGCTGCCCCTGGTGGCTGGGGGGTGGGGGTGGTGGGGAACATGAGTTGGACATGGGTGGGGGCCTGCTGGCAGGTGCCCCACAGTGCTGGGGGGTGTGGGTGGTGGGAGACATGGGTGGGGCCTGGTGGAGGCTGCCCCTGCACTGCTGGGGGGGTGGGGGTGGTGGTAGACATGGTGGGGGCCTAGTGGAGGCTGCCCCTGGTGACTGGGGGGGTGGGGATGCTTGGAGACATGGGTGGGGGCCTGGTGGTGGGTGCCCCTGGTTGCTGGGGGGTGGGGGTGGTGGGAGACATGGGTGGGGGCCTGGTGGTGGGTGCCCCTGCACTGCTGGGGGGTGGGGGTGCTGGGGAACATGAGTTGGACATGGGTGGGGGCCTGCTGGCAGGTACCCCATAGTGCTGGGGGGTGGGGGTGGTGGGGAACATGAGTTGGACATGGGTGGGGGCCTGCTGGCAGGTGCCCCACAGTGCTGGGGGTGGGGGTGGTGGGAGACATGGGTGGGGGCCTGGTGGAGGCTGCCCCTGCATTGCTGGGGGGGTGGGGGTGGTGGGGAACATGAGTTGGACATGGGTGGGGGCCTGCTGGCAGGTGGCCCACAGTGCTGGGGGGTGGGGTGGTGGGAGACATAGGTGGGGGCCTGGTGGAGGCTGCCCCTGGTGGCTGGGGGGTGGGGGTGGTGGGGAACATGAGTTTGACATGGGTGGGGGCCTGCTGGCAGGTGCCCCACAGTGCTGGGGGTGTGGGTGGTGGGAGACATGGGTGGGGCCTGGTGGAGGCTGCCCCTGCACTGCTGGGGGGGTGGGGGTGGTGGTAGACATGGTGGGGGCCTAGTGGAGGCTGCCCCTGGTGACTGGGGGGGTGGGGATGCTTGGAGACATGGGTGGGGGCCTGGTGGTGGGTGCCCCTGGTGGCTGGGGGGTGGGGGTGGTAGGAGACATGGGTGGGGGCCTGGTGGTGGGTGCCCCTGCACTGCTGGGGGGTGGGGGTGCTGGGGAACATGAGTTGGACATGGGTGGGGGCCTGCTGGCAGGTGCCCCACAGTGCTGGGGGTGGGGGTGGTGGGAGACATGGGTGGGGGCCTGGTGGAGGCTGCCCCTGCATTGCTGGGGGGGTGGGGGTGGTGGGGAACATGAGTTGGACATGGGTGGGGGCCTGCTGGCAGGTGGCCCACAGTGCTGGGGGGTGGGGTGGTGGGAGACATATGTGGGGGCCTGGTGGAGGCTGCCCCTGGTGGCTGGGGGGTGGTGGTGAACATGAGTTGGACATGGGTGGGGACCTGCTGGCAGGTGCCCCACAGTGCTGGGGGGTGGGGGTGGTGGGAGACATGGGTGGGGGCCTGGTGGAGGCTGCCCCTGGAGGCTGGGGGGTGGGGGTGGTGGGAGACATGGGTGGGGGCCTGGTGGAGGCTGCCCCTGGTGGCTGGGGATGGTGGGGAACATGAGTTGGACATGGGTGGGGGCCTGCTGGCAGGTGCCCCACAGTGCTGGGGGGTGGGGGTGGTGGGAGACATGGGTGGGGGCCTGGTGGAGGCTGCCCCTGGTGGCTGGGGGGTGGGGGTGGTGGGAGATATGGGTGGGGGCCTGGTGGAGGTTGCCCCTGGTGGCAGGGGGTGCAGGGGGACATGCGCTGGTGGGCAGTAGTGCAAGTTGACATGTGGGTTGGCTGGTGGGCTTGGCCATGGTGGATGGGGTGCCTGCAGGACATGTGCTGGGTAGGCCCCTGTGGTGTGAGCCACCTGCAGGGGCCGTGGAGGGTGTAGAGGGAACACCTGGGAGGACCAACACGTGCAATTCACGTGTGCTGTTCCCCGCGCACCCCTGTAATACAAGTACCCTGATGAGATCGCGTGTGGAACTTCCCGCGCACCCCTGTAATACACGTACCCTGATGGAATTGCGTGTGGAACTTCCCGCGCACCACTGGAATACACGTACCCTGCTGATGTTGCGTGGGATTCTTCCCCCGCACCCTGAAATACACGTACCCTGATGAGATCGCGTGTGTGACTTCCCGCGCACCCCCGAAATACACGTACCTCACTCAATCGCGTGTGTAACTTCCCACACACCCCCGAAATACACGTACCGTGCTCAAACGCGTATCTAACTTCCCGCGCACCCCCGAAATACACGTACCCCGCTCAATCGCGTATTTAACTTCCCGCGCACCCCCGAAATACACATATCCCGCTCAATCGCGTGTGTAACTTCCCGCGCACCCCCGAAATACACGTACCCCGCTCGATCGCGTGTGTTGCTTCCCGCGCACCCCCGCAATACACGTGCCCCGCTCGCACAGGCCCAATTGCTGTATGTTGCCACTTTTGTGATGCTCTGGGACTCTACCGTCTGCCTTCGTGTGGCGGACGTGTTTCAGCTTGTGCGTGTCTTTGGCTGTGGGTGGCTTTGCCCTATTCGATTCATGAATACGTGTGGTTCGAGTGCGTGTGGGCGTTCCGTCTGCTTCCCTGCAGTACATCCCCAGTTACGCCCTTATTTTCGCGCGTTGTTCCCCATTCCGCGCGTTACGCCCCGTGTCCCGCCCACTTTCTGATGTATGCGCCGAAGTTGTGCGCTTTCACTGTGCGCGTCGCGCACGTCTTTCGGGATGTTGCAGTGACTTGTGCGCCATGCACAGGTTTGGCGCACATCCCGAGGTGAACACGCGCAGGGACTTCCATGAATCGCACGCGTGCGCCTGTTTTTTTCCTCTTGCGCCTGCTTGCGCGAAGATTTTCGGCGCACGTTTGTTCCATGAATCGGCCCCTAACTTGTATTCAAAGGTCGGGACGACTAAGTTACAAGCGGGAAACACTGTCCACCATTTTAGAACACAGAACTACTTTGGAATGGAAATCAAAATGTCAGACAGACCTAAAATGGTGGCTAAGTCGATCTGAGATCAGAACTTTGCAACACGGATTTCTTCGCAGAGCGACTGGGCTTAGGCCAATATATGCAATAAAGGAGGCACAATATCATATCTTGTTTAAAATGTGAAGGAAAGGAATGCAAACAGAGAAAACACAACCCTTGTCGAGTAAAGAAGGCAATGCTGGCCTTATCAGCATGGCTTGGTTTTCGCGGAGACAGAAAGGGTGGGGGCTGCGCCACATGCTGCGAGGGAGAGTGTGCTTTAGCAGGGAGGGCTCTTACAAACAGACATGTACGAGAGGGATTTCACAATGGTATGAGTGGAAGAAATAGAGGAATAGATGGTGTATTGCAGGCAGACAGAAGGCCATGATAGAGCTATGCTTTGAAATGTCACATTGACAAAGAACACGACCAGAACACGGAGTGATTGCAGTGAAAATACATCCTACACAGACATTCAGGCACTGACTGAATATAGAATTTGCTGACAGACAGAGAGGCCTTTTAGCTTAATGGGAGACATGTAACCATGGGGAATGAGTACTTCATTGGATAGTATAACCTTGGGAGAGGGGTGATGCAGGTTGTAGTTGTTGGAGATGGAGATGTTGATGGAGTTCGTTCGAGCTGGTTCTAGATGGTGTTAGCTGTTGATGGAGTTCGATGAGAGAGAAGAGTTTTGTTGTGTAATTAAGGCAGCATTGGCAGACGAGCTTGTGAGAGATCGAGAGCTTGGCAAAAGGCTTGAGGCAGTTTGAGTCACCTGACTGGCTGGTTGCAGAGAGAGCTGGAGAAGGGAGAGAGGCATATGCAAATGGGAAGTATAGTTTATGGCCTAAACTAAACTGACTGATTAGAACAGACACTCACAAAGAGCTTTGGGCTTTGGAAAGGGGAAATCAGACAGGGATTGTCTTAGAGAGAGAGAGTGAAGTATGGTGTGGATTGGAGGGGAATGCTGAATGCTGACGCTTGCATTAGGCTGCATTAGAATCACAGGCTTGCATCACAGGCTTGCATTAGAAGCCTGTAAGGCTTACAGTAACTATACTGAATGGTAGATTCGCATCAAAAGTATAAAAGGTGCAAATGTGAGATTTGCATAGTTTCAGTAGTGTTTGCATCTTGCATTGTTATTTTAAATGTATTCTATTGTTATAATTGAATCGATTCATGTGTTTTCTTTGTGTCTTGTGATGGGAGTATGTTGTTTGAAGTAATCTAGGAGTAACACAGTGCACATAGGCCCTAGATATGAAAGCAAGGTGGGTATAGTGATCCACATCCCCCTAGGAGATTGTCTAAGATTGTCTAAGACTGATGCATGGTTGCCCAAGGGGGGCTGGACCATGGTAGGAATTGTTTTAGGACTAACATAGCGTCCTGTTAATACTCACAATCCACTGGGATTTAAGATTTTTGGCCTGTCAAGATTCTGGTCAATGGATCTGGTCTATCAGGGAAGGACAGTACATCACTTAGGCTGGTCGCCGAAACTGCACGGATTGTGCCCTTCTTGTTTCTGGATACTTCAGATCAGCGGGATGGCGAGTTCAGCAGGCAAGCATTATGGTAGCAAGCCAGATGGTTTCAGGATGCTTCCCCCCACCACAGCGCTTCACTGGGTTGCTTTGGATTAGTTGAGGATTGAGGCCTAGCTGAAAATGGTCCAGCTACTTCTTGGCCTGGTATTTAGCATCTGGATCTAGAAAGATGTTGAAGGCTGGATGTTGAATGCTGGATCAAAGTGCTTCGCTGGAATCAGAAGAGAAAGTGCCTATGTGTTGTCAGATGTCCCTTGTCATCCTGTCAAATGACATAACAAAAATGGGTGTATGAGACAGCTTAACTAAACTTGCCCCTGTGAACTGGGATTGGATCAGAGCCTCATCTCTGCCTTGCATCCTAGTGATTGGATCAAAGACAGATGATGTCAAGTTTATGGTTTGGTTTTTACAATACTTAGAAACCTCCCCTTGCCACTCGTATCAAAATCGAATTTTGTCCTAAATACATATTTACACATTTGTAACCTCTACAAAAATCACATACAATGATTACATATTTTATGGAGTATCTCTTCATCAAAATCCCACAACTGTGAGACCTTGTTTTGCCTTTTTGCAGCATTTTGTCCATTTCGTCATGAAAACATTTTCCAAACTTTCTCCAAATTTCCACAAATATGCGTGTTTACCATAGGAATGTATGTGCAAAGTTTAACAACTCTAGCATAAATACAGTTCCCATAAAACCACATATATTGCCATTCCTGTTCAGAATATGCTACACAGTTCCACCACGTTTTGAAATGTAGGGCCAAAAATTCAATTAACAAATCTGCCTGTTTTATATTTTTCACGACTTCTGATTGCGAGTTATAAATCTCTAAAAAATGTTCATTACATATTCTTAGCAGCCTTTTGTCTGTCTCTGGAGGCAAGGAGGAGCCCCCACCTTTTGGATTTTCTTTTGCAAGCCTAGTTTATGACCTTTTCACATGTCCATTTCCTGGCCTGGAGAATCTGCCATTGTTCAGTCCCTGGCAGCAGACACAAGTCTGGCATACCCCACAATTATCATGTGTCAGTGAGCATCTGCTGAGAGCAATGCCCTCCCCTTGGGTGGAAACCTGTTTTTCAACCCCTCTTGCAGGCCCAGTCAGCCTAAGTTAATTCTTAATTTCTTGACTTAAAATCCAGCATAAAACAAACTTGTTGCATCAGATAACCTATATAATTTACATTCTTAGATGTAAACCTGTGGGATCAAAACAACTGAGATCCGTGTTCCTTTCAGCAACAGTCCTTTTACATTTTTCTAATCTGGCAGATCTTTAGTTTTAGACAACTTTAAAGTTTAATCATCAGGAGAGCCCATTTGACAGGGACTATCACTCACAGGTAGCCCAGTGTGGCTGGACACAGATTTTGACAGCAATTGTCATTCACAGGCAATGCAGTTTTGCTGAGAAGGTGTTTTGCTCTTAACATTTCAGGACTTTGTAAATTCACAGTGCTTCATTAGATTAAATGAATTTTAGCGCCAAGCAAGATTTTGAGAGTTGGAAAGTGTTATGTGCAGGTATTTTGAATTTTCAGCAGCAAACTAAGTGTCATTTATAGGAAAATTTTGGAGTTTCACTTGCAAAGTGCTACTTCTCCCCCTGCACTCTATGTTTACTTGTCATGGAGCCCACCGGCACTTTTTCTGCAGTGTGTGCTCTGTTCCACCACACATGCACCATGGGTGGCAGGTTGTGCAGCCATCGTTTTTTGTGTTGAAAAACGCGGTTTTGGAGGTTTTGCTGCGCACAAGGGTTTTGCCGCCATTTTACTGTTTCTCGCACCATAGATAGCAGAGTGAGGCCACGTAGTATAGCAGAGTTGGTCAATACATCCCAGAGATAGTTAGTGCAGCTGGGATAGGTGTAAACTCTCTCCTTTCCCCCTTTCATTCCGGTTTGCGCGCATCGTTCTGGAGGACCAAATCCAAAAGTTCTGGGAATGCAGTAGGCACAATGGGTACCGTGGCTTGGACATCCTTTAAGGAATCTGACAATCCTAAAACAAGGCTGCCTTCTTCTCATCAGGCCAGCCTGTTTTGGCCACTAACGGATTGAATTTGGCAAGGTAAGCCAATAGGGGCATATCCCCTTGCTGCAAAGCAAGCAGTTCCAAATCAGTGGCCTGAGATTTGTATCTAGTATCAAAAACACATAACATGGCAGTGATCAAAGCATTACAGTCATAGAGTAAATGACTCCCTTGCTCCAACAATGGATTCACCCATACAGATGCTGTTCCCTCTAAATATGATAGAACGAAAGCTGCCTTGGTGGTAGAATCTGGGAAGGAAGTTGGACGACACAAAGAATGAAGATGACATTGATTTATAAATGTCCGGAAAGTCTTAGGGTCACCCTGAAATTGTTCTGGTGCAGCTAGAGGGAACTGTGCTTCCATATATACAGGTATGTTCACCTGACTAGTAGATGGAACAAGAGGAGCAGAAACGGAAGCAGGGGAAGGGGCAGACACACCTGCGCTGCCCGGCTGCATTCTGAGTTCTAATTCATCAATACAGCATTGCGTGGCTCCGTGAGCAGCTGCCATATCTGCGCGTAAACCAGCAACCAGCTGAGCCAATGTTGCCAATAGATCATTTGGGGCTTCCATAATATAAGGCTTCTGAATATGTCAGAACCACCTGTATTCTCCAAGAGGTGTTCTGCTTCAGGCAGTTGAACAAGTCGTGTAGGCGATGAGTTCTTTCTGCCAATGTACCTCTCAGGAGTACAGAAGGACTGCCTGAGAGATCAATTGACCAAAAGATGGATGGACGCCACAGGATTCATCTGGCTGCAAAAAGAAATACAGGATCAACACTACAATGACAAACTATCAATAGTAATGCAAGATAATGGCCCTCATTACGACCCAGGCTAATAGCACCATGGTCCATGCCGGTAACTTACTGACTCCGCCATGGTGGAATGGGGAATTACCACCCCATTCCGAGGTTGGCGGGGCGGTAATTCCCCATGCCCTCATGGCCCTTCCCCATTCCCATTTTTGCCCCATAGGGCTCAATGGGACTGGGGAAGGCGCTAATTACGGCACTGTAAATTACGGTGCCATAATTATCTCCTAGGTCCCTTTGCGGGTTGGTTTTTTAATGCCTGCTAAAAGCAGGCGTTAAAGTGCCACCCGCAAAGGGACCTCGTAATCAGGTGTTAAGGGTTTAACGGCGCCGCCACTTTTTACGGCACCGTTAACCCCTTAACGCCTGGGTTGTAATGAGGTCCAATGACTGATATTGCCACCTTGTAAAATAACAAGAATTTCCATTGTTCCAAACATAATCCTGTTCTTGAATCAAGGTGGGGCATTATCCTGTATAAAAGGATAACAGGACTTTAACGTAATACTCTAACACTCTGAGTAAGTTTAACTAAACAGCAGGAAAACAAAAACAGGAGGCTTGTCTTGGAATGTCTTACCGAAGAAAGGGTGATGTCTTGAAATGTGATGTCTTGAAGCGTGATGTCTTGAAGCATGAGAGAAGGTTCTTGTCAATCCAGACTGAGTATACTTGTGTCCACCTAAGACCCGCCGGCATAAGGATGCCTAAGTGCTCAACCGGCAGTCTCTAGTCCAAGCACAAGTTGTTTATTTCACTGGTAGTTTCCATCAAACAATAACGCAAGTAAACATCCACATGCAAAGTTCCACTGAGCAAATCCACAGTATTCCAAGTTGTTACCTTCCGGGCGAGAATATATCAGAACGTTACTGACAATAGCAGTCCGTAAGGGTAGCAGGGTCAGTGAGACATGCTGGCAAGAACAGAGACAAGAAGGCCAGGCGAAGCAGGTCAAGAGCGTTCCATGGGTCAAGAGCTGAGAGATACTTTAACAGGATACCTAAATACACAGCAACGAAGGTCATAGAGGCTAAGAAAAACAAATTCAGAAGCATTGAGCCCTCATATGGGAGCGACTTAAGAACATGAATGAACGATCACGTGATCGGCTGGAAGCGCCGCTAACGTGATAGTAAGTGTGATGATTGTGAAACAGGATACCAGCGTCACAATGGTAACCCCCAATGTTTGCAAAAAGAAACAACACACTTTGGGGTTTTCCTGTGTTGACTAAAGACAGAACGTTGACTCCTCCGGTCTACAATATGAGAGGATGGGCAATGGGAAGGGATGAAAGATGAATCATGAGGTTAACGTCTCTTAGTCTGGTATTTACAAAAAACCCTATAATCCTGTGGTTTCTTGACAGATTGGCTTTATGCTGAGCACCATTTAGTCCAGAGGACCTTTCATTCTTTTCTTTTCCCATTTTGTTTTAAATTGTGGGATTTCTACAGGCATCCAGTCTTTTCTTTCAGCCCCATTCAACTCCTTACCTTCTAACGTTAGTGAGTATTATGAGGCCTTGTTTACCATGCATTTGATATCACATTGAGAAAGGTGTTGAGGCAGATGCTTCTATGGGTTTGCCTAACATGATTTGGTGAGGCATGTGCTAGAGTACCTAGCATGATTTGTTGGGTTGCCTATCATTACCTGGTGAGGTAAGGTAGGGAGTTGGTTTTTAGGGTGGCTTTGATTTCTTGGAGAAGGTTTATCAGTCTTAGTCTTGATTTGAGGTAGAGGCAAATGACAATGTTTCAACCATTCCATTAATGGTTTATTGCATGTTAAGTGTATTGTGTATAGTGATGATAATAATGATGATGTTTCTTTATGACATATTTCTCATAAATCAAAAGAAGTATTTTTATGTGAAAGTGAAAAGACACATTCATTGGGTGTTCATTACTATGTTTTATCAGATGACTTTGACCATGAGTATTAAGTGTTAGGCATCTATTTAAACTACTGTGGGCCTCATTACGACCCTGGCGGAACGTGTTAAATGGCGCCGTAAAAGGTGACAGCGCCGTTCAACCCGTTCCGCCACATTATGAGGTCCCCTCGCGGGACACGTTAAGCATGCCTGGGAAAATCAGGCGTGCTTACCGGGTCCCGCGAGGGGAAGAGGAAGCAAACAACGGGCCATCTCGTAATGGCCCGTTGTTTGCTCCCTCTCCCATTCCCATTCAGCCCTATGGGGGCTCAAATGGGAATGGGGAAGGACCGTGTCCGGGTCCTTGAGGGAGGAATTACCGGGCTATCCGACCTCGGAATGGCCCGGTAAGTCCTCATTCTGAGGACCCGGACACGGATGCGATTTCAGCGGCAGCCATGCCGCCAATAGCAGCATGGCTACCGGCCGAACTCGTAATGAGGGCCTGTGTTTTAATGTGTTATACAAGGTACATGTCTTTGAATGTTAATGGATGGTGTGAGAAATGGACTAGCAATGCAAATATATGTGACACTGGTAACCCTCTCCTGTGCTGGCAATTGAGAGCTGCCGCCTGCTGCAGGAGTTGTTGCATGCTCTCATCTCTGTTGCACAGTGACAGGTACATGCTTTTCCCTACCCCTACACCTATCACATCCCCTCCTGGGGTGGTCCTGGACACTCCCCTGGGGTTGGAGGCAGGGCAGTGGAGGTAGGGGTGATACAAATCAAGTCAATACCACTAAAATGAAACAGGGTTTGATCTTTTTGGATATGTAATTAAAGTTTTATTTTTTGAGGATTAATTTCCAGATCAAGATCCTTAATATAATCAGCAAAGTTACTAATTGAATGCTGCAACCCAATTGGGGTCTGGTCCAATTAAATAGAGTTGTCTGCGTAGACAAGATGTTGAATTTGTATTGTACCCAGACAAAAAGAAAAACCTTTCCTGTTTTAAGATTGCAGGGGGCCTCTGCCATGGATAAATTAAAAAGGGCCAGGGCCAGAACACAGCCTTGACACAGACCATGATCTGTCTGGATGAGAGCAGTTAAAACACTTTTCCACTCCAAATCCCATTAGTTAACTGGCCTTACCACCTAGGACAAAAAGAAAAAAAAGAAAGCCGGAGCAATAGCCTCTGTCCTTGGGCTTTGCCAGGCCCAATTACTTGGATTTCAAGAAGGCGTGTTTTGACAAGTTCATCAATTTCTAACAATACAGTCCTTAGCCTCTCTGCAGGTTCTGTATGCCAAGTTTTAAGTATCTACATATATTTATACAGGTCCATTTTCCCAGGAAGACATGGTTTTCTTAACACAATCCCACCATTTCTTACTACGTGCTTGATGGTGTTCTTGTTTTTTCCTTAATTACTGTTCACTATGTTTCGTGTTTCCACAACTCCCCAAAGTCCTCTGGCCTTCTTACAGGCTTACTTTAGCAGGGTCTTAGTGGGGCATCTGCCCATTTGGATTTTCGTGCTCCCATAACCCTTGTGGCTCGCCCAGCCTCGAAAAAGGATTAGTTCTCAATTTCTCATGGCTCTCCAAAGCCCTCTGGCTCTCTGATAGGCTTGCTTTATTGCAGCTTTCGATAGGCGTCTTCCCATTATGGGTTTCTTTGCTCCCATAACTTTCAGCCTTCCTAGCCACTGGTATTAATGTCTTTCGGGTTTTCAGGGCTCCCCAAAGTCCTCTGGCCCTCTGATTGTCTTGCTTTATTAGGGACTTGGTAGGTTATCTGGCCATTTGGCTTTTCTTGGCTTCCGTAACCCTTGCATCTTTCCTAGCTTCTGATACCACGGTTTACCCCTCTCAATGGCATTACTTCTGTGGGAGTGTTCTCTTCCTTTCTGCTGCTCAGCTCGGCAGCCAAACCACTTCTCATACAGAGATTGGTGATATTATTGCTCCCATGCGGTCTGGTCTTGGTGTCAGTTAACGTCCCCCAGACCCACCATGGCTTTCGTTTAGTCATGCCACCAAGCAGGATGGTCACTTTACTGTCTCTGTCTCTCTTGGTCTTGGCTTCTTTACCAGTTAGGATTCCACCCTTCCAGCATCTGGTTAGCAATTTGCTTGCCCTCTACGCTACCATCAGCTTGGCAGTCTAGCGTGGCTATGTCCCTCCAGGACGTCCTCACATCAGAGGCTCGCCTTTGCGTGGGTGTTATGCTGAGGTTCACAGAACTGACACTACTAATAGTCCACACAAACACCCACTATAGGGTAAACAGTACTGACCAAGTATGGAGTGAAGGGATGATGCCAGGTCGACCTCAATGTAAGAAAGAGGGTTGCAGGGAGAGAGAAAATGAATACTGCCCCATACGGCACGAGGACACAGACAAAATCCAACAGTGCTATGAGCTCCCATACGTCACGAAGACGCATCTAAAAAATGGCCAAAGGGGCTCAAGTCACAGAGGGGTGCAGAGAATATCAGGGGTAGTATCAGGCCTAAACTCCGCAAAAGAGACAGACACAAGGGAAAACCAAAGCAGGACGCCAATAAACCCATGGGTAATCCATAAGCAGGGTCATGAACAAGCCGAGGTCTGGTACACAGAAAAGAGGACAGGCTGAGGTCAAAGTCGGTAGGGGGTGATCCAGCACAGGATTTTAGGATTGGACAGGGAAATAAGGGATAATCTCACTCCAAGGTTGTTGAGCACTGGATTCCCGTCCTCATCTGCTTCTTCTGTGTTCCGTTCGTACAGAAACCGAGGTCATGACGTGATGTATGTTAAGGATTTCAATCAGGCAACGCACACCTTAGTCTCCGCCAGTATGCAGCGCGCAATTGAAATGCTTATGTGTGATAGATTAGATTCTACATTGAGTTGATGCACCACTCATATCACACACCCTTTTCAAATACCCCGGGTCACAATGGACCATGAACCAGGCTGGTTGTTAAAATGTAATATTTATTGATTTATTTTAAAATTCAAAAGAAATCATAACATTTTTTATATGGGGTAGCAATCACCAATGGGGTGATAAGAACAAATGAATGTAAGCAATGCACTTAGTTTAACCTTCTATTGACACAACTACAAAACAGCAGGGAATAGGAGCACTTTTTGATTTTAGGTAAGATAGCACTGGAGTTAGAATTTCCCCCTGCAATGTTCCCTCGACCCACAAATAATCAATTTTAAGTTGGTAAACAGAATCAGCAGGTACTCAGGAATGACAGACAAGAAACAGAATTTAAATTCGACCATCCCACCCCAAACAAGAGAGAAAAACGTATTTCAACGCTGGTAATGCTAAACTGACACTCAGAAATGGATGAATAAATTAATGAATGGGTATAACTCTTGAAACAAAAACAATTCTTTACTGGAGCAACACGGGAAAGGTACTAGCCATCACAAGCAATGAATTGAGCAAAAGCATACAATTCAAAATTGAATGGAAGATTGAAAACAGTTTATAATCAAAATGGCACGTTGTAAAATTAACACACTTTTGGCAATCCCGCCTGAATTTACCAAAATGGTTTTAATAGAAATGGGTGAAATATTGTAAATCAGGATGCGGTTTTTGGGTTGGGGGTTTAGGGGTAGCTATGGATCCTAGGTACAATATGGAATTGAAATTAGGTCTCTAGCTGGTAAATTGAGTACGTTTTGCATGATCTAGTGAGGTGTGTTTTTGAGAAAATGAAGGCGCGAAAAAGGAAAAGGAATACATTTTGACAAGGACAGTTTTACTCTACAATAGGGCATTCAGGCTTGGCTACCAGATTGAGACACAGTAAGCCCCGCGGTTGATCCACGGAATCAACCCTAGCACCTCTGCGCCCGCCCTGGCGGACCCAGTCCGATCACCTGAGGGAGGACTAAGGGTTTAGGATTTCACAAGACAAAATTATTAAAGAAGTTGGCTCTAGCACAAGAAATTGAAACATGGTAGCAAGAATGATTGTGACAATATTATAAGTTATTGGGGTCAGAATAGGATAGCTTAGAGATTGGAACTAAGGACAAGGCACAACAAGGTATACTATGTTTCTATGGTTCCTATTGATACAGTCCACTTTTAGTTTGGTTTTTGGACAGTCAGCGCTCTGGATCACCACACTGATCTGGTCTCACACAGGACAGCCAGACAAAATCAGCGGGCATTGACTGGATACCGGGTAGCACTTCTGGTTACTGGATATGATAGGGCATCAGGAGAGCAGGATAGCAGCAGCATGCAGTGAGTGGCAAGCCAGGTTTGTTCAGGATGCTTCGCAAAAAACACCACAGCATTTCCCTTGATTACGGGTATATTCTAGAATTGAGGCCTAGCTGAAGCAAGATCAGCAAGGTTTGGCTTTGTGATTGGGATCTGGAGTCTAGATGAATAAATGTAAGACTAAAACAGGAACAAGACAGGACGCCGGGCAGGAAATCAGGAATCAGTCAGAAATCAGTGTGTTCCTGTGTGTTGTCAGGGGCTCTTATTTATAATGCCGGGTGACATCATCACAGTATATGACAAGGGCAGGTTTTACTACATACACCCCTAACAATAGGATTGGGCAAGGGTAGTAATCTCCGTCTTGCTCTCTGTTGGTTGGATTTCTAAGGGGATGATGTCAGGTTTATGAGGTGAGGTTTACAATGTCCCAACACTCCAACGTTTATTTTACTTAAAATCGGATTTTGCCAAAAACATGCATTTCTTTACTTGTAATCTCTTGGCAAATTATACCCACAGGTTACATATGATGTGCAGCACAGATTAGTCCAAACCTCCAGTCTGTGCGGCCTTGTTTCGCCTTTCTGACACATTTTGGTAATTTTACACATTTAAGATTTGGCCTAAAATTCCACAATTTCATACACAAATGAGATTTGTCCCCAGGGATGTATGTACAAAATCGTATGTTTGCCACATTAATACTTTGCTGGGACTCTGTCATATTTCGTAACTTCTGTTCTCCATGCGGCAATGAGTTCTACCAAGTTTTAAAAGATGGCCCCCAAATTTAGATTTAACACTGCAAACGTTTAAATTTCTGCTAATTCTTGCTACCGAAATAAGAGTCTTTAAAGTTTTTTATAACATAGTTTCTGTAACCAAAAGGCTGCCCCTTTGTCACTTGATCATGTTTCTTTTTCCTTCCTTCAACTGCAAGCAGCTGTCAATTCCTTCCAGGCAAGGGGGTTTATTGACCTTTCACACTTGATAGGTGAGTGTCCCAGGACTGCTATTGTCCCAGCCTGGAGCATAGATGAATGTCTGATGAGCACGTGAACTCTCATTGTCCTAACCCATTCAAAGCTTTTCAAGCTGGCACTTCGCACCTACATGTCCTGGATCTAGGGTGTATCTCCCTTCCTAGGAGGAATTTCATAGCTGGCAACTTGAATTACAGGTTTTTATGAGAGCTTGCAACTCCAGCCTATGTGTTTTAAACTGTTTAATTTCTTACTTTGGGTCTTGAATTAAACCAATCTATGACAGAAGATATCTTATGTGTGTACTGTCACCACTAACATAACTCCTTTACATTGCTAAGTAAGCAGGCTTTCATTAACAATTGAGATTTAAACAGGTCATTTTTTTCTCTTCAGTCAGCACAGCCCATTTTTCCACATGTGTCAAAAACTGCTATAATTTCTTTCTTTAATTCGATTTGCAGGTACTCAGATTGCCACTGTCTTGGCAGCTGTAGTCATTTTCTTTGCAGCAGGACTCTTATCTACAGTATAGATACATTTCTCCCTGACCTGGCTCTGAGAGTAAAAAGTCTCTTTGAACTGCTGCGCCTGGATACATTTTGTCAAGAAATAAACGCGTGTTTCCCGTGCAAGGGAAAAATGAAGTTGCATTTTGATTTCTCTGAGAGTTGGTTTAACTGGGCCTTTTTACTTACAGTGGTTTCAGAATGACAGATGAACTTGGCATCAAAGCAGCATTTTGAAAGGGTGAAAACAGTTTCATTTTGAAGGGAATTTTGGCTTTTACAACAATGGCAGGTCTTCCTTTTCACTTGATTCCATATATGTTACAGAACACACTGGCATATTTTTCAGTGTGTCCCCTTGTTCCATTTTGCCCGAAGTGTGTGAGGCAAGATGGTGCAGCCATTTTCTGTTGTTGCTGCCAAAAGCAGTTTTGCGGTTGTGGTGCGCACAGGAGAAAGCGCAGCCAGGTTACTGTTTCTTGCGCAAAGGCAGCTCAGTGATGTAAGGCAATGCTGTTGAGTGGGTCAATATATCCCACATGTACCAGTCTGTGATGTTGTTTCATCGCGCGCTCCGTCATCTTAGTTGCCATAAAAACTTCCAGTCCGCTCTAAAGATGATGTACAGAGATGTGGACGTGTTACAGGAACAGTTGGACTGACTAACAGTAATATTCTCTTTCTTCAATTCCAAGCTCATCATTCTTTTGTATACATCATCACAAACAAAAAGGTTTGTGGCATTCCTGTTTGACTGTGGAGTGTAGGCGAGATCCAGCATTGATTGAAGTCAAAGAGATTGAAGAAATGTCACTATTGGGAGAGTTAAAAATAGAAGTAACAACAGTCTTTCCAATTCCTGTGTCGGCAGACAATATACTCTGGACCAGGAGTTCTTTACAGGAGTCCTAGTGCCCAAGAGGGGAGTCACTACCAGTGAGGTATCACTTGCGCAGACCCCGAGGGAAGGTCTTGCTGAGTAGGCCTACCCCCAGCTACAAAGGGGGTGGGTCTCCTCTGGGGAGAAGGGATGAATAGTCCAGATTCATCACAGTTACGAATCCAGGGAATTTATCCCTTCTCCCCAAGGAGGAGCTAACCCCATTGGGAATAGGGAGGTGAGCCCGCTACATGAAACACTTCCGAGGAGACAGGGCATGCGGGATCCCCTCTGGAGACAAGGAGTACCAAAGTCACAGTTCCACCCCACTTTCCTCTCCCTATCAGACTCAAGTGTTTGCTGGGTATATGGACAGTGATCCTGTCCATAATAGACAGGGCCCCTTTTAAGGTGGATGGCTTGGTGACTGACTTCTGCTCACTCCCGAATACTGAAAATGCTGGTGACCAATAGGGTTGTTCTTCTTAGTTCTGGGGAGAAATTTATACCCAGCAGAAGAGCAAATCAGAGAGAGAACATCCTGAAGGAGGAAGTCCGGAAGTCCAGCCAAAAAAGACATGGAAATCAGAGGCGGACCCTCTAATGCAGGAAGGATAGCCACGCTGCAGCTATTGTGGTGAAGAGCAAGAGGTCCGTGAGCACGGCAGCAGCTTCTACAGAGGAAGGACCCCAAGGATGATGAGGCAGTTGAAGCGGAAAGCATGCCTCAACTTCACCTGATGCACAAAGGCCCTGATACTCAAACACTGCTGAACCAAAAGAGTAACCGAGGAACTGCTGAAGCACTTGCGCAATCTGAAGAGAAAGCAAAGACATGGAACTGCCAGGTCCAGAGATCCCGACGACAACCATGATTCCCACCCCAGGAAAAAAGATATGCATCTGAGAGGGGGAATTGGATGGAGGGAGGTGTGGCCAACAGGAAACAAGGCAGTACAAACCGAGGGCCTGCTGATGGCCAAGAATTGCAAGTCTCTGCAAGGGAGTAACATGAGCTCACTGAACCAAGCTAAACAAGCCAAGAGCCAACCCGGGTATCAGAAAAGGCAGAATTGGTGAAGGGATAGATAGAATAAATGGTGTGACGAAGTGCAATGCATCATCACCTCTAAAAAGGAGGGGCTACTTCTTATAAGGTTAGGGACAAACAATTGAAGTGAACGTGGTATGTCCTCCATACCTCTTTCCCCCTAGTTCCATTTACTCTGCTCAAGATTAATCTTCCCTGCACACTTTCATAGGTTTCTGTAGGGTAGATAACATCCAACCCTTAGAAGGTACTGAGATGAGGAAGAGTAAGGGTGACCTAGGTAGACCACACCTGGGGACTGAGACAAAGAGGAACACCAACAACCTAGTGAGGAGTGCAAACATCACTACTGTGAGGAGGAGTACATGCAGAAGATTGAAGATCACCACTAGGAAGCACATTGAACGGTCTTGTGGTTGTCAAATTCCTATTGGCCATGGTGGAGTAGAAATAGAAGAGGGAAACCAGGAGTATTGTCTGCCCTTCCCTCATGGGGAATGCTTGAGCTGCTGCCGAACAGAAGGGGCTGCAGAAGAGGGGCTTGCTGAATCTACAGAGGTGCTCGCAAGTGGTCCAATGTGGAAGGGCCATCCAGCTAGAAGTAGAAGCAGCAGTCCAGATGGGCAAAGGCAGGGAACTGTGCGATCAAGGGGCGACAAACTCGCTGTGAAGTGCTGCGGAGCTGCCACAACACACCAGAGAAAGGGAGAAGACTGCAGAAGCCAGAAACTGACCAAAGGCTTCCAGCAGAGACCCTTAAGTTACAGTGGTGACCCGAAGGGTTGGCAGGGGTAGAAGGGAATCATGGGGAACCCTAACCCAGCCAAACAGGGGAAGAAAGGAAGCTCTGGGAAACAGAGTGAGTTTTCCAAGAGCCCAAGAAAGAAACCAAGAAGGAAACCAAGAAAGACGGGTCTGTGACCCGCACCCATATGAAGATCACATCATCAGTTATCTTCATGGTCACAGTACTTGGCAGGACGCTGAGCCAAGTTTGCCGCACTATCAAGAACAGGGATCTGGGACCCATATTTGAGAAGCAACAGACACATATCTAAGGAGAGAAAGAAAAGGGGATTGGAACCCATATAGGATAAAATATTACACACTATTACACAGGGGTCTGGCCCCCAAGGAAGCGCCTGGCAGGAGAGTACACCAAGGCTGCCAGCTGAACTGTGGAAACCTGAGAGGATGAGACTGTGAGGCAAAGCTGTCCCTGGCAGGAGAGTAAACCAGGGCTACCTTCTAAAAATACAGGGGAATGGAGTCACCCGCCAAGCATAAATGTTGATGAAAGCCAAGAACAAAGAGCATCCTCTGGTACACTGGTACACTGAGAATCTGAGAGGAAGACTGGGAAAGAGAAACATTCTCCCTTATGTTTGTGAATATCAAGAGTTTGTTGGAACTTTGTTTATATCCATTGGAACTTTAAATTTGAGCACAATGGAACTTTGTTTTGAACCACTTGGGAACCTTGCTTTGCACGTTGAGGAAGAGAAACTTAACCTGGCATAGGGAGCCATTCACCCAGGATTATAAGTAATGTGAAGACATTGTCCAGGAGAACACAGGGAGGTGAACTATTTGTTACTTAGTTGAGGCAGGGAAACCCCTCTTAGTCATAGGGACAGGTATGATTCTTCCTTATTTCTTTTTTAATAAAAGTGTATACCAACAGGTATTCCACTCCTGTGTTCACTTCATACTTCTGCACCCTTACAATGGACTAAACCGGGCTGAGGCAGCCCATAGCCCAATTTCTATTTCTTTTTATTTTATTGTTTGCTTGTTAGGCACTTATACAATAAGAACATGCTGTTTCAAAGTGCCTACAGGGCAGGGAGGGAGCAAGGGCTGGAAAAAAGCCCATTAAAAGCGCAATATTTTACAGTAGATGGGGAAAAAGGTAGACGGGACAAACCTACTATGCCCTGTGAGTATTCAGAACATGCAAGTGCAGCAAGGAAGAGGGAATAGGGGGTTGGTGCTGGGGAGTCTGAGCTCATGGGTGAACCACAGATGAAGTGTTAATGCACAATGAAGGCCAAGAATAAGAAAAACCTGCCAGGGGGGTTGAATAGCACAGAAGCAGACTGATCATGTCTATGGCCTACCTGAGTCTGAGAGAAGAGAAACTCTAGAAAGGGATAAGAAAGGGAAAATACTGCATGCATGAACTGGCCCAAAGCCTATCCAAGGTTACCGACTGGAATGATAATCGAGCCATACAAAGTGAACTTTGTTATTGTTGTCCATGGTGAGTCTACACAGCAGTAAACTGTGAGAAGACTCTTAGCACATTGTGGAGTCCGGGGTCACAAAACCAGCCTGTGCTATGTTTAACAATGGGAATTAGCCCGTTGACTGAGATAGGCCATAGTCTATATTTTCCTTCTTTCTCTCCAACACGATTTCTGTAACACATCCTGATGAGCACACATTTGTTGTTTTGTACAAAATGCAAAATGCACAGGAAGAAAACAAAAAGCTGAACAACTGCCTACAAGAGCTCTACAACTGGATGAACACAAACAGCCTCAAACTCAACCAGAGCAAACTGAAATAATGATCATAGCTAAAAGCGAGCTAAACGGCCACTACATCCCATTGGCAATGGAACTGGGTACAGCACCGACTCCATCAATGATAGTAAAAAACCTGGGAAAAAACAACAAACTAACACTTGAACCACAAGTAAACACCATAATCAAGAAATGTTTCTTCCTGCTACATGCAGTAAAAAGCATCCTACCATTCCTCTCTTTCACCCACAAAACACTCACCATCATCACACTCATCATGTTCAGGGTAGACTGTGCCAACAGCCTATACCTAGGAATGCCAGAACGACTGTTAAAAAAACATCAGCGCATCCAAAACGCTGCGGCAAAACTCCTGCTCAGAGTACTACGGAGAGAACACATTACCCCAGCGCTTAAAATGCTACACTTTCTGCCAATAAAAAAGAGAATAAAGTTCAAAATGATGTGCATAATGCACAGAGCAGTACATGGCCAAGGAGCAGATTTCCAAAAGAAAAAATAACCGTCTACCATGCGACAAGCTCACTCAGATCAAGCAACGACATTCGCCTAGTACCAAAACCTTACAACAAAAGAAAACCCAGAGGATCATCCTTCACTCACCTGGCAACCATAAACTGGAATAACCTACCAAAAACATACGCAACACAAGGGGTCATTTGGAGTTCAGAAAACTACTAAAAACATGGCTCTTTGCTCCAGATTCAGGAGGAATCAACTAGGAAGAAAGGACCACAACAGAACCGTGAACACCCTTGTAGAAAACCATAATCCCTAACTTGCCCCTCCATTATAAAAGGGGGGGGGTGGGTGCACAGCACCTACCCAGGCCCACACACTGCTAATCCTAAAGGCTACTTGGATAGGTGGGGACAACCAAAATGATAGACAACAAGGGACAAGTCCTGTGACCAAAACTACACCTGCCGCAGGACAGGCGAAGTAGCGGAAATGAGCTAGATAGACAAGCCACTGGGGCCACACTAAAAAAGGCCCCCACTATGCAACATGCCTGCCAAGTAGGTTGTCAAACTAGAGTACTAAACACGCAGGATAACCATAGGAGTTGGGTGCAGAAACGTGAATACAAAGTGGTAAGAAATCAACAAATACTTGAAAACCATTATAACCGTACCTTGAAATTTTAACTTTACACATACTCAACATACAAAAACTCACACAACCACCTCTCTGCACAGCAATACGCATGCACTTCACCAGATTGCAACAGCAGACTAACAGCACATAACATGACATAACAGCACATGGGAATTCTAGCACTGACCGAAACTGCACTTAAGCTCAGCGAACGGTGCAAACCGAACTGAAGCGGCCTACAGGACATCACAACTCTCACTTTCCTATTCTCCCTACAACCTACTAATCCCCCCTCTGCCCTCTCTTCACACCCTCCTTTTCAGATCTGCCAGAGTGCCTGGGAACCACAGCAGTGATGACGGTTCACAGTAAAAATACCTTTACCATTAACATTAACATATTATTTCTGGACTAGATTAGGTTTACTTTAAGTTGATCAATAAAGAAATAAGTATAAATATAATCTCTTGGCCATCTCCTGTCTCTGACCTGTTTGGCATTGTGGAGTAAGGAATTGGACAAGGGGATGTGTGAGAACCATGAAGGTGTCTCACCTGCTAGTCCCCGGGGATCTGTCATCCAGGTGGCCAGGATACGGCCATCACTTTTGGATCCAGATCCTGGAGGTGGACCAGTGCAGGCGGATCACCTGGATATGGGTCTTTGGGGAGTGGAAGTGGGACACCATAGGGTGAGATGCGATATCCCCTTCCCAATAACACCTTTTGCCCATCCTACCAGGTAGGAACCTAGGAATTCACCCCCCCCCTTCCGACACAAAAACGTTCTCATGAACAGTTCACTGTGAGTAACAATGCACTAACACCTGAGCAGTATACCTGACATATCCCAACACCATGGTCAGGCAATTACAGATTATTACACACACCAGACTTCCATAACATAAAAGGTAGAGCACGAAAGCACACTCTGATTGAGGAAAACTACTCGAGGAAACAGCAGTTCCAAGATGGCAGTTTAATACAAGGAGAAAGACAGCGAGACCAGAGAGGGACACAAGGAGGGAGGTACCTTTGACCTCTAAAGACTGCTACTTTCGTGAGTCTTGTAATGTAAGAAACTGAAGACCAGAAACTAAGTGTGATCAAACCTGCACAGTGTGTAAGAGGTACCCGGGGCTCTCCTGCATCGATAAATAAGGTGAGGAGGAGTGATTGCCACTGTGGTACTATCCTTGGCTCATACAACAATGCAACATCAGAAAAGACAGCACAGCCAGTGCGTCGAAGAGACTGATATCAGACCAGCTTGTGTTTTGAACCAAGGTTGCAAGCAGCAACATTGTACAAAGAGAACAGTGTGTGAGGATTTTGCAAAGAGCAATGCGAATATAATTGGAAACCAAAAGGAGTAGTTGAACTTTATAATTGAACGTTGGGAGGCCAAGAAGAGAATACCATACACATAGTGGTCCGTGCCACATGAGTGCTCATTCAAAAGTCTCTGTTAGGTTTCCAACTGATGCTTAGTGTGAGAAAAAGGAATATTGAGATCGGAGTGGTCATGCAATGGGTCAAGCTAAACCCCATGCACATTCAAAAGTCTTTCATAGTTTAAGTATATCACAATTGGTCCGAGCCCGACTGAGGGAGTCTAATTGAGTGAAAGAAAGGGATCTGAGCCCGGCTGAGGGGGATCCGGGGTGAACCTTGAGTCACCTGGGAAAGAATTATCTGAACATAGTTTGAAAGGGATCTGAGCCCGGACGAGGGGGCTCCAGGATGAACACCCAAATTGAGTGCTGAAAAACAGAAATCATGTTTTTTGTGTTGTTTTTGTATACCAGGCCCTCTGAATCAAGAGACTTGCAAGAAGTAAAGAGGCATAGACACAGAAGGTCTTAAACTGTGAAACTGGAAGTATATCCTTGTACCGCAGAAGCCAGAGTGTGTGCTTTACTCAAATTAACTGCCTTGTAGCATGCTGAAAACGTGGGGCAGGAAGGCCAACTGCCCGAATATCCTGACTTATCATTTTGTGAACACGTCTTTCTTTTTCATGAACACTGCCCCACCTTATTTGTGAATTAGTGGTAAGGATTGGCAATAGTTTTTTTTAATTATAGGCCCTTTTTAATTTGACACGACTCCACTAGGACTGCATTATAATTAATTGATGGTCTTAGCTTGCTTCCATCTGTAGATATAGGTTTAGAAAGGTGCTTATCTCACCCTTGTGAAAGTTCAATAAACACCCTTGAACTGTGGTCACTTGTGTCTGTCTTACTGTTGATACCAAGCCTTCCTTACATGTGGTGCCAGGAGTGGTATGTGACTCAATTGAAACAAATTGGGGAACCCTACAATTCCAGAAGCTTAGTCATAGAGCCTCCAACCTCTTTGTTGCCACAAAATAATCAATAGGCTTTGATATATGTAGCAGTAGAGCGGCCACTATTCCTCCTGGGAAAAGAGGAATGATTCCCACAGACTTAGTTTTGATATCCCCTCCTGGGTATTATATAAGATTGGCCCCAAAATCTGGCCTGGCCTGGTAGTTTGGTATAGATGTTCTAGCAGGTGTCATCTATCCCGAATTCAAGGGGAGACATGAAGGTTCTCTTACATGACCATGGCGAGATCCCATTTGAAGTACATTGTGGAGATAACATTGCCCAAGGGATTCTTGAAAATCTCTCTTTACCCATTTTAGAGAAAGTGAACCAGAAGAAATGGAGAGGGGTACCTTAGGCTTTGGGGAAGCTGATGATTCATAGAGCACTGAAGGGAAAAAGGGAGAAGAGCCTATCATCTATCCCGACCTAGCCTTCACCCAGCGAAAGGACCCAGCCCTCGCTGAGGCTTTTTACAAGCAATTCCCAAAGGAGAGGGTGTAGAGAAGGGAAGCCTTTTTCTCTTCTTAAAGCAAGGATTTCTGAGAAACCTGAGGGTATTCTCCCAAGCGAACCTCGAGGAGCCCTTCCCAAAGGAAGCTTGAAATGCTTAGATCCCAGCCCCGGGGGCGAAATGGAATTACCTAGGTAGGGGAGCCCAGGGTTGTGCTTGGGGAAATGCCCCAGGTCAGACACAGTATTGTGCCAGAGAAGGAGAGGAGGGCAATGTATCTTAGGATTTCATGGGCTGTATTGCATCTGCCTCCCTTCCCCACATTAGATCTCTCCTGCCCAGATCTAACAACCCCTCCATACGTTATCAATCCTCTAATGTCCCAAACCCAGTATCATCCAAAAAGCATAACTTCCAGAATCCCTGTTTCACCGGTCTGCATTCAAATACTCCCCATGCTTCTTCTTCCCATCTCTCTGATTATTATTTTCTGCACGCCCAACCCGATCAGACAAAACACTATGATTCCCACAATCCCTTTTGTTTATTTCATGGACCCAGCTATTCCTGTTTGCCCCACAAACCCTACCAATCCTGTCCCTCTAATTATCATTTTACGAATTCTCACAAACCCTCCTGCTTATGTCAAAAACCCTAAAAAATCTACCCTTCCTTTTCTGGCATGAACACTGGTTTACGGACTTGTAATAGAACTGTGTATATGTCCTGACACAAGGGTCAGGCAAAGTCAGGCAATTAACTCAAATCAAGCACACCTGACAGCCCTTCCTTTTCCCCACAGGGATAAAAGGTGGAGCAAGAGAGCGCAGTACGAGCAGGGCAAGCACAGCAGACAGCACAACGAGACAGCTAAGCAGGCACGGCAGTTCAAGCAAAGGAGAAAGGCGGCAGGAATTGAGATGGTGGCGAGGAGAGAAGTGACCTGGCCCTTTTTGTCCCAGACCCGCAGAACCTTTGTGGAAGAGAGCCTAAAACTACAAACTATAGCACCAGTGTCCTGCAGCAGATGTCAACGGTACACAGGGCAAGCCTATGCTGATAAGCATGAGCGAGGGAAGCTCCCGTGCCCGTGGTACCGGCCTTGACTCCAGAGGGAAAAGCCAAGCGGTTCATTAGAGGCGGTGAGTCGAGGGGAGAACAGATAAGAAACGGGCTGTGTTGAGTGAGGATCGCAGGAGTGGCAAGTTTGAACCATGTTCAATGAACTTTGAATGAACTATGGAAAGTGTGAAGGGGAAACCAGAATGGGGGAAACTGGCACCAAGTGGGTGTTAACTCAAGAGACTCTGGTTGATCCCCATCTAAGTGAAACTATGATTACCAGAAGGCCATAGGAGGGCCAGCAAAATAGGTCAAAGTGGTCATACAGAGGGTCAAGCAAATTCCCCAATCAAAAGACTTTGATCTACAAGCACTGTGAAAGAAAGGGAGGTGAATCCCACAGACATTGAATTATGTAAAAGAGAACATTGAAAGTAAAGAAGGGTTTGCACCCAGTAGAGGGGTACCCAGGAGTGAGCCACTCTCACCCTGATCGAGAGCCACAGTAAACCCGGTGAGGGGAGGCTAAGAATCGAGAGTGGCCGAGCCTGGCAGAGGGGAGTCCAAGGGTGAAAAGTTCTCATCCCAAGATTGAGAAACGTAAATGTTAAGAAAGGGCAACAGTCAACGCGAAGGAGGGATGCCATAGAAGAAGGGTCTGAGCCAAGCAGAGGGAGATCCAGAGATGAATCTATCATCCGAGTACTCACAGGTAAAAGAAGTTCTAGCCTGGCCGAGGGCGATCCAGGTGTGAAGCCATCACCCAAGTACTAACAGTCAAAAGGGGTCCAAGCCTGACCGAGGGAGATCCAGGTGGAAGCTATCATCCTAACCTCAAATAAGAAAATAATTGACATATAAATTGAGGAATATGACACATGAAGGAACAGCGCCCAGAAGAGGGTGACCCAGGAGTAAAAGCATCACCCTACGTGAAACTGTGGTAAACAATTGAGAAGGGTCAGTGCCCAAAAGAGGGGGACCCAGGGGTGAACTCATCACCCAGTGAACATTGGAGACAAACTTTGCATTTGGTTAAAGGAACTTTTGTTTTTGTTATTTGAACACGTCAGGCCCCCGAAGGCAAGACACTTTCAAAATGAAACATGACTTGGCCATCAACGGACCTGAGAACTACCGTTCGAACTGTCGTCTCAAATATTATTTGAGAACACTTCATTCTTTTCTTGAGAACTATCCCACACCGCTTTTTGTATTAGTTATGAGGTTTGGCAATAGGTTTCTTAGTATAGACCCTTTTTATTTTGACACAACACCACTAGGACTGCCTTATTTTTCATTTGATGGTCGATGCTTGCTCGCATCTTAGATATAGGTTTAGATTAAGTGTGTTTCCAACCTGCATACAGCATTCATTGTTCAACAAACACCCTTGAACTATGATCACTTTTGTCTGTCTTACTTGTTGCCACCATGAGTTTCTCACAGATTGCTATATATCCTTCTGTGTCACCTGTTCTCAGTAATGATTATGCTTCCTTACCATGAAATACTACCATCTGCGCCAGGATACGATTAAGTTTGTTGTGTGCATGCTATAAATACTTCCAAATTCAGATTCAAGAAAACAAACGTCCACAGAAGGCTTGAGTAAAACACAGTTAGTAATCCCCAAAACCCACTGAAAGATCATGCTAGAGATTGCACATTGCCATCTGACCGAGGGACACTTGGGACAATCCAAAACCCAGGCATACATCAGCAAGAAGTTCTACTGGCCAGGTATCAATACTGATATAAAAACGTTTACTCAGACGTGTGAAATATGTAAGAAAACCAGTACCCACATCCCATTGCCTGCCCCTCAGAATCATTTGCCAATCATGGAAGTCCCCTTTTCAAGAATTGGGATACACATCATTGGACCTTCAAAAACATCTAGACTGGGCAAATATGTCCTCGTAATTGTCAACTACGCGACCAGATACCCAGAGGCATTCCATATGCGGAAAAACACCACTCAGAAAATTCTAAATCACCTCCTACCATATTTTTCCAGGGTTGGCTTTCCTAAGGAAATCCTAAATGGATCAAGGTTAAAATTTTATGAGCAAGATCATGGGGGAAGTCAAGGCACTACTCCATATTACTACCTTACGAACATCAGTGTACCATCTCCAAACAGATGGTTTGGTAGAGAGATTCAATAAAAGGCTTAAAATTATCCTCAGAAAGTTGGTAGATAAGGATGGGAAGGACTGGGACCACATGATCCCCTGGGCACTGTATGCAGTGAGAGAAAACCCTCACACATCTACTGGATTCTCTCCCTTTGAGCTACTCTATAGTACAGAACCTGGAGATGTCATGGCCATGCTCCAGGAGACCTGGGAAGAACGAGACGAGGCACCCATTCCACTTTTGCAGATGGCTACCAGACTGAGAGAGCAAGCGAGCCTTGTTCGAAATCTATATGGAAAAGGCCCAAATCCAGCAAAATATTCCTATGACAAAAAAGGTGATCTTAAGATTGTTTTCCATAGGACAAAAAGTATTGGTCCTCCTGCCTACCTCGGAAAAAAACCTGTCTCTAAGTGGCATTGGACTAAATGAAATACTGGAATGAAAGTAGCACAACCTGATAGGAAACAGAAGGTCCATCTATTTCATGTAAATCTCTTAAAAGAGTGGAAGGAAACCCCATCTGCCACCAATGCCACAATAGTATCCTGTGTGGTGCCAGAAGAGGGAGACAACTTTGAATTAATTTGTCAAGAGCTATCTAGTCAACAAAAAGAAGATTTAAAATATGTAATTATCTCATTCCCTGATGTATTCTCTGAGAAACCAGGAAGAGTGAAAGGCACCTATCACTACATTAGAACACCTACGGGAAAGGAGGTTTATCTGAAACCATATATACTTCTGGAAGCCCACAAACAGATAGAGGTTGAGGAAGCAAATAAAATGTTAAGAGTGAACATTATGGAACCTTCTTCAAGCCCATGGTCCTCGCCTATCCTATTGGTCACCAAACCTGACCATGCCTGGAGGTTTTACATAGATTTCCGCCAAGTCAATGCCATTTTGGACTTTGATGCTTATCCAAGCCATACATCGATGACCTAATTGATAAACCCAGAAATGCCAACTTTCTATCAACCCTAGATTTAACAAAAGGGAAATAGCAGGCCCCAGTGTATGGACCTGGAAAGGAGAAGACAGCTTTCTCAACACCCATATGACTGTTTCAGTTCAAAATGCTCCCTTTTGGCTTACTCAGGGCTCCAGCCACTTTCCAATGGCTTATGGACAAGATATTGCAGCCCTACTCTGATTTCTGTGGAGCTTATATTGACAATATCTTCATTTATAGTAAAACTTGCGAAGACCACCTTTTCCATCTCTTTATCATTGTGAGAGCTCTCAGAGAAGCTGGCCTAGCTGCCAATCCATCCAATCAATCAGCCATGAAATACCTCAGCTTCTTTATAGGGAATAGTAGTGTGGAACCTCAATGCGAGAACGTGAAAGCCATACTAGATACCCCTACACCTAAAACTAAAAGAGATTGCAGAGCATTTCTAGGGTTAATCAGGTATTACCGTAGGTTTATCAGAAACTTCTAGGACAGGACATCTAGGATGACGGATAAACTAAAGAATTCTGAACCCCAGAAAATTAATTGGACTGAGGAGGATAATATATGTTACAACACCCTAAAGCAAACCCTGTGCCAGAACCTGATCCTAAAGGTAATAGATTTCTCAAACGAATTGGTACTGCAGACAAATGCCTCACTTACATGGCTAGGAGCAATCTTATCACAAATCTGCGATGGATTGAAACATCCCATCTTGTTTATGAGTCACAAACTTTTCCCACATGAAAACAATTACTCTGTGGTTGAATTAGGGGCCCTTGACATCAAGTGGGCCATTATCTGTCTTATATAATAACTCCTAGGAAAAAGATGCACACTTGTCAATGACCACTCTTCACTAGTTTGGATTAGCCAATGAAAAGACTCTAACCCTCGAGTCATGCAATGGTTCTTAGATCTGCAACCCTACTGTTTCACTGTGGAGTACAGAAAAGGCAAATAACAAGGGAACTTGGATTTCCTCTCTCAGTTCTGCTGTGAAACAGATGGGGCTACATTGCATAGGGGAAGGGTATGTGAGAAACCTGAAGGTGTCTCACCTGCTAGACCCAAGGGATCTGTCATCTAGGTGACCAGTAGACAGCCATCACTTTTGGATCCAGTTCCTGGAGGTGGACCAGTGGGGGAGGATCACCTGGTTGAGGGGTCTTTGGGAAGTGGAAGTGGGACACCGAAAGGTGAAATGCGATATCCCCTTCCCAATAACACCTTCTTACCGTCCTACTAGGTAGGATACCTAGGAATTCAACATCCCTCCCTTTCCAACACAAACACTTTCTGACGGACAGTTCATCATGAGTGACAACAAACTAACACCAGACCCTTATACCTGCCATGTCCCAACACCATGGTCAGGCAAGGTCAGGAAATTACAGATTATTACACACACCTGACTTTCATCCCACTTCCCCACACAGATAAAAGGCGGAACATAAAAGCACACTCTGAGTGAGGCAAACCACATGAGGAAACAGCAGTTCCAAGATGGCAGTTTAATACAAGTAAAAAGACAGCGAGACCAGAGAGGGTCTGAAAGAGCGAAGTACCCGTGACCTCTAAAGACTGTTACTTTCATGAGCATTGGAAATTAAGAAACTGAAGACCAGGAACTAAGGCTGATCAGACCCGCACAGTGTGTCAGAGGTACCCAGGGCTCCCCTGTGTCGATAACGAAGGTTTAGAGGAGCGATTGCCGCAGTGGCCCTGTCCTTGGCTCATACAACAAAGCAGCATCTGAAAAGACAGCACAGCAGGTGAGTCGGAGAGACTGATACCAAACCAGCTTGTGATTTGAAACAAGATTGCAAGTGGCAACATTGCACAAAGAGAACAGTGAGTGAGGCATTTGCAAAGAGCAACGTGGGTACAATTGGAAACCAAAAGGAGTAGTTGAAATTTATAATTGAACTTTGGGCGGCCAAGAAAAGATACCATACACAGAGTGGTCCACCACCACCTGGGTGCTCATTCGAAGGTCTGTTAGTTATCCAACTTATACTGAGTGTGAGAAAAAAGAATAATGAGATGGAAGTGGTTATGCAATGGGTGAAGCTAAACCCTGTGCACATTCGAAAGTGTTCAATAGTTTAAAGTACATCACAATTGGTCCGAGCCCAGCTGTGGGAGACTAAATTGAGTGAAATAAATGGATATAGCCAGGCTGATTCACCCAAGAAAGAATTATCTGTACGTAGTTTGAAAGGGATCTGATCCTGCAAGAGGGGGATCCAATGTTGAACTTTTTGTTTTGAAAAGGATCTGAGCCGGGTTGAGGGGGATCCAGGGTGAACACCCAAATTGAGTGCTGGAAAAGGTCAAGAATGTTTTTTGTGTTGTTGTTGTATAACGGGCCCTCTGAATCAAGAGACTGGAAAGAAGTAAAGAGGCTTGGACACAGAAGGTCTTGAACTGTGAAAATGGAACTATATCCTTGTGCCGCAGAATCCAGAGTGTGAGCTTTGTTCAAGTGAACCGCCTTGTCCCGTGTGAAAACATGAGGAAGTGAGGCTAACGACCCGAATATCCTAACTTATCATTTTGTGAACATTTCTTTCTTTTTCACGAACATCACCCTGTGATGCTGGAAATACATTGGAGGGACAGGGCCTCCCTCTCCGTGTCCTGCAGTCCTTTTTAATTTGTGTTCTGTATTGTTTTCTGCCCAGGAGTCCTGGGACTCCTGGCAGTACAGCTCTTCCTATTTTTGGTTTGGTGTACAGACCCTGGGATACCCTTATGGCACCCAGGGGTGGGGGTACAACCCTGTGCCCCTAGTGTATGTTTTTGGGTACCTGTGTGTGACCCACAGAGCAGGGTATGGGCTGGTGGCAGCTCCATGCTGAATTTGACAGGTGCTATGAGTATCCTCCACTTTGGGATACCCAGGCCCTGGCAGTGGAATCAGTTGATTCCTGATAGGAAACAAGATGGCCCCTGTGGCCTCTTGCTTTCTATTACCTGTTACCTTGTTTTCCCAACGTCCTGGGAAGCCCTGACTCTGTCCCTTCCCCCTGACTGGCTGTTGGGTGGAAGTTCCATATATGGTGTAGTTGTGAAGTCTAGGCCAGACTGACTGGAGCCTTTCCAGTGAATGTATGTTGTGGGTGCACCATATGGGTGGGACCTGGGTGAATGGAGTGTGTGACCAATATGCACTTCATATTGTGGATGTCTGGTTTCTGTTGTTTGACACAATGACTGAGACAGCCCTGCCCGAAACTGGTATGGATGCAGTGTGTAGTGTTGAATGGCTGGGTACTTGTCCCATTACACATTCCTTGGTGTGAGTGTCTGAGAGGGAGGAGTATGGCCGGAATGCACTGGATGCCTGATTGGCTGACTGACTGCTGAATGCCTTTCTAAGTGATTGGTTGCCTGAGTGTGACCCAGCAGAATGAATGGGAAATCAACTAATATATCTGGGGGCCTCTCACTGCTAGAAATCGTTCAGAAGCTGAAGTTGAAACTTATGCTTAATCTCAAAGCCGAGCCTGAAGAAGAAGGTTGACTGCTGTCTCCCTTCGCTGAAATCCGAAAGCCGAAAACCGTCGAGACTAATCCAAGAGAGGACCTGGTTAGGCGCCCTCTTCCCATGCTCCGAGGGACCATCGAGCACCGCTAACCTTCACCGAAGCGCCCTGGAAGTCAGACCCTTGAAAGGCTGCCGACCGGTGATGGGGACTGTCGAGGGAAATGAAGATCAGCACCGGACATTCCGTCCACTGTTGTCGACCAGGGTTCGCAGGTTTGCATAACCACTGGAGGCCCGTCGAAGCTGTGTTGCCCAGAAGAGGGGATCGCTTGATGCCGTGCTGCCGACGACCGGAGCCGCATGCTCCTTTGCCTAAGACTTTTGATTCACAGACACGCACATCCGCACCGCCGCCTGCCTTAACCCGCTGGAGATGGCCAGGCCGTCGACGCATCAAGGAGCATCCACCGGTGGGTTTCCCACCACCCAAATACCGTAGAGACGCCGGACGACTCGACACCCTTGCTGGGCCACAGTTCTTCACAATCTCTTTGTGGTCCTGAACTATCGACATTGAAGTGCCCGACATGCATCTTCCTGGCAGGACGCCTATGCTGCGTCTTCGACGAGCACCGCTGGCACCGAAGCTGCCGCCTCGATGCCGAGTTCACTTTCTTCGAGGGATCTCGACGATCCGTGGCTCCTTCTTTAAAGGGAGCCATTCAAGAAGGATCCTTCGACGACTCGTCATCGAACTCTGCTATTCCAGGTACATTGGGGTGGTAGAAACCTTATAGAAGGAAATACGACTTATAGAAAAATATATGGACTGGGCTTGTGATATATCTTTACTTTACAGGTTGCCCAGGTGGGGGGATCGCCACACAGAATTGTGTCTAGGTAACGGTGCCAGTATTCTGCCAATTGTTGTAAACTAACTGCTTTCCTCCTATGTCTATTGTTGTTTACCTTTATTAAGTGATGTGTGTGACATTTAACAAGACTACAGTTGATGCACTTTAATGAAATCTAATAATAATTGTGGTACCATTTAGAACTGTATATATTTGCCATTGTAGATTTACTGAGCACAAAGTGAGTTATTGTGATTATGTACATAACATTGAACTTAATTATATAAAGACTGTGTATTAACTAATACAGTGTGTGGACATTCCTTTGTGGGGGATTGGGGACTACACTGTACTTAAGAACCAGCCTGCATCACCTCCTGAGAAGCTAGGCCTTGATTGCTCGTCCATTGCTACCGTAATAGAGAATCTTGGCTGGGGTCCTCTGTGCCTCTCCTCTACCATATAGAGAGCAGAAGTACAGACACCCCCTCCAGTCTTTACACACCCCACCATATTGTGTAAATTATTGGTAAGGATTGGCAATAGTTTATTTTAGTACAGTCCCTTTTTAATTTGACAAGACTCCTCTAGGAACGCATTATTATTATTTGATGGTTTTTAACTTGCTCCCATCTGTAGATTTAGGTTTAGAATAGGTGTTTATCTCACCCTTGTGAAAGTTCAATAAACCCCCTTGAACTGTGGTCACTTGTGTATGTCTTACTGTTGATACCATGCCTTCCTTACACATGACATGTTTCAACAAATCTTTATTTAAGAAAGAAATAAAAGAAGTTACCTCTCCCTGTCTCTAAAGAGTTATCCCGATCTAAACAAATATGAGTCGGGTGCTTGTCGTCAGGATCTTTGTTCAAATGAAAAGTGTCCGTCATCTGTCCAAAACCTACTCTAAACCTACCACTAATCTACATAAGTGTTCAGCATCCAAATGAAACGAGTACCAGGAGAATGACTCCCTTTTCTTGGTGAACAGGCTCAGTCTTTATCTCTTTTCCAACAATCATTTGCTTTGGCTTCTGATTCAACAAAGAAAGTATGGTGAGGAATATGTCTCCCTTCTTGTGACTGACCTTGCACATTCTTGAGTGCTGTCTCGGGATAGTCTTTTGCAACAGTCCCCAAAAGTCTCTTTATTTCTTTGCAAGGGCTCTGGCAAGTATGCTTTATGGTTCCAACAATTCTTCCATTTCTTTTGATGTTACAAAGATTGCTTCCAGAATGCTCTGGTTGTCTAGTATCCTTTTTACTATTAGATTACCACTGTGACTAGGGAGATTCCTCCTGATTATGAAGAATCCTATGGATCCCTCACTGTAACCCTGCCTATTGTCTCCTGCATATAGTCTCCTTCCAGGTGGCCAGGGAAAGGTAAGCCCTTCCTGATCCTGACCTGCGGGAGGATCATCTGGGAGGGGACAGGGCAAAGAGTGGTGTGTAGATCCCGTGGGATGAGATGCAGTATTTGTCCTCTGAAAGGAAGTGCCTTTTTGGGTTGCCAAAGGCGGTAATGGAATATTGTCAATTTAATGTCCCTGACCCCCATATAAGATCTGTAACCTGGGGTATACCTTCTGTTAAAGCTGGGGAAGCCTTATTAACAGAAAGATATTTTAGGGCATCTCAAAATAAACACCTTCCTTACTCCCAAAGGTATAATATAAAAGAATCTAGCGAAAATGCGTTAAATCCAATATCTTCATCTGTACTAACTCATTCTAACAGTCCATCTGTTAATGAGTTTAAAGGAAATACATCCACCCTTAAAAACAACTCAATGAATAAAAGAGCTAACTTTGTTGACGGGGACTACAAGTCCCATAATACAACAAGTACTGGGACTAGGAAGAAGGCTGAAGAGGCATGCAGTTGCACTAGTGAAACAATCAAGCCTAACAGCCAACACTGAGAGAACCTATGAGGCATAAAAGGCCCTCTCAAGTGCACGTAATTGGAAGAAGGAGAGAAGGAGCTGGGACTGTGACTGGAAAGCAAGCTGTAGCAGTAGTAGCTGAAGGAAGAAGGCACCGAGCTGGCAAACCAAGCAGAATTGGAAGGGAAACGGGAAGCCGGAACGTGCAGACAGCAGATTTCACCTGCTTGTTCTGAGAGGGTCCTGTTCCCCCAAACTCTGAAGTGCAGAGGTTGCGCATTAAAAGGCATGCAGGAGAGCTGTCTTTCTTCGTGTGAGCCAGATTGCTGTGGTTGCCACGCAGAGAATCTGCTGAAGACCGAGGCGAGGAACAGTTGTCAAGCTATGGGCCTCTGGACCAAAAGGGGCTCCAGAAATTTGTGGCGGTACCGGAGACACCTTTGCAGAGGAAGGGTGTGGGTCACGAAGAAGCCAGAAGAAGTAGAAGTTGTGGCAGAAGTTGGGAAAGCAGTGTGACCTGCAAAGCAAGTGTCAAAACAGCAGATGAGTGAAGCACAGCGTTTTAATACTTTGCACGAGCCAATGCCAGCAACAGTATCCAGCTCCTTGTTAACTCATGTAAGAGTTAAAGTGAGTTGAAGTGGTTCTTTGATGCTGAAATACTGAAACAATGGAAATGTAGTACTTCCGTATAACCTCAAATGTCTTTTACTTGCATGAGAAGCTTACGTTGTTTAAATCCATTGTTCATAATTTAAAAGACTGTTACTGCCCTTTACAGGCTGACAATATTTTTGGGACATTCGGAGCTGTGACACATTTTCTGGGCCACCAACTTTTCTGGACTTTAGGGGGTCTAAGCTATTTGTAAACCCCATATTCAGGACACGAAAGTTTTCCAGTTTTTGGAGGCCTAAGATGTGTTTTAAGGCTCTTTTTGGCCAGCCAACAATTTCTGGACCTCAGGGTGTAGGATGCATTTTTTGGGCCAAAAATGTTTTGGGGAATTTCAGGGGTCTAGGATGTGGATTAAGGCCCTTTACAGGAGGATGATATTTTTGGGACATTCGGAGCTCTGTGACACATTTTCAGGGCCACCAACTTTTTCTGGACATTAGGGGGTCTAGGCTATCTGTAAACCAATTTTTCATGCCTCCAAAGTTTTCTAGATTTTTGGAGGCCTAAAATGTGTTTTAAGGCTCTTTTTCGCATGCCAACATTTTCTGGGTGTAGGATGCAATTTTTGGGCCAAAAATATTTTTTGTTAATTTCAGGGGCCTAGGATGCGGATTAAGGCCCTTTACAGGCTGATGATATTTTTGGGATATTTGGAGCTCTGTGACACAAATTCTGGCCCACCTTCATTTCTGGACTTTAGGGGGTCTAGTCTATTTGTAAACCCCTTTTGTCGGGCCTCCAAGGTTTTCTAGGTTTTAAGAGGCCTAAGATGAGTTTTAAGGCTCTTTTTGGCCTGCCAACATGTTCTAGACCACAGGGGTGTAGGATGCATTTTTTGGGCCAAATATGTATTTGGGAATTTCAGGGGAATAGAATGAGAACTAAAGCCCTTTACAGGCTGACAATATTTTTGTGACATTTGGAGCTCTGTGACACATTTTCCAGCCACCAACTTTTCCTGGACTTTAGAGGGTCTAGGCTATTTGTAAACCCCTTATTTGGGTCTCCAAAGTTTTCTAGGTTTTTGAAGGCCTAAGATGTGTTTTAAGGCTCGTTTTGTACTGCCAACATTTTCTAGACCTCAGGGGTATAGGATACATTTTTCGGGCAAAAATGTTTTGGGGAATTTCAGGGGTCTAGGATGTGGATTAAGGCCCTTTACAGGAGGATGATATTTTTCTAGATTTTTGGAGGCCTAAGATGTGTTTTAAGGCTCTTTTTGGCTGCCAACATTTTCTGGACCAAAAATATTTTTGGGACTTTCAGGGGTCTAGGATGCAGATTAAGGCCCTTTACAGGCTACCAATATTTTTGGGACATTCAGAGCTCTGTGACATATTTTTCGGGCCACCAACCTTTTCTGGATTTTAAGGGGTCTAGGCTATTTGTAAACTCCTTTTTCGGGCCTGACGATATTTTTGGGATATTTGGAGCTCTGTGACAGGAATGCTGGACTACCTTCTTTTCTCGACTTTAGGGGCTCTAGGCTATTTGTAAACCCTTTTTGCGGGCCTCCAAAATTTTCTAGATTTTTGGAGGCCTAAGATGTATTTTAAGGCTCTTTTTGGCCTGCCATCATTTTCTGAACCTCAGGGGTATAGGATGCATTGTTTGGGCCAAAAAAGTTTTTGGGAATTTCAGGGGTCTATGATGCGGATTAAGGTCCTTTACAGACTGCCAATATTTTTGGGACATTCAGAGCTCTGTGACACAAATTCTGGCCCACCTTCATTTCTGGACTTTAGGGGGTCTAGGCTATTTGTAAACCTCCTTTTCGGGCCTCCAAAGTTTCCTAGATTTTGAGAGGCCTAAGATGTGTTTTAAGGCTCTTTTTGGCCTGCCAACATGTTCTAGACCCCAGGGGTGTAGGATGCATTTTTTTGGCCAAATATGTTTTTGGGAATTTCAGGGGAATAGGATGAGATCTAAAGCCCTTTTCAGGCTGACAATATTTTTGTGACATTTGGAGCTCTGTGACACATTTTCTGGGCCACCAACTTTTCTTGACTTTAGGCAGTCTAGGCTATTTGTAAACCCCTTTTTCGGGCATCCAATTTCCTAGATTTTTTGAGGCCTAAGATGTGTTTTAAGACTATTTGGCCTGCCAACATTTTCTGGACCTCAGGGGTGTAGGATGCATTTTTTAGGCCAAAAATATTTTTAGGAATTTCAGGGGACTAGGATGCGGATTAAGACCCTTTAAAGGTGGCCGATATTTTTGGGACATTCAGAGCTCTGTGACACATATTTCGGGCCACCAACCTTTCTGGACTTTACGAGGTCTAGGCTAGTTGTAAACCCCTTTTTCGGGCCTCCAAAGCTTTCTAGATTTTTGGAGGCCTAAGATGTGTAAGGCTCTTTTTGGCCTGCAAACATTTTTTGGACCTCAGGGGTGTAGGATGCATTTTTTGGGCCAAAATTATTTTTGGGAATTTCAGCGGTCTAGGATGTGGATTAAAGCCCTTTCCAGGCTGCCGATATTTTTGGGACATTCAGAGCTCTGTGACACACTTTCTGGGCCACCACCTTTTCTGCACTTTAAGGGGTGGGGCTATTTGTAAACACCTTTTTCGGCCTCCAAAGTTCTCTAGATTTTTGGAGGCCTAAGATGTGTAAGGCTCTTTTTGGCATGCCAAAATTTTCTGGACCTCAGCGGTGTAGGATGCATTTTTCGGGCCAAACATTTCTTGGGGAATTTCAGGGGTCTAGGATGCGGATTAAGGCCCTTTACATGCTGGCAGTATTTTTGGGACATTCAGAGCTCTGTGACACCAACTTTTCTGGACTTTAGGGGGTCTAGGCTATTTGTAAACCCCTTTTTTAGGCCTTCAAAGTTTTCTAGATTTATGGAGGCCTAAAATGTGGTTTAAGGCTCTATTTGGCCTGCCAACATTTTCTGGACCTCAAGGGTGTAGGATGCATTTTTTAGGGCAAAAATATTTTTGGGAATTTCAGGGGACTAGGATGCGGATTAAGGCCCTTTACATGCTGCCAATATTTTTGGGACATTCAGAGCTCTGTGACACATTTTTTAGTCCACCAACTTTTCTGGACTTCAGGGGGTCTAAGCTATTTGTAACCCCATTTTGGCCCTCCAAAGTTTTCTAGATTTTTAGAGATCTCAAATGTGTTTTAAGGCTCTTTTTGGCCTCCAACATTTTCTGGACCTCAGGGGTGTAGGATGCATTTTTGGGGCCAAAAATGTTTTTGGGAATTTCAGTGGTCTAGGATGCGGATTAAGGCCCTTTACAGGCTGCTAATATTTTTGGGACATTCAGAGCTCTGTGACACATTTTTTGGGCCACCAACTTTTTCTGGACTTTAGGGGGTCTAGGCTATTTGTAACCCCCTTATTCGGGTCTCCAAAGTTTTCTAGATTTTTGGAGGCCTAAGATGTGTTTTAAGGCTCGTTTTGGCCTGCCAACATTTTCTAGACCTCAGGGGTATAGGATACATTTTTCAGGCAAAAATATTTTGAGGAATTTCAGGGGTCTAGGATGTGGTTTAAGGCCATTTACATGCTGCTGATATTTTTGAGACATTCAGAGCTTTGTGACACATTTTTCGGGCCACCAACTTTTTCTGGACTTTACGGCGTCTAGGCTATTTGTAAACCTCTTTTTCGAGCCACCAAAGTTTTCTAGATTTTTGGAGGCCTACGATGTGTTTTAAGGCTCTTTTTGTCCTGCCAACATTTTCTGGGTTTCTGGGTGTAGGATGCAATTTTTGGGCCAAAAATGTTTTTGCCAATTTATGGCGCCTAGGATGCGGATTAAAGGCCTTTAAAGGCTAACAATATTTTCGGGATATTTGGAGACCTGTGACACAAATTCTGGCCCACCTTCATTTCTGGACTTTAGGGGGTCTAGGCAATTTGTAAACCCCTTTTTCGGGCCTCCAAAGTTTCCTAGATGTTTAGAGGCCTAAGATGTGTTCTAAGGCTTTTTTGGCCTGCCAACATTTTCTGGACCTCAGGGGTGTAGGATGCATTTTTTAGGCCACAAATATTTTTGGGAATTACAGGGGACTAGGATGCAGATTAAGGCCCTTTACAGGCGGCCAATTGTTTTGGGACATTCAGAGCTCTGTCACACATTTTTCGGGCCACCAACTTTTCTGGACTTTACAAGGTCTAGGCTATTTGTAAACCCCTTATTCGGGTCTCCAAAGTTTTCTAGATTTTTGGAGGCCTAAGATGTGTTTTAACGATCTTTTTGGCCTGCAAACATTTTCTGGACCACAGGAGTGTAGGAGGCATTTTCCGGGCCAAACATTTCTTGGAGAATTTCAGGGGTCTAGGATGTGGATTAAGGCCCTTTACAGACTGCCAGTATTTCTGTGACATTCAGAGCTCTGTGACACATTTTTCAGGCCACCAACTTTTCTAGACTTTAGGGGGTCTAAGCTATTTGTAAACCCCGTTTTTGGGCCTCCAAAGTTTTCTAGATTTTTAGAGACCTAAAATGTGTTTTAAGGCTCTTTTTGGCCTGCCAACATTTTCTGGACCTCTGGGGTGTAGGATGAATTTTTGGGGCCAAAAATGTTTTTGGGAATTTCAGGGGTCTAGGATACGGTTTAAGGCCCTTTACATGCTGCCGATATTTTTGGGACATTCAGAGCTCTGTGACACATTTTCCAGCCACCAACTTTTTCTCGACTTTAGGGTGTTTAGGCTATTTGTAAACCCCTTTTCAGGCCTCCAAAGATTTCTAGATTGTTGGAGGCCTAAGATGTGTTTTAAGGCTCTTTTTGGCCTGCCAACATTTTCTAGACCTCAGGGGTATAGGATACATTTTTCAGGCAAAAATGTTTTGAGGAATTTCAGGGGTTTAGGATGTGGATTAAGGCCATTTACATGCTGCCGATATTTTTGAGACATTCAGAGCTCTGTGACACATTTTCCGGGCCACCAACTTTTTCTGGACTTTAGGGCGTCTAGGGTATTTGTAAACCTGTTTTTCGGGCCTCCAAAGTTTTCAAGATTTTTGGAGGCCTAAGATGTGTTTTAAGGCTCTTTTTGTCCTGCCAACATTTTCTGGACCTCAGGGGTGTAGGATGCATTTTTTGGGCCAAAAATATTTTTGGGAATTTCAGCGGTCTAGGATGCGGATTAAAGCCCTTTACAGGCTGACAATATTTTTGGGATATTTGGAGCTCTGTGACACAAATTCTGGCCCACCTTCATTTCTGGACTTTAAGGGGTCTAGGCTATTTGTAAACCCCTTTTTCGGGCCTCCAAAGTTTCCTAGATTTTTAGAGGCCTAAAATGTGTTTTAAGGCTCTTTTTGGCCTGCCAACATTTTCTGGACCTCAGGGGTGTAGGATGCATTTTTTGGGCCAAATATGTTTTTGGGAATTCCAGGGGAATAGGATGAGAACTAAAGCCCTTTACAGGCTGGCAAAAATATTGTGACATTTGGTGCTCTGTGACACATTTTCTGGGCCACCAACTTTTCTGGACTTTAGGGTGTCTAGGCTATTTGTAAACCCCTTTTTTAGGCCTCCAAAGTTTTCTAGATTTATGGAGGCCTAAGATGTGGTTTAAGGCTCTTTTTGGCCTGCCAACATTTTCTGGACCTCAGGGGTGTAGGATGCATTTTTTGGGCCAAAAATATTTTTGGGAATTTCAGCGGTCTAGGATGTGGATCAAGGCCCTTTACAGGCTGCCGATATTTTTGAGACATTCAGAACTCTGTGACACACTTTCTGGGCCACCAACTTTTCTGGACTTTAAGGGGTGGGGCTATTTGTAAACACCTTTTTCGGCCTCCGAAGTTCTCTAGATTTTTGAAGGCCTAAGATGTGTAATGCTCTTTTTGGCATGCCAACATTTTCTGGACCTCAGGGGTGTAGGATGCATTTTATGGGCCAAAAATATTTTTGGGAATTTCAGGGGTCTAGGATGCGAATGAAGGCCCAATACAGGCTGGCGGTATTTTTGGGACATTCAGAGCTCTGTGACACATTTTTCTGGCCATCTTCTTTTACTGGACTTTAGGGTGTCTAGGCTATTTGTAAACCCCTTTTTCGGGCCTCCAAAGTTTTCTATATTTTTGGAGGCCTAAGATGTGTTTTAACGATTTTTTTGGCCTGCAAACATTTTCTGGACCACAGGGGTGTAGGAGGCATTTTTCGGGCCAAACATTTCTTGGGGAATTTCAGGGGTCTAGGATGCGGATTAAGGCCCTTTACAGGCTGCCGATATTTTTGAGACATTCAGAACTCTGTGACACACTTTCTGGGCCACCAACTTTTCTGGACTTTAAGGGGTGGGGCTATTTGTAAACACCTTTTTCGGCCTCCGAAGTTCTCTAGATTTTTGAAGGCCTAAGATGTGTAATGCTCTTTTTGGCATGCCAACATTTTCTGGACCTCAGGGGTGTAGGATGCATTTTATGGGCCAAAAATATTTTTGGGAATTTCAGGGGTCTAGGATGCGAATGAAGGCCCAATACAGGCTGGCGGTATTTTTGGGACATTCAGAGCTCTGTGACACATTTTTCTGGCCATCTTCTTTTACTGGACTTTAGGGTGTCTAGGCTATTTGTAAACCCCTTTTTCGGGCCTCCAAAGTTTTCTATATTTTTGGAGGCCTAAGATGTGTTTTAACGATTTTTTTGGCCTGCAAACATTTTCTGGACCACAGGGGTGTAGGAGGCATTTTTCGGGCCAAACATTTCTTGGGGAATTTCAGGGGTCTAGGATGCGGATTAAGGCCCTTTACAGGCTGCCAGTATTTTTGGGACATTCAGAGCTCTGTGACACATTTTTCAGGCCACCAACTTTTCTGGACTTTAGGGGGTCTATGCTATTTGTAAACCCCGTTTTTGGGCCTCCAAAGTTTTCTAGATTTTTAGAGACCTAAAATGTGTTTTAAGGCTCTTTTTGGCCTGCCAACTTTTTCTGGACCTCAGGGGTGTAGGATGCATTGTTGGGGCCAAAAATGTTTTTGGGAATTTCAGGGGTCTAGGACGTGGATTATGGCCCTTTACATGCTGCCGATATTTTTGGGACATTCAGAGCTCTGTGACACATTTTTCGGGTCACCAACTATTTCTGGACTTTAGGGTGTCTAGGCTATTTGTAAACCCCTTTTTTAGGCCTCCAAAGTTTTCTAGATTGATGGAGGCCTAAGATGTGGTTTAAGGCTCTATTTGGCCTGCCAACATTTTCTGGACCTCAGGGGTGTAGGATGCATTCTTGGGGCCAAAAATGTTTTTGGGAATTTCAGTGGTCTGGGATGCAGATTAAGGCTCTTTACAGGCTGCCTTTATTTTTGGGACATTCAGAGCTCTGTGACACATTTTTCAGCCACCAACTTTTTCTGGACTTTGGGGTGTCTAGGCTATTTGTAAACCCCTTTTCAGGCCTCCAAAGATTTCTAGATTTTTGGAGGCCTAAGATGTGTTTTAAGGCTCTTTTTGGCCTGCCAACATTTTCTAGACCTCAGGGGTATAGGATACATTTTTCAGGCAAAAATGTTTTGAGGAATTTCAGGGGTCTAGGATGTGGATTAAGGCCATTTACAGGCTGCTGATATTTTTGAGACATTCAGAGCTCTGTGACACATTTTTCGGGCCACCAACTTTTTCTGAACTTTAGGGCATCTAGGCTATTTGCAAGCCTGTTTTTCGGGCCTCCAAAGTTTTCGAGATTTTTGGATGCCTGAAATGTGTTTGAAAGGCTCTTTTTGTCCTGCCAACATTTTCTGGGTGTAGGATGCAATTTTTGGGCCTAAAATGTTTTTGCTAATTTCAGTGGCCTAGGATGCGGATTAAAGCCCTTTACAGGCTGACGATATTTTTGGGATATTTGGAACTCTGTGACACAAATTTTGGCCCACCTTAATTTCTGGACTTTAGGGGGTCTAGGCTATTTGTAAACCCCCTTTTCGGGCCTCCAAAGTTTCCTAGATTTTTAGAGGCCTAAGATGTGTTTTAAGGCTCTTTTTGGCCTGCCAACATTTTCTAGACCACAGGGGTGTAGGATGCCTTTTTGGGGCCAAAAATGTTTTTGGGAATTTCAAGAGTCTAGGATGCGGATTAAGGCCCTTTACAGGCTGCCAATATTTTTGGGACATTCAGAGCTCTGTGACACATTCTTCGGGCCACCAACTTTTCTGGACTTTAAGGGGTGGGGCTTTTTGTAAACACCTTTTTCGTCCTCCAAAGTTCTCTATATTATTGCAGGCCTAAGATGTGTAAGGCTCATTTTGGCATGCCAACATTTTAAGGACCTCAGGGGTGTAGGATGCATTTTATGGGCCAAAAATATTTTTGGGAATTTCAGGGGACTAGGATGCGGATTAAGGCCCTTTACAGGCTGCCAATATTTTTGGGACATTCAGAGCTCTGTGACACATGTTTTGGGCCACCAACTTTTTCTGGACTTTAGGGGGTCTAGGCTATTTGTAAACCCCTTATTCGGGCATTCAAAGTTTCCTAGATTTTTGGAGGCCTAAGATGTTCTTTAAGGCTCTTTTTGGCCTGCAAATATTTTCTGGACCTCAGGGGTGGGGCTTTTTGTAAACACCTTTTTCGTCCTCCAAAGTTCTCTAGATTTTTGGAGGTCTAAGATGTGTAAGGCTCATTTTAGCATGCCAACATTTTATGGACCTCAGGGGTGTAGACTGCATTTTTTAGGCCAAAAATATTTTTGGGAATTACAGGGGACTAGGATGCGGATTAAGGCCCTTTACAGGCGCACAATTTTTTTGGGACATTCTGAGCTCTGTGACACATTCTTCGGGCCACCAACTTTTCTGGACTTTAAGGGGTGGGGCTTTTTGTAAACACCTTTTTCGTCCTCCAAAGTTCTCTATATTATTGCAGGCCTAAGATGTGTAAGGCTCATTTTGGCATGCCAACATTTTATGGACCTCAGGGGTGTAGGATGCATTTTATGGGCCAAAAATATTTTTGGGAATTTCAGGGGACTAGGATGCGGATTAAGGCCCTATACAGGCTGGTGGTATTTTTGGGACATTCAGAGCTCTGTGACACATTTTTCAGGCCAACTTCTTTTACTGGACTTTAGGGGGTCTAGGCTATTTGTAAAACCCTTTTTCGGGCCTCCAAAGTTTCCTAGATTTTTAGAGGCCTAAAATGTGTTTTAAGGCTCTTTTTGGCCTGCCAACATTTTCTAGACCACAGGGGTGTAGGATGCATTTTTTGGGCCAAATATGTTTTTGGGAATTGCAGGGGAATAGGATGAGAACTAAAGCCCTTTACAGGCTGGCAATATTTTTGTGACATTTGGAGCTCTGTGACACATTTTCTGGGCCACCAACTTTTCTGGACTTTAGGCATCTATGCTATTTGTAAACCCCCTTTTCGGGCATCCAAAGTTTCCTAGATTTTTGGAGGCCTAAGATGTTCTTTAAGGCTCTTTTTGGCCTGCAAACATTTTCTGGACCTCAGGGGTGGGGCTTTTTGTAAACACCTTTTTCGTCCTCCAAAGTTCTCTAGATTTTTGGAGGTCTAAGATGTGTAAGGCTCATTTTGGCATGCCAACATTTTATGGACCTCAGGGGTGTAGGATGCATTTTATGGGCCAAAAATATTTTTGGGAATTTCAGGGGACTAGGTTGCGGATTAAAGCCCTATACAGGCTGGTGGTATTTCTGGGACATTCAGAGCTCTGTGACACATTTTTCAGGCCAACTTCTTTTACTGGACTTTAGGGGGTCTAGGCTATTTGTAAACCCCTTTTTCGGACCTCCAAAGTTTTCTAGATTTTTGGAGGCCTAAGATGTGTTTTAACGATCTTTTTGGCCTGCAAACATTTTCTGGACCACAGGGGTGTAGGAAGCATTTTTCGGGCCAAACATTTCTTGGGGAATTTCAGGGGTCTAGGATGTAGATTAAGGCCCTTTACAGGCTGCCAGTATTTTTGGGACATTCAGAGCTCTGTGACACATTTTTCAGGCCACCAACTTTTCTGGACTTTAGGGGGTCTAAGCTATTTGTAAACCCCGTTTTTGGGCCTCCAAAGTTTTCTAGATGTTTAGAGACCTAAAATGTGTTTTAAGGCTCTTTTTGGCCTGCCAACTTTTTCTGGACCTCAGGGGTATAGGATACATTCTTGGGGCCAAAAATGTTTTTGGGAATTTCAGGGGTCTAGGACGTGGATTAAGGCCCTTTACCTGCTGCCGATATTTTTGGGACATTCAGAGCTCTGTGACACATTTTTCGGGTCACCAACTTTTTCTGGACTTTAGGGTGTCTAGGCTATTTGTAAACCCCTTTTTTAGGCCTCCAAAGTTTTCTAGATTGATGGAGGCCTAAGATGTGGTTTAAGGCTCTATTTGGCCTGCCAACATTTTCTGGACCTCAGGGGTCTAGGATGCATTCTTGGGGCCAAAAATGTTTTTGGGAATTTCAGTGGTCTGGGATGCAGATTAAGGCTCTTTAAAGGCTGCCTTTGGTTTTGGGACATTCAGAGCTATGTGACACATTTTCCGGCCACCAACTTTTTCTGGACTTTGGGATGTCTAGGCTATTTGTAAACCCCTTTTCAGGCCTCCAAAGATTTCTAGATTTTTGGAGGCCTAAAATGTGTTTTAAGGCTCTTTTTGGCCTGCCAACATTTTCTAGACCTCAGGGGTATAGGATACATTTTTCAGGCAAAAATGTTTTGAGGAATTTCAGGGGCCTAGGATGTGGATTAAAGCCATTTACAGGCTGATGATATTTTTGAGACATTCAGAGCTTTGTGACACATTTTTCGGGCCACCAACTTTTTCTGGACTTTAGGGCGTCTAGGCTATTTGCAAACCTGTTTTTCGGGCCTCCAAAGTTTTCTAGAATTTTGGATGCCTGAAATGTGTTTTAAAGGCTCTTTTTGTCCTGCCAACATTTTCTGGGTGTAGGATGCAATTTTTGGGCCAAAAATGTTTTTGCTAATTTCAGTGGCCTAGGATGCGGATTAAAGCCCTTTACAGGCTGACAATATTTTTGGGATATTTGGAGCTCTGTGACACAAATTCTGGCCCACCTTAATATCTGGACTTTAGGGGGTATAGGCTATTTGTAAACCCCTTATTTGGACCTCCAAATTTTCTTAGATTTTTAGAGGCCTAAGATGTGTTTTAAGGCTCTTTTTGGCCTGCCAACATTTTCTAGACAACAGGGGTGTAGGATGCATTTTTTGGGCTAAATATGTTTTTGGGAATTTCAGGGGAATAGGATGAGAACTAAAGCCCTTTACAGGCTGGCAATATTTTTGTGACATTTGGAGCTCTGTAACACATTTTCTGGGCCACCAACTTTTCTGGACTTTAGGCGGTCTAGGATATTTGTAAACCCCTTTTTCGGGCATCCAAAGTTTCCTAGATTTTTGGAGGCCTAAGATGTTCTTTAAGGCTCTTTTTGGCCTGCAAACATTTTCTGGACCTCAGGGGTGGGGCTTTTTGTAAACACCTTTTTCGTCCTCCAAAGTTCTCTAGATTTTTAGAGGTCTAAGATGTGTAAGGCTCATTTTGGACTGCCAACATTTCATGGACCTCAGGGGTGTAGAATGCATTTTTTAGGCCAAAAATATTTTTTGGAATTACAGCGGACTAGGATGCGGATTAAGGCCCTTTACAGGCGCACAATTCTTTTGGGACATTCTGAGCTCTGTGACACATTCTTCGGGCCACCAACTTTTCTGGACTTTAAGGGGTGGGGCTTTTTGTAAACACCTTTTTCGTCCTCCAAAGTTCTCTATATTATTGCAGGCCTAAGATGTGTAAGGCTCATTTTGGCATGCCAACATTTTATGGACCTCAGGGGTGTAGGATGCATTTTATGGGCCAAAAATATTTTTGGGAATTTCAGGGGACTAGGATGCGGATTAAGGCCCTATACAGGCTGATGGTATTTTTGGGACATTCAGAGCTCTGTGACACATTTTTCAGGCCAACCTCTTTTACTGGACTTTAGGGGGTCTAGGCTATTTGTAAACCCCTTTTTCGGACCTCCAAAGTTTTCTAGATTTTTGGAGGCCTAAGATGTGTTTTAACGATCTTTTTGGCCTGCAAACATTTTCTGGACCACAGGGGTGTAGGAAGCATTTTTCGGGCCAAACATTTCTTGGAGAATTTCAAGGGTCTAGGATGCGGATTAAGGCCCTTTACAGGCTGCCAGTATTTTTGGGACATTCAGAGCTCTGTGACACATTTTTCAGGCCACCAACCTTTCTGGACTTTAGGGGGTGGGGCTATTTGTAAACACCTTTTTCGGCCTCCACAGTTCTCTAGATTTTTGGAGGCCTAAAATGTGTAATGCTCTTTTTGGCATGCCAACATTTTCTGGACCTCAGGGGTGTAGGATGCATTTTATGGGCCAAAAATATTTTTCGGAATTTCAGGGGTCTAGGATGCGGATTAAGGCCCTATACAGGCTGGCGGTATTTTTGGGACATTCAGAGCTCTGTGACACATTTTTCAGGCCATCTTCTTTTACTGGACTTTAGGGGGTCTAAGCTGTTTGTAAACCCCTTTTTCGGGCCTCCAAAGTTTCCTAGATTTTTAGAGGCCTAAGATGTGTTTTAAGGCTCTTTTTGGCCTGCCAACATTTTCTAGACCACAGGGGTGTAGGATGCGTTTTTTGGGCCAAATATGTTTTTGGGAATTTCAGGGGAATAGGATGAGAACTACAGCCCTTTACAGGCTGGCAATATTTTTGAGACATTTGAAGCTCTGTGACACATTTTTCGGGTCACCAACTTTTTCTGGACTTTAGGGTGTCTAGGCTATTTGTAAACCCCTTTTGTAGGCCTCCAAAGTTTTCTAGATTGATGGAGGCCTAAGATGTGGTTTAAGGCTCTATTGGGCCTGCCAACATTTTCTGGACCTCAGGGGTGTAGGATGCATTTTTGGGGCCAAATATGTTTTTGGGAATTTCAGTTGTCTGGGATGCAGATTAAGGCTCTTTAAAGGCTGCCTTTATTTTTGGGCCATTCAGAGCTCTGTGACACATTTTCCGGCCACCAACTTTTTCTGGACTTTAGGGTGCCTAGGCTATTTGCAAACCCCTTTTCAGGCCTCCAAAGATTTCTAGATTTTTGGAGGCCTAACATGTGTTTTAAAGCTCTTTTTGGCCTGCCAACATTTTATGGACCTAGGGGTGTAGGATGCATTGTTTGGGCCAAAAATGTTTTTGGGAATTTCAGGGGCCTAGGATCCGGATTTAGGCCCTTTACAGGCTGACGATATTTTTGGGATATTTGGAGCTCTGTGACACAAATTCTGGACCACCTTCTTTTCTCGACTTTAGGGGGTCTAGGCTATTTGTAAACCCTTTTTGCGGGACTCCAAAATTTTCTAGATTTTTGGAGGCCTAATATGTGTTTTAAGGCTCTTTTTGGCCTGCCACCATTTTCTGGACCTCAGGGTTATAGGATGCATTGTTTGGGCCAAAAAGGTTTTGGGGAATTTCAGGGGTCTAGGATGCGGATTAAGGCCCTTTACAGGCTGCAAATATTTTTGCGACATTCAGAGCTCTGTGACACATTTTTCAGGCCAGCAACTTTTTCTGGATTTTAGGGGGTCTAGGCTATTTGTAAACCCCTTATTCGGGTCTTTAAAGTTTTCTAGATTGTTGGAAGCCTAAGATGTGTTTAAAGGCTCTTTTAGGCCTGCCAACATTTTCTAGACCTCAGGGGCATAGGATACAATTTTCTGACAAAAATATTTTTAGGAATTTCAGGGGTCTAGGATACAGATAAAGGCCCTTTACAGGCTGCAAATATTTTTGGGACATTCAGAGCTCTGCGACACATTTTTCGGGCCACCAAATTTTTCTGGACTTTAGGGGGTCTAGGCTATTTGTAAACCCCCTTTTCAGGCCTCCAAAGTTTTCTAGATTTTTGGAGGCATAAAATGTGTTTTAAGGCTCTATTCGTCCTGCCATATTTTCTGGGTGTAGGATGCAATTTTTGGGCCAAGAAACGTTTTTGATCATTTCAGGGGCCTAGGATGCGGATTAACGCCCTTTACAGGCTGACGATATTTTTCGGATATTTGGAGCTCTGTGACACAAATTCTGGCCCACCTTCTTTTCTGGACTTTAGGCGGTCTAGGCTATTTGTAAACCCCTTTTTCGGGCATCCAAAGTTTCCTAGATTTTTGGAGGCCTAAAATGTGTTTTAAGGCTCCCTTTGGCCTGCCAACATTTTCTGGACCTCAGGGGTGTAGGATGCATTTTTGGGGCCAAAAATGTTTTTGGGAATTTCAAGGGTCTAGGATGCGGATTAAGGCCCTTTACAGGCTGCCAATATTTTTGGGACATTCAGAGCTCTGTGACACATTTTTCGCACCACCAACTTTTTCTGGACTTTAGGGGGTCTAGGCTATTTGTAAATCCCTTATTTGGGTCTCCAAAGTTTTCTAGATTTTTGGAGGCCTAAGATGTGTTTTAAGGCTCTTTTTGACCTGCCAACAATTTCTGGGTGTAGGATGCATTTTTTGGGCCAAAAATGTTTTTGCTAATTTCAGGGGCCTAGGATGCGGATTAAGGCCCTTTACAGGCTGAGGATATTTTTGGGATATTTGGAGCTCTGTGACACAAATTCTGGCCCACCTTCATTTCTGGACTTTAGGGGGTCTAGGCTATTTGTAAACCCCTTTTTCGGGCCTCAAAAGTTTCCTAGATTTTTAGAGGCCTAAGATGTGTTTTAAGGCTCTTTTTGACCTGCCAACATTTTCTGGGTGTAGGATGCATTTTTGGGGCCAAAAATGTTTTTGGGAATTTCAGGGGTCTAGGACGCGGATTAAGGCCCTTTACATGCTGCCGATATTTTTGGGACATTCAGAGCTCTGTGACACATTTTTCGGGTCACCAACTTTTTCTGGACTTTAGGGTGTCTAGGCTATTTGTAAGCCCCTTTTTTAGGCCTCCAAAGTTTTCTAGATTTTTGGAGGCCTAAGATGTGTTTAAGGCTCTTTTTGGCCTGCCATCATTTTCTGGATCTCAGGGGTATAGGATGCATTGTTTGGGCCAAAAAAGTTTTTGGGAATTTCAGGTGTCTAGCATGCGGATTAAGGCCCTTTACAGGCTGCCGATATTTTTGGGACATTCAGAGCTCTGTGACACATTTTTTGGGGCACCAACTTTTTCTGGACTTTCGGGTGTCTAGGCTATTTGTAAACCCCTTTTTTAGGCCTCCAAATTTTTCTAGATTGATGGAGGCCTAAGATGTGGTTTAAGGCTCTATTGGGCCTGCCAACATTTTCTGGACCTCAGGGGTGTAGGATGCATTTTTGGGGCCAAATATGTTTTTGGGAATTTCAGTTGTCTGGGATGCAGATTAAGGCTCTTTAAAGGCTGCCTTTATTTTTGGGCCATTCAGAGCTCTGTGACACATTTTCCGGCCACCAACTTTTTCTGGACTTTAGGGTGTCTAGGCTATTTGCAAACCCCTTTTCAGGCCTCCAAAGATTTCTAGATTTTTGGAGGCCTAACATGTGTTTTAAAGCTCTTTTTGGCCTGCCAACATTTTATGGACCTAGGGGTGTAGGATGCATTGTTTGGGCCAAAAATGTTTTTGGGAATTTCAGGGGCCTAGGATCCGGATTTAGGCCCTTTACAGGCTGACGATATTTTTGGGATATTTGGAGCTCTGTGACACAAATTCTGGACCACCTTCTTTTCTCGACTTTAGGGGGTCTAGGCTATTTGTAAACCCTTTTTGCGGGACTCCAAAATTTTCTAGATTTTTGGAGGCCTAATATGTGTTTTAAGGCTCTTTTTGGCCTGCCACCATTTTCTGGACCTCAGGGTTATAGGATGCATTGTTTGGGCCAAAAAGGTTTTGGGGAATTTCAGGGGTCTAGGATGCGGATTAAGGCCCTTTACAGGCTGCAAATATTTTTGGGACATTCAGAGCTCTGTGACACATTTTTCAGGCCAGCAACTTTTTCTGGATTTTAGGGGGTCTAGGCTATTTGTAAACCCCTTATTCGGGTCTTTAAAGTTTTCTAGATTTTTGGAAGCCTAAGATGTGTTTAAAGGCTCTTTTAGGCCTGCCAACATTTTCTAGACCTCAGGGGCATAGGATACAATTTTCTGACAAAAATATTTTTAGGAATTTCAGGGGTCTAGGATACAGATAAAGGCCCTTTACAGGCTGCAAATATTTTTGGGACATTCAGAGCTCTGCGACACATTTTTCGGGCCACCAACTTTTTCTGGACTTTAGGGGGTCTAGGCTATTTGTAAACCCCCTTTTCAGGCCTCCAAAGTTTTCTAGATTTTTGGAGGCATAAAATGTGTTTTAAGGCTCTATTCGTCCTGCCATATTTTCTGGGTGTAGGATGCAATTTTTGGGCCAAGAAACATTTTTGATCATTTCAGGGGCCTAGGATGCGGATTAACGCCCTTTACAGGCTGACGATATTTTTGGGATATTTGGAGCTCTGTGACACAAATTCTGGCCCACCTTCTTTTCTGGACTTTAGGCGGTCTAGGCTATTTGTAAACCCCTTTTTCGGGCATCCAAAGTTTCCTAGATTTTTGGAGGCCTAAGATGTGTTTTAAGGCTCCTTTTGGCCTGCCAACATTTTCTGGACCTCAGGGGTGTAGGATGCATTTTTGGGGCCAAAAATGTTTTTGGGAATTTCAAGGGTCTAGGATGCGGATTAAGGCCCTTTACAGGCTGCCAATATTTTTGGGACATTCAGAGCTCTGTGACACATTTTTCGCACCACCAACTTTTTCTGGACTTTAGGGGGTCTAGGCTATTTGTAAATCCCTTATTTGGGTCTCCAAAGTTTTCTAGATTTTTGGAGGCCTAAGATGTGTTTTAAGGCTCTTTTTGACCTGCCAACAATTTCTGGGTGTAGGATGCATTTTTTGGGCCAAAAATGTTTTTGCTAATTTCAGGGGCCTAGGATGCGGATTAAGGCCCTTTACAGGCTGAGGATATTTTTGGGATATTTGGAGCTCTGTGACACAAATTCTGGCCCACCTTCTTTTCTCGACTTTAGGGGGTCTAGGCTATTTGTAAACCCCTTTTTCGGGCCTCCAAAGTTTTCTAGATTTAGCGAGGCCTAAGATATGTTTTAAGGCTCTTTTGGCCTGCCATCATTTTCTGGACCTCGGGGGCATAGGATGCATTGTTTGGGGAAAAAAGTTTTTGGGAATTTCAGGGGTCTAGGATGTGGATTAAGGCCCTTTACAGGCTGACAATATTTTTGTGACATTTGGAGCTCTGTGACACATTTTATGGGCCACTAACTTTTCTGGACTTAAGGCGGTCTAGGCTATTTGTAAACCCCTTTTTCGGGCATCCAGTTTCCTAGATTATTTGAGGCCTAAGATGTGTTTTAAGACTCTTTGGCCTGCCAACATTTTCTGGACCTCAGGCATGTAGAATGCATTTTTTAGGCGAAAATTTTTTTTGGGAATTACAGGGGACTAGGATGCGGATTAAGGCCCTTCACCGGCGGCCAATTTTTCTGAGACATTCAGAGCTCTGTGACACATTTTTCGGGCCACCAACTTTTCTGGAATTTACGAGGTCTAGGCTATTTGTAAACCCCTTTTTCGGGCCTCCAAAGTTTTCTAGATTTTTGTAGGCCTAAGATGTTCTTTAAGGCTCCTTTTGGCATGCAAACATTTTCTGGACCTCAGGGGTGTAGGAAGCATTTTTCGGGCCAAAAATATTTTTGGGAATTTCAGCGGTCTAGGATGGGATTAAGGCCCTTCACGGGCTGCCGATATTTCTGGGACATTCAGCGCTCTGTGACACACTTTCTGGGCCACCAACTTTTCTGGACTTTAAGGGGTGGGGCTATTTGTAAACACCTTTTTCATCCTCTAGATTTTTGGAGGCCTAAGATGTGTTCTAACAATCTTTTTGGCCTGCAAACATTTTCTGGACCAGAGGGGTGTAGGAGGCATTTTTGGGGCCAAAGGTATCTTGGAGAATTTCAGGGGGCTAGGATGCGGATTAAGGCCATTTACAGGCTGCCAGTATTTTTGGGACATTCAGAGCTCTGTGACACATTTTCCGGCCACCAAATTGTTCTGGATTTTAGGGTGTCTAGGCTATTTGTAAACCCCTTTTCAGGCCTCCAAAGATTTCTAGATTTTTGGAGGCCTAAGACTTGTTTTAAAGCTCTTTTTGGTCTGCCAACATTTTCTGGACCTCAGGGGTGTAGGATGCATTTTTGAGGCCAAAAATGCTTTTGGGAAATTCAGTGGTCTAGGATGAAGATTAAGGCCCTTCATATGCTGCCGATATTTCTTGGACATTCAGAGCTCCGTGACACACTTTCTGGGCCACCAACTTTTCTGGACTTTAAGGGGTGGGGCTATTTGTAAACACCTTTTTCGTCCTCCAAAGTTCTCTAGATTTCTGGAGGCCTAAGATGTGTTCTAACAATCTTTTTGGCCTGCAAACATTTTCTGTACCACAGGGGTGTAGGAGGCCTTTTTTGGGCCAAAGATTTCTTGGAGAATTTCAGGGGTCTAGGATGCGGATTAAGACCCTTTACAGGCTGCTAGTATTTTTGGGACATTCAGAGCTCTGTGACACATTTTTCAGGCCACCAACTTTTCTGGACTTTAGTGGGTCTAAGCTATTTGTAAACCCCGTTTTTGGTCCTCCAATGTTTTTAGATTTTTAGAGACCTAAAATGTGTTTTAAGGCTCTTTTTGGCCTGCCAACATTTTCTGGACATCAGGGGTGTAGGATGCATTTTTGGGGCCAAAAATGCTTTTGGGAATTTCAGTGGTCTAGGATGCAGATTAAGGCCCCTTACATGCTGCCGATATTTTTGGGACATTCAGAGCTCTGTGACACATTTTTCGGGTCACAAACTTTTTCTGGACTTTGGGGTGTCTAGGCTATTTGTAAACCCACTTTTTAGGCCTCCAAAGTGTTCTAGATTTATGCAGGCTTAAGATGTGGTTTAAGGCTCTTTTTGGCCTGCCAACATTTTCTGGACCTCAGGGGTGTAGGATGCATTTTTTGGGCCAAAAATATTTTGGGTAATTTCAGAGGTCTAGGATGCGGATTAAGGCTCTTTACAGGCTGCCAATATTTTTGGGACATTCAGAGCTCTGTGACACACTTTCTGGGCCACCAACTTTTCTGGACTTTAAGGGGTGGGGCTATTTGTAAACACCTTTTTCGGCCTCCAAAGTTCTCTAGATTTTTCGAGGCCTAAGATGTGTAATGCTCTTTTTGGCATGCCAACGTTTTCTGGACCTCAGGGGTGTAGGATGCATTTTTAAGGCCAAAAATGCTTTTGGGAAATTCAGTGGTCTAGGATGCAGATTAAGGCCCTTTAGATGCTGCCGATATTTTTGGGACATTCAGAGCTCTGTGACACATTTTTCGGGTCACCAACTTTTTCTGGACTTTGGGGTATCTCGGCTATTTGTAAACCCCTTTTTTAGGCCTCCAAAGTGTTCTAGATTTATGCAGGCCTAAGATGTGGTTTAAGGCTCTTTTTGGCCTGCCAACATTTTCTGGACCTCAGGGGTGTAGGATGCATTTTATGGGCCAAAATTATTTTTGGTAATTTCAGGGGTCTAGGACATGGATTAAGGCCCTTTACATGCTGCTGATATTTTTGGGACATTCAGAGCTCTGTGACACATATTTCGGGTCACCAACTTTTTCTGGATTTTAGGGTGTCTAGGCTATTTGTAAACCCCTTTTTTAGGCCTCCAAAGTTTTCTAGATTTATGGAGGCCGAAGATGTGGTTTAAGGCTCTTTTTGGCCTGCCAACATTTTCTGGACATCAGGGGTGTAGGATGCATTTTTGGGGCCAAAAATGCTTTTGGGAATTTCAGTGGTCTAGGATGCAGATTAAGGCCCTTTACATGTTGCCGATATTTTTGGGACATTCAGAGCTCTGTGACACACTTTCTGGGCCACCAACTTTTCTGGACTTTAAGGGGTGGGGCTTTTTGTAAACACCTTTTTCGTCCTCCAAAGTTCTCTATATTATTGCAGGCCTAAGATGTGTAAGGCTCATTTTGGCATGCCAACATTTTATGGACCTCAGGGGTGTAGGAAGCATTTTTCGGGCCAAAAAAATTTTTGGGAATTTCAGCGGTCTAGGATGGGATTAAGGCCCTTTACGGGCTGCCGATATTTCTGGGACATTCAGCGCTCTGTGACACACTTTCTGGGCCACCAACTTTTCTGGACTTTATGGGGTGGGGCTATTTGTAAACACCTTTTTCATCCTCTAGATTTTTGGAGGCCTAAGATGTGTTCTAACAATCTTTTTGGCCTGCAAACATTTTCTGGACCAGAGGGGTGTAGGAGGCATTTTTGGGGCCAAAGGTATCTTGGAGAATTTCAGGGGTCTAGGATGCGGATTGAGGCCATTTACAGGCTGCCAGTATTTTTGGGACATTCAGAGCTCTGTGACACATTTTCCGGCCACCAAATTTTTCTGGATTTTAGGGTGTCTAGGCTATTTGTAAACCCCTTTTCAGGCCTCCAAAGATTTCTAGATTTTTGGAGGCCTAAGATGTGTTTTAAAGCTCTTTTTGGTCTGCCAACATTTTCTGGACCTCAGGGGTGTAGGATGCATTTTTGAGGACAAAAATGCTTTTGGGAAATTCAGTGGTCTAGGATGCAGATTAAGGCCCTTCATATGCTGCCGATATTTCTTGGACATTCAGAGCTCCGTGACACACTTTCTGGGCCACCAACTTTTCTGGACTTTAAGGGGTGGGGCTATTTGTAAACACCTTTTTCGTCCTCCAAAGTTCTCTAGATTTCTGGAGGCCTAAGATGTGTTCTAACAATCTTTTTGGCCTGCAAACATTTTCTGTACCACAGGGGTGTAGGAGGCCTTTTTTGGGCCAAAGATTTCTTGGAGAATTTCAGGGGTCTACGATGCAGATTAAGGCCCTTTACAGGCTGCTAGTATTTTTGGGACATTCAGAGCTCTGTGACACATTTTTCAGGCCACCAACTTTTCTGGACTTTAGTGGGTCTAAGCTATTTGTAAACCCCGTTTTTGGTCCTCCAATGTTTTTAGATTTTTAGAGACCTAAAATGTGTTTTAAGGCTCTTTTTGGCCTGCCAACATTTTCTGGACATCAGGGGTGTAGGATGCATTTTTGGGGCCAAAAATGCTTTTGGGAATTTCAGTGGTCTAGGATGCAGATTAAGGCCCCTTACATGCTGCCGATATTTTTGGGACATTCAGAGCTCTGTGACACATTTTTCGGGTAACAAACTTTTTCTGGACTTTGGGGTGTCTAGGCTATTTGTAAACCCACTTTTTAGGCCTCCAAAGTGTTCTAGATTTATGCAGGCTTAAGATGTGGTTTAAGGCTCTTTTTGGCCTGCCAACATTTTCTGGACCTCAGGGGTGTAGGATGCATTTTTTGGGCCAAAAATATTTTTGGGAATTTCTTCGGTCTAGGATGTGGATTAAGGCGGCTGCCGATATTTTTGGGACATTCAGAGCTCTGTGACACACTTTCTGGGCCACCAACTTTTCTGGACTTTAAGGGGTGGGGCTATTTGTAAACACCTTTTTCGTACTACAAAGTTCTCTAGATTTTTGGAGGCCTAAAATGTGTAATGCTCTTTTTGGCATGCCAACATTTTCTGGACCTCAGGGGTGTAGGATGCATTTTATGGGCCAAAAATATTTTTGGGAATTTCAGGGGTCTAGGATGCGGATTAAGGCCATATACAGTCTGGTGGTATTTTTGGGACATTCAAAGCTCTGTGACACATTTTTCAGGCCAACTTCTTTTACTGGACTTTAGGGGGTCTAGGCAATTTGTAAACCCCTTTTTCGGGCCTCCAAAGTTTTCTATATTTTTGGAGGCCTACGATGTGTTTTAACGATCTTTTTGGCCTGCAAACATTTTCTGGACCACAGGGGTGTAGGAGGCATTTTTTGGGCCAAAAATGTTTTTGGGAATTTCAGGGGTCTAGGACGTGGATTAAGTCCCTTTACAGGCTGCCAGTATTTTTGGGACATTCAGAGCTCTGTGACACATTTTTCGGGTCACCAACTTTTTCTGGACTTTAGGGTGTCTAGGCTATTTGTAAACCCCGTTTTTGGGCCTCCAAAGTTTTCTGGATTTTTAGAGACCTAAAATGTGTTTTAAGGCTCTTTTTGGCCTGCCAACATTTTCTGGACCTCAGGGGTGCAGGATGAATTTTTGGGGCCAAAAATGGTTTTGGGAATTTCAGGGGTCTAGGGTGCGGATTAAGGCCCTTTACATGCTGCTGATATTTTTGGGACATTCAGAGCTCTCTGACACATATTTCGGGTCACCAACTTCTTCTGGACTTTAGGGTGTCTAGGCTATTTGTAAACCCATTTTTTAGGCCTCCAAAGTTTTCTAGATTTATGGAGGTCTAAAATGTGGTTTAAGGCTCTTTTTGGCCTGCCAACATTTTCTGGACATCAGGGGTGTAGGATGCATTTTTGGGGCCAAAAATGCTTTTGGGAATTTCAGTGGTCTAGGATGCAGATTAAGGCCCTTTACATGCTGCCGATATTTTTGGGACATTCAGAGCTCTGTGACACATTTTTCAGGTCACCAACGTTTTCTGGACTTTGGGGTGTCTAGGCTATTTGTAAACCCCTATTTTAGGCCTCCAAAGTGTTCTAGACTCATGGAGGCCTAAGATGTGGTTTAAGGCTCTTTTTGGCCTGCCAACATTTTCTGGACCTCAGGGGTGTAGGATGCATTTTTTAGGCCAAAAATATTTTTGGTAATTGCAGCGGTCTAGGATGTGGATTAAGGCTCTTTACAGGCTGCCGATATTTTTGGGACATTCAGAGCTCTGTGACACACTTTCTGGCCCACCAACTTTTCTGGACTTTAAGGGGTTGGGCTATTTGTAAACACCTTTTCGGCCTCCAAAGTTCTCTAGATTTTTGGAGGCCTAAGATGTGTAATGCTCTTTTTGGCATTCCAACGTTTTCTGGACCTCAAGGGTGTAGGATGCATTTTATCGGCCAAAAATATTTTTGGGAATTTCTGGTGTCTAGGATGCGGATTATGGCCCTATGTTGGCTGGTGGTATTTTTGGGACATTCAGAGCTCTGTGACACATTTTTCAGGCCATCTTCTTTTACTGGACTTTAGGGGGTCTAGGCTATTTGGAAACCCCTTTTTCGGTCCTCCAAAGTTTTCTATATTTTTGGAGGCCTAAGATTTGTTTTAACGATCTTTTTGGCCTGCAAGCATTTTCTGGACCACAGGGGTGTAGGAGGCATTTTTCGGGCCAAACATTTCTTGGGGAATTTCAGGGGTCTAGGATGCAGATTAAGGCCCTTTACAGGCTGCCAGTATTTTTGGGACATTCAGAGCTCTGTGACACATTTTCGGGCCACCAACTTTTCTGGACTTTACGAGGTCTAGGCTAGTTGTAAACCCCTTTTTCGGGCCTCCAAAGTTTTCTAGATTTTTGTATGCCTAACATGTTCTTTAAGGCTCTTTTCGGCCTGCGAACATTTTCTGGACCTCAGGGGTGTAGGATTCATTTTTTGGGCCAAAATTGTTTTTGGGAATTTCAGCGGTCTAGGATGGGATTAAGGCCCTTTACGGGCTGCCGATATTTCTGGGACATTAAGAGCACTTTCTGGGCCACCAACTTTTCTGGACTTTAAGGGGTGGGGCTATTTGTAAACACCTTTTTCGTCCTCCAAAGTTCTCTAGATTTTAGGAGGCCTACGATGCGTTTTAACACTCTATTTTTCCTGCCAACATTTTATGGACCTCAGGGGTGTAGGATTCATTTTTGAGGCCAAAAATGTTTTTGGGAATTTCAAGGGTCTAGGATGCGGATTAAGGCTCTTTACAGGCTGCCAATATTTTTGGGACATTCAGAGCTCTGTGACACATTTTTCGCACCATCAACTTTTTCTGGACTTTAGGGGGTCTAGGCTATTTGTAAATCCCTTATTTGGGTCTCCAAAGTTTTCTAGATTTTTTGAGGCCTAAGATGTGTTTTAAGGCTCTTTTTGACCTGCCAACATTTTCTGGGTGTAGGATGCAATTTTGGGGCCAAAAATATTTTTGGGAATTTCAGGGGTCTAGGATGCGGATTAAGGCCCTATACAAGCTGGTGGTATTTTTGGGACATTCAGAGCTCTGTGACACATTTTTCACACCACCAACGTTTTCTGGTCTGTAGGGGGTCTAGGCTATTTGTAAATCCCTTATTTGGGGTCTCCAAAGTTTTCTAGATTTTTGGAGGCCTAAAATCTGTTTTAAGGCTCTTTTTGACCTGCCAACATGTTCTGGGTGTAGGATGCATTTTTTGTGCCAAAAATGTTTTTGCTAATTTCAGGGGACTAGGATGCGGATTAAGGCCCTTTACAGGCTGACAATATTTTTGGGATATTTGGAGCTCTGTGACACAAATTCTGGCCCACCTTCTTTTCTCAACTTTAGGGGGTCTATGCTATTTGTAAACCCCTTTTTCGGGCCTCCAAAGTTTTCTAGATTTTTGGAGGCTATTTTTGGAGGCTTAAGATGTGTTTTAAGGCTCTTTTTGGCCTTCCATCATTTTCTGGATCTCAGGGGTATAGGATGCATTGATTGGGTCAAAAAAGTTTTTGGGAATTTCAGGGGTCTAGGATGCGGATTAAGGCCCTTTACAGGCTGCCGATATATTTGGGACATTCAGAGCTCTGTGACACAAATTCTGGCCCACCTTCATTTCTGGACTTTAGGGGGTCTAGGCTATTTGTAAACCCCTTTTTCGGGCCTCAAAAGTTTCCTAGATTTTTAGAGGCCTAAGATGTGTTTTAAGGCTCTTTTTGACCTGCCAACATTTTCTGGGTGTAGGATGCATTTTTGGGGCCAAAAATGTTTTTGGGAATTTCAGGGGTCTAGGACGCGGATTAAGGCCCTTTACATGCTGCCGATATTTTTGGGACATTCAGAGCTCTGTGACACATTTTTCGGGTCACCAACTTTTTCTGGACTTTAGGGTGTCTAGGCTATTTGTAAGCCCCTTTTTTAGGCCTCCAAAGTTTTCTAGATTTTTGGAGGCCTAAGATGTGTTTAAGGCTCTTTTTGGCCTGCCATCATTTTCTGGATCTCAGGGGTATAGGATGCATTGTTTGGGCCAAAAAAGTTTTTGGGAATTTCAGGTGTCTAGCATGCGGATTAAGGCCCTTTACAGGCTGCCGATATTTTTGGGACATTCAGAGCTCTGTGACACATTTTTCGGGGCACCAACTTTTTCTGGACTTTCGGGTGTCTAGGCTATTTGTAAACCCCTTTTTTAGGCCTCCAAAGTTTTCTAGATTGATGGAGGCCTAAGATGTGGTTTAAGGCTCTATTGGGCCTGCCAACATTTTCTGGACCTCAGGGGTGTAGGATGCATTTTTGGGGCCAAATATGTTTTTGGGAATTTCAGTTGTCTGGGATGCAGATTAAGGCTCTTTAAAGGCTGCCTTTATTTTTGGGCCATTCAGAGCTCTGTGACACATTTTCCGGCCACCAACTTTTTCTGGACTTTAGGGTGTCTAGGCTATTTGCAAACCCCTTTTCAGGCCTCCAAAGATTTCTAGATTTTTGGAGGCCTAACATGTGTTTTAAAGCTCTTTTTGGCCTGCCAACATTTTATGGACCTAGGGGTGTAGGATGCATTGTTTGGGCCAAAAATGTTTTTGGGAATTTCAGGGGCCTAGGATCCGGATTTAGGCCCTTTACAGGCTGACGATATTTTTGGGATATTTGGAGCTCTGTGACACAAATTCTGGACCACCTTCTTTTCTCGACTTTAGGGGGTCTAGGCTATTTGTAAACCCTTTTTGCGGGACTCCAAAATTTTCTAGATTTTTGGAGGCCTAATATGTGTTTTAAGGCTCTTTTTGGCCTGCCACCATTTTCTGGACCTCAGGGTTATAGGATGCATTGTTTGGGCCAAAAAGGTTTTGGGGAATTTCAGAGGTCTAGGATGCGGATTAAGGCTCTTTACAGGCTGCCAATATTTTTGGGACATTCAGAGCTCTGTGACACACTTTCTGGGCCACCAACTTTTCTGGACTTTAAGGGGTGGGGCTATTTGTAAACACCTTTTTCGTCCTCCAAAGTTCTCTAGATTTTTCGAGGCCTAAGATGTGTAATGCTCTTTTTGGCATGCCAACGTTTTCTGGACCTCAGGGGTGTAGGATGCATTTTTAAGGCCAAAAATGCTTTTGGGAAATTCAGTGGTCTAGGATGCAGATTAAGGCCCTTTAGATGCTGCCGATATTTTTGGGACATTCAGAGCTCTGTGACACATTTTTCGGGTCACCAACTTTTTCTGGACTTTGGGGTATCTCGGCTATTTGTAAACCCCTTTTTTAGGCCTCCAAAGTGTTCTAGATTTATGCAGGCCTAAGATGTGGTTTAAGGCTCTTTTTGGCCTGCCAACATTTTCTGGACCTCAGGGGTGTAGGATGCATTTTATGGGCCAAAATTATTTTTGGTAATTTCAGGGGTCTAGGACATGGATTAAGGCCCTTTACATGCTGCCGATATTTTTGGGACATTCAGAGCTCTGTGACACATATTTCGGGTCACCAACTTTTTCTGGATTTTAGGGTGTCTAGGCTATTTGTAAACCCCTTTTTTAGGCCTCCAAAGTTTTCTAGATTTATGGAGGCCGAAGATGTGGTTTAAGGCTCTTTTTGGCCTGCCAACATTTTCTGGACATCAGGGGTGTAGGATGCATTTTTGGGGCCAAAAATGCTTTTGGGAATTTCAGTGGTCTAGGATGCAGATTAAGGCCCTTTACATGCTGCCGATATTTTTGGGACATTCAGAGCTCTGTGACACACTTTCTGGGCCACCAACTTTTCTGGACTTTAAGGGGTGGGGCTTTTTGTAAACACCTTTTTCGTTCTCCAAAGTTCTCTATATTATTGCAGGCCTAAGATGTGTAAGGCTCATTTTGGCATGCCAACATTTTATGGACCTCAGGGGTGTAGGATGCATTTTATGGGCCAAAAATATTTTTGGGAATTTCAGGGGACTAGGATGCGGATTAAGGCCCTATTCAGGCTGGTGGTATTTTTGGGACATTCAGAGCTCTGGGACACATTTTTCAGGCCAACTTCTTTTACTGGACTTTAGGGGGTCTAGGCTATTTGTAAACCCCTTTTTCGGACCTCCAAAGTTTTCTAGATTTTTGGAGGCCTAAGATGTGTTTTAACAATCTTTTTGGCCTGCAAACATTTTCTGGACCACAGGGGTGTAGGAAGCATTTTTCGGGCCAAACATTTCTTGGAGAATTTCAGGGGTCTAGGATGCGGATTAAGGCCCTTTACAGGCTGCCAGTATTTTTGGGACATTCAGAGCTCTGTGACACATTTTTCAGGCCACCAACCTTTCTGGACTTTAGGGGGTGGGGCTATTTGTAAACAGCTTTTTCGGCCTCCACAGTTCTCTATATTTTTGGAGGCCTAAAATGTGTAATGCTCTTTTTGGCATGCCAACGTTCTCTGAACTTCAGGGGTGTAGGATGCATTTTATGGGCCAAAAATATTTTTGGGAATTTCCGGGGTCTAGGATGCGGATTATGGCCCTGTACAGGCTGGTGGTATTTTTGGGACATCTAAGCTCTGTGACACATTTTTCAGGCCATCTTCTTTTACTGGACTTTAGGGGGTCTAGGCTATTTGGAAACCCCTTTTTCGGGCCTCCAAAGTTTTCTATATTTTTGGAGGCCTAAATGTGTTTTAACAATCTTTTTGGCCTGCAAGCATTTTCTGGACCACAGGGGTGTAGGAGGCATTTTTTGGGCCAAACATTTCTTGGGGAATTTCAGGGGTCTAGGATGCGGATAAAGGCCCTTTACAGGCTGCCAGTATTTTTGGGACATTCAGAGCTCTGTGACACATTTTTCGGCCACCAACATTTTCTGGACATTAGGGTGTCTAGGCTATTTGTAAACCCCTTTTCAGGCCTCCAAATATTTCTAGATTTTTGGAGGCCTAAGATGTGTTTTAAAGCTCTTTTTGGTCTGCCAACATTTTCTGGACCTCAGGGGTGTAGGATGCATTTTTGAGGCTAAAAATGCTTTTGGGAAATTCAGTGGTCTAGGATGCAGATTAAGGCCCTTTACATGCTGCCGATATTTTTTGGACATTCAGAGCTCTGTGACACACTTTCTGGGCCACCAACTTTTCTGGACTTTAGGGGGTGGGGCTATTTGTAAACACCTTTTTCGTACTCCAAAGTTCTCTAGATTTTTGGAGGCCTAGATGTGTTTTAACATTCTTTTTGGCCTGCAAACATTTTCTGGACCCCAGGGGTGTAGGAGGCATTTTTGGGGCCAAAGATTTCTTGGAGAATTTCAGGGGTCTAGGATGCGGATTAAGGCCCTTTACAGGCTGCCGATATTTTTGGGACATTCAGAGCTCTGTGACACAAATTCTGGCCCACCTTCATTTCTGGACTTTAGGGGGTCTAGGCTATTTGTAAACCCCTTTTTTAGGCCTCCAAAGTTTTCTAGATTTATGGAGGCCTAAGATGTGGTTTAAGGCTCTTTTTGGCCTGCCAACATTTTCTGGACCTCAGGGGTGTAGGATGCATTTTTTGGGCCAAAAATATTTTTGGGAATTTCTTCGGTCTAGGATGTGGATTAAGGCCCTTTACAGGCTGCCAATATTTTTGGGACATTCAGAGCTCTGTGACACACTTTCTGGGCCACCAACTTTTCTGGACTTTAAGGGGTGGGGCTATTTGTAAACACCTTTTTCGTACTACAAAGTTCTCTAGATTTTTGGAGGCCTAAAATGTGTAATGCTCTTTTTGGCATGCCAACATTTTCTGGACCTCAGGGGTGTAGGATGCATTTTATGGGCCAAAAATATTTTTGGGAATTTCAGGGGTCTAGGATGTGGATTAAGGCCATATACAGTCTGGTGGTATTTTTGGGACATTCAAAGCTCTGTGACACATTTTTCAGGCCAACTTCTTTTACTGGACTTTAGGGGGTCTAGGCAATTTGTAAACCCCTTTTTCGGGCCTCCAAAGTTTTCTATATTTTTGGAGGCCTACGATGTGTTTTAACGATCTTTTTGGCCTGCAAACATTTTCTGGACCACAGGGGTGTAGGAGGCATTTTTTGGGCCAAAAATGTTTTTGGGAATTTCAGGGGTCTAGGACGTGGATTAAGTCCCTTTACAGGCTGCCAGTATTTTTGGGACATTCAGAGCTCTGTGACACATTTTTCGGGTCACCAACTTTTTCTGGACTTTAGGGTGTCTAGGCTATTTGTAAACCCCGTTTTTGGGCCTCCAAAGTTTTCTGGATTTTAGAGACCTAAAATGTGTTTTAAGGCTCTTTTTGGCCTGCCAACATTTTCTGGACCTCAGGGGTGCAGGATGAATTTTTGGGGCCAAAAATGGTTTTGGGAATTTCAGGGGTCTAGGGTGCGGATTAAGGCCCTTTACATGCTGCTGATATTTTTGGGACATTCAGAGCTCTCTGACACATATTTCGGGTCACCAACTTCTTCTGGACTTTAGGGTGTCTAGGCTATTTGTAAACCCATTTTTTAGGCCTCCAAAGTTTTCTAGATTTATGGAGGCCTAAAATGTGGTTTAAGGCTCTTTTTGGCCTGCCAACATTTTCTGGACATCAGGGGTGTAGGATGCATTTTTGGGGCCAAAAATGCTTTTGGGAATTTCAGTGGTCTAGGATGCAGATTAAGGCCCTTTACATGCTGCCGATATTTTTGGGACATTCAGAGCTCTGTGACACATTTTTCAGGTCACCAACGTTTTCTGGACTTTGGGGTGTCTAGGCTATTTGTAAACCCCTATTTTAGGCCTCCAAAGTGTTCTAGACTCATGGAGGCCTAAGATGTGGTTTAAGGCTCTTTTTGGCCTGCCAACATTTTCTGGACCTCAGGGGTGTAGGATGCATTTTTTAGGCCAAAAATATTTTTGGTAATTGCAGCGGTCTAGGATGTGGATTAAGGCTCTTTACAGGCTGCCGATATTTTTGGGACATTCAGAGCTCTGTGACACACTTTCTGGGCCACCAACTTTTCTGGACTTTAAGGGGTTGGGCTATTTGTAAACACCTTTTCGGCCTCCAAAGTTCTCTAGATTTTTGGAGGCCTAAGATGTGTAATGCTCTTTTTGGCATTCCAACGTTTTCTGGACCTCAAGGGTGTAGGATGCATTTTATCAGCCAAAAATATTTTTGGGAATTTCTGGTGTCTAGGATGCGGATTATGGCCCTATGTTGGCTGGTGGTATTTTTGGGACATTCAGAGCTCTGTGACACATTTTTCAGGCCATCTTCTTTTACTGGACTTTAGGGGGTCTAGGCTATTTGGAAACCCCTTTTTCGGTCCTCCAAAGTTTTCTATATTTTTGGAGGCCTAAGATTTGTTTTAACGATCTTTTTGGCCTGCAAGCATTTTCTGGACCACAGGGGTGTAGGAGGCATTTTTCGGGCCAAACATTTCTTGGGGAATTTCAGGGGTCTAGGATGCGGATTAAGGCCCTTTACAGGCTGCCAGTATTTTTGGGACATTCAGAGCTCTGTGACACATTTTCGGGCCACCAACTTTTCTGGACTTTACGAGGTCTAGGCTAGTTGTAAACCCCTTTTTCGGGCCTCCAAAGTTTTCTAGATTTTTGTATGCCTAACATGTTCTTTAAGGCTCTTTTCGGCCTGCGAACATTTTCTGGACCTCAGGGGTGTAGGATTCATTTTTGGGCCAAAATTGTTTTTGGGAATTTCAGCGGTCTAGGATGGGATTAAGGCCCTTTACGGGCTGCCGATATTTCTGGGACATTAAGAGCTCTGTGACACACTTTCTGGGCCACCAACTTTTCTGGACTTTAAGGGGTGGGGCTATTTGTAAACACCTTTTTCGTCCTCCAAAGTTCTCTAGATTTTAGGAGGCCTACGATGCGTTTTAACACTCTATTTTTCCTGCCAACATTTTATGGACCTCAGGGGTGTAGGATTCATTTTTGAGGCCAAAAATGTTTTTGGGAATTTCAAGGGTCTAGGATGCGGATTAAGGCCCTTTACAGGCTGCCAATATTTTTGGGACATTCAGAGCTCTGTGACACATTTTTCGCACCACCAACTTTTTCTGGACTTTAGGGGGTCTAGGCTATTTGTAAATCCCTTATTTGGGTCTCCAAAGTTTTCTAGATTTTTTGAGGCCTAAGATGTGTTTTAAGGCTCTTTTTGACCTGCCAACATTTTCTGGGTGTAGGATGCAATTTTGGGGCCAAAAATATTTTTGGGAATTTCAGGGGTCTAGGATGCGGATTAAGGCCCTACACAAGCTGGTGGTATTTTTGGGACATTCAGAGCTCTGTGACACATTTTTCACACCACCAACGTTTTCTGGTCTGTAGGGGGTCTAGGCTATTTGTAAATCCCTCATTTGGGGTCTCCAAAGTTTTCTAGATTTTTGGAGGCCTAAAATCTGTTTTAAGGCTCTTTTTGACCTGCCAACATGTTCTGGGTGTAGGATGCATTTTTTGTGCCAAAAATGTTTTTGCTAATTTCAGGGGATTAGGATGCGGATTAAGGCCCTTTACAGGCTGACAATATTTTTGGGATATTTGGAGCTCTTTGACACAAATTCTGGCCCACCTTCTTTTCTCAACTTTAGGGGGTCTATGCTATTTGTAAACCCCTTTTTCGGGCCTCCAAAGTTTTCTAGATTTTTGGAGGCTATTTTTGGAGGCTTAAGATGTGTTTTAAGGCTCTTTTTGGCCTTCCATCATTTTCTGGATCTCAGGGGTATAGGATGCATTGATTGGGCCAAAAAAGTTTTTGGGAATTTCAGGGGTCTAGGATGCGGATTAAGGCCCTTTACAGGCTGCCGATATATTTGGGACATTCAGAGCTCTGTGACACAAATTCTGGCCCACCTTCATTTCTGGACTTTAGGGGGTCTAGGCTATTTGTAAACCCCTTTTTCGGGCCTCAAAAGTTTCCTAGATTTTTAGAGGCCTAAGATGTGTTTTAAGGCTCTTTTTGACCTGCCAACATTTTCTGGGTGTAGGATGCATTTTTGGGGCCAAAAATGTTTTTGGGAATTTCAGGGGTCTAGGACGCGGATTAAGGCCCTTTACATGCTGCCGATATTTTTGGGACATTCAGAGCTCTGTGACACATTTTTCGGGTCACCAACTTTTTCTGGACTTTAGGGTGTCTAGGCTATTTGTAAGCCCCTTTTTTAGGCCTCCAAAGTTTTCTAGATTTTTGGAGGCCTAAGATGTGTTTAAGGCTCTTTTTGGCCTGCCATCATTTTCTGGATCTCAGGGGTATAGGATGCATTGTTTGGGCCAAAAAAGTTTTTGGGAATTTCAGGTGTCTAGCATGTGGATTAAGGCCCTTTACAGGCTGCCGATATTTTTGGGACATTCAGAGCTCTGTGACACATTTTTCGGGGCACCAACTTTTTCTGGACTTTCGGGTGTCTAGGCTATTTGTAAACCCCTTTTTTAGGCCTCCAAAGTTTTCTAGATTGATGGAGGCCTAAGATGTGGTTTAAGGCTCTATTGGGCCTGCCAACATTTTCTGGACCTCAGGGGTGTAGGATGCATTTTTGGGGCCAAATATGTTTTTGGGAATTTCAGTTGTCTGGGATGCAGATTAAGGCTCTTTAAAGGCTGCCTTTATTTTTGGGCCATTCAGAGCTCTGTGACACATTTTCCGGCCACCAACTTTTTCTGGACTTTAGGGTGTCTAGGCTATTTGCAAACCCCTTTTCAGGCCTCCAAAGATTTCTAGATTTTTGGAGGCCTAACATGTGTTTTAAAGCTCTTTTTGGCCTGCCAACATTTTATGGACCTAGGGGTGTAGGATGCATTGTTTGGGCCAAAAATGTTTTTGGGAATTTCAGGGGCCTAGGATCCGGATTTAGGCCCTTTACAGGCTGACGATATTTTTGGGATATTTGGAGCTCTGTGACACAAATTCTGGACCACCTTCTTTTCTCGACTTTAGGGGGTCTAGGCTATTTGTAAACCCTTTTTGCGGGACTCCAAAATTTTCTAGATTTTTGGAGGCCTAATATGTGTTTTAAGGCTCTTTTTGGCCTGCCACCATTTTCTGGACCTCAGGGTTATAGGATGCATTGTTTGGGCCAAAAAGGTTTTGGGGAATTTCAGGGGTCTAGGATGCGGATTAAGGCCCTTTACAGGCTGCAAATATTTTTGGGACATTCAGAGCTCTGTGACACATTTTTCAGGCCAGCAACTTTTTCTGGATTTTAGGGGGTCTAGGCTATTTGTAAACCCCTTATTCGGGTCTTTAAAGTTTTCTAGATTTTTGGAAGCCTAAGATGTGTTTAAAGGCTCTTTTAGGCCTGCCAACATTTTCTAGACCTCAGGGGCATAGGATACAATTTTCTGACAAAAATATTTTTAGGAATTTCAGGGGTCTAGGATACAGATAAAGGCCCTTTACAGGCTGCAAATATTTTTGGGACATTCAGAGCTCTGCGACACATTTTTCGGGCCACCAACTTTTTCTGGACTTTAGGGGGTCTAGGCTATTTGTAAACCCCCTTTTCAGGCCTCCAAAGTTTTCTAGATTTTTGGAGGCATAAAATGTGTTTTAAGGCTCTATTCGTCCTGCCATATTTTCTGGGTGTAGGATGCAATTTTTGGGCCAAGAAACGTTTTTGATCATTTCAGGGGCCTAGGATGCGGATTAACGCCCTTTACAGGCTGACGATATTTTTGGGATATTTGGAGCTCTGTGACACAAATTCTGGCCCACCTTCTTTTCTGGACTTTAGGCGGTCTAGGCTATTTGTAAACCCCTTTTTCGGGCATCCAAAGTTTCCTAGATTTTTGGAGGCCTAAGATGTGTTTTAAGGCTCCTTTTGGCCTGCCAACATTTTCTGGACCTCAGGGGTGTAGGATGCATTTTTGGGGCCAAAAATGTTTTTGGGAATTTCAAGGGTCTAGGATGCGGATTAAGGCCCTTTCCAGGCTGCCAATATTTTTGGGACATTCAGAGCTCTGTGACACATTTTTCGCACCACCAACTTTTTCTGGACTTTAGGGGGTCTAGGCTATTTGTAAATCCCTTATTTGGGTCTCCAAAGTTTTCTAGATTTTTGGAGGCCTAAGATGTGTTTTAAGGCTCTTTTTGACCTGCCAACAATTTCTGGGTGTAGGATGCATTTTTTGGGCCAAAAATGTTTTTGCTAATTTCAGGGGCCTAGGATGCGGATTAAGGCCCTTTACAGGCTGAGGATATTTTTGGGATATTTGGAGCTCTGTGACACAAATTCTGGCCCACCTTCTTTTCTCGACTTTAGGGGGTCTAGGCTATTTGTAAACCCCTTTTTCGGGCCTCCAAAGTTTTCTAGATTTTTGGAGGCCTAAGATATGTTTTAAGGCTCTTTTGGCCTGCCATCATTTTCTGGACCTCGGGGGCATAGGATGCATTGTTTGGGGAAAAAAGTTTTTGGGAATTTCAGGGGTCTAGGATGTGGATTAAGGCCCTTTACAGGCTGACACTATTTTTGTGACATTTGGAGCTCTGTGACACATTTTATGGGCCACCAACTTTTCTGGACTTAAGGCGGTCTAGGCTATTTGTAAACCCCTTTTTCGGGCATCCAGTTTCCTAGATTATTTGAGGCCTAAGATGTGTTTTAAGACTCTTTGGCCTGCCAACATTTTCTGGACCTCAGGCATGTAGAATGCATTTTTTAGGCGAAAAATATTTTTGGGAATTACAGGGGACTAGGATGCGGATTAAGGCCCTTCACCGGCGGCCAATTTTTTTGAGACATTCAGAGCTCTGTGACACATTTTTCGGGCCACCAACTTTTCTGGAATTTACGAGGTCTAGGCTATTTGTAAACCCCTTTTTCGGGCCTCCAAAGTTTTCTAGATTTTTGTAGGCCTAAGATGTTCTTTAAGGCTCCTTTTGGCATGCAAACATTTTCTGGACCTCAGGGGTGTAGGAAGCATTTTTCGGGCCAAAAATATTTTTGGGAATTTCAGCGGTCTAGGATGGGATTAAGGCCCTTCACGGGCTGCCGATATTTCTGGGACATTCAGCGCTCTGTGACACACTTTCTGGGCCACCAACTTTTCTGGACTTTAAGGGGTGGGGCTATTTGTAAACACCTTTTTCATCCTCTAGATTTTTGGAGGCCTAAGATGTGTTCTAACAATCTTTTTGGCCTGCAAACATTTTCTGGACCAGAGGGGTGTAGGAGGCATTTTTGGGGCCAAAGGTATCTTGGAGAATTTCAGGGGTCTAGGATGCGGATTAAGGCCATTTACAGGCTGCCAGTATTTTTGGGACATTCAGAGCTCTGTGACACATTTTCCGGCCACCAAATTTTTCTGGATTTAAGGGTGTCTAGGCTATTTGTAAACCCCTTTTCAGGCCTCCAAAGATTTCTAGATTTTTGGAGGCCTAAGATGTGTTTTAAAGCTCTTTTTGGTCTGCCAACATTTTCTGGACCTCAGGGGTGTAGGATGCATTTTTGAGGCCAAAAATGCTTTTGGGAAATTCAGTGGTCTAGGATGCAGATTAAGGACCTTCATATGCTGCCGATATTTCTTGGACATTCAGAGCTCCGTGACACACTTTCTGGGCCACCAACTTTTCTGGACTTTAAGGGGTGGGGCTATTTGTAAACACCTTTTTCGTCCTCCAAAGTTCTCTAGATTTCTGGAGGCCTAAGATGTGTTCTAACAATCTTTTTGGCCTGCAAACATTTTCTGTACCACAGGGGTGTAGGAGGCCTTTTTTGGGCCAAAGATTTCTTGGAGAATTTCAGGGGTCTACGATGCGGATTAAGGCCCTTTACAGGCTGCTAGTATTTTTGGGACATTCAGAGCTCTGTGACACATTTTTCAGGCCACCAACTTTTCTGGACTTTAGTGGGTCTAAGCTATTTGTAAACCCCGTTTTTGGTCCTCCAATGTTTTTAGATTTTTAGAGACCTAAAATGTGTTTTAAGGCTCTTTTTGGCCTGCCAACATTTTCTGGACATCAGGGGTGTAGGATGCATTTTTGGGGCCAAAAATGCTTTTGGGAATTTCAGTGGTCTAGGATGCAGATTAAGGCCCCTTACATGCTGCCGATATTTTTGGGACATTCAGAGCTCTGTGACACATTTTTCGGGTCACAAACTTTTTCTGGACTTTGGGGTGTCTAGGCTATTTGTAAACCCACTTTTTAGGCCTCCAAAGTGTTCTAGATTTATGCAGGCTTAAGATGTGGTTTAAGGCTCTTTTTGGCCTGCCAACATTTTCTGGACCTCAGGGGTGTAGGATGCATTTTTTGGGCCAAAAATATTTTGGGTAATTTCAGAGGTCTAGGATGCGGATTAAGGCTCTTTACAGGCTGCCAATATTTTTGGGACATTCAGAGCTCTGTGACACACTTTCTGGGCCACCAACTTTTCTGGACTTTAAGGGGTGGGGCTATTTGTAAACACCTTTTTCGGCCTCCAAAGTTCTCTAGATTTTTCGAGGCCTAAGATGTGTAATGCTCTTTTTGGCATGCCAACGTTTTCTGGACCTCAGGGGTGTAGGATGCATTTTTAAGGCCAAAAATGCTTTTGGGAAATTCAGTGGTCTAGGATGCAGATTAAGGCCCTTTAGATGCTGTCGATATTTTTGGGACATTCAGAGCTCTGTGACACATTTTTCGGGTCACCAACTTTTTCTGGACTTTGGGGTATCTCGGCTATTTGTAAACCCCTTTTTTAGGCCTCCAAAGTGTTCTAGATTTATGCAGGCCTAAGATGTGGTTTAAGGCTCTTTTTGGCCTGCCAACATTTTCTGGACCTCAGGGGTGTAGGATGCATTTTATGGGCCAAAATTATTTTTGGTAATTTCAGGGGTCTAGGACATGGATTAAGGCCCTTTACATGCTGCCGATATTTTTGGGACATTCAGAGCTCTGTGACACATATTTCGGGTCACCAACTTTTTCGGGATTTTAGGGTGTCTAGGCTATTTGTAAACCCCTTTTTTAGGCCTCCAAAAATTTCTAGATTTATGGAGGCCGAAGATGTGGTTTAAGGCTCTTTTTGGCCTGCCAACATTTTCTGGACATCAGGGGTGTAGGATGCATTTTTGGGGCCAAAAATGCTTTTGGGAATTTCAGTGGTCTAGGATGCAGATTAAGGCCCTTTACATGCTGACGATATTTTTGGGACATTCAGAGCTCTGTGACACACTTTCTGGGCCACCAACTTTTCTGGACTTTAAGGGGTGGGGCTTTTTGTAAACACCTTTTTCGTCCACCAAAGTTCTCTATATTATTGCAGGCCTAAGATGTGTAAGGCTCATTTTGGCATGCCAACATTTTATGGACCTCAGGGGTGTAGGAAGCATTTTTCGGGCCAAAAAAATTTTTGGGAATTTCAGCGGTCTAGGATGGGATTAAGGCCCTTTACGGGCTGCCGATATTTCTGGGACATTCAGCGCTCTGTGACACACTTTCTGGGCCACCAACTTTTCTGGACTTTAAGGGGTGGGGCTATTTGTAAACACCTTTTTCATCCTCTAGATTTTTGGAGGCCTAAGATGTGTTCTAACAATCTTTTTGGCCTGCAAACATTTTCTGGACCAGAGGGGTGTAGGAGGCATTTTTGGGGCCAAAGGTATCTTGGAGAATTTCAGGGGTCTAGGATGCGGATTAAGGCCATTTACAGGCTGCCAGTATTTTTGGGACATTCAGAGCTCTGTGACACATTTTCCGGCCACCAAATTTTTCTGGATTTTAGGGTGTCTAGGCTATTTGTAAACCCCTTTTCAGGCCTCCAAAGATTTCTAGATTTTTGGAGGCCTAAGATGTGTTTTAAAGCTCTTTTTGGTCTGCCAACATTTTCTGGACCTCAGGGGTGTAGGATGCATTTTTGAGGCTAAAAATGCTTTTGGGAAATTCAGTGGTCTAGGATGCAGATTAAGGCCCTTTACATGCTGCCGATATTTCTTGGACATTCAGAGCTCCGTGACACACTTTCTGGGCCACCAACTTTTCTGGACTTTAAGGGGTGGGGCTATTTGTAAACACCTTTTTCGTCCTCCAAAGTTCTCTAGATTTCTGGAGGCCTAAGATGTGTTCTAACAATCTTTTTGGCCTGCAAACATTTTCTGTACCACAGGGGTGTAGGAGGCCTTTTTTGGGCCAAAGATTTCTTGGAGAATTTCAGGGGTCTACGATGCGGATTAAGGCCCTTTACAGGCTGCTAGTATTTTTGGGACATTCAGAGCTCTGTGACACATTTTTCAGGCCACCAACTTTTCTGGACTTTAGTGGGTCTAAGCTATTTGTAAACCCCGTTTTTGGTCCTCCAATGTTTTTAGATTTTTAGAGACCTAAAATGTGTTTTAAGGCTCTTTTTGGCCTGCCAACATTTTCTGGACATCAGGGGTGTAGGATGCATTTTTGGGGCCAAAAATGCTTTTGGGAATTTCAGTGGTCTAGGATGCAGATTAAGGCCCCTTACATGCTGCCGATATTTTTGGGACATTCAGAGCTCTGTGACACATTTTTCGGGTCACAAACTTTTTCTGGACTTTGGGGTGTCTAGGCTATTTGTAAACCCACTTTTTAGGCCTCCAAAGTGTTCTAGATTTATGCAGGCTTAAGATGTGGTTTAAGGCTCTTTTTGGCCTGCCAACATTTTCTGTACCTCAGGGGTGTAGGATGCATTTTTTGGGCCAAAAATATTTTTGGTAATTTCAGAGGTCTAGGATGCGGATTAAGGCTCTTTACAGGCTGCCAATATTTTTGGGACATTCAGAGCTCTGTGACACACTTTCTGGGCCACCAACTTTTCTGGACTTTAAGGGGTGGGGCTATTTGTAAACACCTTTTTCGGCCTCCAAAGTTCTCTAGATTTTTCGAGGCCTAAGATGTGTAATGCTCTTTTTGGCATGCCAACGTTTTCTGGACCTCAGGGGTGTAGGATGCATTTTTAAGGCCAAAAATGCTTTTGGGAAATTCAGTGGTCTAGGATGCAGATTAAGGCCCTTTAGATGCTGCCGATATTTTTGGGACATTCAGAGCTCTGTGACACATTTTTCGGGTCACCAACTTTTTCTGGACTTTGGGGTATCTCGGCTATTTGTAAACCCCTTTTTTAGGCCTCCAAAGTGTTCTAGATTTATGCAGGCCTAAGATGTGGTTTAAGGCTCTTTTTGGCCTGCCAACATTTTCTGGACCTCAGGGGTGTAGGATGCATTTTATGGGCCAAAATTATTTTTGGTAATTTCAGGGGTCTAGGACATGGATTAAGGCCCTTTACATGCTGCCGATATTTTTGGGACATTCAGAGCTCTGTGACACATATTTCGGGTCACCAACTTTTTCTGGATTTTAGGGTGTCTAGGCTATTTGTAAACCCCTTTTTTAGGCCTCCAAAGTTTTCTAGATTTATGGAGGCCGAAGATGTGGTTTAAGGCTCTTTTTGGCCTGCCAACATTTTCTGGACATCAGGGGTGTAGGATGCATTTTTGGGGCCAAAAATGCTTTTGGGAATTTCAGTGGTCTAGGATGCAGATTAAGGCCCTTTACATGCTGCCGATATTTTTGGGACATTCAGAGCTCTGTGACACACTTTCTGGGCCACCAACTTTTCTGGACTTTAAGGGGTGGGGCTTTTTGTAAACACCTTTTTCGTCCTCCAAAGTTCTCTATATTATTGCAGGCCTAAGATGTGTAAGGCTCATTTTGGCATGCCAACATTTTATGGACCTCAGGGGTGTAGGATGCATTTTATGGGCCAAAAATATTTTTGGGAATTTCAGGGGACTAGGATGCGGATTAAGGCCCTATTCAGGCTGGTGGTATTTTTGGGACATTCAGAGCTCTGGGACACATTTTTCAGGCCAACTTCTTTTACTGGACTTTAGGGGGTCTAGGCTATTTGTAAACCCCTTTTTCGGACCTCCAAAGTTTTCTAGATTTTTGGAGGCCTAAGATGTGTTTTAACGATCTTTTTGGCCTGCAAACATTTTCTGGACCACAGGGGTGTAGGAAGCATTTTTCGGGCCAAACATTTCTTGGAGAATTTCAGGGGTCTAGGATGCGGATTAAGGCCCTTTACAGGCTGCCAGTATTTTTGGGACATTCAGAGCTCTGTGACACATTTTTCAGGCCACCAACCTTTCTGGACTTTAGGGGGTGGGGCTATTTGTAAACAGCTTTTTCGGCCTCCACAGTTCTCTAGATTTTTGGAGGCCTAAAATGTGTAATGCTCTTTTTGGCATGCCAACGTTTTCTGAACTTCAGGGGTGTAGGATGCATTTTATGGGCCAAAAATATTTTTGGGAATTTCCGGGGTCTAGGATGCGGATTATGGCCCTGTACAGGCTGGTGGTATTTTTGGGACATCTAAGCTCTGTGACACATTTTTCAGGCCATCTTCTTTTACTGGACTTTAGGGGGTCTAGGCTATTTGGAAACCCCTTTTTCGGGCCTCCAAAGTTTTCTATATTTTTGGAGGCCTAAATGTGTTTTAACAATCTTTTTGGCCTGCAAGCATTTTCTGGACCACAGGGGTGTAGGAGGCATTTTTTGGGCCAAACATTTCTTGGGGAATTTCAGGGGTCTAGGATGCGGATAAAGGCCCTTTACAGGCTACCAGTATTTTTGGGACATTCAGAGCTCTGTGACACATTTTTCGGCCACCAACATTTTCTGGACTTTAGGGTGTCTAGGCTATTTGTAAACCCCTTTTCAGGCCTCCAAATATTTCTAGATTTTTGGAGGCCTAAGATGTGTTTTAAAGCTCTTTTTGGTCTGCCAACATTTTCTGGACCTCAGGGGTGTAGGATGCATTTTTGAGGCTAAAAATGCTTTTGGGAAATTCAGTGGTCTAGGATGCAGATTAAGGCCCTTTACATGCTGCCGATATTTTTTGGACATTCAGAGCTCTGTGACACACTTTCTGGGCCACCAACTTTTCTGGACTTTAGGGGGTGGGGCTATTTGTAAACACCTTTTTCGTACTCCAAAGTTCTCTAGATTTTTGGAGGCCTAGATGTGTTTTAACAATCTTTTTGGCCTGCAAACATTTTCTGGACCCCAGGGGTATAGGAGGCATTTTTGGGGCCAAAGATTTCTTGGAGAATCTCAGGGGTCTAGGATGCGGATTAAGGCCCTTTACAGGCTGCCGATATTTTTGGGACATTCAGAGCTCTGTGACACAAATTCTGGCCCACCTTCATTTCTGGACTTTAGGGGGTCTAGGCTATTTGTAAACCCCTTTTTTAGGCCTCCAAAGTTTTCTAGATTTATGGAGGCCTAAGATGTGGTTTAAGGCTCTTTTTGGCCTGCCAACATTTTCTGGACCTCAGGGGTGTAGGATGCATTTTTTGGGCCAAAAATATTTTTGGGAATTTCTTCGGTCTAGGATGTGGATTAAGGCCCTTTACAGGCTGCCGATATTTTTGGGACATTCAGAGCTCTGTGACACACTTTCTGGGCCACCAACTTTTCTGGACTTTAAGGGGTGGGGCTATTTGTAAACACCTTTTTCGGGCCTCCAAAGTTTTCTATATTTTTGGAGGCCTACGATGTGTTTTAACGATCTTTTTGGCCTGCAAACATTTTCTGGACCCCAGGGGTGTAGGAGGCATTTTTGGGGCCAAAGATTTCTTGGAGAATTTCAGGGGTCGAGGATGCGGATTAAGGCCCTTTACAGGCTGCCGATATTTTTGGGACATTCAGAGCTCTGTGACACAAATTCTGGCCCACCTTCATTTCTGGACTTTAGGGGGTCTAGGCTATTTGTAAACCCCTTTTTTAGGCCTCCAAAGTTTTCTAGATTTATGGAGGCCTAAGATGTGGTTTAAGGCTCTTTTTGGCCTGCCAACATTTTCTGGACCTCAGGGGTGTAGGATGCATTTTTTGGGCCAAAAATATTTTTGGGAATTTCTTCGGTCTAGGATGTGGATTAAGGCCCTTTACAGGCTGCCGATATTTTTGGGACATTCAGAGCTCTGTGACACACTTTCTGGGCCACCAACTTTGATGGACTTTAAGGGGTGGGGCTATTTGTAAACACCTTTGACGTACTCCAAAGTTCTCTAGATTTTTGGAGGCCTAAAATGTGTAATGCTCTTTTTGGCATGCCAACATTTTCTGGACCTCAGGGGTGTAGGATGCATTTTATGGGCCAAAAATATTTTTTGGGAATTTCAGGGGTCTACGATGCGGATTAAGGCCATATACAGGCTGGTGGTATTTTTTGGACATTCAAAGCTCTGTGACACATTTTTCAGGCCAACTTCTTTTACTGGACTTTAGGGGGTCTAGGCAATTTGTAAACCCCTTTTTCGGGCCTCCAAAGTTTTCTATATTTTTGGAGGCCTACGATGTGTTTTAACGATCTTTTTGGCCTGCAAACATTTTCTGGACCACAGGGGTGTAGGAGGCATTTTTGGGCCAAACATTTCTTGGGGAATTTCAGGGGTCTAGGATGCGGATTAAGGCCCTTTACAGGCTGCCAGTATTTTTAGGACATTCAGAGCTCTGACACACATTTTTCAGGCCAACAACTTTTCTGGACTTTAGGGGGTCTAAGCTATTTGTAAACCCTGTTTTTGGGCCTCCAAAGTTTTCTAGATTTTTAGAGACCTAAAATGTGTTTTAAGGTTCTTTTTGGCCTGCCAACATTTTCTGGACCTCAGGGGTGTAGGATGCATTTTTGGGGCCAAAAATGTTTTTGGGAATTTCAGGGGTCTAGGACGTGGATTAAGTCCCTTTACAGGCTGCCAGTATTTTTGGGACATTCAGAGCTCTGTGACACATTTTTCGGGTCACCAACTTTTTCTGGACTTTAGGGTGTCTAGGCTTTTTGTAAACCCCGTTTTTGGGCCTCCAAAGTTTTCTAGATTTTTAGAGACCTAAAATGTGTTTAAGGCTCTTTTTGGCCTGCCAACATTTTCTGGACCTCAGGGGTGCAGGATGAATTTTTGGGGTCAAAAATGGTTTTGGGAATTTCAGGGGTCTAGGGTGCGGATTAAGGCCCTTTACATGCTGCTGATATTTTTGGGACATTCAGAGCTCTCTGACACATATTTCGGGTCACCAACTTTTTCTGGACTTTAGGGTGTCTATGCTATTTGTAAACCCATTTTTTAGGCCTCCAAAGTTTTCTAGATTTATGGAGGCCTAAAATGTGGTTTAAGGCTCTTTTTGGCCTGCCAACATTTTCTGGACATCAGGGGTGTAGGATGCATTTTTGGGGCCAAAAATGCTTTTGGGAATTTCAGCGGTCTAGGATGGGATTAAGGCCCTTTACGGGCTGCCGATATTTCTGGGACATTAAGAGCTCTGTGACGCACTTTCTGGGCCACCAACTTTTCTGGACTTTAAGGGTAGTGGCTATTTGTAAACACCTTTTTCGTCCTCGAAAGTTCTCTAGATTTTAGGAGGCCTACGATGCGTTTTAACACTCTATTTGGCCTGCCAACATTTTATGGACCTCAGGGGTGTAGGATTCATTTTTGAGGCCAAAAATGTTTTTGGGAATTTCAGTGGTCTAGGATGCGGATTAAGGCCCTTTACAGGCTGCCAATATTTTTGGGACATTCAGAGCTCTGTGACACATTTTTCGCACCACCAACTTTTTCTGGACTTTAGGGGGTCTAGGCTATTTGTAAATCCCTTATTTGGGTCTCCAAAGTTTTCTAGATTTTTGGAGGCCTAAGATGTGTTTTAAGGCTCTTTTTGACCTGCCAACATTTTCTGGGTGTAGGAAGCATTTTTGGGGCCAAAAATATTTTTGGGAATTTCAGGGGTCTAGGATGCGGATTAAGGCCCTATACAAGCTGGAGGTATTTTTGGGACATTCAGAGCTCTGTGACACATTTTTCACACCACCAACGTTTTCTGGACTGTAGGGAGTCTAGGCTATTTGTAAATCCCTTATTTGGGGTGGGTCTCCAAAGTTTTCTAGATTTTTGGAGGCCTAAAATCTGTTTTAAGGCTCTTTTTGACCTGCCAACATGTTCTGGGTGTAGGATGCATTTTTTGTGCCAAAAATGTTTTTGCTAATTTCAGGGGACTAGGATGCGGATTAAGGCCCTTTACAGGCTGACAATATTTTTGGGATATTTGGAGCTTTGTGACACAAATTCTGGCCCACCTTCTTTTCTCGACTTTAGGGGGTCTATGCTATTTGTAAACCCCTTTTTCGGGCCTCCAAAGTTTTCTAGATTTTTGGAGGCTATTTTTGGAGGCTTAAGATGTGTTTTAAGGCTCTTTTTGGCCTTCCATCATTTTCTGGATCTCAGGGGTATAGGATGCATTGATTGGGCCAAAAAAGTTTTTGGGAATTTCAGGGGTCTAGGATGCGGATTAAGGCCCTTTACAGGCTGCCGATATTTTTGGGACATTCAGAGCTCTGTGACACAAATTCTGGCCCACCTTCATTTCTGGACTTTAGGGGGTCTAGGCTATTTGTAAACCCCTTTTTCCGGCCTCAAAAGTTTCCTAGATTTTTAGAGGCCTAAGATGTGTTTTAAGGCTCTTTTTGACCTGCCAACATTTTCTGGGTGTAGGATGCATTTTTGGGGCCAAAAATGTTTTTGGGAATTTCAGGGGTCTAGGACGCGGATTAAGGCCCTTTACATGCTGCCGATATTTTTGGGACATTCAGAGCTCTGTGACACATTTTTCGGGTCACCAACTTTTTCTGGACTTTAGGGTGTCTAGGCTATTTGTAAACCCCTTTTTTAGGCCTCCAAAGTTTTCTAGATTTTTGGAGGCCTAAGATGTGTTTAAGGCTCTTTTTGGCCTGCCATCATTTTCTGGATCTCAGGGGTATAGGATGCATTGTTTGGGCCAAAAAAGTTTTTGGGAATTTCAGGTGTCTAGCATGCGGATTAAGGCCCTTTACAGGCTGCCGATATTTTTGGGACATTCAGAGCTCTGTGACACATTCTTTGGGGCACCAACTTTTTCTGGACTTTCGGGTGTCTAGGCTATTTGTAAACCCCTTTTTTAGGCCTCCAAAGTTTTCTAGATTTTTGGAGGCCTAAGATGTGTTTAAGGCTCTTTTTGGCCTACCATCATTTTCTGGATCTCAGGGGTATAGGATGCATTGTTTGGGCCAAAAAAGTTTTTGGGAATTTCAGGTGTCTAGCATGCGGATTAAGGCCCTTTACAGGCTGCCGATATTTTTGGGACATTCAGAGCTCTGTGACACATTTTTTGGGGCACCAACTTTTTCTGGACTTTTGGGTGTCTAGGCTATTTGTAAACCCCTTTTTTAGGCCTCCAAAGTTTTCTAGATTTTTGGAGGCCTAAGATGTGTTTAAGGCTCTTTTTGGCCTGCCATCATTTTCTGGATCTCAGGGGTATAGGATGCATTTTTGAGGCTAAAAATGCTTTTGGGAAATTCAGTGGTCTAGGATGCAGATTAAGGCCCTTTACATGCTGCCGATATTTTTGGGACATTCAGAGCTCTGTGACACACTTTCTGGGCCACCAACTTTTCTGGACTTTAAGAGGTGGGGCTATTTGTAAACACCTTTTTCGGCCTCCAAAGTTCTCTAGATTTTTGGAGGCCTAAGATGTGTAAGGCTCTTTTTGGCATGCCAACATTTTCTGGACCTCAGGGGTGTAGGATGCATTTTATGGGCAAAAAACATTTTTGGGAATTTCAGCGCTCTACGATGGTATTAAGACCCCTTACGGGCTGCCGATATTTCTGGGACATTCAGAGCTCTGTGACACACTTTCTGGGCAACCAACTTTTCTGGACTTTAAGGGGTGGGGCTATTTGTAAACACCTTTTTCGTACTCCAAAGTTCTCTAGATTTTTGGAGGCCTAAAATGTGTTTTAGGACTCTTTTTGGCCTGCCAACATTTTCTGGACCTCAGGGGTGTAGGATGCATTTTTGAGGCCAAAAATGCTTTTGGGAATTTCAGGGGTCTAGGACGTGGATTAAGGCCCTTTACATGCTGCCGATATTTTTGGGACATTCAGAGCTCTGTGACACATTTTCTGGGCCACCAACTTTTCTGGACTTTAGGCGGTCTAGGCTATTTGTAAACCCCCTTTTTCGGGCATCCAAAGTTTCAAAGATTTTTGGAGGCCTAATATGTGTTTTAAGGCTCTTTTTGGCCTGCCAACATTTTCTGAAACTCAGCGGTGTAGGATGCATTTTTTAGGCCAAAAATATTTTTGGGAATTACAGGGGACTAGGATGCGGATTAAGGCCCTTTACAGGCGACCAATTTTTTTGGGACATTCAGAGCTCTGTGACACATTTTTCGGGTCACCAACTTTTTCTGGACTTTAGGGTGTCTAGGCTATTTGTAAACCCCTTTTTTAGGCCTCCAAAGTTTTCTAGATTTATGGAGGCCTAAGATGTGGTTTAAGGCTCTATTTGGCCTGCCAACATTTTCTGGACCTCAGGGGTGTAGGATGCATTTTTGGGGCCAAAATTGTTTTGGGGAATTTCAGTGGTCTAGGATTCAGATTATGGCTCTTTACAGGCTGCCTTTATTTTTGGGGCATTCAGAGCTCTGTGACGCATTTTTCGGGTCACCAACTTTTTCTGGACTTTGGTGTGCCTAGGCTATTTGTAAACCCTTATTTTAGGCCTCCAAAGTGTTCTAGATTTATGGAGGCCTAAGATGTGGTTTAAGGCTCTTTGTGGCCTGCCAACATTTTCTGGACCTCAGGGGTGTAGGATGCGTTTTTTAGGCCAAAAATATGTTTGGTAATTGCAGCGGTCTAGGATGTGGATTAAGGCTCTTTACAGGCTGCCGATATTTTTGGGACATTCAGAGCTCTGTGACACACTTTCTGGGCCACCAACTTTTCTGGACTTTAAGGGGTGGGGCTATTTGTAAACACCTTTTCGGCCTCCAAAGTGTTCTAGATTTATGGAGGCCTAAGATGTGGTTAAGGCTCTTTTTGGCCTGCCAACATTTTCTGGACCTCAGGGGTGTAGGATGCATTTTATGGGCCAAAAATATTTTTGGGAATTTCAGGGGTCTAGGATGCAGATTAAGGCCCTTTACAGGCTGCCAGCATTTTTGGGACATTCAGAGCTGTGTGACACATTTTTCAGGCCACCAACTTTTCTGGACTTTAGGGGGACTCAGCTGTTTGTAAACCCCGTTTTTGGGCCTCCAAAGTTTTCTATATTTTTAGAGACCTAAAATGTGTTTTAAGGCTCTTTTTGGCCTGCCAACATTTTCTGGACCTCAGGGGTGTAGGATGCATTTTTGGGGCCAAAAATGTTTTTGGGAATTTCAGGGGTCTAGGACGTGGATTAAGGCCCTTTATAGGCTGCCGATATTTTTGGGACATTCAGAGCTCTGTGACACATTTTTCGGGTCACCAACCTTTTCTGGAATTTTGGGTGTCTAGGCTATTTGTAAACCCCTTTTTTAGGCCTCCAAAGTTTTCTAGATTCATGGAGGCCTAAGATGTGGTTTAAGGCTCTTTTTGGCCTGCCAACATTTTCTGGATCTCAGGGGTGTAGGATGCATTTTTTGGGCCAAATATATTTTTGGGAATTTCAGCGGTCTAGGATGTGGATTAAGGCCCTTTATAGGCTGCCGATATTTTTCGGACATTCAGAGCTCTGTGACACACTTTCTGGGCCACCAACTTTTCTGGACTTTAAGGGGTGGGGCTATTTGTAAACACCTTTTTCGGCCTCCGAAGTTCTCTAGATTTTTGGAGGCCCAAGATGTGTAATGCTCTTTTTGGCATGCCAACATTTTCTGGACCTTAGGGGTGTAGGATGCATTTCATGGGCCAAAAATATTTTTGGGGAATTTCAGGGGTCTAGGATGCGGATTAAGGCCCTACACAGGCAGGCGGTATTTTTGGGACATTCAGAGCTCTGTGGCACATTTTTCAGGCCATCTGCTTTTACTGGACTTTAGGGGATCTAGGCTATTTGTAAACCCCTTTTTCGGGCCTCCAAAGTTTTCTATATTTTTCGAGGCCTAAATGTGTTTTAACAATCTTTTTGGCCTGCCAACATTTTCTGGACCTCAGGGGTGTAGGGTGCATTTTTGAGGCCAAAAATGTTTTTGGGAAATTCAGTGGTCTAGGATGCAGATTAAGGCCCTTTACATGCTGCCGATATTTTTGGGACATTCAGAGCTCTGTGACACATTTTTCGGGTCACCAACTTTTTCTGGATTTTGGGGTGTCTCAGCTATTTGTAAACCCCTTTTTTAGGCCTCCAAAGTGTTCTAGATTTATGGAGGCCAAAGATGTGGTTTAAGGCTCTTTTTGGCCTGCCAACATTTTCTGGACCTCAGGGGTGTAGGATGGATTTTATGGGCCAAAAATATTTTTCGGAATTTCAGGGGTCTAGGATGCGGATTAAGGCCCTTTACAGGCTGCCAGTATTTTTGGGACATTCAGAGCTCTGTGACACATTTTTCAGGCCACCAACCTTTCTGGACTTTAGGGGGACTAAGCTGTTTGTAAACCCCGTTTTTGGGCTTCCAAAGTTTTCTAGATTTTTGAGACCTAAAATGTGTTTTAAGGCTCTTTTTGGCCTGCCAACATTTTCTGGACCTCAGGGGTGTAGGATGCATTTTTGGGGCCAAAAATGTTTTCGGGAATTTCAGGGGTCTAGGACATGGATTAAGGCCCTTTACATGCTTCCTTTATTTTTGGGACATTCAGAGGTCTGTGACACATTTTTCGGGTCACCAACTTTTTCTGGAATTTTGGGTGTCTAGGCTAATTGTAAACCCCTTTTTTAGGCCTCCAAAGTTTTCTAGATTTGTGGAGGCCTAAGATGTGGTTTAAGGCTCTTTTTGGCCTGCCAACATTTTCTGGACCTCAGGGGTGTAGGATGCATTTTTTGGGCCAAATATATTTTTGGGAATTTCAGCGGTCTAGGATGTGGATTAAGGCCCTTTACAGGCTGCTGATATTTTTCGGACATTCAGAGCTCTGTGACACTTTCTGGGCCACCAACTTTTCTGGACTTTAAGGGGTGGGGCTATTTGTAAACATCTTTTTCGGCCTCCAAAGTTCTCTAGATTTTTGGAGGCCTAAAATGTGTAATGCTCTTTTTGGCATGCCAACATTTTCTGGACCTCAAGGGTGTAGGATGCATTTTATGGGCCAAAAATGTTTTTGGGAATTTCAGGGGTCTTGGACGTGGATTAAGGCCCTTTACAGGCTGGTGGTATTTTTAAGACATTCAGAGCTCTGTGACACATTTTTCAGGCCATCTTCTTTTACTGGACTTTAGGGGGTCTAGGCAATTTGTAAACCCCTTTTCGGGCCTTGTGATAGTTTGATTAATTCTGACAACAATAAGACTCTGAGTCGAATGCGTAGTTGTATGAGTTTCAACGAGAACCTAAATCTTTTATTAACAAAACTCTTTCTTCCTAATACTGTTAAAGGATACGTTTCTCCGATCTTCTCAGGGGTCTTAACTGAAGGTCTGTTGGATCACTTTCAGGTAGGGGTTTCCTTTATTTAATTATTTGCCGTACACTATGACTTTCAGGAGTTCTTCGCTTCCTCCGACCTGTCCCTTTCCTCTCAAACAGTCTTAAAAGGGTTTTGCCCTTCTCCTACCGATTCCCTCGGATCTTCCTGAATTTTCCTCCTTCTCTCCCCTTCTCTCTCTCTCTCTCTCTTTTCCTTGTCCTTTTCCCAACACCTGCTTTTACTTCATTTGCCTTTTAGCCAGCCTCCTTCCACCTCTTGGCAACAAGATCCTTTTCGCCGTAGCCTGTTGTGCTTGTTGTTATTTATCTCCTCCTTTACTTCACTCTCCCTTTAGATCGGCGTCGCTGATGAGCGCAACAGCACCCGACTTTGCTCAGCACCGCTGGTGAGGCGGTCACATCTTTAATTCCCCTCTCTCACTGGGTTCGGTTCCCATGCGTGAGTCGACATCCAGTCCTTCTCCTCTCCCTCAGTATCACCCCTCTCTCTGTTTTCACTGCTCCTTCTTTCTAAGCGGGCAGGCCCGGATACTCACAGCGAACCTGTCATCGGGACAACGGTCCCCTCTTGAAAACGAACTTCATTGTGGGCAACAGTGCAACCAACTCAATAACCTGGACTGGCGACAACGATCGCCTCGTTTAAACAACGCTCTCTCTCCTTTACTTCTCTTCACGTCTCGACCGGAGAAACCCCAGGATTTGAGGTTCTCCCGTTTCGCCGTCTTCTCCCTCAGTAGGCCCAGCTGCAACCGTTGATCTCGATCTCCTGCTCCTCCTCGTCTCCCGTTTCCTAGGATACCAAAACACAGCCTTGATTAGAGGAAAGTCCATGCAGGGATCACTTCCTGGTTCTGTATTCGGGCTTTAATAGTACTCCCCGCTGTACATAACCACCGGCAGACACAAGTAAGAAGGCTCATATGCTGTCACATCGTCACACCCCCTCTACTAAGCCCTTACGATCGGTAAGGGTTTCTGCTCTGGACAGGTATTCAGCTTGGGCCAAGAATTTCCCAGGTTTATGAATTGTTTTCAAAGAGAAGGGCTGGAGGGAAAGAAACCATCTGAGGATTCTCTGATTGGAATCTTTGTTACGAGCAAGCCATACTAACGGAGCATGATCAGTTATTAGGGTGAACTCTCGACCTAGCAAATAGTACCTCAGGGCGTCAATGGCCCACTTTACTGCCAAACACTCCTTTTCAATGGTTGGATAACTCAGCTCGTGAGGTAATAACTTCCGACTAATGAATAGTATTGGTCTTTTCTTCTCACCCTGATCTTGGAACAGCACAGCTCCGAGACCCGTACCTGAGGCATCTGTGTGAAGGAAAAATGGGGCACTAAAGTCTGGTCAATGTAACACTGCTCTTTCGGTGAGGGCCTCCTTCAAGTTGTTAAAAGCCTGTAATGTTTCCACAGTCTTCCAAACTTTCCTTGTCGATGGAATTTTCTTCAATAGATTGGTGAGGGGATTGGCTAAGGTAGAAAAATGTGGGATAAATCTTCTATAATATCCCACGAACCCCAGAAACGCTCGCATTTGTTTTGGTGTTTCTGGGAACTTTAACTGTTTGATAGCCTTGATTTTCTCCTCCTGGGGTCGGATTACCCCTTGACCAACATGATATCCTAGATACTTTGTATGAAACATGGCCATGTGAGTTTTCTTGGGGTTGATATGTAATCCCGCCTGTTTCAGGGTTTCAAGTATTTTTGCCAAATGTTGCAGATGTTCTGTCCAGGTGTTGCTGTAAACTATGATGTCATCGAGATAGGCCCCAACATACTGTTCATGACCCCTTGTAATATGGTTCATTAGTCGCTGGAAGGTCGCAGGCGCCCCATGTAACCCAAAGGGTAGCATCGTAAATTGATATAAACCAGTAGGCGTGGCAAACGCCGTCTTCTCCTTATCCGCGGGTAGCAGGGGAATTTGCCAGTATCCTTTGGTTAAGTCAATCGCAGTCAAGAACTTCGCCTTTCCTAACTTATTAAGCAGATCTTCTATCCTGGGCATCGGATACGCGTCAAACTTAGAAATTTCGTTTAACTTCCGAAAGTCTATGCAGAATCTTACACTCCCATCCGACTTCGGAACCAAGACTACAGGGGAGCACCATTCACTGTAAGAGGGTTCAATGATTCCCAGATCCAGCATTTCCTGTACCTCCTGATTGAAGGCTTTGATCTTCGACTCGGGGATCCGATAAGGTCTTAGCCTCACTATGGCCTCAGGTTTGGTGACTATGCGATGATTAGTCAAGTTGGTCCTCCCTGGTAAGGAGGAGAATATGTAAGAAAACCTTTGTATTAATTTGGACAACTCATCCTTTTGGACAGGCGATAAGTTTGGACTGATATTCAGTCCCTCTGAACCCGTCTTCTCCTTTAATGGCAGAAAATGTTCTTCTGTTATGTCCCTAGATATCATGGCGATGGCTGGGATTGGAGATGCCCACTTTTTAAGTAGGTTGACATTATAGGTCTGATAGGGAATTTTACTGTCCGGCTGTTTCACCCTGTACGTTAATGGACCTAGAACTTCTTGAATCTCATAAGGTCTCTTCCAGGTAGCTAGCAGTTTATTTTCGGAGGTCGGTACCAACACGAGTACCTGGTCTCCCTTCTTGAACGTACGTAACTGCGCACCCTGGTTGTAGTATTTTTCTTGTCTTATTTGTGCTCGAAGAAGGTTATCCTTAGCAATACTTAGTAGCTTTTCTACCCTTTCTCGCAGCTGAGAGGCATACTCCGTCAACGTTACCTCATGTTTCGGTTGTTCCTCCCATCCTTCCTTTAACAGGTCCAACAAAGTACGAACAGGTTTTCCGAATAACAATTCAAAGGGCGAAAATCCAGTTGATGACTGAGGAGTGTTTCTAAGAGTCATTAAAATCCAGGGTAATGCTCTATCCCAGTCCTTATTCTCTAAGGACGTTGTTTTTTTCAGAATTTGTTTGATGGTTTGGTTGTAACGCTCCACCAACCCATCCGTCTGTGGATGGTACACAGCGGTCTTCAGATGTTCTATTTTAAGCGTCTCACAGACTTGTTGGAGCACCTTGGACATGAAATTCGACCCCCTGTCGGTGACGATCTCCCGTGGTATCCCAACTCGTCCAATAAAAGGAATTATTGCATCACAAATCTGTTGGGTATTTGTTGCCTTTAGAGGAAATGCCTCGGGATATCTCGTAGCATAGTCGACCACCACAAGAATGTACTTGTGACCCCTTCGAGTTGGTTCCAATGGCCCTACCATATCAATTCCTATTCTGCTGAATGGTTCCATGACCAGGGGCATAGGTGGAAGTGGCGCTTTCTTCACATTGGCCCTGTTCTTCAGCTGACACTCCTCACATGACTGACAGAACCGGGCCACCTGTTGGTACACTCCTGGCCAATAGAACCTGTCTAGAATTTTCTTGGTTGTCTTCTCCGTCCCCAGGTGTCCTTCACCAACCTGAAGGTGAGCGACCTCTAGGATAGTCTGGTAGAATTTCCGGGGTATTAGTAATTGTTTCAGATCCTCCCCACTCCGTGACTTGCTCAATCTATAGTATAATTCATTCTCCTTAATAAAGCGTGGACCTTGTCCTGTTGTTTCTTCTCGGGCCCGTTCTCGAGCAAATTGTAGCAAGGGATCTAGTTCTTGTGCAGACCTAAAACTGTCCCCGTCTTCCTCTATCCTCCAGTCGACTGCCACAGGGAAGACATTTTTAGCTCTCCACTCTTTCTTCAGTAATCGCTTGACCCTTTTGCTCTTTTGTGATTTAGGACTCGGGCTAGGTATTTCTTCGTTACAAAACGGGGCCGTTTCCAACCAGCTCTTCTCAATTTTATGAACTAATTCTGAGAATTTTGGAATGTCTGAGCCAATTAGAAGAGGTTTAGGCAACCGGGGCAACACTGCTGCAGTCACCCCCATTGTCTCCCCGACCATTTTAATTTGTATTCTCTTGGAGGGGTAAACTCTTATATCTCCATGGGCACACCGGATAGGTATTTCCCCTGAAGAATAATAATCTTCACCTACCAGCTCCGATGTCACCGCCGTCTGTAGGCTTCCATAGTCGACCAGCGCGGTGGTAGGTCTTCCATCTACCTCTGCCTCACAGGTATATAGATATTGGGGCTGTCTCCCATTCATCTGTTCCGGGACTTCATTTCTCTTTTGAGATTCGAGAACTCCAACATCCATTGGTTCCACTTTCAGCATTTTCGGACAAAATCTTGCAAGGTGTCCCCAGTCCCCACAGTCAAAACACTGTGGACCCTTAGGGGTAAGAGTGGTTTGACGAAAATGTATAGGACCTTCACTATTGGGTCTGGAACGTACATTTTCTCCTTCCGGTCTTCGCAACATTGAGTTTGGCCATCTTGGTTGAGTCGCTGGTTTATTCAACAAAAGATGTGGTTTATAGTTCGTTGTATAGGTCAAGACCTTGCCTTGTCCAGCTTTTTGGTAGGCTGAAGCTACTTCCACTGCCTCGCTTAATGACAATCTGGGGTGTTGTTTGACCCATCTCTGCACAAGCCCAGGGAGGGCTTCGATGAACTGTTCCAAAACGACCTTTTCTGTTATCTCTGCAGTGGTGGATGCACCAGGCTGTAACCATTTCTCCGCCAACTCTTTTATTCTGTAATATAACTGTCTCGGGGTTTCTTCCCCTTTCAGTTTGACTTCTCTAAACTTGACTCGATACGTCTCCTCGTCGTGCCCCATCCGTTCTAACACCACCTTCTTCATGTCCCCATAGCTGGTGTCGCCGGTGGGGTTTGCTGCCTGATATGCACATTGCATTTCACCGGTCATCAATGGTGCGATGTAATGACACCATCTCTCGGCGGGCCACTGAGCATTGCGAGCCACTCTCTCAAAATTCACGAAAAAATGTCCTGGATCCTCGCCTGCCGAATATTTTTGCAACACAGTGGTAGGGACCTGAGGATTGCTTCGTACATTCGTTACTTCAAGTAATTGGGCCTGTTGCATTTGTAAAGCCTGTTGAAAGGCTAATCTATCAGCTTGAGCTTGTTGTGATTGCATTTGTAAGGCTTGTTGCAAGAGCTGTTGGCCTTCACTTAGTGTCTTAATTAGGTCCTCCATGGCGCTCTCACAATCCCACCGCTGCCACCAATCTGTGATAGTTTGATTAATTCTGACAACAATAAGACTCTGAGTCGAATGCGTAGTTGTATGAGTTTCAACGAGAACCCAAATCTTTTTTTAACAAAACTCTTTCTTCCTAATACTGTTAAAGGATACGTTTCTCCGATCTTCTCAGGGGTCTTAAGTGAAGGTCTGTTGGATTACTTTCAGGTAGGGGTTTCCTTTATTTAATTATTTGCCGTACACTATGACTTTCAGGAGTTCTTTGCTTCCTCCGACCTGTCCCTTTCCTCTAAAACAGTCTTAAAAGGGTTTTGCCCTTCTCCTACCGATTCCCTCGGATCTTCCTGAATTTTCCTCCTTCTCTCCCTTTCTCTCTCTCTCTCTCTCTTTTCCTTGTCCTTTTCCCAACACCTGCTTTTACTTCATTTGCCTTTTAGCCAGTCTCCTTCGACCTCTTGGCAACAAGATCCTTTTCGCCGTAGCCTGTTGTGCTTGTTTTTATTTATCTCCTCCTTTACTTCACTCTCCCTTTAGATCGGCGTCGCTGATGAGCGCAACAGCACCCGACTTTGCTCAGCACCGCTGGTGAGGCGGCCGCATCTTTAATTCCCCTCTCTCACTGGGTTCGGTTCCCATGCATGAGTCGACATCCAGTCCTTCGCCTCTCCCTCAGTATCACCCCTCTCTCTGTTTTCACTGCTCCTTCTTTCTAAGCGGGCAGGCCCGGATACTCACAGCGAACCCGTCATCGGGACAACGGTCCCCTCTTGAAAACGAACTTCGTTGTGCGCAACAGTGCGACCAACTCAATAACCTGGACTGGCGACAACGATCGCCTTGTTTAAACAACGCTCTCTCTCCTTTACTTCTCTTCACGTCTCGACCGGAGAAACCCCAGGATTTGAGGTTCTCCCGTTTCGCCGTCTTCTCCCTCAGTAGGCCCAGCTGCAACCGTTGATCTCGATCTCCTGCTCCTCCTCGTCTCTCGTTTCCTAGGATACCAAAACACAGCCTTGATTAGAGGAAAGTCCATACAGGGATCACTTCCTGGTTCTGTATTCGGGCTTTAATAGTACTCCCCGCTGTACATAACCACCGGCAGACACAAGTAAGAAGGCTCATATGCTGTCACATCGTCACAGGCCTCCAAAGATTTCTATATTTTTGGAGGCCTAAAATGTGTTTTAACGATCTTTTTGGCCTGCAAACATTTTCTGGACCACAGGGGTGTAGGAGGCATTTTTTGGGCCAAACATTTCTTGGGGAATTTCAGGGGTCTAGGATGCGGATTAGGGCCCTTCACAGGCTGCCAGTATTTTTGGGACAATCAGAGCTCTGTGACACATTTTTCAGGCCAACAACTTCTCTGGACTTTAGGGGGTCTAAGCAATTTGTAAACCCCGTTTTTAGGCCTCCAAAGTTTTCTAGATTTATGGAGGCCTAAGATGTGGTTTAAGGCTCTATTTGGCCTGCCAACATTTTCTGGACCTCAGGGTGTAGGATGCATTTTTGAGGCCAAACATTTCTTGGGGAATTTCAGGGGTCTAGGATGCGGATTAGGGCCCTTCACAGGCTGCCAGTATTTTTGGGACAATCAGAGCTCTGTGACACATTTTTCAGGCCACCAACTTCTCTGGACTTTAGGGGGTCTAAGCAATTTGTAAACCCCGTTTTTAGGCCTCCAAAGTTTTCTAGATTTATGGAGGCCTAAGATGTGGTTTAAGGCTCTATTTGGCCTGCCAACATTTTCTGGACCTCAGGGTGTAGGATGCATTTTTGAGGCCAAAAATGCTTTTGGGAAATTCAGTGGTCTAGGATGCAGATTAAGGCCCTTTACATGCTGCTGATATTTTTGGGACATTCAGAGCTCTGTGACACATTATTCAGATCACCAACTTTTTCTGGACTTTGGGGTGTCTCGGCTATTTGTAAACCCCTTTTTTAGGCCTCCAAAGTGTTCTAGTTTTATGGAGGCCTAAGGTGTGGTTTAAGGCTCTTTTTGGCCTGCCAATATTTTCTGGACCTCAGGGGTGTAGGATGCATTTTATGGGCCAAAAATATTTTTGGGAATTTCAGGGGTCTAGGATGCGGATTAAGGCCCTTTACAGGCTGCCAGTAATTTTGGGACATTCAGAGCTCTGTGACCCATTTTTCAGGCCACCAACTTTTCTGGACTAAAGGGGGACTAAGCTGTTTGTAAACCCCGTTTTTGGGCCTCTAAAGTTTTCTAGATTTTTAGAGACCTAAAATGTGTTTTAAGGCTCTTTTTGGCCTGCCAACATTTTCTGGACCTCAGGGGTGTAGGATGCATTTTTGGGGCCAAAAATATTTTTGGTAATTGCAGCGGTCTAGGATGTGGATTAAGGCTCTTTACAGGCTGCCGATATTTTTGGGACATTCAGAGCTCTGTGACACATTTTTCAGGCCACCAACTTTTCTGGTCTTTAGGGGGTCTAAGCTATTTGTAAACCCCTGTTTTTGGGCCTCCAAAGTTTTCTAGATTTTTAGAGCCCTAAAATGTGTTTTAAGACTCTTTTTGGCCTGACAACATTTTCTGGACCTCAGGGGTGTAGGATGCATTTTTGGGGCCAAAAATGTTTTTGGGAATTTCAGGGGTCTAGGACGTGGATTAAGGCCCTTTACATGCTGCCGATATTTTTGGGACATTCAGAGCTCTGTGACACATTTTCTGGGCCACCAACTTTTCTGGACGTTAGGCGGTCTAGGCTATTTGTAAACCTATTTTTCGGGCATCCAAAGTTTCAAAGATTTTTGGAGGCCTAATATGTGTTTTAAGGCTCTTTTTGGCCTGCCAACATTTTCTGAAACTCAGCGGTGTAGGATGCATTTTTTAGGCCAAAAATATTTTTGGGAATTACAGGGGACTAGGATGCGGAGTAAGGCCCTTTACAGGCGGCCAATTTTTTTAGGACATTCAGAGCTCTGTGACACACTTTTTGGGCCACCAACCTTTCTGCACTTTACAAGGTCTAGGCTATTTGTAAACCCCTTTTTCGGGCCTCCAAAGTTTTCTAGATTTATGGAGGTCTAAAATGGGGTTTAAGGCTCTTTTTGGCCTGCCAACATTTTCTGGACCTCAGGGGTGTAGGATGCATTTTTTGGGCCAAAAATATTTTTGGGAATTTCAGCAGTCTAGGATGTGGATTAAGGCCCTTTACAGGCTGCCGATATTTTTCGGACATTCAGAGCTGTGTGACACATTTTTCAGGCCACCAACTTTTCTGGACTTTAGGGGGACTAAGCTGTTTGTAAACCCCGTTTTTGGGCCTCTAAAGTTTTCTAGATTTTTTGGAGAGCTAAAATGTGTTTTAAGGCTCTTTTTGGCCTGCCAACATTTTCTGGACCTCAGGGGTGTAGGATGCATTTTTGGGCCAAATATATTTTTGGGAATTTCAGCGGTCTAGGACGTGGATTAAGGCCCTTTACATGCTGCCGATATTTTTGGGACATTCAGAGCTCTGTGACACATTTTTTGGGTCACCAACTTTTTCTGGACTTTAGGGTGTATAGGCTATTTTTTAAACCCCTTTTTTAGGCCTCCAAAGTTTTCTAGATTTACGGAGGCCTAAGATGTGTTTTAAGGCTCTATTTGGCCTGCCAACATTTTCTGGACCTCAGGGGTGTAGGATGCATTTTTGGGGCCAAAAATGTTTTGGGGAATTTCAGTGGTCTTGGATTCAGATTAAGGCTCTTTACAGGCTGCCTTTATTTTTGGGACATTCATTCAGAGCTCTGACACACATTTTCCGGCCACCAACGTTTTCTGGACTTTAGGGTGTATAGGCTATTTTTTAAACCCCTTTTTTAGGCCTCCAAAGTTTTCTAGATTTACGGAGGCCTAAGATGTGGTTTAAGGCTCTATTTGGCCTGCCAACATTTTCTGGACCTCAGGGGTGTAGGATGCATTTTTGGGGCCAAAAATGCTTTTGGGAAATTCAGTGGTCTAGGATGCAGATTAAGGCCCTTTACATGCTGCCGATATTTTTGGGACATTCAGAGCTCTGTGACACATTTTTACGGGTCACCAACTTTTTCTGGACTTTGGGGTGTCTCGGCTATTTGTAAACCCCTTTTTTAGGCCTCCAAAGTGTTCTAGATTTATGGAGGCCTAAAATGTGGTTTAAGGCCCTTTTTGGCCTGCCAACATTTTCTGGAGCTCAGGGGTGTAGGATGCATTTTATGGGCCAAACATATTTTTGAGAATTTCAGGTGTCTAGGATGCGGATTAAGGCCCTTTACAGGCTGCCAGTATTTTTGGGACATTCAGAGCTCTGTGACACATTTTTCAGGCCACCAACTTTTCTGGACTTTAGGGCGACTAAGCTGTTTGTAAACCCCGTTTTTGGGCCTCCAAAGTTTTATAGATTTTTAGAGACCTAAAATGTGTTTTAAGGCTCTTTTTGGCCTGCCAACATTTTCTGGACCTCAGAGGTGTAGGATGCATTTTTTGGGCCAAAAATATTTTGGGAATTTCAGCGGTCTAGGATGTGGATTAAGGCCCTTTACAGGCTGCCGATATTTTTCGGACATTCAGAGCTCTGTGACACACTTTCTGGGCCACCAACTTTTCTGGACTTTAAGGGGTGGGGCTATTTGTAAACACCTTTTTCGGTCTCCAAAGTTCTCTAGATTTTTGGAGGCCCAAGATGTGTAATGCTCTTTTTGGCATGCCAACATTTTCTGGACCTCAGGGGTGTAGGATGCATTTTTGGGCCAAATATATTTTTGGGAATTTCAGCGGTCTAGGATGCGGATTAAGGCCCTACACAGGCAGGCAGTATTTTTGGGACATTCAGAGCTCTGTGACACATTTTTCAGGCCATCTGCTTTTACTGGACTTTAGGGGATCTAGGCTATTTGTAAACCCCTTTTTCGGGCCTCCAAATTTTTCTATATTTTTGGAGGCCTAAGATGTGTTTTAACAATCTTTTTGGCCTGCAAACATTTTCTGGACCATAGGGGTGTAGAAGGCATTTTTCGGGCCAAACATTTCTTGGGGAATTTCAGGGGTCTAGGACATGGATTAAGGCCCTTTACATGCTGCCGATATTTTTGGGACATTCAGAGCTCTGTGACACATTTTTCGGGTCACCAACTTTTTCTGGACTTTAGGGTGTATAGGCTATTTGTAAACCCCTTTTTTAGGCCTCCAAAGTTTTCTAGATTTATGGAGGCCTAAGATGTGGTTTAAGGCTCTATTTGGCCTGCCAACATTTTCTGGACCTCAGGGGTGTAGGGTGCATTTTTGAGGCCAAAAATGCTTTTGGGAAATTCAGTGGTCTAGGATGCAGATTAAGGCCCTTTACATGCTGGTGATATTTTTGGGACATTCAGAGCTCTGTGACACATTTTTAGGGTCACCAACTTTTTCTGGACTTTGGGGTGTCTAGGCTATTTGGAAACCCCTATTTTAGGCCTCCAAAGTGTTCTAGATTTATGGAGGCCTAAGATGTGGTTTAAGGCTCTTTCTGGCCTGCCAACATTTTCTGGACCTCAGGGGTGTAGGATGCATTTTTTGGGCCAAAAATATTTTTGGGAATTTCAGCGGTCTAGGATGTGGATTAAGGCCCTTTACAGGCTGCCGATATTTTTCGGACATTCAGAGCTCTGTGACACATTTTTCAGGCCACCAACTTTTCTGGACTTTAGGGGGACTAAGCTGTTTGTAAACCCCGTTTTTGGGCCTCCAAAGTTTTCTAGATTTTTAGAGACCTAGAATGTGTTTTAAGGCTCTTTTTGGCCTGCCAACATTTTCTGGACCTCAGGGGTGTAGGATGCATTTTTGGGGCCAAAAATGTTTTCGGGAATTTCAGGGCTCTAGGATGTGGATTAAGGCCCTTTACATGCTGCCGATATTTTTGGGACATTCTGAGCTCTGTGACACATTTTTCGGGTCACCAACTTTTTCTGGAATTTTGGGTGTCTAGGCTATTTGTAAACCCCTTTTTTAGGCCTCCAAAGTTTTCTAGATTTATTGAGGCCTAAGATGTGGTTTAAGGCTCTTTTCGGCCTGTCAACATTTTCTGGACCTCAGGGGTGTAGGATGCATTTTTTGGGCCAAATATATTTTTGGGAATTTCAGCGGTCTAGGATGTGGATTAAGGCCCTTTACAGGCTGCCGATATTTTTCGGACATTCAGAGCTCTGTGACACACTTTCTGGGCCACCAACTTTTCTGGACTTTAAGGGGTGGGGCTATTTGTAAACACCTTTTTCGGCCTCCAAAGTTCTCTAGATTTTTGGAGGCCCAAGATGTGTAATGCTCTTTTTGGCATGCCAACATTTTCTGGACCTCAGGGGTGTAGGATGCATTTTATAGGCCAAAAATATTTTTGGGGAATTTCAGGGGTCTAGGATGCGGATTAAGGCCCTACACAGGCAGGCGGTATTTTTGGGACATTCAGAGCTCTGTGACACATTTTTCAGGCCATCTGCTTTTACTGGACTTTAGGGGATCTAGGCTATTTGTAAACCCCTTTTTCGGGCCTCCAAAGTTTTCTATATTTTTGGAGGCCTAAGATGTGTTTTAACAATCTTTTTGGCCTGCAAACATTTTCTGGACCACAGGGGTGTAGAAGGCATTTTTCGGGCCAAACATTTCTTGGGGAGTTTCAGGGGTCTAGGACATGGATTAAGGCCCTTTACATGCTGCCGATATTTTTGGGACATTCAGAGCTCTGTGACACATTTTTCGGGTCACCAACTTTTTCTGGACTTTAGGGTGTATAGGCTATTTGTAAACCCCTTTTTCGGGCCTCCAAAGTTTTCTATATTTTTGGAGGCCTAAGATGTGTTTTAACGATCTTTTAGGCCTGCAAACATTTTCTGGACCACAGGGGTGTAGGAGGCATTTTTTGGGCCAAACATTTCTTGGGGAATTTCAGGGGTCTAGGATGCGGATTAGGGCCCTTCACAGGCTGCCAGTATTTTTGGGACAATCAGAGTTCTGTGACACATTTTTCAGGCCAACAACTTTTCTGGACTTTAGGGGGTCTAAGCAATTTGTAAACCCCGTTTTTAGGCCTCCAAAGTTTTCTAGATTTATGGAGACCTAAGATGTGGTTTAAGGCTCTATTTGGTCTGCCAACATTTTCTAGACCTCAGGGGTGTAGGATGCATTTTTGGGGCCAAAAATGTTTTTGGGAATTTCAAGGGTCTAGGATGCGGATTAAGGCCCTTTACAGGCTCCCAATATTTTTGGGATATTTGGAGCTCTGTGACACAATTTCTGGCACACCTTCCTTTCTCGACTTTAGGGTGTCTAGGCTATTTGTAAATCCCTTATTTTGGTCTCCAAAGTTTTCTAGATTTTTGGAGGCCTAAGATGTGTTTTAAGGCACTTTTTGACCTGCCAACATTTTCTGGGTGTAGGATGCATTTTTGGGCCAAAAATGTTTTTGCTAATTTCAGGGGCCTAGGATGCGGATTAAGGCCCTTTACAGGCTGACAATATTTTTGGGACATTCAGACCTCTGTGACACATTTTTGGGCCACCAACTTTTCTGGACTTTACGAAGTCTAGGCTAGTTGTAAACCCCTTTTTCGGGCCTCCAAAGTTTTCTAGATTTTTGTATGCCTAACATGTTCTTTAAGGCTCTTTTTGGCCTCGAACATTTTCTGGACCTCAGGGGTGTAGGAGGCATTTTTTGGGCCAAAATTATTTTTGGGAATTTCAGGGGTCTAGGATGCGGATTAAGGCCCTTTCCAGACTGCTGATATTTTTGGCACATTCAGAGCTCTGTGACACACTTTCGGGGCCACCAACTTTTCTGGACTTTAAGGGGTGGGGCTATTTGTAAACACCTTTTTCGGCCTCCAAAGTTCTCTACATTTTTGGAGGCCTAAGATGTGTAAGGCTCTCTTTGGCACGCCAACATTTTCTGGACCTCAGGGGTGTAGGATGCATTTTATGGGCCAAAAATATTTTTGGGAATTTCAGGGGTCTAGGATGCGGATTTAGGCCCTATACAGGCTGGCGGTATTTTTGGGGCATTCAGAGCTCTGTGACACATTTTTCAGGCCATCTTCTTTTACTGGACTTTACGGAGTCTAGGCTATTTGTAAACCCATTTTTCGGAACCTCCAAAGTTTTCTAGATTTTTGGAGGCCTAAGATGTGTTTTAACGATCTTTTGGCCTGGAAACATTTTCTGGACCTCAGGGGTGTAGGATGCATTTTTGGGGCCAAAAATGATTTTGGGAATTTCAGGGGTCTAGGATGCGGATTTAGGCCCTATACAGGCTGGCGGTATTTTTGGGGCATTCAGAGCTCTGTGACACATTTTTCAGGCCATCTTCTTTTACTGGACTTTACGGAGTTTAGGCTATTTGTAAACCCATTTTTCGGAACCTCCAAAGTTTTCTAGATTTTTGGAGGCCTAAGATGTGTTTTAACGATCTTTTGGCCTGGAAACATTTTCTGGACCTCAGGGGTGTAGGATGCATTTTTGGGGCCAAAAATGATTTTGGGAATTTCATGGGTCTAGGATGCGGATTAAGGCCCTTTACATGATGCCGATATTTTTGGGACATTCAGAGCTCTGTGACACATTTTTCGGGTCACCAACTTTTTCTGGACTTTAGGGTGTCTAGGCAATTTGTAAACCCCTTTTTTAGGCCTCTAAAATTTTCTAGATTTATGGAGGCCTAAGATGTGGTTTAAGGCTCTTTTTGGCCTGCCAACATTTTCTGGACCTCTGGGGTGTAGGATGCATTTTTTGGGCCAAAAATATTTTTGGGAATTTCAGCGGTTTAGGATGTGGAATAAGGCCCTTTACAGGCTGCCGATATTTTTGGGACATTCAGAGCTCTGTGACACATTTTTGGGCCACCAACTTTTCTGGACTTTACGAAGTCTAGGCTAGTTGTAAACCCCTTTTTTGGGCCTCCAAAGTTTTCTAGATTTTTGTATGCTAACATGTTCTTTAAGGCTCTTTTTGGCCTCGAACATTTTCTGGACCTCAGGGGTGTAGGAGGCATTTTTTGGGCCAAAATTATTTTTGGGAATTTCAGGGGTCTAGGATGCGGATTAAGGCCCTTTCCAGACTGCTGATATTTTTGGGACATTCAGAGCTCTGTGACACACTTTCGGGGCCACCAACTTTTCTGGACTTTAAGGGGTGGGGCTATTTGTAAACACCTTTTTCGGCCTCCAAAGTTCTCTACATTTTTGGAGGCCTAAGATGTGTAAGGCTCTCTTTGGCACGCCAACATTTTCTGGACCTCAGGGGTGTAGGATGCATTTTATGGGCCAAAAATATTTTTGGGAATTTCAGGGGTCTAGGATGCGGATTTAGGCCCTATACAGGCTGGCGGTATTTTTGGGGCATTCAGAGCTCTGTGACACATTTTTCAGGCCATCTTCTTTTACTGGACTTTACGGAGTCTAGGCTATTTGTAAACCCATTTTTCGGAACCTCCAAAGTTTTCTAGATTTTTGGAGGCCTAAGATGTGTTTTAACGATCTTTTGGCCTGGAAACATTTTCTGGACCTCAGGGGTGTAGGATGCATTTTTGGGGCCAAAAATGATTTTGGGAATTTCATGGGTCTAGGATGCGGATTAAGGCCCTTTACATGATGCCGATATTTTTGGGACATTCAGAGCTCTGTGACACATTTTTCGGGTCACCAACTTTTTCTGGACTTTAGGGTGTCTAGGCAATTTGTAAACCCCTTTTTTAGGCCTCTAAAATTTTCTAGATTTATGGAGGCCTAATATGTGGTTTAAGGCTCTTTTTGGCCTGCCAACATTTTCTGGACCTCTGGGGTGTAGGATGCATTTTTTGGGCCAAAAATATTTTTGGGAATTTCAGCGGTTTAGGATGTGGAATAAGGCCCTTTACAGGCTGCCGATATTTTTGGGACATTCAGAGCTCTGTGACACACTTTCTGAGCCACCAACTTTTCTGACTTTAAGGGGTGGGGCTATTTGTAAACACCTTTTTCGGCCTCCAAAGTTTTCTAGATTTTTGGAGGCCTAAGATGTGTTTTAAGGCTCTTTTTGTCCTGCCAACATTTTCTGGGTGTAGGATGCATTTTTTGGGCCAAAAATATTTTTGGGAATTTCAGGGGTCTAGGATGCGGATTAAGGCCCTATACAGGCTGGCGGTATTTTTGGGACATTCAGAGCTCTGTGACACATTTTTCAGGCCATCTTCTTTTACTGGACTTTACGGAGTCTAGGCTATTTGTAAACCCATTTTTCGGAACCTCCAAAGTTTTCTAGATTTTTGGAGGCCTAAGATGTGTTTTAACGATCTTTTGGCCTGGAAACATTTTCTGGACCTCAGGGGTGTAGCATGCATTTTTGGGGCCAAAAATGATTTTGGGAATTTCATGGGTCTAGGATGCGGATTAAGGCCCTTTACATGATGCCGATATTTTTGGGACATTCAGAGCTCTGTGACACATTTTTCTGGTCACCAACTTTTTCTGGACTTTAGGGTGTCTAGGCAATTTGTAAACCCCTTTTTTAGGCCTCCAAAGTGTTCTAGATTTTTGGAGGCCTAAGATGTGTTTTAAGTCTCTTTTTGTCCTGCCAACATTTTCTGGGTGTAGGATGCATTTTATGGGCCAAAAATATTTTTGGGAATTTCAGGGGTCTAGGATGCGGATTAAGGCCCTTTACAGGCTGACAATATTTTTGGGACATTCAGACCTCTGTGACACATTTTTGGGCCACCAACTTTTCTGGACTTTACGAAGTCTAGGCTAGTTGTAAACCCCTTTTTCGGGCCTCCAAAGTTTTCTAGATTTTTGTATGCTAACATGTTCTTTAAGGCTCTTTTTGGCCTCGAACATTTTCTGGACCTCAGGGGTGTAGGAGGCATTTTTTGGGCCAAAATTATTTTTGGGAATTTCAGGGGTCTAGGATGCGGATTAAGGCCCTTTCCAGACTGCTGATATTTTTGGGACATTCAGAGCTCTGTGACACACTTTCGGGGCCACCAACTTTTCTGGACTTTAAGGGGTGGGGCTATTTGTAAACACCTTTTTCGGCCTCCAAAGTTCTCTACATTTTTGGAGGCCTAAGATGTGTAAGGCTCTCTTTGGCACGCCAACATTTTCTGGACCTCAGGGGTGTAGGATGCATTTTATGGGCCAAAAATATTTTTGGGAATTTCAGGGGTCTAGGATGCGGATTTAGGCCCTATACAGGCTGGCGGTATTTTTGGGGCATTCAGAGCTCTGTGACACATTTTTCAGGCCATCTTCTTTTACTGGACTTTACGGAGTCTAGGCTATTTGTAAACCCATTTTTCGGAACCTCCAAAGTTTTCTAGATTTTTGGAGGCCTAAGATGTGTTTTAACGATCTTTTGGCCTGGAAACATTTTCTGGACCTCAGGGGTGTAGGATGCATTTTTGGGGCCAAAAATGATTTTGGGAATTTCATGGGTCTAGGATGCGGATTAAGGCCCTTTACATGATGCCGATATTTTTGGGACATTCAGAGCTCTGTGACACATTTTTCGGGTCACCAACTTTTTCTGGACTTTAGGGTGTCTAGGCAATTTGTAAACCCCTTTTTTAGGCCTCTAAAATTTTCTAGATTTATGGAGGCCTAATATGTGGTTTAAGGCTCTTTTTGGCCTGCCAACATTTTCTGGACCTCTGGGGTGTAGGATGCATTTTTTGGGCCAAAAATATTTTTGGGAATTTCAGCGGTTTAGGATGTGGAATAAGGCCCTTTACAGGCTGCCGATATTTTTGGGACATTCAGAGCTCTGTGACACACTTTCTGAGCCACCAACTTTTCTGACTTTAAGGGGTGGGGCTATTTGTAAACACCTTTTTCGGCCTCCAAAGTTTTCTAGATTTTTGGAGGCCTAAGATGTGTTTTAAGGCTCTTTTTGTCCTGCCAACATTTTCTGGGTGTAGGATGCATTTTTTGGGCCAAAAATATTTTTGGGAATTTCAGGGGTCTAGGATGCGGATTAAGGCCCTATACAGGCTGGCGGTATTTTTGGGACATTCAGAGCTCTGTGACACATTTTTCAGGCCATCTTCTTTTACTGGACTTTACGGAGTCTAGGCTATTTGTAAACCCATTTTTCGGAACCTCCAAAGTTTTCTAGATTTTTGGAGGCCTAAGATGTGTTTTAACGATCTTTTGGCCTGGAAACATTTTCTGGACCTCAGGGGTATAGGATGCATTTTTGGGGCCAAAAATGATTTTGGGAATTTCATGGGTCTAGGATGCGGATTAAGGCCCTTTACATGATGCCGATATTTTTGGGACATTCAGAGCTCTGTGACACATTTTTCAGGTCACCAACTTTTTCTGGACTTTAGGGTGTCTAGGCAATTTGTAAACCCCTTTTTTAGGCCTCCAAAGTGTTCTAGATTTTTGGAGGCCTAAGATGTGTTTTAAGGCTCTTTTTGTCCTGCCAACATTTTCTGGGTGTAGGATGCATTTTATGGGCCAAAAATATTTTTGGGAATTTCAGGGGTCTAGGATGCAGATTAAGGCCCTTTACAGGCTGCCAGTATTTTTGGGACAATCAGAGCTCTGTGACACATTTCTCAGGCCACCAACTTTCTGGACTTTAGGGGGACTAAGCTGTTTGTAAACCCCGTTTTTGGACATCCAAAGTTTTCTAGATTTTTAGAGACCTAAAATGTGTTTTAAGGCTCTTTTTGGCCTGCCAACATTTTCTGGACCTCAAGGGTGTACGATGCATTTTTGGGGCCAAAAATATTTTCGGGAATTTCAGGGGTCTAGGACGTGGATTAAGGCCCTTTACATGCTGCCGATATTTTTGGGACATTCAGAGCTCTGTGACACATCTTTCGGGTCACCAGCTTTTTCTGGAATTTAGGGTGTCTAGGCTATTTGTAAACCCCTTTTTTAGGCCTCCAAAGTGTTCTAGATTTATGGAGGCCTAAGATGTGGTTTAAGGCTCTTTTTGGCCTGCCAACATTTTCTGGACCTCCGGGGTGTAGGATGCATTTTATGCGCCAAAAATGTTTTTGGGAATTCCAGCGGTTTAGGATGTGGATTAAGGCCCTTTACAAGCTGCCGATATTTTTGGGACATTCAGAGCTCTGTGATACACTTTCTGGGCCACCAACTTTTCTGGACTTTAAGGGGTGGGGCTATTTGTAAACACTTTTTTCGGCCTCCAAAGTTCTCTAGATTTTTGGGGGCCTAAAATGTGTAATGCTCTTTTTGGCATGCCAACATTTTCTGGACCTCAGGGATGTAGGATGCATTTTATGGGCCAAAAATGTTTTTGGGAATTTCAGGGGTCTAGGACGTGGATTAAGGCCCTTTAAAGGCTGGTGGTATTTTTGGGACATTCAGAGCTCTGTGACACATTTTTCAGGCCATATTCTTTTACTGGACTTTAGGGGGTCTAGGCAATTTGGAACCCCCTTTTTCGGGCCTCCAAAGTTTTCTATATTTTTGGAGGCCTAAGATGTGTTTTAACAATCTTTTTGGCCTGCAAACATTTTCTGGACCACAGCGGTGTAGGAGGCATTTTTTGGGCCAAAGATTTCTTGGGGAATTTCAGGGGTCTAGGATGCGGATTAAGGCCCTTCACAGGCTGCCAGTATTTTTGGGACATTAAGAGCTCTGTGACACATTTCTCAGGCCAACAACATTTCTGGACATTAGGGGGTCAAGCTATTTGTAAACCCTGTTTTTGGGCCTCTATAGTTTTCTAGATTTATGGAGGCCTAAAATGTGGTTTAAGGCACTATTTGGCCTGCCAACATTTTCTGGACCTCAGGGGTGTAGGATGCATTTTTGGGGCCAAAAATGTTTTTGGGAATTTCAAGGGTCTAGGATGCGGATTAAGGCCCTTTACAGGCTGCCAATATTTTTGGGATATTTGGAGCTCTGTTGCACAAATTCTGGCCCACCTTCCTTTCTCGACTTTAGGGTGTCTAGGCTATTTGTAAATCCCTTATTTGGGTCTCCAAAGTTTTCTAGATTTTTGGAGGCCTAAGATGTGTTTTAAGGCACTTTTTGACCTGCCAACATTTTCTGGGTGTAGGATGCATTTTTTGGGCCAAAAAAGTTTTTGGGAATTTCAGGGGTCTAGGATGCGGATTAAGGCCCTTTACAGGCTGCCGATATTTTTGGGACATTCAGAGCTCTGCGACACAAATTCTGGCCCACCTTCATTTCTGGACTTTATGGGGTCTAGGCTATTTGGAAACCCCTTTTTTGGGCCTCCAAAGTTTCCTAGATTTTTAGACGCCTAAGATGTGTTTTAAGACTCTTTGGCCTGACAACATTTTCTGGACCTCAGTGGTGTAGGATGCATTTTTTAGGCCAAAAATATTTTTTGGAATTTCAGGGGTCTAGGATGCGAATTAAGACCCTTTACAGGCGGCCGATATTTTTGGGACATTCAGAGCTCTGTGACACATTTTTGGGCCACCAACTTTTCTGGACTTTTCGAGGTCTAGGCTAGTTGTAAACCCCTTTTTCGGGCCTCCAAGGTTTTCTAGATTTTTGTATGCCTAACATGTTCTTTAAGGCTCTTTTTGGCCTGCAAACATTTTCTGGACCTCAGGGGTGTAGAATGCATTTTTTGGGCCAAAATTATTTTTGGGAAATTCAGCGGATTAGGATGTGGATTAAGGCCCTTTCCAGACTGCTGATATTTTTGGGACATTCAGAGCTCTGTGACACACTTTCGGGGCCACCAACTTTTCTGGACTTTAAGGGGTGGGGATATTTGTAAACACCTTTCTCGGCCTCCAAAGTTCTCTCCATTTTTGGAGGCCTAAGATGTGTAAGGGTCTTTTTGGCCAAAAATATTTTTGGGAATTTCAGGGGTCTAGGATGGGATTAAGGCCCTTTACGGGCTGCCAGTATTTTTGGGACATTCAGAGCTCTGTGACACATTTTTCTGGCCACCAATTTTTCTGGACTTTAGGGGGTCTAAGCTATTTGTAAACCCTGTTTTTGGGCCTCCAAAGTTTTCTAGATTTTTAGAGACCTAAAATGTGTTTTAAGGCTCTTTTTGGCCTGCCAACATTTTCCGGACCTCAGAGGTGTAGGATGCATTTTTGGGGCCAAAAATGGTTTTGGGAATTTCAGCGGTCTAGGGTGCGGATTAAGGGCCTTTACAGGCTGTCAATATTTTTGGCACATTCAGAGCTCTCTGACACATTTTTCAGGCCATCTTCTTTTACTGGACTTTAGGGGGTCTAGGCTATTTGTAAACCCCATTTTCGGGCCTCCAAAGTTTTCTATATTTTTGAAGGCCTAAAATGTGTTTTAAGGCTCTTTTTGTTCTGCCAACATTTTCTGGGGGTAGGATGCATTTTTTGGGCCAAATATGTTTTTGGGAATTTCAGGGGAATAGGATGAGAACTAAAGCCCTTTACAGGGTGGAAATATTTTTGTGACATTTGGAGCTCTGTGACACATTTTCTGGGCCACCAACTTTTCTGGACTTTAGGCGGTCTAGGCTATTTGTAAACCCCTTTTTCGGGCATCCAAAGTTTCCTAGATTTTTGGAGGCCTAAGATGTGTTTTAAGGCTCTTTTCGGCCTGCCAACATTTTCTGGACCTCAGGGGTGTAGGATGCATTTTTGGGGCCAAAAATATTTTTGGGAATTTCAGCGGTCTAGGATGGGATTAAGGCCCTTTACGGGCTGCCAATATTTTTCGGACATTCAGAGCTCTGTGACACACTTTCTGGGCCACCAACTTTTCTGGACTTTAAGGGTTGGGGCTATTTGTAAACACCTTTTTCGGCCTCCAAAGTTCTCTAGATTTTTGGAGGCCTAAGATGTGTAATGCTCTTTTTGGCATGCCAACATTTTCTGGACCTCAGGGGTGTAGGATGCATTTTATGGGCCAAAAATATTTTGACATTCAGAAAAACATTTTCTGGGAATTTCAGGGGTCTAGGGTGCGGATTAAGGCCCTTTACATGCTGCCGATATTTTTGGGACATTCAGAGCTCTTTGACACATATTTCGGGTCACCAACTTTTTCTGGACTTTAGGGTGTCTAGGCGATTTGTAAACCTTTTTTTTAGGCCTCCAAAGTTTTCTAAATTTATGGAGGCCTAAGATGTGGTTTAAGGCTCTTTTTGGCCTGCCAACATTTTCTGGACATCAGGGGTGTAGGATGCATTTTTTGGGCCAAAAATATATTTGGGAATTTCAGCGGTCTAGGATGTGGATTAAGGCCCTTTACAGGCTGCCAATATTTTTCGGACATTCAGAGCTCTGTAACACACTTTCTGGGCCACCAACTTTTCTGGACTTTAAGGGTTGGGGCTATTTGTAAACACCTTTTTCGGCCTCCAAAGTTCTCTAGATTTTTGGAGGCCTAAGATGTGTAATGCTCTTTTTGGCATGCCAACATTTTCTGGACCTCAGGGGTGTAGGATGCATTTTATGGGCCAAAAATATTTTTGGGAATTTCAGCGGTCTAGGATGTGGATTAAGGCCCTATACAGGCTGGTGGTATTTTTGGGACATTCAGAGCTCTGTGACACACTTTTTGGGCCACCAACTTTTCTGGACTTTAAGGGGTGGGGCAATTTGTAAACACCTTTTTCGTCCTCCAAAGTTCTCTATATTTCTGGAGGCCTAAGATGTGGTTTAACGATCTTTTTGGCCTGCAAACATTTTCTGGACCACAGGGGTGTAGGAGGCATTTTTCAGGCCAAACATTTCTTGGGGAATTTCAGGGATCTAGGATGCGGATTAAGGCCCTTTGCAGGCTGCCAGTATTTTTGGGACATTCAGAGCTCTGTGACACATTTTTCAGGCCACCAACTTTTCTGGAACTTAGTGGATCTAAGCTATTTGTAAACCCCGTTTTTGGGCCTCCAAAGTTTTCTAGATATTTAGAGACCTAAAATGTGTTTTAAGGCTCTTTTTGGCCTGCCAACATTTTCTGGACATCAGGGGTGTAGGATGCATTTTTTGTGCCAAAAATATTTTTGGGAATTTCAGCGGTCTAGGATGTGGATTAAGGCCCTTTACAGGCTGCCAATATTTTTCGGACATTCAGAGCTCTGTGACACACTTTCTGGGCCACCAACTTTTCTGGACTTTAAGGGTTGGGGCTATTTGTAAACACCTTTTTCGGCCTCCAAAGTTCTCTAGATCTTTGGAGACCTAAAATGTGTTTTAACAATCTTTTTGGCCTGAAAACATTTTCTGGACCACAGGGGTGTAGGAGGCATTTTTGGGGCCAAAGATTTCTTGGAGAATTTCAGTGGTCTAGGATGCAGATTAAGGCCCTTTACAGGATGCCAGTATTTTTGGGACATTGAGAGCTCTATGACACATTTTTCTGGCCACCAACTTTTCTGGACTTTAGTGGGTCTAAGCTATTTGTAAACCCCGTTTTTGGGTCTCCAAGGTATTCTAGATTTTTGGAGGCCTAAGATGTGTTTTAAGGCTCTTTTTGGCCTGACAACATTTTCTGAACCGCAGGGGTGTAGGATGCATTTTTTGGGCCAAAAATATTTTTGGGAATTTCAGCGGTCTAGGATGGGATTAAGGCCCTTCACGGGCTGCCAGTATTTTTGGGACATTCAGAGCTCTGTGACACATTTTTCTGGCCACCAACTTTTCTGGACTTTAGTTGGTCTAAGCTATTTGTAAACCCCGTTTTTGGGCCGCCAAAGTTTTCTAGATTTTTAGAGACCTAAAATGTGTTTTAAGGCTCTTTTTGGCCTCCCAACATTTTCTGGACATCAGGGGTGTAGGATACATTTTTTGGGCCAAAAATATTTTTGGGAATTTCAGAGCTCTTTGACACATATTTCGGGTCACCAACTTTTTCTGGACTTTAGGGTGTCTAGGCTATTTGTAAACCCTTTTTTTAGGCCTCCAAAGTTTTCTAGATTTATGGAGGCCTAAGATGTGGTTTAAGGCTCTTTTTGGCCTGCCAATATTTTCTGTACATCAGGGGTGTAGCATGCATTTTTTGGTCCAAAAATATTTTTGGGAATTTCAGCGGTCTAGGATGTGGATTAAGGCCCTTTACATGCTGCCAATATTTTTCGGACATTCAGAGCTCTGTGGCACACTTTCTGGGCCACCAACTTTTCTGGACTTTAAGGGTTGGGGCTATGTGTAAACACCTTTTTTGTCCTCCAAAGTTCTCTATATTTTTGGAGGCCTAAGATGTGGTTTAACGATCTTTTTGGCCTGCAAACATTTTCTGGACCACAGGGGTGTAGGAGGAATTTTTCGGGCCAAAAATGGTTTTGGGAATTTCAGGGGTCTAGGGTGCGGATTAAGGCCCTTTACGTGCTGCCGATATTTTTGGGACATTCAGAGCTCTGTGACACACTTTCTGGGCCACCAACTTTTCTGGACTTTAAGGGGTGGGGCTATTTGTAAACACCATTTTCGTCCTCCAAAGTTCTCTATATTTTTGGAGGCCTAAGATATGGTTTAACAATCTTTTTGGCCTGCAAACATTTTCTGGACCACAGGGGTGTAGGAGGCATTTTTCGGGCCAAACATTTCTTGGGGAATTTCAGGGGTCTAGGATGCGGATTAAGACCCTTTGCAGGCTGCCAGTATTTTTGGGACATTTAGAGCTCTGTGACACATTTTTCAGGCCACCAACTTTTCTGGACTTTAGTGGATCTAAGCTATTTGTAAACCCCGTTTTTGGGCCTCCAAAGTTTTCTAGATTTTTAGAGACCTAAAATGTGTTTTAAGGCTCTTTTTGGCCTGCCAACATTTTCTGGACCTCAGGGGTGTAGGATGAATTTTTGGGGCCAAAAATGGTTTTGGGAATTTCAGGGGTCTAAGCTGCGGATTAAGGCCCTTTACGTGCTGCCGATATTTTTCGGACATTCAGAGCTCTGTGACACACTTTCTGGGCCACCAACTTTTCTGGACTTTAAGGGGTGGGGCTATTTGTAAACACCTTTTTCGGCCTCCAAAGTTCTCTAGATTTTTGGAGGCCTAAGATGTGTAATGCTCTTTTTGGCATGCCAACATTTTCTGGACCTCAGGGGTGTAGGATGCATTTAATGGGCCAAAAATATTTTTGGGAATTTCAGGGGTCTAGGATGCGGATTAAGGCCCTATACAGGCTGGTGGTATTTTTGGGACATTCAGAGCTCTGTGACACATTTTTCAGGCCATCTTCTTTTACTGGACTTTAGGGTGTCTAGGCTATTTGTAAACCCCTTTTTCGGGCCTCCAAAGTTTTCTATATTTTTGGAGGCCTAAGATGTGTTTTAACGATTTTTTTGGCCTGCCAACATTTTCTGGACATCAGGGGTGTAGGATGAATTTTTTGGGCCAAAAATATTTTTTGTTAATTTCAGCGGTCTAGGATGTGGATTAAGGCCCTTTACAGTCTGCTGATATTTTTCGGACATTCAGAGCTCTGTGACACACTTTCTGGGCCACCAACTTTTCTGGACTTTAAGGGGTGGGGCTATTTGTAAACACCATTTTCGTCCTCCAAAGTTCTCTATATTTTTGGAGGCCTAAGATATGGTTTAACGATCTTTTTGGCCTGCAAACATTTTCTGGACCACAGGGGTGTAGGAGGTATTTTTCGGGCCAAACATTTCTTGGGGAATTTCAGGGGTCTAGGATGCGGATTAAGACCCTTTGCAGGCTGCCAGTATTTTTGGGACATTTAGAGCTCTGTGACACATTTTTCAGGCCACCAACTTTTCTGGACTTTAGTGGATTTAAGCTATTTGTAAACCCCGTTTTTGGGCCTCCAAAGTTTTCTAGATTTTTAGAGACCTAAAATGTGTTTTAAGGCTCTTTTTGGCCTGCCAACATTTTCTGGACCTCAGGGGTGTAGGATGAATTTTTGGGGCCAAAAATGGTTTTGGGAATTTCAGGGGTCTAAGCTGCGGATTAAGGCCCTTTACGTGCTGCCGATATTTTTCGGACATTCAGAGCTCTGTGACACACTTTCTGGGCCACCAACTTTTCTGGACTTTAAGGGGTGGGGCTATTTGTAAACACCTTTTTCGGCCTCCAAAGTTCTCTAGATTTTTGGAGGCCTAAGATGTGTAATGCTCTTTTTGGCATGCCAACATTTTCTGGACCTCAGGGGTGTAGGATGCATTTAATGGGCCAAAAATATTTTTGGGAATTTCAGGGGTCTAGGATGCGGATTAAGGCCCTATACAGGCTGGTGGTATTTTTGGGACATTCAGAGCTCTGTGACACATTTTTCAGGCCATCTTCTTTTACTGGACTTTAGGGTGTCTAGGCTATTTGTAAACCCCTTTTTCGGGCCTCCAAAGTTTTCTATATTTTTGGAGGCCTAAGATGTGTTTTAACGATTTTTTTGGCCTGCCAACATTTTCTGGACATCAGGGGTGTAGGATGAATTTTTTGGGCCAAAAATATTTTTTGTTAATTTCAGCGGTCTAGGATGTGGATTAAGGCCCTTTACAGTCTGCTGATATTTTTCGGACATTCAGAGCTCTGTGACACACTTTCTGGGCCACCAACTTTTCTGGACTTTAAGGGGTGGGGCTATTTGTAAACACCATTTTCGTCCTCCAAAGTTCTCTATATTTTTGGAGGCCTAAGATATGGTTTAACGATCTTTTTGGCCTGCAAACATTTTCTGGACCACAGGGGTGTAGGAGGTATTTTTCGGGCCAAACATTTCTTGGGGAATTTCAGGGGTCTAGGATGCGGATTAAGACCCTTTGCAGGCTGCCAGTATTTTTGGGACATTTAGAGCTCTGTGACACATTTTTCAGGCCACCAACTTTTCTGGACTTTAGTGGATTTAAGCTATTTGTAAACCCCGTTTTTGGGCCTCCAAAGTTTTCTAGATTTTTAGAGACCTAAAATGTGTTTTAAGGCTCTTTTTGGCCTGCCAACATTTTCTGGACCTCAGGGGTGTAGGATGAATTTTTGGGGCCAAAAATGGTTTTGGGAATTTCAGGGGTCTAAGCTGCGGATTAAGGCCCTTTACGTGCTGCCGATATTTTTCGGACATTCAGAGCTCTGTGACACACTTTCTGGGCCACCAACTTTTCTGGACTTTAAGGGGTGGGGCTATTTGTAAACACCTTTTTCGGCCTCCAAAGTTCTCTAGATTTTTGGAGGCCTAAGATGTGTAATGCTCTTTTTGGCATGCCAACATTTTCTGGACCTCAGGGGTGTAGGATGCATTTAATGGGCCAAAAATATTTTTGGGAATTTCAGGGGTCTAGGATGCGGATTAAGGCCCTATACAGGCTGGTGGTATTTTTGGGACATTCAGAGCTCTGTGACACATTTTTCAGGCCATCTTCTTTTACTGGACTTTAGGATGTCTAGGCTATTTGTAAACCCCTTTTTCGGGCCTCCAAAGTTTTCTATATTTTTGGAGGCCTAAGATGTGTTTTAACGATTTTTTTGGCCTGCAAACATTTTCTGGACCACAGTTGTGTAGGAGGCATTTTTCGGGGTAAACATTTCTTGGGGAATTTCAGGGGTCTAGGATGCGGATTAAGGCCCTATACAGGATGGTGGTATTTTTGGGACATTCAGAGCTCTGTGACACATTTTTCAGGCCATCTTCTTTTACTGGACTTTAGGGGGTCTAGGCTATTTGTAAACCCCATTTTTCGGGCCTCCAAAGTTTTCTATATTTTTGGAGGCCTAAAATGTGTTTTAAGGCTCTTTTTGTTCTTCCAACATTTTCTGGGTGTAGGATGCATTTTTTGGGCCAAATATGTTTTTGGGAATTTCAGGGGAATAGGATGAGAACTAAAGCCCTTTACAGGGTGGCAATATTTTTGTGACATTTGGAGCTCTGTGACACATTTTCTGGGCCACCAACTTTTCTGGATTTTAGGCAGTCTAGGCTATTTGTAAACCCCTTTTTCGGGCATCCAAAGTTTCCTAGATTTTTGGAGGTCTAAGATGTGTTTTAAGGCTCTTTTCGGCCTGCCAACATTATCTGGACCTCAGGGGTGTAGGATGCATTTTTTAGGCCAAAAATATTTTTGGGAATTGCAGGAAACTAGGATGCGGATTAAGGCCCTTTACGTGCTGCCGATATTTCTGGGACATTCAGAGCTCTGTGACACACTTTCTGGGCCACCAACTTTTCTGGACTTTAGGCGGTCTAGGCTATTTGTAAACACCTTTTTCGTCCTCCAAAGTTCTCTAGATTTTTGGAGACCTAAAATGTGTTTTAACAATCTTTTTGGCCTGCAAAAATTTTCTGGACCACAGGGGTGTAGGAGGCATTTTTGGGCCCAAAGATTTCTTGGAGAATTTCAGGGGTCTAGGATGCAGATTAAGGCCCTTCATAGGCTGCCAGTATTTTTGGGACATTGAGAGCTCTGTGACACATTTTTCTGGCCACCAACTTTTCTGAACTTTAGTGGGTCTCAGCTATTTGTAAACCCCGTTTTTGGGTCTCCAAGGTTTTCTAGATTTTTAGAGACCTAAAATGTGTTTTAAGGCTCTTTTTGGCCTGCCAACATTTTCTGGACCTCATGGGTGTAGGATGAATTTTTGGGGCCAAAAATGGTTTTGGGAATTTCAGGGGTCTAGGGTTCGGATTAAGGCCCTTTACATGCTGCCGATATTTTTGGGACATTCAGAGCTCTGTGACACACTTTCTGGGCCACCAACTTTTCTGGACTTTAAGGGGTGGGGCTATTTGTAAACACCTTTTTCGGCCTCCAAAGTTCTCTAGATTTTTGGAGGCCTAAGATGTGTAATGGCCTTTTTGGCATGCCAACATTTTCTGGACCTCAGGGGTGTAGGATGCATTTTATGGGCCAAAAATATTTTTGGGAATTTCAGGGGTCTAGGACGTGGATTAAGGCCCTATACAGGCTGGCAGTATTTTTGGGACATTCAGAGCACTGTGACACATTTTTCAGGCCATCTTCTTTTACTGGACTTTAGGGGGTCTAGGCTATTTGTAAACCCCTTTTTCGGGCCTCCAAAGTTTTCTATATTTTTGGAGGCCTAAGATGTGTTTTAACAATCTTTTTGGCCTGCAAACATTTTCTGGACCACAGGGGTGTAGGAGGCATTTTTCGGGCCAAACATTTCTTGGGGAATTTCAGGAGTCTAGGATGCGGATTAAGGCCCTTTATAGGCGGCAAATTATTTTGGGACATTCAGAGCTCTGTGACACATTTTTTGGGCCACCAACTTTTTCTGGACTTTAGGGGGTCTAGGCTATTTGTAAACCCCTTATTCGGGTCTCCAAAGTTTTCTAGATTTTTGGAGGCCTAAGATCTGTTTTTAGGCTCTTTTTGGCCTGCCAACATTTTATAGACCTCAGGGGTATAGGATACATTTTTCAGGCAAAAATGTTTTGAGGAATTTCAGTGGTCTAGGATGTGGATTAAGGCCATTTACAGGCTGCTGATATTTTTGAGACATTCAGAGCTCTGTGACACATTTTTCGGGCCACCAACTTTTTCTGGACTTTAGGGCGTCTAGGCTATTTGTAAACCCCTTTTTCAGGCCTCCAAAGTTTTCTAGATTTTTAGAGGCCTAAGATGTGTTTTAAGGCTCTTTTTGTCCTGCCAACATTTTCTGGGTGTAGGATGCATTTTTTGGGCCAAATATGTTTTTGGGAATTTCAGGGGAATAGGATGAGAACTGAAGCCCTTTACAGGCTGGCAATATTTTTGTGACATTTGGAGCTCTGTGACACATTTTCTGGGCCACCAACTTTTCTGGACTTTAGGGCGTCTAGGCTATTTGTAAACCCCTTTTTCAGGCCTCCAAAGTTTTCTAGATTTTTGGAGGCCTAAGATGTGTTTTAAGGCTCTTTTTGTCCTGACAACATTTTCTGGGTGTAGGATGCATTTTTGGGCCAAATATGTTTTTGGGAATTTCAGGGGAATAGGATGAGAACTAAAGCCCTTTACAGGCTGGCAATATTTTTGTGACATTTGGAGCTCTGTGACTCATTTTCTGGGCCACCAACTTTTCTGGACTTTAGGCGGTCTAGGCTATTTGTAAACCCCTTTTTCGGGCATCCAAAGTTTCCTAGATTTTTGGAGACCTAAAATGTGTTTTAAGGCTCTTTTTGGCCTGCCAACATTTTCTGGACCGCAGGGGTGTAGGATGCATTTTTTGGGCCAAAAATATTTTTGGGAATTTCAGCGGTCTAGGATGGGATTAAGGCCCTTTACGGGCTGCCAATATTTCTGGGACATTCAGAGCTCTGTGACACACTTTCTGGGCAACCAACTTTTCTGGACTTTAAGGGGTGGGGCTATTTGTAAACACCTTTTTCGTCCTCCAAAGTTCTCTAGATTTTTGGAGGCCTAAAATGTGTTTTAACAATCTTTTTGGCCTGCAATCATTTTCTGGACCATAGGGGTGTAGGAGGCATTTTTGGGGCCAAAGATTTCTTGGAGAATTTCAGGGGTCTAGGATGCGGATTAAGGCCCTTTACAGGCTGCCAGTATTTTTGGGACATTCAGAGCTCTGTGACACATTTTTCTGGCCACCAACTTTTCTGGACTTTAGTGGGTCTAAGCTATTTGTAAACCCCGTTTTTTGGCCTCCAAAGTTTTCTAGATTTATGGAGGCCTAAGATGTGGTTTAAGGCTCTTTTTGGCCTGCCAGCATTTTCTGGACATCAGGGGTGTAGGATGCATTTTTTGGGCCAAAAATATTTTTGGGAATTTCAGCGGTCTAGGATGTGGATTAAGGCCCTATACAGGCTGGCGGTATTTTTGGGACATTCAGAGCTCTGTGACACATTTTTCAGGCCATCTTCTTTTACTGGACTTTAGGGGGTCTAGGCTATTTGTAAACCCCACTTTCGGGCCTCTGAAGTTTTCTATATTTTTGGAGGCCTAAGATGTGTTTTAACAATTTTTTTGGCCTGCAAACATTTTCTGGACCACAGGGGTGCAGGAGGCATTTTTCGGGCCAAACATTTATTGGGGAATTTCAGGGGTCTAGGATGCGGATTAAGGCCCTATACAGGCTGGCGGTATTTTTGGGACATTCAGAGCTCTGTGACACATTTTTCAGGCCATCTTCTTTTACTGGACTTTAGGGGGTCTAGGCTATTTGTAAACCCCATTTTCGGGCCTCCAAAGTTTTCTATATTTTTGGAGGCCTAAAATGTGTTTTAAGGCTCTTTTTGTTCTGCCAACATTTTCTGGGTGTAGGATGCATTTTTTGGGCCAAATATGTTTTTGGGAATTTCAGGGGAATAGGATGAGAACTAAAGCCCTTTACAGGGTGGCAATATTTTTGTGACATTTGGAGCTCTGTGACACATTTTCTGGGCCACCAACTTTTCTGGACTTTAGGCGGTCTAGGCTATTTGTAAACCCCTTTTTTAGGCCTCCAAACTTTTCTAGATTTATGGAGGCCTAAGATGTGGTTTAAGGCTCTCTTTGGCCTGCCAACATTTTCTGGACCTCAGGGGTGTAGGATGCATTTTTGGGGCCAAAAATGCTTTTGGGAATTTCAGCGGTCTAGGATGTGGATTAAGGCCCTTTACAGGCTGGCGATATTATTGGGACATTCTGAGCTCTGTGACACTCTTTGTGGGCCACCAACTTTTCTGGACTTTAAGGGGTGGGGCTATTTGTAAACCCCTTTTTCGGGCCTCTAAAGTTCTCTAGATTTTTGGAGTCCTAAGATGTGTAATACTCTTTTTGGCATGCCAACATTTTCTGGACCTCAGGGGTGTAGGATGCATTGTTTGGGCCAAAAATGTTTTTGGGAATTTCAGGGGTCTAGGATGAGGATTAAGGCCCTCTACAGGCTGCCAATATTTTTGGGACATTCAGAGCTCTGTGACACATTTCTCAGGCCATTTTCTTTTACTGGACTTTAGGACGTCTAGGCTATTTGTAAACCCCTTTTTCGGGCCTCCAAAGTTTTCTATATTTTTGGAGGCCTAAGATGTGTTTTAACAATCTTTTTGGCCTGCAAACATTTTCTGGACCACAGGGGTGTAGGAGGCATTTTTGGGGCCAAAGATTTCTTGGGGAATTTCAGGGGTCTAGCATGCGGATTAAGGCCCTTTACAGGCTGCCAGTATTTTTGGGACATTCAGAGCTTGTGACACATTTTTCAGGCCACCACCTTTTCTGGACTTTAGGGGGTCTAAGCGATTTGTAAACCCCGTTTTTGGGCGTCCAAAGTTTTCTAGATTTTTAGAGACCTAAAATGTGTTTTAAGGCTCTTTTTGGCCTGCCAACATTTTCTGGACCTCAGGGGAGTAGGATGCATTTTTGGGGCCAAAAATGTTTTTGGGAATTTCAGGGGTCTAGGAGGTCGATTAAGGCACTTTACATGCTGCAGATATTTTTGGTACATTCAGAGCTCTGTGACACATTTCTCGGGTTACCAACTTTTTCTGGACTTTAGGGTGTCTAGGTGTTGTGTCTTGACTGTCGTGTAGCCGAAGAGTCCTCTGTCCACAACTGCCGCACAGAGAGAATCAAAGTCACTCTCTGTACAGCCTTTGAGGCCACAGGTGGGAGATGTTCTTCCGGAACTGCGGTACTCGTGGAACCCCGAACCACTGTAAAGGAAACACCGGTTAAGTATCAAGCCAAAACAGAACCAACAACCAATCAACAAGTAAGTGGAACGCTCTTACCAAAAGGTCTCTGTGGAGTAGCGGTTGTACCTATGGGGAAGGTTCCGAGACCCAGCAAGGCTGTTCTTTTCAGTGTGAAGCGATCCCAGCAACGTTGCAAGTGCCGTGCCCACCTGATGCCAGAATCCGCACGAGAAAGGCTGAACGTAGTAGCAGTCCGTGAAGCAGTCCGTGGTCGTAACGATGATCCAAAAGTAAGTACCAGAGCCAAGGGTTATCCACTGCCAGTCCGTGAAACAAGTCCGAGGTCAAGATCCAAAAGGTGAGACAGAAGGTAAGTAGCGCCGTACAGGAATCCGAGGAAACATCTGTGAAGCACTGAAGCACCGCGAAACAGCCGTTTAAATACTGGCGCTGCTATTTCCTCCCGGTCACATGACCCGCGACCGCATCATGTGAGTGTAGTCCAGAAACACGTGAGCGGAAGGTGGTGGTCATGTGACACGGAAGAAGCCGGTCTAGCAGCCGCCACGGAAGACGCCAAAGGGGGAGACGTCTCCGTGGGCAAACAGCATGCCGACCCAAGCTTTGTGGCAATCGGCGCCGTGGCAACTGGGACGAAGAGAGAACCTGTGAGTCCCGGAACCGGGCAAGAGGGTGAGGGTGTTAGGGGCCCAGTGATGAGGAATGGGACCCCCAGAGGGACGAGTGGAGTGCGTGACAGAGCCCCCCCAAAGGCCCACGACCCCGTGGGCACGAAGGATGGTCCCTTTGGAACCACGCCACTAGGCGGGGAGCCCGGACATCAGTAGCCGGGACCCAGGACCGCTCCTTGGGGCCATACCCTGACCAATCCACAGGGTACTGGAGACACCCCCTAGAGACATGGGAACCCAGAATGGCAGAGACCTCAAAAACATCCGGGGTGGACTGAGACACCAGGGCCACAGGAGAGAGAAGCCGTGTGGCAGCGGGACAGGGCTTGAGCAGAGAAACGTGGAAAATGGGCTGAGGCCGCCAGGAACCCAGGAGAGCAAGTCGATAAGACACAGGGTTGATAACATGAGTAACTGCATAGGGACCCACAAAGCGAGGTAGAAGCTTGCGACAACCCACCAAGTGCAGATGTCGGGTGGACAACCAAACGCGGGATCCCACAGTATACAACGGGGCCATCACCCGTTTCCTGTCCGCCTGCGCCTTCATGGACACCTGGGCCTCGACAAGTTGAGTCGACACCTGAGCGTGGACGGAGGCCAGGTCCCTAACACATGCAAGGGCAGCCGGATTGGCTGAAGGAGGCAAATCTGTGAAGGGCATAACACGAGGGTGCTGACAATAAAGCACGTAGAACGGGGAGAAACCAGTGGAAGAATGGACAGTGTTGTTGTACGTGAATTCCGCAAGATGCAACACGTTCAATCAAGAAGACTGCAGCTGTAGGGTCAGACAACGTAAGTACTGCTCCAGCGTTTGGTTCAGTCGCTCGGTCTGGCCGTCCGTCTCAGGGTGATATGCTGAGGAGAAGCAGACGTCCATACCGAGCAACTTGGTCAGGGCTCGCCAGAAACGTGAGGTAAACTGCGAACCCCTGTCCGAGACGAGAACCGAGGGAAGCCCGAAAAGACAAAAGCCATTCTCAATGAACAACCGGGCCAGTGTAGGGGCCGAGGGGATGCCCTTACAAGGGATAAAGCGAGCCATCTTAGAAAAGGAATCAATGACCACCCACAAGGTATCGAAGCGGGGTAGGTCAGTGATGAAGTCCATGGTCAAGGTGTGCCACGGTTTGGAAGGGACAGGTAAAGGAAGCAAGAGACCCACAGGGCGACCCCTATGGTGCTTACACTGTGCGCAAACAGCACATGCGTTGACGTAAGATTCAACATCCTTTCTCATAGACGGCCACCAGCACCACCTTCTCAGCAGCGCCAAGGTGCGTTTCTTACCGGGATGACCATGAACTGGGGCGTCGTGAGACCATTCCAAGGCCATGTTGCGGGTGTCTACCGTGGGCATGAATAAACGATCAGAAACAAAGGGGAGGCCATCGTGAACCACCAAATCCCATTCGGACAACTGGCCTGGGTGTGAGGTAACCCAGTCCCGTATCGCGTCAAGTAAGGGCAGGGTTGGAGTACACAAACAAACCACCTTGCCGACGTCTAGAAGGGTGTCAGGAAACGTCGGCAAGGCCACCCCCCCAGGGGAATGCAATAAGGCATCGGCTTTGCCATGGGTAGTACCCGGGCGATGTTTGATCACAAAGTCGAAGGCCGCAAAGAAGAGATGCCACCTGACCTGCCTGCTGTTGATACACTTCAGGGATGCCAGCGCTTGTAAGTTCTGGTGATTGGAATAAACCATGACACGGTGCTTAGCACCCAAGAGGTGATGCCTCCAAATGCGTAATGCGTCCATGACCGCCAGCAGTTTCTTTCGGTCACGGTATAGTGGGATTCGGCATCTGTGAATTTACGGGAATGGAAGGCCACAGGGTGAAGACGACCAGAGGTAGGGCAAGTCTGTGACAATACAGCACCTAGGGCAAAGGATGAGGCATCAGCCTCCACTATGAATGGCAGTTCTGGGTCTGGGTGCTGCAGGATGGGGGCAGTTGTGAACGCTGTCTTTAAAGCCTCGAAGTCCTGTTGATGTGTGTCCGTCCATAGAAAGGGTGTGCGAGGGCTAGTCAGGGAAGTGAGGGGAGCCACCAAAGAAGAAAACCCAGAGATAAACCGCCTGTAAAAGTTAGTGAAACCAAAGAAAGACTGGAGCGCCTTCAGGGAATTGGGGACCAGCCAATCCAGAACCGCGAGAACCTTGGAGTTGTTCATGGCTAGCCCTCCAGACGAGATGTGAAAACCAAGAAACTCTACGGAGTCGGCATGGAACTGGCACTTCTTGGGTTTGGCAAACAAGGAGTGCATCCGTAGGCGAGACAACACTTCCCTGACGTGCTGTACGTGGTCCTTCATGATCTGGGAAAATATCAGGATGTCATCCAAATAGACTACAACAAAAACGTCCAGGCCGTCAGAGAAAATGTCGTTCATGAACCTCTGGAACGTTGCTGGATCGTTGCACAAACCGAACGGCATGACCATATACTCATACAAGCCATAGCGAGTACAAAAGGCGGTCTTCTATTCGTCCCCGGGACGCACACGAACCAGATTGTAGGCACCACGGAGGTCTAATTTGGTAAAAACAGTGGCGTGTGTGAGATGGTCCAACAGGGGCGTGATTAGTGGAATGGGGTAGCGGTCTTTCTTGGTGATGGCATTGAGTCTGCGGTAGTCCACACAAGGCCATAAGTCACCCTCCTTCTTGGGAACGAAGAAAATGGGGCTCGCCACCGGGGATGTAGAAGGACGTATCTGGCTCAGACGGAGGGACTTTTGGATGTACTCCTTGAGGGCTAGATCCTCAGTAGGAGACAGGGAGTAGATACGACCTGTGGGGATAGCGCTGTCCGGAACCAGCTCTATTGGGCAGTCGTACGGACAATGTGGCGGTAGGACCTCCGATGAACCATGGTCGAACACTTCCAGATAGTCCTGGTATTGGGCCGGAATGAGTGTAGAGACCAGTCCAACCGTGCGGTGTTCTGTGGAGGGAAAAAACGGGATCCTGTAGAGATAATTGAGCCATGACCCCCAATGCTTGAGTGGTTGTCTCAATGCTGGTGGCTGCGGTTAGACAGAAGTGTTGACAGAGATCGGATTTGAAATGCACCGAACCCTCTTTCCAGTCGATTAAGGGGTTGTGTTCCCGTAGCCAGGGTATTCCCAATATTACACCGAACTGGGGCATTGAGATGAGATCAAAACTCAGGGTCTCCCTGTGTATAGCTTGTATGGTCAGGAGCATTGGGGCGGTCTGTTGTTTGATCGGTCTGGAAACCAGAGCAGTCCCATCAACTGCCTGTACTGGTTTCGGCCGAGTTTTGGCTAGAAGAGGTAGATTCAGGGTTTGGGCCAGCGTGATGTCCATATAATTACCTATAGCCCCGGAATCTATGATAATCGTAACCGGGTGTGTGATGTCAGGTGTGGGTTGTAGAATGGCCTGCACATATATGGGTCTGATGCGACCGAAAGCAAACACAGGGTTCGGGGTATGGCAAGGAGCGCTCAACCCAGTCCCCGAGTCTAGGGTCGAGCACTCCGAAAACCCGATGGTTTCAGCTTTGGGCGACGGGGACACTCCTTCACGTAATGGCCAGTTAGACCACAATAATAGCAAGCATTGTCCACCCTCCTACGTTCCCTTTCTATGGGTGTGATCGGGCTCCTGATGCCCCCGATTTGCATGGGTTCAGAACTGGTGTTTGAGGGGGCCGAGATGGAAGGAGATGGGGCAGTGGTGTGCATGAAACCGGCCTCAGCCCTACATTCAGAACATCTGGCGTCCAATTGCAGAGTTAAATCGACTAGATCATGGTAAGAGGTCGGTAAGGAGGGAATAACCGCAAGGGCGTCCTTCATGACGTTGTTTAGGCCGCGATAATACACAACGGCCTTTTTGGTTTCGGGCCCAGAAGTCTCGGCTGCAAGCTGGTTGAACTTAGTAATGTATTCGATTAAAGACCCCCTACCCTGCCCCAGGAGTTCCATGTCTCGGGACTGGACTTTATGGCGTGTATCGAACACTCGGGACATCTCAGTGACCAACAGATCAAAATCTTAAAGGGCTGGGTTGTCGTTTTCCAGGAGTGGATTGGCCCAAGCAGCAGCAGTGCCTGCTAAATGAGAGAGAGTAAAGGCTGCCTTGGAGGTGGAGTCCGGAAAGGCCAAGGGTCTACACAAAAAATGCAACTTGCATTGATTCAGGAAGGTTCTGAATTTGCTGGGATCCCCATGATACCTCTCAGGGGCGGCCAAAGGAAAAGGAGAGGGCAGTACTACAGGGATGGGGTTAGGAGTGGGTGGAACAGGAGGCTGGACGGGCGGGGGGCCTGGTGGAGTATCCCCAAATTCAGCATCTGAGGGTAGAGGGTGTCTAGCACTCTGGATGGTATCCAAGCGTTAGTGAATGGCTGTATTTGCTGCGGCCATGTCTGCACGTAACACGGTTATGGCCTGAACCACAGTGGTCAAGGGGTCATCCGCAGCTCCCTCCATTGCTACACGACAGGATGGCTTCACAGTCTGTTGTGTCTTGACTGTCGTGTAGCCGAAGAGTCCTCTGTCCACAAGTGCCGCACAGAGAGAATCAAAGTCACTCTCTGTACAGCCTTTGAGGCCACAGGTGGGAGATGTTCTTCCGGAACTGCGATACTCGTGGAACCCCAAACCACTGTAAAGGAAACACCGGTTAAGTATCAAGCCAAAACAGAACCAACAACCAATCAACAAGTAAGTGGAACGGTCTTACCAAAAGGTGTCTGTGGAGTAGCGGTCGTACCTATGGGGAAGGTTCCGAGACCCAGCAAGGCTGTTCTTTTCAATGTGTAGCAATCCCAGCAACGTTGCAAGTGCCGGGCCCACCTGATGCCAGAATCCGCACAAGAAAGGCGGAACGTAGTAGGAGTCCGTGAAGCAGTCCGTGGATGTAACAATGATCCAAAAGTAAGTACCAGAGCCAAGGGTTATCCGCTGCCAGTCTGTGAAACAAATACGAGGTCAAGATCCAAAGGGTGAGACAGAAGGTAAGTAGCGCCGTACAGGAATCCGAGAAAACAGCTGTGAAGCACCGAAGCACCGCGACACAGCCGTTTAAATACTGGCGCTGCTATTTCCTCCAGGTCACATGACCCACAACCGCATCACGTGAGTGTAGTCCAGAAACACGTGAGCGGAAGGTGGTGGTCATGTGACACGGAAGAAGCCGGTGTAGCAGCCGCCACGGAAGACGCCAAAGGGGCAGACCTCTCCACGGGCAAACAGCATGCCGACCCAAGCATTGTGGCAATCGGCGCCGTGGCAACTGGGACAAAGAGAGAACCTGTGAGTCCCGGAACCGGGAAAGAGGGTGAGGGGTGTTAGGGGCATGGGGATGAGGAATGGGACCCCCAGAGGGACGAGGGGAGTGCGTGACACTAGGCTATTTGTAAACCCCTTTTCAGGCCTCCAAAGATTTCTAGATTTTTGGAGGCCTAAGATGTGTTTTAAAGCTCTTTTTGGCCTGCCAACATTTTCTGGACCTAGGGGTTTAGGATGCAATGTTTGGGCCAAAAATGTTTTTGGGAATTTCAGGGGTCTAGGATGCGGATTAAGGCCCTTTACAGGCTGCCAATATTTTTGGGACACTCAGAGCTCTCTGAACATTTTTCGGGCCACCAACTTTTTCTGGACTTTAGGGGGTCTAGGCTATTTGTAAAGCCCTTATTTGGGTCTCCAAACTTTTCTAGATTTTTGGAGGCCTAAGATGTGTTTTAAGGCTCTTTTTGACCTGCCAACATTTTCTGGGTGTAGGATGCATTTTTTGGGCCAAAAATGTTTTTGCTAATTTCAGGGGCCTAGGATGCGGATTAAGGCCCTTTACAGGCTGACAATATTTTTGGGATATTTGGAGCTCTGTGACACAAATTCTGGCCCACCTTCTTTTCTCGCCTTTAGGGGGTCTATGATATTTATAAACCCCTTTTTCGGGCCTCCAAAGTTTTCTAGATTTTTGGAGGCCTAAGATGTGTTTTAAGGCTCTTTTTGGCCTGCCAACATGTTCTAGACCACAGGGGTGTAGGATGCATTTTTTGGGCCAAATATGTTTTTGGGAATTTCAGGGGAATAGGATGAGAACTAAAGCCCTTTACAGGCTGACAATATTTTTGTGACATTTGGAGCTCTGTGACACATTTTCTGGGCCACCAATTTTCTGGACTTTAGGCGGTCTAGACTATTTGTAAACCCCTTTTTCGGGCATCCAGTTTCCTAGATTTTTTGAGGCCTAAGATGTGTTTTAAGACTTTTTGGCCTGCCAACATTTTCTGGACCTCAGGAGTGTAGGATGTATTTTTTGGGCCAAAAATATTTTTGGGAATTTCAGGGGACTAGGGTGCGGATTAGGACCTTTTACAGGCGGCCAATATTTTTGGGACATTCAGAGCTCTGTGACACATGTTCGGGCCACCAACCTTTCTGGACTTTACGAGGTCGAGGCTAGTTGTAAACCCTTTTTTCGGGCCTCCAAAGTTTTCTAGATTTTTGTATGCCTACCATGTTCTTTAAGGCTCTTTTTGGCCTGCAAACATTTTCTGGACCTCAGGGATGTAGGATGCATTTTTTGGGCCAAAATTATTTTTAGGAATTTGAGCGAGTTAGGATGTGGATTAAGGCCCTTTCCAGACTGCTGATATTTCTGGGACATTCAGAGCTATGTGATACACTTTCTGGGCCATCAACTTTTCTGGACTTTAAGGGGTGGGGCTATTTGTAAACCCCTTTTTTAGCCTCCAAAGTTTTCTAGATTTTTGTAGGCCTAACATGTTCTTTAAAGCTCTTTTTGGCCTGCGAACATTTTCTGGACCTCAGGGGTGTAGGATGCATTTTTTGGGCCAAAATTATTTTTGGGAATTTGAGCAGGTTAGGATGTGGATTAAGGCCCTTTACAGGCTGCCGTTCTTTTTGGGACATGCAGAGCTCCGTGACACTCTTTCTGGGCCACCAACTTTTCTGGACTTTAAGGGGTGGGGCTATTTGTAAACACCTTTTTCGGCCTCCAAAGTTCTCTAGATTTTTTGAGGCTTAAAATGTGTAATGCTCTTTTTGGCATGCCAACATTTTCTGGACCTCAGGGGTGTAGGATGCATTTTATGGGCCAAAAATATTTTTGGGAATTTCAGGGGTCTAGGATGCGGATTAAGGCCCTATACAGGCTGGCAGTATTTTTGGGACATTCAGAGCTCTGTGACACATTTTTCAGGCCATCTTCTTTTACTGGACTTTAGGGGGTCTAGGCTATTTGTAAACCCCTTTTTCGGGCCACCAACGTTTTCTATATTTTTGGAGGCCTAAGATGTGTTTTAACGATCTTTTTGGCCTGCAAAAAAATTTCTGGACCACAGGGGTGTAGGAGGCATTTTTGGGGCCAAACATTTCTTGGGGAATTGCAGGGGTCTAGGATGCGGATTAAGGCCCTTTACAGGCTGCCAGTATTTTTGGGACATTCAGAGCTCTTTAACACATTTTTCAGGCCACCAACTTTTCTGGATTTTAGGGGGTCTAAGCTATTTGTAAACCCCCTTTTCAGGCCTCCAAATATTTCTAGATTTTAGGAGGCCTAAGATGTGTTTTAAAGCTCTTTTTGCCTGCCAACATTTTCTGGACCTAGGGGTGTAGGATGCATTGTTTGGGCCAAAAATGTTTGGGGGAATTTCAGGGGTCTAGGATGCAGATTAAGGCCCTTTACAGGCTGCCAATATTTTTGGGACATTCAGAGCTCTGTGACACATTTTTCGGGCCACCAACTTTTTCTGGACTTTAGGGGGTCTAGGCTATTTGTAAAGCCCTTATTTGGGTCTCCAAAGTTTTCTAGATTTTTGGAGGCCTAAGATCTGTTTTAAGGCTCTTTTTGACCTGCCAACATTTTCTGGGTGTAGGATGCATTTTTTGGGCCAAAAATGTTTTTGCTAATTTCAGGGGCCTAGGATGCAGATTAAGGCCCTTTACAGGCTGCCAATATTTTTGGGACATTCAGAGCTCTGTGACACAAATTCTGGCCCACCTTCATTTCTGGACTTTAGGGGGTCTAGGCTATTTGTAAACCCCTTTTTCGGGCCTCAAAAGTTTCCTAGATTTTAAGAGGCCTAAGATGTGTTTTAAGGCTCTTTTTGACCTGGCAACATTTTCTGGGTGTAGGATACATTTTTTGGGCCAAATATGTTTTTGCTAATTTCAGGGGCCTAGGATGCAGATTAAGGCCCTTTACAGGCTGACGATATTTTTGGGATATTTGGAGCTCTGTGACACAAATTCTGGCCCACATTCTTTTCTCGACTTTAGGGGGTCTATGCTATTTGTAAACCCCTTTTTTAGGCCTCCAAAGTTTTCTAGATTTTTGGAGGCCTAAGATGTGTTTAAGGCTCTTTTTGGCCTGCCATCATTTTCTGGATCTCAGGGGTATAGGATGCATTGTTTGGGCCAAAAAAGGTTTTTGGGAATTTCAGGTGTCTAGCATGCGGATTAAGGCCCTTTACAGGCTGCCGATATTTTTAGACATTCAGAGCTCTGTGACACATTTTTCGGGTCACCAACTTTTTCTGGACTTTAGGGTGTCTAGGCTATTTGTAAACCCCTTTTTTAGGTCTCCAAAGTTTTCTAGATTTTTGGAGGCCTAAGATGTGTTTAAGGCTCTTTTTGGCCTGCCATCATTTTCTGGATCTCAGGGGTATAGGATGCATTGTTTGGGCCAAAAAAGTTTTTGGGAATTTCAGGTGTCTAGCATGCGGATTAAGGCCCTTTACAGGCTGCCGATATTTCTGGGACATTCAGAGCTCTGTGACACAAATTCTGGCCCACCTTCATTTCTGGACTTTAGGGGGTCTTGGCTATTTTTAAACCCCTTTTTCGGGCCTCAAAAGTTTCCTAGATTTTTAGAGGCCTAAAATGTGTTTTAAGGCTCTTTTTGGCCTGCCAACATGTTCTAGACCACAGGGGTGTAGGATGAATTTTTGGGCCAAATGTGTTTTTGGGAATTTCAGGGGAATAGGATGAGAACTAAAGCCCTTTACAGGCTGACAATATTTTTGTGACATTTGGAGCTCTGATACACATTTTCTGGGGCACCAACTTTTCTGGACTTTAGGCGGTCTAGGCTATTTGTAAACGCCTTTTTCAGGCATCCAGTTTCCTAGATTTTTTTGAGGCCTAAGATGTGTTTTAAGACTCTTTGGCCTTCCAACATTTTCTGGACCTCAGGGGCGTAGGATGCATTTTTTAGGCTGAAAATATTTTTGGGAATTTCAGGGGACTAGGCTGCGGATTAAGACCCTTTACAGGCGGCCGATATTTTTGGGAGATTCAGAGCTCTGTGACACATTTTCAGGCAACCAACTTTTCTGGATTTTACGAGGTCTAGGCTAGTTGTAAACCCCTTTTTCGGGCCTCCAAAGTTTTCTAGATTTTTGTATGCCTAAAATGTTCTTTAAGGCTCTTTTTGGCCTGCGAACATTTTCTGGACCTCAGGGATGTAGGGTGCATTTTTTGGGCCAAAATTATTTTTGGGCATTTCAGCGGATTAGGATGTGGATTAAGGCCCTTTCCAGACTGCCGATATTTTTGGGACATTCAGAGCTCTGTGACACACTTTGTGGGCCACCAACTTTTCTGGACTTTAAGGGGTGGGGCTATTTGTAAACACCTTTTCGGTCTTCAAAGTTTTCTGGATTTTTGTAGGCCTAAGTTCTTTAAAGCTCTTTTTGGCCTGCAAATATTTTCTGGACCTCAGGGGTGTAGGATGCATTTTTGGGGCCAAAAATGTTTTTGGGAATTTCAGGGGTCTAGTACGCGGATTAAGGCCCTTTACATGCTGCCGATATTTTTGGGACATTCAGAACTCTGTGACACATTTTTCGGGTCACCAACTTTTTCTGGACTTTAGGGTGTCTAGGCTATTTGTAAACCCCTTTTCTAGGCTTCCAAAGTTTTCTAGATTTATGGAGGCCTAAGATGTGGTTTAAGGCTCTATTTGGCCTGCCAACATTTTCTGGACCTCAGGGGTTTAGAATGCATTTTATGGGCCAAAATTATTTTTGGGAATTCCAGGGGTCTAGGATGCGGATTAAGGCCCTATACAGGCTGGCGGTATTTTTGGGACATTCAGAGCTCTGTGACACATTTTTCAGGCCATCTTCTTTTACTGGACTTTAGGGGGTCTAGGCTATTTGTAAACCCCTTTTTCGGGCCTCCAAACTTTTCGATATTTTTGGAGGCCTAAGATGTGTTTAAATGATCTTTTTGGCCTGCAAACAATGTTCTGGACCACAGGGGTGTAGGAGGCATTTTTCGGGCCAAACATTTCTTGGGGAATTTCAGGGGTCTAGGATGCGGATTAAGGCCCTTTACAGGCTGCCAGTATTTTTGGGACATTCAGAGCTCTTTGACACATTTTTCAGGCCACCAACTTTTCTGGACTTTAGGGGGCTAAGCTATTTGTAAACCCCGTTTTTGGGTCTGCAAAGTTTTCTAGATTTTTAGAGACCTAAAATGTGTTTTAAGGCTCTTTTTGCCCTGCCAACATTTTCTGGACCTCAGGGGTGTAGGATGCATTTTTGGGGCCAAAAATGTTTTTGGGAATTTCAGGGGTCTAGTACGCGGATTAAGGCCCTTTACATGCTGCCGATATTTTTGGGACATTCAGAGCTCTGTGACACATTTTCCAGCCACTATCTATTTCTGGACTTTAGGGTGTCTAGGCTATTTGTAAACCCCTTTTCAGGCCTCCAAAGATTTCTAGATTTTTGGAGGCCTAAGATGTGTTTTAAAGCTCTTTTTGGCCTGCCAACATTTTTTGGACCTAGGGGTGTAGGATGCATTGTTTGGACCAAAAATGTTTTTGGGAATTTCAGGGGTCTAGGATGCAGATTAAGGCCCTTTACAGGCTGCCAATATTTTTGGGACATTCAGAGCTCTGTGACACATTTTTCGGGCCACCAACTTTTTCTGGACTTTAGGGGGTCTAGGCTATTTGTAATGCCCTTATTTGGGTCACCAAAGTTTTCTAGATTTTTGGAGGCCTAAGATGTGTTTTAAGGCTCTTTTTGACCTGCCAACATTTTCTGGGTGTAGGATGCATTTTTTGGGTCAAAAATGTTTTTGCTAATTTCAGGGGCCTAAGATGCGGATTAAGGCCCTTTACAGGCTGACAATATTTTTGGGATATTTGGAGCTCTGTGACACAAATTCTGGCCCACCTTCTTTTCTCGACTTTAGGGGGTCTATGCTATTTGTAAAGCCCTTTTTCGGGCCTCCAAAGTTTTCTAGATTTTTGGAGGCCTAAGATGTGTTTTAAGGCTCTTTTTGGCCTGCCCTCATTTTCTGGATCTCAGGGGTATAGGATGCATTGTTTGGGCCAAAAAAGTTTTTGGGAATTTCAGGGGTCTAGGATGCAGATTAAGGCCATTTACAGGCTGCTGATATTTTTGGGACATTCAGAGCTCTGTGACACAAATTCTGGCCCACCTTCATTTCTGGACTTTAGGGGGTCTATGCTATTTGTAAACCCCTGTTTCGGGCCTCAAAAGTTTCCTAGATTTTTAGAGGCCTAAGATGTGTTTTAGACTCCTTTTGGCCTGCCAACATGTTCTAGACCACAGAGGTGTTGGATGCATTTTTTGGGCCAAATATGTTTTTGGGAATTTCAGGGGAATAGGATGAGAACTAAAGCCCTTTAACGGCTGACAATGTTTTTGTGACATTTCGAGCTCTGTGACACATTTTCTGGGCCACCAACTTTTCTGGACTTTAGGCGGTCTAGGCAATTTGTAAAACCCTTTTTCGGGCATCCAGTTTCGTATATTTTTTGAGGCCTAAAATGTGTTTTAAGACTCTTTGGCCTGCCAACATTTTCTGGACCTCAGGGGTGTAGGATGCATTTTTTAGGCCGAAAATATTTTTGGGAATTTCAGGGGACTAGGATGCGGATTAAGACCCTTTACAGGCGGCCAATATTTTTGGGACATTCAGAGCTCTGTGACACATTTTCGGGCCACCATCTTTTCTGGACTTTACGAGGTCTATGCTAGTTGTAAACCCCTTTTCTGGGCCTCCAAAGTTTTCTAGATTTTTGTATGCCTAAAATGTTCTTTAAGGCTCTTTTTGGCCTGCGAACATTTTCTGGACCTCAGGGGTGTAGGGTGCATTTTTTGGGCCAAAATTATTTTTGGGAATTTCAGCGGATTAGGATGTGGATTAAGGCCCTTTCCAGACTGCCGATATTTTTAGGACATTCAGAGCTCTGTGACACACTTTCTGGGCCACCAACATTTCTGGACTTTAAGGGGTGGGGCTATTTGTAAACACCTTTTTCGGCCTCCAAAGTTCTCTAGATTTTTGTAGGCTGAGATCTTCTTTAAAGCTCTTTTTGGCATGCCAACATTTTCTGGACCTCAAGAGTGTAGGATGCATTTTATGGGCCAAAAATATTTTTGGGAATTCCAGGGGTCTAGGATGCGGATTAAGGCCCTTTACAGGCTGCCAATATTTCTGGGACATTCAGAGCTCTGTGACACATTTTTCAGGCCATCTTCTTTTACTGGACTTCAGGGGGTCTAGGCTATTTCTAAACCCCTTTTTCGGGCCTCCAAAGTTTTCTATATTTTTGGGGGCCTAAGATGTGTTTAAACAATCTTTTTGGCCTGCAAAAAATGTTCTGGACCACAGGGGTGTAGGAGGCATTTTTCGGGCCAAACATTTCTTGGGGAATTTCAGGGGTCTAGGATGCGGATTAAGGCCCTTTACAGGCTGCCAGTATTTTTGGGACATTCAGAGCTCTTTGACACATTTTTCAGGCCACCAACTTTTCTGGACTTTAGGGAGCTAAGCTATTTGTATACCCTGTTTTTGGGTCTCCAAAGTTTTCTAGATTTTTAGAGACCGAAAATGTGTTTTAAGGCTCTTTTTGGAATGCCAACATTATCTGGACCTCAGGGGTGTAGGATGCATTTTTGGGGCCAAAAATGTTTTTGTGAATTTCAGGGGTCTAGTACGCGGATTAAGGCCCTTTACATGCTGCCGATATTTTTGGGACATTCAGAGCTCTGTGACACATTTTCCGGCCACTAACTATTTCTGGACTTTAGGGTGTCTAGGCTATTTGTAAACCCCTTTTCAGGCCTCCAAAGATTTCTAGATTTTTGGAGGCCTAAAATGTGTTTTAAAGCTCTTTTTGGCCTGCCAATATTTTTTGGACCTAGGGGTGTAGGATGCATTGTTTGGGTCAAAAATGTTTTTGCTAATTTCAGGGGCCTAGGATGCGGATTAAGGCCCTTTACAGACTGACAATACTTTTGGGATATTTGAAGCTCTGTGACACAAATTCTGGCCCACCTTCTTTTCTCGACTTTAGGGGGTCTATGCTATTTGTAAACCCCTTTTTCGGGCCTCTGAAGTTTTCTAGATTTTTGGAGGCCTAAGATGTGTTTTAAGGCTCTTTTTGGCCTGCCATCATTTTCTGGATCTCAGGGGTATAGGATGCATTGTTTGGGCCAAAAAAGATTTTGGGAATTTCAGGGGTCTAGGATGCAGATTAAGGCCCTTTTTTACAGGCTGCTGATATTTTTGGGACATTCAGAGCTCTGTGACACAAATTCTGGCCCACGTTCATTTCTGGACTTTAGCGGGTCTATGCTATTTGTAAACCCCTTTTTCGGGCCTCAAAAGTTTCCTAGATTTTTAGAGGCCTATGATGTGTTTTAGGCTCCTTTTGGCCTGCCAACATGTTCTAGACCACAGGGGTGTCGGATGCATTTTTTGGGCCAAATATGTTTTTGGGAATTTCAGGGGAATAGGATGAGAACTAAAGCCCTTTAACGGCTGACAATATTTTTGTGACATTTCGAGCTCTGTGACACATTTTCTGGGCCACCAACTTTTCTGGACTTTAGGCGGTCTAGGCAATTTGTAAACCCCTTTTTCGGGCATCCAGTTTCGTATATTTTTTGAGGCCTAAAATGTGTTTTAATACTCTTTGGCCTGCCAACATTTTCTGGACCTCAGGGGTGTAGGATGCATTTTTTAGGCCGAAAATATTTTTGGGAATTTCAGGGGACTAGGATGCGGATTAAGACCCTTTACAGGCGGCCAATATTTTTGGGACATTCAGAGCTCTGTGACACATTTTCGGGCCACCAACTTTTCTGGACTTTACGAGGTCTATGCTAGTTGTAAACCCCTTTTCTGGGCCTCCAAAGTTTTCTAGATTTTTGTATGCCTAAAATGTTCTTTAAGGCTCTTTTTGGCCTGCGAACATTTTCTGGACCTCAGGGGTGTAGGGTGCATTTTTCGGGCCAAAATTATTTTTGGGAATTTCAGCGGATTAGGATGTGGATTAAGGCCCTTTCCAGACTGCCGATATTTTTAGGACATTCAGAGCTCTGTGACACACTTTCTGGGCCACCAACTTTTCTGGACTTTAACGGGTGGGGCTGTTTGTAAACACCTTTTTCGGTCTCCAAAGTTTTCTAGATTTTTGTAGGCTGAGATGTTCTTTAAAGCTCTTTTTGGCCTGCGAACATTTTCTGGACCTCAGGGGTGTAGGATGCATTTTTTGGGGCAAAACTATTTTTGGGAATTTCAGCGGTCTAGGATGTGGATTAAGGCCCTGTACAGGCTGACGATATTTTTGGGACATTCAGAGCTCCGTGACACACTTTCTGGGCCACCAACTTTTCTGGACTTTAAGGGGTGGGGCTATTTGTAAACACCTTTTTCGGCCTCCAAAGTTCTCTAGATTTTTGTAGGCTGAGATCTTCTTTAAAGCTCTTTTTGGCATGCCAACATTTTCTGGACCTCAAGAGTGTAGGATGCATTTTATGGGCCAAAAATATTTTTGGGAATTCCAGGGGTCTAGGATGCGGATTAAGGCCCTTTACAGGCTGCCAATATTTCTGGGACATTCAGAGCTCTGTGACACATTTTTCAGGCCATCTTCTTTTACTGGACTTCAGGGGGTCTAGGCTATTTCTAAACCCCTTTTTCGGGCCTCCAAAGTTTTCTATATTTTTGGGGGCCTAAGATGTGTTTAAACAATCTTTTTGGCCTGCAAAAAATGTTCTGGACCACAGGGGTGTAGGAGGCATTTTTCGGGCCAAACATTTCTTGGGGAATTTCAGGGGTCTAGGATGCAGATTAAGGCCCTTTACAGGCTGCCAGTATTTTTGGGACATTCAGAGCTCTTTGACACATTTTTCAGGCCACCAACTTTTCTGGACTTTAGGGAGCTAAGCTATTTGTAAACCCTGTTTTTGGGTCTCCAAAGTTTTCTAGATTTTTAGAGACCGAAAATGTGTTTTAAGGCTCTTTTTGGAATGCCAACATTATCTGGACCTCAGGGGTGTAGGATGCATTTTTGGGGCCAAAAATGTTTTTGTGAATTTCAGGGGTCTAGTACGCGGATTAAGGCCCTTTACATGCTGCCGATATTTTTGGGACATTCAGAGCTCTGTGACACATTTTCCGGCCACTAACTATTTCTGGACTTTAGGGTGTCTAGGCTATTTGTAAACCCCTTTTCAGGCCTCCAAAGATTTCTAGATTTTTGGAGGCCTAAAATGTGTTTTAAAGCTCTTTTTGGCCTGCCAATATTTTTTGGACCTAGGGGTGTAGGATGCATTGTTTGGGTCAAAAATGTTTTTGCTAATTTCAGGGGCCTAGGATGCGGATTAAGGCCCTTTACAGACTGACAATATTTTTGGGATATTTGAAGCTCTGTGACACAAATTCTGGCCCACCTTCTTTTCTCGACTTTAGGGGGTCTATGCTATTTGTAAACCCCTTTTTCGGGCCTCTGAAGTTTTCTAGATTTTTGGAGGCCTAAGATGTGTTTTAAGGCTCTTTTTGGCCTGCCATCATTTTCTGGATCTCAGGGGTATAGGATGCATTGTTTGGGCCAAAAAAGATTTTGGGAATTTCAGGGGTCTAGGATGCAGATTAAGGCCCTTTTCTACAGGCTGCTGATATTTTTGGGACATTCAGAGCTCTGTGACACAAATTCTGGCCCACGTTCATTTCTGGACTTTAGCGGGTCTATGCTATTTGTAAACCCCTTTTTCGGGCCTCAAAAGTTTCCTAGATTTTTAGAGGCCTATGATGTGTTTTAGGCTCCTTTTGGCCTGCCAACATGTTCTAGACCACAGGGGTGTCGGATGCATTTTTTGGGCCAAATATGTTTTTGGGAATTTCAGGGGAATAGGATGAGAACTAAAGCCCTTTAACAGCTGACAATATTTTTGTGACATTTCGAGCTCTGTGACACATTTTCTGGGCCACCAACTTTTCTGGACTTTAGGCGGTCTAGGCAATTTGTAAACCCCTTTTTCGGGCATCCAGTTTCGTATATTTTTTGAGGCCTAAAATGTGTTTTAAGACTCTTTTTAGCCTGCCAACATTTTTTGGACCTAGGGGTGTAGGATGCATTGTTTGGACCAAAAATGTTTTTGGGAATTTCAGGGGACTAGGATGCGGATTAAGACCCTTTACAGCCGGCCAATATTTTTGGGACATTCAGAGCTCTGTGACACATTTTCGGGCCACCAACTTTTCTGGACTTTACGAGGTCTAGGCTAGTTGTAAACCCCTTTTCTGGGCCTCCAAAGTTTTCTAGATTTTTGTATGCCTAAAATGTTCTTTAAGGCTCTTTTTGGCCTGCGAACATTTCCTGGACCTCAGGGGTGTAGGGTGCATTTTTTGGGCCAAAATTATTTTTGGGAATTTCAGCGGATTAGGATGTGGATTAAGGCCCTTTCCAGACAACCAATATTTTTAGGACATTCAGAGCTCTGTGACACACTTTCTGGGCCACCAACTTTTCTGGACTTAACGGGTGGGGCTATTTGTAAACACCTTTTTCGGTCTCCAAAGTTTTCTAGATTTTTGTAGGCTGAGATGTTCTTTAAAGCTCTTTTTGGCCTGCGAACATTTTCTGGACCTCAGGGGTGTAGGATGCATTTTTTGGGGCAAAACTATTTTTGGGAATTTCAGCGGTCTAGGATGTGGATTAAGGCCCTTTACAGGCTGACGATATTTTTGGGACATTCAGAGCTCTGTGACACACTTTCTGGGCCACCAACTTTTCTGGACTTTAAGGGGTGGGGCTATTTGTAAACACCTTTTTCGGCCTCCAAAGTTCTCTAGATTTTCGGAGGCCTAAGATGTGTAATGCTCTTTTTGGCATGCCAACATTTTCTGGACCTCAGGGGTGTAGGATGCATTGTTTGGGCCAAAATGTTTTGAGGAATTTCAGGGGTCTAGGATCTGGATTAAGGCCATTTACAGGCTGCTGATATTTTTGAGACATTCAGAGCTCTGTGACACATTTTTTGGGCCACCAACTTTTTCTGGACTTTAAGCCGTCTATGCTATTTGTAAACCCCTTTTTCAGGCCTCCAAAGTATTCTAGATTTTTGGAGGCCTAAGATGTGTTTTAAGGCTCTTTTTGTCCTGCCAACATTTTCTGGGTGTAGGATGCATTTTTTGGACCAAATATGTTTTTGTGAATTTCAGGGGAATAGGATGAGAACTAAAGCCCTTTACAGGGTGACAATATTTTTGTGACATTTGGAGCTCTGTGACACATTTTCTGGGCCACCAACCTTTCTGGACTTTAGGTGGTCTAGGCTATTTGTAAACCCCTTTTTCGGGCATCCAAAGTTTTCTAGATTTTTGGAGGCCTAAGATGTGTTTTAAGGCTCTTTTTAGCCTGCCAACATTTTTTGGACCTAGGGGTGTAGGATGCATTGTTTGGACCAAAAATGTTTTTGGGAATTTCAGGGGTCTAGGATGCGGATTAAGGCCCTTTACAGGCTGCCAATATTTCTGGGACATTCAGAGCTCTGTGACACACTTTCTGGGCAACCAACTTTTCTGGACTTTAAGGGGTGGGGCTATTTGTAAACACCATTTTCGTCCTCCAAAGTTCTCTATATTTTTGGAGGCCTAAGATATGGTTTAACGATCTTTTTGGCCTGCAAACATTTTCTGGACCACAGGGGTGTAGGAGGCATTTTTCGGGCCAAACATTTCTTGGGGAATTTCAGGGGTCTAGGATGCGGATTAAGACCCTTTGCAGGCTGCCAGTATTTTTGGGACATTTAGAGCTCTGTGACACATTTTTCAGGCCACCAACTTTTCTGGACTTTAGTGGATCTAAGCTATTTGTAAACCCCGTTTTTGGGCCTCCAAAGTTTTCTAGATTTTTAGAGACCTAAAATGTGTTTTAAGGCTCTTTTTGGCCTGCCAACATTTTCTGGACCTCAGGGGTGTAGGATGAATTTTTGGGGCCAAAAATGGTTTTGGGAATTTCAGGGGTCTAAGCTGCGGATTAAGGCCCTTTACGTGCTGCCGATATTTTTCGGACATTCAGAGCTCTGTGACACACTTTCTGGGCCACCAACTTTTCTGGACTTTAAGGGGTGGGGCTATTTGTAAACACCTTTTTCGGCCTCCAAAGTTCTCTAGATTTTTGGAGGCCTAAGATGTGTAATGCTCTTTTTGGCATGCCAACATTTTCTGGACCTCAGGGGTGTAGGATGCATTTAATGGGCCAAAAATATTTTTGGGAATTTCAGGGGTCTAGGATGCGGATTAAGGCCCTATACAGGCTGGTGGTATTTTTGGGACATTCAGAGCTCTGTGACACATTTTTCAGGCCATCTTCTTTTACTGGACTTTAGGGTGTCTAGGCTATTTGTAAACCCCTTTTTCGGGCCTCCAAAGTTTTCTATATTTTTGGAGGCCTAAGATGTGTTTTAACGATTTTTTTGGCCTGCCAACATTTTCTGGACATCAGGGGTGTAGGATGAATTTTTTGGGCCAAAAATATTTTTTGTTAATTTCAGCGGTCTAGGATGTGGATTAAGGCCCTTTACAGTCTGCTGATATTTTTCGGACATTCAGAGCTCTGCGACACACTTTCTGGGCCACCAACTTTTCTGGACTTTAAGGGGTGGGGCTATTTGTAAACACCATTTTCGTCCTCCAAAGTTCTCTATATTTTTGGAGGCCTAAGATATGGTTTAACGATCTTTTTGGCCTGCAAACATTTTCTGGACCACAGGGGTGTAGGAGGTATTTTTCGGGCCAAACATTTCTTGGGGAATTTCAGGGGTCTAGGATGCGGATTAAGACCCTTTGCAGGCTGCCAGTATTTTTGGGACATTTAGAGCTCTGTGACACATTTTTCAGGCCACCAACTTTTCTGGACTTTAGTGGATTTAAGCTATTTGTAAACCCCGTTTTTGGGCCTCCAAAGTTTTCTAGATTTTTAGAGACCTAAAATGTGTTTTAAGGCTCTTTTTGGCCTGCCAACATTTTCTGGACCTCAGGGGTGTAGGATGAATTTTTGGGGCCAAAAATGGTTTTGGGAATTTCAGGGGTCTAAGCTGCGGGTTAAGGCCCTTTACGTGCTGCCGATATTTTTCGGACATTCAGAGCTCTGTGACACACTTTCTGGGCCACCAACTTTTCTGGACTTTAAGGGGTGGGGCTATTTGTAAACACCTTTTTCGGCCTCCAAATTTCTCTAGATCTTTGGAGGCCTAAGATGTGTAATGCTCTTTTTGGCATGCCAACATTTTCTGGACCTCAGGGGTGTAGGATGCATTTAATGGGCCAAAAATATTTTTGGGAATTTCAGGGGTCTAGGATGCGGATTAAGGCCCTATACAGGCTGGTGGTATTTTTGGGACATTCAGAGCTCTGTGACACATTTTCAGGCCATCTTCTTTTACTGGACTTTAGGGTGTCTAGGCTATTTGTAAACCCCTTTTTCGGGCCTCCAAAGTTTTCTATATTTTTGGAGGCCTAAGATGTGTTTTAACGATTTTTTTGGCCTGCAAACATTTTCTGGACCACAGTTGTGTAGGAGGCATTTTTCGGGGTAAACATTTCTTGGGGAATTTCAGGGGTCTAGGATGCGGATTAAGGCCCTATACAGGATGGTGGTATTTTTGGGACATTCAGAGCTCTGTGACACATTTTTCAGGCCATCTTCTTTTACTGGACTTTAGGGGGTCTAGGCTATTTGTAAACCCCATTTTTCGGGCCTCCAAAGTTTTCTATATTTTTGGAGGCCTAAAATGTGTTTTAAGGCTCTTTTTGTTCTTCCAACATTTTCTGGGTGTAGGATGCATTTTTTGGGCCAAATATGTTTTTGGGAATTTCAGGGGAATAGGATGAGAACTAAAGCCCTTTACAGGGTGGCAATATTTTTGTGACATTTGGAGCTCTGTGACACATTTTCTGGGCCACCAACTTTTCTGGATTTTAGGCAGTCTAGGCTATTTGTAAACCCCTTTTTCGGGCATCCAAAGTTTCCTAGATTTTTGGAGGTCTAAGATGTGTTTTAAGGCTCTTTTCGGCCTGCCAACATTATCTGGACCTCAGGGGTGTAGGATGCATTTTTTAGGCCAAAAATATTTTTGGGAATTGCAGGAAACTAGGATACGGATTAAGGCCCTTTACGTGCTGCCGATATTTCTGGGACATTCAGAGCTCTGTGACACACTTTCTGGGCCACCAACTTTTCTGGACTTTAGGCGGGCTAGGCTATTTGTAAACACCTTTTTCGTCCTCCAAAGTTCTCTAGATTTTTGGAGACCTAAAATGTGTTTTAACAATCTTTTTGGCCTGCAAACATTTTCTGGACCACAGGGGTGTAGGAGGCATTTTTGGGCCCAAAGATTTCTTGGAGAATTTCAGGGGTCTAGGATGCAGATTAAGGCCCTTCATAGGCTGCCAGTATTTTTGGGACATTGAGAGCTCTGTGACACATTTTTCTGGCCACCAACTTTTCTGAACTTTAGTGGGTCTCAGCTATTTGTAAACCCCGTTTTTGGGTCTCCAAGGTTTTCTAGATTTTTAGAGACCTAAAATGTGTTTTAAGGCTCTTTTTGGCCTGCCAACATTTTCTGGACCTCATGGGTGTAGGATGAATTTTTGGGGCCAAAAATGGTTTTGGGAATTTCAGGGGTCTAGGGTTCGGATTAAGGCCCTTTACATGCTGCCGATATTTTTGGGACATTCAGAGCTCTGTGACACACTTTCTGGGCCACCAACTTTTCTGGACTTTAAGGGGTGGGGCTATTTGTAAACACCTTTTTCGGCCTCCAAAGTTCTCTAGATTTTTGGAGGCCTAAGATGTGTAATGGCCTTTTTGGCATGCCAACATTTTCTGGACCTCAGGGGTGTAGGATGCATTTTATGGGCCAAAAATATTTTTGGGAATTTCAGGGGTCTAGGATGTGGATTAAGGCCCTATACAGGCTGGCAGTATTTTTGGGACATTCAGAGCACTGTGACACATTTTTCAGGCCATCTTCTTTTACTGGACTTTAGGGGGTCTAGGCTATTTGTAAACCCCTTTTTCGGGCCTCCAAAGTTTTCTATATTTTTGGAGGCCTAAGATGTGTTTTAACAATCTTTTTGGCCTGCAAACATTTTCTGGACCACAGGGGTGTAGGAGGCATTTTTCGGGCCAAACATTTCTTGGGGAATTTCAGGAGTCTAGGATGCGGATTAAGGCCCTTTATAGGCGGCAAATTATTTTGGGACATTCAGAGCTCTGTGACACATTTTTTGGGCCACCAACTTTTTCTGGACTTTAGGGGGTCTAGGCTATTTGTAAACCCCTTATTCGGGTCTCCAAAGTTTTCTAGATTTTTGGAGGCCTAAGATCTGTTTTTAGGCTCTTTTTGGCCTGCCAACGTTTTCTAGACCTCAGGGGTATAGGATACATTTTTCAGGCAAAAATGTTTTGAGGAATTTCAGTGGTCTAGGATGTGGATTAAGGCCATTTACAGGCTGCTGATATTTTTGAGACATTCAGAGCTCTGTGACACATTTTTCGGGCCACCAACTTTTTCTGGACTTTAGGGCGTCTAGGCTATTTGTAAACCCCTTTTTCAGGCCTCCAAAGTTTTCTAGATTTTTAGAGGCCTAAGATGTGTTTTAAGGCTCTTTTTGTCCTGCCAACATTTTCTGGGTGTAGGATGCATTTTTTGGGCCAAATATGTTTTTGGGAATTTCAGGGGAATAGGATGAGAACTGAAGCCCTTTACAGGCTGGCAATATTTTTGTGACATTTGGAGCTCTGTGACACATTTTCTGGGCCACCAACTTTTCTGGACTTTAGGGCGTCTAGGCTATTTGTAAACCCCTTTTTCAGGCCTCCAAAGTTTTCTAGATTTTTGGAGGCCTAAGATGTGTTTTAAGGCTCTTTTTGTCCTGACAACATTTTCTGGGTGTAGGATGCATTTTTGGGCCAAATATGTTTTTGGGAATTTCAGGGGAATAGGATGAGAACTAAAGCCCTTTACAGGCTGGCAATATTTTTGTGACATTTGGAGCTCTGTGACACATTTTCTGGGCCACCAACTTTTCTGGACTTTAGGCGGTCTAGGCTATTTGTAAACCCCTTTTTCGGGCATCCAAAGTTTCCTAGATTTTTGGAGACCTAAAATGTGTTTTAAGGCTCTTTTTGGCCTGCCAACATTTTCTGGACCGCAGGGGTGTAGGATGCATTTTTTGGGCCAAAAATATTTTTGGGAATTTCAGCGGTCTAGGATGGGATTAAGGCCCTTTACGGGCTGCCAATATTTCTGGGACATTCAGAGCTCTGTGACACACTTTCTGGGCAACCAACTTTTTTGGACTTTAAGGGGTGGGGCTATTTGTAAACACCTTTTTCGTCCTCCAAAGTTCTCTAGATTTTTGGAGGCCTAAAATGTGTTTTAACAATCTTTTTGGCCTGCAATCATTTTCTGGACCATAGGGGTGTAGGAGGCATTTTTGGGGCCAAAGATTTCTTGGAGAATTTCAGGGGTCTAGGATGCGGATTAAGGCCCTTTACAGGCTGCCAGTATTTTTGGGACATTCAGAGCTCTGTGACACATTTTTCTGGCCACCAACTTTTCTGGACTTTAGTGGGTCTAAGCTATTTGTAAACCCCGTTTTTTGGCCTCCAAAGTTTTCTAGATTTATGGAGGCCTAAGATGTGGTTTAAGGCTCTTTTTGGCCTGCCAGCATTTTCTGGACATCAGGGGTGTAGGATGCATTTTTTGGGCCAAAAATATTTTTGGGCATTTCAGCGGTCTAGGATGTGGATTAAGGCCCTATACAGGCTGGCGGTATTTTTGGGACATTCAGAGCTCTGTGACACATTTTTCAGGCCATCTTCTTTTGCTGGACTTTAGGGGGTCTAGGCTATTTGTAAACCCCATTTTCGGGCCTCTGAAGTTTTCTATATTTTTGGAGGCCTAAGATGTGTTTTAACAATTTTTTTGGCCTGCAAACATTTTCTGGACCACAGGGGTGCAGGAGGCATTTTTCGGGCCAAACATTTATTGGGGAATTTCAGGGGTCTAGGATGCGGATTAAGGCCCTATACAGGCTGGCGGTATTTTTGGGACATTCAGAGCTCTGTGACACATTTTTCAGGCCATCTTCTTTTACTGGACTTTAGGGGGTCTAGGCTATTTGTAAACCCCATTTTCGGGCCTCCAAAGTTTTCTATATTTTTGGAGGCCTAAAATGTGTTTTAAGGCTCTTTTTGTTCTGCCAACATTTTCTGGGTGTAGGATGCATTTTTTGGGCCAAATATGTTTTTGGGAATTTCAGGGGAATAGGATGAGAACTAAAGCCCTTTACAGGGTGGCAATATTTTTGTGACATTTGGAGCTCTGTGACACATTTTCTGGGCCACCAACTTTTCTGGACTTTAGGCGGTCTAGGCTATTTGTAAACCCCTTTTTTAGGCCTCCAAACTTTTCTAGATTTATGGAGGCCTAAGATGTGGTTTAAGGCTCTCTTTGGCCTGCCAACATTTTCTGGACCTCAGGGGTGTAGGATGCATTTTTGGGGCCAAAAATGCTTTTGGGAATTTCAGCGGTCTAGGATGTGGATTAAGGCCCTTTACAGGCTGGCGATATTATTGGGACATTCTGAGCTCTGTGACACTCTTTGTGGGCCACCAACTTTTCTGGACTTTAAGGGGTGGGGCTATTTGTAAACCCCTTTTTCGGGCCTCTAAAGTTCTCTAGATTTTTGGAGGCCTAAGATGTGTAATACTCTTTTTGGCATGCCAACATTTTCTGGACCTCAGGGGTGTAGGATGCATTGTTTGGGCCAAAAATGTTTTTGGGAATTTCAGGGGTCTAGGATGAGGATTAAGGCCCTCTACAGGCTGCCAATATTTTTGGGACATTCAGAGCTCTGTGACACATTTCTCAGGCCATTTTCTTTTACTGGACTTTAGGACGTCTAGGCTATTTGTAAACCCCTTTTTCGGGCCTCCAAAGTTTTCTATATTTTTGGAGGCCTAAGATGTGTTTTAACAATCTTTTTGGCCTGCAAACATTTTCTGGACCACAGGGGTGTAGGAGGCATTTTTGGGGCCAAAGATTTCTTGGGGAATTTCAGGGGTCTAGCATGCGGATTAAGGCCCTTTACAGGCTGCCAGTATTTTTGGGACATTCAGAGTTTGTGACACATTTTTCAGGCCACCACCTTTTCTGGACTTTAGGGGGTCTAAGCGATTTGTAAACCCCGTTTTTGGGCGTCCAAAGTTTTCTAGATTTTTAGAGACCTAAAATGTGTTTTAAGGCTCTTTTTGGCCTGCCAACATTTTCTGGACCTCAGGGGAGTAGGATGCATTTTTGGGGCCAAAAATGTTTTTGGGAATTTCAGGGGTCTAGGAGGTCGATTAAGGCACTTTACATGCTGCAGATATTTTTGGTACATTCAGAGCTCTGTGACACATTTCTCGGGTTACCAACTTTTTCTGGACTTTAGGGTGTCTAGGTGTTGTGTCTTGACTGTCGTGTAGCCGAAGAGTCCTCTGTCCACAACTGCCGCACAGAGAGAATCAAAGTCACTCTCTGTACAGCCTTTGAGGCCACAGGTGGGAGATTTTCTTCCGGAACTGCGGTACTCGTGGAACCCCGAACCACTGTAAAGGAAACACCGGTTAAGTATCAAGCCAAAACAGAACCAACAACCAATCAACAAGTAAGTGGAACGCTCTTACCAAAAGGTCTCTGTGGAGTAGCGGTTGTACCTATGGGGAAGGTTCCGAGACCCAGCAAGGCTGTTCTTTTCAGTGTGTAGCGATCCCAGCAACGTTGCAAGTGCCGTGCCCACCTGATGCCAGAATCCGCACGAGAAAGGCTGAACGTAGTAGCAGTCCGTGAAGCAGTCCGTGGTCGTAACGATGATCCAAAAGTAAGTACCAGAGCCAAGGGTTATCCACTGCCAGTCCGTGAAACAAGTCCGAGGTCAAGATCCAAAAGGTGAGACAGAAGGTAAGTAGCGCCGTACAGGAATCCGAGGAAACATCTGTGAAGCACTGAAGCACCGCGAAACAGCCGTTTAAATACTGGCGCTGCTATTTCCTCCCGGTCACATGACCCGCGACCGCATCATGTGAGTGTAGTCCAGAAACACGTGAGCGGAAGGTGGTGGTCATGTGACACGGAAGAAGCCGGTCTAGCAGCCGCCACGGAAGACGCCAAAGGGGGAGACGTCTCCGTGGGCAAACAGCATGCCGACCCAAGCTTTGTGGCAATCGGCGCCGTGGCAACTGGGACGAAGAGAGAACCTGTGAGTCCCGGAACCGGGCAAGAGGGTGAGGGTGTTAGGGGCCCAGTGATGAGGAATGGGACCCCCAGAGGGACGAGTGGAGTGCGTGACAGAGCCCCCCCAAAGGCCCACAACCCCGTGGGCACGAAGGATGGTCCCTTTGGAACCACGCCACTAGGCGGGGAGCCCGGACATCAGTAGCCGGGACCCAGGACCGCTCCTTGGGGCCATACCCTGACCAATCCACAGGGTACTGGAGACACCCCCTAGAGACATGGGAACCCAGAATGGCAGAGACCTCAAAAACATCCGGGGTGGACTGAGACACCAGGGCCACAGGAGAGAGAAGCCGTGTGGCAGCGGGACAGGGCTTGAGCAGAGAAACGTGGAAAATGGGGTGAGGCCGCCAGGAACCCAGGAGAGCAAGTCGATAAGACACAGGGTTGATAACATGAGTAACTGCATAGGGACCCACAAAGCGAGGTAGAAGCTTGCGACAACCCACCAAGTGCAGATGTCGGGTGGACAACCAAACGCGGGATCCCACAGTATACAACGGGGCCATCACCCGTTTCCTGTCCGCCTGCGCCTTCATGGACACCTGGGCCTCGACAAGTTGAGTCGACACCTGAGCGTGGACGGAGGCCAGGTCCCTAACACATGCAAGGGCAGCCGGATTGGCTGAAGGAGGCAAATCTGTGAAGGGCATAACACGAGGGTGCTGACAATAAAGCACGTAGAACGGGGAGAAACCAGTGGAAGAATGGACAGTGTTGTTGTACGTGAATTCCGCAAGATGCAACACGTTCAATCAAGAAGACTGCAGCTGTAGGGTCAGACAACGTAAGTACTGCTCCAGCGTTTGGTTCAGTCGCTCGGTCTGGCCGTCCGTCTCAGGGTGATATGCTGAGGAGAAGCAGACGTCCATACCGAGCAACTTGGTCAGGGCTCGCCAGAAACGTGAGGTAAACTGCGAACCCCTGTCCGAGACGAGAACCGAGGGAAGCCCGAAAAGACAAAAGCCATTCTCAATGAACAACCGGGCCAGTGTAGGGGCCGAGGGGATGCCCTTACAAGGGATAAAGCGAGCCATCTTAGAAAAGGAATCAATGACCACCCACAAGGTATCGAAGCGGGGTAGGTCAGTGATGAAGTCCATGGTCAAGGTGTGCCACGGTTTGGAAGGGACAGGTAAAGGAAGCAAGAGACCCACAGGGCGACCCCTATGGTGCTTACACTGTGCGCAAACAGCACATGCGTTGACGTAAGATTCAACATCCTTTCTCATAGACGGCCACCAGCACCACCTTCTCAGCAGCGCCAAGGTGCGTTTCTGACCGGGATGACCATGAACTGGGGCGTCGTGAGACCATTCCAAGGCCATGTTGCGGGTGTCTACCGTGGGCATGAATAAACGATCAGAAACAAAGGGGAGGCCATCGTGAACCACCAAATCCCATTCGGACAACTGGCCTGGGTGTGAGGTAACCCAGTCCCGTATCGCGTCAAGTAAGGGCAGGGTTGGAGTACACAAACAAACCACCTTGCCGACGTCTAGAAGGGTGTCAGGAAACGTCGGCAAGGCCAGCCCCCCAGGGGAACGCAATAAGGCATCGGCTTTGCCATGGGTAGTACCCGGGCGATGTTTGATCACAAAGTCGAAGGCCGCAAAGAAGAGATGCCACCTGACCTGCCTGCTGTTGATACACTTCAGGGATGCCAGCGCTTGTAAGTTCTGGTGATTGGAATAAACCATGACACGGTGCTTAGCACCCAAGAGGTGATGCCTCCAAATGCGTAATGCGTCCATGACCGCCAGCAGTTGCTTTCGGTCACGGTATAGTGGGATTCGGCATCTGTGAATTTACGGGAATGGAAGGCCACAGGGTGAAGACGACCAGAGGTAGGGCAAGTCTGTGACAATACAGCACCTAGGGCAAAGGATGAGGCATCAGCCTCCACTATGAATGGCAGTTCTGGGTCTGGGTGCTGCAGGATGGGGGCAGTTGTGAACGCTGTCTTTAAAGCCTCGAAGTCTGGTTGATGTGTGTCCGTCCATAGAAAGGGTGTGCGAGGGCTAGTCAGGGAAGTGAGGGGAGCCACCAAAGAAGAAAACCCAGAGATAAACCGCCTGTAAAAGTTAGTGAAACGAAAGAAAGACTGGAGCGCCTTTAGGGAATCGGGGACCAGCCAATCCAGAACCGCGAGAACCTTGGAGTTGTTCATGGCTAGCCCTCCAGACGAGATGTGAAAACCAAGAAACTCTACGGAGTCGGCATGGAACTGGCACTTCTTGGGTTTGGCAAACAAGGAGTGCATCCGTAGGCGAGACAACACTTCCCTGACGTGCTGTACGTGGTCCTTCATGATCTGGGAAAATATCAGGATGTCATCCAAATAGACTACAACAAAAACGTCCAGGCCGTCAGAGAAAATGTCGTTCATGAACCTCTGGAACGTTGCCGGATCGTTGCACAAACCGAACGGCATGACCGTATACTCATACAAGCCATAGCGAGTACAAAAGGCGGTCTTCTATTCGTCCCCGGGACGCACACGAACCAGATTGTAGGCACCACGGAGGTCTAATTTGGTAAAAACAGTGGCGTGTGTGAGATGGTCCAACAGGGGCGTGATTAGTGGAATGGGGTAGCGGTCTTTCTTGGTGATGGCATTGAGTCTGCGGTAGTCCACACAAGGCCATAAGTCACCCTCCTTCTTGGGAACGAAGAAAATGGGGCTCGCCACCGGGGATGTAGAAGGACGTATCTGGCTCAGACGGAGGGACTTTTGGATGTACTCCTTGAGGGCTAGATCCTCAGTAGGAGACAGGGAGTAGATACGACCTGTGGGGATAGCGCTGTCCGGAACCAGCTCTATTGGGCAGTCGTACGGACAATGTGGCGGTAGGACCTCCGATGAACCATGGTCGAACACTTCCAGATAGTCCTGGTATTGGGCCGGAATGAGTGTAGAGACCAGTCCAACCGTGCGGTGTTCTGTGGAGGGAAAAAACAGGATCCTGTAGAGATAATTGAGCCATGACCCCCAATGCTTGAGTGGTTGTCTCAATGCTGGTGGCTGCGGTTAGACAGAAGTGTTGACAGAGATCGGATTTGAAATGCACCGAACCCTCTTTCCAGTAGATTAAGGGGTTGTGTTCCCGTAGCCAGGGTATTCCCAATATTACACCGAACTGGGGCATTGAGATGAGATCAAAACTCAGGGTCTCCCTGTGTATAGCTTGTATGGTCAGGAGCATTGGGGCGGTCTGTTGTTTGATCGGTCTGGAAACCAGAGCAGTCCCATCAACTGCCTGTACTGGTTTCGGCCGAGTTTTGGCTAGAAGAGGTAGATTCAGGGTTTGGGCCAGCGTGATGTCCATATAATTACCTATAGCCCCGGAATCTATGATAATCGTAACCGGGTGTGTGATGTCAGGTGTGGGTTGTAGAATGGCCTGCACATATATGGGTCTGATGCGACCGAAAGCAAACACAGGGTTCGGGGTATGGCAAGGAGCGCTCAACCCAGTCCCCGAGTCTAGGGTCGAGCACTCCGAAAACCCGATGGTTTCAGCTTTGGGCGACGGGGACACTCCTTCACGTAATGGCCAGTTAGACCACAATAATAGCAAGCATTGTCCACCCTCCTACGTTCCCTTTCTATGGGTGTGATCGGGCTCCTGATGCCCCCGATTTGCATGGGTTCAGAACTGGTGTTTGAGGGGGCCGAGATGGAAGGAGATGGGGCAGTGGTGTGCATGAAACCGGCCTCAGCCCTACATTCAGAACATCTGGCGTCCAATTGCAGAGTTAAATCGACTAGATCATGGTAAGAGGTCGGTAAGGAGGGAATAACCGCAAGGGCGTCCTTCATGACGTTGTTTAGGCCGCGATAATACACAACAGCCTTTTTGGTTTCGGGCCCAGAAGTCTCGGCTGCAAGCTGGTTGAACTTAGTAATGTATTCGATTAAAGACCCCCTACCCTGCCCCAGGAGTTCCAGGTCTCGGGACTGGACTTTATGGCGTGTATCGAACACTCGGGACATCTCAGTGACCAACAGATCAAAATCTTAAAGGGCTGGGTTGTCGTTTTCCAGGAGTGGATTGGCCCAAGCAGCAGCAGTGCCTGCTAAATGAGAGAGAGTAAAGGCTGCCTTGGAGGTGGAGTCCGGAAAGGCCTAGGGTCTACACAAAAAATGCAACTTGCATTGATTCAGGAAGGTTCTGAATTTGCTGGGATCCCCATGATACCTCTCAGGGGCGGCCAAAGGAAAAGGAGAGGGCAGTACTACAGGGATGGGGTTAGGAGTGGGTGGAACGGGAGGCTGGACGGGCGGGGGGCCTGGTGGAGTATCCTCAAATTCAGCATCTGAGGGTAGAGGGTGTCTAGCACTCTGGATGGTATCCAAGCGTTAGTGAATGGCTGTATTTGCTGCGGCCATGTCTGCACGTAACACGGTTATGGCCTGAACCACAGTGGTCAAGGGGTCATCCGCAGCTCCCTCCATTGCTACACGACAGGATGGCTTCACAGTCTGTTGTGTCTTGACTGTCGTGTAGCCGAAGAGTCCTCTGTCCACAAGTGCCGCACAGAGAGAATCAAAGTCACTCTCTGTACAGCCTTTGAGGCCACAGGTGGGAGATGTTCTTCCGGAACTGCGATACTCATGGAACCCCAAACCACTGTAAAGGAAACACCGGTTAAGTATGAAGCCAAAACAGAACCAACAACCAATCAACAAGTAAGTGGAACGGTCTTACCAAAAGGTGTCTGTGGAGTAGCGGTCGTACCTATGGGGAAGGTTCCGAGACCCAGCAAGGCTGTTCTTTTCAGTGTGTAGCAATCCCAGCAACGTTGCAAGTGCCGGGCCCACCTGATGCCAGAATCCGCACAAGAAAGGCGGAACGTAGTAGGAGTCCGTGAAGCAGTCCGTGGATGTAACAATGATCCAAAAGTAAGTACCAGAGCCAAGGGTTATCCGCTGCCAGTCTGTGAAACAAATACGAGGTCAAGATCCAAAGGGTGAGACAGAAGGTAAGTAGCGCCGTACAGGAATCCGAGAAAACAGCTGTGAAGCACCGAAGCACCGCGACACAGCCGTTTAAATACTGGCGCTGCTATTTCCTCCAGGTCACATGACCCACAACCGCATCACGTGAGTGTAGTCCAGAAACACGTGAGCGGAAGGTGGTGGTCATGTGACACGGAAGAAGCCGGTGTAGCAGCCGCCACGGAAGACGCCAAAGGGGCAGACCTCTCCACGGGCAAACAGCATGCCGACCCAAGCATTGTGGCAATCGGCGCCGTGGCAACTGGGACAAAGAGAGAACCTGTGAGTCCCGGAACCGGGAAAGAGGGTGAGGGGTGTTAGGGGCATGGGGATGAGGAATGGGACCCCCAGAGGGACGAGGGGAGTGCGTGACACTAGGCTATTTGTAAACCCCTTTTCAGGCCTCCAAAGATTTCTAGATTTTTGGAGGCCTAAGATGTGTTTTAAAGCTCTTTTTGGCCTGCCAACATTTTCTGGACCTAGGGGTTTAGGATGCAATGTTTGGGCCAAAAATGTTTTTGGGAATTTCAGGGGTCTAGGATGCGGATTAAGGCCCTTTACAGGCTGCCAATATTTTTGGGACACTCAGAGCTCTCTGAACATTTTTCGGGCCACCAACTTTTTCTGGACTTTAGGGGGTCTAGGCTATTTGTAAAGCCCTTATTTGGGTCTCCAAAGTTTTCTAGATTTTTGGAGGCCTAAGATGTGTTTTAAGGCTCTTTTTGACCTGCCAACATTTTCTGGGTGTAGGATGCATTTTTTGGGCCAAAAATGTTTTTGCTAATTTCAGGGGCCTAGGATGCGGATTAAGGCCCTTTACAGGCTGACAATATTTTTGGGATATTTGGAGCTCTGTGACACAAATTCTGGCCCACCTTCTTTTCTCGCCTTTAGGGGGTCTATGATATTTATAAACCCCTTTTTCGGGCCTCCAAAGTTTTCTAGATTTTTGGAGGCCTAAGATGTGTTTTAAGGCTCTTTTTGGCCTGCCAACATGTTCTAGACCACAGGGGTGTAGGATGCATTTTTTGGGCCAAATATGTTTTTGGGAATTTCAGGGGAATAGGATGAGAACTAAAGCCCTTTACAGGCTGACAATATTTTTGTGACATTTGGAGCTCTGTGACACATTTTCTGGCCCACCTTCATTTCTGGACTTTAGGGGGTCTTGGCTAGTTGTAAACCCTTTTTTCGGGCCTCCAAAGTTTTCTAGATTTTTGTATGCCTACCATGTTCTTTAAGGCTCTTTTTGGCCTGCAAACATTTTCTGGACCTCAGGGATGTAGGATGCATTTTTTGGGCCAAAATTATTTTTAGGAATTTGAGCGAGTTAGGATATGGATTAAGGCCCTTTCCAGACTGCTGATATTTCTGGGACATTCAGAGCTATGTGATACACTTTCTGGGCCATCAACTTTTCTGGACTTTAAGGGGTGGGGCTATTTGTAAACCCCTTTTTTAGCCTCCAAAGTTTTCTAGATTTTTGTAGGCCTAACATGTTCTTTAAAGCTCTTTTTGGCCTGCGAACATTTTCTGGACCTCAGGGGTGTAGGATGCATTTTTTGGGCCAAAATTATTTTTGGGAATTTGAGCAGGTTAGGATGTGGATTAAGGCCCTTTACAGACTGCCGTTCTTTTTGGGACATTCAGAGCTCCGTGACACTCTTTCTGGGCCACCAACTTTTCTGGACTTTAAGGGGTGGGGCTATTTGTAAACACCTTTTTCGGCCTCCAAAGTTCTCTAGATTTTTTGAGGCCTAAAATGTGTAATGCTCTTTTTGGCATGCCAACATTTTCTGGACCTCAGGGGTGTAGGATGCATTTTATGGGCCAAAAATATTTTTGGGAATTTCAGGGGTCTAGGATGCGGATTAAGGCCCTATACAGGCTGGCAGTATTTTTGGGACATTCAGAGCTCTGTGACACATTTTTCAAGCCATCTTCTTTTACTGGACTTTAGGGGGTCTAGGCTATTTGTAAACCCCTTTTTCGGGCCTCCAACGTTTTCTATATTTTTGGAGGCCTAAGATGTGTTTTAACGATCTTTTTGGCCTGCAAAAAAATTTCTGGACCACAGGGGTGTAGGAGGCATTTTTGGGGCCAAACATTTCTTGGGGAATTGCAGGGGTCTAGGATGCGGATTAAGGCCCTTTACAGGCTGCCAGTATTTTTGGGACATTCAGAGCTCTTTAACACATTTTTCAGGCCACCAACTTTTCTGGACTTTAGGGGGTCTAAGCTATTTGTAAACCCCCTTTTCAGGCCTCCAAATATTTCTAGATTTTAGGAGGCCTAAGATGTGTTTTAAAGCTCTTTTTGCCTGCCAACATTTTCTGGACCTAGGGGTGTAGGATGCATTGTTTGGGCCAAAAATGTTTGGGGGAATTTCAGGGGTCTAGGATGCAGATTAAGGCCCTTTACAGGCTGCCAATATTTTTGGGACATTCAGAGCTCTGTGACACATTTTTCGGGCCACCAACTTTTTCTGGACTTTAGGGGGTCTAGGCTATTTGTAAAGCCCTTATTTTGGTCTCCAAAGTTTTCTAGATTTTTGGAGGCCTAAGATCTGTTTTAAGGCTCTTTTTGACCTGCCAACATTTTCTGGGTGTAGGATGCATTTTTTGGGCCAAAAATGTTTTTGCTAATTTCAGGGGCCTAGGATGCAGATTAAGGCCCTTTACAGGCTGCCAATATTTTTGGGACATTCAGAGCTCTCTGACACAAATTCTGGCCCACCTTCATTTCTGGACTTTAGGGGGTCTAGGCTATTTGTAAACCCCTTTTTCGGGCCTCAAAAGTTTCCTAGATTTTAAGAGGCCTAAGATGTGTTTTAAGGCTCTTTTTGACCTGGCAACATTTTCTGGGTGTAGGATACATTTTTTGGGCCAAATATGTTTTTGCTAATTTCAGGGGCCTAGGATGCAGATTAAGGCCCTTTACAGGCTGACGATATTTTTGGGATATTTGGAGCTCTGTGACACAAATTCTGGCCCACATTCTTTTCTCGACTTTAGGGGGTCTATGCTATTTGTAAACCCCTTTTTTAGGCCTCCAAGGTTTTCTAGATTTTTGGAGGCCTAAGATGTGTTTAAGGCTCTTTTTGGCCTGCCATCATTTTCTGGATCTCAGGGGTATAGGATGCATTGTTTGGGCCAAAAAAAGTTTTTGGGAATTTCAGGTGTCTAGCATGCGGATTAAGGCCCTTTACAGGCTGCCGATATTTTTAGACATTCAGAGCTCTGTGACACATTTTTCGGGTCACCAACTTTTTCTGGACTTTAGGGTGTCTAGGCTATTTGTAAACCCCTTTTTTAGGTCTCCAAAGTTTTCTAGATTTTTGGAGGCCTAAGATGTGTTTAAGGCTCTTTTTGGCCTGCCATCATTTTCTGGATCTCAGGGGTATAGGATGCATTGTTTGGGCCAAAAAAGTTTTTGGGAATTTCAGGTGTCTAGCATGCGGATTAAGGCCCTTTACAGGCTGCCGATATTTCTGGGACATTCAGAGCTCTGTGACACAAATTCTGGCCCACCTTCATTTCTGGACTTTAGGGGGTCTTGGCTATTTGTAAACCCCTTTTTCGGGCCTCAAAAGTTTCCTAGATTTTTAGAGGCCTAAAATGTGTTTTAAGGCTCTTTTTGGCCTGCCAACATGTTCTAAACCACAGGGGTGTAGGATGCATTTTTGGGCCAAATGTGTTTTTGGGAATTTCAGGGGAATAGGATGAGAACTAAAGCCCTTTACAGGCTGACAATATTTTTGTGACATTTGGAGCTCTGATACACATTTTCTGGGGCACCAACTTTTCTGGACTTTAGGCGGTCTAGGCTATTTGTAAACGCCTTTTTCAGGCATCCAGTTTCCTAGATTTTTTTGAGGCCTAAGATGTGTTTTAAGACTCTTTGGCCTTCCAACATTTTCTGGACCTCAGGGGCGTAGGATGCATTTTTTAGGCTGAAAATATTTTTGGGAATTTCAGGGGACTAGGCTGCGGATTAAGACCCTTTACAGGCGGCCGATATTTTTGGGAGATTCAGAGCTCTGTGACACATTTTCAGGCAACCAACTTTTCTGGATTCTACGAGGTCTAGGCTAGTTGTAAACCCCTTTTTCGGGCCTCCAAAGTTTTCTAGATTTTTGTATGCCTAAAATGTTCTTTAAGGCTCTTTTTGGCCTGCGAACATTTTCTGGACCTCAGGGATGTAGGGTGCATTTTTTGGGCCAAAATTATTTTTGGGCATTTCAGCGGATTAGGATGTGGATTAAGGCCCTTTCCAGACTGCCGATATTTTTGGGACATTCAGAGCTCTGTGACACACTTTGTGGGCCACCAACTTTTCTGGACTTTAAGGGGTGGGGCTATTTGTAAACACCTTTTCGGTCTTCAAAGTTTTCTGGATTTTTGTAGGCCTAAGTTCTTTAAAGCTCTTTTTGGCCTGCAAATATTTTCTGGACCTCAGGGGTGTAGGATGCATTTTTGGGGCCAAAAATGTTTTTGGGAATTTCAGGGGTCTAGTACGCGGATTAAGGCCCTTTACATGCTGCCGATATTTTTGGGACATTCAGAGCTCTGTGACACATTTTTCGGGTCACCAACTTTTTCTGGACTTTAGGGTGTCTAGGCTATTTGTAAACCCCTTTTCTAGGCTTCCAAAGTTTTCTAGATTTATGGAGGCCTAAGATGTGGTTTAAGGCTCTATTTGGCCTGCCAACATTTTCTGGACCTCAGGGGTTTAGGATGCATTTTATGGGCCAAAATTATTTTTGGGAATTCCAGGGGTCTAGGATGCGGATTAAGGCCCTATACAGGCTGGCGGTATTTTTGGGACATTCAGAGCTCTGTGACACATTTTTCAGGCCATCTTCTTTTACTGGACTTTAGGGGGTCTAGGCTATTTGTAAACCCCTTTTTCGGGCCTCCAAACTTTTCGATATTTTTGGAGGCCTAAGATGTGTTTAAATGATCTTTTTGGCCTGCAAACAATGTTCTGGACCACAGGGGTGTAGGAGGCATTTTTCGGGCCAAACATTTCTTGGGGAATTTCAGGGGTCTAGGATGCGGATTAAGGCCCTTTACAGGCTGCCAGTATTTTTGGGACATTCAGAGCTCTTTGACACATTTTTCAGGCCACCAACTTTTCTGGACTTTAGGGGGCTAAGCTATTTGTAAACCCCGTTTTTGGGTCTGCAAAGTTTTCTAGATTTTTAGAGACCTAAAATGTGTTTTAAGGCTCTTTTTGCCCTGCCAACATTTTCTGGACCTCAGGGGTGTAGGATGCATTTTTGGGGCCAAAAATGTTTTTGGGAATTTCAGGGGTCTAGTACGCGGATTAAGGCCCTTTACATGCTGCCGATATTTTTGGGACATTCAGAGCTCTGTGACACATTTTCCAGCCACTAACTATTTCTGGACTTTAGGGTGTCTAGGCTATTTGTAAACCCCTTTTCAGGCCTCCAAAGATTTCTAGATTTTTGGAGGCCTAAGATGTGTTTTAAAGCTCTTTTTGGCCTGCCAACATTTTTTGGACCTAGGGGTGTAGGATGCATTGTTTGGACCAAAAATGTTTTTGGGAATTTCAGGGGTCTAGGATGCAGATTAAGGCCCTTTACAGGCTGCCAATATTTTTGGGACATTCAGAGCTCTGTGACACATTTTTCGGGCCACCAACTTTTTCTGGACTTTAGGGGTTCTAGGCTATTTGTAATGCCCTTATTTGGGTCACCAAAGTTTTCTAGATTTTTGGAGGCCTAAGATGTGTTTTAAGGCTCTTTTTGACCTGCCAACATTTTCTGGGTGTAGGATGCATTTTTTGGGTCAAAAATGTTTTTGCTAATTTCAGGGGCCTAGGATGCGGATTAAGGCCCTTTACAGGCTGACAATATTTTTGGGATATTTGGAGCTCTGTGACACAAATTCTGGCCCACCTTCTTTTCTCGACTTTAGGGGGTCTATGCTATTTGTAAAGCCCTTTTTCGGGCCTCCAAAGTTTTCTAGATTTTTGGAGGCCTAAGATGTGTTTTAAGGCTCTTTTTGGCCTGCCATCATTTTCTGGATCTCAGGGGTATAGGATGCATTGTTTGGGTCAAAAAAGATTTTGGGAATTTCAGGGGTCTAGGATGCAGATTAAGGCCCTTTTTTACAGGCTGCTGATATTTTTGGGACATTCAGAGCTCTGTGACACAAATTCTGGCCCACGTTCATTTCTGGACTTTAGCGGGTCTATGCTATTTGTAAACCCCTTTTTCGGGCCTCAAAAGTTTCCTAGATTTTTAGAGGCCTAAGATGTGTTTTAGGCTCCTTTTGGCCTGCCAACATGTTCTAGACCACAGGGGTGTCGGATGCATTTTTTGGGCCAAATATGTTTTTGGGAATTTCAGGGGAATAGGATGAGAACTAAAGCCCTTTAACGGCTGACAATATTTTTGTGACATTTCGAGCTCTGTGACACATTTTCTGGGCCACCAACTTTTCTGGACTTTAGGCGGTCTAGGCAATTTGTAAACCCCTTTTTCGGGCATCCAGTTTCGTATATTTTTTGAGGCCTAAAATGTGTTTGAATACTCTTTGGCCTGCCAACATTTTCTGGACCTCAGGGGTGTAGGATGCATTTTTTAGGCCGAAAATATTTTTGGGAATTTCAGGGGACTAGGATGCAGATTAAGACCCTTTACAGGCGGCCAATATTTTTGGGACATTCAGAGCTCTGTGACACATTTTCGGGCCACCAACTTTTCTGGACTTTATGAGGTCTATGCTAGTTGTAAACCCCTTTTCTGGGCCTCCAAAGTTTTCTAGATTTTTGTATGCCTAAAATGTTCTTTAAGGCTCTTTTTGGCCTGCGAACATTTTCTGGACCTCAGGGGTGTAGGGTGCATTTTTCGGGCCAAAATTATTTTTGGGAATTTCAGCGGATTAGGATGTGGATTAAGGCCCTTTCCAGACTGCCGATATTTTTGGGACATTCAGAGCTCTGTGACACACTTTGTGGGCCACCAACTTTTCTGGACTTTAAGGGGTGGGGCTATTTGTAAACACCTTTTCGGTCTTCAAAGTTTTCTGGATTTTTGTAGGCCTAAGTTCTTTAAAGCTCTTTTTGGCCTGCAAATATTTTCTGGACCTCAGGGGTGTAGGATGCATTTTTGGGGCCAAAAATGTTTTTGGGAATTTCAGGGGTCTAGTACGCGGATTAAGGCCCTTTACATGCTGCCGATATTTTTGGGACATTCAGAGCTCTGTGACACATTTTTCGGGTCACCAACTTTTTCTGGACTTTAGGGTGTCTAGGCTATTTGTAAACCCCTTTTCTAGGCTTCCAAAGTTTTCTAGATTTATGGAGGCCTAAGATGTGGTTTAAGGCTCTATTTGGCCTGCCAACATTTTCTGGACCTCAGGGGTTTAGGATGCATTTTATGGGCCAAAATTATTTTTGGGAATTCCAGGGGTCTAGGATGCGGATTAAGGCCCTATACAGGCTGGCGGTATTTTTGGGACATTCAGAGCTCTGTGACACATTTTTCAGGCCATCTTCTTTTACTGGACTTTAGGGGGTCTAGGCTATTTGTAAACCCCTTTTTCGGGCCTCCAAACTTTTCGATATTTTTGGAGGCCTAAGATGTGTTTAAATGATCTTTTTGGCCTGCAAACAATGTTCTGGACCACAGGGGTGTAGGAGGCATTTTTCGGGCCAAACATTTCTTGGGGAATTTCAGGGGTCTAGGATGCGGATTAAGGCCCTTTACAGGCTGCCAGTATTTTTGGGACATTCAGAGCTCTTTGACACATTTTTCAGGCCACCAACTTTTCTGGACTTTAGGGGGCTAAGCTATTTGTAAACCCCGTTTTTGGGTCTGCAAAGTTTTCTAGATTTTTAGAGACCTAAAATGTGTTTTAAGGCTCTTTTTGCCCTGCCAACATTTTCTGGACCTCAGGGGTGTAGGATGCATTTTTGGGGCCAAAAATGTTTTTGGGAATTTCAGGGGTCTAGTACGCGGATTAAGGCCCTTTACATGCTGCCGATATTTTTGGGACATTCAGAGCTCTGTGACACATTTTCCAGCCACTAACTATTTCTGGACTTTAGGGTGTCTAGGCTATTTGTAAACCCCTTTTCAGGCCTCCAAAGATTTCTAGATTTTTGGAGGCATAAGATGTGTTTTAAAGCTCTTTTTGGCCTGCCAACATTTTTTGGACCTAGGGGTGTAGGATGCATTGTTTGGACCAAAAATGTTTTTGGGAATTTCAGGGGTCTAGGATGCAGATTAAGGCCCTTTACAGGCTGCCAATATTTTTGGGACATTCAGAGCTCTGTGACACATTTTTCGGGCCACCAACTTTTTCTGGACTTTAGGGGGTCTAGGCTATTTGTAATGCCCTTATTTGGGTCACCAAAGTTTTCTAGATTTTTGGAGGCCTAAGATGTGTTTTAAGGCTCTTTTTGACCTGCCAACATTTTCTGGGTGTAGGATGCATTTTTTGGGTCAAAAATGTTTTTGCTAATTTCAGGGGCCTAGGATGCGGATTAAGGCCCTTTACAGGCTGACAATATTTTTGGGATATTTGGAGCTCTGTGACACAAATTCTGGCCCACCTTCTTTTCTCGACTTTAGGGGGTCTTTGCTATTTGTAAAGCCCTTTTTCGGGCCTCCAAAGTTTTCTAGATTTTTGGAGGCCTAAGATGTGTTTTAAGGCTCTTTTTGGCCTGCCATCATTTTCTGGATCTCAGGGGTATAGGATGCATTGTTTGGGTCAAAAAAGATTTTGGGAATTTCAGGGGTCTAGGATGCAGATTAAGGCCCTTTCCAGACTGCCGATATTTTTAGGACATTCAGAGCTCTGTGACACACTTTCTGGGCCACCAACTTTTCTGGACTTTAACGGGTGGGGCTGTTTGTAAACACCTTTTTCGGTCTCCAAAGTTTTCTAGATTTTTGTAGGCTGAGATGTTCTTTAAAGCTCTTTTTGGCCTGCGAACATTTTCTGGACCTCAGGGGTGTAGGATGCATTTTTTGGGGCAAAACTATTTTTGGGAATTTCAGCGGTCTAGGATGTGGATTAAGGCCCTGTACAGGCTGACGATATTTTTGGGACATTCAGAGCTCCGTGACACACTTTCTGGGCCACCAACTTTTCTGGACTTTAAGGGGTGGGGCTATTTGTAAACACCTTTTTCGGCCTCCAAAGTTCTCTAGATTTTTGTAGGCTGAGATCTTCTTTAAAGCTCTTTTTGGCATGCCAACATTTTCTGGACCTCAAGAGTGTAGGATGCATTTTATGGGCCAAAAATATTTTTGGGAATTCCAGGGGTCTAGGATGCGGATTAAGGCCCTTTACAGGCTGCCAATATTTCTGGGACATTCAGAGCTCTGTGACACATTTTTCAGGCCATCTTCTTTACTGGACTTCAGGGGGTCTAGGCTATTTCTAAACCCCTTTTTCGGGCCTCCAAAGTTTTCTATATTTTTGGGGGCCTAAGATGTGTTTAAACAATCTTTTTGGCCTGCAAAAAATGTTCTGGACCACAGGGGTGTAGGAGGCATTTTTCGGGCCAAACATTTCTTGGGGAATTTCAGGGGTCTAGGATGCGGATTAAGGCCCTTTACAGGCTGCCAGTATTTTTGGGACATTCAGAGCTCTTTGACACATTTTTCAGGCCACCAACTTTTCTGGACTTTAGGGAGCTAAGCTATTTGTAAACCCTGTTTTTGGGTCTCCAAAGTTTTCTAGATTTTTAGAGACCGAAAATGTGTTTTAAGGCTCTTTTTGGAATGCCAACATTATCTGGACCTCAGGGGTGTAGGATGCATTTTTGGGGCCAAAAATGTTTTTGTGAATTTCAGGGGTCTAGTACGCGGATTAAGGCCCTTTACATGCTGCCGATATTTTTGGGACATTCAGAGCTCTGTGACACATTTTCCGGCCACTAACTATTTCTGGACTTTAGGGTGTCTAGGCTATTTGTAAACCCCTTTTCAGGCCTCCAAAGATTTCTAGATTTTTGGAGGCCTAAAATGTGTTTTAAAGCTCTTTTTGGCCTGCCAATATTTTTTGGACCTAGGGGTGTAGGATGCATTGTTTGGGTCAAAAATGTTTTTGCTAATTTCAGGGGCCTAGGATGCGGATTAAGGCCCTTTACAGACTTACAATATTTTTGGGATATTTGAAGCTCTGTGACACAAATTCTGGCCCACCTTCTTTTCTCGACTTTAGGGGGTCTATGCTATTTGTAAACCCCTTTTTCGGGCCTCTGAAGTTTTCTAGATTTTTGGAGGCCTAAGATGTGTTTTAAGGCTCTTTTTGGCCTGCCATCATTTTCTGGATCTCAGGGGTATAGGATGCATTGTTTGGGCCAAAAAAGATTTTGGGAATTTCAGGGGTCTAGGATGCAGATTAAGGACCTTTTCTACAGGCTGCTGATATTTTTGGGACATTCAGAGCTCTGTGACACAAATTCTGGCCCACGTTCATTTCTGGACTTTAGCGGGTCTATGCTATTTGTAAACCCCTTTTTCGGGCCTCAAAAGTTTCCTAGATTTTTAGAGGCCTATGATGTGTTTTAGGGTCCTTTTGGCCTGCCAACATGTTCTAGACCACAGGGGTGTCGGATGCATTTTTTGGGCCAAATATGTTTTTGGGAATTTCAGGGGAATAGGATGAGAACTAAAGCCCTTTAACAGCTGACAATATTTTTGTGACATTTCGAGCTCTGTGACACATTTTCTGGGCCACCAACTTTTCTGGACTTTAGGCGGTCTAGGCAATTTGTAAACCCCTTTTTCGGGCATCCAGTTTCGTATATTTTTTGAGGCCTAAAATGTGTTTTAAGACTCTTTGGCCTGCCAACATTTTCTGGACCTCAGGGGTGTAGGATGCATTTTTTAGGCTGAAAATATTTTTGGGAATTTCAGGGGACTAGGATGCGGATTAAGACCCTTTACAGCCGGCCAATATTTTTGGGACATTCAGAGCTCTGTGACAGATTTTCGGGCCACCAACTTTTCTGGACTTTACGAGGTCTAGGCTAGTTGTAAACCCCTTTTCTGGGCCTCCAAAGTTTTCTAGATTTTTGTATGCCTAAAATGTTCTTTAAGGCTCTTTTTGGCCTGCGAACATTTCCTGGACCTCAGGGGTGTAGGGTGCATTTTTTGGGCCAAAATTATTTTTGGGAATTTCAGCGGATTAGGATGTGGATTAAGGCCCTTTCCAGACAACCAATATTTTTAGGACATTCAGAGCTCTGTGACACACTTTCTGGGCCACCAACTTTTCTGGACTTTAACGGGTGGGGCTATTTGTAAACACCTTTTTCGGTCTCCAAAGTTTTCTAGATTTTTGTAGGCTGAGATGTTCTTTAAAGCTCTTTTTGGCCTGCGAACATTTTCTGGACCTCAGGGGTGTAGGATGCATTTTTTGGGGCAAAACTATTTTTGGGAATTTCAGCGGTCTAGGATGTGGATTAAGGCCCTTTACAGGCTGACGATATTTTTGGGACATTCAGAGCTCTGTGACACACTTTCTGGGCCACCAACTTTTCTGGACTTTAAGGGGTGGGGCTATTTGTAAACACCTTTTTCGGCCTCCAAAGTTCTCTAGATTTTTGGAGGCCTAAGATGTGTAATGCTCTTTTTGGCATGCCAACATTTTCTGGACCTCAGGGGTGTAGGATGCATTGTTTGGGCCAAAATGTTTTGAGGAATTTCAGGGGTCTAGGATCTGGATTAAGGCCATTTACAGGCTGCTGATATTTTTGAGACATTCAGAGCTCTGTGACACATTTTTTGGGCCACCAACTTTTTCTGGACTTTAGGCCGTCTAGGCTATTTGTAAACCCCTTTTTCAGGCCTCCAAAGTATTCTAGATTTTTGGAGGCCTAAGATGTGTTTTAAGGCTCTTTTTGTCCTGCCAACATTTTCTGGGTGTAGGATGCATTTTTTGGACCAAATATGTTTTTGTGAATTTCAGGGGAATAGGATGAGAACTAAAGCCCTTTACAGGGTGACAATATTTTTGTGACATTTGGAGCTCTGTGACACATTTTCTGGGCCACCAACCTTTCTGGACTTTAGGTGGTCTAGGCTATTTGTAAACCCCTTTTTCGGGCATCCAAAGTTTTCTAGATTTTTGGAGGCCTAAGATGTGTTTTAAGGCTCTTTTTAGCCTGCCAACATTTTTTGGACCTAGGGGTGTAGGATGCATTGTTTGGACCAAAAATGTTTTTGGGAATTTCAGGGGTCTAGGATGCGGATTAAGGCCCTTTACAGGCTGCCAATATTTTTGGGACATTTAGAGCTCTGTGACACATTTTTCGGGCCACCAACTTTTTCTGGACTTTAGGGGGTCTAGGCTATTTGTAATGCCCTTATTTGGGTCGCCAAAGTTTTCTAGATTTTTGGAGGCCTAAGATGTGTTTTAAGGCTCTTTTTGACCTGCCAACATTTTCTGGGTGTAGGATGCATTTTTTGGGTCAAAAATGTTTTTGCTAATTTCAGGGGCCTAGGATGCGGATTAAGGCCCTTTACACGCTGACAATATTTTTGGGATATTTGGAGCTCTGTGACACAAATTCTGGCCCACCTTCTTTTCTCGACTTTAGGGGGTCTATGCTATTTGTAAGCCCCTTTTTTGGGCCTCCAAAGTTTTCTAGATTTATGGAGGCCTAAGATGTGTTTTAAGGCTCTTTTTGGCCTGCCATCATTTTCTGGATCTCAGGGGTATAGGATGCATTGTTTGGGCCAAAAATGTTTTTGGGAATTTCAGGGGTCTAGGATGCAGATTAAGGCCCTTTACAGGCTGCTGATATTTTTGGGACATTCAGAGCTCTGTGACACAAATTCTGGCCCACCTTCATTTCTGGACTTTAGGGGGTCTATGCTATTTGTAAACCCCTTTTTCGGGCCTCAAAAGTTTCCTAGATTTTTAGAGGCCTAAGATGTGTTTTAGGCTCCTTTTGGCCTGCCAACATGTTCTAGACCACAGGGGTGTCGGATGCATTTTTTGGGCCAAATATGTTTTTGGGAATTTCAGGGGAATAGGATGAGAACTAAAGCCCTTTAACGGCTGACAATATTTTTGTGACATTTTGAGCTCTGTGACACATTTTCTGGGCCACCAACTTTTCTGGACTTTAGGCGGTCTAGGCAATTTGTAAACCCCTTTTTCGGGCATCCAGTTTCGTATAATTTTTGAGGCCTAAAATGTGTTCTAAGACTCTTTGGCCTGCCAACATTTTCTGGACCTCAGGGGAGTAGGATGCATTTTTTAGGCCGAAAATATTTTTGGGAATTTCAGGGGACTAGGATGCGGATTAAGACCCTTTACAGGCGGCCAATATTTTTGGGATATTCAGAGCTCTGTGACACATTTTTCAGGCCATCTTCTTTACTGGACTTCAGGGGGTCTAGGCTATTTCTAAACCCCTTTTTCGGGCCTCCAAAGTTTTCTATATTTTTGGGGGCCTAAGATGTGTTTAAACAATCTTTTTGGCCTGCAAAAAATGTTCTGGACCACAGGGGTGTAGGAGGCATTTTTCGGGCCAAACATTTCTTGGGGAATTTCAGGGGTCTAGGATGCGGATTAAGGCCCTTTACAGGCTGCCAGTATTTTTGGGACATTCAGAGCTCTTTGACACATTTTTCAGGCCACCAACTTTTCTGGACTTTAGGGAGCTAAGCTATTTGTAAACCCTGTTTTTGGGTCTCCAAAGTTTTCTAGATTTTTAGAGACCGAAAATGTGTTTTAAGGCTCTTTTTGGAATGCCAACATTATCTGGACCTCAGGGGTGTAGGATGCATTTTTGGGGCCAAAAATGTTTTTGTGAATTTCAGGGGTCTAGTACGCGGATTAAGGCCCTTTACATGCTGCCGATATTTTTGGGACATTCAGAGCTCTGTGACACATTTTCCGGCCACTAACTATTTCTGGACTTTAGGGTGTCTAGGCTATTTGTAAACCCCTTTTCAGGCCTCCAAAGATTTCTAGATTTTTGGAGGCCTAAAATGTGTTTTAAAGCTCTTTTTGGCCTGCCAATATTTTTTGGACCTAGGGGTGTAGGATGCATTGTTTGGGTCAAAAATGTTTTTGCTAATTTCAGGGGCCTAGGATGCGGATTAAGGCCCTTTACAGACTTACAATATTTTTGGGATATTTGAAGCTCTGTGACACAAATTCTGGCCCACCTTCTTTTCTCGACTTTAGGGGGTCTATGCTATTTGTAAACCCCTTTTTCGGGCCTCTGAAGTTTTCTAGATTTTTGGAGGCCTAAGATGTGTTTTAAGGCTCTTTTTGGCCTGCCATCATTTTCTGGATCTCAGGGGTATAGGATGCATTGTTTGGGCCAAAAAAGATTTTGGGAATTTCAGGGGTCTAGGATGCAGATTAAGGACCTTTTCTACAGGCTGCTGATATTTTTGGGACATTCAGAGCTCTGTGACACAAATTCTGGCCCACGTTCATTTCTGGACTTTAGCGGGTCTATGCTATTTGTAAACCCCTTTTTCGGGCCTCAAAAGTTTCCTAGATTTTTAGAGGCCTATGATGTGTTTTAGGGTCCTTTTGGCCTGCCAACATGTTCTAGACCACAGGGGTGTCGGATGCATTTTTTGGGCCAAATATGTTTTTGGGAATTTCAGGGGAATAGGATGAGAACTAAAGCCCTTTAACAGCTGACAATATTTTTGTGACATTTCGAGCTCTGTGACACATTTTCTGGGCCACCAACTTTTCTGGACTTTAGGCGGTCTAGGCAATTTGTAAACCCCTTTTTCGGGCATCCAGTTTCGTATATTTTTTGAGGCCTAAAATGTGTTTTAAGACTCTTTGGCCTGCCAACATTTTCTGGACCTCAGGGGTGTAGGATGCATTTTTTAGGCTGAAAATATTTTTGGGAATTTCAGGGGACTAGGATGCGGATTAAGACCCTTTACAGCCGGCCAATATTTTTGGGACATTCAGAGCTCTGTGACACATTTTCGGGCCACCAACTTTTCTGGACTTTACGAGGTCTAGGCTAGTTGTAAACCCCTTTTCTGGGCCTCCAAAGTTTTCTAGATTTTTGTATGCCTAAAATGTTCTTTAAGGCTCTTTTTGGCCTGCGAACATTTCCTGGACCTCAGGGGTGTAGGGTGCATTTTTTGGGCCAAAATTATTTTTGGGAATTTCAGCGGATTAGGATGTGGATTAAGGCCCTTTCCAGACAACCAATATTTTTAGGACATTCAGAGCTCTGTGACACACTTTCTGGGCCACCAACTTTTCTGGACTTTAACGGGTGGGGCTATTTGTAAACACCTTTTTCGGTCTCCAAAGTTTTCTAGATTTTTGTAGGCTGAGATGTTCTTTAAAGCTCTTTTTGGCCTGCGAACATTTTCTGGACCTCAGGGGTGTAGGATGCATTTTTTGGGGCAAAACTATTTTTGGGAATTTCAGCGGTCTAGGATGTGGATTAAGGCCCTTTACAGGCTGACGATATTTTTGGGACATTCAGAGCTCTGTGACACACTTTCTGGGCCACCAACTTTTCTGGACTTTAAGGGGTGGGGCTATTTGTAAACACCTTTTTCGGCCTCCAAAGTTCTCTAGATTTTTGGAGGCCTAAGATGTGTAATGCTCTTTTTGGCATGCCAACATTTTCTGGACCTCAGGGGTGTAGGATGCATTGTTTGGGCCAAAATGTTTTGAGGAATTTCAGGGGTCTAGGATCTGGATTAAGGCCATTTACAGGCTGCTGATATTTTTGAGACATTCAGAGCTCTGTGACACATTTTTTGGGCCACCAACTTTTTCTGGACTTTAGGCCGTCTAGGCTATTTGTAAACCCCTTTTTCAGGCCTCCAAAGTATTCTAGATTTTTGGAGGCCTAAGATGTGTTTTAAGGCTCTTTTTGTCCTGCCAACATTTTCTGGGTGTAGGATGCATTTTTTGGACCAAATATGTTTTTGTGAATTTCAGGGGAATAGGATGAGAACTAAAGCCCTTTACAGGGTGACAATATTTTTGTGACATTTGGAGCTCTGTGACACATTTTCTGGGCCACCAACCTTTCTGGACTTTAGGTGGTCTAGGCTATTTGTAAACCCCTTTTTCGGGCATCCAAAGTTTTCTAGATTTTTGGAGGCCTAAGATGTGTTTTAAGGCTCTTTTTAGCCTGCCAACATTTTTTGGACCTAGGGGTGTAGGATGCATTGTTTGGACCAAAAATGTTTTTGGGAATTTCAGGGGTCTAGGATGCGGATTAAGGCCCTTTACAGGCTGCCAATATTTTTGGGACATTTAGAGCTCTGTGACACATTTTTCGGGCCACCAACTTTTTCTGGACTTTAGGGGGTCTAGGCTATTTGTAATGCCCTTATTTGGGTCGCCAAAGTTTTCTAGATTTTTGGAGGCCTAAGATGTGTTTTAAGGCTCTTTTTGACCTGCCAACATTTTCTGGGTGTAGGATGCATTTTTTGGGTCAAAAATAATTTTGCTAATTTCAGGGGCCTAGGATGCGGATTAAGGCCCTTTACACGCTGACAATATTTTTGGGATATTTGGAGCTCTGTGACACAAATTCTGGCCCACCTTCTTTTCTCGACTTTAGGGGGTCTATGCTATTTGTAAGCCCCTTTTTTGGGCCTCCAAAGTTTTCTAGATTTATGGAGGCCTAAGATGTGTTTTAAGGCTCTTTTTGGCCTGCCATCATTTTCTGGATCTCAGGGGTATAGGATGCATTGTTTGGGCCAAAAATGTTTTTGGGAATTTCAGGGGTCTAGGATGCAGATTAAGGCCCTTTACAGGCTGCTGATATTTTTGGGACATTCAGAGCTCTGTGACACAAATTCTGGCCCACCTTCATTTCTGGACTTTAGGGGGTCTATGCTATTTGTAAACCCCTTTTTCGGGCCTCAAAAGTTTCCTAGATTTTTAGAGGCCTAAGATGTGTTTTAGGCTCCTTTTGGCCTGCCAACATGTTCTAGACCACAGGGGTGTCGGATGCATTTTTTGGGCCAAATATGTTTTTGGGAATTTCAGGGGAATAGGATGAGAACTAAAGCCCTTTAACGGCTGACAATATTTTTGTGACATTTTGAGCTCTGTGACACATTTTCTGGGCCACCAACTTTTCTGGACTTTAGGCGGTCTAGGCAATTTGTAAACCCCTTTTTCGGGCATCCAGTTTCGTATAATTTTTGAGGCCTAAAATGTGTTCTAAGACTCTTTGGCCTGCCAACATTTTCTGGACCTCAGGGGAGTAGGATGCATTTTTTAGGCCGAAAATATTTTTGGGAATTTCAGGGGACTAGGATGCGGATTAAGACCCTTTACAGGCGGCCAATATTTTTGGGATATTCAGAGCTCTGTGACACATTTTCGGGCCACCAACTTTTCTGGACTTTACGAGGTCTAGGCTAGTTGTAAACCCCTTTTTTGGGCCTCCAAAGTTTTCTAGATTTTTGTATGCCTAAAATGTTCTTTACAGCTCTTTTTGGCCTGCGAACATTTTCTGGACCTCAGGGGTGTAGGGTGCATTTTTTGGGCCAAAATTATTTTTGGGAATTTCAGCGGATTAGGATGTGGATTAAGGCCCTTTCCAGACTGCCGATATTTTTAGGACATTCAGAGCTCTGTGACACACTTTCTGGGCCACCAACTTTTCTGGACTTTAACGGGTGGGGCTATTTGTAAACACCTTTTTCGGTCTCCAAAGTTTTCTAGATTTTTGTAGGCTGAGATGTTCTTTAAAGCTCTTTTTGGCCTGCGAACATTTTCTGGACCTCAGGGGTGTAGGATGCATTTTTTGGGCCAAAATTATTTTTGGGAATTTCAGCGGATTAGGATGTGGATTAAGGCCCTTTCCAGACTGCCGATATTTTTAGGACATTCAGAGCTCTGTGACACACTTTCTGGGCCACCAACTTTTCTGGACTTTAACGGGTGGGGCTATTTCTAAACACCTTTTTCGGCCTCCAAAGTTCTCTAGATTTTTGGAGGCCTAAGATGTGTAATGCTCTTTTTGGCATGCCAACATTTTCTGGACCTCAAGAGTTTAGGATGCATTTAATGGGCCAAAAATATTTTTGGGAATTCCAGGGGTCTAGGATGCGGATTAAGGCCCTTTACAGGCTGCCAATATTTCTGGGACATTCAGAGCTCTGTGACACATTTTTCAGGCCATCTTCTTTTACTGGACTTCAGGGGGTCTAGGCTATTTGTAAACCCCTTTTTCGGGCCTCCAAAGTTTTCTATATTTTTGGAGGCCTAAGATGTGTTTAAACAATCTTTTTGGCCTGCAAAAAATGTTCTGGACCACAGGGGTGTAGGAGTCATTTTTCGGGCCAAACATTTCTTGGGGAATTTCAGGGGTCTAGGATGTGGATTAAGGCCCTTTACAGGCTGCCAGTATTTTTGGGACATTCAGAGCTCTTTGACACATTTTTCAGGCCACCAACCTTTCTGGACTTTAGGTGGCTAAGCTATTTGTAAACCCCGTTTTTGGGCCTCCAAAGTTTTCTAGATTTTTAGAGACCTAAAATGTGTTTTAAGGCTCTTTTTGGCCTGCCAACATTTTCTGGACCTCAGGGGTATAGGATGCATTTTTGGGGCCAAAAATGTTTTTGGGAATTTCAGTGGTCTGGGATGCAGATTAAGGCTCTTTACAGGCTGCCTTTATTTTTGGGACATTCAGAGCTCTGTGACACATTTTTCGGGTCACCAACTTTTTCTGGACTTTAGGGTGTCTAGGCTATTTGTAAACCCCTTTTTTAGGCCTCCAAAGTTTTCTAGATTTATGGAGGCCTAAGATGTGGTTTAAGGCTCTATTTGGCCTGACATCATTTTCTGGATCTCATGGGTATAGGATGCATTGTTTGGGCCAAAAAAGTTTTTGGGAATTTCAGGTGTCTAGCATGCGGATTGAGGCCCTTTACAGGCTGCCGATATTTTTGGGACATTCAGAGCTCTGACACATTTTTCGGGTCACCAACTTTTTCTGGACTTTAGGGTGTCTAGGCTATTTGTAAACCCCTTTTTAGGCCTCCAAAGTTTTCTAGATTTTTGGAGGCCTAAGATGTGTTTAAGGCTCTTTTTGGCCTGCCATCATTTTCTGGGTGTAGGATGCATTTTTTGGGTCAAAAATGTTTTTGCTAATTTCAGGGGCCTAGGATGCGGATTAAGGCCCTTTACAGGCTGACAATATTTTTGGGATATTTGGAGCTCTGTGATACAAATTCTGGCCCACCTTCTTTTCGTGACTTTAGGGGGTCTATGCTATTTTTAAACTCCTTTTTCGGGCCTCCAAAGTTTTCTAGATATTTGGAGGCCTACGATGTGTTTTAAAGCTCTTTTTGGCCTGCCATCATTTTCTGGATCTCAGGGGTATAGGATGCATTGTTTGGGCCACAAACGTTTTTGGGAATTTCAGGGGTCTAGGATGCGGATTAAGGCCCTTTACAGGCTGCCGATATTTTTGGGACATTCAGAGCTCTGTGACACAAATTCTGGCCCACCTTCATTTCTGGACTTTAGGGGGTCTAGGCTATTTGTAAACCACTTTTTCGGGCCTCAAAAGTTTCCTAGATTTTTAGAGGCCTAAGATGTGTTTTAAGGCTCTTTTTGACCGGCCAACATTTTCTGGGTGCAGGATGCATTTTTGGGGGGGCCAAAAATGTTTTTTGGAATTTCAGGGGTCTAGGACGCGGATTAAGGCCCTTTACATGCTGCCGATATTTTTGGGACATTCAGAGCTCTATGACCCATTTTTCGGGTCACCAACTTTTTCTGGACTTTAGGGTGTCTAGGCTATTTGTAAACCCCTTTTTTAGGCCTCCAAAGTTTTCTAGATTTGTGGAGGCCTAAGATGTGGTTTAAGGCTCTATTTGGCCTGCCAACATTTTCTGGACCTCAGGGGTGAAGGATGCATTTTTGGGGCCAAAAATGCTTTTGGGAATTTCAGTGGTCTAGAATGCAGATTAAGGCCCTTTACATGCTGCCGATATTTTTGGGACATTCAGAGCTCTGTGACACATTTTTCAGGTCACCAACTTTTTCTGGACATTAAGGTGTCTAGGCTATTTGTAAACCTCTTTTTTAGGCCTCCAAAGTTTTCTAGATTAATGGAGGCCTAAGATGTGGTTTAAGGCTCTTTTTTGCCTGCCAGCATTTTCTGGACCTCAGGGGTGTAGGGTGCATTTTATGGGCCAAACATTTCTTGGTGAATTTCAGGGGTCTAGGATGCGGATTAAGGCCCCTTACAGGCTGCCAGTATTTTTGGGACATTCAGAGCTCTTTGACACATTTTTCAGGCCATCTTCTTTTACTGGACTTTAGGGGGTCTAGGCTATTTGTAAACCCCTTTTTCGGGCCTCCAAAGTTTTCTATATTTTTGGAGGCCTAAGATGTGTTTTAACGATCTTTTTGGCCTGCAAAAATATTTCGGGACCACAGGGGTGTAGGATGCTTTTTTCGGGCCAAACATTTCTTGGGGAATTTCAGGGGTCTAGGATGCGGATTAAGGCCCCTTACAGGCTGCCAGTATTTTTGGGACATTCAGAGCTCTTTGACACATTTTTCAGGCCACCAACTTTTCTGGACTGTAAGGGGTGGGGCTATTTGTAAACACCTTTTCGGTCTCCAAAGTTTTCTAGATTTTTGTAGGCCTAAGTTCTTTAAAGCTCTTTTTGGCTTGCAAATATTTTCTGGACCTCAGGGTTGTAGGATGCATTTTTGCGGCCAAAAATGTTTTTGGGAATTTCAGGGGTCTTGGACGCGGATTAAGGCCCTTTACATGCTGCCGATATTTTTGGGACATTCAGAGCTCTGTGACACATTTTTCGGGTCACCAACTTTTTCTGGTCTTTAGGGTGTCTAGGCTATTTGTAAGCCCCTTTTTTAGGCCTCCAAAGTTTTCTAGATTTATGGAGGCCTAAGATGTGGTTTAAGGCTCTTTTTGACCTGCCAACATTTTCTGGGTGTAGGATGCATTTTTTGGGCAAAAACTATTTCTGGGAATTTCAGCGGTCTAGGATGTGGATTAAGGCCCTTTACAGGCTGCCGATATTTTTGGAACATTCAGAGCTCCGTGACACACTTTCTGGGCCACCAAATTTTCTGGACTTTAAGGGGTGGGGCAATTTGTAAACACCTTTTTCAGCCTCCAAAGTTCTCTAGATTTTTGGAGGCCTAAGATGTGTAATGCCCTTTTTGGCATGCCAACATTTTCTGGACCTCAGGGGTGTAGGATGCATTTTATGGGCCAAAAATATTTTTGGGAATTTCAGGGGTCTAGGATGCGGATTAAGGCCCTTTACAGGCTGGCGGTATTTTAGGGACATTCAGAGCTCTGTGACACATTTTTCAGGCCATTTCTTTTACTGGACTTTAGGGGGTCTAGTCTATTTGTAAACCCCTTTTTCGGGGCTCCGAAGTTTTCTATATTTTTGGAGGCCTAAGATGTGTTTTAACGATCTTTTTGGCCAGCAAACATTTTCTGGACCACAGGGGTGTAGGAGGCATTTTTCGGGCCAAACATTTCTTGGGGAATTTCAGGGGTCTAGGATGCGGATTAAGGCCCTTTACAGGCTGCCAGTATTTTTGGGACATTCAGAGCTCTTTGACACATTTTTCAGGCCACCAACTTTTCTGGACTTTAGGTGGTCTAAGCTATTTGTAAACCCCGTTTTTGGGCCTCCAAAGTTTTCTAGATTTTTAGAGAACTAAAATGTGTTTTAAGGCTCTTTTTGGCCTGCCAACATTTTCTGGACCTCAGGGGTGTAGGGTGCATTTTTGGGGCCAAAAATGTTTTTGGGAATTTCAGTCGTCTGGGACGCAGATTAAGGCTCTTTACAGGCTGCCTTTATTTTTGGGACATTCAGAGCTCTGTGTCACATTTTCCGGCCACCAACTTTTTCTGGACTTTAGGGTGTCTAGGCTATTTGTAAACCCCATTTCAGGCCTCCAAATATTTCTAGATTTTTCCAGGCCTAAAATGTGTTTTAAAGCTCTTTTTGGCCTGCCAACATTTTCTGGACCTAGGGGTGTAGGATGCATTGTTTGGGCCAAAAATGTTTTTGGGAATTTCAGGGGTCTAGGATGCGGATTAAGTCCCTTTACAGGCTGCCAATATTTTTGGGACATTACGAGCTCTGTGACACATTTTTTGGGCCACCAACTTTTTCTGGACTTTAGGGGGTCTAAGCTATTTGTAATCCCCGTTTTTGGGCCTCCAAAGTTTTCGAGTTTTTTGGAGGCCTAAGATGTGTTTTAAAGCTCTTTTTGGCCTGCCAACATTTTCTGGACCTAAGGGTTTAGGATGCATTGTTTGGGCCAAAAATGTTTTTGGGAATTTCAGGGTTCTAGGATGCGGATTAAGGCCCTTTACAGGCTGCCAATATTTTTGGGACATTCAGAGCTCTTTGACACATTTTTCAGGCCACCAACTTTTCTGGACTTTAGGGGGTCTAAGCTATTTGTAAACCCCGTTTTTGGGCCTCCAAAGTTTTCTAGATTTTTAGAGACCTAAAATGTGTTTTAAGGCTCTTTTTGGCCTGCCAACATTTTCTGGACCTCAGGGGTGTAGGATGCATTTTTGGGGCCAAAAAAGTTTTTGGGAATTTCAGGGGTCTAGGATGCAGATTAAGGCCCTTTACAGGCTGCCGATATTTTTGGGACATTCAGAGCTCTGTGACACAAATTCTGGCCCACCTTCATTTCTGGACTTTAGGGGATCTAGGCTATTTGTAAACCCCTTATTCGGGCCTCAAAAGTTTCCTAGATTTTTAGAGGCCTAAGATGTGTTTTAAGGCTCTTTTTGACCTGCCAACATTTTCTGGGTGTAGGATGCATTTTTGGGGCCAAAAATGTTTTTGGGAATTTCAGGGATCTAGGACGCGGATTAAGGCCCTTTACATGCTGCCGATATATTTGGGACATTCAGAGCTCTGTGACACATTTTTCGGGTCACCAACTTTTTCTGGACTTTAGGGTGTCTAGGCTATTTGTAAAACCCTTTTTTAGGCCTCCAAAGTTTTCTCGATTTATGGAGGCCTAAAATGTGGTTTAAGGCTCTATTTGGCCTGCCATAATTTTCTGGATCTCAGGGGTATAGGATGCATTGTTTGGGCCAAAAAAGTTTTTGGGAATTTCAGTCGTCTAGGATGCAGATTAAGGCTCTTTACAGGCTGCCTTCATTTTTGGGACATTCAGAGCTCTGTGACACATTTTTCGGGTCACCAAATTTTCTGGACTTTAGGGTGTCTAGGCTATTTGTAAACCCCTTTTTTAGGCCTCCAAAGTTTTCTAGATTTTTGGAGGCCTAAGATGTGTTTAAGGCTCTTTTTGGCCTGCTATCATTTTCTGGATCTCAGGGGTATAGGATGCATTGTTTGGGCCAAAAATGTTTTTGGGAATTTCAGGTGTCTAGCATGCGGATTAAGGCCCTTTACAGGCTGCCGATATTTTTGGGACATTCAGAGCTCTGTGACACAAATTCTGGCCCACCTTCATTTCTGGACTTTAGGCCGTCTAGGCTATTTGTAAACCCCTTTTTCGGGCCTCAAAAGTTTCATAGATTTTTAGAGGCCTAAGATGTGTTTTAAGGATCTTTTTGGCCTGCCAACATGTTCTAGACCACAGGGGTGTAGGATGCATTTTTTGGCCCAAATATGTTTTTGGGAATTTCAGGGGAATAGGATGAGAACTAAAGCCCTTTACAGGCTGACAATATTTTTGTGACATTTGGAGCTCTGTGACACATTGTCTGGGCCACCAACTTTTCTGGACTTTAGGCGGTCTAGGGTATTTGTAAACCCCTTTTTCAGGCATCCAGTTTCCTAGATTTTTTGAGGCCTAAGATGTGTTTTAAGACTCTGGCCTTCCAACATTTTCTGGACCTCAGGGGCGTAGGATGCATTTTTTAGGCCGAAAATATTTTTGGGAATTTCAGGGGACTAGGCTGTGGATTAAGACCCTTTACAGGCGGCCGATATTTTTGGGAGATTCAGAGCTCTGTGACACATTTTCAGGCCACCAATTTTTCTGGATTTTACGAGGTCTAGGCTAGTTGTAAACCCATTTTTCGGGCCTCCAAAGTTTTCTAGATTTTTGTAGGCCTAAGATGTTCTTTACGGCTCTTTTTGGCCTGCGAACATTTTCTGGACCTCACGGGTGTAGGATGCATTTTTTGGGCCAAAATTATTTTTGGGCATTTCAGCGGATTAGGATGTGGATTAAGGCCTTTTCCAGACTGCCAATATTTTTGGGACATTCAGAGCTCTGTAACACACTTTCTGGGCCACCAACTTTTCTGGACTTTAAGGGGTGGGGCTATTTGTAAACACCTTTTTGGTCTCCAAAGTTTTCTAGATTTTTGTACGCCTAAGTTCTTTAAAGCCCTTTTTGGCCTGCAAATATTTTCTGGACCTCAGGGTTGTAGGATGCATTTTTGCAGCCAAAAATGTTTTTGGGAATTTCAGGGGTCTAGGACGTGGATTAAGGCCCTTTACATGCTGCCGATATTTTTGTGACATTCAGAGCTCTGTGACACATTTTTCGGGTCACCAACTTTTTCTTGACTTTGGGGTGTCTAGGCTATTTGTAAACCCCTTTTTTAGGCCTCCAAAGTTTTCTAGAATTATGGAGGCCTAAGATGTGGTTTAAGGCTCTTTGCCAATATTTTCTGGACCTCAGGGGAGTAGGATGCATTTTTGGGGCCAAAAATGCTTTTGGGAATTTCAGTGGTCTAGAATGCAGATTAAGGCCCTTTACATGCTGCCGATATTTTTGGGACATTCAGAGCTCTGTGACACATTTTTCGGGTCACCAACTTTTTCTGGACTTTAGGGTGTCTAGGCTATTTGTAAACCCCTTTTTTAGGCCTCCAAAGTTTTCTAGATTTATGGAGGCCTAAGATGTGTTGTAAGGCTCTTTTTGGCCTGCCAACATTTTCTGGACCTCAGGGGTGTAGGATGCATTTTTGGGGCAAAACAATTTTTGGGAATTTCAGCAGTCTAGGATGTGGATTAAGGCCCTTTACAGGCTGACGATATTTTTGGGACATTCAGAGCTCCGTGACACACTTTCTGGGCCATCAACTTTTCTGGACTTTAAGGGGTGGGGCTATTTGTAAACACCTTTTTCGGCCTCCAAAGTTCTCTAGATTTTTGGAGGCCTTAGATGTGTAATGCTCTTTTTGGCATGCCAATATTTTCTGGACCTCAAGGGTGTAGGATGCATTTTATGGGCCAAAAATATTTTTGGGAATTCCAGGGGTCTAGGATGCAGATTAAGGCCCTATACAGGCTGGCAGTATTTTTGGGACATTCAGAGCTCTGTGACACACTTTCTGGGCCACCAACTTTTCTGGACTTTAGGGGGTCTAAGCTATTTGTAAACCCCGTTTTTGGGCCTCCAAAGTTTTCTAGATTTTTAGGGACCTAAAAGGTGTTTTAAGGCTCTTTTTGGCCTGCCAACATTTTCTGGACCTCACGGGTGTAGGGTGCATTTTTGGGGCCAAAAATGTTTTTGGGAATTTCAGTGGCTGGGATGCAGATTAAGGCTCTTTGCAGGCTGCCTTTATTTTTGGGACATTCAGAGCTCTGTGACACATTTTCCGGCCACCAACTTTTTCTGGACTTTAGGGTGTCTAGGCTATTTGTAAACCCCCTTTCAGGCCAACAAAGATTTCTAGATTTTTCCAGGCCTAAAATGTGTTTTAAAGCTCTTTTTGGCCTGCCAACATTTTCTGGACTTAGGGGTGTAGGATGCATTGTTTGGGCCAAAAATGTTTTGGGGAATTTCAGGGGTCTAGGATGCGGATTAAGGCACTTTACAGGCTGCCAATATTTTTGGGACATTCAGAGCTCTGTGACACATTTTTCGGGCCACCAACTTTTTCTGGACTTTAGGGGGTCTAGGCTATTTGTAAAGCCCTTATTTGGGTCTCCAAAGTTTTCTAGATTTTTGGAGGCCTAAAATGTGTTTTAAGGCTCTTTTTGACCTGCCAACATTTTCTGGTTGTAGGATGCATTTTTTGGGCCGAAAATGTTTTTGCTAATTTCAGGGGCCTAGGATGCGGATTAAGGCCCTTTACAGGCTGACAATATTTTTGGGACATTCAGAGCTCTGTGACACAAATTCTGGCCCACCTTCATTTCTGGACTTTAGGTGGTCTAGGCTATTTGTAAACCCCTTTTTCGGGCATCTAGTTTCCTAGATTTTTTGAGGCCTAAAATGTGTTTTAAGACTCTTTGGCCTGCCAACATTTTCTGGACCTCAGGGGTGTAGGATGCATTTTTTAGGCTGGAAATATTTTTGGGAATTTCAGGGGACTAGGATGCGGATTAAGGCCCTTTACAGGCGGCCGATATTTTTGGGACATTCAGAGTCTGTGACACATTTTCGGGCCACCAACTTTTCTGGACTTTACAAGATCTAGGCTAGTTGTAAACCCCTTTTTCGGGCCTCCAAAGTTTTCTAGATTTTTGTATGCCTAAAATGTTCTTTAAGGCTCTTTTTGGCCTGCGAACATTTTCTGGACCTCAGGGGTGTAGGATGCATTTTTGGGCCAAAATTATTTTTGGGAATTTCAGCGGATTAGGATGTGGATTAAGGCCCTTTCCAGACTGCCAATATTTTTGGGACATTCAGAGCTCTGTGACACACTTTCTGGGCCACCAACTTTTCTGGACTTTAAGGGGTGGGGCTATTTGTAAACACCTTTTTCGGTCTCCAGAGTTTTCTAGATTTTTGTAGGCCTAAAATGTTCTTTAAAGCTCTTTTTGGCCTGCGAATATTTTCTGGACCTCAGGGGTGTAGGATGCATTTTTGGGGCCAAAAATATTTTTGGGAATTTCAGGGGTCTAGTACGCGGATTAAGGCCCTTTACATGCTGCCGTATTTTTGGGACATTCAGAGCTCTTTGAACATTTTTCAGGCCACCAACTTTTCTGGACTTTAGGTGGCTAAACTATTTGTAAACCCCGTTTTTGGGCCTCCAAAGTTTTCTAGATTTTTAGAGGCCTAAAATGTGTTTTAAGGCTCTTTTTGGCCTGCCAACGTTTTCTGGACCTCAGAGGTGTAGGATACATTTTTGGGGCCAAAAATGTTTTTGGGAGTTTCAGTGGTCTGGGATGCAGATTAAGGCTATTTACAGGCTGCCTTTATTTTTGGGACATTCAGAGCTCTGTGACACATTTTTCGGGTCACCAACTTTTTCTGGACTTTAGGGTGTCTAGGCTATTTGTAAACCCCTTTTTTAGGCCTCCAAAGTTTTCTAGATTTATGGAGGCCTAAGATGTGGTTTAAGGCTCTATTTGGCCTGCCATCATTAACTGGATCTCAGGGGTATAGGATGCATTGTTTGGGCCAAAAAAGTTTTTGGGAATTTCAGGTGTCTAGCATGCGGATTAAGGCCCTTTACAGGCTGCCGATATTTTTGGGACATTCAGAGCTCTGTGACACATTTTTCGGTTCACCAACTTTTTCTGGACTTTAGGGTGTCTAGGCTATTTGTAAACCCCTTTTTTAGGCCTCCAAAGTTTTCTAGATTTTTGGAGGCCTAAGATATGTTTAAGGCTCTTTTTGGCCTGCCATCATTTTCTGGGTGTAGGATGCATTTTTTGGGTCAAAAATGTTTTTGCTAATTTCAGGGGCCTAGGCTGCGGATTAAGGCCCTTTACAGGCTGACAATACTTTTGGGATATTTGAAGCTCTGTGACACAAATTTTGGCCCACCTTCCTTTCTCGACTTTAGGGGGTCTAGGCTAGTTGTAAACCCCTTTTTCGGGCCTCAAAAGTTTCCTAGATTTTTAGAGGCCTAACATGTGTTTTAAGGCTCTTTTTGGCCTGCCAACATGTTCTAGACCACAGGGGTGTAGGATGAATTTTTTGGCCCAAATATGTTTTTGGGAATTTCAGGGGAATAGGATGAGAACTAAAGCCCTTTACAGGCTGACAATATTTTTCTGACATTTCGAGCTCTGTGACACATTTTCTGGGCCACCAACTTTTCTGGACTTTAGGTGGTCTAGGCTATTTGTAAACCCCTTTTTCGGGCATCCAGTTTCCTAGATTTTTTGAGGCCTAAGATGTGTTTTAAGACTCTTTGGCCTGCCAACATTTTCTGGACCTCAGGGGTGTAGGATGCATTTTTTAGGCTGGAAATATTTTTGGGAATTTCAGGGGACTAGGCTGCGGATTAAGCCCTTTACAGGCGGCCGATATTTTTGGGACATTCAGAGCTCTGTGACACATTTTCGGGCCACCAACTTTTCTGGACTTTACAAGATCTAGGCTAGTTGTAAACCCCTTTTTCGGGCCTCCAAAGTTTTCTAGATTTTTGTATGCCTAAAATGTTCTTTAAGGCTCTTTTTGGCCTGCGAACATTTTCTGGACCTCAGGGGTGTAGGATGCATTTTTGGGCTAAACTTATTTTTGGGAATTTCAGCGGATTAGGATGTGGATTAAGGCCCTTTCCAGACTGCCGATATTTTTGGGACATTCAGAGCTCTGTGACACACTTTCTGGGCCACCAACTTTTCTGGACTTTAAGGGGTGGGGCTATTTGTAAACACCTTTTTCGGTCTCCAGAGTTTTCTAGATTTTTGTAGGCCTAAAATGTTCTTTAAAGCTCTTTTTGGCCTGCGAATATTTTCTGGACCTCAGGGGTGTAGGATGCATTTTTGGGGCCAAAAATATTTTTGGGAATTTCAGGGGTCTAGTACGCGGATTAAGGCCCTTTACATGCTGCCGGTATTTTTGGGACATTCAGAGCTCTGTGAACATTTTTCAGGCCACCAACTTTTCTGGACTTTAGGTGGCTAAACTATTTGTAAACCCCGTTTTTGGGCCTCCAAAGTTTTCTAGATTTTTAGAGACCTAAAATGTGTTTTAAGGCTCTTTTTGGCCTGCCAACGTTTTCTGGACCTCAGGGGTGTAGGATGCATTTTTGGGGCCAAAAATGTTTTTGGGAATTTCAGTGGTCTGGGATGCAGATTAAGGCTCTTTACAGGCTGCCTTTATTTTTGGGACATTCAGAGCTCTGTGACACATTTTTCGGGTCCCCAACTTTTTCTGGACTTTAGGGTGTCTAGGCTATTTGTAAACCCCTTTTTTAGGCCTCCAAAGTTTTCTAGATTTATGGAGGCCTAAGATGTGGTTTAAGGCTCTATTTGGCCTGCCATCATTAACTGGATCTCAGGGGTATAGGATGCATTGTTTGGGCAAAAAATGTTTTTGGGAATTTCAGGTGTCTAGCATGCGTATTAAGGCCCTTTACAGGCTGCTGATATTTTTGGGACATTCAGAGCTCTGTGACACATTTTTCGGTTCACCAACTTTTTCTGGACTTTAGGGTATCTAGGCTATTTGTAAACCCCTTTTTTTCGGCCTCCAAAGTTTTCTAGATTTTTGGAGGCCTAAGATGTGTTTAAGGCTCTTTTTGGCCTGCCATCATTTTCTGGGTGTAGGATGCATTTTTTGGGTCAAAAATGTTTTTGCTAATTTCAGGGGCCTAGGCTGCGGATTAAGGCCCTTTACAGGCTGACAATACTTTTGGGATATTTGAAGCTCTGTGACACAAATTCTGGCCCACCTTCCTTTCTCGACTTTAGGGGGTCTATGCTATTTGTAAACCCCTTTTTCGGGCCTCCAAAGTTTTCTAGATTTTTGGAGGCCTAAGATGTGTTTTAAGGCTCTTTTTGGCCTGCCATCATTTTCTGGATCTCAGGGGTATAGGATGCATTGTTTGGGCCAAAAAAGTTTTTGGGAATTTCAGGGGCCTAGGATGCGGATTAAGGCCCTTTACAGGCTGCCAATATTTTTGGGACATTCAGAGCTCTGTGACACAAATTCTGGCCCACCTTCATTTCTGGACGTTAGGGGGTCTAGGCTATTTGTAAACCCCTTTTTCGGGCCTCAAAAGTTTCCTAGATTTTTAGAGGCCTAAGATGTGTTTTAAGGCTCTTTTTGACCGGCCAACATTTTCTGGGTGCAGGATGCATTTTTGGGGCCAAAAATGCTTTTGGGAATTTCAATGGTCTAGAATGCAGATTAAGGCCCTTAACATGCTGCTGATATTTTTGGGACATTCAGAGCTCTGTGACACATTTTTCGGGTCACCAACTTTTTCTGGATATTAGGGTGTCTAGGCAATTTGTAAACCCCTTTTTTAGGCCTCCAAAGTTTTCTAGATTTATGGAGGCCTAAGATGTGGTTTAAGGCTCTTTTTGGCCTGCCAACATTTTCTGGACCTCAGGGGTGTAGGATGCATTTTTTGGGTCGAAAATATTTTTGGGAATTTCAGCGGTCTAGGATGTGGATTAAGGCCCTTTACAGGGTGCCAGTATTTTTGGGACATTCAGAGCTCTGTGACACACTTTCTGGGCCACCAACTTTTCTGGACTTTAAGAGGTGGGGCTATTTGTAAACAGCTTTTTCGGCCTCCAAAGTTCTCTAGATTTTTGGAGGCCTAAGATGTGTTTTAACGATCTTTTTGGCCTGCAAAACTTTTCGGGACCACAGGGGTGTAGGATGCTTTTTTCGGGCCAAACATTTCTTGGGGAATTTCAGGGGTCTAGGATGCGGATTAAGGCCCTTTACAGGCTGCCAGTATTTTTGGGACATTCAGAGCTCTTTGACACATTTTTCAGGCCACCAACTTTTCTGGACTTTAGGGGGTCTAAGCTATTTGTAAACCACGTTTTTGGGCCTGCAAAGTTTTCTAGTTTTTTAGAGACCTAAAATGTGTTTTAAGGCTCTTTTTGGCCTGCCAACATTTTCTGGACCTCAGGGGTGTAGGATGCATTTTTTGGGTCAAAAATATTTTTGGGAATTTCAGCTGTCTAGGATGTGGATTAAGGCCCTTTACAGGCTGCCAGTATTTTTGGGACATTCAGAGCTCTGTGACACACTTTCTGGGCCACCAACTTTTCTGGACTTTAAGGGGTCTAAGCTATTTGTAACCCACGTTTTTGGGCCTCCAAAGTTGTCTAGATTTTTAGAGACCTAAAATGTGTTTTAAGGCTCTTTTTGGCCTGCCAACATTTTCTGGACCTCAGGGGTATAGGATGCATTGTTTGGGCCAAAAATGTTTTTGGGAATTTCAGGTGTCTAGCATGTGGATTAAGGCCCTTTACAGGCTGCTGATATTTTTGGGACATTCAGAGCTCTGTGACACATTTTTCGGTTCACCAACTTTTTCTGGACTTTAGGGTATCTAGGCTATTTGTAAACCCCTTTTTTAGGCCTCCAAAGTTTTCTAGATTTTTGGAGGCCTAAGATGTGTTTAAGGCTCTTTTTGGCCTGCCATCATTTTCTGGGTGTAGGATGCATTTTTTGGGTCAAAAATGTTTTTGCTAATTTCAGGGGCCTAGGCTGCGGATTAAGGCCCTTTACAGGCTGACAATACTTTTGGGATATTTGAAGCTCTGTGACACAAATTCTGGCCCACCTTCCTTTCTCGACTTTAGGGGGTCTATGCTATTTGTAAACCCCTTTTTCGGGCCTCCAAAGTTTTCTAGATTTTTGGAGGCCTAAGATGTGTTTTAAGGCTCTTTTTGGCCTGCCATCATTTTCTGGATCTCAGGGGTATAGGATGCATTGTTTGGGCCAAAAAAGTTTTTGGGAATTTCAGGGGTCTAGGATGCGGATTAAGGCCCTTTACAGGCTGCCGATATTTTTGGGACATTCAGAGCTCTGTGACACAAATTCTGGTCCACCTTCATTTCTGGACTTTAGGGGGTCTAGGCTATTTGTAAACCCCTTTTTCGGGCCTCAAAAGTTTCCTAGATTTTTAGAGGCCTAAGATGTGTTTTAAGGCTCTTTTTGACCGGCCAACATTTTCTGGGTGCAGGATGCATTTTTGGGGCCAAAAATGCTTTTGGGAATTTCAGTGGTCTAGAATGCAGATTAAGGCCCTTTACATGCTGCTGATATTTTTGGGACATTCAGAGCTCTGTGACACATTTTTCGGGTCACCAACTTTTTCTGGACTTTAGGGTGTCTAGGCTATTTGTAAACCCCTTTTTTAGGCCTCCAAAGTTTTCTAGATTTATGGAGGCCTAAGATGTGGTTTAAGGCTCTTTTTGGCCTGCCAACATTTTCTGGACCTCAGGGGTGTAGGATGCATTTTTTGGGTCAAAAATATTTTTGGGAATTTCAGCTGTCTAGGATGTGGATTAAGGCCCTTTACAGGCTGCCAGTATTTTTGGGACATTCAGAGCTCTGTGACACACTTTCTGGGCCACCAACTTTTCTGGACTTTAAGGGGTCTAAGCTATTTGTAAACCACGTTTTTGGGCCTCCAAAGTTGTCTAGATTTTTAGAGACCTAAAATGTGTTTTAAGGCTCTTTTTGGCCTGCCAACATTTTCTGGACCTCAGGGGTATATGATGCATTTTTGGGGCCAAAAATGTTTTTTGGAATTTCAGTGGTCTGGGATGCAGATTAAGGCTCTTTACAGGCTGCCTTTATTTTTGGGACATTCAGAGCTCTGTGACACATTTTCCGGCTACCAACTTTTTCTGGACTTTAGGGTGTCTAGGCTATTTGTAAACCCCTTTTCAGGCCTCCAAAGATTTCTAGATTTTTGGAGGCCTAAGATGTGTTTTAAAGCTCTTTTTGGCCTGCCAATATTTTCTGGACCTAGGGGTGTAGGATGCATTGTTTGGGCCAAAAATGTTTTTGGGAATTTCAGGGGTCTAGGATGCGGATTAAGGCCCTTTACAAGCTGCCAATATTTCTGGGACATTCAGAGCTCTGTGACACATTTTTCGGGCCACCAACCTTTTCTGGACTTTAGGGTGTCTAGGCTATTTGTAAACCCCTTTTCAGGCCTCCAAAGATTTCTAGATTTTTGGAGGCCTAAGATGTGTTTTAAGGCTCTTTTTGACCTGCCAACATTTTCTGGGTGTAGGTTGCATTTTTTGGGCCAAAAATGTGTTTGCTAATTTCAGGGGCCTAGGATGCAGATTAAGGCCCTTTACAGGCTGACAATATGTTTGGGATATTTGGAGCTCTGTGACACAAATTCTGGCCCACCTTCTTTTCTCGACTTTAGGGGGTCTATGCTATTTGTAAACCCCTTTTTCGGGTCTCCAAAGTTTTCTAGATTTTTGGAGGCCTAAGATGTGTTTTAAGGCTCTTTTTGACCTGCCAACATTTTCTGGGTGTAGGTTGCATTTTTTGGGCCAAAAATGTGTTTGCTAATTTCAGGGGCCTAGGATGCGGATTAAGGCCCTTTACAGGCTGACGATATGTTTGGGATATTTGGAGCTCTGCGACACAAATTCTGGCCCACCTTCTTTTCTCGACTTTAGGGGGTCTATGCTATTTGTAAACCCCTTTTTCGGGCCTCCAAAGTTTTCTAGATTTTTGGAGGCCTAAGATGTGTTTTAAGGCTCTTTTTGGCCTGCCAACATGTTCTAGACCACAGGGGTGTAGGATGCATTTTTTGGGCCAAATATGTTTTTGGGAATTTCAGGGGAATAGGATGAGAACTAAAGCCCTTTAACGGCTGACAATATTTTTGTGACATTTCGAGCTCTGTGACACATTTTCTGGGCCACCAACTTTTCTGGACTTTAGGCGGTCTAGGCAATTTGTAAACCCCTTTTTCGGGCATCCAGTTTCGTATATTTTTTGAGGCCTAAAATGTGTTTTAAGACTCTTTGGCCTGCCAACATTTTCTGGACCTCAGGGGTGTAGGATGCATTTTTTTAGGCTGAAAATATTTTTGGGAATTTCAGGGGACTAGGATGCGGATTAAGACCCTTTACAGCCGGCCAATATTTTTGGGACATTCAGAGCTCTGTGACACATTTTCGGGCCACCAACTTTTCTGGACTTTACGAGGTCTAGGCTAGTTGTAAACCCCTTTTCTGGGCCTCCAAAGTTTTCTAGATTGTTGTATGCCTAAAATGTTCTTTAAGGCTCTTTTTGGCCTGCGAACATTTTCTGGACCTCAGGGGTGTAGGGTGCATTTTTTGGGCCAAAATTATTTTTGGGAATTTCAGCGGATTAGGATGTGGATTAAGGCCCTTTCCAGACTGCCGATATTTTTAGGACATTCAGAGCTCTGTGACACACTTTCTGGGCCACCAACTTTTCTGGACTTTAACGGGTGGGGCTATTTGTAAACACCTTTTTCGGTCTCCAAAGTTTTCTAGATTTTTGTAGGCTGAGATGTTCTTTAAAGCTCTTTTTGGCCTGCGAACATTTTCTGGACCTCAGGGGTGTAGGATGCATTTTTTGGGGCAAAACTATTTTTGGGAATTTCAGCGGTCTAGGATGTGGATTAAGGCCATTTACAGGCTGCTGATATTTTTGGGACATTCAGAGCTCCGTGACACACTTTCTGGGCCACCAACTTTTCTGGACTTTAAGGGGTGGGGCTATTTGTAAACACCTTTTTCGGCCTCCAAAGTTCTCTAGATTTTTGGAGGCCTAAGATGTGTAATGTTCTTTTTGGCATGCCAACATTTTCTGGACCTCAGGGGTGTAGGATGCATTGTTTGGGCCAAAATTCTTTGAGGAATTTCAGGGGTCTAGGATCTGGATTAAGGCCATTTACAGGCTGCTGATATTTTTGAGACATTCAGAGCTCTGTGACACATTTTTTGGGCCACCAACTTTTTCTGGACTTTAGGGCGTCTAGGCTATTTGTAAACCCCTTTTTCAGGCCTCCAAAGTTTTCTAGATTTTTGGAGGCCTAAGATGTGTTTTAAGGCTCTTTTTGTCCTGCCAACATTTTCTGGGTGTAGGATGCATTTTTTGGGCCAAATATGTTTTTGTGAATTTCAGGGGAATAGGATGAGAACTAAAGCCCTTTACAGGGTGACAATATTTTTGTGACATTTGGAGCTCTGTGACACATTTTCTGGGCCACCAACTTTTCTGGACTTTAGGCGGTCTAGGCTATTTGTAAACTACTTTTTCGGGCATCCAAAGTTTTCTAGATTTTTGGAGGCCTAAGATGTGTTTTAAGGCTCTTTTTGGCCTGCCAACATTTTCTGGACCTCAGGGGTGTAGGATGCATTTTTTAGGCCAAAAATATTTTTGGGAATTGCAGGGGACTAGGATGCGGATTAAGGCCCTTTACGGGCTGCCGATATTTCTGGGACATTCAGAGCTCTGTGAAACACTTTCTGAGCCACCACCTTTTCTGGACTTTAGGCGGTCTAAGCTATTTGTAAACACCTTTTCAGGCCTCAGAAGATTTCTAGATTTTTGGAGGCCTAAGATGTGTTATAAAACTCTTTTTGGCCTGCCAACATTTTTTGGACCTAGGGGTGTAGGATGCATTGTTTGGACCAAAAATGTTTTTGGGAATTTCAGGGGTCTAGGATGCGGATTAAGGCCCTTTACAGGCTGCCAATATTTTTGGGACATTCAGAGCTCTGTGACACATTTTTCGGGCCACCAACTTTTTCTGGACTTTAGGGGGTCTAGGCTATTTGTAATGCCCTTATTTGGGTCACCAAAGTTTTCTAGATTTTCGGAGGCCTAAGATGTGTTTTAAGGCTCTTTTTGACCTGCCAACATTTTCTGGGTGTAGAATGCATTTTTTGGGTCAAAAATGTTTTTGCTAATTTCAGGGGCCTAGGATGCGGATTAAGGCCCTTTACACGCTGACAATATTTTTGGGATATTTGGAGCTCTGTGACACAAATTCTGGCCCACCTTCTTTTCTCGACTTTAGGGGGTCTATGCTATTTGTAAACCCCTTTTTTGGGCCTCCAAAGTTTTCTAGATTTATGGAGGCCTAAGATGTGTTTTAAGGCTCTTTTTGGCCTGCCATCATTTTCTGGATCTCAGGGGTATAGGATGCATTGTTTGGGCCAAAAAAGTTTTTGTGAATTTCAGGGGTCTAGGATGCAGATTAAGGCCCTTTACAGGCTGCTGATAATTTTGGGACATTCAGAGCTCTGTGACACAAATTCTGGCCCACCTTCATTTCTGGACTTTAGGGGGTGTATGCTATTTGTAAACCCCTTTTTCGGGCCTCAAAAGTTTCCTAGATTTTTAGAGGCCTAAGATGTGTTTTAGGCTCCTTTTGGCCTGCCAACATGTTCTAGACCACAGGGGTGTCGGATGCATTTTTTGGGCCAAATATGTTTTTGGCAATTTCAGGGGATTAGGATGAGAACTAAAGCCCTTTAAAGGCTGACAATATTTTTGTGACATTTTGAGCTCTGTGACACATTTTCTGGGCCACCAACTTTTCTGGACTTTAGGCGGTCTAGGCAATTTGTAAACCCCTTTTTCGGGCATCCAGTTTCGTATAATTTTTGAGGCCTAAAATGTGTTTTAAGACTCTTTGGCCTGCCAACATTTTTGGGACCTCAGAGGTGTAGGATGCATTTTTTGGGGAAAACTATTTTTGGGAATTCCAACGGTCTAGGATGTGGATTAAGGCCCTTTACAGGCTCACAATATTTTTGGGACATTCAGAGCTCCGTGACACACTTTCTGGGCCACCAACTTTTCTGGACTTTAAGGGGTGGGGCTATTTGTAAACACCTTTTTCGGCCTTCAAAGTTCTCTAGATTTTTAGAGGCCTAAGATGTGTAATGCTCTTTTTGGCATGCCAACATTTTCTGGACCTCAAGAGTTTAGGATGCATTTAATGGGCCAAAAATATTTTTGGGAATTCCAGGGTCTAGGATGCGGATTAAGGCCCTTTACAGGCTGCCAATATTTCTGGGACATTCAGAGCTCTGTGACACATTTTTCAGGCCATCTTCTTTTACTGGACTTCAGGCGGTGTAGGCTATTTGTAAACCCATTTTTCGGGCCTCCAAAGTTTTCTATATTTTACAGGCTGCCAATATTTTTGGGACATTCAGAGCTCTGTGACACATTTTTCGGGCCACCAACTTTTTCTGGACTTTAGGGGGTCTAGGCTATTTGTAATGCCCTTATTTGGGTCACCAAAGTTTTCTAGATTTTCGGAGGCCTAAGATGTGTTTTAAGGCTCTTTTTGACCTGCCAACATTTTCTGGGTGTAGAATGCATTTTTTGGGTCAAAAATGTTTTTGCTAATTTCAGGGGCCTAGGATGCGGATTAAGGCCCTTTACACGCTGACAATATGTTTGGGATATTTGGAGCTCTGTGACACAAATTCTGGCCCACCTTCTTTTCTCGACTTTAGGGGGTCTATGCTATTTGTAAACCCCTTTTTTGGGCCTCCAAAGTTTTCTAGATTTATGGAGGCCTAAGATGTGTTTTAAGGCTCTTTTTGGCCTGCCATCATTTTCTGGATCTCAGGGGTATAGGATGCATTGTTTGGGCCAAAAAAGTTTTTGGGAATTTCAGGGGTCTAGGATGCAGATTAAGGCCCTTTACAGGCTGCTGATAATTTTGGGACATTCAGAGCTCTGTGACACAAATTCTGGCCCACCTTCATTTCTGGACTTTAGGGGGTGTATGCTATTTGTAAACCCCTTTTTCGGGCCTCAAAAGTTTCCTAGATTTTTAGAGGCCTAAGATGTGTTTTAGGCTCCTTTTGGCCTGCCAACATGTTCTAGACCACAGGGGTGTCGGATGCATTTTTTGGGCCAAATATGTTTTTGGGAATTTCAGGGGATTAGGATGAGAACTAAAGCCCTTTAACGGCTGACAATATTTTTGTGACATTTTGAGCTCTGTGACACATTTTCTGGGCCACCAACTTTTCTGGACTTTAGGCGGTCTAGGCAATTTGTAAACCCCTTTTTCGGGCATCCAGTTTCGTATAATTTTTGAGGCCTAAAATGTGTTTTAAGACTCTTTGGCCTGCCAACATTTTTGGGACCTCAGAGGTGTAGGATGCATTTTTTGGGGAAAACTATTTTTGGGAATTCCAGCGGTCTAGGATGTGGATTAAGGCCCTTTACAGGCTCACAATATTTTTGGGACATTCAGAGCTCCGTGACACACTTTCTGGGCCACCAACTTTTCTGGACTTTAAGGGGTGGGGCTATTTGTAAACACCTTTTTCGGCCTTCAAAGTTCTCTAGATTTTTAGAGGCCTAAGATGTGTAATGCTCTTTTTGGCATGCCAACATTTTCTGGACCTCAAGAGTTTAGGATGCATTTAATGGGCCAAAAATATTTTTGGGAATTCCAGGGTCTAGGATGCGGATTAAGGCCCTTTACAGGCTGCCAATATTTCTGGGACATTCAGAGCTCTGTGACACATTTTTCAGGCCATCTTCTTTTACTGGACTTCAGGCGGTGTAGGCTATTTGTAAACCCATTTTTCGGGCCTCCAAAGTTTTCTATATTTTTGGAGGCCTAAGATGTGTTTAAACAATCTTTTTGGCCTGCAAAAAATGTTCTGGACCACAGGGGTGTAGGAGGCATTTTTCGGGCCAAACATTTCTTGGGGAATTTCAGGGGTCTAGGATGTGGATTAAGGCCCTTTACAGGCTGCCAGTATTTTTGGGACATTCAGAGCTCTTTGACACATTTTTCAGGCCACCAACTTTTCTGGACTTTAGGTGGCTAAGCTATTTGTAAACCCCGTTTTTGGGCCTCCAAAGTTTTCTAGATTTTTAGAGACCTAAAATGTGTTTTAAGGCTCTTTTTGGCTTGCCAACATTTTCTGGACCTCAGGGGTATAGGATGCATTTTTGGGGCCAAAAATGTTTTTGGGAATTTCAGTGGTCTGGGATGCAGATTAGGGCTCTTTACAGGCTGCCTTTATTTTTGGGACATTCAGAGCTCTGACACATTTTTCGGGTCACCAACTTTTTCTGGACTTTAGGGTGTCTAGGCTATTTGTAAACCCCTTTTTAGGCCTCCAAAGTTTTCTAGATTTTTGGAGGCCTAAGATGTGTTTAAGGCTCTTTTTGGCCTGCCATCATTTTCTGGGTGTAGGATGCATTTTTTGGGTCAAAAATGTTTTTGCTAATTTCAGGGGCCTAGGATGCGGATTAAGGCCCTTTACAGGCTGACAATATTTTTGGGATATTTGGAGCTCTGTGATACAAATTCTGGCCCACCTTCTTTTCGCGACTTTAGGGGGTCTATGCTATTTGTAAACCCCTTTTTCGGGCCTCCAAAGTTTTCAAGATTTTTGGAGGCCTAAGATGTGTTTTAAAGCTCTTTTTGGCCTGCCATCATTTTCTGGATCTCAGGGGTATAGGATGCATTGTTTGGGCCACAAACGTTTTTGGGAATTTCAGGGGTCTAGGAGGCGGATTAAGGCCCTTTACAGGCTGCCGATATTTTTGGGACATTCAGAGCTCTGTGACACAAATTCTGGCCCACCTTCATTTCGGGACTTTAGGGGGTCTAGGCTATTTGTAAACCCCTTTTTCGGGCCTCAAAAGTTTCCTAGATTTTTATAGGCCTAAGATGTGTTTTAAGGCTCTTTTTGACCGGCCAACATTTTCTGGGTGCAGGATGCATTTTTGGGGCCAAAAATGTTTTTGGGAATTTCAGGGGTCTAGGACGCGGATTAAGGCCCTTTACATGCACCGATATTTTTGGGACATTCAGAGCTCTATGACACATTTTTCGGGTCACCAACTTTTTCTGGACTTTAGGGTGTCTAGGCTATTTGTAAACCCCTTTTTTAGGCCTCCAAAGTTTTCTAGATTTATGGAGGCCTAAGATGTGGTTTAAGGCTCTATTTGGCCTGCCAACATTTTCTGGACCTCAGGGGTGAAGGATGCATTTTTGGGGCCAAAAATGCTTTTGGGAATTTCAGTGGTCTAGAATGCAGATTAAGGCCCTTTACATGCTGCGATATTTTTGGGACATTCAGAGCTCTGTGACACATTTTTCAGGCCATCTTCTTTTACTGGACTTTAGGGGGTCTAGGCTATTTGTAAACCCCTTTTTCGGGCCTCCAAAGTTTTCTATATTTTTGGAGGCCTAAGATGTGTTTTAACGATCTTTTTGGCCTGCAAAAATATTTCGGGACCACAGGGGTGTAGGATGCTTTTTTCGGGCCAAACATTTCTTGGGGAATTTCAGGGGTCTAGGATGCGGATTAAGGCCCCTTACACGCTGCCAGTATTTTTGGGACATTCAGAGCTCTTTGACACATTTTTCAGGCCACCAACTTTTGTGGACTGTAAGGGGTGGGGCTATTTGTAAACACCTTTTCGGCCTCCAAAGTTTTCTAGATTTTTAGAAACCTAAAATGTGTTTTAAGGCTCTTTTTGGCCTGCCAACATTTTCTGGACCTCAAGGGTGTAGGATGCATTTTTGGGGCCAAAAATGCTTTTTGGGAATTTCAGCGGTCTAGGATGTGGATTAAGGCCCTTTACAGGCTGACAATATTTTTGGGACATTCAGAGCTCTGCGACACACTTTCTGGGCCACCAACTTTTCTGGACTGTAAGGGGTGGGGCTATTTGTAAACACCTTTTCGGTCTCCAAAGTTTTCTAGATTTTTGTAGGCCTAAGTTCTTTAAAGCTCTTTTTGGCTTGCAAATATTTTCTGGACCTCAGGGTTGTAGGATGCATTTTTGTGGCCAAAAATGTTTTTGGGAATTTCAGGGGTCTTGGATGCGGATTAAGGCCCTTTACATGCTGCCGATATTTTTGGGACATTCAGAGCTCTGTGACACATTTTTCGGGTCACCAACTTTTTCTGGACTTTAGGGTGTCTAGGCTATTTGTAAGCCCCTTTTTTAGGCCTCCAAAGTTTTCTAGATTTATGGAGGCCTAAGATGTGGTTTAAGGCTCTATTTGGCCTGCCAACATTTTCTGGACCTCAGGGGTGTAGGATGCATTTTTTGGGCCAAAACTATTTTTGGGAATTTCAGGGGTCTAGTACGCAGATTAAGGCCCTTTACATGCTGCCGATATTTTTGGGACATTCAGAGCTCTGTGACACATTTTTCAGGTCACCAACTTTTTCTGGACGTTAGGGTGTCTAGGCTATTTGTAAACCCCTTTTTTAGGCCTACAAAGTTTTCTAGATTTTTGGAGGCCTAAGATGTGTTTTAAGGCTCTTTTTGACCTGCCAACATTTTCTGGGTGTAGGATGCATTTTTTGGGTCGAAAATGTTTTTGCTAATTTCAGGGGCCTAGGATGCGGATTAAGGCCCTTTACAGGCTGACTATATTTTTGGGATATTTGGAGCTCTGTGACACAAATTCTGGCCCACCTTCTTTTCTCGACTTTAGGGGGTCTATGCTAATTGTAAACCCCTTTTTCGGGCCTCCAAAGTTTTCTAGATTTTTGGAGGCCTAAGATGTGTTTTAAGGCTCTTTTGGGCCTGCCATAATTTTCTGGATCTCAGGGGTATAGGATGCATTGTTTGGGCCAGAAACGTTTTTGGGAATTACAGGGGTCTAGGATGCAGATTAAGGCCCTTTACAGGCTGCTGATATTTTTGGGACATTGAGATCTGTGACACAAATTCTGGCCCACCTTCATTTCTGGACTTTAGGGGGTCTATGCTATTTGTAAACCCCTTTTTCGGGCCTCAAAGGTTTCCTAGATTTTTAGAGGCCTAAGATGTGTTTTAGGCTCCTTTTGGCCTGCCAACATGTTCTAGACCATAGGGGTGTCATATGCATTTTTTGGGCTAAATATGTTTTTGGGAATTTCAGGGGAATAGGATGAGAACTAAAGCCCTTTAACGGCTGACAATATTTTTGTGACATTTCGAGCTCTGTGACACATTTTCTGGGCCACCAACTTTTCTGGACTTTAGGCGGTCTAGGCAATTTGTAAACCCCTTTTCCGGGCATCCAGTTTCGTATATTTTTTGAGGCCTAAAATGTTTTTTAAGACTCTTTGGCCTGCCAACATTTTCTGGACCTCAGGGGTGTAGGATGCATTTTTGGGGCCAAAAATGCCTTTTGGGAATTTCAGTGGTCTAGAATGCAGATTAAGGCCCTTTACATGCTGCCGATATTTTTGGGACATTCAGAGCTCTGTGACACATTTTTCGGGTCACCATCCTTTTCTTGACTTTAGGGTATCTAGGCTATTTGTAAACCCCTTTTTTAGGCCTCCAAAGTTTTCTAGATTTATGGAGGCCTAAGATGTGGTTTAAGGCTCTGTTTGGCCTGCCAACATTTTCTGGACCTCAGGGGTGTAGGATGCATTTTTTGGGCCAAAACTATTTTTGGGAATTTCAGCGGTCTAGGATGTGGATTAAGGCCCTTTACAGGCTGCCGATATTTTTGGGACATTCAGAGCTCCGTGACACACTTTCTGGGCCACCAACTTTTCTGGACTTTAAGGGGTGGGGCTATTTGTAAACACCTTTTTAATCCTCCAAAGTTCTCTAGATTTTTGGAGGCCTAAGATGTTTAATGCTCTTTTTGGCATGCCAACATTTTCTGGACCTCAGGGGTGTAGGAGGCATTTTATGGGCCAAAAATATTTTTGGGAATTTCAGGGGTCTAGGATGCGGATTAAGGCCCTATACAAGCTGGTGGTATTTTTGTGACATTCAGAGCTCTGTGACACATTTTTCAGGCCATCTTCTTTTAATGGACTTTAGGGGATCTAGGCTATTTGTAAACCCCTTTTTCGGGCCTCCAAAGTTTTCTATATTTTTGGAGGCCTAAGATGTGTTTTAACGATCTTTTTGGCCTGCAAAAAATGTTCTGAACCACAGGGTTGAAGGAGACATTTTTCGGGCCAAACATTTCTTGGGGAATTTCAGGGGTCTAGGATGCGGATTAAGGCCCTTTACAGGCTGCCAGTATTTTTGGGACATTCAGAGCTCTTTACACATTCTTCAGGCCACCAACTTTTCTGGACTTTAGGGGGTCTAAGCTATTTGTAAACCCCGTTTTTGGGCCTCCAAAGTTTTCTAGATTTTTAGAGAACTAAAATGTGTTTTAAGGCTCTTTTTGGCCTGCCAACATTTTCTGGACCTCAGGGGTCTAGGATGCATTTTTGGGGCCAAAATGTTTGTGGGAATTTCAGTGGTCTGGGATGCAGATTAAGGCTCTTTACAGGCTGCCTTTATTTTTGGGACATTCAGAGCTCTGTGACACATTTTCCGGCCACCAACTTTTTCTGGACTTTAGGGTGTCTAGGCTATTTGTAAACCCCTTTTCAGGCCTCCAAAGATTTCTAGATTTTTCCAGGCCTAAAATGTGTTTTAAAGCTCTTTTTGGCCTGCCAACATTTTCTGGACCTAGGGGTGTAGGATGCATTGTTTGGGCCAAAAATGTTTTTGGGAATTTCAGGGGTCTAGGATGCGGATTAAGTCCCTTTACAGGCTGCCAATATTTTTGGGACATTACGAGCTCTGTGACACATTTTTCGGGCCACCAACTTTTTCTGGACTTTAGGGGGTCTAGGATATTTATAAAGCCCATATTTGGGTCTCCAAAGTTTTCTAGATTTTTGGAGGCCTAAGATGTGTTTTAAGGCTCTTTTTGACCTGCCAACATTTTCTGGGTGTAGGATGCATTTTTTGGGCCGAAAATGTTTTTGCTAATTTCAGGGGCCTAGGATGCGGATTAAGGCCCTTTACAGGCTGCCGATATTTTTGGGACATTCAGAGCTCTGTGACACAAATTCTGGCCCACCTTCATTTCTGGACTTTAGGCGGTCTAGTCTATTTGTAAACCCCTTTTTCGGGCCTCAAAAGTTTTCTAGATTTTTGCAGGCCTAAGATGTGCTTTAAGGCTCTTTTTGGCCTGCCAACATTTTCTGGATCTCAGGGGTATAGGATGCATTGTTTGGGCCAAAAACGTTTTTGGGAATTTCAGGGATCTAGGATGCGGATTAAGGCCCTTTACAGGCTGCCGATATTTTTGGGACATTCAGAGCTCTGTGACACAAATTCTGGCCCACCTTCATTTCTGGACTTTAGGGGGTCTAGGCTATTTGTAAACCCCTTTTTCGGGCCTCAAAAGTTTTCTAGATTTTTAGAGGCCTGAGATGTGTTTTAAGGCTCTTTATGGCCTGCTAACATGTTCTGGACCACAGGGATGTAGGATGAATTTTTTGGCCCAAATATGTTTTTGGGAATTTCAGGGGAATAGGATGAGAACTAAAGCCCTTTACAGGCTGACAATATTTTTGTGACATTTCGAGCTCTGTGACACATTTTCTGGGCCACCAACTTTTCTGGACTTTAGGCGGTCTAGGCTATTTGTAAACCCCTTTTTCGGGCATCCAGTTTCCTAGATTTTTTGAGGCCTAAAATGTGTTTTAAGACTCTTTGGCCTGCCAACATTTTCTGGACCTCAGAGGTGTCGGATGCATTTTTTAGGCCGGAAATATTTTTGGGAATTTCAGGGGACTAGGATGCGGATTAAGACATTTTACAGGCGGCCGATATTTTTGGGACATTCAGAGCTCTGTGACACATTTTCGGGCCACCAACTTTTCTGGACTTTACAAGATCTAGGCTAGTTGTAAACCCCTTTTTCGGGCCTCCAAAGTTTTCTAGATTTTTGTATGCCTAAAATGTTCTTTAAGGCTCTTTTTGGCCTGCGAACATTTTTTGGACCTCAGGGGTGTAGGATGCCTTTTTTGGGCCAAAATTATTTTTGGGAATTTCAGCGGATTAGGATGTGGATTAAGGCCCTTTCCAGACTGCCGATATTTTTGGGACATTCAGAGCTCTGTGACACACTTTCTGGGCCACCAACTTTTCTGGACTTTAAGGGGTGGGGCTATTTGTAAACACCTTTTTCGGTCTCCAAAGTTTTCTAGATTTTTGTAGGCCTAAAATGTTCTTTAAAGCTCTTTTTGGCATGCAAATATTTTCTGGACCTCAGGGGTGTAGGATGCATTTTTGGGGCCAAAAATGTTTTTGGGAATTTCAGGGTTCTAGTACGCGGATTAAGGCCCTTTACATGCTGCCGATATTTTTGGGACATTCAGAGCTCTGTGACACATTTTTCGGGTCACCAACTTTTTCTGGACTTTAGGGTGTCTAGGCTATTTGTAAAACCCTTTATTAGGCCTCCAAAGCTTTCTAGATTCATGGAGGCCTAAGATGTGGTTTAAGGCTCTGTTTGGCCTGCCAACATTTTCTGGACCTCAGGGGTGTAGGATGCATTTTTTGGGCCAAAACTATTTCTGGGAATTTCAGTGGTCTAGGATGTGGATTAAGGCCCTTTACAGGCTGCCGATATTTTTGGGACATTCAGAGCTCCGTGACACACTTTCTGGGCCACCAACTTTTCTGGACTTTAAGGGGTGGGGCTATTTGTAAACACCTTTTTCAGCCTCCAAAGTTCTCTAGATTTTTGGAGGCCTAAGATGTTTAATGCCCTTTTTGGCATGCCAACATTTTCTGGACCTCAGGGGTGTAGGATGCATTTTATGGGCCAAAAATAATTTTGGGAATTTCAGGGGTCTATGATGCGGATTAAGGCCCTTTACAGGCTGGCAGTATTTTTGGGACATTCAGAGCTCTGTGACACATGTTTCAGGCCATTTCTTTTACTGGACTTTAGGGGGTCTAGGCTATTTGTAAACCCCTTTTTCGGGCCTCCAAAGTTTTCTATATTTTTGGAGGCCTAAGATGTGTTTTAACAATCTTTTTGGTCAGCAAACATTTTCTGGACCACAGGGGTGTAGGAGGCATTTTTCGGGCCAAACATTTCTTGGGGAATTTCAGGGGTCTAGGATGCGGATTAAGGCCCTTTACAGGCTGCCAGTATTTTTGGGACATTCAGAGCTCTTTGACACATTTTTCAGGCCACCAACTTTTCTGGACTTTAGGTGGTCTAAGCTATTTGTAAACCCCGTTTTTGGGCCTCCAAAGTTTTCTAGATTTTTAGAGACCTAAAATGTGTTTTAAGGCTCGTTTTGGCCTGCCAACATTTTCTGGACCTAGGGGTGTAGGATGCATTGTTTGGGCCAAAAATGTTTTTGGGAATTTCAGGGGTCTAGGATGCGGATTAAGGCCCTTTACAGGCTGCCAATATTTTTGGGACATTCAGAGCTCTTTGACACATTTTTCAGGCCACCAACTTTTCTGGACTTTAGGGGGTCTAAGCTATTTGTAAACCCCTTTTTCGGGCCTCCAAAGTTTTCTATATTTTTGGAGGCCTAAGATGTGTTTTAACAATCTTTTTGGTCAGCAAACATTTTCTGGACCACAGGGGTGTAGGAGGCATTTTTCGGGCCAAACATTTCTTGGGGAATTTCAGGGGTCTAGGATGCGGATTAAGGCCCTTTACAGGCTGCCAGTATTTTTGGGACATTCAGAGCTCTTTGACACATTTTTCAGGCCACCAACTTTTCTGGACTTTAGGTGGTCTAAGCTATTTGTAAACCCCGTTTTTGGGCCTCCAAAGTTTTCTAGATTTTTAGAGACCTAAAATGTGTTTTAAGGCTCGTTTTGGCCTGCCAACATTTTCTGGACCTAGGGGTGTAGGATGCATTGTTTGGGCCAAAAATGTTTTTGGGAATTTCAGGGGTCTAGGATGCGGATTAAGGCCCTTTACAGGCTGCCAATATTTTTGGGACATTCAGAGCTCTTTGACACATTTTTCAGGCCACCAACTTTTCTGGACTTAAGGGGGTCTAAGCTATTTGTAAACCCCGTTTTTGGGCCTCCAAAGTTTTCTAGATTTTTAGAGACCTAAAATGTGTTTTAAGGCTCTTTTTGGCCTGCCAACATTTTCTGGACCTCAGGGGTGTAGGATGCATTTTTGGGGCCAAAAATGTTTTGGGGAATTTCAGGGGCCTAGGATGCAGATTAAGGCGCTTTACAGGCTGACAATATTTTTGGGATATTTGGAGCTCTGTGACACAAATTCTGGCCCACCTTCTTTTCTCAACTTTAGGGGGTCTATGCTATTTGTAAACCCCTTTTTCGGGCCTCGAAACGTTTCTAGATTTGTGGAGGCCTAAAATGTGTTTTAAGGCTCTTTTTGGCCTGCCATCATTTTCTGGATCACAGGGTTATAGGATGCATTGTTTGGGCCAAAAAAGTTTTTGGGAATTTCAGGTGTCTAGGATGCGGATTAAGGCCCTTTACAGGCTGCCGATATTTTTGGGACATTCAGAGTTCTGTGACACAAATTCTGGCCCACCTTCATTTCTGGACTTTAGGGGGTCTAGGATATTTGTAAACCCCTTTTTCGGGCCTCAAAAGTTTCCTAGATTTTTAGAGGCCTAAGATGTGTTTTGAGGCTCTTTTTGACCTGCCAACATTTTCTGGGTGTAGGATGCATTTTTGGGGCCAAAAATGTTTTTGGGAATTTCAGGGATCTAGGACGCGGATTAAGGCCCTTTACATGCTGCCGATATTTTTGGGACATTCAGAGCTCTGTGACCCATTTTTCGGGTCACCAACTTTTTCTGGACTTTAGGGTGTGTAGGCTATTTGTAAACCCCTTTTTTAGGCCTCCAAAGTTTTCTAGATTTATGGAGGCCTAAGATGTGGTTTAAGGCTCTATTTGGCCTGCCATCATTTTCTGGATCTCAGGGGTATAGGATGCATTGTTTGGGCCAAAAACGTTTTTGAGAATTTCAGGGGTCTAGGATGCGGATTAAGGCCCTTTACAGGCTGCCGATATTTTTGGGACATTCAGAGCTCTGTGACACAAATTCTGGCCCACCTTCATTTCTGGACTTTAGGGGGTCTAGGCTATTTGTAAACCCCTTTTTCGGGCCTCAAAAGTTTCGTAGATTTTTAGAGGCCTAAGATGTGTTTTAAGGCTCTTTTTGGCCTGCCAACATGTTCTAGACCAAAGGGGTGTAGGATGCATTTTTTGGGCAAAATATGTTTTTGGGAATTTCAGGGGAATAGGATGAAAACTAAAGCCCTTTACAGGCTGACAATATTTTTGTGCCATTTGGAGCTCTGTGACACATTGTCTGGGCCACCAACTTTTCTGGACTTTAGGCGGTCTAGGCTATTTGTAAACCCCTTTTTCCGGCATCCAGTTTCCTAGATTTTTTGAGGCCTAAGATGTGTTTTAAGACTCTTTGGCCTTCCAACATTTTCTGGACCTCAGGGGCGTAGGATGCATTTTTTAGGCCGGAAATATTTTTGGGAATTTCAGGGGACTAGGATGCGGATTAAGACCCTTTACAGGCGGCCGATATTTTTGAGACATTCAGAGCTCTGTGACACATTTTCGGGCCACCAACTTTTCTGGACTTTACAAGATCTAGGCTAGTTGTAAACCCCTTTTACGGGCCTCCAAAGTTTTCTAGATTTTTGTATGCCTAAAATGTTCTTTAAGGCTCTTTTTGGCCTGCGAACATTTTCTGGACCTCAGAGGTGTCGGATGCATTTTTTAGGCCGGAAATATTTTTGGGAATTTCAGGGGACTAGGATGCGGATTAAGACATTTTACATGCGGCCGATATTTTTGGGACATTCAGAGCTCTGTGACACATTTTCGGGCCACCAACTTTTCTGGACTTTACAAGATCTAGGCTAGTTGTAAACCCCTTTTTCGGGCCTCCAAAGTTTTCTAGATTTTTGATTGCCTAAAATGTTCTTTAAGGCTCTTTTTGGCCTGCGAACATTTTTTGGACCTCAGGGGTGTAGGATGCATTTTTTGGGCCAAAATTATTTTTGGGAATTTCAGCGGATTAGGATGTGGATTAAGGCCCTTTCCAGACTGCCGATATTTTTGGGACATTCAGAGCTCTGTGACACACTTTCTGGGCCACCAACTTTTCTGGACTTTAAGGGGTGGGGCTATTTGTAAACACCTTTTTCGGGCTCCAAAGTTTTCTAGATTTTTGTAGGCCTAAAATGTTCTTTAAAGCTCTTTTTGGCATGCAAATATTTTCTGGACCTCAGGGGTGTAGGATGCATTTTTGGGGCCAAAAATGTTTTTGGGAATTTCAGGGTTCCAGTACGCGGATTAAGGCCCTTTACATGCTGCCGATATTTTTGGGACATTCAGAGCTCTGTGACACATTCTTCGGATCACCAACTTTTTCTGGACTTTAGGGTGTCTAGGCTATTTGTAAAACCCTTTATTAGGCCTCCAAAGCTTTCTAGATTTATGGAGGCCTAAGATGTGGTTTAAGGCTCTGTTTGGCCTGCCAACATTTTCTGGACCTCAGGGGTGTAGGATGCATTTTTTGGGCCAAAACTATTTCTGGGAATTTCAGTGGTCTAGGATGTGGATTAAGGCCCTTTACAGGCTGCCGATATTTTTGGGACATTCAGAGCTCCGTGACACACTTTCTGGGCCACCAACTTTTCTGGACTTTAAGGGGTGGGGCTATTTGTAAACACCTTTTTCAGCCTCCAAAGTTCTCTAGATTTTTGGAGGCCTAAGATGTTTAATGCCCTTTTTGGCATGCCAACATTTTCTGGACCTCAGGGGTGTAGGATGCATTTTATGGGCCAAAAATAATTTTGGGCATTTCAGGGGTCTATGATGCGGATTAAGGCCCTTTACAGGCTGGCGGTATTTTTGGGACATTCAGAGCTCTGTGACACATTTTTCAGGCCATTTCTTTTACTGGACTTTAGGGGGTCTAGGCTATTTGTAAACCCCTTTTTCGGGCCTCCAAAGTTTTCTATATTTTTGGAGGCCTAAGATGTGTTTTAACGATCTTTTTGGTCAGCAAACATTTTCTGGACCACAGGGGTGTAGGAGGCATTTTTCGGGCCAAACATTTCTTGGGGAATTTCAGGGGTCTAGGATGCGGATTAAGGCCCTTTACAGGCTGCCAGTATTTTTGGGACATTCAGAGCTCTTTGACACATTTTTCAGGCCACCAACTTTTCTGGACTTTAGGTGGTCTAAGCTATTTGTAAACCCCGTTTTTGGGCCTCCAAAGTTTTCTAGATTTATAGAGACCTAAAATGTGTTTTAAGGCTCGTTTTGGCCTGCCAACATTTTCAGGACCTAGGGGTGTAGGATGTATTGTTTGGGCCAAAAATGTTTTTGGGAATTTCAGGGGTCTAGGATGCGGATTAAGGCCCTTTACAGGCTGCCAATATTTTTGGGACATTCAGAGCTCTTTGACACATTTTTCAGGCCACCAACTTTTCTGGACTTTAGGGGGTCTAAGCTATTTGTAAACCCCGTTTTTGGGCCTCCAAAGTTTTCTAGATTTTTGGAGGCCTAAGATGTGTTTTAAGGCTCTTTTTGGCCTGCCATCATTTTCTGGATCACAGCGTTATAGGATGCATTGTTTGGGCCAAAAAAGTTTTTGGGAATTTCAGGGGTTTAGGATGCGGATTAAGGCCCTTTACAGGCTGCCGATATTTTTGGGACATTCAGAGCTCTGTGACACAAATTCTGGCCCACCTTCATATCTGGACTTTAGGGGGTCTAGGCTATTTGTAAACCCCTTTTTCGGGCCTCAAAAGTTTCCTAGATTTTTAGAGGCCTAAGATGTGTTTTAAGGCTCTTTTTGACCTGCCAACATTTTCTGGGTGTAGGATGCATTTTTGGGGCCAAAAATGTTTTTGGGAATTTCAGGGATCTAGGACGCGGATTAAGGCCCTTTACATGCTGCCGATATTTTTGGGACATTCAGAGCTCTGTGACACATTTTTCGGGTCACCAACTTTTTCTGGACTTTAGGGTGTCTAGGCTATTTGTAAACCCCTTTTTTAGGCCTCCAAAGTTTTCTAGATTTATGGAGGCCTAAGATGTGGTTTAAGGCTCTATTTGGCCTGCCATCATTTTCTGGATCTCAGGGGAATAGGATGCATTTTTTGGGCCAAAAAAGTGTTTGGGAATTTCAGGTGTCTAGCATGCGGATTAAGGCCCTTTACAGGCTGCCGATATTTTTGGGACATTCAGAGCTCTGTGACACATTTTTCGGGTCACCAAATTTTCTGGACTTTAGGGTGTCTAGGCTATTTGTAAACCCCTTTTTTAGGCCTCCAAAGTTTTCTAGATTTTTGGAGGCCTAAGATGTGTTTAAGGCTCTTTTTGGCCTGCTATCATTTTCTGGATCTCAGGGGTATAGGATGCATTGTTTGGGCCAAAACAGTTTTTGGGAATTTCAGGTGTCTAGCATGCGGATTAAGGCCCTTTACAGGCTGCCGATATTTTTGGGACATTCAGAGCTCTGTGACACAAATTCTGGCCCACCTTCATTTCTGGACTTTAGGGGGTCTAGGCTATTTGTAAACCCCTTTTTCGGGCCTCAAAAGTTTCGTAGATTTTTAGAGGCCTAAGATGTGTTTTAAGGCTCTTTTTGGCCTGCCAACATATTCTAGACCACAGGGGTGTAGGGTGCATTTTTTGGCCCAAATATGTTTTTGGGAATTTCAGGGGAATAGGATGAGAACTAAAGCCCTTTACAGGCTGACACTATTTTTGTGCCATTTGGAGCTCTGTGACACATTGTCTGCGCCACCAACTTTTCTGGACTTTAGGCGGTCTAGGCTATTTATAAACCCCTTTTTCAGGCATCCAGTTTCCTAGATTTTTTGAGGCCTAAGATGCGTTTTAAGACTCTTTGGCCTTCCAACATTTTCTGGACCTCAGGGGCGTAGGATGCATTTTTTAGGCCGAAAATATTTTTGGGAATTTCAGGGGACTAGGCTGTGGATTAAGACCCTTTACAGGCGGCCAATATTTTTGGGAGATTCAGAGCTCTGTGACACATTTTCAGGCCACCAACTTTTCTGGATTTTACGAGGTCTAGGCTAGTTGTAAACCCCTTTTTCGGGCCTCCAAAGTTTTCTAGATTTTTGTAGGCCTAAGATGTTCTTTAAGGCTCTTTTTGGCCTGCGAACATTTTCTGGACCTCAGGGGTGTAGGATGCATTTTTTGGGCCAAAATTATTTTTGGGCATTTCAGTAGATTAGGATGTGGATTAAGGCCCTTTCCAGACTGCCAATATTTTTGGGACATTCAGAGCTCTGTGACAGACTTTCTTGGCCACCAACTTTTCTGGACTTTAAGGGGTGGGGCTATTTGTAAACACCTTTTTCAGCCTCCAAAGTTCTCTAGATTTTTGGAGGCCTAAGATGTGTAATGCCCTTTTTGGCATGCCAACATTTTCTGGACCTCAGGGGTGTAGGATGCATTTTATGGGCCAAAAATAATTTTGGGAATTTCAGGGGTCTAGGATGCGGATTAAGGCCCTTTACAGGCTGGCGGTATTTTTGGGACATTCAGAGCTCTTTGACACATTTTTCAGGCCATTTCTTTTACTGGACTTTAGGTGGTCTAAGCTATTTGTAAACCCCGTTTTTGGGCCTCCAAAGTTTTCTAGATTTTTAGAGACCTAAAATGTGTTTTAAGGCTCTTTTTGGCCTGCCAACATTTTCTGGACCTCAGGGGTGTAGGATGCATTTTTGGGGCCAAAAATGTTTTTGGGAATTTCAGTCGTCTGGGATGCAGATTAAGGCTCTTTACAGGCTGCCTTTATTTTTGGGACATTCAGAGCTCTGTGACACATTTTCCGGCCACCAACTTTTTCTGGACTTTAGGGTGTCTAGGCTATTTGTAAACCCCTTTTCAGGCCTCCAAAGATTTCTAGATTTTTCCAGGCCTAAAATGTGTTTTAAAGCGCTTTTCGGCCTGCCAACATTTTCTGGACCTAGGGGTGTAGGATGCATTGTTTGGGCCAAAAATGTTTTTGGGAATTTCAGGGGTCTAGGATGCGGATTAAGTCCCTTTACAGGCTGCCAATATTTTTGGGACATTACGAGGTCTGTGACACATTTTTTGGGCCACCAACTTTTTCTGGACTTTAGGGGGTCTAGGCTATTTATAAAGCCCTTCTTTGGGTCTCCAAAGTTTTCTAGATTTTTGGAGGCCTAAGATGTGTTTTAAGGCTATTTTTGACCTGCCAACATTTTCTGGGTGTAGGATGCATTTTTTGGGCCGTAAATGTTTTTGCTAATTTCAGGGGCCTAGGATGCGGATTAAGGCCCTTTACAGGCTGACGATATTTTTGGGATATTTGGAGCTCTGTGACACAAATTCTGGCCCACCTTCTTTTCTCGACTTTAGGGGGTCTATGCTATTTGTAAACCCCTTTTTCGGGCCTCCAAAGTTTTCTAGATTTTTGGAGGCCTAAGATGTGCTTTAAGGCTCTTTTTGGCCTGCCATCATTTTCTGGATCTCAGGGGTATAGGATGCATTGTTTGGGCCAAAAACGTTTTTGGGAATTTCAAGGGGCTAGGATGCGGATTAAGGCCCTTTACAGGCTGCCGATATTTTTGGGACATTCAGAGCTCTGTGACACAAATTCTAGCCCACCTTCATTTCTGGACTTTAAGGGGTCTAGGCTATTTGTAAACCCCTTTTTCGGGCCTCAAAAGTTTCCTAGATTTTTAGAGGCCTAAGATGTGTTTTAAGGCTCTTTTTGGCCTGCCAACATGTTCTGGACCACAGGGGTGTAGGATGAATTTTTTGGCCCAAATATGTTTTTGGGAATTTCAGGGGAATAGGATGAGAACTAAAGCCCTTTACAGGCTGACAATATTTTTGTGACGTTTCGAGCTCTGTGACACATTTTCTGGGCCACCAACTTTTCTGGACTTTAGGCGGTCTAGGCTATTTGTAAACCCCTTTTTCCGGCATCCAGTTTCCTAGATTTTTTGAGGCCTAAGATGTGTTTTAAGACTCTTTGGCCTGCCAACATTTTCTGGACCTCAGGGGTGTAGGATGCATTTTTTAGGCCGGAAATATTTTTGGGAATTTCATGGGACTAGGATGCGGATTAAGACCCTTTACAGGCGGCCGATATTTTTGGGACATTCAGAGCTCTGTGACACATTTTCGGGCCACCAACTTTTCTGGACTTTACAAGATCTAGGCTAGTTGTAAACCCCTTTTTCGGGCCTCCAAAGTTTTCTAGATTTTTGTATGCCTTAAATGTTCTTTAAGGCTCTTTTTGGCCTGCAAACATTTTCTGGACCTCAGGGGTGTAGGATGCATTTTTTGGCCCAAAATTATTTTTGGGAATTTCAGCAGATTAGGATGTGGATTAAGGAACTTTCCAGACTGCCGATATTTTTGGGACATTCAGAGCTCTGTGACACACTTTCTGGGCCACCAACTTTTCTGGACTTTAAGGGGTGGGGCTATTTGTAAACACCTTTTTCGGTCTCCAAAGTTTTCTAGATTTTTGTAGGCCTAAAATGTTCTTTAAAGCTCTTTTTGGCCTGCGAATATTTTCTGGACCTCAGGGGTGTAGGATGCATTTTTGGGGCCAAAAATGTTTTTGGGAATTTCAGGGGTCTAGTACGTGGATTAAGGCCCTTTACATGCTGCCGATATTTTTGGGACATTCAGAGCTCTGTGACACATTATTCGGGTCACCAACTTTTTCTGGACTTTAGGGTGTCTAGGCTATTTGTAAACCCCTTTTTTAGGCCTCTAAAGCTTTCTAGATTTATGGAGGCCTAAGATGTGGTTTAAGGCTCTTTTTGGCCTGCCAACATTTTCTGGACCTCAGGGATGTAGGATGCATTTTTTGGGCCAAAACTATTTCTGGGAATTTCAGCGGTCTAGGATGTGGATTAAGGCCTTTTTTCCAGTCTGCCGATATTTTTGGGACATTCAGAGCTCTGTGACACATTATTCGGGTCACCAACTTTTTCTGGACTTTAGGGTGTCTAGGCTATTTGTAAACACCTTTTTCAGCCTCCAAAGTTCTCTAGATTTTTGGAGGCCTAAGATGTGTAATGCCCTTTTTGGCATGCCAACATTTTCTGGACCTCAGGGGTGTAGGATGCATTTTATGGGCCAAAAATAATTTTGGGAATTTCAGGGGTCTAGGATGCGGATTAAGGCCCTTTACAGGCTGCCAGTATTTTTGGGACATTCAGAGCTCTTTGACACATTTTTCAGGCCACCAACTTTTCTGGACTTTAGGTGGTCTAAGCTATTTGTAAACCCCGTTTTTGGGCCTCCAAAGTTTTCTAGATTTTTAGAGACCTAAAATGTGTTTTAAGGCTCTTTTTGGCCTGCCAACATTTTCTGGACCTAGGGGTGTAGGATGCATTGTTTGGGCCAAAAATGTTTTTGGGAATTTCAGGGGTCTAGGATGCGGATTAAGTCCCTTTACAGGCTGCCAATATTTTTGGGACATTACGAGCTCTGTGACACATTTTTTGGGCCACCAACTTTTTCTGGACTTTAGGGGGTCTAGGCTATTTGTAAACACCTTTTTCAGCCTCCAAAGTTCTCTAGATTTTTGGAGGCCTAAGATGTGTAATGCCCTTTTTGGCATGCCAACATTTTCTGGACCTCAGGGGTGTAGGATGCATTTTATGGGCCAAAAATAATTTTGGGAATTTCAGGGTCTAGGATGCGGATTAAGGCCCTTTACAGGCTGCCAGTATTTTTGGGACATTCAGAGCTCTTTGACACATTTTTCAGGCCACCAACTTTTCTGGACTTTAGGTGGTCTAAGCTATTTGTAAACCCCGTTTTTGGGCCTCCAAAGTTTTCTAGATTTTTAGAGACCTAAAATGTGTTTTAAGGCTCTTTTTGGCCTGCCAACATTTTCTGGACCTAGGGGTGTAGGATGCATTGTTTGGGCCAAAAATGTTTTTGGGAATTTCAGGGGTCTAGGATGCGGATTAAGTCCCTTTACAGGCTGCCAATATTTTTGGGACATTACGAGCTCTGTGACACATTTTTTGGGCCACCAACTTTTTCTGGACTTTAGGGGGTCTAAGCTATTTGTAATCCCCGTTTTTGGGCCTCCAAAGTTTTCGAGATTTTTGGAGGCCTAAGATGTGTTTTAAAGCTCTTTTTGGCCTGCCAACATTTTCTGGACCTAAGGGTGTAGGATGCATTGTTTGGGCCAAAAATGTTTTTGGGAATTTCAGGGGTCTAGGATGCGGATTAAGGCCCTTTACAGGCTGCCAATATTTTTGGGACATTCAGAGCTCTTTGACACATTTTTCAGGCCACCAACTTTTCTGGACTTTAGGGGGTCTAAGCTATTTGTAAACCCCGTTTTTGGGCCTCCAAAGTTTTCTAGATTTTTAGAGACCTAAAATATGTTTTAAGGCTCTTTTTGGCCTGCCAACATTTTCTGGACCTCAGGGGTGTAGGATGCATTTTTGGGGCCAAAAAATTTTTTGGGAATTTCAGGGGTCTAGGATGCAGATTAAGGCCCTTTACAGGCTGCCGATATTTTTGGGACATTCAGAGCTCTGTGACACAAATTCTGGCCCACCTTCATTTCTGGACTTTAGGGGGTCTAGGCTATTTGTAAACCCCTTATTCGGGCCTCAAAAGTTTCCTAGATTTTTAGAGGCCTAAGATGTGTTTTAAGGCTCTTTTTGACCTGCCAACATTTTCTGGGTGTAGGATGCATTTTTGGGGCCAAAAATGTTTTTGGGAATTTCAGGGATCTAGGACGCGGATTAAGGCCCTTTACATGCTGCCGATATATTTGGGACATTCAGAGCTCTGTGACACATTTTTCGGGTCACCAACTTTTTCTGGACTTTAGGGTATCTAGGCTATTTGTAAAACCCTTTTTTAGGCCTCCAAAGTTTTCTCGATTTATGGAGGCCTAAGATGTGGTTTAAGGCTCTATTTGGCCTGCCATAATTTTCTGGATCTCAGGGGTAAAGGATGCATTGTTTGGGCCAAAAAAGGTTTTGGGAATTTCAGGTGTCTAGCATGCGGAGTAAGGCCCTTTACAGGCTGCCGATATTTTTGGGACATTCAGAGCTCTGTGACACATTTTTCGGGTCACCAAATTTTCTGGACTTTAGGGTGTCTAGGCTATTTGTAAACCCCTTTTTTAGGCCTCCAAAGTTTTCTAGATTTTTGGAGGCCTAAGATGTGTTTAAGGCTCTTTTTGGCCTGCTATCAATTTCTGGATCTCAGGGGTATAGGATGCATTGTTTGGGCCAAAAATGTTTTTGGGAATTTCAGGTGTCTAGCATGCGGATTAAGGCCCTTTACAGGGTGCCGATATTTTTGGGACATTCAGAGCTCTGTGACACAAATTCTGGCCCACCTTCATTTCTGGACTTTAGGTGGTCTAGGCTATTTGTAAACCCCTTTTTCGGGCCTCAAAAGTTTCATAGATTTTTAGAGGCCTAAGATGTGTTTTAAGGATCTTTTTGGCCTGCCAACATGTTCTAGACCACAGGGGTGTAGGATGCATTTTTTGGCCCAAATATGTTTTTGGGAATTTCAGGGGAATAGGATGAGAACTAAAGCCATTTACAGGCTGACAATATTTTTGTGACATTTGGAGCACTGTGACACATTGTCTGGGCCACCAACTTTTCTGGACTTTAGGCGGTCTAGGGTATTTGTAAACCCCTTTTTCAGGCATCCAGTTTCCTAGATTTTTTGAGGCCTAAGATGTGTTTTAAGACTCTTTGGCCTTCCAACATTTTCTGGACCTCAGGGGCGTAGGATGCATTTTTTAGGCCGAAAATATTTTTGGGAATTTCAGGGGACTAGGCTGTGGATTAAGACCCTTTACAGGCGGCCGATATTTTTGGGAGATTCAGAGCTCTGTGACACATTTTCAGGCCACCAACTTTTCTGGATTTTACGAGGTCTAGGCTAGTTGTAAACCCCTTTTTCGGGCCTCCAAAGTTTTCTAGATTTTTGTAGGCCTAAGATGTTCTTTACGGCTCTTTTTGGCCTGCGAACATTTTCTGGACCTCAGGAGTGTAGGATGCATTTTTTGGGCCAAAATTATTTTTGGGCATTTCAGCGGATTAGGATGTGGATTAAGGCCCTTTCCAGACTGCCGATATTTTTGGGACATTCAGAGCTCTGTGACACACTTTCTGGGCCACCAACGTTTCTGGACTTTAAGGGGTGGGGCTATTTGTAAACACCTTTTTGGTCTCCAAAGTTTTCTAGATTTTTGTAGGCCTAAGTTCTTTAAAGCTCTTTTTGGCCTGCAAATATTTTCTGGACCTCAGGGTTGTAGGATGCATTTTTGCGGCCAAAAATGTTTTTAGGAATTTCAGGGGTCTAGGACGTGGATTAAGGCCCTTTACATGCTGCCGATATTTTTGGGACATTCAGAGCTCTGTGACACATTTTTCGGGTCACCAACTTTTTCTTGACTTTGGGGTGTCTAGGCTATTTGTAAATCCCTTTTTTAGGCCTCCAAAGTGCATTTTTTAGGCCGAAAATATTTTTGGGAATTTCAGGGGACTAGGATGTGGATTAAGACCATTTACAGGCGGCCAATATTTTTGGGACATTCAGAGCTCTTTGACACATTTTCGGGCCACCAACTTTTCTGGACTTTACGAGGTCTAGGCTAGTTGTAAACCCCTTTTTCGGGCCTCCAAAGTTTTCTAGATTTTTGTATGCCTAAAATGTTCTTTAAGGCTTTTTTTGGCCTGCGAACATTTTCTGGACCACAGGGGTGTAGGGTGCATTTTTTGGGCCAAAATTATTTTTGAGAATTTCAGCGGATTAGGATGTGGATTAAGGCCCTTTCCAGCCTGCCGATATTTTTAGGACATTCAGAGCTCTATGACACACTTTCTGGGCCACCAACTTTTCTGGACTTTAAGGGGTGGGGCTATTTGTAAACACCTTTTTTGGTCTCCAAAGTTTTCTAGATTTTTGTAGGCTGAGATGTTCTTTAAAGCTCTTTTTGGCTTGCGAATATTTTCTGGACCTCAGGGGTGTAGGATGCATTTTTGGGGCCAAAAATGTTTTTGGGAATTTCAGGGGTCTAGGACGCGGATTAAGGCACTTTACATGCTGCCGATATTTTTGGGACATTCAGAGCTCTGTGACACTTTTTTCGAGTCACCAACTTTTTCTGGACTTTAGGGTGTCTAGGCTATTTGTAAACCCCTTTTTTAGGCCTCCAAAGTTTTCTAGATTTTTAGAGACCTAAAATGTGTTTTAAGGCTCTTTTTGGCCTGCCAACATTTTCTGGACCTCAGGGGTGTAGGATGCATTTTTGGGGCCAAAAATGTTTTTGGGAATTTCAGTGGTCTGGGATGCAGATTAAGGCTCTTTACATGCTGCCGATATTTTTGGGACATTCAGAGCTCTGTGACACATTTTTCGGGCCACCAACTTTTCTGGACTTTACGAGGTCTAGGCTAGTTGTAAACCCCTTTTTCGGGCCTCCAAAGTTTTCTAGATTTTTGTATGCCTAAAATGTTCTTTAAGGCTTTTTTTGGCCTGCGAACATTTTCTGGACCAGAGGGGTGTAGGGTGCATTTTTTGGGCCAAAATTATTTTTGAGAATTTCAGCGGATTAGGATGTGGATTAAGGCCCTTTCCAGCCTGCCGATATTTTTAGGACATTCAGAGCTCTGTGACACATTTTTCGGGTCACCAACTTTTTCTGGACTTTAGGGTGTCTAGGCTATTTGTAAACCCCTTTTTTAGGCCTCCAAAGTTTTCTAGATTTTTGGAGGCCTAAGATGTGTTTTAAGGCTCTTTTTGACCTGCCAACATTTTCTGGGTGTAGGATGCATTTTTTGGGCCGAAAATGTTTTTGCTAATTTCAGGGGCCTAGGATGCGGATTAAGGCCCTTTACAGGCTGAAAATATTTTTGGGACATTCAGAGCTCTGTGACACAAATTCTGGCCCACCTTCATTTCTGGACTTTAAGGGGTCTAGGCTATTTGTAAGCCCCTTTTTCGGGCCTCAAACGTTTCCTAGATTTTTAGAGGCCTAAGATGTGTTTTAAGGCTCTTTTTGGCCTGCCAACTTTACAGGCGGCCGATATTTTTGGGACATTCAGAGCTCTGTGACACACTTTCTGGGCCACCAACTTTTCTGGACTTTAAGGGGTGGGGCTATTTGTAAACACCTTTTTCGGTCTCCAGAGTTTTCTAGATTTTTGTAGGCCTAAAATGTTCTTTAAAGCTCTTTTTGGCCTGCGAATATTTTCTGGACCTCAGGGGTGTAGGATGCATTTTTGGGGCCAAAAATATTTTTGGGAATTTCAGGGGTCTAGTACGCGGATTAAGGCCCTTTACATGCTGCCGGTATTTTTGGGACATTCAGAGCTCTTTGAACATTTTTCAGGCCACCAACTTTTCTGGACTTTAGGTGGCTAAACTATTTGTAAACCCCGTTTTTGGGCCTCCAAAGTTTTCTAGATTTTTAGAGACCTAAAATGTGTTTTAAGGCTCTTTTTGGCCTGCCAACGTTTTCTGGACCTCAGGGGTGTAGGATGCATTTTTGGGGCTAAAAATGTTTTTGGGAATTTCAGTGGTCTGGGATGCAGATTAAGGCTCTTTACAGGCTGCCTTTATTTTTGGGACATTCAGAGCTCTGTGACACATTTTTCGGGTCACCAACTTTTTCTGGACTTTAGGGTGTCTAGGCTATTTGTAAACCCCTTTTTTAGGCCTCCAAAGTTTTCTAGATTTTTAGAGACCTAAAATGTGTTTTAAGGCTCTTTTTGGCCTGCCAACATTTTCTGGACCTCAGGGGTGTAGGATGCATTTTTGGGGCCAAAAATGTTTTTGGGAATTTCAGTGGTCTGGGATGCAGATTAAGGCTCTTTACATGCTGCCGATATTTTTGGGACATTCAGAGCTCTGTGACACATTTTTCGGGTCACCAACTTTTTCTGGACTTTAGGGTGTCTAGGCTATTTGTAAACCCCTTTTTTAGGCCTCCAAAGTTTTCTAGATTTTTGGAGGCCTAAGATGTGTTTTAAGGCTCTTTTTGACCTGCCAACATTTTCTGGGTGTAGGATGCATTTTTTGGGCCGAAAATGTTTTTGCTAATTTCAGGGGCCTAGGATGCAGATTAAGGCCCTTTACAGGCTGAAAATATTTTTGGGACATTCAGAGCTCTGTGACACAAATTCTGGCCCACCTTCATTTCTGGACTTTAGGGGGTCTAGGCTATTTGTAAGCCCCTTTTTCGTGCCTCAAAAGTTTCCTAGATTTTTAGAGGCCTAAGATGTGTTTTAAGGCTCTTTTTGGCCTGCCAACTTTACAGGCGGCCGACATTTTTGGGACATTCAGAGCTCTGTGACACACTTTCTGGGCCACCAACTTTTCTGGACTTTAAGGGGTGGGGCTATTTGTAAACACCTTTTTCGGTCTCCAGAGTTTTCTAGATTTTTGTAGGCCTAAAATGTTCTTTAAAGCTCTTTTTGGCCTGCGAATATTTTCTGGACCTCAGGGGTGTAGGATGCATTTTTGGGGCCAAAAATATTTTTGGGAATTTCAGGGGTCTAGTACGCGGATTAAGGCCCTTTATATGCTGCTGGTATTTTTGGGACATTCAGAGCTCTTTGAACATTTTTCAGGCCACCAACATTTCTGGACTTTAGGTGGCTAAACTATTTGTAAACCCCGTTTTTGGGCCTCCAAAGTTTTCTAGATTTTTAGAGACCTAAAATGTGTTTTAAGGCTCTTTTTGGCCTGCCAACGTTTTCTGGACCTCAGGGGTGTAGGATGCATTTTTGGGGCCAAAAATGTTTTTGGGAATTTCAGTGGTCTGGGATGCAGATTAAGGCTCTTTACAGGCTGCCTTTATTTTTGGGACATTCAGAGCTCTGTGACACATTTTTCGGGTCACCAACTTTTTCTGGACTTTAGGGTGTCTAGGCTATTTGTAAACCCCTTTTTTAGGCCTCCAAAGTTTTCTAGATTTATGGAGGCCTAAGATGTGGTTTAAGGCTCTACTTGGCCTGCCATCATTAACTGGATCTCAGGGGTATAGGATGCATTGTTTGGGCCAAAAAAGTTTTTGGGAATTTCAGGTGTCTAGCATGCGGATTAAGGCCCTTTACAGGCTGCTGATATTTTTGGGACATTCAGAGCTCTGTGACACATTTTTCGGTTCACCAACTTTTTCTGGACTTTAGGGCGTCTAGGCTATTTGTAAACCCCTTTTTTAGGCCTCCAAAGTTTTCTAGATTTTTGGAGGCCTAAGATGTGTTTAAGGCTCTTTTTGGCCTGCCATCATTTTCTGGGTGTAGGATGCATTTTTTGGGTCAAAAATGTTTTTGGGAATTTCAGTGGTCTAGAATGCAGATTAAGGCCCTTTACATGCTGCTGATATTTTTGGGACATTCAGAGCTCTGTGACACATTTTTCGGGTCACCAACTTTTTCTGGACATTAGGGTGTCTAGGCTATTTGTAAACCCCTTTTTTAGGCCTCCAATGTTTTCTAGATTTATGGAGGCCTAAGATGTGGTTTAAGGCTCTTTTTGGCCTGCCAACATTTTCTGGACCTCAGGGGTGTAGGATGCATTTTTTGGGTCCAAAATATTTTTGGGAATTTCAGCGGTCTAGGATGTGGATTAAGGCCCTTTACAGGGTGCCAGTATTTTTGGGACATTCAGAGCTCTGTGACACACTTTCTGGGCCACCAACTTTTCTGGACATTAAGGGGTGGGGCTATTTGTAAACAGCTTTTTCGGCCTCCAAAGTTCTCTAGATTTTTGGAGGCCTAAGATGTGTTTTAACGATCTTTTTGGCCTGCAAAACTTTTTCGGGACCACAGGGGTGTAGGATGCTTTTTTCAGGCCAAACATTTCTTGGGGAATTTCAGGGGTCTAGGATGCGGATTAAGGCCCTTTACAGGCTGCCAGTATTTTTGGGACATTCAGAGCTCTTTGACACATTTTTCAGGCCACCAACCTTTCTGGACTTTAGGGGGTCTAAGCTATTTGTAAACCACGTTTTTGGGCCTCCAAAGTTTTCTAGATTTTTAGAGACGTAAAATGTGTTTTAAGGCTCTTTTTGGCCTGCCAACATTTTCTGGACCTCAGGGGTATAGGATGCATTTTTGGGGCCAAAAATGTTTTTTGGAATTTCAGTGGTCTGGGATGCAGATTAAGGCTCTTTACAGGCTGCCTTTATTTTTGGGACATTCAGAGCTCTGTGACACATTTTCTGGCTACCAACTTTTTCTGGACTTTAGGGTGTCTAGGCTATTTGTAAACCCCTTTTCAGGCCTCCAAAGATTTCTAGATTTTTGGAGGCCTAAGATGTGTTTTAAAGCTCTTTTTGGCCTGCCATCATTTTCTAGGTGTAGGATGCATTTTTGGGTCAAAAATGTTTTTGCTAATTTCAGGGGCCTAGGCTGCGGATTAAGGCCCTTTACAGGCTGACAATACTTTTGGGATATTTGGAGCTCTGTGACACAAATTCTGGCCCACCTTCCTTTCTCGACTTTAGGGGGTCTATGCTATTTGTAAACCCCTTTTTCGGGCCTCCAAAGTTTTCTAGATTTTTGGAGGCCTAAGATGTGTTTTAAGGCTCTTTTTGGCCTGCCATCATTTTCTGGATCTCAGGGGTATAGGATGCATTGTTTGGGCCAAAAATTTTTTGGGAATTTCAGGGGTCTAGGATGCGGATTAAGGCCCTTTACAGGCTGCCGATATTTTTGGGACATTCAGAGCTCTGTGACACAAATTCTGGCCCACCTTCATTTCTGGACTTTAGGGGGTCTAGGCTATTTGTAAACCCCTTTTTCGGGCCTCAAAAGTTTCCTAGATTTTTAGAGGCCTAAGATGTGTTTTAAGGCTCTTTTTGACCGGCCAACATTTTCTGGGTGCAGGATGCATTTTTGGGGCCAAAAATGCTTTTGGGAATTTCAGTGGTCTAGAATGCAGATTAAGGCCCGTTACATGCTGCTGATATTTTTGGGACATTCAGAGCTCTGTGACACATTTTTTGGGTCACCAACTTTTTCTGGACATTAGGGTGTCTAGGCTATTTGTAAACCCCTTTTTTAGGCCTCCAAAGTTTTCTAGATTTATGGAGGCCTAACATGTGGTTTAAGGCTCTTTTTGGCCTGCCAACATTTTCTGGACCTCAGGGGTGTAGGATGCATTTTTTGGGTCAAAAATATTTTTGGGAATTTCAGCTGTCTAGGATGTGGATTAAGGCCCTTTACAGGCTGCCAGTATTTTTGGGACATTCAGAGCTCTGTGACACACTTTCTGGGCCACCAACTTTTCTGGACTTTAAGGGGTCTAAGCTATTTGTAAACCACGATTTTGGGCCTCCAAAGTTGTCTATATTTTTAGAGACCTAAAATGTGTTTTAAGGCTCCTTTTGGCCTGCCAACATTTTCTGGACCTCAGGGGTATATGATGCATTTTTGGAACCAAAAATGTTTTTTGGAATTTCAGTGGTCTGGGATGCAGATTAAGGCTCTTTACAGGCTGCCTTTATTTTTGGGACATTCAGAGCTCTGTGACACATTTTCCGGCTACCAACTTTTTCTGGACTTTAGGGTGTCTAGGCTATTTGTAAACCCCTTTTCAGGCCTCCAAAGATTTCTAGATTTTTGGAGGCCTAAGATGTGTTTTAAAGCTCTTTTTGGCCTGCCAATATTTTCTGGACCTAGGGTTTAGGATGCATTGTTTGGGCCAAAAATGTTTTTGGGAATTTCAGGGGTCTAGGATGCAGATTAAGGCCCTTTACATGCTGCCAATATTTCTGGGACATTCAGAGCTCTGTGACACATTTTTCGGGCCACCAACTTTTTCTGGACTTTAGGGCGTCTAGGCTATTTGTAAAGCCCTTATTTGGGTCTCCAAAGTTTTCTAGATTTTTGGAGGCCTAAGATGTGTTTTAAGGCTCTTTTTGACCTGCCAACATTTTCTGGGTGTAGGTTGCATTTTTTGCGCCAAAAATGTGTTTGCTAATTTCAGGGGCCTAGGATGCGGATTAAGGCCCTTTACAGGCTGACGATATGTTTGGGATATTTGGAGCTCTGTGACACAAATTCTGGCCCACCTTCTTTTCTCGACTTTAGGGGGTCTATGCTATTTGTAAACCCCTTTTTCGGGCCTCCAAAGTTTTCTAGATTTTTGGAGGCCTAAGATGTGTTTTAAGGCTCTTTTTGGCCTGCCAACATTTTCTGGACCTCAGGGGTATAGGATGCATTGTTTGGGCCAAAAAAGTTTTTGGGAATTTGAGCGGGTTAGGATGTGGATTAAGACCTTTTACAGGCGGCCGATATTTTTGGGACATTCAGAGCTCTGTGACACATTTTCGGGCCACCAACTTTTCTGGACTTTACGAGGTCGAGGCTAGTTGTAAACCCTTTTTTCGGGCCTTCAAAGTTTTCTAGATTTTTTGAAGGCCTAAGATGTTCTTTAAGGCTCTTTTTGGCCTGCAAACATTTTCTGGACCTCAGGGGTGTAGGATGCATTTTTTGGGCCAAAATTATTTTTGGGAATTTGAGCGGGTTAGGATGTGGATTAAGGCCCTTTACAGGCTGCCAATCTGTTTGGGACATTCAGAGCTCTGTGACACTCTTTCTGGGCCACCAACTTTTCTGGACTTTAAGGGGTGGGGCTATTTGTAAACACCTTTTTTGGCCTCCAAAGTTCTCTAGATTTTTGGAGGCCTAAGAAGTGTAATGCTCTTTTTGGCATGCCAACATTTTCTGGACCTCAGGGGTGTAGGATGCATTTTATGGGCCAAAAATATTTTTGTGAATTTCAGGGGTCTAAGATGCGGATTAAGGCCCTATACAGGCTGGCAGAATTTTTGGGACATTCAGAGCTCTGTGACACATTTTTCAGGCCATCTTCTTTTACTGGACTTTAGGGGATCTAGGCTATTTGTAAACCCCTTTTTCGGGCCTCCAAAGTTTTCTATATTTTTGGAGGCCTAAGATGTGTTTTAACGATCTTTTTGGCCTGCAAAAAAATTTCTGGACCACAGGGGTGTAGGAGGCATTTTTCGGGCCAAACATTTTTTGGGGAATTGCAGGGGTCTAGGATGCGGATTAAGGCCCTTTAGATGCTGCCAATATTTTTGGGACATTCAGAGCTCTGTGACACTTTTTTCGAGTCACCAACTATTTCTGGACTTTAGGGTGTCTAGGCTATTTGTAAACCCCTTTTTTAGGCCTCCAAAGTTTTCTAGATTTATGGAGGCCTAAGATGTGGTTTAAGGTTCTATTTGGCCTGCCAACATTTTCTGGACCTCAGGGGTGTAGGATGCATTTTTGGGGCCAAAAATGTTTTTGGGAATTTCAGTGGTCTGGGATGCAGATTAAGGCTCTTTACAGGCTGCCTTTATTTTTGGGACATTCAGAGCTCTGTGACACATTTTCCAGCCACTAACTATTTCTGGACTTTAGGGGGTCTAGGCTATTTGTAAAGCCCTTATTTGGGTCTCCAAAGTTTTCTAGATTTTTGGAGGCCTAAGATGTGTTTTAAGGCTCTTTTTGACCTGCCAACATTTTCTGGGTGTAGGATGCATTTTTTGGGTCAAAAATGTTTTTGCTAATTTCAGGGGCCTAGTATGCGGATTAAGGCCCTTTACAGGCTGACAATATTTTTGGGACATTTCGAGCTCTGTGACACACATTCTGGCCCGCCTTCTTTTGTTGACTTTAGGGGGTCTATGCTATTTGTAAACCCCTTTTTCGGGCCTCCAAAGTTTTCTAGATTTTTGGAGGCCTAAGATGTGTTTTAAGGCTCTTTTTGGCCTGCCATCATTTTCTGGCTCTCAGGGGTATAGGATGCATTGTTTGGGCCAAAAAAGTTTTTGGGAATTTCAGGGGTCTAGGATGCAGATTAAGGCCCTTTACAGGCTGCTGATATTTTTGGGACATTCAGAGCTCTGTGACACACATTCTGGCCCGCCTTCTTTTGTTGACTTTAGGGGGTCTATGCTATTTGTAAACCCCTTTTTCGGGCCTCCAAAGTTTTCTAGATCTTTGTAGGCCTAAAATGTTCTTTAAAGCTCTTTTTGGCCTGCGAATATTTTCTGGACCTCAGGGGTGTAGGATGCATTTTTGGGGCCAAAAATGTTTTTGGGAATTTCAGGGGTCTAGTACGCGGATTAAGGCCCTTTACAGGCTGGCGGTATTTTTGGGACATTCAGAGCTCTGTGACACATTTTTCAGGCCATTTCTTTTACTGGACTTTAGGGGGTCTAGGCTATTTGTAAACCCCTTTTTTGGGCCTCCAAAGTTTTCTATATTTTTGGAGGCCTAAGATGTGTTTTAACAATCTTTTTGGCCTGCAAACATTTTCTGGCCCACAGGGTGTAGGAGGCATTTTTCGGGCCAAACATTTCTTGGGGAATTTCAGGGGTCTAGGATGCGGATTAAGGCCCTTTACAGGCTGCCAGTATTTTTGGGACATTCAGAGCTCTTTGACACATTTTTCAGGCCACCAACATTTCTGGACTTTAGGTGGTCTAAGCTATTTGTAAACCCCATTTTTGGGCCTCCAAAGTTTTCTAGATTTTTCGAGGCCTAAGATGTGTTTTAAAGCTCTTTTTGGCCTGCCAACATTTTCTGGACCTAGGGGTGTAGGATGCATTGTTTGGGCCAAACATGTTTTTTGGGAATTTCAGGGGTCTAGGATGCGGATTAAGGCCCTTTACAGGCTGACGATATTTTTGGGATATTTGGAGCTCTGTGACACAAATTCTGGCCCACCTTCTTTTCTCGACTTTAGGGGGTCTATGCTATTTGTAAACCCCTTTTTTTCGGTCCTCGAAAGTTTTCTAGATTTTTGGAGGCCTAAGATGTGTTTTAAGGCTCTTTTTGGCCTGCCATCATTTTCTGGATCTCAGGGTTATAGGATGCATTGTTTATGCCAAAAGATTTTGGGAATTTCAGGGGTCTAGGATGCGGATTAAGGCCCTTTACAGGCTGCCGATATTTTTGGGACATTCAGAGCTCTGTGACACAAATTCTGGCCCACCTTCATTTCTGGACTTTAGGCGGTCTAGGCTATTTGTAAACCCCTTTTTCGGGCCTCAAAAGTTTTCTAGATTTTTGTAGGCATAAGATGTTCTTTAAGGCTCTTTTTGGCCTGGAAACATTTTCTGGACCTCAGGGGTGTAGGATGCATTTTTCGGGCCAAAATTGCTTTTTGGAATTTCAGTGGTCTAGGATGCAGATTGAGGCCCTTTACATGCTGCCGATATTTATGGGACATTCAGAGCTCTGTGACACATTTTTCAGATTAAGGCCCTTTACATGCTTCCGATATTTTTGGGACATTCAGAGCTCTGTGACACATTTTTCAGGTCACCAACTTTTTCTGGACTTCAGGGGGTCTAGGCTATTTGTAAACCCCTTTTCCGGGCCTCCAAAATTATCTAGATTTTTGGAGGCCTAATATGTGTTTTAAGGCTCTTTTTGGCCTGCCACCATTTTCTGGACCTCAGGGCTATAGGATGCATTTTTCGGGCAAAAATGTTTTGGGGAATTTCAGGGGTCTAGGATGTGGATTAAGGCCATTTACAGGCTGCTGATATTTTTGGGACATTCAGAGCTCTGTGACACATTTTTCGGGCCACCAACTTTTTCTGGGTTTCGGGCGTCTAGGCTATTTGTAAACCCCTTTTTCGGGCCTCCAAAGTTTTCTAGATTTCTGGAGGCCTAAGATGTGTTTTAAGGCTCTTTTTGTCCTGCCAACATTTTCTGGGTATAGGCTGCAATTTTTGGGCCAAAAATGTTTTTCGGTAATTTCAGGGGCCTAGGATGCAGATTAAAGCCCTTTACAGGCTGATGATATTTTTGGGATATTTGGAGCTCTGTGACACAAATTCTGGCCCACATTCATTTCTGGACTTTAGGGGGTCTAGGCTATTTGTAAACCCCTTTTTCGGGCCTCCAAAGTTTCCTAGATTTTTAGAGGCCTAAGATGTTTTAGAAGGCTCTTTTTGGCCTGCCAACATTTTCTAGACCACAGGGGTGTAGGATGCATTTTTTGGGCCAAAAATATTTTTGGGAATTTCAGCGGTCTAGGATGTGGATTAAGGCCCTTTACGGGCTGCCAATATTTTTGGGACATTCAGAGCTCTGTGACACACATTCTGGGCCACCATCTTTTCTGGACTTTAAGGGGTGGGGCTATTTGTAAACACCTTTTTCGTCCTCCAAAGTTTTCTAGATTTTCAGAGACCTAAAATGTGTTTTAAGGCTCTTTTGGCCTGCCAACATTTTCTGGACCTCAGAGGGGTAGGATGCATTTTATGGGCCAAAAATATTTTTGGGAATTTCAGGATGCGGATTAAAGCCCTATACAGGCTGGCAGTATTTTGGGACATTCAGAGCTCTGTGACACATTTTTCAGGCCATTTTCTTTTACTGGACTTTAGGGGGTCTAGGCTATTTGTAAACTCCTTTTTCGGACCTCCAAAGATTTCTAGATTTTTGGAGGCCTAAGATGTGTTTTAACAATCTTTTTAGCCTGCAAACATTTTCTAGACCACAGGGGTGTAGGAGGCATTTTTCTGGCCAAACATTTCTTGGGGAATTTCAGGGGTCTAGGATGCGGATTAAAGCCCTTTGCAGGCTGCCATTATTTTTGGGACATTCAGAGCTCTGTGACACATTTTTCAGGTCACCAACTTTTATTGGACTTTAGTGTCTAGGCTATTTGTAAGCCCCTTTTTTAGGCCTCCAACGTTTTCTAGATTTTTAGACACCTAAAATGTGTTTTAAGGCTCTTTTTGGCCTGCCAACATTTTCTAGACCACTGGGGTGTAGGATGCATTTTTTGGGCCATATATGTTTTTGGGGATTTCAGGGGAATAGGATGAGAACTAAAGCCCTTTACAGGCTGACAATATTTTTGTGACATTTGGAGCTCTGTGACACATTTTCTGGGCCACCAACTTTTCTGGAATTTAGGCGGTCGAGGCTATTTGTAAACCCCTTTTTCGGGCATCCAAAGTTTCCTAGATTTTTGGAGGCCTAAGATGTGTTTTAAGGCTCTTTTTGGCCTGCCAACATTTTCTGGACCTCAGGGGTGTAGGATGAATTTTTTAGGCCAAAAATATTTTTGGGAATTACAGGGGACTAGGATGCGAATTAAGGCCCTTTACAGGAGGCCAATTTTTTTTGGGACATTCAGAGCTCTGTGACACATTTTTCGGGCCACCAACTTTTCTGGACTTTACGAGGTCTAGGCTATTTGTAAACCTCATTTTCGGGCCTCCAAAGTTTTCCAGATTTTTGTAGGCCTAAAATGTTCTTTAAGGCTCTTTTTGGCCTGCCAACATTTTCCTGACCTCAGGGGTGTAGGATGCATTTTTTGGGCCAAAAATGCTTTTGGGAATTTCAGCGGTCTAGGATGCAGATTAAGGCCCTTTACATGCTGCCGATATTTTTGGGACATTCAGAGCTCTGTGACACATTTTTCAGGTCACCAACTTTTTCTGGACTTTAGGCTATCTAGGCTATTTGTAAACCCCTTTTTTAGGCCTTCAAAGTATTCTGGATTTTTGGAGGCCTCAGAAGTGTTTTAAGGCTCTTGTTGGCCTGCCAACATTTTCTGGATCTCCGGGGTGTAGGATGCATTTTTTAGGCCAAAAATATTTTTGGGAATTACAGGGGACTAGGATGCGGATTAAGGCCCTTTACAGGCAGCCAATTTTTGTTGGGACATTCAGAGCTCTGTGACACATTTTTCAGGTCACCAACATTTTCTGGACTTTAGGGTATCTAGGCTATTTGTAAACCCCTTTTTTAGGCCTTCAAAGTATTCTAGATTTATGGAGGCCTAAGATGTGGTTTAAGGCTCTTTTTGGCCTGCCAACATTTTCTGGACCTCAGGGGTGTAGGATACATTTTTTGGGCCTCCAAAGTGTTCTAGATTTTTAGATACCTAAAATGTGTTTTAAGGCTCTTTTTGTCCTGCCAACATTTTCTAGACCACAGGGGTGTAGGATGCATTTTTTGGGCCATATATGTTTTTGGGGAATTCAGGGGAATAGGATGAGAACTAAAGCCCTTTACAGGCTGACAATATTTTTGTGACATTTGGAGCTCTGTGACAGATTTTCTGGGCCACAACTTTTCTGGACTTTAGGCGGTCTAGGCTATTTGTAAACCCCTTTTTCGGGCATCCAAAGTTTCCTAGATTTTTGGAGACCTAAGATGTGTTTTAAGGCTCTTTTTGGCCTGCCAACATTTTCTGGACCTCAGGGGTGTAGGATGCATTTTTTAGGCCAAAAATAGTTTTGGGAATTACAGGGGACTAGGATGCAAATTAAGGACCTTTACAGGAGGCCAATTTTTTTGGGACATTCAGAGCTCTGTGACACATTTTTCGTGTCACCAACTTTTTCTGGACTTTAGGGTGTCTAGGCTATTTGTAAACCCCTTTGTTTAGGCCTCCCAAGTTTTCTAGATTTATGGAGGCCTAAGATGTGGTTTAAGGCTCTATTTGGCCTGCCAAAATTTTCTGGACCTCAGGGGTGTAGGATGCATTTTCTGGGCCAAAAATGTTTTTGGGAATTTCAGGGGTCTAGGATGCGGATTAAGGCCCTTTACAGGTTGCCGATATTTTTGAGGCATTCAGAGCTCTGTGAAACATTTTTCGGGCCACCAACTTTTTCTGGACTTTAGGGGGTGTAGGCTATTTGTAAACCCCTTTTTCGTGCCTCCAAAGTGTTCTAGATTTTTGGAGGCCTAAGATGTGTTTTAAGGCTCTTTTTGGCAAGCCAACATTTTCTGGATCTCAGGGGTGTAGGATGCATTTTTTAGGCCAAAAATATTTTTGGGAATTACAGGGGACTAGGATGCGGATTAAGGCCCTTTACAGGCAGCCAATTTTTGTTGGGACATTTAGAGCTCTGTGACACATTTTTCAGGCCACCAACTTTTCTGGACTTTACAAAGTCTGGGCTATTTGTAAACCCCTTTTTCGGGCATCCAAAGTTTTCTAGATTTTTGTAGGCCTAAGATGTTCTTTAAGGCTCTTTTGGGCCTGCGAACATTTTCCTGACCTCAGGGGTGTAGGATGCATTTTTTGGGCCAAAAATGCTTTTGGGAATTTCAGCGGTCTAGCATGTGGATTAAGGCCCTTTAAAGGCTGCCGATATTTTTGGGACATTCATAGCTCTGTGACACACTTTCTGGGCCACCAACTTTTCTGGACTTTAACGGGTGGGGCTTTTTGTAAACCCCTTTTTTCGGGCCTCCAAAGTTTTCTATATTTTTGGAGCCTAAGATGTGTTTTAACGATGTTTTTGGCCTGCAAACATTTTCTGGACCACAGGGGTGTAGGAGGCATTTTTCGGGCCAAATATTTCTTGGGGAATTTCAGGGGTCTAGAATGCGGATTAAGGCCCTTTACAGGCTGCCAGTATTTTTGGGACATTCAGAGCTCTGTGACACATTTTTCGGGTCAGCAACTTTTTCTGGACTTTAGGGTGTCTAGGCTATTTGTAAACCCCTTTTTTAGGCCATCAACGTTTTCTAGATTTATGGAGGCCTAAAATCTGGTTTAAGGCTCTATTTGGCCTGCCAACATTTTCTGGACCTCAGGGGTGTAGGATGCATTTTTGGGGCAAAAATGTTTTTGGGATTTTCAGTGGTCTAAGATGCAGATTAAGGCTCTTTACAGGCTGCCAATATTTTTGGGACATTCAGAGCTCTGTGACACATTTTTCAGGCCACCAACTTTTTCTGGACTTTAGGGGGTCTAGGCTATTTGTAAACCCCTTATTTGGGTCTCCAAAGTTTTCTAGATTTTTGGAGGCCTAAGATGTGTTTTAAGGCTCTTTTTGTCCTGCCAACATTTTCTGGGTGTAGAGTGCATTTTTTGGGCCAAAAATGTTTTTGCTAATTTCAGGGGCCTAGGATGCGGATTAAGGCCCTTTACAGGCTGACGATATTTTTGGGATATTTGAAGCTCTGTGACACAAATTCTGGCCCACCTTCTTTTATCGACTTTAGGGGGTCTAGGCTATTTGTAAACCCCTTTTTCGGGCCTCCAAAATTTTCTAGATTTTTGGAGGCCTAATATGTGTTTTAAGTCTCTTTTTGGCCTGCCACCATTTTCTGTACCTCAGGGGTATAGTATGCATTTTTCGGTCAAACATTTTTTGGGGAATTTCAGGGGTCTAGGATGCGGATTAAGGCCCTTTACAGGCTGCCGATATTTTTGAGACATTCAGAGCTCTGTGGCATATTTTCTTGGCCACCAACTTTTCTGGACTTTAGGCGGTCTAGGCTATTTGTAAACCCCTTTTTCGGGCATCCAGTTTCCTAGATTTTTTGAGGCCTAAGATGTGTTTTAAGGCTCTTTGGCCTGCCAACATTTTCTGAACCTCAGGGGTGTAGGATGCATTTTTTAGGCCAAAAATATTCTTGGGAATTACAGGGGACTAGGATGCGGATTAAGACCTTTTACAAGTGGCCGATATTTTTGGGACATTCAGAGCTCTGTGACACATTTTTCGGGCCACCAACTTTTCTGGACTTTACGAGGTCTAGGCTAGTTGTAAACCCCTTTTTCGGGCCTCCAAAGTTTTCTAGATTTTTGTAGGCCTAAGATGTTCTTTAAGGCTCGTTATGGCCTGCGAACATTTTCTGGACCTCGGGGGTGTAGGATGCATTTTTTGGGGCAAAATTATTTTTGGGAATTTCAGCGTTCTAGGATGTGGATTAAGGTCCTTTCCAGGCTGGCGGTATTTTTGGGACATTCAGAGCTCTGTGACACATTTTTCAGGCCATCTTCTTTTACTGGACTTTAGGGGGTGGGGCTATTTGTAAACACCTTTTTCGGCCTCCAAAGTTCTCTAGATTTTTGGAGGCCTAAGATGTGTAATGCTCTTTTTGGCATGCCAACATTTTCTGGACCTCAGGGGTGTAGGATGCATTGTTTGGGCCAAAAATGTTTTTGGGAATTTCAGAGGTCTAGGATGCAGATTAAGGCCCTTTACAGGCTGCCAATATTTTTGGGACATTCAGAGCTCTGTGACACATTTTTCAGGCCATCTTCTTTTACTGGATTGGGGGTCTAGGCTATTTGTAAACTCCTTTTTCGGGCCTCCAAAGTTTTCTATATTTTTGGAGGCCTAAGATGTGTTTTAAGGCTCTTTTCGACCTGCCAACATTTTCTGGGTGTAGGATGCATTTTTTGGGCCAAATATGTTTTTGCTAATTTCAGGGGCCTAGGATGCGGATTAAGGCCCTTTACAGGCTGACGATATTTTTTGGATATTTGGAGCTCTGTGACACAAATTCTGGACCACCTTCTTTTCTCGACTTTAGGGGGTCTAGGCTATTTGTAAACCCCTTTTTCAGGCCTCCAAAATGTTCTAGATTTTTGGAGGCCTAATATGTGTTTTAAGGCTCTTTTTGGCCTGCCACCATTTTCTGGACCTCAGGGGTATAGGATGCATTGTTTGGGCCAAATATGTTTTTGGGAATTTCAGGGGAATAGGATTGAGAACTAAAGCCCTTTACAGGCTGGCAATATTTTTGTGACATTTGGAGCTCTGTGTCGGGGTGCTTCTCCCGGGGTCGGCTGTGCCATCCGCGGACCTCCGGGCTGGGGGGCCCCAACACCTCCCGTGTTCCCCAAAAATGAGTATGAGACAACACGCAAGAAGCAAGGTGGTTCTGCTGTTTATTGAACAATGGCAGGGATGGGTCTAGGATCGTACGCGTCCGTCCAGACTCTCAAAGTTCGTGGGGCTTGCAGGCCCTTTTTACCTCAGTATGACGCGCTACTTTCGTCACCTGGGAAAGTTAGCGAAAAAACCTATCGCCACTCTGGATTGGTTCCTCGAGTGGTAGGGTTAGTATAGCATACATATAGAGAACATTATTAGTGGTTGAGGGTCAGTCAGGTGGTATACTTGGGTTTTCCCTTCTATTAGATACTTGAAAATTGTTACACAAAGACCCCTAATGATTGCCTAATGTTAGTGGCGTCAGTGATGAGTGCCCCCATGTGTTGATTGGTCCACTCACGAGCCCCCCAGCCTGGGACCATCGTTGTTCCCAGCTCGCGGTGTACCTGTCAATATGTAACTATGTGTTCGTGCAGACAATGCGCAGATTTGCTCATAGGCCTGAGAGCAGACCATTCCCATCGCTCTAGGTGTCCATTGGTCATTTCATTGTTGCAGCCTGTGTCCCAGGCGTGGGACCCAGGCGACTTCTCCCTCGTGGGTCTGGCACCTTGTCAGGTTGGCTTGGTCATGTGAATAGAGACCGTGGCTGAGGCAGAATTCTGCACATTTAAAGTTGTATTTGTTTCTGCGTGCTTGGCTTTGCTTACAGGTGTGACCTTGGCGTCGGCTGGTAGCATATGAGTTACAACATCACTCCCTTGGCTGTCGGCTCTCGCTGGGCTCGTTCTGCATGGTCAGCACTTGTACTCTTGCTCGTTCAGTGTTCAAGCAACCTACGTCACCTACGTCATAGCACTGATTATATTCTTCGTGTGGGTTGGTGTGTGAGTGTCCAGTGTGCATGGTGGCACGTGTGTTCTTGGCAGTTGGCTAGGTCGTCATGGCATCTCTAACAATATGGGTGCTTGTTGTTGAGGTCTTAGTCGAGTTCATCCATGCCGCAGGTGTCGGCTTGAGTAGGGCAGGCTGGTGGGCAGGCTGGTGGGCAAATCCGTATGTTCTTGAAGCAGGGTATTTGGTCGTCTGGTAGATAGACAAATTCATCTCGTGGCAGGTGTCTGGGCTGCAATCCTCTGGGCCATGGTCGTGAGGAGATTGGGGGGAGCTTTTTCTCCCATTCTCCCACTTCAGTCCCCCCTCTGGTCGACTTGTTGACCACAAACATATCTTTTTCTTTATCTCCTCTTACTCTCCATATTTTGGTCACCCCCTCCCAGGTGTCCATAGTGGTTGACATGGTCTTCAAATGACCAGTACATGTATACACAGCTCCCTCCCGGTTTGCAATATACCCATCTTCCGATATAGCTCCTCAGGTTTCTTGGGTTCTCAAGCTTTACGGATGGTGGGTCTAAGTGATTGGTGATGATCTGTTTGCGCAGTTTCTCTCTTTCCTTTATTATCACGTCTGTGTGCTGGTCATCGTCAGTTGGCATCAAGGGGTGCATGCCGACCATTTTGATCATTTCGCCTGTAGTGCGTGCCTTCCTGGCCTTCCAAAACCTTATTACAATTAATACAGCTGTAGCCAGTATTATGCATCCAACTATTATCTTCAGCCCGTCCGACAGCCATGATGGCTTCCATGACCATAACAATGAAATCATTCTTCTTTACTCCTTTACTTTCTTCCATCATCTTGGAGTGCATCTGGGCCAGTTGTCATAATGCTTCGGTAAGTGTACCATTATCGGCATCGTTACCAGGAATAAATGTGCAGCATGATTGTCCTATCTTTGTGCAAACTCCTCCCTCCATCGCTGTGAGGAGATGCAATACATATCTGTTCTGTTGTGCTACCATTCTCACCGCTCGCAGTTCCTCTTTTATTGCATTGAATCCATTTACTGTTGAATTAATCGTCATCATTAGTTCCCATCATGTTATCTGGAGCCATTTAGCGTTTTCATAAGCTTGTAGTCCAGGGTGTATTATTGACGAGAAGAACATAGCAGCCCTGCTAAATAACCTGTGTTCTGGTGGGATAGAAGTGAGTGCTGTTTCCGACCTTCCCCACAGGTAGTTTCCTGTCAGGGGTTCTCCTTGTCTCTTTTTCCTGTTTAGGACATGATTGTTGTTGTTGTTCTCTCTCTCCTGTGATTGTACAGATCTCTTCTTCCTCTTGTTCCCTTCATTCATTTTGGGGAAGTTGACCATATTCACATGTTTTTGAGGCACCACTAGCGATGGTACATTGATGTGTACCATTGTGCATATACCATTCCACGACGGGGGCAGGGTGTGATATGCCTTATTTCCGCAGGCCCAATAGTGATCCATTATCACTGCCATTCCAGCACCCCCCTCTGGTAATTCTAACACGCTTCCGCAGTTGGTGTTGTATCCCACCTCCACATCTCCTCTGTGTTGGTAGCATATCTTGGGCGCGGTCAGCGGTAGTATGCTTATTGGGTCTTCATCCTTCTCCATCCATGTCAGCATGGGTACGTACTTGCCCCATGTCGTCCAACATCTGTCATTGTGTTCCTTTATGGTGGTAATATTTTCTCTTGTTACCATGTTGCTACCGACCACTCCTATTTCCCATTCATTGTTCATGTATACCTTCCCTATTATTGTTACCAGTGGCCTTTCCCAACAGCCTTGTATACCTGGAACTTCAGTGGCGTACCAATCACATGGTAGGTATTGTAGGGTTACTTTCTTCGTTTCTCCCTTTTCAGGGCCACTTGTCATGTATCTGAACCCTTCAGCATGTAAACTGCTCTTATGGTAACTCAAATATGACTTGAGGAAATTGTTTTCATATGGGTATGTGTCTCTTGTTTTCCACTCCTTTCTCATCACCGTTCCTTGAAATCGCCCTCTCGTTTGGAACAGTGCCAGATATATTATACATCGCGCCGTCTTTTCTTTTATTTCTGTAGCGACGAATGTTCGAGAAGCGCTCATGGCGTATGGGATCAATGAGCAAACATAACAGCTATCTTCTGTTGTCTGCTTACCTATTTGGGTCATGTGCTGGTACCACATGTTGTTTGAGACGTGTGCTGAATCTGTGATGTAATTATCAATACCCTTGTTATCTGAATATGTGCTGCGTTTAACTCTACTTCCCTTATGCAGAGGGTTGCTAGTACCACCTGACATCACACCCGTTGCAGCCATGGGAGGGGGTATGTTAGGTTTGGGTGCAGCCATAATATTGATACCATAACTTTTCTGCCATACAGAGGCAGCCAATAGACCAGTGATGACCAATACTCCTATCATTTTTATTACAAAAGCTAGTCTCACCGGCATTTGCTCTTACCTTGCTGCAGTCCGGCAGCTTATTCTTGCGACGTTAAAGTTGTCCGTCTGAAAATTCTCAATACGCTTGTTATTATTGTTAGTGGTTGTTATTAAGCTCTCCCTATCAAGTAATCGTTCAGTGCCCAGGCTAAGAGCTGTTCCCACGATAACCTTAGTGATCTATCCCTTAGCATGGGTAAGTGCTGGTGAAGATGGGGAAATTATTGTTCTATGGCCAAAATAAATGCGGTGTAATATACACGTACCCTCCTTCTTTTCAGGTACTTCGGTCTTTTTATGTGATATACAAATTGGTGTGATAGCGCTTCAGGGGTGCTGTCATCCGTGGGCAGCATCTACTCCTGGGCACAGTACACTATTAGTTATCTATTTTCTTAACAAAACAATTAGACAAGGTACCTGTATGTGCGAGAGAAGAAAAAGAGAAAACATACAAGTGTTTTACATGTGTGTGTGTGCGCAAAACAATGTCCTTCAATTGGGGGTGACCTTAGAGGGGAGGGGGTTTGGGGCTCAATTGGCCGAAGTTTGTTTACTTTTCGATCTCGTGACCATGGGATGGGCTGTGGGCAAGTGTCCAGTGTCTATTTCATTAGTTGCCTCTGGGGAATCTGGGGTGTGATCACGTGTGGTGACACCACTGTCATCAGCTGTAGCCGACGTTTCCTTCTCCGAAGCCAATTTCGTTGCTGTCGTTGCTCTTCCAATGGCCCTGTCGTTAACGCTAGGGCGGGTATGGAGTTTGTAGATCTTCACGTCGTGTAGGTGATTCCAGGCACGCTTATCCTGCAGTTTCACCGCTCTGGTAGCTACCTCCTCTACCAAATGAGGACCAGTAAAGCGAGGGACGTTCCACTTTCTATTGAAGTTGCGGAGTAGCACATGGTCACCTTTAGCAATTTTGCTTAGTCCTTCCTTTTCCAGTTCCTTGTCGGTGTCTTCTTGTTGAGAACTCTTCGACCCGCCCCGCGTGCGCTCGAGCTGTTGAGATACAAACGCTACACTAGTAATCAATGAAGACACATATTGATACATTTCGTCACCAAGAACAGTTGCAGTGTTTTCATGGTCTGTGAATGCTCTTGATGTAGGCGTTAGAGGAATGCGCATTTGACGTCCTGTCACCACCTCGTGAGGAGTGAGTTGGTGATCAGACCCTGGCCTATTCCTTAGCTCAAATAGAGCTAGCGGGAGACAGTACAACCAGCTCTTCTTGGTTGTTTGCTGTATCTTTGCTATTTCTTCTTTCAATAGGCCATTCAGGCGTTCACATATACCGTTGGCCTGCGGGTGATATGCACACGCAAATTTATGCTTAATACCCAGCAAGGACGTGATGTGCTGAAACATTTCAATAGCAAAGTGTGTGCCGTTATCTGACCGCAACACTTCACACACACCCCACCTGGGGAAAACCTCTCTCACTAGAAATTTAGCTGCTCTGAACGCATTCGCATGTGAGCAGGGTCCGGCATCGATCCACCTGGAGAACGGGCATACCACTACAATCATATACCTATTTTCTTGACATACATTGATCATATCAACGTAGTCAATATGAATGTGCAGGAAGGGTCCCTCTGGCCGGGGTATTGTACCTTTTATCACTTGCAGCGTGTGAGCGGCCGTAAACTGTTGGCATGTGAGGCAATTGCTGATAAAATTTGTTAATTCAGAATTTAACTCGGGGCAGAACCAGTCTTCCCTAATTCGTGCTGCAATTACTTCCTTTCCTGTATGAGCTGGGTGATGGAGCTGGGCCAGGGCAGTGTTCAACAGTGCCAACGGCATGACCAGCTTTCCGGTGTTATTTTGACACCACAGTGCGTCAGTTGGGGACATCATACATCCTCTTTTTACCCATAGTTCCTTTTCTGCCATTGGTGCGGCTGCCTGTAATTCCATTATCTGTGTGGTGGGGAGATGGGTGTACCCTTCTTTCAACAACATCTGTTTGGCCATCCCCCTCCCTCTCTCTGACTCTGCCGGGTTCCATATTTCACCAAAGTACGCTGCATGTTTAGCATGTGCGTCTGCTGTTTCATTCCCTTTTGAGATATGATCATCTCCATTAGTGTGTGCCGGACATTTAACCAAAGCTATCTCTTGGGGATCATTAATTACTTCAATTAATTATGCTAACAAGAGAGCATGTTGCACTGGGGTGCCATCAGCTCTCCTAAACCCCCTTCTCTGCCATTTTATCAACCCCGAGTGGACAGTTGATGTGACATATGCGCTATCAGAATATATAGTAACTCTTTTGTCAATGCTTTCCTTCAACGCCAAGATCAGTGGAACCAATTCTGCTGCTTGAGCCGAATAATGCTGTGGTAACTGCACACATTTCACCGGGACATACATCAAATCTTCTGTCATTTTTACAACTGCTGCCCCAGTTCTTCTTATCCCATCACTTTGGTCTATTGTTGATGACCCATCAATAAACAAAATGTCTCCACCCTTTAGTGTATCCTCTTCAACTTTTCTAGTGCATGAATACATTTCGATAGTCTCTGTACAATCGTGAGCATAATCACCTTCCTCAATAACTTCCGCTATAAATCTGGCTGGGTTAACTGTACTACATCTGACAATTGACAGTTCGGGTCTAGACAAGATGATCTCATAACCTGACGCCCTCTGTGTGGTCAGTGTGGACTTAGGCTTATTCAATATTGCAAATAGCGCATGCTCCACAAATAGTGTGGTTGGGCACCCCATTGTAATCGATGATGATTTCTCTACCGCAAATGCAGCTGCGGCGAGACTCTGTTCGCAAGGGAAATGACCTAACATAACAGGGTCCAAGTGACCGCTGTAGAACGCTATTGGCTTGTCTCCCATGCTGGTTTTCTGAGTCAATACTGCTTTCATTACTGCTGAGTCGCAATGTGAAAAGATAAAGAACTGCCGTTCATAATCTGGGGTGGCTAGTACCGGAGCAGTGGATATGGCGTGCTTCAACTCGTCAAATGCCTCCTTCATTTCCCTTGTCCACCCCAATCTTTTGTCCCCTTTGTGTGCTTCTCTCAATGCTTCAAGTAGGGGTCCTATGTATGAGCTGTATTCAAAAACCCATGCTCTACAGTAGTTGCACAATCCCAGGAACTGCTGCAGCTCCCTCACCATTTGTGGTAGTGGCGTGTTTGATATAGCTTGTGCTCTTTGTGGTGCATCTTTCTTCCGTGTTGGGATATTAGTTGACCAATGTATAATACCTGTTCCTGACAGTACTGTAACTTTTCTTTGTCTACCTTGTAACCTTTTTCAGCCAATACTGTCAGCATTTTCAACGAGTCCTCCCAGCACTTTTTCTCGCTTGTGCTGCAAATTATTATATCATCAACATATTGCAGCACCATACTTTCCAATTCAACATTTCCCAAGTCCATCTGTATTACTCTGTTGAAAATTGACGGTGACTCGCAGTACCCTTGTGGTAACCTGGTGTGTTTCCATTTTGTGTTTCTGTATGTGAAGCTTGTCAGATCTTGTGAATCTGGGTGCAGGGGTATTGAGAAAAGGGCATTTTTGAGGTCAATCACTGTGAACCGTGAGGCCTCTGCCGGAATTCCACATAATATTGTGGCCGGGTTTGCTGCTATGGGGTATTCTGCTTCTACAATGTTGTTCAAGGGTCTGAGGTCCTGGATGAAACGCCAAGACCATCCTTTAGCTTTGTGCACTGGGTACACGGCCGTGTTACATGGTGATTCTGATGTTACCAATATGCCAATATTTATTAGGGCCGTTATGGTTTCGTATATGCCCTCATCTGCCTCTTTTGATAGTGCGTATTGTTTCACTCTAGGTAGTATTGCACCCTTTTTCAGCTTTATTCTTACTCCCCTGATACTCTTTATGCAGCCCACGTCATAGGGACTGGTGGTCCACAGTGATGTTGGAACTTTTGCCATATCTTCCTCGTAAAAGGGAACTGGGGTAGATGCGGGTGCTTCAAGTGCCATGGCCATTTTCTGTGCCACTTGCTTATAAGTCACTCTTAGCCATATATCTACACTCATCATAAATACCATTTCACCTTCTTCCTTGTCATCTGAAAAGAGCTCCTCATCGGACACCTGGGTGAGCCTGCATCCCTCAGCCAGGGCTATCACTGCCCTCCATGCTCTCCCTTCCCGGTCTTTGGCATGTACTGCGATATAATCAGCAGTTGCTATAATACTCTCAATGCTCACTGAAATCACCTTCCCTTCTGGTTCATTGGTTGGTGTCTCAGGCCTGAACAAATATGCTGCTGGCCTCCTCCAGATCTTTCCTTCTATTCCTGGCATCCAGGCGAATGCCATGTCCGTTCCGTACTGGAACAGTTCGCCATCCACTGGCTCAGCCCGAGCTACTGTCTGTTCAAAGTATGCTTGTAGTATTTGTCGTGCAGTAAGCATGTTTATTCCTGGAGTGGAACAAATTATGCCATCCTCCGTGAAGGAGATTGTCATATTTAGCCTGCTCATTATGTCCCTCCCAAGTATGTTTACTGGTGACTCCCTTGAATACAGGAGTGGGACAGACATGTCATAATCTCCAATAGATAAGGAGATGTTATCAGTAAAGGGAACCAACCCCCTAGCCCCAGAGAATCCTTGGGTGTTCATGGCCTCACCTGACATCTTAAATCTACCCTCCCTTATGCAAGACCGGGTTGCCCCAGTGTCAACAAGGAATGATCATTTTTTGTCACCTATCGTTACCTCAATGCGTGGTTCCTCCGCACTATTAGGTGTTATCAATAGGATGGGACACACCAAGGACATCTGTGGGCTGTCCTATTGTGGGTATAATGACTGACCACTTCCTGTGTAAGGGTTGTGTCCCAGGACAGTCACCCTTCCCAATTGTGTTTGTTGTAGCTGTGTGTCGGTGGAGGTTACCTTATGGTCCTGTATTTGAGTGGGCTGCTGCACTGGCTGGACTTGGTGTTGTTGCGATATTGCTACCAGTTCTTGCGGTAGTGAATATGTCTGTGGCTGTTGTTGTGTTGCTAACTGTTGCTGTATGCCGCTCTGTGGCAGCCCCTGCAGCTGTTGGTAACCCTGCTGCTCCCTCATAGGCCCTTGTTGTCCTTGTTCCCCCCATGCTGGTGTGGAGGGTCTCATTCTACATGTACGTGGCATGTGTCCTAACATTCTACAAACCCAACATACAGGTGGTTCCCTGGTCTGCCATGCGAAACTTCCTGCATTATCCTGGTACACTGGTTGCCCAGTGGGGTAGAAGCTTCGGAATCCTCCCCCTTGCTGTTGTGCAGGATAGCCATATCCCCTCCCGCTCATCATTCCTCCCCTTCCCCTTATGTTATTATAATATCCAGTTCCTGATGCCACGTACCCTCCTCCCATGTTAGCCGTGAATGGTGGGGGTGGTGGCAGCTGTTGTGTTATAATTCGTGGTGATTGTGGTAGTGGTGGTGTTTGTAGTTGTGAGGGATCCTGCGCGGCCACTACTTGCGTGGGGTTTGGTGTCATTGTTGTTGGCGTGGTTATTAGTGCACCTTCCATGGTGTACTTAGTCAGTTTTTTCTGCACTAATTTAGCCTCTTCCGCTTTTCTATCTTCTTCCTTTTGTTTCATCTTTTTTTGCCACGTCCTACATTGGTGTACTATTGTCAATTGTATTTCCGGCCAAGCCTTTGCTTCCATCCCCACCACTTTCTTCAATTGTTTTTGTACTGCCTCCGGGAGCCCTTGTATTCGTATGTGGTAAAATATTGCCGGTGTCTTGTCTCATTGCTCTCTAGTTTCCATAGGCCATTTCTCCTGAATCTCCTGGATATAATCAACAGGATCTTCGTTCTCACGCATCTTGCGTGACGTAATTGCTCCTATGTCTGAGGTGTCTGGGTATTGTACCCTCAGTGCTTGCCATAATGCATGCCTGCAATTCGCAAATGGCGCCCCGTCATGTGATGTGTTCGTTATTGTGACCCCGGGGAAACCCGCTCTCTTCCAGATGTTATCTGCCGCATCCCCCAATATTGATATTAGTAGGCCCTTCACGTCTCCTACTGCTAGTTTCTGTCCTGCAGTGTGTTTTTCCATCTCATATATCCATTTCCCCGCTCCTCCACTTAGTGATGGGAGCCTACACTTTATATTTTCCTTATCTGCATGCTTCCAAGGGATGTATTGTGGTCTAACCCCCCCTCTCTCCAATAGTGGCATTAGATTGTGTCCCATCTGTCCCCAGAGTTGTCGCGGTGTAGAGTCAGTATACCCCTCCTCTTCTTCTGTGTCGTCTACGTCATCTGTTATGTCCATATTTCCCATGCTCATTGCGGTTTCCCCTTCATCTCTTCCCCTTCTCTTATTATTTCCTTTATTTGATGTGGGTGTGTGTGTCCGTTCTTCCTGCATGCGTCCGGGGAGATCTCTAAGCCTGCTGGCGTAGGGGGTGTTCAGGAGCGAGTGTGGGCGGACATGTTGGACGGGGTGATGCGGGTGTAGCTGCACGTGTTTGCCTTCCCGCCATTCCTTGTTCTTTCTCCTCACTCCCCCCAGCTCTTCCTTCCTTCTGCATGCCCATGGGGATTCCCTGTTGGTGCGGGTGATGTACAATTTGTCTAAGCTTTCCCTTTCGCCACTTCTTCCTTCTCCCCTATTCCTTCTTCTTCCTCGCTGCAAAAATCATCCAGAAGCGACAACCCCCAATCTGTCTTTTTCCCCCTAATCGTCACTGTTTTTAAATCTATTAAATCCGTTCCTCCCACTTCTTCTTTACCAATTGCTCCCCTTTGTACTGATGTTGTTGCTACTTCTGCGTCCCAGCGTACATATTTCCTTACCCCACTCTCTCCTTTCCTATCTCCTCTTTCCCCTTCCCTTTTCTCTACTATTTCACCACCTATTTCCTCTCTTTTCTTTTTTAATTCCTCCATCACCTCACTGCTCACCTTCTCTAATATCCTTTCTTCCTATCTCCTCCTTTCCCATCTCTCTCTCTCCCTTTCTAATATGATTTTTATCACTTTGCCTTCCTCGTACTTCTTGGTGGTTTCCGATAGTATTTTCCTCTTCCATATTTCCATTTCCTTTTCTTTCTCTTCTTCCTCTTTTTTCCTGTCACGCTGTGCTGCTCGAGATACCCTTTCTGCTATCGCCTTCATCCTTTCAGCTTCCCTCTTCCGTTCTTCAGTTCGTTCCCTCATTTTTTCTAACTCATCCTTACTTTCCTTCCTTTCCCTCCTTCTCTCTCGTTCCTCCCTCTCAAGCTGTTTGATCAGGGCGTTTTGCTCATTCCTTAACTCTGCCAATCGTTCCTCCAACATCTCCTCCTCTGCTCGTAACAGCTCCCCTTGTTTCTTTTTTACCTCCTTCCCCTTTTATTTCACTGCTACTCTCATCGTCCTCGTTCATTTTCCTTACTACCTCCTTCTCTTCTCCCGTTAATGTCCCTCGCAATTTTAGCAGCACCTGCGTAGCTACCCACTGTCCTATAGTTGGGATTGGTTCTTCACTAGTCTTCCCTTCCCTTGCGTGCATCTTCGTATAAGTTGGACCTACTGTACTTGTCACCTCCCCCCCTGTGTAGCCACCTGTAGTTGTGTATGGTGGTGGGCTGTACGCTGGGTTTGAATTCCCCTCAGCCGCTGTTAGTTGTTGCCTTACCACTTCTCGTAGTTCCGTTACAGGATATAAGCCCCCTTCCTCCTTTTTCACTACTTTCGCTAAAGGAATGTCGTCGTTCCGTTCCTTTTTTATCTCTGTTTCATTTACGATGCTAAGCTTTTCCTCCCCCTCTCGGCCTCTTCCCACGCACTGTGCGCTTTCAACCTCCTTTTCCCCATTTCCTTCTTCCTCCTTAATCTTCTTCTCCTCCTTCGTTTCCTCCACAGTGAACATTCCGGTTGGTCCTGGTCGGGACCCCTGGAACATCCTCCATAAGTTAAACACCTCCACGTGGTGTGTCAACTTCTTCCCCTTGTATGTGTTATGTATATGTGTCAGTAGCGAGTGTTGGACGTACGGGTCAAAACTGCTGTTAGGCGGCCAGGGTGTCGTCATTTTGTTGTCCGTCCCTTGTGTCCATTCTATGCTGTATTTAATCAGTTTTTCCCTATGGGGTGATAGTGTTTTACATGTATGCTGTAGTGGGGTAGTGAGGGTATTACCCCACCCTCTCGATCCTAACCCGTATGACATGGTTACACTGTGTTGTTAGCTCCCTTCAGTATAGTTGTCGTTACCTGGCCCCGTAGTTTTGGGGACTTGCGACCGTCCACAAAAAGAGACCCAGTCAAGTATGACAATTGCAGATGTGTTACCTGGCCCCGTAGCTTGGGGACTTGCGACTGTCCGCAAAATGAGAAACAATCAAATATAACTCTTGCAAATATGCTGTCTTTTTCCTGTATTTGATTTCCTCCCTCAATACCGTTACGGCCCACTGCGGCCTCGGCGCACGTAGCCCCCTGCGGCTGCGTGCCCTGTGTGACATGCTAATACAGCCATCCCACTTTTCTCCTCCCCTCCTCCTCATTCCTCACTCGACGTGGCCGGCGTTCTCCATGCACGGTCACTTCCCCCTCTCCACCTGTCACGTATTTAACCTGGCCGACAACCTCCGTGCCCACCCCCTCTCCACTATTCACTTCCCCACCACCCTTCAACAATGCTGTGTGGTCGAGGTATCCTATGAAAGCCCTACGGGCGACGTCACCGACCTCTTCCAAAACTATCGGTAAGATCTTTTACACTTCAGAAAGCTCGAAATAAGTTTTGCTATTTGTCCCTGTTAACCCCACAGCTGTCCTCTTGTCACGCCTGGAACAAGGTAACCAATAAAATAATCAGACTGCGCACGCTGTGTCGCCTGGCGTGTGATACGCACCTCAACAAGAGGGCTTAACCAGCCAATTATCTTCCGTATTAGGCAACCAGTTAGCTACCGCCTACAGGAAAACGTCATCTATCTATCGAGTTTCGCTGCTCGATCAATAGGGATCCTCATCTACTCATTGATCAATAACCGCCAATTCGTAGGAAGCCACACACACACACAAACACACACACACACTTACAGGTGGTCACAACCTAGGCCAATCAGTGTTTACGAGCCTGTCCTGCTACCATTCACTTCACCGTCAACACTAATTGATCAAATCTTCGCCGCACACCTTAGTAACACCTCCCACCGCCCTTATTTCACTCCTCTCCCCTCCCTCACAATCTCACATTGCTTGTTGGGTGTGACATACTCACCAAGTTCTCTTGATTGGGGGGCCGCTCACCACCTCCCCTCGTATGGACCACGTCTGGACAATCGCCAAACGCGGGCGGGATACTTCTCAACCGGCTCCAGTGGGCCAATATCCGGATTGCGCTGTCCGGTCTTCTCGCAGTTCCGCGATGGTCCTGTAGTCCTCAAAAAGGGGGCAGCGGCAGAGGGGGCCACGCCGCCAGGCCTCCTCGCAATGAGAGGCCTCGGAAAAATAAAAAGGTAGATCGTAACCAGATCTCAGCAGTGCCTCCAACTTGTCAGGGTGTTTCTCCCGGGGTCGGCTGGGCCGTCCGCGGACCTCCGGGCTGGGAGGCCCCAACTCCTCCCGTATTCCCCAAAAATGAGTATGAGACACACGCAAGAAGCAAGGTGGTTCTGCTGTTTATTGAACAACGGCAGGGATGGGTCTAGGATCGTACGTGTCAGTCCAGACTCTCAAAGTTCGTGGGGCTCGCAGGCCCTTTTTACCTCAGTATGACGCGCTACTTGCGTCACCTGGGAAAGTTAGCGAAAAAACCTATCGCCACTCTGGATTGGTTCCTCAAGTGGTAGGGTTAGTATAGCATACATATAGAGAACATTATTAGTGGTTGAGGGTCAGTCAGGTGGTATACTTGAGTTGTCCATTCTATTATATACTTGAAAATTGTTACACGAAGACCCCTAATGATTGGCTAATGTTAGTGGCGTCAGTGATGAGTGCCCCCATGTTCTGATTGGTCCACTCGCGAGCCCCCCAGCCTGGGACCATTGTTGTTTCCAGCTCGCGGTGTACCTGTCACTAGCAACAATATGTAACTATGTGTTTGTGCAGACAATGCGCGGATTTGCTCATAGGCCTGAGAGCAGACCATTCCCATTGCTGTAGGTGTCCATTGGGTCACTTCATTGTTGCAGCCTGTGTCCCAGGCGTGGGACCCAGGCGACTTCTCCCTCGTGGGTCTGGCACCTTGTGAGGTTGGCTTGGTCACGTGAGGAGAGACCGTGGCTGAGGCAGAATTCTGCACATTTAAAGTTGTATTTGTTTCTGCTTGCTTGGCTTTGCCTACAGGTGTGACCTTGGCGTCGGCTGGTAGCATACGAGTTGCAACATCGCTCCCTTGGCTGTCGGCTCTCGCTGGGCTCGTTCTGCATGGTCAGCACTTGTACTCTTGCTCGTTCAGTGTTCAAGGCGGCTCTTGCTTGCGGCCTACTTGGGCCTGGATCATAGGTGGGGATGTGTAATGCACGGCACCTGTGTTGCGGTGCGACATGGCTTCATAGGCAGTATCATGTCTTTGTTATATTTCCATCACGATGCAAGGGTCGGGAGAAGCGTCAGCAAGCGTGTTGTGTGTCTTGTGTTTCTGCATTCCGGAAAACCTATGTGAAAAATAATAAAGATGCGCATCAGTGGGTGTATCCGTCACCTACGTCATAGCACTGATTATATTCTTCATGTGGGTTGGTGTGTGAGTGTCCAGTGTGCATGGTGGCACATGTGTTCTTGGCAGTTGGCTAGGTCGTCATGGCATCTCTAACGATGTGGGTGCTTGTTGTTGAGGTCTTAGTCGAGTTCATCCATGCCGCAGGTGTCGGCTTGAGTAGGGCAGGCTGGTGGGCAGGCTGGTGGGCAAATCCGTATGTTCTTGAACCAGGGTATTTGGTCGTCTGGTAGATAGACGAATTCATCTCGTGGTGGGTGTCTGGGCCGCGATCCTCTGGGCCATGGTCGCAAGGAGATTGGGGGGAGATTTTTCTCCCATTCTCCCACTTCATCTGTGACACATTTTCTGGGCCACCAACTTTTCTGGACTTTAGGCGGTCTAGGCTATTTGTAAACCCCTTTTTCGGGCATCCAAAGTTTCCTAGATTTTTGGAGGCCTAAGATGTGTTTTAAGGCTCTTTTTGGCCTGCCAACATTTTCTGGACCTCAGGGGTGTAGGATCCATTTTTTAGGCCAAAAATATTTTTGGGAATTACAGGGAACCAGGATGCAGATTAAGGCCCTTTACAGGCGGCCAATATTTTTGCGACATTCAGAGCTCTGTGACACATTTTTCGGGCCACCAACATTTCTGGACTTTAAGGGGTGGGGCCTACAAATATGTAAAAATCTTTTTCGGCCTCCAAAGTTTTCTAGATTTTTAGACACCTAAAATGTGTTTTAAGGCTCTTTTTGGCCTGCCAACATTTTCTGGACCTCAGGGGTGTAGGATGTATTTTATGGGCCAAAAATATTTTTGGGAATTTCAGGGGGCTAGGATGCGGATTAAGGCCCTATACAGGCTGGCGTTATTTTTGGGACATTCAGAGCTCTGTGACACATTTTTCAGGCCATCTTCTTTTATTGGACTTTAGGGGGTCTAGGCTGTTTGTAAACCCCTTTTTCGGACCTCCAAAGTTTTCTAGATTTTTGGAGGCCTAAAATGTGTTTTAACAATCTTTTTGGTCTGCAAACATTTTGTGGCCCACAGGGGTGTAGGAGGCATTTTTCGGGCCAAACATTTCTTGGGGAATTTCAGGGGTCTAGGATGCGGATTAAGGCCCTTTACAGGCTGCCATTATTTTTGGGACATTCAGAGCTCTTTGACACATTTTTCAGGCCACCAACTTTTCTGGACTTTAGGGGGTCTAAGCTATTTGTAAACACCGTTTTTGGGCCTCCAAAGTTTTCTAGATTTCTGGAGGCCTAAGATGTGTTTTAAAGCTCTTTTTGGCCTGCCAACATTTTCTGGACCTAGGGGTGTAGGATGCATTGTTTGGGCCAAAAATCATTTTGGGAATTTCAGGGGTCTAGGATGCGGATTAAGGCCTTTTACAGGCTGCCAATATTTTTGGGACATTCAGAGCTCTGTGACACATTTTTTAGGCCACCAACTTTTTCTGGACTTTAGGGGGTCTAGGCTATTTGTAAAGCCCTTATTTGGGTCTCCAAAGTTTTCTAGATTTTTGGAGGCCTAAGATGTGTTTTAAGGCTCTTTTTGACCTGCCAACATTTTCTGGGTGTAGGATGCATTTTTTGGGCCAAAAATGTTTTTGCTAATTTCAGGGGCCTAGGATGCTGATTAAGGCCCTTTACAGGCTGATGATATTTTTGGGATATTTGGAGCTCTGTGGCACAAATTCTCGCCCACCTCTTTTCTCGACTTTAGGGGGTCTAGGCTATTTGTAAACCCCTTTTTCGGGCCTCCAAAGTTTTCTAGATTTTTGGAGGCCTAAGATGTGTTTTAAGGTTCTTTTTGGCCTGCCATCATTTTCTGGACCTCAGGGGTATAGGATCCATTTTTTAGGCCAAAAATATTTTTGGTAATTACAGGGAACCAGGATGCAGATTAAGGCCCTTTACAGGCGGCCAATATTTTTGCGACATTCAGAGCTCTGTGACACATTTTTTGGGCCACCAACATTTCTGAACTTTTAGGGGTGGGGCCTACAAATATGTAAACATCTTTTTCGGCCTCCAAAGTTTTCTAGATTTTTAGACACCTAAAATGTGTTTTAAGGCTCTTTTTGGCCTGCCAACATTTTCTGGACCTCAGGGGTGTAGGATGCATTTTATAGGCCAAAAATATTTTTGGGAATTTCAGGGGCCTAGGATGCGGATTAAGGCCCTATACAGGCAGGTCGGTATTTTTGGGACATTCAGAGCTCTGTGACACACTTTTCAGGCCATCTTCTTTTACTGGACTTTAGGGGGTCTAGGCTGTTTGTAAACCCCTTTTTCAGACCTCCAAAGTTTTCTAGATTTTTGGAGGCCTAAGATGTGTTTTAAAGCTCTTTTTGGCCTGCCAACATTTTCTGGACCTAGGGGTGTAGGATGCATTGTTTGGGCCAACAATCATTTTGGGAATTTCAGGGGTCTAGGATGAGGATTAAGGCCTTTTACAGGCTGCCAATATTTTTGGGACATTCAGAGCTCTGTGACACATTTTTTAGGCCACCAACTTTTTCTGGACTTTAGGGGGTCTAGGCTATTTGTAAAGCCCTTATTTGGGTCTCCAAAGTTTTCTAAATTTTTGGAGGCCTAAGATGTGTTTTAAGGCTCTTTTTGACCTGCCAAAATTTTCTGGGTGTAGGATACATTTTTTGGGCCAAAAATGTTTTTACTAATTTCAGGGGCCTAGGATGCTGATTAAGGCCCTTTACAGGCTGATGATATTTTTGGGATATTTGGAGCTCTATGACACAAATTCTCGCCCACCTCTTTTCTCGACTTTAGGGGGTCTAGGCTATTTGTAAACCCCTTTTTTCGGGCCTCCAAGGTTTTCTAGATTTTTGGAGGCCTAAGATGTGTATTAAGGTTCTTTTTGGCCTGCCATCATTTTCTGGACCTCAGGGGTATAGGATGCATTGTTTGGGCCAAAAAAGTTTTTGGGAATTTCAGGGGTCTAGGATGCGGATTAAGGCCCTTTACAGGCCGCCAATATTTTTGGGACATTCAGAGCTCTGTGACACATTTTTCGGGCCACCAACTTTTCTGGACTTTAGGGGGTCTAGGCTATTTGTAAAGCCCTTATTTGGGTCTCGAAAGTTTTCTAGATTTTTGGAGGCCTAAGATGTGTTTTAAGGCTCTTTTTGACCTGCCAACATTTTCTGGGTGTAGGATACATTTTTTGGGCCAAAAATATTTTTGTTTATTTCAGGGGCCTAGCTTGCGGATTAAGGCCCTTTACAGGCTGATGATATTTTTGGGATATTTGGAGCTCTGTGACACAAATTCAGGCCCACCTCTTTTCTCGACTTTAGGGGGTCTAGGCTATTTGTAAACCCCTTTTTCGGGCCTCCAAAGTTTTCTAGATTTTTGGAAGCCTAAGAAGTGTTTTAAGGCTCTTTTTGGCTTGCCATCATTTTCTGGACCTCAGGGGTATAGGATGCATTGTTTGGGCCAAACAAGTTTTTGGGAATTTCAGGGGTCTAGGATGCCGATTAAGGCGCTTTACAGGCTGCCGATATTTTTGAGACATTCAGAGCTCTGTGACACAAATTCTGGCCCACCTTCATTTCTGGACTTAGGGGGTCTAGGCTATTTGTAAACCCCTTTTTCGGGCCTCCAAAGTTTCCTAGATTTTTTGAGGCCTAAGATGTGTTTTAAGGCTCTTTGGCCTGCCACCATTTTCTGGACCTCAGGGGTGTAGGATGCATTTTTTAGGCCAAAAATATTTTTGGGAATTTCAGGGGAGTAGGATACGGATTAAGACCCTTTACAGGCGGCCGATATTTTTGGGACATTCAGAGCTCTGTGACACATTTTTCGGGCCACCAACTTTTCTGGACTTTACGATGTCTAGGCTAGTGGTAAACTTCTTTTTCGGGCCTCCAAAGTTTTATAGATTTTTGTATGCCTAAGATGTTCTTCAAGGCTCGTTTTGGCCTGTGAACATTTTCTGGACCTCAGGGGTGTAGGATGCATTTTTTGGGCCAAAATTATTTTTGGGAATTTCAGCGGTATAGGATATGGATTAAGGCCCTTTCCGGGCTGCCGATATTTTTGGGACATTCAGAGCTCTGTGACACACTTTCTGGGCCACCAACTTTTCTGGACTTTAAGGGGTGGGGCTATTTGTAAACACCTTTTTCGGCCTCCAAAGTTCTCTAGATTTGTTGGAGGCCTAAGATGTGTGAGGCTCTTTTTGGCATGCCATCATTTTCTGGACCTCAGGGGTATAAGATGCATTTTATGGGCCAAAAATATTTTTGGGAATTTTAGGGGTCTAGGATGCGGATTAAGGCCTTATACAGGCTGGCAGTATTTTTGGGACATTCAGAGCTCTGTGACACATTTTTCAGGCCATCTTCTTTTACTCTCTCACACCGTTTTTCGGACACCAACATATTCTGGACTTTAGGGGGTCTAGGATGCCTGTAAACCCCTTTTTTGGGCACTCCAAACATTTCAACATTTTTGCAGGCCTAAGATGCATTTAAGGCCTTTTCTGGGCTGCTAACATATTCTGAACTTTCAGGGTTGTAGGATTAATTTTTCGTGCCAGAAATATTTTTGAGAATTTCAGTGGTCTAGGATGCCCGTTGATGCCCCTTTCAAGCTGCAAATGTTTTTGGGACATTCAGCGCTCTCTAACACCGTTTTTGGGCCACCAACAAATTCTGAACTTTAGGGGGTCTAGGATGCCTTTCAAACCCTTTTTTGGGCCTCCAAACATTTCAACATTTTTGCAGGCCTAAAATGCATTGAAGGCCTTTTTTGGACTGCTAACATAATCTGAACTTTCAAGATTGTAGGATTAATTTTTCGTGCCAGAAATATTTTTGGGAATTTCAGTGGTCTAGGATGCGGGTTAATGCCCCTTTCAGGCTGCAAATGTTTTCAGGACATTCAGAGCTCTCTCACACTGTTTTTCGGCCACCAACATTTTCGGGACTTTATGGGTTCTAGGATGCCTGTAAATCCCTTTTTTGGGCCTCCAAAGTTTTCAACATTTTTGCAGGCCTAAGATGCATTTTAAGCCCTTTTTTGGGGTGCCAACATTTTCTGAACTTTCAGGGGTGTAGGATGCATTTTTCGTGCCAGAAATATTTTTTGGGAATTTCAGTGGTCTAGGATGCGGGTTAATGCCCCTTCCAGGTTGCAAACATTTTTTTGACATTCAGAGCTCTCTCACACCGTTTTTTGGCCACCAACATATTCTGGACTTTAGATTGTCTAGGATGCCTGTAAACCCCTTTTTTGGGCAATCCAAACATTTCAACATTTTTGCAGGCCTAAAATGCATTTTAAGGCCTTTTTTGGACTGCTAACATAATCTGAACGTTCAGAGTGGTAGGATTCATTTTTCGTGCCAGAAATATTTTTGGGAATTTCGGTGGTCTAGGATGCGGGTTAATGCCCCTTTCAGGCTGCAAATGTTTTTAGGACATTCGGAGCTCTCTCACACCGTTTTTCGGCCACCAACATTTTCTGGACTTTATGGGTTCTAGGATGCCTGTAAACCCTTTTTTGGGCCTCCAAAGTTTTCAACATTTTTGCATGCCTAAAATGCATTTTAAGGCCTTTTTTGGGCTGCTAACATATTCTGAACTTTCAGGGGTGTAGGATGCATTTTTCGTGCTAGAAATATTTTTGGGAATTTCAGGGGTCTAGGGTGCGGGTTAATGCCGCTTTCAAGCTGCAAATGTTTTGGGGACATTCAAGCTCTCTCACACCGTTTTTCGGCCACCAAAATTGTCTGGACTTTATGGGTTCTAGGATGCCTGTAAATCCCTTCTTTGGGCCTCCAAAGTTTTCAACATTTGTGCAGGCCTAAGATGCATTTTAAGGCCTTTTTTGGGCTGCTAACATATTCTGAACTTTCCGGGGTATTGGATGCATTTTTCGTGCCAGAAATATTTTTGGGAATTTCAGTGGTCTAGGATGCGGGTTAATGCCCCTTTCAGGCTGCAAATGTTTTTGGAACATTCAGAGCTCTCTCACACCGTTTTTTGGCCACCAACATTTTCTGGACTTTATGGGTTCTAGGATGCCTGTAAATCCCTTTTTTGGGCCTCCAAAGTTTTCAACATTTTTGCATGCCTAAAATGCATTTTAAGGCCTTTTTTGGGCTGCTAACATATTCTGAACTTTCAGGGGTGTAGGATGCATTTTTCGTGCTAGAAATATTTTTGGGAATTTCAGGGGTCTAGGGTGCGGGTTAATGCCGCTTTCAAGCTGCAAATGTTTTGGGGACATTCAAGCTCTCTCACACCGTTTTTCGGCCACCAAAATTGTCTGGACTTTATGGGTTCTAGGATGCCTGTAAATCCCTTCTTTGGGCCTCCAAAGTTTTCAACATTTGTGCAGGCCTAAGATGCATTTTAAGGCCTTTTTTGGGCTGCTAACATATTCTGAACTTTCCGGGGTATTGGATGCATTTTTCGTGCCAGAAATATTTTTGGGAATTTCAGTGGTCTAGGATGCGGGTTAATGCCCCTTTCAGGCTGCAAATGTTTTTGGAACATTCAGAGCTCTCTCACACCGTTTTTTGGCCACCAACATTTTCTGGACTTTATGGGTTCTAGGATGCCTGTAAATCCCTTTTTTGGGCCTCCAAAGTTTTCAACATTTTTGCATGCCTAAAATGCATTTTAAGGCCTTTTTCGGGCTGCTAACATATTCTGAACTTTCATGGTTGTAGGATTCATTTTTCGTGCCAGAAATATTTTTGGGAATTTCAGTGGTCTAGGATGTGGGTTAATGCCCGTTTCAGGCTGCAAATATTTTTTTGACATTCAGAGCTCGCTCACACCGTTTTTTGGCCACCAACATATTCTGGACTTTAGGGGGTCTAGGATGCCTGTAAACCCCTTTTTTGGGGGTCCAAACATTTCAACTTTTTTGCAGGCCTAAAATGCATTTTAAGGCCTTTTTTGGGCTGCTAACATAATCTAAATTTTCAGGGTTGTAGGATTCATTTTTCGTGCCAGAAATATTTTTGTGAATTTCAGTGGTCTAGGATGCGGGTTAATGCCCCTTTCAGGCTGCAAATGTTTTTGGGACATTCAGAGCTCTCTCACACCGTTTTTCGGCCACCAACATTGTCTGGACTTTATGGGTTCTAGGATGCCTGTAAATCCCTTTTTTGAGCCTCCAAAGTTTTCAACATTTGTGCAGGCCTAAGATGCATTTTAAGGCCCTTTTTGGGCTGCTAACATATTCTGAACATTGCGGGGTATTGGATGCATTTTTCGTGCCAAAAATATTTTTGGGAATTTCAGGGGTCTAGTACGCGGGTTAACCCCTTTCAGGCTGCAAATATTTTTTGGACATTCAGAGCTCTCTCACACCGTTTTTCGGCCACCAATATTTTCTGGACTTTATGGGTTCTAGGATGCCTGTAAACCCTTTTTTGTGCCTTCAAAGTTTTCAACATTTTTGCAGGCCTAAGATGCATTTTAAGGCCTTTTTTGAGCTGCTAACATATCTGAACTTTCAGGGGTGTAGGATGCATTTTTCTTGCCAAAAATGTTTTTGGGAATTTCAGGGTTTAGGATGGCGCTTAATGGCGTTTTCAGGCTGCAAATGTTTTTGGGACATTCAGAGCTCTCTCACACTGTTTTTGGGCCACCAACATTTTCTGGACTTTAGGGGGTCTAGGATGCCTGTAAACCCCTTTTTTGGGCCTCCAAACATTTCAACATTTTTGCAGGCCTAAGATGCATTTAAGGCCTTTTTTTGGGCTGCTAACATATACTGAACTTCCAGGGTTGTAGGATTCAATTTACGTGCCAGAAATATATTTGGGAATTTCAGTGGTCTAGGATGCGTGTTAATGCCCCTTTCAGGCTGCAAATATTTTTTTGACATTCAGAGCTCTCTCTCACCGTTTTTCGGCCACCAACATTTTCTGGACTTTATGGGTTCTAGGATGCCTGTAAATCCCTTTTTTGGCCCTCCAAAGTTTTCAACATTTGTGCAGGCCTAAAATGCATTTTAAGGCCTTTTTTGGGCTGCTAACATATTCTGAACTTTCAGGGTTGTAGGATTCATTTTTCGTGCCAGAAATATTTTTTGGAATTTCAGTGGTCTAGGATGCGGGTTGATGCCACTTTCAAGCTGCAAATGTTTTGGGACATTCAGAGCTCTCTAACACCGTTTTTCGGCCACCAACAAATTCTGGACCCTAGGGGGTCTAGGATGCCTTTCAAACCCTTTTTTGGGCCTCCAAACATTTCAACATTTTTGCAGGCCTAAAATGCATTGAAGGCCTTTTTTGGACTGCTAACATAATCTGAACTTTCAAGATTGTAGGATTAATTTTTCGCGCCAGAAATATTTTTTGGGAATTTCAGTGGTCTAGGATGCGGGTTAATGCCCCTTTCAGGCTGCAAATGTTTTTGGGACATTCAGAGCTCTCTCACACCGTTTTTTGGCCACCAACATTTTCTGGACTTTATGGGTTCTAGGATGCCTGTAAACCTTTTTTTGGGCCTCCAAAGTTTTCAACATTTTTGCATGCCTAAAATGCATTTTAAGGCCTTTTTCGGGCTGCTAACATATTCTGAACTTTCATGGTTGTAGGATTCATTTTTCGTGCCAGAAATATTTTTGGGAATTTCAGTGGTCTAGGATGTGGGTTAATGCCCGTTTCAGGCTGCAAATATTTTTTTGACATTCAGAGCTCGCTCACACCGTTTTTTGGCCACCAACATATTCTGGACTTTAGGGGGTCTAGGATGCCTGTAAACCCCTTTTTTGGGGGTCCAAACATTTCAACTTTTTTGCAGGCCTAAAATGCATTTTAAGGCCTTTTTTGGGCTGCTGACATAATCTGATTTTTCAGGGTTGTAGGATTCATTTTTCGTGCCAGAAATATTTTTGTGAATTTCAGTGGTCTAGGATGCGGGTTAATGCCCCTTTCAGGCTGCAAATGTTTTTGGGACATTCAGAGCTCTCTCACACCGTTTTTCGGCCACCAACATTGTCTGGACTTTATGGGTTCTAGGATGCCTGTAAATCCCTTTTTTGAGCCTCCAAAGTTTTCAACATTTGTGCAGGCCTAAGATGCATTTTAAGGCCTTTTTTGGGCTGCTAACATATTCTGAACATTGCGGGGTATTGGATGCATTTTTCGTGCCAAAAATATTTTTGGGAATTTCAGGGGTCTAGTACGCGGGTTAACCCCTTTCAGGCGGCAAATATTTTTGGGACATTCAGAGCTCTCTCACACCGTTTTTTCGGCCACCAATATTTTCTGGACTTTATGGGTTCTAGGATGCCTGTAAACCCTTTTTTGTGCCTTCAAAGTTTTCAACATTTTTGCAGGCCTAAGATGCATTTTAAGGCCTTTTTTGAGCTGCTAACATATCTGAACTTTCAGGGGTGTAGGATGCATTTTTCTTGCCAAAAATGTTTTTGGGAATTTCAGGGTTTAGGATGCGGCTTAATGGCCTTTTCAGGCTGCAAATGTTTTTGGGACATTCAGAGCTCTCTCTCACCGTTTTTGGGCCACCAACATATTCTGGACTTTATGGGTTTTAGGATGCCTGTAAATCCCTTTTTTGGCCCTCCAAAGTTTTCAACATTTGTGCAGGCCTAAAATGCATTTTAAGGCCTTTTTTGGGCTGCTAACATTTTCTGAACTTTCAGGGTTGTAGGATTCATTTTTCGTGCCAGAAATATTTTTTGGAATTTCAGTGGTCTAGGATGCAGGTTAATGCCCCTTTCAAGCTGCAAATGTTTTTGGGACATTCAGAGCTCTCTCACACTGTTTTTCCACCACCAACATATTCTGGAGTTTACGGTGTCTAGGATGCCTGTAAACCCCTTTTTTTAGGCCTCCAAAGCTTTCAACATTTGTGCAGGCCTAAGATGAATTTTAAGGCCTTTTTTGGGCTGCTAACATATTCTGAACTTTCTTGGGCATAGGATGCATTTTTCGTGCCAAAAATATTTTTGGGAATTTCAGTGGTCTAGAATGCGGGTTAAGGCCCCTTTCAAGCTGCAAATGTTTTTGGGACATTCAGAGCTCCCTCACACTGTTTTTCGGCCACCAACATATTCTGGACTTTAGGGGGTCTAGGATGCCTTTAAACCCCTTTTTTGGGCCTCCAAACATTTCAACATTTTTGCAGGCCTAAGATGCATTTAAGGCTTTTTTTGGGCTGCTAACATATTCTGAACTTTCAGGGTTGTAGGATTCATTTTTCGTGCCAGAAATATTTTTGGGAATTTCAGGGGTCTTGGGTGCGGGTTAATGCCCCTTTCAGGCTGCAAATGTTTTTGGCATTCAGAGCTCTCTCACACCGTTTTTCGGCCACCAACATTTTCTGGAATTTATGGGTTCTAGGATGCCTGTAAACCCTTTTTTGGGCCTTCAAAGTTTTCAACATTTTTGCAGGCCTAAAATGCATTTTAAGGCCTTTTTTGGGCTGCTAACATATCTGAACTTTCAGGGGTGTAGGATGCATTTTTCTTGCCAAAAATGTTTTTAGGAATTTCAGGGGTTTAGGATGCGGCTTAATGGCCTTTTCAGGCTGCAAATGTTTTTGGGACATTCAGAGCTCTCTCACACTGTTTTTGGGCCACCAACATTTTCTGGACTTTAGGGGGTCTAGGATGCCTGTAAACCCCTTTTTTGGGCCTCCAAACATTTCAACATTTTTGCAGGCCTAAAATGCATTTAAGGCCTTTTTTAGGCTGCTGACATATTCTGAACTTTCAGGGTTGTAGGATTCATTTTTCGTGCCAGAAATATTTTTGGGAATTTCAGCGGTCTAGGATGCGGGTTAATGCCCCTTTCAAGCTGCAAAGGTTTTTGGGACATTCAGTGGTCTAGGATGCGTGTTAATGCCCCTTTCAGGCTGCAAATGTTTTTTTGACATTCAGAGCTCGTTCACACCGTTTTTTGGCCACCAACATATTCTGGACTTTAGGGGGTCTAGGATGCCGTTAAACCCCTTTTTTGGGCCTCCAAACATTTCAACATTTTTGCAGGCCTAAGATGCATTTAAGGCCTTTTTTGGGCTGCTAACAGATTCTGAACTTTCAGGGTTGTAGGATTCATTTTTCGTGCCAGAAATATTTTTCGGAATTTCAGTGGTCTAGGATGCAGGTTAATGCCCCTTTCAGGCTGCAAATATTTTTTTGACATTCAGAGCTCTCTCTCACCGTTTTTCGGCCATCAACATATTCTGGACTTTATGGGATCTAGGATGCCTGTAAATCCCTTTTTTGGCCCTCCAAAGTTTTCAACATTTGTGCAGGCCTAAGATGAATTTTAAGGCCTTTTTTGGGCTGCTAACATATTCTGAACTTTCTTGGGCGTAGGATGCATTTTTCATGCCAAAAATATTTTTGGGAATTTCAGTGGTCTAGGATGCGGGTTAATGCCCCTTTCAGGCTGCAAATGTTTTTGGGACATTCAGAGCTCTCTCACACCTTTTTTCGGCCACCAAAATATTCTGGACTTTAGGGGGTCTAGGAGGCCTTTAAACCCCTTTTTTGTGCCTCCAAGCATTTCAACATTTTTGCAGGTCTAAGATGCATTTAAGGCCTTTTTTGGGCTGCTATTATATTCTGAACTTTCAGGGTTGTAGGATTCATTTTTCGTGCCAGAAATATTTTTTGGAATTTCAGTGGTCTAGGATGCGTGTTAATGCCCCTTTCAGGCTGCAAATATTTTTTTCACATTCAGAGCTCTCTCTCACTGTTTTTCGGCCACCAACATATTCTGGACTTCATGGGTTCTAAGATGCCTGTAAATCCCTTTTTGGCCCTCCAAAGTTTTCAACATTTGTGCAGGCCTAAAATGCATTTTAAGGCCTTTTTTGGGCTGCTAACATATTCTGAACTTTCAGGGTTGTAGGATGCATTTTTCGTGCCAGAAATATTTTTGGGAATGTCAGTGGTCTAGGATGCGGGTTAATGCCCCTTTCAGGCTGCAAATGTTTTTGGGACATTCAGAGCTCTCTCACACCTTTTTTCAGCCACCAACATATTCTGGACTTTAGGGGGTCTAGGAGGCCTTTAAACCCCTTTTTTGGGCCTCCAAGCATTTCAACATTTTTGCAGGTCTAAGATGCATTTAAGGGCTTTTTTGCGCTGCTATCATATTCTGAACTTTCAGGGTTGTAGGATTCATTTTTCGTGCCAGAAATATTTTTGGGAATTTCAGTGGTCTAGGATGCGGGTTAATGCCCCTTTCAGGCTGCAAATGTTTTTGGGACATTCAGAGCTCTCTCACACCGTTTTTCGGCCACCAACATTTTCTGGACTTTATGGGTTCTAGGATGCCTGTAAACCCCTTTTTTGGGCATCCAAACATTTCAACATTTTTGCAGGCCTAAGATGCATTTTAAGGCCTTTTTGGGCTGCTAACATTTTCTGAACCTTCAGGGGTGTAGGATGCATTTTTCGTGCCAGAAATATTTTTGGTAATTTCAGTGGTCTAGGATTTGGGTTAATGCCCCTTTCAGGCTGCAAATGTGTTTGGGACATTCAGAGCTCTCTCACACTGTTTTTTGGCCACCAACAATTCCTGGACTTTAGGGGGTCTAGGATGCCTGTAAACACCTTTTTTTTGTGCCTCCAAACATTTCAACATTTTTGCAGGCCTAAGATGCATTTAAGGCCTTTCTTTGGGCTGCTAACATATACTGAACTTTCAGGGTTGTAGGATTAATTTTTCGTGCCAGAAATATTTTTGGGAATTTCAGTGGTCTAGGATGCGTGTTAATGCCCCTTTCAGGCTGCAAATATTTTTTTGAAATTCAGAGCTCTCTCTCACCGTTTTTCGGCCACCAACATATTCTGGACTTCATGCCCGTAAATCCCTTTTTTGGCCCTCCAAAATTTTCAACATTTGTGCAGGCCTAAGGGGGTCTAGGAGGCCTTTAAACCCCTTTTTTGGGCCTCCAAACATTTCAACATTTTTGCAGGTCTAAGATGCATTTAAGGCCTTTTTTGGGCTGCTATCATATTCTGATCTTTCAGGGTTGTAGGATTCATTTTTGTGCCAGAAATATTTTTGGGAATTTCAGTGGTCTAGGATGCGGGTTAATGCCCCTTTCAGGCTGCAAATATTTTTTTGACATTCAGAGCTCGTTCACACCGTTTTTTGGCCACCAACATATTCTGGACTTTAGGGGGTCTAGGATGCCTGTAAACCCCTTTTTTGGGCCTCCAAACATTTCAACATTTTTGCAGGCCAAAGATGCATTTTAAGGCCTTTTTTGGGCTGCTAACATAATGAGAATTTTCAGGGTTGTAGGATTCATTTTTCGTGCCAGAAATATTTTTGGGAATTTCAGTGGTCTAGAATGCGGGTTAAGGCCCCTTTCAAGCTGCAAATGTTTTTGGGACATTCAGAGCTCCCTCACACTGTTTTTCGGCCACCAACATATTCTGGACTTTAGGGGGTCTAGGATGCCTTTAAACCCCTTTTTTGGGCCTCCAAACATTTCAACATTTTTGCAGGCCTAAGATGCATTTTAAGGCCTTTTTTGGGCTGCTAACATTTTCTGAACTGTCAGGGTTGTAGGATTCATTTTTCGTGCCAGAAATATTTTTTGGAATTTCAGTGGTCTAGGATGCAGGTTAATGCCCCTTTCAAGCTGCCAATGTTTTTGGGACATTCAGAGCTCTCTCACACTGTTTTTCCACCACCAACATATTCTGGACTTTAGGGGGTCTAGGATGCCTGTAAACCCCTTTTTTTAGGCCTCCACAGCTTTCAACATTTGTGCAGGCCTAAGATGAATTTTAAGGCCTTTTTTGGGCTGCTAACATATTCTGAACTTTCTTGGGCGTAGGATGCATTTTTCGTGGAAGAAATATTTTTGGGAATTTCAGGGGTCTAGGATGCGGGTTAATGCCCCTTTCAAGCTGCAAAGGTTTTTGGGACATTCAGTGGTCTAGGATGCGTGTTAATGCCCCTTTCAGGCTGCAAATATTTTTTTGACATTCAGAGCTCGTTCACACCGTTTTTTGGCCACCAACATATTCTGGACTTTAGGGGGTGTAGGATGCCTGTAAACCCCTTTTTTGGGCCTCCAAACATTTCAACATTTTTGCAGGCCAAAGATGCATTTTAAGGCCTTTTTTGGGCTGCTAACATAATCTGAATTTTCAGGGTTGTAGGATTCATTTTTCGTGCCAGAAATATTTTTGGGAATTTCAGTGGTCTAGGATGCAGGTTAATACCCCTTTAAAGCTGCAAACGTTGTTGGGACATTCAGAGCTCTATCACACTGTTTTTCGGCCACCAACATATTCTGGACTTTGGGGGTCTAGGATGCCTTTAAACCCCTTTTTTGGGCCTCCAAACATTTCAACATTTTTGCAGGCCTAAGATGCATTTAAGGCCTTTTTTGGGCTGCTAACATATTCTGAACTTTCAGGGTTGTAGGATTCATTTTTCGTTGCAGAAATATTTTTGGAAATTTCAGGGATCTAGGATGCGGGGTAATGCCCCATTCAGGCTGCAAATGTCTTTGGGACATTCAGAGTTCTCTCACACCTTTTTTCGGCCACCAACCTATTATGGACTTTAGGGGGTCTAGGAGGCCTTTAAACCCCTTTTTTGGGCCTCCAAAGTTTTCAACATTTGTGCAGGCCTAAAATGCATTTTAAGGCCTTTTTTGGGCTGCTAACATATTCTGAACTTCCAGGGTTGTAGGATTCAATTTTTTGTGCCAGAAATATTTTTGGGAATTTCAGTGGTCTAGGATGCGTGTTAATGCCCCTTTCAGGCTGCAAATATTTTTTTGACATTCAGAGCTCTCGCTCACCGTTTTTCGGCCACCAACGTATTCTGGACTTTATGGGTTCTAGGATGCCTGTAAATCCCTTTTTTGGCCCTCCAAAGTTGTCAACATTTGTGCCGGCTTAAAATGCATTTTAAGGCCTTTTTGGGCTGCTAACATATTCTGAACTGTCAGGGTTGTAGGATTCATTTTTCGTGCCAGAAATATTTTTGGGAATTTCAGTGGTCTAGGATGCAGGTTAATGCCCCTTTCAAGCTGCCAATGTTTTTGCGACATTCAGAGCTCTATCACACTGTTTTTCCGCCACCAACATATTCTGGACTTTAGGGGGTCTAGGATGCCTGTAAACCCCTTTTTTTAGGCCTCCACAGCTTTCAACATTTGTGCAGGCTTAAGATGAATTTTAAGGCCTTTTTTGGACTGCTAACATATTCTGAACTTTCTTGGGCGTAGGATGCATTTTTCGTGCCAAAAATATTTTTGGGAATTTCAGGGGTCTAGGATGCGGGTTAATGCCCCTTTCAGGCTGCAAATGTTTTTGGGACATTCAGAGCTCTCTCACACTTTTTTTCGGCCACCAATATATTCTGGACTTTAGGGGTCTAGGAGGCCTTTAAACCCCTTTTTTGGGCCTCCAAGCATTTCAACATTTTTGCAGGTCTAAGATGCATTTAAGGCCTTTTTTGGGCTGCTCTCATATTCTGAACTTTCAGGGTTGTAGGATTCATTTTTCGTGCCAGAAATATTTTTGGGAATTTCAGTGGTCTAGGATGCGGGTTAATGCCCCTTTCAAGGTGCAAAGGTTTTTGGGACATTCAGTGGTCTAGGATGCGTGTTAATGCCCCTTTCAGGCTGCAAATATTTTTTTGACATTCAGAGCTCGTTCACACCGTTCTTTGGCCACCAACATATTCTGGACTTTAGGGGGTCTAGGATGCCTGTAAACCCCTTTTTTGGGCCTCCAAACATTTCAACATTTTTGCAGGCCAAAGATGCATTTTAAGGCCTTTTTTGGGCTGCTAACATAATCTGAATTTTCAGGGTTGTAGGATTCATTTTTCGTGCCAGAAATATTTTTGGGCATTTCAGTGGTCTAGGATGCGGGTTAATGCCCCTTTCAAGCTGCAAACGTTGTTGGGACATTCAGAGCTCTCTCACACTGTTTTTCAGCCACCAACATATTCTGGACTTTGGGGGTCTAGGATGCCTTTAAACCCCTTTTTTGGGCCTCCAAACATTTCAACATTTTTGCAGGCCTAAGATGCATTTAAGGCCTTTTTTGGGCTGCTAACATATTCTGAACTTTCAGGGTTGTAGGATTCATTTTTCGTGGCAGAAATATTTTTGGGAATTTCAGGGGTCTTGGGTGTGGGTTAATGCCCCTTTCAGGCTGCAAATATTTTTTTGACATTCAGAGCTCTCTCTCACCGTTTTTCGGCCACCAACATATTCTGGACTTTATGGGTTCTAGGATGCCTGTAAATCCCTTTTTTGGCCCTCCAAAGTTTTCAACATTTGTGCAGGCCTAAAAGGCATTTCAAGGCCTTTTTTTGGGCTGCTAACATATTCTGAACTTTCAGGGTTGTAGGATTCATTTTTCGTGCCAGAAATATTTTTCGGAATTTCAGTGGTCTAGGATGCAGGTTAATGCCCCTTTCAAGCTGCAAATGTTTTTGGGACATTCAGAGCTCTCTCACACTGTTTTTCCGCCACCAACATATTCTGGACTTTAGGGGGTCTAGGATGCCTGTAAACCCCTTTTTTTAGGCCTCCAAAGCTTTCAACATTTGTGCAGGCCTAAGATGAATTTTAAGGCCTTTTTTGGGCTGCTAACATATTCTGAACTTTCTTGGGCGTAGGATGCATTTTTCGTGCCAAAAATATTTTTGGAAATTTCAGGGGTCTAGGATGCGGGTTAATGCCGCTTTCAGGCTGCAAATGTTTTTGGGACATTCAGAGTTCTCTCACACCTTTTTTCGGCCACCAACATATTCTGGACTTTAGGGGGTCTAGGATGCCTGTAAACCCCTTTTTTGGGCCTCCAAACATTTCAACATTTTTGCAGGCCAAAGAAGCATTTTAAGGCCTTTTTTGGGCTGCTAACATAATCTGAATTTTCAGGGTTGTAGGATTCATTTTTCGTGCCAGAAATATTTTTGGGAATTTCAGTGGTCTAGAATGCGGGTTAATGCCTCTTTCAAGCTGCACATATTTTTGGGACATTCAGAGCTCTCTCACACTGTTTTTCGGCCACCAACATATTCTGGAATTTAGGGGGTCTAGGATGCCTTTAAACCCCTTTTTTGGGCCTCCAAACATTTCAACATTTTTGCAGGACTAAGATGCATTTAAGGCCTTTTTTGGGCTGCTAACATATTCTGAACTTTCAGGGTTGTAGGATTCATTTTTCATGGCAGAAATATTTTTGGGAATTTCAGGGGTCTTGGGTGCGGGTTAATGCCCCTTTCAGGCTGCAAATGTTTTTGGCATTCAGAGCTCTCTCACACCGTTTTTCGGCCACCAACTTTTTCTGGACTTTATGGGTTCTAGGATGCCTGTAAACCCTTTTTTGGGCCTTCAAAGTTTTCAAAATTTTTGCAGGCCTAAAATGCATTTTAAGGCCTTTTTTGGGCTGCTAACATATCAGAACTTTCAGGGGTGTAGGATGCATTTTTCTTGCCAAAAATGTTTTTGGGAATTTCAGGGGTCTAGGATGCGGGTTAATGCCCCTTTCAGGCTGCAAATATTTTTTTGACATTCAGAGCTCGTTCACACAGTTTTTTGGCCACCAACATATTCTGGACTTTAGGGGGTCTAGGATGCCTGTAAACCCCTTTTTTGGGCCTCCAAACATTTCAACATTTTTGCAGGCCAAAGATACATTTTAAGGCCTTTTTTGGGCTGCTAACATAATCTGAATTTTCAGGGTTGTAGGATTCATTTTTCGTGCCAGAAATATTTTTGGGAATTTCAGTGGTCTAGAATGCGGGTTAATCCCTCTGTCAAGCTGCAAATGTTTTTGGGACATTCAGAGCTCTCTCACACTGTTTTTCGGCCACCAACATATTCTGGACTTTAGGGGGTCTAGGATGTCTTTAAACCCCTTTTTTGGGCCTCCAAACATTTCAACATTTTTGCAGGTCTAAAATGCATTTAAGGCCTTTTTTGGGCTGCTAACATATTCTGAACTTTCAGGGTTGTAGGATTCATTTTTCGTGGCAGAAATATTTTTGGGAATTTCAGGGGTCTTGGGTGCGGGTTCATGCCCCTTTCAGGCTGCAAATGTTTTTGGCATTCAGAGCTCTCTCACACCGTTTTACGGCCACCAACATTTTCTGGACTTTATGGGTTCTAGGATGCCTGTAAACCCTTTTTTGGGCCTTCAAAGTTTTCAACATTTTTGCAGGCCTAAAATGCATTTTAAGGCCTTTTTTGGGCTGCTAACATATCTGAACTTTCAGGGGTGTAGGATGCATTTTTCTTGCCAAAAATGTTTTTGTGAATTTCAGGGGTCTAGGATGCAGGTTAATGCCCCTTTCAAGCTGCCAATGTTTTTGGGACATTCAGAGCTCTCTCACACTGTTTTTCCACCACCAACATATTCTGGACTTTAGGGGGTCTAGGATGCCTGTAAACCCCTTTTTTTAGGCCTCCACAGCTTTCAACATTTGTGCAGGCCTAAGATGAATTTTAAGGCCTTTTTTGGGCTGCTAACATATTCTGAACTTTCTTGGGCGTAGGATGCATTTTTCGTGGAAGAAATATTTTTGGGAATTTCAGGGGTCTAGGATGCGGGTTAATGCCCCTTTCAAGCTGCAAAGGTTTTTGGGACATTCAGTGGTCTAGGATGCGTGTTAATGCCCCTTTCAGGCTGCAAATATTTTTTTGACATTCAGAGCTCGTTCACACCGTTTTTTGGCCACCAACATATTCTGGACTTTAGGGGGTGTAGGATGCCTGTAAACCCCTTTTTTGGGCCTCCAAACATTTCAACATTTTTGCAGGCCAAAGATGCATTTTAAGGCCTTTTTTGGGCTGCTAACATAATCTGAATTTTCAGGGTTGTAGGATTCATTTTTCGTGCCAGAAATATTTTTGGGAATTTCAGTGGTCTAGGATGCAGGTTAATACCCCTTTAAAGCTGCAAACGTTGTTGGGACATTCAGAGCTCTATCACACTGTTTTTCGGCCACCAACATATTCTGGACTTTGGGGGTCTAGGATGCCTTTAAACCCCTTTTTTGGGCCTCCAAACATTTCAACATTTTTGCAGGCCTAAGATGCATTTAAGGCCTTTTTTGGGCTGCTAACATATTCTGAACTTTCAGGGTTGTAGGATTCATTTTTCGTTGCAGAAATATTTTTGGAAATTTCAGGGATCTAGGATGCGGGGTAATGCCCCATTCAGGCTGCAAATGTCTTTGGGACATTCAGAGTTCTCTCACACCTTTTTTCGGCCACCAACCTATTCTGGACTTTAGGGGGTCTAGGAGGCCTTTAAACCCCTTTTTTGGGCCTCCAAAGTTTTCAACATTTGTGCAGGCCTAAAATGCATTTTAAGGCCTTTTTTGGGCTGCTAACATATTCTGAACTTCCAGGGTTGTAGGATTCAATTTTTTGTGCCAGAAATATTTTTGGGAATTTCAGTGGTCTAGGATGCGTGTTAATGCCCCTTTCAGGCTGCAAATATTTTTTTGACATTCAGAGCTCTCGCTCACCGTTTTTCGGCCACCAACGTATTCTGGACTTTATGGGTTCTAGGATGCCTGTAAATCCCTTTTTTGGCCCTCCAAAGTTGTCAACATTTGTGCCGGCTTAAAATGCATTTTAAGGCCTTTTTGGGCTGCTAACATATTCTGAACTGTCAGGGTTGTAGGATTCATTTTTCGTGCCAGAAATATTTTTGGGAATTTCAGTGGTCTAGGATGCAGGTTAATGCCCCTTTCAAGCTGCCAATGTTTTTGCGACATTCAGAGCTCTATCACACTGTTTTTCCGCCACCAACATATTCTGGACTTTAGGGGGTCTAGGATGCCTGTAAACCCCTTTTTTTAGGCCTCCACAGCTTTCAACATTTGTGCAGGCTTAAGATGAATTTTAAGGCCTTTTTTGGACTGCTAACATATTCTGAACTTTCTTGGGCGTAGGATGCATTTTTCGTGCCAAAAATATTTTTGGGAATTTCAGGGGTCTAGGATGCGGGTTAATGCCCCTTTCAGGCTGCAAATGTTTTTGGGACATTCAGAGCTCTCTCACACTTTTTTTCGGCCACCAATATATTCTGGACTTTAGGGGTCTAGGAGGCCTTTAAACCCCTTTTTTGGGCCTCCAAGCATTTCAACATTTTTGCAGGTCTAAGATGCATTTAAGGCCTTTTTTGGGCTGCTCTCATATTCTGAACTTTCAGGGTTGTAGGATTCATTTTTCGTGCCAGAAATATTTTTGGGAATTTCAGTGGTCTAGGATGCGGGTTAATGCCCCTTTCAAGGTGCAAAGGTTTTTGGGACATTCAGTGGTCTAGGATGCGTGTTAATGCCCCTTTCAGGCTGCAAATATTTTTTTGACATTCAGAGCTCGTTCACACCGTTCTTTGGCCACCAACATATTCTGGACTTTAGGGGGTCTAGGATGCCTGTAAACCCCTTTTTTGGGCCTCCAAACATTTCAACATTTTTGCAGGCCAAAGATGCATTTTAAGGCCTTTTTTGGGCTGCTAACATAATCTGAATTTTCAGGGTTGTAGGATTCATTTTTCGTGCCAGAAATATTTTTGGGCATTTCAGTGGTCTAGGATGCGGGTTAATGCCCCTTTCAAGCTGCAAACGTTGTTGGGACATTCAGAGCTCTCTCACACTGTTTTTCAGCCACCAACATATTCTGGACTTTGGGGGTCTAGGATGCCTTTAAACCCCTTTTTTGGGCCTCCAAACATTTCAACATTTTTGCAGGCCTAAGATGCATTTAAGGCCTTTTTTGGGCTGCTAACATATTCTGAACTTTCAGGGTTGTAGGATTCATTTTTCGTGGCAGAAATATTTTTGGGAATTTCAGGGGTCTTGGGTGTGGGTTAATGCCCCTTTCAGGCTGCAAATATTTTTTTGACATTCAGAGCTCTCTCTCACCGTTTTTCGGCCACCAACATATTCTGGACTTTATGGGTTCTAGGATGCCTGTAAATCCCTTTTTTGGCCCTCCGAAGTTTTCAACATTTGTGCAGGCCTAAAAGGCATTTCAAGGCCTTTTTTTGGGCTGCTAACATATTCTGAACTTTCAGGGTTGTAGGATTCATTTTTCGTGCCAGAAATATTTTTCGGAATTTCAGTGGTCTAGGATGCAGGTTAATGCCCCTTTCAAGCTGCAAATGTTTTTGGGACATTCAGAGCTCTCTCACACTGTTTTTCCGCCACCAACATATTCTGGACTTTAGGGGGTCTAGGATGCCTGTAAACCCCTTTTTTTAGGCCTCCAAAGCTTTCAACATTTGTGCAGGCCTAAGATGAATTTTAAGGCCTTTTTTGGGCTGCTAACATATTCTGAACTTTCTTGGGCGTAGGATGCATTTTTCGTGCCAAAAATATTTTTGGAAATTTCAGGGGTCTAGGATGCGGGTTAATGCCGCTTTCAGGCTGCAAATGTTTTTGGGACATTCAGAGTTCTCTCACACCTTTTTTCGGCCACCAACATATTCTGGACTTTAGGGGGTCTAGGATGCCTGTAAACCCCTTTTTTGGGCCTCCAAACATTTCAACATTTTTGCAGGCCAAAGAAGCATTTTAAGGCCTTTTTTGGGCTGCTAACATAATCTGAATTTTCAGGGTTGTAGGATTCATTTTTCGTGCCAGAAATATTTTTGGGAATTTCAGTGGTCTAGAATGCGGGTTAATGCCTCTTTCAAGCTGCACATATTTTTGGGACATTCAGAGCTCTCTCACACTGTTTTTCGGCCACCAACATATTCTGGAATTTAGGGGGTCTAGGATGCCTTTAAACCCCTTTTTTGGGCCTCCAAACATTTCAACATTTTTGAGGACTAAGATGCATTTAAGGCCTTTTTTGAGGTGCTGACATATTCTGAACTTTCAGGGTTGTAGGATTCATTTTTCATGGCAGAAATATTTTTGGGAATTTCAGGGGTCTTGGGTGCGGGTTAATGCCCCTTTCAGGCTGCAAATGTTTTTGGCATTCAGAGCTCTCTCACACCGTTTTTCGGCCACCAACTTTTTCTGGACTTTATGGGTTCTAGGATGCCTGTAAACCCTTTTTTGGGCCTTCAAAGTTTTCAAAATTTTTGCAGGCCTAAAATGCATTTTAAGGCCTTTTTTGGGCTGCTAACATATCAGAACTTTCAGGGGTGTAGGATGCATTTTTCTTGCCAAAAATGTTTTTGGGAATTTCAGGGGTCTAGGATGCGGGTTAATGCCCCTTTCAGGCTGCAAATGTTTTTGGGACATTCAGAGTTCTCTCACACCTTTTTTCGGCCACCAACATATTCTGGACTTTAGGGGGTCTAGGAGGCCTTTAAACCCCTTTTTTGGGCCTCCAAGCATTTCAACATTTTTGCAGGTCTAAGATGCATTTAAGGCCGTTTTTGGGCTGCTATCATATTCTGATCTTTCAGGGTTGTAGGATTCATTTTTCATGCCAGAAATATTTTTGGGAATTTCAGTGGTCTAGGATGCGGGTTAATGCCCCTTTCAGGCTGCAAATATTTTTTTGACATTCAGAGCTCGTTCACACCGTTTTTTGGCCACCAACATATTCTGGACTTTAGGGGGTCTAGGATGCCTGTAAACCCCTTTTTTGGGCCTCCAAACATTTCAACATTTTTGCAGGCCAAAGATACATTTTAAGGCCTTTTTTGGGCTGCTAACATAATCTGAATTTTCAGGGTTGTAGGATTCATTTTTCGTGCCAGAAATATTTTTGGGAATTTCAGTGGTCTAGAATGCGGGTTAATCCCTCTGTCAAGCTGCAAATGTTTTTGGGACATTCAGAGCTCTCTCACACTGTTTTTCGGCCACCAACATATTCTGGACTTTAGGGGGTCTAGGATGTCTTTAAACCCCTTTTTTGGGCCTCCAAACATTTCAACATTTTTGCAGGCCTAAAATGCATTTAAGGCCTTTTTTGGGCTGCTAACATATTCTGAACTTTCAGGGTTGTAGGATTCATTTTTCGTGGCAGAAATATTTTTGGGAATTTCAGGGGTCTTGGGTGCGGGTTCATGCCCCTTTCAGGCTGCAAATGTTTTTGGCATTCAGAGCTCTCTCACACCGTTTTACGGCCACCAACATTTTCTGGACTTTATGGGTTCTAGGATGCCTGTAAACCCTTTTTTGGGCCTTCAAAGTTTTCAACATTTTTGCAGGCCTAAAATGCATTTTAAGGCCTTTTTTGGGCTGCTAACATATCTGAACTTTCAGGGGTGTAGGATGCATTTTTCTTGCCAAAAATGTTTTTGTGAATTTCAGGGGTCTAGGATGCGGGTTAATGCCCCTTTCAGGCTGCAAATGTTTTTGGGACATTCAGAGTTCTCTCACACCTTTTTTCGGCCACCAACATATTCTGGACTTTAGGGGGTCTAGGAGGCCTTTAAACCCCTTTTTTGGGCCTCTAAGCATTTCAACATTTTTGCAGGTCTAAGATGCATTTAAGGCCTTTTTTGGGCTGCTATCATATTCTGATCTTTCAGGGTTGTAGGATTCATTTTTCGTGCCAGAAATATTTTTGGGAATTTCAGTGGTCTTGGATGCGGGTTAATGCCCCTTTCAGGCTGCAAATATTTTTTTTGACATTCAGAGCTCGTTCACACCGTTTTTTGGCCACCAACATATTCTGGACTTTAGGGGGTCTAGGATGCCTGTAAACCCCTTTTTTGGGCCTCCAAACATTTCAACATTTTTGCAGGCCTAAGATGCATTTTAAGGCCTCTTTTGGGCTGCTAACATATCTGAACTTTCAGGGGTGTAGGATGCATTTTTCTTGCCAAAAATGTTTTTGGGAATTTCAGTGGTCTAGGATGCGGGTTAATGCCCCTTTCAAGCTGCAAATGTTTTTGGGACATTCAGAGCTCTCTCACACTGTTTTTCCACCACCAACATATTCTGGACTTTACGGGTTCTAGGATGCCTGTAAACCCTTTTTTGGGCCTTCAAAGTTTTCAACATTTTTGCAGGCCTAAGATGCATTTAAGGCCTTTTTTGGGCTGCTAACATATTCTTAACTTTCAGGGTTGCAGGATACATTTTTCGTGCCAGAAATATTTTTGGTAATTTCAGTGGTCTAGGATGCGTGCTAATGCCCCTTTAAGGCTGCAAATATTTCTTTCACATTCAGAGCTCTCTCTCACTGTTTTTCGGCCACCAACATATTCTGGACTTTATGGTTTCTAGGATGCCTGTAAATCCCTTTTTTGGCCCTCCAAAGTTTTCAACATTTGTGCAGGCCTAAAATGCATTTTAAGGCCTCTTTTGGGCTGCTAACATATCTGAACTTTCAGGGGTGTAGGATGCATTTTTCTTGCCAAAAATGTTTTTGGGAATTTCAGGGGTTTAGGATGCGGCTTAATGGCCTTTTCAGGCTGCAAATGTTTTTGGGACATTCAGAGCTCGTTCACACCATTTTTTGGCCACCAACATATTCTGGAATTTAGGGGGTCTAGGATGCCTGTAAATCCCTTTTTTGGCAATCCAAAGTTTTCAACATTTGTGCAGGCCTAAGATGCATTTTAAGGCCTTTTTTGGGCTGCTAACATATTCTGAACTTTTCAGGGGTGTAGGATGCATTTTTCGTAGCAAAAATATTTTGGGGAATTTTAGGGGTCTAGGATGCGGGTTAATGCCCCGTTCAGGCTGCAATTTTTTTTGGGACATTCAGAGCCCTCTCACACCGTTTGTCGGCCACCAACATTTTCTGGACTTTATGGGTTCTAGGATGCCTGTAAATCCCTTTTTTGGTCCTCCAAAGTTTTCAACATTTGTGCAGGCCTAAGATGCATTTTAAGGCCTTTTTTGGGCTGCTAACATATTCTGAACTTTCAGGGGTGTAGGATGCATTTTTCGTGGCAAAAATATTTTTGGGAATTTCAGGGGTCTAGGATGCGGGTTAATGCCCCATTCAGGCTGCAATTGTTTTTGGGACATTCGGAGCTCTCTCACACTGTTTGTCGGCCACCAACATTTTCTGGACTTTATGGGTTCTAGGATGCCTGTAAATCCCTTTTTGGGCTTGCAAAGTTTTCAACATTTGTGCAGGCCTAAGATGCATTTTAAGGCCTTTTTTGGGCTGCTAACATATTCTGAACTTTTCAGGGGTGTAGGATGCATTTTTCGTGGCAAAAATATTTTTGGGAATTTCAGGGGTCTAGGATGCGGGTTAATGCCCCTTTCAGGCTGCACATGTTTTTGGGACATTCAGATCTCTCTCACACCGTTTTTCGACCACCAACATTTTCTGGACCTTAAGGGGTCTAGGATGCCTGTAAACCCCTTTTTTTAGGCCTCCAAAGTTTTCAACATTTGTGCAGGCCTAAAATGCACTTAAGTTCTTTTTGGGCTGCTAACATATTCTGTACTTTCCGGGGTGTGAGATGCATTTTTCGTGCAAGAAATATTTTTGGGAATTTCAGAGGTCTAGGATCCGGGTTAATGCCCCTTTCAGGCTGCAAATTTTTTGGGACATTAAGCTCTCTGGCACAGTTTTTGGGCCACCAACATTTTCTAAACTTAATGGGGTCTACGATGCCTGTAACCCCTTTTTTTAGGCCTCCAAAGTTTTCAACATTTGTGCAGGCCTAAGATGCATTTTAATGCCTTTTTTGGAATTCTAACATATTCTGAAATTTCAGGGGTGTAGGATGCATTTTTCGTACCAAAAATATTTTTGGAAATGTCAGGGTTCTAGGATGCGGGTTATTGCCCCTTTCAGGGTGCAAATGTTTTTGGTACATTCAGAGATTTCTCACACCGTTATTGGGCCACCATCATTTTCTGGACGTTATGGGGTCTTGGATGCTTGTAAACCCCTTTTTTGAGCGTATAAAGTTTTCAACATTTTTGCAGGCCTAAGATGTATTTAGGCCTCTTTTGGGCTGCTAACTATTCTGTACTTTCATGGGTGTAGATGCATTTTTCGTGCCAAAAATATTTTTGGGAATTTCAGTGGTCTAGGATGCGGGTTAATGCCCCTTTCAGGCTGCAAATGTTTTTGGGACTTAGAGCTCTCTGGCACAGTTTATGGGCCACCAACATTTTCTGGACTTTAGGGGGTCCACTATACCTGTAAACCCCTTTTTTGGGCCTCCAAACATTTCAACATTTTTGCAGGCCTAAGATGCATTTTAAGGCCTTTTTTGAGCTGCTAACATAATCTGAACTTTCAGGGTTGTAGGATTAATTTTTCGTGCCAGAAATATTTTTGGGAATTTCAGTGGTCTAGGATGCGGGTTAATGCCCCTTTCAAGCTGCAAATGTTTTTGGGACATTCAGAGCTCTCTCACGCTGTTTGTTGGCCACCAACATATTCTGGACATTAAGGGGTCTAGGATGCCTGTAAAGTCTTTTTTTGGGCCTCCAAAGTTTTCAACATTTGTGCAGGCCTAAGATGAATTTTAAGGCCTTTTTTGGGCTGCTAACATTTTCTGAACTTTCAGGGGTGTAGGATGCATTTTTCGTGCCAGAAATATTTTTGGGAATTTCAGTGGTCTAGGATGCGTGTTAATGCCCCTTTCAGGCTGCAAACATTTTTTTGACATTCAGAGCTCTCTCACACTGTTTTTGTGCCACCAACATATTCTGGACTTTAGGGGGTCTAGGATGCCTGTAAACCCTTTTTTTGGGCCTCCAAACATTTCAACATGTTTGCAGGCCTAAAATGCATTTTAAGGCCTTTTTTGGGCTGCTAACATATTCTGAACTTTCAGGGGTGTAGGATGCATTTTTCGTGGCAAAAATATTTTTGGGAATTTCAGGGGTTTAGGATGCGGGTTAATGCCCCTTTCAGGCTGCAATTGTTTTTGGGACATTCAGAGCTCTCTCACACCGTTTGTCGGCCACCAACATTTTCTGGACTTTATGGGTTCTAGGATGCCTGTAAAATCCTTTTTTTGGGCCTCAAAAGTTTTCAACATTTTTGCAGGCCTAAAATGCATTTTAAGGCCTTTTTTGGAATGCTAACATATTCTGAACTTTCAGGTGTGTAGGATTCATTTTTCGTGCCAGAAATATTTTTGGGAATTTCAGGAGTCTAGGATGCGGTTTAATGCCCCTTTCAGACTGCAAATGTTTTTGGGACATTCAGAGCTCTCTCACACCGTTTTTGGGCCACAAACATTTTCAAGTCTTTAGGGGGTCTAGGATGCCTGTAAACCCCTTATTTGGGCCTCCAAACATTTCAACATCTTTGCAGGCCTAAGATGCATTTTAAGGCCTTTTTTGTGCTGCTATCATTTTTCTGAACTTTCAGGGGTGTTGGATGCATTTTTCGTCCCAAAAATATTTTTTGGGAATTACAGTGGTCTAGGATGTGGGTTAATGTCCCTTTCAGGCTGCAAATGTTTTTGGGACACTCAGAGCTCTCTCACAGAGTTTTTCGGCCACCAACATTTTCTGGACTTTATGGGTTCTAGGATGCCTGTAAACCCCTTTTTTGGGCCTCCACGGTTTACAAAATGTTTACAGTCCTAAGGTTCATTTTAAGGCCTCTTTTGCGCTGCTAAAATATTCCAAACTTTCAGGTGTGAAGGATGCATATTTCATGACAAAAAAAATGTTTGGGAATTTCAGTGGTCTAGGATGCGGGTTAATTCCCCTTTCAGACTGCAAATGTTTTGGGACATTCAGAGCTCTCTCACACCGTTTTTCGGCCACCAACATATTCTGGACTTTAGGGGGTCTAGGATGCCTGTAAACCCCTTTTCATGCCTCCAAGGTTTTCAACATTTGTGCAGGCCTAAGATGCATTTTAAGGCCTTTTTTGAGCTGCTAAAATATTCCGAACTTTCAGAGGTGTTGGATGCATTTTTCGTGCCAAAAATATTTTTGGGGAATTTCAGTGGTCTAGGATGTGGGTTAATGTCGCTTTCAGGCTGCTTATGTTTTTGGGACATTCAGAGCTCTCTCACACCGTTTTTGGGCCACCAACATATTCTGGACTTTAGGGGGTCTAGGCTGCCTGTAAACCCCTTTTTTGGGCCTCCAAACATTTCAAGATTTTTGCAGGCCTAAGATGCATTTTAAGGCCTTTTTGGGCTGCTAACATATTCTGAACTTTTCAGGGGTGTAGGATGCATTTTTCGTGGCAAAAATATTTTTGGGAATTTCAGGGGTCTAGGATGCGGGTTAATGCCCCTTTCAGGCTGCACATGTTTTTGGGACATTCAGAGCTCTCTCATACCGGTTTTCGACCACCAACATTTTCTGGACCTTAAGGGGTCTAGGATGCCTGTAAACCCCTTTTTTTAGGCCTCCAAAGTTTTCAACATTTGTGCAGGCCTAAAATGCACTTAAGGTCTTTTTGGGCTGCTAACATATTCTGTACTTTCCGGGGTGTGAGATGCAATTTTCGTACAAGAAATATTTTTGGGAATTTCAGAGGTCTAGGATGCGGGTTAATGCCCCTTTCAGGCTGCAATTGTTTTTGGGACATTCAGAGCTCTCTCACACCGTTTGTCGGCCACCAACATTTTCTGGACTTTATGGGTTCTAGGATGCCTGTAAAATCCTTTTTTTGGGCCTCAAAAGTTTTCAACATTTTTGCAGGCCTAAGATGCATTTTAAGGCCTTTTTTGGAATGCTAACATATTCTGAACTTTCAGGTGTGTAGGATTCATTTTTCGTGCCAGAAATATTTTTGGGAATTTCAGGAGTCTAGGATGCGGTTTAATGCCCCTTTCAGACTGCAAATGTTTTTGGGACATTCAGAGCTCTCTCACACCGTTTTTGGGCCACAAACATTTTCAAGTCTTTAGGGGGTCTAGGATGCCTGTAAACCCCTTTTTTGGGCCTCCAAACATTTCAACATCTTTGCAGGCCTAAGATGCATTTTAAGGCCTTTTTTGTGCTGCTATCATTTTTCTGAACTTTCAGGGGTGTTGGATGCATTTTTCGTCCCAAAAATATTTTTTGGGAATTACAGTGGTCTAGGATGTGGGTTAATGTCCCTTTCAGGCTGCAAATGTTTTTGGGACACTCAGAGCTCTCTCACAGAGTTTTTCGGCCACCAACATTTTCTGGACTTTATGGGTTCTAGGATGCCTGTAAACCCCTTTTTTGGGCCTCCACGGTTTACAAAATGTTTACAGTCCTAAGGTTCATTTTAAGGCCTCTTTTGCGCTGCTAAAATATTCCAAACTTTCAGGTGTGAAGGATGCATATTTCATGACAAAAAAAATGTTTGGGAATTTCAGTGGTCTAGGATGCGGGTTAATTCCCCATTCAGACTGCAAATGTTTTGGGACATTCAGAGCTCTCTCACACCGTTTTTCGGCCACCAACATATTCTGGACTTTAGGGGGTCTAGGATGCCTGTAAACCCCTTTTCATGCCTCCAAGGTTTTCAACATTTGTGCAGGCCTAAGATGCATTTTAAGGCCTTTTTTGCGCTGCTAAAATATTCCGAACTTTCAGAGGTGTTGGATGCATTTTTCGTGCCAAAAATATTTTTGGGGAATTTCAGTGGTCTAGGATGTGGGTTAATGTCCCTTTCAGGCTGCTAATGTTTTTGGGACATTCAGAGCTCTCTCACACCGTTTTTGGGCCACCAACATATTCTGGACTTTAGGGGGTCTAGGCTGCCTGTAAACCCCTTTTTTGGGCCTCCAAACATTTCAAGATTTTTGCAGGCCTAAGATGCATTTTAAGGCCTTTTTGGGCTGCTAACATTTTCTGAACTTTCAGGGGTGTAGGATCCATTTTTCATGCCAGAAATATTTTTGGGAATTTCAGGGGTCTAGGATGCGGGTTAATGCCGCTTTCAGACTGCAAATGTTTTTGGGACATTCAGAGCTCTCTCACACCGTTTTTGGGCCACAAACATTTTCAAGTCTTTAGGGGGTCTAGGATGCCTGTAATCCCCTTATTTGGGCCTCCAAACATTTCAACATCTTTGCAGGCCTAAGATGCATTTTAAGGCCTTTTTTGTGCTGCTATCATTTTTCTGAACTTTCAGGGGTGTTGGATGCATTTTTCGTCCCAAAAATATTTTTTGGGAATTACAGTGGTCTAGGATGTGGGTTAATGTCCCTTTCAGGCTGCAAATGTTTTTGGGACACTCAGAGCTCTCTCACAGAGTTTTTCGGCCACCAACATTTTCTGGACTTTATGGGTTCTAGGATGCCTGTAAACCCCTTTTTTGGGCCTCCACGGTTTACAAAATGTTTACAGTCCTAAGGTTCATTTTAAGGCCTCTTTTGCGCTGCTAAAATATTCCAAACTTTCAGGTGTGAAGGATGCATATTTCATGACAAAAAAAATGTTTGGGAATTTCAGTGGTCTAGGATGCGGGTTAATTCCCCTTTCAGACTGCAAATGTTTTGGGACATTCAGAGCTCTCTCACACCGTTTTTCGGCCACCAACATATTCTGGACTTTAGGGGGTCTAGGATGCCTGTAAACCCCTTTTCATGCCTCCAAGGTTTTCAACATTTGTGCAGGCCTAAGATGCATTTTAAGGCCTTTTTTGAGCTGCTAAAATATTCCGAACTTTCAGAGGTGTTGGATGCATTTTTCGTGCCAAAAATATTTTTGGGGAATTTCAGTGGTCTAGGATGTGGGTTAATGTCCCTTTCAGGCTGCTTATGTTTTTGGGACATTCAGAGCTCTCTCACACCGTTTTTGGGCCACCAACATTTTCTGGACTTTAGGGGGTCTAGGCTGCCTGTAAACCCCTTTTTTGGGCCTCCAAACATTTCAAGATTTTTGCAGGCCTAAGATGCATTTTAAGGCCTTTTTGGGCTGCTAACATATTCTGAACTTTTCAGGGGTGTAGGATGCATTTTTCGTGGCAAAAATATTTTTGGGAATTTCAGGGGTCTAGGATGCGGGTTAATGCCCCTTTCAGGCTGCACATGTTTTTGGGACATTCAGAGCTCTCTCACACCGTTTGTCGGCCACCAACATTTTCTGGACTTTATGGGTTCTAGGATGCCTGTAAAATCCTTTTTTTGGGCCTCAAAAGTTTTCAACATTTTTGCAGGCCTAAGATGCATTTTAAGGCCTTTTTTGGAATGCTAACATATTCTGAACTTTCAGGTGTGTAGGATTCATTTTTCGTGCCAGAAATATTTTTGGGAATTTCAGGAGTCTAGGATGCGGTTTAATGCCCCTTTCAGACTGCAAATGTTTTTGGGACATTCAGAGCTCTCTCACACCGTTTTTGGGCCACAAACATTTTCAAGTCTTTAGGGGGTCTAGGATGCCTGTAAACCCCTTTTTTGGGCCTCCAAACATTTCAACATCTTTGCAGGCCTAAGATGCATTTTAAGGCCTTTTTTGTGCTGCTATCATTTTTCTGAACTTTCAGGGGTGTTGGATGCATTTTTCGTCCCAAAAATATTTTTTGGGGAATTACAGTGGTCTAGGATGTGGGTTAATGTCCCTTTCAGGCTGCAAATGTTTTTGGGACACTCAGAGCTCTCTCACAGAGTTTTTCGGCCACCAACATTTTCTGGACTTTATGGGTTCTAGGATGCCTGTAAACCCCTTTTTTGGGCCTCCACGGTTTACAAAATGTTTACAGTCCTAAGGTTCATTTTAAGGCCTCTTTTGCGCTGCTAAAATATTCCAAACTTTCAGGTGTGAAGGATGCATATTTCATGACAAAAAAAATGTTTGGGAATTTCAGTGGTCTAGGATGCGGGTTAATTCCCCATTCAGACTGCAAATGTTTTGGGACATTCAGAGCTCTCTCACACCGTTTTTCGGCCACCAACATATTCTGGACTTTAGGGGGTCTAGGATGCCTGTAAACCCCTTTTCATGCCTCCAAGGTTTTCAACATTTGTGCAGGCCTAAGATGCATTTTAAGGCCTTTTTTGCGCTGCTAAAATATTCCGAACTTTCAGAGGTGTTGGATGCATTTTTCGTGCCAAAAATATTTTTGGGGAATTTCAGTGGTCTAGGATGTGGGTTAATGTCCCTTTCAGGCTGCTAATGTTTTTGGGACATTCAGAGCTCTCTCACACCGTTTTTGGGCCACCAACATATTCTGGACTTTAGGGGGTCTAGGCTGCCTGTAAACCCCTTTTTTGGGCCTCCAAACATTTCAAGATTTTTGCAGGCCTAAGATGCATTTTAAGGCCTTTTTGGGCTGCTAACATTTTCTGAACTTTCAGGGGTGTAGGATCCATTTTTCATGCCAGAAATATTTTTGGGAATTTCAGGGGTCTAGGATGCGGGTTAATGCCGCTTTCAGACTGCAAATGTTTTTGGGACATTCAGAGCTCTCTCCCACCGTTTTTGGGCCACCAACATTTTCTGGACTTTAGGGGGTCTAGGATGCCTGTAAACCCCTTTTTTGAGCCTATACATTTTTCAACATTTTGCAGGCCTAAGATTCATATGAAGGCCTTTTTTGGGCTGCTAACATTTTCTGTACTTTCAGGGGTGTTGGATGCATTTTTTGTGCCAAAAATATTTTTGGGAATTTCAGTGGTCTAGGATGCGGGTAAATGCCCCTTTCAGGCTGCTAATGTTTTTGGGACATTCAGAGCTCTCTCACACCATTTATGGGCCACCAACATATTCTGGACTTTAGGGGGTCTAGGACACCTGTAAACCCGTTTTTTGGGCCTCCACGGTTTACAAAATGTTTACAGTCCTAAGGTTCATTTTAAGGCCTCTTTTACGCTGCTAAAATATTCCAAACTTTCAGGTGTGAAGGATGAATATTTCATGACAAAAAAATGTTTGGGAATTTCAGTGGTCTAGGATGCGGGTTAATTCCCCTTTCAGACTGCAAATGTTTTTTGGGACATTCAGAGCTCTCTCACACCGTTTTTCGGCCACCAACATATTCTGCACTTTAGGGAGTCTAGGCTTCCTGTAAACCCCTTTTTTGGGCCTCCAAACATTTCAAGATTTTTGCAGGCCTAAGATGCATTTTAAGGCCTTTTTTGGGCTGCTAACATATTCTGAACTTTCAGGGGTGTAGGATGCATTTTTCGTGCCAAAAATATTTTTGGGAATTTCAGGGGTCTAAGTTGCGGTTAATACCCCTTTCAGGCTGCATGTGTTTTTGGGACATTCAGAGCTCTCTCACACCGTTTTTCGGCCACCAACATATTCTGCATTTTAGGGAGTCTAGGCTTCCTGTAAACCCCTTTTCATGCCTCCAAGGTTTTCAACATTTGTGCAGGCCTAAGATGCATTTTAAGGCCTTTTTTGCGCTGCTAAAATATTCCGAACTTTCAGAGGTGTTGGATGCATTTTTCGTGCCAAAAATATTTTTGGGGAATTTCAGTGGTCTAGGATGTGGGTTAATGTCCCTTTCAGGCTGCTAATGTTTTTGGGACATTCAGAGCTCTCTCACACCGTTTTTGGGCCACCAACATATTCTGGACTTTAGGGGGTCTAGGCTGCCTGTAAACCCCTTTTTTGGGCCTCCAAACATTTCAAGATTTTTGCAGGCCTAAGATGCATTTTAAGGCCTTTTTGGGCTGCTAACATTTTCTGAACTTTCAGGGGTGTAGGATCCATTTTTCATGCCAGAAATATTTTTGGGAATTTCAGGGGTCTAGGATGCGGGTTAATGCCGCTTTCAGACTGCAAATGTTTTTCGGACATTCAGAGCTCTCTCCCACCGTTTTTGGGCCACCAACATTTTCTGGACTTTAGGGGGTCTAGGATGCCTGTAAACCCCTTTTTTGAGCCTATACATTTTTCAACATTTTGCAGGCCTAAGATTCATATGAAGGCCTTTTTTGGGCTGCTAACATTTTCTGTACTTTCGGGGGTGTTGGATGCATTTTTTGTGCCAAAAATATTTTTGGGAATTTCAGTGGTCTAGGATGCGGGTAAATGCCCCTTTCAGGCTGCTAATGTTTTTGGGACATTCAGAGCTCTCTCACACCATTTATGGGCCACCAACATATTCTGGACTTTAGGGGGTCTAGGACACCTGTAAACCCGTTTTTTGGGCCTCCACGGTTTACAAAATGTTTACAGTCCTAAGGTTCATTTTAAGGCCTCTTTTACGCTGCTAAAATATTCCGAACTTTCAGGTGTGAAGGATGAATATTTCATGACAAAAAAATGTTTGGGAATTTCAGTGGTCTAGGATGCGGGTTAATTCCCCTTTCAGACTGCAAATGTTTTTTGGGACATTCAGAGCTCTCTCACACCGTTTTTCGGCCACCAACATATTCTGCACTTTAGGGAGTCTAGGCTTCCTGTAAACCCCTTTTTTGGGCCTCCAAACATTTCAAGATTTTTGCAGGCCTAAGATGCATTTTAAGGCCTTTTTTGGGCTGCTAACATATTCTGAACTTTCAGGGGTTTAGGATGCATTTTTCGTGCCAAAAATATTTTTGGGAATTTCAGGGGTCTAAGTTGCGGTTAATGCCCCTTTCAGGCTGCATGTGTTTTTGGGACATTCAGAGCTCTCTCACACCGTTTTTCGGCCACCAACATATTCTGTATTTTAGGGAGTCTAGGATTCCTGTAAACCCCTTTTTTTGGGCCTCCAAACATTTCAAGATTTTTGCAGGCCTAAGATGCATATTAAGGCCTTTTTTGGGCTGCTAACATATTCTGTACTTTCAGGGGTGTAGGATGCATTTTTCATGCTAGAAATATTTTTGGGAATTTCAGTGGTCTAGGATGTGGGTTAATGCCCCTTTCAGGCTGCAAATGTTTTTGGGACATTCAGAGCTCTCTCACACCGTTTTTCGGCCACCAACATATTCTGCACTTTAGGGAGTCTAGGCTTCTTGTAAACCCTTTTTTTGGGCCTCCAAACATTTCAAGATTTTTGCAGGCCTAAAATGCATTTTAAGGCCTTTTTTGGGCTGCTAACATTTTCTGAACTTTCAGGGGTGTAGGATCCATTTTTCATGCCAGAAATATTTTTGGGAATTTCAGGGGTCTAGGATGCGGGTTAATGCCGCTTTCAGACTGAAAATGTTTTTGGGACATTCAGAGCTCTCTTCCACCGTTTTTGGGCCACCAACATTTTCTGGACTTTAGGGGGTCTAGGATGCCTGTAAACCCCTTTTTTGAGCCTATACATTTTTCAACATTTTGCAGGCCTAAGATTCATATGAAGGCCTTTTTTGGGCTGCTAACATTTTCTGTACTTTCAGGGGTGTTGGATGCATTTTTTGTGCCAAAAATATTTTTGGGAATTTCAGTGGTCTAGGATGCGGGTTAATGCCCCTTTCAGGCTGCTAATGTTTTTGGGACATTCAGAGCTCTCGCACACCATTTATGGGCCACCAACATATTCTGGACTTTAGGGGGTCTAGGACGCCTGTAAACCCCTTTTTTGGGCCTCCACGGTTTACAAAATGTTTACAGTCCTAAGGTTCATTTTAAGGCCTCTTTTGCGCTGCTAAAATATTCCGAACTTTCAGGTGTGAAGGATGAATATTTCATGACAAAAAAATGTTTGGGAATTTCAGTGGTCTGGGATGCGGGTTAATTCCCCTTTCAGACTGCAAATGTTTTTGGGACATTCAGAGCTCTCTCACACTGTTTTTCGGCCACCAACATATTCTGCACTTTAGGGAGTCTAGGCTTCCTGTAAACCCCTTTTTTGGGCCTCCAAACATTTCAAGATTTTTGCAGGCCTAGGATGCATTTTAAGGTCTTTTTTGGGCTGCTAACATATTCTGAACTTTCAGGGGTGTAGGATGCATTTTTCGTGCCAAAAATATTTTTGGGAATTTCAGGGGTGTAAGTTGCGATTAATGCCCCTTTCAGGCTGCATGTGTTTTTGGGACATTCAGAGCTCTCTCACACTGTTTTTCGGCCACCAAAGTTTTCTGGACTTTATGGGTTCTAAGATGCCTGTAAAGCCCTTTTTTGGGCCTCCAAAGTTTTCAACATTTTTGCAGGCCTAAGATGCATTTTAAGGCCTTTTTTGGGCTGCTAACATATTCTGTACTTTGGGGGGTGTAGGATGCATTTTTCGTGCCAAAAATATTTTTGGGAATTTCAGGGGTCTAAGTTGCGATTAATGCCCCTTTCAGGCTGCATGTGTTTTTGGGACATTCAGAGCTCTCTCACACTGTTTTTCGGCCACCAAAGTTTTCTGGACTTTATGGGTTCTAAGATGCATGTAAAGCCCTTTTTTGGGCCTCCAAAGTTTTCAACATTTTTGCAGGCCTAAGATGCATTTTAAGGCCTTTTTTGGGCTGCTAACATATTCTGTACTTTGGGGGGTGTAGGATGCATTTTTCGTGCCAAAAATATTTTTGGGAATTTCAGTGGTCTAAGATGTGGGTTAATGCCCCTTTCAGGCTGCAAATGTTTTTGGGACATTCAGAGCTCTCTCACATTGTTTTTCGGCCACCAACATATTCTGGACTTTAGGGGGTCTAGGATGCCTGTAAACCCCTTTTTTGGGCCTCCAAACATTTCAACATTTTTGCAGGCCTAAGATGCATTTAAGGCCTTTTTTGGGCTGCTAACATATTCTGAACTTTCAGGGTTGTAGGATTCATTTTTCGTGCCAGAAATATTTTGGAGAATTTCAGGGGTCTAGGATGCGGGTTAATGCCCCTTTCAGGCTGCAAATGTTTTTGAGACATTCAGAGCTCTCTCACACCGTTTTTCGGCCACCAACATTTTCTGGACTTTATGGGTTCTAGGATGCCTGAAAATCCCTTTTTTGGGCCTCCAAAGTTTTCAACATTTGTGCAGGCTGATGCATTTTAAGGCCTTTTTTGGGCTACTAACATATTCTGAACATTCAGGGGTGTAGGATGCATTTTTCGTGCCAAAAATGTTTTTGGGAATTTCAGGGGTTTAGGATGCGGGTTATGGCCTTTTCAGGCTGCAAATGTTTTTGAGACATTCAGAGCTATCTCACACTGTTTTTGGGCCACCAATATTTTCTGGACTTTAGGGGGTCTACGATGCCTGTAAACCCCTTTTTTGGGCCTCCAAAGTTTTCTACATTTTTGCAGGCCTAAGATGCATTTTAAGGCCTTTTTTGGGCTGCCAACATTTTCTGAACTTTCAGGGGTGTAGAATGCATTTTTCGTGCCAGAAATATTTTTGGGAATTTCAGTGGTCTAGGATGCGTGTTAATGTCCCTTTCAGGCTGCAAACATTTTTTTTGACATTCAGACCTCTCTCACACCGTTTTTCGGCCACCAACATATTCTGGACTTTTGGGGGTCTAGGATGCCTGTAAACCCCTTTTTTGGGCCTCCAAACATTTCAACATTTTTGCAGGCCTAAGATGCATTTAAGGCCTTTTTTGGGCTGCTAACATATTCTTAACTTTCAGGGTTGCAGGATACATTTTTCGTGCCAGAAATATTTTTGGGAATTTCAGTGGTCTAGGATGCGTGTTAATGCCCCTTTCAGGCTGCAAATATTTTTTTCACATTCAGAGCTCTCTCTCACCGTTTTTCGGCCACCAACATATTCTGGACTTTATGGGTTCTAGGATGCCTGTAAATCCCTTTTTTGGCCGTCCAAAGTTTTCAATATTTGTGCAGGCCTAAAATGCATTTTAAGGCCTCTTTTGGGCTGCTAACATATCTGAACTTTCCAGGGTGTAGGATGCATTTTTCTTGCCAAAAATGTTTTTGGGAATTTCAGGGGTTTAGGATGCGGCTTAATGGCCTTTTCAGGCTGCAAATGTTTTTGGGACATTCAGAGCTCTCTCACACTGTTGTTGGGTCACCAACATTTTCTGGACTTTAGGGGGTCTAGGATGCCTGTAAACCCCTTTTTTGGGCCTCCAAACATTTCAACATTTTTGCAGGCCTAAGATGCATTTAAGGCCTTTTTTGGGCTGCTAACATATTCTTAACTTTCAGGGTTGCAGGATACATTTTTCGTGCCAGAAATATTTTTGGGAATTTCAGTGGTCTAGGATGCGTGCTAATGCCCCTTTAAGGCTACAAATATTTTTTTCACATTCAGAGCTCTCTCTCACCGTTTTTCGGCCACCAACATATTCTGGACTTTATGGGTTCTAGGATGCCTGTAAATCCCTTTTTTGGCCTCCAAAGTTTTCAACATTTGTGCAGGCCTAAAATGCATTTTAAGGCCTTTTTTGGGCAGCTAACATATTCTGAACTTTCAGGGTTGTAGGATTCATTTTTCGTGGCAAAAATATTTTTGGGAATTTCAGGGGTCTAGGATGCGGGTTAATGCCCCGTTCAGGCTGCATTTTTTTTGGGACATTCAGAGCCCTCTCACACCGTTTGTCGGCCACCAACATTTTCTGGACTTTATGGGTTCTAGGATGCCTGTAAATCCCTTTTTTGGGCCTCCAAAGTTTTCAACATTTGTGCAGGCCTAAGATGCATTGTAAGGCCTTTTTTGGGCTGCTAACATATTCTGAACTTTCAGGGGTGTAGGATGCATTTTTCGTGGCAAAAATATTTTTGGGAATTTCAGGGGTCTAGGATGCGGGTTAATGCCCCGTTCAGGCTGCAATTGTTTTTGGGACATTCAGAGCTCTCTCACACTGTTTGTCGGCCACCAACATTTTCTGGACTTTATGGGTTCTAGGATGCCTGTAAATCCCTTTTTGGGCCTGCAAAGTTTTCAACATTTGTGGAGGCCTAAGATGCATTTTAAGAACTTTTTTGGGCTGCTAACATATTCTGAACTTTTCAGGGGTGTAGGATGCATTTTTCGTGGCAAAAATATTTTTGGGAATTTCAGGGATCTAGGATGCGGGTTAATGCCCCTTTCAGGCTGCACATGTTTTTGGGACATTCAGAGCTCTCTCACACCGTTTTTCGACCACCAACATTTTCTGGACCTTAAGGGGTCTAGGATGCCTGTAAACCCCTTTTTTTAGGCCTCCAAAGTTTTCAACATTTGTGCAGGCCTAAAATGCACTTAAGGTCTTTTTGGGCTGCTAACATATTCTGTACTTTCCGGGGTGTGAGATTCAATTTTCGTGCAAGAAATATTTTTGGGAATTTCAGAGGTCTAGTATGCGGGTTAATGCCCCTTTCAGGCTGCACATTTTTTGGGACATTAAGCTCTCTGGCACAGTTTTTGGGCCACCAACATTTTCTAAACTTAATGGGGTCTACGATGCCTGTAACCCCTTTTTTTAGGCCTCCAAAGTGTTCAACATTTTTGCAGGCCTAAGATGCATTTTAATGCCTTTTTTGGAATTCTAACATATTCTGAAATTTCAGGGGTGTAGGATGCATTTTTCGTACCAAAAATATTTTTGGAAAGTCAGGGTTCTAGGATGCGAGTTATTGCCCCTTTCAGGCTGCAAATGTTTTTGGTACATTCAGAGCTTTCTCACACCGTTATTGGGCCACCATCATTTTCTGGACGTTAGGGGGTCTTGGATGCTTGTAAACCCCTTTTTTGAGCCTATAAAGTTTTCAACATTTTTGCAGGCCTAAGATGTATTTAGGCCTCTTTTGGGCTGCTAACTATTCTGTACTTTCATGGGTGTAGATGCATTTTTCGTGCCAAAAATATTTTTGGGAATTTCAGTGGTCTAGGATGCGGGTTAATGCCCCTTTCAGGCTGCAAATGTTTTTGGGACTTAGAGCTCTCTGGCACAGTTTTTGGGCCACCAATATTTTCTGGACTTTAGGGGGTCCACTATGCCTGTAAACCCCTTTTTTGGGCCTCCAAACATTTCAACATTTTTGCAGGCCTAAGATGCATTTTAAGGCCTTTTTTGAGCTGCTAACATAATCTGAACTTTCAGGGTTGTAGGATTAATTTTTCGTGCCAGAAATATTTTTGGGAATTTCAGTGGTCTAGGATGCGGGTTAATGCCCCTTTCAGGCTGCAAATATTTTTGGGACATTCAGAGCTCTCTCACACTGTTTTTCAGCCACCAACATTATCTGAACTTTATGGGTTCTAGGATGCCTGTAAACCCCTTTTTTAGACCTCCAAAGTTTTCAACATTTGTGCAGGCCTAAGATGAATTTTAAGGCCTTTTTTGGCTGCTAACATTTTCTGAACTTTCAGGGGTGTAGGATGCATTTTTCGTGCCAGAAATATTTTTGGGAATTTCAGTGGTCTAGGATGCGTGTTAATGCCTCTTTCAGGCTGCAAACATTTTTTTGACATTCAGAGCTCTCTCACACTGTTTTTGTGCCACCAACATATTCTGGACTTTAGGGGGTCTAGGATGCCTGTAAACCCCTTTTTTGGGCCTCCAAACATTTCAACATGTTTGCAGGCCTAAAATGCATTTTAAGGCCTTTTTTGGGCTGCTAACATATTCTGAACTTTCAGGGGTGTAGGATGCATTTTTCGTGGCAAAAGTTTTTTTGGGAATTTCAGGGGTCTAGGATGCGGGTTAATGCCCCTTTCAGGCTGCAATTGTTTTTGGGACATTCAGAGCTCTCTCACACCGTTTGTCGGCCACCAACATTTTCTGGACTTTATGGGTTCTAGGATGCCTGTAAAATCCTTTTTTTGGGCCTCAAAAGTTTTCAACATTTTTGCAGGCCTAAGATGCATTTTAAGGCCTTTTTTGGAATGCTAAAATATTCTGAACTTTCAGGGGTGTAGGATGCATTTTTTGTGCCAAAAATATTTGGGGGAATTTCAGGGGTCTAGCATGCGAGTTAATGGCCTTTTCAGGCTGCAAATGTTTCTGGGACATTCAGAGCTCTCTCACACTGTTTTTGGGCCACCAACATTTTCTGGACTTTAGGGGCTCTACGATGCCTGTAGACCCCTTTTTTGGGCCTCCAAACATTTCAACATGTTTGCAGGCCTAAGATGCATTTTAAGGCCTTTTTTGGGCTGCTAACATTTTCTGAACTTTCAGGGGTGTAGGATTCATTTTTCGTGCCAGAAATATTTTTGGGAATTTCAGGAGTCTAGGATGCGGTTTAATGCCCCTTTCAGACTGCAAATGTTTTTGGGACATTCAGAGCTCTCTCACACCGTTTTTGGGCCACAAATATTTTCAACTCTTTAGGGGGTCTAGGATGCCTGTAAACCCCTTTTTTGGGCCTCCAAACATTTCAACATCTTTGCAGGCCTAAGATTCATTTTAAGGCCTTTTTTGTGCTGCTATCATTTTTCTGAACTTTCAGGGGTGTTGGATGCATTTTTCGTCCCAAAAATATTTTTTGGGAATTACAGTGGTCTAGGATGTGGGTTAATGTCCCTTTCAGGCTGCAAATGTTTTTGGGACACTCAGAGCTCTCTCACAGAGTTTTTCGGCCACCAACATTTTCTGGACTTTATGGGTTCTAGGATGCCTGTAAACCCCTTTTTTGGACCTCTAAAGTTTTCAACATTGGATGCTTGTAAACCCCTTTTTTGAGCCTATAAAGTTTTCAACATTTTTGCAGGCCTAAGATGTATTTAGGCCTCTTTTGGGCTGCTAACTATTCTGTACTTTCATGGGTGTAGATGCATTTTTCGTGCCAAAAATATTTTTGGGAATTTCAGTGGTCTAGGATGCGGGTTAATGCCCCTTTCAGGCTGCAAATGTTTTTGGGACTTAGAGCTCTCTGGCACAGTTTTTGGGCCACCAACATTTTCTGGACTTTAGGGGGTCCACTATGCCTGTAAACCCCTTTTTTGGGCCTCCAAACATTTCAACATTTTTGCAGGCCTAAGATGCATTTTAAGGCCTCTTTTACGCTGCTAAAATATTCCGAACTTTCACATTTTTTTCACATTCAGAGCTCTCTCTCTCACCGTTTTTCGGCCACCAACATATTGTGGACTTTATGGGTTCTAGGATGCCTGTAAATCCCTTTTTTGGCCCTCCAAAGTTTTCAACATTTGTGCAGGCCTAAAATGCATTTTAAGGCCTCTTTTGGGCTGCTAACATATCTGAACTTTCAGGGGTGTAGGATGCATTTTTCTTGCCAAAAATGTTTTTGGGAATTTCAGGGGTTTAGGATGCGGCTTAATGGCCTTTTCAGGCTGCAAATGTTTTTGGGACATTCAGAGCTCTCTCACACTGTTGTTGGGTCACCAACATTATCTGGACTTTAGGGGGTCTAGGATGCCTGTAAACCCCTTTTTTGGCCCTCCAAACATTTCAACATTTTTGCAGGCCTAAGATGCATTTAAGGCCTTTTTTGGGCTGCTAACATTTTCTGTACTTTCAGGGGTGTTGGATGCATTTTTTGTGCCAAAAATATTTTTGGGAATTTCAGTGGTCTAGGATGCGGGTTAATGCCCCTTTCAGGCTGCAAATGTTTTGGGACATTCAGAGCTCTCTCACACCATTTATGGGCCACCAACATATTCTGGACTTTAGGGGGTCTAGGACGGCTGTAAACCCCTTTTTTGGGCCTCCACGGTTTACAAAATGTTTACAGTCCTAAGGTTCATTTTAAGGCCTTTTTTGGGCCACCAACATTTTCTGGACTTTAGGGGGTCTAGGATGCCTGTAAACCCCTTTTTTGAGCCTATACATTTTTCAACATTTTGCAGGCCTAAGATTCATATGAAGGCCTTTTTTGGGCTGCTAACATTTTCTGTACTTTCGGGGGTGTTGGATGCATTTTTTGTGCCAAAAATATTTTTGGGAATTTCAGTGGTCTAGGATGCGGGTAAATGCCCCTTTCAGGCTGCTAATGTTTTTGGGACATTCAGAGCTCTCTCACACCATTTATGGGCCACCAACATATTCTGGACTTTAGGGGGTCTAGGACACCTGTAAACCCGTTTTTTGGGCCTCCACGGTTTACAAAATGTTTACAGTCCTAAGGTTCATTTTAAGGCCTCTTTTACGCTGCTAAAATATTCCGAACTTTCAGGTGTGAAGGATGAATATTTCATGACAAAAAAATGTTTGGGAATTTCAGTGGTCTAGGATGCGGGTTAATTCCCCTTTCAGACTGCAAATGTTTTTTGGGACATTCAGAGCTCTCTCACACCGTTTTTCGGCCACCAACATATTCTGCACTTTAGGGAGTCTAGGCTTCCTGTAAACCCCTTTTTTGGGCCTCCAAACATTTCAAGATTTTTGCAGGCCTAAGATGCATTTTAAGGCCTTTTTTGGGCTGCTAACATATTCTGAACTTTCAGGGGTTTAGGATGCATTTTTCGTGCCAAAAATATTTTTGGGAATTTCAGGGGTCTAAGTTGCGGTTAATGCCCCTTTCAGGCTGCATGTGTTTTTGGGACATTCAGAGCTCTCTCACACCGTTTTTCGGCCACCAACATATTCTGTATTTTAGGGAGTCTAGGATTCCTGTAAACCCCTTTTTTTGGGCCTCCAAACATTTCAAGATTTTTGCAGGCCTAAGATGCATATTAAGGCCTTTTTTGGGCTGCTAACATATTCTGTACTTTCAGGGGTGTAGGATGCATTTTTCATGCTAGAAATATTTTTGGGAATTTCAGTGGTCTAGGATGTGGGTTAATGCCCCTTTCAGGCTGCAAATGTTTTTGGGACATTCAGAGCTCTCTCACACCGTTTTTCGGCCACCAACATATTCTGCACTTTAGGGAGTCTAGGCTTCTTGTAAACCCTTTTTTTGGGCCTCCAAACATTTCAAGATTTTTGCAGGCCTAAAATGCATTTTAAGGCCTTTTTTGGGCTGCTAACATTTTCTGAACTTTCAGGGGTGTAGGATCCATTTTTCATGCCAGAAATATTTTTGGGAATTTCAGGGGTCTAGGATGCGGGTTAATGCCGCTTTCAGACTGAAAATGTTTTTGGGACATTCAGAGCTCTCTTCCACCGTTTTTGGGCCACCAACATTTTCTGGACTTTAGGGGGTCTAGGATGCCTGTAAACCCCTTTTTTGAGCCTATACATTTTTCAACATTTTGCAGGCCTAAGATTCATATGAAGGCCTTTTTTGGGCTGCTAACATTTTCTGTACTTTCAGGGGTGTTGGATGCATTTTTTGTGCCAAAAATATTTTTGGGAATTTCAGTGGTCTAGGATGCGGGTTAATGCCCCTTTCAGGCTGCTAATGTTTTTGGGACATTCAGAGCTCTCGCACACCATTTATGGGCCACCAACATATTCTGGACTTTAGGGGGTCTAGGACGCCTGTAAACCCCTTTTTTGGGCCTCCACGGTTTACAAAATGTTTACAGTCCTAAGGTTCATTTTAAGGCCTCTTTTGCGCTGCTAAAATATTCCGAACTTTCAGGTGTGAAGGATGAATATTTCATGACAAAAAAATGTTTGGGAATTTCAGTGGTCTGGGATGCGGGTTAATTCCCCTTTCAGACTGCAAATGTTTTTGGGACATTCAGAGCTCTCTCACACTGTTTTTCGGCCACCAACATATTCTGCACTTTAGGGAGTCTAGGCTTCCTGTAAACCCCTTTTTTGGGCCTCCAAACATTTCAAGATTTTTGCAGGCCTAGGATGCATTTTAAGGTCTTTTTTGGGCTGCTAACATATTCTGAACTTTCAGGGGTGTAGGATGCATTTTTCGTGCCAAAAATATTTTTGGGAATTTCAGGGGTGTAAGTTGCGATTAATGCCCCTTTCAGGCTGCATGTGTTTTTGGGACATTCAGAGCTCTCTCACACTGTTTTTCGGCCACCAAAGTTTTCTGGACTTTATGGGTTCTAAGATGCCTGTAAAGCCCTTTTTTGGGCCTCCAAAGTTTTCAACATTTTTGCAGGCCTAAGATGCATTTTAAGGCCTTTTTTGGGCTGCTAACATATTCTGTACTTTGGGGGGTGTAGGATGCATTTTTCGTGCCAAAAATATTTTTGGGAATTTCAGGGGTCTAAGTTGCGATTAATGCCCCTTTCAGGCTGCATGTGTTTTTGGGACATTCAGAGCTCTCTCACACTGTTTTTCGGCCACCAAAGTTTTCTGGACTTTATGGGTTCTAAGATGCATGTAAAGCCCTTTTTTGGGCCTCCAAAGTTTTCAACATTTTTGCAGGCCTAAGATGCATTTTAAGGCCTTTTTTGGGCTGCTAACATATTCTGTACTTTGGGGGGTGTAGGATGCATTTTTCGTGCCAAAAATATTTTTGGGAATTTCAGTGGTCTAAGATGTGGGTTAATGCCCCTTTCAGGCTGCAAATGTTTTTGGGACATTCAGAGCTCTCTCACATTGTTTTTCGGCCACCAACATATTCTGGACTTTAGGGGGTCTAGGATGCCTGTAAACCCCTTTTTTGGGCCTCCAAACATTTCAACATTTTTGCAGGCCTAAGATGCATTTAAGGCCTTTTTTGGGCTGCTAACATATTCTGAACTTTCAGGGTTGTAGGATTCATTTTTCGTGCCAGAAATATTTTGGAGAATTTCAGGGGTCTAGGATGCGGGTTAATGCCCCTTTCAGGCTGCAAATGTTTTTGAGACATTCAGAGCTCTCTCACACCGTTTTTCGGCCACCAACATTTTCTGGACTTTATGGGTTCTAGGATGCCTGAAAATCCCTTTTTTGGGCCTCCAAAGTTTTCAACATTTGTGCAGGCTGATGCATTTTAAGGCCTTTTTTGGGCTACTAACATATTCTGAACATTCAGGGGTGTAGGATGCATTTTTCGTGCCAAAAATGTTTTTGGGAATTTCAGGGGTTTAGGATGCGGGTTATGGCCTTTTCAGGCTGCAAATGTTTTTGAGACATTCAGAGCTATCTCACACTGTTTTTGGGCCACCAATATTTTCTGGACTTTAGGGGGTCTACGATGCCTGTAAACCCCTTTTTTGGGCCTCCAAAGTTTTCTACATTTTTGCAGGCCTAAGATGCATTTTAAGGCCTTTTTTGGGCTGCCAACATTTTCTGAACTTTCAGGGGTGTAGAATGCATTTTTCGTGCCAGAAATATTTTTGGGAATTTCAGTGGTCTAGGATGCGTGTTAATGTCCCTTTCAGGCTGCAAACATTTTTTTTGACATTCAGACCTCTCTCACACCGTTTTTCGGCCACCAACATATTCTGGACTTTTGGGGGTCTAGGATGCCTGTAAACCCCTTTTTTGGGCCTCCAAACATTTCAACATTTTTGCAGGCCTAAGATGCATTTAAGGCCTTTTTTGGGCTGCTAACATATTCTTAACTTTCAGGGTTGCAGGATACATTTTTCGTGCCAGAAATATTTTTGGGAATTTCAGTGGTCTAGGATGCGTGTTAATGCCCCTTTCAGGCTGCAAATATTTTTTTCACATTCAGAGCTCTCTCTCACCGTTTTTCGGCCACCAACATATTCTGGACTTTATGGGTTCTAGGATGCCTGTAAATCCCTTTTTTGGCCGTCCAAAGTTTTCAATATTTGTGCAGGCCTAAAATGCATTTTAAGGCCTCTTTTGGGCTGCTAACATATCTGAACTTTCCAGGGTGTAGGATGCATTTTTCTTGCCAAAAATGTTTTTGGGAATTTCAGGGGTTTAGGATGCGGCTTAATGGCCTTTTCAGGCTGCAAATGTTTTTGGGACATTCAGAGCTCTCTCACACTGTTGTTGGGTCACCAACATTTTCTGGACTTTAGGGGGTCTAGGATGCCTGTAAACCCCTTTTTTGGGCCTCCAAACATTTCAACATTTTTGCAGGCCTAAGATGCATTTAAGGCCTTTTTTGGGCTGCTAACATATTCTTAACTTTCAGGGTTGCAGGATACATTTTTCGTGCCAGAAATATTTTTGGGAATTTCAGTGGTCTAGGATGCGTGCTAATGCCCCTTTAAGGCTACAAATATTTTTTTCACATTCAGAGCTCTCTCTCACCGTTTTTCGGCCACCAACATATTCTGGACTTTATGGGTTCTAGGATGCCTGTAAATCCCTTTTTTGGCCTCCAAAGTTTTCAACATTTGTGCAGGCCTAAAATGCATTTTAAGGCCTTTTTTGGGCAGCTAACATATTCTGAACTTTCAGGGTTGTAGGATTCATTTTTCGTGGCAAAAATATTTTTGGGAATTTCAGGGGTCTAGGATGCGGGTTAATGCCCCGTTCAGGCTGCATTTTTTTTGGGACATTCAGAGCCCTCTCACACCGTTTGTCGGCCACCAACATTTTCTGGACTTTATGGGTTCTAGGATGCCTGTAAATCCCTTTTTTGGGCCTCCAAAGTTTTCAACATTTGTGCAGGCCTAAGATGCATTGTAAGGCCTTTTTTGGGCTGCTAACATATTCTGAACTTTCAGGGGTGTAGGATGCATTTTTCGTGGCAAAAATATTTTTGGGAATTTCAGGGGTCTAGGATGCGGGTTAATGCCCCGTTCAGGCTGCAATTGTTTTTGGGACATTCAGAGCTCTCTCACACTGTTTGTCGGCCACCAACATTTTCTGGACTTTATGGGTTCTAGGATGCCTGTAAATCCCTTTTTGGGCCTGCAAAGTTTTCAACATTTGTGGAGGCCTAAGATGCATTTTAAGAACTTTTTTGGGCTGCTAACATATTCTGAACTTTTCAGGGGTGTAGGATGCATTTTTCGTGGCAAAAATATTTTTGGGAATTTCAGGGATCTAGGATGCGGGTTAATGCCCCTTTCAGGCTGCACATGTTTTTGGGACATTCAGAGCTCTCTCACACCGTTTTTCGACCACCAACATTTTCTGGACCTTAAGGGGTCTAGGATGCCTGTAAACCCCTTTTTTTAGGCCTCCAAAGTTTTCAACATTTGTGCAGGCCTAAAATGCACTTAAGGTCTTTTTGGGCTGCTAACATATTCTGTACTTTCCGGGGTGTGAGATTCAATTTTCGTGCAAGAAATATTTTTGGGAATTTCAGAGGTCTAGTATGCGGGTTAATGCCCCTTTCAGGCTGCACATTTTTTGGGACATTAAGCTCTCTGGCACAGTTTTTGGGCCACCAACATTTTCTAAACTTAATGGGGTCTACGATGCCTGTAACCCCTTTTTTTAGGCCTCCAAAGTGTTCAACATTTTTGCAGGCCTAAGATGCATTTTAATGCCTTTTTTGGAATTCTAACATATTCTGAAATTTCAGGGGTGTAGGATGCATTTTTCGTACCAAAAATATTTTTGGAAAGTCAGGGTTCTAGGATGCGAGTTATTGCCCCTTTCAGGCTGCAAATGTTTTTGGTACATTCAGAGCTTTCTCACACCGTTATTGGGCCACCATCATTTTCTGGACGTTAGGGGGTCTTGGATGCTTGTAAACCCCTTTTTTGAGCCTATAAAGTTTTCAACATTTTTGCAGGCCTAAGATGTATTTAGGCCTCTTTTGGGCTGCTAACTATTCTGTACTTTCATGGGTGTAGATGCATTTTTCGTGCCAAAAATATTTTTGGGAATTTCAGTGGTCTAGGATGCGGGTTAATGCCCCTTTCAGGCTGCAAATGTTTTTGGGACTTAGAGCTCTCTGGCACAGTTTTTGGGCCACCAATATTTTCTGGACTTTAGGGGGTCCACTATGCCTGTAAACCCCTTTTTTGGGCCTCCAAACATTTCAACATTTTTGCAGGCCTAAGATGCATTTTAAGGCCTTTTTTGAGCTGCTAACATAATCTGAACTTTCAGGGTTGTAGGATTAATTTTTCGTGCCAGAAATATTTTTGGGAATTTCAGTGGTCTAGGATGCGGGTTAATGCCCCTTTCAGGCTGCAAATATTTTTGGGACATTCAGAGCTCTCTCACACTGTTTTTCAGCCACCAACATTATCTGAACTTTATGGGTTCTAGGATGCCTGTAAACCCCTTTTTTAGACCTCCAAAGTTTTCAACATTTGTGCAGGCCTAAGATGAATTTTAAGGCCTTTTTTGGCTGCTAACATTTTCTGAACTTTCAGGGGTGTAGGATGCATTTTTCGTGCCAGAAATATTTTTGGGAATTTCAGTGGTCTAGGATGCGTGTTAATGCCTCTTTCAGGCTGCAAACATTTTTTTGACATTCAGAGCTCTCTCACACTGTTTTTGTGCCACCAACATATTCTGGACTTTAGGGGGTCTAGGATGCCTGTAAACCCCTTTTTTGGGCCTCCAAACATTTCAACATGTTTGCAGGCCTAAAATGCATTTTAAGGCCTTTTTTGGGCTGCTAACATATTCTGAACTTTCAGGGGTGTAGGATGCATTTTTCGTGGCAAAAGTTTTTTTGGGAATTTCAGGGGTCTAGGATGCGGGTTAATGCCCCTTTCAGGCTGCAATTGTTTTTGGGACATTCAGAGCTCTCTCACACCGTTTGTCGGCCACCAACATTTTCTGGACTTTATGGGTTCTAGGATGCCTGTAAAATCCTTTTTTTGGGCCTCAAAAGTTTTCAACATTTTTGCAGGCCTAAGATGCATTTTAAGGCCTTTTTTGGAATGCTAAAATATTCTGAACTTTCAGGGGTGTAGGATGCATTTTTTGTGCCAAAAATATTTGGGGGAATTTCAGGGGTCTAGCATGCGAGTTAATGGCCTTTTCAGGCTGCAAATGTTTCTGGGACATTCAGAGCTCTCTCACACTGTTTTTGGGCCACCAACATTTTCTGGACTTTAGGGGCTCTACGATGCCTGTAGACCCCTTTTTTGGGCCTCCAAACATTTCAACATGTTTGCAGGCCTAAGATGCATTTTAAGGCCTTTTTTGGGCTGCTAACATTTTCTGAACTTTCAGGGGTGTAGGATTCATTTTTCGTGCCAGAAATATTTTTGGGAATTTCAGGAGTCTAGGATGCGGTTTAATGCCCCTTTCAGACTGCAAATGTTTTTGGGACATTCAGAGCTCTCTCACACCGTTTTTGGGCCACAAATATTTTCAACTCTTTAGGGGGTCTAGGATGCCTGTAAACCCCTTTTTTGGGCCTCCAAACATTTCAACATCTTTGCAGGCCTAAGATTCATTTTAAGGCCTTTTTTGTGCTGCTATCATTTTTCTGAACTTTCAGGGGTGTTGGATGCATTTTTCGTCCCAAAAATATTTTTTGGGAATTACAGTGGTCTAGGATGTGGGTTAATGTCCCTTTCAGGCTGCAAATGTTTTTGGGACACTCAGAGCTCTCTCACAGAGTTTTTCGGCCACCAACATTTTCTGGACTTTATGGGTTCTAGGATGCCTGTAAACCCCTTTTTTGGACCTCTAAAGTTTTCAACATTGGATGCTTGTAAACCCCTTTTTTGAGCCTATAAAGTTTTCAACATTTTTGCAGGCCTAAGATGTATTTAGGCCTCTTTTGGGCTGCTAACTATTCTGTACTTTCATGGGTGTAGATGCATTTTTCGTGCCAAAAATATTTTTGGGAATTTCAGTGGTCTAGGATGCGGGTTAATGCCCCTTTCAGGCTGCAAATGTTTTTGGGACTTAGAGCTCTCTGGCACAGTTTTTGGGCCACCAACATTTTCTGGACTTTAGGGGGTCCACTATGCCTGTAAACCCCTTTTTTGGGCCTCCAAACATTTCAACATTTTTGCAGGCCTAAGATGCATTTTAAGGCCTCTTTTACGCTGCTAAAATATTCCGAACTTTCACATTTTTTTCACATTCAGAGCTCTCTCTCACCGTTTTTCGGCCACCAACATATTGTGGACTTTATGGGTTCTAGGATGCCTGTAAATCCCTTTTTTGGCCCTCCAAAGTTTTCAACATTTGTGCAGGCCTAAAATGCATTTTAAGGCCTCTTTTGGGCTGCTAACATATCTGAACTTTCAGGGGTGTAGGATGCATTTTTCTTGCCAAAAATGTTTTTGGGAATTTCAGGGGTTTAGGATGCGGCTTAATGGCCTTTTCAGGCTGCAAATGTTTTTGGGACATTCAGAGCTCTCTCACACTGTTGTTGGGTCACCAACATTATCTGGACTTTAGGGGGTCTAGGATGCCTGTAAACCCCTTTTTTGGCCCTCCAAACATTTCAACATTTTTGCAGGCCTAAGATGCATTTAAGGCCTTTTTTGGGCTGCTAACATTTTCTGTACTTTCAGGGGTGTTGGATGCATTTTTTGTGCCAAAAATATTTTTGGGAATTTCAGTGGTCTAGGATGCGGGTTAATGCCCCTTTCAGGCTGCAAATGTTTTGGGACATTCAGAGCTCTCTCACACCATTTATGGGCCACCAACATATTCTGGACTTTAGGGGGTCTAGGACGGCTGTAAACCCCTTTTTTGGGCCTCCACGGTTTACAAAATGTTTACAGTCCTAAGGTTCATTTTAAGGCCTTTTTTGGGCTGCTAACATTTTCTGTACTTTCAGGGGTGTTGGATGCATTTTTTGTGCCAAAAATATTTTTGGGAATTTCAGTGGTCTAGGATGCGGGTTAATGCCCATTTCAGGCTGCTAATGTTTTTGGGACATTCAGAGCTCTCTCACACCATTTATGGGCCACCAACATATTCTGGACTTTAGGGGGTCTAGGACGCCTGTAAACCCCTTTTTTGGGCCTCCACGGTTTACAAAATGTTTACAGTTCTAAGGTTCATTTTAAGGCCTCTTTTGCGCTGCTAAAATATTCCGAACTTTCAGGTGTGAAGGATGAATATTTCATGACAAAAAAATGTTTGGGAATTTCAGTGGTCTAGGATGCGGGTTAATTCCCCTTTCAGACTGCAAATGTTTTTGGGACATTCAGAGCTCTCTCACACTGTTTTTCGGCCACCAACATATTCTGCACTTTAGGGAGTCTAGGCTTCCTGTAAACCCCTTTTTTGGGCCTCCAAACATTTCAAGATTTTTGCAGGCCTAAGATGCATTTTAAGGTCTTTTTTGGGCTGCTAACATATTCTGAACTTTCAGGGGTGTAGGATGCATTTTTCGTGCCAAAAATATTTTTGGGAATTTCAGGGGTCTAAGTTGTGATTAATGCCCCTTTCAGGCTGCATGTGTTTTTGGGACATTCAGAGCTCTCTCACACCGTTTTTCGGCCACCAAAGTTTTCTGGACTTTAGGGGGTCTAGGATGCCTGTAAACCCCTTTTCTGGGCCTCCAAACATTTCAACATTTTTGCAGGCCTAAGATGCATTTAAGGCCTTTTTTGGGCTGCTAACATATTCTGAACTTTCAGGGTTGTAGGATTCATTTTTCGTGCCAGAAATATTTTGGAGAATTTCAGGGGTCTAGGATGCGGGTTAATGCCCCTTTCAGGCTGCAAATGTTTTTGAGACATTCAGAGCCCTCTCACACCGTTTTTCGGCCACCAACATTTTCTGGACTTCATGGGTTCTAGGATGCCTGTAAATCCCTTTTTTGGGCCTCCAAAGTTTTCAACATTTGTGCAGGCTGATGCATTTTAAGGCCTTTTTTGGGCTACTAACATATTCTGAACATTCAGGGGTGTAGGATGCATTTTTCGTCCCAAAAATGTTTTTGGGAATTTCAGGGGTTTAGGATGCGGGTTATGGCCTTTTCAGGCTGCAAATGTTTTTGGGACATTCAGAGCTATCTCACACTGTTTTTGGGCCACCAACATTTTCTGGACTTTAGGGGGTCTACGATGCCTGTAAACCCCTTTTTTGGGCCTCCAAAGTTTTCTACATTTTTGCAGGCCTAAAATGCATTTTAAGGCCTTTCTTGGGCTGCCAACATTTTCTGAACTTTCAGGGGTGTAGGATGCATTTTTCGTGGCAGAAATATTTTTGGGAATTTCAGTGGTCTAGGATGCGTGTTAATGTCCCTTTCAGGCTGCAAACATTTTTTTTGACATTCAGACCTCTCTCACACCGTTTTTCGGCCACCAACATATTCTGGACTTTTGGGGGTCTACGATGCCTGGAAACCCATTTTTTGGGCCTCCAAACATTTCAAAATTTTTGCAGGCCTAAAATGCATTTTAAGGCCTTTTTTGGGCTGCTAACATAATCTGAAGTTTCAGGGGTGTAGGATGCATTTTTCGTGCCAAAAATATTTTTGGGAATTTCTGGTGTCTAGGATGCGGGTTAATGCCCCTTTCAGGCTGAAAATGTTTTTGGGACATTCAGAGCTCTTCCACACCATTTTTCGGCCACCAGCATTTTCTGGACTTTAGGGGGTCTATGATGCCTGTCAACCCCTTTTTTAGGCCTCCAAAGTTTTCAACATTTTTTCAGGCCTAAGATGCATTTTAAGGCCTTTTCTGGAATGCTAACATATTCTGAACTTTCAGGCGTGTAGGATGCATTTTGCGTGTCAAAAATATTTTTGGGAATTTCAGTGGTCTAGGGTGCGTGTTAATGCCCTTTTCAAGCTGCAAATGTTTTTGGGACATTCAGAGCTCTCTCACACTGTTTTTCGGCCACCAACATATTCAGGACTTTAGGGGGTCTAGGATGCCTGTAAATCACTTTTTTGGGCCTCCAAAGTTTTCAACATTTTTTCAGGCCTAAGATCCATTTTAAGGCCTTTTTTGGGCTGCTAACATATTCTGAACTTTCAGGGGTGTAGGATGCATTTTTCGTGGCAAAGATATTATTGGTAATTTCAGTGGTCTAGGATTTGAGTTAATGCCCCTTTCAGGCTGCAAATGTTTTTGGGACATTCAGAGCTCTCTCACACTGTTTTTGGGCCACCAACATTTTCTGGACTTTAGGGGGTCTACGATGCCTATAAACCCCTTTTTTGTGCATCCAAACATTTCAACATTTTTGCAGGCCTAAGATGCATTTTAAGGCCTTTTTTGGGCTTCTAACATTTTCTGAACTTTCAGGAATGTAGGATGCATTTTTCGTGCCAGAAATATTTATGGTAATTTCAGTGGTCTAGGATTTGGGTTAATGCCCCTTTCAGTCTGCAAATGTGTTTGGGACATTCAGAGCTCTCTCACGCCGTTTTTGGGCCACCAACATATTCTGGACTTTAGGGGGTCTATGATGCCTGTAAACCCCTTTTTTATGCCTCAAAAGTTTTCAACATTTTTGCAGGCTTAAAATGCATTTAAGGCCTTTTTTGGGCTGCTAACATATTCTGGACTTTCATGGGGGTAGGATGCATTTTTTGTGCCAAAAATATTGTTGGGAATCTCAGTGGTCTAGGATGCGGGTTATGGCCTTTTCAGGCTGCAAATGTTTTTGGGACATTCAGAGCTATCTCACACTGTTTTTGGGCCACCAACATTTTCTGGACTTTAGGGGGTATACGATGCCTGTAAACCCCTTTTTTGGGGCTCCAAAGTTTTCTACATTTTTGCAGGCCTAAGATGCATTTTAAGGCCTTTTTTGGGCTGCCAACATTTTCTGAACTTTCAGGGGTGTAGGATGCATTTTTCGTGCCAGAAATATTTTTGGGAATTTCAGTGGTCTAGGATGCGTGTTAATGTCCCTTTCAGGCTGCAAACATTTTTTTTGACATTCAGAGCTCTCTCACACCGTTTTTCGGCCACCAACATATTCTGGACTTTTGGAGGTCTACGATGCCTGGAAACCCATTTTTTGGGCCTCCAAACATTTCAACATTTTTGCAGGCCTAAGATGCATTTTAAGGCCTTTTTTGGGCTGCTAACATAATCTGAAGTTTCAAGGTTGCAGGATTCATTTTTTGTGCCAGAAATAATTTTGGGAATTTCAGTGGTCTAGGATGCGGGTTAATGCCCCTTTCAAGCTGCAAATGTTTTTGGGACATTCAGAGCTCTCGCACACTGTTTTTCGGCGACACATATACTGGTCTTTAGGGGGTCTAGGATGCCTGTAAACCCCTTTTTTAGGCCTCCAAAGTTATTCACATTTGTACAGGCCTAAGATGCATTTTAAGGCCTTTTTTGGGCTGCTAACATTTTCTGAACTTTCAGGGCTGTTGGATGCATTTTTCGTCCCAAAAATATTTTTGGGAATTACAGTGGTCTAGGATGTGGGTTAATGTCCCTTTCAGGCTGCAAATGTTTTTGGGACACTCAGAGCTCTCTCACAGAGTTTTTCGGCCACCAACATTTTCTGGACTTTATGGGTTCTAGGATGCCTGTAAACCCCTTTTTTGGACCTCTAAAGTTTTCAACATGTTTGCAGGCCTAAGATGCATTTTAAGGCCTCTTTTACGCTGCTAAAATATTCCGAACTTTCACATTTTTTTCACATTCAGAGCTCTCTCTCACCGTTTTTCGGCCACCAACATATTCTGGACTTTATGGGTTCTAGGATGCCTATCAACCCCTTTTTTAGGCCTCCAAAGTTTTCAACATTTTTTCAGGCCTAAGATGCATTTTAAGGCCTTTTCTGGAATGCTAACATATTCTGAACTTTCAGGCGTGTAGGATGCATTTTGCGTGTCAAAAATATTTTTGGGAATTTGAGTGGTCTAGGGTGCGGGTTAATGCCCTTTTCAAGCTGCAAATGTTTTTGGGAAATTCAGAGCTCTCTCACACTGTTTTTCGGCCACCAACATATTCAGGACTTTAGGGGGTCTAGGATGCGTGTAAACCCCTTTTTTAGGCCTCCAAAGTTTCTGACATTTGTACCGGCCTAAGATGAATTTTAAGGCCTTTTTTGGGATGCTAACATATTCTGAACTTTCAGGGATGTAGGATGCATTTTTCGTGCCAAAAATATTTTTGGGAATTTCAGTGGTCTAGGATGCAGGTTAATGCCCTTTTCAGACTGCAAATGCTTTTGGGAGATTCAAGCTCTCTCATACCGTTTTTGGGCCACCAACACATTCTGGACTTTAGGGGGTCTAGGATGCCTGTAAACCCATTTTTTGGGCCTCCAAACATTTCAACATTTTTGCAGGCCTAAGATGCATTTCAAGGCCTTTTTTGGGCTGCTAACATATTCTGAACTTTCAGGGGTGTAGGATGTATTTTTCGTGACAAAAATGTTTTTGGGAATTTCAGGGGTTTAGGATGCATGTTAATTTCCCTTTCAGGCTTCAAATATTTTTTTGACATTCAGAGCTCTCTCACACCGTTTTTCGGCCACCAACATATTTTGGACTTGAGGGGGTCTAGGATGCCTGTAAACCCATTTTTTGGGCCTCCAAACATTTCAACAGTTTTGCTGGCCTAGGATGCATTTTAAGGCCTTTTTTGGGCTGCTAACATAATCTGAACTTTCAGGGTTGTAGGATTCATTTTTCGTGCCAGAAATAATTTTGGGAATTTCAGTGGTCTAGGATGCGGGTTAATGCCCATTTCAAGCTGCAAATGTTTTTGGGATATTCAGAGCTCTCTCACACTGTTTTTCGGCCACCAACATATTCTGGACTTTAGCGGGTCTAGGATGCCTGTAAACCCCTTTTTTGGGCCTCCAAAGTTTTCAACATTTTTGCAGGCCTAAGATGCATTTTAAGGCCTTTTTTGGGCTGCTAACATATTCTGAACTTTCAGGGTTGTAGGATTCATTTTTCGCGCCAGAAATAATTTTGGGAATTTCAGTGGTCTAGGATGCGTGTTAATGTCCCTTTCAGGCTGCAAACATTTTTTTTGACATTCAGAGCTCTCTCACACCGTTTTTCGGCCACCAACATATTCTGGACTTTTGGAGGTCTACGATGCCTGGAAACCCATTTTTTGGGCCTCCAAACATTTCAACATTTTTGCAGGCCTAAGATGCATTTTAAGGCCTTTTTTGGGCTGCTAACATAATCTGAAGTTTCAAGGTTGCAGGATTCATTTTTTGTGCCAGAAATAATTTTGGGAATTTCAGTGGTCTAGGATGCGGGTTAATGCCCCTTTCAAGCTGCAAATGTTTTTGGGACATTCAGAGCTCTTGCACACTGTTTTTCGGTGACACATATTCTGGACTTTAGGGGGTCTAGGATGCCTGTAAACCCCTTTTTTTCGGCCTCCAAAGTTATTCACATTTGTACAGGCCTAAGATGAATTTTAAGGCCTTTTTTGGGCTGCAAACATATTCTGAACTTTCAGGGGTGTAGGATGCATTTTTCGTGCCAAAAATATTTTGGGGAATTTCATTTGTCTAGGATGCGGGTTAATGCCCCTTTCAGGCTGAAAATGTTTTTGGGACATTCAGAGCTCTCTCACACCATTTTTCGGCCACCAACATTTTCTGGACTTTAGGGGGTCTATGATGCCTGTCAACCCCTTTTTTAGGCCTCCAAAGTTTTCAACATTTTTTCAGGCCTAAGATGCATTTTAAGGCCTTTTCTGGAATGCTAACATATTCTGAACTTTCAGGCGTGTAGGATGCATTTTGCGTGTCAAAAATATTTTTGGGAATTTCAGTGGTCTAGGGTGCGGGTTAATGCCCTTTTCAAGCTGCAAATGTTTTTGGGAAATTCAGAGCTCTCTCACACTGTTTTTCGGCCACCAACATATTCAGGACTTTAGGGGGTCTAGGATGCCTGTAAACTCCTTTCTTTGGGCCTCAAAAGTTTTCAACATTTTTGCAGGCCTAAGATGCATTTTAAGGCCTTTTTTGGAATGCTAACGTATTCTGAACTTTCAGAGGTGTAGGATGCATTTTTCATGCTAGAAATATTTTTGGGAATTTCAGTGGTCTAGGATGTGGGTTAATGCCCCTTTCAGGCTGCTAATGTTTTTGGGACATTCAGAGCTCTCTCACATCGTTTTTGGGCCACCAACATATTCTGGACTTTAGGGGGTCTAGGCTGCCTGTAAACCCCTTTTTTGGGCCTCCAAACATTTCAAGATTTTTGCCGGGCTAAGATGCATTTTAAGGCCTTTTCTGGGCTGCTAACATATTCTGTACTTTCAGGGGTGTTGGATGCATTTTTTGTGCCAAAAATATTTTTGGGAATTTCAGTGGTCTAGGATGCGGGTTAATGCCCCTTTCAGGCTCCTAATGTTTTTGGGACATTCAGAGCTCTCTCACACCGTTTTTGGGCCACCAACATTTTCTGGACTTTAGTGGGTCTAGGATGCCTGTAAACCCCTTTTTTGAGCCTATACATTTTTCAACATTTTTGCAGGCCTAAGATGCATATTAAGGCCTTTTTTGGGCTGCTACCATTTTCTGTACTTTCGGGGGTCTAGGACGCCTGTAAACCCCTTTTTTGGGCCTCCACGGTTTACAAAATGTTTACAGTCCTAAGGTTCATTTTAAGGCCTCTTTTGCGCTGCTAAAATATTCCGAACTTTCAGGTGTGAAGGATGCATATTTCATGACAAAAAAATGTTTGGGAATTTCAGTGGTCTAGGATGCGGGTTAATTCCCCTTTCAGACTGCAAATGTTTTTGGGACATTCAGAGCTGTCTCACACCATTTTTCGGCCACCAACATATTCTGCACTTTAGGGAGTCTAGGCTTCCTGTAAACCCCTTTTTTGGGCCTCCAAACATTTTTGCAGGCCTAAGATGCATTTTAAGGCCTTTTTTGGGCTGCTAACATATTCTAAACTTTTAGGGGTGTAGGATGCATTTTTCGTGCCAAAAATATTTTTGGGAATTTCAGGGGTATAAGTTGCGGTTAATGCCCCTTTCAGGCTGCGTGTGTTTTTGGGACATTCAGAACTCTCTCACACCGTTTTTCGGCACCAACCTTTTCTGGACTTTATGGGTTCTAGGATGCCTGTAAAGCCCTTTATTGGGCCTCCAAAGTTTTCAACATTTTTGCAGGTCTAAGATGCATTTTAAGGCCTTTTTTGGGCTGCTAACATATTGTCATGATCACTGCTTCCAAGGAGCCAGGACCAGCCCAACGTCCTTGGAAGCAGGCCCCTAACCCTAATCCTAGGCTCCAGCCAGTCCCCACTGGGACCTTTTGGACCTTGTCCTGGCGCCAGTGGCACCAGGCTCATCAAAAACATCGGTCCCGGCACTGGAAGCGCCGGGCTCATAATATGTGTGAAGATGCTTGGGTGGACTTACCTGCAGCAGACCATGCTGCTTACTTACCAGCCACTTAGAAGTCCTCTGTGAACAGGAACTACTTTCTTACCTGGGTGGGGCAAGCTCCTCTCCCTGGATACAGCACTGGAACTCTTCTGGAACTGGAACTCTTTTCTTACCTAGGCGGGGCCGTGGAGGAAGACGCCTCATCACTCCAAGGCTATTTAAACCACACCCGACAGATGAAACGTGCTTCGCGTTATTCTGCATCTGCAGCAGAACGCTCACCGAGTCTGTTCCAGCCTTTCTTCTTTCGATCCTGAACCTGCAAGAATTATACTTACCATTCCTGTATCCAGTCAACAGCAGCACCTGCAAAGACAAGAAACAACAGATTAGCAAGGCAAGCTTTACTTGCAGTGCTTACTCACCTGATCCATCGGCTGCGGCCTTTTCTTCACGCTGCACCTCTGCCTGTGAAGACAAAAGCATTGTTATTACTTACCGGCACTCCGCGAATTCCGGATTTCTTCACGCTGCATCGCCGCCTGTGAAGACAAAAGCATTGTTATTACTTACGGGCATTCCGCGGACTCCGGCGCTGCAAACTCCGGCGCTGCAACCCAACTTCTGAAAGACAAAAGAAGAGACATTAGACAGGTATTTACTTACGCCCATCGCGCTCGTCGCAATAGAACGCCTGCAAATACTCCGGCTTCTCTTCAGCACGAATTAAGCTGCAAGGGAAAAAGACAGTTAGAGCGCTTGCATTTACTTACGCATTTCCAGGTGCTCACTCCATCTTCCATCTCAAGAATCCTGCAAGACAAAAGGGAAAAGCATTATACAGAGTCCTGTTCAATATTAACGTGCCACGCACCTAAAACTATAAAGACTAAAAAGGTGTCTGGAAACTCACCGCTCGTGCAGTTAACGACAGTAACGATCCTCTGAGTTCAAGAGGCGTATGTTTCACCAGTGAAGGAACTGGCAACGGCACCCTGCACCAGACGCAGATGGAGAGTCCAGCATTCACCTATCTAAAGTGAGCACGTTGACCTGGGGGGCTCTACGGAGAGAGAGAGAGAGAGAGGGACATTCAACAACCCAGACCATTAACCCCCATATTCTTTCACCTGCAGAAACCTCACCCTACGAGTTCGACACACAGTGCGAAGAGGTTCGACCCCAGAAGCCAATCGAGTCCTGCACATCACTTTTCGAGTCACAGACACCTTCCTGCCCAGACCAGCGCCTCCGTGGGAATCAGGTGAGGGTTACAGAACGTGAAGCCCACCGCAAAGCTCCTAGCCAGGCGCAATGGAAACCTCAGACACTGATCAATTAGCCCAGTTGCTCGGGGAATTAAGAGCAGAAGTACATGCAGCTCATCAGGAAACAAACTCTTTAAGAAGAGAACTGATAATTTCCAAGGAGCGAACAGAGGACCTTGCTAGGCAATTGCTACAAACGCAGGCAGGACAGACACCTCTGCCCGCTCCAGGAGGAAGTTATCCTTCTGCATCATCTTTAAATCCAGTGCAAATCAATCTACCCGGTAATGTGCCCTTGGCTCCGCCCGAACGCTTTTCTGGTGACCCAAAGAAATTTGCAGTGTTCATCAACCAGTGCCACCTACACTTCTTATGTCGACCAGCTGCATTCCCAACAGACCAGAACAAGGTGGCTTTCGTGCTTTCTTATCTCAGTGGCAGCGCCGCAGATTGGTCGATCCCTTTAGTCACCCAGGATGATCCGGTTTTACATGATTTCCAGGCCTTCCAGTCCAGCATGGAAAAACTGTTCGTAAGACATGCACAAGGGCAGGCCTTGGACAATGAACTTCTTTCATTACGACAGGGTAATCAAGACCTCTTGACTTATATAGCCTCATTCAACAGACTTATAGTGGAAACTCAATGGCCCGAGGATAAGAGAATAACGCTTTTCTACAGAGGCCTGCGTGGAGAGCTCAAGGATGTGTTAGCTCAAGTTGTGAACCCTCCACAAGACTGCTCAGACTATATTGACTTAGTTGTCCAATTGGACCACAGATTACAGAACAGGAAGGCTGATCGTTCTAAATTTGATACCCGAGTGTTTTCTAAACCACAGACCTCTACTAAGGGAGCTGACACTGTGGAACCCATGCAAATAGGGGCATGAAAGGTCCTTTAACCCAAAAGGAGCGGGAAAGAAGAAGACAGCTGCAATTATGCCTCTATTGCGGGAACTCAGGGCACTTTCTTCGAGACTGTCCAGTGAAACCAGCTAAGAAGGCTGTAGGAGCCGCAGATATCTGTACCACAAGTTCTGAGCAGGGAAACGACCTAGCCCGGCAAGTGTAGAGGTCCTCTTGCCGAGCGTTAAGATCTGTCCCGTGACCTCGCATTTCATGGTGCCCATGGTCCTCATTAGTCCTGAACGTCCGGATCGTTTGCATGCAATTGAAGCTTACATCGACAGCGGAGCAATCGGTAATTATGTGGACCGTGAAATGGTATCAAGGATGAATCTACCCCTTGTCCCTAAGGCAGTAAAAGACGTCATTACTACAGTGGATGGCACGGAGATAGCCTCCGGACCAGTAACGCACGCCACCCAAGAAGTGACGCTAGTGAGCCAAGATGGACACCGGGAGAAAATCGTGTTCGATGTGATCAAGGCCCCTCAGTTCCAGATCATTCTGGGAATCCCTTGGTTAGAGAAGCACAATCCTCAGATCGATTGGCGAGCAAAGACGGTTCAGTTTCCAGAATGTTTTACCACTTGTTATCCTCGGCCTGATGTTTCACTGGCTGCAATCTCTTCTGAGGTTCCCAAATTACCTCCCGAATACCAGGAATTCCAAGATGTCTTTCGGAAGGATCAAGCTAACACCCTGACTCCTCATAGGTCTTACGACTGTCAAATAGATCTGATACCCGGAACAACTCCTCCTTGCAGTACGATTTATGCCCTCACCGAGCCAGAGAATCTTCACCTCAGACAATATCTGGACCAATACCTAGCTAACGGGTTTATCCGTCCTTCAAAATCTCCAGCTTCATCGGCTTTGTTGTTCGTTCCGAAAAAGGAAGGAGACCTGAGGACTGTATAGATTACCGCGCCCTGAATCAAATCACCCTTAAAAACAGATACCCGTTACCTTTGATCCCTGAACTCCTGGACCAAGTCAAAGACGCATGTATATATACAAAGTTGGATCTCATAGGAGCCTACCACTTGGTACGAATAAAAGAGGGCGATGAATGGAAGACAGCCTTCCGCACCAAGTATGGGCTATTCGAATATCAAGTGATGCCCTTTGGACTTTGTAACGCTCCTGCCGCTTTCCAGTATTTTATGAACGATGTCCTTAGAGAACTCATAGATGTGTGTGTTGTTGTCTACATTGATGACATCATTGTCTATTCATCATCTGAAGAGGAACATCAGAGACATGTTAAAAAGGTTCTCGAGAGATTGCGTCAACATAACCTTTTTGCTAAGCTTGAAAAATGCGTTTTCAACGTAACTGAAGTTGAGTTCCTGGGATTCATATTGTCACCTAACTGAGTCCCTATGGATTCAAAGAAAGTCGATGCAATCATCAAGTGGCCATCACCAACCTCTGTAAAAGGAGTTCAAAGCATGTTAGGCTTCACTAACTTTTACCGCAGATTCATTCCTGAATTCTCTCGGATAGTCCAGCCCATCACCGCTCTGTTAAAGAAGAGCAAACGTTTTCAGTGGTCTACTGAAGCAGAACAAGCTTTTCAGGACTTAAAATCTAAATTCATTTCTGCACCTGTTCTAAAACATCCTCGCCCAGAACTCCCCTACATCGTGGAAACGGATGCTTCTAGTCTTGCTATGGGGGCAGTTTTATCACATAGAGATCCGGTCACACACCAATTACATCCTTTAGCCTTTTGGTCCCGCAAATTCTCGGCTCCCGAGATCAACTATTCAATTACAGACAAGGAACTTTTAGCTATCAGATCGGCCTTTAAAGCCTGGCGGCATTATCTTTTGGGAGCCAGACACACAGTCACCGTAATGACTGATCACCGCAATTTACAATATCTGAAGACGGCCAAAGCTCAGTCTTCCAGACAGCTTCGCTGGGCTCTGTTTCTGGCTGAGTTTGACTTTATAATTACTTATCGACCAGGCAGTAAAAACGGAAAAGCAGATGCCCTCTCCCGGATGGGAGTAGATGAACATTTGACCAATCCAGAACCAATACCCATGATCCCAGAACAAAGGATTTTGGGTTTGGTTAACGCTCAATCCTTTGAAGACATCAAGACTACAGTCAAATCACTCCTAACTCCGGCCGATTTGCAGGACTGGCAATTAAAGGGAAAAGAATTCTCAGTGGATCAAGACCTACCATATTTCCGAGGACGATTGTACTTGCCCTGTGAGAAAATACAAAAACAAGTAATCTCCTGTTATCACGACTCTCTAATGGAGGGTCACCCTGGCATTACCAAAACCATGGAAAAGATAAAAAGACATTTCTGGTGGCCATCATGGAAGAAGGATATTAGAGACTTTGTAATCTCCTGCGGTGTGTGTGCCCAGAATAAAAGTCAGAAGGAGAAACCAGCCGGCCTATTACACCCTCTAGACATTCCTCCCTGTCCATGGCATACCCTGTCCATGGATTTCATCACGGACTTACCTCCATGCTCAAGGTATAATACCATTCTAGTAGTCGTGGATCTATTCTCCAAGATGGCTCACTTTATTCCCCTGAAGGGCCTACCTTCAGCTTCAGTATTGGCCCGAGAATTCTTAGAAAACATCGTTCGGTTACACGGTTTTCCCTCGGTTTTAGTCTCCGATAGGGGAAGTCAATTCATCTCCCACTTTTGGCGAAGTTGCTGTCGTCTAGCCCAAATTGATGTAAGACTTTCAACCAGTCACCATCCCCAAACTGATGGACAAACCGAGAGGACAAATCAGACTCTAGAGCAATATCTACGTTGCATGCTCCAACAAACTGAAAACCCTTGGAAGGATATTCTTTGGATCGCTGAATACGCTTACAACAATTCGACTCATTCTGGAACCGGGAAGACTCCCTTCTTCCTATTATACGGACACCATCCTAGAACCTCTAACCTGGATCCTCCCCAAGAATTCGAAACACCTGCTGTGGATCACTTGCACTCGGAGATAACCCGTGCTTTTAAGGAAGCCACTGTCCATCTGCAAAGAGCTAAAGCTCAATTCAAAAAAGGAGCAGATCGACACCGTAAAGAGGCCCCTCACTACGCAGTAGGAGATCAGGTCTGGTTATCCACTAAGCACCTGCCTCTAAAAGGACCCCGCGCCTTCATCCCGAGATACCTTGGACCCTATCTCATCTCTACCATAGTTAATCCGGTGGCTGTCAAATTGGAATTACCTGCGCATATGAAAATACATCCAGTATTCCATGTCTCCTTATTAAAACCAGTACAACCAGAAACCCGATTGACTGAACTCCCAGAACCTGTTTTGGTAGATGGAGAACTTGAATTCGAAGTAAAGAACATCCTAGACTCCAAAATCTCCAAATCTAAGTTATATTATCTGGTTGATTGGAAAGGATATGGCCCCGAGGAAAGGTCTTGGGAACCCTCAGAATACGTCCACGCACCTCGTCTGGTCAAGAAATTCCATCTGAATCACCCCGACAAGCCAAAACCCCCGGAGAAGACACGCTTAGGAGGGGCCTTGAGGGGGGGTGCTGTCATGATCACTGCTTCCAAGGAGCCAGGACCAGCCCAACGTCCTTGGAAGCAGGCCCCTAACCCTAATCCTAGGCACCAGCCGGTCCCCACTGGGACCTTTTGGACCTTGTCCTGGCGCCAGTGGCACCAGGCTCATCAAAACCATCGGTCCCGGCACTGGAAGCGCCGGGCTCATAATATGTGTGAAGATGCTTGGGTGGACTTACCTGCAGCAGACCATGCTGCTTACTTACCAACCACTTAGAAGTCCTCTGTGAACAGGAACTACTTTCTTACCTGTGTGGGGCAAGCTCCACTCCCTGGATACAGCACTGGAACTTTTCTGGACCTGGAACTCTTTTCTTACCTAGGCGGGGCCGTGGAGGAAGACGCCTCATCACTCCAAGGCTATTTAAACCACACCCGATAGATGAAACGTGCTTCACGTTATTCTGCATCTGCAGCAGAACGCTCACCGAGTCTGTTCCAGCCTTTCTTCGTTCGATCCTGAACCTGCAATAATTATACTTACCATTCCTGTATCCAGTCAACAGCAGCACCTGCAAAGACAAGAAACAACAGATTAGCAAGGCAAGCTTTACTCGCAGTGCTTACTCACCTGATCGATCGGCAGCGGCCTTTTCTTCACGCTGCACCTCCGCCTGTGAAGACAAAAGCATTGTTATTACTTACCCGCACTCCGCGAATTCCGGATTTCTTCACGCTGCATCGCCGCCTGTGAAGACAAAAGCATTGTTATTACTTACAGGCATTCCGCAGACTCCGGCGCTGCAAACTCCGGCGCTGCAACCCAACTTCTGAAAGACAAAAGAAGAGACATTAGACAGGTATTTACTTACGCCCATCGCGCTCGTTGCAATAGAACGCCTGCAAATACTCCGACGTCTCTTCAGCACGAATTAAGCTGCAAGGGAAAAAGACAGTTAGAGCGCTTGCATTTACTTACGCATTTCCAGGTGCTCACTCCATCTTCCTTCTCAAGAATCCTGCAAGACAAAAGGGAAAAGCATTATACAGAGTCCTGTTCAATATTAACGTGCCACGCACCTAAAGACTATAAAGACTAAAAAGGTGTCTGGAAACTCACTGCTCGTGCAGTTAACGACGGTAACGATCCTCTGAGTTCAAGAGGCGTATGCTTCACCAGTGAAGGAACTGGCAACGGCACCCTGCACTAGACGCAGATGGAGAGTCCAGCATTCACCTATCTAAGGTGAGCACGTTGACCTGGGGGGCTCTACGGAGAGAGAGAGAGAGGGACATTCAACAACCCAGACCATTAACCCCCATATTCTTTCACCTGCAGAAACCTCACCCTACGAGTTCGACACACAGTGCGAAGAGGTTCGACCCCAGAAGCCAATCGAGTCCTGCACATCACTTTTCGAGTCACAGACACCTTCCTGCCCAGACCAGCGCCTCCGTGGGAATCAGGTGAGCGTTACAGAACGTGAAGCCCACCGCAAAACTCCTAGCCAGGCGCAATGGAAACCTCAGACACTGATCAATTAGCCCAGTTGCTCGGGGAATTAAGAGCAGAAGTACATGCAGCTCGTCAGGAAACAAACTCTTTAAGAAGAGAACTGATAATTTCCAAGGAGCGAACAGAGGACCTTGCTAGGCAATTGCTACAAACGCAGGCAGGACAGACTCCTCTGCCCGCTCCAGGAGGAAGTTATCCTTCTGCGTCATCTTTAAATCCAGTGCAAATCAATCTACCCGGTAATGTGCCCTTGGCTCCGGCCGAACGCTTTTCTGGTGACCAAAAGAAATTTGCAGTGTTCATCAACCAGTGCCACCTACACTTCTTATGTCGACCAGCTGCATTCCCAACAGACCAGACCAAGGTGGCTTTCGTGCTTTCTTATCTCAGTGGCAGCGCCGCAGATTGGTCGATCCCTTTAGTCACCCAGGATGATCCGGTTTTACATGATTTCCAGGCCTTCCAGTCCAGCATGGAGAAACTGTTCGCAAGACATGCACAAGGGCAGGCCTTGGACAATAAACTTCTTTCATTACGACAGGGTAATCAAGACCTCTTGACTTATATAGCCTCATTCAACAGACTTATAGTGGAAACTCAATGGCCCGAAGATAAGAGAATAACGCTTTTCTACAGAGGCCTGCGTGGAGAGCTCAAGGATGTGTTAGCTCAAGTTGTGAACCCTCCACAAGAATGCTCAGACTATATTGACTTAGTTGTCCAATTGGACCACAGATTACAGAACAGGAAGGCTGATCGTTCTAAATTTGATACCCGAGTGTTTTCTAAACCACAGACCTCTACTAAGGGAGCTGACACTGTGGAACCCATGCAAATAGGGGGCATGAAAGGTCCTTTAACCCAAAAGGAGCGGGAAAGAAGAAGACAGCTGCAATTATGCCTCTATTGCTGGAACTCAGGGCACTTTCTTCGAGACTGTCCAGTGAAACCAGCTAAGAAGTCTGTAGGAGCCGCAGATACCTGTACCACAAGTTCTGAGCAGGGAAACGACCTAGCCCGGCAAGTGTAGAGGTCCTCTTGCCGAGCGTTAAGATCTGTCCCGTGACCTCGCATTTCGTGGTGCCCATGGTCCTCATTAGTCCTGAACGTCCGGATCGTTTGCATGCAATTGAAGCTTACATCGACAGCGGAGCAATCGGTAATTATGTGGACCGTGAAATGGTATCAAGGATGAATCTACCCCTTGTCCCTAAGGCAGTAAAAGACGTCATTACTACAGTGGATGGCACGGAGATAGCCTCCGGACCAGTAACGCACGCCACCCAAGAAGTGACGCTAGTGAGCCAAGATGGACACCGGGAGAAAATCGTGTTCGATGTGATCAAGGCCCCTCAGTTCCAGATCATTCTGGGAATCCCTTGGTTAGAGAAGCACAATCCTCAGATCGATTGGCGAGCAAAGACGGTTCAGTTTCCAGAATGTTTTACCACTTGTTATCCTCGGCCTGATGTTTCACTGGCTGCAATCTCTTCTGAGGTTCCCAAATTACCTCCCGAATACCAGGAATTCCAAGATGTCTTTCGGAAGGATCAAGCTAACACCCTGCCTCCTCATAGGTCTTACGACTGTCAAATAGATCTGATACCCGGAACAACTCCTCCTTGCAGTAGGATTTATGCCCTCACCGAGCCAGAGAATCTTCACCTCAGACAATATCTGGACCAATACCTAGCTAACGGGTTTATCCGTCCTTCAAAATCTCCAGCTTCATCGGCTTTGTTGTTCGTTCCGAAAAAGGAAGGAGACCTGAGGACTTGTATAGATTACCGCGCCCTGAATCAAATCACCCTTAAAAACAGATACCTGTTACCTTTGATCCCTGAACTCCTGGACCAAGTCAAAGACGCATGTATATATACAAAGTTGGATCTCAGAGGAGCCTACCACTTGGCACGAATAAAAGAGGGCGATGAATGGAAGACAGCCTTCCGCACCAAGTATGGGCTATTCGAATATCAAGTGATGCCCTTTGGACTTTGTAACGCTCCTGCCGCTTTCCAGTATTTTATGAACGATGTCCTTAGAGAACTCATAGATGTGTGTGTTGTTGTCTACATTGATGACATCCTTGTCTATTCATCATCTGAAGAGGAACATCAGAGACACGTTAAAAAGGTTCTCGAGAGATTGCGTCAACATAACCTTTTTGCTAAGCTTGAAAAATGTGTTTTCAACGTAACTGAAGTTGAGTTCCTGGGATTCATATTGTCACCTAACGGAGTCCATATGGATTCAAAGAAAGTCGATGCAATCATCAAGTGGCCATCACCAACCTCTGTAAAAGGAGTTCAAAGCATGTTAGGCTTCGCTAACTTTTACCGCAGATTCATTCCTGAATTCTCTCGGATAGTCCAGCCCATCACCGCTCTGTTAAAGAAGAACAAACGTTTTGAGTGGTCTACTGAAGCAAAACAAGCTTTTCAGGACTTAAAAGCTAAATTCATTTCTGCACCTGTTCTAAAACATCCTCGCCCAGAACTCCCCTACATCGTGGAAACGGATGCTTCTAGTCTTGCTATGGGGGCAGTTTTACCACAAAGAGATCCGGTCACACACCAATTACATCCTGTAGCCTTTTGGTCCCGCAAATTCTCGGCTCCCGAGATCAACTATTCAATTACAGACAAGGAACTTTTAGCTATCAGATCGGCCTTTAAAGCCTGGCGTCATTATCTTTTGGGAGCCAGACACACTGTCACCGTAATGACTGATCACCGCAATTTACAATATCTGAAGACGGCCAAAGCTCAGTCTTCCAGACAGCTTCGCTAGGCTCTGTTTCTGGCTGAGTTTGACTTTATAATTACTTATCGACCAGGCAGTAAAAACGGAAAAGCAGATGCCCTCTCCCGGATGGGAGTAGATGAACATTTGACCAATCCAGAACCAATACCCATGATCCCAGAACAGAGGATTTTGGGTTTGGTTAACGCTCAATCCTTTGAAGACATCAAGACTACAGTCAAATCACTCCTAACTCCGGCCGATTTGCAGGACTGGCAATTAAAGGGAAAAGAATTCTCAGTGGATCAAGACCTACCATATTTCCGAGGACGAATGTACTTGCCCTGTGAGAAAATACAAAAACAAGTAATCTCCTGTTATCATGACTCTCTAATGGAGGGTCACCCTGGCATTACCAAAACCATGGAAAAGATCAAAAGACATTTCTGGTGGCCATCATGGAAGAAGGATATTAGAGACTTTGTAATCTCCTGCAGTGTGTGTGCCCAGAATAAAAGTCAGAAGGAGAAACCAGCCGGCCTATTACACCCTCTAGACATTCATCCCTGTCCATGGCATACCCTGTCCATGGATTTCATCACAGACTTACCTCCATGCTCAGGGTATAATACCATTCTAGTAGTCGTGGATCTATTCTCCAAGATGGCACACTTTATTCCCCTGAAGGGCCTACCTTCAGCTTCAGTATTGGCCCGAGAATTCTTAGAAAACATTGTTCGGTTACACGGTTTTCCCTCGGTTTTAGTCTCTGATAGGGGAAGTCAATTAATCTCCCACTTTTGGCGAAGTTGCTGTCGTCTAGCCCAAATTGATGTAAGACTTTCAACCAGTCACCATCCCCAAACTGATGGACAAACCGAGAGGACAAATCAGACTCTAGAGCAATATCTACGTTGCATGCTCCAACAAACTGAAAACCCTTGGCAGGATATTCTTTGGATCGCTGAATACGCTTACAACAATTCGACTCATTCTGGAACTGGGAAGACTCCCTTCTTCCTATTATACGGACACCATCCTAGAACCTCTAACCTGGATCCTCCCCAAGAATTCGAAACACCTGCTGTGGATCACTTGCACTTGGAGATAACCCGTGCTTTTAAGGAAGCCACTGTCCATCTGCAAAGAGCTAAAGCTCAATTAAAAAAAGGAGCAGATCGACACCGTAAAGAGGCCCCTCACTAGGCAGTAGGAGATCAGGTCTGGTTATCCACTAAGCACCTGCCTCTAAAAGGACCCCGCGCCTTCATCCCGAGATACCTTGGACCCTATCTCATCTCTACCATAGTTAATCCGGTGGCTGTCAAATTGGAATTACCTGCGCATATGAAAATACATCCAGTATTCCATGTCTCCTTATTAAAACCAGTACAACCAGAAACCCGATTGACTGAACTCCCAGAACCTGTTTTGGTAGATGGAGAACTTGAATTCGAAGTAAAGAACATCCTAGACTCCAAAATCTCCAAATCTAAGTTATATTATCTGGTTGATTGGAAAGGATATGGCCCCCAGGAAAGGTCTTGGGAACCCTCAGAATATGTCCACGCACCTCGTCTGGTCAAGAAATTCCATCTGAATCACCCCGACAAGCCAAAACCCCCGGAGAAGACACGCTTAGGAGGGGCCTTGAGGGGGGGGTGCTGTCATGATCACTGCTTCCAAGGAGCCAGGACCAGCCCAACGTCCTTGGAAGCAGGCCCCTAACCCTAATCCTAGGCACCAGCCGGTCCCCACTGGGACCTTTTGGACCTTGTCCTGGCGCCAGTGGCACCAGGCTCATCAAAACCATCGGTCCCGGGACTGGAAGCGCCGGGCTCATAATATGTGTGAAGATGCTTGGGTGGACTTACCTGCAGCAGACCATGCTGCTTACTTACCAACCACTTAGAAGTCCTCTGTGAACAGGAACTACTTTCTTACCTGGGTGGGGCAAGCTCCACTCCCTGGATACAGCACTGGAACTCTTCTGGAACTGGAACTCTTTTCTTACCTAGGCGGGGCCCTGGAGGAAGACGCCTCATCACTCCAAGGCTATTTAAACCACACCCGATAGATGAAACGTGCTTCGCGTTATTCTGCATCTGCAGCAGAACGCTCACCGAGTCTGTTCCAGCCTTTCTTCTTTCGATCCTGAACCTGCAAGAATTATACTTACCATTGCTGTATCCAGTCAACAGCAGCACCTGCAAAGACAAGAAACAACAGATTAGCAAGGCAAGCTTTACTCGCAGTGCTTACTCACCTGATCCATCGGCAGCGGCCTTTTCTTCACGCTGCACCTCTGCCTGTGAAGACAAAAGCATTGTTATTACTTACCCGCACTCCGCGAATTCCGGATTTCTTCATGCTGCATCGCCGCCTGTGAAGACAAAAGCATTGTTATTACTTACAGGCATTCCGCGGACTCCGGCGTTGCAAACTCCGGCGCTGCAACCCAACTTCTGAAAGACAAAAGAAGAGACATTAGACAGGTATTTACTTACGCCCATCGCGCTCGTCGCAATAGAACGCCTGCAAATACTCCGGCGTCTCTTCAGCACGAATTAAGCTGCAAGGGAAAAAGACAGTTAGAGCGCTTGCATTTACTTACGCATTTCCAGGTCCTTACTGCATCTTCCATCTCAAGAATCCTGCAAGACAAAAGGGAAAAGCATTATACAGAGTCCTGTTCAATATTAACGTGCCACGCACCTAAAGACTATAAAGACTAAAAAGGTGTCTGGAAACTCACCGCTCGTGCAGTTAACGACGGTAACGATCCTCTGAGTTCAAGAGGCGTATGTTTCACCAGTGAAGGAACTGGCAACGGCACCCTGCACCAGACGCAGATGGAGAGTCCAGCATTCACCTATCTAAGGTGAGCACGTTGACCTGGGGGGCTCTACAGAGAGAGAGAGAGAGGGACATTCAACAACCCAGACCATTAACCCCCATATTCTTTCACCTGCAGAAACCTCACCCTACGAGTTCGACACACAGTGCGAAGAGGTTCGACCCCAGAAGCCAATCGAGTCCTGCACATCACTTTTCGAGTCACAGACACCTTCCTGCCCAGACCAGCGCCTCCGTGGGAATCAGGTGAGCGTTACAGAACGTGAAGCCCACCGCAAAACTCCTAGCCAGGCGCAATGGAAACCTCAGACACTTATCAATTAGCCCAGTTGCTCGGGGAATTAAGAGCAGAAGTACATGCTGTTACACTCACAAAGCGCTGGTCCCTTTGGTCTAGAAGCCGGCTGTGTGGCTCCATTCGGAAAAGTACCTTCAAGATGGTGGATCACAGCACGGACGATTCCACTATCAACGTTCCAGTCCTCTCACGTTCGCCAGAGGTACGGCGTACCGCTCACGTGACTCTTCATAGGACACAGAGACTTCCAGCTCTTTGCGTCGCTACTGTACTAGTGGATGCTCCGTGAGTTCGCAACCAGGCAATCTCAAATCTTCTGCATAAATCTCTTACCTCTGATCAATACTAACCCCTCTCCTCTTAATATTCCAGATTCTCCTTTCAGCATTCTTTGTTTACACAAATCCCCCGGATTCATCTCGCGTCTCATTCTGAAACGCTGCCTTTGAGTTCCCGAGTCACTACATTCTGGGTAATATTAAATACTCCTGTCCCAGTCCCTTTCTGAATCTGTCTTCAGGTATTGTAGGGATTGCCTTTACGGGCTTACTCACCTTTACTTTCTTCTGACAGACTTGTGTTCCTGTCGCCCTCTCCGTTCCTCATATTCTCGGCTTCTCTTCTGGTATTTACAATCCGGCTGATTAAGAGGTCAGGGGAATTAGTCTCTTTCCTGTTTTTTATCCCCTTCCTATTCTTCTACTATTCCTTACTTCGCTTCTCATTTCTTCCCTCTCCAGAAGCAGTCTTCCAATACTCTACACCACGATCGAATAGGCGTCATCAGCCTGTAAACCACGCTCCAATCTTCGGATCCGGCGCTCGACCAGGGTTTTCTTCCCCAGAGGGTTTCCCTGACTGGTGCGTACCTCTTACTCTGGGTTTCCCTACCAGTTGAGAGGTTGACACATTGGTCGGGGAGATTCTTGAGTTCAGCATTTGCTTCCCGTTGAACATATCAGTCTGCGCAGGTAAGACCTCCATACCTATTTATCGGGGGTTCTTAAAGATCCATTGGACCTAAACTTAGACTCGAGTATTTTGTAACAGTTAGCGACGCCCAAAAAACTTTAAGGCTACAGCAGACTGAGATTCAATGGAACAGCAAATGCAACAACTTATTTCCGCCATGCAATCAATGTCCCTAGAGTTGCAGGCCCTCAAACAGGATAATGCTCAATTACGACAACAGGTTACTCGTGCCTTCTCCGACTCTCCCCCAGTAAGTTTGAATTCTGGCAAGTTCGACGGAGACCCACACAAACTTAAAGAGTTTCTTGATAGCTGCACTGTGCAGTTTACTTTCAAATCCCGCTTCTTTCCCACGGACAAAGATAAGGTTGGCTTTTTGATTTCGCATTTGGCCGGACCTGCTTTGGCCTGGGCTACCCCATTGGTGACCTCAAATAATGTGATCTTAGACTCTTATTCTGCTTTCACCAACAGTTTGAAATCAATGTTCAGTAGACAAGAGATCTCAGTGTCCACACAAGAAAGGCTATTAGATCTTAGACAAGGTAACAAAGACCTACTTACCTATATCACTCTCTTCAAACAACTTTCCTCTGAGTTAGGATGGCCAGACGATGGGTTGCTCACTCTATTCCGACGAGGGCTGTCAGATGAACTAAAGGATGAGGTAGCTAAGGTTCCGCGTCCGGCAAATCTAGCAGACATGATAACACTCATCATGCAAATTGATTACCGCTTACATGAACGTTCGTCTGAAAAGAAGAAGACTAGAGGCATACGATCTCAATTTGATTATCCCTCCATAACAAACAAACCTATAACTTCTGATGAGCCTATGCAAATTGGAACTGTGAGGGGACCCTTATCAGCAGCTGAGAAAGAGAGAAGGAAGAGTTTGGGACTATGCATGTATTGCGGAGCCTCATCTCATAAGTTGCGAGATTGTCCTTTAGTTCCTCCCCGACGCATTCCAGCTAAGGGGTCGGGAAACTTCAAAGCCCTACCGCAGGGGGAACAACGGTTCTGATTCCCCAAAGGAGATCCTCGTAAATCTGGACTCTGTAACAACCACTCACAATATGGTTATTATTTCGGTTACTCTTGTTTTTCACGATCAGATGGTACAGAACGTACCTGCTCTGGTAGACTGTGGAGCTGCAGGGAATTTCGTTGATGATCAATGGGCCAATAAACAAGGAATTACCTGTATACCCAAAGTGATGGTCACTCCAATCCAAGGAGTTGACGGTCATCCGCTAAGTTCCGGCCCTATCCGAGAACAGACAGAACCTATTGTCTGTCAAATAGCCTCACATAAAGAGACCATAACCTTCGATCTAATCAAGGCAGCCCATTTCCCCATTATATTGGGTCTCCCCTGGTTAAGGAGACATAACCCTTTTATAAATTGGACAGCAGGCACTCTCTTCCTAGGCTCGGAATACTGTGTCAGCCATTCTTTAGCCAAGGAATCAGTTGGCATCTACATTCCTACTGAAAACTCGATCCGCACACCAGTATCTTCAATAAACAATTTGGAGATTGTTCCGGAATGTTATTCGCAATATCACTCCGTCTTCTCCAATCCCCAGTTCCCTACTCTACCACCGCATAGAAGAGATGACTGTCACATTGAACTTTTTCCTGACAAACCCATCCCATTTGGGAGAATGTACGTCCTTTCCCAACAAGAAAAGGTGGTCCTTAAAGAATATCTCCAAGCCAATTTAAAGAACGGGCTCATTACTGAGTCGGTTTCCCCCGCGGGGGCCTCTCTCTTCTTCATCCCAAAGAAAGAGACCGACGAACTTCGACCTTATATCGACTACAGGGGTCTTAACAAGATCACAGTGGCAGACAAATATCCCATGCCGTTAATCCCTGACATCCTGGAGGCAGTTTGAGGGGCTTCCTTTTATACTAAGCTGGACCTTCGCGGAGCTTACCATCTCATCCGCATTGCCCCTGGTGACGAATGGAAGACAGCATTTCGAACCCCATTTGGGCATTTTGAGTATCACGTCATGCCCTTTGGATTGGTGAACGCACCTGCTGTGTTCCAGCGTTTCATGGACCATCTATTCGCAGATATTCTATTCCATTTTGTAATCATCTATCTAGATGACATCTTAGTTTACTCCCACTCTCAAGACGAACACCTGACACATGTAAAAACTGTACTTGAACGACTGCAGTCAAATCAGCTTTACTGTAAAGCATCTAAATGCAAATTTCACCAAAGACAGGTTACCTATCTCGGGTTTGTTATGTCGGCCCAAGGCATTTCTATGGATCCAAGAAAGATCTCTGCAGTGGTTGAATGGCCTATACCTTCTAACGTTAAGGAGATTCAACGTTTTTTAGGGTTTGCTAATTTTTATAGGAAATTTATCCCTAACTTTTCGGATATTATTCTGCCTCTTACTCGGCTGTTAAAGAAGGGAATTCCATTCTTATGGGATAAATCCACCGAATTCGCATTTCAGACTCTTAAATCCTTATTCACCTCTGCATCCTGTTTGATAACCCCCGATCAGAACAAACAGTTTTTTGTGGAAACGGATGCATCTCATCATGCTCTCGGCGCAGTCTTACTTCAACAAACCGACCAAGGAGATGAAAGACCAGTTGCATATCTTTCTAAAACCTTCAGTGCCTCAGAACTTAACTACTCGGTGCTCGAAAAAAAATTGCTGGCTATAAAGAGGGCGTTTGAAGAGTGGAGACTCTTATTACTTGGTTCTCCCTTTTCTATAGTGGTACGCACAGACCATCAAAATCTGAGGGTCCTACAGAACGCTCATACAACCAACAGTCGACAAGCACGTTGGGCGTACTTCTTCCTTCCTTTCCGGATCGAATTTACCATACTTCCAGGAAAGCAAAATCAGAGGGCGGATGCTCTCTCTCGCAAGGACGTTCCTGTCCCCCACTTCTGCTCTGAACAATTGTTTCCCAAAGCAAGATTCATCGCTGTCATCACCGACTTCTTGAGTGAATTGAGGACTGCATCGGTCTCTAACCTAGACGCCTGCAAGAAGACAGCCAGCACTTATCTTACCCAGAACGATTCTTTCTTTTTTCACAAAGCACAAGTTTTTATCCCTACTTCAGAGCTGCAGCATGAAGTATTACGAATGTGTCATGACTCTCGGACCGCTGGGCATCGAGGCATTCAAGGCACTTTAGACCTAGTACTAAGGTATTTTTGGTGGCCAGAAGTTCGCAATGATGTACAGGATTATGTAGCAGCCTGCATCGTTTGTTCCCAATCCAAGAATCCCAGGACCCCACCTTTGGGGCTGCTCACTCGGATGCCTATTCCAGAGAAACCTTGGCAAGTGATTTCTACCGACTTTATAGTAGATCTTCCTCCCTCACTCAACAATACCGCTATAATGGTCACCATGGATTATCTTACGAAGTTGGCACATTTTACCCCCTTGAACAAGCTGCCAGGGGCTGGGGAGATGTCTAAGATTTTTCTTTCGGAAATCTTCTCCAGACATGGTCTACCGGACACAGTGGTCTCCGATAGAGGCCCTCAATATACCTCCAGAGTTTGGGAAAAGGTTTGCCATGTCTTGGGAATCAAGCGGGCTCTCAGCTCGGGGTACCACCCACAGACGAACGGACAGACAGAACGCCTTAACCAAACCTTGGAGACCTATCTACGGTGTTTCGTATCAGCAGCCCAAGACAATTGGTTAGACTTGTTGCCCTTAGCCGAATTTGCATACAACAATGCCCTTCATGCAGCCCTTCATACTAGCCCTTTCCATTGTACTTATGGTTTTCATCCGTCTTTTGTTCCTTCTGTCGCTGTATCCCCTTCTAACTGTCCGGGAGTGGATGGCCTCATTTCTGAAATGCAAGAAGGACATAAACTGGCCAAAGTCTCTTTAAGAATGGCTCAAGATAGGGCCAAGCGGACTTCTGATAAACATCGCCAAGACGTCCCACCATTAAGCCCGGGAGATACTGTTTGGTTGGCTTCTCGCTTTCTTCCCCGGCATTTGGTCCCTTCTAAGCTATCCCCTAGGTTCTTCGGCCCTTTCAGGATCCTATCGATGGTCGGTTCTGCGGCAGTCAAGCTCGAATTGCCCTCGTCTTGGTCCCGGATCCATCCTGTTTTTCATCTCTCCCAGATACGGTTGACAGTACCGGACCGCTTTCACCGGTCGGACTGTACCCCTCCTCCTCCTGTCTCTACTGATGCTGGCCCAGAATATGAAGTCGCCTGTATCTGTGACTCCCGTTATCGGAGGGGGAAACTACAGTTCTTGGTGGACTGGAAGGGGTACTCCCCTGCAGAAAGGACTTGGGAGCCTGCCTCAGGTGTTCATGCTCCACGTCTGATCCGACGTTTCTTTAGGTTACATCCTGGGAAGCCGGGGTCGCCCCCCAGGAGAAGGGGGCATACTGTTACACTCACAAAGCGCTGGTCCCTTTGGTCTAGAAGCCAGCTCTGTGGCTCCATTCGGAAAAGTACCTTCAAGATGGTGGATCACAGCACGGACGATTCCACTATCAACGTTCCAGTCCTCTCACGTTCGCCAGAGGTACGGCGTACCGCTCACGTGACTCTTCATAGGACACAGGGACTTCCAGCTCTTCGCGTCGCTACTGTACTAGTGGATGCTCCGTGAGTTCGCAACCAGGCAATCTCAAATCTTCTGCATAAATCTCTTACCTCTGATCAATACTAACCCCTCTCCTCTTAATATTCCAGATTCTCCTTTCAGCATTCTTTGTTTACACAAATCCCCCGGATTCATCTCGCGTCTCGTTCTGAAACGCTGCCTTTGAGTTCCTGAGTCACTACATTCTGGGTAATATTAAATACTCCTGTCCCAGTCCCTTTCTGAATCTGTCTTCAGGTATTGTAGGGATTGCCTTTACGGGCTTACTCACCTTTACTTTCTTCTGACAGACTTGTGTTCCTGTCGCCCTCTCCGTTCCTCATATTCTCGGCTTCTCTTCTGGTATTTACAATCCGGCTGATTAAGAGGTCAGGGGAATTAGTCTCTTTCCTGTTTTTTATCCCCTTCCTATTCTTCTACTATTCCTTACTTCGCTTCTCATTTCTTCCCTCTCCAGAAGCAGTCTTCCAATACTCTACACCACGATCGAATAGGCGTCATCAGCCTGTAAACCACGCTCCAATCTTCGGATCCGGCGCTCGACCAGGGTTTTCTTCCCCAGAGGGTTTCCCTGACTGGTGCTTACCTCTTACTCTGGGTTTCCCTACCAGTTGAGAGGTTGACACATTGGTCGGGGAGATTCTTGAGTTCAGCATTTGCTTCCCGTTGAACATATCAGTCTGCGCAGGTAAGACCTCCATACCTATTTATCGGGGGTTCTTAAAGATCCATTGGACCTAAACTTAGACTCGAGTATTTTGTAACACATGCAGCTCGTCAGGAAACAAACTCTTTAAGAAGAGAACTGATCATTTCCAAGGAGCGAACAGAGGACCTTGCTAGGCAATTGCTACAAACGCAGGCAGGACAGACACCTCTGCCTGCTCCAGGAGGAAGTTATCCTTCTGCATCATCTTTAAATCCAGTGCAAATCAATCTACCCGGTAATGTGCCCTTGGCTCCGCCCGAACGCTTTTCTGGTGACCCAAAAAAATTTGCAGTGTTCATCAACCAGTGCCACCTACACTTCTTATGTCGACCAGCTGCATTCCCAACAGACCAGACCAAGGTGGCTTTCCTGCTTTCTTATCTCAGTGGCAGCGCCGCAGATTGGTCGATCCCTTTAGTCACCCAGGATGATCCGGTTTTACATGATTTCCAGGCCTTCCAGTCCAGCATGGAGAAACTGTTCGCAAGACATGCACAAGGGCAGGCCTTGGACAATGAACTTCTTTCATTACGACAGGGTAATCAAGACCTCTTGACTTATATAGCCTCATTCAACAGACTTATAGTGGAAACTCAATGGCCCGAGGATAAGAGAATAACACTTTTCTACAGAGGCCTGCGTGGAGAGCTCAAGGATGTGTTAGCTCAAGTTGTGAACCCTCCACAAGAATGCTCAGACTATATTGACTTAGTTGTCCAATTGGACCACAGATTACAGAACAGGAAGGCTGATCGTTCTAAATTTGATACCCGAGTGTTTTCTAAACCACAGACCTCTACTAAGGGAGCTGACACTGTGGAACCCATGCAAATAGGGGGCATGAAAGGTCCTTTAACCCAAAAGGAGCGGGAAAGAAGAAGACAGCTGCAATTATGCCTCTATTGCGGGAACTCAGGGCACTTTCTTCGAGACTGTCCAGTGAAACCAGCTAAGAAGGCTGTAGGAGCCGCAGATACCTGTACCACAAGTTCTGAGCAGGGAAACAACCTAGCCCGGCAAGTGTAGAGGTCCTCTTGCCGAGCGTTAAGATCTGTCCCGTGACCTCGCATTTTGTGGTGCCCATGGTCCTCATTAGTCCTGAACGTCCGGATCGTTTGCATGCAATTGAAGCTTACATCGACAGCGGAGCAATCAGTAATTATGTGGACCGTGAAATGGTATCAAGGATGAATCTACCCCTTGTCCCTAAGGCAGTAAAAGACGTCATTACTACAGTGGATGGCACGGAGATAGCCTCCGGACCAGTAATGCACGCCACCCAAGAAGTGACGCTAGTGAGCCAAGATGGACACCGGGAGAAAATCGTGTTCGATGTGATCAAGGCCCCTCAGTTCCAGATCATTCTGGGAATCCCTTGGTTAGAGAAGCACAATCCTCAGATCGATTGGCGAGCAAAGACGGTTCAGTTTCCAGAATGTTTTACCACTTGTTATCCTCGGCCTGATGTTTCACTGGCTGCAATCTCTTCTGAGGTTCCCAAATTACCTCCCGAATACCAGGAATTCCAAGATGTCTTTTGGAAGGATCAAGCTAACACCCTGCCTCCTCATAGGTCTTACGACTGTCAAATAGATCTGATACCCGGAACAACTCCTCCTTGCAGTAGGATTTATGCCCTCACCGAGCCAGAGAATCTTCACCTCAGACAATATCTGGACCAATACCTAGCTAACGGGTTTATCCGTCCTTCAAAATCTCCAGCTTCATCGGCTTTGTTGTTCGTTCCGAAAAAGGAAGGAGACCTGAGGACTTGTATAGATTACCGCGCCCTGAATCAAATCACCCTTAAAAACAGATACCCGTTACCTTTGATCCCTGAACTCCTGGACCAAGTCAAAGACGCATGTATATATAAAAAGTTGGATCTCAGAGGAGCCTACCACTTGGCACGAATAAAAGAGGGCGATGAATGGAAGACAGCCTTCCGCACCAAGTATGGGTTATTCGAATATCAAGTGATGCCCTTTGGACTTTGTAACGCTCCTGCCGCTTTCCAGTATTTTATGAACGATGTCCTTAGAGAACTCATAGATGTGTGTGTTGTTGTCTACATTGATGACATCCTTGTCTATTCATCATCTGAAGAGGAACATCAGAGACACGTTAAAAAGGTTCTCGAGAGATTGCGTCAACATAACCTTTTTGCTAAGCTTGAAAAATGCGTTTTCAACGTAACTGAAGTTGAGTTCCTGGGATTCATATTGTCACCTAACGGAGTCCATATGGATTCAAAGAAAGTCGATGCAATCATCAAGTGGCCATCACCAACCTCTGTAAAAGGAGTTCAAAGCATGTTAGGCTTCGCTAACTGTTACCGCAGATTAATTCCTGAATTCTCTCGGATAGTCCAGCCCATCACCGCTCTGTTAAAGAAGAACAAATGTTTTGAGTGGTCTACTGAAGCAGAACAAGCTTTTCAGGACTTAAAAGCTAAATTCATTTCTGCACCTGTTCTAAAACATCCTCGCCCAGAACTCCCCTACATCGTGGAAACAGATGCTTCTAGTCTTGCTATGGGGGCAGTTTTATCACAAAGAGATCCGGTCACACACCAATTACATCCTGTAGCCTTTTGGTCCCGCAAATTCTCGGCTCCCGAGATCAACTATTCAATTACAGACAAGGAACTTTTAGCTATCAGATCGGCCTTTAAAGCCTGGCGGCATTATCTTTTGGGAGCCAGACACACAGTCACCGTAATGACTGATCACCGCAATTTACAATATCTGAAGACGGCCAAAGCTCAGTCTTCCAGACAGCATCGCTGGGCTCTGTTTCTGGCTGAGTTTGACTTTATAATTACTTATTGACCAGGCAGTAAAAATGGAAAAGCAGATGCCCTCTCCCGGATGGGAGTAGATGAACATTTGACCAATCCAGAACCAATACCCATGATCCCAGAACAAAGGATTTTGGGTTTGGTTAACGCTCACTCCTTTGAAGACATCAAGACTACAGTCAAATCACTCCTAACTCCGGCCGATTTGCAGGACTGGCAATTAAAGGGAAAAGAATTCTCAGTGGATCAAGACCTACCATATTTCCGAGGACGATTGTACTTGCCCTGTGAGAAAATACAAAAACAAGTAATCTCCTGTTATCACGACTCTCTAATGGAGGGTCACCCTGGCATTACCAAAACCATGGAAAAGATCAAAAGACATTTCTGGTGGCCATCATGGAAGAAGGATATTAGAGACTTTGTAATCTCCTGCGGTGTGTGTGCCCAGAATAAAAGTCAGAAGGAGAGACCAGCCGGCCTATTACACCCTCTAGACATTCCTCCCTGTCCATGGCATACCCTGTCCATGGATTTCATCACGGACTTACCTCCATGCTCAGGGTATAACACCATTCTAGTAGTCGTGGATCTATTCTACAAGATGGCTCACTTTATTCCCCTGAAGGGCCTACCTTCAGCTTCAGTATTGGCCCGAGAATTCTTAGAAAACATTGTTCGGTTACACGGTTTTCCCTCGGTTTTAGTCTCCGATAGGGGAAGTCAATTCATCTCCCACTTTTGGCGAAGTTGCTGTCGTCTAGCCCAAATTGATGTAAGACTTTCAACCAGTCACCATCCCCAAACTGACGGACAAACCGAGAGGACAAATCAGACTCTAGAGCAATATCTACGTTGCATGCTCCAACAAACTGAAAACCCTTGGAAGGATATTCTTTGGATCGCTGAATACGCTTACAACAATTCGACTCATTCTGGAACCGGGAAGACTCCCTTCTTCCTATTATACGGACACCATCCTAGAACCTCTAACCTGGATCCTCCCCAAGAATTCGAAACACCTGCTGTGGATCACTTGCACTCGGAGATAACCCGTGCTTTTAAGGAAGCCACTGTCCATCTGCAAAGAGCTAAAGCTCAATTCAAAAAAGGAGCAGATCGACACCGTAAAGAGGCCCCTCACTACGCAGTAGGAGATCAGGTCTGGTTATCCACTAAGCACCTGCCTCTAAAAGGACCCCGCGCCTTCATCCCGAGATACCTTGGACCCTATCTCATCTCTACCATAGTTAATCCGGTGGCTGTCAAATTGGAATTACCTGCGCATATGAAAATACATCCAGTATTCCATGTCTCCTTATTAAAACTAGTACAACCAGAAACCAGATTGACTGAACTCCCAGAACCTGATTTGGTAGATGGAGAACTTGAATTTGAAGTAAAGAACATCCTAGACTCCAAAATCTCCAAATTTAAGTTATATTATCTGGTTGATTGGAAAGGATATGGCCCCCAGGAAAGGTCTTGGGAACCCTCAGAATATGTCCACGCACCTCGTCTGGTCAAGAAATTCCATCTGAATCACCCCGACAAGCCAAAACCCCCGGAGAAGACACGCTTAGGAGGGGCCTTGAGGGGGGGTGCTGTCATGATCACTGCTTCCAAGGAGCCAGGACCAGCCCAACGTCCTTGGAAGCAGACCCCTAACCCTAATCCTAGGCACCAGCCGGTCCCCACTGGGACCTTTTGGACCTTGTGCTGGCGCCAGTGGCACCAGGCTCATCAAAACCATCGGTCCCGGCACTGGAAGCGCCGGGCTCATAATATGTCTGAAGATGCTTGGGTGGACTTACCTGCAGCAGACCATGCTGCTTACTTACCAACCACTTAGAAGTCCTCTGTGAACAGGAACTACTTTCTTACCTGGGTGGGGCAAGCTCCACTCCCTGGATACAGCACTGGAACTCTTCTGGAACTGGAACTCTTTTCTTACCTAGGCGGGGCCGTGGAGGAAGACGCCTCATCACTCCAAGGCTATTTAAACCACACCCGATAGATGAAACGTGCTTCGCGTTATTCTGCATCTGCAGCAGAACGCTCACCGAGTCTGTTCCAGCCTTTCTTCTTTCGATCCTGAACCTGCAAGAATTACACTTACCATTCCTGTATCCAGTCAACAGCAGCACCTGCAAAGACAAGAAACAACAGATTAGCAAGGCAAGCTTTACTCGCAGTGCTTACTCACCTGATCCATCGGCAGCGTCCTTTTCTTCACGCTGCACCTCCGCCTGTGAAGACAAAAGCATTGTTATTACTTACCCGCACTCTGCGAATTCCGGATTTCTTCACGCTGCATCGCCGCCTGTGAAGACAAAAGCATTGTTATTACTTACAGGCATTCCGCGGACTCCGGCGCTGCAAACTCCGGCGATGCAACCCAACTTCTGAAAGACAAAAGAAGAGACATTAGACAGGTATTTACTTACGCCCATCGCGCTCGTCGCAATAGAACGCCTGCAAATACTCCGGCGTCTCTTCAGCACGAATTAAGCTGCAAGGGAAAAAGACAGTTAGAGCGCTTGCATTTACTTACGCATTTCCAGGTGCTCACTCCATCTTCCATCTCAAGAATTCTGCAAGACAAAAGGGAAAAGCATTATACAGAGTCCTGTTCAATATTAACGTGCCACGCACCTAAAGACTATAAAGACTAAAAAGGTGTCTGGAAACTCACCGCTCGTGCAGTTAACGACGGTAACGATCCTCTGAGTTCAAGAGGCGTATGTTTCACCAGTGAAGGAACTGGCAACGGCACCCTGCACCAGACGCAGATGGAGAGTCCAGCATTCACCTATCTAAGGTGAGCACTTTGACCTGGGGGGCTCTACAGAGAGAGAGAGAGAGGGACATTCAACAACCCAGACCATTAACCCCCATATTCTTTCACCTGCAGAAACCTCACCCTACGAGTTCGACACACAGTGCGAAGAGGTTCGACCCCAGAAGCCAATCGAGTCCTGCACATCACTTTTCGAGTCACAGACACCTTCCTGCCCAGACCAGCGCCTCCGTGGGAATCAGGTGAGCGTTACACATATTCTGTACTTTGGGGGGTGTAGGATGCATTTTTCGTGCCAAAAATATTTTTGGGAATTTCAGTGGTCTAGGATGTGGGTTAATGCCCCTTTCAGGCTGCAAATGTTTTTGGGACATTCAGAGCTCTCTCACACTGTTTTTCGGCCACCAACATTTTCTGGACTTTATAGGTTCTAGGATGCTTGAAAACGCCTTTTTTTGGGCCTCCAAAGTTTTCAAAATTTTTGCAGGCCTAAGATGCATTTTAAGGCGTTTTTTGGGCTGCTAACATATTCTGAACTTTCAGGGGTGCAGGATGCATTTTTCGTGCCAAAAATATTTTGGGGAAATTCAGGGGTCTAAGATGCAGGTTAATGCCCCTTTAAGACTGCAAATGTTTTTGGGACATTCAGAGCTCTCCCACACATTTTTTCGGCCACCAACATTTTCTGGACTTTAGAGGGTCTGGGATGCCTGTAAACCCCTTTTTTGAGCCTATACATTTTCAACATTTTTGCAGGCCTAAATGCATATTAAGGCATTTTTTGGGCTGCTAACATATTCTGAACTTTCAGGGGTGTAGGATCACGACTCGCATTTTTCGTGCCAAAAATATTTTTGGGTATTTCAGTGGTCTAGGATGCGGGTTAATGCCCCTTTCAGGCTGCTAATGTTTTTGGGACATTCAGAGCTCTCTCACACCATTTATGGGCCACCAACATATTCTGGACTTTAGGGGTCTAGGACGCCTGTAAACCCCTTTTTTGGGCCTCCACAGTTTACAAAATTTTTACAGTCCTAAGGTTCATTTTAAGGCCTCTTTTGCGCTGCTAAAATATTCTGAACTTTCAGGTGTGAAGGATGCATATTTCATGTCAAAAAAATGTTTAGGAATTTCAGTGGTCTAGGATGCGGATTAATTCCCCTTTCAGACTGCAAATGTTTTTTGGACATTCAGAGCTCTCTCACACCATTTTTCGGCCACCAACATATTCTGGACGTTAGGGGGTCTACGATGCCTGTAAACCCCTTTTTTGGGCCTCCAAACATTTCAACATTTTTGTAGGCCTAAGATGCATTTTAAGGTCTTTTTTGGGCTGCTAACATTTTCTGAACATTCAGGGGTGTTGGATGCATTTTTCGTGCCAAAAATATTATTTTGAATTTCTGGGGTTTAGGATGTGGGTTAATGCCCCTTTCAGGCTGCAAATGTTTTTGGGACATTCAGAGCTCTCCGGGACCGTTTTTGGGCCACCAACATTTTCTTGACTTTAGGGGGTCTAGGATGCCTGTAAACCCCTTTTTTAGGCCTCCAAAGTTTTCAACATTTTTTCAGTCCTAATATGCATTTTAAAGCCTTTTTTGGAATGCTAACATATTCTGAACTTTCAGGGGTATAGGATTCATTTTTCGTGCCAAAAATATTTTTGGGAATTTCAGTGGTCTAGGATGCGGGTTAATGCCCTTTTCAGACTGCAAATGTTTTTGGGAGATTCAGAGCTCTCTCACACTGTTTTTGGGCCACCAACACATTCTGGACTTTAGGGGGTCTAGGATGCCTGTAAAACCATTTTTTATGCCTCCAAAGTTTGCAACATTTGTGCAGGCCTAAGATGCATTTTATGGCCTTTTTTGGGCTGCTAAAACATTCAGAACTTTCAGGTGTGAAGGATGCATACTTCATGCCAAAAATATGTTTGGGAATTTCAGTGGTCTAGGATGCCGGTTAATTCCCCTTTCAGACTGCAAATGTTTTTGGGACATTCAGAGCTCTCTCACACCGTTTTTCGGCCACGAACATATTCTGGACTTTAGGGGGTCTATGATGCCTGTAAACCCCTTTTTTATGCCTCCAAAGTTTGCAACAATTGTGCAGGCCTAAGATGCATTTTAAGGCCTTTTGTGGGCTGCTAACATATTCTGAACTTTCAGGGGGGTAGGATGCATTTTTTGTGCCAAACATATTTTTGGGAATTTCATGGGTCTAGGATGCGGTTAATCCCCCTTTCAGGCTGCAAATGTTTTTGGGACACTCAGAGCTCTCTCACACAGTTTTTCGGCCACCAACATTTTCTGGACTTTATGGGTTCTAGGATGCCTGTAAACTCCTTTTTTTGGGCCTCCAAAGTTTTCAACATTTTTGCAGGCCTAAAATGCATTTTAAGGCCTTTTTTGGAAGGCTAACATATTCTTAACTTTCAGGGGTGTAGGATGCATTTTTTGCGCCAAAAATATTTGGGGGAATTTCAGGGCGTCTAGCAGGCGAGTTAATGCCCTTTTCAGACTGCAAATGTTTTTGGGAGATTCAGAGCTCTCTCACACCGTTTTAGGGCCACCAACACATTCTGGACTTTAGGGGGTCTAGGATGCCTGTAAACTCCTTTTTTTGGGCCTCCACAGTTTACAACATTTTTGCAGTCCTAAGGTTCATTTTAAGGCCTCTTTTGCGCTGCTAAAATATTCAGAACTTTCAGGTGTGAAGGATGCATATTTCATGCCAAAAATATGTTTGGGAATTTCAGTGGTCTAGGATGCGGGTTAATTCCCCTTTCAGACTGCAAATGTTTTGGGACATTCAGAGCTCTCTCACACCGTTTTTCGGCCACCAACATATTCTGGACTTTAGGGGGTCTAGCATGCCTGTAAACCCCTTTTTATGCCTCCAAAGTTTTCAACATTTGTGCAGGCCTAAGATGCATTTTAAGGCCTTTTTTGGGCTCCTAACATATTCTGAACTTTCAGGGGTGTAGGATGTATTTTTCGTGCCAAAAATATTTTTGGGAATTTTCGGGGTTTAGGATGCGGGTTAATGGCCTTTTCAGGCTGCAAATGTTTTTGGGACATTCAGAGCTCTCTCACACTGTTTTTTGGCCACCAAAATTTTCTGGACTTTAGGGGCTCTACGATGCCTGTAGACCCCTTTTTTGGGCCTCCAAACATTTCAACATGTTTGCAGGCCTAAAATGCATTTTAAGGCCTTTTTTGGGCTCTAACATATTCTGAACTTTCAGAGGTGTAGGATGCATTTTTCGTGCCAAAAATATTTTTGGTAATTTTCGGGGTTTAGGATGCACCTCAAAACCTTCCTCTTCGCTTCTGCCTTCTCTCTCCCTCTCCCCTGCTAAACCTTCTTAACTCCCCACTGAATTCTGCACTAAACCTGCATCTGGGCCACTCTCAGCGACCTCGGTCCAGGGCCCAGCCACTCTCCACTTGCACTGCCTCCCTGGCTCCACCTGCACTGTGGGACTGTCACTGTATCCCTACAGCCCCCTTCCCAGCACTTCCCAGCACTTGCTCTGCACTTACCTCGCACTTGCCACCAGCTGGCCCTTTTTATTTATCATTTATTATTTATTTTTTATTACGCTACTTACCTTGTACTGCACTTTCCCCCCACCTCCTCCCCCTGCACTTTCTCCTTTTCCCCTTACCTCTGCACTTGCGCGATCTGAATGACACCTGGCCTAGTAGGATCGTTTGTCTGTCTTCCCCTTGTTTCCCTCCCTCCCTGCCTCGTCGCGCCTTGAAACACTTGTGTATAGGCGCGTTACAAATACCATATCATATCATATCATATCATATTAATGGCCTTTTCAGACTGCAAATGTTTTGGGACATTCAGAGCTCTCTCACACCGTTTTTCGGCCACAAACATATTCTGGACTTTAGGGGGTCTATGATGCCTGTAAACCCCTTTTTTATGCCTCGAAATTTTTCAACATTTGTGCAGGCCTAAGATGCATTTTAAGGCCTTTTTTGGGCTGCTAACATATTCTGAACTTTAAGGGGTGTAGGATGCATTTTTGTGCCAAAAATATTTTTGGGAATTTCATGGGTCTAGGATGCGGTTAATGCCCCTTTCAGGCTGCAAATGTTTTTGGGACACTCAGAGCTCTCTCACACAGTTTTTCGGCCACCAACATTTTCTGGACTTTATGGGTTCTAGGATGCCTGTAAACTCCTTTTTTTGGACCTCCAAATTTTCAACATTTTTACAGGCCTAAGATGCATTTTAAGGCCTTTTCTGGGCTGCTAACATATTCTGAACTTTCAGGGGTGAAGGATGCATTTTTCGTGCCAAAAATATTTTTGGGAATTTCAGGGGTTTAGTATGCGGGTTAATGGCCTTTTCAGGCTGCAAATGTGTTTGGGACATTCAGAGGTCTCTCACACCGTGTTTCAGCCACCAACCTATTCTGGACTTTAGGGGGTCTAGGATGCCTGTAAACCTCTTTTTTATGCCTCCAAAGTTTGCAACATTTGTGCAGGCCTAAGATGCATTTTAAGGCCTTTTTTGGGCTGCTAACATATTCTGAACTTTCAGGGGTGAAGGATGCATTTTTCGTGCCAAAAATATGTTTGGGAATTTCAGGGGTTTAGGATGCGGGTTAATGGCCTTTTCAGGCTGCAAATGTGTTTGGGACATTCAGAGCTCTCTCACACCGTGTTTCGCCCACCAACATATTCTGGACTTTAGGGGGTCTAGGATGCCTGTAAACCCCTTTTTTGGGCCTCCAAACATTTCAACATTTTTGCAGGCCTAAAATGCATTTTAAGACGTTTTTTGGAATGCAAACATATTCTGAACTTTCAGGGGTGTAGGATGCATTTTTTGTGCCAAAAATATTTGGGGGAATTTCAGGGGTCCAACAGGCGAGTTAATGCCCTTTTCAGATTGCAAATGTTTTTGGGAGATTCAGTGCTCTCTCACACCGTTTTTGGGCCACCAACACATTCTGGACTTTAGGGGGTCTAGGATGCCTGTAAACCCCTTTTTTGGGCCTCCACAGTTTACAACATTTTTGCAGTCCTAAGGTTCATTTTAAGGCCTCTTTTGCGCTGCTAAAATATTCCGAACTTTCAGGTGTGAAGGATGCATATTTCATGACAAAAAAATGTTTGGGAATTTCAGTGGACTAGGATGCGGGTTAATTCCCCTTTCAGACTGCAAATGTGTTTTGGACATTCAGAGCTCTCTCACACCATTTTTCGGCCACCAACATATTCTGGACTTTATGGGGTCTAGGATGCCTGTAAACCCCTTTTTTATGCCTCCAAAGTTTTCAACATTTGTGCAGCCCTAAAATGCATTTTAAGGCCTTCTTTGGGCTGCTAACATATTCTGAACTTTCAGGGGTGAAGGATGCATTTTTCGTGCCAAAAATATTTTTGTGACTTTCAGGGGTTTAGTATGCGGGTTAATGGCCTTTTCAGGCTGCAAATGTGTTTGGGACATTCAGAGGTCTCTCACACCGTGTTTCAGCCACCAACATATTCTGGACTTTAGGGGGTCTAGGATGCCTGTAAACCCCTTTTTTATGCCTCCAAAGTTTGCAACATTTGTGCAGGCCTAAGATGCATTTTAAGCCCTTTTTTGGGCTGCTAACATATTCTGAACTTTCAGGGGGGTAGGATGCATTTTTTGTGCCAAAAATATTTTTGGGAATTTCATGGGTCTAGGATGCGGTTAATGCCCCTTTCAGGCTGCAAATGTTTTTGGGACACTCAGAGCTCTCTCACACAGTTTTTCGGCCACCAACATTTTCTGGACTTTATGGGTTCTAGGATGCCTGTAAACTCCTTTTTTTGGGCCTCCAAAGTTTTCAACATTTTTGCAGACCTAAGATGCATTTTAAGGCCTTTTTTGGGCTGCTAACATATTCTGAACTTTCAGGGGTGAAGGATGCATTTTTCGTGCCAAAAATATGTTTGGGAATTTCAGGGGTTTAGGATGCGGGTTAATGGCCTTTTCAGGCTGCAAATGTGTTTGGGACATTCAGAGCTCTCTCACACCGTGTTTCGCCCACCAACATATTCTGGACTTTAGGGGGTCTAGGATGCCTGTAAACCCCTTTTTTGGGCCTCCAAACATTTCAACATTTTTGCAGGCCTAAAATGCATTTTAAGACGTTTTTTGGAATGCAAACATATTCTGAACTTTCAGGGGTGTAGGATGCATTTTTTGTGCCAAAAATATTTGGGGGAATTTCAGGGGTCCAACAGGCGAGTTAATGCCCTTTTCAGATTGCAAATGTTTTTGGGAGATTCAGTGCTCTCTCACACCGTTTTTGGGCCACCAACACATTCTGGACTTTAGGGGGTCTAGGATGCCTGTAAACCCCTTTTTTGGGCCTCCACAGTTTACAACATTTTTGCAGTCCTAAGGTTCATTTTAAGGCCTCTTTTGCGCTGCTAAAATATTCCGAACTTTCAGGTGTGAAGGATGCATATTTCATGACAAAAAAATGTTTGGGAATTTCAGTGGACTAGGATGCGGGTTAATTCCCCTTTCAGACTGCAAATGTGTTTTGGACATTCAGAGCTCTCTCACACCATTTTTCGGCCACCAACATATTCTGGACTTTATGGGGTCTAGGATGCCTGTAAACCCCTTTTTTATGCCTCCAAAGTTTTCAACATTTGTGCAGCCCTAAAATGCATTTTAAGGCCTTCTTTGGGCTGCTAACATATTCTGAACTTTCAGGGGTGAAGGATGCATTTTTCGTGCCAAAAATATTTTTGGGACTTTCAGGGGTTTAGTATGCGGGTTAATGGCCTTTTCAGGCTGCAAATGTGTTTGGGACATTCAGAGGTCTCTCACACCGTGTTTCAGCCACCAACATATTCTGCACTTTAGGGGGTCTAGGATGCCTGTAAACCCCTTTTTTATACCTCCAAAGTTTGCAACATTTGTGCAGGCCTAAGATGCATTTTAAGGCCTTTTTTGGGCTGCTAACATATTCTGAACTTTCAGGGGGGTAGGATGCATTTTTTGTGCCAAAAATATTTTTGGGAATTTCATGGGTCTAGGATGCGGTTAATGCCCCTTTCAGGCTGCAAATGTTTTTGCCCAAAACTACCCCTTTGGGGGTGGGACCAAGCCTGATTTGCATATGGTTTTTCCCCTTTTGTAATGGCTTGGCAGGCGAAGAACGATGGTCTGGAGGGTTGCCCAGAGCAATGCCAGAGGTCAAGATTTATTCTAAACCTTCCAGCCATCAACTCTTTTGTTTTGCTATTGTCACCCCGAGTGGGAAGGGTATGCCCAGACGTGGGTCCCTTGCCTGCTGGGCCTAGAGACCCAAGCTACTCCTCACTGATGACGCCCAACAAGGCTGAAACATGTCTGGGGATGCTTGTGGTCTCGTGCAAAAGGGATGTGACCTAGCAGTTCGGGCTGGACTACCCCTTTGGGGGTGGGACCAAGCCTGATTTGCATATGGTTTTTCCCCTTTTGTAATGGCTTGGCAGGCGAAGAACGATGGCCTGGAGGGTTGCCCAGAGCAATGCCAGAGGTCAAGATTTATTCTAAACCTTCCAGCCATCAACTCTTTTGTTTTGCTATTGTCACCCCGAGTGGGAAGGGTATGCCCAGACGTGGGTCCCTTGCCTGCTGGGCCTAGAGACCCAAGCTACTCCTCACTGATGACGCCCAACAAGGCTGAAACATGTCTGGGGATGCTTGTGGTCTCGTGCAAAAGGGATGTGACCTAGCAGTTCGGGCTGGACTACCCCTTTGGGGGTGGGACCAAGCCTGATTTGCATATGGTTTTTCCCCTTTTGTAATGGCTTGGCAGGCGAAGAACGATGGTCTGGAGGGTTGCCCAGAGCAATGCCAGAGGTCAAGATTTATTCTAAACCTTCCAGCCATCAACTCTTTTGTTTTGCTATTGTCACCCCGAGTGGGAAGGGTATGCCCAGACGTGGGTCCCTTGCCTGCTGGGCCTAGAGACCCAAGCTACTCCTCACTGATGACGCCCAACAAGGCTGAAACATGTCTGGGGATGCTTGTGGTCTCGTGCAAAAGGGATGTGACCTAGCAGTTCGGGCTGGACTACCCCTTTGGGGGTGGGACCAAACCTGATTTGCATATGGTTTTTCCCCTTTTGTAATGGCTTGGCAGGCGAAGAACGATGGTCTGGAGGGTTGCCCAGAGCAATGCCAGAGGTCAAGATTTATTCTAAACCTTCCAGCCATCAACTCTTTTGTTTTGCTATTGTCACCCCGAGTGGGAAGGGTATGCCCAGACGTGGGTCCCTTGCCTGCTGGGCCTAGAGACCCAAGCTACTCCTCACTGATGACGCCCAACAAGGCTGAAACATGTCTGGGGATGCTTGTGGTCTCGTGCAAAAGGGATGTGACCTAGCAGTTCGGGCTGGACTACCCCTTTGGGGGTGGGACCAAGCCTGATTTGCATATGGTTTTTCCCCTTTTGTAATGGCTTGGCAGGCGAAGAACGATGGTCTGGAGGGTTGCCCAGAGCAATGCCAGAGGTCAAGATTTATTCTAAACCTTCCAGCCATCAACTCTTTTGTTTTGCTATTGCAAATGTTTTTGGGACACTCAGAGCTCTCTCACACAGTTTTTCGGCCACCAACATTTTCTGGACTTTATGGGTTCTAGGATGCCTGTAAACTCCTTTTTTTGGGCCTCCAAAGTTTTCAACATTTTTGCAGACCTAAGATGCATTTTAAGGCCTTTTTTGGGCTGCTAACATATTCTGAACTTTCAGGGGTGAAGGATGCATTTTTCGTGCCAAAAATATGTTTGGGAATTTAAGGGGTTTAGGATGCGGGTTAATGGCCTTTTCAGGCTGCAAATGTGTTTGGGACATTCAGAGCTCTCTCACACCGTGTTTCGCCCACCAACATATTCTGGACTTTAGGGGGTCTAGGATGCCTGTAAACCCCTTTTTTGGGCCTCCAAACATTTCAACATTTTTGCAGGCCTAAAATGCATTTTAAGACGTTTTTTGGAATGCAAACATATTCTGAACTTTCAGGGGTGTAGGATGCATTTTTCGTGACAAAAATATTTTTGGGAATTTTCGGGGTTTAGGATGCGGGTTAATGGCCTTTTCAGACTGCAAATGTTTGGGACATTCAGAGCTCTCTCACACCGTTTTTCGGCCACGAACATATTCTGGACTTTAGGGGGTCTATGATGCCTGTAAACCCCTTTTTTATGCCTCGAATGTTTTCAACATTTGTGCAGGCCTAAGATGCATTTTAAGGCCTTTTTTGGGCTGCTAACATATTCTGAACTTTCAGGGGGGTAGGATGCATTTTTCGTGCCAAAAATATTTTTGGGAATTTTCGGGGTTTACGATGCGGGTTAATGGCCTTTTCAGGCTGCAAATGTTTTTGGGACATTCAGAGCTATCTCACACTGTTTTTGGGCCACCAACATTTTCTGGACTTTTGGGGCTCTACGATGCCTGTAGACCCCTTTTTTGGGCCTCCAAACATTTCAACATGTTTGCAGGCCTAAAATGCATTATAAGGCCTTTTTTGGGCTGCTAACATTTTCTGACTTTCAGGGGTGTTGGATGCATTTTTCATGTTAGAAATATTTTTCGGAATTTCAATGGTCTAGGATGTGGGTTAATGCCCCTTTCAGGCTGCAAAGGTTTTTGAGACATTCAGAGCCCTCTCACACCGTTTTTCGGCCAACAACATTTTCTGGATTTTATGGGTTCTAGGATGCCTGTAAACACCTTTTTTGGGCCTCCAAAGTTTTCAACATTTGTGCAGGCCTAAGATGCATTTTAAGGGTTTTTTTGGGCTGCTAACATATTCTGAACTTTCAGGGGTGTAGGATGCATTTTTCATGCTAGAAATATTTTTGGGGATTTCAGTGGTCTAGGATGTGGGTTAATGCCCCTTTCAGGCTGCACATGTTTTTGGGACATTCGGAGCTCTCTCACACCATTTATGGGCCACCAACATATTCTGGACTTTAGGGGGTCTAGGACGCTTGTAAACCCCTTTTTTGAGCCTCCACAGTTTACAAAATTTTTACAGTCCTAAGGTTCATTTTAAGGCCTTTTTTGCGCTGCTAAAATATTCAGAACTTTCAGGTGTGAAGGATGCATATTTCATGACAAAAGATGTTTGGGAATTTCAGTGGTCTAGGATGCGGGTTAATTCCCCTTTCAGACTGCAAATGTTTTTGGGACATTCAGAGCTCTCTCACACCATTTATGGGCCACCAACATATTGTGGACTTTAGGGGGTCTAGGATGCTTGTAAACCCCTTTTTATGCCTCCAAAGTTTTCAACATTTGTGCAGGCCTAAGATGCATTTTAAGGCCTTTTTTGGGCTCCTAACATATTCTGAACTTTCAGGGGTGTAGGATGCATTTTTCGTGACAAAAATATTTTTGGGAATTTTCGGGGTTTAGGATGCGGGTTAATGGCCTTTTCAGACTGCAAATGTTTGGGACATTCAGAGCTCTCTCACACCGTTTTTCGGCCACGAACATATTCTGGACTTTAGGGGGTCTATGATGCCTGTAAACCCCTTTTTTATGCCTCGAATGTTTTCAACATTTGTGCAGGCCTAAGATGCATTTTAAGGCCTTTTTTGGGCTGCTAACATATTCTGAACTTTAAGGGGGGTAGGATGCATTTTTCGTGCCAAAAATATTTTTGGGAATTTTCGGGGTTTACTATGCGGGTTAATGGCCTTTTCAGGCTGCAAATGTTTTTGGGACATTCAGAGCTATCTCACACTGTTTTTGGGCCACCAACATTTTCTGGACTTTAGGGGCTCTACGATGCTTGTAGACCCCTTTTTTGGGCCTCCAAACATTTCAAAATGTTTGCAAGCCTAAAATGCATTATAAGGCCTTTTTTGGGCTGCTAACATTTTCTGAACTTTCAGGGGTGTTGGATGCATTTTTCATGTTAGAAATATTTTTCGGAATTTCAATGCTCTAGGATGTGGGTTAATGCCCCTTTCAGGCTGCAAATGTTTTTGAGACATTCAGAGCTCTCTCACACCGTTTTTCGGCCAACAACATTTTCTGGTCTTTATGGGTTCTAGGATGCCTGTAAACACCTTTTTTGGGCCTCCAAAGTTTTCAACATTTGTGCAGGCCTAAGATGCATTTTAAGGCCTTTTTTGGGCTGCTAACATATTCTGAACTTTCAGGGGTGTAGGATGCATTTTTCATGCTAGAAATATTTTTGGGAATTTCAGTGGTCTAGGATGTGGGTTAATGCCCCTTTCAGGTTGCACATGTTTTTGGGACATTCGGAGCTCTCTCACACCATTTATGGGCCACCAACATATTCTGGACTTTAGGGGGTCTAGGACGCTTGTAAACCCCTTTTTTGAGCCTCCACAGTTTACAAAATCTTTACAGTCCTAAGGTTCATTTTAAGGCCTTTTTTGCGCTGCTAAAATATTCAGAACTTTCAGGTGTGAAGGATGCATATTTCATGACAAAAGATGTTTGGGAATTTCAGTGGTCTAGGATGCGGGTTAATTCCCCTTTCAGACTGAAAATGTTTTTGGGACATTCAGAGCTCTCTCACACCAATTTTCGGCCACCAACATATTCTGGACTTTATGGGGTCTAGGATGCCTGTAAACCCCTTTTTTATGCCTCCAAAGTTTTCAACATTTGTGCAGCCCTAAGATGCATTTTAAGGCCTTTTTTGGCCTGTTAACATATTCTGAACTTTCAGGCGTGTAGGATGCATTTTTCGTGGCAAAAATATGATTGGGAATTTCAGTGGTCTAGGATGCGGATAATGCCCCTTTCAGGCTGCAAATGTTTTTGGGACACTCAGAGCTCTCTTACACAGTTTTTCGGCCACCAACATTTTCTGGACTTTATGGGTTCTAGGATGCCTGTAAACTCCTTTTTTTGGGCCTCCAAAGTTTTCAACATTTTTGTGGGCCTAAAATGCATTTTAAGGCCTTTTTTGGGCTGCTAACATATTCTGAACTTTCAGGGGTGAAGGATGCATTTTTCGTGCCAAAAATATTTTTGGGAATTTCAGGGGTTTAGGATGCGGGTAAACGGCCTTTTCAGGCTGCAAATGTGTTTGGGACATTCAGAGCTCTCTCACACCGTGTTTCGGCCAACAACATATTCTGGACTTTAGGGGGTCTAGGATGCCTGTAAACCCCTTTTTTGGGCCTCCAAATATTTCAACATTTTTGCAGGCCTAAAATCCATTTTAAGGCCTTTTTTGGAATACTAACATATTCTGAACTTTCAGGGGGGTCGGATGCATTTTTTGTGCCAAAAATATTTTTGGGAATTTCAGTGGTCTAGGATGCGGGTTAATGCCCCTTTCAGGCTGCTAATGTTTTTGGGACATTCAGAGCTCTCTCACACCATTTATGGGGCACCAACATATTCTGGACTTTATGGGTTCTAGGATGCCTGTAAACCCCTTTTTTGGGCCTCCAAAGTTTTCAACATTTTTGCAGGCCTAAGATGCATTTTAAGGCCTTTTTTGGGCTCTAACATGTTCTGAACTTTCAGGGGTGTAGGATCCATTTTTCATGCTAGAAATATTTTTGTGAATTTCAGTGGTCTAGGATGTGGGTTAATGCCCCTTTCAGGCTGCACATGTTTTTGGGACATTCAGAGCTCTCTCACACCATTTATGGGCCACCAACATATTCTGGACTTTAGGGGGTCTAGGACGCTTGTAAACCCCTTTTTTGGGCCTCCACAGTTTACAAAATTTGTACAGTCCTAAGGTTCATTTTAAGGCCTTTTTTGGCCTGTTAACATATTCTGAACTTTCAGGCGTGTAGGATGCATTTTTCGTGGCAAAAATATTATTGGGAATTTCTGGGGTTTAGGATGCGGGTTAATGGCTTTTTCAGGCTGCAAATGTTTTTGGGACATTCAGAGCTCTCTGACACCGTTTTTGGCCAACCAACATTTTCTTGACTTTAGGGGGTCTATGATGCCTGTAACCCCCTTTTTTAGACCTCCAAAGTTTTCAACATTTTTTCAGGCCTAAGATGCATTTTAAAGCCTTTTTTGGAATGCTAACATATTCTGAACTTTCAGGGGTGTAGGATGTATTTTTCGTGCCAAAAATATTTTTGGGAATTTCAGTGGTCTAGGATGCGGGTTAATGCCCTTTTCAGACTGCAAATGTTTTTGGGAGATTCAGAGCTCTCTCACACTGTTTTTGGGCCACCAATACATTCTGGACTTTAGGGCGTCTAGGATGCCTGTAAACCCCTTTTTTGGGCCTCCACAGTTTTCAATTGCAGGCCTAAGATGCATTTTAAGGCCTTTTTTGGGCTGCTAACATATTCTGAACTTTCAGGGGTGTAGGATGCATTTTTCATGCTAGAAATATTTTTGGGAATTTCAGTGGTCTAGGATGTGGGTTAATGCCCCTTTCAGGCTGCACATGTTTTTGGGACATTCAGAGCTCTCTCACACCATTTATGGGCCACCAACATATTCTGGACTTTAGGGGGTCTAGGACGTCTGTAAACCCCTTTTTAGGCCTCCACAGTTTACAAAATTTTTACAGTCCTAAGGTTCATTTTAAGGCCTCTTTTGCGCTGCTAAAATATTCAGAACTTTCAGGTGTGAAGGATGCATATTTCATGACAAAAAATGTTTGGGAATTTCAGTGGTCTAGGATGCGGGTTAATTCCCCTTGCAGACTGCAAATGTTTTTGGGACATTCAGAGCTCTCTCACACCATTATTCGGCCACCAACATATTCTGGACTTTATGGGGTCTAGGATGCCTCTAAACCCCTTTTTTATGCCTCCAAAATTTTTCAACATTTGTGCAGCCCTAAGATGCATTTTAAGGCCTTTTTTGGCCTGTTAACATATTCTGAACTTTCAGGCGTGTAGGTTGCATTTTTCGTGGCAAAAATATTATTGGGAATTTCTGGGGTTTAGGATGCAGGTTAATGGCTTTTTCAGGCTGCAAATGTTTTTGGGACATTCAGAGCTCTCGCACACTGTTTTTGGGCCATCAACATTTTCTGGACTTTAGGGGGTCTATGATGCCTGTAAACCCCTTTTTTAGGCCTCCAAACATTTCAACATTTTTGTAGGCCTAAGATGCATTTTAAGGTCTTTTTTTGGGCTGCTAACATTTTCTGAACTTTCAGGGGTGTTGGATGCATTTTTCGTGCCAAAAATATTCTTGGGAATTTCAGTGGTCTAGGATGTGGGTTAATGCCCCTTTCAGGCTGCAAATGTTTTTGGGATATTCAGAGCTCTCTGACACCGTTTTTGGCCAACCACCATTTTCTTGACTTTAGGGGGTCTAGGATGCCTGTAAAGCCCTTTTTTGAGCCTATAAAGGTGTCAATATTTTTCCAGGCCTAAGATGCTTTAAGGCCTTTTTGGGCTGCTAACATATTCTGTACTTTCAGGGGTGTAGAATGCATTTTTTGTGGCAAAAATATTTTTGGGAATTTCAGTGGTCTAGGATGCGGGTTAATGCCCCTTTCAGGCTGCAAATGTTTTTGGGACATTCAGAGCTCTCTGGCACAGTTTTTGGGCCACCAACATTTTCTGGACTTTAGGGGGTCTAGGCTGCCTGTAAACCCCTTTTTTTGGGCCTCCAAACGTTTCAACATTTTTGCAGGCCTAGAATGCATTTTAAGGCCTTTTTTGGAATGCTAACATATTCTGAACTTTCAGGGGTGTAGGATGCATTTTTTGCGCCAAAAATATTTGGGGGAATTTCAGGGGTCTAGCAGGCGAGTTAATGCCCTTTTCAGACTGCAAATGTTTTTGGGAGATTCAGAGCTCTCTCACACCGTTTTTGGGGCACCAACACATTCTGGACTTTAGGGGGTCTAGGATGCCTGTGAACCCCTTTTTTGGGCCTCCACAGTTTACAACATTTTTGCAGTCCTAAGGTTCATTTTAAGGCCTCTTTTGCGCTGCTAAAATATTCAGAACTTTCAGGTGTGAAGGATGCATATTTCATGCCAAAAATATGTTTGGGAATTTCAGGGGTTTAGGATGCGGGTTAATGGCCTTTTCAGGCTGCAAATGTGTTTGGGACATTCAGAGCTCTCTCACACCGTGTTTCGCCCACCAACATATTCTGGACATTAGGGGGTCTAGGATGCCTGTAAACCCCTTTTTTTGGGCCTCCAAACATTTCAACATTTTTGCAGGCCTAGAATGCATTTTAAGGCCTTTTTTGGAATGCTAACATATTCTGAACTTTCAGGGGTGTAGGATGCATTTTTTGCGCCAAAGATATTTGGGGGAATTTCAGGTATCTAGCAGGCGAGTTAATGCACTTTTCAGACTGCAAATGTTTTTGGGAGATTCAGAGCTCTCTCACACCGTTTTTGGGCCCCCAACACATTCTGGACTTTAGGGGGTCTAGGATGCCTGTAAACTCCTTTTTTTGGGACTCCACAGTTTACAACATTTTTGCAGTCCTAAGGTTCATTTTAAGGCCTCTTATGCGCTGCTAAAATATTCAGAACTTTCAGGGGGGTAGGATGCATTTTTCGTGCCAAAAATATTTTTGGGAATTTCAGGGGTTTAGGATGCGGGTTAATGGCCTTTTCAAGCTGCAAATGTGTTTGGGACATTCAGAGCTCTCTCACACCGTGTTTCGCCCACCAACATATTCTGGACTTTAGGGGGTCTAGGATGCCTGTAAACCCCTTTTTTGGGCCTCCAAACATTTCAACATTTTTGCAGGCCTAAAATGCATTTAAGAGCTTTTTTGGAATGCAAACGTATTCTGAACCTTCAGGGGTGTAGGATGCATTTTTTGTGCCAAAAATATTTGGGGGAATTTCAGGGGTCTAGCAGGCGAGTTAATGCCCTTTTCAGATTGCAAATATTTTTGGGAGAATCAGAGCTCTCTAACACCGTTTCTGGGCAACCAACACATTCTGGACTTTAGGGGGTCTGGGATGCCTGTAAACCCCTTTTTTGGGCCTCCACAGTTTACAACATTTGTGCAGTCCTAAGGTTCATTTTAAGGCCTCTTTTGCGCTGCTAAAATATTCAGAACTTTCAGGTGTGAAGGATGCATATTTCATGACAAAAAATGTTTGGGAATTTCAGTGGTCTAGGATGCGGGTTAATTCCCCTTGCAGACTGCAAATGTTTTTGGGACATTCAGAGCTCTCTCACACCATTATTCGGCCACCAACATATTCTGGACTTTATGGGGTCTAGGATGCCTCTAAACCCCTTTTTTATGCCTCCAAAATTTTTCAACATTTGTGCAGCCCTAAAATGCATTTTAAGGCCTTTTTTGGCCTGTTAACATATTCTGAACTTTCAGGCGTGTAGGATGCATTTTTCGTGGCAAAAATATTATTGGGAATTTCTGGGGTTTAGGATGTGGGTTAATGGCTTTTTCAGGCTGCAAATGTTTTTGGGATATTCAGAGCTCTCTGACACCGTTTTTGGCCAACCAACATTTTCTTGACTTTAGGGGGTCTAGGATGCCTGTAAAGCCCTTTTTTGAGCCTATAAAGGTTTCAATATTTTTCCAGGCCTAAGATGCTTTAAGGCCTTTTTGGGCTGCTAACATATTCTGTACTTTCAGGGGTGTAGAATGCATTTTTTGTGGCAAAAACATTTTTGGGAATTTCAGTGGTCTAGGATGCGGGTTAATGCCCCTTTCAGGCTGCACATGTTTTTGGGACATTCAGAGCTCTCTGGCACAGTTTTTGGGCCACCAACATTTTCTGGACTTTAGGGGGTCTAGGATGCCTGTAAACCCCTTTTTTTGGGCCTCCAAACGTTTCAACATTTTTGCAGGCCTAGAATGCATTTTAAGGCCTTTTTTGGAATGCTAACATATTCTGAACTTTCAGGGGTGTAGGATGCATTTTTTGCGCCAAAAATATTTGGGGGAATTTCAGGGGTCTAGCAGGCGAGTTAATGCCCTTTTCAGACTGCAAATGTTTTTGGGAGATTCAGAGCTCTCTCACACCGTTTTTGGGCCACCAACACATTCTGGACTTTAGGGGGTCTAGGATGCCTGTGAACCCCTTTTTTGGGCCTCCACAGTTTACAACATTTTTGCAGTTCTAAGGTTCATTTTAAGGCCTCTTTTGCGCTGCTAAAATATTCAGAACTTTCAGGTGTGAAGGATGCATATTTCATGCCAAAAATATGTTTGGGAATTTCAGGGGTTTAGGATGCGGGTTAATGGCCTTTTCAGGCTGCAAATGTGTTTGGGACATTCAGAGCTCTCTCACACCGTGTTTCGCCCACCAACATATTCTGGACTTTAGGGGGTCTAGGATGCCTGTAAACCCCTTTTTTTGGGCCTCCAAACATTTCAACATTTTTGCAGGCCTAGAATGCATTTTAAGGCCTTTTTTGGAATGCAAACGTATTCTGAACCTTCAGGGGTGTAGGATGCATTTTTTGCGCCAAAGATATTTGGGGGAATTTCAGGTATCTAGCAGGCGAGTTAATGCACTTTTCAGACTGCAAATGTTTTTGGGAGATTCAGAGCTCTCTCACACCGTTTTTGGGCCCCCAACACATTCTGGACTTTAGGGGGTCTAGGATGCCTGTAAACTCCTTTTTTTGGGACTCCACAGTTTACAACATTTTTGCAGTCCTAAGGTTCATTTTAAGGCCTCTTATGCGCTGCTAAAATATTCAGAACTTTCAGGGGGGTAGGATGCATTTTTCGTGCCAAAAATATTTTTGGGAATTTCAGGGGTTTAGGATGCGGGTTAATGGCCTTTTCAAGCTGCAAATGTGTTTGGGACATTCAGAGCTCTCTCACACCGTGTTTCGCCCACCAACATATTCTGGACTTTAGGGGGTCTAGGATGCCTGTAAACCCCTTTTTTGGGCCTCCAAACATTTCAACATTTTTGCAGGCCTAAAATGCATTTAAGAGCTTTTTTGGAATGCAAACGTATTCTGAACCTTCAGGGGTGTAGGATGCATTTTTTGTGCCAAAAATATTTGGGGGAATTTCAGGGGTCTAGCAGGCGAGTTAATGCCCTTTTCAGATTGCAAATATTTTTGGGAGAATCAGAGCTCTCTAACACCGTTTCTGGGCAACCAACACATTCTGGACTTTAGGGGGTCTAGGATGCCTGTAAACCCCTTTTTTGGGCCTCCACAGTTTACAACATTTGTGCAGTCCTAAGGTTCATTTTAAGGCCTCTTTTGCGCTGCTAAAATATTCAGAACTTTCAGGTGTGAAGGATGCATATTTCATGACAAAAAATGTTTGGGAATTTCAGTGGTCTAGGATGCGGGTTAATTCCCCTTGCAGACTGCAAATGTTTTTGGGACATTCAGAGCTCTCTCACACCATTATTCGGCCACCAACATATTCTGGACTTTATGGGGTCTAGGATGCCTCTAAACCCCTTTTTTATGCCTCCAAAATTTTTCAACATTTGTGCAGCCCTAAAATGCATTTTAAGGCCTTTTTTGGCCTGTTAACATATTCTGAACTTTCAGGCGTGTAGGATGCATTTTTCGTGGCAAAAATATTATTGGGAATTTCTGGGGTTTAGGATGTGGGTTAATGGCTTTTTCAGGCTGCAAATGTTTTTGGGATATTCAGAGCTCTCTGACACCGTTTTTGGCCAACCAACATTTTCTTGACTTTAGGGGGTCTAGGATGCCTGTAAAGCCCTTTTTTGAGCCTATAAAGGTTTCAATATTTTTCCAGGCCTAAGATGCTTTAAGGCCTTTTTGGGCTGCTAACATATTCTGTACTTTCAGGGGTGTAGAATGCATTTTTTGTGGCAAAAACATTTTTGGGAATTTCAGTGGTCTAGGATGCGGGTTAATGCCCCTTTCAGGCTGCACATGTTTTTGGGACATTCAGAGCTCTCTGGCACAGTTTTTGGGCCACCAACATTTTCTGGACTTTAGGGGGTCTAGGATGCCTGTAAACCCCTTTTTTGGGCCTCCAAACGTTTCAACATTTTTGCAGGCCTAGAATGCATTTTAAGGCCTTTTTTGGAATGCTAACATATTCTGAACTTTCAGGGGTGTAGGATGCATTTTTTGCGCCAAAAATATTTGGGGGAATTTCAGGGGTCTAGCAGGCGAGTTAATGCCCTTTTCAGACTGCAAATGTTTTTGGGAGATTCAGAGCTCTCTCACACCGTTTTTGGGCCACCAACACATTCTGGACTTTAGGGGGTCTAGGATGCCTGTGAACCCCTTTTTTGGGCCTCCACAGTTTACAACATTTTTGCAGTCCTAAGGTTCATTTTAAGGCCTCTTTTGCGCTGCTAAAATATTCAGAACTTTCAGGTGTGAAGGATGCATATTTCATGCCAAAAATATGTTTGGGAATTTCAGGGGTTTAGGATGCGGGTTAATGGCCTTTTCAGGCTGCAAATGTGTTTGGGACATTCAGAGCTCTCTCACACCGTGTTTCGCCCACCAACATATTCTGGACATTAGGGGGTCTAGGATGCCTGTAAACCCCTTTTTTTGGGCCTCCAAACATTTCAACATTTTTGCAGGCCTAGAATGCATTTTAAGGCCTTTTTTGGAATGCTAACATATTCTGAACTTTCAGGGGTGTAGGATGCATTTTTTGCGCCAAAGATATTTGGGGGAATTTCAGGTATCTAGCAGGCGAGTTAATGCACTTTTCAGACTGCAAATGTTTTTGGGAGATTCAGAGCTCTCTCACACCGTTTTTGGGCCCCCAACACATTCTGGACTTTAGGGGGTCTAGGATGCCTGTAAACTCCTTTTTTTGGGACTCCACAGTTTACAACATTTTTGCAGTCCTAAGGTTCATTTTAAGGCCTCTTTTGCGCTGCTAAAATATTCAGAACTTTCAGGGGGGTAGGATGCATTTTTCGTGCCAAAAATATTTTTGGGAATTTCAGGGGTTTAGGATGCGGGTTAATGGCCTTTTCAAGCTGCAAATGTGTTTGGGACATTCAGAGCTCTCTCACACCGTGTTTCGCCCACCAACATATTCTGGACTTTAGGGGGTCTAGGATGCCTGTAAACCCCTTTTTTGGGCCTCCAAACATTTCAACATTTTTGCAGCCTAAAATGCATTTAAGAGCTTTTTTGGAATGCAAACGTATTCTGAACCTTCAGGGGTGTAGGATGCATTTTTTGTGCCAAAAATATTTGGGGGAATTTCAGGGGTCTAGCAGGCGAGTTAATGCCCTTTTCAGATTGCAAATATTTTTGGGAGAATCAGAGCTCTCTAACACCGTTTCTGGGCAACCAACACATTCTGGACTTTAGGGGGTCTAGGATGCCTGTAAACCCCTTTTTTGGGCCTCCACAGTTTACAACATTTGTGCAGTCCTAAGGTTCATTTTAAGGCCTCTTTTGCGCTGCTAAAATATTCAGAACTTTCAGGTGTGAAGGATGCATATTTCATGACAAAAAATGTTTGGGAATTTCAGTGGTCTAGGATGCGGGTTAATTCCCCTTGCAGACTGCAAATGTTTTTGGGACATTCAGAGCTCTCTCACACCATTATTCGGCCACCAACATATTCTGGACTTTATGGGGTCTAGGATGCCTCTAAACCCCTTTTTTATGCCTCCAAAATTTTTCAACATTTGTGCAGCCCTAAAATGCATTTTAAGGCCTTTTTTGGCCTGTTAACATATTCTGAACTTTCAGGCGTGTAGGATGCATTTTTCGTGGCAAAAATATTATTGGGAATTTCTGGGGTTTAGGATGTGGGTTAATGGCTTTTTCAGGCTGCAAATGTTTTTGGGATATTCAGAGCTCTCTGGCACAGTTTTTGGGCCACCAACATTTTCTGGACTTTAGGGGGTCTAGGATGCCTGTAAACCCCTTTTTTTGGGCCTCCAAACGTTTCAACATTTTTGCAGGCCTAGAATGCATTTTAAGGCCTTTTTTGGAATGCTAACATATTCTGAACTTTCAGGGGTGTAGGATGCATTTTTTGCGCCAAAAATATTTGGGGGAATTTCAGGGGTCTAGCAGGCGAGTTAATGCCCATTTCAAACTTCAAATGTTTTTGGGAGATTCAGAGCTCTCTCACACCGTTTTTGGGCCACCAACACATTCTGGACTTTAGGGGGTCTAGGATGCCTGTGAACCCCTTTTTTGGGCCTCCACAGTTTACAACATTTTTGCAGTTCTAAGGTTCATTTTAAGGCCTCTTTTGCGCTGCTAAAATATTCAGAACTTTCAGGTGTGAAGGATGCATATTTCATGCCAAAAATATGTTTGGGAATTTCAGGGGTTTAGGATGCGGGTTAATGGCCTTTTCAGGCTGCAAATGTGTTTGGGACATTCAGAGCTCTCTCACACCGTGTTTCGCCCACCAACATATTCTGGACTTTAGGGGGTCTAGGATGCCTGTAAACCCCTTTTTTTGGGCCTCCAAACATTTCAACATTTTTGCAGGCCTAGAATGCATTTTAAGGCCTTTTTTGGAATGCTAACATATTCTGAACTTTCAGGGGTGTAGGATGCATTTTTTGCGCCAAAGATATTTGGGGGAATTTCAGGGGTCTAGCAGGCGAGTTAATGCACTTTTCAGACTGCAAATGTTTTTGGGAGATTCAGAGCTCTCTCACACCGTTTTTGGGCCCCCAACACATTCTGGACTTTAGGGGGTCTAGGATGCCTGTAAACTCCTTTTTTTGGGACTCCACAGTTTACAACATTTTTGCAGTCCTAAGGTTCATTGTAAGGCCTCTTATGCGCTGCTAAAATATTCAGAACTTTCAGGGGGGTAGGATGCATTTTTCGTGCCAAAAATATTTTTGGGAATTTCAGGGGTTTAGGATGCGGGTTAATGGCCTTTTCAAGCTGCAAATGTTTTTGGGACATTCAGAGCTCTCTCACACCGTGTTTCGCCCACCAACATATTCTGGACTTTAGGGGGTCTAGGATGCCTGTAAACCCCTTTTTTGGGCCTCCAAACATTTCAACATTTTTGCAGGCCTAAAATGCATTTAAGAGCTTTTTTGGAATGCAAACGTATTCTGAACCTTCAGGGGTGTAGGATGCATTTTTTGTGCCAAAAATATTTGGGGGAATTTCAGGGGTCTAGCAGGCGAGTTAATGCCCTTTTCAGATTGCAAATATTTTTGGGAGATTCAGAGCTCTCTAACACCGTTTCTGGGCAACCAACACATTCTGGACTTTAGGGGGTCTAGGATGCCTGTAAACCCCTTTTTTGGGCCTCCACAGTTTAAAACATTTGTGCAGTCCTAAGGTTCATTTTAAGGCCTCTTTTGTGCTGCTAAAATATTCAGAACTTTCAGGTGTGAAGGATGCATATTTCATGACATAAAATGTTTGGGAATTTCAGTGGTCTAGGATGCGGGTTAATTCCCCTTGCAGACTGCAAATGTATTTGGGAAATTCAGAGCTCTCTCACACCATTATTCGGCCACCAACATATTCTGGACTTTATGGGGTCTAGGATGCCTCTAAACCCCTTTTTTATGCCTCCAAAATTTTTCAACATTTGTGCAGCCCTAAGATGCATTTTAAGGCCTTTTTTGGCCTGTTAACATATTCTGAACTTTCAGGGGTGTTGGATGCATTTTTCGTGGCAAAAATATTATTGGGAATTTCTGGGGTTTAGGATGCGTGTTAATGGCTTTTTCAGGCTGCAAATGTTTTTGGGACATTCAGAGCTCTCTCACACTGTTTTTGGGCCATCAACATTTTCTGGACTTTAGGGGGTCTACGATGCCTGTAAACCCCATTTTTGGGCCTCCAAACATTTCAACATTTTTGTAGGCCTAAGATGCATTTTAAGGTCTTTTTTTGGCCTGTTAACATTTTCTGAACTTTCAGGGGTGTTGGATGCATTTTTCGTGCCAAAAATATTCTTGGGAATTTCAGTGGTCTAGGATGTGGGTTAATGCCCCTTTCAGGCTGCAAATGTTTTTGGGATATTCAGAGCTCTCTGACACCGTTTTCGGCCAACCAACATTTTCTTGACTTTAGGGGGTCTAGGATGCCTGTAAAGCCCTTTTTTGAGCCTATAAAGGTTTCAATATTTTTCCAGGCCTAAGATGCTTTTAAGGCCTTTTTGGGCTGCTAACATATTCTGTACTTTCAGAGGTGTAGAATGCATTTTTTGTGGCAAAAATATTTTTGGGAATTTCAGTGGTCTAGGATGCGGGTTAATGCCCCTTTCAGGCTGCAAATGTTTTTGGGACATTTAGAGCTCTCTCACACCGTTTTTGGGCCACCAACACATTCTGGACTTTAGGGGGTCTAGGATGCCTGTAAACCCCTTTTTTGGGCCTCCACAGTTTACAACATTTTTGCAGTCCTAAGGTTCATTTTAAGGCCTCTTTTGCGCTGCTAAAATATTCAGAACTTTCAGGTGTGAAGGATGCATATTTCATGCCAAAAATATGTTTGGGAATTTCAGGGGTTTAGGATGCGGGTTAATGGCCTTTTCAGGCTGCAAATGTGTTTGGGACATTCAGAGCTCTCTCACACCGTGTTTCGCCCACCAACATATTCTGGACTTTAGGGGGTCTAGGATGCCTGTAAACCCCTTTTTCTGGGTCTCCAAACATTTCAACATGTTTGCAGGCCTAGAATGCATTTTAAGTCCTTTTTTGGAATGCTAACATATTCTGAACTTTCAGGGGTGTAGGATGCATTTTTTGCGCCAAAAATATTTGGGGGAATTTCAGGGGTCTAGCAGGCGAGTTAATGCCCTTTTCAGACTGCAAATGTTTTTGGGAGATTCAGAGCTCTCTCACACCGTTTTTGGGCCACCAACACATTCTGGACTTTAGGGGGTCTAGGATGCCTGTAAACCCCTTTTTTGGGCCCCCACAGTTTACAACATTTTTGCAGTCCTAAGGTTCATTTTAAGGCCTCTTTTACGCTGCTAAAATATTCAGAACTTTCAGGTGTGAAGGATGCATATTTCAAGCCAAAAATATGTTTGGGAATTTCACGGGTTTAGGATGCGGGTTAATGGCCTTTTCAGGCTGCAAATGTGTTTGGGACATTCAGAGCTCTCTCACACCGTGTTTCGCACACCAACATATTCTGGACTTTAGGGGGTCTAGGATGCCTGTTAGCCCCTTTTTCTGGGCCTCCAAACATTTCAACATTTTTGCAGGCCTAGAATGCATTTTAAGGCCTTTTTTGGAATGCTAACATATTCTGAACTTTCAGGGGTGTAGGATGCATTTTTTGCGCCAAAAATATTTGGGGGAATTTCAGGGGTCTAGCAGGCGAGTTAATGCCCTTTTCAGACTGCAAATGTTTTTGGGAGATTCAGTGCTCTCTCACACTGTTTTTGGGCCCCCAACACATTCTGGACTTTAGGGGGTCTAGGATGCCTGTAAACCCCTTTTTTGGGCCTCCACAGTTTACAACATTTTTGCAGTCCTAAGGTTCATTTTAAGGCCTCTTTTACGCTGCTAAAATATTCAGAATTTTCAGGTGTGAAGGATGCATATTTCATGCCAAAAATATGTTTGGGAATTTCAGTGGTCTAGGAAGCGGGTTAATTCCCCTTTCAGACTGCAAATGTTTTGGGACATTCAGAGCTCTCTCACACCGTTTTTCGGCCACCAACATATTCTGGACTTTAGGGCGTCTAGCATGCTTGTAAACCCCTTTTTATGCCTCCAAAGTTTTCAACATTTGTGCAGGCCTAAGATGCATTTTAAGGCCTTTTTTGGGCTGCTAACATATTCTGAACTTTCAGGGGGGTAGGATGCATTTTTGTGCCTAAAATATTTTTGGGAATTTCATGGGTCTAGGATGCGATTAATGCCCCTTTCTGGCTGCAAATGTTTTTGGGACACTCAGAGCTCTCTCACACAGTTTTTCGGCCACCGACATTTTCTGGACTTTATGGGTTCTAGGATGCCTGTAGACTCCTTTTTTTGGGCCTCCAAAGTTTTCAACATTTTTACAGGCCTAAGATGCATTTTAAGGCCTTTTCTGGTCTGCTAACATATTCTGAACTTTCAGGGGTGAAGGATGCATTTTTCGTGCCAAAAATATTTTTGGGAATTTCAGGGGTTTAGGATGCGGGTTAATGGCCTTTTCAGGCTGCAAATGTGTTTGGGACATTCAGAGGTCTCTCCCACCGTGTTTCGGCCACCAACATATTCTGGACTTTAGGGGGTCTAGGATGCCTGTAAACCCCTTTTTTATGCCTCCAAAGTTTGCAACATTTGTGCAGGCCTAAGATGCATTTTGAGGCCTTTTTTGGGCTGCTAACATATTCTGAACTTTCAGGGGGGTAGGATGCATTTTTTGTGCCAAAAATATTTTTGGGAATTTCATGGGTCTAGGATGCGGTTAATGCCCCTTTCAGGCTGCAAATGTTTTTGGGACACTCAGAGCTCTCTCACACAGTTTTTCGGCCACCAACATTTTCTGGACTTTATGGGTTCTAGGATGCCTGTAAACTCCTTTTGTTGGGCCTCCAAAGTTTTCAACATTTCTGCAGACCTAAGATGCATTTTAAGGCCTTTTTTGGGCTGCTAACATATTCTGAACTTTCAGGGGTGAAGGATGCATTTTTCGTGCCAAAAATATTTTTGGGAATTTCAGGGGTTTAGGATGCGGGTTAATGGCCTTTTCAGGCTGCAAATGTGTTTGGGACATTCAGAGCTCTCTCACACCGTGTTTCGCCCACCAACATATTCTGGACTTTAGGGGGTCTAGGATGCCTGTAAACCCCTTTTTTGGGCCTCCAAACATTTCAACATTTTTGAAGGCCTAAAATGCATTTAAGAGCTTTTTTGGAATGCAAACGTATTCTGAACTTTCAGGGGTGTAGGATGCATTTTTTGTGCCAAAAATATTTGGGGGGAATTTCAGGGGTCTAGCAGGCGAGTTAATGCCCTTTTCAGATTGCAAATATTTTTGGGAGATTCAGAGCTCTCTAACACCGTTTTTGGGCCACCAACACATTCTGGACTTTAGGGGGTCTAGGATGCCTGTAAACCCCTTTTTTGGGCCTCCACAGTTTACAACATTTGTGCAGTCCTAAGGTTCATTTTAAGGCCTCTTTTGCGCTGCTAAAATATTCAGAACTTTCAGGTGTGAAGGATGCATATTTCATGCCAAAAATATGTTTGGGAATTTCAGTGATCTAGGATGCGGGTTAATTCCCCTTTCAGATTGCAAATGTTTTTGGGAGATTCAGAGCTCTCTCACACCGTTTTTGGGCCACAAACATTTTCTGGACTTTAGGGGTTCTAGGATGCCTGTAAAGCCCTTTTTTGGGCCTCCAAAGTTTTCAACATTTGTGCGGCCCTAAAATGCATTTTAAGGCCTCTTTTGCGCTGCTAAAATATTCCGAACTTTCAGGTGTGAAGGATGCATATTTCATGACAAAAAAATGTTTGGGAATTTCAGTGGACTAGGATGCGGGTTAATTCCCCTTTCAGACGGCAAATGTTTTGGGACATTCAGAGCTCTCTCACACCGTTTTTCGGCCACCAACATTTTCTGGACTTTATAGGTCTAGGATGTCTGTAAACCCCTTTTTGGGCCTCCAAAGATTTCAAAATTTTTGCAGGCCTAAGATGCATTTTAAGGCCTTTTTTGGGCTGCTAACATATTCTGAACTTTCAGGGGTGTAGGATGCATTTTTCGTGCCAAAAATATTTTTGGGAATTTCAGTTGTCTAGGATGTGGGTTAATGCCCCTTTCAGGCTGCAAATGTTTTTGAGACATTCAGAGCTCTCTCACACCGTTTTTCGGCCACCAACACTTTCTGGACTTTATGGGTTCTAGGATGCCTGTAAACCCCTTTTTTGGGCCTCCAAAGTTTTCAACATTTTTGCAGGCCTAAGATGCATTTTAAGGCTTTTTTTGGACTGCTAACATATTCTGAACTTTCAGGGGTGTAGGATGCATTTTTCATGCTAGAAGTATTTTTGGGAATTTCAGTGATATAGGATGTGGGTTAATACCCCTTTCAGGCTGCACATGTTTTTGGGACATTCAGAGCTCTCTCACACCCTTTTCTGGGCCACCAACATTTTCTGGACTTTAGGGTGTCTAGGATGCCTGTAAACTCCTTTTTTTGGGCCTCCAAAGTTTTCAACATTTTTACAGGCCTAAGATGCATTTTAAGGCCTTTTCTGGTCTGCTAACATATTCTGAACTTTCAGGGGTGAAGGATGCATTTTTCGTGCCAAAAATATTTTTGGGAATTTCAGGGGTTTAGGATGCGGGTTAATACCCCTTTCAGGCTGCACATGTTTTTGGGACATTCAGAGCTCTCTCACACCGTTTTCTGGGCCACCAACATTTTCTGGACTTTAGGGGGTCTAGGATGCCTGTAAACCCCTTTTTTGAGCCTATACATTTTTCAACATTTTTGCAGGCCTAAGATGCATTTTAAGGCCTTTTTTGGGCTGCTTACATATTCTGTACTTTCGGGGTTGTAGGATCCATTTTACGTGCCAAAAATATTTTTGTGGATTTCAGTGGTCTAGGATGCGGGTTAATGCCCCTTTCAGGCTGCAAATGTTTGTGGGACATTTAGAGCTCTCTGGCACCATTTTTGGGCCACCAACATTTTCTGGACTTTAGGGGGTCTAGGATGCCTGTAAACCACTTTTTAGGCCTCCACAGTTTTCAACATTTATGCAGGCCTAAGATGCATTTTAAGGCCTTTTTTGGAATGCTAACATATTCTGAACTTTCAGGGGTGTAGGATGCATTTTTCGTGCCAAAAATACTTTTGAGAATTTCAGGGGTCTAGGAAGCGGGTTAATGCCCCTTTCAGACTGCACATGTTTTTGGGACATTCAGAGCTCTCTGGCACCATTTTTGGGCCACCAACATTTTCTGGACTTTAGGGGGTCTAGGATGCCTGTAAACCACTTTTTAGGCCTCCACAGTTTTCAACATTTATGCAGGCCTAAGATGCATTTTAAGGCCTTTTTTGGAATGCTAACATATTCTGAACTTTCAGGGGTGTAGGATGCATTTATCGTGCCAAAAATACTTTTGAGAATTTCAGGGGTCTAGGAAGCGGGTTAATGCCCCTTTCAGACTGCACATGTTTTTGGGACATTCAGAGCTCTCTCACACCGTTTTTGGGCCACCAACATTTTCTGGACTTTAGGGGGTCTAGGATGAGTGTAAACCCCTTTTTTATGCCTCCAAAGTTTGCAACATTTGTGCAGGCCTAAGATGCATTTTGAGGCCTTTTTTGGGCTGCTAACATATTCTGAACTTTCAGGGGGGTAGGATGCATTTTTTGTGCCAAAAATATTTTTGGGAATTTCATGGGTCTAGGATGCGGTTAATGCCCCTTTCAGGCTGCAAATGTTTTTGGGACACTCAGAGCTCTCTCACACAGTTTTTCGGCCACCAACATTTTCTGGACTTTATGGGTTCTAGGATGCCTGTAAACTCCTTTTGTTGGGCCTCCAAAGTTTTCAACATTTCTGCAGACCTAAGATGCATTTTAAGGCCTTTTTTGGGCTGCTAACATATTCTGAACTTTCAGGGGTGAAGGATGCATTTTTCGTGCCAAAAATATTTTTGGGAATTTCAGGGGTTTAGGATGCGGGTTAATGGCCTTTTCAGGCTGCAAATGTGTTTGGGATATTCAGAGCTCTCTCACACCGTGTTTCGCCCACCAACATATTCTGGACTTTAGGGGGTCTAGGATGCCTGTAAACCCCTTTTTTGGGCCTCCAAACATTTCAACATTTTTGAAGGCCTAAAATGCATTTAAGAGCTTTTTTGGAATGCAAACGTATTCTGAACTTTCAGGGGTGTAGGATGCATTTTTTGTGCCAAAAATATTTGGGGGGAATTTCAGGGGTCTAGCAGGCGAGTTAATGCCCTTTTCAGATTGCAAATATTTTTGGGAGATTCAGAGCTCTCTAACACCGTTTTTGGGCCACCAACACATTCTGGACTTTAGGGGGTCTAGGATGCCTGTAAACCCCTTTTTTGGGCCTCCACAGTTTACAACATTTGTGCAGTCCTAAGGTTCATTTTAAGGCCTCTTTTGCGCTGCTAAAATATTCAGAACTTTCAGGTGTGAAGGATGCATATTTCATGCCAAAAATATGTTTGGGAATTTCAGTGATCTAGGATGCGGGTTAATTCCCCTTTCAGATTGCAAATGTTTTTGGGAGATTCAGAGCTCTCTCACACCGTTTTTGGGCCACAAACATTTTCTGGACTTTAGGGGTTCTAGGATGCCTGTAAAGCCCTTTTTTGGGCCTCCAAAGTTTTCAACATTTGTGCGGCCCTAAAATGCATTTTAAGGCCTCTTTTGCGCTGCTAAAATATTCCGAACTTTCAGGTGTGAAGGATGCATATTTCATGACAAAAAAATGTTTGGGAATTTCAGTGGACTAGGATGCGGGTTAATTCCCCTTTCAGACGGCAAATGTTTTGGGACATTCAGAGCTCTCTCACACCGTTTTTCGGCCACCAACATTTTCTGGACTTTATAGGTCTAGGATGTCTGTAAACCCCTTTTTGGGCCTCCAAAGATTTCAAAATTTCTGCAGGCCTAAGATGCATTTTAAGGCCTTTTTTGGGCTGCTAACATATTCTGAACTTTCAGGGGTGTAGGATGCATTTTTCGTGCCAAAAATATTTTTGGGAATTTCAGTTGTCTAGGATGTGGGTTAATGCCCCTTTCAGGCTGCAAATGTTTTTGAGACATTCAGAGCTCTCTCACACCGTTTTTCGGCCACCAACACTTTCTGGACTTTATGGGTTCTAGGATGCCTGTAAACCCCTTTTTTGGGCCTCCAAAGTTTTCAACATTTTTGCAGGCCTAAGATGCATTTTAAGGCTTTTTTTGGACTGCTAACATATTCTGAACTTTCAGGGGTGTAGGATGCATTTTTCATGCTAGAAGTATTTTTGGGAATTTCAGAGATATAGGATGTGGGTTAATACCCCTTTCAGGCTGCACATGTTTTTGGGACATTCAGAGCTCTCTCACACCCTTTTCTGGGCCACCAACATTTTCTGGACTTTAGGGTGTCTAGGATGCCTGTAAACTCCTTTTTTTGGGCCTCCAAAGTTTTCAACATTTTTACAGGCCTAAGATGCATTTTAAGGCCTTTTCTGGTCTGCTAACATATTCTGAACTTTCAGGGGTGAAGGATGCATTTTTCGTGCCAAAAATATTTTTGGGAATTTCAGGGGTTTAGGATGCGGGTTAATACCCCTTTCAGGCTGCACATGTTTTTGGGACATTCAGAGCTCTCTCACACCGTTTTCTGGGCCACCAACATTTTCTGGACTTTAGGGGGTCTAGGATGCCTGTAAACCCCTTTTTTGAGCCTATAAATTTTTCAACATTTTTGCAGGCCTAAGATGCATTTTAAGGCCTTTTTTGGGCTGCTTACATATTCTGTACTTTCGGGGTTGTAGGATCCATTTTACGTGCCAAAAATATTTTTGTGGATTTCAGTGGTCTAGGATGCGGGTTAATGCCCCTTTCAGGCTGCAAATGTTTGTGGGACATTTAGAGCTCTCTGGCACCATTTTTGGGCCACCAACATTTTCTGGACTTTAGGGGGTCTAGGATGCCTGTAAACCACTTTTTAGGCCTCCACAGTTTTCAACATTTATGCAGGCCTAAGATGCATTTTAAGGCCTTTTTTGGAATGCTAACATATTCTGAACTTTCAGGGGTGTAGGATGCATTTTTCGTGCCAAAAATACTTTTGAGAATTTCAGGGGTCTAGGAAGCGGGTTAATGCCCCTTTCAGACTGCACATGTTTTTGGGACATTCAGAGCTCTCTGGCACCATTTTTGGGCCACCAACATTTTCTGGACTTTAGGGGGTCTAGGATGCCTGTAAACCACTTTTTAGGCCTCCACAGTTTTCAACATTTATGCAGGCCTAAGATGCATTTTAAGGCCTTTTTTGGAATGCTAACATATTCTGAACTTTCAGGGGTGTAGGATGCATTTATCGTGCCAAAAATACTTTTGAGAATTTCAGGGGTCTAGGAAGCGGGTTAATGCCCCTTTCAGACTGCACATGTTTTTGGGACATTCAGAGCTCTCTCACACCGTTTTTGGGCCACCAACATTTTCTGGACTTTAGGGGGTCTAGGATGAGTGTAAACCCCTTTTTTGAGCCTATAAAGTTTTCCACATTTTTGCAGGCCTAAAATGCATTTAAGGCCTTTTTTGGGCTGCTAACATATTCTGTACTTTCAGGGGTGTAGGATGCATTTTTCGTGGCAAAAATATTTTTGGGAATTTCAGGGGTCTAGCATGCGTGTTAATGCCCTTTTCAGACTGCAAATGTTTTTGGGAGAATCAGAGCTCTCTCACACTGTTTTTGGGCCACCAACATTTTCTGGACTTTCGGGGCTCTACGATGCCTTTAAACCACTTTTTTGGGCTTCCAAACATTTCAACATTTTTGCAGGCCTAAGATGCATTTAAGGCCTCTTTTGGGCCGCTAACTATACTGTACTTTCAGGGGTGTAGGATGCATTTTTCTTGCCAAAAATATTTTTGGGAATTTCAGTGGTCTAGGATGCGGGTTAATGCCCCTTTCAGACTGCAAATGTTTTTGGGATATTTAGAGCTCTCTGGCACCGTTTTTGGGCCACCAACATTTTCTGGACTTTAGGGGGTCTACGATGCCTGTAAACCCCTTTTTAGGCCTCCACAGTTTTCAACATATTTTCAGGCCTAAGGTGCATTTTAAGGCCTTTTTTGGAATGCCAACATATTCTGAACTTTCAGGGGTGTAGGATGCATTTTTCGTGCTAAAAATATTTTTGGGAATTTCAGGGGTCTAGCATGCGGGTTAATGCCCTTTTCAGACTGCAAATGTTTTTGGGAGATTCAGAGCTCTCTCACACCGTTTTTGGGCCACCAACATATTCTGGACTTTAGGGGGTCTAGGACGCCTGTAAACCCCTTTTTTGGGCCCCCACAGTTTACAACATTTTTTCAGTCCTAAGGTTCATTTTAAGGCCTCTTTTGCGCTGCTAAAATATTCAGAACTTTCAGGTGTGAAGGATGCATATTTCATGACAAAAGTATATTTGGGAATTTCAGTGGTCTAGGATGCGGGTTAATTCCCCTTTCAGACTGCAAATATTTTTGGGACATTCAGAGCTCTCTCACACTGTTTTTCGGCCACCAACAAATTCTGGACATTAGGGGGTCTAGGATATTTGTAAACCCCTTTTTTGGGCCTCCAAAGATTTCAACATTTTTGCAGGCCTAAGATGCATTTTAAGGCCTTTTTTGGGCTGCTAACATTTTCTGTACTTTCGGGGGTGTAGGATGCATTTTTCGTGCCAGAAATATTTTTGGTAATTTCAGTGGTCTGGGATTTGGGTTAATGCCCCTATTAGGCTGCAAATGTGATTGGGAAATTCAGAGCTCTCTCACACTGTTTTTCGGCCACCAACATATTCTGAACTGTAGGGGGTCTAGGACGCCTGTAAACCCCTTTTTTGGGCCTCCAAACATTTCAACATTTTTGCAGACCTAAAATGCATTTAAGGCCTTTTTTGGGCTGCTAACATTTTCTGAACTTTCAGGGGTGTAGGATGCATTTTTCGTGCCAGAAATATTTTTGGTAATTTCAGTGGTCTAGGATGTGGGTTAATGCCCCTTTCAGGCTGCAAATGCTTTTGGGACATTCAGAGCTTTCTCACACTGTTTTTGGGCCACCAACATTTTCTGGACTTTAGGGGGTCTACGATGCCTATAAACCCCTTTTTTGGGCATCCAAACATTTCAACAATTTTGCAGGCCTAAGATGCATTTTAAGGCCGTTTTTGGGCTGCTAACATTTTCTGGACTTTAGGGGGTCTAGGATGAGTGTAAACCCCTTTTTTGAGCCTATAAAGTTTTCCACATTTTTGCAGGCCTAAAATGCATTTAAGGCCTTTTTTGGGCTGCTAACATATTCTGTACTTTCAGGGGTGTAGGATGCATTTTTCGTGGCAAAAATATTTTTGGGAATTTCAGGGGTCTAGCATGCGTGTTAATGCCCTTTTCAGACTGCAAATGTTTTGGGAGAATCAGAGCTCTCTCACACTGTTTTTGGGCCACCAACATTTTCTGGACTTTAGGGGCTCTACGATGCCTTTAAACCACTTTTTTGGGCTTCCAAACATTTCAACATTTTTGCAGGCCTAAGATGCATTTAAGGCCTCTTTTGGGCTGCTAACTATAATGTACTTTCAGGGGTGTAGGATGCATTTTTCTTGCCAAAAATATTTTTGGGAATTTCAGTGGTCTAGGATGCGGGTTAATGCCCCTTTCAGACTGCAAATGTTTTTGGGATATTTAGAGCTCTCTGGCACCGTTTTTGGGCCACCAACATTTTCTGGACTTTAGGGGGTCTACGATGCCTGTAAACCCCTTTTTAGGCCTCCACAGTTTTCAACATATTTTCAGGCCTAAGGTGCATTTTAAGGCCTTTTTTGGAATGCCAACATATTCTGAACTTTCAGGGGTGTAGGATGCATTTTTCGTGCTAAAAATATTTTTGGGAATTTCAGGGGTCTAGCATGCGGGTTAATGCCCTTTTCAGACTGCAAATGTTTTTGGGAGATTCAGAGCTCTCTCACACCGTTTTTGGGCCACCAACATATTCTGGACTTTAGGGGGTCTAGGACGCCTGTAAACCCCTTTTTTGGGCCCCCACAGTTTACAACATTTTTTCAGTCCTAAGGTTCATTTTAAGGCCTCTTTTGCGCTGCTAAAATATTCAGAACTTTCAGGTGTGAAGGATGCATATTTCATGACAAAAGTATATTTGGGAATTTCAGTGGTCTAGGATGCGGGTTAATTCCCCTTTCAGACTGCAAATGTTTTTGGGACATTCAGAGCTCTCTCACACTGTTTTTCGGCCACCAACAAATTCTGGACATTAGGGGGTCTAGGATGCCTGTAAACCCCTTTTTTGGGCCTCCAAAGATTTCAACATTTTTGCAGGCCTAAGATGCATTTTAAGGCCTTTTTTGGGCTGCTAACATTTTCTGTACTTTCGGGGGTGTAGGATGCATTTTTCGTGCCAGAAATATTTTTGGTAATTTCAGTGGTCTGGGATTTGGGTTAATGCCCCTATTAGGCTGCAAATGTGATTGGGAAATTCAGAGCTCTCTCACACTGTTTTTCGGCCACCAACATATTCTGAACTTTAGGGGGTCTAGGACGCCTGTAAACCCCTTTTTTGGGCCTCCAAACATTTCAACATTTTTGCAGGCCTAAAATGCATTTAAGGCCTTTTTTGGGCTGCTAACATTTTCTGAACTTTCAGGGGTGTAGGATGCATTTTTCGTGGCAGAAATATTTTTGGTAATTTCAGTGGTCTAGGATGTGGGTCAATGCCCCTTTCAGGCTGCAAATGCTTTTGGGACATTCAGAGCTTTCTCACACTGTTTTTGGGCCACCAACATTTTCTGGACTTTAGGGGGTCTACGATGCCTATAAACCCCTTTTTTGGGCATCCAAACATTTCAACAATTTTGCAGGCCTAAGATGCATTTTAAGGCCTTTCTTGGGCTGCTAACATTTTCTGAACTTTCAGGGGTGTAGGATGCATTTTTCGTGCCAGAAATATTTTTGGTAATTTCAGTGGTCTAGGATTTGGGTTAATGCCCCTTTCAGGCTTTTTGGGACATTCAGAGCTCTCTCACACCGTTTTTCGGCCACCAACAAATTCTGGACATTAGGGGGTCTAGGATGCCTGTAAACCCCTTTTTTATGCCTCCAAAGTTTTCAACATTTATGCAGGCCTAAAATGCATTTTAAGGCCTTTTTTGGGCTGCTAACATATTCTGTACTTTCGGAGATGTAGGATGCATTTTTCGTGCCAAAAATATTTTTGGGAATTTCAGTGGTCTAGGATGCGGGTTAATGGCCTTTTCAGGCTGCAAATGTTTTTGGGACATTCAGAGCTCTACCACACTGTTTTTGGGCCACCAACATTTTCCGGACTTTAGGGGGTCTACGATGCCGGTAAACCCCTTTTTTGGGCCTCCAAAGATTTCAACATTTTTGCAGGCCTAAAATGCATTTTAAGGCCTTTTTTGGGCTGCTAACATATTCTGTACTTTCGGAGATGTAGGATGCATTTTTCGTGGCAAAATATTTTTGGGGAATTACAGTGGTCTAGGATGTGGGTTAATGCCCCTTTCAAGCTGCAAATGCTTTTGGGACATTCAGAGCTCTCTCACACCGTTTTTCGGCCACCAACATTTTCTGGACTTTATAGGTCTAGGATGTCTGTAAACCCCTTTTTGGTCCTCCAAAGATTTCAAAATTTTTGGAGGCTTAAGATGCATTTTAAGGCCTTTTTTGGGCTGCTAACATATTCTGAACTTTCAGGGGTGTAGGATGCATTTTTCGTGCCAAAAATATTTTTGGGAATTTCAGTTGTCTAGAATGTGGGTTAATGCCCCTTTCAGGCTGCAAATGTTTTTGAGACATTCAGAGCTCTCTCACACTGTTTTTCGGCCACCAACACTTTCTGGACTTTATGGGTTCTAGGATGCCTGCAAACCCCTTTTTTGGGCCTCCAAAGTTTTCAACATTTTTGCAGGCCTAAGATGCATTTTAAGGCTTTTTTTGGACTGCTAACATATTCTGAACTTTCAGGGGTGTAGGATGCATTTTTCATGCTAGAAATATTTTTGGGAATTTCAGTGATCTAGGATGTGGGTTAATACCCCTTTCAGGCTGCACATGTTTTTGGGACATTCAGAGCTCTCTCACACCGTTTTCTGGGCCACCAACATTTTCTGGACTTTAGGGGGTCTAGGATGCCTGTAAACCCCTTTTCTGAGCCTATAAATTTTTCAACATTTTTGCAGGCCTAAGATGCATATTAAGGCCTTTCTTGGGCTGCTAACATATTCTGAACTTTCAGGGGTGTAGGATGCATTTTTCATGACAAAAAAATGTTTGGGAATTTCAGGGTCTAGGATGCGAGTTAATGGCCTTTTCAGGCTGCAAATGTTTTTGGGACATTCAGAGCTCTCTCACACTGTTTTTGGGCCACCAACATTTTCTGGACTTTAGGGGGTCTAGGCTGCCTGTAAACCCCTTTTTTGGGCCTCCAAACATTTCAAGATTTTTGCAGGCCTAAAATGCATTTTAAGGCCTTTTTTGGGCTGCTTACATATTCTGTACTTTCGGGGTTGTAGGATCCATTTTTCGTGCCAAAAATATTTTTGTGAATTTCAGTGGTCTAGGATGCGGGTTAATGCCCCTTTTAGGCTGCAAATGTTTGTGGGACATTTAGAGCTCTCTGGCACCATTTTTGGGCCACCAACATTTTCTGGACTTTAGGGGGTCTAGGATGCCTGTAAACCACTTTTTAGGCCTCCACAGTTTTCAACATTTATGCAGGCCTAAGATGCATTTTAAGGCCTTTTTTGGAATGCTAACATATTCTGAACTTTCAGGGGTGTAGGATGCATTTTTTGTGCCAAAAATACTTTTGAGAATTTCAGGGGTCTAGGAAGCGGGTTAATGCCCCTTTCAGACTGCACATGTTTTTGGGACATTCAGAGCTCTCTCACACCGTTTTTGGGCCACCAACATTTTCTGGACTTTAGGGGGTCTAGGATGAGTGTAAACCCCTTTTTTGAGCCTATAAAGTTTTCAACATTTGTGCAGGCCTAAGATGCATTTAAGGCCTCTTTTGGGCTGCTAACTATACTGTACTTTCAGGGGTGTGGGATGCATTTTTCGTGCCAAAAATATTTTTGTGAATTTCAGTGGTCTAGGATGCGGGTTAATGCCCCTTTCAGGCTGCAAATGTTTGTGGGACATTTACAGCTCTCTGAACCATTTTTGGGCCACCAACATTTTCTGGACTTTATGGTGTCTACGATGCCTGTACACCACTTTTTTAGGCCTCCAAAGTTTTCAACATTTTCTCAGGCCTAAGATGCATTTTAAGGCCTTTTTTGGAATGCTAACATATTCTGAACTTTCAGGGGTGTAGGATGCATTTTTCGTGCCAAAAATACTTTTGGGAATTTCAGGGGTCTAGGAAGCGGGTTAATGCCCTTTTCAGACTGCAAATGTTTTTGGGAGATTCAGAGCTCTCTCACACTGTTTTTGGGCCACCAACATTTTCTGGACTTTAGGGGCTCTACGATGCCTTTAAACCACTTTTTTGGGCTTCCAAACATTTCAACATTTTTGCAGGCCTAAGATGCTTTTAAGGCCTTTTTGGGCTGCTAACATATTCTGGACTTTCAGAGGTGTAAGATGCATTTTTCATGCAAGAAATATTTTTGGGAATTTCTGGGGTCTAGGATGCGGGTTAATGCCCCTTTCAGACTGCAAATGTTTTTGGGACATTCATAGCTCTCTCACACCGTTTTTGGGCCACCAACATTTTCTGGACTTTAGGGGGTCTAGGATGAGTGTAAACCCCTTTTTTGAGCCTATAAAGTTTTCCACATTTTTGCAGGCCTAAGATGCATTTAAGGCCTCTTTTGGGCTGCTAACTATACTGTACTTTCAGGGGTGTAGGATGCATTTTTCTTGCCAAAAATATTTTTGGGAGTTTCAGTGGTCTAGGATGCGGGTTAATGCCCCTTTCAGACTGCAAATGTGTTTGGGATATTTAGAGCTCTCTGGCACCGTTTTTGGGCCACCAACATTTTCTGGACTTTAGGGGGTCTACGATGCCTGTAAACCCCTTTTTAGGCCTCCACAGTTTTCAACATATTTTCAGGCCTAAGGTGCATTTTAAGGCCTTTTTTGGAATGCCAACATATTCTGAACTTTCAGGGGTGTAGGATGCATTTTTCGTGCTAAAAATATTTTTGGGAATTTCAGGGGTCTAGCATGCGGGTTAATGCCCTTTTCAGACTGCAAATGTTTTTGGGAGATTCAGAGCTCTCTCACACCGTTTTTGGGCCACCAACATATTCTGGACTTTAGGGGGTCTAGGACGCCTGTAAACCCCTTTTTTGGGCCCCCACAGTTTACAACATTTTTTCAGTCCTAAGGTTCATTTTAAGGCCTCTTTTGCGCTGCTAAAATATTCAGAACTTTCAGGTGTGAAGGATGCATATTTCATGCCAAAAGTATGTTTGGGAATTTCAGTGGTCTAGGATGCGGGTTAATTCCCCTTTCAGACTGCAAATGTTTTTGGGACATTCAGAGCTCTCTCGCACTGTTTTTCGGCCACCAACAAATTCTGGACATTAGGGGGTCTAGGATGCCTGTAAACCCCTTTTTTGGGCCTCCAAAGATTTCAACATTTTTGCAGGCCTAAGATGCATTTTAAGGCCTTTTTTGGGCTGCTAACATTTTCTGTACTTTCGGGGGTGTAGGATGCATTTTTCGTGCCAGAAATATTTTTGGTAATTTCAGTGGTCTGGGATTTGGGTTAATGCCCCTATTAGGCTGCAAATGTGATTGGGAAATTCAGAGCTCTCTCACACTGTTTTTCGGCCACCAACATATTCTGAACTTTAGGGGGTCTAGGACGCCTGTAAACCCCTTTTTTGGGCCTCTAAACATTTCAACATTTTTGCAGGCCTAAAATGCATTTAAGGCCTTTTTTGGGATGCTAACATTTTCTGAACTTTCAGGGGTGTAGGATGCATTTTTTGTGCCAGAAATATTTTTGGTAATTTCAGTGGTCTAGGATTTGGGTTAATGCCCCTTTCAGGCTGCAAATGTTTTTGGGACATTCAGAGCTCTCTCACAATGTTTTTGGGCCACCAACATTTTCTGGACTTTAGGGGGTCTACGATGTCTGTAAACCTTTTTTTTGGGCCTCCAAACATTTCAACAATTTTGCAGGCCTAAAATGCATTTAAGGCCTTTTTTGGGCTGCTAACATATTCTGTACTTTCAGGGGTGTAGGATGCATTTTTCGTGGCAAATTATTTTGGGGGAATTACAGTGGTCTAGGATGTGGGTTAATGCCCCTTTCAGGCTGCAAATGCTTTTGGGACATTCAGAGCTCTCTCACACTGTTTTTGGGCCACCAACATTTTCTGGACTTTAGGGGGTCTACTATGCCTATAAACCCCTTTTTTGGGCATCCAAACATTTCAACAATTTTTGCAGGCCTAAGATGCATTTTAAGGCCTTTCTTGGGCTGCTAACATTTTCTGAACTTTCAGGGGTGTAGGATGCATTTTTCGTGCCAGAAATATTTTTGGTAATTTCAGTGGTCTAGGATTTGGGTTAATGCCCCTTTCAGGCTGCTAATGTTTTTGGGACATTCAGAGCTCTCTCACACCGTTTTTCGGCCGCCAACAAATTCTGGACATTAGGGGGTCTAGGATGCCTGTAAACCCCTTTTTTATGCCTCCAAAGTTTTCAACATTTATGCAGGCCTAAAATGCATTTTAAGGCCTTTTTTGGGCTGCTAACATATTCTGAACTTTCAGGGGTGTAGGATGCATTTTTCGTGCCAAAAATATTTTTGGGAATTTCAGTGGTCTAGGATGCGGGTTAATGGCCTTTTCAGGCTGCAAATGTTTTTGGGACATTCAGAGCTCTCCCACACTGTTTTTGGGCCACCAACATTTTCCGGACTTTAGGGGGTCTACGATGCCGGTAAACCCCTTTTTTGGGCCTCCAAAGATTTCAACATTTTTGCAGGCCTAAGATGCATTTTAAGGCCTTTTTTGGGCTGCTAACATATTCTGTACTTTCGGAGATGTAGGATGCATTTTTCGAGGCAAAATATTTTTGGGGAATTACAGTGGTCTAGGATGTGGGTTAATGCCCCTTTCAAGCTGCAAATGCTTTTGGGACATTCAGAGCTCTCTCACACTGCTTTTGGGCCACCAACATTTTCTGGACTTTAGCTGGTCTACGATGCCTGTAAACACCTTTTTTGGGCCTCCAAAGATTTCAACATTTTGCAGGCCTAAGATGCATTTAAGGCCTTTTTTGGGCTGCTAACATATTCTGTACTTTCAGGGATGTAGGATGCATTTTTCGTGGCAAATTTATTTTGGGGAATTACAGTGGTCTAGGATTTAGGCTAATGCCCCTATCAGGCTGAAAATGTGTTTGGGGCATTCAGAGCTCTCTCACACCGTTTTTCGGCCACCATTATATTCTGAACTTTAGGGGGTCTAGGATGCCTGTAAACCCGTTTTTTGGGCCTCCAAACATTTCAACATTTTTGCAGACCTAAAATGCATTTAAGGCCTTTTTTGGGCTGCTAACATATTCTGTACTTTCAGGGGTGTACGATGCATTTTTCGTGCCAAAAATATTTTTGGGAATTCCAGTGGTCTAGGATGTGGGTTAATGCCACTTTCAGGCTGCAAATTCTTTTGGGACATTCAGAGCTCTCTGACACTGTTTTTGGGCAACCAACATTTTCTGGTCTTTATGGGGTCTAGAATGCCTGTAAACCCCTTTTTTTGGGCCTCCAAGGTTTTCAACATTTTTTCAGGCCTAAGATGCATTTTAAGGCCTTTTTTGGGCTGCTAACATTTTCTGAACTTTCAGGGGTGTAGGATGCATTTTTCGTGCCAGAAATATTTTTGGTAATTTCAGTGGTCTAGGATTTGGGTTAATGCCCCTTTCAGGCTGCAAATGTTTTGGGACATTGAAAGCTCTCATAATGTTTTTGGGCCACCAACATTTTCTGGACTTTAGGGGGTCTACGATGCCTATAAACCCCTTTTTTGGGCATCCAAACATTTCAACAATTTTGTAGGCCTAAGATGCATTTTAAGGCCTTTTTTGGGCTGCTAACATTTTCTGAACTTTCAGGGCTGTAGGATGCATTTTTCGTGCCATAAATACTTTTGGTAATTTCAGTGGTCTAGGATTTGGGTTAATGCCCCTTTCAGGCTTCAAATGTTTTTGGGACATTCAGAGCTCTCTCACAATGTTTTTGGGCCACCAACATTTTCTGGACTTTAGGGGGTCTACGATGCCTGTAAACCTTTTTTTGGGCCTCCAAACATTTCAACATTTTTGCAGGCCTAAAATGCATTTAAGGCCTTTTTGGGCTGCTAACATATTCTGTACTTTAAGGGGTGTAGCATGCATTTTTCGTGCCAAAAATATTTTTGGGAATTTCAGTGGTCTAGGATGCGGGTTAATGCCCCTTTCAAGCTGCAAATGCTTTTGGGACATTCAGAGCTCTCTCACACTGCTTTTGGGCCACCAACATTTTCTGGACTTTAGGTGGTCTACGATGCCTGTAAACCCCTTTTTTAGGCCTCCAAAGATTTCAACAATTTTGCAGGCCTAAGATGCATTTTAAGGCCTTTTTTGGGCTGCTAACATTTTCTGAACTTTCAGTGGTGTAGGATGCATTTTTCGTGCCAGAAATATTTTTGGTAATTTCAGTGGTCTAGGATGTGGTTAATGCCCCTTTAGGCTGCAAATGTGTTTGGGACATTCAGAGCTCTCTCAGACCATTTTTCGGCCACCAACATATTCTGGACTTTAGGTGGTCTAGGATGCCTGTAAACCCCTTTTTTGGGCCTCCAAAGATTTCAACAATTTTGCAGGCCTAAGATGCATTTTAAGGTCTTTTTTGGGCTGCTAACATTTTCTGTACTTTCAGGGGTGTAGGATGCATTTTTCGTGGCAAAAATATTTTTGGGAATTTCAGGGGTCTAAAATGCGTGTGAATGCCCTTTTCAGACTGCAAATGTTTTTGGGAGAATCAGAGCTCTATCACACTGTTTTTGGGCCACCAACATTTTCTGGACTTTAGGGGCTCTACGATGCCTTTAAACCACTTTTTTGGGCTTCCAAACATTTCAACATTTTGGCAGGCCTAAGATGCTTTTAAGGCCTTTTTGGGCTGCTAACATATTCTGTACTTTCAGAGGTGTAAGATGCATTTTTCATGCCAGAAATATTTTTGGGAATTTCTGGGGTCTAGGATGCGGGTTAATGCCCCTTTCAGACTGCAAATGTTTTTGGGACATTCATAGCTCTCTCACACCGTTTTTGGGCCACCAACATTTTCTGGACTTTAGGGGGTCTATGATGCCTGTAAACCCCTTTTTTATGCCTCGAAATTTTTAAACATTTGTGCAGGCCTAAGATGCATTTTAAGGCCTTTTTTGGGCTGCTAACATATTTTGAACTTTAAGGGGTGTAGGATGCATTTTTGTGCCAAAAATATTTTTGGGAATTTCATGGGTCTAGGATGCGGTTAATGCCCCTTTCAGGCTGCAAATGTTTTTGGGACACTCAGAGCTCTCTCACACAGTTTTTCGGCCACCAACATTTTCTGGACTTTATGGGTTCTAGGATGCCTGTAAACTCCTTTTTTTGGACCTCCAAATTTTCAACATTTTTACAGGCCTAAATGCATTTTAAGGCCTTTTCTGGGCTGCTAACATATTCTGAACTTTCAGGGGTGAAGGATGCATTTTTCGTGCCAAAAATATTTTTGGGAATTTCAGGGGTTTAGTATGCGGGTTAATGGCCTTTTCAGGCTGCAAATGTGTTTGGGACATTCAGAGGTCTCTCACACCGTGTTTCAGCCACCAACATATTCTGGACTTTAGGGGGTCTAGGATGCCTGTAAACCTCTTTTTTATGCCTCCAAAGTTTGCAACATTTGTGTAGGCCTAAGATGCATTTTAAGGCCTTTTTTGGGCTGCTAACATATTCTGAACTTTCAGGGGTGAAGGATGCATTTTTCGTGCCAAAAATATGTTTGGGAATTTCAGGGGTTTAGGATGCGGGTTAATGGCCTTTTCAGGCTGCAAATGTGTTTGGGACATTCAGAGCTCTCTCACACCGTGTTTCGCCCACCAACATATTCTGGACTTTAGGGGGTCTAGGATGCCTGTAAACCCCTTTTTTGGGCCTCCAAACATTTCAACATTTTTGCAGGCCTAAAATGCATTTTAAGACGTTTTTTGGAATGCAAACATATTCTGAACTTTCAGGGGTGTAGGATGCATTTTTTGTGCCAAAAATATTTGGGGGAATTTCAGGGGTCCAACAGGCGAGTTAATGCCCTTTTCAGATTGCAAATGTTTTTGGGAGATTCAGTGCTCTCTCACACCGTTTTTGGGCCACCAACACATTCTGGACTTTAGGGGGTCTAGGATGCCTGTAAACCCCTTTTTTGGGCCTCCACAGTTTACAACATTTTTGCAGTCCTAAGGTTCATTTTAAGGCCTCTTTTGCGCTGCTAAAATATTCCGAACTTTCAGGTGTGAAGGATGCATATTTCATGACAAAAAAATGTTTGGGAATTTCAGTGGACTAGGATGCGGGTTAATTCCCCTTTCAGACTGCAAATGTGTTTTGGACATTCAGAGCTCTCTCACACCATTTTTCGGCCACCAACATATTCTGGACTTTATGGGGTCTAGGATGCCTGTAAACCCCTTTTTTATGCCTCCAAAGTTTTCAACATTTGTGCAGCCCTAAAATGCATTTTAAGGCCTTCTTTGGGCTGCTAACATATTCTGAACTTTCAGGGGTGAAGGATGCATTTTTCGTGCCAAAAATATTTTTGTGACTTTCAGGGGTTTAGTATGCGGGTTAATGGCCTTTTCAGGCTGCAAATGTGTTTGGGACATTCAGAGGTCTCTCACACCGTGTTTCAGCCACCAACATATTCTGGACTTTAGGGGGTCTAGGATGCCTGTAAACCCCTTTTTTATGCCTCCAAAGTTTGCAACATTTGTGCAGGCCTAAGATGCATTTTAAGCCCTTTTTTGGGCTGCTAACATATTCTGAACTTTCAGGGGGGTAGGATGCATTTTTTGTGCCAAAAATATTTTTGGGAATTTCATGGGTCTAGGATGCGGTTAATGCCCCTTTCAGGCTGCAAATGTTTTTGGGACACTCAGAGCTCTCTCACACAGTTTTTCGGCCACCAACATTTTCTGGACTTTATGGGTTCTAGGATGCCTGTAAACTCCTTTTTTTGGGCCTCCAAAGTTTTCAACATTTTTGCAGACCTAAGATGCATTTTAAGGCCTTTTTTGGGCTGCTAACATATTCTGAACTTTCAGGGGTGAAGGATGCATTTTTCGTGCCAAAAATATGTTTGGGAATTTCAGGGGTTTAGAATGCGGTTAATGCCCCTTTCAGGCTGCAAATGTTTTTGGGACACTCAGAGCTCTCTCACACAGTTTTTCGGCCACCAACATTTTCTGGACTTTATGGGTTCTAGGATGCCTGTAAACTCCTTTTTTTGGGCCTCCAAAGTTTTCAACATTTTTGCAGACCTAAGATGCATTTTAAGGCCTTTTTTGGGCTGCTAACATATTCTGAACTTTCAGGGGTGAAGGATGCATTTTTCGTGCCAAAAATATGTTTGGGAATTTCAGGGGTTTAGGATGCGGGTTAATGGCCTTTTCAGGCTGCAAATGTGTTTGGGACATTCAGAGCTCTCTCACACCGTGTTTCGCCCACCAACATATTCTGGACTTTAGGGGGTCTAGGATGCCTGTAAACCCCTTTTTTGGGCCTCCAAACATTTCAACATTTTTGCAGGCCTAAAATGCATTTTAAGACGTTTTTTGGAATGCAAACATATTCTGAACTTTCAGGGGTGTAGGATGCATTTTTTGTGCCAAAAATATTTGGGGGAATTTCAGGGGTCCAACAGGCGAGTTAATGCCCTTTTCAGATTGCAAATGTTTTTGGGAGATTCAGTGCTCTCTCACACCGTTTTTGGGCCACCAACACATTCTGGACTTTAGGGGGTCTAGGATGCCTGTAAACCCCTTTTTTGGGCCTCCACAGTTTACAACATTTTTGCAGTCCTAAGGTTCATTTTAAGGCCTCTTTTGCGCTGCTAAAATATTCCGAACTTTCAGGTGTGAAGGATGCATATTTCATGACAAAAAAATGTTTGGGAATTTCAGTGGACTAGGATGCGGGTTAATTCCCCTTTCAGACTGCAAATGTGTTTTGGACATTCAGAGCTCTCTCACACCATTTTTCGGCCACCAACATATTCTGGACTTTATGGGGTCTAGGATGCCTGTAAACCCCTTTTTTATGCCTCCAAAGTTTTCAACATTTGTGCAGCCCTAAAATGCATTTTAAGGCCTTCTTTGGGCTGCTAACATATTCTGAACTTTCAGGGGTGAAGGATGCATTTTTCGTGCCAAAAATATTTTTGGGACTTTCAGGGGTTTAGTATGCGGGTTAATGGCCTTTTCAGGCTGCAAATGTGTTTGGGACATTCAGAGGTCTCTCACACCGTGTTTCAGCCACCAACATATTCTGCACTTTAGGGGGTCTAGGATGCCTGTAAACCCCTTTTTTATGCCTCCAAAGTTTGCAACATTTGTGCAGGCCTAAGATGCATTTTAAGGCCTTTTTTGGGCTGCTAACATATTCTGAACTTTCAGGGGGGTAGGATGCATTTTTTGTGCCAAAAATATTTTTGGGAATTTCATGGGTCTAGGATGCGGTTAATGCCCCTTTCAGGCTGCAAATGTTTTTGCCCAAAACTACCCCTTTGGGGGTGGGACCAAGCCTGATTTGCATATGGTTTTTCCCCTTTTGTAATGGCTTGGCAGGCGAAGAACGATGGTCTGGAGGGTTGCCCAGAGCAATGCCAGAGGTCAAGATTTATTCTAAACCTTCCAGCCATCAACTCTTTTGTTTTGCTATTGTCACCCCGAGTGGGAAGGGTATGCCCAGACGTGGGTCCCTTGCCTGCTGGGCCTAGAGACCCAAGCTACTCCTCACTGATGACGCCCAACAAGGCTGAAACATGTCTGGGGATGCTTGTGGTCTCGTGCAAAAGGGATGTGACCTAGCAGTTCGGGCTGGACTACCCCTTTGGGGGTGGGACCAAGCCTGATTTGCATATGGTTTTTCCCCTTATGTAATGGCTTGGCAGGCGAAGAACGATGGCCTGGAGGGTTGCCCAGAGCAATGCCAGAGGTCAAGATTTATTCTAAACCTTCCAGCCATCAACTCTTTTGTTTTGCTATTGTCACCCCGAGTGGGAAGGGTATGCCCAGACGTGGGTCCCTTGCCTGCTGGGCCTAGAGACCCAAGCTACTCCTCACTGATGACGCCCAACAAGGCTGAAACATGTCTGGGGATGCTTGTGGTCTCGTGCAAAAGGGATGTGACCTAGCAGTTCGGGCTGGACTACCCCTTTGGGGGTGGGACCAAGCCTGATTTGCATATGGTTTTTCCCCTTTTGTAATGGCTTGGCAGGCGAAGAACGATGGTCTGGAGGGTTGCCCAGAGCAATGCCAGAGGTCAAGATTTATTCTAAACCTTCCAGCCATCAACTCTTTTGTTTTGCTATTGTCACCCCGAGTGGGAAGGGTATGCCCAGACGTGGGTCCCTTGCCTGCTGGGCCTAGAGACCCAAGCTACTCCTCACTGATGACGCCCAACAAGGCTGAAACATGTCTGGGGATGCTTGTGGTCTCGTGCAAAAGGGATGTGACCTAGCAGTTCGGGCTGGACTACCCCTTTGGGGGTGGGACCAAACCTGATTTGCATATGGTTTTTCCCCTTTTGTAATGGCTTGGCAGGCGAAGAACGATGGTCTGGAGGGTTGCCCAGAGCAATGCCAGAGGTCAAGATTTATTCTAAACCTTCCAGCCATCAACTCTTTTGTTTTGCTATTGTCACCCCGAGTGGGAAGGGTATGCCCAGACGTGGGTCCCTTGCCTGCTGGGCCTAGAGACCCAAGCTACTCCTCACTGATGACGCCCAACAAGGCTGAAACATGTCTGGGGATGCTTGTGGTCTCGTGCAAAAGGGATGTGACCTAGCAGTTCGGGCTGGACTACCCCTTTGGGGGTGGGACCAAGCCTGATTTGCATATGGTTTTTCCCCTTTTGTAATGGCTTGGCAGGCGAAGAACGATGGTCTGGAGGGTTGCCCAGAGCAATGCCAGAGGTCAAGATTTATTCTAAACCTTCCAGCCATCAACTCTTTTGTTTTGCTATTGCAAATGTTTTTGGGACACTCAGAGCTCTCTCACACAGTTTTTCGGCCACCAACATTTTCTGGACTTTATGGGTTCTAGGATGCCTGTAAACTCCTTTTTTTGGGCCTCCAAAGTTTTCAACATTTTTGCAGACCTAAGATGCATTTTAAGGCCTTTTTTGGGCTGCTAACATATTCTGAACTTTCAGGGGTGAAGGATGCATTTTTCGTGCCAAAAATATGTTTGGGAATTTAAGGGGTTTAGGATGCGGGTTAATGGCCTTTTCAGGCTGCAAATGTGTTTGGGACATTCAGAGCTCTCTCACACCGTGTTTCGCCCACCAACATATTCTGGACTTTAGGGGGTCTAGGATGCCTGTAAACCCCTTTTTTGGGCCTCCAAACATTTCAACATTTTTGCAGGCCTAAAATGCATTTTAAGACGTTTTTTGGAATGCAAACATATTCTGAACTTTCAGGGGTGTAGGATGCATTTTTCGTGACAAAAATATTTTTGGGAATTTTCGGGGTTTAGGATGCGGGTTAATGGCCTTTTCAGACTGCAAATGTTTGGGACATTCAGAGCTCTCTCACACCGTTTTTCGGCCACGAACATATTCTGGACTTTAGGGGGTCTATGATGCCTGTAAACCCCTTTTTTATGCCTCGAATGTTTTCAACATTTGTGCAGGCCTAAGATGCATTTTAAGGCCTTTTTTGGGCTGCTAACATATTCTGAACTTTCAGGGGGGTAGGATGCATTTTTCGTGCCAAAAATATTTTTGGGAATTTTCGGGGTTTACGATGCGGGTTAATGGCCTTTTCAGGCTGCAAATGTTTTTGGGACATTCAGAGCTATCTCACACTGTTTTTGGGCCACCAACATTTTCTGGACTTTTGGGGCTCTACGATGCCTGTAGACCCCTTTTTTGGGCCTCCAAACATTTCAACATGTTTGCAGGCCTAAAATGCATTATAAGGCCTTTTTTGGGCTGCTAACATTTTCTGAACTTTCAGGGGTGTTGGATGCATTTTTCATGTTAGAAATATTTTTCGGAATTTCAATGGTCTAGGATGTGGGTTAATGCCCCTTTCAGGCTGCAAAGGTTTTTGAGACATTCAGAGCTCTCTCACACCGTTTTTCGGCCAACAACATTTTCTGGATTTTATGGGTTCTAGGATGCCTGTAAACACCTTTTTTGGGCCTCCAAAGTTTTCAACATTTGTGCAGGCCTAAGATGCATTTTAAGGGTTTTTTTGGGCTGCTAACATATTCTGAACTTTCAGGGGTGTAGGATGCATTTTTCATGCTAGAAATATTTTTGGGAATTTCAGTGGTCTAGGATGTGGGTTAATGCCCCTTTCAGGCTGCACATGTTTTTGGGACATTCGGAGCTCTCTCACACCATTTATGGGCCACCAACATATTCTGGACTTTAGGGGGTCTAGGACGCTTGTAAACCCCTTTTTTGAGCCTCCACAGTTTACAAAATTTTTACAGTCCTAAGGTTCATTTTAAGGCCTTTTTTGCGCTGCTAAAATATTCAGAACTTTCAGGTGTGAAGGATGCATATTTCATGACAAAAGATGTTTGGGAATTTCAGTGGTCTAGGATGCGGGTTAATTCCCCTTTCAGACTGCAAATGTTTTTGGGACATTCAGAGCTCTCTCACACCATTTATGGGCCACCAACATATTGTGGACTTTAGGGGGTCTAGGATGCTTGTAAACCCCTTTTTATGCCTCCAAAGTTTTCAACATTTGTGCAGGCCTAAGATGCATTTTAAGGCCTTTTTTGGGCTCCTAACATATTCTGAACTTTCAGGGGTGTAGGATGCATTTTTCGTGACAAAAATATTTTTGGGAATTTTCGGGGTTTAGGATGCGGGTTAATGGCCTTTTCAGACTGCAAATGTTTGGGACATTCAGAGCTCTCTCACACCGTTTTTCGGCCACGAACATATTCTGGACTTTAGGGGGTCTATGATGCCTGTAAACCCCTTTTTTATGCCTCGAATGTTTTCAACATTTGTGCAGGCCTAAGATGCATTTTAAGGCCTTTTTTGGGCTGCTAACATATTCTGAACTTTAAGGGGGGTAGGATGCATTTTTCGTGCCAAAAATATTTTTGGGAATTTTCGGGGTTTACTATGCGGGTTAATGGCCTTTTCAGGCTGCAAATGTTTTTGGGACATTCAGAGCTATCTCACACTGTTTTTGGGCCACCAACATTTTCTGGACTTTAGGGGCTCTACGATGCTTGTAGACCCCTTTTTTGGGCCTCCAAACATTTCAACATGTTTGCAAGCCTAAAATGCATTATAAGGCCTTTTTTGGGCTGCTAACATTTTCTGAACTTTCAGGGGTGTTGGATGCATTTTTCATGTTAGAAATATTTTTCGGAATTTCAATGCTCTAGGATGTGGGTTAATGCCCCTTTCAGGCTGCAAATGTTTTTGAGACATTCAGAGCTCTCTCACACCGTTTTTCGGCCAACAACATTTTCTGGTCTTTATGGGTTCTAGGATGCCTGTAAACACCTTTTTTGGGCCTCCAAAGTTTTCAACATTTGTGCAGGCCTAAGATGCATTTTAAGGCCTTTTTTGGGCGGGCTGCTAACATATTCTGAACTTTCAGGGGTGTAGGATGCATTTTTCATGCTAGAAATATTTTTGGGAATTTCAGTGGTCTAGGATGTGGGTTAATGCCCCTTTCAGGTTGCACATGTTTTTGGGACATTCGGAGCTCTCTCACACCATTTATGGGCCACCAACATATTCTGGACTTTAGGGGGTCTAGGACGCTTGTAAACCCCTTTTTTGAGCCTCCACAGTTTACAAAATCTTTACAGTCCTAAGGTTCATTTTAAGGCCTTTTTTGCGCTGCTAAAATATTCAGAACTTTCAGGTGTGAAGGATGCATATTTCATGACAAAAGATGTTTGGGAATTTCAGTGGTCTAGGATGCGGGTTAATTCCCCTTTCAGACTGAAAATGTTTTTGGGACATTCAGAGCTCTCTCACACCAATTTTCGGCCACCAACATATTCTGGACTTTATGGGGTCTAGGATGCCTGTAAACCCCTTTTTTATGCCTCCAAAGTTTTCAACATTTGTGCAGCCCTAAGATGCATTTTAAGGCCTTTTTTGGCCTGTTAACATATTCTGAACTTTCAGGCGTGTAGGATGCATTTTTCGTGGCAAAAATATGATTGGGAATTTCAGTGGTCTAGGATGCGGATAATGCCCCTTTCAGGCTGCAAATGTTTTTGGGACACTCAGAGCTCTCTTACACAGTTTTTCGGCCACCAACATTTTCTGGACTTTATGGGTTCTAGGATGCCTGTAAACTCCTTTTTTTGGGCCTCCAAAGTTTTCAACATTTTTGTAGGCCTAAAATGCATTTTAAGGCCTTTTTTGGGCTGCTAACATATTCTGAACTTTCAGGGGTGAAGGATGCATTTTTCGTGCCAAAAATATTTTTGGGAATTTCAGGGGTTTAGGATGCGGGTAAACGGCCTTTTCAGGCTGCAAATGTGTTTGGGACATTCAGAGCTCTCTCACACCGTGTTTCGGCCAACAACATATTCTGGACTTTAGGGGGTCTAGGATGCCTGTAAACCCCTTTTTTGGGCCTCCAAATATTTCAACATTTTTGCAGGCCTAAAATCCATTTTAAGGCCTTTTTTGGAATACTAACATATTCTGAACTTTCAGGGGGGTCGGATGCATTTTTTGTGCCAAAAATATTTTTGGGAATTTCAGTGGTCTAGGATGCGGGTTAATGCCCCTTTCAGGCTGCTAATGTTTTTGGGACATTCAGAGCTCTCTCACACCATTTATGGGGCACCAACATATTCTGGACTTTATGGGTTCTAGGATGCCTGTAAACCCCTTTTTTGGGGCTCCAAAGTTTTCAACATTTTTGCAGGCCTAAGATGCATTTTAAGGCCTTTTTTGGGCTCTAACATGTTCCGAACTTTCAGGGGTGTAGGATGCATTTTTCATGCTAGAAATATTTTTGTGAATTTCAGTGGTCTAGGATGTGGGTTAATGCCCCTTTCAGGCTGCACATGTTTTTGGGACATTCAGAGCTCTCTCACACCATTTATGGGCCACCAACATATTCTGGACTTTAGGGGGTCTAGGACGCTTGTAAACCCCTTTTTTGGGCCTCCACAGTTTACAAAATTTGTACAGTCCTAAGGTTCATTTTAAGGCCTTTTTTGGCCTGTTAACATATTCTGAACTTTCAGGCGTGTAGGATGCATTTTTCGTGGCAAAAATATTATTGGGAATTTCTGGGGTTTAGGATGCGGGTTAATGGCTTTTTCAGGCTGCAAATGTTTTTGGGACATTCAGAGCTCTCTGACACCGTTTTTGGCCAACCAACATTTTCTTGACTTTAGGGGGTCTATGATGCCTGTAACCCCCTTTTTTAGACCTCCAAAGTTTTCAACATTTTTTCAGGCCTAAGATGCATTTTAAAGCCTTTTTTGGAATGCTAACATATTCTGAACTTTCAGGGGTGTAGGATGTATTTTTCGTGCCAAAAATATTTTTGGGAATTTCAGTGGTCTAGGATGCGGGTTAATGCCCTTTTCAGACTGCAAATGTTTTTGGGAGATTCAGAGCTCTCTCACACTGTTTTTGGGCCACCAATACATTCTGGACTTTAGGGCGTCTAGGATGCCTGTAAACCCCTTTTTTGGGCCTCCACAGTTTTCAATTGCAGGCCTAAGATGCATTTTAAGGCCTTTTTTGGGCTGCTAACATATTCTGAACTTTCAGGGGTGTAGGATGCATTTTTCATGCTAGAAATATTTTTGGGAATTTCAGTGGTCTAGGATGTGGGTTAATGCCCCTTTCAGGCTGCACATGTTTTTGGGACATTCAGAGCTCTCTCACACCATTTATGGGCCACCAACATATTCTGGACTTTAGGGGGTCTAGGACGTCTGTAAACCCCTTTTTAGGCCTCCACAGTTTACAAAATGTTTACAGTCCTAAGGTTCATTTTAAGGCCTCTTTTGCGCTGCTAAAATATTCAGAACTTTCAGGTGTGAAGGATGCATATTTCATGACAAAAAATGTTTGGGAATTTCAGTGGTCTAGGATGCGGGTTAATTCCCCTTGCAGACAGCAAATGTTTTTGGGACATTCAGAGCTCTCTCACACCATTATTCGGCCACCAACATATTCTGGACTTTATGGGGTCTAGGATGCCTCTAAACCCCTTTTTTATGCCTCCAAAATTTTTCAACATTTGTGCAGCCCTAAGATGCATTTTAAGGCCTTTTTTGGCCTGTTAACATATTCTGAACTTTCAGGCGTGTAGGTTGCATTTTTCGTGGCAAAAATATTATTGGGAATTTCTGGGGTTTAGGATGCAGGTTAATGGCTTTTTCAGGCTGCAAATGTTTTTGGGACATTCAGAGCTCTCTCACACTGTTTTTGGGCCATCAACATTTTCTGGACTTTAGGGGGTCTATGATGCCTGTAAACCCCTTTTTTAGGCCTCCAAACATTTCAACATTTTTGTAGGCCTAAGATGCATTTTAAGGTCTTTTTTTGGGCTGCTAACATTTTCTGAACTTTCAGGGGTGTTGGATGCATTTTTCGTGCCAAAAATATTCTTGGGAATTTCAGTGGTCTAGGATGTGGGTTAATGCCCCTTTCAGGCTGCAAATGTTTTTGGGATATTCAGAGCTCTCTGACACCGTTTTTGGCCAACCACCATTTTCTTGACTTTAGGGGGTCTAGGATGCCTGTAAAGCCCTTTTTTGAGCCTATAAAGGTGTCAATATTTTTCCAGGCCTAAGATGCTTTAAGGCCTTTTTGGGCTGCTAACATATTCTGTACTTTCAGGGGTGTAGAATGCATTTTTTGTGGCAAAAATATTTTTGGGAATTTCAGTGGTCTAGGATGCGGGTTAATGCCCCTTTCAGGCTGCAAATGTTTTTGGGACATTCAGAGCTCTCTGGCACAGTTTTTGGGCCACCAACATTTTCTGGACTTTAGGGGGTCTAGGCTGCCTGTAAACCCCTTTTTTTGGGCCTCCAAACGTTTCAACATTTTTGCAGGCCTAGAATGCATTTTAAGGCCTTTTTTGGAATGCTAACATATTCTGAACTTTCAGGGGTGTAGGATGCATTTTTTGCGCCAAAAATATTTGGGGGAATTTCAGGGGTCTAGCAGGCGAGTTAATGCCCTTTTCAGACTGCAAATGTTTTTGGGAGATTCAGAGCTCTCTCACACCGTTTTTGGGCCACCAACACATTCTGGACTTTAGGGGGTCTAGGATGCCTGTGAACCCCTTTTTTGGGCCTCCACAGTTTACAACATTTTTGCAGTCCTAAGGTTCATTTTAAGGCCTCTTTTGCGCTGCTAAAATATTCAGAACTTTCAGGTGTGAAGGATGCATATTTCATGCCAAAAATATGTTTGGGAATTTCAGGGGTTTAGGATGCGGGTTAATGGCCTTTTCAGGCTGCAAATGTGTTTGGGACATTCAGAGCTCTCTCACACCGTGTTTTGCCCACCAACATATTCTGGACATTAGGGGGTCTAGGATGCCTGTAAACCCCTTTTTTTGGGCCTCCAAACATTTCAACATTTTTGCAGGCCTAGAATGCATTTTAAGGCCTTTTTTGGAATGCTAACATATTCTGAACTTTCAGGGGTGTAGGATGCATTTTTTGCGCCAAAGATATTTGGGGGAATTTCAGGTATCTAGCAGGCGAGTTAATGCACTTTTCAGACTGCAAATGTTTTTGGGAGATTCAGAGCTCTCTCACACCGTTTTTGGGCCCCCAACACATTCTGGACATTAGGGGGTCTAGGATGCCTGTAAACTCCTTTTTTTGGGACTCCACAGTTTACAACATTTTTGCAGTCCTAAGGTTCATTTTAAGGCCTCTTATGCGCTGCTAAAATATTCAGAACTTTCAGGGGGGTAGGATGCATTTTTCGTGCCAAAAATATTTTTGGGAATTTCAGGGGTTTAGGATGCGGGTTAATGGCCTTTTCAAGCTGCAAATGTGTTTGGGACATTCAGAGCTCTCTCACACCGTGTTTCGCCCACCAACATATTCTGGACTTTAGGGGGTCTAGGATGCCTGTAAACCCCTTTTTTGGGCCTCCAAACATTTCAACATTTTTGCAGGCCTAAAATGCATTTAAGAGCTTTTTTGGAATGCAAACGTATTCTGAACCTTCAGGGGTGTAGGATGCATTTTTTGTGCCAAAAATATTTGGGGGAATTTCAGGGGTCTAGCAGGCGAGTTAATGCCCTTTTCAGATTGCAAATATTTTTGGGAGAATCAGAGCTCTCTAACACCGTTTCTGGGCAACCAACACATTCTGGACTTTAGGGGGTCTAGGATGCCTGTAAACCCCTTTTTTGGGCCTCCACAGTTTACAACATTTGTGCAGTCCTAAGGTTCATTTTAAGGCCTCTTTTGCGCTGCTAAAATATTCAGAACTTTCAGGTGTGAAGGATGCATATTTCATGACAAAAAATGTTTGGGAATTTCAGTGGTCTAGGATGCGGGTTAATTCCCCTTGCAGACTGCAAATGTTTTTGGGACATTCAGAGCTCTCTCACACCATTATTCGGCCACCAACATATTCTGGACTTTATGGGGTCTAGGATGCCTCTAAACCCCTTTTTTATGCCTCCAAAATTTTTCAACATTTGTGCAGCCCTAAAATGCATTTTAAGGCCTTTTTTGGCCTGTTAACATATTCTGAACTTTCAGGCGTGTAGGATGCATTTTTCGTAGCAAAAATATTATTGGGAATTTCTGGGGTTTAGGATGTGGGTTAATGGCTTTTTCAGGCTGCAAATGTTTTTGGGATATTCAGAGCTCTCTGACACCGTTTTTGGCCAACCAACATTTTCTTGACTTTAGGGGGTCTAGGATGCCTGTAAAGCCCTTTTTTGAGCCTATAAAGGTTTCAATATTTTTCCAGGCCTAAGATGCTTTAAGGCCTTTTTGGGCTGCTAACATATTCTGTACTTTCAGGGGTGTAGAATGCATTTTTTGTGGCAAAAACATTTTTGGGAATTTCAGTGGTCTAGGATGCGGGTTAATGCCCCTTTCAGGCTGCACATGTTTTTGGGACATTCAGAGCTCTCTGGCACAGTTTTTGGGCCACCAACATTTTCTGGACTTTAGGGGGTCTAGGATGCCTGTAAACCCCTTTTTTGGGCCTCCAAACGTTTCAACATTTTTGCAGGCCTAGAATGCATTTTAAGGCCTTTTTTGGAATGCTAACATATTCTGAACTTTCAGGGGTGTAGGATGCATTTTTTGCGCCAAAAATATTTGGGGGAATTTCAGGGGTCTAGCAGGCGAGTTAATGCCCTTTTCAGACTGCAAATGTTTTTGGGAGATTCAGAGCTCTCTAACACCGTTTTTGGGCCACCAACACATTCTGGACTTTAGGGGGTCTAGGATGCCTGTGAACCCCTTTTTTGGGCCTCCACAGTTTACAACATTTTTGCAGTCCTAAGGTTCATTTTAAGGCCTCTTTTGCGCTGCTAAAATATTCAGAACTTTCAGGTGTGAAGGATGCATATTTCATGCCAAAAATATGTTTGGGAATTTCAGGGGTTTAGGATGCGGGTTAATGGCCTTTTCAGGCTGCAAATGTGTTTGGGACATTCAGAGCTCTCTCACACCGTGTTTCGCCCACCAACATACTCTGGACATTAGGGGGTCTAGGATGCCTGTAAACCCCTTTTTTTGGGCCTCCAAACATTTCAACATTTTTGCAGGCCTAGAATGCATTTTAAGGCCTTTTTTGGAATGCTAACATATTCTGAACTTTCAGGGGTGTAGGATGCATTTTTTGCGCCAAAGATATTTGGGGGAATTTCAGGTATCTAGCAGGCGAGTTAATGCACTTTTCAGACTGCAAATGTTTTTGGGAGATTCAGAGCTCTCTCACACCGTTTTTGGGCCCCCAACACATTCTGGACTTTAGGGGGTCTAGGATGCCTGTAAACTCCTTTTTTTGGGACTCCACAGTTTACAACATTTTTGCAGTCCTAAGGTTCATTTTAAGGCCTCTTATGCGCTGCTAAAATATTCAGAACTTTCAGGGGGGTAGGATGCATTTTTCGTGCCAAAAATATTTTTGGGAATTTCAGGGGTTTAGGATGCGGGTTAATGGCCTTTTCAAGCTGCAAATGTGTTTGGGACATTCAGAGCTCTCTCACACCGTGTTTCGCCCACCAACATATTCTGGACTTTAGGGGGTCTAGGATGCCTGTAAACCCCTTTTTTGGGCCTCCAAACATTTCAACATTTTTGTAGCCTAAAATGCATTTAAGAGCTTTTTTGGAATGCAAACGTATTCTGAACCTTCAGGGGTGTAGGATGCATTTTTTGTGCCAAAAATATTTGGGGGAATTTCAGGGGTCTAGCAGGCGAGTTAATGCCCTTTTCAGATTGCAAATATTTTTGGGAGAATCAGAGCTCTCTAACACCGTTTCTGGGCAACCAACACATTCTGGACTTTAGGGGGTCTAGGATGCCTGTAAACCCCTTTTTTGGGCCTCCACAGTTTACAACATTTGTGCAGTCCTAAGGTTCATTTTAAGGCCTCTTTTGCGCTGCTAAAATATTCAGAACTTTCAGGTGTGAAGGATGCATATTTCATGACAAAAAATGTTTGGGAATTTCAGTGGTCTAGGATGCGGGTTAATTCCCCTTGCAGACTGCAAATGTTTTTGGGACATTCAGAGCTCTCTCACACCATTATTCGGCCACCAACATATTCTGGACTTTATGGGGTCTAGGATGCCTCTAAACCCCTTTTTTATGCCTCCAAAATTTTTCAACATTTGTGCAGCCCTAAAATGCATTTTAAGGCCTTTTTTGGCCTGTTAACATATTCTGAACTTTCAGGCGTGTAGGATGCATTTTTCGTGGCAAAAATATTATTGGGAATTTCTGGGGTTTAGGATGTGGGTTAATGGCTTTTTCAGGCTGCAAATGTTTTTGGGATATTCAGAGCTCTCTGACACCGTTTTTGGCCAACCAACATTTTCTTGACTTTAGGGGGTCTAGGATGCCTGTAAAGCCCTTTTTTGAGCCTATAAAGGTTTCAATATTTTTCCAGGCCTAAGATGCTTTAAGGCCTTTTTGGGCTGCTAACATATTCTGTACTTTCAGGGGTGTAGAATGCATTTTTTGTGGCAAAAACATTTTTGGGAATTTCAGTGGTCTAGGATGCGGGTTAATGCCCCTTTCAGGCTGCACATGTTTTTGGGACATTCAGAGCTCTCTGGCACAGTTTTTGGGCCACCAACATTTTCTGGACTTTAGGGGGTCTAGGATGCCTGTAAACCCCTTTTTTTGGGCCTCCAAACGTTTCAACATTTTTGCAGGCCTAGAATGCATTTTAAGGCCTTTTTTGGAATGCTAACATATTCTGAACTTTCAGGGGTGTAGGATGCATTTTTTGCGCCAAAAATATTTGGGGGAATTTCAGGGGTCTAGCAGGCGAGTTAATGACCTTTTCAGACTGCAAATGTTTTTGGGAGATTCAGAGCTCTCTCACACCGTTTTTGGGCCACCAACACATTCTGGACTTTAGGGGGTCTAGGATGCCTGTGAACCCCTTTTTTGGGCCTCCACAGTTTACAACATTTTTGCAGTTCTAAGGTTCATTTTAAGGCCTCTTTTGCGCTGCTAAAATATTCAGAACTTTCAGGTGTGAAGGATGCATATTTCATGCCAAAAATATGTTTGGGAATTTCAGGGGTTTAGGATGCGGGTTAATGGCCTTTTCAGGCTGCAAATGTGTTTGGGACATTCAGAGCTCTCTCACACCGTGTTTCGCCCACCAACATATTCTGGACTTTAGGGGGTCTAGGATGCCTGTAAACCCCTTTTTTTGGGCCTCCAAACATTTCAACATTTTTGCAGGCCTAGAATGCATTTTAAGGCCTTTTTTGGAATGCTAACATATTCTGAACTTTCAGGGGTGTAGGATGCATTTTTTGCGCCAAAGATATTTGGGGGAATTTCAGGGGTCTAGCAGGCGAGTTAATGCACTTTTCAGACTGCAAATGTTTTTGGGAGATTCAGAGCTCTCTCACACCGTTTTTGGGCCCCCAACACATTCTGGACTTTTGGGGGTCTAGGATGCCTGTAAACTCCTTTTTTTGGGACTCCACAGTTTACAACATTTTTGCAGTCCTAAGGTTCATTGTAAGGCCTCTTATGCGCTGCTAAAATATTCAGAACTTTCAGGGGGGTAGGATGCATTTTTCGTGCCAAAAATATTTTTGGGAATTTCAGGGGTTTAGGATGCGGGTTAATGGCCTTTTCAAGCTGCAAATGTTTTTGGGACATTCAGAGCTCTCTCACACCGTGTTTCGCCCACCAACATATTCTGGACTTTAGGGGGTCTAGGATGCCTGTAAACCCCTTTTTTGGGCCTCCAAACATTTCAACATTTTTGCAGGCCTAAAATGCATTTAAGAGCTTTTTTGGAATGCAAACGTATTCTGAACCTTCAGGGGTGTAGGATGCATTTTTTGTGCCAAAAATATTTGGGGGAATTTCAGGGGTCTAGCAGGCGAGTTAATGCCCTTTTCAGATTGCAAATATTTTTGGGAGATTCAGAGCTCTCTAACACCGTTTCTGGGCAACCAACACATTCTGGACTTTAGGGGGTCTAGGATGCCTGTAAACCCCTTTTTTGGGCCTCCACAGTTTAAAACATTTGTGCAGTCCTAAGGTTCATTTTAAGGCCTCTTTTGCGCTGCTAAAATATTCAGAACTTTCAGGTGTGAAGGATGCATATTTCATGACATAAAATGTTTGGGAATTTCAGTGGTCTAGGATGCGGGTTAATTCCCCTTGCAGACTGCAAATGTTTTTGGGACATTCAGAGCTCTCTCACACCATTATTCGGCCACCAACATATTCTGGACTTTATGGGGTCTAGGATGCCTCTAAACCCCTTTTTTATGCCTCCAAAATTTTTCAACATTTGTGCAGCCCTAAGATGCATTTTAAGGCCTTTTTTGGCCTGTTAACATATTCTGAACTTTCAGGCGTGTAGGATGCATTTTTCGTGGCAAAAATATTATTGGGAATTTCTGGGGTTTAGGATGCGGGTTAATGGCTTTTTCAGGCTGCAAATGTTTTTGGGACATTCAGAGCTCTCTCACACTGTTTTTGGGCCATCAACATTTTCTGGACTTTAGGGGGTCTACGATGCCTGTAAACCCCATTTTTGGGCCTCCAAACATTTCAACATTTTTGTAGGCCTAAGATGCATTTTAAGGTCTTTTTTTGGCCTGTTAACATTTTCTGAACTTTCAGGGGTGTTGGATGCATTTTTCGTGCCAAAAATATTCTTGGGAATTTCAGTGGTCTAGGATGTGGGTTAATGCCCCTTTCAGGCTGCAAATGTTTTTGGGATATTCAGAGCTCTCTGACACCGTTTTTGGCCAACCAACATTTTCTTGACTTTAGGGGGTCTAGGATGCCTGTAAAGCCCTTTTTTGAGCCTATAAAGGTTTCAATATTTTTCCAGGCCTAAGATGCTTTTAAGGCCTTTTTGGGCTTCTAACATATTCTGTACTTTCAGAGGTGTAGAATGCATTTTTTGTGGCAAAAATATTTTTGGGAATTTCAGTGGTCTAGGATGCGGGTTAATGCCCCTTTCAGGCTGCAAATGTTTTTGGGACATTTAGAGCTCTCTCACACCGTTTTTGGGCCACCAACACATTCTGGACTTTAGGGGGTCTAGGATGCCTGTAAACCCCTTTTTTGGGCCTCCACAGTTTACAACATTTTTGCAGTCCTAAGGTTCATTTTAAGGCCTCTTTTGCGCTGCTAAAATATTCAGAACTTTCAGGTGTGAAGGATGCATATTTCATGCCAAAAATATGTTTGGGAATTTCAAGGGTTTAGGATGCGGGTTAATGGCCTTTTCAGGCTGCAAATGTGTTTGGGACATTCAGAGCTCTCTCACACCGTGTTTCGCCCACCAACATATTCTGGACTTTAGGGGGTCTAGGATGCCTGTAAAGCCCCTTTTCTGGGTCTCCAAACATTTCAACATGTTTGCAGGCCTAGAATGCATTTTAAGGCCTTTTTTGGAATGCTAACATATTCTGAACTTTCAGGGGTGTAGGATGCATTTTTTGCGCCAAAAATATTTGGGGAAATTTCAGGGGTCTAGCAGGCGAGTTAATGCCCTTTTCAGACTGCAAATGTTTTTGGGAGATTCAGAGCTCTCTCACACCGTTTTTGGGCCACCAACACATTCTGGACTTTAGGGGGTCTAGGATGCCTGTAAACCCCTTTTTTGGGCCCCCACAGTTTACAACATTTTTGCAGTCCTAAGGTTCATTTTAAGGCCTCTTTTACGCTGCTAAAATATTCAGAACTTTCAGGTGTGAAGGATGCATATTTCAAGCCAAAAATATGTTTGGGAATTTCACGGGTTTAGGATGCAGGTTAATGGCCTTTTCAGGCTGCAAATGTGTTTGGGACATTCAGAGCTCTCTCACACCGTGTTTCGCACACCAACATATTCTGGACTTTAGGGGGTCTAGGATGCCTGTAAACCCCTTTTTCTGGGCCTCCAAACATTTCAACATTTTTGCAGGCCTAGAATGCATTTTAAGGCCTTTTTTGGAATGCTAACATATTCTGAACTTTCAGGGGTGTAGGATGCATTTTTTGCGCCAAAAATATTTGGGGGAATTTCAGGGGTCTAGCAGGCGAGTTAATGCCCTTTTCAGACTGCAAATGTTTTTGGGAGATTCAGTGCTCTCTCACACTGTTTTTGGGCCCCCAACACATTCTGGACTTTAGGGGGTCTAGGATGCCTGTAAACCCCTTTTTTGGGCCTCCACAGTTTACAACATTTTTGCAGTCCTAAGGTTCATTTTAAGGCCTCTTTTACGCTGCTAAAATATTCAGAATTTTCAGGTGTGAAGGATGCATATTTCATGCCAAAAATATGTTTGGGAATTTCAGTGGTCTAGGAAGCGGGTTAATTCCCCTTTCAGACTGCAAATGTTTTGGGACATTCAGAGCTCTCTCACACCGTTTTTCGGCCACCAACATATTCTGGACTTTAGGGCGTCTAGCATGCTTGTAAACCCCTTTTTATGCCTCCAAAGTTTTCAACATTTGTGCAGGCCTAAGATGCATTTTAAGGCCTTTTTTGGGCTGCTAACATATTCTGAACTTTCAGGGGGGTAGGATGCATTTTTGTGCCTAAAATATTTTTGGGAATTTCATGGGTCTAGGATGCGATTAATGCCCCTTTCTGGCTGCAAATGTTTTTGGGACACTCAGAGCTCTCTCACACAGTTTTTCGGCCACCGACATTTTCTGGACTTTATGGGTTCTAGGATGCCTGTAAACTCCTTTTTTTGGGCCTCCAAAGTTTTCAACATTTTTACAGGCCTAAGATGCATTTTAAGGCCTTTTCTGGTCTGCTAACATATTCTGAACTTTCAGGGGTGAAGGATGCATTTTTCGTGCCAAAAATATTTTTGGGAATTTCAGGGGTTTAGGATGCGGGTTAATGGCCTTTTCAGGCTGCAAATGTGTTTGGGACATTCAGAGGTCTCTCCCACCGTGTTTCGGCCACCAACATATTCTGGACTTTAGGGGGTCTAGGATGCCTGTAAACCCCTTTTTTATGCCTCCAAAGTTTGCAACATTTGTGCAGGCCTAAGATGCATTTTGAGGCCTTTTTTGGGCTGCTAACATATTCTGAACTTTCAGGGGGGTAGGATGCATTTTTTGTGCCAAAAATATTTTTGGGAATTTCATGGGTCTAGGATGCGGTTAATGCCCCTTTCAGGCTGCAAATGTTTTTGGGACACTCAGAGCTCTCTCACACAGTTTTTCGGCCACCAACATTTTCTGGACTTTATGGGTTCTAGGATGCCTGTAAACTCCTTTTGTTGGGCCTCCAAAGTTTTCAACATTTCTGCAGACCTAAGATGCATTTTAAGGCCTTTTTTGGGCTGCTAACATATTCTGAACTTTCAGGGGTGAAGGATGCATTTTTCGTGCCAAAAATATTTTTGGGAATTTCAGGGGTTTAGGATGCGGGTTAATGGCCTTTTCAGGCTGCAAATGTGTTTGGGACATTCAGAGCTCTCTCACACCGTGTTTCGCCCACCAACATATTCTGGACTTTAGGGGGTCTAGGATGCCTGTAAACCCCTTTTTTGGGCCTCCAAACATTTCAACATTTTTGAAGGCCTAAAATGCATTTAAGAGCTTTTTTGGAATGCAAACGTATTCTGAACTTTCAGGGGTGTAGGATGCATTTTTTGTGCCAAAAATATTTGGGGGGAATTTCAGGGGTCTAGCAGGCGAGTTAATGCCCTTTTCAGATTGCAAATATTTTTGGGAGATTCAGAGCTCTCTAACACCGTTTTTGGGCCACCAACACATTCTGGACTTTAGGGGGTCTAGGATGCCTGTAAACCCCTTTTTTGGGCCTCCACAGTTTACAACATTTGTGCAGTCCTAAGGTTCATTTTAAGGCCTCTTTTGCGCTGCTAAAATATTCAGAACTTTCAGGTGTGAAGGATGCATATTTCATGCCAAAAATATGTTTGGGAATTTCAGTGATCTAGGATGCGGGTTAATTCCCCTTTCAGATTGCAAATGTTTTTGGGAGATTCAGAGCTCTCTCACACCGTTTTTGGGCCACAAACATTTTCTGGACTTTAGGGGTTCTAGGATGCCTGTAAAGCCCTTTTTTGGGCCTCCAAAGTTTTCAACATTTGTGCGGCCCTAAAATGCATTTTAAGGCCTCTTTTGCGCTGCTAAAATATTCCGAACTTTCAGGTGTGAAGGATGCATATTTCATGACAAAAAAATGTTTGGGAATTTCAGTGGACTAGGATGCGGGTTAATTCCCCTTTCAGACGGCAAATGTTTTGGGACATTCAGAGCTCTCTCACACCGTTTTTCGGCCACCAACATTTTCTGGACTTTATAGGTCTAGGATGTCTGTAAACCCCTTTTTGGGCCTCCAAAGATTTCAAAATTTTTGCAGGCCTAAGATGCATTTTAAGGCCTTTTTTGGGCTGCTAACATATTCTGAACTTTCAGGGGTGTAGGATGCATTTTTCGTGCCAAAAATATTTTTGGGAATTTCAGTTGTCTAGGATGTGGGTTAATGCCCCTTTCAGGCTGCAAATGTTTTTGAGACATTCAGAGCTCTCTCACACCGTTTTTCGGCCACCAACACTTTCTGGACTTTATGGGTTCTAGGATGCCTGTAAACCCCTTTTTTGGGCCTCCAAAGTTTTCAACATTTTTGCAGGCCTAAGATGCATTTTAAGGCTTTTTTTGGACTGCTAACATATTCTGAACTTTCAGGGGTGTAGGATGCATTTTTCATGCTAGAAGTATTTTTGGGAATTTCAGTGATATAGGATGTGGGTTAATACCCCTTTCAGGCTGCACATGTTTTTGGGACATTCAGAGCTCTCTCACACCCTTTTCTGGGCCACCAACATTTTCTGGACTTTAGGGTGTCTAGGATGCCTGTAAACTCCTTTTTTTGGGCCTCCAAAGTTTTCAACATTTTTACAGGCCTAAGATGCATTTTAAGGCCTTTTCTGGTCTGCTAACATATTCTGAACTTTCAGGGGTGAAGGATGCATTTTTCGTGCCAAAAATATTTTTGGGAATTTCAGGGGTTTAGGATGCGGGTTAATACCCCTTTCAGGCTGCACATGTTTTTGGGACATTCAGAGCTCTCTCACACCGTTTTCTGGGCCACCAACATTTTCTGGACTTTAGGGGGTCTAGGATGCCTGTAAACCCCTTTTTTGAGCCTATAAATTTTTCAACATTTTTGCAGGCCTAAGATGCATTTTAAGGCCTTTTTTGGGCTGCTTACATATTCTGTACTTTCGGGGTTGTAGGATCCATTTTACGTGCCAAAAATATTTTTGTGGATTTCAGTGGTCTAGGATGCGGGTTAATGCCCCTTTCAGGCTGCAAATGTTTGTGGGACATTTAGAGCTCTCTGGCACCATTTTTGGGCCACCAACATTTTCTGGACTTTAGGGGGTCTAGGATGCCTGTAAACCACTTTTTAGGCCTCCACAGTTTTCAACATTTATGCAGGCCTAAGATGCATTTTAAGGCCTTTTTTGGAATGCTAACATATTCTGAACTTTCAGGGGTGTAGGATGCATTTTTCGTGCCAAAAATACTTTTGAGAATTTCAGGGGTCTAGGAAGCGGGTTAATGCCCCTTTCAGACTGCACATGTTTTTGGGACATTCAGAGCTCTCTGGCACCATTTTTGGGCCACCAACATTTTCTGGACTTTAGGGGGTCTAGGATGCCTGTAAACCACTTTTTAGGCCTCCACAGTTTTCAACATTTATGCAGGCCTAAGATGCATTTTAAGGCCTTTTTTGGAATGCTAACATATTCTGAACTTTCAGGGGTGTAGGATGCATTTATCGTGCCAAAAATACTTTTGAGAATTTCAGGGGTCTAGGAAGCGGGTTAATGCCCCTTTCAGACTGCACATGTTTTTGGGACATTCAGAGCTCTCTCACACCGTTTTTGGGCCACCAACATTTTCTGGACTTTAGGGGGTCTAGGATGAGTGTAAACCCCTTTTTTGAGCCTATAAAGTTTTCCACATTTTTGCAGGCCTAAAATGCATTTAAGGCCTTTTTTGGGCTGCTAACGTATTCTGTACTTTCAGGGGTGTAGGATGCATTTTTCGTGGCAAAAATATTTTTGGGAATTTCAGGGGTCTAGCATGCGTGTTAATGCCCTTTTCAGACTGCAAATGTTTTTGGGAGAATCAGAGCTCTCTCACACTGTTTTTGGGCCACCAACATTTTCTGGACTTTAGGGGCTCTACGATGCCTTTAAACCACTTTTTTGGGCTTCCAAACATTTCAACATTTTTGCAGGCCTAAGATGCATTTAAGGCCTCTTTTGGGCCGCTAACTATACTGTAGTTTCAGGGGTGTAGGATGCATTTTTCTTGCCAAAAATATTTTTGGGAATTTCAGTGGTCTAGGATGCGGGTTAATGCCCCTTTCAGACTGCAAATGTTTTTGGGATATTTAGAGCTCTCTGGCACCGTTTTTGGGCCACCAACATTTTCTGGACTTTAGGGGGTCTACGATGCCTGTAAACCCCTTTTTAGGCCTCCACAGTTTTCAACATATTTTCAGGCCTAAGGTGCATTTTAAGGCCTTTTTTGGAATGCCAACATATTCTGAACTTTCAGGGGTGTAGGATGCATTTTTCGTGCTAAAAATATTTTTGGGAATTTCAGGGGTCTAGCATGCGGGTTAATGCCCTTTTCAGACTGCAAATGTTTTTGGGAGATTCAGAGCTCTCTCACACCGTTTTTGGGCCACCAACATATTCTGGACTTTAGGGGGTCTAGGACGCCTGTAAACCCCTTTTTTGGGCCCCCACAGTTTACAACATTTTTTCAGTCCTAAGGTTCATTTTAAGGCCTCTTTTGCGCTGCTAAAATATTCAGAACTTTCAGGTGTGAAGGATGCATATTTCATGACAAAAGTATATTTGGGAATTTCAGTGGTCTAGGATGCGGGTTAATTCCCCTTTCAGACTGCAAATATTTTTGGGACATTCAGAGCTCTCTCACACTGTTTTTCGGCCACCAACAAATTCTGGACATTAGGGGGTCTAGGATATTTGTAAACCCCTTTTTTGGGCCTCCAAAGATTTCAACATTTTTGCAGGCCTAAGATGCATTTTAAGGCCTTTTTTGGGCTGCTAACATTTTCTGTACTTTCGGGGGTGTAGGATGCATTTTTCGTGCCAGAAATATTTTTGGTAATTTCAGTGGTCTGGGATTTGGGTTAATGCCCCTATTAGGCTGCAAATGTGATTGGGAAATTCAGAGCTCTCTCACACTGTTTTTCGGCCACCAACATATTCTGAACTTTAGGGGGTCTAGGACGCCTGTAAACCCCTTTTTTGGGCCTCCAAACATTTCAACATTTTTGCAGACCTAAAATGCATTTAAGGCCTTTTTTGGGCTGCTAACATTTTCTGAACTTTCAGGGGTGTAGGATGCATTTTTCGTGCCAGAAATATTTTTGGTAATTTCAGTGGTCTAGGATGTGGGTTAATGCCCCTTTCAGGCTGCAAATGCTTTTGGGACATTCAGAGCTTTCTCACACTGTTTTTGGGCCACCAACATTTTCTGGACTTTAGGGGGTCTACGATGCCTATAAACCCCTTTTTTGGGCATCCAAACATTTCAACAATTTTGCAGGCCTAAGATGCATTTTAAGGCCTTTCTTGGGCTGCTAACATTTTCTGAACTTTCAGGGGTGTAGGATGCATTTTTCGTGCCAGAAATATTTTTGGTAATTTCAGTGGTCTAGGATTTGGGTTAATGCCCCTTTCAGGCTTTTTGGGACATTCAGAGCTCTCTCACACCGTTTTTCGGCCACCAACAAATTCTGGACATTAGGGGGTCTAGGATGCCTGTAAACCCCTTTTTTATGCCTCCAAAGTTTTCAACATTTATGCAGGCCTAAAATGCATTTTAAGGCCTTTTTTGGGCTGCTAACATATTCTGTACTTTCGGAGATGTAGGATGCATTTTTCGTGCCAAAAATATTTTTGGGAATTTCAGTGGTCTAGGATGCGGGTTAATGGCCTTTTCAGGCTGCAAATGTTTTTGGGACATTCAGAGCTCTACCACACTGTTTTTGGGCCACCAACATTTTCCGGACTTTAGGGGGTCTACGATGCCGGTAAACCCCTTTTTTGGGCCTCCAAAGATTTCAACATTTTTGCAGGCCTAAAATGCATTTTAAGGCCTTTTTTGGGCTGCTAACATATTCTGTACTTTCGGAGATGTAGGATGCATTTTTCGTGGCAAAATATTTTTGGGGAATTACAGTGGTCTAGGATGTGGGTTAATGCCCCTTTCAAGCTGCAAATGCTTTTGGGACATTCAGAGCTCTCTCACACCGTTTTTCGGCCACCAACATTTTCTGGACTTTATAGGTCTAGGATGTCTGTAAACCCCTTTTTGGTCCTCCAAAGATTTCAAAATTTTTGGAGGCCTAAGATGCATTTTAAGGCCTTTTTTGGGCTGCTAACATATTCTGAACTTTCAGGGGTGTAGGATGCATTTTTCGTGCCAAAAATATTTTTGGGAATTTCAGTTGTCTAGAATGTGGGTTAATGCCCCTTTCAGGCTGCAAATGTTTTTGAGACATTCAGAGCTCTCTCACACTGTTTTTCGGCCACCAACACTTTCTGGACTTTATGGGTTCTAGGATGCCTGCAAACCCCTTTTTTGGGCCTCCAAAGTTTTCAACATTTTTGCAGGCCTAAGATGCATTTTAAGGCTTTTTTTGGACTGCTAACATATTCTGAACTTTCAGGGGTGTAGGATGCATTTTTCATGCTAGAAATATTTTTGGGAATTTCAGTGATCTAGGATGTGGGTTAATACCCCTTTCAGGCTGCACATGTTTTTGGGACATTCAGAGCTCTCTCACACCGTTTTCTGGGCCACCAACATTTTCTGGACTTTAGGGGGTCTAGGATGCCTGTAAACCCCTTTTCTGAGCCTATAAATTTTTCAACATTTTTGCAGACCTAAGATGCATATTAAGGCCTTTCTTGGGCTGCTAACATATTCTGAGCTTTCAGGGGTGTAGGATGCATTTTTCATGACAAAAAAATGTTTGGGAATTTCAGGGTCTAGGATGCGAGTTAATGGCCTTTTCAGGCTGCAAATGTTTTTGGGACATTCAGAGCTCTCTCACACTGTTTTTGGGCCACCAACATTTTCTGGACTTTAGGGGGTCTAGGCTGCCTGTAAACCCCTTTTTTGGGCCTCCAAACATTTCAAGATTTTTGCAGGCCTAAAATGCATTTTAAGGCCTTTTTTGGGCTGCTTACATATTCTGTACTTTCGGGGTTGTAGGATCCATTTTTCGTGCCAAAAATATTTTTGTGAATTTCAGTGGTCTAGGATGCGGGTTAATGCCCCTTTTAGGCTGCAAATGTTTGTGGGACATTTAGAGCTCTCTGGCACCATTTTTGGGCCACCAACATTTTCTGGACTTTAGGGGGTCTAGGATGCCTGTAAACCACTTTTTAGGCCTCCACAGTTTTCAACATTTATGCAGGCCTTAGATGCATTTTAAGGCCTTTTTTGGAATGCTAACATATTCTGAACTTTCAGGGGTGTAGGATGCATTTTTTGTGCCAAAAATACTTTTGAGAATTTCAGGGGTCTAGGAAGCGGGTTAATGCCCCTTTCAGACTGCACATGTTTTTGGGACATTCAGAGCTCTCTCACACCGTTTTTGGGCCACCAACATTTTCTGGACTTTAGGGGGTCTAGGATGAGTGTAAACCCCTTTTTTGAGCCTATAAAGTTTTCAACATTTGTGCAGGCCTAAGATGCATTTAAGGCCTCTTTTGGGCTGCTAACTATACTGTACTTTCAGGGGTGTAGGATGCATTTTTCGTGCCAAAAATACTTTTGGGAATTTCAGGGGTCTAGCATGCGTGTTAATGCCCTTTTCAGACTGCAAATGTTTTTGGGACATTCATAGCTCTCTCACACCGTTTTTGGGCCACCAACATTTTCTGGACTTTAGGGGGTCTAGGATGAGTGTAAACCCCTTTTTTGAGCCTATAAAGTTTTCCACATTTTTGCAGGCCTAAAATGCATTTAACGCCTTTTTTGGGCTGCTAACATATTCTGTACTTTCAGGGGTGTAGGATGCATTTTTCGTGGCAAAAATATTTTTGGGAATTTCAGGGGTCTAGCATGCGTGTTAATGCCCTTTTCAGACTGCAAATGTTTTTGGGAGAATCAGAGCTCTCTCACACTGTTTTTGGGCCACCAACATTTTCTGGACTTTAGGGGCTCTACGATGCCTTTAAACCACTTTTTTGGGCTTCCAAACATTTCAACATTTTTGCAGGCCTAAGATGCATTTAAGGCCTCTTTTGGGCTGCTAACTATACTGTACTTTCAGGGGTGTAGGATGCATTTTTCTTGCCAAAAATATTTTTGGGAATTTCAGTGGTCTAGGATGCGGGTTAATGCCCCTTTCAGACTGCAAATGTGTTTGGGATATTTAGAGCTCTCTGGCACCGTTTTTGGGCCACCAACATTTTCTGGACTTTAGGGGGTCTACGATGCCTGTAAACCCCTTTTTAGGCCTCCACAGTTTTCAACATATTTTCAGGCCTAAGGTGCATTTTAAGGCCTTTTTTGGAATGCCAACATATTCTGAACTTTCAGGGGTGTAGGATGCATTTTTCGTGCTAAAAATATTTTTGGGAATTTCAGGGGTCTAGCATGCGGGTTAATGCCCTTTTCAGACTGCAAATGTTTTTGGGAGATTCAGAGCTCTCTCACACCGTTTTTGGGCCACCAACATATTCTGGACTTTAGGGGGTCTAGGACGCCTGTAAACCCCTTTTTTGGGCCCCCACAGTTTACAACATTTTTTCAGTCCTAAGGTTCATTTTAAGGCCTCTTTTGCGCTGCTAAAATATTCAGAACTTTCAGGTGTGAAGGATGCATATTTCATGCCAAAAGTATGTTTGGGAATTTCAGTGGTCTAGGATGCGGGTTAATTCCCCTTTCAGACTGCAAATGTTTTTGGGACATTCAGAGCTCTCTCGCACTGTTTTTCGGCCACCAACAAATTCTGGACATTAGGGGGTCTAGGATGCCTGTAAACCCCTTTTTTGGGCCTCCAAAGATTTCAACATTTTTGCAGGCCTAAGATGCATTTTAAGGCCTTTTTTGGGCTGCTAACATTTTCTGTACTTTCGGGGGTGTAGGATGCATTTTTCGTGCCAGAAATATTTTTGGTAATTTCAGTGGTCTGGGATTTGGGTTAATGCCCCTATTAGGCTGCAAATGTGATTGGGAAATTCAGAGCTCTCTCACACTGTTTTTCGGCCACCAACATATTCTGAACTTTAGGGGGTCTAGGACGCCTGTAAACCCCTTTTTTGGGCCTCTAAACATTTCAACATTTTTGCAGGCCTAAAATGCATTTAAGGCCTTTTTTGGGCTGCTAACATTTTCTGAACTTTCAGGGGTGTAGGATGCATTTTTTGTGCCAGAAATATTTTTGGTAATTTCAGTGGTCTAGGATTTGGGTTAATGCCCCTTTCAGGCTGCAAATGTTTTTGGGACATTCAGAGCTCTCTCACAATGTTTTTGGGCCACCAACATTTTCTGGACTTTAGGGGGTCTACGATGTCTGTAAACCTTTTTTTTGGGCCTCCAAACATTTCAACAATTTTGCAGGCCTAAAATGCATTTAAGGCCTTTTTTGGGCTGCTAACATATTCTGTACTTTCAGGGGTGTAGGATGCATTTTTCGTGGCAAATTTTTTTGGGGGAATTACAGTGGTCTAGGATGTGGGTTAATGCCCCTTTCAGGCTGCAAATGCTTTTGGGACATTCAGAGCTCTCTCACACTGTTTTTGGGCCACCAACATTTTCTGGACTTTAGGGGGTCTACTATGCCTATAAACCCCTTTTTTGGGCATCCAAACATTTCAACAATTTTGCAGGCCTAAGATGCATTTTAAGGCCTTTCTTGGGCTGCTAACATTTTCTGAACTTTCAGGGGTGTAGGATGCATTTTTCGTGCCAGAAATATTTTTGGTAATTTCAGTGGTCTAGGATTTGGGTTAATGCCCCTTTCAGGCTGCTAATGTTTTTGGGACATTCAGAGCTCTCTCACACCGTTTTTCGGCCACCAACAAATTCTGGACATTAGGGGGTCTAGGATGCCTGTAAACCCCTTTTTTATGCCTCCAAAGTTTTCAACATTTATGCAGGCCTAAAATGCATTTTAAGGCCTTTTTTGGGCTGCTAACATATTCTGAACTTTCAGGGGTGTAGGATGCATTTTTCGTGCCAAAAATATTTTTGGGAATTTCAGTGGTCTAGGATGCGGGTTAATGGCCTTTTCAGGCTGCAAATGTTTTTGGGACATTCAGAGCTCTCCCACACTGTTTTTGGGCCACCAACATTTTCCGGACTTCAGGGGGTCTACGATGCCGGTAAACCCCTTTTTTGGGCCTCCAAAGATTTCAACATTTTTGCAGGCCTAAGATGCATTTTAAGGCCTTTTTTGGGCTGCTAACATATTCTGTACTTTCGGAGATGTAGGATGCATTTTTCGAGGCAAAATATTTTTGGGGAATTACAGTGGTCTAGGATGTGGGTTAATGCCCCTTTCAAGCTGCAAATGCTTTTGGGACATTCAGAGCTCTCTCACACTGCTTTTGGGCCACCAACATTTTCTGGACTTTAGTTGGTCTACGATGCCTGTAAACACCTTTTTTGGGCCTCCAAAGATTTCAACATTTTGCAGGCCTAAGATGCATTTAAGGCCTTTTTTGGGCTGCTAACATATTCTGTACTTTCAGGGATGTAGGATGCATTTTTCGTGGCAAATTTATTTTGGGGAATTACAGTGGTCTAGGATTTAGGTTAATGCCCCTATCAGGCTGAAAATGTGTTTGGGGCATTCAGAGCTCTCTCACACCGTTTTTCGGCCACCAACACATTCTGGACTTTAGGGGGTCTAGGATGCCTGTGAACCCCTTTTTTGGGCCTCCACAGTTTACAACATTTTTGCAGTTCTAAGGTTCATTTTAAGGCCTCTTTTGCGCTGCTAAAATATTCAGAACTTTCAGGTGTGAAGGATGCATATTTCATGCCAAAAATATGTTTGGGAATTTCAGGGGTTTAGGATGCGGGTTAATGGCCTTTTCAGGCTGCAAATGTGTTTGGGACATTCAGAGCTCTCTCACACCGTGTTTCGCCCACCAACATATTCTGGACTTTAGGGGGTCTAGGATGCCTGTAAACCCCTTTTTTTGGGCCTCCAAACATTTCAACATTTTTGCAGGCCTAGAATGCATTTTAAGGCCTTTTTTGGAATGCTAACATATTCTGAACTTTCAGGGGTGTAGGATGCATTTTTTGCGCCAAAGATATTTGGGGGAATTTCAGGGGTCTAGCAGGCGAGTTAATGCACTTTTCAGACTGCAAATGTTTTTGGGAGATTCAGAGCTCTCTCACACCGTTTTTGGGCCCCCAACACATTCTGGACTTTTGGGGGTCTAGGATGCCTGTAAACTCCTTTTTTTGGGACTCCACAGTTTACAACATTTTTGCAGTCCTAAGGTTCATTGTAAGGCCTCTTATGCGCTGCTAAAATATTCAGAACTTTCAGGGGGGTAGGATGCATTTTTCGTGCCAAAAATATTTTTGGGAATTTCAGGGGTTTAGGATGCGGGTTAATGGCCTTTTCAAGCTGCAAATGTTTTTGGGACATTCAGAGCTCTCTCACACCGTGTTTCGCCCACCAACATATTCTGGACTTTAGGGGGTCTAGGATGCCTGTAAACCCCTTTTTTGGGCCTCCAAACATTTCAACATTTTTGCAGGCCTAAAATGCATTTAAGAGCTTTTTTGGAATGCAAACGTATTCTGAACCTTCAGGGGTGTAGGATGCATTTTTTGTGCCAAAAATATTTGGGGGAATTTCAGGGGTCTAGCAGGCGAGTTAATGCCCTTTTCAGATTGCAAATATTTTTGGGAGATTCAGAGCTCTCTAACACCGTTTCTGGGCAACCAACACATTCTGGACTTTAGGGGGTCTAGGATGCCTGTAAACCCCTTTTTTGGGCCTCCACAGTTTAAAACATTTGTGCAGTCCTAAGGTTCATTTTAAGGCCTCTTTTGCGCTGCTAAAATATTCAGAACTTTCAGGTGTGAAGGATGCATATTTCATGACATAAAATGTTTGGGAATTTCAGTGGTCTAGGATGCGGGTTAATTCCCCTTGCAGACTGCAAATGTTTTTGGGACATTCAGAGCTCTCTCACACCATTATTCGGCCACCAACATATTCTGGACTTTATGGGGTCTAGGATGCCTCTAAACCCCTTTTTTATGCCTCCAAAATTTTTCAACATTTGTGCAGCCCTAAGATGCATTTTAAGGCCTTTTTTGGCCTGTTAACATATTCTGAACTTTCAGGCGTGTAGGATGCATTTTTCGTGGCAAAAATATTATTGGGAATTTCTGGGGTTTAGGATGCGGGTTAATGGCTTTTTCAGGCTGCAAATGTTTTTGGGACATTCAGAGCTCTCACACTGTTTTTGGGCCATCAACATTTTCTGGACTTTAGGGGGTCTACGATGCCTGTAAACCCCATTTTTGGGCCTCCAAACATTTCAACATTTTTGTAGGCCTAAGATGCATTTTAAGGTCTTTTTTTGGCCTGTTAACATTTTCTGAACTTTCAGGGGTGTTGGATGCATTTTTCGTGCCAAAAATATTCTTGGGAATTTCAGTGGTCTAGGATGTGGGTTAATGCCCCTTTCAGGCTGCAAATGTTTTTGGGATATTCAGAGCTCTCTGACACCGTTTTTGGCCAACCAACATTTTCTTGACTTTAGGGGGTCTAGGATGCCTGTAAAGCCCTTTTTTGAGCCTATAAAGGTTTCAATATTTTTCCAGGCCTAAGATGCTTTTAAGGCCTTTTTGGGCTTCTAACATATTCTGTACTTTCAGAGGTGTAGAATGCATTTTTTGTGGCAAAAATATTTTTGGGAATTTCAGTGGTCTAGGATGCGGGTTAATGCCCCTTTCAGGCTGCAAATGTTTTTGGGACATTTAGAGCTCTCTCACACCGTTTTTGGGCCACCAACACATTCTGGACTTTAGGGGGTCTAGGATGCCTGTAAACCCCTTTTTTGGGCCTCCACAGTTTACAACATTTTTGCAGTCCTAAGGTTCATTTTAAGGCCTCTTTTGCGCTGCTAAAATATTCAGAACTTTCAGGTGTGAAGGATGCATATTTCATGCCAAAAATATGTTTGGGAATTTCAAGGGTTTAGGATGCGGGTTAATGGCCTTTTCAGGCTGCAAATGTGTTTGGGACATTCAGAGCTCTCTCACACCGTGTTTCGCCCACCAACATATTCTGGACTTTAGGGGGTCTAGGATGCCTGTAAAGCCCCTTTTCTGGGTCTCCAAACATTTCAACATGTTTGCAGGCCTAGAATGCATTTTAAGGCCTTTTTTGGAATGCTAACATATTCTGAACTTTCAGGGGTGTAGGATGCATTTTTTGCGCCAAAAATATTTGGGGAAATTTCAGGGGTCTAGCAGGCGAGTTAATGCCCTTTTCAGACTGCAAATGTTTTTGGGAGATTCAGAGCTCTCTCACACCGTTTTTGGGCCACCAACACATTCTGGACTTTAGGGGGTCTAGGATGCCTGTAAACCCCTTTTTTGGGCCCCCACAGTTTACAACATTTTTGCAGTCCTAAGGTTCATTTTAAGGCCTCTTTTACGCTGCTAAAATATTCAGAACTTTCAGGTGTGAAGGATGCATATTTCAAGCCAAAAATATGTTTGGGAATTTCACGGGTTTAGGATGCAGGTTAATGGCCTTTTCAGGCTGCAAATGTGTTTGGGACATTCAGAGCTCTCTCACACCGTGTTTCGCACACCAACATATTCTGGACTTTAGGGGGTCTAGGATGCCTGTAAACCCCTTTTTCTGGGCCTCCAAACATTTCAACATTTTTGCAGGCCTAGAATGCATTTTAAGGCCTTTTTTGGAATGCTAACATATTCTGAACTTTCAGGGGTGTAGGATGCATTTTTTGCGCCAAAAATATTTGGGGGAATTTCAGGGGTCTAGCAGGCGAGTTAATGCCCTTTTCAGACTGCAAATGTTTTTGGGAGATTCAGTGCTCTCTCACACTGTTTTTGGGCCCCCAACACATTCTGGACTTTAGGGGGTCTAGGATGCCTGTAAACCCCTTTTTTGGGCCTCCACAGTTTACAACATTTTTGCAGTCCTAAGGTTCATTTTAAGGCCTCTTTTACGCTGCTAAAATATTCAGAATTTTCAGGTGTGAAGGATGCATATTTCATGCCAAAAATATGTTTGGGAATTTCAGTGGTCTAGGAAGCGGGTTAATTCCCCTTTCAGACTGCAAATGTTTTGGGACATTCAGAGCTCTCTCACACCGTTTTTCGGCCACCAACATATTCTGGACTTTAGGGCGTCTAGCATGCTTGTAAACCCCTTTTTATGCCTCCAAAGTTTTCAACATTTGTGCAGGCCTAAGATGCATTTTAAGGCCTTTTTTGGGCTGCTAACATATTCTGAACTTTCAGGGGGGTAGGATGCATTTTTGTGCCTAAAATATTTTTGGGAATTTCATGGGTCTAGGATGCGATTAATGCCCCTTTCTGGCTGCAAATGTTTTTGGGACACTCAGAGCTCTCTCACACAGTTTTTCGGCCACCGACATTTTCTGGACTTTATGGGTTCTAGGATGCCTGTAAACTCCTTTTTTTGGGCCTCCAAAGTTTTCAACATTTTTACAGGCCTAAGATGCATTTTAAGGCCTTTTCTGGTCTGCTAACATATTCTGAACTTTCAGGGGTGAAGGATGCATTTTTCGTGCCAAAAATATTTTTGGGAATTTCAGGGGTTTAGGATGCGGGTTAATGGCCTTTTCAGGCTGCAAATGTGTTTGGGACATTCAGAGGTCTCTCCCACCGTGTTTCGGCCACCAACATATTCTGGACTTTAGGGGGTCTAGGATGCCTGTAAACCCCTTTTTTATGCCTCCAAAGTTTGCAACATTTGTGCAGGCCTAAGATGCATTTTGAGGCCTTTTTTGGGCTGCTAACATATTCTGAACTTTCAGGGGGGTAGGATGCATTTTTTGTGCCAAAAATATTTTTGGGAATTTCATGGGTCTAGGATGCGGTTAATGCCCCTTTCAGGCTGCAAATGTTTTTGGGACACTCAGAGCTCTCTCACACAGTTTTTCGGCCACCAACATTTTCTGGACTTTATGGGTTCTAGGATGCCTGTAAACTCCTTTTGTTGGGCCTCCAAAGTTTTCAACATTTCTGCAGACCTAAGATGCATTTTAAGGCCTTTTTTGGGCTGCTAACATATTCTGAACTTTCAGGGGTGAAGGATGCATTTTTCGTGCCAAAAATATTTTTGGGAATTTCAGGGGTTTAGGATGCGGGTTAATGGCCTTTTCAGGCTGCAAATGTGTTTGGGACATTCAGAGCTCTCTCACACCGTGTTTCGCCCACCAACATATTCTGGACTTTAGGGGGTCTAGGATGCCTGTAAACCCCTTTTTTGGGCCTCCAAACATTTCAACATTTTTGAAGGCCTAAAATGCATTTAAGAGCTTTTTTGGAATGCAAACGTATTCTGAACTTTCAGGGGTGTAGGATGCATTTTTTGTGCCAAAAATATTTGGGGGGAATTTCAGGGGTCTAGCAGGCGAGTTAATGCCCTTTTCAGATTGCAAATATTTTTGGGAGATTCAGAGCTCTCTAACACCGTTTTTGGGCCACCAACACATTCTGGACTTTAGGGGGTCTAGGATGCCTGTAAACCCCTTTTTTGGGCCTCCACAGTTTACAACATTTGTGCAGTCCTAAGGTTCATTTTAAGGCCTCTTTTGCGCTGCTAAAATATTCAGAACTTTCAGGTGTGAAGGATGCATATTTCATGCCAAAAATATGTTTGGGAATTTCAGTGATCTAGGATGCGGGTTAATTCCCCTTTCAGATTGCAAATGTTTTTGGGAGATTCAGAGCTCTCTCACACCGTTTTTGGGCCACAAACATTTTCTGGACTTTAGGGGTTCTAGGATGCCTGTAAAGCCCTTTTTTGGGCCTCCAAAGTTTTCAACATTTGTGCGGCCCTAAAATGCATTTTAAGGCCTCTTTTGCGCTGCTAAAATATTCCGAACTTTCAGGTGTGAAGGATGCATATTTCATGACAAAAAAATGTTTGGGAATTTCAGTGGACTAGGATGCGGGTTAATTCCCCTTTCAGACGGCAAATGTTTTGGGACATTCAGAGCTCTCTCACACCGTTTTTCGGCCACCAACATTTTCTGGACTTTATAGGTCTAGGATGTCTGTAAACCCCTTTTTGGGCCTCCAAAGATTTCAAAATTTTTGCAGGCCTAAGATGCATTTTAAGGCCTTTTTTGGGCTGCTAACATATTCTGAACTTTCAGGGGTGTAGGATGCATTTTTCGTGCCAAAAATATTTTTGGGAATTTCAGTTGTCTAGGATGTGGGTTAATGCCCCTTTCAGGCTGCAAATGTTTTTGAGACATTCAGAGCTCTCTCACACCGTTTTTCGGCCACCAACACTTTCTGGACTTTATGGGTTCTAGGATGCCTGTAAACCCCTTTTTTGGGCCTCCAAAGTTTTCAACATTTTTGCAGGCCTAAGATGCATTTTAAGGCTTTTTTTGGACTGCTAACATATTCTGAACTTTCAGGGGTGTAGGATGCATTTTTCATGCTAGAAGTATTTTTGGGAATTTCAGTGATATAGGATGTGGGTTAATACCCCTTTCAGGCTGCACATGTTTTTGGGACATTCAGAGCTCTCTCACACCCTTTTCTGGGCCACCAACATTTTCTGGACTTTAGGGTGTCTAGGATGCCTGTAAACTCCTTTTTTTGGGCCTCCAAAGTTTTCAACATTTTTACAGGCCTAAGATGCATTTTAAGGCCTTTTCTGGTCTGCTAACATATTCTGAACTTTCAGGGGTGAAGGATGCATTTTTCGTGCCAAAAATATTTTTGGGAATTTCAGGGGTTTAGGATGCGGGTTAATACCCCTTTCAGGCTGCACATGTTTTTGGGACATTCAGAGCTCTCTCACACCGTTTTCTGGGCCACCAACATTTTCTGGACTTTAGGGGGTCTAGGATGCCTGTAAACCCCTTTTTTGAGCCTATAAATTTTTCAACATTTTTGCAGGCCTAAGATGCATTTTAAGGCCTTTTTTGGGCTGCTTACATATTCTGTACTTTCGGGGTTGTAGGATCCATTTTACGTGCCAAAAATATTTTTGTGGATTTCAGTGGTCTAGGATGCGGGTTAATGCCCCTTTCAGGCTGCAAATGTTTGTGGGACATTTAGAGCTCTCTGGCACCATTTTTGGGCCACCAACATTTTCTGGACTTTAGGGGGTCTAGGATGCCTGTAAACCACTTTTTAGGCCTCCACAGTTTTCAACATTTATGCAGGCCTAAGATGCATTTTAAGGCCTTTTTTGGAATGCTAACATATTCTGAACTTTCAGGGGTGTAGGATGCATTTTTCGTGCCAAAAATACTTTTGAGAATTTCAGGGGTCTAGGAAGCGGGTTAATGCCCCTTTCAGACTGCACATGTTTTTGGGACATTCAGAGCTCTCTGGCACCATTTTTGGGCCACCAACATTTTCTGGACTTTAGGGGGTCTAGGATGCCTGTAAACCACTTTTTAGGCCTCCACAGTTTTCAACATTTATGCAGGCCTAAGATGCATTTTAAGGCCTTTTTTGGAATGCTAACATATTCTGAACTTTCAGGGGTGTAGGATGCATTTATCGTGCCAAAAATACTTTTGAGAATTTCAGGGGTCTAGGAAGCGGGTTAATGCCCCTTTCAGACTGCACATGTTTTTGGGACATTCAGAGCTCTCTCACACCGTTTTTGGGCCACCAACATTTTCTGGACTTTAGGGGGTCTAGGATGAGTGTAAACCCCTTTTTTGAGCCTATAAAGTTTTCCACATTTTTGCAGGCCTAAAATGCATTTAAGGCCTTTTTTGGGCTGCTAACGTATTCTGTACTTTCAGGGGTGTAGGATGCATTTTTCGTGGCAAAAATATTTTTGGGAATTTCAGGGGTCTAGCATGCGTGTTAATGCCCTTTTCAGACTGCAAATGTTTTTGGGAGAATCAGAGCTCTCTCACACTGTTTTTGGGCCACCAACATTTTCTGGACTTTAGGGGCTCTACGATGCCTTTAAACCACTTTTTTGGGCTTCCAAACATTTCAACATTTTTGCAGGCCTAAGATGCATTTAAGGCCTCTTTTGGGCCGCTAACTATACTGTAGTTTCAGGGGTGTAGGATGCATTTTTCTTGCCAAAAATATTTTTGGGAATTTCAGTGGTCTAGGATGCGGGTTAATGCCCCTTTCAGACTGCAAATGTTTTTGGGATATTTAGAGCTCTCTGGCACCGTTTTTGGGCCACCAACATTTTCTGGACTTTAGGGGGTCTACGATGCCTGTAAACCCCTTTTTAGGCCTCCACAGTTTTCAACATATTTTCAGGCCTAAGGTGCATTTTAAGGCCTTTTTTGGAATGCCAACATATTCTGAACTTTCAGGGGTGTAGGATGCATTTTTCGTGCTAAAAATATTTTTGGGAATTTCAGGGGTCTAGCATGCGGGTTAATGCCCTTTTCAGACTGCAAATGTTTTTGGGAGATTCAGAGCTCTCTCACACCGTTTTTGGGCCACCAACATATTCTGGACTTTAGGGGGTCTAGGACGCCTGTAAACCCCTTTTTTGGGCCCCCACAGTTTACAACATTTTTTCAGTCCTAAGGTTCATTTTAAGGCCTCTTTTGCGCTGCTAAAATATTCAGAACTTTCAGGTGTGAAGGATGCATATTTCATGACAAAAGTATATTTGGGAATTTCAGTGGTCTAGGATGCGGGTTAATTCCCCTTTCAGACTGCAAATATTTTTGGGACATTCAGAGCTCTCTCACACTGTTTTTCGGCCACCAACAAATTCTGGACATTAGGGGGTCTAGGATATTTGTAAACCCCTTTTTTGGGCCTCCAAAGATTTCAACATTTTTGCAGGCCTAAGATGCATTTTAAGGCCTTTTTTGGGCTGCTAACATTTTCTGTACTTTCGGGGGTGTAGGATGCATTTTTCGTGCCAGAAATATTTTTGGTAATTTCAGTGGTCTGGGATTTGGGTTAATGCCCCTATTAGGCTGCAAATGTGATTGGGAAATTCAGAGCTCTCTCACACTGTTTTTCGGCCACCAACATATTCTGAACTTTAGGGGGTCTAGGACGCCTGTAAACCCCTTTTTTGGGCCTCCAAACATTTCAACATTTTTGCAGACCTAAAATGCATTTAAGGCCTTTTTTGGGCTGCTAACATTTTCTGAACTTTCAGGGGTGTAGGATGCATTTTTCGTGCCAGAAATATTTTTGGTAATTTCAGTGGTCTAGGATGTGGGTTAATGCCCCTTTCAGGCTGCAAATGCTTTTGGGACATTCAGAGCTTTCTCACACTGTTTTTGGGCCACCAACATTTTCTGGACTTTAGGGGGTCTACGATGCCTATAAACCCCTTTTTTGGGCATCCAAACATTTCAACAATTTTGCAGGCCTAAGATGCATTTTAAGGCCGTTTTTGGGCTGCTAACATTTTCTGGACTTTAGGGGGTCTAGGATGAGTGTAAACCCCTTTTTTGAGCCTATAAAGTTTTCCACATTTTTGCAGGCCTAAAATGCATTTAAGGCCTTTTTTGGGCTGCTAACATATTCTGTACTTTCAGGGGTGTAGGATGCATTTTTCGTGGCAAAAATATTTTTGGGAATTTCAGGGGTCTAGCATGCGTGTTAATGCCCCTTTCAGACTGCAAATGTTTTGGGAGAATCAGAGCTCTCTCACACTGTTTTTGGGCCACCAAAATTTTCTGGACTTTAGGGGCTCTACGATGCCTTTAAACCACTTTTTTGGGCTTCCAAACATTTCAACATTTTTGCAGGCCTAAGATGCATTTAAGGCCTCTTTTGGGCTGCTAACTATACTGTACTTTCAGGGGTGTAGGATGCATTTTTCTTGCCAAAAATATTTTTGGGAATTTCAGTGGTCTAGGATGCGGGTTAATGCCCCTTTCAGACTGCAAATGTTTTTGGGATATTTAGAGCTCTCTGGCACCGTTTTTGGGCCACCAACATTTTCTGGACTTTAGGGGGTCTACGATGCCTGTAAACCCCTTTTTAGGCCTCCACAGTTTTCAACATATTTTCAGGCCTAAGGTGCATTTTAAGGCCTTTTTTGGAATGCCAACATATTCTGAACTTTCAGGGGTGTAGGATGCATTTTTCGTGCTAAAAATATTTTTGGGAATTTCAGGGGTCTAGCATGCGGGTTAATGCCCTTTTCAGACTGCAAATGTTTTTGGGAGATTCAGAGCTCTCTCACACCGTTTTTGGGCCACCAACATATTCTGGACTTTAGGGGGTCTAGGACGCCTGTAAACCCCTTTTTTGGGCCCCCACAGTTTACAACATTTTTTCAGTCCTAAGGTTCATTTTAAGGCCTCTTTTGCGCTGCTAAAATATTCAGAACTTTCAGGTGTGAAGGATGCAGATTTCATGACAAAAGTATATTTGGGAATTTCAGTGGTCTAGGATGCGGGTTAATTCCCCTTTCAGACTGCAAATGTTTTTGGGACATTCAGAGCTCTCTCACACTGTTTTTCGGCCACCAACAAATTCTGGACATTAGGGGGTCTAGGATGCCTGTAAACCCCTTTTTTGGGCCTCCAAAGATTTCAACATTTTTGCAGGCCTAAGATGCATTTTAAGGCCTTTTTTGGGCTGCTAACATTTTCTGTACTTTCGGGGGTGTAGGATGCATTTTTCGTGCCAGAAATATTTTTGGTAATTTCAGTGGTCTGGGATTTGGGTTAATGCCCCTATTAGGCTGCAAATGTGATTGGGAAATTCAGAGCTCTCTCACACTGTTTTTCGGCCACCAACATATTCTGAACTTTAGGGGGTCTAGGACGCCTGTAAACCCCTTTTTTGGGCCTCCAAACATTTCAACATTTTTGCAGGCCTAAAATGCATTTAAGGCCTTTTTTGGGCTGCTAACATTTTCTGAACTTTCAGGGGTGTAGGATGCATTTTTCGTGCCAGAAATATTTTTGGTAATTTCAGTGGTCTAGGATGTGGGTTAATGCCCCTTTTAGGCTGCAAATGCTTTTGGGACATTCAGAGCTTTCTCACACTGTTTTTGGGCCACCAACATTTTCTGGACTTTAGGGGGTCTACGATGCCTATAAACCCCTTTTTTGGGCATCCAAACATTTCAACAATTTTGCAGGCCTAAGATGCATTTTAAGGCCTTTCTTGGGCTGCTAACATTTTCTGAACTTTCAGGGGTGTAGGATGCATTTTTCGTGCCAGAAATATTTTTGGTAATTTCAGTGGTCTAGGATTTGGGTTAATGCCCCTTTCAGGCTTTTTGGGACATTCAGAGCTCTCTCACACCGTTTTTCGGCCACCAACAAATTCTGGACATTAGGGGGTCTAGGATGCCTGTAAACCCCTTTTTTATGCCTCCAAAGTTTTCAACATTTATGCAGGCCTAAAATGCATTTTAAGGCCTTTTTTGGGCTGCTAACATATTCTGTACTTTCGGAGATGTAGGATGCATTTTTCGTGCCAAAAATATTTTTGGGAATTTCAGTGGTCTAGGATGCGGGTTAATGGCCTTTTCAGGCTGCAAATGTTTTTGGGACATTCAGAGCTCTACCACACTGTTTTTGGGCCACCAACATTTTCCGGACTTTAGGGGGTCTACGATGCCGGTAAACCCCTTTTTTGGGCCTCCAAAGATTTCAACATTTTTGCAGGCCTAAAATGCATTTTAAGGCCTTTTTTGGGCTGCTAACATATTCTGTACTTTCGGAGATGTAGGATGCATTTTTCGTGGCAAAATATTTTTGGGGAATTACAGTGGTCTAGGATGTGGGTTAATGCCCCTTTCAAGCTGCAAATGCTTTTGGGACATTCAGAGCTCTCTCACACCGTTTTTCGGCCACCAACATTTTCTGGACTTTATAGGTCTAGGATGTCTGTAAACCCCTTTTTGGTCCTCCAAAGATTTCAAAATTTTTGGAGGCCTAAGATGCATTTTAAGGCCTTTTTTGGGCTGCTAACATATTCTGAACTTTCAGGGGTGTAGGATGCATTTTTCGTGCCAAAAATATTTTTGGGAATTTCAGTTGTCTAGAATGTGGGTTAATGCCCCTTTCAGGCTGCAAATGTTTTTGAGACATTCAGAGCTCTCTCACACTGTTTTTCGGCCACCAACACTTTCTGGACTTTATGGGTTCTAGGATGCCTGCAAACCCCTTTTTTGGGCCTCCAAAGTTTTCAACATTTTTGCAGGCCTAAGATGCATTTTAAGGCTTTTTTTGGACTGCTAACATATTCTGAACTTTCAGGGGTGTAGGATGCATTTTTCATGCTAGAAATATTTTTGGGAATTTCAGTGATCTAGGATGTGGGTTAATACCCCTTTCAGGCTGCACATGTTTTTGGGACATTCAGAGCTCTCTCACACCGTTTTCTGGGCCACCAACATTTTCTGGACTTTAGGGGGTCTAGGATGCCTGTAAACCCCTTTTCTGAGCCTATACATTTTTCAACATTTTTGCAGACCTAAGATGCATATTAAGGCCTTTCTTGGGCTGCTAACATATTCTGAGCTTTCAGGGGTGTAGGATGCATTTTTCATGACAAAAAAATGTTTGGGAATTTCAGGGTCTAGGATGCGAGTTAATGGCCTTTTCAGGCTGCAAATGTTTTTGGGACATTCAGAGCTCTCTCACACTGTTTTTGGGCCACCAACATTTTCTGGACTTTAGGGGGTCTAGGCTGCCTGTAAACCCCTTTTTTGGGCCTCCAAACATTTCAAGATTTTTGCAGGCCTAAAATGCATTTTAAGGCCTTTTTTGGGCTGCTTACATATTCTGTACTTTCGGGGTTGTAGGATCCATTTTTCGTGCCAAAAATATTTTTGTGAATTTCAGTGGTCTAGGATGCGGGTTAATGCCCCTTTTAGGCTGCAAATGTTTGTGGGACATTTAGAGCTCTCTGGCACCATTTTTGGGCCACCAACATTTTCTGGACTTTAGGGGGTCTAGGATGCCTGTAAACCACTTTTTAGGCCTCCACAGTTTTCAACATTTATGCAGGCCTTAGATGCATTTTAAGGCCTTTTTTGGAATGCTAACATATTCTGAACTTTCAGGGGTGTAGGATGCATTTTTTGTGCCAAAAATACTTTTGAGAATTTCAGGGGTCTAGGAAGCGGGTTAATGCCCCTTTCAGACTGCACATGTTTTTGGGACATTCAGAGCTCTCTCACACCGTTTTTGGGCCACCAACATTTTCTGGACTTTAGGGGGTCTAGGATGAGTGTAAACCCCTTTTTTGAGCCTATAAAGTTTTCAACATTTGTGCAGGCCTAAGATGCATTTAAGGCCTCTTTTGGGCTGCTAACTATACTGTACTTTCAGGGGTGTAGGATGCATTTTTCGTGCCAAAAATACTTTTGGGAATTTCAGGGGTCTAGCATGCGTGTTAATGCCCTTTTCAGACTGCAAATGTTTTTGGGACATTCATAGCTCTCTCACACCGTTTTTGGGCCACCAACATTTTCTGGACTTTAGGGGGTCTAGGATGAGTGTAAACCCCTTTTTTGAGCCTATAAAGTTTTCCACATTTTTGCAGGCCTAAAATGCATTTAACGCCTTTTTTGGGCTGCTAACATATTCTGTACTTTCAGGGGTGTAGGATGCATTTTTCGTGGCAAAAATATTTTTGGGAATTTCAGGGGTCTAGCATGCGTGTTAATGCCCTTTTCAGACTGCAAATGTTTTTGGGAGAATCAGAGCTCTCTCACACTGTTTTTGGGCCACCAACATTTTCTGGACTTTAGGGGCTCTACGATGCCTTTAAACCACTTTTTTGGGCTTCCAAACATTTCAACATTTTTGCAGGCCTAAGATGCATTTAAGGCCTCTTTTGGGCTGCTAACTATACTGTACTTTCAGGGGTGTAGGATGCATTTTTCTTGCCAAAAATATTTTTGGGAATTTCAGTGGTCTAGGATGCGGGTTAATGCCCCTTTCAGACTGCAAATGTGTTTGGGATATTTAGAGCTCTCTGGCACCGTTTTTGGGCCACCAACATTTTCTGGACTTTAGGGGGTCTACGATGCCTGTAAACCCCTTTTTAGGCCTCCACAGTTTTCAACATATTTTCAGGCCTAAGGTGCATTTTAAGGCCTTTTTTGGAATGCCAACATATTCTGAACTTTCAGGGGTGTAGGATGCATTTTTCGTGCTAAAAATATTTTTGGGAATTTCAGGGGTCTAGCATGCGGGTTAATGCCCTTTTCAGACTGCAAATGTTTTTGGGAGATTCAGAGCTCTCTCACACCGTTTTTGGGCCACCAACATATTCTGGACTTTAGGGGGTCTAGGACGCCTGTAAACCCCTTTTTTGGGCCCCCACAGTTTACAACATTTTTTCAGTCCTAAGGTTCATTTTAAGGCCTCTTTTGCGCTGCTAAAATATTCAGAACTTTCAGGTGTGAAGGATGCATATTTCATGCCAAAAGTATGTTTGGGAATTTCAGTGGTCTAGGATGCGGGTTAATTCCCCTTTCAGACTGCAAATGTTTTTGGGACATTCAGAGCTCTCTCGCACTGTTTTTCGGCCACCAACAAATTCTGGACATTAGGGGGTCTAGGATGCCTGTAAACCCCTTTTTTGGGCCTCCAAAGATTTCAACATTTTTGCAGGCCTAAGATGCATTTTAAGGCCTTTTTTGGGCTGCTAACATTTTCTGTACTTTCGGGGGTGTAGGATGCATTTTTCGTGCCAGAAATATTTTTGGTAATTTCAGTGGTCTGGGATTTGGGTTAATGCCCCTATTAGGCTGCAAATGTGATTGGGAAATTCAGAGCTCTCTCACACTGTTTTTCGGCCACCAACATATTCTGAACTTTAGGGGGTCTAGGACGCCTGTAAACCCCTTTTTTGGGCCTCTAAACATTTCAACATTTTTGCAGGCCTAAAATGCATTTAAGGCCTTTTTTGGGCTGCTAACATTTTCTGAACTTTCAGGGGTGTAGGATGCATTTTTTGTGCCAGAAATATTTTTGGTAATTTCAGTGGTCTAGGATTTGGGTTAATGCCCCTTTCAGGCTGCAAATGTTTTTGGGACATTCAGAGCTCTCTCACAATGTTTTTGGGCCACCAACATTTTCTGGACTTTAGGGGGTCTACGATGTCTGTAAACCTTTTTTTTGGGCCTCCAAACATTTCAACAATTTTGCAGGCCTAAAATGCATTTAAGGCCTTTTTTGGGCTGCTAACATATTCTGTACTTTCAGGGGTGTAGGATGCATTTTTCGTGGCAAATTTTTTTGGGGGAATTACAGTGGTCTAGGATGTGGGTTAATGCCCCTTTCAGGCTGCAAATGCTTTTGGGACATTCAGAGCTCTCTCACACTGTTTTTGGGCCACCAACATTTTCTGGACTTTAGGGGGTCTACTATGCCTATAAACCCCTTTTTTGGGCATCCAAACATTTCAACAATTTTGCAGGCCTAAGATGCATTTTAAGGCCTTTCTTGGGCTGCTAACATTTTCTGAACTTTCAGGGGTGTAGGATGCATTTTTCGTGCCAGAAATATTTTTGGTAATTTCAGTGGTCTAGGATTTGGGTTAATGCCCCTTTCAGGCTGCTAATGTTTTTGGGACATTCAGAGCTCTCTCACACCGTTTTTCGGCCACCAACAAATTCTGGACATTAGGGGGTCTAGGATGCCTGTAAACCCCTTTTTTATGCCTCCAAAGTTTTCAACATTTATGCAGGCCTAAAATGCATTTTAAGGCCTTTTTTGGGCTGCTAACATATTCTGAACTTTCAGGGGTGTAGGATGCATTTTTCGTGCCAAAAATATTTTTGGGAATTTCAGTGGTCTAGGATGCGGGTTAATGGCCTTTTCAGGCTGCAAATGTTTTTGGGACATTCAGAGCTCTCCCACACTGTTTTTGGGCCACCAACATTTTCCGGACTTCAGGGGGTCTACGATGCCGGTAAACCCCTTTTTTGGGCCTCCAAAGATTTCAACATTTTTGCAGGCCTAAGATGCATTTTAAGGCCTTTTTTGGGCTGCTAACATATTCTGTACTTTCGGAGATGTAGGATGCATTTTTCGAGGCAAAATATTTTTGGGGAATTACAGTGGTCTAGGATGTGGGTTAATGCCCCTTTCAAGCTGCAAATGCTTTTGGGACATTCAGAGCTCTCTCACACTGCTTTTGGGCCACCAACATTTTCTGGACTTTAGTTGGTCTACGATGCCTGTAAACACCTTTTTTGGGCCTCCAAAGATTTCAACATTTTGCAGGCCTAAGATGCATTTAAGGCCTTTTTTGGGCTGCTAACATATTCTGTACTTTCAGGGATGTAGGATGCATTTTTCGTGGCAAATTTATTTTGGGGAATTACAGTGGTCTAGGATTTAGGTTAATGCCCCTATCAGGCTGAAAATGTGTTTGGGGCATTCAGAGCTCTCTCACACCGTTTTTCGGCCACCATTATATTCTGAACTTTAGGGGGTCTAGGATGCCTGTAAACCCGTTTTTTGGGCCTCCAAACATTTCAACATTTTTGCAGACCTAAAATGCATTTAAGGCCTTTTTTGGGCTGCTAACATATTCTGTACTTTCAGGGGTGTACGATGCATTTTTCGTGCCAAAAATATTTTTGGGAATTCCAGTGGTCTAGGATGTGGGTTAATGCCACTTTCAGGCTGAAAATTCTTTTGGGACATTCAGAGCTCTCTGACACTGTTTTTGGGCAACCAACATTTTCTGGTCTTTATGGGGTCTAGAATGCCTGTAAACCCCTTTTTTTGGGCCTCCAAGGTTTTCAACATTTTTTCAGGCCTAAGATGCATTTTAAGGCCTTTTTTGGGCTGCTAACATTTTCTGAACTTTCAGGGGTGTAGGATGCATTTTTCGTGCCAGAAATATTTTTGGTAATTTCAGTGGTCTAGGATTTGGGTTAATGCCCCTTTCAGGCTGCAAATGTTTTGGGACATTGAAAGCTCTCATAATGTTTTTGGGCCACCAACATTTTCTGGACTTTAGGGGGTCTACGATGCCTATAAACCCCTTTTTTGGGCATCCAAACATTTCAACAATTTTGTAGGCCTAAGATGCATTTTAAGGCCTTTTTTGGGCTGCTAACATTTTCTGAACTTTCAGGGCTGTAGGATGCATTTTTCGTGCCATAAATACTTTTGGTAATTTCAGTGGTCTAGGATTTGGGTTAATGCCCCTTTCAGGCTTCAAATGTTTTTGGGACATTCAGAGCTCTCTCACAATGTTTTTGGGCCACCAACATTTTCTGGACTTTAGGGGGTCTACGATGCCTGTAAACCTTTTTTTGGGCCTCCAAACATTTCAACATTTTTGCAGGCCTAAAATGCATTTAAGGCCTTTTTGGGCTGCTAACATATTCTGTACTTTAAGGGGTGTAGCATGCATTTTTCGTGCCAAAAATATTTTTGGGAATTTCAGTGGTCTAGGATGCGGGTTAATGCCCCTTTCAAGCTGCAAATGCTTTTGGGACATTCAGAGCTCTCTCACACTGCTTTTGGGCCACCAACATTTTCTGGACTTTAGGTGGTCTACGATGCCTGTAAACCCCTTTTTTAGGCCTCCAAAGATTTCAACAATTTTGCAGGCCTAAGATGCATTTTAAGGCCTTTTTTGGGCTGCTAACATTTTCTGAACTTTCAGTGGTGTAGGATGCATTTTTCGTGCCAGAAATATTTTTGGTAATTTCAGTTGTCTAGGATGTGGTTAATGCCCCTTTAGGCTGCAAATGTGTTTGGGACATTCAGAGCTCTCTCAGACCATTTTTCGGCCACCAACATATTCTGGACTTTAGGTGGTCTAGGATGCCTGTAAACCCCTTTTTTGGGCCTCCAAAGATTTCAACAATTTTGCAGGCCTAAGATGCATTTTAAGGTCTTTTTTGGGCTGCTAACATTTTCTGTACTTTCAGGGGTGTAGGATGCATTTTTCGTGGCAAAAATATTTTTGGGAATTTCAGGGGTCTAAAATGCGTGTGAATGCCCTTTTCAGACTGCAAATGTTTTTGGGAGAATCAGAGCTCTATCACACTGTTTTTGGGCCACCAACATTTTCTGGACTTTAGGGGCTCTACGATGCCTTTAAACCACTTTTTTGGGCTTCCAAACATTTCAACATTTTGGCAGGCCTAAGATGCTTTTAAGGCCTTTTTGGGCTGCTAACATATTCTGAACTTTCAGAGGTGTAAGATGCATTTTTCATGCCAGAAATATTTTTGGGAATTTCTGGGGTCTAGGATGCGGGTTAATGCCCCTTTCAGACTGCAAATGTTTTTGGGACATTCATAGCTCTCTCACACCGTTTTTGGGCCACCAACATTTTCTGGACTTTAGGGGGTCTAGGATGAGTGTAAACCCCTTTTTTGAGCCTATAAAGTTTTCCACATTTTTGCAGGCCTAAGATGCATTTAAGGCCTCTTTTGGGCTGCTGACTATACTGTACTTTCAGGGGTGTAGGATGCATTTTTCTTGCCAAAAATATTTTTGGGAATTTCAGTGGTCTAGGATGCGGGTTAATGCCCCTTTCAGACTGCAAATGTTTTTGGGACATTTAGAGCTCTCTGGCACCGTCTTTGGGCCACCAACATTTTCTGGACTTTAGGGGGTCTACGATGCCTGTAAACCCCCTTTTTAGGCCTCCACAGTTTTCAACATATTTTCAGGCCTAAGGTGCATTTTAAGGCCTTTTTTGGAATGCTAACATATTCTGAACTTTCAGGGGTGTTGGATGCATTTTTCCTGCTAAAAATATTTTTGGTAATTTCAGTGGTCTGGGATTTGATTTAATGCCCCTATTAGGCTGCAAATGTGATTGGGACATTCAGATCTCTCTCACACTGTTTTTCGGCCACCAACATATTCTGGACTTTAGGGGGTCTAGGATGCCTGTAAACCCCTTTTTTGGGCCCCCACAGTTTACAACATTTTTTCAGTCCTAAGGTTCATTTTAAGGCCTCTTTTGCGCTGCTAAAATATTCAGAACTTTCAGGTGTGAAGGATGCATATTTCATGCCAAAAGTATGTTTGGGAATTTCAGTGGTCTAGGATGCGGGTTAATTCCCCTTTCAGACTGCAAATGTTTTTGGGACATTCAGAGCTCTCTCACACTGTTTTTCGGCCACCAACAAATTCTGGACATTAGGGGGTCTAGGATGCCTGTAAACCCCTTTTTTGGGCCTCCAAAGATTTCAACATTTTTGCAGGCCTAAGATGCATTTTAAGGCCTTTTTTGGGCTGCTAACATTTTCTGTACTTTCGGGGGTGTAGGATGCATTTTTCGTGCCAGAAATATTTTTGGTAATTTCAGTGGTCTGGGATTTGGGTTAATGCCCCTATTAGGCTGCAAATGTGATTGGGAAATTCAGAGCTCTCTCACACTGTTTTTCGGCCACCAACATATTCTGAACTTTAGGGGGTCTAGGACGCCTGTAAACCCCTTTTTTGGGCCTCTAAACATTTCAACATTTTTGCAGGCCTAAAATGCATTTAAGGCCTTTTTTGGGCTGCTAACATTTTCTGAACTTTCAGGGGTGTAGGATGCATTTTTTGTGCCAGAAATATTTTTGGTAATTTCAGTGGTCTAGGATTTGGGTTAATGCCCCTTTCAGGCTGCAAATGTTTTTGGGACATTCAGAGCTCTCTCACAATGTTTTTGGGCCACCAACATTTTCTGGACTTTAGGGGGTCTACGATGCCTGTAAACCTTTTTTTTGGGCCTCCAAACATTTCAACAATTTTGCAGGCCTAAAATGGATTTAAGGCCTTTTTTGGGCTGCTAACATATTCTGTACTTTCAGGGGTGTAGGATGCATTTTTCGTGGCAAATTTTTTGGGGGAATTACAGTGGTCTAGGATGTGGGTTAATGCCCCTTTCAGGCTGCAAATGCTTTTGGGACATTCAGAGCTCTCTCACACCGTTTTTGGGCCACCAACATTTTTCGGACTTTAGGGGGTCTACGATGCCGGTAAACCCCTTTTTTGGGCCTCCAAAGATTTCAACATTTTTGCAGGCCTAAGATGCATTTTAAGGCCTTTTTTGGGCTGCTAACATATTCTGTACTTTCGGAGATGTAGGATGCATTTTTCGTGGCAAAATATTTTTGGGGAATTACAGTGGTCTAGGATGTGGGTTAATGCCCCTTTCAAGCTGCAAATGCTTTTGGGACATTCAGAGCTCTCTCACACTGCTTTTGGGCCACCAACATTTTCTGGACTTTAGCTGGTCTACGATGCCTGTAAACACCTTTTTTGGGCCTCCAAAGATTTCAACATTTTGCAGGCCTAAGATGCATTTTAAGGCCTTTTTCGGGCTGCTCACATATTCTGTACTTTCAGGGATGTAGGATGCATTTTTCGTGGCAAATTTATTTTGGGGAATTACAGTGGTCTAGGATTTAGGTTAATGCCCCTATCAGGCTGAAAATGTGTTTGGGACATTCAGAGCTCTCTCACACCGTTTTTCGGCCACCATTATATTCTGAACTTTAGGGGGTCTAGGATGCCTGTAAACCCGTTTTTTGGGCCTCCAAACATTTCAACATTTTTGCAGACCTAAAATGCATTTAAGGCCTTTTTTGGGCTGCTAACATATTCTGTACTTTCAGGGGTGTACGATGCATTTTTCGTGCCAAAAATATTTTTGGGAATTCCAGTGGTCTAGGATGTGGGTTAATGCCACTTTCAGGCTGCAAATTCTTTTGGGACATTCAGAGCTCTCTGACACTGTTTTTGGGCAACCAACATTTTCTGGTCTTTATGGGGTCTAGAATGCCTGTAAACCCCTTTTTTTGGGCCTCCAAGGTTTTCAACATTTTTTCAGGCCTAAGATGCATTTTAAGGCCTTTTTTGGGCTGCTAACATTTTCTGAACTTTCAGGGGTGTAGGATGCATTTTTCGTGCCAGAAATATTTTTGGTAATTTCAGTGGTCTAGGATTTGGGTTAATGCCCCTTTCAGGCTGCAAATGGTTTGGGACATTGAGAGCTCTCATAATGTTTTTGGGCCACCAACATTTTCTGGACTTTAGGGGGTCTACAATGCCTATAAACCCCTTTTTTGGTCATCCAAACATTTCAACAATTTTGTAGGCCTAAGATGCATTTTAAGGCCTTTTTTGGGCTGCTAACATTTTCTGAACTTTCAGGGCTGTAGGATGCATTTTTCGTGCCATAAATACTTTTGGTAATTTCAGTGGTCTAGGATTTGGGTTAATGCCCCTTTCAGGCTTCAAATGTTTTTGGGACATTCAGAGCTCTCTCACAATGTTTTTGGGCCACCAACATTTTCTGGACTTTAGGGGGTCTACGATGCCTGTAAACCTTTTTTTGGGCCTCCAAACATTTCAACATTTTTGCAGGCCTAAAATGCATTTAAGGCCTTTTTGGGCTGCTAACATATTCTGTACTTTAAGGGGTGTAGCATGCATTTTTCGTGCCAAAAATATTTTTGGGAATTTCACTGGTCTAGGATGCGGGTTAATGCCCCTTTCAAGCTGCAAATTCTTTTGGGACATTCAGAGCTCTCTCACACCGTTTTTCGGCCACCAACAAATTCTGGACATTAGGGGGTCTAGGATGCCTGTAAACCCCTTTTTTATGCCTCCAAAGTTTTCAACATTTATGCAGGCCTAAAATGCATTTTAAGGCCTTTTTTGGGCTGCTAACATATTCTGAACTTTCAGGGGTGTAGGATGCATTTTTCGTGCCAAAAATATTTTTGGGAATTTCAGTGGTCTAGGATGCGGGTTAATGGCCTTTTCAGGCTGCAAATGTTTTTGGGACATTCACAGCTCTCCCACACTGTTTTTGGGCCACCAACATTTTCCGGACTTTAGGGGGTCTACGATGCCGGTAAACCCCTTTTTTGGGCCTCCAAAGATTTCAACATTTTTGCAGGCCTAAGATGCATTTTAAGGCCTTTTTTGGGCTGCTAACATATTCTGTACTTTCGGAGATGTAGGATGCATTTTTCGTGGCAAAATATTTTTGGGGAATTTCAGTGGTCTAGGATGCGGGTTAATGGCCTTTTCAGGCTGCAAATGTTTTTGGGACATTCACAGCTCTCCCACACTGTTTTTGGGCCACCAACATTTTCCGGACTTTAGGGGGTCTACGATGCCGGTAAACCCCTTTTTTGGGCCTCCAAAGATTTCAACATTTTTGCAGGCCTAAGATGCATTTTAAGGCCTTTTTGGGCTGCTAACATATTCTGTACTTTAAGGGGTGTAGCATGCATTTTTCGTGCCAAAAATATTTTTGGGAATTTCACTGGTCTAGGATGCGGGTTAATGCCCCTTTCAAGCTGCAAATTCTTTTGGGACATTCAGAGCTCTCTCACACCGTTTTTCGGCCACCAACAAATTCTGGACATTAGGGGGTCTAGGATGCCTGTAAACCCCTTTTTTATGCCTCCAAAGTTTTCAACATTTATGCAGGCCTAAAATGCATTTTAAGGCCTTTTTTGGGCTGCTAACATATTCTGAACTTTCAGGGGTGTAGGATGCATTTTTCGTGCCAAAAATATTTTTGGGAATTTCAGTGGTCTAGGATGCGGGTTAATGGCCTTTTCAGGCTGCAAATGTTTTTGGGACATTCACAGCTCTCCCACACTGTTTTTGGGCCACCAACATTTTCCGGACTTTAGGGGGTCTACGATGCCGGTAAACCCCTTTTTTGGGCCTCCAAAGATTTCAACATTTTTGCAGGCCTAAGATGCATTTTAAGGCCTTTTTTGGGCTGCTAACATATTCTGTACTTTCGGAGATGTAGGATGCATTTTTCGTGGCAAAATATTTTTGGGGAATTACAGTGGTCTAGGATGTGGGTTAATGCCCCTTTCAAGCTGCAAATGCTTTTGGGACATTCAGAGCTCTCTCACACTGCTTTTGGGCCACCAACATTTTCTGGACTTTAGCTGGTCTACGATGCCTGTAAACACCTTTTTTGGGCCTCCAAAGATTTCAACATTTTGCAGGCCTAAGATGCATTTTAAGGCCTTTTTCGGGCTGCTAACATATTCTGTACTTTCAGGGATGTAGGATGCATTTTTCGTGGCAAATTTATTTTGGGGAATTACAGTGGTCTAGGATTTAGGTTAATGCCCCTATCAGGCTGAAAATGTGTTTGGGACATTCAGAGCTCTCTCACACCGTTTTTCGGCCACCATTATATTCTGAACTTTAGGGGGTCTAGGATGCCTCTAAACCCATTTTTTGGGCCTCCAAACATTTCAACATTTTTGCAGACCTAAAATGCATTTAAGGCCTTTTTTGGGCTGCTAACATATTCTGTACTTTCAGGGATGTACGATGCATTTTTCGTGCCAAAAATATTTTTGGGAATTCCAGTGGTCTAGGATGTGGGTTAATGCCACTTTCAGGCTGCAAATTCTTTTGGGACATTCAGAGCTCTCTGACACTGTTTTTGGGCAACCAACATTTTCTGGTCTTTATGGGGTCTAGAATGCCTGTAAACCCCTTTTTTTGGGCCTCCAAGGTTTTCAACATTTTTTCAGGCCTAAGATGCATTTTAAGGCCTTTTTTGGGCTGCTAACATTTTCTGAACTTTCAGGGGTGTAGGATGCATTTTTCGTGCCAGAAATATTTTTGGTAATTTCAGTGGTCTAGGATTTGGGTTAATGGCCCCTTTCAGGCTGCAAATGTTTTGGGACATTGAGAGCTCTCATAATGTTTTTGGGCCACCAACATTTTCTGGACTTTAGGGGGTCTACGATGCCTATAAACCCCTTTTTTGGGCATCCAAACATTTCAACAATTTTGTAGGCCTAAGATGCATTTTAAGGCCTTTTTTGGGCTGCTAACATTTTCTGAACTTTCAGGGCTGTAGGATGCATTTTTCGTGCCATAAATACTTTTGGTAATTTCAGTGGTCTAGGATTTGGGTTAATGCCCCTTTCAGGCTTCAAATGTTTTTGGGACATTCAGAGCTCTCTCACAATGTTTTTGGGCCACCAACATTTTCTGGACTTTAGGGGGTCTACGATGCCTGTAAACCTTTTTTTGGGCCTCCAAACATTTCAACATTTTTGCAGGCCTAAAATGCATTTAAGGCCTTTTTGGGCTGCTAACATATTCTGTACTTTAAGGGGTGTAGCATGCATTTTTCGTGCCAAAAATATTTTTGGGAATTTCAGTGGTCTAGGATGCGGGTTAATGCCCCTTTCAAGCTGCAAATGCTTTTGGGACATTCAGAGCTCTCTCACACTGCTTTTGGGCCACCAACATTTTCTGGACTTTAGGTGGTCTACGATGCCTGTAAACCCCTTTTTTGGGCCTCCAAAGATTTCAACAATTTTGCAGGCCTAAGATGCATTTTAAGGCCTTTTTTGGGCTGCTAACATTTTCTGAACTTTCAGGGGTGTAGGATGCATTTTTCGTGCCAGAAATATTTTTGGTAATTTCAGTGGTCTAGGATTTGGGTTAATGCCCCTTTAGGCTGCAAATGTGTTTGGGACATTCAGAGCTCTCTCACACCATTTTTCAGCCACCAACATATTCTGGACTTTAGGTGGTCTACGATGCCTGTAAACCCCTTTTTTGGGCCTCCAAAGATTTCAACAATTTTGCAGGCCTAAGATGCATTTTAAGGTCATTTTTGGGCTGCTAACATTTTCTGTACTTTCAGGGGTGTAGGATGCATTTTTCGTGGCAAAAATATTTTTGGGAATTTCAGGGGTCTAAAATGCGTGTGAATACCCTTTTCAGACTGCAAATGTTTTTGGGAGAATCAGAGCTCTATCACACTGTTATTGGGCCACCAACATTTTCTGGACTTTAGGGGCTCTACGATGCCTTTAAACCACTTTTTTGGGCTTCCAAACATTTCAACATTTTTGCAGGCCTAAGATGCTTTTAAGGCCTTTTTGGGCTGCTAACATATTCTGTACTTTCAGAGGTGTAAGATGCATTTTTCATGCCAGAAATATTTTTGGGAATTTCTGGGGTCTAGGATGCGGGTTAATGCCCCTTTCAGACTGCAAATGTTTTTGGGACATTCATAGCTCTCTCACACCGTTTTTGGGCCACCAACATTTTCTGGACTTTAGGGGGTCTAGGATGAGTGTAAACCCCTTTTTTGAGCCTATAAAGTTTTCCACATTTTTGCAGGCCTAAGATGCATTTAAGGCCTCTTTTGGGCTGCTGACTATACTGTACTTTCAGGGGTGTAGGATGCATTTTTCTTGCCAAAAATATTTTTGGGAATTTCAGTGGTCTAGGATGCGGGTTAATGCCCCTTTCAGACTGCAAATGTTTTTGGGACATTTAGAGCTCTCTGGCACCGTTTTTGGGCCACCAACATTTTCTGGACTTTAGGGGGTCTACGATGCCTGTAAACCCCCTTTTTAGGCCTCCACAGTTTTCAACATATTTTCAGGCCTAAGGTGCATTTTAAGGCCTTTTTTGGAATGCTAACATATTCTGAACTTTCAGGGGTGTAGGATGCATTTTTCCTGCTAAAAATATTTTTGGTAATTTCAGTGGTCTGGGATTTGATTTAATGCCCCTATTAGGCTGCAAATGTGATTGGGACATTCAGATCTCTCTCACACTGTTTTTCGGCCACCAACATATTCTGGACTTTAGGGGGTCTAGGACGCCTGTAAACCCCTTTTTTGGGCCCCCACAGTTTACAACATTTTTTCAGTCCTAAGGTTCATTTTAAGGCCTCTTTTGCGCTGCTAAAATATTCAGAACTTTCAGGTGTGAAGGATGCATATTTCATGTGAAGAGGGAAAATGGAGACCAAATCCATGCCCCCGCACCCCAAGCGCCCCAGCGCACCCATGGGTGACAAATATGCTGAAACACACCCACTTCACCAACAGTGCAACTTCTATGCTACATTAGAATCAATGCTGCAATATCAGAATCTACAAACACAAAAATCCCTGTTTAAAGGCTTGCAAATGCCTATATGAATTAACATGGTCTAAATGCACAGTGTAAAGCTATGTTTCAGGAAAATTACAGCTAAGTTCATTTCACTCACTGAACACTGAACACTGGCTGCGGGAGCCTTATCAACATTCCTCGCAAAACAAGTCCGACTTGCCAAGGCCGCAAATTCAAGATAAAACTACTTTCTGCAGACAGACATTTTTTAATTATCCACAAATGCGAGTAAATCACGGCAACCCAGTGTGCTTTTTTTCTTTCTGGGAAAGAAAGACATTTTCTCAAGGACACGCACAACATTGAAACATAACTTGTAACAAGCCAGAACCAGGTGCGAACTGCTTGTCCAGCTAAAAGTTATGGGAACAAAGTCACGTTGCAACATGATTAGGATTAGGTAATGGGGGCTGGCACAGCTAAATCAACCCACTGACGCAGGAGGTAAATATCCAATTATCAGGCTCTCTATAAGTGCTACATATGTAACCCACCACTCTGCAGCCAATAACGGGAGGAGATAGGTTTCTGGGAGCTGATCCAATTTTGTGAGGTCAGCCTGCAGTGTGATTATAAAACTTACTTGCAAGACAGCCCCGGGGGAGACGGCGCCTGAACTCACGATGCTTTTCTTTGGCTTTTTTCTCTTTTCTGTGCTTAGAAATAAAGCAGTTTGAAACATGTTGCTGCCTGCTTGGAACTCTGTTGCATTTCTGGGGGCCATATGGGAGGTGTTGGGGCCTCCCATAGCTGGTGAGGATATGGCTGCTGGCCCCCCACTGCCCTGGGGGTGGGGGGGGATCCAGCTTCTCCCCGACAAGTTGGTGCCCTCTGTGAGGCTCATTGCTCATTGTAACATGGGTAATTGAGCTCTGCCTGCGCAAGCCCTGTGATGGACTGAGCTCCCTGCCGCCGACTCAAGGAAGCTGTGAGACCCTCGCCTGCACCTGAAGACCACCGGAAAAACGCGTAACCGGCTAAAGGCTTCGGGGGCCACTTGGAAATACCCCGCTTGAGGGCAGGTGAGAGCCCTGCAGGAGAAGGGGTCCGGTGAAGTGCATTGAGGGAGTGTCCAGCAGTGGTGCAATTGCCAGTGCAGCATAGGAAAATGTAAGTAAACCAGCAACATGGGCTCTGAGGGGGGGAAATGTTTAAAGTAGAAATGTTAAAGTGTTTTTTTTTTTTTTTTTTTTTTTAATTTTTTTTTAGGGAGGGATTGTAAATTGGGTGGTGGGTGATTGTACATTGTCACAAAATTCAGCGCATTGGTAGTGATCGGCACGTGAATTGTAGTTGGGACTGGGGTGGTGGCAGTGGTCCCTTCTTGTGTTTTTGAGCATATTGGGTGGGGTAGTGACTCCCTACACATAGAACAGGAGTGCCGCGCTGATTGGTCTAGAACAGGATTGCCGCGCTGATTGGTCTGGATGGTGATTTCATGTACGGGGTCTGGATTTCCTATGAATTGACGTTATAGATCAATGAGTAGATGAGGTTCCCTGCTAATTGAGCGTTTTAGTTCAGTGAGTGGATGATGTTTCCCCGCAGGAGGTAGCTACATTGTTCCCGAGTGCGGAAGATAGTTGGCTGGTTAAGGTCCCCTGGTGAGGAGCGTATCATGCACTAGGCGACGCAGTGTGTGCAGTCCAATTATAAGAGTTTATTGTGGTTTACCTTGTTCCAGTTGAGACAGGAAGACAGCTGTGGGGATTGTGGGGTTTTATTTTGGGATTTTTTGTGGGGTTGGGAGAAATGGGTTATTGTTCTGTGTATGCACATTTGTCTTTTCATTTGCATTGTGTTTTTAGTTTGGTGACGTCACCTTCAGATTGATGCATAAGGACACAAAGTTTTGATGGTGAGGAGATAGTGGTGTGGTTTTGGATTTGGAGAATAGGTGACCAAGAGGCGGTGTGTGGAAGACACATGCGCAAGATTTTGGGAGTGTGCCGGAGAAGGCAATGGTTTGGTGAAGATGGATTGCACGTGGAGTGCACTGGCTAAGGTGCGGAGCCAAGAAGGCTCACAGAAGTTGAATATTGTTCAATTATCTTCTAACTTTTGCTCCCTGAACAGCGGACTACCGAAATTTTCGAATTGAATAGAGGTAAAATGTATCACACAATACAGAAATGACTCCCCTTCACTTGTTGTGTAGCACACAGCTTCCATGCTGAAATAAGTGAGTAAAACATAGTGTGCAAAGATTCAAAAGTACTGAAGGTAAATTAAAAAGACCATGGCTGCTCATAGGCGGCTTCTCCAGAAGCGTGCAGCAATCGCTAAGGACACACATACACAGCACTTACACGGGAATAGCTTTAAAAGCACATGTGCAGCAATAGCTAAGGACACACATACACAGCACTTACACGGGAATAGCTTTAAAAGCACATGGCTACAGTTGAACTGTGTGCACGAAGGAAAAGGAAAATGCGAGGGGTCAGCTGATGTTGAACAAACACGAGCAGAGGGAAGAGGGGATTCACCCTTCTGAACCTCCGCGAGTGTAATATTTGATGACACAGGGGCAGAGAAAGGCAGATGAGGACAAGTAGGCACAAAATAAATAATTAAAGCATGGGATGGGAGGGGCAGTTAAAAACAGCTTCAACACACACGCACAAGAATCACAATAGCAGTGTCAACAATCACCACAATATGAACCGCCCATGTGGGGAGGATACATGGGGCAGGATGGGATCATTTCAGCAGACACCACAAGCACCAATGCAGGTACTGTTACCACTACATGTACAGACACAACAAATGACAGCACCACTACCCCAGGACTGACTAGAATGACAACACAGGGGCACTGCACAGCAGCCAGCACCCATACAGAACACTGACACAATAGCAATGGTACCGGTTACATGACTGGGTGGGGTCTTCCTGATGGGGAACAAATCTTTCAAAGGACATAGATTGACATTATACCGCTAATAGGACAGCCCAAGACAAACTTGATTTGACTCACTCTGCCACACACACTCATGCTCCGCTTCACCGACAGAGCGGGCGAGACGCGCGCCGACACACACACTCACGCACACTCAATAATGCAGAGGACAATTGCATAGGGGTGGTGATAGGTATCAAAACATTTTCTTTTCTGGGTGACAGTGGGGCGACTAGGCCATGCATTAGGGAAGAGACATTTGTGACATCATGAGCAATGTGGATATGACCACCTTATTAACCGAGAAATACATAACTTGTTAAACACCAGACATACACATGTTGAAAGTAAGGAAGATTGTTTAAGAATAATGGGGGTGCACGGTACAGAGGGGGGGTGCATAATGATAGCGCATCACAAGAGAGTACATTTAGCTACATTTTGAGCACACATCTTTCAGTGAGGAGACTGGGCTCATGAATACACGATTAACACAGAACAATTAAATGAGACACACAAGGTGGAAGAAGGTGCACTTGAGGGGGGAGGACTACATTTCATTGACAGTTCACCACAGGAGGAGAGAAATAGGGGTAAAGGGTGGATGATCCATGTTCCCAACAGAATTAATTTGGCGACAAGATAACAGTGCAAGTGGTACTGCCACTAGCGCTTTTGAAAATAACACTGGCACAAATGCATTAGCCAACACACATAGGGAAAGAGGTCATTGCTGCACGAACTGGAGCATAATGGTTGCATTAAAATTTGAGAGCAGATATTGGGGGGAGAAATATATATTGTTTAAATATAACAGTAATTAGAAATATATATTGTTTAAATGTAACAGTAATTAGAAATATATATTGTTTAAATGTAACAGTAATTACAGTAGTGGAGTAATAAAATACTAGATTAAATGAGTAATTAACAGAGTAGGTAAGCTTTAAAAAGTGGACATGGGGTGGGATAGAGAGAATGAGAGTAAATTGGTAGCGGATTTCATTAGTACCAGCTTAAAGTGCCTGCAGTTCACTGCGAGGCACGCCCTGAGAAGTGTGAGAGGAGCCATAGAAAAAAATAAATAAATAAATAAATTAAAAAAAAAGGATTTTAAAACCCTGCGATCATCTTAACTAAGTAACATGGTGCACTTAATTTAGAAACACAGCCACCCTATATGACAAATTTACCACCCTGATGTTTCCCTATTTAGCTTGTCAGTGCCTGATGCCCCACGGGACAAAGGCACGCACTATAAATAACTTACAACAAAAGCACAGTAAATACAAAGATCCAAAGGCCCATTTGTACACTAGCACCCAATTTGCATATATATGATCCAAGTGTGTAATGAGTATCTTCACAAAAATTAAGTGCCTACCCATTTTCTGGGTACATTCCGAATTGTGTAATAATTTACAGTCAGACCGCCATTGAACGCCACCAGGTGGTGACAGGATGGTGCAGAGGTGTACCATTGGCTCCTCCCACTAGGACACTGAATAATGTGAGAGTAGTGCAGAGAGGTTAGGTCAAGAAAATGAAGAATATGTAAATTCTCAGGTCTCAAGCGCTTCCATTTCATTTCTCGCCAGATACAAAGGACCCAGGGCAGGCCTGAAGACAACGGACAACCAACACCCAATGGCTATGGACTACAGTGGGACATTTTCCCCTCCTGACAGACTTGGTCAGAAGTGTAAGGCGTCAAGCCCTACAAAGCGGTGGCCACCCTGGCAACGAGGGAGCAACGATCAACAGGGCCAACGCAAGAGATTTTCATGAACTGCAAAATAGCACAAACTCTCCCGAGTTAGGGAAACATGGCCATCCCATGGTCCAACGCACACTAGCAACTAGAATAGGGACAGACACACGCATTTCCAAAGTTTAATTGAGTTTCATATTACATTTTGTGCACCTACAGCTGTAACACTGTTTTGTTTCTTCTCTTTTCCCCGCACATGCAGGTTGTTGCGTATGTATGCTGTTAGAAATGTGTAGGAAATTTCCTTAATGTTATCTTCCATTAGAAACTGTGAGGCCTACTGATTAGAACATTGTGTAGCATTCCCCACTCAATTGCCCACCCTATCAAGAACCTCAGACCCGTTAGAGCATGTTTCCCTGAAGTATATTTCCTTGCTTCCATTGAATAAACAGCCCAAGATTTTCCCTACCCATATTGAGAAATTTTGAAAACCCAAAATGTCCGGGGGAAGGTTTGATTTTTGCCCTTAGTGATTGTTTAGTTCGCGGAGCTTGATGTTACTAACATGTACTAACGTATTAACGCTTTTCTTGCGATTTTCAGGCGGGCAACTTTATCATCTCATCAGCTGCAAGGACCCAGCAGCGTAAGTGGTTATGGGCACGCAAATAAGGACTTTTACCTTCACGATGGGACTATTAATGATGAACGAAATTATGGGGGTGGTACTTTGAAAATTATTTGTAATAATGAGCATTACCGCTGTATCCCCTGCTAACATTCCCTAACCTAAGCAGGAACAGTTACGGCGTCAGTGGGTAAGGAAAAGCTGCTGCTAAAGTAAAGAGAGTTAAGGGCAGACACAAGGGGAGTAAAACATACACATAACACACATATCAGAAGTGACCAACAACATGCACACATGTACAAAATTGGTAGGGACACCACTGGAGAGAGCTGTCCTGACTGTTCTTTAACATATGCCGGAAGAGAATTGATTACAACAGAAATTACTACAGCAGAGCACGACGCCCATGTATGACAAGGTGCGAAGAAGATTGCAAGGGAAGACAGCAACATTGAGATTGGAAATAAATAAATAAATAAATAAATAATAAAAGAAGAAAGAAAAACAAAAGGAGAGAAGAACAAATAAAATAATAAGAGACAAAAATATGATAAGTGCCTAACAGAGTGAGAGAAAAGAGCAAAGATGGTCACTGAAGAAGGACGTATACTGTTAAGGTACCAACGTTATGTTACCAGCACAACAGTGACAAGAAGTGGACAATCATGCTGGATGCAAGAAGGTTGAGAGAAGTTGCGAGATGAGAGCAGGAACATCACTGCTTATGGACTACTATTGACCACATGCATCCAAAGGTCAAGAGAAACTACCACTGAATTGGGGAGGAGAGTGTTGATTGGTGCGCATCAGCATGCCCTTGTTGGTGATGACCAAGGAAGATGTGAAGAGTGACACATTCACCAAGGTGGAAAACAACGGAAGAAGAGAAACAGACAGAGAAGTAAAAAGAGGGGGGAATTACTTCTCGAGCGAGAAAGAAGAATGAGTGGGTGCAGTACAAGCATACCAAAGAATGATCAGCAAAAAATGCATCTGAAAAGAGAAAGCAAAGAACTAGCTAGTGCTTGCATGGTGATGGATGACATCATGACTGCCTGGTTGCTTGAAGGTGATAACGGAAGGACGAGTACCGAGCACAGCACCCTTGTGCAAGATAGAGATACATTGCAAAAGAAGAACAGAAGAAGTTATCGGAATGCAAACAAGAGACATGGTGAAAGGAAGAGCCGGACTAAGATAGCGGTGCGCAACATGGTTCCAGCAGTAATAAAGGTGGCCACTCCCTGTGATCAGAGGAAGTACGAAGGGGAGTGAGTGTGGTGGAACACAGAAGGGGAACACTCCTATATGTACTGTTGATCAACAACAAATGCAGAAAATTATGGACACTTCAAGGAATTGGCAAAGATATGCAGACCGGAAGGAGGTGAATGTTGCTTGGTGGTGTGGTCGACAAAGTCGACCAGAGGGGGGACTGAAGAGGGAAAATGGAGACCAAATCCATGCCCCCGCACCCCAAGCGCCCCAGCGCACCCATGGGTGACAAATATGCTGAAACACACCCACTTCACCAACAGTGCAACTTCTATGCTACATTAGAATCAATGCTGCAATATCAGAATCTACAAACACAAAAATCCCTGTTTAAAGGCTTGCAAATGCCTATATGAATTAACATGGTCTAAATGCACAGTGTAAAGCTATGTTTCAGGAAAATTACAGCTAAGTTCATTTCACTCACTGAACACTGAACACTGGCTGCGGGAGCCTTATCAACATTCCTCGCAAAACAAGTCCGACTTGCCAAGGCCGCAAATTCAAGATAAAACTACTTTCTGCAGACAGACATTTTTTAATTATCCACAAATGCGAGTAAATCACGGCAACCCAGTGTGCTTTTTTTCTTTCTGGGAAAGAAAGACATTTTCTCAAGGACACGCACAACATTGAAACATAACTTGTAACAAGCCAGAACCAGGTGCGAACTGCTTGTCCAGCTAAAAGTTATGGGAACAAAGTCACGTTGCAACATGATTAGGATTAGGTAATGGGGGCTGGCACAGCTAAATCAACCCACTGACGCAGGAGGTAAATATCCAATTATCAGGCTCTCTATAAGTGCTACATATGTAACCCACCACTCTGCAGCCAATAACGGGAGGAGATAGGTTTCTGGGAGCTGATCCAATTTTGTGAGGTCAGCCTGCAGTGTGATTATAAAACTTACTTGCAAGACAGCCCCGGGGGAGACGGCGCCTGAACTCACGATGCTTTTCTTTGGCTTTTTTCTCTTTTCTGTGCTTAGAAATAAAGCAGTTTGAAACATGTTGCTGCCTGCTTGGAACTCTGTTGCATTTCTGGGGGCCATATGGGAGGTGTTGGGGCCTCCCATAGCTGGTGAGGATATGGCTGCTGGCCCCCCACTGCCCTGGGGGTGGGGGGGGATCCAGCTTCTCCCCGACACATGCCAAAAGTATGTTTGGGAATTTCAGTGGTCTAGGATGCGGGTTAATTCCCCTTTCTGACTGCAAATGTTTTTGGGACATTCAGAGCTCTCTCACACCGTTTTTCGGCCACCAACAAATTCTGGACATTAGGGGTTCTAGGATGCCTCTAAACCCCTTTTTTGGTCCTCCAAAGATTTCAACATTTTTGCAGGCCTAAGATGCATTTTAAGGCCTTTTTTGGGCTGCTAACATTTTCTGTACTTTCGGGGGTGTAGGATGCATTTTTCGTGCCAGAAATATTTTTGGTAATTTCAGTGGTCTGGGATTTGATTTAATGCCCCTATTAGGCTGCAAATGTGATTGGGACATTCAGAGCTCTCTCACACTGTTTTTCGGCCACCAACATATTCTGAACTTTAAGGGGTCTAGGACGCCTGTAAACCCCTTTTTTGGGCCTCCAAACATTTCAACATTTTTGCAGGCCTAAAATGCATTTAAGGCCTTTTTTGGGCTGCTAACATTTTCTGAACTTTCAGGGGTGTAGGATGCATTTTTCGTGCCAGAAATATTTTTGGTAATTTCAGTGGTCTAGGATTTGGGTTAATGCCCCTTTCAGGCTGCAAATGTTTTTGGGACATTCAGAGCTCTCTCACAATGTTTTTGGGCCACCAACATTTTCTGGACTTTAGAGGGTCTACAATGCCTGTAAACCTTTTTTTTGGGCCTCCAAAGATTTCAACATTTTTGCACGCCTAAAATGCATTTAAGGCCTTTTTTGGGCTGCTAACATATTCTGTACTTTCGGTGATGTAGGATGCATTTTTCGTGGCAAATTTATTTTAGGGAATTACAGTGGTCTAGGATGCGGGTTAATGTCCCTTTCAGGCTGCAAATTCTTTTGGGACATTCAGAGCTCTCTGACACTGTTTTTGGGCAACCAACATTCTCTGGTCTTTATGGGGTCTAGAATGCCTGTAAACCCCTTTTTTTGGGCCTCCAAGGTTTTCAACATTTTTTCAGGCCTAAGATGCATTATAAGGCCTTTTTTGGGCTGCTAACATTTTCTGAACTTTCAGGGGTGTAGGATGCATTTTTCGTGCTAAAAATATTTTTGGGAATTTCAGGGGTCTAGCATGCGGGTTAATGCCCTTTTCAGACTGCAAATGTTTTTGGGAGATTCAGAGCTCTCTCACACCGTTTTTGGGCCACCAACATATTCTGGACTTTAGGGGGTCTAGGACGCCTGTAAACCCCTTTTTTGGGCCCCCACAGTTTACAACATTTTTTCAGTCCTAAGGTTCATTTTAAGGCCTCTTTTGCGCTGCTAAAATATTCAGAACTTTCAGGTGAGAAGGATGCATATTTCATGCCAAAAGTATGTTTGGGAATTTCAGTGGTCTAGGATGCGGGTTAATGCCCCTTTCAGGCTGCAAATGTTTTGGGACATTGAGAGCTCTCATAATGTTTTTGGGCCACCAACATTTTCTGGACTTTAGGGGGTCTACGATGCCTATAAACCCCTTTTTTGGGCATCCAAACATTTCAACAATTTTGTAGGCCTAAGATGCATTTTAAGGCCTTTTTTGGGCTGCTAACATTTTCTGAACTTTCAGGGGTTTAGGATGCATTTTTCGTGCCAGAAATACTTTTTGTAATTTCAGTGGTCTAGGATTTGGGTTAATGCCCCTTTCAGGCTTCAAATGTTTTTGGGACATTCAGAGCTCTCTCACAATGTTTTTGGGCCACCAACATTTTCTGGACTTTAGGGGGTCTACGATGCCTGTAAACCTTTTTTTGGGCCTCCAAACATTTCAACATTTTTGCAGGCCTAAAATGCATTTAAGGCCTTTTTGGGCTGCTAACATATTCTGTACTTTAAGGGGTGTAGCATGCATTTTTCGTGCCAAAAATATTTTTGGGAATTTCAGTGGTCTAGGATTTGGGTTAATGCCCCTTTAGGCTGCAAATGTGTTTGGGACATTCAGAGCTCTCTCACACCATTTTTCGGCCACCAACATATTCTGGACTTTAGATGGTCTAGGATGCCTGTAAACCCCTTTTTTGGGCCTCCAAAGATTTCAACAATTTTGCAGGCCTAAGATGCATTTTAAGGTCTTTTTTGGGCTGCTAACATTTTCTGTACTTTCAGGGGTGTAGGATGCATTTTTCGTGGCAAAAATATTTTTGGGAATTTCAGGGGTCTAGCATGCGTGTGAATGCCCTTTTCAGACTGCAAATGTTTTTGGGAGAATCAGAGCTCTATCACACTGTTTTTGGGCCACCAACATTTTCTGGACTTTAGGGGCTCTACAATGCCTTTAAACCACTTTTTTGGGCTTCCAAACATTTCAACATTTTTGCAGGCCGAAAATGCTTTTAAGGCCTTTTTGGGCTGCTAACATATTCTGTACTTTCAGAGGTGTAAGATGCATTTTTCATGCCAGAAATATTTTTGGGAATTTCTGGGGTCTAGGATGCGGGTTAATGCCCCTTTCAGACTGCAAATGTTTTTGGGACATTCATAGCTCTCTCACACCGTTTTTGGGCCACCAACATTTTCTGGACTTTAGGGGGTCTAGGATGAGTGTAAACCCCTTTTTTGAGCCTATAAAGTTTTCCACATTTTTGCAGGCCTAAGATGCATTTAAGGCCTCTTTTGGGCCGCTGACTATACTTTCAGGGGTGTAGGATGCATTTTTCTTGCCAAAAATATTTTTGGGAATTTCAGTGGTCTAGGATGCGGGTTAATGCCCCTTTCAGACTGCAAATGTTTTTGGGACATTTAGAGCTCTCTGGCACCGTTTTTGGGCCACCAACATTTTCTGGACTTTAGGGTGTCTACGATGCCTGTAAACCCCCTTTTTAGGCCTCCACAGTTTTCAACATATTTTCAGGCCTAAGGTGCATTTTAAGGCCTTTTTTCTGGAATGCTAACATATTCTGAACTTTCAGGGGTGTAGGATGCATTTTTCCTGCTAAAAATATTTTTGGTAATTTCAGTGGTCTGGGATTTAATTTAATGCCCCTATTAGGCTCCAAATGTGATTGGGACGTTCAGAGCTCTCTCACACTGTTTTTCGGCCACCAACATATTCTGGACTTTAGGGGGTCTAGGACGCCTCTAAACCCCTTTTTTGGGCCCCCACAGTTTACAACATTTTTTCAGTCCTAAGGTTAATTTTAAGGCCTCTTTTGCGCTGCTAAAATATTCAGAACTTTCAGGTGTGAAGGATGCATATTTCATGCCAAAAGTATGTTTGGGAATTTCAGTGGTCTAGGATGCGGGTTAATTCCCCTTTCAGACTGAAAATGTTTTTGGGACATTCAGAGCTCTCTCACACCGTTTTTCGGCCACCAACAAATTCTGGACATTAGGGGTTCTAGGATGCCTGTAAACCCCTTTTTTGGTCCTGCAAAGATTTCAACATTTTTGCAGGCCTAAGATGCATTTTAAGGCCTTTTTTGGGCTGCTAACATTTTCTGTACTTTCGGGGGTGTAGGATGCATTTTTCGTGCCAGAAATATTTTTGGTAATTTCAGTGGTATGGGATTTGATTTAATGCCCCTATTAGGCTGCAAAAGTGATTGGGACATTCAGAGCTCTCTCACACTGTTTTTCGGCCACCAACATATTCTGAACTTTAAGGGGTCTAGGACGCCTGTAAACCCCTTTTTTGGGCCTCCAAACATTTCAACATTTTTGCAGGCCTAAAATGCATTTAAGGCCTTTTTTGGGCTGCTAACATTTTCTGAACTTTCAGGGGTGTAGGATGCATTTTTCGTGCCAGAAATATTTTTGGTAATTTCAGTGGTCTAGGATTTGGGTTAATGCCCCTTTCAGGCTGCAAATGTTTTTGGGACATTCAGAGCTCTCTCTTTTTGGGCCACCAACATTTTCCGGACTTTAGAGGGTCTACAATGTCTGTAAACCTTTTTTTTGGGCCTCCAAAGATTTCAACATTTTTGCACGCCTAAAATGCATTTAAGGCCTTTTTTGGGCTGCTAACATATTCTGTACTTTCGGTGATGTAGGATGCATTTTTCGTGGCAAATTTATTTTGGGGAATTACAGTGGTCTAGGATGCGGGTTAATGTCCCTTTCAGGCTGCAAATTCTTTTGGGACATTCATAGCTCTCTGACACTGTTTTTGGGCAACCAACATTTTCTGGTCTTTATGGGGTCTAGAATGCCTGTAAACCCCTTTTTTTGGGCCTCCAAAGATTTCAACATTTTTGCAGGCCTAAGATGCATTTTAAGGCCTTTTTTGGGCTGCTAATATATTCTGAACTTTCAGGGGTGTAGGATGCATTTTTCGTGCCAAAAATATTTTTGGGAATTTCAGTTGTCTAGGATGCGGGTTAATGGCCTTTTCAGGCTGCAAATGTTTTTGGGACATTCAGAGCTCTCCCACACTGTTTTTGGGCCACCAACATTTTCCAGACTTTAGGGGGTCTACGATGCCGGTAAACCCCTTTTTTGGGCCTCCAAAGATTTCAACATTTTTGCAGGCCTAAGATGCATTTTAAGGCCTTTTTTGGGCTGCTAACATTTTCTGTACTTTCGGGGGTGTAGGATGCATTTTTCGTGCCAGAAATATTTTTGGTAATTTCAGTGGTATGGGATTTGATTTAATGCCCCTATTAGGCTGCAAATGTGATTGGGACATTCAGAGCTCTCTCACACTGTTTTTCGGCCACCAGCATATTCTGAACTTTAAGGGGTCTAGGACGCCTGTAAACCCCTTTTTTGGGCCTCCAAACATTTCAACATTTTTGCAGGCCTAAAATGCATTTAAGGCCTTTTTTGGGCTGCTAACATTTTCTGAACTTTCAGGGGTGTAGGATGCATTTTTCGTGCCAGAAATATTTTTGGTAATTTCAGTGGTCTAGGATTTGGGTTAATGCCCCTTTCAGGCTGCAAATGTTTTTGGGACATTTAGAGCTCTCTCTTTTTGGGCCACCAACATTTTCCGGACTTTAGAGGGTCTACAATGTCTGTAAACCTTTTTTTTGGGCCTCCAAAGATTTCAACATTTTTGCACGCCTAAAATGCATTTAAGGCCTTTTTTGGGCTGCTAACATATTCTGTACTTTCGGTGATGTAGGATGCATTTTTCGTGGCAAATTTATTTTGGGGAATTACAGTGGTCTAGGATGCGGGTTAATGTCCCTTTCAGGCTGCAAATTCTTTTGGGACATTCATAGCTCTCTGACACTGTTTTTGGGCAACCAACATTTTCTGGTCTTTATGGGGTCTAGAATGCCTGTAAACCCCTTTTTTGGGCCTCCAAAGATTTCAACATTTTTGCAGGCCTAAGATGCATTTTAAGGCCTTTTTTGGGCTGCTAATATATTCTGAACTTTCAGGGGTGTAGGATGCATTTTTCGTGCCAAAAATATTTTTGGGAATTTCAGTTGTCTAGGATGCGGGTTAATGGCCTTTTCAGGCTGCAAATGTTTTTGGGACATTCAGAGCTCTCCCACACTGTTTTTGGGCCACCAACATTTTCCAGACTTTAGGGGGTCTACGATGCCGGTAAACCCCTTTTTTGGGCCTCCAAAGATTTCAACATTTTTGCAGGCCTAAGATGCATTTTAAGGCCTTTTTTGGGCTGCCAACATATTCTGTACTTTCGGAGATGTAGGATGCATTTTTCGTGGCAAAATATTTTTGGGGAATTACAGTTGTCTAGGATGTGGGTTAATGCCCCTTTCAAGCTGCAAATGCTTTTGGGACATTCAGAGCTCTCTCACACTGCTTTTGGGCCACCAACATATTCTAGACTTTAGGTGGTCTACAATGCCTGTAAACCCCTTTTTTGGGCCTCCAAAGATTTCAACATTTTTGCAGGCCTAAGATGCATTTTAAGACCTTTTTTGGGCTGCTAAAATATTCTGTACTTTCGGGGATGTAGGATGCATTTTTTGTGGCAAATTTTTTTGGGGGAATTACAGTGGTCTAGGATGTGGGTTAATGCCCCTTTCAGGCTGCAAATGCTTTTGGGACATTCAGAGCTCTCTCACAATGTTTTTGGGCCACCAACATTTTCTGGACTTTAGGTGGTCTACGATGCCTGTAAACCTTTTTTTTGGGCCTCCAAAGATTTCAACATTTTTGCACGCCTAAAATGCATTTAAGGCCTTTTTTGGGCTGCTAACATATTCTGTACTTTCGGGGATGTAGGATGCATTTTTCGTGGCAAATTTATTTTGGGGAATTACAGTGGTCTAGGATTTAGGTTAATGCCCCTATCAGGCTGCAAATGTGTTTGGGACATTCAGAGCTCTCTCACACCGTTTTTCGGCCACCAATATATTCTGAACTTTAGGGGGTCTAGGATGCCTGTAAACCCCTTTTTTGGGCCTCCAAACATTTCAACATTTTTGCAGGCCTAAAATGCATTTAAGGCCTTTTTTGGGCTGCTCACATATTCTGTACTTTCAGGGGTGTAGGATGCATTTTTCGTGCCAAAAATATTTTTGGGAATTCCAGTGGTCTAGGATGCGGGTTAATGCCCCTTTCAGGCTGCAAATTCTTTTGGGACATTCAGAGCTCTCTGACACTGTTTTTGGGCAACCAACATTTTCTGGTCTTTATCGGGTCTAGAATGCCTGTAAACCCCTTTTTTTGGGCCTCCAAGGTTTTCAACATTTTTTCAGGCCTAAGATGCATTATAAGGCCTTTTTTGGGCTGCTAACATTTTCTGAACTTTCAGGGGTGTAGGATGCATTTTTCATGCTAAAAATATTTTTGGGAATTTCAGTGGTCTAGGATGCGGGTTAATGCCCTTTTCAGACTGCAATTGTTTTTGGGAGATTCAGAGGTCTCTCACACCGTTTTTGGGCCACCAACATATTCTGGACTTTAGGGGGTCTACGATGCCTATAAACCCCTTTTTTGGGCATCCAAACATTTCAACAATTTTGTAGGCCTAAGATGCATTTTAAGGCCTTTTTTGGGCTGCTAACATTTTCGGAACTTTCAGGGGTGTAGGATGCATTTTTCGTGCCAGAAATACTTTTGGTAATTTCAGTGGTCTAGGATTTGGGTTAATGCCCCTTTCAGGCTTCAAATGTTTTTGGGACATTCAGAGCTCTCTCACAATGTTTTTGGGCCACCAACATTTTTTGGACTTTAGGGGGGTCTACGATGCCTGTAAACCTTTTTTTGGGCCTCCAAACATTTCAACATTTTTGCAGGCCTAAAATGCATTTAAGGCCTTTTTGGGCTGCTAACATATTCTGTACTTTAAGGGGTGTAGCATGCATTTTTCGTGCCAAAAATATTTTTGGTAATTTCAGTGGTCTAGGATGCGGGTTAATGCCCCTTTCAAGCTGCAAATGCTTTTGGGACATTCAGAGCTCTCTCACACTGCTTTTGGGCCACCAACATTTTCTGGACTTTAGGTGGTCTACGATGCCTGTAAACCCCTTTTTTGGGCCTCCAAAGATTTCAACAATTTTGCAGGCCTAAGATGCATTTTAAGGCCTTTTTTGGGCTGCTAACATTTTCTGAACTTTCAGGGGTGTAGGATGCATTTTTCGTGCCAGAAATATTTTTGGTAATTTCAGTGGTCTAGGATTTGGGTTAATGCCCCTTTAGGCTGCAAATGTGTTTGGGACATTCAGAGCTCTCTCACACCATTTTTCGGCCACCAACATATTCTGGACTTTAGATGGTCTAGGATGCCTGTAAACCCCCTTTTTGGGCCTCCAAAGATGTCAACAATTTTTCAGGCCTAAGATGCATTTTAAGGTCTTTTTTGGGCTGCTAACATTTTCTGTACTTTCAGGGGTGTAGGATGCATTTTTCGTGGCAAAAATATTTTTGGGAATTTCAGGGGTCTAGCATGCGTGTGAATGCCCTTTTCAGACTGCAAATGTTTTTGGGAGAATCAGAGCTCTATCACACTGTTTTTGGGCCACCAACATTTTCTGGACTTTAGGGGCTCTACGATGCCTTTAAACCACTTTTTTGGGCTTCCAAACATTTCAACATTTTTGCAGGCCTAAGATGCTTTTAAGGCCCTTTTGGGCTGCTAACATATTCTGTACTTTCAGAGGTGTAAGATGCATTTTTCATGCCAGAAATATTTTTGGGAATTTCTGGGGTCTAGGATGCGGGTTAATGCCCCTTTCAGACTGCAAATGTTTTTGGGACATTCATAGCTCTCTCACACCGTTTTTGGGCCACCAACATTTTCTGGACTTTAGGGGGTTTAGGATAAGTGTAAACCCCTTTTTTGAGCCCACATTTTTGCAGGCCTAAGATGCATTTAAGGCCTCTTTTGGGCTGCTGACTATACTTTCAGGGGTGTAGGATGCATTTTTCTTGCCAAAAATATTTTTGGGAATTTCAGTGGTCTAGGATGCGGGTTAATGCCCCTTTCAGACTGCAAATGTTTTTGGGACATTTAGAGCTCTCTGGCACCGTTTTTGGGCCACCAACATTTTCTGGACTTTAGGGGGTCTACGATGCCTGTAAACCCCCTTTTTAGGCCTCCACAGTTTTCAACATATTTTCAGGCCTAAGGTGCATTTTAAGGCCTTTTTTCTGGAATGCTAACATATTCTGAACTTTCAGGGGTGTAGGATGCATTTTTCCTGCTAAAAATATTTTTGGTAATTTCAGTGGTCTGGGATTTGATTTAATGCCCCTATTAGGCTGCAAATGTGATTGGGACATTCAGAGCTCTCTCACACTGTTTTTCGGCCACCAACATATTCTGGACTTTAGGGGGTCTAGGACGCCTGTAAACCCCTTTTTTGGGCCCCCACAGTTTACAACATTTTTTCAGTCCTAAGGTTAATTTTAAGGCCTCTTTTGCGCTGCTAAAATATTCAGAACTTTCAGGTGTGAAGGATGCATATTTCATGCCAAAAGTATGTTTGGGAATTTCAGTGGTCTAGGATGCGGGTTAATTCCCCTTTCAGACTGCAAATGTTTTTGGGACATTCAGAGCTCTCTCACACCGTTTTTCGGCCACCAATATATTGTGAACTTTAGGGGGTCTAGGATGCCTGTAAACCCCTTTTTTGGGCCTCCAAACATTTCAACATTTTTGCAGGCCTAAAATGCATTTAAGGCCTTTTTTGGGCTGCTCACATATTCTGTACTTTCAGGGGTGTAGGATGCATTTTTCGTGCCAAAAATATTTTTGGGAATTCCAGTGGTCTAGGGTGCGGGTTAATGTCCCTTTCAGGCTGCAAATTCTTTTGGGACTTTCAGAGCTCTCTGACACTGTTTATGGGCAACCAACATTTTCTGGTCTTTATGGGGTCTAGAATGCCTGTAAACCCCTTTTTTTGGGCCTCCAAGGTTTTCAACATTTTTTCAGGCCTAAGATGCATTATAAGGCCTTTTTTGGGCTGCTAACATTTTCTGAACTTTCAGGGGTGTAGGATGCATTTTTCGTGCTAAATATATTTTTGGGAATTTCAGTGGTCTAGGATGCGGGTTAATGCCCTTTTCAGACTGCAAATGTTTTTGGGAGATTCAGAGCTCTCTCACACCATTTTTGGGCCACCAACATATTCTGGACTTTAGGGGGTCTAGGACGCCTGTAAACCCCTTTTTTGGGCCCCCACAGTTTACAACATTTTTTCAGTCCTAAGGTTCATTTTAAGGCCTCTTTTGCGCTGCTAAAATATTCAGAACTTTCAGGTGTGAAGGATGCATATTTCATGCCAAAAGTATGTTTGGGAATTTCAGTGGTCTAGGATGCGGGTTAATGCCCCTTTCAGGCTGCAAATGTTTTGGGACATTGAGAGCTCTCATAATGTTTTTGGGCCACCAACATTTTCTGGACTTTAGGGGGGTCTACGATGCCTATAAACCCCTTTTTTGGGCATCCAAACATTTCAACAATTTTGTAGGCCTAAGATGCATTTTAAGGCCTTTTTTGGGCTGCTAACATTTACTGAACTTTCAGGGGTGTAGGATGCATTTTTCGTGCCAGAAATACTTTTGGTAATTTCAGTGGTCTAGGATTTGGGTTAATGCCCCTTTCAGGCTGCAAATGTGTTTGGGACATTCAGAGCTCTCACACACCGTTTTCCGGACACCAACATATTCTGGACTTTATGGGGTCTAGAATGCCTGTAAACCCCTTTTTTTGGGCCTCCAAAGTTTTTAACATTTTTTCAGGCCTAAGATGCATTTTAAGGCCTTTTTTGGAATGCTGACATATTCTGAACTTTCAGGGTTGTAGGATGCATTTTTCGTGCCAAAAATACTTTTGGGAATTTCAGGGGTCTAGCATGCAGGTTAATGTTCTTTTCAGACTGCAAATGTTTTTGGGAGATTCAGAGCTCTCTCACACCGTTTTTGGGCCACCGACATATTCTGGACTTTAGGGGGTCTACGATGCCTGTAAACCCCTTTTTTGGGCATCCAAACATTTCAACATTTTTGCAGGCCTAAGATGCATTTTAAGGCCTTTTTGGGCTGCTAACATTTTTTGATCTTTCAGGGGTGTAGGATGCATTTTTCGTGCCAGAAATATTTTTGGTAATTTCAGTGGTCTAGGATTTGGGTTAATGCCCCTTTCAGGCTGCAAATGGTTTTGGGACATTCAGAGCTCTCACAATGTTTTTGGGCCACCAACATTTTCTGGACTTTAGGGGGTCTACGATGCCTGTAAACCTTTTTTTTGGGCCTCCAAACATTTCAACATTTTTGCCAGCCTAAGATGCATTTTAAGGCCTTTTTTGGGCTGCTAACATATTCTGTACTTTCGGGGATGTAGGATGCATTTTGCGTGGCAAAAATATTTTGGAGATTTACAGTGGTCTAGGATGTGGGTTAATGCCCCTTTCAGGCTGCAAATGTTTTTGGGACATTCAGAGCTCTCTCACACTGTTTTTGGGCCACCAACATTTTCCGGACTTTAGGGGGTCTACAATGCCTGTAAACCCCTTTTTTGGGCCTCCAAAGATTTCAACATTCTTTCAGGATAAAGATGCATTTTAAGCCCTTTTTTGGGCTGCTAACATATTCTGTACTTTCGGGGGTGTAGGATGCATTTTTCGTGGCAAAAATATTTTTGGGAATTTCAGTGGTCTAGGATTTGGGTTAATGCCCCTTTTGGGCTGCTAATGTTTTTGGGACATTCAGAGCTCTCTCACAATGTCTTTGGGCCACCAACATTTTCTGGACTTTAGGTGGTCTACGATGCCTGTAAACCCCTTTTTTGGGCCCCCAAAGATTTCAACATTTTTGCAGGCCTAAAATGCATTTAAGGCCTTTTTTGGGCTGCTAACATATTCTGTACTTTCAGGGGTGTAGGATGCATTTTTCGTGGCAAAAATATTTTTGGGAATTTCAGTGGTCTAGGATGTGGGTTAATGACCCTTTCAGGCTGCAAATGCTTTTGGGACATTCAGAGCTCTCTCACACCGTTTTTGGGCCACCGACATTTTCTGGACTTTAGGGGGTCTACGATGCCTATAAACCCCTTTTTTGGGCATCCAAACATTTCAACAATTTTTTAGGCCTAGGATGCATTTTAAGGCCTTTTTTGGGCTGCTAACATTTTCTGAACTTTCAAGGGTGTAGGATGCATTTTTCGTGCCAGAAATATTTTTGGTAATTTCAGTGGTCTAGGATTTGGGTTAATGCCCCTTTCAGGCTTCAAATGTGTTTGGGACATTCAGAGCTCTCTCACACCGTTTTCGGACACCAATATATTCTGGACTTTATGGGGTCTAGAATGCCTGTAAACCCCTTTTTTTGGGCCTCCAAAGTTTTTAACATTTTTTTCAGGCCTAAAATGCATTTTAAGGCCTTTTTTGGAATGCTGACATATTCTGAACTTTCAGGGTTGTAGGATGCATTTTTCGTGCCAAAAATATTTTTGGTAATTTCAGTGGTCTAGGATTTGGGTTAATGCCCCTTTCAGGCTGCAAATGTGTTTGGGACATTCAGAGCTCTCTCACACTGTTTTTGGGACACCAACATTTTCTGGACTTTAGGGGGTCTACGATGCCTATATACCCCTTTTTGGGCATCCAAACATTTCAACATTTCTGCAGGCCTAAAATGCATTTTAAGGCCTTTTTTGGGCTGCTAACATTTTCTGAACTTTCAGGGGTGTAGGATGCATTTTTCGTGTCAGAAATATTTTTGGTAATTTCAGTGGTCTAGGATTTGGGTTAATGTCCTTTTCAGACTGCACATGATTTTGGGAGATTCAGAGCTCTCTCACACCGTTTTTGGGCCACCGACATATTCTGGACTTTAGGGGGTCTACGATGCCTGTAAACCCCTTTTTTGGGCATCCAAACATTTCAACATTTTTGCAGGCCTAAGATGCATTTTAAGGCCTTTTTTGGGCTGCTAACATATTCTGTACTTTCGGGGTTGTAGGATCCATTTTTCGTGGCAAAACTATTTTTGGGAATTCCAGTGGTCTAGGATGTGGGTTAATGCCCCTTTCAGGCTGCAAAGGTTTTTGGGACATTCAGAGCTCTCTCACACTGTTTTTGGGCCACCAACATTTTCTGAACTTTAGGGGGTCTACGATTCCTGTAAACCCCTTGTTTGGGCATCCAAACATTTCAATATTTTTGCAGGCCTAAGATGCATTTTAAGGCCTTTTTTGGGCTGCTAACATTTTCTGAACTTTCAGGGGTGTAGGATGCATTTTTCGTGCCAGAAATATTTTTGGTAATTTCAGTGGTCTAGGATTTGGGTTAATGCCCCTTTTGGGCTGCTAATGTTTTTGGGACATTCAGAGCTCTCTCACAATGTCTTTGGGCCACCAACATTTTCTGGACTTTAGGTGGTCCACGATGCCTGTTAACCCCTTTTTTGGGCCCCCAAAGATTTCAACATTTTTGCAGGCCTAAAATGCATTTAAGGCCTTTTTTGGGCTGCTAACATATTCTGTACTTTCGGTGATGTAGGATGCATTTTTCGTGGCAAATTTATTTTGGGGAATTACAGTGGTCTAGGATGCGGGTTAATGCCCCTTTCAGGCTGCAAATTCTTTTGGGACATTCAGAGCTCTCTGACACTGTTTTTGGGCAACCAACATTTTCTGGTCTTTATGGGGTCTAGAATGCCTGTAAACCCCTTTTTTGGGCATCCAAACATTTCAACAATTTTGTAGGCCTAAGATGCATTTTAAGGCCTTTTTTGGGCTGCTAACATTTACTGAACTTTCAGGGGTGTAGGATGCATTTTTCGTGCCAGAAATACTTTTGGTAATTTCAGTGGTCTAGGATTTGGGTTAATGCCCCTTTCAGGCTGCAAATGTGTTTGGGACATTCAGAGCTCTCACACACCGTTTTCCGGACACCAACATATTCTGGACTTTATGGGGTCTAGAATGCCTGTAAACCCCTTTTTTTGGGCCTCCAAAGTTTTTAACATTTTTTCAGGCCTAAGATGCATTTTAAGGCCTTTTTTGGAATGCTGACATATTCTGAACTTTCAGGGTTGTAGGATGCATTTTTCGTGCCAAAAATACTTTTGGGAATTTCAGGGGTCTAGCATGCAGGTTAATGTTCTTTTCAGACTGCAAATGTTTTTGGGAGATTCAGAGCTCTCTCACACCGTTTTTGGGCCACCGACATATTCTGGACTTTAGGGGGTCTACGATGCCTGTAAACCCCTTTTTTGGGCATCCAAACATTTCAACATTTTTGCAGGCCTAAGATGCATTTTAAGGCCTTTTTGGGCTGCTAACATTTTTTGATCTTTCAGGGGTGTAGGATGCATTTTTCGTGCCAGAAATATTTTTGGTAATTTCAGTGGTCTAGGATTTGGGTTAATGCCCCTTTCAGGCTGCAAATGGTTTTGGGACATTCAGAGCTCTCACAATGTTTTTGGGCCACCAACATTTTCTGGACTTTAGGGGGTCTACGATGCCTGTAAACCTTTTTTTTGGGCCTCCAAACATTTCAACATTTTTGCCAGCCTAAGATGCATTTTAAGGCCTTTTTTGGGCTGCTAACATATTCTGTACTTTCGGGGATGTAGGATGCATTTTGCGTGGCAAAAATATTTTGGAGATTTACAGTGGTCTAGGATGTGGGTTAATGCCCCTTTCAGGCTGCAAATGTTTTTGGGACATTCAGAGCTCTCTCACACTGTTTTTGGGCCACCAACATTTTCCGGACTTTAGGGGGTCTACAATGCCTGTAAACCCCTTTTTTGGGCCTCCAAAGATTTCAACATTCTTTCAGGATAAAGATGCATTTTAAGCCCTTTTTTGGGCTGCTAACATATTCTGTACTTTCGGGGGTGTAGGATGCATTTTTCGTGGCAAAAATATTTTTGGGAATTTCAGTGGTCTAGGATTTGGGTTAATGCCCCTTTTGGGCTGCTAATGTTTTTGGGACATTCAGAGCTCTCTCACAATGTCTTTGGGCCACCAACATTTTCTGGACTTTAGGTGGTCTACGATGCCTGTAAACCCCTTTTTTGGGCCCCCAAAGATTTCAACATTTTTGCAGGCCTAAAATGCATTTAAGGCCTTTTTTGGGCTGCTAACATATTCTGTACTTTCAGGGGTGTAGGATGCATTTTTCGTGGCAAAAATATTTTTGGGAATTTCAGTGGTCTAGGATGTGGGTTAATGACCCTTTCAGGCTGCAAATGCTTTTGGGACATTCAGAGCTCTCTCACACCGTTTTTGGGCCACCGACATTTTCTGGACTTTAGGGGGTCTACGATGCCTATAAACCCCTTTTTTGGGCATCCAAACATTTCAACAATTTTTTAGGCCTAGGATGCATTTTAAGGCCTTTTTTGGGCTGCTAACATTTTCTGAACTTTCAAGGGTGTAGGATGCATTTTTCGTGCCAGAAATATTTTTGGTAATTTCAGTGGTCTAGGATTTGGGTTAATGCCCCTTTCAGGCTTCAAATGTGTTTGGGACATTCAGAGCTCTCTCACACCGTTTTCGGACACCAATATATTCTGGACTTTATGGGGTCTAGAATGCCTGTAAACCCCTTTTTTTGGGCCTCCAAAGTTTTTAACATTTTTTTCAGGCCTAAAATGCATTTTAAGGCCTTTTTTGGAATGCTGACATATTCTGAACTTTCAGGGTTGTAGGATGCATTTTTCGTGCCAAAAATATTTTTGGTAATTTCAGTGGTCTAGGATTTGGGTTAATGCCCCTTTCAGGCTGCAAATGTGTTTGGGACATTCAGAGCTCTCTCACACTGTTTTTGGGACACCAACATTTTCTGGACTTTAGGGGGTCTACGATGCCTATATACCCCTTTTTGGGCATCCAAACATTTCAACATTTCTGCAGGCCTAAAATGCATTTTAAGGCCTTTTTTGGGCTGCTAACATTTTCTGAACTTTCAGGGGTGTAGGATGCATTTTTCGTGTCAGAAATATTTTTGGTAATTTCAGTGGTCTAGGATTTGGGTTAATGTCCTTTTCAGACTGCACATGATTTTGGGAGATTCAGAGCTCTCTCACACCGTTTTTGGGCCACCGACATATTCTGGACTTTAGGGGGTCTACGATGCCTGTAAACCCCTTTTTTGGGCATCCAAACATTTCAACATTTTTGCAGGCCTAAGATGCATTTTAAGGCCTTTTTTGGGCTGCTAACATATTCTGTACTTTCGGGGTTGTAGGATCCATTTTTCGTGGCAAAACTATTTTTGGGAATTCCAGTGGTCTAGGATGTGGGTTAATGCCCCTTTCAGGCTGCAAAGGTTTTTGGGACATTCAGAGCTCTCTCACACTGTTTTTGGGCCACCAACATTTTCTGAACTTTAGGGGGTCTACGATTCCTGTAAACCCCTTGTTTGGGCATCCAAACATTTCAATATTTTTGCAGGCCTAAGATGCATTTTAAGGCCTTTTTTGGGCTGCTAACATTTTCTGAACTTTCAGGGGTGTAGGATGCATTTTTCGTGCCAGAAATATTTTTGGTAATTTCAGTGGTCTAGGATTTGGGTTAATGCCCCTTTTGGGCTGCTAATGTTTTTGGGACATTCAGAGCTCTCTCACAATGTCTTTGGGCCACCAACATTTTCTGGACTTTAGGTGGTCCACGATGCCTGTTAACCCCTTTTTTGGGCCCCCAAAGATTTCAACATTTTTGCAGGCCTAAAATGCATTTAAGGCCTTTTTTGGGCTGCTAACATATTCTGTACTTTCGGTGATGTAGGATGCATTTTTCGTGGCAAATTTATTTTGGGGAATTACAGTGGTCTAGGATGCGGGTTAATGCCCCTTTCAGGCTGCAAATTCTTTTGGGACATTCAGAGCTCTCTGACACTGTTTTTGGGCAACCAACATTTTCTGGTCTTTATGGGGTCTAGAATGCCTGTAAACCCCTTTTTTTGGGCCTCCAAGGTTTTCAACATTTTTTCAGGCCTAAGATGCATTATAAGGCCTTTTTTGGGCTGCTAACATTTTCTGAACTTTCAGGGGTGTAGGATGCATTTTTCGTGCTAAAAATATTTTTGGGAATTTCAGGGGTCTAGCATGCGGGTTAATGCCCTTTTCAGACTGCAAATGTTTTTGGGAGATTCAGAGCTCTCTCACACCGTTTTTGGGCCACCAACATATTCTGGACTTTAGGGGGTCTAGGACGCCTGTAAACCCCTTTTTTGGGCCCCCACAGTTTACAACATTTTTTCAGTCCTAAGGTTCATTTTAAGGCCTCTTTTGCGCTGCTAAAATATTCAGAACTTTCAGGTGTGAAGGATGCATATTTCATGCCAAAAGTATGTTTGGGAATTTCAGTGGTCTAGGATGCGGGTTAATGCCCCTTTCAGGCTGCAAATGTTTTGGGACATTGAAAGCTCTCATAATGTTTTTGGGCCACCAACATTTTCTGGACTTTAGGGGGTCTACGATGCCTATAAACCCCTTTTTTGGGCATCCAAACATTTCAACAATTTTGTAGGCCTAAGATGCATTTTAAGGCCTTTTTTGGGCTGCTAACATTTTCTGAACTTTCAGGGGTTTAGGATGCATTTTTCGTGCCAGAAATACTTTTTGTAATTTCAGTGGTCTAGGATTTGGGTTAATGCCCCTTTCAGGCTTCAAATGTTTTTGGGACATTCAGAGCTCTCTCACAATGTTTTTGGGCCACCAACATTTTCTGGACTTTAGGGGGTCTACGATGCCTGTAAACCTTTTTTTGGGCCTCCAAACATTTCAACATTTTTGCACGCCTAAAATGCATTTAAGGCCTTTTTTGGGCTGCTAACATATTCTGTACTTTCGGGGATGTAGGATGCATTTTTCGTGGCAAATTTATTTTGGGGAATTACAGTGGTCTAGGATTTAGGTTAATGCCCCTATCAGGCTGCAAATGTGTTTGGGACATTCAGAGCTCTCTCACACCGTTTTTCGGCCACCAATATATTCTGAACTTTAGGGGGTCTAGGATGCCTGTAAACCCCTTTTTTGGGCCTCCAAACATTTCAACATTTTTGCAGGCCTAAAATGCATTTAAGGCCTTTTTTGGGCTGCTCACATATTCTGTACTTTCAGGGGTGTAGGATGCATTTTTCGTGCCAAAAATATTTTTGGGAATTCCAGTGGTCTAGGATGCGGGTTAATGCCCCTTTCAGGCTGCAAATTCTTTTGGGACATTCAGAGCTCTCTGACACTGTTTTTGGGCAACCAACATTTTCTGGTCTTTATGGGGTCTAGAATGCCTGTAAACCCCTTTTTTTGGGCCTCCAAGGTTTTCAACATTTTCTCAGGCCTAAAATGCATTATAAGGCCTTTTTTGGGCTGCTAACATTTTCTGAACTTTCAGGGGTGTAGGATGCATTTTTCATGCTAAAAATATTTTTGGGAATTTCAGTGGTCTAGGATGCGGGTTAATGCCCTTTTCAGACTGCAATTGTTTTTGGGAGATTCAGAGGTCTCTCACACCGTTTTTGGGCCACCAACATATTCTGGACTTTAGGGGGTCTACGATGCCTATAAACCCCTTTTTTGGGCATCCAAACATTTCAACAATTTTGTAGGCCTAAGATGCATTTTAAGGCCTTTTTTGGGCTGCTAACATTTTCTGAACTTTCAGGGGTGTAGGATGCATTTTTCGTGCCAGAAATACTTTTGGTAATTTCAGTGGTCTAGGATTTGGGTTAATGCCCCTTTCAGGCTTCAAATGTTTTTGGGACATTCAGAGCTCTCTCACAATGTTTTTGGGCCATCAACATTTTTTGGACTTTAGGGGGTCTACGATGCCTGTAAACCTTTTTTTGGGCCTCCAAACATTTCAACATTTTTGCAGGCCTAAAATGCATTTAAGGCCTTTTTGGGCTGCTAACATATTCTGTACTTTAAGGGGTGTAGCATGCATTTTTCGTGCCAAAAATATTTTTGGTAATTTCAGTGGTCTAGGATGCGGGTTAATGCCCCTTTCAAGCTGCAAATGCTTTTGGGACATTCAGAGCTCTCTCACACTGCTTTTGGGCCACCAACATTTTCTGGACTTTAGGTGGTCTACGATGCCTGTAAACCCCTTTTTTGGGCCTCCAAAGATTTCAACAATTTTGCAGGCCTAAGATGCATTTTAAGGCCTTTTTTGGGCTGCTAACATTTTCTGAACTTTCAGGGGTGTAAGATGCATTTTTCGTGCCAGAAATATTTTTGGTAATTTCAGTGGTCTAGGATTTGGGTTAATGCCCCTTTAGGCTGCAAATGTGTTTGGGACATTCAGAGCTCTCTCACACCATTTTTCGGCCACCAACATATTCTGGACTTTAGATGGTCTAGGATGCCTGTAAACCCCCTTTTTGGGCCTCCAAAGATGTCAACAATTTTGCAGGCCTAAGATGCATTTTAAGGTCTTTTTTGGGCTGCTAACATTTTCTGTACTTTCAGGGGTGTAGGATGCATTTTTCGTGGCAAAAATATTTTTGGGAATTTCAGGGGTCTAGCATGCGTGTGAATGCCCTTTTCAGACTGCAAATGTTTTTGGGAGAATCAGAGCTCTATCACACTGTTTTTGGGCCACCAACATTTTCTGGACTTTAGGGGCTCTACGATGCCTTTAAACCACTTTTTTGGGCTTCCAAACATTTCAACATTTTTGCAGGCCTAAGATGCTTTTAAGGCCTTTTTGGGCTGCTAACATATTCTGTACTTTCAGAGGTGTAAGATGCATTTTTCATGCCAGAAATATTTTTGGGAATTTCTGGGGTCTAGGATGCGGGTTAATGCCCCTTTCAGACTGCAAATGTTTTTGGGACATTCATAGCTCTCTCACACCGTTTTTGGACCACCAACATTTTCTGGACTTTAGGGGGTCTAGGATAAGTGTAAACCCCTTTTTTGAGCCCACATTTTTGCAGGGCTAAGATGCATTTAAGGCCTCTTTTGGGCTGTTGACTATACTTTCAGGGGTGTAGGATGCATTTTTCTTGCCAAAAATATTTTTGGGAATTTCAGTGGTCTAGGATGCGGGTTAATGCCCCTTTCAGACTGCAAATGTTTTTGGGACATTTAGAGCTCTCTGGCACCGTTTTTGGGCCACCAACATTTTCTGGACTTTAGGGGGTCTACGATGCCTGTAAACCCCCTTTTTAGGCCTCCACAGTTTTCAACATATTTTCAGGCCTAAGGTGCATTTTAAGGCCTTTTTTCTGGAATGCTAACATATTCTGAACTTTCAGGGGTGTAGGATGCATTTTTCCTGCTAAAAATATTTTTGGTAATTTCAGTGGTCTGGGATTTGATTTAATGCCCCTATTAGGCTGCAAATGTGATTGGGACATTCAGAGCTCTCTCACACTGTTTTTCGGCCACCAACATATTCTGGACTTTAGGGGGTCTAGGACGCCTGTAAACCCCTTTTTTGGGCCCCCACAGTTTACAACATTTTTTCAGTCCTAAGGTTAATTTTAAGGCCTCTTTTGCGCTGCTAAAATATTCAGAACTTTCAGGTGTGAAGGATGCATATTTCATGCCAAAAGTATGTTTGGGAATTTCAGTGGTCTAGGATGCGGGTTAATTCCCCTTTCAGACTGCAAATGTTTTTGGGACATTCAGAGCTCTCTCACACCGTTTTTCGGCCACCAATATATTGTGAACTTTAGGGGGTCTAGGATGCCTGTAAACCCCTTTTTTGGGCCTCCAAACATTTCAACATTTTTGCAGGCCTAAAATGCATTTAAGGCCTTTTTTGGGCTGCTCACATATTCTGTACTTTCAGGGGTGTAGGATGCATTTTTCGTGCCAAAAATATTTTTGGGAATTCCAGTGGTCTAGGATGCGGGTTAATGTCCCTTTCAGGCTGCAAATTCTTTTGGGACTTTCAGAGCTCTCTGACACTGTTTTTGGGCAACCAACATTTTCTGGTCTTTATGGGGTCTAGAATGCCTGTAAACCCCTTTTTTTGGGCCTCCAAGGTTTTCAACATTTTTTCAGGCCTAAGATGCATTATAAGGCCTTTTTTGGGCTGCTAACATTTTCTGAACTTTCAGGGGTGTAGGATGCATTTTTCGTGGCAAAAATATTTTTGGGAATTTCAGTGGTCTAGCATGCGTGTGAATGCCCTTTTCAGACTGCAAATGTTTTTGGGAGAATCAGAGCTCTATCACACTGTTTTTGGGCCACCAACATTTTCTGGACTTTAGGGGCTCTACAATGCCTTTAAACCACTTTTTTGGGCTTCCAAACATTTCAACATTTTTGCAGGCCGAAAATGCTTTTAAGGCCTTTTTGGGCTGCTAACATATTCTGTACTTTCAGAGGTGTAAGATGCATTTTTCATGCCAGAAATATTTTTGGGAATTTCTGGGGTCTAGGATGCGGGTTAATGCCCCTTTCAGACTGCAAATGTTTTTGGGACATTCATAGCTCTCTCACACCGTTTTTGGGCCACCAACATTTTCTGGACTTTAGGGGGTCTAGGATGAGTGTAAACCCCTTTTTTGAGCCTATAAAGTTTTCCACATTTTTGCAGGCCTAAGATGCATTTAAGGCCTCTTTTGGGCCGCTGACTATACTTTCAGGGGTGTAGGATGCATTTTTCTTGCCAAAAATATTTTTGGGAATTTCAGTGGTCTAGGATGCGGGTTAATGCCCCTTTCAGACTGCAAATGTTTTTGGGACATTTAGAGCTCTCTGGCACCGTTTTTGGGCCACCAACATTTTCTGGACTTTAGGGTGTCTACGATGCCTGTAAACCCCCTTTTTAGGCCTCCACAGTTTTCAACATATTTTCAGGCCTAAGGTGCATTTTAAGGCCTTTTTTCTGGAATGCTAACATATTCTGAACTTTCAGGGGTGTAGGATGCATTTTTCCTGCTAAAAATATTTTTGGTAATTTCAGTGGTCTGGGATTTAATTTAATGCCCCTATTAGGCTCCAAATGTGATTGGGACGTTCAGAGCTCTCTCACACTGTTTTTCGGCCACCAACATATTCTGGACTTTAGGGGGTCTAGGACGCCTCTAAACCCCTTTTTTGGGCCCCCACAGTTTACAACATTTTTTCAGTCCTAAGGTTAATTTTAAGGCCTCTTTTGCGCTGCTAAAATATTCAGAACTTTCAGGTGTGAAGGATGCATATTTCATGCCAAAAGTATGTTTGGGAATTTCAGTGGTCTAGGATGCGGGTTAATTCCCCTTTCAGACTGAAAATGTTTTTGGGACATTCAGAGCTCTCTCACACCGTTTTTCGGCCACCAACAAATTCTGGACATTAGGGGTTCTAGGATGCCTGTAAACCCCTTTTTTGGTCCTGCAAAGATTTCAACATTTTTGCAGGCCTAAGATGCATTTTAAGGCCTTTTTTGGGCTGCTAACATTTTCTGTACTTTCGGGGGTGTAGGATGCATTTTTCGTGCCAGAAATATTTTTGGTAATTTCAGTGGTATGGGATTTGATTTAATGCCCCTATTAGGCTGCAAAAGTGATTGGGACATTCAGAGCTCTCTCACACTGTTTTTCGGCCACCAACATATTCTGAACTTTAAGGGGTCTAGGACGCCTGTAAACCCCTTTTTTGGGCCTCCAAACATTTCAACATTTTTGCAGGCCTAAAATGCATTTAAGGCCTTTTTTGGGCTGCTAACATTTTCTGAACTTTCAGGGGTGTAGGATGCATTTTTCGTGCCAGAAATATTTTTGGTAATTTCAGTGGTCTAGGATTTGGGTTAATGCCCCTTTCAGGCTGCAAATGTTTTTGGGACATTCAGAGCTCTCTCTTTTTGGGCCACCAACATTTTCCGGACTTTAGAGGGTCTACAATGTCTGTAAACCTTTTTTTTGGGCCTCCAAAGATTTCAACATTTTTGCACGCCTAAAATGCATTTAAGGCCTTTTTTGGGCTGCTAACATATTCTGTACTTTCGGTGATGTAGGATGCATTTTTCGTGGCAAATTTATTTTGGGGAATTACAGTGGTCTAGGATGCGGGTTAATGTCCCTTTCAGGCTGCAAATTCTTTTGGGACATTCATAGCTCTCTGACACTGTTTTTGGGCAACCAACATTTTCTGGTCTTTATGGGGTCTAGAATGCCTGTAAACCCCTTTTTTTGGGCCTCCAAAGATTTCAACATTTTTGCAGGCCTAAGATGCATTTTAAGGCCTTTTTTGGGCTGCTAATATATTCTGAACTTTCAGGGGTGTAGGATGCATTTTTCGTGCCAAAAATATTTTTGGGAATTTCAGTTGTCTAGGATGCGGGTTAATGGCCTTTTCAGGCTGCAAATGTTTTTGGGACATTCAGAGCTCTCCCACACTGTTTTTGGGCCACCAACATTTTCCAGACTTTAGGGGGTCTACGATGCCGGTAAACCCCTTTTTTGGGCCTCCAAAGATTTCAACATTTTTGCAGGCCTAAGATGCATTTTAAGGCCTTTTTTGGGCTGCTAACATTTTCTGTACTTTCGGGGGTGTAGGATGCATTTTTCGTGCCAGAAATATTTTTGGTAATTTCAGTGGTATGGGATTTGATTTAATGCCCCTATTAGGCTGCAAATGTGATTGGGACATTCAGAGCTCTCTCACACTGTTTTTCGGCCACCAGCATATTCTGAACTTTAAGGGGTCTAGGACGCCTGTAAACCCCTTTTTTGGGCCTCCAAACATTTCAACATTTTTGCAGGCCTAAAATGCATTTAAGGCCTTTTTTGGGCTGCTAACATTTTCTGAACTTTCAGGGGTGTAGGATGCATTTTTCGTGCCAGAAATATTTTTGGTAATTTCAGTGGTCTAGGATTTGGGTTAATGCCCCTTTCAGGCTGCAAATGTTTTTGGGACATTTAGAGCTCTCTCTTTTTGGGCCACCAACATTTTCCGGACTTTAGAGGGTCTACAATGTCTGTAAACCTTTTTTTTGGGCCTCCAAAGATTTCAACATTTTTGCACGCCTAAAATGCATTTAAGGCCTTTTTTGGGCTGCTAACATATTCTGTACTTTCGGTGATGTAGGATGCATTTTTCGTGGCAAATTTATTTTGGGGAATTACAGTGGTCTAGGATGCGGGTTAATGTCCCTTTCAGGCTGCAAATTCTTTTGGGACATTCATAGCTCTCTGACACTGTTTTTGGGCAACCAACATTTTCTGGTCTTTATGGGGTCTAGAATGCCTGTAAACCCCTTTTTTGGGCCTCCAAAGATTTCAACATTTTTGCAGGCCTAAGATGCATTTTAAGGCCTTTTTTGGGCTGCTAATATATTCTGAACTTTCAGGGGTGTAGGATGCATTTTTCGTGCCAAAAATATTTTTGGGAATTTCAGTTGTCTAGGATGCGGGTTAATGGCCTTTTCAGGCTGCAAATGTTTTTGGGACATTCAGAGCTCTCCCACACTGTTTTTGGGCCACCAACATTTTCCAGACTTTAGGGGGTCTACGATGCCGGTAAACCCCTTTTTTGGGCCTCCAAAGATTTCAACATTTTTGCAGGCCTAAGATGCATTTTAAGGCCTTTTTTGGGCTGCCAACATATTCTGTACTTTCGGAGATGTAGGATGCATTTTTCGTGGCAAAATATTTTTGGGGAATTACAGTTGTCTAGGATGTGGGTTAATGCCCCTTTCAAGCTGCAAATGCTTTTGGGACATTCAGAGCTCTCTCACACTGCTTTTGGGCCACCAACATATTCTAGACTTTAGGTGGTCTACAATGCCTGTAAACCCCTTTTTTGGGCCTCCAAAGATTTCAACATTTTTGCAGGCCTAAGATGCATTTTAAGACCTTTTTTGGGCTGCTAAAATATTCTGTACTTTCGGGGATGTAGGATGCATTTTTTGTGGCAAATTTTTTTGGGGGAATTACAGTGGTCTAGGATGTGGGTTAATGCCCCTTTCAGGCTGCAAATGCTTTTGGGACATTCAGAGCTCTCTCACAATGTTTTTGGGCCACCAACATTTTCTGGACTTTAGGTGGTCTACGATGCCTGTAAACCTTTTTTTTGGGCCTCCAAAGATTTCAACATTTTTGCACGCCTAAAATGCATTTAAGGCCTTTTTTGGGCTGCTAACATATTCTGTACTTTCGGGGATGTAGGATGCATTTTTCGTGGCAAATTTATTTTGGGGAATTACAGTGGTCTAGGATTTAGGTTAATGCCCCTATCAGGCTGCAAATGTGTTTGGGACATTCAGAGCTCTCTCACACCGTTTTTCGGCCACCAATATATTCTGAACTTTAGGGGGTCTAGGATGCCTGTAAACCCCTTTTTTGGGCCTCCAAACATTTCAACATTTTTGCAGGCCTAAAATGCATTTAAGGCCTTTTTTGGGCTGCTCACATATTCTGTACTTTCAGGGGTGTAGGATGCATTTTTCGTGCCAAAAATATTTTTGGGAATTCCAGTGGTCTAGGATGCGGGTTAATGCCCCTTTCAGGCTGCAAATTCTTTTGGGACATTCAGAGCTCTCTGACACTGTTTTTGGGCAACCAACATTTTCTGGTCTTTATCGGGTCTAGAATGCCTGTAAACCCCTTTTTTTGGGCCTCCAAGGTTTTCAACATTTTTTCAGGCCTAAGATGCATTATAAGGCCTTTTTTGGGCTGCTAACATTTTCTGAACTTTCAGGGGTGTAGGATGCATTTTTCATGCTAAAAATATTTTTGGGAATTTCAGTGGTCTAGGATGCGGGTTAATGCCCTTTTCAGACTGCAATTGTTTTTGGGAGATTCAGAGGTCTCTCACACCGTTTTTGGGCCACCAACATATTCTGGACTTTAGGGGGTCTACGATGCCTATAAACCCCTTTTTTGGGCATCCAAACATTTCAACAATTTTGTAGGCCTAAGATGCATTTTAAGGCCTTTTTTGGGCTGCTAACATTTTCGGAACTTTCAGGGGTGTAGGATGCATTTTTCGTGCCAGAAATACTTTTGGTAATTTCAGTGGTCTAGGATTTGGGTTAATGCCCCTTTCAGGCTTCAAATGTTTTTGGGACATTCAGAGCTCTCTCACAATGTTTTTGGGCCACCAACATTTTTTGGACTTTAGGGGGGTCTACGATGCCTGTAAACCTTTTTTTGGGCCTCCAAACATTTCAACATTTTTGCAGGCCTAAAATGCATTTAAGGCCTTTTTGGGCTGCTAACATATTCTGTACTTTAAGGGGTGTAGCATGCATTTTTCGTGCCAAAAATATTTTTGGTAATTTCAGTGGTCTAGGATGCGGGTTAATGCCCCTTTCAAGCTGCAAATGCTTTTGGGACATTCAGAGCTCTCTCACACTGCTTTTGGGCCACCAACATTTTCTGGACTTTAGGTGGTCTACGATGCCTGTAAACCCCTTTTTTGGGCCTCCAAAGATTTCAACAATTTTGCAGGCCTAAGATGCATTTTAAGGCCTTTTTTGGGCTGCTAACATTTTCTGAACTTTCAGGGGTGTAGGATGCATTTTTCGTGCCAGAAATATTTTTGGTAATTTCAGTGGTCTAGGATTTGGGTTAATGCCCCTTTAGGCTGCAAATGTGTTTGGGACATTCAGAGCTCTCTCACACCATTTTTCGGCCACCAACATATTCTGGACTTTAGATGGTCTAGGATGCCTGTAAACCCCCTTTTTGGGCCTCCAAAGATGTCAACAATTTTTCAGGCCTAAGATGCATTTTAAGGTCTTTTTTGGGCTGCTAACATTTTCTGTACTTTCAGGGGTGTAGGATGCATTTTTCGTGGCAAAAATATTTTTGGGAATTTCAGGGGTCTAGCATGCGTGTGAATGCCCTTTTCAGACTGCAAATGTTTTTGGGAGAATCAGAGCTCTATCACACTGTTTTTGGGCCACCAACATTTTCTGGACTTTAGGGGCTCTACGATGCCTTTAAACCACTTTTTTGGGCTTCCAAACATTTCAACATTTTTGCAGGCCTAAGATGCTTTTAAGGCCCTTTTGGGCTGCTAACATATTCTGTACTTTCAGAGGTGTAAGATGCATTTTTCATGCCAGAAATATTTTTGGGAATTTCTGGGGTCTAGGATGCGGGTTAATGCCCCTTTCAGACTGCAAATGTTTTTGGGACATTCATAGCTCTCTCACACCGTTTTTGGGCCACCAACATTTTCTGGACTTTAGGGGGTTTAGGATAAGTGTAAACCCCTTTTTTGAGCCCACATTTTTGCAGGCCTAAGATGCATTTAAGGCCTCTTTTGGGCTGCTGACTATACTTTCAGGGGTGTAGGATGCATTTTTCTTGCCAAAAATATTTTTGGGAATTTCAGTGGTCTAGGATGCGGGTTAATGCCCCTTTCAGACTGCAAATGTTTTTGGGACATTTAGAGCTCTCTGGCACCGTTTTTGGGCCACCAACATTTTCTGGACTTTAGGGGGTCTACGATGCCTGTAAACCCCCTTTTTAGGCCTCCACAGTTTTCAACATATTTTCAGGCCTAAGGTGCATTTTAAGGCCTTTTTTCTGGAATGCTAACATATTCTGAACTTTCAGGGGTGTAGGATGCATTTTTCCTGCTAAAAATATTTTTGGTAATTTCAGTGGTCTGGGATTTGATTTAATGCCCCTATTAGGCTGCAAATGTGATTGGGACATTCAGAGCTCTCTCACACTGTTTTTCGGCCACCAACATATTCTGGACTTTAGGGGGTCTAGGACGCCTGTAAACCCCTTTTTTGGGCCCCCACAGTTTACAACATTTTTTCAGTCCTAAGGTTAATTTTAAGGCCTCTTTTGCGCTGCTAAAATATTCAGAACTTTCAGGTGTGAAGGATGCATATTTCATGCCAAAAGTATGTTTGGGAATTTCAGTGGTCTAGGATGCGGGTTAATTCCCCTTTCAGACTGCAAATGTTTTTGGGACATTCAGAGCTCTCTCACACCGTTTTTCGGCCACCAATATATTGTGAACTTTAGGGGGTCTAGGATGCCTGTAAACCCCTTTTTTGGGCCTCCAAACATTTCAACATTTTTGCAGGCCTAAAATGCATTTAAGGCCTTTTTTGGGCTGCTCACATATTCTGTACTTTCAGGGGTGTAGGATGCATTTTTCGTGCCAAAAATATTTTTGGGAATTCCAGTGGTCTAGGGTGCGGGTTAATGTCCCTTTCAGGCTGCAAATTCTTTTGGGACTTTCAGAGCTCTCTGACACTGTTTATGGGCAACCAACATTTTCTGGTCTTTATGGGGTCTAGAATGCCTGTAAACCCCTTTTTTTGGGCCTCCAAGGTTTTCAACATTTTTTCAGGCCTAAGATGCATTATAAGGCCTTTTTTGGGCTGCTAACATTTTCTGAACTTTCAGGGGTGTAGGATGCATTTTTCGTGCTAAATATATTTTTGGGAATTTCAGTGGTCTAGGATGCGGGTTAATGCCCTTTTCAGACTGCAAATGTTTTTGGGAGATTCAGAGCTCTCTCACACCATTTTTGGGCCACCAACATATTCTGGACTTTAGGGGGTCTAGGACGCCTGTAAACCCCTTTTTTGGGCCCCCACAGTTTACAACATTTTTTCAGTCCTAAGGTTCATTTTAAGGCCTCTTTTGCGCTGCTAAAATATTCAGAACTTTCAGGTGTGAAGGATGCATATTTCATGCCAAAAGTATGTTTGGGAATTTCAGTGGTCTAGGATGCGGGTTAATGCCCCTTTCAGGCTGCAAATGTTTTGGGACATTGAGAGCTCTCATAATGTTTTTGGGCCACCAACATTTTCTGGACTTTAGGGGGGTCTACGATGCCTATAAACCCCTTTTTTGGGCATCCAAAAATTTCAACAATTTTGTAGGCCTAAGATGCATTTTAAGGCCTTTTTTGGGCTGCTAACATTTACTGAACTTTCAGGGGTGTAGGATGCATTTTTCGTGCCAGAAATACTTTTGGTAATTTCAGTGGTCTAGGATTTGGGTTAATGCCCCTTTCAGGCTGCAAATGTGTTTGGGACATTCAGAGCTCTCACACACCGTTTTCCGGACACCAACATATTCTGGACTTTATGGGGTCTAGAATGCCTGTAAACCCCTTTTTTTGGGCCTCCAAAGTTTTTAACATTTTTTCAGGCCTAAGATGCATTTTAAGGCCTTTTTTGGAATGCTGACATATTCTGAACTTTCAGGGTTGTAGGATGCATTTTTCGTGCCAAAAATACTTTTGGGAATTTCAGGGGTCTAGCATGCAGGTTAATGTTCTTTTCAGACTGCAAATGTTTTTGGGAGATTCAGAGCTCTCTCACACCGTTTTTGGGCCACCGACATATTCTGGACTTTAGGGGGTCTACGATGCCTGTAAACCCCTTTTTTGGGCATCCAAACATTTCAACATTTTTGCAGGCCTAAGATGCATTTTAAGGCCTTTTTGGGCTGCTAACATTTTTTGATCTTTCAGGGGTGTAGGATGCATTTTTCGTGCCAGAAATATTTTTGGTAATTTCAGTGGTCTAGGATTTGGGTTAATGCCCCTTTCAGGCTGCAAATGGTTTTGGGACATTCAGAGCTCTCACAATGTTTTTGGGCCACCAACATTTTCTGGACTTTAGGGGGTCTACGATGCCTGTAAACCTTTTTTTTGGGCCTCCAAACATTTCAACATTTTTGCCAGCCTAAGATGCATTTTAAGGCCTTTTTTGGGCTGCTAACATATTCTGTACTTTCGGGGATGTAGGATGCATTTTGCGTGGCAAAAATATTTTGGAGATTTACAGTGGTCTAGGATGTGGGTTAATGCCCCTTTCAGGCTGCAAATGTTTTTGGGACATTCAGAGCTCTCTCACACTGTTTTTGGGCCACCAACATTTTCCGGACTTTAGGGGGTCTACAATGCCTGTAAACCCCTTTTTTGGGCCTCCAAAGATTTCAACATTCTTTCAGGATAAAGATGCATTTTAAGCCCTTTTTTGGGCTGCTAACATATTCTGTACTTTCGGGGGTGTAGGATGCATTTTTCGTGGCAAAAATATTTTTGGGAATTTCAGTGGTCTAGGATTTGGGTTAATGCCCCTTTTGGGCTGCTAATGTTTTTGGGACATTCAGAGCTCTCTCACAATGTCTTTGGGCCACCAACATTTTCTGGACTTTAGGTGGTCTACGATGCCTGTAAACCCCTTTTTTGGGCCCCCAAAGATTTCAACATTTTTGCAGGCCTAAAATGCATTTAAGGCCTTTTTTGGGCTGCTAACATATTCTGTACTTTCAGGGGTGTAGGATGCATTTTTCGTGGCAAAAATATTTTTGGGAATTTCAGTGGTCTAGGATGTGGGTTAATGACCCTTTCAGGCTGCAAATGCTTTTGGGACATTCAGAGCTCTCTCACACCGTTTTTGGGCCACCGACATTTTCTGGACTTTAGGGGGTCTACGATGCCTATAAACCCCTTTTTTGGGCATCCAAACATTTCAACAATTTTTTAGGCCTAGGATGCATTTTAAGGCCTTTTTTGGGCTGCTAACATTTTCTGAACTTTCAAGGGTGTAGGATGCATTTTTCGTGCCAGAAATATTTTTGGTAATTTCAGTGGTCTAGGATTTGGGTTAATGCCCCTTTCAGGCTTCAAATGTGTTTGGGACATTCAGAGCTCTCTCACACCGTTTTCGGACACCAATATATTCTGGACTTTATGGGGTCTAGAATGCCTGTAAACCCCTTTTTTTGGGCCTCCAAAGTTTTTAACATTTTTTTCAGGCCTAAAATGCATTTTAAGGCCTTTTTTGGAATGCTGACATATTCTGAACTTTCAGGGTTGTAGGATGCATTTTTCGTGCCAAAAATATTTTTGGTAATTTCAGTGGTCTAGGATTTGGGTTAATGCCCCTTTCAGGCTGCAAATGTGTTTGGGACATTCAGAGCTCTCTCACACTGTTTTTGGGACACCAACATTTTCTGGACTTTAGGGGGTCTACGATGCCTATATACCCCTTTTTGGGCATCCAAACATTTCAACATTTCTGCAGGCCTAAAATGCATTTTAAGGCCTTTTTTGGGCTGCTAACATTTTCTGAACTTTCAGGGGTGTAGGATGCATTTTTCGTGTCAGAAATATTTTTGGTAATTTCAGTGGTCTAGGATTTGGGTTAATGTCCTTTTCAGACTGCACATGATTTTGGGAGATTCAGAGCTCTCTCACACCGTTTTTGGGCCACCGACATATTCTGGACTTTAGGGGGTCTACGATGCCTGTAAACCCCTTTTTTGGGCATCCAAACATTTCAACATTTTTGCAGGCCTAAGATGCATTTTAAGGCCTTTTTTGGGCTGCTAACATATTCTGTACTTTCGGGGTTGTAGGATCCATTTTTCGTGGCAAAACTATTTTTGGGAATTCCAGTGGTCTAGGATGTGGGTTAATGCCCCTTTCAGGCTGCAAAGGTTTTTGGGACATTCAGAGCTCTCTCACACTGTTTTTGGGCCACCAACATTTTCTGAACTTTAGGGGGTCTACGATTCCTGTAAACCCCTTGTTTGGGCATCCAAACATTTCAATATTTTTGCAGGCCTAAGATGCATTTTAAGGCCTTTTTTGGGCTGCTAACATTTTCTGAACTTTCAGGGGTGTAGGATGCATTTTTCGTGCCAGAAATATTTTTGGTAATTTCAGTGGTCTAGGATTTGGGTTAATGCCCCTTTTGGGCTGCTAATGTTTTTGGGACATTCAGAGCTCTCTCACAATGTCTTTGGGCCACCAACATTTTCTGGACTTTAGGTGGTCCACGATGCCTGTTAACCCCTTTTTTGGGCCCCCAAAGATTTCAACATTTTTGCAGGCCTAAAATGCATTTAAGGCCTTTTTTGGGCTGCTAACATATTCTGTACTTTCGGTGATGTAGGATGCATTTTTCGTGGCAAATTTATTTTGGGGAATTACAGTGGTCTAGGATGCGGGTTAATGCCCCTTTCAGGCTGCAAATTCTTTTGGGACATTCAGAGCTCTCTGACACTGTTTTTGGGCAACCAACATTTTCTGGTCTTTATGGGGTCTAGAATGCCTGTAAACCCCTTTTTTTGGGCCTCCAAGGTTTTCAACATTTTTTCAGGCCTAAGATGCATTATAAGGCCTTTTTTGGGCTGCTAACATTTTCTGAACTTTCAGGGGTGTAGGATGCATTTTTCGTGCTAAAAATATTTTTGGGAATTTCAGGGGTCTAGCATGCGGGTTAATGCCCTTTTCAGACTGCAAATGTTTTTGGGAGATTCAGAGCTCTCTCACACCGTTTTTGGGCCACCAACATATTCTGGACTTTAGGGGGTCTAGGACGCCTGTAAACCCCTTTTTTGGGCCCCCACAGTTTACAACATTTTTTCAGTCCTAAGGTTCATTTTAAGGCCTCTTTTGCGCTGCTAAAATATTCAGAACTTTCAGGTGTGAAGGATGCATATTTCATGCCAAAAGTATGTTTGGGAATTTCAGTGGTCTAGGATGCGGGTTAATGCCCCTTTCAGGCTGCAAATGTTTTGGGACATTGAAAGCTCTCATAATGTTTTTGGGCCACCAACATTTTCTGGACTTTAGGGGGTCTACGATGCCTATAAACCCCTTTTTTGGGCATCCAAACATTTCAACAATTTTGTAGGCCTAAGATGCATTTTAAGGCCTTTTTTGGGCTGCTAACATTTTCTGAACTTTCAGGGGTTTAGGATGCATTTTTCGTGCCAGAAATACTTTTTGTAATTTCAGTGGTCTAGGATTTGGGTTAATGCCCCTTTCAGGCTTCAAATGTTTTTGGGACATTCAGAGCTCTCTCACAATGTTTTTGGGCCACCAACATTTTCTGGACTTTAGGGGGTCTACGATGCCTGTAAACCTTTTTTTGGGCCTCCAAACATTTCAACATTTTTGCACGCCTAAAATGCATTTAAGGCCTTTTTTGGGCTGCTAACATATTCTGTACTTTCGGGGATGTAGGATGCATTTTTCGTGGCAAATTTATTTTGGGGAATTACAGTGGTCTAGGATTTAGGTTAATGCCCCTATCAGGCTGCAAATGTGTTTGGGACATTCAGAGCTCTCTCACACCGTTTTTCGGCCACCAATATATTCTGAACTTTAGGGGGTCTAGGATGCCTGTAAACCCCTTTTTTGGGCCTCCAAACATTTCAACATTTTTGCAGGCCTAAAATGCATTTAAGGCCTTTTTTGGGCTGCTCACATATTCTGTACTTTCAGGGGTGTAGGATGCATTTTTCGTGCCAAAAATATTTTTGGGAATTCCAGTGGTCTAGGATGCGGGTTAATGCCCCTTTCAGGCTGCAAATTCTTTTGGGACATTCAGAGCTCTCTGACACTGTTTTTGGGCAACCAACATTTTCTGGTCTTTATGGGGTCTAGAATGCCTGTAAACCCCTTTTTTTGGGCCTCCAAGGTTTTCAACATTTTCTCAGGCCTAAAATGCATTATAAGGCCTTTTTTGGGCTGCTAACATTTTCTGAACTTTCAGGGGTGTAGGATGCATTTTTCATGCTAAAAATATTTTTGGGAATTTCAGTGGTCTAGGATGCGGGTTAATGCCCTTTTCAGACTGCAATTGTTTTTGGGAGATTCAGAGGTCTCTCACACCGTTTTTGGGCCACCAACATATTCTGGACTTTAGGGGGTCTACGATGCCTATAAACCCCTTTTTTGGGCATCCAAACATTTCAACAATTTTGTAGGCCTAAGATGCATTTTAAGGCCTTTTTTGGGCTGCTAACATTTTCTGAACTTTCAGGGGTGTAGGATGCATTTTTCGTGCCAGAAATACTTTTGGTAATTTCAGTGGTCTAGGATTTGGGTTAATGCCCCTTTCAGGCTTCAAATGTTTTTGGGACATTCAGAGCTCTCTCACAATGTTTTTGGGCCATCAACATTTTTTGGACTTTAGGGGGTCTACGATGCCTGTAAACCTTTTTTTGGGCCTCCAAACATTTCAACATTTTTGCAGGCCTAAAATGCATTTAAGGCCTTTTTGGGCTGCTAACATATTCTGTACTTTAAGGGGTGTAGCATGCATTTTTCGTGCCAAAAATATTTTTGGTAATTTCAGTGGTCTAGGATGCGGGTTAATGCCCCTTTCAAGCTGCAAATGCTTTTGGGACATTCAGAGCTCTCTCACACTGCTTTTGGGCCACCAACATTTTCTGGACTTTAGGTGGTCTACGATGCCTGTAAACCCCTTTTTTGGGCCTCCAAAGATTTCAACAATTTTGCAGGCCTAAGATGCATTTTAAGGCCTTTTTTGGGCTGCTAACATTTTCTGAACTTTCAGGGGTGTAAGATGCATTTTTCGTGCCAGAAATATTTTTGGTAATTTCAGTGGTCTAGGATTTGGGTTAATGCCCCTTTAGGCTGCAAATGTGTTTGGGACATTCAGAGCTCTCTCACACCATTTTTCGGCCACCAACATATTCTGGACTTTAGATGGTCTAGGATGCCTGTAAACCCCCTTTTTGGGCCTCCAAAGATGTCAACAATTTTGCAGGCCTAAGATGCATTTTAAGGTCTTTTTTGGGCTGCTAACATTTTCTGTACTTTCAGGGGTGTAGGATGCATTTTTCGTGGCAAAAATATTTTTGGGAATTTCAGGGGTCTAGCATGCGTGTGAATGCCCTTTTCAGACTGCAAATGTTTTTGGGAGAATCAGAGCTCTATCACACTGTTTTTGGGCCACCAACATTTTCTGGACTTTAGGGGCTCTACGATGCCTTTAAACCACTTTTTTGGGCTTCCAAACATTTCAACATTTTTGCAGGCCTAAGATGCTTTTAAGGCCTTTTTGGGCTGCTAACATATTCTGTACTTTCAGAGGTGTAAGATGCATTTTTCATGCCAGAAATATTTTTGGGAATTTCTGGGGTCTAGGATGCGGGTTAATGCCCCTTTCAGACTGCAAATGTTTTTGGGACATTCATAGCTCTCTCACACCGTTTTTGGACCACCAACATTTTCTGGACTTTAGGGGGTCTAGGATAAGTGTAAACCCCTTTTTTGAGCCCACATTTTTGCAGGGCTAAGATGCATTTAAGGCCTCTTTTGGGCTGTTGACTATACTTTCAGGGGTGTAGGATGCATTTTTCTTGCCAAAAATATTTTTGGGAATTTCAGTGGTCTAGGATGCGGGTTAATGCCCCTTTCAGACTGCAAATATTTTTGGGACATTTAGAGCTCTCTGGCACCGTTTTTGGGCCACCAACATTTTCTGGACTTTAGGGGGTCTACGATGCCTGTAAACCCCCTTTTTAGGCCTCCACAGTTTTCAACATATTTTCAGGCCTAAGGTGCATTTTAAGGCCTTTTTTCTGGAATGCTAACATATTCTGAACTTTCAGGGGTGTAGGATGCATTTTTCCTGCTAAAAATATTTTTGGTAATTTCAGTGGTCTGGGATTTGATTTAATGCCCCTATTAGGCTGCAAATGTGATTGGGACATTCAGAGCTCTCTCACACTGTTTTTCGGCCACCAACATATTCTGGACTTTAGGGGGTCTAGGACGCCTGTAAACCCCTTTTTTGGGCCCCCACAGTTTACAACATTTTTTCAGTCCTAAGGTTAATTTTAAGGCCTCTTTTGCGCTGCTAAAATATTCAGAACTTTCAGGTGTGAAGGATGCATATTTCATGCCAAAAGTATGTTTGGGAATTTCAGTGGTCTAGGATGCGGGTTAATTCCCCTTTCAGACTGCAAATGTTTTTGGGACATTCAGAGCTCTCTCACACCGTTTTTCGGCCACCAATATATTGTGAACTTTAGGGGGTCTAGGATGCCTGTAAACCCCTTTTTTGGGCCTCCAAACATTTCAACATTTTTGCAGGCCTAAAATGCATTTAAGGCCTTTTTTGGGCTGCTCACATATTCTGTACTTTCAGGGGTGTAGGATGCATTTTTCGTGCCAAAAATATTTTTGGGAATTCCAGTGGTCTAGGATGCGGGTTAATGTCCCTTTCAGGCTGCAAATTCTTTTGGGACTTTCAGAGCTCTCTGACACTGTTTTTGGGCAACCAACATTTTCTGGTCTTTATGGGGTCTAGAATGCCTGTAAACCCCTTTTTTTGGGCCTCCAAGGTTTTCAACATTTTTTCAGGCCTAAGATGCATTATAAGGCCTTTTTTGGGCTGCTAACATTTTCTGAACTTTCAGGGGTGTAGGATGCATTTTTCGTGCTAAAAATATTTTTGGGAATTTCAGTGGTCTAGGATGCGGGTTAATGCCCTTTTCAGACTGCAAATGTTTTTGGGAGATTCAGAGCTCTCTCACACCATTTTTGGGCCACCAACATATTCTGGACTTTATGGGGTCTAGGACGCCTGTAAACCCCTTTTTTGGGCCCCCACAGTTTACAACATTTTTTCAATCCTAAGGTTCATTTTAAGGCCTCTTTTGCGCTGCTAAAATATTCAGAACTTTCAGGTGTGAAGGATGCATATTTCATGCCAAAAGTATGTTTGGGAATTTCAGTGGTCTAGGATGCGGGTTAATGCCCCGTTCAGGCTGCAAATGTTTTGGGACATTGAGAGCTCTCATAATGTTTTTGGGCCACCAACATTTTCTGGACTTTAGGGGGTCTACGATGCCTATAAACCCCTTTTTTGGGCATCCAAACATTTCAACAATTTTGTAGGCCTAAGATGCATTTTAAGGCCTTTTTTGGGCTGCTAACATTTACTGAACTTTCAGGGGTGTAGGATGCATTTTTCGTGCCAGAAATACTTTTGGTAATTTCAGTGGTCTAGGATTTGGGTTAATGCCCCTTTCAGGCTGCAAATGTGTTTGGGACATTCAGAGCTCTCTCACACCGTTTTCCGGACACCAACATATTCTGGACTTTATGGGGTCTAGAATGCCTGTAAACCCCTTTTTTTGGGCCTCCAAAGTTTTTAACATTTTTTCAGGCCTAAGATGCATTTTAAGGCCTTTTTTGGAATGCTGACATATTCTGAACTTTCAGGGTTGTAGGATGCATTTTTCGTGCCAAAAATACTTTTGGGAATTTCAGGGGTCTAGCATGCAGGTTAATGTTCTTTTCAGACTGCAAATGTTTTTGGGAGATTCAGAGCTCTCTCACACCGTTTTTGGGCCACCGACATATTCTGGACTTTAGGGGGTCTACGATGCCTGTAAACCCCTTTTTTGGGCATCCAAACATTTCAACATTTTTGCAGGCCTAAGATGCATTTTAAGGCCTTTTTGGGCTGCTAACATTTTTTGATCTTTCAGGGGTGTAGGATGCATTTTTCGTGCCAGAAATATTTTTGGTAATTTCAGTGGTCTAGGATTTGGGTTAATGCCCCTTTCAGGCTGCAAATGGTTTTGGGACATTCAGAGCTCTCACAATGTTTTTGGGCCACCAACATTTTCTGGACTTTAGGGGGTCTACGATGCCTGTAAACCTTTTTTTTGGGCCTCCAAACATTTCAACATTTTTGCCAGCCTAAGATGCATTTTAAGGCCTTTTTTGGGCTGCTAACATATTCTGTACTTTCGGGGATGTAGGATGCATTTTGCGTGGCAAAAATATTTTGGAGATTTACAGTGGTCTAGGATGTGGGTTAATGCCCCTTTCAGGCTGCAAATGTTTTTGGGACATTCAGAGCTCTCTCACACTGTTTTTGGGCCACCAACATTTTCCGGACTTTAGGGGGTCCACAATGCCTGTAAACCCCTTTTTTGGGCCTCCAAAGATTTCAACATTCTTTCAGGATCAAGATGCATTTTAAGGCCTTTTTTGGGCTGCTAACATATTCTGTACTTTCGGGGGTGTAGGATGCATTTTTCGTGGCAAAAATATTTTTGGGAATTTCAGTGGTCTAGGATTTGGGTTAATGCCCCTTTTGGGCTGCTAATGTTTTTGGGACATTCAGAGCTCTCTCACAATGTCTTTGGGCCACCAACATTTTCTGGACTTTAGGTGGTCTACGATGCCTGTAAACCCCTTTTTTGGGCCCCCAAAGATTTCAACATTTTTGCAGGCCTAAAATGCATTTAAGGCCTTTTTTGGGCTGCTAACATATTCTGTACTTTCAGGGGTGTAGGATGCATTTTTCGTGGCAAAAATATTTTTGGGAATTTCAGTGGTCTAGGATGTGGGTTAATGACCCTTTCAGGCTGCAAATGCTTTTGGGACATTCAGAGCTCTCTCACACCGTTTTTGGGCCACCGACATTTTCTGGACTTTAGGGGGTCTACGATGCCTATAAACCCCTTTTTTGGGCATCCAAACATTTCAACAATTTTTTAGGCCTAGGATGCATTTTAAGGCCTTTTTTGGGCTGCTAACATTTTCTGAACTTTCAAGGGTGTAGGATGCATTTTTCGTGCCAGAAATATTTTTGGTAATTTCAGTGGTCTAGGATTTGGGTTAATGCCCCTTTCAGGCTGCAAATGTGTTTGGGACATTCAGAGCTCTCTCACACCGTTTTCGGACACCAATATATTCTGGACTTTATGGGGTCTAGAATGCCGGTAAACCCCTTTTTTTGGGCCTCCAAAGTTTTTAACATTTTTTTCAGGCCTAAAATGCATTTTAAGGCCTTTTTTGGAATGCTGACATATTCTGAACTTTCAGGGTTGTAGGATGCATTTTTCGTGCCAAAAATATTTTTGGTAATTTCAGTGGTCTAGGATTTGGGTTAATGCCCCTTTCAGGCTGCAAATGTGTTTGGGACATTCAGAGCTCTCTCACACTGTTTTTGGGACACCAACATTTTCTGGACTTTAGGGGGTCTACGATGCCTATATACCCCTTTTTGGGCATCCAAACATTTCAACATTTCTGCAGGCCTAAAATGCATTTTAAGGCCTTTTTTGGGCTGCTAACATTTTCTGTACTTTAAGGGCTGTAGGATGCATTTTTCGTGTCAGAAATATTTTTGGTAATTTCAGTGGTCTAGGATTTGGGTTAATGTCCTTTTCAGACTGCACATGATTTTGGGAGATTCAGAGCTCTCTCACACCGTTTTTTGGCCACCGACATATTCTGGACTTTAGGGGGTCTACGATGCCTGTAAACCCCTTTTTTGGGCATCCAAACATTTCAACATTTTTGCAGGCCTAAGATGCATTTTATGGCCTTTTTTGGGCTGCTAACATATTCTGTACTTTCGGGGTTGTAGGATCCATTTTTCGTGGCAAAAATATTTTTGGGAATTTCAGTGGTCTAGGATGTGGGTTAATGCCCCTTTCAGGCTGCAAATGCTTTTGGGACATTCAGAGCTCTCTCACACTGTTTTTGGGCCACCAACATTTTCTGGACTTTATGGGGTCTAGAATGCCTGTAAACCCCTTTTTTTGGGCCTCCAAAGTTTTTAACATTTTTTCAGGCCTAAGATGCATTTTAAGGCCTTTTTTGGAATGCTGACATATTCTGAACTTTCAGGGTTGTAGGATGCATTTTTCGTGCCAAAAATAATTTTGGGAATTTCAGGGGTCTAGCATGCGGGTTAATGTCCTTTTCAGACTGCAAATGTTTTTGGGAGATTCAGAGCTCTCTCACACCGTTTTTGGGCCACCGACATATTCTGGACTTTAGGGGGTCTACGATGCCTGTAAACCCCTTTTTTGGTCATCCAAACATTTCAACATTTTTGCAGGCCTAAGATGCATTTTAAGGCCTTTTTGGGCTGCTAACATTTTCTGAACTTTCAGGGGTGTAGGATGCATTTTTCGTGCCTGAAATATTTTTGGTAATTTCAGTGGTCTAGGATTTGGGTTAAGGCCCCTTTCAGGCTGCAAATGTGTTTGGGACATTCAGAGCTCTCTCACAATGTTTTTGGGCCACCAACATTTTCTGGACTTTAGGGGGTCTACGATGCCTGTAAACCTTTTTTTTGGGCCTCCAAACATTTCAACATTTTTGCAGGCCTAAAATGCATTTAAGGCCTTTTTTGGGCTGCTAACATATTCTGTACTTTCAGGGGTGTAGGATGCATTTTTCGTGGCAACAATATTTTTGGGAATTTCAGTGGTCTAGGATGTGGGTTAGTGCCCCTTTCAGGCTGCAAATGCTTTTGGGACATTCAGAGCTCTCTCACACTGTTTTTGGGCCACCGACATTTTCTGGACTTTAGGGGGTCTACGATGCCTATAAACTCCTTTTTTGGGCATCCAAACAATTTCGACAATTTTTTAGGCCTAAGATGCATTTTAAGGCCTTTTTTGGGCTGCTAACATTTTCTGACCTTTCAGGGGTGTAGGATGCATTTTTCGTGCCAGAAATATTTTTGGTAATTTCAGTGGTCTAGGATTTGGGTTAATGCCCCTTTCAGGCTCCAAATGTGTTTGGGACATTCAGAGCTCTCTCACACCGTTTTTCGGCCACCAACATATTCTGGACTTTAGGGGTCTGGGATGCCTGTAAACCCCTTTTTTGGGCCTCCAAACATTTCAACATTTTTGCAGGCCTAAAATGCATTTAAGGCCTTTTTTGGGCTGCTAACATATTCTGTACTTTCAGGGGTGTAGGATGCATTTTTCGTGGCAACAATATTTTTGGGAATTTCAGTGGTCTAGGATGTGGGTTAATGCCCATTTCAGGCTGCAAATGCTTTTGGGACATTCAGAGCTCTCTCACACTGTTTTTGGGCCACCAACATTTTCTGGACTTTAGGGGGTCTACGATGCCTATAAACCCCTTTTTTGGGCATCCAAACATTTCAATAATTTTTTAGGCCTAGGATGTATTTTAAGGCCTTTTTTGGGCTGCTAACATTTTCTGAACTTTCAGGGGTGTAGGATGCATTTTTCGTGCCAGAAATATTTTTGGTAATTTCAGTGGTCTAGGATTTGGGTTAATGCCCCTTTCAGGCTGCACATGTGTTTGGGACATTCAGAGCTCTCTCACACCGTTTTCCGGACACCAACATATTCTGGACTTTATGGGATCTAGGATGCCTGTAAACCCCTTTTTTTGGGCCTCCAAAGTTTTCAACATTTTTTCAGGCCTAAGATGCATTTTAAGGCCTTTTTTGGAATGCTGACATATTCTGACTTTCAGGGGTTTAGGATGCATTTTTCGTGCCAAAAATATTTTCGGGAATCTCAGGGGTCTAGCATGCGGGTTAATGTCCTTTTCAGACTGCAAATGTTTTTGGGACATTCAGAGCTCTCTCACACCATTTTTCGGCCACCAACAAATTCTGGACATTAGGGTGTCTAGGATGCCTGTAAACCCCTTTTTTATGCCTCCAAGGTTTTCAACATTTATGCAGGCCTAAGATGCATTTTAAGGCCTTTTTTGGGCTGCTAACATATTCTGAACTTTCAGGGGTGTAGGACGCATTTTTCGTGCAAAAATATTTTTGGGAATTTCAGTGGTCTAGGATGTGGGTAAATGGCCTTTTCAGGCTGCAAATGTTTTTGGGACATTCAGAGCTCTCTCACACTGTTTTTGAGCCACCAACTTTTTCTGGACTTTAGGGGGTCTACGATGCCTGTTACCCCTTTTTTGGGCCTCCAACGATTTCAACATTTTTGCAGGGCTAAGATGCATTTTAAGGCCTTATTTGGGCTGCTAACATATTCTGTAGTTTCGGGGATGTAGGATCCATTTTTTGTGGCAAAAATATTTTTGGGAATTTCAGTGGTCTAGGATTTGGGTTAATGCCCCTTTCAGGCTGCAAATGTTTTGGGACATTCAGAGCTCTCTCACAATGTTTTTGGGCCACCAACATTTTCTGGACTGTAGGGGGTCTACGATGCCTGTAAACCTTTTTTTTGGGCCTCCAAACATTTCAACATTTTTGCAGGCCTAAAATGCATTTAAGGCCTTTTTTGGGCTGCTAACATATTCTGTACTTTCAGGGGTGTAGGATGCATATTTCGTGCCCAAAAATATTTTTGGGAATTTCAGTGGTCTAGGATGTTGGTTAATGCCCCTTTCAAGCTGCAAATGCTTTTGGGACATTCAGAGCTCTCTCACACTGCTTTTGGGCCACCAACATTTTCTGGACTTTAGGTGGTCTACGATGCCTGTAAACCCCTTTTTTGGGCCTCCAAAGATTTCAACATTTTTTCAGGATCAAGATGCATTTTAAGGCCTTTTTTGGGCTGCTAACATTTTCTGTACTTTCAGGGGTGTAGGATGCATTTTTCGTGCTAGAAATATTTTTGGTAATTTCAGTGGTCTAGGATTTGGGTTAATTCCCCTTTCAGACTGCAAATGTTTTAGGGACATTCAGAGCTCTCTCACGCCGTTTTTCAGCCACCAACAAATACTGGACATTAGGGGGTCTAGGATGCCTGTAAACCCCTTTTTTATGCCTCCAAAGTTTTAAACATTTATGCAGGCCTAAGATGCATTTTAAGGCCTTTTTTGGGCTGCTAACATATTCTGAACTTTCAGGGGTGTAGGATGCCTTTTTCGTGCCAAAAATATTTTGGGGAATTTCAGTGGTCTAGGATGCGGGTTAATGGCCTTTTCAGGCTGCAAATGATTTTGGGACATTCAGAGCTCTCTCACGCTGTTTTTGGGCCACCAACATTTTCCGGACTTTAGGGGGTCTACGATGCCTGTAAACCCCTTTTTGGGCCTCCAAAGATTTCAACATTTTTGCAGGCCTAAGATGCATTTTAAGGCCTTTTTTGGGCTGCTAACATATTCTGTACTTTCGGGGATGTAGGATCCATTTTTCGTGGCAAAAATATTTTTGGGAATTTCAGTGGTATAGGATTTGGGTTAATGCCCCTTTCAGACTGCAAATGTTTTGGGACATTCAGAGCTCTCTCACAATGTTTTTGGGCCACCAACATTTTCTGTACTGTAGGGGGTCTACGATGTCTGTAAACCTTTTTTTTGGGCCTCCAAACATTTCAACATTTTTGCAGGCCTAAAATGCATTTAAGGCCTTTTTTGGGCTGCTAACATATTCTGTACTTTCAGGGGTGTAGGATGCATATTTCGTGCCGAAAACTATTTTTGGGAATTTCAGTGGTCTAGGATGTTGGTTAATGCCCATTTCAAGCTGCAAATGCTTTTGGACATTCAGAGCTCTCTCACACTGCTTTTCGGCCACCAACATTTCCTGGACTTTAGGTGGTCTACGATGCCTGTAAACCCCTTTTTTGGGCCTCCAAAGATTTTAACATTTTTGCAGGCCTAAGATGCATTTTAAGGCCTTTTTTGGCCTGCTAACATTTTCTGAACTTTCAGGGGTGTAGGATGCATTTTTCGTGCCAGAAATATTTTTGGTAATTTCAGTGGTCTAGGATTTGGGTTAATTCCCCTTTCAGACTGCAAATGTTTTAGGGACATTCAGAGCTCTCTCACACCGTTTTTCGGCCACCAACAAATTCTGGACATTAGGGGGTCTAGGATGCCTGTAAACCCCTTTTTTATGCCTCCAAAGTTTTCAACATTTATGCAGGCCTAAGATGCATTTTAAGGCCTTTTTTGGGCTGCTAACATATTCTGAACTTTCAGGGGTGTAGGATGCCTTTTTCGTGCCAAAAATATTTTTGGGAATTTCAGTGGTCTAGGATGCGGGTTAATGGCCTTTTCAAGCTGCAAATGTTTTTGGGACATTCAGAGCTCTCTCACACTGTTTTTGGGCCACCAACATTTTCCGGACTTTAGGGGGTCTACGATGCCTGTAAACCCCTTTTTTGGGCCTCCAAAGATTTCAACATTTCTGCAGGCCTAAGATGCATTTTAAGGCCTTTTTTGGGCTGCTAACATATTCTGAACTTTCAGGGGTGTAGGATGCATTTTTCGTGCCAGAAATATTTTTGGTAATTTCAGTGGTCTAGGATTTGGGTTAATGCTCCTTTCAGGCTGCAAATGTTTTTGGGACATTCAGAGCTCTCTCACAATGTTTTTGGGCCACCAACATTTTCTGGACTTTAGGGGGTCTACGATGCCTGTAAACCTTTTTTTTGGGCGTCCAAACATTTCAACATTTTTGCAGGCCTAAATTGCATTTAAGGCCTTTTTTGGGCTGCTAACATATTCTGTACTTTCAGGGGTGTAGGATGCATTTTTCGTGCCAAAAATATTTTTGGGAATTTCAGTGGTCTAGGATGCAGGTTAATGCCCCTTTCAAGCTGCAAATGCTTTTGGGTCATTCAGAGCTCTCTCACACTGCTTTTGGGCCACCAACATTTTCTGGACTTTAGGTGGTCTACGATGCTTGTAAACCCCTTTCTTGGGCCTCCAAAGATTTCAACATTTTTGCCGGCCTAAGATGCATTTTAAGGCCTTTTTTGGGCTGCTAACATATTCTGTACTTTCGGGGATGTAGGATGCATTTTTCGTGGCAAAATATTTTGGAGAATTAGTGGTCTAGGATGTGGGTTAATGCCCCTTTCAAGCTGCAAATGCTTTTGGGACATTCAGAGCTCTCTCACACTGCTTTTAGGCCACCAACATTTTCTGGACTTTAGGTGGTCTACGATGCCTGTAAACCCCTTTTTTGGGCCTCCAAAGATTTCAACATTTTTGCCGGCCTAAGATGCATTTTAAGGCCTTTTTTGGGCTGCTAACATACTCTGTACTTTCGGGGATGTAGGATGCATTTTTCGTGGCAAAAATATTTTGGAGAATTACAGTGGTCTAGGATGTGGGTTAATGCCCCTTTCAGGCTGCAAATGTTTTTGGGACATTCAGAGATCTCTCACAATGTTTTTGGGCCACCAACATTTTCCAGACTTTAGGGGGTCTACGATGCCTGTAAACCCCTTTTTTGGGCCTCCGAAGATTTCAACATTTTTGCAGGCCTAAGATGCATTTTAAGGCCTTTTTTGGGCTGCTAACATTTTCTGAACTTTCAGGGGTGTAGGATGCATTTTTCGTGCCAGAAATATTTTTGGTAATTTCAGTGGGTTAGGATTTGGGTTAATGCCCCTTTTGGGCTGCTAATGTTTTTGGGACATTCAGAGCTCTCTCACAATGTCTTTGGGCCACCAACATGTTCTGGACTTTAGGTGGTCTACGATGCCTGTAAACCCCTTTTTTGGGCCTCCAAAGATTTCAACATTTTTGCAGGCCTAAGATGCATTTTAAGGCCTTTTTTGGGCTGCTAACATATTCTTTACTTTTGGGGATGTAGGATGCATTTTTTGTGGCAAATCATTTTTGGGGAATTACAGTGGTCTAGGATGTGGGTTAATGCCCCTTTCAGGCTGCAAATGGTTTTGGGACATTCAGAGCTCTCTCACACTGTTTTTGGGCCACCAACATTTTCTGAACTTTATGGGGTCTACGATGCCTATAAACCCCTTTTTGGGCATCCAAACATTTCAACATTTTTGCAGGCCTAAGATGCATTTTAAGGCCTTTTTGGGCTGCTAACATTTTCTGAACTTTCAGGGGTGTAGGATGCATTTTTCGTGCCAGAAATATTTTTGGTAATTTCAGTGGTCTAGGATTTGGGTTAATGCCCCTTTCAGGCTGCAAATGTGTTTGGGACATTCAGAGCTCTCTCACGCCGTTTTTCGGCCACCAACATATTCTGGACTTTAGGGGGTCTGGGATGCCTGTAAAACCCTTTTTTGAGCCTCCAAAGATTTCAACATTTTTGCAGGCCTAAGATGCATTTTAAGGCCTTTTTTGGGCTGCTAACATATTCTTTACTTTTGGGGATGTAGGATGCATTTTTTGTGGCAAATCATTTTTGGGGAATTACAGTGGTCTAGGATGTGGGTTAATGCCCCTTTCAGGCTGCAAATGCTTTTGGGACATTCAGAGCTCTCTCACACTGTTTTTGGGCCACCAACATTTTCTGGACTGTAGGGGATCTACGATGCCTGTAAACCTTTTTTTTGGGCCTCCAAACATTTCAACATTTTTGCAGGCCTAAAATGCATTTAAGGCCTTTTTTGGGCTGCTAACATATTCTGTACTTTCAGGGGTGTAGGATGCATATTTCGTGCCCAAAAATATTTTTGGGAATTTCAGTGGTCTAGGATGTTGGTTAATGCCCCTTTCAAGCTGCAAATGCTTTTGGGACATTCAGAGCTCTCTCAGACTGCTTTTGGGCCACCAACATTTTCTGGACTTTAGGTGGTCTATGATGCCTGTAAACCCCTTTTTTGGGCCTCCAAAGATTTTAACATTTTTGCAGGCCTAAGATGCATTTTAAGGCCTTTTTTGACCTGCTAACATTTTCTGAACTTTCAGGGGTGTAGGATGCATTTTTCGTGCCAGAAATATTTTTGGTAATTTCAGTGGTCTAGGATTTGGGTTAATGCCCCTTTCAGGCTGCAAATGTTTTGGGACATTCAGAGCTCTCTCACAATGTTTTTGGGCCACCAACATTTTCTGTACTGTAGGGGGTCTACGATGCCTGTAAACCTTTTTTTTGGGCCTCCAAATATTTCAACATTTTTGCAGGCCTAAAATGCATTTAAGGCCTTTTTTGGTCTGCTAACATATTCTGTACTTTCAGGGGTGTAGGATGCAGATTTCGTGCCAAAAAATATTTTTGGGAATTTCAGTGGTCTAGGATGTTGGTTAATGCCCATTTCAAGCTGCAAATGCTTTTGGACATTCAGAGCTCTCTCACACTGCTTTTGGGCCACCAACATTTCCTGGACTTTAGGTGGTCTACGATGCCTGTAAACCCCTTTTTTGGGCCTCCAAAGATTTTAACATTTTTGCAGGCCTAAGATGCATTTTAAGGCCTTTTTTGGCCTGCTAACATTTTCTGAACTTTCAGGGGTGTAGGATGCATTTTTCGTGCCAGAAATATTTTTGGTAATTTCAGTGGTCTAGGAATTGGGTTAATTCCCCTTTCAGACTGCAAATGTTTTAGGGACATTCAGAGCTCTCTCACACCGTTTATCGGCCACCAACAAATTCTGGACATTAGGGGGTCTAGGATGCCTGTAAACCCCTTTTTTATGCCTCCAAAGTTTTCAACATTTTTGCAGGCCTAAGATGCATTTTAAGGCCTTTTTGGGCTGCTAACATATTCTGAACTTTCAGGGGTGTAGGATGCCTTTTTCGTGCCAAAAATATTTTTGGGAATTTCAGTGGTCTAGGATGCAGGTTAATGGCCTTTTCAAGCTGCAAATGTTTTTGGGACATTCAGAGCTCTCTCACACTGTTTTTGGGCCACCAACATTTTCCGGACTTTAGGGGGTCTACGATCCCTGTAAACCCCTTTTTTGGGCCTCCAAAGATTTCAACATTTCTGCAGGCCTAAGATGCATTTTATGTTATGGCCTTTTTTGGGCTGCTAACATATTCTGAACTTTCAGGGGTGTAGGATGCATTTTTCGTGCCAGAAATATTTTTGGTAATTTCAGTGGTCTAGGATTTGGGTTAATGCCCCTTTCAGGCTGCAAATGTTTTTGGGACATTCAGAGCTCTCTCACAATGTTTTTGGGCCACCAACATTTTCTGGACTTTAGGGGGTCTACGATGCCTGTAAACCTTTTTTTTGGGCCTCCAAACATTTCAACATTTTTGCAGGCCTAAAATGCATTTAAGGCCTTTTTTGGGCTGCTAACATATTCTGTACTTTCAGGGGTGTAGGATGCATTTTTCGTGGCAACAATATTTTTGGGAATTTCAGTGGTCTAGGATGTGGGTTAGTGCCCCTTTCAGGCTGCAAATGCTTTTGGGACATTCAGAGCTCTCTCACACTGTTTTTGGGCCACCGACATTTTCTGGACTTTAGGGGGTCTACGATGCCTATAAACTCCTTTTTTGGGCATCCAAACAATTTCGACAATTTTTTAGGCCTAAGATGCATTTTAAGGCCTTTTTTGGGCTGCTAACATTTTCTGACCTTTCAGGGGTGTAGGATGCATTTTTCGTGCCAGAAATATTTTTGGTAATTTCAGTGGTCTAGGATTTGGGTTAATGCCCCTTTCAGGCTCCAAATGTGTTTGGGACATTCAGAGCTCTCTCACACCGTTTTTCGGCCACCAACATATTCTGGACTTTAGGGGTCTGGGATGCCTGTAAACCCCTTTTTTGGGCCTCCAAACATTTCAACATTTTTGCAGGCCTAAAATGCATTTAAGGCCTTTTTTGGGCTGCTAACATATTCTGTACTTTCAGGGGTGTAGGATGCATTTTTCGTGGCAACAATATTTTTGGGAATTTCAGTGGTCTAGGATGTGGGTTAATGCCCCTTTCAGGCTGCAAATGCTTTTGGGACATTCAGAGCTCTCTCACACTGTTTTTGGGCCACCAACATTTTCTGGACTTTAGGGGGTCTACGATGCCTATAAACCCCTTTTTTGGGCATCCAAACATTTCAATAATTTTTTAGGCCTAGGATGTATTTTAAGGCCTTTTTTGGGCTGCTAACATTTTCTGAACTTTCAGGGGTGTAGGATGCATTTTTCGTGCCAGAAATATTTTTGGTAATTTCAGTGGTCTAGGATTTGGGTTAATGCCCCTTTCAGGCTGCACATGTGTTTGGGACATTCAGAGCTCTCTCACACCGTTTTCCGGACACCAACATATTCTGGACTTTATGGGATCTAGGATGCCTGTAAACCCCTTTTTTTGGGCCTCCAAAGTTTTCAACATTTTTTCAGGCCTAAGATGCATTTTAAGGCCTTTTTTGGAATGCTGACATATTCTGACTTTCAGGGGTTTAGGATGCATTTTTCGTGCCAAAAATATTTTCGGGAATCTCAGGGGTCTAGCATGCGGGTTAATGTCCTTTTCAGACTGCAAATGTTTTTGGGACATTCAGAGCTCTCTCACACCATTTTTCGGCCACCAACAAATTCTGGACATTAGGGTGTCTAGGATGCCTGTAAACCCCTTTTTTATGCCTCCAAGGTTTTCAACATTTATGCAGGCCTAAGATGCATTTTAAGGCCTTTTTTGGGCTGCTAACATATTCTGAACTTTCAGGGGTGTAGGACGCATTTTTCGTGCAAAAATATTTTTGGGAATTTCAGTGGTCTAGGATGTGGGTAAATGGCCTTTTCAGGCTGCAAATGTTTTTGGGACATTCAGAGCTCTCTCACACTGTTTTTGAGCCACCAACTTTTTCCGGACTTTAGGGGGTCTACGATGCCTGTTACCCCTTTTTTGGGCCTCCAACGATTTCAACATTTTTGCAGGGCTAAGATGCATTTTAAGGCCTTATTTGGGCTGCTAACATATTCTGTAGTTTCGGGGATGTAGGATCCATTTTTTGTGGCAAAAATATTTTTGGGAATTTCAGTGGTCTAGGATTTGGGTTAATGCCCCTTTCAGGCTGCAAATGTTTTGGGACATTCAGAGCTCTCTCACAATGTTTTTGGGCCACCAACATTTTCTGGACTGTAGGGGGTCTACGATGCCTGTAAACCTTTTTTTTGGGCCTCCAAACATTTCAACATTTTTGCAGGCCTAAAATGCATTTAAGGCCTTTTTTGGGCTGCTAACATATTCTGTACTTTCAGGGGTGTAGGATGCATATTTCGTGCCCAAAAATATTTTTGGGAATTTCAGTGGTCTAGGATGTTGGTTAATGCCCCTTTCAAGCTGCAAATGCTTTTGGGACATTCAGAGCTCTCTCACACTGCTTTTGGGCCACCAACATTTTCTGGACTTTAGGTGGTCTACGATGCCTGTAAACCCCTTTTTTGGGCCTCCAAAGATTTCAACATTTTTTCAGGATCAAGATGCATTTTAAGGCCTTTTTTGGGCTGCTAACATTTTCTGTACTTTCAGGGGTGTAGGATGCATTTTTCGTGCTAGAAATATTTTTGGTAATTTCAGTGGTCTAGGATTTGGGTTAATTCCCCTTTCAGACTGCAAATGTTTTAGGGACATTCAGAGCTCTCTCACGCCGTTTTTCAGCCACCAACAAATACTGGACATTAGGGGGTCTAGGATGCCTGTAAACCCCTTTTTTATGCCTCCAAAGTTTTAAACATTTATGCAGGCCTAAGATGCATTTTAAGGCCTTTTTTGGGCTGCTAACATATTCTGAACTTTCAGGGGTGTAGGATGCCTTTTTCGTGCCAAAAATATTTTGGGGAATTTCAGTGGTCTAGGATGCGGGTTAATGGCCTTTTCAGGCTGCAAATGATTTTGGGACATTCAGAGCTCTCTCACGCTGTTTTTGGGCCACCAACATTTTCCGGACTTTAGGGGGTCTACGATGCCTGTAAACCCCTTTTTGGGCCTCCAAAGATTTCAACATTTTTGCAGGCCTAAGATGCATTTTAAGGCCTTTTTTGGGCTGCTAACATATTCTGTACTTTCGGGGATGTAGGATCCATTTTTCGTGGCAAAAATATTTTTGGGAATTTCAGTGGTATAGGATTTGGGTTAATGCCCCTTTCAGACTGCAAATGTTTTGGGACATTCAGAGCTCTCTCACAATGTTTTTGGGCCACCAACATTTTCTGTACTGTAGGGGGTCTACGATGTCTGTAAACCTTTTTTTTGGGCCTCCAAACATTTCAACATTTTTGCAGGCCTAAAATGCATTTAAGGCCTTTTTTGGGCTGCTAACATATTCTGTACTTTCAGGGGTGTAGGATGCATATTTCGTGCCGAAAACTATTTTTGGGAATTTCAGTGGTCTAGGATGTTGGTTAATGCCCATTTCAAGCTGCAAATGCTTTTGGACATTCAGAGCTCTCTCACACTGCTTTTGGGCCACCAACATTTCCTGGACTTTAGGTGGTCTACGATGCCTGTAAACCCCTTTTTTGGGCCTCCAAAGATTTTAACATTTTTGCAGGCCTAAGATGCATTTTAAGGCCTTTTTTGGCCTGCTAACATTTTCTGAACTTTCAGGGGTGTAGGATGCATTTTTCGTGCCAGAAATATTTTTGGTAATTTCAGTGGTCTAGGATTTGGGTTAATTCCCCTTTCAGACTGCAAATGTTTTAGGGACATTCAGAGCTCTCTCACACCGTTTTTCGGCCACCAACAAATTCTGGACATTAGGGGGTCTAGGATGCCTGTAAACCCCTTTTTTATGCCTCCAAAGTTTTCAACATTTATGCAGGCCTAAGATGCATTTTAAGGCCTTTTTTGGGCTGCTAACATATTCTGAACTTTCAGGGGTGTAGGATGCCTTTTTCGTGCCAAAAATATTTTTGGGAATTTCAGTGGTCTAGGATGCGGGTTAATGGCCTTTTCAAGCTGCAAATGTTTTTGGGACATTCAGAGCTCTCTCACACTGTTTTTGGGCCACCAACATTTTCCGGACTTTAGGGGGTCTACGATGCCTGTAAACCCCTTTTTTGGGCCTCCAAAGATTTCAACATTTCTGCAGGCCTAAGATGCATTTTAAGGCCTTTTTTGGGCTGCTAACATATTCTGAACTTTCAGGGGTGTAGGATGCATTTTTCGTGCCAGAAATATTTTTGGTAATTTCAGTGGTCTAGGATTTGGGTTAATGCTCCTTTCAGGCTGCAAATGTTTTTGGGACATTCAGAGCTCTCTCACAATGTTTTTGGGCCACCAACATTTTCTGGACTTTAGGGGGTCTACGATGCCTGTAAACCTTTTTTTTGGGCGTCCAAACATTTCAACATTTTTGCAGGCCTAAATTGCATTTAAGGCCTTTTTTGGGCTGCTAACATATTCTGTACTTTCAGGGGTGTAGGATGCATTTTTCGTGCCAAAAATATTTTTGGGAATTTCAGTGGTCTAGGATGCAGGTTAATGCCCCTTTCAAGCTGCAAATGCTTTTGGGTCATTCAGAGCTCTCTCACACTGCTTTTGGGCCACCAACATTTTCTGGACTTTAGGTGGTCTACGATGCTTGTAAACCCCTTTCTTGGGCCTCCAAAGATTTCAACATTTTTGCCGGCCTAAGATGCATTTTAAGGCCTTTTTTGGGCTGCTAACATATTCTGTACTTTCGGGGATGTAGGATGCATTTTTCGTGGCAAAATATTTTGGAGAATTAGTGGTCTAGGATGTGGGTTAATGCCCCTTTCAAGCTGCAAATGCTTTTGGGACATTCAGAGCTCTCTCACACTGCTTTTAGGCCACCAACATTTTCTGGACTTTAGGTGGTCTACGATGCCTGTAAACCCCTTTTTTGGGCCTCCAAAGATTTCAACATTTTTGCCGGCCTAAGATGCATTTTAAGGCCTTTTTTGGGCTGCTAACATACTCTGTACTTTCGGGGATGTAGGATGCATTTTTCGTGGCAAAAATATTTTGGAGAATTGCAGTGGTCTAGGATGTGGGTTAATGCCCCTTTCAGGCTGCAAATGTTTTTGGGACATTCAGAGATCTCTCACAATGTTTTTGGGCCACCAACATTTTCCAGACTTTAGGGGGTCTACGATGCCTGTAAACCCCTTTTTTGGGCCTCCGAAGATTTCAACATTTTTGCAGGCCTAAGATGCATTTTAAGGCCTTTTTTGGGCTGCTAACATTTTCTGAACTTTCAGGGGTGTAGGATGCATTTTTCGTGCCAGAAATATTTTTGGTAATTTCAGTGGGTTAGGATTTGGGTTAATGCCCCTTTTGGGCTGCTAATGTTTTTGGGACATTCAGAGCTCTCTCACAATGTCTTTGGGCCACCAACATGTTCTGGACTTTAGGTGGTCTACGATGCCTGTAAACCCCTTTTTTGGGCCTCCAAAGATTTCAACATTTTTGCAGGCCTAAGATGCATTTTAAGGCCTTTTTTGGGCTGCTAACATATTCTTTACTTTTGGGGATGTAGGATGCATTTTTTGTGGCAAATCATTTTTGGGGAATTACAGTGGTCTAGGATGTGGGTTAATGCCCCTTTCAGGCTGCAAATGCTTTTGGGACATTCAGAGCTCTCTCACACTGTTTTTGGGCCACCAACATTTTCTGAACTTTATGGGGTCTACGATGCCTATAAACCCCTTTTTGGGCATCCAAACATTTCAACATTTTTGCAGGCCTAAGATGCATTTTAAGGCCTTTTTGGGCTGCTAACATTTTCTGAACTTTCAGGGGTGTAGGATGCATTTTTCGTGCCAGAAATATTTTTGGTAATTTCAGTGGTCTAGGATTTGGGTTAATGCCCCTTTCAGGCTGCAAATGTGTTTGGGACATTCAGAGCTCTCTCACGCCGTTTTTCGGCCACCAACATATTCTGGACTTTAGGGGGTCTGGGATGCCTGTAAAACCCTTTTTTGAGCCTCCAAAGATTTCAACATTTTTGCAGGCCTAAGATGCATTTTAAGGCCTTTTTTGGGCTGCTAACATATTCTTTACTTTTGGGGATGTAGGATGCATTTTTTGTGGCAAATCATTTTTGGGGAATTACAGTGGTCTAGGATGTGGGTTAATGCCCCTTTCAGGCTGCAAATGCTTTTGGGACATTCAGAGCTCTCTCACACTGTTTTTGGGCCACCAACATTTTCTGGACTGTAGGGGATCTACGATGCCTGTAAACCTTTTTTTTGGGCCTCCAAACATTTCAACATTTTTGCAGGCCTAAAATGCATTTAAGGCCTTTTTTGGGCTGCTAACATATTCTGTACTTTCAGGGGTGTAGGATGCATATTTCGTGCCCAAAAATATTTTTGGGAATTTCAGTGGTCTAGGATGTTGGTTAATGCCCCTTTCAAGCTGCAAATGCTTTTGGGACATTCAGAGCTCTCTCAGACTGCTTTTGGGCCACCAACATTTTCTGGACTTTAGGTGGTCTATGATGCCTGTAAACCCCTTTTTTGGGCCTCCAAAGATTTTAACATTTTTGCAGGCCTAAGATGCATTTTAAGGCCTTTTTTGACCTGCTAACATTTTCTGAACTTTCAGGGGTGTAGGATGCATTTTTCGTGCTAGAAATATTTTTGGTAATTTCAGTGGTCTAGGATTTGGGTTAATTCCCCTTTCAGACTGCAAATGTTTTAGGGACATTCAGAGCTCTCTCACGCCGTTTTTCAGCCACCAACAAATACTGGACATTAGGGGGTCTAGGATGCCTGTAAACCCCTTTTTTATGCCTCCAAAGTTTTCAACATTTATGCAGGCCTAAGATGCATTTTAAGGCCTTTTTTGGGCTGCTAACATATTCTGAACTTTCAGGGGTGTAGGATGCCTTTTTCGTGCCAAAAATATTTTGGGGAATTTCAGTGGTCTAGGATGCGGGTTAATGGCCTTTTCAGGCTGCAAATGATTTTGGGACATTCGGAGCTCTCTCACGCTGTTTTTGGGCCACCAACATTTTCCGGACTTTAGGGGGTCTACGATGCCTGTAAACCCCTTTTTGGGCCTCCAAAGATTTCAACATTTTTGCAGGCCTAAGATGCATTTTAAGGCCTTTTTTGGGCTGCTAACATATTCTGTACTTTCGGGGATGTAGGATCCATTTTTCGTGGCAAAAATATTTTTGGGAATTTCAGTGGTCTAGGATGTGGTTTAATGCCCCTTTCAGGATGCAAATGCTTTTAGGACATTCAGAGCTCTCTCACACTGTTTTTGGGCCACACACACATTTTCTGAACTTTAGGGGGTCTACGATGCCTGTAAACCCCTTTTTTGGGCATCCAAACATTTCAACATTTTTGCAGGCCTAAGATGCATTTTAAGGCCTTTTTTGGGCTGCTAACATTTTCTGAACTTTCAGGGGTGTAGGATGCATTTTTCGTGCCAGAAATATTTTTGGTAATTTCAGTGGTCTAGGATTTGGGTTAATGCCCCTTTCAGGCTGCAAATGTTTTGGGACATTCAGAGCTCTCTCACAATGTTTTTGGGCCACCAACATTTTCTGTACTGTAGGGGGTCTACGATGCCTGTAAACCTTTTTTTTGGGCCTCCAAACATTTCAACATTTTTGCAGGCCTAAAATGCATTTAAGGCCTTTTTTGGTCTGCTAACATATTCTGTACTTTCAGGGGTGTAGGATGCAGATTTCGTGCCAAAAAATATTTTTGGGAATTTCAGTGGTCTAGGATGTTGGTTAATGCCCATTTCAAGCTGCAAATGCTTTTGGACATTCAGAGCTCTCTCACACTGCTTTTGGGCCACCAACATTTCCTGGACTTTAGGTGGTCTACGATGCCTGTAAACCCCTTTTTTGGGCCTCCAAAGATTTTAACATTTTTGCAGGCCTAAGATGCATTTTAAGGCCTTTTTTGGCCTGCTAACATTTTCTGAACTTTCAGGGGTGTAGGATGCATTTTTCGTGCCAGAAATATTTTTGGTAATTTCAGTGGTCTAGGAATTGGGTTAATTCCCCTTTCAGACTGCAAATGTTTTAGGGACATTCAGAGCTCTCTCACACCGTTTATCGGCCACCAACAAATTCTGGACATTAGGGGGTCTAGGATGCCTGTAAACCCCTTTTTTATGCCTCCAAAGTTTTCAACATTTTTGCAGGCCTAAGATGCATTTTAAGGCCTTTTTGGGCTGCTAACATATTCTGAACTTTCAGGGGTGTAGGATGCCTTTTTCGTGCCAAAAATATTTTTGGGAATTTCAGTGGTCTAGGATGCAGGTTAATGGCCTTTTCAAGCTGCAAATGTTTTTGGGACATTCAGAGCTCTCTCACACTGTTTTTGGGCCACCAACATTTTCCGGACTTTAGGGGGTCTACGATCCCTGTAAACCCCTTTTTTGGGCCTCCAAAGATTTCAACATTTCTGCAGGCCTAAGATGCATTTTATGTTATGGCCTTTTTTGGGCTGCTAACATATTCTGAACTTTCAGGGGTGTAGGATGCATTTTTCGTGCCAGAAATATTTTTGGTAATTTCAGTGGTCTAGGATTTGGGTTAATGCCCCTTTCAGGCTGCAAATGTTTTTGGGACATTCAGAGCTCTCTCACAATGTTTTTGGGCCACCAACATTTTCTGGACTTTAGGGGGTCTACGATGCCTGTACACCTTTTTTTTGGGCGTCCAAACATTTCAACATTTTTGCAGGCCTAAAATGCATTTAAGGCCTTTTTTGGGCTGCTAACATATTCTGTACTTTCAGGGGTGTAGGATGCATTTTTCGTGCCAAAAATATTTTTGGGAATTTCAGTGGTCTAGGATGCAGGTTAATGCCCCCTTCAGGCTGCAAATGTGTTTGGGACATTCAGAGCTCTCTCACACCGTTTTTCGGCCACCAACATATTCTGGACTTTAGGGGGTCTGGGATGCCTGTAAACCCCTTTTTTGAGCCTCCAAAGATTTCAACATTTTTGCAGGCCTAAGATGCATTTTAAGGCCTTTTTTGGGCTGCTAACATATTCTTTACTTTTGGGGATGTAGGATGCATTTTTTGTGGCAAATCATTTTTGGGGAATTACAGTGGTCTAGGATGTGGGTTAATGCCCCTTTCAGGCTGCAAATGCTTTTGGGACATTCAGAGCTCTCTCACACTGTTTTTGGGCCACCAACATTTTCTGGACTGTAGGGGGTCTACGATGCCTGTAAACCTTTTTTTTGGGCCTCCAAACATTTCAACATTTTTGCAGGCCTCAAATGCATTTAAGGCCTTTTTTGGGCTGCTAACATATTCTGTACTTTCAGGGGTGTAGGATGCATATTTCGTGCCCAAAAATATTTTTGGGAATTTCAGTGGTCTAGGATGTTGGTTAATGCCCCTTTCAAGCTGCAAATGCTTTTGGGACATTCAGAGCTCTCTCACACTGCTTTTGGGCCACCAACATTTTCTGGACTTTAGGTGGTCTACGATGCCTGTAAACCCCTTTTTTGGGCCTCCAAAGATTTTAACATTTTTGCAGGCCTAAAATGCATTTTAAGGCCTTTTTTGATCTGCTAACATTTTCTGAACTTTCAGGGGTGTAGGATGCATTTTTCGTGCTAGAAATATTTTTGGTAATTTCAGTGGTCTAGGATTTGGGTTAATTCCCCTTTCAGACTGCAAATGTTTTAGGGACATTCAGAGCTCTCTCACGCCGTTTTTCAGCCACCAACAAATACTGGACATTAGGGGGTCTAGGATGCCTGTAAACCCCTTTTTTATGCCTCCAAAGTTTTCAACATTTATGCAGGCCTAAAATGCATTTTAAGGCCTTTTTTGGGCTGCTAACATATTCTGAACTTTCAGGGGTGTAGGATGCCATTTTCGTGCCAAAAATATTTTGGGGAATTTCAGTGGTCTAGGATGCGGGTTAATGGCCTTTTCAGGCTGCAAATGATTTTAGGACATTCGGAGCTCTCTCACGCTGTTTTTGGGCCACCAACATTTTCCGGACTTTAGGGGGTCTACGATGCCTGTAAACCCCTTTTTGGGCCTCCAAAGATTTCAACATTTTTGCAGGCCTAAGATGCATTTTAAGGCCTTTTTTGGGCTGCTAACATATTCTGTACTTTCGGGGATGTAGGATCCATTTTTCGTGGCAAAAATATTTTTGGGAATTTCAGTGGTCTAGGATGTGGTTTAATGCCCCTTTCAGGATGCAAATGCTTTTAGGACATTCAGAGCTCTCTCACACTGTTTTTGGGCCACACACACATTTTCTGAACTTTAGGGGGTCTACGATGCCTGTAAACCCCTTTTTTGGGCATCCAAACATTTCAACATTTTTGCAGGCCTAAGATGCATTTTAAGGCCTTTTTTGGGCTGCTAACATTTTCTGAACTTTCAGGGGTGTAGGATGCATTTTTCATGCCAGAAATATTTTTGGTAATTTCAGTGGTCTAGGATTTGGGTTAATGCCCCTTTCAGGCTGCAAATGTTTTTGGGACATTCAGAGCTCTCTCACAATGTTTTTGGGCCACCAACATTTTCTGTACTGTAGGGGGTCTACGATGCCTGTAAACCTTTTTTTTGGGCCTCCAAACATTTCAACATTTTTGCAGGCCTAAAATGCATTTAAGGCCTTTTTTGGTCTGCTAACATATTCTGTACTTTCAGGGGTGTAGGATGCAGATTTCGTGCCAAAAAATATTTTTGGGAATTTCAGTGGTCTAGGATGTTGGTTAATGCCCATTTCAAGCTGCAAATGCTTTTGGACATTCAGAGCTCTCTCACACTGCTTTTGGGCCACCAACATTTCCTGGACTTTAGGTGGTCTACGATGCCTGTAAACCCCTTTTTTGGGCCTCCAAAGATTTTAACATTTTTGCAGGCCTAAGATGCATTTTAAGGCCTTTTTTGGCCTGCTAACATTTTCTGAACTTTCAGGGGTGTAGGATGCATTTTTCGTGCCAGAAATATTTTTGGTAATTTCAGTGGTCTAGGAATTGGGTTAATTCCCCTTTCAGACTGCAAATGTTTTAGGGACATTCAGAGCTCTCTCACACCGTTTTTCGGCCACCAACAAATTCTGGACATAGGGGGTCTAGGATGCCTGTAAACCCCTTTTTTATGCCTCCAAAGTTTTCAACATTTATGCAGGCCTAAGATGCATTTTAAGGCCTTTTTGGGCTGCTAACATATTCTGAACTTTCAGGGGTGTAGGATGCCTTTTTCGTGCCAAAAATATTTTTGGGAATTTCAGTGGTCTAGGATGCGGGTTAATGGCCTTTTCAAGCTGCAAATGTTTTTGGGACATTCAGAGCTCTCTCACACTGTTTTTGGGCCACCAACATTTTCCGGACTTTAGGGGGTCTACGATGCCTGTAAACCCCTTTTTTGGGCCTCCAAAGATTTCAACATTTCTGCAGGCCTAAGATGCATTTTATGGCCTTTTTTGGGCTGCTAACATATTCTGAACTTTCAGGGGTGTAGGATGCATTTTTCGTGCCAGAAATATTTTTGGTAATTTCAGTGGTCTAGGATTTGGGTTAATGCCCCTTTCAGGCTGCAAATGTTTTTGGGACATTCAGAGCTCTCTCACAATGTTTTTGGGCCACCAACATTTTCTGGACTTTAGGGGGTCTACGATGCCTGTAAACCTTTTTTTTGGGCCTCCAAACATTTCAACATTTTTGCAGGCCTAAAATGCATTTAAGGCCTTTTTTGGGCTGCTAACATATTCTGTACTTTCAGGGGTGTAGGATGCATTTTTCGTGCCAAAAATATTTTTGGGAATTTCAGTGGTCTAGGATGCAGGTTAATGCCCCTTTCAAGCTGCAAATACTTTTGGGACATTCAGAGCTCTCTCACACTGCTTTTGGGCCACCAACATTTTCTGGACTTTAGGTGGTCTATGATGCCTGTAAACCGCTTTTTTGGGCCTCCAAAGATTTCAACATTTTTGCCAGCTTAAGATGCATTTTAAGGCTTTTTTGGGCTGCTAACATATTCTGTACTTTCGGGGATGTAGGATGCATTTTTTGTGGCAAAAATATTTTGGAGAATTAGTGGTCTAGGATGTGGGTTAATGCCCCTTTCAAGCTGCAAATGCTTTTGGGACATTCAGAGCTCTCTCACACTGCTTTTGTGCCACCAACATTTTCTGGACTTTAGGTGGTCTACGATGCCTGTAAACCCCTTTTTTGGGGCTCTAAAGATTTCAACATTTTTGCCGGCCTAAGATGCATTTTAAGGCCTTTTTTGGGCTGCTAACATATTCTGTACTTTCGGGGATGTAGGATGCATTTTTCGTGGCAAAAATATTTTGGAGAATTACAGTGGTCTAGGATGTGGGTTAATGCCCCTTTCAGGCTGCAAATGTTTTTGGGACATTCAGAGCTCTCTCACAATGTTTTTGGGCCTCCAAAGATTTCAACATTTCTGCAGGCCTAAGATGCATTTTATGGCCTTTTTTGGGCTGCTAACATATTCTGAACTTTCAGGGGTGTAGGATGCATTTTTCGTGCCAGAACTATTTTTGGTAATTTCAGTGGTCTAGGATTTGGGTTAATGCCCCTTTCAGGCTGCAAATGTTTTTGGGACATTCAGAGCTCTCGCACACTGCTTTTGGGCCACCAACATTTTCTGGACTTTAGGTGGTCTACGATGCCTGTAAACCCCTTTTTTGGGGCTCTAAAGATTTCAACATTTTTGCCGGCCTAAGATGCATTTTAAGGCCTTTTTTGGGCTGCTAACATATTCTGTACTTTCGGGGATGTAGGATGCATTTTTCGTGGCAAAAATATTTTGGAGAATTACAGTGGTCTAGGATGTGGGTTAATGCCCCTTTCAGGCTGCAAATGTTTTTGGGACATTCAGAGCTCTCTCACAATGTTTTTGGGCCACCAACATTTTCTGGACTTTAGGGGGTCTACGATGCCTGTAAACCTTTTTTTTTGGGCGTCCAAACATTTCAACATTTTTGCAGGCCTAAAATGCATTTAAGGCCTTTTTTGGGCTGCTAACATATTCTGTACTTTCAGGGGTGTAGGATGCATTTTTCGTGCCAAAAATATTTTTGGGAATTTCAGTGGTCTAGGATGCAGGTTAATGTCCCTTTCAAGCTGCAAATACTTTTGGGACATTCAGAGCTCTCTCACACTGCTTTTGGGCCACCAACATTTTCTGGACTTTAGGTGGTCTATGATGCCTGTAAACCCCTTTTTTGGGCCTCCAAAGATTTCAACATTTTTGCCGGCTTAAGATGCATTTTGAGGCTTTTTTGGGCTGCTAACATATTCTGTACTTTCGGGGATGTAGGATGCATTTTTCGTGGCAAAAATATTTTGGAGAATTAGTGGTCTAGGATGTGGGTTAATGCCCCTTTCAAGCTGCAAATGCTTTTGGGACATTCAGAGCTCTCTCTCACTGCTTTTGGGCCACCAACATTTTCTGGACTTTAGGTGGTCTACGATGACTGTAAACCCCTTTTTTGGGGCTCTAAAGATTTCAACATTTTTGCCGGCCTAAGATGCATTTTAAGGCCTTTTTTGGGCTGCTAACATATTCTGTACTTTCGGTGATGTAGGATGCATTTTTCGTGGCAAAAATATTTTGGAGAATTACAGTGGTCTAGGATGTGGGTTAATGCCCCTTTCAGGCTGCAAATGTTTTTGGGACATTCAGAGCTCTCTCACAATGTTTTTGGGCCACCAACATTTTCCAGACTTTAGGGGGTCTACGATGCCTGTAAACCCCTTTTTTGGGCCTCCGAAGATTTCAACATTTTTGCAGGCCTAAGATGCATTTTAAGGCCTTTTTTGGGCTGCTAACATATTCTGTACTTTCGGGGTTGTAGGATCCATTTTTCGTGGCAAAAATATTTTTGGGAATTTCAGTGGTCTAGGATGTGGGTTAATGCCCCTTTCAGGCTGCAAATGCTTTTGGGACATTCAGAGCTTTCTCACACTGTTTTTGGGCCACCAACTTTTTCTGAACTTTAGGGGGGCTACGATGCCTGTAAACCCCTTTTGTGGGCTTCCAAACATTTCAACATTTATGAAGGCCTAAGATGCATTTTAAGGCCTTTTTTGGGCTGCTAACATTTTCTGAACTTTCAGGGGTGTAGGATGCATTTTTCGTGCCAGAAATATTTTTGGTAATTTCAGTGGTCTAGGATTTGGGTTAATGCCCCTTTTGGGCTGCTAATGTTTTTGGGACATTCAGAGCTCTCTCACAATGTCTTTGGGCCACCATCATTTTCTGGACTTTAGGTGGTCTACGATGCCTGTAAACCCCTTTTGTGGGCATCCAAACATTTCAACATTTATGAAGGCCTAAGATGCATTTTAAGGCCTTTTTTGGGCTGCTAACATATTCTGTACTTTCGGGGATGTAGGATGCATTTTGCGTGGCAAAAATATTTTGGAGATTTACAGTGGTCTAGGATGTGGGTTAATGCCCCTTTCAGGCTGCAAATGTTTTTGGGACATTCAGAGCTCTCTCACACTGTTTTTGGGCCACCAACATTTTCCGGACTTTAGGTGGTCTACAATGCCTGTAAACCCCTTTTTTGGGCCTCCAAAGATTTCAACATTTTTTCAGGATCAAGATGCATTTTAAGGCCTTTTTTGGGCTGCTAACATATTCTGTACTTTCGGGGTTGTAGGATCCATTTTTCGTGGCAAAAATATTTTTGGGAATTTCAGTGGTCTAGGATGTGGGTTAATGCCCCTTTCAGGCTGCAAATGCTTTTGGGACATTCATAGCTCTCTCACACTGTTTTTGGGCCACCAACAGTTTCTGAACTTTAGGGGGTCTACGATGCCTGTAAACCCCTTGTTTGGGCATCCAAACATTTCAACATTTTTGCAGGCCTAAGATGCATTTTAAGGCCTTTTTTGGGCTGCTAACATTTTCTGAACTTTCAGGGGTGTAGGATGCATTTTTCGTGCCAGAAATATTTTTGGTAATTTCAGTGGTCTAGGATTTGGGTTAATGCCCCTTTTGGGCTGCTAATGTTTTTGGGACATTCAGAGCTCTCTCACAATGTCTTTGGGCCACCAACATTTTCTGGACTTTAGGTGGTCTACGATGCCTGTAAACCCCTTTTTTGGGCCCCCAAAGATTTCAACATTTTTGCAGGCCTAAAATGCATTGAAGGCCTTTTTTGGGCTGCTAACATTTTCTGAACTTTCAGGGGTGTAGGATGCATTTTTCGTGCCAGAAATATTTTTGGGGATTTCAGTGGTCTAGGATGTGGGTTAATGCCCCTTTCAGGCTGCAAATGCTTTTGGGACATTCAGAGCTCTCTCACACCGTTTTTGGGCCACCGACATTTTCTGGACTTTAGGGGGTCTACGATGCCTATAAACCCCTTTTTTGGGCATCCAAACATTTCAACAATTTTTTAGGCCTAGGATGCATTTTAAGGCCTTTTTTGGGCTGCTAACATTTTCTGAACTTTCAAGGGTGTAGGATGCATTTTTCGTGCCAGAAATATTTTTGGTAATTTCAGTGGTCTAGGATTTGGGTTAATGCCCCTTTCAGGCTGCAAATGTGTTTGGGACATTCAGAGCTCTCTCACACCGTTTTCGGACACCAATATATTCTGGACTTTATGGGGTCTAGAATGCCTGTAAACCCCTTTTTTTGGGCCTCCAAAGTTTTTAACATTTTTTCAGGCCTAAAATGCATTTTAAGGCCTTTTTTGGAATGCTGACATATTCTGAACTTTCAGGGTTGTAGGATGCATTTTTCGTGCCAAAAATATTTTTGGTAATTTCAGTGGTCTAGGATTTGTGTTAATGCCCCTTTCAGGCTGCAAATGTGTTTGGGACATTCAGAGCTCTCTCACACTGTTTTTGGGACACCAACATTTTCTGGACTTTAGGGGGTCTACGATGCCTATATACCCCTTTTTGGGCATCCAAACATTTCAACATTTCTGCAGGCCTAAAATGCATTTTAAGGCCTTTTTTGGGCTGCTAACATTTTCTGAACTTTCAGTGGTGTAGGATGCATTTTTCGTGTCAGAAATATTTTTGGTAATTTCAGTGGTCTAGGATTTGGGTTAATGTCCTTTTCAGACTGCAAATGTTTTTGGGAGATTCAGAGCTCTCTCACACCATTTTTGGGCCACTGACATATTCTGGACTTTAGGGGGTCTACGATGCCTGTAAACCCCTTTTTTGGGCATCCAAACATTTCAACATTTTTGCAGGCCTAAGATGCATTTTAAGGCCTTTTTTGGGCTGCTAACATATTCTGTACTTTCGGGGTTGTAGGATCCATTTTTCGTGGCAAAAATATTTTTGGGAATTTCAGTGGTCTAGGATGTGGGTTAATGCCCCTTTCAGGCTGCAAATGCTTTTGGGACATTCAGAGCTCTCTCACACTGTTTTTGGGCCACCAACATTTTCTGCACTTTAGGGGGTCTACGATGCCTGTAAACCCCTTTTTTGGGCCCCCAAAGATTTCAACATTTTTGCAGGCCTAAAATGCATTTAAGGCCTTTTTTGGGCTGCTAAGATATTCTGTACTTTCAGGGGTGTAGGATGCATTTTTCGTGGCAAAAATATTTTTGGGAATTTCAGTGGTCTAGGATGTGGGTTAATGCCCCTTTCAGGCTGCAAATGCTTTTGGGACATTCAGAGCTCTCTCACACCGTTTTTGGGCCACCGACATTTTCTGGACTTTAGGGGGTCTACGATGCCTATAAACCCCTTTTTTGGGCATCCAAACATTTCAACAATTTTTTAGGCCTAGGATGCATTTTAAGGCCTTTTTTGGGCTGCTAACATTTTCTGAACTTTCAAGGGTGTAGGATGCATTTTTCGTGCCAGAAATCTTTTTGGTAATTTCAGTGGTCTAGGATTAGGGTTAATGCCCCTTTCAGGCTGCAAATGTGTTTGGGACATTCAGAGCTCTCTCACACCATTTTCGGACACCAATATATTCTGGACTTTATGGGGTCTAGAATGCCTGTAAACCCCTTTTTTTGGGCCTCCAAAGTTTTTAACATTTTTTCAGGCCTAAAATGCATTTTAAGGCCTTTTTTGGAATGCTGACATATTCTGAACTTTCAGGGTTGTAGGATGCATTTTTCGTGCCAAAAATATTTTTGGTAATTTCAGTGGTCTAGGATTTGGGTTAATGCCCCTTTCAGGCTGCAAATGTGTTTGGGACATTCAGAGCTCTCTCACACTGTTTTTGAGACACCAACATTTTCTGATCTTTAGGGGGTCTACGATGCCTATATACCCCTTTTTGGGCATCCAAACATTTCAACATTTCTGCAGGCCTAAAATGCATTTTAAGGGCTTTTTTGGGCTGCTAACATTTTCTGAACTTTCAGGGGTGTAGGATGCATTTTCGTGTCAGAAATATTTTTGGTAATTTCAGTGGTCTAGGATTTGGGTTAATGTCCTTTTCAGACTGCAAATGTTTTTGGGAGATTCAGAGCTCTCTCACACCGTTTTTGGGCCACCGACATATTCTGGACTTTAGGGGGTCTACGATGCCTGTAAACCCCTTTTTTGGGCATCCAAACATTTCAACATTTTTGCAGGCCTAAAATGCATTTTAAGGCCTTTTTGGGCTGCTAACATTTTCTGAACTTTCAGGGGTGTAGGATGCATTTTTCGTGCCAGAAATATTTTTGGTAATTTCAGTGGTCTAGGATTTGGGTTAATGCCCCTTTCAGGCTGCAAATGTTTTTGGGACATTCAGAGCTCTTTCACAATGTTTTTGGGCCACCAACATTTTCTGGACTTTAGGGGGTCTACGATGCCTGTAAACCTTTTTTTGGGCCTCCAAACATTTCAACATTTTTGCAGGCCTAAAATGCATTTAAGGCCTTTTTTGGGCTGCTAACATATTCTGTACTTTCGGGGTTGTAGGATCCATTTTTCGTGGCAAAAATATTTTTGGGAATTTCAGTGGTCTAGGATGTGGGTTAATGCCCCTTTCAGGCTGCAATTGCTTTTGGGACATTCAGAGCTCTCTCACACTGTTTTTGGGCCACCAACATTTTCTGAACTTTAGAGGGTCTACGATGCCTGTAAACCCCTTTTTTGGGCATCAAAACATTTCAACATTTTTGCAGGCCTAAGATGCATTTTAAGGCCTTTTTTGGGCTGCTAACATTTTCTGAACTTTCAGGGGTGTAGGATGCATTTTTCGTGCCAGAAATATTTTTGGTAATTTCAGTGGTCTAGGATTTGGGTTAATGCCCCTTTTGGGCTGCTAATGTTTTTGAGACATTCAGAGCTCTCTCACAATGTCTTTGGGCCACCAACATTTTCTGGACTTTAGGTGGTCTACGATGCCTGTAAACCCCTTTTTTGGGCCTCCAAAGATTTCAACATTTTTGCAGGCCTAAGATGCATTTTAAGGCCTTTTTTGGGCTGCTAACATATTCTTTACTTTTGGGGATGTAGGATGCATTTTTTGTGGCAAATCATTTTTGGGGAATTACAGTGGTCTAGGATGTGGGTTAATGCCCCTTTCAGGCTGCAAATGCTTTTGGGACATTCAGAGCTCTCTCACACTGTTTTTGGGCCACCAACATTTTCTTGACTTTAGGGGGTCTACGATGCCTATAAACCCCTTTTTGGGCATCCAAACATTTCAACATTTTTGCAGGCCTAAGATGCATTTTAAGGCATTTTTGGGCTGCTAACATTTTCTGAACTTTCAGGGGTGTAGTATGCATTTTTCGTGCCTGAAATATTTTTGGTAATTTCAGTGGTCTAGGATTTGGGTTAATGCCCCTTTTGGGCTGCTAATGTTTTTGGGACATTCAGAGCTCTCTCATAATGTCTTTGGGCCACCAACATTTTCTGGACTTTAGGTGGTCTACGATGCCTGTAAACCCCTTTTTTGGGCCTCCAAAGATTTCAACATTTTTGCAGGCCTAAGATGCATTTTAAGGCCTTTTTTGGGCTGCTAACATATTCTTTACTTTTGGGGATGTAGGATGCATTTTTTGTGGCAAATAATTTTTGGGGAGTTACAGTGGTCTAGGATGTGGGTTAATGCCCCTTTCAGGCTGCAAATGCTTTTGGGACATTCAGAGCTCTCTCACACTGTTTTTGGGCCACCGACATATTCTGGACTTTAGGGGGTCTACGATGCCTGTAAACCCCTTTTTTGGGCATCCAAACATTTCAACATTTTTGCAGGCCTAAGATGCATTTTAAGGCTTTTTTGGGCTGCTAACATTTTCTGAACTTTCAGGGGTGTAGGATGCATTTTTCGTGCCAGAAATATTTTTGGTAATTTCAGTGGTCTAGGATTTGGGGTAATGCCCCTTTCAGGCTGCAAATGTTTTTGGGACATTCAGAGCTCTCTCACAATGTTTTTGGGCCACCAACATTTTCTGGACTTTAGGGGGTCTACGATGCCTGTAAACCTTTTTTTTGGGCCTCCAAACATTTCAACATTTTTGCAGGCCTAAAATGCATTTAAGGCCTTTTTTGGGCTGCTAACATATTCTGTACTTTCAGGGGGGTAGGATGCATTTTTCGTGGCAAAAATATTTTGGAGAATTACAGTGGTCTAGGATGCAGGTTAATGCCCCTTTCAAGGTGCAAATGCTTTTGGGACATTCAGAGCTCTCTCACACTGCTTTTGGGCCACCAACATTTTCTGGACTTTAGGTGGTCTACGATGCCTGTAAACCCCTTTTTTGGGCCTCCAAAGATTTCAACATTTTTGCCGGCCTAAGATGCATTTTAAGGCCTTTTTTGGGCTGCTAACATATTCTGTACTTTCGGGGATGTAGGATGCATTTTTCGTGGCAAAAATATTTTGGAGAATTACAGTGGTCTAGGATGTGGGTTAATGCCCCTTTCAGGCTGCAAATGTTTTTGGGACATTCAGAGATCTCTCACAATGTTTTTGGGCCACCAACAATTTCCAGACTTTAGGGGGTCTACGATGCCTGTAAACCCCTTTTTTTGGCCTCCAAAGATTTCAACATATTTGCAGGATCAAGATGCATTTTAAGGCCTTTTTTGGGCTGCTAACATATTCTGTACTTTCGGGGTTGTAGGATCCATTTTTCGTGGCTAAAATATTTTTGGGAATTTCAGTGGTCTAGGATGTGGGTTAATGCCCCTTTCAGGCTGCAAATGCTTTTGGGACATTCAGAGCTCTCTCACACTGTTTTTGGGCCACCAACATTTTCTGAACTTTAGGGGGTCTACGATGACTGTAAACCCCTTTTTTGGGCATCCAAACATTTCAACATTTTTGCAGGCCTAAGATGCATTTTAAGGCCTTTTTTGGGCTGCTAACATTGTCTGAACTTTCAGGGGTGTAGGATGCATTTTTCGTGCCAGAAAAAGTTTTGGTAATTTCAGTGGTCTAGGATTTGGGTTAATGCCCCTTTTGGGCTGCTAATGTTTTGGGGACATTCAGAGCTCTCTCACAATGTCTCTGGGCCATCAACATTTTCTGGACTTTAGGTGGTCTACGATGCCTGTAAACCCCTTTTTTGGGCCTCCAAAGATTTCAACATGTTTGCAGGCCTAAGATGCATTTTAAGGCCTTTTTTGGGCTGCTAACATATTCTTTACTTTTGGGGATGTAGGATGCATTTTTTGTGGCAAATCATTTTTGGGGAATTACAGTGGTCTAGGATTTGGGTTAATGCCCCTTTCAGGCTGCAAATGCTTTTGGGACATTCAGAGCTCTCTCACACTGTTTTTGGGCCACCAACATTTTCTGGACTTTAGGGGGTCTGGGATGCCTGTAAACCCCTTTTTTGGGCCTCCAAACATTTCAACATTTTTGCAGGCCTAAAATGCATTTAAGGCCTTTTTTGGGCTGCTAACATATTCTGTACTTTCAGGGATGTAGGATGCATTTTTCGTGCCGAAAATATTTTGGGGAATTTCAGTGGTCTAGGATGCAGGTTAATGCCCCTTTCAAGCTGCAAATGCTTTTGGGACATTCAGAGCTCTCTCACACTGCTTTTGGGGCACCAACATTTTCTGGACTTTAGGTGGTCTACGATGCCTGTAAACCCCTTTTTTGGGCCTCCAAAGAGTTCAACATTTTTTCAGGATCAAGATGCATTTTAAGGCCTTTTTTGGGCTGCTAACATATTCTGTACTTTCGGGGTTGTAGGATCCATTTTTCGTGGCAAAAATATTTTTGGGAATTTCAGTGGTCTAGGATGTGGGTTAATGCCCCTTTCAGGCTGCAAATGCTTTTGGGACATTCAGAGCTCTCTCACACTGTTTTTGGGCCACCAACATTTTCTGAACTTTAGGGGGTCTACGATGCCTGTAAAGCCCTTGTTTGGGCATCCAAACATTTCAACATTTTTGCAGGCCTAAGATGCATTTTAAGGCCTTTTTTGGGCTGCTCACATTTTCTGAACTTTCAGGGGTGTAGGATGCATTTTTCGTGCCAGAAATATTTTTGGTAATTTCAGTGGTCTAGGATTTGGGTTAATGCCCCTTTTGGGCTGCTAATGTTTTTGGGACATTCAGAGCTCTCTCACAATGTCTTTGGGCCACCAACATTTTCTGGACTTTAGGTGGTCTACGATGCCTGTAAACCCCTTTTTTGGGCCTCCAAAGATTTCAACATTTTTGCAGGCCTAAGATGCATTTTAAGGCCTTTTTTGGGCTGCTAACATATTCTTTACTTTTGGGGATGTAGGATGCATTTTTTGTGGCAAATAATTTTTGGGGAATTACAGTGGTCTAGGATGTGGGTTAATGCCCTTTTCAGGCTGCAAATGCTTTTGGGACATTCAGAGCTCTCTCACACTGTTTTTGGGCCACCAACATTTTCTGGACTTTAGGGGGTCTACGATGCCTATGAACCCCTTTTCGGGCATCCCAACATTTCAACATTTTTGCAGGCCTAAGATGCATTTTAAGGCCCTTTTGGGCTGCTAACATATTCTGTACTTTCGGGGGTGTAGGATGCATTTTTCGTGCCAGAAATATTTTTGGTAATTTCAGTGGTCTAGGATTTGGGTTAATGTCCTTTTCAGACTGCAAATGTTTTTGGGAGATTCAGAGCTCTCTCACACCGTTTTTGGGCCACCGACATATTCTGGACTTTAGGGGGTCTACGATGCCTGTAAACCCCTTTTTTGGGCATCCAAACATTTCAACATTTTTGCAGGCCTAAGATGCATTTTAAGGCTTTTTTGGGCTGCTAACATTTTCTGAACTTTCAGGGGTGTAGGATGCATTTTTCGTGCCAGAAATATTTTTGGTAATTTCAGTGGTCTAGGATTTGGGTTAATGCCCCTTTCAGGCTGCAAATGTTTTTGGGACATTCAGAGCTCTCTCACAATGTTTTTGGGCCACCAACATTTTCTGGACTTTAGGGGGTCTACGATGCCTGTAAACCTTTTTTTTGGGCCTCCAAACATTTCAACATTTTTGCAGGCCTAAAATGCATTTAAGGCCTTTTTTGGGCTGCTAACATATTCTGTACTTTCAGGGGTGTAGGATGCATTTTTCGTGGCAAAAATATTTTGGAGAATTACAGTGGTCTAGGATGCAGGTTAATGCCCCTTTCAAGCTGCAAATGCTTTTGGGACATTCAGAGCTCTCTCACACTGCTTTTGGGCCACCAACATTTTCTTGACTTTAGGTGGTCTCCGATGCCTGTAAACCCCTTTTTTGGGCCTCCAAAGATTTCAACATTTTTGCCGGCCTAAGATGCATTTTAAGGCCTTTTTTGGGCTGCTAACATATTCTGTACTTTCGGGGATGTAGGATGCATTTTTCGTGGCAAAAATATTTTGGAGAATTACAGTCGTCTAGGATGTGGGTTAATGCCCCTTTCAGGCTGCAAATGTTTTTGGGACATTCAGAGATCTCTCACAATGTTTTTGGGCCACCAACATTTTCCAGACTTTAGGGGGTCTACGATGCCTGTAAACCCCTTTTTTGGGCCTCCAAAGATTTAAACATATTTGCAGGATCAAGATGCATTTTAAGGCCTTTTTTGGGCTGCTAACATATTCTGTACTTTCGGGGTTGTAGGATCCATTTTTCGTGGCTAAAATATTTTTGGGAATTTCAGTGGTCTAGGATGTGGGTTAATGCCCCTTTCAGGCTGCAAATGCTTTTGGGACATTCAGAGCTCTCTCACACTGTTTTTGGGCCACCAACATTTTCTGAACTTTAGGGGGTCTACGATGACTGTAAACCCCTTTTTTGGGCATCCAAACATTTCAACATTTTTGCAGGCCTAAGATGCATTTTAAGGCCTTTTTTGGGCTGCTAACATATTCTTTACTTTTGGGGATGTAGGATGCATTTTTTGTGGCAAATCATTTTTGGGGAATTACAGTGGTCTAGGATGTGGGTTTATGCCCCTTTCAGGCTGCAAATGCTTTTGGGACATTCAGAGCTCTCTCACACTGTTTTTGGGCCACCAACATTTTCTGGACTTTAGGGGGTCTACGATGCCTATAAACCCTTTTTTGGGCATCCAAACATTTCAACATTTTTGCAGGCCTAAGATGCATTTAAGGCCTTTTTTGGGCTGCTAACATTTTCTGAACTTTCAGGGGTGTAGGATGCATTTTTCGTGGCAGAAATATTTTTGGTAATTTCAGTGGTCTAGGATTTGGGTTAATGCCCCTTTCAGGCTGCAAATGTGTTTGGGACATTCAGAGCTCTCTCACAGCGTTTTTCGGCCACCAACATATTCTGGACTTTAGGGGGTCTGGGATGCCTGTAAACCCCTTTTTTGGGCCTCCAAACATTTCAACATTTTTGCAGGCCTAAAATGCATTTAAGGCCTTTTTTGGGCTGCTAACATATTCTGTACTTTCAGGGGTGTAGGATGCATTTTTCGTGGCAAAAATATTTTTGGGAATTTCAGTGGTCTAGGATGTGGGTTAATGCCCCTTTCAGGCTGCAAATTGAAGTGGGAGAATGGAAGACCAGGCTCCCGTCCTTCACCTCTCGCGCTTGGCCTAAAGGGTCACGGCCCAGGCACCCGCCACAAGAAGAGTTTGCCCATCTACCAGACGACCAAATACCCTGGTACAGGAACATACGGATGTGTCCATCTGCCTGCCCAGCAGTCCGCCCTGGCCATGCCGACACCTGCGGCGCGGATCAACTAGACTAAAACCTACACGTCGTTAGAGATGCCATGACGACCTAGCCAACGGTCAGCACACCTGTACAAATATACACACTGGACACTCCCGCACCAATCTACACGAAGAATATACTCAGTGCTATGACGTAGGCGACAGACATACTCACGGACGTGCATCTTTATTATTTTCCACATAGGCTCTCAAAATGCAGAAACGCAAGACGCATCATGAACTCATCTAAAAAGCTTGCTTACGCTTCTCCTAAAACCAGGTGCCACAATGAGAAATATAATGAAGACACGATACTAGTCATAAAACAATATGGTACTGTAACCTAAAGCGCCTGTGCACCAAACGGTTCCACCTATACACCAGGCCTAAGTAGGCCGCAAGCAAGAGCTTCCATGGACGTTAAAAGAACAAGAGTCAGGTTGCTGATCCTGCAGAATGAGCCCGGCGAAAGCAAACAGCCAAGGTCGCAATGTTGCAAACCCACATTCCGAAAGCAGACCATCAAGGGCACGATGTTGCAACCTTGCACGCCGCACACCAACGTTAAAGTCACACCTGCAAATTAAACCAGGCACACAGTGGAAAAACAATATTAATTGTGCAGAATTCTGCCTCAAACACGGTCCCACCTCACGTGACCAAGCCGAACCTGACAGGATGCCAAGCCCAGGAGGAAGAAGGCGTCTGGATCCCTCGTTACAAGACATAGGCAGATACAATTAAAAGGCTCAATGGACATCTGCGACAGTGGGAGTAGTCGGCCTTCCAGCTTATGAATAAGTCCTCACATTGTCTGCACGTACTCATAGTGAAACATTGTTGCAAATGACAGGTACACCGAGAGCTGGGAACAGCGATGGTCCCAGGCTGGGAAGCTCGCGGGCGCACCAATCAGAACATGGGGCTCCTATCACTGACGCCATTAACATTAACCAATCATCAGGGTTCTTCATGTAACAATTCTCATGTATCTAATTGTAGGCACAACCCAGATATATCACCTGACTAACCCTTGTCCACTAATATTGTTCTCTATACGTATGCTATACTAACCCTACCACTCGAGCAACCAATTAAGAGTGGCGATAGGTTTTTTGCTAACTTTCCAAGGTGACGCAAGTAGCGCGTCATACTAAGGTAAAAAGGGCCTGCAAGCAACACGATTGTGTGTGTGTCAGGACAGACGCGTACAATCCTTGACCCATCACTGCCGTTTTTTGTCTAATAAACAGCAGAGTCACCTTGCTTCTTGCGTGTGTCTCATACTCTATCTCATCTGGGATATACGGGAGGAGTTGGGGCCTCCCTGCCCAGAGGTCTGCGGACGGCCCGGCTGACCCCGGCAGAATTTCCCCCCCGACAAGTTGGAGGCACTGCTGAGATCTGTTTAAGATCCACCTTTTTATTTTTACTTTTTCCAGGCACTCCCGTTGCGAGGAGGACCGGCGGCGCGGCCTCCTCTGCCGTTGCCCCCTTCTGAGGACTACAGGACCATCGCGGAGCTGCGAGAAGACCGGACAGCGCAATCCGGATATTGGCCCTCGGGAGCCGGTTGAGAAGTATCCCGCCCGCGGTTGGCGAGTGTCCAGACGTGGCCCAGACGAGGGGAGGTGACGAGCCGCTTGGAGGGGTGCACGCAGTCAAGCGGCCCCGCATCAAGAGAACTTGGTGAGCATGCCACGCACAACAAGCAATGTGAAATTGTGAGGGAGGGGGGAGGAATTAAATACGGGAGATGGGAGGAGTTGCACAGGTGCGCGGCGAAGGTTTGACAATTTAGTGTTGGCAATGGAATGAATGGTAGTCGAACGTGTGCGAGAGCAGTCGGCTACATCACGCGAGAGAGGGGGGCGGAGCACGAAAACATCACGTGCGGCCGCTCGTAGAAACTGATTGGCCTAGGTCGCGACTGCGTGTAAGGGTGGGTGTGTGTGGTTTCCTACGATTTGGCATTTATTGATCAATGAGTAGATGAGGATCCCTATTGTTCGAGCAAGAAACTCGATAGGTAGATGACGTTTCCCTGTAGGCGGTAGCTAGTTAGTTGCCCAATACGGAAGATAATTGGCTGGTTAAGCCCTCCTGTCGAGGGGCATATCACACGCGAGGCGACGCAGCGTGCGCAGTCCGATTATATTATTGATTTGATTACCTTGTTCCAGGAGGGACAGGAAGACAGCTGTAGGGTTAGCGGGGGTAGATTGCAAGTGTATTTTGAACTTAAAGAATATATGAAGAACTTACCAGTAGCTCGAAGAGATCGGTGACGTCACCAGTAGGGCTTTCATAGGATATCGCGAGCACAAGGCATCTTCGTTTTGAGAGTGGTGGGGAAGAGAAGTGTGGTAAGGGAGTGGAAACGGAGATAAATGGTAAATGAGTTGATCAGGGAAAGGCGAAACGGGGAACGTGGCTGCGCACGGAGAACGCCGGCCACGGCAAGTGTAGAAGGGGGAGGAGCACGTGAAAATAGGATGACTGTATAAGAGCGTCATAAGGGGTACGCAGCTGCAGGGGGCTACGTGCGCCTCGGCCGCAGGGGGCCGTAAGGGTGTTGTATAAAGAAAGAAAGACAGAAGAAAATATACAAATGTAAAATACTATATTTTTTATAATTTTCTTTAGCCGACTATCGTAAGTCCCCAAACTTACGGGGCCAGGTAACGATATAAGGTTGTATATTGTAAACTGCCAGTGAGATAAACTGCTACCAGATAGGGGAAGGGTAACAAGTGGAGCGCTACTATGTCATCCGGGACAGGATCGGGAGGGTGGGGGAACACCCTCACTGCCCCACTACAACACATATGCACAACACTGCCACCCCATAGGGAGAAACTGATTAAGTACAGCATAGAATGGACCCAGGGGACGGATAACAAAATGCTAACACCGTGGCCGCCTAATGGTAGCGTCGATCCATATGCCCAACATTCACTGCTAAACCATCTGCACAATACATACAAGGGGAAGAAGTTGGCAAACCATGTGGAGGTGTTTAACTTATGGAGGATGTTCCAAGGGCCCGACCAGGACCAAATGGAATGTTCACTATGGGGGGAATACCGGAAGAGAAAGAGATTAAGGAGGAAGGAGAGGATGGGAAAAAGGGGAGTGAAGACCCAAAGAACACGGGGAACGGAGGAGAGGGAGGAGAAAAGAATAATACATCAGAGACATAAAAAAGGAACCGAGCAACGAGATACCCATAGCAAAGGGAGTGAAAACAGAGGGAGGGGGGTTGTACCCTTTAAGAGAATTAGGAGAAATAGAAAGAGGACAGTTAAGGGCGGCTGAGGGATACTCGAACCCGGCATACAGCCCTCCACCATATGTGGCTCATAGGAAGATGCCAGCAGGGGAGGGGAGGACTGGAGAAGACCAGACTGTGGAAATAGGAAATGATGAGGTTCATTAACAGGAGAAGAGAAGGAGGTAGTAAAGAAAACAGACGAGGATAATGCCAGGGAGAGTGAAATGAGGGGGGAAGAGCTGTTACGACAGAAGGAAGAGATTTTGGAGGAACGACTAGCAAAATTAAGGGATGAGCAGAATGAATTGATAAAGCAGCTCGAGAGGGAGGAGAGAGAGAGCGAGGAAAAGGAAAGAAGGTAAGAACGAATTGGAAAAAATAAGGGAACGGAATGAGGAGCAAAGGAGAGAAGCTGAAAGGGTAAAAGCAGCAGCAGAAAGGGTATCAAGAGTAGTGCTGCGAGAAAAGAAAAGGGAAGAAGAAGAAAAAGAAAAAGAAATGGCAATGTGGAAGAGGAGGTTACTATCAGAAACAATTAAGAAATAAGAAGAAGGGAGGGTGATAGAGAGTATAGTAGAAAGTGAAAGGGTGAAATGGGAAAGGAAGAAAGAGGATGAAAGAATATTGGAACAGATGATCAGTGAAGTGATGGAGGAATTAAAAAGGAAAAGGGAGGAAAATAGTAGGGAGATGGAGGAGAGAAATGAAGGAGAAAGAGACGATAGGACAAGGGAGAGTGGAGCATGGGGGGATGTATATAGAAACACAGAAGTAGCAACAACATCAGCACAAAGGGGAGCGGTTGATAAAGGAGAAAAAGGAGAACTGGACCTAATAGACTTACAAACAGTAACAATAAAGGGGAAAAAGACCGAGTGGGGGGTGCCATTTATGACTGACTTTTGTAGTGAGGAAGAAGAAGGAGTGGAGAAGGAAGGAAGAAACAGTGAAAGGGAAAGCTTAGATAAACTATACATCACCCGGACCAACACAGACTCACCATGGATCAGTAGGAGAAAGGATGAGCTGGAGAGAAGAGAGGAGGGAGAGCAAGGAATAGCGGAAAGACAGACACATGAGGCCGCACCATCCCCATCCCCATCACACCCTCCCCCATCGCACCCAATATGCTCAACCACCTCACGCTCGTTACGCAAAATAAAACTCGCGCCCTTCACAGACGAACTGACACCCTATGCATGTCGGCTTAGAGACCTCCCTAGTCGCAGGCAGGACAGACGAATACACATGCCCACATTAAATACAGCAAGTGATGGGAGAAGGGGAAAGGATGGAGAAGAAAGAGTTACGAGCAGGGGAAATAAGGACGAAATTGAAGATGTAGAAGAAAGGGAAGAGGAGGAAGGGTGTGAGGACTCGATATTATGGAACACAAAGGGTGAAACGAGACATAACTTAATGCCACTTTTGGAGAGAGGAGGGGTTAGACCACAGTATGTCCCTTGGAAGCATACCAATAAAGAAAATATAAAATGCAGGCTCCCATCATTAAGTGGAGGTAAGTGAATATATGAAATGGAAAAACACACCGCAGGACAGAAACTGGCAGTAGGAGATGTAAAGGGCCTTTTAATATCAATATTAGTGGATAGAGCGGATGACATTTGGAAGAGAGTGGGATTCCATGGGGTAACAATAAAAACACATCGCATGATGGGGCACCATTCGCAAACTGCAGACATGCACTGTGGCAGGCCCTGAGGGTACAGTACCCAGACACATCAGACATAGGAGCAATTACCTCCCGCAAGATGCGTGAGAATGAAGATCCTGTTGATTATATCCAGGAGATCCAAGAGAAGTGGCGCATGGAAACTAGAGAGCAATGGGATAAAACACCAGCAATATTCTATCATATACTAGTACAAGGGCTCCCAGAAGGAGTTCAGAAACAACTAAAGAAAGTAGTGGGAATGGAAGCAAAACCATGGCCAGAAATACAACTGACTATAGTGCATCATTGCAGGACATGGCAAGGAAAAATGAAACAAAAGGAAGAGGACAGGAAAACGGAAGAGGCTAAACTATTACAGAAAAAACTTACTAAATACACAATGGAAGGGGCACTAATAACTACGCCTACAACAATGACCCAAAGCCCCACACAAGTAGTGGCTGCACAAGATTCCTCCCAAATACCACCTTCACAGACTATAACACAACAGGCGCCGCCACTGCAACCATACACAACCAACATGGGAGGAGGACACCCAATGCAAGGAGCTGGGTATTATAATTATAACAGGGGGAGAGGAGGATTTATGAGAGGGAGAGGATACGGATATAACACCCAACAACAGGTGGGAGGACTTAGAAATTCCTACCCCACAGGGCAACCAGTATACCAGGACAACACAGGGAGCTTCCCATGGCAGAGTAGGGAACCACCGGTGTGTTGGAGTTGTGGACTATTAGGGCACATGTCACGAACGTGTAGAGTTAGACCAGGAACACCATCATGGAGTGAACAGGGACAACCAAGGCCCTCACAGGAACAGCAGGGCCTACAGCAACAGCAGACGTTGCAACAGGGAAATGAACAACAACAAAAAATAACACAACAACAGCCACAGACATATTCACTGCCACAACAACAGGTAGCGATGACACAACAACCCCAAGCACAACAAACACAACTGGGTAGGGTGACGGTCTTGGGACACAACCCTTACACAGGAAATGGCCAATCGTTGTACCCTCAATAGGACAGCCCACAGATGACCTTGGTGTGTCCCATCCTGTCAGTAACACCTAATAGTGCGGAGGAGCCACGCATAGAGGTAACGATAGGTGACAAAAAATTATCATTCCTTGTTGACACCGGGGCGACCCGGTCTTGCATAAGGGAAGGTAAATTTAAGATGTCAGGCGAAGCCATGAACACCCAAGGATTCTCTGGGGCTAGAGGGTTGGTTCCCTTTACTGATAACATTCCCTTATCTATTGGAGATTATGATCTGTCAGTTCCACTTCTATATTATAGTGCCTCACCAGTAAATATACTGGGGAGAGACATAATGAACAGGTTGAATATGACCATCTCCTTTACTGAGGACAGCATAATTTGCTCTACTCCAGGGATTAACATGCTCACAGCACGACAGATTATGCAAGCATACTGCAGACAGACAGCGATTAGGGCGGAGCCAGTAGATGGCGAACTATTCCAGTATGGAACAGATATGGCAATTGCATGGATGCCAGGGATAGAAGGGAAAATATGGAGGAGGCCAGCAGCCTATCTGTTCAGACCAGAAACACCTGTTAATGAACCAGAAGGAAAGGTGGTTGTAATGGACATTGAGAGCATTATTGCAACAGCTGATTACATTGCTGTACATGCCCAAGACAGAGAAGGAAGAGCAAGGAGGGCTGTGATAGCATTAGCAGAAGGATGTAGGCTCACCCAGGTGTCAGATGAGGAGCTGTTCTCAGATGAAAAGGAGGAAGGTGAAATGGTGTTTATGATGAGTGTAGAAATATGGCTAAGAGTGGCTTACAAACAAGTAGCACAGAAAATTGCAATGGCACTTGAGGCACCCGCATGCACCCCAGTCCCCTTCTTTAAGGAGTATATGTCAAAGGTACCCAAATCATTGTGGACTACTAGCCCCTATGACGTGGGGTGCATAAAAATCATAGGGGGAGTAAGGATAAGATTGAAAAAAGGTGCAATACTCCCCAGAGTGAAACAGTACCCACTGTCAAAAGAGGCAGATGAGGGCATATATGAAACCATCACGGCCCTTATAAATAATGGCATATTGGTCCCCTCAGAATCACCATGTAACACGGCTGTGTACCCAGTGCGCAAGGCTAAAGGGGGGTCTTGGCGCTTCATACAGGATCTCAGGCCCTTGAACAACATAGTAGAAGCAGAATATCCCGTAGCAGCAAACCCGGCCACAATATTGTGTGGCATTCCAGCAGAAGCATCACGATTTACAGTGATCGACCTTAAAAATGCTTTTTTCTCAATACCATTGCACCCAGACTCACAAGATCTGACGAGCTTCAGTTACAGAAACACAAAGTGGAAGCATACCAGATTGCCACAAGGGTATTGCGAATCACCCTCAATTTTCAATAGAGTAATACAGATGGATTTGTGTAACATTGAAGTGGAAAGCACAGTGTTGCAGTATGTGGATGACATAATAATTTGCAGTACAAACGAAAGAAAATGCAGAGAGGACTCCTTAAAGATGTTGACAATATTGGCTGAAAAAGGTTACAAGGTAGACATGGAAAAGATACAGTACTGTCAAGAACAGGTACTTTACATTGGTCAACTTATATCCCAGCATGGAAGAAAGATGGCACCACAAAGAGCACAGGCCATTTCAAGCACTCCAATGCCACAAACTGTGAGGGAACTGCAGCAATTCCTGGGGCTGTGCAACTACTGTAGAGCATGGGTATTTGATTACAGTTCGTACATAGGACCCCTGCTTGAGGCGTTAAGGGAAGATAATAAAGCGGAGAAAAAGCTGGGGTGGACGATGGAAATGAAAGAGGCTTTTGATGAATTGAAAGATGCGATATCAACTGCTCCAGTACTGGCATCCCCAGACTATGAGCGACAATTTTTTATATTTTCACATTGCGACTCAGCAGTAATGAAAGCAGTGTTGGCTCAAAAAACAAGCATGGGCTACAAACCAGTAGCATTTTACAGCGGCCACTTAGATCCTGTGATGTTAGGTCACTTCCCTTGCGAACAAGGTCTCGCTGCAGCTGCTTTTGCGGTGGAAAAAGCATCAGCAATCACCATGGGGTGCCCAACTACACTGTTTGTGGAACATGCACTATTTGCAATATTGAATAAACCTAAGTCCACCCTAACCACGCAAAGAGCATCAGGTTATGAGATCATTTTATCCAGAGCTGAATTATCAATTGTTAGATGTAGCACGGTCAACCCTGCAAGGTTCCTAGCAGAAGTAATTGAGGAGGGAGATTATGCCCATGACTGTACGCAAATAACTGAAATGTACTCATGTACTAGAAAGGTTGAAGAAAACGCACTAGAGGGAGGTGAGCTTTTGTTTATTGATGGGTCATCAACTATCGATCAAAGGGATGGTATAAGGAGAACTGGGGCAGCAGTGGTAAAAATGATGGAGGTACCGGTGTGTGTGGCTATGAAATGTGTACAATTACCACAGCATTACTCCGCTCAAGCAGCGGAATTAGTTGCACTGATCTTGGCGTTGAAGGAAAGCTTTGACAAACGAGTGACCATATACTCCGACAGCGCATATGTTACATCCACTGTCCAGTCAGGGCTGTCGAAATGGAGAAGAAGAGGGTTTAGGAGAGCTGATGGCACCCCAGTGCAACATGCCCTCTTATTGGCTGAACTAATTGAAGTAATAAATGACTCCCAAGAATTAGCTTTAGTAAAATGCACCGCACACACCAACGGTGAAGACCACGTCTTGAAGGGGAATGCAGCAGCAGACGCACATGCGAAGTATGCTGCATACTTTGGTGAGATATGGAACCCCCCAGAGTCACAGAGAGGGAGGGGGAGGGGAATGGCTAAGGAGATGTTGATAAGAGAAGGGTACACCCATCTCCCAGCCACACAGATTATGGAGCTACAAGCGGCTGCACCAATGGCCGAAAAAGAAATATGGGTAAAAAGAGGATGCACAATGTCACCAACCGACGCACTATGGCGCCAGGGTGGCACTGGAAAGGCTGTAATACCATTGGCACTTTTGAACACCGCCCTGAGCCAACTACATCATCCAGCCCACACAGGCAAGGAAGTAATTGCAGCACGAATTAGGGAAGACTGGTTCTGCCCCGAGTTAAATTCTCATGTGTCAAATTTTATCAGTAATTGTGTCACACCGCTGAGACCGTGGAAGTTATGGGCAAGATGGAGGCGCTATTAGGTCCATATGGTCTGTCGGTGAGCGGTCTAGTCTTTTTGGTTGCTGCTGCATTTAAGGAAGCCACGCCCCCCCTGCGAGTTGCGTTGCAACTCGCTATGCTACTTTCGGATTTGTGCCGACGAAAGCTTTTGACCTCCCGAGCTCCTCTTTAGTTTACTTGGGTACTCTCAGCGGCCCGTCGCCCTCTCGCCTGGCGACAGCCGTCCTCTCTTGCCTTCCCCCTTTTTCTTTCGGTCTTTCCATCCTTCTCTTTCCCCCCTTTTTTTTTCTTTCGCGTACTCTCGCATTCATTCGACCGCGCTTTCGCGCGCTCTCATAGTCACTTACTCTTTCATTCAGACTCTCTCGCATTCACTCTACCTCGCATTCGCGCACTCACATAGTCACTTACCCTTTCATTCAGACTCTCTCGCATTCACTCTACCTCGCATTCGCGCACTCACATAGTCACTTACCCTTTCATTCATACTCTCTCGCATTCGCTTTACCTCGCATTCGCGCACTCTCATAGTCACTTTCTCTCTCATTCTTACTCTCTCGCATTCTCGCTCTCCCACGGACTCTGGGCCACTCTCCATTTCTCATGTGTATTCTCCCACTCTCTCACTCCATCCCAACTTACCCTGTCCGCAGTCTTCGGGGCCGCTGTTGGATACTTCGGAAGCCTGTTTAGTCTTCCTTCGTGGCTCTTCACTCCAGCGCCTCTTCCAAGGCGCCCTCGTTCCTGCCAAGGAATCAAGGTCCTGTTTCCGGTGATATTTGGAGTTATCAACTGGACATTAGTCTCAAGACTTTTAGTACATCTGAATCCGCTAGTTACCCAATCTATCCCCGCCAGCAGCCTCACAGGGTTTTTTCTGCCTTACTGGCTTTTTCCCTGTATTGGGAGGGGCGGACTCCCCAGGGTTCACCTGACGGTTTAGTCTAATAACGGTCAAGGTGGCCTCCGGAGGAGACCGTCCCTATCTCTTCGAACGCAAGAAGGGTAAAGGACTCCTTAAGAAGGACACGGAAGAGGAGAAGACCCAGAAAGAATGGAGGAGAAGACAGAAAGCCACCAGTCTTAGTGAAGATCAAGGTGAGGAGACTCCAGGTAAAGAAACTTTGGGAAGTGGTTTTGACAGTTTGCAACGCCAAACAACTACGATGGCCTCTTTGGAACAATACCAGGAGATGGTAACGGCTATTCAGGGTCTCCAGGCGGAGGTTCAGAACCTTCGAACAGAGAACATCAACTTACGGCAGCAGGTGGCTACTCGAGAGGATTTCCGAGGCGACCTGCCTCCCCTGACATTTTCCTTCGGGAAGTATGATGGCAGTCCACAACTCCTGAAAGAATTTTTGGATGCCTGTATGATTTATTTTACCTTTCGACCTAAGGCCTATGAACTCGATAGGGCCAAGGTTGGTTTTTTGGTCTCCAACCTAGTGGGCAATGCTTTGGCGTGGGCTACTCCATTGATAGCGCAAGCTAATCCTGCGGTTAATGATTACGCACAGTTCCTTCAATTGATGCGGAACAGATTTGAACGACCAGAGGTCCAATATTCCTCATATGAAGCTCTTCTGGATCTCCGTCAGGGGAATCAAGGTGTACAGACATACGCCTCAGCATTTATGAAGTTGGCGACTGAGGCAGGGTGGCCAGATTCTGCCCAGCAGACCCTCTTCCGACGAGGATTACATGATGAAATTAAAGACGAACTAGCCCGGATGGCACGTCCTGCTTCTTTCCCGGAGTTGGTCACGCTGTCCCTGCAATTGGAATTTAGATTACAAGAGCAAAGATTAGAAAGGAGGAGGTTCAGACCACATCAGACCATCGGAGTACCCGCCTCAAACCCTTCTACTCGATCGCAGCCAGAGGAACCTATGCAAATAGGATCTACTAGGGGCCCGTTGACTCCCGAGGAACGAAAGAGACGCAGAGAACAGGGTCTCTGCATGTACTGCGGATCCTCTAAGCATCTGCTTCGGAGTTGTCCCGAAGTTCCCCTGAGACGGTCGGGAAACGCGTCTCCCCGGTCTTAAGCAGGGAAAGGTACCGGGCGGAATCGATTGATCCCTGCAATTCCAGACAGCAGGATAAACCGAAGGAGGACCATAGACTCATGGTGTTTACTGTCCATCTAACTTTCGGATCTCTTGCTTCATTAGAAACATTGGCTATGCTGGATTGCGGAGCTGCTGGAAATTTCATAGATATTCAGTGGGTTCAAGAACAAGCTATTCCCCTAATTCAGAAGGATTGTCCTTTACCGGTAGAGGGAGTTGACGGAGTTCCTCTCTCTTCAGGACCCATCGTTCAAGAGACTTGTCCAGCCACTATGTCTTTGTTCCAACACCAGGAACAAATTACCTTTGATGTTATCAGAGCTGCCCATTTTCCCGTCATCCTGGGCATACCCTGGTTGCGCAAGCATAATCCCAGGATAGACTGGGCTACTAATACCGTAGGTTTTCAGTCTTCATATTGTTCCACTTCGTGTCTTCCCCAGACATCTCCTTTCAGGGGGAAGGGAGCTGCTATTCCAACGTCCTCGGCTGTGGTTCAAACAATCCCTCCTTATTATCAGCAGTATGCCGAGATTTTTGAGGACAAACTACCTCGTACTCTACCTCCTCATCGTGCAGAGGATTGTGCCATCAATTTGAAACCTGAAGCATCTGTACCCTTTGGACGCATGTATCCGATGTCCCTACCAGAAAGAAAGGCATTGAAGAAGTATCTAGATGCAAATCTACAGAACGGCCTGATCCAGGAATCTCACTCTCCCGCAGGGGCTTCAATGTTCTTCATCCCAAAGAAGGGTTCTACCGAGCTCAGGCCGTGCATAGATTACCGGGGATTGAACAGCTTGACTATACGGGACAGGTACCCTATGCCTCTCATAAAGGAGGTACTCGAAGCTGTAGAAGGAGCCTCTATATTCACCAAATTAGATCTTCGGGGAGCCTACCATCTGCTGAGAATAAAGAAAGGGGATGAGTGGAAAACGGCCTTTCGAACTCCTTTGGGACACTTTGAATATAGAGTCATGCCCTTTGGACTGGTGAACGCCCCGGCAGTCTTCCAGCGCTTCGTTGATAAGATTTTCTCTGACTTGCTGTATGCCTCAGTGGTAGTCTATTTAGACGATATTTTGGTCTTCTCCTCCTCTCTATCAGAACACCGAAGACATGTCTCCCTAGTCCTCCAAAGATTAAGGGAAAATCAGCTTCTGGTCAAACCAGAAAAGTGCATTTTCGAGGCTACCTCAGTGTCATACTTAGGTTTTATCGTCTCCAAGGAAGGGGTACAGATGGATCCTGAGAAGGTAAGGGCAGTCCTTAGGTGGTCTGTTCCGAAGAGTCCTAAGGACATACAGAGATTTTTGGGTCTTTCCAACTTCTACAGAAGATTCATCCCGAACTTCTCTGACATAGTCTTACCCATCACTCGTCTTCTAAAAAAGGGCCAAAGGTTTGATTGGGATAAGGATGCCGACCAAGCCTTCCTGGTACTCAAGAAAGCCTTTACTACTGCCCCCATTCTGGTACAACCTAACCAGTCTCTCCCCTTTGTGGTTGAAACAGATGCCTCTGGAGGGGCTATTGGAGCCGCCCTTCTACAAACCGGCAAAGATGGAGTTGAACATCCGGTGGCATATTATTCTAGAACCCTTACACCTAGTGAAAGGAATTACTCGGTTTTGGAACGAGAGTTATTGGCTATCCGACAGGCTTGTATCGAATGGAGACATTTGTTACAGGGAGCTGCCCATCCCTTTCTGGTTCGTACTGACCACAGGAATCTGAAGATATTGCAGCAAATGGAGTGCCGCAATTCCAGACACGCTCGATGGGCCTATTTCTTTTCCCAATATGACTTTGAAATCACCTATCTTCCCGGAAAGGAGAACGCCTTAGCGGACGCTCTCTCTCGGAGCCTGGAGTACCAAGAAGAAGAGAAACAGGGCCAGGATGGGATACTTGCTGGCAAGAGAATCCTGGGAGTGGTCAGCTCTTTCCTACAAGAAGTAGAACTTGCCACTAACCATATCGAGGTGTCTTCAGAGTATCAACCGCTTTTGGTGAGGAAGGGTGGATTGTACTTTCATCAAGGCGCTCTATTTCTACCGTCTAAGAAGTTCCAAACGCAAGCCCTATATTGGTGTCACGACCTGCCGTCTGCAGGTCACAAGGGACAGAGGGCAACCCTAGGCTTGGTTTCTAGATATTTCTGGTGGCCGACAATGGTGAAGGACACTAAGACATATGTGATGAGTTGTCCAGTATGTGCTGCCAACAAGAATACCACTCATAGTCCTTTGGGCCTGCTCCAACAAGAGCCTCTACCATCCCAGCCTTGGATACATGTATCTACCGATTTCATTGTAGATCTTCCCCCCTCGGGGAATTACACAGCAATTATGGTGACGATAGACTCCCTGAGCAAGATGGCACATTTCTCTCCCTTACATGGCTTGCCTTCTGCCCCGGTGACTGCCGAGGTGTTCCTGAGAGACGTTGTGAGACTACATGGCTTGCCTCGGACCATAGTGTCTGATAGGGGTACCCAATTTACCTCCCGTTTTTGGTCAGCTTTATGCAACTCTCTGGGGATTCAGAGGGCATTGTCGTCGGGTTACCACCCCCAGAGTAACGGCCAGACCGAACGCCTCAATGCCACCATTGAACAGTATCTACGCTGTTTCTGCAATCAGGAGCAGAATAAGTGGCAGTCCTATCTAGCACTGGCAGAGTTTACATATAATAACACGCAACATTCTGCTACAGGTATCAGTCCCTTCTTTTTCACCTACGGGTATCACCCGAGACATATACCTCTTTTCGAGAGTCCCTCTACTACTGTGCCCTCGGTGGATCGTCATCTTCATGATCTCCGTATCATCCAAAAGGAAGCGGTACAGAAGTTGGAGGCAAGCCGGATACGTTACAAGAAGTATGCGGATAAGAAGCGCTCCCCTAACCCTAACTGGGTCGTAGGAACCAAGGTTTGGTTATCTACCAAATTTCTCCCACGTTGGGTTCACCCAGGAAAATTCTCGGCCCGCTTCATAGGTCCATTCCCCATTTTATCCCAAGTAAATCCTGTGGCCTTTCGATTACAATTACCACCCAAGATGAAGAGGATTCATCCTGTATTCCATACGTCCCTCCTAAAGGCTTATGTCCCCGATCCTACGAGTCATCGTAAACCCTCCTCTTTAAGGATTGAAGACCCGGACCCTGACGAGTATGAGGTGGAGAGACTGGTGGATTCCCGTTACAAACATGGCACTGTACAATACCTGGTCCATTGGAAAGGATACTCCACCGCAGAACGCTCTTGGGAGCCCAGACGTAACATCCATGCCCCACGCCTTCTCAGATTGTTCCATCACCTTCACCCAGGGAAGCCTGGGGGAGAAGGGATAAGGAGAGGGCATACTGTCACACCGCTGAGACCGTGGAAGTTATGGGCAAGATGGAGGCGCTATTAGGTCCATATGGTCTGTCGGTGAGCGGTCTAGTCTTTTTGGTTGCTGCTGCATTTAAGGAAGCCACGCCCCCCCTGCGAGTTGCGTTGCAACTCGCTATGCTACTTTCGGATTTGTGCCGACGAAAGCTTTTGACCTCCCGAGCTCCTCTTTAGTTTACTTGGGTACTCTCAGCGGCCCGTCGCCCTCTCGCCTGCCGACAGCCGTCCTCTCTTGCCTTCCCCCTTTTTCTTTCGGTCTTTCCATCCTTCTCTTTCCCCCTTTTTTTTTTCTTTCGCGTACTCTCGCATTCATTCGACCGCGCTTTCACGCGCTCTCATAGTCACTTACTCTTTCATTCAGACTCTCTCGCATTCACTCTACCTCGCATTCGCGCACTCACATAGTCACTTACCCTTTCATTCAGACTCTCTCGCATTCACTCTACCTCGCATTCGCGCACTCACATAGTCACTTACCCTTTCATTCATACTCTCTCGCATTCGCTTTACCTCGCATTCGCGCACTCTCATAGTCACTTTCTCTCTCATTCTTACTCTCTCGCATTCTCGCTCTCCCACGGACTCTGGGCCACTCTCCATTTCTCATGTGTATTCTCCCACTCTCTCACTCCATCCCAACTTACCCTGTCCGCAGTCTTCGGGGCCGCTGTTGGATACTTCGGAAGCCTGTTTAGTCTTCCTTCGTGGCTCTTCACTCCAGCGCCTCTTCCAAGGCGCCCTCGTTCCTGCCAAGGAATCAAGGTCCTGTTTCCGGTGATATTTGGAGTTATCAACTGGACATTAGTCTCAAGACTTTTAGTACATCTGAATCCGCTAGTTACCCAATCTATCCCTGCCAGCAGCCTCACAGGGTTTTTTCTGCCTTACTGGCTTTTTCCCTGTATTGGGAGGGGCGGACTCCCCAGGGTTCACCTGACGGTTTAGTCTAATAACGGTCAAGGTGGCCTCCGGAGGAGACCGTCCCTATCTCTTCGAACGCAAGAAGGGTAAAGGACTCCTTAAGAAGGACACGGAAGAGGAGAAGACCCAGAAAGAATGGAGGAGAAGACAGAAAGCCACCAGTCTTAGTGAAGATCAAGGTGAGGAGACTCCAGGTAAAGAAACTTTGGGAAGTGGTTTTGACAAATTGTCTCACATGTCAACAGTTTACGGCCGGCCATACTCTAAAGGTGATAAGAGGTACTATACCCCGGCCAGAGGGACCTTTCCGGCATCTCCATATTGACTATGTTGATATGATCAACATATGTCAAGGAAATAGGTATATGATTGTAGTAGTATGCCCATTCTCTAGGTGGATTGAAGCAGGGCCCTGTTCACACCCAGATGCATTTAGAGCAGCTAAATTCCTAGTGAGGGAGGTCTTCCCCAGGTGGGGAGTGTGCGAGGTGTTGAGGTCAGACAATGGCCCACATTTCGCAAACGAAATGTTCCAGCACATCACATCCTTGCTGAACATCAATTGCAAAGATACAGCAAACAGCAAAGAAGAGTTGGTTATATTGCCTTCCATTAGCCCTATTTGAGCTAAGGAATAGACCAGGGTCCGACCACCACCTCACCCCTCACGAGGTGGTTACCGGACGTCAAATGCGCCTTCCCCTAACGCCAACATCAAGAGCATTTACCGACCACGAAAGTACAGCGAGTGTTCTTGGTGATGAAATGTACCAATATGTGTCTTCTTTGATTACTAGTGTAGTGTTTGTGTCTCAACAGCTCGAGCGCACACGGGGCGGGTCTAACAGCAATCAACAAGAAGACGCGGATAAAGAATTGGAAAAGGAAAGACTGTGTAAAATTGCTAAAGGTGACCACGTACTACTTCGCAATTTCAACAGGAAATGGAATAGTCCACGATTTACTGGCCCCCATCTGGTAGAGGAGGTATCAACGAGAGCAGTAAAGCTACAGGACAAGCGTGCCTGGAACCACCTACACGATGTAAAGATCTACAAACTCCAGACCCGCCCCAGCGCCACCGACAGGTCCATTGGGAGAACAGCAGCAACATCACCAACGGAAGAAGAGAGTTCTACCACAGCCAACGACCCAAGTGTTCCCATACCCTGTCACTCCCCAGATTCTCCAGAGACAATAACTGAAGAAGAAAGGGGTGATCCCCATACTGCCCACCCCATGGTCACATGCTCAAAGAGTAAAAATACTTCCGCCAGTTTAGCCCAAACCCCCTGCCCATTGACCCCAAACCCCCTCGGCAGTAATAACTGAACTGAAGGACATTATCTTGCACACGTACACATGTAAACACGTGAATGCTCTTTTCTTTTCTCTCGCACATGCAGGAACTGCGTATTATTGTACTGCTAAGAAAATAGATAACTAACTAATTCACTGCCCAGGAGTAGATGGTACCCTCAGACGATAACTACCCAGAAGAATTGTCACACCAATTTGTATATGAAATAAAAAGGCCAACGTACCTGAAAAGGAGAAGGGTACGTGTCTACTACACAGCATTCCTCTTGGCCATAGAATACTCAATGCCCCACCTCCACCCATACTTGCCTGTCCTAAGAGATAGATCGCTTAGAGTAGCGTGGGAACAGCTCTTCGCCTGGGCACTGAATGACTTTTTGATAGGGAGAGCTTAAAAAACAACAACTAACATTTAATAACCAGCATATTGAGAATTTTCAGGCGGGCAACTTTAACATCGCAAGAATACGCTGCCGGACCGCAGCAAGGTAAGAGCAAAATGCCGGTGAAATTAGCATATGTAATAAAAATAATAGGGATTTTGATGGTCACCGGGTTCTTGGCTGCCTCTGTATGGCAGTACAGCTATGCTTTCAATATTATTGCTGTAGCCAAACCTAATACACCCCCATCCCCAGCTGCAACAGGTGTTACGTCAGGTGATACTAGTAAAATTACACACAAGCAAAATAGAGTTCAACGCAGCACATACTCAGATAATAAAGGTATTGATAATTATATACAAGATTCAGCACACGTCTCAAACAACATATGGTACCAACACATGACCCGCATTGGTAAGCAGACAACAGAAGACAGCTGCTACGTTTGCTCATTAATACCATACGCCATGAGCGCTTCTCGAACATTCATTGCCACAGAAATAGATGAAAAGACAGCACGATGCATAATATACTTGGCACTGTTCCAAACTAAAGGAAGATTCCAAGGGACAGTGGTGCATATGGTGTGGAAAACACGAGACTCATACCCATATGAAAACAACTTCCTCATGACCTATTTGAGCTACCACAAGAGCAGTCTACATGCTGAAGCATTCAAATACATAACATGTGGTCCTGCAAAAGGGGAAACAAAGAAAGTAACACTGCAGTATTTACCATGTGATTGTTACGCCACTGAAGTTCCTGGTAAACCAGGATGTTGGGAGAGGCCATTGGTGACGATAACAGGGAAGGTGTACCTGGACAACAAATGGGAGATAGGAGTGATTGGCGGCAACATGGTAACAAAAGAAACTATTTCAACCATCGATGCACACAACCACAGATGTTGGACGACTTGGATCAAGTACGTACCCATGCTCACGTGGATAGAGACGGATGAAGACCCAATAACAATACTGCCGCTGACTGCGCCTAAGGTATGCTACCAACATAAAGGAGAGGTGGACGTAGGATACAACACCAACTGTGCAAGCGTGATGGAGTTACCTGAGGGGGAGCAGGAACAGCAGTGATAATGGACCACTACTGGGCCTGTGGAGAAAAGGCATACCACACACTGCCCCCTCTGTGGAATGGTGTATGCACGATGGTGCACGTCAATGTACCATCACTAGTGGTACCCCAGAAGCATGTGAATGTGGCGAACTTTCCCAAAATGGATGAAGGGGACAAGAGAAAGAAGAGATCTGCACCACCTCAGGAGGAGCAAGGAAACAGGACCAACAGCAATTATACTGTCCTAAATAGAAGGAAAAGACAAGGAGAACCTCTGACAGGAAATTACCTATGGGGAAGGTCGGAAACGGCACTCACTTCAATTCCGCCAGAACACAGACTATTCAGCAGAGCAGCAATGTTCTTCTCCTCAATAATCCATCCGGACTGCAGGCTTACGCAAACGCAAAATGGCTCCAGATAACTAGATGGGAACTAATGATGACCATCAATTCTACAGTAAATGGATTCAACGCAATAAAAGAGGAGCTGCGAGCGATAAGGATGGTAGCACTCCAGAACAGATATGTATTGGACCTCCTCACAGCCATGGAAGGAGGAGTTTGCGCAAAGATAGGACAATCATGCTGCACGTTCATTCCTGGCAACGATGCTGACAATGGTACACTGACAGAAGCAGTTTCACAATTGGCCCAGATGCACTTCAAAATGATGGATGAAAGTAAAGGTGTGACAAAGGATGAGAGCTGGTTTTCACTATTATGGTCATGGATGCCATCTTGGCTGTCAGATGGACTGAAAATGATAGTTGGTTGTACTATTTTGGCTGGAGCTACACTCATCATAATAAGATTTTGGAAGGCCGGAAGGCACGCACCACTGACGAGTTGCTTGAAATGGTCGGTATGCACCCCTTGATGCCAGCAGATGACGGCCAACACACAGGCATAATCATACAAGAGAGAGAGAAGTTGCGCAACCAGATCATCACCAACCATCTGGACCCACCATCGGTGAAGATCGAGAACCCAAGAAACCCCAGGAGCTACATAGGGAAATGGGTATACTGTACTCCTGGAGGAACCTGTGAATATATGTATTGGTCATTTGAAGATCATGTGAACCACTATGGACATTTAGGAGGAATAACTAAGATATGGAGAGTAAGAGGAGATAATGAAAAGGATATGTTTGTGGTCGACAAGTCGATCAGAGGGAGGACTGAAGTGGGAGAATGGAAGACCAGGCTCCCGTCCTTCACCTCTCGCGCTTGGCCTAAAGGGTCACGGCCCAGGCACCCGCCACGAGAAGAGTTTGCCCATCTACCAGACGACCAAATACCCTGGTACAGGAACATACGGATGTGTCCATCTGCCTGCCCAGCAGCCCGCCCTGGCCATGCCGACACCTGCGGCGCGGATCAACTAGACTAAAACCTACACGTCGTTAGAGATGCCATGACGACCAAGCCAACGGTCAGCACACCTGTACAAATATACACACTGGACACTCCCGCACCAATCTACACAAAGAATATACTCAGTGCTATGACGTAGGCGACAGACATACTCACAGACGTGCATCTTTATTATTTTCTCTTTATTATTTTCCACATAGGCTCTCAAAATGCAGAAACGCAAGACGCATCATGAACTCATCTAAAAAGCTTGCTTACGCTTCTCCTAAAACCAGGTGCCACAATGAGAAATATAATGAAGACACGATACTGGTCATAAGACAATATGGTACTGTAACCTAAAGCGCCTGTGCACCAAACGGTTCCACCTATACACCAGGCCTAAGTAGGCCGCAAGCAAGAGCTTCCATGGACGTTAAAAGAACAAGAGTCAGGTTGCTGATCCTGCAGAATGAGCCCGGCGAAAGCAAACAGCCAAGGTCGCAATGTTGCAAACCCACATTCCGAAAGCAGACCATCAAGGGCACAATGTTGCAACCTCGCACGCCGAACACCAACGTTAAAGTCACACCTGCAAATTAAACCAGGCACACAGTGGAAAAACAATATTAATTGTGCAGAATTCTGCCTCAAACACGGTCCCACCTCACGTGACCAAGCCGAACCTGACAGGATGCCAAGCCCAGGAGGAAGAAGGCGTCTGGATCCCTCGTTACAAGACATAGGCAGATACAATTAAAAGGCTCAAGGGACATCTGCGACAGTGGGAGTAGTCGGCCTTCCAGCTTATGAATAAGTCCTCACATTGTCTGCACGTACTCATAGTGAAACATTGTTGCAAATGACAGATACACCGAGAGCTGGGAACAGCGATGGTCCCAGGCTGGGAAGCTCGCGGGCGCACCAATCAGAACATGGGGCTCCTATCACTGACGCCATTAACATTAACCAATCATCAGGGGTCTTCATGTAACAATTCTCATGTATCTAATTGTAGGGACAACCCAGATATATCACCTGACTAACCCTTGTCCACTAATAGTGTTCTCTATACGTATGCTATACTAACCCTACCACTCGAGCAACCAATTAAGAGTGGCGATAGGTTTTTTGCTAACTTTCCAAGGTGACGCAAGTAGCGCGTCATACTAAGGTAAAAAGGGCCTGCAAGCCCCACGATTGTGTGTGTGTCAGGACGGACGTGTACGATCCTTGACCCATCCCTGCCGTTTTTTGTCTAATAAACAGCAGAGTCACCTTGCTTCTTGCGTGTGTCTCATACTCTATCTCATCTGGGATATACGGGAGGAGTTGGGGCCTCCCTGCCCGGAGGTCTGCGGACGGCCCGGCCGACCCCGGCAGAATTTCCCCCCGACAAAATGCTTTTGGGACATTCAGAGCTCTCGCACACCGTTTTTGGGCCACCAACATTTTCTGGACTTTATGGGGTCTAGAATGCCTGTAAACCCCTTTTTTGGGGCTTCCAAAGTTTTTAACATTTTTTCAGGCCTAAGATGCATTTTAAGGCCTTTTTTGGAATGCTGACATATTCTGAACTTTCAGGGTTGTAGGATGCATTTTTCGTGCCAAAAATATTTTTGGGAATTTCAGGGGTCTAGCATGCGGGTTAATGTCCTTTTCAGACTGCAAATGTTTTTGGGAGATTCAGAGCTCTCTCACACCGTTTTTGGGCCAACGACATATTCTGGACTTTAGGGGGTCTACGATGCCTGTAAACCCCTTTTTTGGGCATCCAAACATTTCAACATTTTTGCAGGCCTAAGATGCATTTTAAGGCCTTTTTTGGCTGCTAACATTTTCTGAACTTTCAGGGGTGTAGGATGCATTTTTCGTGCCAGAAATATTTTTGGTAATTTCAGTGGTCTAGGATTTGGGTTAATGCCCCTTTCAGGCTGCAAATGTGTTTGGGACATTCAGAGCTCTCTCACAATGTTTTTGGGCCACCAACATTTTCTGGACTTTAGGGGGTCTACGATGCCTGTAAACCTTTTTTTTGGGCCTCCAAACATTTCAACATTTTTGCAGGCCTAAAATGTATTTAAGGCCTTTTTTGGGCTACTAACATATTCTGTACTTTCAGGGGTGTAGGATGCATTTTTCGTGCCAAAAATATTTTTGGGAATTTCAGTGGTCTAGGATGCGGGTTAATGCCCCTTTCAAGCTGCAAATGCTTTTGGGACATTCAGAGCTCTCTCACACCGTTTTTCGGCCACCAACATATTCTGGACTTTAGGGGGTCTAGAATGCCTGTAAACCCCTTTTTTTGGGCCTCCAAAGTTTTCAACATTTTTTCAGGCCTAAGATGCATTTTAAGGCCTTTTTTGGAATGCTGACATTTTCTGAACTTTCAGGGTTGTAGAATGCATTTTTCGTGACAAAAATATTTTTGGGAATTTCAGGGGTCTAGCATGCGGGTTAATGTCCTTTTCAGACTGCAAATGTTTTTGGGAGATTCAGAGCTCTCTCACACTGTTTTTGGGCCACCAACATTTTCTGGACTTTAGGGGGTCTACGATGCCTATAAAACCCTTTTTGGGCATCCAAAGATTTAAACATTTTTGCAGGCCTAAGATGCATTTTAAGGCCTTTTTTGGGCTGCTAACATTTTCTGTACTTTCAGGGGTGTAGGATGCATTTTTCTTGCCAGAAATATTTTTGGTAATTTCAGTGGTCTAGGATTTGGGTTAATGCCCCTTTCAGGCTCCAAATGTGTTTCGGACATTCAGAGCTCTCTCACACCGTTTTTCGGCCACCAACATATTCTGGACTTTAGGGGGTCTGGGATGCCTGTAAACCCCTTTTTTGGGCCTCCAAACATTTCAACATTTTTGCAGGCCTAAAATGCATTTAAGGCCTTTTTTGGGCTGCTAACATATTCTGTACTTTCAGGGGTGTAGGATGCATTTTTCGTGGCAAAAATATTTTTGGGAATTTCAGTGGTCTAGGATGTGGGTTAATGCCCCTTTCAGGCTGCAAATGCTTTTGGGACATTCAGAGCTCTCTCACACTGTTTTTGGGCCACCAACATTTTCTGGACTTTAGGGGGTCTACGATGCCTATAAACCCCTTTTTTGGGCATCCAAACATTTCAACAATTTTTTAGGCCTAGGATGCATTTTAAGGCCTTTTTTGGGATGCTAACATTTTCTGAACTTTCAGGGGTGTAGGATGCATTTTTCGTGCCAGAAATATTTTTGGTAATTTCAGTGGTCTAGGATTTGGGTTAATGCCCCTTTCAGGCTGCAAATGTGTTTGGGACATTCAGAGCTCTCTCACACCGTTTTCCGGACACCAACATATTCTGGACTTTATGGGGTCTAGAATGCCTGTAAACCGCTTTTTTTGGGCCTCCAAAGTTTTCAACATTTTTTCAGGCCTAAGATGCATTTTAAGGCCTTTTTTGGAATGCTGACATTTTCTGAACTTTCAGGGTTGTAGAATGCATTTTTCGTGGCAAAAATATTTTTGGGAATTTCAGGGGTCTAGCACGCGGGTTACTGTCCTTTTCAGACTGCAAATGTTTTTGGGAGATTCAGAGCTCTCTCACACTGTTTTTGGGCCACCGACATATTCTGGACTTTAGGGGGTCTAGGGCGCCTGTAAAACCCTTTTTTGGGCCTCCACAGTTTACAACATTTTTTCAGTCCTAAGGTTCATTTTAAGGCCTCTTTTGCGCTGTTAAAATATTCAGAACTTTCAGGTGTGAAGGATGCATATTTCATGCCAAAAATATGTTTGGGAATTTCAGTGGTCTAGGATGCGGGTTAATTCCCCTTTCAGACTGCAAATGTTTTTGGGACATTCAGAGCTCTCTCACACCGTTTTTCGGCCACCAACAAATTCTGGACATTAGGGGGTCTAGGATGTCTGTAAACCCCTTTTTTATGCCTCCAAAGTTTTCAACATTTATGCAGGCCTAAGATGCATTTTAAGGCCTTTTTTGGGCTGCTAACATATTCTGAGCTTTCAGGGGTGTAGGACGCATTTTTCGTGCCAAAAATATTTTTGGGAATTTCAGTGGTCTAGGATGTGGGTTAATGCCCCTTTCAGGCTGCAAATGCTTTTGGGACATTCAGAGCTCTCTCACACTGTTTTTGGGCCACCAACATTTTCTGAACTTTAGGGGGTCTACGATGCCTGTAAACCCCTTTTTTGGGCATCCAAACATTTCAACATTTTTGCAGGCCTAAGATGCATTTTAAGGCCTTTTTTGGGCTGCTAACATTTTCTAAACTTTCAGGGGTGTAGAATGCATTTTTCGTGGCAAAAATATTTTTGGGAATTTCAGGGGTCTAGCACGCGGGTTAATGTCCTTTTCAGACTGCAAATGTTTTTGGGAGATTCAGAGCTCTCTCACACTGTTTTTGGGCCACCAACAAATACTGGACATTAGGGGGTCTAGGATGCCTGTAAACCCCTTTTTTATGCCTCCAAGGTTTTCAACATTTATGTAGGCCTAAGATGCATTTTAAGGCCTTTTTTGGGCTGCTAACATATTCTGAACTTTCAGGGGTGTAGGATGCCTTTTTCGTGCCAAAGATATTTTGGGGAATTTCAGTGGTCTAGGATGCGGGTTAATGGCCTTTTCAGGCTGCACATGTTTTTGGGACATACAAAGCTCTCTCACGCTGTTTTTGGGCCACCAACATTTTCCAGACTTTAGGGGGTCTACGATGCCTGTAAACCCCTTTTTTGGGCCTCCAAAGATTTCAACATTTTTGCCGGCCTAAGATGCATTTTAAGGCCTTTTTTGGGCTGCTAACATATTCTGTAATTTCGGGGATGTAGGATGCATTTTTCGTGGCAAAAATATTTTTGGGAATTTCAGTGGTCTAGGATGTGGGTTAATGCCCCTTTCAGGCTGCAAATGCTTTTGGGACATTCAGAGCTCTCTCACACTGTTTTTGGGCCACCAACATTTTCTGAACTTTAGGGGGTCTACGATGCCTGTAAACCCCTTTTTTGGGCCTCCAAAGATTTCAACATTCTTGCCGGCCTAAGATGCATTTTAAGGCCTTTTTTGGGCTGCTAACATATTCTGTGCTTTCGGGGGTGTAGGATTCATTTTTCGTGGCAAAAATATTTTTGGGAATTTCAGTGGTCTAGGATGTGGGTTAATGCCCCTTTCAGGCTGCAAATGCTTTTGGGACATTCAGAGCTCTCTCACACTGTTTTTGGGCCACCAACATTTTCTGGACTTCAGGGGGTCTACGATGCCTATAAACCCCTTTTTTGGGCATCCAAACATTTCAACATTTTTTCAGGCCTAAGATGCATTTTAAGGCCTTTTTTGGAATGCTGACATTTTCTGAACTTTCAGGGTTGTAGAATGCATTTTTCGTGGCAAAAATATTTTTGGGAATTTCAGGGGTCTAGCACGCGGGTTAATGTCCTTTTCAGACTGCAAATGTTTTTGGGAGATTCAGAGCTCTCGCACACTGTTTTTGGGCCACCAACAAATACTGGACATTAGGGGGTCTATGATGCCTGTAAACCCCTTTTTTATGCCTCCAAGGTTTTCAACATTTATGTAGGCCTAAGATGCATTTTAAGGCCTTTTTTGGGCTGCTAACATATTCTGAACTTTCAGGGGTGTAGGATGCCTTTTTCGTGCCAAAAATATTTTGGGGAATTTCAGTGGTCTAGGATGCGGGTTAATGGCCTTTTCAGGCTGCAAATGTTTTTGGGACATTCAAAGCTCTCTCACGCTGTTTTTGGGCCACCAACATTTTCCAGACTTTAGGGGGTCTACGATGCCTGTAAACCCCTTTTTTGGGCCTCCAATGATTTCAACATTTTTGCAGGCCTAAGATGCATTTTAAGGCCTTTTTTGGGCTGCTAACATATTCTGTACTTTCGGGGATGTAGGATCCATTTTTCGTGGCAAAAATATTTTTGGGAATTTCAGTGGTCTAGGATGTGGTTTAATGCCCCTTTCAGGCTGCAAATGCTTTTGGGACATTCAGAGCTCTCTCACAATGTTTTTGGGCCACCAACATTTTCTGGAGTTTAGGGGGTCTACGATGCCTGTAAACCTTTTTTTTGGGCCTCCAAACATTTCAACATTTTTTCAGGCCTAAGATGCATTTTAAGGCCTTTTTTGGAATGCTGACATATTCTGAACTTTCAGGGTTGTAGGATGCATTTTTCGTGCCAAAAATATTTTTGGTAATTTCAGTGGTCTAGGATTTGGGTTAATGCCCCTTTCAGGCTGCAAATGTGTTTGGGACATTCAGAGCTCTCTCACACTGCTTTTGGGCCACCAACATTTTCTGGACTTTAGGTGGTCTACGATGCCTGTAAACCCCTTTTTTGGGCCTCCAAAGATTTCAACATTTTTGCCGGCCTAAGATGCATTTTAAGGCCTTTTTTGGGCTGCTAACACATTCTGTACTTTCGGGGATGTAGGATGCATTTTTCGTGGCAAAAATATTTTTGGGAATTTCAGTGGTCTAGGATGTGGGTTAATGCCCCTTTCAGGCTGCAAATGCTTTTGGGACATTCAGAGCTCTCTCACACTGTTTTTGGGCCACCAACATTTTCTGAACTTTAGGGAGTCTACGATGCCTGTAAACCCCTTTTTTGGGCATCCAAACATTTCAACATTTTTGCAGGCCTAAGATGCATTTTAAGGCCTTTTTTGGGCTGCTAACATTTTCTGAACTTTCAGGGGTGTAGGATGCATTTTTCGCGCCAGAAATATTTTTGGTAATTTCAGTGGTCTAGGGTTTGGGTTAATGCCCCTTTTGGGCTGTTAATGTTTTTGGGACATTCAGAGCTCTCTCACGCCGGTTTTCGGCCACCAACATATTCTGGACTTTAGGGGGTCTGGTATGCCTGCAAACCCCTTTTTTGGGCCTCCAAACATTTCAACATTTTTGCAGGCCTAAAATGCATTTAAGGCCTTTTTTGGGCTGCTAACATATTCTGTACTTTCAGGGGTGTAGGATGCATTTTTCGTGGCAAAAATATTTTTGGAATTTCAGTGGTCTAGGATGTGGGTTAATGCCCCTTTCAGGCTGCAAATGCTTTTGGGACATTCAGAGCTCTCTCACACTGTTTTTGGGCCACCAACATTTTCTGGACTTTAGGGGGTCTACGATGCCTATAAACCCCTTTTTTGGGCATCCAAACATTTCAACAATTTTTTAGGCCTAGGATGCATTTTAAGGCCTTTTTTGGGCTGCTAACATTTTCTGAACTTTCAGGGGTGTAGGATGCATTTTTCGTGCCAGAAATATTTTTGGTAATTTCAGTGGTCTAGGATTTGGGTTAATGCCCCTTTCAGGCTGCAAATGTGTTTGGGACATTCAGAGCTCTCTCACACCGTTTTCCGGACACCAACATATTCTGGACTTTATGGGGTCTAGAATGCCTGTAAACCCCTTTTTTTGGGCCTCCAAAGTTTTCAACATTTTTTCAGGCCTAAGATGCATTTTAAGGCCTTTTTTGGAATGCTGACATTTTCTGAACTTTCAGGGTTGTAGAATGCATTTTTCGTGGCAAAAATATTTTTGGGAATTTCAGGGGTCTAGCACGCGGGTTAATGTCCTTTTCAGACTGCAAATGTTTTTGGGAGATTCAGAGCTCTCTCACACTGTTTTTGGGCCACCAACAAATACTGGACATTAGGGGGTCTAGGATGCCTGTAAACCCCTTTTTTATGCCTCCAAGGTTTTCAACATTTATGTAGGCCTAAGATGCATTTTAAGGCCTTTTTTGGGCTGCTAACATATTCTGAACTTTCAGGGGTGTAGGATGCCTTTTTCGTGCCAAAAATATTTTGGGGAATTTCAGTGGTCTAGGATGCGGGTTAATGGCCTTTTCAGGCTGCAAATGTTTTTGGGACATACAAAGCTCTCTCACGCTGTTTTTGGGCCACCAACATTTTCCAGACTTTAGGGGGTCTACGATGCCTGTAAACCCCTTTTTTGGGCCTTCAAAGATTTCAACATTTTTGCCGGCCTAAGATGCATTTTAAGGCCTTTTTTGGGCTGCTAACATATTCTGTACTTTCGGGGATGTAGGATGCATTTTTCGTGGCAAAAATATTTTTGGGAATTTCAGTGGTCTAGGATGTGGGTTAATGCCCCTTTCAGGCTGCAAATGCTTTTGGGACATTCAGAGCTCTCTCACACTGTTTTTGGGCCACCAACATTTTCTGAACTTTAGGGGGTCTACGATGCCTGTAAACCCCTTTTTTGGGCATCCAAACATTTCAACATTTTTGCAGGCCTAAGATGCATTTTAAGGCCTTTTTTGGGCTGCTAACATTTTCTGAACTTTCAGGGGTGTAGGATGCATTTTTCGCGCCAGAAATATTTTTGGTAATTTCAGTGGTCTAGGGTTTGGGTTAATGCCCCTTTTGGGCTGTTAATGTTTTTGGGACATTCAGAGCTCTCTCACACCGGTTTTCGGCCACCAACATATACTGGACTTTAGGGGGTCTGGTATGCCTGTAAACCCCTTTTTTGGGCCTCCAAACATTTCAACATTTTTGCAGGCCTAAAATGCATTTAAGGCCTTTTTTGGGCTGCTAACATATTCTGTACTTTCAGGGGTGTAGGATGCATTTTTCGTGGCAAAAATATTTTTGGAATTTCAGTGGTCTAGGATGTGGGTTAATGCCCCTTTCAGGCTGCAAATGCTTTTGGGACATTCAGAGCTCTCTCACACTGTTTTTGGGCCACCAACATTTTCTGGACTTTAGGGGGTCTACAATGCCTATAAACCCCTTTTTTGGGCATCCAAACATTTCAACAATTTTTTAGGCCTAGGATGCATTTTAAGGCCTTTTTTGGGCTGCTAACATTTTCTGAACTTTCAGGGGTGTAGGATGCATTTTTCGTGCCAGAAATATTTTTGGTAATTTCAGTGGTCTAGGATTTGGGTTAATGCCCCTTTCAGGCTGCAAATGTGTTTGGGACATTCAGAGCTCTCTCACACCGTTTTCCGGACACCAACATATTCTGGACTTTATGGGGTCTAGAATGCCTGTAAACCCCTTTTTTTGGGCCTCCAAAGTTTTCAACATTTTTTCAGGCCTAAGATGCATTTTAAGGCCTTTTTTGGAATGCTGACATTTTCTGAACTTTCAGGGTTGTAGAATGCATTTTTCGTGGCAAAAATATTTTTGGGAATTTCAGGGGTCTAGCACGCGGGTTAATGTCCTTTTCAGACTGCAAATGTTTTTGGGAGATTCAGAGCTCTCTCACACTGTTTTTGGGCCACCAACAAATACTGGACATTAGGGGGTCTAGGATGCCTGTAAACCCCTTTTTTATGCCTCCAAGGTTTTCAACATTTATGTAGGCCTAAGATGCATTTTAAGGCCTTTTTTGGGCTGCTAACATATTCTGAACTTTCAGGGGTGTAGGATGCCTTTTTCGTGCCAAAAATATTTTGGGGAATTTCAGTGGTCTAGGATGCGGGTTAATGGCCTTTTCAGGCTGCAAATGTTTTTGGGACATACAAAGCTCTCTCACGCTGTTTTTGGGCCACCAACATTTTCCAGACTTTAGGGGGTCTACGATGCCTGTAAACCCCTTTTTTGGGCTTTCAAAGATTTCAACATTTTTGCCGGCCTAAGATGCATTTTAAGGCCTTTTTTGGGCTGCTAACATATTCTGTACTTTCGGGGATGTAGGATGCATTTTTCGTGGCAAAAATATTTTTGGGAATTTCAGTGGTCTAGGATGTGGGTTAATGCCCCTTTCAGGCTGCAAATGCTTTTGGGACATTCAGAGCTCTCTCACACTTTTTTTGGGCCACCAACATTTTCTGAACTTTAGGGGGTCTACGATGCCTGTAAACCCCTTTTTTGGGCATCCAAACATTTCAACATTTTTGCAGGCCTAAGATGCATTTTAAGGCCTTTTTTGGGCTGCTAACATTTTCTGAACTTTCAGGGGTGTAGGATGCATTTTTCGCGCCAGAAATATTTTTGGTAATTTCAGTGGTCTAGGGTTTGGGTTAATGCCCCTTTTGGGCTGTTAATGTTTTTGGGACATTCAGAGCTCTCTCACACCGGTTTTCGGCCACCAACATATTCTGGACTTTAGGGGGTCTGGGATGCCTGTAAACCCCTTTTTTGGGCCTCCAAACATTTCAACATTTTTGCAGGCCTAAAATGCATTTAAGGCCTTTTTTGGGCTGCTAACATATTCTGTACTTTCAGGGGTGTAGGATGCATTTTTCGTGGCAAAAATATTTTTGGGAATTTCAGTGGTCTAGGATGTGGGTTAATGCCCCTTTCAGGCTGCAAATGCTTTTGGGACATTCAGAGCTCTCTCACACTGTTTTTGGGCCACCAACATTTTCTGGACTTTAGGGGGTCTACGATGCCTATAAACCCCTTTTTTGGGCATCCAAACATTTCAACAATTTTTTAGTCCTAGGATGCATTTTAAGGCCTTCTTTGGGCTGCTAACATTTTCTGAACTTTCAGGGGAGTAGGATGCATTTTTCGTGCCAGAAATATTTTTGGTAATTTCAGTGGTCTAGGATTTGGGTTAATGCCCCTTTCAGGCTGCAAATGTGTTTGGGACATTCAGAGCTCTCTCACACCGTTTTCCGGACACCAACATATTCTGGACTTTATGGGGTCTAGAATGCCTGTAAACCCCTTTTTTTGGGCCTCCATAGTTTTCAACATTTTTTCAGGCCTAAGATGCATTTTAAGGCCTTTTTTGGAATGCTGACATTTTCTGAACTTTCAGGGTTGTAGAATGCATTTTTCGTGGCAAAAATATTTTTGGGAATTTCAGGGGTCTAGCACGCGGGTTAATGTCCTTTTCAGACTGCAAATGTTTTTGGGAGATTCAGAGCTCTCTCACACTGTTTTTGGGCCACCAACAAATACTGGACATTAGGGGGTCTAGGATGCCTGTAAACCCCTTTTTTATGCCTCCAAGGTTTTCAACATTTATGTAGGCCTAAGATGCATTTTAAGGCCTTTTTTGGGCTGCTAACATATTCTGAACTTTCAGGGGTGTAGGATGCATTTTTCACGCCAGAAATATTTTTGGTAATTTCAGTGGTCTAGGGTTTGGGTTAATGCCCCTTTTGGGCTGTTAATGTTTTTGGGACATTCAGAGCTCTCTCACACCGGTTTTCGGCCACCAACATATTCTGGACTTTAGGGGGTCTGGGATGCCTGTAAACCCCTTTTTTGGGCCTCCAAACATTTCAACATTTTTGCAGGCCTAAAATGCATTTAAGGCCTTTTTTGGGCTGCTAACATATTCTGTACTTTCAGGGGTGTAGGATGCATTTTTCGTGGCAAAAATATTTTTGGGAATTTCAGTGGTCTAGGATGTGGGTTAATGCCCCTTTCAGGCTGCAAATGCTTTTGGGACATTCAGAGCTCTCTCACACTGTTTTTGGGCCACCAACATTTTCTGAACTTTAGGGGGTCTACGATGCCTGTAAACCCCTTTTTTGGGCATCCAAACATTTCAACATTTTTGCAGGCCTAAGATGCATTTTAAGGCCTTTTTTGGGCTGCTAACATTTTCTGAACTTTCAGGGGTGTAGGATGCATTTTTCACGCCAGAAATATTTTTGGTAATTTCAGTGGTCTAGGGTTTGGGTTAATGCCCCTTTTGGGCTGTTAATGTTTTTGGGACATTCAGAGCTCTCTCACACCGGTTTTCGGCCACCAACATATTCTGGACTTTAGGGGGTCTGGGATGCCTATAAACCCCTTTTTTGGGCCTCCAAACATTTCAACATTTTTGCAGGCCTAAAATGCATTTAAGGCCTTTTTTGGGCTGCTAACATATTCTGTACTTTCAGGGGTGTAGGATGCATTTTTCGTGGCAAAAATATTTTTGGGAATTTCAGTGGTCTAGGATGTGGGTTAATGCCCCTTTCAGGCTGCAAATGCTTTTGGGACATTCAGAGCTCTCTCACACTGTTTTTGGGCCACCAACATTTTCTGGACTTTAGGGGGTCTACGATGCCTATAAACCCCTTTTTTGGGCATCCAAACATTTCAACAATTTTTTAGGCCTAGGATGCATTTTAAGGCCTTTTTTGGGCTGCTAACATTTTCTGAACTTTCAGGGGTGTAGGATGCATTTTTCGTGCCAGAAATATTTTTGGTAATTTCAGTGGTCTAGGATTTGGGTTAATGCCCCTTTCAGGCTGCAAATGCTTTTGGGACATTCAGAGCTCTCTCACACTGTTTTTGGGCCACCAACATTTTCTGGACTTTAGGGGGTCTACGATGCCTATAAACCCCTTTTTTGGGCATCCAAACATTTCAACATTTTTTCAGGCCTAAGATGCATTTTAAGGCCTTTTTTGGAATGCTGACATATTCTGAACTTTCAGGGTTGTAGGATGCATTTTTCGTGCCAAAAATATTTTTGGGAATTTCAGGGGTCTAGCATGCGGGTTAATGTCCTTTTCAGACTGCAATTGTTTTTGGGACATTCAGAGCTCTCTCACACCGTTTTTGGGCCACCGACATATTCTGGACTTTAGGGGGTCTACAATGCCTGTAAACCCCTTTTTTGGGCATCCAAACATTTCAACATTTTTGCAGGCCTAAGATGCATTTTAAGGCCTTTTTGGGCTGCTAACATTTTCTGAACTTTCAGGGGTGTAGGATGCATTTTTCGTGCCAGAAATATTTTTGGTAATTTCAGTGGTCTAGGATTTGGGTTAATGCCCCTTTCAGGCTGCAAATGTGTTTGGGACATTCAGAGCTCTCTCACAATGTTTTTGGGCCACCAACATTTTCTGGACTTTAGGGGGTCTACGATGCCTGTAAACCTTTTTTTTGGGCCTCCAAACATTTCAACATTTTTGCAGGCCTAAAATGCATTTAAGGCCTTTTTTGGGCTGCTAACATATTCTGTACTTTCAGGGGTGTAGGATGCATTTTTCGTGCCAAAAATATTTTTGGGAATTTCAGTGGTCTAGGATGTGGGTTAATGCCCCTTTCAGGCTGCAAATGCTTTTGGGACATTCAGAGCTCTCTCACACTGTTTTTGGGCCACCAACATTTTCTGGACTTTAGGGGGTCTACGATGCCTATAAACCCCTTTTTTGGGCATCCAAACATTTCAACAATTTTTTAGGCCTAGGATGCATTTTAAGGCCTTTTTTGGGATGCTAACATTTTCTGAACTTTCAGGGGTGTAGGATGCATTTTTCGTGCCAGAAATATTTTTGGTAATTTCAGTGGTCTAGGATTTGGGTTAATGCCCCTTTCAGGCTGCAAATGTGTTTGGGACATTCAGAGCTCTCTCACACCGTTTTCCGGACACCAACATATTCTGGACTTTATGGGGTCTAGAATGCCTGTAAACCGCTTTTTTTGGGCCTCCAAAGTTTTCAACATTTTTTCAGGCCTAAGATGCATTTTAAGGCCTTTTTTGGAATGCTGACATTTTCTGAACTTTCAGGGTTGTAGAATGCATTTTTCGTGGCAAAAATATTTTTGGGAATTTCAGGGGTCTAGCACGCGGGTTACTGTCCTTTTCAGACTGCAAATGTTTTTGGGAGATTCAGAGCTCTCTCACACTGTTTTTGGGCCACCGACATATTCTGGACTTTAGGGGGTCTAGGGCGCCTGTAAAACCCTTTTTTGGGCCTCCACAGTTTACAACATTTTTTCAGTCCTAAGGTTCATTTTAAGGCCTCTTTTGCGCTGTTAAAATATTCAGAACTTTCAGGTGTGAAGGATGCATATTTCATGCCAAAAATATGTTTGGGAATTTCAGTGGTCTAGGATGCGGGTTAATTCCCCTTTCAGACTGCAAATGTTTTTGGGACATTCAGAGCTCTCTCACACCGTTTTTCGGCCACCAACAAATTCTGGACATTAGGGGGTCTAGGATGTCTGTAAACCCCTTTTTTATGCCTCCAAAGTTTTCAACATTTATGCAGGCCTAAGATGCATTTTAAGGCCTTTTTTGGGCTGCTAACATATTCTGAGCTTTCAGGGGTGTAGGACGCATTTTTCGTGCCAAAAATATTTTTGGGAATTTCAGTGGTCTAGGATGTGGGTTAATGCCCCTTTCAGGCTGCAAATGCTTTTGGGACATTCAGAGCTCTCTCACACTGTTTTTGGGCCACCAACATTTTCTGAACTTTAGGGGGTCTACGATGCCTGTAAACCCCTTTTTTGGGCATCCAAACATTTCAACATTTTTGCAGGCCTAAGATGCATTTTAAGGCCTTTTTTGGGCTGCTAACATTTTCTAAACTTTCAGGGGTGTAGAATGCATTTTTCGTGGCAAAAATATTTTTGGGAATTTCAGGGGTCTAGCACGCGGGTTAATGTCCTTTTCAGACTGCAAATGTTTTTGGGAGATTCAGAGCTCTCTCACACTGTTTTTGGGCCACCAACAAATACTGGACATTAGGGGGTCTAGGATGCCTGTAAACCCCTTTTTTATGCCTCCAAGGTTTTCAACATTTATGTAGGCCTAAGATGCATTTTAAGGCCTTTTTTGGGCTGCTAACATATTCTGAACTTTCAGGGGTGTAGGATGCCTTTTTCGTGCCAAAGATATTTTGGGGAATTTCAGTGGTCTAGGATGCGGGTTAATGGCCTTTTCAGGCTGCACATGTTTTTGGGACATACAAAGCTCTCTCACGCTGTTTTTGGGCCACCAACATTTTCCAGACTTTAGGGGGTCTACGATGCCTGTAAACCCCTTTTTTGGGCCTCCAAAGATTTCAACATTTTTGCCGGCCTAAGATGCATTTTAAGGCCTTTTTTGGGCTGCTAACATATTCTGTAATTTCGGGGATGTAGGATGCATTTTTCGTGGCAAAAATATTTTTGGGAATTTCAGTGGTCTAGGATGTGGGTTAATGCCCCTTTCAGGCTGCAAATGCTTTTGGGACATTCAGAGCTCTCTCACACTGTTTTTGGGCCACCAACATTTTCTGAACTTTAGGGGGTCTACGATGCCTGTAAACCCCTTTTTTGGGCCTCCAAAGATTTCAACATTCTTGCCGGCCTAAGATGCATTTTAAGGCCTTTTTTGGGCTGCTAACATATTCTGTGCTTTCGGGGGTGTAGGATTCATTTTTCGTGGCAAAAATATTTTTGGGAATTTCAGTGGTCTAGGATGTGGGTTAATGCCCCTTTCAGGCTGCAAATGCTTTTGGGACATTCAGAGCTCTCTCACACTGTTTTTGGGCCACCAACATTTTCTGAACTTTAGGGGGTCTACGATGCCTGTAAACCCCTTTTTTGGGCATCCAAACATTTCAACATTTTTGCAGGCCTAAGATGCATTTTAAGGCCTTTTTTGGGCTGCTAACATTTTCTGAACTTTCAGGGGTGTAGGATGCATTTTTCGCGCCAGAAATATTTTTGGTAATTTCAGTGGTCTAGGGTTTGGGTTAATGCCCCTTTTGGGCTGTTAATGTTTTTGGGACATTCAGAGCTCTCTCACACCGGTTTTCGGCCACCAACATATTCTGGACTTTAGGGGGTCTGGGATGCCTGTAAACCCCTTTTTTGGGCCTCCAAACATTTCAACATTTTTGCAGGCCTAAAATGCATTTAAGGCCTTTTTTGGGCTGCTAACATATTCTGTACTTTCAGGGGTGTAGGATGCATTTTTCGTGGCAAAAATATTTTTGGGAATTTCAGTGGTCTAGGATGTGGGTTAATGCCCCTTTCAGGCTGCAAATGCTTTTGGGACATTCAGAGCTCTCTCACACTGTTTTTGGGCCACCAACATTTTCTGGACTTTAGGGGGTCTACGATGCCTATAAACCCCTTTTTTGGGCATCCAAACATTTCAACAATTTTTTAGTCCTAGGATGCATTTTAAGGCCTTCTTTGGGCTGCTAACATTTTCTGAACTTTCAGGGGAGTAGGATGCATTTTTCGTGCCAGAAATATTTTTGGTAATTTCAGTGGTCTAGGATTTGGGTTAATGCCCCTTTCAGGCTGCAAATGTGTTTGGGACATTCAGAGCTCTCTCACACCGTTTTCCGGACACCAACATATTCTGGACTTTATGGGGTCTAGAATGCCTGTAAACCCCTTTTTTTGGGCCTCCATAGTTTTCAACATTTTTTCAGGCCTAAGATGCATTTTAAGGCCTTTTTTGGAATGCTGACATTTTCTGAACTTTCAGGGTTGTAGAATGCATTTTTCGTGGCAAAAATATTTTTGGGAATTTCAGGGGTCTAGCACGCGGGTTAATGTCCTTTTCAGACTGCAAATGTTTTTGGGAGATTCAGAGCTCTCTCACACTGTTTTTGGGCCACCAACAAATACTGGACATTAGGGGGTCTAGGATGCCTGTAAACCCCTTTTTTATGCCTCCAAGGTTTTCAACATTTATGTAGGCCTAAGATGCATTTTAAGGCCTTTTTTGGGCTGCTAACATATTCTGAACTTTCAGGGGTGTAGGATGCATTTTTCACGCCAGAAATATTTTTGGTAATTTCAGTGGTCTAGGGTTTGGGTTAATGCCCCTTTTGGGCTGTTAATGTTTTTGGGACATTCAGAGCTCTCTCACACCGGTTTTCGGCCACCAACATATTCTGGACTTTAGGGGGTCTGGGATGCCTGTAAACCCCTTTTTTGGGCCTCCAAACATTTCAACATTTTTGCAGGCCTAAAATGCATTTAAGGCCTTTTTTGGGCTGCTAACATATTCTGTACTTTCAGGGGTGTAGGATGCATTTTTCGTGGCAAAAATATTTTTGGGAATTTCAGTGGTCTAGGATGTGGGTTAATGCCCCTTTCAGGCTGCAAATGCTTTTGGGACATTCAGAGCTCTCTCACACTGTTTTTGGGCCACCAACATTTTCTGAACTTTAGGGGGTCTACGATGCCTGTAAACCCCTTTTTTGGGCATCCAAACATTTCAACATTTTTGCAGGCCTAAGATGCATTTTAAGGCCTTTTTTGGGCTGCTAACATTTTCTGAACTTTCAGGGGTGTAGGATGCATTTTTCACGCCAGAAATATTTTTGGTAATTTCAGTGGTCTAGGGTTTGGGTTAATGCCCCTTTTGGGCTGTTAATGTTTTTGGGACATTCAGAGCTCTCTCACACCGGTTTTCGGCCACCAACATATTCTGGACTTTAGGGGGTCTGGGATGCCTATAAACCCCTTTTTTGGGCCTCCAAACATTTCAACATTTTTGCAGGCCTAAAATGCATTTAAGGCCTTTTTTGGGCTGCTAACATATTCTGTACTTTCAGGGGTGTAGGATGCATTTTTCGTGGCAAAAATATTTTTGGGAATTTCAGTGGTCTAGGATGTGGGTTAATGCCCCTTTCAGGCTGCAAATGCTTTTGGGACATTCAGAGCTCTCTCACACTGTTTTTGGGCCACCAACATTTTCTGGACTTTAGGGGGTCTACGATGCCTATAAACCCCTTTTTTGGGCATCCAAACATTTCAACAATTTTTTAGGCCTAGGATGCATTTTAAGGCCTTTTTTGGGCTGCTAACATTTTCTGAACTTTCAGGGGTGTAGGATGCATTTTTCGTGCCAGAAATATTTTTGGTAATTTCAGTGGTCTAGGATTTGGGTTAATGCCCCTTTCAGGCTGCAAATGCTTTTGGGACATTCAGAGCTCTCTCACACTGTTTTTGGGCCACCAACATTTTCTGGACTTTAGGGGGTCTACGATGCCTATAAACCCCTTTTTTGGGCATCCAAACATTTCAACATTTTTTCAGGCCTAAGATGCATTTTAAGGCCTTTTTTGGAATGCTGACATATTCTGAACTTTCAGGGTTGTAGGATGCATTTTTCGTGCCAAAAATATTTTTGGGAATTTCAGGGGTCTAGCATGCGGGTTAATGTCCTTTTCAGACTGCAATTGTTTTTGGGACATTCAGAGCTCTCTCACACCGTTTTTGGGCCACCGACATATTCTGGACTTTAGGGGGTCTACAATGCCTGTAAACCCCTTTTTTGGGCATCCAAACATTTCAACATTTTTGCAGGCCTAAGATGCATTTTAAGGCCTTTTTGGGCTGCTAACATTTTCTGAACTTTCAGGGGTGTAGGATGCATTTTTCGTGCCAGAAATATTTTTGGTAATTTCAGTGGTCTAGGATTTGGGTTAATGCCCCTTTCAGGCTGCAAATGTGTTTGGGACATTCAGAGCTCTCTCACAATGTTTTTGGGCCACCAACATTTTCTGGACTTTAGGGGGTCTACGATGCCTGTAAACCTTTTTTTTGGGCCTCCAAACATTTCAACATTTTTGCAGGCCTAAAATGCATTTAAGGCCTTTTTTGGGCTGCTAACATATTCTGTACTTTCAGGGGTGTAGGATGCATTTTTCGTGCCAAAAATATTTTTGGGAATTTCAGTGGTCTAGGATGTGGGTTAATGCCCCTTTCAGGCTGCAAATGCTTTTGGGACATTCAGAGCTCTCTCACACTGTTTTTGGGCCACCAACATTTTCTGGACTTTAGGGGGTCTACGATGCCTATAAACCCCTTTTTTGGGCATCCAAACATTTCAACAATTTTTTAGGCCTAGGATGCATTTTAAGGCCTTTTTTGGGATGCTAACATTTTCTGAACTTTCAGGGGTGTAGGATGCATTTTTCGTGCCAGAAATATTTTTGGTAATTTCAGTGGTCTAGGATTTGGGTTAATGCCCCTTTCAGGCTGCAAATGTGTTTGGGACATTCAGAGCTCTCTCACACCGTTTTCCGGACACCAACATATTCTGGACTTTATGGGGTCTAGAATGCCTGTAAACCGCTTTTTTTGGGCCTCCAAAGTTTTCAACATTTTTTCAGGCCTAAGATGCATTTTAAGGCCTTTTTTGGAATGCTGACATTTTCTGAACTTTCAGGGTTGTAGAATGCATTTTTCGTGGCAAAAATATTTTTGGGAATTTCAGGGGTCTAGCACGCGGGTTACTGTCCTTTTCAGACTGCAAATGTTTTTGGGAGATTCAGAGCTCTCTCACACTGTTTTTGGGCCACCGACATATTCTGGACTTTAGGGGGTCTAGGGCGCCTGTAAAACCCTTTTTTGGGCCTCCACAGTTTACAACATTTTTTCAGTCCTAAGGTTCATTTTAAGGCCTCTTTTGCGCTGTTAAAATATTCAGAACTTTCAGGTGTGAAGGATGCATATTTCATGCCAAAAATATGTTTGGGAATTTCAGTGGTCTAGGATGCGGGTTAATTCCCCTTTCAGACTGCAAATGTTTTTGGGACATTCAGAGCTCTCTCACACCGTTTTTCGGCCACCAACAAATTCTGGACATTAGGGGGTCTAGGATGTCTGTAAACCCCTTTTTTATGCCTCCAAAGTTTTCAACATTTATGCAGGCCTAAGATGCATTTTAAGGCCTTTTTTGGGCTGCTAACATATTCTGAGCTTTCAGGGGTGTAGGACGCATTTTTCGTGCCAAAAATATTTTTGGGAATTTCAGTGGTCTAGGATGTGGGTTAATGCCCCTTTCAGGCTGCAAATGCTTTTGGGACATTCAGAGCTCTCTCACACTGTTTTTGGGCCACCAACATTTTCTGAACTTTAGGGGGTCTACGATGCCTGTAAACCCCTTTTTTGGGCATCCAAACATTTCAACATTTTTGCAGGCCTAAGATGCATTTTAAGGCCTTTTTTGGGCTGCTAACATTTTCTAAACTTTCAGGGGTGTAGAATGCATTTTTCGTGGCAAAAATATTTTTGGGAATTTCAGGGGTCTAGCACGCGGGTTAATGTCCTTTTCAGACTGCAAATGTTTTTGGGAGATTCAGAGCTCTCTCACACTGTTTTTGGGCCACCAACAAATACTGGACATTAGGGGGTCTAGGATGCCTGTAAACCCCTTTTTTATGCCTCCAAGGTTTTCAACATTTATGTAGGCCTAAGATGCATTTTAAGGCCTTTTTTGGGCTGCTAACATATTCTGAACTTTCAGGGGTGTAGGATGCCTTTTTCGTGCCAAAGATATTTTGGGGAATTTCAGTGGTCTAGGATGCGGGTTAATGGCCTTTTCAGGCTGCACATGTTTTTGGGACATACAAAGCTCTCTCACGCTGTTTTTGGGCCACCAACATTTTCCAGACTTTAGGGGGTCTACGATGCCTGTAAACCCCTTTTTTGGGCCTCCAAAGATTTCAACATTTTTGCCGGCCTAAGATGCATTTTAAGGCCTTTTTTGGGCTGCTAACATATTCTGTAATTTCGGGGATGTAGGATGCATTTTTCGTGGCAAAAATATTTTTGGGAATTTCAGTGGTCTAGGATGTGGGTTAATGCCCCTTTCAGGCTGCAAATGCTTTTGGGACATTCAGAGCTCTCTCACACTGTTTTTGGGCCACCAACATTTTCTGAACTTTAGGGGGTCTACGATGCCTGTAAACCCCTTTTTTGGGCCTCCAAAGATTTCAACATTCTTGCCGGCCTAAGATGCATTTTAAGGCCTTTTTTGGGCTGCTAACATATTCTGTGCTTTCGGGGGTGTAGGATTCATTTTTCGTGGCAAAAATATTTTTGGGAATTTCAGTGGTCTAGGATGTGGGTTAATGCCCCTTTCAGGCTGCAAATGCTTTTGGGACATTCAGAGCTCTCTCACACTGTTTTTGGGCCACCAACATTTTCTGGACTTCAGGGGGTCTACGATGCCTATAAACCCCTTTTTTGGGCATCCAAACATTTCAACATTTTTTCAGGCCTAAGATGCATTTTAAGGCCTTTTTTGGAATGCTGACATTTTCTGAACTTTCAGGGTTGTAGAATGCATTTTTCGTGGCAAAAATATTTTTGGGAATTTCAGGGGTCTAGCACGCGGGTTAATGTCCTTTTCAGACTGCAAATGTTTTTGGGAGATTCAGAGCTCTCGCACACTGTTTTTGGGCCACCAACAAATACTGGACATTAGGGGGTCTATGATGCCTGTAAAACCCTTTTTTATGCCTCCAAGGTTTTCAACATTTATGTAGGCCTAAGATGCATTTTAAGGCCTTTTTTGGGCTGCTAACATATTCTGAACTTTCAGGGGTGTAGGATGCCTTTTTCGTGCCAAAAATATTTTGGGGAATTTCAGTGGTCTAGGATGCGGGTTAATGGCCTTTTCAGGCTGCAAATGTTTTTGGGACATTCAAAGCTCTCTCACGCTGTTTTTGGGCCACCAACATTTTCCAGACTTTAGGGGGTCTACGATGCCTGTAAACCCCTTTTTTGGGCCTCCAATGATTTCAACATTTTTGCAGGCCTAAGATGCATTTTAAGGCCTTTTTTGGGCTGCTAACATATTCTGTACTTTCGGGGATGTAGGATCCATTTTTCGTGGCAAAAATATTTTTGGGAATTTCAGTGGTCTAGGATGTGGTTTAATGCCCCTTTCAGGCTGCAAATGCTTTTGGGACATTCAGAGCTCTCTCACAATGTTTTTGGGCCACCAACATTTTCTGGAGTTTAGGGGGTCTACGATGCCTGTAAACCTTTTTTTTGGGCCTCCAAACATTTCAACATTTTTTCAGGCCTAAGATGCATTTTAAGGCCTTTTTTGGAATGCTGACATATTCTGAACTTTCAGGGTTGTAGGATGCATTTTTCGTGCCAAAAATATTTTTGGTAATTTCAGTGGTCTAGGATTTGGGTTAATGCCCCTTTCAGGCTGCAAATGTGTTTGGGACATTCAGAGCTCTCTCACACTGCTTTTGGGCCACCAACATTTTCTGGACTTTAGGTGGTCTACGATGCCTGTAAACCCCTTTTTTGGGCCTCCAAAGATTTCAACATTTTTGCCGGCCTAAGATGCATTTTAAGGCCTTTTTTGGGCTGCTAACACATTCTGTACTTTCGGGGATGTAGGATGCATTTTTCGTGGCAAAAATATTTTTGGGAATTTCAGTGGTCTAGGATGTGGGTTAATGCCCCTTTCAGGCTGCAAATGCTTTTGGGACATTCAGAGCTCTCTCACACTGTTTTTGGGCCACCAACATTTTCTGAACTTTAGGGAGTCTACGATGCCTGTAAACCCCTTTTTTGGGCATCCAAACATTTCAACATTTTTGCAGGCCTAAGATGCATTTTAAGGCCTTTTTTGGGCTGCTAACATTTTCTGAACTTTCAGGGGTGTAGGATGCATTTTTCGCGCCAGAAATATTTTTGGTAATTTCAGTGGTCTAGGGTTTGGGTTAATGCCCCTTTTGGGCTGTTAATGTTTTTGGGACATTCAGAGCTCTCTCACGCCGGTTTTCGGCCACCAACATATTCTGGACTTTAGGGGGTCTGGTATGCCTGCAAACCCCTTTTTTGGGCCTCCAAACATTTCAACATTTTTGCAGGCCTAAAATGCATTTAAGGCCTTTTTTGGGCTGCTAACATATTCTGTACTTTCAGGGGTGTAGGATGCATTTTTCGTGGCAAAAATATTTTTGGAATTTCAGTGGTCTAGGATGTGGGTTAATGCCCCTTTCAGGCTGCAAATGCTTTTGGGACATTCAGAGCTCTCTCACACTGTTTTTGGGCCACCAACATTTTCTGGACTTTAGGGGGTCTACGATGCCTATAAACCCCTTTTTTGGGCATCCAAACATTTCAACAATTTTTTAGGCCTAGGATGCATTTTAAGGCCTTTTTTGGGCTGCTAACATTTTCTGAACTTTCAGGGGTGTAGGATGCATTTTTCGTGCCAGAAATATTTTTGGTAATTTCAGTGGTCTAGGATTTGGGTTAATGCCCCTTTCAGGCTGCAAATGTGTTTGGGACATTCAGAGCTCTCTCACACCGTTTTCCGGACACCAACATATTCTGGACTTTATGGGGTCTAGAATGCCTGTAAACCCCTTTTTTTGGGCCTCCAAAGTTTTCAACATTTTTTCAGGCCTAAGATGCATTTTAAGGCCTTTTTTGGAATGCTGACATTTTCTGAACTTTCAGGGTTGTAGAATGCATTTTTCGTGGCAAAAATATTTTTGGGAATTTCAGGGGTCTAGCACGCGGGTTAATGTCCTTTTCAGACTGCAAATGTTTTTGGGAGATTCAGAGCTCTCTCACACTGTTTTTGGGCCACCAACAAATACTGGACATTAGGGGGTCTAGGATGCCTGTAAACCCCTTTTTTATGCCTCCAAGGTTTTCAACATTTATGTAGGCCTAAGATGCATTTTAAGGCCTTTTTTGGGCTGCTAACATATTCTGAACTTTCAGGGGTGTAGGATGCCTTTTTCGTGCCAAAAATATTTTGGGGAATTTCAGTGGTCTAGGATGCGGGTTAATGGCCTTTTCAGGCTGCAAATGTTTTTGGGACATACAAAGCTCTCTCACGCTGTTTTTGGGCCACCAACATTTTCCAGACTTTAGGGGGTCTACGATGCCTGTAAACCCCTTTTTTGGGCCTTCAAAGATTTCAACATTTTTGCCGGCCTAAGATGCATTTTAAGGCCTTTTTTGGGCTGCTAACATATTCTGTACTTTCGGGGATGTAGGATGCATTTTTCGTGGCAAAAATATTTTTGGGAATTTCAGTGGTCTAGGATGTGGGTTAATGCCCCTTTCAGGCTGCAAATGCTTTTGGGACATTCAGAGCTCTCTCACACTGTTTTTGGGCCACCAACATTTTCTGAACTTTAGGGGGTCTACGATGCCTGTAAACCCCTTTTTTGGGCATCCAAACATTTCAACATTTTTGCAGGCCTAAGATGCATTTTAAGGCCTTTTTTGGGCTGCTAACATTTTCTGAACTTTCAGGGGTGTAGGATGCATTTTTCGCGCCAGAAATATTTTTGGTAATTTCAGTGGTCTAGGGTTTGGGTTAATGCCCCTTTTGGGCTGTTAATGTTTTTGGGACATTCAGAGCTCTCTCACACCGGTTTTCGGCCACCAACATATACTGGACTTTAGGGGGTCTGGTATGCCTGTAAACCCCTTTTTTGGGCCTCCAAACATTTCAACATTTTTGCAGGCCTAAAATGCATTTAAGGCCTTTTTTGGGCTGCTAACATATTCTGTACTTTCAGGGGTGTAGGATGCATTTTTCGTGGCAAAAATATTTTTGGAATTTCAGTGGTCTAGGATGTGGGTTAATGCCCCTTTCAGGCTGCAAATGCTTTTGGGACATTCAGAGCTCTCTCACACTGTTTTTGGGCCACCAACATTTTCTGGACTTTAGGGGGTCTACAATGCCTATAAACCCCTTTTTTGGGCATCCAAACATTTCAACAATTTTTTAGGCCTAGGATGCATTTTAAGGCCTTTTTTGGGCTGCTAACATTTTCTGAACTTTCAGGGGTGTAGGATGCATTTTTCGTGCCAGAAATATTTTTGGTAATTTCAGTGGTCTAGGATTTGGGTTAATGCCCCTTTCAGGCTGCAAATGTGTTTGGGACATTCAGAGCTCTCTCACACCGTTTTCCGGACACCAACATATTCTGGACTTTATGGGGTCTAGAATGCCTGTAAACCCCTTTTTTTGGGCCTCCAAAGTTTTCAACATTTTTTCAGGCCTAAGATGCATTTTAAGGCCTTTTTTGGAATGCTGACATTTTCTGAACTTTCAGGGTTGTAGAATGCATTTTTCGTGGCAAAAATATTTTTGGGAATTTCAGGGGTCTAGCACGCGGGTTAATGTCCTTTTCAGACTGCAAATGTTTTTGGGAGATTCAGAGCTCTCTCACACTGTTTTTGGGCCACCAACAAATACTGGACATTAGGGGGTCTAGGATGCCTGTAAACCCCTTTTTTATGCCTCCAAGGTTTTCAACATTTATGTAGGCCTAAGATGCATTTTAAGGCCTTTTTTGGGCTGCTAACATATTCTGAACTTTCAGGGGTGTAGGATGCCTTTTTCGTGCCAAAAATATTTTGGGGAATTTCAGTGGTCTAGGATGCGGGTTAATGGCCTTTTCAGGCTGCAAATGTTTTTGGGACATACAAAGCTCTCTCACGCTGTTTTTGGGCCACCAACATTTTCCAGACTTTAGGGGGTCTACGATGCCTGTAAACCCCTTTTTTGGGCTTTCAAAGATTTCAACATTTTTGCCGGCCTAAGATGCATTTTAAGGCCTTTTTTGGGCTGCTAACATATTCTGTACTTTCGGGGATGTAGGATGCATTTTTCGTGGCAAAAATATTTTTGGGAATTTCAGTGGTCTAGGATGTGGGTTAATGCCCCTTTCAGGCTGCAAATGCTTTTGGGACATTCAGAGCTCTCTCACACTTTTTTTGGGCCACCAACATTTTCTGAACTTTAGGGGGTCTACGATGCCTGTAAACCCCTTTTTTGGGCATCCAAACATTTCAACATTTTTGCAGGCCTAAGATGCATTTTAAGGCCTTTTTTGGGCTGCTAACATTTTCTGAACTTTCAGGGGTGTAGGATGCATTTTTCGCGCCAGAAATATTTTTGGTAATTTCAGTGGTCTAGGGTTTGGGTTAATGCCCCTTTTGGGCTGTTAATGTTTTTGGGACATTCAGAGCTCTCTCACACCGGTTTTCGGCCACCAACATATTCTGGACTTTAGGGGGTCTGGGATGCCTGTAAACCCCTTTTTTGGGCCTCCAAACATTTCAACATTTTTGCAGGCCTAAAATGCATTTAAGGCCTTTTTTGGGCTGCTAACATATTCTGTACTTTCAGGGGTGTAGGATGCATTTTTCGTGGCAAAAATATTTTTGGGAATTTCAGTGGTCTAGGATGTGGGTTAATGCCCCTTTCAGGCTGCAAATGCTTTTGGGACATTCAGAGCTCTCTCACACTGTTTTTGGGCCACCAACATTTTCTGGACTTTAGGGGGTCTACGATGCCTATAAACCCCTTTTTTGGGCATCCAAACATTTCAACAATTTTTTAGTCCTAGGATGCATTTTAAGGCCTTCTTTGGGCTGCTAACATTTTCTGAACTTTCAGGGGAGTAGGATGCATTTTTCGTGCCAGAAATATTTTTGGTAATTTCAGTGGTCTAGGATTTGGGTTAATGCCCCTTTCAGGCTGCAAATGTGTTTGGGACATTCAGAGCTCTCTCACACCGTTTTCCGGACACCAACATATTCTGGACTTTATGGGGTCTAGAATGCCTGTAAACCCCTTTTTTTGGGCCTCCATAGTTTTCAACATTTTTTCAGGCCTAAGATGCATTTTAAGGCCTTTTTTGGAATGCTGACATTTTCTGAACTTTCAGGGTTGTAGAATGCATTTTTCGTGGCAAAAATATTTTTGGGAATTTCAGGGGTCTAGCACGCGGGTTAATGTCCTTTTCAGACTGCAAATGTTTTTGGGAGATTCAGAGCTCTCTCACACTGTTTTTGGGCCACCAACAAATACTGGACATTAGGGGGTCTAGGATGCCTGTAAACCCCTTTTTTATGCCTCCAAGGTTTTCAACATTTATGTAGGCCTAAGATGCATTTTAAGGCCTTTTTTGGGCTGCTAACATATTCTGAACTTTCAGGGGTGTAGGATGCATTTTTCACGCCAGAAATATTTTTGGTAATTTCAGTGGTCTAGGGTTTGGGTTAATGCCCCTTTTGGGCTGTTAATGTTTTTGGGACATTCAGAGCTCTCTCACACCGGTTTTCGGCCACCAACATATTCTGGACTTTAGGGGGTCTGGGATGCCTGTAAACCCCTTTTTTGGGCCTCCAAACATTTCAACATTTTTGCAGGCCTAAAATGCATTTAAGGCCTTTTTTGGGCTGCTAACATATTCTGTACTTTCAGGGGTGTAGGATGCATTTTTCGTGGCAAAAATATTTTTGGGAATTTCAGTGGTCTAGGATGTGGGTTAATGCCCCTTTCAGGCTGCAAATGCTTTTGGGACATTCAGAGCTCTCTCACACTGTTTTTGGGCCACCAACATTTTCTGAACTTTAGGGGGTCTACGATGCCTGTAAACCCCTTTTTTGGGCATCCAAACATTTCAACATTTTTGCAGGCCTAAGATGCATTTTAAGGCCTTTTTTGGGCTGCTAACATTTTCTGAACTTTCAGGGGTGTAGGATGCATTTTTCACGCCAGAAATATTTTTGGTAATTTCAGTGGTCTAGGGTTTGGGTTAATGCCCCTTTTGGGCTGTTAATGTTTTTGGGACATTCAGAGCTCTCTCACACCGGTTTTCGGCCACCAACATATTCTGGACTTTAGGGGGTCTGGGATGCCTATAAACCCCTTTTTTGGGCCTCCAAACATTTCAACATTTTTGCAGGCCTAAAATGCATTTAAGGCCTTTTTTGGGCTGCTAACATATTCTGTACTTTCAGGGGTGTAGGATGCATTTTTCGTGGCAAAAATATTTTTGGGAATTTCAGTGGTCTAGGATGTGGGTTAATGCCCCTTTCAGGCTGCAAATGCTTTTGGGACATTCAGAGCTCTCTCACACTGTTTTTGGGCCACCAACATTTTCTGGACTTTAGGGGGTCTACGATGCCTATAAACCCCTTTTTTGGGCATCCAAACATTTCAACAATTTTTTAGGCCTAGGATGCATTTTAAGGCCTTTTTTGGGCTGCTAACATTTTCTGAACTTTCAGGGGTGTAGGATGCATTTTTCGTGCCAGAAATATTTTTGGTAATTTCAGTGGTCTAGGATTTGGGTTAATGCCCCTTTCAGGCTGCAAATGCTTTTGGGACATTCAGAGCTCTCTCACACTGTTTTTGGGCCACCAACATTTTCTGGACTTTAGGGGGTCTACGATGCCTATAAACCCCTTTTTTGGGCATCCAAACATTTCAACATTTTTTCAGGCCTAAGATGCATTTTAAGGCCTTTTTTGGAATGCTGACATATTCTGAACTTTCAGGGTTGTAGGATGCATTTTTCGTGCCAAAAATATTTTTGGGAATTTCAGGGGTCTAGCATGCGGGTTAATGTCCTTTTCAGACTGCAATTGTTTTTGGGACATTCAGAGCTCTCTCACACCGTTTTTGGGCCACCGACATATTCTGGACTTTAGGGGGTCTACAATGCCTGTAAACCCCTTTTTTGGGCATCCAAACATTTCAACATTTTTGCAGGCCTAAGATGCATTTTAAGGCCTTTTTGGGCTGCTAACATTTTCTGAACTTTCAGGGGTGTAGGATGCATTTTTCGTGCCAGAAATATTTTTGGTAATTTCAGTGGTCTAGGATTTGGGTTAATGCCCCTTTCAGGCTGCAAATGTGTTTGGGACATTCAGAGCTCTCTCACAATGTTTTTGGGCCACCAACATTTTCTGGACTTTAGGGGGTCTACGATGCCTGTAAACCTTTTTTTTGGGCCTCCAAACATTTCAACATTTTTGCAGGCCTAAAATGCATTTAAGGCCTTTTTTGGGCTGCTAACATATTCTGTACTTTCAGGGGTGTAGGATGCATTTTTCGTGCCAAAAATATTTTTGGGAATTTCAGTGGTCTAGGATGCGGGTTAATGCGCCTTTCAAGCTGCAAATGCTTTTGGGACATTCAGAGCTCTCTCACACTGCTTTTGGGCCACCAACATTTTCTGGACTTTAGGTGGTCTACGATGCCTGTAAACCCCTTTTTTGGGCCTCCAAAGATTTCAACATTTTTGCCGGCCTAAGATGCATTTTAAGGCCTTTTTTGGGCTGCTAACACATTCTGTACTTTCGGGGATGTAGGATGCATTTTTCGTGGCAAAAATATTTTTGGGAATTTCAGTGGTCTAGGATGTGGGTTAATGCCCCTTTCAGGCTGCACATGCTTTTGGGACATTCAGAGCTCTCTCACACTGTTTTTGGGCCACCAACATTTTCTGAACTTTAGGGGGTCTACGATGCCTGTAAACCCCTTTTTTGGGCATCCAAACATTTCAACATTTTTGCAGGCCTAAGATGCATTTTAAGGCCTTTTTTGGGCTGCTAACATTTTCTGAACTTTCAGGGGTGTAGGATGCATTTTTCGCGCCAGAAATATTTTTGGTAATTTCAGTGGTCTAGGGTTTGGGTTAATGCCCCTTTTGGGCTGTTAATGTTTTTGAGACATTCAGAGCTCTCTCACGCCGGTTTTCGGCCACCAACATATTCTGGACTTTAGGGGGTCTGGTATGCCTGTAAACCCCTTTTTTGGGCCTCCAAACATTTCAACATTTTTGCAGGCCTAAAATGCATTTAAGGCCTTTTTTGGGCTGCTAACATATTCTGTACTTTCAGGGGTGTAGGATGCATTTTTCGTGGCAAAAATATTTTTGGAATTTCAGTGGTCTAGGATGTGGGTTAATGCCCCTTTCAGGCTGCAAATGCTTTTGGGACATTCAGAGCTCTCTCACACTGTTTTTGGGCCACCAACATTTTCTGGACTTTAGGGGGTCTACGATGCCTATAAACCCCTTTTTTGGGCATCCAAACATTTCAACAATTTTTTAGGCCTAGGATGCATTTTAAGGCCTTTTTTGGGCTGCTAACATTTTCTGAACTTTCAGGGGTGTAGGATGCATTTTTCGTGCCAGAAATATTTTTGGTAATTTCAGTGGTCTAGGATTTGGGTTAATGCCCCTTTCAGGCTGCAAATGTGTTTGGGACATTCAGAGCTCTCTCACACCGTTTTCCGGACACCAACATATTCTGGACTTTATGGGGTCTAGAATGCCTGTAAACCCCTTTTTTTGGGCCTCCAAAGTTTTCAACATTTTTTCAGGCTAAGATGCATTTTAAGGCCTTTTTTGGAATGCTGACATTTTCTGAACTTTCAGGGTTGTAGAATGCATTTTTCGTGGCAAAAATATTTTTGGGAATTTCAGGGGTCTAGCACGCGGGTTAATGTCCTTTTCAGACTGCAAATGTTTTTGGGAGATTCAGAGCTCTCTCACACTGTTTTTGGGCCACCAACAAATACTGGACATTAGGGGGTCTAGGATGCCTGTAAACCCCTTTTTTATGCCTCCAAGGTTTTCAACATTTATGTAGGCCTAAGATGCATTTTAAGGCCTTTTTTGGGCTGCTAACATATTCTGAACTTTCAGGGGTGTAGGATGCCTTTTTCGTGCCAAAAATATTTTGGGGAATTTCAGTGGTCTAGGATGCGGGTTAATGGCCTTTTCAGGCTGCAAATGTTTTTGGGACATACAAACCTCTCTCACGCTGTTTTTGGGCCACCAACATTTTCCAGACTTTAGGGGGTCTACGATGCCTGTAAACCCCTTTTTTGGGCCTTCAAAGATTTCAACATTTTTGCCGGCCTAAGATGCATTTTAAGGCCTTTTTTGGGCTGCTAACATATTCTGTACTTTCGGGGATGTAGGATGCATTTTTCGTGGCAAAAATATTTTTGGGATTGGGAATTTCAGTGGTCTAGGATGTGGGTTAATGCCCCTTTCAGGCTGCAAATGCTTTTGGGACATTCAGAGCTCTCTCACACTGTTTTTGGGCCACCAACATTTTCTGAACTTTAGGGGGTCTACGATGCCTGTAAACCCCTTTATTGGGCATCCAAACATTTCAACATTTTTGCAGGCCTAAGATGCATTTTAAGGCCTTTTTTGGGCTGCTAACATTTTCTGAACTTTCAGGGGTGTAGGATGCATTTTTCGCGCCAGAAATATTTTTGGTAATTTCAGTGGTCTAGGGTTTGGGTTAATGCCCCTTTTGGGCTGTTAATGTTTTTGGGACATTCAGAGCTCTCTCACACCGGTTTTCGGCCACCAACATATTCTGGACTTTAGGGGGTCTGGTATGCCTGTAAACCCCTTTTTTGGGCCTCCAAACATTTCAACATTTTTGCAGGCCTAAAATGCATTTAAGGCCTTTTTTGGGCTGCTAACATATTCTGTACTTTCAGGGGTGTAGGATGCATTTTTCGTGGCAAAAATATTTTTGGAATTTCAGTGGTCTAGGATGTGGGTTAATGCCCCTTTCAGGCTGCAAATGCTTTTGGGACATTCAGAGCTCTCTCACACTGTTTTTGGGCCACCAACATTTTCTGGACTTTAGGGGGTCTACGATGCCTATAAACCCCTTTTCTGGGCATCCAAACATTTCAACAATTTTTTAGGCCTAGGATGCATTTTAAGGCCTTTTTTGGGCTGCTAACATTTTCTGAACTTTCAGGGGTGTAGGATGCATTTTTCGTGCCAGAAATATTTTTGGTAATTTCAGTGGTCTAGGATTTGGGTTAATGCCCCTTTCAGGCTGCAAATGTGTTTGGGACATTCAGAGCTCTCTCACACCGTTTTCCGGACACCAACATATTCTGGACTTTATGGGGTCTAGAATGCCTGTAAACCCCTTTTTTTGGGCCTCCAAAGTTTTCAACATTTTTTCAGGCCTAAGATGCATTTTAAGGCCTTTTTTGGAATGCTGACATTTTCTGAACTTTCAGGGTTGTAGAATGCATTTTTCGTGGCAAAAATATTTTTGGGAATTTCAGGGGTCTAGCACGCGGGTTAATGTCCTTTTCAGACTGCAAATGTTTTTGGGAGATTCAGAGCTCTCTCACACTGTTTTTGGGCCACCAACAAATACTGGACATTAGGGGGTCTAGGATGCCTGTAAACCCCTTTTTTATGCCTCCAATGTTTTCAACATTTATGTAGGCCTAAGATGCATTTTAAGGCCTTTTTTGGGCTGCTAACATATTCTGAACTTTCAGGGGTGTAGGATGCCTTTTTCGTGCCAAAAATATTTTGGGGAATTTCAGAGGTCTAGGATGCGGGTTAATGGCCTTTTCAGGCTGCAAATGTTTTTGGGACATACAAAGCTCTCTCACGCTGTTTTTGGGCCACCAACATTTTCCAGACTTTAGGGGGTCTACGATGCCTGTAAACCCCTTTTTTGGGCCTTCAAAGATTTCAACATTTTTGCCGGCCTAAGATGCATTTTAAGGCCTTTTTTGGGCTGCTAACATATTCTGTACTTTCGGGGATGTAGGATGCATTTTTCGTGGCAAAAATATTTTTGGGAATTTCAGTGGTCTAGGATGTGGGTTAATGCCCCTTTCAGGCTGCAAATGCTTTTGGGACATTCAGAGCTCTCTCACACTGTTTTTGGGCCACCAACATTTTAACTTTAGGGGGTCTACGATGCCTGTAAACCCCTTTTTTGGGCATCCAAACATTTCAACATTTTTGCAGGCCTAAGATGCATTTTAAGGCCTTTTTTGGGCTGCTAACATTTTCTGAACTTTCAGGGGTGTAGGATGCATTTTTCGCGCCAGAAATATTTTTGGTAATTTCAGTGGTCTAGGGTTTGGGTTAATGCCCCTTTTGGGCTGTTAATGTTTTTGGGACATTCAGAGCTCTCTCACACCGGTTTTCGGCCACCAACATATTCTGGACTTTAGGGGGTCTGGGATGCCTGTAAACCCCTTTTTTGGGCCTCCAAACATTTCAACATTTTTGCAGGCCTAAAATGCATTTAAGGTCTTTTTTGGGCTGCTAACATATTCTGTACTTTCAGGGGTGTAGGATGCATTTTTCGTGGCAAAAATATTTTTGGGAATTTCAGTGGTCTAGGATGTGGGTTAATGCCCCTTTCAGGCTGCAAATGCTTTTGGGACATTCAGAGCTCTCTCACACTGTTTTTGGGCCACCAACATTTTCTGGACTTTAGGGGGTCTACGATGCCTATAAACCCCTTTTTTGGGCATCCAAACATTTCAACAATTTTTTAGTCCTAGGATGCATTTTAAGGCCTTCTTTGGGCTGCTAACATTTTCTGAACTTTCAGGGGTGTAGGATGCATTTTTCGTGCCAGAAATATTTTTGGTAATTTCAGTGGTCTAGGATTTGGGTTAATGCCCCTTTCAGGCTGCAAATGTGTTTGGGACATTCAGAGCTCTCTCACACCGTTTTCCGGACACGAACATATTCTGGACTTTATGGGGTCTAGAATGCCTGTAAACCCCTTTTTTTGGGCCTCCATAGTTTTCAACATTTTTTCAGGCCTAAGATGCATTTTAAGGCCTTTTTTGGAATGCTGACATTTTCTGAACTTTCAGGGTTGTAGAATGCATTTTTCGTGGCAAAAATATTTTTGGGAATTTCAGGGGTCTAGCACGCGGGTTAATGTCCTTTTCAGACTGCAAATGTTTTTGGGAGATTCAGAGCTCTCTCACACTGTTTTTGGGCCACCAACAAATACTGGACATTAGGGGGTCTAGGATGCCTGTAAACCCCTTTTTTATGCCTCCAAGGTTTTCAACATTTATGTAGGCCTAAGATGCATTTTAAGGCCTTTTTTGGGCTGCTAACATATTCTGAACTTTCAGGGGTGTAGGATGCATTTTTCACGCCAGAAATATTTTTGGTAATTTCAGTGGTCTAGGGTTTGGGTTAATGCCCCTTTTGGGCTGTTAATGTTTTTGGGACATTCAGAGCTCTCTCACACCGGTTTTCGGCCACCAACATATTCTGGACTTTAGGGGGTCTGGGATGCCTGTAAACCCCTTTTTTGGGCCTCCAAACATTTCAACATTTTTGCAGGCCTAAAATGCATTTAAGGCCTTTTTTGGGCTGCTAACATATTCTGTACTTTCAGGGGTGTAGGATGCATTTTTCGTGGCAAAAATATTTTTGGGAATTTCAGTGGTCTAGGATGTGGGTTAATGCCCCTTTCAGGCTGCAAATGCTTTTGGGACATTCAGAGCTCTCTCACACTGTTTTTGGGCCACCAACATTTTCTGAACTTTAGGGGGTCTACGATGCCTGTAAACCCCTTTTTTGGGCATCCAAACATTTCAACATTTTTGCAGGCCTAAGATGCATTTTAAGGCCTTTTTTGGGCTGCTAACATTTTCTGAACTTTCAGGGGTGTAGGATGCATTTTTCACGCCAGAAATATTTTTGGTAATTTCAGTGGTCTAGGGTTTGGGTTAATGCCCCTTTTGGGCTGTTAATGTTTTTGGGACATTCAGAGCTCTCTCACACCGGTTTTCGGCCACCAACATATTCTGGACTTTAGGGGGTCTGGGATGCCTATAAACCCCTTTTTTGGGCCTCCAAACATTTCAACATTTTTGCAGGCCTAAAATGCATTTAAGGCCTTTTTTGGGCTGCTAACATATTCTGTACTTTCAGGGGTGTAGGATGCATTTTTCGTGGCAAAAATATTTTTGGGAATTTCAGTGGTCTAGGATGTGGGTTAATGCCCCTTTCAGGCTGCAAATGCTTTTGGGACATTCAGAGCTCTCTCACACTGTTTTTGGGCCACCAACATTTTCTGGACTTTAGGGGGTCTACGATGCCTATAAACCCCTTTTTTGGGCATCCAAACATTTCAACAATTTTTTAGGCCTAGGATGCATTTTAAGGCCTTTTTTGGGCTGCTAACATTTTCTGAACTTTCAGGGGTGTAGGATGCATTTTTCGTGCCAGAAATATTTTTGGTAATTTCAGTGGTCTAGGATTTGGGTTAATGCCCCTTTCAGGCTGCAAATATGTTTGGGACATTCAGAGCTCTCTCACACCGTTTTCCGGACACCAACATATTCTGGACTTTATGGGGTCTAGAATGCCTGTAAACCCCTTTTTTTGGGCCTCCAAAGTTTTCAACATTTTTTCAGGCCTAAGATGCATTTTAAGGCCTTTTTTGGAATGCTGACATTTTCTGAACTTTCAGGGTTGTAGAATGCATTTTTCGTGGCAAAAATATTTTTGGGAATTTCAGGGGTCTAGCACGCGGGTTAATGTCCTTTTCAGACTGCAAATGTTTTTGGGAGATTCAGAGCTCTCTCACACTGTTTTTGGGCCACCAACAAATACTGGACATTAGGGGGTCTAGGATGCCTGTAAACCCCTTTTTTATGCCTCCAAGGTTTTCAACATTTATGTAGGCCTAAGATGCATTTTAAGGCCTTTTTTGGGCTGCTAACATATTCTGAACTTTCAGGGGTGTAGGATGCCTTTTTCGTGCCAAAAATATTTTGGGGAATTTCAGTGGTCTAGGATGCGGGTTAATGGCCTTTTCAGGCTGCAAATGTTTTTGGGACATTCAAAGCTCTCTCACGCTGTTTTTGGGCCACCAACATTTTCCAAACTTTAGGGGGTCTACGATGCCTGTAAACCCCTTTTTTGGGCCTCCAAAGATTTCAACATTTTTTCCAGCCTAAGATGCATTTTAAGGCCTTTTTTGGGCTGCTAACATATTCTGTACTTTCGGGGATGTAGGATCCATTTTTCGTGGCAAAAATATTTTTGGGAATTTCAGTGGTCTAGGATGTGGTTTAATGCCCCTTTCAGGCTGCAAATGCTTTTGGGACATTCAGAGCTCTCTCACAATGTTTTTGGGCCACCAACATTTTCTGGACTTTAGGGGGTCTACGATGCCTGTAAACCTTTTTTTTGGGCCTCCAAACATTTCAACATTTTTTCAGGCCTAAGATGCATTTTAAGGCCTTTTTTGGAATGCTGACATATTCTGAACTTTCAGGGTTGTAGGATGCATTTTTCGTGCCAAAAATATTTTTGGGAATTTCAGGGGTCTAGCATGCGGGTTAATGTCCTTTTCAGACTGCAATTGTTTTTGGGACATTCAGAGCTCTCTCACACCGTTTTTGGGCCACCGACATATTCTGGACTTTAGGGGGTCTACAATGCCTGTAAACCCCTTTTTTGGGCATCCAAACATTTCAACATTTTTGCAGGCCTAAGATGCATTTTAAGGCCTTTTTGGGCTGCTAACATTTTCTGAACTTTCAGGGGTGTAGGATGCATTTTTCGTGCCAGAAATATTTTTGGTAATTTCAGTGGTCTAGGATTTGGGTTAATGCCCCTTTCAGGCTGCAAATGTGTTTGGGACATTCAGAGCTCTCTCACAATGTTTTTGGGCCACCAACATTTTCTGGACTTTAGGGGGTCTACGATGCCTGTAAACCTTTTTTTTGGGCCTCCAAACATTTCAACATTTTTGCAGGCCTAAAATGCATTTAAGGCCTTTTTTGGGCTGCTAACATATTCTGTACTTTCAGGGGTGTAGGATGCATTTTTCGTGCCAAAAATATTTTTGGGAATTTCAGTGGTCTAGGATGCGGGTTAATGCGCCTTTCAAGCTGCAAATGCTTTTGGGACATTCAGAGCTCTCTCACACTGCTTTTGGGCCACCAACATTTTCTGGACTTTAGGTGGTCTACGATGCCTGTAAACCCCTTTTTTGGGCCTCCAAAGATTTCAACATTTTTGCCGGCCTAAGATGCATTTTAAGGCCTTTTTTGGGCTGCTAACACATTCTGTACTTTCGGGGATGTAGGATGCATTTTTCGTGGCAAAAATATTTTTGGGAATTTCAGTGGTCTAGGATGTGGGTTAATGCCCCTTTCAGGCTGCAAATGCTTTTGGGACATTCAGAGCTCTCTCACACTGTTTTTGGGCCACCAACATTTTCTGAACTTCAGGGGGTCTACGATGCCTGTAAACCCCTTTTTTGGGCATCCAAACATTTCAACATTTTTGCAGGCCTAAGATGCATTTTAAGGCCTTTTTTGGGCTGCTAACATTTTCTGAACTTTCAGGGGTGTAGGATGCATTTTTCGCGCCAGAAATATTTTTGGTAATTTCAGTGGTCTAGGGTTTGGGTTAATGCCCCTTTTGGGCTGTTAATGTTTTTGGGACATTCAGAGCTCTCTCACACCGGTTTTCGGCCACCAACATATTCTGGACTTTAGGGGGTCTGGGATGCCTGTAAACCCCTTTTTTGGGCCTCCAAACATTTCAACATTTTTGCAGGCCTAAAATGCATTTAAGGCCTTTTTTGGGCTGCTAACATATTCTGTACTTTCAGGGGTGTAGGATGCATTTTTCGTGGCAAAAATATTTTTGGAATTTCAGTGGTCTAGGATGTGGGTTAATGCCCCTTTCAGGCTGCAAATGCTTTTGGGACATTCAGAGCTCTCTCACACTGTTTTTGGGTCACCAACATTTTCTGGACTTTAGGGGGTCTACGATGCCTATAAACCCCTTTTTTGGGCATCCAAACATTTCAACAATTTTTTAGGCCTAGGATGCATTTTAAGGCCTTTTTTGGGCTGCTAACATTTTCTGAACTTTCAGGGGTGTAGGAGGCATTTTTTGTGCCAGAAATATTTTTGGTAATTTCAGTGGTCTAGGATTTGGGTTAATGCCCCTTTCAGGCTGCAAATGTGTTTGGGACATTCAGATCTCTCTCACACCGTTTTCCGGACACCAACATATTCTGGACTTTATGGGGTCTAGAATGCCTGTAAACCCCTTTTTTTGGGCCTCCAAAGTTTTCAACATTTTTTCAGGCCTAAGATGCATTTTAAGGCCTTTTTTGGAATGCTGACATTTTCTGAACTTTCAGGGTTGTAGAATGCATTTTTCGTGGCAAAAATATTTTTGGGAATTTCAGGGGTCTAGCACGCGGGTTAATGTCCTTTTCAGACTGCAAATGTTTTTGGGAGATTCAGAGCTCTCTCACACTGTTTTTGGGCCACCAACAAATACTGGACATTAGGGGGTCTAGGATGCCTGTAAACCCCTTTTTTATGCCTCCAAGGTTTTCAACATTTATGTAGGCCTAAGATGCATTTTAAGGCCTTTTTTGGGCTGCTAACATATTCTGAACTTTCAGGGGTGTAGGATGCCTTTTTCGTGCCAAAAATATTTTGGGGAATTTCAGTGGTCTAGGATGCGGGTTAATGGCCTTTTCAGGCTGCAAATGTTTTTGGGACATACAAAGCTCTCTCACGCTGTTTTTGGGCCACCAATATTTTCCAGACTTTAGGGGTCTACGATGCCTGTAAACCCCTTTTTTGGGCCTTCAAAGATTTCAACATTTGTGCCGGCCTAAGATGCATTTTAAGGCCTTTTTTGGGCTGCTAACATATTCTGTACTTTCGGGGATGTAGGATGCATTTTTCGTGGCAAAAATATTTTTGGGAATTTCAGTGGTCTAGGATGTGGGTTAATGCCCCTTTCAGGCTGCAAATGCTTTTGGGACATTCAGAGCTCTCTCACACTGTTTTTGGGCCACCAACATTTTCTGAACTTTAGGGGGTCTACGATTCCTGTAAACCCCTTTTTTGGGCATCCAAACATTTCAACATTTTTGCAGGCCTAAGATGCATTTTAAGGCCTTTTTTGGGCTGCTAACATTTTCTGAACTTTCAGGGGTGTAGGATGCATTTTTCACGCCAGAAATATTTTTGGTAATTTCAGTGGTCTAGGGTTTGGGTTAATGCCCCTTTTGGGCTGTTAATGTTTTTGGGACATTCAGAGCTCTCTCACACCGGTTTTCGGCCACCAACATATTCTGGACTTTAGGGGGTCTGGGATGCCTGTAAACCCCTTTTTTGGGCCTCCAAACATTTCAACATTTTTGCAGGCCTAAAATGCATTTAAGGCCTTTTTTGGGCTGCTAACATATTCTGTACTTTCAGGGGTGTAGGATGCATTTTTCGTGGCAAAAATATTTATGGGAATTTCAGTGGTCTAAGATGTGGGTTAATGCCCCTTTCAGGCTGCAAATGCTTTTGGGACATTCAGAGCTCTCTCACACTGTTTTTGGGCCACCAACATTTTCTGGACTTTAGGGGGTCTACGATGCCTATAAACCCCTTTTTTGGGCATCCAAACATTTCAACAATTTTTTAGGCCTACGATGCATTTTAAGGCCTTTTTTGGGCTGCTAACATTTTCTGAACTTTCAGGGGTGTAGGATGCATTTTTCGTGCCAGAAATATTTTTGGTAATTTCAGTGGTCTAGGATTTGGGTTAATGCCCCTTTCAGGCTGCAAATGTGTTTGGGACATTCAGAGCTCTCTCACACCGTTTTCCGGACACCAACATATTCTGGACTTTATGGGGTCTAGAATGCCTGTAAACCCCTTTTTTTGGGCCTCCAAAGTTTTCAACATTTTTTCAGGCCTAAGATGCATTTTAAGGCCTTTTTTGGAATGCTGACATTTTCTGAACTTTCAGGGTTGTAGAATGCATTTTTCGTGGCAAAAATATTTTTGGGAATTTCAGGGGTCTAGCACGCGGGTTAATGTCCTTTTCAGACTACAAATGTTTTTGGGAGATTCAGAGCTCTCTCACACTGTTTTTGGGCCACCAACAAACACTGGACATTAGGGGGTCTAGGATGCCTGTAAACCCCTTTTTTATGCCTCCAAGGTTTTCAACATTTATGTAGGCCTAAAATGCATTTTAAGGCCTTTTTTGGGCTGCTAACATATTCTGAACTTTCAGGGGTGTAGGATGCCTTTTTCGTGCCAAAAATATTTTGGGGAATTTCAGTGGTCTAGGATGCGGGTTAATGGCCTTTTCAGGCTGCAAATGTTTTTGGGACATTCAAAGCTCTCTCACGCTGTTTTTGGGCCACCAACATTTTCCAGACTTTAGGGGGTCTACGATGCCTGTAAACCCCTTTTTTGGGCCTCCAAAGATTTCAACATTTTTGCAAGCCTAAGATGCATTTTAAGGCCTTTTTTGGGCTGCTAACATATTCTGTACTTTCGGGGATGTAGGATCCATTTTTCGTGGCAAAAATATTTTTGGGAATTTCAGTGGTCTAGGATGTGGTTTAATGCCCCTTTCAGGCTGCAAATGCTTTTGGGACATTCAGAGCTCTCTCACAATGTTTTTGGGCCACCAACATTTTCTGGACTTTAGGGGGTCTACGATGCCTGTAAACCTTTTTTTTGGGCCTCCAAACATTTCAACATTTTTTCAGGCCTAATATGCATTTTAAGGCCTTTTTTGGAATGCTGACATATTCTGAACTTTCAGGGTTGTAGGATGCATTTTTCGTGCCAAAAATATTTTTGGGAATTTCAGGGGTCTAGCATGCGGGTTAATGTCCTTTTCAGTCTGCAAATGTTTTTGGGAGATTCAGAGCTCTCTCACACCGTTTTTGGGCCACCGACATATTCTGGACTTTAGGGGGTCTACGATGCCTGTAAACCCCTTTTTTGGGCATCCAAACATTTCAACATTTTTGCAGGCCTAAGATGCATTTTAAGGCCTTTTTGGGCTGCTAACATTTTCTGAACTTTCAGGGGTGTAGGAGGCATTTTTTGTGCCAGAAATATTTTTGGTAATTTCAGTGGTCTAGGATTTGGGTTAATGCCCCTTTCAGGCTGCAAATGTGTTTGGGACATTCAGAGCTCCCTCACACCATTTTCCGGACACCAACATATTCTGGACTTTATGGGGTCTAGAATGCCTGTAAACCCCTTTTTTTGGGCCTCCAAAGTTTTCAACATTTTTTCAGGCCTAAGATGCATTTTAAGGCCTTTTTTGGAATGCTGACATTTTCTGAACTTTCAGGGTTGTAGAATGCATTTTTCGTGGCAAAAATATTTTTGGGAATTTCAGGGGTCTAGCACGCGGGTTAATGTCCTTTTCAGACTGCAAATGTTTTTGGGAGATTCAGAGCTCTCTCACACTGTTTTTGGGCCACCAACAAATACTGGACATTAGGGGGTCTAGGATGCCTGTAAACCCCTTTTTTATGCCTCCAAGGTTTTCAACATTTATGTAGGCCTAAGATGCATTTTAAGGCCTTTTTTGGGCTGCTAACATATTCTGAACTTTCAGGGGTGTAGGATGCCTTTTTCGTGCCAAAAATATTTTGGGGAATTTCAGTGGTCTAGGATGCGGGTTAATGGCCTTTTCAGGCTGCAAATGTTTTTGGGACATACAAAGCTCTCTCACGCTGTTTTTTGGCCACCAACATTTTCCAGACTTTAGGGGGTCTACGATGCCTGTAAACCCCTTTTTTGGGCCTTCAAAGATTTCAACATTTGTGCCGGCCTAAGATGCATTTTAAGGCCTTTTTTGGGCTGCTAACATATTCTGTACTTTCGGGGATGTAGGATGCATTTTTCATGGCAAAAATATTTTTGGGAATTTCAGTGGTCTAGGATGTGGGTTAATGCCCCTTTCAGGCTGCAAATGCTTTTGGGACATTCAGAGCTCTCTCACACTGTTTTTGGGCCACCAACATTTTCTGAACTTTAGGGGGTCTACGATGCCTGTAAACCCCTTTTTTGGGCATCCAAACATTTCAACATTTTTGCAGGCCTAAGATGCATTTTAAGGCCTTTTTTGGGCTGCTAACAGTTTCTGAACTTTCAGGGGTGTAGGATGCATTTTTCACGCCAGAAATATTTTTGGTAATTTCAGTGGTCTAGGGTTTGGGTTAATGCCCCTTTTGGGCTGTTAATGTTTTTGGGACATTCAGAGCTCTCTCACACCGGTTTTCGGCCACCAACATATTCTGGACTTTAGGGGGTCTGGGATGCCTGTAAACCCCTTTTTTGGGCCTCCAAACATTTCAACATTTTTGCAGGCCTAAAATGCATTTAAGGCCTTTTTTGGGCTGCTAACATATTCTGTACTTTCAGGGGTGTAGGATGCATTTTTCGTGGCAAAAATATTTATGGGAATTTCAGTGGTCTAGGATGTGGGTTAATGCCCCTTTCAGGCTGCAAATGCTTTTGGGACATTCAGAGCTCTCTCACACTGTTTTTGGGCCACCAACATTTTCTGGACTTTAGGGGGTCTACGATGCCTATAAACCCCTTTTTTGGGCATCCAAACATTTCAACAATTTTTTAGGCCTACGATGCATTTTAAGGCCTTTTTTGGGCTGCTAACATTTTCTGAACTTTCAGGGGTGTAGGATGCATTTTTCGTGCCAGAAATATTTTTGGTAATTTCAGTGGTCTAGGATTTGGGTTAATGCCCCTTTCAGGCTGCAAATGTGTTTGGGACATTCAGAGCTCTCTCACACCGGTTTTCGGCCACCAACATATTCTGGACTTTAGGGGGTCTGGGATGCCTGTAAACCCCTTTTTTGGGCCTCCAAACATTTCAACATTTTTGCAGGCCTAAAATGCATTTAAGGCCTTTTTTGGGCTGCTAACATATTCTGTACTTTCAGGGGTGTAGGATGCATTTTTCGTGGCAAAAATATTTATGGGAATTTCAGTGGTCTAGGATGTGGGTTAATGCCCCTTTCAGGCTGCAAATGCTTTTGGGACATTCAGAGCTCTCTCACACTGTTTTTGGGCCACCAACATTTTCTGGACTTTAGGGGGTCTACGATGCCTATAAACCCCTTTTTTGGGCATCCAAACATTTCAACAATTTTTTAGGCCTACGATGCATTTTAAGGCCTTTTTTGGGCTGCTAACATTTTCTGAACTTTCAGGGGTGTAGGATGCATTTTTCGTGCCAGAAATATTTTTGGTAATTTCAGTGGTCTAGGATTTGGGTTAATGCCCCTTTCAGGCTGCAAATGTGTTTGGGACATTCAGAGCTCTCTCACACCGTTTTCCGGACACCAACATATTCTGGACTTTATGGGGTCTAGAATGCCTGTAAACCCCTTTTTTTGGGCCTCCAAAGTTTTCAACATTTTTTCAGGCCTAAGATGCATTTTAAGGCCTTTTTTGGAATGCTGACATTTTCTGAACTTTCAGGGTTGTAGAATGCATTTTTCGTGGCAAAAATATTTTTGGGAATTTCAGGGGTCTAGCACGCGGGTTAATGTCCTTTTCAGACTGCAAATGTTTTTGGGAGATTCAGAGCTCTCTCACACTGTTTTTGGGCCACCAACAAATACTGGACATTAGGGGGTCTAGGATGCCTGTAAACCCCTTTTTTATGCCTCCAAGGTTTTCAACATTTATGTAGGCCTAAAATGCATTTTAAGGCCTTTTTTGGGCTGCTAACATATTCTGAACTTTCAGGGGTGTAGGATGCCTTTTTCGTGCCAAAAATATTTTGGGGAATTTCAGTGGTCTAGGATGCGGGTTAATGGCCTTTTCAGGCTGCAAATGTTTTTGGGACATTCAAAGCTCTCTCACGCTGTTTTTGGGCCACCAACATTTTCCAGACTTTAGGGGGTCTACGATGCCTGTAAACCCCTTTTTTGGGCCTCCAAAGATTTCAACATTTTTGCAGGCCTAAGATGCATTTTAAGGCCTTTTTTGGGCTGCTAACATATTCTGTACTTTCGGGGATGTAGGATCCATTTTTCGTGGCAAAAATATTTTTGGGAATTTCAGTGGTCTAGGATGTGGTTTAATGCCCCTTTCAGGCTGCAAATGCTTTTGGGACATTCAGAGCTCTCTCACAATGTTTTTGGGCCACCAACATTTTCTGGACTTTAGGGGGTCTACGATGCCTGTAAACCTTTTTTTTGGGCCTCCAAACATTTCAACATTTTTTCAGGCCTAATATGCATTTTAAGGCCTTTTTTGGAATGCTGACATATTCTGAACTTTCAGGGTTGTAGGATGCATTTTTCGTGCCAAAAATATTTTTGGGAATTTCAGGGGTCTAGCATGCGGGTCAATGTCCTTTTCAGTCTGCAAATGTTTTTGGGAGATTCAGAGCTCTCTCACACCGTTTTTGGGCCACCGACATATTCTGGACTTTAGGGGGTCTACGATGCCTGTAAACCCCTTTTTTGGGCATCCAAACATTTCAACATTTTTGCAGGCCTAAGATGCATTTTAAGGCCTTTTTGGGCTGCTAACATTTTCTGAACTTTCAGGGGTGTAGGATGCATTTTTCGTGCCAGAAATATTTTTGGTAATTTCAGTGGTCTAGGATTTGGGTTAATGCCCCTTTCAGGCTGCAAATGTGTTTGGGACATTCAGAGCTCTCTCACAATGTTTTTGGGCCACCAACATTTTCTGGACTTTAGGGGGTCTACGATGCCTGTAAACCTTTTTTTTGGGCCTCCAAACATTTCAACATTTTTGCAGGCCTAAAATGCATTGAAGGCCTTTTTTGGGCTGCTAACATATTCTGTACTTTCAGGGGTGTAGGATGCATTTTTCGTGGCAAAAACATTTTTGGGAATTTCAGTGGTCTAGGATGTGGGTTAATGCCCCTTTTGGGCTGCTAATGTTTTTGGGACATTCAGAGGTCTCTCACACCGGTTTTCGGCCACCAACATATTCTGGACTTTAGGGGGTCTGGGATGCCTGTAAACCCCTTTTTTGGGCCTCCAAACATTTCAACATTTTTGCAGGAATAAAATGCATTTAAGGCCTTTTTTGGGCTGCTAACATATTCTGTACTTTCAGGGGTGTAGGATGCATTTTTCGTGCCAGAAATATTTTTGGGAATTTCAGTGGTCTATGATGTGGGTTAATGCCCCTTTCAGGCTGCAAATGCTTTTGGGACATTCAGAGCTCTCTCACACTGTTTTTGGGCCACCAACATTTTCTGGACTTTAGGGGGTCTACGATGCCTATAAACCCCTTTTTTGGGCATCCAAACATTTCAACAATTTTTTAGGCCTAGGATGCATTTTAAGGCCTTTTTTGGGCTGCTAACATTTTCTGAACTTTCAGGGGTGTAGGATGCATTTTTCGTGCCAGAAATATTTTTAGTAATTTCAGTGGTCTAGGATTTGGGTTAATGCCCCTTCCAGGCTGCAAATGTGTTTGGGACATTCAGAGCTCTCTCACACCGTTTTCCGGACACCAACATATTGTGGACTTTATGGGGTCTAGGATGCCTGTAAACCCCTTTTTTTGGGCCTCCAAAGTTTTCAACATTTTTTCAGGCCTAAGATGCATTTTAAGGCCTTTTTTGGAATGCTAACATATTCTGAACTTTCAGGGGTGTAGGATGCATTTTTCGTGCCAAAAATATTTTCGGGAATCTCAGGGGTCTAGCATGCGGGTTAATGTCCTTTTCAGACTGCAAATGTTTTTGGGAGATTCAGAGCTCTCTCACACCGTTTTTGGGTCACCGACATATTCTGGACTTTAGGGCGTCTAGAGCGCCTGTAAAACCCTTTTTTGGGCCTCCACAGTTTACAACATTTTTTCAGTCCTAAGGTTCATTTTAAGGCCTCTTTTGCACTGCTAAAATATTCAGAACTTTCAGGTGTGAAGGATGCATATTTCATGCCAAAAATATGTTTGGGAATTTCTGTGATCTAGGATGCGGGTTAATTCCCCTTTCAGACTGCAAATGTTTTTGGGACATTCAGAGCTCTCTCACACCGTTTTTCGGCCACCAACAAATTCTGGACATTAGGGGGTCTAGGATGTCTGTAAACCCCTTTTTTATGCCTCCAAAGTTTTCAACATTTATGCAGGCCTAAGATGCATTTTAAGGCCTTTTTTGGGCTGCTAACATATTCTGAGCTTTCAGGGGTGTAGGACGCATTTTTCGTGCCAAAAATATTTTTGGGAATTTCAGTGGTCTAGGATGTGGGTAAATGGCCTTTTCAGGCTGCAAATGTTTTGGGACATTCAGAGCTCTCTCACACTGTTTTTGAGCCACCAACATTTTCCGGACTTTAGGGGGTCGGCGATGCCTGTTAACCCCTTTTTTGGGCCTCCAACGATTTCAACATTTTTGCAGGGCTAAGATGCATTTTAAGGCCTTATTTGGGCTGCTAACATATTCTGTACTTTCGGGGATGTAGGATCCATTTTGCGTGGCAAAAATATTTTTGGGAATTTCAGTGGTCTAGGATTTGGGTTAATGCCCCTTTCAGGCTGAAAATGTTTTGGGACATTCAGAGCTCTCTCACAATGTTTTTGGGCCACCAACATTTTCTGGACTGTATGGGGTCTACGATGCCTGTAAACCTTTTTTTTGGGCCTCCAAACATTTCAACATTTTTTCAGGCCTAAAATGCATTTAAGGCCTTTTTTGGGCTGCTAACATATTCTGTACTTTCAGGGGTGTAGGATGCATATTTCGTGCCAAAAAATATTTTTGGGAATTTCAGTGGTCTAGGATGTTGGTTAATGCCCCTTTCAAGCTGCAAATGCTTTTGGGACATTCAGAGCTCTCTCACACTGCTTTTGGGCCACCAACATTTTCTGGACTTTAGGTGGTCTACAATGCCTGTAAACCCCTTTTTTGGGCTTCCAAAGATTTTAACATTTTTGCAGGCCTAAGATGCATTTTAAGGCCTTTTTTGGCCTGCTAACATTTTCTGAACTTTCAGGGGTGTAGGATCCATTTTTCGTGCCAGAAATATTTTTGGTAATTTCAGTGGTCTAGGATTTGGGTTAATTCCCCTTTCAGACTGCAAATGTTTTAGGGACATTCAGAGCTCTCTCACACCGTTTTTCGGCCACCAACAAATACTGGACATTAGGTGGTCTAGGATGCCTGTAAACCCCTTTTTTATGCCTCCAAAGTTTTCAACATTTATGCAGGCCTAAGATGCATTTTAAGGCCTTTTTTGGGCTGCTAACATATTCTGAACTTTCAGGGGTGTAGGATGCCTTTTTCGTGCCAAAAATATTTTGGGGAATTTCAGTGGTCTAGGATGCGGGTTAATGGCCTTTTCAGGCTGCAAATGTTTTTGGGACATTCAGAGCTCTCTCACGCTGTTTTTGCGCCACCAACATTTTCCGGACTTTAGGGGGTCTACGATGCGTGTAAACCCCTTTTTTGGGCCTCCAAAGATTTCAACATTTTTGCAGGCCTAAGATGCATTTTAAGGCCTTTTTTGGGCTGCTAACATATTCTGTACTTTCGGGGATGTAGGATCCATTTTTCGTGGCAAAAGTATTTTTGGGAATTTCAGTGGTCTAGGATGTGGTTTAATGCCCCTTTCAGGCTGCAAATGCTTTTGGGACATTCAGAGCTCTCTCACACTGTTTTTGGGCCACACACATTTTCTGAACTTTAGGGGGTCTACGATGTCTGTAAACCCCTTTTTTGGGCATCCAAACATTTCAACATTTTTGCAGGCCTAAGATGCATTTTAAGGCCTTTTTTGGGCTGCTAACATTTTCTGAACTTTCAGGGGTGTGGGATGCATTTTTCGTGCCAGAAATATTTTTGGTAATTTCAGTGGTCTAGGATTTGGGTTAATGCCCCTTTCAGTCTGCAAATGTTTTTGGGACATTCAGAGCTCTCTCACAATGTGTTTGGGCTACCAACATTTTCTGGACTTTAGGGGGTCTACGATGCCTGTAAACCTTTTTTTTGGGCCTCCAAACATTTCAACATTTTTGCAGGCCTAAAATGCATTTAAGGCCTGTTTTGGGCTGCTAACATATTCTGAATTTTCAGGGATGTAGGATGTAATTTTCATGGCAAAAATATTTTTGGGAATTTCAGTGGTCTAGGATTTGGGATAATTCCCCTTTCAGACTGCAAATGTTTTAGGGACATTCAGAGCTCTCTCACACAGTTTTTCGGCCACCAAAAAATTCTGGACATTAGGGGGTCTAGGATGCCTGTAAACCCCTTTTTTATGCCTCCAAAGTTTTCAACATTTATGCAGGCCTAAGATGCATTTTAAGGCCTTTTTTGGGCTGCTAACATATTCTGAACTTTCAGGGGTGTAGGATGCCTTTTTCGTGCCAAAAATATTTTGGGGAATTTCCGTGGTCTAGGATGCGGGTTAATGGCCTTTTCAGGCTGCAAATGTTTTTGGGACATTCAGAGCTCTCTCACACTGTTTTTGGGCCACCAACATTTTCCGGACATTAGGGGGTCTATGATGCCTGTAAACCCCTTTTTTGGGCCTCCAAAGATTTCAACATTTTTGCAGGCCTAAGATGCATTTTAAGGCCTTTTTTGGGCTGCTAACATATTCTGTACTTTCGGGGATGTAGGATCCATTTTTCGTGGCAAAAGTATTTTTGGGAATTTCAGTGGTCTAGGATGTGGTTTAATGCCCCTTTCAGGCTGCAAATGCTTTTGGGTCATTCAGAGCTCTCTCACACTGTTTTTGGGCCACACACATTTTCTGAACTTTAGGGGGTCTACGATGTCTGTAAACCCCTTTTTCCCTTTTTTGGGCATCCAAACATTTCAACATTTTTGCAGGCCTAAGATACATTTTAAGGCCTTTTTTGGGCTGCTAACATTTTCTGAACTTTCTGGGGTGTAGGATGCATTTTTCGTGCCAGAAATATTTTTGGTAATTTCAGTGGTCTAGGATTTGGGTTAATGCCCCTTTCAGGCTGCAAATGTTTTGGGACATTCAGAGCTCTCTCACAATGTTTTTGGGCCACCAAAATTTTCTGGACTGTAGGGGGTCTACGATGCCTGTAAACCTTTTTTTTGGGCCTCCAAACATTTCAACATTTTTGCAGGCCTAAAATGCATTTAAGGCCTTTTTTGGGCTGCTAACATATTCTGTACTTTCAGGGGTGTAGGATGCATATTTCGTGCCAAAAAATATTTTTGGGAATTTCAGTGTTCTAGGATGTTGGTTAATGCCCATTTCAAGCTGCAAATGCTTTTGGGACATTCAGAGCTCTCTCACACTGCTTTTGGGCCACCAACATTTTTTGGACTTTAGGTGGTCTACGATGCCTGTAAACCCCTTTTTTGGGCCTCCAAAGATTTTAACATTTTTGCAGGCCTAAGATGCATTTTAAGGCCTTTTTTGGCCTGCTAACATTTTCTGAACTTTCAGGGGTGTAGGATGCATTTTTCGTGCCAAAAATATTTTTGGTAATTTCAGTGGTCTAGGATTTGGGTTAATTCCCCTTTCAGATTGCAAATGTTTTAGGGACATTCAGAGTTCTCTCACACCGTTTTTCGGCCACCAACAAATTCTGGACATTATGGGGTCTAGGATGCCTGTAAACCCCTTTTTTATGCCTCCAAAGATTTCAACATTTTTGCAGGCCTAAGATGCATTTTAAGGCCTTTTTTGGGCTGCTAACATATTCTGTACTTTCGGGGATGTAGGATCCATTTTTCGTGGCAAAAATATTTTTGGCTAATTTCAGTGGTCTAGGATGTGGTTTAATGCCCCTTTCTGGCTGCAAATGCTTTTGGGACATTCAGAGCTCTCTCACACTGTTTTTGGGCCACAAACATTTTCTGAACTTTAGGGGGTCTACGATGCCTGTAAACCCCTTTTTTGGGCATCCAAACATTTCAACATTTTTGCAGGCCTAAGATGCATTTTAAGGCCTTTTTTGGGCTGCTAACATTTTCTGAACTTTCAGGGGTGTAGGATGCATTTTTCGTGCCAGAAATATTTTTGGTAATTTCAGTGGTCTAGGATTTGGGTTAATGCCCCTTTCAGTCTGCAAATGTTTTTGGGACATTCAGAGCTCTCTCACAATGTGTTTGGGCTACCAACATTTTCTGGACTTTAGGGGGTCTACGATGCCTGTAAACCTTTTTTTTTGGCCTCCAAACATTTCAACATTTTTGCAGGCCTAAAATGCATTTAAGGCCTGTTTTGGGCTGCTAACATATTCTGTACTTTCAGGGGTGTAGGATGCATTTTTCGTGCCAAAAATATTTTTGGGAATTTCAGTGGTCTAGGATGCAGGTTAATGCCCCTTTCAAGCTGCAAATGCTTTTGGGACATTCAGAGCTCTCTCACACTGCTTTTGAGCCACCAACATTTTCTGGACTTTAGGTGGTCTACGATGCCTGTAAACCCCTTTTTTGGGCCTCCAAAGATTTCAACATTTTTGCCGGCCTAAGATGCATTTTAAGGCCTTTTTTGGGCTGCTAACATATTCTGAACTTTCAGGGATGTAGGATGTAATTTTCGTGGCAAAAATATTTTTGGGAATTTCAGTGGTCTAGGATTTGGGTTAATTCCCCTTTCAGACTGCAAATGTTTTAGGGACATTCAGAGCTCTCTCACACAGTTTTTTGCCACCAACAAATTCTGGACATTAGGGGGTCTAGAATGCCTGTAAACCCCTTTTTTATGCCTCCAAAGTTTTCAACATTTATGCAGGCCTAAGATGCATTTTAAGGCCTTTTTTGGGCTGCTAACATATTCTGAACTTTCAGGGGTGTAGGATGCCTTTTTCGTGCCAAAAATATTTTTGGGAATTTCAGTGGTCTAGGATGCTTGTTAATGGCCTTTTCAGGCTGCAAATGTTTTTGGGACATTCAGAGCTCTCTCACACTGTTTTTGGGCCACCAACATTTTCCGGACATTAGGGGGTCTACGATGCCTGTAAACCCCTTTTTTGGACCTCCAAAGATTTCAACATTTTTGCAAGCCTAAGATGCATTTTAAGGCCTTTTTTGGGCTGCTAACATATTCTGTACTTTCGGGGATGTAGGATCCATTTTTCGTGGCAAAAATATTTTTGGGAATTTCAGTGGTCTAGGATGTGGTTTAATGCCCCTTTCTAGGCTGCAATGCTTTTGGGACATTCAGAGCTCTCTCACACTGTTTTTGGGCCACAAACATTTTCTGAACTTTAGGGGGTCTACGATGCCTGTAAACCCCTTTTTTGGGCATCCAAACATTTCAACATTTTTGCAGGCCTAAGATGCATTTTAAGGCCTTTTTTGGGCTGCTAACATTTTCTGAACTTTCAGAGGTGTAGGATGCATTTTTTCGTGCCAGAAATATTTTTGGTAATTTCACTGGTCTAGGATTTGGGTTAATGCCCCTTTCAGGCTGCAAATGTTTTTGGGACATTCAGAGCTTTCTCACAATGTTTTTGGGATACCAACATTTTCTGGACTTTAGGGGGTCTACGATGCCTGTAAACCTTTTTTTTGGGCTTCCAAACATTTCAACATTTTTGCAGGCCTAAAATGCATTTAAGGCCTGTTTTGGGCTGCTAACATATTCTGTACTTTCAGGGGTGTAGGATGCATTTTTCGTGCCAAAAATATTTTTGGGAATTTCAGTGGTCTAGGATGCGGGTTAATGCCCCTTTCAGGCTGCAAATGCTTTTGGGACATTCAGAGCTCTCTCACACTGTTTTTGGGCCACCAACATTTTCTGAACTTTAGGGCGTCTACGATGCCTGTAAACCCCTTTTTTGGGCATCCAAACATTCAACATTTTTGCAGGCCTAAGATGCATTTTAAGATCTTTTTTGGGCTGCTAACATTTTCTGAACTTTCAGGGGTGTAGGATGCATTTTTCGTGCCAGAAATATTTTTGGTAATTTCAGTGGTCTAGGATTTGGGTTAATTCCCCTTTCAGACTGCAAATGTTTTAGGGACATTCAGAGCTCTCTCACACCATTTTTCGGCCACCAACAAATTCTGGACATTACGGGGTCTAGGATGCCTGTAAACCCCATTTTTATGCCTCCAAAGTTTTCAACATTTATGCAGGCCTAAGATGCATTTTAAGGCCTTTTTTGGGCTGCTAACATATTCTGAACTTTCAGGGGTGTAGGATGCCTTTTTCGTGCCAAAAATATTTTTGAGAATTTCAGTGGTCTAGGATGCGGGTTAATGGCCTTTTCAGGCTGCAAATGTTTTTGGGACATTCAGAGCTCTCTCACACTGTTTTTGGGCCACCAACATTTTCCGGACTTTAGGGGGTCTACGATGCCTGTAAACCCCTTTTTTTGGGCCTCCAAAGATTTCAACATTTTTGCAGGCCTAAAATGCATTTTAAGGCCTTTTTTGGGCTGCTAACATATTCTGTACTTTCGGGGATGTAGGATCCATTTTTCGTGGCAAAAATATTTTTGGGAATTTCAGTGGTCTAGGATGTGGTTTAATGCCCCTTTCAGGCTGCAAATGCTTTTGGGACATTCAGAGCTCTCTCACACTGTTTTTGGGCCACAAACATTTTCTGAACTTTAGGGGGTCTACGATGCCTGTAAACCCCTTTTTTGGGCCTCCAAACATTTCAACATTTTTGCCGGCCTAAGATGCATTTTAAGGCCTTTTTTGGGCTGCTAACATATTCTGAACTTTCAGGGATGTAGGATGTAATTTTCATGGCAAAAATATTTTTGGGAATTTCAGTGGTCTAGGATTTGGGATAATTCCCCTTTCAGACTGCAAATGTTTTAGGGACATTCAGAGCTCTCTCACACAGTTTTTCGGCCACCAACAAATTCTGGACATTAGGGGGTCTAGGATGCCTGTAAACCCCTTTTTTGGGCCTCCAAAGATTTCAACATTTTTGCCGGCCTAAGATGCATTTTAGGGCCTTTTTTGGGCTGCTAACATATTCTGAACTTTCAGGGGTGTAGGATGCCTTTTTCGTGCCAAAAATATTTTTGGGAATTTCAGTGGTCTAGGATGCGGGTTAATGGCCTTTTCAGGCTGCAAATGTTTTTGGGACATTCAGAGCTCTCTCACACTGTTTTTGGGCCACAAACATTTTCTGAACTTTAGGGGGTCTACGATCTGTAAACCCCTTTTTTGGGCATCCAAACATTTCAACATTTTTGCAGGCCTAAGATGCATTTTAAGGCCTTTTTTGGGCTGTTAACAGTTTCTGAACTTTCAGGGGTGTAGGATGCATTTTTCGTGCCAGAAATATTTTTGGTAATTTCAGTGGTCTAGGATTTGGGTTAATGCCCCTTTCAGGCTGCAAATGTTTTTGGGACATTCAGAGCTCTCTCACACTGCTTTTGGGCCACCAACATTTTCTGGACTTTACGTGGTCTACGATGCCTGTAAACCCCTTTTTTGGGCCTCCAAAGATTTCAACATTTTTGCCGGCCTAAGATGCATTTTAAGGCCTTTTTTGGGCTGCTAACATATTCTGAACTTTCAGGGGTGTAGGATGCCTTTTTTGTGCCAAAAATATTTTTGGGAATTTCAGTGGTCTAGGATTCGGGTTAATGGCCTTTTCAGGCTGCAAATGTTTTTGGGACATTCAGAGCTCTCTCACACTGTTTTTGGGCCACCAACATTTTCCGGACTTTAGGGGGTATACGATGCCGGTAAACCCCTTTTTTGGGCCTCCAAAGATTTCAACATTTTTGCAAGCCTAAGATGCATTTTAAGGCCTTTTTTGGGCTGCTAACATATTCTGTACTTTCGGGGATGTAGGATCCATTTTTCGTGGCAAAAATATTTTTGGGAATTTCAGTGGTCTAGGATGTGGTTTAATGCCCCTTTCTGGCTGCAAATGCTTTTGGGACATTCAGAGCTCTCTCACACTGTTTTTGGGCCACAAACATTTTCTGAACTTTAGGGGGTCTACGATGCCTGTAAACCCCTTTTTTGGGCATCCAAACATTTCAACATTTTTGCAGGCCTAAGATGCATTTTAAGGCCTTTTTTGGGCTGCTAACATTTTCTGAACTTTCAGGGGTGTAGGATGCATTTTTCGTGCCAGAAATATTTTTGGTAATTTCAGGGGTCTAGCATGCGGGTTAATGTCCTTTTCAGACTGCAAATGTTTTTGGGAGATTCAGAGCTCTCTCACACCGTTTTTGGGCCACCGACATATTCTGGACTTTAGGGGGTCTACGATGCCTATAAACCCCTTTTTGGGCATCCAAACATTTCAACATTTTTGCAGGCCTAAGATGCATTTTAAGGCCTTTTTGGGCTGCTAACATTTTCTGAACTTTCAGGGGTGTAGGATGCATTTTTCGTGCCAGAAATATTTTTGGTAATTTCAGTGGTCTAGGATTTGGGTTAATTCCCCTTTCAGACTGCAAATGTTTTAGGGACATTCAGAGCTCTCTCACACCATTTTTCGGCCACCAACAAATTCTGGACATTACGGGGTCTAGGATGCCTGTAAACCCCATTTTTATGCCTCCAAAGTTTTCAACATTTATGCAGGCCTAAGATGCATTTTAAGGCCTTTTTTGGGCTGCTAACATATTCTGAACTTTCAGGGGTGTAGGATGCCTTTTTCGTGCCAAAAATATTTTTGAGAATTTCAGTGGTCTAGGATGCGGGTTAATGGCCTTTTCAGGCTGCAAATGTTTTTGGGACATTCAGAGCTCTCTCACACTGTTTTTGGGCCACCAACATTTTCCGGACTTTAGGGGGTCTACGATGCCTGTAAACCCCTTTTTTTGGGCCTCCAAAGATTTCAACATTTTTGCAGGCCTAAAATGCATTTTAAGGCCTTTTTTGGGCTGCTAACATATTCTGTACTTTCGGGGATGTAGGATCCATTTTTCGTGGCAAAAATATTTTTGGGAATTTCAGTGGTCTAGGATGTGGTTTAATGCCCCTTTCAGGCTGCAAATGCTTTTGGGACATTCAGAGCTCTCTCACACTGTTTTTGGGCCACAAACATTTTCTGAACTTTAGGGGGTCTACGATGCCTGTAAACCCCTTTTTTGGGCCTCCAAACATTTCAACATTTTTGCCGGCCTAAGATGCATTTTAAGGCCTTTTTTGGGCTGCTAACATATTCTGAACTTTCAGGGATGTAGGATGTAATTTTCATGGCAAAAATATTTTTGGGAATTTCAGTGGTCTAGGATTTGGGATAATTCCCCTTTCAGACTGCAAATGTTTTAGGGACATTCAGAGCTCTCTCACACTGTTTTTGGGCCACCAACATTTTCTGGACTTTAGGGGGTCTACGATGCCGGTAAACCCCTTTTTTGGGCCTCCAAAGATTTCAACATTTTTGCAAGCCTAAGATGCATTTTAAGGCCTTTTTTGGGCTGCTAACATATTCTGTACTTTCGGGGATGTAGGATCCATTTTTCGTGGCAAAAATATTTTTGGGAATTTCAGTGGTCTAGGATGTGGTTTAATGCCCCTTTCTGGCTGCAAATGCTTTTGGGACATTCAGAGCTCTCTCACACTGTTTTTGGGCCACAAACATTTTCTGAACTTTAGGGGGTCTACGATGCCTGTAAACCCCTTTTTTGGGCATCCAAACATTTCAACATTTTTGCAGGCCTAAGATGCATTTTAAGGCCTTTTTTGGGCTGCTAACATTTTCTGAACTTTCAGGGGTGTAGGATGCATTTTTCGTGCCAGAAATATTTTTGGTAATTTCAGGGGTCTAGCATGCGGGTTAATGTCCTTTTCAGACTGCAAATGTTTTTGGGAGATTCAGAGCTCTCTCACACCGTTTTTGGGCCACCGACATATTCTGGACTTTAGGGGGTCTACGATGCCTATAAACCCCTTTTTGGGCATCCAAACATTTCAACATTTTTGCAGGCCTAAGATGCATTTTAAGGCCTTTTTGGGCTGCTAACATTTTCTGAACTTTCAGGGGTGTAGGATGCATTTTTCGTGCCAGAAATATTTTTGGTAATTTCAGTGGTCTAGGATTTGGGTTAATGCCCCTTTCAGGCTGCAAATGTTTTTGGGACATTCAGAGCTCTCTCACAATGTTTTTGGGCCACCAACATTTTCTGGACTTTAGGGGGTCTACGATGCCTGTAAACCCTTTTTTGGGCCTCCAAAGATTTCAACATTTTTGCCGGCCTAAGATGCATTTTAAGGCCTTTTTTGGGCTGCTAACATTTTCTGAACTTTCAGGGGTGTAGGATGCATTTTTCGTGCAAGAAATATTTTTGGTAATTTCAGTGGTCTAGGATTTGGGTTAATGCCCCTTTTGGGCTGCTAATGTTTTTGGGACATTCAGAGCTCTCTCACAATGTCTTTGGGCCACCAACATTTTCTGGACTTTAGGGGGTCTACGATGCTGGTAAACCTTTTTTTTGGGCCTCCAAACATTTCAACATTTTTGCAGGCCTAAATTGCATTTAAGGCCTTTTTTGGGCTGCTAACATATTCTGTACTTTCAGGGGTTTAGGATGCATTTTTCGTGCCGAAAATATTTTTGGGAATTTCAGTGGTCTAGGATTTTGGTTAATGCCCCTTTCAGGCTGCAAATGTTTTTGGGACATTCAGAGCTCTCTCACAATGTTTTTGGGCCACCAACATTTTCTGGACTTTAGGGGGTCTACGATGCCTGTAAACCTTTTTTTTGGGCCTCCAAACATTTCAACATTTTTGCAGGCCTAAAATCATTTAAGGCCTTTTTTGGGCTGCTAACATATTCTGTACTTTCAGGGGGGTAGGATGCATTTTTCGTGGCAAAAATATTTTGGAGAATTACAGTGGTCTAGGATGTGGGTTAATGCCCCTTTCAGGCTGTAAATGTTTTTGGGACATTCAGAGATCTCTCACAATGTTTTTGGGCCACCAAAATTTCCAGACTTTAGGGGGTCTACGATGCCTGTAAACCCCTTTTTTGGGCCTCCAAAGATTTCAACATTTTTTCAGGCCTAAGATGCATTTTAAGGCCTTTTTTGGAATGCTGACATATTCTGAACTTTCAGGGTTGTAGGATGCATTTTTCGTGCCAAAAATATTTTTGGGAATTTCAGGGGTCTAGCATGCGGGTTAATGTCCTTTTCAGACTGCAAATGTTTTTGGGAGATTCAGAGCTCTCTCACACCGTTTTTGGGCCACCGACATATTCTGGACTTTAGGGGGTCTACGATGCCTATAAACCCCTTTTTGGGCATCCAAACATTTCAACATTTTTGCAGGCCTAAGATGCATTTTAAGGCCTTTTTGGGCTGCTAACATTTTCTGAACTTTCAGGGGTGTAGGATGCATTTTTCGTGCCAGAAATATTTTTGGTAATTTCAGTGGTCTAGGATTTGGGTTAATGCCCCTTTCAGGCTGCAAATGTTTTTGGGACATTCAGAGCTCTCTCACAATGTTTTTGGGCCACCAACATTTTCTGGACTTTAGGGGGTCTACGATGCCTGTAAACCCCTTTTTTGGGCCTCCAAACATTTCAACATTTTTGCCGGCCTAAGATGCATTTTAAGGCCTTTTTTGGGCTGCTAACATATTCTGAACTTTCAGGGATGTAGGATGTAATTTTCATGGCAAAAATATTTTTGGGAATTTCAGTGGTCTAGGATTTGGGATAATTCCCCTTTCAGACTGCAAATGTTTTAGGGACATTCAGAGCTCTCTCACACAGTTTTTCGGCCACCAACAAATTCTGGACATTAGGGAGTCTAGGATGCCTGTAAACCCCTTTTTTGGGCCTCCAAAGATTTCAACATTTTTTCCGGCCTAAGATGCATTTTAGGGCCTTTTTTGGGCTGCTAACATATTCTGAACTTTCAGGGGTGTAGGATGCCTTTTTCGTGCCAAAAATATTTTTGGGAATTTCAGTGGTCTAGGATGCGGGTTAATGGCCTTTTCAGGCTGCAAATGTTTTTGGGACATTCAGAGCTCTCTCACACTGTTTTTGGGCCACAAACATTTTCTGAACTTTAGGGGGTCTACGATCTGTAAACCCCTTTTTTGGGCATCCAAACATTTCAACATTTTTGCAGGCCTAAGATGCATTTTAAGGCCTTTTTTGGGCTGTTAACAGTTTCTGAACTTTCAGGGGTGTAGGATGCATTTTTCGTGCCAGAAATATTTTTGGTAATTTCAGTGGTATAGGATTTGGGTTAATGCCCCTTTCAGGCTGCAAATGTTTTTGGGACATTCAGAGCTCTCTCACACTGCTTTTGGGCCACCAACATTTTCTGGACTTTACGTGGTCTACGATGCCTGTAAACCCCTTTTTTGGGCCTCCAAAGATTTCAACATTTTTGCCGGCCTAAGATGCATTTTAAGGCCTTTTTTGGGCTGCTAACATATTCTGAACTTTCAGGGGTGTAGGATGCCTTTTTTGTGCCAAAAATATTTTTGGGAATTTCAGTGGTCTAGGATGCGGGTTAATGGCCTTTTCAGGCTGCAAATGTTTTTGGGACATTCAGAGCTCTCTCACACTGTTTTTGGGCCACCAACATTTTCCGGACTTTAGGGGGTCTACGATGCCGGTAAACCCCTTTTTTGGGCCTCCAAAGATTTCAACATTTTTGCAAGCCTAAGATGCATTTTAAGGCCTTTTTTGGGCTGCTAACATATTCTGTACTTTCGGGGATGTAGGATCCATTTTTCGTGGCAAAAATATTTTTGGGAATTTCAGTGGTCTAGGATGTGGTTTAATGCCCCTTTCTGGCTGCAAATGCTTTTGGGACATTCAGAGCTCTCTCACACTGTTTTTGGGCCACAAACATTTTCTGAACTTTAGGGGGTCTACGATGCCTGTAAACCCCTTTTTTGGGCATCCAAACATTTCAACATTTTTGCAGGCCTAAGATGCATTTTAAGGCCTTTTTTGGGCTGCTAACATTTTCTGAACTTTCAGGGGTGTAGGATGCATTTTTCGTGCCAGAAATATTTTTGGTAATTTCAGGGGTCTAGCATGCGGGTTAATCTCCTTTTCAGACTGCAAATGTTTTTGGGAGATTCAGAGCTCTCTCACACCGTTTTTGGGCCACCGACATATTCTGGACTTTAGGGGGTCTACGATGCCTATAAACCCCTTTTTGGGCATCCAAACATTTCAACATTTTTGCAGGCCTAAGATGCATTTTAAGGCCTTTTTGGGCTGCTAACATTTTCTGAACTTTCAGGGGTGTAGGATGCATTTTTCGTGCCAGAAATATTTTTGGTAATTTCAGTGGTCTAGGATTTGGGTTAATGCCCCTTTCAGGCTGCAAATGTTTTTGGGACATTCAGAGCTCTCTCACAATGTTTTTGGGCCACCAACATTTTCTGGACTTTAGGGGGTCTACGATGCCTGTAAACCCTTTTTTGGGCCTCCAAAGATTTCAACATTTTTGCCGGCCTAAGATGCATTTTAAGGCCTTTTTTGGGCTGCTAACATTTTCTGAACTTTCAGGGGTGTAGGATGCATTTTTCGTGCAAGAAATATTTTTGGTAATTTCAGTGGTCTAGGATTTGGGTTAATGCCCCTTTTGGGCTGCTAATGTTTTTGGGACATTCAGAGCTCTCTCACAATGTCTTTGGGCCACCAACATTTTCTGGACTTTAGGGGGTCTACGATGCTGGTAAACCTTTTTTTTGGGCCTCCAAACATTTCAACATTTTTGCAGGCCTAAATTGCATTTAAGGCCTTTTTGGGCTGCTAACATATTCTGTACTTTCAGGGGTTTAGGATGCATTTTTCGTGCCAAAAATATTTTTGGGAATTTCAGTGGTCTAGGATTTTGGTTAATGCCCCTTTCAGGCTGCAAATGTTTTTGGGACATTCAGAGCTCTCTCACAATGTTTTTGGGCCACCAACATTTTCTGGACTTTAGGGGGTCTACGATGCCTGTAAACCTTTTTTTTGGGCCTCCAAACATTTCAACATTTTTGCAGGCCTAAAATCATTTAAGGCCTTTTTTGGGCTGCTAACATATTCTGTACTTTCAGGGGGGTAGGATGCATTTTTCGTGGCAAAAATATTTTGGAGAATTACAGTGGTCTAGGATGTGGGTTAATGCCCCTTTCAGGCTGTAAATGTTTTTGGGACATTCAGAGATCTCTCACAATGTTTTTGGGCCACCAAAATTTCCAGACTTTAGGGGGTCTACGATGCCTGTAAACCCCTTTTTTGGGCCTCCAAAGATTTCAACATTTTTTCAGGCCTAAGATGCATTTTAAGGCCTTTTTTGGAATGCTGACATATTCTGAACTTTCAGGGTTGTAGGATGCATTTTTCGTGCCAAAAATATTTTTGGGAATTTCAGGGGTCTAGCATGCGGGTTAATGTCCTTTTCAGACTGCAAATGTTTTTGGGAGATTCAGAGCTCTCTCACACCGTTTTTGGGCCACCGACATATTCTGGACTTTAGGGGGTCTACGATGCCTATAAACCCCTTTTTGGGCATCCAAACATTTCAACATTTTTGCAGGCCTAAGATGCATTTTAAGGCCTTTTTGGGCTGCTAACATTTTCTGAACTTTCAGGGGTGTAGGATGCATTTTTCGTGCCAGAAATATTTTTGGTAATTTCAGTGGTCTAGGATTTGGGTTAATGCCCCTTTCAGGCTGCAAATGTTTTTGGGACATTCAGAGCTCTCTCACAATGTTTTTGGGCCACCAACATTTTCTGGACTTTAGGGGGTCTACGATGCCTGTAAACCCCTTTTTTGGGCCTCCAAACATTTCAACATTTTTGCCGGCCTAAGATGCATTTTAAGGCCTTTTTTGGGCTGCTAACATATTCTGAACTTTCAGGGATGTAGGATGTAATTTTCATGGCAAAAATATTTTTGGGAATTTCAGTGGTCTAGGATTTGGGATAATTCCCCTTTCAGACTGCAAATGTTTTAGGGACATTCAGAGCTCTCTCACACAGTTTTTCGGCCACCAACAAATTCTGGACATTAGGGGGTCTAGGATGCCTGTAAACCCCTTTTTTGGGCCTCCAAAGATTTCAACATTTTTTCCGGCCTAAGATGCATTTTAGGGCCTTTTTTGGGCTGCTAACATATTCTGAACTTTCAGGGGTGTAGGATGCCTTTTTCGTGCCAAAAATATTTTTGGGAATTTCAGTGGTCTAGGATGCGGGTTAATGGCCTTTTCAGGCTGCAAATGTTTTTGGGACATTCAGAGCTCTCTCACACTGTTTTTGGGCCACAAACATTTTCTGAACTTTAGGGGGTCTACGATCTGTAAACCCCTTTTTTGGGCATCCAAACATTTCAACATTTTTGCAGGCCTAAGATGCATTTTAAGGCCTTTTTTGGGCTGTTAACAGTTTCTGAACTTTCAGGGGTGTAGGATGCATTTTTCGTGCCAGAAATATTTTTGGTAATTTCAGTGGTCTAGGATTTGGGTTAATGCCCCTTTCAGGCTGCAAATGTTTTTGGGACATTCAGAGCTCTCTCACACTGCTTTTGGGCCACCAACATTTTCTGGACTTTACGTGGTCTAAGATGCCTGTAAACCCCTTTTTTGGGCCTCCAAAGATTTCAACATTTTTGCCGGCCTAAGATGCATTTTAAGGCCTTTTTTGGGCTGCTAACATATTCTGAACTTTCAGGGGTGTAGGATGCCTTTTTTGTGCCAAAAATATTTTTGGGAATTTCAGTGGTCTAGGATGCGGGTTAATGGCCTTTTCAGGCTGCAAATGTTTTTGGGACATTCAGAGCTCTCTCACACTGTTTTTGGGCCACCAACATTTTCCGGACTTTAGGGGGTCTACGATGCCGGTAAACCCCTTTTTTTGGCCTCCAAAGATTTCAACATTTTTGCAAGCCTAAGATGCATTTTAAGGCCTTTTTTGGGCTGCTAACATATTCTGTACTTTCGGGGATGTAGGATCCATTTTTCGTGGCAAAAATATTTTTGGGAATTTCAGTGGTCTAGGATGTGGTTTAATGCCCCTTTCTGGCTGCAAATGCTTTTGGGACATTCAGAGCTCTCTCACACTGTTTTTGGGCCACAAACATTTTCTGAACTTTAGGGGGTCTACGATGCCTGTAAACCCCTTTTTTGGGCATCCAAACATTTCAACATTTTTGCAGGCCTAAGATGCATTTTAAGGCCTTTTTTGGGCTGCTAACATTTTCTGAACTTTCAGGGGTGTAGGATGCATTTTTCGTGCCAGAAATATTTTTGGTAATTTCAGGGGTCTAGCATGCGGGTTAATGTCCTTTTCAGACTGCAAATGTTTTTGGGAGATTCAGAGCTCTCTCACACCGTTTTTGGGCCACCGACATATTCTGGACTTTAGGGGGTCTACGATGCCTATAAACCCCTTTTTGGGCATCCAAACATTTCAACATTTTTGCAGGCCTAAGATGCATTTTAAGGCCTTTTTGGGCTGCTAACATTTTCTGAACTTTCAGGGGTGTAGGATGCATTTTTCGTGCCAGAAATATTTTTGGTAATTTCAGTGGTCTAGGATTTGGGTTAATGCCCCTTTCAGGCTGCAAATGTTTTTGGGACATTCAGAGCTCTCTCACAATGTTTTTGGGCCACCAACATTTTCTGGACTTTAGGGGGTCTACGATGCCTGTAAACCCTTTTTTGGGCCTCCAAAGATTTCAACATTTTTGCCGGCCTAAGATGCATTTTAAGGCCTTTTTTGGGCTGCTAACATTTTCTGAACTTTCAGGGGTGTAGGATGCATTTTTCGTGCAAGAAATATTTTTGGTAATTTCAGTGGTCTAGGATTTGGGTTAATGCCCCTTTTGGGCTGCTAATGTTTTTGGGACATTCAGAGCTCTCTCACAATGTCTTTGGGCCACCAACATTTTCTGGACTTTAGGGGGTCTACGATGCTGGTAAACCTTTTTTTTGGGCCTCCAAACATTTCAACATTTTTGCAGGCCTAAATTGCATTTAAGGCCTTTTTGGGCTGCTAACATATTCTGTACTTTCCGGGGTTTAGGATGCATTTTTCGTGCCAAAAATATTTTTGGGAATTTCAGTGGTCTAGGATTTTGGTTAATGCCCCTTTCAGGCTGCAAATGTTTTTGGGACATTCAGAGCTCTCTCACAATGTTTTTGGGCCACCAACATTTTCTGGACTTTAGGGGGTCTACGATGCCTGTAAACCTTTTTTTTGGGCCTCCAAACATTTCAACATTTTTGCAGGCCTAAAATCATTTAAGGCCTTTTTTGGGCTGCTAACATATTCTGTACTTTCAGGGGGGTAGGATGCATTTTTCGTGGCAAAAATATTTTGGAGAATTACAGTGGTCTAGGATGTGGGTTAATGCCCCTTTCAGGCTGTAAATGTTTTTGGGACATTCAGAGATCTCTCACAATGTTTTTGGGCCACCAAAATTTCCAGACTTTAGGGGGTCTACGATGCCTGTAAACCCCTTTTTTGGGCCTAAAAAAATTTCAACATTTTTTCAGGCCTAAGATGCATTTTAAGGCCTTTTTTGGAATGCTGACATATTCTGAACTTTCAGGGTTGTAGGATGCATTTTTCGTGCCAAAAATATTTTTGGGAATTTCAGGGGTCTAGCATGCGGGTTAATGTCCTTTTCAGACTGCAAATGTTTTTGGGAGATTCAGAGCTCTCTCACACCGTTTTTGGGCCACCGACATATTCTGGACTTTAGGGGGTCTACGATGCCTATAAACCCCTTTTTGGGCATCCAAACATTTCAACATTTTTGCAGGCCTAAGATGCATTTTAAGGCCTTTTTGGGCTGCTAACATTTTCTGAACTTTCAGGGGTGTAGGATGCATTTTTCGTGCCAGAAATATTTTTGGTAATTTCAGTGGTCTAGGATTTGGGTTAATGCCCCTTTCAGGCTGCAAATGTTTTTGGGACATTCAGAGCTCTCTCACAATGTTTTTGGGCCACCAACATTTTCTGGACTTTAGGGGGTCTACGATGCCTGTAAACCCTTTTTTGGGCCTCCAAAGATTTCAACATTTTTGCCGGCCTAAGATGCATTTTAAGGCCTTTTTTGGGCTGCTAACATTTTCTGAACTTTCAGGGGTGTAGGATGCATTTTTCGTGCAAGAAATATTTTTGGTAATTTCAGTGGTCTAGGATTTGGGTTAATGCCCCTTTTGGGCTGCTAATGTTTTTGGGACATTCAGAGCTCTCTCACAATGTCTTTGGGCCACCAACATTTTCTGGACTTTAGGGGGTCTACGATGCTGGTAAACCTTTTTTTTGGGCCTCCAAACATTTCAACATTTTTGCAGGCCTAAATTGCATTTAAGGCCTTTTTTGGGCTGCTAACATATTCTGTACTTTCAGGGGTTTAGGATGCATTTTTCGTGCCAAAAATATTTTTGGGAATTTCAGTGGTCTAGGATTTTGGTTAATGCCCCTTTCAGGCTGCAAATGTTTTTGGGACATTCAGAGCTCTCTCACAATGTTTTTGGGCCACCAACATTTTCTGGACTTTAGGGGGTCTACGATGCCTGTAAACCTTTTTTTTGGGCCTCCAAACATTTCAACATTTTTGCAGGCCTAAAATCATTTAAGGCCTTTTTTGGGCTGCTAACATATTCTGTACTTTCAGGGGGGTAGGATGCATTTTTCGTGCCAAAAATATTTTTGGGAATTTCAGTGGTCTAGGATGCGGGTTAATGCCCCTTTCAAGCTGCAAATGCTTTTGGGACATTGCGAGCTCTCTCACACTGCTTTTGGGCCACCAACATTTTCTGGACTTTAGGTGGTCTACGATGCCTGTAAACCCCTTTTTTGGGAGTCCAAAGATTTCAACATTTTTGCCGGCCTAAGATGCATTTTAAGGCCTTTTTTGGGCTGCTAACATATTCTGTACTTTCGGGGATGTAGGATGCATTTTTCGTGGCAAAAATATTTTGGAGAATTACAGTGGTCTAGGATGTGGGTTAATGCCCCTTTCAGGCTGTAAATGTTTTTGGGACATTCAGAGATCTCTCACAATGTTTTTGGGCCACCAAAATTTCCAGACTTTAGGGGGTCTACGATGCCTGTAAACCCCTTTTTTGGGCCTCCAAAGATTTCAACATTTTTTCAGGCCTAAGATGCATTTTAAGGCCTTTTTTGGAATGCTGACATATTCTGAACTTTCAGGGTTGTAGGATGCATTTTTCGTGCCAAAAATATTTTTGGGAATTTCAGGGGTCTAGCATGCGGGTTAATGTCCTTTTCAGACTGCAAATGTTTTTGGGAGATTCAGAGCTCTCTCACACCGTTTTTGGGCCACCGACATATTCTGGACTTTAGGGGGTCTACGATGCCTATAAACCCCTTTTTGGGCATCCAAACATTTCAACATTTTTGCAGGCCTAAGATGCATTTTAAGGCCTTTTTGGGCTGCTAACATTTTCTGAACTTTCAGGGGTGTAGGATGCATTTTTCGTGCCAGAAATATTTTTGGTAATTTCAGTGGTCTAGGATTTGGGTTAATGCCCCTTTCAGGCTACAAATGTTTTTGGGACATTCAGAGCTCTCTCACAATGTTTTTGGGCCACCAACATTTTCTGGACTTTAGGGGGTCTACGATGCCTGTAAACCCTTTTTTGGGCCTCCAAAGATTTCAACATTTTTGCCGGCCTAAGATGCATTTTAAGGCCTTTTTTGGGCTGCTAACATATTCTGTACTTTCAGGGATGTAGGATGCATTTTTCGTGGCAAAAATATTTTGGAGAATTACAGTGGTCTAGGATGTGGGTTAATGCCCTTTTCAGGCTGTAAATGTTTTTGGGACATTCAGAGATCTCTCACAATGTTTTTGGGCCACCAACATTTTCCAGACTTTAGGGGGTCTACGATGCCTGTAAACCCCTTTTTTGGGCCTCTAAAGATTTCAACATTTGTTTGGGCCTAAAATGCATTTTAAGGCCTTTTTTGGAATGCTGACATATTCTGAACTTTCAGGGTTGTAGGATGCATTTTTCGTGCCAAAAATATTTTTAGGAATTTCAGGGGTCTAGCATGCGGGTTAATGACCTTTTCAGACTGCAAATGTTTTTGGGACATTCAGAGATCTCTCACAATGTTTTTGGGCCACCAACATTTTACAGACTTTAGGGGGTCTACGATGCCTGTAAACCCCTTTTTTGGGCCTCCATAGATTTCAACATTTTTGCAGGCCTAAGATGCATTTTAAGGCCTTTTTCGGGCTGCTAACATATTCTGTACTTTCGGGGTTGTAGGATCCATTTTTCGTGGCAAAAATATTTTTGTTTTGGGAATTTCAGTGGTCTAGGATGTGGGTTAATGCCCCTTTCAGGCTGCAAATGCTTTTGGGACATTCAGAGCTCTCTCACACTGTTTTTGGGCAACCAACATTTTCTGAACTTTAGGGGGTCTACGATGCCTGTAAACCCCTTTTTTGGGCATCCAAACATTTCAACATTTTTGCAGGCCTAAAATGCATTTAAGGCCTTTTTTGGGCTGCTAACATATTCTGTACTTTCAGGGGGTAGGATGCATTTTTCGAGCCAAAAATATTTTTGGGAATTTCAGTAGTCTAGGATGCAGGTTAATGCCCCTTTCAAGCTGCAAATGCTTTTGGAACATTCCGAGCTCTTTCACACTGCTTTTGGGCCACCAACATTTTCTGGACTTTAGGTGGTCAACGATGCCTGTAAACCCCTTTTTTGGGCCTCCAAAGATTTCAACATTTTTGCCAGCCTAAGATGCATTTTAAGGCCTTTTTTGGGCTGCTAACATATTCTGTACTTTCGGGGACGTAGGATGCATTTTTCGTGGCAAAAATATTTTGGAGAATTACAGTGGTCTAGGATGTGGGTTAATGCCCCTTTCAGGCTGTAAATGTTTTTGGGACATTCAGAGATCTCGCACAATGTTTTTGGGCCACCAACATTTTCCAGACTTTAGAGGGTCTACGATGCCTGTAAACCCCTTTTTTGGGCCTCCAAAGATTTCAACATTTTTTCAGGCCTAAGATGCATTTTAAGGCCTTTTTTGGAATGCTGACATATTCTGAACTTTCAGGGTTGTAGGATGCATTTTTCGTGCCAAAAATATTTTTGGGAATTTCAGGGGTCTAGCATGCGGGTTAATGTCCTTTTCAGACTGCAAATGTTTTTGGGAGATTCAGAGCTCTCTCACGCCGTTTTTGGGCCACTGACATATTCTGGACTTTAGGGGGTCTACGATGCCTGTAAACCCCTTTTTCGGGTATCCAAACATTTCAACATTTTTGCAGGCCTAAGTTGCATTTTAAGGCCTTTTTGGGCTGCTAACATTTTCTGAACTTTCAGGGGTGTAGGATGCATTTTTCGTGCCAGAAATATTTTTGGTAATTTCAGTGGTCTAGGATTTGGGTTAATGCCCCTTTCAGGCTGCAAATGTTTTTGGGACATTCAGAGCTCTCTCACAATGTTTTTGGGCCACCAACATTTTCTGGACTTTAGGGGGTCTACGATGCCTGTAAACTTTTTTTTTGGGCCTCCAAACATTTCAACATTTTTGCAGGCCTAAAATGCATTTAAGGCCTTTTTTGGGCTGCTAACATATTCTGTACGTTCAGGGGGGTAGGATGCATTTTTCGTGCCAAAAATATTTTTGGGAATTTCAGTGGTCTAGGATGCGGGTTAATCCCCCTTTCAAGCTGCAAATGCTTTTGGGACATTCCGAGCTCTCTCACACTGCTTTTGGGCCACCAACATTTTCTGGACTTTAGGTGGTCTACGATGCCTGTAAACCCCTTTTTTGGGCCACCAAAGATTTCAACATTTTTGCCGGCCTAAGATGCATTTTAAGGCCTTTTTTGGGCTGCTCACATATTCTGTACTTTCGGGGATGTAGGATGCATTTTTCGTGGCAAAAATATTTTGGAGAATTACAGTGGTCTAGGATGTGGGTTAATGCCCCTTTCAGGCTGTAAATGTTTTTGGGACATTCAGAGATCTCTCACAATGTTTTTGGGCCACCAACATTTTCCAGACTTTAGGGGGTCTACGATGCCTGTAAACCCCTTTTTTGGGCCTCCAAAGATTTCAACATTTTTTCAGGCCTAAGATGCATTTTAAGGCCTTTTTTGGAATGCTGACATATTCTGAACTTTCAGGGTTGTAGGATGCATTTTTCGTGCCAAAAATATTTTTGAGAATTTCAGGGGTCTAGCATGCGGGTTAATGTCCTTTTCAGACTGCAAATGTTTTTGGGAGATTCAGAGCTCTCTCACACCGTTTTTGGGCCACCGACATATTCTGGACTTTAGGGGGTCTACGATGCCTGTAAACCCCTTTTTTGGGCATCCAAACATTTCAACATTTTTGCAGGCCTAAGATGCATTTTAAGGCCTTTTTGGGCTGCTAACATTTTCTGAACTTTCAGGGGTGTAGGATGCATTTTTCGTGCCATAAATATTTTTGGTAATTTCAGCGGTCTAGGATTTGGGTTAATGCCCCTTTCAGGCTGCAAATGTTTTTGGGACATTCAGAGCTCTCTCACAATGTTTTTGGGCCACCAACATTTTCTGGACTTTAGGGGGTCTACGATGCCTGTAAACCTTTTTTTTGGGCCTCCAAACATTTCAACATTTTTGCAGGCCTAAAATGCATTTAAGGCCTTTTTTGGGCTGCTAACATATTCTGTACTTTCAGGGGGGTAGGATGCATTTTTCATGCCAAAAATATTTTGGGGAATTTCAGTGGTCTAGGATGCGGGTTAATGCCCCTTTCAAGCTGCAAATGCTTTTGGGACATTCCGAGCTCTCTCACACTGCTTTTGGGCCACCAACATTTTCTGGACTTTAGGGGGTCTACGATGCCTGTAAACCCCTTTTTTGGGCCTCCAAAGATTTCAACATTTTTGCAGGCCTAAAATGCATTTTAAGGCCTTTTTTGGGCTGCTAACATATTCTGTACTTTCGGGGTTGTAGGATCCATTTTTCGTGGCAAAAATATTTTTGTTTTGGGAATTTCAGTGGTCTAGGATGTGGGTTAATGCCCCTTTCAGGCTGCAAATGCTTTTGGGACATTCAGAGCTCTCTCACACTGTTTTTGGGCCACCAACATTTTCTGAACTTTAGGGGGTCTACGATGCCTGTAAACCCCTTTTTTGGGCATCCAAACATTTCAACATTTTTGCAGGCCTAGGATGCATTTTAAGGCCTTTTTGGGCTGCTAACATTTTCTGAACTTTCAGGGGTGTAGGATGGATTTTTCGTGCCAGAAATATTTTTGGTAATTTCAGTGGTCTAGGATTTGGGTTAATGCCCCTTTTGGGCTGCTAATGTTTTTGGGACATTCAGAGCTCTCTCACAATGTCTTTGGGCCACCAACATTTTCTGGACTTTAGGGGGTCTACGATGCCGGTAAACCTTTTTTTTGGGCCTCCAAACATTTCAACATTTTTGCAGGCCTAAATTGCATTTAAGGCCTTTTTTGGGCTGCTAACATATTCTGTACTTTCAGGGGTTTAGGATGCATTTTTCGTGCCAAAAATATTTTTGGGAATTTCAGTGGTCTAGGATTTGGGTTAATGCCCCTTTCAGGCTGCAAATGTTTTTGGGACATTCAGAGCTCTCTCACAATGTTTTTGGGCCACCAACATTTTCTGGACTTTAGGGGGTCTACGATGCCTGTAAACTTTTTTTTTCGGCCTCCAAACATTTCAACATTTTTGCAGGCCTAAAATGCATTTAAGGCCTTTTTTGGGCTGCTAACATATTCTGTACTTTCAGGGGGGTAGGATGCATTTTTCGTGCCAAAAATATTTTGGAGAATTACAGTGGTCTAGGATTTGGGTTAATGCCCCTTTCAAGCTGCAAATGCTTTTGGGACATTCCGAGCTCTCTCACACTGCTTTTGGGCCACCAACATTTTCTGGACTTTAGGTGGTCTACGATGCCTGTAAACCCCTTTTTTGGGCCTCCAAAGATTTCAACATTTTTGCCGGCCTAAGATGCATTTTAAGGCCTTTTTTGGGCTGCTAACATATTCTGAACTTTCAGGGTTGTAGGATGCATTTTTCGTGCCAAAAATATTTTTGGGAATTTCAGGGGTCTAGCATGCGGGTTAATGTCCTTTTCAGACTGCAAATGTTTTTGGGAGATTCAGAGCTCTCTCACACTGTTTTTGAGCCACCGACATATTCTGGACTTTAGGGGGTCTACGATGCCTGTAAACCCCTTTTTCGGGCATCCAAACATTTCAACATTTTTGCAGGCCTAAGATGCATTTTAAGGCCTTTTTGGGCTGCTAACATTTTCTGAACTTTCAGGGGTGTAGGATGCATTTTTCGTGCCAGAAATATTTTTGGTAATTTCAGTGGTCTAGGATTTGGGTTAATGCCCCTTTCAAGCTGCAAATGCTTTGGGACATTCCGAGCTCTCTCACACTGCTTTTGGGCCACCAACATTTTATGGACTTTAGGTAGTCTACGATGCCTGTAAACCCCTTTTTTGGGCCTCCAAATATTTCAACATTTTTGCCGGCCTAAGATGCATTTTAAGGCCTTTTTTGGGCTGCTAACATATTCTGTACTTTCGGGGATGTAGGATGCATTTTTCGTGGCAAAAATATTTTGGAGAATTACAGTGGTCTAGGATTTGGGTTAATGCCCCTTTCAAGCTGCAAATGCTTTTGGGACATTCCGAGCTCTCTCACACTGCTTTTGGGCCACCAACATTTTATGGACTTTAGGTGGTCTACGATGCCTGTAAACCCCTTTTTTGGGCATCCAAACATTTCAACATTTTTGCAGGCCTAAGATGCATTTTAAGGCCTTTTTTGGGCTGCTAACATTTTCTGAACTTTCAGGGGTGTAGGATGCATTTTTCGTGCCAGAAATATTTTTGGTAATTTCAGTGGTCTAGGATTTGGGTTAATGCCCCTTTTGGGCTGCTAATGTGTTTGGGACATTCAGAGCTCTCTCACAATGTCTTTGGGCCACCAACATTTTATGGACTTTAGGTGGTCTACGATGCCTGTAAACCCCTTTTTTGGGCCTCCAATGATTTCAACATTTTTGCCGGCCTAAGATGCATTTTAAGGCCTTTTTTGGGCTGCTAACATATTCTGTACTTTCGGGGATGTAGGATGCATTTTTCGTGGCAAAAATATTTTGGAGAATTACAGTGGTCTAGGATGTGGGTTAATGCCCCTTTCAGGCTGTAAATGTTTTTGGGACATTCAGAGATCTCTCACAATGTTTTTGGGCCACCAAAATTTCCAGACTTTAGGGGGTCTACGATGCCTGTAAACCCCTTTTTTGGGCCTCCAAAGATTTCAACATTTTTTCAGGCCTAAGATGCATTTTAAGGCCTTTTTTGGAATGCTGACATATTCTGAACTTTCAGGGTTGTAGGATGCATTTTTCGTGCCAAAAATATTTTTGGGAATTTCAGGGGTCTAGCATGCGGGTTAATGTCCTTTTCAGACTGCAAATGTTTTTGGGAGATTCAGAGCTCTCTCACACCGTTTTTGGGCCACCGACATATTCTGGACTTTAGGGGGTCTACGATGCCTATAAACCCCTTTTTGGGCATCCAAACATTTCAACATTTTTGCAGGCCTAAGATGCATTTTAAGGCCTTTTTGGGCTGCTAACATTTTCTGAACTTTCAGGGGTGTAGGATGCATTTTTCGTGCCAGAAATATTTTTGGTAATTTCAGTGGTCTAGGATTTGGGTTAATGCCCCTTTCAGGCTGCAAATGTTTTTGGGACATTCAGTCCTCTCTCACAACGTTTTTGGGCCACCAACATTTTCTGGACTTTAGGGGGTCTACGATGCCTGTAAACCCTTTTTTGGGCCTCCAAAGATTTCAACATTTTTGCCGGCCTAAGATGCATTTTAAGGCCTTTTTTGGGCTGCTAACATATTCTGTACTTTCGGGGATGTAGGATGCATTTTTCGTGGCAAAAATATTTTGGAGAATTACAGTGGTCTAGGATGTGGGTTAATGCCCCTTTCAGGCTGTAAATGTTTTTGGGACATTCAGAGATCTCTCACAATGTTTTTGGGCCACCAACATTTTCCAGACTTTAGGGGGTCTACGATGTCTGTAAACCCCTTTTTTGGGCCTCCAAAGATTTCAACATTTTTTCAGGCCTAAGATGCATTTTAAGGCCTTTTTTGGAATGCTGACATATTCTGAACTTTCAGGGTTGTAGGATGCATTTTTCGTGCCAAAAATATTTTTGGGAATTTCAGGGGTCTAGCATGCGGGTTAATGTCCTTTTCAGACTGCAAATGTTTTTGGGAGATTCAGAGCTCTCTCACACCGTTTTTGGGCCACCGACATATTCTGGACTTTAGGGGGTCTACGATGCCTGTAAACCCCTTTTTCGGGCATCCAAACATTTCAACATTGTTGCAGGCCTAAGATGCATTTTAAGGCCTTTTTGGGCTGCTAACATTTTCTGAACTTTCAGGGGTGTAGGATGCATTTTTCGTGCCAGAAATATTTTTGGTAATTTCAGTGGTCTAGGATTTGGGTTAATGCCCCTTTCAAGCTGCAAATGCTTTGGGACATTCCGAGCTCTCTCACACTGCTTTTGGGCCACCAACATTTTATGGACTTTAGGTAGTCTACGATGCCTGTAAACCCCTTTTTTGGGCCTCCAAATATTTCAACATTTTTGCCGGCCTAAGATGCATTTTAAGGCCTTTTTTGGGCTGCTAACATATTCTGTACTTTCGGGGATGTAGGATGCATTTTTCGTGGCAAAAATATTTTGGAGAATTACAGTGGTCTAGGATGTGGGTTAATGCCCCTTTCAGGCTGTAAATGTTTTTGGGACATTCAGAGATCTCTCACAATGTTTTTGGGCCACCAAAATTTCCAGACTTTAGGGGGTCTACGATGCCTGTAAACCCCTTTTTTGGGCCTCCAAAGATTTCAACATTTTTTCAGGCCTAAGATGCATTTTAAGGCCTTTTTTGGAATGCTGACATATTCTGAACTTTCAGGGTTGTAGGATGCATTTTTCGTGCCAAAAATATTTTTGGGAATTTCAGGGGTCTAGCATGCGGGTTAATGTGCTTTTCAGACTGCAAATGTTTTTGGGAGATTCAGAGCTCTCTCACACCGTTTTTGGGCCACCGACATATACTGGACTTTAGGGGGTCTACGATGCCTATAAACCCCTTTTTGGGCATCCAAACATTTCAACATTTTTGCAGGCCTAAGATGCATTTTAAGGCCTTTTTGGGCTGCTAACATTTTCTGAACTTTCAGGGGTGTAGGATGCATTTTTCGTGCCAGAAATATTTTTGGTAATTTCAGTGGTCTAGGATTTGGGTTAATGCCCCTTTCAGGCTGCAAATGTTTTTGGGACATTCAGACCTCTCTCACAACGTTTTTGGGCCACCAACATTTTCTGGACTTTAGGGGGTCTACGATGCCTGTAAACCCTTTTTTGGGCCTCCAAAGATTTCAACATTTTTGCCGGCCTAAGATGCATTTTAAGGCCTTTTTTGGGCTGCTAACATATTCTGTACTTTCGGGGATGTAGGATGCATTTTTCGTGGCAAAAATATTTTGGAGAATTACAGTGGTCTAGGATGTGGGTTAATGCCCCTTTCAGGCTGTAAATGTTTTTGGGACATTCAGAGATCTCTCACAATGTTTTTGGGCCACCAACATTTTCCAGACTTTAGGGGGTCTACGATGTCTGTAAACCCCTTTTTTGGGCCTCCAAAGATTTCAACATTTTTTCAGGCCTAAGATGCATTTTAAGGCCTTTTTTGGAATGCTGACATATTCTGAACTTTCAGGGTTGTAGGATGCATTTTTCGTGCCAAAAATATTTTTGGGAATTTCAGGGGTCTAGCATGCGGGTTAATGTCCTTTTCAGACTGCAAATGTTTTTGGGAGATTCAGAGCTCTCTCACACCGTTTTTGGGCCACCGACATATTCTGGACTTTAGGGGGTCTACGATGCCTATAAACCCCTTTTTGGGCATCCAAACATTTCAACATTTTTGCAGGCCTAAGATGCATTTTAAGGCCTTTTTGGGCTGCTAACATTTTCTGAACTTTCAGGGGTGTAGGATGCATTTTTCGTGCCAGAAATATTTTTGGTAATTTCAGTGGTCTAGGATTTGGGTTAATGCCCCTTTCAGGCTGCAAATGTTTTTGGGACATTCAGACCTCTCTCACAACGTTTTTGGGCCACCAACATTTTCTGGACTTTAGGGGGTCTACGATGCCTGTAAACCCTTTTTTGGGCCTCCAAAGATTTCAACATTTTTGCCGGCCTAAGATGCATTTTAAGGCCTTTTTTGGGCTGCTAACATATTCTGTACTTTCGGGGATGTAGGATGCATTTTTCGTGGCAAAAATATTTTGGAGAATTACAGTGGTCTAGGATGTGGGTTAATGCCCCTTTCAGGCTGTAAATGTTTTTGGGACATTCAGAGATCTCTCACAATGTTTTTGGGCCACCAACATTTTCCAGACTTTAGGGGGTCTACGATGTCTGTAAACCCCTTTTTTGGGCCTCCAAAGATTTCAACATTTTTTCGGGCCTAAGATGCATTTTAAGGCCTTTTTTGGAATGCTGACATATTCTGAACTTTCAGGGTTGTAGGATGCATTTTTCGTGCCAAAAATATTTTTGGGAATTTCAGGTGTCTAGCATGCGGGTTAATGTCCTTTTCAGACTGCAAATGTTTTTGGGACATTCAGAGATCTCTCACAATGTTTTTGGGCCACCAACATTTTACAGACTTTAGGGGGTCTACGATGCCTGTAAACCCCTTTTTTGGGCCTCCAAAGATTTCAACATTTTTGCAGGCCTAAGATGCATTTTAAGGCCTTTTTCGGGCTGCTAACATATTCTGTACTTTCGGGGTAGTAGGATCCATTTTTCGTGGCAAAAATATTTTTGTTTTGGGAATTTCAGTGGTCTAGGATGTGGGTTAATGCCCCTTTCAGGCTGCAAATGCTTTTGGGACATTCAGAGCTCTCTCACACTGTTTTTGGGCCACCAACATTTTCTGAACTTTAGGGGGTCTACGATGCCTGTAAACCCCTTTTTTGGGCATCCAAACATTTCAACATTTTTGCAGGCCTAAAATGCATTTAAGGCCTTTTTTGAGCTGCTAACATATTATTCTGTACTTTCAGGGGGGTAGGATGCATTTTTCGTGCCAAAAATATTTTTGGGAATTTCAGTGGTCTAGGATGCAGGTTAATGCCCCTTTCAAGCTGCAAATGCTTTTGGGACATTCAGAGCTCTCTCACACTGTTTTTGGGCCACCAACATTTTCTGAACTTTAGGGGGTCTACGATGCCTGTAAACCCCTTTTTTGGGCCTCCAAAGATTTCAACATTTTTGCCAGCCTAAGATGCATTTTAAGGCCTTTTTTGGGCTGCTAACATATTCTGTACTTTCGGGGAAGTAGGATGCATTTTTCGTGGCAAAAATATTTTGGAGAATTACAGTGGTCTAGGATGTGGGTTAATGCCCCTTTCAGGCTGTAAATGTTTTTGGGACATTCAGAGATCTCGCACAATGTTTTTGGGCCACCAACATTTTCCAGACTTTAGGGGGTCTACGATGCCTGTAAACCCCTTTTTTGGGCCTCCAAAGATTTCAACATTTTTTCAGGCCTAAGATGCATTTTAAGGCCTTTTTTGGAATGCTGACATATTCTGAACTTTCAGGATTGTAGGATGCATTTTTCGTGCCAAAAATATTTTTGGGAATTTCAGGGGTCTAGCATGCGGGTTAATGTCCTTTTCAGACTGCAAATGTTTTTGGGAGATTCAGAGCTCTCTCACACCGTTTTTGGGCCACTGACATATTCTGGACTTTAGGGGGTCTACGATGCCTGTAAACCCCTTTTTCGGGCATCCAAACATTTCAACATTTTTGCAGGCCTAAGTTGCATTTTAAGGCCTTTTTGGGCTGCTAACATTTTCTGAACTTTCAGGGGTGTAGGATGCATTTTTCGTGCCAGAAATATTTTTGGTAATTTCAGTGGTCTAGGATTTGGGTTAATGCCCCTTTCAGGCTGCAAATGTTTTTGGGACATTCAGAGCTCTTTCACAATGTTTTTGGGCCACCAACATTTTCTGGACTTTAGGGGGTCTACGATGCCTGTAAACTTTTTTTTTGGGCCTCCAAACATTTCAACATTTTTGCAGGCCTAAAATGCATTTAAGGCCTTTTTTGGGCTGCTAACATATTCTGTACGTTCAGGGGGGTAGGATGCATTTTTCGTGCCAAAAATATTTTTGGGAATTTCAGTGGTCTAGGATGTGGGTTAATGCCCCTTTCAAGCTGCAAATGCTTTTGGGACATTCCGAGCTCTCTCACACTGCTTTTGGGCCACCAACATTTTCTGGACTTTAGGTGGTCTACGATGCCTGTAAACCCCTTTTTTGGGCCACCAAAGATTTCAACATTTTTGCCGGCCTAAGATGCATTTTAAGGCCTTTTTTGGGCTGCTCACATATTCTGTACTTTCGGGGATGTAGGATGCATTTTTCGTGGCAAAAATATTTTGGAGAATTACAGTGGTCTAGGATGTGGGTTAATGCCCCTTTCAGGCTGTAAATGTTTTTGGGACATTCAGAGATCTCTCACAATGTTTTTGGGCCACCAACATTTTCCAGACTTTAGGGGGTCTACGATGCCTGTAAACCCCTTTTTTGGGCCTCCAAAGATTTCAACATTTTTTCAGGCCTAAGATGCATTTTAAGGCCTTTTTTGGAATGCGGACATATTCTGAACTTTCAGGGTTGTAGGATGCATTTTTCGTGCCAAAAATATTTTTGGGAATTTCAGGGGTCTAGCATGCGGGTTAATGTCCTTTTCAGACTGCAAATGTTTTTGGGAGATTCAGAGCTCTCTCACACCGTTTTTGGGCCACCGACATATTCTGGACTTTAGGGGGTCTACGATGCCTGTAAACCCCTTTTTTGGGCATCCAAACATTTCAACATTTTTGCAGGCCTAAAATGCATTTTAAGGACTTTTTGGAATGCTGACATATTCTGAACTTTCAGGGGTGTAGGATGCATTTTTCGTGCCAGAAATATTTTTGGTAATTTCAGTGGTCTAGGATTTGGGTTAATGCCCCTTTTGGGCTGCTAATGTTTTTGGGACATTCAGAGCTCTCTCACAATGTCTTTGGGCCACCAACATTTTCTGGACGTTAGGGGGTCTACGATGCCGGTAAACCTTTTTTTTTGGCCTCCAAAAATGTCAACATTTTTGCAGGCCTAAATTGCATTTAAGGCCTTTTTTGGGCTGCTAACATATTCTGTACTTTCAGGGGTTTAGGATGCATTTTTCGTGCCAAAAATATTTTTGGGAATTTCAGTGGTCTTGGATTTGGGTTAATGCCCCTTTCAGGCTGCAAATGTTTTTGGGACATTCAGAGCTCTCTCACAATGTTTTTGGGCCACCAACATTTTCTGGACTTTAGGGGGTCTACGATGCCTGTAAACCTTTTATTTGGGCCTCCAAACATTTCAACATTTTTGCAGGCCTAAAATGCATTTAAGGCCTTTTTTGGGCTGCTAACATATTCTGTACTTTCAGGGGGGTAGGATGCATTTTTCATGCCAAAAATATTTTGGAGTATTACAGTGGTCTAGGATGTGGGTTAATGCCCCTTTCAGGCTGTAAATGTTTTTGGGACATTCAGAGATCTCTCACAATGTTTTTGAGCCACCAACATTTTCCAGACTTTAGGGGGTCTACAATGCCTGTAAACCCCTTTTTTGGGCCTCCAAAGATTTCAACATTTTTTCAGGCCTAAGATGCATTTTAAGGCCTTTTTTGGAATGCTGACATATTCTGAACTTTCAGGGTTTTAGGATGCATTTTTCGTGCCAAAAATATTTTTGGGAATTTCAGGGGTCTAGCATGCGGGTTAATGTCCTTTTCAGACTGCAAATGTTTTTGGGAGATTCAGAGCTCTCTCACACCGTTTTTGGGCCACCGACATATTCTGGACTTTAGGGGGTCTACGATGCCTGTAAACCCCTTTTTTGGGCATCCAAACATTTCAACATTTTTGCAGGCCTAAGATGCATTTAAGGCCTTTTTTGGGCTGCTAACATATTCTGTACTTTCAGGGGTTTAGGATGCATTTTTCGTGCCAAAAATATTTTTGGGAATTTCAGTGGTCTAGGATTTGGGTTAATGCCCCTTTCAGGCTGCAAATGTTTTTGGGACATTCAGAGCTCTCTCACAATGTTTTTGGGCCACCAACATTTTCTGGACTTTAGGGGGTCTACGATGCCTGTAAACCTTTTTTTTGGGCCTCCAAACATTTCAACATTTTTGCAGGCCTAAAATGCATTTAAGGCTTTTTTTGGGCTGCTAACATATTCTGTACTTTCAGGGGGTTAGGATGCATTTTTCATGCCAAAAATATTTTGGAGTATTACAGTGGTCTAGGATGTGGGTTAATGCCCCTTTCAGGCTGTAAATGTTTTTGGGACATTCAGAGATCTCTCACAATGTTTTTGGGCCACCAACATTTTCCAGACTTTAGGGGGTCTACGATGCCTGTAAACCCCTTTTTTGGGCCTCCAAAGATTTCAACATTTTTTCAGGCCTAAGATGCATTTTAAGGCCTTTTTTGGAATGCTGACATATTCTGAACTTTCAGGGTTTTAGGATGCATTTTTCGTGCCAAAAATATTTTTGGGAATTTCAGGGGTCTAGCATGCGGGTTAATGTCCTTTTCAGACTGCAAATGTTTTTGGGAGATTCAGAGCTCTCTCACACCGTTTTTGGGCCACCGACATATTCTGGACTTTAGGGGGTCTACGATGCCTGTAAACACCTTTTTTGGGCATCCAAACATTTCAACATTTTTGCAGGCCTAAGATGCATTTGAAGGCCTTTTTGGGCTGCTAACATTTTCTGAACTTTCAGGGGTGTAGGATGCATTTTTCGTGCCAGAAATATTTTTGGTAATTTCAGTGGTCTAGGATTTGGGTTAATGCCCCTTTCAGGCTGCAAATGTTTTTGGGACATTCAGAGCTCTCTCACAATGTTTTTGGGCCACCAACATTTTCTGGACTTTAGGGGGTCTACGATGCCTGTAAACCTTTTTTTTGGGCCTCCAAACATTTCAATATTTTTGCAGGCCTAAAATGCATTTAAGGCCTTTTTTGGGCTGCTAACATATTCTGTACTTTCAGGGGGGTAGGATGCATTTTTCATGCCAAAAATATTTTGGGGAATTTCAGTGGTCTAGGATGCGGGTTAATGCCCCTTTCAAGCTGCAAATGCTTTTGGGACATTCCGAGCTCTCTCACACTGCTTTTGGGCCACCAACATTTTATGGACTTTAGGTGGTCTACGATGCCTGTAAACCCCTTTTTTGGGCCTCCAAAGATTTCAACATTTTTGCCGGCCTAAGATGCATTTTAAGGCCTTTTTTGGGCTGCTAACATATTCTGTACTTTCGGGGATGTAGGATGCATTTTTCGTGGCAAAAATATTTTGGAGAATTACAGTGGTCTAGGATGTGGATTAATGCCCCTTTCAGGCTGTAAATGTTTTTGGGACATTCAGAGATCTCTCACAATGTTTTTGGGCCACCAACATTTTCTGGACTTTAGGGGGTCTACGATGCCTGTAAACCTTTTTTTTGGGCCTCCAAACATTTCAACATTTTTGCAGGCCTAAAATGCATTTAAGGCCTTTTTTGGGCTGCTAACATATTCTGTACTTTCAGGGGGGTAGGATGCATTTTTCGTGCCAAAAATATTTTTGGGAATTTCAGTGGTCTAGGATGTGGGTTAATGCCCTTTCAGGCTGCAAATGCTTTTGGGACATTCCGAGCTCTCTCACACTGCTTTTGGGCCACCAACATTTTATGGACTTTAGGTGGTCTACGATGCCTGTAAACCCCTTTTTTGGGCCTCCAAAGATTGCAACATTTTTGTCGGCCTAAGATGCATTTTAAGGCCTTTTTTGGGCTGCTAACATATTCTGTACTTTCGGGGATGTAGGATGCATTTTTCGTGGCAAAATTTGTTTGGAGAATTACAGTGGTCTAGGATGTGGGTTAATGCCCCTTTCAGGCTGTAAATGTTTTTGGGACATTCAGAGATCTCTCACAATGTTTTTGGGCCACCAACATTTTACAGACTTTAGGGGGTCTACGATGCCTGTAAACCCCTTTTTTGGGCCTCCAAAGATTTCAACATTTTTGCAGGCCTAAGATGCATTTTAAGGCCTTTTTTGGGCTGCTAACATATTCTGTACTTTCGGGGTTGTAGGATCCATTTTTCGTGGCAAAAATATTTTTGTTTTGGGAATTTCAGTGGTCTAGGATGTGGGTTAATGCCCCTTTCAGGCTGCAAATGCTTTTGGGACATTCAGAGCTCTCTCACACTGTTTTTGAGCCACCAACATTTTCTGAACTTTAGGGGGTCTACGATGCCTGTAAACCCCTTTTTTGGGCATCCAAACATTTCAACATTTTTGCAGGCCTAAGATGCATTTTAAGGCCTTTTTTGGGCTGCTAACATTTTCTGAACTTTCAGGGGTGTAGGATGGATTTTTCGTGCCAGAAATATTTTTGGTAATTTCAGTGGTCTAGGATTTGGGTTAATGCCCCTTTTGGGCTGCTAATGTTTTTGGGACATTCAGAGCTCTCTCACAATGTCTTTGGGCCACCAACATTTTCTGGACTTTAGGGGGTCTACGATGCCGGTAAACCTTTTTTTTGGGCCTCCAAACATTTCAACATTTGTGCAGGCCTAAACTGCATTTAAGGCCTTTTTTGGGCTGCTAACATATTCTGTACTTTCAGGGGTTTAGGATGCATTTTTCGTGCCAAAAATATTTTTGGGAATTTCAGTGGTCTAGGATTTGGGTTAATGCCCCTTTCAGGCTGCAAATGTTTTTGGGACATTCAGAGCTCTCTCACAATGTTTTTGGGCCACCAACATTTTCTGGACTTTAGGGGGTCTACGATGCCTGTAAACTTTTTTTTTGGGCCTCCAAACATTTCAACATTTTTGCAGGCCTAAAATGCATTTAAGGCCTTTTTTGGGCTGCTAACATATTCTGTACTTTCAGGGGGGTAGGATGCATTTTTCGTGCCAAAAATATTTTGGAGAATTACAGTGGTCTAGGATTTGGGTTAATGCCCCTTTCAAGCTGCAAATGCTTTTGGGACATTCCGAGCTCTCTCACACTGCTTTTGGGCCACCAACATTTTCTGGACTTTAGGTGGTCTACGATGCCTGTAAACCCCTTTTTTGGGCCTCCAAAGATTTCAACATTTTTGCTGGCCTAAGATGCATTTTAAGGCCTTTTTTGGGCTGCTAACATATTCTGAACTTTCAGGGTTGTAGGATGCATTTTTCGTGCCAAAAATATTTTTGGGAATTTCAGGGGTCTAGCATGCGGGTTAATGTCCTTTTCAGACTGCAAATGTTTTTGGGAGATTCAGAGCTCTCTCACACCGTTTTTGGGCCACCGACATATTCTGGACTTTAGGGGGTCTACGATGCCTGTAAACCCCTTTTTCGGGCCTCCAAACATTTCAACATTTTTGCAGGCCTAAGATGCATTTTAAGGCCTTTTTGGGCTGCTAACATTTTCTGAACTTTCAGGGGTGTAGGATGCATTTTTCGTGCCAGAAATATTTTTGGTAATTTCAGTGGTCTAGGATTTGGGTTAATGCCCCTTTCAAGCTGCAAATGCTTTTGGGACATTCCGAGCTCTCTCACACTGCTTTTGGGCCACCAACATTTTATGGACTTTAGGTGGTCTACGATGCCTGTAAACCCCTTTTTTGGGCCTCCAAAGATTGCAACATTTTTGTCGGCCTAAGATGCATTTTAAGGCCTTTTTTGGGCTGCTAACATATTCTGTACTTTCGGGGATGTAGGATGCATTTTTCGTGGCAAAATTTGTTTGGAGAATTACAGTGGTCTAGGATGTGGGTTAATGCCCCTTTCAGGCTGTAAATGTTTTTGGGACATTCAGAGATCTCTCACAATGTTTTTGGGCCACCAACATTTTACAGACTTTAGGGGGTCTACGATGCCTGTAAACCCCTTTTTTGGGCCTCCAAAGATTTCAACATTTTTGCAGGCCTAAGATGCATTTTAAGGCCTTTTTTGGGCTGCTAACATATTCTGTACTTTCGGGGTTGTAGGATCCATTTTTCGTGGCAAAAATATTTTTGTTTTGGGAATTTCAGTGGTCTAGGATGTGGGTTAATGCCCCTTTCAGGCTGCAAATGCTTTTGGGACATTCAGAGCTCTCTCACACTGTTTTTGGGCCACCAACATTTTCTGAACTTTAGGGGGTCTACGATGCCTGTAAACCCCTTTTTTGGGCATCCAAACATTTCAACATTTTTGCAGGCCTAAGATGCATTTTAAGGCCTTTTTTGGGCTGCTAACATTTTCTGAACTTTCAGGGGTGTAGGATGGATTTTTCGTGCCAGAAATATTTTTGGTAATTTCAGTGGTCTAGGATTTGGGTTAATGCCCCTTTTGGGCTGCTAATGTTTTTGGGACATTCAGAGCTCTCTCACAATGTCTTTGGGCCACCAACATTTTCTGGACTTTAGGGGGTCTACGATGCCGGTAAACCTTTTTTTTGGGCCTCCAAACATTTCAACATTTGTGCAGGCCTAAACTGCATTTAAGGCCTTTTTTGGGCTGCTAACATATTCTGTACTTTCAGGGGTTTAGGATGCATTTTTCGTGCCAAAAATATTTTTGGGAATTTCAGTGGTCTAGGATTTGGGTTAATGCCCCTTTCAGGCTGCAAATGTTTTTGGGACATTCAGAGCTCTCTCACAATGTTTTTGGGCCACCAACATTTTCTGGACTTTAGGGGGTCTACGATGCCTGTAAACTTTTTTTTTGGGCCTCCAAACATTTCAACATTTTTGCAGGCCTAAAATGCATTTAAGGCCTTTTTTGGGCTGCTAACATATTCTGTACTTTCAGGGGGGTAGGATGCATTTTTCGTGCCAAAAATATTTTGGAGAATTACAGTGGTCTAGGATTTGGGTTAATGCCCCTTTCAAGCTGCAAATGCTTTTGGGACATTCCGAGCTCTCTCACACTGCTTTTGGGCCACCAACATTTTCTGGACTTTAGGTGGTCTACGATGCCTGTAAACCCCTTTTTTGGGCCTCCAAAGATTTCAACATTTTTGCCGGCCTAAGATGCATTTTAAGGCCTTTTTTGGGCTGCTAACATATTCTGAACTTTCAGGGTTGTAGGATGCATTTTTCATGCCAAAAATATTTTTGGGAATTTCAGGGGTCTAGCATGCGGGTTAATGTCCTTTTCAGACTGCAAATGTTTTTGGGAGATTCAGAGCTCTCTCACACCGTTTTTGGGCCACCGACATATTCTGGACTTTAGGGGGTCTACGATGCCTGTAAACCCCTTTTTCGGGCCTCCAAACATTTCAACATTTTTGCAGGCCTAAGATGCATTTTAAGGCCTTTTTGGGCTGCTAACATTTTCTGAACTTTCAGGGGTGTAGGATGCATTTTTCGTGCCAGAAATATTTTTGGTAATTTCAGTGGTCTAGGATTTGGGTTAATGCCCCTTTCAAGCTGCAAATGCTTTTGGGACATTCCGAGCTCTCTCACACTGCTTTTGGGCCACCAACATTTTATGGACTTTAGGTGGTCTACGATGCCTGTAAACCCCTTTTTTGGGCCTCCAAAGATTTCAACATTTTTGCCGGCCTAAGATGCATTTTAAGGCCTTTTTTTGGGCTGCTAACATATTCTGTACTTTCGGGGATGTAGGATGCATTTTTCGTGGCAAAAATATTTTGGAGAATTACAGTGGTCTAGGATTTGGGTTAATGCCCCTTTCAAGCTGCAAATGCTTTTGGGACATTCCGAGCTCTCTCACACTGCTTTTGGGCCACCAACATTTTATGGACTTTAGGTGGTCTACGATGCCTGTAAACCCCTTTTTTGGGCCTCCAAAGATTTCAACATTTTTGCAGGCCTAAGATGCATTTTAAGGCCTTTTTTGGGCTGCTAACATATTCTGTACTTTCGGGGTTGTAGGATCCATTTTTCGTGGCAAAAATATTTTTGTTTTGGGAATTTCAGTGGTCTAGGATGTGGGTTAATGCCCCTTTCAGGCTGCAAATGCTTTTGGGACATTCAGAGCTCTCTCACACTGTTTTTGGGCCACCAACATTTTCTGAACTTTAGGGGGTCTACGATGCCTGTAAACCTCTTTTTTGGGCATCCAAACATTTCAACATTTTTGCAGGCCTAAGATGCATTTTAAGGCCTTTTTTGGGCTGCTAACATTTTCTGAACTTTCAGGGGTGTAGGATGCATTTTTCGTGCCAGAAATATTTTTGGTAATTTCAGTGGTCTAGGATTTGGGTTAATGCCCCTTTTGGGCTGCTAATGTGTTTGGGACATTCAGAGCTCTCTCACAATGTTTTTGGGCCACCAACATTTTCCAGACTTTAGGGGGTCTACGATGCCTGTAAACCCCTTTTTTGGGCCTCCAAAGATTTCAACATTTTTTCAGGCCTAAGATGCATTTTAAGGCCTTTTTTGGAATGCTGACATATTCTGAACTTTCAGGGTTGTAGGATGCATTTTTCGTGCCAAAAATATTTTTGGGAATTTCAGGGGTCTAGCATGCGGGTTAATGTCCTTTTCAGACTGCAAATGTTTTTGGGAGATTCAGAGCTCTCTCACACCGTTTTTGGGCCACCGACATATTCTGGACTTTAGGGGGTCTATGATGCCTGTAAACCCCTTTTTTGGGCATCCAAACATTTCAACATTTTTGCAGGCCTAAGATGCATTTTAAGGCCTTTTTGGGCTGCTAACATTTTCTGAACTTTCAGGGCTGTAGGATGCATTTTTCGTACCAGAAATATTTTTGGTAATTTCAGTGGTCTAGGATTTGGGTTAATGCCCCTTTCAGGCTGCAAATGTTTTTGGGACATTCAGAGCTCTCTCACAATGTTTTTGGGCCACCAACATTTTCTGGACTTTAGGGGGTCTACGATGCCTGTAAACCTTTTTTTTGGGCCTCCAAACATTTCAACATTTTTGCCGGCCTAAGATGCATTTTAAGGCCTTTTTTGGGCTGCTAACATATTCTGTACTTTCGGGGATGTAGGATGCATTTTTCGTGGCAAAAATATTTTGGAGAATTACAGTGGTCTAGGATGTGGGTTAATGCCCCTTTCAGGCTGTAAATGTTTTTGGGACATTCAGAGATCTCTCACAATGTTTTTGGGCCACCAACATTTTACAGACTTTAGGGGGTCTACGATGCCTGTAAACCCCTTTTTTGGGCCTCCAAAGATTTCAACATTTTTGCAGGCCTAAAATGCATTTTAAGGCCTTTTTTGGGCTGCTAACATATTCTGTACTTTCGGGGTTGTAGGATCCATTTTTCGTGGCAAAAATATTTTTGTTTTGGGAATTTCAGTGGTCTAGGATGTGGGTTAATGCCCCTTTCAGGCTGCAAATGCTTTTGGGACATTCAGAGCTCTCTCACACTGTTTTTGGGCCACCAACATTTTCTGGACTTTAGGTGGTCTACGATGCCTGTAAACCCCTTTTTTGGGCCTCCAAAGATTTCAACATTTTTGCTGGCCTAAGATGCATTTTAAGGCCTTTTTTGGGCTGCTAACATATTCTGAACTTTCAGGGTTGTAGGATGCATTTTTCGTGCCAAAAATATTTTTGGGAATTTCAGGGGTCTAGCATGCGGGTTAATGTCCTTTTCAGACTGCAAATGTTTTTGGGAGATTCAGAGCTCTCTCACACCGTTTTTGGGCCACCGACATATTCTGGACTTTAGGGGGTCTACGATGCCTGTAAACCCCTTTTTCGGGCCTCCAAACATTTCAACATTTTTGCAGGCCTAAGATGCATTTTAAGGCCTTTTTGGGCTGCTAACATTTTCTGAACTTTCAGGGGTGTAGGATGCATTTTTCGTGCCAGAAATATTTTTGGTAATTTCAGTGGTCTAGGATTTGGGTTAATGCCCCTTTCAAGCTGCAAATGCTTTTGGGACATTCCGAGCTCTCTCACACTGCTTTTGGGCCACCAACATTTTATGGACTTTAGGTGGTCTACGATGCCTGTAAACCCCTTTTTTGGGCCTCCAAAGATTGCAACATTTTTGTCGGCCTAAGATGCATTTTAAGGCCTTTTTTGGGCTGCTAACATATTCTGTACTTTCGGGGATGTAGGATGCATTTTTCGTGGCAAAATTTGTTTGGAGAATTACAGTGGTCTAGGATGTGGGTTAATGCCCCTTTCAGGCTGTAAATGTTTTTGGGACATTCAGAGATCTCTCACAATGTTTTTGGGCCACCAACATTTTACAGACTTTAGGGGGTCTACGATGCCTGTAAACCCCTTTTTTGGGCCTCCAAAGATTTCAACATTTTTGCAGGCCTAAGATGCATTTTAAGGCCTTTTTTGGGCTGCTAACATATTCTGTACTTTCGGGGTTGTAGGATCCATTTTTCGTGGCAAAAATATTTTTGTTTTGGGAATTTCAGTGGTCTAGGATGTGGGTTAATGCCCCTTTCAGGCTGCAAATGCTTTTGGGACATTCAGAGCTCTCTCACACTGTTTTTGGGCCACCAACATTTTCTGAACTTTAGGGGGTCTACGATGCCTGTAAACCCCTTTTTTGGGCATCCAAACATTTCAACATTTTTGCAGGCCTAAGATGCATTTTAAGGCCTTTTTTGGGCTGCTAACATTTTCTGAACTTTCAGGGGTGTAGGATGGATTTTTCGTGCCAGAAATATTTTTGGTAATTTCAGTGGTCTAGGATTTGGGTTAATGCCCCTTTTGGGCTGCTAATGTTTTTGGGACATTCAGAGCTCTCTCACAATGTCTTTGGGCCACCAACATTTTCTGGACTTTAGGGGGTCTACGATGCCGGTAAACCTTTTTTTTGGGCCTCCAAACATTTCAACATTTGTGCAGGCCTAAACTGCATTTAAGGCCTTTTTTGGGCTGCTAACATATTCTGTACTTTCAGGGGTTTAGGATGCATTTTTCGTGCCAAAAATATTTTTGGGAATTTCAGTGGTCTAGGATTTGGGTTAATGCCCCTTTCAGGCTGCAAATGTTTTTGGGACATTCAGAGCTCTCTCACAATGTTTTTGGGCCACCAACATTTTCTGGACTTTAGGGGGTCTACGATGCCTGTAAACTTTTTTTTTGGGCCTCCAAACATTTCAACATTTTTGCAGGCCTAAAATGCATTTAAGGCCTTTTTTGGGCTGCTAACATATTCTGTACTTTCAGGGGGGTAGGATGCATTTTTCGTGCCAAAAATATTTTGGAGAATTACAGTGGTCTAGGATTTGGGTTAATGCCCCTTTCAAGCTGCAAATGCTTTTGGGACATTCCGAGCTCTCTCACACTGCTTTTGGGCCACCAACATTTTCTGGACTTTAGGTGGTCTACGATGCCTGTAAACCCCTTTTTTGGGCCTCCAAAGATTTCAACATTTTTGCCGGCCTAAGATGCATTTTAAGGCCTTTTTTGGGCTGCTAACATATTCTGAACTTTCAGGGTTGTAGGATGCATTTTTCGTGCCAAAAATATTTTTGGGAATTTCAGGGGTCTAGCATGCGGGTTAATGTCCTTTTCAGACTGCAAATGTTTTTGGGAGATTCAGAGCTCTCTCACACCGTTTTTGGGCCACCGACATATTCTGGACTTTAGGGGGTCTACGATGCCTGTAAACCCCTTTTTCGGGCCTCCAAACATTTCAACATTTTTGCAGGCCTAAGATGCATTTTAAGGCCTTTTTGGGCTGCTAACATTTTCTGAACTTTCAGGGGTGTAGGATGCATTTTTCGTGCCAGAAATATTTTTGGTAATTTCAGTGGTCTAGGATTTGGGTTAATGCCCCTTTCAAGCTGCAAATGCTTTTGGGACATTCCGAGCTCTCTCACACTGCTTTTGGGCCACCAACATTTTATGGACTTTAGGTGGTCTACGATGCCTGTAAACCCCTTTTTTGGGCCTCCAAAGATTTCAACATTTTTGCCGGCCTAAGATGCATTTTAAGGCCTTTTTTTGGGCTGCTAACATATTCTGTACTTTCGGGGATGTAGGATGCATTTTTCGTGGCAAAAATATTTTGGAGAATTACAGTGGTCTAGGATTTGGGTTAATGCCCCTTTCAAGCTGCAAATGCTTTTGGGACATTCCGAGCTCTCTCACACTGCTTTTGGGCCACCAACATTTTATGGACTTTAGGTGGTCTACGATGCCTGTAAACCCCTTTTTTGGGCCTCCAAAGATTTCAACATTTTTGCAGGCCTAAGATGCATTTTAAGGCCTTTTTTGGGCTGCTAACATATTCTGTACTTTCGGGGTTGTAGGATCCATTTTTCGTGGCAAAAATATTTTTGTTTTGGGAATTTCAGTGGTCTAGGATGTGGGTTAATGCCCCTTTCAGGCTGCAAATGCTTTTGGGACATTCAGAGCTCTCTCACACTGTTTTTGGGCCACCAACATTTTCTGAACTTTAGGGGGTCTACGATGCCTGTAAACCTCTTTTTTGGGCATCCAAACATTTCAACATTTTTGCAGGCCTAAGATGCATTTTAAGGCCTTTTTTGGGCTGCTAACATTTTCTGAACTTTCAGGGGTGTAGGATGCATTTTTCGTGCCAGAAATATTTTTGGTAATTTCAGTGGTCTAGGATTTGGGTTAATGCCCCTTTTGGGCTGCTAATGTGTTTGGGACATTCAGAGCTCTCTCACAATGTTTTTGGGCCACCAACATTTTCCAGACTTTAGGGGGTCTACGATGCCTGTAAACCCCTTTTTTGGGCCTCCAAAGATTTCAACATTTTTTCAGGCCTAAGATGCATTTTAAGGCCTTTTTTGGAATGCTGACATATTCTGAACTTTCAGGGTTGTAGGATGCATTTTTCGTGCCAAAAATATTTTTGGGAATTTCAGGGGTCTAGCATGCGGGTTAATGTCCTTTTCAGACTGCAAATGTTTTTGGGAGATTCAGAGCTCTCTCACACCGTTTTTGGGCCACCGACATATTCTGGACTTTAGGGGGTCTATGATGCCTGTAAACCCCTTTTTTGGGCATCCAAACATTTCAACATTTTTGCAGGCCTAAGATGCATTTTAAGGCCTTTTTGGGCTGCTAACATTTTCTGAACTTTCAGGGCTGTAGGATGCATTTTTCGTACCAGAAATATTTTTGGTAATTTCAGTGGTCTAGGATTTGGGTTAATGCCCCTTTCAGGCTGCAAATGTTTTTGGGACATTCAGAGCTCTCTCACAATGTTTTTGGGCCACCAACATTTTCTGGACTTTAGGGGGTCTACGATGCCTGTAAACCTTTTTTTTGGGCCTCCAAACATTTCAACATTTTTGCCGGCCTAAGATGCATTTTAAGGCCTTTTTTGGGCTGCTAACATATTCTGTACTTTCGGGGATGTAGGATGCATTTTTCGTGGCAAAAATATTTTGGAGAATTACAGTGGTCTAGGATGTGGGTTAATGCCCCTTTCAGGCTGTAAATGTTTTTGGGACATTCAGAGATCTCTCACAATGTTTTTGGGCCACCAACATTTTACAGACTTTAGGGGGTCTACGATGCCTGTAAACCCCTTTTTTGGGCCTCCAAAGATTTCAACATTTTTGCAGGCCTAAAATGCATTTTAAGGCCTTTTTTGGGCTGCTAACATATTCTGTACTTTCGGGGTTGTAGGATCCATTTTTCGTGGCAAAAATATTTTTGTTTTGGGAATTTCAGTGGTCTAGGATGTGGGTTAATGCCCCTTTCAGGCTGCAAATGCTTTTGGGACATTCAGAGCTCTCTCACACTGTTTTTGGGCCACCAACATTTTCTGAACTTTAGGGGGTCTACGATGCCTGTAAACCCCTTTTTTGGGCATCCAAACATTTCAACATTTTTGCAGGCCTAAGATGCATTTTAAGGCCTTTTTTGGGCTGCTAACATTTTCTGAACTTTCAGGGGTGTAGGATGGATTTTTCGTGCCAGAAATATTTTTGGTAATTTCAGTGGTCTAGGATTTGGGTTAATGCCCCTTTTGGGCTGCTAATGTTTTTGGGACATTCAGAGCTCTCTCACAATGTCTTTGGGCCACCAACATTTTCTGGACTTTAGGGGGTCTACGATGCCGGTAAACCTTTTTTTTGGGCCTCCAAACATTTCAACATTTTTGCAGGCCTAAACTGCATTTAAGGCCTTTTTTGGGCTGCTAACATATTCTGTACTTTCAGGGGTTTAGGATGCATTTTTCGTGCCAAAAATATTTTTGGTAATTTCAGTGGTCTAGGATTTGGGTTAATGCCCCTTTTGGGCTCCTAATGTTTTTGGGACATTCAGAGCTCTCTCACAATGTCTTTGGGCCACCAACATTTTCTGGACGTTAGGGGGTCTACGATGCCGGTAAACCTTTTTTTTTGGCCTCCAAAAATGTCAACATTTTTGCAGGCCTAAATTGCATTTAAGGCCTTTTTGGGCTGCTAACATATTCTGTACTTTCAGGGGTTTAGGATGCATTTTTCGTGCCAAAAATATTTTTGGGAATTTCAGTGGTCTAGGATTTGGGTTAATGCCCCTTTCAGGCTGCAAATGTTTTTGGGACATTCAGAGCTCTCTCACAATGTTTTTGGGCCACCAACATTTTCGGGACTTTAGGGGGACTACAATGCCTGTAAACCTTTTTTTTGGGCCTCCAAACATTTCAACATTTTTGCAGGCCTAAAATGCATTTAAGGCTTTTTTTGGGCTGCTAACATATTCTGTACTTTCAGGGGGGTAGGATGCATTTTTCATGCCAAAAATATTTTGGAGTATTACAGTGGTCTAGGATGTGGGTTAATGCCCCTTTCAGGCTGTAAATGTTTTTGGGACATTCAGAGATCTCTCACAATGTTTTTGGGCCACCAACATTTTCCAGACTTTAGGGGGTCTACGATGCCTGTAAACCCCTTTTTTGGGCCTCCAAAGATTTCAACATTTTTTCAGGCCTAAGATGCATTTTAAGGCCTTTTTTGGAATGCTGACATATTCTGAACTTTCAGGGTTTTAGGATGCATTTTTCGTGCCAAAAATATTTTTGGGAATTTCAGGGGTCTAGCATGCGGGTTAATGTCCTTTTCAGACTGCAAATGTTTTTGGGAGATTCAGAGCTCTCTCACACCGTTTTTGGGCCACCGACATATTCTGGACTTTAGGGGGTCTACGATGCCTGTAAACCCCTTTTTTGGGCATCCAAACATTTCAACATTTTTGCAGGCCTAAGATGCATTTTAAGGCCTTTTTGGGCTGCTAACATTTTCTGAACTTTCAGGGGTGTAGGATGCATTTTTCGTGCCAGAAATATTTTTGGTAATTTCAGTGGTCTAGAATTTGGGTTAATGCCCCTTTCAGGCTGCAAATGTTTTTGGGACATTCAGAGCTCTCTCACAATGTTTTTGGGCCACCAACATTTTCTGGACTTTAGGGGGTCTACGATGCCTGTAAACCCCTTTTTCGGGCCTCCAAACATTTCAACATTTTTGCAGGCCTAAGATGCATTTTAAGGCCTTTTTGGGCTGCTAACATTTTCTGAACTTTCAGGGGTGTAGGATGCATTTTTCGTGCCAGAAATATTTTTGGTAATTTCAGTGGTCTAGGATTTGGGTTAATGCCCCTTTCAAGCTGCAAATGCTTTTGGGACATTCCGAGCTCTCTCACACTGCTTTTGGGCCACCAACATTTTATGGACTTTAGGTGGTCTACGATGCCTGTAAACCCCTTTTTTGGGCCTCCAAAGATTGCAACATTTTTGTCGGCCTAAGATGCATTTTAAGGCCTTTTTTGGGCTGCTAACATATTCTGTACTTTCGGGGATGTAGGATGCATTTTTCGTGGCAAAATTTGTTTGGAGAATTACAGTGGTCTAGGATGTGGGTTAATGCCCCTTTCAGGCTGTAAATGTTTTTGGGACATTCAGAGATCTCTCACAATGTTTTTGGGCCACCAACATTTTACAGACTTTAGGGGGTCTACGATGCCTGTAAACCCCTTTTTTGGGCCTCCAAAGATTTCAACATTTTTGCAGGCCTAAGATGCATTTTAAGGCCTTTTTTGGGCTGCTAACATATTCTGTACTTTCGGGGTTGTAGGATCCATTTTTCGTGGCAAAAATATTTTTGTTTTGGGAATTTCAGTGGTCTAGGATGTGGGTTAATGCCCCTTTCAGGCTGCAAATGCTTTTGGGACATTCAGAGCTCTCTCACACTGTTTTTGGGCCACCAACATTTTCTGAACTTTAGGGGGTCTACGATGCCTGTAAACCCCTTTTTTGGGCATCCAAACATTTCAACATTTTTGCAGGCCTAAGATGCATTTTAAGGCCTTTTTTGGGCTGCTAACATTTTCTGAACTTTCAGGGGTGTAGGATGGATTTTTCGTGCCAGAAATATTTTTGGTAATTTCAGTGGTCTAGGATTTGGGTTAATGCCCCTTTTGGGCTGCTAATGTTTTTGGGACATTCAGAGCTCTCTCACAATGTCTTTGGGCCACCAACATTTTCTGGACTTTAGGGGGTCTACGATGCCGGTAAACCTTTTTTTTGGGCCTCCAAACATTTCAACATTTGTGCAGGCCTAAACTGCATTTAAGGCCTTTTTTGGGCTGCTAACATATTCTGTACTTTCAGGGGTTTAGGATGCATTTTTCGTGCCAAAAATATTTTTGGGAATTTCAGTGGTCTAGGATTTGGGTTAATGCCCCTTTCAGGCTGCAAATGTTTTTGGGACATTCAGAGCTCTCTCACAATGTTTTTGGGCCACCAACATTTTCTGGACTTTAGGGGGTCTACGATGCCTGTAAACTTTTTTTTTGGGCCTCCAAACATTTCAACATTTTTGCAGGCCTAAAATGCATTTAAGGCCTTTTTTGGGCTGCTAACATATTCTGTACTTTCAGGGGGGTAGGATGCATTTTTCGTGCCAAAAATATTTTGGAGAATTACAGTGGTCTAGGATTTGGGTTAATGCCCCTTTCAAGCTGCAAATGCTTTTGGGACATTCCGAGCTCTCTCACACTGCTTTTGGGCCACCAACATTTTCTGGACTTTAGGTGGTCTACGATGCCTGTAAACCCCTTTTTTGGGCCTCCAAAGATTTCAACATTTTTGCCGGCCTAAGATGCATTTTAAGGCCTTTTTTGGGCTGCTAACATATTCTGAACTTTCAGGGTTGTAGGATGCATTTTTCGTGCCAAAAATATTTTTGGGAATTTCAGGGGTCTAGCATGCGGGTTAATGTCCTTTTCAGACTGCAAATGTTTTTGGGAGATTCAGAGCTCTCTCACACCGTTTTTGGGCCACCGACATATTCTGGACTTTAGGGGGTCTACGATGCCTGTAAACCCCTTTTTCGGGCCTCCAAACATTTCAACATTTTTGCAGGCCTAAGATGCATTTTAAGGCCTTTTTGGGCTGCTAACATTTTCTGAACTTTCAGGGGTGTAGGATGCATTTTTCGTGCCAGAAATATTTTTGGTAATTTCAGTGGTCTAGGATTTGGGTTAATGCCCCTTTCAAGCTGCAAATGCTTTTGGGACATTCCGAGCTCTCTCACACTGCTTTTGGGCCACCAACATTTTATGGACTTTAGGTGGTCTACGATGCCTGTAAACCCCTTTTTTGGGCCTCCAAAGATTTCAACATTTTTGCCGGCCTAAGATGCATTTTAAGGCCTTTTTTTGGGCTGCTAACATATTCTGTACTTTCGGGGATGTAGGATGCATTTTTCGTGGCAAAAATATTTTGGAGAATTACAGTGGTCTAGGATTTGGGTTAATGCCCCTTTCAAGCTGCAAATGCTTTTGGGACATTCCGAGCTCTCTCACACTGCTTTTGGGCCACCAACATTTTATGGACTTTAGGTGGTCTACGATGCCTGTAAACCCCTTTTTTGGGCCTCCAAAGATTTCAACATTTTTGCAGGCCTAAGATGCATTTTAAGGCCTTTTTTGGGCTGCTAACATATTCTGTACTTTCGGGGTTGTAGGATCCATTTTTCGTGGCAAAAATATTTTTGTTTTGGGAATTTCAGTGGTCTAGGATGTGGGTTAATGCCCCTTTCAGGCTGCAAATGCTTTTGGGACATTCAGAGCTCTCTCACACTGTTTTTGGGCCACCAACATTTTCTGAACTTTAGGGGGTCTACGATGCCTGTAAACCTCTTTTTTGGGCATCCAAACATTTCAACATTTTTGCAGGCCTAAGATGCATTTTAAGGCCTTTTTTGGGCTGCTAACATTTTCTGAACTTTCAGGGGTGTAGGATGCATTTTTCGTGCCAGAAATATTTTTGGTAATTTCAGTGGTCTAGGATTTGGGTTAATGCCCCTTTTGGGCTGCTAATGTGTTTGGGACATTCAGAGCTCTCTCACAATGTTTTTGGGCCACCAACATTTTCCAGACTTTAGGGGGTCTACGATGCCTGTAAACCCCTTTTTTGGGCCTCCAAAGATTTCAACATTTTTGCAGGCCTAAAATGCATTTTAAGGCCTTTTTTGGGCTGCTAACATATTCTGTACTTTCGGGGTTGTAGGATCCATTTTTCGTGGCAAAAATATTTTTGTTTTGGGAATTTCAGTGGTCTAGGATGTGGGTTAATGCCCCTTTCAGGCTGCAAATGCTTTTGGGACATTCAGAGCTCTCTCACACTGTTTTTGGGCCACCAACATTTTCTGAACTTTAGGGGGTCTACGATGCCTGTAAACCCCTTTTTTGGGCATCCAAACATTTCAACATTTTTGCAGGCCTAAGATGCATTTTAAGGCCTTTTTTGGGCTGCTAACATTTTCTGAACTTTCAGGGGTGTAGGATGGATTTTTCGTGCCAGAAATATTTTTGGTAATTTCAGTGGTCTAGGATTTGGGTTAATGCCCCTTTTGGGCTGCTAATGTTTTTGGGACATTCAGAGCTCTCTCACAATGTCTTTGGGCCACCAACATTTTCTGGACTTTAGGGGGTCTACGATGCCGGTAAACCTTTTTTTTGGGCCTCCAAACATTTCAACATTTTTGCAGGCCTAAACTGCATTTAAGGCCTTTTTTGGGCTGCTAACATATTCTGTACTTTCAGGGGTTTAGGATGCATTTTTCGTGCCAAAAATATTTTTGGTAATTTCAGTGGTCTAGGATTTGGGTTAATGCCCCTTTTGGGCTCCTAATGTTTTTGGGACATTCAGAGCTCTCTCACAATGTCTTTGGGCCACCAACATTTTCTGGACGTTAGGGGGTCTACGATGCCGGTAAACCTTTTTTTTTGGCCTCCAAAAATGTCAACATTTTTGCAGGCCTAAATTGCATTTAAGGCCTTTTTGGGCTGCTAACATATTCTGTACTTTCAGGGGTTTAGGATGCATTTTTCGTGCCAAAAATATTTTTGGGAATTTCAGTGGTCTAGGATTTGGGTTAATGCCCCTTTCAGGCTGCAAATGTTTTTGGGACATTCAGAGCTCTCTCACAATGTTTTTGGGCCACCAACATTTTCGGGACTTTAGGGGGACTACAATGCCTGTAAACCTTTTTTTTGGGCCTCCAAACATTTCAACATTTTTGCAGGCCTAAAATGCATTTAAGGCTTTTTTTGGGCTGCTAACATATTCTGTACTTTCAGGGGGGTAGGATGCATTTTTCATGCCAAAAATATTTTGGAGTATTACAGTGGTCTAGGATGTGGGTTAATGCCCCTTTCAGGCTGTAAATGTTTTTGGGACATTCAGAGATCTCTCACAATGTTTTTGGGCCACCAACATTTTCCAGACTTTAGGGGGTCTACGATGCCTGTAAACCCCTTTTTTGGGCCTCCAAAGATTTCAACATTTTTTCAGGCCTAAGATGCATTTTAAGGCCTTTTTTGGAATGCTGACATATTCTGAACTTTCAGGGTTTTAGGATGCATTTTTCGTGCCAAAAATATTTTTGGGAATTTCAGGGGTCTAGCATGCGGGTTAATGTCCTTTTCAGACTGCAAATGTTTTTGGGAGATTCAGAGCTCTCTCACACCGTTTTTGGGCCACCGACATATTCTGGACTTTAGGGGGTCTACGATGCCTGTAAACCCCTTTTTTGGGCATCCAAACATTTCAACATTTTTGCAGGCCTAAGATGCATTTTAAGGCCTTTTTGGGCTGCTAACATTTTCTGAACTTTCAGGGGTGTAGGATGCATTTTTCGTGCCAGAAATATTTTTGGTAATTTCAGTGGTCTAGAATTTGGGTTAATGCCCCTTTCAGGCTGCAAATGTTTTTGGGACATTCAGAGCTCTCTCACAATGTTTTTGGGCCACCAACATTTTCTGGACTTTAGGGGGTCTACGATGCCTGTAAACCCCTTTTTCGGGCCTCCAAACATTTCAACATTTTTGCAGGCCTAAGATGCATTTTAAGGCCTTTTTGGGCTGCTAACATTTTCTGAACTTTCAGGGGTGTAGGATGCATTTTTCGTGCCAGAAATATTTTTGGTAATTTCAGTGGTCTAGGATTTGGGTTAATGCCCCTTTCAAGCTGCAAATGCTTTTGGGACATTCCGAGCTCTCTCACACTGCTTTTGGGCCACCAACATTTTATGGACTTTAGGTGGTCTACGATGCCTGTAAACCCCTTTTTTGGGCCTCCAAAGATTGCAACATTTTTGTCGGCCTAAGATGCATTTTAAGGCCTTTTTTGGGCTGCTAACATATTCTGTACTTTCGGGGATGTAGGATGCATTTTTCGTGGCAAAATTTGTTTGGAGAATTACAGTGGTCTAGGATGTGGGTTAATGCCCCTTTCAGGCTGTAAATGTTTTTGGGACATTCAGAGATCTCTCACAATGTTTTTGGGCCACCAACATTTTACAGACTTTAGGGGGTCTACGATGCCTGTAAACCCCTTTTTTGGGCCTCCAAAGATTTCAACATTTTTGCAGGCCTAAGATGCATTTTAAGGCCTTTTTTGGGCTGCTAACATATTCTGTACTTTCGGGGTTGTAGGATCCATTTTTCGTGGCAAAAATATTTTTGTTTTGGGAATTTCAGTGGTCTAGGATGTGGGTTAATGCCCCTTTCAGGCTGCAAATGCTTTTGGGACATTCAGAGCTCTCTCACACTGTTTTTGGGCCACCAACATTTTCTGAACTTTAGGGGGTCTACGATGCCTGTAAACCCCTTTTTTGGGCATCCAAACATTTCAACATTTTTGCAGGCCTAAGATGCATTTTAAGGCCTTTTTTGGGCTGCTAACATTTTCTGAACTTTCAGGGGTGTAGGATGGATTTTTCGTGCCAGAAATATTTTTGGTAATTTCAGTGGTCTAGGATTTGGGTTAATGCCCCTTTTGGGCTGCTAATGTTTTTGGGACATTCAGAGCTCTCTCACAATGTCTTTGGGCCACCAACATTTTCTGGACTTTAGGGGGTCTACGATGCCGGTAAACCTTTTTTTTGGGCCTCCAAACATTTCAACATTTGTGCAGGCCTAAACTGCATTTAAGGCCTTTTTTGGGCTGCTAACATATTCTGTACTTTCAGGGGTTTAGGATGCATTTTTCGTGCCAAAAATATTTTTGGGAATTTCAGTGGTCTAGGATTTGGGTTAATGCCCCTTTCAGGCTGCAAATGTTTTTGGGACATTCAGAGCTCTCTCACAATGTTTTTGGGCCACCAACATTTTCTGGACTTTAGGGGGTCTACGATGCCTGTAAACTTTTTTTTTGGGCCTCCAAACATTTCAACATTTTTGCAGGCCTAAAATGCATTTAAGGCCTTTTTTGGGCTGCTAACATATTCTGTACTTTCAGGGGGGTAGGATGCATTTTTCGTGCCAAAAATATTTTGGAGAATTACAGTGGTCTAGGATTTGGGTTAATGCCCCTTTCAAGCTGCAAATGCTTTTGGGACATTCCGAGCTCTCTCACACTGCTTTTGGGCCACCAACATTTTCTGGACTTTAGGTGGTCTACGATGCCTGTAAACCCCTTTTTTGGGCCTCCAAAGATTTCAACATTTTTGCCGGCCTAAGATGCATTTTAAGGCCTTTTTTGGGCTGCTAACATATTCTGAACTTTCAGGGTTGTAGGATGCATTTTTCGTGCCAAAAATATTTTTGGGAATTTCAGGGGTCTAGCATGCGGGTTAATGTCCTTTTCAGACTGCAAATGTTTTTGGGAGATTCAGAGCTCTCTCACACCGTTTTTGGGCCACCGACATATTCTGGACTTTAGGGGGTCTACGATGCCTGTAAACCCCTTTTTCGGGCCTCCAAACATTTCAACATTTTTGCAGGCCTAAGATGCATTTTAAGGCCTTTTTGGGCTGCTAACATTTTCTGAACTTTCAGGGGTGTAGGATGCATTTTTCGTGCCAGAAATATTTTTGGTAATTTCAGTGGTCTAGGATTTGGGTTAATGCCCCTTTCAAGCTGCAAATGCTTTTGGGACATTCCGAGCTCTCTCACACTGCTTTTGGGCCACCAACATTTTATGGACTTTAGGTGGTCTACGATGCCTGTAAACCCCTTTTTTGGGCCTCCAAAGATTTCAACATTTTTGCCGGCCTAAGATGCATTTTAAGGCCTTTTTTTGGGCTGCTAACATATTCTGTACTTTCGGGGATGTAGGATGCATTTTTCGTGGCAAAAATATTTTGGAGAATTACAGTGGTCTAGGATTTGGGTTAATGCCCCTTTCAAGCTGCAAATGCTTTTGGGACATTCCGAGCTCTCTCACACTGCTTTTGGGCCACCAACATTTTATGGACTTTAGGTGGTCTACGATGCCTGTAAACCCCTTTTTTGGGCCTCCAAAGATTTCAACATTTTTGCAGGCCTAAGATGCATTTTAAGGCCTTTTTTGGGCTGCTAACATATTCTGTACTTTCGGGGTTGTAGGATCCATTTTTCGTGGCAAAAATATTTTTGTTTTGGGAATTTCAGTGGTCTAGGATGTGGGTTAATGCCCCTTTCAGGCTGCAAATGCTTTTGGGACATTCAGAGCTCTCTCACACTGTTTTTGGGCCACCAACATTTTCTGAACTTTAGGGGGTCTACGATGCCTGTAAACCTCTTTTTTGGGCATCCAAACATTTCAACATTTTTGCAGGCCTAAGATGCATTTTAAGGCCTTTTTTGGGCTGCTAACATTTTCTGAACTTTCAGGGGTGTAGGATGCATTTTTCGTGCCAGAAATATTTTTGGTAATTTCAGTGGTCTAGGATTTGGGTTAATGCCCCTTTTGGGCTGCTAATGTGTTTGGGACATTCAGAGCTCTCTCACAATGTTTTTGGGCCACCAACATTTTCCAGACTTTAGGGGGTCTACGATGCCTGTAAACCCCTTTTTTGGGCCTCCAAAGATTTCAACATTTTTTCAGGCCTAAGATGCATTTTAAGGCCTTTTTTGGAATGCTGACATATTCTGAACTTTCAGGGTTGTAGGATGCATTTTTCGTGCCAAAAATATTTTTGGGAATTTCAGGGGTCTAGCATGCGGGTTAATGTCCTTTTCAGACTGCAAATGTTTTTGGGAGATTCAGAGCTCTCTCACACCGTTTTTGGGCCACCGACATATTCTGGACTTTAGGGGGTCTATGATGCCTGTAAACCCCTTTTTTGGGCATCCAAACATTTCAACATTTTTGCAGGCCTAAGATGCATTTTAAGGCCTTTTTGGGCTGCTAACATTTTCTGAACTTTCAGGGCTGTAGGATGCATTTTTCGTACCAGAAATATTTTTGGTAATTTCAGTGGTCTAGGATTTGGGTTAATGCCCCTTTCAGGCTGCAAATGTTTTTGGGACATTCAGAGCTCTCTCACAATGTTTTTGGGCCACCAACATTTTCTGGACTTTAGGGGGTCTACGATGCCTGTAAACCTTTTTTTTGGGCCTCCAAACATTTCAACATTTTTGCCGGCCTAAGATGCATTTTAAGGCCTTTTTTGGGCTGCTAACATATTCTGTACTTTCGGGGATGTAGGATGCATTTTTCGTGGCAAAAATATTTTGGAGAATTACAGTGGTCTAGGATGTGGGTTAATGCCCCTTTCAGGCTGTAAATGTTTTTGGGACATTCAGAGATCTCTCACAATGTTTTTGGGCCACCAACATTTTACAGACTTTAGGGGGTCTACGATGCCTGTAAACCCCTTTTTTGGGCCTCCAAAGATTTCAACATTTTTGCAGGCCTAAAATGCATTTTAAGGCCTTTTTTGGGCTGCTAACATATTCTGTACTTTCGGGGTTGTAGGATCCATTTTTCGTGGCAAAAATATTTTTGTTTTGGGAATTTCAGTGGTCTAGGATGTGGGTTAATGCCCCTTTCAGGCTGCAAATGCTTTTGGGACATTCAGAGCTCTCTCACACTGTTTTTGGGCCACCAACATTTTCTGAACTTTAGGGGGTCTACGATGCCTGTAAACCCCTTTTTTGGGCATCCAAACATTTCAACATTTTTGCAGGCCTAAGATGCATTTTAAGGCCTTTTTTGGGCTGCTAACATTTTCTGAACTTTCAGGGGTGTAGGATGGATTTTTCGTGCCAGAAATATTTTTGGTAATTTCAGTGGTCTAGGATTTGGGTTAATGCCCCTTTTGGGCTGCTAATGTTTTTGGGACATTCAGAGCTCTCTCACAATGTCTTTGGGCCACCAACATTTTCTGGACTTTAGGGGGTCTACGATGCCGGTAAACCTTTTTTTTGGGCCTCCAAACATTTCAACATTTTTGCAGGCCTAAACTGCATTTAAGGCCTTTTTTGGGCTGCTAACATATTCTGTACTTTCAGGGGTTTAGGATGCATTTTTCGTGCCAAAAATATTTTTGGTAATTTCAGTGGTCTAGGATTTGGGTTAATGCCCCTTTTGGGCTCCTAATGTTTTTGGGACATTCAGAGCTCTCTCACAATGTCTTTGGGCCACCAACATTTTCTGGACGTTAGGGGGTCTACGATGCCGGTAAACCTTTTTTTTTGGCCTCCAAAAATGTCAACATTTTTGCAGGCCTAAATTGCATTTAAGGCCTTTTTGGGCTGCTAACATATTCTGTACTTTCAGGGGTTTAGGATGCATTTTTCGTGCCAAAAATATTTTTGGGAATTTCAGTGGTCTAGGATTTGGGTTAATGCCCCTTTCAGGCTGCAAATGTTTTTGGGACATTCAGAGCTCTCTCACAATGTTTTTGGGCCACCAACATTTTCGGGACTTTAGGGGGACTACAATGCCTGTAAACCTTTTTTTTGGGCCTCCAAACATTTCAACATTTTTGCAGGCCTAAAATGCATTTAAGGCTTTTTTTGGGCTGCTAACATATTCTGTACTTTCAGGGGGGTAGGATGCATTTTTCATGCCAAAAATATTTTGGAGTATTACAGTGGTCTAGGATGTGGGTTAATGCCCCTTTCAGGCTGTAAATGTTTTTGGGACATTCAGAGATCTCTCACAATGTTTTTGGGCCACCAACATTTTCCAGACTTTAGGGGGTCTACGATGCCTGTAAACCCCTTTTTTGGGCCTCCAAAGATTTCAACATTTTTTCAGGCCTAAGATGCATTTTAAGGCCTTTTTTGGAATGCTGACATATTCTGAACTTTCAGGGTTTTAGGATGCATTTTTCGTGCCAAAAATATTTTTGGGAATTTCAGGGGTCTAGCATGCGGGTTAATGTCCTTTTCAGACTGCAAATGTTTTTGGGAGATTCAGAGCTCTCTCACACCGTTTTTGGGCCACCGACATATTCTGGACTTTAGGGGGTCTACGATGCCTGTAAACCCCTTTTTTGGGCATCCAAACATTTCAACATTTTTGCAGGCCTAAGATGCATTTTAAGGCCTTTTTGGGCTGCTAACATTTTCTGAACTTTCAGGGGTGTAGGATGCATTTTTCGTGCCAGAAATATTTTTGGTAATTTCAGTGGTCTAGAATTTGGGTTAATGCCCCTTTCAGGCTGCAAATGTTTTTGGGACATTCAGAGCTCTCTCACAATGTTTTTGGGCCACCAACATTTTCTGGACTTTAGGGGGTCTACGATGCCTGTAAACCTTTTTTTTGGGCCTCCAAACATTTCATCATTTTTGCAGGCCTAAAATGCATTTAAGGCCTTTTTTGGGCTGCTAACATATTCTGTACTTTCAGGGGGGTAGGATGCATTTTTCATGCCAAAAATATTTTGGGGAATTTCAGTGGTCAAGGATGCGGGTTAATGCCCCTTTCAAGCTGCAAATGCTTTTGGGACATTCCGAGCTCTCTCACACTGCTTTTGGGCCACCAACATTTTATGGACTTTAGGTGGTCTACGATGCCTGTAAACCCCTTTTTTGGGCCTCCAAAGATTTCAACATTTTTGCCGGCCTAAGATGCATTTTAAGGCCTTTTTTGGGCTGCTAACATATTCTGTACTTTCGGGGATGTAGGATGCATTTTTCGTGGCAAAAATATTTTGGAGAATTACAGTGGTCTAGGATGTGGGTTAATGCCCCTTTCAGGCTGTAAATGTTTTTGGGACATTCAGAGATCTCTCACAATGTTTTTGGGCCACCAACATTTTACAGACTTTAGGGGGTCTACGATGCCTGTAAACCCCTTTTTTGGGCCTCCAAAGATTTCAACATTTTTGCAGGCCTAAAATGCATTTTAAGGCCTTTTTTGGGCTGCTAACATATTCTGTACTTTCGGGCCTGTAGGATCCATTTTTCGTGGCAAAAATATTTTTGTTTTGGGAATTTCAGTGGTCTAGGATGTGGGTTAATGCCCCTTTCAGGCTGCAAATGCTTTTGGGACATTCAGAGCTCTCTCACACTGTTTTTGGGCCACCAACATTTTCTGAACTTTAGGGGGTCTACGATGCCTGTAAACCCCTTTTTTGGGCATCCAAACATTTCAACATTTTTGCAGGCCTAAGATGCATTTTAAGGCCTTTTTTGGGCTGCTAACATTTTCTGAACTTTCAGGGGTGTAGGATGGATTTTTCATGCCAGAAATATTTTTGGTAATTTCAGTGGTCTAGGATTTGGGTTAATGCCCCTTTTGGGCTGCTAATGTTTTTGGGACATTCAGAGCTCTCTCACAATGTCTTTGGGCCACCAACATTTTCTGGACTTTAGGGGGTCTACGATGCCGGTAAACCTTTTTTTTTGGCCTCCAAACATTTCAACATTTGTGCAGGCCTAAACTGCATTTAAGGCCTTTTTTGGGCTGCTAACATATTCTGTACTTTCAGGGGTTTAGGATGCATTTTTCGTGCCAAAAATATTTTTGGGAATTTCAGTGGTCTAGGATTTGGGTTAATGCCCCTTTCAGGCTGCAAATGTTTTTGGGACATTCAGAGCTCTCTCACAATGTTTTTGGGCCACCAACATTTTCTGGACTTTAGGGGGTCTACGATGCCTGTAAACTTTTTTTTTGGGCCTCCAAACATTTCAACATTTTTGCAGGCCTAAAATGCATTTAAGGCCTTTTTTGGGCTGCTAACATATTCTGTACTTTCAGGGGGGTAGGATGCATTTTTCGTGCCAAAAATATTTTGGAGAATTACAGTGGTCTAGGATTTGGGTTAATGCCCCTTTCAAGCTGCAAATGCTTTTGGGACATTCCGAGCTCTCTCACACTGCTTTTGGGCCACCAACATTTTCTGGACTTTAGGTGGTCTACGATGCCTGTAAACCCCTTTTTTGGGCCTCCAAAGATTTCAACATTTTTGCCGGCCTAAGATGCATTTTAAGGCCTTTTTTGGGCTGCTAACATATTCTGAACTTTCAGGGTTGTAGGATGCATTTTTCGTGCCAAAAATATTTTTGGGAATTTCAGGGGTCTAGCATGCGGGTTAATGTCCTTTTCAGACTGCAAATGTTTTTGGGAGATTCAGAGCTCTCTCACACCGTTTTTGGGCCACCGACATATTCTGGACTTTAGGGGGTCTACGATGCCTGTAAACCCCTTTTTCGGGCCTCCAAACATTTCAACATTTTTGCAGGCCTAAGATGCATTTTAAGGCCTTTTTGGGCTGCTAACATTTTCTGAACTTTCAGGGGTGTAGGATGCATTTTTCGTGCCAGAAATATTTTTGGTAATTTCAGTGGTCTAGGATTTGGGTTAATGCCCCTTTCAAGCTGCAAATGCTTTTGGGACATTCCGAGCTCTCTCACACTGCTTTTGGGCCACCAACATTTTATGGACTTTAGGTGGTCTACGATGCCTGTAAACCCCTTTTTTGGGCCTCCAAAGATTTCAACATTTTTGCCGGCCTAAGATGCATTTTAAGGCCTTTTTTTGGGCTGCTAACATATTCTGTACTTTCGGGGATGTAGGATGCATTTTTCGTGGCAAAAATATTTTGGAGAATTACAGTGGTCTAGGATTTGGGTTAATGCCCCTTTCAAGCTGCAAATGCTTTTGGGACATTCCGAGCTCTCTCACACTGCTTTTGGGCCACCAACATTTTATGGACTTTAGGTGGTCTACGATGCCTGTAAACCCCTTTTTTGGGCCTCCAAAGATTTCAACATTTTTGCAGGCCTAAGATGCATTTTAAGGCCTTTTTTGGGCTGCTAACATATTCTGTACTTTCGGGGTTGTAGGATCCATTTTTCGTGGCAAAAATATTTTTGTTTTGGGAATTTCAGTGGTCTAGGATGTGGGTTAATGCCCCTTTCAGGCTGCAAATGCTTTTGGGACATTCAGAGCTCTCTCACACTGTTTTTGGGCCACCAACATTTTCTGAACTTTAGGGGGTCTACGATGCCTGTAAACCTCTTTTTTGGGCATCCAAACATTTCAACATTTTTGCAGGCCTAAGATGCATTTTAAGGCCTTTTTTGGGCTGCTAACATTTTCTGAACTTTCAGGGGTGTAGGATGCATTTTTCGTGCCAGAAATATTTTTGGTAATTTCAGTGGTCTAGGATTTGGGTTAATGCCCCTTTTGGGCTGCTAATGTGTTTGGGACATTCAGAGCTCTCTCACAATGTTTTTGGGCCACCAACATTTTCCAGACTTTAGGGGGTCTACGATGCCTGTAAACCCCTTTTTTGGGCCTCCAAAGATTTCAACATTTTTTCAGGCCTAAGATGCATTTTAAGGCCTTTTTTGGAATGCTGACATATTCTGAACTTTCAGGGTTGTAGGATGCATTTTTCGTGCCAAAAATATTTTTGGGAATTTCAGTGGTCTAGGATTTGGGTTAATGCCCCTTTCAGGCTGCAAATGTTTTTGGGACATTCAGAGCTCTCTCACACCGTTTTTGGGCCACCGACATATTCTGGACTTTAGGGGGTCTACGATGCCTGTAAACCCCTTTTTCGGGCATCCAAACATTTCAACATTTTTGCAGGCCTAAGATGCATTTTAAGGCCTTTTTGGGCTGCTAACATTTTCTGAACTTTCAGGGGTGTAGGATGCATTTTTCGTGCCAGAAATATTTTTGGTAATTTCAGTGGTCTAGGATTTGGGTTAATGCCCCTTTCAAGCTGCAAATGCTTTTGGGACATTCCGAGCTCTCTCACACTGCTTTTGGGCCACCAACATTTTATGGACTTTAGGTAGTCTACGATGCCTGTAAACCCCTTTTTTGGGCCTCTAAAGATTTCAACATTTTTGCCGGCCTAAGATGCATTTTAAGGCCTTTTTTGGGCTGCTAACATATTCTGTACTTTCGGGGATGTAGGATGCATTTTTCGTGGCAAAAATATTTTGGAGAATTACAGTGGTCTAGGATTTGGGTTAATGCCCCTTTCAAGCTGCGAATGCTTTTGGGACATTCCGAGCTCTCTCACACTGCTTTTGGGCCACCAACATTTTATGGACTTTAGGTGGTCTACGATGCCTGTAAACCCCTTTTTTGGGCCTCCAAAGATTTCAACATTTTTTGCAGGCCTAAGATGCATTTTAAGGCCTTTTTTGGGATGCTAACATATTCTGTACTTTCGGGGTTGTAGGATCCATTTTTCGTGGCAAAAATATTTTTGTTTTGGGAATTTCAGTGGTCTAGGATGTGGGTTAATGCCCCTTTCAGGCTGCAAATGCTTTTGGGACATTCAGAGCTCTCTCACACTGTTTTTGGGCCACCAACATTTTCTGAACTTTAGGGGGTCTACGATGCCTGTAAGCCTCTTTTTTGGGCATCCAAACATTTCAACATTTTTGCAGGCCTAAGATGCATTTTAAGGCCTTTTTTGGGCTGCTAACATTTTCTGAACTTTCAGGGGTGTAGGATGCATTTTTCGTGCCAGAAATATTTTTGGTAATTTCAGTGGTCTAGGATTTGGGTTAATGCCCCTTTTGGGCTGCTAAAGTGTTTGGGACATTCAGAGCTCTCTCACAATGTCTTTGGGCCACCAACATTTTCTGGACGTTAGGGGGTCTACGATGCCGGTAAACCTTTTTTTTGGCCTCCAAAAATTTCAACATTTTTGCAGGCCTAAATTGCATTTAAGGCCTTTTTTGGGCTGCTAACATATTCTGTACTTTCAGGGGTTTAGGATGCATTTTTCGTGCCAAAAATATTTTTGGGAATTTCAGTGGTCTAGGATTTGGGTTAATGCCCCTTTCAGGCTGCAAATGTTTTTGGGACATTCAGAGATCTCTCACAATGTTTTTGGGCCACCAACATTTTCTGGACTTTAGGGGGTCTACGATGCCTGTAAACCTTTTTTTTGGGCCTCCAAACATTTCAACATTTTTGCAGGCCTAAAATGCATTTAAGGCCTTTTTTGGGCTGCTAACATATTCTGTACTTTCAGGGGGGTAGGATGCATTTTTCATGCCAAAAATATTTTGGAGTATTACAGTGGTCTAGGATGTGGGTTAATGCCCCTTTCATGCTGTAAATGTTTTTGGGACATTCAGAGATCTCTCACAATGTTTTTGGGCCACCGACATATTCTGGACTTTAGGGGGTCTACGATGCCTGTAAACCCCTTTTTTGGGCATCCAAACATTTCAACATTTTTGCAAGCCTAAGATGCATTTTAAGGCCTTTTTGGGCTGCTAACATTTTCTGAACTTTCAGGGCTGTAGGATGCATTTTTCGTACCAGAAATATTTTTGGTAATTTCAGTGGTCTAGGATTTGGGTTAATACCCCTTTCAGGCTGCAAATGTTTTTGGGACATTCAGAGCTCTCTCACAATGTTTTTGGGCCACCAACATTTTCTGGACTTTAGGGGGTCTACGATGCCTGTAAACCTTTTTTTGGGCCTTCAAACATTTCAACATTTTTGCAAGCCTAAAATGCATTTAAGGCCTTTTTTTGGGCTGCTAACATATTCTGTACTTTCAGGGGGGTAGGATGCATTTTTCGTGCCAAAAATATTTTTGTTTTGGGAATTTCAGTGGTCTAGGATGTGGGTTAATGCCCCTTTCAGGCTGCAAATGCTTTTGGGACATTCAGAGCTCTCTCACACTGTTTTTGGGCCACCAACATTTTCTGAACTTTAGGGGGTCTACGATGCCTGTAAACCCCTTTTTTGGGCATCCAAACATTTCAACATTTTTGCAGGCCTAAGATGCATTTTAAGGCCTTTTTTGGGCTGCTAACATTTTCTGAACTTTCAGGGGTGTAGGATGGATTTTTCGTGCCAGAAATATTTTTGGTAATTTCAGTGGTCTAGGATTTGGGTTAATGCCCCTTTTGGGCTGCTAATGTTTTTGGGACATTCAGAGCTCTCTCACAATGTCTTTGGGCCACCAACATTTTCTGGACTTTAGGGGGTCTACGATGCCGGTAAACCTTTTTTTTGGGCCTCCAAACATTTCAACATTTTTGCAGGCCTAAACTGCATTTAAGGCCTTTTTTGGGCTGCTAACATATTCTGTACTTTCAGGGGTTTAGGATGCATTTTTCGTGCCAAAAATATTTTTGGTAATTTCAGTGGTCTAGGATTTGGGTTAATGCCCCTTTTGGGCTCCTAATGTTTTTGGGACATTCAGAGCTCTCTCACAATGTCTTTGGGCCACCAACATTTTCTGGACGTTAGGGGGTCTACGATGCCGGTAAACCTTTTTTTTTGGCCTCCAAAAATGTCAACATTTTTGCAGGCCTAAATTGCATTTAAGGCCTTTTTGGGCTGCTAACATATTCTGTACTTTCAGGGGTTTAGGATGCATTTTTCGTGCCAAAAATATTTTTGGGAATTTCAGTGGTCTAGGATTTGGGTTAATGCCCCTTTCAGGCTGCAAATGTTTTTGGGACATTCAGAGCTCTCTCACAATGTTTTTGGGCCACCAACATTTTCGGGACTTTAGGGGGTCTACAATGCCTGTAAACCTTTTTTTTGGGCCTCCAAACATTTCAACATTTTTGCAGGCCTAAAATGCATTTAAGGCTTTTTTTGGGCTGCTAACATATTCTGTACTTTCAGGGGGGTAGGATGCATTTTTCATGCCAAAAATATTTTGGAGTATTACAGTGGTCTAGGATGTGGGTTAATGCCCCTTTCAGGCTGTAAATGTTTTTGGGACATTCAGAGATCTCTCACAATGTTTTTGGGCCACCAACATTTTCCAGACTTTAGGGGGTCTACGATGCCTGTAAACCCCTTTTTTGGGCCTCCAAAGATTTCAACATTTTTTCAGGCCTAAGATGCATTTTAAGGCCTTTTTTGGAATGCTGACATATTCTGAACTTTCAGGGTTTTAGGATGCATTTTTCGTGCCAAAAATATTTTTGGGAATTTCAGGGGTCTAGCATGCGGGTTAATGTCCTTTTCAGACTGCAAATGTTTTTGGGAGATTCAGAGCTCTCTCACACCGTTTTTGGGCCACCGACATATTCTGGACTTTAGGGGGTCTACGATGCCTGTAAACCCCTTTTTTGGGCATCCAAACATTTCAACATTTTTGCAGGCCTAAGATGCATTTTAAGGCCTTTTTGGGCTGCTAACATTTTCTGAACTTTCAGGGGTGTAGGATGCATTTTTCGTGCCAGAAATATTTTTGGTAATTTCAGTGGTCTAGAATTTGGGTTAATGCCCCTTTCAGGCTGCAAATGTTTTTGGGACATTCAGAGCTCTCTCACAATGTTTTTGGGCCACCAACATTTTCTGGACTTTAGGGGGTCTACGATGCCTGTAAACCTTTTTTTTGGGCCTCCAAACATTTCATCATTTTTGCAGGCCTAAAATGCATTTAAGGCCTTTTTTGGGCTGCTAACATATTCTGTACTTTCAGGGGGGTAGGATGCATTTTTCATGCCAAAAATATTTTGGGGAATTTCAGTGGTCAAGGATGCGGGTTAATGCCCCTTTCAAGCTGCAAATGCTTTTGGGACATTCCGAGCACTCTCACACTGCTTTTGGGCCACCAACATTTTATGGACTTTAGGTGGTCTACGATGCCTGTAAACCCCTTTTTTGGGCCTCCAAAGATTTCAACATTTTTGCCGGCCTAAGATGCATTTTAAGGCCTTTTTTGGGCTGCTAACATATTCTGTACTTTCGGGGATGTAGGATGCATTTTTCGTGGCAAAAATATTTTGGAGAATTACAGTGGTCTAGGATGTGGGTTAATGCCCCTTTCAGGCTGTAAATGTTTTTGGGACATTCAGAGATCTCTCACAATGTTTTTGGGCCACCAACATTTTACAGACTTTAGGGGGTCTACGATGCCTGTAAACCCCTTTTTTGGGCCTCCAAAGATTTCAACATTTTTGCAGGCCTAAAATGCATTTTAAGGCCTTTTTTGGGCTGCTAACATATTCTGTACTTTCGGGCTTGTAGGATCCATTTTTCGTGGCAAAAATATTTTTGTTTTGGGAATTTCAGTGGTCTAGGATGTGGGTTAATGCCCCTTTCAGGCTGCAAATGCTTTTGGGACATTCAGAGCTCTCTCACACTGTTTTTGGGCCACCAACATTTTCTGAACTTTAGGGGGTCTACGATGCCTGTAAACCCCTTTTTTGGGCATCCAAACATTTCAACATTTTTGCAGGCCTAAGATGCATTTTAAGGCCTTTTTTGGGCTGCTAACATTTTCTGAACTTTCAGGGGTGTAGGATGGATTTTTCGTGCCAGAAATATTTTTGGTAATTTCAGTGGTCTAGGATTTGGGTTAATGCCCCTTTTGGGCTGCTAATGTTTTTGGGACATTCAGAGCTCTCTCACAATGTCTTTGGGCCACCAACATTTTCTGGACTTTAGGGGGTCTACGATGCCGGTAAACCTTTTTTTTGGGCCTCCAAACATTTCAACATTTGTGCAGGCCTAAACTGCATTTAAGGCCTTTTTTGGGCTGCTAACATATTCTGTACTTTCAGGTGTTTAGGATGCATTTTTCGTGCCAAAAATATTTTTGGGAATTTCAGTGGTCTAGGATTTGGGTTAATGCCCCTTTCAGGCTGCAAATGTTTTTGGGACATTCAGAGCTCTCTCACAATGTTTTTGGGCCACCAACATTTTCTGGACTTTAGGGGGTCTACGATGCCTGTAAACTTTTTTTTTGGGCCTCCAAACATTTCAACATTTTTGCAGGCCTAAAATGCATTTAAGGCCTTTTTTGGGCTGCTAACATATTCTGTACTTTCAGGGGGGTAGGATGCATTTTTCGTGCCAAAAATATTTTGGAGAATTACAGTGGTCTAGGATTTGGGTTAATGCCCCTTTCAAGCTGCAAATGCTTTTGGGACATTCCGAGCTCTCTCACACTGCTTTTGGGCCACCAACATTTTCTGGACTTTAGGTGGTCTACGATGCCTGTAAACCCCTTTTTTGGGCCTCCAAAGATTTCAACATTTTTGCCGGCCTAAGATGCATTTTAAGGCCTTTTTTGGGCTGCTAACATATTCTGAACTTTCAGGGTTGTAGGATGCATTTTTCGTGCCAAAAATATTTTTGGGAATTTCAGGGGTCTAGCATGCAGGTAATGTCCTTTTCAGACTGCAAATGTTTTTGGGAGATTCAGAGCTCTCTCACACCGTTTTTGGGCCACCGACATATTCTGGACTTTAGGGGGTCTACGATGCCTGTAAACCCCTTTTTCGGGCCTCCAAACATTTCAACATTTTTGCAGGCCTAAGATGCATTTTAAGGCCTTTTTGGGCTGCTAACATTTTCTGAACTTTCAGGGGTGTAGGATGCATTTTTCGTGCCAGAAATATTTTTGGTAATTTCAGTGGTCTAGGATTTGGGTTAATGCCCCTTTCAAGCTGCAAATGCTTTTGGGACATTCCGAGCTCTCTCACACTGCTTTTGGGCCACCAACATTTTATGGACTTTAGGTGGTCTACGATGCCTGTAAACCCCTTTTTTGGGCCTCCAAAGATTTCAACATTTTTGCCGGCCTAAGATGCATTTTAAGGCCTTTTTTTGGGCTGCTAACATATTCTGTACTTTCGGGGATGTAGGATGCATTTTTCGTGGCAAATATATTTTGGAGAATTACAGTGGTCTAGGATTTGGGTTAATGCCCCTTTCAAGCTGCAAATGCTTTTGGGACATTCCGAGCTCTCTCACACTGCTTTTGGGCCACCAACATTTTATGGACTTTAGGTGGTCTACGATGCCTGTAAACCCCTTTTTTGGGCCTCCAAAGATTTCAACATTTTTGCAGGCCTAAGATGCATTTTAAGGCCTTTTTTGGGCTGCTAACATATTCTGTACTTTCGGGGTTGTAGGATCCATTTTTCGTGGCAAAAATATTTTTGTTTTGGGAATTTCAGTGGTCTAGGATGTGGGTTAATGCCCCTTTCAGGCTGCAAATGCTTTTGGGACATTCAGAGCTCTCTCACACTGTTTTTGGGCCACCAACATTTTCTGAACTTTAGGGGGTCTACGATGCCTGTAAACCTCTTTTTTGGGCATCCAAACATTTCAACATTTTTGCAGGCCTAAGATGCATTTTAAGGCCTTTTTTGGGCTGCTAACATTTTCTGAACTTTCAGGGGTGTAGGATGCATTTTTCGTGCCAGAAATATTTTTGGTAATTTCAGTGGTCTAGGATTTGGGTTAATGCCCCTTTTGGGCTGCTAATGTGTTTGGGACATTCAGAGCTCTCTCACAATGTTTTTGGGCCACCAACATTTTCCAGACTTTAGGGGGTCTACGATGCCTGTAAACCCCTTTTTTGGGCCTCCAAAGATTTCAACATTTTTTCAGGCCTAAGATGCATTTTAAGGCCTTTTTTGGAATGCTGACATATTCTGAACTTTCAGGGTTGTAGGATGCATTTTTCGTGCCAAAAATATTTTTGGGAATTTCAGGGGTCTAGCATGCGGGTTAATGTCCTTTTCAGACTGCAAATGTTTTTGGGAGATTCAGAGCTCTCTCACACCGTTTTTGGGCCACCGACATATTCTGGACTTTAGGGGGTCTATGATGCCTGTAAACCCCTTTTTTGGGCATCCAAACATTTCAACATTTTTGCAGGCCTAAGATGCATTTTAAGGCCTTTTTGGGCTGCTAACATTTTCTGAACTTTCAGGGCTGTAGGATGCATTTTTCGTACCAGAAATATTTTTGGTAATTTCAGTGGTCTAGGATTTGGGTTAATGCCCCTTTCAGGCTGCAAATGTTTTTGGGACATTCAGAGCTCTCTCACAATGTTTTTGGGCCACCAACATTTTCTGGACTTTAGGGGGTCTACGATGCCTGTAAACCTTTTTTTTGGGCCTCCAAACATTTCAACATTTTTGCCGGCCTAAGATGCATTTTAAGGCCTTTTTTGGGCTGCTAACATATTCTGTACTTTCGGGGATGTAGGATGCATTTTTCGTGGCAAAAATATTTTGGAGAATTACAGTGGTCTAGGATGTGGGTTAATGCCCCTTTCAGGCTGTAAATGTTTTTGGGACATTCAGAGATCTCTCACAATGTTTTTGGGCCACCAACATTTTACAGACTTTAGGGGGTCTACGATGCCTGTAAACCCCTTTTTTGGGCCTCCAAAGATTTCAACATTTTTGCAGGCCTAAAATGCATTTTAAGGCCTTTTTTGGGCTGCTAACATATTCTGTACTTTCGGGGTTGTAGGATCCATTTTTCGTGGCAAAAATATTTTTGTTTTGGGAATTTCAGTGGTCTAGGATGTGGGTTAATGCCCCTTTCAGGCTGCAAATGCTTTTGGGACATTCAGAGCTCTCTCACACTGTTTTTGGGCCACCAACATTTTCTGAACTTTAGGGGGTCTACGATGCCTGTAAACCCCTTTTTTGGGCATCCAAACATTTCAACATTTTTGCAGGCCTAAGATGCATTTTAAGGCCTTTTTTGGGCTGCTAACATTTTCTGAACTTTCAGGGGTGTAGGATGGATTTTTCGTGCCAGAAATATTTTTGGTAATTTCAGTGGTCTAGGATTTGGGTTAATGCCCCTTTTGGGCTGCTAATGTTTTTGGGACATTCAGAGCTCTCTCACAATGTCTTTGGGCCACCAACATTTTCTGGACTTTAGGGGGTCTACGATGCCGGTAAACCTTTTTTTTGGGCCTCCAAACATTTCAACATTTTTGCAGGCCTAAACTGCATTTAAGGCCTTTTTTGGGCTGCTAACATATTCTGTACTTTCAGGGGTTTAGGATGCATTTTTCGTGCCAAAAATATTTTTGGGAATTTCAGTGGTCTAGGATTTGGGTTAATGCCCCTTTCAGGCTGCAAATGTTTTTGGGACATTCAGAGCTCTCTCACACCGTTTTTGGGCCACCGACATATTCTGGACTTTAGGGGGTCTACGATGCCTGTAAACCCCTTTTTCGGGCATCCAAACATTTCAACATTTTTGCAGGCCTAAGATGCATTTTAAGGCCTTTTTGGGCTGCTAACATTTTCTGAACTTTCAGGGGTGTAGGATGCATTTTTCGTGCCAGAAATATTTTTGGTAATTTCAGTGGTCTAGGATTTGGGTTAATGCCCCTTTCAAGCTGCAAATGCTTTTGGGACATTCCGAGCTCTCTCACACTGCTTTTGGGCCACCAACATTTTATGGACTTTAGGTAGTCTACGATGCCTGTAAACCCCTTTTTTGGGCCTCTAAAGATTTCAACATTTTTGCCGGCCTAAGATGCATTTTAAGGCCTTTTTTGGGCTGCTAACATATTCTGTACTTTCGGGGATGTAGGATGCATTTTTCGTGGCAAAAATAATTTGGAGAATTACAGTGGTCTAGGATTTGGGTTAATGCCCCTTTCAAGCTGCAAATGCTTTTGGGACATTCCGAGCTCTCTCACACTGCTTTTGGGCCACCAACATTTTATGGACTTTAGGTGGTCTACGATGCCTGTAAACCCCTTTTTTGGGCCTCCAAAGATTTCAACATTTTTGCAGGCCTAAGATGCATTTTAAGGCCTTTTTTGGGATGCTAACATATTCTGTACTTTCGGGGTTGTAGGATCCATTTTTCGTGGCAAAAATATTTTTGTTTTGGGAATTTCAGTGGTCTAGGATGTGGGTTAATGCCCCTTTCAGGCTGCAAATGCTTTTGGGACATTCAGAGCTCTCTCACACTGTTTTTGGGCCACCAACATTTTCTGAACTTTAGGGGGTCTACGATGCCTGTAAGCCTCTTTTTTGGGCATCCAAACATTTCAACATTTTTGCAGGCCTAAGATGCATTTTAAGGCCTTTTTTGGGCTGCTAACATTTTCTGAACTTTCAGGGGTGTAGGATGCATTTTTCGTGCCAGAAATATTTTTGGTAATTTCAGTGGTCTAGGATTTGGGTTAATGCCCCTTTTGGGCTGCTAAAGTGTTTGGGACATTCAGAGCTCTCTCACAATGTCTTTGGGCCACCAACATTTTCTGGACGTTAGGGGGTCTACGATGCCGGTAAACCTTTTTTTTGGCCTCCAAAAATTTCAACATTTTTGCAGGCCTAAATTGCATTTAAGGCCTTTTTTGGGCTGCTAACATATTCTGTACTTTCAGGGGTTTAGGATGCATTTTTCGTGCCAAAAATATTTTTGGGAATTTCAGTGGTCTAGGATTTGGGTTAATGCCCCTTTCAGGCTGCAAATGTTTTTGGGACATTCAGAGATCTCTCACAATGTTTTTGGGCCACCAACATTTTCTGGACTTTAGGGGGTCTACGATGCCTGTAAACCTTTTTTTTGGGCCTCCAAACATTTCAACATTTTTGCAGGCCTAAAATGCATTTAAGGCCTTTTTTGGGCTGCTAACATATTCTGTACTTTCAGGGGGGTAGGATGCATTTTTCATGCCAAAAATATTTTGGAGTATTACAGTGGTCTAGGATGTGGGTTAATGCCCCTTTCATGCTGTAAATGTTTTTGGGACATTCAGAGATCTCTCACAATGTTTTTGGGCCACCGACATATTCTGGACTTTAGGGGGTCTACGATGCCTGTAAACCCCTTTTTTGGGCATCCAAACATTTCAACATTTTTGCAAGCCTAAGATGCATTTTAAGGCCTTTTTGGGCTGCTAACATTTTCTGAACTTTCAGGGCTGTAGGATGCATTTTTCGTACCAGAAATATTTTTGGTAATTTCAGTGGTCTAGGATTTGGGTTAATACCCCTTTCAGGCTGCAAATGTTTTTGGGACATTCAGAGCTCTCTCACAATGTTTTTGGGCCACCAACATTTTCTGGACTTTAGGGGGTCTACGATGCCTGTAAACCTTTTTTTGGGCCTTCAAACATTTCAACATTTTTGCAAGCCTAAAATGCATTTAAGGCCTTTTTTTGGGCTGCTAACATATTCTGTACTTTCAGGGGGGTAGGATGCATTTTTCGTGCCAAAAATATTTTCGGGAATTTCAGTGGTCTAGGATGCGGGTTAATGCCCCTTTCAAGCTGCAAATGCTTTTGGGACATTCCGAGCTCTCTCACACTGCTTTTGGGCCACCAACATTTTATGGACTTTAGGTGGTCTACGATGCCTGTAAACCCCTTTTTTGGGCCTCCAAAGATTTCAACATTTTTGCCGGCCTAAGATGCATTTTAAGGCCTTTTTTGGGCTGCTAACATATTCTGTACTTTCGGGGATGTAGGATGCATTTTTCGTGGCAAAAATATTTTGGAGAATTACAGTGGTCTAGGATGTGGATTAATGCCCCTTTCAGGCTGTAAATATTTTTGGGACATTCAGAGATCTCTCACAATGTTTTTGGGCCACCAACATTTTACAGACTTTAGGGGGTCTACGATGCCTGTAAACCCCTTTTTTGGGCCTCCAAAGATTGCAACATTTTTGCAGGCCTAAGATGCATTTTAAGGCCTTTTTCGGGCTGCTAACATATTCTGTACTTTCGGAGTTGTAGGATCCATTTTTCGTGGCAAAAATATTTTTGTTTTGGGAATTTCAGTGGTCTAGGATGTGGGTTAATGCCCCTTTCAGGCTGCAAATGCTTTTGGGACATTCAGAGCTCTCTCACACTGTTTTTGGGCCACCAACATTTTCTGGACTTTAGGGGGTCTACGATGCCTGTAAACCTTTTTTTTGGGCCTCCAAACATTTCAACATTTTTGCAGGCCTAAAATGCATTTAAGGCCTTTTTAGGGCTGCTAACATATTCTGTACTTTCAGGGGGGTAGGATGCATTTTTCGTGCCAAAAATATTTTTGGCAATTTCAGTGGTCTAGGATGCGGGTTAATGCCCCTTTCAAGCTGCAAATGCTTTTGGGACATTCCGAGCTCTCTCACACTGCTTTTGGGCCACCAACATTTTATGGACTTTAGGTGGTCTACAATGCCTGTAAACCCCTTTTTTGGGCCTCCAAGGATTTCAACATTTTTGCAGGCCTAAGATGCATTTTAAGGCCTTTTTTGGGCTGCTAACATATTCTGTACTTTCGGGGTTGTAGGATCCATTTTTCGTGGCAAAAATATTTTTGTTTTGGGAATTTCAGTGGTCTAGGATGTGGGTTAATGCCCCTTTCAGGCTGCAATTGCTTTTGGGACATTCAGAGCTCTCTCACACTGTTTTTGGGCCACCAACATTTTCTGAACTTTAGGGGGTCTACGATGCCTGTAAACCTCTTTTTTGGGCATCCAAACATTTCAACATTTTTGCAGGCCTAAGATGCATTTTAAGGCCTTTTTTGGGCTGCTAACATTTTCTGAACTTTCAGGGGTGTAGGATGCATTTTTCGTGCCAGAAATATTTTTGGTAATTTCAGTGGTCTAGGATTTGGGTTAATGTCCCTTTTGGGCTGCTAATGTGTTTGGGACATTCAGAGCTCTCTCACAATGTCTTTGGGCCACCAACATTTTCTGGACGTTAGGGGGTCTACGATGCCGGTAAACCTTTTTTTTTGGCCTCCAAAAATTTCAACATTTTTGCAGGCCTAAATTGCATTTAAGGCCTTTTTTGGGCTGCTAACATATTCTGTACTTTCAGGGGTTTAGGATGCATTTTTCGTGCCAAAAATATTTTTGGGAATTTCAGTGGTCTAGGATTTGGGTTAATGCCCCTTTCAGGCTGCAAATGTTTTAGGGACATTCAGAGCTCTCTCACAATGTTTTTGGGCCACCAACATTTTCTGGACTTTAGGGGGTCTACGATGCCTGTAAACCTTTTTTTTGGGCCTCCAAACATTTCAACATTTTTGCAGGCCTAAAATGCATTTAAGGCCTTTTTTGGGCTGCTAACATATTCTGTACTTTCAGGGGGGTAGGATGCATTTTTCATGCCAAAAATATTTTGGAGTATTACAGTGGTCTAGAATGTGGGTTAATGCCCCTTTCAGGCTGTAAATGTTTTTGGGACATTCAGAGATCTCTCACAATGTTTTTGGGCCACCAACATTTTCCAGACTTTAGGGGGTCTACGATGCCTGTAAACCCCTTTTTTGGGCCTCCAAAGATTTCAACATTTTTTCAGGCCTAAGATGCATTTTAAGGCCTTTTTTGGAATGCTGACATATTCTGAACTTTCAGGGTTGTAGGATGCATTTTTCGTGCCAAAAATATTTTTGGGAATTTCAGGGGTCTAGCATGCGGGTTAATGTCCTTTTCAGACTGCAAATGTTTTTGGGAGATTCAGAGCTCTCTCACACCGTTTTTGGGCCACCGACATATTCTGGACTTTAGGGGGTCTATGATGCCTGTAAACCCCTTTTTTGGGCATCCAAACATTTCAACATTTTTGCAGGCCTAAGATGCATTTTAAGGCCTTTTTGGGCTGCTAACATTTTCTGAACTTTCAGGGCTGTAGGATGCATTTTTCGTACCAGAAATATTTTTGGTAATTTCAGTGGTCTAGGATTTGGGTTAATGCCCCTTTCAGGCTGCAAATGTTTTGGGACATTCAGAGCTCTCTCACAATGTTTTTGGGCCACCAACATTTTCTGGACTTTAGGGGGTCTACGATGCCTGTAAACCTTTTTTTTGGGCCTCCAAACATTTCAACATTTTTGCCGGCCTAAGATGCATTTTAAGGCCTTTTTTGGGCTGCTAACATATTCTGTACTTTCGGGGATGTAGGATGCATTTTTCGTGGCAAAAATATTTTGGAGAATTACAGTGGTCTAGGATGTGGGTTAATGCCCCTTTCAGGCTGTAAATGTTTTTGGGACATTCAGAGATCTCTCACAATGTTTTTGGGCCACCAACATTTTACAGACTTTAGGGGGTCTACGATGCCTGTAAACCCCTTTTTTGGGCCTCCAAAGATTTCAACATTTTTTCAGGCCTAAGATGCATTTTAAGGCCTTTTTTGGAATGCTGACATATTCTGAACTTTCAGGGTTGTAGGATGCATTTTTCGTGCCAAAAATATTTTTGGGAATTTCAGGGGTCTAGCATGCGGGTTAATGTCCTTTTCAGACTGCAAATGTTTTTGGGAGATTCAGAGCTCTCTCACACCGTTTTTGGGCCACCGACATATTCTGGACTTTAGTGGGTCTACGATGCCTGTAAACCTTTTTTTTGGGCCTCCAAACATTTCAACATTTTTGCAGGCCTAAATTGCATTTAAGGCCTTTTTTGGGCTGCTAACATATTCTGTACTTTCAGGGGTTTAGGATGCATTTTTCGTGCCAAAAATATTTTTGGGAATTTCAGTGGTCTAGGATTTGGGTTAATGCCCCTTTTGGGCTGCTAATGTTTTTGGGACATTCAGAGCTCTCTCACAAAGTCTTTGGGCCACCAACATTTTCTGGACTTTAGGGGGTCTACGATGCCTGTAAACCCCTTTTTTGGGCCTCCAAAGATTTCAACATTTTTGCCGGCCTAAGATGCATTTTAAGGCCTTTTTTGGGCTGCTAACATATTCTGTACTTTCGGGGATGTAGGATGCATTTTTCGTGGCAAAAATATTTTGGAGAATTACAGTGGTCTAGGATGTGGGTTAATGCCCCTTTCAGGCTGCAAATGTTTTTGGGACATTCAGAGCTCTCTCACAATGTTTTTGGGCCACCAACATTTTCTGGACTTTAGGGGGTCTACGATGCCTGTAAACCTTTTTTTTGGGCCTCCAAACATTTCAACATTTTTGCAGGCCTAAAATGCATTTAAGGCCTTTTTTTGGGCTGCTAACTTATTCTGTACTTTCAGGGGGGTAGGATGCATTTTTCGTGCCAAAAATATTTTTGGGAATTTCAGTGGTCTAGGATGCGGGTTAATGCCCCTTTCAAGCTGCAAATGCTTTTGGGACATTCCGAGCTCTCTCACACTGCTTTTGGGCCACCAACATTTTATGGACTTTAGGTGGTCTACGATGCCTGTAAACCCCTTTTTTGGGCCTCCAAAGATTTCAACATTTTTTCCGGCCTAAGATGCATTTTAAGGCCTTTTTTGGGCTGCTAACATATTCTGTACTTTCGGGGATGTAGGATGCATTTTTCGTGGCAAATATATTTTGGAGAATTATCGTGGTCTAGGATGTGGGTTAATGCCCCTTTCAGGCTGTAAATGTTTTTGGGACATTCAGAGATCTCTCACAATGTTTTTGGGCCACCAACATTTTACAGACTTTAGGGGGTCTACGATGCCTGTAAACCCCTTTTTTGGGCCTCCAAAGATTTCAACATTTTTGCAGGCCTAAAATGCATTTTAAGGCCTTTTTTGGGCTGCTAACATATTCTGTACTTTCGGGGTTGTAGGATCCATTTTTCGTGGCAAAAATATTTTTGTTTTGGGAATTTCAGTGGTCTAGGATGTGGGTTAATGCCCCTTTCAGGCTGCAAATGCTTTTGGGACATTCAGAGCTCTCTCACACTGTTTTTGGGCCACCAACATTTTCTGAACTTTAGGGGGTCTACGATGCCTGTAAACCCCTTTTTTGGGCATCCAAACATTTCAACATTTTTGCAGGCCTAAGATGCAATTTAAGGCCTTTTTTGGGCTGCTAACATTTTCTGAACTTTCAGGGGTGTAGGATGGATTTTTCGTGCCAGAAATATTTTTGGTAATTTCAGTGGTCTAGGATTTGGGTTAATGCCCCTTTTGGGCTGCTAATGTTTTTGGGACATTCAGAGCTCTCTCACAATGTCTTTGGGCCACCAACATTTTCTGGACTTTAGGGGGTCTACGATGCCGGTAAACCTTTTTTTTGGGCCTCCAAACATTTCAACATTTTTGCAGGCCTAAACTGCATTTAAGGCCTTTTTTGGGCTGCTAACATATTCTGTACTTTCAGGGGTTTAGGATGCATTTTTCGTGCCAAAAATATTTTTGGGAATTTCAGTGGTCTAGGATTTGGGTTAATGCCCCTTTCAGGCTGCAAATGTTTTTGGGACATTCAGAGCTCTCTCACACCGTTTTTGGGCCACCGACATATTCTGGACTTTAGGGGGTCTACGATCCCTGTAAACCCCTTTTTCGGGCATCCAAACATTTCAACATTTTTGCAGGCCTAAGATGCATTTTAAGGCCTTTTTGGGCTGCTAACATTTTCTGAACTTTCAGGGGTGTAGGATGCATTTTTCGTGCCAGAAATATTTTTGGTAATTTCAGTGGTCTAGGATTTGGGTTAATGCCCCTTTCAAGCTGCAAATGCTTTTGGGACATTCCGAGCTCTCTCACACTGCTTTTGGGCCACCAACATTTTATGGACTTTAGGTAGTCTACGATGCCTGTAAACCCCTTTTTTGGGCCTCTAAAGATTTCAACATTTTTGCCGGCCTAAGATGCATTTTAAGGCCTTTTTTGGGCTGCTAACATATTCTGTACTTTCGGGGATGTAGGATGCATTTTTCGTGGCAAAAATATTTTGGAGAATTACAGTGGTCTAGGATTTGGGTTAATGCCCCTTTCAAGCTGCAAATGCTTTTGGGACATTCCGAGCTCTCTCACACTGCTTTTGGGCCACCAACATTTTATGGACTTTAGGTGGTCTACGATGCCTGTAAACCCCTTTTTTGGGCCTCCAAAGATTTCAACATTTTTGCAGGCCTAAGATGCATTTTAAGGCCTTTTTTGGGATGCTAACATATTCTGTACTTTCGGGGTTGTAGGATCCATTTTTCGTGGCAAAAATATTTTTGTTTTGGGAATTTCAGTGGTCTAGGATGTGGGTTAATGCCCCTTTCAGGCTGCAAATGCTTTTGGGACATTCAGAGCTCTCTCACACTGTTTTTGGGCCACCAACATTTTCTGAACTTTAGGGGGTCTACGATGCCTGTAAACCTCTTTTTTGGGCATCCAAACATTTCAACATTTTTGCAGGCCTAAGATGCATTTTAAGGCCTTTTTTGGGCTGCTAACATTTTCTGAACTTTCAGGGGTGTAGGATGCATTTTTCGTGCCAGAAATATTTTTGGTAATTTCAGTGGTCTAGGATTTGGGTTAATGCCCCTTTTGGGCTGCTAATGTGTTTGGGACATTCAGAGCTCTCTCACAATGTCTTTGGGCCACCAACATTTTCTGGACGTTAGGGGGTCTACGATGCCGGTAAACCTTTTTTTTGGCCTCCAAAAATTGCAACATTTTTGCAGGCCTAAATTGCATTTAAGGCCTTTTTTGGGCTGCTAACATATTCTGTACTTTCAGGGGTTTAGGATGCATTTTTCGTGCCAAAAATATTTTTGGGAATTTCAGTGGTCTAGGATTTGGGTTAATGCCCCTTTCAGGCTGCAAATGTTTTTGGGACATTCAGAGATCTCTCACAATGTTTTTGGGCCACCAACATTTTCTGGACTTTAGGGGGTCTACGATGCCTGTAAACCTTTTTTTTGGGCCTCCAAACATTTCAACATTTTTGCAGGCCTAAAATGCATTTAAGGCCTTTTTTGGGCTGCTAACATGTTCTGTACTTTCAGGGGGGTAGGATGCATTTTTCATGCCAAAAATATTTTGGAGTATTACAGTGGTCTAGGATTTGGGTTAATGCCCCTTTCAAGCTGCAAATGCGTTTGGGACATTCCGAGCTCTCTCACACTGCTTTTGGGCCACCAACATTTTATGGACTTTAGGTGGTCTACGATGCCTGTAAACCCCTTTTTTGGGCCTCCAAAGATTTCAACATTTTTGCAGGCCTAAGATGCATTTTAAGGCCTTTTTTGGGATGCTAACATATTCTGTACTTTCGGGGTTGTAGGATCCATTTTTCGTGGCAAAAATATTTTTGTTTTGGGAATTTCAGTGGTCTAGGATGTGGGTTAATGCCCCTTTCAGGCTGCAAATGCTTTTGGGACATTCAGAGCTCTCTCACACTGTTTTTGGGCCACCAACATTTTCTGAACTTTAGGGGGTCTACGATGCCTGTAAACCTCTTTTTTGGGCATCCAAACATTTCAACATTTTTGCAGGCCTAAGATGCATTTTAAGGCCTTTTTTGGGCTGCTAACATTTTCTGAACTTTCAGGGGTGTAGGATGCATTTTTCGTGCCAGAAATATTTTTGGTAATTTCAGTGGTCTAGGATTTGGGTTAATGCCCCTTTTGGGCTGCTAATGTGTTTGGGACATTCAGAGCTCTCTCACAATGTCTTTGGGCCACCAACATTTTCTGGACGTTAGGGGGTCTACGATGCCGGTAAACCTTTTTTTTGGCCTCCAAAAATTTCAACATTTTTGCAGGCCTAAATTGCATTTAAGGCCTTTTTTGGGCTGCTAACATATTCTGTACTTTCAGGGGTTTAGGATGCATTTTTCGTGCCAAAAATATTTTTGGGAATTTCAGTGGTCTAGGATTTGGGTTAATGCCCCTTTCAGGCTGCAAATGTTTTTGGGACATTCAGAGATCTCTCACAATGTTTTTGGGCCACCAACATTTTCTGGACTTTAGGGGGTCAACGATGCCTGTAAACCCCTTTTTTGGGCATCCAAACATTTCAACATTTTTGCAAGCCTAAGATGCATTTTAAGGCCTTTTTGGGCTGCTAACATTTTCTGAACTTTCAGGGCTGTAGGATGCATTTTTCGTACCAGAAATATTTTTGGTAATTTCAGTGGTCTAGGATTTGGGTTAATACCCCTTTCAGGCTGCAAATGTTTTTGGGACATTCAGAGCTCTCTCACAATGTTTTTGGGCCACCAACATTTTCTGGACTTTAGGGGGTCTACGATGCCTGTAAACCTTTTTTTGGGCCTTCAAACATTTCAACATTTTTGCAAGCCTAAAATGCATTTAAGGCCTTTTTTTGGGCTGCTAACATATTCTGTACTTTCAGGGGGGTAGGATGCATTTTTTGTGCCAAAAATATTTTCGGGAATTTCAGTGGTCTAGGATGCGGGTTAATGCCCCTTTCAAGCTGCAAATGCTTTTGGGACATTCCGAGCTCTCTCACACTGCTTTTGGGCCACCAACATTTTATGGACTTTAGGTGGTCTACGATGCCTGTAAACCCCTTTTTTGGGCCTCCAAAGATTTCAACATTTTTGCCGGCCTAAAATGCATTTTAAGGCCTTTTTTGGGCTGCTAACATATTCTGTACTTTCGGGGATGTAGGATGCATTTTTCGTGGCAAAAATATTTTGGAGAATTACAGTGGTCTAGGATGTGGGTTAATGCCCCTTTCAGGCTGTAAATATTTTTGGGACATTCAGAGATCTCTCACAATGTTTTTGGGCCACCAACATTTTACAGACTTTAGGGGGTCTACGATGCCTGTAAACCCCTTTTTTGGGCCTCCAAAGATTGCAACATTTTTGCAGGCCTAAGATGCATTTTAAGGCCTTTTTCGGGCTGCTAACATATTCTGTACTTTCGGAGTTGTAGGATCCATTTTTCGTGGCAAAAATATTTTTGTTTTGGGAATTTCAGTGGTCTAGGATGTGGGTTAATGCCCCTTTCAGGCTGCAAATGCTTTTGGGACATTCAGAGCTCTCTCACACTGTTTTTGGGCCACCAACATTTTCTGAACTTTAGGGGGTCTACGATGCCTGTAAACCCCTTTTTTGGGCATCCAAACATTTCAACATTTTTGCAGGCCTAAGATGCATTTTAAGGCCTTTTTTGGGCTGCTAACATTTTCTGAACTTTCAGGGGTGTAGGATGGATTTTTCGTGCCAGAAATATTTTTGGTAATTTCAGTGGTCTAGGATTTGGGTTAATGCCCCTTTTGGGCTGCTAATGTTTTTGGGACATTCAGAGCTCTCTCACAATGTCTTTGGGCCACCAACATTTTCTGGACTTTAGGGGGTCTACGATGCCGGTAAACCTTTTTTTTTGGCCTCCAAACATTTCAACATTTGTGCAGGCCTAAACTGCATTTAAGGCCTTTTTTGGGCTGCTAACATATTCTGTACTTTCAGGGGTTTAGGATGCATTTTTCGTGCCAAAAATATTTTTGGGAATTTCAGTGGTCTAGGATTTGGGTTAATGCCCCTTTCAGGCTGCAAATGTTTTTGGGACATTCAGAGCTCTCTCACAATGTTTTTGGGCCACCAACATTTTCTGGACTTTAGGGGGTCTACGATGCCTGTAAACTTTTTTTTTGGGCCTCCAAACATTTCAACATTTTTGCAGGCCTAAAATGCATTTAAGGCCTTTTTTGGGCTGCTAACATATTCTGTACTTTCAGGGGGGTAGGATGCATTTTTCGTGCCAAAAATATTTTGGAGAATTACAGTGGTCTAGGATTTGGGTTAATGCCCCTTTCAAGCTGCAAATGCTTTTGGGACATTCCGAGCTCTCTCACACTGCTTTTGGGCCACCAACATTTTCTGGACTTTAGGTGGTCTACGATGCCTGTAAACCCCTTTTTTGGGCCTCCAAAGATTTCAACATTTTTGCCGGCCTAAGATGCATTTTAAGGCCTTTTTTGGGCTGCTAACATATTCTGAACTTTCAGGGTTGTAGGATGCATTTTTCGTGCCAAAAATATTTTTGGGAATTTCAGGGGTCTAGCATGCGGGTTAATGTCCTTTTCAGACTGCAAATGTTTTTGGGAGATTCAGAGCTCTCTCACACCGTTTTTGGGCCACCGACATATTCTGGACTTTAGGGGGTCTACGATGCCTGTAAACCCCTTTTTCGGGCCTCCAAACATTTCAACATTTTTGCAGGCCTAAGATGCATTTTAAGGCCTTTTTGGGCTGCTAACATTTTCTGAACTTTCAGGGGTGTAGGATGCATTTTTCGTGCCAGAAATATTTTTGGTAATTTCAGTGGTCTAGGATTTGGGTTAATGCCCCTTTCAAGCTGCAAATGCTTTTGGGACATTCCGAGCTCTCTCACACTGCTTTTGGGCCACCAACATTTTATGGACTTTAGGTGGTCTACGATGCCTGTAAACCCCTTTTTTGGGCCTCCAAAGATTTCAACATTTTTGCCGGCCTAAGATGCATTTTAAGGCCTTTTTTTGGGCTGCTAACATATTCTGTACTTTCGGGGATGTAGGATGCATTTTTCGTGGCAAAAATATTTTGGAGAATTACAGTGGTCTAGGATTTGGGTTAATGCCCCTTTCAAGCTGCAAATGCTTTTGGGACATTCCGAGCTCTCTCACACTGCTTTTGGGCCACCAACATTTTATGGACTTTAGGTGGTCTACGATGCCTGTAAACCCCTTTTTTGGGCCTCCAAAGATTTCAACATTTTTGCAGGCCTAAGATGCATTTTAAGGCCTTTTTTGGGCTGCTAACATATTCTGTACTTTCGGGGTTGTAGGATCCATTTTTCGTGGCAAAAATATTTTTGTTTTGGGAATTTCAGTGGTCTAGGATGTGGGTTAATGCCCCTTTCAGGCTGCAAATGCTTTTGGGACATTCAGAGCTCTCTCACACTGTTTTTGGGCCACCAACATTTTCTGAACTTTAGGGGGTCTACGATGCCTGTAAACCTCTTTTTTGGGCATCCAAACATTTCAACATTTTTGCAGGCCTAAGATGCATTTTAAGGCCTTTTTTGGGCTGCTAACATTTTCTGAACTTTCAGGGGTGTAGGATGCATTTTTCGTGCCAGAAATATTTTTGGTAATTTCAGTGGTCTAGGATTTGGGTTAATGCCCCTTTTGGGCTGCTAATGTGTTTGGGACATTCAGAGCTCTCTCACAATGTTTTTGGGCCACCAACATTTTCCAGACTTTAGGGGGTCTACGATGCCTGTAAACCCCTTTTTTGGGCCTCCAAAGATTTCAACATTTTTTCAGGCCTAAGATGCATTTTAAGGCCTTTTTTGGAATGCTGACATATTCTGAACTTTCAGGGTTGTAGGATGCATTTTTCGTGCCAAAAATATTTTTGGGAATTTCAGGGGTCTAGCATGCGGGTTAATGTCCTTTTCAGACTGCAAATGTTTTTGGGAGATTCAGAGCTCTCTCACACCGTTTTTGGGCCACCGACATATTCTGGACTTTAGGGGGTCTATGATGCCTGTAAACCCCTTTTTTGGGCATCCAAACATTTCAACATTTTTGCAGGCCTAAGATGCATTTTAAGGCCTTTTTGGGCTGCTAACATTTTCTGAACTTTCAGGGCTGTAGGATGCATTTTTCGTACCAGAAATATTTTTGGTAATTTCAGTGGTCTAGGATTTGGGTTAATGCCCCTTTCAGGCTGCAAATGTTTTTGGGACATTCAGAGCTCTCTCACAATGTTTTTGGGCCACCAACATTTTCTGGACTTTAGGGGGTCTGCGATGCCTGTAAACCTTTTTTTTGGGCCTCCAAACATTTCAACATTTTTGCCGGCCTAAGATGCATTTTAAGGCCTTTTTTGGGCTGCTAACATATTCTGTACTTTCGGGGATGTAGGATGCATTTTTCGTGGCAAAAATATTTTGGAGAATTACAGTGGTCTAGGATGTGGGTTAATGCCCCTTTCAGGCTGTAAATGTTTTTGGGACATTCAGAGATCTCTCACAATGTTTTTGGGCCACCAACATTTTACAGACTTTAGGGGGTCTACGATGCCTGTAAACCCCTTTTTTGGGCCTCCAAAGATTTCAACATTTTTGCAGGCCTAAAATGCATTTTAAGGCCTTTTTTGGGCTGCTAACATATTCTGTACTTTCGGGGTTGTAGGATCCATTTTTCGTGGCAAAAATATTTTTGTTTTGGGAATTTCAGTGGTCTAGGATGTGGGTTAATGCCCCTTTCAGGCTGCAAATGCTTTTGGGACATTCAGAGCTCTCTCACACTGTTTTTGGGCCACCAACATTTTCTGAACTTTAGGGGGTCTACGATGCCTGTAAACCCCTTTTTTGGGCATCCAAACATTTCAACATTTTTGCAGGCCTAAGATGCATTTTAAGGCCTTTTTTGGGCTGCTAACATTTTCTGAACTTTCAGGGGTGTAGGATGGATTTTTCGTGCCAGAAATATTTTTGGTAATTTCAGTGGTCTAGGATTTGGGTTAATGCCCCTTTTGGGCTGCTAATGTTTTTGGGACATTCAGAGCTCTCTCACAATGTCTTTGGGCCACCAACATTTTCTGGACTTTAGGGGGTCTACGATGCCGGTAAACCTTTTTTTTGGGCCTCCAAACATTTCAACATTTTTGCAGGCCTAAACTGCATTTAAGGCCTTTTTTGGGCTGCTAACATATTCTGTACTTTCAGGGGTTTAGGATGCATTTTTCGTGCCAAAAATATTTTTGGGAATTTCAGTGGTCTAGGATTTGGGTTAATGCCCCTTTCAGGCTGCAAATGTTTTTGGGACATTCAGAGCTCTCTCACACCGTTTTTGGGCCACCGACATATTCTGGACTTTAGGGGGTCTACGATGCCTGTAAACCCCTTTTTCGGGCATCCAAACATTTCAACATTTTTGCAGGCCTAAGATGCATTTTAAGGCCTTTTTGGGCTGCTAACATTTTCTGAACTTTCAGGGGTGTAGGATGCATTTTTCGTGCCAGAAATATTTTTGGTAATTTCAGTGGTCTAGGATTTGGGTTAATGCCCCTTTCAAGCTGCAAATGCTTTTGGGACATTCCGAGCTCTCTCACACTGCTTTTGGGCCACCAACATTTTATGGACTTTAGGTAGTCTACGATGCCTGTAAACCCCTTTTTTGGGCCTCTAAAGATTTCAACATTTTTGCCGGCCTAAGATGCATTTTAAGGCCTTTTTTGGGCTGCTAACATATTCTGTACTTTCGGGGATGTAGGATGCATTTTTCGTGGCAAAAATATTTTGGAGAATTACAGTGGTCTAGGATTTGGGTTAATGCCCCTTTCAAGCTGCAAATGCTTTTGGGACATTCCGAGCTCTCTCACACTGCTTTTGGGCCACCAACATTTTATGGACTTTAGGTGGTCTACGATGCCTGTAAACCCCTTTTTTGGGCCTCCAAAGATTTCAACATTTTTGCAGGCCTAAGATGCATTTTAAGGCCTTTTTTGGGATGCTAACATATTCTGTACTTTCGGGGTTGTAGGATCCATTTTTCGTGGCAAAAATATTTTTGTTTTGGGAATTTCAGTGGTCTAGGATGTGGGTTAATGCCCCTTTCAGGCTGCAAATGCTTTTGGGACATTCAGAGCTCTCTCACACTGTTTTTGGGCCACCAACATTTTCTGAACTTTAGGGGGTCTACGATGCCTGTAAGCCTCTTTTTTGGGCATCCAAACATTTCAACATTTTTGCAGGCCTAAGATGCATTTTAAGGCCTTTTTTGGGCTGCTAACATTTTCTGAACTTTCAGGGGTGTAGGATGCATTTTTCGTGCCAGAAATATTTTTGGTAATTTCAGTGGTCTAGGATTTGGGTTAATGCCCCTTTTGGGCTGCTAAAGTGTTTGGGACATTCAGAGCTCTCTCACAATGTCTTTGGGCCACCAACATTTTCTGGACGTTAGGGGGTCTACGATGCCGGTAAACCTTTTTTTTGGCCTCCAAAAATTTCAACATTTTTGCAGGCCTAAATTGCATTTAAGGCCTTTTTTGGGCTGCTAACATATTCTGTACTTTCAGGGGTTTAGGATGCATTTTTCGTGCCAAAAATATTTTTGGGAATTTCAGTGGTCTAGGATTTGGGTTAATGCCCCTTTCAGGCTGCAAATGTTTTTGGGACATTCAGAGATCTCTCACAATGTTTTTGGGCCACCAACATTTTCTGGACTTTAGGGGGTCTACGATGCCTGTAAACCTTTTTTTTGGGCCTCCAAACATTTCAACATTTTTGCAGGCCTAAAATGCATTTAAGGCCTTTTTTGGGCTGCTAACATATTCTGTACTTTCAGGGGGGTAGGATGCATTTTTCATGCCAAAAATATTTTGGAGTATTACAGTGGTCTAGGATGTGGGTTAATGCCCCTTTCATGCTGTAAATGTTTTTGGGACATTCAGAGATCTCTCACAATGTTTTTGGGCCACCGACATATTCTGGACTTTAGGGGGTCTACGATGCCTGTAAACCCCTTTTTTGGGCATCCAAACATTTCAACATTTTTGCAAGCCTAAGATGCATTTTAAGGCCTTTTTGGGCTGCTAACATTTTCTGAACTTTCAGGGCTGTAGGATGCATTTTTCGTACCAGAAATATTTTTGGTAATTTCAGTGGTCTAGGATTTGGGTTAATACCCCTTTCAGGCTGCAAATGTTTTTGGGACATTCAGAGCTCTCTCACAATGTTTTTGGGCCACCAACATTTTCTGGACTTTAGGGGGTCTACGATGCCTGTAAACCTTTTTTTGGGCCTTCAAACATTTCAACATTTTTGCAAGCCTAAAATGCATTTAAGGCCTTTTTTTGGGCTGCTAACATATTCTGTACTTTCAGGGGGGTAGGATGCATTTTTCGTGCCAAAAATATTTTTGTTTTGGGAATTTCAGTGGTCTAGGATGTGGGTTAATGCCCCTTTCAGGCTGCAAATGCTTTTGGGACATTCAGAGCTCTCTCACACTGTTTTTGGGCCACCAACATTTTCTGAACTTTAGGGGGTCTACGATGCCTGTAAACCCCTTTTTTGGGCATCCAAACATTTCAACATTTTTGCAGGCCTAAGATGCATTTTAAGGCCTTTTTTGGGCTGCTAACATTTTCTGAACTTTCAGGGGTGTAGGATGGATTTTTCGTGCCAGAAATATTTTTGGTAATTTCAGTGGTCTAGGATTTGGGTTAATGCCCCTTTTGGGCTGCTAATGTTTTTGGGACATTCAGAGCTCTCTCACAATGTCTTTGGGCCACCAACATTTTCTGGACTTTAGGGGGTCTACGATGCCGGTAAACCTTTTTTTTGGGCCTCCAAACATTTCAACATTTTTGCAGGCCTAAACTGCATTTAAGGCCTTTTTTGGGCTGCTAACATATTCTGTACTTTCAGGGGTTTAGGATGCATTTTTCGTGCCAAAAATATTTTTGGTAATTTCAGTGGTCTAGGATTTGGGTTAATGCCCCTTTTGGGCTCCTAATGTTTTTGGGACATTCAGAGCTCTCTCACAATGTCTTTGGGCCACCAACATTTTCTGGACGTTAGGGGGTCTACGATGCCGGTAAACCTTTTTTTTTGGCCTCCAAAAATGTCAACATTTTTGCAGGCCTAAATTGCATTTAAGGCCTTTTTGGGCTGCTAACATATTCTGTACTTTCAGGGGTTTAGGATGCATTTTTCGTGCCAAAAATATTTTTGGGAATTTCAGTGGTCTAGGATTTGGGTTAATGCCCCTTTCAGGCTGCAAATGTTTTTGGGACATTCAGAGCTCTCTCACAATGTTTTTGGGCCACCAACATTTTCGGGACTTTAGGGGGTCTACAATGCCTGTAAACCTTTTTTTTGGGCCTCCAAACATTTCAACATTTTTGCAGGCCTAAATTGCATTTAAGGCCTTTTTTGGGCTGCTAACATATTCTGTACTTTCAGGGGTTTAGGATGCATTTTTCGTGCCAAAAACATTTTTGGGAATTTCAGTGGTCTAGGATTTTGGTTAATGCCCCTTTCAGGCTGCAAATGCTTTTGGGACATTGCGAGCTCTCTCACACTGCTTTTGGGCCACCAACATTTTCTGGACTTTAGGTGGTCTACGATGCCTGTAAACCCCTTTTTTGGGCCTCCAAAGATTTCAACATTTTTGCCGGCCTAAGATGCATTTTAAGGCCTTTTTTGGGCTGCTAACATATTCTGTACTTTCGGGGATGTAGGATGCATTTTTCGTGGCAAAAATATTTTGGAGAATTACAGTGGTCTAGGATGTGGGTTAATGCCCCTTTCAGGCTATAAATGTTTTTGGGACATTCAGAGATCTCTCACAATGTTTTTGGGCCACCAAAATTTCCAGACTTTAGGGGGTCTACGATGCCTGTAAACCCCTTTTTTGGGCCTCCAAAGATTTCAGCATTTTTTCAGGCCTAAGATGCATTTTAAGGCCTTTTTTGGAATGCTGACATATTCTGAACTTTCAGGGTTGTAGGATGCATTTTTCATGCCAAAAATATTTTTGGGAATTTCAGGGGTCTAGCATGCAGGTTAATGTCCTTTTCAGACTGCAAATGTTTTTGGGAGATTCAGAGCTCTCTCACACCGTTTTTGGGCCACCGACATATTCTGGACTTTAGGGGGTCTACGATGCCTATAAACCCCTTTTTGGGCATCCAAACATTTCAACATTTTTGCAGGCCTAAAATGCATTTAAGGCCTTTTTTGGGCTGCTAACATATTCTGTACTTTCAGGGGGGTAGGATGCATTTTTCGTGCCAAAAATATTTTTGGGAATTTCAGTGGTCTAGGATGCAGGTTAATGCCCCTTTCAAGCTGCAAATGCTTTTGGGACATTCCGAGCTCTCTCACACTGCTTTTGGGCCACCAACATTTTCTGGACTTTAGGTGGTCAACGATGCCTGTAAACCCCTTTTTTGGGCCTCCAAAGATTTCAACATTTTTGCCAGCCTAAGATGCATTTTAAGGCCTTTTTTGGGCTGCTAACATATTCTGTACTTTCGGGGACGTAGGATGCATTTTTCGTGGCAAAAATATTTTGGAGAATTACAGTGGTCTAGGATGTGGGTTAATGCCCCTTTCAGGCTGTAAATGTTTTTGGGACATTCAGAGATCTCGCACAATGTTTTTGGGCCACCAACATTTTCCAGACTTTAGGGGGTCTACGATGCCTGTAAACCCCTTTTTTGGGCCTCCAAAGATTTCAACATTTTTTCAGGCCTAAGATGCATTTTAAGGCCTTTTTTGGAATGCTGACATATTCTGAACTTTCAGGGTTGTAGGATGCATTTTTCGTGCCAAAAATATTTTTGGGAATTTCAGGGGTCTAGCATGCGGGTTAATGTCCTTTTCAGACTGCAAATGTTTTTGGGAGATTCAGAGCTCTCTCACACCGTTTTTGGGCCACTGACATATTCTGGACTTTAGGGGGTCTAAGATGCCTGTAAACCCCTTTTTCGGGCATCCAAACATTTCAACGTTTTTGCAGGCCTAAGTTGCATTTTAAGGCCTTTTTGGGCTGCTAACATTTTCTGAACTTTCAGGGGTGTAGGATGCATTTTTCGTGCCAGAAATATTTTTGGTAATTTCAGTGGTCTAGGATTTGGGTTAATGCCCCTTTCAGGCTGCAAATGTTTTTGGGACATTCAGAGCTCTCTCACAATGTTTTTGGGCCACCAACATTTTCTGGACTTTAGGGGGTCTACGATGCCTGTAAACTTTTTTTTGGGCCCTCCAAACATTTCAACATTTTTGCAGGCCTAAAATGCATTTAAGGCCTTTTTTGGGCTGCTAACATATTCTGTACGTTCAGGGGGGTAGGATGCATTTTTCGTGCCTAAAATATTTTTGGGAATTTCAGTGGTCTAGGATGCGGGTTAATGCCCCTTTCAAGCTGCAAATGCTTTTGGGACATTCCGAGCTCTCTCACACTGCTTTTGGGCCACCAACATTTTCTGGACTTTAGGTGGTCTACGATGCCTGTAAACCCCTTTTTTGGGCCACCAAAGATTTCAACATTTTTGCCGGCCTAAGATGCATTTTAAGGCCTTTTTTGGGCTGCTCACATATTCTGTACTTTCGGGGATGTAGGATGCATTTTTCGTGGCAAAAATATTTTGGAGATTTACAGTGGTCTAGGATGTGGGTTAATGCCCCTTTCAGGCTGTAAATGTTTTTGGGACATTCAGAGATCTCTCACAATGTTTTTGGGCCACCAACATTTTCCAGACTTTAGGGGGTCTACGATGCCTGTAAACCCCTTTTTTGGGCCTCCAAAGATTTCAACATTTTTTCAGGCCTAAGTTGCATTTTAAGGCCTTTTTTGGAATGCTGACATATTCTGAACTTTCAGGGTTGTAGGATCCATTTTTCGTGGCAAAAATATTTTTGTTTTGGGAATTTCAGTGGTCTAGGATGTGGGTTAATGCCCCTTTCAGGCTGCAAATGCTTTTGGGGCATTCAGAGCTCTCTCACACTGTTTTTGGGCCACCAACATTTTCTGAACTTTAGGGGGTCTACGATGCCTGTAAACCCCTTTTTTGGGCATCCAAACATTTCAACATTTTTGCAGGCCTAAGATGTATTTTAAGGCCTTTTTTGGGCTGCTAACATTTTCTGAACTTTCAGGGGTGTAGGATGCATTTTTCGTGCCAGAAATATTTTTGGTAATTTCAGTGGTCTAGGATTTGGGTTAATGCCCCTTTTGGGCTGCTAATGTTTTTGGGATATTCAGAGCTCTCTCACAATGTTTTGGGGCCACCAACATTTTACAGACTTTAGGGGATCTACGATGCCTGTAAACCCCTTTTTTGGGCCTCCAAAGATTTCAACATTTTTGCAGGCCTAAGATGCATTTTAAGGCCTTTTTCGGGCTGCTAACATATTCTGTACTTTCGGAGTTGTAGGATCCATTTTTCGTGGCAAATATATTTTTGTTTTGGGAATTTCAGTGGTCTAGGATGTGGGTTAATGCCCCTTTCAGGCTGCAAATGCTTTTGGGACATTCAGAGCTCTCTCACACTGTTTTTGGGCCACCAACATTTTCTGAACTTTAGGGGGTCTACGATGCCTGTAAACCCCTTTTTTGGGCATCCAAACATTTCAACATTTTTGCAGGCCTAAGATGCATTTTAAGGCCTTTTTTGGGCTGCTAACATTTTCTGAACTTTCAGGGGTGTAGGATGCATTTTTCGTGCAACAAATATTTTTGGTAATTTCAGTGGTCTAGGATTTGGGTTAATGCCCCTTTTGGGCTGCTAATGTTTTTGGGACATTCAGAGCTCTCTGACAATGTCTTGGGGCCACCAACATTTTCTGGACTTTAGGGGTCTACGATGCTGGTAAACCTTTTTTTTGGGCCTCCAAACATTTCAACATTTTTGCAGGCCTAAATTGCATTTAAGGCCTTTTTTGGGCTGCTAACATATTCTGTACTTTCAGGGGTTTAGGATGCATTTTTCGTGCCAAAAATATTTTTGGGAATTTCAGTGGTCTAGGATTTTGGTTAATGCCCCTTTCAAGCTGCAAATGCTTTTGGGACATTGCGAGCTCTCTCACACTGCTTTTGGGCCACCAACATTTTCTGGACTTTAGGTGGTCTACGATGCCTGTAAACCCCTTTTTTGGGCCTCCAAAGATTTCAACATTTTTGCCGGCCTAAGATGCATTTTAAGGCCTTTTTTGGGCTGCTAACATATTCTGTACTTTCGGGGATGTAGGATGCATTTTTCGTGGCAAAAATATTTTGGAGAATTACAGTGGTCTAGGATGTGGGTTAATGCCCCTTTCAGGCTGTAAATGTTTTTGGGACATTCAGAGATCTCTCACAATGTTTTTGGGCCACCAAAATTTCCAGACTTTAGGGGGTCTACGATGCCTGTAAACCCCTTTTTTGGGCCTCCAAAGATTTCAACATTTTTTCAGGCCTAAGATGCATTTTAAGGCCTTTTTTGGAATGCTGACATATTCTGAACTTTCAGGGTTGTAGGATGCATTTTTCGTGCCAAAAATATTTTTGGGAATTTCAGGGGTCTAGCATGCGGGTTAATGTCCTTTTCAGACTGCAAATGTTTTTGGGAGATTCAGAGCTCTCTCACACCGTTTTTGAGCCACCGACATATTCTGGACTTTAGGGGGTCTACGATGCCTATAAACCCCTTTTTGGGCATCCAAACATTTCAACATTTTTGCAGGCCTAAACCGATTTAAGGCCTTTTTTGGGCTGCTAACATATTCTGTACTTTCAGGGGGGTAGGATGCATTTTTCGTGCCAAAAATATTTTTGGGAATTTCAGTGGTCTAGGATGCAGGTTAATGCCCCTTTCAAGCTGCAAATGCTTTTGGGACATTCCGAGCTCTCTCACACTGCTTTTGGGCCACCAACATTTTCTGGACTTTAGGTGGTCAACGATGCCTGTAAACCCCTTTTTTGGGCCTCCAAAGATTTCAACATTTTTGCCAGCCTAAGATGCATTTTAAGGCCTTTTTTGGGCTGCTAACATATTCTGTACTTTCGGGGACGTAGGATGCATTTTTCGTGGCAAAAATATTTTGGAGAATTACAGTGGTCTAGGATGTGGGTTAATGCCCCTTTCAGGCTGTAAATGTTTTTGGGACATTCAGAGATCTCGCACAATGTTTTTGGGCCACCAACATTTTCCAGACTTTAGGGGGTCTACGATGCCTGTAAACCCCTTTTTTGGGCCTCCAAAGATTTCAACATTTTTTCAGGCCTAAGATGCATTTTAAGGCCTTTTTTGGGATGCTAACATATTCTGTACTTTCGGGGTTGTAGGATCCATTTTTCGTGGCAAAAATATTTTTGTTTTGGGAATTTCAGTGGTCTAGGATGTGGGTTAATGCCCCTTTCAGGCTGCAAATGCTTTTGGGACATTCAGAGCTCTCTCACACTGTTTTTGGGCCACCAACATTTTCTGAACTTTAGGGGGTCTACGATGCCTGTAAACCTCTTTTTTGGGCATCCAAACATTTCAACATTTTTGCAGGCCTAAGATGCATTTTAAGGCCTTTTTTGGGCTGCTAACATTTTCTGAACTTTCAGGGGTGTAGGATGCATTTTTCGTGCCAGAAATATTTTTGGTAATTTCAGTGGTCTAGGATTTGGGTTAATGCCCCTTTTGGGCTGCTAATGTGTTTGGGACATTCAGAGCTCTCTCACAATGTCTTTGGGCCACCAACATTTTCTGGACGTTAGGGGGTCTACGATGCCGGTAAACCTTTTTTTTGGCCTCCAAAAATTTCAACATTTTTGCAGGCCTAAATTGCATTTAAGGCCTTTTTTGGGCTTCTAACATATTCTGTACTTTCAGGGGTTTAGGATGCATTTTTCGTGCCAAAAATATTTTTGGGAATTTCAGTGGTCTAGGATTTGGGTTAATGCCCCTTTCAGGCTGCAAATGTTTTTGGGACATTCAGAGATCTCTCACAATGTTTTTGGGCCACCAACATTTTCTGGACTTTAGGGGGTCAACGATGCCTGTAAACCCCTTTTTTGGGCATCCAAACATTTCAACATTTTTGCAAGCCTAAGATGCATTTTAAGGCCTTTTTGGGCTGCTAACATTTTCTGAACTTTCAGGGCTGTAGGATGCATTTTTTGTGCCAAAAATATTTTCGGGAATTTCAGTGGTCTAGGATGCGGGTTAATGCCCCTTTCAAGCTGCAAATGCTTTTGGGACATTCCGAGCTCTCTCACACTGCTTTTGGGCCACCAACATTTTATGGACTTTAGGTGGTCTACGATGCCTGTAAACCCCTTTTTTGGGCCTCCAAAGATTTCAACATTTTTGCCGGCCTAAAATGCATTTTAAGGCCTTTTTTGGGCTGCTAACATATTCTGTACTTTCGGGGATGTAGGATGCATTTTTCGTGGCAAAAATATTTTGGAGAATTACAGTGGTCTAGGATGTGGGTTAATGCCCCTTTCAGGCTGTAAATATTTTTGGGACATTCAGAGATCTCTCACAATGTTTTTGGGCCACCAACATTTTACAGACTTTAGGGGGTCTACGATGCCTGTAAACCCCTTTTTTGGGCCTTCAAACATTTCAACATTTTTGCAAGCCTAAAATGCATTTAAGGCCTTTTTTTGGGCTGCTAACATATTCTGTACTTTCAGGGGGGTAGGATGCATTTTTTGTGCCAAAAATATTTTCGGGAATTTCAGTGGTCTAGGATGCGGGTTAATGCCCCTTTCAAGCTGCAAATGCTTTTGGGACATTCCGAGCTCTCTCACACTGCTTTTGGGCCACCAACATTTTATGGACTTTAGGTGGTCTACGATGCCTGTAAACCCCTTTTTTGGGCCTCCAAAGATTTCAACATTTTTGCCGGCCTAAAATGCATTTTAAGGCCTTTTTTGGGCTGCTAACATATTCTGTACTTTCGGGGATGTAGGATGCATTTTTCGTGGCAAAAATATTTTGGAGAATTACAGTGGTCTAGGATGTGGGTTAATGCCCCTTTCAGGCTGTAAATATTTTTGGGACATTCAGAGATCTCTCACAATGTTTTTGGGCCACCAACATTTTACAGACTTTAGGGGGTCTACGATGCCTGTAAACCCCTTTTTTGGGCCTCCAAAGATTGCAACATTTTTGCAGGCCTAAGATGCATTTTAAGGCCTTTTTCGGGCTGCTAACATATTCTGTACTTTCGGAGTTGTAGGATCCATTTTTCGTGGCAAAAATATTTTTGTTTTGGGAATTTCAGTGGTCTAGGATGTGGGTTAATGCCCCTTTCAGGCTGCAAATGCTTTTGGGACATTCAGAGCTCTCTCACACTGTTTTTGGGCCACCAACATTTTCTGAACTTTAGGGGGTCTACGATGCCTGTAAACCCCTTTTTTGGGCATCCAAACATTTCAACATTTTTGCAGGCCTAAGATGCATTTTAAGGCCTTTTTTGGGCTGCTAACATTTTCTGAACTTTCAGGGGTGTAGGATGCATTTTTCGTGCAAGAAATATTTTTGGTAATTTCAGTGGTCTAGGATTTGGGTTAATGCCCCTTTTGGGCTGCTAATGTTTTTGGGACATTCAGAGCTCTCTGACAATGTCTTTGGGCCACCAACATTTTCTGGACTTTAGGGGTCTACGATGCTGGTAAACCTTTTTTTTGGGCCTCCAAACATTTCAACATTTTTGCAGGCCTAAATTGCATTAAGGCCTTTTTTGGGCTGCTAACATATTCTGTACTTTCAGGGGTTTAGGATGCATTTTTCGTGCCAAAAACATTTTTGGGAATTTCAGTGGTCTAGGATTTTGGTTAATGCCCCTTTCAGGCTGCAAATGCTTTTGGGACATTGCGAGCTCTCTCACACTGCTTTTGGGCCACCAACATTTTCTGGACTTTAGGTGGTCTACGATGCCTGTAAACCCCTTTTTTGGGCCTCCAAAGATTTCAACATTTTTGCCGGCCTAAGATGCATTTTAAGGCCTTTTTTGGGCTGCTAACATATTCTGTACTTTCGGGGATGTAGGATGCATTTTTCGTGGCAAAAATATTTTGGAGAATTACAGTGGTCTAGGATGTGGGTTAATGCCCCTTTCAGGCTATAAATGTTTTTCGGACATTCAGAGATCTCTCACAATGTTTTTGGGCCACCAAAATTTCCAGACTTTAGGGGGTCTACGATGCCTGTAAACCCCTTTTTTGGGCCTCCAAAGATTTCAGCATTTTTTCAGGCCTAAGATGCATTTTAAGGCCTTTTTTGGAATGCTGACATATTCTGAACTTTCAGGGTTGTAGGATGCATTTTTCGTGCCAAAAATATTTTTGGGAATTTCAGGGGTCTAGCATGCAGGTTAATGTCCTTTTCAGACTGCAAATGTTTTTGGGAGATTCAGAGCTCTCTCACACCGTTTTTGGGCCACCGACATATTCTGGACTTTAGGGGGTCTACGATGCCTATAAACCCCTTTTTGGGCATCCAAACATTTCAACATTTTTGCAGGCCTAAAATGCATTTAAGGCCTTTTTTGGGCTGCTAACATATTCTGTACTTTCAGGGGGGTAGGATGCATTTTTCGTGCCAAAAATATTTTTGGGAATTTCAGTGGTCTAGGATGCAGGTTAATGCCCCTTTCAAGCTGCAAATGCTTTTGGGACATTCCGAGCTCTCTCACACTGCTTTTGGGCCACCAACATTTTCTGGACTTTAGGTGGTCAACGATGCCTGTAAACCCCTTTTTTGGGCCTCCAAAGATTTCAACATTTTTGCCAGCCTAAGATGCATTTTAAGGCCTTTTTTGGGCTGCTAACATATTCTGTACTTTCGGGGACGTAGGATGCATTTTTCGTGGCAAAAATATTTTGGAGAATTACAGTGGTCTAGGATGTGGGTTAATGCCCCTTTCAGGCTGTAAATGTTTTTGGGACATTCAGAGATCTCGCACAATGTTTTTGGGCCACCAACATTTTCCAGACTTTAGGGGGTCTACGATGCCTGTAAACCCCTTTTTTGGGCCTCCAAAGATTTCAACATTTTTTCAGGCCTAAGATGCATTTTAAGGCCTTTTTTGGAATGCTGACATATTCTGAACTTTCAGGGTTGTAGGATGCATTTTTCGTGCCAAAAATATTTTTGGGAATTTCAGGGGTCTAGCATGCGGGTTAATGTCCTTTTCAGACTGCAAATGTTTTTGGGAGATTCAGAGCTCTCTCACACCGTTTTTGGGCCACTGACATATTCTGGACTTTAGGGGGTCTAAGATGCCTGTAAACCCCTTTTTCGGGCATCCAAACATTTCAACGTTTTTGCAGGCCTAAGTTGCATTTTAAGGCCTTTTTGGGCTGCTAACATTTTCTGAACTTTCAGGGGTGTAGGATGCATTTTTCGTGCCAGAAATATTTTTGGTAATTTCAGTGGTCTAGGATTTGGGTTAATGCCCCTTTCAGGCTGCAAATGTTTTTGGGACATTCAGAGCTCTCTCACAATGTTTTTGGGCCACCAACATTTTCTGGACTTTAGGGGGTCTACGATGCCTGTAAACCTTTTTTTTGGCCCTCCAAACATTTCAACATTTTTGCAGGCCTAAAATGCATTTAAGGCCTTTTTTGGGCTGCTAACATATTCTGTACGTTCAGGGGGGTAGGATGCATTTTTCGTGCCTAAAATATTTTTGGGAATTTCAGTGGTCTAGGATGCGGGTTAATGCCCCTTTCAAGCTGCAAATGCTTTTGGGACATTCCGAGCTCTCTCACACTGCTTTTGGGCCACCAACATTTTCTGGACTTTAGGTGGTCTACGATGCCTGTAAACCCCTTTTTTGGGCCACCAAAGATTTCAACATTTTTGCCGGCCTAAGATGCATTTTAAGGCCTTTTTTGGGCTGCTCACATATTCTGTACTTTCGGGGATGTAGGATGCATTTTTCGTGGCAAAAATATTTTGGAGATTTACAGTGGTCTAGGATGTGGGTTAATGCCCCTTTCAGGCTGTAAATGTTTTTGGGACATTCAGAGATCTCTCACAATGTTTTTGGGCCACCAACATTTTCCAGACTTTAGGGGGTCTACGATGCCTGTAAACCCCTTTTTTGGGCCTCCAAAGATTTCAACATTTTTTCAGGCCTAAGTTGCATTTTAAGGCCTTTTTTGGAATGCTGACATATTCTGAACTTTCAGGGTTGTAGGATCCATTTTTCGTGGCAAAAATATTTTTGTTTTGGGAATTTCAGTGGTCTAGGATGTGGGTTAATGCCCCTTTCAGGCTGCAAATGCTTTTGGGGCATTCAGAGCTCTCTCACACTGTTTTTGGGCCACCAACATTTTCTGAACTTTAGGGGGTCTACGATGCCTGTAAACCCCTTTTTTGGGCATCCAAACATTTCAACATTTTTGCAGGCCTAAGATGTATTTTAAGGCCTTTTTTGGGCTGCTAACATTTTCTGAACTTTCAGGGGTGTAGGATGCATTTTTCGTGCCAGAAATATTTTTGGTAATTTCAGTGGTCTAGGATTTGGGTTAATGCCCCTTTTGGGCTGCTAATGTTTTTGGGATATTCAGAGCTCTCTCACAATGTTTTGGGGCCACCAACATTTTACAGACTTTAGGGGATCTACGATGCCTGTAAACCCCTTTTTTGGGCCTCCAAAGATTTCAACATTTTTGCAGGCCTAAGATGCATTTTAAGGCCTTTTTCGGGCTGCTAACATATTCTGTACTTTCGGAGTTGTAGGATCCATTTTTCGTGGCAAATATATTTTTGTTTTGGGAATTTCAGTGGTCTAGGATGTGGGTTAATGCCCCTTTCAGGCTGCAAATGCTTTTGGGACATTCAGAGCTCTCTCACACTGTTTTTGGGCCACCAACATTTTCTGAACTTTAGGGGGTCTACGATGCCTGTAAACCCCTTTTTTGGGCATCCAAACATTTCAACATTTTTGCAGGCCTAAGATGCATTTTAAGGCCTTTTTTGGGCTGCTAACATTTTCTGAACTTTCAGGGGTGTAGGATGCATTTTTCGTGCAAGAAATATTTTTGGTAATTTCAGTGGTCTAGGATTTGGGTTAATGCCCCTTTTGGGCTGCTAATGTTTTTGGGACATTCAGAGCTCTCTGACAATGTCTTTGGGCCACCAACATTTTCTGGACTTTAGGGGTCTACGATGCTGGTAAACCTTTTTTTTGGGCCTCCAAACATTTCAACATTTTTGCAGGCCTAAATTGCATTAAGGCCTTTTTTGGGCTGCTAACATATTCTGTACTTTCAGGGGTTTAGGATGCATTTTTCGTGCCAAAAACATTTTTGGGAATTTCAGTGGTCTAGGATTTTGGTTAATGCCCCTTTCAGGCTGCAAATGCTTTTGGGACATTGCGAGCTCTCTCACACTGCTTTTGGGCCACCAACATTTTCTGGACTTTAGGTGGTCTACGATGCCTGTAAACCCCTTTTTTGGGCCTCCAAAGATTTCAACATTTTTGCCGGCCTAAGATGCATTTTAAGGCCTTTTTTGGGCTGCTAACATATTCTGTACTTTCGGGGATGTAGGATGCATTTTTCGTGGCAAAAATATTTTGGAGAATTACAGTGGTCTAGGATGTGGGTTAATGCCCCTTTCAGGCTATAAATGTTTTTCGGACATTCAGAGATCTCTCACAATGTTTTTGGGCCACCAAAATTTCCAGACTTTAGGGGGTCTACGATGCCTGTAAACCCCTTTTTTGGGCCTCCAAAGATTTCAGCATTTTTTCAGGCCTAAGATGCATTTTAAGGCCTTTTTTGGAATGCTGACATATTCTGAACTTTCAGGGTTGTAGGATGCATTTTTCGTGCCAAAAATATTTTTGGGAATTTCAGGGGTCTAGCATGCAGGTTAATGTCCTTTTCAGACTGCAAATGTTTTTGGGAGATTCAGAGCTCTCTCACACCGTTTTTGGGCCACCGACATATTCTGGACTTTAGGGGGTCTACGATGCCTATAAACCCCTTTTTGGGCATCCAAACATTTCAACATTTTTGCAGGCCTAAAATGCATTTAAGGCCTTTTTTGGGCTGCTAACATATTCTGTACTTTCAGGGGGGTAGGATGCATTTTTCGTGCCAAAAATATTTTTGGGAATTTCAGTGGTCTAGGATGCAGGTTAATGCCCCTTTCAAGCTGCAAATGCTTTTGGGACATTCCGAGCTCTCTCACACTGCTTTTGGGCCACCAACATTTTCTGGACTTTAGGTGGTCAACGATGCCTGTAAACCCCTTTTTTGGGCCTCCAAAGATTTCAACATTTTTGCCAGCCTAAGATGCATTTTAAGGCCTTTTTTGGGCTGCTAACATATTCTGTACTTTCGGGGACGTAGGATGCATTTTTCGTGGCAAAAATATTTTGGAGAATTACAGTGGTCTAGGATGTGGGTTAATGCCCCTTTCAGGCTGTAAATGTTTTTGGGACATTCAGAGATCTCGCACAATGTTTTTGGGCCACCAACATTTTCCAGACTTTAGGGGGTCTACGATGCCTGTAAACCCCTTTTTTGGGCCTCCAAAGATTTCAACATTTTTTCAGGCCTAAGATGCATTTTAAGGCCTTTTTTGGAATGCTGACATATTCTGAACTTTCAGGGTTGTAGGATGCATTTTTCGTGCCAAAAATATTTTTGGGAATTTCAGGGGTCTAGCATGCGGGTTAATGTCCTTTTCAGACTGCAAATGTTTTTGGGAGATTCAGAGCTCTCTCACACCGTTTTTGGGCCACTGACATATTCTGGACTTTAGGGGGTCTAAGATGCCTGTAAACCCCTTTTTCGGGCATCCAAACATTTCAACGTTTTTGCAGGCCTAAGTTGCATTTTAAGGCCTTTTTGGGCTGCTAACATTTTCTGAACTTTCAGGGGTGTAGGATGCATTTTTCGTGCCAGAAATATTTTTGGTAATTTCAGTGGTCTAGGATTTGGGTTAATGCCCCTTTCAGGCTGCAAATGTTTTTGGGACATTCAGAGCTCTCTCACAATGTTTTTGGGCCACCAACATTTTCTGGACTTTAGGGGGTCTACGATGCCTGTAAACCTTTTTTTTGGCCCTCCAAACATTTCAACATTTTTGCAGGCCTAAAATGCATTTAAGGCCTTTTTTGGGCTGCTAACATATTCTGTACGTTCAGGGGGGTAGGATGCATTTTTCGTGCCTAAAATATTTTTGGGAATTTCAGTGGTCTAGGATGCGGGTTAATGCCCCTTTCAAGCTGCAAATGCTTTTGGGACATTCCGAGCTCTCTCACACTGCTTTTGGGCCACCAACATTTTCTGGACTTTAGGTGGTCTACGATGCCTGTAAACCCCTTTTTTGGGCCACCAAAGATTTCAACATTTTTGCCGGCCTAAGATGCATTTTAAGGCCTTTTTTGGGCTGCTCACATATTCTGTACTTTCGGGGATGTAGGATGCATTTTTCGTGGCAAAAATATTTTGGAGATTTACAGTGGTCTAGGATGTGGGTTAATGCCCCTTTCAGGCTGTAAATGTTTTTGGGACATTCAGAGATCTCTCACAATGTTTTTGGGCCACCAACATTTTCCAGACTTTAGGGGGTCTACGATGCCTGTAAACCCCTTTTTTGGGCCTCCAAAGATTTCAACATTTTTTCAGGCCTAAGTTGCATTTTAAGGCCTTTTTTGGAATGCTGACATATTCTGAACTTTCAGGGTTGTAGGATCCATTTTTCGTGGCAAAAATATTTTTGTTTTGGGAATTTCAGTGGTCTAGGATGTGGGTTAATGCCCCTTTCAGGCTGCAAATGCTTTTGGGGCATTCAGAGCTCTCTCACACTGTTTTTGGGCCACCAACATTTTCTGAACTTTAGGGGGTCTACGATGCCTGTAAACCCCTTTTTTGGGCATCCAAACATTTCAACATTTTTGCAGGCCTAAGATGTATTTTAAGGCCTTTTTTGGGCTGCTAACATTTTCTGAACTTTCAGGGGTGTAGGATGCATTTTTCGTGCCAGAAATATTTTTGGTAATTTCAGTGGTCTAGGATTTGGGTTAATGCCCCTTTTGGGCTGCTAATGTTTTTGGGATATTCAGAGCTCTCTCACAATGTTTTGGGGCCACCAACATTTTACAGACTTTAGGGGATCTACGATGCCTGTAAACCCCTTTTTTGGGCCTCCAAAGATTTCAACATTTTTGCAGGCCTAAGATGCATTTTAAGGCCTTTTTCGGGCTGCTAACATATTCTGTACTTTCGGAGTTGTAGGATCCATTTTTCGTGGCAAATATATTTTTGTTTTGGGAATTTCAGTGGTCTAGGATGTGGGTTAATGCCCCTTTCAGGCTGCAAATGCTTTTGGGACATTCAGAGCTCTCTCACACTGTTTTTGGGCCACCAACATTTTCTGAACTTTAGGGGGTCTACGATGCCTGTAAACCCCTTTTTTGGGCATCCAAACATTTCAACATTTTTGCAGGCCTAAGATGCATTTTAAGGCCTTTTTTGGGCTGCTAACATTTTCTGAACTTTCAGGGGTGTAGGATGCATTTTTCGTGCAAGAAATATTTTTGGTAATTTCAGTGGTCTAGGATTTGGGTTAATGCCCCTTTTGGGCTGCTAATGTTTTTGGGACATTCAGAGCTCTCTGACAATGTCTTGGGGCCACCAACATTTTCTGGACTTTAGGGGTCTACGATGCTGGTAAACCTTTTTTTTGGGCCTCCAAACATTTCAACATTTTTGCAGGCCTAAATTGCATTTAAGGCCTTTTTTGGGCTGCTAACATATTCTGTACTTTCAGGGGTTTAGGATGCATTTTTCGTGCCAAAAATATTTTTGGGAATTTCAGTGGTCTAGGATTTTGGTTAATGCCCCTTTCAAGCTGCAAATGCTTTTGGGACATTGCGAGCTCTCTCACACTGCTTTTGGGCCACCAACATTTTCTGGACTTTAGGTGGTCTACGATGCCTGTAAACCCCTTTTTTGGGCCTCCAAAGATTTCAACATTTTTGCCGGCCTAAGATGCATTTTAAGGCCTTTTTTGGGCTGCTAACATATTCTGTACTTTCGGGGATGTAGGATGCATTTTTCGTGGCAAAAATATTTTGGAGAATTACAGTGGTCTAGGATGTGGGTTAATGCCCCTTTCAGGCTGTAAATGTTTTTGGGACATTCAGAGATCTCTCACAATGTTTTTGGGCCACCAAAATTTCCAGACTTTAGGGGGTCTACGATGCCTGTAAACCCCTTTTTTGGGCCTCCAAAGATTTCAACATTTTTTCAGGCCTAAGATGCATTTTAAGGCCTTTTTTGGAATGCTGACATATTCTGAACTTTCAGGGTTGTAGGATGCATTTTTCGTGCCAAAAATATTTTTGGGAATTTCAGGGGTCTAGCATGCGGGTTAATGTCCTTTTCAGACTGCAAATGTTTTTGGGAGATTCAGAGCTCTCTCACACCGTTTTTGAGCCACCGACATATTCTGGACTTTAGGGGGTCTACGATGCCTATAAACCCCTTTTTGGGCATCCAAACATTTCAACATTTTTGCAGGCCTAAACCGATTTAAGGCCTTTTTTGGGCTGCTAACATATTCTGTACTTTCAGGGGGGTAGGATGCATTTTTCGTGCCAAAAATATTTTTGGGAATTTCAGTGGTCTAGGATGCAGGTTAATGCCCCTTTCAAGCTGCAAATGCTTTTGGGACATTCCGAGCTCTCTCACACTGCTTTTGGGCCACCAACATTTTCTGGACTTTAGGTGGTCAACGATGCCTGTAAACCCCTTTTTTGGGCCTCCAAAGATTTCAACATTTATGCCAGCCTAAGATGCATTTTAAGGCCTTTTTTGGGCTGCTAACATATTCTGTACTTTCGGGGACGTAGGATGCATTTTTCGTGGCAAAAATATTTTGGAGAATTACAGTGGTCTAGGATGTGGGTTAATGCCCCTTTCAGGCTGTAAATGTTTTTGGGACATTCAGAGATCTCGCACAATGTTTTTGGGCCACCAACATTTTCCAGACTTTAGGGGGTCTACGATGCCTGTAAACCCCTTTTTTGGGCCTCCAAAGATTTCAACATTTTTTCAGGCCTAAGATGCATTTTAAGGCCTTTTTTGGGATGCTAACATATTCTGTACTTTCGGGGTTGTAGGATCCATTTTTCGTGGCAAAAATATTTTTGTTTTGGGAATTTCAGTGGTCTAGGATGTGGGTTAATGCCCCTTTCAGGCTGCAAATGCTTTTGGGACATTCAGAGCTCTCTCACACTGTTTTTGGGCCACCAACATTTTCTGAACTTTAGGGGGTCTACGATGCCTGTAAACCTCTTTTTTGGGCATCCAAACATTTCAACATTTTTGCAGGCCTAAGATGCATTTTAAGGCCTTTTTTGGGCTGCTAACATTTTCTGAACTTTCAGGGGTGTAGGATGCATTTTTCGTGCCAGAAATATTTTTGGTAATTTCAGTGGTCTAGGATTTGGGTTAATGCCCCTTTTGGGCTGCTAATGTGTTTGGGACATTCAGAGCTCTCTCACAATGTCTTTGGGCCACCAACATTTTCTGGACGTTAGGGGGTCTACGATGCCGGTAAACCTTTTTTTTGGCCTCCAAAAATTTCAACATTTTTGCAGGCCTAAATTGCATTTAAGGCCTTTTTTGGGCTGCTAACATATTCTGTACTTTCAGGGGTTTAGGATGCATTTTTCGTGCCAAAAATATTTTTGGGAATTTCAGTGGTCTAGGATTTGGGTTAATGCCCCTTTCAGGCTGCAAATGTTTTTGGGACATTCAGAGATCTCTCACAATGTTTTTGGGCCACCAACATTTTCTGGACTTTAGGGGGTCAACGATGCCTGTAAACCCCTTTTTTGGGCATCCAAACATTTCAACATTTTTGCAAGCCTAAGATGCATTTTAAGGCCTTTTTGGGCTGCTAACATTTTCTGAACTTTCAGGGCTGTAGGATGCATTTTTTGTGCCAAAAATATTTTCGGGAATTTCAGTGGTCTAGGATGCGGGTTAATGCCCCTTTCAAGCTGCAAATGCTTTTGGGACATTCCGAGCTCTCTCACACTGCTTTTGGGCCACCAACATTTTATGGACTTTAGGTGGTCTACGATGCCTGTAAACCCCTTTTTTGGGCCTCCAAAGATTTCAACATTTTTGCCGGCCTAAAATGCATTTTAAGGCCTTTTTTGGGCTGCTAACATATTCTGTACTTTCGGGGATGTAGGATGCATTTTTCGTGGCAAAAATATTTTGGAGAATTACAGTGGTCTAGGATGTGGGTTAATGCCCCTTTCAGGCTGTAAATATTTTTGGGACATTCAGAGATCTCTCACAATGTTTTTGGGCCACCAACATTTTACAGACTTTAGGGGGTCTACGATGCCTGTAAACCCCTTTTTTGGGCCTTCAAACATTTCAACATTTTTGCAAGCCTAAAATGCATTTAAGGCCTTTTTTTGGGCTGCTAACATATTCTGTACTTTCAGGGGGGTAGGATGCATTTTTTGTGCCAAAAATATTTTCGGGAATTTCAGTGGTCTAGGATGCGGGTTAATGCCCCTTTCAAGCTGCAAATGCTTTTGGGACATTCCGAGCTCTCTCACACTGCTTTTGGGCCACCAACATTTTATGGACTTTAGGTGGTCTACGATGCCTGTAAACCCCTTTTTTGGGCCTCCAAAGATTTCAACATTTTTGCCGGCCTAAAATGCATTTTAAGGCCTTTTTTGGGCTGCTAACATATTCTGTACTTTCGGGGATGTAGGATGCATTTTTCGTGGCAAAAATATTTTGGAGAATTACAGTGGTCTAGGATGTGGGTTAATGCCCCTTTCAGGCTGTAAATATTTTTGGGACATTCAGAGATCTCTCACAATGTTTTTGGGCCACCAACATTTTACAGACTTTAGGGGGTCTACGATGCCTGTAAACCCCTTTTTTGGGCCTCCAAAGATTGCAACATTTTTGCAGGCCTAAGATGCATTTTAAGGCCTTTTTCGGGCTGCTAACATATTCTGTACTTTCGGAGTTGTAGGATCCATTTTTCGTGGCAAAAATATTTTTGTTTTGGGAATTTCAGTGGTCTAGGATGTGGGTTAATGCCCCTTTCAGGCTGCAAATGCTTTTGGGACATTCAGAGCTCTCTCACACTGTTTTTGGGCCACCAACATTTTCTGAACTTTAGGGGGTCTACGATGCCTGTAAACCCCTTTTTTGGGCATCCAAACATTTCAACATTTTTGCAGGCCTAAGATGCATTTTAAGGCCTTTTTTGGGCTGCTAACATTTTCTGAACTTTCAGGGGTGTAGGATGCATTTTTCGTGCAAGAAATATTTTTGGTAATTTCAGTGGTCTAGGATTTGGGTTAATGCCCCTTTTGGGCTGCTAATGTTTTTGGGACATTCAGAGCTCTCTGACAATGTCTTTGGGCCACCAACATTTTCTGGACTTTAGGGGTCTACGATGCTGGTAAACCTTTTTTTTGGGCCTCCAAACATTTCAACATTTTTGCAGGCCTAAATTGCATTTAAGGCCTTTTTTGGGCTGCTAACATATTCTGTACTTTCAGGGGTTTAGGATGCATTTTTCGTGCCAAAAACATTTTTGGGAATTTCAGTGGTCTAGGATTTTGGTTAATGCCCCTTTCAGGCTGCAAATGCTTTTGGGACATTGCGAGCTCTCTCACACTGCTTTTGGGCCACCAACATTTTCTGGACTTTAGGTGGTCTACGATGCCTGTAAACCCCTTTTTTGGGCCTCCAAAGATTTCAACATTTTTGCCGGCCTAAGATGCATTTTAAGGCCTTTTTTGGGCTGCTAACATATTCTGTACTTTCGGGGATGTAGGATGCATTTTTCGTGGCAAAAATATTTTGGAGAATTACAGTGGTCTAGGATGTGGGTTAATGCCCCTTTCAGGCTATAAATGTTTTTGGGACATTCAGAGATCTCTCACAATGTTTTTGGGCCACCAAAATTTCCAGACTTTAGGGGGTCTACGATGCCTGTAAACCCCTTTTTTGGGCCTCCAAAGATTTCAGCATTTTTTCAGGCCTAAGATGCATTTTAAGGCCTTTTTTGGAATGCTGACATATTCTGAACTTTCAGGGTTGTAGGATGCATTTTTCGTGCCAAAAATATTTTTGGGAATTTCAGGGGTCTAGCATGCAGGTTAATGTCCTTTTCAGACTGCAAATGTTTTTGGGAGATTCAGAGCTCTCTCACACCGTTTTTGGGCCACCGACATATTCTGGACTTTAGGGGGTCTACGATGCCTATAAACCCCTTTTTGGGCATCCAAACATTTCAACATTTTTGCAGGCCTAAAATGCATTTAAGGCCTTTTTTGGGCTGCTAACATATTCTGTACTTTCAGGGGGGTAGGATGCATTTTTCGTGCCAAAAATATTTTTGGGAATTTCAGTGGTCTAGGATGCAGGTTAATGCCCCTTTCAAGCTGCAAATGCTTTTGGGACATTCCGAGCTCTCTCACACTGCTTTTGGGCCACCAACATTTTCTGGACTTTAGGTGGTCAACGATGCCTGTAAACCCCTTTTTTGGGCCTCCAAAGATTTCAACATTTTTGCCAGCCTAAGATGCATTTTAAGGCCTTTTTTGGGCTGCTAACATATTCTGTACTTTCGGGGACGTAGGATGCATTTTTCGTGGCAAAAATATTTTGGAGAATTACAGTGGTCTAGGATGTGGGTTAATGCCCCTTTCAGGCTGTAAATGTTTTTGGGACATTCAGAGATCTCGCACAATGTTTTTGGGCCACCAACATTTTCCAGACTTTAGGGGGTCTACGATGCCTGTAAACCCCTTTTTTGGGCCTCCAAAGATTTCAACATTTTTTCAGGCCTAAGATGCATTTTAAGGCCTTTTTTGGAATGCTGACATATTCTGAACTTTCAGGGTTGTAGGATGCATTTTTCGTGCCAAAAATATTTTTGGGAATTTCAGGGGTCTAGCATGCGGGTTAATGTCCTTTTCAGACTGCAAATGTTTTTGGGAGATTCAGAGCTCTCTCACACCGTTTTTGGGCCACTGACATATTCTGGACTTTAGGGGGTCTAAGATGCCTGTAAACCCCTTTTTCGGGCATCCAAACATTTCAACGTTTTTGCAGGCCTAAGATGCATTTTAAGGCCTTTTTGGGCTGCTAACATTTTCTGAACTTTCAGGGGTGTAGGATGCATTTTTCGTGCCAGAAATATTTTTGGTAATTTCAGTGGTCTAGGATTTGGGTTAATGCCCCTTTCAGGCTGCAAATGCTTTTGGGACATTCCGAGCTCTCTCACACTGCTTTTGGGCCACCAACATTTTCTGGACTTTAGGTGGTCTACGATGCCTGTAAACCCCTTTTTTGGGCCACCAAAGATTTCAACATTTTTGCCGGCCTAAGATGCATTTTAAGGCCTTTTTTGGGCTGCTCACATATTCTGTACTTTCGGGGATGTAGGATGCATTTTTCGTGGCAAAAATATTTTGGAGATTTACAGTGGTCTAGGATGTGGGTTAATGCCCCTTTCAGGCTGTAAATGTTTTTGGGACATTCAGAGATCTCTCACAATGTTTTTGGGCCACCAACATTTTCCAGACTTTAGGGGGTCTACGATGCCTGTAAACCCCTTTTTTGGGCCTCCAAAGATTTCAACATTTTTTCAGGCCTAAGTTGCATTTTAAGGCCTTTTTTGGAATGCTGACATATTCTGAACTTTCAGGGTTGTAGGATCCATTTTTCGTGGCAAAAATATTTTTGTTTTGGGAATTTCAGTGGTCTAGGATGTGGGTTAATGCCCCTTTCAGGCTGCAAATGCTTTTGGGGCATTCAGAGCTCTCTCACACTGTTTTTGGGCCACCAACATTTTCTGAACTTTAGGGGGTCTACGATGCCTGTAAACCCCTTTTTTGGGCATCCAAACATTTCAACATTTTTGCAGGCCTAAGATGTATTTTAAGGCCTTTTTTGGGCTGCTAACATTTTCTGAACTTTCAGGGGTGTAGGATGCATTTTTCGTGCCAGAAATATTTTTGGTAATTTCAGTGGTCTAGGATTTGGGTTAATGCCCCTTTTGGGCTGCTAATGTTTTTGGGATATTCAGAGCTCTCTCACAATGTTTTGGGGCCACCAACATTTTACAGACTTTAGGGGATCTACGATGCCTGTAAACCCCTTTTTTGGGCCTCCAAAGATTTCAACATTTTTGCAGGCCTAAGATGCATTTTAAGGCCTTTTTCGGGCTGCTAACATATTCTGTACTTTCGGAGTTGTAGGATCCATTTTTCGTGGCAAATATATTTTTGTTTTGGGAATTTCAGTGGTCTAGGATGTGGGTTAATGCCCCTTTCAGGCTGCAAATGCTTTTGGGACATTCAGAGCTCTCTCACACTGTTTTTGGGCCACCAACATTTTCTGAACTTTAGGGGGTCTACGATGCCTGTAAACCCCTTTTTTGGGCATCCAAACATTTCAACATTTTTGCAGGCCTAAGATGCATTTTAAGGCCTTTTTTGGGCTGCTAACATTTTCTGAACTTTCAGGGGTGTAGGATGCATTTTTCGTGCAAGAAATATTTTTGGTAATTTCAGTGGTCTAGGATTTGGGTTAATGCCCCTTTTGGGCTGCTAATGTTTTTGGGACATTCAGAGCTCTCTGACAATGTCTTGGGGCCACCAACATTTTCTGGACTTTAGGGGTCTACGATGCTGGTAAACCTTTTTTTTGGGCCTCCAAACATTTCAACATTTTTGCAGGCCTAAATTGCATTTAAGGCCTTTTTTGGGCTGCTAACATATTCTGTACTTTCAGGGGTTTAGGATGCATTTTTCGTGCCAAAAATATTTTTGGGAATTTCAGTGGTCTAGGATTTTGGTTAATGCCCCTTTCAAGCTGCAAATGCTTTTGGGACATTGCGAGCTCTCTCACACTGCTTTTGGGCCACCAACATTTTCTGGACTTTAGGTGGTCTACGATGCCTGTAAACCCCTTTTTTGGGCCTCCAAAGATTTCAACATTTTTGCCGGCCTAAGATGCATTTTAAGGCCTTTTTTGGGCTGCTAACATATTCTGTACTTTCGGGGATGTAGGATGCATTTTTCGTGGCAAAAATATTTTGGAGAATTACAGTGGTCTAGGATGTGGGTTAATGCCCCTTTCAGGCTGTAAATGTTTTTGGGACATTCAGAGATCTCTCACAATGTTTTTGGGCCACCAAAATTTCCAGACTTTAGGGGGTCTACGATGCCTGTAAACCCCTTTTTTGGGCCTCCAAAGATTTCAACATTTTTTCAGGCCTAAGATGCATTTTAAGGCCTTTTTTGGAATGCTGACATATTCTGAACTTTCAGGGTTGTAGGATGCATTTTTCGTGCCAAAAATATTTTTGGGAATTTCAGGGGTCTAGCATGCGGGTTAATGTCCTTTTCAGACTGCAAATGTTTTTGGGAGATTCAGAGCTCTCTCACACCGTTTTTGGGCCACCGACATATTCTGGACTTTAGGGGGTCTACGATGCCTATAAACCCCTTTTTGGGCATCCAAACATTTCAACATTTTTGCAGGCCTAAACCGATTTAAGGCCTTTTTTGGGCTGCTAACATATTCTGTACTTTCAGGGGGGTAGGATGCATTTTTCGTGCCAAAAATATTTTTGGGAATTTCAGTGGTCTAGGATGCAGGTTAATGCCCCTTTCAAGCTGCAAATGCTTTTGGGACATTCTGAGCTCTCTCACACTGCTTTTGGGCCACCAACATTTTCTGGACTTTAGGTGGTCAACGATGCCTGTAAACCCCTTTTTTGGGCCTCCAAAGATTTCAACATTTTTGCCAGCCTAAGATGCATTTTAAGGCCTTTTTTGGGCTGCTAACATATTCTGTACTTTCGGGGACGTAGGATGCATTTTTCGTGGCAAAAATATTTTGGAGAATTACAGTGGTCTAGGATGTGGGTTAATGCCCCTTTCAGGCTGTAAATGTTTTTGGGACATTCAGAGATCTCGCACAATGTTTTTGGGCCACCAACATTTTCCAGACTTTAGGGGGTCTACGATGCCTGTAAACCCCTTTTTTGGGCCTCCAAAGATTTCAACATTTTTTCAGGCCTAAGATGCATTTTAAGGCCTTTTTTGGAATGCTGACATATTCTGAACTTTCAGGGTTGTAGGATGCATTTTTCGTGCCAAAAATATTTTTGGGAATTTCAGGGGTCTAGCATGCGGGTTAATGTCCTTTTCAGACTGCAAATGTTTTTGGGAGATTCAGAGCTCTCTCACACCGTTTTTGGGCCACTGACATATTCTGGACTTTAGGGGGTCTAAGATGCCTGTAAACCCCTTTTTCGGGCATCCAAACATTTCAACGTTTTTGCAGGCCTAAGTTGCATTTTAAGGCCTTTTTGGGCTGCTAACATTTTCTGAACTTTCAGGGGTGTAGGATGCATTTTTCGTGCCAGAAATATTTTTGGTAATTTCAGTGGTCTAGGATTTGGGTTAATGCCCCTTTCAGGCTGCAAATGTTTTTGGGACATTCAGAGCTCTCTCACAATGTTTTTGGGCCACCAACATTTTCTGGACTTTAGGGGGTCTACGATGCCTGTAAACTTTTTTTTTGGCCCTCCAAACATTTCAACATTTTTGCAGGCCTAAAATGCATTTAAGGCCTTTTTTGGGCTGCTAACATATTCTGTACGTTCAGGGGGGTAGGATGCATTTTTCGTGCCAAAAATATTTTTGGGAATTTCAGTGGTCTAGGATGCGGGTTAATGCCCCTTTCAAGCTGCAAATGCTTTTGGGACATTCCAAGCTCTCTCACACTGCTTTTGGGCCACCAACATTTTCTGGACCTTAGGTGGTCTACGATGCCTGTAAACCCCTTTTTTGGGCCACCAAAGATTTCAACATTTTTGCCGGCCTAAGATGCATTTTAAGGCCTTTTTTGGGCTGCTCACATATTCTGTACTTTCGGGGATGTAGGATGCATTTTTCGTGGCAAAAATATTTTGGAGAATTACAGTGGTCTAGGATGTGGGTTAATGCCCCTTTCAGGCTGTAAATGTTTTTGGGACATTCAGAGATCTCTCACAATGTTTTTGGGCCACCAACATTTTCCAGACTTTAGGGGGTCTACGATGCCTGTAAACCCCTTTTTTGGGCCTCCAAAGATTTCAACATTTTTTCAGGCCTAAGTTGCATTTTAAGGCCTTTTTTGGAATGCTGACATATTCTGAACTTTCAGGGTTGTAGGATCCATTTTTCGTGGCAAAAATATTTTTGTTTTGGGAATTTCAGTGGTCTAGGATGTGGGTTAATGCCCCTTTCAGGCTGCAAATGCTTTTGGGGCATTCAGAGCTCTCTCACACTGTTTTTGGGCCACCAACATTTTCTGAACTTTAGGGGGTCTACGATGCCTGTAAACCCCTTTTTTGGGCATCCAAACATTTCAACATTTTTGCAGGCCTAAGATGTATTTTAAGGCCTTTTTTGGGCTGCTAACATTTTCTGAACTTTCAGGGGTGTAGGATGCATTTTTCGTGCCAGAAATATTTTTGGTAATTTCAGTGGTCTAGGATTTGGGTTAATGCCCCTTTTGGGCTGCTAATGTTTTTGGGACATTCAGAGCTCTCTCACAATGTCTTTGGGCCACCAACATTTTCTGGACGTTAGGGGGTCTACGATGCCGGTAAACCTTTTTTTTTGGCCTCCAAAAATTTCAACATTTTTGCAGGCCTAAATTGCATTTAAGGCCTTTTTTGGGCTGCTAACATATTCTGTACTTTCAGGGGTTTAGGATGCATTTTTCGTGCCAAAAATATTTTTGGGAATTTCAGTGGTCTAGGATTTGGGTTAATGCCCCTTTCAGGCTGCAAATGTTTTTGGGACATTCAGAGCTCTCTCACAATGTTTTTGGGCCACCAACATTTTCTGGACTTTAGGGGGTCTACGATGCCTGTAAACCTTTTTTTTGGGCCTCCAAACATTTCAACATTTTTGCAGGCCTAAAATGCATTTAAGGCCTTTTTTGGGCTGCTAACATATTCTGTACTTTCAGGGGGGTAGGATGCATTTTTCATGCCAAAAATATTTTGGAGTATTACAGTGGTCTAGGATGTGGGTTAATGCCCCTTTCAGGCTGTAAATGTTTTTGGGACATTCAGAGATCTCTCACAATGTTTTTGGGCCACCAACATTTTCCAGACTTTAGGGGGTCTACGATGCCTGTAAACCCCTTTTTTGGGCCTCCAAAGATTTCAACATTTTTTCAGGCCTAAGATGCATTTTAAGGCCTTTTTTGGAATGCTGACATATTCTGAACTTTCAGGGTTGTAGGATGCATTTTTCGTGCCAAAAATATTTTTGGGAATTTCAGGGGTCTAGCATGCGGGATAATGTCCTTTTCAGACTGCAAATGTTTTTGGGAGATTCAGAGCTCTCTCACACTGTTTTTGGGCCACCGACATATTCTGGAATTTAGGGGGTCTATGATGCCTGTAAACCCCTTTTTTGGGCATCCAAACATTTCAACATTTTTGCAGGCCTAAGATGCATTTTAAGGCCTTTTTGGGCTGCTAACATTTTCTGAACTTTCAGGGGTGTAGGATGCATTTTTCGTGCCAGAAATATTTTTGGTAATTTCAGTGGTCTAGGATTTGGGTTAATGCCCCTTTCAGGCTGCAAATGTTTTTGGGACATTCAGAGCTCTCTCACAATGTTTTTGGGCCACCAACATTTTCTGGACTTTAGGGGGTCTACGATGCCTGTAAACCTTTTTTTTGGGCCTCCAAACATTTCAACATTTTTGCAGGCCTAAAATGCATTTAAGGCCTTTTTTGGGCTGCTAACATATTCTGTACTTTCAGGGGGGTAGGATGCATTTTTCATGACAAAAATATTTTGGGGAATTTCAGTGGTCTAGGATGCGGGTTAATGCCCCTTTCAAGCTGCAAATGCTTTTGGGACATTCCGAGCTCTCTCACACTGCTTTTGGGCCACCAACATTTTATGGACTTTAGGTGGTCTACGATGCCTGTAAACCCCTTTTTTGGGCATCCAAAGATTTCAACATTTTTGCCGGCCTAAGATGCATTTTAAGGCCTTTTTTGGGCTGCTAACATATTCTGTACTTTCGGGGATGTAGGATGCATTTTTCGTGGCAAAAATATTTTGGAGAATTACAGTGGTCTAGGATGTGGGTTAATGCCCCTTTCAGGCTGTAAATGTTTTTGGGACATTCAGAGATCTCTCACAATGTTTTTGGGCCACCAACATTTTACAGACTTTAGGGGGTCTACGATGCCTGTAAACCCCTTTTTTGGGCCTCCAAAGATTTCAACATTTTTGCAGGCCTAAAATGCATTTTAAGGCCTTTTTTGGGCTGCTAACATATTCTGTACTTTCGGGGTTGTAGGATCCATTTTTCGTGGCAAAAATATTTTTGTTTTGGGAATTTCAGTGGTCTAGGATGTGGGTTAATGCCCCTTTCAGGCTGCAAATGCTTTTGGGACATTCAGAGCTCTCTCACACTGTTTTTGGGCCACCAACATTTTCTGAACTTTAGGGGGTCTACGATGCCTGTAAACCCCTTTTTTGGGCATCCAAACATTTCAACATTTTTGCAGGCCTAAGATGCATTTTAAGGCCTTTTTTGGGCTGCTAACATTTTCTGAACTTTCAGGGGTGTAGGATGGATTTTTCGTGCCAGAAATATTTTTGGGAATTTCAGTGGTCTAGGATTTGGGTTAATGCCCCTTTTGGGCTGCTAATGTTTTTGGGACATTCAGAGCTCTCTCACAATGTCTTTGGGCCACCAACATTTTCTGGACTTTAGGGGGTCTACGATGCCGGTAAACCTTTTTTTTGGGCCTCCAAACATTTCAACATTTTTGCAGGCCTAAATTGCATTTAAGGCCTTTTTTGGGCTGCTAACATATTCTGTACTTTCAGGGGTTTAGGATGCATTTTTCGTGCCAAAAATATTTTTGGGAATTTCAGTGGTCTAGGATTTGGGTTAATGCCCCTTTCAGGCTGCAAATGTTTTTGGGACATTCAGAGCTCTCTCACAATGTTTTTGGGCCACCAACATTTTCTGGACTTTAGGGGGTCTACGATGCCTGTAAACTTTTTTTTTGGGCCTCCAAACATTTCAACATTTTTGCAGGCCTAAAATGCATTTAAGGCCTTTTTTGGGCTGCTAACATATTCTGTACTTTCAGGGGGGGTAGGATGCATTTTTCGTGCCAAAAATATTTTGGAGAATTACAGTGGTCTAGGATTTGGGTTAATGCCCCTTTCAAGCTGCAAATGCTTTTGGGACATTCCGAGCTCTCTCACACTGCTTTTGGGCCACCAACATTTTCTGGACTTTAGGTGGTCTACGATGCCTGTAAACCCCTTTTTTGGGCCTCCAAAGATTTCAACATTTTTGCCGGCCTAAGATGCATTTTAAGGCCTTTTTTGGGCTGCTAACATATTCTGAACTTTCAGGGTTGTAGGATGCATTTTTCGTGCCAAAAATATTTTTGGGAATTTCAGGGGTCTAGCATGCGGGTTAATGTCCTTTCAGACTGCAAATGTTTTTGGGAGATTCAGAGCTCTCTCACACCGTTTTTGGGCCACCGACATATTCTGGACTTTAGGGGGTCTACGATGCCTGTAAACCCCTTTTTCGGGCATCCAAACATTTCAACATTTTTGCAGGCCTAAGATGCATTTTAAGGCCTTTTTGGGCTGCTAACATTTTCTGAACTTTCAGGGGTGTAGGATGCATTTTTCGTGCCAGAAATATTTTTGGTAATTTCAGTGGTCTAGGATTTGGGTTAATGCCCCTTTCAAGCTGCAAATACTTTTGGGACATTCCGAGCTCTCTCACACTGCTTTTGGGCCACCAACATTTTATGGACTTTAGGTAGTCTACGATGCCTGTAAACCCCTTTTTTGGGCCTTCAAAGATTTCAACATTTTTGCCGGCCTAAGATGCATTTTAAGGCCTTTTTTGGGCTGCTAACATATTCTGTACTTTCGGGGATGTAGGATGCATTTTTCGTGGCAAAAATATTTTGGAGAATTACAGTGGTCTAGTATTTGGGTTAATGCCCCTTTCAAGCTGCAAATGCTTTTGGGACATTCCGAGCTCTCTCACACTGCTTTTGGGCCACCAACATTTTATGGACTTTAGGTGGTCTACGATGCCTGTAAACCCCTTTTTTGGGCCTCCAAAGATTTCAACATTTTTGCAGGCCTAAGATGCATTTTAAGGCCTTTTTTGGGCTGCTAACATATTCTGTACTTTCGGGGTTGTAGGAACCATTTTTCGTGGCAAAAATATTTTTGTTTTGGGAATTTCAGTGGTCTAGGATGTGGGTTAATGCCCCTTTCAGGCTGCAAATGCTTTTGGGACATTCAGAGCTCTCTCACACTGTTTTTGGGCCACCAACTTTTTCTGAACTTTAGGGGGTCTACGATGCCTGTAAACCCCGTTTTTGGGCATCCAAACATTTCAACATTTTTGCAGGCCTAAGATGCATTTTAAGGCCTTTTTTGGGCTGCTAACATTTTCTGAACTTTCAGGGGTGTAGGATGCATTTTTCGTGCCAGAAATATTTTTGGTAATTTCAGTGGTCTAGGATTTGGGTTAATGTCCTTTTCAGGCTGCTAATGTTTTTGGGACATTCAGAGCTCTCTCACAATGTCTTTGGGCCACCAACATTTTCTGGACTTTAGGGGGTCTACGATGCCGGTAAACCTTTTTTTTGGGCCTCCAAACATTTCAACATTTTTGCCGGCCTAAATTGCATTTAAGGCCTTTTTTGGGCTGCTAACATATTCTGTACTTTCAGGGGTTTAGGATGCATTTTTCGTGCCAAAAATATTTTTGGGAATTTCAGTGGTCTAGGATTTGGGTTAATGCCCCTTTTGGGCTGCTAATGTTTTTGGGACATTCAGAGCTCTCTCACAATGTCTTTGGGCCACCAACATTTTCTGGACTTTAGGGGCTCTACGATGCTGGTAAACCTTTTTTTTGGGCCTCCAAACATTTCAACATTTTTGCAGGCCTAAATTGCATTTAAGGCCTTTTTTGGGCTGCTAACATATTCTGTACTTTCGGGGTTTAGGATGCATTTTTCGTGCCAAAAATATTTTTGGGAATTTCAGTGGTCTAGGATTTGGGTTAATGCCCCTTTCAGGCTGCAAATGTTTTTGGGACATTCAGAGCTCTCTCACAATGTTTTTGGGCCACCAACATTTTCTGGACTTTAGGGGGTCTACGATGCCTGTAAACCTTTTTTTTGGGCCTCCAAACATTTCAACATTTTTGCAGGCCTAAAATGCATTTAAGGCCTTTTTTGGGCTGCTAACATATTCTGTACTTTCAGGGGGGTAGGATGCATTTTTCGTGCCAAAAATATTTTTGGGAATTTCAGTGGTCTAGGATGCGGGTTAATGCCCCTTTCAAGCTGCAAATGCTTTTGGGACATTCCGAGCTCTCTCACACTGCTTTTGGGCCACCAACATTTTCTGGACTTTAGGTGGTCTACGATGCCTGTAAACCCCTTTTTTGGGCCTCCAAAGATTTCAACATTTTTGCCGGCCTAAGATGCATTTTAAGGCCTTTTTTGGGCTGCTAACATATTCTGTACTTTCGGGGATGTAGGATGCATTTTTCGTGGCAAAAAATATTTTGGAGAATTACAGTGGCCTAGGATGTGGGTTAATGCCCCTTTCAGGCTGTAAATGTTTTTGGGACATTCAGAGATCTCTCACAATGTTTTTGGGCCACCAACATTTTCCAGACTTTAGGGGGTCTACGATGCCTGTAAACCCCTTTTTTGGGCCTCCAAAGATTTCAACATTTTTTCAGGCTTAAGATGCATTTTAAGGCCTTTTTTGGAATGATGACATATTCTGAACTTTCAGGGTTGTAGGATGCATTTTTCGTGCCAAAAATATTTTTGGGAATTTCAGGGGTCTAGCATGCGGGTTAATGTCCTTTTCAGACTGGAAATGTTGTTGGGAGATTCAGAGCTCCCTCACACCGTTTTTGGGCCACCGACATATTCTGGACTTTAGGGGGTCTACGATGCCTGTAAACCCCTTTTTTGGGCATCCAAACATTCCAACATTTTTGCAGGCCTAAGATGCATTTTAAGGCCTTTTTGGGCTGCTAACATTTTCTGAACTTTCAGGGGTGTAGGATGCATTTTTCGTGCCAGAAATATTTTTGGTAATTTCAGAGGTCTAGGATTTGGGTTAATGCCCCTTTCAGGCTGCAAATGTTTTTGGGACATTCAGAGCTCTCTCACAATGTTTTTGGGCCACCAACATTTTCTGGACTTTAGGGGGTCTACGATGCCTGTAAACCTTTTTTTTGGGCCTCCAAACAGTTCAACATTTTTGCAGGCCTAAAATGCATTTAAGGCCTTTTTTGGGCTGCTAACATATTCTGTACTTTCAGGGGGGTAGGATGCATTTTTCGTGCCAAAAATATTTTTGGGAATTTCAGTGGTCTAGGATGCGGGTTAATGCCCCTTTCAAGCTGCAAATGCTTTTGGGACATTCCGAGCTCTCTCACACTGCTTTTGGGCCACCAACATTTTCTGGACTTTAGGTGGTCTACGATGCCTGTAAACCCCTTTTTTGGGCCTCCAAAGATTTCAACATTTTTGCCGGCCTAAGATGCATTTTAAGGCCTTTTTTGGGCTGCTAACATATTCTGAACTTTCAGGGTTGTAGGATGCATTTTTCGTGCCAAAAATATTTTTGGGAATTTCAGGGGTCTAGCATGCGGGTTAATGTCCTTTTCAGACTGCAAATGTTTTTGGGAGATTCAGAGCTCTCTCACACCGTTTTTGGGCCACCGACATATTCTGGACTTTAGGGGGTCTACGATGCCTGTAAACCCCTTTTTCGGGCATCCAAACATTTCAACATTTTTGCAGGCCTAAGATGCATTTTAAGGCCTTTTTGGGCTGCTAACATTTTCTGAACTTTCAGGGGTGTAGGATGCATTTTTCGTGCCAGAAATATTTTTGGTAATTTCAGTGGTCTAGGATTTGGGTTAATTCCCCTTTCAAGCTGCAAATGCTTTTGGGACATTCCGAGCTCTCTCACACTGCTTTTGGGCCACCAACATTTTATGGACTTTAGGTAGTCTACGATGCCTGTAAACCCCTTTTTTGGGCCTCCAAAGATTTCAACATTTTTGCCGGCCTAAGATGCATTTTAAGGCCTTTTTTGGGCTGCTAACATATTCTGTACTTTCGGGGATGTAGGATGCATTTTTCGTGGCAAAATTATTTTGGAGAATTACAGTGGTCTAGGATTTGGGTTAATGCCCCTTTCAAGCTGCAAATGCTTTTGGGACATTCCGAGCTCTCTCACACTGCTTTTGGGCCACCAACATTTTATGAACTTTAGGTGGTCTACGATGCCTGTAAACCCCTTTTTTGGGCCTCCAAAGATTTCAACATTTTTGCAGGCCTAAGATGCATTTTAAGGCCTTTTTTGGGCTGCTAACATATTCTGTACTTTCGGGGTTGTAGGATCCATTTTTCGTGGCAAAAATATTTTTGTTTTGGGAATTTCAGTGGTCTAGGATGTGGGTTAATGCCCCTTTCAGGCTGCAAATGCTTTTGGGACATTCAGAGCTCTCTCACACTGTTTTTGGGCCACCAACATTTTCTGAACTTTAGGGGGTCTACGATGCCTGTAAACCCCTTTTTTGGGCATCCAAACATTTCAACATTTTTGCAGGCCTAAGATGCATTTTAAGGCCTTTTTTGGGCTGCTAACATTTTCTGAACTTTTAGGGGTGTAGGATGCATTTTTCGTGCCAGAAATATTTTTGGTAATTTCAGTGGTCTAGGATTTGGGTTAATGTCCTTTTCAGGCTGCTAATGTTTTTGGGACATTCAGAGCTCTCTCACAATGTCTTTGGGCCACCAACATTTTCTGGACTTTAGGGGGTCTACGATGCCGGTAAACCTTTTTTTTGGGCCTCCAAACATTTCAACATTTTTGCAGGCCTAAATTGCATTTAAGGCCTTTTTTGGGCTGCTAACATATTCTGTACTTTCGGGGTTTAGGATGCATTTTTCGTGCCAAAAATATTTTTGGGAATTTCAGTGGTCTAGGATTTGGGTTAATGCCCCTTTTGGGCTGCTAATGTTTTTGGGACATTCAGAGCTCTCTCACAATGTCTTTGGGCCACCAACATTTTCTGGACTTTAGGGGGTCTACGATGCTGGTAAACCTTTTTTTTGGGCCTCCAAACATTTCAACATTTTTGCAGGCCTAAATTGCATTTAAGGCCTTTTTTGGGCTGCTAACATATTCTGTACTTTCGGGGTTTAGGATGCATTTTTCGTGCCAAAAATATTTTTGGGAATTTCAGTGGTCTAGGATTTGGGTTAATGCCCCTTTCAGGCTGCAAATGTTTTTGGGACATTCAGAGCTCTCTCACAATGTTTTTGGGCCACCAACATTTCCTGGACTTTAGGGGGTCTACGATGCCTGTAAACCTTTTTTTTGGGCCTCCAAACATTTCAACATTTTTTGCAGGCCTAAAATGCATTTAAGGCCTTTTTTGGGCTGCTAACATATTCTGTACTTTCAGGGGGGTAGGATGCATTTTTCATGCCAAAAATATTTTGGAGTATTACAGTGGTCTAGGATGTGGGTTAATGCCCCTTTCAGGCTGTAAATGTTTTTGGGACATTCAGAGATCTCTCACAATGTTTTTGGGCCACCAACATTTTCCAGACTTTAGGGGGTCTACGATGCCTGTAAACCCCTTTTTTGGGCCTCCAAAGATTTCAACATTTTTTCAGGCCTAAGATGCATTTTAAGGCCTTTTTTGGAATGCTGACATATTCTGAACTTTCAGGGTTGTAGGATGCATTTTTCGTGCCAAAAATATTTTTGGGAATTTCAGGGGTCTAGCATGCGGGGTTAATGTCCTTTTCAGACTGCAAATGTTTTTGGGAGATTCAGAGCTCTCTCACACCGTTTTTGGGCCACCGACATATTCTGGACTTTAGGGGGTCTACGATGCCTGTAAACCCCTTTTTTGGGCATCCAAACATTTCAACATTTTTGCAGGCCTAAAATGCATTTTAAGGCCTTTTTGGGCTGCTAACATTTTCTGAACTTTCAGGGGTGTAGGATGCATTTTTCGTGCCAGAAATATTTTTGGTAATTTAAGTGGTCTAGGATTTGGGTTAATGCCCCTTTCAGGCTGCAAATGTTTTTGGGACATTCAGAGCTCTCTCACAATGTTTTTGGGCCACCAACATTTTCTGGACTTTAGGGGGTCTACGATGCCTGTAAACCTTTTTTTTGGGCCTCCAAACATTTCAACATTTTTGCAGGCCTAAAATGCATTTAAGGCCTTTTTTGGGCTGCTAACATATTCTGTACTTTCAGGGGGGTAGGATGCATTTTTCATGCCAAAAATATTTTGGGGAATTTCAGTGGTCTAGGATGCGGGTTAATGCCCCTTTCAAGCTGCAAATGCTTTTGGGACATTCCGAGCTCTCTCACACTGCTTTTGGGCCACCAACATTTTATGGACTTTAGGTGGTCTACGATGCCTGTAAACCCCTTTTTTGGGCCTCCAAAGATTTCAACATTTTTGCCGGCCTAAGATGCATTTTAAGGCCTTTTTTGGGCTGCTAACATATTCTGTACTTTCGGGGATGTAGGATGCATTTTTCGTGGCAAAAATATTTTGGAGAATTACAGTGGTCTAGGATGTGGGTTAATGCCCCTTTCAGGCTGTATATGTTTTTGGGACATTCAGAGATCTCTCACAATGTTTTTGGGCCACCAACATTTTACAGACTTTAGGGGGTCTACGATGCCTGTAAACCCCTTTTTTGGGCCTCGAAAGATTTCAACATTTTTGCAGCCTAAAATGCATTTTAAGGCCTTTTTTGGGCTGCTAACATATTCTGTACTTTCGGGGTTGTAGGATCCATTTTCCGTGGCAAAAATATTTTTTTTTGGGAATTTCAGTGGTCTAGGATGTGGGTTAATGCCCCTTTCAGGCTGCAAATGCTTTTGGGACATTCAGAGCTCTCTCACACTGATTTTGGGCCACAAACATTTTCTGAACTTTAGGGGGTCTACGATGCCTGTAAACCCCTTTTTTGGGCATCCAAACATTTCAACATTTTTGCAGGCCTAAGATGCATTTTAAGGCCTTTTTTGGGCTGCTAACATTTTCTGAACTTTCAGGGGTGTAGGATGGATTTTTCGTGCCAGAAATATTTTTGGGAATTTCAGTGGTCTAGGATTTGGGTTAATGCCCCTTTCAGGCTGCAAATGTTTTTGGGACATTCAGAGCTCTCTCACAATGTTTTTGGGCCACCAACATTTTCTGGACTTTAGGGGGTCTACGATGCCTGTAAACTTTTTTTTTTGGGCCTCCAAACATTTCAACATTTTTGCAGGCCTAAAATGCATTTAAGGCCTTTTTTGGGCTGCTAACATATTCTGTACTTTCAGGGGGGGTAGGATGCATTTTTCGTGCCAAAAATATTTTGGAGAATTACAGTGGTCTAGGATTTGGGTTAATGCCCCTTTCAAGCTGCAAATGCTTTTGGGACATTCCGAGCTCTCTCACACTGCTTTTGGGCCACCAACATTTTCTGGACTTTAGTTGGTCTACGATGCCTGTAAACCCCTTTTTTGGGCCTCCAAAGATTTCAACATTTTTGCCGGGCTAAGATGTATTTTAAGGCCTTTTTTGGGCTGCTAACATATTCTGAACTTTCAGGGTTGTAGGATGCATTTTTCGTGCCAAAAATATTTTTGGGAATTTCAGGGGTCTAGCATGCGGGTTAATGTCCTTTTCAGACTGCAAATGTTTTTGGGAGATTCAGAGCTCTCTCACACCATTTTTGGGCCACCAACATTTTATGGACTTTAGGTAGTCTACGATGCCTGTAAACCCCTTTTTTGGGCCTCCAAAGATTTCAACATTTTTGCCGGCCTAAGATGCATTTTAAGGCCTTTTTTGGGCTGCTAACATATTCTGTACTTTCGGGGATGTAGGATGCATTTTTCGTGGCAAAAATATTTTGGAGAATTACAGTGGTCTAGGATTTGGGTTAATGCCCCTTTCAAGCTGCAAATGCTTTTGGGACATTCCGAGCTCTCTCACACTGCTTTTGGGCCACCAACATTTTATGGACTTTAGGTGGTCTACGATGCCTGTAAACCCCTTTTTTGGGCCTCCAAAGATTTCAACATTTTTGCAGGCCTAAGATGCATTTTAAGGCCTTTTTTGGGCTGCTAACATATTCTGTACTTTCGGGGTTGTAGGATCCATTTTTCGTGGCAAAAATATTTTTGTTTTGGGAATTTCAGTGGTCTAGGATGTGGGTTAATGCCCCTTTCAGGCTGCAAATGCTTTTAGGACATTCAGAGCTCTCTCACACTGTTTTTGGGCCACCAACATTTTCTGAACTTTAGGGGGTCTACGATGCCTGTAAACCCCGTTTGTGGGCATCCAAACATTTCAACATTTTTGCAGGCCTAAGATGCATTTTAAGGCCTTTTTTGGGCTGCTAACATTTTCTGAACTTTCAGGGGTGTAGGATGCATTTTTCGTGCCAGAAATATTTTTGGTAATTTCAGTGGTCTAGGATTTGGGTTAATGTCCTTTTCAGGCTGCTAATGTTTTTGGGACATTCAGAGCTCTCTCACAATGTCTTTGGGCCACCAACATTTTCTGGACTTTAGGGGGTCTACGATGCCGGTAAACCTTTTTTTTGGGCCTCCAAACATTTCAACATTTTTGCCGGCCTAAATTGCATTTAAGGCCTTTTTTGGGCTGCTAACATATTCTGTACTTTCAGGGGTTTAGGATGCATTTTTCGTGCCAAAAATATTTTTGGGAATTTCAGTGGTCTAGGATTTGGGTTAATGCCCCTTTTGGGCTGCTAATGTTTTTGGGACATTCAGAGCTCTCTCACAATGTCTTTGGGCCACCAACATTTTCTGGACTTTAGGGGCTCTACGATGCTGGTAAACCTTTTTTTTGGGCCTCCAAACATTTCAACATTTTTGCAGGCCTAAATTGCATTTAAGGCCTTTTTTGGGCTGCTAACATATTCTGTACTTTCGGGGTTTAGGATGCATTTTTCGTGCCAAAAATATTTTTGGGAATTTCAGTGGTCTAGGATTTGGGTTAATGCCCCTTTCAGGCTGCAAATGTTTTTGGGACATTCAGAGCTCTCTCACAATGTTTTTGGGCCACCAACATTTTCTGGACTTTAGGGGGTCTACGATGCCTGTAAACCTTTTTTTTGGGCCTCTAAACATTTCAACATTTTTGCAGGCCTAAAATGCATTTAAGGCCTTTTTTGGGCTGCTAACATATTCTGTACTTTCAGGGGGGTAGGATGCATTTTTCGTGCCAAAAATATTTTTGGGAATTTCAGTGGTCTAGGATGCGGGTTAATGCCCCTTTCAAACTGCAAATGCTTTTGGGACATTCTGAGCTCTCTCACACTGCTTTTGGGCCACCAACATTTTCTGGACTTTAGGTGGTCTACGATGCCTGTAAACCCCTTTTTTGGGCCTCCAAAGATTTCAACATTTTTGCCGGCCTAAGATGCATTTTAAGGCCTTTTTTGGGCTGCTACCATATTCTGTACTTTCGGGGATTTAGGATGCATTTTTCGTGGCAAAAAATATTTTGGAGAATTACAGTGGTCTAGGATTTGGGTTAATGCCCCTTTCAGGCTGTAAATGTTTTTGGGACATTCAGAGATCTCTCACAATGTTTTTGGGCCACCAACATTTTCCAGACTTTAGGGGGTCTACGATGCCTGTAAACCCCTTTTTTGGGCCTCCAAAGATTTCAACATTTTTTCAGGCCTAAGATGCATTTTAAGGCCTTTTTTGGAATGCTGACATATTCTGAACTTTCAGGGTTGTAGGATGCATTTTTCGTGCCAAAAATATTTTTGGGAATTTCAGGGGTCTAGCATGCGGGTTAATGTCCTTTTCAGACTGCAAATGTTTTTGGGAGATTCAGAGCTCTCTCACACCGTTTTTGGGCCACCGACATATTCTGGACTTTAGGGGGTCTACGATGCCTGTAAACCCCTTTTTTGGGCATCCAAACATTTCAACATTTTTGCAGGCCTAAGATGCATTTTAAGGCCTTTTTGGGCTGCTAACATTTTCTGAACTTTCAGGGGTGTAGGATGCATTTTTCGTGCCAGAAATATTTTTGGTAATTTCAGTGGTCTAGGATTTGGGTTAATGCCCCTTTCAGGCTGCAAATGTTTTTGGGACATTCAGAGCTCTCTCACAATGTTTTTGGGCCACCAACATTTTCTGGACTTTAGGGGGTCTACGATGCCTGTAAACCTTTTTTTTGGGCCTCCAAACATTTCAACATTTTTGCAGGCCTAAAATGCATTTAAGGCCTTTTTTGGGCTGCTAACATATTCTGTACTTTCAGGGGGGTAGGATGCATTTTTCATGCCAAAAATATTTTGGGGAATTTCAGTGGTCTAGGATGCGGGTTAATGCCCCTTTCAAGCTGCAAATGCTTTTGGGACATTCCGAGCTCTCTCACACTGCTTTTGGGCCACCAACATTTTATGGACTTTAGGTGGTCTACGATGCCTGTAAACCCCTTTTTTGGGCCTCCAAACATTTCAACATTTTTGCAGGCCTAAAATGCATTTAAGGCCTTTTTTGGGCTGCTAACATATTCTGTACTTTCAGGGGTTTAGGATGCATTTTTCGTGCCAAAAATATTTTTGGGAATTTCAGTGGTCTAGGATTTGGGTTAATGCCCCTTTTGGGCTGCTAATGTTTTTGGGACATTCAGAGCTCTCTCACAATGTCTTTGGGCCACCAACATTTTCTGGACTTTAGGGGCTCTACGATGCTGGTAAACCTTTTTTTTGGGCCTCCAAACATTTCAACATTTTTGCAGGCCTAAATTGCATTTAAGGCCTTTTTTGGGCTGCTAACATATTCTGTACTTTCGGGGTTTAGGATGCATTTTTCGTGCCAAAAATATTTTTGGGAATTTCAGTGGTCTAGGATTTGGGTTAATGCCCCTTTCAGGCTGCAAATGTTTTTGGGACATTCAGAGCTCTCTCACAATGTTTTTGGGCCACCAACATTTTCTGGACTTTAGGGGGTCTACGATGCCTGTAAACCTTTTTTTTGGGCCTCTAAACATTTCAACATTTTTGCAGGCCTAAAATGCATTTAAGGCCTTTTTTGGGCTGCTAACATATTCTGTACTTTCAGGGGGGTAGGATGCATTTTTCGTGCCAAAAATATTTTTGGGAATTTCAGTGGTCTAGGATGCGGGTTAATGCCCCTTTCAAACTGCAAATGCTTTTGGGACATTCTGAGCTCTCTCACAATGTTTTTGGGCCACCAACATTTTCTGGACTTTAGGGGGTCTACGATGCCTGTAAACCTTTTTTTTGGGCCTCCAAACATTTCAACATTTTTGCCGGCCTAAGATGCATTTTAAGGCCTTTTTTGGGCTGCTACCATATTCTGTACTTTCGGGGATTTAGGATGCATTTTTCGTGGCAAAAAATATTTTGGAGAATTACAGTGGTCTAGGATGTGGGTTAATGCCCCTTTCAGGCTGTAAATGTTTTTGGGACATTCAGAGATCTCTCACAATGTTTTTGGGCCACCAACATTTTCCAGACTTTAGGGGGTCTACGATGCCTGTAAACCCCTTTTTTGGGCCTCCAAAGATTTCAACATTTTTTCAGGCTTAAGATGCATTTTAAGGCCTTTTTTGGAATGCTGACATATTCTGAACTTTCAGGGTTGTAGGATGCATTTTTCGTGCCAAAAATATTTTTGGGAATTTCAGGGGTCTAGCATGCGGGTTAATGTCCTTTTCAGACTGGAAATGTTGTTGGGAGATTCAGAGCTCCCTCACACCGTTTTTGGGCCACCGACATATTCTGGACTTTAGGGGGTCTACGATGCCTGTAAACCCCTTTTTTGGGCATCCAAACATTTCAACATTTTTGCAGGCCTAAGATGCATTTTAAGGCCTTTTTGGGCTGCTAACATTTTCTGAACTTTCAGGGGTGTAGGATGCATTTTTCGTGCCAGAAATATTTTTGGTAATTTCAGAGGTCTAGGATTTGGGTTAATGCCCCTTTCAGGCTGCAAATGTTTTTGGGACATTCAGAGCTCTCTCACAATGTTTTTAGGCCACCAACATTTTCTGGACTTTAGGGGGTCTACGATGCCTGTAAACCTTTTTTTTGGGCCTCCAAACATTTCAACATTTTTGCAGGCCTAAAATGCATTTAAGGCCTTTTTTGGGCTGCTAACATATTCTGTACTTTCAGGGGGGTAGGATGCATTTTTCGTGCCAAAAATATTTTTGGGAATTTCAGTGGTCTAGGATGCGGGTTAATGCCCCTTTCAAGCTGCAAATGCTTTTGGGACATTCCGAGCTCTCTCACACTGCTTTTGGGCCACCAACATTTTCTGGACTTTAGGTGGTCTACGATGCCTGTAAACCCCTTTTTTGGGCCTCCAAAGATTTCAACATTTTTGCCGGCCTAAGATGCATTTTAAGGCCTTTTTTGGGCTGCTAACATATTCTGAACTTTCAGGGTTGTAGGATGCATTTTTCGTGCCAAAAATATTTTTGGGAATTTCAGGGGTCTAGCATGCGGGTTAATGTCCTTTTCAGACTGCAAATGTTTTTGGGAGATTCAGAGCTCTCTCACACCGTTTTTGGGCCACCGACATATTCTGGACTTTAGGGGGTCTACGATGCCTGTAAACCCCTTTTTCGGGCATCCAAACATTTCAACATTTTTGCAGGCCTAAGATGCATTTTAAGGCCTTTTTGGGCTGCTAACATTTTCTGAACTTTCAGGGGTGTAGGATGCATTTTTCGTGCCAGAAATATTTTTGGTAATTTCAGTGGTCTAGGATTTGGGTTAATGCCCCTTTCAAGCTGCAAATGCTTTTGGGACATTCCGAGCTCTCTCACACTGCTTTTGGGCCACCAACATTTTATGGACTTTAGGTAGTCTACGATGCCTGTAAAAACCTTTTTTGGGCCTCCAAAGATTTCAACATTTTTGCCGGCCTAAGATGCATTTTAAGGCCTTTTTTGGGCTGCTAACATATTCTGTACTTTCGGGGATGTAGGATGCATTTTTCGTGGCAAAATTATTTTGGAGAATTACAGTGGTCTAGGATTTGGGTTAATGCCCCTTTCAAGCTGCAAATGCTTTTGGGACATTCCGAGCTCTCTCACACTGCTTTTGGGCCACCAACATTTTATGGACTTTAGGTGGTCTACGATGCCTGTAAACCCCTTTTTTGGGCCTCCAAAGATTTCAACATTTTTGCAGGCCTAAGATGCATTTTAAGGCCTTTTTTGGGCTGCTAACATATTCTGTACTTTCGGGGTTGTAGGATCCATTTTTCGTGGCAAAAATATTTTTGTTTTGGGAATTTCAGTGGTCTAGGATGTGGGTTAATGCCCCTTTCAGGCTGCAAATGCTTTTGGGACATTCAGAGCTCTCTCACACTGTTTTTAGGCCACCAACATTTTCTGAACTTTAGGGGGTCTACGATGCCTGTAAACCCCTTTTTTGGGCATCCAAACATTTCAACATTTTTGCAGGCCTAAGATGCATTTTAAGGCCTTTTTTGGGCTGCTAACATTTTCTGAACTTTTAGGGGTGTAGGATGCATTTTTCGTGCCAGAAATATTTTTGGTAATTTCAGTGGTCTAGGATTTGGGTTAATGTCCTTTTCAGGCTGCTAATGTTTTTGGGACATTCAGAGCTCTCTCACAATGTCTTTGGGCCACCAACATTTTCTGGACTTTAGGGGGTCTACGATGCCGGTAAACCTTTTTTTTGGGCCTCCAAACATTTCAACATTTTTGCAGGCCTAAATTGCATTTAAGGCCTTTTTTGTGCTGCTAACATATTCTGTACTTTCGGGGTTTAGGATGCATTTTTCGTGCCAAAAATATTTTTGGGAATTTCAGTGGTCTAGGATTTGGGTTAATGCCCCTTTTGGGCTGCTAATGTTTTTGGGACATTCAGAGCTCTCTCACAATGTCTTTGGGCCACCAACATTTTCTGGACTTTAGGGGGTCTACGATGCTGGTAAACCTTTTTTTTGGGCCTCCAAACATTTCAACATTTTTGCAGGCCTAAATTGCATTTAAGGCCTTTTTTGGGCTGCTAACATATTCTGTACTTTCGGGGTTTAGGATGCATTTTTCGTGCCAAAAATATTTTTGGGAATTTCAGTGGTCTAGGATTTGGGTTAATGCCCCTTTCAGGCTGCAAATGTTTTTGGGACATTCAGAGCTCTCTCACAATGTTTTTGGGCCACCAACATTTTCTGGACTTTAGGGGGTCTACGATGCCTGTAAACCTTTTTTTTGGGCCTCCAAACATTTCAACATTTTTGCAGGCCTAAAATGCATTTAAGGCCTTTTTTGGGCTGCTAACATATTCTGTACTTTCAGGGGGGTAGGATGCATTTTTCATGCCAAAAATATTTTGGAGTATTACAGTGGTCTAGGATGTGGGTTAATGCCCCTTTCAAGCTGTAAATGCTTTTGGGACATTCCGAGCTCTCTCACACTGCTTTTGGGCCACCAACATTTTCTGGACTTTAGGTGGTCTACGATGCCTGTAAACCCCTTTTTTGGGCCTCCAAAGATTTCAACATTTTTGCCGGCCTAAGATGCATTTTAAGGCCTTTTTGGGGCTGCTAACATATTCTGAACTTTCAGGGTTGTAGGATGCATTTTTCGTGCCAAAAATATTTTTGGGAATTTCAGGGGTCTAGCATGCGGGTTAATGTCCTTTTCAGACTGCAAATGTTTTTGGGAGATTCAGAGCTCTCTCACACCGTTTTTGGGCCACCGACATATTCTGGACTTTAGGGGGTCTACGATGCCTGTAAACCCCTTTTTTGGGCATCCAAACATTTCAACATTTTTGCAGGCCTAAGATGCATTTTAAGGCCTTTTTGGGCTGCTAACATTTTCTGAACTTTCAGGGGTGTAGGATGCATTTTTCGTGCCAGAAATATTTTTGGTAATTTCAGTGGTCTAGGATTTGGGTTAATGCCCCTTTCAGGCTGCAAATGTTTTTGGGACATTCAGAGCTCTCTCACAATGTTTTTGGGCCACCAACATTTTCTGGACTTTAGGGGGTCTACGATGCCTGTAAACCTTTTTTTTGGGCCTCCAAACATTTCAACATTTTTGCAGGCCTAAAATGCATTTAAGGCCTTTTTTGGGCTGCTAACATATTCTGTACTTTCAGGGGGGTAGGATGCATTTTTCATGCCAAAAATATTTTGGGGAATTTCAGTGGTCTAGGATGCGGGTTAATGCCCCTTTCAAGCTGCAAATGCTTTTGGGACATTCCGAGCTCTCTCACACTGCTTTTGGGCCACCAACATTTTATGGACTTTAGGTGGTCTACGATGCCTGTAAACCCCTTTTTTGGGCCTCCAAAGATTTCAACATTTTTGCCGGCCTAAGATGCATTTTAAGGCCTTTTTTGGGCTGCTAACATATTCTGTACTTTCGGGGATGTAGGATGCATTTTTCGTGGCAAAAATATTTTGGAGAATTACAGTGGTCTAGGATGTGGGTTAATGCCCCTTTCAGGCTGTATATGTTTTTGGGACATTCAGAGATCTCTCACAATGTTTTTGGGCCACCAACATTTTACAGACTTTAGGGGGTCTACGATGCCTGTAAACCCCTTTTTTGGGCCTCGAAAGATTTCAACATTTTTGCAGCCTAAAATGCATTTTAAGGCCTTTTTTGGGCTGCTAACATATTCTGTACTTTCGGGGTTGTAGGATCCATTTTCCGTGGCAAAAATATTTTTTTTGGGGAATTTCAGTGGTCTAGGATGTGGGTTAATGCCCCTTTCAGGCTGCAAATGCTTTTGGGACATTCAGAGCTCTCTCACACTGATTTTGGGCCACAAACATTTTCTGAACTTTAGGGGATCTACGATGCCTGTAAACCCCTTTTTTGGGCATCCAAACATTTCAACATTTTTGCAGGCCTAAGATGCATTTTAAGGCCTTTTTTGGGCTGCTAACATTTTCTGAACTTTCAGGGGTGTAGGATGGATTTTTCGTGCCAGAAATATTTTTGGGAATTTCAGTGGTCTAGGATTTGGGTTAATGCCCCTTTTGGGCTGCTAATGTTTTTGGGACATTCAGAGCTCTCTCACAATGTCTTTGGGCCACCAACATTTTCTGGACTTTAGGGGGTCTACGATGCCGGTAAACCTTTTTTTTTTTGGGCCTCCAAACATTTCAACATTTTTGCAGGCATAAATTGCATTTAAGGCCTTTTTTGGGCTGCTAACATATTCTGTACTTTCAGGGGTTTAGGATGCATTTTTCGTGCCAAAAATATTTTTGGGAATTTCAGTGGTCTAGGATTTGGGTTAATGCCCCTTTCAGGCTGCAAATGTTTTTGGGACATTCAGAGCTCTCTCACAATGTTTTTGGGCCACCAACATTTTCTGGACTTTAGGGGGTCTACGATGCCTGTAAACTTTTTTTTTGGGCCTCCAAACATTTCAACATTTTTGCAGGCCTAAAATGCATTTAAGGCCTTTTTTGGGCTGCTAACATATTCTGTACTTTCAGGGGGGGTAGGATGCATTTTTCGTGCCAAAAATATTTTGGAGAATTACAGTGGTCTAGGATTTGGGTTAATGCCCCTTTCAAGCTGCAAATGCTTTTGGGACATTCCGAGCTCTCTCACACTGCTTTTGGGCCACCAACATTTTCTGGACATTAGTTGGTCTACGATGCCTGTAAACCCCTTTTTTGGGCCTCCAAAGATTTCAACATTTTTGCCGGCCTAAGATGTATTTTAAGGCCTTTTTTGGGCTGCTAACATATTCTGAACTTTCAGGGTTGTAGGATGCATTTTTCGTGCCAAAAATATTTTTGGGAATTTCAGGGGTCTAGCATGCGGGTTAATGTCCTTTTCAGACTGCAAATGTTTTTGGGAGATTCAGAGCTCTCTCACACCATTTTTGGGCCACCAACATTTTATGGACTTTAGGTAGTCTACGATGCCTGTAAACCCCTTTTTTGGGCCTCCAAAGATTTCAACATTTTTGCCGGCCTAAGATGCATTTTAAGGCCTTTTTTGGGCTGCTAACATATTCTGTACTTTCGGGGATGTAGGATGCATTTTTCGTGGCAAAAATATTTTGGAGAATTACAGTGGTCTAGGATTTGGGTTAATGCCCCTTTCAAGCTGCAAATGCTTTTGGGACATTCCGAGCTCTCTCACACTGCTTTTGGGCCACCAACATTTTATGGACTTTAGGTGGTCTACGATGCCTGTAAACCCCTTTTTTGGGCCTCCAAAGATTTCAACATTTTTGCAGGCCTAAGATGCATTTTAAGGCCTTTTTTGGGCTGCTAACATATTCTGTACTTTCGGGGTTGTAGGATCCATTTTTCGTGGCAAAAATATTTTTGTTTTGGGAATTTCAGTGGTCTAGGATGTGGGTTAATGCCCCTTTCAGGCTGCAAATGCTTTTAGGACATTCAGAGCTCTCTCACACTGTTTTTGGGCCACCAACATTTTCTGAACTTTAGGGGGTCTACGATGCCTGTAAACCCCGTTTGTGGGCATCCAAACATTTCAACATTTTTGCAGGCCTAAGATGCATTTTAAGGCCTTTTTTGGGCTGCTAACATTTTCTGAACTTTCAGGGGTGTAGGATGCATTTTTCGTGCCAGAAATATTTTTGGTAATTTCAGTGGTCTAGGATTTGGGTTAATGCCCCTTTTGGGCTGCTAATGTTTTTGGGACATTCAGAGCTCTCTCACAATGTCTTTGGGCCACCAACATTTTCTGGACTTTAGGGGCTCTACGATGCTGGTAAACCTTTTTTTTGGGCCTCCAAACATTTCAACATTTTTGCAGGCCTAAATTGCATTTAAGGCCTTTTTTGGGCTGCTAACATATTCTGTACTTTCGGGGTTTAGGATGCATTTTTCGTGCCAAAAATATTTTTGGGAATTTCAGTGGTCTAGGATTTGGGTTAATGCCCCTTTCAGGCTGCAAATGTTTTTGGGACATTCAGAGCTCTCTCACAATGTTTTTGGGCCACCAACATTTTCTGGACTTTAGGGGGTCTACGATGCCTGTAAACCTTTTTTTTGGGCCTCTAAACATTTCAACATTTTTGCAGGCCTAAAATGCATTTAAGGCCTTTTTTGGGCTGCTAACATATTCTGTACTTTCAGGGGGGTAGGATGCATTTTTCGTGCCAAAAATATTTTTGGGAATTTCAGTGGTCTAGGATGCGGGTTAATGCCCCTTTCAAACTGCAAATGCTTTTGGGACATTCTGAGCTCTCTCACACTGCTTTTGGGCCACCAACATTTTCTGGACTTTAGGTGGTCTACGATGCCTGTAAACCCCTTTTTTGGGCCTCCAAAGATTTCAACATTTTTGCCGGCCTAAGATGCATTTTAAGGCCTTTTTTGGGCTGCTACCATATTCTGTACTTTCGGGGATTTAGGATGCATTTTTCGTGGCAAAAAATATTTTGGAGAATTACAGTGGTCTAGGATGTGGGTTAATGCCCCTTTCAGGCTGTAAATGTTTTTGGGACATTCAGAGATCTCTCACAATGTTTTTGGGCCACCAACATTTTCCAGACTTTAGGGGGTCTACGATGCCTGTAAACCCCTTTTTTGGGCCTCCAAAGATTTCAACATTTTTTCAGGCTTAAGATGCATTTTAAGGCCTTTTTTGGAATGCTGACATATTCTGAACTTTCAGGGTTGTAGGATGCATTTTTCGTGCCAAAAATATTTTTGGGAATTTCAGGGGTCTAGCATGCGGGTTAATGTCCTTTTCAGACTGGAAATGTTGTTGGGAGATTCAGAGCTCCCTCACACCGTTTTTGGGCCACCGACATATTCTGGACTTTAGGGGGTCTACGATGCCTGTAAACCCCTTTTTTGGGCATCCAAACATTTCAACATTTTTGCAGGCCTAAGATGCATTTTAAGGCCTTTTTGGGCTGCTAACATTTTCTGAACTTTCAGGGGTGTAGGATGCATTTTTCGTGCCAGAAATATTTTTGGTAATTTCAGAGGTCTAGGATTTGGGTTAATGCCCCTTTCAGGCTGCAAATGTTTTTGGGACATTCAGAGCTCTCTCACAATGTTTTTAGGCCACCAACATTTTCTGGACTTTAGGGGGTCTACGATGCCTGTAAACCTTTTTTTTGGGCCTCCAAACATTTCAACATTTTTGCAGGCCTAAAATGCATTTAAGGCCTTTTTTGGGCTGCTAACATATTCTGTACTTTCAGGGGGGTAGGATGCATTTTTCGTGCCAAAAATATTTTTGGGAATTTCAGTGGTCTAGGATGCGGGTTAATGCCCCTTTCAAGCTGCAAATGCTTTTGGGACATTCCGAGCTCTCTCACACTGCTTTTGGGCCACCAACATTTTCTGGACTTTAGGTGGTCTACGATGCCTGTAAACCCCTTTTTTGGGCCTCCAAAGATTTCAACATTTTTGCCGGCCTAAGATGCATTTTAAGGCCTTTTTTGGGCTGCTAACATATTCTGAACTTTCAGGGTTGTAGGATGCATTTTTCGTGCCAAAAACATTTTTGGGAATTTCAGGGGTCTAGCATGCGGGTTAATGTCCTTTTCAGACTGCAAATGTTTTTGGGAGATTCAGAGCTCTCTCACACCGTTTTTGGGCCACCGACATATTCTGGACTTTAGGGGGTCTACGATGCCTGTAAACCCCTTTTTCGGGCATCCAAACATTTCAACATTTTTGCAGGCCTAAGATGCATTTTAAGGCCTTTTTGGGCTGCTAACATTTTCTGAACTTTCAGGGGTGTAGGATGCATTTTTCGTGCCAGAAATATTTTTGGTAATTTCAGTGGTCTAGGATTTGGGTTAATGCCCCTTTCAAGCTGCAAATGCTTTTGGGACATTCCGAGCTCTCTCACACTGCTTTTGGGCCACCAACATTTTATGGACTTTAGGTAGTCTACGATGCCTGTAAACCCCTTTTTTGGGCCTCCAAAGATTTCAACATTTTTGCCGGCCTAAGATGCATTTTAAGGCCTTTTTTGGGCTGCTAACATATTCTGTACTTTCGGGGATGTAGGATGCATTTTTCGTGGCAAAAATATTTTGGAGAATTACAGTGGTCTAGGATTTGGGTTAATGCCCCTTTCAAGCTGCAAATGCTTTTGGGACATTCCGAGCTCTCTCACACTGCTTTTGGGCCACCAACATTTTATGGACTTTAGGTGGTCTACGATGCCTGTAAACCCCTTTTTTGGGCCTCCAAAGATTTCAACATTTTTGCAGGCCTAAGATGCATTTTAAGGCCTTTTTTGGGCTGCTAACATATTCTGTACTTTCGTGGTTGTAGGATCCATTTTTCGTGGCAAAAATATTTTTGTTTTGGGAATTTCAGTGGTCTAGGATGTGGGTTAATGCCCCTTTCAGGCTGCAAATGCTTTTGGGGCATTCAGAGCTCTCTCACACTGTTTTTGGGCCACCAACATTTTCTGAACTTTAGGGGGTCTACGATGCCTGTAAACCCCTTTTTTGGGCATCCAAACATTTCAACATTTTTGCAGGCCTAAGATGAATTTTAAGGCCTTTTTTGGGCTGCTAACATTTTCTGAACTTTCAGGGGTGTAGGATGCATTTTTCGTGCCAGAAATATTTTTGGTAATTTCAGTGGTCTAGGATTTGGGTTAATGCCCCTTTTGGGCTGCTAATGTTTTTGGGACATTCAGAGCTCTCTCACAATGTCTTTGGGCCACCAACATTTTCTGGACGTTAGGGGGTCTACGATGCCGGTAAACCTTTTTTTTTGGCCTCCAAAAATTTCAACATTTTTGCAGGCCTAAATTGCATTTAAGGCCTTTTTTGGGCTGCTAACATATTCTGTACTTTCAGGGGTTTAGGATGCATTTTTCGTGCCAAAAATATTTTTGGGAATTTCAGTGGTCTAGGATTTGGGTTAATGCCCCTTTCAGGCTGCAAATGTTTTTGGGACATTCAGAGCTCTCTCACAATGTTTTCGGGCCACCAACATTTTCTGGACTTTAGGGGGTCTACGATGCCTGTAAACCTTTTTTTTGGGCCTCCAAACATTTCAACATTTTTGCAGGCCTAAAATGCATTTAAGGCCTTTTTTGGGCTGCTAACATATTCTGTACTTTCAGGGGGGTAGGATGCATTTTTCATGCCAAAAATATTTTGGAGTATTACAGTGGTCTAGGATGTGGGTTAATGCCCCTTTCAGGCTGTAAATGTTTTTGGGACATTCAGAGATCTCTCACAATGTTTTTGGGCCACCAACATTTTCCAGATTTTAGGGGGTATACGATGCCTGTAAACCCCTTTTTTGGGCCTCCAAAGATTTCAACATTTTTTCAGGCCTAAGATGCATTTTAAGGCCTTTTTTGGAATGCTGACATATTCTGAACTTTCAGGGTTGTAGGATGCATTTTTCGTGCCAAAAATATTTTTGGGAATTTCAGGGGTCTAGCATGCGGGTTAATGTCCTTTTCAGACTGCAAATGTTTTTGGGAGATTCAGAGCTCTCTCACACCGTTTTTGGGCCACCGACATATTCTGGACTTTAGGGGGTCTACGATGCCTGTAAACCCCTTTTTTGGGCATCCAAACATTTCAACATTTTTGCAGGCCTAAGATGCATTTTAAGGCCTTTTTGGGCTGCTAACATTTTCTGTACTTTCGGGGATGTAGGATGCATTTTTCGTGGCAAAAATATTTTGGAGAATTACAGTGGTCTAGGATGTGGGTTAATGCCCCTTTCAGGCTGTAAATGTTTTTGGGACATTCAGAGATCTCTCACAATGTTTTTGGGCCACCAACATTTTACAGACTTTAGGGGGTCTACGATGCCTGTAAACCCCTTTTTTGGGCCTCCAAAGATTTCAACATTTTTGCAGGCCTAAAATGCATTTTAAGGCCTTTTTTGGGCTGCTAACATATTCTGTACTTTCGGGGTTGTAGGATCCATTTTTCGTGGCAAAAATATTTTTGTTTTGGGAATTTCAGTGGTCTAGGATGTGGGTTAATGCCCCTTTCAGGCTGCAAATGCTTTTGGGACATTCAGAGCTCTCTCACACTGTTTTTGGGCCACCAACATTTTCTGAACTTTAGGGGGTCTACGATGCCTGTAAACCCCTTTTTTGGGCATCCAAACATTTCAACATTTTTGCAGGCCTAAAATGCATTTAAGGCCTTTTTTGGGCTGCTAACATATTCTGTACTTTCAGGGGGGGTAGGATGCATTTTTCGTGCCAAAAATATTTTGGAGAATTACAGTGGTCTAGGATTTGGGTTAATGCCCCTTTCAAGCTGCAAATGCTTTTGGGACATTCCGAGCTCTCTCACACTGCTTTTGGGCCACCAACATTTTCTGGACTTTAGGTGGTCTACGATGCCTGTAAACCCCTTTTTTGGGCCTCCAAAGATTTCAACATTTTTGCCGGCCTAAGATGCATTTTAAGGCCTTTTTTGGGCTGCTAACATATTCTGAACTTTCAGGGTTGTAGGATGCATTTTTCGTGCCAAAAATATTTTTGGGAATTTCAGGGGTCTAGCATGCGGGTTAATGTCCTTTTCAGACTGCAAATGTTTTTGGGAGATTCAGAGCTCTCTCACACCGTTTTTGGGCCACCGACATATTCTGGACTTTAGGGGGTCTACGATGCCTGTAAACCCCTTTTTCGGGCATTTTCAACATTTTCAACATTTTTGCAGGCCTAAGATGCATTTTAAGGCCTTTTTGGGCTGCTAACATTTTCTGAACTTTCAGGGGTGTAGGATGCATTTTTCGTGCCAGAAATATTTTTGGTAATTTCAGTGGTCTAGGATTTGGGTTAATGCCCCTTTCAAGCTGCAAATGCTTTTGGGACATTCCGAGCTCTCTCACACTGCTTTTGGGCCACCAACATTTTATGGACTTTAGGTAGTCTAAGATGCCTGTAAACCCCTTTTTTGGGCCTCCAAAGATTTCAACATTTTTGCCGTCCTAAGATGCATTTTAAGGCCTTTTTTGGGCTGCTAACATTTTCTGTACTTTCGGGGATGTAGGATGCATTTTTCGTGGCAAAAATATTTTGGAGAATTACAGTGGTCTAGGATTTGGGTTAATGCCCCTTTCAAGCTGCAAATGCTTTTGGGACATTCCGAGCTCTCTCACACTGCTTTTGGGCCACCAACATTTTATGGACTTTAGGTGGTCTACGATGCCTGTAAACCCCTTTTTTGGGCCTCCAAAGATTTCAACATTTTTGCAGGCCTAAGATGCATTTTAAGGCCTTTTTTGGGCTGCTAACATTTTCTGAACTTTCAGGGGTGTAGGATGCATTTTTCGTGCCAGAAATATTTTTGGTAATTTCAGTGGTCTAGGTTAATGTCCTTTTCAGTCAGGCTGCTAATGTTTTTGGGACATTCAGAGCTCTCTCACAATGTCTTTGGGCCACCAACATTTTCTGGACTTTAGGGGCTCTACGATGCTGGTAAACCTTTTTTTTGGGCCTCCAAACATTTCAACATTTTTGCAGGCCTAAATTGCATTTAAGGCCTTTTTTGGGCTGCTAACATATTCTGTACTTTCGGGGTTTAGGATGCATTTTTCGTGCCAAAAATATTTTTGGGAATTTCAGTGGTCTAGGATTTGGGTTAATGCCCCTTTCAGGCTGCAAATGTTTTTGGGACATTCAGAGCTCTCTCACAATGTTTTTGGGCCACCAACATTTTCTGGACTTTAGGGGGTCTACGATGCCTGTAAACCTTTTTTTTGGGCCTCCAAACATTTCAACATTTTTGCAGGCCTAAAATGCATTTAAGGCCTTTTTTGGGCTGCTAACATATTCTGTACTTTCAGGGGGGTAGGATGCATTTTTCGTGCCAAAAATATTTTTGGGAATTTCAGTGGTCTAGGATGCGGGTTAATGCCCCTTTCAAGCTGCAAATGCTTTTGGGACATTCCGAGCTCTCTCACACTGCTTTTGGGCCACCAACATTTTCTGGACTTTAGGTGGTCTACGATGCCTGTAAACCCCTTTTTTGGGCCTCCAAAGATTTCAACATTTTTGCCGGCCTAAGATGCATTTTAAGGCCTTTTTTGGGCTGCTAACATATTCTGTACTTTCGGGGAGTGGTCTAGGATGCGGGTTAATGCCCCTTTCAAGCTGCAAATGCTTTTGGGACATTCCGAGCTCTCTCACACTGCTTTTGGGCCACCAACATTTTCTGGACTTTAGGTGGTCTACGATGCCTGTAAACCCCTTTTTTGGGCCTCCAAAGATTTCAACATTTTTGCCGGCCTAAGATGCATTTTAAGGCCTTTTTTGGGCTGCTAACATATTCTGAACTTTCAGGGTTGTAGGATGCATTTTTCGTGCCAAAAATATTTTTGGGAATTTCAGTGGTCTAGGATTTGGGTTAATGCCCCTTTCAGGCTGCAAATGTTTTTGGGACATTCAGAGCTCTCTCACAATGTTTTCGGGCCACCAACATTTTCTGGACTTTAGGGGGTCTACGATGCCTGTAAACCTTTTTTTTGGGCCTCCAAACATTTCAACATTTTTGCAGGCCTAAAATGCATTTAAGGCCTTTTTTGGGCTGCTAACATATTCTGTACTTTCAGGGGGGTAGGATGCATTTTTCATGCCAAAAATATTTTGGAGTATTACAGTGGTCTAGGATGTGGGTTAATGCCCCTTTCAGGCTGTAAATGTTTTTGGGACATTCAGAGATCTCTCACAATGTTTTTGGGCCACCAACATTTTCCAGATTTTAGGGGGTATACGATGCCTGTAAACCCCTTTTTTGGGCCTCCAAAGATTTCAACATTTTTTCAGGCCTAAGATGCATTTTAAGGCCTTTTTTGGAATGCTGACATATTCTGAACTTTCAGGGTTGTAGGATGCATTTTTCGTGCCAAAAATATTTTTGGGAATTTCAGGGGTCTAGCATGCGGGTTAATGTCCTTTTCAGACTGCAAATGTTTTTGGGAGATTCAGAGCTCTCTCACACCGTTTTTGGGCCACCGACATATTCTGGACTTTAGGGGGTCTACGATGCCTGTAAACCCCTTTTTTGGGCATCCAAACATTTCAACATTTTTGCAGGCCTAAAATGCATTTTAAGGCCTTTTTGGGCTGCTAACATTTTCTGTACTTTCGGGGATGTAGGATGCATTTTTCGTGGCAAAAATATTTTGGAGAATTACAGTGGTCTAGGATGTGGGTTAATGCCCCTTTCAGGCTGTAAATGTTTTTGGGACATTCAGAGATCTCTCACAATGTTTTTGGGCCACCAACATTTTACAGACTTTAGGGGGTCTACGATGCCTGTAAACCCCTTTTTTGGGCCTCCAAAGATTTCAACATTTTTGCAGGCCTAAAATGCATTTTAAGGCCTTTTTTGGGCTGCTAACATATTCTGTACTTTCGGGGTTGTAGGATCCATTTTTCGTGGCAAAAATATTTTTGTTTTGGGAATTTCAGTGGTCTAGGATGTGGGTTAATGCCCCTTTCAGGCTGCAAATGCTTTTGGGACATTCAGAGCTCTCTCACACTGTTTTTGGGCCACCAACATTTTCTGAACTTTAGGGGGTCTACGATGCCTGTAAACCCCTTTTTTGGGCATCCAAACATTTCAACATTTTTGCAGGCCTAAAATGCATTTAAGGCCTTTTTTGGGCTGCTAACATATTCTGTACTTTCAGGGGGGGTAGGATGCATTTTTCGTGCCAAAAATATTTTGGAGAATTACAGTGGTCTAGGATTTGGGTTAATGCCCCTTTCAAGCTGCAAATGCTTTTGGGACATTCCGAGCTCTCTCACACTGCTTTTGGGCCACCAACATTTTCTGGACTTTAGGTGGTCTACGATGCCTGTAAACCCCTTTTTTGGGCCTCCAAAGATTTCAACATTTTTGCCGGCCTAAGATGCATTTTAAGGCCTTTTTTGGGCTGCTAACATATTCTGAACTTTCAGGGGTTTAGGATGCATTTTTCGTGCCAAAAATATTTTTGGGAATTTCAGGGGTCTAGCATGCGGGTTAATGTCCTTTTCAGACTGCAAATGTTTTTGGGACATTCAGAGCTCTCTCACAATGTTTTTGGGCCACCGACATATTCTGGACTTTAGGGGGTCTACGATGCCTGTAAACCCCTTTTTCGGGCATCCAAACATTTCAACATTTTTGCAGGCCTAAGATGCATTTTAAGGCCTTTTTGGGCTGCTAACATTTTCTGAACTTTCAGGGGTGTAGGATGCATTTTTCGTGCCAGAAATATTTTTGGTAATTTCAGTGGTCTAGGATTTGGGTTAATGCCCCTTTCAAGCTGCAAATGCTTTTGGGACATTCCGAGCTCTCTCACACTGCTTTTGGGCCACCAACATTTTATGGACTTTAGGTAGTCTACGATGCCTGTAAACCCCTTTTTTGGGCCTCCAAAGATTTCAACATTTTTGCCGGCCTAAGATGCATTTTAAGGCCTTTTTTGGGCTGCTAACATATTCTGTACTTTCGGGGATGTAGGATGCATTTTTCGTGGCAAAAATATTTTGGAGAATTACAGTGGTCTAGGATTTGGGTTAATGCCCCTTTCAAGCTGCAAATGCTTTTGGGACATTCCGAGCTCTCTCACACTGCTTTTGGGCCACCAACATTTTATGGACTTTAGGTGGTCTACGATGCCTGTAAACCCCTTTTTTGGGCCTCCAAAGATTTCAACATTTTTGCAGGCCTAAGATGCATTTTAAGGCCTTTTTTGGGCTGCTAACATTTTCTGAACTTTCAGGGGTGTAGGATGCATTTTTCGTGCCAGAAATATTTTTGGTAATTTCAGTGGTCTAGGTTAATGTCCTTTTCAGTCAGGCTGCTAATGTTTTTGGGACATTCAGAGCTCTCTCACAATGTCTTTGGGCCACCAACATTTTCTGGACTTTAGGGGCTCTACGATGCTGGTAAACCTTTTTTTTGGGCCTCCAAACATTTCAACATTTTTGCAGGCCTAAATTGCATTTAAGGCCTTTTTTGGGCTGCTAACATATTCTGTACTTTCGGGGTTTAGGATGCATTTTTCGTGCCAAAAATATTTTTGGGAATTTCAGTGGTCTAGGATTTGGGTTAATGCCCCTTTCAGGCTGCAAATGTTTTTGGGACATTCAGAGCTCTCTCACAATGTTTTTGGGCCACCAACATTTTCTGGACTTTAGGGGGTCTACAATGCCTGTAAACCTTTTTTTTGGGCCTCCAAACATTTCAACATTTTTGCAGGCCTAAAATGCATTTAAGGCCTTTTTTGGGCTGCTAACATATTCTGTACTTTCAGGGGGGTAGGATGCATTTTTCGTGCCAAAAATATTTTTGGGAATTTCAGTGGTCTAGGATGCGGGTTAATGCCCCTTTCAAGCTGCAAATGCTTTTGGGACATTCCGAGCTCTCTCACACTGCTTTTGGGCCACCAACATTTTCTGGACTTTAGGTGGTCTACGATGCCTGTAAACCCCTTTTTTGGGCCTCCAAAGATTTCAACATTTTTGCCGGCCTAAGATGCATTTTAAGGCCTTTTTTGGGCTGCTAACATATTCTGTACTTTCGGGGATGTAGGATGCATTTTTCGTGGCAAAAAATATTTTGGAGAATTACAGTGGTCTAGGATGTGGGTTAATGCCCCTTTCAGGCTGTAAATGTTTTTGGGACATTCAGAGATCTCTCACAATGTTTTTGGGCCACCAACATTTTCCAGACTTTAGGGGGTGTACGATGCCTGTAAACCCCTTTTTTGGGCCTCCAAAGATTTCAACATTTTTTCAGGCTTAAGATGCATTTTAAGGCCTTTTTTGGAATGATGACATATTCTGAACTTTCAGGGTTGTAGGATGCATTTTTCGTGCCAAAAATATTTTTGGGAATTTCAGGGGTCTAGCATGCGGGTTAATGTCCTTTTCAGACTGGAAATGTTGTTGGGAGATTCAGAGCTCCCTCACACCGTTTTTGGGCCACCGACATATTCTGGACTTTAGGGGGTCTACGATGCCTGTAAACCCCTTTTTTGGGCATCCAAACATTTCAACATTTTTGCAGGCCTAAGATGCATTTTAAGGCCTTTTTGGGCTGCTAACATTTTCTGAACTTTCAGGGGTGTAGGATGCATTTTTGGTGCCAGAAATATTTTTGGTAATTTCAGAGGTCTAGGATTTGGGTTAATGCCCCTTTCAGGCTGCAAATGTTTTTGGGATATTCAGAGCTCTCTCACAATGTTTTTGGGCCACCAACATTTTCTGGACTTTAGGGGGTCTACGATGCCTGTAAACCTTTTTTTTGGGCCTCCAAACATTTCAACATTTTTGCAGGCCTAAAATGCATTTAAGGCCTTTTTTGGGCTGCTAACATATTCTGTACTTTCAGGGGGGTAGGATGCATTTTTCGTGCCAAAAATATTTTTGGGAATTTCAGTGGTCTAGGATGCGGGTTAATGCCCCTTTCAAGCTGCAAATGCTTTTGGGACATTCCGAGCTCTCTCACACTGCTTTTGGGCCACCAAAATTTTCTGGACTTTAGGTGGTCTACGATGCCTGTAAACCCCTTTTTTGGGCCTCCAAAGATTTCAACATTTTTGCCGGCCTAAGATGCATTTTAAGGCCTTTTTTGGGCTGCTAACATATTCTGAACTTTCAGGGTTGTAGGATGCATTTTTCGTGCCAAAAATATTTTTGGGAATTTCAGGGGTCTAGCATGCGGGTTAATGTCCTTTTCAGACTGCAAATGTTTTTGGGAGATTCAGAGCTCTCTCACACCGTTTTTGGGCCACCGACATATTCTGGACTTTAGGGGGTCTACGATGCCTGTAAACCCCTTTTTCGGGCATCCAAACATTTCAACATTTTTGCAGGCCTAAGATGCATTTTAAGGCCTTTTTGGGCTGCTAACATTTTCTGAACTTTCAGGGGTGTAGGATGCATTTTTCGTGCCAGAAATATTTTTGGTAATTTCAGTGGTCTAGGATTTGGGTTAATGCCCCTTTCAAGCTGCAAATGCTTTTGGGACATTCCGAGCTCTCTCACACTGCTTTTGGGCCACCAACATTTTATGGACTTTAGGTAGTCTACGATGCCTGTGAACCCCTTTTTTGGGCCTCCAAACATTTCAACATTTTTGCAGGCCTAAAATGCATTTAAGGCCTTTTTTGGGCTGCTAACATATTCTGTACTTTCAGGGGGGTAGGATGCATTTTTCATGCCAAAAATATTTTGGAGTATTACAGTGGTCTAGGATGTGGGTTAATGCCCCTTTCAGGCTGTAAATGTTTTTGGGACATTCAGAGATCTCTCACAATGTTTTTGGGCCACCAACATTTTCCAGACTTTAGGGGGTCTACGATGCCTGTAAACCCCTGTTTTGGGCCTCCAAACATTTCAACATTTTTGCAGGCCTAAAATGCATTTTAAGGCCTTTTTGGGCTGCTAACATTTTCTGAACTTTCAGGGGTGTAGGATGCATTTTTCGTGCCAGAAATATTTTTGGTAATTTCAGTGGTCTAGGATTTGGGTTAATGCCCCTTTCAGGATGCAAATGTTTTTGGGACATTCAGAGCTCTCTCACAATGTTTTTGGGCCACCAACATTTTCTGGACTTTAGGGGGTCTACGATGCCTGTAAATCTTTTTTTTGGGCCTCCAAACATTTCAAAATTTTTGCAGGCCTAAAATGCATTTAAGGCCTTTTTTGGGCTGCTAACATATTCTGTACTTTTAGGGGGGTAGGATGCATTTTTCATGCCAAAAATATTTTGGGGAATTTCAGTGGTCTAGGATGCGGGTTAATGCCCCTTTCAAGCTGCAAATGCTTTTGGGACATTCCGAGCTCTCTCACACTGCTTTTGGGCCACCAACATTTTATGGACTTTAGGTGGTCTACGATGCCTGTAAACCCCTTTTTTGGGCCTCCAAAAATTTCAACATTTTTGCCGGCCTAAGATGCATTTTAAGGCCTTTTTTGGGCTGCTAACATATTCTGTACTTTCGGGGATGTAGGATGCATTTTTCGTGGCAAAAATATTTTTGTTTTGGGAATTTCAGTGGTCTAGGATGTGGGTTAATGCCCCTTTCAGGCTGCAAATGCTTTTGGGACATTCAGAGCTCTCTCACACTGTTTTTGGGCCACCAACATTTTCTGAACTTTAGGGGGTCTACGATGCCTGTAAACCCCTTTTTTGGGCATCCAAACATTTCAACATTTTTGCAGGCCTAAATTGCATTTAAGGCCTTTTTTGGGCTGCTAACATATTCTGTACTTTCAGGGGTTTAGGATGCATTTTTCGTGCCAAAAATATTTTTGGGAATTTCAGTGGTCTAGGATTTGGGTTAATGCCCCTTTTGGGCTGCTAATGTTTTTGGGACATTCAGAGCTCTCTCACAATGTCTTTGGGCCACCAACATTTTCTGGACTTTAGGGGGTCTACGATGCTGGTAAACCTTTTTTTTGGGCCTCCAAACATTTCAACATTTTTGCAGGCCTAAATTGCATTTAAGGCCTTTTTTGGGCTGCTAACATATTCTGTAATTTCGGGGTTTAGGATGCATTTTTCGTGCCAAAAATATTTTTGGGAATTTCAGTGGTCTAGGATTTGGGTTAATGCCCCTTTCAGGCTGCAAATGTTTTTGGGACATTCAGAGCTCTCTCACAATGTTTTTGGGCCACCAACATTTTCTGGACTTTAGGGGGTCTACGATGCCTGTAAACCTTTTTTTTGGGCCTCCAAACATTTCAACATTTTTGCAGGCCTAAAATGCATTTAAGGCCTTTTTTGGGCTGCTAACATATTCTGTACTTTCAGGGGGGTAGGATGCATTTTTCATGCCAAAAATATTTTGGAGTATTACAGTGGTCTAGGATGTGGGTTAATGCCCCTTTCAGGCTGTAAATGTTTTTGGGACATTCAGAGATCTCTCACAATGTTTTTGGGCCACCAACATTTTCCAGACTTTAGGGGGTCTACGATGCCTGTAAACCCCTGTTTTGGGCCTCCAAACATTTCAACATTTTTGCAGGCCTAAAATGCATTTTAAGGCCTTTTTGGGCTGCTAACATTTTCTGAACTTTCAGGGGTGTAGGATGCATTTTTCGTGCCAGAAATATTTTTGGTAATTTCAGTGGTCTAGGATTTGGGTTAATGCCCCTTTCAGGATCCAAATGTTTTTGGGACATTCAGAGCTCTCTCACAATGTTTTTGGGCCACCAACATTTTCTGGACTTTAGGGGGTCTACGATGCCTGTAAACCTTTTTTTTGGGCCTCCAAACATTTCAACATTTTTGCAGGCCTAAAATGCATTTAAGGCCTTTTTTGGGCTGCTAACATATTCTGTACTTTCAGGGGGGTAGGATGCATTTTTCATGCCAAAAATATTTTGGGGAATTTCAGTGGTCTAGGATGCGGGTTAATGCCCCTTTCAAGCTGCAAATGCTTTTGGGACATTCCGAGCTCTCTCACACTGCTTTTGGGCCACCAACATTTTATGGACTTTAGGTGGTCTACGATGCCTGTAAACCCCTTTTTTGGGCCTCCAAAAATTTCAACATTTTTGCCGGCCTAAGATGCATTTTAAGGCCTTTTTTGGGCTGCTAACATATTCTGTACTTTTGGGGATGTAGGATGCATTTTTCGTGGCAAAAATATTTTGGAGAATTACAGTGGTCTAGGATGTGGGTTAATGCCCCTTTCAGGCTGTAAATGTTTTTGGGACATTCAGAGATCTCTCACAATGTTTTTGGGCCACCAACATTTTACAGACTTTAGGGGCTCTACGATGCTGGTAAACCTTTTTTTTGGGCCTCCAAACATTTCAACATTTTTGCAGGCCTAAATTGCATTCAAGGCCTTTTTTGGGCTGCTAACATATTCTGTACTTTCGGGGTTTAGGATGCATTTTTCGTGCCAAAAATATTTTTGGGAATTTCAGTGGTCTAGGATTTGGGTTAATGCCCCTTTCAGGCTGCCAATATTTTTGGGACATTCAGAGCTCTCTCACAATGTTTTTGGGCCACCAACATTTTCTGGACTTTAGGGGGTCTACGATGCCTGTAAACCTTTTTTTTGGGCCTCCAAACATTTCAACATTTTTGCAGGCCTAAAATGCATTTAAGGCCTTTTTTGGGCTGCTAACATATTCTGTACTTTCAGGGGGGTAGGATGCATTTTTCGTGCCAAAAATATTTTTGGGAATTTCAGTGGTCTAGGATGCGGGTTAATGCCCCTTTCAAGCTGCAAAGGCTTTTGGGACATTCCGAGCTCTCTCACACTGCTTTTGGGCCACCAACATTTTCTGGACTTTAAGTGGTCTACGATGCCTGTAAACCCCTTTTTTGGGCCTCCAAAGATTTCAACATTTTTTCAGGCTTAAGATGCATTTTAAGGCCTTTTTTGGAATGATGACATATTCTGAACTTTCAGGGTTGTAGGATGCATTTTTCGTGCCAAAAATATTTTTGGGAATTTCAGGGGTCTAGCATGCGGGTTAATGTCCTTTTCAGACTGGAAATGTTGTTTGGAGATTCAGAGCTCCCTCACACCGTTTTTGGGCCACCGACATATTCTGGACTTTAGGGGGTCTACGATGCCTGTAAACCCCTTTTTTGGGCATCCAAACATTTCAACATTTTTGCAGGCCTAAGATGCATTTTAAGGCCTTTTTGGGCTGCTAACATTTTCTGAACTTTCAGGGGTGTAGGATGCATTTTTCGTGCCAGAAATATTTTTGGTAATTTCAGAGGTCTAGGATTTGGGTTAATGCCCCTTTCAGGCTGCAAATGTTTTTGGGACATTCAGAGCTCTCTCACAATGTTTTTGGGCCACCAACATTTTCTGGACTTTAGGGGGTCTACGATGCCTGTAAACCTTTTTTTTGGGCCTCCAAACATTTCAACATTTTTGTAGGCCTAAAATGCATTTAAGGCCTTTTTTGGGCTGCTAACATATTCTGTACTTTCAGGGGGGTAGGATGCATTTTTCGTGCCAAAAATATTTTTGGGAATTTCAGTGGTCTAGGATGCGGGTTAATGCCCCTTTCAAGCTGCAAATGCTTTTGGGACATTCCGAGCTCTCTCACACTGCTTTTGGGCCACCAACATTTTCTGGACTTTAGGTGGTCTACGATGCCTGTAAACCCCTTTTTTGGGCCTCCAAAGATTTCAACATTTTTGCCGGCCTAAGATGCATTTTAAGGCCTTTTTTGGGCTGCTAACATATTCTGAACTTTCAGGGTTGTAGGATGCATTTTTCGTGCCAAAAATATTTTTGGGAATTTCAGGGGTCTAGCATGCGGGTTAATGTCCTTTTCAGACTGCAAATGTTTTTGGGAGATTCAGAGCTCTCCCACACCGTTTTTGGGCCACCGACATATTCTGGACTTTAAGGGGTCTACGATGCCTGTAAACCCCTTTTTCGGGCATCCAAACATTTCAACATTTTTGCAGGCCTAAGATGCATTTTAAGGCCTTTTTGGGCTGCTAACATTTTCTGAACTTTCAGGGGTGTAGGATGCATTTTTCGTGCCAGAAATATTTTTGGTAATTTCAGTGGTCTAGGATTTGGGTTAATGGCCCTTTCAAGCTGCAAATGCTTTTGGGACATTCCGAGCTCTCTCACACTGCTTTTGGGCCACCAACATTTTATGGACTTTAGGTAGTCTACGATGCCTGTAAACCCCTTTTTTGGGCCTCCAAAGATTTCAACATTTTTGCCGGCCTAAGATGCATTTTAAGGCCTTTTTTGGGCTGCTAACATATTCTGTACTTTCGGGGATGTAGGATGCATTTTTCGTGGCAAAAATATTTTGGAGAATTACAGTGGTCTAGGATTTGGGTTAATGCCCCTTTCAAGCTGCAAATGCTTTTGGGACATTCCGAGCTCTCTCACACTGCTTTTGGGCCACCAACATTTTATGGACGTTAGGTGGTCTACGATGCCTGTAAACCCCTTTTTTGGGCCTCCAAAGATTTCAACATTTTTGCAGGCCTAAGATGCATTTTAAGGCCTTTTTTGGGCTGCTAACATATTCTGTACTTTCGGGGTTGTAGGATCCATTTTTCGTGGCAAAAATATTTTTGTTTTGGGAATTTCAGTGGTCTAGGATGTGGGTTAATGCCCCTTTCAGGCTGCAAATGCTTTTGGGACATTCAGAGCTCTCTCACACTGTTTTTGGGCCACCAACATTTTCTGAACTTTAGGGGGTCTACGATGCCTGTAAACCCCTTTTTTGGGCATCCAAACATTTCAACATTTTTGCAGGCCTAAGATGCATTTTAAGGCCTTTTTTGGGCTGCTAACATTTTCTGAACTTTCAGGGGTGTAGGATGCATTTTTCGTGCCAGAAATATTTTTGGTAATTTCAGTGGTCTAGGATTTGGGTTAATGTCCTTTTCAGGCTGCTAATGTTTTTGGGACATTCAGAGCTCTCTCACAATGTCTTTGGGCCACCAACATTTTCTGGACTTTAGGGGGTCTACGATGCCGGTAAACCTTTTTTTTGGGCCTCCAAACATTTCAACATTTTTGCAGGCCTAAATTGCATTTAAGGCCTTTTTTGGGCTGCTAACATATTCTGTACTTTCAGGGGTTTAGGATGCATTTTTCGTGCCAAAAATATTTTTGGGAATTTCAGTGGTCTAGGATTTGGGTTAATGCCCCTTTTGGGCTGCTAATGTTTTTGGGACATTCAGAGCTCTCTCACAATGTCTTTGGGCCACCAACATTTTCTGGACTTTAGGGGCTCTACGATGCTGGTAAACCTTTTTTTTGGGCCTCCAAACATTTCAACATTTTTGCAGGCCTAAATTGCATTTAAGGCCTTTTTTGGGCTGCTAACATATTCTGTACTTTCGGGGTTTAGGATGCATTTTTCGTGCCAAAAATATTTTTGGGAATTTCAGTGGTCTAGGATTTGGGTTAATGCCCCTTTCAGGCTGCAAATGTTTTTGGGACATTCAGAGCTCTCTCACAATGTTTTTGGGCCACCAACATTTTCTGGACTTTAGGGGGTCTACGATGCCTGTAAACCTTTTTTTTGGGCCTCCAAACATTTCAACATTTTTGCAGGCCTAAAATGCATTTAAGGCCTTTTTTGGGCTGCTAACATATTCTGTACTTTCAGGGGGGTAGGATGCATTTTTCGTGCCAAAAATATTTTTGGGAATTTCAGTGGTCTAGGATGCGGGTTAATGCCCCTTTCAAGCTGCAAATGCTTTTGGGACATTCCGAGCTCTCTCACAATGTCTTTGGGCCACCAACATTTTCTGGACTTTAGGGGGTCTACGATGCCGGTAAACCTTTTTTTTGGGCCTCCAAACATTTCAACATTTTTGCAGGCCTAAATTGCATTTAAGGCCTTTTTTGGGCTGCTAACATATTCTGTACTTTCAGGGGTTTAGGATGCATTTTTCGTGGTGCAAAAATATTTTTGGGAATTTCAGTGGTCTAGGATTTGGGTTAATGCCCCTTTTGGGCTGCTAATGTTTTTGGGACATTCAGAGCTCTCTCACAATGTCTTTGGGCCACCAACATTTTCTGGACTTTAGGGGCTCTACGATGCTGGTAAACCTTTTTTTTGGGCCTCCAAACATTTCAACATTTTTGCAGGCCTAAATTGCATTTAAGGCCTTTTTTGGGCTGCTAACATATTCTGTACTTTCGGGGTTTAGGATGCATTTTTCGTGCCAAAAATATTTTTGGGAATTTCAGTGGTCTAGGATTTGGGTTAATGCCCCTTTCAGGCTGCAAATGTTTTTGGGACATTCAGAGCTCTCTCACAATGTTTTTGGGCCACCAACATTTTCCAGACTTTAGGGGGTCTACGATGCCTGTAAACCCCTTTTTTGGGCCTCCAAAGATTTCAACATTTTTTCAGGCTTAAGATGCATTTTAAGGCCTTTTTTGGAATGATGACATATTCTGAACTTTCAGGGTTGTAGGATGATTTTTTCGTGCCAAAAATATTTTTGGGAATTTCAGGGATCTAGCATCCGGGTTAATGTCCTTTTCAGACTGCAAATGTTGTTGGGAGATTCAGAGCTCCCTCACACCGTTTTTGGGCCACCGACATATTCTGGACTTTAGGGGGTCTACGATGCCTGTAAACCCCTTTTTTGGGCATCCAAACATTTCAACATTTTTGCAGGCCTAAGATGCATTTTAAGGCATTTTTGGGCTGCTAACATTTTCTGAACTTTCAGGGGTGTAGGATGCATTTTTCGTGCCAGAAATATTTTTGGTAATTTCAGAGGTCTAGGATTTGGGTTAATGCCCCTTTCAGGCTGCAAATGTTTTTGGGACATTCAGAGCTCTCTCACAATGTTTTTGGGCCACCAACATTTTCTGGACTTTAGGGGGTCTACGATGCCTGTAAACCTTTTTTTTGGGCCTCCAAACATTTCAACATTTTTGCAGGCCTAAAATGCATGTAAGGCCTTTTTTGGGCTGCTAACATATTCTGTACTTTCAGGGGGGTAGGATGCATTTTTCGTGCCAAAAATATTTTTGGGAATTTCAGTGGTCTAGGATGCGGGTTAATGCCCCTTTCAAGCTGCAAATGCTTTTGGGACATTCCGAGCTCTCTCACACTGCTTTTGGGCCACCAACATTTTCTGGACTTTAGGTGGTCTACGATGCCTGTAAACCCCTTTTTTGGGCCTCCAAAGATTTCCACATTTTTGCCGGCCTAAGATGCAATTTAAGGCCTTTTTTGGGCTGCTCACATATTCTGTACTTTCGGGGATGTAGGATGCATTTTTCGTGGCAAAAATATTTTGGAGAATTACAGTGGTCTAGGATGTGGGTTAATGCCCCTTTCAGGCTGTAAATGTTTTTGGGACATTCAGAGATCTCTCACAATGTTTTTGGGCCACCAACATTTTCCAGACTTTAGGGGTCTACGATGCCTGTAAACCCCTTTTTGGGCCTCCAAACATTTCAACATTTTTTCAGGCCTAAGATGCATTTTAAGGCCTTTTTTGGAATGCTGACATATTCTGAACTTTCAGGGTTGTAGGATGCATTTTTCGTGCCAAAAATATTTTTGGGAATTTTAGGGGTCTAGCATGCGGGTTAATGTCCTTTTCAGACTGCAAATGTTTTTGGGAGATTCAGAGCTCTCTCACACCGTTTTTGGGCCACCGACATATTCTGGACTTTAGGGGGTCTACGATGCCTGTAAAAACCTTTTTTGGGCATCCAAACATTTCAACATTTTTGCAGGCCTAAGATGCATTTTAAGGCCTTTTTGGGCTGCTAACATTTTCTGAACTTTCAGGGCTGTAGGATGCATTTTTCGTGCCAGAAATATTTTTGGTAATTTCAGTGGTCTAGGATTTGGGTTAATGCCCCTTTCAGGCTGCAAATGTTTTTGGGACATTCAGAGCTCTCTCACAATGTTTTTGGGCCACCAACATTTTCTGGACTTTAGGGGGTCTACGATGCCTGTAAACCTTTTTTTTGGGCCTCCAAAAATTTCAACATTTTTGCCGGCCTAAGATGCATTTTAAGGCCTTTTTTGGGCTGCTAACATATTCTGTACTTTCGGGGATGTAGGATGCATTTTTCGTGGCAAAAATATTTTGGAGAATTACAGTGGTCTAGGATGTGGGTTAATGCCCCTTTCAGGCTGTAAATGTTTTTGGGACATTCAGAGATCTCTCACAATGTTTTTGGGCCACCAACATTTTACAGACTTTAGGGGGTCTACGATGCCTGTAAACCCCTTTTTTGGGCCTCCAAAGATTTCAACATTTTTGCAGGCCTAAGATGCATTTTAAGGCCTTTTTTGGGCTGCTAACATATTCTGTACTTTCGGGGTTGTAGGATCCATTTTTCGTGGCAAAAATATTTTTGTTTTGGGAATTTCAGTGGTCTAGGATGTGGGTTAATGCCTCTTTCAGGCTGCAAATGCTTTTGGGACATTCAGAGCTCTCTCACACTGTTTTTGGGCCACCAACATTTTCTGAACTTTAGGGGGTCTACGATGCCTGTAAACCCCTTTTTTGGGCATCCAAACATTTCAACATTTTTGCAGGCCTAAGATGCATTTTAAGGCCTTTTTTGGGCTGCTAACATTTTCTGAACTTTCAGGGGTGTAGGATGCATTTTTCGTGCCAGAAATATTTTTGGTAATTTCAGTGGTCTAGGATTTGGATTAATGCCCCTTTTGGGCTGCTAATGTTTTTGGGACATTCAGAGCTCTCTCACAATGTCTTTGGGCCACCAACATTTTCTGGACTTTAGGGGGTCTACGATGCGGGTAAACCTTTTTTTTGGGCCTCCAAACATTTCAACATTGTTGCAGGCCTAAATTGCATTTAAGGCCTTTTTTGGGCTGCTAACATATTCTGTACTTTCAGGGGTTTAGGATGCATTTTTCGTGCCAAAAATATTTTTGGGAATTTCAGTGGTCTAGGATTTGGGTTAATGCCCCTTTCAGGCTGCAAATGTTTTTGGGACATTCAGAGCTCTCTCACAATGTTTTTGGGCCACCAACATTTTCTGGACTTTAGGGGGTCTACTATGCCTGTAAACCTTTTTTTTGGGCCTCCAAACATTTCAACATTTTTGCAGGCCTAAAACGCATTTAAGGCCTTTTTTGGGCTGCTAACATATTCTGTACTTTCAAGGGGTAGGATGCATTTTTCGTGCCAAAAATATTTTTGGGAATTTCAGTGGTCTAGGATGCGGGTTAATGCCCCTTTCAAGCTGAAAATGCTTTTGGGACATTCCGAGCTCTCTCACACTGCTTTTGGGCCACCAACATTTTCTGGACTTTAGGTGGTCTACGATGCCTGTAAACCCCTTTTTTGGGCCTCCAAAGATTTGAACATTTTTGCCGGCCTAAAATGCATTTTAAGGCCTTTTTTGGGCTGCTAACATATTCTGTACTTTCGGGGATGTAGGATGCATTTTTCGTGGCAAAAATATTTTGGAGAATTACAGTGGTCTAGGATGTGGGTTAATGCCCCTTTCAGGCTGTAAATGTTTTTGTGACATTCAGAGATCTCTCACAATGTTTTTGGGCCACCACCATTTTCCAGACTTTAGGGGGTCTACGATGCCTGTAAACCCCTTTTTTGGGCCTCCAAAGATTTCAACATTTTTTCAGGCCTAAGATGCATTTTAAGGCCTTTTTTGGAATGCTGACATATTCTGAACTTTCAGGGTTGTAGGATGCATTTTTCGTGCCAAAAATATTTTTGGGAATTTCAGGGGTCTAGCATGCGGGTTAATGTCCTTTTCAGACTGCAAATGTTTTTGGGAGATTCAGAGCTCTCTCACACCGTTTTTGGGCCACCGACATATTCTGGACTTTAGGGGGTCTACGATGCCTGTAAACCCCTTTTTTGGGCATCCAAACATTTCAACATTTTTGCAGGCCTAAGATGCATTTTAAGGCCTTTTTGGGCTGCTAACATTTTCTGAACTTTCAGGGGTGTAGGATGCATTTTTCGTGCCAGAAATATTTTTGGTAATTTCAGTGGTCTAGGATTTGGGTTAATGCCCCTTTCAGGCTGCAAATGTTTTTGCGACATTCAGAGCTCTCTCACAATGTTTTTGGGCCACCAACATTTTCTGGACTTTAGTGGGTCTACGATGCCTGTAAACCTTTTTTTTGGGCCTCCAAACATTTCAACATTTTTGCAGGCCTAAAATGCATTTAAGGCCTTTTTTGGGCTGCTAACATATTCTGTACTTTCAGGGGGGTAGGATGCATTTTTCGTGCCAAAAATATTTTTGGGAATTTCAGTGGTCTAGGATGCGGGTTAATGCCCCTTTCAAGCTGCAAATGCTTTTGGGACATTCCGAGCTCTCTCACACTGCTTTTGGGCCACCAACATTTTCTGGACTTTAGGTGGTCTACGATGCCTGTAAACCCCTTTTTTGGGCCTCCAAAGATTTCAACATTTTTGCCGGCCTAAGATGCATTTTAAGGCCTTTTTTGGGCTGCTAACATATTCTGTACTTTCGGGGATGTAGGATGCATTTTTCGTGGAAAAAATATTTTGGAGAATTACAGTGGTCTAGGATGTGGGTTAATGCCCCTTTCAGGCTGTAAATGTTTTTGGGACATTCAGAGATCTCTCACAATGTTTTTGGGCCACCAACATTTTACAGACTTTAGGGGGTCTACGATGCCTGTAAACCCCTTTTTTGGGCCTCCAAAGATTTCAACATTTTTGCAGGCCTAAGATGCATTTTAAGGCCTTTTTTGGGCTGCTAACATATTCTGTACTTTCGGGGTTGTAGGATCCATTTTTCGTGGCATAAATATTTTTGTTTTGGGAATTTCAGTGGTCTAGGATGTGGGTTAATGCCTCTTTCAGGCTGCAAATGCTTTTGGGACATTCAGAGCTCTCTCACACTGTTTTTGGGCCACCAACATTTTCTGAACTTTAGGGGGTCTACGATGCCTGTAAACCCCTTTTTTGGGCATCCAAACATTTCAACATTTTTGCAGGCCTAAGATGCATTTTAAGGCCTTTTTTGGGCTGCTAACATTTTCTGAACTTTCAGGGGTGTAGGATGCATTTTTCGTGCCAGAAATATTTTTGGTAATTTCAGTGGTCTAGGATTTGGGTTAATGCCCCTTTTGGGCTGCTAATGTTTTTGGGACATTCAGAGCTCTCTCACAATGTCTTTGGGCCACCAACATTTTCTGGACTTTAGGGGGTCTACGATGCGGGTAAACCTTTTTTTTGGGCCTCCAAACATTTCAACATTTTTGCAGGCCTAAATTGCATTTAAGGCCTTTTTTGGGCTGCTAACATATTCTGTACTTTCAGGGGTTTAGGATGCATTTTTCGTGCCAAAAATATTTTTGGGAATTTCAGTGGTCTACGATTTGGGTTAATGCCCCTTTCAGGATGCAAATGTTTTTGGGACATTCAGAGGTCTCTCACAATGTTTTTGGGCCACCGACATATTCTGGACTTTAGGGGGTCTACGATGCCTGTAAACCCCTTTTTTGGGCATCCAAACATTTCAACATTTTTGCAGGCCTAAGAGGCATTTTAAGGCCTTTTTGGGCTGCTAACATTTTCTGAACTTTCAGGGGTGTAGGATGCATTTTTCGTGCCAGAAATATTTTTGGTAATTTCAGTGGTCTAGGATTTGGGTTAATGCCCCTTTCAGGCTGCAAATGTTTTTGCGACATTCAGAGCTCTCTCACAATGTTTTTGGGCCACCAACATTTTCTGGACTTTAGTGGGTCTACGATGCCTGTAAACCTTTTTTTTGGGCCTCCAAACATTTCAACATTTTTGCAGGCCTAAAACGCATTTAAGGCCTTTTTTGGGCTGCTAACATATTCTGTACTTTCAGGGGGGTAGGATGCATTTTTCGTGCCAAAAATATTTTTGGGAATTTCAGTGGTCTAGGATGCGGGTTAATGCCCCTTTCAAGCTGCAAATGTTTTTGGGAGATTCAGAGCTCTCTCACACCGTTTTTGGGCCACCAACATTTTATGGACTTTAGGTAGTCTACGATGCCTGTAAACCCCTTTTTTGGGCCTCCAAAGATTTCAACATTTTTGCCGGCCTAAGATGCATTTTAAGGCCTTTTTTGGGCTGCTAACATATTCTGTACTTTCGGGGTTGTAGGATCCATTTTTCGTGGCAAAAATATTTTTGTTTTGGGAATTTCAGTGGTCTAGGATGTGGGTTAATGCCCATTTCAGGCTGCAAATGCTTTTGGGACATTCAGAGCTCTCTCACACTGTTTTTGGGCCACCAACATTTTCTGAACTTTAGGGGGTCTACGATGCCTGTAAACCTTTTTTTTGGGCCTCCAAACATTTCAACATTTTTGCAGGGCTAAATTGCATTTAAGGCCTTTTTTGGGCTGCTAACATATTCTGTACTTTCAGGGGTTTAGGATGCATTTTTCGTGCCAAAAATATTTTTGGGAATTTCAGTGGTCTAGGATTTGGGTTAATGCCCCTTTTGGGCTGCTAATGTTTTTGGGACATTCAGAGCTCTCTCACAATGTCTTTGGGCCACCAACATTTTCTGGACTTTAGGGGCTCTACGATGCTGGTAAACCTTTTTTTTGGGCCTCCAAACATTTCAACATTTTTGCAGGCCTAAATTGCATTTAAGGCCTTTTTTGGGCTGCTAACATATTCTGTACTTTCGGGGTTTAGGATGCATTTTTCGTGCCAAAAATATTTTTGGGAATTTCAGTGGTCTAGGATTTGGGTTAATGCCCCTTTCAGGCTGCAAATGTTTTTGGGACATTCAGAGCTCTCTCACAATGTTTTTGGGCCACCAACATTTTCTGGACTTTAGGGGGTCTACGATGCCTGTAAACCTTTTTTTTGGGCCTCCAAACATTTCAACATTTTTGCAGGCCTAAAATGCATTTAAGGCCTTTTTTGGGCTGCAAACATATTCTGTACTTTCAGGGGGGTAGGATGCATTTTTCGTGCCAAAAATATTTTTGGGAATTTCAGTGGTCTAGGATGCGGGTTAATGCCCCTTTCAAGCTGCAAATGCTTTTGGGACATTCCGAGCTCTCTCACACTGCTTTTGGGCCACCAACATTTTCTGGACTTTAGGTGGTCTACGATGCCTGTAAACCCCTTTTTTGGGCCTCCAAAGATTTCAACATTTTTGCCGGCCTAAGATGCATTTTAAGGCCTTTTTTGGGCTGCTAACATATTCTGTACTTTCGGGGATGTAGGATGCATTTTTCGTGGCAAAAAATATTTTGGAGAATTACAGTGGTCTAGGATGTGGGTTAATGCCCCTTTCAGGCTGTAAATGTTTTTGGGACATTCAGAGATCTCTCACAATGTTTTTGGGCCACCAACATTTTCCAGACTTTAGGGGGTCTACGATGCCTGTAAACCCCTTTTTGGGCCTCCAAAGATTTCAACATTTTTTCAGGCCTAAGATGCATTTTAAGGCCTTTTTTGGAATGCTGACATATTCTGAACTTTCAGGGTTGTAGGATGCATTTTTCGTGCCAAAAATATTTTTGGGAATTTTAGGGGTCTAGCATGCGGGTTAATGTCCTTTTCAGACTGCAAATGTTTTTGGGAGATTCAGAGCTCTCTCACACCGTTTTTGGGCCACCGACATATTCTGGACTTTAGGGGGTCTACGATGCCTGTAAACCCCTTATTTGGGCATCCAAACATTTCAACATTTTTGCAGGCCTAAGATGCATTTTAAGGCCTTTTTGGGCTGCTAACATTTTCTGAACTTTCAGGGCTGTAGGATGCATTTTTCGTGCCAGAAATATTTTTGGTAATTTCAGTGGTCTAGGATTTGGGTTAATGCCCCTTTCAGGCTGCAAATGTTTTTGGGACATTCAGAGCTCTCTCACAATGTTTTTGGGCCACCAACATTTTCTGGACTTTAGGGGGTCTACGATGCCTGTAAACCTTTTTTTTGGGCCTCCAAACATTTCAACATTTTTGCAGGCCTAAAATGCATTTAAGGCCTTTTTTTGGGCTGCTAACATATTCTGTACTTTCAGGGGGGTAGGATGCATTTTTCGTGCCAAAGATATTTTTGGGAATTTCAGTGGTCTAGGATGTGGGTTAATGCCCCTTTCAAGCTGCAAATGCTTTTGGGACATTCCGAGCTCTCTCACACTCCTTTTGGGCCACCAACATTTTATGGACTTTAGGTGGTCTACGATGCCTGTAAACCCCTTTTTTGGGCCTCCAAAGATTTCAACATTTTTGCCGGCCTAAGATGCATTTTAAGGCCTTTTTTGGGCTGCTAACATATTCTGTACTTTCGGGGATGTAGGATGCATTTTTCGTGGCAAAAATATTTTGGAGAATTACAGTGGTCTAGGATGTGGGTTAATGCCCCTTTCAGGCTGTAAATGTTTTTGGGACATTCAGAGATCTCTCACAATGTTTTTGGGCCACCAACATTTTACAGACTTTAGGGGGTCTACGATGCCTGTAAACCCCTTTTTTGGGCCTCCAAAGATTTCAACATTTTTGCAGGCCTAAGATGCATTTTAAGGCCTTTTTTGGGCTGCTAACATATTCTGTACTTTCGGGGTTGTAGGATCCATTTTTCGTGGCAAAAATATTTTTGTTTTGGGAATATCAGTGGTCTAGGATGTGGGTTAATGCCTCTTTCAGGCTGCAAATGCTTTTGGGACATTCAGAGCTCTCTCACACTGTTTTTGGGCCACCAACATTTTCTGAACTTTAGGGGGTCTACGATGCCTGTAAACCCCTTTTTTGGGCATCCAAACATTTCAACATTTTTGCAGGCCTAAGATGCATTTTAAGGCCTTTTTTGGGCTGCTAACATTTTCTGAACTTTCAGGGGTGTAGGATGCATTTTTCGTGCCAGAAATATTTTTGGTAATTTCAGTGGTCTAGGATTTGGGTTAATGCCCCTTTTGGGCTGTAATGTTTTTGGGACATTCAGAGCTCTCTCACAATGTCTTTGGGCCACCAACATTTTCTGGACTTTAGGGGGTCTACGATGCGGGTAAACCTTTTTTTTGGGCCTCCAAACATTTCAACATTTTTGCAGGCCTAAATTGCATTTAAGGCCTTTTTTGGGCTGCTAACATATTCTGTACTTTCAGGGGTTTAGGATGCATTTTTCGTGCCAAAAATATTTTTGGGAATTTCAGTGGTCTAGGATTTGGGTTAATGCCCCTTTCAGGCTGCAAATGTTTTTGGGACATTCAGAGCTCTCTCACAATGTTTTTGGGCCACCAACATTTTCTGGACTTTAGGGGGTCTACGATGCCTGTAAACCTTTTTTTTGGGCCTCCAAACATTTCAACATTTTTGCAGGCCTAAAACGCATTTAAGGCCTTTTTTGGGCTGCTAACATATTCTGTACTTTCAAGGGGTAGGATGCATTTTTCGTGCCAAAAATATTTTTGGGAATTTCAGTGGTCTAGGATGCGGGTTAATGCCCCTTTCAAGCTGAAAATGCTTTTGGGACATTCCGAGCTCTCTCACACTGCTTTTGGGCCACCAACATTTTCTGGACTTTAGGTGGTCTACGATGCCTGTAAACCCCTTTTTTGGGCCTCCAAAGATTTCAACATTTTTGCCGGCCTAAAATGCATTTTAAGGCCTTTTTTGGGCTGCTAACATATTCTGTACTTTCGGGGATGTAGGATGCATTTTTCGTGGCAAAAATATTTTGGAGAATTACAGTGGTCTAGGATGTGGGTTAATGCCCCTTTCAGGCTGTAAATGTTTTTGTGACATTCAGAGATCTCTCACAATGTTTTTGGGCCACCACCATTTTCCAGACTTTAGGGGGTCTACGATGCCTGTAAACCCCTTTTTTGGGCCTCCAAAGATTTCAACATTTTTTCAGGCCTAAGATGCATTTTAAGGCCTTTTTTGGAATGCTGACATATTCTGAACTTTCAGGGTTGTAGGATGCATTTTTCGTGCCAAAAATATTTTTGGGAATTTCAGGGGTCTAGCATGCGGGTTAATGTCCTTTTCAGACTGCAAATGTTTTTGGGAGATTCAGAGCTCTCTCACACCGTTTTTGGGCCACCGACATATTCTGGACTTTAGGGGGTCTACGATGCCTGTAAACCCCTTTTTTGGGCATCCAAACATTTCAACATTTTTGCAGGCCTAAGATGCATTTTAAGGCCTTTTTGGGCTGCTAACATTTTCTGAACTTTCAGGGGTGTAGGATGCATTTTTCGTGCCAGAAATATTTTTGGTAATTTCAGTGGTCTAGGATTTGGGTTAATGCCCCTTTCAGGCTGCAAATGTTTTTGCGACATTCAGAGCTCTCTCACAATGTTTTTGGGCCACCAACATTTTCTGGACTTTAGTGGGTCTACGATGCCTGTAAACCTTTTTTTTGGGCCTCCAAACATTTCAACATTTTTGCAGGCCTAAAATGCATTTAAGGCCTTTTTTGGGCTGCTAACATATTCTGTACTTTCAGGGGGGTAGGATGCATTTTTCGTGCCAAAAATATTTTTGGGAATTTCAGTGGTCTAGGATGCGGGTTAATGCCCCTTTCAAGCTGCAAATGCTTTTGGGACATTCCGAGCTCTCTCACACTGCTTTTGGGCCACCAACATTTTCTGGACTTTAGGTGGTCTACGATGCCTGTAAACCCCTTTTTTGGGCCTCCAAACATTTCAACATTTTTGCCGGCCTAAGATGCATTTTAAGGCCTTTTTTGGGCTGCTAACATATTCTGTACTTTCGGGGATGTAGGATGCATTTTTCGTGGAAAAAATATTTTGGAGAATTACAGTGGTCTAGGATGTGGGTTAATGCCCCTTTCAGGCTGTAAATGTTTTTGGGACATTCAGAGATCTCTCACAATGTTTTTGGGCCACCAACATTTTACAGAGTTTAGGGGGTCTACGATGCCTGTAAACCCCTTTTTTGGGCCTCCAAAGATTTCAACATTTTTGCAGGCCTAAGATGCATTTTAAGGCCTTTTTTGGGCTGCTAACATATTCTGTACTTTCGGGGTTGTAGGATCCATTTTTCGTGGCATAAATATTTTTGTTTTGGGAATTTCAGTGGTCTAGGATGTGGGTTAATGCCTCTTTCAGGCTGCAAATGCTTTTGGGACATTCAGAGCTCTCTCACAATGTCTTTGGGCCACCAACATTTTCTGGACTTTAGGGGGTCTACGATGCGGGTAAACCTTTTTTTTGGGCCTCCAAACATTTCAACATTTTTGCAGGCCTAAATTGCATTTAAGGCCTTTTTTGGGCTGCTAACATATTCTGTACTTTCAGGGGTTTAGGATGCATTTTTCGTGCCAAAAATATTTTTGGGAATTTCAGTGGTCTACGATTTGGGTTAATGCCCCTTTCAGGCTGCAAATGTTTTTGGGACATTCAGAGCTCTCTCACAATGTTTTTGGGCCACCGACATATTCTGGACTTTAGGGGGTCTACGATGCCTGTAAACCCCTTTTTTGGGCATCCAAACATTTCAACATTTTTGCAGGCCTAAGATGCATTTTAAGGCCTTTTTGGGCTGCTAACATTTTCTGAACTTTCAGGGGTGTAGGATGCATTTTTCGTGCCAGAAATATTTTTGGTAATTTCAGTGGTCTAGGATTTGGGTTAATGCCCCTTTCAGGCTGCAAATGTTTTTGCGACATTCAGAGCTCTCTCACAATGTTTTTGGGCCACCAATATTTTCTGGACTTTAGGTGGTCTACGATGCCTGTAAACCCCTTTTTTGGGCCACCAAAGATTTCAACATTTTTGCCGGCCTAAGATGCATTTTAAGGCCTTTTTTGGGCTGCTAACATATTCTGTACTTTCGGGGATGTAGGATGCATTTTTCGTGACAAAAATATTTTGGAGAATTACAGTGGTCTAGGATGTGGGTTAATGCCCCTTTCAGGCTGTAAATGTTTTTGGGACATTCAGAGATCTCTCACAATGTTTTTGGGCCACCAACATTTTCCAGACTTTAGGGGGTCTACGATGCCTGTAAACCCCTTTTTGGGCCTCCAAAGATTTCAACATTTTTTCAGGCCTAAGATGCATTTTAAGGCCTTTTTTGGAATGCTGACATATTCTGAACTTTCAGGGTTGTAGGATGCATTTTTCGTGCCAAAAATATTTTTGGGAATTTTAGGGGTCTAGCATGCGGGTTAATGTCCTTTTCAGACTGCAAATGTTTTTGGGAGATTCAGAGCTCTCTCACACCGTTTTTGGGCCACCGACATATTCTGGACTTTAGGGGGTCTACGATGCCTGTAAAGCCCTTTTTTGGGCATCCAAACATTTCAACATTTTTGCAGGCCTAAGATGCATTTTAAGGCCTTTTTGGGCTGCTAACATTTTCTGAACTTTCAGGGCTGTAGGATGCATTTTTCGTGCCAGAAATATTTTTGGTAATTTCAGTGGTCTAGGATTTGGGTTAATGCCCCTTTCAGGCTGCAAATGTTTTTGGGACATTCAGAGCTCTCTCACAATGTTTTTGGGCCACCAACATTTTCTGGACTTTAGGGGGTCTACGATGCCTGTAAACCCCTTTTTGGGCCTCCAAACATTTCAACATTTTTGCAGGCCTAAAACGCACTTAAGGCCTTTTTTGGGCTGCTAACATATTCTGTACTTTCAGGGGGGTAGGATGCATTTTTCGTGCCAAAAATATTTTTGGGAATTTCAGTGGTCTAGGATGCGGGTTAATGCCCCTTTCAAGCTGAAAATGCTTTTGGGACATTCCGAGCTCTCTCACACTGCTTTTGGGCCACCAACATTTTCTGGACTTTAGGTGGTCTACGATGCCTGTAAACCCCTTTTTTGGGCCTCCAAAGATTTCAACATTTTTGCAGGCCTAAAATGCATTTAAGGCCTTTTTTGGGCTGCTAACATATTCTGTACTTTCAGGGGGGTAGGATGCATTTTTCATGCCAAAAATATTTTGGAGTATTACAGTGGTCTAGAATGTGGGTTAATGCCCCTTTCAGGCTGTAAATGTTTTTGGGACATTCAGAGATCTCTCACAATGTTTTTGGGCCACCAACATTTTCCAGACTTTAGGGGGTCTACGATGCCTGTAAACCCCTTTTTTGGGCCTCCAAAGATTTCAACATTTTTTCAGGCCTAAGATGCATTTTAAGGCCTTTTTTGGAATGCTGACATATTCTGAACTTTCAGGGTTGTAGGATGCATTTTTCGTGCCAAAAATATTTTTGGGAATTTCAGGGGTCTAGCATGCGGGTTAATGTCCTTTTCAGACTGCAAATGTTTTTGGGAGATTCAGAGCTCTCTCACACCGTTTTTGGGCCACCGACATATTCTGGACTTTAGGGGGTCTATGATGCCTGTAAACCCCTTTTTTGGGCATCCAAACATTTCAACATTTTTGCAGGCCTAAGATGCATTTTAAGGCCTTTTTGGGCTGCTAACATTTTCTGAACTTTCAGGGCTGTAGGATGCATTTTTCGTACCAGAAATATTTTTGGTAATTTCAGTGGTCTAGGATTTGGGTTAATGCCCCTTTCAGGCTGCAAATGTTTTGGGACATTCAGAGCTCTCTCACAATGTTTTTGGGCCACCAACATTTTCTGGACTTTAGGGGGTCTACGATGCCTGTAAACCTTTTTTTTGGGCCTCCAAACATTTCAACATTTTTGCCGGCCTAAGATGCATTTTAAGGCCTTTTTTGGGCTGCTAACATATTCTGTACTTTCGGGGATGTAGGATGCATTTTTCGTGGCAAAAATATTTTGGAGAATTACAGTGGTCTAGGATGTGGGTTAATGCCCCTTTCAGGCTGTAAATGTTTTTGGGACATTCAGAGATCTCTCACAATGTTTTTGGGCCACCAACATTTTACAGACTTTAGGGGGTCTACGATGCCTGTAAACCCCTTTTTTGGGCCTCCAAAGATTTCAACATTTTTTCAGGCCTAAGATGCATTTTAAGGCCTTTTTTGGAATGCTGACATATTCTGAACTTTCAGGGTTGTAGGATGCATTTTTCGTGCCAAAAATATTTTTGGGAATTTCAGGGGTCTAGCATGCGGGTTAATGTCCTTTTCAGACTGCAAATGTTTTTGGGAGATTCAGAGCTCTCTCACACCGTTTTTGGGCCACCGACATATTCTGGACTTTAGTGGGTCTACGATGCCTGTAAACCTTTTTTTTGGGCCTCCAAACATTTCAACATTTTTGCAGGCCTAAATTGCATTTAAGGCCTTTTTTGGGCTGCTAACATATTCTGTACTTTCAGGGGTTTAGGATGCATTTTTCGTGCCAAAAATATTTTTGGGAATTTCAGTGGTCTAGGATTTGGGTTAATGCCCCTTTTGGGCTGCTAATGTTTTTGGGACATTCAGAGCTCTCTCACAAAGTCTTTGGGCCACCAACATTTTCTGGACTTTAGGGGGTCTACGATGCCTGTAAACCCCTTTTTTGGGCCTCCAAAGATTTCAACATTTTTGCCGGCCTAAGATGCATTTTAAGGCCTTTTTTGGGCTGCTAACATATTCTGTACTTTCGGGGATGTAGGATGCATTTTTCGTGGCAAAAATATTTTGGAGAATTACAGTGGTCTAGGATGTGGGTTAATGCCCCTTTCAGGCTGCAAATGTTTTTGGGACATTCAGAGCTCTCTCACAATGTTTTTGGGCCACCAACATTTTCTGGACTTTAGGGGGTCTACGATGCCTGTAAATCTTTTTTTTGGGCCTCCAAACATTTCAACATTTTTGCAGGCCTAAAATGCATTTAAGGCCTTTTTTTGGGCTGCTAACTTATTCTGTACTTTCAGGGGGGTAGGATGCATTTTTCGTGCCAAAAATATTTTTGGGAATTTCAGTGGTCTAGGATGCGGGTTAATGCCCCTTTCAAGCTGCAAATGCTTTTGGGACATTCCGAGCTCTCTCACACTGCTTTTGGGCCACCAACATTTTATGGACTTTAGGTGGTCTACGATGCCTGTAAACCCCTTTTTTGGGCCTCCAAAGATTTCAACATTTTTTCCGGCCTAAGATGCATTTTAAGGCCTTTTTTGGGCTGCTAACATATTCTGTACTTTCGGGGATGTAGGATGCATTTTTCGTGGCAAAAATATTTTGGAGAATTATCGTGGTCTAGGATGTGGGTTAATGCCCCTTTCAGGCTGTAAATGTTTTTGGGACATTCAGAGATCTCTCACAATGTTTTTGGGCCACCAACATTTTCCAGACTTTAGGGGGTCTACGATGCCTGTAAACCCCTTTTTTGGGCCTCCAAAGATTTCAACATTTTTTCAGGCCTAAGATGCATTTTAAGGCCTTTTTTGGAATGCTGACATATTCTGAACTTTCAGGGTTGTAGGATGCATTTTTCGTGCCAAAAATATTTTTGGGAATTTCAGTGGTCTAGGATGCGGGTTAATGCCCCTTTCAAGCTGAAAATGCTTTTGGGACATTCCGAGCTCTCTCACACTGCTTTTGGGCCACCAACATTTTCTGGACTGTAGGTGGTCTACGATGCCTGTAAACCCCTTTTTTGGGCCTCCAAAGATTTCAACATTTTTGCAGGCCTAAAATGCATTTAAGGCCTTTTTTGGGCTGCTAACATATTCTGTACTTTCAGGGGGGTAGGATGCATTTTTCATGCCAAAAATATTTTGGAGTATTACAGTGGTCTAGAATGTGGGTTAATGCCCCTTTCAGGCTGTAAATGTTTTTGGGACATTCAGAGATCTCTCACAATGTTTTTGGGCCACCAACATTTTCCAGACTTTAGGGGGTCTACGATGCCTGTAAACCCCTTTTTTGGGCCTCCAAAGATTTCAACATTTTTTCAGGCCTAAGATGCATTTTAAGGCCTTTTTTGGAATGCTGACATATTCTGAACTTTCAGGGTTGTAGGATGCATTTTTCGTGCCAAAAATATTTTTGGGAATTTCAGGGGTCTAGCATGCGGGTTAATGTCCTTTTCAGACTGCAAATGTTTTTGGGAGATTCAGAGCTCTCTCACACCGTTTTTGGGCCACCGACATATTCTGGACTTTAGGGGGTCTATGATGCCTGTAAACCCCTTTTTTGGGCATCCAAACATTTCAACATTTTTGCAGGCCTAAGATGCATTTTAAGGCCTTTTTGGGCTGCTAACATTTTCTGAACTTTCAGGGCTGTAGGATGCATTTTTCGTACCAGAAATATTTTTGGTAATTTCAGTGGTCTAGGATTTGGGTTAATGCCCCTTTCAGGCTGCAAATGTTTTGGGACATTCAGAGCTCTCTCACAATGTTTTTGGGCCACCAACATTTTCTGGACTTTAGGGGGTCTACGATGCCTGTAAACCTTTTTTTTGGGCCTCCAAACATTTCAACATTTTTGCCGGCCTAAGATGCATTTTAAGGCCTTTTTTGGGCTGCTAACATATTCTGTACTTTCGGGGATGTAGGATGCATTTTTCGTGGCAAAAATATTTTGGAGAATTACAGTGGTCTAGGATGTGGGTTAATGCCCCTTTCAGGCTGTAAATGTTTTTGGGACATTCAGAGATCTCTCACAATGTTTTTGGGCCACCAACATTTTACAGACTTTAGGGGGTCTACGATGCCTGTAAACCCCTTTTTTGGGCCTCCAAAGATTTCAACATTTTTTCAGGCCTAAGATGCATTTTAAGGCCTTTTTTGGAATGCTGACATATTCTGAACTTTCAGGGTTGTAGGATGCATTTTTCGTGCCAAAAATATTTTTGGGAATTTCAGGGGTCTAGCATGCGGGTTAATGTCCTTTTCAGACTGCAAATGTTTTTGGGAGATTCAGAGCTCTCTCACACCGTTTTTGGGCCACCGACATATTCTGGACTTTAGTGGGTCTACGATGCCTGTAAACCTTTTTTTTGGGCCTCCAAACATTTCAACATTTTTGCAGGCCTAAATTGCATTTAAGGCCTTTTTTGGGCTGCTAACATATTCTGTACTTTCAGGGGTTTAGGATGCATTTTTCGTGCCAAAAATATTTTTGGGAATTTCAGTGGTCTAGGATTTGGGTTAATGCCCCTTTTGGGCTGCTAATGTTTTTGGGACATTCAGAGCTCTCTCACAAAGTCTTTGGGCCACCAACATTTTCTGGACTTTAGGGGGTCTACGATGCCTGTAAACCCCTTTTTTGGGCCTCCAAAGATTTCAACATTTTTGCCGGCCTAAGATGCATTTTAAGGCCTTTTTTGGGCTGCTAACATATTCTGTACTTTCGGGGATGTAGGATGCATTTTTCGTGGCAAAAATATTTTGGAGAATTACAGTGGTCTAGGATGTGGGTTAATGCCCCTTTCAGGCTGCAAATGTTTTTGGGACATTCAGAGCTCTCTCACAATGTTTTTGGGCCACCAACATTTTCTGGACTTTAGGGGGTCTACGATGCCTGTAAATCTTTTTTTTGGGCCTCCAAACATTTCAACATTTTTGCAGGCCTAAAATGCATTTAAGGCCTTTTTTTGGGCTGCTAACTTATTCTGTACTTTCAGGGGGGTAGGATGCATTTTTCGTGCCAAAAATATTTTTGGGAATTTCAGTGGTCTAGGATGCGGGTTAATGCCCCTTTCAAGCTGCAAATGCTTTTGGGACATTCCGAGCTCTCTCACACTGCTTTTGGGCCACCAACATTTTATGGACTTTAGGTGGTCTACGATGCCTGTAAACCCCTTTTTTGGGCCTCCAAAGATTTCAACATTTTTTCCGGCCTAAGATGCATTTTAAGGCCTTTTTTGGGCTGCTAACATATTCTGTACTTTCGGGGATGTAGGATGCATTTTTCGTGGCAAAAATATTTTGGAGAATTATCGTGGTCTAGGATGTGGGTTAATGCCCCTTTCAGGCTGTAAATGTTTTTGGGACATTCAGAGATCTCTCACAATGTTTTTGGGCCACCAACATTTTCCAGACTTTAGGGGGTCTACGATGCCTGTAAACCCCTTTTTTGGGCCTCCAAAGATTTCAACATTTTTTCAGGCCTAAGATGCATTTTAAGGCCTTTTTTGGAATGCTGACATATTCTGAACTTTCAGGGTTGTAGGATGCATTTTTCGTGCCAAAAATATTTTTGGGAATTTCAGTGGTCTAGGATGCGGGTTAATGCCCCTTTCAAGCTGAAAATGCTTTTGGGACATTCCGAGCTCTCTCACACTGCTTTTGGGCCACCAACATTTTCTGGACTTTAGGTGGTCTACGATGCCTGTAAACCCCTTTTTTGGGCCTCCAAAGATTTCAACATTTTTGCAGGCCTAAAATGCATTTAAGGCCTTTTTTGGGCTGCTAACATATTCTGTACTTTCAGGGGGGTAGGATGCATTTTTCATGCCAAAAATATTTTGGAGTATTACAGTGGTCTAGAATGTGGGTTAATGCCCCTTTCAGGCTGTAAATGTTTTTGGGACATTCAGAGATCTCTCACAATGTTTTTGGGCCACCAACATTTTCCAGACTTTAGGGGGTCTACGATGCCTGTAAACCCCTTTTTTGGGCCTCCAAAGATTTCAACATTTTTTCAGGCCTAAGATGCATTTTAAGGCCTTTTTTGGAATGCTGACATATTCTGAACTTTCAGGGTTGTAGGATGCATTTTTCGTGCCAAAAATATTTTTGGGAATTTCAGGGGTCTAGCATGCGGGTTAATGTCCTTTTCAGACTGCAAATGTTTTTGGGAGATTCAGAGCTCTCTCACACCGTTTTTGGGCCACCGACATATTCTGGACTTTAGGGGGTCTATGATGCCTGTAAACCCCTTTTTTGGGCATCCAAACATTTCAACATTTTTGCAGGCCTAAGATGCATTTTAAGGCCTTTTTGGGCTGCTAACATTTTCTGAACTTTCAGGGCTGTAGGATGCATTTTTCGTACCAGAAATATTTTTGGTAATTTCAGTGGTCTAGGATTTGGGTTAATGCCCCTTTCAGGCTGCAAATGTTTTGGGACATTCAGAGCTCTCTCACAATGTTTTTGGGCCACCAACATTTTCTGGACTTTAGGGGGTCTACGATGCCTGTAAACCTTTTTTTTGGGCCTCCAAACATTTCAACATTTTTGCCGGCCTAAGATGCATTTTAAGGCCTTTTTTGGGCTGCTAACATATTCTGTACTTTCGGGGATGTAGGATGCATTTTTCGTGGCAAAAATATTTTGGAGAATTACAGTGGTCTAGGATGTGGGTTAATGCCCCTTTCAGGCTGTAAATGTTTTTGGGACATTCAGAGATCTCTCACAATGTTTTTGGGCCACCAACATTTTACAGACTTTAGGGGGTCTACGATGCCTGTAAACCCCTTTTTTGGGCCTCCAAAGATTTCAACATTTTTTCAGGCCTAAGATGCATTTTAAGGCCTTTTTTGGAATGCTGACATATTCTGAACTTTCAGGGTTGTAGGATGCATTTTTCGTGCCAAAAATATTTTTGGGAATTTCAGGGGTCTAGCATGCGGGTTAATGTCCTTTTCAGACTGCAAATGTTTTTGGGAGATTCAGAGCTCTCTCACACCGTTTTTGGGCCACCGACATATTCTGGACTTTAGTGGGTCTACGATGCCTGTAAACCTTTTTTTTGGGCCTCCAAACATTTCAACATTTTTGCAGGCCTAAATTGCATTTAAGGCCTTTTTTGGGCTGCTAACATATTCTGTACTTTCAGGGGTTTAGGATGCATTTTTCGTGCCAAAAATATTTTTGGGAATTTCAGTGGTCTAGGATTTGGGTTAATGCCCCTTTTGGGCTGCTAATGTTTTTGGGACATTCAGAGCTCTCTCACAAAGTCTTTGGGCCACCAACATTTTCTGGACTTTAGGGGGTCTACGATGCCTGTAAACCCCTTTTTTGGGCCTCCAAAGATTTCAACATTTTTGCCGGCCTAAGATGCATTTTAAGGCCTTTTTTGGGCTGCTAACATATTCTGTACTTTCGGGGATGTAGGATGCATTTTTCGTGGCAAAAATATTTTGGAGAATTACAGTGGTCTAGGATGTGGGTTAATGCCCCTTTCAGGCTGCAAATGTTTTTGGGACATTCAGAGCTCTCTCACAATGTTTTTGGGCCACCAACATTTTCTGGACTTTAGGGGGTCTACGATGCCTGTAAATCTTTTTTTTGGGCCTCCAAACATTTCAACATTTTTGCAGGCCTAAAATGCATTTAAGGCCTTTTTTTGGGCTGCTAACTTATTCTGTACTTTCAGGGGGGTAGGATGCATTTTTCGTGCCAAAAATATTTTTGGGAATTTCAGTGGTCTAGGATGCGGGTTAATGCCCCTTTCAAGCTGCAAATGCTTTTGGGACATTCCGAGCTCTCTCACACTGCTTTTGGGCCACCAACATTTTATGGACTTTAGGTGGTCTACGATGCCTGTAAACCCCTTTTTTGGGCCTCCAAAGATTTCAACATTTTTTCCGGCCTAAGATGCATTTTAAGGCCTTTTTTGGGCTGCTAACATATTCTGTACTTTCGGGGATGTAGGATGCATTTTTCGTGGCAAAAATATTTTGGAGAATTATCGTGGTCTAGGATGTGGGTTAATGCCCCTTTCAGGCTGTAAATGTTTTTGGGACATTCAGAGATCTCTCACAATGTTTTTGGGCCACCAACATTTTACAGACTTTAGGGGGTCTACGATGCCTGTAAACCCCTTTTTTGGGCCTCCAAAGATTTCAACATTTTTGCAGGCCTAAAATGCATTTTAAGGCCTTTTTTGGGCTGCTAACATTTTCTGTACTTTCAGGGGTGTAGGATGGATTTTTCGTGCCAGAAATATTTTTGGTAATTTCAGTGGTCTAGGATTTGGGTTAATGCCCCTTTTGGGCTGCTAATGTTTTTGGGACATTCAGAGCTCTCTCACAATGTCTTTGGGCCACCAACATTTTCTGGACTTTAGGGGGTCTACGATGCCGGTAAACCTTTTTTTTGGGCCTCCAAACATTTCAACATTTTTGCAGGCCTAAACTGCATTTAAGGCCTTTTTTGGGCTGCTAACATATTCTGTACTTTCAGGGGTTTAGGATGCATTTTTCGTGCCAAAAATATTTTTGGGAATTTCAGTGGTCTAGGATTTGGGTTAATGCCCCTTTCAGGCTGCAAATGTTTTTGGGACATTCAGAGCTCTCTCACACCGTTTTTGGGCCACCGACATATTCTGGACTTTAGGGGGTCTACGATCCCTGTAAACCCCTTTTTCGGGCATCCAGACATTTCAACATTTTTGCAGGCCTAAGATGCATTTTAAGGCCTTTTTGGGCTGCTAACATTTTCTGAACTTTCAGGGGTGTAGGATGCATTTTTCGTGCCAGAAATATTTTTGGTAATTTCAGTGGTCTAGGATTTGGGTTAATGCCCCTTTCAAGCTGCAAATGCTTTTGGGACATTCCGAGCTCTCTCACACTGCTTTTGGGCCACCAACATTTTATGGACTTTAGGTAGTCTACGATGCCTGTAAACCCCTTTTTTGGGCCTCTAAAGATTTCAACATTTTTGCCGGCCTAAGATGCATTTTAAGGCCTTTTTTGGGCTGCTAACATATTCTGTACTTTCGGGGATGTAGGATGCATTTTTCGTGGCAAAAATATTTTGGAGAATAACAGTGGTCTAGGATTTGGGTTAATGCCCCTTTCAAGCTGCAAATGCTTTTGGGACATTCCGAGCTCTCTCACACTGCTTTTGGGCCACCAACATTTTATGGACTTTAGGTGGTCTACGATGCCTGTAAACCCCTTTTTTGGGCCTCCAAAGATTTCAACATTTTTGCAGGCCTAAGATGCATTTTAAGGCCTTTTTTGGGATGCTAACATATTCTGTACTTTCGGGGTTGTAGGATCCATTTTTCGTGGCAAAAATATTTTTGTTTTGGGAATTTCAGTGGTCTAGGATGTGGGTTAATGCCCCTTTCAGGCTGCAAATGCTTTTGGGACATTCAGAGCTCTCTCACACTGTTTTTGGGCCACCAACATTTTCTGAACTTTAGGGGGTCTACGATGCCTGTAAACCTCTTTTTTGGGCATCCAAACATTTCAACATTTTTGCAGGCCTAAGATGCATTTTAAGGCCTTTTTTGGGCTGCTAACATTTTCTGAACTTTCAGGGGTGTAGGATGCATTTTTCGTGCCAGAAATATTTTTGGTAATTTCAGTGGTCTAGGATTTGGGTTAATGCCCCTTTTGGGCTGCTAATGTGTTTGGGACATTCAGAGCTCTCTCACAATGTCTTTGGGCCACCAACATTTTCTGGACGTTAGGGGGTCTACGATGCCGGTAAACCTTTTTTTTGGCCTCCAAAAATTTCAACATTTTTGCAGGCCTAAATTGCATTTAAGGCCTTTTTTGGGCTGCTAACATATTCTGTACTTTCAGGGGTTTAGGATGCATTTTTCGTGCCAAAAATATTTTTGGGAATTTCAGTGGTCTAGGATTTGGGTTAATGCCCCTTTCAGGCTGCAAATGTTTTTGGGACATTCAGAGATCTCTCACAATGTTTTTGGGCCACCAACATTTTCTGGACTTTAGGGGGTCTACGATGCCTGTAAACCTTTTTTTTGGGCCTCCAAACATTTCAACATTTTTGCAGGCCTAAAATGCATTTAAGGCCTTTTTTGGGCTGCTAACATGTTCTGTACTTTCAGGGGGGTAGGATGCATTTTTCATGCCAAAAATATTTTGGAGTATTACAGTGGTCTAGGATTTGGGTTAATGCCCCTTTCAAGCTGCAAATGCGTTTGGGACATTCCGAGCTCTCTCACACTGCTTTTGGGCCACCAACATTTTATGGACTTTAGGTGGTCTACGATGCCTGTAAACCCCTTTTTTGGGCCTCCAAAGATTTCAACATTTTTGCAGGCCTAAGATGCATTTTAAGGCCTTTTTTGGGATGCTAACATATTCTGTACTTTCGGGGTTGTAGGATCCATTTTTCGTGGCAAAAATATTTTTGTTTTGGGAATTTCAGTGGTCTAGGATGTGGGTTAATGCCCCTTTCAGGCTGCAAATGCTTTTGGGACATTCAGAGCTCTCTCACACTGTTTTTGGGCCACCAACATTTTCTGAACTTTAGGGGGTCTACGATGCCTGTAAACCTCTTTTTTGGGCATCCAAACATTTCAACATTTTTGCAGGCCTAAGATGCATTTTAAGGCCTTTTTTGGGCTGCTAACATTTTCTGAACTTTCAGGGGTGTAGGATGCATTTTTCGTGCCAGAAATATTTTTGGTAATTTCAGTGGTCTAGGATTTGGGTTAATGCCCCTTTTGGGCTGCTAATGTGTTTGGGACATTCAGAGCTCTCTCACAATGTCTTTGGGCCACCAACATTTTCTGGACGTTAGGGGGTCTACGATGCCGGTAAACCTTTTTTTTGGCCTCCAAAAATTTCAACATTTTTGCAGGCCTAAATTGCATTTAAGGCCTTTTTTGGGCTGCTAACATATTCTGTACTTTCAGGGGTTTAGGATGCATTTTTCGTGCCAAAAATATTTTTGGGAATTTCAGTGGTCTAGGATTTGGGTTAATGCCCCTTTCAGGCTGCAAATGTTTTTGGGACATTCAGAGATCTCTCACAATGTTTTTGGGCCACCAACATTTTCTGGACTTTAGGGGGTCTACGATGCCTGTAAACCCCTTTCTTGGGCATCCAAACATTTCAACATTTTTGCAAGCCTAAGATGCATTTTAAGGCCTTTTTGGGCTGCTAACATTTTCTGAACTTTCAGGGCTGTAGGATGCATTTTTCGTACCAGAAATATTTTTGGTAATTTCAGTGGTCTAGGATTTGGGTTAATACCCCTTTCAGGCTGCAAATGTTTTTGGGACATTCAGAGCTCTCTCACAATGTTTTTGGGCCACCAACATTTTCTGGACTTTAGGGGGTCTACGATGCCTGTAAACCTTTTTTTGGGCCTTCAAACATTTCAACATTTTTGCAAGCCTAAAATGCATTTAAGGCCTTTTTTTGGGCTGCTAACATATTCTGTACTTTCAGGGGGGTAGGATGCATTTTTCGTGCCAAAAATATTTTCGGGAATTTCAGTGGTCTAGGATGCGGGTTAATGCCCCTTTCAAGCTGCAAATGCTTTTGGGACATTCCGAGCTCTCTCACACTGCTTTTGGGCCACCAACATTTTATGGACTTTAGGTGGTCTACGATGCCTGTAAACCCCTTTTTTGGGCCTCCAAAGATTTCAACATTTTTGCCGGCCTAAAATGCATTTTAAGGCCTTTTTTGGGCTGCTAACATATTCTGTACTTTCGGGGATGTAGGATGCATTTTTCGTGGCAAAAATATTTTGGAGAATTACAGTGGTCTAGGATGTGGGTTAATGCCCCTTTCAGGCTGTAAATATTTTTGGGACATTCAGAGATCTCTCACAATGTTTTTGGGCCACCAACATTTTACAGACTTTAGGGGGTCTACGATGCCTGTAAACCCCTTTTTTGGGCCTCCAAAGATTGCAACATTTTTGCAGGCCTAAGATGCATTTTAAGGCCTTTTTCGGGCTGCTAACATATTCTGTACTTTCGGAGTTGTAGGATCCATTTTTCGTGGCAAAAATATTTTTGTTTTGGGAATTTCAGTGGTCTAGGATGTGGGTTAATGCCCCTTTCAGGCTGCAAATGCTTTTGGGACATTCAGAGCTCTCTCACACTGTTTTTGGGCCACCAACATTTTCTGAACTTTAGGGGGTCTACGATGCCTGTAAACCCCTTTTTTGGGCATCCAAACATTTCAACATTTTTGCAGGCCTAAGATGCATTTTAAGGCCTTTTTTGGGCTGCTAACATTTTCTGAACTTTCAGGGGTGTAGGATGCATTTTTCGTGCAAGAAATATTTTTGGTAATTTCAGTGGTCTAGGATTTGGGTTAATGCCCCTTTTGGGCTGCTAATGTTTTTGGGACATTCAGAGCTCTCTGACAATGTCTTTGGGCCACCAACATTTTCTGGACTTTAGGGGTCTACGATGCTGGTAAACCTTTTTTTTGGGCCTCCAAACATTTCAACATTTTTGCAGGCCTAAATTGCATTTAAGGCCTTTTTTGGGCTGCTAACATATTCTGTACTTTCAGGGGTTTAGGATGCATTTTTCGTGCCAAAAACATTTTTGGGAATTTCAGTGGTCTAGGATTTTGGTTAATGCCCCTTTCAGGCTGCAAATGCTTTTGGGACATTGCGAGCTCTCTCACACTGCTTTTGGGCCACCAACATTTTCTGGACTTTAGGTGGTCTACGATGCCTGTAAACCCCTTTTTTGGGCCTCCAAAGATTTCAACATTTTTGCCGGCCTAAGATGCATTTTAAGGCCTTTTTTGGGCTGCTAACATATTCTGTACTTTCGGGGATGTAGGATGCATTTTTCGTGGCAAAAATATTTTGGAGAATTACAGTGGTCTAGGATGTGGGTTAATGCCCCTTTCAGGCTATAAATGTTTTTGGGACATTCAGAGATCTCTCACAATGTTTTTGGGCCACCAAAATTTCCAGACTTTAGGGGGTCTACGATGCCTGTAAACCCCTTTTTTGGGCCTCCAAAGATTTCAGCATTTTTTCAGGCCTAAGATGCATTTTAAGGCCTTTTTTGGAATGCTGACATATTCTGAACTTTCAGGGTTGTAGGATGCATTTTTCGTGCCAAAAATATTTTTGGGAATTTCAGGGGTATAGCATGCAGGTTAATGTCCTTTTCAGACTGCAAATGTTTTTGGGAGATTCAGAGCTCTCTCACACCATTTTTGGGCCACCGACATATTCTGGACTTTAGGGGGTCTACGATGCCTATAAACCCCTTTTTGGGCATCCAAACATTTCAACATTTTTGCAGGCCTAAAATGCATTTAAGGCCTTTTTTGGGCTGCTAACATATTCTGTACTTTCAGGGGGGTAGGATGCATTTTTCGTGCCAAAAATATTTTTGGGAATTTCAGTGGTCTAGGATGCAGGTTAATGCCCCTTTCAAGCTGCAAATGCTTTTGGGACATTCCGAGCTCTCTCACACTGCTTTTGGGCCACCAACATTTTCTGGACTTTAGGTGGTCAACGATGCCTGTAAACCCCTTTTTTGGGCCTCCAAAGATTTCAACATTTTTGCCAGCCTAAGATGCATTTTAAGGCCTTTTTTGGGCTGCTAACATATTCTGTACTTTCGGGGACGTAGGATGCATTTTTCGTGGCAAAAATATTTTGGAGAATTACAGTGGTCTAGGATGTGGGTTAATGCCCCTTTCAGGCTGTAAATGTTTTTGGGACATTCAGAGATCTCGCACAATGTTTTTGGGCCACCAACATTTTCCAGACTTTAGGGGGTCTACGATGCCTGTAAACCCCTTTTTTGGGCCTCCAAAGATTTCAACATTTTTTCAGGCCTAAGATGCATTTTAAGGCCTTTTTTGGAATGCTGACATATTCTGAACTTTCAGGGTTGTAGGATGCATTTTTCGTGCCAAAAATATTTTTGGGAATTTCAGGGGTCTAGCATGCGGGTTAATGTCCTTTTCAGACTGCAAATGTTTTTGGGAGATTCAGAGCTCTCTCACACCGTTTTTGGGCCACTGACATATTCTGGACTTTAGGGGGTCTAAGATGCCTGTAAACCCCTTTTTCGGGCATCCAAACATTTCAACGTTTTTGCAGGCCTAAGTTGCATTTTAAGGCCTTTTTGGGCTGCTAACATTTTCTGAACTTTCAGGGGTGTAGGATGCATTTTTCGTGCCAGAAATATTTTTGGTAATTTCAGTGGTCTAGGATTTGGGTTAATGCCCCTTTCAGGCTGCAAATGTTTTTGGGACATTCAGAGCTCTCTCACAATGTTTTTGGGCCACCAACATTTTCTGGACTTTAGGGGGTCTACGATGCCTGTAAACTTTTTTTTTGGCCCTCCAAACATTTCAACATTTTTGCAGGCCTAAAATGCATTTAAGGCCTTTTTTGGGCTGCTAACATATTCTGTACGTTCAGGGGGGTAGGATGCATTTTTCGTGCCTAAAATATTTTTGGGAATTTCAGTGGTCTAGGATGCGGGTTAATGCCCCTTTCAAGCTGCAAATGCTTTTGGGACATTCCGAGCTCTCTCACACTGCTTTTGGGCCACCAACATTTTCTGGACTTTAGGTGGTCTACGATGCCTGTAAACCCCTTTTTTGGGCCACCAAAGATTTCAACTTTTTTGCCGGCCTAAGATGCATTTTAAGGCCTTTTTTGGGCTGCTCACATATTCTGTACTTTCGGGGATGTAGGATGCATTTTTCGTGGCAAAAATATTTTGGAGATTTACAGTGGTCTAGGATATGGGTTAATGCCCCTTTCAGGCTGTAAATGTTTTTGGGACATTCAGAGATCTCTCACAATGTTTTTGGGCCACCAACATTTTCCAGACTTTAGGGGGTCTACGATGCCTGTAAACCCCTTTTTTGGGCCTCCAAAGATTTCAACATTTTTTCAGGCCTAAGTTGCATTTTAAGGCCTTTTTTGGAATGCTGACATATTCTGAACTTTCAGGGTTGTAGGATCCATTTTTCGTGGCAAAAATATTTTTGTTTTGGGAATTTCAGTGGTCTAGGATGTGGGTTAATGCCCCTTTCAGGCTGCAAATGCTTTTGGGGCATTCAGAGCTCTCTCACACTGTTTTTGGGCCACCAACATTTTCTGAACTTTAGGGGGTCTACGATGCCTGTAAACCCCTTTTTTGGGCATCCAAACATTTCAACATTTTTGCAGGCCTAAGATGTATTTTAAGGCCTTTTTTGGGCTGCTAACATTTTCTGAACTTTCAGGGGTGTAGGATGCATTTTTCGTGCCAGAAATATTTTTGGTAATTTCAGTGGTCTAGGATTTGGGTTAATGCCCCTTTTGGGCTGCTAATGTTTTTGGGATATTCAGAGCTCTCTCACAATGTTTTGGGGCCACCAACATTTTACAGACTTTAGGGGGTCTACGATGCCTGTAAACCCCTTTTTTGGGCCTCCAAAGATTTCAACATTTTTGCAGGCCTAAGATGCATTTTAAGGCCTTTTTCGGGCTGCTAACATATTCTGTACTTTCGGAGTTGTAGGATCCATTTTTCGTGGCAAATATATTTTTGTTTTGGGAATTTCAGTGGTCTAGGATGTGGGTTAATGCCCCTTTCAGGCTGCAAATGCTTTTGGGACATTCAGAGCTCTCTCACACTGTTTTTGGGCCACCAACATTTTCTGAACTTTAGGGGGTCTACGATGCCTGTAAACCCCTTTTTTGGGCATCCAAACATTTCAACATTTTTGCAGGCCTAAGATGCATTTTAAGGCCTTTTTTGGGCTGCTAACATTTTCTGAACTTTCAGGGGTGTAGGATGCATTTTTCGTGCAAGAAATATTTTTGGTAATTTCAGTGGTCTAGGATTTGGGTTAATGCCCCTTTTGGGCTGCTAATGTTTTTGGGACATTCAGAGCTCTCTGACAATGTCTTGGGGCCACCAACATTTTCTGGACTTTAGGGGTCTACGATGCTGGTAAACCTTTTTTTTGGGCCTCCAAACATTTCAACATTTTTGCAGGCCTAAATTGCATTTAAGGCCTTTTTTGGGCTGCTAACATATTCTGTACTTTCAGGGGTTTAGGATGCATTTTTCGTGCCAAAAATATTTTTGGGAATTTCAGTGGTCTAGGATTTTGGTTAATGCCCCTTTCAAGCTGCAAATGCTTTTGGGACATTGCGAGCTCTCTCACACTGCTTTTGGGCCACCAACATTTTCTGGACTTTAGGTGGTCTACGATGCCTGTAAACCCCTTTTTTGGGCCTCCAAAGATTTCAACATTTTTGCCGGCCTAAGATGCATTTTAAGGCCTTTTTTGGGCTGCTAACATATTCTGTACTTTCGGGGATGTAGGATGCATTTTTCGTGGCAAAAATATTTTGGAGAATTACAGTGGTCTAGGATGTGGGTTAATGCCCCTTTCAGGCTGTAAATGTTTTTGGGACATTCAGAGATCTCTCACAATGTTTTTGGGCCACCAAAATTTCCAGACTTTAGGGGGTCTACGATGCCTGTAAACCCCTTTTTTGGGCCTCCAAAGATTTCAACATTTTTTCAGGCCTAAGATGCATTTTAAGGCCTTTTTTGGAATGCTGACATATTCTGAACTTTCAGGGTTGTAGGATGCATTTTTCGTGCCAAAAATATTTTTGGGAATTTCAGGGGTCTAGCATGCGGGTTAATGTCCTTTTCAGACTGCAAATGTTTTTGGGAGATTCAGAGCTCTCTCACACCGTTTTTGGGCCACCGACATATTCTGGACTTTAGGGGGTCTACGATGCCTATAAACCCCTTTTTGGGCATCCAAACATTTCAACATTTTTGCAGGCCTAAACCGATTTAAGGCCTTTTTTGGGCTGCTAACATATTCTGTACTTTCAGGGGGGTAGGATGCATTTTTCGTGCCAAAAATATTTTTGGGAATTTCAGTGGTCTAGGATGCAGGTTAGTGCCCCTTTCAAGCTGCAAATGCTTTTGGGACATTCCGAGCTCTCTCACACTGCTTTTGGGCCACCAACATTTTCTGGACTTTAGGTGGTCAACGATGCCTGTAAACCCCTTTTTTGGGCCTCCAAAGATTTCAACATTTTTGCCAGCCTAAGATGCATTTTAAGGCCTTTTTTGGGCTGCTAACATATTCTGTACTTTCGGGGACGTAGGATGCATTTTTCGTGGCAAAAATATTTTGGAGAATTACAGTGGTCTAGGATGTGGGTTAATGCCCCTTTCAGACTGTAAATGTTTTTGGGACATTCAGAGATCTCGCACAATGTTTTTGGGCCACCAACATTTTCCAGACTTTAGGGGGTCTACGATGCCTGTAAACCCCTTTTTTGGGCCTCCAAAGATTTCAACATTTTTTCAGGCCTAAGATGCATTTTAAGGCCTTTTTTGGAATGCTGACATATTCTGAACTTTCAGGGTTGTAGGATGCATTTTTCGTGCCAAAAATATTTTTGGGAATTTCAGGGGTCTAGCATGCGGGTTAATGTCCTTTTCAGACTGCAAATGTTTTTGGGAGATTCAGAGCTCTCTCACACCGTTTTTGGGCCACTGACATATTCTGGACTTTAGGGGGTCTAAGATGCCTGTAAACCCCTTTGTCGGGCATCCAAACATTTCAACGTTTTTGCAGGCCTAAGTTGCATTTTAAGGCCTTTTTGGGCTGCTAACATTTTCTGAACTTTCAGGGGTGTAGGATGCATTTTTCGTGCCAGAAATATTTTTGGTAATTTCAGTGGTCTAGGATTTGGGTTAATGCCCCTTTCAGGCTGCAAATGTTTTTGGGACATTCAGAGCTCTCTCACAATGTTTTTGGGCCACCAACATTTTCTGGACTTTAGGGGGTCTACGATGCCTGTAAACTTTTTTTTTGGCCCTCCAAACATTTCAACATTTTTGCAGGCCTAAAATGCATTTAAGGCCTTTTTTGGGCTGCTAACATATTCTGTACGTTCAGGGGGGTAGGATGCATTTTTCGTGCCAAAAATATTTTTGGGAATTTCAGTGGTCTAGGATGCGGGTTAATGCACCTTTCAAGCTGCAAATGCTTTTGGGACATTCCAAGCTCTCTCACACTGCTTTTGGGCCACCAACATTTTCTGGACTTTAGGTGGTCTACGATGCCTGTAAACCCCTTTTTTGGGCCACCAAAGATTTCAACATTTTTGCCGGCCTAAGATGCATTTTAAGGCCTTTTTTGGGCTGCTCACATATTCTGTACTTTCGGGGATGTAGGATGCATTTTTCGTGGCAAAAATATTTTGGAGAATTACAGTGGTCTAGGATGTGGGTTAATGCCCCTTTCAGGCTGTAAATGTTTTTGGGACATTCAGAGATCTCTCACAATGTTTTTGGGCCACCAACATTTTCCAGACTTTAGGGGGTCTACGATGCCTGTAAACCCCTTTTTTGGGCCTCCAAAGATTTCAACATTTTTTCAGGCCTAAGTTGCATTTTAAGGCCTTTTTTGGAATGCTGACATATTCTGAACTTTCAGGGTTGTAGGATCCATTTTTCGTGGCAAAAATATTTTTGTTTTGGGAATTTCAGTGGTCTAGGATGTGGGTTAATGCCCCTTTCAGGCTGCAAATGCTTTTGGGGCATTCAGAGCTCTCTCACACTGTTTTTGGGCCACCAACATTTTCTGAACTTTAGGGGGTCTACGATGCCTGTAAACCCCTTTTTTGGGCATCCAAACATTTCAACATTTTTGCAGGCCTAAGATGTATTTTAAGGCCTTTTTTGGGCTGCTAACATTTTCTGAACTTTCAGGGGTGTAGGATGCATTTTTCGTGCCAGAAATATTTTTGGTAATTTCAGTGGTCTAGGATTTGGGTTAATGCCCCTTTTGGGCTGCTAATGTTTTTGGGACATTCAGAGCTCTCTCACAATGTCTTTGGGCCACCAACATTTTCTGGACTTTAGGGGGTCTACGATGCCTGTAAACCTTTTTTTTGGGCCTCCAAACATTTCAACATTTTTGCAGGCCTAAAATGCATTTAAGGCCTTTTTTGGGCTGCTAACATATTCTGTACTTTCAGGGGTTTAGGATGCATTTTTCGTGCCAAAAATATTTTTGGGAATTTCAGTGGTCTAGGATTTGGGTTAATGCCCCTTTCAGGCTGCAAATGTTTTTGGGACATTCAGAGCTCTCTCACAATGTTTTTGGGCCACCAACATTTTCTGGACTTTAGGGGGTCTACGATGCCTGTAAACCTTTTTTTTGGGCCTCCAAACATTTCAACATTTTTGCAGGCCTAAAATGCATTTAAGGCCTTTTTTGGGCTGCTAACATATTCTGTACTTTCAGGGGGGTAGGATGCATTTTTCATGCCAAAAATATTTTGGAGTATTACAGTGGTCTAGGATGTGGGTTAATGCCCCTTTCAGGCTGTAAATGTTTTTGGGACATTCAGAGATCTCTCACAATGTTTTTGGGCCACCAACATTTTCCAGACTTTAGGGGGTCTACGATGCCTGTAAACCCCTTTTTTGGGCCTCCAAAGATTTCAACATTTTTTCAGGCCTAAGATGCATTTTAAGGCCTTTTTTGGAATGCTGACATATTCTGAACTTTCAGGGTTGTAGGATGCATTTTTCGTGCCAAAAATATTTTTGGGAATTTCAGGGGTCTAGCATGCGGGATAATGTCCTTTTCAGACTGCAAATGTTTTTGGGAGATTCAGAGCTCTCTCACACCGTTTTTGGGCCACCGACATATTCTGGACTTTAGGGGGTCTACGATGCCTGTAAACCCCTTTTTTGGGCATCCAAACATTTCAACATTTTTGCAGGCCTAAGATGCATTTTAAGGCCTTTTTGGGCTGCTAACATTTTCTGAACTTTCAGGGGTGTAGGATGCATTTTTCGTGCCAGAAATATTTTTGGTAATTTCAGTGGTCTAGGATTTGGGTTAATGCCCCTTTCAGGCTGCAAATGTTTTTGGGACATTCAGAGCTCTCTCACAATGTTTTTGGGCCACCAACATTTTCTGGACTTTAGGGGGTCTACGATGCCTGTAAACCTTTTTTTTGGGCCTCCAAACATTTCAACATTTTTGCAGGCCTAAAATGCATTTAAGGCCTTTTTTGGGCTGCTAACATATTCTGTACTTTCAGGGGGGTAGGATGCATTTTTCATGCCAAAAATATTTTGGGGAATTTCAGTGGTCTAGGATGCGGGTTAATGCCCCTTTCAAGCTGCAAATGCTTTTGGGACATTCCGAGCTCTCTCACACTACTTTTGGGCCACCAACATTTTATGGACTTTAGGTGGTCTACGATGCCTGTAAACCCCTTTTTTGGGCATCCAAAGATTTCAACATTTTTGCCGGCCTAAGATGCATTTTAAGGCCTTTTTTGGGCTGCTAACATATTCTGTACTTTCGGGGATGTAGGATGCATTTTTCGTGGCAAAAATATTTTGGAGAATTACAGTGGTCTAGGATGTGGGTTAATGCCCCTTTCAGGCTGTAAATGTTTTTGGGACATTCAGAGATCTCTCACAATGTTTTTGGGCCACCAACATTTTACAGACTTTAGGGGGTCTACGATGCCTGTAAACCCCTTTTTTGGGCCTCCAAAGATTTCAACATTTTTGCAGGCCTAAAATGCATTTTAAGGCCTTTTTTGGGCTGCTAACATATTCTGTACTTTCGGGGTTGTAGGATCCATTTTTCGTGGCAAAAATATTTTTGTTTTGGGAATTTCAGTGGTCTAGGATGTGGGTTAATGCCCCTTTCAGGCTGCAAATGCTTTTGGGACATTCAGAGCTCTCTCACACTGTTTTTGGGCCACCAACATTTTCTGAACTTTAGGAGGTCTACGATGCCTGTAAACCCCTTTTTTGGGCATCCAAACATTTCAACATTTTTGCAGGCCTAAGATGCATTTTAAGGCCTTTTTTGGGCTGCTAACATTTTCTGAACTTTCAGGGGTGTAGGATGGATTTTTCGTGCCAGAAATATTTTTGGGAATTTCAGTGGTCTAGGATTTGGGTTAATGCCCCTTTTGGGCTGCTAATGTTTTTGGGACATTCAGAGCTCTCTCACAATGTCTTTGGGCCACCAACATTTTCTGGACTTTAGGGGGTCTACGATGCCGGTAAACCTTTTTTTTGGGCCTCCAAACATTTCAACATTTTTGCAGGCCTAAATTGCATTTAAGGCCTTTTTTGGGCTGCTAACATATTCTGTACTTTCAGGGGTTTAGGATGCATTTTTCGTGCCAAAAATATTTTTGGGAATTTCAGTGGTCTAGGATTTGGGTTAATGCCCCTTTCAGGCTGCAAATGTTTTTGGGACATTCAGAGCTCTCTCACAATGTTTTTGGGCCACCAACATTTTCTGGACTTTAGGGGGTCTACGATGCCTGTAAACTTTTTTTTTGGGCCTCCAAACATTTCAACATTTTTGCAGGCCTAAAATGCATTTAAGGCCTTTTTTGGGCTGCTAACATATTCTGTACTTTCAGGGGGGGTAGGATGCATTTTTCGTGCCAAAAATATTTTGGAGAATTACAGTGGTCTAGGATTTTTGTTAATGCCCCTTTCAAGCTGCAAATGCTTTTGGGACATTCCGAGCTCTCTCACACTGCTTTTGGGCCACCAACATTTTCTGGACTTTAGGTGGTCTACGATGCCTGTAAACCCCTTTTTTGGGCCTCCAAAGATTTCAACATTTTTGCCGGCCTAAGATGCATTTTAAGGCCTTTTTGGGCTGCTAACATATTCTGAACTTTCAGGGTTGTAGGATGCATTTTTCGTGCCAAAAATATTTTTGGGAATTTCAGGGGTCTAGCATGCGGGTTAATGTCCTTTTCAGACTGCAAATGTTTTTGGGAGATTCAGAGCTCTCTCACACCGTTTTTGGGCCACCGACATATTCTGGACTTTAGGGGGTCTACGATGCCTGTAAACCCCTTTTTCGGGCATCCAAACATTTCAACATTTTTGCAGGCCTAAGATGCATTTTAAGGCCTTTTTGGGCTGCTAACATTTTCTGAACTTTCAGGGGTGTAGGATGCATTTTTCGTGCCAGAAATATTTTTGGTAATTTCAGTGGTCTAGGATTTGGGTTAATGCCCCTTTCAAGCTGCAAATGCTTTTGGGACATTCCGAGCTCTCTCACACTGCTTTTGGGCCACCAACATTTTATGGACTTTAGGTAGTCTACGATGCCTGTAAACCCCTTTTTTGGGCCTTCAAAGATTTCAACATTTTTGCCGGCCTAAGATGCATTTTAAGGCCTTTTTTGGGCTGCTAACATATTCTGTACTTTCGGGGATGTAGGATGCATTTTTCGTGGCAAAAATATTTTGGAGAATTACAGTGGTCTAGTATTTGGGTTAATGCCCCTTTCAAGCTGCAAATGCTTTTGGGACATTCCGAGCTCTCTCACACTGCTTTTGGGCCACCAACATTTTATGGACTTTAGGTGGTCTACGATGCCTGTAAACCCCTTTTTTGGGCCTCCAAAGATTTCAACATTTTTGCAGGCCTAAGATGCATTTTAAGGCCTTTTTTGGGCTGCTAACATATTCTGTACTTTCGGGGTTGTAGGATCCATTTTTCGTGGCAAAAATATTTTTGTTTTGGGAATTTCAGTGGTCTAGGATGTGGGTTAATGCCCCTTTCAGGCTGCAAATGCTTTTGGGACATTCAGAGCTCTCTCACACTGTTTTTGGGCCACCAACTTTTTCTGAACTTTAGGGGGTCTACGATGCCTGTAAACCCCGTTTTTGGGCATCCAAACATTTCAACATTTTTGCAGGCCTAAGATGCATTTTAAGGCCTTTTTTGGGCTGCTAACATTTTCTGAACTTTCAGGGGTGTAGGATGCATTTTTCGTGCCAGAAATATTTTTGGTAATTTCAGTGGTCTAGGATTTGGGTTAATGTCCTTTTCAGGCTGCTAATGTTTTTGGGACATTCAGAGCTCTCTCACAATGTCTTTGGGCCACCAACATTTTCTGGACTTTAGGGGGTCTACGATGCCGGTAAACCTTTTTTTTGGGCCTCCAAACATTTCAACATTTTTGCCGGCCTAAATTGCATTTAAGGCCTTTTTTGGGCTGCTAACATATTCTGAACTTTCAGGGTTGTAGGATGCATTTTTCGTGCCAAAAATATTTTTGGGAATTTCAGGGGTCTAGCATGCGGGTTAATGTCCTTTTCAGACTGCAAATGTTTTTGGGAGATTCAGAGCTCTCTCACACCGTTTTTGGGCCACCGACATATTCTGGACTTTAGGGGGTCTACGATGCCTGTAAACCCCTTTTTCGGGCATCCAAACATTTCAACATTTTTGCAGGCCTAAAATGCATTTAAGGCCTTTTTTGGGCTGCTAACATATTCTGTACTTTCAGGGGGGTAGGATGCATTTTTCGTGCCAAAAATATTTTTGGGAATTTCAGTGGTCTAGGATGCAGGTTAATGCCCCTTTCAAGCTGCAAATGCTTTTGGGACATTCCGAGCTCTCTCACACTGCTTTTGGGCCACCAACATTTTCTGGACTTTAGGTGGTCAACGATGCCTGTAAACCCCTTTTTTGGGCCTCCAAAGATTTCAACATTTTTGCCAGCCTAAGATGCATTTTAAGGCCTTTTTTGGGCTGCTAACATATTCTGTACTTTCGGGGACGTAGGATGCATTTTTCGTGGCAAAAATATTTTGGAGAATTACAGTGGTCTAGGATGTGGGTTAATGCCCCTTTCAGGCTGTAAATGTTTTTGGGACATTCAGAGATCTCGCACAATGTTTTTGGGCCACCAACATTTTCCAGACTTTAGGGGGTCTACGATGCCTGTAAACCCCTTTTTTGGGCCTCCAAAGATTTCAACATTTTTTCAGGCCTAAGATGCATTTTAAGGCCTTTTTTGGAATGCTGACATATTCTGAACTTTCAGGGTTGTAGGATGCATTTTTCGTGCCAAAAATATTTTTGGGAATTTCAGGGGTCTAGCATGCGGGTTAATGTCCTTTTCAGACTGCAAATGTTTTTGGGAGATTCAGAGCTCTCTCACACCGTTTTTGGGCCACTGACATATTCTGGACTTTAGGGGGTCTAAGATGCCTGTAAACCCCTTTTTCGGGCATCCAAACATTTCAACGTTTTTGCAGGCCTAAGTTGCATTTTAAGGCCTTTTTGGGCTGCTAACATTTTCTGAACTTTCAGGGGTGTAGGATGCATTTTTCGTGCCAGAAATATTTTTGGTAATTTCAGTGGTCTAGGATTTGGGTTAATGCCCCTTTTGGGCTGCTAATGTTTTTGGGACATTCAGAGCTCTCTGACAATGTCTTGGGGCCACCAACATTTTCTGGACTTTAGGGGTCTACGATGCTGGTAAACCTTTTTTTTGGGCCTCCAAACATTTCAACATTTTTGCAGGCCTAAATTGCATTTAAGGCCTTTTTTGGGCTGCTAACATATTCTGTACTTTCAGGGGTTTAGGATGCATTTTTCGTGCCAAAAATATTTTTGGGAATTTCAGTGGTCTAGGATTTTGGTTAATGCCCCTTTCAAGCTGCAAATGCTTTTGGGACATTGCGAGCTCTCTCACACTGCTTTTGGGCCACCAACATTTTCTGGACTTTAGGTGGTCTACGATGCCTGTAAACCCCTTTTTTGGGCCTCCAAAGATTTCAACATTTTTTCAGGCCTAAGATGCATTTTAAGGCCTTTTTTGGAATGCTGACATATTCTGAACTTTCAGGGTTGTAGGATGCATTTTTCGTGCCAAAAATATTTTTGGGAATTTCAGGGGTCTAGCATGCGGGTTAATGTCCTTTTCAGACTGCAAATGTTTTTGGGAGATTCAGAGCTCTCTCACACCGTTTTTGGGCCACTGACATATTCTGGACTTTAGGGGGTCTAAGATGCCTGTAAACCCCTTTGTCGGGCATCCAAACATTTCAACGTTTTTGCAGGCCTAAGTTGCATTTTAAGGCCTTTTTGGGCTGCTAACATTTTCTGAACTTTCAGGGGTGTAGGATGCATTTTTCGTGCCAGAAATATTTTTGGTAATTTCAGTGGTCTAGGATTTGGGTTAATGCCCCTTTCAGGCTGCAAATGTTTTTGGGACATTCAGAGCTCTCTCACAATGTTTTTGGGCCACCAACATTTTCTGGACTTTAGGGGGTCTACGATGCCTGTAAACTTTTTTTTTGGCCCTCCAAACATTTCAACATTTTTGCAGGCCTAAAATGCATTTAAGGCCTTTTTTGGGCTGCTAACATATTCTGTACGTTCAGGGGGGTAGGATGCATTTTTCGTGCCAAAAATATTTTTGGGAATTTCAGTGGTCTAGGATGCGGGTTAATGCCCCTTTCAAGCTGCAAATGCTTTTGGGACATTCCAAGCTCTCTCACACTGCTTTTGGGCCACCAACATTTTCTGGACTTTAGGTGGTCTACGATGCCTGTAAACCCCTTTTTTGGGCCACCAAAGATTTCAACATTTTTGCCGGCCTAAGATGCATTTTAAGGCCTTTTTTGGGCTGCTCACATATTCTGTACTTTCGGGGATGTAGGATGCATTTTTCGTGGCAAAAATATTTTGGAGAATTACAGTGGTCTAGGATGTGGGTTAATGCCCCTTTCAGGCTGTAAATATTTTTGGGACATTCAGAGATCTCTCACAATGTTTTTGGGCCACCAACATTTTACAGACTTTAGGGGGTCTACGATGCCTGTAAACCCCTTTTTTGGGCCTCCAAAGATTGCAACATTTTTGCAGGCCTAAGATGCATTTTAAGGCCTTTTTCGGGCTGCTAACATATTCTGTACTTTCGGAGTTGTAGGATCCATTTTTCGTGGCAAAAATATTTTTGTTTTGGGAATTTCAGTGGTCTAGGATGTGGGTTAATGCCCCTTTCAGGCTGCAAATGCTTTTGGGACATTCAGAGCTCTCTCACACTGTTTTTGGGCCACCAACATTTTCTGAACTTTAGGGGGTCTACGATGCCTGTAAACCCCTTTTTTGGGCATCCAAACATTTCAACATTTTTGCAGGCCTAAGATGCATTTTAAGGCCTTTTTTGGGCTGCTAACATTTTCTGAACTTTCAGGGGTGTAGGATGCATTTTTCGTGCAAGAAATATTTTTGGTAATTTCAGTGGTCTAGGATTTGGGTTAATGCCCCTTTTGGGCTGCTAATGTTTTTGGGACATTCAGAGCTCTCTGACAATGTCTTTGGGCCACCAACATTTTCTGGACTTTAGGGGTCTACGATGCTGGTAAACCTTTTTTTTGGGCCTCCAAACATTTCAACATTTTTGCAGGCCTAAATTGCATTTAAGGCCTTTTTTGGGCTGCTAACATATTCTGTACTTTCAGGGGTTTAGGATGCATTTTTCGTGCCAAAAACATTTTTGGGAATTTCAGTGGTCTAGGATTTTGGTTAATGCCCCTTTCAGGCTGCAAATGCTTTTGGGACATTGCGAGCTCTCTCACACTGCTTTTGGGCCACCAACATTTTCTGGACTTTAGGTGGTCTACGATGCCTGTAAACCCCTTTTTTGGGCCTCCAAAGATTTCAACATTTTTGCCGGCCTAAGATGCATTTTAAGGCCTTTTTTGGGCTGCTAACATATTCTGTACTTTCGGGGATGTAGGATGCATTTTTCGTGGCAAAAATATTTTGGAGAATTACAGTGGTCTAGGATGTGGGTTAATGCCCCTTTCAGGCTATAAATGTTTTTGGGACATTCAGAGATCTCTCACAATGTTTTTGGGCCACCAAAATTTCCAGACTTTAGGGGGTCTACGATGCCTGTAAACCCCTTTTTTGGGCCTCCAAAGATTTCAGCATTTTTTCAGGCCTAAGATGCATTTTAAGGCCTTTTTTGGAATGCTGACATATTCTGAACTTTCAGGGTTGTAGGATGCATTTTTCGTGCCAAAAATATTTTTGGGAATTTCAGGGGTATAGCATGCAGGTTAATGTCCTTTTCAGACTGCAAATGTTTTTGGGAGATTCAGAGCTCTCTCACACCATTTTTGGGCCACCGACATATTCTGGACTTTAGGGGGTCTACGATGCCTATAAACCCCTTTTTGGGCATCCAAACATTTCAACATTTTTGCAGGCCTAAAATGCATTTAAGGCCTTTTTTGGGCTGCTAACATATTCTGTACTTTCAGGGGGGTAGGATGCATTTTTCGTGCCAAAAATATTTTTGGGAATTTCAGTGGTCTAGGATGCAGGTTAATGCCCCTTTCAAGCTGCAAATGCTTTTGGGACATTCCGAGCTCTCTCACACTGCTTTTGGGCCACCAACATTTTCTGGACTTTAGGTGGTCAACGATGCCTGTAAACCCCTTTTTTGGGCCTCCAAAGATTTCAACATTTTTGCCAGCCTAAGATGCATTTTAAGGCCTTTTTTGGGCTGCTAACATATTCTGTACTTTCGGGGACGTAGGATGCATTTTTCGTGGCAAAAATATTTTGGAGAATTACAGTGGTCTAGGATGTGGGTTAATGCCCCTTTCAGGCTGTAAATGTTTTTGGGACATTCAGAGATCTCGCACAATGTTTTTGGGCCACCAACATTTTCCAGACTTTAGGGGGTCTACGATGCCTGTAAACCCCTTTTTTGGGCCTCCAAAGATTTCAACATTTTTTCAGGCCTAAGATGCATTTTAAGGCCTTTTTTGGAATGCTGACATATTCTGAACTTTCAGGGTTGTAGGATGCATTTTTCGTGCCAAAAATATTTTTGGGAATTTCAGGGGTCTAGCATGCGGGTTAATGTCCTTTTCAGACTGCAAATGTTTTTGGGAGATTCAGAGCTCTCTCACACCGTTTTTGGGCCACTGACATATTCTGGACTTTAGGGGGTCTAAGATGCCTGTAAACCCCTTTTTCGGGCATCCAAACATTTCAACGTTTTTGCAGGCCTAAGTTGCATTTTAAGGCCTTTTTGGGCTGCTAACATTTTCTGAACTTTCAGGGGTGTAGGATGCATTTTTCGTGCCAGAAATATTTTTGGTAATTTCAGTGGTCTAGGATTTGGGTTAATGCCCCTTTCAGGCTGCAAATGTTTTTGGGACATTCAGAGCTCTCTCACAATGTTTTTGGGCCACCAACATTTTCTGGACTTTAGGGGGTCTACGATGCCTGTAAACTTTTTTTTTGGCCCTCCAAACATTTCAACATTTTTGCAGGCCTAAAATGCATTTAAGGCCTTTTTTGGGCTGCTAACATATTCTGTACGTTCAGGGGGGTAGGATGCATTTTTCGTGCCTAAAATATTTTTGGGAATTTCAGTGGTCTAGGATGCGGGTTAATGCCCCTTTCAAGCTGCAAATGCTTTTGGGACATTCCGAGCTCTCTCACACTGCTTTTGGGCCACCAACATTTTCTGGACTTTAGGTGGTCTACGATGCCTGTAAACCCCTTTTTTGGGCCACCAAAGATTTCAACTTTTTTGCCGGCCTAAGATGCATTTTAAGGCCTTTTTTGGGCTGCTCACATATTCTGTACTTTCGGGGATGTAGGATGCATTTTTCGTGGCAAAAATATTTTGGAGATTTACAGTGGTCTAGGATATGGGTTAATGCCCCTTTCAGGCTGTAAATGTTTTTGGGACATTCAGAGATCTCTCACAATGTTTTTGGGCCACCAACATTTTCCAGACTTTAGGGGGTCTACGATGCCTGTAAACCCCTTTTTTGGGCCTCCAAAGATTTCAACATTTTTTCAGGCCTAAGTTGCATTTTAAGGCCTTTTTTGGAATGCTGACATATTCTGAACTTTCAGGGTTGTAGGATCCATTTTTCGTGGCAAAAATATTTTTGTTTTGGGAATTTCAGTGGTCTAGGATGTGGGTTAATGCCCCTTTCAGGCTGCAAATGCTTTTGGGGCATTCAGAGCTCTCTCACACTGTTTTTGGGCCACCAACATTTTCTGAACTTTAGGGGGTCTACGATGCCTGTAAACCCCTTTTTTGGGCATCCAAACATTTCAACATTTTTGCAGGCCTAAGATGTATTTTAAGGCCTTTTTTGGGCTGCTAACATTTTCTGAACTTTCAGGGGTGTAGGATGCATTTTTCATGCCAGAAATATTTTTGGTAATTTCAGTGGTCTAGGATTTGGGTTAATGCCCCTTTTGGGCTGCTAATGTTTTTGGGATATTCAGAGCTCTCTCACAATGTTTTGGGGCCACCAACATTTTACAGACTTTAGGGGGTCTACGATGCCTGTAAACCCCTTTTTTGGGCCTCCAAAGATTTCAACATTTTTGCAGGCCTAAGATGCATTTTAAGGCCTTTTTCGGGCTGCTAACATATTCTGTACTTTCGGAGTTGTAGGATCCATTTTTCGTGGCAAATATATTTTTGTTTTGGGAATTTCAGTGGTCTAGGATGTGGGTTAATGCCCCTTTCAGGCTGCAAATGCTTTTGGGACATTCAGAGCTCTCTCACACTGTTTTTGGGCCACCAACATTTTCTGAACTTTAGGGGGTCTACGATGCCTGTAAACCCCTTTTTTGGGCATCCAAACATTTCAACATTTTTGCAGGCCTAAGATGCATTTTAAGGCCTTTTTTGGGCTGCTAACATTTTCTGAACTTTCAGGGGTGTAGGATGCATTTTTCGTGCAAGAAATATTTTTGGTAATTTCAGTGGTCTAGGATTTGGGTTAATGCCCCTTTTGGGCTGCTAATGTTTTTGGGACATTCAGAGCTCTCTGACAATGTCTTGGGGCCACCAACATTTTCTGGACTTTAGGGGTCTACGATGCTGGTAAACCTTTTTTTTGGGCCTCCAAACATTTCAACATTTTTGCAGGCCTAAATTGCATTTAAGGCCTTTTTTGGGCTGCTAACATATTCTGTACTTTCAGGGGTTTAGGATGCATTTTTCGTGCCAAAAATATTTTTGGGAATTTCAGTGGTCTAGGATTTTGGTTAATGCCCCTTTCAAGCTGCAAATGCTTTTGGGACATTGCGAGCTCTCTCACACTGCTTTTGGGCCACCAACATTTTCTGGACTTTAGGTGGTCTACGATGCCTGTAAACCCCTTTTTTGGGCCTCCAAAGATTTCAACATTTTTGCCGGCCTAAGATGCATTTTAAGGCCTTTTTTGGGCTGCTAACATATTCTGTACTTTCGGGGATGTAGGATGCATTTTTCGTGGCAAAAATATTTTGGAGAATTACAGTGGTCTAGGATGTGGGTTAATGCCCCTTTCAGGCTGTAAATGTTTTTGGGACATTCAGAGATCTCTCACAATGTTTTTGGGCCACCAAAATTTCCAGACTTTAGGGGGTCTACGATGCCTGTAAACCCCTTTTTTGGGCCTCCAAAGATTTCAACATTTTTTCAGGCCTAAGATGCATTTTAAGGCCTTTTTTGGAATGCTGACATATTCTGAACTTTCAGGGTTGTAGGATGCATTTTTCGTGCCAAAAATATTTTTGGGAATTTCAGGGGTCTAGCATGCGGGTTAATGTCCTTTTCAGACTGCAAATGTTTTTGGGAGATTCAGAGCTCTCTCACACCGTTTTTGGGCCACCGACATATTCTGGACTTTAGGGGGTCTACGATGCCTATAAACCCCTTTTTGGGCATCCAAACATTTCAACATTTTTGCAGGCCTAAACCGATTTAAGGCCTTTTTTGGGCTGCTAACATATTCTGTACTTTCAGGGGGGTAGGATGCATTTTTCGTGCCAAAAATATTTTTGGGAATTTCAGTGGTCTAGGATGCAGGTTAGTGCCCCTTTCAAGCTGCAAATGCTTTTGGGACATTCCGAGCTCTCTCACACTGCTTTTGGGCCACCAACATTTTCTGGACTTTAGGTGGTCAACGATGCCTGTAAACCCCTTTTTTGGGCCTCCAAAGATTTCAACATTTTTGCCAGCCTAAGATGCATTTTAAGGCCTTTTTTGGGCTGCTAACATATTCTGTACTTTCGGGGACGTAGGATGCATTTTTCGTGGCAAAAATATTTTGGAGAATTACAGTGGTCTAGGATGTGGGTTAATGCCCCTTTCAGACTGTAAATGTTTTTGGGACATTCAGAGATCTCGCACAATGTTTTTGGGCCACCAACATTTTCCAGACTTTAGGGGGTCTACGATGCCTGTAAACCCCTTTTTTGGGCCTCCAAAGATTTCAACATTTTTTCAGGCCTAAGATGCATTTTAAGGCCTTTTTTGTAATGCTGACATATTCTGAACTTTCAGGGTTGTAGGATGCATTTTTCGTGCCAAAAATATTTTTGGGAATTTCAGGGGTCTAGCATGCGGGTTAATGTCCTTTTCAGACTGCAAATGTTTTTGGGAGATTCAGAGCTCTCTCACACCGTTTTTGGGCCACTGACATATTCTGGACTTTAGGGGGTCTAAGATGCCTGTAAACCCCTTTGTCGGGCATCCAAACATTTCAACGTTTTTGCAGGCCTAAGTTGCATTTTAAGGCCTTTTTGGGCTGCTAACATTTTCTGAACTTTCAGGGGTGTAGGATGCATTTTTCGTGCCAGAAATATTTTTGGTAATTTCAGTGGTCTAGGATTTGGGTTAATGCCCCTTTCAGGCTGCAAATGTTTTTGGGACATTCAGAGCTCTCTCACAATGTTTTTGGGCCACCAACATTTTCTGGACTTTAGGGGGTCTACGATGCCTGTAAACTTTTTTTTTGGCCCTCCAAACATTTCAACATTTTTGCAGGCCTAAAATGCATTTAAGGCCTTTTTTGGGCTGCTAACATATTCTGTACGTTCAGGGGGGTAGGATGCATTTTTCGTGCCAAAAATATTTTTGGGAATTTCAGTGGTCTAGGATGCGGGTTAATGCCCCTTTCAAGCTGCAAATGCTTTTGGGACATTCCAAGCTCTCTCACACTGCTTTTGGGCCACCAACATTTTCTGGACTTTAGGTGGTCTACGATGCCTGTAAACCCCTTTTTTGGGCCACCAAAGATTTCAACATTTTTGCCGGCCTAAGATGCATTTTAAGGCCTTTTTTGGGCTGCTCACATATTCTGTACTTTCGGGGATGTAGGATGCATTTTTCGTGGCAAAAATATTTTGGAGAATTACAGTGGTCTAGGATGTGGGTTAATGCCCCTTTCAGGCTGTAAATGTTTTTGGGACATTCAGAGATCTCTCACAATGTTTTTGGGCCACCAACATTTTCCAGACTTTAGGGGGTCTACGATGCCTGTAAACCCCTTTTTTGGGCCTCCAAAGATTTCAACATTTTTTCAGGCCTAAGTTGCATTTTAAGGCCTTTTTTGGAATGCTGACATATTCTGAACTTTCAGGGTTGTAGGATCCATTTTTCGTGGCAAAAATATTTTTGTTTTGGGAATTTCAGTGGTCTAGGATGTGGGTTAATGCCCCTTTCAGGCTGCAAATGCTTTTGGGGCATTCAGAGCTCTCTCACACTGTTTTTGGGCCACCAACATTTTCTGAACTTTAGGGGGTCTACGATGCCTGTAAACCCCTTTTTTGGGCATCCAAACATTTCAACATTTTTGCAGGCCTAAGATGTATTTTAAGGCCTTTTTTGGGCTGCTAACATTTTCTGAACTTTCAGGGGTGTAGGATGCATTTTTCGTGCCAGAAATATTTTTGGTAATTTCAGTGGTCTAGGATTTGGGTTAATGCCCCTTTTGGGCTGCTAATGTTTTTGGGACATTCAGAGCTCTCTCACAATGTCTTTGGGCCACCAACATTTTCTGGACTTTAGGGGGTCTACGATGCCTGTAAACCTTTTTTTTGGGCCTCCAAACATTTCAACATTTTTGCAGGCCTAAAATGCATTTAAGGCCTTTTTTGGGCTGCTAACATATTCTGTACTTTCAGGGGTTTAGGATGCATTTTTCGTGCCAAAAATATTTTTGGGAATTTCAGTGGTCTAGGATTTGGGTTAATGCCCCTTTCAGGCTGCAAATGTTTTTGGGACATTCAGAGCTCTCTCACAATGTTTTTGGGCCACCAACATTTTCTGGACTTTAGGGGGTCTACGATGCCTGTAAACCTTTTTTTTGGGCCTCCAAACATTTCAACATTTTTGCAGGCCTAAAATGCATTTAAGGCCTTTTTTGGGCTGCTAACATATTCTGTACTTTCAGGGGGGTAGGATGCATTTTTCATGCCAAAAATATTTTGGAGTATTACAGTGGTCTAGGATGTGGGTTAATGCCCCTTTCAGGCTGTAAATGTTTTTGGGACATTCAGAGATCTCTCACAATGTTTTTGGGCCACCAACATTTTCCAGACTTTAGGGGGTCTACGATGCCTGTAAACCCCTTTTTTGGGCCTCCAAAGATTTCAACATTTTTTCAGGCCTAAGATGCATTTTAAGGCCTTTTTTGGAATGCTGACATATTCTGAACTTTCAGGGTTGTAGGATGCATTTTTCGTGCCAAAAATATTTTTGGGAATTTCAGGGGTCTAGCATGCGGGATAATGTCCTTTTCAGACTGCAAATGTTTTTGGGAGATTCAGAGCTCTCTCACACCGTTTTTGGGCCACCGACATATTCTGGACTTTAGGGGGTCTACGATGCCTGTAAACCCCTTTTTTGGGCATCCAAACATTTCAACATTTTTGCAGGCCTAAGATGCATTTTAAGGCCTTTTTGGGCTGCTAACATTTTCTGAACTTTCAGGGGTGTAGGATGCATTTTTCGTGCCAGAAATATTTTTGGTAATTTCAGTGGTCTAGGATTTGGGTTAATGCCCCTTTCAGGCTGCAAATGTTTTTGGGACATTCAGAGCTCTCTCACAATGTTTTTGGGCCACCAACATTTTCTGGACTTTAGGGGGTCTACGATGCCTGTAAACCTTTTTTTTGGGCCTCCAAACATTTCAACATTTTTGCAGGCCTAAAATGCATTTAAGGCCTTTTTTGGGCTGCTAACATATTCTGTACTTTCAGGGGGGTAGGATGCATTTTTCATGCCAAAAATATTTTGGGGAATTTCAGTGGTCTAGGATGCGGGTTAATGCCCCTTTCAAGCTGCAAATGCTTTTGGGACATTCCGAGCTCTCTCACACTACTTTTGGGCCACCAACATTTTATGGACTTTAGGTGGTCTACGATGCCTGTAAACCCCTTTTTTGGGCATCCAAAGATTTCAACATTTTTGCCGGCCTAAGATGCATTTTAAGGCCTTTTTTGGGCTGCTAACATATTCTGTACTTTCGGGGATGTAGGATGCATTTTTCGTGGCAAAAATATTTTGGAGAATTACAGTGGTCTAGGATGTGGGTTAATGCCCCTTTCAGGCTGTAAATGTTTTTGGGACATTCAGAGATCTCTCACAATGTTTTTGGGCCACCAACATTTTACAGACTTTAGGGGGTCTACGATGCCTGTAAACCCCTTTTTTGGGCCTCCAAAGATTTCAACATTTTTGCAGGCCTAAAATGCATTTTAAGGCCTTTTTTGGGCTGCTAACATATTCTGTACTTTCGGGGTTGTAGGATCCATTTTTCGTGGCAAAAATATTTTTGTTTTTGGAATTTCAGTGGTCTAGGATGTGGGTTAATGCCCCTTTCAGGCTGCAAATGCTTTTGGGACATTCAGAGCTCTCTCACACTGTTTTTGGGCCACCAACATTTTCTGAACTTTAGGAGGTCTACGATGCCTGTAAACCCCTTTTTTGGGCATCCAAACATTTCAACATTTTTGCAGGCCTAAGATGCATTTTAAGGCCTTTTTTGGGCTGCTAACATTTTCTGAACTTTCAGGGGTGTAGGATGGATTTTTCGTGCCAGAAATATTTTTGGGAATTTCAGTGGTCTAGGATTTGGGTTAATGCCCCTTTTGGGCTGCTAATGTTTTTGGGACATTCAGAGCTCTCTCACAATGTCTTTGGGCCACCAACATTTTCTGGACTTTAGGGGGTCTACGATGCCGGTAAACCTTTTTTTTGGGCCTCCAAACATTTCAACATTTTTGCAGGCCTAAATTGCATTTAAGGCCTTTTTTGGGCTGCTAACATATTCTGTACTTTCAGGGGTTTAGGATGCATTTTTCGTGCCAAAAATATTTTTGGGAATTTCAGTGGTCTAGGATTTGGGTTAATGCCCCTTTCAGGCTGCAAATGTTTTTGGGACATTCAGAGCTCTCTCACAATGTTTTTGGGCCACCAACATTTTCTGGACTTTAGGGGGTCTACGATGCCTGTAAACTTTTTTTTTGGGCCTCCAAACATTTCAACATTTTTGCAGGCCTAAAATGCATTTAAGGCCTTTTTTGGGCTGCTAACATATTCTGTACTTTCAGGGGGGGTAGGATGCATTTTTCGTGCCAAAAATATTTTGGAGAATTACAGTGGTCTAGGATTTGGGTTAATGCCCCTTTCAAGCTGCAAATGCTTTTGGGACATTCCGAGCTCTCTCACACTGCTTTTGGGCCACCAACATTTTCTGGACTTTAGGTGGTCTACGATGCCTGTAAACCCCTTTTTTGGGCCTCCAAAGATTTCAACATTTTTGCCGGCCTAAGATGCATTTTAAGGCCTTTTTGGGCTGCTAACATATTCTGAACTTTCAGGGTTGTAGGATGCATTTTTCGTGCCAAAAATATTTTTGGGAATTTCAGGGGTCTAGCATGCGGGTTAATGTCCTTTTCAGACTGCAAATGTTTTTGGGAGATTCAGAGCTCTCTCACACCGTTTTTGGGCCACCGACATATTCTGGACTTTAGGGGGTCTACGATGCCTGTAAACCCCTTTTTCGGGCATCCAAACATTTCAACATTTTTGCAGGCCTAAGATGCATTTTAAGGCCTTTTTGGGCTGCTAACATTTTCTGAACTTTCAGGGGTGTAGGATGCATTTTTCGTGCCAGAAATATTTTTGGTAATTTCAGTGGTCTAGGATTTGGGTTAATGCCCCTTTCAAGCTGCAAATGCTTTTGGGACATTCCGAGCTCTCTCACACTGCTTTTGGGCCACCAACATTTTATGGACTTTAGGTAGTCTACGATGCCTGTAAACCCCTTTTTTGGGCCTTCAAAGATTTCAACATTTTTGCCGGCCTAAGATGCATTTTAAGGCCTTTTTTGGGCTGCTAACATATTCTGTACTTTCGGGGATGTAGGATGCATTTTTCGTGGCAAAAATATTTTGGAGAATTACAGTGGTCTAGTATTTGGGTTAATGCCCCTTTCAAGCTGCAAATGCTTTTGGGACATTCCGAGCTCTCTCACACTGCTTTTGGGCCACCAACATTTTATGGACTTTAGGTGGTCTACGATGCCTGTAAACCCCTTTTTTGGGCCTCCAAAGATTTCAACATTTTTGCAGGCCTAAGATGCATTTTAAGGCCTTTTTTGGGCTGCTAACATATTCTGTACTTTCGGGGTTGTAGGATCCATTTTTCGTGGCAAAAATATTTTTGTTTTGGGAATTTCAGTGGTCTAGGATGTGGGTTAATGCCCCTTTCAGGCTGCAAATGCTTTTGGGACATTCAGAGCTCTCTCACACTGTTTTTGGGCCACCAACTTTTTCTGAACTTTAGGGGGTCTACGATGCCTGTAAACCCCGTTTTTGGGCATCCAAACATTTCAACATTTTTGCAGGCCTAAGATGCATTTTAAGGCCTTTTTTGGGCTGCTAACATTTTCTGAACTTTCAGGGGTGTAGGATGCATTTTTCGTGCCAGAAATATTTTTGGTAATTTCAGTGGTCTAGGATTTGGGTTAATGTCCTTTTCAGGCTGCTAATGTTTTTGGGACATTCAGAGCTCTCTCACAATGTCTTTGGGCCACCAACATTTTCTGGACTTTAGGGGGTCTACGATGCCGGTAAACCTTTTTTTTGGGCCTCCAAACATTTCAACATTTTTGCCGGCCTAAATTGCATTTAAGGCCTTTTTTGGGCTGCTAACATATTCTGAACTTTCAGGGTTGTAGGATGCATTTTTCGTGCCAAAAATATTTTTGGGAATTTCAGGGGTCTAGCATGCGGGTTAATGTCCTTTTCAGACTGCAAATGTTTTTGGGAGATTCAGAGCTCTCTCACACCGTTTTTGGGCCACCGACATATTCTGGACTTTAGGGGGTCTACGATGCCTGTAAACCCCTTTTTCGGGCATCCAAACATTTCAACATTTTTGCAGGCCTAAGATGCATTTTAAGGCCTTTTTGGGCTGCTAACATTTTCTGAACTTTCAGGGGTGTAGGATGCATTTTTCGTGCCAGAAATATTTTTGGTAATTTCAGTGGTCTAGGATTTGGGTTAATGCCCCTTTCAAGCTGCAAATGCTTTTGGGACATTCCGAGCTCTCTCACACTGCTTTTGGGCCACCAACATTTTATGGACTTTAGGTAGTCTACGATGCCGGTAAACCCCTTTTTTGGGCCTTCAAAGATTTCAACATTTTTCCCGGCCTAAGATGCATTTTAAGGCCTTTTTTGGGCTGCTAACATATTCTGTACTTTCGGGGATGTAGGATGCATTTTTCGTGGCAAAAATATTTTGGAGAATTACAGTGGTCTAGTATTTGGGTTAATGCCCCTTTCAAGCTGCAAATGCTTTTGGGACATTCCGAGCTCTCTCACACTGCTTTTGGGCCACCAACATTTTATGGACTTTAGGTGGTCTACGATGCCTGTAAACCCCTTTTTTGGGCCTCCAAAGATTTCAACATTTTTGCAGGCCTAAGATGCATTTTAAGGCCTTTTTTGGGCTGCTAACATATTCTGTACTTTCGGGGTTGTAGGATCCATTTTTCGTGGCAAAAATATTTTTGTTTTGGGAATTTCAGTGGTCTAGGATGTGGGTTAATGCCCCTTTCAGGCTGCAAATGCTTTTGGGACATTCAGAGCTCTCTCACACTGTTTTTGGGCCACCAACTTTTTCTGAACTTTAGGGGGTCTACGATGCCTGTAAACCCCGTTTTTGGGCATCCAAACATTTCAACATTTTTGCAGGCCTAAGATGCATTTTAAGGCCTTTTTTGGGCTGCTAACATTTTCTGAACTTTCAGGGGTGTAGGATGCATTTTTCGTGCCAGAAATATTTTTGGTAATTTCAGTGGTCTAGGATTTGGGTTAATGTCCTTTTCAGGCTGCTAATGTTTTTGGGACATTCAGAGCTCTCTCACAATGTCTTTGGGCCACCAACATTTTCTGGACTTTAGGGGGTCTACGATGCCGGTAAACCTTTTTTTGGGCCTCCAAACATTTCAACATTTTTGTCGGCCTAAATTGCATTTAAGGCCTTTTTTGGGCTGCTAACATATTCTGTACTTTCAGGGGTTTAGGATGCATTTTTCGTGCCAAAAATATTTTTGGGAATTTCAGTGGTCTAGGATTTGGGTTAATGCCCCTTTTGGGCTGCTAATGTTTTTGGGACATTCAGAGCTCTCTCACAATGTCTTTGGGCCACCAACATTTTCTGGACTTTAGGGGCTCTACGATGCTGGTAAACCTTTTTTTTGGGCCTCCAAACATTTCAACATTTTTGCAGGCCTAAATTGCATTTAAGGCCTTTTTTGGGCTGCTAACATATTCTGTACTTTCGGGGTTTAGGATGCATTTTTCGTGCCAAAAATATTTTTGGGAATTTCAGTGGTCTAGGATTTGGGTTAATGCCCCTTTCAGGCTGCAAATGTTTTTGGGACATTCAGAGCTCTCTCACAATGTTTTTGGGCCACCAACATTTTCTGGACTTTAGGGGGTCTACGATGCCTGTAAACCTTTTTTTTGGGCCTCCAAACATTTCAACATTTTTGCAGGCCTAAAATGCATTTAAGGCCTTTTTTGGGCTGCTAACATATTCTGTACTTTCAGGGGGGTAGGATGCATTTTTCGTGCCAAAAATATTTTTGGGAATTTCAGTGGTCTAGGATGCGGGTTAATGCCCCTTTCAAGCTGCAAATGCTTTTGGGACATTCCGAGCTCTCTCACACTGCTTTTGGGCCACCAACATTTTCTGGACTTTAGGTGGTCTACGATGCCTGTAAACCCCTTTTTTGGGCCTCCAAAGATTTCAACATTTTTGCCGGCCTAAGATGCATTTTAAGGCCTTTTTTGGGCTGCTAACATATTCTGTACTTTCGGGGATGTAGGATGCATTTTTCGTGGCAAAAAATATTTTGGAGAATTACAGTGGCCTAGGATGTGGGTTAATGCCCCTTTCAGGCTGTAAATGTTTTTGGGACATTCAGAGATCTCTCACAATGTTTTTGGGCCACCAACATTTTCCAGACTTTAGGGGGTCTACGATGCCTGTAAACCCCTTTTTTGGGCCTCCAAAGATTTCAACATTTTTTCAGGCTTAAGATGCATTTTAAGGCCTTTTTTGGAATGATGACATATTCTGAACTTTCAGGGTTGTAGGATGCATTTTTCGTGCCAAAAATATTTTTGGGAATTTCAGGGGTCTAGCATGCGGGTTAATGTCCTTTTCAGACTGGAAATGTTGTTGGGAGATTCAGAGCTCCCTCACACCGTTTTTGGGCCACTGACATATTCTGGACTTTAGGGGGTCTACGATGCCTGTAAACCCCTTTTTTGGGCATCCAAACATTCCAACATTTTTGCAGGCCTAAGATGCATTTTAAGGCCTTTTTGGGCTGCTAACATTTTCTGAACTTTCAGGGGTGTAGGATGCATTTTTCGTGCCAGAAATATTTTTGGTAATTTCAGAGGTCTAGGATTTGGGTTAATGCCCCTTTCAGGCTGCAAATGTTTTTGGGACATTCAGAGCTCTCTCACAATGTTTTTGGGCCACCAACATTTTCTGGACTTTAGGGGGTCTACGATGCCTGTAAACCTTTTTTTTGGGCCTCCAAACATTTCAACATTTTTGCAGGCCTAAAATGCATTTAAGGCCTTTTTTGGGCTGCTAACATATTCTGTACTTTCAGGGGGGTAGGATGCATTTTTCGTGCCAAAAATATTTTGGGGAATTTCAGTGGTCTAGGATGCGGGTTAATGCCCCTTTCAAGCTGCAAATGCTTTTGGGACATTCCGAGCTCTCTCACACTGCTTTTGGGCCACCAACATTTTCTGGACTTTAGGTGGTCTACGATGCCTGTAAACCCCTTTTTTGGGCCTCCAAAGATTTCAACATTTTTGCCGGCCTAAGATGCATTTTAAGGCCTTTTTTGGGCTGCTAACATATTCTGAACTTTCAGGGTTGTAGGATGCATTTTTCGTGCCAAAAATATTTTTGGGAATTTCAGGGGTCTAGCATGCGGGTTAATGTCCTTTTCAGACTGCAAATGTTTTTGGGAGATTCAGAGCTCTCTCACACCGTTTTTGGGCCACCGACATATTCTGGAGTTTAGGGGGTCTACGATGCCTGTAAACCCCTTTTTCGGGCATCCAAACATTTCAACATTTTTGCAGGCCTAAGATGCATTTTAAGGCCTTTTTGGGCTGCTAACATTTTCTGAACTTTCAGGGGTGTAGGATGCATTTTTCGTGCCAGAAATATTTTTGGTAATTTCAGTGGTCTAGGATTTGGGTTAATTCCCCTTTCAAGCTGCAAATGCTTTTGGGACATTCCGAGCTCTCTCACACTGCTTTTGGGCCACCAACATTTTATGGACTTTAGGTAGTCTACGATGCCTGTAAACCCCTTTTTTGGGCCTCCAAAGATTTCAACATTTTTGCCGGCCTAAGATGCATTTTAAGGCCTTTTTTGGGCTGCTAACATATTCTGTACTTTCGGGGATGTAGGATGCATTTTTCGTGGCAAAATTATTTTGGAGAATTACAGTGGTCTAGGATTTGGGTTAATGCCCCTTTCAAGCTGCAAATGCTTTTGGGACATTCCGAGCTCTCTCACACTGCTTTTGGGCCACCAACATTTTATGGACTTTAGGTGGTCTACGATGCCTGTAAACCCCTTTTTTGGGCCTCCAAAGATTTCAACATTTTTGCAGGCCTAAGATGCATTTTAAGGCCTTTTTTGGGCTGCTAACATATTCTGTACTTTCGGGGTTGTAGGATCCATTTTTCGTGGCAAAAATATTTTTGTTTTGGGAATTTCAGTGGTCTAGGATGTGGGTTAATGCCCCTTTCAGGCTGCAAATGCTTTTGGGACATTCAGAGCTCTCTCACACTGTTTTTGGGCCACCAACATTTTCTGAACTTTAGGGGGTCTACGATGCCTGTAAACCCCTTTTTTGGGCATCCAAACATTTCAACATTTTTGCAGGCCTAAGATGCATTTTAAGGCCGTTTTTTGGGCTGCTAACATTTTCTGAACTTTCAGGGGTGTAGGATGCATTTTTCGTGCCAGAAATATTTTTGGGAATTTCAGTGGTCTAGGATATGGGTTAATGCCCCTTTTGGGCTGCTAATGTTTTTGGGACATTCAGAGCTCTCTCACAATGTCTTTGGGCCACCAACATTTTCTGGACTTTAGGGGGTCTACGATGCTGGTAAACCTTTTTTTTGGGCCTCCAAACATTTCAACATTTTTGCAGGCCTAAATTGCATTTAAGGCCTTTTTTGGGCTGCTAACATATTCTGTACTTTCGGGGTTTAGGATGCATTTTTCGTGCCAAAAATATTTTTGGGAATTTCAGTGGTCTAGGATTTGGGTTAATGCCCCTTTCAGGCTGCAAATGTTTTTGGGACATTCAGAGCTCTCTCACAATGTTTTTGGGCCACCAACATTTTCTGGACTTTAGGGGGTCTACGATGCCTGTAAACCTTTTTTTTGGGCCTCCAAACATTTCAACATTTTTGCAGGCCTAAAATGCATTTAAGGCCTTTTTTGGGCTGCTAACATATTCTGTACTTTCAGGGGGGTAGGATGCATTTTTCATGCCAAAAATATTTTGGAGTATTACAGTGGTCTAGGATGTGGGTTAATGCCCCTTTCAGGCTGTAAATGTTTTTGGGACATTCAGAGATCTCTCACAATGTTTTTGGGCCACCAACATTTTCCAGACTTTAGGGGGTCTACGATGCCTGTAAACCCCTTTTTTGGGCCTCCAAAGATTTCAACATTTTTTCAGGCCTAAGATGCATTTTAAGGCCTTTTTTGGAATGCTGACATATTCTGAACTTTCAGGGTTGTAGGATGCATTTTTCGTGCCAAAAATATTTTTGGGAATTTCAGGGGTCTAGCATGCGGGTTAATGTCCTTTTCAGACTGCAAATGTTTTTGGGAGATTCAGAGCTCTCTCACACCGTTTTTGGGCCACCGACATATTCTGGACTTTAGGGGGTCTACGATGCCTGTAAACCCCTTTTTTGGGCATCCAAACATTTCAACATTTTTGCAGGCCTAAGATGCATTTTAAGGCCTTTTTGGGCTGCTAACATTTTCTGAACTTTCAGGGGTGTAGGATGCATTTTTCGTGCCAGAAATATTTTTGGTAATTTCAGTGGTCTAGGATTTGGGTTAATGCCCCTTTCAGGCTGCAAATGTTTTTGGGACATTCAGAGCTCTCTCACAATGTTTTTGGGCCACCAACATTTTCTGGACTTTAGGGGGTCTACGATGCCTGTAAACCTTTTTTTTGGGCCTCCAAACATTTCAACATTTTTGCAGGCCTAAAATGCATTTAAGGCCTTTTTTGGGCTGCTAACATATTCTGTACTTTCAGGGTGGTAGGATGCATTTTTCATGCCAAAAATATTTTGGGGAATTTCAGTGGTCTAGGATGCGGGTTAATGCCCCTTTCAAGCTGCAAATGCTTTTGGGACATTCCGAGCTCTCTCACACTGCTTTTGGGCCACCAACATTTTATGGACTTTAGGTGGTCTACGATGCCTGTAAACCCCTTTTTTGGGCCTCCAAAGATTTCAACATTTTTGCCGGCCTAAGATGCATTTTAAGGCCTTTTTTGGGCTGCTAACATATTCTGTACTTTCGGGGATGTAGGATGCATTTTTCGTGGCAAAAATATTTTGGAGAATTACAGTGGTCTAGGATGTGGGTTAATGCCCCTTTCAGGCTGTATATGTTTTTGGGACATTCAGAGATCTCTCACAATGTTTTTGGGCCACCAACATTTTACAGACTTTAGGGGGTCTACGATGCCTGTAAACCCCTTTTTTGGGCCTCGAAAGATTTCAACATTTTTGCAGCCTAAAATGCATTTTAAGGCCTTTTTTGGGCTGCTAACATATTCTGTACTTTCGGGGTTGTAGGATCCATTTTCCGTGGCAAAAATATTTTTTTTTGGGAATTTCAATGGTCTAGGATGTGGGTTAATGCCCCTTTCAGGCTGCAAATGCTTTTGGGACATTCAGAGCTCTCTCACACTGTTTTTGGGCCACAAACATTTTCTGAACTTTAGGGGGTCTACGATGCCTGTAAACCCCTTTTTTGGGCATCCAAACATTTCAACATTTTTGCAGGCCTAAGATGCATTTTAAGGCCTTTTTTGGGCTGCTAACATTTTCTGAACTTTCAGGGGTGTAGGATGGATTTTTCGTGCCCGAAATATTTTTGGGAATTTCAGTGGTCTAGGATTTGGGTTAATGCCCCTTTTGGGCTGCTAATGTTTTTGGGACATTCAGAGCTCTCTCACAATGTCTTTGGGCCACCAACATTTTCTGGACTTTAGGGGGTCTACGATGCCGGTAAACCTTTTTTTTGGGCCTCCAAACATTTCAACATTTTTGCAGGCCTAAATTGCATTTAAGGCCTTTTTTGGGCTGCTAACATATTCTGTACTTTCAGGGGTTTAGGATGCATTTTTCGTGCCAAAAATATTTTTGGGAATTTCAGTGGTCTAGGATTTGGGTTAATGCCCCTTTCAGGCTGCAAATGTTTTTGGGACATTCAGAGCTCTCTCACAATGTTTTTGGGCCACCAACATTTTCTGGACTTTAGGGGGTCTACGATGCCTGTAAACTTTTTTTTTGGGCCTCCAAACATTTCAACATTTTTGCAGGCCTAAAATGCATTTAAGGCCTTTTTTGGGCTGCTAACATATTCTGTACTTTCAGGGGGGGTAGGATGCATTTTTCGTGCCAAAAATATTTTGGAGAATTACAGTGGTCTAGGATTTGGGTTAATGCCCCTTTCAAGCTGCAAATGCTTTTGGGACATTCCGAGCTCTCTCACACTGCTTTTGGGCCACCAACATTTTCTGGACTTTAGTTGGTCTACGATGCTTGTAAACCCCTTTTTTGGGCCTCCAAAGATTTCAACATTTTTGCCGGCCTAAGATGTATTTTAAGGCCTTTTTTGGGCTGCTAACATATTCTGAACTTTCAGGGTTGTAGGATGCATTTTTCGTGCCAAAAATATTTTTGGGAATTTCAGGGGTCTAGCATGCGGGTTAATGTCCTTTTCAGACTGCAAATGTTTTTGGGAGATTCAGAGCTCTCTCACACCATTTTTGGGCCACCGACATATTCTGGACTTTAGGGGGTCTACGATGCCTGTAAACCCCTTTTTCGGGCATCCAAACATTTCAACATTTTTGCAGGCCTAAGATGCATTTTAAGGCCTTTTTGGGCTGCTAACATTTTCTGAACTTTCAGGGGTGTAGGATGCATTTTTCGTGCCAGAAATATTTTGGTAATTTCAGTGGTCTAGGATTTGGGTTAATGCCCCTTTCAAGCTGCAAATGCTTTTGGGACATTCCGAGCTCTCTCACACTGCTTTTGGGCCACCAACATTTTATGGACTTTAGGTAGTCTATGATGCCTGTAAACCCCTTTTTTGGGCCTCCAAAGATTTCAACATTTTTGCCGGCCTAAGATGCATTTTAAGGCCTTTTTTGGGCTGCTAACATATTCTGTACTTTCGGGGATGTAGGATGCATTTTTCGTGGCAAAAATATTTTGGAGAATTACAGTGGTCTAGGATTTGGGTTAATGCCCCTTTCAAGCTGCAAATGCTTTTGGGACATTCCGAGCTCTCTCACACTGCTTTTGGGCCACCAACATTTTATGGACTTTAGGTGGTCTACGATGCCTGTAAACCCCTTTTTTGGGCCTCCAAAGATTTCAACATTTTTGCAGGCCTAAGATGCATTTTAAGGCCTTTTTTGGGCTGCTAACATATTCTGTACTTTCGGGGTTGTAGGATCCATTTTTGTGGCAAAAATATTTTTGTTTTGGGAATTTCAGTGGTCTAGGATGTGGGTTAATGCCCCTTTCAGGCTGCAAATGCTTTTAGGACATTCAGAGCTCTCTCACACTGTTTTTGGGCCACCAACATTTTCTGAACTTTAGGGGGTCTACGATGCCTGTAAACCCCGTTTGTGGGCATCCAAACATTTCAACATTTTTGCAGGCCTAAGATGCATTTTAAGGCCTTTTTTGGGCTGCTAACATATTCTGTACTTTCAGGGGTTTAGGATGCATTTTTCGTGCCAAAAATATTTTTGGGAATTTCAGTGGTCTAGGATTTGGGTTAATGCCCCTTTTGGGCTGCTAATGTGTTTGGGACATTCAGAGCTCTCTCACAATGTCTTTGGGCCACCAACATTTTCTGGACTTTAGGGGCTCTACGATGCTGGTAAACCTTTTTTTTGGGCCTCCAAACATTTCAACATTTTTGCAGGCCTAAATTGCATTTAAGGCCTTTTTTGGGCTGCTAACATATTCTGTACTTTCGGGGTTTAGGATGCATTTTTCGTGCCAAAAATATTTTTGGGAATTTCAGTGGTCTAGGATTTGGGTTAATGCCCCTTTCAGGCTGCAAATGTTTTTGGGACATTCAGAGCTCTCTCACAATGTTTTTGGGCCACCAACATTTTCTGGACTTTAGGGGGTCTATGATGCCTGTAAACCTTTTTTTTGGGCCTCTAAACATTTCAACATTTTTGCAGGCCTAAAATGCATTTAAGGCCTTTTTTGGGCTGCTAACATATTCTGTACTTTCAGGGGGGTAGGATGCATTTTTCGTGCCAAAAATATTTTTGGGAATTTCAGTGGTCTAGGATGCGGGTTAATGCCCCTTTCAAACTGCAAATGCTTTTGGGACATTCTGAGCTCTCTCACACTGCTTTTGGGCCACCAACATTTTCTGGACTTTAGGTGGTCTACGATGCCTGTAAACCCCTTTTTTGGGCCTCCAAAGATTTCAACATTTTTGCCGGCCTAAGATGCATTTTAAGGCCTTTTTTGGGCTGCTACCATATTCTGTACTTTCGGGGATGTAGGATGCATTTTTCGTGGCAAAAAATATTTTGGAGAATTACAGTGGTCTAGGATGTGGGTTAATGCCCCTTTCAGGCTGTAAATGTTTTTGGGACATTCAGAGATCTCTCACAATGTTTTTGGGCCACCAACATTTTCCAGACTTTAGGGGGTCTACGATGCCTGTAAACCCCTTTTTTGGGCCTCCAAAGATTTCAACATTTTTTCAGGCTTAAGATGCATTTTAAGGCCTTTTTTGGAATGCTGACATATTCTGAACTTTCAGGGTTGTAGGATGCATTTTTCGTGCCAAAAATATTTTTGGGAATTTCAGGGGTCTAGCATGCGGGTTAATGTCCTTTTCAGACTGGAAATGTTGTTGGGAGATTCAGAGCTCCCTCACACCGTTTTTGGGCCACCGACATATTCTGGACTTTAGGGGGTCTACGATGCCTGTAAACCCCTTTTTTGGGCATCCAAACATTTCAACATTTTTGCAGGCCTAAGATGCATTTTAAGGCCTTTTTGGGCTGCTAACATTTTCTGAACTTTCAGGGGTGTAGGATGCATTTTTCGTGCCAGAAATATTTTTGGTAATTTCAGAGGTCTAGGATTTGGGTTAATGCCCCTTTCAGGCTGCAAATGTTTTTGGGACATTCAGAGCTCTCTCACAATGTTTTTAGGCCACCAACATTTTCTGGACTTTAGGTGGTCTACGATGCCTGTAAATCTTTTTTTTGGGCCTCCAAACATTTCAACATTTTTGCAGGCCTAAAATGCATTTAAGGCCTTTTTTGGGCTGCTAACATATTCTGTACTTTCAGGGGGGTAGGATGCATTTTTCGTGCCAAAAATATTTTTGGGAATTTCAGTGGTCTAGGATGCGGGTTAATGCCCCTTTCAAGCTGCAAATGCTTTTGGGACATTCCGAGCTCTCTCACACTGCTTTTGGGCCACCAACATTTTCTGGACTTTAGGTGGTCTACGATGCCTGTAAACCCCTTTTTTGGGCCTCCAAAGATTTCAACATTTTTGCCGGCGTAAGATGCATTTTAAGGCCTTTTTTGGGCTGCTAACATATTCTGAACTTTCAGGGTTGTAGGATGCATTTTTCGTGCCAAAAATATTTTTGGGAATTTCAGGGGTCTAGCATGCGGGTTAATGTCCTTTTCAGACTGCAAATGTTTTTGGGAGATTCAGAGCTCTCTCACACCGTTTTTGGGCCACCGACATATTCTGGACTTTAGGGGGTCTACGATGCCTGTAAACCCCTTTTTCGGGCATCCAAACATTTCAACATTTTTGCAGGCCTAAGATGCATTTTAAGGCCTTTTTGGGCTGCTAACATTTTCTGAACTTTCAGGGGTGTAGGATGCATTTTTCGTGCCAGAAATATTTTTGGTAATTTCAGTGGTCTAGGATTTGGGTTAATGCCCCTTTCAAGCTGCAAATGCTTTTGGGACATTCCGAGCTCTCTCACACTGCTTTTGGGCCACCAACATTTTATGGACTTTAGGTAGTCTACGATGCCTGTAAACCCCTTTTTTGGGCCTCCAAAGATTTCAACATTTTTGCCGGCCTAAGATGCATTTTAAGGCCTTTTTTGGGCTGCTAACATATTCTGTACTTTCGGGGATGTAGGATGCATTTTTCGTGGCAAAAATATTTTGGAGAATTACAGTGGTCTAGGATTTGGGTTAATGCCCCTTTCAAGCTGCAAATGCTTTTGGGACATTCCGAGCTCTCTCACACTGCTTTTGGGCCACCAACATTTTATGGACTTTAGGTGGTCTACGATGCCTGTAAACCCCTTTTTTGGGCCTCCAAAGATTTCAACATTTTTGCAGGCCTAAGATGCATTTTAAGGCCTTTTTTGGGCTGCTAACATATTCTGTACTTTCGGGGTTGTAGGATCCATTTTTCGTGGCAAAAATATTTTTGTTTTGGGAATTTCAGTGGTCTAGGATGTGGGTTAATGCCCCTTTCAGGCTGCAAATGCTTTTGGGGCATTCAGAGCTCTCTCACATTGTTTTTGGGCCACCAACATTTTCTGAACTTTAGGGGGTCTACGATGCCTGTAAACCCCTTTTTTGGGCATCCAAACATTTCAACATTTTTGCAGGCCTAAGATGAATTTTAAGGCCTTTTTTGGGCTGCTAACATTTTCTGAACTTTCAGGGGTGTAGGATGCATTTTTCGTGCCAGAAATATTTTTGGTAATTTCAGTGGTCTAGGATTTGGGTTAATGCCCCTTTTGGGCTGCTAATGTTTTTGGGACATTCAGAGCTCTCTCACAATGTCTTTGGGCCACCAACATTTTCTGGACGTTAGGGGGTCTACGATGCCGGTAAACCTTTTTTTTTGGCCTCCAAAAATGTCAACATTTTTGCAGGCCTAAATTGCATTTAAGGCCTTTTTTGGGCTGCTAACATATTCTGTACTTTCAGGGGTTTAGGATGCATTTTTCGTGCCAAAAATATTTTTGGGAATTTCAGTGGTCTAGGATTTGGGTTAATGCCCCTTTCAGGCTGCAAATGTTTTTGGGACATTCAGAGCTCTCTCACAATGTTTTCGGGCCACCAACATTTTCTGGACTTTAGGGGGTCTACGATGCCTGTAAACCTTTTTTTTGGGCCTCCAAACATTTCAACATTTTTGCAGGCCTAAAATGCATTTAAGGCCTTTTTTGGGTTGTAGGATCCATTTTTCGTGGCAAAAATATTTTTGTTTTGGGAATTTCAGTGGTCTAGGATGTGGGTTAATGCCCCTTTCAGGCTGCAAATGCTTTTGGGACATTCAGAGCTCTCTCACACTGTTTTTGGGCCACCAACATTTTCTGAACTTTAGGGGGTCTACGATGCCTGTAAACCCCTTTTTTGGGCCTCCAAAGATTTCAACATTTTTGCAGGCCTAAAATGCATTTTAAGGCCTTTTTTGGGCTGCTAACATATTCTGTACTTTCAGGGGGGGTAGGATGCATTTTTCGTGCCAAAAATATTTTGGAGAATTACAGTGGTCTAGGATTTGGGTTAATGCCCCTTTCAAGCTGCAAATGCTTTTGGGACATTCCGAGCTCTCTCACACTGCTTTTGGGCCACCAACATTTTCTGGACTTTAGGTGTTCTACGATGCCTGTAAACCCCTTTTTTGGGCCTCCAAAGATTTCAACATTTTTGCCGGCCTAAGATGCATTTTAAGGCCTTTTTTGGGCTGCTAACATATTCTGAACTTTCAGGGTTGTAGGATGCATTTTTCGTGCCAAAAATATTTTTGGGAATTTCAGGGGTCTAGCATGCGGGTTAATGTCCTTTTCAGACTGCAAATGTTTTTGGGAGATTCAGAGCTCTCTCACACCGTTTTTGGGCCACCGACATATTCTGGACTTTAGGGGGTCTACGATGCCTGTAAACCCCTTTTTCGGGCATCCAAACATTTCAACATTTTTGCAGGCCTAAGATGCATTTTAAGGCCTTTTTGGGCTGCTAACATTTTCTGAACTTTCAGGGGTGTAGGATGCATTTTTCGTGCCAGAAATATTTTTGGTAATTTCAGTGGTCTAGGATTTGGGTTAATGCCCGTTTCAAGCTGCAAATGCTTTTGGGACATTCCGAGCTCTCTCACACTGCTTTTGGGCCACCAACATTTTATGGACTTTAGGTAGTCTACGATGCCTGTAAACCCCTTTTTTGGGCCTCCAAAGATTTCAACATTTTTGCCGTCCTAAGATGCATTTTAAGGCCTTTTTTGGGCTGCTAACATATTCTGTACTTTCGGGGATGTAGGATGCATTTTTCGTGGCAAAAATATTTTGGAGAATTACAGTGGTCTAGGATTTGGGTTAATGCCCCTTTCAAGCTGCAAATGCTTTTGGGACATTCCGAGCTCTCTCACACTGCTTTTGGGCCACCAACATTTTATGGACTTTAGGTGGTCTACGATGCCTGGAAACCCCTTTTTTGGGCCTCCAAAGATTTCAACATTTTTGCAGGCCTAAGATGCATTTTAAGGCCTTTTTTGGGCTGCTAACATTTTCTGAACTTTCAGGGTTGTAGGATGCATTTTTCGTGCCAGAAATATTTTTGGTAATTTCAGTGGTCTAGGTTAATGTCCTTTTCAGGCTGCTAATGTTTTTGGGACATTCAGAGCTCTCTCACAATGTCTTTGGGCCACCAACATTTTCTGGACTTTAGGGGCTCTACGATGCTGGTAAACCTTTTTTTTGGGCCTCCAAACATTTCAACATTTTTGCAGGCCTAAATTGCATTTAAGGCCTTTTTTGGGCTGCTAACATATTCTGTACTTTCAGGGTTCAGGATGCATTTTTCGTGCCAAAAATATTTTTGGGAATTTCAGTGGTCTAGGATTTGGGTTAATGCCCCTTTCAGGCTGCAAATGTTTTTGGGACATTCAGAGCTCTCTCACAATGTTTTTGGGCCACCAACATTTTCTGGACTTTAGGGGGTCTACGATGCCTGTAAACCTTTTTTTTGGGCCTCCAAACATTTCAACATTTTTGCAGGCCTAAAATGCATTTAAGGCCTTTTTTGGGCTGCTAACATATTCTGTACTTTCAGGGGGGTAGGATGCATTTTTCGTGCCAAAAATATTTTTGGGAATTTCAGTGGTCTAGGATGCGGGTTAATGCCCCTTTCAAGCTGCAAATGCTTTTGGGACATTCCGAGCTCTCTCACACTGCTTTTGGGCCACCAACATTTTCTGGACTTTAGGTGGTCTACGATGCCTGTAAACCCCTTTTTTGGGCCTCCAAAGATTTCAACATTTTTGCCGGCCTAAGATGCATTTTAAGGCCTTTTTTGGGCTGCTAACATATTCTGTACTTTCGGGGATGTAGGATGCATTTTTCGTGGCAAAAAATATTTTGGAGAATTACAGTGGTCTAGGATGTGGGTTAATGCCCCTTTCAGGCTGTAAATGTTTTTGGGACATTCAGAGATCTCTCACAATGTTTTTGGGCCACCAACATTTTCCAGACTTTAGGGGGTCTACGATGCCTGTAAACCCCTTTTTTGGGCCTCCAAAGATTTCAACATTTTTTCAGGCTTAAGATGCATTTTAAGGCCTTTTTTGGAATGATGACATATTCTGAACTTTCAGGGTTGTAGGATGCATTTTTCGTGCCAAAAATATTTTTGGGAATTTCAGGGGTCTAGCATGCGGGTTAATGTCCTTTTCAGACTGGAAATGTTGTTGGGAGATTCAGAGCTCCCTCACACCGTTTTTGGGCCACCGACATATTCTGGACTTTAGGGGGTCTACGATGCCTGTAAACCCCTTTTTTGGGCATCCAAACATTTCAACATTTTTGCAGGCCTAAGATGCATTTTAAGGCCTTTTTGGGCTGCTAACATTTTCTGAACTTTCAGGGGTGTAGGATGCATTTTTGGTGCCAGAAATATTTTTGGTAATTTCAGAGGTCTAGGATTTGGGTTAATGCCCCTTTCAGGCTGCAAATGTTTTTGGGACATTCAGAGCTCTCTCACAATGTTTTTGGGCCACCAACATTTTCTGGACTTTAGGGGGTCTACGATGCCTGTAAACCTTTTTTTTGGGCCTCCAAACATTTCAACATTTTTGCAGGCCTAAAATGCATTTAAGGCCTTTTTTGGGCTGCTAACATATTCTGTACTTTCAGGGGGGTAGGATGCATTTTTCGTGCCAAAAATATTTTTGGGAATTTCAGTGGTCTAGGATGCGGGTTAATGCCCCTTTCAAGCTGCAAATGCTTTTGGGACATTCCGAGCTCTCTCACACTGCTTTTGGGCCACCAACATTTTCTGGACTTTAGGTGGTCTACGATGCCTGTAAACCCCTTTTTTGGGCCTCCAAAGATTTCAACATTTTTGCCGGCCTAAGATGCATTTTAAGGCCTTTTTTGGGCTGCTAACATATTCTGAACTTTCAGGGTTGTAGGATGCATTTTTCGTGCCAAAAATATTTTTGGGAATTTCAGGGGTCTAGCATGCGGGTTAATGTCCTTTTCAGACTGCAAATGTTTTTGGGAGATTCAGAGCTCTCTCACACCGTTTTTGGGCCACCGACATATTCTGGACTTTAGGGGGTCTACGATGCCTGTAAACCCCTTTTTCGGGCATCCAAACATTTCAACATTTTTGCAGGCCTAAGATGCATTTTAAGGCCTTTTTGGGCTGCTAACATTTTCTGAACTTTCAGGGGTGTAGGATGCATTTTTCGTGCCAGAAATATTTTTGGTAATTTCAGTGGTCTAGGATTTGGGTTAATGCCCCTTTCAAGCTGCAAATGCTTTTGGGACATTCCGAGCTCTCTCACACTGCTTTTGGGCCACCAACATTTTATGGACTTTAGGTAGTCTACGATGCCTGTGAACCCCTTTTTTGGGCCTCCAAAGATTTCAACATTTTTGCCGGCCTAAGATGCATTTTAAGGCCTTTTTTGGGCTGCTAACATATTCTGTACTTACGGGGATGTAGGATGCATTTTTCGTGGCAAAAATATTTTGGAGAATTACAGTGGTCTAGGATTTGGGTTAATGCCCCTTTCAAGCTGCAAATGCTTTTGGGACATTCCGAGCTCTCTCACACTGCTTTTGGGCCACCAACATTTTATGGACTTTAGGTGGTCTACGATGCCTGAAAACCCCTTTTTTGGGCCTCCAAAGATTTCAACATTTTTGCAGGCCTAAGATGCATTTTAAGGCCTTTTTTGGGCTGCTAACATATTCTGTACTTTCGGTGTTGTAGGATCCATTTTTCGTGGCAAAAATATTTTTGTTTTGGGAATTTCAGTGGTCTAGGATGTGGGTTAATGCCCCTTTCAGGCTGCAAATGCTTTTGGGACATTCAGAGCTCTCTCACACTGTTTTTGGGCCACCAACATTTTCTGAACTTTAGGGGGTCTACGATGCCTGTAAACCCCTTTTTTGGGCATCCAAACATTTCAACATTTTTGCAGGCCTAAATTGCATTTAAGGCCTTTTTTGGGCTGCTAACATATTCTGTACTTTCAGGGGTTTAGGATGCATTTTTCGTGCCAAAAATATTTTTGGGAATTTCAGTGGTCTAGGATTTGGGTTAATGCCCCTTTTGGGCTGCTAATGTTTTTGGGACATTCAGAGCTCTCTCACAATGTCTTTGGGCCACCAACATTTTCTGGACTTTAGGGGGTCTACGATGCTGGTAAACCTTTTTTTTGGGCCTCCAAACATTTCAACATTTTTGCAGGCCTAAATTGCATTTAAGGCCTTTTTTGGGCTGCTAACATATTCTGTACTTTCGGGGTTTAGGATGCATTTTTCGTGCCAAAAATATTTTTGGGAATTTCAGTGGTCTAGGATTTGGGTTAATACCCCTTTCAGGCTGCAAATGTTTTTGGGACATTCAGAGCTCTCTCACAATGTTTTTGGGCCACCAACATTTTCTGGACTTTAGGGGGTCTACGATGCCTGTAAACCTTTTTTTTGGGCCTCCAAACATTTCAACATTTTTGCAGGCCTAAAATGCATTTAAGGCCTTTTTTGGGCTGCTAACATATTCTGTACTTTCAGGGGGGTAGGATGCATTTTTCATGCCAAAAATATTTTGGAGTATTACAGTGGTCTAGGATGTGGGTTAATGCCCCTTTCAGGCTGTAAATGTTTTTGGGACATTCAGAGATCTCTCACAATGTTTTTGGGCCACCAACATTTTCCAGACTTTAGGGGGTCTACGATGCCTGTAAACCCCTGTTTTGGGCCTCCAAAGATTTCAACATTTTTTCAGGCCTAAGATGCATTTTAAGGCCTTTTTTGGAATGCTGACATATTCTGAACTTTCAGGGTTGTAGGATGCATTTTTCGTGCCAGAAATATTTTTGGGAATTTCAGGGGTCTAGCATGCGGGTTAATGTCCTTTTCAGACTGCAAATGTTTTTGGGAGATTCAGAGCTCTCTCACACCGTTTTTGGGCCACCGACATATTCTGGACTTTAGGGGGTCTACGATGCCTGTAAACCCCTTTTTTGGGCATCCAAACATTTCAACATTTTTGCAGGCCTAAAATGCATTTTAAGGCCTTTTTGGGCTGCTAACATTTTCTGAACTTTCAGGGGTGTAGGATGCATTTTTCGTGCCAGAAATATTTTTGGTAATTTCAGTGGTCTAGGATTTGGGTTAATGCCCCTTTCAGGATGCAAATGTTTTTGGGACATTCAGAGCTCTCTCACAATGTTTTTGGGCCACCAACATTTTCTGGACTTTAGGGGGTCTACGATGCCTGTAAACCTTTTTTTTGGGCCTCCAAACATTTCAACATTTTTGCAGGCCTAAAATGCATTTAAGGCCTTTTTTGGGCTGCTAACATATTCTGTACTTTCAGGGGGGTAGGATGCATTTTTCATGCCAAAAATATTTTGGGGAATTTCAGTGGTCTAGGATGCGGGTTAATGCCCCTTTCAAGCTGCAAATGCTTTTGGGACATTCCGAGCTCTCTCACACTGCTTTTGGGCCACCAACATTTTATGGACTTTAGGTGGTCTACGATGCCTGTAAACCCCTTTTTTGGGCCTCCAAAAATTTCAACATTTTTGCCGGCCTAAGATGCATTTTAAGGCCTTTTTTGGGCTGCTAACATATTCTGTACTTTCGGGGATGTAGGATGCATTTTTCGTGGCAAAAATATTTTGGAGAATTACAGTGGTCTAGGATGTGGGTTAATGCCCCTTTCAGGCTGTAAATGTTTTTGGGACATTCAGAGATCTCTCACAATGTTTTTGGGCCACCAACATTTTACAGACTTTAGGGGCTCTACGATGCTGGTAAACCTTTTTTTTGGGCCTCCAAACATTTCAACATTTTTGCAGGCCTAAATTGCATTTAAGGCCTTTTTTGGGCTGCTAACATATTCTGTACTTTCGGGGTTTAGGATGCATTTTTCGTGCCAAAAATATTTTTGGGAATTTCAGTGGTCTAGGATTTGGGTTAATGCCCCTTTCAGGCTGCAAATGTTTTTGGGACATTCAGAGCTCTCTCACAATGTTTTTGGGCCACCAACATTTTCTGGACTTTAGGGGGTCTACGATGCCTGTAAACCTTTTTTTTGGGCCTCCAAACATTTCAACATTTTTGCAGGCCTAAAATGCATTTAAGGCCTTTTTTGGGCTGCTAACATATTCTGTACTTTCAGGGGGGTAGGATGCATTTTTCGTGCCAAAAATATTTTTGGGAATTTCAGTGGTCTAGGATGCGGGTTAATGCCCCTTTCAAGCTGCAAAGGCTTTTGGGACATTCCGAGCTCTCTCACACTGCTTTTGGGCCACCAACATTTTCTGGACTTTAAGTGGTCTACGATGCCTGTAAACCCCTTTTTTGGGCCTCCAAAGATTTCAACATTTTTTCAGGCTTAAGATGCATTTTAAGGCCTTTTTTGGAATGATGACATATTCTGAACTTTCAGGGTTGTAGGATGCATTTTTCGTGCCAAAAATATTTTTGGGAATTTCAGGGGTCTAGCATGCGGGTTAATGTCCTTTTCAGACTGGAAATGTTGTTTGGAGATTCAGAGCTCCCTCACACCGTTTTTGGGCCACCGACATATTCTGGACTTTAGGGGGTCTACGATGCCTGTAAACCCCTTTTTTGGGCATCCAAACATTTCAACATTTTTGCAGGCCTAAGATGCATTTTAAGGCCTTTTTGGGCTGCTAACATTTTCTGAACTTTCAGGGGTGTAGGATGCATTTTTCGTGCCAGAAATATTTTTGGTAATTTCAGAGGTCTAGGATTTGGGTTAATGCCCCTTTCAGGCTGCAAATGTTTTTGGGACATTCAGAGCTCTCTCACAATGTTTTTGGGCCACCAACATTTTCTGGACTTTAGGGGGTCTACGATGCCTGTAAACCTTTTTTTTGGGCCTCCAAACATTTCAACATTTTTGCAGGCCTAAAATGCATTTAAGGCCTTTTTTGGGCTGCTAACATATTCTGTACTTTCAGGGGGGTAGGATGCATTTTTCGTGCCAAAAATATTTTTGGGAATTTCAGTGGTCTAGGATGCGGGTTAATGCCCCTTTCAAGCTGCAAATGCTTTTGGGACATTCCGAGCTCTCTCACACTGCTTTTGGGCCACCAACATTTTCTGGACTTTAGGTGGTCTACGATGCCTGTAAACCCCTTTTTTGGGCCTCCAAAGATTTCAACATTTTTGCCGGCCTAAGATGCATTTTAAGGCCTTTTTTGGGCTGCTAACATATTCTGAACTTTCAGGGTTGTAGGATGCATTTTTCGTGCCAAAAATATTTTTGGGAATTTCAGGGGTCTAGCATGCGGGTTAATGTCCTTTTCAGACTGCAAATGTTTTTGGGAGATTCAGAGCTCTCCCACACCGTTTTTGGGCCACCGACATATTCTGGACTTTAGGGGGTCTACGATGCCTGTAAACCCCTTTTTCGGGCATCCAAACATTTCAACATTTTTGCAGGCCTAAGATGCATTTTAAGGCCTTTTTGGGCTGCTAACATTTTCTGAACTTTCAGGGGTGTAGGATGCATTTTTCGTGCCAGAAATATTTTTGGTAATTTCAGTGGTCTAGGATTTGGGTTAATGGCCCTTTCAAGCTGCAAATGCTTTTGGGACATTCCGAGCTCTCTCACACTGCTTTTGGGCCACCAACATTTTATGGACTTTAGGTAGTCTACGATGCCTGTAAACCCCTTTTTTGGGCCTCCAAAGATTTCAACATTTTTGCCGGCCTAAGATGCATTTTAAGGCCTTTTTTGGGCTGCTAACATATTCTGTACTTTCGGGGATGTAGGATGCATTTTTCGTGGCAAAAATATTTTGGAGAATTACAGTGGTCTAGGATTTGGGTTAATGCCCCTTTCAAGCTGCAAATGCTTTTGGGACATTCCGAGCTCTCTCACACTGCTTTTGGGCCACCAACATTTTATGGACGTTAGGTGGTCTACGATGCCTGTAAACCCCTTTTTTGGGCCTCCAAAGATTTCAACATTTTTGCAGGCCTAAGATGCATTTTAAGGCCTTTTTTGGGCTGCTAACATATTCTGTACTTTCGGGGTTGTAGGATCCATTTTTCGTGCCAGAAATATTTTTGGGAATTTCAGTGGTCTAGGATTTGGGTTAATGCCCCTTTCAGGCTGCAAATGCTTTTGGGACATTCAGAGCTCTCTCACACTGTTTTTGGGCCACCAACATTTTCTGAACTTTAGGGGGTCTACGATGCCTGTAAACCCCTTTTTTGGGCATCCAAACATTTCAACATTTTTGCAGGCCTAAGATGCATTTTAAGGCCTTTTTTGGGCTGCTAACATTTTCTGAACTTTCAGGGGTGTAGGATGCATTTTTCGTGCCAGAAATATTTTTGGTAATTTCAGTGGTCTAGGATTTGGGTTAATGTCCTTTTCAGGCTGCTAATGTTTTTGGGACATTCAGAGCTCTCTCACAATGTCTTTGGGCCACCAACATTTTCTGGACTTTAGGGGCTCTACGATGCTGGTAAACCTTTTTTTTGGGCCTCCAAACATTTCAACATTTTTGCAGGCCTAAATTGCATTTAAGGCCTTTTTTGGGCTGCTAACATATTCTGTACTTTCGGGGTTTAGGATGCATTTTTCGTGCCAAAAATATTTTTGGGAATTTCAGTGGTCTAGGATTTGGGTTAATGCCCCTTTCAGGCTGCAAATGTTTTTGGGACATTCAGAGCTCTCTCACAATGTTTTTGGGCCACCAACATTTTCTGGACTTTAGGGGGTCTACGATGCCTGTAAACCTTTTTTTTGGGCCTCCAAAAATTTCAACATTTTTGCAGGCCTAAAATGCATTTAAGGCCTTTTTTGGGCTGCTAACATATTCTGTACTTTCAGGGGGGTAGGATGCATTTTTCGTGCCAAAAATATTTTTGGGAATTTCAGTGGTCTAGGATGCGGGTTAATGCCCCTTTCAAGCTGCAAATGCTTTTGGGAGATTCCGAGCTCTCTCACAATGTCTTTGGGCCACCAACATTTTCTGGACTTTAGGGGGTCTACGATGCCGGTAAACCTTTTTTTTGGGCCTCCAAACATTTCAACATTTTTGCAGGCCTAAATTGCATTTAAGGCCTTTTTTGGGCTGCTAACATATTCTGTACTTTCAGGGGTTTAGGATGCATTTTTCGTGCCAAAAATATTTTTGGGAATTTCAGTGGTCTAGGATTTGGGTTAATGCCCCTTTTGGGCTGCTAATGTTTTTGGGACATTCAGAGCTCTCTCACAATGTCTTTGGGCCACCAACATTTTCTGGACTTTAGGGGCTCTACGATGCTGGTAAACCTTTTTTGGGCCTCCAAACATTTCAACATTTTTGCAGGCCTAAATTGCATTTAAGGCCTTTTTTGGGCTGCTAACATATTCTGTACTTTCGGGGTTTAGGATGCATTTTTCGTGCCAAAAATATTTTTGGGAATTTCAGTGGTCTAGGATTTGGGTTAATGCCCCTTTCAGGCTGCAAATGTTTTTGGGACATTCAGAGCTCTCTCACAATGTTTTTGGGCCACCAACATTTTCCAGACTTTAGGGGGTCTACGATGCCTGTAAACCCCTTTTTTGGGCCTCCAAAGATTTCAACATTTTTTCAGGCTTAAGATGCATTTTAAGGCCTTTTTTGGAATGATGACATATTCTGAACTTTCAGGGTTGTAGGATGCATTTTTCGTGCCAAAAATATTTTTGGGAATTTCAGGGGTCTAGCATGCGGGTTAATGTCCTTTTCAGACTGCAAATGTTTTTGGGAGATTCAGAGCTCTCCCACACCGTTTTTGGGCCACCGACATATTCTGGACTTTAGGGGGTCTACGATGCCTGTAAACCCCTTTTTCGGGCATCCAAACATTTCAACATTTTTGCAGGCCTAAGATGCATTTTAAGGCCTTTTTGGGCTGCTAACATTTTCTGAACTTTCAGGGGTGTAGGATGCATTTTTCGTGCCAGAAATATTTTTGGTAATTTCAGTGGTCTAGGATTTGGGTTAATGGCCCTTTCAAGCTGCAAATGCTTTTGGGACATTCCGAGCTCTCTCACACTGCTTTTGGGCCACCAACATTTTATGGACTTTAGGTAGTCTACGATGCCTGTAAACCCCTTTTTTGGGCCTCCAAAGATTTCAACATTTTTGCCGGCCTAAGATGCATTTTAAGGCCTTTTTTGGGCTGCTAACATATTCTGTACTTTCGGGGATGTAGGATGCATTTTTCGTGGCAAAAATATTTTGGAGAATTACAGTGGTCTAGGATTTGGGTTAATGCCCCTTTCAAGCTGCAAATGCTTTTGGGACATTCCGAGCTCTCTCACACTGCTTTTGGGCCACCAACATTTTATGGACGTTAGGTGGTCTACGATGCCTGTAAACCCCTTTTTTGGGCCTCCAAAGATTTCAACATTTTTGCAGGCCTAAGATGCATTTTAAGGCCTTTTTTGGGCTGCTAACATATTCTGTACTTTCGGGGTTGTAGGATCCATTTTTCGTGGCAAAAATATTTTTGTTTTGGGAATTTCAGTGGTCTAGGATGTGGGTTAATGCCCCTTTCAGGCTGCAAATGCTTTTGGGACATTCAGAGCTCTCTCACACTGTTTTTGGGCCACCAACATTTTCTGAACTTTAGGGGGTCTACGATGCCTGTAAACCCCTTTTTTGGGCATCCAAACATTTCAACATTTTTGCAGGCCTAAGATGCATTTTAAGGCCTTTTTTGGGCTGCTAACATTTTCTGAACTTTCAGGGGTGTAGGATGCATTTTTCGTGCCAGAAATATTTTTGGTAATTTCAGTGGTCTAGGATTTGGGTTAATGTCCTTTTCAGGCTGCTAATGTTTTTGGGACATTCAGAGCTCTCTCACAATGTCTTTGGGCCACCAACATTTTCTGGACTTTAGGGGGTCTACGATGCCGGTAAACCTTTTTTTTGGGCCTCCAAACATTTCAACATTTTTGCAGTCCTAAATTGCATTTAAGGCCTTTTTTGGGCTGCTAACATATTCTGTACTTTCAGGGGTTTAGGATGCATTTTTCGTGCCAAAAATATTTTTGGGAATTTCAGTGGTCTAGGATTTGGGTTAATGCCCCTTTTGGGCTGCTAATGTTTTTGGGACATTCAGAGCTCTCTCACAATGTCTTTGGGCCACCAACATTTTCTGGACTTTAGGGGCTCTACGATGCTGGTAAACCTTTTTTTTGGGCCTCCAAACATTTCAACATTTTTGCAGGCCTAAATTGCATTTAAGGCCTTTTTTGGGCTGCTAACATATTCTGTACTTTCGGGGTTTAGGATGTATTTTTCGTGCCAAAAATATTTTTGGGAATTTCAGTGGTCTAGGATTTGGGTTAATGCCCCTTTCAGGCTGCAAATGTTTTTGGGACATTCAGAGCTCTCTCACAATGTTTTTGGGCCACCAACATTTTCTGGACTTTAGGGGGTCTACGATGCCTGTAAACCTTTTTTTTGGGCCTCCAAAAATTTCAACATTTTTGCAGGCCTAAAATGCATTTAAGGCCTTTTTTGGGCTGCTAACATATTCTGTACTTTCAGGGGGGTAGGATGCATTTTTCGTGCCAAAAATATTTTTGGGAATTTCAGTGGTCTAGGATGCGGGTTAATGCCCCTTTCAAGCTGCAAATGCTTTTGGGACATTCCGAGCTCTCTCACAATGTCTTTGGGCCACCAACATTTTCTGGACTTTAGGGGGTCTACGATGCCGGTAAACCTTTTTTTTGGGCCTCCAAACATTTCAACATTTTTGCAGGCCTAAATTGCATTTAAGGCCTTTTTTGGGCTGCTAACATATTCTGTACTTTCAGGGGTTTAGGATGCATTTTTCGTGCCAAAAATATTTTTGGGAATTTCAGTGGTCTAGGATTTGGGTTAATGCCCCTTTTGGGCTGCTAATGTTTTTGGGACATTCAGAGCTCTCTCACAATGTCTTTGGGCCACCAACATTTTCTGGACTTTAGGGGCTCTACGATGCTGGTAAACCTTTTTTTTGGGCCTCCAAACATTTCAACATTTTTGCAGGCCTAAATTGCATTTAAGGCCTTTTTTGGGCTGCTAACATATTCTGTACTTTCGGGGTTTAGGATGCATTTTTCGTGCCAAAAATATTTTTGGGAATTTCAGTGGTCTAGGATTTGGGTTAATGCCCCTTTCAGGCTGCAAATGTTTTTGGGACATTCAGAGCTCTCTCACAATGTTTTTGGGCCACCAACATTTTCCAGACTTTAGGGGGTCTACGATGCCTGTAAACCCCTTTTTTGGGCCTCCAAAGATTTCAACATTTTTTCAGGCTTAAGATGCATTTTAAGGCCTTTTTTGGAATGATGACATATTCTGAACTTTCAGGGTTGTAGGATGCATTTTTCGTGCCAAAAATATTTTTGGGAATTTCAGGGATCTAGCATGCGGGTTAATGTCCTTTTCAGACTGCAAATGTTGTTGGGAGATTCAGAGCTCCCTCACACCGTTTTTGGGCCACCGACATATTCTGGACTTTAGGGGGTCTACGATGCCTGTAAACCCCTTTTTTGGGCATCCAAACATTTCAACATTTTTGCAGGCCTAAGATGCATTTTAAGGCCTTTTTGGGCTGCTAACATTTTCTGAACTTTCAGGGGTGTAGGATGCATTTTTCGTGCCAGAAATATTTTTGGTAATTTCAGAGGTCTAGGATTTGGGTTAATGCCCCTTTCAGGCTGCAAATGTTTTTGGGACATTCAGAGCTCTCTCACAATGTTTTTGGGCCACCAACATTTTCTGGACTTTAGGGGGTCTACGATGCCTGTAAACCTTTTTTTTGGGCCTCCAAACATTTCAACATTTTTGCAGGCCTAAAATGCATTTAAGGCCTTTTTTGGGCTGCTAACATATTCTGTACTTTCAGGGGGGTAGGATGCATTTTTCGTGCCAAAAATATTTTTGGGAATTTCAGTGGTCTAGGATGCGGGTTAATGCCCCTTTCAAGCTGCAAATGCTTTTGGGACATTCCGAGCTCTCTCACACTGCTTTTGGGCCACCAACATTTTCTGGACTTTAGGTGGTCTACGATGCCTGTAAACCCCTTTTTTGGGCCTCCAAAGATTTCAACATTTTTGCCGGCCTAAGATGCATTTTAAGGCCTTTTTTGGGCTGCTAACATATTCTGAACTTTCAGGGTTGTAGGATGCATTTTTCGTGCCAAAAATATTTTTGGGAATTTCAGGATTCTAGCATGCGGGTTAATGTCCTTTTCAGACTGCAAATGTTTTTGGGAGATTCAGAGCTCTCCCACACCGTTTTTGGGCCACCGACATATTCTGGACTTTAGGGGGTCTACGATGCCTGTAAACCCCTTTTTCGGGCATCCAAACATTTCAACATTTTTGCAGGCCTAAGATGCATTTTAAGGCCTTTTTGGGCTGCTAACATTTTCTGAACTTTCAGGGGTGTAGGATGCATTTTTCGTGCCAGAAATATTTTTGGTAATTTCAGTGGTCTAGGATTTGGGTTAATGGCCCTTTCAAGCTGCAAATGCTTTTGGGACATTCCGAGCTCTCTCACACTGCTTTTGGGCCACCAACATTTTATGGACTTTAGGTAGTCTACGATGCCTGTAAACCCCTTTTTTGGGCCTCCAAAGATTTCAACATTTTTGCCGGCCTAAGATGCATTTTAAGGCCTTTTTTGGGCTGCTAACATATTCTGTACTTTCGGGGATGTAGGATGCATTTTTCGTGGCAAAAATATTTTGGAGAATTACAGTGGTCTAGGATTTGGGTTAATGCCCCTTTCAAGCTGCAAATGCTTTTGGGACATTCCGAGCTCTCTCACACTGCTTTTGGGCCACCAACATTTTATGGACGTTAGGTGGTCTACGATGCCTGTAAACCCCTTTTTTGGGCCTCCAAAGATTTCAACATTTTTGCAGGCCTAAGATGCATTTTAAGGCCTTTTTTGGGCTGCTAACATATTCTGTACTTTCGGGGTTGTAGGATCCATTTTTCGTGGCAAAAATATTTTTGTTTTGGGAATTTCAGTGGTCTAGGATGTGGGTTAATGCCCCTTTCAGGCTGCAAATGCTTTTGGGACATTCAGAGCTCTCTCACACTGTTTTTGGGCCACCAACATTTTCTGAACTTTAGGGGGTCTACGATGCCTGTAAACCCCTTTTTTGGGCATCCAAACATTTCAACATTTTTGCAGGCCTAAGATGCATTTTAAGGCCTTTTTTGGGCTGCTAACATTTTCTGAACTTTCAGGGGTGTAGGATGCATTTTTCGTGCCAGAAATATTTTTGGTAATTTCAGTGGTCTAGGATTTGGGTTAATGTCCTTTTCAGGCTGCAAATGTTTTTGGGACATTCAGAGCTCTCTCACAATGTTTTTGGGCCACCAACATTTTCTGGACTTTAGGGGGTCTACGATGCCTGTAAACCTTTTTTTTGGGCCTCCAAACATTTCAACATTTTTGCAGGCCTAAAATGCATTTAAGGCCTTTTTTGGGCTGCTAACATATTCTGTACTTTCAGGGGGGTAGGATGCATTTTTCGTGCCAAAAATATTTTTGGGAATTTCAGTGGTCTAGGATGCGGGTTAATGCCCCTTTCAAGCTGCAAATGCTTTTGGGACATTCCGAGCTCTCTCACAATGTCTTTGGGCCACCAACATTTTCTGGACTTTAGGGGGTCTACGATGCCGGTAAACCTTTTTTTTGGGCCTCCAAACATTTCAACATTTTTGCAGGCCTAAATTGCATTTAAGGCCTTTTTTGGGCTGCTAACATATTCTGTACTTTCGGGGTTTAGGATGCATTTTTCGTGCCAAAAATATTTTTGGGAATTTCAGTGGTCTAGGATTTGGGTTAATGCCCCTTTCAGGCTGCAAATGTTTTTGGGACATTCAGAGCTCTCTCACAATGTTTTTGGGCCACCAACATTTTCCAGACTTTAGGGGGTCTACGATGCCTGTAAACCCCTTTTTTGGGCCTCCAAAGATTTCAACATTTTTTCAGGCTTAAGATGCATTTTAAGGCCTTTTTTGGAATGATGACATATTCTGAACTTTCAGGGTTGTAGGATGCATTTTTCGTGCCAAAAATATTTTTGGGAATTTCAGGGATCTAGCATGCGGGTTAATGTCCTTTTCAGACTGCAAATGTTGTTGGGAGATTCAGAGCTCCCTCACACCGTTTTTGGGCCACCGACATATTCTGGACTTTAGGGGGTCTACGATGCCTGTAAACCCCTTTTTTGGGCATCCAAACATTTCAACATTTTTGCAGGCCTAAGATGCATTTTAAGGCCTTTTTTGGGCTGCTAACATTTTCTGAACTTTCAGGGGTGTAGGATGCATTTTTCGTGCCAGAAATATTTTTGGTAATTTCAGTGGTCTAGGATTTGGGTTAATGTCCTTTTCAGGCTGCTAATGTTTTTGGGACATTCAGAGCTCTCTCACAATGTCTTTGGGCCACCAACATTTTCTGGACTTTAGGGGGTCTACGATGCCGGTAAACCTTTTTTTTGGGCCTCCAAACATTTCAACATTTTTGCAGGCCTAAATTGCATTTAAGGCCTTTTTTGGGCTGCTAACATATTCTGTACTTTCAGGGGTTTAGGATGCATTTTTCGTGCCAAAAATATTTTTGGGAATTTCAGTGGTCTAGGATTTGGGTTAATGCCCCTTTTGGGCTGCTAATGTTTTTGGGACATTCAGAGCTCTCTCACAATGTCTTTGGGCCACCAACATTTTCTGGACTTTAGGGGCTCTACGATGCTGGTAAACCTTTTTTTTGGGCCTCCAAACATTTCAACATTTTTGCAGGCCTAAATTGCATTTAAGGCCTTTTTTGGGCTGCTAACATATTCTGTACTTTCGGGGTTTAGGATGCATTTTTCGTGCCAAAAATATTTTTGGGAATTTCAGTGGTCTAGGATTTGGGTTAATGCCCCTTTCAGGCTGCAAATGTTTTTGGGACATTCAGAGCTCTCTCACAATGTTTTTGGGCCACCAACATTTTCTGGACTTTAGGGGGTCTACGATGCCTGTAAACCTTTTTTTTGGGCCTCCAAAAATTTCAACATTTTTGCAGGCCTAAAATGCATTTAAGGCCTTTTTTGGGCTGCTAACATATTCTGTACTTTCAGGGGGGTAGGATGCATTTTTCGTGCCAAAAATATTTTTGGGAATTTCAGTGGTCTAGGATGCGGGTTAATGCCCCTTTCAAGCTGCAAATGCTTTTGGGACATTCCGAGCTCTCTCACAATGTCTTTGGGCCACCAACATTTTCTGGACTTTAGGGGGTCTACGATGCCGGTAAACCTTTTTTTTGGGCCTCCAAACATTTCAACATTTTTGCAGGCCTAAATTGCATTTAAGGCCTTTTTTGGGCTGCTAACATATTCTGTACTTTCAGGGGTTTAGGATGCATTTTTCGTGCCAAAAATATTTTTGGGAATTTCAGTGGTCTAGGATTTGGGTTAATGCCCCTTTTGGGCTGCTAATGTTTTTGGGACATTCAGAGCTCTCTCACAATGTCTTTGGGCCACCAACATTTTCTGGACTTTAGGGGCTCTACGATGCTGGTAAACCTTTTTTTTGGGCCTCCAAACATTTCAACATTTTTGCAGGCCTAAATTGCATTTAAGGCCTTTTTTGGGCTGCTAACATATTCTGTACTTTCGGGGTTTAGGATGCATTTTTCGTGCCAAAAATATTTTTGGGAATTTCAGTGGTCTAGGATTTGGGTTAATGCCCCTTTCAGGCTGCAAATGTTTTTGGGACATTCAGAGCTCTCTCACAATGTTTTTGGGCCACCAACATTTTCCAGACTTTAGGGGGTCTACGATGCCTGTAAACCCCTTTTTTGGGCCTCCAAAGATTTCAACATTTTTTCAGGCTTAAGATGCATTTTAAGGCCTTTTTTGGAATGATGACATATTCTGAACTTTCAGGGTTGTAGGATGCATTTTTCGTGCCAAAAATATTTTTGGGAATTTCAGGGATCTAGCATGCGGGTTAATGTCCTTTTCAGACTGCAAATGTTGTTGGGAGATTCAGAGCTCCCTCACACCGTTTTTGGGCCACCGACATATTCTGGACTTTAGGGGGTCTACGATGCCTGTAAACCCCTTTTTTGGGCATCCAAACATTTCAACATTTTTGCAGGCCTAAGATGCATTTTAAGGCCTTTTTGGGCTGCTAACATTTTCTGAACTTTCAGGGGTGTAGGATGCATTTTTCGTGCCAGAAATATTTTTGGTAATTTCAGAGGTCTAGGATTTGGGTTAATGCCCCTTTCAGGCTGCAAATGTTTTTGGGACATTCAGAGCTCTCTCACAATGTTTTTGGGCCACCAACATTTTCTGGACTTTAGGGGGTCTACGATGCCTGTAAACCTTTTTTTTGGGCCTCCAAACATTTCAACATTTTTGCAGGCCTAAAATGCATTTAAGGCCTTTTTTGGGCTGCTAACATATTCTGTACTTTCAGGGGGGTAGGATGCATTTTTCGTGCCAAAAATATTTTTGGGAATTTCAGTGGTCTAGGATGCGGGTTAATGCCCCTTTCAAGCTGCAAATGCTTTTGGGACATTCCGAGCTCTCTCACACTGCTTTTGGGCCACCAACATTTTCTGGACTTTAGGTGGTCTACGATGCCTGTAAACCCCTTTTTTGGGCCTCCAAAGATTTCAACATTTTTGCCGGCCTAAGATGCATTTTAAGGCCTTTTTTGGGCTGCTAACATATTCTGAACTTTCAGGGTTGTAGGATGCATTTTTCGTGCCAAAAATATTTTTGGGAATTTCAGGATTCTAGCATGCGGGTTAATGTCCTTTTCAGACTGCAAATGTTTTTGGGAGATTCAGAGCTCTCCCACACCGTTTTTGGGCCACCGACATATTCTGGACTTTAGGGGGTCTACGATGCCTGTAAACCCCTTTTTCGGGCATCCAAACATTTCAACATTTTTGCAGGCCTAAGATGCATTTTAAGGCCTTTTTGGGCTGCTAACATTTTCTGAACTTTCAGGGGTGTAGGATGCATTTTTCGTGCCAGAAATATTTTTGGTAATTTCAGTGGTCTAGGATTTGGGTTAATGGCCCTTTCAAGCTGCAAATGCTTTTGGGACATTCCGAGCTCTCTCACACTGCTTTTGGGCCACCAACATTTTATGGACTTTAGGTAGTCTACGATGCCTGTAAACCCCTTTTTTGGGCCTCCAAAGATTTCAACATTTTTGCCGGCCTAAGATGCATTTTAAGGCCTTTTTTGGGCTGCTAACATATTCTGTACTTTCGGGGATGTAGGATGCATTTTTCGTGGCAAAAATATTTTGGAGAATTACAGTGGTCTAGGATTTGGGTTAATGCCCCTTTCAAGCTGCAAATGCTTTTGGGACATTCCGAGCTCTCTCACACTGCTTTTGGGCCACCAACATTTTATGGACGTTAGGTGGTCTACGATGCCTGTAAACCCCTTTTTTGGGCCTCCAAAGATTTCAACATTTTTGCAGGCCTAAGATGCATTTTAAGGCCTTTTTTGGGCTGCTAACATATTCTGTACTTTCGGGGTTGTAGGATCCATTTTTCGTGGCAAAAATATTTTTGTTTTGGGAATTTCAGTGGTCTAGGATGTGGGTTAATGCCCCTTTCAGGCTGCAAATGCTTTTGGGACATTCAGAGCTCTCTCACACTGTTTTTGGGCCACCAACATTTTCTGAACTTTAGGGGGTCTACGATGCCTGTAAACCCCTTTTTTGGGCATCCAAACATTTCAACATTTTTGCAGGCCTAAGATGCATTTTAAGGCCTTTTTTGGGCTGCTAACATTTTCTGAACTTTCAGGGGTGTAGGATGCATTTTTCGTGCCAGAAATATTTTTGGTAATTTCAGTGGTCTAGGATTTGGGTTAATGTCCTTTTCAGGCTGCAAATGTTTTTGGGACATTCAGAGCTCTCTCACAATGTTTTTGGGCCACCAACATTTTCTGGACTTTAGGGGGTCTACGATGCCTGTAAACCTTTTTTTTGGGCCTCCAAACATTTCAACATTTTTGCAGGCCTAAAATGCATTTAAGGCCTTTTTTGGGCTGCTAACATATTCTGTACTTTCAGGGGGGTAGGATGCATTTTTCGTGCCAAAAATATTTTTGGGAATTTCAGTGGTCTAGGATGCGGGTTAATGCCCCTTTCAAGCTGCAAATGCTTTTGGGACATTCCGAGCTCTCTCACAATGTCTTTGGGCCACCAACATTTTCTGGACTTTAGGGGGTCTACGATGCCGGTAAACCTTTTTTTTGGGCCTCCAAACATTTCAACATTTTTGCAGGCCTAAATTGCATTTAAGGCCTTTTTTGGGCTGCTAACATATTCTGTACTTTCGGGGTTTAGGATGCATTTTTCGTGCCAAAAATATTTTTGGGAATTTCAGTGGTCTAGGATTTGGGTTAATGCCCCTTTCAGGCTGCAAATGTTTTTGGGACATTCAGAGCTCTCTCACAATGTTTTTGGGCCACCAACATTTTCCAGACTTTAGGGGGTCTACGATGCCTGTAAACCCCTTTTTTGGGCCTCCAAAGATTTCAACATTTTTTCAGGCTTAAGATGCATTTTAAGGCCTTTTTTGGAATGATGACATATTCTGAACTTTCAGGGTTGTAGGATGCATTTTTCGTGCCAAAAATATTTTTGGGAATTTCAGGGATCTAGCATGCGGGTTAATGTCCTTTTCAGACTGCAAATGTTGTTGGGAGATTCAGAGCTCCCTCACACCGTTTTTGGGCCACCGACATATTCTGGACTTTAGGGGGTCTACGATGCCTGTAAACCCCTTTTTTGGGCATCCAAACATTTCAACATTTTTGCAGGCCTAAGATGCATTTTAAGGCCTTTTTGGGCTGCTAACATTTTCTGAACTTTCAGGGGTGTAGGATGCATTTTTCGTGCCAGAAATATTTTTGGTAATTTCAGAGGTCTAGGATTTGGGTTAATGCCCCTTTCAGGCTGCAAATGTTTTTGGGACATTCAGAGCTCTCTCACAATGTTTTTGGGCCACCAACATTTTCTGGACTTTAGGGGGTCTACGATGCCTGTAAACCTTTTTTTTGGGCCTCCAAACATTTCAACATTTTTGCAGGCCTAAAATGCATGTAAGGCCTTTTTTGGGCTGCTAACATATTCTGTACTTTCAGGGGGGTAGGATGCATTTTTCGTGCCAAAAATATTTTCGGGAATTTCAGTGGTCTAGGATGCGGGTTAATGCCCCTTTCAAGCTGCAAATGCTTTTGGGACATTCCGAGCTCTCTCACACTGCTTTTGGGCCACCAACATTTTCTGGACTTTAGGTGGTCTACGATGCCTGTAAACCCCTTTTTTGGGCCTCCAAAGATTTCCACATTTTTGCCGGCCTAAGATGCAATTTAAGGCCTTTTTTGGGCTGCTCACATATTCTGTACTTTCGGGGATGTAGGATGCATTTTTCGTGGCAAAAATATTTTGGAGAATTACAGTGGTCTAGGATGTGGGTTAATGCCCCTTTCAGGCTGTAAATGTTTTTGGGACATTCAGAGATCTCTCACAATGTTTTTGGGCCACCAACATTTTCCAGACTTTAGGGGTCTACGATGCCTGTAAACCCCTTTTTGGGCCTCCAAACATTTCAACATTTTTTCAGGCCTAAGATGCATTTTAAGGCCTTTTTTGGAATGCTGACATATTCTGAACTTTCAGGGTTGTAGGATGCATTTTTCGTGCCAAAAATATTTTTGGGAATTTTAGGGGTCTAGCATGCGGGTTAATGTCCTTTTCAGACTGCAAATGTTTTTGGGAGATTCAGAGCTCTCTCACACCGTTTTTGGGCCACCGACATATTCTGGACTTTAGGGGGTCTACGATGCCTGTAAAAACCTTTTTTGGGCATCCAAACATTTCAACATTTTTGCAGGCCTAAGATGCATTTTAAGGCCTTTTTGGGCTGCTAACATTTTCTGAACTTTCAGGGCTGTAGGATGCATTTTTCGTGCCAGAAATATTTTTGGTAATTTCAGTGGTCTAGGATTTGGGTTAGTGCCCCTTTCAGGCTGCAAATGTTTTTGGGACATTCAGAGCTCTCTCACAATGTTTTTGGGCCACCAACATTTTCTGGACTTTAGGGGGTCTACGATGCCTGTAAACCTTTTATTTGGGCCTCCAAACATTTCAACATTTTTGCAGGCCTAAAATGCATTTAAGGCCTTTTTTTGGGCTGCTAACATATTCTGTACTTTCAGGGGGGTAGGATGCATTTTTCGTGCCAAAGATATTTTTGGGAATTTCAGTGGTCTAGGATGTGGGTTAATGCCCCTTTCAAGCTGCAAATGCTTTTGGGACATTCCGAGCTCTCTCACACTCCTTTTGGGCCACCAACATTTTATGGACTTTAGGTGGTCTACAATGCCTGTAAACCCCTTTTTTGGGCCTCCAAAGATTTCAACATTTTTGCCGGCCTAAGATGCATTTTAAGGCCTTTTTTGGGCTGCTAACATATTCTGTACTTTCGGGGATGTAGGATGCATTTTTCGTGGCAAAAATATTTTGGAGAATTACAGTGGTCTAGGATGTGGGTTAATGCCCCTTTCAGGCTGTAAATGTTTTTGGGACATTCAGAGATCTCTCACAATGTTTTTGGGCCACCAACATTTTACAGACTTTAGGGGGTCTACGATGCCTGTAAACCCCTTTTTTGGGCCTCCAAAGATTTCAACATTTTTGCAGGCCTAAGATGCATTTTAAGGCCTTTTTTGGGCTGCTAACATATTCTGTACTTTCGGGGTTGTAGGATCCATTTTTCGTGGCAAAAATATTTTTGTTTTGGGAATTTCAGTGGTCTAGGATGTGGGTTAATGCCTCTTTCAGGCTGCAAATGCTTTTGGGACATTCAGAGCTCTCTCACACTGTTTTTGGGCCACCAACATTTTCTGAACTTTAGGGGGTCTACGATGCCTGTAAACCCCTTTTTTGGGCATCCAAACATTTCAACATTTTTGCAGGCCTAAGATGCATTTTAAGGCCTTTTTTGGGCTGCTAACATTTTCTGAACTTTCAGGGGTGTAGGATGCATTTTTCGTGCCAGAAATATTTTTGGTAATTTCAGTGGTCTAGGATTTGGGTTAATGCCCCTTTTGGGCTGCTAATGTTTTTGGGACATTCAGAGCTCTCTCACAATGTCTTTGGGCCACCAACATTTTCTGGACTTTAGGGGGTCTACGATGCGGGTAAACCTTTTTTTTGGGCCTCCAAACATTTCAACATTTTTGCAGGCCTAAATTGCATTTAAGGCCTTTTTTGGGCTGCTAACATATTCTGTACTTTCAGGGGTTTAGGATGCATTTTTCGTGCCAAAAATATTTTTGGGAATTTCAGTGGTCTAGGATTTGGGTTAATGCCCCTTTCAGGCTGCAAATGTTTTTGGGACATTCAGAGCTCTCTCACAATGTTTTTGGGCCACCAACATTTTCTGGACTTTAGGGGGTCTACTATGCCTGTAAACCTTTTTTTTGGGCCTCCAAACATTTCAACATTTTTGCAGGCCTAAAACGCATTTAAGGCCTTTTTTGGGCTGCTAACATATTCTGTACTTTCAAGGGGTAGGATGCATTTTTCGTGCCAAAAATATTTTTGGGAATTTCAGTGGTCTAGGATGCGGGTTAATGCCCCTTTCAAGCTGAAAATGCTTTTGGGACATTCCGAGCTCTCTCACACTGCTTTTGGGCCACCAACATTTTCTGGACTTTAGGTGGTCTACGATGCCTGTAAACCCCTTTTTTGGGCCTCCAAAGATTTCAACATTTTTGCCGGCCTAAAATGCATTTTAAGGCCTTTTTTGGGCTGCTAACATATTCTGTACTTTCGGGGATGTAGGATGCATTTTTCGTGGCAAAAATATTTTGGAGAATTACAGTGGTCTAGGATGTGGGTTAATGCCCCTTTCAGGCTGTAAATGTTTTTGTGACATTCAGAGATCTCTCACAATGTTTTTGGGCCACCACCATTTTCCAGACTTTAGGGGGTCTACGATGCCTGTAAACCCCTTTTTTGGGCCTCCAAAGATTTCAACATTTTTTCAGGCCTAAGATGCATTTTAAGGCCTTTTTTGGAATGCTGACATATTCTGAACTTTCAGGGTTGTAGGATGCATTTTTCGTGCCAAAAATATTTTTGGGAATTTCAGGGGTCTAGCATGCGGGTTAATGTCCTTTTCAGACTGCAAATGTTTTTGGGAGATTCAGAGCTCTCTCACACCGTTTTTGGGCCACCGACATATTCTGGACTTTAGGGGGTCTACGATGCCTGTAAACCCCTTTTTTGGGCATCCAAACATTTCAACATTTTTGCAGGCCTAAGATGCATTTTAAGGCCTTTTTGGGCTGCTAACATTTTCTGAACTTTCAGGGGTGTAGGATGCATTTTTCGTGCCAGAAATATTTTTGGTAATTTCAGTGGTCTAGGATTTGGGTTAATGCCCCTTTCAGGCTGCAAATGTTTTTGCGACATTCAGAGCTCTCTCACAATGTTTTTGGGCCACCAACATTTTCTGGACTTTAGTGGGTCTACGATGCCTGTAAACCTTTTTTTTGGGCCTCCAAACATTTCAACATTTTTGCAGGCCTAAAATGCATTTAAGGCCTTTTTTGGGCTGCTAACATATTCTGTACTTTCAGGGGGGTAGGATGCATTTTTCGTGCCAAAAATATTTTTGGGAATTTCAGTGGTCTAGGATGCGGGTTAATGCCCCTTTCAAGCTGCAAATGCTTTTGGGACATTCCGAGCTCTCTCACACTGCTTTTGGGCCACCAACATTTTCTGGACTTTAGGTGGTCTACGATGCCTGTAAACCCCTTTTTTGGGCCTCCAAAGATTTCAACATTTTTGCCGGCCTAAGATGCATTTTAAGGCCTTTTTTGGGCTGCTAACATATTCTGTACTTTCGGGGATGTAGGATGCATTTTTCGTGGAAAAAATATTTTGGAGAATTACAGTGGTCTAGGATGTGGGTTAATGCCCCTTTCAGGCTGTAAATGTTTTTGGGACATTCAGAGATCTCTCACAATGTTTTTGGGCCACCAACATTTTACAGACTTTAGGGGGTCTACGATGCCTGTAAACCCCTTTTTTGGGCCTCCAAAGATTTCAACATTTTTGCAGGCCTAAGATGCATTTTAAGGCCTTTTTTGGGCTGCTAACATATTCTGTGCTTTCGGGGTTGTAGGATCCATTTTTGTGGCATAAATATTTTTGTTTTGGGAATTTCAGTGGTCTAGGATGTGGGTTAATGCCTCTTTCAGGCTGCAAATGCTTTTGGGACATTCAGAGCTCTCTCACACTGTTTTTGGGCCACCAACATTTTCTGAACTTTAGGGGGTCTACGATGCCTGTAAACCCCTTTTTTGGGCATCCAAACATTTCAACATTTTTGCAGGCCTAAGATGCATTTTAAGGCCTTTTTTGGGCTGCTAACATTTTCTGAACTTTCAGGGGTGTAGGATGCATTTTTCGTGCCAGAAATATTTTTGGTAATTTCAGTGGTCTAGGATTTGGGTTAATGCCCCTTTTGGGCTGCTAATGTTTTTGGGACATTCAGAGCTCTCTCACAATGTCTTTGGGCCACCAACATTTTCTGGACTTTAGGGGGTCTACGATGCGGGTAAACCTTTTTTTTGGGCCTCCAAACATTTCAACATTTTTGCAGGCCTAAATTGCATTTAAGGCCTTTTTTGGGCTGCTAACATATTCTGTACTTTCAGGGGTTTAGGATGCATTTTTCGTGCCAAAAATATTTTTGGGAATTTCAGTGGTCTACGATTTGGGTTAATGCCCCTTTCAGGATGCAAATGTTTTTGGGACATTCAGAGCTCTCTCACAATGTTTTTGGGCCACCGACATATTCTGGACTTTAGGGGGTCTACGATGCCTGTAAACCCCTTTTTTGGGCATCCAAACATTTCAACATTTTTGCAGGCCTAAGAGGCATTTTAAGGCCTTTTTGGGCTGCTAACATTTTCTGAACTTTCAGGGGTGTAGGATGCATTTTTCGTGCCAGAAATATTTTTGGTAATTTCAGTGGTCTAGGATTTGGGTTAATGCCCCTTTCAGGCTGCAAATGTTTTTGCGACATTCAGAGCTCTCTCACAATGTTTTTGGGCCACCAACATTTTCTGGACTTTAGTGGGTCTACGATGCCTGTAAACCTTTTTTTTGGGCCTCCAAACATTTCAACATTTTTGCAGGCCTAAAACGCATTTAAGGCCTTTTTTGGGCTGCTAACATATTCTGTACTTTCAGGGGGGTAGGATGCATTTTTCGTGCCAAAAATATTTTTGGGAATTTCAGTGGTCTAGGATGCGGGTTAATGCCCCTTTCAAGCTGCAAATGTTTTTGCGACATTCAGAGCTCTCTCACAATGTTTTTGGGCCACCAACATTTTCTGGACTTTAGTGGGTCTACGATGCCTGTAAACCCCTTTTTCGGGCATCCAAACATTTCAACATTTTTGCAGGCCTAAGATGCATTTTAAGGCCTTTTTGGGCTGCTAACATTTTCTGAACTTTCAGGGGTGTAGGATGCATTTTTCGTGCCAGAAATATTTTTGGTAATTTCAGTGGTCTAGGATTTGGGTTAATGCCCCTTTCAAGCTGCAAATGCTTTTGGGACATTCTGAGCTCTCTCACACTGCTTTTGGGCCACCAACATTTTATGGACTTTAGGTAGTCTACGATGCCTGTAAACCCCTTTTTTGGGCCTCCAAAGATTTCAACATTTTTGCCGGCCTAAGATGCATTTTAAGGCCTTTTTTGGGCTGCTAACATATTCTGTACTTTCGGGGATGTAGGATGCATTTTTCGTGGCAAAAATATTTTGGAGAATTACAGTGGTCTAGGATTTGGGTTAATGCCCCTTTCAAGCTGCAAATGCTTTTGGGACATTCCGAGCTCTCTCACACTGCTTTTGGGCCACCAACATTTTATGGACGTTAGGTGGTCTACGATGCCTGTAAACCCCTTTTTTGGGCCTCCAAAGATTTCAACATTTTTGCAGGCCTAAGATGCATTTTAAGGCCTTTTTTGGGCTGCTAACATATTCTGTACTTTCGGGGTTGTAGGATCCATTTTTCGTGGCAAAAATATTTTTGTTTTGGGAATTTCAGTGGTCTAGGATGTGGGTTAATGCCCCTTTCAGGCTGCAAATGCTTTTGGGACATTCAGAGCTCTCTCACACTGTTTTTGGGCCACCAACATTTTCTGAACTTTAGGGGGTCTACGATGCCTGTAAACCCCTTTTTTGGGCATCCAAACATTTCAACATTTTTGCAGGCCTAAGATGCATTTTAAGGCCTTTTTTGGGCTGCTAACATTTTCTGAACTTTCAGGGGTGTAGGATGCATTTTTCGTGCCAGAAATATTTTTGGTAATTTCAGTGGTCTAGGATTTGGGTTAATGTCCTTTTCAGGCTGTTAATGTTTTTGGGACATTCAGAGCTCTCTCACAATGTCTTTGGGCCACCAACATTTTCTGGACTTTAGGGGGTCTACGATGCCGGTAAACCTTTTTTTTGGGCCTCCAAACATTTCAACATTTTTGCAGGCCTAAATTGCATTTAAGGCCTTTTTTGGGCTGCTAACATATTCTGTACTTTCAGGGGTTTAGGATGCATTTTTCGTGCCAAAAATATTTTTGGGAATTTCAGTGGTCTAGGATTTGGGTTAATGCCCCTTTTGGGCTGCTAATGTTTTTGGGACATTCAGAGCTCTCTCACAATGTCTTTGGGCCACCAACATTTTCTGGACTTTAGGGGCTCTACGATGCTGGTAAACCTTTTTTTTGGGCCTCCAAACATTTCAACATTTTTGCAGGCCTAAATTGCATTTAAGGCCTTTTTTGGGCTGCTAACATATTCTGTACTTTCGGGGTTTAGGATGCATTTTTCGTGCCAAAAATATTTTTGGGAATTTCAGTGGTCTAGGATTTGGGTTAATGCCCCTTTCAGGCTGCAAATGTTTTTGGGACATTCAGAGCTCTCTCACAATGTTTTTGGGCCACCAACATTTTCTGGACTTTAGGGGGTCTACGATGCCTGTAAACCTTTTTTTTGGGCCTCCAAACATTTCAACATTTTTGCAGGCCTAAAATGCATTTAAGGCCTTTTTTGGGCTGCAAACATATTCTGTACTTTCAGGGGGGTAGGATGCATTTTTCGTGCCAAAAATATTTTTGGGAATTTCAGTGGTCTAGGATGCGGGTTAATGCCCCTTTCAAGCTGCAAATGCTTTTGGGACATTCCGAGCTCTCTCACACTGCTTTTGGGCCACCAACATTTTCTGGACTTTAGGTGGTCTACGATGCCTGTAAACCCCTTTTTTGGGCCTCCAAAGATTTCAACATTTTTGCCGGCCTAAGATGCATTTTAAGGCCTTTTTTGGGCTGCTAACATATTCTGTACTTTCGGGGATGTAGGATGCATTTTTCGTGGCAAAAAATATTTTGGAGAATTACAGTGGTCTAGGATGTGGGTTAATGCCCCTTTCAGGCTGTAAATGTTTTTGGGACATTCAGAGATCTCTCACAATGTTTTTGGGCCACCAACATTTTCCAGACTTTAGGGGGTCTACGATGCCTGTAAACCCCTTTTTTGGGCCTCCAAAGATTTCAACATTTTTTCAGGCTTAAGATGCATTTTAAGGCCTTTTTTGGAATGATGACATATTCTGAACTTTCAGGGTTGTAGGATGCATTTTTCGTGCCAAAAATATTTTTGGGAATTTCAAGGGTCTAGCATGCGGGTTAATGTCCTTTTCAGACTGCAAATGTTGTTGGGAGATTCAGAGCTCCCTCACACCGTTTTTGGGCCACCGACATATTCTGGACTTTAGGGGGTCTACGATGCCTGTAAACCCCTTTTTTGGGCATCCAAACATTTCAACATTTTTGCAGGCCAAAGATGCATTTTAAGGCCTTTTTGGGCTGCTAACATTTTCTGAACTTTCAGGGGTGTAGGATGCATTTTTCGTGCCAGAAATATTTTTGGTAATTTCAGAGGTCTAGGATTTGGGTTAATGCCCCTTTCAGGCTGCAAATGTTTTTGGGACATTCAGAGCTCTCTCACAATGTTTTTGGGCCACCAACATTTTCTGGACTTTAGGGAGTCTACGATGCCTGTAAACCTTTTTTTTGGGCCTCCAAACATTTCAACATTTTTGCAGGCCTAAAATGCATGTAAGGCCTTTTTTGGGCTGCTAACATATTCTGTACTTTCAGGGGGGTAGGATGCATTTTTCGTGCCAAAAATATTTTTGGGAATTTCAGTGGTCTAGGATGCGGGTTAATGCCCCTTTCAAGCTGCAAATGCTTTTGGGACATTCCGAGCTCTCTCACACTGCTTTTGGGCCACCAACATTTTCTGGACTTTAGGTGGTCTACGATGCCTGTAAACCCCTTTTTTGGGCCTCCAAAGATTTCCACATTTTTGCCGGCCTAAGATGCATTTTAAGGCCTTTTTTGGGCTGCTCACATATTCTGTACTTTCGGGGATGTAGGATGCATTTTTCGTGGCAAAAATATTTTGGAGAATTACAGTGGTCTAGGATGTGGGTTAATGCCCCTTTCAGGCTGTAAATGTTTTTGGGACATTCAGAGATCTCTCACAATGTTTTTGGGCCACCAACATTTTCCAGACTTTAGGGGGTCTACGATGCCTGTAAACCCCTTTTTGGGCCTCCAAAGATTTCAACATTTTTTCAGGCCTAAGATGCATTTTAAGGCCTTTTTTGGAATGCTGACATATTCTGAACTTTCAGGGTTGTAGGATGCATTTTTCGTGCCAAAAATATTTTTGGGAATTTTAGGGGTCTAGCATGCGGGTTAATGTCCTTTTCAGACTGCAAATGTTTTTGGGAGATTCAGAGCTCTCTCACACCGTTTTTGGGCCACCGACATATTCTGGACTTTAGGGGGTCTACGATGCCTGTAAACCCCTTTTTTGGGCATCCAAACATTTCAACATTTTTGCAGGCCTAAGATGCATTTTAAGGCCTTTTTGGGCTGCTAACATTTTCTGAACTTTCAGGGCTGTAGGATGCATTTTTCGTGCCAGAAATATTTTTGGTAATTTCAGTGGTCTAGGATTTGGGTTAATGCCCCTTTCAGGCTGCAAATGTTTTTGGGACATTCAGAGCTCTCTCACAATGTTTTTGGGCCACCAACATTTTCTGGACTTTAGGGGGTCTACGATGCCTGTAAACCTTTTTTTTGGGCCTCCAAACATTTCAACATTTTTGCAGGCCTAAAATGCATTTAAGGCCTTTTTTTGGGCTGCTAACATATTCTGTACTTTCAGGGGGGTAGGATGCATTTTTCGTGCCAAAGATATTTTTGGGAATTTCAGTGGTCTAGGATGTGGGTTAATGCCCCTTTCAAGCTGCAAATGCTTTTGGGACATTCCGAGCTCTCTCACACTCCTTTTGGGCCACCAACATTTTATGGACTTTAGGTGGTCTACGATGCCTGTAAACCCCTTTTTTGGGCCTCCAAAGATTTCAACATTTTTGCCGGCCTAAGATGCATTTTAAGGCCTTTTTTGGGCTGCTAACATATTCTGTACTTTCGGGGATGTAGGATGCATTTTTCGTGGCAAAAATATTTTGGAGAATTACAGTGGTCTAGGATGTGGGTTAATGCCCCTTTCAGGCTGTAAATGTTTTTGGGACATTCAGAGATCTCTCACAATGTTTTTGGGCCACCAACATTTTACAGACTTTAGGGGGTCTACGATGCCTGTAAACCCCTTTTTTGGGCCTCCAAAGATTTCAACATTTTTGCAGGCCTAAGATGCATTTTAAGGCCTTTTTTGGGCTGCTAACATATTCTGTACTTTCGGGGTTGTAGGATCCATTTTTCGTGGCAAAAATATTTTTGTTTTGGGAATTTCAGTGGTCTAGGATGTGGGTTAATGCCTCTTTCAGGCTGCAAATGCTTTTGGGACATTCAGAGCTCTCTCACACTGTTTTTGGGCCGCCAACATTTTCTGAACTTTAGGGGGTCTACGATGCCTGTAAACCCCTTTTTTGGGCATCCAAACATTTCAACATTTTTGCAGGCCTAAGATGCATTTTAAGGCCTTTTTTGGGCTGCTAACATTTTCTGAACTTTCAGGGGTGTAGGATGCATTTTTCGTGCCAGAAATATTTTTGGTAATTTCAGTGGTCTAGGATTTGGGTTAATGCCCCTTTTGGGCTGCTAATGTTTTTGGGACATTCAGAGCTCTCTCACAATGTCTTTGGGCCACCAACATTTTCTGGACTTTAGGGGGTCTACGATGCGGGTAAACCTTTTTTTTGGGCCTCCAAACATTTCAACATTTTTGCAGGCCTAAATTGCATTTAAGGCCTTTTTTGGGCTGCTAACATATTCTGTACTTTCAGGGGTTTAGGATGCATTTTTTGTGCCAAAAATATTTTTGGGAATTTCAGTGGTCTAGGATTTGGGTTAATGCCCCTTTCAGGCTGCAAATGTTTTTGGGACATTCAGAGCTCTCTCACAATGTTTTTGGGCCACCAACATTTTCTGGACTTTAGGGGGTCTACGATGCCTGTAAACCTTTTTTTTGGGCCTCCAAACATTTCAACATTTTTGCAGGCCTAAAACGCATTTAAGGCCTTTTTTGGGCTGCTAACATATTCTGTACTTTCAAGGGGTAGGATGCATTTTTCGTGCCAAAAATATTTTTGGGAATTTCAGTGGTCTAGGATGCGGGTTAATGCCCCTTTCAAGCTGAAAATGCTTTTGGGACATTCCGAGCTCTCTCACACTGCTTTTGGGCCACCAACATTTTCTGGACTTTAGGTGGTCTACGATGCCTGTAAACCCCTTTTTTGGGCCTCCAAAGATTTCAACATTTTTGCCGGCCTAAAATGCATTTTAAGGCCTTTTTTGGGCTGCTAACATATTCTGTACTTTCGGGGATGTAGGATGCATTTTTCGTGGCAAAAATATTTTGGAGAATTACAGTGGTCTAGGATGTGGGTTAATGCCCCTTTCAGGCTGTAAATGTTTTTGTGACATTCAGAGATCTCTCACAATGTTTTTGGGCCACCACCATTTTCCAGACTTTAGGGGGTCTACGATGCCTGTAAACCCCTTTTTTGGGCCTCCAAAGATTTCAACATTTTTTCAGGCCTAAGATGCATTTTAAGGCCTTTTTTGGAATGCTGACATATTCTGAACTTTCAGGGTTGTAGGATGCATTTTTCGTGCCAAAAATATTTTTGGGAATTTCAGGGGTCTAGCAGGCGGGTTAATGTCCTTTTCAGACTGCAAATGTTTTTGGGAGATTCAGAGCTCTCTCACACCGTTTTTGGGCCACCGACATATTCTGGACTTTAGGGGGTCTACGATGCCTGTAAACCCCTTTTTTGGGCATCCAAACATTTCAACATTTTTGCAGGCCTAAGATGCATTTTAAGGCCTTTTTGGGCTGCTAACATTTTCTGAACTTTCAGGGGTGTAGGATGCATTTTTCGTGCCAGAAATATTTTTGGTAATTTCAGTGGTCTAGGATTTGGGTTAATGCCCCTTTCAGGCTGCAAATGTTTTTGCGACATTCAGAGCTCTCTCACAATGTTTTTGGGCCACCAACATTTTCTGGACTTTAGTGGGTCTACGATGCCTGTAAACCTTTTTTTTGGGCCTCCAAACATTTCAACATTTTTGCAGGCCTAAAATGCATTTAAGGCCTTTTTTGGGCTGCTAACATATTCTGTACTTTCAGGGGGGTAGGATGCATTTTTCGTGCCAAAAATATTTTTGGGAATTTCAGTGGTCTAGGATGCGGGTTAATGCCCCTTTCAAGCTGCAAATGCTTTTGGGACATTCCGAGCTCTCTCACACTGCTTTTGGGCCACCAACATTTTCTGGACTTTAGGTGGTCTACGATGCCTGTAAACCCCTTTTTTGGGCCTCCAAAGATTTCAACATTTTTGCCGGCCTAAGATGCATTTTAAGGCCTTTTTTGGGCTGCTAACATATTCTGTACTTTCGGGGATGTAGGATGCATTTTTCGTGGAAAAAATATTTTGGAGAATTACAGTGGTCTAGGATGTGGGTTAATGCCCCTTTCAGGCTGTAAATGTTTTTGGGACATTCAGAGATCTCTCACAATGTTTTTGGGCCACCAACATTTTACAGACTTTAGGGGGTCTACGATGCCTGTAAACCCCTTTTTTGGGCCTCCAAAGATTTCAACATTTTTGCAGGCCTAAGATGCATTTTAAGGCCTTTTTTGGGCTGCTAACATATTCTGTACTTTCGGGGTTGTAGGATCCATTTTTCGTGGCATAAATATTTTTGTTTTGGGAATTTCAGTGGTCTAGGATGTGGGTTAATGCCTCTTTCAGGCTGCAAATGCTTTTGGGACATTCAGAGCTCTCTCACACTGTTTTTGGGCCACCAACATTTTCTGAACTTTAGGGGGTCTAAGATGCCTGTAAACCCCTTTTTTGGGCATCCAAACATTTCAACATTTTTGCAGGCCTAAGATGCATTTTAAGGCCTTTTTTGGGCTGCTAACATTTTCTGAACTTTCAGGGGTGTAGGATGCATTTTTCGTGCCAGAAATATTTTTGGTAATTTCAGTGGTCTAGGATTTGGGTTAATGCCCCTTTTGGGCTGCTAATGTTTTTGGGACATTCAGAGCTCTCTCACAATGTCTTTAGGCCACCAACATTTTCTGGACTTTAGGGGGTCTACGATGCGGGTAAACCTTTTTTTTGGGCCTCCAAACATTTCAACATTTTTGCAGGCCTAAATTGCATTTAAGGCCTTTTTTGGGCTGCTAACATATTCTGTACTTTCAGGGGTTTAGGATGCATTTTTCGTGCCAAAAATATTTTTGGGAATTTCAGTGGTCTACATTCTGGGTTAATGCCCCTTTCAGGCTGCAAATGTTTTTGGGACATTCAGAGCTCTCTCACAATGTTTTTGGGCCACCGACATATTCTGGACTTTAGGGGGTCTACGATGCCTGTAAACCCCTTTTTTGGGCATCCAAACATTTCAACATTTTTGCAGGCCTAAGATGCATTTTAAGGCCTTTTTGGGCTGCTAACATTTTCTGAACTTTCAGGGGTGTAGGATGCATTTTTCGTGCCAGAAATATTTTTGGTAATTTCAGTGGTCTAGGATTTGGGTTAATGCCCCTTTCAGGCTGCAAATGTTTTTGCGACATTCAGAGCTCTCTCACAATGTTTTTGGGCCACCAACATTTTCTGGACTTTAGGTGGTCTACGATGCCTGTAAACCCCTTTTTTGGGCCACCAAAGATTTCAACATTTTTGCCGGCCTAAGATGCATTTTAAGGCCTTTTTTGGGCTGCTAACATATTCTGTACTTTCGGGGATGTAGGATGCATTTTTCGTGACAAAAATATTTTGGAGAATTACAGTGGTCTAGGATGTGGGTTAATGCCCCTTTCAGGCTGTAAATGTTTTTGGGACATTCAGAGATCTCTCACAATGTTTTTGGGCCACCAACATTTTCCAGACTTTAGGGGGTCTACGATGCCTGTAAACCCCTTTTTGGGCCTCCAAAGATTTCAACATTTTTTCAGGCCTAAGATGCATTTTAAGGCCTTTTTTGGAATGCTGACATATTCTGAACTTTCAGGGTTGTAGGATGCATTTTTCGTGCCAAAAATATTTTTGGGAATTTTAGGGGTCTAGCATGCGGGTTAATGTCCTTTTCAGACTGCAAATGTTTTTGGGAGATTCAGAGCTCTCTCACACCGTTTTTGGGCCACCGACATATTCTGGACTTTAGGGGGTCTACGATGCCTGTAAACCCCTTTTTTGGGCATCCAAACATTTCAACATTTTTGCAGGCCTAAGATGCATTTTAAGGCCTTTTTGGGCTGCTAACATTTTCTGAACTTTCAGGGCTGTAGGATGCATTTTTCGTGCCAGAAATATTTTTGGTAATTTCAGTGGTCTAGGATTTGGGTTAATGCCCCTTTCAGGCTGCAAATGTTTTTGGGACATTCAGAGCTCTCTCACAATGTTTTTGGGCCACCAACATTTTCTGGACTTTAGGGGGTCTACGATGCCTGTAAACCCCTTTTTGGGCCTCCAAACATTTCAACATTTTTGCAGGCCTAAAACGCACTTAAGGCCTTTTTTGGGCTGCTAACATATTCTGTACTTTCAGGGGGGTAGGATGCATTTTTCGTGCCAAAAATATTTTTGGGAATTTCAGTGGTCTAGGATGCGGGTTAATGCCCCTTTCAAGCTGCAAATGCTTTTGGGACATTCCGAGCTCTCTCACACTGCTTTTGGGCCACCAACATTTTCTGGACTTTAGGTGGTCTACGATGCCTGTAAACCCCTTTTTTGGGCCTCCAAAGATTTCAACATTTTTGCCGGCCTAAGATGCATTTTAAGGTCTTTTTTGGGCTGCTAACATATTCTGTACTTTCGGGGATGTAGGATGCATTTTTCGTGGCAAAAATATTTTGGAGAATTACAGTGGTCTAGGATGTGGGTTAATGCCCCTTTCAGGCTGTAAATGTTTTTGGGACATTCAGAGATCTCTCACAATGTTTTTGGGCCACCACCATTTTCCAGACTTTAGGGGGTCTACGATGCCTGTAAACCCCTTTTTTGGGCATCCAAAGATTTCAACATTTTTTCAGGCCTAAGATGCATTTTAAGGCCTTTTTTGGAATGCTGACATATTCTGAACTTTCAGGGTTGTAGGATGCATTTTTCGTGCCAAAAATATTTTTGGGAATTTCAGGGGTCTAGCATGCGGGTTAATGTCCTTTTCAGACTGCAAATGTTTTTGGGAGATTCAGAGCTCTCTCACACCGTTTTTGGGCCACCGACATATTCTGGACTTTAGGGGGTCTACGATGCCTGTAAACCCCTTTTTTGGGCCTCCAAACATTTCAACATTTTTGCAGGCCTAAAATGCATTTAAGGACTTTTTTGGGCTGCTAACATATTCTGTACTTTCAGGGGGGTAGGATGCATTTTTCGTGCCAAAAATATTTTTGGGAATTTCAGTGGTCTAGGATGCGGGTTAATGCCCCTTTCAAGCTGAAAATGCTTTTGGGACATTCCAAGCTCTCTCACACTGCTTTTGGGCCACCAACATTTTCTGGACTTTAGGTGGTCTACGATGCCTGTAAACCCCTTTTTTGGGCCTCCAAAGATTTCAACATTTTTGCAGGCCTAAGATGCATTTTAAGGCCTTTTTTGGGCTGCTAACATATTCTGTACTTTCGGGGTTGTAGGATCCATTTTTCGTGGCAAAAATATTTTTGTTTTGGGAATTTCAGTGGTCTAGGATGTGGGTTAATGCCTCTTTCAGGCTGCAAATGCTTTTGGGACATTCAGAGCTCTCTCACACTGTTTTTGGGCCACCAACATTTTCTGAACTTTAGGGGGTCTACGATGCCTGTAAACCCCTTTTTTGGGCATCCAAACATTGCAACATTTTTGCAGGCCTAAGATGCATTTTAAGGCCTTTTTTGGGCTGCTAACATTTTCTGAACTTTCAGGGGTGTAGGATGCATTTTTCGTGCCAGAAATATTTTTGGTAATTTCAGTGGTCTAGGATTTGGGTTAATGCCCCTTTTGGGCTGCTAATGTTTTTGGGACATTCAGAGCTCTCTCACAATGTCTTTGGGCCACCAACATTTTCTGGACTTTAGGGGGTCTACGATGCGGGTAAACCTTTTTTTTGGGCCTCCAAACATTTCAACATTTTTGCAGGCCTAAAGTGCATTTAAGGCCTTTTTTGGGCTGCTAACATATTCTGTACTTTCAGGGGTTTAGGATGCATTTTTCGTGCCAAAAATATTTTTGGGAATTTCAGTGGTCTAGGATTTGGGTTAATGCCCCTTTCAGGCTCCAAATGTTTTTGGGACATTCAGAGCTCTCTCACAATGTTTTTGGGCCACCAACATTTTCTGGACTTTAGGGGGTCTACGATGCCTGTAAACCTTTTTTTTGGGCCTCCAAACATTTCAACATTTTTGCAGGCCTAAAACGCATTTAAGGCCTTTTTTGGGCTGCTAACATATTCTGTACTTTCAGGGGGGTAGGATGCATTTTTCGTGCCAAAAATATTTTTGGGAATTTCAGTGGTCTAGGATGCGGGTTAATGCCCCTTTCAAGCTGAAAATGCTTTTGGGACATTCCGAGCTCTCTCACACTGCTTTTGGGTCACCAACATTTTCTGGACTTTAGGTGGTCTACGATGCCTGTAAAGCCCTTTTTTGGGCCTCCAAAGATTTCAACATTTTTGCCGGCCTAAGATGCATTTTAAGGCCTTTTTTGGGCTGCTAACATATTCTGTACTTTTGGGGATGTAGGATGCATTTTTCGTGGCAAAAATATTTTGGAGAATTACAGTGGTCTAGGATGTGGGTTAATGCCCCTTTCAGGCTGTAAATGTTTTTGGGACATTCAGAGATCTCTCACAATGTTTTTGGGCCATCACCATTTTCCAGACTTTAGGGGGTCTACGATGCCTGTAAACCCCTTTTTTGGGCCTCCAAAGATTTCAACATTTTTTCAGGCCTAAGATGCATTTTAAGGCCTTTTTTGGAATGCTGACATATTCTGAACTTTCAGGGTTGTAGGATGCATTTTTCGTACCAAAAATATTTTTGGGAATTTCAGGGGTCTAGCATGCGGGTTAATGTCCTTTTCAGACTGCAAATGTTTTTGGGAGATTCAGAGCTCTCTCACACCGTTTTTGGGCCACCGACATATTCTGGACTTTAGGGGGTCTACGATGCCTGTAAACCCCTTTTTTGGGCATCCAAACATTTCAACATTTTTGCAGGCCTAAGATGCATTTTAAGGCCTTTTTGGGCTGCTAACATTTTCTGAACTTTCAGGGATGTAGGATGCATTTTCCGTGCCAGAAATATTTTTGGTAATTTCAGTGGTCTAGGATTTGGGTTAATGCCCCTTTCAGGCTGCAAATGTTTTTGCGACATTCAGAGCTCTCTCACAATGTTTTTGGGCCACCAACATTTTCTGGACTTTAGTGGGTCTACGATGCCTGTAAACCTTTTTTTTGGGCCTCCAAACATTTCAACATTTTTGCAGGCCTAAAATGCATTTAAGGCCTTTTTTGGGCTGCTAACATATTCTGTACTTTCAGGGGGGTAGGATGCATTTTTCGTGCCAAAAATATTTTTGGGAATTTCAGTGGTCTAGGATGCGGGTTAATGCCCCTTTCAAGCTGCAAATGCTTTTGGGACATTCCGAGCTCTCTCACACTGCTTTTGGGCCACCAACATTTTCTGGACTTTAGGTGGTCTACGATGCCTGTAAACCCCTTTTTTGGGCCTCCAAAGATTTCAACATTTTTGCCGGCCTAAGATGCATTTTAAGGCCTTTTTTGGGCTGCTAACATATTCTGTACTTTCGGGGATGTAGGATGCATTTTTCGTGGCAAAAATATTTTGGAGAATTACAGTGGTCTAGGATGTGGGTTAATGCCCCTTTCAGGCTGTATATGTTTTTGGGACATTCAGAGATCTCTCACAATGTTTTTGGGCCACCAACATTTTACAGACTTTAGGGGGTCTACGATGCCTGTAAACCCCTTTTTTGGGCCTCCAAAGATTTCAACATTTTTGCAGGCCTAAGATGCATTTTAAGGCCTTTTTTGGGCTGCTAACATATTCTGTACTTTCGGGGTTGTAGGATCCATTTTTCGTGGCAAAAATATTTTTGTTTTGGGAATTTCAGTGGTCTAGGATGTGGGTTAATGCCTCTTTCAGGCTGCAAATGCTTTTGGGACATTCAGAGCTCTCTCACACTGTTTTTGGGCCACCAACATTTTCTGAACTTTAGGGGGTCTACGATGCCTGTAAACCCCTTTTTTGGGCATCCAAACATTTCAACATTTTTGCAGGCCTAAGATGCATTTTAAGGCCTTTTTTGGGCTGCTAACATTTTCTGAACTTTCAGGGGTGTAGGATGCATTTTTCGTGCCAGAAATATTTTTGGTAATTTCAGTGGTCTAGGATTTGGGTTAATGCCCCTTTTGGGCTGCTAATGTTTTTGGGACATTCAGAGCTCTCTCACAATGTCTTTGGGCCACCAACATTTTCTGGATTTTAGGGGGTCTACGATGCGGGTAAACCTTTTTTTTGGGCCTCCAAACATTTCAACATTTTTGCAAGCCTAAATTGCATTTAAGGCCTTTTTTGGGCTGCTAACATATTCTGTACTTTCAGGGGTTTAGGATGCATTTTTCGTGCCAAAAATATTTTTGGGAATTTCAGTGGTCTAGGATTTGGGTTAATGCCCCTTTCAGGCTGCAAATGTTTTTGGGACATTCAGAGCTCTCTCACAATGTTTTTGGGCCACCAACATTTTCTGGACTTTAGGGGGTCTACGATGCCTGTAAACCTTTTTTTTGGGCCTCCAAACATTTCAACATTTTTGCAGGCCTAAAACGCATTTAAGGCCTTTTTTGGGCTGCTAACATATTCTGTACTTTCAGGGGGGTAGGATGCATTTTTCGTGCCAAAAATATTTTTGGGAATTTCAGTGGTCTAGGATGCGGGTTAATGCCCATTTCAAGCTGAAAATGCTTTTGGGACATTCCGAGCTCTCTCACACTGCTTTTGGGCCACCAACATTTTCTGGACTTTAGGTGGTCTACGATGCCTGTAAACCCCTTTTTTGGGCCTCCAAAGATTTCAACATTTTTGCCGGCCTAAGATGCATTTTAAGGCCTTTTTTGGGCTGCTAACATATTCTGTACTTTCGGGGATGTAGGATGCATTTTTCGTGGCAAAAATATTTTGGAGAATTACAGTGGTCTAGGATGTGGGTTAATGCCCCTTTCAGGCTGTAAATGTTTTTGGGACATTCAGAGATCTCTCACAATGTTTTTGGGCCACCACCATTTTCCAGACTTTAGGGGGTCTACGATGCCTGTAAACCCCTTTTTTGGGCATCCAAAGATTTCAACATTTTTTCAGGCCTAAGATGCATTTTAAGGCCTTTTTTGGAATGCTGACATATTCTGAACTTTCAGGGTTGTAGGATGCATTTTTCGTGCCAAAAATATTTTTGGGAATTTCAGGGGTCTAGCATGCGGGTTAATGTCCTTTTCAGACTGCAAATGTTTTTGGGAGATTCAGAGCTCTCTCACACCGTTTTTGGGCCACCGACATATTCTGGACTTTAGGGGGTCTACGATGCCTGTAAACCCCTTTTTTGGGCATCCAAACATTTCAACATTTTTGCAGGCCTAAGATGCATTTTAAGGCCTTTTTGGGCTGCTAACATTTTCTGAACTTTCAGGGGTGTAGGATGCATTTTTCGTGCCAGAAATATTTTTGGTAATTTCAGTGGTCTAGGATTTGGGTTAATGCCCCTTTCAGGCTGCAAATGTTTTTGCGACATTCAGAGCTCTCTCACAATGTTTTTGGGCCACCAACATATTCTGGACTTTAGTGGGTCTACGATGCCTGTAAACCTTTTTTTTGGGCCTCCAAACATTTCAACATTTTTGCAGGCCTAAAATGCATTTAAGGCCTTTTTTGGGCTGCTAACATATTCTGTACTTTCAGGGGGGTAGGATGCATTTTTCGTGCCAAAAATATTTTTGGGAATTTCAGTGGTCTAGGATGCGGGTTAATGCCCCTTTCAAGCTGCAAATGCTTTTGGGACATTCCGAGCTCTCTCACACTGCTTTTGGGCCACCAACATTTTCTGGACTTTAGGTGGTCTACGATGCCTGTAAACCCCTTTTTTGGGCCTCCAAAGATTTCAACATTTTTGCCGGCCTAAGATGCATTTTAAGGCCTTTTTTGGGCTGCTAACATATTCTGTACTTTCGGGGATGTAGGATGCATTTTTCGTGGCAAAAATATTTTGGAGAATTACAGTGGTCTAGGATGTGGGTTAATGCCCCTTTCAGGCTGTAAATGTTTTTGGGACATTCAGAGATCTCTCACAATGTTTTTGGGCCACCAACATTTTACAGACTTTAGGGGGTCTACGATGCCTGTAAACCCCTTTTTTGGGCCTCCAAAGATTTCAACATTTTTTCAGGCCTAAGATGCATTTTAAGGCCTTTTTTGGAATGCTGACATATTCTGAACTTTCAGGGTTGTAGGATGCATTTTTCGTGCCAAAAATATTTTTGGGAATTTCAGGGGTCTAGCATGCGGGTTAATGTCCTTTTCAGACTGCAAATGTTTTTGGGAGATTCAGAGCTCTCTCACACCGTTTTTGGGCCACCGACATATTCTGGACTTTAGGGGGTCTACGATGCCTGTAAACCCCTTTTTTGGGCATCCAAACATTTCAACATTTTTGCAGGCCTAAGATGCATTTTAAGGCCTTTTTGGGCTGCTAACATTTTCTGAACTTTCAGGGGTGTAGGATGCATTTTTCGTGCCAGAAATATTTTTGGTAATTTCAGTGGTCTAGGATTTGGGTTAATGCCCCTTTCAGGCTGCAAATGTTTTTGCGACATTCAGAGCTCTCTCACAATGTTTTTGGGCCACCAACATATTCTGGACTTTAGTGGGTCTACGATGCCTGTAAACCTTTTTTTTGGGCCTCCAAACATTTCAACATTTTTGCAGGCCTAAAATGCATTTAAGGCCTTTTTTGGGCTGCTAACATATTCTGTACTTTCAGGGGGGTAGGATGCATTTTTCGTGCCAAAAATATTTTTGGGAATTTCAGTGGTCTAGGATGCGGGTTAATGCCCCTTTCAAGCTGAAAATGCTTTTGGGACATTCCAAGCTCTCTCACACTGCTTTTGGGCCACCAACATTTTACAGACTTTAGGGGGTCTACGATGCCTGTAAACCCCTTTTTTGGGCCTCCAAACATTTCAACATTTTTGCAGGCCTAAAATGCATTTAAGGCCTTTTTTGGGCTGCTAACATATTCTGTACTTTCAGGGGGGTAGGATGCATTTTTCGTTCCAAAAATATTTTTGGGAATTTCAGTGGTCTAGGATGCGGGTTAATGCCCCTTTCAAGCTGCAAATGCTTTTGGGACATTCCGAGCTCTCTCACACTGCTTTTGGGCCACCAACATTTTCTGGACTTTAGGTGGTCTACGATGCCTGTAAACCCCTTTTTTGGGCCTCCAAAGATTTCAACATTTTTGCCAGCCTAAGATGCATTTTAAGGCCTTTTTTGGGCTGCTAACATATTCTGTACTTTCGGGGATGTAGGATGCATTTTTCGTGTCAAAAATATTTTGGAGAATTACAGTGGTCTAGGATGTGGGTTAATGCCCCTTTCAGGCTGTAAATGTTTTTGGGACATTCAGAGATCTCTCACAATGTTTTTGGGCCACCAACATTTTACAGACTTTAGGGGGTCTACGATGCCTGTAAACCCCTTTTTTGGGCCTCCAAAGATTTCAACATTTTTTCAGGCCTAAGATGCATTTTAAGGCCTTTTTTGGAATGCTGACATATTCTGAACTTTCAGGGTTGTAGGATGCATTTTTCGTGCCAAAAATATTTTTGGGAATTTCAGGGGTCTAGCATGCGGGTTAATGTCCTTTTCAGACTGCAAATGTTTTTGGGAGATTCAGAGCTCTCTCACACCGTTTTTGGGCCACCGACATATTCTGGACTTTAGGGGGTCTACGATGCCTGTAAACCCCTTTTTTGGGCATCCAAACATTTCAACATTTTTGCAGGCCTAAGATGCATTTTAAGGCCTTTTTGGGCTGCTAACATTTTCTGAACTTTCAGGGGTGTAGGATGCATTTTTCGTGCCAGAAATATTTTTGGTAATTTCAGTGGTCTAGGATTTGGGTTAATGCCCCTTTCAGGCTGCAAATGTTTTTGCGACATTCAGAGCTCTCTCACAATGTTTTTGGGCCACCAACATATTCTGGACTTTAGTGGGTCTACGATGCCTGTAAACCTTTTTTTTGGGCCTCCAAACATTTCAACATTTTTGCAGGCCTAAAATGCATTTAAGGCCTTTTTTGGGCTGCTAACATATTCTGTACTTTCAGGGGGGTAGGATGCATTTTTCGTGCCAAAAATATTTTTGGGAATTTCAGTGGTCTAGGATGCGGGTTAATGCCCCTTTCAAGCTGAAAATGCTTTTGGGACATTCCAAGCTCTCTCACACTGCTTTTGGGCCACCAACATTTTACAGACTTTAGGGGGTCTACGATGCCTGTAAACCCCTTTTTTGGGCCTCCAAACATTTCAACATTTTTGCAGGCCTAAAATGCATTTAAGGCCTTTTTTGGGCTGCTAACATATTCTGTACTTTCAGGGGGGTAGGATGCATTTTTCGTTCCAAAAATATTTTTGGGAATTTCAGTGGTCTAGGATGCGGGTTAATGCCCCTTTCAAGCTGAAAATGCTTTTGGGACATTCCAAGCTCTCTCACACTGCTTTTGGGCCACCAACATTTTCTGGACTTTAGGTGGTCTACGATGCCTGTAAACCCCTTTTTTGGGCCTCCAAAGATTTCAACATTTTTGCCGGCCTAAGATGCATTTTAAGGCCTTTTTTGGGCTGCTAACATATTCTGTACTTTCGAGGATGTAGGATGCATTTTTCGTGGCAAAAATATTTTGGAGAATTACAGTGGTCTAGGATGTGGGTTAATGCCCCTTTCAGGCTGTAAATGTTTTTGGGACATTCAGAGATCTCTCACAATGTTTTTGGGCCACCAACATTTTACAGACTTTAGGGGGTCTACGATGCCTGTAAACCCCTTTTTTGGGCCTCCAAAGATTTCAACATTTTTTCAGGCCTAAGATGCATTTTAAGGCCTTTTTTGGAATGCTGACATATTCTGAACTTTCAGGGTTGTAGGATGCATTTTTCGTGCCAAAAATATTTTTGGGAATTTCAGGGGTCTAGCATGCGGGTTAATGTCCTTTTCAGACTGCAAATGTTTTTGGGAGATTCAGAGCTCTCTCACACCGTTTTTGGGCCACCGACATATTCTGGACTTTAGGGGGTCTACGATGCATGTAAACCCCTTTTTTGGGCCTCCAAACATTTCAACATTTTTGCAGGCCTAAAATGCATTTAAGGCCTTTTTTGGGCTGCTAACATATTCTGTACTTTCAGGGGGGTAGGATGCATTTTTCGTGCCAAAAATATTTTTGGGAATTTCAGTGGTCTAGGATGCGGGTTAATGCCCCTTTCAAGCTGAAAATGCTTTTGGGACATTCCAAGCTCTCTCACACTGCTTTTGGGCCACCAACATTTTCTGGACTTTAGGTGGTCTACGATGCCTGTAAACCCCTTTTTTGGGCCTCCAAAGATTTCAACATTTTTGCCGGCCTAAGATGCATTTTAAGGCCTTTTTTGGGCTGCTAACATATTCTGTACTTTCGAGGATGTAGGATGCATTTTTCGTGGCAAAAATATTTTGGAGAATTACCGTGGTCTAGGATGTGGGTTAATGCCCCTTTCAGGCTGTAAATGTTTTTGGGACATTCAGAGATCTCTCACAATGTTTTTGGGCCACCACCATTGTCCAGACTTTAGGGGGTCTACGATGCCTGTAAACCCCTTTTTTGGGCCTCCAAAGATTTCAACATTTTTTCAGGCCTAAGATGCATTTTAAGGCCTTTTTTGGAATGCTGACATATTCTGAACTTTCAGGGTTGTAGGATGCATTTTTCGTGCCAAAAATATTTTTGGGAATTTCAGGGGTCTAGCATGCGGGTTAATGTCCTTTTCAGACTGCAAATGTTTTTGGGAGATTCAGAGCTCTCTCACACCGTTTTTGGGCCACCGACATATTCTGGACTTTAGGGGGTCTACGATGCCTGTAAACCCCTTTTTTGGGCATCCAAACATTTCAACATTTTTGCAGGCCTAAGATGCATTTTAAGGCCTTTTTGGGCTGCTAACATTTTCTGAACTTTCAGGGGTGTAGGATGCATTTTCCATGCCAGAAATATTTTTGGTAATTTCAGTGGTCTAGGATTTGGGTTAATGCCCCTTTCAGGCTGCAAATGTTTTTGCGACATTCAGAGCTCTCTCACAATGTTTTTGGGCCACTAACATTTTCTGGACTTTAGTGGGTCTACGATGCCTGTAAACCTTTTTTTTGGGCCTCCAAACATTTCAACATTTTTGCAGGCCTAAAATGCATTTAAGGCCTTTTTTGGGCTGCTAACATATTCTGTACTTTCAGGGGGGTAGGATGCATTTTTCGTGCCAAAAATATTTTTGGGAATTTCAGTGATCTAGGATGCGGGTTAATGCCCCTTTCAAGCTGCAAATGCTTTTGGGACATTCCGAGCTCTCTCACACTGCTTTTGGGCCACCAACATTTTCTGGACTTTAGGTGGTCTACGATGCCTGTAAACCCCTTTTTTGGGTCTCCAAAGATTTCAACATTTTTGCCGGCCTAAGATGCATTTTAAGGCCTTTTTTGGGCTGCTAACATATTCTGTACTTTCGGGGATGTAGGATGCATTTTTCGTGGCAAAAATATTTTGGAGAATTACAGTGGTCTAGGATGTGGGTTAATGCCCCTTTCAGGCTGTAAATGTTTTTGGGACATTCAGAGATCTCTCACAATGTTTTTGGGCCACCAACATTTTACAGACTTTAGGGGGTCTACGATGCCTGTAAACCCCTTTTTTGGGCCTCCAAAGATTTCAACATTTTTGCAGGCCTAAGATGCATTTTAAGGCCTTTTTTGGGCTGCTAACATATTCTGTACTTTCGGGGTTGTAGGATCCATTTTTCGTGGCAAAAATATTTTTGTTTTGGGAATTTCAGTGGTCTAGGATGTGGGTTAATGCCTCTTTCAGGCTGCAAATGCTTTTGGGACATTCAGAGCTCTCTCACACTGTTTTTGGGCCACCAACATTTTCTGAACTTTAGGGGGTCTACGATGCCTGTAAACCCCTTTTTTGGGCATCCAAACATTTCAACATTTTTGCAGGCCTAAGATGCATTTTAAGGCCTTTTTTGGGCTGCTAACATTTTCTGAACTTTCAGGGGTGTAGGATGCATTTTTCGTGCCAGAAATATTTTTGGTAATTTCAGTGGTCTAGGATTTGGGTTAATGCCCCTTTTGGGCTGCTAATGTTTTTGGGACATTCAGAGCTCTCTCACAATGTCTTTGGGCCACCAACATTTTCTGGATTTTAGGGGGTCTACGATGCGGGTAAACCTTTTTTTTGGGCCTCCAAACATTTCAACATTTTTGCAGGCCTAAATTGCATTTAAGGCCTTTTTTGGGCTGCTAACATATTCTGTACTTTCAGGGGTTTAGGATGCATTTTTCATGCCAAAAATATTTTTGGGAATTTCAGTGGTCTAGGATTTGGGTTAATGCCCCTTTCAGGCTGCAAATGTTTTTGGGACATTCAGAGCTCTCTCACAATGTTTTTGGGCCACCAACATTTTCTGGACTTTAGGGGGTCTACGATGCCTGTAAACCTTTTTTTTGGGCCTCCAAACATTTCAACATTTTTGCAGGCCTAAAACGCATTTAAGGCCTTTTTTGGGCTGCTAACATATTCTGTACTTTCAGGGGGGTAGGATGCATTTTTCGTGCCAAAAATATTTTTGGGAATTTCAGTGGTCTAGGATGCGGGTTAATGCCCATTTCAAGCTGAATATGCTTTTGGGACATTCCGAGCTCTCTCACACTGCTTTTGGGCCACCAACATTTTCTGGACTTTAGGTGGTCTACGATGCCTGTAAACCCCTTTTTTGGGCCTCCAAAGAATTCAACATTTTTGCCGGCCTAAGATGCATTTTAAGGCCTTTTTTGGGCTGCTAACATATTCTGTACTTTCGGGGATGTAGGATGCATTTTTCGTGGCAAAAATATTTTGGAGAATTACAGTGGTCTAGGATGTGGGTTAATGCCCCTTTCAGGCTGTAAATGTTTTTGGGACATTCAGAGATCTCTCACAATGTTTTTGGGCCACCACCATTTTCCAGACTTTAGGGGGTCTACGATGCCTGTAAACCCCTTTTTTGGGCATCCAAAGATTTCAATATTTTTTCAGGCCTAAGATGCATTTTAAGGCCTTTTTTGGAATGCTGACATATTCTGAACTTTCAGGGTTGTAGGATGCATTTTTCGTGCCAAAAATATTTTTGGGAATTTCAGGGGTCTAGCATGCGGGTTAATGTCCTTTTCAGACTGCAAATGTTTTTGGGAGATTCAGAGCTCTCTCACACCGTTTTTGGGCCACCGACATATTCTGGACTTTAGGGGGTCTACGATGCCTGTAAACCCCTTTTTTGGGCATCCAAACATTTCAACATTTTTGCAGGCCTAAGATGCATTTTAAGGCCTTTTTGGGCTGCTAACATTTTCTGAACTTTCAGGGGTGTAGGATGCATTTTTCGTGCCAGAAATATTTTTGGTAATTTCAGTGGTCTAGGATTTGGGTTAATGCCCCTTTCAGGCTGCAAATGTTTTTGCGACATTCAGAGCTCTCTCACAATGTTTTTGGGCCACCAACATATTCTGGACTTTAGTGGGTCTACGATGCCTGTAAACCTTTTTTTTGGGCCTCCAAACATTTCAACATTTTTGCAGGCCTAAAATGCATTTAAGGCCTTTTTTGGGCTGCTAACATATTCTGTACTTTCAGGGGGGTAGGATGCATTTTTCGTGCCAAAAATATTTTTGGGAATTTCAGTGGTCTAGGATGCGGGTTAATGCCCCTTTCAAGCTGAAAATGCTTTTGGGACATTCCAAGCTCTCTCACACTGCTTTTGGGCCACCAACATTTTACAGACTTTAGGGGGTCTACGATGCCTGTAAACCCCTTTTTTGGGCCTCCAAACATTTCAACATTTTTGCAGGCCTAAAATCCATTTAAGGCCTTTTTTGGGCTGCTAACATATTCTGTACTTTCAGGGGGGTAGGATGCATTTTTCGTGCCAAAAATATTTTTGGGAATTTCAGTGGTCTAGGATGCGGGTTAATGCCCCTTTCAAGCTGAAAATGCTTTTGGGACATTCCAAGCTCTCTCACACTGCTTTTGGGCCACCAACATTTTCTGGACTTTAGGTGGTCTACGATGCCTGTAAACCCCTTTTTTGGGCCTCCAAAGATTTCAACATTTTTGCCGGCCTAAGATGCATTTTAAGGCCTTTTTTGGGCTGCTAACATATTCTGTACTTTCGAGGATGTAGGATGCATTTTTCGTGGCAAAAATATTTTGGAGAATTACAGTGGTCTAGGATGTGGGTTAATGCCCCTTTCAGGCTGTAAATGTTTTTGGGACATTCAGAGATCTCTCACAATGTTTTTGGGCCACCACCATTGTCCAGACTTTAGGGGGTCTACGATGCCTGTAAACCCCTTTTTTGGGCCTCCAAAGATTTCAACATTTTTTCAGGCCTAAGATGCATTTTAAGGCCTTTTTTGGAATGCTGACATATTCTGAACTTTCAGGGTTGTAGAATGCATTTTTCGTGCCAAAAATATTTTTGGGAATTTCAGGGGTCTAGCATGCGGGTTAATGTCCTTTTCAGACTGCAAATGTTTTTGGGAGATTCAGAGCTCTCTCACACCGTTTTTGGGCCACCGACATATTCTGGACTTTAGGGGGTCTACGATGCCTGTAAACCCCTTTTTTGGGCATCCAAACATTTCAACATTTTTGCAGGCCTAAGATGCATTTTAAGGCCTTTTTGGGCTGCTAACATTTTCTGAACTTTCAGGGGTGTAGGATGCATTTTTCGTGCCAGAAATATTTTTGGTAATTTCAGTGGTCTAGGATTTGGGTTAATGCCCCTTTCAGGCTGCAAATGTTTTTGCGACATTCAGAGCTCTCTCACAATGTTTTTGGGCCACCAACATTTTCTGGACTTTAGTGGGTCTACGATGCCTGTAAACCTTTTTTTTGGGCCTCCAAACATTTCAACATTTTTGCAGGCCTAAAATGCATTTAAGGCCTTTTTTGGGCTGCTAACATATTCTGTACTTTCAGGGGGGTAGGATGCATTTTTCGTGCCAAAAATATTTTTGGGAATTTCAGTGATCTAGGATGCGGGTTAATGCCCCTTTCAAGCTGCAAATGCTTTTGGGACATTCCGAGCTCTCTCACACTGCTTTTGGGCCACCAACATTTTCTGGACTTTAGGTGGTCTACGATGCCTGTAAACCCCTTTTTTGGGCCTCCAAAGATTTCAACATTTTTGCCGGCCTAAGATGCATTTTAAGGCCTTTTTTGGGCTGCTAACATATTCTGTACTTTCGGGGATGTAGGATGCATTTTTCGTGGCAAAAATATTTTGGAGAATTACAGTGGTCTAGGATGTGGGTTAATGCCCCTTTCAGGCTGTAAATGTTTTTGGGACATTCAGAGATCTCTCACAATGTTTTTGGGCCACCACCATTTTCCAGACTTTAGGGGGTCTACGATGCCTGTAAACCCCTTTTTTGGGCCTCCAAAGATTTCAACATTTTTTCAGGCCTAAGATGCATTTTAAGGCCTTTTTTGGAATGCTGACATATTCTGAACTTTCAGGGTTGTAGGATGCATTTTTCGTGCCAAAAATATTTTTGGGAATTTCAGGGGTCTAGCATGCGGGTTAATGTCCTTTTCAGACTGCAAATGTTTTTGGGAGATTCAGAGCTCTCTCACACCGTTTTTGGGCCACCGACATATTCTGGACTTTAGGGGGTCTACGATGCCTGTAAACCCCTTTTTTGGGCATCCAAACATTTCAACATTTTTGCAGGCCTAAGATGCATTTTAAGGCCTTTTTGGGCTGCTAACATTTTCTGAACTTTCAGGGGTGTAGGATGCATTTTCCGTGCCAGAAATATTTTTGGTAATTTCAGTGGTCTAGGATTTGGGTTAATTCCCCTTTCAGGCTGCAAATGTTTTTGCGACATTCAGAGCTCTCTCACAATGTTTTTGGGCCACCAACATTTTCTGGACTTTAGTGGGTCTACGATGCCTGTAAACCTTTTTTTTGGGCCTCCAAACATTTCAACATTTTTGCAGGCCTAAAATGCATTTAAGGCCTTTTTTGGGCTGCTAACATATTCTGTACTTTCAGGGGGGTAGGATGCATTTTTCGTGACAAAAATATTTTTGGGAATTTCAGTGGTCTAGGATGCGGGTTAATGCCCCTTTCAAGCTGCAAATGCTTTTGGGACATTCCGAGCTCTCTCACACTGCTTTTGGGCCACCAACATTTTCTGGACTTTAGGTGGTCTACGATGCCTGTAAACCCCTTTTTTGGGCCTCCAAAGATTTCAACATTTTTGCCGGCCTAAGATGCATTTTAAGGCCTTTTTTGGGCTGCTAACATATTCTGTACTTTCGGGGATGTAGGATGCATTTTTCGTGGCAAAAATATTTTGGAGAATTACAGTGGTCTAGGATGTGGGTTAATGCCCCTTTAAGGCTGTAAATGTTTTTGGGACATTCAGAGATCTCTCACAATGTTTTTGGGCCACCAACATTTTACAGACTTTAGGGGGTCTACGATGCCTGTAAACCCCTTTTTTGGGCCTCCAAAGATTTCAACATTTTTGCAGGCCTAAGATGCATTTTAAGGCCTTTTTTGGGCTGCTAACATATTCTGTACTTTTGGGGTTGTAGGATCCATTTTTCGTGGCAAAAATATTTTTGTTTTGGGAATTTCAGTGGTCTAGGATGTGGGTTAATGCCTCTTTCAGGCTGCAAATGCTTTTGGGACATTCAGAGCTCTCTCACACTGTTTTTGGGCCACCAACATTTTCTGAACTTTAGGGGGTCTACGATGCCTGTAAACCTCTTTTTTGGGCATCCAAACATTTCAACATTTTTGCAGGCCTAAGATGCATTTTAAGGCCTTTTTTGGGCTGCTAACATTTTCTGAACTTTCAGGGGTGTAGGATGCATTTTTCGTGCCAGAAATATTTTTGGTAATTTCAGTGGTCTAGGATTTGGGTTAATGCCCCTTTTGGGCTGCTAATGTTTTTGGGACATTCAGAGCTCTCTCACAATGTCTTTGGGCCACCAACATTTTCTGGATTTTAGGGGGTCTACGATGCGGGTAAACCTTTTTTTTGGGCCTCCAAACATTTCAACATTTTTGCAGGCCTAAATTGCATTTAAGGCCTTTTTTGGGCTGCTAACATATTCTGTACTTTCAGGGGTTTAGGATGCATTTTTCGTGCCAAAAATATTTTTGGGAATTTCAGTGGTCTAGGATTTGGGTTAATGCCCCTTTCAGGCTGCAAATGTTTTTGGGACATTCAGAGCTCTCTCACAATGTTTTTGGGCCACCAACATTTTCTGGACTTTAGGGGGTCTACGATGCCTGTAAACCTTTTTTTTGGGCCTCCAAACATTTCAACATTTTTGCAGGCCTAAAACGCATTTAAGGCCTTTTTTGGGCTGCTAACATATTCTGTACTTTCAGGGGGGTAGGATGCATTTTTCGTGCCAAAAATATTTTTGGGAATTTCAGTGGTCTAGGATGCGGGTTAATGCCCCTTTCAAGCTGAAAATGCTTTTGGGACATTCCGAGCTCTCTCACACTGCTTTTGGGCCACCAACATTTTCTGGACTTTAGGTGGTCTACGATGCCTGTAAACCCCTTTTTTGGGCCTCCAAAGATTTCAACATTTTTGCCGGCCTAAGATGCATTTTAAGGCCTTTTTTGGGCTGCTAACATATTCTGTACTTTCGGGGATGTAGGATGCATTTTTCGTGGCAAAAATATTTTGGAGAATTACAGTGGTCTAGGATGTGGGTTAATGCCCCTTTCAGGCTGTAAATGTTTTTGGGACATTCAGAGATCTCTCACAATGTTTTTGGGCCACCACCATTTTCCAGACTTTAGGGGGTCTACGATGCCTGTAAACCCCTTTTTTGGGCCTCCAAAGATTTCAACATTTTTTCAGGCCTAAGATGCATTTTAAGGCCTTTTTTGGAATGCTGACATATTCTGAACTTTCAGGGTTGTAGGATGCATTTTTCGTGCCAAAAATATTTTTGGGAATTTCAGGGGTCTAGCATGCGGGTTAATGTCCTTTTCAGACTGCAAATATTTTTGGGAGATTCAGAGCTCTCTCACACCGTTTTTGGGCCACCGACATATTCTGGACTTTAGGGGGTCTACGATGCCTGTAAACCCCTTTTTTGGGCATCCAAACATTTCAACATTTTTACAGGCCTAAGATGCATTTTAAGGCCTTTTTGGGCTGCTAACATTTTCTGAACTTTCAGGGGTGTAGGATGCATTTTTCGTGCCAAAAATATTTTTGGGAATTTCAGGGGTCTAGCATGCGGGTTAATGTCCTTTTCAGACTGCAAATGTTTTTGGGAGATTCAGAGCTCTCTCACACCGTTTTTGGGCCACCGACATATTCTGGACTTTAGGGGGTCTACGATGCCTGTAAACCCCTTTTTTGGGCATCCAAACATTTCAACATTTTTACAGGCCTAAGATGCATTTTAAGGCCTTTTTGGGCTGCTAACATTTTCTGAACTTTCAGGGGTGTAGGATGCATTTTTCGTGCCAGAAATATTTTTGGTAATTTCAGTGGTCTAGGATTTGGGTTAATGCCCCTTTCAGGCTGCAAATGTTTTTGCGACATTCAGAGCTCTCTCACAATGTTTTTGGGCCACCAACATTTTCTGGACTTTAGTGGGTCTACGATGCCTGTAAACCTTTTTTTTGGGCCTCCAAACATTTCAACATTTTTGCAGGCCTAAAATGCATTTAAGGCCTTTTTTGGGCTGCTAACATATTCTGTACTTTCAGGGGGGTAGGATGCATTTTTCGTGCCAAAAATATTTTTGGGAATTTCAGTGATCTAGGATGCGGGTTAATGCCCCTTTCAAGCTGCAAATGCTTTTGGGACATTCCGAGCTCTCTCACACTGCTTTTGGGCCACCAACATTTTCTGGACTTTAGGTGGTCTACGATGCCTGTAAACCCCTTTTTTGGGCCTCCAAAGATTTCAACATTTTTGCCGGCCTAAGATGCATTTTAAGGCCTTTTTTGGGCTGCTAACATATTCTGTACTTTCGGGGATGTAGGATGCATTTTTCGTGGCAAAAATATTTTGGAGAATTACAGTGGTCTAGGATGTGGGTTAATGCCCCTTTCAGGCTGTAAATGTTTTTGGGACATTCAGAGATCTCTCACAATGTTTTTGGGCCACCACCATTTTCCAGACTTTAGGGGGTCTACGATGCCTGTAAACCCCTTTTTTGGGCCTCCAAAGATTTCAACATTTTTTCAGGCCTAAGATGCATTTTAAGGCCTTTTTTGGAATGCTGACATATTCTGAACTTTCAGGGTTGTAGGATGCATTTTTCGTGCCAAAAATATTTTTGCTTTGGGAATTTCAGTGGTCTAGGATGTGGGTTAATGCCTCTTTCAGGCTGCAAATGCTTTTGGGACATTCAGAGCTCTCTCACACTGTTTTTGGGCCACCAACATTTTCTGAACTTTAGGGGGTCTACGATGCCTGTAAACCCCTTTTTTGGGCATCCAAACATTTCAACATTTTTGCAGGCCTAAGATACATTTTAAGGCCTTTTTTGGGCTGCTAACATTTTCTGAACTTTCAGGGGTGTAGGATGCATTTTTCGTGCCAGAAATATTTTTGGTAATTTCAGTGGTCTAGGATTTGGGTTAATGCCCCTTTTGGGCTGCTAATGTTTTTGGGACATTCAGAGCTCTCTCACAATGTCTTTGGGCCACCAACATTTTCTGGATTTTAGGGGGTCTACGATGCGGGTAAACCTTTTTTTTGGGCCTCCAAACATTTCAACATTTTTGCAGGCATAAATTGCATTTAAGGCCTTTTTTGGGCTGCTAACATATTCTGTACTTTCAGGGGTTTAGGATGCATTTTTCGTGCCAAAAATATTTTTGGGAATTTCAGTGGTCTAGGATTTGGGTTAATGCCCCTTTCAGGCTGCAAATGTTTTTGGGACATTCAGAGCTCTCTCACAATGTTTTTGGGCCACCAACATTTTCTGGACTTTAGGGGGTCTACGATGCCTGTAAACCTTTTTTTTGGGCCTCCAAACATTTCAACATTTTTGCAGGCCTAAAACGCATTTAAGGCCTTTTTTGGGCTGCTAACATATTCTGTACTTTCAGGGGGGTAGGATGCATTTTTCGTGCCAAAAATATTTTTGGGAATTTCAGTGGTCTAGGATGCGGGTTAATGCCCCTTTCAAGCTGAAAATGCTTTTGGGACATTCCGAGCTCTCTCACACTGCTTTTGGGCCACCAACATTTTCTGGACTTTAGGTGGTCTACGATGCCTGTAAACCCCTTTTTTGGGCCTCCAAAGATTTCAACATTTTTGCCGGCCTAAGATGCATTTTAAGGCCTTTTTTGGGCTGCTAACATATTCTGTACTTTCGGGGATGTAGGATGCATTTTTCGTGGCAAAAATATTTTGGAGAATTACAGTGGTCTAGGATGTGGGTTAATGCCCCTTTCAGGCTGTAAATGTTTTTGGGACATTCAGAGATCTCTCACAATGTTTTTGGGCCACCACCATTTTCCAGACTTTAGGGGGTCTACGATGCCTGTAAACCCCTTTTTTGGGCATCCAAAGATTTCAACATTTTTTCAGGCCTAAGATGCATTTTAAGGCCTTTTTTGGAATGCTGACATATTCTGAACTTTCAGGGTTGTAGGATGCATTTTTCGTGCCAAAAATATTTTTGGGAATTTCAGGGGTCTAGCATGCGGGTTAATGTCCTTTTCAGACTGCAAATGTTTTTGGGAGATTCAGAGCTCTCTCACACCGTTTTTGGGCCACCGACATATTCTGGACTTTAGGGGGTCTACGATGCCTGTAAACCCCTTTTTTGGGCATCCAAACATTTCAACATTTTTGCAGGCCTAAGATGCATTTTAAGGCCTTTTTGGGCTGCTAACATTTTCTGAACTTTCAGGGGTGTAGGATGCATTTTTCGTGCCAGAAATATTTTTGGTAATTTCAGTGGTCTAGGATTTGGGTTAATGCCCCTTTCAGGCTGCAAATGTTTTTGCGACATTCAGAGCTCTCTCACAATGTTTTTGGGCCACCAACATATTCTGGACTTTAGTGGGTCTACGATGCCTGTAAACCTTTTTTTTGGGCCTCCAAACATTTCAACATTTTTGCAGGCCTAAAATGCATTTAAGGCCTTTTTTGGGCTGCTAACATATTCTGTACTTTCAGGGGGGTAGGATGCATTTTTCGTGCCAAAAATATTTTTGGGAATTTCAGTGGTCTAGGATGCGGGTTAATGCCCCTTTCAAGCTGAAAATGCTTTTGGGACATTCCAAGCTCTCTCACACTGCTTTTGGGCCACCAACATTTTACAGACTTTAGGGGGTCTACGATGCCTGTAAACCCCTTTTTTGGGCCTCCAAACATTTCAACATTTTTGCAGGCCTAAAATGCATTTAAGGCCTTTTTTGGGCTGCTAACATATTCTGTACTTTCAGGGGGGTAGGATGCATTTTTCGTGCCAAAAATATTTTTGGGAATTTCAGTGGTCTAGGATGCGGGTTAATGCCCCTTTCAAGCTGAAAATGCTTTTGGGACATTCCAAGCTCTCTCACACTGCTTTTGGGCCACCAACATTTTCTGGACTTTAGGTGGTCTACGATGCCTGTAAACCCCTTTTTTGGGCCTCCAAAGATTTCAACATTTTTGCCGGCCTAAGATGCATTTTAAGGCCTTTTTTGGGCTGCTAACATATTCTGTACTTTCGAGGATGTAGGATGCATTTTTCGTGGCAAAAATATTTTGGAGAATTACAGTGGTCTAGGATGTGGGTTAATGCCCCTTTCAGGCTGTAAATGTTTTTGGGACATTCAGAGATCTCTCACAATGTTTTTGGGCCACCACCATTGTCCAGACTTTAGGGGGTCTACGATGCCTGTAAACCCCTTTTTTGGGCCTCCAAAGATTTCAACATTTTTTCAGGCCTAAGATGCATTTTAAGGCCTTTTTTGGAATGCTGACATATTCTGAACTTTCAGGGTTGTAGAATGCATTTTTCGTGCCAAAAATATTTTTGGGAATTTCAGGGGTCTAGCATGCGGGTTAATGTCCTTTTCAGACTGCAAATGTTTTTGGGAGATTCAGAGCTCTCTCACACCGTTTTTGGGCCACCGACATATTCTGGACTTTAGGGGGTCTACGATGCCTGTAAACCCCTTTTTTGGGCATCCAAACATTTCAACATTTTTGCAGGCCTAAGATGCATTTTAAGGCCTTTTTGGGCTGCTAACATTTTCTGAACTTTCAGGGGTGTAGGATGCATTTTTCGTGCCAGAAATATTTTTGGTAATTTCAGTGGTCTAGGATTTGGGTTAATGCCCCTTTCAGGCTGCAAATGTTTTTGCGACATTCAGAGCTCTCTCACAATGTTTTTGGGCCACCAACATTTTCTGGACTTTAGTGGGTCTACGATGCCTGTAAACCTTTTTTTTGGGCCTCCAAACATTTCAACATTTTTGCAGGCCTAAAATGCATTTAAGGCCTTTTTTGGGCTGCTAACATATTCTGTACTTTCAGGGGGGTAGGATGCATTTTTCGTGCCAAAAATATTTTTGGGAATTTCAGTGATCTAGGATGCGGGTTAATGCCCCTTTCAAGCTGCAAATGCTTTTGGGACATTCCGAGCTCTCTCACACTGCTTTTGGGCCACCAACATTTTCTGGACTTTAGGTGGTCTACGATGCCTGTAAACCCCTTTTTTGGGCCTCCAAAGATTTCAACATTTTTGCCGGCCTAAGATGCATTTTAAGGCCTTTTTTGGGCTGCTAACATATTCTGTACTTTCGGGGATGTAGGATGCATTTTTCGTGGCAAAAATATTTTGGAGAATTACAGTGGTCTAGGATGTGGGTTAATGCCCCTTTCAGGCTGTAAATGTTTTTGGGACATTCAGAGATCTCTCACAATGTTTTTGGGCCACCAACATTTTACAGACTTTAGGGGGTCTACGATGCCTGTAAACCCCTTTTTTGGGCCTCCAAAGATTTCAACATTTTTGCAGGCCCAAGATGCATTTTAAGGCCTTTTTTGGGCTGCTAACATATTCTGTACTTACGGGGTTGTAGGATCCATTTTTCGTGGCAAAAATATTTTTGTTTTGGGAATTTCAGTGGTCTAGGATGTGGGTTAATGCCTCTTTCAGGCTGCAAATGCTTTTGGGACATTCAGAGCTCTCTCACACTGTTTTTGGGCCACCAACATTTTCTGAACTTTAGGGGGTCTACGATGCCTGTAAACCCCTTTTTTGGGCATCCAAACATTTCAACATTTTTGCAGGCCTAAGATACATTTTAAGGCCTTTTTTGGGCTGCTAACATTTTCTGAACTTTCAGGGGTGTAGGATGCATTTTTCGTGCCAGAAATATTTTTGGTAATTTCAGTGGTCTAGGATTTGGGTTAATGCCCCTTTTGGGCTGCTAATGTTTTTGGGACATTCAGAGCTCTCTCACAATGTCTTTGGGCCACCAACATTTTCTGGATTTTAGGGGGTCTACGATGCGGGTAAACCTTTTTTTTGGGCCTCCAAACATTTCAACATTTTTGCAGGCATAAATTGCATTTAAGGCCTTTTTTGGGCTGCTAACATATTCTGTACTTTCAGGGGTTTAGGATGCATTTTTCGTGCCAAAAATATTTTTGGGAATTTCAGTGGTCTAGGATTTGGGTTAATGCCCCTTTCAGGCTGCAAATGTTTTTGGGACATTCAGAGCTCTCTCACAATGTTTTTGGGCCACCAACATTTTCTGGACTTTAGGGGGTCTACGATGCCTGTAAACCTTTTTTTTGGGCCTCCAAACATTTCAACATTTTTGCAGGCCTAAAACGCATTTAAGGCCTTTTTTGGGCTGCTAATATATTCTGTACTTTCAGGGGGGTAGGATGCATTTTTCGTGCCAAAAATATTTTTGGGAATTTCAGTGGTCTAGGATGCGGGTTAATGCCCCTTTCAAGCTGAAAATGCTTTTGGGACATTCCGAGCTCTCTCACACTGCTTTTGGGCCACCAACATTTTCTGGACTTTAGGTGGTCTACGATGCCTGTAAACCCCTTTTTTGGGCCTCCAAAGATTTCAACATTTTTGCCGGCCTAAGATGCATTTTAAGGCCTTTTTTGGGCTGCTAACATATTCTGTACTTTCGGGGATGTAGGATGCATTTTTCGTGGCAAAAATATTTTGGAGAATTACAGTGGTCTAGGATGTGGGTTAATGCCCCTTTCAGGCTGTAAATGTTTTTGGGACATTCAGAGATCTCTCACAATGTTTTTGGGCCACCACCATTTTCCAGACTTTAGGGGGTCTACGATGCCTGTAAACCCCTTTTTTGGGCCTCCAAAGATTTCAACATTTTTTCAGGCCTAAGATGCATTTTAAGGCCTTTTTTGGAATGCTGACATATTCTGAACTTTCAGGGTTGTAGGATGCATTTTTCGTGCCAAAAATATTTTTGGGAATTTCAGGGGTCTAGCATGCGGGTTAATGTCCTTTTCAGACTGCAAATGTTTTTGGGAGATTCAGAGCTCTCTCACACCGTTTTTGGGCCACCGACATATTCTGGACTTTAGGGGGTCTACGATGCCTGTAAACCCCTTTTTTGGGCATCCAAACATTTCAACATTTTTGCAGGCCTAAGATGCATTTTAAGGCCTTTTTGGGCTGCTAACATTTTCTGAACTTTCAGGGGTGTAGGATGCATTTTCCGTGCCAGAAATATTTTTGGTAATTTCAGTGGTCTAGGATTTGGGTTAATGCCCCTTTCAGGCTGCAAATGTTTTTGCGACATTCAGAGCTCTCTCACAATGTTTTTGGGCCACCAACATTTTCTGGACTTTAGTGGGTCTACGATGCCTGTAAACCTTTTTTTTGGGCCTCCAAACATTTCAACATTTTTGCAGGCCTAAAATGCATTTAAGGCCTTTTTTGGGCTGCTAACATATTCTGTACTTTCAGGGGGGTAGGATGCATTTTTCGTGACAAAAATATTTTTGGGAATTTCAGTGGTCTAGGATGCGGGTTAATGCCCCTTTCAAGCTGCAAATGCTTTTGGGACATTCCGAGCTCTCTCACACTGCTTTTGGGCCACCAACATTTTCTGGACTTTAGGTGGTCTACGATGCCTGTAAACCCCTTTTTTGGGCCTCCAAAGATTTCAACATTTTTGCCGGCCTAAGATGCATTTTAAGGCCTTTTTTGGGCTGCTAACATATTCTGTACTTTCGGGGATGTAGGATGCATTTTTCGTGGCAAAAATATTTTGGAGAATTACAGTGGTCTAGGATGTGGGTTAATGCCCCTTTAAGGCTGTAAATGTTTTTGGGACATTCAGAGATCTCTCACAATGTTTTTGGGCCACCAACATTTTACAGACTTTAGGGGGTCTACGATGCCTGTAAACCCCTTTTTTGGGCCTCCAAAGATTTCAACATTTTTGCAGGCCTAAGATGCATTTTAAGGCCTTTTTTGGGCTGCTAACATATTCTGTACTTTTGGGGTTGTAGGATCCATTTTTCGTGGCAAAAATATTTTTGTTTTGGGAATTTCAGTGGTCTAGGATGTGGGTTAATGCCTCTTTCAGGCTGCAAATGCTTTTGGGACATTCAGAGCTCTCTCACACTGTTTTTGGGCCACCAACATTTTCTGAACTTTAGGGGGTCTACGATGCCTGTAAACCTCTTTTTTGGGCATCCAAACATTTCAACATTTTTGCAGGCCTAAGATGCATTTTAAGGCCTTTTTTGGGCTGCTAACATTTTCTGAACTTTCAGGGGTGTAGGATGCATTTTTCGTGCCAGAAATATTTTTGGTAATTTCAGTGGTCTAGGATTTGGGTTAATGCCCCTTTTGGGCTGCTAATGTTTTTGGGACATTCAGAGCTCTCTCACAATGTCTTTGGGCCACCAACATTTTCTGGATTTTAGGGGGTCTACGATGCGGGTAAACCTTTTTTTTGGGCCTCCAAACATTTCAACATTTTTGCAGGCCTAAATTGCATTTAAGGCCTTTTTTGGGCTGCTAACATATTCTGTACTTTCAGGGGTTTAGGATGCATTTTTCGTGCCAAAAATATTTTTGGGAATTTCAGTGGTCTAGGATTTGGGTTAATGCCCCTTTCAGGCTGCAAATGTTTTTGGGACATTCAGAGCTCTCTCACAATGTTTTTGGGCCACCAACATTTTCTGGACTTTAGGGGGTCTACGATGCCTGTAAACCTTTTTTTTGGGCCTCCAAACATTTCAACATTTTTGCAGGCCTAAAACGCATTTAAGGCCTTTTTTGGGCTGCTAACATATTCTGTACTTTCAGGGGGGTAGGATGCATTTTTCGTGCCAAAAATATTTTTGGGAATTTCAGTGGTCTAGGATGCGGGTTAATGCCCCTTTCAAGCTGAAAATGCTTTTGGGACATTCCGAGCTCTCTCACACTGCTTTTGGGCCACCAACATTTTCTGGACTTTAGGTGGTCTACGATGCCTGTAAACCCCTTTTTTGGGCCTCCAAAGATTTCAACATTTTTGCCGGCCTAAGATGCATTTTAAGGCCTTTTTTGGGCTGCTAACATATTCTGTACTTTCGGGGATGTAGGATGCATTTTTCGTGGCAAAAATATTTTGGAGAATTACAGTGGTCTAGGATGTGGGTTAATGCCCCTTTCAGGCTGTAAATGTTTTTGGGACATTCAGAGATCTCTCACAATGTTTTTGGGCCACCACCATTTTCCAGACTTTAGGGGGTCTACGATGCCTGTAAACCCCTTTTTTGGGCATCCAAAGATTTCAACATTTTTTCAGACCTAAGATGCATTTTAAGGCCTTTTTGGGCTGCTAACATTTTCTGAACTTTCAGGGGTGTAGGATGCATTTTTCGTGCCAAAAATATTTTTGGGAATTTCAGGGGTCTAGCATGCGGGTTAATGTCCTTTTCAGACTGCAAATGTTTTTGGGAGATTCCGAGCTCTCTCACACTGCTTTTGGGCCACCAACATTTTCTGGACTTTAGGTGGTCTACGATGCCTGTAAACCCCTTTTTTGGGCCTCCAAAGATTTCAACATTTTTGCCGGCCTAAGATGCATTTTAAGGCCTTTTTTGGGCTGCTAACATATTCTGTACTTTCGGGGATGTAGGATGCATTTTCCGTGGCAAAAATATTTTGGAGAATTACAGTGGTCTAGGATGTGGGTTAATGCCCCTTTCAGGCTGTAAATGTTTTTGGGACATTCAGAGATCTCTCACAATGTTTTTGGGCCACCAACATTTTACAGACTTTAGGGGGTCTACGATGCCTGTAAACCCCTTTTTTGGGCCTCCAAAGATTTCAACATTTTTTCAGGCCTAAGATGCATTTTAAGGCCTTTTTTGGAATGCTGACATATTCTGAACTTTCAGGGTTGTAGGATGCATTTTTCGTGCCAAAAATATTTTTGGGAATTTCAGGGGTCTAGCATGCGGGTTAATGTCCTTTTCAGACTGCAAATGTTTTTGGGAGATTCAGAGCTCTCTCACACCGTTTTTGGGCCACCGACATATTCTGGACTTTAGGGGGTCTACGATGCCTGTAAACCCCTTTTTTGGGCCTCCAAACATTTCAACATTTTTGCAGGCCTAAAATGCATTTAAGGCCTTTTTTGGGCTGCTAACATATTCTGTACTTTCAGGGGGGTAGGATGCATTTTTCGTGCCAAAAATATTTTTGGGAATTTCAGTGGTCTAGGATGCGGGTTAATGCCCCTTTCAAGCTGAAAATGCTTTTGGGACATTCCAAGCTCTCTCACACTGCTTTTGGGCCACCAACATTTTCTGGACTTTAGGTGGTCTACGATGCCTGTAAACCCCTTTTTTGGGCCTCCAAAGATTTCAACATTTTTGCCGGCCTAAGATGCATTTTAAGGCCTTTTTTGGGCTGCTAACATATTCTGTACTTTCGAGGATGTAGGATGCATTTTTCGTGGCAAAAATATTTTGGAGAATTACAGTGGTCTAGGATGTGGGTTAATGCCCCTTTCAGGCTGTAAATGTTTTTGGGACATTCAGAGATCTCTCACAATGTTTTTGGGCCACCACCATTTTCCAGACTTTAGGGGGTCTACGATGCCTGTAAACCCCTTTTTTGGGCCTCCAAAGATTTCAACATTTTTTCAGGCCTAAGATGCATTTTAAGGCCTTTTTTGGAATGCTGACATATTCTGAACTTTCAGGGTTGTAGGATGCATTTTTCGTGCCAAAAATATTTTTGGGAATTTCAGGGGTCTAGCATGCGGGTTAATGTCCTTTTCAGACTGCAAATGTTTTTGGGAGATTCAGAGCTCTCTCACACCGTTTTTGGGCCACCGACATATTCTGGACTTTAGGGGGTCTACGATGCCTGTAAACCCCTTTTTTGGGCATCCAAACATTTCAACATTTTTACAGGCCTAAGATGCATTTTAAGGCCTTTTTGGGCTGCTAACATTTTCTGAACTTTCAGGGGTGTAGGATGCATTTTTCGTGCCAAAAATATTTTTGGGAATTTCAGGGGTCTAGCATGCGGGTTAATGTCCTTTTCAGACTGCAAATGTTTTTGGGAGATTCAGAGCTCTCTCACACCGTTTTTGGGCCACCGACATATTCTGGACTTTAGGGGGTCTACGATGCCTGTAAACCCCTTTTTTGGGCATCCAAACATTTCAACATTTTTACAGGCCTAAGATGCATTTTAAGGCCTTTTTGGGCTGCTAACATTTTCTGAACTTTCAGGGGTGTAGGATGCATTTTTCGTGCAAGAAATATTTTTGGTAATTTCAGTGGTCTAGGATTTGGGTTAATGCCCCTTTCAGGCTGCAAATGTTTTTGCGACATTCAGAGCTCTCTCACAATGTTTTTGGGCCACCAACATTTTCTGGACTTTAGTGGGTCTACGATGCCTGTAAACCTTTTTTTTGGGCCTCCAAACATTTCAACATTTTTGCAGGCCTAAAATGCATTTAAGGCCTTTTTTGGGCTGCTAACATATTCTGTACTTTCAGGGGGGTAGGATGCATTTTTCGTGCCAAAAATATTTTTGGGAATTTCAGTGATCTAGGATGCGGGTTAATGCCCCTTTCAAGCTGCAAATGCTTTTGGGACATTCCGAGCTCTCTCACACTGCTTTTGGGCCACCAACATTTTCTGGACTTTAGGTGGTCTACGATGCCTGTAAACCCCTTTTTTGGGCCTCCAAAGATTTCAACATTTTTGCCGGCCTAAGATGCATTTTAAGGCCTTTTTTGGGCTGCTAACATATTCTGTACTTTCGGGGATGTAGGATGCATTTTTCGTGGCAAAAATATTTTGGAGAATTACAGTGGTCTAGGATGTGGGTTAATGCCCCTTTCAGGCTGTAAATGTTTTTGGGACATTCAGAGATCTCTCACAATGTTTTTGGGCCACCACCATTTTCCAGACTTTAGGGGGTCTACGATGCCTGTAAACCCCTTTTTTGGGCCTCCAAAGATTTCAACATTTTTTCAGGCCTAAGATGCATTTTAAGGCCTTTTTTGGAATGCTGACATATTCTGAACTTTCAGGGTTGTAGGATGCATTTTTCGTGCCAAAAATATTTTTGTTTTGGGAATTTCAGTGGTCTAGGATGTGGGTTAATGCCTCTTTCAGGCTGCAAATGCTTTTGGGACATTCAGAGCTCTCTCACACTGTTTTTGGGCCACCAACATTTTCTGAACTTTAGGGGGTCTACGATGCCTGTAAACCCCTTTTTTGGGCATCCAAACATTTCAACATTTTTGCAGGCCTAAGATACATTTTAAGGCCTTTTTTGGGCTGCTAACATTTTCTGAACTTTCAGGGGTGTAGGATGCATTTTTCGTGCCAGAAATATTTTTGGTAATTTCAGTGGTCTAGGATTTGGGTTAATGCCCCTTTTGGGCTGCTAATGTTTTTGGGACATTCAGAGCTCTCTCACAATGTCTTTGGGCCACCAACATTTTCTGGATTTTAGGGGGTCTACGATGCGGGTAAACCTTTTTTTTGGGCCTCCAAACATTTCAACATTTTTGCAGGCATAAATTGCATTTAAGGCCTTTTTTGGGCTGCTAACATATTCTGTACTTTCAGGGGTTTAGGATGCATTTTTCGTGCCAAAAATATTTTTGGGAATTTCAGTGGTCTAGGATTTGGGTTAATGCCCCTTTCAGGCTGCAAATGTTTTTGGGACATTCAGAGCTCTCTCACAATGTTTTTGGGCCACCAACATTTTCTGGACTTTAGGGGGTCTACGATGCCTGTAAACCTTTTTTTTGGGCCTCCAAACATTTCAACATTTTTGCAGGCCTAAAACGCATTTAAGGCCTTTTTTGGGCTGCTAACATATTCTGTACTTTCAGGGGGGTAGGATGCATTTTTCGTGCCAAAAATATTTTTGGGAATTTCAGTGGTCTAGGATGCGGGTTAATGCCCCTTTCAAGCTGAAAATGCTTTTGGGACATTCCGAGCTCTCTCACACTGCTTTTGGGCCACCAACATTTTCTGGACTTTAGGTGGTCTACGATGCCTGTAAACCCCTTTTTTGGGCCTCCAAAGATTTCAACATTTTTGCCGGCCTAAGATGCATTTTAAGGCCTTTTTTGGGCTGCTAACATATTCTGTACTTTCGGGGATGTAGGATGCATTTTTCGTGGCAAAAATATTTTGGAGAATTACAGTGGTCTAGGATGTGGGTTAATGCCCCTTTCAGGCTGTAAATGTTTTTGGGACATTCAGAGATCTCTCACAATGTTTTTGGGCCACCGACATTTTCTGGACTTTAGGTGGTCTACGATGCCTGTAAACCCCTTTTTTGGGCCTCCAAAGATTTCAACATTTTTGCAGGCCTAAGATGCATTTTAAGGCCTTTTTTGGGCTGCTAACATATTCTGTACTTTTGGGGTTGTAGGATCCATTTTTCGTGGCAAAAATATTTTTGTTTTGGGAATTTCAGTGGTCTAGGATGTGGGTTAATGCCTCTTTCAGGCTGCAAATGCTTTTGGGACATTCAGAGCTCTCTCACACTGTTTTTGGGCCACCAACATTTTCTGAACTTTAGGGGGTCTACGATGCCTGTAAACCCCTTTTTTGGGCCTCCAAAGATTTCAACATTTTTGCAGGCCTAAGATGCATTTTAAGGCCTTTTTGGGCTGCTAACATTTTCTGAACTTTCAGGGGTGTAGGATGCATTTTCCGTGCCAGAAATATTTTTGGTAATTTCAGTGGTCTAGGATTTGGGTTAATGCCCCTTTCAGGCTGCAAATGTTTTTGCGACATTCAGAGCTCTCTCACAATGTTTTTGGGCCACCAACATTTTCTGGACTTTAGTGGGTCTACGATGCCTGTAAACCTTTTTTTTGGGCCTCCAAACATTTCAACATTTTTGCAGGCCTAAAATGCATTTAAGGCCTTTTTTGGGCTGCTAACATATTCTGTACTTTCAGGGGGGTAGGATGCATTTTTCTTGACAAAAATATTTTTGGGAATTTCAGTGGTCTAGGATGCGGGTTAATGCCCCTTTCAAGCTGCAAATGCTTTTGGGACATTCCGAGCTCTCTCACACTGCTTTTGGGCCACCAACATTTTCTGGACTTTAGGTGGTCTACGATGCCTGTAAACCCCTTTTTTGGGCCTCCAAAGATTTCAACATTTTTGCCGGCCTAAGATGCATTTTAAGGCCTTTTTTGGGCTGCTAACATATTCTGTACTTTCGGGGATGTAGGATGCATTTTTCGTGGCAAAAATATTTTGGATAATTACAGTGGTCTAGGATGTGGGTTAATGCCCCTTTAAGGCTGTAAATGTTTTTGGGACATTCAGAGATCTCTCACAATGTTTTTGGGCCACCAACATTTTACCGACTTTAGGGGGTCTACGATGCCTGTAAACCCCTTTTTTGGGCCTCCAAAGATTTCAACATTTTTGCAGGCCTAAGATGCATTTTAAGGCCTTTTTTGGGCTGCTAACATATTCTGTACTTTTGGGGTTGTAGGATCCATTTTTCGTGGCAAAAATATTTTTGTTTTGGGAATTTCAGTGGTCTAGGATGTGGGTTAATGCCTCTTTCAGGCTGCAAATGCTTTTGGGACATTCAGAGCTCTCTCACACTGTTTTTGGGCCACCAACATTTTCTGAACTTTAGGGGGTCTACGATGCCTGTAAACCTCTTTTTTGGGCATCCAAACATTTCAACATTTTTGCAGGCCTAAGATGCATTTTAAGGCCTTTTTTGGGCTGCTAACATTTTCTGAACTTTCAGGGGTGTAGGATGCATTTTTCGTGCCAGAAATATTTTTGGTAATTTCAGTGGTCTAGGATTTGGGTTAATGCCCCTTTTGGGCTGCTAATGTTTTTGGGACATTCAGAGCTCTCTCACAATGTCTTTGGGCCACCAACATTTTCTGGATTTTAGGGGGTCTACGATGCGGGTAAACCTTTTTTTTGGGCCTCCAAACATTTCAACATTTTTGCAGGCCTAAATTGCATTTAAGGCCTTTTTTGGGCTGCTAACATATTCTGTACTTTCAGGGGTTTAGGATGCATTTTTCGTGCCAAAAATATTTTTGGGAATTTCAGTGGTCTAGGATTTGGGTTAATGCCCCTTTCAGGCTGCAAATGTTTTTGGGACATTCAGAGCTCTCTCACAATGTTTTTGGGCCACCAACATTTTCTGGACTTTAGGGGGTCTACGATGCCTGTAAACCTTTTTTTTGGGCCTCCAAACATTTCAACATTTTTGCAGGCCTAAAACGCATTTAAGGCCTTTTTTGGGCTGCTAACATATTCTGTACTTTCAGGGGGGTAGGATGCATTTTTCGTGCCAAAAATATTTTTGGGAATTTCAGTGGTCTAGGATGCGGGTTAATGCCCCTTTCAAGCTGAAAATGCTTTTGGGACATTCCGAGCTCTCTCACACTGCTTTTGGGCCACCAACATTTTCTGGACTTTAGGTGGTCTACGATGCCTGTAAACCCCTTTTTTGGGCCTCCAAAGATTTCAACATTTTTGCCGGCCTAAGATGCATTTTAAGGCCTTTTTTGGGCTGCTAACATATTCTGTACTTTCGGGGATGTAGGATGCATTTTTCGTGGCAAAAATATTTTGGAGAATTACAGTGGTCTAGGATGTGGGTTAATGCCCCTTTCAGGCTGTAAATGTTTTTGGGACATTCAGAGATCTCTCACAATGTTTTTGGGCCACCAACATTTTACAGACTTTAGGGGGTCTACGATGCCTGTAAACCCCTTTTTTGGGCATCCAAAGATTTCAACATTTTTTCAGACCTAAGATGCATTTTAAGGCCTTTTTGGGCTGCTAACATTTTCTGAACTTTCAGGGGTGTAGGATGCATTTTTCGTGCTAAAAATATTTTTGGGAATTTCAGGGGTCTAGCATGCGGGTTAATGTCCTTTTCAGACTGCAAATGTTTTTGGGAGATTCAGAGCTCTCTCATACCGTTTTTGGGCCACCGACATATTCTGGACTTTAGGGGGTCTACGATGCCTGTAAACCCCTTTTTTGGGCATCCAAACATTTCAACATTTTTGCAGGCCTAAGATGCATTTTAAGGCCTTTTTGGGCTGCTAACATTTTCTGAACTTTCAGGGGTGTAGGATGCATTTTTCGTGCCAGAAATATTTTTGGTAATTTCAGTGGTCTAGGATTTGGGTTAATGCCCCTTTCAGGCTGCAAATGTTTTTGGGAGATTCAGAGCTCTCTCATACCGTTTTTGGGCCACCGACATATTCTGGACTTTAGGGGGTCTACGATGCCTGTAAACCCCTTTTTTGGGCCTCCAAACATTTCAACATTTTTGCAGGCCTAAAATGCATTTAAGGCCTTTTTTGGGCTGCTAACATATTCTGTACTTTCAGGGGGGTAGGATGCATTTTTCGTGCCAAAAATATTTTTGGGAATTTCAGTGGTCTAGGATGCGGGTTAATGCCCCTTTCAAGCTGAAAATGCTTTTGGGACATTCCAAGCTCTCTCACACTGCTTTTGGGCCACCAACATTTTCTGGACTTTAGGTGGTCTACGATGCCTGTAAACCCCTTTTTTGGGCCTCCAAAGATTTCAACATTTTTGCCGGCCTAAGATGCATTTTAAGGCCTTTTTTGGGCTGCTAACATATTCTGTACTTTCGAGGATGTAGGATGCATTTTTCGTGGCAAAAATATTTTGGAGAATTACAGTGGTCTAGGATGTGGGTTAATGCCCCTTTCAGGCTGTAAATGTTTTTGGGACATTCAGAGATCTCTCACAATGTTTTTGGGCCACCACCATTTTCCAGACTTTAGGGGGTCTACGATGCCTGTAAACCCCTTTTTTGGGCCTCCAAAGATTTCAACATTTTTTCAGGCCTAAGATGCATTTTAAGGCCTTTTTTGGAATGCTGACATATTCTGAACTTTCAGGGTTGTAGGATGCATTTTTCGTGCCAAAAATATTTTTGGGAATTTCAGGGGTCTAGCATGCGGGTTAATGTCCTTTTCAGACTGCAAATGTTTTTGGGAGATTCAGAGCTCTCTCACACCGTTTTTGGGCCACCGACATATTCTGGACTTTAGGGGGTCTACGATGCCTGTAAACCCCTTTTTTGGGCATCCAAACATTTCAACATTTTTACAGGCCTAAGATGCATTTTAAGGCCTTTTTGGGCTGCTAACATTTTCTGAACTTTCAGGGGTGTAGGATGCATTTTTCGTGCCAAAAATATTTTTGGGAATTTCAGGGGTCTAGCATGCGGGTTAATGTCCTTTTCAGACTGCAAATGTTTTTGGGAGATTCAGAGCTCTCTCACACCGTTTTTGGGCCACCGACATATTCTGGACTTTAGGGGGTCTACGATGCCTGTAAACCCCTTTTTTGGGCATCCAAACATTTCAACATTTTTACAGGCCTAAGATGCATTTTAAGGCCTTTTTGGGCTGCTAACATTTTCTGAACTTTCAGGGGTGTAGGATGCATTTTTCGTGCCAGAAATATTTTTGGTAATTTCAGTGGTCTAGGATTTGGGTTAATGCCCCTTTCAGGCTGCAAATGTTTTTGCGACATTCAGAGCTCTCTCACAATGTTTTTGGGCCACCAACATTTTCTGGACTTTAGTGGGTCTACGATGCCTGTAAACCTTTTTTTTGGGCCTCCAAACATTTCAACATTTTTGCAGGCCTAAAATGCATTTAAGGCCTTTTTTGGGCTGCTAACATATTCTGTACTTTCAGGGGGGTAGGATGCATTTTTCGTGCCAAAAATATTTTTGGGAATTTCAGTGGTCTAGGATGCGGGTTAATGCCCCCTTTCAAGCTGCAAATGCTTTTGGGACATTCCGAGCTCTCTCACACTGCTTTTGGGCCACCAACATTTTCTGGACTTTAGGTGGTCTACGATGCCTGTAAACCCCTTTTTTGGGCCTCCAAAGATTTCAACATTTTTGCCGGCCTAAGATGCATTTTAAGGCCTTTTTTGGGCTGCTAACATATTCTGTACTTTCGGGGATGTAGGATGCATTTTTCGTGGCAAAAATATTTTGGAGAATTACAGTGGTCTAGGATGTGGGTTAATGCCCCTTTCAGGCTGTAAATGTTTTTGGGACATTCAGAGATCTCTCACAATGTTTTTGGGCCACCAACATTTTACAGACTTTAGGGGTCTACGATGCCTGTAAACCCCTTTTTTGGGCCTCCAAAGATTTCAACATTTTTTCAGGCCTAAGATGCATTTTAAGGCCTTTTTTGGAATGCTGACATATTCTGAACTTTCAGGGTTGTAGGATGCATTTTTCGTGCCAAAAATATTTTTGGGAATTTCAGGGATCTAGCATGCGGGTTAATGTCCTTTTCAGACTGCAAATGTTTTTGGGAGATTCAGAGCTCTCTCACACCGTTTTTGGGCCACCGACATATTCTGGACTTTAGGGGGTCTACGATGCCTGTAAACCCCTTTTTTGGGCATCCAAACATTTCAACATTTTTACAGGCCTAAGATGCATTTTAAGGCCTTTTTGGGCTGCTAACATTTTCTGAACTTTCAGGGGTGTAGGATGCATTTTTCGTGCCAAAAATATTTTTGGGAATTTCAGGGGTCTAGCATGCGGGTTAATGTCCTTTTCAGACTGCAAATGTTTTTGGGAGATTCAGAGCTCTCTCACACCGTTTTTGGGCCACCGACATATTCTGGACTTTAGGGGGTCTACGATGCCTGTAAACCCCTTTTTTGGGCATCCAAACATTTCAACATTTTTACAGGCCTAAGATGCATTTTAAGGCCTTTTTGGGCTGCTAACATTTTCTGAACTTTCAGGGGTGTAGGATGCATTTTTCGTGCCAGAAATATTTTTGGTAATTTCAGTGGTCTAGGATTTGGGTTAATGCCCCTTTCAGGCTGCAAATGTTTTTGCGACATTCAGAGCTCTCTCACAATGTTTTTGGGCCACCAACATTTTCTGGACTTTAGTGGGTCTACGATGCCTGTAAACCTTTTTTTTGGGCCTCCAAACATTTCAACATTTTTGCAGGCCTAAAATGCATTTAAGGCCTTTTTTGGGCTGCTAACATATTCTGTACTTTCAGGGGGGTAGGATGCATTTTTCGTGCCAAAAATATTTTTGGGAATTTCAGTGGTCTAGGATGCGGGTTAATGCCCCCTTTCAAGCTGCAAATGCTTTTGGGACATTCCGAGCTCTCTCACACTGCTTTTGGGCCACCAACATTTTCTGGACTTTAGGTGGTCTACGATGCCTGTAAACCCCTTTTTTGGGCCTCCAAAGATTTCAACATTTTTGCCGGCCTAAGATGCATTTTAAGGCCTTTTTTGGGCTGCTAACATATTCTGTACTTTCGGGGATGTAGGATGCATTTTTCGTGGCAAAAATATTTTGGAGAATTACAGTGGTCTAGGATGTGGGTTAATGCCCCTTTCAGGCTGTAAATGTTTTTGGGACATTCAGAGATCTCTCACAATGTTTTTGGGCCACCAACATTTTACAGACTTTAGGGGTCTACGATGCCTGTAAACCCCTTTTTTGGGCCTCCAAAGATTTCAACATTTTTTCAGGCCTAAGATGCATTTTAAGGCCTTTTTTGGAATGCTGACATATTCTGAACTTTCAGGGTTGTAGGATGCATTTTTCGTGCCAAAAATATTTTTGGGAATTTCAGGGGTCTAGCATGCGGGTTAATGTCCTTTTCAGACTGCAAATGTTTTTGGGAGATTCAGAGCTCTCTCACACCGTTTTTGGGCCACCGACATATTCTGGACTTTAGGGGGTCTACGATGCCTGTAAACCCCTTTTTTGGGCCTCCAAACATTTCAACATTTTTGCAGGCCTAAAATGCATTTAAGGCCTTTTTTGGGCTGCTAACATATTCTGTACTTTCAGGGGGGTAGGATGCATTTTTCGTGCCAAAAATATTTTTGGGAATTTCAGTGGTCTAGGATGCGGGTTAATGCCCCTTTCAAGCTGAAAATGCTTTTGGGACATTCCAAGCTCTCTCACACTGCTTTTGGGCCACCAACATTTTCTGGACTTTAGGTGGTCTACGATGCCTGTAAACCCCTTTTTTGGGCCTCCAAAGATTTCAACATTTTTGCCGGCCTAAGATGCATTTTAAGGCCTTTTTTGGGCTGCTAACATATTCTGTACTTTCGAGGATGTAGGATGCATTTTTCGTGGCAAAAATATTTTGGAGAATTACAGTGGTCTAGGATGTGGGTTAATGCCCCTTTCAGGCTGTAAATGTTTTTGGGACATTCAGAGATCTCTCACAATGTTTTTGGGCCACCACCATTTTCCAGACTTTAGGGGGTCTACGATGCCTGTAAACCCCTTTTTTGGGCCTCCAAAGATTTCAACATTTTTTCAGGCCTAAGATGCATTTTAAGGCCTTTTTTGGAATGCTGACATATTCTGAACTTTCAGGGTTGTAGGATGCATTTTTCGTGCCAAAAATATTTTTGGGAATTTCAGGGGTCTAGCATGCGGGTTAATGTCCTTTTCAGACTGCAAATGTTTTTGGGAGATTCAGAGCTCTCTCACACCGTTTTTGGGCCACCGACATATTCTGGACTTTAGGGGGTCTACGATGCCTGTAAACCCCTTTTTTGGGCATCCAAACATTTCAACATTTTTACAGGCCTAAGATGCATTTTAAGGCCTTTTTGGGCTGCTAACATTTTCTGAACTTTCAGGGGTGTAGGATGCATTTTTCGTGCCAAAAATATTTTTGGGAATTTCAGGGGTCTAGCATGCGGGTTAATGTCCTTTTCAGACTGCAAATGTTTTTGGGAGATTCAGAGCTCTCTCACACCGTTTTTGGGCCACCGACATATTCTGGACTTTAGGGGGTCTACGATGCCTGTAAACCCCTTTTTTGGGCATCCAAACATTTCAACATTTTTACAGGCCTAAGATGCATTTTAAGGCCTTTTTGGGCTGCTAACATTTTCTGAACTTTCAGGGGTGTAGGATGCATTTTTCGTGCCAGAAATATTTTTGGTAATTTCAGTGGTCTAGGATTTGGGTTAATGCCCCTTTCAGGCTGCAAATGTTTTTGCGACATTCAGAGCTCTCTCACAATGTTTTTGGGCCACCAACATTTTCTGGACTTTAGTGGGTCTACGATGCCTGTAAACCTTTTTTTTGGGCCTCCAAACATTTCAACATTTTTGCAGGCCTAAAATGCATTTAAGGCCTTTTTTAGGCTGCTAACATATTCTGTACTTTCAGGGGGGTAGGATGCATTTTTCGTGCCAAAAATATTTTTGGGAATTTCAGTGGTCTAGGATGCGGGTTAATGCCCCCTTTCAAGCTGCAAATGCTTTTGGGACATTCCGAGCTCTCTCACACTGCTTTTGGGCCACCAACATTTTCTGGACTTTAGGTGGTCTACGATGCCTGTAAACCCCTTTTTTGGGCCTCCAAAGATTTCAACATTTTTGCCGGCCTAAGATGCATTTTAAGGCCTTTTTTGGGCTGCTAACATATTCTGTACTTTCGGGGATGTAGGATGCATTTTTCGTGGCAAAAATATTTTGGAGAATTACAGTGGTCTAGGATGTGGGTTAATGCCCCTTTCAGGCTGTAAATGTTTTTGGGACATTCAGAGATCTCTCACAATGTTTTTGGGCCACCAACATTTTACAGACTTTAGGGGTCTACGATGCCTGTAAACCCCTTTTTTGGGCCTCCAAAGATTTCAACATTTTTTCAGGCCTAAGATGCATTTTAAGGCCTTTTTTGGAATGCTGACATATTCTGAACTTTCAGGGTTGTAGGATGCATTTTTCGTGCCAAAAATATTTTTGGGAATTTCAGGGGTCTAGCATGCGGGTTAATGTCCTTTTCAGACTGCAAATGTTTTTGGGAGATTCAGAGCTCTCTCACACCGTTTTTGGGCCACCGACATATTCTGGACTTTAGGGGGTCTACGATGCCTGTAAACCCCTTTTTTGGGCATCCAAACATTTCAACATTTTTACAGGCCTAAGATGCATTTTAAGGCCTTTTTGGGCTGCTAACATTTTCTGAACTTTCAGGGGTGTAGGATGCATTTTTCGTGCCAAAAATATTTTTGGGAATTTCAGGGGTCTAGCATGCGGGTTAATGTCCTTTTCAGACTGCAAATGTTTTTGGGAGATTCAGAGCTCTCTCACACCGTTTTTGGGCCACCGACATATTCTGGACTTTAGGGGGTCTACGATGCCTGTAAACCCCTTTTTTGGGCATCCAAACATTTCAACATTTTTACAGGCCTAAGATGCATTTTAAGGCCTTTTTGGGCTGCTAACATTTTCTGAACTTTCAGGGGTGTAGGATGCATTTTTCGTGCCAGAAATATTTTTGGTAATTTCAGTGGTCTAGGATTTGGGTTAATGCCCCTTTCAGGCTGCAAATGTTTTTGCGACATTCAGAGCTCTCTCACAATGTTTTTGGGCCACCAACATTTTCTGGACTTTAGTGGGTCTACGATGCCTGTAAACCTTTTTTTTGGGCCTCCAAACATTTCAACATTTTTGCAGGCCTAAAATGCATTTAAGGCCTTTTTTGGGCTGCTAACATATTCTGTACTTTCAGGGGGGTAGGATGCATTTTTCGTGCCAAAAATATTTTTGGGAATTTCAGTGGTCTAGGATGCGGGTTAATGCCCCCTTTCAAGCTGCAAATGCTTTTGGGACATTCCGAGCTCTCTCACACTGCTTTTGGGCCACCAACATTTTCTGGACTTTAGGTGGTCTACGATGCCTGTAAACCCCTTTTTTGGGCCTCCAAAGATTTCAACATTTTTGCCGGCCTAAGATGCATTTTAAGGCCTTTTTTGGGCTGCTAACATATTCTGTACTTTCGGGGATGTAGGATGCATTTTTCGTGGCAAAAATATTTTGGAGAATTACAGTGGTCTAGGATGTGGGTTAATGCCCCTTTCAGGCTGTAAATGTTTTTGGGACATTCAGAGATCTCTCACAATGTTTTTGGGCCACCAACATTTTACAGACTTTAGGGGTCTACGATGCCTGTAAACCCCTTTTTTGGGCCTCCAAAGATTTCAACATTTTTTCAGGCCTAAGATGCATTTTAAGGCCTTTTTTGGAATGCTGACATATTCTGAACTTTCAGGGTTGTAGGATGCATTTTTCGTGCCAAAAATATTTTTGGGAATTTCAGGGGTCTAGCATGCGGGTTAATGTCCTTTTCAGACTGCAAATGTTTTTGGGAGATTCAGAGCTCTCTCACACCGTTTTTGGGCCACCGACATATTCTGGACTTTAGGGGGTCTACGATGCCTGTAAACCCCTTTTTTGGGCCTCCAAACATTTCAACATTTTTGCAGGCCTAAAATGCATTTAAGGCCTTTTTTGGGCTGCTAACATATTCTGTACTTTCAGGGGGGTAGGATGCATTTTTCGTGCCAAAAATATTTTTGGGAATTTCAGTGGTCTAGGATGCGGGTTAATGCCCCTTTCAAGCTGAAAATGCTTTTGGGACATTCCAAGCTCTCTCACACTGCTTTTGGGCCACCAACATTTTCTGGACTTTAGGTGGTCTACGATGCCTGTAAACCCCTTTTTTGGGCCTCCAAAGATTTCAACATTTTTGCCGGCCTAAGATGCATTTTAAGGCCTTTTTTGGGCTGCTAACATATTCTGTACTTTCGAGGATGTAGGATGCATTTTTCGTGGCAAAAATATTTTGGAGAATTACAGTGGTCTAGGATGTGGGTTAATGCCCCTTTCAGGCTGTAAATGTTTTTGGGACATTCAGAGATCTCTCACAATGTTTTTGGGCCACCACCATTTTCCAGACTTTAGGGGGTCTACGATGCCTGTAAACCCCTTTTTTGGGCCTCCAAAGATTTCAACATTTTTTCAGGCCTAAGATGCATTTTAAGGCCTTTTTTGGAATGCTGACATATTCTGAACTTTCAGGGTTGTAGGATGCATTTTTCGTGCCAAAAATATTTTTGGGAATTTCAGGGGTCTAGCATGCGGGTTAATGTCCTTTTCAGACTGCAAATGTTTTTGGGAGATTCAGAGCTCTCTCACACTGTTTTTGGGCCACCGACATATTCTGGACTTTAGGGGGTCTACGATGCCTGTAAACCCCTTTTTTGGGCATCCAAACATTTCAACATTTTTACAGGCCTAAGATGCATTTTAAGGCCTTTTTGGGCTGCTAACATTTTCTGAACTTTCAGGGGTGTAGGATGCATTTTTCGTGCCAAAAATATTTTTGGGAATTTCAGGGGTCTAGCATGCGGGTTAATGTCCTTTTCAGACTGCAAATGTTTTTGGGAGATTCAGAGCTCTCTCACACCGTTTTTGGGCCACCGACATATTCTGGACTTTAGGGGGTCTACGATGCCTGTAAACCCCTTTTTTGGGCATCCAAACATTTCAACATTTTTACAGGCCTAAGATGCATTTTAAGGCCTTTTTGGGCTGCTAACATTTTCTGAACTTTCAGGGGTGTAGGATGCATTTTTCGTGCCAGAAATATTTTTGGTAATTTCAGTGGTCTAGGATTTGGGTTAATGCCCCTTTCAGGCTGCAAATGTTTTTGCGACATTCAGAGCTCTCTCACAATGTTTTTGGGCCACCAACATTTTCTGGACTTTAGTGGGTCTACGATGCCTGTAAACCTTTTTTTTGGGCCTCCAAACATTTCAACATTTTTGCAGGCCTAAAATGCATTTAAGGCCTTTTTTGGGCTGCTAACATATTCTGTACTTTCAGGGGGGTAGGATGCATTTTTCGTGCCAAAAATATTTTTGGGAATTTCAGTGGTCTAGGATGCGGGTTAATGCCCCTTTCAAGCTGCAAATGCTTTTGGGACATTCCGAGCTCTCTCACACTGCTTTTGGGCCACCAACATTTTCTGGACTTTAGGTGGTCTACGATGCCTGTAAACCCCTTTTTTGGGCCTCCAAAGATTTCAACATTTTTGCCGGCCTAAGATGCATTTTAAGGCCTTTTTTGGGCTGCTAACATATTCTGTACTTTCGGGGATGTAGGATGCATTTTCCGTGGCAAAAATATTTTGGAGAATTACAGTGGTCTAGGATGTGGGTTAATGCCCCTTTCAGGCTGTAAATGTTTTTGGGACATTCAGAGATCTCTCACAATGTTTTTGGGCCACCAACATTTTACAGACTTTAGGGGGTCTACGATGCCTGTAAACCCCTTTTTTGGGCCTCCAAAGATTTCAACATTTTTTCAGGCCTAAGATGCATTTTAAGGCCTTTTTTGGAATGCTGACATATTCTGAACTTTCAGGGTTGTAGGATGCATTTTTCGTGCCAAAAATATTTTTGGGAATTTCAGGGGTCTAGCATGCGGGTTAATGTCCTTTTCAGACTGCAAATGTTTTTGGGAGATTCAGAGCTCTCTCACACCGTTTTTGGGCCACCGACATATTCTGGACTTTAGGGGGTCTACGATGCCTGTAAACCCTTTTTTTGGGCCTCCAAACATTTCAACATTTTTGCAGGCCTAAAATGCATTTAAGGCCTTTTTTGGGCTGCTAACATATTCTGTACTTTCAGGGGGGTAGGATGCATTTTTCGTGCCAAAAATATTTTTGGGAATTTCAGTGGTCTAGGATGCGGGTTAATGCCCCTTTCAAGCTGCAAATGCTTTTGGGACATTCCGAGCTCTCTCACACTGCTTTTGGGCCACCAACATTTTCTGGACTTTAGGTGGTCTACGATGCCTGTAAACCCCTTTTTTGGGCCTCCAAAGATTTCAACATTTTTGCCGGCCTAAGATGCATTTTAAGGCCTTTTTTGGGCTGCTAACATATTCTGTACTTTCGGGGATGTAGGATGCATTTTTCGTGGCAAAAATATTTTGGAGAATTACAGTGGTCTAGGATGTGGGTTAATGCCCCTTTCAGGCTGTAAATGTTTTTGGGACATTCAGAGATCTCTCACAATGTTTTTGGGCCACCAACATTTTACAGACTTTAGGGGGTCTACGATGCCTGTAAACCCCTTTTTTGGGCCTCCAAAGATTTCAACATTTTTTCAGGCCTAAGATGCATTTTAAGGCCTTTTTTGGAATGCTGACATATTCTGAACTTTCAGGGTTGTAGGATGCATTTTTCGTGCCAAAAATATTTTTGGGAATTTCAGGGGTCTAGCATGCGGGTTAATGTCCTTTTCAGACTGCAAATGTTTTTGGGAGATTCAGAGCTCTCTCACACCGTTGTTGGGCCACCGACATATTCTGGACTTTAGGGGGTCTACGATGCCTGTAAACCCCTTTTTTGGGCATCCAAACATTTCAACATTTTTGCAGGCCTAAGATGCATTTTAAGGCCTTTTTGGGCTGCTAACATTTTCTGAACTTTCAGGGCTGTAGGATGCATTTTTCGTACCAGAAATATTTTTGGTAATTTCAGTGGTCTAGGATTTGGGTTAATGCCCCTTTCAGGCTGCAAATGTTTTTGGGACATTCAGAGCTCTCTCACAATGTCTTTGGGCCACCAACATTTTCTGGACTTTAGGGGGTCTACGATGCTGGTAAACCTTTTTTTTGGGCCTCCAAACATTTCAACATTTTTGCAGGCCTAAATTGCATTTAAGGCCTTTTTTGGTCTGCTAACATATTCTGTACTTTCAGGGGTTTAGGATGCATTTTTCGTGCCACAAATATTTTTGGGAATTTCAGTGGTCTAGGATTTTGGTTAATGCCCCTTTCAGGCTGCAAATGTTTTTGGGACATTCAGAGCTCTCTCACAATGTTTTTGGGCCACCAACATTTTCTGGACTTTAGGGGGTCTACGATGCCTGTAAACCTTTTTTTTGGGCCTCCAAACATTTCAACATTTTTGCAGGCCTAAAATGCATTTAAGGCCTTTTTTGGGCTGCTAACATATTCTGTACTTTCAGGGGGGTAGGATGCATTTTTCGTGCCAAAAATATTTTTGGGAATTTCAGTGGTCTAGGATGCAGGTTAATGCCCCTTTCAAGCTGCAAATGCTTTTGGGACATTACGAGCTCTCTCACACTGCTTTTGGGCCACCAAAATTTTCTGGACTTTAGGTGGTCTACGATGCCTGTAAACCCCTTTTTTGGGCCTCCAAAGATTTCAACATTTTTGCCGGCCTAAGATGCATTTTAAGGCCTTTTTTGGGCTGCTAACATATTCTGTACTTTCGGGGATGTAGGATGCATTTTTCGTGGCAAAAATATTTTGGAGAATTACAGTGGTCTAGGATGTGGGTTAATGCCCCTTTCAGGCTGTAAATGTTTTTGGGACATTCAGAGATCTCTCACAATGTTTTTGGGCCACCAACATTTTACAGACTTTAGGGGGTCTACGATGCCTGTAAACCCCTTTTTTGGGCCTCCAAAGATTTCAACATTTTTGCAGGCTTAAGATGCATTTTAAGGCCTTTTTTGGGCTGCTAACATATTCTGTACTTTTGGGGTTGTAGGATCCATTTTTCGTGGCAAAAATATTTTTGTTTTGGGAATTTCAGTGGTCTAGGATGTGGGTTAATGCCTCTTTCAGGCTGCAAATGCTTTTGGGACATTCAGAGCTCTCTCACACTGTTTTTGGGCCACCAACATTTTCTGAACTTTAGGGGGTCTACGATGCCTGTAAACCTCTTTTTTGGGCATCCAAACATTTCAACATTTTTGCAGGCCTAAGATGCATTTTAAGGCCTTTTTTGGGCTGCTAACATTTTCTGAACTTTCAGGGGTGTAGGATGCATTTTTCGTGCCAGAAATATTTTTGGTAATTTCAGTGGTCTAGGATTTGGGTTAATGCCCCTTTTGGGCTGCTAATGTTTTTGGGACATTCAGAGCTCTCTCACAATGTCTTTGGGCCACCAACATTTTCTGGATTTTAGGGGGTCTACGATGCGGGTAAACCTTTTTTTTGGGCCTCCAAACATTTCAACATTTTTGCAGGCCTAAATTGCATTTAAGGCCTTTTTTGGGCTGCTAACATATTCTGTACTTTCAGGGGTTTAGGATGCATTTTTCGTGCCAAAAATATTTTTGGGAATTTCAGTGGTCTAGGATTTGGGTTAATGCCCCTTTCAGGCTGCAAATGTTTTTGGGACATTCAGAGCTCTCTCACAATGTTTTTGGGCCACCAACATTTTCTGGACTTTAGGGGGTCTACGATGCCTGTAAACCTTTTTTTTGGGCCTCCAAACATTTCAACATTTTTGCAGGCCTAAAACGCATTTAAGGCCTTTTTTGGGCTGCTAACATATTCTGTACTTTCAGGGGGGTAGGATGCATTTTTCGTGCCAAAAATATTTTTGGGAATTTCAGTGGTCTAGGATGCGGGTTAATGCCCCTTTCAAGCTGAAAATGCTTTTGGGACATTCCGAGCTCTCTCACAATGTTTTTGGGCCACCAACATTTTCTGGACTTTAGGTGGTCTACGATGCCTGTAAACCCCTTTTTTGGGCCTCCAAAGATTTCAACATTTTTGCCGGCCTAAGATGCATTTTAAGGCCTTTTTTGGGCTGCTAACATATTCTGTACTTTCGAGGATGTAGGATGCATTTTTCGTGGCAAAAATATTTTGGAGAATTACAGTGGTCTAGGATGTGGGTTAATGCCCCTTTCAGGCTGTAAATGTTTTTGGGACATTCAGAGATCTCTCACAATGTTTTTGGGCCACCAACATTTTACAGACTTTAGGGGGTCTACGATGCCTGTAAACCCCTTTTTTGGGCCTCCAAAGATTTCAACATTTTTTCAGGCCTAAGATGCATTTTAAGGCCTTTTTTGGAATGCTGACATATTCTGAACTTTCAGGGTTGTAGGATGCATTTTTCGTTCCAAAAATATTTTTGGGAATTTCAGGGGTCTAGCATGCGGGTTAATGTCCTTTTCAGACTGCAAATGTTTTTGGGAGATTCAGAGCTCTCTCACACCGTTTTTGGGCCACCGACATATTCTGGACTTTAGGGGGTCTACGATGCCTGTAAACCCCTTTTTTGGGCATCCAAACATTTCAACATTTTTGCAGGCCTAAGATGCATTTTAAGGCCTTTTTGGGCTGCTAACATTTTCTGAACTTTCAGGGGTGTAGGATGCATTTTTCGTGCCAGAAATATTTTTGGTAATTTCAGTGGTCTAGGATTTGGGTTAATGCCCCTTTCAGGCTGCAAATGTTTTTGCGACATTCAGAGCTCTCTCACAATGTTTTTGGGCCACCAACATTTTCTGGACTTTAGTGGGTCTACGATGCCTGTAAACCTTTTTTTTGGGCCTCCAAACATTTCAACATTTTTGCAGGCCTAAAATGCATTTAAGGCCTTTTTTGGGCTGCTAACATATTCTGTACTTTCAGGGGGGTAGGATGCATTTTTCGTGCCAAAAATATTTTTGGGAATTTCAGTGGTCTAGGATGCGGGTTAATGCCCCTTTCAAGCTGCAAATGCTTTTGGGACATTCCGAGCTCTCTCACACTGCTTTTGGGCCACCAACATTTTCTGGACTTTAGGTGGTCTACGATGCCTGTAAACCCCTTTTTTGGGCCTCCAAAGATTTCAACATTTTTGCCGGCCTAAGATGCATTTTAAGGCCTTTTTTGGGCTGCTAACATATTCTGTACTTTCGGGGATGTAGGATGCATTTTTCGTGGCAAAAATATTTTGGAGAATTACAGTGGTCTAGGATGTGGGTTAATGCCCCTTTCAGGCTGTAAATGTATTTGGGACATTCAGAGATCTCTCACAATGTTTTTGGGCCACCAACATTTTACAGACTTTAGGGGGTCTACGATGCCTGTAAACCCCTTTTTTGGGCCTCCAAAGATTTCAACATTTTTGCAGGCCTAAGATGCATTTTAAGGCCTTTTTTGGAATGCTGACATATTCTGAACTTTCAGGGTTGTAGGATGCATTTTTCGTGCCAAAAATATTTTTGGGAATTTCAGGGGTCTAGCATGCGGGTTAATGTCCTTTTCAGACTGCAAATGTTTTTGGGAGATTCAGAGCTCTCTCACACCGTTTTTGGGCCACTGACATATTCTGGACTTTAGGGGGTCTACGATGCCTGTAAAACCCTTTTTTGGGCCTCCAAACATTTCAACATTTTTGCAGGCCTAAAATGCATTTAAGGCCTTTTTTGGGCTGCTAACATATTCTGTACTTTCAGGGGGGTAGGATGCATTTTTCGTGCCAAAAATATTTTTGGGAATTTCAGTGGTCTAGGATGCGGGTTAATGCCCCTTTCAAGCTGAAAATGCTTTTGGGACATTCCAAGCTCTCTCACACTGCTTTTGGGCCACCAACATTTTCTGGACTTTAGGTGGTCTACGATGCCTGTAAACCCCTTTTTTGGGCCTCCAAAGATTTCAACATTTTTGCCGGCCTAAGATGCATTTTAAGGCCTTTTTTGGGCTGCTAACATATTCTGTACTTTCGAGGATGTAGGATGCATTTTTCGTGGCAAAAATATTTTGGAGAATTACAGTGGTCTAGGATGTGGGTTAATGCCCCTTTCAGGCTGTAAATGTTTTTGGGACATTCAGAGATCTCTCACAATGTTTTTGGGCCACCACCATTTTCCAGACTTTAGGGGGTCTACGATGCCTGTAAACCCCTTTTTTGGGCCTCCAAAGATTTCAACATTTTTTCAGGCCTAAGATGCATTTTAAGGCCTTTTTTGGAATGCTGACATATTCTGAACTTTCAGGGTTGTAGGATGCATTTTTCGTGCCAAAAATATTTTTGGGAATTTCAGGGGTCTAGCATGCGGGTTAATGTCCTTTTCAGACTGCAAATGTTTTTGGGAGATTCAGAGCTCTCTCACACCGTTTTTGGGCCACCGACATATTCTGGACTTTAGGGGGTCTACGATGCCTGTAAACCCCTTTTTTGGGCATCCAAACATTTCAACATTTTTACAGGTCTAAGATGCATTTTAAGGCCTTTTTGGGCTGCTAACATTTTCTGAACTTTCAGGGGTGTAGGATGCATTTTTCGTGCCAGAAATATTTTTGGTAATTTCAGTGGTCTAGGATTTGGGTTAATGCCCCTTTCAGGCTGCAAATGTTTTTGCGACATTCAGAGCTCTCTCACAATGTTTTTGGGCCACCAACATTTTCTGGACTTTAGTGGGTCTACGATGCCTGTAAACCTTTTTTTTGGGCCTCCAAACATTTCAACATTTTTGCAGGCCTAAAATGCATTTAAGGCCTTTTTTGGGCTGCTAACATATTCTGTACTTTCAGGGGGGTAGGATGCATTTTTCGTGCCAAAAATATTTTTGGGAATTTCAGTGGTCTAGGATGCGGGTTAATGCCCCTTTCAAGCTGCAAATGCTTTTGGGACATTCCGAGCTCTCTCACACTGCTTTTGGGCCACCAACATTTTCTGGACTTTAGGTGGTCTACGATGCCTGTAAACCCCTTTTTTGGGCCTCCAAAGATTTCAACATTTTTGCCGGCCTAAGATGCATTTTAAGGCCTTTTTTGGGCTGCTAACATATTCTGTACTTTCGGGGATGTAGGATGCATTTTTCGTGGCAAAAATATTTTGGAGAATTACAGTGGTCTAGGATGTGGGTTAATGCCCCTTTAAGGCTGTAAATGTTTTTGGGACATTCAGAGATCTCTCACAATGTTTTTGGGCCACCAACATTTTACAGACTTTAGGGGGTCTACGATGCCTGTAAACCCCTTTTTTGGGCCTCCAAAGATTTCAACATTTTTGCAGGCCTAAGATGCATTTTAAGGCCTTTTTTGGGCTGCTAACATATTCTGTACTTTTGGGGTTGTAGGATCCATTTTTCGTGGCAAAAATATTTTTGTTTTGGGAATTTCAGTGGTCTAGGATGTGGGTTAATGCCTCTTTCAGGCTGCAAATGCTTTTGGGACATTCAGAGCTCTCTCACACTGTTTTTGGGCCACCAACATTTTCTGAACTTTAGGGGGTCTACGATGCCTGTAAACCTCTTTTTTGGGCATCCAAACATTTCAACATTTTTGCAGGCCTAAGATGCATTTTAAGGCCTTTTTTGGGCTGCTAACATTTTCTGAACTTTCAGGGGTGTAGGATGCATTTTTCGTGCCAGAAATATTTTTGGTAATTTCAGTGGTCTAGGATTTGGGTTAATGCCCCTTTTGGGCTGCTAATGTTTTTGGGACATTCAGAGCTCTCTCACAATGTCTTTGGGCCACCAACATTTTCTGGATTTTAGGGGGTCTACGATGCGGGTAAACCTTTTTTTTGGGCCTCCAAACATTTCAACATTTTTGCAGGCCTAAATTGCATTTAAGGCCTTTTTTGGGCTGCTAACATATTCTGTACTTTCAGGGGTTTAGGATGCATTTTTCGTGCCAAAAATATTTTTGGGAATTTCAGTGGTCTAGGATTTGGGTTAATGCCCCTTTCAGGCTGCAAATGTTTTTGGGACATTCAGAGCTCTCTCACAATGTTTTTGGGCCACCAACATTTTCTGGACTTTAGGGGGTCTACGATGCCTGTAAACCTTTTTTTTGGGCCTCCAAACATTTCAACATTTTTGCAGGCCTAAAACGCATTTAAGGCCTTTTTTGGGCTGCTAACATATTCTGTACTTTCAGGGGGGTAGGATGCATTTTTCGTGCCAAAAATATTTTTGGGAATTTCAGTGGTCTAGGATGCGGGTTAATGCCCCTTTCAAGCTGAAAATGCTTTTGGGACATTCCGAGCTCTCTCACACTGCTTTTGGGCCACCAACATTTTCTGGACTTTAGGTGGTCTACGATGCCTGTAAACCCCTTTTTTGGGCCTCCAAAGATTTCAACATTTTTGCCGGCCTAAGATGCATTTTAAGGCCTTTTTTGGGCTGCTAACATATTCTGTACTTTCGGGGATGTAGGATGCATTTTCCGTGGCAAAAATATTTTGGAGAATTACAGTGGTCTAGGATGTGGGTTAATGCCCCTTTCAGGCTGTAAATGTTTTTGGGACATTCAGAGATCTCTCACAATGTTTTTGGGCCACCAACATTTTACAGACTTTAGGGGGTCTACGATGCCTGTAAACCCCTTTTTTGGGCCTCCAAAGATTTCAACATTTTTTCAGGCCTAAAATGCATTTTAAGGCCTTTTTTGGAATGCTGACATATTCTGAACTTTCAGGGTTGTAGGATGCATTTTTCGTGCCAAAAATATTTTTGGGAATTTCAGGGGTCTAGCATGCGGGTTAATGTCCTTTTCAGACTGCAAATGTTTTTGGGAGATTCAGAGCTCTCTCACACCGTTTTTGGGCCACCGACATATTCTGGACTTTAGGGGGTCTACGATGCCTGTAAACCCCTTTTTTGGGCCTCCAAACATTTCAACATTTTTGCAGGCCTAAAATGCATTTAAGGCCTTTTTTGGGCTGCTAACATATTCTGTACTTTCAGGGGGGTAGGATGCATTTTTCGTGCCAAAAATATTTTTGGGAATTTCAGTGGTCTAGGATGCGGGTTAATGCCCCTTTCAAGCTGAAAATGCTTTTGGGACATTCCAAGCTCTCTCACACTGCTTTTGGGCCACCAACATTTTCTGGAATTTAGGTGGTCTACGATGCCTGTAAACCCCTTTTTTGGGCCTCCAAAGATTTCAACATTTTTGCCGGCCTAAGATGCATTTTAAGGCCTTTTTTGGGCTGCTAACATATTCTGTACTTTCGAGGATGTAGGATGCATTTTTCGTGGCAAAAATATTTTGGAGAATTACAGTGGTCTAGGATGTGGGTTAATGCCCCTTTCAGGCTGTAAATGTTTTTGGGACATTCAGAGATCTCTCACAATGTTTTTGGGCCACCACCATTTTCCAGACTTTAGGGGGTCTACGATGCCTGTAAACCCCTTTTTTGGGCCTCCAAAGATTTCAACATTTTTTCAGGCCTAAGATGCATTTTAAGGCCTTTTTTGGAATGCTGACATATTCTGAACTTTCAGGGTTGTAGGATGCATTTTTCGTTCCAAAAATATTTTTGGGAATTTCAGGGGTCTAGCATGCGGGTTAATGTCCTTTTCAGACTGCAAATGTTTTTGGGAGATTCAGAGCTCTCTCACACCGTTTTTGGGCCACCGACATATTCTGGACTTTAGGGGGTCTACGATGCCTGTAAACCCCTTTTTTGGGCATCCAAACATTTCAACATTTTTGCAGGCCTAAGATGCATTTTAAGGCCTTTTTGGGCTGCTAACATTTTCTGAACTTTCAGGGGTGTAGGATGCATTTTTCGTGCCAGAAATATTTTTGGTAATTTCAGTGGTCTAGGATTTGGGTTAATGCCCCTTTCAGGCTGCAAATGTTTTTGCGACATTCAGAGCTCTCTCACAATGTTTTTGGGCCACCAACATTTTCTGGACTTTAGTGGGTCTACGATGCCTGTAAACCTTTTTTTTGGGCCTCCAAACATTTCAACATTTTTGCAGGCCTAAAATGCATTTAAGGCCTTTTTTGGGCTGCTAACATATTCTGTACTTTCAGGGGGGTAGGATGCATTTTTCGTGCCAAAAATATTTTTGGGAATTTCAGTGGTCTAGGATGCGGGTTAATGCCCCTTTCAAGCTGCAAATGCTTTTGGGACATTCCGAGCTCTCTCACACTGCTTTTGGGCCACCAACATTTTCTGGACTTTAGGTGGTCTACGATGCCTGTAAACCCCTTTTTTGGGCCTCCAAAGATTTCAACATTTTTGCCGGCCTAAGATGCATTTTAAGGCCTTTTTTGGGCTGCTAACATATTCTGTACTTTCGGGGATGTAGGATGCATTTTTCGTGGCAAAAATATTTTGGAGAATTACAGTGGTCTAGGATGTGGGTTAATGCCCCTTTCAGGCTGTAAATGTTTTTGGGACATTCAGAGATCTCTCACAATGTTTTTGGGCCACCAACATTTTACAGACTTTAGGGGGTCTACGATGCCTGTAAACCCCTTTTTTGGGCCTCCAAAGATTTCAACATTTTTGCAGGCCTAAGATGCATTTTAAGGCCTTTTTTGGAATGCTGACATATTCTGAACTTTCAGGGTTGTAGGATGCATTTTTCGTGCCAAAAATATTTTTGGGAATTTCAGGGGTCTAGCATGCGGGTTAATGTCCTTTTCAGACTGCAAATGTTTTTGGGAGATTCAGAGCTCTCTCACACCGTTTTTGGGCCACTGACATATTCTGGACTTTAGGGGGTCTACGATGCCTGTAAACCCCTTTTTTGGGCCTCCAAACATTTCAACATTTTTGCAGGCCTAAAATGCATTTAAGGCCTTTTTTGGGCTGCTAACATATTCTGTACTTTCAGGGGGGTAGGATGCATTTTTCGTGCCAAAAATATTTTTGGGAATTTCAGTGGTCTAGGATGCGGGTTAATGCCCCTTTCAAGCTGAAAATGCTTTTGGGACATTCCAAGCTCTCTCACACTGCTTTTGGGCCACCAACATCTTCTGGACTTTAGGTGGTCTACGATGCCTGTAAACCCCTTTTTTGGGCCTCCAAAGATTTCAACATTTTTGCCGGCCTAAGATGCATTTTAAGGCCTTTTTTGGGCTGCTAACATATTCTGTACTTTCGAGGATGTAGGATGCATTTTTCGTGGCAAAAATATTTTGGAGAATTACAGTGGTCTAGGATGTGGGTTAATGCCCCTTTCAGGCTGTAAATGTTTTTGGGACATTCAGAGATCTCTCACAATGTTTTTGGGCCACCACCATTTTCCAGACTTTAGGGGGTCTACGATGCCTGTAAACCCCTTTTTTGGGCCTCCAAAGATTTCAACATTTTTTCAGGCCTAAGATGCATTTTAAGGCCTTTTTTGGAATGCTGACATATTCTGAACTTTCAGGGTTGTAGGATGCATTTTTCGTGCCAAAAATATTTTTGGGAATTTCAGGGGTCTAGCATGCGGGTTAATGTCCTTTTAAGACTGCAAATGTTTTTGGGAGATTCAGAGCTCTCTCACACCGTTTTTGGGCCACCGACATATTCTGGACTTTAGGGGGTCTACGATGCCTGTAAACCCCTTTTTTGGGCATCCAAACATTTCAACATTTTTACAGGTCTAAGATGCATTTTAAGGCCTTTTTGGGCTGCTAACATTTTCTGAACTTTCAGGGGTGTAGGATGCATTTTTCGTGCCAGAAATATTTTTGGTAATTTCAGTGGTCTAGGATTTGGGTTAATGCCCCTTTCAGGCTGCAAATGTTTTTGCGACATTCAGAGCTCTCTCACAATGTTTTTGGGCCACCAACATTTTCTGGACTTTAGTGGGTCTACGATGCCTGTAAACCTTTTTTTTGGGCCTCCAAACATTTCAACATTTTTGCAGGCCTAAAATGCATTTAAGGCCTTTTTTGGGCTGCTAACATATTCTGTACTTTCAGGGGGGTAGGATGCATTTTTCGTGCCAAAAATATTTTTGGGAATTTCAGTGGTCTAGGATGCGGGTTAATGCCCCCTTTCAAGCTGCAAATGCTTTTGGGACATTCCGAGCTCTCTCACACTGCTTTTGGGCCACCAACATTTTCTGGACTTTAGGTGGTCTACGATGCCTGTAAACCCCTTTTTTGGGCCTCCAAAGATTTCAACATTTTTGCCGGCCTAAGATGCATTTTAAGGCCTTTTTTGGGCTGCTAACATATTCTGTACTTTCGGGGATGTAGGATGCATTTTTCGTGGCAAAAATATTTTGGAGAATTACAGTGGTCTAGGATGTGGGTTAATGCCCCTTTCAGGCTGTAAATGTTTTTGGGACATTCAGAGATCTCTCACAATGTTTTTGGGCCACCAACATTTTACAGACTTTAGGGGGTCTACGATGCCTGTAAACCCCTTTTTTGGGCCTCCAAAGATTTCAACATTTTTGCAGGCCTAAGATGCATTTTAAGGCCTTTTTTGGGCTGCTAACATATTCTGTACTTTCGGGGTTGTAGGATCCATTTTTCGTGGCAAAAATATTTTTGTTTTGGGAATTTCAGTGGTCTAGGATGTGGGTTAATGCCTCTTTCAGGCTGCAAATGCTTTTGGGACATTCAGAGCTCTCTCACACTGTTTTTGGGCCACCAACATTTTCTGAACTTTAGGGGGTCTACGATGCCTGTAAACCCCTTTTTTGGGCATCCAAACATTTCAACATTTTTGCAGGCCTAAGATGCATTTTAAGGCCTTTTTTGGGCTGCTAACATTTTCTGAACTTTCAGGGGGGTAGGATGCATTTTTCGTGCCAGAAATATTTTTGGTAATTTCAGTGGTCTAGGATTTGGGTTAATGCCCCTTTTGGGCTGCTAATGTTTTTGGGACATTCAGAGCTCTCTCACAATGTCTTTGGGCCACCAACATTTTCTGGACTTTAGGGGGTCTACGATGCGGGTAAACCTTTTTTTTGGGCCTCCAAACATTTCAACATTTTTGCAGGCCTAAATTGCATTTAAGGCCTTTTTTGGGCTGCTAACATATTCTGTACTTTCAGGGGTTTAGGATGCATTTTTCGTGCCAAAAATATTTTTGGGAATTTCAGGGGTCTAGCATGCGGGTTAATGTCCTTTTCAGACTGCAAATGTTTTTGGGAGATTCAGAGCTCTCTCACACCGTTTTTGGGCCACCGACATATTCTGGACTTTAGGGGGTCTACGATGCCTGTAAACCCCTTTTTTGGGCATCCAAACATTTCAACATTTTTGCAGGCCTAAGATGCATTTTAAGGCCTTTTTGGGCTGCTAACATTTTCTGAACTTTCAGGGGTGTAGGATGCATTTTTTGTGCCAGAAATATTTTTGGTAATTTCAGTGGTCTAGGATTTGGGTTAATGCCCCTTTCAGGCTGCAAATGTTTTTGCGACATTCAGAGCTCTCTCACAATGTTTTTGGGCCACCAACATTTTCTGGACTTTAGTGGGTCTACGATGCCTGTAAACCTTTTTTTTGGGCCTCCAAACATTTCAACATTTTTGCAGGCCTAAAATGCATTTAAGGCCTTTTTTGGGCTGCTAACATATTCTGTACTTTCAGGGGGGTAGGATGCATTTTTCGTGCCAAAAATATTTTTGGGAATTTCAGTGGTCTAGGATGCGGGTTAATGCCCCTTTCAAGCTGCAAATGCTTTTGGGACATTCCGAGCTCTCTCACACTGCTTTTGGGCCACCAACATTTTCTGGACTTTAGGTGGTCTACGATGCCTGTAAACCCCTTTTTTGGGCCTCCAAAGATTTCAACATTTTTGCCGGCCTAAGATGCATTTTAAGGCCTTTTTTGGGCTGCTAACATATTCTGTACTTTCGGGGATGTAGGATGCATTTTTCGTGGCAAAAATATTTTGGAGAATTACAGTGGTCTAGGATGTGGGTTAATGCCCCTTTCAGGCTGTAAATGTTTTTGGGACATTCAGAGATCTCTCACAATGTTTTTGGGCCACCAACATTTTACAGACTTTAGGGGGTCTACGATGCCTGTAAACCCCTTTTTTGGGCCTCCAAAGATTTCAACATTTTTTCAGGCCTAAGATGCATTTTAAGGCCTTTTTTGGAATGCTGACATATTCTGAACTTTCAGGGTTGTAGGATGCATTTTTCGTGCCAAAAATATTTTTGGGAATTTCAGGGGTCTAGCATGCGGGTTAATGTCCTTTTCAGACTGCAAATGTTTTTGGGAGATTCAGAGCTCTCTCACACCGTTGTTGGGCCACCGACATATTCTGGACTTTAGGGGGTCTACGATGCCTGTAAACCCCTTTTTTGGGCCTCCAAACATTTCAACATTTTTGCAGGCCTAAGATGCATTTTAAGGCCTTTTTGGGCTGCTAACATTTTCTGAACTTTCAGGGCTGTAGGATGCATTTTTCGTACCAGAAATATTTTTGGTAATTTCAGTGGTCTAGGATTTGGGTTAATGCCCCTTTCAGGCTGCAAATGTTTTTGGGACATTCAGAGCTCTCTCACAATGTCTTTGGGCCACCAACATTTTCTGGACTTTAGGGGGTCTACGATGCTGGTAAACCTTTTTTTTGGGCCTCCAAACATTTCAACATTTTTGCAGGCCTAAATTGCATTTAAGGCCTTTTTTGGTCTGCTAACATATTCTGTACTTTCAGGGGTTTAGGATGCATTTTTCGTGCCAAAAATATTTTTGGGAATTTCAGTGGTCTAGGATGCAGGTTGATGCCCCTTTCAAGCTGCAAATGCTTTTGGGACATTACGAGCTCTCTCACACTGCTTTTGGGCCACCAAAATTTTCTGGACTTTAGGTGGTCTACGATGCCTGTAAACCCCTTTTTTGGGCCTCCAAAGATTTCAACATTTTTGCCGGCCTAAGATGCATTTTAAGGCCTTTTTTGGGCTGCTAACATATTCTGTACTTTCGGGGATGTAGGATGCATTTTTCGTGGCAAAAATATTTTGGAGAATTACAGTGGTCTAGGATGTGGGTTAATGCCCCTTTCAGGCTGTAAATGTTTTTGGGACATTCAGAGATCTCTCACAATGTTTTTGGGCCACCAACATTTTACAGACTTTAGGGGGTCTACGATGCCTGTAAACCCCTTTTTTGGGCCTCCAAAGATTTCAACATTTTTGCAGGCCTAAGATGCATTTTAAGGCCTTTTTTGGGCTGCTAACATATTCTGTACTTTTGGGGTTGTAGGATCCATTTTTCGTGGCAAAAATATTTTTGTTTTGGGAATTTCAGTGGTCTAGGATGTGGGTTAATGCCTCTTTCAGGCTGCAAATGCTTTTGGGACATTCAGAGCTCTCTCACACTGTTTTTGGGCCACCAACATTTTCTGAACTTTAGGGGGTCTACGATGCCTGTAAACCTCTTTTTTGGGCATCCAAACATTTCAACATTTTTGCAGGCCTAAGATGCATTTTAAGGCCTTTTTTGGGCTGCTAACATTTTCTGAACTTTCAGGGGTGTAGGATGCATTTTTCGTGCCAGAAATATTTTTGGTAATTTCAGTGGTCTAGGATTTGGGTTAATGCCCCTTTTGGGCTGCTAATGTTTTTGGGACATTCAGAGCTCTCTCACAATGTCTTTGGGCCACCAACATTTTCTGGATTTTAGGGGGTCTACGATGCGGGTAAACCTTTTTTTTGGGCCTCCAAACATTTCAACATTTTTGCAGGCCTAAATTGCATTTAAGGCCTTTTTTGGGCTGCTAACATATTCTGTACTTTCAGGGGTTTAGGATGCATTTTTCGTGCCAAAAATATTTTTGGGAATTTCAGTGGTCTAGGATTTGGGTTAATGCCCCTTTCAGGCTGCAAATGTTTTTGGGACATTCAGAGCTCTCTCACAATGTTTTTGGGCCACCAACATTTTCTGGACTTTAGGGGGTCTACGATGCCTGTAAACCTTTTTTTGGGCCTCCAAACATTTCAACATTTTTGCAGGCCTAAAACGCATTTAAGGCCTTTTTTGGGCTGCTAACATATTCTGTACTTTCAGGGGGGTAGGATGCATTTTTCGTGCCAAAAATATTTTTGGGAATTTCAGTGGTCTAGGATGCGGGTTAATGCCCCTTTCAAGCTGAAAATGCTTTTGGGACATTCCGAGCTCTCTCACAATGTTTTTGGGCCACCAACATTTTCTGGACTTTAGGTGGTCTACGATGCCTGTAAACCCCTTTTTTGGGCCTCCAAAGATTTCAACATTTTTGCCGGCCTAAGATGCATTTTAAGGCCTTTTTTGGGCTGCTAACATATTCTGTACTTTCGAGGATGTAGGATGCATTTTTCGTGGCAAAAATATTTTGGAGAATTACAGTGGTCTAGGATGTGGGTTAATGCCCCTTTCAGGCTGTAAATGTTTTTGGGACATTCAGAGATCTCTCACAATGTTTTTGGGCCACCAACATTTTACAGACTTTAGGGGGTCTACGATGCCTGTAAACCCCTTTTTTGGGCCTCCAAAGATTTCAACATTTTTTCAGGCCTAAGATGCATTTTAAGGCCTTTTTTGGAATGCTGACATATTCTGAACTTTCAGGGTTGTAGGATGCATTTTTCGTTCCAAAAATATTTTTGGGAATTTCAGGGGTCTAGCATGCGGGTTAATGTCCTTTTCAGACTGCAAATGTTTTTGGGAGATTCAGAGCTCTCTCACACCGTTTTTGGGCCACCGACATATTCTGGACTTTAGGGGGTCTACGATGCCTGTAAACCCCTTTTTTGGGCATCCAAACATTTCAACATTTTTGCAGGCCTAAGATGCATTTTAAGGCCTTTTTGGGCTGCTAACATTTTCTGAACTTTCAGGGGTGTAGGATGCATTTTTCGTGCCAGAAATATTTTTGGTAATTTCAGTGGTCTAGGATTTGGGTTAATGCCCCTTTCAGGCTGCAAATGTTTTTGCGACATTCAGAGCTCTCTCACAATGTTTTTGGGCCACCAACATTTTCTGGACTTTAGTGGGTCTACGATGCCTGTAAACCTTTTTTTTGGGCCTCCAAACATTTCAACATTTTTGCAGGCCTAAAATGCATTTAAGGCCTTTTTTGGGCTGCTAACATATTCTGTACTTTCAGGGGGGTAGGATGCATTTTTCGTGCCAAAAATATTTTTGGGAATTTCAGTGGTCTAGGATGCGGGTTAATGCCCCTTTCAAGCTGCAAATGCTTTTGGGACATTCCGAGCTCTCTCACACTGCTTTTGGGCCACCAACATTTTCTGGACTTTAGGTGGTCTACGATGCCTGTAAACCCCTTTTTTGGGCCTCCAAAGATTTCAACATTTTTGCCGGCCTAAGATGCATTTTAAGGCCTTTTTTGGGCTGCTAACATATTCTGTACTTTCGGGGATGTAGGATGCATTTTTCGTGGCAAAAATATTTTGGAGAATTACAGTGGTCTAGGATGTGGGTTAATGCCCCTTTCAGGCTGTAAATGTATTTGGGACATTCAGAGATCTCTCACAATGTTTTTGGGCCACCAACATTTTACAGACTTTAGGGGGTCTACGATGCCTGTAAACCCCTTTTTTGGGCCTCCAAAGATTTCAACATTTTTGCAGGCCTAAGATGCATTTTAAGGCCTTTTTTGGAATGCTGACATATTCTGAACTTTCAGGGTTGTAGGATGCATTTTTCGTGCCAAAAATATTTTTGGGAATTTCAGGGGTCTAGCATGCGGGTTAATGTCCTTTTCAGACTGCAAATGTTTTTGGGAGATTCAGAGCTCTCTCACACCGTTTTTGGGCCACTGACATATTCTGGACTTTAGGGGGTCTACGATGCCTGTAAACCCCTTTTTTGGGCCTCCAAACATTTCAACATTTTTGCAGGCCTAAAATGCATTTAAGGCCTTTTTTGGGCTGCTAACATATTCTGTACTTTCAGGGGGGTAGGATGCATTTTTCGTGCCAAAAATATTTTTGGGAATTTCAGTGGTCTAGGATGCGGGTTAATGCCCCTTTCAAGCTGAAAATGCTTTTGGGACATTCCAAGCTCTCTCACACTGCTTTTGGGCCACCAACATTTTCTGGACTTTAGGTGGTCTACGATGCCTGTAAACCCCTTTTTTGGGCCTCCAAAGATTTCAACATTTTTGCCGGCCTAAGATGCATTTTAAGGCCTTTTTTGGGCTGCTAACATATTCTGTACTTTCGAGGATGTAGGATGCATTTTTCGTGGCAAAAATATTTTGGAGAATTACAGTGGTCTAGGATGTGGGTTAATGCCCCTTTCAGGCTGTAAATGTTTTTGGGACATTCAGAGATCTCTCACAATGTTTTTGGGCCACCACCATTTTCCAGACTTTAGGGGGTCTACGATGCCTGTAAACCCCTTTTTTGGGCCTCCAAAGATTTCAACATTTTTTCAGGCCTAAGATGCATTTTAAGGCCTTTTTTGGAATGCTGACATATTCTGAACTTTCAGGGTTGTAGGATGCATTTTTCGTGCCAAAAATATTTTTGGGAATTTCAGGGGTCTAGCATGCGGGTTAATGTCCTTTTCAGACTGCAAATGTTTTTGGGAGATTCAGAGCTCTCTCACACCGTTTTTGGGCCACCGACATATTCTGGACTTTAGGGGGTCTACGATGCCTGTAAACCCCTTTTTTGGGCATCCAAACATTTCAACATTTTTACAGGTCTAAGATGCATTTTAAGGCCTTTTTGGGCTGCTAACATTTTCTGAACTTTCAGGGGTGTAGGATGCATTTTTCGTGCCAGAAATATTTTTGGTAATTTCAGTGGTCTAGGATTTGGGTTAATGCCCCTTTCAGGCTGCAAATGTTTTTGCGACATTCAGAGCTCTCTCACAATGTTTTTGGGCCACCAACATTTTCTGGACTTTAGTGGGTCTACGATGCCTGTAAACCTTTTTTTTGGGCCTCCAAACATTTCAACATTTTTTCAGGCCTAAAATGCATTTAAGGCCTTTTTTGGGCTGCTAACATATTCTGTACTTTCAGGGGGGTAGGATGCATTTTTCGTGCCAAAAATATTTTTGGGAATTTCAGTGGTCTAGGATGCGGGTTAATGCCCCTTTCAAGCTGCAAATGCTTTTGGGACATTCCGAGCTCTCTCACACTGCTTTTGGGCCACCAACATTTTCTGGACTTTAGGTGGTCTACGATGCCTGTAAACCCCTTTTTTGGGCCTCCAAAGATTTCAACATTTTTGCCGGCCTAAGATGCATTTTAAGGCCTTTTTTGGGCTGCTAACATATTCTGTACTTTCGGGGATGTAGGATGCATTTTTCGTGGCAAAAATATTTTGGAGAATTACAGTGGTCTAGGATGTGGGTTAATGCCCCTTTAAGGCTGTAAATGTTTTTGGGACATTCAGAGATCTCTCACAATGTTTTTGGGCCACCAACATTTTACAGACTTTAGGGGGTCTACGATGCCTGTAAACCCCTTTTTTGGGCCTCCAAAGATTTCAACATTTTTGCAGGCCTAAGATGCATTTTAAGGCCTTTTTTGGGCTGCTAACATATTCTGTACTTTTGGGGTTGTAGGATCCATTTTTCGTGGCAAAAATATTTTTGTTTTGGGAATTTCAGTGGTCTAGGATGTGGGTTAATGCCTCTTTCAGGCTGCAAATGCTTTTGGGACATTCAGAGCTCTCTCACACTGTTTTTGGGCCACCAACATTTTCTGAACTTTAGGGGGTCTACGATGCCTGTAAACCTCTTTTTTGGGCATCCAAACATTTCAACATTTTTGCAGGCCTAAGATGCATTTTAAGGCCTTTTTTGGGCTGCTAACATTTTCTGAACTTTCAGGGGTGTAGGATGCATTTTTCGTGCCAGAAATATTTTTGGTAATTTCAGTGGTCTAGGATTTGGGTTAATGCCCCTTTTGGGCTGCTAATGTTTTTGGGACATTCAGAGCTCTCTCACAATGTCTTTGGGCCACCAACATTTTCTGGATTTTAGGGGGTCTACGATGCGGGTAAACCTTTTTTTTGGGCCTCCAAACATTTCAACATTTTTGCAGGCCTAAATTGCATTTAAGGCCTTTTTTGGGCTGCTAACATATTCTGTACTTTCAGGGGTTTAGGATGCATTTTTCGTGCCAAAAATATTTTTGGGAATTTCAGTGGTCTAGGATTTGGGTTAATGCCCCTTTCAGGCTGCAAATGTTTTTGGGACATTCAGAGCTCTCTCACAATGTTTTTGGGCCACCAACATTTTCTGGACTTTAGGGGGTCTACGATGCCTGTAAACCTTTTTTTTGGGCCTCCAAACATTTCAACATTTTTGCAGGCCTAAATTGCATTTAAGGCCTTTTTTGGGCTGCTAACATATTCTGTACTTTCAGGGGTTTAGGATGCATTTTTCGTGCCAAAAATATTTTTGGGAATTTCAGTGGTCTAGGATGCGGGTTAATGCCCCTTTCAAGCTGAAAATGCTTTTGGGACATTCCGAGCTCTCTCACACTGCTTTTGGGCCACCAACATTTTCTGGACTTTAGGTGGTCTACGATGCCTGTAAACCCCTTTTTTGGGCCTCCAAAGATTTCAACATTTTTGCCGGCCTAAGATGCATTTTAAGGCCTTTTTTGGGCTGCTAACATATTCTGTACTTTCGGGGATGTAGGATGCATTTTCCGTGGCAAAAATATTTTGGAGAATTACAGTGGTCTAGGATGTGGGTTAATGCCCCTTTCAGGCTGTAAATGTTTTTGGGACATTCAGAGATCTCTCACAATGTTTTTGGGCCACCAACATTTTACAGACTTTAGGGGGTCTACGATGCCTGTAAACCCCTTTTTTGGGCCTCCAAAGATTTCAACATTTTTTCAGGCCTAAAATGCATTTTAAGGCCTTTTTTGGAATGCTGACATATTCTGAACTTTCAGGGTTGTAGGATGCATTTTTCGTGCCAAAAATATTTTTGGGAATTTCAGGGGTCTAGCATGCGGGTTAATGTCCTTTTCAGACTGCAAATGTTTTTGGGAGATTCAGAGCTCTCTCACACCGTTTTTGGGCCACCGACATATTCTGGACTTTAGGGGGTCTACGATGCCTGTAAACCCCTTTTTTGGGCCTCCAAACATTTCAACATTTTTGCAGGCCTAAAATGCATTTAAGGCCTTTTTTGGGCTGCTAACATATTCTGTACTTTCAGGGGGGTAGGATGCATTTTTCGTGCCAAAAATATTTTTGGGAATTTCAGTGGTCTAGGATGCGGGTTAATGCCCCTTTCAAGCTGAAAATGCTTTTGGGACATTCCAAGCTCTCTCACACTGCTTTTGGGCCACCAACATTTTCTGGAATTTAGGTGGTCTACGATGCCTGTAAACCCCTTTTTTGGGCCTCCAAAGATTTCAACATTTTTGCCGGCCTAAGATGCATTTTAAGGCCTTTTTTGGGCTGCTAACATATTCTGTACTTTCGAGGATGTAGGATGCATTTTTCGTGGCAAAAATATTTTGGAGAATTACAGTGGTCTAGGATGTGGGTTAATGCCCCTTTCAGGCTGTAAATGTTTTTGGGACATTCAGAGATCTCTCACAATGTTTTTGGGCCACCACCATTTTCCAGACTTTAGGGGGTCTACGATGCCTGTAAACCCCTTTTTTGGGCCTCCAAAGATTTCAACATTTTTTCAGGCCTAAGATGCATTTTAAGGCCTTTTTTGGAATGCTGACATATTCTGAACTTTCAGGGTTGTAGGATGCATTTTTCGTTCCAAAAATATTTTTGGGAATTTCAGGGGTCTAGCATGCGGGTTAATGTCCTTTTCAGACTGCAAATGTTTTTGGGAGATTCAGAGCTCTCTCACACCGTTTTTGGGCCACCGACATATTCTGGACTTTAGGGGGTCTACGATGCCTGTAAACCCCTTTTTTGGGCATCCAAACATTTCAACATTTTTGCAGGCCTAAGATGCATTTTAAGGCCTTTTTGGGCTGCTAACATTTTCTGAACTTTCAGGGGTGTAGGATGCATTTTTCGTGCCAGAAATATTTTTGGTAATTTCAGTGGTCTAGGATTTGGGTTAATGCCCCTTTCAGGCTGCAAATGTTTTTGCGACATTCAGAGCTCTCTCACAATGTTTTTGGGCCACCAACATTTTCTGGACTTTAGTGGGTCTACGATGCCTGTAAACCTTTTTTTTGGGCCTCCAAACATTTCAACATTTTTGCAGGCCTAAAATGCATTTAAGGCCTTTTTTGGGCTGCTAACATATTCTGTACTTTCAGGGGGGTAGGATGCATTTTTCGTGCCAAAAATATTTTTGGGAATTTCAGTGGTCTAGGATGCGGGTTAATGCCCCTTTCAAGCTGCAAATGCTTTTGGGACATTCCGAGCTCTCTCACACTGCTTTTGGGCCACCAACATTTTCTGGACTTTAGGTGGTCTACGATGCCTGTAAACCCCTTTTTTGGGCCTCCAAAGATTTCAACATTTTTGCCGGCCTAAGATGCATTTTAAGGCCTTTTTTGGGCTGCTAACATATTCTGTACTTTCGGGGATGTAGGATGCATTTTTCGTGGCAAAAATATTTTGGAGAATTACAGTGGTCTAGGATGTGGGTTAATGCCCCTTTCAGGCTGTAAATGTTTTTGGGACATTCAGAGATCTCTCACAATGTTTTTGGGCCACCAACATTTTACAGACTTTAGGGGGTCTACGATGCCTGTAAACCCCTTTTTTGGGCCTCCAAAGATTTCAACATTTTTGCAGGCCTAAGATGCATTTTAAGGCCTTTTTTGGAATGCTGACATATTCTGAACTTTCAGGGTTGTAGGATGCATTTTTCGTGCCAAAAATATTTTTGGGAATTTCAGGGGTCTAGCATGCGGGTTAATGTCCTTTTCAGACTGCAAATGTTTTTGGGAGATTCAGAGCTCTCTCACACCGTTTTTGGGCCACTGACATATTCTGGACTTTAGGGGGTCTACGATGCCTGTAAACCCCTTTTTTGGGCCTCCAAACATTTCAACATTTTTGCAGGCCTAAAATGCATTTAAGGCCTTTTTTGGGCTGCTAACATATTCTGTACTTTCAGGGGGGTAGGATGCATTTTTCGTGCCAAAAATATTTTTGGGAATTTCAGTGGTCTAGGATGCGGGTTAATGCCCCTTTCAAGCTGAAAATGCTTTTGGGACATTCCAAGCTCTCTCACACTGCTTTTGGGCCACCAACATCTTCTGGACTTTAGGTGGTCTACGATGCCTGTAAACCCCTTTTTTGGGCCTCCAAAGATTTCAACATTTTTGCCGGCCTAAGATGCATTTTAAGGCCTTTTTTGGGCTGCTAACATATTCTGTACTTTCGAGGATGTAGGATGCATTTTTCGTGGCAAAAATATTTTGGAGAATTACAGTGGTCTAGGATGTGGGTTAATGCCCCTTTCAGGCTGTAAATGTTTTTGGGACATTCAGAGATCTCTCACAATGTTTTTGGGCCACCACCATTTTCCAGACTTTAGGGGGTCTACGATGCCTGTAAACCCCTTTTTTGGGCCTCCAAAGATTTCAACATTTTTTCAGGCCTAAGATGCATTTTAAGGCCTTTTTTGGAATGCTGACATATTCTGAACTTTCAGGGTTGCAGGATGCATTTTTCGTGCCAAAAATATTTTTGGGAATTTCAGGGGTCTAGCATGCGGGTTAATGTCCTTTTCAGACTGCAAATGTTTTTGGGAGATTCAGAGCTCTCTCACACCGTTTTTGGGCCACCGACATATTCTGGACTTTAGGGGGTCTACGATGCCTGTAAACCCCTTTTTTGGGCATCCAAACATTTCAACATTTTTACAGGTCTAAGATGCATTTTAAGGCCTTTTTGGGCTGCTAACATTTTCTGAACTTTCAGGGGTGTAGGATGCATTTTTCGTGCCAGAAATATTTTTGGTAATTTCAGTGGTCTAGGATTTGGGTTAATGCCCCTTTCAGGCTGCAAATGTTTTTGCGACATTCAGAGCTCTCTCACAATGTTTTTGGGCCACCAACATTTTCTGGACTTTAGTGGGTCTACGATGCCTGTAAACCTTTTTTTTGGGCCTCCAAACATTTCAACATTTTTGCAGGCCTAAAATGCATTTAAGGCCTTTTTTGGGCTGCTAACATATTCTGTACTTTCAGGGGGGTAGGATGCATTTTTCGTGCCAAAAATATTTTTGGGAATTTCAGTGGTCTAGGATGCGGGTTAATGCCCCCTTTCAAGCTGCAAATGCTTTTGGGACATTCCGAGCTCTCTCACACTGCTTTTGGGCCACCAACATTTTCTGGACTTTAGGTGGTCTACGATGCCTGTAAACCCCTTTTTTGGGCCTCCAAAGATTTCAACATTTTTGCCGGCCTAAGATGCATTTTAAGGCCTTTTTTGGGCTGCTAACATATTCTGTACTTTCGGGGATGTAGGATGCATTTTTCGTGGCAAAAATATTTTGGAGAATTACAGTGGTCTAGGATGTGGGTTAATGCCCCTTTCAGGCTGTAAATGTTTTTGGGACATTCAGAGATCTCTCACAATGTTTTTGGGCCACCAACATTTTACAGACTTTAGGGGGTCTACGATGCCTGTAAACCCCTTTTTTGGGCCTCCAAAGATTTCAACATTTTTGCAGGCCTAAGATGCATTTTAAGGCCTTTTTTGGGCTGCTAACATATTCTGTACTTTCGGGGTTGTAGGATCCATTTTTCGTGGCAAAAATATTTTTGTTTTGGGAATTTCAGTGGTCTAGGATGTGGGTTAATGCCTCTTTCAGGCTGCAAATGCTTTTGGGACATTCAGAGCTCTCTCACACTGTTTTTGGGCCACCAACATTTTCTGAACTTTAGGGGGTCTACGATGCCTGTAAACCCCTTTTTTGGGCATCCAAACATTTCAACATTTTTGCAGGCCTAAGATGCATTTTAAGGCCTTTTTTGGGCTGCTAACATTTTCTGAACTTTCAGGGGGGTAGGATGCATTTTTCGTGCCAGAAATATTTTTGGTAATTTCAGTGGTCTAGGATTTGGGTTAATGCCCCTTTTGGGCTGCTAATGTTTTTGGGACATTCAGAGCTCTCTCACAATGTCTTTGGGCCACCAACATTTTCTGGACTTTAGGGGGTCTACGATGCGGGTAAACCTTTTTTTTGGGCCTCCAAACATTTCAACATTTTTGCAGGCCTAAATTGCATTTAAGGCCTTTTTTGGGCTGCTAACATATTCTGTACTTTCAGGGGTTTAGGATGCATTTTTCGTGCCAAAAATATTTTTGGGAATTTCAGGGGTCTAGCATGCGGGTTAATGTCCTTTTCAGACTGCAAATGTTTTTGGGAGATTCAGAGCTCTCTCACACCGTTTTTGGGCCACCGACATATTCTGGACTTTAGGGGGTCTACGATGCCTGTAAACCCCTTTTTTGGGCATCCAAACATTTCAACATTTTTGCAGGCCTAAGATGCATTTTAAGGCCTTTTTGGGCTGCTAACATTTTCTGAACTTTCAGGGGTGTAGGATGCATTTTTTGTGCCAGAAATATTTTTGGTAATTTCAGTGGTCTAGGATTTGGGTTAATGCCCCTTTCAGGCTGCAAATGTTTTTGCGACATTCAGAGCTCTCTCACAATGTTTTTGGGCCACCAACATTTTCTGGACTTTAGTGGGTCTACGATGCCTGTAAACCTTTTTTTTGGGCCTCCAAACATTTCAACATTTTTGCAGGCCTAAAATGCATTTAAGGCCTTTTTTGGGCTGCTAACATATTCTGTACTTTCAGGGGGGTAGGATGCATTTTTCGTGCCAAAAATATTTTTGGGAATTTCAGTGGTCTAGGATGCGGGTTAATGCCCCTTTCAAGCTGCAAATGCTTTTGGGACATTCCGAGCTCTCTCACACTGCTTTTGGGCCACCAACATTTTCTGGACTTTAGGTGGTCTACGATGCCTGTAAACCCCTTTTTTGGGCCTCCAAAGATTTCAACATTTTTGCCGGCCTAAGATGCATTTTAAGGCCTTTTTTGGGCTGCTAACATATTCTGTACTTTCGGGGATGTAGGATGCATTTTTCGTGGCAAAAATATTTTGGAGAATTACAGTGGTCTAGGATGTGGGTTAATGCCCCTTTCAGGCTGTAAATGTTTTTGGGACATTCAGAGATCTCTCACAATGTTTTTGGGCCACCAACATTTTACAGACTTTAGGGGGTCTACGATGCCTGTAAACCCCTTTTTTGGGCCTCCAAAGATTTCAACATTTTTTCAGGCCTAAGATGCATTTTAAGGCCTTTTTTGGAATGCTGACATATTCTGAACTTTCAGGGTTGTAGGATGCATTTTTCGTGCCAAAAATATTTTTGGGAATTTCAGGGGTCTAGCATGCGGGTTAATGTCCTTTTCAGACTGCAAATGTTTTTGGGAGATTCAGAGCTCTCTCACACCGTTGTTGGGCCACCGACATATTCTGGACTTTAGGGGGTCTACGATGCCTGTAAACCCCTTTTTTGGGCATCCAAACATTTCAACATTTTTGCAGGCCTAAGATGCATTTTAAGGCCTTTTTGGGCTGCTAACATTTTCTGAACTTTCAGGGCTGTAGGATGCATTTTTCGTACCAGAAATATTTTTGGTAATTTCAGTGGTCTAGGATTTGGGTTAATGCCCCTTTCAGGCTGCAAATGTTTTTGGGACATTCAGAGCTCTCTCACAATGTCTTTGGGCCACCAACATTTTCTGGACTTTAGGGGGTCTACGATGCTGGTAAACCTTTTTTTTGGGCCTCCAAACATTTCAACATTTTTGCAGGCCTAAATTGCATTTAAGGCCTTTTTTGGTCTGCTAACATATTCTGTACTTTCAGGGGTTTAGGATGCATTTTTCGTGCCAAAAATATTTTTGGGAATTTCAGTGGTCTAGGATTTTGGTTAATGCCCCTTTCAGGCTGCAAATGTTTTTGGGACATTCAGAGCTCTCTCACAATGTTTTTGGGCCACCAACATTTTCTGGACTTTAGGGGGTCTACGATGCCTGTAAACCTTTTTTTTGGGCCTCCAAACATTTCAACATTTTTGCAGGCCTAAAATGCATTTAAGGCCTTTTTTGGGCTGCTAACATATTCTGTACTTTCAGGGGGGTAGGATGCATTTTTCGTGCCAAAAATATTTTTGGGAATTTCAGTGGTCTAGGATGCAGGTTAATGCCCCTTTCAAGCTGCAAATGCTTTTGGGACATTACGAGCTCTCTCACACTGCTTTTGGGCCACCAAAATTTTCTGGACTTTAGGTGGTCTACGATGCCTGTAAACCCCTTTTTTGGGCCTCCAAAGATTTCAACATTTTTGCCGGCCTAAGATGCATTTTAAGGCCTTTTTTGGGCTGCTAACATATTCTGTACTTTCGGGGATGTAGGATGCATTTTTCGTGGCAAAAATATTTTGGAGAATTACAGTGGTCTAGGATGTGGGTTAATGCCCCTTTCAGGCTGTAAATGTTTTTGGGACATTCAGAGATCTCTCACAATGTTTTTGGGCCACCAACATTTTACAGACTTTAGGGGGTCTACGATGCCTGTAAACCCCTTTTTTGGGCCTCCAAAGATTTCAACATTTTTGCAGGCCTAAGATGCATTTTAAGGCCTTTTTTGGGCTGCTAACATATTCTGTACTTTTGGGGTTGTAGGATCCATTTTTCGTGGCAAAAATATTTTTGTTTTGGGAATTTCAGTGGTCTAGGATGTGGGTTAATGCCTCTTTCAGGCTGCAAATGCTTTTGGGACATTCAGAGCTCTCTCACACTGTTTTTGGGCCACCAACATTTTCTGAACTTTAGGGGGTCTACGATGCCTGTAAACCTCTTTTTTGGGCATCCAAACATTTCAACATTTTTGCAGGCCTAAGATGCATTTTAAGGCCTTTTTTGGGCTGCTAACATTTTCTGAACTTTCAGGGGTGTAGGATGCATTTTTCGTGCCAGAAATATTTTTGGTAATTTCAGTGGTCTAGGATTTGGGTTAATGCCCCTTTTGGGCTGCTAATGTTTTTGGGACATTCAGAGCTCTCTCACAATGTCTTTGGGCCACCAACATTTTCTGGATTTTAGGGGGTCTACGATGCGGGTAAACCTTTTTTTTGGGCCTCCAAACATTTCAACATTTTTGCAGGCCTAAATTGCATTTAAGGCCTTTTTTGGGCTGCTAACATATTCTGTACTTTCAGGGGTTTAGGATGCATTTTTCGTGCCAAAAATATTTTTGGGAATTTCAGTGGTCTAGGATTTGGGTTAATGCCCCTTTCAGGCTGCAAATGTTTTTGGGACATTCAGAGCTCTCTCACAATGTTTTTGGGCCACCAACATTTTCTGGACTTTAGGGGGTCTACGATGCCTGTAAACCTTTTTTTTGGGCCTCCAAACATTTCAACATTTTTGCAGGCCTAAAACGCATTTAAGGCCTTTTTTGGGCTGCTAACATATTCTGTACTTTCAGGGGGGTAGGATGCATTTTTCGTGCCAAAAATATTTTTGGGAATTTCAGTGGTCTAGGATGCGGGTTAATGCCCCTTTCAAGCTGAAAATGCTTTTGGGACATTCCGAGCTCTCTCACAATGTTTTTGGGCCACCAACATTTTCTGGACTTTAGGTGGTCTACGATGCCTGTAAACCCCTTTTTTGGGCCTCCAAAGATTTCAACATTTTTGCCGGCCTAAGATGCATTTTAAGGCCTTTTTTGGGCTGCTAACATATTCTGTACTTTCGAGGATGTAGGATGCATTTTTCGTGGCAAAAATATTTTGGAGAATTACAGTGGTCTAGGATGTGGGTTAATGCCCCTTTCAGGCTGTAAATGTTTTTGGGACATTCAGAGATCTCTCACAATGTTTTTGGGCCACCAACATTTTACAGACTTTAGGGGGTCTACGATGCCTGTAAACCCCTTTTTTGGGCCTCCAAAGATTTCAACATTTTTTCAGGCCTAAGATGCATTTTAAGGCCTTTTTTGGAATGCTGACATATTCTGAACTTTCAGGGTTGTAGGATGCATTTTTCGTTCCAAAAATATTTTTGGGAATTTCAGGGGTCTAGCATGCGGGTTAATGTCCTTTTCAGACTGCAAATGTTTTTGGGAGATTCAGAGCTCTCTCACACCGTTTTTGGGCCACCGACATATTCTGGACTTTAGGGGGTCTACGATGCCTGTAAACCCCTTTTTTGGGCATCCAAACATTTCAACATTTTTGCAGGCCTAAGATGCATTTTAAGGCCTTTTTGGGCTGCTAACATTTTCTGAACTTTCAGGGGTGTAGGATGCATTTTTCGTGCCAGAAATATTTTTGGTAATTTCAGTGGTCTAGGATTTGGGTTAATGCCCCTTTCAGGCTGCAAATGTTTTTGCGACATTCAGAGCTCTCTCACAATGTTTTTGGGCCACCAACATTTTCTGGACTTTAGTGGGTCTACGATGCCTGTAAACCTTTTTTTTGGGCCTCCAAACATTTCAACATTTTTGCAGGCCTAAAATGCATTTAAGGCCTTTTTTGGGCTGCTAACATATTCTGTACTTTCAGGGGGGTAGGATGCATTTTTCGTGCCAAAAATATTTTTGGGAATTTCAGTGGTCTAGGATGCGGGTTAATGCCCCTTTCAAGCTGCAAATGCTTTTGGGACATTCCGAGCTCTCTCACACTGCTTTTGGGCCACCAACATTTTCTGGACTTTAGGTGGTCTACGATGCCTGTAAACCCCTTTTTTGGGCCTCCAAAGATTTCAACATTTTTGCCGGCCTAAGATGCATTTTAAGGCCTTTTTTGGGCTGCTAACATATTCTGTACTTTCGGGGATGTAGGATGCATTTTTCGTGGCAAAAATATTTTGGAGAATTACAGTGGTCTAGGATGTGGGTTAATGCCCCTTTCAGGCTGTAAATGTATTTGGGACATTCAGAGATCTCTCACAATGTTTTTGGGCCACCAACATTTTACAGACTTTAGGGGGTCTACGATGCCTGTAAACCCCTTTTTTGGGCCTCCAAAGATTTCAACATTTTTGCAGGCCTAAGATGCATTTTAAGGCCTTTTTTGGAATGCTGACATATTCTGAACTTTCAGGGTTGTAGGATGCATTTTTCGTGCCAAAAATATTTTTGGGAATTTCAGGGGTCTAGCATGCGGGTTAATGTCCTTTTCAGACTGCAAATGTTTTTGGGAGATTCAGAGCTCTCTCACACCGTTTTTGGGCCACTGACATATTCTGGACTTTAGGGGGTCTACGATGCCTGTAAACCCCTTTTTTGGGCCTCCAAACATTTCAACATTTTTGCAGGCCTAAAATGCATTTAAGGCCTTTTTTGGGCTGCTAACATATTCTGTACTTTCAGGGGGGTAGGATGCATTTTTCGTGCCAAAAATATTTTTGGGAATTTCAGTGGTCTAGGATGCGGGTTAATGCCCCTTTCAAGCTGAAAATGCTTTTGGGACATTCCAAGCTCTCTCACACTGCTTTTGGGCCACCAACATTTTCTGGACTTTAGGTGGTCTACGATGCCTGTAAACCCCTTTTTTGGGCCTCCAAAGATTTCAACATTTTTGCCGGCCTAAGATGCATTTTAAGGCCTTTTTTGGGCTGCTAACATATTCTGTACTTTCGAGGATGTAGGATGCATTTTTCGTGGCAAAAATATTTTGGAGAATTACAGTGGTCTAGGATGTGGGTTAATGCCCCTTTCAGGCTGTAAATGTTTTTGGGACATTCAGAGATCTCTCACAATGTTTTTGGGCCACCACCATTTTCCAGACTTTAGGGGGTCTACGATGCCTGTAAACCCCTTTTTTGGGCCTCCAAAGATTTCAACATTTTTTCAGGCCTAAGATGCATTTTAAGGCCTTTTTTGGAATGCTGACATATTCTGAACTTTCAGGGTTGTAGGATGCATTTTTCGTGCCAAAAATATTTTTGGGAATTTCAGGGGTCTAGCATGCGGGTTAATGTCCTTTTCAGACTGCAAATGTTTTTGGGAGATTCAGAGCTCTCTCACACCGTTTTTGGGCCACCGACATATTCTGGACTTTAGGGGGTCTACGATGCCTGTAAACCCCTTTTTTGGGCATCCAAACATTTCAACATTTTTACAGGTCTAAGATGCATTTTAAGGCCTTTTTGGGCTGCTAACATTTTCTGAACTTTCAGGGGTGTAGGATGCATTTTTCGTGCCAGAAATATTTTTGGTAATTTCAGTGGTCTAGGATTTGGGTTAATGCCCCTTTCAGGCTGCAAATGTTTTTGCGACATTCAGAGCTCTCTCACAATGTTTTTGGGCCACCAACATTTTCTGGACTTTAGTGGGTCTACGATGCCTGTAAACCTTTTTTTTGGGCCTCCAAACATTTCAACATTTTTGCAGGCCTAAAATGCATTTAAGGCCTTTTTTGGGCTGCTAACATATTCTGTACTTTCAGGGGGGTAGGATGCATTTTTCGTGCCAAAAATATTTTTGGGAATTTCAGTGGTCTAGGATGCGGGTTAATGCCCCTTTCAAGCTGCAAATGCTTTTGGGACATTCCGAGCTCTCTCACACTGCTTTTGGGCCACCAACATTTTCTGGACTTTAGGTGGTCTACGATGCCTGTAAACCCCTTTTTTGGGCCTCCAAAGATTTCAACATTTTTGCCGGCCTAAGATGCATTTTAAGGCCTTTTTTGGGCTGCTAACATATTCTGTACTTTCGGGGATGTAGGATGCATTTTTCGTGGCAAAAATATTTTGGAGAATTACAGTGGTCTAGGATGTGGGTTAATGCCCCTTTAAGGCTGTAAATGTTTTTGGGACATTCAGAGATCTCTCACAATGTTTTTGGGCCACCAACATTTTACAGACTTTAGGGGGTCTACGATGCCTGTAAACCCCTTTTTTGGGCCTCCAAAGATTTCAACATTTTTGCAGGCCTAAGATGCATTTTAAGGCCTTTTTTGGGCTGCTAACATATTCTGTACTTTTGGGGTTGTAGGATCCATTTTTCGTGGCAAAAATATTTTTGTTTTGGGAATTTCAGTGGTCTAGGATGTGGGTTAATGCCTCTTTCAGGCTGCAAATGCTTTTGGGACATTCAGAGCTCTCTCACACTGTTTTTGGGCCACCAACATTTTCTGAACTTTAGGGGGTCTACGATGCCTGTAAACCTCTTTTTTGGGCATCCAAACATTTCAACATTTTTGCAGGCCTAAGATGCATTTTAAGGCCTTTTTTGGGCTGCTAACATTTTCTGAACTTTCAGGGGTGTAGGATGCATTTTTCGTGCCAGAAATATTTTTGGTAATTTCAGTGGTCTAGGATTTGGGTTAATGCCCCTTTTGGGCTGCTAATGTTTTTGGGACATTCAGAGCTCTCTCACAATGTCTTTGGGCCACCAACATTTTCTGGATTTTAGGGGGTCTACGATGCGGGTAAACCTTTTTTTTGGGCCTCCAAACATTTCAACATTTTTGCAGGCCTAAATTGCATTTAAGGCCTTTTTTGGGCTGCTAACATATTCTGTACTTTCAGGGGTTTAGGATGCATTTTTCGTGCCAAAAATATTTTTGGGAATTTCAGTGGTCTAGGATTTGGGTTAATGCCCCTTTCAGGCTGCAAATGTTTTTGGGACATTCAGAGCTCTCTCACAATGTTTTTGGGCCACCAACATTTTCTGGACTTTAGGGGGTCTACGATGCCTGTAAACCTTTTTTTTGGGCCTCCAAACATTTCAACATTTTTGCAGGCCTAAAACGCATTTAAGGCCTTTTTTGGGCTGCTAACATATTCTGTACTTTCAGGGGGGTAGGATGCATTTTTCGTGCCAAAAATATTTTTGGGAATTTCAGTGGTCTAGGATGCGGGTTAATGCCCCTTTCAAGCTGAAAATGCTTTTGGGACATTCCGAGCTCTCTCACACTGCTTTTGGGCCACCAACATTTTCTGGACTTTAGGTGGTCTACGATGCCTGTAAACCCCTTTTTTGGGCCTCCAAAGATTTCAACATTTTTGCCGGCCTAAGATGCATTTTAAGGCCTTTTTTGGGCTGCTAACATATTCTGTACTTTCGGGGATGTAGGATGCATTTTCCGTGGCAAAAATATTTTGGAGAATTACAGTGGTCTAGGATGTGGGTTAATGCCCCTTTCAGGCTGTAAATGTTTTTGGGACATTCAGAGATCTCTCACAATGTTTTTGGGCCACCAACATTTTACAGACTTTAGGGGGTCTACGATGCCTGTAAACCCCTTTTTTGGGCCTCCAAAGATTTCAACATTTTTTCAGGCCTAAAATGCATTTTAAGGCCTTTTTTGGAATGCTGACATATTCTGAACTTTCAGGGTTGTAGGATGCATTTTTCGTGCCAAAAATATTTTTGGGAATTTCAGGGGTCTAGCATGCGGGTTAATGTCCTTTTCAGACTGCAAATGTTTTTGGGAGATTCAGAGCTCTCTCACACCGTTTTTGGGCCACCGACATATTCTGGACTTTAGGGGGTCTACGATGCCTGTAAACCCCTTTTTTGGGCCTCCAAACATTTCAACATTTTTGCAGGCCTAAAATGCATTTAAGGCCTTTTTTGGGCTGCTAACATATTCTGTACTTTCAGGGGGGTAGGATGCATTTTTCGTGCCAAAAATATTTTTGGGAATTTCAGTGGTCTAGGATGCGGGTTAATGCCCCTTTCAAGCTGAAAATGCTTTTGGGACATTCCAAGCTCTCTCACACTGCTTTTGGGCCACCAACATTTTCTGGAATTTAGGTGGTCTACGATGCCTGTAAACCCCTTTTTTGGGCCTCCAAAGATTTCAACATTTTTGCCGGCCTAAGATGCATTTTAAGGCCTTTTTTGGGCTGCTAACATATTCTGTACTTTCGAGGATGTAGGATGCATTTTTCGTGGCAAAAATATTTTGGAGAATTACAGTGATCTAGGATGTGGGTTAATGCCCCTTTCAGGCTGTAAATGTTTTTGGGACATTCAGAGATCTCTCACAATGTTTTTGGGCCACCACCATTTTCCAGACTTTAGGGGGTCTACGATGCCTGTAAACCCCTTTTTTGGGCCTCCAAAGATTTCAACATTTTTTCAGGCCTAAGATGCATTTTAAGGCCTTTTTTGGAATGCTGACATATTCTGAACTTTCAGGGTTGTAGGATGCATTTTTCGTTCCAAAAATATTTTTGGGAATTTCAGGGGTCTAGCATGCGGGTTAATGTCCTTTTCAGACTGCAAATGTTTTTGGGAGATTCAGAGCTCTCTCACACCGTTTTTGGGCCACCGACATATTCTGGACTTTAGGGGGTCTACGATGCCTGTAAACCCCTTTTTTGGGCATCCAAACATTTCAACATTTTTGCAGGCCTAAGATGCATTTTAAGGCCTTTTTGGGCTGCTAACATTTTCTGAACTTTCAGGGGTGTAGGATGCATTTTTCGTGCCAGAAATATTTTTGGTAATTTCAGTGGTCTAGGATTTGGGTTAATGCCCCTTTCAGGCTGCAAATGTTTTTGCGACATTCAGAGCTCTCTCACAATGTTTTTGGGCCACCAACATTTTCTGGACTTTAGTGGGTCTACGATGCCTGTAAACCTTTTTTTTGGGCCTCCAAACATTTCAACATTTTTGCAGGCCTAAAATGCATTTAAGGCCTTTTTTGGGCTGCTAACATATTCTGTACTTTCAGGGGGGTAGGATGCATTTTTCGTGCCAAAAATATTTTTGGGAATTTCAGTGGTCTAGGATGCGGGTTAATGCCCCTTTCAAGCTGCAAATGCTTTTGGGACATTCCGAGCTCTCTCACACTGCTTTTGGGCCACCAACATTTTCTGGACTTTAGGTGGTCTACGATGCCTGTAAACCCCTTTTTTGGGCCTCCAAAGATTTCAACATTTTTGCCGGCCTAAGATGCATTTTAAGGCCTTTTTTGGGCTGCTAACATATTCTGTACTTTCGGGGATGTAGGATGCATTTTTCGTGGCAAAAATATTTTGGAGAATTACAGTGGTCTAGGATGTGGGTTAATGCCCCTTTCAGGCTGTAAATGTTTTTGGGACATTCAGAGATCTCTCACAATGTTTTTGGGCCACCAACATTTTACAGACTTTAGGGGGTCTACGATGCCTGTAAACCCCTTTTTTGGGCCTCCAAAGATTTCAACATTTTTGCAGGCCTAAGATGCATTTTAAGGCCTTTTTTGGAATGCTGACATATTCTGAACTTTCAGGGTTGTAGGATGCATTTTTCGTGCCAAAAATATTTTTGGGAATTTCAGGGGTCTAGCATGCGGGTTAATGTCCTTTTCAGACTGCAAATGTTTTTGGGAGATTCAGAGCTCTCTCACACCGTTTTTGGGCCACTGACATATTCTGGACTTTAGGGGGTCTACGATGCCTGTAAACCCCTTTTTTGGGCCTCCAAACATTTCAACATTTTTGCAGGCCTAAAATGCATTTAAGGCCTTTTTTGGGCTGCTAACATATTCTGTACTTTCAGGGGGGTAGGATGCATTTTTCGTGCCAAAAATATTTTTGGGAATTTCAGTGGTCTAGGATGCGGGTTAATGCCCCTTTCAAGCTGAAAATGCTTTTGGGACATTCCAAGCTCTCTCACACTGCTTTTGGGCCACCAACATCTTCTGGACTTTAGGTGGTCTACGATGCCTGTAAACCCCTTTTTTGGGCCTCCAAAGATTTCAACATTTTTGCCGGCCTAAGATGCATTTTAAGGCCTTTTTTGGGCTGCTAACATATTCTGTACTTTCGAGGATGTAGGATGCATTTTTCGTGGCAAAAATATTTTGGAGAATTACAGTGGTCTAGGATGTGGGTTAATGCCCCTTTCAGGCTGTAAATGTTTTTGGGACATTCAGAGATCTCTCACAATGTTTTTGGGCCACCACCATTTTCCAGACTTTAGGGGGTCTACGATGCCTGTAAACCCCTTTTTTGGGCCTCCAAAGATTTCAACATTTTTTCAGGCCTAAGATGCATTTTAAGGCCTTTTTTGGAATGCTGACATATTCTGAACTTTCAGGGTTGTAGGATGCATTTTTCGTGCCAAAAATATTTTTGGGAATTTCAGGGGTCTAGCATGCGGGTTAATGTCCTTTTCAGACTGCAAATGTTTTTGGGAGATTCAGAGCTCTCTCACACCGTTTTTGGGCCACCGACATATTCTGGACTTTAGGGGGTCTACGATGCCTGTAAACCCCTTTTTTGGGCATCCAAACATTTCAACATTTTTACAGGTCTAAGATGCATTTTAAGGCCTTTTTGGGCTGCTAACATTTTCTGAACTTTCAGGGGTGTAGGATGCATTTTTCGTGCCAGAAATATTTTTGGTAATTTCAGTGGTCTAGGATTTGGGTTAATGCCCCTTTCAGGCTGCAAATGTTTTTGCGACATTCAGAGCTCTCTCACAATGTTTTTGGGCCACCAACATTTTCTGGACTTTAGTGGGTCTACGATGCCTGTAAACCTTTTTTTTGGGCCTCCAAACATTTCAACATTTTTGCAGGCCTAAAATGCATTTAAGGCCTTTTTTGGGCTGCTAACATATTCTGTACTTTCAGGGGGGTAGGATGCATTTTTCGTGCCAAAAATATTTTTGGGAATTTCAGTGGTCTAGGATGCGGGTTAATGCCCCCTTTCAAGCTGCAAATGCTTTTGGGACATTCCGAGCTCTCTCACACTGCTTTTGGGCCACCAACATTTTCTGGACTTTAGGTGGTCTACGATGCCTGTAAACCCCTTTTTTGGGCCTCCAAAGATTTCAACATTTTTGCCGGCCTAAGATGCATTTTAAGGCCTTTTTTGGGCTGCTAACATATTCTGTACTTTCGGGGATGTAGGATGCATTTTTCGTGGCAAAAATATTTTGGAGAATTACAGTGGTCTAGGATGTGGGTTAATGCCCCTTTCAGGCTGTAAATGTTTTTGGGACATTCAGAGATCTCTCACAATGTTTTTGGGCCACCAACATTTTACAGACTTTAGGGGGTCTACGATGCCTGTAAACCCCTTTTTTGGGCCTCCAAAGATTTCAACATTTTTGCAGGCCTAAGATGCATTTTAAGGCCTTTTTTGGGCTGCTAACATATTCTGTACTTTCGGGGTTGTAGGATCCATTTTTCGTGGCAAAAATATTTTTGTTTTGGGAATTTCAGTGGTCTAGGATGTGGGTTAATGCCTCTTTCAGGCTGCAAATGCTTTTGGGACATTCAGAGCTCTCTCACACTGTTTTTGGGCCACCAACATTTTCTGAACTTTAGGGGGTCTACGATGCCTGTAAACCCCTTTTTTGGGCATCCAAACATTTCAACATTTTTGCAGGCCTAAGATGCATTTTAAGGCCTTTTTTGGGCTGCTAACATTTTCTGAACTTTCAGGGGGGTAGGATGCATTTTTCGTGCCAGAAATATTTTTGGTAATTTCAGTGGTCTAGGATTTGGGTTAATGCCCCTTTTGGGCTGCTAATGTTTTTGGGACATTCAGAGCTCTCTCACAATGTCTTTGGGCCACCAACATTTTCTGGACTTTAGGGGGTCTACGATGCGGGTAAACCTTTTTTTTGGGCCTCCAAACATTTCAACATTTTTGCAGGCCTAAATTGCATTTAAGGCCTTTTTTGGGCTGCTAACATATTCTGTACTTTCAGGGGTTTAGGATGCATTTTTCGTGCCAAAAATATTTTTGGGAATTTCAGGGGTCTAGCATGCGGGTTAATGTCCTTTTCAGACTGCAAATGTTTTTGGGAGATTCAGAGCTCTCTCACACCGTTTTTGGGCCACCGACATATTCTGGACTTTAGGGGGTCTACGATGCCTGTAAACCCCTTTTTTGGGCATCCAAACATTTCAACATTTTTGCAGGCCTAAGATGCATTTTAAGGCCTTTTTGGGCTGCTAACATTTTCTGAACTTTCAGGGGTGTAGGATGCATTTTTTGTGCCAGAAATATTTTTGGTAATTTCAGTGGTCTAGGATTTGGGTTAATGCCCCTTTCAGGCTGCAAATGTTTTTGCGACATTCAGAGCTCTCTCACAATGTTTTTGGGCCACCAACATTTTCTGGACTTTAGTGGGTCTACGATGCCTGTAAACCTTTTTTTTGGGCCTCCAAACATTTCAACATTTTTGCAGGCCTAAAATGCATTTAAGGCCTTTTTTGGGCTGCTAACATATTCTGTACTTTCAGGGGGGTAGGATGCATTTTTCGTGCCAAAAATATTTTTGGGAATTTCAGTGGTCTAGGATGCGGGTTAATGCCCCTTTCAAGCTGCAAATGCTTTTGGGACATTCCGAGCTCTCTCACACTGCTTTTGGGCCACCAACATTTTCTGGACTTTAGGTGGTCTACGATGCCTGTAAACCCCTTTTTTGGGCCTCCAAAGATTTCAACATTTTTGCCGGCCTAAGATGCATTTTAAGGCCTTTTTTGGGCTGCTAACATATTCTGTACTTTCGGGGATGTAGGATGCATTTTTCGTGGCAAAAATATTTTGGAGAATTACAGTGGTCTAGGATTTGGGTTAATGCCCCTTTCAGGCTGCAAATGTTTTTGGGACATTCAGAGCTCTCTCACAATGTTTTTGGGCCACCAACATTTTCTGGACTTTAGGGGGTCTACGATGCCTGTAAACCTTTTTTTTGGGCCTCCAAACATTTCAACATTTTTGCAGGCCTAAATTGCATTTAAGGCCTTTTTTGGGCTGCTAACATATTCTGTACTTTCAGGGGTTTAGGATGCATTTTTCGTGCCAAAAATATTTTTGGGAATTTCAGTGGTCTAGGATGCGGGTTAATGCCCCTTTCAAGCTGAAAATGCTTTTGGGACATTCCGAGCTCTCTCACACTGCTTTTGGGCCACCAACATTTTCTGGACTTTAGGTGGTCTACGATGCCTGTAAACCCCTTTTTTGGGCCTCCAAAGATTTCAACATTTTTGCCGGCCTAAGATGCATTTTAAGGCCTTTTTTGGGCTGCTAACATATTCTGTACTTTCGGGGATGTAGGATGCATTTTCCGTGGCAAAAATATTTTGGAGAATTACAGTGGTCTAGGATGTGGGTTAATGCCCCTTTCAGGCTGTAAATGTTTTTGGGACATTCAGAGATCTCTCACAATGTTTTTGGGCCACCAACATTTTACAGACTTTAGGGGGTCTACGATGCCTGTAAACCCCTTTTTTGGGCCTCCAAAGATTTCAACATTTTTTCAGGCCTAAAATGCATTTTAAGGTCTTTTTTGGAATGCTGACATATTCTGAACTTTCAGGGTTGTAGGATGCATTTTTCGTGCCAAAAATATTTTTGGGAATTTCAGGGGTCTAGCATGCGGGTTAATGTCCTTTTCAGACTGCAAATGTTTTTGGGAGATTCAGAGCTCTCTCACACCGTTTTTGGGCCACCGACATATTCTGGACTTTAGGGGGTCTACGATGCCTGTAAACCCCTTTTTTGGGCCTCCAAACATTTCAACATTTTTGCAGGCCTAAAATGCATTTAAGGCCTTTTTTGGGCTGCTAACATATTCTGTACTTTCAGGGGGGTAGGATGCATTTTTCGTGCCAAAAATATTTTTGGGAATTTCAGTGGTCTAGGATGCGGGTTAATGCCCCTTTCAAGCTGAAAATGCTTTTGGGACATTCCAAGCTCTCTCACACTGCTTTTGGGCCACCAACATTTTCTGGAATTTAGGTGGTCTACGATGCCTGTAAACCCCTTTTTTGGGCCTCCAAAGATTTCAACATTTTTGCCGGCCTAAGATGCATTTTAAGGCCTTTTTTGGGCTGCTAACATATTCTGTACTTTCGAGGATGTAGGATGCATTTTTCGTGGCAAAAATATTTTGGAGAATTACAGTGGTCTAGGATGTGGGTTAATGCCCCTTTCAGGCTGTAAATGTTTTTGGGACATTCAGAGATCTCTCACAATGTTTTTGGGCCACCACCATTTTCCAGACTTTAGGGGGTCTACGATGCCTGTAAACCCCTTTTTTGGGCCTCCAAAGATTTCAACATTTTTTCAGGCCTAAGATGCATTTTAAGGCCTTTTTTGGAATGCTGACATATTCTGAACTTTCAGGGTTGTAGGATGCATTTTTCGTTCCAAAAATATTTTTGGGAATTTCAGGGGTCTAGCATGCGGGTTAATGTCCTTTTCAGACTGCAAATGTTTTTGGGAGATTCAGAGCTCTCTCACACCGTTTTTGGGCCACCGACATATTCTGGACTTTAGGGGGTCTACGATGCCTGTAAACCCCTTTTTTGGGCATCCAAACATTTCAACATTTTTGCAGGCCTAAGATGCATTTTAAGGCCTTTTTGGGCTGCTAACATTTTCTGAACTTTCAGGGGTGTAGGATGCATTTTTCGTGCCAGAAATATTTTTGGTAATTTCAGTGGTCTAGGATTTGGGTTAATGCCCCTTTCAGGCTGCAAATGTTTTTGCGACATTCAGAGCTCTCTCACAATGTTTTTGGGCCACCAACATTTTCTGGACTTTAGTGGGTCTACGATGCCTGTAAACCTTTTTTTTGGGCCTCCAAACATTTCAACATTTTTGCAGGCCTAAAATGCATTTAAGGCCTTTTTTGGGCTGCTAACATATTCTGTACTTTCAGGGGGGTAGGATGCATTTTTCGTGCCAAAAATATTTTTGGGAATTTCAGTGGTCTAGGATGCGGGTTAATGCCCCTTTCAAGCTGCAAATGCTTTTGGGACATTCCGAGCTCTCTCACACTGCTTTTGGGCCACCAACATTTTCTGGACTTTAGGTGGTCTACGATGCCTGTAAACCCCTTTTTTGGGCCTCCAAAGATTTCAACATTTTTGCCGGCCTAAGATGCATTTTAAGGCCTTTTTTGGGCTGCTAACATATTCTGTACTTTCGGGGATGTAGGATGCATTTTTCGTGGCAAAAATATTTTGGAGAATTACAGTGGTCTAGGATGTGGGTTAATGCCCCTTTCAGGCTGTAAATGTTTTTGGGACATTCAGAGATCTCTCACAATGTTTTTGGGCCACCAACATTTTACAGACTTTAGGGGGTCTACGATGCCTGTAAACCCCTTTTTTGGGCCTCCAAAGATTTCAACATTTTTGCAGGCCTAAGATGCATTTTAAGGCCTTTTTTGGAATGCTGACATATTCTGAACTTTCAGGGTTGTAGGATGCATTTTTCGTGCCAAAAATATTTTTGGGAATTTCAGGGGTCTAGCATGCGGGTTAATGTCCTTTTCAGACTGCAAATGTTTTTGGGAGATTCAGAGCTCTCTCACACCGTTTTTGGGCCACTGACATATTCTGGACTTTAGGGGGTCTACGATGCCTGTAAACCCCTTTTTTGGGCCTCCAAACATTTCAACATTTTTGCAGGCCTAAAATGCATTTAAGGCCTTTTTTGGGCTGCTAACATATTCTGTACTTTCAGGGGGGTAGGATGCATTTTTCGTGCCAAAAATATTTTTGGGAATTTCAGTGGTCTAGGATGCGGGTTAATGCCCCTTTCAAGCTGAAAATGCTTTTGGGACATTCCAAGCTCTCTCACACTGCTTTTGGGCCACCAACATCTTCTGGACTTTAGGTGGTCTACGATGCCTGTAAACCCCTTTTTTGGGCCTCCAAAGATTTCAACATTTTTGCCGGCCTAAGATGCATTTTAAGGCCTTTTTTGGGCTGCTAACATATTCTGTACTTTCGAGGATGTAGGATGCATTTTTCGTGGCAAAAATATTTTGGAGAATTACAGTGGTCTAGGATGTGGGTTAATGCCCCTTTCAGGCTGTAAATGTTTTTGGGACATTCAGAGATCTCTCACAATGTTTTTGGGCCACCACCATTTTCCAGACTTTAGGGGGTCTACGATGCCTGTAAACCCCTTTTTTGGGCCTCCAAAGATTTCAACATTTTTTCAGGCCTAAGATGCATTTTAAGGCCTTTTTTGGAATGCTGACATATTCTGAACTTTCAGGGTTGTAGGATGCATTTTTCGTGCCAAAAATATTTTTGGGAATTTCAGGGGTCTAGCATGCGGGTTAATGTCCTTTTCAGACTGCAAATGTTTTTGGGAGATTCAGAGCTCTCTCACACCGTTTTTGGGCCACCGACATATTCTGGACTTTAGGGGGTCTACGATGCCTGTAAACCCCTTTTTTGGGCATCCAAACATTTCAACATTTTTACAGGTCTAAGATGCATTTTAAGGCCTTTTTGGGCTGCTAACATTTTCTGAACTTTCAGGGGTGTAGGATGCATTTTTCGTGCCAGAAATATTTTTGGTAATTTCAGTGGTCTAGGATTTGGGTTAATGCCCCTTTCAGGCTGCAAATGTTTTTGCGACATTCAGAGCTCTCTCACAATGTTTTTGGGCCACCAACATTTTCTGGACTTTAGTGGGTCTACGATGCCTGTAAACCTTTTTTTTGGGCCTCCAAACATTTCAACATTTTTGCAGGCCTAAAATGCATTTAAGGCCTTTTTTGGGCTGCTAACATATTCTGTACTTTCAGGGGGGTAGGATGCATTTTTCGTGCCAAAAATATTTTTGGGAATTTCAGTGGTCTAGGATGCGGGTTAATGCCCCCTTTCAAGCTGCAAATGCTTTTGGGACATTCCGAGCTCTCTCACACTGCTTTTGGGCCACCAACATTTTCTGGACTTTAGGTGGTCTACGATGCCTGTAAACCCCTTTTTTGGGCCTCCAAAGATTTCAACATTTTTGCCGGCCTAAGATGCATTTTAAGGCCTTTTTTGGGCTGCTAACATATTCTGTACTTTCGGGGATGTAGGATGCATTTTTCGTGGCAAAAATATTTTGGAGAATTACAGTGGTCTAGGATGTGGGTTAATGCCCCTTTCAGGCTGTAAATGTTTTTGGGACATTCAGAGATCTCTCACAATGTTTTTGGGCCACCAACATTTTACAGACTTTAGGGGGTTTACGATGCCTGTAAACCCCTTTTTTGGGCCTCCAAAGATTTCAACATTTTTGCAGGCCTAAGATGCATTTTAAGGCCTTTTTTGGGCTGCTAACATATTCTGTACTTTCGGGGTTGTAGGATCCATTTTTCGTGGCAAAAATATTTTTGTTTTGGGAATTTCAGTGGTCTAGGATGTGGGTTAATGCCTCTTTCAGGCTGCAAATGCTTTTGGGACATTCAGAGCTCTCTCACACTGTTTTTGGGCCACCAACATTTTCTGAACTTTAGGGGGTCTACGATGCCTGTAAACCCCTTTTTTGGGCATCCAAACATTTCAACATTTTTGCAGGCCTAAGATGCATTTTAAGGCCTTTTTTGGGCTGCTAACATTTTCTGAACTTTCAGGGGGGTAGGATGCATTTTTCGTGCCAGAAATATTTTTGGTAATTTCAGTGGTCTAGGATTTGGGTTAATGCCCCTTTTGGGCTGCTAATGTTTTTGGGACATTCAGAGCTCTCTCACAATGTCTTTGGGCCACCAACATTTTCTGGACTTTAGGGGGTCTACGATGCGGGTAAACCTTTTTTTTGGGCCTCCAAACATTTCAACATTTTTGCAGGCCTAAATTGCATTTAAGGCCTTTTTTGGGCTGCTAACATATTCTGTACTTTCAGGGGTTTAGGATGCATTTTTCGTGCCAAAAATATTTTTGGGAATTTCAGGGGTCTAGCATGCGGGTTAATGTCCTTTTCAGACTGCAAATGTTTTTGGGAGATTCAGAGCTCTCTCACACCGTTTTTGGGCCACCGACATATTCTGGACTTTAGGGGGTCTACGATGCCTGTAAACCCCTTTTTTGGGCATCCAAACATTTCAACATTTTTGCAGGCCTAAGATGCATTTTAAGGCCTTTTTGGGCTGCTAACATTTTCTGAACTTTCAGGGGTGTAGGATGCATTTTTTGTGCCAGAAATATTTTTGGTAATTTCAGTGGTCTAGGATTTGGGTTAATGCCCCTTTCAGGCTGCAAATGTTTTTGCGACATTCAGAGCTCTCTCACAATGTTTTTGGGCCACCAACATTTTCTGGACTTTAGTGGGTCTACGATGCCTGTAAACCTTTTTTTTGGGCCTCCAAACATTTCAACATTTTTGCAGGCCTAAAATGCATTTAAGGCCTTTTTTGGGCTGCTAACATATTCTGTACTTTCAGGGGGGTAGGATGCATTTTTCGTGCCAAAAATATTTTTGGGAATTTCAGTGGTCTAGGATGCGGGTTAATGCCCCTTTCAAGCTGCAAATGCTTTTGGGACATTCCGAGCTCTCTCACACTGCTTTTGGGCCACCAACATTTTCTGGACTTTAGGTGGTCTACGATGCCTGTAAACCCCTTTTTTGGGCCTCCAAAGATTTCAACATTTTTGCCGGCCTAAGATGCATTTTAAGGCCTTTTTTGGGCTGCTAACATATTCTGTACTTTCGGGGATGTAGGATGCATTTTTCGTGGCAAAAATATTTTGGAGAATTACAGTGGTCTAGGATGTGGGTTAATGCCCCTTTCAGGCTGTAAATGTTTTTGGGACATTCAGAGATCTCTCACAATGTTTTTGGGCCACCAACATTTTACAGACTTTAGGGGGTCTACGATGCCTGTAAACCCCTTTTTTGGGCCTCCAAAGATTTCAACATTTTTTCAGGCCTAAGATGCATTTTAAGGCCTTTTTTGGAATGCTGACATATTCTGAACTTTCAGGGTTGTAGGATGCATTTTTCGTGCCAAAAATATTTTTGGGAATTTCAGGGGTCTAGCATGCGGGTTAATGTCCTTTTCAGACTGCAAATGTTTTTGGGAGATTCAGAGCTCTCTCACACCGTTGTTGGGCCACCGACATATTCTGGACTTTAGGGGGTCTACGATGCCTGTAAACCCCTTTTTTGGGCATCCAAACATTTCAACATTTTTGCAGGCCTAAGATGCATTTTAAGGCCTTTTTGGGCTGCTAACATTTTCTGAACTTTCAGGGCTGTAGGATGCATTTTTCGTACCAGAAATATTTTTGGTAATTTCAGTGGTCTAGGATTTGGGTTAATGCCCCTTTCAGGCTGCAAATGTTTTTGGGACATTCAGAGCTCTCTCACAATGTCTTTGGGCCACCAACATTTTCTGGACTTTAGGGGGTCTACGATGCTGGTAAACCTTTTTTTTGGGCCTCCAAACATTTCAACATTTTTGCAGGCCTAAATTGCATTTAAGGCCTTTTTTGGTCTGCTAACATATTCTGTACTTTCAGGGGTTTAGGATGCATTTTTCGTGCCAAAAATATTTTTGGGAATTTCAGTGGTCTAGGATTTTGGTTAATGCCCCTTTCAGGCTGCAAATGTTTTTGGGACATTCAGAGCTCTCTCACAATGTTTTTGGGCCACCAACATTTTCTGGACTTTAGGGGGTCTACGATGCCTGTTAACCTTTTTTTTGGGCCTCCAAACATTTCAACATTTTTGCAGGCCTAAAATGCATTTAAGGCCTTTTTTGGGCTGCTAACATATTCTGTACTTTCAGGGGGGTAGGATGCATTTTTCGTGCCAAAAATATTTTTGGGAATTTCAGTGGTCTAGGATGCAGGTTAATGCCCCTTTCAAGCTGCAAATGCTTTTGGGACATTACGAGCTCTCTCACACTGCTTTTGGGCCACCAAAATTTTCTGGACTTTAGGTGGTCTACGATTCCTGTAAACCCCTTTTTTGGGCCTCCAAAGATTTCAACATTTTTGCCGGCCTAAGATGCATTTTAAGGCCTTTTTTGGGCTGCTAACATATTCTGTACTTTCGGGGATGTAGGATGCATTTTTCGTGGCAAAAATATTTTGGAGAATTACAGTGGTCTAGGATGTGGGTTAATGCCCCTTTCAGGCTGTAAATGTTTTTGGGACATTCAGAGATCTCTCACAATGTTTTTGGGCCACCAACATTTTACAGACTTTAGGGGGTCTACGATGCCTGTAAACCCCTTTTTTGGGCCTCCAAAGATTTCAACATTTTTGCAGGCCTAAGATGCATTTTAAGGCCTTTTTTGGGCTGCTAACATATTCTGTACTTTTGGGGTTGTAGGATCCATTTTTCGTGGCAAAAATATTTTTGTTTTGGGAATTTCAGTGGTCTAGGATGTGGGTTAATGCCTCTTTCAGGCTGCAAATGCTTTTGGGACATTCAGAGCTCTCTCACACTGTTTTTGGGCCACCAACATTTTCTGAACTTTAGGGGGTCTACGATGCCTGTAAACCTCTTTTTTGGGCATCCAAACATTTCAACATTTTTGCAGGCCTAAGATGCATTTTAAGGCCTTTTTTGGGCTGCTAACATTTTCTGAACTTTCAGGGGTGTAGGATGCATTTTTCGTGCCAGAAATATTTTTGGTAATTTCAGTGGTCTAGGATTTGGGTTAATGCCCCTTTTGGGCTGCTAATGTTTTTGGGACATTCAGAGCTCTCTCACAATGTCTTTGGGCCACCAACATTTTCTGGATTTTAGGGGGTCTACGATGCGGGTAAACCTTTTTTTTGGGCCTCCAAACATTTCAACATTTTTGCAGGCCTAAATTGCATTTAAGGCCTTTTTTGGGCTGCTAACATATTCTGTACTTTCAGGGGTTTAGGATGCATTTTTCGTGCCAAAAATATTTTTGGGAATTTCAGTGGTCTAGGATTTGGGTTAATGCCCCTTTCAGGCTGCAAATGTTTTTGGGACATTCAGAGCTCTCTCACAATGTTTTTGGGCCACCAACATTTTCTGGACTTTAGGGGGTCTACGATGCCTGTAAACCTTTTTTTTGGGCCTCCAAACATTTCAACATTTTTGCAGGCCTAAAACGCATTTAAGGCCTTTTTTGGGCTGCTAACATATTCTGTACTTTCAGGGGGGTAGGATGCATTTTTCGTGCCAAAAATATTTTTGGGAATTTCAGTGGTCTAGGATGCGGGTTAATGCCCCTTTCAAGCTGAAAATGCTTTTGGGACATTCCGAGCTCTCTCACAATGTTTTTGGGCCACCAACATTTTCTGGACTTTAGGTGGTCTACGATGCCTGTAAACCCCTTTTTTGGGCCTCCAAAGATTTCAACATTTTTGCCGGCCTAAGATGCATTTTAAGGCCTTTTTTGGGCTGCTAACATATTCTGTACTTTCGAGGATGTAGGATGCATTTTTCGTGGCAAAAATATTTTGGAGAATTACAGTGGTCTAGGATGTGGGTTAATGCCCCTTTCAGGCTGTAAATGTTTTTGGGACATTCAGAGATCTCTCACAATGTTTTTGGGCCACCAACATTTTACAGACTTTAGGGGGTCTACGATGCCTGTAAACCCCTTTTTTGGGCCTCCAAAGATTTCAACATTTTTTCAGGCCTAAGATGCATTTTAAGGCCTTTTTTGGAATGCTGACATATTCTGAACTTTCAGGGTTGTAGGATGCATTTTTCGTTCCAAAAATATTTTTGGGAATTTCAGGGGTCTAGCATGCGGGTTAATGTCCTTTTCAGACTGCAAATGTTTTTGGGAGATTCAGAGCTCTCTCACACCGTTTTTGGGCCACCGACATATTCTGGACTTTAGGGGGTCTACGATGCCTGTAAACCCCTTTTTTGGGCATCCAAACATTTCAACATTTTTGCAGGCCTAAGATGCATTTTAAGGCCTTTTTGGGCTGCTAACATTTTCTGAACTTTCAGGGGTGTAGGATGCATTTTTCGTGCCAGAAATATTTTTGGTAATTTCAGTGGTCTAGGATTTGGGTTAATGCCCCTTTCAGGCTGCAAATGTTTTTGCGACATTCAGAGCTCTCTCACAATGTTTTTGGGCCACCAACATTTTCTGGACTTTAGTGGGTCTACGATGCCTGTAAACCTTTTTTTTGGGCCTCCAAACATTTCAACATTTTTGCAGGCCTAAAATGCATTTAAGGCCTTTTTTGGGCTGCTAACATATTCTGTACTTTCAGGGGGGTAGGATGCATTTTTCGTGCCAAAAATATTTTTGGGAATTTCAGTGGTCTAGGATGCGGGTTAATGCCCCTTTCAAGCTGCAAATGCTTTTGGGACATTCCGAGCTCTCTCACACTGCTTTTGGGCCACCAACATTTTCTGGACTTTAGGTGGTCTACGATGCCTGTAAACCCCTTTTTTGGGCCTCCAAAGATTTCAACATTTTTGCGGCCTAAGATGCATTTTAAGGCCTTTTTTGGGCTGCTAACATATTCTGTACTTTCGGGGATGTAGGATGCATTTTTCGTGGCAAAAATATTTTGGAGAATTACAGTGGTCTAGGATGTGGGTTAATGCCCCTTTCAGGCTGTAAATGTATTTGGGACATTCAGAGATCTCTCACAATGTTTTTGGGCCACCAACATTTTACAGACTTTAGGGGGTCTACGATGCCTGTAAACCCCTTTTTTGGGCCTCCAAAGATTTCAACATTTTTGCAGGCCTAAGATGCATTTTAAGGCCTTTTTTGGAATGCTGACATATTCTGAACTTTCAGGGTTGTAGGATGCATTTTTCGTGCCAAAAATATTTTTGGGAATTTCAGGGGTCTAGCATGCGGGTTAATGTCCTTTTCAGACTGCAAATGTTTTTGGGAGATTCAGAGCTCTCTCACACCGTTTTTGGGCCACTGACATATTCTGGACTTTAGGGGGTCTACGATGCCTGTAAACCCCTTTTTTGGGCCTCCAAACATTTCAACATTTTTGCAGGCCTAAAATGCATTTAAGGCCTTTTTTGGGCTGCTAACATATTCTGTACTTTCAGGGGGGTAGGATGCATTTTTCGTGCCAAAAATATTTTTGGGAATTTCAGTGGTCTAGGATGCGGGTTAATGCCCCTTTCAAGCTGAAAATGCTTTTGGGACATTCCAAGCTCTCTCACACTGCTTTTGGGCCACCAACATTTTCTGGACTTTAGGTGGTCTACGATGCCTGTAAACCCCTTTTTTGGGCCTCCAAAGATTTCAACATTTTTGCCGGCCTAAGATGCATTTTAAGGCCTTTTTTGGGCTGCTAACATATTCTGTACTTTCGAGGATGTAGGATGCATTTTTCGTGGCAAAAATATTTTGGAGAATTACAGTGGTCTAGGATGTGGGTTAATGCCCCTTTCAGGCTGTAAATGTTTTTGGGACATTCAGAGATCTCTCACAATGTTTTTGGGCCACCACCATTTTCCAGACTTTAGGGGGTCTACGATGCCTGTAAACCCCTTTTTTGGGCCTCCAAAGATTTCAACATTTTTTCAGGCCTAAGATGCATTTTAAGGCCTTTTTTGGAATGCTGACATATTCTGAACTTTCAGGGTTGTAGGATGCATTTTTCGTGCCAAAAATATTTTTGGGAATTTCAGGGGTCTAGCATGCGGGTTAATGTCCTTTTCAGACTGCAAATGTTTTTGGGAGATTCAGAGCTCTCTCACACCGTTTTTGGGCCACCGACATATTCTGGACTTTAGGGGGTCTACGATGCCTGTAAACCCCTTTTTTGGGCATCCAAACATTTCAACATTTTTACAGGTCTAAGATGCATTTTAAGGCCTTTTTGGGCTGCTAACATTTTCTGAACTTTCAGGGGTGTAGGATGCATTTTTCGTGCCAGAAATATTTTGGAGAATTACAGTGGTCTAGGATGTGGGTTAATGCCCCTTTCAGGCTGTAAATGTTTTTGGGACATTCAGAGATCTCTCACAATGTTTTTGGGCCACCACCATTTTCCAGACTTTAGGGGGTCTACGATGCCTGTAAACCCCTTTTTTGGGCCTCCAAAGATTTCAACATTTTTTCAGGCCTAAGATGCATTTTAAGGCCTTTTTTGGAATGCTGACATATTCTGAACTTTCAGGGTTGTAGGATGCATTTTTCGTGCCAAAAATATTTTTGGGAATTTCAGGGGTCTAGCATGCGGGTTAATGTCCTTTTCAGACTGCAAATGTTTTTGGGAGATTCAGAGCTCTCTCACACCGTTGTTGGGCCACCGACATATTCTGGACTTTAGGGGGTCTACGATGCCTGTAAACCCCTTTTTTGGGCATCCAAACATTTCAACATTTTTGCAGGCCTAAGATGCATTTTAAGGCCTTTTTGGGCTGCTAACATTTTCTGAACTTTCAGGGCTGTAGGATGCATTTTTCGTACCAGAAATATTTTTGGTAATTTCAGTGGTCTAGGATTTGGGTTAATGCCCCTTTCAGGCTGCAAATGTTTTTGGGACATTCAGAGCTCTCTCACAATGTCTTTGGGCCACCAACATTTTCTGGACTTTAGGGGGTCTACGATGCTGGTAAACCTTTTTTTTGGGCCTCCAAACATTTCAACATTTTTGCAGGCCTAAATTGCATTTAAGGCCTTTTTTGGTCTGCTAACATATTCTGTACTTTCAGGGGTTTAGGATGCATTTTTCGTGCCAAAAATATTTTTGGGAATTTCAGTGGTCTAGGATTTTGGTTAATGCCCCTTTCAGGCTGCAAATGTTTTTGGGACATTCAGAGCTCTCTCACAATGTTTTTGGGCCACCAACATTTTCTGGACTTTAGGGGGTCTACGATGCCTGTTAACCTTTTTTTTGGGCCTCCAAACATTTCAACATTTTTGCAGGCCTAAAATGCATTTAAGGCCTTTTTTGGGCTGCTAACATATTCTGTACTTTCAGGGGGGTAGGATGCATTTTTCGTGCCAAAAATATTTTTGGGAATTTCAGTGGTCTAGGATGCAGGTTAATGCCCCTTTCAAGCTGCAAATGCTTTTGGGACATTACGAGCTCTCTCACACTGCTTTTGGGCCACCAAAATTTTCTGGACTTTAGGTGGTCTACGATTCCTGTAAACCCCTTTTTTGGGCCTCCAAAGATTTCAACATTTTTGCCGGCCTAAGATGCATTTTAAGGCCTTTTTTGGGCTGCTAACATATTCTGTACTTTCGGGGATGTAGGATGCATTTTTCGTGGCAAAAATATTTTGGAGAATTACAGTGGTCTAGGATGTGGGTTAATGCCCCTTTCAGGCTGTAAATGTTTTTGGGACATTCAGAGATCTCTCACAATGTTTTTGGGCCACCAACATTTTACAGACTTTAGGGGGTCTACGATGCCTGTAAACCCCTTTTTTGGGCCTCCAAAGATTTCAACATTTTTGCAGGCCTAAGATGCATTTTAAGGCCTTTTTTGGGCTGCTAACATATTCTGTACTTTTGGGGTTGTAGGATCCATTTTTCGTGGCAAAAATATTTTTGTTTTGGGAATTTCAGTGGTCTAGGATGTGGGTTAATGCCTCTTTCAGGCTGCAAATGCTTTTGGGACATTCAGAGCTCTCTCACACTGTTTTTGGGCCACCAACATTTTCTGAACTTTAGGGGGTCTACGATGCCTGTAAACCTCTTTTTTGGGCATCCAAACATTTCAACATTTTTGCAGGCCTAAGATGCATTTTAAGGCCTTTTTTGGGCTGCTAACATTTTCTGAACTTTCAGGGGTGTAGGATGCATTTTTCGTGCCAGAAATATTTTTGGTAATTTCAGTGGTCTAGGATTTGGGTTAATGCCCCTTTTGGGCTGCTAATGTTTTTGGGACATTCAGAGCTCTCTCACAATGTCTTTGGGCCACCAACATTTTCTGGATTTTAGGGGGTCTACGATGCGGGTAAACCTTTTTTTTGGGCCTCCAAACATTTCAACATTTTTGCAGGCCTAAATTGCATTTAAGGCCTTTTTTGGGCTGCTAACATATTCTGTACTTTCAGGGGTTTAGGATGCATTTTTCGTGCCAAAAATATTTTTGGGAATTTCAGTGGTCTAGGATTTGGGTTAATGCCCCTTTCAGGCTGCAAATGTTTTTGGGACATTCAGAGCTCTCTCACAATGTTTTTGGGCCACCAACATTTTCTGGACTTTAGGGGGTCTACGATGCCTGTAAACCTTTTTTTTGGGCCTCCAAACATTTCAACATTTTTGCAGGCCTAAAACGCATTTAAGGCCTTTTTTGGGCTGCTAACATATTCTGTACTTTCAGGGGGGTAGGATGCATTTTTCGTGCCAAAAATATTTTTGGGAATTTCAGTGGTCTAGGATGCGGGTTAATGCCCCTTTCAAGCTGAAAATGCTTTTGGGACATTCCGAGCTCTCTCACAATGTTTTTGGGCCACCAACATTTTCTGGACTTTAGGTGGTCTACGATGCCTGTAAACCCCTTTTTTGGGCCTCCAAAGATTTCAACATTTTTGCCGGCCTAAGATGCATTTTAAGGCCTTTTTTGGGCTGCTAACATATTCTGTACTTTCGAGGATGTAGGATGCATTTTTCGTGGCAAAAATATTTTGGAGAATTACAGTGGTCTAGGATGTGGGTTAATGCCCCTTTCAGGCTGTAAATGTTTTTGGGACATTCAGAGATCTCTCACAATGTTTTTGGGCCACCAACATTTTACAGACTTTAGGGGGTCTACGATGCCTGTAAACCCCTTTTTTGGGCCTCCAAAGATTTCAACATTTTTTCAGGCCTAAGATGCATTTTAAGGCCTTTTTTGGAATGCTGACATATTCTGAACTTTCAGGGTTGTAGGATGCATTTTTCGTTCCAAAAATATTTTTGGGAATTTCAGGGGTCTAGCATGCGGGTTAATGTCCTTTTCAGACTGCAAATGTTTTTGGGAGATTCAGAGCTCTCTCACACCGTTTTTGGGCCACCGACATATTCTGGACTTTAGGGGGTCTACGATGCCTGTAAACCCCTTTTTTGGGCATCCAAACATTTCAACATTTTTGCAGGCCTAAGATGCATTTTAAGGCCTTTTTGGGCTGCTAACATTTTCTGAACTTTCAGGGGTGTAGGATGCATTTTTCGTGCCAGAAATATTTTTGGTAATTTCAGTGGTCTAGGATTTGGGTTAATGCCCCTTTCAGGCTGCAAATGTTTTTGCGACATTCAGAGCTCTCTCACAATGTTTTTGGGCCACCAACATTTTCTGGACTTTAGTGGGTCTACGATGCCTGTAAACCTTTTTTTTGGGCCTCCAAACATTTCAACATTTTTGCAGGCCTAAAATGCATTTAAGGCCTTTTTTGGGCTGCTAACATATTCTGTACTTTCAGGGGGGTAGGATGCATTTTTCGTGCCAAAAATATTTTTGGGAATTTCAGTGGTCTAGGATGCGGGTTAATGCCCCTTTCAAGCTGCAAATGCTTTTGGGACATTCCGAGCTCTCTCACACTGCTTTTGGGCCACCAACATTTTCTGGACTTTAGGTGGTCTACGATGCCTGTAAACCCCTTTTTTGGGCCTCCAAAGATTTCAACATTTTTGCCGGCCTAAGATGCATTTTAAGGCCTTTTTTGGGCTGCTAACATATTCTGTACTTTCGGGGATGTAGGATGCATTTTTCGTGGCAAAAATATTTTGGAGAATTACAGTGGTCTAGGATGTGGGTTAATGCCCCTTTCAGGCTGTAAATGTATTTGGGACATTCAGAGATCTCTCACAATGTTTTTGGGCCACCAACATTTTACAGACTTTAGGGGGTCTACGATGCCTGTAAACCCCTTTTTTGGGCCTCCAAAGATTTCAACATTTTTGCAGGCCTAAGATGCATTTTAAGGCCTTTTTTGGAATGCTGACATATTCTGAACTTTCAGGGTTGTAGGATGCATTTTTCGTGCCAAAAATATTTTTGGGAATTTCAGGGGTCTAGCATGCGGGTTAATGTCCTTTTCAGACTGCAAATGTTTTTGGGAGATTCAGAGCTCTCTCACACCGTTTTTGGGCCACTGACATATTCTGGACTTTAGGGGGTCTACGATGCCTGTAAACCCCTTTTTTGGGCCTCCAAACATTTCAACATTTTTGCAGGCCTAAAATGCATTTAAGGCCTTTTTTGGGCTGCTAACATATTCTGTACTTTCAGGGGGGTAGGATGCATTTTTCGTGCCAAAAATATTTTTGGGAATTTCAGTGGTCTAGGATGCGGGTTAATGCCCCTTTCAAGCTGAAAATGCTTTTGGGACATTCCAAGCTCTCTCACACTGCTTTTGGGCCACCAACATTTTCTGGACTTTAGGTGGTCTACGATGCCTGTAAACCCCTTTTTTGGGCCTCCAAAGATTTCAACATTTTTGCCGGCCTAAGATGCATTTTAAGGCCTTTTTTGGGCTGCTAACATATTCTGTACTTTCGAGGATGTAGGATGCATTTTTCGTGGCAAAAATATTTTGGAGAATTACAGTGGTCTAGGATGTGGGTTAATGCCCCTTTCAGGCTGTAAATGTTTTTGGGACATTCAGAGATCTCTCACAATGTTTTTGGGCCACCACCATTTTCCAGACTTTAGGGGGTCTACGATGCCTGTAAACCCCTTTTTTGGGCCTCCAAAGATTTCAACATTTTTTCAGGCCTAAGATGCATTTTAAGGCCTTTTTTGGAATGCTGACATATTCTGAACTTTCAGGGTTGTAGGATGCATTTTTCGTGCCAAAAATATTTTTGGGAATTTCAGGGGTCTAGCATGCGGGTTAATGTCCTTTTCAGACTGCAAATGTTTTTGGGAGATTCAGAGCTCTCTCACACCGTTTTTGGGCCACCGACATATTCTGGACTTTAGGGGGTCTACGATGCCTGTAAACCCCTTTTTTGGGCATCCAAACATTTCAACATTTTTACAGGTCTAAGATGCATTTTAAGGCCTTTTTGGGCTGCTAACATTTTCTGAACTTTCAGGGGTGTAGGATGCATTTTTCGTGCCAGAAATATTTTGGAGAATTACAGTGGTCTAGGATGTGGGTTAATGCCCCTTTCAGGCTGTAAATGTTTTTGGGACATTCAGAGATCTCTCACAATGTTTTTGGGCCACCACCATTTTCCAGACTTTAGGGGGTCTACGATGCCTGTAAACCCCTTTTTTGGGCCTCCAAAGATTTCAACATTTTTTCAGGCCTAAGATGCATTTTAAGGCCTTTTTTGGAATGCTGACATATTCTGAACTTTCAGGGTTGTAGGATGCATTTTTCGTGCCAAAAATATTTTTGGGAATTTCAGGGGTCTAGCATGCGGGTTAATGTCCTTTTCAGACTGCAAATGTTTTTGGGAGATTCAGAGCTCTCTCACACCGTTTTTGGGCCACCGACATATTCTGGACTTTAGGGGGTCTACGATGCCTGTAAACCCCTTTTTTGGGCATCCAAACATTTCAACATTTTTACAGGTCTAAGATGCATTTTAAGGCCTTTTTGGGCTGCTAACATTTTCTGAACTTTCAGGGGTGTAGGATGCATTTTTCGTGCCAGAAATATTTTTGGTAATTTCAGTGGTCTAGGATTTGGGTTAATGCCCCTTTCAGGCTGCAAATGTTTTTGCGACATTCAGAGCTCTCTCACAATGTTTTTGGGCCACCAACATTTTCTGGACTTTAGTGGGTCTACGATGCCTGTAAACCTTTTTTTTGGGCCTCCAAACATTTCAACATTTTTGCAGGCCTAAAATGCATTTAAGGCCTTTTTTGGGCTGCTAACATATTCTGTACTTTCAGGGGGGTAGGATGCATTTTTCGTGCCAAAAATATTTTTGGGAATTTCAGTGGTCTAGGATGCGGGTTAATGCCCCTTTCAAGCTGCAAATGCTTTTGGGACATTCCGAGCTCTCTCACACTGCTTTTGGGCCACCAACATTTTCTGGACTTTAGGTGGTCTACGATGCCTGTAAACCCCTTTTTTGGGCCTCCAAAGATTTCAACATTTTTGCCGGCCTAAGATGCATTTTAAGGCCTTTTTTGGGCTGCTAACATATTCTGTACTTTCGGGGATGTAGGATGCATTTTTCGTGGCAAAAATATTTTGGAGAATTACAGTGGTCTAGGATGTGGGTTAATGCCCCTTTAAGGCTGTAAATGTTTTTGGGACATTCAGAGATCTCTCACAATGTTTTTGGGCCACCAACATTTTACAGACTTTAGGGGGTCTACGATGCCTGTAAACCCCTTTTTTGGGCCTCCAAAGATTTCAACATTTTTGCAGGCCTAAGATGCATTTTAAGGCCTTTTTTGGGCTGCTAACATATTCTGTACTTTTGGGGTTGTAGGATCCATTTTTCGTGGCAAAAATATTTTTGTTTTGGGAATTTCAGTGGTCTAGGATGTGGGTTAATGCCTCTTTCAGGCTGCAAATGCTTTTGGGACATTCAGAGCTCTCTCACACTGTTTTTGGGCCACCAACATTTTCTGAACTTTAGGGGGTCTACGATGCCTGTAAACCTCTTTTTTGGGCATCCAAACATTTCAACATTTTTGCAGGCCTAAGATGCATTTTAAGGCCTTTTTTGGGCTGCTAACATTTTCTGAACTTTCAGGGGTGTAGGATGCATTTTTCGTGCCAGAAATATTTTTGGTAATTTCAGTGGTCTAGGATTTGGGTTAATGCCCCTTTTGGGCTGCTAATGTTTTTGGGACATTCAGAGCTCTCTCACAATGTCTTTGGGCCACCAACATTTTCTGGATTTTAGGGGGTCTACGATGCGGGTAAACCTTTTTTTTGGGCCTCCAAACATTTCAACATTTTTGCAGGCCTAAATTGCATTTAAGGCCTTTTTTGGGCTGCTAACATATTCTGTACTTTCAGGGGTTTAGGATGCATTTTTCGTGCCAAAAATATTTTTGGGAATTTCAGTGGTCTAGGATTTGGGTTAATGCCCCTTTCAGGCTGCAAATGTTTTTGGGACATTCAGAGCTCTCTCACAATGTTTTTGGGCCACCAACATTTTCTGGACTTTAGGGGGTCTACGATGCCTGTAAACCTTTTTTTTGGGCCTCCAAACATTTCAACATTTTTGCAGGCCTAAAACGCATTTAAGGCCTTTTTTGGGCTGCTAACATATTCTGTACTTTCAGGGGGGTAGGATGCATTTTTCGTGCCAAAAATATTTTTGGGAATTTCAGTGGTCTAGGATGCGGGTTAATGCCCCTTTCAAGCTGAAAATGCTTTTGGGACATTCCGAGCTCTCTCACACTGCTTTTGGGCCACCAACATTTTCTGGACTTTAGGTGGTCTACGATGCCTGTAAACCCCTTTTTTGGGCCTCCAAAGATTTCAACATTTTTGCCGGCCTAAGATGCATTTTAAGGCCTTTTTTGGGCTGCTAACATATTCTGTACTTTCGGGGATGTAGGATGCATTTTCCGTGGCAAAAATATTTTGGAGAATTACAGTGGTCTAGGATGTGGGTTAATGCCCCTTTCAGGCTGTAAATGTTTTTGGGACATTCAGAGATCTCTCACAATGTTTTTGGGCCACCAACATTTTACAGACTTTAGGGGGTCTACGATGCCTGTAAACCCCTTTTTTGGGCCTCCAAAGATTTCAACATTTTTTCAGGCCTAAAATGCATTTTAAGGCCTTTTTTGGAATGCTGACATATTCTGAACTTTCAGGGTTGTAGGATGCATTTTTCGTGCCAAAAATATTTTTGGGAATTTCAGGGGTCTAGCATGCGGGTTAATGTCCTTTTCAGACTGCAAATGTTTTTGGGAGATTCAGAGCTCTCTCACACCGTTTTTGGGCCACCGACATATTCTGGACTTTAGGGGGTCTACGATGCCTGTAAACCCCTTTTTTGGGCCTCCAAACATTTCAACATTTTTGCAGGCCTAAAATGCATTTAAGGCCTTTTTTGGGCTGCTAACATATTCTGTACTTTCAGGGGGGTAGGATGCATTTTTCGTGCCAAAAATATTTTTGGGAATTTCAGTGGTCTAGGATGCGGGTTAATGCCCCTTTCAAGCTGAAAATGCTTTTGGGACATTCCAAGCTCTCTCACACTGCTTTTGGGCCACCAACATTTTCTGGAATTTAGGTGGTCTACGATGCCTGTAAACCCCTTTTTTGGGCCTCCAAAGATTTCAACATTTTTGCCGGCCTAAGATGCATTTTAAGGCCTTTTTTGGGCTGCTAACATATTCTGTACTTTCGAGGATGTAGGATGCATTTTTCGTGGCAAAAATATTTTGGAGAATTACAGTGGTCTAGGATGTGGGTTAATGCCCCTTTCAGGCTGTAAATGTTTTTGGGACATTCAGAGATCTCTCACAATGTTTTTGGGCCACCACCATTTTCCAGACTTTAGGGGGTCTACGATGCCTGTAAACCCCTTTTTTGGGCCTCCAAAGATTTCAACATTTTTTCAGGCCTAAGATGCATTTTAAGGCCTTTTTTGGAATGCTGACATATTCTGAACTTTCAGGGTTGTAGGATGCATTTTTCGTTCCAAAAATATTTTTGGGAATTTCAGGGGTCTAGCATGCGGGTTAATGTCCTTTTCAGACTGCAAATGTTTTTGGGAGATTCAGAGCTCTCTCACACCGTTTTTGGGCCACCGACATATTCTGGACTTTAGGGGGTCTACGATGCCTGTAAACCCCTTTTTTGGGCATCCAAACATTTCAACATTTTTGCAGGCCTAAGATGCATTTTAAGGCCTTTTTGGGCTGCTAACATTTTCTGAACTTTCAGGGGTGTAGGATGCATTTTTCGTGCCAGAAATATTTTTGGTAATTTCAGTGGTCTAGGATTTGGGTTAATGCCCCTTTCAGGCTGCAAATGTTTTTGCGACATTCAGAGCTCTCTCACAATGTTTTTGGGCCACCAACATTTTCTGGACTTTAGTGGGTCTACGATGCCTGTAAACCTTTTTTTTGGGCCTCCAAACATTTCAACATTTTTGCAGGCCTAAAATGCATTTAAGGCCTTTTTTGGGCTGCTAACATATTCTGTACTTTCAGGGGGGTAGGATGCATTTTTCGTGCCAAAAATATTTTTGGGAATTTCAGTGGTCTAGGATGCGGGTTAATGCCCCTTTCAAGCTGCAAATGCTTTTGGGACATTCCGAGCTCTCTCACACTGCTTTTGGGCCACCAACATTTTCTGGACTTTAGGTGGTCTACGATGCCTGTAAACCCCTTTTTTGGGCCTCCAAAGATTTCAACATTTTTGCCGGCCTAAGATGCATTTTAAGGCCTTTTTTGGGCTGCTAACATATTCTGTACTTTCGGGGATGTAGGATGCATTTTTCGTGGCAAAAATATTTTGGAGAATTACAGTGGTCTAGGATGTGGGTTAATGCCCCTTTCAGGCTGTAAATGTTTTTGGGACATTCAGAGATCTCTCACAATGTTTTTGGGCCACCAACATTTTACAGACTTTAGGGGGTCTACGATGCCTGTAAACCCCTTTTTTGGGCCTCCAAAGATTTCAACATTTTTGCAGGCCTAAGATGCATTTTAAGGCCTTTTTTGGAATGCTGACATATTCTGAACTTTCAGGGTTGTAGGATGCATTTTTCGTGCCAAAAATATTTTTGGGAATTTCAGGGGTCTAGCATGCGGGTTAATGTCCTTTTCAGACTGCAAATGTTTTTGGGAGATTCAGAGCTCTCTCACACCGTTTTTGGGCCACTGACATATTCTGGACTTTAGGGGGTCTACGATGCCTGTAAACCCCTTTTTTGGGCCTCCAAACATTTCAACATTTTTGCAGGCCTAAAATGCATTTAAGGCCTTTTTTGGGCTGCTAACATATTCTGTACTTTCAGGGGGGTAGGATGCATTTTTCGTGCCAAAAATATTTTTGGGAATTTCAGTGGTCTAGGATGCGGGTTAATGCCCCTTTCAAGCTGAAAATGCTTTTGGGACATTCCAAGCTCTCTCACACTGCTTTTGGGCCACCAACATCTTCTGGACTTTAGGTGGTCTACGATGCCTGTAAACCCCTTTTTTGGGCCTCCAAAGATTTCAACATTTTTGCCGGCCTAAGATGCATTTTAAGGCCTTTTTTGGGCTGCTAACATATTCTGTACTTTCGAGGATGTAGGATGCATTTTTCGTGGCAAAAATATTTTGGAGAATTACAGTGGTCTAGGATGTGGGTTAATGCCCCTTTCAGGCTGTAAATGTTTTTGGGACATTCAGAGATCTCTCACAATGTTTTTGGGCCACCACCATTTTCCAGACTTTAGGGGGTCTACGATGCCTGTAAACCCCTTTTTTGGGCCTCCAAAGATTTCAACATTTTTTCAGGCCTAAGATGCATTTTAAGGCCTTTTTTGGAATGCTGACATATTCTGAACTTTCAGGGTTGTAGGATGCATTTTTCGTGCCAAAAATATTTTTGGGAATTTCAGGGGTCTAGCATGCGGGTTAATGTCCTTTTCAGACTGCAAATGTTTTTGGGAGATTCAGAGCTCTCTCACACCGTTTTTGGGCCACCGACATATTCTGGACTTTAGGGGGTCTACGATGCCTGTAAACCCCTTTTTTGGGCATCCAAACATTTCAACATTTTTACAGGTCTAAGATGCATTTTAAGGCCTTTTTGGGCTGCTAACATTTTCTGAACTTTCAGGGGTGTAGGATGCATTTTTCGTGCCAGAAATATTTTTGGTAATTTCAGTGGTCTAGGATTTGGGTTAATGCCCCTTTCAGGCTGCAAATGTTTTTGCGACATTCAGAGCTCTCTCACAATGTTTTTGGGCCACCAACATTTTCTGGACTTTAGTGGGTCTACGATGCCTGTAAACCTTTTTTTTGGGCCTCCAAACATTTCAACATTTTTGCAGGCCTAAAATGCATTTAAGGCCTTTTTTGGGCTGCTAACATATTCTGTACTTTCAGGGGGGTAGGATGCATTTTTCGTGCCAAAAATATTTTTGGGAATTTCAGTGGTCTAGGATGCGGGTTAATGCCCCCTTTCAAGCTGCAAATGCTTTTGGGACATTCCGAGCTCTCTCACACTGCTTTTGGGCCACCAACATTTTCTGGACTTTAGGTGGTCTACGATGCCTGTAAACCCCTTTTTTGGGCCTCCAAAGATTTCAACATTTTTGCCGGCCTAAGATGCATTTTAAGGCCTTTTTTGGGCTGCTAACATATTCTGTACTTTCGGGGATGTAGGATGCATTTTTCGTGGCAAAAATATTTTGGAGAATTACAGTGGTCTAGGATGTGGGTTAATGCCCCTTTCAGGCTGTAAATGTTTTTGGGACATTCAGAGATCTCTCACAATGTTTTTGGGCCACCAACATTTTACAGACTTTAGGGGGTCTACGATGCCTGTAAACCCCTTTTTTGGGCCTCCAAAGATTTCAACATTTTTGCAGGCCTAAGATGCATTTTAAGGCCTTTTTTGGGCTGCTAACATATTCTGTACTTTCGGGGTTGTAGGATCCATTTTTCGTGGCAAAAATATTTTTGTTTTGGGAATTTCAGTGGTCTAGGATGTGGGTTAATGCCTCTTTCAGGCTGCAAATGCTTTTGGGACATTCAGAGCTCTCTCACACTGTTTTTGGGCCACCAACATTTTCTGAACTTTAGGGGGTCTACGATGCCTGTAAACCCCTTTTTTGGGCATCCAAACATTTCAACATTTTTGCAGGCCTAAGATGCATTTTAAGGCCTTTTTTGGGCTGCTAACATTTTCTGAACTTTCAGGGGGGTAGGATGCATTTTTCGTGCCAGAAATATTTTTGGTAATTTCAGTGGTCTAGGATTTGGGTTAATGCCCCTTTTGGGCTGCTAATGTTTTTGGGACATTCAGAGCTCTCTCACAATGTCTTTGGGCCACCAACATTTTCTGGACTTTAGGGGGTCTACGATGCGGGTAAACCTTTTTTTTGGGCCTCCAAACATTTCAACATTTTTGCAGGCCTAAATTGCATTTAAGGCCTTTTTTGGGCTGCTAACATATTCTGTACTTTCAGGGGTTTAGGATGCATTTTTCGTGCCAAAAATATTTTTGGGAATTTCAGGGGTCTAGCATGCGGGTTAATGTCCTTTTCAGACTGCAAATGTTTTTGGGAGATTCAGAGCTCTCTCACACCGTTTTTGGGCCACCGACATATTCTGGACTTTAGGGGGTCTACGATGCCTGTAAACCCCTTTTTTGGGCATCCAAACATTTCAACATTTTTGCAGGCCTAAGATGCATTTTAAGGCCTTTTTGGGCTGCTAACATTTTCTGAACTTTCAGGGGTGTAGGATGCATTTTTTGTGCCAGAAATATTTTTGGTAATTTCAGTGGTCTAGGATTTGGGTTAATGCCCCTTTCAGGCTGCAAATGTTTTTGCGACATTCAGAGCTCTCTCACAATGTTTTTGGGCCACCAACATTTTCTGGACTTTAGTGGGTCTACGATGCCTGTAAACCTTTTTTTTGGGCCTCCAAACATTTCAACATTTTTGCAGGCCTAAAATGCATTTAAGGCCTTTTTTGGGCTGCTAACATATTCTGTACTTTCAGGGGGGTAGGATGCATTTTTCGTGCCAAAAATATTTTTGGGAATTTCAGTGGTCTAGGATGCGGGTTAATGCCCCTTTCAAGCTGCAAATGCTTTTGGGACATTCCGAGCTCTCTCACACTGCTTTTGGGCCACCAACATTTTCTGGACTTTAGGTGGTCTACGATGCCTGTAAACCCCTTTTTTGGGCCTCCAAAGATTTCAACATTTTTGCCGGCCTAAGATGCATTTTAAGGCCTTTTTTGGGCTGCTAACATATTCTGTACTTTCGGGGATGTAGGATGCATTTTTCGTGGCAAAAATATTTTGGAGAATTACAGTGGTCTAGGATGTGGGTTAATGCCCCTTTCAGGCTGTAAATGTTTTTGGGACATTCAGAGATCTCTCACAATGTTTTTGGGCCACCAACATTTTACAGACTTTACGGGGTCTACGATGCCTGTAAACCCCTTTTTTGGGCCTCCAAAGATTTCAACATTTTTTCAGGCCTAAGATGCATTTTAAGGCCTTTTTTGGAATGCTGACATATTCTGAACTTTCAGGGTTGTAGGATGCATTTTTCGTGCCAAAAATATTTTTGGGAATTTCAGGGGTCTAGCATGCGGGTTAATGTCCTTTTCAGACTGCAAATGTTTTTGGGAGATTCAGAGCTCTCTCACACCGTTGTTGGGCCACCGACATATTCTGGACTTTAGGGGGTCTACGATGCCTGTAAACCCCTTTTTTGGGCATCCAAACATTTCAACATTTTTGCAGGCCTAAGATGCATTTTAAGGCCTTTTTGGGCTGCTAACATTTTCTGAACTTTCAGGGCTGTAGGATGCATTTTTCGTACCAGAAATATTTTTGGTAATTTCAGTGGTCTAGGATTTGGGTTAATGCCCCTTTCAGGCTGCAAATGTTTTTGGGACATTCAGAGCTCTCTCACAATGTCTTTGGGCCACCAACATTTTCTGGACTTTAGGGGGTCTACGATGCTGGTAAACCTTTTTTTTGGGCCTCCAAACATTTCAACATTTTTGCAGGCCTAAATTGCATTTAAGGCCTTTTTTGGTCTGCTAACATATTCTGTACTTTCAGGGGTTTAGGATGCATTTTTCGTGCCAAAAATATTTTTGGGAATTTCAGTGGTCTAGGATTTTGGTTAATGCCCCTTTCAGGCTGCAAATGTTTTTGGGACATTCAGAGCTCTCTCACAATGTTTTTGGGCCACCAACATTTTCTGGACTTTAGGGGGTCTACGATGCCTGTAAACCTTTTTTTTGGGCCTCCAAACATTTCAACATTTTTGCAGGCCTAAAATGCATTTAAGGCCTTTTTTGGGCTGCTAACATATTCTGTACTTTCAGGGGGGTAGGATGCATTTTTCGTGCCAAAAATATTTTTGGGAATTTCAGTGGTCTAGGATGCAGGTTAATGCCCCTTTCAAGCTGCAAATGCTTTTGGGACATTACGAGCTCTCTCACACTGCTTTTGGGCCACCAAAATTTTCTGGACTTTAGGTGGTCTACGATGCCTGTAAACCCCTTTTTTGGGCCTCCAAAGATTTCAACATTTTTGCCGGCCTAAGATGCATTTTAAGGCCTTTTTTGGGCTGCTAACATATTCTGTACTTTCGGGGATGTAGGATGCATTTTTCGTGGCAAAAATATTTTGGAGAATTACAGTGGTCTAGGATGTGGGTTAATGCCCCTTTCAGGCTGTAAATGTTTTTGGGACATTCAGAGATCTCTCACAATGTTTTTGGGCCACCAACATTTTACAGACTTTAGGGGGTCTACGATGCCTGTAAACCCCTTTTTTGGGCCTCCAAAGATTTCAACATTTTTGCAGGCCTAAGATGCATTTTAAGGCCTTTTTTGGGCTGCTAACATATTCTGTACTTTTGGGGTTGTAGGATCCATTTTTCGTGGCAAAAATATTTTTGTTTTGGGAATTTCAGTGGTCTAGGATGTGGGTTAATGCCTCTTTCAGGCTGCAAATGCTTTTGGGACATTCAGAGCTCTCTCACACTGTTTTTGGGCCACCAACATTTTCTGAACTTTAGGGGGTCTACGATGCCTGTAAACCTCTTTTTTGGGCATCCAAACATTTCAACATTTTTGCAGGCCTAAGATGCATTTTAAGGCCTTTTTTGGGCTGCTAACATTTTCTGAACTTTCAGGGGTGTAGGATGCATTTTTCGTGCCAGAAATATTTTTGGTAATTTCAGTGGTCTAGGATTTGGGTTAATGCCCCTTTTGGGCTGCTAATGTTTTTGGGACATTCAGAGCTCTCTCACAATGTCTTTGGGCCACCAACATTTTCTGGATTTTAGGGGGTCTACGATGCGGGTAAACCTTTTTTTTGGGCCTCCAAACATTTCAACATTTTTGCAGGCCTAAATTGCATTTAAGGCCTTTTTTGGGCTGCTAACATATTCTGTACTTTCAGGGGTTTAGGATGCATTTTTCGTGCCAAAAATATTTTTGGGAATTTCAGTGGTCTAGGATTTGGGTTAATGCCCCTTTCAGGCTGCAAATGTTTTTGGGACATTCAGAGCTCTCTCACAATGTTTTTGGGCCACCAACATTTTCTGGACTTTAGGGGGTCTACGATGCCTGTAAACCTTTTTTTTGGGCCTCCAAACATTTCAACATTTTTGCAGGCCTAAAACGCATTTAAGGCCTTTTTTGGGCTGCTAACATATTCTGTACTTTCAGGGGGGTAGGATGCATTTTTCGTGCCAAAAATATTTTTGGGAATTTCAGTGGTCTAGGATGCGGGTTAATGCCCCTTTCAAGCTGAAAATGCTTTTGGGACATTCCGAGCTCTCTCACAATGTTTTTGGGCCACCAACATTTTCTGGACTTTAGGTGGTCTACGATGCCTGTAAACCCCTTTTTTGGGCCTCCAAAGATTTCAACATTTTTGCCGGCCTAAGATGCATTTTAAGGCCTTTTTTGGGCTGCTAACATATTCTGTACTTTCGAGGATGTAGGATGCATTTTTCGTGGCAAAAATATTTTGGAGAATTACAGTGGTCTAGGATGTGGGTTAATGCCCCTTTCAGGCTGTAAATGTTTTTGGGACATTCAGAGATCTCTCACAATGTTTTTGGGCCACCAACATTTTACAGACTTTAGGGGGTCTACGATGCCTGTAAACCCCTTTTTTGGGCCTCCAAAGATTTCAACATTTTTTCAGGCCTAAGATGCATTTTAAGGCCTTTTTTGGAATGCTGACATATTCTGAACTTTCAGGGTTGTAGGATGCATTTTTCGTTCCAAAAATATTTTTGGGAATTTCAGGGGTCTAGCATGCGGGTTAATGTCCTTTTCAGACTGCAAATGTTTTTGGGAGATTCAGAGCTCTCTCACACCGTTTTTGGGCCACCGACATATTCTGGACTTTAGGGGGTCTACGATGCCTGTAAACCCCTTTTTTGGGCATCCAAACATTTCAACATTTTTGCAGGCCTAAGATGCATTTTAAGGCCTTTTTGGGCTGCTAACATTTTCTGAACTTTCAGGGGTGTAGGATGCATTTTTCGTGCCAGAAATATTTTTGGTAATTTCAGTGGTCTAGGATTTGGGTTAATGCCCCTTTCAGGCTGCAAATGTTTTTGCGACATTCAGAGCTCTCTCACAATGTTTTTGGGCCACCAACATTTTCTGGACTTTAGTGGGTCTACGATGCCTGTAAACCTTTTTTTTGGGCCTCCAAACATTTCAACATTTTTGCAGGCCTAAAATGCATTTAAGGCCTTTTTTGGGCTGCTAACATATTCTGTACTTTCAGGGGGGTAGGATGCATTTTTCGTGCCAAAAATATTTTTGGGAATTTCAGTGGTCTAGGATGCGGGTTAATGCCCCTTTCAAGCTGCAAATGCTTTTGGGACATTCCGAGCTCTCTCACACTGCTTTTGGGCCACCAACATTTTCTGGACTTTAGGTGGTCTACGATGCCTGTAAACCCCTTTTTTGGGCCTCCAAAGATTTCAACATTTTTGCCGGCCTAAGATGCATTTTAAGGCCTTTTTTGGGCTGCTAACATATTCTGTACTTTCGGGGATGTAGGATGCATTTTTCGTGGCAAAAATATTTTGGAGAATTACAGTGGTCTAGGATGTGGGTTAATGCCCCTTTCAGGCTGTAAATGTATTTGGGACATTCAGAGATCTCTCACAATGTTTTTGGGCCACCAACATTTTACAGACTTTAGGGGGTCTACGATGCCTGTAAACCCCTTTTTTGGGCCTCCAAAGATTTCAACATTTTTGCAGGCCTAAGATGCATTTTAAGGCCTTTTTTGGAATGCTGACATATTCTGAACTTTCAGGGTTGTAGGATGCATTTTTCGTGCCAAAAATATTTTTGGGAATTTCAGGGGTCTAGCATGCGGGTTAATGTCCTTTTCAGACTGCAAATGTTTTTGGGAGATTCAGAGCTCTCTCACACCGTTTTTGGGCCACTGACATATTCTGGACTTTAGGGGGTCTACGATGCCTGTAAACCCCTTTTTTGGGCCTCCAAACATTTCAACATTTTTGCAGGCCTAAAATGCATTTAAGGCCTTTTTTGGGCTGCTAACATATTCTGTACTTTCAGGGGGGTAGGATGCATTTTTCGTGCCAAAAATATTTTTGGGAATTTCAGTGGTCTAGGATGCGGGTTAATGCCCCTTTCAAGCTGAAAATGCTTTTGGGACATTCCAAGCTCTCTCACACTGCTTTTGGGCCACCAACATTTTCTGGACTTTAGGTGGTCTACGATGCCTGTAAACCCCTTTTTTGGGCCTCCAAAGATTTCAACATTTTTGCCGGCCTAAGATGCATTTTAAGGCCTTTTTTGGGCTGCTAACATATTCTGTACTTTCGAGGATGTAGGATGCATTTTTCGTGGCAAAAATATTTTGGAGAATTACAGTGGTCTAGGATGTGGGTTAATGCCCCTTTCAGGCTGTAAATGTTTTTGGGACATTCAGAGATCTCTCACAATGTTTTTGGGCCACCACCATTTTCCAGACTTTAGGGGGTCTACGATGCCTGTAAACCCCTTTTTTGGGCCTCCAAAGATTTCAACATTTTTTCAGGCCTAAGATGCATTTTAAGGCCTTTTTTGGAATGCTGACATATTCTGAACTTTCAGGGTTGTAGGATGCATTTTTCGTGCCAAAAATATTTTTGGGAATTTCAGGGGTCTAGCATGCGGGTTAATGTCCTTTTCAGACTGCAAATGTTTTTGGGAGATTCAGAGCTCTCTCACACCGTTTTTGGGCCACCGACATATTCTGGACTTTAGGGGGTCTACGATGCCTGTAAACCCCTTTTTTGGGCATCCAAACATTTCAACATTTTTACAGGTCTAAGATGCATTTTAAGGCCTTTTTGGGCTGCTAACATTTTCTGAACTTTCAGGGGTGTAGGATGCATTTTTCGTGCCAGAAATATTTTTGGTAATTTCAGTGGTCTAGGATTTGGGTTAATGCCCCTTTCAGGCTGCAAATGTTTTTGCGACATTCAGAGCTCTCTCACAATGTTTTTGGGCCACCAACATTTTCTGGACTTTAGTGGGTCTACGATGCCTGTAAACCTTTTTTTTGGGCCTCCAAACATTTCAACATTTTTGCAGGCCTAAAATGCATTTAAGGCCTTTTTTGGGCTGCTAACATATTCTGTACTTTCAGGGGGGTAGGATGCATTTTTCGTGCCAAAAATATTTTTGGGAATTTCAGTGGTCTAGGATGCGGGTTAATGCCCCTTTCAAGCTGCAAATGCTTTTGGGACATTCCGAGCTCTCTCACACTGCTTTTGGGCCACCAACATTTTCTGGACTTTAGGTGGTCTACGATGCCTGTAAACCCCTTTTTTGGGCCTCCAAAGATTTCAACATTTTTGCCGGCCTAAGATGCATTTTAAGGCCTTTTTTTGGCTGCTAACATATTCTGTACTTTCGGGGATGTAGGATGCATTTTTCGTGGCAAAAATATTTTGGAGAATTACAGTGGTCTAGGATGTGGGTTAATGCCCCTTTAAGGCTGTAAATGTTTTTGGGACATTCAGAGATCTCTCACAATGTTTTTGGGCCACCAACATTTTACAGACTTTAGGGGGTCTACGATGCCTGTAAACCCCTTTTTTGGGCCTCCAAAGATTTCAACATTTTTGCAGGCCTAAGATGCATTTTAAGGCCTTTTTTGGGCTGCTAACATATTCTGTACTTTTGGGGTTGTAGGATCCATTTTTCGTGGCAAAAATATTTTTGTTTTGGGAATTTCAGTGGTCTAGGATGTGGGTTAATGCCTCTTTCAGGCTGCAAATGCTTTTGGGACATTCAGAGCTCTCTCACACTGTTTTTGGGCCACCAACATTTTCTGAACTTTAGGGGGTCTACGATGCCTGTAAACCTCTTTTTTGGGCATCCAAACATTTCAACATTTTTGCAGGCCTAAGATGCATTTTAAGGCCTTTTTTGGGCTGCTAACATTTTCTGAACTTTCAGGGGTGTAGGATGCATTTTTCGTGCCAGAAATATTTTTGGTAATTTCAGTGGTCTAGGATTTGGGTTAATGCCCCTTTTGGGCTGCTAATGTTTTTGGGACATTCAGAGCTCTCTCACAATGTCTTTGGGCCACCAACATTTTCTGGATTTTAGGGGGTCTACGATGCGGGTAAACCTTTTTTTTGGGCCTCCAAACATTTCAACATTTTTGCAGGCCTAAATTGCATTTAAGGCCTTTTTTGGGCTGCTAACATATTCTGTACTTTCAGGGGTTTAGGATGCATTTTTCGTGCCAAAAATATTTTTGGGAATTTCAGTGGTCTAGGATTTGGGTTAATGCCCCTTTCAGGCTGCAAATGTTTTTGGGACATTCAGAGCTCTCTCACAATGTTTTTGGGCCACCAACATTTTCTGGACTTTAGGGGGTCTACGATGCCTGTAAACCTTTTTTTTGGGCCTCCAAACATTTCAACATTTTTGCAGGCCTAAAACGCATTTAAGGCCTTTTTTGGGCTGCTAACATATTCTGTACTTTCAGGGGGGTAGGATGCATTTTTCGTGCCAAAAATATTTTTGGGAATTTCAGTGGTCTAGGATGCGGGTTAATGCCCCTTTCAAGCTGAAAATGCTTTTGGGACATTCCGAGCTCTCTCACAATGTTTTTGGGCCACCAACATTTTCTGGACTTTAGGTGGTCTACGATGCCTGTAAACCCCTTTTTTGGGCCTCCAAAGATTTCAACATTTTTGCCGGCCTAAGATGCATTTTAAGGCCTTTTTTGGGCTGCTAACATATTCTGTACTTTCGAGGATGTAGGATGCATTTTTCGTGGCAAAAATATTTTGGAGAATTACAGTGGTCTAGGATGTGGGTTAATGCCCCTTTCAGGCTGTAAATGTTTTTGGGACATTCAGAGATCTCTCACAATGTTTTTGGGCCACCAACATTTTACAGACTTTAGGGGGTCTACGATGCCTGTAAACCCCTTTTTTGGGCCTCCAAAGATTTCAACATTTTTTCAGGCCTAAGATGCATTTTAAGGCCTTTTTTGGAATGCTGACATATTCTGAACTTTCAGGGTTGTAGGATGCATTTTTCGTTCCAAAAATATTTTTGGGAATTTCAGGGGTCTAGCATGCGGGTTAATGTCCTTTTCAGACTGCAAATGTTTTTGGGAGATTCAGAGCTCTCTCACACCGTTTTTGGGCCACCGACATATTCTGGACTTTAGGGGGTCTACGATGCCTGTAAACCCCTTTTTTGGGCATCCAAACATTTCAACATTTTTGCAGGCCTAAGATGCATTTTAAGGCCTTTTTGGGCTGCTAACATTTTCTGAACTTTCAGGGGTGTAGGATGCATTTTTCGTGCCAGAAATATTTTTGGTAATTTCAGTGGTCTAGGATTTGGGTTAATGCCCCTTTCAGGCTGCAAATGTTTTTGCGACATTCAGAGCTCTCTCACAATGTTTTTGGGCCACCAACATTTTCTGGACTTTAGTGGGTCTACGATGCCTGTAAACCTTTTTTTTGGGCCTCCAAACATTTCAACATTTTTGCAGGCCTAAAATGCATTTAAGGCCTTTTTTGGGCTGCTAACATATTCTGTACTTTCAGGGGGGTAGGATGCATTTTTCGTGCCAAAAATATTTTTGGGAATTTCAGTGGTCTAGGATGCGGGTTAATGCCCCTTTCAAGCTGCAAATGCTTTTGGGACATTCCGAGCTCTCTCACACTGCTTTTGGGCCACCAACATTTTCTGGACTTTAGGTGGTCTACGATGCCTGTAAACCCCTTTTTTGGGCCTCCAAAGATTTCAACATTTTTGCCGGCCTAAGATGCATTTTAAGGCCTTTTTTGGGCTGCTAACATATTCTGTACTTTCGGGGATGTAGGATGCATTTTTCGTGGCAAAAATATTTTGGAGAATTACAGTGGTCTAGGATGTGGGTTAATGCCCCTTTCAGGCTGTAAATGTATTTGGGACATTCAGAGATCTCTCACAATGTTTTTGGGCCACCAACATTTTACAGACTTTAGGGGGTCTACGATGCCTGTAAACCCCTTTTTTGGGCCTCCAAAGATTTCAACATTTTTGCAGGCCTAAGATGCATTTTAAGGCCTTTTTTGGAATGCTGACATATTCTGAACTTTCAGGGTTGTAGGATGCATTTTTCGTGCCAAAAATATTTTTGGGAATTTCAGGGGTCTAGCATGCGGGTTAATGTCCTTTTCAGACTGCAAATGTTTTTGGGAGATTCAGAGCTCTCTCACACCGTTTTTGGGCCACTGACATATTCTGGACTTTAGGGGGTCTACGATGCCTGTAAACCCCTTTTTTGGGCCTCCAAACATTTCAACATTTTTGCAGGCCTAAAATGCATTTAAGGCCTTTTTTGGGCTGCTAACATATTCTGTACTTTCAGGGGGGTAGGATGCATTTTTCGTGCCAAAAATATTTTTGGGAATTTCAGTGGTCTAGGATGCGGGTTAATGCCCCTTTCAAGCTGAAAATGCTTTTGGGACATTCCAAGCTCTCTCACACTGCTTTTGGGCCACCAACATTTTCTGGACTTTAGGTGGTCTACGATGCCTGTAAACCCCTTTTTTGGGCCTCCAAAGATTTCAACATTTTTGCCGGCCTAAGATGCATTTTAAGGCCTTTTTTGGGCTGCTAACATATTCTGTACTTTCGAGGATGTAGGATGCATTTTTCGTGGCAAAAATATTTTGGAGAATTACAGTGGTCTAGGATGTGGGTTAATGCCCCTTTCAGGCTGTAAATGTTTTTGGGACATTCAGAGATCTCTCACAATGTTTTTGGGCCACCACCATTTTCCAGACTTTAGGGGGTCTACGATGCCTGTAAACCCCTTTTTTGGGCCTCCAAAGATTTCAACATTTTTTCAGGCCTAAGATGCATTTTAAGGCCTTTTTTGGAATGCTGACATATTCTGAACTTTCAGGGTTGTAGGATGCATTTTTCGTGCCAAAAATATTTTTGGGAATTTCAGGGGTCTAGCATGCGGGTTAATGTCCTTTTCAGACTGCAAATGTTTTTGGGAGATTCAGAGCTCTCTCACACCGTTTTTGGGCCACCGACATATTCTGGACTTTAGGGGGTCTACGATGCCTGTAAACCCCTTTTTTGGGCATCCAAACATTTCAACATTTTTACAGGTCTAAGATGCATTTTAAGGCCTTTTTGGGCTGCTAACATTTTCTGAACTTTCAGGGGTGTAGGATGCATTTTTCGTGCCAGAAATATTTTTGGTAATTTCAGTGGTCTAGGATTTGGGTTAATGCCCCTTTCAGGCTGCAAATGTTTTTGCGACATTCAGAGCTCTCTCACAATGTTTTTGGGCCACCAACATTTTCTGGACTTTAGTGGGTCTACGATGCCTGTAAACCTTTTTTTTGGGCCTCCAAACATTTCAACATTTTTGCAGGCCTAAAATGCATTTAAGGCCTTTTTTGGGCTGCTAACATATTCTGTACTTTCAGGGGGGTAGGATGCATTTTTCGTGCCAAAAATATTTTTGGGAATTTCAGTGGTCTAGGATGCGGGTTAATGCCCCTTTCAAGCTGCAAATGCTTTTGGGACATTCCGAGCTCTCTCACACTGCTTTTGGGCCACCAACATTTTCTGGACTTTAGGTGGTCTACGATGCCTGTAAACCCCTTTTTTGGGCCTCCAAAGATTTCAACATTTTTGCCGGCCTAAGATGCATTTTAAGGCCTTTTTTTGGCTGCTAACATATTCTGTACTTTCGGGGATGTAGGATGCATTTTTCGTGGCAAAAATATTTTGGAGAATTACAGTGGTCTAGGATGTGGGTTAATGCCCCTTTAAGGCTGTAAATGTTTTTGGGACATTCAGAGATCTCTCACAATGTTTTTGGGCCACCAACATTTTACAGACTTTAGGGGGTCTACGATGCCTGTAAACCCCTTTTTTGGGCCTCCAAAGATTTCAACATTTTTGCCGGCCTAAGATGCATTTTAAGGCCTTTTTTGGGCTGCTAACATATTCTGTACTTTCGAGGATGTAGGATGCATTTTTCGTGGCAAAAATATTTTGGAGAATTACAGTGGTCTAGGATGTGGGTTAATGCCCCTTTCAGGCTGTAAATGTTTTTGGGACATTCAGAGATCTCTCACAATGTTTTTGGGCCACCACCATTTTCCAGACTTTAGGGGGTCTACGATGCCTGTAAACCCCTTTTTTGGGCCTCCAAAGATTTCAACATTTTTTCAGGCCTAAGATGCATTTTAAGGCCTTTTTTGGAATGCTGACATATTCTGAACTTTCAGGGTTGTAGGATGCATTTTTCGTTCCAAAAATATTTTTGGGAATTTCAGGGGTCTAGCATGCGGGTTAATGTCCTTTTCAGACTGCAAATGTTTTTGGGAGATTCAGAGCTCTCTCACACCGTTTTTGGGCCACCGACATATTCTGGACTTTAGGGGGTCTACGATGCCTGTAAACCCCTTTTTTGGGCATCCAAACATTTCAACATTTTTGCAGGCCTAAGATGCATTTTAAGGCCTTTTTGGGCTGCTAACATTTTCTGAACTTTCAGGGGTGTAGGATGCATTTTTCGTGCCAGAAATATTTTTGGTAATTTCAGTGGTCTAGGATTTGGGTTAATGCCCCTTTCAGGCTGCAAATGTTTTTGCGACATTCAGAGCTCTCTCACAATGTTTTTGGGCCACCAACATTTTCTGGACTTTAGTGGGTCTACGATGCCTGTAAACCTTTTTTTTGGGCCTCCAAACATTTCAACATTTTTGCAGGCCTAAAATGCATTTAAGGCCTTTTTTGGGCTGCTAACATATTCTGTACTTTCAGGGGGGTAGGATGCATTTTTCGTGCCAAAAATATTTTTGGGAATTTCAGTGGTCTAGGATGCGGGTTAATGCCCCTTTCAAGCTGCAAATGCTTTTGGGACATTCCGAGCTCTCTCACACTGCTTTTGGGCCACCAACATTTTCTGGACTTTAGGTGGTCTACGATGCCTGTAAACCCCTTTTTTGGGCCTCCAAAGATTTCAACATTTTTGCCGGCCTAAGATGCATTTTAAGGCCTTTTTTGGGCTGCTAACATATTCTGTACTTTCGGGGATGTAGGATGCATTTTTCGTGGCAAAAATATTTTGGAGAATTACAGTGGTCTAGGATGTGGGTTAATGCCCCTTTCAGGCTGTAAATGTATTTGGGACATTCAGAGATCTCTCACAATGTTTTTGGGCCACCAACATTTTACAGACTTTAGGGGGTCTACGATGCCTGTAAACCCCTTTTTTGGGCCTCCAAAGATTTCAACATTTTTGCAGGCCTAAGATGCATTTTAAGGCCTTTTTTGGAATGCTGACATATTCTGAACTTTCAGGGTTGTAGGATGCATTTTTCGTGCCAAAAATATTTTTGGGAATTTCAGGGGTCTAGCATGCGGGTTAATGTCCTTTTCAGACTGCAAATGTTTTTGGGAGATTCAGAGCTCTCTCACACCGTTTTTGGGCCACTGACATATTCTGGACTTTAGGGGGTCTACGATGCCTGTAAACCCCTTTTTTGGGCCTCCAAACATTTCAACATTTTTGCAGGCCTAAAATGCATTTAAGGCCTTTTTTGGGCTGCTAACATATTCTGTACTTTCAGGGGGGTAGGATGCATTTTTCGTGCCAAAAATATTTTTGGGAATTTCAGTGGTCTAGGATGCGGGTTAATGCCCCTTTCAAGCTGAAAATGCTTTTGGGACATTCCAAGCTCTCTCACACTGCTTTTGGGCCACCAACATTTTCTGGACTTTAGGTGGTCTACGATGCCTGTAAACCCCTTTTTTGGGCCTCCAAAGATTTCAACATTTTTGCCGGCCTAAGATGCATTTTAAGGCCTTTTTTGGGCTGCTAACATATTCTGTACTTTCGAGGATGTAGGATGCATTTTTCGTGGCAAAAATATTTTGGAGAATTACAGTGGTCTAGGATGTGGGTTAATGCCCCTTTCAGGCTGTAAATGTTTTTGGGACATTCAGAGATCTCTCACAATGTTTTTGGGCCACCACCATTTTCCAGACTTTAGGGGGTCTACGATGCCTGTAAACCCCTTTTTTGGGCCTCCAAAGATTTCAACATTTTTTCAGGCCTAAGATGCATTTTAAGGCCTTTTTTGGAATGCTGACATATTCTGAACTTTCAGGGTTGTAGGATGCATTTTTCGTGCCAAAAATATTTTTGGGAATTTCAGGGGTCTAGCATGCGGGTTAATGTCCTTTTCAGACTGCAAATGTTTTTGGGAGATTCAGAGCTCTCTCACACCGTTTTTGGGCCACCGACATATTCTGGACTTTAGGGGGTCTACGATGCCTGTAAACCCCTTTTTTGGGCATCCAAACATTTCAACATTTTTACAGGTCTAAGATGCATTTTAAGGCCTTTTTGGGCTGCTAACATTTTCTGAACTTTCAGGGGTGTAGGATGCATTTTTCGTGCCAGAAATATTTTTGGTAATTTCAGTGGTCTAGGATTTGGGTTAATGCCCCTTTCAGGCTGCAAATATTTTTGCGACATTCAGAGCTCTCTCACAATGTTTTTGGGCCACCAACATTTTCTGGACTTTAGTGGGTCTACGATGCCTGTAAACCTTTTTTTTGGGCCTCCAAACATTTCAACATTTTTGCAGGCCTAAAATGCATTTAAGGCCTTTTTTGGGCTGCTAACATATTCTGTACTTTCAGGGGGGTAGGATGCATTTTTCGTGCCAAAAATATTTTTGGGAATTTCAGTGGTCTAGGATGCGGGTTAATGCCCCCTTTCAAGCTGCAAATGCTTTTGGGACATTCCGAGCTCTCTCACACTGCTTTTGGGCCACCAACATTTTCTGGACTTTAGGTGGTCTACGATGCCTGTAAACCCCTTTTTTGGGCCTCCAAAGATTTCAACATTTTTGCCGGCCTAAGATGCATTTTAAGGCCTTTTTTGGGCTGCTAACATATTCTGTACTTTCGGGGATGTAGGATGCATTTTTCGTGGCAAAAATATTTTGGAGAATTACAGTGGTCTAGGATGTGGGTTAATGCCCCTTTCAGGCTGTAAATGTTTTTGGGACATTCAGAGATCTCTCACAATGTTTTTGGGCCACCAACATTTTACAGACTTTAGGGGGTCTACGATGCCTGTAAACCCCTTTTTTGGGCCTCCAAAGATTTCAACATTTTTGCAGGCCTAAGATGCATTTTAAGGCCTTTTTTGGGCTGCTAACATATTCTGTACTTTCGGGGTTGTAGGATCCATTTTTCGTGGCAAAAATATTTTTGTTTTGGGAATTTCAGTGGTCTAGGATGTGGGTTAATGCCTCTTTCAGGCTGCAAATGCTTTTGGGACATTCAGAGCTCTCTCACACTGTTTTTGGGCCACCAACATTTTCTGAACTTTAGGGGGTCTACGATGCCTGTAAACCCCTTTTTTGGGCATCCAAACATTTCAACATTTTTGCAGGCCTAAGATGCATTTTAAGGCCTTTTTTGGGCTGCTAACATATTCTGTACTTTCAGGGGTTTAGGATGCATTTTTCGTGCCAAAAATATTTTTGGGAATTTCAGGGGTCTAGCATGCGGGTTAATGTCCTTTTCAGACTGCAAATGTTTTTGGGAGATTCAGAGCTCTCTCACACCGTTTTTGGGCCACCGACATATTCTGGACTTTAGGGGGTCTACGATGCCTGTAAACCCCTTTTTTGGGCATCCAAACATTTCAACATTTTTGCAGGCCTAAGATGCATTTTAAGGCCTTTTTGGGCTGCTAACATTTTCTGAACTTTCAGGGGTGTAGGATGCATTTTTTGTGCCAGAAATATTTTTGGTAATTTCAGTGGTCTAGGATTTGGGTTAATGCCCCTTTCAGGCTGCAAATGTTTTTGCGACATTCAGAGCTCTCTCACAATGTTTTTGGGCCACCAACATTTTCTGGACTTTAGTGGGTCTACGATGCCTGTAAACCTTTTTTTTGGGCCTCCAAACATTTCAACATTTTTGCAGGCCTAAAATGCATTTAAGGCCTTTTTTGGGCTGCTAACATATTCTGTACTTTCAGGGGGGTAGGATGCATTTTTCGTGCCAAAAATATTTTTGGGAATTTCAGTGGTCTAGGATGCGGGTTAATGCCCCTTTCAAGCTGCAAATGCTTTTGGGACATTCCGAGCTCTCTCACACTGCTTTTGGGCCACCAACATTTTCTGGACTTTAGGTGGTCTACGATGCCTGTAAACCCCTTTTTTGGGCCTCCAAAGATTTCAACATTTTTGCCGGCCTAAGATGCATTTTAAGGCCTTTTTTGGGCTGCTAACATATTCTGTACTTTCGGGGATGTAGGATGCATTTTTCGTGGCAAAAATATTTTGGAGAATTACAGTGGTCTAGGATGTGGGTTAATGCCCCTTTCAGGCTGTAAATGTTTTTGGGACATTCAGAGATCTCTCACAATGTTTTTGGGCCACCAACATTTTACAGACTTTAGGGGGTCTACGATGCCTGTAAACCCCTTTTTTGGGCCTCCAAAGATTTCAACATTTTTTCAGGCCTAAGATGCATTTTAAGGCCTTTTTTGGAATGCTGACATATTCTGAACTTTCAGGGTTGTAGGATGCATTTTTCGTGCCAAAAATATTTTTGGGAATTTCAGGGGTCTAGCATGCGGGTTAATGTCCTTTTCAGACTGCAAATGTTTTTGGGAGATTCAGAGCTCTCTCACACCGTTGTTGGGCCACCGACATATTCTGGACTTTAGGGGGTCTACGATGCCTGTAAACCCCTTTTTTGGGCATCCAAACATTTCAACATTTTTGCAGGCCTAAGATGCATTTTAAGGCCTTTTTGGGCTGCTAACATTTTCTGAACTTTCAGGGCTGTAGGATGCATTTTTCGTACCAGAAATATTTTTGGTAATTTCAGTGGTCTAGGATTTGGGTTAATGCCCCTTTCAGGCTGCAAATGTTTTTGGGACATTCAGAGCTCTCTCACAATGTCTTTGGGCCACCAACATTTTCTGGACTTTAGGGGGTCTACGATGCTGGTAAACCTTTTTTTTGGGCCTCCAAACATTTCAACATTTTTGCAGGCCTAAATTGCATTTAAGGCCTTTTTTGGTCTGCTAACATATTCTGTACTTTCAGGGGTTTAGGATGCATTTTTCGTGCCAAAAATATTTTTGGGAATTTCAGTGGTCTAGGATTTTGGTTAATGCCCCTTTCAGGCTGCAAATGTTTTTGGGACATTCAGAGCTCTCTCACAATGTTTTTGGGCCACCAACATTTTCTGGACTTTAGGGGGTCTACGATGCCTGTAAACCTTTTTTTTGGGCCTCCAAACATTTCAACATTTTTGCAGGCCTAAAATGCATTTAAGGCCTTTTTTGGGCTGCTAACATATTCTGTACTTTCAGGGGGGTAGGATGCATTTTTCGTGCCAAAAATATTTTTGGGAATTTCAGTGGTCTAGGATGCAGGTTAATGCCCCTTTCAAGCTGCAAATGCTTTTGGGACATTACGAGCTCTCTCACACTGCTTTTGGGCCACCAAAATTTTCTGGACTTTAGGTGGTCTACGATGCCTGTAAACCCCTTTTTTGGGCCTCCAAAGATTTCAACATTTTTGCCGGCCTAAGATGCATTTTAAGGCCTTTTTTGGGCTGCTAACATATTCTGTACTTTCGGGGATGTAGGATGCATTTTTCGTGGCAAAAATATTTTGGAGAATTACAGTGGTCTAGGATGTGGGTTAATGCCCCTTTCAGGCTGTAAATGTTTTTGGGACATTCAGAGATCTCTCACAATGTTTTTGGGCCACCAACATTTTACAGACTTTAGGGGTCTACGATGCCTGTAAACCCCTTTTTTGGGCCTCCAAAGATTTCAACATTTTTTCAGGCCTAAGATGCATTTTAAGGCCTTTTTTGGAATGCTGACATATTCTGAACTTTCAGGGTTGTAGGATGCATTTTTCGTGCCAAAAATATTTTTGGGAATTTCAGGGGTCTAGCATGCGGGTTAATGTCCTTTTCAGACTGCAAATGTTTTTGGGAGATTCAGAGCTCTCTCACACCGTTTTTGGGCCACCGACATATTCTGGACTTTAGGGGGTCTACGATGCCTGTAAACCCCTTTTTTGGGCCTCCAAACATTTCAACATTTTTGCAGGCCTAAAATGCATTTAAGGCCTTTTTTGGGCTGCTAACATATTCTGTACTTTCAGGGGGGTAGGATGCATTTTTCGTGCCAAAAATATTTTTGGGAATTTCAGTGGTCTAGGATGCGGGTTAATGCCCCTTTCAAGCTGAAAATGCTTTTGGGACATTCCAAGCTCTCTCACACTGCTTTTGGGCCACCAACATTTTCTGGACTTTAGGTGGTCTACGATGCCTGTAAACCCCTTTTTTGGGCCTCCAAAGATTTCAACATTTTTGCCGGCCTAAGATGCATTTTAAGGCCTTTTTTGGGCTGCTAACATATTCTGTACTTTCGAGGATGTAGGATGCATTTTTCGTGGCAAAAATATTTTGGAGAATTACAGTGGTCTAGGATGTGGGTTAATGCCCCTTTCAGGCTGTAAATGTTTTTGGGACATTCAGAGATCTCTCACAATGTTTTTGGGCCACCACCATTTTCCAGACTTTAGGGGGTCTACGATGCCTGTAAACCCCTTTTTTGGGCCTCCAAAGATTTCAACATTTTTTCAGGCCTAAGATGCATTTTAAGGCCTTTTTTGGAATGCTGACATATTCTGAACTTTCAGGGTTGTAGGATGCATTTTTCGTGCCAAAAATATTTTTGGGAATTTCAGGGGTCTAGCATGCGGGTTAATGTCCTTTTCAGACTGCAAATGTTTTTGGGAGATTCAGAGCTCTCTCACACCGTTTTTGGGCCACCGACATATTCTGGACTTTAGGGGGTCTACGATGCCTGTAAACCCCTTTTTTGGGCATCCAAACATTTCAACATTTTTACAGGCCTAAGATGCATTTTAAGGCCTTTTTGGGCTGCTAACATTTTCTGAACTTTCAGGGGTGTAGGATGCATTTTTCGTGCCAAAAATATTTTTGGGAATTTCAGGGGTCTAGCATGCGGGTTAATGTCCTTTTCAGACTGCAAATGTTTTTGGGAGATTCAGAGCTCTCTCACACCGTTTTTGGGCCACCGACATATTCTGGACTTTAGGGGGTCTACGATGCCTGTAAACCCCTTTTTTGGGCATCCAAACATTTCAACATTTTTACAGGCCTAAGATGCATTTTAAGGCCTTTTTGGGCTGCTAACATTTTCTGAACTTTCAGGGGTGTAGGATGCATTTTTCGTGCCAGAAATATTTTTGGTAATTTCAGTGGTCTAGGATTTGGGTTAATGCCCCTTTCAGGCTGCAAATGTTTTTGCGACATTCAGAGCTCTCTCACAATGTTTTTGGGCCACCAACATTTTCTGGACTTTAGTGGGTCTACGATGCCTGTAAACCTTTTTTTTGGGCCTCCAAACATTTCAACATTTTTGCAGGCCTAAAATGCATTTAAGGCCTTTTTTGGGCTGCTAACATATTCTGTACTTTCAGGGGGGTAGGATGCATTTTTCGTGCCAAAAATATTTTTGGGAATTTCAGTGGTCTAGGATGCGGGTTAATGCCCCCTTTCAAGCTGCAAATGCTTTTGGGACATTCCGAGCTCTCTCACACTGCTTTTGGGCCACCAACATTTTCTGGACTTTAGGTGGTCTACGATGCCTGTAAACCCCTTTTTTGGGCCTCCAAAGATTTCAACATTTTTGCCGGCCTAAGATGCATTTTAAGGCCTTTTTTGGGCTGCTAACATATTCTGTACTTTCGGGGATGTAGGATGCATTTTTCGTGGCAAAAATATTTTGGAGAATTACAGTGGTCTAGGATGTGGGTTAATGCCCCTTTCAGGCTGTAAATGTTTTTGGGACATTCAGAGATCTCTCACAATGTTTTTGGGCCACCAACATTTTACAGACTTTAGGGGGTCTACGATGCCTGTAAACCCCTTTTTTGGGCCTCCAAAGATTTCAACATTTTTGCAGGCCTAAGATGCATTTTAAGGCCTTTTTTGGGCTGCTAACATATTCTGTACTTTCGGGGTTGTAGGATCCATTTTTCGTGGCAAAAATATTTTTGTTTTGGGAATTTCAGTGGTCTAGGATGTGGGTTAATGCCTCTTTCAGGCTGCAAATGCTTTTGGGACATTCAGAGCTCTCTCACACTGTTTTTGGGCCACCAACATTTTCTGAACTTTAGGGGGTCTACGATGCCTGTAAACCCCTTTTTTGGGCATCCAAACATTTCAACATTTTTGCAGGCCTAAGATGCATTTTAAGGCCTTTTTTGGGCTGCTAACATTTTCTGAACTTTCAGGGGGGTAGGATGCATTTTTCGTGCCAGAAATATTTTTGGTAATTTCAGTGGTCTAGGATTTGGGTTAATGCCCCTTTTGGGCTGCTAATGTTTTTGGGACATTCAGAGCTCTCTCACAATGTCTTTGGGCCACCAACATTTTCTGGACTTTAGGGGGTCTACGATGCGGGTAAACCTTTTTTTTGGGCCTCCAAACATTTCAACATTTTTGCAGGCCTAAATTGCATTTAAGGCCTTTTTTGGGCTGCTAACATATTCTGTACTTTCAGGGGTTTAGGATGCATTTTTCGTGCCAAAAATATTTTTGGGAATTTCAGGGGTCTAGCATGCGGGTTAATGTCCTTTTCAGACTGCAAATGTTTTTGGGAGATTCAGAGCTCTCTCACACCGTTTTTGGGCCACTGACATATTCTGGACTTTAGGGGGTCTACGATGCCTGTAAACCCCTTTTTTGGGCATCCAAACATTTCAACATTTTTGCAGGCCTAAGATGCATTTTAAGGCCTTTTTGGGCTGCTAACATTTTCTGAACTTTCAGGGGTGTAGGATGCATTTTTCGTGCCAGAAATATTTTTGGTAATTTCAGTGGTCTAGGATTTGGGTTAATGCCCCTTTCAGGCTGCAAATGTTTTTGCGACATTCAGAGCTCTCTCACAATGTTTTTGGGCCACCAACATTTTCTGGACTTTAGTGGGTCTACGATGCCTGTAAACCTTTTTTTTGGGCCTCCAAACATTTCAACATTTTTGCAGGCCTAAAATGCATTTAAGGCCTTTTTTGGGCTGCTAACATATTCTGTACTTTCAGGGGGGTAGGATGCATTTTTCGTGCCAAAAATATTTTTGGGAATTTCAGTGGTCTAGGATGCGGGTTAATGCCCCTTTCAAGCTGCAAATGCTTTTGGGACATTCCGAGCTCTCTCACACTGCTTTTGGGCCACCAACATTTTCTGGACTTTAGGTGGTCTACGATGCCTGTAAACCCCTTTTTTGGGCCTCCAAAGATTTCAACATTTTTGCCGGCCTAAGATGCATTTTAAGGCCTTTTTTGGGCTGCTAACATATTCTGTACTTTCGGGGATGTAGGATGCATTTTTCGTGGCAAAAATATTTTGGAGAATTACAGTGGTCTAGGATGTGGGTTAATGCCCCTTTCAGGCTGTAAATGTTTTTGGGACATTCAGAGATCTCTCACAATGTTTTTGGGCCACCAACATTTTCCAGACTTTAGGGGGTCTACGATGCCTGTAAACCCCTTTTTTGGGCCTCCAAAGATTTCAACATTTTTTCAGGCCTAAGATGCATTTTAAGGCCTTTTTTGGAATGCTGACATATTCTGAACTTTCAGGGTTGTAGGATGCATTTTTCGTGCCAAAAATATTTTTGGGAATTTCAGGGGTCTAGCATGCGGGTTAATGTCCTTTTCAGACTGCAAATGTTTTTGGGAGATTCAGAGCTCTCTCACACCGTTGTTGGGCCACCGACATATTCTGGACTTTAGGGGGTCTACGATGCCTGTAAACCCCTTTTTTGGGCATCCAAACATTTCAACATTTTTGCAGGCCTAAGATGCATTTTAAGGCCTTTTTGGGCTGCTAACATTTTCTGAACTTTCAGGGCTGTAGGATGCATTTTTCGTACCAGAAATATTTTTGGTAATTTCAGTGGTCTAGGATTTGGGTTAATGCCCCTTTCAGGCTGCAAATGTTTTTGGGACATTCAGAGCTCTCTCACAATGTCTTTGGGCCACCAACATTTTCTGGACTTTAGGGGGTCTACGATGCTGGTAAACCTTTTTTTTGGCCCTCCAAACATTTCAACATTTTTGCAGGCCTAAATTGCATTTAAGGCCTTTTTTGGTCTGCTAACATATTCTGTACTTTCAGGGGTTTAGGATGCATTTTTCGTGCCAAAAATATTTTTGGGAATTTCAGTGGTCTAGGATTTTGGTTAATGCCCCTTTCAGGCTGCAAATGTTTTTGGGACATTCAGAGCTCTCTCACAATGTTTTTGGGCCACCAACATTTTCTGGACTTTAGGGGGTCTACGATGCCTGTAAACCTTTTTTTTGGGCCTCCAAACATTTCAACATTTTTGCAGGCCTAAAATGCATTTAAGGCCTTTTTTGGGCTGCTAACATATTCTGTACTTTCAGGGGGGTAGGATGCATTTTTCGTGCCAAAAATATTTTTGGGAATTTCAGTGGTCTAGGATGCGGGTTAATGCCCCTTTCAAGCTGCAAATGCTTTTGGGACATTACGAGCTCTCTCACACTGCTTTTGGGCCACCAACATTTTCTGGACTTTAGGTGGTCTACGATGCCTGTAAACCCCTTTTTTGGGCCTCCAAAGATTTCAACATTTTTGCCGGCCTAAGATGCATTTTAAGGCCTTTTTTGGGCTGCTAACATATTCTGTACTTTCGGGGATGTAGGATGCATTTTTCGTGGCAAAAATATTTTGGAGAATTACAGTGGTCTAGGATGTGGGTTAATGCCCCTTTCAGGCTGTAAATGTTTTTGGGACATTCAGAGATCTCTCACAATGTTTTTGGGCCACCAACATTTTACAGACTTTAGGGGGTCTACGATGCCTGTAAACCCCTTTTTTGGGCCTCCAAAGATTTCAACATTTTTTCAGGCCTAAGATGCATTTTAAGGCCTTTTTTGGAATGCTGACATATTCTGAACTTTCAGGGTTGTAGGATGCATTTTTCGTGCCAAAAATATTTTTGGGAATTTCAGGGGTCTAGCATGCGGGTTAATGTCCTTTTCAGACTGCAAATGTTTTTGGGAGATTCAGAGCTCTCTCACACCGTTTTTGGGCCACCGACATATTCTGGACTTTAGGGGGTCTACGATGCCTGTAAACCCCTTTTTTGGGCCTCCAAACATTTCAACATTTTTGCAGGCCTAAAATGCATTTAAGGCCTTTTTTGGGCTGCTAACATATTCTGTACTTTCAGGGGGGTAGGATGCATTTTTCGTGCCAAAAATATTTTTGGGAATTTCAGTGGTCTAGGATGCGGGTTAATGCCCCTTTCAAGCTGAAAATGCTTTTGGGACATTCAGAGCTCTCTCACAATGTTTTTGGGCCACCAACATTTTCTGGACTTTAGTGGGTCTACGATGCCTGTAAACCTTTTTTTTGGGCCTCCAAACATTTCAACATTTTTGCAGGCCTAAAATGCATTTAAGGCCTTTTTTGGGCTGCTAACATATTCTGTACTTTCAGGGGGGTAGGATGCATTTTTCGTGCCAAAAATATTTTTGGGAATTTCAGTGGTCTAGGATGCGGGTTAATGCCCCTTTCAAGCTGCAAATGCTTTTGGGACATTCCGAGCTCTCTCACACTGCTTTTGGGCCACAAACATTTTCTGGACTTTAGGTGGTCTACGATGCCTGTAAACCCCTTTTTTGGGCCTCCAAAGATTTCAACATTTTTGCCGGCCTAAGATGCATTTTAAGGCCTTTTTTGGGCTGCTAACATATTCTGTACTTTCGGGGATGTAGGATGCATTTTTCGTGGCAAAAATATTTTGGAGAATTACAGTGGTCTAGGATGTGGGTTAATGCCCCTTTCAGGCTGTAAATGTTTTTGGGACATTCAGAGATCTCTCACAATGTTTTTGGGCCACCAACATTTTCCAGACTTTAGGGGGTCTACGATGCCTGTAAACCCCTTTTTTGGGCCTCCAAAGATTTCAACATTTTTTCAGGCCTAAGATGCATTTTAAGGCCTTTTTTGGAATGCTGACATATTCTGAACTTTCAGGGTTGTAGGATGCATTTTTCGTGCCAAAAATATTTTTGGGAATTTCAGGGGTCTAGCATGCGGGTTAATGTCCTTTTCAGACTGCAAATGTTTTTGGGAGATTCAGAGCTCTCTCACACCGTTGTTGGGCCACCGACATATTCTGGACTTTAGGGGGTCTACGATGCCTGTAAACCCCTTTTTTGGGCATCCAAACATTTCAACATTTTTGCAGGCCTAAGATGCATTTTAAGGCCTTTTTGGGCTGCTAACATTTTCTGAACTTTCAGGGCTGTAGGATGCATTTTTCGTACCAGAAATATTTTTGGTAATTTCAGTGGTCTAGGATTTGGGTTAATGCCCCTTTCAGGCTGCAAATGTTTTTGGGACATTCAGAGCTCTCTCACAATGTCTTTGGGCCACCAACATTTTCTGGACTTTAGGGGGTCTACGATGCTGGTAAACCTTTTTTTTGGCCCTCCAAACATTTCAACATTTTTGCAGGCCTAAATTGCATTTAAGGCCTTTTTTGGTCTGCTAACATATTCTGTACTTTCAGGGGTTTAGGATGCATTTTTCGTGCCAAAAATATTTTTGGGAATTTCAGTGGTCTAGGATTTTGGTTAATGCCCCTTTCAGGCTGCAAATGTTTTTGGGACATTCAGAGCTCTCTCACAATGTTTTTGGGCCACCAACATTTTCTGGACTTTAGGGGGTCTACGATGCCTGTAAACCTTTTTTTTGGGCCTCCAAACATTTCAACATTTTTGCAGGCCTAAAATGCATTTAAGGCCTTTTTTGGGCTGCTAACATATTCTGTACTTTCAGGGGGGTAGGATGCATTTTTCGTGCCAAAAATATTTTTGGGAATTTCAGTGGTCTAGGATGCGGGTTAATGCCCCTTTCAAGCTGCAAATGCTTTTGGGACATTACGAGCTCTCTCACACTGCTTTTGGGCCACCAACATTTTCTGGACTTTAGGTGGTCTACGATGCCTGTAAACCCCTTTTTTGGGCCTCCAAAGATTTCAACATTTTTGCCGGCCTAAGATGCATTTTAAGGCCTTTTTTGGGCTGCTAACATATTCTGTACTTTCGGGGATGTAGGATGCATTTTTCGTGGCAAAAATATTTTGGAGAATTACAGTGGTCTAGGATGTGGGTTAATGCCCCTTTCAGGCTGTAAATGTTTTTGGGACATTCAGAGATCTCTCACAATGTTTTTGGGCCACCAACATTTTACAGACTTTAGGGGGTCTACGATGCCTGTAAACCCCTTTTTTGGGCCTCCAAAGATTTCAACATTTTTTCAGGCCTAAGATGCATTTTAAGGCATTTTTTGGAATGCTGACATATTCTGAACTTTCAGGGTTGTAGGATGCATTTTTCGTGCCAAAAATATTTTTGGGAATTTCAGGGGTCTAGCATGCGGGTTAATGTCCTTTTCAGACTGCAAATGTTTTTGGGAGATTCAGAGCTCTCTCACACCGTTTTTGGGCCACCGACATATTCTGGACTTTAGGGGGTCTACGATGCCTGTAAACCCCTTTTTTGGGCCTCCAAACATTTCAACATTTTTGCAGGCCTAAAATGCATTTAAGGCCTTTTTTGGGCTGCTAACATATTCTGTACTTTCAGGGGGGTAGGATGCATTTTTCGTGCCAAAAATATTTTTGGGAATTTCAGTGGTCTAGGATGCGGGTTAATGCCCCTTTCAAGCTGAAAATGCTTTTGGGACATTCCAAGCTCTCTCACACTGCTTTTGGGCCACCAACATTTTCTGGACTTTAGGGGGTCTACGATGCTGGTAAACCTTTTTTTTGGCCCTCCAAACATTTCAACATTTTTGCAGGCCTAAATTGCATTTAAGGCCTTTTTTGGTCTGCTAACATATTCTGTACTTTCAGGGGTTTAGGATGCATTTTTCGTGCCAAAAATATTTTTGGGAATTTCAGTGGTCTAGGATTTTGGTTAATGCCCCTTTCAGGCTGCAAATGTTTTTGGGACATTCAGAGCTCTCTCACAATGTTTTTGGGCCACCAACATTTTCTGGACTTTAGGGGGTCTACGATGCCTGTAAACCTTTTTTTTGGGCCTCCAAACATTTCAACATTTTTGCAGGCCTAAAATGCATTTAAGGCCTTTTTTGGGCTGCTAACATATTCTGTACTTTCAGGGGGGTAGGATGCATTTTTCGTGCCAAAAATATTTTTGGGAATTTCAGTGGTCTAGGATGCGGGTTAATGCCCCTTTCAAGCTGCAAATGCTTTTGGGACATTACGAGCTCTCTCACACTGCTTTTGGGCCACCAACATTTTCTGGACTTTAGGTGGTCTACGATGCCTGTAAACCCCTTTTTTGGGCCTCCAAAGATTTCAACATTTTTGCCGGCCTAAGATGCATTTTAAGGCCTTTTTTGGGCTGCTAACATATTCTGTACTTTCGGGGATGTAGGATGCATTTTTCGTGGCAAAAATATTTTGGAGAATTACAGTGGTCTAGGATGTGGGTTAATGCCCCTTTCAGGCTGTAAATGTTTTTGGGACATTCAGAGATCTCTCACAATGTTTTTGGGCCGCCAACATTTTACAGACTTTAGGGGGTCTACGATGCCTGTAAACCCCTTTTTTGGGCCTCCAAAGATTTCAACATTTTTTCAGGCCTAAGATGCATTTTAAGGCCTTTTTTGGAATGCTGACATATTCTGAACTTTCAGGGTTGTAGGATGCATTTTTCGTGCCAAAAATATTTTTGGGAATTTCAGGGGTCTAGCATGCGGGTTAATGTCCTTTTCAGACTGCAAATGTTTTTGGGAGATTCAGAGCTCTCTCACACCGTTTTTGGGCCACCGACATATTCTGGACTTTAGGGGGTCTACGATGCCTGTAAACCCCTTTTTTGGGCCTCCAAACATTTCAACATTTTTGCAGGCCTAAAATGCATTTAAGGCCTTTTTTGGGCTGCTAACATATTCTGTACTTTCAGGGGGGTAGGATGCATTTTTCGTGCCAAAAATATTTTTGGGAATTTCAGTGGTCTAGGATGCGGGTTAATGCCCCTTTCAAGCTGAAAATGCTTTTGGGACATTCAGAGCTCTCTCACAATGTTTTTGGGCCACCAACATTTTCTGGACTTTAGTGGGTCTACGATGCCTGTAAACCTTTTTTTTGGGCCTCCAAACATTTCAACATTTTTGCAGGCCTAAAATGCATTTAAGGCCTTTTTTGGGCTGCTAACATATTCTGTACTTTCAGGGGGGTAGGATGCATTTTTCGTGCCAAAAATATTTTTGGGAATTTCAGTGGTCTAGGATGCGGGTTAATGCCCCTTTCAAGCTGCAAATGCTTTTGGGACATTCCGAGCTCTCTCACACTGCTTTTGGGCCACCAACATTTTCTGGACTTTAGGTGGTCTACGATGCCTGTAAACCCCTTTTTTGGGCCTCCAAAGATTTCAACATTTTTGCCGGCCTAAGATGCATTTTAAGGCCTTTTTTGGGCTGCTAACATATTCTGTACTTTCGGGGATGTAGGATGCATTTTTCGTGGCAAAAATATTTTGGAGAATTACAGTGGTCTAGGATGTGGGTTAATGCCCCTTTCAGGCTGTAAATGTTTTTGGGACATTCAGAGATCTCTCACAATGTTTTTGGGCCACCAACATTTTCCAGACTTTAGGGGGTCTACGATGCCTGTAAACCCCTTTTTTGGGCCTCCAAAGATTTCAACATTTTTTCAGGCCTAAGATGCATTTTAAGGCCTTTTTTGGAATGCTGACATATTCTGAACTTTCAGGGTTGTAGGATGCATTTTTCGTGCCAAAAATATTTTTGGGAATTTCAGGGGTCTAGCATGCGGGTTAATGTCCTTTTCAGACTGCAAATGTTTTTGGGAGATTCAGAGCTCTCTCACACCGTTGTTGGGCCACCGACATATTCTGGACTTTAGGGGGTCTACGATGCCTGTAAACCCCTTTTTTGGGCATCCAAACATTTCAACATTTTTGCAGGCCTAAGATGCATTTTAAGGCCTTTTTGGGCTGCTAACATTTTCTGAACTTTCAGGGCTGTAGGATGCATTTTTCGTACCAGAAATATTTTTGGTAATTTCAGTGGTCTAGGATTTGGGTTAATGCCCCTTTCAGGCTGCAAATGTTTTTGGGACATTCAGAGCTCTCTCACAATGTCTTTGGGCCACCAACATTTTCTGGACTTTAGGGGGTCTACGATGCTGGTAAACCTTTTTTTTGGCCCTCCAAACATTTCAACATTTTTGCAGGCCTAAATTGCATTTAAGGCCTTTTTTGGTCTGCTAACATATTCTGTACTTTCAGGGGTTTAGGATGCATTTTTCGTGCCAAAAATATTTTTGGGAATTTCAGTGGTCTAGGATTTTGGTTAATGCCCCTTTCAGGCTGCAAATGTTTTTGGGACATTCAGAGCTCTCTCACAATGTTTTTGGGCCACCAACATTTTCTGGACTTTAGGGGGTCTACGATGCCTGTAAACCTTTTTTTTGGGCCTCCAAACATTTCAACATTTTTGCAGGCCTAAAATGCATTTAAGGCCTTTTTTGGGCTGCTAACATATTCTGTACTTTCAGGGGGGTAGGATGCATTTTTCGTGCCAAAAATATTTTTGGGAATTTCAGTGGTCTAGGATGCGGGTTAATGCCCCTTTCAAGCTGCAAATGCTTTTGGGACATTACGAGCTCTCTCACACTGCTTTTGGGCCACCAACATTTTCTGGACTTTAGGTGGTCTACGATGCCTGTAAACCCCTTTTTTGGGCCTCCAAAGATTTCAACATTTTTGCCGGCCTAAGATGCATTTTAAGGCCTTTTTTGGGCTGCTAACATATTCTGTACTTTCGGGGATGTAGGATGCATTTTTCGTGGCAAAAATATTTTGGAGAATTACAGTGGTCTAGGATGTGGGTTAATGCCCCTTTCAGGCTGTAAATGTTTTTGGGACATTCAGAGATCTCTCACAATGTTTTTGGGCCACCAACATTTTACAGACTTTAGGGGGTCTACGATGCCTGTAAACCCCTTTTTTGGGCCTCCAAAGATTTCAACATTTTTTCAGGCCTAAGATGCATTTTAAGGCATTTTTTGGAATGCTGACATATTCTGAACTTTCAGGGTTGTAGGATGCATTTTTCGTGCCAAAAATATTTTTGGGAATTTCAGGGGTCTAGCATGCGGGTTAATGTCCTTTTCAGACTGCAAATGTTTTTGGGAGATTCAGAGCTCTCTCACACCGTTTTTGGGCCACCGACATATTCTGGACTTTAGGGGGTCTACGATGCCTGTAAACCCCTTTTTTGGGCCTCCAAACATTTCAACATTTTTGCAGGCCTAAAATGCATTTAAGGCCTTTTTTGGGCTGCTAACATATTCTGTACTTTCAGGGGGGTAGGATGCATTTTTCGTGCCAAAAATATTTTTGGGAATTTCAGTGGTCTAGGATGCGGGTTAATGCCCCTTTCAAGCTGAAAATGCTTTTGGGACATTCCAAGCTCTCTCACACTGCTTTTGGGCCACCAACATTTTCTGGACTTTAGGTGGTCTACGATGCCTGTAAACCCCTTTTTTGGGCCTCCAAAGATTTCAACATTTTTGCCGGCCTAAGATGCATTTTAAGGCCTTTTTTGGGCTGCTAACATATTCTGTACTTTCGAGGATGTAGGATGCATTTTTCGTGGCAAAAATATTTTGGAGAATTACAGTGGTCTAGGATGTGGGTTAATGCCCCTTTCAGGCTGTAAATGTTTTTGGGACATTCAGAGATCTCTCACAATGTTTTTGGGCCACCACCATTTTCCAGACTTTAGGGGGTCTACGATGCCTGTAAACCCCTTTTTTGGGCCTCCAAAGATTTCAACATTTTTTCAGGCCTAAGATGCATTTTAAGGCCTTTTTTGGAATGCTGACATATTCTGAACTTTCAGGGTTGTAGGATGCATTTTTCGTGCCAAAAATATTTTTGGGAATTTCAGGGGTCTAGCATGCGGGTTAATGTCCTTTTCAGACTGCAAATGTTTTTGGGAGATTCAGAGCTCTCTCACACCGTTTTTGGGCCACCGACATATTCTGGACTTTAGGGGGTCTACGATGCCTGTAAACCCCTTTTTTGGGCATCCAAACATTTCAACATTTTTACAGGCCTAAGATGCATTTTAAGGCCTTTTTGGGCTGCTAACATTTTCTGAACTTTCAGGGGTGTAGGATGCATTTTTCGTGCCAGAAATATTTTTGGTAATTTCAGTGGTCTAGGATTTGGGTTAATGCCCCTTTCAGGCTGCAAATGTTTTTGCGACATTCAGAGCTCTCTCACAATGTTTTTGGGCCACCAACATTTTCTGGACTTTAGTGGGTCTACGATGCCTGTAAACCTTTTTTTTGGGCCTCCAAACATTTCAACATTTTTGCAGGCCTAAAATGCATTTAAGGCCTTTTTTGGGCTGCTAACATATTCTGTACTTTCAGGGGGGTAGGATGCATTTTTCGTGCCAAAAATATTTTTGGGAATTTCAGTGGTCTAGGATGCGGGTTAATGCCCCCTTTCAAGCTGCAAATGCTTTTGGGACATTCCGAGCTCTCTCACACTGCTTTTGGGCCACCAACATTTTCTGGACTTTAGGTGGTCTACGATGCCTGTAAACCCCTTTTTTGGGCCTCCAAAGATTTCAACATTTTTGCCGGCCTAAGATGCATTTTAAGGCCTTTTTTGGGCTGCTAACATATTCTGTACTTTCGGGGATGTAGGATGCATTTTTCGTGGCAAAAATATTTTGGAGAATTACAGTGGTCTAGGATGTGGGTTAATGCCCCTTTCAGGCTGTAAATGTTTTTGGGACATTCAGAGATCTCTCACAATGTTTTTGGGCCACCAACATTTTACAGACTTTAGGGGGTCTACGATGCCTGTAAACCCCTTTTTTGGGCCTCCAAAGATTTCAACATTTTTGCAGGCCTAAGATGCATTTTAAGGCCTTTTTTGGGCTGCTAACATATTCTGTACTTTCGGGGTTGTAGGATCCATTTTTCGTGGCAAAAATATTTTTGTTTTGGGAATTTCAGTGGTCTAGGATGTGGGTTAATGCCTCTTTCAGGCTGCAAATGCTTTTGGGACATTCAGAGCTCTCTCACACTGTTTTTGGGCCACCAACATTTTCTGAACTTTAGGGGGTCTACGATGCCTGTAAACCCCTTTTTTGGGCATCCAAACATTTCAACATTTTTGCAGGCCTAAGATGCATTTTAAGGCCTTTTTTGGGCTGCTAACATTTTCTGAACTTTCAGGGGGGTAGGATGCATTTTTCGTGCCAGAAATATTTTTGGTAATTTCAGTGGTCTAGGATTTGGGTTAATGCCCCTTTTGGGCTGCTAATGTTTTTGGGACATTCAGAGCTCTCTCACAATGTCTTTGGGCCACCAACATTTTCTGGACTTTAGGGGGTCTACGATGCGGGTAAACCTTTTTTTTGGGCCTCCAAACATTTCAACATTTTTGCAGGCCTAAATTGCATTTAAGGCCTTTTTTGGGCTGCTAACATATTCTGTACTTTCAGGGGGGTAGGATGCATTTTTCGTGCCAAAAATATTTTTGGGAATTTCAGTGGTCTAGGATGCGGGTTAATGCCCCTTTCAAGCTGCAAATGCTTTTGGGACATTACGAGCTCTCTCACACTGCTTTTGGGCCACCAACATTTTCTGGACTTTAGGTGGTCTACGATGCCTGTAAACCCCTTTTTTGGGCCTCCAAAGATTTCAACATTTTTGCCGGCCTAAGATGCATTTTAAGGCCTTTTTTGGGCTGCTAACATATTCTGTACTTTCGGGGATGTAGGATGCATTTTTCGTGGCAAAAATATTTTGGAGAATTACAGTGGTCTAGGATGTGGGTTAATGCCCCTTTCAGGCTGTAAATGTTTTTGGGACATTCAGAGATCTCTCACAATGTTTTTGGGCCACCAACATTTTACAGACTTTAGGGGGTCTACGATGCCTGTAAACCCCTTTTTTGGGCCTCCAAAGATTTCAACATTTTTTCAGGCCTAAGATGCATTTTAAGGCCTTTTTTGGAATGCTGACATATTCTGAACTTTCAGGGTTGTAGGATGCATTTTTCGTGCCAAAAATATTTTTGGGAATTTCAGGGGTCTAGCATGCGGGTTAATGTCCTTTTCAGACTGCAAATGTTTTTGGGAGATTCAGAGCTCTCTCACACCGTTTTTGGGCCACCGACATATTCTGGACTTTAGGGGGTCTACGATGCCTGTAAACCCCTTTTTTGGGCCTCCAAACATTTCAACATTTTTGCAGGCCTAAAATGCATTTAAGGCCTTTTTTGGGCTGCTAACATATTCTGTACTTTCAGGGGGGTAGGATGCATTTTTCGTGCCAAAAATATTTTTGGGAATTTCAGTGGTCTAGGATGCGGGTTAATGCCCCTTTCAAGCTGAAAATGCTTTTGGGACATTCCAAGCTCTCTCACACTGCTTTTGGGCCACCAACATTTTCTGGACTTTAGGTGGTCTACGATGCCTGTAAACCCCTTTTTTGGGCCTCCAAAGATTTCAACATTTTTGCCGGCCTAAGATGCATTTTAAGGCCTTTTTTGGGCTGCTAACATATTCTGTACTTTCGAGGATGTAGGATGCATTTTTCGTGGCAAAAATATTTTGGAGAATTACAGTGGTCTAGGATGTGGGTTAATGCCCCTTTCAGGCTGTAAATGTTTTTGGGACATTCAGAGATCTCTCACAATGTTTTTGGGCCACCACCATTTTCCAGACTTTAGGGGGTCTACGATGCCTGTAAACCCCTTTTTTGGGCCTCCAAAGATTTCAACATTTTTTCAGGCCTAAGATGCATTTTAAGGCCTTTTTTGGAATGCTGACATATTCTGAACTTTCAGGGTTGTAGGATGCATTTTTCGTGCCAAAAATATTTTTGGGAATTTCAGGGGTCTAGCATGCGGGTTAATGTCCTTTTCAGACTGCAAATGTTTTTGGGATATTCAGAGCTCTCTCACACCGTTTTTGGGCCACCGACATATTCTGGACTTTAGGGGGTCTACGATGCCTGTAAACCCCTTTTTTGGGCATCCAAACATTTCAACATTTTTACAGGCCTAAGATGCATTTTAAGGCCTTTTTGGGCTGCTAACATTTTCTGAACTTTCAGGGGTGTAGGATGCATTTTTCGTGCCAAAAATATTTTTGGGAATTTCAGGGGTCTAGCATGCGGGTTAATGTCCTTTTCAGACTGCAAATGTTTTTGGGAGATTCAGAGCTCTCTCACACCGTTTTTGGGCCACCGACATATTCTGGACTTTAGGGGGTCTACGATGCCTGTAAACCCCTTTTTTGGGCATCCAAACATTTCAACATTTTTACAGGCCTAAGATGCATTTTAAGGCCTTTTTGGGCTGCTAACATTTTCTGAACTTTCAGGGGTGTAGGATGCATTTTTCGTGCCAGAAATATTTTTGGTAATTTCAGTGGTCTAGGATTTGGGTTAATGCCCCTTTCAGGCTGCAAATGTTTTTGCGACATTCAGAGCTCTCTCACAATGTTTTTGGGCCACCAACATTTTCTGGACTTTAGTGGGTCTACGATGCCTGTAAACCTTTTTTTTGGGCCTCCAAACATTTCAACATTTTTGCAGGCCTAAAATGCATTTAAGGCCTTTTTTGGGCTGCTAACATATTCTGTACTTTCAGGGGGGTAGGATGCATTTTTCGTGCCAAAAATATTTTTGGGAATTTCAGTGGTCTAGGATGCGGGTTAATGCCCCCTTTCAAGCTGCAAATGCTTTTGGGACATTCCGAGCTCTCTCACACTGCTTTTGGGCCACCAACATTTTCTGGACTTTAGGTGGTCTACGATGCCTGTAAACCCCTTTTTTGGGCCTCCAAAGATTTCAACATTTTTGCCGGCCTAAGATGCATTTTAAGGCCTTTTTTGGGCTGCTAACATATTCTGTACTTTCGGGGATGTAGGATGCATTTTTCGTGGCAAAAATATTTTGGAGAATTACAGTGGTCTAGGATGTGGGTTAATGCCCCTTTCAGGCTGTAAATGTTTTTGGGACATTCAGAGATCTCTCACAATGTTTTTGGGCCACCAACATTTTACAGACTTTAGGGGGTCTACGATGCCTGTAAACCCCTTTTTTGGGCCTCCAAAGATTTCAACATTTTTGCAGGCCTAAGATGCATTTTAAGGCCTTTTTTGGGCTGCTAACATATTCTGTACTTTCGGGGTTGTAGGATCCATTTTTCGTGGCAAAAATATTTTTGTTTTGGGAATTTCAGTGGTCTAGGATGTGGGTTAATGCCTCTTTCAGGCTGCAAATGCTTTTGGGACATTCAGAGCTCTCTCACACTGTTTTTGGGCCACCAACATTTTCTGAACTTTAGGGGGTCTACGATGCCTGTAAACCCCTTTTTTGGGCATCCAAACATTTCAACATTTTTGCAGGCCTAAGATGCATTTTAAGGCCTTTTTTGGGCTGCTAACATTTTCTGAACTTTCAGGGGGGTAGGATGCATTTTTCGTGCCAGAAATATTTTTGGTAATTTCAGTGGTCTAGGATTTGGGTTAATGCCCCTTTTGGGCTGCTAATGTTTTTGGGACATTCAGAGCTCTCTCACAATGTCTTTGGGCCACCAACATTTTCTGGACTTTAGGGGGTCTACGATGCGGGTAAACCTTTTTTTTGGGCCTCCAAACATTTCAACATTTTTGCAGGCCTAAATTGCATTTAAGGCCTTTTTTGGGCTGCTAACATATTCTGTACTTTCAGGGATTTAGGATGCATTTTTCGTGCCAAAAATATTTTTGGGAATTTCAGGGGTCTACATGCGGGTTAATGTCCTTTTCAGACTGCAAATGTTTTTGGGAGATTCAGAGCTCTCTCACACCGTTTTTGGGCCACCGACATATTCTGGACTTTAGGGGGTCTACGATGCCTGTAAACCCCTTTTTTGGGCATCCAAACATTTCAACATTTTTGCAGGCCTAAGATGCATTTTAAGGCCTTTTTGGGCTGCTAACATTTTCTGAACTTTCAGGGGTGTAGGATGCATTTTTCGTGCCAGAAATATTTTTGGTAATTTCAGTGGTCTAGGATTTGGGTTAATGCCCCTTTCAGGCTGCACATGTTTTTGCGACATTCAGAGCTCTCTCACAATGTTTTTGGGCCACCAACATTTTCTGGACTTTAGTGGGTCTACGATGCCTGTAAACCTTTTTTTTTGGGCCTCCAAACATTTCAACATTTTTGCAGGCCTAAAATGCATTTAAGGCCTTTTTTGGGCTGCTAACATATTCTGTACTTTCAGGGGGGTAGGATGCATTTTTCGTGCCAAAAATATTTTTGGGAATTTCAGTGGTCTAGGATGCGGGTTAATGCCCCTTTCAAGCTGCAAATGCTTTTGGGACATTCCGAGCTCTCTCACACTGCTTTTGGGCCACCAACATTTTCTGGACTTTAGGTGGTCTACGATGCCTGTAAACCCCTTTTTTGGGCCTCCAAAGATTTCAACATTTTTGCCGGCCTAAGATGCATTTTAAGGCCTTTTTTGGGCTGCTAACATATTCTGTACTTTCAGGGGTTTAGGATGCATTTTTCGTGCCAAAAATATTTTTGGGAATTTCAGTGGTCTAGGATTTGGGTTAATGCCCCTTTCAGGCTGCAAATGTTTTTGGGACATTCAGAGCTCTCTCACAATGTTTTTGGGCCACCAACATTTTCTGGACTTTAGGGGGTCTACGATGCCTGTAAACCTTTTTTTTGGGCCTCCAAACATTTCAACATTTTTGCAGGCCTAAAACGCATTTAAGGCCTTTTTTGGGCTGCTAACATATTCTGTACTTTCAGGGGGGTAGGATGCATTTTTCGTGCCAAAAATATTTTTGGGAATTTCAGTGGTCTAGGATGCGGGTTAATGCCCCTTTCAAGCTGAAAATGCTTTTGGGACATTCCGAGCTCTCTCACACTGCTTTTGGGCCACCAACATTTTCTGGACTTTAGGTGGTCTACGATGCCTGTAAACCCCTTTTTTGGGCCTCCAAAGATTTCAACATTTTTGCCGGCCTAAGATGCATTTTAAGGCCTTTTTTGGGCTGCTAACATATTCTGTACTTTCGGGGATGTAGGATGCATTTTCCGTGGCAAAAATATTTTGGAGAATTACAGTGGTCTAGGATGTGGGTTAATGCCCCTTTCAGGCTGTAAATGTTTTTGGGACATTCAGAGATCTCTCACAATGTTTTTGGGCCACCAACATTTTACAGACTTTAGGGGGTCTACGATGCCTGTAAACCCCTTTTTTGGGCCTCCAAAGATTTCAACATTTTTTCAGGCCTAAAATGCATTTTAAGGCCTTTTTTGGAATGCTGACATATTCTGAACTTTCAGGGTTGTAGGATGCATTTTTCGTGCCAAAAATATTTTTGGGAATTTCAGGGGTCTAGCATGCGGGTTAATGTCCTTTTCAGACTGCAAATGTTTTTGGGAGATTCAGAGCTCTCTCACACCGTTTTTGGGCCACCGACATATTCTGGACTTTAGGGGGTCTACGATGCCTGTAAACCCCTTTTTTGGGCCTCCAAACATTTCAACATTTTTGCAGGCCTAAAATGCATTTAAGGCCTTTTTTGGGCTGCTAACATATTCTGTACTTTCAGGGGGGTAGGATGCATTTTTCGTGCCAAAAATATTTTTGGGAATTTCAGTGGTCTAGGATGCGGGTTAATGCCCCTTTCAAGCTGAAAATGCTTTTGGGACATTCCAAGCTCTCTCACACTGCTTTTGGGCCACCAACATTTTCTGGAATTTAGGTGGTCTACGATGCCTGTAAACCCCTTTTTTGGGCCTCCAAAGATTTCAACATTTTTGCCGGCCTAAGATGCATTTTAAGGCCTTTTTTGGGCTGCTAACATATTCTGTACTTTCGAGGATGTAGGATGCATTTTTCGTGGCAAAAATATTTTGGAGAATTACAGTGGTCTAGGATGTGGGTTAATGCCCCTTTGTAAATGTTTTTGGGACATTCAGAGATCTCTCACAATGTTTTTGGGCCACCACCATTTTCCAGACTTTAGGGGGTCTACGATGCCTGTAAACCCCTTTTTTGGGCCTCCAAAGATTTCAACATTTTTTCAGGCCTAAGATGCATTTTAAGGCCTTTTTTGGAATGCTGACATATTCTGAACTTTCAGGGTTGTAGGATGCATTTTTCGTGCCAAAAATATTTTTGGGAATTTCAGGGGTCTAGCATGCGGGTTAATGTCCTTTTCAGACTGCAAATGTTTTTGGGAGATTCAGAGCTCTCTCACACCGTTTTTGGGCCACCGACATATTCTGGACTTTAGGGGGTCTACGATGCCTGTAAACCCCTTTTTTGGGCATCCAAACATTTCAACATTTTTGCAGGCCTAAGATGCATTTTAAGGCCTTTTTGGGCTGCTAACATTTTCTGAACTTTCAGGGGTGTAGGATGCATTTTTCGTGCCAGAAATATTTTTGGTAATTTCAGTGGTCTAGGATTTGGGTTAATGCCCCTTTCAGGCTGCAAATGTTTTTGCGACATTCAGAGCTCTCTCACAATGTTTTTGGGCCACCAACATTTTCTGGACTTTAGTGGGTCTACGATGCCTGTAAACCTTTTTTTTGGGCCTCCAAACATTTCAACATTTTTGCAGGCCTAAAATGCATTTAAGGCCTTTTTTGGGCTGCTAACATATTCTGTACTTTCAGGGGGGTAGGATGCATTTTTCGTGCCAAAAATATTTTTGGGAATTTCAGTGGTCTAGGATGCGGGTTAATGCCCCTTTCAAGCTGCAAATGCTTTTGGGACATTCCGAGCTCTCTCACACTGCTTTTGGGCCACCAACATTTTCTGGACTTTAGGTGGTCTACGATGCCTGTAAACCCCTTTTTTGGGCCTCCAAAGATTTCAACATTTTTGCCGGCCTAAGATGCATTTTAAGGCCTTTTTTGGGCTGCTAACATATTCTGTACTTTCGGGGATGTAGGATGCATTTTTCGTGGCAAAAATATTTTGGAGAATTACAGTGGTCTAGGATGTGGGTTAATGCCCCTTTCAGGCTGTAAATGTTTTTGGGACATTCAGAGATCTCTCACAATGTTTTTGGGCCACCAACATTTTACAGACTTTAGGGGGTCTACGATGCCTGTAAACCCCTTTTTTGGGCCTCCAAAGATTTCAACATTTTTGCAGGCCTAAGATGCATTTTAAGGCCTTTTTTGGAATGCTGACATATTCTGAACTTTCAGGGTTGTAGGATGCATTTTTCGTGCCAAAAATATTTTTGGGAATTTCAGGGGTCTAGCATGCGGGTTAATGTCCTTTTCAGACTGCAAATGTTTTTGGGAGATTCAGAGCTCTCTCACACCGTTTTTGGGCCACCGACATATTCTGGACTTTAGGGGGTCTACGATGCCTGTAAACCCCTTTTTTGGGCCTCCAAACATTTCAACATTTTTGCAGGCCTAAAATGCATTTAAGGCCTTTTTTGGGCTGCTAACATATTCTGTACTTTCAGGGGGGTAGGATGCATTTTTCGTGCCAAAAATATTTTTGGGAATTTCAGTGGTCTAGGATGCGGGTTAATGCCCCTTTCAAGCTGAAAATGCTTTTGGGACATTCCAAGCTCTCTCACACTGCTTTTGGGCCACCAACATTTTCTGGACTTTAGGTGGTCTACGATGCCTGTAAACCCCTTTTTTGGGCCTCCAAAGATTTCAACATTTTTGCCGGCCTAAGATGCATTTTAAGGCCTTTTTTGGGCTGCTAACATATTCTGTACTTTCGAGGATGTAGGATGCATTTTTCGTGGCAAAAATATTTTGGAGAATTACAGTGGTCTAGGATGTGGGTTAATGCCCCTTTCAGGCTGTAAATGTTTTTGGGACATTCAGAGATCTCTCACAATGTTTTTGGGCCACCACCATTTTCCAGACTTTAGGGGGTCTACGATGCCTGTAAACCCCTTTTTTGGGCCTCCAAAGATTTCAACATTTTTTCAGGCCTAAGATGCATTTTAAGGCCTTTTTTGGAATGCTGACATATTCTGAACTTTCAGGGTTGTAGGATGCATTTTTCGTGCCAAAAATATTTTTGGGAATTTCAGGGGTCTAGCATGCGGGTTAATGTCCTTTTCAGACTGCAAATGTTTTTGGGAGATTCAGAGCTCTCTCACACCGTTTTTGGGCCACCGACATATTCTGGACTTTAGGGGGTCTACGATGCCTGTAAACCCCTTTTTTGGGCATCCAAACATTTCAACATTTTTACAGGCCTAAGATGCATTTTAAGGCCTTTTTGGGCTGCTAACATTTTCTGAACTTTCAGGGGTGTAGGATGCATTTTTCGTGCCAGAAATATTTTTGGTAATTTCAGTGGTCTAGGATTTGGGTTAATGCCCCTTTCAGGCTGCAAATGTTTTTGCGACATTCAGAGCTCTCTCACAATGTTTTTGGGCCACCAACATTTTCTGGACTTTAGTGGGTCTACGATGCCTGTAAACCTTTTTTTTGGGCCTCCAAACATTTCAACATTTTTGCAGGCCTAAAATGCATTTAAGGCCTTTTTTGGGCTGCTAACATATTCTGTACTTTCAGGGGGGTAGGATGCATTTTTCGTGCCAAAAATATTTTTGGGAATTTCAGTGGTCTAGGATGCGGGTTAATGCCCCCTTTCAAGCTGCAAATGCTTTTGGGACATTCCGAGCTCTCTCACACTGCTTTTGGGCCACCAACATTTTCTGGACTTTAGGTGGTCTACGATGCCTGTAAACCCCTTTTTTGGGCCTCCAAAGATTTCAACATTTTTGCCGGCCTAAGATGCATTTTAAGGCCTTTTTTGGGCTGCTAACATATTCTGTACTTTCGGGGATGTAGGATGCATTTTTCGTGGCAAAAATATTTTGGAGAATTACAGTGGTCTAGGATGTGGGTTAATGCCCCTTTCAGGCTGTAAATGTTTTTGGGACATTCAGAGATCTCTCACAATGTTTTTGGGCCACCAACATTTTACAGACTTTAGGGGTTCTACGATGCCTGTAAACCCCTTTTTTGGGCCTCCAAAGATTTCAACATTTTTGCAGGCCTAAGATGCATTTTAAGGCCTTTTTTGGGCTGCTAACATATTCTGTACTTTCGGGGTTGTAGGATCCATTTTTCGTGGCAAAAATATTTTTGTTTTGGGAATTTCAGTGGTCTAGGATGTGGGTTAATGCCTCTTTCAGGCTGCAAATGCTTTTGGGACATTCAGAGCTCTCTCACACTGTTTTTGGGCCACCAACATTTTCTGAACTTTAGGGGGTCTACGATGCCTGTAAACCCCTTTTTTGGGCATCCAAACATTTCAACATTTTTGCAGGCCTAAGATGCATTTTAAGGCCTTTTTTGGGCTGCTAACATTTTCTGAACTTTCAGGGGGGTAGGATGCATTTTTCGTGCCAGAAATATTTTTGGTAATTTCAGTGGTCTAGGATTTGGGTTAATGCCCCTTTTGGGCTGCTAATGTTTTTGGGACATTCAGAGCTCTCTCACAATGTCTTTGGGCCACCAACATTTTCTGGACTTTAGGGGGTCTACGATGCGGGTAAACCTTTTTTTTTGGGCCTCCAAACATTTCAACATTTTTGCAGGCCTAAATTGCATTTAAGGCCTTTTTTGGGCTGCTAACATATTCTGTACTTTCAGGGGTTTAGGATGCATTTTTCGTGCCAAAAATATTTTTGGGAATTTCAGGGGTCTAGCATGCGGGTTAATGTCCTTTTCAGACTGCAAATGTTTTTGGGAGATTCAGAGCTCTCTCACACCGTTTTTGGGCCACCGACATATTCTGGACTTTAGGGGGTCTACGATGCCTGTAAACCCCTTTTTTGGGCATCCAAACATTTCAACATTTTTGCAGGCCTAAGATGCATTTTAAGGCCTTTTTGGGCTGCTAACATTTTCTGAACTTTCAGGGGTGTAGGATGCATTTTTCGTGCCAGAAATATTTTTGGTAATTTCAGTGGTCTAGGATTTGGGTTAATGCCCCTTTCAGGCTGCAAATGTTTTTGCGACATTCAGAGCTCTCTCACAATGTTTTTGGGCCACCAACATTTTCTGGACTTTAGTGGGTCTACGATGCCTGTAAACCTTTTTTTTGGGCCTCCAAACATTTCAACATTTTTGCAGGCCTAAAATGCATTTAAGGCCTTTTTTGGGCTGCTAACATATTCTGTACTTTCAGGGGGGTAGGATGCATTTTTCGTGCCAAAAATATTTTTGGGAATTTCAGTGGTCTAGGATGCGGGTTAATGCCCCTTTCAAGCTGCAAATGCTTTTGGGACATTCCGAGCTCTCTCACACTGCTTTTGGGCCACCAACATTTTCTGGACTTTAGGTGGTCTACGATGCCTGTAAACCCCTTTTTTGGGCCTCCAAAGATTTCAACATTTTTGCCGGCCTAAGATGCATTTTAAGGCCTTTTTTGGGCTGCTAACATATTCTGTACTTTCAGGGGTTTAGGATGCATTTTTCGTGCCAAAAATATTTTTGGGAATTTCAGTGGTCTAGGATTTGGGTTAATGCCCCTTTCAGGCTGCAAATGTTTTTGGGACATTCAGAGCTCTCTCACAATGTTTTTGGGCCACCAACATTTTCTGGACTTTAGGGGGTCTACGATGCCTGTAAACCTTTTTTTTGGGCCTCCAAACATTTCAACATTTTTGCAGGCCTAAAACGCATTTAAGGCCTTTTTTGGGCTGCTAACATATTCTGTACTTTCAGGGGGGTAGGATGCATTTTTCGTGCCAAAAATATTTTTGGGAATTTCAGTGGTCTAGGATGCGGGTTAATGCCCCTTTCAAGCTGAAAATGCTTTTGGGACATTCCGAGCTCTCTCACACTGCTTTTGGGCCACCAACATTTTCTGGACTTTAGGTGGTCTACGATGCCTGTAAACCCCTTTTTTGGGCCTCCAAAGATTTCAACATTTTTGCCGGCCTAAGATGCATTTTAAGGCCTTTTTTGGGCTGCTAACATATTCTGTACTTTCGGGGATGTAGGATGCATTTTCCGTGGCAAAAATATTTTGGAGAATTACAGTGGTCTAGGATGTGGGTTAATGCCCCTTTCAGGCTGTAAATGTTTTTGGGACATTCAGAGATCTCTCACAATGTTTTTGGGCCACCAACATTTTACAGACTTTAGGGGGTCTACGATGCCTGTAAACCCCTTTTTTTTGGGCCTCCAAAGATTTCAACATTTTTTCAGGCCTAAAATGCATTTTAAGGCCTTTTTTGGAATGCTGACATATTCTGAACTTTCAGGGTTGTAGGATGCATTTTTCGTGCCAAAAATATTTTTGGGAATTTCAGGGGTCTAGCATGCGGGTTAATGTCCTTTTCAGACTGCAAATGTTTTTGGGAGATTCAGAGCTCTCTCACACCGTTGTTGGGCCACCGACATATTCTGGACTTTAGGGGGTCTACGATGCCTGTAAACCCCTTTTTTGGGCATCCAAACATTTCAACATTTTTGCAGGCCTAAGATGCATTTTAAGGCCTTTTTGGGCTGCTAACATTTTCTGAACTTTCAGGGCTGTAGGATGCATTTTTCGTACCAGAAATATTTTTGGTAATTTCAGTGGTCTAGGATTTGGGTTAATGCCCCTTTCAGGCTGCAAATGTTTTTGGGACATTCAGAGCTCTCTCACAATGTCTTTGGGCCACCAACATTTTCTGGACTTTAGGGGGTCTACGATGCTGGTAAACCTTTTTTTTGGGCCTCCAAACATTTCAACATTTTTGCAGGCCTAAATTGCATTTAAGGCCTTTTTTGGTCTGCTAACATATTCTGTACTTTCAGGGGTTTAGGATGCATTTTTCGTGCCAAAAATATTTTTGGGAATTTCAGTGGTCTAGGATTTTGGTTAATGCCCCTTTCAGGCTGCAAATGTTTTTGGGACATTCAGAGCTCTCTCACAATGTTTTTGGGCCACCAACATTTTCTGGACTTTAGGGGGTCTACGATGCCTGTAAACCTTTTTTTTGGGCCTCCAAACATTTCAACATTTTTGCAGGCCTAAAATGCATTTAAGGCCTTTTTTGGGCTGCTAACATATTCTGTACTTTCAGGGGGGTAGGATGCATTTTTCGTGCCAAAAATATTTTTGGGAATTTCAGTGGTCTAGGATGCGGGTTAATGCCCCTTTCAAGCTGCAAATGCTTTTGGGACATTACGAGCTCTCTCACACTGCTTTTGGGCCACCAACATTTTCTGGACTTTAGGTGGTCTACGATGCCTGTAAACCCCTTTTTTGGGCCTCCAAAGATTTCAACATTTTTGCCGGCCTAAGATGCATTTAAGGCCTTTTTTGGGCTGCTAACATATTCTGTACTTTCGGGGATGTAGGATGCATTTTTCGTGGCAAAAATATTTTGGATAATTACAGTGGTCTAGGATGTGGGTTAATGCCCCTTTCAGGCTGTAAATGTTTTTGGGACATTCAGAGATCTCTCACAATGTTTTTGGGCCACCAACATTTTACAGACTTTAGGGGGTCTACGATGCCTGTAAACCCCTTTTTTGGGCCTCCAAAGATTTCAACATTTTTTCAGGCCTAAGATGCATTTTAAGGCCTTTTTTGGAATGCTGACATATTCTGAACTTTCAGGGTTGTAGGATGCATTTTTGGTGCCAAAAATATTTTTGGGAATTTCAGGGGTCTAGCATGCGGGTTAATGTCCTTTTCAGACTGCAAATGTTTTTGGGAGATTCAGAGCTCTCTCACACCGTTTTTGGGCCACCGACATATTCTGGACTTTAGGGGGTCTACGATGCCTGTAAACCCCTTTTTTGGGCCTCCAAACATTTCAACATTTTTGCAGGCCTAAAATGCATTTAAGGCCTTTTTTGGGCTGCTAACATATTCTGTACTTTCAGGGGGGTAGGATGCATTTTTCGTGCCAAAAATATTTTTGGGAATTTCAGTGGTCTAGGATGCGGGTTAATGCCCCTTTCAAGCTGAAAATGCTTTTGGGACATTCCAAGCTCTCTCACACTGCTTTTGGGCCACCAACATTTTCTGGACTTTAGGTGGTCTACGATGCCTGTAAACCCCTTTTTTGGGCCTCCAAAGATTTCAACATTTTTGCCGGCCTAAGATGCATTTTAAGGCCTTTTTTGGGCTGCTAACATATTCTGTACTTTCGAGGATGTAGGATGCATTTTTCGTGGCAAAAATATTTTGGAGAATTACAGTGGTCTAGGATGTGGGTTAATGCCCCTTTCAGGCTGTAAATGTTTTTGGGACATTCAGAGATCTCTCACAATGTTTTTGGGCCACCACCATTTTCCAGACTTTAGGGGGTCTACGATGCCTGTAAACCCCTTTTTTGGGCCTCCAAAGATTTCAACATTTTTTCAGGCCTAAGATGCATTTTAAGGCCTTTTTTGGAATGCTGACATATTCTGAACTTTCAGGGTTGTAGGATGCATTTTTCGTGCCAAAAATATTTTTGGGAATTTCAGGGGTCTAGCATGCGGGTTAATGTCCTTTTCAGACTGCAAATGTTTTTGGGAGATTCAGAGCTCTCTCACACCGTTTTTGGGCCACCGACATATTCTGGACTTTAGGGGGTCTACGATGCCTGTAAACCCCTTTTTTGGGCATCCAAACATTTCAACATTTTTACAGGCCTAAGATGCATTTTAAGGCCTTTTTGGGCTGCTAACATTTTCTGAACTTTCAGGGGTGTAGGATGCATTTTTCGTGCCAAAAATATTTTTGGGAATTTCAGGGGTCTAGCATGCGGGTTAATGTCCTTTTCAGACTGCAAATGTTTTTGGGAGATTCAGAGCTCTCTCACACCGTTTTTGGGCCACCGACATATTCTGGACTTTAGGGGGTCTACGATGCCTGTAAACCCCTTTTTTGGGCATCCAAACATTTCAACATTTTTACAGGCCTAAGATGCATTTTAAGGCCTTTTTGGGCTGCTAACATTTTCTGAACTTTCAGGGGTGTAGGATGCATTTTTCGTGCCAGAAATATTTTTGGTAATTTCAGTGGTCTAGGATTTGGGTTAATGCCCCTTTCAGGCTGCAAATGTTTTTGCGACATTCAGAGCTCTCTCACAATGTTTTTGGGCCACCAACATTTTCTGGACTTTAGTGGGTCTACGATGCCTGTAAACCTTTTTTTTGGGCCTCCAAACATTTCAACATTTTTGCAGGCCTAAAATGCATTTAAGGCCTTTTTTGGGCTGCTAACATATTCTGTACTTTCAGGGGGGTAGGATGCATTTTTCGTGCCAAAAATATTTTTGGGAATTTCAGTGGTCTAGGATGCGGGTTAATGCCCCTTTCAAGCTGAAAATGCTTTTGGGACATTCCAAGCTCTCTCACACTGCTTTTGGGCCACCAACATTTTCTGGACTTTAGGTGGTCTACGATGCCTGTAAACCCCTTTTTTGGGCCTCCAAAGATTTCAACATTTTTGCCGGCCTAAGATGCATTTTAAGGCCTTTTTTGGGCTGCTAACATATTCTGTACTTTCGAGGATGTAGGATGCATTTTTCGTGGCAAAAATATTTTGGAGAATTACAGTGGTCTAGGATGTGGGTTAATGCCCCTTTCAGGCTGTAAATGTTTTTGGGACATTCAGAGATCTCTCACAATGTTTTTGGGCCACCACCATTTTCCAGACTTTAGGGGGTCTACGATGCCTGTAAACCCCTTTTTTGGGCCTCCAAAGATTTCAACATTTTTTCAGGCCTAAGATGCATTTTAAGGCCTTTTTTGGAATGCTGACATATTCTGAACTTTCAGGGTTGTAGGATGCATTTTTCGTGCCAAAAATATTTTTGGGAATTTCAGGGGTCTAGCATGCGGGTTAATGTCCTTTTCAGACTGCAAATGTTTTTGGGAGATTCAGAGCTCTCTCACACCGTTTTTGGGCCACCGACATATTCTGGACTTTAGGGGGTCTACGATGCCTGTAAACCCCTTTTTTGGGCATCCAAACATTTCAACATTTTTACAGGCCTAAGATGCATTTTAAGGCCTTTTTGGGCTGCTAACATTTTCTGAACTTTCAGGGGTGTAGGATGCATTTTTCGTGCCAAAAATATTTTTGGGAATTTCAGGGGTCTAGCATGCGGGTTAATGTCCTTTTCAGACTGCAAATGTTTTTGGGAGATTCAGAGCTCTCTCACACCGTTTTTGGGCCACCGACATATTCTGGACTTTAGGGGGTCTACGATGCCTGTAAACCCCTTTTTTGGGCATCCAAACATTTCAACATTTTTACAGGCCTAAGATGCATTTTAAGGCCTTTTTGGGCTGCTAACATTTTCTGAACTTTCAGGGGTGTAGGATGCATTTTTCGTGCCAGAAATATTTTTGGTAATTTCAGTGGTCTAGGATTTGGGTTAATGCCCCTTTCAGGCTGCAAATGTTTTTGCGACATTCAGAGCTCTCTCACAATGTTTTTGGGCCACCAACATTTTCTGGACTTTAGTGGGTCTACGATGCCTGTAAACCTTTTTTTTGGGCCTCCAAACATTTCAACATTTTTGCAGGCCTAAAATGCATTTAAGGCCTTTTTTGGGCTGCTAACATATTCTGTACTTTCAGGGGGGTAGGATGCATTTTTCGTGCCAAAAATATTTTTGGGAATTTCAGTGGTCTAGGATGCGGGTTAATGCCCCCTTTCAAGCTGCAAATGCTTTTGGGACATTCCGAGCTCTCTCACACTGCTTTTGGGCCACCAACATTTTCTGGACTTTAGGTGGTCTACGATGCCTGTAAACCCCTTTTTTGGGCCTCCAAAGATTTCAACATTTTTGCCGGCCTAAGATGCATTTTAAGGCCTTTTTTGGGCTGCTAACATATTCTGTACTTTCGGGGATGTAGGATGCATTTTTCGTGGCAAAAATATTTTGGAGAATTACAGTGGTCTAGGATGTGGGTTAATGCCCCTTTCAGGCTGTAAATGTTTTTGGGACATTCAGAGATCTCTCACAATGTTTTTGGGCCACCAACATTTTACAGACTTTAGGGGGTCTACGATGCCTGTAAACCCCTTTTTTGGGCCTCCAAAGATTTCAACATTTTTGCAGGCCTAAGATGCATTTTAAGGCCTTTTTTGGGCTGCTAACATATTCTGTACTTTCGGGGTTGTAGGATCCATTTTTCGTGGCAAAAATATTTTTGTTTTGGGAATTTCAGTGGTCTAGGATGTGGGTTAATGCCTCTTTCAGGCTGCAAATGCTTTTGGGACATTCAGAGCTCTCTCACACTGTTTTTGGGCCACCAACATTTTCTGAACTTTAGGGGGTCTACGATGCCTGTAAACCCCTTTTTTGGGCATCCAAACATTTCAACATTTTTGCAGGCCTAAGATGCATTTTAAGGCCTTTTTTGGGCTGCTAACATTTTCTGAACTTTCAGGGGGGTAGGATGCATTTTTCGTGCCAGAAATATTTTTGGTAATTTCAGTGGTCTAGGATTTGGGTTAATGCCCCTTTTGGGCTGCTAATGTTTTTGGGACATTCAGAGCTCTCTCACAATGTCTTTGGGCCACCAACATTTTCTGGACTTTAGGGGGTCTACGATGCGGGTAAACCTTTTTTTTGGGCCTCCAAACATTTCAACATTTTTGCAGGCCTAAATTGCATTTAAGGCCTTTTTTGGGCTGCTAACATATTCTGTACTTTCAGGGGTTTAGGATGCATTTTTCGTGCCAAAAATATTTTTGGGAATTTCAGGGGTCTAGCATGCGGGTTAATGTCCTTTTCAGACTGCAAATGTTTTTGGGAGATTCAGAGCTCTCTCACACCGTTTTTGGGCCACCGACATATTCTGGACTTTAGGGGGTCTACGATGCCTGTAAACCCCTTTTTTGGGCATCCAAACATTTCAACATTTTTGCAGGCCTAAGATGCATTTTAAGGCCTTTTTGGGCTGCTAACATTTTCTGAACTTTCAGGGGTGTAGGATGCATTTTTCGTGCCAGAAATATTTTTGGTAATTTCAGTGGTCTAGGATTTGGGTTAATGCCCCTTTCAGGCTGCAAATGTTTTTGGGACATTCAGAGCTCTCTCACAATGTCTTTGGGCCACCAACATTTTCTGGACTTTAGGGGGTCTACGATGCTGGTAAACCTTTTTTTTGGCCCTCCAAACATTTCAACATTTTTGCAGGCCTAAATTGCATTTAAGGCCTTTTTTGGTCTGCTAACATATTCTGTACTTTCAGGGGTTTAGGATGCATTTTTCGTGCCAAAAATATTTTTGGGAATTTCAGTGGTCTAGGATTTTGGTTAATGCCCCTTTCAGGCTGCAAATGTTTTTGGGACATTCAGAGCTCTCTCACAATGTTTTTGGGCCACCAACATTTTCTGGACTTTAGGGGGTCTACGATGCCTGTAAACCTTTTTTTTGGGCCTCCAAACATTTCAACATTTTTGCAGGCCTAAAATGCATTTAAGGCCTTTTTTGGGCTGCTAACATATTCTGTACTTTCAGGGGGGTAGGATGCATTTTTCGTGCCAAAAATATTTTTGGGAATTTCAGTGGTCTAGGATGCGGGTTAATGCCCCTTTCAAGCTGCAAATGCTTTTGGGACATTACGAGCTCTCTCACACTGCTTTTGGGCCACCAACATTTTCTGGACTTTAGGTGGTCTACGATGCCTGTAAACCCCTTTTTTGGGCCTCCAAAGATTTCAACATTTTTGCCGGCCTAAGATGCATTTTAAGGCCTTTTTTGGGCTGCTAACATATTCTGTACTTTCGGGGATGTAGGATGCATTTTTCGTGGCAAAAATATTTTGGAGAATTACAGTGGTCTAGGATGTGGGTTAATGCCCCTTTCAGGCTGTAAATGTTTTTGGGACATTCAGAGATCTCTCACAATGTTTTTGGGCCACCAACATTTTACAGACTTTAGGGGATCTACGATGCCTGTAAACCCCTTTTTTGGGCCTCCAAAGATTTCAACATTTTTTCAGGCCTAAGATGCATTTTAAGGCCTTTTTTGGAATGCTGACATATTCTGAACTTTCAGGGTTGTAGGATGCATTTTTCGTGCCAAAAGTATTTTTGGGAATTTCAGGGGTCTAGCATGCGGGTTAATGTCCTTTTCAGACTGCAAATGTTTTTGGGAGATTCAGAGCTCTCTCACACCGTTTTTGGGCCACCGACATATTCTGGACTTTAGGGGGTCTACGATGCCTGTAAACCCCTTTTTTGGGCCTCCAAACATTTCAACATTTTTGCAGGCCTAAAATGCATTTAAGGCCTTTTTTGGGCTGCTAACATATTCTGTACTTTCAGGGGGGTAGGATGCATTTTTCGTGCCAAAAATATTTTTGGGAATTTCAGTGGTCTAGGATGCGGGTTAATGCCCCTTTCAAGCTGAAAATGCTTTTGGGACATTCCAAGCTCTCTCACACTGCTTTTGGGCCACCAACATTTTCTGGACTTTAGGTGGTCTACGATGCCTGTAAACCCCTTTTTTGGGCCTCCAAAGATTTCAACATTTTTGCCGGCCTAAGATGCATTTTAAGGCCTTTTTTGGGCTGCTAACATATTCTGTACTTTCGAGGATGTAGGATGCATTTTTCGTGGCAAAAATATTTTGGAGAATTACAGTGGTCTAGGATGTGGGTTAATGCCCCTTTCAGGCTGTAAATGTTTTTGGGACATTCAGAGATCTCTCACAATGTTTTTGGGCCACCACCATTTTCCAGACTTTAGGGGGTCTACGATGCCTGTAAACCCCTTTTTTGGGCCTCCAAAGATTTCAACATTTTTTCAGGCCTAAGATGCATTTTAAGGCCTTTTTTGGAATGCTGACATATTCTGAACTTTCAGGGTTGTAGGATGCATTTTTCGTGCCAAAAATATTTTTGGGAATTTCAGGGGTCTAGCATGCGGGTTAATGTCCTTTTCAGACTGCAAATGTTTTTGGGAGATTCAGAGCTCTCTCACACCGTTTTTGGGCCACCGACATATTCTGGACTTTAGGGGGTCTACGGTGCCTGTAAACCCCTTTTTTGGGCATCCAAACATTTCAACATTTTTACAGGCCTAAGATGCATTTTAAGGCCTTTTTGGGCTGCTAACATTTTCTGAACTTTCAGGGGTGTAGGATGCATTTTTCGTGCCAAAAATATTTTTGGGAATTTCAGGGGTCTAGCATGCGGGTTAATGTCCTTTTCAGACTGCAAATGTTTTTGGGAGATTCAGAGCTCTCTCACACCGTTTTTGGGCCACCGACATATTCTGGACTTTAGGGGGTCTACGATGCCTGTAAACCCCTTTTTTGGGCATCCAAACATTTCAACATTTTTACAGGCCTAAGATGCATTTTAAGGCCTTTTTGGGCTGCTAACATTTTCTGAACTTTCAGGGGTGTAGGATGCATTTTTCGTGCCAGAAATATTTTTGGTAATTTCAGTGGTCTAGGATTTGGGTTAATGCCCCTTTCAGGCTGCAAATGTTTTTGCGACATTCAGAGCTCTCTCACAATGTTTTTGGGCCACCAACATTTTCTGGACTTTAGTGGGTCTACGATGCCTGTAAACCTTTTTTTTGGGCCTCCAAACATTTCAACATTTTTGCAGGCCTAAAATGCATTTAAGGCCTTTTTTGGGCTGCTAACATATTCTGTACTTTCAGGGGGGTAGGATGCATTTTTCGTGCCAAAAATATTTTTGGGAATTTCAGTGGTCTAGGATGCGGGTTAATGCCCCCTTTCAAGCTGCAAATGCTTTTGGGACATTCCGAGCTCTCTCACACTGCTTTTGGGCCACCAACATTTTCTGGACTTTAGGTGGTCTACGATGCCTGTAAACCCCTTTTTTGGGCCTCCAAAGATTTCAACATTTTTGCCGGCCTAAGATGCATTTTAAGGCCTTTTTTGGGCTGCTAACATATTCTGTACTTTCGGGGATGTAGGATGCATTTTTCGTGGCAAAAATATTTTGGAGAATTACAGTGGTCTAGGATGTGGGTTAATGCCCCTTTCAGGCTGTAAATGTTTTTGGGACATTCAGAGATCTCTCACAATGTTTTTGGGCCACCAACATTTTACAGACTTTAGGGGGTCTACGATGCCTGTAAACCCCTTTTTTGGGCCTCCAAAGATTTCAACATTTTTGCAGGCCTAAGATGCATTTTAAGGCCTTTTTTGGGCTGCTAACATATTCTGTACTTTCGGGGTTGTAGGATCCATTTTTCGTGGCAAAAATATTTTTGTTTTGGGAATTTCAGTGGTCTAGGATGTGGGTTAATGCCTCTTTCAGGCTGCAAATGCTTTTGGGACATTCAGAGCTCTCTCACACTGTTTTTGGGCCACCAACATTTTCTGAACTTTAGGGGGTCTACGATGCCTGTAAACCCCTTTTTTGGGCATCCAAACATTTCAACATTTTTGCAGGCCTAAGATGCATTTTAAGGCCTTTTTTGGGCTGCTAACATTTTCTGAACTTTCAGGGGGGTAGGATGCATTTTTCGTGCCAGAAATATTTTTGGTAATTTCAGTGGTCTAGGATTTGGGTTAATGCCCCTTTTGGGCTGCTAATGTTTTTGGGACATTCAGAGCTCTCTCACAATGTCTTTGGGCCACCAACATTTTCTGGACTTTAGGGGGTCTACGATGCGGGTAAACCTTTTTTTTGGGCCTCCAAACATTTCAACATTTTTGCAGGCCTAAATTGCATTTAAGGCCTTTTTTGGGCTGCTAACATATTCTGTACTTTCAGGGGTTTAGGATGCATTTTTCGTGCCAAAAATATTTTTGGGAATTTCAGGGGTCTAGCATGCGGGTTAATGTCCTTTTCAGACTGCAAATGTTTTTGGGAGATTCAGAGCTCTCTCACACCGTTTTTGGGCCACCGACATATTCTGGACTTTAGGGGGTCTACGATGCCTGTAAACCCCTTTTTTGGGCATCCAAACATTTCAACATTTTTGCAGGCCTAAAATGCATTTTAAGGCCTTTTTGGGCTGCTAACATTTTCTGAACTTTCAGGGGTGTAGGATGCATTTTTCGTGCCAGAAATATTTTTGGTAATTTCAGTGGTCTAGGATTTGGGTTAATGCCCCTTTCAGGCTGCAAATGTTTTTGGGACATTCAGAGCTCTCTCACAATGTCTTTGGGCCACCAACATTTTCTGGACTTTAGGGGGTCTACGATGCTGGTAAACCTTTTTTTTGGCCCTCCAAACATTTCAACATTTTTGCAGGCCTAAATTGCATTTAAGGCCTTTTTTGGTCTGCTAACATATTCTGTACTTTCAGGGGTTTAGGATGCATTTTTCGTGCCAAAAATATTTTTGGGAATTTCAGTGGTCTAGGATTTTGGTTAATGCCCCTTTCAGGCTGCAAATGTTTTTGGGACATTCAGAGCTCTCTCACAATGTTTTTGGGCCACCAACATTTTCTGGACTTTAGGGGGTCTACGATGCCTGTAAACCTTTTTTTTGGGCCTCCAAACATTTCAACATTTTTGCAGGCCTAAAATGCATTTAAGGCCTTTTTTGGGCTGCTAACATATTCTGTACTTTCAGGGGGGTAGGATGCATTTTTCGTGCCAAAAATATTTTTGGGAATTTCAGTGGTCTAGGATGCGGGTTAATGCCCCTTTCAAGCTGCAAATGCTTTTGGGACATTACGAGCTCTCTCACACTGCTTTTGGGCCACCAACATTTTCTGGACTTTAGGTGGTCTACGATGCCTGTAAACCCCTTTTTTGGGCCTCCAAAGATTTCAACATTTTTGCCGGCCTAAGATGCATTTTAAGGCCTTTTTTGGGCTGCTAACATATTCTGTACTTTCGGGGATGTAGGATGCATTTTTCGTGGCAAAAATATTTTGGAGAATTACAGTGGTCTAGGATGTGGGTTAATGCCCCTTTCAGGCTGTAAATGTTTTTGGGACATTCAGAGATCTCTCACAATGTTTTTGGGCCACCAACATTTTACAGACTTTAGGGGGTCTACGATGCCTGTAAACCCCTTTTTTGGGCCTCCAAAGATTTCAACATTTTTTCAGGCCTAAGATGCATTTTAAGGCCTTTTTTGGAATGCTGACATATTCTGAACTTTCAGGGTTGTAGGATGCATTTTTCGTGCCAAAAATATTTTTGGGAATTTCAGGGGTCTAGCATGCGGGTTAATGTCCTTTTCAGACTGCAAATGTTTTTGGGAGATTCAGAGCTCTCTCACACCGTTTTTGGGCCACCGACATATTCTGGACTTTAGGGGGTCTACGATGCCTGTAAACCCCTTTTTTGGGCCTCCAAACATTTCAACATTTTTGCAGGCCTAAAATGCATTTAAGGCCTTTTTTGGGCTGCTAACATATTCTGTACTTTCAGGGGGGTAGGATGCATTTTTCGTGCCAAAAATATTTTTGGGAATTTCAGTGGTCTAGGATGCGGGTTAATGCCCCTTTCAAGCTGAAAATGCTTTTGGGACATTCCAAGCTCTCTCACACTGCTTTTGGGCCACCAACATTTTCTGGACTTTAGGTGGTCTACGATGCCTGTAAACCCCTTTTTTGGGCCTCCAAAGATTTCAACATTTTTGCCGGCCTAAGATGCATTTTAAGGCCTTTTTTGGGCTGCTAACATATTCTGTACTTTCGAGGATGTAGGATGCATTTTTCGTGGCAAAAATATTTTGGAGAATTACAGTGGTCTAGGATGTGGGTTAATGCCCCTTTCAGGCTGTAAATGTTTTTGGGACATTCAGAGATCTCTCACAATGTTTTTGGGCCACCACCATTTTCCAGACTTTAGGGGGTCTACGATGCCTGTAAACCCCTTTTTTGGGCCTCCAAAGATTTCAACATTTTTTCAGGCCTAAGATGCATTTTAAGGCCTTTTTTGGAATGCTGACATATTCTGAACTTTCAGGGTTGTAGGATGCATTTTTCGTGCCAAAAATATTTTTGGGAATTTCAGGGGTCTAGCATGCGGGTTAATGTCCTTTTCAGACTGCAAATGTTTTTGGGAGATTCAGAGCTCTCTCACACCGTTTTTGGGCCACCGACATATTCTGGACTTTAGGGGGTCTACGGTGCCTGTAAACCCCTTTTTTGGGCATCCAAACATTTCAACATTTTTACAGGCCTAAGATGCATTTTAAGGCCTTTTTGGGCTGCTAACATTTTCTGAACTTTCAGGGGTGTAGGATGCATTTTTCGTGCCAAAAATATTTTTGGGAATTTCAGGGGTCTAGCATGCGGGTTAATGTCCTTTTCAGACTGCAAATGTTTTTGGGAGATTCAGAGCTCTCTCACACCGTTTTTGGGCCACCGACATATTCTGGACTTTAGGGGGTCTACGATGCCTGTAAACCCCTTTTTTGGGCATCCAAACATTTCAACATTTTTACAGGCCTAAGATGCATTTTAAGGCCTTTTTGGGCTGCTAACATTTTCTGAACTTTCAGGGGTGTAGGATGCATTTTTCGTGCCAGAAATATTTTTGGTAATTTCAGTGGTCTAGGATTTGGGTTAATGCCCCTTTCAGGCTGCAAATGTTTTTGCGACATTCAGAGCTCTCTCACAATGTTTTTGGGCCACCAACATTTTCTGGACTTTAGTGGGTCTACGATGCCTGTAAACCTTTTTTTTGGGCCTCCAAACATTTCAACATTTTTGCAGGCCTAAAATGCATTTAAGGCCTTTTTTGGGCTGCTAACATATTCTGTACTTTCAGGGGGGTAGGATGCATTTTTCGTGCCAAAAATATTTTTGGGAATTTCAGTGGTCTAGGATGCGGGTTAATGCCCCCTTTCAAGCTGCAAATGCTTTTGAGACATTCCGAGCTCTCTCACACTGCTTTTGGGCCACCAACATTTTCTGGACTTTAGGTGGTCTACGATGCCTGTAAACCCCTTTTTTGGGCCTCCAAAGATTTCAACATTTTTGCCGGCCTAAGATGCATTTTAAGGCCTTTTTTGGGCTGCTAACATATTCTGTACTTTCGGGGATGTAGGATGCATTTTTCGTGGCAAAAATATTTTGGAGAATTACAGTGGTCTAGGATGTGGGTTAATGCCCCTTTCAGGCTGTAAATGTTTTTGGGACATTCAGAGATCTCTCACAATGTTTTTGGGCCACCAACATTTTACAGACTTTAGGGGGTCTACGATGCCTGTAAACCCCTTTTTTGGGCCTCCAAAGATTTCAACATTTTTGCAGGCCTAAGATGCATTTTAAGGCCTTTTTTGGGCTGCTAACATATTCTGTACTTTCGGGGTTGTAGGATCCATTTTTCGTGGCAAAAATATTTTTGTTTTGGGAATTTCAGTGGTCTAGGATGTGGGTTAATGCCTCTTTCAGGCTGCAAATGCTTTTGGGACATTCAGAGCTCTCTCACACTGTTTTTGGGCCACCAACATTTTCTGAACTTTAGGGGGTCTACGATGCCTGTAAACCCCTTTTTTGGGCATCCAAACATTTCAACATTTTTGCAGGCCTAAGATGCATTTTAAGGCCTTTTTTGGGCTGCTAACATTTTCTGAACTTTCAGGGGGGTAGGATGCATTTTTCGTGCCAGAAATATTTTTGGTAATTTCAGTGGTCTAGGATTTGGGTTAATGCCCCTTTTGGGCTGCTAATGTTTTTGGGACATTCAGAGCTCTCTCACAATGTCTTTGGGCCACCAACATTTTCTGGACTTTAGGGGGTCTACGATGCGGGTAAACCTTTTTTTTGGGCCTCCAAACATTTCAACATTTTTGCAGGCCTAAATTGCATTTAAGGCCTTTTTTGGGCTGCTAACATATTCTGTACTTTCAGGGGTTTAGGATGCATTTTTCGTGCCAAAAATATTTTTGGGAATTTCAGGGGTCTAGCATGCGGGTTAATGTCCTTTTCAGACTGCAAATGTTTTTGGGAGATTCAGAGCTCTCTCACACCGTTTTTGGGCCACCGACATATTCTGGACTTTAGGGGGTCTACGATGCCTGTAAACCCCTTTTTTGGGCATCCAAACATTTCAACATTTTTGCAGGCCTAAGATGCATTTTAAGGCCTTTTTGGGCTGCTAACATTTTCTGAACTTTCAGGGGTGTAGGATGCATTTTTCGTGCCAGAAATATTTTTGGTAATTTCAGTGGTCTAGGATTTGGGTTAATGCCCCTTTCAGGCTGCAAATGTTTTTGGGACATTCAGAGCTCTCTCACAATGTCTTTGGGCCACCAACATTTTCTGGACTTTAGGGGGTCTACGATGCTGGTAAACCTTTTTTTTGGCCCTCCAAACATTTCAACATTTTTGCAGGCCTAAATTGCATTTAAGGCCTTTTTTGGGCTGCTAACATATTCTGTACTTTCAGGGGGGTAGGATGCATTTTTCGTGCCAAAAATATTTTTGGGAATTTCAGTGGTCTAGGATGCGGGTTAATGCCCCTTTCAAGCTGCAAATGCTTTTGGGACATTCCGAGCTCTCTCACACTGCTTTTGGGCCACCAACATTTTCTGGACTTTAGGTGGTCTACGATGCCTGTAAACCCCTTTTTTGGGCCTCCAAAGATTTCAACATTTTTGCCGGCCTAAGATGCATTTTAAGGCCTTTTTTGGGCTGCTAACATATTCTGTACTTTCGGGGATGTAGGATGCATTTTTCGTGGCAAAAATATTTTGGAGAATTACAGTGGTCTAGGATGTGGGTTAATGCCCCTTTCAGGCTGTAAATGTTTTTGGGACATTCAGAGATCTCTCACAATGTTTTTGGGCCACCAACATTTTCCAGACTTTAGGGGGTCTACGATGCCTGTAAACCCCTTTTTTGGGCCTCCAAAGATTTCAACATTTTTTCAGGCCTAAGATGCATTTTAAGGCCTTTTTTGGAATGCTGACATATTCTGAACTTTCAGGGTTGTAGGATGCATTTTTCGTGCCAAAAATATTTTTGGGAATTTCAGGGGTCTAGCATGCGGGTTAATGTCCTTTTCAGACTGCAAATGTTTTTGGGAGATTCAGAGCTCTCTCACACCGTTGTTGGGCCACCGACATATTCTGGACTTTAGGGGGTCTACGATGCCTGTAAACCCCTTTTTTGGGCATCCAAACATTTCAACATTTTTGCAGGCCTAAGATGCATTTTAAGGCCTTTTTGGGCTGCTAACATTTTCTGAACTTTCAGGGCTGTAGGATGCATTTTTCGTACCAGAAATATTTTTGGTAATTTCAGTGGTCTAGGATTTGGGTTAATGCCCCTTTCAGGCTGCAAATGTTTTTGGGACATTCAGAGCTCTCTCACAATGTCTTTGGGCCACCAACATTTTCTGGACTTTAGGGGGTCTACGATGCTGGTAAACCTTTTTTTTGGGCCTCCAAACATTTCAACATTTTTGCAGGCCTAAATTGCATTTAAGGCCTTTTTTGGTCTGCTAACATATTCTGTACTTTCAGGGGTTTAGGATGCATTTTTCGTGCCAAAAATATTTTTGGGAATTTCAGTGGTCTAGGATTTTGGTTAATGCCCCTTTCAGGCTGCAAATGTTTTTGGGACATTCAGAGCTCTCTCACAATGTTTTTGGGCCACCAACATTTTCTGGACTTTAGGGGGTCTACGATGCCTGTAAACCTTTTTTTTGGGCCTCCAAACATTTCAACATTTTTGCAGGCCTAAAATGCATTTAAGGCCTTTTTTGGGCTGCTAACATATTCTGTACTTTCAGGGGGGTAGGATGCATTTTTCGTGCCAAAAATATTTTTGGGAATTTCAGTGGTCTAGGATGCGGGTTAATGCCCCTTTCAAGCTGCAAATGCTTTTGGGACATTACGAGCTCTCTCACACTGCTTTTGGGCCACCAACATTTTCTGGACTTTAGGTGGTCTACGATGCCTGTAAACCCCTTTTTTGGGCCTCCAAAGATTTCAACATTTTTGCCGGCCTAAGATGCATTTTAAGGCCTTTTTTGGGCTGCTAACATATTCTGTACTTTCGGGGATGTAGGATGCATTTTTCGTGGCAAAAATATTTTGGAGAATTACAGTGGTCTAGGATGTGGGTTAATGCCCCTTTCAGGCTGTAAATGTTTTTGGGACATTCAGAGATCTCTCGCAATGTTTTTGGGCCACCAAAATTTCCAGAGTTTAGGGGGTCTACGATGCCTGTAAACCCCTTTTTTGGGCCTCCAAAGATTTCAACATTTTTTCAGGCCTAAGATGCATTTTAAGGCCTTTTTTGGAATGCTGACATATTCTGAACTTTCAGGGTTGTAGGATGCATTTTTCGTGCCAAAAATATTTTTGGGAATTTCAGGGGTCTAGCATGCGGGTTAATGTCCTTTTCAGACTGCAAATGTTTTTGGGAGATTCAGAGCTCTCTCACACCGTTTTTGGGCCACCGACATATTCTGGACTTTAGGGGGTCTACAATGCCTATAAACCCCTTTTTGGGCCTCCAAACATTTCAACATTTTTGCAGGCCTAAGATGCATTTTAAGGCCTTTTTGGGCTGCTAACATTTTCTGAACTTTCAGGGGTGTAGGATGCATTTTTCGTGCCAGAAATATTTTTGGTAATTTCAGTGGTCTAGGATTTGGGTTAATGCCCCTTTCAGGCTGCAAATGTTTTTGGGACATTCAGAGATCTCTCGCAATGTTTTTGGGCCACCAAAATTTCCAGAGTTTAGGGGGTCTACGATGCCTGTAAACCCCTTTTTTGGGCCTCCAAAGATTTCAACATTTTTTCAGGCCTAAGATGCATTTTAAGGCCTTTTTTGGAATGCTGACATATTCTGAACTTTCAGGGTTGTAGGATGCATTTTTCGTGCCAAAAATATTTTTGGGAATTTCAGGGGTCTAGCATGCGGGTTAATGTCCTTTTCAGACTGCAAATGTTTTTGGGAGATTCAGAGCTCTCTCACACCGTTTTTGGGCCACCGACATATTCTGGACTTTAGGGGGTCTACAATGCCTATAAACCCCTTTTTGGGCCTCCAAACATTTCAACATTTTTGCAGGCCTAAGATGCATTTTAAGGCCTTTTTGGGCTGCTAACATTTTCTGAACTTTCAGGGGTGTAGGATGCATTTTTCGTGCCAGAAATATTTTTGGTAATTTCAGTGGTCTAGGATTTGGGTTAATGCCCCTTTCAGGCTGCAAATGTTTTTGGGACATTCAGAGCTCTCTCACAATGTTTTTGGGCCACCAACATTTTCTGGACTTTAGGGGGTCTACGATGCCTGTAAACCCTTTCCTGGGCCTCCAAAGATTTCAACATTTTTGCCGGCCTAAGATGCATTTTAAGGCCTTTTTTGGGCTGCTAACATATTCTCTACTTTCGGGGATGTAGGATGCATTTTTCGTGGCAAAAATATTTTGGAGAATTACAGTGGTCTAGGATGTGGGTTAATGCCCCTTTCAGGCTGTAAATGTTTTTGGGACATTCAGAGATCTCTCACAATGTTTTTGGGCCACCAACATTTTCCAGACTTTAGGGGGTCTACGATGCCTGTAAACCCCTTTTTTGGGCCTCCAAAGATTTCAACATTTTTTCGGGCCTAAGATGCATTTTAAGGCCTTTTTTGGACTGCTGACATATTCTAAACTTTCAGGGTTGTAGGATGCATTTTTCGTGCTAAAAATATTTTTGGGAATTTCAGTGGTCTAGGATTTGGGTTAATGCCCCTTTCAGGCTGCAAATGTTTTTGGGACATTCAGAGCTCTCTCACAATGTTTTTGGGCCACCAACATTTTCTGGACTTTAGGGGGTCTACGATGCCTGTAAACCTTTTTTTTGGGCCTCCAAACATTTCAACATTTCTGCAGGCCTAAAATGCATTTAAGGCCTTTTTTGGGCTGCTAACATATTCTTTACTTTCAGGGGGGTAGGATGCATTTTTCGTGCCAAAAATATTTTTGGGAATTTCAGTGGTCTAGGATGCGGGTTAATGCCCCTTTCAAGCTGCAAATGCTTTTGGGACATTCCGAGCTCTCTCACACTGCTTTTGGGCCACCAACATTTTCTGGACTTTAGGTGGTCTACGATGCCTGTAAACCCCTTTTTTGGGCCTCCAAAGATTTCAACATTTTTGCCGGCCTAAGATGCATTTTAAGGCCTTTTTTGGGCTGCTAACATATTCTGTACTTTCGGGGATGTAGGATGCATTTTTCGTGGCAAAAAATATTTTGGAGAATTACAGTGGTCTAGGATGTGGGTTAATGCCCCTTTCAGGCTGTAAATGTTTTTGGGACATTCAGAGATCTCTCACAATGTTTTTGGGCCACCAACATTTTCCAGACTGTAGGGGGTCTACGATGCCTGTAAACCCCTTTTTTGGTCCTCCAAAGATTTCAACATTTTTTCAGGTTTAAGATGCATTTTAAGGCCTTTTTTGGAATGATGACATATTCTGAACTTTCAGGGTTGTAGGATGCATTTTTCGTGCCAAAAATATTTTTGGGAATTTCAGGGGTCTAGCATGCGGGTTAATGTCCTTTTCAGACTGCAAATGTTTTTGGGACATTCAGAGCTCTCTCACAATGTTTTGGGGCCACCAACATTTTCTGGACTTTAGGGGGTCTACGATGCCTGTAAACCTTTTTTTTGGGCCTCCAAACATTTCAACATTTTTGCAGGCCTAAGATGCATTTTAAGGCCTTTTTGGGCTGCTAACATTTTCTGAACTTTCAGGGGTCTAGGATGCATTTTTCGTGCCAGAAATATTTTTGGTCATTTCAGTGGTCTAGGATTTGGGTTAATGCCCCTTTCAGGCTGCAAATATTTTTGCGACATTCAGAGCTCTCTCACAATGTTTTTGGGCCACCAACAGTTTCTGGACTTTAGTGGGTCTACGATGCCTGTAAACCTTTTTTTTGGGCCTCCAAACATTTCAACATTTTTGCAGGCCTAAAATGCATTTAAGGCCTTTTTTGGGCTGCTAACATATTCTGTACTTTCAGGGGGGTAGGATGCATTTTTCGTGCCAAAAATATTTTGGGGAATTTCAGTGGTCTAGGATGCGGGTTAATGCCCCTTTCAAGCTGCAAATGCTTTTGGGACATTCCGAGCTCTCTCACACTGCTTTTGGGCCACCAACATTTTCTGGACTTTAGGTGGTCTACGATGCCTGTAAACCCCTTTTTTGGGCCTCCAAAGATTTCAACATTTTTGCCGGCCTAAGATGCATTTTAAGGCCTTTTTTGGGCTGCTAACATATTCTGTACTTTCGGGGATGTAGGATGCATTTTTCGTGGCAAAAATATTTTGGAGAATTACAGTGGTCTAGGATGTGGGTTAATGCCCCTTTCAGGCTGTAAATGTTTTTGGGACATTCAGAGATCTCTCACAATGTTTTTGGGCCACCAACATTTTCCAGACTTTAGGGGTTCTACGATGCCTGTAAACTCCTTTTTTGGGCCTCCAAAGATTTCAACATTTTTGCAGGCCTAAAATGCATTTAAGGCCTTTTTTGGGCTGCTAACATATTCTGTACTTTCAGGGGGGTAGGATGCATTTTTCGTGCCAAAAATATTTTTGGGAATTTCAGTGGTCTAGGATGCGGGTTAATGCCCCTTTCAAGCTGCAAATGCTTTTGGGACATTCCGAGCTCTCTCACACTGCTTTTGGGCCACCAACATTTTCTGGACTTTAGGTGGTCTACGATGCCTGTAAACCCCTTTTTTGGGCCTCCAAAGATTTCAACATTTTTGCCGGCCTAAGATGCATTTTAAGGCCTTTTTTGGAATGCTGACATATTCTGAACTTTCAGGGTTGTAGGATGCATTTTTCGTGCCAAAAATATTTTTGGGAATTTCAGGGGTCTAGCATGCGGGTTAATGTCCTTTTCAGACTGCAAATGTTTTTGGGAGATTCAGAGCTTTCTCACACCGTTTTTGGGCCACCGACATATTCTGGACTTTAGGGGATCTACAATGCCTGTAAACCCCTTTTTTGGGCATCCAAACATTTCAACATTTTTGCAGGCCTAAGATGCATTTTAAGGCCTTTTTGGGCTGCTAACATTTTCTGAACTTTCAGGGCTGTAGGATGCATTTTTTGTGCCAGAAATATTTTTGGTAATTTCAGTGTCTAGGATTTGGGTTAATGCCCCTTTCAGGCTGCAAATGTTTTTGGGACATTCAGAGCTCTCTCACAATGTTTTTGGGCCACCAACATTTTCTGGACTTTAGGGGGTCTACGATGCCTGTAAACCTTTTTTTTGGGCCTCCAAACATTTCAACATTTTTGCAGGCCTAAAATGCTTAAGGCCTTTTTTTGGGCTGCTAACATATTCTGTACTTTTAGGGGGGTAGGATGCATTTTTCGTGCCAAAAATATTTTTGGGAATTTCAGTTGTCTAGGATGTGGGTTAATGCCCCTTTCAAGCTGCAAATGCTTTTGGGACATTCCGAGCTCTCTCACACTGCTTTTGGGCCACCAACATTTTATGGACTTTAGGTGGTCTACGATGCCTGTAAACCCCTTTTTTGGGCCTCCAAAGATTTCAACATTTTTGCCGGCCTAAGATGCATTTTAAGGCCTTTTTTGGGCTGCTAACATATTCTGTACTTTCGGGGATGTAGTATGCATTTTTCGTGGCAAAAATATTTTGGAGAATTACAGTGGTCTAGGATGTGGGTTAATGCCCCTTTCAGGCTGTAAATGTTTTTGGGACATTCAGAGATCTCTCACAATGTTTTTGGGCCACCAACATTTTACAGACTTTAGGGGGTCTACGATGCCTGTAAACCCCTTTTTTGGGCCTCCAAAGATTTCAACATTTTTGCAGGCCTAAGATGCATTTTAAGGCCTTTTTTGGGCTGCTAACATATTCTGTACTTTCGGGGTTGTAGGATCCATTTTTCGTGGCAAAAATATTTTTGTTTTGGGAATTTCAGTGGTCTAGGATGTGGGTTAATGCCTCTTTCAGGCTGTAAATGTTTTTGGGACATTCAGAGATCTCTCACAATGTTTTTGGGCCACCAACATTTTACAGACTTTAGGGGGTCTACGATGCCTGTAAACCCCTTTTTTGGGCCTCCAAAGATTTCAACATTTTTGCAGGCCTAAGATGCATTTTAAGGCCTTTTTTGGGCTGCTAACATATTCTGTACTTTCGGGGTTGTAGGATCCATTTTTCGTGGCAAAAATATTTTTGTTTTGGGAATTTCAGTGGTCTAGGATTTCGGTTAATGCCTCTTTCAGGCTGCAAATGCTTTTGGGACATTCAGAGCTCTCTCACACTGTTTTTGGGCCATCAACATTTTCTGAACTTTAGGGGGTCTACGATGCCTGTAAACCCCTTTTTTGGGCATCCAAACATTTCAACATTTTTGCAGGCCTAAGATGCCTTTTAAGGCCTTTTTTGGGCTGCTAACATTTTCTGAACTTTCAGGGGTGTAGGATGCATTTTTCGTGCCAGAAATATTTTTGGTAATTTCAGTGGTCTAGGATTTGGGTTAATGCCCCTTTTGGGCTGCTAATATTTTTGGGACATTCAGAGCTCTCTCACAATGTCTTTGGGCCACCAACATTTTCTGGACTTTAGGGGGTCTACGATGCGGGTAAACCTTTTTTTTGGGCCTCCAAACATTTCAACATTTTTGCAGGCCTAAATTGCATTTAAGGCCTTTTTTGGGCTGCTAACATATTCTGTACTTTCAGGGGTTTAGGATGCATTTTTCGTGCCAAAAATATTTTTGGGAATTTCAGTGGTCTAGGATTTGGGTTAATGCCCCTTTCAGGCTGCAAATGTTTTTGGGACATTCAGAGCTCTCTCACAATGTTTTTGGGCCACCAACATTTTCTGGACTTTAGGGGGTCTACGATGCCTGTAAACCTTTTTTTTGGGCCTCCAAACATTTCAACATTTTTGCAGGCCTAAAACGCATTTAAGGCCTTTTTTGGGCTGCTAACATATTCTGTACTTTCAGGGGGGTAGGATGCATTTTTCGTGCCAAAAATGTTTTTGGGAATTTCAGTGGTCTAGGATGCGGGTTAATGCCCCTTTCAAGCTGAAAATGCTTTTGGGACATTCCGAGCTCTGTCACACTGCTTTTGGGCCACCAACATTTTCTGGACTTTAGGTGGTCTACGATGCCTGTAAACCCCTTTTTTGGGCCTCCAAAGATTTCAACATTTTTGCCGGCCTAAGATGCATTTTAAGGCCTTTTTTGGGCTGCTAACATATTCTGTACTTTCGGGGATGTAGGATGCATTTTTTGTGGCAAAAATATTTTGGAGAATTACAGTGGTCTAGGATGTGGGTTAATGCCCCTTTCAGGCTGTAAATGTTTTTGGGACATTCAGAGATCTCTCACAATGTTTTTGGGCCACCACCATTTTCCAGACTTTAGGGGGTCTACGATGCCTGTAAACCCCTTTTTTGGGCCTCCAAAGATTTCAACATTTTTTCAGGCCTAAGATGCATTTTAAGGCCTTTTTTGGAATGCTGACATATTCTGAACTTTCAGGGTTGTAGGATGCATTTTTCGTGCCAAAAATATTTTTGGGAATTTCAGGGGTCTAGCATGCGGGTTAATGTCCTTTTCAGACTGCAAATGTTTTTGGGAGATTCAGAGCTCTCTCACACCGTTTTTGGGCCACCGACATATTCTGGACTTTAGGGGGTCTACGATGCCTGTAAACCCCTTTTTTGGGCATCCAAACATTTCAACATTTTTGCCGGCCTAAGATGCATTTTAAGGCCTTTTTGGGCTGCTAACATTTTCTGAACTTTCAGGGGTGTAGGATGCATTTTTCGTGCCAGAAATATTTTTGGTAATTTCAGTGGTCTAGGATTTGGATTAATGCCCCTTTCAGGCTGCAAATGTTTTTGCGACATTCAGAGCTCTCTCACAATGTTTTTGGGCCACCAACATTTTCTGGACTTTAGTGGGTCTACGATGCCTGTAAACCTTTTTTTTGGGCCTCCAAACATTTCAACATTTTTGCAGGCCTAAAATGCATTTAAGGCCTTTTTTGGGCTGCTAACATATTCTGTACTTTCAGGGGGGTAGGATGCATTTTTCGTGCCAAAAATATATTTGGGAATTTCAGTGGTCTAGGATGCGGGTTAATGCCCCTTTCAAGCTGCAAATGCTTTTGGGACATTCCGAGCTCTCTCACACTGCTTTTGGGCCACCAACATTTTCTGGACTTTAGGGGGTCTACGATGCCTGTAAACCCTTTTTTGGGCCTCCAAAGATTGCAACATTTTTGCCGGCCTAAGATGCATTTTAAGGCCTTTTTTGGGCTGCTAACATATTCTGTACTTTCGGGGATGTAGGATGCATTTTTCGTGGCAAAAATATTTTGGAGAATTACAGTGGTCTAGGATGTGGGTTAATGCCCCTTTCAGGCTGTAAATGTTTTTGGGACATTCAGAGATCTCTCACAATGTTTTTGGGCCACCAACATTTTCCAGACTTTAGGGGGTCTACGATGCCTGTAAACCCCTTTTTTGGGCCTCCAAAGATTTCAACATTTTTTCGGGCCTAAGATGCATTTTAAGGCCTTTTTTGGAATGCTGACATATTCTGAACTTTCAGGGTTGTAGGATGCATTTTTCGTGCCAAAAATATTTTTGGGAATTTCAGGGGTCTAGCATGCGGGTTAATGTCCTTTTCAGACTGCAAATGTTTTTGGGACATTCAGAGATCTCTCACAATGTTTTTGGGCCACCAACATTTTCTGGACTTTAGGGGGTCTACGATGCCTGTAAACCTTTTTTTTGGGCCTCCAAACATTTCAACATTTTTGCAGGCCTAAAATGCATTTAAGGCCTTTTTTTGGGCTGCTAACATATTCTGTACTTTTAGGGGGGTAGGATGCATTTTTCGTTACAAAAAATATTTTTGGGAATTTCAGTTGTCTAGGATGTGGGTTAATGCCCCTTTCAAGCTGCAAATGCTTTTGGGACATTCCGAGCTCTCTCACACTGCTTTTGGGCCACCAACATTTTATGGACTTTAGGTGGTCTACGATGCCTGTAAACCCCTTTTTTGGGCCTCCAAAGATTTCAACATTTTTGCCGGCCTAAGATGCATTTTAAGGCCTTTTTTGGGCTGCTAACATATTCTGTACTTTCGGGGATGTAGTATGCATTTTTCGTGGCAAAAATATTTTGGAGAATTACAGTGGTCTAGGATGTGGGTTAATGCCCCTTTCAGGCTGTAAATGTTTTTGGGACATTCAGAGATCTCTCACAATGTTTTTGGGCCACCAACATTTTACAGACTTTAGGGGGTCTATGATGCCTGTAAACCCCCTTTTTGGGCCTCCAAAGATTTCAACATTTTTGCAGGCCTAAGATGCATTTTAAGGCCTTTTTTGGGCTGCTAACATATTCTGTACTTTCGGGGTTGTAGGATCCATTTTTCGTGGCAAAAATATTTTTGTTTTGGGAATTTCAGTGGTCTAGGATGTGGGTTAATGCCTCTTTCAGGCTGCAAATGCTTTTGGGACATTCAGAGCTCTCTCACACTGTTTTTGGGCCACCAACATTTTCTGAACTTTAGGGGGTCTACGATGCCTGTAAATCCCTTTTTTGGGCATCCAAACATTTCAACATTTTTGCAGGCCTAAGATGCCTTTTAAGGCCTTTTTTGGGCTGCTAACATTTTCTGAACTTTCAGGGGTGTAGGATGCATTTTTCGTGCCAGAAATATTTTTGGTAATTTCAGTGGTCTAGGATTTGGGTTAATGCCCCTTTTGGGCTGCTAATATTTTTGGGACATTCAGAGCTCTCTCACAATGTCTTTGGGCCACCAACATTTTCTGGACTTTAGGGGGTCTACGATGCGGGTAAACCTTTTTTTTGGGCCTCCAAACATTTCAACATTTTTGCAGGCCTAAATTGCATTTAAGGCCTTTTTTGGGCTGCTAACATATTCTGTACTTTCAGGGGTTTAGGATGCATTTTTCGTGCCAAAAATATTTTTGGGAATTTCAGTGGTCTAGGATTTGGGTTAATGCCCCTTTCAGGCTGCAAATGTTTTTGGGACATTCAGAGCTCTCTCACAATGTTTTTGGGCCACCAACATTTTCTGGACTTTAGGGGGTCTACGATGCCTGTAAACCTTTTTTTTGGGCCTCCAAACATTTCAACATTTTTGCAGGCCTAAAACGCATTTAAGGCCTTTTTTGGGCTGCTAACATATTCTGTACTTTCAGGGGGGTAGGATGCATTTTTCGTGCCAAAAATGTTTTTGGGAATTTCAGTGGTCTAGGATGCGGGTTAATGCCCCTTTCAAGCTGAAAATGCTTTTGGGACATTCCGAGCTCTCTCACACTGCTTTTGGGCCACCAACATTTTCTGGACTTTAGGTGGTCTACGATGCCTGTAAACCCCTTTTTTGGGCCTCCAAAGATTTCAACATTTTTGCCGGCCTAAGATGCATTTTAAGGCCTTTTTTGGGCTGCTAACATATTCTGTACTTTCGGGGATGTAGGATGCATTTTTTGTGGCAAAAATATTTTGGAGAATTACAGTGGTCTAGGATGTGGGTTAATGCCCCTTTCAGGCTGTAAATGTTTTTGGGACATTCAGAGATCTCTCACAATGTTTTTGGGCCACCACCATTTTCCAGACTTTAGGGGGTCTACGATGCCTGTAAACCCCTTTTTTGGGCCTCCAAAGATTTCAACATTTTTTCAGGCCTAAAATGCATTTTAAGGCCTTTTTTGGAATGCTGACATGTTCTGAACTTTCAGGGTTGTAGGATGCATTTTTCGTGCCAAAAATATTTTTGGGAATTTCAGGGGTCTAGCATGCGGGTTAATGTCCTTTTCAGACTGCAAATGTTTTTGGGAGATTCAGAGCTCTCTCACACCGTTTTTGGGCCACCGACATATTCTGGACTTTAGGGGGTCTACGATGCCTGTAAACCCCTTTTTTGGGCCTCCAAACATTTCAACATTTTTGCAGGCCTAAGATGCATTTTAAGGCCTTTTTGGGCTGCTAACATTTTCTGAACTTTCAGGGGTGTAGGATGCATTTTATGTGCCAGAAATATTTTTGGTAATTTCAGTGGTCTAGGATTTGGGTTAATGCCCCTTTCAGGCTGCAAATGTTTTTGGGACATTCAGAGCTCTCTCACAATGTTTTTGGGCCACCAACATTTTCTGGACTTTAGGGGGTCTACGATGCCTGTAAACTTTTTTTTTGGGCCTCCAAAAATTTCAACATTTTTGCAGGCCTAAAATGCATTTAAGGCCTTTTTTAGGCTGCTAACATATTCTGTACTTTCGGGGATGTAGGATGCATTTTTCGTGGCAAAAATATTTTGGAGAATTACAGTGGTCTAGGATGTGGGTTAATGCCCCTTTCAGGCTGTAAATGTTTTTGGGACATTCAGAGATCTCTCACAATGTTTTTGGGCCACCAAAATTTCCAGACTTTAGGGGGTCTACGATGCCTGTAAACCCCTTTTTTGGGGCTCCAAAGATTTCAACATTTTTTCAGGCCTAAGATGCATTTTAAGGCCTTTTTGGGCTGCTAACATTTTCTGAACTTTCAGGGGTGTAGGATGCATTTTTCGTGCCAGAAATATTTTTGGTAATTTCAGAGGTCTAGGATTTGGGTTAATGCCCCTTTCAGGCTGCAAATGTTTTTGGGACATTCAGAGCTCTCTCACAATGTTTTGGGGCCACCAACATTTTCTGGACTTTAGGGGGTCTACGATGCCTGTAAACCTTTTTTTTGGGCCTCCAAACATTTCAACATTTTTGCAGGCCTAAGATGCATTTTAAGGCCTTTTTGGGCTGCTAACATTTTCTGAACTTTCAGGGGTGTAGGATGCATTTTTCGTGCCAGAAATATTTTTGGTAATTTCAGAGGTCTAGGATTTGGGTTAATGCCCCTTTCAGGCTGCAAATGTTTTTGGGACATTCAGAGCTCTCTCACAATGTTTTGGGGCCACCAACATTTTCTGGACTTTAGGGGGTCTACGATGCCTGTAAACCCCTTTTTTGGGCATCCAAACATTTCAACATTTTTGCAGGCCTAAGATGCTTTTTAAGGCCTTTTTGGGCTGCTAACATTTTCTGAACTTTCAGGGGTGTAGGATGCATTTTTCGTGCCAGAAATATTTTTGGTAATTTCAGAGGTCTAGGATTTGGGTTAATGCCCCTTTCAGGCTGCAAATGTTTTTGGGACATTCAGAGCTCTCTCACAATGTTTTGGGGCCACCAACATTTTCTGAACTTTCAGGGGTGTAGGATGCATTTTTCGTGCCAGAAATATTTTTGGTAATTTCAGTGGTCTAGGATTTGGGTTAATGCCCCTTTCAGGCTGCAAATATTTTTGCGACATTCAGAGCTCTCTCACAATGTTTTTGGGCCACCAACAGTTTCTGGACTTTAGTGGGTCTACGATGCCTGTAAACCTTTTTTTTGGGCCTCCAAACATTTCAACATTTTTGCAGGCCTAAAATGCATTTAAGGCCTTTTTTGGGCTGCTAACATATTCTGTACTTTCAGGGGGGTAGGATGCATTTTTCGTGCCAAAAATATTTTCGGGAATTTCAGTGGTCTAGGATGCGGGTTAATGCCCCTTTCAAGCTGCAAATGCTTTTGGGACATTCCGAGCTCTCTCACACTGCTTTTGGGCCACCAACATTTTCTGGACTTTAGGTGGTCTACGATGCCTGCAAACCCCTTTTTTGGGCCTCCAAAGATTTCAACATTTTTGCCAGCCTAAGATGCATTTTAAGGCCTTTTTTGGAATGCTGACATATTCTGAACTTTCAGGGTTGTAGGATGCATTTTTCGTGCCAAAAATATTTTTGGGAATTTCAGGGGTCTAGCATGCGGGTTAATGTCCTTTTCAGACTACAAATGTTTTTGGGAGATTCAGAGCTCTCTCACACCGTTTTTGGGCCACCGACATATTCTGGACTTTAGGGGGTCTACAATGCCTGTAAACCCCTTTTTTGGGCATCCAAACATTTCAACATTTTTTGCAGGCCTAAGATGCATTTTAAGGCCTTTTTGGGCTGCTAACATTTTCTGAACTTTCAGGGCTGTAGGATGCATTTTTCGTGCCAGAAATATTTTTTGTAATTTCAGTGTCTAGGATTTGGGTTAATGCCCCTTTCAGGCTGCAAATGTTTTTGGGACATTCAGAGCTCTCTCACAATGTTTTTGGGCCACCAACATTTTACAGACTTTAGGGGGTCTACGATGCCTGTAAACCCCTTTTTTGGGCCTCCAAAGATTTCAACATTTTTGCAGGCCTAAGATGCATTTTAAGGCCTTTTTCGGGCTGCTAACATATTCTGTACTTTCGGGGTTGTAGGATCCATTTTTCGTGGCAAAAATATTTTTGTTTTGGGAATTTCAGTGGTCTAGGATGTGGGTTAATGCCCCTTTCAGGCTGCAAATGCTTTTGGGACATTCAGAGCTCTCTCACACTGTTTTTGGGCCACCAACATTTTCTGAACTTTGGGGGGTCTACGATGCCTGTAAACCCCTTTTTTGGGCATCCAAACATTTCAACATTTTTGCAGGCCTAAAATGCATTTAAGGCCTTTTTTGGGCTGCTAACATATTCTGTACTTTCAGGGGGGTAGGATGCATTTTTCGTGCCAAAAATATTTTTGGGAATTTCAGTGGTCTAGGATGCAGGTTAATGCCCCTTTCAAGCTGCAAATGCTTTTGGGACATTCCGAGCTCTCTCACACTGCTTTTGGGCCACCAACATTTTCTGGACTTTAGGTGGTCAACGATGCCTGTAAACCCCTTTTTTGGGCCTCCAAAGATTTCAACATTTTTGCCAGCCTAAGATGCATTTTAAGGCCTTTTTTGGGCTGCTAACATATTCTGTACTTTCGGGGACGTAGGATGCATTTTTCGTGGCAAAAATATTTTGGAGAATTACAGTGGTCTAGGATGTGGGTTAATGCCCCTTTCAGGCTGTAAATGTTTTTGGGACATTCAGAGATCTCGCACAATGTTTTTGGGCCACCAACATTTTCCAGACTTTAGGGCGTCTACGATGCCTGTAAACCCCTTTTTTGGGCCTCCAAAGATTTCAACATTTTTTCAGGCCTAAGATGCATTTTAAGGCCTTTTTTGGAATGCTGACTTATTCTGAACTTTCAGGGTTGTAGGATGCATTTTTCGTGCCAAAAATATTTTTGGGAATTTCAGGGGTCTAGCATGCGGGTTAATGTCCTTTTCAGACTGCAAATGTTTTTGGGAGATTCAGAGCTCTCTCACACCGTTTTTGGGCCACTGACATATTTTGGACTTTAGGGGGTCTACGATGCCTGTAAACCCCTTTTTCGGGCATCCAAACATTTCAACATTTTTGCAGGCCTAAGTTGCATTTTAAGGCCTTTTTGGGCTGCTAACATTTTCTGAACTTTCAGGGGTGTAGGATGCATTTTTCGTGCCAGAAATATTTTTGGTAATTTCAGTGGTCTAGGATTTGGGTTAATGCCCCTTTCAGGCTGCAAATGTTTTTGGGACATTCCGAGCTCTCTCACACTGCTTTTGGGCCACCAACATTTTCTGGACTTTAGGTGGTCTACGATGCCTGTAAACCCCTTTTTTGGGCATCCAAACATTTCAACATTTTTGCAGGCCTAAGATGCATTTTAAGGCCTTTTTGGGCTGCTAACATTTTCTGAACTTTCAGGGGTGTAGGATGCATTTTTCGTGCCATAAATATTTTTGGTAATTTCAGCGGTCTAGGATTTGGGTTAATGCCCCTTTCAGGCTGCAAATGTTTTTGGGACATTCAGAGATCTCTCACAATGTTTTTGGGCCACCAACATTTTCCAGACTTTAGGGGGTCTACGATGCCTGTAAACCCCTTTTTTGGGCCTCCAAAGATTTCAACATTTTTTCAGGCCTAAGATGCATTTTAAGGCCTTTTTTGGAATGCTGACATATTCTGAACTTTCAGGGTTGTAGGATGCATTTTTCGTGCCAAAAATATTTTTGGGAATTTCAGGGGCCTAGCATGCGGGTTAATGTCCTTTTCAGACTGCAAATGTTTTTGGGAGATTCAGAGCTCTCTCACACCGTTTTTGGGCCACCGACATATTCTGGACTTTAGGGGGTCTACGATGCCTGTAAACCCCTTTTTTGGGCATCCAAACATTTCAACATTTTTGCAGGCCTAAGATGCATTTTAAGGCCTTTTTGGGCTGCTAACATTTTCTGTACTTTCAGGGGGGTAGGATGCATTTTTCGTGCCAAAAATATTTTTGGGAATTTCAGTGGTCTAGGATGCGAGTTAATGCCCCTTTCAGGCTGCAAATGCTTTTGGGACATTCCGAGCTCTCTCACACTGCTTTTGGGCCACCAACATTTTATGGACTTTAGGTGGTCTACGATGCCTGTAAACCCCTTTTTTGGGCCTCCAAAGATTTCAACATTTTTGTCGGCCTAAGATGCATTTTAAGGCCTTTTTTGGGCTGCTAACATATTCTGTACTTTCGGGGATGTAGGATGCATTTTTCGTGGCAAAAATATTTTGGAGAATTACAGTGGTCTAGGATGTGGGTTAATGCCCCTTTCAGGCTGTAAATGTTTTTGGGACATTCAGAGATCTCTCACAATGTTTTTGGGCCACCAACATTTTCCAGACTTTAGGGGGTCTACGATGCCTGTAAACCCCTTTTTTGGGCCTCCAAAGATTTCAACATTTTTTCAGGCCTAAGATGCATTTTAAGGCCTTTTTTGGAATGCTAACATTTTCTGAACTTTCAGGGCTGTAGGATGCATTTTTCGTACCAGAAATATTTTTGGTAATTTCAGTGGTCTAGGATTTGGGTTAATGCCCTTTTCAGGCTGCAAATGTTTTTGGGACATTCAGAGCTCTCTCACAATGTTTTTGGGCCACCAACATTTTCTGGACTTTAGGGGGTCTACGATGCCTGTAAACCTTTTTTTGGGCCTCCAAACATTTCAACATTTTTGCAGGCCTAAAATGCATTTAAGGCCTTTTTTTGGGCTGCTAACATATTCTGTACTTTCAGGGGGGTAGGATGCATTTTTCGTGCCAAAAATATTTTCGGGAATTTCAGTGGTCTAGGATGCGGGTTAATGCCCCTTTCAAGCTGCAAATGCTTTTGGGACATTCCGAGCTCTCTCACACTGCTTTTGGGCCACCAACATTTTATGGACTTTAGGTGGTCTACGATGCCTGCAAACCCCTTTTTTGGGCCTCCAAAGATTTCAACATTTTTGCCGGCCTAAGATGCATTTTAAGGCCTTTTTTGGGCTGCTAACATATTCTGTACTTTCGGGGATGTAGGATGCATTTTTCGTGGCAAAAATATTTTGGAGAATTACAGTGGTCTAGGATGTGGGTTAATGCCCCTTTCAGGCTGTAAATGTTTTTGGGACATTCAGAGATCTCTCACAATGTTTTTGGGCCACCAACATTTTACAGACTTTAGGGGGTCTACGATGCCTGTAAACCCCTTTTTTGGGCCTCCAAAGATTGCAACATTTTTGCAGGCCTAAGATGCATTTTAAGGCCTTTTTCGGGCTGCTAACATATTCTGTACTTTCGGGGTTGTAGGATCCATTTTTCGTGGCAAAAATATTTTTTTTTTGGGAATTTCAGTGGTCTAGGATGTGGGTTAATGCCCCTTTCAGGCTGCAAATGCTTTTGGGACATTCAGAGCTCTCTCACATTGTTTTTGGGCCACCAACATTTTCTGAACTTTAGGGGGTCTACGATGCCTGTAAACCCCTTTTTTGGGCATCCAAACATTTCAACATTTTTGCAGGCCTAAGATGCATTTTAAGGCCTTTTTTGGGCTGCTAACATTTTCTGAACTTTCAGGGGTGTAGGAAGCATTTTTCATGCAAGAAATATTTTTGGTAATTTCAGTGGTCTAGGATTTGGGTTAATGCCCCTTTTGGGCTGCTAATGTTTTTGGGACATTCAGAGCTCTCTCACAATGTCTTTGGGCCACCAACATTTTCTGAACTTTCAGGGGTGTAGGATGCATTTTTCGTGCAAGAAATATTTTTGGTAATTTCAGTGGTCTAGGATTTGGGTTAATGCCCCTTTTGGGCTGCAAATGCTTTTGGGACATTCAGAGCTCTCTCACACTGTTTTTGGGCCACCAACATTTTCTGAACTTTAGGGGGTCTACGATGCTGGTAAACCTTTTTTTTTGGGCCTCCAAACATTTCAACATTTTTGCAGGCCTAAATTGCATTTAAGGCCTTTTTTGGGCTGCTAACATATTCTGTACTTTCAGGGGTTTAGGATGCATTTTTCGTGCCAAAAATATTTTTGGGAATTTCAGTGGTCTAGGATTTTGGTTAATGCCCCTTTCAGGCTGCAAATGTTTTTGGGACATTCAGAGCTCTCTCACAATGTTTTTGGGCCACCAACATTTTCTGGACTTTAGGGGGTCTACGATGCCTGTAAACCTTTTTTTTGGGCCTCCAAACATTTCAACATTTTTGCAGGCCTAAAATGCATTTAAGGCCTTTTTTGGGCTGCTAACATATTCTGTACTTTCAGGGGGGTAGGATGCATTTTTCATGCCAAAAATATTTTGGAGTATTACAGTCGTCTAGGATGTGGGTTAATGCCCCTTTCAGGCTGTAAATGTTTTTGGGACATTCAGAGATCTCTCACAATGTTTTTGGGCCACCAACATTTTCCAGACTTTAGGGGGTCTACGATGCCTGTAAACCCCTTTTTTGGGCCTCCAAAGATTTCAACATTTTTTCAGGCCTAAGATGCATTTTAAAGCCTTTTTTGGAATGCTGACATATTCTGAACTTTCAGGGTTGTAGGATGCATTTTTCGTGCCAAAAATATTTTTGGGAATTTCAGGGGTCTAAGCATGCGGGTTAATGTCCTTTTCAGACTGCAAATGTTTTTGGGAGATTCAGAGCTCTCTCACACCGATTTTGGGCCACCGACATATTCTGGACTTTAGGGGGTCTACGATGCCTGTAAACCCCTTTTTTGGGCATCCAAACATTTCAACATTTGTGCAGGCCTAAGATGCATTTTAAGGCCTTTTTGGGCTGCTAACATTTTCTGAACTTTCAGGGGTGTAGGATGCATTTTTCGTGCCAGAAATATTTTTGGTAATTTCAGTGGTCTAGGATTTGGGTTAATGCCCCTTTCAGGCTGCAAATGTTTTTGGGACATTCAGAGCTCTCTCACAATGTTTTTGGGCCACCAACATTTTCTGGACTTTAGGGGGTCTACGATGCCTGTAAACCTTTTTTTTGGGCCTCCAAACATTTCAACATTTTTGCAGGCCTAAAATGCATTTAAGGCCTTTTTTGGGCTGCTAACATATTCTGTACTTTCAGGGGGGTAGGATGCATTTTTCATGCCAAAAATATTTTGGGGAATATCAGTGGTCTAGGATGCGGGTTAATGCCCCTTTCAAGCTGCAAATGCTTTTGGGACATTCCGAGCTCTCTCACACTGCTTTTGGGCCACCAACATTTTATGGACTTTAGGTGGTCTACGATGCCTGTAAACCCCTTTTTTGGGCCTCCAAAGATTTCAACATTTTTGCCGGCCTAAGATGCATTTTAAGGCCTTTTTTGGGCTGCTAACATATTCTGTACTTTCGGGGATGTAGGATGCATTTTTCGTGGCAAAAATATTTTGGAGAATTACAGTGGTCTAGGATGTGGGTTAATGCCCCTTTCAGGCTGTAAATGTTTTTGGGACATTCAGAGATCTCTCACAATGTTTTTGGGCCACCAACATTTTCCAGACTTTAGGGGGTCTACGATGCCTGTAAACCCCTTTTTTGGGCCTCCAAAGATTTCAACATTTTTTCGGGCCTAAGATGCATTTTAAGGCCTTTTTTGGAATGCTGACATATTCTGAACTTTCAGGGTTGTAGGATGCATTTTTCGTGCCAAAAATATTTTTGGGACTTCCAGGGGTCTAGCATGCGGGTTAATGTCCTTTTCAGACTGCAAATGTTTTTGGGACATTCAGAGATCTCTCACAATGTTTTTGGGCCACCAACATTTTACACACTTTAGGGGGTCTACGATGCCTGTAAACCCCTTTTTTGGGCCTCCAAAGATTTCAACATTTTTGCAGGCCTAAGATGCATTTTAAGGCCTTTTTCGGGCTGCTAACATATTCTGTACTTTCGGGGTTGTAGGATCCATTTTTCGTGGCAAAAATATTTTTGTTTTGGGAATTTCAGTGGTCTAGAATGTGGGTTAATGCCCCTTTCAGGCTGCAAATGCTTTTGGGACATTCAGAGCTCTCGCACAATGTTTTTGGGCCACCAACATTTTCCAGACTTTAGGGGGTCTACGATGCCTGTAAACCCCTTTTTTGGGCATCCAAACATTTCAACATTTTTGCAGGCCTAAAATGCATTTAAGGCCTTATTTGGGCTGCTAACATATTCTGTACTTTCAGGGGGGTAGGATGCATTTTTCGTGCCAAAAATATTTTTGGGAATTTCAGTGGTCTAGGATGCAGGTTAATGCCCCTTTCAAGCTGCAAATGCTTTTGGGACATTCCGAGCTCTCTCACACTGCTTTTGGGCCACCAACATTTTCTGGACTTTAGGTGGTCAACGATGCCTGTAAACCCCTTTTTTGGGCCTCCAAAGATTTCAACATTTTTGCCAGCCTAAGATGCATTTTAAGGCCTTTTTTGGGCTGCTAACATATTCTGTACTTTCGGGGACGTAGGATGCATTTTTCGTGGCAAAAATATTTTGGAGAATTACAGTGGTCTAGGATGTGGGTTAATGCCCCTTTCAGGCTGTAAATGTTTTTGGGACATTCAGAGATCTCGCACAATGTTTTTGGGCCACCAACATTTTCCAGACTTTAGGGGGTCTACGATGCCTGTAAACCCCTTTTTTGGGCCTCCAAAGATTTCAACATTTTTTCAGGCCTAAGATGCATTTTAAGGCCTTTTTTGGAATGCTGACATATTCTGAACTTTCAGGGTTGTAGGATGCATTTTTCGTGCCAAAAATATTTTTGGGAATTTCAGGGGTCTAGCATGCGGGTTAATGTCCTTTTCAGACTGCAAATGTTTTTGGGAGATTCAGAGCTCTCTCACACCGTTTTTGGGCCACTGACATATTCTGGACTTTAGGGGGTCTACGATGCCTGTAAACCCCTTTTTCGGGCATCCAAACATTTCAACATTTTTGCAGGCCTAAGTTGCATTTTAAGGCCTTTTTGGGCTGCTAACATTTTCTGAACTTTCAGGGGTGTAGGATGCATTTTTCGTGCCAGAAATATTTTTGGTAATTTCAGTGGTCTAGGATTTGGGTTAATGCCCCTTTCAGGCTGCAAATGTTTTTGGGACATTCAGAGCTCTCTCACAATGTTTTTGGAACACCAACATTTTCTGGACTTTAGGGGGTCTACGATGTCTGTAAACTTTTTTTTTGGGCCTCCAAACATTTCAACATTTTTGCAGGCCTAAAATGCATTTAAGGCCTTTTTTGGGCTGCTAACATATTCTGTACGTTCAGGGGGGTAGGATGCATTTTTCGTGCCAAAAATATTTTTGGGAATTTCAGTGGTCTAGGATGCGGGTTAATGCCCCTTTCAAGCTGCAAATGCTTTTGGGACATTCCGAGCTCTCTCAAACTGCTTTTGGGCCACCAACATTTTCTGGACTTTAGGTGGTCTACGATGCCTGTAAACCCCTTTTTTGGGCCACCAAAGATTTCAACATTTTTGCCGGCCTAAGATGCATTTTAAGGCCTTTTTTGGGCTGCTCACATATTCTGTACTTTCGGGGATGTAGGATGCATTTTTCGTGGCAAAAATATTTTGGAGAATTACAGTGGTCTAGGATGTGGGTTAATGCCCCTTTCAGGCTGTAAATGTTTTTGGGACATTCAGAGATCTCTCACAATGTTTTTGGGCCACCAACATTTTCCAGACTTTAGGGGGTCTACGATGCCTGTAAACCCCTTTTTTGGGCCTCCAAAGATTTCAACATTTTTTCAGGCCTAAGATGCATTTTAAGGCCTTTTTTGGAATGCTGACATATTCTGAACTTTCAGGGTTGTAGGATGCATTTTTCGTGCCAAAAATATTTTTGGGAATTTCAGGGGTCTAGCATGCGGGTTAATGTCCTTTTCAGACTGCAAATGTTTTTGGGAGATTCAGAGCTCTCTCACACCGTTTTTGGGCCACCGACATATTCTGGACTTTAGGGGGTCTACGATGCCTGTAAACCCCTTTTTTGGGCATCCAAACATTTCAACATTTTTGCAGGCCTAAGATGCATTTTAAGGCCTTTTTGGGCTGCCAACATTTTCTGAACTTTCAGGGGTGTAGGATGCATTTTTCGTGCCAAAAATATTTTTGGGAATTTCAGTGGTCTAGGATTTGGGTTAATGCCCCTTTCAGGCTGCAAATGTTTTTGGGACATTCAGAGCTCTCTCACAATGTTTTTGGGCCACCAACATTTTCTGGACTTTAGGGGGTCTACGATGCCTGTAAACCTTTTTTTTGGGCCTCCAAACATTTCAACATTTTTGCAGGCCTAAAATGCATTTAAGGCCTTTTTTGGGCTGCTAACATATTCTGTACTTTCAGGGGGGTAGGATGCATTTTTCATGCCAAAAATATTTTGGAGTATTACAGTCGTCTAGGATGTGGGTTAATGCCCCTTTCAGGCTGTAAATGTTTTTGGGACATTCAGAGATCTCTCACAATGTTTTTGGGCCACCAACATTTTCCAGACTTTAGGGGGTCTACGATGCCTGTAAACCCCTTTTTTGGGCCTCCAAAGATTTCAACATTTTTTCAGGCCTAAGATGCATTTTAAGGCCTTTTTTGGAATGCTGACATATTCTGAACTTTCAGGGTTGTAGGATGCATTTTTCGTGCCAAAAATATTTTTGGGAATTTCAGGGGTCTAGCATGCGGGTTAATGTCCTTTTCAGACTGCAAATGTTTTTGGGAGATTCAGAGCTCTCTCACACCGTTTTTGGGCCACCGACATATTCTGGACTTTAGGGGGTCTACGATGCCTGTAAACCCCTTTTTTGGGCATCCAAACATTTCAACATTTTTGCAGGCCTAAGATGCATTTTAAGGCCTTTTTGGGCTGCTAACATTTTCTGAACTTTCAGGGGTGTAGGATGCATTTTTCGTGCCAGAAATATTTTTGGTAATTTCAGTGGTCTAGGATTTGGGTTAATGCCCCTTTCAGGCTGCAAATGTTTTTGGGACATTCAGAGCTCTCTCACAATGTTTTTGGGCCACCAACATTTTCTGGACTTTAGGGGGTCTACGATGCCTGTAAACCTTTTTTTTGGGCCTCCAAACATTTCAACATTTTTGCAGGCCTAAAATGCATTTAAGGCCTTTTTTGGGCTGCTAACATATTCTGTACTTTCAGGGGGTTAGGATGCATTTTTCATGCCAAAAATATTTTGGGGAATTTCAGTGGTCTAGGATGCGGGTTAATGCCCCTTTCAAGCTGCAAATGCTTTTGGGACATTCCGAGCTCTCTCACACTGCTTTTGGGCCACCAACATTTTATGGACTTTAGGTGGTCTACGATGCCTGTAAACCCCTTTTTTGGGCCTCCAAAGATTTCAACATTTTTGCCGGCCTAAGATGCATTTTAAGGCCTTTTTTGGGCTGCTAACATATTCTGTACTTTCGGGGATGTAGGATGCATTTTTCGTGGCAAAAATATTTTGGAGAATTACAGTGGTCTAGGATGTGGGTTAATGCCCCTTTCACGCTGTAAATGTTTTTGGGACATTCAGAGATCTCTCACAATGTTTTTGGGCCACCAACATTATACAGACTTTAGGGGGTCTACGATGCCTGTAAACCCCTTTTTCGGGCATCCAAACATTTCAACATTTTTGCAGGCCTAAGATGCATTTTAAGGCCTTTTTGGGCTGCTAACATTTTCTGAACTTTCAGGGGTGTAGGATGCATTTTTCGTGCCAGAAATATTTTTGGTAATTTCAGTGGTCTAGGATTTGGGTTAATGCCCCTTTCAAGCTGCAAATGCTTTTGGGACATTCCGAGCTCTCTCACACTGCTTTTGGGCCACCAATATTTTATGGACTTTAGGTGGTCTACGATGCCTGTAAACCCCTTTTTTGGGCCTCCAAAGATTTCAACATTTTTGCAGGCCTAAGATGCATTTTAAGGCCTTTTTTGGGCTGCTAACATATTCTGTACTTTCGGGGTTGTAGGATCCATTTTTCGTGGCAAAAATATTTTTGTTTTGGGAATTTCAGTGGTCTAGGATGTGGGTTAATGCCCCTTTCAGGCTGCAAATGCTTTTGGGACATTCAGAGCTCTCTCACACTGTTTTTGGGCCACCAACATTTTCTGAACTTTAGGGGGTCTACGATGCCTGTAAACCCCTTTTTTGGGCATCCAAACATTTCAACATTTTTGCAGGCCTAAGATGCATTTTAAGGCCTTTTTTGGGCTGCTAACATTTTCTGAACTTTCAGGGGTGTAGGTTCCTTTTTTGTGCCAGAAATATTTTTGGTAATTTCAGTGGTCTAGGATTTGGGTTAATGCCCCTTTTGGGCTGCTAATGTTTTTGGGACATTCAGAGCTCTCTCACAATGTCTTTGGGCCACCAACATTTTCTGGACGTTAGGGGGTCTACGATGCCGGTAAACCTTTTTTTTTGGCCTCCAAAAATTTCAACATTTTTGCAGGACTAAATTGCATTTAAGGCCTTTTGTGGGCTGCTAACATATTCTGTACTTTCAGGGGTTTAGGATGCATTTTTCGTGCCAAAAATATTTTTGGGAATTTCAGTGGTCTAGGATTTGGGTTAATGCCCCTTTCAGGCTGCAAATGTTTTTGGGACATTCAGAGCTCTCTCACAATGTTTTTGGGCCACCAACATTTTCTGGACTTTAGGGGGTCTACGATGCCTGTAAACCTTTTTTTGGGCCTCCAAACATTTCAACATTTTTGCAGGCCTAAAATGCAATTAAGGCCTTTTTTGGGCTGCTAACATATTCTGTACTTTCAGGGATGTAGGATGCATTTTTCGTGGCAAAAATATTTTGGAGAATTACAGTGGTCTAGGATGTGGGTTAATGCCCATTTCAGGCTGTAAATGTTTTTGGGACATTCAGAGATCTCTCACAATGTTTTTGGCCCACCAAAATTTCCAGACTTTAGGGGGTCTACGATGCCTGTAAACCCCTTTTTTGGGCCTCCAAAGAGTTCAACATTTTTTCAGGCCTAAGATGCATTTTAAGGCCTTTTTTGGAATGCTGACATATTCTGAACTTTCAGGGTTGTAGGATGCATTTTTCGTGCCAAAAATATTTTTGGGAATTTCAGGGGTCTAGCATGCGGGTTAATGTCCTTTTCAGACTGCAAATGTTTTTGGGAGATTCAGAGCTCTCTCACACCGTTTTTGGGCCACCGACATATTCTGGACTTTAGGGGGTCTACGATGCCTATAAACCCCTTTTTGGGCATCCAAACATTTCAACATTTTTGCCGGCCTAAGATGCATTTTAAGGCCTTTTTTGGGCTGCTAACATATTCTGTACTTTCGGGGATGTAGGATGCATTTTTCGTGGCAAAAATATTTTGGAGAATTACAGTGGTCTAGGATGTGGGTTAATGCCCCTTTCAGGCTGTAAATGATTTTGGGACATTCAGAGATCTCTCACAATGTTTTTGGGCCACCAACATTTTCCAGACTTTAGGGGGTCTACGATGCCTGTAAACCCCTTTTTTGGGCCTCCAAAGATTTCAACATTTTTTCGGGCCTAAGATGCATTTTAAGGCCTTTTTTGGAATGCTGACATATTCTGAACTTTCAGGGTTGTAGGATGCATTTTTCGTGCCAAAAATATTTTTGGGAATTTCAGGGGTCTAGCATGCGGGTTAATGTCCTTTTCAGACTGCAAATGTTTTTGGGACATTCAGAGATCTCTCACAATGTTTTTGGGCCACCAACATTTTACAGACTTTAGGGGGTCTACGATGCCTATAAACCCCTTTTTTGGGCCTCCAAAGATTTCAACATTTTTGCAGGCCTAAGATGCATTTTAAGGCCTTTTTCGGGCTGCTAACATATTCTGTACTTTCGGGGTTGTAGGATCCATTTTTCGTGGCAAAAATATTTTTGTTTTGGGAATTTCAGTGGTCTAGAATGTGGGTTAATGCCCCTTTCAGGCTGCAAATGCTTTTGGGACATTCAGAGCTCTCTCACACTGTTTTTGGGCCACCAACATTTTCTGGACTTTAGGGGGTCTACGATGCCTGTAAACCTTTTTTTTGGGCCTCCAAACATTTCAACATTTTTGCAGGCCTAAAATGCATTTAAGGCCTTTTTTGGGCTGCTAACATATTCTGTACTTTCAGGGGGTTAGGATGCATTTTTCATGCCAAAAATATTTTGGGGAATTTCAGTGGTCTAGGATGCGGGTTAATGCCCCTTTCAAGCTGCAAATGCTTTTGGGACATTCCGAGCTCTCTCACACTGCTTTTGGGCCACCAACATTTTATGGACTTTAGGTGGTCTACGATGCCTGTAAACCCCTTTTTTGGGCCTCCAAAGATTTCAACATTTTTGCCGGCCTAAGATGCATTTTAAGGCCTTTTTTGGGCTGCTAACATATTCTGTACTTTCGGGGATGTAGGATGCATTTTTCGTGGCAAAAATATTTTGGAGAATTACAGTGGTCTAGGATGTGGGTTAATGCCCCTTTCACGCTGTAAATGTTTTTGGGACATTCAGAGATCTCTCACAATGTTTTTGGGCCACCAACATTATACAGACTTTAGGGGGTCTACGATGCCTGTAAACCCCTTTTTCGGGCATCCAAACATTTCAACATTTTTGCAGGCCTAAGATGCATTTTAAGGCCTTTTTGGGCTGCTAACATTTTCTGAACTTTCAGGGGTGTAGGATGCATTTTTCGTGCCAGAAATATTTTTGGTAATTTCAGTGGTCTAGGATTTGGGTTAATGCCCCTTTCAAGCTGCAAATGCTTTTGGGACATTCCGAGCTCTCTCACACTGCTTTTGGGCCACCAATATTTTATGGACTTTAGGTGGTCTACGATGCCTGTAAACCCCTTTTTTGGGCCTCCAAAGATTTCAACATTTTTGCAGGCCTAAGATGCATTTTAAGGCCTTTTTTGGGCTGCTAACATATTCTGTACTTTCGGGGTTGTAGGATCCATTTTTCGTGGCAAAAATATTTTTGTTTTGGGAATTTCAGTGGTCTAGGATGTGGGTTAATGCCCCTTTCAGGCTGCAAATGCTTTTGGGACATTCAGAGCTCTCTCACACTGTTTTTGGGCCACCAACATTTTCTGAACTTTAGGGGGTCTACGATGCCTGTAAACCCCTTTTTTGGGCATCCAAACATTTCAACATTTTTGCAGGCCTAAGATGCATTTTAAGGCCTTTTTTGGGCTGCTAACATTTTCTGAACTTTCAGGGGTGTAGGATGCATTTTTCGTGCCAGAAATATTTTTGGTAATTTCAGTGGTCTAGGATTTGGGTTAATGCCCCTTTTGGGCTGCTAATGTTTTTGGGACATTCAGAGCTCTCTCACAATGTCTTTGGGCCACCAACATTTTCTGGACTTTAGGGGGTCTACGATGCCGGTAAACCTTTTTTTTGGGCCTCCAAACATTTCAACATTTTTGCAGGCCTAAATTGCATTTAAGGCCTTTTTTGGGCTGCTAACATATTCTGTACTTTCAGGGGTTTAGGATGCATTTTTCGTGCCAAAAATATTTTTGGGAATTTCAGTGGTCTAGGATTTGGGTTAATGCCCCTTTCAGGCTGCAAATGTTTTTGGGACATTCAGAGCTCTCTCACAATGTTTTTGGGCCACTAACATTTTCCAGACTTTAGGGGGTCTACGATGCCTGTAAACCCCTTTTTTGGGCCTCCAAAGATTTCAACATTTTTTCAGGCCTAAGATGCATTTTAAGGCCTTTTTTGGAATGCTGACATATTCTGAACTTTCAGGGTTGTAGGATGCATTTTTCGTGTCAAAAATATTTTTGGGAATTTCAGGGGTCTAGCATGCGGGTTAATGTCCTTTTAAGACTGCAAATGTTTTTGGGAGATTCAGAGCTCTCTCACACCGTTTTTGGGCCACCGACATATTCTGGACTTTATGGGGTCTACGATGCCTGTTAACCCCTTTTTTGGGCATCCAAACATTTCAACATTTTTGCAGGCCTAAAATGCATTTTAAGGCCTTTTTTGGGCTGCTAACATATTCTGTACTTTCGGGGATGTAGGATGCATTTTTCGTGGCAAAAATATTTTTGGGAATTTCAGTGGTCTAGGATGCAGGTTAATGCCCCTTTCAAGCTGCAAATGCTTTTGGGACATTCCGAGCTCTCTCACACTGCTTTTGGGCCACCAACATTTTATGGACTTTAGGGGGTCTACAATGCCTGTAAACCCCTTTTTTGGGCCTCCAAAGATTTCAACATTTTTGCAGGCCTAAGATGCATTTTAAGGCCTTTTTTGGGCTGCTAACATATTCTGTGCTTTCGGGGTTGTAGGATCCATTTTTCGTGGCAAAAATATTTTTGTTTTGGGAATTTCAGTGGTCTAGGATGTGGGTTAATGCCCCTTTCAGGCTGCAAATGCTTTTGGGACATTCAGACCTCTCTCACACTGTTTTTGGGCCACCAACATTTTCTGAACTTTAGGGGGTCTAAGATGCCTGTAAACTCCTTTTTTGGGCATCCAAACATTTCAACATTTTTACAGGCCTAAGATGCATTTTAAGGCCTTTTTTGGGCTGCTAACATTTTCTGAACTTTCAGGGGTGTAGGATGCATTTTTCGTGCCAGAAATATTTTTGGTAATTTCAGTGGTCTAGGATTTGGGTTAATGCCCCTTTTGGGCTGCTAATGTTTTTGGGACATTCAGTGCTCTCTCACAATGTCTTTGGGCCACCAACATTTTCTGGACTTTATGGGGTCTACGATGCCGGTAAACCTTTTTTTTGGGCCTCCAAACATTTCAACATTTTTGCAGGCCTAAATTGCATTTAAGGCCTTTTTTGGGCTGCTAACATATTCTGTACTTTCAGGGGTTTAGGATGCATTTTTCGTGCCAAAAATATTTTTGGGAATTTCAGTGGTCTAGGATTTGGGTTAATGCCCCTTTCAGGCTGCAAATGTTTTTGGGACATTCAGAGCTCTCTCACAATGTTTTTGGGCCACCAACATTTTCCAGACTTTAGGGGGTCTACGATGCCTGTAAACCCCTTTTTTGGGCCTCCAAAGATTTCAACATTTTTTCAGGCCTAAGATGCATTTTAAGGCCTTTTTTGGAATGCTGACATATTCTGAACTTTCAGGGTTGTAGGATGCATTTTTCGTGCCAAAAATATTTTTGGGAATTTCAGGGGTCTAGCATGCGGGTTAATGTCCTTTTCAGACTGCAAATGTTTTTGGGAGATTCAGAGCTCTCTCACACCGTTTTTGGGCCACCGACATATTCTGGACTTTATGGGGTCTACGATGCCTGTTGACTCCTTTTTTGGGCATCCAAACATTTCAACATTTTTGCAGGCCTAAAATGCATTTTAAGGCCTTTTTGGGCTGCTAACATTTTCTTAACTTTCAGGGGTGTAGGATGCATTTTTCGTGCCAGAAATATTTTTGGTAATTACAGTGGTCTAGGATGTGGGTTAATGCCCCTTTCAGGCTGTAAATGTTTTTGGGACATTCAGAGATCTCCCACAATGTTTTTGGGCCACCAACATTTTACAGACTTTAGAGGGTCTACGATGCCTGTAAACCCCTTTTTTGGGCCTCCAAAGATTTCAACATTTTTGCAGGCCTAAGATGCATTTTAAGGCCTTTTTTGTGCTGCTAACATTTTCTGAACTTTCAGGGGTGTAGGATGCATTTTTCGTGGCAAAAATATTTTGGAGAATTACAGTGGTCTAGGATATGGGTTAATGCCCCTTTCAGGCTGTAAATGTTTTTGGGACATTCAGAGATCTCTCACAATGTTTTTGGGCCACCAACATTTTCCAGACTTTAGGGGGTCTACGATGCCTGTAAACCCCTTTTTTGGGCCTCCAAAGATTTCAACATTTTTTCAGGCCTAAAATGCATTTAAGGCCTTTTTTGGGCTGCTAACATATTCTGTACTTTCAGGGGGGTAGGATGCATTTTTCGTACCAAAAATATTTTTGGGAATTTCAGTGGTCTAGGATGCGGGTTAATGCCCCTTTCAGGCTGTAAATGTTTTTGGGACATTCAGAGATCTCTCACAATGTTTTTGGGCCACCAACATTTTCCAGACTTTAGGGGGTCTACGATGCCTGTAAACCCCTTTTTTGGGCCTCCAAAGATTTCAACATTTTTTCAGGCCTAAGATGCATTTTAATGCCTTTTTTGGAATGCTGACATATTCTGAACTTTCAGGGTTGTAGGATGCATTTTTCGTGCCAAAAATATTTTTGGGAATTTCAGGGGTCTAGCATGCGGGTTAATGTCCTTTTCAGACTGCAAATGTTTTTGGGAGATTCAGAGCTCTCTCACACCGTTTTTGGGCCACCGACATATTCTGGACTTTAGGGGGTCTTCGATGCCTGTTAACCCCTTTTTTGGGCATCCAAACATTTCAACATTTTTGCAGGCCTAAGATGCATTTTAAGGCCTTTTTGGGCTGCTAACATTTTCTGAACTTTCAGGGGTGTAGGATGCATTTTTCGTGCCAGAAATATTTTTGGTAATTTCAGTGGTCTAGGATTTGGGTTAATGCCCCTTTCAGGCTGCAAATGTTTTTGGGGCATTCAGAGCTCTCTCACAATGTTTTTGAGCCACCAACATTTTCTGGACTTTAGGGGGTCTACGATGCCTGTAAACCTTTTTTTTGGGCCTCCAAACATTTCAACATTTTTGCAGGCCTAAAATGCATTTAAGGCCTTTTTTGGGCTGCTAACATATTCTGTACTTTCAGGGGGGTAGGATGCATTTTTCGTGCCAGAAATATTTTTGGTAATTTCAGTGGTCTAGGATTTGGGTTAATGCCCCTTTCAGGCTGCAAATGTTTTTGGGGCATTCAGAGCTCTCTCACAATGTTTTTGAGCCACCAACATTTTCTGGACTTTAGGGGGTCTACGATGCCTGTAAACCTTTTTTTTGGGCCTCCAAACATTTCAACATTTTTGCAGGCCTAAGATGCATTTTAAGGCCTTTTTGGGCTGCTAACATATTCTGTGCTTTCGGGGTTGTAGGATCCATTTTTCGTGGCAAAAATATTTTTGTTTTGGGAATTTCAGTGGTCTAGGATGTGGGTTAATGCCCCTTTCAGGCTGCAAATGCTTTTGGGACATTCAGACCTCTCTCACACTGTTTTTGGGCCACCAACATTTTCTGAACTTTAGGGGGTCTAAGATGCCTGTAAACCCCTTTTTTGGGCACCAAACATTTCAACATTTTTGCAGGCCTAAGATGCATTTTAAGGCCTTTTTTGGGCTGCTAACATTTTCTGAACTTTCAGGGGTGTAGGATGCATTTTTCGTGCCAGAAATATTTTTGGTAATTTCAGTGGTCTAGGATTTGGGTTAATGCCCCTTTTGGGCTGCTAATGTTTTTGGGACATTCAGAGCTCTCTCACAATGTCTTTGGGCCACCAACATTTTCTGGACTTTAGGGGGTCTACGATGCCGGTAAACCTTTTTTTTGGGCCTCCAAACATTTCAACATTTTTGCAGGCCTAAATTGCATTTAAGGCCTTTTTTGGGCTGCTAACATATTCTGTACTTTCAGGGGTTTAGGATGCATTTTTCGTGCCAAAAATATTTTTGGGAATTTCAGTGGTCTAGGATTTGGGTTAATGCCCCTTTCAGGCTGCAAATGTTTTTGGGACATTCAGAGCTCTCTCACAATGTTTTTGGGCCACCAACATTTTCCAGACTTTAGGGGGTCTACGATGCCTGTAAACCCCTTTTTTGGGCCTCCAAAGATTTCAACATTTTTTCAGGCCTAAAATGCATTTAAGGCCTTTTTTGGGCTGCTAACATATTCTGTACTTTCAGGGGGGTAGGATGCATTTTTCGTACCAAAAATATTTTTGGGAATTTCAGTGGTCTAGGATGCGGGTTAATGCCCCTTTCAGGCTGTAAATGTTTTTGGGACATTCAGAGATCTCTGACAATGTTTTTGGGCCACCAACATTTTCCAGACTTTAGGGGGTCTACGATGCCTGTAAACCCCTTTTTTGGGCCTCCAAAGATTTCAACATTTTTTCAGGCCTAAGATGCATTTTAATGCCTTTTTTGGAATGCTGACATATTCTGAACTTTCAGGGTTGTAGGGTGCATTTTTCGTGCCAAAAATATTTTTGGGAATTTCAGGGGTCTAGCATGCGGGTTAATGTCCTTTTCAGACTGCAAATGTTTTTGGGAGATTCAGAGCTCTCTCACACCGTTTTTGGGCCACCGACATATTCTGGACTTTAGGGGGTCTTCGATGCCTGTAAACCTTTTTTTTGGGCATCCAAACATTTCAACATTTTTGCAGGCCTAAAATGCATTTAAGGCCTTTTTTGGGCTGCTAACATATTCTGTACTTTCAGGGGGGTAGGATGCATTTTTCATGCCAAAAATATTTTGGGGAATATCAGTGGTCTAGGATGCGGGTTAATGCCCCTTTCAAGCTGCAAATGCTTTTGGGACATTCCGAGCTCTCTCACACTGCTTTTGGGCCACCAACATTTTATGGACTTTAGGTGGTCTACGATGCCTGTAAACCCCTTTTTTGGGCCTCCAAAGATTTCAACATTTTTGCCGGCCTAAGATGCATTTTAAGGCCTTTTTTGGGCTGCTAACATATTCTGTACTTTCGGGGATGTAGGATGCATTTTTCGTGGCAAAAATATTTTGGAGAATTACAGTGGTCTAGGATGTGGGTTAATGCCCCTTTCAGGCTGTAAATGTTTTTGGGACATTCAGAGATCTCTCACAATGTTTTTGGGCCACCAACATTTTCCAGACTTTAGGGGGTCTACGATGCCTGTAAACCCCTTTTTTGGGCCTCCAAAGATTTCAACATTTTTTCGGGCCTAAGATGCATTTTAAGGCCTTTTTTGGAATGCTGACATATTCTGAACTTTCAGGGTTGTAGGATGCATTTTTCGTGCCAAAAATATTTTTGGGACTTCCAGGGGTCTAGCATGCGGGTTAATGTCCTTTTCAGACTGCAAATGTTTTTGGGACATTCAGAGATCTCTCACAATGTTTTTGGGCCACCAACATTTTACACACTTTAGGGGGTCTACGATGCCTGTAAACCCCTTTTTTGGGCCTCCAAAGATTTCAACATTTTTGCAGGCCTAAGATGCATTTTAAGGCCTTTTTCAGGCTGCTAACATATTCTGTACTTTCGGGGTTGTAGGATCCATTTTTCGTGGCAAAAATATTTTTGTTTTGGGAATTTCAGTGGTCTAGAATGTGGGTTAATGCCCCTTTCAGGCTGCAAATGCTTTTGGGACATTCAGAGCTCTCTCACACTGTTTTTGGGCTACCAACATTTTCTGAACTTTAGGGGGTCTACGATGCCTGTAAACCCCTTTTTTGGGCATCCAAACATTTCAACATTTTTGCAGGCCTAAAATGCATTTAAGGCCTTATTTGGGCTGCTAACATATTCTGTACTTTCAGGGGGGTAGGATGCATTTTTCGTGCCAAAAATATTTTTGGGAATTTCAGTGGTCTAGGATGCAGGTTAATGCCCCTTTCAAGCTGCAAATGCTTTTGGGACATTCCGAGCTCTCTCACACTGCTTTTGGGCCACCAACATTTTCTGGACTTTAGGTGGTCAACGATGCCTGTAAACCCCTTTTTTGGGCCTCCAAAGATTTCAACATTTTTGCCAGCCTAAGATGCATTTTAAGGCCTTTTTTGGGCTGCTAACATATTCTGTACTTTCGGGGACGTAGGATGCATTTTTCGTGGCAAAAATATTTTGGAGAATTACAGTGGTCTAGGATGTGGGTTAATGCCCCTTTCAGGCTGTAAATGTTTTTGGGACATTCAGAGATCTCGCACAATGTTTTTGGGCCACCAACATTTTCCAGACTTTAGGGGGTCTACGATGCCTGTAAACCCCTTTTTTGGGCCTCCAAAGATTTCAACATTTTTTCAGGCCTAAGATGCATTTTAAGGCCTTTTTTGGAATGCTGACATATTCTGAACTTTCAGGGTTGTAGGATGCATTTTTCGTGCCAAAAATATTTTTGGGAATTTCAGGGGTCTAGCATGCGGGTTAATGTCCTTTTCAGACTGCAAATGTTTTTGGGAGATTCAGAGCTCTCTCACACCGTTTTTGGGCCACTGACATATTCTGGACTTTAGGGGGTCTACGATGCCTGTAAACCCCTTTTTCGGGCATCCAAACATTTCAACATTTTTGCAGGCCTAAGTTGCATTTTAAGGCCTTTTTGGGCTGCTAACATTTTCTGAACTTTCAGGGGTGTAGGATGCATTTTTCGTGCCAGAAATATTTTTGGTAATTTCAGTGGTCTAGGATTTGGGTTAATGCCCCTTTCAGGCTGCAAATGTTTTTGGGACATTCAGAGCTCTCTCACAATGTTTTTGGAACACCAACATTTTCTGGACTTTAGGGGGTCTACGATGTCTGTAAACTTTTTTTTTGGGCCTCCAAACATTTCAACATTTTTGCAGGCCTAAAATGCATTTAAGGCCTTTTTTGGGCTGCTAACATATTCTGTACGTTCAGGGGGGTAGGATGCATTTTTCGTGCGAAAAATATTTTTGGGAATTTCAGTAGTCTAGGATGCGGGTTAATGCCCCTTTCAAGCTGCAAATGCTTTTGGGACATTCCGAGCTCTCTCAAACTGCTTTTGGGCCACCAACATTTTCTGGACTTTAGGTGGTCTACGATGCCTGTAAACCCCTTTTTTGGGCCACCAAAGATTTCAACATTTTTGCCGGCCTAAGATGCATTTTAAGGCCTTTTTTGGGCTGCTCACATATTCTGTACTTTCGGGGATGTAGGATGCATTTTTCGTGGCAAAAATATTTTGGAGAATTACAGTTGTCTAGGATGTGGGTTAATGCCCCTTTCAGGCTGTAAATGTTTTTGGGACATTCAGAGATCTCTCACAATGTTTTTGGGCCACCAACATTTTCCAGACTTTAGGGGGTCTACGATGCCTGTAAACCCCTTTTTTGGGACTCCAAAGATTTCAACATTTTTTCAGGCCTAAGATGCATTTTAAGGCCTTTTTTGGAATGCTGACATATTCTGAACTTTCAGGGTTGTAGGATGCATTTTTCGTGCCAAAAATATTTTTGGGAATTTCAGGGGTCTAGCATGCGGGTTAATGTCCTTTTCAGACTGCAAATGTTTTTGGGAGATTCAGAGCTCTCTCACACCGTTTTTGGGCCACCGACATATTCTGGACTTTAGGGGGTCTACGATGCCTGTAAACCCCTTTTTTGGGCATCCAAACATTTCAACATTTTTGCAGGCCTAAGATGCATTTTAAGGCCTTTTTGGGCTGCCAACATTTTCTGAACTTTCAGGGGTGTAGGATGCATTTTTCGTGCCAAAAATATTTTTGGGAATTTCAGTGGTCTAGGATTTGGGTTAATGCCCCTTTCAGGCTGCAAATGTTTTTGGGACATTCAGAGCTCTCTCACAATGTTTTTGGGCCACCAACATTTTCTGGACTTTAGGGGGTCTACGATGCCTGTAAACCTTTTTTTTGGGCCTCCAAACATTTCAACATTTTTGCAGGCCTAAAATGCATTTAAGGCCTTTTTTGGGCTGCTAACATATTCTGTACTTTCAGGGGGGTAGGATGCATTTTTCATGCCAAAAATATTTTGGAGTATTACAGTCGTCTAGGATGTGGGTTAATGCCCCTTTCAGGCTGTAAATGTTTTTGGGACATTCAGAGATCTCTCACAATGTTTTTGGGCCACCAACATTTTCCAGACTTTAGGGGGTCTACGATGCCTGTAAACCCCTTTTTTGGGCCTCCAAAGATTTCAACATTTTTTCAGGCCTAAGATGCATTTTAAGGCCTTTTTTGGAATGCTGACATATTCTGAACTTTCAGGGTTGTAGGATGCATTTTTCGTGCCAAAAATATTTTTGGGAATTTCAGGGGTCTAGCATGCGGGTTAATGTCCTTTTCAGACTGCAAATGTTTTTGGGAGATTCAGAGCTCTCTCACACCGTTTTTGGGCCACCGACATATTCTGGACTTTAGGGGGTCTACGATGCCTGTAAACCCCTTTTTTGGGCATCCAAACATTTCAACATTGTTGCAGGCCTAAGATGCATTTTAAGGCCTTTTTGGGCTGCTAACATTTTCTGAACTTTCAGGGGTGTAGGATGCATTTTTCGTGCCAGAAATATTTTTGGTAATTTCAGTGGTCTAGGATTTGGGTTAATGCCCCTTTCAGGCTGCAAATGTTTTTGGGACATTCAGAGCTCTCTCACAATGTTTTTGGGCCACCAACATTTTCTGGACTTTAGGGGGTCTACGATGCCTGTAAACCTTTTTTTTGGGCCTCCAAACATTTCAACATTTTTGCAGGCCTAAAATGCATTTAAGGCCTTTTTTGGGCTGCTAACATATTCTGTACTTTCAGGGGGTTAGGATGCATTTTTCATGCCAAAAATATTTTGGGGAATTTCAGTGGTCTAGGATGCGGGTTAATGCCCCTTTCAAGCTGCAAATGCTTTTGGGACATTCCGAGCTCTCTCACACTGCTTTTGGGCCACCAACATTTTATGGACTTTAGGTGGTCTACGATGCCTGTAAACCCCTTTTTTGGGCCTCCAAAGATTTCAACATTTTTGCCGGCCTAAGATGCATTTTAAGGCCTTTTTTGGGCTGCTAACATATTCTGTACTTTCGGGGATGTAGGATGCATTTTTCGTGGCAAAAATATTTTGGAGAATTACAGTGGTCTAGGATGTGGGTTAATGCCCCTTTCACGCTGTAAATGTTTTTGGGACATTCAGAGATCTCTCACAATGTTTTTGGGCCACCAACATTATACAGACTTTAGGGGGTCTACGATGCCTGTAAACCCCTTTTTCGGGCATCCAAACATTTCAACATTTTTGCAGGCCTAAGATGCATTTTAAGGCCTTTTTGGGCTGCTAACATTTTCTGAACTTTCAGGGGTGTAGGATGCATTTTTCGTGCCAGAAATATTTTTGGTAATTTCAGTGGTCTAGGATTTGGGTTAATGCCCCTTTCAAGCTGCAAATGCTTTTGGGACATTCCGAGCTCTCTCACACTGCTTTTGGGCCACCAATATTTTATGGACTTTAGGTGGTCTACGATGCCTGTAAACCCCTTTTTTGGGCCTCCAAAGATTTCAACATTTTTGCAGGCCTAAGATGCATTTTAAGGCCTTTTTTGGGCTGCTAACATATTCTGTACTTTCGGGGTTGTAGGATCCATTTTTCGTGGCAAAAATATTTTTGTTTTGGGAATTTCAGTGGTCTAGGATGTGGGTTAATGCCCCTTTCAGGCTGCAAATGCTTTTGGGACATTCAGAGCTCTCTCACACTGTTTTTGGGCCACCAACATTTTCTGAACTTTAGGGGGTCTACGATGCCTGTAAACCCCTTTTTTGGGCATCCAAACATTTCAACATTTTTGCAGGCCTAAGATGCATTTTAAGGCCTTTTTTGGGCTGCTAACATTTTCTGAACTTTCAGGGGTGTAGGTTCCTTTTTTGTGCCAGAAATATTTTTGGTAATTTCAGTGGTCTAGGATTTGGGTTAATGCCCCTTTTGGGCTGCTAATGTTTTTGGGACATTCAGAGCTCTCTCACAATGTCTTTGGGCCACCAACATTTTCTGGACGTTAGGGGGTCTACGATGCCGGTAAATCTTTTTTTTTGGCCTCCAAAAATTTCAACATTTTTGCAGGACTAAATTGCATTTAAGGCCTTTTGTGGGCTGCTAACATATTCTGTACTTTCAGGGGTTTAGGATGCATTTTTCGTGCCAAAAATATTTTTGGGAATTTCAGTGGTCTAGGATTTGGGTTAATGCCCCTTTCAGGCTGCAAATGTTTTTGGGACATTCAGAGCTCTCTCACAATGTTTTTGGGCCACCAACATTTTCTGGACTTTAGGGGGTCTACGATGCCTGTAAACCTTTTTTTTGGGCCTCCAAACATTTCAACATTTTTGCAGGCCTAAAATGCAATTAAGGCCTTTTTTGGGCTGCTAACATATTCTGTACTTTCAGGGATGTAGGATGCATTTTTCGTGGCAAAAATATTTTGGAGAATTACAGTGGTCTAGGATGTGGGTTAATGCCCATTTCAGGCTGTAAATGTTTTTGGGACATTCAGAGATCTCTCACAATGTTTTTGTCCCACCAAAATTTCCAGACTTTAGGGGGTCTACGATGCCTGTAAACCCCTTTTTTGGGCCTCCAAAGAGTTCAACATTTTTTCAGGCCTAAGATGCATTTTAAGGCCTTTTTTGGAATGCTGACATATTCTGAACTTTCAGGGTTGTAGGATGCATTTTTCGTGCCAAAAATATTTTTGGGAATTTCAGGGGTCTAGCATGCGGGTTAATGTCCTTTTCAGACTGCAAATGTTTTTGGGAGATTCAGAGCTCTCTCACACCGTTTTTGGGCCACCGACATATTCTGGACTTTAGGGGGTCTACGATGCCTATAAACCCCTTTTTGGGCATCCAAACATTTCAACATTTTTGCCGGCCTAAGATGCATTTTAAGGCCTTTTTTGGGCTGCTAACATATTCTGTACTTTCGGGGATGTAGGATGCATTTTTCGTGGCAAAAATATTTTGGAGAATTACAGTGGTCTAGGATGTGGGTTAATGCCCCTTTCAGGCTGTAAATGATTTTGGGACATTCAGAGATCTCTCACAATGTTTTTGGGCCACCAACATTTTCCAGACTTTAGGGGGTCTACGATGCCTGTAAACCCCTTTTTTGGGCCTCCAAAGATTTCAACATTTTTTCGGGCCTAAGATGCATTTTAAGGCCTTTTTTGGAATGCTGACATATTCTGAACTTTCAGGGTTGTAGGATGCATGTTTCGTGCCAAAAATATTTTTGGGAATTTCAGGGGTCTAGCATGCGGGTTAATGTCCTTTTCAGACTGCAAATGTTTTTGGGACATTCAGAGATCTCTCACAATGTTTTTGGGCCACCAACATTTTACAGACTTTAGGGGGTCTACGATGCCTGTAAACCCCTTTTTTGGGCCTCCAAAGATTTCAACATTTTTGCAGGCCTAAGATGCATTTTAAGGCCTTTTTCGGGCTGCTAACATATTCTGTACTTTCGGGGTTGTAGGATCCATTTTTCGTGGCAAAAATATTTTTGTTTTGGGAATTTCAGTGGTCTAGAATGTGGGTTAATGCCCCTTTCAGGCTGCAAATGCTTTTGGGACATTCAGAGCTCTCTCACACTGTTTTTGGGCCACCAACATTTTCTGGACTTTAGGGGGTCTACGATGCCTGTAAACCTTTTTTTTGGGCCTCCAAACATTTCAACATTTTTGCAGGCCTAAAATGCATTTAAGGCCTTTTTTGGGCTGCTAACATATTCTGTACTTTCAGGGGGTTAGGATGCATTTTTCATGCCAAAAATATTTTGGGGAATTTCAGTGGTCTAGGATGCGGGTTAATGCCCCTTTCAAGCTGCAAATGCTTTTGGGACATTCCGAGCTCTCTCACACTGCTTTTGGGCCACCAACATTTTATGGACTTTAGGTGGTCTACGATGCCTGTAAACCCCTTTTTTGGGCCTCCAAAGATTTCAACATTTTTGCCGGCCTAAGATGCATTTTAAGGCCTTTTTTGGGCTGCTAACATATTCTGTACTTTCGGGGATGTAGGATGCATTTTTCGTGGCAAAAATATTTTGGAGAATTACAGTGGTCTAGGATGTGGGTTAATGCCCCTTTCACGCTGTAAATGTTTTTGGGACATTCAGAGATCTCTCACAATGTTTTTGGGCCACCAACATTATACAGACTTTAGGGGGTCTACGATGCCTGTAAACCCCTTTTTCGGGCATCCAAACATTTCAACATTTTTGCAGGCCTAAGATGCATTTTAAGGCCTTTTTGGGCTGCTAACATTTTCTGAACTTTCAGGGGTGTAGGATGCATTTTTCGTGCCAGAAATATTTTTGGTAATTTCAGTGGTCTAGGATTTGGGTTAATGCCCCTTTCAAGCTGCAAATGCTTTTGGGACATTCCGAGCTCTCTCACACTGCTTTTGGGCCACCAATATTTTATGGACTTTAGGTGGTCTACGATGCCTGTAAACCCCTTTTTTGGGCCTCCAAAGATTTCAACATTTTTGCAGGCCTAAGATGCATTTTAAGGCCTTTTTTGGGCTGCTAACATATTCTGTACTTTCGGGGTTGTAGGATCCATTTTTCGTGGCAAAAATATTTTTGTTTTGGGAATTTCAGTGGTCTAGGATGTGGGTTAATGCCCCTTTCAGGCTGCAAATGCTTTTGGGACATTCAGAGCTCTCTCACACTGTTTTTGGGCCACCAACATTTTCTGAACTTTAGGGGGTCTACGATGCCTGTAAACCCCTTTTTTGGGCATCCAAACATTTCAACATTTTTGCAGGCCTAAGATGCATTTTAAGGCCTTTTTTGGGCTGCTAACATTTTCTGAACTTTCAGGGGTGTAGGATGCATTTTTCGTGCCAGAAATATTTTTGGTAATTTCAGTGGTCTAGGATTTGGGTTAATGCCCCTTTTGGGCTGCTAATGTTTTTGGGACATTCAGAGCTCTCTCACAATGTCTTTGGGCCACCAACATTTTCTGGACGTTAGGGGGTCTACGATGCCGGTAAACCTTTATTTTTGGCCTCCAAAAATTTCAACATTTTTGCAGGACTAAATTGCATTTAAGGCCTTTTGTGGGCTGCTAACATATTCTGTACTTTCAGAGGTTTAGGATGCATTTTTCGTGCCAAAAATATTTTTGGGAATTTCAGTGGTCTAGGATTTGGGTTAATGCCCCTTTCAGGCTGCAAATGTTTTTGGGACATTCAGAGCTCTCTCACAATGTTTTTGGGCCACCAACATTTTCTGGACTTTAGGGGGTCTACGATGCCTGTAAACCTTTTTTTTGGGCCTCCAAACATTTCAACATTTTTGCAGGCCTAAAATGCAATTAAGGCCTTTTTTGGGCTGCTAACATATTCTGTACTTTCAGGGATGTAGGATGCATTTTTCGTGGCAAAAATATTTTGGAGAATTACAGTGGTCTAGGATGTGGGTTAATGCCCATTTCAGGCTGTAAATGTTTTTGGGACATTCAGAGATCTCTCACAATGTTTTTGGCCCACCAAAATTTCCAGACTTTAGGGGGTCTACGATGCCTGTAAACCCCTTTTTTGGGCCTCCAAAGAGTTCAACATTTTTTCAGGCCTAAGATGCATTTTAAGGCCTTTTTTGGAATGCTGACATATTCTGAACTTTCAGGGTTGTAGGATGCATTTTTCGTGCCAAAAATATTTTTGGGAATTTCAGGGGTCTAGCATGCGGGTTAATGTCCTTTTCAGACTGCAAATGTTTTTGGGAGATTCAGAGCTCTCTCACACCGTTTTTGGGCCACCGACATATTCTGGACTTTAGGGGGTCTACGATGCCTATAAACCCCTTTTTGGGCATCCAAACATTTCAACATTTTTGCCGGCCTAAGATGCATTTTAAGGCCTTTTTTGGGCTGCTAACATATTCTGTACTTTCGGGGATGTAGGATGCATTTTTCGTGGCAAAAATATTTTGGAGAATTACAGTGGTCTAGGATGTGGGTTAATGCCCCTTTCAGGCTGTAAATGATTTTGGGACATTCAGAGATCTCTCACAATGTTTTTGGGCCACCAACATTTTCCAGACTTTAGGGGGTCTACGATGCCTGTAAACCCCTTTTTTGGGCCTCCAAAGATTTCAACATTTTTTCGGGCCTAAGATGCATTTTAAGGCCTTTTTTGGAATGCTGACATATTCTGAACTTTCAGGGTTGTAGGATGCATTTTTCGTGCCAAAAATATTTTTGGGAATTTCAGGGGTCTAGCATGCGGGTTAATGTCCTTTTCAGACTGCAAATGTTTTTGGGACATTCAGAGATCTCTCACAATGTTTTTGGGCCACCAACATTTTACAGACTTTAGGGGGTCTACGATGCCTGTAAACCCCTTTTTTGGGCCTCCAAAGATTTCAACATTTTTGCAGGCCTAAGATGCATTTTAAGGCCTTTTTCGGGCTGCTAACATATTCTGTACTTTCGGGGTTGTAGGATCCATTTTTCGTGGCAAAAATATTTTTGTTTTGGGAATTTCAGTGGTCTAGAATGTGGGTTAATGCCCCTTTCAGGCTGCAAATGCTTTTGGGACATTCAGAGCTCTCTCACACTGTTTTTGGGCCACCAACATTTTCTGGACTTTAGGGGGTCTACGATGCCTGTAAACCTTTTTTTTGGGCCTCCAAACATTTCAACATTTTTGCAGGCCTAAAATGCATTTAAGGCCTTTTTTGGGCTGCTAACATATTCTGTACTTTCAGGGGGTTAGGATGCATTTTTCATGCCAAAAATATTTTGGGGAATTTCAGTGGTCTAGGATGCGGGTTAATGCCCCTTTCAAGCTGCAAATGCTTTTGGGACATTCCGAGCTCTCTCACACTGCTTTTGGGCCACCAACATTTTATGGACTTTAGGTGGTCTACGCTGCCTGTAAACCCCTTTTTTGGGCCTCCAAAGATTTCAACATTTTTGCCGGCCTAAGATGCATTTTAAGGCCTTTTTTGGGCTGCTAACATATTCTGTACTTTCGGGGATGTAGGATGCATTTTTCGTGGCAAAAATATTTTGGAGAATTACAGTGGTCTAGGATGTGGGTTAATGCCCCTTTCACGCTGTAAATGTTTTTGGGACATTCAGAGATCTCTCACAATGTTTTTGGGCCACCAACATTATACAGACTTTAGGGGGTCTACGATGCCTGTAAACCCCTTTTTCGGGCATCCAAACATTTCAACATTTTTGCAGGCCTAAGATGCATTTTAAGGCCTTTTTGGGCTGCTAACATTTTCTGAACTTTCAGGGGTGTAGGATGCATTTTTCGTGCCAGAAATATTTTTGGTAATTTCAGTGGTCTAGGATTTGGGTTAATGCCCCTTTCAAGCTGCAAATGCTTTTGGGACATTCCGAGCTCTCTCACACTGCTTTTGGGCCACCAATATTTTATGGACTTTAGGTGGTCTATGATGCCTGTAAACCCCTTTTTTGGGCCTCCAAAGATTTCAACATTTTTGCAGGCCTAAGATGCATTTTAAGGCCTTTTTTGGGCTGCTAACATATTCTGTACTTTCGGGGTTGTAGGATCCATTTTTCGTGGCAAAAATATTTTTGTTTTGGGAATTTCAGTGGTCTAGGATGTGGGTTAATGCCCCTTTCAGGCTGCAAATGCTTTTGGGACATTCAGAGCTCTCTCACACTGTTTTTGGGCCACCAACATTTTCTGAACTTTAGGGGGTCTACGATGCCTGTAAACCCCTTTTTTGGGCATCCAAACATTTCAACATTTTTGCAGGCCTAAGATGCATTTTAAGGCCTTTTTTGGGCTGCTAACATTTTCTGAACTTTCAGGGGTGTAGGTTCCTTTTTTGTGCCAGAAATATTTTTGGTAATTTCAGTGGTCTAGGATTTGGGTTAATGCCCCTTTTGGGCTGCTAATGTTTTTGGGACATTCAGAGCTCTCTCACAATGTCTTTGGGCCACCAACATTTTCTGGACGTTAGGGGGTCTACGATGCCGGTAAACCTTTTTTTTTGGCCTCCAAAAATTTCAACATTTTTGCAGGACTAAATTGCTTTTAAGGCCTTTTGTGGGCTGCTAACATATTCTGTACTTTCAGGGGTTTAGGATGCATTTTTCGTGCCAAAAATATTTTTGGGAATTTCAGTGGTCTAGGATTTGGGTTAATGCCCCTTTCAGGCTGCAAATGTTTTTGGGACATTCAGAGCTCTCTCACAATGTTTTTGGGCCACCAACATTTTCTGGACTTTAGGGGGTCTACGATGCCTGTAAACCTTTTTTTTGGGCCTCCAAACATTTCAACATTTTTGCAGGCCTAAAATGCAATTAAGGCCTTTTTTGGGCTGCTAACATATTCTGTACTTTCAGGGATGTAGGATGCATTTTTCGTGGCAAAAATATTTTGGAGAATTACAGTGGTCTAGGATGTGGGTTAATGCCCATTTCAGGCTGTAAATGTTTTTGGGACATTCAGAGATCTCTCACAATGTTTTTGGCCCACCAAAATTTCCAGACTTTAGGGGGTCTACGATGCCTGTAAACCCCTTTTTTGGGCCTCCAAAGAGTTCAACATTTTTTCAGGCCTAAGATGCATTTTAAGGCCTTTTTTGGAATGCTGACATATTCTGAACTTTCAGGGTTGTAGGATGCATTTTTCGTGCCAAAAATATTTTTGGGAATTTCAGGGGTCTAGCATGCGGGTTAATGTCCTTTTCAGACTGCAAATGTTTTTGGGAGATTCAGAGCTCTCTCACACCGTTTTTGGGCCACCGACATATTCTGGACTTTAGGGGGTCTACGATGCCTATAAACCCCTTTTTGGGCATCCAAACATTTCAACATTTTTGCCGGCCTAAGATGCATTTTAAGGCCTTTTTTGGGCTGCTAACATATTCTGTACTTTCGGGGATGTAGGATGCATTTTTCGTGGCAAAAATATTTTGGAGAATTACAGTGGTCTAGGATGTGGGTTAATGCCCCTTTCAGGCTGTAAATGATTTTGGGACATTCAGAGATCTCTCACAATGTTTTTGGGCCACCAACATTTTCCAGACTTTAGGGGGTCTACGATGCCTGTAAACCCCTTTTTTGGGCCTCCAAAGATTTCAACATTTTTTCGGGCCTAAGATGCATTTTAAGGCCTTTTTTGGAATGCTGACATATTCTGAACTTTCAGGGTTGTAGGATGCATTTTTCGTGCCAAAAATATTTTTGGGAATTTCAGGGGTCTAGCATGCGGGTTAATGTCCTTTTCAGACTGCAAATGTTTTTGGGACATTCAGAGATCTCTCACAATGTTTTTGGGCCACCAACATTTTACAGACTTTAGGGGGTCTACGATGCCTGTAAACCCCTTTTTTGGGCCTCCAAAGATTTCAACATTTTTGCAGGCCTAAGATGCATTTTAAGGCCTTTTTCGGGCTGCTAACATATTCTGTACTTTCGGGGTTGTAGGATCCATTTTTCGTGGCAAAAATATTTTTGTTTTGGGAATTTCAGTGGTCTAGAATGTGGGTTAATGCCCCTTTCAGGCTGCAAATGCTTTTGGGACATTCAGAGCTCTCTCACACTGTTTTTGGGCCACCAACATTTTCTGGACTTTAGGGGGTCTACGATGCCTGTAAACCTTTTTTTTGGGCCTCCAAACATTTCAACATTTTTGCAGGCCTAAAATGCATTTAAGGCCTTTTTTGGGCTGCTAACATATTCTGTACTTTCAGGGGGTTAGGATGCATTTTTCATGCCAAAAATATTTTGGGGAATTTCAGTGGTCTAGGATGCGGGTTAATGCCCCTTTCAAGCTGCAAATGCTTTTGGGACATTCCGAGCTCTCTCACACTGCTTTTGGGCCACCAACATTTTATGGACTTTAGGTGGTCTACAATGCCTGTAAACCCCTTTTTTGGGCCTCCAAAGATTTCAACATTTTTGCCGGCCTAAGATGCATTTTAAGGCCTTTTTTAGGCTGCTAACATATTCTGTACTTTCGGGGATGTAGGATGCATTTTTCGTGGCAAAAATATTTTGGAGAATTACAGTGGTCTAGGATGTGGGTTAATGCCCCTTTCACGCTGTAAATGTTTTTGGGACATTCAGAGATCTCTCACAATGTTTTTGGGCCACCAACATTATACAGACTTTAGGGGGTCTACGATGCCTGTAAACCCCTTTTTCGGGCATCCAAACATTTCAACATTTTTGCAGGCCTAAGATGCATTTTAAGGCCTTTTTGGGCTGCTAACATTTTCTGAACTTTCAGGGGTGTAGGATGCATTTTTCGTGCCAGAAATATTTTTGGTAATTTCAGTGGTCTAGGATTTGGGTTAATGCCCCTTTCAAGCTGCAAATGCTTTTGGGACATTCCGAGCTCTCTCACACTGCTTTTGGGCCACCAATATTTTATGGACTTTAGGTGGTCTACGATGCCTGTAAACCCCTTTTTTGGGCCTCCAAAGATTTCAACATTTTTGCAGGCCTAAGATGCATTTTAAGGCCTTTTTTGGGCTGCTAACATATTCTGTACTTTCGGGGTTGTAGGATCCATTTTTCGTGGCAAAAATATTTTTGTTTTGGGAATTTCAGTGGTCTAGGATGTGGGTTAATGCCCCTTTCAGGCTGCAAATGCTTTTGGGACATTCAGAGCTCTCTCACACTGTTTTTGGGCCACCAACATTTTCTGAACTTTAGGGGGTCTACGATGCCTGTAAACCCCTTTTTTGGGCATCCAAACATTTCAACATTTTTGCAGGCCTAAGATGCATTTTAAGGCCTTTTTTGGGCTGCTAACATTTTCTGAACTTTCAGGGGTGTAGGATGCATTTTTCGTGCCAGAAATATTTTTGGTAATTTCAGTGGTCTAGGATTTGGGTTAATGCCCCTTTTGGGCTGCTAATGTTTTTGGGACATTCAGAGCTCTCTCACAATGTCTTTGGGCCACCAACATTTTCTGGACGTTAGGGGGTCTACGATGCCGGTAAACCTTTTTTTTTGGCCTCCAAAAATTTCAACATTTTTGCAGGACTAAATTGCATTTAAGGCCTTTTGTGGGCTGCTAACATATTCTGTACTTTCAGGGGTTTAGGATGCATTTTTCGTGCCAAAAATATTTTTGGGAATTTCAGTGGTCTAGGATTTGGGTTAATGCCCCTTTCAGGCTGCAAATGTTTTTGGGACATTCAGAGCTCTCTCACAATGTTTTTGGGCCACCAACATTTTCTGGACTTTAGGGGGTCTACGATGCCTGTAAACCTTTTTTTTGGGCCTCCAAACATTTCAACATTTTTGCAGGCCTAAAATGCAATTAAGGCCTTTTTTGGGCTGCTAACATATTCTGTACTTTCAGGGATGTAGGATGCATTTTTCGTGGCAAAAATATTTTGGAGAATTACAGTGGTCTAGGATGTGGGTTAATGCCCATTTCAGGCTGTAAATGTTTTTGGGACATTCAGAGATCTCTCACAATGTTTTTGGCCCACCAAAATTTCCAGACTTTAGGGGGTCTACGATGCCTGTAAACCCCTTTTTTGGGCCTCCAAAGAGTTCAACATTTTTTCAGGCCTAAGATGCATTTTAAGGCCTTTTTTGGAATGCTGACATATTCTGAACTTTCAGGGTTGTAGGATGCATTTTTCGTGCCAAAAATATTTTTGGGAATTTCAGGGGTCTAGCATGCGGGTTAATGTCCTTTTCAGACTGCAAATGTTTTTGGGAGATTCAGAGCTCTCTCACACCGTTTTTGGGCCACCGACATATTCTGGACTTTAGGGGGTCTACGATGCCTATAAACCCCTTTTTGGGCATCCAAACATTTCAACATTTTTGCCGGCCTAAGATGCATTTTAAGGCCTTTTTTGGGCTGCTAACATATTCTGTACTTTCGGGGATGTAGGATGCATTTTTCGTGGCAAAAATATTTTGGAGAATTACAGTGGTCTAGGATGTGGGTTAATGCCCCTTTCAGGCTGTAAATGATTTTGGGACATTCAGAGATCTCTCACAATGTTTTTGGGCCACCAACATTTTCCAGACTTTAGGGGGTCTACGATGCCTGTAAACCCCTTTTTTGGGCCTCCAAAGATTTCAACATTTTTTCAGGCCTAAGATGCATTTTAAGGCCTTTTTTGGAATGCTGACATATTCTGAACTTTCAGGGTTGTAGGATGCATTTTTCGTGCCAAAAATATTTTTGGGAATTTCAGGGGTCTAGCATGCGGGTTAATGTCCTTTTCAGACTGCAAATGTTTTGGGAGATTCAGAGCTCTCTCACACCGTTTTTGGGCCACTGACATATTCTGGACTTTAGGGGGTCTACGATGCCTGTAAACCCCTTTTTCGGGCATCCAAACATTTCAACATTTTTGCAGGCCTAAGTTGCATTTTAAGGCCTTTTTGGGCTGCTAACATTTTCTGAACTTTCAGGGGTGTAGGATGCATTTTTCGTGCCAGAAATATTTTTGGTAATTTCAGTGGTCTAGGATTTGGGTTAATGCCCCTTTCAGGCTGCAAATGTTTTTGGGACATTCAGAGCTCTCTCACAATGTTTTTGGAACACCAACATTTTCTGGACTTTAGTGGGTCTACGATGTCTGTAAACTTTTTTTTTGGGCCTCCAAACATTTCAACATTTTTGCAGGCCTAAAATGCATTTAAGGCCTTTTTTGGGCTGCTAACATATTCTGTACGTTCAGGGGGGTAGGATGCATTTTTCGTGCCAAAAATATTTTTGGGAATTTCAGTGGTCTAGGATGCGGGTTAATGCCCCTTTCAAGCTGCAAATGCTTTTGGGACATTCCGAGCTCTCTCAAACTGCTTTTGGGCCACCAACATTTTCTGGACTTTAGGTGGTCTACGATGCCTGTAAACCCCTTTTTTGGGCCACCAAAGATTTCAACATTTTTGCCGGCCTAAGATGCATTTTAAGGCCTTTTTTGGGCTGCTCACATATTCTGTACTTTCGGGGATGTAGGATGCATTTTTCGTGGCAAAAATATTTTGGAGAATTACAGTGGTCTAGGATGTGGGTTAATGCCCCTTTCAGGCTGTAAATGTTTTTGAGACATTCAGAGATCTCTCACAATGTTTTTGGGCCACCAACATTTTCCAGACTTTAGGGGGTCTACGATGCCTGTAAACCCCTTTTTTGGGCCTCCAAAGATTTCAACATTTTTTCAGGCCTAAGATGCATTTTAAGGCCTTTTTTGGAATGCTGACATATTCTGAACTTTCAGGGTTGTAGGATGCATTTTTCGTGCCAAAAATATTTTTGGGAATTTCAGGGGTCTAGCATGCGGGTTAATGTCCTTTTCAGACTGCAAATGTTTTTGGGAGATTCAGAGCTCTCTCACACCGTTTTTGGGCCACCGACATATTCTGGACTTTAGGGGGTCTACGATGCCTGTAAACCCCTTTTTTGGGCATCCAAACATTTCAACATTTTTGCAGGCCTAAGATGCATTTTAAGGCCTTTTTGGGCTGCCAACATTTTCTGAACTTTCAGGGGTGTAGGATGCATTTTTCGTGCCAAAAATATTTTTGGGAATTTCAGTGGTCTAGGATTTGGGTTAATGCCCCTTTCAGGCTGCAAATGTTTTTGGGACATTCAGAGCTCTCTCACAATGTTTTTGGGCCACCAACATTTTCTGGACTTTAGGGGGTCTACGATGCCTGTAAACCTTTTTTTTGGGCCTCCAAACATTTCAACATTTTTGCAGGCCTAAAATGCATTTAAGGCCTTTTTTGGGCTGCTAACATATTCTGTACTTTCAGGGGGGTAGGATGCATTTTTCATGCCAAAAATATTTTGGAGTATTACAGTCGTCTAGGATGTGGGTTAATGCCCCTTTCAGGCTGTAAATGTTTTTGGGACATTCAGAGATCTCTCACAATGTTTTTGGGCCACCAACATTTTCCAGACTTTAGGGGGTCTACGATGCCTGTAAACCCCTTTTTTGGGCCTCCAAAGATTTCAACATTTTTTCAGGCCTAAGATGCATTTTAAGGCCTTTTTTGGAATGCTGACATATTCTGAACTTTCAGGGTTGTAGGATGCATTTTTCGTGCCAAAAATATTTTTGGGAATTTCAGGGGTCTAGCATGCGGGTTAATGTCCTTTTCAGACTGCAAATGTTTTTGGGAGATTCAGAGCTCTCTCACACCGTTTTTGGGCCACCGACATATTCTGGACTTTAGGGGGTCTACGATGCCTGTAAACCCCTTTTTTGGGCATCCAAACATTTCAACATTTTTGCAGGCCTAAGATGCATTTTAAGGCCTTTTTGGGCTGCTAACATTTTCTGAACTTTCAGGGGTGTAGGATGCATTTTTCGTGCCAGAAATATTTTTGGTAATTTCAGTGGTCTAGGATTTGGGTTAATGCCCCTTTCAGGCTGCAAATGTTTTTGGGACATTCAGAGCTCTCTCACAATGTTTTTGGGCCACCAACATTTTCTGGACTTTAGGGGGTCTACGATGCCTGTAAACCTTTTTTTTGGGCCTCCAAACATTTCAACATTTTTGCAGGCCTAAAATGCATTTAAGGCCTTTTTTGGGCTGCTAACATATTCTGTACTTTCAGGGGGTTAGGATGCATTTTTCATGCCAAAAATATTTTGGGGAATTTCAGTGGTCTAGGATGCGGGTTAATGCCCCTTTCAAGCTGCAAATGCTTTTGGGACATTCCGAGCTCTCTCACACTGCTTTTGGGCCACCAACATTTTATGGACTTTAGGTGGTCTACGATGCCTGTAAACCCCTTTTTTGGGCCTCCAAAGATTTCAACATTTTTGCCGGCCTAAGATGCATTTTAAGGCCTTTTTTGGGCTGCTAACATATTCTGTACTTTCGGGGATGTAGGATGCATTTTTCGTGGCAAAAATATTTTGGAGAATTACAGTGGTCTAGGATGTGGGTTAATGCCCCTTTCACGCTGTAAATGTTTTTGGGACATTCAGAGATCTCTCACAATGTTTTTGGGCCACCAACATTATACAGACTTTAGGGGGTCTACGATGCCTGTAAACCCCTTTTTCGGGCATCCAAACATTTCAACATTTTTGCAGGCCTAAGATGCATTTTAAGGCCTTTTTGGGCTGCTAACATTTTCTGAACTTTCAGGGGTGTAGGATGCATTTTTCGTGCCAGAAATATTTTTGGTAATTTCAGTGGTCTAGGATTTGGGTTAATGCCCCTTTCAAGCTGCAAATGCTTTTGGGACATTCCGAGCTCTCTCACACTGCTTTTGGGCCACCAATATTTTATGGACTTTAGGTGGTCTACGATGCCTGTAAACCCCTTTTTTGGGCCTCCAAAGATTTCAACATTTTTGCAGGCCTAAGATGCATTTTAAGGCCTTTTTTGGGCTGCTAACATATTCTGTACTTTCGGGGTTGTAGGATCCATTTTTCGTGGCAAAAATATTTTTGTTTTGGGAATTTCAGTGGTCTAGGATGTGGGTTAATGCCCCTTTCAGGCTGCAAATGCTTTTGGGACATTCAGAGCTCTCTCACACTGTTTTTGGGCCACCAACATTTTCTGAACTTTAGGGGGTCTACGATGCCTGTAAACCCCTTTTTTGGGCATCCAAACATTTCAACATTTTTGCAGGCCTAAGATGCATTTTAAGGCCTTTTTTGGGCTGCTAACATTTTCTGAACTTTCAGGGGTGTAGGTTCCTTTTTTGTGCCAGAAATATTTTTGGTAATTTCAGTGGTCTAGGATTTGGGTTAATGCCCCTTTTGGGCTGCTAATGTTTTTGGGACATTCAGAGCTCTCTCACAATGTCTTTGGGCCACCAACATTTTCTGGACGTTAGGGGGTCTACGATGCCGGTAAACCTTTTTTTTTGGCCTCCAAAAATTTCAACATTTTTGCAGGACTAAATTGCATTTAAGGCCTTTTGTGGGCTGCTAACATATTCTGTACTTTCAGGGGTTTAGGATGCATTTTTCGTGCCAAAAATATTTTTGGGAATTTCAGTGGTCTAGGATTTGGGTTAATGCCCCTTTCAGGCTGCAAATGTTTTTGGGACATTCAGAGCTCTCTCACAATGTTTTTGGGCCACCAACATTTTCTGGACTTTAGGGGGTCTACGATGCCTGTAAACCTTTTTTTTGGGCCTCCAAACATTTCAACATTTTTGCAGGCCTAAAATGCAATTAAGGCCTTTTTTGGGCTGCTAACATATTCTGTACTTTCAGGGATGTAGGATGCATTTTTCGTGGCAAAAATATTTTGGAGAATTACAGTGGTCTAGGATGTGGGTTAATGCCCATTTCAGGCTGTAAATGTTTTTGGGACATTCAGAGATCTCTCACAATGTTTTTGGCCCACCAAAATTTCCAGACTTTAGGGGGTCTACGATGCCTGTAAACCCCTTTTTTGGGCCTCCAAAGAGTTCAACATTTTTTCAGGCCTAAGATGCATTTTAAGGCCTTTTTTGGAATGCTGACATATTCTGAACTTTCAGGGTTGTAGGATGCATTTTTCGTGCCAAAAATATTTTTGGGAATTTCAGGGGTCTAGCATGCGGGTTAATGTCCTTTTCAGACTGCAAATGTTTTTGGGAGATTCAGAGCTCTCTCACACCGTTTTTGGGCCACCGACATATTCTGGACTTTAGGGGGTCTACGATGCCTATAAACCCCTTTTTGGGCATCCAAACATTTCAACATTTTTGCCGGCCTAAGATGCATTTTAAGGCCTTTTTTGGGCTGCTAACATATTCTGTACTTTCGGGGATGTAGGATGCATTTTTCGTGGCAAAAATATTTTGGAGAATTACAGTGGTCTAGGATGTGGGTTAATGCCCCTTTCAGGCTGTAAATGATTTTGGGACATTCAGAGATCTCTCACAATGTTTTTGGGCCACCAACATTTTCCAGACTTTAGGGGGTCTACGATGCCTGTAAACCCCTTTTTTGGGCCTCCAAAGATTTCAACATTTTTTCGGGCCTAAGATGCATTTTAAGGCCTTTTTTGGAATGCTGACATATTCTGAACTTTCAGGGTTGTAGGATGCATTTTTCGTGCCAAAAATATTTTTGGGAATTTCAGGGGTCTAGCATGCGGGTTAATGTCCTTTTCAGACTGCAAATGTTTTTGGGACATTCAGAGATCTCTCACAATGTTTTTGGGCCACCAACATTTTCTGGACTTTAGGGGGTCTACAATGCCTGTAAACCTTTTTTTTGGGCCTCCAAACATTTCAACATTTTTGCAGGCCTAAAATGCAATTAAGGCCTTTTTTGGGCTGCTAACATATTCTGTACTTTCAGGGATGTAGGATGCATTTTTCGTGGCAAAAATATTTTGGAGAATTACAGTGGTCTAGGATGTGGGTTAATGCCCCTTTCAGGCTGTAAATGTTTTTGGGACATTCAGAGATCTCTCACAATGTTTTTGGCCCACCAAAATTTCCAGACTTTAGGGGGTCTACGATGCCTGTAAACCCCTTTTTTGGGCCTCCAAAGAGTTCAACATTTTTTCAGGCCTAAGATGCATTTTAAGGCCTTTTTTGGAATGCTGACATATTCTGAACTTTCAGGGTTGTAGGATGCATTTTTCGTTCCAAAAATATTTTTGGGAATTTCAGGGGTCTAGCATGCGGGTTAATGTCCTTTTCAGACTGCAAATGTTTTTGGGAGATTCAGAGCTCTCTCACACCGTTTTTGGGCCACCGACATATTCTGGACTTTAGGGGGTCTACGATGCCTATAAACCTCTTTTTGGGCATCCAAACATTTCAACATTTTTGCCGGCCTAAGATGCATTTTAAGGCCTTTTTTGGGCTGCTAACATATTCTGAACTTTCAGGGTTGTAGGATGCATTTTTCGTGCCAAAAATATTTTTGGGAATTTCAGGGGTCTAGCATGCGGGTTAATGTCCTTTTCAGGCTGTAAATGTTTTTGGGACATTCAGAGATCTCTCACAATGTTTTTGGGCCACCAACATTTTACACACTTTAGGGGGTCTACGATGCCTGTAAACCCCTTTTTTGGGCCTCCAAAGATTTCAACATTTTTGCAGGCCTAAGATGCATTTTAAGGCCTTTTTCGGGCTGCTAACATATTCTGTACTTTCGGGGTTGTAGGATCCATTTTTCGTGGCAAAAATATTTTTGTTTTGGGAATTTCAGTGGTCTAGAATGTGGGTTAATGCCCCTTTCAGGCTGCAAATGCTTTTGGGACATTCAGAGCTCTCTCACACTGTTTTTGGGCCACCAACATTTTCTGGACTTTAGGGGGTCTACGATGCCTGTAAACCTTTTTTTTGGGCCTCCAAACATTTCAACATTTTTGCAGGCCTAAAATGCATTTAAGGCCTTTTTTGGGCTGCTAACATATTCTGTACTTTCAGGGGGTTAGGATGCATTTTTCATGCCAAAAATATTTTGGGGAATTTCAGTGGTCTAGGATGCGGGTTAATGCCCCTTTCAAGCTGCAAATGCTTTTGGGACATTCCGAGCTCTCTCACACTGCTTTTGGGCCACCAACATTTTATGGACTTTAGGTGGTCTACGATGCCTGTAAACCCCTTTTTTGGGCCTCCAAAGATTTCAACATTTTTGCCGGCCTAAGATGCATTTTAAGGCCTTTTTTGGGCTGCTAACATATTCTGTACTTTCGGGGATGTAGGATGCATTTTTCGTGGCAAAAATATTTTGGAGAATTACAGTGGTCTAGGATGTGGGTTAATGCCCCTTTCACGCTGTAAATGTTTTTGGGACATTCAGAGATCTCTCACAATGTTTTTGGGCCACCAACATTATACAGACTTTAGGGGGTCTACGATGCCTGTAAACCCCTTTTTCGGGCATCCAAACATTTCAACATTTTTGCAGGCCTAAGATGCATTTTAAGGCCTTTTTGGGCTGCTAACATTTTCTGAACTTTCAGGGGTGTAGGATGCATTTTTCGTGCCAGAAATATTTTTGGTAATTTCAGTGGTCTAGGATTTGGGTTAATGCCCCTTTCAAGCTGCAAATGCTTTTGGGACATTCCGAGCTCTCTCACACTGCTTTTGGGCCACCAATATTTTATGGACTTTAGGTGGTCTACGATGCCTGTAAACCCCTTTGAAGTGGGAGAATGGAAAACCAGACTCCCGTCCTTCACCTCTCGCGCTTGGCCTAGAGGGTCGCGGCCCAGACACCCGCCACGAGAAGAGTTTGCCCATTTACCAGATGACCAAATACCCTGGTACAGAAACATACGGATGTGTCCATCTGCCTGCCCAACAGCCCGCACTGGCCATGCCGACACCTGCGGCACGGACCAACTAGACTGAAATCTACACATCGTTAGAGATGCCATGACGACCTAGATAACGGGAAGCACCGCTGAACTATTATACACGCTGAACATTTCCACACCAATCTACACGAAGAACATACTCAGTGCTCTGACGTAGGCGACAGGCTTATTCACGGACGTGCATCTTTATTATTTTTACATAGGCTTTCAGAATGCAGAAACGCAAGACGCACCATGAGCTCATTTATAACGCTTGCTCACGCTTCTCTTGAAACCCGTTACCATCATGAGAGATATAATGAAAACACGATACTGGCCATTAAACTGTATGCCACTATAACCTAAAGCATCCATGCACTAAATGGATTACTCGTGCACCAGGCCCAAGTAGGCCTCAAGCAAGAGTTCCCGTGGACATTAACAAAGCAAAAGTCAGGTTGCTGAGCCTGCAGAAAGAACCCAGTGGAGCAACCAGCCAAGGTCGTAATGTTGCAAACCCACAGTCAAGAAACAAATCTTCAAAGGCACGATGTTGCAACCTCGCACTCCACGTACCAATGTTAAAATCATATCTGCAAATTAAACCAGACATACAGTGGAAAAACAATATTAATTGTGCAGAATTATGCCTCAAACACGGTCCCTCCCCACGTGACCAAGCCGAACCTGACGAGATGCCAAAACCCAGGAGAGAAAAGGCGTCTGGGTACCTCGCTACGAGACGCAGGCCGACACACTTGAAAGGCTCAATGGACACCTGCTACAGTGGGAACGGTCAGTCTCCCACCTATGAATAAATCCTCACATTGCCTGCACGTACCCATATTGAAACACTGTTGCAACCACAGGTGCACCGTGTGCTGGGAACAACGGTGGTCCCAGGCTGGGGAGCTCACGGATGCACCAATCAGAACATGAGGTTCTTATCTCAGACGTCAGTAACGTTAGCCAATCCTCAGGGGTCTTCATGTAACAATTCTTATGTATCTAATTGTAGGGACAACCCAGATATACCACCTGACTACATCTTAACCACTAATATCATTCTCTATATGCGTACTATACTAACCCCACCACTCGAGCAACCAATCAAGAGTGGCGATAGGTTCTTTTGGTAACTTTTTGGAATGACGCAAGTAGCGCGTCATAATGTAGTAAAAAGGGCCTGCGAGCCCCACTATTGTGTGTGTGTCAGGACGAACGCGTACGCTCCTTGACCCATCCCTGCCGTTTGCATAATAAACGGCAGAAGTTGCCTTGCTCCTTGTGTGTGCCTCATACTCTGTCTCGATCCGAGATATACACGGGAGGAGTTGGGGCCTCCCTGCCCGGAGGTCTGCGGACGGCCCGGCCGACCCCGGCAGAATCCCCCCCGACAAGTTGGAGGCACTGCTGAGATCTGTTTAAGATCGACTTTTATTTTTTATTTTTCCAGGCACTCCCGTTGCGGGGAGGCCCGGCGGCGCGGCCCCCTCTGCCGTTGCCCCCTTCTGAGGACTACAGGACCATCGCGGAGCTGCGAGAGGACCGGACAGCGCAATCCGGATATTGGCCCTCGGGAGCCGGTTGAGAAGTATCCCGCCCGCGGTCGGCGAGTGTCCAGACGTGGTCCAGACGAGGGGAGGTGGCGAGCCGCTTGGAGGGGTGCACGCAGTCGAGCGGCCCTGCATCGAGGGAACTTGGTGAGCATGACACGCACAACAAGCAATGCGAAATTGTGAGGGAGGGGGCGGAAGTAAATAAGGGAGGAGGGAGGTATTGTAAAAAGGTGGGGTGAAGGTTTAATTGAGTGATGATAATGGAATGAATGGTAGTGAATTGAGTGCGAGAGAAGGCGGCTAACGTTACGCGAAAGAGGGGGGCAGGGCACGAGAACAACACGTGCAGACGCTCGCAACAAAAAGCTAACGTTACGCGAAAGAGGGGGGCGGGGCACGAAAACATCACGTGCAGCCGCTCGAAAGACACTGATTGGCCTAAATCGCGACTACGTGTGAGGGTGGGTGTGTGTGGTTTCCTACGATTTGACATTTATCATTCAATGAGTAGATGAGGTTCCCTATTGTTCGAGCAAGAAACTCGATAGGTAGATGAGGTTCCCTATTGTTCGAGCAAGAAACTCGATAGGTAGATGACGTTTCCCTGTGGGCGGTGGCTAGTTACGTAGTTGCCCAAAACGGAAGATAATTGGCTGGTTAAGCCCTCCTGTTGAGGGGCGTATCACACGCGAGGCGACGCAGTGTGCGCAGTCCGGTTATAGTATTGATGAGATTACCTTGTTCCAGGAGAGACAGGAAGACAGCTGTAGGGTTAGCGGGGTAGATTGCAAGTGTATTTTGAATTTAAAGAACATAACACGAATATACCAGTAGTTCGAAGAAATAGGTGACGTCACCAGTAGGGATTTAGTAAGATATCGTGAACACAAGAAGCTTTGGGTTTGACATTGGTGGGGAAGAGAAACATGATAAAGGAGCGGACACGGAGATAAACGATAAACGAGTGGATCAAAGAGGAGAAGGGGAAGGGGGCGTGGCTGCGCACGGAGAACGCCGGCCACGGCAAGTGTAAAGGTGGGAGGAGAACGGGGAAAAAGGACGACTGTGTAAGATCGTCGTAAGGGGTACGCAGCTGCAGGGGGCTGCGTGCGCTTCGGCCGCAGGGGGCCGTAGGGGAAGGAATATAATATAACATCATAAATATATTTGTTTTATAATTTTTTTTTTTTTTTTGTGATTATTATCATTGCATAATTTGTCAAAGGATTGTCGTAAGTCCCCACACTTGCGGGGCAAGGTAAGCAATAAAAGGTTGTATGTTGCAAACTGGTAGCAAGGGGAAGGGTAAGAAAGGGTGCGCTAGTATGTCATACGGGAGAGGGTTGGGAGGGTGGGGGAATACCCTCACTACCCCACTACAACATATATGCACCACACTGCCACCACATAGGGAGAAGTTAATTAAGTACAGCATAGAGTGGACCCAGGGGACGGACAACAAAATGTTGACACCATGGCCGCCTAATGGTAGCTTTGACCCATATGCCCAACATTCACTATTAAACCATCTGCACAATACATACAAGGGGAAGAAGTTGGCAAACCATGTGGAGGTGTTTAACTTATGGAGGATGTTCCAGGGGTCTAGACCAGGACCAAATGGAATGTTCACTATGGGGGAAACACCGGAAGAAAAGGAGATTAAGAAAGAAGGAACGGATGGGGAAAAGGAGAGTGAAGGAACAAAGAATATGGGGAATGAAAAACTGGGTGGAGGAAAGGTTGATAAATTAGCTGACATAAAACAGGAACCGAGCAATGAGATACCCTTAACACCGGGAGTGAAAACAGAGGGGGGAGGGTTGTACCCTTTAAGAGAATTAGGAGAAATAAAAGGACAGTTAAGGGCGGCTGAAGGATACTCAAACCCGGCATACAGCCCTCCACCATATGTGGCTCATGGAAAGATACCAATGGGGGACGGGAGGAGAGAAGAGCAGACTGTAGAGATAGGAAACGATGAGTGGGTAGCTGCACAGATATTGTTGAAATTACGAGGATCACTAACTGGAGAGGAAAGGGAGGCGGTAAAGAGAACAAACGAGGATAGTGAAAGAGAGAGTGAAATGAGGGGAGAGGAGCTGCTACGGCAGAAGGAAGAGATTTTGGAGGAAAGATTAGCTAAACTAAGGGATGAGCAGAATGAACTGATAAAACAACTTGAGGGGGAGGAAAGAGAGAGAGTGAGGAAAAGGAAAGAAGGTAAGGACGAATTGGAAAAATTAAGGGAGCAAAGTGAGGAGAGAAAGAGGGAAGCTGTAAGGGTAAAAGCAGCAGCAGAAAGGGTATCAAGAGTAGTGATGAGGGAGAAGAAGAAGGAAGAAGAAGAAAATGAAAAAGAAATGGAAATATGGAGGAGGAGGATAATATCAGAGACAGCTAAAAAATATGAAGAGGGGAAGGTAATAGAGAGTATAGTAGAAAGAGAAAGGGTGAAATGGGAAAGGAGGAGAGAGGATGAAAGGATATTGGAACAGATGAGCAACGAAGTAATGGAGGAATTAAAAAGGAAAAGAGAGGAAAATAGTAGGGAGATGGAGGAGAGGAGTGAAGGGGAGAGAGAAGAGAGTAAGAGGGAGAGTGAAAGATGGGGAGAAGTATATAAAAATAGAGAGGTAGCAACAACGTCAGCACTAAGGGGAACAGGTGGTAACAACGGAAAGGAAGAGGGAGACCTAATAGACTTAAAAACTGTAACAATAAAAGGAAAAAAGGCAGAGTGGGGGGCGCAATTTATGAATGATTTTTGTAGTGAGGATGGAAGGAAGAGTGAAAGGGAAAGCTTAGATAAGCTATACCTCACTAGAACAAACATAGATTCGCCATGGGTGAGTAGAAGATGGGAGGAGCTGGAGAGAAGTAAGGAGGAAGTGAAAAGAATGGGAGAAACACAAACTAACGAACACACGCCACCGACGCTCACCAACCAACACACGCCACCCACATCACCATCACGCTCTCTAACGCCACACCCCACATGTTCAACAACTGCACGCTCTCTGCACAGAATAAAGCTCGCACCCTTCATGGACGAAGTTACACCTTATGCATGTCGGCTTAGGGACCTCCCTAGTCGCAGGCAAGACAGGCAAACAGACGTGCCAATATTGAACACAGGAAAGGATGAAAAAAGGGGAAAGGAAGAAGAGGGAGGTAGGAGAAGAGGTAGTAAGGAAGGATTTGAAGTAGTAAAAGGAATGGGGGAAGAGGAGGGGTGTGAAGAGTTAACATCATGGAGCATAAAGGATGACACAAGACAGAATGTAATGCCACTGCTGGAGAGAGGAGGGGTTAGACCACAATATGTACCTTGGAAACATACGGATAAGGAAAACATAAAATGTAGGCTCCCATCATTAAGTGGAGGTGCGGGTAAATGGATATATGAAATGGAAAAACACACCGCAGGACAGAAACTAGCAGTGGGAGATGTTAAGGGCCTGTTAATATCAATATTAGGGGATAGAGCGGATGACATTTGGAAAAGAGCGGGATTCCATGGGGTAACAATAACAAACACATCGCATGATGGGGCACCATTTGCAAACTGCAGACATGCGCTATGGCAGGCACTAAGAGTGCAGTACCCAGACACATCAGACATAGGAGCCATTACTTCCCGTAAGATGGGTGAGAACGAGGATCCTGTTGATTATATCCAGGATATTCAAGAGAAGTGGCGCATGGAAACTAGAGAACAATGGGACAAAACACCAGCCATATTTTATCATATACTAGTACAAGGGCTCCCAGAAGGAGTTCAGAGACAATTAAAGAAAGTAGTGGGGATGGAAGCAAAACCATGGCCGGAAATACAACTGACTATAGTACATCACTGTAGAACATGGCAAGGAAAAATGAAACAAAAGGAAGAGGACAGGAAAACAGAAGAGGCCAAATTAGTACAGAAAAAACTTACTAAATATACCATGGAAGGGGCACTAATAACTGCGCCAACACCAATGGCCCAAAGCCCAACGCAAGTAGTGGCTGCACAAAATCCAGCTCAAATAGCGCCTCCACAAGAGGTAATAGAGCAAGTGCTGCCTCTGCAATCACACGCACAGAACATGGGAGGAGGGTACCCAATGCAAGGAGCTGGGTATTATAATTATAATAGAGGGAGAGGAGGGTTTATGAGGGGAAGAGGATACGGATATAATACCCAACAACAGGCTGGGGGACTCAGAAATAACTACCAGACAGGGCAACCAGTATACCAGGACAACACAGGGAACTTCCCATGGCAAAACAGGGAACCACCCGTGTGTTGGAGCTGCGGACTATTAGGACACATGTCACGTACATGCAGGGTCAGGCCAGGAACACCAGCATGGAACGAACAAGCACAACATAGGACATCACAAGAACAGCAGGGCATACAACCACAGCAGATGTCACCACAAGGGAGTGACCAACACTACTCCCTACCACAACAACAAATAAAACAATACCTGCCACAAGTAACTGGTGCAGCGTTAATACAACCACCACCACAACCTGAACGAACGCAATTGGGTGGGGTGACGGTGTTGGGGCACAACCCTTACACAGGGAATGGCCAGTCATTGTACCCCCAATAGGACAGCCCACAGACGGCCTTGGTGTGTCCCATCCTGTCAGTAACACCTAATAGTGCGGAGGAGCCACGCATAGAGGTAACGATAGGTGACAAAAAATTATCATTCCTTGTTGACACCGGGGCAACCCGGTCTTGCATAAGGGAAGGTAAGTTTAAGATGTCAGGCGAAGCCATGAACACACAAGGGTTTTCTGGGGCTAAAGGGTTGGTTCCATTTACTGATAACGTTCCGCTATCTATTGGAGATTACGATCTGTCAGTACCACTTTTGTATTATAGTGCCTCACCAGTAAACATACTGGGGAGGGACATAATGAACAGATTAAATATGACGATCTCCTTTACAGAGGATGGCATAATTTGCTCTACTCCAGGGATTAACATGCTTGCAGCACGACAGATTTTGCAAGCATACTGTGGACAGATAGCGATCAGGGCGGAGCCGGTAGACGGCGAGCTATTCCAGTACGGAACAGACATGGCATTTGCATGGATGCCAGGGATAGGAGGGAAAATATGGAGGAGACCAGCAGCCTATCTATTCCGACCAGAAACACCAGCTAATGAACTGGAAGGGAAGGTCCTTGCAGTGGACATTGAGAGCATTATTGCAACAGCTGATTATGTTGCTGTGCACGCCCAAGATAAAGAAGGGAGAGCATGGAGGGCGGTGATAGCACTAGCAGAAGGATGTAGGCTGACCCAGGTGTCAGATGAAGAGTTGTTTTCAGAAGAAAAGGAGGAAAATGAAATGGTGTTCATGATGAGTGTAGAAATGTGGCTAACAGTGGCTCACAAACAAGTGGCACAGAAAATTGCAATGGCACTTGAGGCACCCGCTGGCACACCAGTCCCATTTTTTAAAGAAGATATGTCAAAGGTGCCAAAATCATTATGGACTATTAGCCCTTATGATGTAGGATGCATTAAAAGCATAGGGGGTGTAAGGATAAAATTAAAAAAGGGTGCCATACTACCAAGAGTGAAACAATACCCATTGTCAAGAGAGGCAGATGAGGGCATATACGAAACCATAACAGCCCTTATAAACAATGGCATATTGGTCCCCTCAGAATCCCCATGCAACACAGCTGTGTACCCGGTGCGCAAGGCTAAAGGAGGGTCTTGGCGGTTCATACAGGACCTCAGACCGTTGAACAACATAGTAGAAGCAGAGTATCCAGTAACAGCAAACCCGGCCACAATTTTGTGTGGCATTCCAGCAGAAGCATCACGGTTTACAGTGATTGACCTTAAAAATGCTTTTTTCTCAATACCATTACACCCAGACTCACAAGACTTGACAAGCTTCACTTACCGAAATAGGAAGTGGAAACATACCAGATTACCACAGGGATATTGTGAATCACCTTCAATTTTCAATAGGGTAATACAGATGGATTTGGGTAACGTTGAGTTGGAAAGCACAGTGTTACAGTATGTGGATGACATAATAATTTGCAGTACAAATGAAGATAAATGTAGAGAGGACTCATTAAAAATGTTGACGATATTGGCTGAAAAGGGGTACAAGGTAGACATGGAAAAGATACAATACTGTCAGGAACAGGTACTTTACATTGGCCAACTGATATCACAATATGGAAGAAGGATTGCACCACAAAGAGCACAGGCAATATCAGGCACTCCCGTGCCACAGACTGTAAGAGAACTGCAGCAATTTCTGGGACTGTGCAACTACTGTAGAGCATGGGTATTTGATTACAGCTCTTACATAGGACCCCTGCTTGAGGGTTTGAAGGAAGCAAATAAAGGGGAGAAAAAGTTGGGATGGACTATGGAAATGAAGGAGGCATTTGATGAATTAAAAGAAGCAATATCAACTGCTCCAGTACTAGCATCCCCAGACTATGAGCGACGATTTTTTATATTTTCACATTGCGACTCAGCAGTAATGAAAGCAGTATTGGCCCAAAAGACTAGCATGGGCTATAAACCAGTAGCATTTTACAGCGGTCACTTAGATCCAATAATGTTAGGACAATTCTCTTGCGAACAAGGTCTTGCTGCAGCTGCATTTGCAGTAGAAAAAGCATCATCAATAACTATGGGGTGTCCAACTACACTATTTGTAGAACATGCACTATTTGCGATATTGAATAAACCTAAGTCCACACTGACGACACAGAGGGCAACAGGTTATGAGATTATTTTGTCCAAAGCTGAACTGGCAATTGTTAGATGTAGCATGGTTAACCCTGCAAGGTTCCTAGCAGAAGTAATTGAAGAGGGAGATTACGCCCACGACTGCACCCAAGTAACTGAGATGTACTCATGTACTAGGAAAGTTGAAGAAAACGCACTAGAGGGAGGTGAGCTTTTGTTTATTGATGGGTCATCAACTATTGATCAAGGAGACGGGATAAGGAGGACTGGGGCAGCAGTAGTACAAATGATGGAAGCGCCAGTGTGTGTGGCTATTAAGTGTGTACAATTACCACAGCATTACTCTGCTCAAGCGGCGGAACTGGTTGCACTCATATTGGCACTAAAGGAAAGTTTTGATAAAAAAGTTACTATATATTCCGACAGTGCATATGTTACATCCACTGTCCACTCAGGGCTATCAAAGTGGAGAAGAAGAGGGTTTAGGAGAGCTGACGGCACTCCAGTACAACATGCCCTCTTGTTGGCTGAACTAATTGAAGTAATAAACGATCCCCAAGAACTAGCCCTAGTAAAATGCACAGCACACACCAATGGAGAAGACTATATATCAAAAGGAAATGCAGCAGCAGACGCACATGCAAAATATGCTGCATATTTTGGTGAGATATGGAACCCCACAGACTCACAGAGAGGGAGAGGGAGGGGAATAGCGAGGGAGATGTTAATAAAAGAAGGGTACACCCATCTCCCAGCCACCCAGATTATGGAGTTACAAGCGGCTGCACCAATGGCCGAAAAAGAAGTATGGGTGAAAAGAGGATGCACAATGTCACCAACCGACGCACTATGGCGCCAGGGTGGCACTGGGAAAGTTGTAATACCATTGGCATTGTTAAATACCGCCTTGAACCAATTACATCACCCTGCCCATACAGGCAAAGAAATAATAGCAGCACGAATTAGAGAAGATTGGTTCTGTCCCGAGTTAACATCCCATGTGTCAAATTTTATCAGCAATTGCCTTACATGTCAACAGTTCACGGCCGGTCATACTTTAAAGGTGATAAGAGGTACCATACCCCGACCAGAAGGACCTTTTCGGCACCTCCACATTGACTATGTTGATATGATCAACATTTGTCAAGGCAATAGATACATGATAGTAGTAGTATGCCCATTTTCTAGGTGGATCGAAGCAGGGCCCTGTTCACACCCTGATGCGTTTAGAGCAGCCAAATTTATAGTAAGGGAGGTATTCCCCAGGTGGGGAGTGTGCGAGGTGTTAAGATCAGACAACGGACCCCATTTCGCAAATGAAATGTTCCAGCATATCACATCCCTACTGAACATTAAACACAAATTTGCATGTGCGTACCACCCACAGGCCAATGGTGTATGTGAACGCCTGAATGGCCTATTGAAGGAGGCAATTGCTAAAATACAGCAAACAACAAAGAAAAGTTGGTTGTATTGCCTTCCGTTAGCACTGTTCGAACTTAGAAACAGGCCAGGGTCCGACCACCACCTCACCCCACACGAGGTGGTTACTGGACGCCAAATGCGCCTTCCCCTAACACCAACGTCAAGGGCATTCACCGACCAAGAAAGTTCTGCGAATGTGTTAGGTGATGAAATGTATCAATATGTGTCTTCTTTGATTACTAGCGTTGTGTTTGTGTCTCAACAGCTCGAGCGCACACGGGGCGGGTCCACCAGCAACCAAGAAATAGACGAAAATACAGAATTGGGAAAGGAGAACTTGTGCCAACTTGCCAAAGGTGACCACGTACTACTTCGAAATTTTAATAGAAAGTGGAACCAGCAGAGGTTCACTGGCCCCCATTTAGTAGAGGACGTATCAACAAGAGCAGTAAAACTAAAGGATAAGCGTGCGTGGAACCACCTGCATGATGTAAAAATTTACAAACTGCAGACCCGCCCCAGCGCCAACGACAGGTCCATTGGAAAAACGCCAACAACATCCCCGGCAGCGGAAGAAAACACAACCACAGACAACGACCCAATTGTTCCCTCGGAGAGAATAACGGACGAAGAAGGGGGTGATCCCCACACTGCCCACCCCATGGTCACACGTTCAAAGAGTAAAACTGCTCCCGCCATCTGAGCAAACCCCCCCCCCATTGACTACTAAATACAATTGTAATAAAAACTAAGGACTTCGCTTGCACCAATACACATGTAAACACGTGAATGTTCTCTTTTTCTCTCGCACATACAGGAGCTGCGTAATATTGTATTATTAAGAAAAGTTATCTAACAAATTCAGTGTGCAGGCGTAGATGGTGCTGCCAGACGATAGTTACCCAGAAGAATTGTCACACCAATTTGTATACGAAATAAAAAGGCCAACATACTTAAAAAAGAAAAGGGTACGTGTATACTACACGGCCTTCCTCCTGGCCATAGAAAATTACATGCCCCACCTCCGCCCATACTTGCCGGTCTTGAGAGACCGATCACTTAGAGTAGCGTGGGAGCAACTCTTCACCTGGGCACTGAATGACTATTTGATAGGGAGAGCTTAATGAAACAAAACTAACATTTAATAACAAGCACTTTTTGAGAATTTTTAGGCGGGCAACTTTAACGTCGCAAGAATACGCTGCCAGGACTGCAGCAAGGTAAGAGCAAAAATGTCGGTGAGGTTAGAATATGTAATAAAAATAATAGGGATTTTTATGATCACCGGAGTTTTGGCTGCCTCTGTATGGCAGTACAGCTATGCTATGAGTTTTTTTGCTGCACCCAAACCTAATGTACCCCACCTCCCTGCTGCAACAGGTGTTACGTCAGGTGGTAACAGTAACAATGAACAAAAGCGAAATAAAGTTAAACGCAGCACATACTCAGACAATAAAGGTATTGATAATTATGTACAAGATTCAGCACACGTCACAAACAACATATGGTACCAGCACATGACCCGCATTGGTAAGCAGACAACTGAGGATAGCTGTTACGTTTGCTCATTAATACCATACGCCATGAGCGCTTCACGAACATTTGTTGCCACAGAAATAGATGAAAAAACAGCACAGTGCATAATATATTTGGCCCTGTTCCAAACGAAAGGAAGATTCCAAGGAACAGTAGTGCACATGACATGGAAAACACGAGACTCATACCCATATGAAAACAACTTCCTCAAGACCTATCTGAGTTATCACAAGACCAGTTTACATGCTGAAGCATTCAGATACATAACAAGTGGCCCTGAAAAAGGAGAAACAAAGAAGGTAACACTGCAGTATCTACCATGTGATTGGTACGCCACGGAAGTTCCGGGTAAACAAGGATGCTGGGAGAGGCCATTACTGACGATAACAGGAAAGGTGTTCCTGGGTACCAGCTGGGAGATAGGAGTGGTTGGCAGCAACATGGTAACAAAAGAAACTATCTCAACCATCGAGACACACAATCATCGATGTTGGACGACATGGATCAAGTATGTACCAATGCTCACGTGGGTAGAAGAAGATGAAGACCCGATAACTATATTACCATTGACTGCGCCCAAAGTATGTTACCAGCATAAAGGAGAGGTGGACGTGGGATATAACACCAATTGTGCAAGTGTGATGGAGTTACCTGAGGGGGGAGCGGGAACAGCAGTAATAATGGACCATTATTGGGCCTGCGGAGAAAAGGCATATCATACACTGCCTCCCCTGTGGAGTGGTGTGTGCACAATGGTACACGTCAATGTACCATCACTAGTGGTACCTAAGAAGCATGTCGATGTGGCGAAATTTCCGAAAATGGATGAAGGAGACAGGAGAAGAAAGAGATCTGCACCACTCCAGAAGGAGCAAGAAAACAGGACCAACAGCAATGATACTGTCCTAAACAGGAGAAAAAGACAAGGAGAGCCATTAACAGGAAATTATCTGTGGGGAAGGTCGGAAACGGAACTAACATCAATACCGCCAGAACACAGACTATTCAGCAGAGCAGCAATGTTCTTCTCCTCAATAATACATCCGGGACTGCAGGCATACGCAAACGCAAAATGGCTGCAAATAACCAGATGGGAACTAATGATGACCATAAATTCGACAGTAAATGGGTTTAACGCAATTAAAGAGGAGCTGCGAGCTGTAAGGATGGTAGCACTACAGAACAGATATGTATTGGACCTTCTCACAGCAATGGAAGGAGGAGTTTGTGCAAAGATAGGACAATCATGCTGCACGTTCATACCTGCCAACGATGCCGACAATGGTACACTAACAGAAGCAGTTTCACAATTGGCCCAGATGCACTCCAAAATGATGGACGAAAGTAACGGCGTAAACAAGGATAAAAGCTGGTTTTCACTATTATGGTCATGGATGCCATCTTGGCTGTCAGATGGACTGAAAATAATAGTGGGATGTGCTATTTTGGCTGGAGCTGCACTGATAATAATTAGATTTTGGAAAGCCCGGAAGGCGCGCTCAACTGATGAGTTGCTGGAAATGGTGGGAATGCACCCCTTGATGCCAGCGGATGACGGCCAGCACACAGGTGTGATAATACACGAAAGGGAGAAGTTGCGCACCCAAATCATCGCCAATCATCTAGACCCACCATCAGTGAAGATCGAGAACCCAAGGAACCCTAGGAGCTACATAGGAAGATGGGTGTACTGTACTCCTGGAGGAACATGCGAATACATGTATTGGTCATTTGAAGATCACGTAAACCATTATGGACATCTCGGAGGGATAACCAAGATATGGAGAGTAAGAGGAGATAACGAGAAGGATATGTTTGTGGTCGACAAGTCGACCAGAGGGGGGACTGAAGTGGGAGAATGGAAAACCAGACTCCCGTCCTTCACCTCTCGCGCTTGGCCTAGAGGGTCGCGGCCCAGACACCCGCCACGAGAAGAGTTTGCCCATTTACCAGATGACCAAATACCCTGGTACAGAAACATACGGATGTGTCCATCTGCCTGCCCAACAGCCCGCACTGGCCATGCCGACACCTGCGGCACGGACCAACTAGACTGAAATCTACACATCGTTAGAGATGCCATGACGACCTAGATAACGGGAAGCACCGCTGAACTATTATACACGCTGAACATTTCCACACCAATCTACACGAAGAACATACTCAGTGCTCTGACGTAGGCGACAGGCTTATTCACGGACGTGCATCTTTATTATTTTTACATAGGCTTTCAGAATGCAGAAACGCAAGACGCACCATGAGCTCATTTATAACGCTTGCTCACGCTTCTCTTGAAACCCGTTACCATCATGAGAGATATAATGAAAACACGATACTGGCCATTAAACTGTATGCCACTATAACCTAAAGCATCCATGCACTAAATGGATTACTCGTGCACCAGGCCCAAGTAGGCCTCAAGCAAGAGTTCCCGTGGACATTAACAAAGCAAAAGTCAGGTTGCTGAGCCTGCAGAAAGAACCCAGTGGAGCAACCAGCCAAGGTCGTAATGTTGCAAACCCACAGTCAAGAAACAAATCTTCAAAGGCACGATGTTGCAACCTCGCACTCCACGTACCAATGTTAAAATCATATCTGCAAATTAAACCAGACATACAGTGGAAAAACAATATTAATTGTGCAGAATTATGCCTCAAACACGGTCCCTCCCCACGTGACCAAGCCGAACCTGACGAGATGCCAAAACCCAGGAGAGAAAAGGCGTCTGGGTACCTCGCTACGAGACGCAGGCCGACACACTTGAAAGGCTCAATGGACACCTGCTACAGTGGGAACGGTCAGTCTCCCACCTATGAATAAATCCTCACATTGCCTGCACGTACCCATATTGAAACACTGTTGCAACCACAGGTGCACCGTGTGCTGGGAACAACGGTGGTCCCAGGCTGGGGAGCTCACGGATGCACCAATCAGAACATGAGGTTCTTATCTCAGACGTCAGTAACGTTAGCCAATCCTCAGGGGTCTTCATGTAACAATTCTTATGTATCTAATTGTAGGGACAACCCAGATATACCACCTGACTACATCTTAACCACTAATATCATTCTCTATATGCGTACTATACTAACCCCACCACTCGAGCAACCAATCAAGAGTGGCGATAGGTTCTTTTGGTAACTTTTTGGAATGACGCAAGTAGCGCGTCATAATGTAGTAAAAAGGGCCTGCGAGCCCCACTATTGTGTGTGTGTCAGGACGAACGCGTACGCTCCTTGACCCATCCCTGCCGTTTGCATAATAAACGGCAGAAGTTGCCTTGCTCCTTGTGTGTGCCTCATACTCTGTCTCGATCCGAGATATACACGGGAGGAGTTGGGGCCTCCCTGCCCGGAGGTCTGCGGACGGCCCGGCCGACCCCGGCAGAATCCCCCCCGACACCTTTTTTAGGCCTCCAAAGATTTCAACATTTTTGCAGGCCTAAGATGCATTTTAAGGCCTTTTTTGGGCTGCTAACATATTCTGTACTTTCGGGGTTGTAGGATCCATTTTTCGTGGCAAAAATATTTTTGTTTTGGGAATTTCAGTGGTCTAGGATGTGGGTTAATGCCCCTTTCAGGCTGCAAATGCTTTTGGGACATTCAGAGCTCTCTCACACTGTTTTTGGGCCACCAACATTTTCTGGACTTTAGGGGGTCTACGATGCCTGTAAACCTTTTTTTTGGGCCTCCAAACATTTCAACATTTTTGCAGGCCTAAAATGCAATTAAGGCCTTTTTTGGGCTGCTAACATATTCTGTACTTTCAGGGATGTAGGATGCATTTTTCGTGGCAAAAATATTTTGGAGAATTACAGTGGTCTAGGATGTGGGTTAATGCCCATTTCAGGCTGTAAATGTTTTTGGGACATTCAGAGATCTCTCACAATGTTTTTGGCCCACCAAAATTTCCAGACTTTAGGGGGTCTACGATGCCTGTAAACCCCTTTTTTGGGCCTCCAAAGAGTTCAACATTTTTTCAGGCCTAAGATGCATTTTAAGGCCTTTTTTGGAATGCTGACATATTCTGAACTTTCAGGGTTGTAGGATGCATTTTTCGTGCCAAAAATATTTTTGGGAATTTCAGGGGTCTAGCATGCGGGTTAATGTCCTTTTCAGACTGCAAATGTTTTTGGGAGATTCAGAGCTCTCTCACACCGTTTTTGGGCCACCGACATATTCTGGACTTTAGGGGGTCTACGATGCCTATAAACCCCTTTTTGGGCATCCAAACATTTCAACATTTTTGCCGGCCTAAGATGCATTTTAAGGCCTTTTTTGGGCTGCTAACATATTCTGTACTTTCGGGGATGTAGGATGCATTTTTCGTGGCAAAAATATTTTGGAGAATTACAGTGGTCTAGGATGTGGGTTAATGCCCCTTTCAGGCTGTAAATGATTTTGGGACATTCAGAGATCTCTCACAATGTTTTTGGGCCACCAACATTTTCCAGACTTTAGGGGGTCTACGATGCCTGTAAACCCCTTTTTTGGGCCTCCAAAGATTTCAACATTTTTTCGGGCCTAAGATGCATTTTAAGGCCTTTTTTGGAATGCTGACATATTCTGAACTTTCAGGGTTGTAGGATGCATTTTTCGTGCCAAAAATATTTTTGGGAATTTCAGGGGTCTAGCATGCGGGTTAATGTCCTTTTCAGACTGCAAATGTTTTTGGGACATTCAGAGATCTCTCACAATGTTTTTGGGCCACCAACATTTTACAGACTTTAGGGGGTCTACGATGCCTGTAAACCCCTTTTTTGGGCCTCCAAAGATTTCAACATTTTTGCAGGCCTAAGATGCATTTTAAGGCCTTTTTCGGGCTGCTAACATATTCTGTACTTTCGGGGTTGTAGGATCCATTTTTCGTGGCAAAAATATTTTTGTTTTGGGAATTTCAGTGGTCTAGAATGTGGGTTAATGCCCCTTTCAGGCTGCACATGCTTTTGGGACATTCAGAGCTCTCTCACACTGTTTTTGGGCCACCAACATTTTCTGAACTTTAGGGGGTCTACGATGCCTGTAAACCCCTTTTTTGGGCATCCAAACATTTCAACATTTTTGCAGGCCTAAAATGCATTTAAGGCCTTATTTGGGCTGCTAACATATTCTGTACTTTCAGGGGGGTAGGATGCATTTTTCGTGCCAAAAATATTTTTGGGAATTTCAGTGGTCTAGGATGCAGGTTAATGCCCCTTTCAAGCTGCAAATGCTTTTGGGACATTCCGAGCTCTCTCACACTGCTTTTGGGCCACCAACATTTTCTGGACTTTAGGTGGTCAACGATGCCTGTAAACCCCTTTTTTGGGCCTCCAAAGATTTGAACATTTTTGCCAGCCTAAAATGCATTTTAAGGCCTTTTTTGGGCTGCTAACATATTCTGTACTTTCGGGGACGTAGGATGCATTTTTCGTGGCAAAAATATTTTGGAGAATTACAGTGGTCTAGGATGTGGGTTAATGCCCCTTTCAGGCTGTAAATGTTTTTGGGACATTCAGAGATCTCGCACAATGTTTTTGGGCCACCAACATTTTCCAGACTTTAGGGGGTCTACGATGCCTGTAAACCCCTTTTTTGGGCCTCCAAAGATTTCAACATTTTTTCAGGCCTAAGATGCATTTTAAGGCCTTTTTTGGAATGCTGACATATTCTGAACTTTCAGGGTTGTAGGATGCATTTTTCGTGCCAAAAATATTTTTGGGAATTTCAGGGGTCTAGCATGCGGGTTAATGTCCTTTTCAGACTACAAATGTTTTTGGGAGATTCAGAGCTCTCTCACACCGTTTTTGGGCCACCGACATATTCTGGACTTTAGGGGGTCTACAATGCCTGTAAACCCCTTTTTTGGGCATCCAAACATTTCAACATTTTTTGCAGGCCTAAGATGCATTTTAAGGCCTTTTTGGGCTGCTAACATTTTCTGAACTTTCAGGGCTGTAGGATGCATTTTTCGTGCCAGAAATATTTTTGGTAATTTCAGTGTCTAGGATTTGGGTTAATGCCCCTTTCAGGCTGCAAATGTTTTTGGGACATTCAGAGCTCTCTCACAATGTTTTTGGGCCACCAACATTTTACAGACTTTAGGGGGTCTACGATGCCTGTAAACCCCTTTTTTGGGCCTCCAAAGATTTCAACATTTTTGCAGGCCTAAGATGCATTTTAAGGCCTTTTTCGGGCTGCTAACATATTCTGTACTTTCGGGGTTGTAGGATCCATTTTTCGTGGCAAAAATATTTTTGTTTTGGGAATTTCAGTGGTCTAGGATGTGGGTTAATGCCCCTTTCAGGCTGCAAATGCTTTTGGGACATTCAGAGCTCTCTCACACCGTTTTTGGGCCACTGACATATTCTGGACTTTAGGGGGTCTACGATGCCTGTAAACCCCTTTTTCGGGCATCCAAACATTTCAACATTTTTGCAGGCCTAAGTTGCATTTTAAGGCCTTTTTGGGCTGCTAACATTTTCTGAACTTTCTGGGGTGTAGGATGCATTTTTCGTGCCAGAAATATTTTTGGTAATTTCAGTGGTCTAGGATTTGGGTTAATGCCCCTTTCAGGCTGCAAATGTTTTTGGGACATTCAGAGCTCTCTCACAATGTTTTTGGAACACCAACATATTCTGGACTTTAGGGGGTCTACGATGCCTGTAAACTTCTTTTTTGGGCCTCCAAACATTTCAACATTTTTGCAGGCCTAAAATGCATTTAGGCCTTTTTTGGGCTGCTAACATATTCTGTACGTTCAGGGGGGTAGGATGCATTTTTCGTGCCAAAAATATTTTTGGGAATTTCAGTGGTCTAGGATGCGGGTTAATGCCCCTTTCAAGCTGCAAATGCTTTTGGGACATTCCGAGCTCTCTCAAACTGCTTTTGGGCCACCAACATTTTCTGGACTTTAGGTGGTCTACGATGCCTGTAAACCCCTTTTTTGGGCCACCAAAGATTTCAACATTTTTGCCGGCCTAAGATGCATTTTAAGGCCTTTTTTGGGCTGCTCACATATTCTGTACTTTCGGGGATGTAGGATGCATTTTTCGTGGCAAAAATATTTTGGAGAATTACAGTGGTCTAGGATGTGGGTTAATGCCCCTTTCAGGCTGTAAATGTTTTTGGGACATTCAGAGATCTCTCACAATGTTTTTGGGCCACCAACATTTTCCAGACTTTAGGGGGTCTACGATGCCTGTAAACCCCTTTTTTGGGCCTCCAAAGATTTCAACATTTTTTCAGGCCTAAGATGCATTTTAAGGCCTTTTTTGGAATGCTGACATATTCTGAACTTTCAGGGTTGTAGGATGCATTTTTCGTGCCAAAAATATTTTTGGGAATTTCAGGGGTCTAGCATGCGGGTTAATGTCCTTTTCAGACTGCAAATGTTTTTGGGAGATTCAGAGCTCTCTCACACCGTTTTTGGGCCACCGACATATTCTGGACTTTAGGGGGTCTACGATGCCTGTAAACCCCTTTTTTGGGCATCCAAACATTTCAACATTTTTGCAGGCCTAAGATGCATTTTAAGGCCTTTTTGGGCTGCTAACATTTTCTGAACTTTCAGGGGTGTAGGATGCATTTTTCGTGCCAGAAATATTTTTGGTAATTTCAGTGGTCTAGGATTTGGGTTAATGGCCCTTTCAGGCTGCAAATGTTTTTGGGACATTCAGAGCTCTCTCACAATGTTTTTGGGCCACCAACATTTTCTGGACTTTAGGGGGTCTACGATGCCTGTAAACCCTTTTTTGGGCCTCCAAAGATTGCAACATTTTTGCCGGCCTAAGATGCATTTTAAGGCCTTTTTTGGGCTGCTAACATATTCTGTACTTTCGGGGATGTAGGATGCATTTTTCGTGGCAAAAATATTTTGGAGAATTACAGTGGTCTAGGATGTGGGTTAATGCCCCTTTCAGGCTGTAAATGTTTTTGGGACATTCAGAGATCTCTCACAATGTTTTTGGGCCACCAACATTTTCCAGACTTTAGGGGGTCTACGATGCCTGTAAACCCCTTTTTTGGGCCTCCAAAGATTTCAACATTTTTTCGGGCCTAAGATGCATTTTAAGGCCTTTTTTGGAATGCTGACATATTCTGAACTTTCAGGGTTGTAGGATGCATTTTTCGTGCCAAAAATATTTTTGGGAATTTCAGGGGTCTAGCATGCGGGTTAATGTCCTTTTCAGACTGCAAATGTTTTTGGGACATTCAGAGATCTCTCACAATGTTTTTGGGCCACCAACATTTTACAGACTTTAGGGGGTCTACGATGCCTGTAAACCCCTTTTTTGGGCCTCCAAAGATTTCAACATTTTTGCAGGCCTAAGATGCATTTTAAGGCCTTTTTCGTGCTGCTAACATATTCTGTACTTTCGGGGTTGTAGGATCCATTTTTCGTGGCAAAAATATTTTTGTTTTGGGAATTTCAGTGGTCTAGAATGTGGGTTAATGCCCCTTTCAGGCTGCAAATGCTTTTGGGACATTCAGAGCTCTCTCACACTGTTTTTGGGCCACCAACATTTTCTGAACTTTAGGGGGTCTACGATGCCTGTAAACCCCTTTTTTGGGCATCCAAACATTTCAACATTTTTGCAGGCCTAAAATGCATTTAAGGCCTTATTTGGGCTGCTAACATATTCTGTACTTTCAGGGGGGTAGGATGCATTTTTCGTGCCAAAAATATTTTTGGGAATTTCAGTGGTCTAGGATGCAGGTTAATGCCCCTTTCAAGCTGCAAATGCTTTTGGGACATTCCGAGCTCTCTCACACTGCTTTTGGGCCACCAACATTTTCTGGACTTTAGGTGGTCAACGATGCCTGTAAACCCCTTTTTTGGGCCTCCAAAGATTTCAACATTTTTGCCAGCCTAAGATGCATTTTAAGGCCTTTTTTGGGCTGCTAACATATTCTGTACTTTCGGGGACGTAGGATGCATTTTTCGTGGCAAAAATATTTTGGAGAATTACAGTGGTCTAGGATGTGGGTTAATGCCCCTTTCAGGCTGTAAATGTTTTTGGGACATTCAGAGATCTCGCACAATGTTTTTGGGCCACCAACATTTTCCAGACTTTAGGGGGTCTACGATGCCTGTAAACCCCTTTTTTGGGCCTCCAAAGATTTCAACATTTTTTCAGGCCTAAGATGCATTTTAAGGCCTTTTTTGGAATGCTGACATATTCTGAACTTTCAGGGTTGTAGGATGCATTTTTCGTGCCAAAAATATTTTTGGGAATTTCAGGGGTCTAGCATGCGGGTTAATGTCCTTTTCAGACTGCAAATGTTTTTGGGAGATTCAGAGCTCTCTCACACCGTTTTTGGGCCACTGACATATTCTGGACTTTAGGGGGTCTACGATGCCTGTAAACCCCTTTTTCGGGCATCCAAACATTTCAACATTTTTGCAGGCCTAAGTTGCATTTTAAGGCCTTTTTGGGCTGCTAACATTTTCTGAACTTTCTGGGGTGTAGGATGCATTTTTCGTGCCAGAAATATTTTTGGTAATTTCAGTGGTCTAGGATTTGGGTTAATGCCCCTTTCAGGCTGCAAATGTTTTTGGGACATTCAGAGCTCTCTCACAATGTTTTTGGAACACCAACATTTTCTGGACTTTAGGGGGTCTACGATGCCTGTAAACTTTTTTTTTTGGGCCTCCAAACATTTCAACATTTTTGCAGGCCTAAAATGCATTTAAGGCCTTTTTTGGGCTGCTAACATATTCTGTACGTTCAGGGGGGTAGGATGCATTTTTCGTGCCAAAAATATTTTTGGGAATTTCAGTGGTCTAGGATGCGGGTTAATGCCCCTTTCAAGCTGCAAATGCTTTTGGGACATTCCGAGCTCTCTCACACTGCTTTTGGGCCACCAACATTTTATGGACTTTAGGTGGTCTACGATGCCTGTAAACCCCTTTTTTGGGCCTCCAAAGATTTCAACATTTTTGTCGGCCTAAGATGCATTTTAAGGCCTTTTTTGGGCTGCTAACATATTCTGTACTTTCGGGGATGTAGGATGCATTTTTCGTGGCAAAAATATTTTGGAGAATTACAGTGGTCTAGGATGTGGGTTAATGCCCCTTTCAGGCTGTAAATGTTTTTGGGACATTCAGAGATCTCTCACAATGTTTTTGGGCCACCAACATTTTACAGACTTTAGGGGGTCTACGATGCCTGTAAACCCCTTTTTTGGGCCTCCAAAGATTTCAACATTTTTGCAGGCCTAAGATGCATTTTAAGGCCTTTTTTGGGCTGCTAACATATTCTGTACTTTCGGGGTTGTAGGATCCATTTTTCGTGGCAAAAATATTTTTGTTTTGGGAATTTCAGTGGTCTAGGATGTGGGTTAATGCCCCTTTCAGGCTGCAAATGCTTTTGGGACATTCAGAGCTCTCTCACACTGTTTTTGGGCCACCAACATTTTCTGAACTTTAGGGGGTCTACGATGCCTGTAAACCCCTTTTTTGGGCATCCAAACATTTCAACATTTTTGCAGGCCTAAGATGCATTTTAAGGCCTTTTTTGGGCTGCTAACATTTTCTGAACTTTCAGGGGTGTAGGATGCATTTTTCGTGCCAGAAATATTTTTGGTAATTTCAGTGGTCTAGGATTTGGGTTAATGCCCCTTTTGGGCTGCTAATGTTTTTGGGACATTCAGAGCTCTCTCACAATGTCTTTGGGCCACCAACATTTTCTGGACGTTAGGGGGTCTACGATGCCGGTAAACCTTTTTTTTTGGCCTCCAAAAATTTCAACATTTTTGCAGGCCTAAATTGCATTTAAGGCCTTTTTTGGGCTGCTAACATATTCTGTACTTTCAGGGGTTTAGGATGCATTTTTCGTGCCAAAAATATTTTTGGGAATTTCAGTGGTCTAGGATTTGGGTTAATGCCCCTTTCAGGCTGCAAATGTTTTTGGGACATTCAGAGCTCTCTCACAATGTTTTTGGGCCACCAACATTTTCTGGACTTTAGGGGGTCTACGATGCCTGTAAACCTTTTTTTTGGGCCTCCAAACATTTCAACATTTTTGCAGGCCTAAAATGCATTTAAGGCCTTTTTTGGGCTGCTAACATATTCTGTACTTTCAGGGGGGTAGGATGCATTTTTCATGCCAAAAATATTTTGGAGTATTACAGTGGTCTAGGATGTGGGTTAATGCCCCTTTCAGGCTGTAAATGTTTTTGGGACATTCAGAGATCTCTCACAATGTTTTTGGGCCACCAACATTTTCCAGACTTTAGGGGGTCTACGATGCCTGTAAACCCCTTTTTTGGGCCTCCAAAGATTTCAACATTTTTTCAGGCCTAAGATGCATTTTAAGGCCTTTTTTGGAATGCTGACATATTCTGAACTTTCAGGGTTGTAGGATGCATTTTTCGTGCCAAAAATATTTTTGGGAATTTCAGGGGTCTAGCATGCGGGTTAATGTCCTTTTCAGACTGCAAATGTTTTTGGGAGATTCAGAGCTCTCTCACACCGTTTTTGGGCCACCGACATATTCTGGACTTTAGGGGGTCTACGATGCCTGTAAACCCCTTTTTTGGGCATCCAAACATTTCAACATTTTTGCAGGCCTAAGATGCATTTTAAGGCCTTTTTGGGCTGCTAACATTTTCTGAACTTTCAGGGGTGTAGGATGCATTTTTCGTGCAAGAAATATTTTTGGTAATTTCAGTGGTCTAGGATTTGGGTTAATGCCCCTTTCAGGCTGCAAATGTTTTTGGGACATTCAGAGCTCTCTCACAATGTTTTTGGGCCACCAACATTTTCTGGACTTTAGGGGGTCTACGATGCCTGTAAACCTTTTTTTTGGGCCTCCAAACATTTCAACATTTTTGCAGGCCTAAAATGCATTTAAGGCCTTTTTTGGGCTGCTAACATATTCTGTACTTTCAGGGGGGTAGGATGCATTTTTCATGCCAAAAATATTTTGGGGAATTTCAGTGGTCTAGGATGCGGGTTAATGCCCCTTTCAAGCTGCAAATGCTTTTGGGACATTCCGAGCTCTCTCACACTGCTTTTGGGCCACCAACATTTTATGGACTTTAGGTGGTCTACGATGCCTGTAAACCCCTTTTTTGGGCCTCCAAAGATTTCAACATTTTTGCCGGCCTAAGATGCATTTTAAGGCCTTTTTTGGGCTGCTAACATATTCTGTACTTTCGGGGATGTAGGATGCATTTTTCGTGGCAAAAATATTTTGGAGAATTACAGTGGTCTAGGATGTGGGTTAATGCCCCTTTTGGGCTGCTAATGTTTTTGGGACATTCAGAGCTCTCTCACAATGTCTTTGGGCCACCAACATTTTCTGGACGTTAGGGGGTCTACGATGCCGGTAAACCTTTTTTTTTGGCCTCCAAAAATTTCAACATTTTTGCAGGCCTAAATTGCATTTAAGGCCTTTTTTGGGCTGCTAACATATTCTGTACTTTCAGGGGTTTAGGATGCATTTTTCGTGCCAAAAATATTTTTGGGAATTTCAGTGGTCTAGGATTTGGGTTAATGCCCCTTTCAGGCTGCAAATGTTTTTGGGACATTCAGAGCTCTCTCACAATGTTTTTGGGCCACCAACATTTTCTGGACTTTAGGGGGTCTACGATGCCTGTAAACCTTTTTTTTGGGCCTCCAAACATTTCAACATTTTTGCAGGCCTAAAATGCATTTAAGGCCTTTTTTGGGCTGCTAACATATTCTGTACTTTCAGGGGGGTAGGATGCATTTTTCATGCCAAAAATATTTTGGAGTATTACAGTGGTCTAGGATGTGGGTTAATGCCCCTTTCAGGCTGTAAATGTTTTTGGGACATTCAGAGATCTCTCACAATGTTTTTGGGCCACCAACATTTTCCAGACTTTAGGGGGTCTACGATGCCTGTAAACCCCTTTTTTGGGCCTCCAAAGATTTCAACATTTTTTCAGGCCTAAGATGCATTTTAAGGCCTTTTTTGGAATGCTGACATATTCTGAACTTTCAGGGTTGTAGGATGCATTTTTCGTGCCAAAAATATTTTTGGGAATTTCAGGGGTCTAGCATGCGGGTTAATGTCCTTTTCAGACTGCAAATGTTTTTGGGAGATTCAGAGCTCTCTCACACCGTTTTTGGGCCACCGACATATTCTGGACTTTAGGGGGTCTACGATGCCTGTAAACCCCTTTTTTGGGCATCCAAACATTTCAACATTTTTGCAGGCCTAAGATGCATTTTAAGGCCTTTTTGGGCTGCTAACATTTTCTGAACTTTCAGGGGTGTAGGATGCATTTTTCGTGCCAGAAATATTTTTGGTAATTTCAGTGGTCTAGGATTTGGGTTAATGCCCCTTTCAGGCTGCAAATGTTTTTGGGACATTCAGAGCTCTCTCACAATGTTTTTGGGCCACCAACATTTTCTGGACTTTAGGGGGTCTACGATGCCTGTAAACCTTTTTTTTGGGCCTCCAAACATTTCAACATTTTTGCAGGCCTAAAATGCATTTAAGGCCTTTTTTGGGCTGCTAACATATTCTGTACGTTCAGGGGGGTAGGATGCATTTTTCGTGCCAAAAATATTTTTGGGAATTTCAGTGGTCTAGGATGCGGGTTAATGCCCCTTTCAAGCTGCAAATGCTTTTGGGACATTCCGAGCTCTCTCAAACTGCTTTTGGGCCACCAACATTTTCTGGACTTTAGGTGGTCTACGATGCCTGTAAACCCCTTTTTTGGGCCACCAAAGATTTCAACATTTTTGCCGGCCTAAGATGCATTTTAAGGCCTTTTTTGGGCTGCTCACATATTCTGTACTTTCAGGGGTGTAGGATGCATTTTTCGTGCCAGAAATATTTTTGGTAATTTCAGTGGTCTAGGATTTGGGTTAATGCCCCTTTTGGGCTGCTAATGTTTTTGGGACATTCAGAGCTCTCTCACAATGTCTTTGGGCCACCAACATTTTCTGGACGTTAGGGGGTCTACGATGCCGGTAAACCTTTTTTTTTGGCCTCCAAAAATTTCAACATTTTTGCAGGCCTAAATTGCATTTAAGGCCTTTTTTGGGCTGCTAACATATTCTGTACTTTCAGGGGTTTAGGATGCATTTTTCGTGCCCAAAATATTTTTGGGAATTTCAGTGGTCTAGGATTTGGGTTAATGCCCCTTTCAGGCTGCAACTGTTTTTGGGACATTCAGAGCTCTCTCACAATGTTTTTGGGCCACCAACATTTTCTGGACTTTAGGGGGTCTACGATGCCTGTAAACCTTTTTTTGGGCCTCCAAACATTTCAACATTTTTGCAGGCCTAAAATGCATTTAAGGCCTTTTTTGGGCTGCTAACATATTCTGTACTTTCAGGGGGGTAGGATGCATTTTTCATGCCAAAAATATTTTGGAGTATTACAGTGGTCTAGGATGTGGGTTAATGCCCCTTTCAGGCTGTAAATGTTTTTGGGACATTCAGAGATCTCTCACAATGTTTTTGGGCCACCAACATTTTCCAGACTTTAGGGGGTCTACGATGCCTGTAAACCCCTTTTTTGGGCCTCCAAAGATTTCAACATTTTTTCAGGCCTAAGATGCATTTTAAAGCCTTTTTTGGAATGCTGACATATTCTGAACTTTCAGGGTTGTAGGATGCATTTTTCGTGCCAAAAATATTTTTGGGAATTTCAGGGGTCTAAGCATGCGGGTTAATGTCCTTTTCAGACTGGAAATGTTTTTGGGAGATTCAGAGCTCTCTCACACCGTTTTTGGGCCACCGACATATTCTGGACGTTAGGGGGTCTACGATGCCTGTAAACCCCTTTTTTGGGCATCCAAACATTTCAACATTTTTGCAGGCCTAAGATGCATTTTAAGGCCTTTTTGGGCTGCTAACATTTTCTGAACTTTCAGGGGTGTAGGATGCATTTTTCGTGCCAGAAATATTTTTGGTAATTTCAGTGGTCTAGGATTTGGGTTAATGCCCCTTTCAGGCTGCAAATGTTTTTGGGACATTCAGAGCTCTCTCACAATGTTTTTGGGCCACCAACATTTTCTGGACTTTAGGGGGTCTACGATGCCTGTAAACCTTTTTTTTGGGCCTCCAAACATTTCAACATTTTTGCAGGCCTAAAATGCATTTAAGGCCTTTTTTGGGCTGCTAACATATTCTGTACTTTCAGGGGGGTAGGATGCATTTTTCATGCCAAAAATATTTTGGGGAATATCAGTGGTCTAGGATGCGGGTTAATGCCCCTTTCAAGCTGCAAATGCTTTTGGGACATTCCGAGCTCTCTCACACTGCTTTTGGGCCACCAACATTTTATGGACTTTAGGTGGTCTACGATGCCTGTAAACCCCTTTTTTGGGCATCCAAACATTTCAACATTTTTGCAGGCCTAAGATGCATTTTAAGGCCTTTTTGGGCTGCTAACATTTTCTGAACTTTCAGGGGTGTAGGATGCATTTTTCGTGCCAGAAATATTTTTGGTAATTTCAGTGGTCTAGGATTTGGGTTAATGCCCCTTTCAGGCTGCAAATGTTTTTGGGACATTCAGAGCTCTCTCACAATGTCTTTGGGCCACCAACATTTTCTGGACGTTAGGGGGTCTACGATGCCGGTAAACCTTTTTTTTTGGCCTCCAAAAATTTCAACATTTTTGCAGGCCTAAATTGCATTTAAGGCCTTTTTTGGGCTGCTAACATATTCTGTACTTTCAGGGGTTTAGGATGCATTTTTCATGCCAAAAATATTTTGGGGAATATCAGTGGTCTAGGATGCGGGTTAATGCCCCTTTCAAGCTGCAAATGCTTTTGGGACATTCCGAGCTCTCTCACACTGCTTTTGGGCCACCAACATTTTATGGACTTTAGGTGGTCTACGATGCCTGTAAACCCCTTTTTTGGGCCTCCAAAGATTTCAACATTTTTGCCGGCCTAAGATGCATTTTAAGGCCTTTTTTGGGCTGCTAACATATTCTGTACTTTCGGGGATGTAGGATGCATTTTTCGTGGCAAAAATATTTTGGAGAATTACAGTGGTCTAGGATGTGGGTTAATGCCCCTTTCAGGCTGTAAATGTTTTTGGGACATTCAGAGATCTCTCACAATGTTTTTGGGCCACCAACATTTTCCAGACTTTAGGGGGTCTACGATGCCTGTAAACCCCTTTTTTGGGCCTCCAAAGATTTCAACATTTTTTCGGGCCTAAGATGCATTTTAAGGCCTTTTTTGGAATGCTGACATATTCTGAACTTTCAGGGTTGTAGGATGCATTTTTCGTGCCAAAAATATTTTTGGGACTTTCAGGGGTCTAGCATGCGGGTTAATGTCCTTTTCAGACTGCAAATGTTTTTGGGACATTCAGAGATCTCTCACAATGTTTTTGGGCCACCAACATTTTACACACTTTAGGGGGTCTACGATGCCTGTAAACGCCTTTTTTGGGCCTCCAAAGATTTCAACATTTTTGCAGGCCTAAGATGCATTTTAAGGCCTTTTTCGGGCTGCTAACATATTCTGTACTTTCGGGGTTGTAGGATCCATTTTTCGTGGCAAAAATATTTTTGTTTTGGGAATTTCAGTGGTCTAGAATGTGGGTTAATGCCCCTTTCAGGCTGCAAATGCTTTTGGGACATTCAGAGCTCTCTCACACTGTTTTTGGGCTACCAACATTTTCTGAACTTTAGGGGGTCTACGATGCCTGTAAACCCCTTTTTTGGGCATCCAAACATTTCAACATTTTTGCAGGCCTAAAATGCATTTAAGGCCTTATTTGGGCTGCTAACATATTCTGTACTTTCAGGGGGGTAGGATGCATTTTTCGTGCCAAAAATATTTTTGGGAATTTCAGTGGTCTAGGATGCAGGTTAATGCCCCTTTCAAGCTGCAAATGCTTTTGGGACATTCCGAGCTCTCTCACACTGCTTTTGGGCCACCAACATTTTCTGGACTTTAGGTGGTCAACGATGCCTGTAAACCCCTTTTTTGGGCCTCCAAAGATTTCAACATTTTTGCCAGCCTAAGATGCATTTTAAGGCCTTTTTTGGGCTGCTAACATATTCTGTACTTTCGGGGACGTAGGATGCATTTTTCGTGGCAAAAATATTTTGGAGAATTACAGTGGTCTAGGATGTGGGTTAATGCCCCTTTCAGGCTGTAAATGTTTTTGGGACATTCAGAGATCTCGCACAATGTTTTTGGGCCACCAACATTTTCCAGACTTTAGGGGGTCTACGATGCCTGTAAACCCCTTTTTTGGGCCTCCAAAGATTTCAACATTTTTTCAGGCCTAAGATGCATTTTAAGGCCTTTTTTGGAATGCTGACATATTCTGAACTTTCAGGGTTGTAGGATGCATTTTTCGTGCCAAAAATATTTTTGGGAATTTCAGGGGTCTAGCATGCGGGTTAATGTCCTTTTCAGACTGCAAATGTTTTTGGGAGATTCAGAGCTCTCTCACACCGTTTTTGGGCCACTGACATATTCTGGACTTTAGGGGGTCTACGATGCCTGTAAATCCCTTTTTCGGGCATCCAAACATTTCAACATTTTTGCAGGCCTAAGTTGCATTTTAAGGCCTTTTTGGGCTGCTAACATTTTCTGAACTTTCAGGGGTGTAGGATGCATTTTTCGTGCCAGAAATATTTTTGGTAATTTCAGTGGTCTAGGATTTGGGTTAATGCCCCTTTCAGGCTGCAAATGTTTTTGGGACATTCAGAGCTCTCTCACAATGTTTTTGGAACACCAACATTTTCTGGACTTTAGGGGGTCTACGATGTCTGTAAACTTTTTTTTGGGCCTCCAAACATTTCAACATTTTTGCAGGCCTAAAATGCATTTAAGGCCTTTTTTGGGCTGCTAACATATTCTGTACGTTCAGGGGGGTAGGATGCATTTTTCGTGCCAAAAATATTTTTGGGAATTTCAGTGGTCTAGGATGCGGGTTAATGCCCCTTTCAAGCTGCAAATGCTTTTGGGACATTCCGAGCTCTCTCAAACTGCTTTTGGGCCACCAACATTTTCTGGACTTTCGGTGGTCTACGATGCCTGTAAACCCCTTTTTTGGGCCACCAAAGATTTCAACATTTTTGCCTGCCTAAGATGCATTTTAAGGCCTTTTTTGGGCTGCTCACATATTCTGTACTTTCAGGGGTGTAGGATGCATTTTTCGTGCCAGAAATATTTTTGGTAATTTCAGTGGTCTAGGATTTGGGTTAATGCCCCTTTTGGGCTGCTAATGTTTTTGGGACATTCAGAGCTCTCTCACAATGTCTTTGGGCCACCAACATTTTCTGGACGTTAGGGGGTCTACGATGCCGGTAAACCTTTTTTTTTGGCCTCCAAAAATTTCAACATTTTTGCAGGCCTAAATTGCATTTAAGGCCTTTTTTGGGCTGCTAACATATTCTGTACTTTCAGGGGTTTAGGATGCATTTTTCGTGCCAAAAATATTTTTGGGAATTTCAGTGGTCTAGGATTTGGGTTAATGCCCCTTTCAGGCTGCAAATGTTTTTGGGACATTCAGAGCTCTCTCACAATGTTTTTGGGCCACCAACATTTTCTGGACTTTAGGGGGTCTACGATGCCTGTAAACCTTTTTTTTGGGCCTCCAAACATTTCAACATTTTTGCAGGCCTAAAATGCATTTAAGGCCTTTTTTGGGCTGCTAACATATTCTGTACTTTCAGGGGGGTAGGATGCATTTTTCATGCCAAAAATATTTTGGAGTATTACAGTCGTCTAGGATGTGGGTTAATGCCCCTTTCAGGCTGTAAATGTTTTTGGGACATTCAGAGATCTCTCACAATGTTTTTGGGCCACCAACATTTTCCAGACTTTAGGGGGTCTACGATGCCTGTAAACCCCTTTTTTGGGCCTCCAAAGATTTCAACATTTTTTCAGGCCTAAGATGCATTTTAAGACCTTTTTTGGAATGCTGACATATTCTGAACTTTCAGGGTTGTAGGATGCATTTTTCGTGCCAAAAATATTTTTGGGAATTTCAGGGGTCTAGCATGCGGGTTAATGTCCTTTTCAGACTGCAAATGTTTTTGGGAGATTCAGAGCTCTCTCACACCGTTTTTGGGCCACCGACATATTCTGGACTTTAGGGGGTATACGATGCCTGTAAACCCCTTTTTTGGGCATCCAAACATTTCAACATTTTTGCAGGCCTAAGATGCATTTTAAGGCCTTTTTGGGCTGCTAACATTTTCTGAACTTTCAGGGGTGTAGGATGCATTTTTCGTGCCAGAAATATTTTTGGTAATTTCAGTGGTCTAGGATTTGGGTTAATGCCCCTTTCAGGCTGCAAATGTTTTTGGGACATTCAGAGCTCTCTCACAATGTTTTTGGGCCACCAACATTTTCTGGACTTTAGGGGGTCTACGATGCCTGTAAACCTTTTTTTTGGGCCTCCAAACATTTCAACATTTTTGCAGGCCTAAAATGCATTTAAGGCCTTTTTTGGGCTGCTAACATATTCTGTACTTTCAGGGGGGTAGGATGCATTTTTCATGCCAAAAATATTTTGGGGAATTTCAGTGGTCTAGGATGCGGGTTAATGCCCCTTTCAAGCTGCAAATGCTTTTGGGACATTCCGAGCTCTCTCACACTGCTTTTGGGCCACCAACATTTTATGGACTTTAGGTGGTCTACGATGCCTGTAAACCCCTTTTTTGGGCCTCCAAAGATTTCAACATTTTTGCCGGCCTAAGATGCATTTTAAGGCCTTTTTTGGGCTGCTAACATATTCTGTACTTTCGGGGATGTAGGATGCATTTTTCGTGGCAAAAATATTTTGGAGAATTACAGTGGTCTAGGATGTGGGTTAATGCCCCTTTCACGCTGTAAATGTTTTTGGGACATTCAGAGATCTCTCACAATGTTTTTGGGCCACCAACATTATACAGACTTTAGGGGGTCTACGATGCCTGTAAACCCCTTTTTCGGGCATCCAAACATTTCAACATTTTTGCAGGCCTAAGATGCATTTTAAGGCCTTTTTGGGCTGCTAACATTTTCTGAACTTTCAGGGGTGTAGGATGCATTTTTCGTGCCAGAAATATTTTTGGTAATTTCAGTGGTCTAGGATTTGGGTTAATGCCCCTTTCAAGCTGCAAATGCTTTTGGGACATTCCGAGCTCTCTCACACTGCTTTTGGGCCACCAATATTTTATGGACTTTAGGTGGTCTACGATGCCTGTAAACCCCTTTTTTGGGCCTCCAAAGATTTCAACATTTTTGCAGGCCTAAGATGCATGTTAAGGCCTTTTTTGGGCTGCTAACATATTCTGTACTTTCGGGGTTGTAGGATCCATTTTTCGTGGCAAAAATATTTTTGTTTTGGGAATTTCAGTGGTCTAGGATGTGGGTTAATGCCCCTTTCAGGCTGCAAATGCTTTTGGGACATTCAGAGCTCTCTCACACTGTTTTTGGGCCACCAACATTTTCTGAACTTTAGGGGGTCTACGATGCCTGTAAACCCCTTTTTTGGGCATCCAAAGATTTCAACATTTTTGCAGGCCTAAGATGCATTTTAAGGCCTTTTTTGGGCTGCTAACATATTCTGTACTTTCGGGGTTGTAGGATCCATTTTTCGTGGCAAAAATATTTTTGTTTTGGGAATTTCAGTGGTCTAGGATGTGGGTTAATGCCCCTTTCAGGCTGCAAATGCTTTTGGGACATTCAGAGCTCTCTCACACTGTTTTTGGGCCACCAACATTTTCTGAACTTTAGGGGGTCTACGATGCCTGTAAACCCCTTTTTTGGGCATCCAAACATTTCAACATTTTTGCAGGCCTAAGATGCATTTTAAGGCCTTTTTTGGGCTGCTAACATTTTCTGAACTTTCAGGGGTGTAGGATGCATTTTTCGTGCCAGAAATATTTTTGGTAATTTCAGTGGTCTAGGATTTGGGTTAATGCCCCTTTTGGGCTGCTAATGTTTTTGGGACATTCAGAGCTCTCTCACAATGTCTTTGGGCCACCAACATTTTCTGGACGTTAGGGGGTCTACGATGCCGGTAAACCTTTTTTTTTGGCCTCCAAAAATTTCAACATTTTTGCAGGACTAAATTGCATTTAAGGCCTTTTGTGGGCTGCTAACATATTCTGTACTTTCAGGGGTTTAGGATGCATTTTTCGTGCCAAAAATATTTTTGGGAATTTCAGTGTTCTAGGATTTGGGTTAATGCCCCTTTCAGGCTGCAAATGTTTTTGGGACATTCAGAGCTCTCTCACAATGTTTTTGGGCCACCAACATTTTCTGGACTTTAGGGGGTCTACAATGCCTGTAAACCTTTTTTTTGGGCCTCCAAACATTTCAACATTTTTGCAGGCCTAAAATGCAATTAAGGCCTTTTTTGGGCTGCTAACATATTCTGTACTTTCAGGGATGTAGGATGCATTTTTCGTGGCAAAAATATTTTGGAGAATTACAGTGGTCTAGGATGTGGGTTAATGCCCCTTTCAGGCTGTAAATGTTTTTGGGACATTCAGAGATCTCTCACAATGTTTTTGGCCCACCAAAATTTCCAGACTTTAGGGGGTCTACGATGCCTGTAAACCCCTTTTTTGGGCCTCCAAAGAGTTCAACATTTTTTCAGGCCTAAGATGCATTTTAAGGCCTTTTTTGGAATGCTGACATATTCTGAACTTTCAGGGTTGTAGGATGCATTTTTCGTTCCAAAAATATTTTTGGGAATTTCAGGGGTCTAGCATGCGGGTTAATGTCCTTTTCAGACTGCAAATGTTTTTGGGAGATTCAGAGCTCTCTCACACCGTTTTTGGGCCACCGACATATTCTGGACTTTAGGGGGTCTACGATGCCTATAAACCTCTTTTTGGGCATCCAAACATTTCAACATTTTTGCCGGCCTAAGATGCATTTTAAGGCCTTTTTTGGGCTGCTAACATATTCTGAACTTTCAGGGTTGTAGGATGCATTTTTCGTGCCAAAAATATTTTTGGGAATTTCAGGGGTCTAGCATGCGGGTTAATGTCCTTTTCAGGCTGTAAATGTTTTTGGGACATTCAGAGATCTCTCACAATGTTTTTGGGCCACCAACATTTTACACACTTTAGGGGGTCTACGATGCCTGTAAACCCCTTTTTTGGGCCTCCAAAGATTTCAACATTTTTGCAGGCCTAAGATGCATTTTAAGGCCTTTTTCGGGCTGCTAACATATTCTGTACTTTCGGGGTTGTAGGATCCATTTTTCGTGGCAAAAATATTTTTGTTTTGGGAATTTCAGTGGTCTAGAATGTGGGTTAATGCCCCTTTCAGGCTGCAAATGCTTTTGGGACATTCAGAGCTCTCTCACACTGTTTTTGGGCTACCAACATTTTCTGAACTTTAGGGGGTCTACGATGCCTGTAAACCCCTTTTTTGGGCATCCAAACATTTCAACATTTTTGCAGGCCTAAAATGCATTTAAGGCCTTATTTGGGCTGCTAACATATTCTGTACTTTCAGGGGGGTAGGATGCATTTTTCGTGCCAAAAATATTTTTGGGAATTTCAGTGGTCTAGGATGCAGGTTAATGCCCCTTTCAAGCTGCAAATGCTTTTGGGACATTCCGAGCTCTCTCACACTGCTTTTGGGCCACCAACATTTTCTGGACTTTAGGTGGTCAACGATGCCTGTAAACCCCTTTTTTGGGCCTCCAAAGATTTCAACATTTTTGCCAGCCTAAGATGCATTTTAAGGCCTTTTTTGGGCTGCTAACATATTCTGTACTTTCGGGGACGTAGGATGCATTTTTCGTGGCAAAAATATTTTGGAGAATTACAGTGGTCTAGGATGTGGGTTAATGCCCCTTTCAGGCTGTAAATGTTTTTGGGACATTCAGAGATCTCGCACAATGTTTTTGGGCCACCAACATTTTCCAGACTTTAGGGGGTCTACGATGCCTGTAAACCCCTTTTTTGGGCCTCCAAAGATTTCAACATTTTTGCAGGCCTAAGATGCATTTTAAGGCCTTTTTCGGGCTGCTAACATATTCTGTACTTTCGGGGTTGTAGGATCCATTTTTCGTGGCAAAAATATTTTTGTTTTGGGAATTTCAGTGGTCTAGAATGTGGGTTAATGCCCCTTTCAGGCTGCAAATGCTTTTGGGACATTCAGAGCTCTCTCACACTGTTTTTGGGCCACCAACATTTTCTGAACTTTAGGGGGTCTACGATGCCTGTAAACCCCTTTTTTGGGCATCCAAACATTTCAACATTTTTGCAGGCCTAAAATGCATTTAAGGCCTTATTTGGGCTGCTAACATATTCTGTACTTTCAGGGGGGTAGGATGCATTTTTCGTGCCAAAAATATTTTTGGGAATTTCAGTGGTCTAGGATGCAGGTTAATGCCCCTTTCAAGCTGCAAATGCTTTTGGGACATTCCGAGCTCTCTCACACTGCTTTTGGGCCACCAACATTTTCTGGACTTTAGGTGGTCAACGATGCCTGTAAACCCCTTTTTTGGGCCTCCAAAGATTTGAACATTTTTGCCAGCCTAAGATGCATTTTAAGGCCTTTTTTGGGCTGCTAACATATTCTGTACTTTCGGGGACGTAGGATGCATTTTTCGTGGCAAAAATATTTTGGAGAATTACAGTGGTCTAGGATGTGGGTTAATGCCCCTTTCAGGCTGTAAATGTTTTTGGGACATTCAGAGATCTCGCACAATGTTTTTGGGCCACCAACATTTTCCAGACTTTAGGGGGTCTACGATGCCTGTAAACCCCTTTTTTGGGCCTCCAAAGATTTCAACATTTTTTCAGGCCTAAGATGCATTTTAAGGCCTTTTTTGGAATGCTGACATATTCTGAACTTTCAGGGTTGTAGGATGCATTTTTCGTGCCAAAAATATTTTTGGGAATTTCAGGGGTCTAGCATGCGGGTTAATGTCCTTTTCAGACTGCAAATGTTTTTGGGAGATTCAGAGCTCTCTCACACCGTTTTTGGGCCACTGACATATTCTGGACTTTAGGGGGTCTACGATGCCTGTAAACCCCTTTTTCGGGCATCCAAACATTTCAACATTTTTGCAGGCCTAAGTTGCATTTTAAGGCCTTTTTGGGCTGCTAACATTTTCTGAACTTTCTGGGGTGTAGGATGCATTTTTCGTGCCAGAAATATTTTTGGTAATTTCAGTGGTCTAGGATTTGGGTTAATGCCCCTTTCAGGCTGCAAATGTTTTTGGGACATTCAGAGCTCTCTCACAATGTTTTTGGAACACCAACATATTCTGGACTTTAGGGGGTCTACAATGCCTGTAAACTTTTTTTTTGGGCCTCCAAACATTTCAACATTTTTGCAGGCCTAAAATGCATTTAAGGCCTTTTTTGGGCTGCTAACATATTCTGTACGTTCAGGGGGGTAGGATGCATTTTTCGTGCCAAAAATATTTTTGGGAATTTCAGTGGTCTAGGATGCGGGTTAATGCCCCTTTCAAGCTGCAAATGCTTTTGGGACATTCCGAGCTCCCTCAAACTGCTTTTGGGCCACCAACATTTTCTGGACTTTAGGTGGTCTACGATGCCTGTAAACCCCTTTTTTGGGCCACCAAAGATTTCAACATTTTTGCCGGCCTAAGATGCATTTTAAGGCCTTTTTTGGGCTGCTCACATATTCTGTACTTTCGGGGATGTAGGATGCATTTTTCGTGGCAAAAATATTTTGGAGAATTACAGTGGTCTAGGATGTGGGTTAATGCCCCTTTCAGGCTGTAAATGTTTTTGGGACATTCAGAGATCTCTCACAATGTTTTTGGGCCACCAACATTTTCCAGACTTTAGGGGGTCTACGATGCCTGTAAACCCCTTTTTTGGGCCTCCAAAGATTTCAACATTTTTTCAGGCCTAAGATGCATTTTAAGGCCTTTTTTGGAATGCTGACATATTCTGAACTTTCAGGGTTGTAGGATGCATTTTTCGTGCCAAAAATATTTTTGGGAATTTCAGGGGTCTAGCATGCGGGTTAATGTCCTTTTCAGACTGCAAATGTTTTTGGGAGATTCAGAGCTCTCTCACACCGTTTTTGGGCCACCGACATATTCTGGACTTTAGGGGGTCTACGATGCCTGTAAACCCCTTTTTTGGGCATCCAAACATTTCAACATTTTTGCAGGCCTAAGATGCATTTTAAGGCCTTTTTGGGCTGCCAACATTTTCTGAACTTTCAGGGGTGTAGGATGCATTTTTCGTGCCAAAAATATTTTTGGGAATTTCAGTGGTCTAGGATTTGGGTTAATGCCCCTTTCAGGCTGCAAATGTTTTTGGGACATTCAGAGCTCTCTCACAATGTTTTTGGGCCACCAACATTTTCTGGACTTTAGGGGGTCTACGATGCCTGTAAACCTTTTTTTTGGGCCTCCAAACATTTCAACATTTTTGCAGGCCTAAAATGCATTTAAGGCATTTTTTGGGCTGCTAACATATTCTGTACTTTCAGGGGGGTAGGATGCATTTTTCATGCCAAAAATATTTTGGGGAATTTCAGTGGTCTAGGATGCGGGTTAATGCCCCTTTCAAGCTGCAAATGCTTTTGGGACATTCCGAGCTCTCTCACACTGCTTTTGGGCCACCAACATTTTATGGACTTTAGGTGGTCTACGATGCCTGTAAACCCCTTTTTTGGGCCTCCAAAGATTTCAACATTTTTGCCGGCCTAAGATGCATTTTAAGGCCTTTTTTGGGCTGCTAACATATTCTGTACTTTCGGGGATGTAGGATGCATTTTTCGTGGCAAAAATATTTTGGAGAATTACAGTGGTCTAGGATGTGGGTTAATGCCCCTTTTGGGCTGCTAATGTTTTTGGGACATTCAGAGCTCTCTCACAATGTCTTTGGGCCACCAACATTTTCTGGACGTTAGGGGGTCTACGATGCCGGTAAACCTTTTTTTTTGGCCTCCAAAAATTTCAACATTTTTGCAGGCCTAAATTGCATTTAAGGCCTTTTTTGGGCTGCTAACATATTCTGTACTTTCAGGGGTTTAGGATGCATTTTTCGTGCCAAAAATATTTTTGGGAATTTCAGTGGTCTAGGATTTGGGTTAATGCCCCTTTCAGGCTGCAAATGTTTTTGGGACATTCAGAGCTCTCTCACAATGTTTTTGGGCCACCAACATTTTCTGGACTTTAGGGGGTCTACGATGCCTGTAAACCTTTTTTTGGGCCTCCAAACATTTCAACATTTTTGCAGGCCTAAAATGCATTTAAGGCCTTTTTTGGGCTGCTAACATATTCTGTACTTTCAGGGGGGTAGGATGCATTTTTCATGCCAAAAATATTTTGGAGTATTACAGTGGTCTAGGATGTGGGTTAATGCCCCTTTCAGGCTGTAAATGTTTTTGGGACATTCAGAGATCTCTCACAATGTTTTTGGGCCACCAACATTTTCCAGACTTTAGGGGGTCTACAATGCCTGTAAACCCCATTTTTTGGGCCTCCAAAGATTTCAACATTTTTTCAGGCCTAAGATGCATTTTAAGGCCTTTTTTGGAATGCTGACATATTCTGAACTTTCAGGGTTGTAGGATGCATTTTTCGTGCCAAAAATATTTTTGGGAATTTCAGGGGTCTAGCATGCGGGTTAATGTCCTTTTCAGACTGCAAATGTTTTTGGGAGATTCAGAGCTCTCTCACACCGTTTTTGGGCCACCGACATATTCTGGACTTTAGGGGGTCTACGATGCCTGTAAACCCCTTTTTTGGGCATCCAAACATTTCAACATTTTTGCAGGCCTAAGATGCATTTTAAGGCCTTTTTGGGCTGCCAACATTTTCTGAACTTTCAGGGGTGTAGGATGCATTTTTCGTGCCAAAAATATTTTTGGGAATTTCAGTGGTCTAGGATTTGGGTTAATGCCCCTTTCAGGCTGCAAATGTTTTTGGGACATTCAGAGCTCTCTCACAATGTTTTTGGAACACCAACATTTTCTGGACTTTAGGGGGTCTACGATGTCTGTAAACTTTTTTTTTGGGCCTCCAAACATTTCAACATTTTTGCAGGCCTAAAATGCATTTAAGGCCTTTTTTGGGCTGCTAACATATTCTGTACGTTCAGGGGGGTAGGATGCATTTTTCGTGCCAAAAATATTTTTGGGAATTTCAGTGGTCTAGGATGCGGGTTAATGCCCCTTTCAAGCTGCAAATGCTTTTGGGACATTCCGAGCTCTCTCAAACTGCTTTTGGGCCACCAACATTTTCCAGACTTTAGGGGGTCTACGATGCCTGTAAACCCCTTTTTTGGGCCTCCAAAGATTTCAACATTTTTGCAGGCCTAAGATGCATTTTAAGGCCTTTTTCGGGCTGCTAACATATTCTGTACTTTCGGGGTTGTAGGATCCATTTTTCGTGGCAAAAATATTTTTGTTTTGGGAATTTCAGTGGTCTAGAATGTGGGTTAATGCCCCTTTCAGGCTGCAAATGCTTTTGGGACATTCAGAGCTCTCTCACACTGTTTTTGGGCCACCAACATTTTCTGAACTTTAGGGGGTCTACGATGCCTGTAAACCCCTTTTTTGGGCATCCAAACATTTCAACATTTTTGCAGGCCTAAAATGCATTTAAGGCCTTATTTGGGCTGCTAACATATTCTGTACTTTCAGGGGGGTAGGATGCATTTTTCGTGCCAAAAATATTTTTGGGAATTTCAGTGGTCTAGGATGCAGGTTAATGCCCCTTTCAAGCTGCAAATGCTTTTGGGACATTCCGAGCTCTCTCACACTGCTTTTGGGCCACCAACATTTTCTGGACTTTAGGTGGTCAACGATGCCTGTAAACCCCTTTTTTGGGCCTCCAAAGATTTGAACATTTTTGCCAGCCTAAGATGCATTTTAAGGCCTTTTTTGGGCTGCTAACATATTCTGTACTTTCGGGGACGTAGGATGCATTTTTCGTGGCAAAAATATTTTGGAGAATTACAGTGGTCTAGGATGTGGGTTAATGCCCCTTTCAGGCTGTAAATGTTTTTGGGACATTCAGAGATCTCGCACAATGTTTTTGGGCCACCAACATTTTCCAGACTTTAGGGGGTCTACGATGCCTGTAAACCCCTTTTTTGGGCCTCCAAAGATTTCAACATTTTTTCAGGCCTAAGATGCATTTTAAGGCCTTTTTTGGAATGCTGACATATTCTGAACTTTCAGGGTTGTAGGATGCATTTTTCGTGCCAAAAATATTTTTGGGAATTTCAGGGGTCTAGCATGCGGGTTAATGTCCTTTTCAGACTGCAAATGTTTTTGGGAGATTCAGAGCTCTCTCACACCGTTTTTGGGCCACTGACATATTCTGGACTTTAGGGGGTCTACGATGCCTGTAAACCCCTTTTTCGGGCATCCAAACATTTCAACATTTTTGCAGGCCTAAGTTGCATTTTAAGGCCTTTTTGGGCTGCTAACATTTTCTGAACTTTCTGGGGTGTAGGATGCATTTTTCGTGCCAGAAATATTTTTGGTAATTTCAGTGGTCTAGGATTTGGGTTAATGCCCCTTTCAGGCTGCAAATGTTTTTGGGACATTCAGAGCTCTCTCACAATGTTTTTGGAACACCAACATATTCTGGACTTTAGGGGGTCTACAATGCCTGTAAACTTTTTTTTTGGGCCTCCAAACATTTCAACATTTTTGCAGGCCTAAAATGCATTTAAGGCCTTTTTTGGGCTGCTAACATATTCTGTACGTTCAGGGGGGTAGGATGCATTTTTCGTGCCAAAAATAGTTTTGGGAATTTCAGTGGTCTAGGATGCGGGTTAATGCCCCTTTCAAGCTGCAAATGCTTTTGGGACATTCCGAGCTCCCTCAAACTGCTTTTGGGCCACCAACATTTTCTGGACTTTAGGTGGTCTACGATGCCTGTAAACCCCTTTTTTGGGCCACCAAAGATTTCAACATTTTTGCCGGCCTAAGATGCATTTTAAGGCCTTTTTTGGGCTGCTCACATATTCTGTACTTTCGGGGATGTAGGATGCATTTTTCGTGGCAAAAATATTTTGGAGAATTACAGTGGTCTAGGATGTGGGTTAATGCCCCTTTCAGGCTGTAAATGTTTTTGGGACATTCAGAGATCTCTCACAATGTTTTTGGGCCACCAACATTTTCCAGACTTTAGGGGGTCTACGATGCCTGTAAACCCCTTTTTTGGGCCTCCAAAGATTTCAACATTTTTTCAGGCCTAAGATGCATTTTAAGGCCTTTTTTGGAATGCTGACATATTCTGAACTTTCAGGGTTGTAGGATGCATTTTTCGTGCCAAAAATATTTTTGGGAATTTCAGGGGTCTAGCATGCGGGTTAATGTCCTTTTCAGACTGCAAATGTTTTTGGGAGATTCAGAGCTCTCTCACACCGTTTTTGGGCCACCGACATATTCTGGACTTTAGGGGGTCTACGATGCCTGTAAACCCCTTTTTTGGGCATCCAAACATTTCAACATTTTTGCAGGCCTAAGATGCATTTTAAGGCCTTTTTGGGCTGCCAACATTTTCTGAACTTTCAGGGGTGTAGGATGCATTTTTCGTGCCAAAAATATTTTTGGGAATTTCAGTGGTCTAGGATTTGGGTTAATGCCCCTTTCAGGCTGCAAATGTTTTTGGGACATTCAGAGCTCTCTCACAATGTTTTTGGGCCACCAACATTTTCTGGACTTTAGGGGGTCTACGATGCCTGTAAACCTTTTTTTTGGGCCTCCAAACATTTCAACATTTTTGCAGGCCTAAAATGCATTTAAGGCATTTTTTGGGCTGCTAACATATTCTGTACTTTCAGGGGGGTAGGATGCATTTTTCATGCCAAAAATATTTTGGGGAATTTCAGTGGTCTAGGATGCGGGTTAATGCCCCTTTCAAGCTGCAAATGCTTTTGGGACATTCCGAGCTCTCTCACACTGCTTTTGGGCCACCAACATTTTATGGACTTTAGGTGGTCTACGATGCCTGTAAACCCCTTTTTTGGGCCTCCAAAGATTTCAACATTTTTGCCGGCCTAAGATGCATTTTAAGGCCTTTTTTGGGCTGCTAACATATTCTGTACTTTCGGGGATGTAGGATGCATTTTTCGTGGCAAAAATATTTTGGAGAATTACAGTGGTCTAGGATGTGGGTTAATGCCCCTTTTGGGCTGCTAATGTTTTTGGGACATTCAGAGCTCTCTCACAATGTCTTTGGGCCACCAACATTTTCTGGACGTTAGGGGGTCTACGATGCCGGTGAACCTTTTTTTTTGGCCTCCAAAAATTTCAACATTTTTGCAGGCCTAAATTGCATTTAAGGCCTTTTTTGGGCTGCTAACATATTCTGTACTTTCAGGGGTTTAGGATGCATTTTTCGTGCCAAAAATATTTTTGGGAATTTCAGTGGTCTAGGATTTGGGTTAATGCCCCTTTCAGGCTGCAAATGTTTTTGGGACATTCAGAGCTCTCTCACAATGTTTTTGGGCCACCAACATTTTCTGGACTTTAGGGGGTCTACGATGCCTGTAAACCTTTTTTTGGGCCTCCAAACATTTCAACATTTTTGCAGGCCTAAAATGCATTTAAGGCCTTTTTTGGGCTGCTAACATATTCTGTACTTTCAGGGGGGTAGGATGCATTTTTCATGCCAAAAATATTTTGGAGTATTACAGTGGTCTAGGATGTGGGTTAATGCCCCTTTCAGGCTGTAAATGTTTTTGGGACATTCAGAGATCTCTCACAATGTTTTTGGGCCACCAACATTTTCCAGACTTTAGGGGGTCTACAATGCCTGTAAACCCCATTTTTTGGGCCTCCAAAGATTTCAACATTTTTTCAGGCCTAAGATGCATTTTAAGGCCTTTTTTGGAATGCTGACATATTCTGAACTTTCAGGGTTGTAGGATGCATTTTTCGTGCCAAAAATATTTTTGGGAATTTCAGGGGTCTAGCATGCGGGTTAATGTCCTTTTCAGACTGCAAATGTTTTTGGGAGATTCAGAGCTCTCTCACACCGTTTTTGGGCCACCGACATATTCTGGACTTTAGGGGGTCTACGATGCCTGTAAACCCCTTTTTTGGGCATCCAAACATTTCAACATTTTTGCAGGCCTAAGATGCATTTTAAGGCCTTTTTGGGCTGCCAACATTTTCTGAACTTTCAGGGGTGTAGGATGCATTTTTCGTGCCAAAAATATTTTTGGGAATTTCAGTGGTCTAGGATTTGGGTTAATGCCCCTTTCAGGCTGCAAATGTTTTTGGGACATTCAGAGCTCTCTCACAATGTTTTTGGAACACCAACATTTTCTGGACTTTAGGGGGTCTACGATGTCTGTAAACTTTTTTTTTGGGCCTCCAAACATTTCAACATTTTTGCAGGCCTAAAATGCATTTAAGGCCTTTTTTGGGCTGCTAACATATTCTGTACGTTCAGGGGGGTAGGATGCATTTTTCGTGCCAAAAATATTTTTGGGAATTTCAGTGGTCTAGGATGCGGGTTAATGCCCCTTTCAAGCTGCAAATGCTTTTGGGACATTCCGAGCTCTCTCAAACTGCTTTTGGGCCACCAACATTTTCTGGACTTTAGGTGGTCTACGATGCCTGTAAACCCCTTTTTTGGGCCACCAAAGATTTCAACATTTTTGCCGGCCTAAGATGCATTTTAAGGCCTTTTTTGGGCTGCTCACATATTCTGTACTTTCAGGGGTGTAGGATGCATTTTTCGTGCCAGAAATATTTTTGGTAATTTCAGTGGTCTAGGATTTGGGTTAATGCCCCTTTTGGGCTGCTAATGTTTTTGGGACATTCAGAGCTCTCTCACAATGTCTTTGGGCCACCAACATTTTCTGGACGTTAGGGGGTCTACGATGCCGGTAAACCTTTTTTTTTGGCCTCCAAAAATTTCAACATTTTTGCAGGCCTAAATTGCATTTAAGGCCTTTTTTGGGCTGCTAACATATTCTGTACTTTCAGGGGTTTAGGATGCATTTTTCGTGCCCAAAATATTTTTGGGAATTTCAGTGGTCTAGGATTTGGGTTAATGCCCCTTTCAGGCTGCAACTGTTTTTGGGACATTCAGAGCTCTCTCACAATGTTTTTGGGCCACCAACATTTTCTGGACTTTAGGGGGTCTACGATGCCTGTAAACCTTTTTTTGGGCCTCCAAACATTTCAACATTTTTGCAGGCCTAAAATGCATTTAAGGCCTTTTTTGGGCTGCTAACATATTCTGTACTTTCAGGGGGGTAGGATGCATTTTTCATGCCAAAAATATTTTGGAGTATTACAGTGGTCTAGGATGTGGGTTAATGCCCCTTTCAGGCTGCAAATGCTTTTGGGACATTCCGAGCTCTCTCACACTGCTTTTGGGCCACCAACATTTTATGGACTTTAGGTGGTCTACGATGCCTGTAAACCCCTTTTTTGGGCATCCAAACATTTCAACATTTTTGCAGGCCTAAGATGCATTTTAAGGCCTTTTTGGGCTGCCAACATTTTCTGAACTTTCAGGGGTGTAGGATGCATTTTTCGTGCCAAAAATATTTTTGGGAATTTCAGTGGTCTAGGATTTGGGTTAATGCCCCTTTCAGGCTGCAAATGTTTTTGGGACATTCAGAGCTCTCTCACAATGTTTTTGGGCCACCAACATTTTCTGGACTTTAGGGGGTCTACGATGCCTGTAAACCTTTTTTTTGGGCCTCCAAACATTTCAACATTTTTGCAGGCCTAAAATGCATTTAAGGCCTTTTTTGGGCTGCTAACATATTCTGTACTTTCAGGGGGGTAGGATGCATTTTTCATGCCAAAAATATTTTGGGGAATTTCAGTGGTCTAGGATGCGGGTTAATGCCCCTTTCAAGCTGCAAATGCTTTTGGGACATTCCGAGCTCTCTCACACTGCTTTTGGGCCACCAACATTTTATGGACTTTAGGTGGTCTACGATGCCTGTAAACCCCTTTTTTGGGCCTCCAAAGATTTCAACATTTTTGCCGGCCTAAGATGCATTTTAAGGCCTTTTTTGGGCTGCTAACATATTCTGTACTTTCGGGGATGTAGGATGCATTTTTCGTGGCAAAAATATTTTGGAGAATTACAGTGGTCTAGGATGTGGGTTAATGCCCCTTTTGGGCTGCTAATGTTTTTGGGACATTCAGAGCTCTCTCACAATGTCTTTGGGCCACCAACATTTTCTGGACGTTAGGGGGTCTACGATGCCGGTAAACCTTTTTTTTTGGCCTCCAAAAATTTCAACATTTTTGCAGGCCTAAATTGCATTTAAGGCCTTTTTTGGGCTGCTAACATATTCTGTACTTTCAGGGGTTTAGGATGCATTTTTCGTGGCAAAAATATTTTGGAGAATTACAGTGGTCTAGGATGTGGGTTAATGCCCCTTTCAGGCTGTAAATGTTTTTGGGACATTCAGAGATCTCTCACAATGTTTTTGGGCCACCAACATTTTCCAGACTTTAGGGGGTCTACGATGCCTGTAAACCCCTTTTTTGGGCCTCCAAAGATTTCAACATTTTTTCAGGCCTAAGATGCATTTTAAGGCCTTTTTTGGAATGCTGACATATTCTGAACTTTCAGGGTTGTAGGATGCATTTTTCGTGCCAAAAATATTTTTGGGAATTTCAGGGGTCTAGCATGCGGGTTAATGTCCTTTTCAGACTGCAAATGTTTTTGGGAGATTCAGAGCTCTCTCACACCGTTTTTGGGCCACCGACATATTCTGGACTTTAGGGGGTCTACGATGCCTGTAAACCCCTTTTTTGGGCATCCAAACATTTCAACATTTTTGCAGGCCTAAGATGCATTTTAAGGCCTTTTTGGGCTGCCAACATTTTCTGAACTTTCAGGGGTGTAGGATGCATTTTTCGTGCCAAAAATATTTTTGGGAATTTCAGTGGTCTAGGATTTGGGTTAATGCCCCTTTCAGGCTGCAAATGTTTTTGGGACATTCAGAGCTCTCTCACAATGTTTTTGGGCCACCAACATTTTCTGGACTTTAGGGGGTCTACGATGCCTGTAAACCTTTTTTTTGGGCCTCCAAACATTTCAACATTTTTGCAGGCCTAAAATGCATTTAAGGCATTTTTTGGGCTGCTAACATATTCTGTACTTTCAGGGGGGTAGGATGCATTTTTCATGCCAAAAATATTTTGGGGAATTTCAGTGGTCTAGGATGCGGGTTAATGCCCCTTTCAAGCTGCAAATGCTTTTGGGACATTCCGAGCTCTCTCACACTGCTTTTGGGCCACCAACATTTTATGGACTTTAGGTGGTCTACGATGCCTGTAAACCCCTTTTTTGGGCCTCCAAAGATTTCAACATTTTTGCCGGCCTAAGATGCATTTTAAGGCCTTTTTTGGGCTGCTAACATATTCTGTACTTTCGGGGATGTAGGATGCATTTTTCGTGGCAAAAATATTTTGGAGAATTACAGTGGTCTAGGATGTGGGTTAATGCCCCTTTTGGGCTGCTAATGTTTTTGGGACATTCAGAGCTCTCTCACAATGTCTTTGGGCCACCAACATTTTCTGGACGTTAGGGGGTCTACGATGCCGGTAAACCTTTTTTTTTGGCCTCCAAAAATTTCAACATTTTTGCAGGCCTAAATTGCATTTAAGGCCTTTTTTGGGCTGCTAACATATTCTGTACTTTCAGGGGTTTAGGATGCATTTTTCGTGCCAAAAATATTTTTGGGAATTTCAGTGGTCTAGGATTTGGGTTAATGCCCCTTTCAGGCTGCAAATGTTTTTGGGACATTCAGAGCTCTCTCACAATGTTTTTGGGCCACCAACATTTTCTGGACTTTAGGGGGTCTACGATGCCTGTAAACCTTTTTTTGGGCCTCCAAACATTTCAACATTTTTGCAGGCCTAAAATGCATTTAAGGCCTTTTTTGGGCTGCTAACATATTCTGTACTTTCAGGGGGGTAGGATGCATTTTTCATGCCAAAAATATTTTGGAGTATTACAGTGGTCTAGGATGTGGGTTAATGCCCCTTTCAGGCTGTAAATGTTTTTGGGACATTCAGAGATCTCTCACAATGTTTTTGGGCCACCAACATTTTCCAGACTTTAGGGGGTCTACAATGCCTGTAAACCCCTTTTTTGGGCCTCCAAAGATTTCAACATTTTTTCAGGCCTAAGATGCATTTTAAGGCCTTTTTTGGAATGCTGACATATTCTGAACTTTCAGGGTTGTAGGATGCATTTTTCGTGCCAAAAATATTTTTGGGAATTTCAGGGGTCTAGCATGCGGGTTAATGTCCTTTTCAGACTGCAAATGTTTTTGGGAGATTCAGAGCTCTCTCACACCGTTTTTGGGCCACCGACATATTCTGGACTTTAGGGGGTCTACGATGCCTGTAAACCCCTTTTTTGGGCATCCAAACATTTCAACATTTTTGCAGGCCTAAGATGCATTTTAAGGCCTTTTTGGGCTGCCAACATTTTCTGAACTTTCAGGGGTGTAGGATGCATTTTTCGTGCCAAAAATATTTTTGGGAATTTCAGTGGTCTAGGATTTGGGTTAATGCCCCTTTCAGGCTGCAAATGTTTTTGGGACATTCAGAGCTCTCTCACAATGTTTTTGGAACACCAACATTTTCTGGACTTTAGGGGGTCTACGATGTCTGTAAACTTTTTTTTTGGGCCTCCAAACATTTCAACATTTTTGCAGGCCTAAAATGCATTTAAGGCCTTTTTTGGGCTGCTAACATATTCTGTACGTTCAGGGGGGTAGGATGCATTTTTCGTGCCAAAAATATTTTTGGGAATTTCAGTGGTCTAGGATGCGGGTTAATGCCCCTTTCAAGCTGCAAATGCTTTTGGGACATTCCGAGCTCTCTCAAACTGCTTTTGGGCCACCAACATTTTCTGGACTTTAGGTGGTCTACGATGCCTGTAAACCCCTTTTTTGGGCCACCAAAGATTTCAACATTTTTGCCGGCCTAAGATGCATTTTAAGGCCTTTTTTGGGCTGCTCACATATTCTGTACTTTCAGGGGTGTAGGATGCATTTTTCGTGCCAGAAATATTTTTGGTAATTTCAGTGGTCTAGGATTTGGGTTAATGCCCCTTTTGGGCTGCTAATGTTTTTGGGACATTCAGAGCTCTCTCACAATGTCTTTGGGCCACCAACATTTTCTGGACGTTAGGGGGTCTACGATGCCGGTAAACCTTTTTTTTTGGCCTCCAAAAATTTCAACATTTTTGCAGGCCTAAATTGCATTTAAGGCCTTTTTTGGGCTGCTAACATATTCTGTACTTTCAGGGGTTTAGGATGCATTTTTCGTGCCCAAAATATTTTTGGGAATTTCAGTGGTCTAGGATTTGGGTTAATGCCCCTTTCAGGCTGCAACTGTTTTTGGGACATTCAGAGCTCTCTCACAATGTTTTTGGGCCACCAACATTTTCTGGACTTTAGGGGGTCTACGATGCCTGTAAACCTTTTTTTGGGCCTCCAAACATTTCAACATTTTTGCAGGCCTAAAATGCATTTAAGGCCTTTTTTGGGCTGCTAACATATTCTGTACTTTCAGGGGGGTAGGATGCATTTTTCATGCCAAAAATATTTTGGAGTATTACAGTGGTCTAGGATGTGGGTTAATGCCCCTTTCAGGCTGCAAATGCTTTTGGGACATTCCGAGCTCTCTCACACTGCTTTTGGGCCACCAACATTTTATGGACTTTAGGTGGTCTACGATGCCTGTAAACCCCTTTTTTGGGCATCCAAACATTTCAACATTTTTGCAGGCCTAAGATGCATTTTAAGGCCTTTTTGGGCTGCCAACATTTTCTGAACTTTCAGGGGTGTAGGATGCATTTTTCGTGCCAAAAATATTTTTGGGAATTTCAGTGGTCTAGGATTTGGGTTAATGCCCCTTTCAGGCTGCAAATGTTTTTGGGACATTCAGAGCTCTCTCACAATGTTTTTGGGCCACCAACATTTTCTGGACTTTAGGGGGTCTACGATGCCTGTAAACCTTTTTTTTGGGCCTCCAAACATTTCAACATTTTTGCAGGCCTAAAATGCATTTAAGGCCTTTTTTGGGCTGCTAACATATTCTGTACTTTCAGGGGGGTAGGATGCATTTTTCATGCCAAAAATATTTTGGGGAATTTCAGTGGTCTAGGATGCGGGTTAATGCCCCTTTCAAGCTGCAAATGCTTTTGGGACATTCCGAGCTCTCTCACACTGCTTTTGGGCCACCAACATTTTATGGACTTTAGGTGGTCTACGATGCCTGTAAACCCCTTTTTTGGGCCTCCAAAGATTTCAACATTTTTGCCGGCCTAAGATGCATTTTAAGGCCTTTTTTGGGCTGCTAACATATTCTGTACTTTCGGGGATGTAGGATGCATTTTTCGTGGCAAAAATATTTTGGAGAATTACAGTGGTCTAGGATGTGGGTTAATGCCCCTTTTGGGCTGCTAATGTTTTTGGGACATTCAGAGCTCTCTCACAATGTCTTTGGGCCACCAACATTTTCTGGACGTTAGGGGGTCTACGATGCCGGTAAACCTTTTTTTTTGGCCTCCAAAAATTTCAACATTTTTGCAGGCCTAAATTGCATTTAAGGCCTTTTTTGGGCTGCTAACATATTCTGTACTTTCAGGGGTTTAGGATGCATTTTTCGTGCCAAAAATATTTTGGAGAATTACAGTGGTCTAGGATGTGGGTTAATGCCCCTTTCAGGCTGTAAATGTTTTTGGGACATTCAGAGATCTCTCACAATGTTTTTGGGCCACCAACATTTTCCAGACTTTAGGGGGTCTACGATGCCTGTAAACCCCTTTTTTGGGCCTCCAAAGATTTCAACATTTTTTCGGGCCTAAGATGCATTTTAAGGCCTTTTTTGGAATGCTGACATATTCTGAACTTTCAGGGTTGTAGGATGCATTTTTCGTGCCAAAAATATTTTTGGGACTTTCAGGGGTCTAGCATGCGGGTTAATGTCCTTTTCAGACTGCAAATGTTTTTGGGACATTCAGAGATCTCTCACAATGTTTTTGGGCCACCAACATTTTACACACTTTAGGGGGTCTACGATGCCTGTAAACCCCTTTTTTGGGCCTCCAAAGATTTCAACATTTTTGCAGGCCTAAGATGCATTTTAAGGCCTTTTTCGGGCTGCTAACATATTCTGTACTTTCGGGGTTGTAGGATCCATTTTTCGTGGCAAAAATATTTTTGTTTTGGGAATTTCAGTGGTCTAGAATGTGGGTTAATGCCCCTTTCAGGCTGCAAATGCTTTTGGGACATTCAGAGCTCTCTCACACTGTTTTTGGGCTACCAACATTTTCTGAACTTTAGGGGGTCTACGATGCCTGTAAACCCCTTTTTTGGGCATCCAAACATTTCAACATTTTTGCAGGCCTAAAATGCATTTAAGGCCTTATTTGGGCTGCTAACATATTCTGTACTTTCAGGGGGGTAGGATGCATTTTTCGTGCCAAAAATATTTTTGGGAATTTCAGTGGTCTAGGATGCAGGTTAATGCCCCTTTCAAGCTGCAAATGCTTTTGGGACATTCCGAGCTCTCTCACACTGCTTTTGGGCCACCAACATTTTCTGGACTTTAGGTGGTCAACGATGCCTGTAAACCCCTTTTTTGGGCCTCCAAAGATTTCAACATTTTTGCCAGCCTAAGATGCATTTTAAGGCCTTTTTTGGGCTGCTAACATATTCTGTACTTTCGGGGACGTAGGATGCATTTTTCGTGGCAAAAATATTTTGGAGAATTACAGTGGTCTAGGATGTGGGTTAATGCCCCTTTCAGGCTGTAAATGTTTTTGGGACATTCAGAGATCTCGCACAATGTTTTTGGGCCACCAACATTTTCCAGACTTTAGGGGGTCTACGATGCCTGTAAACCCCTTTTTTGGGCCTCCAAAGATTTCAACATTTTTTCAGGCCTAAGATGCATTTTAAGGCCTTTTTTGGAATGCTGACATATTCTGAACTTTCAGGGTTGTAGGATGCATTTTTCGTGCCAAAAATATTTTTGGGAATTTCAGGGGTCTAGCATGCGGGTTAATGTCCTTTTCAGACTGCAAATGTTTTTGGGAGATTCAGAGCTCTCTCACACCGTTTTTGGGCCACTGACATATTCTGGACTTTAGGGGGTCTACGATGCCTGTAAACCCCTTTTTCGGGCATCCAAACATTTCAACATTTTTGCAGGCCTAAGTTGCATTTTAAGGCCTTTTTGGGCTGCTAACATTTTCTGAACTTTCAGGGGTGTAGGATGCATTTTTCGTGCCAGAAATATTTTTGGTAATTTCAGTGGTCTAGGATTTGGGTTAATGCCCCTTTCAGGCTGCAAATGTTTTTGGGACATTCAGAGCTCTCTCACAATGTTTTTGGAACACCAACATTTTCTGGACTTTAGGGGGTCTACGATGTCTGTAAACTTTTTTTTTGGGCCTCCAAACATTTCAACATTTTTGCAGGCCTAAAATGCATTTAAGGCCTTTTTTGGGCTGCTAACATATTCTGTACGTTCAGGGGGGTAGGATGCATTTTTCGTGCCAAAAATATTTTTGGGAATTTCAGTGGTCTAGGATGCGGGTTAATGCCCCTTTCAAGCTGCAAATGCTTTTGGGACATTCTGAGCTCTCTCAAACTGCTTTTGGGCCACCAACATTTTCTGGACTTTAGGTGGTCTACGATGCCTGTAAACCCCTTTTTTGGGCCACCAAAGATTTCAACATTTTTGCCGGCCTAAGATGCATTTTAAGGCCTTTTTTGGGCTGCTCACATATTCTGTACTTTCAGGGGTGTAGGATGCATTTTTCGTGCCAGAAATATTTTTGGTAATTTCAGTGGTCTAGGATTTGGGTTAATGCCCCTTTTGGGCTGCTAATGTTTTTGGGACATTCAGAGCTCTCTCACAATGTCTTTGGGCCACCAACATTTTCTGGACGTTAGGGGGTCTACGATGCCGGTAAACCTTTTTTTTTGGCCTCCAAAAATTTCAACATTTTTGCAGGCCTAAATTGCATTTAAGGCCTTTTTTGGGCTGCTAACATATTCTGTACTTTCAGGGGTTTAGGATGCATTTTTCGTGCCAAAAATATTTTTGGGAATTTCAGTGGTCTAGGATTTGGGTTAATGCCCCTTTCAGGCTGCAAATGTTTTTGGGACATTCAGAGCTCTCTCACAATGTTTTTGGGCCACCAACATTTTCTGGACTTTAGGGGGTCTACGATGCCTGTAAACCTTTTTTTTGGGCCTCCAAACATTTCAACATTTTTGCAGGCCTAAAATGCATCTAAGGCCTTTTTTGGGCTGCTAACATATTCTGTACTTTCAGGGGGGTAGGATGCATTTTTCATGCCAAAAATATTTTGGAGTATTACAGTCGTCTAGGATGTGGGTTAATGCCCCTTTCAGGCTGTAAATGTTTTTGGGACATTCAGAGATCTCTCACAATGTTTTTGGGCCACTAACATTTTCCAGACTTTAGGGGGTCTACGATGCCTGTAAACCCCTTTTTTGGGCCTCCAAAGATTTCAACATTTTTTCAGGCCTAAGATGCATTTTAAGACCTTTTTTGGAATGCTGACATATTCTGAACTTTCAGGGTTGTAGGATGCATTTTTCGTGCCAAAAATATTTTTGGGAATTTCAGGGGTCTAGCATGCGGGTTAATGTCCTTTTCAGACTGCAAATGTTTTTGGGAGATTCAGAGCTCTCTCACACCGTTTTTGGGCCACCGACATATTCTGGACTTTAGGGGGTATACGATGCCTGTAAACCCCTTTTTTGGGCATCCAAACATTTCAACATTTTTGCAGGCCTAAGATGCATTTTAAGGCCTTTTTGGGCTGCTAACATTTTCTGAACTTTCAGGGGTGTAGGATGCATTTTTCGTGCCAGAAATATTTTTGGTAATTTCAGTGGTCTAGGATTTGGGTTAATGCCCCTTTCAGGCTGCAAATGTTTTTGGGACATTCAGAGCTCTCTCACAATGTTTTTGGGCCACCAACATTTTCTGGACTTTAGGGGGTCTACGATGCCTGTAAACCTTTTTTTTGGGCCTCCAAACATTTCAACATTTTTGCAGGCCTAAAATGCATTTAAGGCCTTTTTTGGGCTGCTAACATATTCTGTACTTTCAGGGGGGTAGGATGCATTTTTCATGCCAAAAATATTTTGGGGAATTTCAGTGGTCTAGGATACGGGTTAATGCCCCTTTCAAGCTGCAAATGCTTTTGGGACATTCCGAGCTCTCTCACACTGCTTTTGGGCCACCAACATTTTATGGACTTTAGGTGGTCTACGATGCCTGTAAACCCCTTTTTTGGGCCTCCAAAGATTTCAACATTTTTGCCGGCCTAAGATGCATTTTAAGGCCTTTTTTGGGCTGCTAACATATTCTGTACTTTCGGGGATGTAGGATGCATTTTTCGTGGCAAAAATATTTTGGAGAATTACAGTGGTCTAGGATGTGGGTTAATGCCCCTTTCACGCTGTAAATGTTTTTGGGACATTCAGAGATCTCTCACAATGTTTTTGGGCCACCAACATTATACAGACTTTAGGGGGTCTACGATGCCTGTAAACCCCTTTTTCGGGCATCCAAACATTTCAACATTTTTGCAGGCCTAAGATGCATTTTAAGGCCTTTTTGGGCTGCTAACATTTTCTGAACTTTCAGGGGTGTAGGATGCATTTTTCGTGCCAGAAATATTTTTGGTAATTTCAGTGGTCTAGGATTTGGGTTAATGCCCCTTTCAAGCTGCAAATGCTTTTGGGACATTCCGAGCTCTCTCACACTGCTTTTGGGCCACCAATATTTTATGGACTTTAGGTGGTCTACGATGCCTGTAAACCCCTTTTTTGGGCCTCCAAAGATTTCAACATTTTTGCAGGCCTAAGATGCATGTTAAGGCCTTTTTTGGGCTGCTAACATATTCTGTACTTTCGGGGTTGTAGGATCCATTTTTCGTGGCAAAAATATTTTTGTTTTGGGAATTTCAGTGGTCTAGGATGTGGGTTAATGCCCCTTTCAGGCTGCAAATGCTTTTGGGACATTCAGAGCTCTCTCACACTGTTTTTGGGCCACCAACATTTTCTGAACTTTAGGGGGTCTACGATGCCTGTAAACCCCTTTTTTGGGCATCCAAAGATTTCAACATTTTTGCAGGCCTAAGATGCATTTTAAGGCCTTTTTTGGGCTGCTAACATATTCTGTACTTTCGGGGTTGTAGGATCCATTTTTCGTGGCAAAAATATTTTTGTTTTGGGAATTTCAGTGGTCTAGGATGTGGGTTAATGCCCCTTTCAGGCTGCAAATGCTTTTGGGACATTCAGAGCTCTCTCACACTGTTTTTGGGCCACCAACATTTTCTGAACTTTAGGGGGTCTACGATGCCTGTAAACCCCTTTTTTGGGCATCCAAACATTTCAACATTTTTGCAGGCCTAAGATGCATTTTAAGGCCTTTTTTGGGCTGCTAACATTTTCTGAACTTTCAGGGGTGTAGGATGCATTTTTCGTGCCAGAAATATTTTTGGTAATTTCAGTGGTCTAGGATTTGGGTTAATGCCCCTTTTGGGCTGCTAATGTTTTTGGGACATTCAGAGCTCTCTCACAATGTCTTTGGGCCACCAACATTTTCTGGACGTTAGGGGGTCTACGATGCCGGTAAACCTTTTTTTTTGGCCTCCAAAAATTTCAACATTTTTGCAGGACTAAATTGCATTTAAGGCCTTTTGTGGGCTGCTAACATATTCTGTACTTTCAGGGGTTTAGGATGCATTTTTCGTGCCAAAAATATTTTTGGGAATTTCAGTGGTCTAGGATTTGGGTTAATGCCCCTTTCAGGCTGCAAATGTTTTTGGGACATTCAGAGCTCTCTCACAATGTTTTTGGGCCACCAACATTTTCTGGACTTTAGGGGGTCTACGATGCCTGTAAACCTTTTTTTTGGGCCTCCAAACATTTCAACATTTTTGCAGGCCTAAAATGCAATTAAGGCCTTTTTTGGGCTGCTAACATATTCTGTACTTTCAGGGATGTAGGATGCATTTTTCGTGGCAAAAATATTTTGGAGCATTACAGTGGTCTAGGATGTGGGTTAATGCCCCTTTCAGGCTGCAAATGTTTTTGGGACATTCAGAGCTCTCTCACAATGTTTTTGGAACACCAACATTTTCTGGACTTTAGGGGGTCTACGATGTCTGTAAACTTTTTTTTTGGGCCTCCAAACATTTCAACATTTTTGCAGGCCTAAAATGCATTTAAGGCCTTTTTTGGGCTGCTAACATATTCTGTACGTTCAGGGGGGTAGGATGCATTTTTCGTGCCAAAAATATTTTTGGGAATTTCAGTGGTCTAGGATGCGGGTTAATGCCCCTTTCAAGCTGCAAATGCTTTTGGGACATTCCGAGCTCTCTCAAACTGCTTTTGGGCCACCAACATTTTCTGGACTTTAGGTGGTCTACGATGCCTGTAAACCCCTTTTTTGGGCCACCAAAGATTTCAACATTTTTGCCGGCCTAAGATGCATTTTAAGGCCTTTTTTGGGCTGCTCACATATTCTGTACTTTCAGGGGTGTAGGATGCATTTTTCGTGCCAGAAATATTTTTGGTAATTTCAGTGGTCTAGGATTTGGGTTAATGCCCCTTTTGGGCTGCTAATGTTTTTGGGACATTCAGAGCTCTCTCACAATGTCTTTGGGCCACCAACATTTTCTGGACGTTAGGGGGTCTACGATGCCGGTAAACCTTTTTTTTTGGCCTCCAAAAATTTCAACATTTTTGCAGGCCTAAATTGCATTTAAGGCCTTTTTTGGGCTGCTAACATATTCTGTACTTTCAGGGGTTTAGGATGCATTTTTCGTGCCAAAAATATTTTTGGGAATTTCAGTGGTCTAGGATTTGGGTTAATGCCCCTTTCAGGCTGCAAATGTTTTTGGGACATTCAGAGCTCTCTCACAATGTTTTTGGGCCACCAACATTTTCTGGACTTTAGGGGGTCTACGATGCCTGTAAACCTTTTTTTTGGGCCTCCAAACATTTCAACATTTTTGCAGGCCTAAAATGCATTTAAGGCCTTTTTTGGGCTGCTAACATATTCTGTACTTTCAGGGGGGTAGGATGCATTTTTCATGCCAAAAATATTTTGGAGTATTACAGTCGTCTAGGATGTGGGTTAATGCCCCTTTCAGGCTGTAAATGTTTTTGGGACATTCAGAGATCTCTCACAATGTTTTTGGGCCACCAACATTTTCCAGACTTTAGGGGGTCTACGATGCCTGTAAACCCCTTTTTTGGGCCTCCAAAGATTTCAACATTTTTTCAGGCCTAAGATGCATTTTAAGACCTTTTTTGGAATGCTGACATATTCTGAACTTTCAGGGTTGTAGGATGCATTTTTCGTGCCAAAAATATTTTTGGGAATTTCAGGGGTCTAGCATGCGGGTTAATGTCCTTTTCAGACTGCAAATGTTTTTGGGAGATTCAGAGCTCTCTCACACCGTTTTTGGGCCACCGACATATTCTGGACTTTAGGGGGTATACGATGCCTGTAAACCCCTTTTTTGGGCATCCAAACATTTCAACATTTTTGCAGGCCTAAGATGCATTTTAAGGCCTTTTTGGGCTGCTAACATTTTCTGAACTTTCAGGGGTGTAGGATGCATTTTTCGTGCCAGAAATATTTTTGGTAATTTCAGTGGTCTAGGATTTGGGTTAATGCCCCTTTCAGGCTGCAAATGTTTTTGGGACATTCCGAGCTCTCTCACACTGCTTTTGGGCCACCAACATTTTATGGACTTTAGGTGGTCTACGATGCCTGTAAACCCCTTTTTTGGGCCTCCAAAGATTTCAACATTTTTGCCGGCCTAAGATGCATTTTAAGGCCTTTTTTGGGCTGCTAACATATTCTGTACTTTCGGGGATGTAGGATGCATTTTTCGTGGCAAAAATATTTTGGAGAATTACAGTGGTCTAGGATGTGGGTTAATGCCCCTTTCACGCTGTAAATGTTTTTGGGACATTCAGAGATCTCTCACAATGTTTTTGGGCCACCAACATTATACAGACTTTAGGGGGTCTACGATGCCTGTAAACCCCTTTTTCGGGCATCCAAACATTTCAACATTTTTGCAGGCCTAAGATGCATTTTAAGGCCTTTTTGGGCTGCTAACATTTTCTGAACTTTCAGGGGTGTAGGATGCATTTTTCGTGCCAGAAATATTTTTGGTAATTTCAGTGGTCTAGGATTTGGGTTAATGCCCCTTTCAAGCTGCAAATGCTTTTGGGACATTCCGAGCTCTCTCACACTGCTTTTGGGCCACCAATATTTTATGGACTTTAGGTGGTCTACGATGCCTGTAAACCCCTTTTTTGGGCCTCCAAAGATTTCAACATTTTTGCAGGCCTAAGATGCATGTTAAGGCCTTTTTTGGGCTGCTAACATATTCTGTACTTTCGGGGTTGTAGGATCCATTTTTCGTGGCAAAAATATTTTTGTTTTGGGAATTTCAGTGGTCTAGGATGTGGGTTAATGCCCCTTTCAGGCTGCAAATGCTTTTGGGACATTCAGAGCTCTCTCACACTGTTTTTGGGCCACCAACATTTTCTGAACTTTAGGGGGTCTACGATGCCTGTAAACCCCTTTTTTGGGCATCCAAAGATTTCAACATTTTTGCAGGCCTAAGATGCATTTTAAGGCCTTTTTTGGGCTGCTAACATATTCTGTACTTTCGGGGTTGTAGGATCCATTTTTCGTGGCAAAAATATTTTTGTTTTGGGAATTTCAGTGGTCTAGGATGTGGGTTAATGCCCCTTTCAGGCTGCAAATGCTTTTGGGACATTCAGAGCTCTCTCACACTGTTTTTGGGCCACCAACATTTTCTGAACTTTAGGGGGTCTACGATGCCTGTAAACCCCTTTTTTGGGCATCCAAACATTTCAACATTTTTGCAGGCCTAAGATGCATTTTAAGGCCTTTTTTGGGCTGCTAACATTTTCTGAACTTTCAGGGGTGTAGGATGCATTTTTCGTGCCAGAAATATTTTTGGTAATTTCAGTGGTCTAGGATTTGGGTTAATGCCCCTTTTGGGCTGCTAATGTTTTTGGGACATTCAGAGCTCTCTCACAATGTCTTTGGGCCACCAACATTTTCTGGACGTTAGGGGGTCTACGATGCCGGTAAACCTTTTTTTTTGGCCTCCAAAAATTTCAACATTTTTGCAGGACTAAATTGCATTTAAGGCCTTTTGTGGGCTGCTAACATATTCTGTACTTTCAGGGGTTTAGGATGCATTTTTCGTGCCAAAAATATTTTTGGGAATTTCAGTGGTCTAGGATTTGGGTTAATGCCCCTTTCAGGCTGCAAATGTTTTTGGGACATTCAGAGCTCTCTCACAATGTTTTTGGGCCACCAACATTTTCTGGACTTTAGGGGGTCTACGATGCCTGTAAACCTTTTTTTTGGGCCTCCAAACATTTCAACATTTTTGCAGGCCTAAAATGCAATTAAGGCCTTTTTTGGGCTGCTAACATATTCTGTACTTTCAGGGATGTAGGATGCATTTTTCGTGGCAAAAATATTTTGGAGAATTACAGTGGTCTAGGATGTGGGTTAATGCCCCTTTCAGGCTGTAAATGTTTTTGGGACATTCAGAGATCTCTCACAATGTTTTTGGCCCACCAAAATTTCCAGACTTTAGGGGGTCTACGATGCCTGTAAACCCCTTTTTTGGGCCTCCAAAGAGTTCAACATTTTTTCAGGCCTAAGATGCATTTTAAGGCCTTTTTTGGAATGCTGACATATTCTGAACTTTCAGGGTTGTAGGATGCATTTTTCGTGCCAAAAATATTTTTGGGAATTTCAGGGGTCTAGCATGCGGGTTAATGTCCTTTTCAGACTGCAAATGTTTTTGGGAGATTCAGAGCTCTCTCACACCGTTTTTGGGCCACCGACATATTCTGGACTTTAGGGGGTCTACGATGCCTATAAACCCCTTTTTGGGCATCCAAACATTTCAACATTTTTGCCGGCCTAAGATGCATTTTAAGGCCTTTTTTGGGCTGCTAACATATTCTGAACTTTCAGGGTTGTAGGATGCATTTTTCGTGCCAAAAATATTTTTGGGAATTTCAGGGGTCTAGCATGCGGGTTAATGTCCTTTTCAGGCTGTAAATGTTTTTGGGACATTCAGAGATCTCTCACAATGTTTTTGGGCCACCAACATTTTACAGACTTTAGGGGGTCTACGATGCCTGTAAACCCCTTTTTTGGGCCTCCAAAGATTTCAACATTTTTGCAGGCCTAAGATGCATTTTAAGGCCTTTTTCGGGCTGCTAACATATTCTGTACTTTCGGGGTTGTAGGATCCATTTTTCGTGGCAAAAATATTTTTGTTTTGGGAATTTCAGTGGTCTAGAATGTGGGTTAATGCCCCTTTCAGGCTGCAAATGCTTTTGGGACATTCAGAGCTCTCTCACACTGTTTTTGGGCCACCAACATTTTCTGAACTTTAGGGGGTCTACGATGCCTGTAAACCCCTTTTTTGGGCATCCAAACATTTCAACATTTTTGCAGGCCTAAAATGCATTTAAGGCCTTATTTGGGCTGCTAACATATTCTGTACTTTCAGGGGGGTAGGATGCATTTTTCGTGCCAAAAATATTTTTGGGAATTTCAGTGGTCTAGGATGCAGGTTAATGCCCCTTTCAAGCTGCAAATGCTTTTGGGACATTCCGAGCTCTCTCACACTGCTTTTGGGCCACCAACATTTTCTGGACTTTAGGTGGTCAACGATGCCTGTAAACCCCTTTTTTGGGCCTCCAAAGATTTGAACATTTTTGCCAGCCTAAGATGCATTTTAAGGCCTTTTTTGGGCTGCTAACATATTCTGTACTTTCGGGGACGTAGGATGCATTTTTCGTGGCAAAAATATTTTGGAGAATTACAGTGGTCTAGGATGTGGGTTAATGCCCCTTTCAGGCTGTAAATGTTTTTGGGACATTCAGAGATCTCGCACAATGTTTTTGGGCCACCAACATTTTCCAGACTTTAGGGGGTCTACGATGCCTGTAAACCCCTTTTTTGGGCCTCCAAAGATTTCAACATTTTTTCAGGCCTAAGATGCATTTTAAGGCCTTTTTTGGAATGCTGACATATTCTGAACTTTCAGGGTTGTAGGATGCATTTTTCGTGCCAAAAATATTTTTGGGAATTTCAGGGGTCTAGCATGCGGGTTAATGTCCTTTTCAGACTGCAAATGTTTTTGGGAGATTCAGAGCTCTCTCACACCGTTTCTGGGCCACTGACATATTCTGGACTTTAGGGGGTCTACGATGCCTGTAAACCCCTTTTTCGGGCATCCAAACATTTCAACATTTTTGCAGGCCTAAGTTGCATTTTAAGGCCTTTTTGGGCTGCTAACATTTTCTGAACTTTCTGGGGTGTAGGATGCATTTTTCGTGCCAGAAATATTTTTGGTAATTTCAGTGGTCTAGGATTTGGGTTAATGCCCCTTTCAGGCTGCAAATGTTTTTGGGACATTCAGAGCTCTCTCACAATGTTTTTGGAACACCAACATATTCTGGACTTTAGGGGGTCTACAATGCCTGTAAACTTTTTTTTTGGGCCTCCAAACATTTCAACATTTTAGCAGGCCTAAAATGCATTTAAGGCCTTTTTTGGGCTGCTAACATATTCTGTACGTTCAGGGGGGTAGGATGCATTTTTCGTGCCAAAAATATTTTTGGGAATTTCAGTGGTCTAGGATGCGGGTTGATGCCCCTTTCAAGCTGCAAATGCTTTTGGGACATTCCGAGCTCTCTCAAACTGCTTTTGGGCCACCAACATTTTCTGGACTTTAGGTGGTCTACGATGCCTGTAAACCCCTTTTTTGGGCCACCAAAGATTTCAACATTTTTGCCGGCCTAAAATGCATTTTAAGGCCTTTTTTGGGCTGCTCACATATTCTGTACTTTCGGGGATGTAGGATGCATTTTTCGTGACAAAAATATTTTGGAGAATTACAGTGGTCTAGGATGTGGGTTAATGCCCCTTTCAGGCTGTAAATGTTTTTGGGACATTCAGAGATCTCTCACAATGTTTTTGGGCCACCAACATTTTCCAGACTTTAGGGGGTCTACGATGCCTGTAAACCACTTTTTTGGGCCTCCAAAGATTTCAACATTTTTTCAGGCCTAAAATGCATTTAAGGCCTTATTTGGGCTGCTAACATATTCTGTACTTTCAGGGGGGTAGGATGCATTTTTCGTGCCAAAAATATTTTTGGGAATTTCAGTGGTCTAGGATGCAGGTTAATGCCCCTTTCAAGCTGCAAATGCTTTTGGGACATTCCGAGCTCTCTCACACTGCTTTTGGGCCACCAACATTTTCTGGACTTTAGGTGGTCAACGATGCCTGTAAACCCCTTTTTTGGGCCTCCAAAGATTTGAACATTTTTGCCAGCCTAAGATGCATTTTAAGGCCTTTTTTGGGCTGCTAACATATTCTGTACTTTCGGGGACGTAGGATGCATTTTTCGTGGCAAAAATATTTTGGAGAATTACAGTGGTCTAGGATGTGGGTTAATGCCCCTTTCAGGCTGTAAATGTTTTTGGGACATTCAGAGATCTCGCACAATGTTTTTGGGCCACCAACATTTTCCAGACTTTAGGGGGTCTACGATGCCTGTAAACCCCTTTTTTGGGCCTCCAAAGATTTCAACATTTTTTCAGGCCTAAGATGCATTTTAAGGCCTTTTTTGGAATGCTGACATATTCTGAACTTTCAGGGTTGTAGGATGCATTTTTCGTGCCAAAAATATTTTTGGGAATTTCAGGGGTCTAGCATGCGGGTTAATGTCCTTTTCAGACTGCAAATGTTTTTGGGAGATTCAGAGCTCTCTCACACCGTTTTTGGGCCACTGACATATTCTGGACTTTAGGGGGTCTACGATGCCTGTAAACCCCTTTTTCGGGCATCCAAACATTTCAACATTTTTGCAGGCCTAAGTTGCATTTTAAGGCCTTTTTGGGCTGCTAACATTTTCTGAACTTTCTGGGGTGTAGGATGCATTTTTCGTGCCAGAAATATTTTTGGTAATTTCAGTGGTCTAGGATTTGGGTTAATGCCCCTTTCAGGCTGCAAATGTTTTTGGGACATTCAGAGCTCTCTCACAATGTTTTTGGAACACCAACATATTCTGGACTTTAGGGGGTCTACAATGCCTGTAAACTTTTTTTTTGGGCCTCCAAACATTTCAACATTTTTGCAGGCCTAAAATGCATTTAAGGCCTTTTTTGGGCTGCTAACATATTCTGTACGTTCAGGGGGGTAGGATGCATTTTTCGTGCCAAAAATATTTTTGGGAATTTCAGTGGTCTAGGATGCGGGTTGATGCCCCTTTCAAGCTGCAAATGCTTTTGGGACATTCCGAGCTCTCTCAAACTGCTTTTGGGCCACCAACATTTTCTGGACTTTAGGTGGTCTACGATGCCTGTAAACCCCTTTTTTGGGCCACCAAAGATTTCAACATTTTTGCCGGCCTAAGATGCATTTTAAGGCCTTTTTTGGGCTGCTCACATATTCTGTACTTTCGGGGATGTAGGATGCATTTTTCGTGGCAAAAATATTTTGGAGAATTACAGTGGTCTAGGATGTGGGTTAATGCCCCTTTCAGGCTGTAAATGTTTTTGGGACATTCAGAGATCTCTCACAATGTTTTTGGGCCACCAACATTTTCCAGACTTTAGGGGGTCTACGATGCCTGTAAACCCCTTTTTTGGGCCTCCAAAGATTTCAACATTTTTTCAGGCCTAAGATGCATTTTAAGGCCTTTTTTGGAATGCTGACATATTCTGAACTTTCAGGGTTGTAGGATGCATTTTTCGTGCCAAAAATATTTTTGGGAATTTCAGGGGTCTAGCATGCGGGTTAATGTCCTTTTCAGACTGCAAATGTTTTTGGGAGATTCAGAGCTCTCTCACACCGTTTTTGGGCCACCGACATATTCTGGACTTTAGGGGGTCTACGATGCCTGTAAACCCCTTTTTTGGGCATCCAAACATTTCAACATTTTTGCAGGCCTAAGATGCATTTTAAGGCCTTTTTGGGCTGCCAACATTTTCTGAACTTTCAGGGGTGTAGGATGCATTTTTCGTGCCAAAAATATTTTTGGGAATTTCAGTGGTCTAGGATTTGGGTTAATGCCCCTTTCAGGCTGCAAATGTTTTTGGGACATTCAGAGCTCTCTCACAATGTTTTTGGGCCACCAACATTTTCTGGACTTTAGGGGGTCTACGATGCCTGTAAACCTTTTTTTTGGGCCTCCAAACATTTCAACATTTTTGCAGGCCTAAAATGCATTTAAGGCCTTTTTTGGGCTGCTAACATATTCTGTACTTTCAGGGGGGTAGGATGCATTTTTCATGCCAAAAATATTTTGGAGTATTACAGTCGTCTAGGATGTGGGTTAATGCCCCTTTCAGGCTGTAAATGTTTTTGGGACATTCAGAGATCTCTCACAATGTTTTTGGGCCACCAACATTTTCCAGACTTTAGGGGGTCTACGATGCCTGTAAACCCCTTTTTTGGGCCTCCAAAGATTTCAACATTTTTTCAGGCCTAAGATGCATTTTAAGGCCTTTTTTGGAATGCTGACATATTCTGAACTTTCAGGGTTGTAGGATGCATTTTTCGTGCCAAAAATATTTTTGGGAATTTCAGGGGTCTAGCATGCGGGTTAATGTCCTTTTCAGACTGCAAATGTTTTTGGGAGATTCAGAGCTCTCTCACACCGTTTTTGGGCCACCGACATATTCTGGACTTTAGGGGGTATACGATGCCTGTAAACCCCTTTTTTGGGCAGCCAAACATTTCAACATTTTTGCAGGCCTAAGATGCATTTTAAGGCCTTTTTGGGCTGCTAACATTTTCTGAACTTTCAGGGGTGTAGGATGCATTTTTCGTGCCAGAAATATTTTTGGTAATTTCAGTGGTCTAGGATTTGGGTTAATGCCCCTTTCAGGCTGCAAATGTTTTTGGGACATTCAGAGCTCTCTCACAATGTTTTTGGGCCACCAACATTTTCTGGACTTTAGGGGGTCTACGATGCCTGTAAACCTTTTTTTTGGGCCTCCAAACATTTCAACATTTTTGCAGGCCTAAAATGCATTTAAGGCCTTTTTTGGGCTGCTAACATATTCTGTACTTTCAGGGGGTTAGGATGCATTTTTCATGCCAAAAATATTTTGGGGAATTTCAGTGGTCTAGGATGCGGGTTAATGCCCCTTTCAAGCTGCAAATGCTTTTGGGACATTCCGAGCTCTCTCACACTGCTTTTGGGCCACCAACATTTTATGGACTTTAGGTGGTCTACGATGCCTGTAAACCCCTTTTTTGGGCCTCCAAAGATTTCAACATTTTTGCCGGCCTAAGATGCATTTTAAGGCCTTTTTTGGGCTGCTAACATATTCTGTACTTTCGGGGATGTAGGATGCATTTTTCGTGGCAAAAATATTTTGGAGAATTACAGTGGTCTAGGATGTGGGTTAATGCCCCTTTCACGCTGTAAATGTTTTTGGGACATTCAGAGATCTCTCACAATGTTTTTGGGCCACCAACATTATACAGACTTTAGGGGGTCTACGATGCCTGTAAACCCCTTTTTCGGGCATCCAAACATTTCAACATTTTTGCAGGCCTAAGATGCATTTTAAGGCCTTTTTGGGCTGCTAACATTTTCTGAACTTTCAGGGGTGTAGGATGCATTTTTCGTGCCAGAAATATTTTTGGTAATTTCAGTGGTCTAGGATTTGGGTTAATGCCCCTTTCAAGCTGCAAATGCTTTTGGGACATTCCGAGCTCTCTCACACTGCTTTTGGGCCACCAATATTTTATGGACTTTAGGTGGTCTACGATGCCTGTAAACCCCTTTTTTGGGCCTCCAAAGATTTCAACATTTTTGCAGGCCTAAGATGCATTTTAAGGCCTTTTTTGGGCTGCTAACATATTCTGTACTTTCGGGGTTGTAGGATCCATTTTTCGTGGCAAAAATATTTTTGTTTTGGGAATTTCAGTGGTCTAGGATGTGGGTTAATGCCCCTTTCAGGCTGCAAATGCTTTTGGGACATTCAGAGCTCTCTCACACTGTTTTTGGGCCACCAACATTTTCTGAACTTTAGGGGGTCTACGATGCCTGTAAACCCCTTTTTTGGGCATCCAAACATTTCAACATTTTTGCAGGCCTAAGATGCATTTTAAGGCCTTTTTTGGGCTGCTAACATTTTCTGAACTTTCAGGGGTGTAGGATGCATTTTTCGTGCCAGAAATATTTTTGGTAATTTCAGTGGTCTAGGATTTGGGTTAATGCCCCTTTTGGGCTGCTAATGTTTTTGGGACATTCAGAGCTCTCTCACAATGTCTTTGGGCCACCAACATTTTCTGGACGTTAGGGGGTCTACGATGCCGGTAAACCTTTTTTTTTGGCCTCCAAAAATTTCAACATTTTTGCAGGACTAAATTGCATTTAAGGCCTTTTGTGGGCTGCTAACATATTCTGTACTTTCAGGGGTTTAGGATGCATTTTTCGTGCCAAAAATATTTTTGGGAATTTCAGTGGTCTAGGATTTGGGTTAATGCCCCTTTCAGGCTGCAAATGTTTTTGGGACATTCAGAGCTCTCTCACAATGTTTTTGGGCCACCAACATTTTCTGGACTTTAGGGGGTCTACGATGCCTGTAAACCTTTTTTTTGGGCCTCCAAACATTTCAACATTTTTGCAGGCCTAAAATGCAATTAAGGCCTTTTTTGGGCTGCTAACATATTCTGTACTTTCAGGGATGTAGGATGCATTTTTCGTGGCAAAAATATTTTGGAGAATTACAGTGGTCTAGGATGTGGGTTAATGCCCATTTCAGGCTGTAAATGTTTTTGGGACATTCAGAGATCTCTCACAATGTTTTTGGCCCACCAAAATTTCCAGACTTTAGGGGGTCTACGATGCCTGTAAACCCCTTTTTTGGGCCTCCAAAGAGTTCAACATTTTTTCAGGCCTAAGATGCATTTTAAGGCCTTTTTTGGAATGCTGACATATTCTGAACTTTCAGGGTTGTAGGATGCATTTTTCGTGCCAAAAATATTTTTGGGAATTTCAGGGGTCTAGCATGCGGGTTAATGTCCTTTTCAGACTGCAAATGTTTTTGGGAGATTCAGAGCTCTCTCACACCGTTTTTGGGCCACCGACATATTCTGGACTTTAGGGGGTCTACGATGCCTATAAACCCCTTTTTGGGCATCCAAACATTTCAACATTTTTGCCGGCCTAAGATGCATTTTAAGGCCTTTTTTGGGCTGCTAACATATTCTGTACTTTCGGGGATGTAGGATGCATTTTTCGTGGCAAAAATATTTTGGAGAATTACAGTGGTCTAGGATGTGGGTTAATGCCCCTTTCAGGCTGTAAATGTTTTTGGGACATTCAGAGATCTCTCACAATGTTTTTGGGCCACCAACATTTTCCAGACTTTAGGGGGTCTACGATGCCTGTAAACCCCTTTTTTGGGCCTCCAAAGATTTCAACATTTTTTCGGGCCTAAGATGCATTTTAAGGCCTTTTTTGGAATGCTGACATATTCTGAACTTTCAGGGTTGTAGGATGCATTTTTCGTGCCAAAAATATTTTTGGGAATTTCAGGGGTCTAGCATGCGGGTTAATGTCCTTTTCAGACTGCAAATGTTTTTGGGACATTCAGAGATCTCTCACAATGTTTTTGGGCCACCAACATTTTACAGACTTTAGGGGGTCTACGATGCCTGTAAACCCCTTTTTTGGGCCTCCAAAGATTTCAACATTTTTGCAGGCCTAAGATGCATTTTAAGGCCTTTTTCGGGCTGCTAACATATTCTGTACTTTCGGGGTTGTAGGATCCATTTTTCGTGGCAAAAATATTTTTGTTTTGGGAATTTCAGTGGTCTAGAATGTGGGTTAATGCCCCTTTCAGGCTGCAAATGCTTTTGGGACATTCAGAGCTCTCTCACACTGTTTTTGGGCCACCAACATTTTCTGAACTTTAGGGGGTCTACGATGCCTGTAAACCCCTTTTTTGGGCATCCAAACATTTCAACATTTTTGCAGGCCTAAAATGCATTTAAGGCCTTATTTGGGCTGCTAACATATTCTGTACTTTCAGGGGGGTAGGATGCATTTTTCGTGCCAAAAATATTTTTGGGAATTTCAGTGGTCTAGGATGCAGGTTAATGCCCCTTTCAAGCTGCAAATGCTTTTGGGACATTCCGAGCTCTCTCACACTGCTTTTGGGCCACCAACATTTTCTGGACTTTAGGTGGTCAACGATGCCTGTAAACCCCTTTTTTGGGCCTCCAAAGATTTGAACATTTTTGCCAGCCTAAGATGCATTTTAAGGCCTTTTTTGGGCTGCTAACATATTCTGTACTTTCGGGGACGTAGGATGCATTTTTCGTGGCAAAAATATTTTGGAGAATTACAGTGGTCTAGGATGTGGGTTAATGCCCCTTTCAGGCTGTAAATGTTTTTGGGACATTCAGAGATCTCGCACAATGTTTTTGGGCCACCAACATTTTCCAGACTTTAGGGGGTCTACGATGCCTGTAAACCCCTTTTTTGGGCCTCCAAAGATTTCAACATTTTTTCAGGCCTAAGATGCATTTTAAGACCTTTTTTGGAATGCTGACATATTCTGAACTTTCAGGGTTGTAGGATGCATTTTTCGTGCCAAAAATATTTTTGGGAATTTCAGGGGTCTAGCATGCGGGTTAATGTCCTTTTCAGACTGCAAATGTTTTTGGGAGATTCAGAGCTCTCTCACACCGTTTTTGGGCCACTGACATATTCTGGACTTTAGGGGGTCTACGATGCCTGTAAACCCCTTTTTCGGGCATCCAAACATTTCAACATTTTTGCAGGCCTAAGTTGCATTTTAAGGCCTTTTTGGGCTGCTAACATTTTCTGAACTTTCTGGGGTGTTGGATGCATTTTTCGTGCCAGAAATATTTTTGGTAATTTCAGTGGTCTAGGATTTGGGTTAATGCCCCTTTCAGGCTGCAAATGTTTTTGGGACATTCAGAGCTCTCTCACAATGTTTTTGGAACACCAACATTTTCTGGACTTTAGGGGGTCTACGATGCCTGTAAACTTTTTTTTGTGGGCCTCCAAACATTTCAACATTTTTGCAGGCCTAAAATGCATTTAAGGCCTTTTTTGGGCTGCTAACATATTCTGTACGTTCAGGGGGGTAGGATGCATTTTTCGTGCCAAAAATATTTTTGGGAATTTCAGTGGTCTAGGATGCGGGTTAATGCCCCTTTCAAGCTGCAAATGCTTTTGGGACATTCCGAGCTCTCTCACACTGCTTTTGGGCCACCAACATTTTATGGACTTTAGGTGGTCTACGATGCCTGTAAACCCCTTTTTTGGGCCTCCAAAGATTTCAACATTTTTGTCGGCCTAAGATGCATTTTAAGGCCTTTTTTGGGCTGCTAACATATTCTGTACTTTCGGGGATGTAGGATGCATTTTTCGTGGCAAAAATATTTTGGAGAATTACAGTGGTCTAGGATGTGGGTTAATGCCCCTTTCAGGCTGTAAATGTTTTTGGGACATTCAGAGATCTCTCACAATGTTTTTGGGCCACCAACATTTTACAGACTTTAGGGGGTCTACGATGCCTGTAAACCCCTTTTTTGGGCCTCCAAAGATTTCAACATTTTTGCAGGCCTAAGATGCATTTTAAGGCCTTTTTTGGGCTGCTAACATATTCTGTACTTTCGGGGTTGTAGGATCCATTTTTCGTGGCAAAAATATTTTTGTTTTGGGAATTTCAGTGGTCTAGGATGTGGGTTAATGCCCCTTTCAGGCTGCAAATGCTTTTGGGACATTCAGAGCTCTCTCACACTGTTTTTGGGCCACCAACATTTTCTGAACTTTAGGGGGTCTACGATGCCTGTAAACCCCTTTTTTGGGCATCCAAACATTTCAACATTTTTGCAGGCCTAAGATGCATTTTAAGGCCTTTTTTGGGCTGCTAACATTTTCTGAACTTTCAGGGGTGTAGGATGCATTTTTCGTGCCAGAAATATTTTTGGTAATTTCAGTGGTCTAGGATTTGGGTTAATGCCCCTTTTGGGCTGCTAATGTTTTTGGGACATTCAGAGCTCTCTCACAATGTCTTTGGGCCACCAACATTTTCTGGACGTTAGGGGGTCTACGATGCCGGTAAACCTTTTTTTTTGGCCTCCAAAAATTTCAACATTTTTGCAGGCCTAAATTGCATTTAAGGCCTTTTTTGGGCTGCTAACATATTCTGTACTTTCAGGGGTTTAGGATGCATTTTTCGTGCCAAAAATATTTTTGGGAATTTCAGTGGTCTAGGATTTGGGTTAATGCCCCTTTCAGGCTGCAAATGTTTTTGGGACATTCAGAGCTCTCTCACAATGTTTTTGGGCCACCAACATTTTCTGGACTTTAGGGGGTCTACGATGCCTGTAAACCTTTTTTTTGGGCCTCCAAACATTTCAACATTTTTGCAGGCCTAAAATGCATTTAAGGCCTTTTTTGGGCTGCTAACATATTCTGTACTTTCAGGGGGGTAGGATGCATTTTTCATGCCAAAAATATTTTGGAGTATTACAGTGGTCTAGGATGTGGGTTAATGCCCCTTTCAGGCTGTAAATGTTTTTGGGACATTCAGAGATCTCTCACAATGTTTTTGGGCCACCAACATTTTCCAGACTTTAGGGGGTCTACGATGCCTGTAAACCCCTTTTTTGGGCCTCCAAAGATTTCAACATTTTTTCAGGCCTAAGATGCATTTTAAGGCCTTTTTTGGAATGCTGACATATTCTGAACTTTCAGGGTTGTAGGATGCATTTTTCGTGCCAAAAATATTTTTGGGAATTTCAGGGGTCTAGCATGCGGGTTAATGTCCTTTTCAGACTGCAAATGTTTTTGGGAGATTCAGAGCTCTCTCACACCGTTTTTGGGCCACCGACATATTCTGGACTTTAGGGGGTCTACGATGCCTGTAAACCCCTTTTTTGGGCATCCAAACATTTCAACATTTTTGCAGGCCTAAGATGCATTTTAAGGCCTTTTTGGGCTGCTAACATTTTCTGAACTTTCAGGGGTGTAGGATGCATTTTTCGTGCCAGAAATATTTTTGGTAATTTCAGTGGTCTAGGATTTGGGTTAATGCCCCTTTCAGGCTGCAAATGTTTTTGGGACATTCAGAGCTCTCTCACAATGTTTTTGGGCCACCAACATTTTCTGGACTTTAGGGGGTCTACGATGCCTGTAAACCTTTTTTTTGGGCCTCCAAACATTTCAACATTTTTGCAGGCCTAAAATGCATTTAAGGCCTTTTTTGGGCTGCTAACATATTCTGTACTTTCAGGGGGGTAGGATGCATTTTTCATGCCAAAAATATTTTTGGGAATTTCAGTGGTCTAGGATGCGGGTTAATGCCCCTTTCAAGCTGCAAATGCTTTTGGGACATTCCGAGCTCTCTCACACTGCTTTTGGGCCACCAACATTTTATGGACTTTAGGTGGTCTACGATGCCTGTAAACCCCTTTTTTGGGCCTCCAAAGATTTCAACATTTTTGCCGGCCTAAGATGCATTTTAAGGCCTTTTTTGGGCTGCTAACATATTCTGTACTTTCGGGGATGTAGGATGCATTTTTCGTGGCAAAAATATTTTGGAGAATTACAGTGGTCTAGGATGTGGGTTAATGCCCCTTTTGGGCTGCTAATGTTTTTGGGACATTCAGAGCTCTCTCACAATGTCTTTGGGCCACCAACATTTTCTGGACGTTAGGGGGTCTACGATGCCGGTAAACCTTTTTTTTTGGCCTCCAAAAATTTCAACATTTTTGCAGGCCTAAATTGCATTTAAGGCCTTTTTTGGGCTGCTAACATATTCTGTACTTTCAGGGGTTTAGGATGCATTTTTCGTGCCAAAAATATTTTTGGGAATTTCAGTGGTCTAGGATTTGGGTTAATGCCCCTTTCAGGCTGCAAATGTTTTTGGGACATTCAGAGCTCTCTCACAATGTTTTTGGGCCACCAACATTTTCTGGACTTTAGGGGGTCTACGATGCCTGTAAACCTTTTTTTTGGGCCTCCAAACATTTCAACATTTTTGCAGGCCTAAAATGCATTTAAGGCCTTTTTTGGGCTGCTAACATATTCTGTACTTTCAGGGGGGTAGGATGCATTTTTCATGCCAAAAATATTTTGGAGTATTACAGTGGTCTAGGATGTGGGTTAATGCCCCTTTCAGACTGCAAATGTTTTTGGGAGATTCAGAGCTCTCTCACACCGTTTTTGGGCCACCGACATATTCTGGACTTTAGGGGGTCTACGATGCCTGTAAACCCCTTTTTTGGGCATCCAAACATTTCAACATTTTTGCAGGCCTAAGATGCATTTTAAGGCCTTTTTGGGCTGCTAACATTTTCTGAACTTTCAGGGGTGTAGGATGCATTTTTCGTGCCAGAAATATTTTTGGTAATTTCAGTGGTCTAGGATTTGGGTTAATGGCCCTTTCAGGCTGCAAATCTTTTTGGGACATTCAGAGCTCTCTCACAATGTTTTTGGGCCACCAACATTTTCTGGACTTTAGGGGGTCTACGATGCCTGTAAACCCTTTTTTGGGCCTCCAAAGATTGCAACATTTTTGCCGGCCTAAGATGCATTTTAAGGCCTTTTTTGGGCTGCTAACATATTCTGTACTTTCGGGGATGTAGGATGCATTTTTCGTGGCAAAAATATTTTGGAGAATTACAGTGGTCTAGGATGTGGGTTAATGCCCCTTTCAGGCTGTAAATGTTTTTGGGACATTCAGAGATCTCTCACAATGTTTTTGGGCCACCAACATTTTCCAGACTTTAGGGGGTCTACGATGCCTGTAAACCCCTTTTTTGGGCCTCCAAAGATTTCAACATTTTTTCGGGCCTAAGATGCATTTTAAGGCCTTTTTTGGAATGCTGACATATTCTGAACTTTCAGGGTTGTAGGATGCATTTTTCGTGCCAAAAATATTTTTGGGAATTTCAGGGGTCTAGCATCCGGGTTAATGTCCTTTTCAGACTGCAAATGTTTTTGGGACATTCAGAGATCTCTCACAATGTTTTTGGGCCACCAACATTTTACAGACTTTAGGGGGTCTACGATGCCTGTAAACCCCTTTTTTGGGCCTCCAAAGATTTCAACATTTTTGCAGGCCTAAGATGCATTTTAAGGCCTTCTTCGTGCTGCTAACATATTCTGTACTTTCGGGGTTGTAGGATCCATTTTTCGTGGCAAAAATATTTTTGTTTTGGGAATTTCAGTGGTCTAGAATGTGGGTTAATGCCCCTTTCAGGCTGCAAATGCTTTTGGGACATTCAGAGCTCTCTCACACTGTTTTTGGGCCACCAACATTTTCTGAACTTTAGGGGGTCTACGATGCCTGTAAACCCCTTTTTTGGGCATCCAAACATTTCAACATTTTTGCAGGCCTAAAATGCATTTAAGGCCTTATTTGGGCTGCTAACATATTCTGTACTTTCAGGGGGGTAGGATGCATTTTTCGTGCCAAAAATATTTTTGGGAATTTCAGTGGTCTAGGATGCAGGTTAATGCCCCTTTCAAGCTGCAAATGCTTTTGGGACATTCCGAGCTCTCTCACACTGCTTTTGGGCCACCAACATTTTCTGGATTTTAGGTGGTCAACGATGCCTGTAAACCCCTTTTTTGGGCCTCCAAAGATTTCAACATTTTTGCCAGCCTAAGATGCATTTTAAGGCCTTTTTTGGGCTGCTAACATATTCTGTACTTTCGGGGACGTAGGATGCATTTTTCGTGGCAAAAATATTTTGGAGAATTACAGTGGTCTAGGATGTGGGTTAATGCCCCTTTCAGGCTGTAAATGTTTTTGGGACATTCAGAGATCTCGCACAATGTTTTTGGGCCACCAACATTTTCCAGACTTTAGGGGGTCTACGATGCCTGTAAACCCCTTTTTTGGGCCTCCAAAGATTTCAACATTTTTTCAGGCCTAAGATGCATTTTAAGGCCTTTTTTGGAATGCTGACATATTCTGAACTTTCAGGGTTGTAGGATGCATTTTTCGTGCCAAAAATATTTTTGGGAATTTCAGGGGTCTAGCATGCGGGTTAATGTCCTTTTCAGACTGCAAATGTTTTTGGGAGATTCAGAGCTCTCTCACACCGTTTTTGGGCCACTGACATATTCTGGACTTTAGGGGGTCTACGATGCCTGTAAACCCCTTTTTCGGGCATCCAAACATTTCAACATTTTTGCAGGCCTAAGTTGCATTTTAAGGCTTTTTTGGGCTGCTAACATTTTCTGAACTTTCTGGGGTGTAGGATGCATTTTTCGTGCCAGAAATATTTTTGGTAATTTCAGTGGTCTAGGATTTGGGTTAATGCCCCTTTCAGGCTGCAAATGTTTTTGGGACATTCAGAGCTCTCTCACAATGTTTTTGGAACACCAACATTTTCTGGACTTTAGGGGGTCTACGATGCCTGTAAACTTTTTTTTTTGGGCCTCCAAACATTTCAACATTTTTGCAGGCCTAAAATGCATTTAAGGCCTTTTTTGGGCTGCTAACATATTCTGTACGTTCAGGGGGGTAGGATGCATTTTTCGTGCCAAAAATATTTTTGGGAATTTCAGTGGTCTAGGATGCGGGTTAATGCCCCTTTCAAGCTGCAAATGCTTTTGGGACATTCCGAGCTCTCTCACACTGCTTTTGGGCCACCAACATTTTATGGACTTTAGGTGGTCTACGATGCCTGTAAACCCCTTTTTTGGGCCTCCAAAGATTTCAACATTTTTGTCGGCCTGAGATGCATTTTAAGGCCTTTTTTGGGCTGCTAACATATTCTGTACTTTCGGGGATGTAGGATGCATTTTTCGTGGCAAAAATATTTTGGAGAATTACAGTGGTCTAGGATGTGGGTTAATGCCCCTTTCAGGCTGTAAATGTTTTTGGGACATTCAGAGATCTCTCACAATGTTTTTGGGCCACCAACATTTTACAGACTTTAGGGGGTCTACGATGCCTGTAAACCCCTTTTTTGGGCCTCCAAAGATTTCAACATTTTTGCAGGCCTAAGATGCATTTTAAGGCCTTTTTTGGGCTGCTAACATATTCTGTACTTTCGGGGTTGTAGGATCCATTTTTCGTGGCAAAAATATTTTTGTTTTGGGAATTTCAGTGGTCTAGGATGTGGGTTAATGCCCGTTTCAGGCTGCAAATGCTTTTGGGACATTCAGAGCTCTCTCACACTGTTTTTGGGCCACCAACATTTTCTGAACTTTAGGGGGTCTACGATGCCTGTAAACCCCTTTTTTGGGCATCCAAACATTTCAACATTTTTGCAGGCCTAAGATGCATTTTAAGGCCTTTTTTGGGCTGCTAACATTTTCTGAACTTTCAGGGGTGTAGGATGCATTTTTCGTGCCAGAAATATTTTTGGTAATTTCAGTGGTCTAGGATTTGGGTTAATGCCCCTTTTGGGCTGCTAATGTTTTTGGGACATTCAGAGCTCTCTCACAATGTCTTTGGGCCACCAACATTTTCTGGACGTTAGGGGGTCTGCGATGCCGGTAAACCTTTTTTTTTGGCCTCCAAAAATTTCAACATTTTTGCAGGCCTAAATTGCATTTAAGGCCTTTTTTGGGCTGCTAACATATTCTGTACTTTCAGGGGTTTAGGATGCATTTTTCGTGCCAAAAATATTTTTGGGAATTTCAGTGGTCTAGGATTTGGGTTAATGCCCCTTTCAGGCTGCAAATGTTTTTGGGACATTCAGAGCTCTCTCACAATGTTTTTGGGCCACCAACATTTTCTGGACTTTAGGGGGTCTACGATGCCTGTAAACCTTTTTTTTGGGCCTCCAAACATTTCAACATTTTTGCAGGCCTAAAATGCATTTAAGGCCTTTTTTGGGCTGCTAACATATTCTGTACTTTCAGGGGGGTAGGATGCATTTTTCATGCCAAAAATATTTTGGAGTATTACAGTGGTCTAGGATGTGGGTTAATGCCCCTTTCAGGCTGTAAATGTTTTTGGGACATTCAGAGATCTCTCACAATGTTTTTGGGCCACCAACATTTTCCAGACTTTAGGGGGTCTACGATGCCTGTAAACCCCTTTTTTGGGCCTCCAAAGATTTCAACATTTTTTCAGGCCTAAGATGCATTTTAAGGCCTTTTTTGGAATGCTGACATATTCTGAACTTTCAGGGTTGTAGGATGCATTTTTCGTGCCAAAAATATTTTTGGGAATTTCAGGGGTCTAGCATGCGGGTTAATGTCCTTTTCAGACTGCAAATGTTTTTGGGAGATTCAGAGCTCTCTCACACCGTTTTTGGGCCACCGACATATTCTGGACTTTAGGGGGTCTACGATGCCTGTAAACCCCTTTTTTGGGCATCCAAACATTTCAACATTTTTGCAGGCCTAAGATGCATTTTAAGGCCTTTTTGGGCTGCGAACATTTTCTGAACTTTCAGGGGTGTAGGATGCATTTTTCGTGCCAGAAATATTTTTGGTAATTTCAGTGGTCTAGGATTTGGGTTAATACCCCTTTCAGGCTGCAAATGTTTTTGGGACATTCAGAGCTCTCTCACAATGTTTTTGGGCCACCAACATTTTCTGGACTTTAGGGGGTCTACGATGCCTGTAAACCTTTTTTTTGGGCCTCCAAACATTTCAACATTTTTGCAGGCCTAAAATGCATTTAAGGCCTTTTTTGGGCTGCTAACATATTCTGTACTTTCAGGGGGGTAGGATGCATTTTTCATGCCAAAAATATTTTGGGGAATTTCAGTGGTCTAGGATGCGGGTTAATGCCCCTTTCAAGCTGCAAATGCTTTTGGGACATTCCGAGCTCTCTCACACTGCTTTTGGGCCACCAACATTTTATGGACTTTAGGTGGTCTACGATGCCTGTAAACCCCTTTTTTGGGCCTCCAAAGATTTCAACATTTTTGCCGGCCTAAGATGCATTTTAAGGCCTTTTTTGGGCTGCTAACATATTCTGTACTTTCGGGGATGTAGGATGCATTTTTCGTGGCAAAAATATTTTGGAGAATTACAGTGGTCTAGGATGTGGGTTAATGCCCCTTTTGGGCTGCTAATGTTTTTGGGACATTCAGAGCTCTCTCACAATGTCTTTGGGCCACCAACATTTTCTGGACGTTAGGGGGTCTACGATGCCGGTAAACCTTTTTTTTTGGCCTCCAAAAATTTCAACATTTTTGCAGGCCTAAATTGCATTTAAGGCCTTTTTTGGGCTGCTAACATATTCTGTACTTTCAGGGGTTTAGGATGCATTTTTCGTGCCAAAAATATTTTTGGGAATTTCAGTGGTCTAGGATTTGGGTTAATGCCCCTTTCAGGCTGCAAATGTTTTTGGGACATTCAGAGCTCTCTCACAATGTTTTTGGGCCACCAACATTTTCTGGACTTTAGGGGGTCTACGATGCCTGTAAACCTTTTTTTTGGGCCTCCAAACATTTCAACATTTTTGCAGGCCTAAAATGCATTTAAGGCCTTTTTTGGGCTGCTAACATATTCTGTACTTTCAGGGGGGTAGGATGCATTTTTCATGCCAAAAATATTTTGGAGTATTACAGTGGTCTAGGATGTGGGTTAATGCCCCTTTCAGGCTGTAAATGTTTTTGGGACATTCAGAGATCTCTCACAATGTTTTTGGGCCACCAACATTTTCCAGACTTTAGGGGGTCTACGATGCCTGTAAACCCCTTTTTTGGGCCTCCAAAGATTTCAACATTTTTTCAGGCCTAAGATGCATTTTAAGGCCTTTTTTGGAATGCTGACATATTCTGAACTTTCAGGGTTGTAGGATGCATTTTTCGTGCCAAAAATATTTTTGGGAATTTCAGGGGTCTAGCATGCGGGTTAATGTCCTTTTCAGACTGCAAATGTTTTTGGGAGATTCAGAGCTCTCTCACACCGTTTTTGGGCCACCGACATATTCTGGACTTTAGGGGGTCTACGATGCCTGTAAACCCCTTTTTTGGGCATCCAAACATTTCAACATTTTTGCAGGCCTAAGATGCATTTTAAGGCCTTTTTGGGCTGCCAACATTTTCTGAACTTTCAGGGGTGTAGGATGCATTTTTCGTGCCAAAAATATTTTTGGGAATTTCAGTGGTCTAGGATTTGGGTTAATGCCCCTTTCAGGCTGCAAATGTTTTTGGGACATTCAGAGCTCTCTCACAATGTTTTTGGAACACCAACATTTTCTGGACTTTAGGGGGTCTACGATGTCTGTAAACTTTTTTTTTGGGCCTCCAAACATTTCAACATTTTTGCAGGCCTAAAATGCATTTAAGGCCTTTTTTGGGCTGCTAACATATTCTGTACGTTCAGGGGGGTAGGATGCATTTTTCGTGCCAGAAATATTTTTGGTAATTTCAGTGGTCTAGGATTTGGGTTAATGCCCCTTTTGGGCTGCTAATGTTTTTGGGACATTCAGAGCTCTCTCACAATGTCTTTGGGCCACCAACATTTTCTGGACGTTAGGGGGTCTACGATGCCGGTAAACCTTTTTTTTGGCCTCCAAAAATTTCAACATTTTTGCAGGCCTAAATTGCATTTAAGGCCTTTTTTGGGCTGCTAACATATTCTGTACTTTCAGGGGTTTAGGATGCATTTTTCGTGCCAAAAATATTTTTGGGAATTTCAGTGGTCTAGGATTTGGGTTAATGCCCCTTTCAGGCTGCAACTGTTTTTGGAACATTCAGAGCTCTCTCACAATGTTTTTGGGCCACCAACATTTTCTGGACTTTAGGGGGTCTACGATGCCTGTAAACCTTTTTTTGGGCCTCCAAACATTTCAACATTTTTGCAGGCCTAAAATGCATTTAAGGCCTTTTTTGGGCTGCTAACATATTCTGTACTTTCAGGGGGGTAGGATGCATTTTTCATGCCAAAAATATTTTGGAGTATTACAGTGGTCTAGGATGTGGGTTAATGCCCCTTTCAGGCTGTAAATGTTTTTGGGACATTCAGAGATCTCTCACAATGTTTTTGGGCCACCAACATTTTCCAGACTTTAGGGGGTCTACGATGCCTGTAAACCCCTTTTTTGGGCCTCCAAAGATTTCAACATTTTTTCAGGCCTAAGATGCATTTTAAAGCCTTTTTTGGAATGCTGACATATTCTGAACTTTCAGGGTTGTAGGATGCATTTTTCGTGCCAAAAATATTTTTGGGAATTTCAGGGGTCTAAGCATGCGGGTTAGTGTCCTTTTCAGACTGCAAATGTTTTTGGGAGATTCAGAGCTCTCTCACACCGTTTTTGGGCCACCGACATATTCTGGACTTTAGGGGGTCTACGATGCCTGTAAACCCCTTTTTTGGGCATCCAAACATTTCAACATTTTTGCAGGCCTAAGATGCATTTTAAGGCCTTTTTGGGCTGCTAACATTTTCTGAACTTTCAGGGGTGTAGGATGCATTTTTCGTGCCAGAAATATTTTTGGTAATTTCAGTGGTCTAGGATTTGGGTTAATGCCCCTTTCAGGCTGCAAATGTTTTTGGGACATTCAGAGCTCTCTCACAATGTTTTTGGGCCACCAACATTTTCTGGACTTTAGGGGGTCTACGATGCCTGTAAACCTTTTTTTTGGGCCTCCAAACATTTCAACATTTTTGCAGGCCTAAAATGCATTTAAGGCCTTTTTTGGGCTGCTAACATATTATGTACTTTCAGGGGGGTAGGATGCATTTTTCATGCCAAAAATATTTTGGGGAATATCAGTGGTCTAGGATGCGGGTTAATGCCCCTTTCAAGCTGCAAATGCTTTTGGGACATTCCGAGCTCTCTCACACTGCTTTTGGGCCACCAACATTTTATGGACTTTAGGTGGTCTACGATGCCTGTAAACCCCTTTTTTGGGCCTCCAAAGATTTCAACATTTTTGCCGGCCTAACATGCATTTTAAGGCCTTTTTTGGGCTGCTAACATATTCTGTACTTTCGGGGATGTAGGATGCATTTTTCGTGGCAAAAATATTTTGGAGAATTACAGTGGTCTAGGATGTGGGTTAATGCCCCTTTCAGGCTGTAAATGTTTTTGGGACATTCAGAGATCTCTCACAATGTTTTTGGGCCACCAACATTTTCCAGACTTTAGGGGGTCTACGATGCCTGTAAACCCCTTTTTTGGGCCTCCAAAGATTTCAACATTTTTTCGGGCCTAAGATGCATTTTAAGGCCTTTTTTGGAATGCTGACATATTCTGAACTTTCAGGGTTGTAGGATGCATTTTTCGTGCCAAAAATATTTTTGGGACTTTCAGGGGTCTAGCATGCGGGTTAATGTCCTTTTCAGACTGCAAATGTTTTTGGGACATTCAGAGATCTCTCACAATGTTTTTGGGCCACCAACATTTTACACACTTTAGGGGGTCTACGATGCCTGTAAACCCCTTTTTTGGGCCTCCAAAGATTTCAACATTTTTGCAGGCCTAAGATGCATTTTAAGGCCTTTTTCGGGCTGCTAACATATTCTGTACTTTCGGGGTTGTAGGATCCATTTTTCGTGGCAAAAATATTTTTGTTTTGGGAATTTCAGTGGTCTAGAATGTGGGTTAATGCCTCTTTCAGGCTGCAAATGCTTTTGGGACATTCAGAGCTCTCTCACACTGTTTTTGGGCTACCAACATTTTCTGAACTTTAGGGGGTCTACGATGCCTGTAAACCCCTTTTTTGGGCATCCAAACATTTCAACATTTTTGCAGGCCTAAAATGCATTTAAGGCCTTATTTGGGCTGCTAACATATTCTGTACTTTCAGGGGGGTAGGATGCATTTTTCGTGCCAAAAATATTTTTGGGAATTTCAGTGGTCTAGGATGCAGGTTAATGCCCCTTTCAAGCTGCAAATGCTTTTGGGACATTCCGAGCTCTCTCACACTGCTTTTGGGCCACCAACATTTTCTGGACTTTAGGTGGTCAACGATGCCTGTAAACCCCTTTTTTGGGCCTCCAAAGATTTCAACATTTTTGCCAGCCTAAGATGCATTTTAAGGCCTTTTTTGGGCTGCTAACATATTCTGTACTTTCAGGGGTGTAGGATGCATTTTTCGTGGCAAAAATATTTTGGAGAATTACAGTGGTCTAGGATGTGGGTTAATGCCCCTTTTGGGCTGCTAATGTTTTTGGGACATTCAGAGCTCTCTCACAATGTCTTTGGGCCACCAACATTTTCTGGACGTTAGGGGGTCTACGATGCCGGTAAACCTTTTTTTTTGGCCTCCAAAAATTTCAACATTTTTGCAGGCCTAAATTGCATTTAAGGCCTTTTTTGGGCTGCTAACATATTCTGTACTTTCAGGGGTTTAGGATGCATTTTTCGTGCCAAAAATATTTTTGGGAATTTCAGTGGTCTAGGATTTGGGTTAATGCCCCTTTCAGGCTGCAAATGTTTTTGGGACATTCAGAGCTCTCTCACAATGTTTTTGGGCCACCAACATTTTCTGGACTTTAGGGGGTCTACGATGCCTGTAAACCTTTTTTTTGGGCCTCCAAACATTTCAACATTTTTGCAGGCCTAAAATGCATTTAAGGCCTTTTTTGGGCTGCTAACATATTCTGTACTTTCAGGGGGGTAGGATGCATTTTTCATGCCAAAAATATTTTGGAGTATTACAGTCGTCTAGGATGTGGGTTAATGCCCCTTTCAGGCTGTAAATGTTTTTGGGACATTCAGAGATCTCTCACAATGTTTTTGGGCCACCAACATTTTCCAGACTTTAGGGGGTCTACGATGCCTGTAAACCCCTTTTTTGGGCCTCCAAAGATTTCAACATTTTTTCAGGCCTAAGATGGATTTTAAGACCTTTTTTGGAATGCTGACATATTCTGAACTTTCAGGGTTGTAGGATGCATTTTTCGTGCCAAAAATATTTTTGGGAATTTCAGGGGTCTAGCATGCGGGTTAATGTCCTTTTCAGACTGCAAATGTTTTTGGGAGATTCAGAGCTCTCTCACACCGTTTTTGGGCCACCGACATATTCTGGACTTTAGGGGGTATACGATGCCTGTAAACCCCTTTTTTGGGCATCCAAACATTTCAACATTTTTGCAGGCCTAAGATGCATTTTAAGGCCTTTTTGGGCTGCTAACATTTTCTGAACTTTCAGGGGTGTAGGATGCATTTTTCGTGCCAGAAATATTTTTGGTAATTTCAGTGGTCTAGGATTTGGGTTAATGCCCCTTTCAGGCTGCAAATGTTTTTGGGACATTCAGAGCTCTCTCACAATGTTTTTGGGCCACCAACATTTTCTGGACTTTAGGGGGTCTACGATGCCTGTAAACCTTTTTTTTGGGCCTCCAAACATTTCAACATTTTTGCAGGCCTAAAATGCATTTAAGGCCTTTTTTGGGCTGCTAACATATTCTGTACTTTCAGGGGGGTAGGATGCATTTTTCATGCCAAAAATATTTTGGGGAATTTCAGTGGTCTAGGATGCGGGTTAATGCCCCTTTCAAGCTGCAAATGCTTTTGGGACATTCCGAGGTCTCTCACACTGCTTTTGGGCCACCAACATTTTATGGACTTTAGGTGGTCTACGATGCCTGTAAACCCCTTTTTTGGGCCTCCAAAGATTTCAACATTTTTGCCGGCCTAAGATGCATTTTAAGGCCTTTTTTGGGCTGCTAACATATTCTGTACTTTCGGGGATGTAGGATGCATTTTTCGTGGCAAAAATATTTTGGAGAATTACAGTGGTCTAGGATGTGGGTTAATGCCCCTTTCACGCTGTAAATGTTTTTGGGACATTCAGAGATCTCTCACAATGTTTTTGGGCCACCAACATTATACAGACTTTAGGGGGTCTACGATGCCTGTAAACCCCTTTTTCGGGCATCCAAACATTTCAACATTTTTGCAGGCCTAAGATGCATTTTAAGGCCTTTTTGGGCTGCTAACATTTTCTGAACTTTCAGGGGTGTAGGATGCATTTTTCGTGCCAGAAATATTTTTGGTAATTTCAGTGGTCTAGGATTTGGGTTAATGCCCCTTTCAAGCTGCAAATGCTTTTGGGACATTCCGAGCTCTCTCACACTGCTTTTGGGCCACCAATATTTTATGGACTTTAGTTGGTCTACGATGCCTGTAAACCCCTTTTTTGGGCCTCCAAAGATTTCAACATTTTTGCAGGCCTAAGATGCATTTTAAGGCCTTTTTTGGGCTGCTAACATATTCTGTACTTTCGGGGTTGTAGGATCCATTTTTCGTGGCAAAAATATTTTTGTTTTGGGAATTTCAGTGGTCTAGGATGTGGGTTAATGCCCCTTTCAGGCTGCAAATGCTTTTGGGACATTCAGAGCTCTCTCACACTGTTTTTGGGCCACCAACATTTTCTGAACTTTAGGGGGTCTACGATGCCTGTAAACCCCTTTTTTGGGCATCCAAAGATTTCAACATTTTTGCAGGCCTAAGATGCATTTTAAGGCCTTTTTTGGGCTGCTAACATATTCTGTACTTTCGGGGTTGTAGGATCCATTTTTCGTGGCAAAAATATTTTTGTTTTGGGAATTTCAGTGGTCTAGGATGTGGGTTAATGCCCCTTTCAGGCTGCAAATGCTTTTGGGACATTCAGAGCTCTCTCACACTGTTTTTGGGCCACCAACATTTTCTGAACTTTAGGGGGTCTACGATGCCTGTAAACCCCTTTTTTGGGCATCCAAACATTTCAACATTTTTGCAGGCCTAAGATGCATTTTAAGGCCTTTTTTGGGCTGCTAACATTTTCTGAACTTTCAGGGGTGTAGGATGCATTTTTCGTGCCAGAAATATTTTTGGTAATTTCAGTGGTCTAGGATTTGGGTTAATGCCCCTTTTGGGCTGCTAATGTTTTTGGGACATTCAGAGCTCTCTCACAATGTCTTTGGGCCACCAACATTTTCTGGACGTTAGGGGGTCTACGATGCCGGTAAACCTTTTTTTTTGGCCTCCAAAAATTTCAACATTTTTGCAGGACTAAATTGCATTTAAGGCCTTTTGTGGGCTGCTAACATATTCTGTACTTTCAGGGGTTTAGGATGCATTTTTCGTGCCAAAAATATTTTTGGGAATTTCAGTGGTCTAGGATTTGGGTTAATGCCCCTTTCAGGCTGCAAATGTTTTTGGGACATTCAGAGCTCTCTCACAATGTTTTTGGGCCACCAACATTTTCTGGACTTTAGAGGGTCTACGATGCCTGTAAACCCCTTTTTTGGGCCTCCAAACATTTCAACATTTTTTCAGGCCTAAGATGCATTTTAAGGCCTTTTTTGGAATGCTGACATATTCTGAACTTTCAGGGTTGTAGGATGCATTTTTCGTGCCAAAAATATTTTTGGGAATTTCAGGGGTCTAGCATGCGGGTTAATGTCCTTTTCAGACTGCAAATGTTTTTGGGAGATTCAGAGCTCTCTCACACCGTTTTTGGGCCACCGACATATTCTGGACTTTAGGGGGTCTACGATGCCTATAAACCCCTTTTTGGGCATCCAAACATTTCAACATTTTTGCCGGCCTAAGATGCATTTTAAGGCCTTTTTTGGGCTGCTAACATATTCTGTACTTTCGGGGATGTAGGATGCATTTTTCGTGGCAAAAATATTTTGGAGAATTACAGTGGTCTAGGATGTGGGTTAATGCCCCTTTCAGGCTGTAAATGTTTTTGGGACATTCAGAGATCTCTCACAATGTTTTTGGGCCACCAACATTTTCCAGACTTTAGGGGGTCTACGATGCCTGTAAACCCCTTTTTTGGGCCTCCAAAGATTTCAACATTTTTTCGGGCCTAAGATGCATTTTAAGGTCTTTTTTGGAATGCTGACATATTCTGAACTTTCAGGGTTGTAGGATGCATTTTTCGTGCCAAAAATATTTTTGGGAATTTCAGGGGTCTAGCATGCGGGTTAATGTCCTTTTCAGACTGCAAATGTTTTTGGGACATTCAGAGATCTCTCACAATGTTTTTGGGCCACCAACATTTTACAGACTTTAGGGGGTCTACGATGCCTGTAAACCCCTTTTTTGGGCCTCCAAAGATTTCAACATTTTTGCAGGCCTAAGATGCATTTTAAGGCCTTTTTCGGGCTGCTAACATATTCTGTACTTTCGGGGTTGTAGGATCCATTTTTCGTGGCAAAAATATTTTTGTTTTGGGAATTTCAGTGGTCTAGAATGTGGGTTAATGCCCCTTTCAGGCTGCAAATGCTTTTGGGACATTCAGAGCTCTCTCACACTGTTTTTGGGCCACCAACATTTTCTGAACTTTAGGGGGTCTACGATGCCTGTAAACCCCTTTTTTGGGCATCCAAACATTTCAACATTTTTGCAGGCCTAAAATGCATTTAAGGCCTTATTTGGGCTGCTAACATATTCTGTACTTTCAGGGGGGTAGGATGCATTTTTCGTGCCAAAAATATTTTTGGGAATTTCAGTGGTCTAGGATGCAGGTTAATGCCCCTTTCAAGCTGCAAATGCTTTTGGGACATTCCGAGCTCTCTCACACTGCTTTTGGGCCACCAACATTTTCTGGACTTTAGGTGGTCAACGATGCCTGTAAACCCCTTTTTTGGGCCTCCAAAGATTTGAACATTTTTGCCAGCCTAAGATGCATTTTAAGGCCTTTTTTGGGCTGCTAACATATTCTGTACTTTCGGGGTTGTAGGATCCATTTTTCGTGGCAAAAATATTTTTGTTTTGGGAATTTCAGTGGTCTAGGATGTGGGTTAATGCCCCTTTCAGGCTGCAAATGCTATTGGGACATTCAGAGCTCTCTCACACTGTTTTTGGGCCACCAACATTTTCTGAACTTTAGGGGGTCTACGATGCCTGTAAACCCCTTTTTTGGGCATCCAAAGATTTCAACATTTTTGCAGGCCTAAGATGCATTTTAAGGCCTTTTTTGGGCTGCTAACATATTCTGTACTTTCGGGGTTGTAGGATCCATTTTTCGTGGCAAAAATATTTTTGTTTTGGGAATTTCAGTGGTCTAGGATGTGGGTTAATGCCCCTTTCAGGCTGCAAATGCTTTTGGGACATTCAGAGCTCTCTCACACTGTTTTTGGGCCACCAACATTTTCTGAACTTTAGGGGGTCTACGATGCCTGTAAACCCCTTTTTTGGGCATCCAAACATTTCAACATTTTTGCAGGCCTAAGATGCATTTTAAGGCCTTTTTTGGGCTGCTAACATTTTCTGAACTTTCAGGGGTGTAGGATGCATTTTTCGTGCCAGAAATATTTTTGGTAATTTCAGTGGTCTAGGATTTGGGTTAATGCCCCTTTTGGGCTGCTAATGTTTTTGGGACATTCAGAGCTCTCTCACAATGTCTTTGGGCCACCAACATTTTCTGGACGTTAGGGGGTCTACGATGCCGGTAAACCTTTTTTTTTGGCCTCCAAAAATTTCAACATTTTTGCAGGACTAAATTGCATTTAAGGCCTTTTGTGGGCTGCTAACATATTCTGTACTTTCAGGGGTTTAGGATGCATTTTTCGTGCCAAAAATATTTTTGGGAATTTCAGTGGTCTAGGATTTGGGTTAATGCCCCTTTCAGGCTGCAAATGTTTTTGGGACATTCAGAGCTCTCTCACAATGTTTTTGGGCCACCAACATTTTCTGGACTTTAGAGGGTCTACGATGCCTGTAAACCCCTTTTTTGGGCCTCCAAACATTTCAACATTTTTTCAGGCCTAAGATGCATTTTAAGGCCTTTTTTGGAATGCTGACATATTCTGAACTTTCAGGGTTGTAGGATGCATTTTTCGTGCCAAAAATATTTTTGGGAATTTCAGGGGTCTAGCATGCGGGTTAATGTCCTTTTCAGACTGCAAATGTTTTTGGGAGATTCAGAGCTCTCTCACACCGTTTTTGGGCCACCGACATATTCTGGACTTTAGGGGGTCTACGATGCCTATAAACCCCTTTTTGGGCATCCAAACATTTCAACATTTTTGCCGGCCTAAGATGCATTTTAAGGCCTTTTTTGGGCTGCTAACATATTCTGTACTTTCGGGGATGTAGGATGCATTTTTCGTGGCAAAAATATTTTGGAGAATTACAGTGGTCTAGGATGTGGGTTAATGCCCCTTTCAGGCTGTAAATGTTTTTGGGACATTCAGAGATCTCTCACAATGTTTTTGGGCCACCAACATTTTCCAGACTTTAGGGGGTCTACGATGCCTGTAAACCCCTTTTTTGGGCCTCCAAAGATTTCAACATTTTTTCGGGCCTAAGATGCATTTTAAGGTCTTTTTTGGAATGCTGACATATTCTGAACTTTCAGGGTTGTAGGATGCATTTTTCGTGCCAAAAATATTTTTGGGAATTTCAGGGGTCTAGCATGCGGGTTAATGTCCTTTTCAGACTGCAAATGTTTTTGGGACATTCAGAGATCTCTCACAATGTTTTTGGGCCACCAACATTTTACAGACTTTAGGGGGTCTACGATGCCTGTAAACCCCTTTTTTGGGCCTCCAAAGATTTCAACATTTTTGCAGGCCTAAGATGCATTTTAAGGCCTTTTTCGGGCTGCTAACATATTCTGTACTTTCGGGGTTGTAGGATCCATTTTTCGTGGCAAAAATATTTTTGTTTTGGGAATTTCAGTGGTCTAGAATGTGGGTTAATGCCCCTTTCAGGCTGCAAATGCTTTTGGGACATTCAGAGCTCTCTCACACTGTTTTTGGGCCACCAACATTTTCTGAACTTTAGGGGGTCTACGATGCCTGTAAACCCCTTTTTTGGGCATCCAAACATTTCAACATTTTTGCAGGCCTAAAATGCATTTAAGGCCTTATTTGGGCTGCTAACATATTCTGTACTTTCAGGGGGGTAGGATGCATTTTTCGTGCCAAAAATATTTTTGGGAATTTCAGTGGTCTAGGATGCAGGTTAATGCCCCTTTCAAGCTGCAAATGCTTTTGGGACATTCCGAGCTCTCTCACACTGCTTTTGGGCCACCAACATTTTCTGGACTTTAGGTGGTCAACGATGCCTGTAAACCCCTTTTTTGGGCCTCCAAAGATTTGAACATTTTTGCCAGCCTAAGATGCATTTTAAGGCCTTTTTTGGGCTGCTAACATATTCTGTACTTTCGGGGACGTAGGATGCATTTTTCGTGGCAAAAATATTTTGGAGAATTACAGTGGTCTAGGATGTGGGTTAATGCCCCTTTCAGGCTGTAAATGTTTTTGGGACATTCAGAGATCTCGCACAATGTTTTTGGGCCACCAACATTTTCCAGACTTTAGGGGGTCTACGATGCCTGTAAACCCCTTTTTTGGGCCTCCAAAGATTTCAACATTTTTTCAGGCCTAAGATGCATTTTAAGGCCTTTTTTGGAATGCTGACATATTCTGAACTTTCAGGGTTGTAGGATGCATTTTTCGTGCCAAAAATATTTTTGGGAATTTCAGGGGTCTAGCATGCGTGTTAATGTCCTTTTCAGACTGCAAATGTTTTTGGGAGATTCAGAGCTCTCTCACACCGTTTTTGGGCCACTGACATATTCTGGACTTTAGGGGGTCTACGATGCCTGTAAACCCCTTTTTCGGGCATCCAAACATTTCAACATTTTTGCAGGCCTAAGTTGCATTTTAAGGCCTTTTTGGGCTGCTAACATTTTCTGAACTTTCTGGGGTGTAGGATGCATTTTTCGTGCCAGAAATATTTTTGGTAATTTCAGTGGTCTAGGATTTGGGTTAATGCCCCTTTCAGGCTGCAAATGTTTTTGGGACATTCAGAGCTCTCTCACAATGTTTTTGGGCCACCAACATTTTCTGGACTTTAGGGGGTCTACGATGCCTGTAAACCTTTTTTTTGGGCCTCCAAACATTTCAACATTTTTGCAGGCCTAAAATGCATTTAAGGCCTTTTTTGGGCTGCTAACATATTCTGTACTTTCAGGGGGGTAGGATGAATTTTTCGTGGTAAAAATATTTTTGGGAATTTCAGTGGTCTAGGATGCAGGTTAATGCCCCTTTCAAGCTGCAAATGCTTTTGGGACATTCCGAGCTCTCTCACACTGCTTTTGGGCCACCAACATTTTATGGACTTTAGGTGGTCTACGATGCCTGTAAACCCCTTTTTTGGGCCTCCAATGATTTCAACATTTTTGCCGGCCTAAGATGCATTTTAAGGCCTTTTTTGGGCTGCTAACATATTCTGTACTTTCGGGGATGTAGGATGCATTTTTCGTGGCAAAAATATTTTGGAGAATTACAGTGGTCTAGGATGTGGGTTAATGCCCCTTTCAAGCTGCAAATGCTTTTGGGACATTCCGAGCTCTCTCACACTGCTTTTGGGCCACCAACATTTTCTGGACTTTAGGTGGTCAACGATGCCTGTAAACCCCTTTTTTGGGCCTCCAAAGATTTCAACATTTTTGCCAGCCTAAGATGCATTTTAAGGCCTTTTTTGGGCTGCTAACATATTCTGTACTTTCAGGGGTGTAGGATGCATTTTTCGTGGCAAAAATATTTTGGAGAATTACAGTGGTCTAGGATGTGGGTTAATGCCCCTTTTGGGCTGCTAATGTTTTTGGGACATTCAGAGCTCTCTCACAATGTCTTTGGGCCACCAACATTTTCTGGACGTTAGGGGGTCTACGATGCCGGTAAACCTTTTTTTTTGGCCTCCAAAAATTTCAACATTTTTGCAGGCCTAAATTGCATTTAAGGCCTTTTTTGGGCTGCTAACATATTCTGTACTTTCAGGGGTTTAGGATGCATTTTTCGTGCCAAAAATATTTTTGGGAATTTCAGTGGTCTAGGATTTGGGTTAATGCCCCTTTCAGGCTGCAAATGTTTTTGGGACATTCAGAGCTCTCTCACAATGTTTTTGGGCCACCAACATTTTCTGGACTTTAGGGGGTCTACGATGCCTGTAAACCTTTTTTTTGGGCCTCCAAACATTTCAACATTTTTGCAGGCCTAAAATGCATTTAAGGCCTTTTTTGGGCTGCTAACATATTCTGTACTTTCAGGGGGGTAGGATGCATTTTTCATGCCAAAAATATTTTGGAGTATTACAGTCGTCTAGGATGTGGGTTAATGCCCCTTTCAGGCTGCAAATGTTTTTGGGACATTCAGAGATCTCTCACAATGTTTTTGGGCCACCAACATTTTCCAGACTTTAGGGGGTCTACGATGCCTGTAAACCCCTTTTTTGGGCCTCCAAAGATTTCAACATTTTTTCAGGCCTAAGATGCATTTTAAGACCTTTTTTGGAATGCTGACATATTCTGAACTTTCAGGGTTGTAGGATGCATTTTTCGTGCCAAAAATATTTTTGGGAATTTCAGGGGTCTAGCATGCGGGTTAATGTCCTTTTCAGACTGCAAATGTTTTTGGGAGATTCAGAGCTCTCTCACACCGTTTTTGGGCCACCGACATATTCTGGACTTTAGGGGGTATACGATGCCTGTAAACCCCTTTTTTGGGCATCCAAACATTTCAACATTTTTGCAGGCCTAAGATGCATTTTAAGGCCTTTTTGGGCTGCTAACATTTTCTGAACTTTCAGGGGTGTAGGATGCATTTTTCGTGCCAGAAATATTTTTGGTAATTTCAGTGGTCTAGGATTTGGGTTAATGCCCCTTTCAGGCTGCAAATGTTTTTGGGACATTCAGAGCTCTCTCACAATGTTTTTGGGCCACCAACATTTTCTGGACTTTAGGGGGTCTACGATGCCTGTAAACCTTTTTTTTGGGCCTCCAAACATTTCAACATTTTTGCAGGCCTAAAATGCATTTAAGGCCTTTTTTGGGCTGCTAACATATTCTGTACTTTCAGGGGGGTAGGATGCATTTTTCATGCCAAAAATATTTTGGGGAATTTCAGTGGTCTAGGATGCGGGTTAATGCCCCTTTCAAGCTGCAAATGCTTTTGGGACATTCCGAGCTCTCTCACACTGCTTTTGGGCCACCAACATTTTATGGACTTTAGGTGGTCTACGATGCCTGTAAACCCCTTTTTTGGGCCTCCAAAGATTTCAACATTTTTGCCGGCCTAAGATGCATTTTAAGGCCTTTTTTGGGCTGCTAACATATTCTGTACTTTCGGGGATGTAGGATGCATTTTTCGTGGCAAAAATATTTTGGAGAATTACAGTGGTCTAGGATGTGGGTTAATGCCCCTTTCACGCTGTAAATGTTTTTGGGACATTCAGAGATCTCTCACAATGTTTTTGGGCCACCAACATTATACAGACTTTAGGGGGTCTACGATGCCTGTAAACCCCTTTTTCGGGCATCCAAACATTTCAACATTTTTGCAGGCCTAAGATGCATTTTAAGGCCTTTTTGGGCTGCTAACATTTTCTGAACTTTCAGGGGTGTAGGATGCATTTTTCGTGCCAGAAATATTTTTGGTAATTTCAGTGGTCTAGGATTTGGGTTAATGCCCCTTTCAAGCTGCAAATGCTTTTGGGACATTCCGAGCTCTCTCACACTGCTTTTGGGCCACCAATATTTTATGGACTTTAGTTGGTCTACGATGCCTGTAAACCCCTTTTTTGGGCCTCCAAAGATTTCAACATTTTTGCAGGCCTAAGATGCATTTTAAGGCCTTTTTTGGGCTGCTAACATATTCTGTACTTTCGGGGTTGTAGGATCCATTTTTCGTGGCAAAAATATTTTTGTTTTGGGAATTTCAGTGGTCTAGGATGTGGGTTAATGCCCCTTTCAGGCTGCAAATGCTTTTGGGACATTCAGAGCTCTCTCACACTGTTTTTGGGCCACCAACATTTTCTGAACTTTAGGGGGTCTACGATGCCTGTAAACCCCTTTTTTGGGCATCCAAAGATTTCAACATTTTTGCAGGCCTAAGATGCATTTTAAGGCCTTTTTTGGGCTGCTAACATATTCTGTACTTTCGGGGTTGTAGGATCCATTTTTCGTGGCAAAAATATTTTTGTTTTGGGAATTTCAGTGGTCTAGGATGTGGGTTAATGCCCCTTTCAGGCTGCAAATGCTTTTGGGACATTCAGAGCTCTCTCACACTGTTTTTGGGCCACCAACATTTTCTGAACTTTAGGGGGTCTACGATGCCTGTAAACCCCTTTTTTGGGCATCCAAACATTTCAACATTTTTGCAGGCCTAAGATGCATTTTAAGGCCTTTTTTGGGCTGCTAACATTTTCTGAACTTTCAGGGGTGTAGGATGCATTTTTCGTGCCAGAAATATTTTTGGTAATTTCAGTGGTCTAGGATTTGGGTTAATGCCCCTTTTGGGCTGCTAATGTTTTTGGGACATTCAGAGCTCTCTCACAATGTCTTTGGGCCACCAACATTTTCTGGACGTTAGGGGGTCTACGATGCCGGTAAACCTTTTTTTTTGGCCTCCAAAAATTTCAACATTTTTGCAGGACTAAATTGCATTTAAGGCCTTTTGTGGGCTGCTAACATATTCTGTACTTTCAGGGGTTTAGGATGCATTTTTCGTGCCAAAAATATTTTTGGGAATTTCAGTGGTCTAGGATTTGGGTTAATGCCCCTTTCAGGCTGCAAATGTTTTTGGGACATTCAGAGCTCTCTCACAATGTTTTTGGGCCACCAACATTTTCTGGACTTTAGAGGGTCTACGATGCCTGTAAACCTTTTTTTTGGGCCTCCAAACATTTCAACATTTTTGCAGGCCTAAAATGCAATTAAGGCCTTTTTTGGGCTGCTAACATATTCTGTACTTTCAGGGATGTAGGATGCATTTTTCGTGGCAAAAATATTTTGGAGAATTACAGTGGTCTAGGATGTGGGTTAATGCCCCTTTCAGGCTGTAAATGTTTTTGGGACATTCAGAGATCTCTCACAATGTTTTTGGCCCACCAAAATTTCCAGACTTTAGGGGGTCTACGATGCCTGTAAACCCCTTTTTTGGGCCTCCAAAGAGTTCAACATTTTTTCAGGCCTAAGATGCATTTTAAGGCCTTTTTTGGAATGCTGACATATTCTGAACTTTCAGGGTTGTAGGATGCATTTTTCGTGCCAAAAATATTTTTGGGAATTTCAGGGGTCTAGCATGCGGGTTAATGTCCTTTTCAGACTGCAAATGTTTTTGGGAGATTCAGAGCTCTCTCACACCGTTTTTGGGCCACCGACATATTCTGGACTTTAGGGGGTCTACGATGCCTATAAACCCCTTTTTGGGCATCCAAACATTTCAACATTTTTGCCGGCCTAAGATGCATTTTAAGGCCTTTTTTGGGCTGCTAACATATTCTGTACTTTCGGGGATGTAGGATGCATTTTTCGTGGCAAAAATATTTTGGAGAATTACAGTGGTCTAGGATGTGGGTTAATGCCCCTTTCAGGCTGTAAATGTTTTTGGGACATTCAGAGATCTCTCACAATGTTTTTGGGCCACCAACATTTTCCAGACTTTAGGGGGTCTACGATGCCTGTAAACCCCTTTTTTGGGCCTCCAAAGATTTCAACATTTTTTCGGGCCTAAGATGCATTTTAAGGCCTTTTTTGGAATGCTGACATATTCTGAACTTTCAGGGTTGTAGGATGCATTTTTCGTGCCAAAAATATTTTTGGGAATTTCAGGGGTCTAGCATGCGGGTTAATGTCCTTTTCAGACTGCAAATGTTTTTGGGACATTCAGAGATCTCTCACAATGTTTTTGGGCCACCAACATTTTACAGACTTTAGGGGGTCTACGATGCCTGTAAACCCCTTTTTTGGGCCTCCAAAGATTTCAACATTTTTGCAGGCCTAAGATGCATTTTAAGGCCTTTTTCGGGCTGCTAACATATTCTGTACTTTCGGGGTTGTAGGATCCATTTTTCGTGGCAAAAATATTTTTGTTTTGGGAATTTCAGTGGTCTAGAATGTGGGTTAATGCCCCTTTCAGGCTGCAAATGCTTTTGGGACATTCAGAGCTCTCTCACACTGTTTTTGGGCCACCAACATTTTCTGAACTTTAGGGGGTCTACGATGCCTGTAAACCCCTTTTTTGGGCATCCAAACATTTCAACATTTTTGCAGGCCTAAAATGCATTTAAGGCCTTATTTGGGCTGCTAACATATTCTGTACTTTCAGGGGGGTAGGATGCATTTTTCGTGCCAAAAATATTTTTGGGAATTTCAGTGGTCTAGGATGCAGGTTAATGCCCCTTTCAAGCTGCAAATGCTTTTGGGACATTCCGAGCTCTCTCACACTGCTTTTGGGCCACCAACATTTTCTGGACTTTAGGTGGTCAACGATGCCTGTAAACCCCTTTTTTGGGCCTCCAAAGATTTGAACATTTTTGCCAGCCTAAGATGCATTTTAAGGCCTTTTTTGGGCTGCTAACATATTCTGTACTTTCGGGGACGTAGGATGCATTTTTCGTGGCAAAAATATTTTGGAGAATTACAGTGGTCTAGGATGTGGGTTAATGCCCCTTTCAGGCTGTAAATGTTTTTGGGACATTCAGAGATCTCGCACAATGTTTTTGGGCCACCAACATTTTCCAGACTTTAGGGGGTCTACGATGCCTGTAAACCCCTTTTTTGGGCCTCCAAAGATTTCAACATTTTTTCAGGCCTAAGATGCATTTTAAGGCCTTTTTTGGAATGCTGACATATTCTGAACTTTCAGGGTTGTAGGATGCATTTTTCGTGCCAAAAATATTTTTGGGAATTTCAGGGGTCTAGCATGCGTGTTAATGTCCTTTTCAGACTGCAAATGTTTTTGGGAGATTCAGAGCTCTCTCACACCGTTTTTGGGCCACTGACATATTCTGGACTTTAGGGGGTCTACGATGCCTGTAAACCCCTTTTTCGGGCATCCAAACATTTCAACATTTTTGCAGGCCTAAGTTGCATTTTAAGGCCTTTTTGGGCTGCTAACATTTTCTGAACTTTCTGGGGTGTAGGATGCATTTTTCGTGCCAGAAATATTTTTGGTAATTTCAGTGGTCTAGGATTTGGGTTAATGCCCCTTTCAGGCTGCAAATGTTTTTGGGACATTCAGAGCTCTCTCACAATGTTTTTGGGCCACCAACATTTTCTGGACTTTAGGGGGTCTACGATGCCTGTAAACCTTTTTTTTGGGCCTCCAAACATTTCAACATTTTTGCAGGCCTAAAATGCATTTAAGGCCTTTTTTGGGCTGCTAACATATTCTGTACTTTCAGGGGGGTAGGATGCATTTTTCATGCCAAAAATATTTTGGGGAATTTCAGTGGTCTAGGATGCGGGTTAATGCCCCTTTCAAGCTGCAAATGCTTTTGGGACATTCCGAGCTCTCTCACACTGCTTTTGGGCCACCAACATTTTATGGACTTTAGGTGGTCTACGATGCCTGTAAACCCCTTTTTTGGGCCTCCAAAGATTTCAACATTTTTGCCGGCCTAAGATGCATTTTAAGGCCTTTTTTGGGCTGCTAACATATTCTGTACTTTCGGGGATGTAGGATGCATTTTTCGTGGCAAAAATATTTTGGAGAATTACAGTGGTCTAGGATGTGGGTTAATGCCCCTTTCACGCTGTAAATGTTTTTGGGACATTCAGAGATCTCTCACAATGTTTTTGGGCCACCAACATTATACAGACTTTAGGGGGTCTACGATGCCTGTAAACCCCGTTTTTGGGCCTCCAAAGATTTCAACATTTTTGCAGGCCTAAAATGCATTTTAAGGCCTTTTTTGGGCTGCTAACATATTCTGTACTTTCGGGGTTGTAGGATCCTTTTTTCGTGGCAAAATTATTTTTGTTTTGGGAATTTCAGTGGTCTAGGATGTGGGTTAATGCCCCTTTCAGGCTGCAAATGCTTTTGGGACATTCAGAGCTCTCTCACACTGTTTTTGGGCCACCAACATTTTCTGAACTTTAGGGGGTCTACGATGCCTGTAAACCCCTTTTTTGGGCATCCAAACATTTCAACATTTTTGCAGGCCTAAGATGCATTTTAAGGCCTTTTTTGGGCTGCTAACATTTTCTGAACTTTCAGGGGTGTAGGATGCATTTTTCGTGCCAGAAATATTTTTGGTAATTTCAGTGGTCTAGGATTTGGGTTAATGCCCCTTTTGGGCTGCTAATGTTTTTGGGACATTCAGAGCTCTCTCACAATGTCTTTGGGCCACCAACATTTTCTGGACGTTAGGGGGTCTACGATGTCAGTAAACCTTTTTTTTTGGCCTCCAAAAATTTCAACATTTTTGCAGGACTAAATTGCATTTAAGGCCTTTTGTGGGCTGCTAACATATTCTGTACTTTCAGGGGTTTAGGATGCATTTTTCGTGCCAAAAATATTTTTGGGAATTTCAGTGGTCTAGGATTTGGGTTAATGCCCCTTTCAGGCTGCAAATGTTTTTGGGACATTCAGAGCTCTCTCACAATGTTTTTGGGCCACCAACATTTTCTGGACTTTAGGGGGTCTACGATGCCTGTAAACCTTTTTTTTGGGCCTCCAAACATTTCAACATTTTTGCAGGCCTAAAATGCATTTAAGGCCTTTTTTGGGCTGCTAACATATTCTGTACTTTCAGGGATGTAGGATGCATTTTTCGTGGCAAAAATATTTTGGAGAATTACAGTGGTCTAGGATGTGGGTTAATGCCCCTTTCAGGCTGTAAATGTTTTTGGGACATTCAGAGATCTCTCACAATGTTTTTGGGCCACCAAAATTTCCAGACTTTAGGGGGTCTACGATGCCTGTAAACCCCTTTTTTGGGCCTCCAAAGAGTTCAACATTTTTTCAGGCCTAAGATGCATTTTAAGGCCTTTATTGGAATGCTGACATATTCTGAACTTTCAGGGTTGTAGGATGCATTTTTCGTGCCAAAAATATTTTTGGGAATTTCAGGGGTCTAGCATGCGGGTTAATGTCCTTTTCAGACTGCAAATGTTTTTGGGAGATTCAGAGCTCTCTCACACCGTTTTTGGGCCACCGACATATTCTGGACTTTAGGGGGTCTACGATGCCTATAAACCCCTTTTTGGGCATCCAAACATTTCAACATTTTTGCAGGCCTAAGATGCATTTTAAGGCCTTTTTGGCTGCTAACATTTTCTGAACTTTCAGGGGTGTAGGATGCATTTTTCGTGCCAGAAATATTTTTGGTAATTTCAGTGGTCTAGGATTTGGGTTAATGCCCCTTTCAGGCTGCAAATGTTTTTGGGACATTCAGAGCTCTCTCACAATGTTTTTGGGCCACCAACATTTTCTGGACTTTAGGGGGTCTACGATGCCTGTAAACCCTTTTGGGCCTCCAAAGATTGCAACATTTTTGCCGGCCTAAGATGCATTTTAAGGCCTTTTTTGGACTGCTAACATATTCTGTACTTTCGGGGATGTAGGATGCATTTTTCGTGGCAAAAATATTTTGGAGAATTACAGTGGTCTAGGATGTGGGTTAATGCCCCTTTCAGGCTGTAAATGTTTTTGGGACATTCAGAGATCTCTCACAATGTTTTTGGGCCACCAACATTTTCCAGACTTTAGGGGGTCTACGATGCCTGTAAACCCCTTTTTTGGGCCTCCAAAGATTTCAACATTTTTTCCTGCCTAAGATGCATTTTAAGGCCTTTTTTGGAATGCTGACATATTCTGAACTTTCAGGGTTGTAGGATGCATTTTTCGTGCCAAAAATATTTTTGGGAATTTCAGGGGTCTAGCATGCGGGTTAATGTCCTTTTCAGACTGCAAATGTTTTTGGGAGATTCAGAGATCTCTCACAATGTTTTTGGGCCACCAACATTTTACAGACTTTAGGGGGTCTACGATGCCTATAAACCCCTTTTTTGGGCCTCCAAAGATTTCAACATTTTTGCAGGCCTAAGATGCATTTTAAGGCCTTTTTCGGGCTGCTAACATATTCTGTACTTTCGGGGTTGTAGGATCCATTTTTCGTGGCAAAAATATTTTTGTTTTGGGAATTTCAGTGGTCTAGAATGTGGGTTAATGCCCCTTTCAGGCTGCAAATGCTTTTGGGACATTCAGAGCTCTCTCACACTGTTTTTGGGCCACCAACATTTTCTGAACTTTAGGGGGTCTACGATGCCTGTAAACCCCTTTTTTGGGCATCCAAACATTTCAACATTTTTGCAGGCCTAAAATGCATTTAAGGCCTTATTTGGGCTGCTAACATATTCTGTACTTTCAGGGGGGTAGGATGCATTTTTCGTGCCAAAAATATTTTTGGGAATTTCAGTGGTCTAGGATGCAGGTTAATGCCCCTTTCAAGCTGCAAATGCTTTTGGGACATTCCGAGCTCTCTCACACTGCTTTTGGGCCACCAACATTTTCTGGACTTTAGGTGGTCAACGATGCCTGTAAACCCCTTTTTTGGGCCTCCAAAGATTTCAACATTTTTTCAGGCCTAAGATGCATTTTAAGGCCTTTTTTGGAATGCTGACATATTCTGAACTTTCAGGGTTGTAGGATGCATTTTTCGTGCCAAAAATATTTTTGGGAATTTCAGGGGTCTAGCATGCGGGTTAATGTCCTTTTCAGACTGCAAATGTTTTTGGGAGATTCAGAGCTCTCTCACACCGTTTTTGGGCCACTGACATATTCTGGACTTTAGGGGGTCTACGATGCCTGTAAACCCCTTTTTCGGGCATCCAAACATTTCAACATTTTTGCAGGCCTAAGTTGCATTTTAAGGCCTTTTTGGGCTGCTAACATTTTCTGAACTTTCAGGGGTGTAGGATGCATTTTTCGTGCCAGAAATATTTTTGGTAATTTCAGTGGTCTAGGATTTGGGTTAATGCCCCTTTCAGGCTGCAAATGTTTTTGGGACATTCAGAGCTCTCTCACAATGTTTTTGGAACACCAACATTTTCTGGACTTTAGGGGGTCTACGATGCCTGTAAACTTTTTTTTTGGTGCCTCCAAACATTTCAACATTTTTGCAGGCCTAAAATGCATTTAAGGCCTTTTTTGGGCTGCTAACATATTCTGTACGTTCAGGGGGGTAGGATGCATTTTTCGTGCCAAAAATATTTTTGGGAATTTCAGTGGTCTAGGATGCGGGTTAATGCCCCTTTCAAGCTGCACATGCTTTTGGGACATTCCGAGCTCTCTCAAACTGCTTTTGGGCCACCAACATTTTCCAGACTTTAGGGGGTCTACGATGCCTGTAAACCCCTTTTTTGGGCCTCCAAAGATTTCAACATTTTTTCAGGCCTAAGATGCATTTTAAGGCCTTTTTTGGAATGCTGACATATTCTGAACTTTCAGGGTTGTAGGATGCATTTTTCGTGCCAAAAATATTTTTGGGAATTTCAGGGGTCTAGCATGCGGGTTAATGTCCTTTTCAGACTGCAAATGTTTTTGGGAGATTCAGAGCTCTCTCACACCGTTTTTGGGCCACCGACATATTCTGGACTTTAGGGGGTCTACGATGCCTGTAAACCCCTTTTTTGGGCATCCAAACATTTCAACATTTTTGCAGGCCTAAGATGCATTTTAAGGCCTTTTTGGGCTGCTAACATTTTCTGAACTTTCAGGGGTGTAGGATGCATTTTTCCTGCCATAAATATTTTTGGTAATTTCAGCGGTCTAGGATTTGGGTTAATGTTCCTTTCAGGCTGCAAATGTTTTTGGGACATTCAGAGCTCTCTCACAATGTTTTTGGGCCACCAACATTTTCTGGACTTTAGGGGGTCTACGATGCCTGTAAACCTTTTTTTTGGGCCTCCAAACATTTCAACATTTTTGCAGGCCTAAAATGCATTTAAGGCCTTTTTTGGGCTGCTAACATATTCTGTACTTTCAGGGGGGTAGGATGCATTTTTCGTGCCAAAAATATTTTTGGGAATTTCAGTGGTCTAGGATGCGGGTTAATGCCCCTTTCAGGCTGCAAATGCTTTTGGGACATTCCGAGCTCTCTCACACTGCTTTTGGGCCACCAACATTTTATGGACTTTAGGTGGTCTACGATGCCTGTAAACCCCTTTTTTGGGCCTCCAAAGATTTCAACATTTTTGTCGGCCTAAGATGCATTTTAAGGCCTTTTTTGGGCTGCTAACATATTCTGTACTTTCGGGGATGTAGGATGCATTTTTCGTGGCAAAAATATTTTGGAGAATTACAGTGGTCTAGGATGTGGGTTAATGCCCCTTTCAGGCTGTAAATGTTTTTGGGACATTCAGAGATCTCTCACAATGTTTTTGGGCCACCAACATTTTACAGACTTTAGGGGGTCTACGATGCCTGTAAACCCCTTTTTTGGGCCTCCAAAGATTTCAACATTTTTGCAGGCCTAAGATGCATTTTAAGGCCTTTTTTGGGCTGCTAACATATTCTGTACTTTCGGGGTTGTAGGATCCATTTTTCGTGGCAAAAATATTTTTGTTTTGGGAATTTCAGTGGTCTAGGATGTGGGTTAATGCCCCTTTCAGGCTGCAAATGCTTTTGGGACATTTAGAGCTCTCTCACACTGTTTTTGGGCCACCAACATTTTCTGAACTTTAGGGGGTCTACGATGCCTGTAAACCCCTTTTTTGGGCATCCAAACATTTCAACATTTTTGCAGGCCTAAGATGCATTTTAAGGCCTTTTTGGGCTGCTAACATTTTCTGAACTTTCAGGGGTGTAGGATGCATTTTTCGTGCCAGAAATATTTTTGGTAATTTCAGTGGTCTAGGATTTGGGTTAATGCCCCTTTCAGGCTGCAAATGTTTTTGGGACATTCAGAGCTCTCTCACAATGTTTTTGGGCCACCAACATTTTCTGGACTTTAGGGGGTCTACGATGCCTGTAAACCCTTTTGGGCCTCCAAAGATTGCAACATTTTTGCCGGCCTAAGATGCATTTTAAGGCCTTTTTTGGGCTGCTAACATATTCTGTACTTTCGGGGATGTAGGATGCATTTTTCGTGGCAAAAATATTTTGGAGAATTACAGTGGTCTAGGATGTGGGTTAATGCCCCTTTCAGGCTGTAAATGTTTTTGGGACATTCAGAGATCTCTCACAATGTTTTTGGGCCACCAACATTTTCCAGACTTTAGGGGGTCTACGATGCCTGTAAACCCCTTTTTTGGGCCTCCAAAGATTTCAACATTTTTTCCTGCCTAAGCTGCATTTTAAGGCCTTTTTTGGAATGCTGACATATTCTGAACTTTCAGGGTTGTAGGATGCATTTTTCGTGCCAAAAATATTTTTGGGAATTTCAGGGGTCTAGCATGCGGGTTAATGTCCTTTTCAGACTGCAAATGTTTTTGGGAGATTCAGAGATCTCTCACAATGTTTTTGGGCCACCAACATTTTACAGACTTTAGGGGGTCTACGATGCCTATAAACCCCTTTTTTGGGCCTCCAAAGATTTCAACATTTTTGCAGGCCTAAGATGCATTTTAAGGCCTTTTTTGGAATGCTGACATATTCTGAACTTTCAGGGTTGTAGGATGCATTTTTCGTGCCAAAAATATTTTTGGGAATTTCAGGGGTCTAGCATGCGGGTTAATGTCCTTTTCAGACTGCAAATGTTTTTGGGAGATTCAGAGCTCTCTCACACCGTTTTTGGGCCACTGACATATTCTGGACTTTAGGGGGTCTACGATGCCTGTAAACACCTTTTTCGGGCATCCAAACATTTCAACATTTTTGCAGGCCTAAGTTGCATTTTAAGGCCTTTTTGGGCTGCTAACATTTTCTGAACTTTCAGGGGTGTAGGATGCATTTTTCGTGCCAGAAATATTTTTGGTAATTTCAGTGGTCTAGGATTTGGGTTAATGCCCCTTTCAGGCTGCAAATGTTTTTGGGACATTCAGAGCTCTCTCACAATGTTTTTGGAACACCAACATTTTCTGGATTTTCTGGACTTTAGGGGGTCTACGATGCCTGTAAACTTTTTTTTTGGGCCTCCAAACATTTCAACATTTTTGCAGGCCTAAAATGCATTTAAGGCCTTTTTTGGGCTGCTAACATATTCTGTACGTTCAGGGGGGTAGGATGCATTTTTCGTGCCAAAAATATTTTTGGGAATTTCAGTGGTCTAGGATGCGGGTTAATGCCCCTTTCAAGCTGCAAATGCTTTTGGGACATTCCGAGCTCTCTCAAACTGCTTTTGGGCCACCAACATTTTCCAGACTTTAGGGGGTCTACGATGCCTGTAAACCCCTTTTTTGGGCCTCCAAAGATTTCAACATTTTTTCAGGCCTAAGATGCATTTTAAGGCCTTTTTTGGAATGCTGACATATTCTGAACTTTCAGGGTTGTAGGATGCATTTTTCGTGCCAAAAATATTTTTGGGAATTTCAGTGGTCTAGGATGCGGGTTAATGCCCCTTTCAGGCTGCAAATGCTTTTGGGACATTCCGAGCTCTCTCACACTGCTTTTGGGCCACCAACATTTTATGGACTTTAGGTGGTCTACGATGCCTGTAAACCCCTTTTTTGGGCCTCCAAAGATTTCAACATTTTTGTCGGCCTAAGATGCATTTTAAGGCCTTTTTTGGGCTGCTAACATATTCTGTACTTTCGGGGATGTAGGATGCATTTTTCGTGGCAAAAATATTTTGGAGAATTACAGTGGTCTAGGATGTGGGTTAATGCCCCTTTCAGGCTGTAAATGTTTTTGGGACATTCAGAGATCTCTCACAATGTTTTTGGCCACCAACATTTTCCAGACTTTAGGAAGTCTACGATGCCTGTAAACCCCTTTTTTGGGCCTCCAAAGATTTCAACATTTTTGCAGGCCTATGATGCATTTTAAGGCCTTTTTTGGGCTGCTAACATATTCTGTACTTTCGGGGTTGTAGGATCCATTTTTCGTGGCAAAAATATTTTTGTTTTGGGAATTTCAGTGGTCTAGGATGTGGGTTAATGCCCCTTTCAGGCTGCAAATGCTTTTGGGACATTCAGAGCTCTCTCACACTGTTTTTGGGCCACCAACATTTTCTGAACTTTAGGGGGTCTACGATGCCTGTAAACCCCTTTTTTGGGCATCCAAACATTTCAACATTTTTGCAGGCCTAAGATGCATTTTAAGGCCTTTTTTGGGCTGCTAACATTTTCTGAACTTTCAGGGGTGTAGGATGCATTTTTCGTGCCAGAAATATTTTTGGTAATTTCAGTGGTCTAGGATTTGGGTTAATGCCCCTTTTGGGCTGCTAATGTTTTTGGGACATTCAGAGCTCTCTCACAATGTCTTTGGGCCACCAACATTTTCTGGACGTTAGGGGGTCTACGATGCCGGTAAACCTTTTTTTTTGGCCTCCAAAAATTTCAACATTTTTGCAGGCCTAAATTGCATTTAAGGCCTTTTTAGGGCTGCTAACATATTCTGTACTTTCAGGGGTTTAGGATGCATTTTTCTTGCCAAAAATATTTTTGGGAATTTCAGTGGTCTAGGATTTGGGTTAATGCCCCTTTCAGGCTGCAAATGTTTTTGGGACATTCAGAGCTCTCTCACAATGTTTTTGGGCCACCGACATTTTCTGGACGTTTAGGGGTCTACGATGCCTGTAAACCCCTTTTTTGGGCATCCAAACATTTCAACATTTTTGCAGGCCTAAGATGCATTTTAAGGCCTTTTTGGGCTGCTAACATTTTCTGAACTTTCAGGGGTGTAGGATGCATTTTTCGTGCCAGAAATATTTTTGGTAATTTCAGTGGTCTAGGATTTGGGTTAATGCCCCTTTCAGGCTGCAAATGTTTTTGGGACATTCAGAGCTCTCTCAAAATGTTTTTGGGCCACCAACATTTTCTGGACTTTAGGGGGTCTACGATGCCTGTAAACCTTTTTTTTGGTCCTCCAAACATTTCAACATTTTTGCAGGCCTAAAATGCATTTAAGGCCTTTTTTGGGCTGCTAACATATTCTGTACTTTCAGGGGGGTAGGATGCATTTTTCATGCCAAAAATATTTTGGGGAATTTCAGTGGTCTAGGATGCGGGTTAATGCCCCTTTCAAGCTGCAAATGCTTTTGGGACATTCCGAGCTCTCTCACACTGCTTTTGGGCCACCAACATTTTATGGACTTTAGGTGGTCTACGATGCCTGTAAACCCCTTTTTTGGGCATCCAAACATTTCAACATTTTTGCCGGCCTAAGATGCATTTTAAGGCCTTTTTTGGGCTGCTAACATATTCTGTACTTTCGGGGATGTAGGATGCATTTTTCGTGGCAAAAATATTTTGGAGAATTACAGTGGTCTAGGATGTGGGTTAATGCCCCTTTCACGCTGTAAATGTTTTTGGGACATTCAGAGATCTCTCACAATGTTTTTGGGCCACCAACATTTTACAGACTTTAGGGGGTCTACGATGCCTGTAAACCCCTTTTTTGGGCCTCCAAAGATTTCAACATTTTTGCAGGCCTAAAATGCATTTTAAGGCCTTTTTTGGGCTGCTAACATATTCTGTACTTTCGGGGTTGTAGGATCCTTTTTTCGTGGCAAAATTATTTTTGTTTTGGGAATTTCAGTGGTCTAGGATGTGGGTTAATGCCCCTTTCAGGCTGCAAATGCTTTTGGGACATTCAGAGCTCTCTCAAACTGTTTTTGGGCCACCAACATTTTCTGAACTTTAGGGGGTCTACGATGCCTGTAAACCCCTTTTTTGGGCATCCAAACATTTCAACATTTTTGCAGGCCTAAGATGCATTTTAAGGCCTTTTTTGGGCTGCTAACATTTTCTGAACTTTCAGGGGTGTAGGATGGATTTTTCGTGCCAGAAATATTTTTGGTAATTTCAGTGGTCTAGGATTTGGGTTAATGCCCCTTTTGGGCTGCTAATGTTTTTGGGACATTCAGAGCTCTCTCACAATGTCTTTGGGCCACCTTCATTTTCTGGACTTTAGGGGGTCTACGATGCCGGTAAACCTTTTTTTTGGGCCTCCAAACATTTCAACATTTTTGCAGGCCTAAATTGCATTTAAGGCCTTTTTTGGGCTGCTAACATATTCTGAACTTTCAGGGGTTTAGGATGCATTTTTCGTGCCAAAAATATTTTTGGGAATTTCAGGGGTCTAGCATGCGGGTTAATGTCCTTTTCAGACTGCAAATGTTTTTGGGAGATTCAGAGCTCTCTCACACCGTTTTTGGGCCACCGACATATTCTGGACTTTAGGGGGTCTACGATGCCTGTAAACCCCTTTTTCGGGCATCCAAACATTTCAACATTTTTGCAGGCCTAAGATGCATTTTAAGGCCTTTTTGGGCTGCTAACATTTTCTGAACTTTCAGGGGTGTAGGATGCATTTTTCGTGCCAGAAATATTTTTGGTAATTTCAATGGTCTAGGATTTGGGTTAATGCCCCTTTCAAGCTGCAAATGCTTTTGGGACATTCCGAGCTCTCTCACACTGCTTTTGGGCCACCAACATTTTATGGACTTTAGGTGGTCTACGATGCCTGTAAACCCCTTTTTTGGGCCTCCAAAGATTTCAACATTTTTGCAGGCCTAAGATGCATTTTAAGGCCTTTTTTGGACTGCTAACATATTCTGTACTTTCGGGGTTGTAGGATCCATTTTTCGTGGCAAAAATATTTTTGTTTTGGGAATTTCAGTGGTCTAGGATGTGGGTTAATGCCCCTTTCAGGCTGCAAATGCTTTTGGGACATTCAGAGCTCTCTCACACTGTTTTTGGGCCACCAACATTTTCTGAACTTTAGGGGGTCTACGATGCCTGTAAACCCCTTTTTTGGGCATCCAAACATTTCAACATTTTTGCAGGCCTAAAATGCATTTAAGGCCTTTTTTGGGCTGCTAACATATTCTGTACTTTCAGGGGGGTAGGATGCATTTTTCGTGCCAAAAATAGTTTTGGGAATTTCAGTGGTCTAGGATGCAGGTTAATGCCCCTTTCAAGCTGCAAATGCTTTTGGGACATTCCGAGCTCTCTCACACTGCTTTTGGGCCACCAACATTTTCTGGACTTTAGGTGGTCAACGATGCCTGTAAACCCCTTTTTTGGGCCTCCAAAGATTTCAACATTTTTGCCAGCCTAAGATGCATTTTAAGGCCTTTTTTGGGCTGCTAACATATTCTGTACTTTCGGGGACGTAGGATGCATTTTTCGTGGCAAAAATATTTTGGAGAATTACAGTGGTCTAGGATGTGGGTTAATGCCCCTTTCAGGCTGTAAATGTTTTTGGGACATTCAGAGATCTCGCACAATGTTTTTGGGCCACCAACATTTTCCAGACTTTAGGGGGTCTACAATGCCTGTAAACCCCTTTTTTGGGCCTCCAAAGATTTCAACATTTTTTCAGGCCTAAGATGCATTTTAAGGCCTTTTTTGGAATGCTGACATATTCTGAACTTTCAGGGTTGTAGGATGCATTTTTCGTGCCAAAAATATTTTTGGGAATTTCAGGGGTCTAGCATGCGGGTTAATGTCCTTTTCAGACTGCAAATGTTTTTGGGAGATTCAGAGCTCTCTCACACCGTTTTTGGGCCACTGACATATTCTGGACTTTAGGGGGTCTACGATGCCTGTAAACCTTTTTTTTTGGCCTCCAAAAATTTCAACATTTTTGCAGGACTAAATTGCATTTAAGGCCTTTTTTGGGCTGCTAACATATTCTGTACTTTCAGGGGTTTAGGATGCATTTTTCGTGCCAGAAATATTTTTGGTAATTTCAGTGGTCTAGGATTTGGGTTAATGCCCCTTTTGGGCTGCTAATGTTTTTGGGACATTCAGAGCTCTCTCACAATGTCTTTGGGCCACCAACATTTTCTGGACGTTAGGGGGTCTACGATGCCGGTAAACCTTTTTTTTTGGCCTCCAAAAATTTCAACATTTTTGCAGGACTAAATTGCATTTAAGGCCTTTTTTGGGCTGCTAACATATTCTGTACTTTCAGGGGTTTAGGATGCATTTTTCGTGCCAAAAATATTTTTGGGAATTTCAGTGGTCTAGGATTTGGGTTAATGCCCCTTTCAGGCTGCAAATGTTTTTGGGACATTCAGAGCTCTCTCACAATGTTTTTGGGCCACCAACATTTTCTGGACTTTAGGGGGTCTACGATGCCTGTAAACCCCTTTTTTGGGCCTCCAAAGATTTCAACATTTTTGCAGGCCTAAAATGCATTTAAGGCCTTTTTTGGGCTGCTAACATATTCTGTACTTTCAGGGGGGTAGGATGCATTTTTCATGCCAAAAATATTTTGGAGTATTACAGTGGTCTAGGATGTGGGTTAATGCCCCTTTCAGGCTGTAAATGTTTTTGGGAGATTCAGAGCTCTCTCACACCGTTTTTGGGCCACCGACATATTCTGGACTTTAGGGGGTCTACGATGCCTGTAAACCCCTTTTTTGGGCATCCAAACATTTCAACATTTTTGCAGGCCTAAAATGCATTTTAAGGCCTTTTTGGGCTGCTAACATTTTCTGAACTTTCAGGGCTGTAGGATGCATTTTTCGTACCAGAAATATTTTTGGTAATTTCAGTGGTCTAGGATTTGGGTTAATGCCCCTTTCAGGCTGCAAATGTTTTTGGGACATTCAGAGCTCTCTCACAATGTTTTTGGGCCACCAACATTTTCTGGACTTTAGGGGGTCTACGATGCCTGTAAACCTTTATTTGGGCCTCCAAACATTTCAACATTTTTGCAGGCCTAAAATGCATTTAAGGCCTTTTTTGGGCTGCTAACATTTTCTGAACTTTCAGGGGGGTAGGACGCATTTTTCATGCCAAAAATATTTTGGGGAATTTCAGTGGTCTAGGATGCGGGTTAATGCCCCTTTCAAGCTGCAAATGCTTTTGGGACATTCCAAGCTCTCTCACACTGCTTTTGGGCCACCAACATTTTATGGACTTTAGGTGGTCTACGATGCCTGTAAACCCCTTTTTTGGGCCTCCAAAGATTTCAACATTTTTGCAGGCCTAAGATGCATTTTAAGGCCTTTTTTGGACTGCTAACATATTCTGTACTTTCGGGGTTGTAGGATCCATTTTTCGTGGCAAAAATATTTTTGTTTTGGGAATTTCAGTGGTCTAGGATGTGGGTTAATGCCCCTTTCAGGCTGCAAATGCTTTTGGGACATTCAGAGCTCTCTCACACTGTTTTTGGGCCACCAACATTTTCTGAACTTTAGGGGGTCTACGATGCCTGTAAACCCCTTTTTTGGGCATCCAAACATTTCAACATTTTTGCAGGCCTAAAATGCATTTAAGGCCTTTTTTGGGCTGCTAACATATTCTGTACTTTCAGGGGGGTAGGATGCATTTTTCGTGCCAAAAATATTTTTGGGAATTTCAGTGGTCTAGGATGCAGGTTAATGCCCCTTTCAAGCTGCAAATGCTTTTGGGACATTCCGAGCTCTCTCACACTGCTTTTGGGCCACCAACATTTTCTGGACTTTAGGTGGTCAACGATGCCTGTAAACCCCTTTTTTGGGCCTCCAAAGATTTCAACATTTTTGCCAGCCTAAGATGCATTTTAAGGCCTTTTTTGGGCTGCTAACATATTCTGTACTTTCGGGGACGTAGGATGCATTTTTCGTGGCAAAAATATTTTGGAGAATTACAGTGGTCTAGGATGTGGGTTAATGCCCCTTTCAGGCTGTAAATGTTTTTGGGACATTCAGAGCTCTCTCACAATGTTTTTGGGCCACCAACATTTTCTGGACTTTAGGGGGTCTACGATGCCTGTAAACCCCTTTTTTGGGCCTCCAAAGATTTCAACATTTTTGCAGGCCTAAAATGCATTTAAGGCCTTTTTTGGGCTGCTAACATATTCTGTACTTTCAGGGGGGTAGGATGCATTTTTCATGCCAAAAATATTTTGGAGTATTACAGTGGTCTAGGATGTGGGTTAATGCCCCTTTCAGGCTGTAAATGTTTTTGGGAGATTCAGAGCTCTCTCACACTGTTTTTGGGCCACCGACATATTCTGGACTTTAGGGGGTCTACGATGCCTGTAAACCCCTTTTTTGGGCATCCAAACATTTCAACATTTTTGCAGGCCTAAAATGCATTTTAAGGCCTTTTTGGGCTGCTAACATTTTCTGAACTTTCAGGGCTGTAGGATGCATTTTTCGTACCAGAAATATTTTTGGTAATTTCAGTGGTCTAGGATTTGGGTTAATGCCCCTTTCAGGCTGCAAATGTTTTTGGGACATTCAGAGCTCTCTCACAATGTTTTTGGGCCACCAACATTTTCTGGACTTTAGGGGGTCTACGATGCCTGTAAACCTTTTTTTTGGGCCTCCAAACATTTCAACATTTTTGCAGGCCTAAAATGCATTTAAGGCCTTTTTTGGGCTGCTAACATATTCTGTACTTTCAGGGGGGTAGGACGCATTTTTCATGCCAAAAATATTTTGGGGAATTTCAGTGGTCTAGGATGTGGGTTAATGCCCCTTTCAAGCTGCAAATGCTTTTGGGACATTCCAAGCTCTCTCACACTGCTTTTGGGCCACCAACATTTTATGGACTTTAGGTGGTCTACGATGCCTGTAAACCCCTTTTTTGGGCCTCCAAAGATTTCAACATTTTTGCCGGCCTAAGATGCATTTTAAGGCCTTTTTTGGGCTGCTAACATATTCTGTACTTTCGGGGATGTAGGATGCATTTTTCGTGGCAAAAATATTTTGGAGAATTACAGTGGTCTAGGATGTGGGTTAATGCCCCTTTCACGCTGTAAATGTTTTTGGGACATTCAGAGATCTCTCACAATGTTTTTGGGCCACCAACATTTTACAGACTTTAGGGGGTCTACGATGCCTGTAAACCCCTTTTTTGGGCCTCCAAAGATTTCAACATTTTTGCAGGCCTAAAATGCATTTTAAGGCCTTTTTTGGGCTGCTAACATATTCTGTACTTTCGGGGTTGTAGGATCCTTTTTTCGTGGCAAAATTATTTTTGTTTTGGGAATTTCAGAGGTCTAGGATGTGGGTTAATGCCCCTTTCAGGCTGCAAATGCTTTTGGGACATTCAGAGCTCTCTCAAACTGTTTTTGGGCCACCAACATTTTCTGAACTTTAGGGGGTCTACGATGCCTGTAAACCCCTTTTTTGGGCATCCAAACATTTCAACATTTTTGCAGGCCTAAGATGCATTTTAAGGCCTTTTTTGGGCTGCTAACATTTTCTGAACTTTCAGGGGTGTAGGATGGATTTTTCGTGCCAGAAATATTTTTGGTAATTTCAGTGGTCTAGGATTTGGGTTAATGCCCCTTTTGGGCTGCTAATGTTTTTGGGACATTCAGAGCTCTCTCACAATGTCTTTGGGCCACCAACATTTTCTGGACTTTAGGGGGTCTACGATGCCGGTAAACCTTTTTTTTGGGCCTCCAAACATTTCAACATTTTTGCAGGCCTAAATTGCATTTAAGGCCTTTTTTGGGCTGCTAACATATTCTGAACTTTCAGGGGTTTAGGATGCATTTTTCATGCCAAAAATATTTTTGGGAATTTCAGGGGTCTAGCATGCGGGTTAATGTCCTTTTCAGACTGCAAATGTTTTTGGGAGATTCAGAGCTCTCTCACACCGTTTTTGGGCCACCGACATATTCTGGACTTTAGGGGGTCTACAATGCCTGTAAACCCCTTTTTCGGGCATCCAAACATTTCAACATTTTTGCAGGCCTAAGATGCATTTTAAGGCCTTTTTGGGCTGCTAACATTTTCTGAACTTTCAGGGGTGTAGGATGCATTTTTCGTGCCAGAAATATTTTTGGTAATTTCAGTGGTCTAGGATTTGGGTTAATGCCCCTTTCAAGCTGCAAATGCTTTTGGGACATTCCGAGCTCTCTCACACTGCTTTTGGGCCACCAACATTTTATGGACTTTAGGTGGTCTACGATGCCTGTAAACCCCTTTTTTGGGCCTCCAAAGATTTCAACATTTTTGCAGGCCTAAGATGCATTTTAAGGCCTTTTTTGGGCTGCTAACATATTCTGTACTTTCGGGGTTGTAGGATCCATTTTTCGTGGCAAAAATATTTTTGTTTTGGGAATTTCAGTGGTCTAGGATGAGGGTTAATGCCCCTTTCAGGCTGCAAATGCTTTTGGGACATTCAGAGCTCTCTCACACTGTTTTTGGGCCACCAACATTTTCTGAACTTTAGGGGGTCTACGATGCCTGTAAACCCCTTTTTTGGGCATCCAAACATTTCAACATTTTTGCAGGCCTAAGATGCATTTTAAGGCCTTTTTTGGGCTGCTAACATTTTCTGAACTTTCAGGGGTGTAGGATGCATTTTTCGTGCCAGAAATATTTTTGGTAATTTCAGTGGTCTAGGATTTGGGTTAATGCCCCTTTTGGGCTGCTAATGTTTTTGGGACATTCAGAGCTCTCTCACAATGTCTTTGGGCCACCAACATTTTCTGGACGTTAGGGGGTCTACGATGCCGGTAAACCTTTTTTTTTGGCCTCCAAAAATTTCAACATTTTTGCAGGACTAAATTGCATTTAAGGCCTTTTTTGGGCTGCTAACATATTCTGTACTTTCAGGGGTTTAGGATGCATTTTTCGTGCCAAAAATATTTTTGGGAATTTCAGTGGTCTAGGATTTGGGTTAATGCCCCTTTCAGGCTGCAAATGTTTTTGGGACATTCAGAGCTCTCTCACAATGTTTTTGGGCCACCAACATTTTCTGGACTTTAGGGGGTCTACGATGCCTGTAAACCCCTTTTTTGGGCCTCCAAAGATTTCAACATTTTTGCAGGCCTAAAATGCATTTAAGGCCTTTTTTGGGCTGCTAACATATTCTGTACTTTCAGGGGGGTAGGATGCATTTTTCATGCCAAAAATATTTTGGAGTATTACAGTGGTCTAGGATGTGGGTTAATGCCCCTTTCAGGCTGTAAATGTTTTTGGGAGATTCAGAGCTCTCTCACACCGTTTTTGGGCCACCGACATATTCTGGACTTTAGGGGGGCTACGATGCCTGTAAACCCCTTTTTTGGGCATCCAAACATTTCAACATTTTTGCAGGCCTAAAATGCATTTTAAGGCCTTTTTGGGCTGCTAACATTTTCTGAACTTTCAGGGCTGTAGGATGCATTTTTCGTACCAGAAATATTTTTGGTAATTTCAGTGGTCTAGGATTTGGGTTAATGCCCCTTTCAGGCTGCAAATGTTTTTGGGACATTCAGAGCTCTCTCACAATGTTTTTGGGCCACCAACATTTTCTGGACTTTAGGGGGTCTACGATGCCTGTAAACCTTTTTTTTGGCCTCCAAACATTTCAACATTTTTGCAGGCCTAAAATGCATTTAAGGCCTTTTTTTGGGCTGCTAACATATTCTGTACTTTCAGGGGGGTAGGATGCATTTTTCGTGCCAAAAATATTTTCGGGAATTTCAGTGGTCTAGGATGCGGGTTAATGCCCCTTTCAAGCTGCAAATGCTTTTGGGACATTCCGAGCTCTCTCACACTGCTTTTGGGCCACCAACATTTTATGGACTTTAGGTGGTGTACGATGCCTGTAAACCCCTTTTTTGGGCCTCCAAAGATTTCAACATTTTTGCCGGCCTAAGATGCATTTTAAGGCCTTTTTTGGGCTGCTAACATATTCTGTACTTTCGGGGATGTAGGATGCATTTTTCGTGGCAAAAATATTTTGGAGAATTACAGTGGTCTAGGATGTGGGTTAATGCCCCTTTCAGGCTGTAAATGTTTTTGGGACATTCAGAGATCTCTCACAATGTTTTTGGGCCACCAACATTTTACAGACTTTAGGGGGTCTACGATGCCTGTAAACCCCTTTTTTGGGCCTCCAAAGATTGCAACATTTTTGCAGGCCTAAGATGCATTTTAAGGCCTTTTTTGGGCTGCTAACATATTCTGTACTTTCGGGGTTGTAGGATCCATTTTTCGTGGCAAAAATATTTTTGTTTTGGGAATTTCAGTGGTCTAGGATGTGGGTTAATGCCCCTTTCAGGCTGCAAATGCTTTTGGGACATTCAGAGCTCTCTCACACTGTTTTTGGGCCACCAACATTTTCTGAACTTTAGGGGGTCTACGATGGCTGTAAACCCCTTTTTTGGGCATCCAAACATTTCAACATTTTTGCAGGCCTAAGATGCATTTTAAGGCCTTTTTTGGGCTGCTAACATTTTCTGAACTTTCAGGGGTGTAGGATGCATTTTTCGTGCAAGAAATATTTTTGGTAATTTCAGTGGTCTAGGATTTGGGTTAATGCCCCTTTTGGGCTGCTAATGTTTTTGGGACATTCAGAGCTCTCTCACAATGTCTTTGGGCCACCAACATTTTCTGGACTTTAGGGGGTCTACGATGCTGGTAAACCTTTTTTTTGGGCCTCCAAACATTTCAACATTTTTGCAGGCCTAAATTGCATTTAAGGCCTTTTTTGGGCTGCTAACATATTCTGTACTTTCAGGGGTTTAGGATGCATTTTTCGTGCCAAAAATATTTTTGGGAATTTCAGTGGTCTAGGATTTTGGATAATGCCCCTTTCAGGCTGCAAATGTTTTTGGGACATTCAAAGCTCTCTCACAATGTTTTTGGGCCACCAACATTTTCTGGACTTTAGGGGGTCTACGATGCCTGTAAACCTTTTTTTTGGGCCTCCAAACATTTCAACATTTTTGCAGGCCTAAAATGCATTTAAGGCCTTTTTTGGGCTGCTAACATATTCTGTACTTTCGGGGATGTAGGATGCATTTTTTGTGGCAAAAATATTTTGGAGTATTACAGTGGTCTAGGATGTGGGTTAATGCCCCTTTCAGGCTGTAAATGTTTTTGGGAGATTCAGAGCTCTCTCACACCGTTTTTGGGCCACCGACATATTCTGGACTTTAGGGGGTCTACGATGCCTGTAAACCCCTTTTTTGGGCCTCCAAAGATTTCAACATTTTGGAGGCCTAAGATGCATTTTAAGGCCTTTTTCGGGCTGCTAACATATTCTGTACTTTCGGGGTTGTAGGATCCATTTTTCGTGGCAAAAATATTTTTGTTTTGGGAATTTCAGTGGTCTAGGATGCAGGTTAATGCCCCTTTTGGGCTGCTAATGTTTTTGGGACATTCAGAGCTCTCTCACAATGTCTTTGGGCCACCAACATTTTCTGGACTTTAGGGGGTCTACGATGCCGGTAAACCTTTTTTTTGGGCCTCCAAACATTTCAACATTTTTGCAGGCCTAAAATGCATTTAAGGCCTTTTTTGGGCTGCTAACATATTCTGTACTTTCAGGGGTTTAGGATGCATTTTTCGTGCCAAAAATATTTTTGGGAATTTCAGTGGTCTAGGATTTGGGTTAATGCCCCTTTCAGGCTGCAAATGTTTTTGGGACATTCAGAGCTCTCTCACAATGTTTTTGGGCCACCAACATTTTCCAGACTTTAGGGGGTCTACGATGCCTGTAAACCCCTTTTTTGGGCCTCCAAAGATTTCAACATTTTTTCAGGCCTAAGATGCATTTTAAGGCCTTTTTTGGAATGCTGACATATTCTGAACTTTCAGGGTTGTAGGATGCATTTTTCGTGCCAAAAATATTTTTGGGAATTTCAGGGGTCTAGCATGCGGGTTAATGTCCTTTTCAGACTGCAAATGTTTTTGGGAGATTCAGAGCTCTCTCACACCGTTTTTGGGCCACTGACATATTCTGGACTTTAGGGGGTCTACGATGCCTGTAAACCCCTTTTTCGGGCATCCAAACATTTCAACATTTTTGCAGGCCTAAGTTGCATTTTAAGGCCTTTTTGGGCTGCTAACATTTTCTGAACTTTCAGGGGTGTAGGATGCATTTTTCGTGCCAGAAATATTTTTGGTAATTTCAGTGGTCTAGGATTTGGGTTAATGCCCCTTTCAGGCTGCAAATGTTTTTGGGACATTCAGAGCTCTCTCACAATGTTTTTGGGCCACCAACATTTTCTGGACTTTAGGGGGTCTACGATGCCTGTAAACTTTTTTTTTGGGCCTCCAAACATTTCAACATTTTTGCAGGCCTAAAATGCATTTAAGGCCTTTTTTGGGCTGCTAACATATTCTGTACGTTCAGGGGGGTAGGATGCATTTTTCGTGCCAAAAATATTTTTGGGAATTTCAGTGGTCTAGGATGCAGGTTAATGCCCCTTTCAAGCTGCAATTGCTTTTGGGACATTCCGAGCTCTCTCACACTGCTTTTGGGCCACCAACATTTTCTGGACTTTAGGTGGTCTACGATGCCTGTAAACCCCTTTTTTGGGCCACCAAAGATTTCAACATTTTTACCGGCCTGAAAATGCATTTTAAGGCCTTTTTTGGGCTGCTCACATATTCTGTACTTTCGGGGATGTAGGATGCATTTTTTGTGGCAAAAATATTTTGGAGAATTAGAGTGGTCTAGGATGTGGGTTAATGCCCCTTTCAGGCTGTAAATGTTTTTGGGACATTCAGAGATCTCTCACAATGTTTTTGGGCCACCAACATTTTCCAGACTTTAGGGGGTCTACGATGCCTGTAAACCCCTTTTTTGGGCCTCCAAAGATTTCAACATTTTTTCAGGCCTAAGATGCATTTTAAGGCCTTTTTTGGAATGCTGACATATTCTGAACTTTCAGGGTTGTAGGATGCATTTTTCGTGCCAAAAATATTTTTGGGAATTTCAGGGGTCTAGCATGCGGGTTAATGTCCTTTTCAGACTGCAAATGTTTTTGGGAGATTCAGAGCTCTCTCACACCGTTTTTGGGCCACCGACATATTCTGGACTTTAGGGGGTCTACGATGCCTGTAAACCCCTTTTTTGGGCATCCAAACATTTCAACATTTTTGCAGGCCTAAGATGCATTTTAAGGCCCTTTTGGGCTGCTAACATTTTCTGAACTTTCAGGGGTGTAGGATGCATTTTTCGTGCCATAAATATTTTTGGTAATTTCAGCGGTCTAGGATTTGGGTTAATGCCCCTTTCAGGCTGCAAATGTTTTTGGGACATTCAGAGCTCTCTCACAATGTTTTTGGGCCACCAACATTTTCTGGACTTTAGGGGGTCTACGATGCCTGTAAACCTTTTTTTTTGGGCCTCCAAACATTTCAACATTTTTGCAGGCCTAAAATGCATTTAAGGCCTTTTATGGGCTGCTAACATATTCTGTACTTTCAGGGGGGTAGGATGCATTTTTCGTGCCAAAAATATTTTTGGGAATTTCAGTGGTCTAGGATGCGGGTTAATGCCCCTTTCAGGCTGCAAATGCTTTTGGGACATTCCGAGCTCTCTCACACTGCTTTTGGGCCACCAACATTTTCTGGACTTTAGGTGGTCAACAATGCCTGTAAACCCCTTTTTTGGGCCTCCAAAGATTTCAACATTTTTGCCAGCCTAAGATGCATTTTAAGGCCTTTTTTGGGCTGCTAACATATTCTGTACTTTCGGGGACGTAGGATGCATTTTTCGTGGCAAAAATATTTTGGAGAATTACAGTGGTCTAGGATGTGGGTTAATGCCCCTTTCAGGCTGTAAATGTTTTTGGGACATTCAGAGATCTCGCACAATGTTTTTGGGCCACCAACATTTTCCAGACTTTAGGGGGTCTACGATGCCTGTAAACCCCTTTTTTGGGCCTCCAAAGATTTCAACATTTTTTCAGGCCTAAGATGCATTTTAAGGCCTTTTTTGGAATGCTGACATATTCTGAACTTTCAGGGTTGTAGGATGCATTTTTCGTGCCAAAAATATTTTGGGGAATTTCAGAGGTCTAGCATGCGGGTTAATGTCCTTTTCAGACTGCAAATGTTTTTGGGAGATTCAGAGCTCTCTCACACCGTTTTTGGGCCACTGACATATTCTGGACTTTAGGGGGTCTACGATGCCTGTAAACCCCTTTTTGGGCATCCAAACATTTCAACATTTTTGCAGGCCTAAGTTGCATTTTAAGGCCTTTTTGGGCTGCTAACATTTTCTGAACTTTCAGGGGTGTAGGATGCATTTTTCGTGCCAGAAATATTTTTGGTAATTTCAGTGGTCTAGGATTTGGGTTAATGCCCCTTTCAGGCTGCAAATGTTTTTGGGACATTCAGAGCTCTCTCACAATGTTTTTGGGCCACCAACATTTTCTGGACTTTAGGGGGTCTACGATGCCTGTAAACTTTTTTTTTGGGCCTCCAAACATTTCAACATTTTTGCAGGCCTAAAATGCATTTAAGGCCTTTTTTGGGCTGCTAACATATTCTGTACGTTCAGGGGGGTAGGATGCATTTTTCGTGCCAAAAATATTTTTGGGAATTTCAGTGGTCTAGGATGCAGGTTAATGCCCCTTTCAAGCTGCAATTGCTTTTGGGACATTCCGAGCTCTCTCACACTGCTTTTGGGCCACCAACATTTTCTGGACTTTAGGTGGTCTACGATGCCTGTAAACCCCTTTTTTGGGCCACCAAAGATTTCAACATTTTTACCGGCCTAAAATGCATTTTAAGGCCTTTTTTGGGCTGCTCACATATTCTGTACTTTCGGGGATGTAGGATGCATTTTTTGTGGCAAAAATATTTTGGAGAATTAGAGTGGTCTAGGATGTGGGTTAATGCCCCTTTCAGGCTGTAAATGTTTTTGGGACATTCAGAGATCTCTCAAAATGTCTTTGGGCCACCAACATTTTCCAGACTTTAGGGGGTCTACGATGCCTGTAAACCCCTTTTTTGGGCCTCCAAAGATTTCAACATTTTTTCAGGCCTAAGATGCATTTTAAGGCCTTTTTTGGAATGCTGACATATTCTGAACTTTCAGGGTTGTAGGATGCATTTTTCGTGCCAAAAATATTTTTGGGAATTTCAGGGGTCTAGCATGCGGGTTAATGTCCTTTTCAGACTGCAAATGTTTTTGGGAGATTCAGAGCTCTCTCGCACCGTTTTTGGGCCACCGACATATTTTGGACTTTAGGGGGTCTACGATGCCTGTAAACCCCTTTTTCGGGCATCCAAACATTTCAACATTTTTGCAGGCCTAAGTTGCATTTTAAGGCCTTTTTGGGCTGCTAACATTTTCTGAACTTTCAGGGGTGTAGGATGCATTTTTCGTGCCAGAAATATTTTTGGTAATTTCAGTGGTCTAGGATTTGGGTTAATGCCCCTTTCAGGCTGCAAATGTTTTTGGGACATTCAGAGCTCTCTCACAATGTTTTTGGGCCACCAACATTTTACAGACTTTAGGGGGTCTACGATGCCTGTAAACTTTTTTTTTGGGCCTCCAAACATTTCAACATTTTTGCAGGCCTAAAATGCATTTAAGGCCTTTTTTGGGCTGCTAACATATTCTGTACGTTCAGGGGGGTAGGATGCATTTTTCGTGCCAAAAATATTTTTGGGAATTTCAGTGGTCTAGGATGCAGGTTAATGCCCCTTTCAAGCTGCAATTGCTTTTGGGACATTCCGAGCTCTCTCACACTGCTTTTGGGCCACCAACATTTTCTGGACTTTAGGTGGTCTACGATGCCTGTAAACCCCTTTTTTGGGCCACCAAAGATTTCAACATTTTTACCGGCCTAAAATGCATTTTAAGGCCTTTTTTGGGCTGCTCACATATTCTGTACTTTCGGGGATGTAGGATGCATTTTTTGTGGCAAAAATATTTTGGAGAATTAGAGTGGTCTAGGATGTGGGTTAATGCCCCTTTCAGGCTGTAAATGTTTTTGGGACATTCAGAGATCTCTCACAATGTTTTTGGGCCACCAACATTTTCCAGACTTTAGGGGGTCTACGATGCCTGTAAACCCCTTTTTTGGGCCTCCAAAGATTTCAACATTTTTTCAGGCCTAAGATGCATTTTAAGGCCTTTTTTGGAATGCTGACATATTCTGAACTTTCAGGGTTGTAGGATGCATTTTTCGTGCCAAAAATATTTTTGGGAATTTCAGGGGTCTAGCATGCGGGTTAATGTCCTTTTCAGACTGCAAATGTTTTTGGGAGATTCAGAGCTCTCTCACACCGTTTTTGGGCCACCGACATATTCTGGACTTTAGGGGGTCTACGATGCCTGTAAACCCCTTTTTCGGGAATCCAAACATTTCAACATTTTTGCAGGCCTAAGTTGCATTTTAAGGCCTTTTTGGGCTGCTAACATTTTCTGAATTTTCAGGGGTGTAGGATGCATTTTTCGTGCCAGAAATATTTTTGGTAATTTCAGTGGTCTAGGATTTGGGTTAATGCCCCTTTCAGGCTGCAAATGTTTTTGGGACATTCAGAGCTCTCTCACAATGTTTTTGGGCCACCAACATTTTCTGGACTTTAGGGGGTCTACGATGCCTGTAAACTTTTTTTTTGGGCCTCCAAACATTTCAACATTTTTGCAGGCCTAAAATGCATTTAAGGCCTTTTTTGGGCTGCTAACATATTCTGTACGTTCAGGGGGGTAGGATGCATTTTTCGTGCCAAAAATATTTTTGGGAATTTCAGTGGTCTAGGATGCAGGTTAATGCCCCTTTCAAGCTGCAATTGCTTTTGGGACATTCCGAGCTCTCTCACACTGCTTTTGGGCCACCAACATTTTCTGGACTTTAGGTGGTCTACGATGCCTGTAAACCCCTTTTTTGGGCCACCAAAGATTTCAACATTTTTACCGGCCTAAAATGCATTTTAAGGCCTTTTTTGGGCTGCTCACATATTCTGTACTTTCGGGGATGTAGGATGCATTTTTTGTGGCAAAAATATTTTGGAGAATTAGAGTGGTCTAGGATGTGGGTTAATGCCCCTTTCAGGCTGTAAATGTTTTTGGGACATTCAGAGATCTCTCACAATGTTTTTGGGCCACCAACATTTTCCAGACTTTAGGGGGTCTACGATGCCTGTAAACCCCTTTTTTGGGCCTCCAAAGATTTCAACATTTTTGCAGGCCTAAGATGCATTTTAAGGCCTTTTTTGGGCTGCTAACATATTCTGTACTTTCGGGGTTGTAGGATCCATTTTTCGTGGCAAAAATATTTTTGTTTTGGGAATTTCAGTGGTCTAGGATGCAGGTTAATGCCCCTTTCAAGGTGCAAATGCTTTTGGGACATTCCGAGCTCTCTCACACTGCTTTTGGGCCACCAACATTTTCTGGACTTTAGGTGGTCAACGATGCCTGTAAACCCCTTTTATGGGCCTCCAAAGATTTCAACATTTTTGCCAGCCTAAGATGCATTTTAAGGCCTTTTTTGGGCTGCTAACATATTCTGTACTTTCGGGGACGTAGGATGCATTTTTCGTGGCAAAAATATTTTGGAGAATTACAGTGGTCTAGGATGTGGGTTAATGCCCCTTTCAGGCTGTAAATGTTTTTGGGACATTCAGAGATCTCGCACAATGTTTTTGGACCACCAACATTTTCCAGACTTTAGGGGGTCTACGATGCCTGTAAACCCCTTTTTTGGGCCTCCAAAGATTTCAACATTTTTTCAGGCCTAAGATGCATTTTAAGGCCTTTTTTGGAATGCTGACATATTCTGAACTTTCAGGGTTGTAGGATGCATTTTTCGTGCCAAAAATATTTTTGGGAATTTCCGGGGTCTAGCATGCGGGTTAATGTCCTTTTCAGACTGCAAATGTTTTTGGGAGATTCAGAGCTCTCTCACACCGTTTTTGGGCCACTGACATATTCTGGACTTTAGGGGGTCTACGATGCCTGTAAACCCCTTTTTCGGGCATCCAAACATTTCAACATTTTTGCAGGCCTAAAATGCATTTAAGGCCTTTTTTGGGCTGCTAACATATTCTGTACGTTCAGGGGGGTAGGATGCATTTTTCGTGCCAAAAATATTTTTGGGAATTTCAGTGGTCTAGGATGCAGGTTAATGCCCCTTTCAAGCTGCAATTGCTTTTGGGACATTCCGAGCTCTCTCACACTGCTTTTGGGCCACCAACATTTTCTGGACTTTAGGTGGTCTACGATGCCTGTAAACCCCTTTTTTGGGCCACCAAAGATTTCAACATTTTTACCGGCCTAAAATGCATTTTAAGGCCTTTTTTGGGCTGCTCACATATTCTGTACTTTCGGGGATGTAGGATGCATTTTTTGTGGCAAAAATATTTTGGAGAATTAGAGTGGTCTAGGATGTGGGTTAATGCCCCTTTCAGGCTGTAAATGTTTTTGGGACATTCAGAGATCTCTCACAATGTTTTTGGGCCACCAACATTTTCCAGACTTTAGGGGGTCTACGATGCCTGTAAACCTCTTTTTTGGGCCTCCAAAGATTTCAACATTTTTTCAGGCCTAAGATGCATTTTAAGGCCTTTTTTGGAATGCTGACATATTCTGAACTTTCAGGGTTGTAGGATGCATTTTTCGTGCCAAAAATATTTTTGGGAATTTCAGGGGTCTAGCATGCGGGTAATGTCCTTTTCAGACTGCAAATGTTTTTGGGAGATTCAGAGCTCTCTCACACCGTTTTTGGGCCACCGACATATTCTGGACTTTAGGGGGTCTACGATGCCTGTAAACCCCTTTTTTGGGCATCCAAACATTTCAACATTTTTGCAGGCCTAAGATGCATTTTAAGGCCCTTTTGGGCTGCTAACATTTTCTGAACTTTCAGGGGTGTAGGATGCATTTTTCGTGCCATAAATATTTTTGGTAATTTCAGCGGTCTAGGATTTGGGTTAATGCCCCTTTCAGGCTGCAAATGTTTTTGGGACATTCAGAGCTCTCTCACAATGTTTTTGGGCCACCAACATTTTCTGGACTTTAGGGGGTCTACGATGCCTGTAAACCTTTTTTTTGGGCCTCCAAACATTTCAACATTTTTGCAGGCCTAAAATGCATTTAAGGCCTTTTTTGGGCTGCTAACATATTCTGTACTTTCAGGGGGGTAGGATGCATTTTTCGTGCCAAAAATATTTTTGGGAATTTCAGTGGTCTAGGATGCGGGTTAATGCCCCTTTCAGGCTGCAAATGCTTTTGGGACATTCCGAGCTCTCTCACACTGCTTTTGGGCCACCAACATTTTATGGACTTTAGGTGGTCTACGATGCCTGTAAACTCCTTTTTTGGGCCTCCAAAGATTTCAACATTTTTGCCGGCCTAAGATGCATTTTAAGGCCTTTTTTGGGCTGCTAACATATTCTGTACTTTCGGGGATGTAGGATGCATTTTTTGTGGCAAAAATATTTTGGAGAATTACAGTGGTCTAGGATGTGGGTTAATGCCCCTTTCAGGCTGTAAATGTTTTTGGGACATTCAGAGATCTCTCACAATGTTTTTGGGCCACCAACATTTTCCAGACTTTAGGGGGTCTACGATGCCTGTAAACCCCTTTTTTGGGCCTCCAAAGATTTCAACATTTTTGCAGGCCTAAGATGCATTTTAAGGCCTTTTTTGGGCTGCTAACATATTCTGTACTTTCGGGGTTGTAGGATCCATTTTTCGTGGCAAAAATATTTTTGTTTTGGGAATTTCAGTGGTCTAGGATGTGGGTTAATGCCCCTTTCAGGCTGCAAATGCTTTTGGGACATTCAGAGCTCTCTCACACTGTTTTTGGGCCACCAACATTTTCTGGACTTTAGGGGGTCTACGATGCCTGTAAACCCCTTTTTTGGGCATCCAAACATTTCAACATTTTTGCAGGCCTAAGATGCATTTTAAGGCCTTTTTTGGGCTGCTAACATTTTCTGAACTTTCAGGGGTGTAGGATGCATTTTTCGTGCCAGAAATATTTTTGGTAATTTCAGTGGTCTAGGATTTGGGTTAATGCCCCTTTTGGGCTGCTAATGTTTTTGGGACATTCAGAGCTCTCTCACAATGTCTTTGGGCCACCAACATTTTCTGGACGTTAGGGGGTCTACGATGCAGGTAAACCTTTTTTTTTGGCCTCCAAAAATTTCAACATTTTTGCAGGCCTAAAATGCATTTAAGGCCTTTTTTGGGCTGCTAACATATTCTGTACGTTCAGGGGGGTAGGATGCATTTTTCGTGCCAAAAATATTTTGGAGAATTACAGTGGTCTAGGATTTGGGTTAATGCCCCTTTCAAGCTGCAAATGCTTTTGGGACATTCCGAGCTCTCTCACACTGCTTTTGGGCCACCAACATTTTCTGGACTTTAGGTGGTCTACGATGCCTGTAAACCCCTTTTTTGGGCCACCAAAGATTTCAACATTTTTACCGGCCTAAAATGCATTTTAAGGCCTTTTTTGGGCTGCTCACATATTCTGTACTTTCGGGGATGTAGGATGCATTTTTTGTGGCAAAAATATTTTGGAGAATTAGAGTGGTCTAGGATGTGGGTTAATGCCCCTTTCAGGCTGTAAATGTTTTTGGGACATTCAGAGATCTCTCACAATGTTTTTGGGCCACCAACATTTTCCAGACTTTAGGGGGTCTACGATGCCTGTAAACCCCTTTTTTGGGCCTCCAAAGATTTCAACATTTTTTCAGGCCTAAGATGCATTTTAAGGCCTTTTTTGGAATGCTGACATATTCTGAACTTTCAGGGTTGTAGGATGCATTTTTCGTGCCAAAAATATTTTTGGGAATTTCAGGGGTCTAGCATGCGGGTTAATGTCCTTTTCAGACTGCAAATGTTTTTGGGAGATTCAGAGCTCTCTCACACCGTTTTTGGGCCACCGACATATTCTGGACTTTAGGGGGTCTACGATGCCTGTAAACCCCTTTTTCGGGCATCCAAACATTTCAACATTTTTGCAGGCCTAAGTTGCATTTTAAGGCCTTTTTGGGCTGCTAACATTTTCTGAATTTTCAGGGGTGTAGGATGCATTTTTCGTGCCAGAAATATTTTTGGTAATTTCAGTGGTCTAGGATTTGGGTTAATGCCCCTTTCAGGCTGCAAATGTTTTTGGGACATTCAGAGCTCTCTCACAATGTTTTTGGGCCACCAACATTTTCTGGACTTTAGGGGGTCTACGATGCCTGTAAACTTTTTTTTTGGGCCTCCAAACATTTCAACATTTTTGCAGGCCTAAAATGCATTTAAGGCCTTTTTTGGGCTGCTAACATATTCTGTACGTTCAGGGGGGTAGGATGCATTTTTCGTGCCAAAAATATTTTTGGGAATTTCAGTGGTCTAGGATGCAGGTTAATGCCCCTTTCAAGCTGCAATTGCTTTTGGGACATTCCGAGCTCTCTCACACTGCTTTTGGGCCACCAACATTTTCTGGACTTTAGGTGGTCTACGATGCCTGTAAACCCCTTTTTTGGGCCACCAAAGATTTCAACATTTTTACCGGCCTAAAATGCATTTTAAGGCCTTTTTTGGGCTGCTCACATATTCTGTACTTTCGGGGATGTAGGATGCATTTTTTGTGGCAAAAATATTTTGGAGAATTAGAGTGGTCTAGGATGTGGGTTAATGCCCCTTTCAGGCTGTAAATGTTTTTGGGACATTCAGAGATCTCTCACAATGTTTTTGGGCCACCAACATTTTCCAGACTTTAGGGGGTCTACGATGCCTGTAAACCCCTTTTTTGGGCCTCCAAAGATTTCAACATTTTTTCAGGCCTAAGATGCATTTTAAGGCCTTTTTTGGAATGCTGACATATTCTGAACTTTCAGGGTTGTAGGATGCATTTTTCGTGCCAAAAATATTTTTGGGAATTTCAGGGGTCTAGCATGCGGGTTAATGTCCTTTTCAGACTGCAAATGTTTTTGGGAGATTCAGAGCTCTCTCACACCGTTTTTGGGCCACCGACATATTCTGGACTTTAGGGGGTCTACGATGCCTGTAAACCCCTTTTTCGGGCATCCAAACATTTCAACATTTTTGCAGGCCTAAGTTGCATTTTAAGGCCTTTTTGGGCTGCTAACATTTTCTGAACTTTCAGGGGTGTAGGATGCATTTTTCGTGCCAGAAATATTTTTGGTAATTTCAGTGGTCTAGGATTTGGGTTAATGCCCCTTTCAGGCTGCAAATGTTTTTGGGACATTCAGAGATCTCTCACAATGTTTTTGGGCCACCAACATTTTCTGGACTTTAGGGGGTCTACGATGCCTGTAAACTTTTTTTTTGGGCCTCCAAACATTTCAACATTTTTGCAGGCCTAAAATGCATTTAAGGCCTTTTTTGGGCTGCTAACATATTCTGTACGTTCAGGGGGGTAGGATGCATTTTTCGTGCCAAAAATATTTTTGGGAATTTCAGTGGTCTAGGATGCAGGTTAATGCCCCTTTCAAGCTGCAATTGCTTTTGGGACATTCCGAGCTCTCTCACACTGCTTTTGGGCCACCAACATTTTCTGTACTTTAGGTGGTCTACGATGCCTGTAAACCCCTTTTTTGGGCCACCAAAGATTTCAACATTTTTACCGGCCTAAAATGCATTTTAAGGCCTTTTTTGGGCTGCTCACATATTCTGTACTTTCGGGGATGTAGGATGCATTTTTTGTGGCAAAAATATTTTGGAGAATTAGAGTGGTCTAGGATGTGGGTTAATGCCCCTTTCAGGCTGTAAATGTTTTTGGGACATTCAGAGATCTCTCATAATGTTTTTGGGCCACCAACATTTTCCAGACTTTAGGGGGTCTACGATGCCTGTAAACCCCTTTTTTGGACCTCCAAAGATTTCAACATTTTTTCAGGCCTAAGATGCATTTTAAGGCCTTTTTTGGGCTGCTAACATATTCTGTACTTTCGGGGTTGTAGGATCCATTTTTCGTGGCAAAAATATTTTTGTTTTGGGAATTTCAGTGGTCTAGGATGCAGGTTAATGCCCCTTTCAAGGTGCAAATGCTTTTGGGACATTCCGAGCTCTCTCACACTGCTTTTGGGCCACCAACATTTTCTGGACTTTAGGTGGTCAACGATGCCTGTAAACCCCTTTTTTGGGCCTCCAAAGATTTCAACATTTTTGCCAGCCTAAGATGCATTTTAAGGCCTTTTTTGGGCTGCTAACATATTCTGTACTTTCGGGGACGTAGGATGCATTTTTCGTGGCAAAAATATTTTGGAGAATTACAGTGGTCTAGGATGTGGGTTAATGCCCCTTTCAGGCTGTAAATGTTTTTGGGACATTCAGAGATCTCGCACAATGTTTTTGGACCACCAACATTTTCCAGACTTTAGGGGGTCTACGATGCCTGTAAACCCCTTTTTTGGGCCTCCAAAGATTTCAACATTTTTTCAGGCCTAAGATGCATTTTAAGGCCTTTTTTGGAATGCTGACATATTCTGAACTTTCAGGGTTGTAGGATGCATTTTTCGTGCCAAAAATATTTTTGGGAATTTCCGGGGTCTAGCATGCGGGTTAATGTCCTTTTCAGACTGCAAATGTTTTTGGGAGATTCAGAGCTCTCTCACACCGTTTTTGGGCCACTGACATATTCTGGACTTTAGGGGGTCTACGATGCCTGTAAACCCCTTTTTCGGGCATCCAAACATTTCAACATTTTTGCAGGCCTAAGTTGCATTTTAAGGCCTTTTTGGGCTGCTAACATTTTCTGAACTTTCAGGGGTGTAGGATGCATTTTTCGTGCCAGAAATATTTTTGGTAATTTCAGTGGTCTAGGATTTGGGTTAATGCCCCTTTCAGGCTGCAAATGTTTTTGGGACATTCAGAGCTCTCTCACAATGTTTTTGGGCCACCAACATTTTCTGGACTTTAGGGGGTCTACGATGCCTGTAAACTTTTTTTTTGGGCCTCCAAACATTTCAACATTTTTGCAGGCCTAAAATGCATTTAAGGCCTTTTTTGGGCTGCTAACATATTCTGTACGTTCAGGGGGGTAGGATGCATTTTTCGTGCCAAAAATATTTTTGGGAATTTCAGTGGTCTAGGATGCAGGTTAATGCCCCTTTCAAGCTGCAATTGCTTTTGGGACATTCCGAGCTCTCTCACACTGCTTTTGGGCCACCAACATTTTCTGGACTTTAGGTGGTCTACGATGCCTGTAAACCCCTTTTTTGGGCCACCAAAGATTTCAACATTTTTACCGGCCTAAAATGCATTTTAAGGCCTTTTTTGGGCTGCTCACATATTCTGTACTTTCGGGGATGTAGGATGCATTTTTTGTGGCAAAAATATTTTGGAGAATTAGAGTGGTCTAGGATGTGGGTTAATGCACCTTTCAGGCTGTAAATGTTTTTGGGACATTCAGAGATCTCTCACAATGTTTTTGGGCCACCAACATTTTCCAGACTTTAGGGGGTCTACGATGCCTGTAAACCCCTTTTTTGGGCCTCCAAAGATTTCAACATTTTTTCAGGCCTAAGATGCATTTTAAGGCCTTTTTTGGAATGCTGACATATTCTGAACTTTCAGGGTTGTAGGATGCATTTTTCGTGCCAAAAATATTTTTGGGAATTTCAGGGGTCTAGCATGCGGGTTAATGTCCTTTTCAGACTGCAAATGTTTTTGGGAGATTCAGAGCTCTCTCACACCGTTTTTGGGCCACCGACATATTCTGGACTTTAGGGGGTCTACGATGCCTGTAAACCCCTTTTTTGGGCATCCAAACATTTCAACATTTTTGCAGGCCTAAGATGCATTTTAAGGCCCTTTTGGGCTGCTAACATTTTCTGAACTTTCAGGGGTGTAGGATGCATTTTTCGTGCCATAAATATTTTTGGTAATTTCAGCGGTCTAGGATTTGGGTTAATGCCCCTTTCAGGCTGCAAATGTTTTTGGGACATTCAGAGCTCTCTCACAATGTTTTTGGGCCACCAACATTTTCTGGACTTTAGGGGGTCTACGATGCCTGTAAACCTTTTTTTTGGGCCTCCAAACATTTCAACATTTTTGCAGGCCTAAAATGCATTTAAGGCCTTTTTTGGGCTGCTAACATATTCTGTACTTTCAGGGGGGTAGGATGCATTTTTCGTGCCAAAAATATTTTTGGGAATTTCAGTGGTCTAGGATGCGGGTTAATGCCCCTTTCAGGCTGCAAATGCTTTTGGGACATTCCGAGCTCTCTCACACTGCTTTTGGGCCACCAACATTTTATGGACTTTAGGTGGTCTACGATGCCTGTAAACTCCTTTTTTGGGCCTCCAAAGATTTCAACATTTTTGCCGGCCTAAGATGCATTTTAAGGCCTTTTTTGGGCTGCTAACATATTCTGTACTTTCGGGGATGTAGGATGCATTTTTCGTGGCAAAAATATTTTTGAGAATTACAGTGGTCTAGGATGTGGGTTAATGCCCCTTTCAGGCTGTAAATGTTTTTGGGACATTCAGAGATCTCTCACAATGTTTTTGGGCCACCAACATTTTCCAGACTTTAGGGGGTCTACGATGCCTGTAAACCCCTTTTTTGGGCCTCCAAAGATTTCAACATTTTTGCAGGCCTAAGATGCATTTTAAGGCCTTTTTTGGGCTGCTAACATATTCTGTACTTTCGGGGTTGTAGGATCCATTTTTCGTGGCAAAAATATTTTTGTTTTGGGAATTTCAGTGGTCTAGGATGTGGGTTAATGCCCCTTTCAGGCTGCAAATGCTTTTGGGACATTCAGAGCTCTCTCACACTGTTTTTGGGCCACCAACATTTTCTGGACTTTAGGGGGTCTACGATGCCTGTAAACCCCTTTTTTGGGCATCCAAACATTTCAACATTTTTGCAGGCCTAAGATGCATTTTAAGGCCTTTTTTGGGCTGCTAACATTTTCTGAACTTTCAGGGGTGTAGGATGCATTTTTCGTGCCAGAAATATTTTTGGTAATTTCAGTGGTCTAGGATTTGGGTTAATGCCCCTTTTGGGCTGCTAATGTTTTTGGGACATTCAGAGCTCTCTCACAATGTCTTTGGGCCACCAACATTTTCTGGACGTTAGGGGGTCTACGATGCAGGTAAACCTTTTTTTTTGGCCTCCAAAAATTTCAACATTTTTGCAGGCCTAAAATGCATTTAAGGCCTTTTTTGGGCTGCTAACATATTCTGTACGTTCAGGGGGGTAGGATGCATTTTTCGTGCCAAAAATATTTTGGAGAATTACAGTGGTCTAGGATTTGGGTTAATGCCCCTTTCAAGCTGCAAATGCTTTTGGGACATTCCGAGCTCTCTCACACTGCTTTTGGGCCACCAACATTTTCTGGACTTTAGGTGGTCTACGATGCCTGTAAACCCCTTTTTTGGGCCACCAAAGATTTCAACATTTTTACCGGCCTAAAATGCATTTTAAGGCCTTTTTTGGGCTGCTCACATATTCTGTACTTTCGGGGATGTAGGATGCATTTTTTGTGGCAAAAATATTTTGGAGAATTAGAGTGGTCTAGGATGTGGGTTAATGCCCCTTTCAGGCTGTAAATGTTTTTGGGACATTCAGAGATCTCTCACAATGTTTTTGGGCCACCAACATTTTCCAGACTTTAGGGGGTCTACGATGCCTGTAAACCCCTTTTTTGGGCCTCCAAAGATTTCAACATTTTTTCAGGCCTAAGATGCATTTTAAGGCCTTTTTTGGAATGCTGACATATTCTGAACTTTCAGGGTTGTAGGATGCATTTTTCGTGCCAAAAATAATTTTGGGAATTTCAGGGGTCTAGCATGCGGGTTAATGTCCTTTTGAGACTGCAAATGTTTTTGGGAGATTCAGAGCTCTCTCACACCGTTTTTGGGCCACCGACATATTCTGGACTTTAGGGGGTCTACGATGCCTGTAAACCCCTTTTTCGGGCATCCAAACATTTCAACATTTTTGCAGGCCTAAGTTGCATTTTAAGGCCTTTTTGGGCTGCTAACATTTTCTGAATTTTCAGGGGTGTAGGATGCATTTTTCGTGCCAGAAATATTTTTGGTAATTTCAGTGGTCTAGGATTTGGGTTAATGCCCCTTTCAGGCTGCAAATGTTTTTGGGACATTCAGAGCTCTCTCACAATGTTTTTGGGCCACCAACATTTTCTGGACTTTAGGGGGTCTACGATGCCTGTAAACTTTTTTTTTGGGCCTCCAAACATTTCAACATTTTTGCAGGCCTAAAATGCATTTAAGGCCTTTTTTGGGCTGCTAACATATTCTGTACGTTCAGGGGGGTAGGATGCATTTTTCGTGCCAAAAATATTTTTGGGAATTTCAGTGGTCTAGGATGCAGGTTAATGCCCCTTTCAAGCTGCAATTGCTTTTGGGACATTCCGAGCTCTCTCACACTGCTTTTGGGCCACCAACATTTTCTGGACTTTAGGTGGTCTACGATGCCTGTAAACCCCTTTTTTGGGCCACCAAAGATTTCAACATTTTTACCGGCCTAAAATGCATTTTAAGGCCTTTTTTGGGCTGCTCACATATTCTGTACTTTCGGGGATGTAGGATGCATTTTTTGTGGCAAAAATATTTTGGAGAATTAGAGTGGTCTAGGATGTGGGTTAATGCCCCTTTCAGGCTGTAAATGTTTTTGGGACATTCAGAGATCTCTCACAATGTTTTTGGGCCACCAACATTTTCCAGACTTTAGGGGGTCTACGATGCCTGTAAACCCCTTTTTTGGGCCTCCAAAGATTTCAACATTTTTTCAGGCCTAAGATGCATTTTAAGGCCTTTTTTGGAATGCTGACATATTCTGAACTTTCAGGGTTGTAGGATGCATTTTTCGTGCCAAAAATATTTTTGGGAATTTCAGGGGTCTAGCATGCGGGTTAATGTCCTTTTCAGACTGCAAATGTTTTTGGGAGATTCAGAGCTCTCTCACACCGTTTTTGGGCCACCGACATATTCTGGACTTTAGGGGGTCTACGATGCCTGTAAACCCCTTTTTCGGGCATCCAAACATTTCAACATTTTTGCAGGCCTAAGTTGCATTTTAAGGCCTTTTTGGGCTGCTAACATTTTCTGAATTTTCAGGGGTGTAGGATGCATTTTTCGTGCCAGAAATATTTTTGGTAATTTCAGTGGTCTAGGATTTGGGTTAATGCCCCTTTCAGGCTGCAAATGTTTTTGGGACATTCAGAGCTCTCTCACAATGTTTTTGGGCCACCAACATTTTCTGGACTTTAGGGGGTCTACGATGCCTGTAAACTTTTTTTTTGGGCCTCCAAACATTTCAACATTTTTGCAGGCCTAAAATGCATTTAAGGCCTTTTTTGGGCTGCTAACATATTCTGTACGTTCAGGGGGGTAGGATGCATTTTTCGTGCCAAAAATATTTTTGGGAATTTCAGTGGTCTAGGATGCAGGTTAATGCCCCTTTCAAGCTGCAATTGCTTTTGGGACATTCCGAGCTCTCTCACACTGCTTTTGGGCCACCAACATTTTCTGGACTTTAGGTGGTCTACGATGCCTGTAAACCCCTTTTTTGGGCCACCAAAGATTTCAACATTTTTACCGGCCTAAAATGCATTTTAAGGCCTTTTTTGGGCTGCTCACATATTCTGTACTTTCGGGGATGTAGGATGCATTTTTTGTGGCAAAAATATTTTGGAGAATTAGAGTGGTCTAGGATGTGGGTTAATGCCCCTTTCAGGCTGTAAATGTTTTTGGGACATTCAGAGATCTCTCACAATGTTTTTGGGCCACCAACATTTTCCAGACTTTAGGGGGTCTACGATGCCTGTAAACCCCTTTTTTGGACCTCCAAAGATTTCAACATTTTTTCAGGCCTAAGATGCATTTTAAGGCCTTTTTTGGGCTGCTAACATATTCTGTACTTTCGGGGTTGTAGGATCCATTTTTCGTGGCAAAAATATTTTTGTTTTGGGAATTTCAGTGGTCTAGGATGCAGGTTAATGCCCCTTTCAAGGTGCAAATGCTTTTGGGACATTCCGAGCTCTCTCACACTGCTTTTGGGCCACCAACATTTTCTGGACTTTAGGTGGTCAACGATGCCTGTAAACCCCTTTTTTGGGCCTCCAAAGATTTCAACATTTTTGCCAGCCTAAGATGCATTTTAAGGCCTTTTTTGGGCTGCTAACATATTCTGTACTTTCGGGGACGTAGGATGCATTTTTCGTGGCAAAAATATTTTGGAGAATTACAGTGGTCTAGGATGTGGGTTAATGCCCCTTTCAGGCTGTAAATGTTTTTGGGACATTCAGAGATCTCGCACAATGTTTTTGGACCACCAACATTTTCCAGACTTTAGGGGGTCTACGATGCCTGTAAACCCCTTTTTTGGGCCTCCAAAGATTTCAACATTTTTTCAGGCCTAAGATGCATTTTAAGGCCTTTTTTGGAATGCTGACATATTCTGAACTTTCAGGGTTGTAGGATGCATTTTTCGTGCCAAAAATATTTTTGGGAATTTCCGGGGTCTAGCATGCGGGTTAATGTCCTTTTCAGACTGCAAATGTTTTTGGGAGATTCAGAGCTCTCTCACACCGTTTTTGGGCCACTGACATATTCTGGACTTTAGGGGGTCTACGATGCCTGTAAACCCCTTTTTCGGGCATCCAAACATTTCAACATTTTTGCAGGCCTAAGTTGCATTTTAAGGCCTTTTTGGGCTGCTAACATTTTCTGAACTTTCAGGGGTGTAGGATGCATTTTTCGTGCCAGAAATATTTTTGGTAATTTCAGTGGTCTAGGATTTGGGTTAATGCCCCTTTCAGGCTGCAAATGTTTTTGGGACATTCAGAGCTCTCTCACAATGTTTTTGGGCCACCAACATTTTCTGGACTTTAGGGGGTCTACGATGCCTGTAAACTTTTTTTTTGGGCCTCCAAACATTTCAACATTTTTGCAGGCCTAAAATGCATTTAAGGCCTTTTTTGGGCTGCTAACATATTCTGTACGTTCAGGGGGGTAGGATGCATTTTTCGTGCCAAAAATATTTTTGGGAATTTCAGTGGTCTAGGATGCAGGTTAATGCCCCTTTCAAGCTGCAATTGCTTTTGGGACATTCCGAGCTCTCTCACACTGCTTTTGGGCCACCAACATTTTCTGGACTTTAGGTGGTCTACGATGCCTGTAAACCCCTTTTTTGGGCCACCAAAGATTTCAACATTTTTACCGGCCTAAAATGCATTTTAAGGCCTTTTTTGGGCTGCTCACATATTCTGTACTTTCGGGGATGTAGGATGCATTTTTTGTGGCAAAAATATTTTGGAGAATTAGAGTGGTCTAGGATGTGGGTTAATGCACCTTTCAGGCTGTAAATGTTTTTGGGACATTCAGAGATCTCTCACAATGTTTTTGGGCCACCAACATTTTCCAGACTTTAGGGGGTCTACGATGCCTGTAAACCCCTTTTTTGGGCCTCCAAAGATTTCAACATTTTTTCAGGCCTAAGATGCATTTTAAGGCCTTTTTTGGAATGCTGACATATTCTGAACTTTCAGGGTTGTAGGATGCATTTTTCGTGCCAAAAATATTTTTGGGAATTTCAGGGGTCTAGCATGCGGGTTAATGTCCTTTTCAGACTGCAAATGTTTTTGGGAGATTCAGAGCTCTCTCACACCGTTTTTGGGCCACCGACATATTCTGGACTTTAGGGGGTCTACGATGCCTGTAAACCCCTTTTTTGGGCATCCAAACATTTCAACATTTTTGCAGGCCTAAGATGCATTTTAAGGCCCTTTTGGGCTGCTAACATTTTCTGAACTTTCAGGGGTGTAGGATGCATTTTTCGTGCCATAAATATTTTTGGTAATTTCAGCGGTCTAGGATTTGGGTTAATGCCCCTTTCAGGCTGCAAATGTTTTTGGGACATTCAGAGCTCTCTCACAATGTTTTTGGGCCACCAACATTTTCTGGACTTTAGGGGGTCTACGATGCCTGTAAACCTTTTTTTTGGGCCTCCAAACATTTCAACATTTTTGCAGGCCTAAAATGCATTTAAGGCCTTTTTTGGGCTGCTAACATATTCTGTACGTTCAGGGGGGTAGGATGCATTTTTCGTGCCAAAAATATTTTGGAGAATTACAGTGGTCTAGGATTTGGGTTAATGCCCCTTTCAAGCTGCAAATGCTTTTGGGACATTCCGAGCTCTCTCACACTGCTTTTGGGCCACCAACATTTTCTGTACTTTAGGTGGTCTACGATGCCTGTAAACCCCTTTTTTGGGCCACCAAAGATTTCAACATTTTTACCGGCCTAAAATGCATTTTAAGGCCTTTTTTGGGCTGCTCACATATTCTGTACTTTCGGGGATGTAGGATGCATTTTTTGTGGCAAAAATATTTTGGAGAATTAGAGTGGTCTAGGATGTGGGTTAATGCCCCTTTCAGGCTGTAAATGTTTTTGGGACATTCAGAGATCTCTCACAATGTTTTTGGGCCACCAACATTTTCCAGACTTTAGGGGGTCTACGATGCCTGTAAACCCCTTTTTTGGACCTCCAAAGATTTCAACATTTTTTCAGGCCTAAGATGCATTTTAAGGCCTTTTTTGGAATGCTGACATATTCTGAACTTTCAGGGTTGTAGGATGCATTTTTCGTGCCAAAAATATTTTTGGGAATTTCAGGGGTCTAGCATGCGGGTTAATGTCCTTTTCAGACTGCAAATGTTTTTGGGAGATTCAGAGCTCTCTCACACCGTTTTTGGGCCACCGACATATTCTGGACTTTAGGGGGTCTACGATGCCTGTAAACCCCTTTTTTGGGCATCCAAACATTTCAACATTTTTGCAGGCCTAAGATGCATTTTAAGGCCCTTTTGGGCTGCTAACATTTTCTGAACTTTCAGGGGTGTAGGATGCATTTTTCGTGCCATAAATATTTTTGGTAATTTCAGCGGTCTAGGATTTGGGTTAATGCCCCTTTCAGGCTGCAAATGTTTTTGGGACATTCAGAGCTCTCTCACAATGTTTTTGGGCCACCAACATTTTCTCGACTTTAGGGGGTCTACGATGCCTGTAAACCTTTTTTTTGGGCCTCCAAACATTTCAACATTTTTGCAGGCCTAAAATGCATTTAAGGCCTTTTTTGGGCTGCTAACATATTCTGTACTTTCAGGGGGGTAGGATGCATTTTTCGTGCCAAAAATATTTTTGGGAATTTCAGTGGTCTAGGATGCGGGTTAATGCCCCTTTCAGGCTGCAAATGCTTTTGGGACATTCCGAGCTCTCTCACACTGCTTTTGGGCCACCAACATTTTATGGACTTTAGGTGGTCTGCGATGCCTGTAAACTCCTTTTTGGGCCTCCAAAGATTTCAACATTTTTGCCGGCCTAAGATGCATTTTAAGGCCTTTTTTGGGCTGCTAACATATTCTGTACTTTCGGGGATGTAGGATGCATTTTTCGTGGCAAAAATATTTTGGAGAATTACAGTGGTCTAGGATGTGGGTTAATGCCCCTTTCAGGCTGTAAATGTTTTTGGGACATTCAGAGATCTCTCACAATGTTTTTGGGCCACCAACATTTTCCAGACTTTAGGGGGTCTACGATGCCTGTAAACCCCTTTTTTGGGCCTCCAAAGATTTCAACATTTTTGCAGGCCTAAGATGCATTTTAAGGCCTTTTTTGGGCTGCTAACATATTCTGTACTTTCGGGGTTGTAGGATCCATTTTTCGTGGCAAAAATATTTTTGTTTTGGGAATTTCAGTGGTCTAGGATGCAGGTTAATGCCCCTTTCAAGGTGCAAATGCTTTTGGGACATTCCGAGCTCTCTCACACTGCTTTTGGGCCACCAACATTTTCTGGACTTTAGGTGGTCAACGATGCCTGTAAACCCCTTTTTTGGGCCTCCAAAGATTTCAACATTTTTGCCAGCCTAAGATGCATTTTAAGGCCTTTTTTGGGCTGCTAACATATTCTGTACTTTCGGGGACGTAGGATGCATTTTTCGTGGCAAAAATATTTTGGAGAATTACAGTGGTCTAGGATGTGGGTTAATGCCCCTTTCAGGCTGTAAATGTTTTTGGGACATTCAGAGATCTCGCACAATGTTTTTGGACCACCAACATTTTCCAGACTTTAGGGGGTCTACGATGCCTGTAAACCCCTTTTTTGGGCCTCCAAATTTTTCAACATTTTTTCAGGCCTAAGATGCATTTTAAGGCCTTTTTTGGAATGCTGACATATTCTGAACTTTCAGGGTTGTAGGATGCATTTTTCGTGCCAAAAATATTTTTGGGAATTTCCGGGGTCTAGCATGCGGGTTAATGTCCTTTTCAGACTGCAAATGTTTTTGGGAGATTCAGAGCTCTCTCACACCGTTTTTGGGCCACTGACATATTCTGGACTTTAGGGGGTCTACGATGCCTGTAAACCCCTTTTTCGGGCATCCAAACATTTCAACATTTTTGCAGGCCTAAGTTGCATTTTAAGGCCTTTTTGGGCTGCTAACATTTTCTGAACTTTCAGGGGTGTAGGATGCATTTTTCGTGCCAGAAATATTTTTGGTAATTTCAGTGGTCTAGGATTTGGGTTAATGCCCCTTTCAGGCTGCAAATGTTTTTGGGACATTCAGAGATATCTCACAATGTTTTTGGGCCACCAACATTTTCCAGACTTTAGGGGGTCTACGATGCCTGTAAACCCCTTTTTTGGGCCTCCAAAGATTTCAACATTTTTTCGGGCCTAAGATGCATTTTAAGGCCTTTTTTGGAATGCTGACATATTCTGAACTTTCAGGGTTGTAGGATGCATTTTTTGTGCCAAAAATATTTTTGGGAATTTCAGGGGTCTAGCATGCTGGTTAATGTCCTTTTCAGACTGCAAATGTTTTTGGGACATTCAGAGATCTCTCACAATGTTTTTGGGCCACCAACATTTTACAGACTTTAGGGGGTCTACGATGCCTGTAAACCCCTTTTTTGGGCCTCCAAAGATTTCAACATTTTTGCAGGCCTAAGATGCATTTTAAGGCCTTTTTCGGGCTGCTAACATATTCTGTACTTTCGGGGTTGTAGGATCCATTTTTCGTGGCAAAAATATTTTTGTTTTGGGAATTTCAGTGGTCTAGGATGTGGGTTAATGCCCCTTTCAGGCTGCAAATGCTTTTGGGACATTCAGAGCTCTCTCACACTGTTTTTGGGCCACCAACATTTTCTGAACTTTAGGGGGTATACGATGCCTGTAAACCCCTTTTTTGGGCATCCAAACATTTCAACATTTTTGCAGGCCTAAAATGCATTTAAGGCCTTTTTTGGGCTGCTAACATATTCTGTACTTTCAGGGGGGTAGGATGCATTTTTCGTGCCAAAAATATTTTTGGGAATTTCAGTGGTCTAGGATGCAGGTTAATGCCCCTTTCAAGCTGCAAATGCTTTTGGGACATTCCGAGCTCTCTCACACTGCTTTTGGGCCACCAACATTTTCTGGACTTTGGGTGGTCAACGATTCCTGTAAACCCCTTTTTTGGGCCTCCTAAGATTTCAACATTTTTGCCAGTCTAAGATGCATTTTAAGGCCTTTTTTGGGCTGCTAACATATTCTGTACTTTCGGGGACGTAGGATGCATTTTTCGTGGCAAAAATATTTTGGAGAATTACAGTGGTCTAGGATGTGGGTTAATGCCCCTTTCAGGCTGTAAATGTTTTTGGGACATTCAGAGATCTCGCACAATGTTTTTGGGCCACCAACATTTTCCAGACTTTAGGGGGTCTACGATGCCTGTAAACCCCTTTTTTGGGCCTCCAAAGATTTCAACATTTTTTCAGGCCTAAGATGCATTTTGAGGCCTTTTTTGGAATGCTGACATATTCTGAACTTTCAGGGTTGTAGGATGCATTTTTCGTGCCAAAAATATTTTTGGGAATTTCAGGGGTCTAGCATGCGGGTTAATGTCCTTTTCAGACTGCAAATGTTTTTGGGAGATTCAGAGCTCTCTCACACCGCTTTTGGGCCACTGACATATTCTGGACTTTAGGGGGTCTACGATGCCCCTTTTTCGGGCATCCAAACATTTCAACATTTTTGCAGGCCTAAGTTGCATTTTAAGGCCTTTTTGGGCTGCTAACATTTTCTGAACTTTCAGGGGTGTAGGATGCATTTTTCGTGCCAGAAATATTTTTGGTAATTTCAGTGGTCTATGATTTGGGTTAATGCCCCTTTCAAGCTGCAAATGCTTTTGGGACATTCCGAGCTCTCTCACACTGCTTTTGGGCCACCAACATTTTATGGACTTTAGGTGGTCTACGATGCCTGTAAACCCCTTTTTTGGGCCACCAAGATTTCAACATTTTTGCCGGCCTAAGATGCATTTTAAGGCCTTTTTTGGGCTGCTCACATATTCTGTACTTTCGGGGATGTAGGATGCATTTTTCGTGGCAAAAATATTTTGGAGAATTACAGTGGTCTAGGATTTGGGTTAATGCCCCTTTCAGGCTGTAAATGTTTTTGGGACATTCAGAGATCTCTCACAATGTTTTTGGGCCACCAACATTTTCCAGACTTTAGGGGGTCTACGATGCCTGTAAACCCCTTTTTTGGGCCTTCAAAGATTTCAACATTTTTTCAGGCCTAAGATGCATTTTAAGGCCTTTTTTGGAATGCTGACATATTCTGAACTTTCGGGGTTGTAGGATGCATTTTTCGTGCCATAAAAATTTTTGGTAATTTCAGCGGTCTAGAATTTGGGTTAATGCCCCTTTCAGGCTGCAAATGTTTTTGGGACATTCAGAGCTCTCTCACAATGTTTTTGGGCCACCAACATTTTCTGGACTTTAGGGGGTCTACGATGCCTGTAAACCTTTTTTTTGGGCCTCCAAACATTTCAACATTTTTGCAGGCCTAAAATGCATTCAAGGCCTTTTTTGGGCTGCTAACATATTCTGTACTTTCAGGGGGGTAGGATGCATTTTTCGTGCCAAAAATATTTTTGGGAATTTCAGTGGTCTAGGATGCGGGTTAATGCCCCTTTCAGGCTGCAAATGCTTTTGGGACATTCCGAGCTCTCTCACACTGCTTTTGGGCCACCAACATTTTATGGACTTTAGGTGGTCTACGATGCCTGTAAACCCCTTTTTTGGGCCTTCAAAGATTTCAACATTTTTTCAGGCCTAAGATGCATTTTAAGGCCTTTTTTGGAATGCTGACATATTCTGAACTTTCAGGGTTGTAGGATGCATTTTTCGAGCCAAAAATATTTTTGGGAATTTCAGGGGTCTAGCATGCGGGTTAATGTCCTTTTCAGACTGCAAATGTTTTTGGGAGATTCAGAGCTCTCTCACACCGTTTTTGGGCCACCGACATATTCTGGACTTTAGGGGGTCTCCGATGCCTATAAACCCCTTTTTGGGCATCCAAAAATTTCAACATTATTGCAGGCCTAAGATGCATTTTAAGGCCTTTTTGGGCTGCTAACATTTTCTGAACTTTCAGGGGTGTAGGATGCATTTTTCGTGCCAGAAATATTTTTGGTAATTTCAGTGGTCTAGGATTTGGGTTAATGCCCCTTTCAGGCTGCAAATGTTTTTGGGACATTCAGAGCTCTCTCACAATGTTTTTGGGCAACCAACATTTTCTGGACTTTAGGGGGTCTACGATGCCTGTAAACCCTTTTTTGGGCCTCCAAAGATTTCAACATTTTTGCCGGCCTAAGATGCATTTTAAGGCCTTTTTTGGGCTGCTAACATATTCTGTACTTTCGGGGATGTAGGATGCATTTTTCGTGGCAAAAATATTTTGGAGAATTACAGTGGTCTAGGATGTGGGTTAATGCCCCTTTCAGGCTGTAAATGTTTTTGGGACATTCAGAGATCTCTCACAATGTTTTTGGGCCACCAACATTTTCCAGACTTTAGGGGGTCTACGATGCCTGTAAACCCCTTTTTTGGGCCTCCAAAGATTTCAACATTTTTTCGGGCCTAAGATCCATTTTAAGGCCTTTTTTGGAATGCTGACATATTCTGAACTTTCAGGGTTGTAGGATGCATTTTTCGTGCCAAAAATATTTTTGGGAATTTCAGGGGTCTAGCATGCGGGTTAATGTCCTTTTCAGACTGCAAATGTTTTTGGGAGATTCAGAGATCTCTCACAATGTTTTTGGGCCACCAACATTTTACAGACTTTAGGGGGTCTACGATGCCTGTAAACCCCTTTTTTGGGCCTCCAAAGATTTCAACATTTTTTCGGGCCTAAGATGCATTTTAAGGCCTTTTTTGGAATGCTGACATATTCTGAACTTTCAGGGTTGTAGGATGCATTTTTCGTGCCAAAAATATTTTTGGGAATTTCAGGGGTCTAGCATGCGGGTTAATGTCCTTTTCAGACTGCAAATGTTTTTGGGAGATTCAGAGATCTCTCACAATGTTTTTGGGCCACCAACATTTTACAGACTTTAGGGGGTCTACGATGCCTGTAAACCCCTTTTTTGGGCCTCCAAAGATTTCAACATTTTTGCAGGCCTAAGATGCATTTTAAGGCCTTTTTCGGGCTGCTAACATATTCTGTACTTTCGGGGTTGTAGGATCCATTTTTCGTGGCAAAAATATTTTTGTTTTGGGAATTTCAGTGGTCTAGGATGTGGGTTAATGCCCCTTTCAGGCTGCAAATGCTTTTGGGACATTCAGAGCTCTCTCACACTGTTTTTGGGCCACCAACATTTTCTGAACTTTAGGGGGTCTACGATGCCTGTAAACCCCTTTTTTGGGCATCCAAACATTTCAACATTTTTTCAGGCCTAAAATGCATTTAAGGCCTTTTTTGGGCTGCTAACATATTCTGTACTTTCAGGGGGGTAGGATGCATTTTTCGTGCCAAAAATATTTTTGGGAATTTCAGTGGTCTAGGATGCAGGTTAATGCCCCTTTCAAGCTGCAAATGCTTTTGGGACATTCCGAGCTCTCTCACACTGCTTTTGGGCCACCAACATTTTCTGGACTTTAGGTGGTCAACGATGCCTGTAAACCCCTTTTTTGGGCCTCCACAGATTTCAACATTTTTGCCAGCCTAAGATGCATTTTAAGGCCTTTTTTGGGCTGCTAACATATTCTGTACTTTCGGGGACGTAGGATGCATTTTTCGTGGCAAAAATATTTTGGAGAATTACAGTGGCCTAGGATGTGGGTTAATGCCCCTTTCAGGCTGTAAATGTTTTTGGGACATTCAGAGATCTCGCACAATGTTTTTGGGCCACCAACATTTTCCAGACTTTAGGGGGTCTACGATGCCTGTAAACCCCTTTTTTGGGCCTCCAAAGATTTCAACATTTTTTCAGGCCTAAGATGCATTTTAAGGCCTTTTTTGGAATGCTGACATATTCTGAACTTTCAGGGTTGTAGGATGCATTTTTCGTGCCAAAAATATTTTTGGGAATTTCAGGGGTCTAGCATGCGGGTTAATGTCCTTTTCAGACTGCAAATGTTTTTGGGAGATTCAGAGCTCTCTCACACCGTTTTTGGGCCACTGACATATTCTGGACTTTAGGGGGTCTACGATGCCTGTAAACCCCTTTTTCGGGCATCCAAACATTTCAACATTTTTGCAGGCCTAAGTTGCATTTTAAGGCCTTTTTGGGCTGCTAACATTTTCTGAACTTTCAGGGGTGTAGGATGCATTTTTCGTGCCAGAAATATTTTTGGTAATTTCAGTGGTCTAGGATTTGGGTTAATGCCCCTTTCAGGCTGCAAATGTTTTTGGGACATTCAGAGCTCTCTCACAATGTTTTTGGGCCACCAACATTTTCTGGACTTTAGGGGGTCTACGATGCCTGTAAACTTTTTTTTTGGGCCTCCAAACATTTCAACATTTTTGCAGGCCTAAAATGCATTTAAGGCCTTTTTTGGGCTGCTAACATATTCTGTACGTTCAGGGGGGTAGGATGCATTTTTCGTGCCAAAAATATTTTTGGGAATTTCAGTGGTCTAGGATGCGGGTTAATGCCCCTTTCAAGCTGCAAATGCTTTTGGGACATTCCGAGCTCTCTCACACTGCTTTTGGGCCACCAACATTTTCTGGACTTTAGGTGGTCTACGATGCCTGTAAACCCCTTTTTTGGGCCACCAAAGATTTCAACATTTTTGCCGGCCTAAGATGCATTTTAAGGTCTTTTTTGGGCTGCTCACATATTCTGTACTTTCGGGGATGTAGGATGCATTTTTCGTGGCAAAAATATTTTGGAGAATTACAGTGGTCTAGGATTTGGGTTAATGCCCCTTTCAAGCTGCAAATGCTTTTGGGACATTCCGAGCTCTCTCACACTGCTTTTGGGCCACCAACATTTTATGGACTTTAGGTGGTCTACGATGCCTGTAAACCCCTTTTTTGGGCCTCCAAAGATTTCAACATTTTTGCAGGCCTAAGATGCATTTTAAGGCCTTTTTTGGGTTGCTAACATATTCTGTACTTTCGGGGTTGTAGGATCCATTTTTCGTGGCAAAAATATTTTTGTTTTGGGAATTTCAGTGGTCTAGGATGTGGGTTAATGCCCCTTTCAGGCTGCAAATGCTTTTGGGACATTCAGAGCTCTCTCACACTGTTTTTGGGCCACCAACATTTTCTGACCTTTAGGGGGTCTACGATGCCTGTAAACCCCTTTTTTGGGCATCCAAACATTTCAACATTTTTGCAGGCCTAAGATGCATTTTAAGGCCTTTTTGGGCTGCTAACATTTTCTGAACTTTCGGGGATGTAGGATGCATTTTTCGTGGCAAAAATATTTTGGAGAATTACAGTGGTCTAGGATGTGGGTTAATGCCCCTTTCAGGCTGTAAATGTTTTTGGGACATTCAGAGCTCTCTCACACTGCTTTTGGGCCACCAACATTTTATGGACTTTAGGTGGTCTACGATGCCTGTAAACCCCTTTTTTGGGCCTCCAAAGATTTCAACATTTTTGCAGGCCTAAGATGCATTTTAAGGCCTTTTTTGGGTTGCTAACATATTCTGTACTTTCGGGGTTGTAGGATCCATTTTTCGTGGCAAAAATATTTTTGTTTTGGGAATTTCAGTGGTCTAGGATGTGGGTTAATGCCCCTTTCAGGCTGCAAATGCTTTTGGGACATTCAGAGCTCTCTCACACTGTTTTTGGGCCACCAACATTTTCTGAACTTTAGGGGGTCTACGATGCCTGTAAACCCCTTTTTTGGGCATCCAAACATTTCAACATTTTTGCAGGCCTAAGATGCATTTTAAGGCCTTTTTTGGGCTGCTAACATTTTCTGAACTTTCAGGGGTGTAGGATGGATTTTTCGTGCCAGAAATATTTTTGGTAATTTCAGTGGTCTAGGATTTGGGTTAATGCCCCATTTGGGCTGCTAATGTTTTTGGGACATTCAGAGCTCTCTCACAATGTCTTTGGGCCACCAACATTTTCTGGACTTTAGGGGGTCTACGATGCCTGTAAACCTTTTTTTTGGGCCTCCAAACATTTCAACATTTTTGCAGGCCTAAATTGCATTTAAGGCCTTTTTTGGGCTGCTAACATATTCTGTACTTTCAGGGGTTTAGGATGCATTTTTCGTGCCAAAAATATTTTTGGGAATTTCAGTGGTCTAGGATTTGGGTTAATGCCCCTTTCAGGCTGCAAATGTTTTTGGGACATTCAGAGCTCTCTCACAATGTTTTTGGGCCACCAACATTTTATGGACTTTAGGTGGTCTACGATGCCTGTAAGCCCCTTTTTTGGGCCTCCAAAGATTTCAACATTTTTGTCGGCCTAAGATGCATTTTAAGGCCTTTTTTGGGCTGCTAACATATTCTGTACTTTCGGGGATGTAGGATGCATTTTTCGTGGCAAAAATATTTTGGAGAATTACAGTGGTCTAGGATGTGGGTTAATGCCCCTTTCAGGCTGTAAATGTTTTTGGGACATTCAGAGATCTCTCACAATGTTTTTGGGCCACCAACATTTTACAGACTTTAGGGGGTCTATGATGCCTGTAAACCCCTTTTTTGGGCCTCCAAAGATTTCAACATTTTTGCAGGCCTAAGATGCATTTTAAGGCCTTTTTTGGGCTGCTAACATATTCTGTACTTTCGGGGTTGTAGGATCCATTTTTCGTGGCAAAAATATTTTTGTTTTGGGAATTTCAGTGGTCTAGGATGTGGGTTAATGCCCCTTTCAGGCTGCAAATGCTTTTGGGACATTCAGAGCTCTCTCACACTGTTTTTGGGCCACCAACATTTTCTGAACTTTAGGGGGTCTACGATGCCTGTAAACCCCTTTTTTGGGCCTCCAAAGATTTCAACATTTTTGCAGGCCTAAAATGCATTTTAAGGCCTTTTTTGGGCTGCTAACATATTCTGTACTTTCGGGGTTGTAGGATCCATTTTTCGTGGCAAAAATATTTTTGTTTTGGGAATTTCAGTGGTCTAGGATGTGGGTTAATGCCCCTTTCAGGCTGCAAATGCTTTTGGGACATTCAGAGCTCTCTCACACTGTTTTTGGGCCACCAACATTTTCTGAACTTTAGGGGGTCTACGATGCCTGTAAACCCCTTTTTTGGGCATCCAAACATTTCAACATTTTTGCAGGCCTAAGATGCATTTTAAGGCCTTTTTTGGGCTGCTAACATTTTCTGAACTTTCAGGGGTGTAGGATGGATTTTTCGTGCCAGAAATATTTTTGGTAATTTCAGTGGTCTAGGATTTGGGTTAATGCCCCTTTTGGGCTGCTAATGTTTTTGGGACATTCAGAGCTCTCTCACAATGTCTTTGGGCCACCAACATTTTCTGAACTTTAGGGGGTCTACGATGCCTGTAAACCCCTTTTTTGGGCCTCCAAAGATTTCAACATTTTTGCAGGCCAAAAATGCATTTTAAGGCCTTTTTTGGGCTGCTAACATATTCTGTACTTTCGGGGTTGTAGGATCCATTTTTCGTGGCAAAAATATTTTTGTTTTGGGAATTTCAGTGGTCTAGGATGTGGGTTAATGCCCCTTTCAGGCTGCAAATGCTTTTGGGACATTCAGAGCTCTCTCACACTGTTTTTGGGCCACCAACATTTTCTGAACTTTAGGGGGTCTACGATGCCTGTAAACCCCTTTTTTGGGCCTCCAAAGATTTCAACATTTTTGCAGGCCTAAAATGCATTTTAAGGCCTTTTTTGGGCTGCTAACATATTCTGTACTTTCGGGGTTGTAGGATCCATTTTTCGTGGCAAAAATATTTTTGTTTTGGGAATTTCAGTGGTCTAGGATGTGGGTTAATGCCCCTTTCAGGCTGCAAATGCTTTTGGGACATTCAGAGCTCTCTCACACTGTTTTTGGGCCACCAACATTTTCTGAACTTTAGGGGGTCTACGATGCCTGTAAACCCCTTTTTTGGGCATCCAAACATTTCAACATTTTTGCAGGCCTAAGATGCATTTTAAGGCCTTTTTTGGGCTGCTAACATTTTCTGAACTTTCAGGGGTGTAGGATGGATTTTTCGTGCCAGAAATATTTTTGGTAATTTCAGTGGTCTAGGATTTGGGTTAATGCCCCTTTTGGGCTGCTAATGTTTTTGGGACATTCAGAGCTCTCTCACAATGTCTTTGGGCCACCAACATTTTCTGGACTTTAGGGGGTCTACGATGCCGGTAAACCTTTTTTTTGGGCCTCCAAACATTTCAACATTTTTGCAGGCCTAAATTGCATTTAAGGCCTTTTTTGGGCTGCTAACATATTCTGTACTTTCAGGGGTTTAGGATGCATTTTTCGTGCCAAAAATATTTTTGGGAATTTCAGTGGTCTAGGATGTGGGTTAATGCCCCTTTCAGGCTGCAAATGTTTTTGGGACATTCAGAGCTCTCTCACAATGTTTTTGGGCCACCAACATTTTATGGACTTTAGGTGGTCTACGATGCCTGTAAACCCCTTTTTTGGGCCTCCAAAGATTTCAACATTTTTGTCGGCCTAAGATGCATTTTAAGGCCTTTTTTGGGCTGCTAACATATTCTGTACTTTCGGGGATGTAGGATGCATTTTTCGTGGCAAAAATATTTTGGAGAATTACAGTGGTCTAGGATGTGGGTTAATGCCCCTTTCAGGCTGTAAATGTTTTGGGACATTCAGAGATCTCTCACAATGTTTTTGGGCCACCAACATTTTACAGACTTTAGGGGGTCTACGATGCCTGTAAACCCCTTTTTTGGGCCTCCAAAGATTTCAACATTTTTGCAGGCCTAAGATGCATTTTAAGGCCTTTTTTGGGCTGCTAACATATTCTGTACTTTCGGGGTTGTAGGATCCATTTTTCGTGGCAAAAATATTTTTGTTTTGGGAATTTCAGTGGTCTAGGATGTGGGTTAATGCCCCTTTCAGGCTGCAAATGCTTTTGGGACATTCAGAGCTCTCTCACACTGTTTTTGGGCCACCAACATTTTCTGAACTTTAGGGGGTCTACGATGCCTGTAAACCCCTTTTTTGGGCATCCAAACATTTCAACATTTTTGCAGGCCTAAGATGCATTTTAAGGCCTTTTTTGGGCTGCTAACATATTCTGAACTTTCAGGGGTGTAGGATGCATTTTTCGTGCCAGAAATATTTTTGGTAATTTCAGTGGTCTAGGATTTGGGTTAATGCCCCTTTTGGGCTGCTAATGTTTTTGGGACATTCAGAGCTCTCTCACAATGTCTTTGGGCCACCAACATTTTCTGGACGTTAGGGGGTCTACGATGCCGGTAAACCTTTTTTTTTGGCCTCCAAAAATTTCAAAATTTTTGCAGGCCTAAATTGCATTTAAGGCCTTTTTTGGGCTGCTAACATATTCTGTACTTTCAGGGGTTTAGGATGCATTTTTCGTGCCAAAAATATTTTTGGGAATTTCAGTGGTCTAGGATTTGGGTTAATGCCCCTTTCAGGCTGTAAATGTTTTTGGGACATTCAGAGCTCTCTCACAATGTTTTTGGGCCACTAACATTTTCTGGACTTTAGGGGGTCTACGATGCCTGTAAACCTTTTTTTTGGGCCTCCAAACATTTCAACATTTTTGCAGGCCTAAATTGCATTTAAGGCCTTTTTTGGGCTGCTAACATATTCTGTACTTTCAGGGGGGTAGGATGCATTTTTCATGCCAAAAATATTTTGGAGTATTACAGTGGTCTAGGATGCCGGTTAATGCCCCTTTCAAGCTGTAAATGTTTTTGGGACATTCAGAGATCTCTCACAATGTTTTGGGCCACCAGCCACCAACATTTTACAGACTTTCGGGGGTCTACGATGACTGTAAACCCCTTTTTTGGGCCTCCGAAGATTTCAACATTTTTGCAGGCCTAAGATGCATTTTAAGGCCTTTTTTGGGCTGCTAACATATTCTGTACTTTCGGGGTTGTAGGATCCATTTTTCGTGGCAAAAATATTTTTGTTTTGGGAATTTCAGTGGTCTAGGATGTGGGTTAATGCCCCTTTCAGGCTGTAAATGTTTTTGGGACATTCAGAGATCTCTCACACCGTTTTTGGGCCACCGACATATTCTGGACTTTAGGGGGTCTACGATGCCTGTAAACCCCTTTTTTGGGCATCCAAACATTTCAACATTTTTGCAGGCCTAAGATGCATTTTAAGGCCTTTTTGGGCTGCTAACATTTTCTGAACTTTCAGGGGTGTAGGATGCATTTTTCGTGCCAGAAATATTTTTGGTAATTTCAGTGGTCTAGGATTTGGGTTAATGCCCCTTTCAGGCTGCAAATGTTTTTGGGACATTCAGAGCTCTCTCACAATGTTTTTGGGCCACCAACATTTTCTGGACTTTAGGGGGTCTACGATGCCTGTAAACCTTTTTTTTGGGCCTCCAAACATTTCAACATTTTTGCAGGCCTAAAATGCATTTAAGGCCTTTTTTGGGCTGCTAACATATTCTGTACTTTCAGGGGGGTAGGATGCATTTTTCATGCCTAAAATATTTTGGGGAATTTCAGTGGTCTAGGATGCGGGTTAATGCCCCTTTCAAGCTGCAAATGCTTTTGGGACATTCCGAGCTCTCTCACACTGCTTTTGGGCCACCAACATTTTATGGACTTTAGGTGGTCTACGATGCCTGTAAACTCCTTTTTTGGGCCTCCAAAGATTTCAACATTTTTGCCGGCCTAAGATGCATTTTAAGGCCTTTTTTGGGCTGCTAACATATTCTGTACTTTCGGGGTTGTAGGATCCATTTTTCGTGGCAAAAATATTTTTGTTTTGGGAATTTCAGTGGTCTAGGATGTGGGTTAATGCCCCTTTCAGGCTGCAAATGCTTTTGGGACATTCAGATCTCTCTCACACTGTTTTGGGCCACCAACATTTTCTGAACTTTAGGGGGTCTACGATGCCTGTAAACCCCTTTTTTGGGCATCCAAACATTTCAACATTTTTGCAGGCCTAAAATGCATTTTAAGGCCTTTTTTGGGCTGCTAACATATTCTGTACTTTCGGGGTTGTAGGATCCATTTTTCGTGGCAAAAATATTTTTGTTTTGGGAATTTCAGTGGTCTAGGATGTTGGGTTAATGCCCCTTTCAGGCTGCAAATGCTTTTGGGACATTCAGAGCTCTCTCACACTGTTTTTGGGCCACCAACATTTTCTGAACTTTAGGGGGTCTACGATGCCTGTAAACCCCTTTTTTGGGCATCCAAACATTTCAACATTTTTGCAGGCCTAAGATGCATTTTAAGGCCTTTTTTGGGCTGCTAACATTTTCTGAACTTTCAGGGGTGTAGGATGGATTTTTCGTGCCAGAAATATTTTTGGTAATTTCAGTGGTCTAGGATTTGGGTTAATGCCCCTTTTGGGCTGCTAATGTTTTTGGGACATTCAGAGCTCTCTCACAATGTCTTTGGGCCACCAACATTTTCTGGACTTTAGGGGGTCTACGATGCCGGTAAACCTTTTTTTTGGGCCTCCAAACATTTCAACATTTTTGCAGGCCTAAATTGCATTTAAGGCCTTTTTTGGGCTGCTAACATATTCTGTACTTTCAGCGGTTTAGGATGCATTTTTCGTGTCAAAAATATTTTTGGGAATTTCAGTGGTCTAGGATTTGGGTTAATGCCCCTTTCAGGCTGCAAATGTTTTTGGGACATTCAGAGCTCTCTCACAATGTTTTTGGGCCACCAACATTTTCTGGACTTTAGGGGGTCTACGATGCCTGTAAACATTTTTTTGGGCCTCCAAACATTTCAACATTTTTGCAGGCCTAAAATGCATTTAAGGCCTTTTTTGGGGTGCTAACATATTCTGTACTTTCAGGGGGGTAGGATGCATTTTTCGTGCCAAAAATATTTTGGAGAATTACAGTGGTCTAGGATTTGGGTTAATGCCCCTTTCAAGCTGCAAATGCTTTTGGGACATTCCGAGCTCTCTCACACTGCTTTTGGGCCACCAACATTTTCTGGACTTTAGGTGGTCTACGATGCCTGTAAACCCCTTTTTTGGGCCTCCAAAGATTTCAACATTTTTGCCGGCCTAAGATGCATTTTAAGGCCTTTTTTGGGCTGCTAACATATTCTGAACTTTCAGGGTTGTAGGATGCATTTTTCGTGCCAAAAATATTTTTGGGATTTTCAGGGGTCTAGCATGCGGGTTAATGTCCTTTTCAGACTGCAAATGTTTTTGGGAGATTCAGAGCTCTCTCACACCATTTTTGGGCCACCGACATATTCTGGACTTTAGGGGGTCTACGATGCCTGTAAACCCCTTTTTCGGGCATCCAAACATTTCAACATTTTTGCAGGCCTAAGATGCATTTTAAGGCCTTTTTGGGCTGCTAACATTTTCTGAACTTTCAGGGGTGTAGGATGCATTTTTCGTGCCAGAAATATTTTTGGTAATTTCAGTGGTCTAGGATTTGGGTTAATGCCCCTTTCAAGATGCAAATGCTTTTGGGACATTCCGACCTCTCTCACACTGCTTTTGGGCCACCAACATTTTCTGGACTTTAGGTAGTCTACGATGCCTGTAAACCCCTTTTTTGGGCCTCCAAAGATTTCAACATTTTTGCCGGCCTAAGATGCATTTTAAGGCCTTTTTTGGGCTGCTAACATATTCTGTACTTTCGGGGATGTAGGATGCATTTTTCGTGGCAAAAATATTTTGGAGAATTACAGTGGTCTAGAATTTGGGTTAATGCCCCTTTCAAGCTGCAAATACTTTTGGGACATTCCGAGCTCTCTCACACTGCTTTTGGGCCACCAACATTTTATGGACTTTAGGTGGTCTACGATGCCTGTAAACCCCTTTTTTGGGCCTCCAAAGATTTCAACATTTTTGCAGGTCTAAGATGCATTTTAAGGCCTTTTTTGGGTTGCTAACATATTCTGTACTTTCGGGGTTGTAGGATCCATTTTTCGTGGCAAAAATATTTTTGTTTTGGGAATTTCAGTCGTCTAGGATGTGGGTTAATGCCCCTTTCAGGCTGCAAATGCTTTTGGGACATTCAGAGCTCTCTCACACTGTTTTTGGGCCACCAACATTTTCTGACCTTTAGGGGGTCTACGATGCCTGTAAACCCCTTTTTTGGGCATCCAAACATTTCAACATTTTTGCAGGCCTAAGATGCATTTTAAGGCCTTTTTGGGCTGCTAACATTTTCTGAACTTTCGGGGATGTAGGATGCATTTTTCGTGGCAAAAATATTTTGGAGAATTACAGTGGTCTAGGATGTGGGTTAATGCCCCTTTCAGGCTGTAAATGTTTTTGGGACATTCAGAGATCTCTCACAATGTTTTTGGGCCACCAACATTTTACAGACTTTAGGGGGTCTACAATGCCTGTAAACCCCTTTTTTGGGCCTCCAAAGATTTCAACATTTTTGCAGGCGTAAAATGCATTTTAAGGCCTTTTTTGGGCTGCAAACATATTCTGTACTTTCGGGGTTGTAGGATCCATTTTACGTGGCAAAAATATTTTTGTTTTGGGAATTTCAGTGGTCTAGGATGTGGGTTAATGCCCCTTTCAGGCTGCAAATGCTTTTGGGACATTCAGAACTCTCTCACACTGTTTTTGGACCACCAACATTTTCTGAACTTTAGGGGGTCTACGATGCCTGTAAACCCCTTTTTTGGGCATCCAAACATTTCAACATTTTTGCAGGCCTAAGATGCATTTTAAGGCCTTTTTTGGGCTGCTAACATTTTCTGAACTTTCAGGGGTGTAGGATGGATTTTTCGTGCCAGAAATATTTTTGGTAATTTCAGTGGTCTAGGATTTGGGTTAATGCCCCTTTTGGGCTGCTAATGTTTTTGGGACATTCAGAGCTCTCTCACAATGTCTTTGGGCCACCAATATTTTCTGGACTTTAGGGGGTCTACGATGCCGGTAAACCTTTTTTTTGGGCCTCCAAACATTTCAACATTTTTGCAGGCCTAAATTGCATTTAAGGCCTTTTTTGGGCTGCTAACATATTCTGTACTTTCAGGGGGGTAGGATGCATTTTTCGTGCCAAAAATATTTTGGAGAATTACAGTGGTCTAGGATTTGGGTTAATGCCCCTTTCAAGCTGCAAATGCTTTTGGGACATTCCGAGCTCTCTCACACTGCTTTTGGGCCACCAACATTTTCTGGAATTTAGGTGGTCTACGATGCCTGTAAACCCCTTTTTTGGGCCTCCAAAGATTTCAACATTTTTGCCGGCCTAAGATGCATTTTAAGGCCTTTTTTGGGCTGCTAACATATTCTGAACTTTCAGGGTTGTAGGATGCATTTTTCGTGCCAAAAATATATTTGGGAATTTCAGGGGTCTAGCATGCGGGTTAATGTCCTTTCCAGACTGCAAATGTTTTTGGGAGATTCAGAGCTCTCTCACGCCATTTTTGGGCCACCAACATTTTCTGGAATTTAGGTGGTCTACGATGCCTGTAAACCCCTTTTTTGGGCCTCCAAAGATTTCAACATTTTTGCCGGCCTAAGATGCATTTTAAGGCCTTTTTTGGGCTGCTAACATATTCTGTACTTTCGGGGTTTAGGATGCATTTTTCGTGCCAAAAATATTTTTGGGAATTTCAGTGGTCTAGGATTTGGGTTAATGCCCCTTTCAGGCTGCAAATGTTTTTGGGACATTCAGAGCTCTCTCACAATGTTTTTGGGCCACCAACATTTTCTGGACTTTAGGGGGTCTACGATGCCTGTAAACCTTTTTTTTGGGCCTCCAAACATTTCAACATTTTTGCAGGCCTAAAATGCATTTAAGGCCTTTTTTGGGCTGCTAACATATTCTGTACTTTCAGGGGGGTAGGATGCATTTTTCGTGCCAAAAATATTTTTGGGAATTTCAGTGGTCTAGGATGCGGGTTAATGCCCCTTTCAAGCTGCAAATGCTTTTGGGACATTCCGAGCTCTCTCACAATGTTTTTGGGCCACCAATATTTTCCAGACTTTAGGGGGTCTACGATGCCTGTAAACCCCTTTTTTGGGCCTCCAAAGATTTCAACATTTTTGCCGGCCTAAGATGCATTTTAAGGCCTTTTTTGGGCTGCTAACATATTCTGAACTTTCAGGGTTGTAGGATGCATTTTTCGTGCCAAAAATATATTTGGGAATTTCAGGGGTCTAGCATGCGGGTTAATGTCCTTTCCAGACTGCAAATGTTTTTGGGAGATTCAGAGCTCTCTCACGCCATTTTTGGGCCACCGACATATTCTGGACTTTAGGGGGTCTACGATGCCTGTAAACCCCTTTTTCGGGCATCCAAACATTTCAACATTTTTGCAGGCCTAAGATGCATTTTAAGGCCTTTTTGGGCTGCTAACATTTTCTGAACTTTCGGGGATGTAGGATGCATTTTTCGTGGCAAACATATTTTGGAGAATTACAGTGGTCTAGGATGTGGGTTAATGCCCCTTTCAGGCTGTAAATGTTTTTGGGACATTCAGAGATCTTTCACAATGTTTTTGGGCCACCAACATTTTACAGACTTTAGGGGGTCTACAATGCCTGTAAACCCCTTTTTTGGGCCTCCAAAGATTTCAACATTTTTGCAGGCGTAAAATGCATTTTAAGGCCTTTTTTGGGCTGCTAACATATTCTGTACTTTCGGGGTTGTAGGATCCATTTTACGTGGCAAAAATATTTTTGTTTTGGGAATTTCAGTGGTCTAGGATGTGGGTTAATGCCCCTTTCAGGCTGCAAATGCTTTTGGGACATTCAGAGCTCTCTCACACTGTTTTTGGGCCACCAACATTTTCTGAACTTTAGGGGGTCTACGATGCCTGTAAACCCCTTTTTTGGGCATCCAAACATTTCAACATTTTTGCAGGCCTAAGATGCATTTTAAGGCCTTTTTTGGGCTGCTAACATTTTCTGAACTTTCAGGGGTGTAGGATGGATTTTTCGTGCCAGAAATATTTTTGGTAATTTCAGTGGTCTAGGATTTGGGTTAATGCCCCTTTTGGGCTGCTAATGTTTTTGGGACATTCAGAGCTCTCTCACAATGTCTTTGGGCCACCAACATTTTCTGGACTTTAGGGGGTCTACGATGCCGGTAAACCTTTTTTTTGGGCCTCCAAACATTTCAACATTTTTGCAGGCCTAAATTGCATTTAAGGCCTTTTTTGGGCTGCTAACATATTCTGTACTTTCAGGGGTTTAGGATGCATTTTTCGTGCCAAAAATATTTTTGGGAATTTCAGTGGTCTGGGATTTGGGTTAATGCCCCTTTCAGGCTGCAAATGTTTTTGGGACATTCAGAGCTCTCTCACAATGTTTTTGGGCCACCAACATTTTCTGGACATTAGGGGGTCTACGATGCCTGTAAACCTTTTTTTTGGGCCTCCAAACATTTCAACATTTTTGCAGGCCTAAATTGCATTTAAGGCCTTTTTTGGGCTGCTAACATATTCTGTACTTTCAGGGGGGTAGGATGCATTTTTCATGCCAAAAATATTTTGGAGTATTACAGTGGTCTAGGATGCCGGTTAATGCCCCTTTCAAGCTGTAAATGTTTTTGGGACATTCAGAGATCTCTCACAATGTTTTGGGCCACCAACATTTTACAGACTTTCGGGGGTCTACGATGACTGTAAACCCCTTTTTTGGGCCTCCAAAGATTTCAACATTTTTGCAGGCCTAAGATGCATTTTAAGGCCTTTTTTGGGCTGCTAACATATTCTGTACTTTCGGGGTTGTAGGATCCATTTTTCGTGGCAAAAATATTTTTGTTTTGGGAATTTCAGTGGTCTAGGATGTGGGTTAATGCCCCTTTCAGGCTGTAAATGTTTTTGGGACATTCAGAGATCTCTCACACCGTTTTTGGGCCACCGACATATTCTGGACTTTAGGGGGTCTACGATGCCTGTAAACCCCTTTTTTGGGCATCCAAACATTTCAACATTTTTGCAGGCCTAAGATGCATTTTAAGGCCTTTTTGGGCTGCTAACATTTTCTGAACTTTCAGGGGTGTAGGATGCATTTTTAGTGCCAGAAATATTTTTGGTAATTTCAGTGGTCTAGGATTTGGGTTAATGCCCCTTTCAGGCTGCAAATGTTTTTGGGACATTCAGAGCTCTCTCACAATGTTTTTGGGCCACCAACATTTTCTGGACTTTAGGGGGTCTACGATGCCTGTAAACCTTTTTTTTGGGCCTCCAAACATTTCAACATTTTTGCAGGCCTAAAATGCATTTAAGGCCTTTTTTGGGCTGCTAACATATTCTGTACTTTCAGGGGGGTAGGATGCATTTTTCATGCCTAAAATATTTTGGGGAATTTCAGTGGTCTAGGATGCGGGTTAATGCCCCTTTCAAGCTGCAAATGCTTTTGGGACATTCCAAGCTCTCTCACACTGCTTTTGGGCCACCAACATTTTATGGACTTTAGGTGGTCTACGATGCCTGTAAACCCCTTTTTTGGGCCTCCAAAGATTTCAACATTTTTGCCGGCCTAAGATGCATTTTAAGGCCTTTTTTGGGCTGCTAACATATTCTGTACTTTCGGGGTTGTAGGATCCATTTTTCGTGGCAAAAATATTTTTGTTTTGGGAATTTCAGTGGTCTAGGATGTGGGTTAATGCCCCTTTCAGGCTGCAAATGCTTTTGGGACATTCAGAGCTCTCTCACACTGTTTTTGGGCCACCAACATTTTCTGAACTTTAGGGGGTCTACGATGCCTGTAAACCCCTTTTTTGGGCATCCAAACATTTCAACATTTTTGCAGGCCTAAAATGCATTTTAAGGCCTTTTTTGGGCTGCTAACATTTTCTGAACTTTCAGGGGTGTAGGATGCATTTTTCGTGCCAGAAATATTTTTGGTAATTTCAGTGGTCTAGGATTTGGGTTAATGCCCCTTTTGGGCTGCTAATGTTTTTGGGACATTCAGAGCTCTCTCACAATGTCTTTGGGCCACCAACATTTTCTGGACTTTAGGGGGTCTACAATGCCGGTAAACCTTTTTTTTGGGCCTCCAAACATTTCAACATTTTTGCAGGCCTAAATTGCATTTAAGGCCTTTTTTGGGCTGCTAACATATTCTGTACTTTCAGCGGTTTAGGATGCATTTTTCGTGCCAAAAATATTTTTGGGAATTTCAGTGGTCTAGGATTTGGGTTAATGCCCCTTTCAGGCTGCAAATGTTTTTGGGACATTCAGAGCTCTCTCACAATGTTTTTGGGCCACCAACATTTTCTGGACTTTAGGGGGTCTACGATGCCTGTAAACTTTTTTTTGGGCCTCCAAACATTTCAACATTTTTGCAGGCCTAAAATGCATTTAAGGCCTTTTTTGGGGTGCTAACAAATTCTGTACTTTCAGGGGGGTAGGATGCATTTTTCGTGCCAAAAATATTTTGGAGAATTACAGTGGTCTAGGATTTGGGTTAATGCCCCTTTCAAGCTGCAAATGCTTTTGGGACATTCCGAGCTCTCTCACACTGCTTTTGGGCCACCAACATTTTCTGGACTTTAGGTGGTCTACGATGCCTGTAAACCCCTTTTTTGGGCCTCCAAAGATTTCAACATTTTTGCCGGCCTAAGATGCATTTTAAGGCCTTTTTTGGGCTGCTAACATATTCTGAACTTTCAGGGTTGTAGGATGCATTTTTCGTGCCAAAAATATTTTTGGGATTTTCAGGGGTCTAGCATGCGGGTTAATGTCCTTTTCAGACTGCAAATGTTTTTGGGAGATTCAGAGCTCTCTCACACCATTTTTGGGCCACCGACATATTCTGGACTTTAGGGGGTCTACGATGCCTGTAAACCCCTTTTTCGGGCATCCAAACATTTCAACATTTTTGCAGGCCTAAGATGCATTTTAAGGCCTTTTTGGGCTGCTAACATTTTCTGAACTTTCAGGGGTGTAGGATGCATTTTTCGTGCCAGAAATATTTTTGGTAATTTCAGTGGTCTAGGATTTTGGTTAATGCCCCTTTCAAGCTGCAAATGCTTTTGGGACATTCCGAGCTCTCTCACACTGCTTTTGGGCCACCAACATTTTCTGGACTTTAGGTAGTCTACGATGCCTGTAAACCCCTTTTTTGGGCCTCCAAAGATTTCAACATTTTTGCCGGCCTAAGATGCATTTTAAGGCCTTTTTTGGGCTGCTAACATATTCTGTACTTTCGGGGATGTAGGATGCATTTTTCGTGGCAAAAATATTTTGGAGAATTACAGTGGTCTAGAATTTGGGTTAATGCCCCTTTCAAGCTGCAAATACTTTTGGGACATTCCGAGCTCTCTCACACTGCTATTGGGCCACCAACATTTTATGGACTTTAGGTGGTCTACGATGAATGTAAACCCCTTTTTTGGGCCTCCAAAGATTTCAACATTTTTGCAGGTCTAAGATGCATTTTAAGGCCTTTTTTGGGTTGCTAACATATTCTGTACTTTCGGGGTTGTAGGATCCATTTTTCGTGGCAAAAATATTTTTGTTTTGGGAATTTCAGTCGTCTAGGATGTGGGTTAATGCCCCTTTCAGGCTGCAAATGCTTTTGGGACATTCAGAGCTCTCTCACACTGTTTTTGGGCCACCAACATTTTCTGACCTTTAGGGGGTCTACGATGCCTGTAAACCCCTTTTTTGGGCATCCAAACATTTCAACATTTTTGCAGGCCTAAGATGCATTTTAAGGCCTTTTTGGGCTGCTAACATTTTCTGAACTTTCGGGGATGTAGGATGCATTTTTCGTGGCAAAAATATTTTGGAGAATTACAGTGGTCTAGGATGTGGGTTAATGCCCCTTTCAGGCTGTAAATGTTTTTGGGACATTCAGAGATCTCTCACAATGTTTTTGGGCCACCAACATTTTACAGACTTTAGGGGGTCTACAATGCCTGTAAACCCCTTTTTTGGGCCTCCAAAGATTTCAACATTTTTGCAGGCGTAAAATGCATTTTAAGGCCTTTTTTGGGCTGCTAACATATTCTGTACTTTCGGGGTTGTAGGATCCATTTTACGTGGCAAAAATATTTTTGTTTTGGGAATTTCAGTGGTCTAGGATGTGGGTTAATGCCCCTTTCAGGCTGCAAATGCTTTTGGGACATTCAGAACTCTCTCACACTGTTTTTGGGCCACCAACATTTTCTGAACTTTAGGGGGTCTACGATGCCTGTAAACCCCTTTTTTGGGCATCCAAACATTTCAACATTTTTGCAGGCCTAAGATGCATTTTAAGGCCTTTTTTGGGCTGCTAACATTTTCTGAACTTTCAGGGGTGTAGGATGGATTTTTCGTGCCAGAAATATTTTTGGTAATTTCAGTGGTCTAGGATTTGGGTTAATGCCCCTTTTGGGCTGCTAATGTTTTTGGGACATTCAGAGCTCTCTCACAATGTCTTTGGGCCACCAACATTTTCTGGACTTTAGGGGGTCTACGATGCCGGTAAACCTTTTTTTTGGGCCTCCAAACATTTCAACATTTTTGCAGGCCTAAATTGCATTTAAGGCCTTTTTTGGGCTGCTAACATATTCTGTACTTTCAGGGGTTTAGGATGCATTTTTCGTGCCAAAAATATTTTTGGGAATTTCAGTGGTCTAGGATTTGGGTTAATGCCCCTTTCAGGCTGCAAATGTTTTTGGGACATTCAGAGCTCTCTCACAATGTTTTTGGGCCACCAACATTTTCTGGACTTTAGGGGGTCTACGATGCCTGTAAACTTTTTATTTTGGGCCTCCAAACATTTCAACATTTTTGCAGGCCTAAAATGCATTTAAGGCCTTTTTTGGGCTGCTAACCTTTTCTGTACTTTCAGGGGGGTAGGATGCATTTTTCGTGCCAAAAATATTTTGGAGAATTACAGTGGTCTAGGATTTGGGTTAATGCCCCTTTCAAGCTGCAAATGCTTTTGGGACATTCCGAGCTCTCTCACACTGCTTTTGGGCCACCAACATTTTCTGGAATTTAGGTGGTCTACGATGCCTGTAAACCCCTTTTTTGGGCCTCCAAAGATTTCAACTTTTTTGCCGGCCTAAGATGCATTTTAAGGCCTTTTTGGGGCTGCTAACATATTCTGAACTTTCAGGGTTGTAGGATGCATTTTTCGTGCCAAAAATATATTTGGGAATTTCAGGGGTCTAGCATGCGGGTTAATGTCCTTTCCAGACTGCAAATGTTTTTGGGAGATTCAGAGCTCTCTCACACCATTTTTGGGCCACCGACATATTCTGGACTTTAGGGGGTCTACGATGCCTGTAAACCCCTTTTTCGGGCATCCAAACATTTCAACATTTTTGCAGGCCTAAGATGCATTTTAAGGCCTTTTTGGGCTGCTAACATTTTCTGAACTTTCGGGGATGTAGGATGCATTTTTCGTGGCAAACATATTTTGGAGAATTACAGTGGTCTAGGATGTGGGTTAATGCCCCTTTCAGGCTGTAAATGTTTTTGGGACATTCAGAGATCTTTCACAATGTTTTTGGGCCACCAACATTTTACAGACTTTAGGGGGTCTACAATGCCTGTAAACCCCTTTTTTGGGCCTCCAAAGATTTCAACATTTTTGCAGGCGTAAAATGCATTTTAAGGCCTTTTTTGGGCTGCTAACATATTCTGTACTTTCGGGGTTGTAGGATCCATTTTACGTGGCAAAAATATTTTTGTTTTGGGAATTTCAGTGGTCTAGGATGTGGGTTAATGCCCCTTTCAGGCTGCAAATGCTTTTGGGACATTCAGAGCTCTCTCACACTGTTTTTGGGCCACCAACATTTTCTGAACTTTAGGGGGTCTACGATGCCTGTAAACCCCTTTTTTGGGCATCCAAACATTTCAACATTTTTGCAGGCCTAAGATGCATTTTAAGGCCTTTTTTGGGCTGCTAACATTTTCTGAACTTTCAGGGGTGTAGGATGGATTTTTCGTGCCAGAAATATTTTTGGTAATTTCAGTGGTCTAGGATTTGGGTTAATGCCCCTTTTGGGCTGCTAATGTTTTTGGGACATTCAGAGCTCTCTCACAATGTCTTTGGGCCACCAACATTTTCTGGACTTTAGGGGGTCTACGATGCCGGTAAACCTTTTTTTTGGGCCTCCAAACATTTCAACATTTTTGCAGGCCTAAATTGCATTTAAGGCCTTTTTTGGGCTGCTAACATATTCTGTACTTTCAGGGGTTTAGGATGCATTTTTCGTGCCAAAAATATTTTTGGGAATTTCAGTGGTCTAGGATTTGGGTTAATGCCCCTTTCAGGCTGCAAATGTTTTTGGGACATTCAGAGCTCTCTCACAATGTTTTTGGGCCACCAACATTTTCTGGACTTTAGGGGGTCTACGATGCCTGTAAACTTTTTTTTTGGGCCTCCAAACATTTCAACATTTTTGCAGGCCTAAAATGCATTTAAGGCCTTTTTTGGGCTGCTAACCTTTTCTGTACTTTCAGGGGGGTAGGATGCATTTTTCGTGCCAAAAATATTTTGGAGAATTACAGTGGTCTAGGATTTGGGTTAATGCCCCTTTCAAGCTGCAAATGCTTTTGGGACATTCCGAGCTCTCTCACACTGCTTTTGGGCCACCAACATTTTCTGGAATTTAGGTGGTCTACGATGCCTGTAAACCCCTTTTTTGGGCCTCCAAAGATTTCAACATTTTTGCCGGCCTAAGATGCATTTTAAGGCCTTTTTTGGGCTGCTAACATATTCTGAACTTTCAGGGTTGTAGGATGCATTTTTCGTGCCAAAAATATATTTGGGAATTTCAGGGGTCTAGCATGCGGGTTAATGTCCTTTCCAGACTGCAAATGTTTTTGGGAGATTCAGAGCTCTCTCACACCATTTTTGGGCCACCGACATATTCTGGACTTTAGGGGGTCTACGATGCCTGTAAACCCCTTTTTCGGGCATCCAAACATTTCAACATTTTTGCAGGCCTAAGATGCATTTTAAGGCCTTTTTGGGCTGCTAACATTTTCTGAACTTTCAGGGGTGTAGGATGCATTTTTCGTGCCAGAAATATTTTTGGTAATTTCAGTGGTCTAGGATTTGGGTTAATGCCCCTTTCAAGCTGCAAATGCTTTTGGGACATTCCGAGCTCTCTCACACTGCTTTTGGGCCACCAACATTTTATGGACTTTAGGTAGTCTACGATGCCTGTAAACCCCTTTTTTGGGCCTCCAAAGATTTCAACATTTTTGCCGGCCTAAGATGCATTTTAAGGCCTTTTTTGGGCTGCTAACATATTCTGTACTTTCGGGGATGTAGGATGCATTTTTCGTGGCAAAAATATTTTGGAGAATTACAGTAGTCTAGGATTTGGGTTAATGCCCCTTTCAAGCTGCAAATGCTTTTGGGACATTCCGAGCTCTCTCACACTGCTTTTGGGCCACCAACATTTTATGGACTTTAGGTGGTCTACGATGCCTGTAAACCCCTTTTTTGGGCCTCCAAAGATTTCAACATTTTTGCAGGCCTAAGATGCATTTTAAGGCCTTTTTTGGGCTGCTAACATATTCTGTACTTTCGGGGTTGTAGGATCCATTTTTCGTGGCAAAAATATTTTTGTTTTGGGAATTTCAGTGGTCTAGGATGTGGGTTAATGCCCATTTCAGGCTGCAAATGCTTTTGGGACATTCAGAGCTCTCTCACACTGTTTTTGGGCCACCAACATTTTCTGAACTTTAGGGGGTCTACGATGCCTGTAAACCCCTTTTTTGGGCATCCAAACATTTCAACATTTTTGCAGGCCTAAAATGCATTTTAAGGCCTTTTTTGGGCTGCTAACATTTTCTGAACTTTCAGGGGTGTAGGATGCATTTTTCGTGCCAGAAATATTTTTGGTAATTTCAGTGGTCTAGGATTTGGGTTAATGCCCCTTTGGGGCTGCTAATGTTTTTGGGACATTCAGAGCTCTCTCACAATGTCTTTGGGCCACCAACATTTTCTGGACGTTAGGGGGTCTACGATGCCGGTAAACCTTTTTTTTGGGCCTCCAAAAATTTCAACATTTTTGCAGGCCTAAATTGCATTTAAGGCCTTTTTTGGGCTGCTAACATATTCTGTACTTTCAGGGGTTTAGGATGCATTTTTGGTGCCAAAAATATTTTTGGGAATTTCAGTGGTCTAGGATTTGGGTTAATGCCCCTTTCAGGCTGCAAATGTTTTTGGGACATTCAGAGCTCTCTCACAATGTTTTTGGGCCACCAACATTTTCTGGACTTTAGGGGGTCTAGATGCCTGTAAACCTTTTTTTTGGGCCTCCAAACATTTCAACATTTTTGCAGGCCTAAAATGCATTTAAGGCCTTTTTTGGGCTGCTAACATATTCTGTACTTTCAGGGGGGTAGGATGCATTTTTTTCATGCCAAATATATTTTGGAGTATTACAGTGGTCTAGGATGTGGGTTAATGCCCCTTTCAGGCTGTAAATGTTTTTGGGACATTCAGAGATCTCTCACAATGTTTTTGGGCCACCAACATTTTCCAGACTTTAGGGGGTCTACGATGCCTGTAAACCCCTTTTTTGGGCCTCCAAAGATTTCAACATTTTTGCAGGCCTAAGATGCATTTTAAGGCCTTTTTGGGCTGCTAACATTTTCTGAACTTTCAGGGGTGTAGGATGCATTTTTCGTGCCAGAAATATTTTTGGTAATTTCAGTGGTCTAGGATTTGGGTTAATGCCCCTTTCAAGATGCAAATGCTTTTGGGACATTCCGACCTCTCTCACACTGCTTTTGGGCCACCAACATTTTCTGGACTTTAGGTAGTCTACGATGCCTGTAAACCCCTTTTTTGGGCCTCCAAAGATTTCAACATTTTTGCCGGCCTAAGATGCATTTTAAGGCCTTTTTTGGGCTGCTAACATATTCTGTACTTTCGGGGATGTAGGATGCATTTTTCGTGGCAAAAATATTTTGGAGAATTACAGTGGTCTAGAATTTGGGTTAATGCCCCTTTCAAGCTGCAAATACTTTTGGGACATTCCGAGCTCTCTCACACTGCTTTTGGGCCACCAACATTTTATGGACTTTAGGTGGTCTACGATGCCTGTAAACCCCTTTTTTGGGCCTCCAAAGATTTCAACATTTTTGCAGGTCTAAGATGCATTTTAAGGCCTTTTTTGGGTTGCTAACATATTCTGTACTTTCGGGGTTGTAGGATCCATTTTTCGTGGCAAAAATATTTTTGTTTTGGGAATTTCAGTCGTCTAGGATGTGGGTTAATGCCCCTTTCAGGCTGCAAATGCTTTTGGGACATTCAGAGCTCTCTCACACTGTTTTTGGGCCACCAACATTTTCTGACCTTTAGGGGGTCTACGATGCCTGTAAACCCCTTTTTTGGGCATCCAAACATTTCAACATTTTTGCAGGCCTAAGATGCATTTTAAGGCCTTTTTGGGCTGCTAACATTTTCTGAACTTTCGGGGATGTAGGATGCATTTTTCGTGGCAAAAATATTTTGGAGAATTACAGTGGTCTAGGATGTGGGTTAATGCCCCTTTCAGGCTGTAAATGTTTTTGGGACATTCAGAGATCTCTCACAATGTTTTTGGGCCACCAACATTTTACAGACTTTAGGGGGTCTACAATGCCTGTAAACCCCTTTTTTGGGCCTCCAAAGATTTCAACATTTTTGCAGGCGTAAAATGCATTTTAAGGCCTTTTTTGGGCTGCAAACATATTCTGTACTTTCGGGGTTGTAGGATCCATTTTACGTGGCAAAAATATTTTTGTTTTGGGAATTTCAGTGGTCTAGGATGTGGGTTAATGCCCCTTTCAGGCTGCAAATGCTTTTGGGACATTCAGAACTCTCTCACACTGTTTTTGGGCCACCAACATTTTCTGAACTTTAGGGGGTCTACGATGCCTGTAAACCCCTTTTTTGGGCATCCAAACATTTCAACATTTTTGCAGGCCTAAGATGCATTTTAAGGCCTTTTTTGGGCTGCTAACATTTTCTGAACTTTCAGGGGTGTAGGATGGATTTTTCGTGCCAGAAATATTTTTGGTAATTTCAGTGGTCTAGGATTTGGGTTAATGCCCCTTTTGGGCTGCTAATGTTTTTGGGACATTCAGAGCTCTCTCACAATGTCTTTGGGCCACCAATATTTTCTGGACTTTAGGGGGTCTACGATGCCGGTAAACCTTTTTTTTGGGCCTCCAAACATTTCAACATTTTTGCAGGCCTAAATTGCATTTAAGGCCTTTTTTGGGCTGCTAACATATTCTGTACTTTCAGGGGGGTAGGATGCATTTTTCGTGCCAAAAATATTTTGGAGAATTACAGTGGTCTAGGATTTGGGTTAATGCCCCTTTCAAGCTGCAAATGCTTTTGGGACATTCCGAGCTCTCTCACACTGCTTTTGGGCCACCAACATTTTCTGGAATTTAGGTGGTCTACGATGCCTGTAAACCCCTTTTTTGGGCCTCCAAAGATTTCAACATTTTTGCCGGCCTAAGATGCATTTTAAGGCCTTTTTTGGGCTGCTAACATATTCTGAACTTTCAGGGTTGTAGGATGCATTTTTCGTGCCAAAAATATATTTGGGAATTTCAGGGGTCTAGCATGCGGGTTAATGTCCTTTCCAGACTGCAAATGTTTTTGGGAGATTCAGAGCTCTCTCACGCCATTTTTGGGCCACCGACATATTCTGGACTTTAGGGGGTCTACGATGCCTGTAAACCCCTTTTTCGGGCATCCAAACATTTCAACATTTTTGCAGGCCTAAGATGCATTTTAAGGCCTTTTTGGGCTGCTAACATTTTCTGAACTTTCGGGGATGTAGGATGCATTTTTCGTGGCAAACATATTTTGGAGAATTACAGTGGTCTAGGATGTGGGTTAATGCCCCTTTCAGGCTGTAAATGTTTTTGGGACATTCAGAGATCTTTCACAATGTTTTTGGCCACCAACATTTTACAGACTTTAGGGGGTCTACAATGCCTGTAAACCCCTTTTTTGGGCCTCCAAAGATTTCAACATTTTTGCAGGCGTAAAATGCATTTTAAGGCCTTTTTTGGGCTGCTAACATATTCTGTACTTTCGGGGTTGTAGGATCCATTTTACGTGGCAAAAATATTTTTGTTTTGGGAATTTCAGTGGTCTAGGATGTGGGTTAATGCCCCTTTCAGGCTGCAAATGCTTTTGGGACATTCAGAGCTCTCTCACACTGTTTTTGGGCCACCAACATTTTCTGAACTTTAGGGGGTCTACGATGCCTGTAAACCCCTTTTTTGGGCATCCAAACATTTCAACATTTTTGCAGGCCTAAGATGCATTTTAAGGCCTTTTTTGGGCTGCTAACATTTTCTGAACTTTCAGGGGTGTAGGATGGATTTTTCGTGCCAGAAATATTTTTGGTAATTTCAGTGGTCTAGGATTTGGGTTAATGCCCCTTTTGGGCTGCTAATGTTTTTGGGACATTCAGAGCTCTCTCACAATGTCTTTGGGCCACCAACATTTTCTGGACTTTAGGGGGTCTACGATGCCGGTAAACCTTTTTTTTGGGCCTCCAAACATTTCAACATTTTTGCAGGCCTAAATTGCATTTAAGGCCTTTTTTGGGCTGCTAACATATTCTGTACTTTCAGGGGTTTAGGATGCATTTTTCGTGCCAAAAATATTTTTGGGAATTTCAGTGGTCTAGGATTTGGGTTAATGCCCCTTTCAGGCTGCAAATGTTTTTGGGACATTCAGAGCTCTCTCACAATGTTTTTGGGCCACCAACATTTTCTGGACATTAGGGGGTCTACGATGCCTGTAAACCTTTTTTTTGGGCCTCCAAACATTTCAACATTTTTGCAGGCCTAAATTGCATTTAAGGCCTTTTTTGGGCTGCTAACATATTCTGTACTTTCAGGGGGGTAGGATGCATTTTTCATGCCAAAAATATTTTGGAGTATTACAGTGGTCTAGGATGCCGGTTAATGCCCCTTTCAAGCTGTAAATGTTTTTGGGACATTCAGAGATCTCTCACAATGTTTTGGGCCACCAACATTTTACAGACTTTCGGGGGTCTACGATGACTGTAAACCCCTTTTTTGGGCCTCCAAAGATTTCAACATTTTTGCAGGCCTAAGATGCATTTTAAGGCCTTTTTTGGGCTGCTAACATATTCTGTACTTTCGGGGTTGTAGGATCCATTTTTCGTGGCAAAAATATTTTTGTTTTGGGAATTTCAGTGGTCTAGGATGTGGGTTAATGCCCCTTTCAGGCTGTAAATGTTTTTGGGACATTCAGAGATCTCTCACACCGTTTTTGGGCCACCGACATATTCTGGACTTTAGGGGGTCTACGATGCCTGTAAACCCCTTTTTTGGGCATCCAAACATTTCAACATTTTTGCAGGCCTAAGATGCATTTTAAGGCCTTTTTGGGCTGCTAACATTTTCTGAACTTTCAGGGGTGTAGGATGCATTTTTCGTGCCAGAAATATTTTTGGTAATTTCAGTGGTCTAGGATTTGGGTTAATGCCCCTTTCAGGCTGCAAATGTTTTTGGGACATTCAGAGCTCTCTCACAATGTTTTTGGGCCACCAACATTTTCTGGACTTTAGGGGGTCTACGATGCCTGTAAACCTTTTTTTTGGGCCTCCAAACATTTCAACATTTTTGCAGGCCTAAAATGCATTTAAGGCCTTTTTTGGGCTGCTAACATATTCTGTACTTTCAGGGGGGTAGGATGCATTTTTCATGCCTAAAATATTTTGGGGAATTTCAGTGGTCTAGGATGCGGGTTAATGCCCCTTTCAAGCTGCAAATGCTTTTGGGACATTCCAAGCTCTCTCACACTGCTTTTGGGCCACCAACATTTTATGGACTTTAGGTGGTCTACGATGCCTGTAAACCCCTTTTTTGGGCCTCCAAAGATTTCAACATTTTTGCCGGCCTAAGATGCATTTTAAGGCCTTTTTTGGGCTGCTAACATATTCTGTACTTTCGGGGTTGTAGGATCCATTTTTCGTGGCAAAAATATTTTTGTTTTGGGAATTTCAGTGGTCTAGGATGTGGGTTAATGCCCCTTTCAGGCTGCAAATGTTTTTGGGACATTCAGAGCTCTCTCACAATGTTTTTGGGCCACCAACATTTTCTGGACTTTAGGGGGTCTACGATGCCTGTAAACCTTTTTTTTGGGCCTCCAAACATTTCAACATTTTTGCAGGCCTAAAATGCATTTAAGGCCTTTTTTGGGGTGCTAACATATTCTGTACTTTCAGGGGGGTAGGATGCATTTTTCGTGCCAAAAATATTTTGGAGAATTACAGTGGTCTAGGATTTGGGTTAATGCCCCTTTCAAGCTGCAAATGCTTTTGGGACATTCCGAGCTCTCTCACACTGCTTTTGGGCCACCAACATTTTCTGGACTTTAGGTGGTCTACGATGCCTGTAAACCCCTTTTTTGGGCCTCCAAAGATTTCAACATTTTTGCCGGCCTAAGATGCATTTTAAGGCCTTTTTTGGGCTGCTAACATATTCTGAACTTTCAGGGTTGTAGGATGCATTTTTCGTGCCAAAAATATTTTTGGGATTTTCAGGGGTCTAGCATGCGGGTTAATGTCCTTTTCAGACTGCAAATGTTTTTGGGAGATTCAGAGCTCTCTCACACCATTTTTGGGCCACCGACATATTCTGGACTTTAGGGGGTCTACGATGCCTGTAAACCCCTTTTTCGGGCATCCAAACATTTCAACATTTTTGCAGGCCTAAGATGCATTTTAAGGCCTTTTTGGGCTGCTAACATTTTCTGAACTTTCAGGGGTGTAGGATGCATTTTTCGTGCCAGAAATATTTTTGGTAATTTCAGTGGTCTAGGATTTGGGTTAATGCCCCTTTCAAGCTGCAAATGCTTTTGGGACATTCCGAGCTCTCTCACACTGCTTTTGGGCCACCAACATTTTCTGGACTTTAGGTAGTCTACGATGCCTGTAAACCCCTTTTTTGGGCCTCCAAAGATTTCAACATTTTTGCCGGCCTAAGATGCATTTTAAGGCCTTTTTTGGGCTGCTAACATATTCTGTACTTTCGGGGATGTAGGATGCATTTTTCGTGGCAAAAATATTTTGGAGAATTACAGTGGTCTAGAATTTGGGTTAATGCCCCTTTCAAGCTGCAAATACTTTTGGGACATTCCGAGCTCTCTCACACTGCTTTTGGGCCACCAACATTTTATGGACTTTAGGTGGTCTACGATGAATGTAAACCCCTTTTTTGGGCCTCCAAAGATTTCAACATTTTTGCAGGTCTAAGATGCATTTTAAGGCCTTTTTTGGGTTGCTAACATATTCTGTACTTTCGGGGTTGTAGGATCCATTTTTCGTGGCAAAAATATTTTTGTTTTGGGAATTTCAGTCGTCTAGGATGTGGGTTAATGCCCCTTTCAGGCTGCAAATGCTTTTGGGACATTCAGAGCTCTCTCACACTGTTTTTGGGCCACCAACATTTTCTGACCTTTAGGGGGTCTACGATGCCTGTAAACCCCTTTTTTGGGCATCCAAACATTTCAACATTTTTGCAGGCCTAAGATGCATTTTAAGGCCTTTTTGGGCTGCTAACATTTTCTGAACTTTCGGGGATGTAGGATGCATTTTTCGTGGCAAAAATATTTTGGAGAATTACAGTGGTCTAGGATGTGGGTTAATGCCCCTTTCAGGCTGTAAATGTTTTTGGGACATTCAGAGATCTCTCACAATGTTTTTGGGCCACCAACATTTTACAGACTTTAGGGGGTCTACAATGCCTGTAAACCCCTTTTTTGGGCCTCCAAAGATTTCAACATTTTTGCAGGCGTAAAATGCATTTTAAGGCCTTTTTTGGGCTGCTAACATATTCTGTACTTTCGGGGTTGTAGGATCCATTTTACGTGGCAAAAATATTTTTGTTTTGGGAATTTCAGTGGTCTAGGATGTGGGTTAATGCCCCTTTCAGGCTGCAAATGCTTTTGGGACATTCAGAACTCTCTCACACTGTTTTTGGGCCACCAACATTTTCTGAACTTTAGGGGGTCTACGATGCCTGTAAACCCCTTTTTTGGGCATCCAAACATTTCAACATTTTTGCAGGCCTAAGATGCATTTTAAGGCCTTTTTTGGGCTGCTAACATTTTCTGAACTTTCAGGGGTGTAGGATGGATTTTTCGTGCCAGAAATATTTTTGGTAATTTCAGTGGTCTAGGATTTGGGTTAATGCCCCTTTTGGGCTGCTAATGTTTTTGGGACATTCAGAGCTCTCTCACAATGTCTTTGGGCCACCAACATTTTCTGGACTTTAGGGGGTCTACGATGCCGGTAAACCTTTTTTTTGGGCCTCCAAACATTTCAACATTTTTGCAGGCCTAAATTGCATTTAAGGCCTTTTTTGGGCTGCTAACATATTCTGTACTTTCAGGGGTTTAGGATGCATTTTTCGTGCCAAAAATATTTTTGGGAATTTCAGTGGTCTAGGATTTGGGTTAATGCCCCTTTCAGGCTGCAAATGTTTTTGGGACATTCAGAGCTCTCTCACAATGTTTTTGGGCCACCAACATTTTCTGGACTTTAGGGGGTCTACGATGCCTGTAAACTTTTTATTTTGGGCCTCCAAACATTTCAACATTTTTGCAGGCCTAAAATGCATTTAAGGCCTTTTTTGGGCTGCTAACCTTTTCTGTACTTTCAGGGGGGTAGGATGCATTTTTCGTGCCAAAAATATTTTGGAGAATTACAGTGGTCTAGGATTTGGGTTAATGCCCCTTTCAAGCTGCAAATGCTTTTGGGACATTCCGAGCTCTCTCACACTGCTTTTGGGCCACCAACATTTTCTGGAATTTAGGTGGTCTACGATGCCTGTAAACCCCTTTTTTGGGCCTCCAAAGATTTCAACATTTTTGCCGGCCTAAGATGCATTTTAAGGCCTTTTTGGGGCTGCTAACATATTCTGAACTTTCAGGGTTGTAGGATGCATTTTTCGTGCCAAAAATATATTTGGGAATTTCAGGGGTCTAGCATGCGGGTTAATGTCCTTTCCAGACTGCAAATGTTTTTGGGAGATTCAGAGCTCTCTCACACCATTTTTGGGCCACCGACATATTCTGGACTTTAGGGGGTCTACGATGCCTGTAAACCCCTTTTTCGGGCATCCAAACATTTCAACATTTTTGCAGGCCTAAGATGCATTTTAAGGCCTTTTTGGGCTGCTAACATTTTCTGAACTTTCGGGGATGTAGGATGCATTTTTCGTGGCAAACATATTTTGGAGAATTACAGTGGTCTAGGATGTGGGTTAATGCCCCTTTCAGGCTGTAAATGTTTTTGGGACATTCAGAGATCTTTCACAATGTTTTTGGGCCACCAACATTTTACAGACTTTAGGGGGTCTACAATGCCTGTAAACCCCTTTTTTGGGCCTCCAAAGATTTCAACATTTTTGCAGGCGTAAAATGCATTTTAAGGCCTTTTTTGGGCTGCTAACATATTCTGTACTTTCGGGGTTGTAGGATCCATTTTACGTGGCAAAAATATTTTTGTTTTGGGAATTTCAGTGGTCTAGGATGTGGGTTAATGCCCCTTTCAGGCTGCAAATGCTTTTGGGACATTCAGAGCTCTCTCACACTGTTTTTGGGCCACCAACATTTTCTGAACTTTAGGGGGTCTACGATGCCTGTAAACCCCTTTTTTGGGCATCCAAACATTTCAACATTTTTGCAGGCCTAAGATGCATTTTAAGGCCTTTTTTGGGCTGCTAACATTTTCTGAACTTTCAGGGGTGTAGGATGGATTTTTCGTGCCAGAAATATTTTTGGTAATTTCAGTGGTCTAGGATTTGGGTTAATGCCCCTTTTGGGCTGCTAATGTTTTTGGGACATTCAGAGCTCTCTCACAATGTCTTTGGGCCACCAACATTTTCTGGACTTTAGGGGGTCTACGATGCCGGTAAACCTTTTTTTTGGGCCTCCAAACATTTCAACATTTTTGCAGGCCTAAATTGCATTTAAGGCCTTTTTTGGGCTGCTAACATATTCTGTACTTTCAGGGGTTTAGGATGCATTTTTCGTGCCAAAAATATTTTTGGGAATTTCAGTGGTCTAGGATTTGGGTTAATGCCCCTTTCAGGCTGCAAATGTTTTTGGGACATTCAGAGCTCTCTCACAATGTTTTTGGGCCACCAACATTTTCTGGACTTTAGGGGGTCTACGATGCCTGTAAACTTTTTTTTTGGGCCTCCAAACATTTCAACATTTTTGCAGGCCTAAAATGCATTTAAGGCCTTTTTTGGGCTGCTAACCTTTTCTGTACTTTCAGGGGGGTAGGATGCATTTTTCGTGCCAAAAATATTTTGGAGAATTACAGTGGTCTAGGATTTGGGTTAATGCCCCTTTCAAGCTGCAAATGCTTTTGGGACATTCCGAGCTCTCTCACACTGCTTTTGGGCCACCAACATTTTCTGGAATTTAGGTGGTCTACGATGCCTGTAAACCCCTTTTTTGGGCCTCCAAAGATTTCAACATTTTTGCCGGCCTAAGATGCATTTTAAGGCCTTTTTTGGGCTGCTAACATATTCTGAACTTTCAGGGTTGTAGGATGCATTTTTCGTGCCAAAAATATATTTGGGAATTTCAGGGGTCTAGCATGCGGGTTAATGTCCTTTCCAGACTGCAAATGTTTTTGGGAGATTCAGAGCTCTCTCACACCATTTTTGGGCCACCGACATATTCTGGACTTTAGGGGGTCTACGATGCCTGTAAACCCCTTTTTCGGGCATCCAAACATTTCAACATTTTTGCAGGCCTAAGATGCATTTTAAGGCCTTTTTGGGCTGCTAACATTTTCTGAACTTTCAGGGGTGTAGGATGCATTTTTCGTGCCAGAAATATTTTTGGTAATTTCAGTGGTCTAGGATTTGGGTTAATGCCCCTTTCAAGCTGCAAATGCTTTTGGGACATTCCGAGCTCTCTCACACTGCTTTTGGGCCACCAACATTTTATGGACTTTAGGTAGTCTACGATGCCTGTAAACCCCTTTTTTGGGCCTCCAAAGATTTCAACATTTTTGCCGGCCTAAGATGCATTTTAAGGCCTTTTTTGGGCTGCTAACATATTCTGTACTTTCGGGGATGTAGGATGCATTTTTCGTGGCAAAAATATTTTGGAGAATTACAGTAGTCTAGGATTTGGGTTAATGACCCTTTCAAGCTGCAAATGCTTTTGGGACATTCCGAGCTCTCTCACACTGCTTTTGGGCCACCAACATTTTATGGACTTTAGGTGGTCTACGATGCCTGTAAACCCCTTTTTTGGGCCTCCAAAGATTTCAACATTTTTGCAGGCCTAAGATGCATTTTAAGGCCTTTTTTGGGCTGCTAACATATTCTGTACTTTCGGGGTTGTAGGATCCATTTTTCGTGGCAAAAATATTTTTGTTTTGGGAATTTCAGTGGTCTAGGATGTGGGTTAATGCCCATTTCAGGCTGCAAATGCTTTTGGGACATTCAGAGCTCTCTCACACTGTTTTTGGGCCACCAACATTTTCTGAACTTTAGGGGGTCTACGATGCCTGTAAACCCCTTTTTTGGGCATCCAAACATTTCAACATTTTTGCAGGCCTAAAATGCATTTTAAGGCCTTTTTTGGGCTGCTAACATTTTCTGAACTTTCAGGGGTGTAGGATGCATTTTTCGTGCCAGAAATATTTTTGGTAATTTCAGTGGTCTAGGATTTGGGTTAATGCCCCTTTGGGGCTGCTAATGTTTTTGGGACATTCAGAGCTCTCTCACAATGTCTTTGGGCCACCAACATTTTCTGGACGTTAGGGGGTCTACGATGCCGGTAAACCTTTTTTTTGGGCCTCCAAAAATTTCAACATTTTTGCAGGCCTAAATTGCATTTAAGGCCTTTTTTGGGCTGCTAACATATTCTGTACTTTCAGGGGTTTAGGATGCATTTTTGGTGCCAAAAATATTTTTGGGAATTTCAGTGGTCTAGGATTTGGGTTAATGCCCCTTTCAGGCTGCAAATGTTTTTGGGACATTCAGAGCTCTCTCACAATGTTTTTGGGCCACCAACATTTTCTGGACTTTAGGGGGTCTAGATGCCTGTAAACCTTTTTTTTGGGCCTCCAAACATTTCAACATTTTTGCAGGCCTAAAATGCATTTAAGGCCTTTTTTGGGCTGCTAACATATTCTGTACTTTCAGGGGGGTAGGATGCATTTTTCATGCCAAATATATTTTGGAGTATTACAGTGGTCTAGGATGTGGGTTAATGCCCCTTTCAGGCTGTAAATGTTTTTGGGACATTCAGAGATCTCTCACAATGTTTTTGGGCCACCAACATTTTCCAGACTTTAGGGGGTCTACGATGCCTGTAAACCCCTTTTTTGGGCCTCCAAAGATTTCAACATTTTTGCAGGCCTAAGATGCATTTTAAGGCCTTTTTTGGGCTGCTAACATATTCTGTACTTTCGGGGTTGTAGGATCCATTTTTCGTGGCAAAAATATTTTTGTTTTGGGAATTTCAGTGGTCTAGGATGTGGGTTAATGCCCCTTTCAGGCTGCAAATGCTTTTGGGACATTCAGAGCTCTCTCACACTGTTTTTGGGCCACCAACATTTTCTGAACTTTAGGGGGTCTAAGATGCCTGTAAACCCCTTTTTTGGGCATCCAAACATTTCAACATTTTTGCAGGCCTAAGATGCATTTTAAGGCCTTTTTTGGGCTGCTAACATTTTCTGAACTTTCAGGGGTGTACGATGCATTTTTCGTGCCAGAAATATTTTTGGTAATTTCAGTGGTCTAGGATTTGGGTTAATGCCCCTTTTGGGCTGCTAATGTTTTTGGGACATTCAGAGCTCTCTCACAATGTCTTTGGGCCACCAACATTTTCTGGACTTTAGGGGGTCTACGATGCCGGTAAACCTTTTTTTTGGGCCTCCAAACATTTCAACATTTTTGCAGGCCTAAATTGCATTTAAGGCCTTTTTTGGGCTGCTAACATATTCTGTACTTTCAGGGGTTTAGGATGCATTTTTCGTGCCAAAAATATTTTTGGGAATTTCAGTGGTCTAGGATTTGGGTTAATGCCCCTTTCAGGCTGCAAATGTTTTTGGGACATTCTGAGCTCTCTCACACTGCTTTTGGGCCACCAACATTTTCTGGACTTTAGGTGGTCTACGATGCCTGTAAACCCCTTTTTTGGGCATCCAAACATTTCAACATTTTTGCAGGCCTAAGATGCATTTTAAGGCCTTTTTTGGGCTGCTAACATTTTCTGAACTTTCAGGGGTGTAGGATGCATTTTTCGTGCCAGAAATATTTTTGGTAATTTCAGTGGTCTAGGATTTGGGTTAATGCCCCTTTTGGGCTGCTAATGTTTTTGGGACATTCAGAGCTCTCTCACAATGTCTTTGGGCCACCAACATTTTCTGGACTTTAGGGGGTCTACGATGCCGGTAAACCTTTTTTTTGGGCCTCCAAACATTTCAACGTTTTTGCAGGCCTAAATTGCATTTAAGGCCTTTTTTGGGCTGCTAACATATTCTGTACTTTCAGGGGTTTAGGATGCATTTTTCGTGCAAAAAATATTTTTGGGAATTTCAGTGGTCTAGGATTTGGGCTAATGCCCCTTTCAGGCTGCAAATTTTTTTGGGACATTCAGAGCTCTCTCACAATGTTTTTGGGCCACCAACATTTTCCAGACATTAGGGGGTCTACGATGCCTGTAAACCCCTTTTTTGGGCCTCCAAAGATTTCAACATTTTTTCAGGCCTAAGATGCATTTTAAGGCCTTTTTTGGAATGCTGACATATTCTGAACTTTCAGGGTTGTAGGATGCATTTTTCGTGCCAAAAATATTTTTGGGAATTTCAGGGGTCTAGCATGCGGGTTAATGTCCTTTCCAGACTGCAAATGTTTTTGGGAGATTCAGAGCTCTCTCACACCATTTTTGGGCCACCGACATATTCTGGACTTTAGGGGGTCTACGATGCCTGTAAACCCCTTTTTCGGGCATCCAAACATTTCAACATTTTTGCAGGCCTAAGATGCATTTTAAGGCCTTTTTGGGCTGCTAACATTTTCTGAACTTTCAGGGGTGTAGGATGCATTTTTCGTGCCAGAAATATTTTTGGTAATTTCAGTGGTCTAGGATTTGGGTTAATGCCCCTTTCAAGCTGCAAATGCTTTTGGGACATTCCGAGCTCTCTCACACTGCTTTTGGGCCACCAACATTTTATGGACTTTAGGTAGTCTACGATGCCTGTAAACCCCTTTTTTGGGCCTCCAAAGATTTCAACATTTTTGCCGGCCTAAGATGCATTTTAAGGCCTTTTTTGGGCTGCTAACATATTCTGTACTTTCGGGGATGTAGGATGCATTTTTCGTGGCAAAAATATTTTGGAGAATTACAGTAGTCTAGGATTTGGGTTAATGACCCTTTCAAGCTGCAAATGCTTTTGGGACATTCCGAGCTCTCTCACACTGCTTTTGGGCCACCAACATTTTATGGACTTTAGGTGGTCTACGATGCCTGTAAACCCCTTTTTTGGGCCTCCAAAGATTTCAACATTTTTGCAGGCCTAAGATGCATTTTAAGGCCTTTTTTGGGCTGCTAACATATTCTGTACTTTCGGGGTTGTAGGATCCATTTTTCGTGGCAAAAATATTTTTGTTTTGGGAATTTCAGTGGTCTAGGATGTGGGTTAATGCCCATTTCAGGCTGCAAATGCTTTTGGGACATTCAGAGCTCTCTCACACTGTTTTTGGGCCACCAACATTTTCTGAACTTTAGGGGGTCTACGATGCCTGTAAACCCCTTTTTTGGGCATCCAAACATTTCAACATTTTTGCAGGCCTAAAATGCATTTTAAGGCCTTTTTTGGGCTGCTAACATTTTCTGAACTTTCAGGGGTGTAGGATGCATTTTTCGTGCCAGAAATATTTTTGGTAATTTCAGTGGTCTAGGATTTGGGTTAATGCCCCTTTGGGGCTGCTAATGTTTTTGGGACATTCAGAGCTCTCTCACAATGTCTTTGGGCCACCAACATTTTCTGGACGTTAGGGGGTCTACGATGCCGGTAAACCTTTTTTTTGGGCCTCCAAAAATTTCAACATTTTTGCAGGCCTAAATTGCATTTAAGGCCTTTTTTGGGCTGCTAACATATTCTGTACTTTCAGGGGTTTAGGATGCATTTTTGGTGCCAAAAATATTTTTGGGAATTTCAGTGGTCTAGGATTTGGGTTAATGCCCCTTTCAGGCTGCAAATGTTTTTGGGACATTCAGAGCTCTCTCACAATGTTTTTGGGCCACCAACATTTTCTGGACTTTAGGGGGTCTAGATGCCTGTAAACCTTTTTTTTGGGCCTCCAAACATTTCAACATTTTTGCAGGCCTAAAATGCATTTAAGGCCTTTTTTGGGCTGCTAACATATTCTGTACTTTCAGGGGGGTAGGATGCATTTTTCATGCCAAATATATTTTGGAGTATTACAGTGGTCTAGGATGTGGGTTAATGCCCCTTTCAGGCTGTAAATGTTTTTGGGACATTCAGAGATCTCTCACAATGTTTTTGGGCCACCAACATTTTCCAGACTTTAGGGGGTCTACGATGCCTGTAAACCCCTTTTTTGGGCCTCCAAAGATTTCAACATTTTTGCAGGCCTAAGATGCATTTTAAGGCCTTTTTTGGGCTGCTAACATATTCTGTACTTTCGGGGTTGTAGGATCCATTTTTCGTGGCAAAAATATTTTTGTTTTGGGAATTTCAGTGGTCTAGGATGTGGGTTAATGCCCCTTTCAGGCTGCAAATGCTTTTGGGACATTCAGAGCTCTCTCACACTGTTTTTGGGCCACCAACATTTTCTGAACTTTAGGGGGTCTAAGATGCCTGTAAACCCCTTTTTTGGGCATCCAAACATTTCAACATTTTTGCAGGCCTAAGATGCATTTTAAGGCCTTTTTTGGGCTGCTAACATTTTCTGAACTTTCAGGGGTGTACGATGCATTTTTCGTGCCAGAAATATTTTTGGTAATTTCAGTGGTCTAGGATTTGGGTTAATGCCCCTTTTGGGCTGCTAATGTTTTTGGGACATTCAGAGCTCTCTCACAATGTCTTTGGGCCACCAACATTTTCTGGACTTTAGGGGGTCTACGATGCCGGTAAACCTTTTTTTTGGGCCTCCAAACATTTCAACATTTTTGCAGGCCTAAATTGCATTTAAGGCCTTTTTTGGGCTGCTAACATATTCTGTACTTTCAGGGGTTTAGGATGCATTTTTCGTGCCAAAAATATTTTTGGGAATTTCAGTGGTCTAGGATTTGGGTTAATGCCCCTTTCAGGCTGCAAATGTTTTTGGGACATTCTGAGCTCTCTCACACTGCTTTTGGGCCACCAACATTTTCTGGACTTTAGGTGGTCTACGATGCCTGTAAACCCCTTTTTTGGGCATCCAAACATTTCAACATTTTTGCAGGCCTAAGATGCATTTTAAGGCCTTTTTTGGGCTGCTAACATTTTCTGAACTTTCAGGGGTGTAGGATGCATTTTTCGTGCCAGAAATATTTTTGGTAATTTCAGTGGTCTAGGATTTGGGTTAATGCCCCTTTTGGGCTGCTAATGTTTTTGGGACATTCAGAGCTCTCTCACAATGTCTTTGGGCCACCAACATTTTCTGGACTTTAGGGGGTCTACGATGCCGGTAAACCTTTTTTTTGGGCCTCCAAACATTTCAACGTTTTTGCAGGCCTAAATTGCATTTAAGGCCTTTTTTGGGCTGCTAACATATTCTGTACTTTCAGGGGTTTAGGATGCATTTTTCGTGCAAAAAATATTTTTGGGAATTTCAGTGGTCTAGGATTTGGGCTAATGCCCCTTTCAGGCTGCAAATTTTTTTGGGACATTCAGAGCTCTCTCACAATGTTTTTGGGCCACCAACATTTTCCAGACATTAGGGGGTCTACGATGCCTGTAAACCCCTTTTTTGGGCCTCCAAAGATTTCAACATTTTTTCAGGCCTAAGATGCATTTTAAGGCCTTTTTTGGAATGCTGACATATTCTGAACTTTCAGGGTTGTAGGATGCATTTTTCGTGCCAAAAATATTTTTGGGAATTTCAGGGGTCTAGCATGCGGGTTAATGTCCTTTTCAGACTGCAAATGTTTTTGGGAGATTCAGAGCTCTCTCACATCGTTTTTGGGCCACCGACATATTCTGGACTTTATGGGGTCTACGATGCCTGTTAACCCCTTTTTTGGGCATCCAAACATTTCAACATTTTTGCAGGCCTAAAATGCATTTTAAGGCCTTTTTGGGCTGCTAACATTTTCTGAACTTTCAGGGGTGTAGGATGCATTTTTCGTGCCAGAAATATTTTTGGTAATTACAGTGGTCTAGGATGTGGGTTAATGCCCCTTTCAGGCTGTAAATGTTTTTGGAACATTCAGAGATCTCTCACAATGTTTTTGGGCCACCAACATTTTAAAGACTTTAGGGGGTCTACGATGCCTGTAAACCCCTTTTTTGGGCCTCCAAAGATTTCAACATTTTTGCAGGCCTAAGATGCATTTTAAGGTTTTTTTTGGGCTGCTAACATTTTCTGAACTTTCAGGGGTGTAGGATGCATTTTTCGTGCCAGAAATATTTTTGGTAATTTCAGTGGTCTAGGATTTGGGTTAATGCCCCTTTTGGGCTGCTAATGTTTTTGGGACATTCAGAGCTCTCTCACAATGTCTTTGGGCCACCAACATTTTCTGGACTTTAGGGGGTCTACGATGCCGGTAAACCTTTTTTTTGGGCCTCCAAACATTTCAACATTTTTGCAGGCCTAAATTGCATTTAAGGCCTTTTTTGGGCTGCTAACATATTCTGTACTTTCAGGGGTTTAGGATGCATTTTTCGTGCCAAAAATATTTTTGGGAATTTCAGTGGTCTAGGATTTGGTTTAATGCCCCTTTCAGGCTGCAAATGTTTTTGGGACATTCAGAGCTCTCTCACAATGTTTTTGGGCCACCAACATTTTCTGGACTTTAGGGGGTCTACGATGCCTGTAAACCTTTTTTTTGGGCCTCCAAACATTTCAACATTTTTGCAGGCCTAAAATGCATTTAAGGCCTTTTTTGGGCTGCTAACATATTCTGTACTTTCAGGGGGGTAGGATGCATTTTTCGTGCCAAAAATATTTTTGGGAATTTCAGTGGTCTAGGATGCGGGTTAATGCCCCTTTCAAGCTGCAAATGCTTTTGGGACATTCCGAGCTCTCTCACACTGCTTTTGGGCCACCAACATTTTCTGGACTTTAGGTGGTCTACGATGCCTGTAAACCCCTTTTTTGGGCCTCCAAAGATTTCAACATTTTTGCCGGCCTAAAATGCATTTTAAGGCCTTTTTTTGGCTGCTAACATATTCTGTACTTTCGGGGATGTAGGATGCATTTTTCGTGCCAAAAATATTTTTGGGAATTTCAGTGGTCTAGGATGCGGGTTAATGCCCCTTTCAAGCTGCAAATGCTTTTGGGACATTCTGAGCTCTCTCACACTGCTTTTGGGCCACCAACATTTTCTGGACTTTAGGTGGTCTACGATGCCTGTAAACCCCTTTTTTGGGCCTCCAAAGATTTCAACATTTTTGCCGGCCTAAGATGCATTTTAAGGCCTTTTTCGGGCTGCTTACATATTCTGTACTTTCGGGGATTTAGGATGCATTTTTCGTGGCAAAAATATTTTGGAGAATTACAGTGGTCTAGGATTTGGGTTAATGCCCCTTTCAGGCTGTAAATGTTTTTGGGACATTCAGAGATCTCTCACACCGTTTTTGGCCACCGACATATTCTGGACTTTAGGGGGTCTACGATGCCTGTAAACCCCTTTTTTGGGCATCCAATCATTTCAACATTTTTGCAGGCCTAAGATGCATTTTAAGGCCTTTTTGGGCTGCTAACATTTTCTGAACTTTCAGGGGTGTAGGATGCATTTTTCGTGCCAGAAATATTTTTGGTAATTTCAGTGGTCTAGGATTTGGGTTAATGCCCCTTTCAGGCTGCAAATGTTTTTGGGACATTCAGAGCTCTCTCACAATGTTTTTGGGCCACCAACATTTTCTGGACTTTAGGGGGTCTACGATGCCTGTAAACCTTTTTTTTGGGCCTCCAAACATTTCAACATTTTTGCAGGCCTAAAATGCATTTAAGGCCTTTTTTGGGCTGCTAACATATTCTGTACTTTCAGGGGGGTAGGATGCATTTTTCATGCCTAAAATATTTTGGGGAATTTCAGTGGTCTAGGATGCGGGTTAATGCCCCTTTCAAGCTGCAAATGCTTTTGGGACATTCCGAGCTCTCTCACACTGCTTTTGGGCCACCAACATTTTATGGACTTTAGGTGGTCTACGATGCCTGTAAACCCCTTTTTTGGGCCTCCAAAGATTTCAACATTTTTGCCGGCCTAAGATGCATTTTAAGGCCTTTTTTGGGCTGCTAACATATTCTGTACTTTCGGGGTTGTAGGATCCATTTTTCGTGGCAAAAAAATTTTTGTTTTGGGAATTTCAGTGGTCTAGGATGTGGGTTAATGCCCCTTTCAGGCTGCAAATGCTTTTGGGACATTCAGAGCTCTCTCACACTGTTTTTGGGCCACCAACATTTTCTGAACTTTAGGGGGTCTACGATGCCTGTAAACCCCTTTTTTGGGCATCCAAACATTTCAACATTTTTGCAGGCCTAAGATGCATTTTAAGGCCTTTTTTGGGCTGCTAACATTTTCTGAACTTTCAGGGGTGTAGGATGCATTTTTCGTGCCAGAAATATTTTTGGTAATTTCAGTGGTCTAGGATTTGGGTTAATGCCCCTTTTGGGCTGCTAATGTTTTTGGGACATTCAGAGCTCTCTCACAATGTCTTTGGGCCACCAACATTTTCTGGACTTTAGGGGGTCTACGATGCCGGTAAACCTTTTTTTTGGGCCTCCAAACATTTCAACGTTTTTGCAGGCCTAAATTGCATTTAAGGCCTTTTTTGGGCTGCTAACATATTCTGTACTTTCAGGGGTTTAGGATGCATTTTTCGTGCAAAAAATATTTTTGGGAATTTCAGTGGTCTAGGATTTGGGCTAATGCCCCTTTCAGGCTGCAAATTTTTTTGGGACATTCAGAGCTCTCTCACAATGTTTTTGGGCCACCAACATTTTCCAGACATTAGGGGGTCTACGATGCCTGTAAACCCCTTTTTTGGGCCTCCAAAGATTTCAACATTTTTTCAGGCCTAAGATGCATTTTAAGGCCTTTTTTGGAATGCTGACATATTCTGAACTTTCAGGGTTGTAGGATGCATTTTTCGTGCCAAAAATATTTTTGGGAATTTCAGGGGTCTAGCATGCGGGTTAATGTCCTTTTCAGACTGCAAATGTTTTTGGGAGATTCAGAGCTCTCTCACATCGTTTTTGGGCCACCGACATATTCTGGACTTTATGGGGTCTACGATGCCTGTTAACCCCTTTTTTGGGCATCCAAACATTTCAACATTTTTGCAGGCCTAAAATGCATTTTAAGGCCTTTTTGGGCTGCTAACATTTTCTGAACTTTCAGGGGTGTAGGATGCATTTTTCGTGCCAGAAATATTTTTGGTAATTACAGTGGTCTAGGATGTGGGTTAATGCCCCTTTCAGGCTGTAAATGTTTTTGGAACATTCAGAGATCTCTCACAATGTTTTTGGGCCACCAACATTTTAAAGACTTTAGGGGGTCTACGATGCCTGTAAACCCCTTTTTTGGGCCTCCAAAGATTTCAACATTTTTGCAGGCCTAAGATGCATTTTAAGGTTTTTTTTGGGCTGCTAACATTTTCTGAACTTTCAGGGGTGTAGGATGCATTTTTCGTGCCAGAAATATTTTTGGTAATTTCAGTGGTCTAGGATTTGGGTTAATGCCCCTTTTGGGCTGCTAATGTTTTTGGGACATTCAGAGCTCTCTCACAATGTCTTTGGGCCACCAACATTTTCTGGACTTTAGGGGGTCTACGATGCCGGTAAACCTTTTTTTTGGGCCTCCAAACATTTCAACATTTTTGCAGGCCTAAATTGCATTTAAGGCCTTTTTTGGGCTGCTAACATATTCTGTACTTTCAGGGGTTTAGGATGCATTTTTCGTGCCAAAAATATTTTTGGGAATTTCAGTGGTCTAGGATTTGGTTTAATGCCCCTTTCAGGCTGCAAATGTTTTTGGGACATTCAGAGCTCTCTCACAATGTTTTTGGGCCACCAACATTTTCTGGACTTTAGGGGGTCTACGATGCCTGTAAACCTTTTTTTTGGGCCTCCAAACATTTCAACATTTTTGCAGGCCTAAAATGCATTTAAGGCCTTTTTTGGGCTGCTAACATATTCTGTACTTTCAGGGGGGTAGGATGCATTTTTCGTGCCAAAAATATTTTTGGGAATTTCAGTGGTCTAGGATGCGGGTTAATGCCCCTTTCAAGCTGCAAATGCTTTTGGGACATTCCGAGCTCTCTCACACTGCTTTTGGGCCACCAACATTTTCTGGACTTTAGGTGGTCTACGATGCCTGTAAACCCCTTTTTTGGGCCTCCAAAGATTTCAACATTTTTGCCGGCCTAAGATGCATTTTAAGGCCTTTTTTTGGCTGCTAACATATTCTGTACTTTCGGGGATGTAGGATGCATTTTTCGTGCCAAAAATATTTTTGGGAATTTCAGTGGTCTAGGATGCGGGTTAATGCCCCTTTCAAGCTGCAAATGCTTTTGGGACATTCTGAGCTCTCTCACACTGCTTTTGGGCCACCAACATTTTCTGGACTTTAGGTGGTCTACGATGCCTGTAAACCCCTTTTTTGGGCCTCCAAAGATTTCAACATTTTTGCCGGCCTAAGATGCATTTTAAGGCCTTTTTCGGGCTGCTTACATATTCTGTACTTTCGGGGATTTAGGATGCATTTTTCGTGGCAAAAATATTTTGGAGAATTACAGTGGTCTAGGATTTGGGTTAATGCCCCTTTCAGGCTGTAAATGTTTTTGGGACATTCAGAGATCTCTCACACCGTTTTTGGGCCACCGACATATTCTGGACTTTAGGGGGTCTACGATGCCTGTAAACCCCTTTTTTGGGCATCCAAACATTTCAACATTTTTGCAGGCCTAAGATGCATTTTAAGGCCTTTTTGGGCTGCTAACATTTTCTGAACTTTCAGGGGTGTAGGATGCATTTTTCGTGCCAGAAATATTTTTGGTAATTTCAGTGGTCTAGGATTTGGGTTAATGCCCCTTTCAGGCTGCAAATGTTTTTGGGACATTCAGAGCTCTCTCACAATGTTTTTGGGCCACCAACATTTTCTGGACTTTAGGGGGTCTACGATGCCTGTAAACCTTTTTTTTGGGCCTCCAAACATTTCAACATTTTTGCAGGCCTAAAATGCATTTAAGGCCTTTTTTGGGCTGCTAACATATTCTGTACTTTCAGGGGGGTAGGATGCATTTTTCATGCCTAAAATATTTTGGGGAATTTCAGTGGTCTAGGATGCGGGTTAATGCCCCTTTCAAGCTGCAAATGCTTTTGGGACATTCCGAGCTCTCTCACACTGCTTTTGGGCCACCAACATTTTATGGACTTTAGGTGGTCTACGATGCCTGTAAACCCCTTTTTTGGGCCTCCAAAGATTTCAACATTTTTGCCGGCCTAAGATGCATTTTAAGGCCTTTTTTGGGCTGCTAACATATTCTGTACTTTCGGGGTTGTAGGATCCATTTTTCGTGGCAAAAAAATTTTTGTTTTGGGAATTTCAGTGGTCTAGGATGTGGGTTAATGCCCCTTTCAGGCTGCAAATGCTTTTGGGACATTCAGAGCTCTCTCACACTGTTTTTGGGCCACCAACATTTTCTGAACTTTAGGGGGTCTACGATGCCTGTAAACCCCTTTTTTGGGCATCCAAACATTTCAACATTTTTGCAGGCCTAAAATGCATTTTAAGGCCTTTTTTGGGCTGCTAACATTGTCTGAACTTTCAGGGGTGTAGGATGCATTTTTCGTGCCAGAAATATTTTTGGTAATTTCAGTGGTCTAGGATTTGGGTTAATGCCCCTTTTGGGCTGCTAATGTTTTTGGGACATTCAGAGCTCTCTCACAATGTCTTTGGGCCACCAACATTTTCTGGACTTTAGGGGGTCTACGATGCCGGTAAACCTTTTTTTTGGGCCTCCAAACATTTCAACATTTTTGCAGGCCTAAATTGCATTTAAGGCCTTTTTTGGGCTGCTAACATATTCTGTACTTTCAGCGGTTTAGGATGCATTTTTCGTGCCAAAAATATTTTTGGGAATTTCAGTGGTCTAGGATTTGGGTTAATGCCCCTTTCAGGCTGCAAATGTTTTTGGGACATTCAGAGCTCTCTCACAATGTTTTTGGGCCACCAACATTTTCTGGACTTTAGGGGGTCTACGATGCCTGTAAACTTTTTTTTGGGCCTCCAAACATTTCAACATTTTTGCAGGCCTAAAATGCATTTAAGGCCTTTTTTGGGGTGCTAACATATTCTGTACTTTCAGGGGGGTAGGATGCATTTTTCGTGCCAAAAATATTTTGGAGAATTACAGTGGTCTAGGATTTGGGTTAATGCCCCTTTCAAGCTGCAAATGCTTTTGGGACATTCCGAGCTCTCTCACACTGCTTTTGGGCCACCAACATTTTCTGGACTTTAGGTGGTCTACGATGCCTGTAAACCCCTTTTTTGGGCCTCCAAAGATTTCAACATTTTTGCCGGCCTAAGATGCATTTTAAGGCCTTTTTTGGAATTCTGACATATTCTGAACTTTCAGGGTTGTAGGATGCATTTTTCGTGCCAAAAATATTTTTGGGATTTTCAGGGGTCTAGCATGCGGGTTAATGTCCTTTTCAGACTGCACATATTTTTGGGAGATTCAGAGCTCTCTCACACCATTTTTGGGCCACCGACATATTCTGGACTTTAGGGGGTCTACGATGCCTGTAAACCCCTTTTTCGGGCATCCAAACATTTCAACATTTTTGCAGGCCTAAGATGCATTTTAAGGCCTTTTTGGGCTGCTAACATTTTCTGAACTTTCAGGGGTGTAGGATGCATTTTTCGTGCCAGAAATATTTTTGGTAATTTCAGTGGTCTAGGATTTGGGTTAATGCCCCTTTCAAGCTGCAAATGCTTTTGGGACATTCCGAGCTCTCTCACACTGCTTTTGGGCCACCAACATTTTCTGGACTTTAGGTAGTCTACGATGCCTGTAAACCCCTTTTTTGGGCCTCCAAAGATTTCAACATTTTTGCCGGCCTAAGATGCATTTTAAGGCCTTTTTTGGGCTGCTAACATATTCTGTACTTTCGGGGATGTAGGATGCATTTTTCGTGGCAAAAATATTTAGGAGAATTACAGTGGTCTAGAATTTGGGTTAATGCCCCTTTCAAGCTGCAAATACTTTTGGGACATTCCGAGCTCTCTCACACTGCTTTTGGGCCACCAACATTTTATGGACTTTAGGTGGTCTACGATGCCTGTAAACCCCTTTTTTGGGCCTCCAAAGATTTCAACATTTTTGCAGGTCTAAGATGCATTTTAAGGCCTTTTTTGGGTTGCTAACATATTCTGTACTTTCGGGGTTGTAGGATCCATTTTTCGTGGCAAAAATATTTTTGTTTTGGGAATTTCAGTCGTCTAGGATGTGGGTTAATGCCCCTTTCAGGCTGCAAATGCTTTTGGGACATTCAGAGCTCTCTCACACTGTTTTTGGGCCACCAACATTTTCTGACCTTTAGGGGGTCTACGATGCCTGTAAACCCCTTTTTTGGGCATCCAAACATTTCAACATTTTTGCAGGCCTAAGATGCATTTTAAGGCCTTTTTGGGCTGCTAACATTTTCTGAACTTTCGGGGATGTAGGATGCATTTTTCGTGGCAAAAATATTTTGGAGAATTACATTGGTCTAGGATGTGGGTTAATGCCCCTTTCAGGCTGTAAATGTTTTTGGGACATTCAGAGATCTCTCACAATGTTTTTGGGCCACCAACATTTTACAGACTTTAGGGGGTCTACAATGCCTGTAAACCCCTTTTTTGGGCCTCCAAAGATTTCAACATTTTTGCAGGCGTAAAATGCATGTTAAGGCCTTTTTTGGGCTGCTAACATATTCTGTACTTTCGGGGTTGTAGGATCCATTTTACGTGGCAAAAATATTTTTGTTTTGGGAATTTCAGTGGTCTAGGATGTGGGTTAATGCCCCTTTCAGGCTGCAAATGCTTTTGGGACATTCAGAACTCTCTCACACTGTTTTTGGGCCACCAACATTTTCTGAACTTTAGGGGGTCTACGATGCCTGTAAACCCCTTTTTTGGGCATCCAAACATTTCAACATTTTTGCAGGCCTAAGATGCATTTTAAGGCCTTTTTTGGGCTGCTAACATTTTCTGAACTTTCAGGGGTGTAGGATGGATTTTTCGTGCCAGAAATATTTTTGGTAATTTCAGTGGTCTAGGATTTGGGTTAATGCCCCTTTTGGGCTGCTAATGTTTTTGGGACATTCAGAGCTCTCTCACAATGTCTTTGGGCCACCAACATTTTCTGGACTTTAGGGGGTCTACGATGCCGGTAAACCTTTTTTTTGGGCCTCCAAACATTTCAACATTTTTGCAGGCCTAAATTGCATTTAAGGCCTTTTTTGGGCTGCTAACATATTCTGTACTTTCAGGGGTTTAGGATGCATTTTTCGTGCCAAAAATATTTTTGGGAATTTCAGTGGTCTAGGATTTGGGTTAATGCCCCTTTCAGGCTGCAAATGTTTTTGGGACATTCAGAGCTCTCTCACAATGTTTTTGGGCCACCAACATTTTCTGGACTTTAGGGGGTCTACGATGCCTGTAAACTTTTTTTTTGGGCCTCCAAACATTTCAACATTTTTGCAGGCCTAAAATGCATTTAAGGCCTTTTTTGGGCTGCTAACCTTTTCTGTACTTTCAGGGGGGTAGGATGCATTTTTCGTGCCAAAAATATTTTGGAGAATTACAGTGGTCTAGGATTTGGGTTAATGCCCCTTTCAAGCTGCAAATGCTTTTGGGACATTCCGAGCTCTCTCACACTGCTTTTGGGCCACCAACATTTTCTGGAATTTAGGTGGTCTACGATGCCTGTAAACCCCTTTTTTGGGCCTCCAAAGATTTCAACATTTTTGCCGGCCTAAGATGCATTTTAAGGCCTTTTTTGGGCTGCTAACATATTCTGAACTTTCAGGGTTGTAGGATGCATTTTTCGTGCCAAAAATATATTTGGGGATTTCAGGGGTCTAGCATGCGGGTTAATGTCCTTTCCAGACTGCAAATGTTTTTGGGAGATTCAGAGCTCTCTCACACCATTTTTGGGCCACCGACATATTCTGGACTTTAGGGGGTCTACGATGCCTGTAAACCCCTTTTTCGGGCATCCAAACATTTCAACATTTTTGCAGGCCTAAGATGCATTTTAAGGCCTTTTTGGGCTGCTAACATTTTCTGAACTTTCAGGGGTGTAGGATGCATTTTTCGTGCCAGAAATATTTTTGGTAATTTCAGTGGTCTAGGATTTGGGTTAATGCCCCTTTCAAGCTGCAAATGCTTTTGGGACATTCCGAGCTCTCTCACACTGCTTTTGGGACATTCCGAGCTCTCTCACACTGCTTTTGGGCCACCAACATTTTCTGGACTTTAGGTGGTCTACGATGCCTGTAAACCCCTTTTTTGGGCCTCCAAAGATTTCAACATTTTTGCCGGCCTAAGATGCATTTTAAGGCCTTTTTTGGGCTGCTAACATATTCTGAACTTTCAGGGTTGTAGGATGCATTTTTCGTGCCAAAAATATTTTTGGGATTTTCAGGGGTCTAGCATGCGGGTTAATGTCCTTTTCAGACTGCAAATGTTTTTGGGAGATTCAGAGCTCTCTCACACCATTTTTGGGCCACCGACATATTCTGGACTTTAGGGGGTCTACGATGCCTGTAAACCCCTTTTTCGGGCATCCAAACATTTCAACATTTTTGCAGGCCTAAGATGCATTTTAAGGCCTTTTTGGGCTGCTAACATTTTCTGAACTTTCAGGGGTGTAGGATGCATTTTTCGTGCCAGAAATAT